>NW_026988417.1:14382500-24382500 GCF_030222135.1 Aotus nancymaae
GTATTGAAAAGCTCTTTTATACTGATAATTATACTTAATGATGTAGTCAGGAAGGAATAAGGGAAGAAGATAACAAACAAACAGCCAACCAATATTTAATTTAAACCTATGAAATGCTATGCGATTACTGAGGAGTGATTTACTTCCAATTATATAGTCACCTTTGGAATAGGTGTGAGGTGGTAATGTATGTTTTGTGTATTTGAAGTGGAGAGTTCTATAAATGTTTATTAAGTTTACTTGTTCCGGGTCTGAGTTCAAGTTCTGAATATCCTTGTTAATTTTCTATCTCGTTGATCTATAGAATCGTTAGCTCTTCTTGTTACATTGATCCTTTTGCCATTATGTAATGTCATTCCTCGCCTCTTTTGATCTTTGTTGCTTTAAAGTCTACTTTATCAGAGGCGAGAATTGCATCTCCTGTTTTTTGTTTATTAGTTTATTTTTGCTCTCTGTTTGATTGGTAAATCTTCCTCCTTCTCTCTGAGTCTTTGTGTATTGTTGCATGTAAGATGGGCCCGGATGCAGCATACCGATGGGTTTTGGCTTTTTATCCAATTAAAATATACATAGGTTTAATACTGGCGTTTGATGCTAGCTGGCTGTTTTGCCCATTTATTGGTGTAAATTTTTTATTGTGTTAAAGTTCTTTGCTTTTTGATATATTTTTGGAAAGGCTGATATTGGTTGTTGCTTTATATGTATAGTGCTTCTTTCAGAAGCTCTTGTAAAGCAGGCCTGGTGGTGGTGAACTCTCTAAGTACTTGTTTGTTCGCAAAAGATTTAATTTTTCCTTCGCTCATAAAGTTTAGTTTGGCTGGATAGGAAATTCTGGGTTGAAAGTTCTTTTCTTTAAGGATGTTAAATATTGGTCCCCACTCTTTTCTGGCTTGTAGGGTTTCTGCTGAGAGATCTGCTGTAAGTCTGATAGGTTTCCCTTTATGGGTAACCTGACCTTTCTCTCTGGCTGCCCTTAGTATTTTCTCCTTCATTTCAACCCTAATAAATCTGGCGATTATGTGCCTTGGGGTTGGTCTTCTTGAAGAATATCTTTGTGGTGTTCTCTGTATTACCTGGAGTTGAATATTACCCTGCCTTGCCAGGTTGGGAAAATTTTCCTGAATGATATCCTGAAGAGTATTTTCCAACTTGGATTCATTCTCTTCATCACATTCAGGTACACCTATCAAACGTAAATTAGGTCTTTTCACATAGTCCCATATTTCCTGGAGACTTTGCTCATTCCTTTTCATCCTTTTTTCTGCATTCTTGTCTTCTCGTTTCATTTCACTGAGCTGGTCCTCGACTTCTGATATCCTTCCTTCTGCTTGATCAATTCGACTGTTTAAACTTGTGCATGCTTCACGAAGTTCTCGTGTTGTGTTTTTCAGCTCCATCAGTTCACTTATATTCTTCTCTAAATTGTCCATTCTCGTTAACAGTTCGTCAAACCTTTTTTCAAGGTTCTTAGTTTCTTTGCATTGGGTTAGAACAAGTTCTTTTAATTCACAGAAGTTTCTTATCACCCACGTTTTGAAACCTGCTTCTGTTATTGGAACACACGTGTAATCTATTAAGCCTTGTTCCGTTACTGATGAGGAATTGCAATCCCCTGTAGAGGGAGAGGCATTCTGATTTTGAGTATTCTCTACCTTTTTATGCTGATTTCTTCCCTTCATTATATATTTGTCCTTCTGTCGTCTTTATAATTACCGACTTTCTAACTGGGTCTCTGACGTCCAACTTGTTGATTCCCTGCGCCGAGATCTGAGCAATCCACTGAGCCGGCCAAAACAGTGGTGTTAAGATTGATGGTGCTTTTCTGCCCGGGAATCTCCGGACTCTGCACCAAGAACTGGCGTGCTAAGGCACCAGCAAAACCACCACGCCGGCCACAAGAGTCGCCCTGGCAACCCGTGGGGCTCCTCCACTGGGAATCTCCTGGTCCGTGAGCAACAAATATTCGTCTGAAAGTGTGGCGTCCTCTCGTTCTTTGCGCTTTCACTGGGAGGTACGTGCCCGAGCTGCTAATCATCAGCCATCTTGGAGCTCTCTCCCTGTAGGATGGTTTTAAAACCATTTTGTGTAATGTAATACACATATAGAAAATGAATTTCATATTGATTCACATTATCAATAATTTTGAAACTTTTTGAGAAACAAAAATCTTTTCAAAGTAGGCACTCAACAGGTTTCTGTACATCTGTGTTCATAGCAGCATTGGTCACAACAGCCAAAAGGTGGAATCAACCCAAGTGTTGCTGAATAAACAAAAAGGAGTATATGCATCCATGTGAATGAATAAACAAAAGGAGTAGATGCATACAATGGAAATTCAACCTTAAAAAGGAAGCCTTAAAAATTCTGATGCATGCTACAACATGGTGGAAGCTTGAAGACAGTATATACTAAGTGATATAAGCCAGTTGCAGAAGGATGACCACTATATGATTGCATGAGGTACCTAGCGTGGTTAAATTCATAGAGAAAGTAGAATGTTGGTTGCCAGAGGCTGCGGTAAGTGGGGAATGAGGAGTTATTGTTTGGCATAGAATTTCGTATTGAGATGAAAAAAAGTTCTGGAGATGGATGGTGGTGATGGTTGTGCAACAATGTGAATGTACTTACTGCACTAACAGCATTCACCAAACTGTACACTTAATGGTTAAGATGGTAGATTTTATGTATGTTTTACCACAGTTTTAAAAATAAAAGAAAATTGACAGTCCCTAAAAGCCTTTCCGTGTCTTCTGGTGGATAATTGTATTTCCCATTCTCTAAAACAACCACATTTCTGGCTTTTGCATTTCAGTACAGTTTTACCCAAGTGTGAATTCCAAAACAATGTAGTTTTTAAGCTTCTAATAAATAGAATCTAAGCTATGTTTATTTATCTGTGTGTCCACTTTTGCTTAACATTATTTCCTGTAAGACACATCCATGTTGTTTATAGTTGCAGTTCATTTTCATTGTTGGATAGTGTTTGAACATATGACTATTATTGATATGCATTAGATTATGTCCATTTTTAGCTATTGTGAACAATGCTGCTGTAAACATTCTTATATTTCCTAGTGTTCATACACATTAGTTTTAAGAGTACATTACCCATGAGAGAGAATTGCTTGGGTCATAGGGTGCACCTACTTTCCACATACTAAATAATGTACTGTTCTCCAATATGGTTGGGCCAATTTATGTAAGCTCTGATATTCCCCATCCTATCATATACTAGATTTAATCATTTGATTTATTTTTTGCCTGTATTGTGGTAATTTTTATTTCCTGGATTACAAATATGGTTGAGCATTTTTAAATGTGTTTATTGGCCATTTTAGGTATCTTCTTTTGTAATGTGCCTATTTGAAGTTCCTTACCTATTTTTCTTTTTTTCTTTCTTACTGATTTGTAGGAGTTCCATTCTTCTTTTTTTTTTTTTAATTGTACTTTAGGTTCTGGGGTACATATGCAGAACATGCAGGATTGTTGCATAGGTACATACTTGGCAAGGTGGTTTGCTGTCTCCATTTCCACATCACCTGTATCTGGCATTTCTCCCCATGTTATCCCTCCCCAACCTCCCCACCCCCCTGCTATCCCTCCCCAGCACCCCCCAACAGACTTCAGTATGTGATGCTCCCCTCCCTCTGTCCATGCATTCTCATTGTTCAACACCCACCTATGAGTGAGAACATGCAGTGTTTGATTTTCTGTTCTTGTATCAGTTTGCTGAGAATGACGGTTTCCAGATTCATCCATGTCCCTACAAAGGACATAAACTCATCATTTTTTATGGCTGCATAGTATTCCATGGTGTATATGTGCCACATTTCCTTTGTCCAGTCTATCATCAATGGGCATTTGGTTTGGTTCCAGGTCTTTGCTATTGTAAACAGTGCTGCAATGAACATACGTGTGCACGTGTCTTTATAATACAATGATTTATAATACTTTGGTTATATACCCAGTAATGGGATTACTGTGTCAAATGGAATTTCTATTTCTAGATCCTTGAGGATCACCACACTGTCTTCCACAATGGTTGAACTTACACTCCCACCAACAGTGTAAAAGTGCTCCTATTTCTCCACATCCTCTCCAGCATCTGTTGTTTCCAGATTTTTTAATGATTGCCATTCTAACTGGCATGAGATGGTATCTCAATGTAGTTCTGATTTGCATTTCTCTAATAACCAGTGATGAGCATTTTATCATATGTTTCTTGGCCTCATATATGTCTTCTTTTGAAAAGTATCTGTTCATATCCTTCATGCAGTTTAGAATGCGTTTGTTTGTTTCTTTCTTGTAAATCTGTTTTAGTTCTTTGTAAATTCTGGATATTAGCCCTTTGTCAGATGGGTACATTGAAAAAATTTTTTCCCATTCTGTTGGTTGCTGGTTCACTCTAATGATTGTTTCTTTTGTTGCACAGAAACTCTGGAGTTTAATTAGATCCCATTTGTCTATTTTAGGTTTTGTTGTCAATGCTTTTGGTGTTTTAATCACGAAGTCCTTGTCTATGCCTATGTCCTGAATGGTTTTGCCTAGTTTTTCTTCTAGGGTGTTTGTAGTATGAGGTCTTATGCTTAAGTCTTTAATCAATCAGAGTTAATTTTAGTGTTAGGTGTCAGGAACAGGTCCAGTTTCTGCTTTCTGCAGATTGCTAGCCAATTTTCCCAACTCCATTTATTAAACAGGAGATCCTTTCCCCATTGCTTGTTTTTGTCAGGTTTTTCAAAGATCAGATGATTTTAGATGTGTGGCATTGCCTCTGAGGCCTCTGTTCTGTTCCATTGGTCTATTTCTCTGTTTTGGTACCAGCACCGTGCTGTTTTGATTACTGTAGCCTTGTAGTATACTTTGAAGTCAGATAGCGTGATGCCTTCAGCTTTGTTCTTTTTGCATAGGATTGTCTTGGCTATGTGGGCTCTCTTTTGGTTCTATATGAAGTTTAAAGTGGTTTTTTCCAGTTCAGTGAAGGAGATCATCGGTAGCTTGATTGGAATAGCATTGAATCTATAAATTACTTTGGTCAGTATGGTCATTTTCACAATATCTATAAATTACTTTGGGCAGTATGGCCATTTTTATTCTTCTTAATCATGAACATGGAATGTTTTTCCATCTGTTTGTGTCTTCTCTTATTTCCTTGAGCAGTGGTTTGTACTTCTCCTTGAAGAGGTCCTTTACATCCTTTGTAAGTTGTATTCCTGGTATTTTATTCTCTTTGTAGCAATTGTGAATAGGAATTCTCTGTTGATTTGGCTCTCTGTTAGTCTATTATTGGTGTATAGGAATGCTTGTGATTTTTGCACATTGATTTTGTATCCTGAGACTTTGCTGAAGTTGCTTATCAGTTTCAGGAGATTTTGGGCTGAGATGATGGGGTTTTCTAAATATACAATCATGTCATCTGCAAATAGAGACAATTCGACTTCCTCCTTTCCTAATTGAATACCCTTTATTTCTTTTTCTTGCCTGATTGCTCTGGCTAGAACTTCCAATACTATATTGAATAGGAGTGGTAAGGGAGGCATCCTTGTCTAGTGCCAGATTTCAAAGGGAATGCTTCCAGTTGTTGCCCATTTAGTATGATATTGGCTGTTGGTTTGTTGTAAATAGCTTTTATTATTTTGAGATATGTTCCATTGATAACTACTTTATTGACAGTTTTTAGCATAAAGGGCTGTTGAATTTTGTCAAAGGCTTTCTCTGCATCTATTGAGATAATCATGTTTTTGTCTTTGGTTCTGTTTATGTGATGAATTATGTTTATAGACTTGCATATACTGAACCATCCTTGCATCCCCGGGATGAAGCCTAATTGATCATGATGGATAAGCTTTTTGATGTGCTATTGCAATCGGTTTGCCAGTATTTTATTGAAGATTTTTGCATCTATGTTCATCACGGATATTGGCCTGAAGTTTTTGTTGTCGTTGTTGAGTCTCTGCCGGGTTTTGGTATCAGGATGATGTTGGTCTCATAAAATGATTTAGGAAGGATTCCCTTTTTTTGGATTGTTTGGAATAGTTTCAGAAGGAATGATACCAGCTCCTCTTTGTATGTCTGGTAGAATTTGGCTGTGAACCCATCTGCCATCTGGACCTGGGCTTTTTTTGGTTGGTAGGCTATTAATTGCTGCCTCAACTTCAGCCCTTGTTATTGGTCTATTCAGGGTTTCAACTTCTTCCTGATTTAGACTTGGGAGGGTGTAAGTGTCCAGGAATTTATGCATTTCTTCCAGGTTTACTGGTTTATGTGCATAGAATTCTTTCTAGTAATCTCTCTGATGGTAGTTTGTATTTCTGTGGGATTGGTGGTGATATCCCCTTTATTGTTTTTTATTGCATCTATTTGATTCTTCTCTCTTTTCTTTTTTTTTTTTAATCTGGCTAGTGGTCTGTCTATTTTGTTTATCTTTTCAAAAAACCAGCTCCTGGATTTATTGATTTTTGAAGGGTTTTTTTTTTGTGTCTCTGTCTCCTTCAGGTCTGCTCTGATCTTAGTTATTTCTTGTCTTCTGCTAGCTTTTGAATTTTTTTGATCTTGCTCCTCTAGCTCTTTCAATTTTGATGATAGGGTGTCGATTTTAGATCTCTCCTTGCTTCTAATGTGGACATTTATTGCTATACATTTCCCTCTAGACACTGCTTTAAATGTGTCCCAGAGATTCTGGTACATTGTGTCTTCGTTCTCATTGGTTTCAAAGAATATCTTTATTTCTGCCTTCATTTCATTGTTTATCCAGTCGACATGCAGGAGCCACTCATTCAGTTTCCATGAAGTTGTGTGGTTCTCAGTTAGTTTCTTAATCCTGAGTTCTAATTTGATTGCAGTGTGATCTGAGAGACCATTTGTTATGATTTCCATTCTTTTTCATTTGCTGAGGAGTGATTTACTTCCAGTTATGAGGTCAATTTTAGAGTAGGTGTGATGTGGTGCAGAGAAGAATGTATATTCTGTGGATTTGGGGTGGGAAGTTCTGTAGATATCTATTAGGTCTGCTTGGTCCAGAGCTGAGTTCAGGTCCTGGATATCCTTCTTAATTTTCTGTGTCATTGATCTGTCTAATATTCACAGTGCAGTGTTAAAGTCTCCCACTATTATTGTGTGGGAGTCTAAGTCTCTTTGTAGGTCATTAAGAACTTGCTTTATGTATCTGAGTGCTCCTGTATTGGGTGTGTATATATTTAGGATCATTAGCTTTACTTGTTGCATTGATCCTTTTACCATTATGTAATGCCCTTCTTTGTCTCTTTTGATATTTGTTGGTTTAAAGTCCATTTTATCAGAGACCAGGATTGCAACTCCTGCTTTTGTTTTGCCCTCCATTTGCTTGGTAAATCTTCCTCCATCCCTTTATTTTGAGCCTATGTGTGTCCTTGCACATGAGATGGGTTTCCTGAATATAGCACACTGATGGGTCTTGACTTTTTATCCAATTTGCCAATCTATGTCTTTTGATTGGGACATTTAGCCCATTTACATTTAAGGTTAATATTGTTATGTATGAATTTGATCCTGTCATTTTGATGCTAGCTGGTTGTTTTGCCCATTAGTTGACAAAGATTCTTCATTGTGTCGATGGTCTTTACCACTTGGTAGATTTTTGGTGTGGCTGGTACTGGTTGTTCCTTTACATGTTTAGTGCTTCTTTCAGGAGCTCTTGTAAAGCAGGCCTGGTGGTGATGAAATCTCTAAGCAATTGCTTGTTCATAAAGGATTTTATTTCTCCTTCCCTTATGAAGCTTAGTTTGGCTGGTTATGAAATTCTAGGTTGAAATTTCTTTTCTTTAACGATGTTGAATATCAGCACCCACTCTCTTCTGGCTTATAGGGTTTCTGCTGAGAGAGCCGCTGTGAGTCTGATGGGCTTCCCTTTGTGGGTAACCCGACCTTTCTCTCTGGCTGCCCTTAGCATTTTTTCCTTCATTTCAACCCTGGTGAATCTGACAATTATGTGCCTTGGGGTTACTCTTCTTGAGGAATATCCTTGTGGTGTTCTCTGTATTTCCTGGACTTGAATGTTGGCCTGCCTTGGTAGGTTGGGGAAGTTCTCCTGGATAATATCCTGAAAAGTATTTTCAAGCTTGGATTCATTATCTTCGTCACCTTCAGGTACACCTATCAAACATAGATTAGGTCTTCTCACATAATCCTGTATTTCTCAGGGGCTTTGTTCATTTCTTTTCACTCTTTTTTCTCTAATCTTGCCTTCTCATTTTATTTAATTGAGTTGATTTTCAATCTCTGATATCCTTTCTTCTGCTTGGTTGATTCAGCTATTGAAACTTGTGTATGCTTTGTGAAGTTCTCGTGCTGTGTTTTTCAGCTCCATCAAGTCATTTATGTTCTTCTCTAAGCTGGTTATTCTAGTTAGCATTTCGTCTAACCTTTTTTCAAGGTTCTTAGTTTCTTTGCATTGGGTTAGGACATGTTCTTTTAGCTCAGAGAAGTTTGTTATTACTCACCTTCTGAAGCCTTTTTCTGTCAATTCATCAAACTCATTCTCCATCCAGCTTTGTTCCCTTGCTGGTGAGGAGTTGTGATCCCTTGGAGGAGGAGAGACATTCTGGTTTTTGGTGTTTTCATCCTTTTTGCGCTGGTTTCTTCCCATCTTTGTGGATTTATCTTCCTGTGGTCTTTGTAGTTGGTGACTTTCGGCTGGGGTCTCATGTCCTTTTTGTTGATGTTGAAGCTATTTCTTTCTGTTTTTTGTTGTTGTTGTTGTTGTTGTTGTTTGTTTGTTTGTTTTAGACAGAGTCTTGCTCTGTTGCTAGGTGCCAGACTGGAGTGCAGTGGTGCAATTTCAGCTCACTGCAACCTCTGCCTCCCGGGGTTCAAGCAATTCTCCTGCCTCAGCCTCTCGAGCAGCTGTTACCCACAAGCATGCGCCACCAAGCCCAGCTAATTTTTTTTTGTATTTTAGTAGAGATGGGGTTTCACTGTGTTGGACAGGATGGTCTTGATTTCTTGACCTTGTGATCCACCCACCTCAGCCTCCCAAAGTGCTGGGATTACAGGCATCATCTACCACACTCAACCTGTTTTTTAGTTTTCCTTCTAACAGTCAGGCGTCTCTGCTACAGGACTGCTGGAGGTTCACTGCAGACCCTGCTTGCCTGGGAATCACCCACAGGGGCTGCAGAACAGTAAGGGTTGCTGCCAGTTTCTTCTCCTGTTATATTTGTCCCATAAGGGTACCTGCCAGATGTCAGCCAGAGCTCTCCTGTATGATGTGCCTCTTTGGATATATGGGGATCTAGGAGCTGCTTGAGGAGACAATCTGTCCCTGATCAGAGCTCAAGTGCTATGCTGGGAGCTCCATTGTCTTGTTTATGGTAGCTGTATAATGTCTTGAAACTAGATATACAGATTCCTTTCTTTTTATCCTTTTTTCCCAAAATTGTTTCAGCTGTTCTAGTTCTTGTCTTTTCAAATGCATTTTAGAATAATCTTGTTGGTGTCTACAAAATATCTTGCAGGGATTTTGAGAGGAATTGTGATATACTTGTATATCAATTTGTGGAGACCTGACATTTTGCTATGTTGTCATCTACTCCATGAACACAATATGTATCTCCATATATTTAGATCTTCTTTGATTTCCTTCATCAGCATTTTGTACCAATCTAATATCTTTTAGCATACAAGTCCTACACATGTTGTCTTAGATTTAATATAAATATTTATTTTTTTGTATGAATGTTTGTAAAGTATTGTACTTTTTATTTTGGTATTCATGTGTCAATTGCTAGTATATAGAAATGAAGTTGATCATTGTATGTCTATCTGTGTTCACCTCTGTATCTTTACCTGTATGTTACCTTCGTATGTTTACCTTGGTACTCTGTAGTTTTGCTGAACTTGCTTATAAGTTCTAGAGATTGTTTTGCTGATTCCCTCAGAATTTTTTACATGACAGTTAATGTCATCTGCAAATGAAACAGTTTAATTTCTTTCTTCTGATCTGTATGTCTTTTATTTTATTTCTTGCCTCATTGCACTGACTAAAACTTACAGCATTATGCTGCATGAGTGATGAGTGTGAACATTCTTGCCTTGTTTTTGATCCTAGAGGAAAACTATTGTCTTTCACCATTAAACATAACTTTAGATTTTTTTCTAGATGCTCTTTATTAGGTTGAGGAAGTTTCTCTGTATTCCTGTTTTTCTGAGAGATTTTTATTATTAATGTGTGTGGAACTTTGTCAACTGCTTTTTCTGCAACAATTTATATGATCCTGTGATTTTCCTCTGTAGACAATTAATATGGGGATTATATGATTAATTTTTGAATATTCAACCAACATTATATCCTTGAAGGAATCTTACTTGGTCATGGTATATAATTTATTTTATATATTACTGAATTATCTGTAATATTTTGTTCACAACTTTTTCATCTATAATCTTGAGGGATATTGGTCTGCTGTTTTCTTTTGCACGGTGTTTGTCTGGTTTTAGTATCATGGTAATAGTAGCTTCAGAAATTGAATTGAGAATGTTCCCTCCTCTTCTATTTTCTAAAAGATATTACGTAGAATTTATGTAACTTCTTTTAACATTTGGTGTAATTTTCCAGGGAAACGTTCTAGACATGGAGATTTCTTTGGGCATGAGGAGTTTTAAATTACAAATTTAATCTCTTCAATAATTAAAAGGCTAGTCAATTATTTATTACATCTTGGGCAAGTTGTGGTTATTTGTATTTTGAGGAGGTCGTCCCTTTAGGCTGTGATTTTTGCGTAGATAGAATTGGTCAAACTGTTTTCATGTTATTCTTTTGACGTCTTCAGGGTATGTAGTGGCATCCCCTTTTTCATTCCTGATATTGGTAATTTCTTCCTTCTTTTTTGCTTTGTCACCCTTGATAGAGATTTGTCAATTTTATTGTTCTTTTAAGGACTTGGCTTTTTGCTCCATTAATTTTTCTCTGTTGTTTTTGTGTTTTCTATTTAATTAATTTCTATTCTAATATTTATTTCCTCCCTTATTCTTGCTTTGAGTGTATTTTATTTATCTCAATTCATGAGGTGAGAGCTTAGATTATTGATTTGAGGCTCTTCCTCTTTTCTAGTGAATGAATTTGGTGCTATAAAGTTCCCTCTCAGGACTGCTTTAGCTGCAGTCCAGAAATTTTGACATGTTGTAAATCATTTTCGTTTGGTTTAATTTTTGTTTGTTTTTTTTTAATTCCCTTCAGACTTTTTCTTTGTTCCATGGATCATTTGATTGCTTAGTTTCTGAGTGTTTGAAGATTGTCTTGTTATTTTTCTGCTATTGATTTTTAGGTTGATTCGATGGTAAATAGAAAACACACTGTAAGATTTTATGTCTTTCCAATTTGTTAAGGTTTGTTTTATAGCCCAGGGTATGACCTATCTCAGTATATGTTCTGTTTGCACTTGTCAGCTCTATTTTAAGGATATCAAAAACAAGCATCAACACTCAAGACTCCCTTGCATGGTTCTTGGTTCTTAGCTTGTGGCAGGTTATGTCTTCTTCTGGGCCCACTTGGTTCAGAGCTTGCCTTTCATCTGCATTGTTTGTGTCTCAAGAGCCAACATTTTGAGTCTGTTGTTTTTCTGCAATTTTATTTTACTATGAGTCAGCCTACAACCTCACTGAACTGCCTGTAGGCACTGTCTTGGGTATCTGCCTAAGCATCATTTATTGTTTAGATAATTCCATTTACAAAGTTGCATAGACTTTAAGTACTCTGCTCCAAGCCTATTATTCTCCATAATTTCTGTTATTTTTAGTTCCTGATTTGCACTCTTTTTACTCCTTTATCACTATTCAGTGATAGTGAACACCAATGTAATCTCCACCCAAGTCAAAAAATAAAATATTGCCAGCACCCTGCCTCACTCCTCCTTTTCAAATATAACTATTACCCTAACTTCTAAAAGCAAAAGTGTAATTTTGAATATTATACAAATGAAATCATATAGGATGTTCATTTTCTTTCTGAATCCCTTCGATGTTGTTTGTGAGAATCATATGTAGCTGTGTTCTGTTCATTTTGTTTGTAATAGTATTCCATCGTAAGAAAAAAACCCCATATATTTATCTGTTCTTTTGTTGATAGGCATTTGGTTTGTATCCAGTCTGGAGCTATGATGAATAAGGCTGCTATGAACATTCTTGTACAGGTCTTGGTACACAAATACACATATTTCTGTCAGGAATATACTTAGAAATAGGAGTTTTAGGGTAATGGGTGTTGCTTATATGCAACCTAAGTTGTTACGCTATTTTCCAAAGTCATTGTGCCAATTAATATTCCTACTAGCTGGGTACACAGTTCCCATTGCTTTACAATTCCACCAAGACTTAATATGTCAATCTTTTAAATTTTAGTCTTTCCAATAAGTATATAGTGGTAATGTATTTTGATTTAATTTTATATATCCCTAATGCCTAATGACAAACACCTTATTAGCCATTTTGATCTCTTTTTTTGTAGATGCCCTTTTTAAAAAATGTCTGTTGGTCTTTTTGTTATTGTTGAGTAGAAATTCTTTATGTATTCTAGCTCAAGCCTTTTTTATATACATAAATTGCAAATGTTTTCTCCCATCTGTGGCTAGGCATTTCATAATTATTGTTGTGTATAAAAGTAGTTAATTTTAATGTATTCCAATTTATCATACTTTTTAATTGTATCGTTTTGTGACCTAGTTAAGAAAATGTTAACTCTTCATCTATCATAAAGATATGAGCCTATATAGCATTCTGAAAGCTTCACTCTTTTAACTTTTCTGTTTATCTCACCAATTCACCTGAATGTCTTTTATATGGTGCAAGGTAGCAGTAAAGTTTGTTTTTTAATCTAGTGAATATCCAGCTGAATTACCATGCATATTTTGAAAAGCCACTTCCCATTATTCTGAATGTCACCTTTGTCATACATCAAGTGCCTATATGTGCATGGGATAGTTTTTGGGAACTGAAATGCATTTCATTGGTCTGTTTGTATAATCTTGTACCATACTATATGCAATTACTGTAGGTTTATAGCAAGTGTTGCTATCCCTTAGAATAAGTTTTTTTTAACATCTTTTTTTTTTATGTTGTAATAAAAAGCAATCAGCTTATTTCAGAAGTAATCTTCTAATTGGGGAAATTGAATTACACCTATAGATTTGGAAAGAATTGACTTGTTGGAATTATTGTCCACCAATCCATGAAGTTGGTATATCTCCCAGTATTCAAAGACTCTTTAATTTCTCTCAATAATATTTTATAGTTTTCAGTGTAGAAGTCTGCATATCTTTTATTAAAGTCTAGATTAATTTTTATTTTATGATATTATGATGATATCTTTGTTTAAATTTTGTATTCTAATCTTTTGTTAATATAATACAGAAGTTTTATGGAATTTTGTTTATTGATTTATCATATCCAGCAACTTTGCTAAACTCACTTATTAATTTTGACAATTTGCCTGTATATTCTTCAGATTATATAAAATCATATCATCTGTGCTAATAAGTTTTGCTATTTTCTTTAAACTTAAAAAAATTTTATTTCTTACTTTATTGTATTAGTTAAGACTACCTGTAAACAGTAAATAGCAGTAATGAAAGTAGGTATCCTTATCTCATTTCTGGTCTCAGACTGTCTTAGTCTATTTTGCATTCCTATAACAGAATACCAGAGGCTGGGTAATTTATGAACAAAATAGATTTGTTTGTTTATTTATCCCATGATTTTGCAGGCTGGAAATTTCAAGAGTATAGCCTTGCATCTGGCCTGCTTTTAGTGAAGGCCACTTGCTGGGTCATAGCATAGTAGAGAGGCAGAAAAATGAACAGGTCTGTGCAAAGAGATCACATGATGAGAAAAGAAGCAAAAAAAGAGTCTGGGAAGCTGAACTCACTTTTATAACAACCCACTCTCAAGGTAACTAATCCAGTACCACAAGAGTGAGAACTCACTCACCCCCAAGGGAGGGCATAACCTATTTATGAGGGATCCACCTGCATGATTCAAACACCTTCCAGTAGGCCCCACTTCTCAATACCACCACATTGAGGATCAGATTTCAACATGAGTTTTGTCAGGGACAAACCATATGCAAACCATAGCAGAGAAGAAAACTTTCAACGTTTTTTATTATTAAGTGTATGACTGCTATATATTCTTTTATTTGTAGATATTCTATCTAATTAAAGTAATAGTTTCCTTCCATTTCCAATATACTGCATGCATTTTTACTAAATGGACCTGAGAGTTTGTTTGGCAGTTCTAGAAGAGGAGCACAGCTACTCGTACACCCCTGACCGAAGACCAGCCTCCCTCTATCAGGGATGCTAGTCCTCTTTGACCCAGGGTGCAACTTTGGGAGGGACGCACATGGAGGGGTAAGGAAGGAAGGGGACACCTGCCTAGCGCGGCCAGATCAGCCAAATCAACCCTGGAAATCAATGGAGCGACAGATGTCGCAGCCAGATCGCTCTCATATCCACATTTTTATTAAATGGATGTCCAATTTTATAAAATGATTTTGCTATACCTATTGAAGTGATTATATTATTTCCCCCTTTGTTCTGTTAATATGTTGCATCACATTGATTGACTTTAGAATAGAAAGTCCAATGTGGTTTTGACTTGCATTTCTCTAATGACCAGTGATGATGAGCATTTTTTTCATATAGAATGGTGATCATTAAAATATCTGGAGACAGCAGATGCTGGAGAGGATGTGGAGAAATAGGAACACTTTTACACAATTGGTGGGAGTGTAAATTAGTTCAACCATTGTGGAAGACAGTGTGGTGATTCCTCAAGGATCAAGAAATAGAAATAGCATTTGACCCAGCAATCCTATTACTGGGTATATACCCAAAGGATTATAAATCATTCTATTTTAAAGACACATGCACATGTATGTTCACTGCAGCACTGCTTACAATGCAAAGACCTGGGACCAACCCAAATGCCCATTAATGATAGATTGAATAAAGAAAATGTGGCACCTATACACCATGGAATACTATGCAGTCATAAAAATTGATGAGTTTATGTCCTCTGCAGGGACTTGGATGAATCTGGAAACCATCATTCTCAGCAAACTGACACAAGAACAGAAAACCAAACACAGTATGTTCTCACTCATAAGTGGGTGTTGAACAATGAGAACAAATGGACACATCAAGGGGAACATCACACACTGGGGCCTGTTGCAGGGTGGGGGCTAGGGGAGGGATAGCAGGGGGTGGGAGGATTGGGGAGGGATAACATTGGGAGAAATACCTAATGTAGGTGACGGGGGGATGGATGCAGCAAACCACCATGGCATGTATATACCTACGTAACAATCCTGCATGATCTGCACATGTACCCCAGAACTTAAAGTATAATTTAAAAAACAAAAAGAATAGAAAGTCCATTCAAGGCCAGGCACATGGCTCACGTCTGTAATCCCAACACTTTGGGAGGCTGAGGTGGGTGGATCATGAGATTGAGACCATCCTGGCCAACGTGATGAAACCCTGTCTCTACTAAAAATACAAAAATTAGCTGGGCATGGTGGCACACACCTGTAGTCCAACCTACTGAGGAGGCTGAAGCAGGAGAATCACTTGAACCCAGGAGGCAAATGTTGTAGTGAGCCGAGATTGTGCCACTGCACTCCAACCTGGCAACAGAGCGAGACTCTGACTCAAAACAAAAACAAAAACAAAAACAAAACAAAAAACAAGGACACAAATATACACATCAGCCTAGGCCTGCACAGGGTCAGGATCATCAATGTCACTGTTTTCCACCTTCCACAACTTGTTCCACTGGAAGGTCTTTGGGGCAACAACATGCATGGAGCTGTCATCTCCTGTGATCATGAGGCCTCCTTCTGGAATTCCTTCTGAAGGATTTGCTTTACAGTTAACTTTTTAAAATATATAAGTAAAAGGAGTACATTCTAAAATAATGATAAAAGGTACAGTATAGCAAATACATAAACCAGTAACAGAGCAAATTATTTTTATCAAGTGTTATGTAAGGTACATAATTATATAAGCTATACTTCTATACAGCTGGCAGTGTAATAGGTTTGCACCAGCATCATCACAAATGTGAGTAATGTGTTGTACTAGGATATTAGGAAAGCTATTACACCACTAGGCTATATAAATTTTTCATCTGTGTTATAATCATATGAGATCACCGTTGTACAGAAAATCTGTCATTGACCAAAATGTCATTATGCCATACATGACTCTACCTCCCTTCCATTGCAACCATCATGGTTCAGGTGGCATTACATTTCATCTGAATCATTACTGCTGCAGCTTCCTCAATACTGCTCCTGTGCACACCCCATCCCATCCAAACACCAACTGCATAAGGCAGCAAGAGAACTTTTAAAATTGTGTAATTCCCATCTTCGAATTCTTGCAGTAACTTCCCACTGTTCTTAAAATAAAACCCACACTTAATTATTTCATGTTGTACAAGAACATTCCTGAAAAAAAAAAAAAAGAAGAATAGAAAGTCCATTTTAAATGGCTGGAATTAGCCCAACATAGATGTTATGCATTATTTGTTTTAATATATTAAATGATTATGTCATGATTTCTGCTCAAGATTATACTGGCCTTTGAAAAACTATTATCTGAAAGAAAATATAAGATTGGCATAACTTTTTCTTTAAATATTTGTTGGAATTCACTGGTTAAAATTTCTGGATCTGGATTTTTCTTTGTGAGGAGACATTTAATTATAGATTCATTTACTTTTTTTTTTGGAGACAGGGTCTCACTCTGTCGCCCAGGCTGGAGTGCAGTGGCACGATCTCGACTCACTGCAGCTGCTGCCTCTTGAATTCAAGTGATTCTCCCACCTCAACCTCCCAAATAGCTGGGACTACAGGTGCCCACTGCCACACCTGGCTAATTTTTGTATTTTTTGGTAGAGACTAGGTTTCGCCATGTTGGCCAGGCTGGTCTTGAACTCCTCACCTCAAGTGATCCACCCACCTTGGATTCCAAAAGTGCTGGGATTACCGGTGTGAGCCACTGCACCCAGCCTGACTTTAATAAATATACAACAATCCACTTTTTCTAAGCTTTATTGTGCAACTTTTTAGTTATAATTATAGTAGTTTACTTCATCAAAATTTTCAAATTTACTTGAATAAATAGTCTTTCAATAGTTTTTTAAAAGGTTGATATAGATTATAAAGTTTTGTTCCCCTTTTCATTTCTGATTATGGTTATTTCTGTTTTTTTCTTTCCCTTTGTTTTGGACAGAATCGTATGTCCTACAAAATATAAATGATGAAGCCCTAACCCCCAATGTGGCTGTATTTGGTGATTAGGGCCTTTAAGGAGGTAACTAAGGTTAAATGTGGCATAAGGGTAAGATTCTAATTAGTGTCCTTATAAGCAGAGGAAGAGACACCAGAGTGCTGCTCTCTTTCTCTCTCTTCGTGCATTTGCACAGAGAAAAGGCTGCGTATCTTTTATTAGATTCTAGATTTTATTCTATTTTATGCTATTATAATGTTATCTTTGTTTAAATTTTATTTCCTAATCTTTGTTAATCTAATATAAATGTTTTATGAAATTTTGTTTATTGACCCAGTATCCAGCAACTTTGCTAAACTCTCTTATTAATTTTTGAGGACAGAGAGAAGGCATCATTGACAAGCCAAGGAGAGAAGCCTTCTCAGGAACCAACCCTACTTACACTTTGATCTTGGACTTTCAGTCACCAGAACTGTGAGAAAATAAATTTATTTCAGGTTAACCACCCAGTCCATGATATTTTATTTTGGGAGCCTGAGCAGATTAATACACTTCTATTTTTCTCAATCAGTCTAACCTGAAGTTTATTAATTTTATTAATTTTTTCAGATACCCAACTTTTTTCTTTAAGCCTCTCTATAATATCTTTGTTTTCTAAATCACAAATTTCTGCTTTTATCTTTATTTTTTTCTATCTTAGAATTTCTTCAATTTATTTCACTTTTATTTACCTAACTTTTAGAGATGGATGCTTTGCTCACTGATATTGAGTCTCCTGTCTTTTCTACTATATGAACTTAAGGCTATAAATTGCCCTTTTAAGCATGACTTTAATGTAGTCTACTTTAGTTTTAACTTGTATTATATTCAGTGTTATTCAGGTACAACATCCTCTAATTTCCACTGTGCTTTTTTCTTTGATTATTTTTAGAATATATTTTATTTAGAGGTAAAATTCATAATTTTATATGGGAACCATAATCATTAACTTTTTATTATTGATTTCTAGCTTAATTGTAGTGGGGTCAAAGAATACACTTCATTTGATTTCCTTTTTTAAAACTTCTTGAGACTTCTATGGCTTTGCACCTGGTCCAAGTATATAAATGTTTCGTTTTATTTGAAAATGACGTATCTTTTTTGCAGTTGTTGAATAAATATTTTGTCAGTTAGACTAACTTTGTTAATCATGACATTGAAATATTCCATATATTAACTATTTTTGACTATTTCTTTCAGAATTATTTGATTAATCTTATACTTTTCAGTTTTCTGCCAAAATTCTCAATCTTCGATTTTTTTCTTAAACATATTTAGTTACTTGAAAATCCATGTCTAATAACAACATTATCTGAATACCTATAGGAATCCATTTTCTGTTGCTTCTCTTGATATTTTGGAATTTTCTTTCATGTTTTTCTGTTTCCTTGTATGTCTGATTATTTTCAAATTAAGATCAGATATTGCTAAGGATGAAATGGTTTGTGTGCCCCTGACATTTATATGTTGAAAAGCTAACCCTGAAGCTGATGGTATTAGAAGGTAGGGCTTTTGGGCAAGTGATTAGGTAATGAGGTCTCCACCCGCATGAATGGGATTAGTACCCTTATAAAAGAGACTCAGTGAACTGTGTAGTGGCCATCTATGACACAGGAATTGGGTGTTGACCAGACAGCAAATCTGTGAGCATCTTGACCTTGGACTTCACAGCCTCCAAAATTGCAAGAAATAAACCCTTGTTGTTTATAAAACACCTAATCTATTATAATTTTTAAAATAGCATGAAGGGACTAAGCAAGTTATTGTGTATAAAAATTATACAAATAATATGAGGCCTATGATAATTTTATCTTTTTCCTGACAATATTTGTGTTGTTTTAGCAAGCAGCTAGGGCACTAACAATCTGGGTCACTTTTATCTAAATTAAGTGACTTTTGTCCCTTTCAGGGCCTGTATACTTCTGGTTTACCTGAGGGTGGTTTCCAGGGCTTTCACTCATTTGCACGCCTGAGATTGTAATGTTTGCCCTCCTCATCCCACTAAGCTATCGAAAGGGTTGCTTTGCTTCTGGAATCAGCAGACAGCCATGGAGAAAAAGTAGCCTCAATGCCAGCCCAGTTATTTGAATTTCCTGGATCTTGACCTTGTAATTTTTTTTTTTTTTTTTTTTGAGATAGGATCTTGTTCTGTTGTCCAGGCTGGAGTTTATTGGCATGATCTCGGCTCACTGGAACCTCTGTCTCCTGGACTCAAGCAATTCTGGTGCCTAAGTCTTCAGAGTAGCTGGAATTACAGGTATGCACCATCATGCATAGCTAATTTTTGTATTTTTAGTATAGTCAGGGTTTTGTCATGTTGGCCAGGCTGGTCTGGAACTCCTAAACTGAAGTGATCCACCCTCCTTGGCTTCCCAAAGTGCTAGGATTACAGGCATGAGCCACTGTGCCTGACCTCTCATAATTCCTTACAACTTATTGCTTATTAGCTCTTCAAAGATTAAAAGCAAATTTAAAAAAAAAATTCTGTCTGTTATTCCCAATCTATCTGTTAAGTTATTCTTAGTAAGAGGGTTGATGCAAATTACCAGAATTAGTTTGTACTTTTTAACCAAAGACTCATGTCTGTTCTTCAGTTACTCAGCTATTATCTTTTCAAATAGTGTCTTCTGGCAGTTTTCTCTGTTTTGTTGTTAGGATTTCCAATAATACCTGTATGAGCTTACCAGTCATGTCTCTTATTTCATCCTTTCTGTTTCTTGATGTCCCCCTGTTGCATTCTGTATGTGTTTTTCAGTACTATCTTCTAATTCACCAATTATATCTTTGGGTCCTATATTTGTTCCTCCTATAAATACTTTGAAATTTTTGCTAATTATATTTTTTGTCTTTCAGAATTTCTTCTGGGTCATTAAAAAATATCCTTGTTTAAGTTAGATTGCTACTAGATATCCTTGATATAATGTGATGAAAGTGGCATTTTACCCCTGTGGTTTCCTTCCTCAAAACATATTACTCCTTGTTCTAATCACACACAAAAATATCAGACAAATTACAACTGGGTGATGGTCTACGAAATAGCTGACAAGTATTCCTCAAAACTGTCAAGGTCAGGAAAAAAAATGGAAAGTCTGAAAAGCAACGAAGAGGAGACTAGGAAAAGATAAATAATAAATATAATACACGATCATGGATAGAATTTTGAAACAGAAAAAGGACATTAGGGAAAACTGAGGACTATTTGAATAAGTATGGTCTTTAGATAATTATGATGTATTATATTAATGTTGGTTCTTTAATTGTAACAAAGATACTAATATCGTTTGGCTGTGTTCCCATTCAAATCCTGAATTGTAGCTCCCATAATTCCCACATGTCATGGGAGGAACCCGATGGGAGATAACTGAATCATGGGGGTGGGTCTTTCCCCTGCTGTTCTCATGATAGTGAATAAGTCTCACGAGATCTAATGGTTTTACAAAGGGGAATTCCCCTACACAAGCTCTCTCCTGCCTGCCACCATGTAAGATGTGACTTTTCTCTTGGATTGTCTTCCACTATGATTGTGAGGCCTCCCAAGCCACATGAAACTGTCAGTCCATTAAACCTTTTTCTTTTTCTTTTCTTTTTTTGAGATGGAACATGGCTCTTGTTGCCCAGGCTGGAGCGCAATGGCGTGATCTCGGCTCACTGCAACCTCCGTCTCCCAGGCTCAAGCTATTCTCCTGCCTCAGCCTCCCTAGTAGCTGGGATTACAGGTGCCCACCACCATGTCTGGCTAATTTTTTGTATTTTTAGTAGAGACGGGGTTTCACCATGTTGACCATGGCTGGTCTTGAACTCCTGACCTCAGGTGATCCACCTGCCTCAACTTCCCAAAGTGCTGGGATTATAGGCATAAGCCACCATGCCTGGCCCAAACCTCTTTTTCTTTACCCAGTCTCAGGTATGTCTTTATTAGCAGTGTGAGACCAGACTAATACAGGTACCATACTAAGATAAGATGTTGATTTTTAAAAACTGGGTTTGGGATATAGGAGAAATCTTTGTACTATTATCCCAAAATTTCTAGAAATTTAAAACTCTCCTAAAATAAAAAGCTTGTCTTAAAAAGACCACTCCCTCCAAAAATCCATCTGTTTTTGATTCATATCTGCCTGTTTTTATTTTATAATTTCTTGTTCAGTCTTCATGGATACTACATTTTTAAATATTCTTTTGGGGATTTAAAAGTCTACTTACAGCTATTCAATAATAATTCTCCCATCTGTTGAATTGTGTACACAGTCTTTTCTGATAATTATTTTGACCACATACTTTGTAATTTTTCTTTTCAGATCCACCTTGAGTAGAAGTTTCTTACAGTTTCTCTTCCCAGTCTTATGATGCTTAGCCTTTTGGGTTTGGTGGTTTTACATTGCTACCCCCTAGAGCATTGGATTCTCCAATTCAGAACCAGATTTCATTTTGGCACCATGGGTCTCTTCCTTGCTGGAGCATTCAGAGATGGAGTTTCTGAGAGATAAGTTGGTTGGCTCAGATTCCAGTTTTATGGGCCACCCAACAGGAGCTGTAGCCTTAGGTAGAGTGATGCAAATCAGACCTGTGGTTACCTTGCAAGGAGGGACTCAAGGGAATAAATACACAGTCTATGCAACCTGTTGTTATACACCAACTCATGTACCCTTGTCCTGACTGAACAATTTTATGTAGGTTTCGGCCTGTTTCAGGCTGGCAGTTCCTCATCTCACCTGTCTGCAATTCACAGTGGTGAATTGCTTCTCCCTTTTACCCTTCTGGTGGACAATGCTGAGGCATACTCTGTTTTCTTCTTAGAACCGTTGAGATGCTGAGATTAAATACCTTGTGTTCACTGCAATAGCCAACTTAGATAATAGATCCTTATATTGGTTTTGTTGCTTCCCTTATCTGACTCACCCCAGTCCTTCACTCTTGCTTTCTATTATCACTTCTAAAACTACCTGAACATGAATCCTATTCTTGGACTCTGCCTTTAGGGAAATCCAGGATGAAATATATCCTGGCCTCACTGAAACCAGCAAAAGGTCAGAAGTCAACAGTGGCCAGTGATGGAATCTGTAGTAGTCAACCTCTTCACTCAAAGAGCAGGGCGGAGGCAGGTTAAGAGTGAATCTTAGAGGACAAATGGAAAACACTAAAATACTCTCCAAAAGTTTATTACTTCTTCAATCTTAGGACTAAATAAATAAATTTACTCAGCATGGCATGCTCTTCTGGGCAAAATGCTTGTATAAATCATATACAAGGAAGTGATACACCCACCTCATTCATGTAGAAAGAGTTTTAAACAAAAAAGTTGTTTGAATTTGGAATAGGTAGGTTATGGCATACAGTCAAGGCAGCACAAGGTCACCACGTGGCATTAGTATCATCCAGTGTTCTAAAGCATTGGTAAGGAGATTCACAAGATGGTCTTTAACAATTCTTCTAATTCTAAGTCAGAGCATCAGTGTCTCTTTCCATGAGGCGATGTGAGTAATCATTATTGGGAGGCACTAAAATTTTTTGGAAGGAATGTACTTCCTAACTGAGGGTTCCACTAACAGAGTTATGCCATTCAACAGGAAGCCCCACCATGCAGTGGTAGAGGAATAGAGGTTTTAAAGCAGAGCTGCAGTATATGTGGCAAAGGGCGGGTTGGGAAGAGGTGCATAGACTTCACTCTCCAAAATTATGTGCTAATGTGAACAGCTACAAGGAGAAATACAAAAACAGAATTTGACCCTTGGTTTCAGCTCTCTGGTAGCAAAAACAGAGGCTTTGTTCAGTACTTGGCACATCATTCCCTAGGCGGCAGTGATCCATTTTGAGAAGACATATGACACTCTCAGAGAAACAGGACTTGGAAGAAGTAGAAGGACCAGCCCATCAAGGAGAAACAGAGTGATGGTGTGTTCTTTCCTCGGGCCAGGCTACCCTGTGTACACCAGGATGCCTCTAACAAACAAAGGTCCTTTGGAAAAAGAAAGAGCAGCTCCTGGCTGTTCTTGGTCATGAGAAAACCCTTTTATGTGCAAGGGAGTTGTGAGAAATTGGCTCCTATCAAATATCAGGTGATTGTGTTTGTTTGATTTCATGTAGTGGCAAAATTTTATAAGAAGTCAAAAAATAGGAAGAACAGTATGCTGACTTGGAGCCAGAAGACCTGAGATTGAACCTCAGCTCTGATAATAATATCAGCTCCACTCATAATCACATATTTTCATATGAGCAGAGCAACCCCACAAGATAGCTGCTGTTCTTAGCCCCATTCCACAGATCTGTAAGTGGAGGCACAAAGAGGAGGAGTAACATTTCTAAGGTCACAAAGCTGGTGGTAAGTGTCAGACTTGAGACCCAAGCCTGTCAGAAATTTAATCATTATGCTTTGCTAGTCCTCAGCAAATTCACTTACTCCTTTTGAGTATCCATTTTCAAATATTTTAAATATACCTTAATAATACTTATAGGATTTAGGAGAGAAGCAAATGATTTTTTTTCAACAAGCATCTCCTTGTTGCTGATCCCATTGGTTCTGTTTCTCAGAGAACATTGACTAATATAACACCTTCTAAGGCAATTACTCTGATTTTTAAGATTATTCACTACAAAAGTAGCATTTTAAAGACACTTGGAAAGTTAAAAAGAGAAAAAAATTGGTAATCTCACTATTCAAATCCAACTATTGTTTAAATTATCTTGCATTCCTTTCCAGCATTTCCCTACATGGACCATTGTTGCTGTTTTTCAAATATTAAATTATACTGCATATGACTTTATATCATTTTTCACATTAAATCATAAATATTTCTCATTATTTAGTCTTTATCACCATAATTTTTAATACCAGCATGAGAGTCTTTGTGATATAATTGACTTAAATATCTCCCACATGTTGCAAATCTAATTGGTTTCTATTTTTCATTATTACAATAATAAACATCTGCCTGCATAAAGAGTTTTACATATTTAAAAATTATTTCCTTAGGATATATCATCAAAGTAGAATAATTGCATCAAAGTGTACAAATTTACTTAAGCCTCTTACTACAAACTTTCTTTAGAAAGGTTCTTCCAATTTATGTTCCCCCCAGGAGAATATGAAAATATCCATCACACAGACACTGACCAGCATTAGGATTCTAAAGTTAATTTTTGAATTTTGTGGCTAAATGAGACAGCATAAATTATTTTAATCTGCATTTCTTCCATTACTAGTGGGGTCTACTCTGAACTCTCCATTGTGATTAACCTGTCATACCCACTAGCATGTGAACCACAATCAGTTACCTATCACAGCTTCATGTATTCTAATATTTTGTGGGGCTGGCCGTAACAATACGTTTTTTCCTCAGAAATGTTTGTTTATGTTGTTCATGTTTCTAGGTGAATTTTGGAATGATCGGAATCATGTTATCAAGTTTTCAAATGAAACTTCCCTTTGGGATTTTGACGAAGTCTGTATTAAGCAAACCAGATCCTCCCAATTGCACCCAGAAAACCCTTGAAGTCACCCAACTACATATATTAGCATCTCACTGCAGGAAGCCCCAGGAAGCCCTACAGTCTCCCCTTCTAGTATCCCTGCTGTTTCCTGAGGCTTTCTGCCCTGAGCAACAAAATGCCCAACAATGAAGTAGTCTGATATGGTTTTGCTGTGTCCTCACCCAAATTTTATCTTGAATTGTAGCTCCCATAATTCCCACGTGTTATGGGAGGAACCCCACAGGAGGTAGCTGAATCATGGGGGTGGGTCTTTCCCATGCTGTTCTCCTGATAGTGAATAAGTCTCATGAGATCGGATGGTTTTATAAAGAGGAGTTCCCCTGCACATGCTCTCTTGTCTGCTGCCATGTGAGATGTGGCTTTGCTCCTCCTTCACCTTCCACATTAATTGTGAGGCCTCCCCAGTCATGTGGAACTGTGAGTCCAGTAAACTTCTTTCCTCTGTAAATTACCCAGTCCTGGGTAAGTCTTTATCAGCAGCGTGAGAACACACTAACACATATCCTAAAACATGAGCAGGAATTTCTACCATCACCAATAGAAAAATCTTGAGGCAGGACTTTCCTAGGTTTAGCCCCCTGGAACTGCACAATATCTCCAAGGCATTGTGTTTTCCCAGGTGGTCCACCCTCAGGTGGTCAGCTACTTCAGATTCAGATCATGTCTCATGTTTTCTTTTCACAATTTCCAGAGTCACAGAGGGCAGTTTCTTTTCCAATATTTAGTTTTATTTGGTTTGTTTTTAATTAAGGAGGAAGGCCCTTCCCAGAGGTTCTCCCACAGACCTCTCATACATTCATTGGTCAGGTTGGCAGCACCTGACCTTGCGTTCTCCAATCAGTGGTGTGGGGAAAGGATTGCCATTGGTTCTGGAAAATCCAGTCGCATGATGGGGCTGGATATGACCTCCTTGCTTAGTATGAAGAGGGTGAGCATCAGAATAAAATTGTAGAAAGAGGGATGCAGGAGAAAGAGGGTATTGGCAGCTGAGTAACAATGGCTACCACACAAGGATTTTTCTCAAATTGCATTTTGGGAAACACAAGTTACAGAGTTAATTCTTTCTCTGGGTGTCCAGCTATTTTAAGTATTGAATCTTATGCTATTTGGAGGACACTCTTTTTAAAAAAAAGAATAGGAGATCTCTCATGCAAAATTATGTGGAAGAACATTCATTTAAAAGGAAAATAATGCAGCAAATTACCACAAATATCACAAACTCTAGATAATATTTTAATTATCTGCCCTGCCCACCTATACTTTTATAACTGATAATTCTGAAGAATAGGCAAAATTAGGGTATATACAAAAGTAATTCAAAGCATTTTATTGAATTACATAATTATATATAATCAAATTACTATTGTAGTACATACACTGACTTATTGATGAACATGTCTGGGACTTTTGTTACTGTAACACTTGTGAGTTTAGAATGCTTCACTTCACTGATGGCAATCCCGAATGCTGTTGTATCCAAAAATGTCCACTTTGTCAGGGCAAGACATATCAGATCTGTGCGGGCTGCATATGGCCTGGACTTCTCATGCAGATGTATTTAGTATTTGGTACTGTAGTAGTTTTCCATTGCTGTGTAACAAATCACCACAAACTGAGTGGCTAAAAACACACAAATTTATTCACTTCAATGTATGCAGGTCTGAAGTCCAGGCACAGCATAGCTGGATTCTCTGCTTAGGGTCTCATCAAGCAGAAATTAATGTGTCAGTCAGGGTTATAGATCTCATTTGGGGTTCAGAGTCCTCCTGCAAGCTCTCTGGTTTTATTGGTTGTTGATATAATTCATTTCCTTGCAGCTGTAGGACTGAGGTCTCCATTTTCCTTCTAGTTGCCAGCTTGAGACCCCTAGCAGCATCTGGAGGCTTACTTACCATGTGACCCCAGTAGGAAGTTTACAACATCAACGTTTGCTTTTTTCCCCTACTGCGAAACAGTTAGGGGCATATCTCTATGTCTTTTTTTTCTGCAACCAGCAAATCTCTCAGCTTTAAAAGGGTTCATGTGATCAGGACTGCCCCTACTCCTTCTCCTAGTTGCCATGTTTTACAGTAAACTGAGTTGAGGGCTTAATTACATCTGCAAAATCCCTTCATAGTAGTACCCAGATTATAATTCAGTCGAATAACTAGAGAAATGTGTGTGTAGAGTAGGGCCAGGAATCTTGGAGGGCCATTTTGTAATTCTGCCTAGCAGAAGCACTTTTATAGGTTTGTGCCTTACAGATGCGGTGATTCTGATACTAGGGTGATTCTCTTCAGGATTATGATGTTATATGCTGCATTATTATACATACATATTCCTAGCAGGAAAACTTGTTTTTGACTAGGCATTGATGAGTGCAAAATTGTTGGCAATTTCGCATGACAAGACTGAAACAATTTTCCAAAGATTATCTCTGGTTCTGAATATTTCAAAGTTTGTTTCCTTTCTGCTGCCATTGTCTGTCCTCTGGGAAAAAAAATAATGTTCTCTGGTCAAATAAGTTTGAAGTGCATGCCAGATGCCCATTCAGAAGACTAATGACATACATTCATATAGAGATCCTCAATTGCTTATTAACAATTCTGAAATTCATAAAACTCTGAAGCCAATGCTTTACTTAACTAATATGGTGGCAACACCTGACATGAACTGAAATGAGGCTACCTATGGGTTGTTATCGATTTTATCGTCTGTCTATTACGTATGTCTATTATGTATATGTAGAAATATTAGTCATTCACTGCAAGATGCTGCCAAGACTTTTAGGAGTCTTAGGTTACAACGTTCTAAAAATTTTAAATTCAAAAAAAAATTAGGCCTTAAGGATTTCAGATAAGAGAGTGTGAACTATTATTAAAGGCTAGAAGATATAGTATTTAAAACTATTTAGTAGGCAAATAATGACAATTATTTGCTCAGGGAAAGATGTTTTCCATGTATTCTAACAGCAACTGGTGTATTGCCATTCAATTCCGGCACTAAGCACCCAGAATTAGTACAGACTCCATCAGTCAAAGGGCATGGTTCCCAACAACACTGTCTTCACTTCAGACACCAGCTAAAAACCGGGCCCCAAAGCCACCTGCACTTAGGACAAACTAGCTACAATTCGGGCGTTCCCATGACCACTTCTAGTTCAATAATTTGCTAGAATGACTTGGAGAACTCAGAAATGTGCTATACTCACATTTTTATTATAAAGTCTGCAACTCAGGAATCGCCAAAGAAAGAGATACATATGGAAAGCTCTGGGAGGTTCTGAATGTAGAGCTTCTATGCCCTGTCCCCATGGAATCAGGACACATCCTCTTCCCAGCACATTGATATGTTCACCAACCAGGAAGCTCCCACAAGCTTCAATGTCTAGTGTTTTTATTTGGAGTTTCATTATGCAGGCATGACTGATTACATCACTGGCCACGTCACTGAATTCAGTCTGCAGCCTTGTGTCACCTCCCTGGAGGTCAGGCTGGTTCAAAGTTCCCACCCTCAAATGATACAGCTAGTCTTTCTGCTGAGCAACTCTCATCCAGAAGCTATCTAGGGATTGACCATGAGTTATTAACACAAACTCAAGTATGGTCTAAGGGTCTCATGAATAACGAAAACACTTTTCATCACTGGGGAAATTACAAGGGTTTTAAAAGCTCTGTGCCAGAAACTCTAGACAAAGGTCAGAGAAATTCTCTACCATACAGCACCATTGTATGACTATTAGCATTCCTAGCCTGTTCTTTCTTTATCACTAGGGGCTGCTACCTGAGATGAAGGCCCAGTTTCTGATGCTGTTCTTTTGTTAATGTTCATAGGCAATAGGAAGAGAGTTTTCCACAATATCCCCGTGGGTTAATGCTTATCTTCAATCCCCTTTCTATTCCTGGATGGGAACAGGGAGATTTTTATTCAAATTGTATGCATGTTTTAATAAAGATATGTAAACATACATATCCACACACACTTCTTTTGGTCTAATTTATTGCCTAACATTTTATGATTAACTGCTGGCATATACTTGATATATATTTTTCTTATATTTTGAAAATAGTAGTTGCTGACTTAGAGGAATGCCACTGATTTTTATATATTTATCTCTCTGATCTCTTTTACTCATAACTCTTATTAATTCTAATAGTATTTTGGTTGATCGATTTGGGTATTTGTAAGTAGTAAATCATGTCATCCTCACATAATGATATCCTTTCTGATACTGGCGTCGATCAAGTGAAATGATCAAGACATGTCTCAAACATTTTAGGAGGTTTACTTGCCAAAGTTAAGGATGAGCACCTGGAAGACAGGTCTATGCCTTTTTCTGAAGACGATTTTGAGGGCTTCAACATTTTAAATGTTGAAGGGGAAATATTGAGAAATATAATATTTCTCAAGGGTGGGATATTGAGAAATACACAATTCTCACATGAAATATTCATGCCTTTGTCTGGCTCAGTGAATCTGCACTTTTACATAAGATAATGTAGAAAATAGAGCAGAAGAAGGAATCAGATGCGTTTGTTTCAGGTGGGCAGACTGATGATTTTCAGTTCTGCCCTGTGTCCCTGCACCTGTGAGGATAAGCTATCAATGTACGTGTCCATGGTGAACTCTAACAGAAATGCTTTAGGGTAAAGATCTTGGGGAACATGAGGAATTTCCTTGTGGACAAAATATGAGTAATGTATGTAGCTTTTAATCTTTGCAGCCATCTAATTTAAAAAACCAAAATGAAAGGCAGGTTTGCCCGACTCAGTTCCCAGCTTGGCTTTTCCCTTTGGTTCAGTGAGTTTGGGGTCCCAAGATTTATTTTCCTTTCACATTTATAATACCTATTTTTGTTTCCGGCCTTATTAGAATGTCCAGGATATTCAGAATACACATAAAGAGTTACGATGATACCAGAAGCTCTATTTAGTTCTTAATTTCAATGCAGACGTTCCTGGTATTTTATTATTAACCATGATACAATATTGGCTGTTTTGGAATATATTTTGTCATGCTAACAATGTAGATGTCAAGATTTGCATTTTTATTATTAATGGATGTTAACTTTTATATATGACCATTTAAACACCATTAAGTTTTTGAATATTATATATTTTAGGAGACTAATAACAGAATAAACTGTGTGTGTGTGTGTGTGTGTGTGTGTGTGTGTTTGGTATTAAAGTATGCCTCAAGTTCTCTTTTTTTTATTTTATATATATATATATATATATTACTGCATTTGAGGTTCTGGGGTACATGTAAATAACACACATGATTGTTGCATAGGTACATACATGGCAATATGGTTTGCTGCCTCCATTCCCATCACCTATATCTGGCATTTCTCCCCATGCTATCCCTCCCCAACTCCCTACCCCCAACTGTCCCTCCCCTAGTCTCCCCCACCCACAGACCCCAGTGTGTGATGTTCCCCTCCCTGTGTCCATGCATTCTCATTGTTCAACACCCACCTATGAGTGAGAACATGCAGTGCTTGATTTTCTGTTCTTGTGTCAGTTTGCTGAGAATGATGGTTTCTAGATTCATCCATGTCCCTACAAAGGACACAAACTCATTGTTTTTTATGGCTGCATAGTATTCCACGGTGTATATGTGCCACATTTTCCCTGTCTAGTCTATCATCAGTGGGCATTTGGGTTGGTTTCAAGACTTTGCTATGGTAAACAGTGCTGCAATGAACATACATGTGCACATGTCCTTATAATAGAATGATTTACAATCCTTTCGATATATACCCAGTAATGGGATTGCTGAATCAAATGGAATTTCTATCTCTAGGTCCGTGAGGAATTGCCACACTGTTTTCCACAATGGTTGAACTAATTTACACTCCTACCAACAGTGTAAAAGTGTTCCTATTTCTCCACATCTTCTCCAGTATCTGTTGTCTCCAGATTTTTCAATGATTGCTATTCTAACTGGTGTGAGATGGTATCTCAATGTGGTTTTGATTTGCATTTCTCTAATGACCAGTGATGATGAGTATTTTTTCATATGTTTGTTGGCCTCATATATGTCTTCTTTTGTAAAGTGTCTGTTCATATCATTTGCCCACTTTTGAATGGGTTTGTTTCTTTCTTTCTTGTAAATCTGTTTTAGTTCTTTGTAGATTTTGGATATAAGTTCTTTGTCAGATGCGTAGATTGCAAAAATTTTTCCCATTCTGTTGGTTGCCAGTTCACTCTAATGATTGTTTCTTTTGCTGTGTGGAAGCTGTGGGGTTTAATTAGGTCCCATTTGTCTATTTTGGCTTTTGTTGCCAATGTTCTATGCATATGCCCTGAATGGTTTTCCCTAGGTTTTCTTCTAAGGTTCTTACAGTGTTAGGTCTTATGTTGAAGTCTTTAATCCATCTGGAGTTAATTTTAGTGTAAGGTGTCAGGAAAGGGTCCAGTTTCTGTTTTCTGCACATGGCTAGCCAGTTTTCCCAACACCATTTATTAAACAGGGAATCCTTTTCCCATTGCTTGTTTTTGTCAGGTTTGTCAAAGATCAGATGGTTGTAGATGTGTGGCATTGCCTCCAGGACCTCTGTTCTGTTCCATTGGTCTATTTCTCTGTTTTAGTACCAGTACCATGCTGTTTTGATTACTGTAGCTTTGTAGTATAGTTTGAAGTCAGGTAGCATGATGCCTCCAGCTTTGTTCTTTTTGCATAGGATTGTCTTGGCTATGCAGGCTCTCTTTTGGCTCCATATAAAGTGGTTTTTTCCAGTTCTGTGAAGAAGGTCATTGGTACCTTGATGAGGATAGCATTGAATCTATAAATTACTTTGGGCAGTATGGCCATTTTCACGATATTGAGTCTTCCTAACCATGAGCATGGAATGTTTCTCCATCTGTTTGTGTCCTCTCTTATTTCGTTGAGCAGTGGTTTGTAGTTCTCCTTGAAGAGGTCCTTGACGTTCCTTGTTAGTTGTATTCCTAGGTATTTTATTCTCTTTGTAGCAATTGTGAATGGTAGTTTGTTCTTTATTTGGCTCTCTTTAAGTCTGTTATTGGTGTACAGGAATGCTTGTGATTTTTGCACATTGATTTCATATGCTGAGACTTTGCTAAAGTTGCTTATCAGTTTCAGGAGATTTTGGGCTGAGACAGTAGGGTCTTCTAAATATACAATCATGTCATCTGCAAATGGAGACAATTTGACTTCCTCCTTTCCTAACCGAATACCCTTGATTTCTTTTTCTTTCCTGATTGCTCCAGATAAAACTTCCAATACTATATTGAATAGGAGTGGTGAGAGAGGGCATCCTTGTCTAGTGCCAGATTTCAAAGGGAATGCTTCCAGTTTTTGCCCATTCAGGATGATGTTGGCTGTGAGTTTGTCATAAATAGCTTTTATTATTTTGAGATATGTTCTGTCAATACCTAGTTTATTGAGAGTTTTTAGCATAAAGTTCTGTTGAATTTTGTCAAAGGCCTTCTCTGCATCTATTGAGGTAATCATGTGGTTTTTGTCTTCGGTTCTGTTTCTGTGGTGAATTACGTTTATAGGCTTGCGTACGTTGAACCAGCCTTGCATCCCCAGGATGAAGCCTAATTGATCATGATGGATAAGCTTTTTGATGTGCTATTGCAATTGGTTTGCCAGTATTTTATTGAAGATTTTTGCATCTATGTTCATCACGGATATTGGCCTGAAGGTTTTTGTTGTTGTTGTTGAGTCTTTGCCAGGTTTTGGTATCAGGATGATGTTGGTCTCATAAAATGATTTAGGAAGGATTCCCTTTTTTTGGATTGTTTGGAATAGTTTCAGAAGGAATGGTACCAGCTCCTCTTTGTATGTCTGGTAGAATTCGACTATGAACCCATCTGGACCTGGGCTTTTTTTGGTTGGTAAGGTATTAATTGCTACTTCAACTTCAGCCCTTGTTATTGGTCTATTGAGGGTTTCAACTTCTTCCTGATTTAGACTTGGGAGGGTGTAAGTGTCCAGGAATTTATCCATTTCTTCCAGGTTTACTGGTTTATGTGCATAGAGTAGTTTTTAGTAATCTCTTATGGTGGTTTGTATTTCTGTGGAATCTGTGGTGATATCCCCTTTATTGTTTTTTATTGCATCTATTTGAGTATTTTCTCTTTTCTTTTTTATTAATCTGGCTAGTGGTCTATTTTGTTGATCTTTTCAAAAAACCAGCTCCTGGATTTATTGATTTTTTGAAGGTTTTTTTAGTGTCTCTATCTCCTTCAGTTCTGCTCTGATCTTAGTTATTTCTTGTCTTCTGCTAGCATTTGAGTTTTTTTTGTTGTTGTTGATCTTGCTCCTCTAGGTCTTTCAATTTTGATGATAGGGTATCGATTTTAGATCTTTCCTTGCTTCTCATGTGGGCATTGATTGCTATAAATTTTCCTCTAGACACTGCTTTAAATGTGTCCCAGAGATTCTGGTAAGTTGTGTCTTCGTTCTCATTAGTTTTGAAGGCAGTTGTTCAGATTTCATGAAGTTGTGTGGTTCTGAGTTAGTTTCTTTATGCTGAGTTCTAATTTGATTGCACTGTGGTCCGACAGACTGTTTGTTATGTTTTCCGTTCTTTTGCATTTGCTGAGGAGTGATTTACTTCCAATTATGTGGTCAATTTTAGAGTAGGTGTGGTGTGGTGCTGAGAAGAATGTATATTCTGTGGATTTGGGGTGGAGAGTTCTGCAAATGTCTATTAGGTTTGCTTGGTCCTGGTCTGAGTTCAAGTCCTGGATATCCTTGTTAATTTTCTGTCTTGTCGATCTTTCTAATATTGACAGTGGAGTGTAAAAGTCTCCCACTACTATTGTGTAGGAGTCTAAGTCTCTTCGTAGGTCATTAAAAACTTGCTTTGTGTATCTGGGTGCTCCTGTATTGGATGTGTATATATTTAGGATCGTTAGCTCTTCTTGTTGAATTGATCCTTTTACCATTATGTAATGCCCTTCTTTGTCTCTTTTGATCTTTGTTGGTTTAAAGTCTATTTTATCAGAGATTAGGATTGCAACTCCTGCTTTTTTTTTGCTCTCCATTTGCTTGGTAGATCTTCCTCCAACCCTTTATTTTGAGCCTATGTGTATCCTTCCATGTAAGATAGGTTTCTTGGGTACAGCACACCAATGGGTTTTGACTTTTATTCAAGTTGCCGGTCTATGTCTTTTGATTGGGGCATTTAGCCCATTTACATTTAAAGTTAATAGTGTTATGTGTAAATTTAATCCTGCCATTTTGATGCTAGCTGGTTGTTTTGCCGATTAGTTGACTCAGTTTCTCATTGTGTCAATGCTCTCTTTACCATTTGGTTCATTTTTGGAGTGGCTGGTACTGGTTGTTCCTTTCTATGTTTAGTGCTTCTTTGAGGAGGTCTTGTAAGGCAGGCCTTTTGGTGATGAAATCTCTGAGCAATTGCTTGTTAGTAAAGGATTTTATTTCTCCTTTGTGTATGAAGCTTAGTTTGGCTGGATATGAAATTCTAGGTTGAAAGTTCTTTTCTTAAGTTGAATACTGGCCCCCACTCTCTTCTGGCTTGTAGAGTTTCTGCTGAGAGATCCACTGTGAGTCTGATGAGCTTCCCTTTGTGGGTAACCCGACCTTTCTCTCTGGCTGCCCTTAGCATTTTTTCCTTCATTTCAACCCTGGTGAATCTGACAATTATGTGCCTTGGGGTTGCTCTTCTTGAGGAATATCTTTGTGGTGTTCTCTGTATTCCCTGGACTTGGATATTAGCCTGCCTTGCTAGGTTGGGGAAGTTCTCATGGATAATATCCTGAAAAGTGTTTTCCAGCTTGGATTGATTCTCTCCATCACATTCAGGTATACCTATCAAACGTAGATTAGTTCTTTTCACATAATTCCATATTTCTTGGAGGCTTTGTTCATTTCTTTTTACTCTTTTTTTTTTTTCTAATCTTGCCTTCTTGTTTTATTTCATTGAGTTGATCTTCAGTCTTTGATATCCTTTCTTCTACTTGGTCAATTTGGCTATTGAAACTTGTGTATGCTTCATGAAGTTCTTGCATTGTGTTTTTCAGCTCCATCAATTCATTTATATTCCTGTCTAAACTGTTTATTCTCGTTAGCATTTCATCAAACCTTTTTTCAAGGTTCTTAGTTTCTTTGCATTGGGTTAGAACATGATCTTTTGCTCAGAGAATTTGTTATTACCCACCTTCTGAAGCCTATTTCTGTCAATTCATCAGACTCTTTCTCCATCTGGCCTTGTTACCTTGTTCCCTTGAGGAGTTGTGATCCCTTGTAGGAGGAGAGGTGTTCTGGTTTTGGGCATTTTCATCCTTTTTGTGTTGGTTTCTTCCCATCTTTGTGGATTTATCTACCTGTGGTCTTTGTGTTTGGTTCCTTTAGATGGGGTCTCTGAGTGGATGTCCTTTTTGTTGCTGATGAAGTTCTTTCTTTCTGTTTCTTAGTTTTCCTTCTAACAGTCAGGCCCCTGGCTGTAGGACTGCTGGAGGTCCACTCCAGAACCTGCTTGCTTGGGGATCACCTGCAGTGGCTGCAAAACAGTAAGGGTTGCTGCCAGTTTCTTCTTCGGTTATCTTTGTCCCAGAAGGATACCCACCAGATGTCAACCTGAGCTCTCCTTTATGAGGTCTCTTTGATTATGTGGGGGTCGGGGAGTTGCTTGAGGAGACAATCTGTCCCTCGTAGGAGCTCACATACTGAGCTGTGAGCTCCATTCTTTCATTCAGAGTTGCTGGGCAGGTAAGTTTAAGACTTCTGAAGCAGAACTCATAACTGCCTTTTTTTCCCAGGTGCTCTGTCCTGGGAAGGTGGGGCTTTATTTATAAGTTCCTGTCATTCTGCTGCCTTTTTTCAGAGATACCCTGCCCAGCAAGGAGGTAGCCTAGTCACAGTCTACCAGGAGAGGCGTTACTGAGCTGCCATGGACTCTGCCCAGCTACTGTGTGAACTTCCTTGCAGTTTTGTTTATACGGGTATAGTTAGAACTGCCTTGTAATGGCGGTCTGCCTCAGTAACGGGGGACTGTCTCAGTAATGGCAGATTGCCTCGGTAGTGGTGGACTACCTCGGTAATGGCAAACGCCCTTCCCCCTACAGAGCTGGACCACTCCAGGTCCAGCTGCACTTTCTGTGAAACTCAATCCAGTGTTTCAGATTGCTGGTCTTTGTGGGGATGGGACCAGCTGAGCCAGATCACCTGGCTCCATGTTTCAGCCCCCTTTTGTTCAGTTGAATGGGTGACTCTGTGTCCCAGGTGTTCCAGTCACCAGTTGAAATGGCACCCAGATTTGTGTGAGTTTTTGTGTGGAGACCCGCTGCACCAGCGGAAACAGCCACGCTGGAGACTTGTGTCACTTTTCCGCCTGAGGAATCTCCTGGTCTGTGGGCAGTAAAAATTCATTTTTAAATATGGTGATCACTCACCCTCTGCATTTTCCCTGGGAACTGCAATTGAGAGCTGTTCCTATTTGGCCATCTTGGATCCTCTTGTGTTCTGCCTCAAGTTCTTGTTCTAGAATTCTAGAATCATCTGAAAAAGCTAATGTTATCACCCTTATTAAGTCTCAGTTACAGAATCCCTCCAGAGAGTTTTATTGCAAGGACCTTACCTAACTATTGGACTCAAGATTTTGATACTTGAATTAGAGAAGGCCAGGTAGCTATGTGTTCTACTTTAGCACTTCGTAAACATCTGTGAATATCATGTAAGACAACCATGTATGCTGCACTTTGGGGAACAAATGTTCTATCAAATCAGGGGTTAGAAAACAGAGGTCCATAGGCCAGATCCACCCCTGCCCATCTTACCCCCCACTTCCATGAGCCACCATTTTTTTGTAAACACAATTTTATTGGAGCACAGCCATACTCATTTATTTATTTATCATTGATGGCTGTTTTCATGCAATATAGCAGAATTTGGTCATTGCAACAGAAACTTATGGACCACATAGCCTAAAATATTTAGCATCTGGCCCTTACAGAAAAGTGTGCCTAACTCCGTTCTAGATACTAACCAGTATTCTGAGAAAAAAAAGTTAGGAAGGCATTCCACTGTTAAGGAAGTTCAAGGCGTAGTATATCCCTTCCTGAACATTTAAATTTTACTCTAATAAGTAAAAAAAAAAAAAAAAAAAAAAAACTCTGGAGTCCTACAGAAATACACACACACACAGTTGGCCCTTGAACAATGCTAAACAATGCTGAACAATGCTGAGGGGAGGGGTGTTGACCTCCACTATGTAATTGAAAATTCACATGTAACTTGATTCCCCCAAAACTTGACTTCTAATAGCCTACTGTTGACTGGAAACCCTACCAGTAACATAAACAACACATATTTTCCATATGTATTATACACTGTAGGCTTAGAAGAAAATAAGCTTGGGAAAAGAAAGTGTACTTAAGAAAATCATAAAGAAGATAAAATATATTTGCTATTCATGAAGCAGAAGTGGTTCGTCATAAAAATTATCCTCATGGTGTTCTTGTTGAGTAAGCTGAGGAGGAAGAGGAAGGGTTGTTTTACTGTCTCAGGTAGCAGAAGCAGAAGAAAATCCCCATATAAGTGGACCCACATAGTGCAAACTCAGGTTTGCACTATGGGTCAACTGTATGCATATATAAGCTCACACATACACAGCAATTTGATTTTTTAACCTTTATTTTACATACTTTTTAAACTTCCAAATCTATTTTTCATTAAGAACTATTAATATTTCTCAGCACTCTAGAATTTAGTGAATTCTACTTGGGAAATGCTTGATGTAAGGTGTTATTTATTTTCTTATTACTGCTGTAGAATTGTCTGTTTCTGCATTTCACCTCTCCTCTCCTTTGGTTCTGCTTATATGATTCAAAGATTATTTGCAAAACGGTTCGGCTATGGACTCATTTGTAGTTCAAATTTGCTAGACAGAATAGTAAGGATGAAGTGAGTCTGTGACTGATGGCTGTAGCTACAGTCAGTTTTCATTCATAACAAAGGTTATTAAATGCGATGATTTTATGGCAATTGTGTGGTAGTCCACAGGTACAAAGGGAATTCATTTCAAGCCTGGCAAAAGTTCACTCCCACCAGCACTTTGAGCTGTGGCAAGTTCTTTTGCTTCCAATTAGCTGACTTATCTTTTTTTATAAACTAGGAATAAGAACAACTACTTAAAAGATTACCAGAATAATGTGAGTTAAGGCTTGTGAAGTCGTCTGGTTTTGCAACACAGCAAGTGTTTCCCAAGAGTCAGTTCTTTTCTACAAAACTGCTGACACAGTTGAGAGAGAGTTTTAGATAGAGGTAACCCTTGTGAGGGAGGCAATGTACTGCAGTCGTTGAGAATGTGGACTTTAGAACCAGATAGATTTCAATTCCCTCTTTTCTCACCTCTGTGACACAAGTGAGTTTCTCAGCCTCTCTTCCCACCATGTGACTGTGCCGAGTTCTTATGAGGATTTAGTGAGATAAATGTGCAAGATGCCTGATGTTAAATAAATGGAAAAGATAATAAGTACATTGCCAAGGTATTAGCATGATGGTCATAGAGGTATCATGCTGTAAAAAGGGAACAACCAATTGGAAGTTGAAGGATTCAGCTTGTAGTCCTAGAGTGAGCCACTAACTGACTGGTCAGATAACCAGTAAGATAATCAAGTAAGGTTATCCAAGTAAGATTAACCAGTAAGACAACCAAGTGAACTGCTAACTTACTGTTTATCTAACCAGTAAGATAACCTTATTTAGATAACCAGTAAGTTAGCTAGCTTGGTCTGGTTAGGTAACCTCTCTGGGCTTCCATCCATCATCTTCGCAGTCTTGATCTAGGTAATATTGCTATATATTTTAGAGCATTTTAAGGGCTACAATATATTTCACACACTTTATTTCACTTTGTAGTCATAACAGTATATCTCAGTTTCTGTGATGTAAGACTTTATGACGACAATGTAACTAGATTAGAAGCACTTTCTTGTTTTACGTCCAGCCTCTTCGATGATGCCATTTCTGTAGCCAAATCATTTCCAATGTCTGCAAAGGGGGTCCTTGTTAGGCATTATTTTTATTAGCACACAAATGTTCCAACTCAATTGGCTTCCAGGCAATGAATTTAACTTGACAAGGAAATTAATCAGTTCTAACTAGGTTTCTAAATTATTCCTTGTGCCTTTATGTTTCCTTGGCTTGCATTCACTTTTCCACAGTCTGGTGTTGCTGGGGCTTTTCAAGCCACTTTGAGTCAATGGGACAGGCTTCATCACTAGCCTTAAAGCCTCACTCAGGTTCATGGTGGGGTTACTCCTGTGCTGGGTTGGAGGTATTGCTGGATTGATGCCCATCCCCCAGCATAACCAACAGCTCTTTCTATGGGCTGGGCTTCTTTGGTTCTTTAAGAAACTTTGGAATGGGCCAGGCGTTGTGGCTCACACCTGTAATCTCAGCACTTTGGGAGGCTGAGATGGGCGGATCATCTGAGGTTAGGAGTTCAAGACCAGCCTGATCATCATGGAGAAACCCCGTCTCCACCAAAAATACCAAAAAAAATTAGCCAGGTGTGGTGGCGCATATCTGTAATCCCAGCTACTTGAGAGGCTGAGGCAGGATAATCGCTTGAATCCAGGAGGTGGAGGTTGTGGTGGGCTGAGATGATATCATTGCACTCCATCCTGGGCAACAAGAGCGAAACTCTGTCTAAAACAAAACAAAACAAAACAAAACAAAACAAAACAAAACAAAAAACTTTGGTATGAACAGAAGCAACTTTGAGACATGGGAAAGTAGATGAGAAAAACCACTGGGAAAGGGCAGATTTGCGGATTGTGAAAGCAAACCAGTAACAACAGCTCCCTGTGAAATTTACCTCTGAAGTGTCTCAGGCTTACCTTGTCATCACACATGTTTTATAGCCCTAGAAAGCATCCAACCCAATTTGAGACATGCATCAGTTCACCTGCTCAGGAAGCTTGCTCCTTCTTGGAATAGTAATGTGACATCGATTTGTGGCAAGACAAGAATTCCATCCAAAAAACTCTAATGCAATATTGGATCATCAATAAAATAATTGAGAAAAAAATTGTTGTTTAATCTCTGCTAATTTAATATTCCTAAATATATGTGAACAGGGTTTCAGTTAAGATCGATTTTACCATGTCAATTTTTTGTTACCTTTTTCCCCTAAATTCTTTTGGGTCAGAAAAAAAATTCAGAGAGTTATTGTGGAGTTTGGGAGTGTATTCTGTTTTGTCATTGTTGTTATTTGTATAGTATCTTAGCGTAGCAATTCCATTTTAAGGACTTTTTATTCCTAGGGAAGTAATCATATAAATACTAAAGATAATGATAATTAACAAGTCTGTGCTTATCATTTGCCAGAGATTGTGCTAAGTGCATTATCAGCATGATATAGTCCATTTTCCAAAAAATGGATTGAATTGAAGATTAGTGTTATATTCATTTTACAGATGAAGAAAGAAAGTTTTGAAAGGATACATGCATTGAAAAGTTACACAGCAAGGTAACTGATAAGGTAAGAACTTCTGGTTTATCTAACTCCTAATTACTATGACACATTAAGTTATGTTGCATATAACTGTATACTGTGTATTTAAATAAAATGTAAATGTAAAGAAAAAAGACTGGAAGGATATGTGCTAAACTATTTGTGTTTGGTTCTAAGTAGTGAGATGACTTTTCTTTCTTAGTTGCCAAGTTTTATTAAATAAAAATGTGTTATATTGGGGACACACACACACACACAAACATACTCCCTCCCAACACACAAATGTTTCTCTCCAATTTTCCGTTTCAACAAATGGCTTCACCCCTACCCAAAACAAAAGAGGTAGCTAGGAGTTGTCCTTGATTTCTCCTCTTTGGCTTAACCTCAACAAGTCCTTCCAATAAGATTATATCACCAAATATATCTATTACCCACTTCCTCTACTTCCAGGGACATTGCCATTTTCTTTCTTGACTTTTACCACTGTCTTCACCACATGACAACAAGAGAAATCTTTTGAAAATAAAAATCAGAATGTGCTTCTTAACCTCTGAAAACTATTCGTGGCAAGTAGAATAAAATCTATGCCTACCCCACGCTCCTAACTTCTCTAGATATGGTTGATCCCTGCTTTCTTCTCCAGTTCTCCTCCTGCCATTTCCCCAGCTCTCACTAGGCTCTGTGAGGGGTTTATCCCAAGCCCTCAGGCATGCTAGAATTTTCTTTCACATGTCTTTTGGTGGTCAGGATCCTCTTCTCCTGCCTCTTGAGAGGAAGATCTGGTCAACTCCCATTTCCTTCCTTCCTTCCTTCCTTCCTCTCTCTTTCTTCCTTTCTCTCTCTCTTTCTTTCTTCCTTTCTTTCTTCTCTCTTTCTCTCTTTCTCTCTCTTTCCTTTCTTTTTCTTTTTCTCTTTCTCTGAAATAGAGACAAGGTCTCACTCTGTCTCCCAGGCTGAAGTGCAGTAGTGCAATCATTGCTCACTGCAGCCTCAATCTCCCGAGCTCAAGTCATCTTCCCACCTCAGCCTCAGCCTCTGGAGTAGCTGGGACCAAAAGCATCCACCACCATGCCTGACTCCATGCATTCTTTATTTCTCTGCGAAGATGCCACCTTCACAGAAATTGGTCCCTGTTCATCTTATCAAACATGGGAGAATAAGATACATGAGCTCCCATCTCTCACTGAGTGTCTGTCTTTTGGAAAGTGTGCTGCTTAATTTTATGTGTCAACTTGACAAGGTTAATGAATACCCCAGATACCCCTCATTCCATTAACTCTCCCAAAGAACCCTGTTGTTTTCTTCTTCAGATAATTGTTTATGGCAGAAAGCTGAAACTGAAACACTGAAATTGCTTCAGAGTTTTTCACTTTGTTTCCTTCTTCATGATCTATTTCCTTCTGCATTACTCAGGGTTCTCCAGAGGAAAAGAGCCAATAGGATAGATGGATAGATGGATGGATAGACAGGTAGATAGATAGATAGACAGACAGGTAGGCAGATAGATAGACAGATAGATGAGAGTACATTTATTATGAGAATTGGCATACAAGATTACAGAGGCTCAGAATTTCCACAACATGCTGTCTGCAAAGTGAAGAACCAGGAAAGCCAGTGATGTAGTTCAGTCCAAAACTGGAGGCCTGAGAATCTGGTAGGGGCTGCTGGGGCTGCTGATTTGTCTTGAAGTCTGAAGGCCTGAGACCCAGGAGCTGGGTCCTGTCTGAGGGCAGGAGAAGATGGATGAGCCAGATCAAGAAGAGAGAGAGAATTAACCCTTCCACTGTCTTTTTGCCCTATCTGGGCAGATCTCCTTTACTCAGTTGACTGGTTCAAATGCTAATCTCTTCTGGAAACAGCTTCTTAGGCATAATGTTTTTCCAGCTCTCTGGGTATTCATTAACCTTGTCAGGTTGACACATAAAATTAATCAGTACACTTTCCAAAAGACAGACATTTTGGAAAGATGTCTGGACTCCGTGAGAGACGGGAGCTCACGTATCTTATCCTCAGTCCAGCACAGTGCCTGGCACCCAGTGGGGTGCTCGCTAATTATTAATAGCTAAAACTTAGTAAGCTGGAGACACGGACTGCCCCTGAGGCAAGCTTGAACAATTTCAAACCATTATAAATTTACTATTTAACCAAGGACATGTAGCTGAGTTCCCGGGATTCGGAGACTAATTGTACAGCTGGGAATCTTCTGAGTTAAATTTTATATGGAATTTATCATTTATTAAAGCATAAATAATTAAAATGTGATGATAAAATGTTCATATATATTTAAACTCAATAGTAACTGCAGAATTGTTTCCAATTTTGACCAGCAAACATTTTTTTCAGAAAGAAATATTTGATGACTGACATTGGATAGCATTGTCAGATAAAAAGCAGAAAACTTCTTAGTCACTTTTAGTATTGTTAGGTGATCTTTGGATAAGGGACCCTTTTATTGCCTGATCCAGGATGGTCACCTCTCACTGCCCAGATGCATTTGGTACCCATTGGCATTGCACAACTTCTGAAACCGTGGGTTGTGAATGTGTCTTTATTGACTGGAAGTTCTCAGACACATGCTTTCCACTCCTATAAAATGGGTACATGAATGGCTTACTCATAGAATCATTGTGAGAATTGGATAAGAAGAGAGTAGAATTTTTAAATGCTTGTTAATGGTCATGCCATCATTTGCTTAAGGATAGAAATGGTCTTCTTCATCTTTTCATTTTCAGCAGAAAAATAGTGACAGGAGCTTCACTGCGTTTGTAAACATGATTGAATTGAGGTTTTTTAGCTTTCCTGTGTATCAGGGTGTCCGAAAATGTTTGCCGGAAGGCATGATGAAAGGTGAGAAGCTGTCCCCACCCAATCTTCTTTCAAGTTGTCTTTCAGACACGCGTCGTGGTTCCAGGGTTGGGTATGAGGCAGGCAGTAAGACAAGAGGGCTTACGGTATTTGCTTTTGCTTTGTTTCAGCTTTCTGCTGAAAAGGCAAAGTGGGCAGAGCAAGAACCTGAGAACAGCGAGATGTGAGTTCCAGTCACAGCCCCTCTTCTTAGGAGCTGTGTGACTGTGGGCATGCTACTTAACATCTCTGACCTTAACTATTCAATGAGTGTAATATACCTCTTTTAATGGGATTGCCGTGGAATCAAATAAAATAGCATTGTATATCTAACATGATATTTTGAACACAGTCAGTGCTCCATAAAAATTCATCTGCTAATGTCTTATTTCAAGATTTTTGTGTAAGTGTGGGAAGAGAATGGGAGAAGGAGAAAGGGAAGAAGAAAAGAGAGAGAAAGAGGCTTGAAAGATAGACCAGAACACAGCAGATTTCTTGGGAAAGTCATAAAGAGCAAGAAGCAGCATTCATCCTGGGCTGTGTCCATGACCACGGGCTCAACTCTGCTGTTAGCAGATGAGGAAATTCTTGAACTGTAAATATTAGACCAAAGAAAACGTGGCTTTTGTGAATTTCTTCTGGGTTGGTTTCTGAGAAGGGTTGCTTTCTGTGCCAGCTCCCCACCTCCACATCTGTTCCCTGGCCTCTGGAATGTGGCCCCCATGGCAGAGCGTGAATTGTTACCAGGGTGATGAAGATGTCCTTGGCTCTAAGTTTGCTGACTAGGGCCTGAAAGGCTGGTCAGGACTTAGTGACCAGGGACTTCTAATGTTCAAGGGCAGCTCTGGCATCAAGATGGAATGAAAATTGGCAGCCCCAAGGAGGCTTGCCTACCCCTGCTCCTCATTCTGGATTTCCATTTATTTAGAATATTTCCAAAGCATCCAGTTCATGGTATTTGGTGGCATAACTCTGACCTCAGAAGACCCTCCTTACAAATGTAATGTGTGTTTAATGGGTTCCAGTCTTAGCTCTGCTACTTAGTTTTATGTGACCTTGGATAAGTCCCTTTATTTCTGAGTTTCATTTCCTTTGAAGGGTAGAAGGGACAGGGAAGAGAGAAAAGAGGGTGTTACACTTATATCTTTCCTGTGTGGCAAACCACTCCAAACCTTAGTGGCTTAAAACAACAATTTACTATTGTCTTTTTTGGTTTTGTATGTTGACTGGCCTCTGCTGGGCATCTCTTCTGTGGGGTGTCTGGAGATGCAGTCATCTGAAGACATGACTAGGCTGGATGTCCAAGAAGGATTACTCGTATGGATGGCACTTGATGTGGGCTGTCATCTGGGAGCTCAGTTGAGGCTGTTGACCTGACAGACAATTTGTGGTCTCTCCATGTAGTGTGAATACAGCTTCTCACTGTATGATGAATACATTTGCAAAGGAAATGCCCCCAAAGAGAGCATTCCAAGAGGTTTAGGAAGACGTTTCAAGACTTCTTATAACCTAGTAATGGAAGTTCTAGAACATCACTTCCACCATATTCTCTTGGTCAAGCAAGGTTGGGCTAGGTTCAAAGGGAGGGGAAATAGATTTTACTACTGAATGAGATAGGGGCATGATCACAGTGAAGAGGCTGTAGGATAGGAGGTATTGGAGCAGCAAGTTTTAGAAACCACAGTCTGCCACAAAAGAAGGTGGATGAGCTTGATACCCTGAAAAAGTAGGGAGGAAAACCTTGTCATTTCTGGTTCAGTTTGATTTTGTCTGCCCCCGTCATTTGTAGCACTGTGACAATAGTGGATGTGGATTTAGTCTGGTGATCCACATCTTTATTCACTGAGTAGCCACTTAGAAAGACAACGGTGGCTCCTTTCAGCTTCCACGCCACACCAGACATGGTCCTTCCTCACTTGGTTGCTATTTGGGGCTTCTCCTCACTTGTCTCCTCCTCTGATTTTCAATGTTCTATAGAGCTCAGGAATTATCAAGGTATTCTTCCCCCTTCTCTGAGAATGGGGGAGAGCTGTGGATAAGGTCAGAGATGCCCCCCATTTATACCTAAGCACACTATACCATTGTCCAGAATCTGTAAACCTCCTGAACTAAGAAAAAGTCAGATGGGAAGCAGACACCATGAACTACAAGTGCACACACCTAGATTTTAAACACCTTCTTTATGGCATTTATTAATTTTCTATGGTATGTAAAAAATTGCCACAACGTATGTATACACCATGGAATACTATGCAGCTACACAAAGAATGAGATCATGTTCTTAGAAGGGACATGGATGGAACTAGAGGCCATCATCCTTAGCAAACTAACACAGGAACAGAAAACCAAACACCTCATGTTCTCAGTTATAAGTGGGAGCTAAATGATGAGAACACATAGACACATACAGGAGAACAACACACACTGGGGCCTTTTGGAGGGTGGAAGTTGAGAGGAGGGAGAAGATCAGGAAACATAACTAATGGGTACTAGGCTTAACACCTGGGTGATGGAATCATCTATACAACAAACCCCATGACACACTTTTACCTTTGTAACAAACCTGCACATGTATCCCTGAACTTAAAATAAAGTGTAAAAAATTGCCAAACATAGCAGCTTAAAACAATACCTACTTATTACCTGACAATTCTGTAGGTCTCCTGTCCAGGAAGCATTCACTGGGTTCACTCCTCAGGCTATCATGAGACTGAATTTAACAAGTTAATCAGGATGAACTCTCATTTGGAGGTTCTGGGGAAAATTCATGTCGAAGTCAACTCAGGTTCTTGGTAGAATTAAGTTCCTTGCAGTTGTGAGGCAGAGGTCCTCATTTTCTTGTTGTCAACTTGGTTCGCTCCTGGTTTCTCGAAGCTACCTGTGTGCCTTGCCATGTAGCCCCCTCCATCTGACCTTTAGATCCAGATGTAAATGTCTTAGGTGATTAGGCCAGGCTTGAGGTATCTCCCTGTCTTAAGGCAAACTGATTTGGGGACTTACTCATAGCTAAAGAAAAATCCTTCCCATGAATACCTAGATTAGTGTTGAATTGGTAAACTGGGAGAAGGTGTGTAAATGAAGGCCCTGGAGTCTTGGGAACCATCTCAGAATTCTACCTGTCACACCATGCTTTGCTCTCTCCAATAGCCACATCAAAGAAAACATAAAGGTTCTGTAGTTTGGCCACAGCCAGCTGGCAAGTGAGCGGCCCCCAGCCTCTGAAATTGATGCTCTTAGAGCATCCACACCTGGCTTCTAGGGAGGGGAGATGTCTCATCCTAAACACACTGTCAGTTCCTACAAGTCTCTCTTCTTCAGTGCTCCCTTCTTCTCATTTTCGGAGCTTGGGGAGTGCTGGGTGTAGTGGCTGGTAGTGAGGCTAACTGGCCCACCTTTTTGGAAACCTTGGTCACAATGCTCCATCCTGGTATCTGTTGGAGGTTTTGTTTAGAATATGAGCCACTGGAGGCTCTTTGTCCTCCAATTGCAGAATTCAGGAAAAATCTCACTCAACATTCTGTGACATTGTTCTTAAACGGGATGACTACCTTGGAAATGGTGTTCAAAGGAATGAGAAAAACTATTGTGCCATTCTTATCCCTCAGACCTTTAGAATGATAGCCTGTTTTCTTGGAACAATTACTCTCTAATTTTCACTTAGATCCTCTTGTTCATCCTTCCTGTTTTATCACTTTTTCAAGTTTTTCAAAGACATCAGCATGCCCTTATTATATTATCCCGTGAATATGTGCAATCTTTAAGAGAAACCAATAAGAAAATTAAAAAAAAAAAGTATGACTTTAAAAGCATCAGGATGTAAAAGCAAATGGAATCTAAAATTCAATTAATTTAAAACAGAAAAAGGAAAACAATTAGAAAAATACAGGATATGGAAAATTCTTTTTATTTTTTATTGTTAAATGTTTGTGGGTACATAGTAGGTGTATACATCTGTGGGGTACATAAGACATTTCGGTACGACCATGCAACGTGAAATAAGCACATCATGGAGAATGGGGTATCCATCTCCCCAAGCATTTACACTTTGAGTTACAATCCAATTACATTATTTATTTTATAATATATAGTTACTATTGACTATAGTCACCCTATTGTGCTATGAAATAGTAGGCCTTATTCATTCTTTTTTTTTTTTTTGGTACCCATTAACCATCCCCATCTACCCCCCAACCCCCACTACCCTTCCCAGCCTCTGGCCCTCCTGCTCTCTATGCCCATGAGTTGAATTGTTGTGATTTTTAGATCCCACAAATAAGTGAGAACATGCAATGTTTGTCTTCTTGTGCCTTTCTGGAAAGCTGTAAATAGTATGAGAGAAATAACTTCTGACAGATCATACTCGCAATATATAAAAAGTCACAAATCTTCCAGAAATAGATAGAATGGGTAAAACTTAAAATTGAGTCTTATAGAAGACATAGTTAAAGGAAGAGAATGCACAAAGTTTGAGAGTCAATGGTTGGAAAAATATACCGTATAACTACAATTCAAAAAGTAGTTATTGCAGCTGTATTACTATCAGAGAAAATAGACCAAGGAGGGAAAAAATCTTTCAGAGATAAAAAGAGTTATTATTTAATAATAAAAGGTTGTAATCACTTGAAAGATATAGTAATTCTAAACCTGTATGCTCATAATACTACAGCAAAAGAAAAAAAATAGGAGAAACATCTGTGAGGAGAAATGACAAATCTACCACCCATACAATGAGATTGAAACTTACCTATCTCAGTAGCGACAAACCGAACCATAAAATACCACAAGAAACTAGAATGTTTGAGTAATGCAATTAAACAGATTTAATAGATATATAGTTAATCCTGTGCCAACATTAAATGACTATACTTTTGTTCAAGAACACATAGCATATTTATGAAACTGACTGTATGCTAAGCCATCCAGAAAGTCTCAAACAATGTCAAATAACTGATGTCATAGAAACTATATTCTGTGACCACAATGCAAAATAAGTTAAAAATCAATTAAAATGAAAATTAAAACATGCATTTATATCTATATTGGTTCAAGAATTTAAATCGGTAGTACAAAAATCTATAATCTAACCCTCCCTTGCCCCACAAAAGACATAAAAACCTTGTGGAAGCAAGCAAATGAAACAAGTTATTCTAAAGACCTGAAGTGTGAGAATGGCACAGTGATCCTTTTCATACTCCTTGGATAACAGCAATGTAACAGGATGTGAAGTGGAACTGTTTCTGGAACTGGAAATCAGTGATGAAAGCCCAAAGCTGAGGACCAAGGAGGCTTCCTAGCCCACATTCTAATCAGCCAGCTCTCAAATTTTCTAACAGTTTGCAAAATTAGTCTCACTGCCACCAGCCCCACGACATCATACAACCTGAGCTGTGAGAAGAAGGGCAAGAGAGCAAAGAAGAGAAAGGAGTCCTGGGCACAGTCAACTTTGTGTTATGCGTGATACTTCAGATGAGATGCCTTCTCTCTGAAAATCAAGTGTATTTTTATCATCCTTAATTTTGAGCAAATTCTCCTATGTTTTCTTCTAACAGTTTAAACTTTGGTTTCTTACAATAATGATCTAACTTTTCTGGAATGGATTCTTGTGTGTAGTGTGAGGTACGGATCCAGTTCTTTTATTTTCATTTACAGATAACCAGTTGACACTGTGAAATTTTTTGAATGGCTTATCCTTACTGCATCATCCACAATACCAGGTCTGGTAAATATGAAGTTTCTATCTTTGCTGGTCTCTTTCAGGGCTCTCTTTTCCATTGAAGGATGGAGATCTCAGGGAGGGTCCATGGGTAAGCTAAGGAAGAGGTAGCACAGAGACCTGAAGCCTCAGTTTTCATTAGAGAAATACCATACATTATGCCTAAAAATGAAAAATGAAGTAATTTCAGCATATTATTTAGAGGTCTTGAGGTATTATGATAATAATTAGCTAAATGATTGGTAAGTTATTATCTGTAGGAAGAATAGTGGTATGAAAGAAGGGATGGGGAATTTTGAATTTTCTTACTGAGCCACATAGACCCTAGAAACTGAAAAGATACAGGACCTTGCTAAAAATGAAAGCAACAAATAAATACCACCAGACAACATGCCTTTTTGCATTATGGAAGGCTAGGAAACCCTAAGCTGACTTTTTTTGCCATGTGGCACCTTGGGAAAGTCATTTCTCCTCTATTCTTTACTTCATGAACAAGATTCTCAACTGTCAGAGAGAGAGGTACCAATTGGTCTCTCCTATTGTATCAGCAATGCTTCATTTTTTTAACTGGTATATGATGTTCATTATGGTTTTTTTTCTATGCTTTTGTATGTCTGAAATATTTCACAGACATTTCTTACCCTGGGAAAATGTCTCTACAGGGTCCTATAATATTACATTAAGTTGATTAGGTCTATTTTCTTTATTGAAGTGCAGATCAAAAGAGGACAGAGTGGCTCACCTCAATATCCTACCCACAAGCACAGTGCCTGACACATAGCTGGCTGTAAAAATTTTATTTGTGGATTAAATGCTGCCCTTTAGTTTGGCAAGCTACCATAGCATGCTCATTCTCATTCTCCAAACTCTACCCATGCATTAAAGCTGAGGTGAGAACCCCCTCCCCTGACTCCTTCCTGAGCCTTTCACTGGTGACCAGTGTCATCTCTCTGAATATATACACTATTTGTAGTCTGTACTATAGAAGAGTGAGAAAAAAGAGAATGGACATTTTATTGAGCTCTTAGAAACAGACGCTTTTTTCTCATTTCATCTTCCCTTCATTTTTGTGAGGTATATATACCTTTGTTAGAGTTTGTTCGTGCCAATAGAATTTAGTAAGAACTCGTTATTAACCATGCATTTTAGAAAGCTCTGGAAACACAACAACAGGAAAAAATGCAATAAAACATTATCCTTTTCTTCAAGAGGGTTACATTGGAAATAGGAAAATAAGAAACTAATACTCATAGAGGTCTATGATCTTCTAACATAGCTGGATCTAAACTTAGTAACACAACTTTCATGGTCTATAATGTATTAGGCATTGTGCTAGGTGTGTTTCCTGTTTTTCTTTATTTACTTGCACAATAACACAATAGTGTAGCACTTGCATATTTTTAAATGAAAGAACACATTCTCTGAGAAACTTAAACAAATAGCAAGAGATTGTATTACTTTGAATGGTGCCACCTAAAAATCTATTCTTACTGTGAACCTACTTACAAACCTACTTGTTTGTAAGTAGGACCTTTGCAGAGGTACTTAGGATGCAGTCATACTGTGTTAGGGTGGGCGCTAAATCCAATGACTGTTGTTCTTATAAGAAAACCATGTGAAGACACAGAGGGTCATACAAGAAAAAGGCCATGTGATTGTACAGGCGGATATTGAAGAGATGCAACTGCAAGCTAAGAACACCAAGGACTGGCTGGGCATAGTGGCTCACGCCTATAATCCTAGCACTTTGGGAGGCCAAGGAGGGAGGATCACCTGAGGTCAGGGGTTTGAGACCAGCCTGGCCAATATGGAAGGGGAGGGAGGAGAGGAAATGGAAGGGGGAAGGGAGGGAAGGAGGGGAGGGCAGGAGAGAAGGGGAGAGGAGGAGGGGAGGGAAGGAAGGGAGAGAGGGGAAGAGGAGGAGAGGAAGGGGAAGGGGAGGGGAGGGAGGAGGTCAGGACAGGGCAGGACAGGGCAGGGAATGGCAGAGAAGGGAAGAACACCAAGGATTACTGGTCATTGCCAGAAGCTGGGAGAGAGATGGTATGGGCTGAATGTTTGCATCCCCTGCAAAATTCATATGTTGAAAGCTAATCCCCAATATGATGGTATTAGGAGGTGGGTTTTGGAAGATAATTAGGTCATGGGGGTGGGGCCCTCATGAATATTATGATAAGGGATTGTTATTTTATCATATCTTTATGATAAGGGATTATTGCCTTTATAAGGGGCTGAAGACACCAGAGTTTCCCTCTTCTGCTATGTGAGTTTATAATTAGCAGCTGGCCATCTCTGAACCAAGAAGAAGGCACAACTGTACCAGTGCCTTGATCTTGGACTTCTCAGTCTCTAGGACAGTGGGAAATAAATTTCTATTATTTGTAAGTCGCCCAGACTGTAATATTCTGTTATAGCAGCCTAAATGAACTAAGACAAGGCATGGAACAGATTCTCCCTCCGAGCCTCCAGAAGGAACCAATCAGAAGAAAATTTTGATTTAGATTTTCTGGCCTCCTGAACTGTGAGGCAATGAATTTCTAGTTTTAAGCCACCCAGTTAGTGATAACCTTTCACAGCACCACAGGAAACTATTGTTTTGTTTTGTTTGTTTTGTTTTTTGAGACAGAATCTTGCTTTACTGCCCAAGTTGGAGTGCAGTGGCACGATCTCAGCTCACTGCAACCTCTGCCTCCCAGGTTCAAGCAATTCTCCTGTCTCAGCCTCCCTAGTAGCTGGTATTACAGGTGTGCACCACCACGTTTGGCTAATTTATGTTTAGTAGAGACGAGGTTTTACCATGTTGGGAGGCTGGTCTCAAACTCCTGACCTCCAGTGATCCGCCCACCTCAGCCTCCCAAAGTTCAGGGATTACAGGCATGAGCCACCATGCCCGGCCAAGCCACAGGAAACTAATGGAGAGACTGAGACAGGATTCAGGCCCATATTTGGTTCCAGAGTCCAGACTCTTGATGTCTGCTCTGTCCTCCTTCACACAAGGCTAAGGAGAAAAGAAGCTGATGCAAATATGCTTTGAAAATCTCAAAGTATTCCTCAACGATTGTGCATTTTATTGTTATTATTTTAAGAGACTATTCTCTAAATTGCCAAAGAATTCAGTGAAATGTCATTAGTAAATAAATTGAGATACAGGACACAGTCCCTTTTCCATTAAGTCAATTCTTTAAATGACATTTCTGGAATTTCTCCTGCTTTCATTCTGTGTCCCATTCTGTTCAAAATAATGCCCTGGTTATTCATGCCAATAATTTCATGAGAAAGACCATAGGTAAATATTTAAAAACAGCCTATACTCAACTGTAATAAATTACACTAGAATGCACAGAGAGCTTTATGGCTTAGGATAGATATGATCATGCTGGACTTGCTAAAACAACATTATATATAAATCTAGATGCTATGTGTCTTAGTCCTTTCTTACACTGCTATGAAGAAGTGACAAAGACTGTGTGATTCATTAAGGAAAGAGGTTTAATTGACTCACCATTCTGCATGGCTGGAGAGGCCTCAGGGTACTTACAATCATGGCTGAAGGCAAAGGAGAAGCAGGCACCTTCTTCACAGGGTGGCAGGATGGAGTGAGTGCAAGCAGGGGAAATGCCAGACACTTATGAAACCATCAGATCTTGTGAGACTCACTATCAAAATAACAGCAAGGGGGAAACCACTCCCATAATCCAATTACCTCCACTTGGTCCTGCCCTGGATATGTGGGGATTGTTAAATTCAAGGTGAGATTTGGGTGGGGACACAGAGTCAAAGCATGTCACTGTGGTCTGAATCTTTGTGTCCCTTCAAAATGCATATGTTGAAATTGTAACTCCCAAAGTGATGTTACTTGGGTTTGAGGCCTTTGAGAGGTGATGAGGATGTGGGTAAAGAGCCTTTATGAGAGAGAGTAGTGCTCTTCTTAAAAGGGACCCGAGAGAGACACTCACTCCACATAGGAAGATGAAGAGAAGATGCTATCTATGAGCCAGAAAGTGGACCCTTATCAAACACCAAGTCTACCTTGACCTGGGACTTCCCAGACTCCAGGAAAGTGAGAAATAAATTTCTATTGTTTATAAGCTACTCAGTTTATGGTATTTTGTTATGACAGCCCAAAATAGACTAAGACCTTGGTGTTAGATTGTGTTGTTGTTCAACAATCCCCTGCATTGTGTTGTTGTTCAACAATGACTTAAAAAGTCACCTTTGCATGCATTCAGGTCTTTTAAGATTTTCTTAAAGGGAGAGCTTTTTTTTTCCTTGACTATTTGAGTCCCCTCATTCCTACCACAACTGCACATACAAACGTGCACACACATGGTTCATATACACATACATGTAAGTATGCATATACATGTGCAGGTGCACATATAATGTATACACAGGAATGTGCACAGATGTCTAGACATGTACCTGTGCATGGGCATATATATGCATGAGCACATGTACATAACTATGTATACACACATAGACACACACACATACATGCCCTTTAAAAAGAACTACATGCCCCATATTTTCTTCAGGCCTAATTGTCTCCTTTCCTGTATCTTCATTTTTAGCCTCTCTTTTTACTGATATTCAATAATGCTAATGGTAAAAGCTGAATTTGTATAGTTTCCATGCTACACATCTTTAAGCCTCATATTACAGTTCGGTAAGCCGGAGTACAGAAAGGTTGTGCAAGCTGACCCAGCTTTACTCATGGGTGGGTCTTGGGTTCTCTCTACAATCCTCCTCTGTACACTTGCTCATGTATTTTGGTGATTTTAAATTCTACTCCTTTGTTGATGATTCCAGGATTTCTATGTCTAGCCCAGACTTTGTGCTCCAAGACTGCATAACTGCATAACTGCCATCTTCACCTGGATGTCTCAAGCATCTCAAACATAAGATGATGGGAACAGAACACCCTCCCTTCCCCACCCCAACACACTATGAACTGTTCCACAGTTGTAACCTACTCTGCCTGCCTCCTTTCCTGCCCAGTAAGTACACCATCATCCATCCATGCAGTTGCTCGTCCAAAAACAAAAAATTCCCATACTTTTTCCTTTTTCATCTCTCCTTCTCTATCACATGCATTAGCAAATCCTGTCAACTTTACCTCCAAAATATGCCCCATTTGAGCTACATGCCTCCATCTCCATTATCGTCACTCTTCCCAGACCTGCTGGAGGCAGGTTCTCCTGACTGGTCTCCTCACTTCTGCTCAGCCCAAGGTATCCCCTTAAAAACAAATCCAATTTGATATTTTCTGAGATGACCCCTGTACATCATGTCATCAGAGCATATATTTTTTGATCAATGTTAGAATTCTAACTCAGGGGAATTTTCCAATTATGGGCTGAGAAATGTCACTGAGTGTTATTTGCAAAAACCCTGTGACCACCAAATTTGACAGGTTGTAAATACTGAAAATAAACTGTAGCCCTGAATGATGGAGGATGGATGAGCCTCATGGGCTGCCAGTTTGCATGTCCCTGGACACCAGTGCTGCACCTGACCACTGGGTACTTGCTAGCTCGTTCAGCTCTCGTCGGCATACTTGGAGCCAATGACTTCCCCATCACCCTGGCAACCAACCCAGTTTCTGCTATGGTGGCCACATTCCAGAGGTGGGAGGACAGGAGCAGAGGAGGAGAGCTGGTCCACAAAGCAGTGTCAGACCTAACAGGGCCTCTTAAGTCATGGTGAAGAGGTTAGATTTTGTTCCCGGCAGTAAAGCAGAGAGGGATTCTGTGTGACCCTCCCCAGCTCAGGTGAGCATTCACTTTTGTGAGCAGTGAATGGTATTTCATTTGAGGTTTTGTCCTATGGGGCAGCAGAAACACACTGCCCAAATCCCAACCAGAAGGGCAGTCTGGGGAGCAGGCATGAAGGTAGTCACTGGGAACCCTGGCATCCAAACAACAGAGTAGGATGTAGGTATGGCCAGAGACCAGAAGAAAGATCAATTCAGTGAATTTGACATTTAAAAAATCTTTAAGGCGATCACTGGGCAGAGAATGAGTGGCCAACATTTTAGGCAGTGAGTGCAATGTGCATAAAAGCCACAGAAGAAGGGGCACACTGGTAAACAACAAGACTCCAGGGCTGGTGCAGAGGATGAGTGAGTTTTGATGGAAACCTGAGAATCAGGATAGTCCAGCTCATTGGTGATGTTCAGGGGAGTCTGATGTGTAGTGGAAAGATGCTCCTATTCAGAGATGTCAGGCTGTGGTAGGAGAGCAAATGGGTACTTAAGGGAAGAGGAATGGTACAAAGAAAGATAGCTCAGTATCCACTTCTGAGTTCCTCAGTGGGTGGTGTAAGGCTCTTCCCTGTGCTCCTAGAGTGCCTTATTCTTACCCCTTCCATGGCACCACCTGTGGCTGTCACTCTGATTTTACGTGTATTGTTTCATAATGACAGAATCTAACTTTCTTTTCAGGAGATTCAGAACATGGAGATGAATTATGAAAACAAAACAAAATTATTAACACAAAATAAAACCAGAAAAGACTTTGCCATGGTTTGGAGGCGTCCCCTCCACAATTCAGGTGTTGCCAATATGACAGTATTAAGAAGTGGGCTTTCAAGAGGTGATTAGACAATGAGGGCTTCTCCCTGTGAATGTGAATGCTATTCAGAGCCTATGAAAGCCTTCATGTGACATCCAGTCTCTTGCCATTTCGCCTTCCATCATGTGAAGACACAGCATTCCTCTCCACCCAAAGATGAGGCAATAAGTTCACCATCCTGGGAGCAGGGAGTGGTCCTTGCTAGACAATTGCAGCTACAGGTACTTTGATCTTGGGCTTTCCAGACTCCAGGATTGTGAGAAACAAATTTCTGTTCTTTATTAATTGCCCCATCTGTGGGATTACATTATGGCAGCAACAAATGAACTAGGACACACCTATAATCCAATCACCCAAAAATAACCTCTGCAAACCATCTGGCAGACGCTCTTTGGGCATTTTTTTCTATGATTGTATTTGTATTTTTCTGTATAACAAATTAGGTTCAAAATAAGCAAATAATTTCCTAGCCGGCTCTTTTTACTCCATAATATATAGATATTGGAACTACATGTCAATGTCCACACATATCCATCCATATTACAATATCTAGTAATTGCCTGGTATTGATATGTTATATGCACATCACACGGTTTCTGCAACTGACCTGTGGCCTGTGAACATTAGGCCATTTCTAATCCTTGGCTTTTATAAATATGCCTCAGTAAATACCGCAGTACTCATACCTATTCAAACTCTAAATATTTCTTTAAGATTATGTTCCCAGAAATAATTTTTTCAAAAGATTGATACATTTTTAAGGATCTAGGATACATTACCAAATTGTTCTTAGGAAAGTTTATTTCTGTTAAGGGTACCTATTTCCCCACAACCTGGCAAACACTGAAAATTATTCTCCTTTTTTTCTCCCAACATGATAGGAAAACAATGATATTTCATGATTTCTTTACAATATTGTCTTTCTTTCATTCTTGATAAGAATAGATTTTTTAATATGTTTATAACCACTTAATTTTTTTCTTTTGAGAATGACCAGCTCATATTGTCTGCCTATCTTTCTATTGGGGTATTTCCCTTTGATTTTTTTTAACCAATATAAAAATATTTTTATATAGATAAGTTTTGGTCATTTATATTGCAAAAAAAAAATCAGTTTGTCTGACATTTTAACTTTTGTTTACAGTATTTTAACCTTCAGAATCTCTTTAGCATGATGCAGCCATATTTAGTCCTAGTTTCTTTTATGATTTCTGCCTTTGGGGTCATGCTTTCAGAGCCCAACACCACCCTGTGATTAGCTAAACGTAAACCAGATGTGAGTGCAGTAGCAGTCGCTGCAGCTGTGGCATCTGCAGTTGCAGGGTCTGTGTGCAGGAAGCTTAGTCCATCCATTCACCAGTTTCAACAATAAATCCATTCACACCAATTGTTTTGTGGTGACTGGGGGAGGGCAGAGAGAGAAGGTTTTATGATGAAGGAAACATCACCATTTAGTACAATGCATCCTATTATTATTTTCTTTTTTCTGTTCTTTTTTTTTTCTATTTGAGACAAGGTCTCACTCTGTCCCCCAGGCTGGAGTGCAGTGGAATAATCATTGCTCACTGCAATCTCAATTTCCTGGGCTCAAGCAATCTTCCCTCCTCAGCCTTCCAAATAGCTGGAACCGCAGGCATGCTATCCTTTGTATTTTTCTGTCTCTGGTGAGCGCCAAAAGTTTTTTTTTTTTTAATTGTGCAGAGCAATTGATGAACCGATTTTTGATGTGTAAGCATTCCTTAAAGGTCTTAGTCTGAAACACAAGCAGTTTATTAAATATGTCCTCCAAACAAACATAATACTGTCTTCCAAAGATTTTAGTGAACACATTTTTTTCCTCCACTTGATTATAGAAATACATTGCTACATTTTCTTTCAGTGACTTACTATTTTTATACTTAATATATGATTATATATCTAACCCTCAACTGGTTCTTGGATCAGGAGTGTAAAACTACAGATAATTTTTGGAATTCTTAACTCATCTGTATCAAACAATGATCACTAGCCTGAGGGCTACAAAAGGTGTGTGTGATTTGTTTGTTTTTGTATCCTCAGTTCTTTTCACAGAGTCTGATACATTGTAAGTGCTTAATAAATACATTTCAGATGAATGAGGGAGGTGAAGTGAAATGTTGAGGCCAGATTTAGACTTTCCCAAATTCAAGTAACACATTGCCCCTTCCAAATGAAATTCAAGAACATTTTCTCAACTGGACAAACTGAAAGTTTTTGCTTTGGTTTAAAATGCTCTGCAGTGGGAGGCACGTTTTATCCTGCCTTGGATCTTTTTCCATTCTTTTGGTGACAGCATCCTGATATTCCTCTGTAGAACTGAGGGTGAGCTGGGAGGGTTATATGTAGTCAGTCAGAGCACTGTATCTCCATGGCCATAGTCATTGTCTCAGGGTTGAACAAATGATTTAAACTTGATCAATGAGAGATTCCACAGGCCTTTTGATGGAAGTTTCAGAAAGTGATGCAGGTTTAATGTGGAGAGATGACCCATAGAGCCCCTCTTTGCCACCCTAAATAAGTATGCCAACATACAGGAAAGTAAAACTGAGAGATACAGACATATTTCTGAAAAGGTTATCTGAACACTGACTCTATTGTGCAGAATTCTTTTGTGAGAACAAACAAATTTCTCTTTTAGGCTTAAACCAACTTGAGTTAGTTTGCTGTTTCTTGCATCCCCAGATTTTATTCACTATCTCAAAATTTAGACAGTCTAACGTCAAACCCTCGTATAAAAGATCTGTGCTTATTAACACAAAGATCTCAAAGTCATTGACACTTCTGGTCATTGTTGCCCCAGTTTATCCCTGTGGGCTTCCTGGGATATACTAGGATCCATAACCAGCCATCTTCTTGGGCTAGTGTATTAACTAGCATTGATTGAATTCCTAGTATGTGTAGTGCATCATAAGTACATTCATTATCTCTATTCCTTCCACCAACATGTAAAATTGCTCATGAGGAACTGAGGCTTTTACTAGGTCCTATAAAATGTACAAGTCATACAGGTGGTAACTGAGGTGGAAGTGTGTGGTAGTTATGAGTATGGTCTCTGGAACACTACCCAGACATGAAGATCTAGTTCTACTGCAGTCTAGCTCTACTGCAGTCTAGTTCTATCACCTAATAGCTACAAGACATTGGAGAAGTGGCTTAAATGATCTTTGTCTCACTTTCCTCATTTATAAATGAGAATAATGATAGAACTCATATTAGTCTGTTTTCATGCTGCTGATAAAGACATACCTGACACTGGGAAGAAAAAGAGGTTTTAATGGACTTACAGTTCCACATGGCTGGGGAGGCATGACAGTCATGGCAGAAGGCAAGGAGAAGCAAGTCACATCTTACATGGATGGCAGCAGGGAGAGAGAGAGCTTGTGCAGGGAAACTCCTGATTTTAAAGCCATCAGATCTCATGAGACTTATTCACTCTCAAAAGAACAGCACAGGAAAGACCCACCCCCATGATTCAACTACCCCCCACCAAGTTCCTTACATGACACATGGGAATTGTGGAGTTACAATTCAAGATGAAATTTGGGTGTGGACACAGCCAAACCATATCATTTCACCCCTGGTCCCTCCCAAATCTCATGTCCTCACATTTCAAAGCCAATCATGTCCTCCCAACAGTCCCTCAAAGTCTCAACTCATTTCAGCACTAACTCAAGGCAGGTCCCTTCCACCTATAAGCTGTAAAATCAAAAGCAAGTTAGTTACTTCCTAGGTACAATGTACTTAGAGGCTCAACACCATAAAGAAGCTGCCAAGTCTTGGGGCTTGCACCCTCTGAAGCCACAGCTTGAGCTCTACATTTGCCCCTTTCAGCACAGCTGGAGCAGCTGGATCGCAGGGCACCAAGTCCCTAGGCTGCACACAGGACAGGGACCCTAGGCCTGGCCGACAAAAACCACTTTTTCCTCCTAGGCCTCTGGGCCTGTGACGGGAGGAGGGGCTGCCTGCGAAGACCTCTGAGTTGCCAGAGGTGTGTATGTGGCGTTTTCCCCATTGTCTTGGGGATTAACATTTGACTCTTCGTTACTTATGCACATTTCTGCAGGCAGCTTGAATTTCTCCTCAGAAATGGGATTTTCTTTTCTATTGCATTGTCAGGCTATAAATTTTCTGAACTTTTATGTTCTGTTTCCTTTTAAAACTGAATGCTTTTAACATTGGGTGGGGACACAGCCGAACCATATCAGAACTACAGTATAGAGCTGCTTAAAGGACTCAGTGAGATAACACATAAACAAAAGAACAGATGGTGACATTTGGTAAGTACCCAATGAGCATGAACTACTTTCATTTCTTGGTGTTTCAGGCCCAGACTGGGAGAACAGAAGTCCATATCACTATGGAATACAGATGGTCACTCGAATACTTCATAAAGAATGAAAATGTCCTTAATATGGAGTTGCCAGGGCCTTCTTTTAGTTGTGGGACCTGGAGGCCCAGTACGTTTCCTCCCCGCCATTTTTCTGATCATCTTGACCTTAGAACAGGAAGGATGTGAAGCTCAGGGCACTGGTGCTATCTTCCCCTTTAAGTAGGGGAAGTTTGGCTGGCAAGGTAGGGAATGTGTTGGTATGTGTGAGAGAAAGAGCTGCAGAAAGAAGACCGTCAACTTCATTTGAGCCCTTAACCACTCTTAGACAAAAGGCAGCTTGATCCCCTGGCTTCCCATTTGTAGGGAGTCAGTAGATTTTACTTTGCTTTAATCAAATCCAGGTGGTACTTCTGTCAAAATTTAAATAGCCAGGCAAATACAACCCTTCAACTTCATGAAGGACTTTGTAGATAAATCTTACTCTCTTCTAACTTTTGACATATTCTCTCTCTCAGCCCTGATGCCTCACTGATATGGATCAGATTTGTGTCCCCACCCAAATCTCATGTCCAGTTGTAATCCCCAGTGTTGTAGAGGGGCCTGGTAGGAGGTGATTGGATCATGAGGGCAGAACACCCTCTTGCTGTTCTCATGATAGTGAGTGAGTTCCCATGAGAGCTGGTTGTTTAAAAGTGTGTAACCACCTCCACCTTTGCTCTCTTCCTCCTGCTCCAGCCGTGTAGGACGTGCTTGCTTCCCATTCAACTTCTGCCATGATTGTAAGTTTCCTGAGGCCTCCCAGCCATGCTTCCCGTACAGTCTGTGGAACCATAAGCCAATTAAACCTCTTTTCTTTATAAATTATCCAGCCTCAGGTAGTGCTTTGTAGCAATCTGGGAACAGACCAATACAGCAGCTCACTTCTTTCTTTCATCTATTCATTCACTTCATCAGTTCTTATTGAGTACCCTGTGGCAACATGACTTACATTGTTTCTGCACAGGCTATGACATTAGCTTCATGGTCTCACTTCATTACTGTGAATCGCTCTCATCCTCAGTAGAATGATGCTTCACATCTTTAACTCCCAGGAATGTGTGGTGAGAAAATAAAAGCCATAGTCTGAAAACCCTGAAGTGTTCTCTAAACATGGGATGATATCTGTATGTTCTGGTAATCTGAGCAGGAAACAAGACTTCTGCAGTACTGTAAATGTGGGTTTTATGCTCCTTTAGGGAGTTGGTAGAATATAATAGTTAGTTAAAATGTCTGCAATAAATTAGACTTACCACAAGATTCCACATGTGAATTGGTACAGAGTGGCACATGGTAATAAACATGTAAGTCTGAAGTTGTCTATTGATTATGTGAATTTTTTCATAGACTTTCTAAAGTCTTGAAGGAATTATTTTAAAAGCAGAATAAAGTGATAGTAGGACATTTCATGCCTTTATAAAATAAAGTGGAACATGGAAAACATAATGATATATTGGAAAATGGAGTTTCTAATCACCATGTGCTTGACACGGTGCTAAGTACTGTATATGGCTTTTTCAGTTAAATTGCACACCACCCCATAAATTTTTATCATTTTGTAGTGGAGTAAACACAGACTCACAGAAGTTACATATCTAGCCCCAAATCACAGTGCCAGTAGGTGAAAGGCCAAGTCTACAGTAAAGTTGGCTTTCTTAATGACTGTTTCTGGGGAAGGCTTTGCAGTAGGTATAAAAACTGAAGCAGATATTTTAGAGAAGATAGAAGTTGGACATGGAAAGATGGAAGCAAAGAGTGGCCATTGGGAATAAAACGAGCAAGAGGAGGTGAGACATAGATTTGGAGAGCAGGATGCTTGAAGGGGAAACAGAAAGCAAAATTGATTAGGAATAAGCTTTTTGACAAAGCAGTTTGAAGATAGATTGTGGAAGAAGTTGAATGCAGGGTCAAGAGTCTAATCTTATTTTGTAGGCAACAGGAAGAAACAGAAAGGTAATGCCATGAAATGTCATCATCAGAATGCTCTAAGATGGCCATTCTACTGTCCATGTGCAGAGCAGACTGAAGAGAATAATCCTGGGGTCAGGGAGGCTAAGCAGGAAGCTATCCTAGCAGTGCAACAAGACAGACTTCATGTCTACAAGTAAAATCTTCAGGGGAAATTTGATTGTTAATACCAAGTGGACTCTTTTCTGATGACCTATTTAAGTTGTTTTGGTTTTGTTTGTTGGCTTTAATTTTGCAGAGAATTGACTCTCTGGCTTAAAATCTAATAAAGCATGCGATTCTCTTCCACACTTCGCAAACACATAGGCAGAGAAAAGACTACCCTCCCTGCAACTTCTTGAAATTTCCTCATCCAAAGGCTCCCTCTCCTTGCCAAGAATGTGCATGATTTGAGCCAGCCAGTTCTGGCAATGTTCCCTTAATCCTTCTCCCAGAACCCCACCCCCACTGCCTCTTACAGGAGCCATAGCTCCCATCCAATGTTAGAAAACCTGCTGACAACTCCCAGCCTCCCATCTGATCCCATTCCCTCCCAGTTCAACAAGTTTGGCCTTCTAGCTGAAAACTGGATATTTTGGACTTTGAAGCCAACATGCTCTGTTTCCTCTGATGGCCTCTCCAGTGTGGAGGGAAATAGACTGGCCTTTGTTGTTCTGTACCCAGGAGAAGATTACAGGCGGTGCCCAAAGCTGGGGGTGGGGTGGGTGGCAGGAGGTGAGGTCTGGTCAGTTGACTTAGCATAAGGCCTGTATTGTCCTGAAGGCTTCTTTTGGAGAAACAAATCTCTTCAAGGGGCTGAGCTGCCTATTTGGTCTCAGAGCCTGCCTGATTATCCATTGCTTTTTCATGAATGTTCCTCTTCCTTCTAGATCCCTCTTGAGCTTTGAACATAACTACAATAGTGGGATGCAAAGTGGTGTCTTCTACACAGGGGATAGTTTGTGAAATAAAAGGTAAAGCAGAAAGACCTGGAGAATTCAAGGCTATGCATGTAGGTAGCTGATTTGACAAAGATGGGAACCGGGAACATGGAAAAGCCACCATTAGCTAGCAAGCATTCATGAAAGACCCGCTATGGAACACATACGGTACTAGGCATAGCTTCAATCTGAATCCAAGACCACCTCCCTCTGAACTCCATATTCTCTCCATTATCTCAGTGTTTTCTGTTTATTTTTGTTTAGCAGCAAAGTACCGTTTTTAAATGAAATCTTACGTAGAGTGCAAATATGCAAACTATGACTAAAACTCTAAGTAATATGCTAATAGAAACATAATCTAATTGTTTTAATTTGTGTCATATTTTTAAAGACCATCATTGAAACCAGAGTCATGAGGGCATGAACAACAGTAACAGTTTTCTGTTAGCTGCAGCATTTATGTTATTTTTGAATTCTGTTTGTGTTGCATGGAATTGAATGAACTCCTTTTCTATGCAGATAAATAGCTGCAAAGAATTGGCTGTCTTAAACAGCTCCTCTTGGAGTCTCAGTATACTTGTTCTTTAGCAAAACTAGTCCAAATGTTATTAAACTAAATAGCTATTAACATTTAACTATGATTCTGCATTCCTTATCATAAACTTAAATGTCCAAGTCGGATTGGTAGCCTGTAATGTCTCATCAGCTAAGAAATTGTCTGTGTTGGAATTATGGTCATGACTTCGTGTCATTTGTTTCAGTTTTGTTTGCCTGGTACATAATCATGCATAGGGTTATTGCATAAAGGTTTGCATATACACAATTTTACATGATAGGATCTGATTAAACCTGAATTGAAGAAAAAAACAAACAAACATAAAAAAACAAGACTTTTTAAGTCAGTGACACATTCAAAAAAAAGTTCAAATACACAAATCAAGATGTCAGGAAAGCTTCATCATGAGGCTTTCCCCAAAGTAACATAATCTGGCAATCCAAAGTCACTCATTGGTGGCTCAGGTAAAATTTAATCTGTAAGGCATTTAAATATGTGTTGTGTATTAGTCCATTTTCATGCTGCTGATAAAGACACACTAAAGACTGGGAAGAAAAAGAGGTTTAATTGGACTTTCAGATCCACATGGCTGGGGGAACCTCAGAATCATGGCAGGAGGTGAAAGGCACTTCTTATATGGCACTGACAAGAGAAAAATAAGGAAGATGCAAAAGCGGAAACTCCTGATAAACTGATCAGATCTCATGAGACTTATTCACTACCGCAAGAACAGCATGGGGGAAACTGCTCCCATGATTCAATTATCTCCCACAGGGTCCCTCCCACAGTATGTGGGAATTATGGGAGTACAATTCAAGATGAGATTTGGGTGGGGACACAGAGCCAAAGCATCACATGTTGTTTTTATATAACAGTTTTAACAGTAATTAAAAATGTATAAGAAACATAATTAAAGAATTTTGAAAAAATTCCTACAGTATTTTTAAAACACTTCCTTATATCCCAGAAGTCTCTCTTATAGTCTCCAAACTGCTTTTAAAGACAAGGATAAGCAGGAGACGTAGGCAAGGCTGTTTTTAAGTGTAGCTCTGAGAATATGAGCACTCATTTAGCCATCAGTTTCTGAACAATCTGTTCAAGAGCCTTACATCATGATAAAGGGCCACGTTGATGCCGAGGTGAGTGACTTGTTGTCCTGGAGCTTAGAGTCTGGATTCACTGAGCCAATAATCACTTGCTGAGCACCTATCATGTGTTAAAGTACATACTTTAGACTTGGGCAGCTGGAGGCCTCTCAAAGAATGTCATACTCAATTTTTCACACATACCGCACATACACACGTGTATCTTTTTATTATGATATCTTTTAAGCATACACAAAGTTCAAGGAATAATATAATGAATCCCCAGTTACCTCCACTTTGATAGTATTTATGGTATTTAGTATTTTGACAACCTTGTTTTATTTATCTACATTTTCTTTCCTCTTCCCCTTTCCCTTCCCCTTCCCCTTTCCCTTCCCCTTCCCCTTTCCCTTCCCCTTCCCCTTTCCCTTCCCCCTTCCCATTCCCCCTTCCCTCCTTCCCTTCTTCCCTTCCCTTCCCCTCTTACCTAACCTTCCCTTCCCTTCCCTTCCCTTCCCTTCCTTCTTTTCATTCATTTTTTTTGAGACAGTGTCTCACTCCATCACACAGGCTAGAGTGCAGTGGCATGAACACAGCTCACTGCAGCCACGACTTCCTGGACTCAAGTGATCCTCCCACCTCAGCCTCCTGAGTAGCAGGTAACAAAGGTTCATGCTACCACACAGGGCTACTTTTGTTTTTTTAAGAGATGGGATCTTGCCATATTCCTAGATTAGTCTCAGACTCCTGGACTCAAGCAATACTCCTGGGCTCAATCAGTGCTCCTGGCTCAAGCCTCCTAAAGTGCTGGGATTACAGGTTTGAGCCACTGTATCCAGCCTTTGTTATATTTTCTATACCATCTTGTTGTCATTGTTGGAATATGTTCTCTCAAATCCAAGACATCATATCATTTCTCCCATAAACACTTCAGCATTTCTAACAAATGAAGATTTAAAAACACCAAGAAATTCGCAAAAGCATTAACACATCTTAAAAACGAACAAGTAGTCTGGGCTAGGTGGCTTACACCTGTAATCCCAGCACTTTGGGAGGCCGAGGCGGGCAGATCATGAGGTCAGGAGTTCAACACCATCCTGGCCAATGTGATGAAATCCCGTCTCTACTAAAAATACAAAAATTAGCTCGGCGTGATGGCACACTCCTGTAGTCCCAGCTACTCGGGAGGCTGAGGCAGGAGAATTGCTTGAACGTAGGAGGTGGAGGTTGCAGTGTGCCAAAATCATGCCATTGCACTCCAGCCTGGGGGAAAAAGTGAGACTTTGTCTAAAAAAAAAAAAAAAAGAATAAGTAATATTTAATAATTTTCAATACCAAAACTATCGTCAAATTTTCCCATATTTTCTCAGCAGTATCTCCTTTAAATTGGCCTAATCAAATAAAATAAGAATACAGAATTTAAACTGCGATTCTAAATGGCAAAAAAGAAGAAGCAAAAGACATAGGAAAAGTCCACGAAAACCCCAGGAGAAGCCAGCGGCAAGGCCTGAGGTGGGTGCTCATTTGGTGTGGGTGGCACCAAAAGAAGGCGAACGTGGCTCCAGCACATTTACAGAAACCTGACCCACAGTGAAAAATGTCAACACTAAAGCCAGAGCCATTAGTTCTTTATGGTGAGAATATGATCAGTATTACAAATAGCTTAAGGTCGAGGTCCAGGATACTGGCATGGATAATAAAGGGGTACAAATTGCAGAAGAGAAAGACAATGGTGTGAACCTCTGAGAGACTTCGAGAAGTAAGACTTCCAAGTAAATCTTCCAAGAAAGACTTCCTAGATGGGGTCTTGAAGTTGTACAAGGCCTTTAATTCAGTTCTGCAACCATCTGTTTATGCAGAGGGTATAAATTTCATTATTTTGATGGTTCTGGCAAGTCAAGTCAATGAGTGAAGGAGACCGAGGGTAAACAGATTCTCCCTATAGGCTCCATAGGGCGAATATCCCCCACCAACACCTTAATTTTGAATTCCTGATCTCCAGTATTGTGAGAGAATACATTTCTGTTGCTTTAAGCCACCATGTCTGTAATCACTTGTTATGGCAGCTATGAGAAACTAATACATCCTCCTTCACAGTGTTGTGTGGATTAAACGGCACATGGTAAGGACTAGGTGGAGGTTAAATCTTCTCTCCATCTATTTCTTTTCTGTGAAATGATGTGAATACCACTAACCTGGAAACGTGGCTGGTCACATGCAGAGAAGGATTTGCCCTGAAGTTAAGAAAAAGATATTTCTCATGTCATCTGTTTTTGCAGAAATTACAAAAGTATGATATCTTAGGACTTTTATTCCCAGAGAACCTTCAAGCTATACAAGCCTCAGGCTTCACAAGCTGGATCTGTCTCTGGTTGTTGGTCGTGTGGACTAAAAATCTGCACTCCTCAGCAGGTCATCAAGTGGATACATACCATGTACCTCCTCCATGCCAGGCATTGTGAGGCTACCCGGAAGGGGAGGGAAGAGAAAGAAAATGTGGTTCTTCAAATCCACTGTAACTTCTGCCCTGTCTCTAAAAGGTGGGACTTGTTTATATCCTGCTTCATTCCACCAAAGTTTCGATGTGGTCACAGGAAACAAACTCAATAAAACTCTAAACCAAAAAAAAAACTGGAGTCAGTAAAAATACCAGAGCTAGGACACAGACTTTGTGGATGCAGCCAGTTACCTTGGCCCTACTGTCTGTGAGGGTGAATAGGAAATTGGCAAGGTTGGGAATGATACTACAGAGAGCAAGAGCACTACAGTCACTGACAGGTCCACAGCAGCTGGAATATCACTCAGAGGGACACACTGCAGTCACCAGGTGAGCAAAGTGGTCAAGGGCAAGGTCACATAGACTATGGATACCTTGCTATAGAACTTGGACTTCACATGTTAGCAACTGGGAGTCACCCAGGTGTCTGTAAGAATAGCGGCGATGTAGGGTCACTCACAAGACTACTTGTGTGATGTGATTTCAGGCTATTCAGAAGTCCTCAGTCCTGCATGTATGCCTTTTCCTACGTCTGATTGTCTATCTGCACCTGGCAACAGATCCTTCTTTCCTAGCTTCCAAGGGATCACATGACCCAAGATTGGCCATTTTTCTCTCTTGGGAATTTGAATACTGAGGCCCACAGATGTGGCAAAAATGGATGATAGAGCTGCCTACTGTGGTTGCAGTTTCAGGAGAGAAGTTTCACCTATCCTTACTGCTGAGACCCCCAGAGCTACACAGTTCACATTTTTCCTGAATCTTAGCTGTTGATTCCTTACTTCTCTGGGATTCCCCTGCTGTGTTTGGCCATTTTGGCATTGCTATAAAGAAATATCTGAGGCTGAGTAAATTATAAAGAACAGAGGTTTCATTGGCTCATGGTTCTGCAGTTTACAAGATGCATGGTACTGGCATCTGCTCAGGAAACTTACCATCATGGTGGAAGTTGAAGAGGCACATGTCACATGGTGAGAGCAGGAGTAAAAGACAGATAAGGGAGAGGTACCAGACTGTTCTAAACAGAACTGAGCGACACCTCACTTATCACCAAGGACGTGGTGCTAAACCATTCATGAGGGATTCGTTCCAATGTTTCACTCACCTCGCACCAAACCCTACCGCCAACACTGGGAACATGTCAAAAGAGATTTTGAGGGGATGAAGATCCAAACCATATTACCTGTGTTCTTCAAACAGATTCATTTTGTGCTAAAGTTAGTTGGAGGTAATTTCTGTTACTTGCAATCAATACTTGGCAGCTGTATGCCAAATCCTAATCCCTAATTTCTCCATATAACTGCCTAATATAGTCCGTTCATTAGCTTTAGATTTTATCCCTTTCAAGTAAACAAAATGACTCTGGGAAAAGAAGACTGTAAATCCTAAGAAGTCATTTACATGTTAGTATGAATTAATACTATCCTTTCTTAAAGAAGTATTTTGAGAGTACAGAAAATGGAGGGTAGGGAGAATGTATCATTGAGCAAGAAGAAGAAAACAGAGGTTCTGGGAAGTCCGTTTAACAGATTCTAGAGTTCTATCTCACGTTAAACTCATCTTCCTCTTACCGTTGTCTCTCTTCTTTGCCCACTCTTGGCAACTCATTCTTTTCAGCCTAATGGACATCTCTAAACAATTCTGGGACTTGTTGATGGTCACTAAGAGAAGGCAACATTTCAAATAATTCAGACTTTCATGAACAGGGCCCGCTGCTCTCATGTCTCTGCAGGTGGCCATGAGGCATATGCATGACCCAGGTACAGAAAGCAGCTGTCCCTCTCAGCAGTCAATCCCTTTGAAGATTAGTGTTTACCCAAAGCTAAATTCAAATTCATGTATAGTTTACCTATTGGCTAGAAGTTTTTCTTCTGAAACCAATCTGCTTTATGATCAACATATAGGCCTTCAAACACTGGAAAACAACTGGAGCATAAAGATTTCACTGAGCAAAATGTATCTACGTCTCACAGGCACACATTTAGATTTGTTGATGGGCTTCCTATCCTGGGTTATTTCTCCATCGTGTCATTGTCTCTTTGAAAATGTAAGGCCAGAACTGGGCATGGAATGAACTCCAGATATGGTCAAATCAATGCTGAAGAATGCAGGCCTATAACCTCCCTTGATCCGGAACTTAAACTTCTGTGAGATTGTATGAGATTGTATAACATTTTGTTAGCTTTCTAAATCATTGGTTTGTTGCAAGCTGTTTATTCAGATGAAAGATAATTATGGAGTTAAGAATGGAAAGTAGAAAGAAGTCATAGAGGTTTATCTACTTGCTAAGGTATTTTGACTTTTACCTATGGATGATGAAAAGCCTGTCTGCAGCTAGAACGGGTCACATCTGTCCTAAGTGCTATATTTCTAATTCAGTTTTTTAACCCAAATATAGGACTTCTCTTTTGCCCCGCTCGTCCTGGATTGGGGCTGCTCCCTCTGTGGTTTGACCCAGTGGGAGCTCCTTGCTGGAGAGGGGCTGGATCATGAAGGAAGTTGTCTTCCTCCCTCCAAGGAGATTCCCATTTCTTAATTTTAAGCATAGCTCTCTACCCCCACCCCCACCCCTGCCCACCTTGGAAGTATTTGAGAAAGATAGTGGTTGATTGTACCAAGAAATGTGAAGTCAGAGAAGTGGCCGTTGGATCTGGCAAGCCCAAGGTCACTGGTGACCTTGAAAAGAGAAGTTCCTGTGGAGTGAAAGGGGATGAAACCTCTTTATTTCCACCACCACCACCACCTTGACTTGGACACTTTTCATCTAGCTCCTGGGTGAACTCCCTCTCCTAATCTCCCTCATCAACCCATCCTGATATCTCCACCATCTTGGGCACAGACCCAGACATAACTGTTTCCTACTTACATCTTTGGTGCTGCATTTTCTTGATGACAAGGCCCTTCACAATCAAGTCCCCATAACCTTTCTTGCCCAGTCTCTGACAGCCCGTCAACAAATCTAAATGTGTGCCTGTGAGACCGAGATAGTTACTCTGGACTATTTCTTGTTTCTCAAGTCGTGTGCCTGCTACCTCTGTGGTTTGATCATTTAGTTCCTTTTCGCAGCAGGCAGTTTTTCTAAGACTTTGCTCATGGAAACATCTAGAATCTCCCCAAACTGCCCCTGCCTCTCCCTCTTCTGCTTACCTGGCAGAGTAGGGAGAGGTGGCAAGCTGAGAGATGGAGGAACCTCACTTATAATTCTGGTTCTGCCGCTAATAGTCTTCGTGACTTGAGTAAAGCCCTTCTTTGCTCTGGTCCCCAATGTCCTACTCTCTGAAATGAGGGGGTTTGACTGCAATGGTTTTAAGGGCTCTTTCATCTGGAATATTCTCTGATTCCAAGGACAGTGGTATAGATTACATGTGGGACATCTACCACCAAAACTGTAGAAAGAAGGGCTATTAAACTCTGTTAATTAGAAACTAACCTGGTCTTTGGCTAAATGGAGAAGAAGGTGATGGTGGGGGCCTCTATGGGGAACCTGCTTTGCTGACTGGCTGTCCACACCTAGGTCTGGGGAACAGCATCTGACAGGTAAACTTGGCCGGTGTTCAGGATTGGCCAATGGACCCTCACTGAGTCAGCATGGCCAGTTCCAGGTTTCAAATACTTCAAATTCCCAAAGCTTTGGGGACTGAAATAGAATTTTATTTTAAACCATTGTTATGTGATGGTAAAAGTGTTCCTCATTTTGAGATGCCTAGTGATGACTCATTTTATTTTTATACTCACCATTTCCTCTTGAAGAAATTAAACAAATAAACAGATGCCACCCTCTCTCCCTCTTCTCTTTTTTGGCTTAGGTCCTCCGACAACGCAGTGCTTTCTGCACCATCTGCTGGCTCTGCAAAGGTAATTAACAAATGCATACTATTCCCAGATGAGGCTGGCTTATAAAGGACAAACCACGCCAGGAAAACGGAGAGGAACAAAGTAAGATCATGGCAGACAAGCAAGGCTGCTGCAGTCCTGGCTGTCAGTGGAGTGTGTTGTTAGAGCTTCTTGTCGAATTATAACTTCTAAAAATGAATTCAAACAGATTTAACCAAGGACATAGAATTTCACCCCTGATGGGAGCCCTAAAGAAAGGGTGAAGAAAATTGTAGTGTGTTCAGTATTTTCTGACTCCCAGATCTTATTTTCTGTATTTATTGTAATTTTTAAAGAAGGAGAAGTAAAAACTAATGCCAATGAAAGCTCACAATAAAAGGTTGTATGGGACGTTGGACTTTAGATCAGAGGCAGGCAGATTCTGTCTTTTACTAACTCTCTGGTGTTCAATATGTCATTCAACCCCCCCGAGCCTAATCCCCACACCTGTAGTCTGGGAACAATAATAACCCCAAACCTTCAGGGCCATTGTAATAATCAGTGAAACATAAATTTATGTCAGAAATTGCATCCAGTACCAAACCCATCCTAAGTAGTAGTTGTTAACATTCTCTTTATCAGGTGAGGATTCATGACAGATGGCCTAATCCACCCTTAGCGGCAGGGAAGTAATAATCCTTCTAGCAAGATTCACGTTCTAAAAGCAGCGGAAGCATTGGAAATAAAGTGAGAGAACAGAGGGGTTGACTTTACCGAAAAAGTAAGACCTAAAAATGTGTTCAGGGGCAGAAGGCATAATTATAGGCTCTACATGTTCAAAATACATAAATCCCAACAAAGTAAGTGTTCATTCAGATTAAGATTTAGGGGGTTAAATAGGAGCTATGTGGTGGAAATATAAAACGTGAAAAAAATAAAAAATAAAAAGATAGGTTGTAATAAGATCAAAACGTAAATTGCAGAAATAGAGAATCATCTTCCTAAGAATGAGGATGTCCTTACTTGGCATGTTTAAAGTTAGAGAGGACCCAATGGAAGACGGCCGTTAGAAGACAGAGAGCGCCGTGATGACGATGATGCTGATGCTGATGATCACAACAGTGACGGTGATAGTAATAGTGATTGCTTCTTTCTTCTCTTTGCTGGTGTGGTCAAGGCTCAAGGAACCCGTTTCTGGTTTCCCAGAGAAAAACATCCCAGATAATGCTGTTTTATGAGAGTTCTAGTCTTCTAAAGGCAGTCAGAACGTTGGTGTTTGTTTTTTAACAGCAACAAAAATGTCTATAGTGAGTAAAATGACAACACCTGTCAACAGTCCACAGTCCCCTCACCGATGGCTGGAACTCAATGTTTATGGAGCAAGTGAATCTTAGTAAATATAAAATTAACCCACACTTGCCACTGGCGCCAGAGCTCTTAAAATGTCAACGTGCCAAGGGACACCTGGCTCATTGCCTTAGCCACCGGCCGGCAGCCCAGCCTAGAGGAACAAAAGACACCGCGATCCTGGTTTATTTGAGGGACTTTATCTTCTTCATACTCAACAGGCTTCAATATTGACATTCTCCCTGGTGATGGCTGGGAATCCTAGGCATAATAACCTAAATGCATACAATTTTTCCTTTGAAATCCAGCTCAGATACTGTCATCTGTGATGTGCTCCCAGAGACTATTACCAGCGACAGGGAGTTAAATGCTCCTTCCTTTGTTCCATGTTATGTCAGGGACATCTTGATATCATCATTCATCAAACAACTTTCTCCTTCTAAAACTCACAATTATAGTAGACGGTACCAGGTATGGGTTGGTTAGCAGGACAGGTGTTGGTTCAGAGAGGCTTCTTATAATAGGAAACCTTCAATTTTAAGACATGAGTAGGGTTTTCCTAAATTGATGAAAGAAAAAATGGAATTCCAGCATGCAGACCCAGGGAGGACTTGATGGGTTTGGCTATGTCTGTGTTCTTGTTTGCCTGGCTGGAGGGTGCAGGAGGGCATTGAAAAGAAAGTTGCAGAGGTAGGATCAGAAAGGGTTCTGCATGGCACATCAGGGAATGTAGACCTTATCTTGTGGGTTGAGGAAGCCATTTAAAAGTTTACAACAGTAGTGACAAGATTATACCTGTGTTTGAGAAGATCCTGGGGTGGATGGATTTGGAAGAAGTAAGACAGATGCACGGAGACCAGGGCACTGGTTATTTTAATCATCTCTATGAGAAAGGGGAGGCCCTGAAATGAGGCACCTGCATATGGGTGGGAAGTGAAAGGTCAGTTTGAAAAAAGAGGCATATTTGACCAATTCTAAGACTAGTTGGCAAAGAAAGGTTTTGAGGTCTGGTGCCATGATTAGAATTCTGACGTCACTCAGTAGCTGAATGGCCTTGGGCACATTTCTCTTATGAGCTTCTGTTTTAAAGTCACCAAGGCAGGCTTGTTTTAAAGATTAAATAAAATAAGAAACATAAGAAAAGGAACCAGTGCCTTGCATTGAAAGTGCTCACATGACACCTTACCAGTGCTGGGAGGGATCGGGTGGGGGGGGATTTGAGTTATCTGTGGCCATTTATGTTCATGTCTGTAATTCTTCCAGTAAAGAGAGAGAGGTTTAAAGATAGGATGGTACCTCATTTGCTTCAGCATTTCCAGTGCTTTCTTTGGTACCCTATTCATGCTTCTGGAATTAAACCTAATTATTGAATTTTATCAAGTGTATTCGGGGATGTGAATAGGAGGAAGAAGGTATTAGGATGGCAAATGGAGGGCTTAGAGAGTAATTCTGCACTTTTCAGAAAGATGGGCTTCCTTGATACTCACATCCTAATGGTTAGAACAAAGGCTACTGTTTTCTTCCCATCATAAAAAAGGGAGATGAAGTTCTGAGAGATGAAGTGATTGTGCGCAGTTGTGCTGCTAGATAGCGGCAATGCTGGGAGAGCCTATTGGGATCCCAAGACACAGCTTCTTGGGATGGGAGCATCTGGCCCAGCAGTATTCTGCAGTTCATGGTACTCTGGAGAAGGCAGATGAGGCAGTCGCTCCTTTAACAGTATTCTCGTGGGCAGCGCTTCCCTCCCCACAGAGCCTGGCTGCTGTCTGCAGAACATTCAGATACTGAAATTTGAGTTGGAAATCCTACAAACAGCATCACGGGATGCAAGACAAGGGACGGGCATTTCTGGAGCACACAGGGGAGAGTGGCCAACACCAAGCCTCTTTGATCACTCCAGCTGAGATCTTCAACTACCGGTAACACGGTCTGTCATATAATCTGGACCCCTTTCCACCAGCTTTCATCAGCTTTCTTTCCTGTGCCCGTCCCAGAAATGGCATTCCAGTATTTTTTGGAGAAAATTCAACTTCCTTGGCCTGACACTGGAGAACTTCTTCTCCCAGCCCTACCTGCCTTTCCTTTCCAGCATTGTCTATCTTTCTGCTTTTACATATTCCTTCTCTTATAGTCAAAGAGTCTGGATGACCTGGGGCTTTCCTACTGCTGGGTCTTTGCCAGTCCCTAAAATGCCTTACTCTGAGGTCAGATAAATTCGAGTTGGAGGACAAGTTCTGTAATTAATTAGCCATATGACCTTGAGCAGGTTTGCATAACATCCCTGAGCTCAGTCTGTTCATCTTGACAAAGGGAAGACTTGAAGACTTGTGCTGAGAATTAAACCAGCAAGCATATGCCAGGTGCCAACACATGGTACGTATTCAATGCTCTCTGCCCCTACCCTCTAAGGTGAGTTTATTTCCAGCCTCCTCCATGTTCCTGACCATCACACAAAGCCATCTCCCTCCCCTCTGCCTCCTAGAAAAGTAATAATAGCTGAGACTTACTGAGTATTTACTATGGGCCCAGTACTATTTACATGGATAATCTGTTCCGATGTGCACCACAGTCTAATGAAGAAAGTATCCTTATTACATATATTTTATATTCTTAGACACTAAAACTTAGGAAGATCCAGAAATTTGCCTCAGGCTGGCAGCTGAATAGAAGAGGGTGGATTCCCACTTAGGCATTCTGATAAAATGTCCACATTACTAGATATGAAATGCCTATGTCCCAAAATGACATCCCTGTGAGACTTATCCTAGACAACCGTGTACTATATGCTCAATTAAGCAGGCACTTGCAGGATCCCTAGCTTTCCACCAAGTGTGACCAACATCCCTCAGTCTGTGGAGGTCAGGAGAGTTTTATGGAAGAAGTGGTCCTATGTCTTCCCAGCTGAGCCCTCCTCAAGATTTGGCATTTCTGGGTTGTCCTTTGCCTTTCAACAACTTTGTTCTTCCTCGCCCTTCATGGGAGAAAATCTTCAACAAAACCTAGTAGATAAATTGGCAGGATTTCTGTGAGCACAAGAACAGGGTGAAGCTCTGTAATAAGAGGGGAAATTAACATGGGAGAGCACTATTTGTGCAGTGGGCGCTGCTCTGTGAAGACTATGGAGGATCTAAAGCTTGGAGGATCCAACCTCACCACTGCGGGCTGGAGAAAGAGGGCAGACAGGAAACCTCCAAGGTCTGTTGCAATCCCCTGTGGGATGCAAAGACAGAGGGGCTACTGAGGGGAAGAGGGAGTCTTCGAGAGAGGGAAACACTTAGAAGCCCTTCCCAGGTTGATTCTGCATGAGAGGACAGATAAACAATGGGAAAATTAAGTCACCTGTTGCATCCACCTGGACTTCTGATGTGGGTGTGACCAGTCGGACTTTCTTTCTGGAATTAAACTGATCATGCTCAGGTGCCCTCCCTGACATAGTGGGCATAATTAAAGAGACTGAGAGAGCACGTTCTTCTTGAAGTCAGGAGCCCTGTTTTGTTCGTCTTTCTCATGTTGCGCACAGTAAGTGCTTCATGTTTCTTTCATGTTTGCAGTCAGTGGCTGTTTCTGAAGTATTTTCTGAGCAATGACTGATCCCTCACAACCATGAATCCAGCCACGCTCACTCCCCAGTTCCCCTGTGTTTCCTAGTTCTGGTGATCTACATTTCAATGCTAAACCTCCAACTTTAACCTCCACACAGAGCCTTTCCCTCCCATCCTTACAAGGGCTCACCACTGCTCTCCCTGTCCTTTGTTGGGTCTCTTCCCTATAGTTTTTAAGTTTGAAACTTGCAAGCTCTAATCTGTATGGCTCTTTCCCAGAGGGTACCTGATGCAGCCTGCCCTTCCCTCTTAGCACTAAAGTGACCAGTGCTTTGGAGCACCATGGACAGCTTTATGGGGGAAATGGTGGAAAGAGCATGAACTTGGTGTGAAAGGTCTCAATTTCAACCCCGACTCAGTCTTTAATTTTAAGAAGACTTAGGCAAGTGTCAGTCTCTTGCCTAAGATCTCTTGCTGAGTCCAGACTCTCTCCTCCCATGGTTTTATGAGGGTTAACACCAGAGCTATGCTGGCTACCACTGCACACACACCTCCTGAAACTCCTGATAGACGAGCTCAAAGTGTGACATCAAAGCACGGTGACTAGCAACCAGGGCACCATCTGGGGCATTGTTTGCTGAGAAGGAGAGGAAAGGTGTGCAGCTGTGGGGAGGGGACACCAAGCCCTTCCAGGCAAACAAGCCACTATAAACCTGCCACACTCTTTTACTCTTTTCCCCAGTCCCCCAGCCACAATTAGGGACATAAAAGTGTCTTTAGGCTGTACCCTTCTCTCAAAGTCCCGGTGCTTCCCCGCTCCTTCTTAGAACCTCCTCAGGAATGTGCCAGTGACACAAAAAGTTAGGATCAAAGAGGCTAGTGATTCATTTGAGGTCACCAGGAAAAGGGCATCAGATCTCTCTCTGGGTTCTTCTCACCCATCCCTCAGCTTATTCTCTCCAGTCCTACTCCTCATCTGTGCATTTACTCTAGCTGGTAAACCAACACCATTTCCTTCTTCTGTAGGCAAAGGGTTAGGGAAACATGGTTGTGAGGGAAATCTTCCATGAGGTCCCCATCCTGGAGGATTTTCCAAGCTGAGCACGGGCAGATGCTGTTTGATCGCTCTCGGCGGTGCTAAGGACTGCATGGGAAGGTAAGGCTGAATGGGAAGATAAAGCTGAGAAGTGCTGAGAAGGAGGGCGGAAATCACACAGCACCCTGAAGGTCTGGGGACATTGTTGGAGCAGCCGCCAACTGCTTCTCTAGGGCCATCTTCCACCATTGGCACCTCTCCCTATTCCCACGAAAACCAGGGCTCTAGGTGTACTAGCCCTTTCTGAAATGTCCCTGGCTGTTTCCTGCCTCCCTGATTTCACATGTCATTGCCTGCACTTAAACTACCCTTTCTGCTCATGTCTACTGGAAGAAGAAAAGCTTGGCTCACGTCTCTTTTCCTCCACAAAACCTTTGTAGACCTTTGTTGGTAAAGATGACTACTCCTCCCTCATGACCTTATTTACATTCTAGTAAAAATAACAATGGGTTCTTCAGGGCTTTGTATATACAGTATTGGTATGTATCTGAAATACACATTTTCAAAATATGTATGTCAAATATACATAGATAGATAGCTAGATACAATCTCATTCAATTCTTACAGCATCTCTGGATTATTATCCCCATTTGACCCCCAAGCTTCCTGAAGACAGGCTTAGAGAGTTTAAGCAAGATTATTCTGCTCCTAGTTTAGACCAAGACCAAATTATTGCTTCCTCTTTCAGACACTACAAAAGGCTTTCTATAGTGTAATGTCTGTGCTCTCTGATTTGTTTACCTAACTGCGTCCCCTTCTATCAGAGCCTGGCTCTTAGTAGAACTCCAGTGCACATCTGTTGAACAGAATTGATTTGAAGAGAGCTGGCAATTAGGAGACTTGGAAGATGGTTCTCAGATGATGGGACAAGGTGCTTCAGAATGAAAGATGAATTAGGTAAGCAGGCAACAATTAGCAGAGGATGCTACAGCCTAGGATAAGGAGCTGTAATTTGATAGGAGACAATTGGGAGCCATTCATCCTGCAGCTCGGAGAAAGGCATTGACAAGGTCCTAACGACACTCAGGGGCCTTTGAAACCTTTAATTGCTAACTGCAATTTTGCTATTTCCATGTGGAAGTGACACAGGAGGATGAGCTCGCAGCCACCACATGCACCAGGCTGCACTGCTCACAGCAAGGTCACTGTAGGAGCATCCTTCCTGTCCTCTGTGCAGAGCAGGAACACCGCAAGTGAGCCCAGGTCACTTTCCTTATGCATCCCTGAACCCCAAGTAGAGGCCCCCCTGCCTCCCATATCCTCACGCCTTACTTACATGGCTCCTGGGATATAAGGAGCCCTCATGTCACTGTTGCTCTTCTGCAACTTCTGCTCCCTACCTTTGCCTCACTTGTTAACCCCAGATCTCCACCCAAAGAGAGCATTCACAGCTTCCAGAATTTCAGTTCCAGTGAGGCAAAGTGCCCCTCTTCCTCTCCGGTCACCACTTTAAAACACCACCAGGGCAGGGCCAATGTGGAAAAAGAGGAAGGAGGCTATGAAATCCTGCTGATAGAAAAGTCATGGTGGGCTGGTTTGTGTTTTTATCTTTTATTTTTCCAAGTTTGAGATCCCTTCCCTTCTTCCATCTGGCACAAAAGCACTTGGAGGCCAGTAGCTGGGCCTGGCCTTCAAAAGCCAGCGAGCATCAACAGGAGAATGAATTCCAGACACATGGGACAATGGCCTTTTCAAGGCACAGAATGCTGCTCAGTATTGTACTGTTTGCATGTGATGCAGCTTCTTGATCGCACACAAACACTCCCATTTGCACCAGCCCCGTGACAGTGACTTATTTACTGCTGAAGATGCCGGAGCCGATTCGAACTGCAGACATCTAACCCCACCCTAAAAGGGAGGAAAAAAAAAACTGACAACAACAAAAAACCGTGTATGACAAAGGAAAAGCCGGCCACTGTGTGACTGCGGGACTGGAACTCTGAAGTGGGCACCAGGTGCATTAATTACATTTGATTGCGTGTTGGTTTATGACTGCGGTCACTTGTGTGTTATGTTCTTGCCCCACAGCATCTGTGCCGAAGGATATCCTTGATATTTCACTAAGCAAGATGAATATTGGCCAGATGGTGACTTCACGAGGACATAATTCACATAGCATTTTCCTGCCCCGACACAGATTTCTGTGAAGGAATCTTGAATGCCACACTGAACAAAACAGAACAAGAAAACTCAACACCCCGAGAAGGCTCAACCAGAAGTTGAAGATTAATGGTCTCCACAGTGATGCCGACAGGAACCCAAATGGCAGCCGGATCCCAGGCTCGTGCTGCAGTTCCTGCCAACCCATCTCCCTGTCGCTTGCAGAGTGAGCTGACATCATCCGAGCCATCTCCAACTCACTCGACGGGGGAAGGGCATTCCCTGGGCCCCAAAAAGACCTACCACAGGAAACTGGGTCATTTACCGTTCTTTAAATAATTAGTTTTGTGTAGTGACAGGCTTCGTCAGCACCTGCATGCTTGGTAATTTGATTTTGACGGTGACCAAGTAAAGAATGTGTTCTGGGCTCCAGCAGCGGGCTCGTTCTGGTGCACTGGAAGGGGAAAATGGGAGAGAAGCAAATCTCTCTCCTTGGAAACTGTTAGAAAGCAGCAGTGAGAAGCGCTGGTATTATCAGGCCCCCAGCTAGCAAGCAAAATGGCCCAGTTCTGAGTTGCTTTAGGAAAGTTCTTGCTCTCTGAGAGTACTACGTATCTGACCCACATGGAGTTAAAATGGTAGGCGTTACACACTTGTCAGTGGTATTTTAAATGTGGTAAGCCTGTCTGGAATTTGTAAAATCTCTACAACCTACACACTTGAGTTCTGAACCATGAAATAAAGATATGGATAGTGAAGGTCATCCTGCTACTAAACAAGGTCAGCCCAAGAGAGTCAGAAAGCAATAGAAGCAGGGGCTTGGGGTGTCACATTCCTGAGGTCTCTGTGTGCAGATTGCCCACGTCCTAGTGATGTGGAGCCAAGACACAAGTCCTCAAGCAAGACCAAAATCATCCCTGCAAAATCATATCGCCATGTTGAGTGGTTGCTGTTTGTTTGTTTTGAAGGAATAAACAATAGTAATAAAAGGGATGGAGGCAATTTCTTATACGCACACTGCAGGTGAGACTCTCTGCTGCACACACCCCAGTAACTCCTGCGGCCTCCTGCGAGGTGTGCCCATTGAGAGAGATTGTGCCCCCGGCATCAGACTGCTTGCTCTGCCACCTACTGCTGCGTGACCTCACACAACTGACTTAACCTCTCTGAAAGTCAGTGCCCTCATGGGTTAAATAGAAATAAGAAGAGAGTCTATTTCACAAGCTGGTAAAGACTGAATGAAGAGAATGCTTTGAAAGCTTGGTAGAGAGCCTGGCATACACCAAGTGCTAAAAAAAGTCAGCAATCATTATTACTCAGCAGGCGTAGCTGTGGAAGTGAAGCTGACTCTCGCAAAGGGCACCTCATTCTTACGTGATAAAAATAAGACCAGGCCCTCCTTGGCTGCTGCCTCCTGCCTCCTGCTAGGATGCAAATTCACAGCCAAAAGGCCAGTGACAACAGTTCCTCCTTTACGGCACGATTTGGCAGGCCAGGCTTTGGCAAACAGCCCACCATACCCATGAAAAAATCCACCATTGTTTCATCTGGAGGATTTTTGATCCCCTTATATAAAACATTACCACCCTCCCCACCCTACCCCCAGGACAGAATCAGCCCCGCAGCCAGCTCCTCCTGCTGGGTCAATCCAGCCAAGCAGGCCAGGCAGGATGACTCAGCAGAAAAGGGCCTGCTGCAGGGTCTGCCCACCCTCGGGTCAGCTGCAGCCAGAAAAGGAAGGCCTCTGTGAGACAAACAGAAAAGGACACTGCTCAGGTCCACTGGGTGCAAAGCGTCCTTTGTCTGTGGGGACATCAGACAGGAACCGCCCATGTTGACATTTTAGTTGGCAGAGCAGGCTCAGCCTGGCTGGGAGAGTCAGGAACTCCTGCAGAAGCTGCAAAAGATAGTCCACACTTGTTTAGCCCAGCCAGTGGCCACAGTCCCTGTCCTTTGTGCACATTAATGCGCATAACCTCAGACATTTGAATTTTCTATTATTTTCCCTATTTTTGAGATGAGGACACTAAAGCACAGGGAGGGCAAATAACTTGTCCAGGGTAACACAGCCATAAAGTAGGGAAGCGGGGCTTACGCCAAAGAATTGTGGCTTCTAAGCAGGTGCACACAGCATCCAGGTCTGTCCTGCTGGCTGCATGTTATTGCCTCCCTCTCTGCTCTGCTGTTTCTGGGGGAGCCCAGAGCCGAAGGCAGCATTTCATGGTTTCTGGAGCCTGGCTCCTTTCCTCTGTCCCCTTCACTGCCCAATAACAGGACTCACCCTCTCTTCCCTGGATGCCATCACTACCTCCTCACCAGTTCTCCTGCCACCCGAGTTCACGCTTCCTGACCATCTCAGCTCCCATTCGATGCTCCAGCAGCAAATACTGATTGGAGGACCCCCACATGCAGAGCTGGCATCACCCATGTCTTGGCTGGCTCATGCTGTCCTGATTGCCCAGAACACACCTTTCTTTCCCATCCTCTGCATGGTCGACTACTCCTATAGGACTCACCACCTTCAGGAATGAATTTCCCTATCTTCAGCCCAGATGAAGTGGCTGGTTGAAGCTCACAGAACATCCAGCACATATTTCTTGTGTGGCATTTAAGGTCCGAGAGCTTGTCCACGACTTTGCATCTCCCATGCTGGGCGTCGTTCCTGACATCTAGGAGGTGCTCCATGAAAGTCTGTTACACAATGCAAATGAAGGTGGTCTCCATCAGTACGACCAGAGTCAACATGCTCTACCACTGCAGATCCATGGAGGGTGCATGCGGTTATTGAAAATGCTGCTCTCTAAAAACTTCTAGTTCTCTGCCTTCCAGGCCCACAGTAGAATGGCCCTCCCTTGCTCTGTGAGGTTGGGAGAGGGCCATGTGGTCAGCTCTGGCCAATAAGATGTGAGCGGAAGTGAGTGATGTTACTGCTGTTGAGCATTCGCTTATGGGGTGAGATCCTCAGAGCAGCATTTCCTCTTTCATGGTGACCCTACATGAGAGATGTTGGCTGCTCCATCAGCCTGAGGCCCCAAGTGATTGCAAGAAGCAAACCTTGCAATGAACATATAATGTGACCAGGATATAAAACCTTTGCTGTTTTGAAGCTTCTGAATTTATTTTTCAGCATAACTTATCTAATCCTGAAGGAAATAGCTCGAATCTGTTATTAACTCCCATGTGTTACTTTAAACATTTGCCAAGAATGGTTTTTCAGGTAGAAGATGGGATGCAACACCTACCATTCATTCATAATAGTAAACACAACAAGAACTAGCAAAGATTAATGAGTGACTCAGAAACAAATAAATGGTCATGGACATACTGTGTATTTCTAATGAGTACATTTATCTACCAAGTACACTCAACCCTTTTATCCTTTCGCTCCTCACCACAAGCCTGGGCAAGACTCAGGGCATACATGGTCCACTCCATTTGGAGAAAACTGTGTCCCAGAGAAGATGTTAACTCCCCAAGGTCACACAGTAAGAAAAGTGAAATCAGAGCTGGATTTTCTGACTCCTAGCCTAAGATTCTTCATCCTGCACCAGACCTCCAAATGCATAGGGTCTTAAAATATTATGACCTGTGAAGTAAAATTTGAGCCAATCTAAGGGAAAAATATCAAATGCTAATTCATTTATAAAGGACTTCTTAGTCTTTTGATTCTAAAGCATTCACAAATGGTGAGTTATATTTTGTTGTTCTTTTATCATAATTCTTGTCATTTTTATAGCAAATAAATTTTCAGATACTACAAAAATGCTGAATATCATGAAATTAATAACTGCCATTTGGTTGTGGTAATGGATGATCCGTGGCCCTGCTGGAGCTTGAACCAGAGGACAGTCGGTGGTAACTTGAGAAAATATCTGGGAATTCCAATCTGGTCTCCAGCCCCCTTCATGTACACCACTTATGCCCAAATAATCAGCTTCTTATTGAGGTCAACCACATATGGATTCAAGGTGGTGGTCCTCAGAGCACCACCTGGGGCCCAAAGGACTTTAGAAAGGTATCTTTCATCTTAAATGAGGCCCGATTCAGGTAAGAGTCAGAGATGAAAGGAAACTTTGGAACAATGGTCCTTCTTCAGCAAATGTTTTGGTTCCTGTTTTCCCTTTGGCTTCAGGGCGCTCTATAGTCCTCTTTCACCTTCTCCTCAACAAGCCTGCCAGGTGTCTCCACTTGCTTCTGTTGTCCATATGATTCTGTTGTATATTAGACTTTCTCCTCAGTATCTTCAGACTGCAGGTTTCCTCTCCTCTGTAGTTTATGGATTCTATTGGTGACATGATCCACTTCTCCTAGTGGCCACCATCACCATGTCACCCTGCCAGGACGGTGCTTTGGAATCGCTCACGCCCAGGACATCATTTGGCAATAGTAGAGTTCTTGCTATTGGGCTACGGTAGAGTTCTTATAAAACAAAACTTTTGTTTTAGAATCTTGACTTAATAAAATGATACTCTTCTCCCTTCACTCCTTTACTCTCTCCCTGTTTTCCTCCCTCACTCTCCTTCCTCTCCTTTCCTTTCTTTTTTCCTCTCTCTCTCTCTAATTCCAAAATGCAGTTATAATTAAATGGGCATTGGCTTTCATTGTAGGGTTGGGTATTTGGGGCCAGTTCTCCTGTTGAGTGTGTTCCACCTTGCTTTTATCACTATTTTAATGATAAGACCTCAAGGAGAGGCTCAGGATCAGAGAATGAGCTCATAAAAAGAGGACTGGGCCGGGCGCGGTGGCTCACGCCTGTAATCCCAGCACTTTGGGAGGCTGAGGCGGGTGGATCACGAGGTCAAGAGATCGAGACCATCCTGGTCAACATGGTGAAACCCCATCTCTACTAATACAAAAAATTAGCTGGGCATGGTGGCGCGTGCCTGTAATCCCAGCTACTCAGGAGGCTGAGGCAGGAGAATTGCCTAAACCCAGGAGGCGGAGGTTGCGGTGAGCCGAGATCGCGCCATTGCACTCCAGCCTGGGTAACGAGTGAAACTCCGTCTCAAAAAAAAAAAAAGAGGACTGATGTGACTGCTGACCTTATCTTGCACCTGGCGTAGGATGGCCCAGACTCCCCAGTTCTCATGTGCCCAAATTCCCCATTAAAATATGTAGCCCAAGTGCCTCAGTAACAAACCAGGTAGACCGGTCCAGAGTGTTGTCTCTGCCAACTGCAGAGACACTATTGCCCTGTGTGACCACTGGCAATAGTAAACAGCTGGTTGCAATTTAGAGATCTGTCATCCTCATCATCACTCTATTTCCTTTTGAAAATAACTGACATCTTCAATTATCACCTGTGAAATGGCTTAAGTATCTTTATCTTTATTCCCTGTTGAATTCGAATGATTCAATTCTTGCTTCCAAGAGTAATAAACAGAGATAGAAATAGAGATAGATAGGGATCATGCACTTACTGAGCATCACCCACTGCTATGCACTTCAGACGCTTCATCTTAGTTCACCCTTGCAACCATCAGATGATTAAATAACTTCACTAAAGTTACAGAACTGGGGGTGGTGGAATTGATAGCACCCTGAAGAGAGTGCTTGATATAATTTCAATTTTCTTAAATTTACTGAGGCTCATTTTATGGCCTATTATATGGTCTATCATGGAGAAAGTTCCATGTGGTGTTAAATAGAATGTGTATTCTGCAGTTGTTGGATGAAATGTTTTGTATATATCTGTTAAGTTCATTTGTTCCAAGGTATAGCTTAAATCCACTGTTTCTCTGCTGACTTTCTGTCTTGATGACCTGTCTAGTGCTGTCAGCGGAGTATTGAAGTCCCCCACTATTATTGTGTTGCTGTCGATCTCATTTCTTAGGTCTGTTAGTAATTGTTTTATAAATTTGGGAGTTCCAGTGTTAGGTGCCTATATGTTTAGGATTGTGATATTTTCCTGTTGGACAAGGCCTTTTACCATTATATAATGTCCCTTTTTGTCTCTTTTCACCCCTGTTGCTTTAAAGATTGTTTTGTCTGATATAAGAATAGCTACTCCTGCTCATTTTTGATGTCCATTTGCATGAAAGGACTTTTTCCACCCCTTTGCTTTAAGTTTATGTGAGTCCCTATGTATTAGGGATTCTCTTGCTCTATTTTTGTGCTGGTTGGCCTCCTGCCAGGAGGTGGTGCTTTCCAGAAAGCATCAGCTATAGTAGCGTGGAGAGGGACAGGCAGTGGGCAGGGCCCTAGAACTCCCGGATTGTATGACCTTTGTCTTCCACTACCAGAGTGGATAGGGAAGAACCATCAGGTGTGGGCAGGGCTAGGCGTGTCTGAGCTCAGACATTCCTTGGGTGGGTCTTGCTGCAGCTGCTGTGGGGATGGGGGTGAGATTACCAGGTCACTGGAGTTTTGTACCTGGAAGGATTATGGCTGCCTCTGCTGAGTCATGCAGGTTGTCAGCAAAGTAGGGGAAACCCAGCAGTCACAGGCCTCACCCAGCTCCCACGCAAACCGAAGGGCCAGTCTCACTCCCACCGTGCCCGCCACAACAGCCCACAGTCTGTTTCCAGGTGGAGTGCAAAACAAGCTTGAAAACTTGCCTGAGTCTACCTCCCAGCTCCGAGAGAAAAGGGCTTTAGTTCTTCCCCTCCCTGTGAAGTCTTCACTCCTTATTAGCGCCCTCCTCTGAGTTCTGGCCCTATTCAAATTGTTACGAATTCAGCTAGAAAATTCCTTCTTTCTGTGTAGTTTTACCCCCTGCTCCTCTGGCCACCCTCCCAATGGATCCCTGTGGTGCCTGACAGGAATGGGCTGCTTGGGGACCCAGCGAGCTCCCAGGGCCTTTCTGCTGCTTCCTCTACCCCTTTATTTCACTTGATTCTCTAACTTGACTCAGCTGCAGGTGAAGTTGGAAACTTCTCCCGCAAACAGACTTTCAGCTTCTCCAGTGGGAGTGTATGTTCGGGAGAGGAGGGTCTCTCTTTTCCACTTCCACAGTTGGGGCACTCACAGTATTTGGGGTGTCTCCCAGGTCCTGCAGGAGTAGTTTACTTCCTTCAGAGTGTCTGTGGGTTCTCTCGGGAATGCTGGTTTGTTCTTACAGTCGATCTGCAGCTAAAATTCACAATGCAAGCCTCCACAGGCTGGTCTGTCCAGAGCTACGATCTAATCCCGCCTCCCATCCACCATCTCTCTATGGTATCTCCCCACATGTATTCTGTTTTGCACACGCTTGCTCACAGAGTTCCCTCTGTTGTAAATGGCCTTTATCCCTCTCTCCCCTGCTGAGGTTCTAACTTTCCATCAAGGGCTCCCTTATGTACAAAGCATCCCCTATGTGGCCCAATATTTGCAGATTATTACCACTTTCTGAATCCTACACTACCATCCGGACCACACATTTGATTCTAAGCTGGGGATGCCCTACTCATCTTTATATGAAGAAGTCTGGTCTCAGCTACTAGATTATACATTCGGTGGATATTAGATCAGCTATGCCCCAATGTTTCTAATGTTTTAGAAAAGTCTGAATCAAAGTATTTTGCTTATTGGTAAGAGCATAAACCCTGATTTTGGCTTCAGAACATAAAGTAGATGAAGAGTCATAGATCTCCTTTTCTCAAGTACCTAGTTCAAGGGTATGTAATAAAGACTTAGACTTTTCAAGTCCAGCGAGGTCTTCCTGTAGCTACATGGCCACACTTGAGTCTCATTTCATCTTTCAGCTTGTTATTTAACATGGTGGGTCAGAGTTAGATGAGTGGTTGTCTGAGTATAAACCTTGGAATTCTAAGGGTTCTAGAGACCTGATTTTCAGGAGTGTTCTGGGGAAAGGGGAAGGAAGAAGGAGGGCCAAGCAGGTAGGATCCCTCATCTTCCAGCTCTTCCTACCTTCTTCAGAAATGCTCCTCATGGATCTAATTCACAACTTTGTGTTTCTGCCCACAATTTTATTTCTACACAACATTCTCCATGGCTTTAAAAGATTTCCAAGTTACTGGAATGTATGGTTTCTAAAGTCTATTGCAGTTTAATCTATTGTTGAAGATGAAGGAGAATGAGGGCTAACATGTACTGAGTCCTCACTGTGTACCAAGCACTGGGCAGGAACTCTGATAATCCCCGTTTTATATGTCAGGACAAAGGCTTGCAGTAAAGGCACATGATCAGTAAGTGATTAATGAGGTTGAGATGTGAGTTGAAGCTGGTGAGCCTAAACTACTATACTGCCTGCCATTTTTAGTTGTCTAGGGAGAAAGGTTAGGAGCTGGACCATAGCCTCCTTTGCCTGCTTTGTGAGAAGAAGATGATGCGAATGATAAAACAAGGCATTTGCACTTGCAGAAGTGTTTGATGAAGGTGAGTCAGCCACGTGGTCAACTTTAATCTCATCTATAGAAATGAATAGCTTGAATAGCTGTAGTAGCCATGACTGGCGAATGCTCTTATCTTTGACTGGATTGCTTGAAGTCTAGAAGAAAATTGGGCTGGCAGGGATTTAACTAGACCTGATCTTCCAAGGGGTGCACATTTCTGACAATATTGCTGACCTCTTCAGCAAACCACAACATGGCTTAGAACTCATGGTATTGAATTGAGCCCGAAAGCAGCTTCTCTAAGCTAACCTACAAAACCAGATACACAAGGCAGTGTCTCAAGCTAGTGAATACCTTGTATATAACTACAAAAATCTAAGACTTTACTGACACAAAGGCACAACAGAGTCTCTTAAATTAAAAAAAAACAGTGAGGGAACTGCCAATTTTCATTCAGAGAGAGCAGGGTATTTGCCTGAGAGTGGTTCCAAGGCAAGCAAGATTTTAGTCACAGCCAGACCATTTGCCTGTGAACCTTAATCAGGAACTGAATCATACAATAAAATCTGTAAATTCCATGTATCTGGTGTCGCCAAGATGTCTGACAGGGGCTGGTCCAACCACCCAACCAACCTATCAGAAGATTTTCCCCTCTGCTGACAGGAGTTCTCTGTGTATATAGCTTGATTGGGAACCAGGCTAGGATTCAGCATAAGCTGCTCTGTAAATCTGATTTTTCTAGGAGCCACTGAGTAATTTCACTAAGAAGTTGTGAGCCTAGTTTTGAAACTCTTCATATTGCCATAGAAATTATCACTGCACTTAATGCCAATGAATCCTGTGTGTGGCAGGCGGTGGGGGAAGGAGGGTTTGTTGTTTGGTTTTGTTTTTAAACTGGGACAGAGGAATTGAGTTAAGGGGGAAAATTAGGCCTTTACTAAAGGAAAAACACACACATATACAATAGAGCATTTCAGAGGATGTATATAGTAAGTTATAACACTTAATAAAAGAGATAGCACTTCTATTTTTTTAATTTCCCCCCTCCTCCTGCTCATCCTTCAAGAGTCATCTTTCTTCCCCAACACACTCACAAAAGGCTTCCTTTATTACCTTTTGTTATTTTACCTCCTGATGTGGGAGTGGTGTGATAATGGGGTCTCCTAAGCTGAGTCATTGAGGATAGATAAGCACTCTTTGTTGGTAGGCATTCCATCTTTCTTCCAAAGCTTTCAAAGCCTTAAAATAAGGCTCCACCAAATAGGTATGGCAGATGTTATTAAACTATTTTTCTGGGTACAAAACTGAAGGAAGTGGCACCTAGTGAAAGAGCCATGGCTTCTATTTTATTCATTTTCAAAGCCAAGCTTGAGGAGTCATGTATATTTAAAAAATAAAAAGGGGAGAAAAGAGTTCTCAAATTGTTTCCAAAGAACACACAGTGATGAAGGAAAGAGAGAAAGGAAAGAAAGAGAGAGAGAGGGAGGGAGGGAAGTAGGGAGGGTGGGAGGGAAGAAGGAAGGAAGGAAGCTGCAAAAATAAAGCTGAAATAAAACCATTTGCTGTGGTATAAACTCACCAACTCAGGTTTTCTCCTACAATATCTTGAGTTTGCAAAAGAATATTAAAAAAATAGATGCGGCCCCATCTTCTGGCAGTCTGGAGCAATAGCGGTAGTAATTTGATTTTTCAGATATGGTTTGTTTTGTTTGGTTTTATATTTTATAGTGCTCTTCAAGGCTTGTTCTTCCTCAAGGTGATTGTCATCTGAAGATAACATTTCCTTATCAGAATTTCTATTCCCAAAGACAGAAATCATCTGGGTGGCTGTCAAAAAATCCTTGGGATCTAACGCCAAGCACATCACAGGTCTGCCTGTGGACAGGTCAGGCATTGGTGTGGGAGTCTGTGTAGGGGCAGTTGCTTTCTGTACAGAGGAGTAGACAATGCCCTTTGGATTTGCTGACTGAAACAGACACCATGGCCCTGAATGTTCTATGAAGGTATTTTATCAGCTGGTCCTGGTGACAACCTCCACCCTATGACTCCAGAGTAAATGGATAGTTCCCCGAGTTCGGCAAGAATTATGGATGATGTGCACAAGCCAAATCTTATCTGCTTCTCAGCAATGATTAATTGCTCCCCAAGAAAAAATCTCAAAGCGTCAAGACTCACTCAAGGCTCAATTTTGACCAAGAATTCTGTGGTTGGTTGTGTGGGTTGGTAAGGATTAGAGGAGAGACTGGGGCGAAGGGAAGGCATGGTAATGCCTTCTGTTTCCTCAGATAAAGCTAAAAGAGACCAAAGAAACTGCTGGCTGAGTGTAAGGGTTGGATAAGCTTATCTGCTTAGTTATCTTCCTCTGAGGGGTCCGTGTTTGCTGAGGTTGCCTGACTGTAGACGCTGTAGTGTGATGAACCCAGAACTTCCAAGGCCTTCCAAGCTGGGGTAAATTTGGACTGGGAGCTGTGCAAGGAGGCATGTTCCCTCTCCCATAATTGCAAATAAGGCTTCCCAACATCCCATGGAAATGGTGAGATGTGTAGAGGTCAGATCATAGTGATACCATAAAACTTGAAAGAGGATGGTAGAACAGGATAGTAACTACCTATATAGACTATAAAACCAAGGGCATGGGCTTGTTTGTTCTCAAGCCCGGTAAACATCTCCAATTTCATGTCAAAGTATGAACTAAAAACAAGAGCACCAATCTATGACATCTGCTGAAACAATGGCCACCATCCCTCTAAACTGTGCTGGGCCAGCTCTCTCCTGTCGCCTCCATTTTGATCAGCTTTGGAATGGGGAGCACAGTAGTGCATTAGCCTCAACATAATCATAATATTGGTGACAACAATAATACAGCAATAACTAATCTAAACTGTGCTCTTACTCTATGCCAGGTATAATAGGGAGCACTTGGCATGAATTTTCTCCTTGAATTCTTAAAGCAAAACTGTGAGACAAGTATTTTTATTATTCCCTTTTTATGGATGAGAAAAGGGAAGATTCATGAGGGCAAGGACACGTGAAAGACATTCTAGCTTTTTTCTTTTATTCATTAATTCACAATTCATCACAAGTTTTCTTGAGCTCTAATTATGTCAGGCCATATTTGAGAGAGTAGGATACAGCAGTGAACGGAACAGGTAGGTTTTTGCCTTCATAGAGTCCACATTAGCAGCTAATAAACAAATAAGTCATGCCATGGAGGATTTTCCCCCAAATTCTTATGCGGAAAGTACAACCCTCAGAGTGACTGTATTTGGATAAGGCCTTTAGGAGGCAGTTAATGTAAATGAGATCACAAGGGTGGAGCCCTTGTCTGATAGAACTCAGAACATGAACTCAGAGGAGAGGAGATGTCACGTGAGGACTGCCACGGAAGGTGGCTGTGTACAAGTCAGAAAGAGAGCTCTCACCAGGAACCAAACTCTACTGGACCTTGCTCTAGAATTTCCAACCTCCAGAACTGTGAGAGATAAATGTCTGTTGTTTAAGCCACTGTTTGTGGTATTTTCTTATGGCAGTCCAAGATGACTAATGCATGTCATATGTTAAGTGATGGTAAGTGCTGTGCAGGTTGCTATTTTGTATTTCGGTGCTAGGGATTACTATTTTATATAGGGGTTAGGTATATCTTCTCTGATAAGAGCTTTAAGGGAAGAAATACAAAGAACATGGTGAAGCAAATTATGTGAGTACCTGGAGAAGGACTGATCCAGGAAGAGTGTATGGACATAGAGGGTGTTTGGCATTTCTGAGTACCAGCAAGAGGGACAGATTGACTAGAACAGAATAAATGAAGGGGAAATATGAGGAGATGGGAGTGGGCAGGGATTCAAACCCAGGCATCCTGCTGCAGAGCCTTGTTCTTAAATAATTTGCGCAGTACAGATGCCTAGCTTTATTTGATGATTTCCATTTGCTTGGTAATTTTTGTCCATCCCTTCATTTACAGTTCTTTTGATGCACTCATTTAAAGAGAGTCTCTGGTATATGGTATTGAGTTGGATTTTGCTTTATAAACCAATTTGAAATGCTGCATGCTTAAAAAATAGATATGCTAAATCCCTTCATATTTCACCAATATATAGTTTATATAGTTCTATGTTGTCTTATCACAATGGCAGATTTGTGTAACCACCACTGTGATCAAAACACAGACTTATTCCATTGCCACAGAGATCTCCCCTGGGCTACCTCTTTATTGCCACCTCTACTCCCATCGCTCCCCAAAGCACTGACCATCAATAATTTTTCCTCCATCTATGGTTTGTCATTTTGAAGGTGTTGCCTTCAGTTATAATAAAGCTCAAGTCTGCCATGTTGTTTTTTGTTCTCTGCTCGTTTCTTCTGTTATCCAATTATTATTATTATTATTTTGTCTTCTTGTAAGTTACTCGAACATTTTTTAGAATTCTGTTTTGATTTATCTCTAGTGCTGGCATGTTTTGGTGCACTTTTCCAACTCAGGGCCTTTTGTCAGTCTCTAGACATTCTACTTTCTTCTCTTCATCTTTCCAACTCTTACGTCCATTTTACATATAATGTTCAGCTTTTTAGCTTCACGTAGTGGTAGAACTATAGGAAATTGTGTCCTCTTCATCTTTGCAGAAGTGGAAGTCTCCATTCATTTTTAAAGTTGCGTTCTTTCTTATTTGTCAGACATGTAATGTCTACAAATCATTTTTTATTGTACTTTTGGCAAAGCTTTCCCAGACATCTTTTGGATGATTGAAGCTCATTCCCTAACAGAGAATGCAACTCTGCTACTGCCTTGGTTTTCATGTTGTTTTAAAGAAGTCTGATGACAAACTAATTATCTTGCCTTTTTAAGTTATTCTCTCTTTGTGCCTGAAGGGCCTGAGGATTTTTTTCTTTTTCTTTAATGTCTATTGATTTTACTAGTCTATGTCCCAGAATCAATTACTCCAATTTTTCCTAGTACCCTTTGGGCCCTGTCTATGTGTAAATTCAATTTTTCTTTTAGTTCTGAAACTTTTCTGGAATTTCACTTTTTAAAATATTCTATTCTGTTGTTTTAGTTTTCTTCTTTGGGGATGCCAATCATAGGTATGTTGGACAACCTGTTCTAATTTTATTTCATTTCAACCAGTGTCTTTCTGACCTTTTTTACTTTGTTCTTCATGTCATAATTATTTTGACTGGTAATCTATTTTTGTCAACACCCTTTCCACTTACATTTGATTCTATCCTTCTCTTTAGTCTTCATTACTGACATACTTTTATCTTTTGCCCTATTTCTTTCCCAAGGCCTATCCCAATTCATTTTCACTGATTTTATTATTTTCTAGGTTTTAAAAAATTATTTACATTCTTTTAATTTTTTTAAATAGACACAGTAATTGTACACATTCATGGGGCACATAGTGATCAGATCAGGGTAACCAAATGGCATGCACCTGCAGTCACAGCCACTTAGGAGGATGAGCAGCAGAATCACTTAAGCCCAGGACTTTGAGTTCAGCCTAAGCAACATAGCAAGACCCTGTCTTTATTAAAAATTATTTTTAAAACCTACTTTTTGGGGTTCTTTCTGGGTAGTTGTTGTGTATGCTTTTTTGGTGGTATATTCTGTTCCTAGTTTTGATATTTCTGATTCAATGTGTTTTTTCATATCTGTAAATTGATTCACTTTGGAGTGTTCCTTTATACTTGTTTTAGAGTTTTCTTCTGATTTTTGGTTAAATTTTCTGGAGAGAATTTCTGTTAACAGAAATGTTTTGATTCTCATTTTCTATTTTTTTATGACAATCTCATAAAAATGTGGCTTGATTTTCTTGATTCTCATTCCTTTCATAAACAGTGTTCCTAATTGAAGAGCTTCCCTTTCTTCTGGTTCTTCCCTCTTCTAGGCAGTTTATTTTATGGATGGTTTGGGCCCTAGGTTGGGGTGGGATGGGGTGAAGGAGGGTATATTTCTCTTAGAGAGTCATTTATCTCCCCTGCTTATGTTCTTCATTGGTTTGTATCCCAGGGGCACCAGCTCTTCCCTCTCTGCAGCTCTTCCCTCTCTGCAGAACCTCTCTTCCCTCCCTGCCCTGTGTCCATTACTGTGAATTTCCAGGTCACAGGCTACATTTCTGTACTTTGGAATTTAATGTTGGACTTTCGTTTCTGGATTTATTTTGTTTGCACATTTTATAGAGTCTCTCAAGCTTCCCCTTTGCTAATCTCTCACCTACAGGCAGGCGCTCTGTTGGAATTCGCCTTTTTCTCTACCTAAGGTAAGTTAGAGGCTGTGATGTTTCTGTCTCCTAGTAACACAAAAGACATGGTCATGTGTGGTTTTGTCTGCTCTCTCTCCTTGTTATTCTGTGTTTTCCTTTTGGGAGGGTGTGGTAAGTTTTGAAATCAAGGAGCCTCCATTGTTCTCTGAACCCAGAAGTGTTCTCTGCCTGGCTTTGTTTTAGATAGTCAGCAAAGCCAACTATTTCTATCAACTCTAACCCTTAATCAGTGATAGGTTTTGTGAGACAATGTCCCCCAAAGCTCTGGTTATCTGTTTCTTTTTATTGTTTTTATTTTCCCTTCAAAGACATCAGGCTACCAATGATTTTGTCTACTTAGAAAGAACATCCTATTGACTAAGTAATAATTTCATTATTGATCTACTTGTAGCCAATGATATCTTATTTGACAGCTGTATTAGCACAGAGTTGATAAAATAACCACCAAGAAAAGGGACATTTCATGCAGCTAGAGCTAATCTCTTGAGAGTAGATGTGCAATATTCATTAAAATTGTTTGACATTAAAAATAGCTTATGTATCCTAGTTACTGCTATGGTAAATGTCTGGAGGATCAGCAGTCTCTAGACTGGGAACTATTGCCCTGCCCATTCCACCTGATTTAATCAGCAAACATTTACAGAAGATGGGGGTTAAAGAGAAGAATATGAAGCCAGCCCATGAAGGAAGTCTATGGACTGGAGGAGACAGATAAGCATTTAATTACAAGATTAGAAGCCCCTTAATAAGTTGTTCATGGTAGAGTGGGGTCAAAAGAGGAAAAGGATCAAGTCTGCTTGGGTGAATCAGAAAAGCCTTCAGAAAGGATATGTCTAAACCAGGTCTTAAAGGGATGAGTAAGGAAATTTGTCAGATCAACTTATTCCAGGATTCAGCACCTCTCAAAGCTGCCTTCACAGAACAATGAGCAGCACAAGTTAGAACTTACCTCCATACCTTCACTCCTAAACACACATACACACACGCACGCACACACACACACACATACACAAACCCCAAACTCAAGAAAAAGTGGATATATTCTGTTTTTAAATATATGTATTATATTTTTGACTATGAGAGTGTACTGAAATCATCCGGGAAGCTTTTTGTTTTCAAAATACCCAAGTACAAGGCCTCTCTACTCATAATCAGTGTGAATTAGCACCGGGGCATCCACTAAAATGCTTACACATTTAGTGTAAACTAAAAGGTTTACACAGTTTTGGTCCTTAATGTGGAGAGAATTAGACTAAAGGATCTCCTCGTCTCCTACTCTAGGTTTCCTCTGGGAACAGAAGACTTTTCTCTGCTACAATGATGAGAAGACTCTCCTACAGAATCCAGAGCTATGTCAGTCACAACCCCTCTCAGTATTTCCAGGATACGAGATGGAAAGACCTCAGTTTCCAAAGAGTAGGTTCCTGTCCTCCATGATGGAAGTGGGGCTGTTTCTCCAGCTCTGTCAAGTGATTCCAGTCAGCAGTACTGAGTGCTCGCTTCTGGAGTAAACTAGCAAGTCATCACTCCTAGCACTTTTTCCTTCCAAGAAAACATAACCCCACTGAGCTGGTTGTAAGTTCACTCTACTTTGTTTGATCTAAGGGAACAGGGAGTCCTTTGAGAACCTCTCTTGGGTGGAAGGGCAGGCCCACATCTGCTGATTATCTACCCCCATGCCCCATGGCACCCAACTGTGTCCTGCTGAGAAGCTGTAGAACTCCATGAGCCAGTCTTCAAATCTGACAGGGACGGCGCCCATGGAATGAGGGGCTGTGTGCAGACACGTTTCCCAGTAAGATCTGTGGCTCATGTGGTGTTCATATTTTCAACTCAGGAGCCTGGTTTTCAGCTTCTTAGGTCTAAGCTTCCTGTATGCTGGGGTGGGTGGAAGATGAGCGGGGAGGGGTTGGAGGAGTCAGAGAGAAGTTCAAATTCAGTGTTGGGGAGAAATGCCTTCCTCCTGGAAGCTGGACTATGTTTGGGGCATGTGTCTGCAGCTACAGTCTTCCTTTCCAAACAGCCTAACAGCTCTTTGAAGAAACATAAGAAGATACCTGCTTCTCTTTCCTATTCAATCTCAAATCTGTCAGAATTGTAGAGTTTGTGGGTAAGAGACCCAAAAAATACACAGGAATTAACAACTCTACATTTTCTGAGCAGTTACGAAGAGCTGGCTATGTGTGTGATGCTGGGGAAATACCAATGATAAGTCACAGTCCTTGCCTTCTTTAAGCCTCTCCCTGGGGAGAAAGCTAGACGAGGACACACATGAGTTATAAATCATTCGGAATTACTGTAACGCTCTAAGCAGAAATATGGATAGCCAAAAAATCAAGCAGCTTGGCGATCTCCAAGTGCCCCTGCCTGCCTCCCAAACCTCACCTAAAACCACTCTGTCTTGTTTACTTTTCACCTGTTTCATATTTGTCTTCTCTTTGTTGCTCAAACTGTCTTTTCCAGCTCAGGGCCTCTGCACTTGCTGTAACCTCTACCTAGGACACTCTTTCCCCAGCTTTGGGGAAGTCTGCCTCATTTTTGCCCTTCAGTTTTTGATTTAAATGCCTCTTCCTTAAAGGGAACGTCTTTATTTCTATACCAGTATAGAAATAGAGACCAGTATAAACTGAGCTCAAGTCCCACCAATACAGGGAAATAAGGTTGTAAAGAGAGGTCGAAGAGGGAATAAAAGTCATCTGTCAGGAAGTGGGAAAACAGAAACCAAAAGAAACTAGGGGGGCTACAGAGAAATTGCAGAAGAAAAATTACAGAAAGAGGTAAATAAAAAATTGTTTGGTGATGTGGGCTGGAATACTAAAATGGTTTGGTGATATGGGCTGGAACAATGTATTTTCTGAGATCTGGCAGCATTGCCTTGTATCCCCTCCCCTCCCCTCTCTTTTTTTCTTGAGACAGTCTCACTCTGTCTTCCAGGCTGGAGTGCAGTGGTGTGATCTCAGATCACTGCAACCTCTACCTCATGGGTTCAAGTAATTCTCCTGCCTCAGACTCCCAAATAGCTGGGACTACAAGCATGTGCCACCACACTCAGCTAATTTTTGTATTTTTTAAAATACAGATTGGGTTTCACTATGTTGGTCAGGCTAGTCTCGAACTCCTAACCTCAAGTAATCCACCCACCTCAGCCTCCCAACTCGCTGGGATTACAGGTGCAAGCTACCATGCCCAGCCAGCGTTGTCTTTTCTTGAGCAAGGACTCAGCCTGGGGCTGAGGTCACCTTAGAGACATAACCTAGTGGAAGCCTGAGACCAGCTTTAGGGACACAATCTAGTGCAGGTAGGAGGCTGGCTGAAGTGTGATCAAGTCTCTTGGCACAGTGTTCAGGCAAGTCCTTTGTGTATGGTTCACAACACATGCATTTATATTTAGTTTTTTTTTTTTTTTTTTTTGTCAATATCTGGAGTTCGTTGCTATCTGTAGTTACTCTCAAACAGAATAAGACCTAACCACATTTTAAATTCCTGTTTTTCTTTGGTTTGCATTCAACTACCATGTGAGATAACCTGAGATTTATCATAGTTATTGGATATTCTAATAATTAAAACGTTGTTATTGTTAGTAGTACATTTTACTCGTTTTTGTTTCCTCTTTTCTCCTTTTACCTCACATCTTCCTCTTGGATTTGTTTTTGTTTGTTTTGCCAAGTACAATTTCTAGTAACTTTTTCTGTTATAATTCAAAGATGATAAACTATCCAAGTCAGTGATAAATGTCTATTTTGTACTTCCATTTGAAGTGAACAATAGTTTTGCTGGGTATAGAAATCTGATCATAATGTTATATTTTCCTCTTGAATCCGGTGTTGTGAATGAGGAGATTTATACCAATATAATTTATATTCTCTTATAAACAAGATTTCTTTCTCCTTGTCTGAAAATTTTTTGAATTTCCCTTATTTTTTAGTGGTCTAAAAATTTTTAAATATGTTTAAATCTGGAATATTTCACATTACTTCTGTCCAGAACTTAACGGTCTTTTTAAATCTGAAACTCATGTCTTCTTCAAGCTGAATATGTTTCTCCTATTATTTTTTTAATATTTCTTTCTATGCTCTGCCTTCTTTTCCTCTAGAACTACTCTTAAAAATTCTGATTTGTACATTCAGTACAAGTACTGATTTTTCCTTTTATTTCAACAAAGCACCCTATGTCCAAGATCTCTAGTCAATTATTTTTATTTGGATGCAATGTACTCTCTCATCTCTCTATAATTGCTGTATTAATTTGATTTCCTTAGTTCTCAGAACTTGGGTTTTTTGAGTTTGCTGTCTTCCTTTATTAGACTGACTTTCTTAAATGTCTGATGTTTTGTGTTGATCTTTGTATTTCTGAGTCTCTGTTTGTCTTTTTGAGAGCTGATCGATACTGCCTGTTTCCTGTGATGATAAAACCAAGGTGAGATATTTTTCTTACTGGTGAGATATTTTTCTTACTGGGAGGGTCAGTTGCTAGGCTTCTGGTCACCAAGGCTCCTTGTTTTTGTTGACTATCATCGGCCGCTCAGGGGGTTGTTCTGCCTCTCAGGGCCAATGCCTCCACTTAGTGCTTCTGCCTAGGGAGGACCCTTCTGGTACTGCCCTTACAAGTGGGTGCTAATGGCAGGAAGAAGAGAGAAGCAAGCCATCTGGTTTATTCTACTGTGGCATTGTAGAAGTCACCTTGACTATCGAGAGCTCCCTAGGGATCTCTCCTGCCCCAGTATCCAATCCTTAGAAGTTGTGCAGAGTATTTGAAGCTACTCCCAACTACAAGCAGGCATCCCCTGAGTGTGTTTAGGGCTGAGGCTTCATCAATTATACATATTCCATCTGCTTCAAGCCTCTCAGGAATTCTTTATAATTTCTGGTCTATTTAGAGTAGTTCTTATTTTTCAACATTGTTATGGATAAGTTTATTTTATATATTTGGGGCAGGAAAAGGAAATTTTAGCATGTGCTCAGTTTATCATCTTAATACCATCTCCTGTATTTAATTTCAGATTTGTTTTTGATACCTAGCTGTACAAGAGCTATAAGCATATATCCAATTTATTTGTACACATTTAAATATTATAATTAAAATAATTGAACACTAAGAAATCACCATATTTAAAAAAATTCTTTAGAAGACCATCTATATATTATTCCTGTTTTAGAAATATTGTTCTGGGTTCTTAAATGAGAATGTATTTTATTGAGACTTGATTCGAGAATTACAGAGGAAGAGATGAAAAGCAATACCCCCTGCCTCAGCCGTGAAGCCTTCACTATAGAAACAACACATGTGCCAATGGTCCCCTGGAATGGCCTCTCTGTTCATGCCATCACAGTCTATTTGGTCCTGCCAACCTGCTGCCCAAGTCCAACAGATGGAAGGAAGGAAGAGAAAGCTGAGATGCAGGTGACATGGCTTATGCAATATTTTTATTGTGCCAGTATTCAAATGTATTACATTGATTTGTTCTGACCGACAATAATCTGGATGTTTTGATATCAGTGGGTTGGGTATTACCTTCATTTTACAAATAAGAAAAACAGACACTTAGACAAATCAGGTGACCTTCCCAAGGTCCCACTGTCACTCTTGACTATGAAGTCAAAATCCTTTACAGGGTATGTCAGTCAGCACCCTAGCAGAACATAGACAGCATACTGAAATTAGGACACCTTAACAAGGGGCTACTTACAATGATACAGAGAGTGTACAGGAACCACAAGGCAAAATTCCTGTCCTTAAGGCTAGTGGAGAGTGGAGCAGTTGCCACCACTAGGCTGATGGAACAAGGGCAGAAATGGTTACTTAGCAGGCTTCTAACTTTTTGTTGCTCTGATGAACTCCAATGACCCTATCTCAAGTTAATGTCTTTAAATGAATTTAATAAAATACTCAGAAAAAGAATACAATGATATTAAAATCCAGTGAATAAAATATGCTAAGTGTGTAATGCATTAACATAAGAGTTTCTTTATGAACACCCTATCTAACAAGGCTTGATGGTAGATCTAATAATGACTGAAAGTTCAAAGTAGTGGTGAGCATAAAAGACACTCTAATACGCCTGCCCACGCTGTGATGTAATATGAAAATACTCATAACAGCAGTCACAGGCATTGCTAATACCATTAGGATGTGTTGCCTAGCTTGGATTGAAGGAAATGGTCAATTCTGGTTGGAGATTAGTGATTATAAAGATGTATTTTTAATTTCTCCTTTGAAGTTCACACACCTCCTAAACTTTATCTACAGATCTCAGATTAACAACTTCTTGGCTATTGGAAACCAAAAGAAAAAAGTCATGTAAAGAGGTTACTTCAGAGAAATAGCAACCCAAGTTAGAGGGACAGAGCCAGCACAAAGACCACACCACAAGGAGGAACAAATACCCCAATGACCTTCTTCTCTTTCTACCCCATCTCATGCCCGCTTTCCCCATTGGTGTAGTTCATGCAGATTGGCTTCTCAGGTGAGAGAACAGGGTAAGGAAAGCTGGAGAGTTAATCTGGAGGCAAGCTAAAAGTATCCACCTCTCAACAATCTGCCAGTGTGCCAATCTGCCTATATCTACCCCTCATCCACCTGCTCCCCACCTCGTTGCTCTACGTAGTCAAGACTGACTTATTTGAGTGAGAGTAAGTCAGAAATAAACTGGAAAGTATTCAACCCCCTCCAGTGTCAAGGGATATTTCTACCCTATGGAAAAATTTGCCTCACCCCTATTCATATCTGATTCTACATTCTCCAGTAATAATTTAAATCTACTTGATGACAGGTATTTCAATCAAAATAAAGATATCATTTATATTAGTATTTGCTTAACGTTTTGTATCAATGGCCATTGTATTTGGTTGTAGGTAACAGAAACCCACAACCAAAATCCAGTGGTTTAAATATGTCGGACACTTTGCTTTTATTATGCATCAAGAAGTCCAGAGGTAGGCAGGGCAGAGATAACTAATATAGTGGCTTATAGCTGTCATCAGGGATCCTGTGTCTTTCCTTTTCTGTACTACAACCTTAGCATGCTTCCATCCTTGCAGTGGCCTTATGGTTACAAGGTGGCTGCTGGAACCTCAGCCAGTATACATTAAGGCAAGAAGAAAGGATAGGACAAGAAGAAAAGTTTATTTCAGCTGGAGTAGCCCAGAGTTTTGAAGCTTTTACAAGAGCTACATGAGAATGGGTCAACTGCAAGATGTTTGTTAAGGAGGATGTTGACACTGTAGAAGGAGGGGAATGAAAGCAGGAGGAGGCAGAGAAATACCTGGAACCTCCAGGCAGGGCCAGCAACAGCCTTGGCTGATGCCTCCAGAAGCTTCTGAGAGACAGCAGCTCTTCAGAGTCATCACTGTCAGGCTAAGATGCCTGGGCTTTGTAGCCCCTCATTGACCACTGGGTATGGGCTACCCCAGAAAAAACACAACCTTGGGCAAGGCGGCTCTCCACAGCTGAGATTATCCATCAAGGAGATGACAGCTTCTTTAACATATGAACTGCAGGAGACACAATTCAGCTCCTAACAGAAAAGATGTGATGAAGATGAGGGGGTCCTCCCATTTCATCAGAGATCCTCATCCCTGTGGGTTTAGTTTCAGGCATTTTGATGTTCCTTCATTGGCTTCAAGAAAGTTGTACCCCACCCATAGTAGCCTCGCCATCACCAACCTGACCATGGTGACCCAAGTAGGAAGTGTTGGAAACTTGGAGCCCGGAGCCCGGAGCCCGGAGCCCAGACAGGAAACAGCTTTCCTCAGAACTACATTCCATCACAGTGTCCGTCTTCATACTAATGCTATGGAATGTATTAAGGAATCATTGTATGATATAGCTCTCTTTGAGGGAACTGTAATTAAATTGTTCTTGATATTCATGTATCTTGTATATGTCAGGGTTAAAAGCTGGGCCTCAGATTTAACACATACATATAGCTTCAAATCTCAACTTTTATACTTCTAAGTGGACAGCTGTCAAATTCTCTCAGTTTTCTCATTTTCACTATAGTTACAATTATATATATAAAATATATACATATATGAAGATATGATGTATTTCATAAAACATATTTTATAAGTTTTCTAATATAGTAGGTTATATATAAATATAGTTATAGTTTCTACATTATTGGGTTATTGCAGATATTAAATAAGATTATGCATTTAAAAGCTACATAAATGACAGTTGTTACTTGGTAAATGTGTTGAATATGTCCACGTGCTCTACAACAGGGATATGGAAATAAAGGTACATTTCCTATCCTAAGGAAATCCGTACTATACAAGGAAAGTAGCTAGAACATTGTGAGGAAGGCAATAAGAGCTAAAAACAAGTTTCCAGGAGGACAGAAATGGTGCACATTCACACTGACTGGGATGGCTCCCTGAAACAAAGGACCTTTTTGCTGAAAAAGCAGGAGAGACAGAAGATATTGAAGAACTTTATAAGCACAGGGGACAGCATACGCAACTCCACAGAGGCAGAGGGATCTGGTCTTTGCAGGGAATCAAAATAGGCCATTATGCCAGAGAGATAAAGTGTGGTGAAAGAGGAAACCCAGGGTAGGAGGCACAGGGAGCAGGTTCTAAATTTCTGCAGTGGGTGGGGTCTGCTTTCAAAGGGAGTGATTCATGTGCGAAACTAGGTCAGAGCTGCTTTTGGTGAAGGCGAGGATTAATCGCAATCTACGTGCTACTGTCTGTATGGAAAAAAAGAATAACAGGACTAATATTAACAGTCTTCCTGTGGGTATGATGCATGTTTCCAACTTGGTTGCTCGTTTACTTACCTGTAGAAGACACAAGCACCGACGTGATTTCTGCCTCCACCTTTTTTTTGCGATTCATCATTGGAATTTTGAGTGACGAGTCCTTGTCACCCTGAAACCTTACCTAAAGTTAGGTATTAAGGGAGACATAGTGGAAATGGCTGGTGCCACCAACACTCTTTGGTAGCTGTATCTTCTCTCCTTTTTTTTTTTTTTTTTGAGACGCAGTTTCGCTCTTGTTACCCAGGCTAGAGTGCAATGGCGCGATCTCGGCTCACCGCAACCTCCGCCTCCTGGGTTCAGGCAATTCTCCTGCCTCAGCCTCCTGAGTAGCTGGGATTACAGGCACGCGCCACCATGCCCAGCTAATTTTTTGTATTTTTAGTAGAGACGGGGTTTCACCATGTTGACCAGGATGGTCTCGATCTCTTGACCTTGTGATCCACCCGCCTCGGCCTCCCAACGCGCTGGGATTACAGGTGTGAGCCACCGCGCCCGGCCTTTCTCTCCTTTTTTGTTTCATTTTACCTCTTCTTCTTTATCTTTTTCACCAGTCTTTCCAGTCAAACTTTGATCCTCCTAAAGAGCTTTGATTAATCCTTTCAATGTGATTTGACATTAATGAAAGTTTCTCACTGCACATAATAAACTGAGAATCAGAATCCGCATTTACTAAGCAATTTCTGTGTGTACTGTTTTCACAGCTGCTCTATCATTTCCATTTTATAGATGAGGAAACTGAACATAAGAAATTCAAGTGCTTTGTTCATCAGTATTCATGTTCTCCTTTTCCTTCCTTGATTTCCCAGCCCACTTGCATGGAGGTCACATGGTGAGTGCTTATCAGTGGAATGTAAGTAGCAATGACTATCACCTCCAGCCCAAGGTGGTTAAAAGCGGATAGGCCTTCTCTACACTCTTGCTTTTCCTTAATCACTTGGCTGAATCTGGGGGATACAGTGGAAGACTCCGGGGCTCTTGGAGAAGGCAAAGTCTATGCTGGAAGAACACTGATTTCAAATGACTGGGTAGAGTAAAACACCCCCAACCTAATTTCACCTCCTCAACATACCACTGACCTACATTGGACTATGACATGACCCAACAATAAAACTTTATTGTTTTATGCCACTGAAACTTAGGGATTTTTTGTTATATCAATTAACCTACATTGATTAATAATACATAGCTAGGGCAAGATTTGTGTCAATCAACTAATATATATGGAATGCCTTCTCTAAAATGGTGTTATCAATGCAATTCAGATCATTATATGATAAATTTCAAGTGAGTTGCCCACACAGACAAGGCATAAGTGATCAAAGTTTGGAGGGAGGGTGAGTTTTGAAGGCTAGGCAGAACATACATGGTGCCCTCAATCACACACAAGGCAAAGCCTTCTGTAATGGCCAAGATTCTGCCTCTGGAGCCAGAGATATGAGGTTTAATTCTAGATTTGTTCTTTACTGACTGAATGACCTTGTGGACCCCAAGCCTCAGTTTCCCCATCTGTAAAACAGAGCAAAAAATACCTATCTTCCAATGTTATTATAAAGATTAAATTCAGGGGGTAGCGGGGCGAGGAGAGGGAGAGCCTTAGGACAAATAGCTAATTTACGTTGGGCTTAAAACCTAGAGGATGGGTTGATAGGTGCAGCCAACCACCTTGGCACACATATACCTATGTAACAAACTTGCACATTCTGCATTTGTATCCTGGAACTTAAAGTAAAATTAAAAAAAAAAAAAGATTAAATGAAATTTTGTGTATTAAGTAAAAATAAAGGGACACCCTTGATAAATAATAATTATCACTATTATCAGTGTTATAACTATAAGGAGAAATTCATTTTCTCACTGGCTTAGACCCAAATAAATTAAGTACCTATATTGAAAGTATTTTCATCTGTGCTGTTGGATAGTAGCATGACTACAGCTACCTCATTTTATGGCTTTATTTTATCTAAGAATAATCAAAATCTGAATCTAAAATTTAGCACATAAAAGATTTCACATACTTTGGCCTCCACTAATTCTGTCTTCTTACCTTGGATTTACAGTTTATTTCATTACAAAAAACAGTCATTTGACGAGTGGGCCTGGCCAAGAGTGCAGCTGTTTCTTCTTGGTGTGCACATTGTTATGCAGAGTGAGTGGTTTCACTCTGTCACTTCAATTCATAAGATACTAGTGCTGACAGGGGCTTTGGAGGACATCATATCCAACCTACCATTTTACATGAGGAGGAAACTGAGGCCCAGATGTAGTGCATCACAGATGTCCACATGCATGGTTTTATTTATTTTTCTCTCCCAGGCTTGAAGGGTTCTATCTAGCAGCTTAACTAAATGGCCCAAGTCTCACCCATAAGGCTTGACAGAACCTCTGTTAATCAAATCACATGAGAATTGAGGGCTATAGCCAATCAAATTTTCTGATCCAGTAAATTAACAGAGAATATATTCTTTATATGTATTTTCCCCCTAATATACAATAGTTCCCTTTTCCTGCCTTGTTAGGACAGTCTCGTGAATGAACTCAAGTGTGTCTTTAGTTAGTAGTAAAAGTAACCTAGGGATCACTTAGTCTATCTTGTTCATTTTTCAGATGAAAACAAAAAGATTTTATAATTGTCGGCTGGGTTCGGTGGCTCACACCTGTAATCCCAGCACTTTGGGAGGCGAGACAGGTGGATCACCTGAGGTCTGGAGTTTGAGACCAGCCTGGCCAACATGGTGAAACCCCATGTCTACTAAAAATACAAAAAATTAGCCAGGTGTGGTGGTGGGCACCTGTAATTCCAGCTACTCGGGAGGCTAAGGTAGGAGAATCCCTTGAAGCCTTGACATGAGGGGGGCCAGGGCGGGGGGCGCAGAGGTTGAGGTGAGCCAAGATCGTGCCATTGCACTCCTGCCTAGGCAACAAGAGTAAAACTCCATCTCAAAAAAAGAAAAAAAAATTATAATTATCATACAGTGTAATCTTTACAATGACCTTTCAAAAAACTTTATTTCTTCCACGATATATATGACAGAACTAAATTTCTTAACTATTGAATGACCTCCTCTGGATCATAGAACTCAAAATACAGACAGTGACACAGGTACCAAGCCCAGTTCACTGTCTGTCTGGGCTTACAGTTAGATTGCATTTCCCAGTTGGGTTTGGCCATATAACTGAATTCTCACCAGTGGAGTGTAAGCAGAAGGCATCCATGCCAGTTCCCACACATGTTCCTCCATGCTCTCTCCCTTTTCAGCTGGCTAGAATGGTGATGAACCCCAGGGTGAACCTGGAAGTCATGAATAAAGAGTCTGCAAGCACCAGATAAATAGAGCCTGAGTTCTTGAGTCACTGCCAGAGGAGGATGGCCACCTCCTGGTCGATACTACTAGTTGTGGACTGTCTGTAATGAGAAATAAACTTCTTTCATATTTGAACCCTTATAAACTTGGGGATTTATGTGCTGAAGCAGCAAATATGTCCTTAATGCAAAGCTTGCTAACAGCAGAACCACAGATGCTTACTGTGGGCAAGGCACTATGTTTGTGATAAAAGATAGGAACATGAGTTCCGATAGTTTGGGTCCTTAAGAAGCATTAAGCACAGCTGGGTTCTGAGATATGGACAGAAATGGCATAATATGAAATTGAAATTGAAAAAAAAAGGTTTTAAAGAAAGGTAAATATGAAAGAACTTAGGAATCCAAAGAAGAAATAAGTCATGCTGTGGTATAAAGAGGAGTGATTTTGGGGAGGAAGATGGAAATTTTGGACTGAGAGGATGGGTTGCATGCACTGTTGGAACTCATAGGAAACAAGAAAAAGATTGGCACAGTGAGCTGTTTAGTGGGGTGGAAATGGGATATACAAACAAATGAAATGGTAGGATAAAGCTCCAACATGAAAGATGCTAAATGCCAAGTTAATAACTTTGAGTATTGTTTACAAGTTTGGCTAATGCTTGTCACCAACGCCTGCTGGCTGAGAAATCTTGAAAATGAATGGTATGCCATGCCCTCAGAGTGTGACGATAACCACTGGAGCTCAGAACACAGGGAGTTATCATGTCTGAGAGCTGGCTCCCTAGTCTGTGGTAGATAGAGAGCAGAGGTGGTGCTGGGAGTGTGGAGAAAGAGCGTTCAGAATCGGCCCACACTGGCAAGTGTCCAGGCTCTGATCTGAGTTGGGAGGAAAATGATTTGATGAGCTTTTCAATCGTGTTCCATTTCAGCCTTGCTCAGGGGACGTATATTGAGGGGCTTTTTTCTTCCAGAAGTACATATGGAAATGGCAAGGTTGGTGTTTGATGGTGTGACAGAGAAACCCACACTGGGGAAATGGTGTGCTTTCAAATCAGGTCACTTAGAAAAAAAAAATCCAGCAAAGTCAAAGCTTAAATGAAGCTATCAATTTAGGGACTTTTCACAGCCTTACTTACTGGGTTCTTTTTCTAACTTAAAAACTAGGAAAGGCACTTTCTGAGTCTCTATTTCTGTAAAGTTTGTTTGAGTCTCTTTTATTATTTTTATGGTGCACACAATGATCTCAAGTTTTAAGTGTCCTTTTTATCACTGTAGCTAGAAGCAAAAAAGCCACCCAGCTGTTCAGTTTGTTAGTGCCAAATCCAGTTTCTTCTGAACATTATAATTCTCATACTACAAGATATCCCAAATGTACAGAAAGGTCAAGCAGAAAGAGATGATGACAACTCTGAATTCTCATGTCCTATTAAATATAAATCAGTTTGATATCAGATCCTTCTTGGTTAGGGAAAAATACTCATTCTACCCTAATTCATGTTAAATTTCCCTACAGGGATTTCAATCCAATGTGCCTACTGTTTTAAGGAATAGTTACTGACACTACATCATGTTTCTATAGAGGGAAAGAAAAAGGGAAAAAAATAAAGCCAGTATTTATTTATCATATTGTACCCATTACTTGCTTATGTTATTATTTAGTTATTAAAACAACCATATAATATAGGAATCCTTTTTCCAAACCTTTACAGAATAGAAAATTGAAGTTTAGTTAACTTAGGGGATTTATTCAAGGTCATATAACTGTAAAGGATGGAGACAAAAACAAGTTTATCCTGGCATGAGAATTCATGTCAGTAAGTTGCTTATAACCAAATATGCAATCAAATAGTAGAGATTTCATGAAGTGGCATAAGAGGATAAAATAGGCCACATATATGCAAGTACTAAATAACACAATATTAATCTCATTCATAAATATTGTATGAAAAGAATGTAATCAGTTGAGATTATCTCAAGAATGTATCTGAAAAAAAGTGAGATTTGAGGAGATTGGAAACTAAACATCATTTCAATATGAGTATTACAATACAGAATGTTATAATATTCTGCTGTGTAACCTACTATCATGTTCTTTTCTTAATGGACTTACTTTGAAGCAGGAAAGGCAGCAAAACAGACCTCATGAACACTGAACTGGGAAGCAAGGGGTGATTTATTCAGCTGGGAGCAAGGCAGCACAGTTGCCTAACAGCCAAGCTCGAGCTCACAGAGAAAGTCCCTGCCCTTTTAAAGGCTTACAACTCTAGAAACTACACATGAAATGGTCTTGGGCTTAAAACTCTAGAATGTAAATGTGCAAGGGTCTTGGGCTTACAGCTCTAGAATTTATATGTGAAAGGGTCTTGGGCCATGGGGTAGGTGTGGGGTCCATGACTTAGGTGGGAGTTTGATCGTGTTTAAGTAAAAACAATGCCTTCTGGAAAGATTCCTCCATACCATGCCTGCAATCTATAGGAGGGTGATTAAAGGTGGCACCTGGTCTGCCAGCCTTTACTTCTCCTGTTGAAATGCAATGTGGAAGTCAAGGGGGGGTGGTCTTAGATGCTTAAGGGTGATTAAGTGTCTCCTCCCTCAATTTCAAAAGGTCCTCTTTATAATTCATTGCTTTTAGGGCCTAATAATTCTAATTAAACATGATTCTTGACAGATTCATGAAATCATTCATACATACATGAATTTACCAAACACTTATGACGCTCCCCGGCTTGAGGATTGAGAGGTTTATGCTTTGTTCACAAGATTTTTTTTTGTCAAAATCTCTACACAAAGAGTTCAGAATTCATCAAGCCAATACTCCTATGTCTAGGATTGAGAACAAGAAAGAGGGGCCAATACAGTCTCACAGTGAGATGAAAACAATTAAATAGACAGTAATAAAATAATATGGCAAGTGCTATGCAGCAAGAAGTCCAGAGGTAGGCAGCCCTTGAAACCATTGTACCCTCCTAGGCCTCTGAGCCTGTAATGGCAAGGGCTGCCTTGAAGATCTCTGACATGCCCTGGAGACATTTTTCCCATTGTCTTGGTAATTAACATTTGGTTTCTTGTTATTATGCAGATTTCTACAGTAGGCTTGAATTTCTCAGAAATTCAAGAAAATGAGTTTGTCTTTTATATGGCATCATCAGGATGCAAATTTTCCAAACTTTTATGCTTTGCTTCCCTTTTAAGTTCCAATTTCAGATCACCTCTCTCAAGTTCAAAGTTCCACAGATATGAAGGACATGGACAAAACGCCACCAGTCTTTTTGCTAAAGCATAGCAAGAGCGACCTTTGCTCCAGTCCCCAAGAAAACCACCTCAGCCTGGACTTCATTGTCCACATCACTATGAGCATTTTGATTAAAACCATTCAACAAGTCTCTAGGAAGCTCCAAACTTTCCCACATCTTCAGTCTTCTTCTGAGCCCTGCAAACTGTTCCAATCTCTATCCATTACCTAGTTCCAAAGTCACTTCCACATTTTCAAGTATCTTTATAGCAGTGCCCCACTCCCAGTACCAATTTACTGTATTAGCCTGTTTTCACGTGGCTATTAAAAAAAAAACCCAAGACGGGATTATTTATAAAGGAAAGAGGTTTAATTGACTCACAGTTCCACATGACTGGAGAGGCCTTAGTAAACTTACAATCATGTTGGAAGGGGAAGCATGCACCTTCTACACAGGGTGGCAGAAGAGAGAAGAGAGAGAGAACAGAGAGAGAGAAGCAAGAAGAGCCCCTTATAAAACCATCAGATCTCATGAGAACTCACTCACTATTGTGAGAACAGCCTGGGGAACCACGTCCCATGATCCACGATCCAATTACCTTCTGTGAGGTCCCTCCCTCAACACCTGGGGATTATAATTCAAGATGAGATTTGGGTGGAGACACAAAGCCTAACCATATCATCAGGTGTACAGGCTAGGTAAGGTATCTCAGGTCATTGCAAAGGTGTATTTCAAGGCTCAGAGAAGTGAGAGAATGTGTGAGGTTTGTCTAATTTACTAGAGAGAGGATAGGTAAATAGAGAGGGTGAGGTTTGAATGCCATAGGGTCCACTGGACGTGTTGAAACTCCACTTCTTTTCTCTAGGTTTTGGAGAATTGCACTCATGTTTTTATAACACACACTTAAACTTTGCTTTCTTTTTAAAAATGCTTTCTGTTCATCACTGTTTGGGCTCCTTCTGACAGGTCATTACCAGAGATTCAGACCTTTACTAACTCAATTTCTTGTTGTGGTTTTGTAAAGAAGGCTTTCTTGTTCCTCTCAAAAAACAGATATGCCTGTGAAGGTAAGTTACACTTCCATTCTCTTAAGTTTGTAGTAACAAAGACATTTCATGAAGTGCTAAAAGAGAGCCAGTATTTAGAAAGTACTTTGTGACTTTTGAGGGTTATGAGATGCTGAATGTGAGACACTGTAGCATGTTGCATATGGGAATTGAAAACAATATTCTTCTCTAGAGAAATCAGAAAACCAGGTCAATGCTTCCTTGCATAGTCCTGCTGGAAGACAAGAATTAAGGCTGAATACATTGTCAAGGTCATTTCAGATCCTATTATTCTGCTTCTCTGGTGATAATGATAATAAAAATAGCACTTTTTATTTGTGACTCACACAATTTTCAGAACTCTTTCCCCTATGATCTCCTCTGAACAGCTGATGAGGAATTCATGCCATCAGCCTGGAGGACAACTTGGAGGACCAAGTACTCCCAGCCAGACCTCAAGGTTAAAAAGGATTTCAAACGGGAGGTATGAGACGTTGAACAACTTACAATATATCCTTTTGCCTTTGATACCAAAGATGATTTCATAGAGGTTAGCTGGCCTCCATATTTCCAAACTTAAAATTTAGGAATATTCCCAGCACATCCTACCCTTCCTGTGTAGTCCTTCATAATTGTTTGTTTTTAAAAAAAGCTCTCTAAATTTTCAATTTATTTATGCCACGGAGAAAATAGTTTTATAATTACTATCTTCCTTAATATGGTTTTAATTTCTCTTTCATCTATACTAAATTTTCTAAATGTGAGCAGTACTCCATAGTTAATTGTGATATCACTATTAACAAAGACGTGTTTCAGAGACCTACCCAAATGAGAAAAACATAATCAGAGACAGAAATGACCTGAAAGACTTGGAGGAACTCTGCAGAAAACAATGAATACAATGAAGAACTGGAAACCATATAATATGTGTGAGCTACAGGGTAGAGAGAAAACAGGTCAGGACTTAAGCAAAGGCATCCTTGCCCAAAGTGCACTCTGTGGAACCCATTCTGCTACATGTTCTCAGAAGGAGAGAGGCGTGTTATGGTCAAATAAGTTGAATGTATCCCCTTTGATAGTATGCATGTTAGCCTAACCAAGCCTCTGAGAAGTCTGTAATAAAGAAAGTTGCAAAATTTTATTTAATCCGGAGTCCTTCAAGCTTTTTGACAACAGATACTTTTTTCCCCTATATAGCTTTCGATCAAGGTTCCATGAAATATACTTTGAGAAATGCTGCTTTGAAGTTAGGGAAAGTGAGAGAGAGGCCGGCCAAAGTATGTGAAGAAAACGAGACCTACCAGCAGTCCTATCAAATATAAAAGGTTATTTTGAAATTTCCTTCTCAGATAGATCTTTCAAAAATAAAACAGCATGCAAGGTGAAGTGTTTGGAGATAAATGCATTTGTCTTCAACTTACTTTGAAATGTATCAAAAACAGCTGAATTAATTAATTGACAGGAATGAATAAATATATAATCAGACAAGTATAATAAAATGATAATTATGGAATCTAGGTTGTAAATTTTTTCCAATTTTTGTGAATGTTTGAATAAATTTCAGATAACATGTTGAAAAAAATAGAATATATATCTAACCAACACGTCCATGAAGTATGGCTTAGAAGGTCTTGGAAAGACTTGTTGGATTTTCAACTTTTCATAATAGTTTCTATCTGTTGACCATGGGCCAAGTATTAGGCTGGATATAGCACATACATATATTATCTAATTTGTTGTTTAAACCAACACCAACAGAAGTTTGGACATCAACATTTTAATGATGAGACAAATGAGATTCAGTGAGGCTAAGTATCATGATAAAATTTACCCTTATTAAACCATGTGCTAATGTTATGTGTAGAAGGTGCTGAAATGAGCATTTCCTTCTTCTCATCCCATCCCCCATATAGGAAATCTGGCAATGCCCACAGGAAAATTTTTGCTTCCTCCAACCTCCTCTCCTTCCTACTCTTAAGTCTTCTTTTGTAGTTTGGTGGGACTAAGCAGTTGTGGTGAGAAGCAGAAAAGTAGATGTGAGTTATCTCACCCAGAAAGAGCCAATACTTATTGACCCGTGAGGAGCAATGGGAATAAATGGGAAGAGGGAAAGGAAGCAAAGAGAAGCAGCTGTGGAGGAAGTGTGTGAATATGACAGAGAAGGAGATAAAAATGAGGGAGAAAGAAAAGGCTTCAAAACAGGTCGAGGAGCCAGTTGAGTGCAAGAGGAATTTACGAAAATAATTTTTTAAATGCTGCAGTGGCATATATTAATAAACTGCATATTTACTATTCTTTGAGGGATACAGTATTGAGGTTACTTTTTTTCTTTGCCAGAACAACATTTCTTTGCATGTGATATTTCTGTGCCCTGTATTTTTTAAAATACACAAAGGAAACAGATTTCTCTTTCTGCATAAGCCTCGGCAGGAAGAAATATTTCACATTGATCCACTGCACTTGGGTCATCAACTTTCTTCACATGGCAAAGGATCCAAATCTTTGGATGTCAATGGGTTGAATGTTGGGAAAGACAGGCAATGACATGGGACAGCCATCCTCCTTCTCTTTTTGGTAATGTGTGAACTTAGGTAAGTTACCGAGCTGCTCCGACTGTCAGCACCATTATGCCAATCAAGATGGTCTTGACTGCGGAGATGTTTGACTATTTACTTATAGGGGTCCTACAGTGGGCATCAGTGGGCAGCCCACTAAAATGCTTCTTGAAATGTGATGAAAAATCTCTAGGTCAGGAGAAGCGAGACCTGACATAAGCCATTAAGCAAGAAGCTCAGGTACGGGTTTAGTATTGTCTCATTCTGAGCCCCACAAAATGAGTCAGTCTTTAGCCCAGCCAGTGAAAGTCTTTGATTTCAGGTCTTTACATTGAACTGGGAATTTAGGACTGTGTACTTAATATTTTCTTTCTCTAAACTGTTCACTTCAGTTAGAAGCAACCACCCATTCACACATCTTAGAACTTCTTATACCAGGTTCTACAGCAAGAGACCACATATAGTCCCCGTACCTCACCTCACAGTTGACCATGGATGATAATTGGATTAATTGTTTTGCCAGTCTCTGTCTTAGGTGGCCAGAGTGCTGTTCTTCAACTAGAACTGGATTTTCACTATTCATAGCACTAAGCAAACCAGACAAACAATGCCAATTTTTCCGGTGTCCTAAGGATCTGCTGCTGTAACCACACCACTCTGGTATTAACAAATCAGGGTTCTTCAGGCAAGAAGATAATTCTGAGGATTCTACATAGGAAACAAATTGACCAGAAGCATATTGGATAACACAGGATTTCTAGAGAAGACAGAGAACCAGCGACTAGAAAGCTACATAGCTAAGAAAAATCTACGTCACAGAACTGCTTCCAGGCTGCCACTTCCTCTGGGTGGACCCAAAGCTGGACTCTGGATGCTGCTATTAGAAACACTTCTGTGTCACCCCACAGGCAGGTGTTACTTTTTCTGTCTCTTCCCATAGCCAGGTAAGATCCAGTATTGTCCCTGCTTTGAGGGACCACTGGTTTCCCATCCAAAGTCAAGGGACAGTTTTGAATGAGGGAACCTAGGTCATTTACTATCTTAGGGTGGCTTCCCCAGAAACATGCTCTGAGATAAGGGTTGGTATACAAGCCCTTATTAAAAAGGGCTTAATAATGTATGATATGAAAACACACAATGTATGTTATAGCAAATAAAATAGTCTAGCCCGGATTTACTTTTTGCATTTGGGAGTCAGTGCAGTGTAGCTGAAAACATCCCTACCACGAGAACATCTTGGGCCTAGACGTGTACACTAACCAGCTGCACATTCTTATTTAAGTAAGAGTGCCAGAAAAAAAGAAAATAGGACTTTCAGTTAAATTTATATTCCAGATATTTTGACAACAAAATATTGTTAGTATTTTTAATTTTTTAGCTTTCAGTTTATTGCATGGGATGTGCATATACTAAAAGTTATCCATCATTTTAAAAAACTGCGTCGGATACTTAAAGTTATCATTGTATATCCAACACTCAAATTTAACTGGGCTTTCCTTAATTTATTTGCTAAAACTGACAACCCTATATTTAGATCACTTAACTTTTCTGATCCTTAATTTCCTCAGCTGTCTTAGAGCCCATTAGTCCACAGGAGACACTGTCAGTAGTTGTGATTCTTAATTTTCTGACAGTTTACTCCTAAAGCACAGGGGGCAAGATCACATCTTAAAAGCACAGAGTGAAGGTGTTTTTATATTTCCTTTACTTTCTGAAACATGAGCCAGACCAATTGTTCCTTGATCAGATAGAAACCTGTAAGGCATGGATGGGTTGTCATTTAATGCATTGTCTGTGTTCCAGCTGGCTACCTCCCCAACTGGCCAGCACACATCATTCCCTGAGTTCAACTTTGCTCCAGGCTCACAGAAGGCAGCTAATATCCAGGTCGAGCTGCTTGGCTGGTGCGTTCTTCCCAATGACTTTCCCTTCCCTTGCCTCTTCTATCCATAACATTAAAAAAAAAAAATCACAGCCTCTTCTTTACCAAGCAGCTGCTTCCCCTAGGACTTACTATCTCTCAGGCTTGAGATACTATTGGGAAACCCATAAAAAGGGATGTATAGGAAATATGGGGCATTATAATAATCACAGAACTCTGAATATTTAAGTTGGAAGAATAATTTATTAAGCTTAACAGCATTTCTAGGGATTTGGGAAAGAAAGGGGAAGGCAATATCATGTGCTTGGTCCGTGATCTTCAAATGAAAGCCACTTCCTTGCAGTGGAGCCTGTGAAATGCTTTCCACAGACTTTCACTTGGTCTTCATGGTAACTGGGAGCAGAGTCCCCCACAGCCTTTTCTGCTATGTTCTCTCTTATCTGGGTCTTTTCTGCAAGACTACCTAATGACAAGAGTGAGAGCCTGGCTTTTTGTAAAAATATGACTCAGAATCTCCTAAGGAAATTAAGTTCATGGCTGCCAGAAGAGGTCCTGCATAGGAGCTATTCACTTTCTGTGGGTGTTGGTCCCTAAATTCTTTTTCTGTTTATTCGTGTAACATTACTTATTGAGCTATGTCATAGTTTGCAGTCTCCAGCATCAGATGCAGAGAGCAGGGTGTGTATGAAAACGATCAGTCAGAGTTCACATGGAGGGATGCATGGTCTTTTGATAACCTAGCTTCTGCCCTTCCAGACCCACCTCCACATCAATGGTGAGGACGGGCTGCTTGTGGCCCAGCAGTTGAACACAGCAGGCACCCATATAAGCCCTTTCCTATGGGACACGGGATTCCAAGTGAATGACATAGGCTCAAGGAGTCTCATCAACCTGGTCAGAACTTTCTTAGAGCTGCAGTGCAATCCATGACTCTTCCAACTCAATCCTCCTTCCTTCCCACCTCCTCACAAGTGCCAGATTAGCATCACAGTCTGAAGGCTCCCGGCCTACCCCTCACCCTCTCCTTTACCCAACACAGTATTTCCTCCAATAGCTTCCTTACACATTTGATGTAATTCTGGCATTTCTTCTCAGAAGACCCAAACTAATACAAGATGCCATCCCAAAAGCACAGTGAGGGAGTGGGGAAGAGAGGCAAGGAAGAAGAGAGAGCCCGCAGAGAATGTTGACAAGGCTACCTCTGTGGGCAACTGGAGGTTCAGACCTCCATAGAACCTTCTGAGAAACGGCATGGAACTCACCTCAGAATTCTATCACTAAGCAGCAAGAAACCCGGAGTGTTTATTCACAACTGCTGTACCTCCATGAGTGAGGGTCACTCCCGGGGCATTAACTGTCTTGCACTCCCTGGCTTGCTACATCACCTTGTCAGGGTTGACCCTGGTCCTGGGCCAGGAAGTCTGACTCTAGACCCTAAATTGTTAACCACTAAGCCATCCCCTCAAATTGATTGCATTTGAAAGCTTGAATTTGAAACTAACATAGTATCTATCAGCTAATTTTTTTTGTCCCCAATTAGGGACAATTTGGCAATAAACATCTTTTTACTAAAATATTTTATACTAGTCTAGTTATCAATCTATCCAGCTAGCTTATAGCAGATGATGGCCACTTACTAGCTGTGTGACCTTGGGTAGATGATTTAACCTCTCTGTGCTTTAATTACTTTGTGGATCAAAAGCAGATAACAGTCTGTCTTGCTGACCTTACAGGATTATTTTGAAGACCTTCAGAGTGCATGCTTATGAAAGAGCTTTGTACACTGTTAAGTGCCATCCAAGTGGAATGGATTATGCTTCTTAGATAAGCTTGAACTTTCTCCTTCTTCCCTGCTCTGCTCTATTTCTGAAATAAATGCATACCCTGTCCATTCTGGCCTTCTCCTATCCCTGCCCCCATGGTGTTACAGGAGTTCTTTTCTGGTTCCAAAACTGGTTTCACAGTCTCACCAGCACAAGAAGTTTGATTCTATTGCAGCATAGCTTAGATAATATGGATTTAAGAATCTGTAATTCATCCTTCATTGATCAATGCTCTTGATCGTTTCATGCTTGCCTGAACATGGTCCCATTCAGTTGTAAGCCAGAGGCTTAAGAACAATGAATGGTTTCAGGTCTTCCTCATGTCAGTTAGAGAGCTTTTCCTTAATTCTCTCTTCCTAAGGAGGTTTCTAAAATCTTATTGGGTCTTTTACCTCTTTGAGACTCTTATGAAAGCTAAGGCTCCTCTCCTTGGGAAAAAATAAAAATAAAAACAGAAGTCTGTATACACACAGAGACCCACAGCCCCAAGCCCTCACCACTCCCCAATATGCATATAAATTAAGTACAATTTTGTAGGTAGTCACAGACCTCTGAAACCTATAACTGAAGCTCCTTTGTAAAACATTTGCTCTCTGATGTCAGCTAGATCTAGTTTTACATACTGGTTGTATGTAAAATATCTACCAGTCATACTGGCACACGGTAAGTGTTCAATAAATAAGAGCTGTTTTTATCATTAACGTAACATTACCTTCTCCAGAAACATTACACAATCCTGGGAAATGTTCGAGAAAAGGGCTGGGCAGTTTAAAACAGTTGGGACCATTTTCTAAAGAGAAGAGGTTTGCTTTAAACCTGGAAAGAGGCTAGTGTTGGTTCTCCCTCTGCTGGCCCAAAAGTAACACACACCCCTAGTTTTGATTGCAGTGAGCGTTGCTGTATCCTGGGGAGAAGGCAATGGGACCAGAGGTGGGAGATAGGAGCTTGGGAGGTCCTGGGTTATTTCTGAGCCATCATGCACACTGGAAAAGCTATGGACAGGGAGAGTGTCTAACCCTTTGTTTATCATGCCCCAAGGACTGTACTTGCTGAGCGAATGAGTACCTGCTATGAGGAGGCTTCATGACAACGAGATGAATGAGATCCAGCCCTACTCACAAACCCTGGCCTCATCATCAAGAAGTTTGCCTTCACTTCCAGACTTGGAGTTATAGTTGAAATATGGGGGATCTGGATAATGGTTAAGAACAATAGCTTTGGGCTCTGGGCTCCAGGCCTGGAGGGGAGTAATGGAGGGACTGATTCACTGGAACTTGAGCTCTCTGAGTCTCAGTTTACTCATCTGTAAAATAGGCCCAATAATTGTCCTTACCTTATGAGGATTAAATAGTATATCAGGTGCTCAGTAGAGAGTCTAGCAATAAAACAAACATAATAAGTGGTAGATATTAGCATTATTTTGATTCTAATGTAGGAATCGTATTTTAAAAGCCTTTAGTACATTTAAAATTTCACAATAATCCTTGCTTCTTGTATGAGGTCAAACCACTTGAACTTGCTCATATTCAGCCACTTTTGACCTTACAAAGCCAGTAAATTTGCATGGTTTAATGTAATAGAATTGGAAAATTCATATTAAAAAATAGAAGTCATGCATAGTACCACCATCCCGAGCTACACATTTGTGTGTATCCTTCTGATATCTTGTCTATCTGTAAATAAATTATGCTAATATGAAGTAGGAGTGCAATCCTGATCAAATCAGGTTTTCTAAAAATCCATTCGAACTGCCAGGTGGTCAAGGAGCGGTCAAAGTGTCCCCCAGAGGATGCCAGGGTAATAGGCAGAGCCTGCGGACAGGGGAAGGGCATTGCTAACATTACTGTGCTCGGGGGAGATCCTGGGTGTTGTGTTCAGTGTCTATAGAACTCTTCCAGTAGCAGCCGTCAGCCCGTCTGCCTGTTAAGGGTAGACTGCTGCCTCAGCAGATACACTTGGCCTTGGCAGTCAGGGATACAGCCTTGACAGGCAATTTCATCAGCTCCTTAGAGATGAGATAAATTGTTGCTTTGACTTTGTAATTTCCCAACCGCTTGGGTAATCAGGGTTTCTGCTAGAGCACAATTACTTATTAGAGTAAAACCGTGGTAGGGTTAAATCCACCATCTCTCTTTATTGTCCTAAGCTTTTTGCCAACATAAATAACTCCTAGCTATTTTTGGAATGGCGACGTAGCTATCAAGCTGTGAGCAGTCTAGCAAGGCTTCGTGATGCATATGAAAGCTTTCTAAATGTCCTGCTGCTCCTGTTAAGGGGGTAGGAAGCTGGGCCCAAAATGGCCTGCTCTTTTCGTCTTCTGGTTCCAGAACTGATGAAACTCTTACTGACACAGACACAGAATATCAATTGTCCTGTCACTCCCCATGGAGACTTTCCCCACTACTCCAAGTTAATGAAATAGTGAATGTGCCTGGGCAAAGAACACTGGGCTCCACAATTTCATCTCGACTTTGCTGCTCACCAGCTCTGTGACCTATCCTCTGTGGAGCAAGTTACCCATCCTCACTGGCTTATAGTTTCCTAAAAGAAAAACCCAGGGAACTGAGAGAAATGATCTCTAATCTTTTTTCTATTATAGTTTTCAAGCTCTCTGTATACCTAATGGAAATACTTTTTCTCCTGTGTCAATGAATCTATGAACTAGAAAGTAATAAGGATCTAAGAGTCCGAGGGTCTAAGAAAGAATTAGAAATTACGGGAGATTATTTTGTTTTATCAAGAACACTAATGAGAGAAGGAAAAGGCCAGCCAGATGACAATGCATATATCTGACAAAGGACATATTCCCAGCATATATAAAGAACTCCTACCTATCAGGTCAGGCATGGTGGCTCACGCCTGTAATCCCAGCACTTTGGGAGGCCTAAGCAGGCAGATCACCTGAGGTCAGGAGTTTGAGACTAGCCTGCCCAATATAGTGAAACCCTGTCTCTACTAAAAGTACAAAAAAAAATTAGCCGGGCGTGGTGGCAGGTGCCAGTAATCCCAGCTACTCAGGAGGCTGAGGCAGGAGAATCACGTGAACCCAGGAGGTGGAGGTTGCAGTGAGCAGAAATTGTGCCACTGCACTCCAGCCCGGGTGACAAGAGCGAAACTCCATCTTAAAAAGAAAAAAATACAGAACTCCTACATATCAATGAGCAAAAATGCAGACAACTCAACCAAAAAGGGCAAAATATTTTAACTAAATGGGATACACAAATAATAGATAAGGTTGTAGAAAGATACTCATTAGTAATCAAGGAATACAAATTAAAACTACAAACAGATGCCCCTCCACATACACCAAAATGACTAATTCATGAGGCCAAGCACTGATGATGATGCAGAGCAACAGGGACCTGCTTATACCGCAGGTAGGATAAAAAATGGTACAACCATTTTGGAAAATGGTGTAATATTATCTGTGAAAGCTGAACATATTTATAATTTATGATGCAGAGTTTTTACTCATTAAGTATTTACTCAACAGAAATGCATATACTTATCTCTCAAAAGACTTGTACAAGAAAGCAGCATTATTTGTAAGTAGCTAAAAACTGGAAACCACGCAAATTTCCATCAACAGAAGAACAAATAAATAAATGTGGCATATTTGCACAATGAATTCTAAACAGCAATATGAGTAGACTACCACCAAACACAACTTGAATGAATTTCAAAATACAATGTTGAGCAAAATAAACCAGACATATGAAGGGCATATTACATAATTTTATTTAAAGGAAAAACTCACCTCTGCTATTACATGTCAGGGTAGTGGTTTTCTTGGCAGTAGGCAGTGACTGGAAGGGAATAGAAAGGGGCTTCTGAGATGCTAGCAATGTTCAGTTTCCTGAGCCAGGTCTTAGTTACAGAAATGTGCTTGGTTTGTAAAAATTCGTTGAGCTGTATATTTATGATATATATAATTTTGGGAGCGTACTTTGTACAATAAATATATTTTTACTTGAAAAAATAGAAAACATGAATTATTGATATTTTTGATCTTGTTTTCTTAACACCACACCAGAGACTTTTTAAAAAACCATTCTAACATCTGTTGATCATTTTTTTTCCCCAAGCTTGCTCTGTCACATAACCCAGGATTTGATAATCTGCTGTTTTTATGGTTCTCTGATTGTTTTATTTGCTAGAAATCTCACCCTGTCAACTGCATTGTGAGTTCTTCAACATTATAAGTGTATTTTCCTTGGAAGAACGCTATCTTTTGGTGATGTACCAGTGTTTGACAATTGTGGGGTTGTCTCCTCTGGGTCATTGGGCCAGGCTATGGCTATGTAGATAGTGGTGTTCCTTACAGAGAACTAAGGTTCTTGCTGTCACTCATCCTGGAAGATGCTGATGCTGAGAAGGGAAACAAGGACCAGGTATGAGTCCCACACTAGGTGAGGATCAGTTTAACCCAGAACACAAAATATAAAGATGCCTGTAGAGTTTGTGGTAGTGGGAAGCTGGCTGAAGGGCTCGGCACACTGACAACACACCATCAGATAGGAAGGGAGGTGGTCTGAGAAGAGCCCCTAGGATGAGATTGAGCCAGCTGGGAGGAATGATACGTTATTACACACCATGCTCAGCCTTTCCATTATCCCTGAAGCTTCAATGCACTCCTGTTCCACAGCCCAATTACAGTTATTGTTTAGGTGTTATATGTGGTCCTATCCTGTGCTGCAGACGGAGTAGCAACAGGAAGAACAATGCCACGGTCCCCTGATGCCAAATTGGTAGAAAGAATAATAACTATTAGCTACTCCTCTTCACAGAAGAGTGGCCATCCCACCAGCCATCAGAAGGAGAGGAAATATTATGGGAGAGTAATAAGAACTATGGGTGGAGGAACTCAAAGTCCATGTTCCTGAGCACCTCAGACCTCTGAGATACAGCCAGATGCCTGGCAAAGGGCTACTTCCCAGAAATCGTGTTAGTGAGACTCAAACTCTTCTAATTTGGGTATAAAGGTAAGTGAGGCATTGTTTTGCAGTCACAGGCAACATACACAGAGCACTTAGCCCATTTACCAGCTTTTAACAAGCAGTAATTACTCCCCATACAGGACCTTTTGTTATTTCAATAGTTACAGTATCATGATCTGGGAATCTTGTGTTTCATTTACCCAGAGTGACTGATTGATAGGTCCCTATGGCTTTAGATCTATGTAGCAGTCTCCAGTTAGGCACTTGACAAGGATGTGTGGAGAGGAAGTATTGTAAGTTCTGCTTAAAATACAGTAAGAATTTGACTTTGCAGACAAAAAGCAGGGAAAGACAAAATGTGGGACAAGGCAGTTGCAAGCTGGGCTGCCCAGGGAGAGATCTGGCAACAGCAGTGACATGCAAAGGACAGGAGAAGTTGAGAGTTGGGAGAAGAGAATGAGAAGCAGGAAGTTTATACAAGATGGTTTTGTAGAAGATCAAACCTGACATATTTTTAGGACTTGCATATAAAATGCAAACTAGCCACGTCTTTTAAGAACCATCTTTGTAATTGCAATAAATTCTCCTTGACAGAAACTCAGTCAAGTCCAGCATGCAATCTTCTGCTGTCAGGAAGAGTAATGCTGAGTGGTATACATTCTTCTGTTCTATGGGAAAGAAAAATTAATAAATGAAGGAGGTTGCTTGCCTGAGAAGACGGAAGTTAATTTGCCAAAGCTGCTTTTCAAGGCTCAGCTTGCTTTCTTTCTGGGGGTCTCCTTTTTATCAGTCTTGTGAAAAATGAATACTTTCAGGAAAGTACTCTTTGTTCCATTCCTTCTCACCACTTCTTTCCCATGAAGAAGAAGTAAGAGGATCTGGAATTAGATAAATCGGGGCATGAACCCCAGCTCTGCCCATTAATAGCTATGAGGTCTTGAGCTACTTGTTTCCACACCCAAGCCCCAATAATGGTACTTGTAAATAAGGGTAATAACAGTAACTCCCTCCCAAGTCTTATTATGAGGATTGACATAAATAAGACATGCTAAACGCTTAGACTACATAGTGGCATTTTCTAACTGCGCAATAAATGTTAGTTGTTATTATCATCACCATCATTGTCTTTTTCTTCTCCTTTTTTTTTTTTTATAGAGTCTCACTCTGTCACCAAGGCTGGAGTATAGTGGCATGATCTTGGCTCACTGAAATCTCTACCTCCTGAGTTCAAGCAATGTCTCAGCCTCCTAAGTAGCTGGGACTATGGGTGCACACCAGCAAACAGGCTAATTTTTGTATTTTTAATAGAGACAGGGTTTCACCTTGTTGGCCAGGCGGGTCTCTCTTGAACTCCTGACCTCAGGTGATCCACCCACCTCAACCTCACAAAGTGCTCAGATTATAAGCATGAGCCATTGCACCAGGCCTCTTTCTTCTTTATAGTTGTTGTTATTCTATACCATCTTTAGAGATATCACTTTTTTTTTTTTTTAACGGAGTGTTTTTCCAATTCAATGTTAGAGACTTGGGATTCCACAATCATGTTTTGGGGCCACTGTAAAGGGTGAATTTGAGAGAGAGAAACCAAATGGACTTTAACAGACTTCTTCCCTTCTGCTATTTCATCTCAAGAAGTTTTGCAGTGTGCGTGAATGTGTGTGTGTGTGTCTCCTCTCCACGCAATTGCTATCTCCTGTTGGTCTCCAAAACTTCTTTCAATGCAAGCTTTCTTTCCCAACACTACTGAGACCACCCTTCTCAAAGTCAGCAGTGACTGGGTTGCCAAATTCACTGGTCATTTCTCTATCCTCCGGGCACTTGACTTCGCAGCAGTGTTCAGTCAAGTAGACCCTCCCTTGTTCTATTGTTGTTATTCTCTACCGTCTTTAGAGATACTATATTTTCACCATTTTCTTCAGGTGTCCATGTTCTCACTTTCTCCAGACTTCCATCTAACCAGCTGTGCCTTTGCAGTTTTGTTGTTGTTAATTTCTTCCCAATGGCTTAAAATGCCCTAGGGTATTTCCCAGACCCCCTTTCCCTTCTCAACCTCTACTCTCCTCAGGTGATCTTATCCAGTTCAGTGACTTTAAATGTCATGTATACAACTTTGAAGTCCAAGTTTTATGTCAAGATTTTAACCTCTTTTCCTTACTTACATATTAACTCCTATGAAATGTCATCTGATAGGGTTTGGCTCTGTGTCTCCACCCAAATCTCACCTTGAATTGTAATCCCCATAATACCCATGTGTCAAGGGCAGGACCAGGTGGAGGTAATTGAATCATGGGAGCAGTTCCCTCATGCTATTCTTGTGATAATGAGTGTGTCTCACAAGATATGATGCTTTTATACACCTCTGGCATTTTCCCCTGCTTGCCCTCATTCTCTTTCCTGCTGCTCTGTGAAAAGGTATCTTCCACCATAATTGTAAGTTTCCTGAGGCACCCCCCCGCCACCATGCAGAATGGTAAGTCAATTAAACCTCTTTTATTTGTAAACTACCCAGTGTCAGGTATGTCTTCATAGCATCATGAGAACAGATGAATACAGTAAATTGGTACCAGGAGTGGGGTGCTGCTATAAGAGTACCTGAAAATGTGAAAGCAACTTTGAAACTGGGTAACAGGCAGAGGATGGAACAGTTTGGAGGACTTAGAAGAAGACAGAAAAATTTGGGAAAGTTTGGAACTTCCTAGAGACTTAGAGGGCTCAGAAGATAGGATGATGTGGGAAAGTTTGGAACATCCTAGACACTTGTTGAATATTTTTGACCAAAATGCTGATCATGATATGAACAATGATGTCCAGACTCAGGTACTCTCAGATGGAGATGAGGAACTTCTTGGGAAATGACACAAAGGTGACTCTTGCTATGTGTTAGCAAAGACACTAGTGGCATTTTGCCCCTGCTCTAGAGGTCTATGAAAATTTGAACTTGAGAGAGATAATTTAGGGTATATGGCAGAAGAAATTTCTAAGCAGCAAAGCATTTGAAAGGAAGCAGAGCATGAAAGTTTGGAATATTTACAGCTTGATGATGTGATAGAAAAGAAATACCTATTTTCTGGGGAGGAAGTCAAGCCTGCTGTAGAAATTTGCATAAGTAATAAGGAGTGAAATGTTAATCACCAAGGCAATGAGGAAAATGTTTCCAGGGCATGTCAGAGAACTTCACAGCAGCCCCTCCTATCACAGGTCCAGAGTCCTTGGAGGGAAAATGGCTTTGTAGGCCGGGCCCAGGGATGCTCTATGCAGCCTCAGGACATGGTGCCCTGTGTCTCAACTGCTTTAGCTCCAGCCATGGCTAAAAGGGGCCAAGGTACAGCTCAAGCCATTGCTTCAAAGTGTGCAAGCCCCAAGCCTTGGTGGTTTACATGTGGTGTTGAGCTTGTGGTTGCACAGTAGTCAAGAATTGAGGTTTGGAAACCTCTGCCTAGATTTAAGAGGATGTACAGAAACACCTGTATGTCCAGGCAGAAGTTTCCTGTAGAGGCAGAACCCTCATGGAGAATTTCTGCTAGGGCAGTACAGAAGGGAAATGCAGGGTGCAAGACCCCACACAGACCCCCCAGTGGGGGGCTGCATAGTGGAGCTGTGAGAAGAGGGCCTCCATCTTCCATACCCTAGAATGGTAGATCAACCAACAGCTTGCATCGTGCACCTGGAAAAGCCACAGACGCTCAATGCTAACCCATGAAAACAGCCAGGAGAGGGGCTGTACCCTGCAAAGCCACATGGGCAGAGCTGGCCAAGGCCATGAGAGCCTACCTCTTGCATCAGTGTGACCTGGATGTGAGACGTGCAGTCAAAGTAAATTCTTTTGGAACTTTAAGGTTTAATGACTGCCCTATTGGATTTCAGACTTGCATGCAGCCTGTAGCCTCTTTGTTTTGACCAATTGCTCCCATTTTTAATGGGTGTATATACCCAACGCCTGTACCCCCATTGTATCTAGGAAGCACCTAACTTGCTTTGGATTTTACAGGCTCATAGGTAGAAGGGACTTGCTTTGTCTCAGAGGAAACTTTGGACTTGGACTTTTGGGTTAATGCAGGAATGAGTTTAGACTTTGGGGGACTGTTGGAAGGGCAAGATTATGTTTTGAAATGTGAGGACAAGAGATTTGGTGGGGATCAGAGGCAGAATGATATCATTTGGCTCTGTGTGACCACACAAATCTCACCTTGACTTGTAATCCCCATAATTCCCACATGTCAAGGGCAGGACCAAGTGGAGGTAATTGAATCATGGGGACAGTTTACCCACACTGTTCTCATGTTAGTGAGTGTGTCTTAAAAGATCTGATGGTTTTATAAGCATCCGGCTTTTCCTCTGCTTGAACTCATTCTCTCTCCTGCTGCCCTGTGAGGAGGTGCTTCCATCATGATAGTGTTTCCTGAGGCCTCTCCAGCCATGCAGAACTGTGAGTCAATTAAACCTCTTTTTTTAGAATAAATTACCCAGTCTCAGGTATTCCTTCACAGCATCATGAGAACAGACAAATACATCATCTCTTAGACTTATCTTGTTCTTAGTAAACCAAAGAAGAAGTTTGACCATGTCATACCCTCATTTAAAATCCATCAAATTTCTTGGATCTGGCCCCTGACTCACTCTCCAAACCTCATCTCTCAATATATTCTGACCCTGCTTATCTGTAATACTCTATGTCATGTGACCAGTGTCATTTTCTCTATACATTGTGCTCATGTATTTCCCTTTTCATAGAACGTGCTTTCTCTCTATCTTAGTTCATGTCCCACCAATTCTTACATACACTACTCAGACCCATAATCAGCTGGTCAGCCTTAAACGCCCCTTCTTCTACCACTCTAATGCCTTAGCCACCTGTCAAGTACTTGCCACTTATTTATATCTTGGTTTATCATTACCTATCTCTTTCTCTTACCAACATGTGAGCATCTCAAGTGTAGTCTGTGTTATTCAGCCATATAGTCCCAGCACCTGCCATAGTGTCTTGCAGACCACACCAGCATTGTCAGTATCAACATTTAAGATTTATTGAGAGATTGCTCTGTACCAGGCATTGTACCAAGTGTTTAGAGAAACCCTATTGTTAGGGAGAAAGCACTTTCTCTTTCTCAATGCTTCTGTCCATGCAGAGTGAATTATTGGTGTAGCACTTTTATCCTCTCTCCTCCTCCCCAGGTCAAATGGAAGTACTTTTCTGATTGAAAGTTGCAGAAGACGAAGTTAAGCACATGTATTTCAACACTATCTCCAATGCTTTCTCATAGGAGAGTGTTTCCTGCAGTGAGCACTTGCTTCTCCATGCCAAAAAATGCCCCTGTGGCTGGGTGTGTCAGTCTTTCTAATTCTGGGGGTTTTATTATAAGTCCTACTTTTCTGTTTTTGCAATATCAGTATTATCAGCATTTTTTAAACACTATATTGGCCCTGCCTACTGACTCTTTCATTTTTTATTTGGTTTGAAGTTCAGTTGGTGGAAGATGAAGGCTTTTTATTGGGTCTCCACTTGAAGGTCTCAACCTTTATGAAGCCTGAAATATTATTAACCTGCATAGTAAGTTCTCAATAAAAGTCAATCAAACCAAAAGAAAATTAAGCCTAATAAATTTGTGAACCAAAGTAGATAGGTTATGCTGTGGTAATAAATTAACCCTGAAATTTCATGACTTACAGACATTTGTTTCTTGCTCATACTGCATGTCCCAAACATGGTCCCTATAATCTCAAGATGTACCACCATCTTGTCATGTCATTTTAGCACATGACTACAAGGCACTCCTAGCAACAGAGAAACATTTGTAGGTTTACATCATCCTTTATTATTTCCAACTGGAAGTGACACTTCCATTTATAGCCAGTTGTCCAGAACAAGTAATATGGCTCTGTGCTAACTACAAAGAAAACTGAAAAACATAGGAGAGCATGTGGGATATTTAGCAAGCCTTAGGGTCTCTGCCACAACACTTGAACACCATGCAATAGAATTGTCTGGAGACAAGAAACTCTTGACTGAACTTCATGATGAATGCCTCAGTTCATTCCTATGCTGCCATCACAAAACATCTGAGACTGGGTAATTTATAAAAAACAGAAATTTATTTCCTCACAATCCTGGAGGCTGAGAAGTCCAACATCAAGGTGCTGGCAGTTTCACTGTGTCAGGTGAAGGCCTTCTGGCTGCATTTTCACATGGCAAGAGGTGAAAAAAAGTGGACAAAGTCTGTGTCCCCACATGGTGGAAGAAAGAGGAGAGTGAACCCACTCCCTCAAACTCTTTTACAAAGACCCTTATCCCACCCAGGAGGACTGCACCCTCATGACTTAATCACTCCTATAAGGCCCCACCTCTTAATATTATTACATTGGCCACTAAACTTTAACATATGAATTTTCGGAGACACATTCAGCTCACAGCAGTGGATGAGATGCATACTGTGTGAAATCAAACAGATAGAAAGGGGGAGGTCAGGCATCAGGTACAGAAAAATGTCAAACAAGCGGAACTGGAGGGACCCCTACCCACTTCTCAATCCCAAAACTCAGTTTCCTTGTTTATAAAATCAAGATCATATTTTCTTCTTCATGGGGTATCGTGAAGATTGAATAAGATAAAATATATAGACTGCCAAGCACAGTATTTGCCATTTGCTAAGTTTTCAAGAAATATTACTTCCCATCCCCTTGTTGACTAAAGATCGCATCACAACTCCCTTGATTTCTCCTAAATATATATTCCTAAAGATGTGAGGGTTTACCCTAAAATTATTTTTCAGAACAAAGGAAACTACCTTATTTTTAAGGGTTTACAAGGTAGCTCATATAAAAAGTTCTTCTAATTATTTAGAACAATGAACTAAGATATATTTACCTGAAATGTACTCAATGTTGATTTTCAAAATCATAGAGACCACTTGACAGCACTGGGTTTTTAAAATGAAGAAAAGGAATTTAACACAGATTTAGTAATTATTTCTGGGATTAGAGAGTATGATCTCCAGGTAGAAGCACTGCTTATCGTTTTAAACAAGACTTTCAAAAATAATTTTAAATATCAATTTAAATAAAAATAAATGAAATACTGATACATGCTATAACATAGATGAACCTTGAAAACATAATGCTAAGTGAAAGAGCCAGTCACAAGGAAACATATTGTACAATTACATTTATATCAAATGTTCAGAACAGGAAAATTCATGGAGATAGAAAGTAGATCAGTGCTTGCCGAGGGCTGAGGGATTGGGAGTAATCATGGAGTGACTGATAATAGGTATGGAGTTTCTTTGGAGGGTGAGAAAAATATGCTAAAGTTGGGTGTGATCATGGCCACACAGCTCTGTGAATATACTAAAACCATTGACTTGTACACATCAAATGGACAAATTGTATGGCATGTGAATTATATTTCAATCAAGTTACTATAAAAACCAATTTAGTAACTAGTTGCCAGGTAAATATTACACAGAAAGAATGAAAGAAAACTAAGAGAACAGGTATCCATGGCTTAGAATAAAATGTACTGTGACAGCATCATGAATCCAAAAGGTTTTGGATCCCAAATAACTTAAATGGGAATAAAGTTGATTCGCTTCAGACATTTTTCTTAGATGACTCACAAAGCGGATCTACTGATGACCAAAAAAGTAACAGCAGAGAGTTACTTTGTGGAACTGAATACAGTTCTTTCATGAAATGTGATGTAGAAAAAAAATATTTTTAAACTAATATCATTTTATATAATATTCATATTATCCTCTACCACATATATTAATATAATATTTAAAATATGTAACTAAATTAATAATGTGAATGTTTTAAGGAGACTTCAGAACATGTCTTCAATACCACTAAAATGTATTCAATCATATTGACCACACATTTTTAGGGGATTTTCATACTAGATAAAAGCGGTTGCAGCAGAGAATAGCAACACCTTAAAACCCTGAAGTTATGTAGAACAATGGCGAGCCCTCATCGTACTGTAGATTCCTGCTAGTCCTATTGGCCATACTGTTCTCCACATCTTGAGATCTGGGCCATACCTAGGTTCATGCCTGAGCTAGAGAGAACATTTCTTAAAGGTAGAAAATGCTTTATTCCGGAGTGTAGAGCTGTGCATAACATAAGCAGGCACTATTAAAAGACAGTTCTTCAAAACCTATTACACAAACAGTAGGTTTTCCTTCTTGAAAACTTGCAACAACATAGAGGACATTATGCTAAGTGAAATAGCCATATATATAAAGATAAAATACAGCATGGTCTCATTTAAGTATAGGATCTAAAAAATTCAAACTCACAGAAGCATAGTACAACAGTGGTTACCAGGGGTTAAGGGGGAAGGAATGGTGATGTATTGATCAAAGAGGACAAACTTTCATTTATAAGATGAACAATTACTGGAAAGCTAATGTATATCACGAGTAGCAATCTATGTGTTAACTCTAATTTGATTGTGGAAATCATTATGCAATCTATATGTATACCTAACCAATTTGCTGTATACCTTGAATATAGTCAACCTTTATTTGTTAACTGAATACGTTAAAAAAATTTTAGGTATTACATATATGAATACTGATCATAAAGTATGAAACTTCTCCATGCCGTAATTGCACAAACGAAAACTAAATGACCGAATATCTGCCAGAAATTCTGTACTCCAATGTTTTTAAACTGCAGCTTGCAACACATTAGTGAGACATGAAATCAATTTAGTGAGTACCTAATGGCATTAACACATATCATATTTTTTATATGTCACACATACCTACATGATCAGAATACAATAAAATGGAAGAAATTAGAATAAAAGTAATAATTATCAGTTATCAGGAGACAGAATAAAAGTAAAGTTATTGGTATACATTGTCTATAGAAAGGGCGTTTTGAACTTTTTTTGCAAACGTGTTTGTGTGTGAGGTTGCACATGCAAGGCACGTGTTTGGCTGTGGTGTAAAGTTTATTTTTTACTATGATTTGCAATTTAGGAATCATTGAAGCACAGTATGGTAGAACAAATTTCTGCATTCAGTGGGTGGGAAGTTGGCTGTAATAACCCCCAAGTTCCCATCCAATTCTTGGTTGAGGATGCTGGAATTCTCAGCACTGTGAGGAAGAAAGTGTTAGCCTCTTCCAAGACCAAGGAGTTGGTATGTTGCTCAGCATTGCTGAAACACACACAGAAGACACAAGTCCCCCAGCCATTTAGTAATTGCAAACAGATTTCAAGCTGATGAAAATTGTTCCACAGCTCCAGTGAGAAGTCAATGCAGACACAAAATCCAAACCTCTTCCATTGCTGTTAACAGGGAAGCATTCCAGTGGTTTAAATCACAAATTTAATGAATGTAAATGGCCAGCATATTTAAATTTCTAGACAGAGCAGCCTTGTAATCAGTACATTTCTTACCCTCAGTTCCTCTTAGGAACTCTCATTTGTGCTAATAAAATTCTCAGTAGTAGGTCTCTTACCACTGATAATACTTTCAACAAGGCATTGGTGCCAACTTTGGGTCTGGAGTACAGCAGTACAACTGGAGACATGAGTACAGTCTAACCACGGAGCACTGGCACACCTCTTAAAGATTCCGAAACAAGTTTTAAAAATGAATCAGAGTTTTTTCCTCTTAGAACATGAAATGTCACCACTTCACAAGAAACTATGAGCCATATATGATTATAAACATATTTAGCTTTTTTGGAGTAAAGTGACCAAAACTGGAACAACCTGGTTAGGTCATTAACTCTACAATTGTTCAACTCACAAGTGCAATGGTGCAACTTAAAAATAAGTTAATATTTACTGAGTATAAACTATGTGCCAGGCATAGTGGTAAGCACAATGAGTTGGTTCAAAACTATATCGAGTATAGTCCTGCTATGAAAGTCTCAAGGATGTACAATTTAATATTGGAAATGGACTGTACCCAAATAAAAAAGGCAATACAGAGGGCAGGCCATAGTAAGAATTCAACTTTTCTAGGTAAAAACTTTTTCAGATGAGATGAAAGTTATAGACTCCTCACCAGAAAAAAAAAGGCATATTTACATACACACCCCACTGCCAATGCATTTGCTTATAATTTAATTCTATGTGTGCATTCCGGGTTCCAGACATTTAAATTAAGAGTTCAGTGAAAATCCCATGGAAGCATAAAGAATGAATTCACAAAAGAAGCTTTCTTAACCAACCTCTCTCTTCACCAACTCACTGGCTTAACTAGCATTCTTGGTTTCTTTAAAAAAAGAAAATACCAACAGATGCCAAGGTATACTGACTGTTCCCTCTTCATAAGCTTCTCTCTATACTTCTACTCCTATCATTTGAGGTTGACATTGGCCAGTGGTCAGTGGTGTTTGCTCCTATCTTAGTCTGCTTGGGCTTCCATGCAAAATACCATAAACTGGCTGGCTTAAACAACAGAAAGTTATTTTCTCACAGTTCTGGAGGCAAGAATTGCAAGACTAAGGTTCTGGTTTCTGGTACGGGCCCTCTTCCTGGAAGTGTAGACAGCCGCCCTCTCACTGTGTTCTCACATGGCTTTTACTTGGTGTATGTGTAAGCACAGAGAGAGCTCAAACTCTGATGTCTCTTCTTATAAGGAAACTAACCCCTATTGGATTAGTGTCCCACCTTTAATTTAACATTGGTTAATTCACTAGAGGCTCCATCTCCAAATGCAGCCACTCTGGGAATTAGGATTCCAACACGTGAATTTTGAGTGGGACACAAACATTCACTCACAGCAGCTTCCAAACATGATTTACGCTGGCAATTATGCAATTTACTCAAGAGAATGTGCATCAAGGTAAAACAAATATGGGCTCTCTGGTAGGCAGAGTAATAGTCTCCCAAAGATGCCCACATCTTCATCCTTAGTAACAGTGAATATGTTAGATTACACGATAAAGGGAAATTAAGTTTGCAGATAGAATTAAGGTTGCTAATTCTTTGCTTTTAGAATAGGAAGATTATCTTGAATTATTTAGGTGAGTCAATGCAATTGCAAGCACCCTTAAAAGTGGAAGAGGCTGGAAGAAGGTAGCTAAAGAACTAGAGTGGTGGCAGCATGAGAAGGAATCAGCCTGATTTTGCTGGCTTTAAGGATGGAGGAAGTAAGTTTTAAGCCAAAGAAAGCTGACAGCAAGGAAATGTATTCTCCCCTAGAGCTTCCTGAAAGTAACCTAGTCCAACCTTCATTTTATCCCAGTGAGAATTGTGTTGGACTTTTAACCCACAGATTTGTAATATAATAACTGTGTGTTGTTTCAAGCCACTAAATTTGTGGTAATTTGTTATTGCAACAATACAGAACTAAAACAGGATTTTTTTTCCATAAGAACTAAGTGGAATGTTTGGAAAAGCTTGAAAACAAGTGAAATCAAATTAATTATTTGCTGCTATATTAGGCATGGCAACATATATTTTAAATTAATGGTGGAAAGAAACATAAAAACTAACATATCTTCACTAAAATTATTTTACCAGCATCAGTGTCTAAAGAGACAAAACTGAAAGTCATTCATGGGGCATTATGGATATGATTTATTGTATTTGTCAGAGTTCTTAAGAGAAATTGAGCCAATAGGATATATATCTATATAGATATATCCATCTATACCAATAGGAGAATACACACACACACACACACACACACACACACATTATATGGTTTGGATTTGTGTCCCTGTGCAAATCTCATGTCAAACTGTAATCCCAAGTGTTGGAGGTGAGGCCTGGTGGGACGTGATTGGATCATGGAGGTGGTTCTTCATGAATGGTTTACTGCCATCTCCTTGGTGCTATTCTTGTGATAGTGAATGAGTGAGTTATCGTGAGATCAGGTTGTTTAAAATTGTGTAGCACCTCCCCACTACCTCTCTTGCTCCTGGTCTGGCCATGTAAGATGTGCCTGCTTTCTGCCACGCTTGTAAGTTTCCTGAGGCCTCCCCAGAAGGTGAGCAGATGATAGCACCATACTTCCTGTACAGTCTGTGAAACTGTGAGCCAATTAAACCTTTTTTCCTTAAAAATTACCAGTCTCAGGAATTTCCTTATAGCAGTGCAAGAACTGAATAATACACATATCTATATATGCACACACATATATACATATGTATTAGTATATAGATGTATTGCATATATATGTGTGTGTGTGTGTGTGTATATCTGTTTATGTATACAATTTATTACAAGGTTACGAGAAACTGGCTCATAAAATTAGGGAAGCTGAGAAATCCTGCAATCTGCTAGTCTACAAGGTAAAAACCCTGGAAAACGGGTAATATAATTCAGTCAGAGTCTGAAAGCCTGAGGACCAGGGAAGCCAGTGGTGTAAATTCCCATTGGAGGGCCAGAGAAGAAGAGATGAAATGTCCAGCTCAAGCAGGCAGGAAGGAAGCGAAAAGGGAAAATTCCTCCTTCCTTTACTTTTTGTTCTATTGAGGACCTCAAAGCACTGGATGATGTCCACCTACATTGCGGAGGGTGATCTACTTTACTGGGTCTACTGATTCAAATGCTGATCTCATCTGGAAACACCCTCAGAGATACACCCAGAAATAATTTTTTATCTGGGCACCACGTGGTGCAGGCAAGTTGACACATACAATTAACCATCACATTGATAAAAGAAAGGCAAAGTCTACTCCTTTGTAGACTTTGCCATGTTCAAAGAAAAGGTGTTAACCCTACCTAGAAAGATTGGCAAATGGACTTGTATTTATATACTTTAGGTAAAATTAAATGAGTAAGGGACAAATACATTTTTTTGTGTGTGAATTCTTACATTAACAGATTTTATTTGCTTAAATAACCAGCTATTCATCCCGATTATTTTTAATAAAAAGGCTTTCCTCTAACCACATTTTCTCTTATGGACAACTCAGAAGTGAGGAAATGATGATGTTTTTACAGGATCACACAACTGAGACCATCAGTGGGCTGGGCTGAGCTGAGTTGGTTTGTGTCTTTTGATGACACTTTGTGATTCAATGGATTCAAGAGACATTCATAGGTTACCTGTCCAGTGCCTGGTAATTGGCTAAGCACCAACAGTACAGGAAAAATAATTATATGAATGTCTCCTTTCCCTGTGGCAATGTCTTTTTGAATGTAGTAGGAAGAATTAATTAAGGTTGGGGGAGCATGTCACAGGGGCCAGCAGAGGGGCAGGGTTTTGGAGGCAGGGATGGAGAGGCAGAGCTTGTTAAGAAATTTCAGTCTTACTAGAGTAGGTGTTATGGGAAGACAGAGGCAGCTTCTGAAGCTTCTCTTGAAGCAGTTTGCTGTGGTCCCCTACAGAGACCAATTACCTCTGGTTCAATTCTGAAGAAAATGCCTCTAGGATCTTCATGCCAAGAAAACTTTAAATGGGACTGAAAGATAGAGAATTAGACTGTTAATAAAGAAACAAGCAAATGTATCTCTATTAAAGGTTTTTAGTGTTCTCTTAGGCACATATAAGGACCATTTCATTTTATCCAATATGAAAGACACACCCAAGTGAACAATCAGGTAGGGAAAAAGTTGGAGGAAATAGAGATTATACAGGAGAAGAAAAAACATTTCAACAAAAATATTAAAAGAAAACTATCCATTTTCCCATTTCCTTTAAGATAAATCATCTCATTTCCTTTAAAATAAATAATCTCATTTTTTTTTCTAACTGCCAGTATTCTCATGAAATTTATGCTGGACTTAAATGTGGAGACTAAAACCCTTACCCAAGTGTGACTAGAGGGGAATAGTATGATGTAATAGTATTCCCTGGTTAAAAATGGTTGGCTTAATGCACTCAAACCTGTATTAGCCTGTGTTCCCCTTTGAAAGCCTAATAAAAAGAGAATAACTGCATTTTTGGAGCTCATAAGCCCGCAAGGACAAAGAGAATGAAAGAGGGAAGATGAGGCACCACAATTATATTTCGGAAGATAGAAAGAAAAAAGATTGGATTACTGGCTCAAAAGACTCTTAAGAAGGCGAAGAAAGAAAAGGTGAGTGAACCAAGTTTACATTATGGAAAATGTGAGTTGCCAAAAACCCCAGGAATTTACATTGTCATGTCCTTCTCGAAGCGAGGGAAAGGTGGGCTGAAAGCAGGACTAATTGAAGATTTGTTTAAAGAACTCCCACATCCCTTCCTTTGTCATCTCACAGGCAAACAACCAGTGGAGGAGTCTCTGAAGGAGGTACAATGGAGAATCTATGACACCAGCAAAACAGAATACCATAATAAAAACTGGGGCACTAAATAAAAGTGTTTACACCAAATATTGAGATCCTCAGTGAAGCTTGCACTTTCCAGACTAAAAGATTCATTTTTTCAAAGGAATTTGATCAGCTCAAAATAAACAGAGAAAGAGAGAGACAAAAAGAGACAGAAATTTGAAATTCTTCAAGGAAAATGCTTAACCAGGTAGCCCATTAGTGAAGTCCACAGGAAACAAGCCCCACAAGCACAGAGAATTTTAGTCCTCAAATCTTAAATGTGTGTGGACAACTAAGAATCATCAGATATTTGGAAAATCATCCAACATAAATGGCACACCCAAGCAAACAATCAAGGAGGAAAAAACCTGGAGGAAACAGAGATTATATAAGGAGAAGAAAAAATAATATCAATAACAACATTAAAAGGAAAGAAAACTACACATTCTTCAGGTACACAGTCATAAAAATTTCATCAGAATATTAACAAATTGAATGCAGCAGTAAATAGAATGGATAATATATCATTAGCAACTGGGTATGCTCCAAAAATGAAAGGGTGTTTTAATATTTGAAAATTATGTTACTTGCCACAGTAACAGACTAAATGAGTAAAGTTATATAATCATCTCATTGCAGAATAATTATTTGACAAAATTTAAATCTCAGCAAAGTAGATGATTTTCTTAACCAATAAAGCATCTCTCTCTCTCTCTCTCTCTCTATCTCTGTACACACACACACACACACACACACACACACACACAGACACATATATTTGGAGAGAGAGATTGTGGAATAGTGAGATACTGAATACTTTGTCTATAAGATCAGAAACAAAAAATGGATAATTTTTCTCTTCACTCATAGTTCAATATCACATTGGAAGTACCAGCCAGAGCAATCAGGCATGTCAAAGAACAAAATATTTAATCCATATCAAAAAGAAGAAATAAAACAGTATATATTTTCAGATGAATGATTGGCTATGTAGACAATTTTCCACAAATCTACAAAAACCTCCTAGTTTGGAAGGTTGCACAAAATAATGGCAACATACAAAATCAATTATATTCCTATCTACCAACAATTAGCAAATGGAATTTGAAATAAGATAATAAATGCTATGTACAATAGCATCAATAATATAAAGTACTTAGGTATAAACCTAACCAAATATATGCAGGATCTTGTATGCTGAAAACTACAACACACTGATAAAAGAAATCACAGAAGATATAAATAAGTGGAAAGTTACTTGGTTTTCATAGATTTGAAGACTCAATATTGTTAAGAGGTCAATTTTTCCAAATTTGATCTATAAATTGAATGCAATCACAATAAAATTCTCAGGATTTTTTTTAAAAAGATGAATCTAAAAAATTTAAGCTAGCTCCAAAATTTGTATGGAAAGAAAAAGAAATAGAATAGCCAAAAACAATTTGCAAAAAGAACTGAGTTGAAGGACTCATATTACTCAGTTTTAACACTTACTATAAAGCTATCATAAAAAAGACAGTGAGGTGTTAGTGAAAAGATAGCCACAGAGATCAATAAAGCAGAATAGAGAGTCCAAAAATAGACCCACACAAATGTACTGAACTGAATTCTGGTAAAGTGACAAAAGCAAATCGATGAAGAAAGGACGGTCTCTTCAACAAATGGTGCTAGAACAACTTAATAATCATATAAAGTAGTAAATCTCAACACACACTTTATCCTTTATACAACAATTAATTCAAAATGAATCATAGACCTAAAGGTAAAATGCAAAACTCTGAAACACCGCATAGGAGAAAATTTGCATGAGTTGGAGTTTGATAAGTTTTTAAATATAATACCAAAAACACAATCCATAAAAGAAAAAAATGATAAGTTAACACTATCAAACTTAAAAATATTTGCTCTTCAGCAGACACTATTAAGTGAAAAAAGACAAATTACTAACTGAGAGAAAGTATTTGCTAATCATGCTAATCACATATCTGATCATGGATTTGTATCCCGAACTCTTACACCTCAATAAGAATAAAACAAACAATCCAACTTAAAAAGTAGACCAAATAAGATATGAAAAGATGCTTTGCCAAGAAAAAGATGCAAATAAGCATGTAAAAATGCACAATATTATTTGTCAGCAGAAAAGCACAATTTAAGACCAAAATGAGATAGCACTATACCTGTATATCAGTTAGAATCACTAATTTTTTAATTACAATGAGAACATGTCAAAAAAAAAGAAAAAAAAAAAGCCAGTGCAAAGGAGCTTTTAATAGCCAAAGCTGTAATAATTTGAGCACAAAACATGGTCTTGGATTGTAACCCAAAGAATAAAACAAAAATCCATGAGCCCATGCTAATATAATTAAATAATCAAATAAACAAATATATGAGGAAGAATTGACAAATCTTCACAACAGAAAAATTTCAAATTATAAATATGAAGGAACATGGTGAATTAAAAAACCATCATGAGCATACCACAGGAATAATTGCTACTGTCATGACCTACTGATAAATGCTAAAATAGTGGGAGAAACTTTAAAGAGCAATAAGTTATTTGAATAGCCTCAAGATTTCTTATTTGTAATATTTATTTAAGTATTGCAATGGTTTTAATATATACCTACAAATTCCTCAACCCTTGAGTGTAGGCTGGACTTAATGATTCACTTCTAATGAATCCAGTATGAAAGGAAAAAAAATCATAGCTTTTGAGTGGAGAAATCCAGAACATGCCACCTTAACCATGACTTATTACTGAAGTTAATATCATCAGTAATAAGTCATGTTGATATCCCCTGATAAGAAGATATAAGATGGACATGCCAGTTCTGTAATATTCTTGCCAAAATTCAAAACCCTTCATGTAATCATGAGAAAACATCAGATAAACCCAAATAGAAGGGAATTCTGAAATATATAGCCAGTATGCTTCAAAATACCAAAGTAATAAAAAATAAGAAAAGACTGAGAATCTGTCACAGATTGGAGGAGACAACATGGTACCCTGAATTAAATTCTGGAGGAGAAAAATACTAGTGGGAAAAAACTGGTGAAACCTGAGTACATTGTTATAGTTTTAGTCAATAGTATTGTATCATTGTTATATATTTACTTTTGATAAGTGCACCTTAATAGTGTAACATTAGGGGAAGGGTATATGGGAACTCTTTATGCTATTTTGCAACTCATCTGTAAATCTAAAATTATTTCAAAATTTAAAAATCAATGTATTTAGATTCTTTGAAAATAGTGAACCATAGAGAAGATAATACATGACAAAATATAAAAAGAGAAAGAGAAAAAGCAATCAAAAACCAATAGGGGATAGAAATAATGGAATTAGCAGATGCAAATTTTAAAATAGGCATGATTAGTATCTTCAGAGAATTAAAAGACAAGATGAAATTTGGGGCAAACTATATACTGTGAAAAATAACTAAAAATTCTATAAATAAATATGGTAACTAAAATGAAGAAATTTGTGAATAAACTTATTACAGATTGTACATAATTAAAGAGAAAATTGGTGACCCAGAAGACAGGTCAAAAGGAAATACAGACTGAGACACCAATGGGTAGAAAAGTACCGAAAATAATGTATGAGGCATATGAATGTTATGGAAAGGTCCGTACACCAGTAATTGAAGTCCTAGATATAGATTTTTTTAAAATGTGGTAGAAGTAATATTTGAAAACCTAATGACTGAAAACACATTTTTAAAACCACAGATTCAAGAAACACTACAAATCTCAATCATAACATCATAATAAAATGGATTAAAAACAGCAAAAAAAAAAAAAGAGAAAATAATCAAAAGATAATGAATTAAAAATACATATTACCATTAGCTGACTCTTGCCAGAAACACTGGAAGCCAGAAACACTGGAAGCCAAAAATGCAGAGTGTGATATTGTAAAAATGCTAGAGAAAATTACTGCTACCTTAGACCCTATGCCCAGGGAAAATATTCCTCAAAAACAAAGGCAAAATATGGACACTTAGAGACAAAAATGGAGCTCATTTGTCACCAGCAGACAAAAAGGAATACCTGAGAGAAGGAAAATGGTCCCAAATGGAAGCTCAAAGATATATGAAAGGAAAAATCATTAGCATATATAAATCTACATGAATATTGCCAATGTTAAATAAAAATTCATACAGGATTTGAAATATAAAGGTAATTGAAATAACCATTAACAATAACATATATGTCAGGAGTAGATAAATGGAGTTAAAGCATTCTATTATCTTTGCATGAACTGGGACATTTAAAAACATTTAATAAGTCAGGAAAGCAGCACATTGTAAACTCTAGGGTAACCAATAAAATGTCATTAATTTATACAATTTTGTAAAACTTATTATGTATGTTTTACATACCAATTAGAATATTAATAACACCATAAACTATAAACACAGTAAGAAGTTTATAATAAGCTAGTATAGAGGAAGACTGAAATAACACTTTTTTTAAAGGCGGCAAATAAGTAAAAGAGCAGCATGCTGAGACAAGTAGCAAGATGGTATTGACACCAAAGAGGCAGGAAGGAATATTACAAAGTGATGGAAATAGCATTTAACTTGCTCATAGTGGTGCTTACATGATTATACACATTTGTCAAAACTCATTCAACTGTATGCATACAAAGGGTGAGTTATATTGTATAAAATCATATATCGATAAATTAGATTTAAAAAATCATTGGTATGATCTAGCAGACTTCAAGGCAAGAAGCATTACTAGAGGGTCATTTTGTAATGAGATAAAATGCTCACTTTATCATGAAGATATCATATTTATAAACGTATATGTACCTAATAATATGGCCTCAAGACATCTAAAGCAGTAATGATTAATGGAGCTAAACAGAAAAATATGCAAATTTATAATCATAATGGTGGAGATTAATACAGCTCTCTCAGTAAGCAATAGAACAAGTGAAAAATTAGTACAGATATAAGATTTGATAACACAGTTAAGACAACCTAATTTACTTATTTTGAACTCTGCACATAACAACCATAATTTACAAACTATCATGTATAGTGGGACACTTAATATTTTTTGAAAAGCAAGTCTAAATAATTTGCAAAGATTACAATCACACAGAATGTATTCTGACCATTGTAGAATTAAACTGGAAATTGATAAAAAGATAACTAGAAAATACTCATATTTGTGAATAAATAAAATTTCAAATAACTCATGAGTCAAAGAATAAATCACTGGAAATTTTAAAATATTTTGAAGCAAGTGGTAAGAAAAATGCAATATATCCAAATGTTTAGAATGTAGATATCTGTGTTTACTGGAAAATTTAGAGTCTGTTAGAAAAAGATAAGAGATAGAAAATCAATAATCATAGGAAAAAAAGTATTCTAAAATTCATATGGAACCAAAATTAAAAAAAAAAAAACTCAAATATCCAAAACAATCCTAAGCAGAAAGAGCAAAGCCAGAGCCATCACATTACCTGACTTCAAACTATTCTATACGGCTACAGTAATCAAAACAGCATAGTACTGATACAAAACAGACACATAGGCCAAACAGAATAAATCAAGCTGCACACCTACAGCCATCTACTCTTTGACAAAGTCAACAAAGATAAGCAATGGGAAAGGGCTCCCGATTCTATAATGGTGCTGGGATAGCTAGCAATATGCAAAAGAATGAAACTAGACCCTTATCTTTCAACGTATGCAAAAATCAGCCCAAGATGGATTAAATAATTAAATGTAAAACCTCAAACAATATGAATCCTAGAAGAAAACCCAGAAAACATCATTCTGGACATTGGCCTTGTCCAGAATTTATGATTAAGTTCTCAAAGACAATTGCAACAAAAACAAAAATTGATAAATAAGAACTGATTAAACTACTAAAGAGTTTTTTCACAGCAAAAGAAATTATCAACAAAGTAAATAGATTACCTACCGAGTGAGAAAAAATATTCACAAACTATGTGTCTAACAAAGGCCTAATGTCCAGAATCTATAAGAAACTTAAATAATTCAACAAGCAAAAAATAACCCCATTAAAAAGTGGACATAGGACATGAACAGACACTGCTCTAAAGAAGACATACAAGTGGTCAAGAGACATATGAAAAATGTTCAACACTGCTAATCAACAGAGAAATGCAAGTCAAAGCCACAATGAGATACCATCAACACCAGTTAGAATAGCTATTACTAAAAAGTCAAAAATTGACAGATGCTGGTGAGGTTACTGAGGAAAGGGAATGCTTATTATACACTGTTAGCGGGAGTGTAAATTATTTCAGCCACTGTGGAAAGCAGTTTGGAGATCTCTCAAAGAACTTAGAATTACCATTCAACCCAGCAATCCCATTAACAGTTATATATCCAAAGGAAAATAAATTGTTCTACCAAAGAGACACATGCAGCCAGGCAGGATGGCATGCACCTGTAATCCCAGCACTTTGGGAGGCCAAGGAGGGCAAATTACAAGGTCAGGAGTTTGAGACCAGTCTGGTCAACATAGTGAACCCTCATCTCTACTAAAAATACAAAAATTAAGCAGACATGGTGGTGTGCACCTGTAATCCCAGCTACCTGGGAGGCTGAGGGAGGAGAATTGTTTGAATCCAGGAAGTGGAGGTTGCAGTTAGCTGAGATCATGCCACTACACCCCTGGTTGGGCAACAGAGCAAGACTTCATCTCAAAAAAAAGAGAGAGAGAGAGAGAGAAAGACATGCACTCACATGCTTATCATAGTACTATTCACAATAGTAAAGACGTGGAATCAACCTAGGAGCCCATAAATGGTGGACTAGATAAAGAAAATGTGATACACATACCCCATACATACTACACAGCCATAAAAAACAATGAAATCATGTCCTTTGCAGCAACATGGATGCACCTGAAGGCCACTATTCTAAGCAAACTAACACAGAAACAGAAAACCAAATACCATATGCTCTCACTTGTAAGTTGGAGCAAACATTGGGTGCACATGGACATAAAGATGAGAACAACAGACACTGAGAACTACTAGAGCAGAGAGAAAGAGAAGCGGGCAGGGGCTGAAACTACCTGTTGAGTACTATGTTCACTATCTGGATGTCGGGACATTCATACCGCCAACCTTAGCATTTATTACTCATGTAATAAACCTGCACATGGACCCCCTGAATCTAAGATAAAAGTTGAAATTTAAAAAAAAATTAATAATCTAAACATCAATTTCAAAAAGCTTTTTTTTAAAAAAAAAAAATAGTAAATTAAGCCCAGAGAAGGAAATAACACAGGGATGAGCAGAAATCAATGAAATAGGAAATTAGCATATAACAGAATCAACAAATCAAGTTTGTTATTTAAAGGGATTAACACAACTGTTAAACCCGTGGCCAAACAAAAAAAGATGCTAAGACTAAGACAAAAAGAGAAAAGGTCAAATAACCAACATCGGAAACAACAAGAGGACGCAAGCAAAAAAAAAGAAAAAAGAAAAAATACTCGGCCAGGTGCAGTGGCTCACGCCTGTAATCCCAGCACCTTGGAAGGCTGAGGTGGGCAGATAGCCTGAAGTGAGGAGTTTGAGACCAGCCTGCCGAACCTGGAGAAACCCTTCTCTACTAAAAATACAAAAATTAGCCCAGGGTGGTGGCGGGTACCTGTAACCCCAGCTACTAGGAAAGTTGAGGCAGGAGAATAGCTTGAACCCAGGAGGTGGAGGTTGCAGTGAGCTGAGATCACGCCATTGCACTCCGGCCTAGGTGACAGGGCGAGACTCTGCCTCAAGAAAAAATAAACTCTAGAAAAGAAACAATATGTAATCAGATCAGCAATTGCCTGGAGTTGAGAATGTGGGGTGCTACTGCCTGGCCAGGGACACAAGGGAAAGACTCTTTATCTTGTTTGTAGTGATACCGACCTGCGTACACACATGTGTCTAAAGTCATTAGATTGTACACTGAAAATGTATTCATTTAATTGTGTATGAATTATATACCTCAATCAAGCTTACTTCAAGGAAAAAAGAAGGAAAATTAGAAAGGAAGGGGAAAACTGCAATTATACAAAGATAGGATTACAAATGTAAAGAAGCCAAGAAAACTACAGATAAGCTGTCGGAATTAATAAGCTAATATAGCAGGATTGCTGGATACATGGTCAATGCAAAAGAAAATAATGACATTTTTAATTATGACAACAAACAAAATGAAATCCAAGTGAAGATACTATTTACAATAGCATCATAGCGTATTCCGTGGCATAGCTGTCAATAGAGTTTACCTAGTCATTATAAAATATCCATTCAATATTGATAGTAGTTTCTAAGCAAAATTATGATAAAATTATAATGGTGGGTAGGGGAAAATGTGATGATAGAAGACTAGGATGCTGGGAAGAGAGTTAAATATTAATACTTATATTTAGTACTTGGAGGTAAGAGAGCGATAGTCAAAGCGGATCAAGAAATGGCAACATAAGCAATTTATTCACAGCCATAGAGGTAAATAAATTGCTTATGTTGTTAATATTAATTATGTGCTTATGTTATTAATATTAATACAAAATAGTAATTTAGCATATATGGTTTTGATAAAAATAAAAAATTAAAAAACTTTAGAATGAGAACATGAATTTTGGAATCAGATAGCCCTGAGTTTAAAATCTGTTTCCACTATTTTCTAGCTGTGTGGCCTTGACTGAGACACATAACATTTCCATGACTTAGCTTTTTTGTCTGTAAAATGAGGAATAATCATATCTGTTTTATAGAATTGTCAGAGAGATTGACGTGAGCAAAATTACAGTTGTAGGGAACAAAATGATTAAAAACAAGAATGACTGTAGCTAAAAAGAAATGAATGTGGCCAATTCTGTATCTAAGGAGCAGGCAGTGAGGCCAAGGACTGGGGAGACAGAGGACACAATTTAGGTCATCAGTGGGAAATGTCTCTGTACAGGGAAGTAGAAAGAGAGATGGAACAGTAAAGAGAAATGCAAAAGAGATAGTTCCTTGTTCACCAAAGCCTGAGTTGTGGTGAACAGTTGTCATTTTACTTAATTCTCCAGGATCTTGATCCCCTTCTTACGTGTGTGGGGCTTGGTGGGAGGCCAGTCTGCAGGAGTAGTGGGGCTCCAGCAGACCACAGTGTGGCTGGTGGTACCAGCTAGGACATGTAGTCACCTAGCAGTGGCCCTACCATGTGTCTCTGCACGATTTCACACTGGTCTTGGAACTCGCTCTCCATTTTTGCCTGTTCATTGTCTGCACCTGATTCTCCAGCAACCCTGTCAATTCTTGAACTCTTTAATTTTCCTTCAATAAATTATTCTGCTTAATTCATCTAGAATTCATTTTTGTTGCTTGCAACTAAGAACAATGTTGAATACATGGGGCCATACAAAAGAGGGTCTGGATTTGAACTTGATAACAGAGGCTGAGAAAAAGTTGGATTACTGTGCAAAAAGAGATAAAAACTTCACCTTTTTCCTCCTGAGAAAGAGGATACAAGAGAAGAGGAGAAGAAACAGAAATGGGAAAAAAAAGAGAAAATAACCAAGCGGCATAAAAGGATGGCTAAAGGAACGTTGAAGAAAAGGAATTTGGTTGCTAGCATGCATTTAGGAGTGATTTGTGCATTGCTATGATGTAACCCTTGTCTCCATTAGGCTAACAACCACTCATATGGGTCTTGTGTGAGTAGATACTTTTGGTGGAAATCAATGAAGGAAGTGACTCAATTTGAAATTGAACAAGGATACACTATGCTGAGCATTGTGACAAAATTGTCATAACCAATTACCCAATGAATACATGGGCAGCAGGAGATTCAGAAATGATTGGAAAAGGCTTAAACTATCCCATCCCACCCCACCCTTCAAATCCCTTCAGAGATGGGAAAAGATAAATAACTCTCCTGTATACAGAATTAGATTTAAATCCTTTCACTTGAATTCCAAAAGACAACGCACTTCAGCTGATGTATGGATTCCAAACAAGAGCTCAGCCAAAAGGAAGTGAATTAAATTTTCTTTAAACATGATGTTTGAAGTTTCTCCAAAAGCTTGCAGTTTTTCTCTATTTTCTGAGCTCAGCTGGTGGGAGACACAGGATGGCCTCTATCCAGGGTACTCCAAAAGTCCCAATGATTGGATATGATCCTTGTATTAGTCAGGGTTATCTAGAGGGACAGAACTAATAGAATATATGTATATACAAAAGGGAATTTATTAAGGAGAACTGACTCACACGATCACAAGGTGAAGTCCCACAGTAGGCTGTCTGCAAGCTGAGGAGCAAGGAAGCCAGAGGAGGATCAGTCTGAGTCCCAAAACCTCAAAAGTGGGGAAGCCGACAATGCAGCCTTTAGTCTGTGGTCAAAAACCCAAATGCCCCTGGCACACCACTGGTGTAAGTCCAAGAGTCCAAAAGCCGAAGAACTTGGAGTCTGATATTTGAGTGCGGGAAGCATCCAGCATGGGAGAAAGATGAAGGCCAGAAGACTCAGCAAGTCGGCTTCGTCCACCTTCTTCTGCCTGCTTTTTCTAGCTATGCTGGCAGCCTATTGGATGGTGTCCGCCCATATTATGTGTGGGTGTTCCTCTCCCAGTTCATGGATTTAAATGTTAATCTCTTCTGACCACACCCAGAAACACCCAGATACGTCCAGAAACAATACTTTGCATCCTTCAATCCAATCATGTTGACAATATTAACCATCACAATCCTATAGTCAGAACAATATCACCAGGGATGAAAACAGAAAGTAAAGACCTATTTTCTCAGAAAAACTTAAGGTCAAACCAGGGAACCTGGGATCAAAGAGGAGATACAACTCGGGCAAGAAAAGAAGCCCCAGAGCTCAGTGACAGGAACTGAGCAAGAAGCACCTGGGCCATCGGAGCACCTGGAGAGGAAGATGCTCAGGCTTACATCTGCTGATGTCTGGAAGCTTCTAGCTGACCTGGAAGTTCAGGTTGAAGAAAACAGCTGCGATCTATGGTGAAATCCCCATCACTCACTAATAAACATTGAGTGTCATTATGTGGACCCTCCAATGTCAAGCAGAAATGTGTGCTATCTACATCAGTATCAATACTTCCTTTCTGTTTTGTAGAAAGACTGGTGTACTTTCCTCCTACCAAAGTCATCTTACAGATAAATTAATTCTGCTGTTTTTCAGTTGCCTTTATCTCCATGGTCTTGGCATTTACATGCCACATTTTTTTCAGTTGTATATTAATGTGATATTTATCCATTAAAATTCCAAAAGTCTTTAAAATGAGAGGAAGAAAAAAATTCTGGGGTGTTCAGGCTACTATACCCTTCTGAGTGATCTCTGCCTTTCATTTTCTTTCTTTATTTTTTTTTTAAGATTTTTGTTTGTTTGTTTGTTTGTTTGTTTAAGACAGAGTCTTGCTCTGTCACACAGGCTGGAGTGCAGTGGTGCCATCTTGGCTCACTGCAACCTCTACCTCCCAGATTCAAGCTATTCTCCTGCCTCGGCCTCCCAAGTAGCTGGGATTACAGGCGTGCACGACCACACCTAGATAATTTTTGTATGTTTAGCGGAGACAGGATTTCACCACGTTGACCAGGCTGGTCACGAACTCCTGACCTTAAGTGATCTGCCCACCTTGGCCTCCCAAAGTGCTGGGACTGAGCCACCATGTGAGCCACCATGACCAGTCTCATTGTCTTTGAATCCTTCTACTACTCTGTAAGTTGTAGAAAACTTAGTCATGCAAATATTTGTGTACAGATCAATGCAAATGAATTGTGTCCTATAGAATGTAATTGATTATTGCTTTGTGGATACTGACCAGTTTTTATCTATTAAGAAAATTTATCTCTGCATTCATGATTGCCTCAGAGTAGACACTCAAAAATGTCTGTTGACTGAATAAATATGAATGAAACTTAAAATAGAAATCATAAAAACCCTCCAATTAAAGTGTATCATTCTTACAGGTAAGGTGGGATTCGTAGCACGCCACTCATCTTTCAGCTGCCAAGGAGCCTTGTCCACAATGCCTCCGGGCCCTTCAACCTCTACAGGTTCAGCTACTCACTACTTACTGCTCACTCAAATACAGTCTCGAATAAGGACAATCCCACTTGCTGTCTTCATCCCCATCCCCAGTCTTTGAGATATCATGCATGGGTGGGATCTTTGATCTTCTGTTGGACAAAGGCAGCAGACCACCTCGAAAGGAAACTGCGAGTTACAATTGGTACACCTCACCATGGAATACTATACATCAATTACAGAGAGAAAAAGAGAGACAGACAGACAGAGAGAAAGTGGCAGAAAGATGTAGAACTTATCCAAGATGCCTAATGTTAAAAAAAATCAAATTGCAAAAGAACATGCTAGTATGATCCCATTTTTGTTAAAACACTCACACACAAGTTGGTATATTCATTAAACAAAATGAACACGATCATATGCCAAACCTTCATAAGAAAGTTGGCATTATGGAAAATGTTTCCTTTATAGGCCATGTGTTTCTGTAATGTTTCATTTTTTTTTTTTTTTACAATAATCACATATCACTGATGTAGTAACTTTAAAAACCTATACACTTTTTTAAAAAGACAAGGAATTGATTCTACAAATAGAAACCCATCTTAGTTCACTTATGCTGCCATAAAAAAATACCAAAACTAGGTAGCTCATGAACAGCAGAAATCTCTTTCTCATAGGCCTGGAGGCTGGGAAGTCCAAGATCAAAACATTGCAGATTCACTCTCTGGTGGCGGACTATTTTCTAGTTCATAGACGGTGCCTTCTTGCGATGATCACACATGGCAGAAGGGGCAAGGCAGTTCTCTGGGGCCTGGTTTATAAGGCACTAAACCTTATCACCTTTCAATGTTTTCACCTCCTAATACCATTACATTGGTGGTTACGTTTCAACACATGAATTTTTAGGAAGATGCAAACATTTACACCACAGCAGAACTCTAAGAGGCAGGCCCCAAGGCAGTTTTCCTAGGTGCCCAATGTAGGAAACATTAGTTTGTATAATATAATGCTAGTCTCAATCAGAACCAAAGAAAAAAAGAAATTTTGTAAATAGTGTTACCTTCAAACATAAAAGATGGTAACATTTTCAGCCTAATGGTTTTCAAAGTACTCTGACAGAAACACACCTGGAGAAAAAACACAGAAAGTTTATTAGAATTTTTCACTGTTTGATCGTGTTCATTAGCTTACAATGAACCTAACACCAGGAATAATTCATCAGAGAATTCTTCCTGTTACTTAAGAATCTCAAAATGCTTTTTAAGTTTCCATGAATGTCAATGTTTCCCAAACTTGCTCCTAAAAGCATTTATTAAGCATCTAATGGGTACCTGATATTTTACTATTTTCTTTCATATGACTATTCTTATCTTTTTTGATTAAACTTTATTTAGTTAGTATTCTTTTTCTCCTGTTTTTAGATGAGAAAACAAGGGCTTAGGGTGGTTAGGAAACTACCTGATTACCAGCCACCTTGATATGAGGTCAAATGGGGAATGTGCATATAAATGAAATAGAATTCAAGCTGGGACCACTGTGATAAGTGGACGCAAGTGTCTCATTGTTGTCATCGTGGAAATAAAATCACTGCACTGATTTATCTGAAATAGTCCTCATTTTCTAGCCACTGATCCCTTAAGGCCATATTGTCCAGAGTTTTGGATTGGTCAGATGTAGTCACCGCAGTGACAGTTTAATCCCAATACTTCAATGATGGTGTTGTGTGCTCACTGATACTAGGTGGGTGCAAAAGTATTTGCAGTTTTTGCCATTACTTGCAATGGCCAAACCCGCAATTACTTTTGCACCAGCCTAATTCATTTTACCCTAGAGGTAAGTAAATGTGGTCATATTTTAATACCAGCACCAGGGGGCAGCAATGTGCAAATAACTCTGTTCTGTGGCCTCCTCTGCTTGGCTTGGTTTAGGAGGAGGTTGTGGCTCTCATTCCCTAGTGCTTCTCAGATTTAAAATAATGGTAATGTAATCATTTTAGCTCTGCTCTGGAAACTGCTGGCGCTAATTCATTTCAGATGAAAATACACAGACTATACACATGTGTATCAAATCAGTCTTTTCAGATTCAGGGTCTGCTCATTCGGGCGTTTATTCACCTAACCTTTATTCAGAACCTACTGTGTACCAGGCACTGCCCTGGATGAGGCCACGCTCCCGTCCAGTGGGGAAACAGACACCCCATTCAAAACCACAAATTTCCCTACTTTTTCACTTTCCCTTAAGCACTTATTTTTAAACATTTTTTTCTTGTGAGTGATTTGTCTACTCTGTTGGAACATAAACTCCTCGACAGCTGGGATTTTTATCTGTTTTGTTCACTGGTGTATTCCCAGCTACTAGAAAAGCTGGGACACAATTAGGGTTCAATAAATTGTTTTGAATGAACAGGTATAAAATTATTGAGATGTGCCATATGGAGGTGGGTGTGTACATCTTCATATGAACTACATCATGCTAAATTATTCACTTGAATAAATTTATTGTTTTACCATTCCCACTAGCAGTGAATGGGATTGATGCCCAAAAATAATATTAAATTATCTGGTATTAGCATTAGAAGGAATTTGGGCCATCACCAAATTCTCCTTTTACAGAAGAAGAAATTGAAGCCCAAGTGAAGAAGAGATTTGCCCAAGTGTACCTACATCTGGACGGTTGCGTCAGGATTCCAAGCTGGGACTTCTGACCCCAGCCCACTGTGCTTTCACTACACACCCTGCTGCCTGCCTGCCTTTTTCATTTTTCTCAAATATCACCTCCTGAAACAATAAACTGCATAAGTTAATGACCTGATCTGTCTAATTCTTATTGGTAATTGGCAGAGACAATACTTGGCTGCCTGCATTCAAGATCTCCAGATCAACCCTCTCAAAGCATCTCTGCTCAGTCTCTCTGCATGAGATCTGGTATTTAGTTCCTAGCACCTACTGTGTACTAAGTTCTTCAGAAACATCTGATCATTTGAACCTCACAACAATCCTACACAAGTGCTATTACTATTCCCGTTTTACTGATGAGAAAATTTAATAACAGCATACATTGAACCCACAGAGCACGTAGCATGGACTCAGGATTGTTGTAAGGAATCCATACTTGTGAGCTCATTTAATTCCCTGACAGCCTTTGAAGTGAGTACTGTTGTCATTTTCTATTGTAGATCTGGATATTGAAGTCGAAAGAAGGCAAGATGTTTATCCAAGGCCAAATCGCTGGGAAATAGCAAAGCCACCCTATGTTTCATTAATATGCTCTGTTTCCCCACTGAAAATAGAGGAGCTGTGGAGTCACTGGCACAAGGTCACACAGGCTGTGCCAGCTGACTCCACTTTTGTGCATGATTTTTTCACAACAAACTGGAGGTTTGGGCCAGGAAACCCTTTTGTTAGAAAGTCACAGATCTGAAACTCAGCACGAAAGAGGAGACGGTGATAATGCAAAAGCTGCCCGGGCTGCAAGCAGCATTTCCTCTTTGGGTTTGTTTTCCTTTCGAATTTGCCAAGCTCTTTCCAGGCCACTGCAGCTGCCACACAAAGCTCTTGAAGAGATCCCACTAGCTGGCCAAGGGACAGGAATTAGACAAATGGGCTGGACCTTCTGGTTTCCACCCTTCCATCTGGGCACCAAGAGGCCGGGTCTGCCATGGGTTTGGGGACACCCTGAAGGCTGACCATTCCAGTCTCAACTGGATAGTGAACTGAAGTCACCTCATAGCCACTTGGATGTGAAGCTTGTGGGAACGAAGCTGGTTTGCTCTGTTATTCCGTCGAATTAATCTGGGCTCTGAGCCCCCTTGAAAATCATCAGGAGAATACAATCTAAAAAGATGGGCAGGAAGTGATTCTTTTGCTGGCCAGAGGTGATTTTGCTGATTAAACTTTTACATGTGGTATGGAACAAATGAACAGAAAAGGCTCAACTTACGAATCCTCTGCCGTTAGTTCATCTGCACATGTTCTAACCTCTGAAATTGAAGCATGCTCGTAAATCTCAGAGCCTCTTTCCAGTAGCGTCAGTGTGATGAACAAAGGCTTTGCAGTCTGGTAGACCAAGGGTGCTTAACCACACACCCTGAGTGACTATATGACTCTGGGCAAGTAACTTTGCCTCTCTGATCCTCAATGTCCTCATCAATGAAATGGGAGTTATAAAGCCTTTCTCACAAGGTTATTGTAAATGTCTGGCACCTAGTATGTGCTCAATAAATAATGCCTATTATCATTAAGGAGAAAATTTACATGGCCTAAACTATGGCAAAGGAGCAGGTCTGAGTCCTGGCTCCATCTCCTGCGAGCTAGGGGGCTTCTGACATGTGACTGCCCCTTCCTACAACCTTAAATTCGACCTCTGACGGAAGCAAGGAGATTGAAATGTTCCCATATCTAAGATCTCTGACCACTCCACAGTGACTCTCTCACCAGATGACCAGTTCCTCCCCTACACATGCTCACTTGCACTCTCTCTCTCTTTCCCTCTCTCTCACTGTCTTCTAGAGTTCATGAGGGAGGAGGATAACACAGGGATCCCAGGCTCTTTTCTGCCAATCTCTGGGAGGAAGACAGGATTTACTGAACATCTACTAAGTGCCAGGTGCTGATCACCTATTCTCCCACTTAAAAGAGAGGAAATACAACCTAGGGAGGCTTCCATGAACTTTTCAAAGTCACAGTAACTGAAAGAGGCAAAATCCATACTTACACCCATCTGCCTGTCTCCCAACCACTCCTGCCCTAGATGATCTCCAGACTTCAGGAAAATGAAATTTCTCTTTCTATAGACAGGTGAGTCACCATTGGGCTGTGAAAAACTCACAGCAAATATTGTTACTGATAACAGTGAAGCACTTTTCCAACTTCATTGTGTTGCTGAAATGGGACGCAAATAAAAGGGATATTTCCCAGCCTTTTGCGATGGACAAATTTACAATTTAATTTAGCCGTACTGGTTTTGCAGAGTAATGAATCATTTAAGAAGAAACCCCATGGTAAACAATTCCAATTAGCCTTTGGAAAGCTCCCCAGATGCCGTGGTTTTGGGTTTTCCACGTTGCAGCTGATTATCCCAGCTGTAGTCACATCGGCCAGCTCATCGCATAACGCAGAAGAAAACACAGTCATCAATCAGAGCAAAAATCGCCGAGGACAAAATGAAGTCCTTCTTGCCTTGACTTTTTTCCTGTTATATTTTTGATAATGTCTGTTAGAGAAATGACCAAAAACAGCTAGGAAACAACTTGATATTTCCTTCATTTCACATTCCCTGGGCAGCTGACAACGGGTTGAAGAGAAGAACCAAATCACTAAAATGCACTTGGTTGTTGGATAATCAGGGGAAGTGTTTTGTATCTCAGGGTTTGGATGTGACATTTCTGGCCCACTCTACAGGGCAGAGACCTAGCCATTCTTTCCTAATTGCTAAGTTCCCCTCATAAAATCCATCTCCAAGGGAAAACTTTAATTTAGATAGGTCATAAGTTAGAGCCTCTGCCAAAGACAGCACAGACTGGGAGAAAAGACAATTAGTTCTGCCACAGTAATCTTTGGCCACCAGAAATGATGGGGACAGCTTCCTTTTTCCCTTCTCTAAGATGCTATTTTTCTATTTGGATCATTTTACTTTTAACAGCAGGGACAGGATTATTAGACACCAAAGCCAATCTGAAAGAAACTCCTTCGACCTTAAACACACACACACACACATACACACACACACACACACACACACACACACCCCCCCATTGAAAAGAGACTTAAGGGAAATCCTTTTGTTTTAAAATCAGTCAGATTTTTTCCAGAAGCAGCACCATCCTAGAGAGTCAAGGAAGCTGATTTGCAGTCTCAAAGTCTGAGGCGTGCAGGTGTATTGTTAGTCAGTGGAGGCCAACTGCTTAACAAACAGCCCCCTCTGTGGCTTGACACAATAAAGCCCTACTTCTTATCAATGTCACATTGCAAGGTAGGCAGGCAGGTGGGGGTGCTCTGTTCTATTCAAGGACACAGGATCTTTCATCTGCAGATTCTGCTATCATTTAGGGCCTCGGGATCCTTTGCCCACTAGCTCTGACATCCTCAAGGGCCTCTGAGTCCATCACTGGACATTCTGCCTCCAAACAGCAAACAAAGGAGGAGAACATTGAGGTTAGCTTTGGAGAATTTTAGGGAGCAGACCTGTCGGCGACAGACATCTCTCGTGTACACATTCCATCAGCCAGAACTCAGTCACACGGCCACCTAGCTGCCAGTGAGGCTGAGAAAAGCAGTCTAGGTATGTGCCTGTGCCATCATAAGAAATATATATTTGATCTTTGTTCCCAGTTCCTGGCACATAGCTCCTAAAACCCTTGCAATGTCCAGAGTGATAAGGTGTCTTTTTGTATACTAATGAGATGGCTGGTGGCTGGAGGTTGGAGACCCCTGCATAGCCTCAGGAAAGACCAAGGCCTGATTAGAAAGCTGAGACTTTCAGTCCCACCCCCAGACCTGTGAGAAGAGAGAAGGGACTGGAGAATAAATTCAATCACCAATGGCCAATGATTGAATCAATCATGCCTATGAAATGAAACTTCCATAAAAACTGCTAAATGACAGGGTTCAGAGAGCTTCCAGGTTTGTGAACCCACAGAGGTGCCAGGAGGTTGGTGCACTCAGAGAGGGCAGGAATACTCTGTGTGCCTCCCCGTGCTTTACCCCATGCACCTCTTCCATTGGTTGTTTCTGAGTTTGTAGCCTTTATAACAAGCCATAAAATGTAAGTGAAGTGTTTCTCTGAGTTTTGTGAACTGTTGTGCAAATTATTAAACCTGAGAAAAGGGTCATGGAAAACCCCTATTGTATAGCCTATTAGAAGTACAGGCTCCTTAGGACTTGTGACTAGTGTCTGAAGTGGGAGCTGTCTTGTGAGACTGAGCTCTAGACCCTAAGAGGTATGTGCTAACTCTTGGTAGTTGGCAACAAAATTGAATTGAATTGAAATGGGCACCCAGCTGTTGTCTGCAGAGTTGGAGAATGGGTGAATATAAGAGGAAAAAATACATATTTAGAATAAAAGTGTTGTGGTAAAAAATAGCTCAGTGCCCAAAAGACAAAAGGAAATTGAAATGGATGAACACATGGCATATTTTTACTACTAAATGTATTGAACCACTACTGCCACAGGAGGGGTCTGTGACATTTTCTTAGAACAAGTTAATTATGGATTTTTTTGTTACTGAGAATGTGTTTATATTCTAAGCAGTTTAATTACTCAGAAAATCGTTGTTTTTTTAGATAGGGGTTAAGAAAATATAAGTTAGTGATGAAGCGAAGGTCAGGAATTAGGTGAGTATGAAAGGAAGGAGACGCATTTTGCACATTACTTGAAAATTTTGTTAAAGTTTGGTTTTTAAATGGCATCTAAAGGGTGTGTTTGGGGATACAGACACAGCATGTGGATTCAAACTCCATGGATGGCATTATCAAGGCCAGTTCTGGAGAAGCCAGAGCTGCCATTGGCTTCAAGCAGAAAATATGGGGCCAGGAACAGAACATTTAGTCAAAAGGGGTTAGGAGCCAGGAAAATTCAGAATCAAAATAGGCTTAAAGGCAGTGACCAGGAGAAGCCAGGGAACTCTGCCATGAACATTAATTTCCTCTATTATCTGAATGTTCATTTCATTGAACACCTTCAGTATTCCAGTTTCCATGTTGGAGAGTGCAATGATGAGGGAAACTCCATCCTTGCCTGCAACTTGGAAATGCTCGTGGGTAGACACTGGCCATGTGGTGTATGAGTAGACTTGACTGACCTAAGAGTCTAGGGTTAAAGGGTTAAGCAGAGTTCTGACAAATGGTAGCTTTAGCAGCTGCTAAGATGCCTCCACCCACTCAAGGCAAAATATACTCCTGATACTGTTTTCTTCCTTTGTAAGAATTCCCAAGTCACACCGTACCCAGTTCACATCATGAAAACACTGAACTGAGGAATTTTAGAATTGAAAGAAGTTGTACAAATTACTTAGGCCAGCATTTTTGTTTTTCATCATGGGAAAAGGAGAAACTGATTTGTATTGTATGTAGACGACCCCCAAAGACTCGCTTGGACACCAAGATCATGCAGGCTACCCTCTTCCCTCAATGTGAGATGTATGCAACATGATAATGGCTAAAAGTATTTCATTTAGCAAGTATCTATTGCAATCTCAATACAAGAGCCATTCACCTTCCTTGACAATTGCCTTCACATTTCTCTGATGCCTTCTCCTTCAAACATGCCACTAGTCTGTTTCACCAATTTCCACCTGGTGATCTTGGTTCTCCTCCATGGAGCTCTTAGGGAATGCATCTGATTCTTCTTCCATTTTAATATGTGTAATTAAAACTTATTAAACAACTACTGCATCTGTTAGAGACTCAGCAAGACAGAGAAAGCACATTCAGATGAAGTCCCTGAGAAACATTTAAAAAATGATATACCAATTTCCAAAAGTTTGGGTGAGGTTAAATTGAAACAATGATGTGGTGCATTAACTAGAGCTAGCCACAGAGGGGAGCCATTACCCCTCTACCACTCCAAAGGGGCAGGAGGAAGGAGGTTAACTCCAGGAGAGAGCCCAGACAGAATCTGTGACTTGAGATAGAAGGATTCCACCTTATACACTGCAACCTGCTAACACGGGACAGAGCAAGAGGATGAAAACAGAACTCCTTCTCCTGCCCTTTCGTCTCCCACCTGCCCCTCTTGTCAGAACCTAACCGGAAGCCAGAGGTCACAGGAATCTGTGAATGCCATCAATGAAGGTCAGCTTCCCAGGTCCAGGGCAGGATGAAGACTGGAGTGTGTGGGTGGAGGACAAGTGGAGAACACCCAGCCCTCGCACATGCCAGACACTTAACAGAGGAGTTAAGCAAACAACCCTGGTTCTTGATTGCATAGAATGTAAAAGGCAGTGGAGGAGAAAGGAAATAGACAAGTACACTTACTAATAAACTCTGCTCAGTGTATGAAGGCAAGACTGTACTCTGAGAGGTAATAATAGGGGATCAACTTTAGACTGGACATTCAAAGGTCTTTCTGTGGATGCGGCATTTATGCTGAGATCTGAAGGATGAGAAGGAGCCAGCCAGGTGAACCAGGGGAGGAGGAGCATCCCAGACAGAGGAGGAGTGTGGTCAAAGACCCTCAGGACAGGTCAGCTCTTCAGATATTTGATTCTTTGAACTTGATTTTAATTTCTCTGAAATATACACAGGGTATATATCCTAGGGGTTGCCCGCCAAAGGGCTCAGATTGAATGGCAAGAGTAGGTTAGGAGGCCTGATCCTCCAGCCCTGCCTCTGGCCCTCACTAGTGAGAGGGGTTGCCCAGGTCCCTGGGTCTCTGTTCTCATGCTTTATCTATAAAATGAAGATATTGGCTTGTTGGCCTCTGAAGTCACTTTCAGATCTGAAATCTAGTGTTGGTCACAGACTTTATTTATCCTTTTAAAGATACTTTTTGACACTTCCCAAAGTTCTGTTTCTACTAAGTGAATGCCCAAGAGCCAGTTACATTTTCTTCAAGTCTTCAGATGAATGGCAGTTGAATGAGATCTGCAGTGAGCTGGGCTGAACTCCATGCACAGCTCTACAGGGATTAGATAACATTCTTTGGTATTTGGCCAAAGGAAAAATACAAAGTCATAAAACTAAGGAAAGAGGCTCTGGTGATTGGCTTTGGATTTTAGGAATGGGGTGTTTCATAGGATTGGAGACTATCCGAATCATCTCTCTGGCACCCTACCAAAGCTGAATTCCCTTTGCAGCCCCCCAGCCTGCTTAAACACTCCCAGGGTCAAACACTGAGCAGGCCCATGATGTCACTGGTCATCATCTTCATTGAATGTCCCCATCTATCAATTCGAAATCTGTTTCCAAATGTTCTCTCAGTTTCCCCATCATCCTGCTTTGGGTCCTGTAGAACTGAAAGCCCCTCAGAAACTAATTGCCATGTTCCCTCTTCCCTCCCAATTGTTGGACACTCCATTCCATCAGCCTGGAAGACTCTTCGCTTTCTTTCGGAGTGATGCTTCCGGTCTCACTGAAATGTCTCTTCCATGGAGCAGCCGCCCCTGACGTTCTATATTAAGACAGATTCCTTCTTGTACTTCAGACTCCACAGCTGTCACTCATACTTTTGGCTTTATGTTCTGTTTCCCCAACAAGACTTACTGCTCAGGGAGAGCAAACCCTCTGCCTGCCTCACTATTCCCAGAACCTGGAGCAGTGATAAGTGTTTGGATAACTTCATCCTGAATAGGGGATTTTGAGACGTGGGTTTTGCTAAGAATTTTGGAGTTCACCAACTAGAGGAATAAATTAGTAACAACTATAACTATAGAGATGTATAGACATAACCTATCAGAGACATAGGTTGTTGGCAGGACCTAACGGGAAGCCAGAGGTCACGGGAATGTATGGATGTGGTCAGCGAAGGTCAGCTTCCCAAGTCCAGGGCACGATGAAGAAGACTGGAGTAGTAGGTGGGGGACACACTTCAGGTGTCTGTCTCCAGTTGGTGAGAACAGTTTACACGGTGTGATGAAAAGCACTCTCTGTCCGGCTGAGTTGTAGTTATTTTATGGGCTTCAAACGTTGTAAACTGTGATATATTGATAAGCCAAAAAAGCAAGTTACACTGTGCAACACTATTTCTGAGAGGAAAGGACTATCCACACAACTGTGTACAACAGAGAGGAAGGGAGGTCACAGTGTGGAGGGATGTAGAGTAGTGGAATATAAAAACATTTAGAAGCTCATCATTAAATCAAGATAATATATATCCATTTGCACTTCGAAAAAAACTGACAGGAGTCAAAGAACCTTAAATCTGGAGAGCTAAGTCAATGTTCATCTATGTTTATGCCGGTGCTGAGGCCTCCTTGGCTGCTAATCAGAAATACTCACCGTCTTGGGACCTACGTGGCTGTGTACACTGGGCCTTCTGTACAGTGGGACCTACGTGGCTGTGTACACTGGGCCTTCTGTACAGTGGGACCTACGTGGCTGTGTACACTGGGTCTTCTGTACAGTGGGACCTACGTGGCTGTGTACACTGGGCCTTCTGTACAGTGGGACCTACGTGGCTGTGTACACTGGGCCTTCTGTACAGAATTTCGGGGGTGATTGTACTGTTAGTTTAATATTCACTTTTATATTTTAAAATCATTTTTGTATCCTCAAACAACGTCAACCAAACTTTCACTGAGCAGTGATACTACAACGGAAAAACCTTTCTCAAAATCAACAACTTTGGAATTAAATGTTAGATGCAATTGAATATTATAAAGAAGGCCATAAAATTACCTGAAGTGATAGGCTGAGCTGTGAATTTTGGAATGAGAAATAGATGAAATGAGATAATGACTTGCTGGAGTCATTACTGAATCAGGAAAAGATAATATAAAAAAACTCCAGGAAAAAATTCTGGTGAGTCGGCTACAAGACACATGTTGCAAAGGTGTCCTTTGACTTAAGGGTTGGCATTGCTTGTGCTCCAAAAACACATTCTTGGCTACTTTATATTTAATTCCTGTGAAAGAATCTGCTTTACAGTTTGCTATATTTTTAAATTAATGGGCTAATTTGGGGAGTCCATCCTTCAAATTAAACAGAAATACACAGATAAAATTTGGAATGATATGCACCAAAATATAAAATTTATAAGATTATTTTGAGGGGAGTAAAATTATAATTGGCTTGTATTTTCTCCCTTATATTTATATTCTATCTTGCTTTTAAAAATTCATGTTAATGACTGTAAATAAATAAATGAAATATTGCATAATCTTTTTTTTAAGAAAGAAATTATGCCAGAAGTAGTAGAGTGCTAAAGCCAGCAGCACCTGCTGCATCCAGAACATTTCTTTCATGCCGATGTGTAGGGGCATGACACAGCACAGATGTGCCCTGTTTTCCTTCTTGTTGGAAGGCATCTCTTTACCACCAGGAGTAGTTGACTCCCAAGAACACATATTATTTGTTATACACATCACTGAAAGGGGAGCAAGAAGGTGTGAGGTCACGGGAGAAAAAAAATAACCACCATCAGTATCTTTGGGGTGTTTCAGAGTCAGGAGCTATGAACTAGCATGAGTGTACAGTTGCTTTATCAACTTAAGTCCCAGAATGTTTGAGAAGACATATCTGTTCCTTCAACTAGAAGAGAGATTTTCTTTCCAACTTCATCTGGGATAAATTCATGACTAAAGCTTCCACACCAATTTTCCAATCTAACTTTAAGCTCTGAATTCTCCTTCTGTGTGAATTTTCCCCAGGTATCTCCAGGTAGTCCCCCAATCTGTGAGACCAAATAGGACCAACGGTTTATTGTAAGAACATTTCTAGCTCTAGAAAGGGGTGTGGCCCTCTAGGGACTTTTCAGTAATGAAGGAAAGTTGAAGGAAAAGAATCCCTCTTACGGACAGATGTATTGGGCACATGACCTCAGCTACACAACAATTTCTATACACCTTTCTGACCCATTCTTATCCCTAACTCTAGAGATGAGCAGCTGGTCAGGCCTGCCAATGTCAGATGCTTCAGCTTCCTGGCCTCAGTGACAGACTTAGGGACAGAAATTGGAACCAGATCAGGCCAATCTAGGGTTCCTCAGGTCTTTTGCTGAAATTATCTAAAAGAGATGCTCTGTTTTCTCTGAGATCATCATCTGGGAAGATGGGACAGGTCCAGAGCTTCCCTGAATTATCTTGCATCCTCATGAAGAGAGACTACGCAGAGTGAAGCAACATTAAAGAAAAGGGACAGGCCTCACAGCATCACTGGAGCACATGAGTCCATCATTTTAGTCTAGCCACCCACTAGGACAGATGCCCATGAACCTCCCAATTGTCAGACACAGTAAATTCATTTTTTTGATGAACATCATTTGAGTTGACTTAGAAAGGTGAAATAAAAAGCTTGCAAATAAAATACTGAATGATAGAATTGGTCTTATTCTAGGAATGGATTCTACATGAACATAAAGGATTGAAAAAAAAAAAACCTTCTTGAGACTCAAAATAACACATTCTTTCCATGATCAAAATTCTGGGTCTACACATTTGCTCTCTGGTTTGACATGTCTCTGCTCCCACACACCGCCTGGTTTCTGGCTTTAATAGCAGAGGCCATAATTTGAGCACCCATCAGGCACCCGGCATTGTGTCAGGCACTATGTTTACATTCTCTCTAACTTCATCACAAGCTCCGAGGCTGGGATTCCTATCCTCATTTTGTTAATGGGGAAACTGTAGTAAAGCAGGATTAAGAAACATGCCCCAATCGTCCCAGCTAGTAACTGGCAAGGCTGGCATGTGAATGCAGATGTGCTGATCTGTTTTGTGTTGTTATAAAGAAATACCTGGGCCATCCGCAGTGGCTCATGCCTATAGTCCCAGCACTTTGGCTGGCCAAGATAGGTGGATCACTTAAGGTCAGGAGTTTGAGACCAGCCTAGCCAACATGGTGAAACCCTGTCTCTACTAAAAATACAAAAATTAGCCAGGCGTGGTGGCAGGCACTTGTAATCCCAGCTATTAGGAAGGCTGAGGCAGGAAAATCACTTGAACCCAGAAGGCGGAGGTTGCAGTGAGTTGAGATCATGCCACTGCACTCCAGCCTGGGTGAGAGAGTGAGACTCTGTCTCTAAATAAATAAATAAATGCCTGATACTGGGTAATTTATTTTTAAAAGAGGTTTATTTGCCTCACAGTTCTGTAGGCTGTACGAGAAGCATGGCGCCGGAACTTGCTTGGTTTCCAATAAGAGCCTCAAGAAGCTTTTACTCATAGCAGAAGGCAAGAAGAGCAAGTGTGTCAGGTGGCAAGAGAGAGAGCAATAGAGAAGGGAGGAGGATCCAGGCTCATTTTTAATAATCAGTGAAGTAATAGAGTAACAACTCCCTCATTACTGTGAGAAAGGCACTGAGCCATTCATGAGTGATCTGCCCCATGACTCAAACACTAAGGGTCCACCTCCAACATTGGAGATCAAATTTCAACATGAGATTTGGAAGGGACAGACATCCAAACTATATCAGCAAGTGTGGTCAGTCATGAGTTTTTGTTTTGGCATGTTGCCTCTAATCTGCCAGAATCTCCAGGTAATCATCGTGTCCAAAAGCCTACTGGGTCCTTGCCACCTTTCAATCAATGCATCTCATCAAGAGGTAAAGTCAAGGTTGGCATGGAATCAGGTGCTGCTGACCCCTAGTCTGGTTGTTCATTCAAAACTCCCACCAGCATCTTCAGTTTCCCTTATCTCAACCACCATCATGTACCCAAATTTATGTACCAAATAGGTCTTAAAGCTCCCAATCACAAACCTTAAAAAGTAAGCCTCCCGGTGCACATGTCAATCTGCTTCATGTTGAACTGCCCTCCCAGTTCATTTATCCCTTCTATTTCTAGTCTGCTTCCCTCCTTGCTACTAGCCTGACTGGGCCATTCACCAATTCTTGTGCTTCTTTCTCTTTAGAGATATGGTGTTTCTACTCTCCCAGGTTCAACTCTGACTCCCCTCCATCTGTCCTGGGTGAAATCCCCTCCCTTGTTGACTCATCCTCAAGGCCCTCCCACTCCAGGCCACCCTCACAGATGCTAATATCCCTGGGCTGGTTCTTAAAATCCACAAGCAACTACTAGACAATTTAATCCTAAAAGGTGATTGGCAAGTGTGATAGTCCGGGTCCTCCCAGAGGCAGGTAACAAGACAGGGTTAAACATGTAAGGACTGTATTGGAGAAATGCCTGTGTAAGAGAGAACATGATGGGAGCTGGGAAGGTTAGGAGGTCACTAGGACATGACAAGAATCTGACTCAAGTGAAGGAGAGAGGGAGAGGAGGTTGGGGGTGGGGGAAACATCACAGACTGCCTGCCATGCAGTCAAAAGAGGATTCAACAAAGCCATCGTTGAGTCCTTGAGACAAAGCTGCCACCCAGAGGGATCCCTTAGTTTACTTAGTGTCTGCACCAGGTTCATCCTTGCCAGGAACTACCCATGAGAGACACAGCCTTGGTGCAAACACCACAGTGGATTTCAAAGCCCAGCAGCTGACTCTGCTCTCCATAGTCAGGGGTCTGGAGGCAATGCTCATGGCCACCATGGCAAGCCACTTCATGCCAGATGGAAAGGTTGTCATGGTGGAGTCTATTCATTTATTCAGCAAATAATGTATGGAGCGTCTATGTGCCAGGTGCTGTACTAAGATTAAAAATCAAGGCAGGCTACAAAATAGATTTTTCTGGGCTAGACGCTCACTGATATTCTCATCAACCTCCTGAAAAAAATGTGCATTATTCCAAAGCCACTAGGATTTGTCCTCTGTTTTTTTAACTTCTGTGAAGGGCAATTCTGCTTAGGAGTACAGAATGTGGGCTATTTGACAGATTGATACAGAAAGGTGGCTTGCATTGGGGTGCAGTGGTTTCAGAGCAATTCCATGTCACTCAGAGGATCCCTGGGAAGTGACTCAGGAACATCCCTTGGAATCAAAAAGAAGCCAGTTGGGTTGGACTCCAGACCTACCAACATCACATTAACCAGAATAACTGTCCATTTAATATATCATCTCCTACAATCACAAATAGAAAATATTTTTTTAAAGAGCATAACACTTTCTGAATTTTAAAGTCCAATTTGCGATGAAGTGAGATAACTTATTTCTATTTTCCTAGAACTTAGCACAGTGCCTCACATACAGAGGCAGTTAGTAATGTTTTTTTTTTTTTAATTGCATTTTAGGTTTTGGGGTACATGTGAAAAACCTGCAAGGTTGTTGCATAGGTGCATACATGGCAGTGTGATTTGCTGCCTCCCTCCCCTTCACCTATATCTGGCATTTCTCCCCATGCTAACCCTCCCCAACTCCCCACCCCCGCACTGTTCCCCCCACTCCCCCCCAACAGACCCCAGTGTATAGTGCTCCCCTCCCTGTGTCCATGTGTTCCCATTGTTCAACACCCATCTATGAGTGAGAACATGCGATGTTTGATTTTGTGTTCTTGTGTCAGTTTGCTGAGAATGATGGTTTCTAGGTTCATCCATGTCCCTACAAAGGACACGAACTCATCGTTTTTGATGGCTGCATAATATTCCATGGTGTATATGTGCCACATTTTTCCTGTCCAGTCTATCATCGATGGGCATTTGTGTTGGTTCCAGGTCTTTGCTATTGTAAACTGTGCTGCAATGAACATTCGTGTGCATGTGTCCTTATAGTAGAACGATTTATAATCCTTTGGATATATGCCCAGTAATGGGATTGCTAGGTCAAATGGAATTTCTATTTCTAGGTCCTTGAGGAATCGCCACACTGTCTTCCACAGTGGTTGAACTAATTTACACTCCCACCAACAGTGTAAAAGTGTTCCTATTTCTCCACATCCTCTCCAGCATCTATTTTCTCCAGATTTTTTTAATGATCGCCATTCTAACTGGCGTGAGATGGTATCTCAATGTAGTTTTGATTTGCATTTCTCTAATGACCAGTGATGATGAGCATTTTTTCATATGTTTGTTGGCCTCATGTATGTCTTCTTTTGTAAAGTATCTGTTTATATCCTTCACCCATTTTTGAATGGGCTTGTTTGTTTTTCTCTTGTAAATCTGTTTTAGCTCATTGTAAATTCTGGATATCAGCCCTTTGTCAGACGAGTAGGCTGCAAAAATTTTTTCCCATTCTGTTGGTTGCCGATTCACTCTATTGACTGTTTCTTTCGCCGTGCAGAAGCTGTGGAGTTTGATTAGGTCCCATTTGTCTATTTTGGCTTTTGTTGCCAATGCTTTTGGTGTTTTGGTCATAAAGTCCTTGAATGGTTTTGCCTAGGTTTCCTTCTAGGGTTTTTATGGTAATGCTAATACATAAACAAATTAGTGAATGAATGAAGTCAATCCATGTGAATCCATTCTCAGAATGGCTTTTTTAGACAGATACTATTGTTTCCATTTTACTGATCATGACTTGATGTTCTCAGAGCTTGCATTAACTGGTCATGACAAGAGATTATCCAGAGTGGGTACCGAGCTTCAGATCCAGGACATCTGAGTTCAAACTTAGAGCCCTTTGTACTGCACTCCTCTGTAGAGACTGTGTGTTCTAGATCCTTCTTCAAAATCCCCTACTCTATATATATGTATATGCAGTGTCTAACTGCAGACAATATAAGGTTCTAGAATTTCTTTTTTTTTTCTTTTTTCCTTTTTTGAGATGGAGTTTCCCTCTTGTTGCCCAGGCTGGAGTGCAGTGGTGCAATCTCGGCTGACTACAACCTCCACCTTCCGGTTTCAAGCGATTCTTCTGCCTCAGCCTCCCGGGTAGCTGGAATTACAGGCATATGGCACCGTGCCCAGCTAATTTTTGTATTTTTAGTAGAGACAGGGTTTCATCATGTTGGCCAGGATGGTCTTGAACTCCTGACCTTGTGATCCACCTGCCTCAGCCTCCCAAAGTACTGGGATTACAGGTGTGAGCCCCCATGCCCGGCCTGGTTCTAGCATTTCTAACTTTTTATCATTTCTGCCCATGGGCCATTAGCAACAGCTACTATCCATTCCTGGTTATCAGCAAGCTTAAAAATATCCTTCCCTCTGCCTATTTCCACATTCTTCAGAGGGTTTTTGAATGCTTAGAGACTATGTGCTCTCAGGTATAGGCCTGGAGCAAGGGAACTTCAACTCCCTCTTTGATTCTCTTTTATGAAGTTTTCTCTATACTTAGGAACATGCACCATGCCACAACAGAATTAAAACCCTAGATCTCTGTTTATGATGATACAAGACATAACTTAGTGAACAAGATGTATTTTTTGTTTTTTGTTTTGGTGTGGTTCTTACAGAAAATAAATTCCTTTCTTGGCACTTGCTGAAAGTTTGGACTGTGTCTTTGATGTGAAATTTACGTGGAAGCAAAACCTTAGACAATTGGGCCAGCTTGGAATGTTGAAAATGAAAATAATAATAGCTATTCTCTCTGGAGTCTTTCTGGTTGCTGTGCTAGGCCTCCATAAACATTATCTCATTTAATCTTCCAACTGCCCTAATGAGAGCTACAATTAATATCCTTGCTTTACAAATGAGAGAACCCAGTTACAGTTCAGATGAGTAATCTGGCAAAGGAAATACAGCTAGTATTAAAGTAATGAATGAAGTATGTAATGTAGCTGGGACATAAATCTTAGTGCAGCACATTTGAAAACAAGTGCCATATAAATACATAAATCACTCATGTATATGTCATAGAATTAGTATTATGGGCAGGAATATTGACATTAACATTTTTTTTTAATTTTTTAGATTAATCAGATATAGGCTCTTAATAGCAATAAGGGTATTAGTCAATATGTCACACTCATTGGGTTACAAAATAGTTTTTAAACGTCAACCTTGGAAATCTCATTAGAGTCCCCTGGTTTCCCAGTTTCTGAAAGTTTTCTGTATTAGAATCATCCCACATGCTGACATGATTAATGATTATATTTTCATAAGCCTCAGTTTCTACATTTGTTACAGTTCTTTTACCAAATCCACAAGATTCTTTGACATCTTTGCAAATATTCTTTAAAAAGTTTGTCCATAAACAGTAATAACAAAAACTCCACTCTCAAGATGCACTGATGGCAGAATGTCTCATCTATAGAGCACAATTCCTCATCAGTGCTCTCTTCCAGATTCCTCAAGGCAGTTGTTACTAACACTTGCTTCAGCTACCCTTAAAAGAATGCACTGTATTCTTCTGAGCGTGTTAATATACATTTATACCAGAGCAGTATTTCATTCAGATTTAGCTATAAATGTGGTTTATGTATTTGTATCTTCTTTTATGCCCATGAAGAGACACAAATCAAAATATCCCATTAGAGATTCCTCTTCTCCAAGGTGCAATCAGACTCCTATGGAAGATAACTCTCATTAACAATGAACTCATGTTTTAAAAGTTTACAGAGCACACAAAGATAGCAACTGTTAAAAGAAAAAAACCATTAAATTCAGTAAATAGGATAATTTATACTTAAACTACTTAAAGTCAAAGGGTAATCTGAAAAGAATATTAGTATAAGTAAAGCATGTTTAAAATTCCCAAATGGATAAAGAAGAAAATAAGATAAATACATTACTTTTTTGAATAAAAAAGCAAGTAGACTTGACAATTAACCAAAAAAAAAAAAAATCTAGAACCGAAGAATTATAGCCTGTGAATTAAAAACCCTTTAGACAATAGACTAGACAGTCAAAAACAGAATTTAAAAACTGAAGAATAGATATAAGAAAATTATATCCAGTAGCACAAAAAGATATGAGATGGAAAATATAAATGTGAAGTTAAAAGATAGAAAGGCGAGAAGGACAGATAGCTAATGGAAGTAACAGATGTTGAGAAGTGAGAAATTAAGGAGAGCAACAGTGAAAGAAATATTAAGATATTTCCCAAAATTTAAAAATAAATTGAGTCTTCATATTTAAACAGAAAAGCATACTCCTAAGTAGGGTGAATATAAAAACTTGCAACTAATCATGTAATATTGAAATCACCTAGTTTGAGGATAAAAGGAAAATCCTGGAATCACAAGACAGGAAAGTCAAATGACCTTCAAAGCATCACATGGAGAAACTGGCATCTCCTTAGAAACAATGGATAATAGAAAAGATCCAACCTTTTTCAAAGTGCTGAAAAGTAAGAAAAACTCTTCCAATCTAGCTTTTATTCAGGAGTAAGAGTGACATTGAGATACTCTCAGATCGAGACTATCGCTGAAAAACTTAGACAAGGATGCAATTCAGTGCATCAGTTAGGAATAATTGTGCTGCAATTTTCAAAAATCTAACCAACAGTAAGTTGCACAGGTAGGTTGTTTTTCTTCTCTAACAAGAAGTCTATAAGTTGACTGAGCTGTTGATTCACTTATTATTTATTCATTCATTCACCAAACAAGTATTTATTGAGCACCTACTGTCTGTCTCCTATGTACCACGTATAGCGTAACATTCTATCCTGATCATGATTTTACCATTTCAACCAACCCCTACGTTTACACTCCCACACCCTTTACCTTGTTTTAACTTTTTAAAATCACATCTATTTTTTCTCTATATAATTATGTTGTTTATCATGCCTGTTGCTTAATGTCTGTCTCCATCTGCTAAGTTACAAGCTTGGGGAGAAGAATCTTGGTGCATAAATAAACTGCTAGGTGAATAAAAAAGAAACAAAAATGTTAAATCTGATACAATATTAGAATTAGATTTTCTGAGATTTTCTTGGTCTTATCCGTATGCCTGTCACCTCAAGGTGACAAGATGGTATCCTCAGACCTACACATCAGAACTTCATTCAAGGCAGAAAAAACAGGGAAGGGGACAGGGTAGATTCAGAAAATTTCAACTAATTTATCATTGGCTAGAACTGTGTCAAATTATTTTTCTAGCTACTGGTAAGGCTGAGAAATCAATTATTTCACTCTGACAGCTTCTATTATGGAGACAAGAAAATGGGATTGATTTGGATTTGGAGCTTGGGTGAGTCGACATTTAATAAGCCACATTCAGTCAGCCACATTCAATAAGAAGGAGTTGGAACCTAAGAGGAAGAAGGGGACCACAAGAAACAAAAAATAATAGTAGAAATATCATATCTCTAAAAGAAAATAAAGAACTTTTTTGTTTTATATAATACCTTAAAGGTTATTGTTCATCACTACAACTTATCGTCTGAAGAACGAGATGATGAACAGGATGGAGTACAGAGGAAGAACAAGACAGAAAAGCACAACGCTATCGATGATATCATGGCCTGGCCTGCCTCACACAACAGCTGGAAAAGTGTTTTATTCTCAAACCTCTTTCCTTCCCCCAAACTTGAATTCATTCCCAATAGGCCCCTAATTAGCAATAGGCAGAGGAATCCCTCCTCCCAGTTCTAGATAAAACTGTTTCCTTGTGTGTCAAGAGCATAGCAGTCTTAGGCCAAGATAAGAACTGGCAGTTTTAATGGAAGACAGAATGCCCTTTGGCTAGATGGCTAGAGTTGACACCATTCTCTACAGTGGTGCTGAGAGACTGTGGAATGTAGGTTGGCATCCTTTATGAATGAAGGAGCTACAACTGTCATTTGGATTTTACATTTAATGGCTCTTAGGAAATATATTTAAAAGTGTATACGCCTACTGACCACTCATACCAAGGGGGATCCAGGAACAGGACTGGGTCAGTGGTTCTATTTATCAACATGACATGGACATGTTACTTTCTTAATAAGGCTTATTAAAAGTCTTCCTTTAAAAGAAAGAAGTTTGAAATGTGCCTTGCCAAAAGGAGAATGTTGCTTGAAGTTTGGTGGACTCAATTTGGACACAGACTTAAACCCTTTCTCTGTGACTGCCATGCCATGCTTTGCCTGTCTGAGGGCTCTGACAAATCTAATTCTAGCCTATACCAGGAAAAATGGAAAAGGGTCTTGGAAGGAAGAAAAGAAGGTCTGCATCCACCTTAGGATGGCTTGGTTTGAAAGCAAGTCACACAAAACTTAGACAAAAATGCACTGACAATACAAAGAATCACACGTTAAAGGCATACATGGTGATACACACGGTGACAGTGTATTCGTCCATTCTCACACTGCTATAAAGAAATACCAGAAACTGGGTGATCTATAAACAAAAGAAGTTTAATTGACTCATAGTTCTCCAGGGCTGGGGAGGCCTCAGGAAACTTATACAATCATGGCAGAAGGCAAGAGAAAGAAAGCTTGGACCTCTCATGGTGGCAGGAAAGAAAGTAAGGAGCGAAGTGGAAAGAGCCCCTTATAAAACCATCAGATCTCCTGACAACTCACTTACCATCAAGAAAATAGCATGGGAGAAATTGCCCCCATGACCCACTCATCTCCTACCAGGTCTCTCCCTAGAAATGTGGGGATTATGGAGATTACAATTCAAGATGAGATTTGGGTGGAGACACAGCCAAACCATATCGGAGAGCATGAGGACAGAGATGGGCTCTGGTTGTGGCTGGGCAGAGCCATCAAGGCAGAGCCATGCCAATCTGGCAGTAGTGGCAGTTTTGGTGTCTTTTCCTTTGAAGACTTGGTTCTAGGTAATTTCCTAATTGGTCCTATTTTTTCTCACAAAGTCATTAAATGCGGAGATGTTTTGTGGTCTGGGGCACTAGATTCTCTTTAACTAAATGACAGAAGTCATTACAGTGGGAACTCTTGAGTTGCCTGTTATTCCATCCAGAATCCACTCTTTATGAAAGTTGTTTTTGGCAGCTGGGATCTATCTCTGCCCTCCTGAGAATTCTATTCAGTTTGCTGCTGTTTTTCTATGAAACCTAAAGAATAGTCATTCTCTCTCCACACGCTCTCCTTCAAAGCAGAAAAAGATGAGATAGTACAACAGCAGATATTACAGATATTACATGCAATGGTAAAAGGGGCAAACCTTTGAAACAGGTGAGACCTAATTTTAAAATCTCATTTCTGAATGTTTCTTATATGCAAAATAAGAAATTCTTTTCTTATATGCAAAATAAAATCTCATTTCTGAATGCAAAATAAGGATAATACACTGCAGTATTATTATGAGGACTAAAGATAATGTATGTAATATTCTCAGCACAGTGCCCTGTATGCGACAGAGGCTTAAAAAAATTGTTCCTACATATTTTTATGTCTATTTTACTGGGCTATACTGCTTTCTCAATAGATTCTCTCTCTCTCTCTCTCTCTCTCTCTCCACCCCACCCCCCTCACACACACACACACCTGCTGAATTTCCAGGTGATATTTGGTGGACTAGTTAAAGAAGCACTGTGTATGTGTTAGCTACCTTGGCCTTTGAGTTGCTACCAGGTTTAATGCTATAGAAAAAGGAGTGTAGCTGGAAATGTAGCTCTACTGGAAACTGATCAACCCTGTGTAATAAACCAATTTGTTTCATCATAAAGGAAAGATTAATGGACTAAGAGTCTGAGTTCACAGACTTGCTTCTGCCAACGCTGTATATTATCTTCATATTTAGAACATACAATACAGTAGGTATCAACCAAGGACTTCACACCTAGAACCTCATATAAAGATCCTAAAAAGGGAATAGTGTCTTGTCCTCTTTCCCAAGGAGGGAAGACGGATTTCACTAATGACTGGTATTGAGAGAACGAATTTAGTAATAGCTTCATGCCCCCACCCTAATAAGTGGACACAGATCTCCCTGATCATCAATTTGGCAAGCTTACAGGGAAACCCTTCACCAGTTCCTGGGAGGCAAGTTGTTCTTAGGCTTCACCTGGGACTAGCAAAGGAATTGAATTCAGTCAGACTATTTTTAGCAACCCAGGTGGTTAAAGTTTCACACCATGTTTCTTCAATTCAGCCTTAAGAATAATAAAACTGAAGTTCTGATCTCCATGTATGTGATTCTTGTAGCTATCTTTCAAGGAGTTCCAGACATATTTGGGATAACAAGTGCATTATTTAATGGTCTCTCTAAGCCAGAACAACTAATATTTCCATTCCCATTTTAATATATGAAGAATCTGAATCTGAAGCTCAGTGAAGTTGAGTAAGTTTCCCAGGGCTACAGAGACAATGGGTCACAAAGGTAGAATTAAACCTGGGACCTTTCGGCTTCCAAGACTGTGGCCTACCCTCTATGCTAGACCACCACCTTAAAAAGCTAATGTCCCATTCTCAAGTCATTTGAATTAGAACTTTTCTTTTCATGGCCCAGTTTGGGAAACTCCCCTCTATTGCTTTCAGTTTTCATATCAGCAAAATCAAGTGGTTGAACTAAAAGACCAAGAAAGCTCCTCCGAGATGAAAGGTTTTGTAATTCTGTGATTTCTTTATTTTTTAGTTCATACTAATTCTCCCTCTTCAGTGCTGTTGAGTTCCTGAGTTTTAAACTCCAGAAAGCAGAGAAAATCCTTTCCTAAAATGACGTAGTAGTATACATTCATTCAAAGAAAGTATATAATCTTGTAAATGTATAGATTAATAAATTAAAAATAAATACAGCCTAGTTGGTTAAAGTGGGCATTGAGAATGTACAGGCAAATATTTCCGACTACAGCAACTATCTCCAGATGTTGAGACATCTCAGTGCAAATCAGTAGCATCTTGGAACCCAACTAGAAAATCACTGAAGTATCAGGAATAACATAAGCTTTGGAGCCACAAGGCCTGAATTTGAGTCTCAGCCACCCTATCTATGAGCTGTGTAAACTGGAAAGCCATTTAACGTACTGCGCCTCAGATAGTCATGTTCAAGATAGTCATGTGTAAGTATTAGTTCATGGTAGCTATGATGTAAACTGTTTTGGAAAACGTCAAACACTATACAAAGTCATTAGTATTAATAAAGGTAGTATTCTTTCCTCATTCTTAAGACCATAGCTTCCTATGAAATCTAGGTGAAAATTACTGGGGAATGCCACATTAGAAATGGTATCTCAGTAACTCAGACAAACTTTGAGGCTCAATGATTCAGATTCAACATGGTTAAAGGCAAGTGGTGTTGGAAAGGCTGATTCTTGAGGCTGAGATGAGAGTCTCTCCTGGGCATTGAGCTGTCAGCAGGGCAGGAATAGTCATTCCAAACCCATAGCACCTCAACAGCTCTCTAAAATGCTAACACTCTGCATGCAATTGAGTAACGCATGTGTTTTCAATGTCATGCAACTTTGTGCTGTGATTTAAAAAATTTGTGGGATAAAGAGCTTGATGGAATGTTAAAATATTAGTCATTTTTCTTCTACTGCCTTTAGCAGATTGGACATAGTTTTTCTCATGAACTTTTTTTTTTTTTTTGAGTCAGAGTCTTGCTCTGTCAGTGGTGCAATCTCAGCTCACTGCAATCTCTGCCTCCCGGGTTCAAGTCACTCTCCTACCTCAGCCTCCCAAGTAACTGGAACTACAGGCATGCATCAGCATGCATTTTTAGTAGAGACTAAGTTTCAGTATGTTGGTCAGGCTGGTCTCAAACTCCTGACCTCAAGTGATCTGCCTGCCTCAGCTTCCCAAAGTGCTGGGATTACAGGTGTGTACCAGCTCCTGGCCTCTCATAAACTTTTGATACCTTTTAGAAAATGTATCTCCTTTATGACATTTAACCTTTCCAAAAAGAATTAGTCACTTTCATTTTCATTGCAATTTGTATTCCTGTATTTACAGTTGATACTTATTTACAGTAGTTATTTTCTATACAGTCACCATGAATGCTGAATTAGCTTAGCTTTTGCAGGAAAGAAAGGGTTATGTTCCTTCAAATCTCTGGCTACGTTTTTGTCAACTGTTAATATAACCTTGGTTAATGTGTGCTTCTGTTTAAAAAAATCTAATACTTGTTGATTCAATAACACTGTACTCATGGCCAACAGTACTGCAACTCATGCTTGACTGAAGCTTCTCTAACACACATATCTTCTCCATAAGATGCACCACAGCCTTTTGGTACTAAGAAACACTGGCACACTTTAGCACTGTGCTTAAGGGCCATATATCACCACAAAAAGTACAAAAATTCGAAAAACACCCCGCCCACATGTCATCAAACCGAACTCAAAAAGGACACATTATAAGAGCTGAAACAGGAAGACAGAGCAGGAACTTTTTCCACCTTAGCTGGAAACAAGCATGTTGCATGACTCAAATTTTGTTATTGCTCTGTGCATATTTATGAATGACCATTAAAGTGCCATGAGTATTTATTTTTGTAATTACAACAAAATTTTAGCAGGTAGATGAAATCAGAAACAGAATCCACAATACTGAGGATCAACTGTGCCTCTGTAATCTAGAGCTTACTAAACAGTGATGTACTATTGATTTACATGACTATGCTCCATTCTAAGCCAAATTCCTTGAGAGCAGTGATAGGTCCTTTCATCTTGTTTTTAATTTTTTAACTTAGGACATTTCTTTGTCTCTTGCAGACTGACTCTATCCCTCATGCCTATAGTGACCTGATTCTTGGGTTTAGGGACAACAATAATCTCCAAGGGATATATATTTGAGACCGAGTCTCGCTCTGTTGCGCAGGCTAGAGTGCAATGGTGCGATCTCAGCTCACTGCAACCTACGCCTACCGAGTTCAAGTGATTCTCCTGCCTCAGCCTCCTGAGTAGCTGGGATTACAGGTGCCCGCCACCACGCCCAGCTAATTTTTGTATTTTTAGTAGAGACAGGATTTCACCATGTTGGCCAGGCTGGTCTCGAACTCCTGACCTCATGATCTGCCCACTTCGGCCTCCCAAAGTGCTGGCATTACAGGCATGAGCCACCATGCCTGGTCCAAGGCATATTTTAAGGTGAAACCTCAACAGAAAATGCCACCCTAGAACACTGACTTATTCTCTTTTGAAAATCTTCATATTACTCTGTTCTCAAAACCTCAATCCACTACCAACTCTATTCTCTTCAGATGCTTCCAATATTTTTGAGATCAAGGTCATCCAATGTATAGTCTTCCCAGCTCTCTGCTTCACTTCAAAATGTCATCATTTTTATCAATCTTCCCCTTTTCATCTTTTCCTCAAAAAATTCATTTTCCCACTCTTAACATCTCCCCACATTTCTCATGCCCTTGTATCCCTCCTTTTTTCTAGCTTTGTCTCTCTACTTCTGCATCGTTCCTTCTCCTTGACCTGCAATTCTCCCAAATCTCTCCTTTAAGATGTCTTTCCTTTCCTTCCTTTACCCACGGCCACTTTTGAAAAGTACTTTGCATTCTCTCCCATCACTCTTTACTCCTCAGCTCCTGGCTTCTACATCCAAACTTCACTGAAACTGTTATCTTCATAGTTACCAAACCCACTGGCCTTTTCTCAGTCCATAGCTACTGAGATTTGTAACATTTGGCCCTGTTGACAATTCTCTCTCTTGAAACTCTCCTTTGACTTCCACACAAAACTGCAAGTTTTTCTTTTTTATCTCTATTTTTTCTCTTTGCCTCCTTTGGTTGTTTCCCCAAGTTACAATACCCGGTCTCGTCTTATTTTACTCCATTTTGCAATAGACGTTTTTCTGCAGTTGAAAGCATGGGCTTTTGAGTGAACAGACCTAGGCTTGACTCTTAACTCCTCACAGTTCTAGCCACAGTGACATAGGGAATTTGTTTCTATGAATCTCAATAATACCTACTACATAAGGGCACTATAAAGTTAAATAATGAAATACATGTGAAGAAGGTAGCATAGTGTATGCACAAATTAAGTGGTCAATAAAAGATAGCTCTTCCACTGACCTCTTCTCTACCTTAAAGGTATCATCTTCTCTCAGGAATCTTATCAGCTCTTGCTGCCTAGATCTGCCTGACAGACTAAATTATCTTGGGGGAAACTGCCCTCATGAAATAGAGATCCTTGCAGCCAGATCAAGCCACCAGGCATGTCACCCAGAGGTCATTCATAGACTCTCTGTGTCAGAAACGGAGGATGAAAGCTATAGTTTAATGTAGTGCTGACAATGAAGGTTATGTGAAACCGAATTCACATGACAAAATGAAGGAAATTGACAAGAACATAAGCAGAAAATAGAGCTAGTGGTTTGCCTTAGAAGAATTTGGGAGGTGAAAGAATGAAATGTGAAGTAGCTAGAGACAGGCAGTTGAGGACCTAAACCTAAAAATGCTAGCTCCTTCCGTAAGAAATTGTTTTTATTCAGCCCCTGGCCCTCTTAGCCAGAGTGGTGACTAATCTTGGGGGGAAATGGGTGTATGCAATAGTCTTACAATGAGGCAGACTCACCATGGACTCCTGCATCATCCACTTAAAGTTTTGAGACTTGGGCAAGTTCTTTAGAGAGATAGTGTAACAGAGAGGTTAAGAGCAAGGACTCAAGGTTCAGTCTGCGTGGGATCAAATCTCAGCTCACTCATTTAACGGTGGGATGCTGGACACAGGTTCTTCACCCATAACTCAAAGACAATTAGCAATATCTACCTCATAGAGATTTTATAAAGATTAAATAGCTTAATATTTGTAAAGGCATTAAAAGGGGATCTGCCATGCCATAAGCACTATAAAGTGATTTGTGATATAAATATACTTAATCTCTGTGTCTCAATTTTTACATGTGTTTAGTAAGAAAAATGCAACCTCAGGGAATTGGTTTGAAGATTAAATGAGATAAGGTGCATATGCAACTCTTAAAACACCTGGCAAAAAAGAAAAAATAATCAAAGATTCCTGTTATAAATTAAGTGACTCAAACTAGGTAAAATGCATAAAACATCAAATATGATTCTTTTGAAGAAACTTTTATATATTTGCAATTTTGACCCCCAACTCATTCCTAAATACTAGATGCATGTTTCTATCTACTGACTAAAAATGGGCACTCAGTCTTCATAGAGACAACACAAGGTTAACAAATTTAAAGCTGAATGCATCCACTCTCCCTAAATCTTGCCCTTTCTTCTTTATTTTATAGTGCAGATCCCTTCTCTCTAGAAATCCTCAGTACCCACAATTGTAGAGGTTCTGGATACTCAGCTTTAAGGGAAATATCAGAGCATTTTCCTCAACAAAAGAGCTCTCTTGCTAAAAAAAGATTTGTTGCTTCTTCCCAAGAGAATGAAAATTCTTCTTTACCATAGCTAATATTTTTAAGGACTCACTTTGAGCACTTTACATCTATTACTTCATTTGATCCCAACAAGAACCCTATGAAATAGGTACTACTATTATTTCCATTTTATGGAGGGAAAAGATGAGGCACAGAAAATATAAGTGCATTGTCCAAAGTCTTAAAGCAAGAAAATAGTAGAACTGCAATTTAAATCCAGATAGTTTAACTTCAAGGAATGAGTTATTAACTGGTCTATTATATTGCCCCAACCTTGTTAAATGTAAGTAATTTTGACAGTTATTTGCTTAAAAGTCTTTAATGACTCTGTGAGACCTACAGTAAAAAAATTATTAAACATGCTTGGACGATTTAGGACCCTTCCTGATCTACTTCCAAGTTTTCTTTTCTAATTTATTTTCCTTTACTCCCTTCTGAACACTATTTTTGTTGTTGTTGTTGTTGTTGTTTGAGACAGAGTCTCACTCTGTCACCCAGGCTGGAGTGCAGTGGCACCATCTCGGCTCATTGCAACCTGCGCCTCCCAGGTTCAAGCAGTTCTCGTGCTCACGTGTTCAGCCTCCAAGTAGCTGGGATTACAGGCATGCACCACCACGTCTGACTAATTTTTGTATTTTTGGTAGAGATGGGATTTTGCCATTTAAGCCATGCTGGTCTCAAACTCCTGACCTCAGGCAATCTGTCCACCTTGACCTCCCAAAGCGCTGGAATTACAGGCGTGAGCCACCACAGCTGGCCACTACATTTCTAATACCTTTCCTTCAATGTGTTTCTACCTTCCTGCCTTCATGCATTTGTGCATACAATTTATTCCACCTAGAAAGCTTACTCTTCCAATGTAATGAATTCTAATCATATCCATTTATGTGATTACCACATCATAGCACTAATTAACAGAAGAACACAACACAACAGTTAGAGATTTATTTAGTGGCAAATGATGTTAAAAGTTTTCTCTAGGAGATAGATTCTTAAAGCAGGAGGCAACACAGTATACTCCCAGTTAATGATACGGCACCTCCAATTTCCTAAAGTCTTTACCAGAATACAAATACTACACATGTTGCAAGATTCTCCTATTCTCATTGTCTGGTACTTGAAGGTCAGAAGTTAATGCCCTTCTATCCCTTCAGACTGTTATTGGAACCCAGGAAATATGCCTACCTGTTAAGAAAGCAAATATGCAAACTAACTCCAATGTGAGTGTTTTCTGCAAAACTGGTTAGTTGGAGGTGAGGTATTGCCTATTTTTAGGTATTTGGACAACAGCTGGAGGACCCATGCATCCTTGAAACTTTTTTTGTTTCTGAGATGGAGTCTCGCTGTGTCACCCAGGCTGGAGTGCAATGGTGTGATCTCGGCTCACTGCAACCTCTGCCTCCCAGGTTCAAGCGATTCTCCTGCCTCAGTCTCCTGACTAGCTGGGATTACAGGTGCCCACCACCACATCTGGCTAATTTTTGTATTTTTAGTAGAGGTAGGGTTTTGCCATGTTGGCCATGCTGGTTTTGAACTTCTGACCTCAGTTGATCTGCCTGCCTCGGCCTCCCAAAGTGCCCTGAAACTTTCTATCTATAGGCATCTCTTTTCACTGTTTGTTAACCTGGGTGGTGCTTGCTCTGAATTTGTTTGAACATCTAAGATCTCATATTCACGTCCCAACAGCATATTTTAAAGATAGTCTTGAATTGACTTGACGTTTCACAGAACTTTAAGATTCCAAGTCATAAACTGCTCTTTCCCTTATCTGAATTCTAAAGTTGTTCTACTTGATAATATTTTTATATTTCATATATGAGAAGATTAGCCATTTTCTGAATGTTTAAGAGCAATTTATTAATAAATATTTCAGGGAGTTACATCAACAAAATGGTGCAGTAGGAGATTCCAGCCCTCATCCCACCATGCTTTGAGCTAAATGTTTGTGTCCTGCCCACCTCCCCCAAAACCAAATTCATACATTGAAATCCTATCCCCCAAGGTGATAGTATTAGAACATGGAGCCTTTAGGAAGAGATAAGGTCATGAGGGCAGAGCCTTAATATTGATATTAGAGCCCTTATAAAAGAGATTCCAGATGGATAGTTCATCCCAATTACAATGTGGTGACACAAGAAGTAAGCAGTCTGCCATCCAGAAGGCAACCCTCCCTAGGACTGGGCCATGCTGATACCCTGATATGAGACTTCTAGTCTTTAAAATTCTGATAATTAAATTTGTCTTTTATAAGCCACCCAGCTGCGGAACAGGCATACCTGTTTTATTGCACTTTGCTTTATTGAGCTTGGCAGATAGTATCTTTTCCACAAATTGAAGGTTTGTGACAACCCTGCATCAAACAAGTTTATCTGTCATTTTTCCAACAGCACATGTGCACTTCATGTCACTATGTCACATTTTGGTAATTCTCACAATATTTCAAACTTTTTCATTATTATTATATTTGTACAGTGATATATAATTAGTGATCTTGGATGTTAGCATTGCAATTGTTTGGGAGCACCATAAATCATACTCATATACAATGGCAAACTTAATCCATAACTGTTGTATGTGTACTGACTGCTCCAATGACCAGTAGTTCCCACATTTATCTTTCTGCTCTTGAGTGTCTGTACTCCCAGAGACATAATGATACTGAAATTAGGCCTATTAATAACCCAGCATGGCTTCAAGTATCCAAGTGAAAGGAAGAGTCACATGTGTCTCATTTTAAATCAAAGGCTAGAAATACTTAAGCTTAGTCAAGAAGCCATGTCAAAAGCCAGGATAAGCCAAAAGCCAAAAGCCCATGCCAAACAGACAGCCTCAAGTTGTAAACGCGAAGTAAAAGTTCTTGAAGGAAATTCAAAGTGCACTCCAGTGAACACAAATGGTAAGAAAGCAAGACAGCCTTATTGCTGATATGGAGAAAGGTTTAGTGATCTGAATAGAAGATCAAACCAGCTAAAACATTCCCTTAAGCCAAAGGCTAATCCAAAGCAAGGTCCTAACTCTTCAATTCTCTGAAGACTGTAGAAACTGTAGAAGAAACATTGTAAGCTAGCAGAGGTTGGTTCTTGAGGTTTAAGGAAAGAAGTTATCTCCATAACAAAATTGCAATGTGAAACAGCAACTGGATGGAAAAATTGCAGCAAGTTATCCAGAAGCTCTAGCTAAGAACATTTATGAAGGTGGCTACACTAAACAACATAAATTTAATATTAACAAAACAGCCTTATTCTAGAAGAAGATGCTATCTAAGACTTTGATAGCTAGACAGGGGAAGTTAATGCCTGATTTCAAAGATTTAATTAAAGGAAAATCTGACTCTTGTTAGAGGCTACTGCAATTAGTGACTTTAAGTTGAAGCCAATGCTTATTCACCATTCTGAAAGTCCTAGGACCCCTAAGAATTATGCCAAATCTACTCTGCATGTTCTATATAGAGAAAAACAACAAAGCCTGGATTTCAGCACATCTGTTTATATTATAGTTTACTGACAATTTTAGAACCACTATTGAGACCTATGGCTTAGAAAAAGAAAAATGATTATTTTCAAAATATTACTGTACATTGACAATATATCTGATCACCCAAGAGCTCTGATGGAGATGTACAAGAAGATTAATGTTGTTTTTATACCTGCTCACAAAGAATCCATTCTGATGCCCACCGATCAATGAGCAATTTTGACTTTCAAATATTATTATTTTTGAAATACATTTGTTAAGTCTATGGCTGCCATAGAGAGTGATCCTTCTGATGAATCTGGGCAAAGTAAACTGAAAACTTGGAAAGAATTCACCATTCTAGCTGCCGTTAAATTGGTGATATATGGAAGGATGTCTAAATATCTAAAATGAAGCTTCAAGATGTGACTGAATTGCTGCAATCTCACAATAAAACTTAAAAGGATACGAGGTTGCAATTATGGTTTATGGCCATACCACCCTGAAAGTGGCCCATCTTGTTGAAGTTGCATTTATGGATGAACATTTATATTTTATATTTTTTATCTTTGAAACAGGGTCTCTGTCACCCAAGCTGGAATGCAGTGGCATAATCATGGCTCACTGCAGTCTCAACCTCCCAGACTCAGGGCATCCTCCCACCTCAGCCTCCTTAACAGCCAGGACTAAAGGCATGTGCCACCACACCTGGCTAAGTTTTTGTAATTTTCTTTTTTCCTCCTGTAGAGATAGGATTTTGCTGTGTTTCTCAGCCTGAAATTGAACTCCTGGGCTCAAGCAATCTTCCCACCTCAGCCTTCCAAAATGCTGGGATTACAAGCCTGAGCCAGAATACTTTATTGTGTCCAGTCAGTAAAGTATCTTTTAATGATGGTAAGTACATTTTTATTTAGATATAATGCTATTTTGCACTTAATTTACTGCAGTATAGCGTAAAGATAAACTTTATATGCACTGGAAAACCAAAACCATTGTGCAACTCACTTTCTTGCAATATTCACTTTAATGCAGTGGTCTGGAATATAACCTGCAATATCTCTGAGGTATGTCTGTATTTTGTTATAGCAGCCCAAATAAACAGATACTCCACATAAACAATAGCAACATTCACGGATAAAAATAGCTTTGGGAGAGTTGTAAAGTAAAATTAAGAAGCTACAACAACTCAGTCAAGCACTAAAACTGAAATGATCACATATAAAAGTACAGAAAGTATCTTACCTGTGTCATCTTGCCCCTAGCTGGCACAACTCAGTACCAAAAGGAATTCCCTGGGATATGACTTTTCCTTATGGGGAAAAATAAAAAATAGAAAAACCCCATCAATTCTCACTGCTAAAGACTCCCACAATCTTTACCAACACAGACTCCAGTTGATAGAATCATGTTTCTATACCGTCCTGGATCCAAAGCAGTAATGCATGCCCCTGTCCCCTGGACCTGGTACGACCACCAAACAGTCCCTGGATCCAGTGCACACTAGACCCCAGCACTGCTGGAACATCCATGACCCAGCCCCACTGCATATATACCAGATCCAATGCTACCACACCCTGACTAGACCCAGCCACATCCTTCCCAAAGTGATCTACATATTCCATGCAATTACTATAAAAAAATCCCAATATCATACAACAGATAAACAAAAAATAAAAAGCAAGAAATTAAAGCATATCACCAGAGAAAATTACCTTCATTAAAAGGAAAATAGAAATAAATGAAAGAAGGAAGAGAAGACCACAAAAAACAGCAAACAAACAAATAAATGGCAGAAGTTAAATCCTTACTTATCAATAAGAACATTGAATGGAAATGGAATAAACTTCCCAGTCAAAAGAAATAGAGTAGGTAAATGGATTTTTTTAAAAAGACCTGATAATCTGTTGTCCACAAGAAACACACTTCACCTATAAAGACACATATAACTTGAAAATAAAGAAATAGAAAAAGACATTTCATGCCAATGGAAACTACAAAAGATCAGAAGTAGCCATACTTATATTGGACAAAATAGATTTCAAGACAGAAACTATATGGAGAGACAAAGAATGTCACTATATAATGATAAAGGGGTCAATTCAGCAAGAGAATGTAATGATCATATTTATTTAATAAGGACTCACTCCTGCCATTTTTTTGTTTATTTGCTGGTTGTTGCGTGGTCTTCCCTTCCTTCTTTCATTCTTTCTATCTTCCTAGAAAGGAAGAATACTTCTAAAATTGTATTATGAGGCCAGCATTACTGTGATACAAAAACCAAAGACACATCAAAAAAAAGAAAACTGCAGGCCAGTATCTCTGGTTAATATTGATGCAGAAATACTCAACAAAATACTAGCAAATTGAATTCAACAATACATTAAAAAGATTGTTTATCATGACTAAGTAGGAGTTATCCCAGGGATGCAGGGATGGTTCAACACATGCAAATCAATCAATGTGATATGCTATATCAACGGAATGAAGGACTAAACAAAATAACCATTTCAATTGATGCTGAAAATGCATTAGAGAAAATTCAACCTCACTTTATGATTAAAAAAGAAACCCTTAAAAAACTGGATATAGAAAGAATATACATCAATATAATAATAGTCATATATGACAGACCCACAGCTAGTATCATACTGAATGGAGACAAACTAAAAGCCTTTCCTCAAAGATCAGGCACAACAAGGATGGCCACTTTCATCACTGTTATTCAACATAATACTGGAAGTCCTAGCTAGAGCAATCAGACAAAAGAAAGAAATAAAGAGCATCTAAATTGGAAAAGGAGAAGTCAAATTATTCTTGTGTGAAGATTATATGATCCTATATTTGGAGAAACCTAAAGAATACATGCCCCAAAAAATTAGAACCAATAAGCAAATTCAGTAAAGTTGCAGGATACAAAATCAACATTCAAAAATTAGTAGCATTTCTTTATGCCAACAGTGAGCAATCTGAAAAAAGAAATCAAGAAAGTAATCCATTTATAATAAGCACAAATAAAATAAAATAGCTAAAAATTAACATAACCAAAGAAATGAAAGATCTCTGCAATGAAAACTGTGCAACAGTGATGCAAAAATTTGAAGGATACATAAAAAGAAGAAATGATATTCCATGCTCATGGGTTGAAAGAATCAATATTGCTAAAACATCCACACTACTCAAAGCAATCTACAAATTTAATGCAATCCCTATCAAAACAGCAATGACATTCTTCACAAAGGTAGAAAAAAAAATCCTAAAATTTATATAGAACCATAAAAGACCCAAAATAGTTGAAACTATCCTAAGAAATAAAGAGCAAAACCAGAGAAATCACATTATCCAACTTTAAATTATACTACAGAGCTATATTAATTAAAATGGCATGGTACTGGAATAAAAACAAACACATGGATCATTGGAAGAGAACAGAGAATCCAGAGATAAATTCATACATCGACAGAGAACTCATTTTTGACAAAAGTGCCAAGAATATTTATTAAGGAAAGGACAGTCTCTTCAACAAATGGTGCTGGGAAAACTGGATATTCATATGCAAAAAAATAAAAGTAGATCCCTATATCTCAAGATGTACAAAAATCAAATTAAGATGGATTGAAGACTTAAATCTAAGACCTCAAACTATGAAAGTACTGCAAGAAAACATTGGGGAAATGCTCCAGGACATTTAACTGGAAAATAATTTCTTAAGAAACATTCCACAAGCACATGCAACCAAAGCAAAAACAGATAAATAGGATCATATCAAGTTAAAAACTCCTGTACAGTAAAGGGAAAAATAAACGGAAGAGACAACCCACAGAATGGGAGAAAATACTTGCAAATTACCCATCTGACAAGGGATTAATAAGCAGAACATATAAGGGGCTCTAATAACTCTACAGGAAAAAAAATCTAATAATCCAATTAAAAATAGGAAATCATCCATCTATGCATCTGTAGCCAATTGATCTTTGACAAGACTGTCAAGAACACACAATGAAGAAAGAATAGTCCCTTCAATAAATGTTGTTTGGAAAACTGGAGGTCCATATGCAGAAGTTTACAATTGGACTCATCCCACACCATATACAAAAATCAACTAAAAATAGATTAAAGACTTAAACCTAAGACATGAAACATAAAACAAAGGCAAGGAAACATAGACAACATCCTCTTGACATTGATCTGGATAGCAATATGTTTTATATGATACCAAAAGCAAAGGTGACAAATGCAAAAATGGGCAGGTAGGATTTCATCAAACCACACAGAGCTCTGCATGGCAAAGGAAACAATTAACAGATTAAAAAGGTAAGCTGCAGAATGGAGGTAAATTTTTTTTTTTTTTTTTGTTTTGAGACAGAGTCTTGCTCTGTCACCCAGGCAGGAATGATGCAGTGGCACAAGACCTAGCCCACGATTCAATTACTTCCCACTGGGTTGCTCCCACAACATGTGCAATTCTGGGAGATACAATTCAAGTTGAGATTTGGGTGGGGACACCACCAAACCATATCACTCATATAACTCAATAACAATAACCAAAAAAAACTCAATTAAAAAGACATACAATGAGAGATTTCCAGCTTATGTTTCCACATGTAAGGAACTCAAAAATTACCACTTGTTATACTCTATTATAACAAGAAGTAAAAAAATTCAACAGGATGAAAAAATTAGCAACTCTTCTTGAATCTACATGAGAAGAGAGGACAAAGGGCAAACCAGTGCCCTCAAGACTGAAGAGACAGACAGGTGAATACAGAGAGTCACAGTTTACTAGAGAAAAGAATGAGGAGTGGGAACAACCTAAGGAAGTAGAGTAATAAAACCTTATCTGAAATTGATGAATTTCTAGAAGCACAGTGTGGACAAATTTGAGAGTTTAAAACTCCAGAGGAAGCAGGGGGTGGTCAGCCATAGAGAGATCCCCACACATTTGTGAGTTTTATCTCCAGGAACTAAACCAGGTTCTTACAATAAATATCAGAGAAAATTTCCTCTTGCTTCTGACAGGGGAAGAAAAAAAAGAACCCTTTTGAAATACACGACAACGCTATTATTTTTACCAAGGTCTGCCCTCAAGAGAAATTATTTTTAAAAAACCTTAACCTACTGGGGTTTTATCAGTGCCTAGCTCATCTGGCAAAAGAGAAATACCTGACTCTAGCCAGTTTAAGTCATTCTGTGCCACTTACAGGAATCAGAGAGAGAAACTGAGGAGCACTAGCAAAGTTTAGAGTACAAAGGTTAAAAGACCTGATAATAGAACTATGAAACATCTCCCTCCCCTCAGCACTTTACTACCACATTACTAAAGGCATAGTACCAGAACATGATGTCTTTTTTTTTCTTTTATTGTACTTTAGGTTCTGGGGTACATGTGCAGATCATGAAGGATTGTTGCATAGGTACATACATGGCAATATGGTTTGCTGCCTCCATCCCCCTGTCACCTATCTCTGGCATTTCTCCCCATGTTATCCCTCCCCAACCTCCTCACCCACTGCTATCCTTCCCCTACCCCCTCAACAGACCCCAGTGTGTGATGCTCCCCTCTCTGTGTCCATGTGTTCTCATTGTTCAACACCCACCTATGAGTGAGAACATGCAGTGTTTGATTTTCTGTTCTTGTGTCAGTTTGCTGAGAATGATGGTTTCCAGATTCATCCATGTCCCTACAAAGGACACGAACTCATCCTTTTTATGGCTGCATAGTATTCCATGGTGTATATGTGCCATATTTTCCTTGTCCAGTCTATCATCGATGGGCATTTGCGTTGGTTCCAGGTCTTTGTTATTGTAAACAGTGCCACAATGAACTTATGTGTGCATGTGTCCTTATAGTAGAATGATTTATAATCCTTTGGATATATACCCAGTAATGGGATTGCTGGGTCAAATGGAATTTCTATTTCTAGGTCCTTGAGGAATCGTCACACTGTCTTCCACAATGGTTGAACAAAGTTATACTCCCACCAACAGTGTAAAATTGTTCCTATTTCTCCACATCCTCTTCAGCATCTGTTGTCTTCAGATTTTTTAATGATTGCCATTCTAACTGGCATGAGATGGTATCTTGTGGTTTTGATTTGCATTTCTCTAATGACCAGTGATGATGAGCATTTTTTCATATGTTTGTTGGCCTCATCTATGTCTTCTTTTGAAAAGTGTCTGTTCATATCCTTCATGCATTTTTGAATGGGTATTTTTTTCTTATAAATCTGTTTTAGTTCTTTGTAGATTCTGGATATTAGCCCTTTGTCCAATGGGTAGATTGCAAAAATTGTTTCCCATTTTGTTGGTTGTCGGTTCACTCTAATGATTGTTTCTTTTGCTGTGCAGAAGCTCAGGACTTTAATTAGGTCCCATTTGTCTATTTTGGCTTTTGTTGCCAATGCTTTTGGTGTTTTAGTCATGAAGTCCTTGCCTATGCCTATGTCCTGAATGGTTTTGCCTGGGTTTTCTTCTAGGTTTTTTATGGTGTTAGGTCTTATGTTTAAGACTTTAATCCATCTGGAGTTAATTTTAGTGTAAGGTGTCAGGAAGGGGTCCAGTTTCTGCTTTCTGCACATGGCTAGCCAATTATTCCAACATCATTTATTAAACAGGGAATCCTTTCCCCATTGCTTGTTTTTGTGAGATTTGTCAAAGATCAGATGGTTGTAGATGTGTGGCATTGCCTCTGAGGCCTCTGTTCTGTTCCATTGGTCTATATCTCTGTATAGTGCAAGGCTTACTAAAATGCAAAAAACACAATTTGAATGGACAAGCATTAGAGCAAGACATGATAGGAATGTTTGAATTATCATACTAGAAATGTAGAACAATAGTGATTAATATGCTAAGGGACCTAATGGACAAAGTATACAACATGCAAGAACAAATGGGAAATGTAAGCAGAAAGATAGAAATCCTAAGAAAGAACTAAAAAGATATGCTAGAGATAAAAAACAAAAACACTGTAACAGAAATACAGAGAGCCTTGATTGTCTTATATTTAGAATAAACACGGCTGAGGGAAAAATCTCCAAACTTGAGATTTATCAATAGAAAATTTCAAAACTAAAAGCAAGAATAGAGGAAGAAAGAAAGGACCCTTTTGAAAGATACCAAATAGAAAAGCATATCAAAAGACTGTGAGACTACTATAAAAGTTGTAACGTACATGCAATTGAAATACTAAAAGGAAAAGAGAGATCAGAACAGAGAAATACTAAAAATAATAATGAGTGAAAATTTTCTAACATTTATGTCAGAAGCCAAACTACAGACCCAGAAAGTTCACAGAACACCAAGTAAGACAAATGTAAAAACAAAAGCTAACAAACAAAAAAAATAACCCCTAAATCAAGGCAAATCATTTATACTCAAAACAGAAAATCAAAGATAATGAAATTTCTGAAAGAAGCTAAAGGCAAAAAACAGACCTATTTATAGATAAACACAGATAAGAATTGCATCCAACCTCTCCTCAGACACCATAAAAGCAAAGAAAAGAGTGAGGAAAAATATGTACAGTGTTAACAGAGAAAAAAAACCTACTAATCTATAATTCTGTACTGTAAAATTATCTGTCAAAAGTGAATGAGAAATACTTTCTCAGAGAAAACTTAAGGGAATTTATTGCCAGTAGACCTGCCTTGCAAGAAATGTTAAAAACAGGTTGTTTTTTTTTAGAGGGGAGCATATTAATATATGTAGAAACTCAGGTATTCATAAGGAAAGGAAGAACATAAAAGAAGGAATAAGTGAAGGTAAAATAAAACTTTCATTTTTCTTATTCTTAATTGATCTAACAGATAAGAATTTTTAAAAACAATATTGACAACGTTTATATAAGTGAAATAAATGATAGTAATAATAGATTGTAGAAAGAAATTAGAATAATTTTGTTATTGTAAGCTACTTACACTACCTGTGAAATAGTATAGTTTCATATGTAATCAGATTTGAATTAGTTTAAATATATATTGCAAAGTTTAGAACGACCACTAAAAGAAATAAAAACACAAAAGTAAAACTAACAAGTTTAGAAAGTAGAGAAAATAGAATTATAGAAAATGTTCAATTAAAATTATAAAAGGCAGAAAAAATGGAAGACAAAAATAGTTACAAAGAACAAGAATAGCAAATTAAAAAGTAACAAAAGCAATAGATATTAATCCAACTATCACAATAATCACTTCAAATGTCAGTGATCTAAATGTCAATAATTTACATATAACAATTCAAAGACGGTGATTGTCTGACAATATATAGTCAGAAAAACAAGACCTGACTATATGTTGTCTGTGAGAAACCCATTTAAAATATAAAGACACAAAATGGGTGGCAAAAATATACCATGCTAACATAAATCATAAAGCAGTAGCTGGGTAAATTTCAGACAGAGCAGACTTCAAAGCAAGAAAAGTTAAGAGGCTTAAAGAAAAACATTACACAATGAAAAAGGGGTCAATTCTACAATAAGACATGAAAGTATTAGATGTTTATATATCTAACAACAGAGTATCAAACTATATGAGGCAAAAACTGATAGAACTGTAAGAAGAAATAGATAAACCCACTGTTATAATTGGAGGCTTCAACACTTCTCAGTCAGAAGTGGACTGATAGAGCAGGTAAAAATCAGTTAAGAGTACAATTGAACTCAATGATACCATCAATCAACTGGTTGTAATTGACACCTGTAGACTACATTATCCAAAAATAGCATGTTGATGCAAAACTAATTATGGTTTTGGACCGTGAAGTTTAAATCATTATAACTAGGCTCACATATCTTTATTAATCATTGGTGAATTCGACCACACATTTAAAGAAGAAATTGTACCAATTCTCTACAATATCTCTCAGAAGATAGAAGCAGATGGAATACTTCCTAATTCTATAAGACCAGTAATAAATATCTTAATATTAAAATCAGACAATGACATTACAAGGACATCTCATGCCAGTTAGAATGGCGATCATTAAAAAATCTGGAGACAATAGATGCTGAAGAGGATGTGGAGAAATAGGAACATTGGTGGTGCGAGTGTAAATTAGTTCAACCATTGTGGAAGACAGTGTGACAATTCCTCAAGGACCTAGAAATAGAAATTCCATTTGACCCAGCAATCCCGTTACTGGGTATATACCCAAAGGATTATAAAATTGTTCTATTATAAAGACATATGCACATGTATGTTCATTGCAGCACTGTTTACAATAGCAAAGACCTTCTATAATAGACTGGACAAGGAAAATGTGGCACATATACACCATGGAATACTATGCAGCCATAAAAAAGGATGAGTTCATATCCTTTGTAGGGACATGGATGAATCTGGAAACCATCATTCTCAGCAAACTGACACAAGAACAGAAAATCAAACACTGCATGTTCTCACTCATAGGTGGATGTTGAACAAGGAGAACACATGGACACAGGGAGGAGAGCATCACACACTGGGGTCTGTTGAGGTAGACAGGAGAGGCACAGCAGGGGGTGGGGAGGTTGGGGAGGGATAACATGAAGGGAAATGCCAGATATAGGTGACGGGGGGAGGGAGGCAACAAACCACCTTGCCAGGTATGTACCTATGCAACAATCCTTCATGATCTGCACATGTACTCCAGAACCTTAAGTACAATAAAAAAAAAAAATCTATCCATCAGACAAAGGGCTAATATCCAGAATCTACAAAGAACTAAAACAAATTCACAAGAAAAAAATTTACAATTCCATCAAAAAGTGGGCAAAGGATATGAACAGACACTTCTCAAAAGAAGACTTTTATGCAGCTAACAATCACATGAAAAAATGCTCATCATCACTGGTCATTAGAGAAATGCAAATCAAAGCTACAATGAGATACCATCTGATGCCACTTAGAATGGTGATCATTAAAAAGTCAGAAAATAACAGAAGCTGGAAAGGATGAGGAGAAATAGGAACGCTTTTACACTGTTGGTGGGAGGGTAAATTGGTTCAACCATTGTGGAAGACGGTGTGGCTATTCCTCAAGAGGTCTACAACCAGAAATACCATTTGACCCAGCAATCTCATTACTAGGTATATACCCAAAGGATTATAAATTATTCTACTATGAAGACACATGAACACCTATGTTTATTGCAGCACTATTCACAATAGCAAAGACCTGGAACCAACCCAAATGCCCATCAGTGATAGACTGGATAAAGAAAATGTGGCATATTAACACCATGGAATACTATGCAGCCATAAAAAGGATGAGTTCATGACCTTTACATGGACATGGATAAAGGTTGAAACCATCATTCTCAGCAAACTAACACAAGAACAGAAACCCAAACACCACATGTTCTCACTCATAAGTGGGAGTTGAACAATGAGAATACATTGACACAGGGAGGGAAATATTATACGCCAGGGCCTGTCAGAGGGTGGGGGGCTAGAGGAGAGATAACATTAGGGGAAATACCTAATGTAGATGAGGTATTGATGGGTGCGGCAAACCACCACGGCACATGTATACTTATGTAACAAACTTGCACATTCTTCACATGTATCCCAGAACTTAAAGCATAATGAAGAAAAAAAAAAAAAAACACTTTTCAAAAAAATAAGTAAAATGAGAAAACTTTTATAACTTCCCAGTAAAAAATAATAAAGTAGGCAAGAATTGATGTCTCCATTTATTTAGTTCATCTTTGATTTCTTTCATCTGAGTTTTGTAGTGTTTCTCATAGACATCCTATATGTATTTTGTTATGTTTATACCTAAGAATTGCATTTTTGGAGGCTCTGGTATAAATTCTGCCTTAAAAATTTCAAATTCCACTTGTTTGTTACTGGTTTATAAAAAGTGGTTGGCTTTTATATACTAACCTTGTATCTCACAATCTTGCTAACAATCACTTGTTAATTCTAGGAGATTTTGTTATTGTCTTTGTTGTTGATTCTTTCAGATTTTCTACATAAAAAATATATCATGAATAAAAACTATTGTTTTATTCCCATCTATATGCCTTTTTTTCTTTTCTTGTGTTATGCATTAGCTAATATTGCATCATTCCAGTATGTGTTGAAAGAAATGAGAAGAGACACTCTTGCCTGTTCTTGATCGTAATGGGGAGCTTCTAGTTTCTCATTATTAAGCAGGATGTTGTAGGTTTTTTATTGTTATTCTTTATAAAGTTGAAGAGGTTTCCCTTTAGTCCTAGGGTGCCAAGAGTTTTATTATAAATAGGATGTTTTATTTTTTCAAATGTTCTCTCTGAATCTGATGTAATCATGTGATTTTCTTTTTAAGCCTGTTGATGTGATGTGATATATTAATTGATTATTGAAAATTAAATGACCTTTGGATACTTGAGATAAATTCCACTTGGTTCTGGTATATAACTCTATTTTCTCTTGTTGGATTCTCTGTTAATACTTTGTTGAGGATTTTTCCACCTATGTTCATGGGAGATATTGGTGTATAGTTTTATTCACCAATGCTTTTGGTGTTTTAGTCATGAAGTCCTTGCCTATGCTTATCTCCTGAATGGTTTTACCTAGGTTTTCTTCTAGGTTTTTTATGGTGTTAGGTCTTATGTTTAAGACTTTAATCCATCTGGAGTTAATTTTAGTGTAAAGTGTCAGGAAGGGGTCCAGTTTCTGCTTTCTGCACACTGCTAGCCAGTTTTCCCAACACCATTTATTAAATAAGGAATCCTTTCCCCATTGTTTGTTTTTGTCAGGTTTGTCAAAGATGAGATGGTTGTAGATGTGTGGCATTGTCTCCATGGCCTCTGTTCTGTTTCATTGGTCTATATCTTTGTTTTGGTACCAGTACCATGCTGTTTTGATTACTGTAGCCTTGTAGTATAGTTTGAAGTCAGGTAGCATGATGCCTCTGGCTTTCTTCTTTTTGCTTAGGATTGTCTTGGCTATGCAGGCTCTTTTTTGGTTCCATATGCAGTTTAAGGTGTTTTTTCCAGTTCTGTGAAGAAGGTCACTGGAAGCTTGATGGGGATAGTGTTGAATCTATGAATTACTTTGGGCAGTATGGCCATTTTCATGATATTGATTCTACCTAACCATGAGCATGGAATGTTTCTCCATCTGTTTGTGTCTTCTCTTATTTCCTTGAGCAGTGGTTTGCAATTCTCCTTGAAGATGTCCTTTACATCCTTTGTTAGTTGTATTCCTAGGTATTTTATTCTCTTTGCACAATTGTGAATGGGAGTTCGCTCATGATTTGGCTCAGTCTGTTATTGGAGTATAGGAATGCTTGTGATTTCTGCACAGTGATTTTGTAAACTGAGGCTTTGCTAAAGTTGCTTATCGTTTAAGGAGATTTGGGGCTGAGATTATAGGGTCTTATAAATACACAATCATGTTGTCTGCAAACAGAGACAATTTGACTTTCTCCTTTCCTAATTGAATACCCTTTATTTTTTTTCTTCCCTAATTGCACCTGCTAGAACTTCCAATAATATATTGAATAGGAGTGGTGAGAGAGGGTATGCTTGCTTAGTGCCAGATTTCAATGGGAATGCTTCCAGTTTTTGCCCATTCAGTATGATATTGGCTGTAGGTCTGTCGTAAATAGCTTTTATTATTTTGAGATATGTTCCATCGATACCTAGTTTGTTGAGAGTTTTTAACATTAAGGGATGAAATTTGAATTTTGTCAAAGGCCTTCTCTGCATCTATTGAGATAATCATGTGGTCTTTGTCTTTGGTTCTGTTTATGTAGTGAATTATGTTATAGGCTTGTGTATGTTGAACCAGCCTTGCATCCCTGGGATGAAGCCTACTTGATCATGATGGATAAGTTTTTTGACATGCTATTGTAATTGGTTTGCCAGTATTTTATTGAAGATTTTTGCTTCTATGTTCATCATGGATATTGGCCTGAATTTTTCTTTTTTTGTTGAGTCTCTGCCAGGTTTTGGTATCAGGATGATGTTGGTCTCATAAAATGATTTGGGAAGGATTCCCTTTTTTTGTATTGTTCAGAATAGTTTCAGAAGGAATCGTACCAGCTCCTCTGTACATCAGGTAGAATTTGGCTGTGAACCTGTCTGAACCTCCACTTTTATTGGTTGGTAGGCTATTAATTCCTGCCTCAACGTCAGCCCTTGTTATTGGTCTGTTCAAGGTTTCAACTTCTTCCTTGTTTAGGCTCGGGAGGGTTCAAGTGTCTAGGAATTTATAAATTTCTTCCAGGTTTACTGGTTTATGTGCATAGAGTTATTGGTCATAATCTCTGATGATAGTTTGTATTTCTGTGGAATTGGTGGTGATGTCCCATTTATCGTTTTTTATTGCATCTATTTGATTCCTCTCCCTTTTCTTTTTTATTAATCTGGCTAGTGGTCTGTCTATTTTGTTTATCTTTTAAAAAAAACCAGCTCCTGGATTTATTGATTTTTTGAAGGGTTTTTTGTGTCTCTATCTCCTTCAGTTCTGCTCTGATCTTAGTTATTTCTTGTGTTCTGCAAGTTTTGAGTTTGTTTGATCTTGCACCTCTTGCTCTTTCAATTTTGATGATAGGGTGTCAATTTTAGATCTTTCCTCACTTCTCATGTGGGCATTTATTGCTATAAATTTCCCTCTAGACACTGCTTTCAATGTGTACCAGAGATTCTGGTACATTGTGCCTTTGTTCTCTTTGGTTTCAAAGACCATCTTTATTTCTGCCTTCACTTCATTGTTTATCTAGTTGACGTTCAGGAGCCACTTGCTCAATTTCCATGAAGTTATGCAGTTCTGAGTTAGTTTCTTAATCCTGAGTTTTAATTTGATTGCCCTGTGGTCTGAAAGACTGTTATGATTTCCATTCTTTTGCATTTGCTGAGGAGTGATTTACTTCCAATTATGTGGCCAGTTTTGGAGTAGATGCAATGTGGCACTGAGAAGAATGTGTATTCTGTGGATTTGGGGTGGAGATTTCTGTAGATGTCTGTTAGGTCCACTTGGTCCAGATCTGAGTTCAAGTCCTGGATATCTTGTTAATTTTCTGTCTCGTTGATCTAATATTGACAGTAGAGTGTTAAAGTCTCCCACTATTATTATGTGGGAGTCCAAGTCTCTTTGTAGGTCATTAAGAACTTGCTTTATGTATCTGGGTGCTCCTGGATTGGGTGCATATATATTTAGGATCATTAGCTCTTCTTGATGCATTGATCCCTTTACCATTATGTTATGCCCTTCTTTGTCTCTTTTGATCTTTGTTGGTTTAAAGTCCATTTTATCAGAGACTAGGATTGCAACTCCTGCTTTTTTTTGCTCTCCAATTGCTTGATAAATTTTATTCCATCCCTTTATTTTTAGCCTATGTGTTTCCTTGCACATAAAATGGGTTTCCTGAACATAGCACACTGATGGGTCTTGACATTTTATCCAATTTGCCAATCTGTGTCTTTTGATTGGGGCATTTAGCCCATTTACATTTAAGGTTAATATTGTTATGTGTGAATTTGATCCTGCCATTTTGATGCTAGCTGAATGATTTGCCCATTATTTGATGCATTTTCTTCATTGTGCCAATGGTAAACCATTTGGTACATTTTTGGAGTGGCTGGTACTGGTTGTTCTTTTCTATGTTTAGTGCTTCTTTGAGGAGCTCTTGTAAGGCAGGCCTGGTCGTGATGAAATCTCTGAGCAATTTCTTGTCCGTGAAGGAATTTTTTTCTCCTTCCCTTATGAAGCTTAGTTTGGCTGGATATGAAATTCTAGGTTGAAATTTCTTTTCTTTAAGGATGTTGAATATTGGCCCCCACTCTCTTCTGGCTTGTAGGGTTTCTGCTGAGAGATCCACTGTGAGTCTGATAGACTTCCCTTTGTGAGTAACCTACCTTTCTCTCTAGCTGCCCTTAGCATTTTTTCCTTCATTTCAACCCTGGTGAATCTGATGATCATATGCCTTGGGGTTGTTCTTCATATCTTTGTGGTGTTCTCTGTATTTCCTGGACTTGAATGTTGGCCTGCCTTGCTAGGTTGGGGAAGTTCTCCTGGATAATATCCTCAAGAGTGTTTTCCAGCTTGGATTCATTCTCTCCGTCACATTCAGGTATGCCCGTCAAATGTAGATTAGGTCTTTTCACATAATCCCGTATCTCTTGGAGGCTTTTTACATTTCTTTTCACTCTTTTTTCTCTAATCTTGCCTTCTCATTTTATTTCATCGAGTTGATCTTCAATCTCTGATATCCTTTCTTCTGCTTGGTCAATTCGGATATTGAAACTTGTGTATGCTTCACAAAGTTCTCGTGCTGTGTTTTTCAGCTCCGTCAAGTATTTATATTCTTCTCTAAGCTGTTTATTCTTGTTAGCATTTCATCTAACCTTTTTACAAGGTTCTTAGTTTCTTTGCATTGGATTGGCATCTGTTCTTTTAGCTCTGAGAAGTTTGTTATTACTCACCTTCTGAAGCCTGTTTCTGTCAATTCATCAGATTCATTCTCCATCCAGCTTTGTTCCCTTGCTGGTGAGGAGTTGTGATCCTTTGGAGGAGGGGAGCCATTCTGATTTTTGGTGCTTTCATCCTTTTTGCGCTGGTTTCTTCCCATCTTCATGGCTTTGTCTACCTGTGGTCTTTGTAGTTGGTGACTTTTGGATGGGGTCTCTGAGTGGACATCCTTTTTGTTGATGTTGAAGCTATTTCTTTCTGTTTCTTAGTTTTCCTTCTAACAGTCAGGCCCCTCTGCTATAGGACTGCTGGAGGTCCACTCCAGACACTGCTTGCCTGGGGATCACCTGCAGCAGCTGTGGAACAGTAAGGGTTGCTGCTGGTTTCTTTTTCTGTAATCTTTGTCCCAGAAGGGTACCCACCAGATGTCAGCCTGAGCTCTCCTTTATGAGGTGTCTCCTTGGGTATACAGGGGTCGGGGAGCTGCTTGAAGAGACAGTCTGTCCCTTTTAGGACCTCAAGTGCTGTGCTCAGAGCTCCATTGTTCCATGCAGAGCTGCTGGGCAGGTATGTTTAAGTCTGCTGTAGTGGAACTCATAACCACCTCTTTTCCCAGGTGCTTAGTCCTAGGAAGGTTGAACTGTATTTATAAGTTCCTGATGTGCTGCTGCCTTTTTTGATAGATGTCCTGCCCTGCATAGAGATAGTCTAGTCACAGTCTGCCAGCAGAGGCATTGCTGAGCTGCCACGGGTTCTGCCCAGCTGCTGTGTGAACTTCCTGGAGGCAGTTAGAATGCCTCGGTATTGGCAGACTGCCTTGGTAGTGGCAGATGCCCTTCCCCCAACCAAGCTAAACCATCCTGAGTCCAGCTGTACTTGCTGCAAAACTCTCAATCCAGAGTGTTTCAGATTGCTTGTTTTGTGGAAGTGATATCTGCTGAGCCAGATCACCTGGCTCCCTGTCATAGCTCCCTCCCTTTCAGCTGAATGGGCGGCTCTGTCTCTCAGGCATTCCAGGTGCCAGTTGAAACTGCCACCCAGATTTGTGTGCATTTCTGTGTGCCAACCTGCTGCACTGGCTGAAGCAGAACTCCTGGTCTGTGGGCAGTGAAAACTCATTTGGAAATGCAGTGAACACTCACCCTCTGCATTGTTCCTTCTGGGAACTACACTTAAGTTGTTCCTATTTGGCCATCTTGGATCCTCTGATGAATAGATTTAAAAAATTATCTCCCATTCTGTAGGCTTCCTGTTCACTCTGATGATAGTTTCTTTTGCTGCGCAGAAGCTCTTTAGTTTAATTAGATCCCATTTGTCAATTCTGGCTTTTGTTGACATTGCTTTTGGTGTTTTAGTCATGAAGTCTTTGCCCATCCCTATGTCCTAATGGTATTGCCTACATTTTCATCTAGCGTTTTTATGGTGCTAGGTCTTACATTTAAGTCCTTAATCCATCTTGAATTAATTTTTGTATAAGATCTAAGATAGGGGTCCAATTTCAGTTTTCTGCATATGGCTAGCCAGTTTTCCCAACACCACTGATTAAATAGGGAATCCTTTCTCCGTTGCTTGTTTTTGTCAGGTTTGTTAAATATCAGATGGTTTTAGATGTGTGGCATGATTTCTGAGGTCTCTGTTCTATTCTATTGATCTATACATCTGTTTTGGTACCAGTATTATGCTGGTTTTGGTTACTCCAGCCTTGTAATATAGTTTGAAGTTGAGTAGCATGATGCCTCTAGCTTGTTCTTTTTTCTTAGGATTGTCTTGGCTACAGTGAAATTTAGATTTTCTAATTCTGTATAGAAAGTCAATGGTAGCTTAATGGGGATAACATTGAATCTATAAACTACTTTGGGCAGTATGGCCAATTTCATAGTATTGATTCTTCCTAACCATGAGCATGGAATATTTTTCCATCTGTTTGTGTCCTCTTTTATTTCCTTGAGCAGAGGTTTATAGTTCTCCTTGAAGAGGTCCTTCACATCCCTTGTTAGTTGTATTCCTAGGTATCTTTATTCTCTTTGTAGCAATTTTGAATGGAAGTTCACTCATGATTTGGCTCTCTGTTTGTCTACTATTGGTATATAGGAATGCTTGTAATTTTTGCACATTGATTTTGTATGCTGAGACTTTGCTGAAATTGCTTATCAGCTTAAGGAGATTTGGGGATGAGACAACGGGGTTTTCTAAATATATAATCATGTCAGCTGCAAACAGCAACAAATTGACTTTCTTTCTTTCTGTTTGAATACCCTTTATTTCTTTCTCTTGCCTGATTGCCCTGGCCAGAACTTCCAATAATATGTTGAATAGGAGTGGTGAGAGAGGGCATCCTTGTTTTGTGCAGGTTTTCAAAGGGAATGTTTCCAGCTTTTGCCCATTCAGTATGATATTGGTTGTGGGTTTGTCATAAATAGCTGTTATTATTTTGAGATGTGTTCCATCAGTACCTAGTTTATTGAGAGTTATTAGCATGAAGGGGTGTTGAATTTTGTCAAAGGCCTTTTCCACATCTATTGAGATAATCATGTGTTTTTTGTTATTGGTTCTGTTTATGTGATGGATTACATTTATTGATTTGCATATGTTGAACCAGCCTTGCATCCCAGGGATGAAGGTGACTTGATCGTGGTGGATAAGCTTTTTGATATGCTGCTGGATTTGGTTTCCCAGTATTTTATTGAAGATTTTCGCATTGATGTTCATCAAGGATATTGGCCTGATATTTTTGTTGTGGTTGTTGTTTCTCTGCCAGGTTTTGGTATCAGGATGATGTTGGCCTCATATAATGAGTTAGGGAGGGGTCCCTCTTTTTCTATTGTTTGGAATAGTTTCAGAAGGAATGGTACCAGTTCCTCTTTGTACCTCTTGTAGAATTTGGTTGTGAATCCATCTGGTTCTGGACTTTTTTTGTTGGTAGGCTATTAATTACTGCCTCAATTTCAGAACTTGTTTTTGGTCTATTCAGGGATTTCATTTCTCCCTGTTTTAGTCATTGGAGGATGTATGTGTCCAGGAATTTATCCATTTCTTCTATATTTTCTAGTTTATTTTCATAGAGCTGTTTATCGTATTATCTGATGTTTGTATTTCTGTGGGATCAGTGGTGATATCCTCTGATATCCTCCTTTATCATTTTTAGTTTAACACCCCACTGTCGATATTAGACAGATAAATGAGACAGAAAATTAACTAAGATATTCAGGACTTGAACTCAGATTTGGACCAAGTGGACCTAACAGACATCTACAGAACCCTCCACCCCAAATCAACAGAATATACATTCTTTTCAGCATCACATTGCACTTATTCTAAAACTGACCATATAATGAGCTTAATGAGTTGAATGAGCTCCAGTTTGTCATGAACAAGAAAAGGAGAATAAGTCCACAAAGAAGATTGAAAGCAAGAAGTGTTTTGTATTATTAAAAACAATAAATAAGTTTATTCAAGAATATAGAATTATTCTAATTTCAAGCAAATTTACAGTTGAAAAATATCATTTAATTTAGTAGTTTGGACACTATTGGTGGCCTTTAGCCAGATCTTTCTGGTGGATAATGATGGTCCAAAGCAGATTAAAGAGTCTTACCAGTCAATAGAAATGGTGATCATGGATTTTTGAGCAGTGTGCCTAAGAATAAAAGACAGCAACAGGCTGTAGCTGGAGAGGATATCCAACAGTAATGGCCATAATCCTGATTGCTTCACCATTTCACCTCCTCTTCTAAAGCAATGAAGCTACTCTTTTATCGGTTGTCTTTTCTTTGTCTTCCAGCTCATCCATTCATTCATTCATTTGTGATCTTTAAGTAATCATCACATTAGATATAAACTATAGCCTGACATATAGTAAAGCCTTAATTATGGACAGATGGAAGGAAAAAAAGAAAAAAAGAAGGGAGGGAGGGAGGGAGGGAAAGAAAAAGAAGAGATATAAGAGCTATGTACATGAATCTCTATTCTGAAGGTTAGGGAAGAGGTTAGATAGTCAAATGTCAAAAAGAAACATCTGAGCAACTAACTGCAAAAAAAATGTCTACTTTGCACTTTCTTCACTATAATTTTCTCTTTCAAGTGAGAAATATATATATGTTTTGAGAAAAAACAAATTAATTTTTATGAATAACTATTTTTGTTATAGTACAGTGTACATTGAGTCCCACAAAACCAATTTAAGGTGAACCAGTATGTTAAAAAAATTACTTATGGCAGTAAGAAAAAAATTTGTGTTGAAGTCACATTCTTGTAAAAGAGCTAGGTGTCTGTAAAAAATGGCAATTGATGTCTGTTGCTAAGATACAGTGCTGTCATTAGGCCCCTGGGGGGCTTGATTTCTGTACTTAATGACTCTTCTCTGCTCCCTGCTTTCTTCTTGTGCATTTGTTTCCAGATCCCATTTTTGTAACAGATCATTATCTATGTATGGGGAAAGTTAACTAACTTTGAAAGATCTTGCTTGAATGTGCTTCCTTGGTAATGAAAATTTGCACCCTTTATTTCATTGTTTTGAAAATATTAGTCTTTGCACACAAACAAGAGCATAAAGCAGCCAAATTTTATATTTTGGGCTCTGTTACTCTGAGCCCAATTATCATAACTATGTTTATGCAGAATTCCCAAAATCTCCTGACATTAATCTGTTGATTTAACAAAAATAATTGTATTCATCCATTTTTGCATTGCTCTAAAGAAATACACGAGGTTTAATTGGTTCACTGTTCTGCAGGCTGTACATGAAACATAGTGACTACTTCTGGGGAGCCCTCAGGAAACTTACAATCGTGGTGGAAGATGAAGGGAGAGCCAGAATTTTATATGGCCCAAGCAGGAGGAAGAGGTAGGGGAGGGTGCCACACACTTTTAAATGACCAGATCTCATGAGAACTCTGTCATGAGAACAGCACTAGGAAGATGGTACTAAACCATTAGAAACTGCCCCCATGATTCAGTTACCTCCCACCAGGCCCCACCTCCCCGCCTCCAGGGGATTACATATGGACATGAGATTTGGGTGGGGACATAGATCCAAGCCATATCAATCATAAATTACATTCTTTTTGTTTTAACAACACTTATATCAGGAAAAAATCGTTAAGTGGGCACAACTGTATTCACCGTTTAGCTAGATGATTTGGAACAGATTTAAATAATCTTAAGATATTTTACTAAGTTCTGGAGAAGAAAAATAAAACAGAATTATTGTGCTGTAAATTTATAAGAACTAGTGTGTTCAGGCCATACTCTCTTCAGGAGACTGATCTTGTAAGTTTTCAATATATACCTGGTGATTTATTGGTTGCCTGAGGAAAATATAATGCAAATTATCTATCCAGTGCATTTCTCTTAGGCCCCCAAAGACCTAGGTTGACTTGATTCACATTCTAAAAGAAATGAATTGGAGAAAGCAAGCACTCTACTGGAATAAATGGCCCTTCACACCACCCTCCTATCACCTACTTGGCTGCCTATTCTTTCCAGAGTAGATATGGTCAAATGAATGTATAAGTTTGAGTCAAATATTATTAGCTATGACTTCTTGCATTTAATTTAAACATCAAAATTTAACTTTTTAATAATGATGACCCCTAACATACTCTGTGTGCTATGGGCATTTTACAGAAACAGAAGGCCCCCCTGGCCACCCAACATTTGTTCAGTATGTCAAGACTGATGATGCCACACACACATCAAGAGGGTACAAAAAGGTCAAATACTTACACAATGAGGCTTTCTGCAAAAGCAGAGAAAACGTTCCAAGCTGGTCTGAAAATGGTTAGAGAGCAAGGAAAAGAGCCTGGTTTGAGGCTTTTATTGTGGCTAAGGGGTAGGGCCAGATAAGAGTTTCCGGGGCTCAAGTAGTTTGAATTTCCCACTAGCCCTAAATGACAGACCACCCGGGCTTTCTTATCACATTGCTCAGATGGGGGACTAAAGGGGAAATAAAAGAGAGGGATGAAAATTAAAAGCTGTCATCAGACAAATATTAAAAATGGATTTCAACTTTTTGCACTGTGGCAAGTCCTATGTCAAGGACTTTACATGTGTTATCTTATTGTAGTCTCTCCTCAACCCTCTGAAGCTGCTAATTAGTCCCATCTCAGAGTTGAGAAAGTTGATGCCCAGAGAGGGATAGAGACTTCTCAAAGTCAAACAGCTAATTATTCCAGAGCCAGGGCTTTGACCTATGTCTGTCTAATGACAAAGCATGTGCCTTGATTATATTTTAACCAGACAGCTAGGACAGTATAATCCAGCCTGACAACCAGGCTGATAAAATTCACAGTGAGGCACCTTCTGGTTAGACAATTAATTTATGTCTTTGTTAGTATATATGGCTATAGCAATCATGGTTTCCAGTTATAAGCATGGCAGAATAGGGTCCAGAGCTTGGACACAGTGGTCACATGGCAAAGCAGAACGACATCAGACACTGGAACCAGAGAGATCTTGGAATGAACCCTACCTTTCTGATTTGAGGGATTTCAGGAAAGTTATTTATCCTCTTTGAGTCTTCATGTCCTGATCATCCTTACTTTGAAAGGTCTTCATAAGCATTTCAGGAAAATGGATGTCAAGTACCTAGTACATAATAGATGCTCATTGATGTAACTATCATTATTTTTATTTCTATATTCCTAAAATGGGTCAATTTTAATATCACTTGCTAATTAACATAAAGTAATTTCAGAACCTAGAAGCTTCTATTGTCCTTTTTCTCTGGCCTTTGTTGAACATGAGACTTGAGAGCAAACTGATACTTGTGTATATACATATCCAATTTAGCATTTCCTATTCCCAGATTAACATCTTCTGGCCAAATGCTAGAAAACTGGCATGAGGTAGACACAAAAAGTGACAGATAAGCCATCCAAGAGCTTAACATGAGTGTGATTTATGCTTCTGAAAATGGTATTTTCTATCTAATCTAATCTAATCTAATCCTAATCTGTCCTAATCTGGCTATGGAAGAAAATCAGGAATGATCTTTACCTACAGTGATTTTATTAATTTAAGTAAAATGCAGTCAGATAGAAGTCCCAGGAAGAACTTAATGTCAATGTCTAGAAATGAAGCTGGCTTCTTTACAGAGTGGCACATACTCCAAAGCGTGCTTCCACTTTGACAGCTTCAGTTCCATTTCCTTACAGCCTTTGTATTTACATATTTACAACATGCACCAATTTAGTTGGGTTTCCTCAGATAAAACTGAAAGATATGGAGGACAAATTACTTAGAGAGCCCTTCTGGTGGGATGACAGATCTCAGACAGCCTGGGTGTGAAACCAAATTCATTACTCACTAGTCATGGGAACATGGGTGAGTTCTCACTCTTCTCTCAACTGTATTCAGGTCTGTAAAATGGAAATGGTATTCTTTCATGCCTATGAACACTGTGAGGATTAAGAGAGATATGGAGAAAATGGTGCCTAGCCAGTTGCCTGGCACATCATAGTTGCTCTCTTTCTATTGCAAGTGACAGAAATCTGATTCAAATTGTGTTGATAAACGGTTGAGTTGATTGTGTTTGGCTCTCATAATCAGGCAACAGTTTAAGGGTGGGTTCTCTGGATGGCTTCAAGCCAGGCTTGGCTGATAAAATCAGTGCTCAAGGAAGGTGGTCAGGGCTGTGCTTTGTCTCCATCCCCCAGCTCCACTTGCTCTACTTGGCTGCATTCCCAGATGAAGTCTCTTCACATGGCAAATAAGATGGCTATGTGAACTCACAGCCTCTCAATTACTAATGCTAGAGAGAGGATGACTTCTCTTTTCTACCTTTCATATACGAATCCCAGTGAAGATCCTGATTGGCCCTCCTTGGCTCATGTAATCCATCTCTAAACTAATCACCGTGGCCAGGGTAATATGGCACTCTGCCTGACCAGCATAAAACAGATTAGCGTTGCTGAGCAGACGGCAGGATACCCAGGCCATGTAGTAGGAAAGAATAATTTCCAAAAAGAAGGGACACTGTTACCTGAAAAGGGGATGGATGCACAGAAGACAAAACTACAGGGCATGCTCTGTCAAGTCAGCCCTTTCCTCAATAGGTCAATGAAGCCACTGATTAATTTAGTTGGATCTCCACACTTCCTTCTCCCTAGATACTTAAAATGCCAACTGCATAGTGACTTACAGCAAAATGCATGAAACATAAGTCACATTCTCACAGACCAAACACTACACCTAACACAAGACTTGCTGGTAGACGGTCTTGCAATTTTCTAAGCAGCTAAACACAATTTCTTCAGTGAATTGGATAAATACAAGAGCAGGTTGCATTTAGACAGGGGAATTATAGAGTGTTGAGGTTTTTTTCCTTAATATTTGAAAAGTAGTGACAGGTAATAGTCTTGGCCCAAAATCTTATGGAAATTAACACAACAGTCCTCTTCCTCTCATAAGCTATTTCCTTCCTGACAGGCTTAAGTGGATGAGTGATTGCAGTCCTGCTATTTTCTTGAGGGTCTTAGTGAAAACTGTCTTGGAACCAATACCATGATCTTAGAATGTCACCTCTTTAGAACAACAGTGAAGACTTAAATTCAGTCTCTGATGCAAACATTTGCAAAAAAATGTAAGACTCCTTAATCTACTATTAAGACCATGAGTCAAAGCATAATTGTAGCTGAGTGAACATGGGGTTATCCAATGTATTATGACTAACTTTCAAGAAGTGATGTAACCTATCAGGAAAGCAATATGTCTCTCAGAGCTACAGGGTGAGTGACTGGGTCTTCCCTGGCAGACAATGGCTTATGATGCTAATCGGAAAAAGCACCCATGCCAATAACAAATGGTGTTCTAGAGAACTTGGTCAGTCCTCAACTTTGTACAGCAGGTCTGTGATGAAAATGAAGATTGCTCCACACTTTTTTTGAGCTGCTGGAGCATCATCACCCAGGAGCCCACACATATGTGCTGTGTTAGAGGGAGCACCAAGCCCATACGAGAGATGACACCTCCCATTACCTGGGAAGCATGTGCAGATGGAGCCCTGAGACCAAGACCCCAAAATGAAAGGTTAGAATAGGGATTGGGGAAGGAATATGTGTGTGAGATGTTTGCAGTTTTGTCATCAATGACAAGTCACAGATTAATTTTCTCATGATGCTCTTGTGCTCTGGCAGCCTTCTGGCATAAGCCTAATGTCACTAAAATGGAAAATCAGGGATCAGGAAACCTGCCCAGGCTGTCATCTCTGATTGATGGCTTAGAAGGGATTTTGCGTTATTCAGGTTACTGTTGTAATTGAATAAAAGTGAGAGGCGGAGATGGCGTCATTCGGGGCCCTGAATTCCCTTCAGCAAGTGAGCGCCAGACAACAGATTGAGTTAGACCTGTTTAAAAATCTCAAGATAATTTAAAAACATAAAATAGCATAATAGTGATGATTCAGTGTCTAAAACAAGGCCTTATATCTGATAGGCACTTGGTGAGTATTTGTTGTATAAACTAGGGAGTACTGATCTCTTTTCTATCTTATAGTGCCCCCCAAATCACAAAAGATTTTCAAGTGTAAACTAATTGGTCTTTAAAACATCCTGAGGGGTGCTGAAAAGGGCCTATGAAATCCTTTCCTCTTGATAGCTGAGGAATCTGAGATACAAAGAAATTAAGTGATTTAGAAAGATAATATTCAATAGATTGTGGGCAATGTCAAGAGAAAAACATACCTCAAACTTCCTTCTTCCCCTCCAGGGAGCATTCCAACTCTGTCACCATTTTTGTTGACTTGCTGCTTGAAGACATTCTATGGTATAACAATGCCAGTAAGAACCTGTACTTTTCAAGCAGTGATCCAGAGCAGACCTTTCTCTTGGTCCATGTATTAGGGATAATAGTGCCAAGATAAGTTTCTTTTCTCCTTTCTCATGAAGTTAAATTCCCCCCCATGCCTTCTTTACAGACACTCACATTCCTAGTAAATGATTCTACTAAATTGGCAACTTTTAATGGATTCTTGGTTCTGTCAACTTCTGGTCCTTTGGGCAAGTGTCAGAGCTCATCAGCCCAGCCCAGACCTCTCCCTCCACACCAAAACCTGGAGATCTGGGCCAGATCAAAACAATCTAAGGAAATAAGCTATAGGCTCCAAGAAGAATGGCAATAGATATGACTTCAGCATTCACTTGTCCAACCCCACCTTCTGCAGATGAGCAAAAGGGGTCTACCAAAAGGAGATGTGATCCAAGCCTGTACCATGGCCAAAATCACTCCCTGAAAATGCTACTGGCTCCCCAAGGACCATGAGCATCTCTAGATTCACAGAGAGAACACTTCTAGGGAGGAGCTGGTCATTACTTCATGGAATCAGGTTTCCTGGGCCACATGCTTTGTGACATTAAATAAGTCATTTCCTCTCATCTGTATTTGAGATGGACTCAACATCCAAATTAAGTAACAAATGACAACTTATGATTTAAAATGGAAGCAATGTGTTTAGCTCTTGAAAGGAAAAGGGATTTGGGAGATAAAGGGGTCTTTTATGGCCATAACAGCACTAGCTTCATTGAATTTTGAGTCATTTTTTAAATTGGCTAAGGCAATGGTTAAGCAGTTGGTCTCATGCCAAATAATTATTTCACCTTGGAAATTTATGAGAGGCTAGACAAAATAGACACTTTCAAAATCTCTTCGCTCAAATAAATATTAGCTGCACAAACGGGCAAATGAACCTCAAAGTCTGACTCTTCATCTGAAATGTGATCTTTCAGATCTTCTATGCCTGAGGATTAAATGAAATAAGGTATGTATGGAGCCTAATGCAGTGCTTAGTACATATAAAGTTCCCAAGAGAAGCTACTCCCATTTCGGTTCCCTGGGCAACTGAATTTTTTCTCCTCTGACTGTTATGAGGAAAGATGTGCTCCTGATAACACTTCTTAATGTGCTGTGTGATGTTAACAAAATCAGCAACCTCTCTGAAACTCATTTTTCTTCTCCATAATGAGGTTATGAACCTCATTTTTCTTCTCCATAATGGGCTCCAGGAAGAATGGCAATCTAGATCTGGGCAATCTCTGGGAATTTTGCAGGCTGTGCTATCTTTTGATTCTCCCCAGAAAAGTCGTATCTCCCATGGTAAGATCCTCAGCAGTTTCCATTTTTTCCTATTTTTATTTCTTGTCTCTCCACATGTGGAGAGACAAGAAATAAATAATAATAATATTATTATTATTCTAAAAACAGAATATTTTTTCTATTATCTGTGGCCATGATGCTGCCTCTTTTGCCTAAAAGGCATAAGAAGGGACCATACTGTCATCTCCTCTTCAACATATGACCACACAGAAATTCAGCTGAAATTGTGGGAGAGGATCCTGGACTCCAGCTCTCATTTCAGTCAACCTTTAGTTCTAGGGTGTACTGGGGGATAAGAAGGAAACTATATTACATATACTTGCAAACAAAATGCAGAAGGCCAAGCATCCACTATTTTATTTACTGTAACAATCATGACAAGGCTTTATTATCTGCAGACTGTCTGGGACCATAGAGCAGATCTGCAACTTTCCAGCTGTGCAATCCTGAGCACTCTGCATAACCTCTCTGTGCCTCAGTGCACTAGTCTGTAGAACAGAAGCACCATAAGACAACTTGCCTCATAGGGTTGTTATAAATATTAAAAACTTTAATAAATGTAAAGTGCTTCCAGTAGCTCCTGGCACATGATAAACGTGCTCATTGTTGTGATCACTATTGTTTTTGTTGTTTTTTAATTGTTCTGTGCCAGAGGCTTTGCTGTGGATTACGCATCAACTATAAAAGTTACAGCCCCTGCTCCCAAAGAACTTGTAGCTTCACATGGCAGAACTGCATGTGGCTCACTTCAGTCCGTGATCAGTCTGCCTGTCAGTTCTAGAGTTCTCAACATGGTCAAGCACTCTGGTTGGTGCTCAGGACACAGAGACAGAAACATCATGGTCCTGACTACATGGAGTCAGGGGAATCCTGGGAAAGCCATCTGGAGTTAGGCTGTCTTGATTGAATCGAAAGTGCCGGTTGCTAATACTGTACCTTGGGTAAATTACTCACTGTGACCTTCCATGTTCTTATGTGCAAATGGCACTAACCTTAGACCAATGGCACTAACCTTACTGGGTTGTTACAAGCCTTGGATGAGATACTATGCATGAAGACCTGGCAGAGGACAAAACACAAGTAGACAGGCTTGCAGTTCCTGACGAGTTCTTATGGCAAAGGGTGGCAAAGGAATAGACCTAGGTGCCATTGAAGCACACAAGGAGAGGCACCCAACTCACATAGGAGTGAGAAAAGGCATCAAGGATGCTTCCATGGAGTGACTGCTAAAGAACAAGCAATGCTGACTAGTTACAGCATTGGAGACTATTCCCAGTAGAAAAAACAGCCAGAAAACATAGTGCAGATGCAATTCTCTGCAGAGTTTTCTCACCACAGGCATACCTGCAGGATAAAACAGCTCTCCTGCCTAGTTCAGGTCAAAGGAAGTTGAATCTTAAAGTTTCAAATCTAAATGTGGAGTTAATTTTCCACAAGAGATCAATGTAGCCCCAAAGTCAGAGCCAAATCCCCTAGATTTGTTTATGACACTAAAACATAGAGTGAGAGTGGAAGGTTTGTCCCTAGAGGGTCATCATCCCTTGCCACCTGCATTTGATTTGAAATTTGACATGAAATAGAGTCCTATCTTGGCAGAGCTAGTCTTGAATGGTCCGAAGTTGAGCTAGACTATACCCTCCATTCTGCTTCTCAGAAGAACAAAATTAGCACAGCTAGGACACACAGTATGAGGAAGGTCAGCACATTCTCCACCTAAGAAATCAGCAGATTTTAAATTTCTGGCAGCCCCTCTCCAAGCCCAGGAGAATCATAAGGACAGACTGCAATGCTGAAAGCAATTACATTTTGCAGACATCCACTGCCGGCGTGAAGTCTGCTGTTCAACAACGCTTAGGATATCTTTGAAAAGAGAAAGCAAACATTTTCTGCAACAAATTACCAGAGGAAACAAGACAATCACCAGACTCCTAGCCTCTGCACCTTTAAATTTGAAGTTATGTGTATCTGGAAATATTTTATATCTCCCCACTTTGGGGATGGCAATCAGGGATGCCAGTGAGGGTGCAAACCTGTGTCCTCCAGAGGCTTACTGGGTAATTCAAGAAAACATGGAGACGAAGATGAAAAAGGACCAAAAATAATGTCCATGTCCTCCTGCTGCCCTTTTTCTAAGCTTTAGTGATACCACTGTTTATATAAAAAGATATTATGATTTTGCATCTACACAATAATTTTGTTTAGTTTGTTTGAGCATAGATCTGTACATCTTTTCCCTGCTTTTTTGGTAAATCCAGCTGCAGGGTGTGAGGTAACCCAAGAAAATGGAAGGGTAGCAACTGCATCCATTGGGTGTAGCCCTGTACAAATGAAAATCATCAGTCCCTATCACATATGAATTTTGAAGAAAACTTTAGGATGTGTAAAGTGCTTACCCAAACACTAGTCTCTACCATGGCAGACTTTGCTAGCTTCTCATCCACCATCTAATTTGTAGGTGTTGGGATGACCCTACACTCGGTCCTTGGTGCTCTTTTCTATTTTCTTTGCCCTCATTCTCCAGGTAAAATTATGCATCTCCGTGCCTTCAATGGCTATCAGCATTTCGTTTCCATACTAGTCAGTGAGGGTTAGGATATGCTGCAATAACAAACAATTCCCCCAAACCACAGGGGCTTATCACAACAAAGGCTTATCTTTCACACAAATTGTACTGGGTGTCTGGATGGCTCTCTAAGTCAGCTATCCTCTATGGGACAGTTCAGCATTTCTCTTCTGTGTCAGAATGAGCTTCCACGATTGCTGTGACAGGAGAAGACTGGCTGGTTGAATCTCACATGGGGAATTAGAAAGCGACATGCATCACTTCCAATCACAAATCAAATCACAGGGCTCTACATCATGCCTACCTTCTTATCCTCACACGACTCATCTGACTCCTCCAAATGGGTCCCATCCCACCCTGGGGATATCTCAAAGCTAGGTTGACTGTCGCTGCAATTGACCCCAGTGATTCAAAAGTCCCCATTCTTCTTCCCTTGGTTCCCTGTTACATTGATTTTGAGTTTTGCCAGTGATTTGCTTTGGCCACAGACCAACAGAAAATGGGATACAAGCAGAAACTTGCTCACTGGGGCTTATTGGCTCTTGTGGCTCTTTGGAAGCCTGAGCAACAATGTGAACAAGCACAGCAGAGGATGAGACAATGCAAGCAGTGATAAGCATCCCATTTGGGGACCTCTACACTAAATGTCCTGCCAACCACTAGGCATGAATGGAGCCACCCTACACCCTCCAGTGCTATCAAAATGCCAGTGACCATAGAGATTGGCCAAGATATCCTTGAGCAGAAAACCTTTCAGCTCGTCCTAAGAATTGTGAGGAATAATCAATGTTTGTCATTTATAGATGTTTTATTACACAGCAAAAGCTAACCAAATAAATAATAACTGTTCTATTGAGAAGTTTTTCTTCTTTTAGCTCTTTACCCCATTGTCTTCCTTTTATCCTTCAGGCTTTGGATGAAATGTCACCATTTTTAGACCCGAGTCATGAGAGCTTGCTTTTCACAAAGTCCTCAGCAATTATATTTGGCTTACAGCTTCTGATAGGCTGGAGCCCTCACATGGTGTTCATTAAACTCTTCACATTGGTCTATGTGACAACATCTATTATATACATTGTACTGTTTACCTCCATTCCTTTTATGTAATAAATTCATTGATGTTTCTAGATTTTTACATTATGGTTTGACATTCTGCCACGTCAACAAATCTTAAGATATTCAATTTGATTTAATAAAAATTACTGAGTATCTACCACATGATAGGCTAGGCACTGAGCATTTACAGATGAGTAAACCACAGTTCCTGTACTTGACAGTCTGCAGTCATAGAGCAAACAAGTGAGTACGTGGAATGCAGAAAACAGGATGCTTATAACAGCAGAAGCATGAGGAGCAGTGACCTAGCAGAGAGATGGGAGAGACTCTGGGACGAGGGAAGCGGGAAGCAAAGCAGGATCCATTGAACAAAGCTTCTCAGAGGAAGGACAGAGCTGCATTTTAAAGGATGAGGGATTCTCAAAGCAGGAAGAGGGCACTGCAGGCTGAGAAAAAGAGCACGAGTAAATCAAAGAAGCAAAGAACACAGGGGTTGGGTAACAAGGTCAAGGGTAGACCACAGGTAGTTGTGTGTTACTGGAAGGGAACATGGAGTAGGGACTGGTAAGGAATGAGATGGGCTGAGCAGGCAGAGGGCCAAGGGACAGCAGACAGTGCAGCAGACAAGAAATCCAGATGCCTCTTGTATCCTTTTCCATCTCTCTTCATTGGCCTTGAAATGGTGAGTCATCAGTATCTCACCCATCTCCACTCAACCTCTACACCTTCTGGTATGAAGGTTTTACAGACTGACTTTAGAATAACAATTTTCTGCTTCCTGACCCTGTTCATTCTCTTCTCAACTCCACCATCTGCCCTGCCCTATCCTACCTTCCCACCAGCACATTCCACATAGATTCAGTGTTTTCTCTTCCATTACTGATTTCATCATTGACTCTCATTTTCCTCTTCTCTGTGAATGACTTGCAGAGGGCAGAAGACATTCCAAGCAGAGGCCAACATGTGACTGAAGGCGAAAATGACTGACAAGGGCAGGAAGGAGGTTGGAGCCAGAGGTGATCTCAGTAGGAATTTGCTCTTTGGGCTTGAGTCAAAGGTTTATATCCATAGAGTGGTGAGTGCTTGGCAAGTCATGAGTAGGAAAAGGAGGCTACAGGTAGGCATGGTGGATCTTGAATAACAGGCTGAAAAGTTTATATTTCTAACCGAAAGCAACAGGAAGCCCCTGCAGATTTTTCACCAGATAATTCTGTGCTATACTGAGCAACCTGGAGATGCGTTGGTCATACATCATACTAATATAAACTGCATTACCCCAGGATACAGAAACTGTTACCAGGACCTTGTTACCAGAACAAGCACAGGATGAAAGGATCCAGAAAGAACATGCCAGTGCTTTGGGAGGCTTAGGTGGGAAGATCACTTGAAGCCAGGAGTTTGAGACCAGCATGGACAACATAGCAAGACTTTCTCTACAAAGATAAAAGTAATTAGCCAGGTGTGACAGCAGGCACCTATAGTCCTAGCCACTTGAGAGGCTGAGGTAGAAGGATTGCTGAGCCCAAGAGTTTAAGATTACAGTGAGCTCTGATTGCATCGCTGCATCCCAGCCGGGGTGATGAATGAGACCCTATCTCTTTATTAAAAATAAAAATAAAAAAGGGAACTGAGATTATATAAAAAAGAGTGGTCATGCTCTGATTATGTGTCAACTGTCCTGTGTTCTATATAAAATAATGTGATAGGCTCTTTACATATGTTCTCTCATCTAACCTCATTAGACTCCACAACAGCCATGTGAGTTGGAAATTATTATCACCACTGTTCAGTCAAGAACTGAAGCTCTGAGAGACTGAATACCTTGAGGAAGTTCACCCAGTTGCTGAGTGATGAAACTGACATCCAGGTCCCTTTCCAGTCTATAACACTTGGCTGCGCAGTTACTGTATGGCTGTTGTTTGTAATCAACACCCACACAGTAATAGCAATAGTAATTGGAGAACCTTAAAATGAAAAAAAAGAACCTTTAAGGGGATACACACAGCCATAATTTAGTTAGGCTCTTCCTCTTCTTTCTGTTCAGATAGAAATCTGTGCTTGGTTAGCCTCCCATATGCAATTTCATTTCAAAATTAATTTTATTACTGCATACTCTTCTTTTAAATTCCAATCTCTATTTCTATCATTAGTTTTCCATTTTAAAGTGACCACAGAGACTTCTTTGGCCAAAGTCTTCTCTCCCCTTTTGCACTTTGGCTATTATAATTTATTGATTGGGGACTCCCTGATGAAGGTGAGTGGACAATCTTCTTTTCCCTCTTTTCTTGAAGGAGTCCATTAAAACCCAGTTATTGAACCGAACACAGTTATATCCCTTCCCTGATTCTCTCCTTCACACCTGCAACCACTTTCCCATTCCATCTAATAAGGTTTGTCCTTCAGGAGTCCTCTGTCTTCTCCTCCATCCATCTCAAAGCAGTCCAGAGCCTTGCTCTCAAGCTTGGATTTCCCCACCCCACTCTAAACAGCTCTCTTGCTTTGCTCTACTGACCCAGATCTCTCAATCATTTTATGGCCGTGAATGTCCAAATCCTCCAGTTCTTTCAAGTCCAGCTGTCACTATTTCCTCTCACACCTGGATCTTTATCATTTCTTTTCATGTTCTTCTGGCAACTCATCAACACTTCATACGTTATCACTCGAGGAGTTAGGCAAAATATTGGCCCCTAAGGTGTCCACACTCTAATCCCCAATACTTATGAATATGGGGCTTTACATGGTAAAAGAGACTTTGCAGATATAATTAAATTAAGGACCTTAAGATGGGAAGATGAATGATCCTGAATTTTCTGGGTTGGCTTAATGTAATCACAAGGGTCCTTGGGAGTGATGCAATGTAAGAGCTCAAACAGTTGCAGCTGGCTTTGAAGATGGAGGAAAGAAACTATTAGCCAAGGAAGGAAGATGACCTCAAGAATCTAGAAAGGCAAGAAAATGAATGCTCAACCCCGAGCTTCCAGAATGAAGTGCAGCTCTGCCAACACCTTGATTTTAGCCCAATGAGACTTGTGTTGAACCGTTAAATTATAAAACTATGGAAAAACAAATTTATGTTGTTTAAGCCACTAAGCTTGTGAGAATTTTTTAAAGCAGCTATAGAAAACCAACACATTCCCTTAGTGAGTCTTCCCAGAGATTAAAATGGAGCTTAGATTAACTGAACTTACTCCAGATATGGGAACTGGGAGTCTTGTTTGATTCACTGAAAGTTGACCAGAGAACATTTTTGCTGGAATCCTTTCTGTAAACTTTCCTGAAACCACTGTTTCTTCATCTCAGTGAGCTGAGTGCTCTTTACCGTCTTGCTACCCAGTATGGTCTACAGACCAAGCAGCCTTAGCAGCATCCAGGAGCTCATTAGGAAACAAGAAATGACAAAAAGCCTTCTGACTTAGAACCTGCCTGTTAAGCAGAGCTGAAGAAGATTCAGAAGCACATTCAAGTTTGAGATGTACAGTGCTCCAATTCAGAAGCACATTCAAGTTTGAGATGTACAGTGTTCCATATTTTAAAATGATACTAAAAGTAGTTGTACTGACTTATACTTTCCTGTAGTTAGTCAGTGTCTGTTTACACTGATAGAAGAATTTCTCCAGCCAAGAGCTAGACAAAAAATGGAATATTATCTCGTCTGATGGCACTCAAACATGTTCACCAGAAATTAATTTTTTTAATCCTCTGAGAAGCACAGTATATAGCAAAATCATGAAAGTGGAGCTTCTCAATTAGGAAAAGGATGTAAGGCCCCAGAGTCCTACCTTCCCACATCCCTCAACCATCAGTTCTAAAGTTATCTCTGAGACATCTCTGAAATGTAAAGGAGTCTGCCTCACACAGCTTGAAAATCATCGATTTTAAGCTAAATCCCTCTCAACAAGTGTGGGAAAACTAAGACTTGGAGAGGATAAAGACTTGCCCAGGTTCACAGACACAATTACTAAGTTGGCAAAGCGACAGCTTCTCAACATTATATATTTGTTAGTAAGCTCACCAGCTTTTGCACAACCACAAGTGTTTTCTCTTTCAAAATAGTCTCTCTAGGAGACTGAATATCCCTATTAAGGAATGATTCTGCATCCTCAAAGCTTTCTTAGAATGCTTCTGTGGCTACCTTCTCCAAAGGTCTACCACTTCTGCCAAGTCTGCATTTTAACAGAGGGGCTTGGAACTTGGTGGGAAAGGGGAGCACTTTTGTCTCTGCAAATAATGAAAGTCATTCACTGTATTAGTCTGTTTTCACATTGCTATGAAGATATAACCTGAGACTGGGTAATTTGTAAGCAAAAAAGTTTTAATTGACTCAGTTTCACATGGCTGGGAAGGCCTCAGGAAACTTCAGTCATAGTGGAAGGTGAATGGGAAGCAGGTACCTTCTTTACATGATGGCAGGAGAGAGAGAGTGTGCAGAGGAAATTGCCATTTTTAAAAACATTAGATCTCATAAGAACTTCCTCACTATCATAAGAACATCATGAGGGAAACTGCCCCATGATCTAATCATACCAGTTCTCTCCCTCCACACATGGCGATTACAATTTGAGATGAGATTTGTCTGGGGACACAGGGCCGAACCATATTATTCTGCCCCTGATCCCTCCCAAATATCAAGTCCAAATCCTATTGACATTCAAAATCAATCATGTCTTCCCAACAGTCCTTCAAAATCTTGACTCATTCCAGCATTAACCCAAATGTTCAAGTCCAAAGTCTCATCTGAGACAAGTCCCTTTCACCTATGAGCCTGTAGAATCAAAAACAAGTTAATTACTTCCAAGATACAATGGGAGTACAGGCATTGGGTAAAAGTTCCCATTCCAAATGGGAGAAATCGGCCAAAACAAAGGAGCTATAGGCCCCATGCAAGTCCGAAACCCGGCAGGAAAGTCATTATATATTAAAATTCTAAAATGATCTCTTTTGACTCCATGTCTCACATTCAGGTCATGCTGATGCAAGAAGTAGAGTCCCAAGACCTTGGGCAGCTCCACCTCTGTGGTTTGGCAGGGTATAGCTCCTGTGGCTGCTTTAATGCACTCGTGTTGAGTGCCTGCAGCTTTTTCAAGTGCACAGTGCAAGCTGTTAGTGGATCTACCATTCTTGGGTCTGGAGGACAGTGGCCCTCTTCTCACAGCTCCACTAGGCAGTGCCCTGCTGGGGACACTGTGTAGGGGCTTGCACCCCTCATTTCCCCACTGTACTGCCCTAGTAGAGGTTCTCCATGAGGTCTCCACCCTTGCATCAGACTTCTGCCTAGACATTCAGGCATTTCCACACACACTCTGAAATCCAGGTGGAGGCTGCCAACCTGAAATCTTATCTTCTGTGTACTTGCAGGCCCAACACCACATAGAAGCTGCCAAGGTTTTGAGCTTGCACCCTCTGAAGGAATGGCCTGAGCTGTGCTTTGTCCCCTTTTAGCCATGACTGGAGCTGGAGTCGCTGAAATGCAGGGTCCCAAGGCTACACAGAGCAGGGGGGCCCTGGGCTTGGCCCATAAACCATTTTTCCTCCTAAGCTTCTGGGCCTGTGATGGCAGGGACTGCTATGAAGATCTCTGACATGCCCTAGAAACATTTTCCCCATTGTCTTGGCAAGTAACATTCAGTTTCTCATTACTTACGCAAATTTCTTCAGCTGGCTTGAATTTCTCCCCAGAAAATTGGTTTTTCTTTTCTACCTCGTGGTCAGGCTGCAAATTTTTCAAACTTTTATGCTCTGCTTTCCTTTTACACATAGGTTCCAATTTCAAATCATTTCTTCATGAATGCATACAACTGAACATTTTCAGAATAAGCAAGATCACATCTTGAATTCTTTGCTGCTTAGAAATTTCCTCTGCCAGATACCCTAAATCATCTCTCTCAAGTTCAAATTTCCAAAATCTCTAGGGCAGGGGCAAAATGTTGCCAGTCTGTATGTTAAAGCATAGATGAGTGACCTTTACTCAGGTTCCCAATAATTTTCTCACCTCCATCTGAGATCACCTCACTCTAGAATTCATTGTCCATATCATTATCAGCATTTTGGTCAAAACCTTTCAACAAGTCTTTAGGAAGTTCCAAACTTTCCTACATTTTCCTCTTTTATTCTGAGTCCTCCAAACTATACCAGCCTCTGCCTGTTACCAAGTTCCAAAGTTACTTCCACATTTTCAGGTTATCTTTGAATCAGTGCCCCACTTCTGGCACCAATTTTGTGTATTAGTCCATTTTCATACTGCTGTAAAGATACTACCTGAGACTGGGTGATTTGTAAACAAAGGAAGTTTAATTGACTCACAGTTTTGCATGGCTGGGGAGGCCTCAGGAAACTTATAATCATGGCAGAAGGTGATGGGGAAGCAGGCACTTTCTTCAGGAGAGAGCGATAGCACACAGGGGAAACTGCCATTTTTAAAACCATAAGCACCAGATCTCATGAGTACTTCCACACTATCAGGAGAACCAACCCCACGATCCAATCACTGCCCACTGGTCCCCTCCCTCAACATGTGAGGATTACAATTTGAGATGAGATTTGGGTGGGGGCATAGAGCAAAACCATATTAGTCACAGCTAAACCCGGTGAATTCATGAGATGATATGGTTTGGCTGTGTCCCCACCAAATCTCAACTTGAATTGTAGCTTCCAGAATTCCCATGAATTGTGGGAGGGGCCTAGAGGGAGATAATTGAATCATGGGGCCATTCTTTTCTGTGCTATTCTTGTGATAGTGAATAAGCCTCACAAGGTCTGATGGGCTTATCGGGGGTTTTAGCTTTTGCTACTGCTTCTCATTTTCTCTTGTTGCTGCCATGTAAGAAGTGCCTTTCACCTCCCACCACGATTCTGAGTCCTCCCCAGTCATGTGGAAGTGTAAGTTCAATTAAATCTTCTTTCCTTCCCAGTCTCAGGTATGTCTTTGTCAACAGCATGAAAATAGACTAATACAGTAAATTCGTACCAGTAGAGTGAGGTGTTGCTGGAAATATGACAAAACTGTGGAGGCAACTTTGGAACTGAGTAACAGGCAGAGATTGGAACAATTTGAAGTGCTCAGAAGAAGACAGCAAAACATGAGAAAGTTTGGAACTCCCTAGAAACTTTTTGAATGGCTTTGACCAAAATGCTGATAGTAATTTGGACAATATAATCTAGGCTGAGATGGTCTCAGAAGGAAATGAGGAACTTGTTGGGAACTGGAGCAAAGGTGACTTTTTTTATATTTTAGCAAAGGAAATGGCAGCATTTTGCCTTTGCCCTGTGGATTTGTGAAACTTTGAACCTGAGAAAGATGATTTAGGGTATCTGGCAGAAGAAATTTCTAAACAGCAAAGCATTCAAAAGGTGACTTGGGTGCTTTTAAAAGTATTTTATTGTAAAAGGAAGATAGAGCATAAAAGTTCAGAAAATTTACAACCTGATAATGCAGTAGAAAAGAAAAACCCATTTTTTGAGGAGAAATTTAAGTTAGCTGCAGAAATTTGCGTAAGTAGCAAGAAGCCTAATGTTAATCCTTAAGACCAAAGGGAAAATGTCTCCAAGCCATGTCAGGTGTGATGGTAGACCCCCCTATCACAGGCCCAGAGGCCTGGGGGAAAAACTGGTTTTGTGGGCCAGGCCCAACGTCCCCATGCTGTGTTCAGCCTAGGGACTTAGTGCCTTATATCCCCGCCACTCTAGCCATGGCTGAAAGGGGTCAATGTAGAGGTCAGGCTGTGTCTTCAGAGAGTGGAAGCCCCAAGCCTTGGCAGTTTTCATGTGCTGTTGAGCCTGCAGGTGCCCAGAAGTCAAGAATTGAGGTTTGAGAACCTCCACCTAGATTTCAGAAGTTATATGGAAATGACTGGATGTCCAGGCAAAAGTTTGCTGCAGGAGTGGGGCCCTCATAGAGAACCTCTGCAAGGTAGTGCAGAAGGGAAATGTGGAGTCAGAGCCCCCGCACAGAGTTACTGCTGGGGTACTGCCTGGTGGAGTTGTGAGAAAAGGCCACCATCCTCCAGACCCCAGAATGGTAGATTCACTGACAGCTTCCACCGTGTACCTGGGAATGCCACAGACACTCAACACCAGCCCATGAAAGCAGCCAGGAGAAATGCTGTACCCTACAAAGCCACAGGGTGGAGCTGCCCAAGACCATGGGAACCCACCTCTTGCATCAGCATAGCCTGGATGTGAGACTTGTAGTCAAAGGAGTTCATTTTGGAGTTTTAAAATTTGATTTCCACACTGGATTTTGTACTTGCATTGGGCCCTGTAACCCCTTTGTTTTGATCAATTTCTCCCATTTGGAATGGCAGAATTTACCCAATACCTGCACCCCCATTGTTATCTAGGAAGTAACTAGCTTGCTTTTGATTTTGCAGGCTCTTAGGTGGAAGGGACTTGCCTTGTCTCAGATGAGACTTTGGACTGTGAACTTTTTGGGTTAATGCTCAAATGAGTTAAGACTTTGGGGGACTGTTGGGAGGCCATGAATGGTTTTGAAATGTGAGGACATAAGATTCAGAGGGGCCAGGGGTGGAATGATATGGCTTTGCTGTGTCCTCACCCAGATCTCAACTTGAATTGTATCTCCCAGAATTCCCATGTGTTGTGGGAGGGACTCAGGGGGAGGTAATTAAATCATGGGGGCTGGTCTTTCCTGTGCTATTCTTATGATAGTGAATAAGCCTCACTAGGTCTGATGGGTTTATCAAGAGTTTCTGCTTTTGCTGCTGCTTCTCATTTTCTCTTGCTGCCGCCATGTAAGAAGTCCCTTTTGCCTTTTGCCATGATTCTGAGGCCTCCTCAGTCATGTGGAACTGTAAGTCCAATTAAACATTATTTTTTTCCCAGTCTCAAGTATGTCTTTACCAGCAGCATGAAAACAGACTATTACATGAGATTATTAGGGAACATACACTCTATTCTTTTAGACATCATGTATGACCAAAGTCTCCTGAGACTAATTGTTTTGTGATGAGTACACTGACAGGAAGGAGGTAACCTTTATTGAGCACCTACTTTAGGCCACAGTTCCTAAGGATATGTTTGCCTTCTTTGTTCCATTTGAGCTTGACAGTGACCCAGTGATGGAGAGTCTGTTGTCATCACTATAGTGATGATAGTCCCCATATCTAGGATGAAGAAACTGAGACCAAAGATCATACGGGCAATAAAGGACGAGCATAAGCCTTCTGGGCTCCAAAGTCTGTGTTCTTTCTATTAAATCACACATCTCTAAACTGATTAGAGATGATTAGGTAAACTGATTAGGAAACAAATGAGTCTACTATTTCCTAGAAGAGAAAAGGCCTTAAGTCTTCCAGATGCTCCTTATTAAATGGAAGTGCCGCTTTTGTTGTAATTATCATTCTACTAGCAGTAAGTTGTATGTCTGCCTCCCCAGCTCTAGGAGAATTTCTGAATCCCCAGGGCTTAGCACAGTAATCAGCAGTGCTCATTTAATGTTCACCAAATGCGATGATGTGAATGTTGGTGTTTCCTCAAAATTCATGTGTTGAATGTTAATTCCCAAGGTGATAGTATTAAGAGATGGGGCCTTTGGGGAAGCTATTAAGTCATGAGTATTTCACCCTCATGAATGGGATTAGTGTCCTTATAAAAAAGATAGAAGGAAAAGTGTTTGCGCTTTCCCCATGTGAGGGCACAATGTTCCTCATTTCCACCAGGATGGAAAGATGAGGATGTAGCAAAGAGTGCCATCTATGGAACAGAGTGAACCTTCACCAGACACAGAATCTGCTGATGACTTGCTCTTGGACATCAGTCTCCAGAACTGTGAGAAATAAATTTCCTTTATCTATAAATCAGTCTAAGGCATTTTGTCATAGCAGCCCAAATAGACTAAGACAGCAAATAAATGAATAATACTAGTAAGAGCCAATGTTTATTGCATCTTCACTATACGCCAAACATTGTTCATTTCACTATTCCTGGCATCAGTGTACCATTTTATAAAATAATAGATGGAGGAATGGATGTATGGACAGATGGGTGGAGAGATGGAGGGATGGAGGGATGGATGGATAGATGTTCAAATGGATGGCTGGATGTTCAGACAGGGAAGAATATCTCTTACTCTCTGGAAGATTTTTCACCAACATATTGAGTCTTGTTGAAATTTGTCTGTTTTGTGTAGTTGCATGTACAATCAGCAGAGTTCAGAAACTGGAAATGCTCCCTGTACAGTCTTGATCCAACAATTCTGAGAATTAATGAGTCTTGCCTACAAAGTACTTTAAAAGTACAGTGTTAAAAGTATATTTTATGAAAAAAATACTCAAATTGCTGAAATGTGTAACACTATTTACAGTGTTTATTCTAGGACTTTTAAAATGAATTTATCCATATTTAAATTTTTTCTATTTTTTTTTAAAAATACAGTCTTTAGCTAACATTTCCACATAATGACTCTAAGCCAGTAGATTATAAGACTAATATTTTATTCATCTCTTTGTTTCCACCATGAAACATAGACTGTGAAATATGGTGGTGTTTCAATAAATGCTGAATAAATGAATGAATTTGATTACTATCAGAATATGTTTGAATATTGAGAGTTTTTCAATTTGTCCTTTTTTTCAGCAAATGCCAATTAAAAGCCTGCTGTTCCCAAGGTTAGTCCTGGTCACCCTGCGGGATGCAAAATGTAAGAAACACTTCCAAGGCAGATCTAACTTCACCTCTTTTGCATATGGAGAAACAAGGAAATTAGTTGGTAAAATAGGTCTACTTACTCAACAAATACCCATTGACCACTGACAACTTGCCAGTGAGCTGTGGCTACATTGTGAAAAGCCTTGAGCACCAGGATTAGGATTCTAGACATTATGCCAGGGGTCATGTGTAGTCATTGAAGGCCTTTTCATATGGCACTAAAATCAGAACTTAGCTACAAAAATAAAAGAAAGAGAATAAGATGTTATCAAATTTAAAAATAGCTAAGTATTCTCTCTCATAAATGATTAGCTATATTTGTCTCTGTTAACCTCTCTTTCAATTTCAGATTTTAAATATTTGAACCTTATATTAGCATTACTGTACAGTGATGGAAAACATAAACTTTGATGTCAAACAGACCAGATTTTGAGTCCTGACTATGTCTCTTATTAAGAGTGTGATCTTGGGTAAGTAAGAATTTTTCTTGGTCTCAGTCTTCACATCTGTGAAGTGGGAGAAATAATTGTATGTTTGTACAGAATTACAGTGGGAATTGAATGAGTTAATAAATGTAAAACACTTGGTTTTATGCATGGTACATAATGAACCACTCGATAAGCAGATAACCAAAGCATAATAGATATTAGGGTGGATGAATCTAGCAAATTATTTGCCACCTTATTTGAGACAGGTACTCTGCTACATGTGTAAGCATGTATTTATTCAATGAGTTTTATTAAACTTCTACTAGGTACCAGACACTGTTCTAGGTGTTGGGGCTACCACAGTGAAACAAAATAGAACATGAACAAAAGTCCTTGCCCTCAGAGAACTTCCATTCTAGTGACACTATTTAATTTCCATACTGTGCCTCAGTTTTTCTGTCTGTGAGACAGTGACAAGGGCTGCAGAGGGAATTTGATTATTAAATATGAAATACTTCAAACAGCACCTGGCATCGAGTAGGGGCTATATATAGATTAGCTGTTAAAATACTAGTTGTTATTATTTGTGTTATTATTGGTATAGAGAATAGTATCCACCTTTTGTACCTCTGGCACAAGCTACAGAGCTAATATTAAGGATTATTATCTATCTTTTACAAAGAAGTTGAGTAGTTTAATTAAAATCACACACTTTGTAGAGGTAGAGCCAGAATTGAAGCAAAATTTGTGTCCAAAATTGACACTCTTACCCTCTACAAACATTTCCCAGCTCCCTCTTCAACTGCCCTTGAGAAAAATTTATTTCATATACAGTGACTAGTATAAACAATTATATCATAGGCTACCTTTCCAAGAGTCATTTACACTCTTAATAAATGAGTTCTCCTGATTTTGCAGTGATGAATGAGCGAATTAGCAGTACCTTTGGAATTTTTACTCCCCAGCTGACCTCATTAGCCTTGTTTATAGACCAGAAAGGGCCAGACCGTGTTACATTGTATAAAACAAAGAAGGAAGTTCTTATAGGATGGGCAGCTTGCTTTGATTACCCATTTTGGACCATGGAAGCGCTTATAGTAGTGATTTTTATTAAGTGTTTTAATACAAACCAGTGAGACAACTTTGGAGTTCTGCAGTGTAGGCAGATATTTTTTTAAGAGATTTTGGAAGTCTGGTATTCTTTCTTTCTTCTAGTAATGAATATTCTGGACCTTTTCTCTAAAGAGAATTTGAAATCCTTTTTAATCTGCAGATTAACACCTAGTCAGAAATTACATTCTTTCTTTGATAAAAGGGACTAATAAGACAAAGATCAATATTGTACATGGTGGTGTTTCTCAGAAAGCTAAGTTTGAAGTTAAAGTTGAAAACTTCAGGAGGAAAATATGCAAAGTATATGAGAGGAACGTTGAAAGATAAAGAAGAAGAACTAGATTAATAAAATCTATGTCAGGGCATGAAATCAGCCTAGACATATTTTATTTAAGCCCTTTAACTTTCTATTTGGGTTGAATTTCAACAGCTTTGAACTTTTTTTTTTTTTTACAACATCTAAAGATATTTCTTCCAGAAGGAGGCTTGGTGTGAATATGGGAATTTAGTGAGCTCCATTAATTATTTCAGCTCCTGAAAGTCTTGTTAAAGTATCTCATTCTTCTAATGAATTAGCCTCTCCTGCTGCTTAGAGTGTACCTGAGAAACTTATTAAACCTGCAGGCTCCTGACCATACCTGAATCTTACTGAATTAGAAGGCCAGGGACAGGTGGGATGGGGGAAAAGCTCAGATTCCCAATAAGACAATGAGCCACTCAGAAGCAGGCCAGACACTCCTAACCTTTCCTTGCTAATCTTGCAGCCCAGCCATACTCTCCTCCCCCACTTTGATGGGAAAACTGAAAATCAGAGAAGGGAAGTGATTTAGCGCTGAATTTTGATTGTTTTTATTGCGGTTAAATAGACCTAACATAAAATGTACTAATTTAACCATTTCTAAGTGTCCCATTCAGTGACATTAAGCACAGTCACATCGTTGTGTAACCATCATTCCTATTTATCTCCAGAATTTTTTCATCATCCTCAGCTGAAACGCCACATTCATTCAACAATAACTCCCCATTTCACCTTCCCCTCAACTCCTGGCAACCACTATTCTACTTTCTGTCTCTATGAATTTGGCTATTCTAAGTACCACATATGAGTGAAATCATACAGTATTTATCCTTTTGTGTCTGGCTTTTTCACTATGACTCAATGTCTTAGGCTTGTGTCCTTCCCACTTAAGAGGGGAGAGCTGGGCTAAGCGCATCCTCTCCAAATTTCCCCAGGGAAAGGGAACATGAACTCTTGCCTTCTGACTGGGGAGAATGGAACTGTTTTGTCCTAGAGGTAAAGATAGGAAGCTAGTGTCCTCAAAAATTTGGCCTATAGATGTCTTCTTCTTGGGACAGACTCCCCAATTCTCCAGAGTGGCCTTGACTCTCCACTATCGTCTACACAGCCAACTCACTCAACTGTCTTTCTTTCTTGGCCCCCCAAAACATCAGAGTTTGAGCATCTTCAGAAGGGGTTAATGTGCCTTACCACCAAGAGAATTAATTTATTTCTAAAACGTTTGGTCTGTTCTGTCTGCATTAAAAATCCATAAACCTCTTCTTAACATAACTGACCTCATTTCTTGAGCACTAATAACCTTAACCTCATTATGCGTCTGCCAGTTCCCATCCTCCTTGACAACTTTCACCCCTTCCTTCCTGCCCTGAGTCATAAATAATGCCTCTATCATCGAAGAGCCCCATGTCCTAAGAGTTTCCTCATAATCACTAAGTTCTCCACTCAACCCAGGAGGGAAGACTGAAGAAGATTTCTGCTATCCCTGAATGCCAGTGACTTTGGTAGCCTCCTGGAATGTAATGATAGCATAGCAAGTTGGCTGTTGCAGATGAAAAGGGACTGTCTCTAAAACCAGACAGCCCTGGGCTCAATCTGGGGTCTGCATTTGGCTTGCTGAGTAAACTAGCACAGAAAAGCCAAAGTCTTGGTGCCTCCATGCCTTCATGTATAAATAAAGATAGCAACACTCTGCTTGTAAAAGTTAGATGAGATAATGAAAGAAAAATCACCCCTTACCCTATAAACACTATGCAAGTACACGAGATTGCTGCTGTTTTTCAATCTGTGCACTCTCGGTTTCCTCTTACCTAATGTAATTCTTCTATCCATGTCCAGAACTGCCAACAACCCTTGGTTTCTTTGGATGGCAACACTGTTCACAAGTCCATTGAAAGGCACATGTGGACAAGCAGAAACAATGACTCGAGGGGAAGGCACCAGTATAATTCCCATGGTAACACCTGGTATTATTTCAGAAATACTTTCTTCCTGCCCATCCTCCCCTACAACTACTTTAATGTTCCCTTCACAGGGATATTATAATATGATCCTAGTTTGGCTGCTTATGTCAAAGATAATTATCTCCATAGTCTGTAGTTATTGAAAACTGCTAAATCTCCATCACCAAATAGCCCTTTAAATCGGGAAATGAATTAAACACGTCACCAACAGATGTGACCAAATAAGAGGCATGAAATACAGGAATCCACACTAAACACTTCCTGTCATACATTCCTTCATCTATTTCACTGCAACATGGACTGTTACTAATTACAAATAATAATGAGCATTTATTAATATCTCCAGTATGTCATTATGCCTTTTAACTTCTGTGTATCAATCAGGGTTCTCCACAGAAACAAAACCAAAGGCATAGATAAAGATAGATTAGAGAGATAGAGATAGATACTAGATAGATAGATAGATAGATAGATAGATAGATAGATAGATAGATAGATAGACAGATGATAGATAATTTTAAGGAAGTAGCTCATGTGATTGTTGGGCTGGCCAAGTCTGAAATTTGTAGGGCAGGCCAGCAGGCTAGAATCTCAGGCAGTATTTCCATGTCAGTATCCAGGCAGAATTCCTTCTTTAAGCAGGAAATCTTAGTTTTGCCTTTAAGGCCTTAAACCGACTGGATCAAGACCACCCACATTATCAAGGCTAATCAGCTTTATTTGAAGTCAAACCATTGTAGATATGATTCCTCTTTATAAAATACCTTCCCAGCAACATCTAGCCTGATGCTTGACCAAACAACTGGGCACCCATCACCTAGCTAAGCTGACATATAAAATTGACCATTACATCCTGTGAAGAAGGCTTTTTTATTGGCCCCTTTTATAGGGGGAACTGAAGCACCTTGACTTTAGATAATGTATCCCAGGGGAGATGAAATTTTCTCCCTAATGAAGAGCAGCAAAGCCCTTCTCTCTCCACTGCACCACATTATGCTCTGGAGAGACCATTTCAGAGTTATTAGGAAAATAGAAAAAATAAGAAAAATGCAAAAATGGTCCTAGGAAAAGGCTGTCAGGAAATAGGAAAGGTAACTGATAATAAGAATTCACATTATCCCATGATTCCTTATTTCCCAAATAACAAGAATCCCATTATTTCCTAGATGGGATATTATTGGTGAAAAAAAGATTTGACTGACTGTGTTGTAACGCTGTGTTCTTTAGAGTCTTGCTTCCTAGCGTTTAATTCCCGGATGAGCAGCATTGGTATCACCTTGGAACTTCTTAGAAACACAGACTCTTAGGCTCCACCCCAGATGCTCTGAATCACAATAAGTCATCATTATGGCAAGAGCAGCAGGTAGATTCATTTTCTTTTTCTGTGTAACAAATACCCATAAACATAGTGACTGAAAACAACACCCATTTATTAGCTCAAAGTTCTCTAGGTCAGAAGTGAGGGTAGAGTGTGGGCCAGAGTTGACTGGATTCTCTATTCAGAGTCTTACATGCCTGAAATCAGGGAGTTGGCAGGGCTGGGCTCTTATCTGAAGGCTCTGAGGAAGAATCTGCTTCAAACTCATTGAGGTTGTTGGCAGAATTCCTTTTCTTCCCATGGATCTCAGTCCTTGTAGGACTGAGATCCATGCTTCCTCACAGGCTGTAAGCTGTCACTCTTGGCTCCTAGAGGCTGCCTGCACTCCTTCTCACATAGTCTCCTCCACGATCCAAACAACAGCACACACTGAGTGTGTTTCCTTCAAATTTTCTCACACTTCAAGTCTCTCTGAAACCCTGTGTTGTGATCAGCAAGACGAAGCTTTCTGTCTTTTAGGGCATATGGGATCAGATCAGGCCCACCCAGATCTTAACATCAACTGTATCATATATTGAAACTTCATCAGTGGAGTGATATTTCATCACATTCACATATTTCCAGGATTAGGGTGGGACATATTTGAGAGACCAGGAGCTCATCTTTGAACTCTGCCTATTCCACCAGTGAGCCCCACGTACAACATTAGAGCTTGAAAATCACTATTTTACAACATTTAGAATTATGGATTTATCAACATGCTTCGTTCTAGAAATGTATGTCACAGGAGACTCTCACAATATGGTTAACAAATATCGCTTGTTTGAGATTGTGCTTGCATGTGCATTATCTCATTTCATATCCAAACAGCATGGGTATGATGGAAGATGCCTCCCTTCTGAGGATGAAGAAGCTGAGACTGAGGGAGCCTCAGTGTCCTGCTGTGGACTTGCTATGTTACCTAGGGCAGGTAACTCACTATCCTCAGTTACCTGCCCTATGTGCACAGAACAGCTAGTGTTTGAACCTAAACTCCCAATTAGAAGTCAATCATGCTCTCTCCTTCTCTCCATCCTCCAAATAACATCCCCATACACTTACCCCATACATACGATGGTATCAGTAGATTATTATAAAAGCAGCTCTGGTATTTAGCACATTTTACCAAAGGACAAAAGACTGATAGATTGACTCATCAATTCATTCGGAAATTATGTAGTGAGTAACTTGCTGCTATGTGACAGGCTTGTTCATTGGTGACCAAGACCAACTCAAATTCTTATCTCACTGGAGTGGCATGCCAACAGCTAGACAACAGCGGGTATTCCAGGAGCTAATGGCACAGGGTGACTATGAGGGGTTCCAACCTGGTCTAGGAGGCTCAGGAAAACCTACCAGAGTGGGTTGCAATTTATGAGAGTAAATCCAAAGAGAGAGCATTTAAGTAGAATTTTTGAGGAGATATTTTGTGGTTGGGGTCTTTTCTCCGAAATGCCTCAAACCACACCACATTCTGAGAATAACATAGCCATATTTGAAGGCAGGAAACATGGGCTCTACTCCTGGCATCAGCAGCTCTCATTGGGAACATCATGTACTAGCTCTGGGCCTCTGCTTTTCAAAAATCTTGTTTGGAGAAAAATAACTCTGATCTTTCCGTTAAAGGACACTGCCCTAGAGACAGCAGTGCAATGTGAGGAGGAACTCACAGAACGAGAGGGCCAGACACCTGGAAACCATCTCTTAGAAACCACCCCAGCCTGGTGGCCCCAGGCTCCGCTGTCAGTACACAGAGCTGGGTGGAGGGCTGGATCTAATCACTAAGCAAAACCCAGAAAGACTGGTGGCATCGGAGTAGGCCAAAAAGGGGTGTCCTGGAAGAACTCTGCTGTTGACAACTTTCTGCACAGTGCTTCCTCATGCCTGAAGCAAACAACTGGTTCAGTAATGTCATGGATCCCTTCCAGCTATGGAACTGGAGTCTTGTCGAATACACCAAACAATACCCCTCAGCGTCCACCAACAGCCACTTTCTCTTTTGACGTTTTAACAACCCAAATGGAAAACTCTTGGGAATCCAGTTTCTGAAGCCTGGTGAGTCATATCATCAAGTTAAATGATGCCACCTGCATACTTTGTTTCATCTGGAAGGCTTTTAAAGTCTTTTTTTAAGGAGTTGAAACAGCTGGCCACCAGATGCCAGTCTCCACTTCTTAAGTTGTGTTGGTGGCTTATAGTTGGGATAACTTGACCAATCCTTACTCAAGTTGGTGCCTAGTTATCTCTAGGCTGGACTTTTATTGTTACATGGCATTTAAATCCAGGACATTGGACAGCTTAATGAAAAGACGGTAAACATGAGCCAGAAATATTGTCCTAAGGATAGGGTGGCTGTAGCCAATAAAGTTTTTGAATTTTAGTTTAGAAACTTGTGCCTAGATAAGTAAATAAATTAAACAAATAAAAATAAGATCAGTTTATAGGTAATAATTCAAAACAACTACCAAATCACAGTGCATTTCAATATTTTCTAACATTTATCAGACATATATCTGTGATACAATGATATGCGGACAACTCACAGCATGTCTGAAGATCAATAAATCATCATAATTTTTGCTAAATACTATAGCATTTGCTTCTCTGAATAGAATATGCAAGCTGAGGGAAGAGTCAGAATTATCGAGATAATTGCAGAAATTATTTTCAGGGTTTTTCGTAAATCAATTTTATGATAAAACGCAACCATTTTATATGTATAATTCAGTGAGTTGTGACCACTGTCTACCATTGTAACCAACACCACAGTCAAGACATAGGAAATTCCCATTACCTTCTAACACTTTACTGGAGCCCCTTTGCTTTCAGTCCTACTCCCACCTCCAGTCCAGGCAACCACTGATCTGCTTTACCACTATGGATTGTTTTTGCCTGTTCTAGAATTTCATAAAATCACATAATATCTTTTCTTTTGTATCTGATTTCTTCGGCTCAGCATAGCGTTCATGAGATTTGCCCATGCTACATATATCAGATAGGATTTAGCACAATTTATTTATCTGTTCACCTACTGATGGACATTTGGATTGTTTCCAGTTTTATTGCTGATAAAACTGGGTGCTGACTGTGTCCCCACCCAAATCTCACCTTGACTTGTAATAATCCCAATGTGTCAAGGGAGGGGCCGGGTGAAGGTAATCGAATTATGGAGGCCATTCTCCCATCTATTCTCATGGCAGTGAATAAGTGTCATGAGGGCTGATGGTTTTATAAATGAGGGTTCCCCTGCACAATCTCTCTTTGCCTGTTGCCATGTGAGATGTGACTTTGCTCCTCATTTGCCTTCCATCATGATTGTGAGGCCTCCCCAGCCATGTGGAACTGTAAGTTAATTAAACCTCTTTCCTTTATAAATTACCCAGTCTCAGATATATCTTTATTAGCAACATGAGAACAGACTAATACAACTGCTGAGTAGTATCTTATATGAATGCAATATAGATAAACCACAAGTTATTTATTCACTTATAGATGGATCTAGTATTTCCATTTTTTACTATCATAAACTAGGCTGCTATGAACATTTTTTATTAACTTCTTGTTGACTGGATATGGTAGCTTACATCTTTAATCTGAACACTATGGGAAGCCAAGGTGGGAGGATTACTTGAGCCCAGGAATTTGAGATCAGCCTGAGCCACAAAGTGAGATCCTGAAGCTATTGAAAAAGAGTTGTTTAAATTAGCCTCTACAAAAAAAAAATTTTTCAAATTAGCCGGGTATAGTGACATGCACCTGTGGTCCCAGCTACACAGGAGGCTGAAGCAGGAGGATTGCTTGGGCCCGGGAGGTGGCGCCTGCAGTGAGTCATGTTCGCACCACTGCACTCCAGCCTGGGTGACAGAGCGAGACCTTGTCACACCAAAAAAAAAAAAAGAAAAAACCATTGTATAGACATATTCTTTCATTTATCTTGGGTAAATAGCCTAAGAATGGAATTGCTAGGTTTCATGATAAGGGCATATTTAAGTTTTTATGGAAGTGCCAAATAGTGGTTGTCCCATTTTATACTCTCGTCAGCGCTGCACCAGAGTTCTAGTTGCTCCAGACACTTGTCAGCACTGTCAATGTTACATTTTGTCCACGATAGTAGGTATGTAGTGTTGCCTTACTCTATTTTAAACTTGCATTTCCCTAATGACATGGACATTTAAGATGTGTTTTAAGGTCAGAAGAAATGACAACTGGACTCAGGAGCAAAGATGGAAAGTTAAAGGGTAGAGTTATCATACATTCCAGTGTGTCAAGGACAGTCTCGGTTTCCACTTAGTATTCTGGCGTAATACTGCATTAGTCAGGTCAGGCTGCCGTAACACAACACTATAGTCTATGTGGCTTAAACAAATGAATTTATTTCTCATGGCTCTGCAATCGGTGAAGTTCAAGATCAAGCTGCCAGCCAATTCAGTTCTCCAATACAAGCTTTCTTTCTTGTTAGGAGAGAGCTGCCTCCTCTCTGTGACCTGACATGTCGGAAATTAAAGAAACAAGCTCTCTCATGTTTCTTCTTTTGAGGGCAATAATCCCATGATGAGGACCACCCTCATGACCTCATCCAAACTTAATTACCTCACCAAAGTCCCACCTCCAAATACCATCACATTGGGGGTTAGGGCTCATAGCTCAGCTCATAGTCTTGGAATGGCAAGGCTTTGAATTAAGTTTTGCTGTTTATTGTGTAACATAATCCATCTCTTCTCAAAGCCTTTAGTAAATCTACAACTCTCATCAACTTTTAAGGTTGGATTTGTGTTTATAAGTCTGGTCTCAAGAGCAGCTTGCCCAATGAGACTCCTTCACATTCATGCTACAGTTATTGTAGACTTCGATTATATTAAAAAGTATGCCCTACTATTAAAGAATGACATAATGAACTTTGGGGACTAATGGGGGGAAGGTTGGGAGCAGGTGTAGAATAAAAGACTACAAATTGGGTACAATGTACACTGCTTGGGTGACAATGCACTAAAATCTCAGAAATCACCACTAAAGAACTTATCCATGTAACCAGAAACTACCTGTACCCCAAAAATCATCGAAATAAAAAGTATGAACTACTCGTGCTTCATGTTATTGAACCATTAGTTTTCTTCTAGATACACTCTGGTATTTTGGTTTGAAGAATGAAGCTTACAGCATAAATTGTGATGCAAATTTCAAAAAACACTATTATCATTGAAAACATATAATATCAATTTTGGGCTAATTTGAAAATGTAAACATTTATCCTCTCATAGGTTTCTATAACATTTTCTTTTGACCCTTTGTAAATTGAAGGAATCATACTCCATAATCAGGTATGAATTTATCTGTGAAAGTAAAATAAAAATTGAGCCAAGGATTCTGTCCATTCCTGAGACCAAATCCATGTAAACATGTTTTCCTGACTTTCTTCCCATTCCTCTTTCATTCTGGCAATAATCTATCATCAGAATGTCATCATTTCAATTTCATATTGTCTCTTTCCTTGTTAGGATTCATAAGATAATCTCAAGTCCCAAGCATTGTATCTGATAACACTTAATAATTATTTGAAAATAGATGAAAGCATGCATGCATACCTGAAATTTACTTCCCATGTCTGACCACCTTTTCACTACATAACCTTTCAAATGGTTTCAGTCTTATGTAGCTTCCTTTGGCATTTTTTTTAGTATATACATAAATACAAGATATTGTGTGAAGCACCATGGATATCAGAACGTTACAAAGAGTTCAAAACATAATCCAAGCCCTTGGGAAACTAAGACTTTACTACAGGAAAATAAAAACCACACACACACACACACACACACACACACACACACACACACACACAAAGTCACATACATGAAAAGCTATGACATGAAGCAGAAAGTGGTAAGTACCCTGTGTGTGAAATTAACTACTGCAGCTTTGCAGCATTGAGAGTCCTTGTAAGCAGGGCTTTATTCTACCAAGAGAACTATGCATGCAAGAATTAGTAGCCAAGTGAGGGACAAAGTCATGCTTTTATTAACAGCTGGGCCAGTGCCCATTAATACAACCCTCTGGTCGGGAGAAGAAAAGCTGATCTTTGAGAGTGGTGTTAAAAAGCACAAGGCTTATGCCTCAAAGTTGAAAGAAACTTTGCTACTCTCAGCCTATAACCCTTTAATCTGCAAAGCAAATGCTAAATTCAGGTTTTTTTGTTGTTTTTTCTTTCTTTCTTTTTTTAATCAACTGTACAGACCCAAGATCTAAAACAGAGTAAAATAATGATGGATTTACTCTGTGGGGAGATGACTTGCCTGTAACTACATGAAAACAGAAAACTGAAGATCATCCACCTCACCTGAGAACAGGAAAAAAAAATGTAGACCTGAGGATTGCCCACCCTAAGAAGATAGATATTTCTTTGGTCTACCACAGAATAGAAAGAGAATTCAGCCAAAGAAGCCCTAAATGCTTAAGGCTGTATCCCCACAAATAGTGAACCATGGTCGGTAAATTTCAGTCTTGGACCAAGCAGATTATAACTCCTTTTTTGTTAAAGGGGAACTAGACAAGGGAAGGAATATTATGGAAAGGGAAGGCAATAGAATTATCTCTTTCTTTTCTGTGGGCTGAAGATGAGATGTGAGCAGAGGGATGGGAATAATTCCCCCCTCTCCACAAGTGTCATTACGTGAATGTGCTTTGCACAATATTTGTACCACAACGTGCTCCTCAAGTTAGCATTCTTTGAATCAAACATTTTCTTGTAAAACATAGAATATTTTACCCCTTCGTAGAAGACTGAATGCACCAATGTACCAATATTTTCCACCTTCCTGTATCCATGTCATTTGGTGGACTCCTTCACCGACTCTCTGGGCTTGAGCATGAGACTTGTGTTAGCCAATGGATCAATAGCAAAGTTAATTCAAACAAAGACTTGAAAAAGCACTTGAATATTTCCAACTTTTCCCTTGGGCCCTCTCAATCGCCTGAGAATGTGTCCAGACTATCCTGCTGGAGGATGAGACACAAGGAGCAGAGCCAGTTCTCTAGCCAAGGCCATCCTAGACCAACCAACAGCCAGAAGACCACTAGACATACGAGAGTCAGCCTCAGCCAAGACCATAACTGCCCAAACAAGCATAGCCAAGATCAGCAAAACTCCCCAGGCAACCCACAGATTTATGAGGAATAATAAATGGTTACTGTTTTAAGTCACTAAGTTTGGAGGTTTTTAAAATATGGAAATAGTTAATTGACATACCCTTCTTGGAGATTCCCATCCCATATATAACTACGGTCTTTCAAACTTCTTTTACCATGGAGCATTTTAAGAGTATAATTCCACAGGCAATACTCCAGGGAAACACTAGATTGTTTTAAAGTGTAATAATAGAAGTGCTCCAGGGTGCCAATTTTAGAGATATAATAAGGAAAAGACGATGAGGATTTGATGACCGAATATTTTGGAGAAGAGGAGGAAGTAAAACAAATAACATGTGTTTAAAATCCTACACACTTCAGAGGACTGTGGTATTAATGATAGAATTAGGCAACTCAGGAAGGGTGAGTTTAAAGGAAAAAGTTTTGATACAGTTTGAGATAATAAACCTGAAGGAAATGCACTACCTCCAGGAAGTGAGATCCTACAAGTATCAGAAAAGCACAAATGAAGCTGAAGGAGAGGGTGCGTTGTTCTGTATGTTCTAAATGGTGAATACCTGACCCGTGAAAGGAGACCTGCAGAGGATGAGAGTCAAGAGCTAATTAAGGCACCTCAGATAGGTGTGATATAAGTGGCCACAATATGCAGAGGCCATGAGTGGGAAAATGACTTCTTAAGGCCAATAGCAGAGTTGAGTCTGTAACTCAGACTTTTGATTTCTTGGTCACCTTACCACACTGCTCATGAGTTATTTAGCCACTAATTAGATATTGGCTCAATGGAGGGCAGCCAACCAAGATGGTAACCTAATTGAAATCATATTGCATGGAGAATACTTAAAAAGAAAGGAAGATAAAGTTGGTTGGGTACAGGGGAGGCTGAAAATCGCCTTCGGATATCTAAAAGGCTCTTGTATGTGGAAAACAGAGCATAAATATTCACTGTTGCTCAGAGAATTATTCTAATACCATGTGAAGTCATGGCCCCCTTTCCCTAGGAGCAGTCTAGCAGAAGTGGTGTGGCCATCTGCCAAGGCCATGCAGATGGAGCAGGAATAGAGTGAGAGAGTGAATTAAAACACTCTTAAGTTACACTCCAAATCTATGATCCTGCAATCTACAAACATATCTTTTCTGGTCTCCTTTTCTAGTTTTGACTATCTGCAATAAGTTGACCTGATACCCTAAATCACCAAGAAAGTAAAAAGAGGCCTTCAGATTTGCTCACCATGACCAAAACCTATGAAAGGTGAGTCAGACACTGCAAACTCAAAGACATAACTTCTGCACCTTCCGTGTCTCCAGTACTCAACATTGACAAGCACATGGTGGGCATCTGTGTGCCATCTGACAATTGGGAAGAAGCTCAGTACCTCCTGAGTGGCTTCCCTTTGAAGTTGGGTTGGATCATTTTCTGCCACTCTGAATAAAAACATTTCGGTTGAGCTCCAATCTCCAAACATTAGTAACATATTCCGAGGGGAAGATGGAGTTTTTAAGCAAGGTTCATTTCTCCTTGACCTCTTCCTCAATGTCTTCACATGTTTGATAGAACTCAGCAAAGACTGTATTATGAAATCCAGAGGAAACCAGCTGGGTTTCAGGATATAATTCAAAACTTGGATGCTGCATGCAAGCAAAGGAGTAAAAATAGTTAACACACAAAGACTAATATACGAAAAACATGAAAAATGCTCAAACCTTACAATTGTATTCAGATAGGAAAGTGTTTATGCCTCTCTAGCAGCTTAGAACATCTTTCAGAAGTAATCTGTACTCATTTCAAATACCCATCTTAGCAATGAATACTAAAGAAAATACATGGGTTAAGCATATTCTCTTCATTTGACATGAATGTGTTTTCACCAACACTTGAGAGCTTGGATTGCTGGAACCAAACAGTCGAGGTTCAAATCCTAGATTTGTTTCTTACCTTTAGTGTGATGTTGAGCAGCTCACTTAACCTCTCTGTACTTCACATTCTTCATTGGTAAAATAAGGATAACGTTGGCATCTACTTCATAGGATTGTTGTCAGCATACGATGAGTTTGTACATTTACGGAGCATTAAAATAGTGCCTTGTACATAGTTAATGCTCAATTAATGTTTGTAATTATTGTTACTGTTGCTTTTAAATCATAGAGGGGAAAAGGATCTGACCCATTTTTAAAAGGTTGTGGAATGAAGGAAGCTGCATTTCTAGTGGAAATGCTTCAAATATCTGAGGAGGAAAAAAAGTGTATGAACTAGGACCTTCTGTACCTCTGTTCAGAGCAGTCACAGCAAGTAGGAAAAGGATGTGGCCTGAGTGAATGGCAGTTTGCAGAAATATTAGCTCTCGGCATTAATAAGACGTTTACTCGATTTCCACTGAGAAGCAGCCTGGAACAGTGAATGTCAGAACACACAGTAAAGCAAACATTTAGGCAAGTGGAGTTTGTAGTAGTAAATGCTATGGAAAATATTTAACTTGTATTAATAACAGAGCTTTAAAATTTCCTTTACACTCTGTTTTGAAGGTTGTTCATGAAAATCTAACGGTAACTCATTGGATAATTTTCTTAATGCATACATTTTTAAAAGATGGAGAGTAAATTTTGTTTTCAACATCTATTTCTCTCAGTAATCTTTCCATGATTTTCAATTTACTTTGCCTATTAGCACACAATTTATAAAGCTCAAATTTATACAAGTACTCACAACTGGCATTTAGCTGGATTATCTTTGCAAGAGCAAGAAAGTAGAGATTTATGGTTAACGTAAAAATAGCTATCAAAGGGAAAAAGGTTTCAGTTATATATGATGAGTAAGTCCTAGATATCTACCATACAGCATAGTATCTATAGTTAACAATACTTATTGTATGTTTAAACATTTGCTAATAGAATAGATATCATTATTCTCACATTAAGTGTTCTTATCACAAAATAATAATAATAAATAAGGGAGAAAAAAATTTGGAGAAAATGGATATATAGGTGGCATCGATTGTGGTTTCATTGGTGTATATTTATCTCCAAATTCATCAAGTTGTATACATTAAATACGTATAGTATATTGTGTGCCATTATACCTCAATATGGTGTTCCACAAAACAGTTATCATTTTTTGAGCATTTATTATTGGGTTGGGGCCTTTTCTCCATTCTTTAAATATAATATTTTATTTAATAGTCCAAGAAACTTTCAAAGTACTTGTATTAGAGCAACTGACACTAGCTAACTCTGACAAATATATGCCAAAAATCTATGGAGAGACACAATGCAAGTGTGTATACTATTCAGTAAGATTCAATGCAGGCCAAGTAGCTCTGCTAGGCAGCAGACCACTGAGGGGTGCCCCAGGGTTCAGCCTTCCTTCTATTACCGGACTCCACCTCCTCTGAGTTATATGCTTCCAGTCACATGGAGAGAAGAGGGAGAAAGAGGAGGTACATAAGCTCTTGATTACCTCAGCCCAGAAGTATCACTCCCATTACTTCTGCTCACATCCCATTGACCAAAAATCAATCACACAATCAACCACACTGCAAGTGAGGCTGGGAAATATAGAGAAATATGTAAGCATCAGTAAGCACCAAAAGTATCTGCCATATTTACTCCCTCATTACCAAGAATCAATGTCCTCTCCTATTTTCAAACACAGAACATGCCTATTTCCTCCGCCACTGCCCCCACCAACCTCAGCCCCCAACAGTAAGCAACCTCTAATTCCACCTGCTCACTGCATTCACCTCCGAGGTGACCTGGACTTCTGGGGCATGTGGAGTTCTCTGCATAACTCTGGGTGTGACCATCTCTTGATCTAATGACCTATGAACTAGAAAGGAAGTGATCTATGAATGAAACATACAAGTTCTCTCTCTCTCTCTCACACACACACACACACACACACACACACACACACACACACACACACAGTGTTAGTCTGTTTCATGCTGCTGATAAAGACATACCCAAGACCGGGTAATTTATAAGGAAAAAGAGGTTTAATGGATTCACAGTTCCACATGACTGGGGAGGCCTCACAATCATGGTGAAAGGCAAAAGGCATGTCTTACATGGCAGCAGACAAGAGAGAATGAGAATCAAGTGAAAGAGAGAAAAAAACAAAAATAAAAATAAAAAGAGAATCAAGCATTAGGGGTTTCCCCTCATAAAACCATCAGATTTCATGAGACTTATTTACTACCATGAGAACAGTATGGGGGAACTGCCCACATGATTCAATTATCTTCCACTGGGTCCCTCCCACAACACTTGAGAATTATGGGAACTTCAATTCAAGATGAGATTTGGGTGGGGAAACAGCTAAACCATATTATACACACACACACACACACACACACACACACACACACGATGTAATAGCAATAAGAGAACCATAATATAAAATCTGATTTGGACAAGGGAAGAATGGGAAACACATAGCATAACTTTGCACAGTGAACATACATGTCAATATTTCTATTATCTACCAATTGATATTTATTTAACTGATGTTTTCTATTCATTTAGGAAACTTTAATATGTCATAACTATTCATTAATCTATGACTGGCAAAGTATGTATTGTCCTATGTTTACTTCTATACAAGTTTTGACATATTAACCAACTTTAATGGGAACATATTTGCAAACCAAAATTGTCAAAACTGTTGGTTGGTGCGAACATATGCAATACTTTATTCAGCATTTTTTGAATGCCTATAATCTATCAGGTACTAAGCAAGATCTCTTTTGAGATATACTATCAAATATTTTTCAAATCACCATTTCAGTTGATCACACTGTAATTTGGATTCACAAATGTGTGTGTGTGTGTGCATGTGTGTGTGTGTGTGTGTGTGTGTGTGTGGTTTAGTGGCAGTTGATGGAAACTAGTAAAAATAATAACATTTGTAACATTGGTAACAGATCAAATGTCAGAAGATTTATTCAGCCACAGACAGACACTGCAAAGTAAGTATCTTCTCTAGTTTATGGTTCACATATAGGATAAAGTTTAAAATAAGACTAAGACTAATGCAAACATCATTTTAGGTAGTTTCCCCTTTTATGAAAAAATCACATATAATAATTCAGACTTTTCAACCAGATAAATTAGGCACAAATTGCATGGAAATAATTCTGTTAGCCAAAGAGATGTTTAAATACAATTTCACTCCTATCACTTTTCCATAAGTTGAGGCATACGCTTTCCTATGTACTCTTTTTACTGCCAGTGAAATGATACCACTTGGTCTTTAGGCATCACTTTAAAAGGCAAAGCAACTAGAAGTAACATGGTGAGAAGAGCAATGGATAAAAAAGAGAAAGAGAACTGTTTAGATACCTGAGACCCCTGCTTTTCATTCGCTTCAGTCTGGGGTTTGCAGAAGAACACTACCCACTCCTACTCATTCTTAACTAGTGTATATATTAAGCTCTTTGAAATCTGAGTATTATGGGAAGGATCACAGTTGCTTTAAATTATAGAAGTTGGCAAGTGCCTGGGAGAAGGAGTGGGAGGTTGTTTAAACTGAGAAAGACAGTTGCAAAACTTCGTACAACAGCATGAGCTCCAAGCTTCAAACGCATTCTCATGCTCAGACGAGCACTTTATTTTTCATCAAGTTATTTTTGCATTGTTTTGGAGCAGCTTCGAATAATAAACACATATTTCTGCTTTAAATTTTAATGGTTGCTAAATTCATGGGACAACCAAAGCAAGAAAGCCTCATGTTTTGGGGGAAAGTTTGATATCAGCGATGTCCAGACAAGGTAAGCTACCATTTTCACTGCAGTTTTTCTCTTTTTCCCTCCTGTTTGGCCTTCGTCAAAATATTTACTGGGAGAACTTAAGGCAGCTACTTGTAAAGAAATGGGGGAACTTGTAAAAGGTATGTCAACAAATGATAAACCAGCGGTCAGAAAACCTCTGCAGGAGGGCGTCCTCCTCCTTTCTATTCTGCTTGACACATGAACCTCTGTAAATATCTTTCACTATATGAAAAATGCCATTTGTTTCGGAAAATAGAAGGGGAGTCTTCAAAATCTCCAATCTGATTAACTTAGCATTTGTCAGTGTGGTGACAGGCTAACTCATTCCCAAGGTCAGTTTATCTATGTTTTCTTATTCTGTTATACGCAACTCAGCTTCCGGAGCTGTGATTCTTCTATTAACTTAGAAATGTTTCTCAAGGAAGATTTTAATATCATTCCAAAAATCCTCCTAAGTACAGTTACTATGGCTTCTTATGAACTTGTTTTGCAGAATATGTTTTTAAAAGTTAAATAAATGATTTGCCTTTTTCTTTGTAACTGACATGGGAGGATGTTACAGACATTATCCTGGGAGGATAAAACCGTTCAACTCAACATTCGTTAACTCAAGTCACAATTGGCTGAAAATGATATCTAAATAGGGTGACTTTGCCTTAGGATTCTGCCTCATACACAGGTAGGGAGCAGCGAGAATAAGAAATTTTCTTGTTTTTCTGTGCATTGGTCACATGAGAAGTACTTTGTGGGTTGAGGTGGAGGGGCATATAAATATGGGATGTGTTTTTCCTATTTCCCTGAGAATATCTCTGTTATCAGTGTTCCCATCTTTCTGAGGCAGAATTCCAGGTGCAAAAAACTAGGTCGTCACAGAAATCTGAACATTCTTCAGGCAGGCTGAGATTTTATCACAACTCCACATTAATTCCTTCATGCACACATGCGTGCTCACAGGCAAAGGTTATAAAACCCTGTGGATTTGACAGAGCTTGAGTGGTTTGGAACATTTTGGTGACCTCAGGCTGCAAAATCCACTGGTATAGAAACATTAGCAAGGCTAATTTCTCACCCATTAGACCTGGGAGAGCAATGTGAGGGCTGCCTGGGACCCTGCTCTTGGGCTGAGAGAGCTCTGCCTTCTTGCTACACCAGCTCTTTCTCTGTTTCTGGAATATTTTTTCCTTCTGTGTCAAATTCTAGTTACATAAAGTGAACTGTTGTGGCTTCCCCTGCCTCACAGTCTCAACTATAAGAAAGGGATTAAGGTAAGGAGGACACTATTTATAGAAAAGCAAGGCGGCAGCTCGATCGGCTCATTGCAAGGTGATCAGGAGACACCATTAGTTGCCTCTGTCCCATAGTTAGTGCAGTAAGTGCCTGGCCACTGCCAATTCCTTATCCTTCTCTCTCCCTTGTCTTCTTCTGTTCTCCTTTTCTCTCCACTTCTATCTACACCAGCTCATAGAACGTTAAGACACGGAGCAGTAGTTTACACAGACAAGATGATTGTCTCCTTCCCGGTCCTCTCAGCCCATCCCCAGGCCAGTCGGGGAAGCCGCCACCCTATTTGGAGTGGGGTCTCCGGGACCCCACCCATGACCTCATTGCAGACAGCTTGAAAGCTGGGATGGCCAGCGGTTGCATGGCGCCTGAGTGCACCCTGGGGACGGGTGCGGCAGAGAAATGCACAGTGTGGCATGACGTGACTGCTGAGAAGCCGGAGCGCGAATTTCCTCACGGGCTCCAATGGAGGTTGGCGGCATCTCTGGAAGTCAGGCCCGCCAGGCCCCACCCCTAGGCCCCAGAAGGCCCCAAAGAGGACAAAAACAAAAAGGCTATTAGGGTTGCTAATGAAGCCCTACCCAGCTGAGTCATCTAAGGCGCAGTCACTGGGGGTGCTTTGTAATGAAACCTGGACAGAGCCCTGGAAAGGACAGGTCAGGGTTGTCTCAAAAAGGGCGCTGATGAGAGAGGCCCACAGTGACCTAATCGCACCTCCTCACCTCAGAGAGGCTGGGAGAGACAGGCAGCGTCTGCAAGGGACAAGAGTGTTAACCAATGAACTGCCGGGAGTGTGGCAGCCATGCTGAATTAGCTTTGGGTGTGAGCCTGGCTTAGTCCAGGTTTCTAGCCACAAGTTTGTGAACCTGGACCTGAAATGCCCCAAGGTTAGGGATCAATGGCTGATGGGCTAGAATGAGACACCATGGTAATTCAGTAAACCCTAACTGAGTGTCTACTCTGTGCCAGATGCTTTACCAAGGCTCTTTGTACATGTCCTTGATAAAGATAGACCAAACATTAAAAACAGCATAGGAAGAATGGCAGGAACACAGAGGGGCTTTGCAAATCAGCCTGCTAGAATCAAAAGAAAGCTTCCCACAGAGCTGCACTTGAACTGGACCTGGAAAAATGAGTAAAATATCATGAGAGAGCCAAGAGGGCCAGGGGTTCCCAGGCAGAGGCCAGCAGGCAAAGGCACAGAGGTGCAAAGACTGTGGATGTGCCCATAAGCCAAGTAGCTTGGGTGTGGTGAGGCTCTATTTCCCCAAGTATCTTCCAATGAACAGAACTTTCATGGGACATTATTATAATAGGAGGATAACCAAAAGTACTTCTGGTCAGGCAAGTCTTAGAATGTTGAAAGCTGTGCACCACGGTGGATCAGAGCTCTGGCTTAGAGGTCACAAATGTCTGACTTCAAATCCCAGCTCTGATCCTCCAATGACATGTGAACTTGGGCCCATTCAAACATTAGTTTCTTTATCTGTTAAATGAGATAGTAATCATATACATCTTCTATGGGCATTCTGAGGATTAAATTAGAGATTCTGTGTAAGAGTCTACTATCAAAATGCCTGATATATAATGAGAGCTTAGAGAATATTAGCTATTCTTATTAGCTATTAAATGTCAGTTTCTTTACTGCAGGACATGTCGCATGTTTTAGTTGGCTAATGTGTGCTCTGGCTCCTGTGATTGGGTTATTAATTAAAATCTAGTGTTTTCCAAACTCATTTGACCATAAAACCATTTTTTCTGAAGTATCACAATGCATGCTGGCAAATGGTGAGATTGAGTTGTCCTGGTGGAGAGTTGAGGCCACATGTCCTTCAAGCATTAAATCAAAGTTTCCCAAGATATAATTGAAATTTACCAATCTCTACCAGTCACTTCACAAATTCTCTCTGTATTTCTAAGAAAGAAGCCCAACAATTGGGATTCTCATATCTAAGTAAATTGACTTTTTAAAAAAACTGTTCAACTTTTAGGAGGAAAAGTAGCAGCAAAGCAAATTCTTGTCAGGATTTTCACACTTGGAAAGTCAGCCTTTGCCTAAGTTTGAGGACCTACTATGGTAAAGGACAATGCAATAGGGACAGTCTGGAAGAAAACATCATCCTGTCTTCAAGGAGCTACCAATTGAATGGGGAAATAAAATGTGCATTCCAATAACCAAAATGCAAAATTAGATATTACAATTTAGAATATAAGAGAACTCACAGAGAATGGGAAACCAAAGAAAAGAAGACCACAGGTCCCTGGAGTAACACCAGTAATTAGTCACATTCTTGGACATTTATCAGGTACAAGGAACTGTGCTGAGTACAATAGAATTAACCCACTTATATCTTACAACCAGGTCACAAGGTGGGTGTAGACTTACCCATTTGACAGATGGGAAAACTAGGCCCCAGAGAAATTAAGTAACCTAAGTAAACTACCTGCAGTCTTTCAGAACCTAAGTGGCAGAGTAAGGTTCTAAACTCAGGTCCACGTAATGCTCTGTATCCCTCACCCAGGGAAGACTCCTCAGAGGAGATAACATCAATCAAGCCTTGAAGAACAGACAAGGATTGGTGAGAAGGGCCTTCCAAGCAGAGAGGAAAATATGAGCAAAAGCACAGGAGACTGAGAGAACAGCGTGGAAAGTACCAGGAAGGCTTCCCTGGCAGACAAAGTGTATGCATACAGTGCAGAAGGAGATAAGCTTATAATACTTGGTTGATCACGCAAAGTTTTGAATGTCAAATCACAAAGTTTAGATTTTTTTTAATGAAGTAATCATTTAGGTTTGTAAACAAGAAAGTAACGTGATGAAAAAAATGAATTGGATGAGTAACCATTGCACAGCTGTGGCAGAGGCTAAACTTCCAATTAGGAATCTAGGTATGTCCAGGCAAGAGACAGCAGCAGTGGTTGCTCACACAGCTGTTAAGAAGTGGAGGTGCACATTTGGCCCAGGTTACACCAAGACTTTGACCATCTCAATGATGTTTCAAAATGACAACCGTGAGACCTCAGTAAATCCAAATTCTATGTGGGTCCCAGTTTAAACCCTGTAAAATGGGAAGGGCATGAGGGGCTAGTTGACCTCTGAGGTCTCTCTGACTTCTCAAACTCTATGAAGATAACACTCTAACCACTTTTATGGAAATCATAAACTATACAGTTCCCTATTGAATCACCAGGTTCTAAACTTCTCTTTCATACCAAGCAGACATATTTCCAAAAGAACGTTAATGTCTACAAGATTTTATGCATTTACTGCTATAGCAATTATATAATAATAATATTGGCACACAATGATTAGGGGAGGGTGCATTTTTTATATATTCCTTTGGGAGACACTCTTTTCCATCCTCCTGGTTATCTGCCATTTGCAAAATTCAACTGTCTACCTCTCATGACTGAGAAATTTTTCTGCAGTTTGTGACATATCAAGATCTCACAGTGCTGTGAATGATAGTTATTCATGTACGTGTCTTATGATCTTCTGCAGCTCACAAATAGGTGGTACGCTTTTAGAGAGCAGAGATAAATTTATCTTTAGATCCTTCAATGCCTTACAACTATAGCAGGTCTGAATCTTATAAACACAAGTCTGCAAGAAATGTTCTATTTCTTTATTTTCTTGAAATCAACAGTAAATCTGATTCCAAGAGTCTATGCCAGCAGGAACTTTAGTTTCTTAGATCATTTAGGCTCCTACCTGCATCACCTTTAACACTAAGGTCAGGCAAAAATCCTGGGAGGTATTTCTTCACACCAATTAGGCCCAGTCTTGTCTTGTAAATGAACTCTTCCTTTGAAGTCTGTGGATTCTATTTTCAAACCCTGCTTGGGGACTAAGAATCACGGTCAAGGCCAAGAACCTGGTGTCTGAGCAGGACCAGACAGCCCTCTCTTCTGAGGTCTAGCCAGGTAGGGTGACTGTTTCTACTTCTCACAGGTGCGCTGACCCCCAGTCTTTCCAGATGTGAGAAAACCTCTCATTAAAAATGTCTCATTCCCCTCTCCCTACCATAAACTCTTGGGCTTGGAATTTCTGAAAAGAAAGCAAGTATTGCTTTCAAGAAACCTCTTCCTGCTCTGCAAAATCCTTGAAGCAAGGAAATACAGAAGGCTGGGCAACACTTGTGAAATGATAAGGCAGAGGTGGAAAATGACATATAAATTAATATTTAAAGAAGATATTCTGTCACCCACCCAACAGATGTTAAATAATCATCAGCAAAATAGATAGCCAATAGGTGATAAAACAGGTTCTTCAAAGTTACTCAGTTTGCCACCAAAGGAGGTATATTTTATAATCAGATTAATAGGATCTTTTCATTAAAATATTTCAACAGGATTTTTAAATTATATATATTGTCTCTTTATCCCTATTGTTTAGATGAGGAGAGATAAGTAGCTCACCTAACCTCCTATATATACAAAGAGGTGGAGCAGGTGTTTAAACTCATATAATGCCTGTCTTTAAAACCTGCACCCATTCCACACTGCCACAGGTATTCTCAGAACGGATTTACTGAATTTTCTATTTAGCAATCTGCAGTTCTGCTTTTGACTAATCCTTCAGTCATTATTTCCAACTAAAATGTACTTTAATTAATATACACCATGGAATACTATGCAGCTATTAAAAAAAATGAGTTCATGTCCTTTGCAGGGACATGGATGAAACGAAGTCATCATTCTCAGCAAACTGACATAAGAACAAAAAACAAAATACTGCATGTTCTCACTCATAAGTGGGTGTTGAACAATGAGAAGAACACATGAACATGGAGGTCGGGGGGACATCACACACTGGGGCCTGGGAGCTAGGGGGCTAGGAGAGGAATAGCAGGGGTGGGAGGATTGGGGAGGGATAGCATTAGGAGAAATACCTAACGTAGATGACGGGGCGATGGATGCAGCAAACTATCACCATGGCACATGTATACCTATGTAACAAACCTGCACGATCTGAATATGTACCCCAGAACTTAAAGTATAATAAATAAATAAATAAGAATTTCTTAATGAAATTTATTTTGCCATAAACTTAGTATAGCTTTGTTTGATATAGTAATGAACCCAAAGAATGGTTTATTACCTCATCTCATTGTTCATCTGCAAGGTTGTGGGTCAGAAATAAAGCACTTTGTCTAAGGCCAGAGGGTTAGAAGACAGCTCAAACTTCAATACATGCTTGTGTGTCTTCTGTTTCCAAGTCAAGGAGAGGAAATTGGTTCTAATTAATTAACTATTAATTGGTTCTAATTAATTAAGACTAATTATAGGATAGTATTAAACAGTGGCAGTTATAGGGCCTTCATGTGCTACCGATGATATAAAGCCATGGCTAATGTTGTTGCTTCAAAACACATCCTACCATACATACTGTGATAGTATTTTGAGAGCTGTCATAAAAACATTCATTGGTGGCCTTTACAACAGCTAACATGTTTCCCAAAACAGTTTATTCTCTTACATTGGTAATTTTTTCCAGTTTCTCTCTTGCACCATTAATTTATGTAGAAAGACCTTTTATGAAGTCATGCTTAATCCCATTCCACTCTAAAAATCTAATTTCACCACAGTGGAATCTTACTAAGGATTCTTTGAATATTTCAGAATTACTAATGCATTTCATCACAGGTGCACCTATCAATTTCCCAGATCATTATTAGCATTCCCTCCTTTTCTTCATAATAAAGACCATATTCCTTGACATGGCCCCAGGGGCCTCTGAAGGATCTGCTTCTTCACTGCCTTCCTTGTCCATCTCTGTCCCTACCACTCTCCTCCATATTCCCAATATGAACACACAGTGAACTCTTCACTGTTTCTTGGGCATCCTTCTTCCTTATGCAACAGGGGTCTAAAGAATCTGAGTACATTCCCTTGACTTTATGTGAATGAGGTTGAACCACATAAAATTTCTAACCTTCAACCACTTTATTATTTACAAAAAAAAGTTATCTTACTATAAGCCCAATATTATCTAGAAATGTAAAGAAAAACTCTCATTTCTTGAAGACAATATATGGGCCAGGATCTTAAATATAATAAAAATGTGCTCATTGTCCTCCTATTTGTCCTTGGTGCTGAGATGGAATGGTGTCCAAACAGACTTCTAGAAGTTATCCAAGCTACAGATCCCACCTTCAGCTTCAATGCCAGCAGTAGCAAAACACTCATACTTCATAAGGTTGCTCTTTTCATTAATACAACACTGGTCACCAGAAAGTTCTTTATTATGCCAGAATCTGATCCTTTTTTCTTTTCTTTTCTTTTCTTTCTTTTTTTTTTTTTTTTTTTTGAGATGGAATGTTGCTCTGTTGCCAGGCTGGCATGCAGTGGTGCAATCTCAGCTCACTGCAACCCCTGCCTCCCGGGTTCAAGCACAGAATCTGGTCCTTTTTGATGTCTAGCATTCTGATCTTTGCTCTGCTTTTAGAAGTGGCAAGAAAAAGTTATCTTTCCTCTGGCATTTTAATGCTTGAAGACTCTTGTCATCTACCTTCCAGGCCCTCTCCCAGGGTCTTCCCATGCTTATAGGGAGTACTTTCCCCAGACGCCCTGTAGTTCACCTAGGATATGCATGCCCCTCTTGAAACAGACATCTGGACTTGATCACCAAATTCCAGATGATTGTCACAACTTGTGCCAACTCCCTATGGACGTTCTGGGTTCAATAGTGGCTACCTGAATCCCTGTACTCAGAAAGAATCTGAACCCAATCTAGAGTTAGCCAGAAGGTGTACAGAGTTCAATCATGATGTCTAAAGGAGAATCAGATATTTTCCAGGGCTACTCTGGATATTGCCTGACAGCCCAGAGTACATGAAACTATCACCCTCTCTGATTTTAACATGCTATTTTCCTTAATACTAAATTTGCATCAGCTTTGCTAGTAAGCCCATCTCATCAAAAGACCAGCTAAAACATTGAGATTATTTCTTAAACTTGAAATAAGGCCTGTTTTAGTTCATAGTTAACTGAAAAGTGCCAGTTCCAGCCCCAATCCTTCCTGGCTGTGTGATCATGAGTAAGTTACTCTAGTTCTCTGAACTCTGTTTGCTTATCATTGATAAAGGTAATAATATATATCTGCTCCACTGGACTCACTGGAAGTATTAAATGAGATATTATATTTGCAAGCTAGAAGATAGTTACTTTGGGAGCCCGATATATTTGGTGGGCCAGCTAATCTTTGTCTTGGCCTCTTTGTTATGGGGGATTTCCTCTCCCTGGACAAATCGATATCCAGTGGGGGATTAAAAAGAAAAATACAAGCAAAAGGAAGAAAAACACACTAAGTACTTAGTGAATGGAGTTGCATGTGGCTGTAAACATGTCAAAGGAGACAATTTTGCGGAGATGAAAGTATTTCCACCATGCTGTCAAAGCAGAGTGACAAGCAAAACCCAAACTGCCTCTCCCTGGCTTGTGTTGATTACTCCAGGCCTGGAATGTTTGGTTTGGAATGATTTGTCCTTGCCATTTGCTCACACAATTCTACATTGCTGCCTTCATTGCCTTTGCTAACATTTCTCAGGGATATGTTATCTGTAAGATATTATTGTAGCTCCGGGCAGCACATTAAGTCAGGGGCTGTCATCTAAATCTGCAGGACCAAGCAGGAAATGCACATCAGTAAATAGTCAGGGTAGAGACCCCAGAGACTTACGTTGCATGCCCTGCCTAAAGTGGTAGGCAGTCACTACAATGTATGGTGTCCATGAGGCAACATGGCCCACTGGTGCAGATTTTTCAAGAAAACTCATACATCTGGACATTTTCATGTGAACTGTTTTTACTTTTAAAATCCTTACTGTTTTTGACCTATAGAAATGGCAGTGTCATATAGTTCGACCTAATATAATCTAGAGACATCAAAAGAGTTTCCATTTTCTTGCTGTGTGGAAAAACTCAAGAGCCTTTGTGATTCAATACCTTTGTCCTGAATCAACATGCACAGGCAGGCATAGCGCTCTACAGTAAAACTAGTCAGCAGAGCACACTCACTCCATCCTCATTCCATCCTCCCAACACCCCTAGGAGGTGGTACTAGGTTTATTCTTACTTTATGCATGAGACTCAAAGCCCACCATTGGTTAGAAGTGATACATACATAAAAGAATATGTGATCTCCTTGCCAACAGAGCCAGTTTCCTTAAGTCTTTTGCCATACAGCACTGGAGGAGGAAATGTAAAATGTAAATTTCTGCACATTTCCCCAGAGTGGGGTAAACTGGGGTGGCAATTATTCTCCAGGCTCTTCTTGGCAACTTTAAATCTTAGGCCCCTTCTTTGGAGAATCCACACTCCTTTCCTCTCTCTTCAACTTTTTCGTACACTCACCTCCTGCTCATTCTAAAATCCTTCTTTGTTTGCATTTACGCTTTATTTTCTGTAGTGTATATGACCCCAGATAACCAAGGGGCTAGCACAGTGCAGGGAACATAGTAGAAACTGCATACATTTCAGTTGTCTCTTTCTACACAGGATTTGAGGCAAAATGAAAGAAATGTGCAAAATAAAGCAGTTTAAATGGAAACAGAAAAGTAAAGCCTGACATGAGGAGGAGGAGGAACAAAATATGTGAAACCACAAGGACCAATCTGGTTATAATGACTGAGTGTGAAATTTCACTTCCTGGCAGCCAGACCCAGAGGCTTCGCAGACTTAAAGTGACCCGTGTATTCTCTCTTGAGCTCTGGGTGAAGGACCAAAGGAGGGAAAATGAATTCCTTTTCTTTTCCTTGACCCGGGTCTTGCTTTGGAACAAATGTTTTTCCCCATATCTGTTTGATTTTCAGCATCCATAAATCTCTCACTGAACATCCACAGCTGTACTGTGCTCAAACTTCACTCAAATCCTATTTAGAAACATGTCTTGTGTAGTAAAGATACAAGTCTCATAAGGAAGGCAATTTATAGTTGAAGCTGTTGCTAGGGTGTTGCTAAAGGAAATCTGTAACTCTCAGTTCATAAGAAAGCTCACTGAATACAGACAGAATCGAGCACAGCTGGATGGTTTATAGGAGAAAAACATTAGATAAAAAAAGGAAGGGAGGAAGGGAGGGAGGGAGGAATGGAAGAAGGGAGGAATGGAGGAAGGAAAGAAGGGAGGGAGGAAGGGAAGAAGGGAGGAAGGGAGGAAGGAAAGAAGGGAGGGAGGAAGAAGGGAGGGAGGAAGAAGGGAGGCAGGAAGAAGGGAGGGAGGAAAAGAGGGAGGGAGGAAGGGAGGAAGGAAAGAAGGGAGGGAGGAAGAGAGGGAGGGAGGGAGGAAGGAAGAAAGGGAGGGAGGGAGGAGGGGGAAGGAGGGAAAGGGGAGAAAGGGAGGGGGAGGGAGAGAGGGAGAGGGGAGGGAGAGAGGGAGGGTGGGGGTCTAGAGACTCTAGACTCTACAGAGCCTTTTCAGGAGAGCTGGAGAAATAAAAGTCAGGCTGTGGAAGGAAGGAGTGAGTGGCTAATGAGAAGGAAGCAGGGAGGGAAGGAGGGAGGGAGGGAGGAAGGAAGGAAGGAAGAGTTCTGAATCTTTCTTCACTTTTTCCTAGTTATTCGTTTTCTTTCCCATGTAAAGGTATTCATTGTCTTCCCGCCCGACCCATCACCATTGCCTGACCTCTGAGACCTGCAGATGATTTCCTCTCTCCATCTCTGGCCACTCCACCTCAGTGGAAGTCTATTCCTTTTCTTCTAACACTTTCTCCTGAACATAGAAATTTAACCATCACCACAAATTCTCTATTTGGTTTTGACCCAGCCCCTTTCCTTGGTTGGTTAATGACTAAAACTGTCATTGCTATATTGGACTAGAGACACCACATATTAATAGGACCATTACCAAGCTGAACCAGAGAGAGTGTGGGTGTCCAAGCAGATGAAATCTACTAAAACCAAAGTACATGAAGAACAGTTGCAAGACCTCAGGATAGCTGACCAGAAAAAAAAAAACTAATGGGAAATAGGAGACTGATTTCAGGTATTTGAATATCTCCTTTGGGTAAGACTTTTGTAGTAATTTCCCAAGATTTGATGTTAATTATGTAGGATTCTAATCCAAAGAGGCAGCAAAATGTGGGCTGACTCTGAAGTCCCAATCAACCTGGATTAAAATCCCAGCCTTCATTTTCTAGGCTCATGCTCTTGGGCGACTTCTGAACCTTCATTTCCTTGCTATAAAAAAATGAAGATAATAGTATCCATCACATTAGAGTTTTTGTGAAGATTAAGTGAGATAATATGGTGCTCTACAAATCATAGCTAATATTAAAATTTCTGTTTATTTTATGGAAATGAAACAGAAAAGAAAGCATTAGATAAGTGGAGTATTGTTAAAATAATAAAATAGAAGATTTTCTTCTCTGTCTTCTTCCCTCCCTTCTATTCTTCCTTCTTTCCTCCCTCTTCTCTTCCTCCATAGCCATCTAGTATGAACATACATTAGGTAAGCTTCCTAATTCAACACAAATTTTAGATTTTCTTTAACAACACCATAGTAATAACTACAACTATAAGTTGCCTTAATTATAAGATTTGCATCTTTTACTACTCAAAACAACATTCTAAACAAGGTTTCACTGAGATCCTGAAAAAGATTCAAAAGAAGCATTTGGGAAGCAGGAGAAACAGAGCGTTGCAATATTACATAAATAAAGGAGAGTGGGAATTTTCGCTGCGTCTCAACCATGGCTGCACCTTAATGTTCAACCAGGGAAAAGTCCCAAAGCCCAAGCGGCACCCAAGACGATTACGTCACAATCTCAGGGGGTGGAACCCAGGTGCGCATAATTTTTTAAAGCTGCTCAGGTGATTCTAACATGCAGCCAAGGTTGAGGAGCACAGTTTTAGGAAAAGCAGTGGCTAATGGTATGGAAAGCTGCAGAGCTGATGAGGCTGCATGCTGTGTGCACCATGTGAGTATGTCTGTAACTTTCTAGACTCTACAGAGGCTTTTCAGGAGAGTCGAAGAAATAGAAGTCAGGCTGTGAAAGGAAGGAGTGAGTGGCTAGGGAAAGTCTACACTAATTGTGACTTAGTCCTTCAACAAACATAGTAGAATCTGGAAGGAAAGAGAGAGGGAGATAGCTTGAGGAGTCAGCAAAGGCAATGTAATTTATTTTTAGTGTATGGGAGACCTAAGCATATTTGAAACAAAGGTGCATCTACTGTATCTTGTAAGTTTGCAATTTAAATTTTGGAGATTGCTGAGAAAGTTTTGCCTCTACCCAGATTTCATTTTGATGAGTTCAGAGTCATCAGAGGATCTTGATCAAATATGCTCAAGCTGCATCTTTACACCTCACTATTTATTGCATTTTAGCTGCCATTGGTTAAATTTCTCACTGTGTGTCAAATATGTCACTTAAATACATTTCTTCATCCTCACAGAAATCCTATAAAATGTCTGCTGCCCATTTTAGGACAAGGAAATTTTTCAGATGAGGAAATGAGATTCAGAGGTTCAGTAGTTTGCCCAAAGTCATTAAGTGACAAAACCAGAATTCAAGCCTGGGTCTGTATGACCCCAAAGCCTACGGTCTTTTCACTTTGCCACCATGGATGCAACACAAAAATTCAATCCTTGCAGAGCTGCCTGCTCCCACCAAAACCTATAAAATGACAAAAGCTGTGTGCTGAAAGATAATGTCCCAACACCATGGCCTCTGAATAAAATGAATGAAAGTGAAAATGTATCAGAGGCTGCAGCTAAAACCTCAGGTTGCAGAAGGGCTTGAGCAAGGTTCAGATCATTTCACAGAGGGCTGGATGGGCAAAATGAGGCGTTTGTCATCATTGATACAAATGCCCAGTAAGACGGTGGAGAAACAGCCAGAATCAAGATTGCTCATAACTGACATGAATCAGAGACTGCAGCATCTTGCACTAAGGGCAGTTGGGGTTTGGATAGGAATGGCCATTCTCAGCACTGTTCATCTCCACCATCTGCCTAACTCCTTCCTCTTTCCCTGGACACGTAGTCCTTGCTGATTGTTGCCTGCCAAGTCATGTCACACACGCCAGCTCATTTGGCCATCTTCTCTGCTGAAATCCAATCTCCACATCCTTGATTACTCCTGAAAACTGATTAGTGTCCATTTGCAAGCAATATTTTCCTCCTAATATATCTAGGTATGTATGATCCAGAGGGCTGCTTTGATTTCTAGAATATTAGCTTAGAAAAGAATGAAATCTAATAAAAATATCATATTAGCTCCAAATAGCTGCATAATCTGTGTCAATGAGATGATTTCCATTTGGTCTGCAGACTGTAGTTATTAGCATTAGTGATCCTTTGTGCAGAGGTTGGGGAATGAGCAAACTATCATTTTCCAACAAAAAAGGTCTCAAATCTTGGAAATTGCTGGTGCAATGCCCACTTTAAAAAGCCAGCGACATTTTGTGTTGCCTTAAAAAACATATTTCGGTATTATATTTTAAAAGAAACTGGCCTTCAAGTTCATTCCAGGACAAGTTTTAGATTCTTTAAGAATAAAGTTTGGTAAGACTGAAACAAAGACTGTTTAGTTTGGACAGACAAATAGCCAACATACCCATAAAAGGGAGGACTGGCTAAGTATTTTTCTTTCAGCTCATATTTTCAGATTTTCTTCAAAAGCTAGTATAACAAAAATTCGAGAGGAGCCACATAACACACCCATAAAATACAAACACCTCAAACAGAGCATGTGCCTCAGACCAAATCGGTCCAGGGAACCTGTGGAGATGTGGGCAAGGCTGTCGTCTATGACTTCCCTAATAGGTTATGAAAGTCATCAGAAGAAAGGAAAAAGGGGCATTTTCTTAGTGTGCACTGTGTGTCTGGCTTTTGCCCTGGGTCCTGACAGGGAGCTGGACAACTATCTCATTTGGTCATTCTTCCAACTATCCCTCAAGGTTGTTATCGTTTCCATTTCACCCAGAAAGAGAAGCTGAGGAAGATTTAAAAAAAATTTTAAAAATTTAAAAAGACTGGACAATATGACAAGTGTGTAGGGCAAGCTATGAGGTAGAAAATGAGGCTGAAACCCTTATTTGTTTAAAATGTGTTTGAATTAATGAACTTATGAATCTTAACAGCTTTTTCTAAAAAGAAATATATCCTACAATGATCCTAGAGGCCCTGATCCATTCTAACCCTTGAAATTTGGAAGCAGTTGTTTTGTGGGAATCTAAAGCTTCAGTCAAGGTGCACTGCATTATTCATGGATCTCAGGGAAGAGGTACCACCTTCCTCCCCAAGGTGGCTGTGCGCACTTAGTCCTCACCCAAACCCATTCTCCAACTAGGGTACATAAGGCTCTGAGGTCTCAAACCTCATGGGATAGAAGGATGTACAGGGTCTGAAGGAATGGGAGGATGTGCATAAAGTTGGGAACATGAAAGGAAAGACTCACACACAGAGTTTTTGGCGAATGCCAAGTAGCCCTGTTTGGCCAGAGAAGAATGTTCTGGAAGCAAAGTAGTTAGGTAAGGGCTGGATAAGAGAATACAGGAGGTAATTTTTTTGACCTTATTCTGAAGGAAATGGGATGCTATGAAAGGTTTTTGATTGAGGCAGACATGTGGAAAACAGAGCTTTAGAAACATGAAGCTGACCGTGTGTATGAGGGACTGGACGTGGGGAGGCCAGATGGGGAATCTCCTCGGAAGAATCCCATGACATCTGAGGGTCATGGCTGTTCTGAGGCTCTGCGTGTCATTTGAGCTCAGCTGCGCTCTGTCCCGAGTGCCGGAAAGCCTTTCAGAGGAAGCAACGTCTCCAGGCTGCCTGTGCTCTGCCCAATGTGGTTCACATTGAATGGTCTAAATCCCTAGTCTTTGATGTGGAAATGTCATGAGGACATTGAGTGAATTCCAGGAAATCTTCCAGGGAAGAACACATGATAAAAGAGGCCCCACACTATAAACATGAAGACCTCAGGAAGCAAAGACACAGTCATGGGGCAGGGGGATAGATGCTTTTTTCCTAATGCTATAGGACATAAATTTACATTATGGGCTCCCAGGCAGAAACAACAGAATGGGAAGGGTTCACTTGACCTTGGCCAGTACTTTTAGGATGACTTTCTTTAGACACACTGCCTCATCCCATTCCTGCTCATACTTGCATGTGTTTCACCACAGGATTCTTACATTGGGAATATCCTAGCCAGAGCACGCACTTTTGGGGGGTTAATGGGTCCATGCTGTTTACAAGTTGTAAAAATTCAAGAAGGCTGTGCCAGGGAACTAGGATTCAACCTGAGTGCACTCATTAGCTATGTGACCTTGGACAAGTTTGCTCAGTTGCAGAATAATAATAGAAACATGAGGATCTGAGGAAATAGTACATATGACAGCATCTTACTCAAAGTAAGGAGTTGACACAGCAGTGAGCAGGGTCATAAATCAATGCCAGCAGAGCCAGGCAGGAGATGCAAATGAATGGTGTGGGCTGGGTGAAGACCTGAGGATGTAAACCTCATGTGACTCACACAAAGAGGGCACCAGCTACTGCCCCCTCATCTGCTGCCACCAGAGAAGTCAAAAATAGAGATTTCTATGTGAAATTGCCAAATTTTTAAATAATACCAATTAATATGGATCATGTGTTAAACCTCAAACTAAGCAGCGAATCAAATTTTGCTGCAAGTCTGCAAACAAGGACTAGCAATTTGCTGCTTGTGATAGATATTGAGACCATGCATGGTGAAGCCACTGGAGAGTTGGCTCAGACCCCTGTTCAGGCGCTTGCTAGTTGTGTATGTTCTCCAAAGCTTACTTTTCTCATCAAAAAAATGTGGAACATAAAGAAAACTCCTAAAAGGATAGTAGGAATTAACTGAGATTACATGCACAGGATCCCACCAATCAGAAAGAGGCTGGAGCTAGTCAGGAAAGCCCCTTGCCATGGCCAGGCATTAACCCTGTGGTTGCTGGTCTTTGGGGAGGTCTAGTTGGTTGGACTGGTGGATAGAAAGTTGGAGCAATAGCCTTAACAAAAGCTCTTTGCCCAGTTCCAAGTCCTCTGTAATGCTCAATAAATAGCAACAGTATTTTGTTTGTTCGTTTGTTCATTTTTAAAAGACAGGATATCTCTACGTTGTTCAAGCTGGAGTACAGTGACCCAATCATAGCTCACTGCAGCCTTTAACTCCTGAGCTCAAACAATCCTCAGCCTTCCAAGTAACTGGGTCTACAGGCACATGCCACCATGCCTGGCTAATTTTTTTATTCTTTTGAGAGACAGGGGCTCACCAAGTTTTCCAGGCTTGGCAATGGTTATTTTTAAGACTCAGTTAAAGTTTGCCTCTCGTGCCTGCTCCTCACCATCCAGAATGGTTTTCATGACACTTGAAATTGTGTTCTGTGTTAAGGAGGATAAAAGAAAGAAGCCAGGCTCTGACTATTAGAGGATATACCACATCTTAATGACTCATCACAGACTTACACTTATGTGTAAGTGTCTCCTCAAAGGTGCAGAGGAGACAAATAGGATCAAGGAGTATGGAGAAGAAGGAGTGCAAGACGAGCAATAGTGTCTGGGCTAGTTCCAACCATAGAGCTAGGAGTGGACAGACTCGGATTCATGGGCTTATGCCACTCACAAGCAGTCTCAGGCATGGCCGTTGATGCTCTCTGGTCACTGTCTTGAAATTTCCAATAGTTGCATTTTGCATTTGTGTTTTGCAAGTAAAGTGAGATGATGGGGCATGCATCAGGGGTTTGGATTCTTCTTTCCTCTTTCAGACAGCTCCCTTGTTCTTACCCAGCAGCCACCGCCACCCTCTATTCCCAATGCGGGGCTAGGCGCAGGCATGAGGAAGGTCAGGTGCATACATTTATAAGCCAAATTGTAGGGCAGGGTCCAATGCCTATGAGTGTCTGCTCTCACCAGCCAGTACCCTTGTGCCCAAGGGACTTACAAGAAACAGCAAATAGAAAACACTATGACAAGTCAAGAAAGAGACCACAGAAGAAAGGGAAAGGCATCTGGCTTCTCAAACAAGGTATCTCACATTTTCATTTTGTTCTGGGCTTATAAATTACGTTGCTGGCCCTAGGAATAAAATTGGAGGTGGAAAGACTCTCTGGGAACCCAATGGGTAGAAATAAAAGAGAAATTTACTCATGCTACTTGAGTTTTGGGTGCCACAATTCTTCCTTATGTAGAACTCTCTAGGGCATTGTAGGACATTTAGCATCCCAGCCCCCTTTCCCCCTAACTAGAAGTATCAATCCCAAAAACTTCCAAGGGATTGTGATGCCACATCCCCACAATTGCATTAAAACCCATGGATGTTTTCTCTCAAAAACCAGGGTGCTCAAAGGAAATGTTAATACAAGAAATAGGACTATGAGATCTTTAAAATCTCAGCATTGAAGGGATCTTAGAAGCTGTCAATCAAACCTCCCAAAACCCCTGGAGTTTTCAACTCCTTGGGAACTCCTGATGACCAGTCTACCTCCGCCATTGTCAGGAGTGAGTCTGATTTCCAGTTTCAGGAATATAGCTGGAGCAGGCTCCTTTCCCTTCTGAAGCATGGCCCTTTGCCCAAAGACACACCTTCACAGTGTGTGATAAACAAAGCAAGCCCCAGTACCTACTCCCAGTTTTCTTTGACATGGTAAGGAAAAGGAGAGACTTTATAGACAGAGAGGAGGGGCATGGTTACAGTCCCTCACCCTGTCCAGGCAGAGTTAGATCTGAGTGGTGGCATCATCCCTGCTATTTATGGCTTGCAATATTCTTGGATTTGGCTTCATCCGTCGAGGGTCTGGCAGGTATAACAGCAATGTTCTATCCACATGAAAGGCCTTCAAAGGCTACCACTAGGACAGCCAGCCATCCCCTGAGTAGCCAGGGCTTTGGGGTTAGGTTGGGAGACCAGGTGTTTAAGAGTCTGGTTCTGTGGATAGAACTAACCCATCAATCTTTTAAAAACACAAACAGTTAATTCTCACTATTCACAGTTGTTATATTCTATAAAGTCATCATGAATGCTAAATTAGCAAATTTGAACCATTGCTCCCAGGGAAATAAAGAGGTAAGTTCATGAGAGTTCCTGGTCATATTTTTGGCAATTGATCATTACATAGCCTTGTTTTATGTATGCCTATGTTTAACAACATCTTATTTTACATATATTATTGATTCACTAACATTGAATTCATGGCCAACATTGCTGTAACTCATGCCTGAACGAAGCTTACCTAACACGTGTTTTCTTCATGAAGCACATCATAGCTTTCTTGCACTTAAAAACACTGGGCAGCATTTCTATGCTTGGAAGACATTTTAAATAGAAAAATCACCAATAAAAAGTACAAAAATGCAGGAAGCAGCACTAAATAAACTGCCAAAAAGGACACTTGTTTACAGTGTGAGAGCTGAAAGGAGAAGGCAGAACACTGTCATCTTTGACCTGAGTTGTTCTGTTCATGTCCATCCACAAATGACGTTGAGAGCACCGTGAGGTTTGATTGGGGGCTTATAAATAAATTTTAGCAAGTAGATGAATTTGCAATTATAGGATCTTCAAATAATGAGGACTGACTTTTTCTAAAAGTCATTCACACACTTACCTACCAGAAATAGCATCTATATGTAAACTCAGCTTAGCTGGTCTCCAGTCAAGTCATGTCAGGTAGGTTTATATCTAAGACCTATAAGTGGCTAAAAGGACCCCATAGTAACCTTTGTATGATTGATTCAATTTAAATATTTTCTCTTTATTATCTATTGTTTTCTATGATAAGCTACTATATTTGTAATATAGGAAAAGCAATATAAAGCAATATAAGGAATAATATACAATTGTAATATAAGGAAAAACAAGTCCATTTAGTATCTAAAAAGGATTAAAATTAAAACAACTTTTTGGTAATTTCAGGATAAACTCCACACCCCTGCTTGGACACCAGACTTTACAAAGCTTACCTCTTGGGTTTCATCTTCTTATATTCTTCAGACGCACATTCCACTTTGACCATCATGAACTACCTAAAACTTCCCAAATTTATACTGCTGCTTTCCACCTTCTGTTTGAAACATCCTATAGGTTAAGAAACTGGCTTGGGAGATTATTCAAAATTACACAACTAATGGAATGATAATAATAAGGAAAAAACAGTTCAAGGTTGCTCTGAAGCCCATACTATCTCCCCAGGCTCAGAATGAAAAATTGAAACTGTTAACGTGATTTTTTAAAATTATCATTGTGCCATAATCTCAAGCATAGACACATTAATCGCTTACACTGCTTTTAACATTATCCTGGGGAAGAAAAACCCTGAAATATACTCTCTGCCATTACCATATATACAGGAGGTCAAAATGATTCCAGAAAGGTGTTTCTGCCTTTTGAGAGGAATGACCCAGTGTAGTCAGAGCAATATTTCAGCCAGACATTCAAGCCCAGTTTGCAAACACATACCCTGTGTAGTCAGATTTCATAAATATGGTCTACTCTGGTTTCTTTGTTTCTTTCATTCTAAGAATTTAATATTGAATTTCAAACCCAAATGGCATAAATAAATTCCAGATGTCTTCCCAAATCCCTAAATCTCATATTAGACTAACGAGAGGCATTGCTATATATGAGTAGATGGTTACATTTAATTCCCTGAAAAGCCAAAAGGATCTTTGGGAGGCTCTTCAGCCCTCCTCCACCAAGAAAACACATTAACTCTTCTGAGTTTCTTAAGAAGCTGAGTTCTCAAGATCCACAGCCCATCTGTCTGACATATGTTCTGCTGCATTCCTCCTCTCAAGGGGCAAAAGAGCATCATGGTGAAGTGGTGAAGTGCAGGGCACAGAAACCAGGCTGACTGGGTTCCAATCCAGCTGGATGGTTTTGGGCAATCAATTATGCTCACTATTCCTCAGTTCTCTGTAAAATGGAGGTAAACATAATACCTATACCTCAAAAGGCTTTTGCAAAAATTAATGAGTTAATAATTTAAAGTGCTTAGCACAGTGCCAGCCACACAGCAAAATCTCTACACTCTTATTTTCTAAGAGGTGGTATATAAACAGCTGACCTGGGAGGTCCTCGATGGCTGAGAAATTCCCTTCCCTCTTTACCTCTAGATAAGCAAGTCTAAGCCTTCAACCTTTGATACGTAAGATTCATCCTTCTGTGGGATCTAATCAGCTAACTTCAGATCTCAGACCCCTTCCCTAAGTGTGGTCCATCCCCTACTTCCCCTACCTGAGTCAGCATTCCTGATCCTTGTGTGTTAACTACAGGCAACTTGACCTGAAGCATAACTCCACCTACAAAATGTAAAAGTTCTATCCTCAGAGTACTTGTGAATGTAGCTTTGTGTCTGCAATTAATTAAAGAAGATCATATATGTAAAACACCAAAGGACTCACAATAAGTGATCAAAAAACCTAGAGTTTTCTTCCTTCTTCCTCTTCCCCCTTAATGGCTGGCACTTCTGTTTGTAAGAAACATGTGATTACGACCATGAAAGACCTTCATTGCTAGCCTTTGACAGAGCATTCACAGCCCATATATCCTTCAGCACCGCAGTTTCATGTCTCTAGACCACACATCGGTGCCAGATGGTAGCTGGACAAGCTTGGCTATTTCATACTTGACCATCTTTTCACTTTTCAATAGTAACAAAACCTTGCCAAATAGTTTATTGTTTATAAAGCACTTTCACATACATTCCCTTGAGTACTCTCCATGTCAACTCTATTAAGTAAGTATCATCATCATTATCATCATGATTTTGCAGTGTGGACAATTCAAACCTGGAAAGATAAAAAGACTGGCCTAAATTCACTCCCCTGATAAAAGGTTGAGTAAGAATTTGAACCTGAGTTCCCCGCCTTGAAATTCTGTACCTTTTTTTTCTACCAAACTTCATTGCTAACATTATAGGATTAAATAATGAAAACCTTAAAATATGCCTCATTAATTATTTGGTTACATGTCTTCCCTTGATGGTGTTTTATTATTACTATTATTATTTTAAGCTTTGATTTTTCTGCTTTGTCTGGTTTTAACATGGTTGGCAAGATCAAGCCCAGCTCAGTCATTCAGCCAGGTGGAGCTGTTTCCATAGGCTGCAATGATTGTGTGTTGGATGGTTAGTATTTTTTTTTTTAAAGACACATAGACTTTTTATTTTTGTTCAAGTAGACCAAAAGCTTCATGGTCCTAAGAGACCCAGGTTTATTCTACCCTTCTGTTCCTCCAACCTGGTATGTACGGTATGCAGCTATTGTGATCACAGGACATTTACTCTACCTCAATGCCATGACTGCATTCTGAATCAATGGCAAACTACATAAAACAAAATCTGAATATGTGAAACCAGTTAAGCCTTTCTCCTTTAGGAAGCTTTCCCAGCAACCTCTTCGATCAACCTCTGCTTACTTATTACTGTCCCAACTCAGTGGGTCACAGCCTTGACTAGCCACAAAGGCTTCTGGGAAGGTGGGCATTTACCTGGCCACATCGCATCCCCAGACAAATGAGGCTTCTGTTACAAGGAATAATGGCAAAGTGAACATTGGAAAGCAACTAACAGATTTTTCTAAGAAAACCCATTTATTGAGAACCTGCAGTGTGTTAGGCACAAACTAAGACAATATTAAGAAAGAAATATCACTATCATTGCATTAAACATATAGAAAGTGACATCCAGAAAGATGTAAAATGTGAAACGAGATGCACTTGTCTCTGAACATTGCTATGTGGGTTTTCCTCATGTGATAATACCCGGTTCAGAGCAGACACTTAAAAACTGGCTTCAAATGTTTCCTTTCCTTTCTCTCCTCTCTTGAAATTAAAGAAGCAATGTCAGCTCCTACTTGGAATGCCTTTATATTCACATTGCCTAATTAGTCTTGTTATGATCCTACTATGGCTACCATTCTGGCCAGTGTTATCTGTATCCTCTAAACCATCACACCCCTGACTTGTCAGAGCCTGTCAAACCTTTTCTGTGTCGTGTTCTGTCTTTTTGGTTGACTTTCTAGAGCTGTAATGACATTGTTTTCACTTTTAGCATTATCAGGTAAGACATAAATAGTCTTTGGCTTGGTGATTTATCAGCCTCTTCATTGTACTTGGCACTTAGGAGGAGCTGAATGATGTCTGCTGAATGAATGAATCTCAGCTTCATCATTTAACAGCTGTGTGATCTTGGGCAAGTGTCATAGCTTTAATGAGTAAGAAAAAAAAATAAATGTTTGTTGTTATAAACCACTGAGATCTGGGAGGTGTTATGCAGCAGTATTAATAACAGCATTAGCTGATGACTACAGCCTGCCACCATGTAGATGGGGGAAGGAAATTTATGGAAGAGAGATGCTCAGCAGATAATGCCAAAAACATTTGCCATAGAATATTATCCATGCTCCAATAAGACACATTGTTTCTCTAGCATTAATTAAAATGAACAGACAATCCTGAATTGTAATAACTTCACATATAATAAATACTAAAGAAATGCCACATAAACTTTCCATATGTTGTATACATGTTCTGCCACTTTTAAAGTATGTATAAAACACCACCATGGAGAAAAAATATATTCCCTGGGAAAGCATCATTCATTGCATAAGTGGGCAAGCACATGGAATAATCATGACAAAAGAAAGTACCCAGAATCCTTCTGTCATTGTCACAGCTAAATTATAAATATGTTGGGCTTGAGGTATATGAAAGGTCTCTCTGAACAGAGAATAGCATGGGCAAACAATCTCTTTATTTTGACTCAAGAATAGCACCTCTTGATTGTCAGTGAAAACCAAAGCTAGAGTACTTTTGAAAAGCTGACGTATCATCACCTAGGGGTTCATCCCAGGCAAAATGAAAATACGTGTCAGAGCTGAACAGGGTTTTTCCTTTCTTTGCACACTGGTGTGTCTGACTTCTCTCCATGAAATATCCAGTGAAATGAGGATTTTACAAGCAAACGAGCAGGTGTTTGGCACCATATATAAGTTCATACATTAAAGTATGAATCAAAATCTAGTATATTTCAAGGACTTTGTCAAATAGCAAGGGATGGCTCTTAGATCTCTTTTCAGGCAGCATAAACTACTGGAAATATACTTGTGTACCTTAGAATCAAAAAGACCTGGGTTTGGTTCCCAGGTCTACTGTCTTAACAAATGTGCAACTTTGGACATATTATTTATCACCACTAAGTGTTTTCCTCATCCGTGCAATAGACATAATAATATTTAAATTGCACCAAACAGAATTTCCACATTTGCAGTCAAAAGAAGTTGAATATCAGTGATTTCATGTGGCTCAACTTAGACCCGTCTCTCGGGACTGGCTCCCAAATAAAAGAGCTCATATTTGTCTATTAGTCACAACTCCTTTGGTTGCACATGACAAGCACCCATCTCATTCCGGCTTAAGAAAAGAGGGAATGCATTAGCTCATGAAATTGGGCAACTAGGAATGGTGTTAGCTTCTTGTGTGGTGGGATCCAGAGGCTCAAAAGATACTCCAAGTATTTTTTTTTCTCTCTCTCCCTCTGACTTCGTTCTGTACCTGTGGACTTTGTCATGCATGGTGGAGAAGATGGCCAGTGACAGTCTTCACTAAGAGCAAAAGGGACTTCTCTATCTCAAGGGCTGTCTTCCTTGGGTTCCATACTCACCCCTCAACTAATCACTGTTGCTGTAGGTGTCAGAGATAATAGTCTGTTTTGCTTAGCCTACCCTGGCTAACTTGCTTACCTCAGTGGGAGGCAGCGGGAGTGAAGGGCACTAGGCATGACAGCCCAACTAGAAACACATAAGATAGGAAAGAAGTTATCCAAAGATTACTGGGGTGCTGAGCAAGCAGAATAAAAAGATGTCCGCTACAGTATGCATAATGTAACACAGATCCCAGCACATGGAAGACAGGCTAACAGCTGGAGAGTTTCCTGTGCAATGCTCAAAAAATGTAAGAGACACAATTTACTGTCTCACTCAAAGATAAGATGGACAGCTTTTCCTGATTTGCCTGGGACTTTTCTGGTTTTAGCACCGAAAATCCCATGCCATGGAAAACTCTTCAGTTTTAGACTGAACTATCCGTTTTAAAACTGAAAGCCTCACATCTTGGGAACCCCCTCGATCCCAGGAAAATTAGGATAGTTGGTCACCCTATCTAAAAATGGCACTTGTAAGTGTAAACTTTAGCTACAGTTGAGGGCATGTTAAGTCAGTTTACTGCTGCTGCATCATGGAAGAAGAGCATGGTATGGCACATGAAAAACTGTGAATAGTCCCCTGGAAAAAAAAGAAAGCACAGCCCAAGTCTGTGGTCACTTGCAGTTATAGCATCTAACCCTTTGCTTTGCCTCCCTCCTCTGCCTTTTCTTTTCCTTTCACTGTGTCTTTCTCCCTTTTTCTTTTGCCTCACTTTTTTCCCTTCCTCTGTTTTCTTCTCTTTTTTAAATTTTCTTTCGTGGCTACATATTTACCTTTCAAATAACATGTGACTTAGATGTTGTTTGCAATCTCCAAAGGAGCAGTTATGTGTTCCTGGACTAAAACAAGCCAGCCTCAGTAAATATCGTTATCCTGAATAATCTACCAACTAAGTGAGAGCTTCATTGTTAAGACAGGAAGTGCATGTGTGATTCCTGTGGGTTGGCGGAGACAGCATGGTCATGCTGATGAACATGAGGAATGGAAAAATTGAGGGGAAAAGAGAGTGATGATTGTAAAATTAAGAGACTGGAAAGTCGAAGGACTTGAGACTAGGCTCTTTTGAGGTATATTTTTGTTCAAGTATTTACATAGGGAATGCATCTATTTATCCACAACGAAAATTACTGGGATTTGGGACCTCTTTCTTCTTTCGAATCAATTAATTAAGCAATGTAAATCAGGAGGCACTTCTGGGTTTCAAGCTATGCTTTGAAGCTAGACCTGCATTTGAATGTTTTCAATCAAAATCTTAAAATTAGAAAGAAGGCAATTTCCAGTAGTCTTCAAAGGAGAACTATTATTCGGGAAAATAGAGTCTTCTAAATTATACTTTTGAGAGTGCTGTGAATTTTGTTGCCCTCATTAGGTGCTAAAGTTCTAAAGAATTAACTCCATTTAAGAACTAAATCCAAATACTCTTTCATGACAAGGTTTCCAGCAGCAAGTGGCAGTCTTATGCTTGGGACTTCCACTACATTTTCAGCACTCATATATCGCTTATACAATTTTCACCATTACCTAGTACTACCAGCACCATTTATTTATCTGGCATTTTTCTACAGGTTGACTTTTTAAATTAGACACACTGAGCTGATGCAGCCAATGCGGCTCACTAGGATGTACGTGTATCAGTATCACAGGGACCAGGCTGATTCCCAGATCTTGTTTTTGAAACCCTGTTGGAAAGAAAATTATTGTCACCTACAAGAAAAGCAGAGAAAGGACTTGCAGCCTCCACCTGGCACTTAACTTGGTTCTACCTTTTGGTAGCCTTGAGATTTTGTTTAAGTGACTTTAATTTTCTACCCATATAGTGGTAAAGATTAATTAAGATAATGCTCAGAAGAATCAATGAACTTTGCTAGCATCTAACAAATGTTAGCCAGGAAACTTCTTAGTCCCACTGGTTGCAAGTGGCTAAGACTTGCATAGTTCTTTAGGGCGGATGGTTCACTTATTCTGCAAAAGCCAACCAAATGGTGAATGTAAAGCAAAGATCATATTCTGAAATATGTGAGGGCAAGTTGTTTCACTGCCTCGTGGAAAATGATGTTAAAAAAAATTAAGTTACAGCCAGGGACCATCTCTGCACGCTAGAATATTTTGAGAGGAAATATGTCTTAATTAGGAAGGGACAAAGGACATGTCATAGAGTTCATTTCCCTCAGCTTCTTCAAACCAGATTTTGATCACTTGTGGTTAGTGAGTCAGAGGTAAGGATGAGAAAAGAAAAAAAATACGTTAGCAAAATTTTGAGAGTCTCTGCACACAAGTTGTACTGATTCTCAAGTGAGAAAACAGCCCAGAGTGAGGGAAAGGCCAGTCTCTCCTTCCTCTGCAGGGAAACCAGCATCATTTTAGATTCTAGACGGTTTTTAAACATTCTGTTTTCTGATTATTTTGATATATAGGAAGGCTACTTTCATGTATGTATTTTTTGTATCTATTAACTCTGTTCAATATATATTATTTCTAATGGCCCTTGTTAAATTTGCTGCACTGTTTAGGTGTACAGTTTTATCTTCAGTAATGATAGCTTGGCCTCCTCCTATCCATTAGCCATACCTGTTATTGTTTGTTTCCTGCCTTACCATATATAAATTATTTTACCATTATTTAAGAATGATTAAAATAGTTTTGCATTTTTAATCTACTACCGTAAGGATGACTTTGAAAACTGAGCAATTAAAAGTCCAACAAATAGCTAAAAATCTCTTTTGATCACTTACATATAATATGATGATACACTGAGAATGCCTTGGTAATCCTGTGATGAAAACAATGGGAAAGAAGGGCATGTGAAGTACTATCAGTGAGTAATAGTTTAGTTGAATACATGGATGAACATAATGAAAGGTAAGCACCAAAATTTGACTGGAAGCCTTCACATGTGACATAACACCAAGAAATTATTAAGCACCTCAATCAGCATTCAGTTAAGAAAATAGCATTGGTTAGAGATTTAAGACAAGAAATTAAAGTCCTTAAGAGCCATTGAAAGAACTGTAGAGAATCCATACATGAGATCAAATTGCATTCAACTATACTGAATTTTGCAGCACAAAAATGAATCTACATAAAAACTGGTAAAAACTAAGGTCTGTAGTCTGCCTAATACTATTGTACTAATGTCAAATTTTTGATTTTATGATTTTTATATTGATATAAGATGTCACCATTGAAGAAGCTAGGGCATTTGTACAAATTTTTTGCAACTTCTTATTAGTCTATAAATATTTCTAAATAAAAAATAATTGTTTAAAAGGGATTCATGTGACCAACAACTAGAGGAAAAAAGCATTCTGTTTGACTGTAAACCCAGGAGAACAAGATTGCTGGGAAGCCACACAAAAGTGTGAGATTCTAGGATCTCACCCAGAAGTTCCTGCAAACCTCACATCAGCTGGCTGTTCCCGCTCTGTAACTGGCACCAAAGAATAATGTCCTCTAATTATTTTCTATCTTTCACAACCCTGTGTGTGCCCTCCTTGGCTGGCTTTAACCAGGGACTCTGCCTACAAGTGGTTCTGGGAAATGTAGTTCCAGGCTTCCAGTCCCCATTCCCTCAGAGAGAGAGTAGAAAGGGCCAGGGATGGTGCTGAGTTGAAAATATACATCTCAGCTCACTCATATTCAATAGATACCATAAACTTACATTCTAGTCTTTGAAAGGAGATTAGAAGAAGGAAATTAATCAAAACTTTTGGTTTATAAATAAAAGAAATGTATAAATAATTCCATTTCCCAGCATGGTTTCTTAGCCTAATATTCTAGTTATCTTCATCCAAAAGAATTTGTAATAAAAATATTTTCATAGGATTTTTTCCAGTTTATAAAACAATTCCACATGTACACTCTCATTGGCCCTCCAAACAAATTTGAGAAATAGATAATAATGGAAACACTTAAGATTTATCTGATACTTTCGTTTCTACTATCACATTTTCTTGTAACTCACCAACAAAACTAGGCTTCTTGAGGTTCCCTAAACATAACATGCTGTCATTTCGTTTCTTTGCACATGTGGTTCCTTCAACAGAAAATGTCTTTCCCTGGTAGGAATTCCTCCTGGTTCCTGTACATCTTCACACCTCTGTCCCATCAGCTCTTTCTAAGAAGAGACTGAGGCTGATGTGGTATGAACAGGCAGCCCGTCCTGCAGAGGGCTAGGCTGTGCTGCCCTTGCAGGAGCCCAGGCCTTGACCAGCAGGCAGCAGATGTGACCCAAGATCTGCTCCTCAAGCTGCCTCTTTTCACATTAACAACCTCATTCTTGATTAACCAAACCTAGCAAAATAGGGGAAGAATGCACTTGGTGGTACACAGCAGGCTTAATAAATGGGCCCCATTAGACTGTTCTTGGGCATGTGTTTACTAGTCACACTGCTGCAGGTGAATTTTGTAGGGCCTTTCTTCTACTATTTATTTCCCCCAGTTTGTCACTGTCTAATCTTCCCTTCCTCCTCTGTAGGTTCTCACATTAGTGTTCTAATGGCTGGACACATCTTAGTAAGCAAAGCATCCCTGGCTTCAGGGAGCTTACAGACCGGTGAGGGAGACAGACATTATGCAAATTATCTTAGAAATATATAACTATTGCTATAATCACTACAATAATAAAACCACATTTATGAAATGTTATGAAATGAGAAAAATTATGAAGGGGAAGTGTAGGACAGTATAAGAGAATATAGCAAGGAGGAGCAAGAGTGGGTGAGGCTCAGATCAAAGAAAGCATCCCAGGGAAGAAGCATGTGAATTCAGTTTGAACTAATGAAGAGGCTCACTAACATGAAGGAGGCTGGGAGGTATGCAGGGAGAGAACATTCCAGGCAAACTCTCTACAGCTGTCAGTCTAAGCTCAGCAGGTACATGGAGGGAATCCCCATGGCTTCCTTCTCATGGTGCTCTGGGTAACAATGTCTTGCCTCCAGGCAACTAAATAGGGAAGAGTGGGAAGATATAAAGGATCACAGCTCAAAACCTAGGAGAGAAGAGGAGGTAGAGGCAGAATGTGTCATGAAGGGAGCAGGGTTCTGGTCATCACGGTTTACATTTGGTCACTGCCACTTACTAGCTTTGTGACCTTAGAAAAGTCACTACCAACCTATCAATGCTGTTTTGACAATTCAATGAGGGGAAAAAAGGCGCAATAAGTATTAGCTCCCTTCTTTCACTTCCTGCAGCCTTGCTATGGACTGAATTGTATCACCCCAAAATTCATGTGTTGAAGCTTTAACCCCTAGCATGACTTTATCAGGAGATAGAGGCTTTCATAGCTAATTTAATTCAAGTTAAATAAGGTCATAAGATGGGTCCATAATTCTTTAGGACTATGGTCTCTTAAGAAGAGAAGGAGAAAGATCTCCCTCTATCTAGCATACGAGGACACAGAAGGGAGGCCGCCATCTGTAAGTCAAGAAGAGAAGCCTCACCACAATCCAACCATGCTGGCACCCAGATCTCAGACTTTCAGACTCCAGAAATGTGAGAAAATTAATTTCTGTTGTTTTGCCACCTAGTCTATGGCATTTTGTTATGGTATCCCAAGCAAGACTCAATTAGAAAATTTTTCTTACAGATGATAGAGTGCAAATCTTAACTGAAATAACATTTAGATAATAAATTTATAAAAGGTAAAAGAAGTGAATGGAACCATAAAACGTAAATTGGACTTATGACTTGATCATTTTCAAGGGGGTGCTCATCTTGATTTATTTGATCTTTGTTCATGGCTACTACAGAAATAAAGACACTCCCATTTGTGTCAAGACACTGTGGATGCCTTTCTATGTGACTGAACAAAATGTTTTCTCTTTGTTCTTCATTCTTACCATTACACGAGAAGTGGAAGGACAATTTGAACCCTAAGAAAGAAAACCAATAGTGGCAAGCATGAGAGACAAGTACCAAGAGTTGAATGACAAGGGAAGAAAGATGAAATATACTCCTCAAAAAGAAAAAAGGGGAAAAGGTCAAGTTAGAACCCAGGAGTCCTGGCCCCAGGTGGTCTCAGCCAATGATACAGATGAAATGGGCAATGGTAGTTGCACATCCCACTGGAAAATATCACTGTCTCAGCCCATTGGTACCACCATAACAGATCACCACCGACTAATTTACAAACTACAGAAATTTATTTCTGACAATTCTGGAGGCTGGGACATCCAAGATCAAGGTGCCAACAGGTTTAGGGTCTGGTGAGGACTCTGTCTCTGCTTACAAGATGGCACCTTGCTGCTACATCCTGCATAGGGACAAATGCTATGTCCACATGTGACAGGAGGGTAGAGGGCAAAAAGGGCTTAGCTAGCTCCTTCCAGCCCTTGTACAAGGTCACTAATCCCACGTAAGAGCCCTGCCATTGTGACCTAATGACCTCCTAAAGGCTCCACCTCTTAATATTATCACATTGGATCTTAGGTTCCAACATATGAATTTGTGGGGGGATGCATACCTTCAAACCATAGCAACTACTTTCCAGTTTCAAAGCATGAAGCACTGCAAAGCGCTATCTTGATAAACACCCCATTTGATTCTAACCACAACAAAATGAGGTAAGTGCAATGTGACAGGGATCTCATATCCAGTGAGTCAACTATGTTTTGAAATGTTTAAAGGACTCCACAGGGCTCCCTTTCGGCTGTTAAGTGTTTGAGGCAGTGGCCAAGCTTTACTTTGTATTTCTAGACCTAGTGTTCTTTCTGAGGCAAATGTTAAGATATGCTGTATACCTCTTCATCTAATCTTGACCTGGATTTCCAAGGTAAAAGTTTTCTCTATGTTCTATCTTATTTCCTGGCCAGTATCCTCCTCCTTCTCCATCCAAAAGTCACTCGATGATTTCTTTCAGTAAGAAAATAACATTGAAAGGAAAATGAGAATGGAAAAGAGAAAAGAAGCATGTAAATTGGACTATATCAACAAAATTTCATCATAAGATACAATTGCTTTCATCCTGGACAAAACTATTTCACAGAGATGACCACATTGTATGACCAAGCAAGGGTCACTATTAACGATTTTTATTCTGCAGCTGTGAAAACCAGAAGTCAGAAACATTAAGGGCCATGTCCAGTGAGAGGTATCTTAAAGATCGGGAGTCAGATCTCCAACCCTTGCATCTGCCTCCACCTCCCTACAGTGGACAGAGCACTGGCTTGACAGTCGGCTGTTAGGTTCCTGTCCTTCCACAAACCAGCTGTGTGATCCTGGTCAAGTCTTGTAAGCCCTGGGCATCATTTCTTTTGACTGTCAACCAAAGGGGCTGGGCAGCACGGTTTCTAAGAACATCCTTTAAAATGGCTGATAGGAAAGAAATTGCAACAGCTGGTCTTTGAAGACCAGTCAGAGGTGCCCTGATTTCTTCCAGCACAAAAATGAGAAGGTGTTCAGCTAATACTATACTTTTAGAAAAAATATTGTCCATACTCACTGTGCTATTTCCCAAATACAATTTGGGGAGCAAGCCAACAGATAAAGGAGGTTATTTATTTTTGTTTGTAACGTCGACGTTTTCTTTCGGGCTCGATCAAACAATCAGGAGATCTGTGTAGGCCACAGCGTCATTGCTCGCCGGGGTCCTTGCCCGTTCCCTCTCTCTGCCACTGCTCAAAGCCTGGGAGAACGCTTTTGAAAGCGAATCAGGAAATTACTTATCAATCTGAAGCCCCAAAGAGTTATGAATACTCCTCGCTGCCAAAGGGGAATGGGATTTTGAGCAAAAGCTCCACATCTGCGCACACTAGAGTTCAAAGACTCCAGCTGTTGGAAGGTCTTGCAAGCAATGTAAGTAAACAGCCCTCTCTCCATTGAAGTGAATGTCTTCAGGCTTTTTTTTCCTTAGAAAGGCGTCCTTTGGCTCATGTTGGTGTTTCTCTCTCTCTCTCTCTGTTTTTTGATGATGTTCAGGGGTGTTTACTGACTGGGGCTTAGTCAATAACACAACTCCTCTGGGGGTTGCTTCTGCTGAACAAGAGAGGGAAAGTGAAAGTCGTCAGAATCGGCTTTGCTTAGGAAGGGTTAGTTTTGAAAAGCCCTTACTTGCCAATTATGCTCCTTCATAGCTATAGATACATAATCAAGAGGAGTGTGAGGCCAACCCTGACACTCGTGGGGACAAGCAGAAGTGGCTCTGTAGCCTACTCTGAAAAACATAATTGTCATCGTGTCCGTTCCTAATAATTCACATTGAAGGTGCTGTCTTCATTTTGATACACTGTAGGATTTTAGTTGAGGAAAAAGAAATCATTAAAGCGAATATTGTTTTGTGGAGATTTCCTTATAGTGGCATAAATCCTGTGCTCAATTTAGTTTTCATTAAGGGTGTTGATTTATTTACTGTCTACTTTATTATTAAACAAATGTGCTCACCACTCCACTTGGCCATGGGGGGATAATGCAATCATTGCAATATGGAAGCAGAAACATCTAAATTGTGTTGGCAAAACTATGGGTTTGCATTAATAGTGATTCTATAAATGGAATGCATAATATCCTAAATGTTGCATTGTACTGGGGTACATTTCTTTTATAAGTATTTCAAATCAAATTATGGGTAATGACTGGGAAACAGGGAATAGAAATATAACAAACTTGAATGGAATCGTTTTGTTTTGATCAGCCTTTGTTCCCAGAAACCTGAATGTCCATTTTGCAGCAGATCCATGAGTTCTATGGTTGCAAGAAGCATATGTCATGAGTCCTTACACTCCGTCTTATCATCAGACTATGTATCTCTCAATGTGTTCTGATTCATGATTTGAATAAGATCCCACACCCTCAGCCTGGGATGTGTTCCCCCAGCTCACTGGAAAGCTCCTCCAAAATACAGAATAATTGCCCTTAACTCTACTTGACATCTGACTTCCTTTCTTCTCTTTGAGTAGTTTTGGCATACACTTCCACATCCTGTACTGTTAAGATGTGTTTCATTCCCAATATGTCAGTCATTGTCAGCACATACATAAGCTACTTCCAAGAAAGGCTCTAGGTGAAAACGGATTTTAGTTACTGTAAATTTATAACAGCCAATTTTCTATTTAGCCCTTTCTCAAGCAACTCATCTGTACTTTTATTCTAAGGTGATCTGTTACTTTTCACCTTTACCTAATAAACAAATATTATGTGCCTAATGTGCTGAAAGCAATAAAAACCAAATGTGCCACGATGCTCCCCTTCTCATATAAACATGTCTATAGTTTTTAGGCAGCCCAAGTGTACTTTTGTGTTCACAGGCAATAGCTGCATAAGGTTGAACGCTGAGTGTCTGAGCTGTGTGGTGCACTGCATAATAAAATAGAAAGAAACAAGACTGGAATGTGAAAGTAAATTATTCAAACATTAGGAAATATTCACTGAGCATTTGTTGTGTGCTGGGCCCTTCCTAATCATGTCTCATGTGCTCGTGGGAGCAAGAGGCTCACTGGTAAGGTGTAGAGGCTCTGAAACCGGAGTTCCTGGAGACACAAACCAGATTGGCGTCTGTCTGAATCTGTGTTGGTTGCTTAACTCCTCTGTGCCTCAGTTCCCTTGCAATAAAATAGAGCTCATAACAGCAGGGTTCATATAAAGCTTGAGAGTTGATATAGATATTTTTTTTTGGTCTCTTTCCTATATGAGAAAACCAAAGCTAGCGAGGTTTACTTGCCTACATTACACAAGTAATGATGGCTGACAGGGCTGGGATTTGGAAGTAAATGATCTGTTTTACTCATAATAGAGAAAGTCCACATTTTAAACCACTGCCTACTGCCCTTTTGTTGTTGGATTCATTCATCTGCATTCCTTCATCCAGTTCTTACAACGGCCTTCTAAATAAACATTATTGACTATGACGATTTCAGACAAGTAAACTGAAGCTCCAAGACATGAAGTTACTCATTCAAAGTCACACACCTAGAAATTAACAGTGCTGATCTCCAAACACAGGTTTTCAAATTCCAAGTTTTGGGCATGTTTTTTCTTTTTCTTGCCAATCTGTGAATGAATGGGTCAGGCCCACACCTGCCCTCTTGGGAAGAGTGAAGTAACTAGCAATGCTAATGGTCACCATCAATTAAGCTCTCACTCTGTGCTTGGCACAGAATCTCTTTAATTAAAGTAGGTCCCTGTGCCCCTTTGTTAATAAATTCTCTAGATGATTCTAGTATGCACTACAGTTTGACAGTTCTATAATCTGGGACCAAATGGAGATTGTTATACCCAATATGACCTAATCTGAAGAAGGTGAAAAGTTCTGATAGAGGTGAGAAATTTTATTTTCCCCAACTCAAATTTGTGGATTACTCTGTGGTCAGAATCAACACTATTTCAGGATTATTTCCTGTCTTGTTGATACCCCCATGCTTTCTTCATCTTTTGGCCCATCTCATCTGAACTTCTTATCATCTTTGATTGCATCAGGTATCAATAATCAACAGATAAGTCGATTTCTTTCTCCTATAGGGTTTTCATGACAAATTTGTGCAACTCAATGGAATTCATCATTGAATTGAAATAAAGCTATAATATCTATGAGAAATTTACTTAGTATACTTTATACAGAGAAGCCAGCAACGTAGACTATTTACTGTGTTGAATATAATATATTCAGGTTGATTTCTCAGTGGCCCAGATAGATGTGAGCCAACAGGAGATGCCAAACACATACTTGATGTACTGGGAACTTTAGATGCCTGAGAAGAGGTCATTGGAGGGAGCGGTGGAGTAGAAACCATTGAACACTGGAAATCATTTCTTGTGATGTTAGGACTTGAAGCAAAATAACCCTGGCTTTCAGTTCTAGTTTCCCCACTTTCTAACTGCAAGGCTCTAAGCACATCATTTACCTCTTAGTTTGTGTAACACACATAAAAAACTTAGCACAGCACCTAGCATAATAGATGCCTAAGAAACTGGAGTTCTTTTCCGCTTTAACCCTGGTCCATTCAATCCACAAATTTGCACTGAGGACTTATATGTCCTAAACATTATTTTAGATATAATAGTGAACAAGAGCCAAAGTCTCTGCCTTCATGGAGCTTGCACTTTAGAGGAGACAAACCACAGAATCACAAACCAGAATGTAACTTCAGAAATTAAAAAGTGGTATGAATAAAACCAAACAGAATAACGAGACAGAGTGACTAGGTGCCAGGAAGGGGCTAATTCTTTAACTAATATAGGCAAGGACCACCTCATTAAGAAAGGGGCATTTAGCACAAAGCTGAATCATAAGAAAGACAAAATGACTCAAAGTCATGATTAAGTAAGCCACTGACTAACCATGGAACACTAGACAAGACACTGAAGCTCTTTGTAGGCCTGTTTCACCACCTATAAACTGCACAGCTGGAGTAAATCTATGGGGCTTCTCTAGACCTGCTCTGGAAACTCTGCTTTGGAATTTTCTTTTCTTTTCTTAATATCATATGCCATAAGTAACTGTATAAAAAGAAGAAAGGAAAAAAATCCCTGAACCAAACTATATTACAGTTGCCATTTCATTCTTTCTTTCAATGTTCTGGGCTTTTTCAACACATTCTACCTCATCAACATAAATTAATAGGTCCTAAGTGAATGAAGATTAATTAACAATGTTTTTAAAGCTCATATCATCACAATACCTAGGAATTACATTGTTGGAGAAGACAAGAACCACAGCATGGCAGATTTTTTGGGATGAATTGTAAGGCTTCACAATTACTTCATGTGTGGCTTCAAGTCTGAAATTGTACATATGTCAGTCGAGTCAATATGCAAAGCTGCCAGAAGTCAGTTGATCCAACACTCTATTAGCCAAGAGCTAATAGACTGTACAGTTTTTAAAAACAATCCGTGGTCTAAAATGTTCCCTTTCTTAAAACGGTGCAGCAGATCACTTGGGTCTAAGTCAGCGGCCTACTCAAAGTGAAGATCACCATGCAGAGAGCTTGCACCAGAGAAGCAAATTTTGTCATTCAATTAGCCTAATAATTGTGGCCAAATCTTTGGCTGTAACAATCCAAATGACTGTCTCATTACCGCATTTTGTCTTTGTCACCATAGTGTAAACCTCAATTATGAATCTGCAACCTAGAATGAGAATTTGGTAACATAATTGTTGTATAGCAACATAAAATATATAGGTCAATGTTTTCAGTTTTCAAGTACGTTATTTTTTGCTTACTTTATAAAACTGCAATCTCCCCAAATTGCAAAACATATTTCTTAGAATTTTTTGGAAACAAGTTTCCAAGTTAAGATTCAAGGACTGAAAAATTAGCCTGTAGTGAAGAAAGGTGTGGAGCAACTCGTGATGCTTCTTGGGCTCTGACCCAATTTCAACCAGAGGATAGTGGTAAGTTGTTGTCCGATGGGCAGAGAAGGGGGAAAGTAAATGCTGCTTTTGAGCATTTACTTTTATGACAAGTAATATTCCCAACATTTTACACGTATTAGCTCTGAACCATAGCTCTAGGGAGTATAATGTAGCTATTACTTTGCTTATTTTACAGAGAAGGAAATGAGGTTTAGTTACGTTAAATAACAAGGAAGTTCATCAACTAGCAAGCAGCAAAACCACAAGTCAACCCAGGACTGTTGGACTCCACAACCTGCTAACTTTCCACTCTATCACTCTGCTTTAGAAAAATAAAGGACTTTTTTTTTGACCCACATACAATACAATACAAATTCTATTTCAGCAAAGAAAGAATTTACTGTGAGTTTTTAAATGCTGACAAGGTCTCCTTAGGGAAGAGGCTGAAGAATCGTCTTCTTTGGAGGTCTATTAAAACCAGATCAGTTATCATGTATGGCTGGTATGACTTCAGTGTGGTCCTTCCCCAAGGTGAAAAGAGACAAAATGATTCCTCAAGTTCCTTTCTAAACTTACAATCAAAGTCCAAGTCTACATCCATGCAAGGCAAAATGGTGGGGACATGTTAAGTCCAGTTGTCCTAATCTTCTTCCCCTACCCCAGGCCAAGCACTTTGGTTGAAGTGATGTCTAGACTACTGGAAGTGCCACAGTTGCTTGAATCATACTATGTGGACCATTTTCCCATAACCAGGGAGTAGACCCAACTCTGCTGCAGTTAATGCCCAACAAAATGAACATCTTTCCAATGAATCTGTCATCTAATTCAAGGGCTATACTTTCAGTGTTTGGGAACCACAAATTGGGACAAAAATGCATGAAAATTGAACTGTGTTAGAAAGTAGGAATACCTTTTAACATTCTGGTTATTATCAGCTAGGATTGTATTTGTAAGTATCAGAAAACCTAGTTCCTTTAGTATGCAGGGGGTTTATTTTTCTCCCACAACAAGAGGCCCAGAGGTAGGTCTAGGGATAGCATAGCTATCCAAGGATGCCACCAGGAAACCAATGTCCTTCTCTATTCCTGCTCACTAATTCTAGCATGGGCTTTCATTTTTATGGTGGTGATATAGCTGCTGCACCTCCAGGTATTGAGTTCACATTCCATGCAGGAAAACAAAAGCCTTTTCCTTGTCAAACTTTGCCTTTTTATTCCAGAAGGAAAGCCTTCTTCCAAGACTTTCCATGTGCATTTTATTGGTGAAACTGTGTATGTAATAGGGCTGCCCCTGGCTGCAAGGGACTCTGGAAGACTGTGTATTCTGCTTTCCAGACTTTCATGTAAAAAAGGTAGGGGGAGGCCAGGCATGTTGGCTCACATCTGTAATCCCAGTACTTTGGGAGCCTAAGACAAGTGGATCACTTGAGGCCAGGAGTCTGGCAAACATGGTGAAACCCCATCTCTATTGAAAATACAAAAATTAGCTGGGCTTGGTAGTAGATGCCTCTAATCCCAGCTACTAGGGAGGCTGAGACAGAAGAATCACTTGAACCTGGGAGGCGGAGGTTGCAATGAGCCAATATCACACCACTATACTCCAGCCTGGGCAACAGAGTGAGACTCCATCTCAAAAAAAAAAAAAAAAGGTAGGGGGAGAAGTGAATTGGGATGGGTCTTGAGTGAATCAACAAACCATACTTGTCAAAATATGCCTTAAGTTCCTGTTTCTGAAAACAATAAATTTAGAATTTAATATATAAATTTGACTATGTTACATAAACATTTGCTAGCTGCATCTCTTTTAATATTTAAAAATTATTGTGAACACGAAAGCATTTTCTTAAAAAGTGAAAAGTGGCAGATAGGAACAAAGTTCTTCCTGAAGTAGATAAAATGAGAAAAACATGAGTTTGGGTGCACATGAAAGTCTGAATTCCAGTTGTACACCTAATTAGGTATGGGATGTCTCTGGACTACAGTTTCTTCATATTTGAAATAAAAGCAATAATAGCTACCCATAGAATTTCTTTATAAATAAATAAGATACATAAAATTTTTATATGCTATCTAAAGAGGCTAGCATGAAATAGACATTCAGGAAATGGTAATTCTCTTCTCCTTCCTTCATACCTTTTATTCAGCAAGTACAGAAACCTTCATGGAACCCAACTCAGAGAGGATTGATAGTTGAAGAATCAACTCTTTGATTGTGAGAAATTAGAACAAATCTGAATGGTGTGTAGCCTCTCTCTATCAGTGCATGCCAAGATTCTTTCATCTGGGGCTTCATCGCATTATCTTAGCAAACCAGACAAAAATGTCTAAGCGAGTTCATTTTCCAAGCTTCATCGTATGTTTCAAAGTGCCATCTGTTTGTAACTTGCTACAAAACAGAGTCAACAGAGCCATTTGGTGACATTTTTAAAAGTGACTTCAGTGTTTGTTTCCAAGGGATATAATTCCTAGAATTTGTGCAATTTGTTCTGTGTTGCTGTGATGTGAAATAAAGCCTTCACAGAGGCTCTCAGCTGTTTCAAGACATTATCCTCATCTTAACCCGTGAAGCCAGGTTTCAAATTAGGTTTCTTTCCATTTTAATTATCTCCCCATGTCACTGTGACCTTTCCAGTCAAAGATTTAAAGCTCGTCACCTCATAGTCACCATTGCAAAATTAAAAAGAGGAAAATCACAAACAAACAAAAAAAAAAACAGCCTACAGATCTGCATAGCCGAAATCTATTCGTTAGCCAAAAACTCATTTCTGCAAATGATAAAGCAAAAAAAAAAATTTCTAGAACACAATTCAAAGCCGGTTTGTGTTCACAAATGAATGCTGAAACCTTCAGCAAACTACCATTTAACCTTATTCTCTCTCTTTCCTTACCTGGAAAAAAGAATTAACATACCCTCCTCACCCATCTCACCTGGTTAATATGCATATTGTTGAGATAATGCATTAGACGCTGCATTCAAAACAATGCATGATATACTCGAAGCCTATTTTGGTATTTCCTATCTATTGTAGTACAGTTTGCATCACATTGCCACACATGATGAATCCCATACCCTTCTCAAGCTCCCATCTGATTTGTCTCCTTATTTTTGCAGCCAGGCTTTCTTTAAAAAGCCATTGCTCTTGCTTCACTGTCTCCCTTCCACACTCTAGCCTTAGTTGATTCTTCCTGGATTCTACTCAATTCCACCTGTTTGGACTAAGTATCCAGCTCTCTGTAGGGTCACCACCCTTTCCTGGCCCAAATGCTGACAAAGTCATTACATGTTCATCGAATAAATACTTATTAGTGCTTACCAAATCAGGAATGATCAAAACACAAAAATCCCTGCCCTCTTAGAGAAAACATTTTATTTCTCTGGACTCAGGAGCCTGGGCATACTGATAAGGACACTCAAACATCAACAGTCCAATGTCATGCCCTCTCCTCTCACTGAGCAACTTCACCTAAGTGTTTCTTGGTGTCTCTGTGCTGTGCCCACATGTGCTCAAGAACTCTAAGGCAGCAGTCACTATGCTAACCATGGACCCTAATGTTGTCCATCTTGACAATGGTAATACTTACATGATGATGCAATCTCTTATTTTTCCCCAATCCTCCCCCACCACCCCACGCAAATGATAATCTTCATGCAGCCAAAGTGTTGCTAGGTTCAGGGCAGAGGTAGAGAGAAAGCCAATTTGAATGGCCCCTAAAATACTTGTGCTATTACCAAGAGACTTGAGCCTTTCCTAGAAATGCCATCCTAAAAAGTTTTTCTGGAAACATTCCTTTCAGTGCCTGATGTTACAACTCCTCCATAAAGACTCAAAAACAGTCACTGGGCAGAGAGCAAAAACTATTTATATCCTCCATTGTCCTAATACATCCCCTTTCCATTTAGGTACTTGTGCATACTCATCCCCCACACCTTTCACTCTTAGTGGCCAATCTCCAACTCCTAGCTGGCCTTAGCCAGAGCACTGTAGAAACCAATGAAATTTGGGAAATTTATCTAAGGCTTGGTACCTTCAAATTGTTATTGTTCAGAAATAGTCATTCCCATCTACTCCCAACCACAGAATACTAGGCACAGCTGAATGCTTTCAGGTAGCAACATCTGTAGTATCTTTGGAAAGAACTGGTTTGCTTTCTTCACCCCTTGCTGGTCCTGAAAGATGCCTTTAACCTGCCAGGTCCACCTTCTTTGGAAGGACAGATGCGTGGTGTTAGAGGTGGCTATGGGAGCCAAGTCAAGGTTATCTCAGAATGGATGAAAATTGAACATTTGTATAGGTTAAAAGCAACCAGCCAGTGGTAGAAACAGGCTTTCAGAGAATGAGACAAAGTAGTTGGGCCAGGTAATCTTGGAGAGGCAAGAGGTGGATCAAAACAACCACCCAGGTGGAGGACTTGGTCTTGAATAAGCATGGATCCTGACTGACAGCTGTGTCCACCGAGGCAGGTGAGAAGCAAGTGAAGATGGGTAGTAATTTGGATAAATTGGGGGTAGTAGGGAAACTGAGGTGACTATGATAATGTTTTCCTCTAGCAGGTTGAAACTGGGATCATTGCTTAAGTTAAAGACAGTGAACTGATTAAATGTGTGCTGAGAACACCCAGGCCAGTGCTTGTCATAGAGTAAGCACTAGAAAGAAAATATATATTCACTTCTGTCCTCCTTGACAGATTGAAATGATAGCAATTGTTTATTTACAAAAGATCTCATATAAAAATAGCCCATGACACCATGCATATATTTTGCCTTTCAAGTGAAACACAAATACAACTTTTTTTTAATTTTGAACCCTAAACTATAATGACTTCTGTAAGCTCGACTCAGTTTTGAAAATAACTTGGCCCAGGTGTATACTATTTGAGAAGACTTCTAACACATATTCTCTTTCTGTGACCCCTGAGCCTACAGAATGTTCTGGAGCCTCCCCAGCCAAGAGGTGTGTGCAGGAAGAAAACTGAATTCCGGAGCTTTTGTGTTCAGTGTTATAGAAATGGTTCCAGATATGACAAATGAAAGGCAGTTAATTTAAAACATAAACTGTTTTTATACCCGGCCTTTGAAGATTTTCGTAAGCATAAACTTTCCTGGGCCAGCTCAGGTTCTTGCCTCCAAATGTTTCCGATTTTAACTGTCTTCCTTTAATTATTTGAAATCGTAAGAGTTGGTTTGGGATGGCAGCTGGCAGGCAGACCAGGGCAAGTAGTGGCCTCCAGGGGGTGGAGTTGTAGGATTCTCTTCCACCTTGCCCTCTAGCCCTCACCGGTGCGACACTAGGGAGGAGCAAGAACCAGGGGAGACAGCCCCAGGTTCAGACAGTGTTTCAGGGCTCCCAAGAGGAGCATTGTCTTGTGACAAGAAGGGTTAGGAGCCTGCGATTTCTTGAACACTGGTTCTCTCCCTCTCTTTCTCTCTTTTTCTCTCCATCTCCCCAATCTCTAAGTAAGTACTGGTCTCTTTGGCTTGTGTTTTAGGAATTCTAGTTACCGGGAAGATCAACACAATAAAAGAGAGGCAGGGCTCAGCACTCACCAAGTACCTGGCACTATTGTAGGTTCTTGGGACAGAGCTGTGATCAAAACAGACAAACTGCCTCCCTTTAGGGCCTTAGAGTCCACTCGAGGGGTGATAGACAAAGAAAACACAAAGACATACATGTCAGAAGGACCACAGAAAAGGAAACGGCATAGGGACTGGACAGAAAAGCACAGACATCGGGCTTCAGACAGGTGGGTCAGATAAGTCTGGGAGCCATGGAAAGCCAATGGTGGAGCAGAGACATGAGCCACATCGTCCTCTAGGGGAAGAGTGTTCTCGGCTGAGGAGTAACAAGCAGGACAGAAGGCAGGATGGACTGTGCTCACTCTGTTCCAAGAACAATAAAGATGCCAGGGTAGTTGGAAAGGATCCCATGAGGCAGAGACTTGAGGTCAGAAGGCAGTGGGAGGGAGATCATCTAAGGTCTTGAAAAGACTTTGAGCTCGATCCCAAGAGATCGAGCTACTGCAGGGTCTTCAGCAGAAGAGTGATTGACAGCTCTGAAAGTCCACTCCGACTGCTATTTGGAAAATGCGCTGTCAGCAGGCCAGGCAAGGTGGATTATACCATCCCTGCTCTAGTTCTTAGTACGCTGGCTGGGCAAGTTCAACAAGAGCAGCCTCGCTTAGTGAAGAATTCACAGGTCAAAATAAAATAGACACACACCAAAAGTTTAACAACCACCTTCCTTACGGCTTCTATATTACATTAGACTACTCTGTTTGAAGACAGGCAAATCACATCACAGCAGGATAATAAAATGAAATTAATTGGACTAAGGACAGTTCTATTTGTAGCATTTTATTTTGCTAGCCAGATGAACTCAAATACCAGACTGTTATGCTCAAAACCAGACCTGGAAGCCAAAAGCAAAAGTCGTCTATTCTCCTTCCTTTTCCTTGGACCTGCCTCTCCTGGCAGAGTGCTGTCCCTCAGAGAGCAGGGAGGGCATCCGCATCCCAGCCCGGCTACCCAGGGTTCTGGGCTCCTATTCAGGAGTTTGTGGCCAATGCTCCAGATGGCACACACTGTTCCATTGCCTGGCCTTGTCTCTTGTGCGTGGAGCTTTTGAGGAGACTGTGGAGGAGGTTAGTCAGAAACTAGCTCATTGAAGTCTTAGATATAAGAGGTCACAGGTCCCAATCAAATATTATTTATCAACATTTGTAGCTTTTATTTCATTATTTCATCCAACAAATGCAGGTCCCTGATATGCACCAGACACTGTTCTGGATGCTTAGGACTCAGCAACAAACAGCACCGACAAAAATGCCTGCCCTCGTGGAGCTTACATTTTATGGGGAAGACAGATGATATAAAAAGAATTACGTAAAATACGTGGTATCTTAGATGATTATACACACAATGGAGAAGATAGAAGAAAGCGGGTGTGGAATGGTTTGGTCTGCAATTTTAAGGAAAGTGGTCAAAAGGGGCTTTGTGGGAAAAATGAAATTTGAGTATAAATCTGGAAGAGGTGGTAGAGCAGGACGATGCTGTAGATAGGTATAGATAGAGCCATAGTCACACACATCTGAGGGAAAGGTTTTCTAGGCAGGAAGAACAGTGTGTGCAAATGTCCCATGGCAGGAGCACGCCCAGGAGGCTTGAGGAGAAAGAAGTAGAATATCACATAGGCTGGTTGGGAGAGGCAGGCCACAGGAGGCCTCTTGGCTCACTCTAAGCCTTTAGCTTTTACTCAGAGTAAGAAGGGAAGCCATTACAGAGTCCTACCAGGAGGGCTCTGTCTGCTGAGTGGCTTCTGCAAGGGCAAGACCAGGAAGACCAGATAGAGACTGTCGCAATCATTCAGGCAGGAGATCAATGTTGAAAGGGAGGAACGTGGCAGCAGTAGGGATGCTGAGAAATGCTGAGACACTTAAGGTGATGTTTATGGGGAACCAAAAGGATTTTTTAATGTATAATTTGCAGGAAAAGGAGAATCAAGGGGTACTCCAAGGTATTTGGCCTGAGCATCTGAAAGAATTTGCTACCAATTATCAAGACAAGGAAGTGTGTGGGGGTGCAGGTTGGAAACAGCAGGAGCAGGTGCTGGATGCGTTAGATTCATGATGCCAGTCAGACACGCATGTGGCGGTGTCTAGCAGATAGCTGAATGTGAGTGTGGCACTCAGGAGAGAGATCTGGGTTAGAAATAGACATACAAGCCATGTGGCTGGACAAGATCACTAAGGGAGAGTGCAAATAGAGAAGTATAGGGGTCCAAGGCTTGAACCTAGGCTTCCAACATTTGCCAGATTCGGAAGAGAAAAGGGATCTGGGAAAGGGGGCAATGAAGAGTCTAAGGGGCAAGAGGAAAACCAAGAGACAGTGGTTTCTCAAGGGCAAGAGAAGAAAGAGGGAGAAGCAAGCAGGATTCCAGTGACTAGTGGGACAGAAGTCTGATGGGATGGGTTTAAGAAAGAATGGAAGGAATGCAACTGTAGAAAGTGAATAGAAATCTTTTATTAAAGGACTCTGAGATGAAAGGGAACAGTGAAATAAGGTAGTGTCTGAAAATAGAAGTGGTAATATATATTAGTAATATGTATTCTATAAACAGTAATATACCACTGCATATATTTACTTTACATATCTAACTTTATATACATGATTACATTGTTATATCTGTAAATAGTACCGCTATTAAATATATAGATACACAGATACAGATGTTGTCCTTCAAAGAGAAGGAAATGTATTCAGGACAGAGAGGAGAACTGCTGTAGTGATGTCGTGGAGTAAGAGAGAGAAGATGGTATCCAGGGCACAGGTGCAAGGTTGACCTTGGATGGAGGCACTAACCATTCATTCTTACTGAAGAGGAAAGGCCAAGCATACCAGCATGATGCAATATAAAAGGGGTATCCAGGCCGGGCATGGTGGCTCATGCCTGTAATCCCAGCACTTTGGGAGGCCAAGGTGGGCAGATCACAAGATCAGGAGATCAAAACCATCCTGGCCAACATGGTGAAACCCCATTTCTACTAAAATTCAAAAAAAAAAAAAAATTAGCCTGGCGTGGTGGCAGATGCCCATAGTCCCAGCTACTTGGGAGGCTGAGGCAGGGGAATCACTGGAACCCGGTAGGCAGAGGTTGACGTGAGGCAACCTCTGCGTAAAGGCAGGGCATGCTGGTGAGTCTCTAAGTGGGAGGCGGGAATGAGGTGGGGTCTACATGAACCATGACAGGTCTGTGGCTTCTCTTCACTCCTGTCCATGATGATTGGAGGTGGGAAAATGAGGAGTCTTTTTTTTTTTTAGATGGAGTTTTGCTCTTGTTGCCCAGGCTGGAGTACAATGGTGCAATCTCAGCTCACTGCAACCTCTGCCTCCCAGGTTCAAGCAATTCTCCTGCCTCAGCCTCCCAAGTAGCTGGGATTACAGATGCGCTCCACCACACCCAGCTAATTTTGTATTTTTAGTAGAGACGAGGTTTCACCATGTTGGTCAGGCTGATTTCGAACTCCTGACCTTAGGTGATCCACCTGCCTTGGCCGCCCAAAGTGTTGGGATTACAGGTGTGAGCCACTGCGCCCAACCTAAAATGAGGAGTCTTGTGTGGAGCACCCAGAACTCTCTAGGGTGCCTTCCTTGATCCCCTAGAGATTTTCATAAACTATCTTGAGAGGCACAGGTGCATTGGTAACACTGCATTATAAAATGTGAGAAGGTCAGGGGGCAAGAAATGAGGCTCACACGGTCAGCAGGGGCAGGTTATGGAGAGCTATGCATCGTGTTAAAGACTTCCTTAATCCTACAAATGAGGGTTATTAGTCTGTGATGTGAGAGAGGTCCTTTGGAGCTAGGAAGATTATAGACTCTCTTCTACTCCCACATAATCCTACACAGCCATTATGCCTACAATTTCAGGGAGGGGAAGGATTTGTCAGTTGTATACAAGACTTCAACCAGAGAAACAGATCAGTAGGAAATAGATATTAAGAGATATATTGCAGGGATGTGAATTATGCAGATGTGGGGGCTGGCTAGAAGTATAAAATCTGTAGGGAAGTCCTCCAGGAAGGGCAGGCTGGAACACTAGAGAAGGAGCTGATGCTTTGGTCCACAGGCAAGCCATGGCTTTGCTCTTAAATCCTTTCAACTGATTGAATTGAGGCACCCACAATTATCTAGGAAAACTTCACTTATCGTCAACAGATTATTGAATTTAATGACATCTACAAAATATCTTTACAGCAAAACCCAGAGTGTTTGATGAATAACTAGGGACTGAAGCTTAGCCAAGTTAATGCATAAAACTGACCATGAAATCAGTGTATTTCCTAAAATCTACAGATCCGTGGCTGGGAGTTCCTTTTGTGAGCAGGGAGGAGCTCATGAAACATTACAAAAAGAGAAATGAGATGGTCCACCTTGCATTTCAGAAAAATCAGATCTTCATGATTAAGTGGTAAGAAATCTTGGTAAAGAATCTAAACAAACAGTACAAAAAATAAAATATAACTTTCTCCAGTGCAAATCCATGTGAATTTATAGCTGATCTCAGTGGAAAATAAAGCAAGCTGGGAAGAACCCCAAAGAAAAGTTATTCCAGCCTTCCCTGAACACTCAGGAATGGAATTATTAGTCTAATGTGCAAGGACTTTTAAAGTAATAGATCAAAACTCCCAATAACGATCAAATATTCCATTGAATTCAAGATTAATGAATTGATACGCATTTATGAGCACCTAATCAGTGCCAGCTTGCTCATGAAAATAGAAAAAAAATTAGCCATAGTTCCTGCCACCTCCTACCTTCCCAAACAGTCTATTTAGGGACTCCATCAATTAGCATTCTTTCAGTTGAAAGTGATGGAACACCCAACTCAAATGCCTCAAAGCAAGAAAATGGGGATGGATGCTTCTGAATTCATATAACTAAAGTCTGGGGGTAGATCTTCTCACTTCAGGTTGTGTTGAATCTGGGTGCTCTAAGTATATGTTCTGAACTCTGTCTCTCCACATCTCTTAGTTCTCCTTGTCTCTGAGGTGGTGTGACTGTTGGGCTGGTCTCTCCTTGTAATGGGAGACAGTATCACCAGCAACTCAAGGTCTATACCTTAGTAGCTCAACAATCCCAGTAGAGAAGACTCTTTCCTGCGTTCCCAGGCTTGAGTAGACTCCTAGAGTCCAGTCTCAGTGGATTCACTTAAGTCACCTGTCCTCCCATGAATTAATCACTCTCACTGGAACCATGGAATATCCTGGAGATGCTGGAGCATGGGTGGAGAGACCCCACCTGAACTGTACATTTTGAGAGAAGAAGAAAACATCACCAAAGGAAAATCAAGAGGCTATTTCTGAAGAGGGAATTGGGTATTGAGTAAACAACAAAAGCCAGTGCCCTTTTTTGGGACATCATACCTCAAGCCCCAGAGATCAGTGCAAACCAGCACAGACCTGAGAATTCCATAGGGCATCCTGCCCTAATGCGAAGCCCAGTTGCCCTGTCTCCAAAAGGGGAGTAATAACAACATTTGTTATTAATGTGTGCTTGTATCTCCCAGTAACAACTTGCATTATTAAAAACCAAAGGAGATAACATATACAATTATGCCTTATAAATAATAAACATTGCATACCAATAAGGTATGATGAAAGCCTTATGGATGGGGAAGGACTTCCATTTGTGGTGAGAAGGAAAAGGAAAAAGGGGGAGAACAAGCAGGAAGAAGCATCACTATTTGAGCAGTTAAGAAGGTGAGATTTGAATGCAGGTCCAAAACCCATGTTCTTTCTATTGGCATTGCAATGTGGGCCTCATGAATACAGACGGGCAGGGAGAGTGAGAGAGGAAGGGAGTGGGGAAAGCATTCGTGAGTACCCAGGTCCTCAGCCTGGATTCAGTTTCAGCAGTAGGTAGTCAGTTGGAAGTTTAACTTTAGCTGTGGACTGAGTGATGGTAATTAGAATGAATTTGTTAGAGAATGTTTAGCCAGGACAAAAAGAACTGAACATCTTAGAAATGTACCATAGACACGAAGCTGAATTTAAATGCTCTTCTGTCCGAATCCCTAAACCCTCCATTCATCCAGATGTTGAGAAAAGAGACTCCATTTCTTTCCAGGAGACTGGGCCTCCATATCTATCAGATCCATGGTCCACACCCGTGCATATCTAGGGGATGCTTACTTAAATCACCTCATGCACTTTCCACCACAGCCCTCTAAGTGGATACAGCATCCTCTCAGCCCCAAGGTACAGACACAACGAAGTGTGAACTGCCGGTGTCTGAACCCAACCTCTCATCCTAAGCCCAGTGCCCTTTCAGCCCCATCACAGGCTCCTGTGCAGGGAAGCAGCCCTCACCCACGGACACTAGCTCTGCCTTCCACGTTCCAAAAAAGCCCTGAGGCACATCCACATCTGCCTGGGTCCCAGCTCAGTCTCTCCAGAGAGGCCCTGGTACAGCCCAACTTCTTCACTTCTCTGAGCATGGAATGAGGCCAAGCATCTCTCAGGCGCTGGCAGAAAGAGCAGAGGGTGTGATGTGGGCGGCATTTGGGCCAGATATTCCATGTGAGTCTGTTTTGCCTCCCTGTGGGCCTATTTGCTTTCTTTCTTGCCTAGCAATAAACACCAATAATTATTATATAGAAAGGAGCAACATGGGATTTTCAAGGGGAATCTGAGTGAAATGAAAATGTACAGGTGAGAATCACTGGGAAAACAGGTGAATGCCAAAGCCTGGGATTTTGCTATCCTCCAACAAGGAAGTCACCATCATGACTGCAATACAAGTCCATGAACAGAGACCCTAAGCTGGTCTGGGAGACATACTCTGATATGGTTTTGCTGTGTCCCCACCCAAATCTCATCTTGAATTGTAGCTCCCATCGTTCCCACGTGTTATGGAAGGGACTTGGTGGGAGATAATTGAATCATGGAGGCAGTTTTCCCCTTACTGTTCTTATGGTAGTGAATAAATCTCACGAGATCTGATGGTTTCATAAGGGGAAACCTCTTTTGCTTGGCCCTCTTTCCTCTCTTGTCTGCCACCATGTAAGGCATGTCTTTTGCCTTCTGCCATGATTGTGAGGCCTCCCTAGTTACGTGGAACTGTGAGTCCATCAAGCCTCTTTTTCTTCATGAATTACCCAGTCTCAGATATGTCTTTATCAGCAGTGTAAAAACAAACTAATACACAATCCCTCTAGCTGGAAACAAAGTGGGTCCCACACTCTTCTGCAGGCCATTCTGCAGGACTCTTCCACTGTGGTCAGAACCCACAGGCCCTGGGCTGCTAAATCTTAGAGGGAAGGAGGCCCTCCAGGAAAGCTAAGTAACACTGGAGCCAGAGGTTCTCAACCCTGCGCTTTCTCAGAATTACCCAGGATCAGGTTCGACTCTCAAGCCCCAAACCCAGTGATCTTGATTCTGGAAATGTGTGGTGGGGCTTCGGCGTATTTGGCTTTAACAAGCTTCCCTGGAAATTCTGAGGACCAGATAGATTTGAGAACCACCACTCCAGGTAGCTTCCTTGCTGTGTGACCTGGGACAAGGGAGTTCACCTCTCTGAGCCTGTTTCCTCAACCTTAAAATGAGGCTAGCCCACCTCTTCCACAGGGTGATTGTGACAACTAGACACCATGAGAGCACTAGCACCAAGACAGGGCTACTCACTCATTCACATATGTTTGCTGAGGCCCTACTATGAGCTGGGCCCTTTCTGGATACAAGAGACACAGCAGTAAACCAGACAGAAACTCTGTGCCCACACAAGCCTTCCTTTCTAATGAGGATAGACAGATAAGAAACCAGTAACCATTTCCTACATCAGATAATGACTACACTAAGGGGAAAAGTAAGGGGAGAGGAGTTGGGTAGGGCCAAGGCAGGAAGGCTCTATTTCACATAGGAGGGAAAGGAAAGGCTCACAGATACATGATGTTTGAGCAGAACCCTGAAGGAGGTGAGTGAGACAATGAGCCTGTGAAGGTCTAAAGTATAAGCATTCCAGGCAGAGGGAAAGTCCCATGCAAAGGCCCTGGGGTGGAAGCATGTCTGGAACACTTGAGGAAAGTACATAAGGTAAATGTGGCTGGGGCAGAGAGGTACAAGGGAGGATAACAGGAGCTGATGCTGGGGTGAAACTCAAGAGCAGATTGTATAGGTTTGCCAGCCTTCGACACGGCAAAGTGGGCTCTCAAAAAAATAGTGGCTAAATCCAAGACAACCAGATGTGCAGCAGGAGGGGAATGCCCAGATGAGTTACAGTCAGCTCACACTGCGAATGCTGGGCAGAAAAAGGCATTCACCATATATTGTTGAGTGAAAAGAACGTGTTGCAGAAAATAGATATGTTTGGATTCCATTTCAAAAGGAAATTCATCCTCATATGTGTACATATTTGTACAGTTTAAAAAGGTGGAAGAATGCATTCTCAAAAGTATGAACAGTGGGAATCCTTGAGTTGGGTTCGAAGGAAGGGATCTGTGTGTGGGGACTCTCACATTTTACTTTGTGTAATTCTATATCATTTTTGTTTTTATGACAAATATATTTTTTATAATTTTCAAAAACTACAAATATGTGTTGGATTCAGATGGAACCAGGCTCTATACTCTTTACATTTTGGGGATTACAGGAGAGATGATGATGGGTCTCGGAGGGTCTTGAACCGTAAGGCCTGACCCTGGCACATTTTTACCTAAGGCATCCAAAATTGCCTTAGGATAGAAATCAGCACCCAAGGGGATTCTCATTATTAAAAACAATTTGAACACCTCACCTGTTTCCCAAAAGAACTTGAGTAGGACTGTCTTACAATGTACCTGTAGGATTTTAAACTTTGGAGGTGACTGAGTGACAACACGAACAGGCTAATGCCATTGAAAGAAAAGTTTTATAACTTATATTTCCCAAGAGGAGAGGGCACACCATGCCACACAGGGCCACCTGGGGAAAAGCATGGTTGGTCAGGGGGCCAGAAGGGAGAGAGGAAAGAGCCTGGGCCAGAGCCTTCATTGTGTTTTCCATGGGAAAAGCAAGACAGGGTGGGATAAACAGCTTAGGACTGGCTTGTTGGGATACGTCTGGTGGCTTTGGGGCATAGGGGTTGTCCCTACTTTCCTGGTGCCTGGCCCTGGGGTGATTTAGGGAATAGGGAATGTTGGCTCCATGTGTAAGAATTCCATAAAGGAGATAGTTGGGGGTGTGGACTCTGGATTGGTGTGCTTGCTAAAAAAAAAAAAAAGGAGTGCTCTTGGGCAATCCCCTTGCTTTCTGTAAGAATTGGTAAGGCCTGGGAGGTGCAGTCTCTCTCCAGTCAGATGCCAGAGCATCACGACACAGAAAACAAGAAAAGATAGTTAGTATAACTGGCCTTGTGATAAACAGATGCCAAGTAGACACAAACTCTAAGAAAATACAGTTGTTACAACAACAGCTCAGTTAAAAGAGGCCAGTATACTCAGACTTGTATACATTCTCTGCCATGAGGTATGATGGGCTGGGAGCTGAGGGATGGCAAGAAAATGGAGAAATAGATAGTAGGGCCTAGGGAGTTTCCATTGTTCAAATGACACCAGAAAATGGCAGAAAATTGTAAGACCGACTCTGAGCTGAGCAAATACAGGGCGCCATAAATACATTGTCTCTAACAATCAAACCCTTTGAAACATGTATTAGTATCACCATTTTACAGATGAGAAAAATGAGGCTGGGAGGGAATAAGTGTCCTGCCCTTAAGGTCATCTGGCCATTGAGTGGGGGAAGTAGACATTAAACCTCAGTCTTTTTGACTCCAAAGACACTGTTTTAACTTTAAGGTCTAAATCCTGTGAAATCTTGACTTGAACCTGGGCAGATGCTAATCTCCAAAGCAATCAGTTTTAGTAAGTGGGGGCAATGAGGAGGGCTCTGAGCAGTGGGTGTCCAGGTCAGAACAAAGCTGCATAACAATTCCAAGCAGAGCTGCCAAACAAGCAAGTGAGTGTGGCTAAGACCTTCTCAAGGACTCAGGGCAGATGTCATTCCAACTTGGCCAGGGCAGCAGCAGTGGATGAGGGCTGCAGCCTGACAACACCTGAATGTGAAGATTCGGCCACTTGTACTGCATCCTGGACCTCACTGCTCCAGACTCCCACCAAGGTGGGCCTGATCCAGCCTCCATTAGGTTGGAGATGATTGAGATTGAGAGGGAATGGCTGTGCCTTCAACTGGGTGGGGCAGGGGACAGACAGCACTGACACAGAGGACCATGAAATGTATCTAGCAGAGCAGGAGAGTCCCATCTGGAGGTCAAACGAAGTAGTGCAATTGTGCACTACCTTTTCTAGGCGCTTCCAGTGTTAACCATGATCTGGGGGCAGCTGAAAAGATCTCACGTATTCAGCAAGTATTTATTGAGCACCAAGCAGCATATCATATTTTAGTTTCCCCAAACCCTAAGACAAAGACTTAGGGGGAACATTATTTATGTGCATAAAGCAGAGAGTAGCGACAGGAAAGGATAACAAAGCTAAAAAAGGATGTGTTGTTGAATGGTTGACACTGGGTAACTAAGGCTCGGTCCCTCTGGGGACCCTGAGCACCCCTCAGAGTTGTCTCATCAGCAGGGGAGAGGCTGTGTCTTCATTGGCTGAAGGTTGTCTGGGTGGCTTTCCATCACCAGCCCTTCTTGGCAGCCCACACTCTGAATAAACTCTCCTGTAGTTCCAGAGAAAGGGACATAGCAAAGGGACACAGGCAACTCAGGGGCAGCTGTCAGTGTGATGGTGTATTAGTCTGTTTTCACCTGCTAATAAAACACATACCTGAGACTGGGCAATTTGCAAAAGAAAGAGGTTTAATACAGTTCCACGTGCTTTGGGAAGGCTCACAATGATGGCAGATGGCAGCAAGCAAAGAGAGAACGACAAAGACGCAAAAGTGGAAACCCCTTATAAACCATCAGATCTTGTGAGACTTATTCACTACCACGAGAACAATATGGGGGAACCGCCCCCATAATTCACTTATCTCCCACCATGTCCCTCCTACAACACGTGGGAATTATGGGAGTACAATTCAAGATGAGAGTTGGGTGGGAATCCAGCCAAACCATTTCAGATGGGAACTTCCCACTGCAGCTGCAAGTGGGCTCAGAGGTGGATCGAGGGCCATGGAGCAGGGCAACAGCAATTTCTGATCCCCTAAGACTCCTCAGAGACTGTTCTTCCATAGTGGACTCTACATAGCTACTCACCTGCTCTGCAACCTCCTGGGCCAAGGCTCAGGGCTCCTCTGTCTGAGTGGTCACCCCCTACTCAAATTCAGGACTGAGCTCAGGCAACCCTTCCTCTGAAATACCTTTTGTGGCCATGAAACCTGAGGCAGGAGTCTGCCTCCTGCACCCCTGGCTATCTCTAGAGGCAGCTGGATAGTGGTTACAGGCCTGAACTTACAGGTGCTCTGAGTCACACTGGGCTTAAGATAGTAAGTCATGGCCCTTATCTTCAAGGGACTTTAAGTCTCAAAAACAAGATGATCACAACTCTCTGTAGGCTGTGAGCACTCCCAAGAGTTTTTAAGGCTTCACTTAGAAACATGCTTTCTGAGGAATAAAAAAGAGCAAAATTCTATGCACTCAGCTCCACTGTAGATCCCAAATTAGTCATAGGACCCCCAACAGCCCACCTACCAAAGCCCCACCCAGTGAGTTTTATTAACAATCAAACAAAAATCTCCCAGCAGGTGCTGGCGACTATACTCTCTACTACCAAGAATCCCCAGATCATCCCAACTGATTTTGAAGCTGCAAGAGCAGCCAATGGAATGAAGGTCCCCCACCCTCCCCTCCACTCCCCTGTACAGTCCTTCCTAAACTAGACCCACAAAGGAATGCAGCCACGATTTCAGTCTTCCTTGCTTCTTCTCTCAACTTTCTACCATTATCTAGTTTTTCATTTATTTTTTTCATTCACTCAGCCAACAATTTCTTCAGTGCCAGTCATGAGTCAGATGCTGTGTTTGGCTCCAGCATTGTACTCATGCGTGGGATATGGCCCTAGGTCAAGAGGAGCTTATAGGCCATAGCGATAACAGCAATTTTATTCTTCCACACCCAACTGGTAATTTTAAAAGCACCTGGGGTTACCAAGAGATCTAATGAATCATAGCTAGAAACCATTTCCCAAACGCTAAAGGCAAAGCTAATTATATCAGACTCACGCTTAATATCTATCATTGGCCCCCATTGATGTCCAAGACCCTTTATTTACAGCTAAGCATCTTTACCAGATTCCCAGCTACTGTTCAAGCCTTGTCCTCCAACATTTACCTTCACACTCTCTGCTTCCACAGTGAACTCTTCAGCATATCTCTTCTGGGACCACCTGGGTCCAGGCTCAGGATTCCTCTGTCTGAAGAGGCGAGCCCTACTCAAATCTCAAAACTGAGCTCAGGCATCCCTTTCTCAGAAGTGTCTTTTGTGACCATTCCCCTGAGGCAGCAGTCTGCTTCTATTACCTGTGGCAAATCCGTAGTGTCCGCAGCAACTTTAATTCTTGCTTTCTCATAGGAAAGAATTCATCTGAGAGCATAAAGCAGAAGGAGAGACTGAGGGAAGTTTAAGAGCAGGAGTGAAGGTTTATTAAAAAGCATTAGAGCAGGAATGAAAGAAAGTAAAGTACACTGGGAAGAGGGCCAAGTGGGCAATGCGAGAAATCAAGTGCACGACTCCACCTTTTGACTTGGGGCTTTATAAGCTGGTGTGCCTCTGGGGTCTCGCATTACCTCTCCCCTGATTCTTCCCTTGGGATGGGCTGTCCATATGCAGAGTGGCCTGCTAGTCCTTGGGAGGAGAGCATGCGCAGTGTGTTTACTGGAGTTGTAGGCATGCTCACCTGAGGCATTCTTCCCCCACCCGTCTAGCATTCCTAGAGGAAGGTCATGTACCAGTTAAATGCTGCCATTTTGTCTCTTAATACCTGTGCTTGAGACCCCTCTCCCAACTTCTGAGATCTTAACAGGAAGCTGCTGATCACCACTTTCAGGTGTTTTCTATCTATGGGGAAACTGCCTTTTCCTGGCACCAACTGTGACCAATTATTATTTTAGAGAGACAGTTAACTTCCTGGCCATCACTGGATGGTCACCTGACATTCCTGGTGGGTGGGTATGTTGGGGAGGGAGCCCTCTCCTGCTCTGCCAATTCCTGATGAGCCACCTACTGTAACACTTCTAGCAGCTCCAAATATCTCTGTAGGCACTGCAGATAGTAGTTAAGGAAATGCATCCCACATCATACTTTCTACAGGGCCCATTTCAACCGATGCTCTGTGCCTTGGCCAGGCCCTTCATATCTCTAAGCCTTGATTTCCTCCCTTTAGAATGCGAATAATAATAATCATGTACATAGAGTTGTTGTATGGAATAAATGTGATGGCCTATTTAAAGACTTAGCCCAATGCTTGAACGCATAGTATGCCCTCAGATGTTAGCTATTGTGATGTGTACAACACTTCATTTTAACTTTTAGCTTAATTTGACTATCACCTCCTTACCTATGTCTTGTATAAGTCCCACTGTTCCACACCATGCCTAGTATGTAGGCATTAAGTACATGAATGAATAAACTGAGATGCCACTTGCAAAATTTGGAAGATGCTTTCAAGTAGTATGTACTGAGTGCCCACTTGAAACCAGGCATTGCTCCAGGGCCTTTCCCATATATGAGATCATCTGTTCTTCCTAATATTCCTGTGGGATTAAAAAGACTACTGCCATTATCACATTTTTATTGGCCAGAAAACAAGCTCAGAAAGTCTGTTCAATGTTTCTGAGGCCATGACATTAGTGAATGGCAGGACAGAGATTTAAGCCTGGCTTCTCTGGTTCTGGGGAAGATACATCAATGTGATTATGACACACAAGCTGGATTTTGGGGAAATGAGACTGCAACTAAGACATCATCCATTGTTGCTAGGCCCAAGATTAGTTCAGAGATGCAAGGTTTTATTCTTCAAAAATGTCTTGGATTATACACACATTTTTTTAATTGTTGAGCTAAGAAATAACTTGACTGAAAAAAGAGAACATTTGCAGTTTGTATATTGCAAAAAGATCTAAAGGCAGCAGCTCCCATGGCTCTTTGAGGGATATAGATGATCAGTGTAATCTATCATAAATCAGCCAAGTTTGTTCAGCGGCAGTAAATAATGCTGTCAACAGCATTCAATTTGGTGCACGAGAAGACGTATTTGTATGAAAGGAAGTGGAGAAAAACAGAAAAGGATTAAGTTCCATTGTTTTGTTTTCTGGTGAACACAAGAAATCTGAAAACTTCTGCAACAAGAAACCCCAACTTTGGAAATTCTACATTTTCCCTCCAACATTCAAGGAGACCATTGAAGGTGGTCAGTGTCCTGGCTGGACGATATATGGTCTACTCTTATCCACACCTTCCAGCCAGACCTCATGACCTCCTCAATTCCCAAGCTCCCTAATGTTTGTTATAGAAATTATTGGCTTTTCTTGCCCTGTATTAATCAAAGAGGCTAAGTTAGGCAGCACTAAGCAACAAATCCCAAATCTCAGTAGCTTCAACCAGCAAAAATGTTTCTGTATTGATGCATAAATACGTAAGCCTTTATGTTACATGCTCACTATGGAGCAGTCGGGTCTCTGTTTCTTGTAGGCACTCAGGACCCAGCCACCATCACTATTTCCCGATACCCCCATCACAGCATGAGGCTTCAGCTTTCACCATGGAGGGGAAAGGGGACATGTAGGTAATTCATGTTTACTGCCCACACAATTCATCTAGCCAGGCCTAATTTTAGAGATGAGGAAGGGTGATCCTGCCAAGTGTCTTAGAAGAGGATAGAACCAAAAATACTAGCGGGCGCACCCCAGTACTGCATACCACACACAGAAGAAGTCAGAAGACTCCCTTTAGCGAGCCGTTTCCATGTTGCACACCAGCCAGGGGGAAGGGAGTGGCAAATAAATGAGGAGGAACTGGGAAAACATATCATTTTTGTTGTGTAGGAATAGTCTCTGATGAGGAGATCATGTCTGGGGTGGAAAGGAATGAAGAGGGTGTGGGGAGGAGCTGCCTTGAAGCCACAACACAATTGGCATCTTTAATTGCTTCAATCTGAGCCACTCTGGCCCCCTGGACACCAAAACCAGAGGGGGACATTTCATCAAAGCCAGCTAAGTAGGAAGGACAGAAACCACAAACCTACTGGGGCCTGGTTAACTGCATGCTGCAACCTCCCTCTGTGCTGTTGTTGGCCAAATAGCCAGATGCATCTAATCACGTTTGAATAACACCAATACCAAAGGCAGGCAAGGGCCCCAGCATGGGTATTGCAAGGGGGCAAAACAGGAAGAAAAATAAAACACAAAAGGCAGATACAAAATTACACACATCATAAATGATCCACTACCAGAGATCACAGAAATCAGTTCTCTTCAGTCTTAAATGACTGGACATTGTAGTTTCTCAGAAAAGAAATAGAAATGATCAAAAAAGAAATAAGATGAAGACCAGTTGAAAATGGTACAGCTCAGGAAATCAATGGAAGATAAAAATAAAACAATTATAGACATGAAAGTCAACTTCAAAGCAACAGAAAACAGATAAATGCTATTGAAAGTACAGGACAAGCCTCAGATATCACACAAAATGAGAAAGAAAGAAACAATGATGAAAATGATTACAGACAAGACGATATAAACTGAAGTGAAAGGGAGGCTGACATGTCCAAATTGGTATTTTGGACATAAAAAAAAGAACAACAAAAAACATAGTCAATTAAAAAAAGGTTCTTGAGTTAAAAAGAAAAAGTTGTCTCTAAATTTAAAGGGCATACCATATCCCAAGAAAAATAAGCAAAATTGGTGACATCAAGATATGAACTGTGAAGATTCAAGGGAAAATGTCCTGTAGTGTTATTTAGAGCACAGATATCACAAGCAGAGCCAGGCAGGGTCCTTTGGTCTCTACTATAATCCTCACCACCAAAAAACAGCAGAGTAGCCGTTACCAAGTTCTAAGGGGAAAAGGTGACCCAAGAGTTGTTTTTTTTTTTTTTCCACGCAGCCAAGCTATGCTATAACTATAAAAGAAATGAGCTGGCATTCCCAAACATGTAAGAATTCAAGGACTGTATTAACAAAGGCCTTCCTGAAAAATATTTGATGATAAAATCTAGCATAGCAAGACATGAATCGAAATTAAACACCCAGCAATGGAGAATCCACCATCTAAGGACATGAGCAAGTGTTAGATCTCTTATAAAACAGAATCAAGGCTAAACAACAGTGGGAATTATTTGACAGAAAAGAATATAAATGTTATAATCCCAGGCGTTCCAAAAATAATAATGTAACTGACAAAAATTGGGAGGTTAGGGGAGGAAGGGAAAATGAAATATATGAAATTCTCCTCGTTCATGGCAGAAGGTAAATAAATATTACATAAAGTTAAAACATACAAAGTTTTAGAAAGCAAAATGATGCTAAATTCTGGAATTGTTTTTCATAGTTATCTTCTAACCTTAAAAATATCTGAAGCTCAACAGTTCCTTCAGTTTGATTCTAGTTTATTTTTATTCTGATAAATTCAAATAGCCTTACATTCAATTGTTTTTTATAAAAATAGCATGTGTAGTACGAACTTATTTTTGTATATCCAGCAAGGCTTCTGGCTAAACACATGCCTCAGAGAATCTGGAATGATGTTTGTCAAATGTTGGCAAAATGATTTCTAGGAGGGAAAGTTTGTTTTGCTTGCTTTTTTCTCTGCTTTTTTAAAAACAAAATTCCTTCAAATTTTTATAATAAGCAGATACATTTTCACAAAATCATCACAATCTCACCCAAATAATGACTCTTCTACAGATAACATCAGCTACTTAGGTGGCTGAAAATCTGCCTGTCCCTGAGTTCCATGCTTCCCCAAAATACTGTGCAACCCAGGAGTCAGCTCTGCTCAGAAGAATGTACCCAGACAGTGCAGCCCTTCCCTACTGCAGTCAACAATAAATTTCACTCTGTGTTATTCATTTTGGATCTTCGATGTTGGTCTCATTCTGTCTCATCCTCTTACTCTAGTAGAGCTGTATTAGCTTCCCAGGACTGCTTTAGCAAATTACCACGACCTGGGTGGTTTACAATAGAAATCTATTCTCTTGCAGGTCTGGAGGTCAGAAATCCAGAATCAAGGTTTTGACAGGGTTTGTTCCTTCTGGAGGCTCTGCAAGATCATTCATCCCCTGCCTCTCTCCTGGCTTCTGGTGGCTGCAGGCAGTCCTTGGGGTTTCTTGGATCATAGGCACAACACTCCCATCTCTGCCTGTGCTATCACCTCACCTTCTTTTCTGCTCTTTTCTCTTTCTCTTATCAGGATACACTGGGTTTAGGGTGCACCCTAATCCAGGATGATCTCATCTCAAGATCCTTAATTACATCTACATAAACCCTATTTCAAATTAAGGTTGCATTCACAGGTTTGGGGTAGACACATCTTCGAGAGGCTACTATTCAGCCCACTACAAATGGTGTAATTTCTGAATGGTGTAACAACAAAAGCTGCTTGCAATATAGCTCTGCTCCAAGAATTGCCCAACTCCAGTAAAATAGTTATATTCTTAATGTTTTGTTCAAACAGGTTTTTTTCCTATATTATGAAATGATACAAAATACCTAAATTTTAAAAACAAAAGTGTCCTCTATTTTTAACATTCATAAAAATACTCCTATCAATATATCAGTTCAGTATCCTCCTAGAGTGCTTTTCTGTGCATATGCAAACATATCATGTACTAATAATGTACTTACTGCTTTGTAACTCCTTGCAATTAATGTATTTTGGGCATTTAATCAAATGGATTCACCTTAGTTTAAGTAATTTCTTTAACTTGAAATTTAAATTGTTTCCCATTTTTTTGTTATAACACAAGCTGGCCACAATAAATATCCATATAGAAATAGATGTTTCTATATATATTTAAATAAAAAGATCAAAACTATGAGCTGCTTCCTCTATGCGGTTCATGGAAGCAGCGAGAAGCTTGCTAGAAGAGAGTTTCTCGCAATACATGGGGCCTAAGGATCCCTAAAGAGCACAGACAGTTTTGGAACCAGATCTATCTGAGTACTAGTTCTTCTTACTTAGCTGTATGACTTTAGGATAATCACTTAATCTTTCTGAGTCCTGATTTTGACCAGGAAAATAATCTCTAGTCCGAAAATCATGGTGAAGATTAAATGATGAGTAAAGCTAACAATATAAGGTGTTTTATAAAGTATCTAGAATACAGTAAGTGTTTTCTGTTGGTTTGCTTGATTGTTTGCTGGTTTGCTTGTTTTTGAGACGGAGTTCTGCTCTCATTGCCCAGGCTGGAGTGCAATGGCACAATCTCAGCTCACCACAATCTCCACCTCCCAGGTTCAAGCGATTTTCCTGCCTCAGCCTCCCAAGTAGCTGGGTTTACAGGTGTGTGTCTCCATGCCTGGCTAATTTTGTATTTTTAGTAGAGATGGGGTTTCACCATGTTGCCCAGGCTGCTCTCGAACTCCCAAGCTCAGGTGATCTGCCCGCCTCGGCCTCCCAAAGTACTGGGATTACAGGCGTGAGACACCGTGCGCAGAACAGTAAGTGTTTTCTATGGTAGTATTATAACTTATACTTCAGAGAGACTATTCCAGAAAGATCCACCTCAGTAATTTCACCATGGAACAGGGAAAGGGTCAAACCCAAAGGTATTTGCATGAGTCAATGACTGGGATCACTTAGTGTATTCTCTGATCTTGGCTAAGCATTTGGGACTTACAGTGGCATAGTCAGAGCAGGCTGACTGGGGTAGGGGTATTATTTTATTTTTAATGGGGATCAAGATCATAGGGACCAAACAGTCTGAGAGAGAAAACAAGACCAATCACTTCTCGAGTAGGAGATGTCTGCACAACACAATAGAAATCATTCTTATATTAAGCGGCAATTTAACAGCACATTCCCAAAGCATCTGTGATCAAGAGCCCTTATTCCAAAACAAACAGAATTCATAAGTTGGGTTCAGTAATTGCTTCAATGTTAATGTACATTGAGATATTCAGAATTTCAATAATTCGCATAATATTCCATGGAATTAATAACAGAGTCAGTTCCCACTTTTTCTCAATCATAAGTGTATCAGTTAGGAATGTTTTAGCTGCAAGCAACAGAAAATACACACAACCATGGCTTACACTAGTAAAAAAATGTCTTCCTGTAACAAGAAGCCAGGGGGTCACTGGCTCTGGTTCAGCTACTCATTAAAGCCATTAGGGAATGAAGCTTCTCCCCTCATTGCACTGTTTCATCCTGAAGATGTTGTCTTTCATCCTCACGCTTGTGTCAAATGACAGCAGGAGGGCTCTGTACTTGACATCGTATCTGTGTCAGAGGCAAGCAGAGTAGGAGACAGGGATGTGCTGATTGGGTCTGTGTCCTTTCATCAGGAAAGCAAAGGCCTTTTCAGAATATCTCATAAGGTGTCTGCTCATGCCTTATCAGCAAGACTCATGTCAGATGCCTCCCAAGCCCTCCCACAAAGGCAACTGAGAAGTGAGGATATAGGTGGGCATATATTGCCACCCAGTAGAATCAGGACTCTGGTAGCAGAGGCAGAGGTGGAAATGGATACCAATTTATTAACTGTATCTGCCACAGAAAATGATCTGAAAGGTTCAGAGAACTCAAGTTCACAAAACCCTGTTGCTTCTTCCTAGCCAGTATCAGCTAAAGAGTTATCATTCTCCCTGCCGAGTGTTTATAACTTGAGTAATTTGGTTGAAGATCAAATTTGAGCAAAGTGATCTCTTAAAAATGGAAACCAGATCGTGCCATTGCACTCCAGCCTAGGTAACAAGAGCGAAACTCCATCTCAAAAAACAAAAACAACAACAACAACAAAAAAAAAATGGAAACCAGGTCATGTCCCCCTCCTGCTTCCTTCAAGACCTTCCTATTGACCTTCAAATAAAAGTTAAACTCTTCCACAGGGCCTTCAAGACCCTGCATAACCCAGCCTGCGTCCAACCACTCTGGCTTCACCTCTGGTATGTCCCCTCACTCTGTCCTCTGCCATCTCACTGTCCTTTTGGTGGTGATTGTCCTGCTGCAGTACCCTTCTAGTCTCTGAAGGAAGAGCTTGTCCCCCAGACTCACTGGTCACACCTTTGCATCACTTAGATCTCTACTCAAAGGCTGGCTCCTCGAAGAAGCCTCTGACCTGCTTCTTAAACCTAAACTAGCTACCCACTCCTTCTCCATGATTTACCATTTTCTTAACCGCTTTCTGGTCTTTGCAGCACTTAACGCTGTTTGAATAATCACTGCATTTGTTTGCTGGCTTGATGTCTGCCTTCTACTCTACAACACCACTCCCTAAAAGCAGGACTTTTTTCTGTCTTATTTGCCACAGTTTCCCCGCCAGGATCCACCCTTTGCACGTAATACATGTTCAATAGCTCTCTGTTGAATGAGTGAGAGTATAGACCAGAGCTAAGAAGCCAGACATCAAATATCCAAGCAGAATCAGCAACAGGGATGCAAACTCAGGATAGCAGGCTGAGGATAGAAGCAAACTGAGGGCACTCCATAGTGCTAAGTGTTAGAAGGGAGAAAATGAAGATGAACTATCTGTGCTCGCTGCTCTCAAAGGAGCGTACGGTCCACATAGGAAGACACGCATACACAAACAGTACAAGGGACTCTGTAAAGGGAAGTAAGAGGAAAACAGGGTGGGGGCTGAGTATGCTGCCAGCTTCAAACTTCCTAATTGGAAAATGATGCACAAAGATTTCACTAGAGGAATGCCTATTGCAATGTTACTGGTGAAAACAAAAATTAAAAACAACAATACCATCCACCAATAGAGAATTAGTGAAGACAATTTGACATAATTTAAAAATTACTCTTTAGAATTACATTTTACTGTTTAAAAATTGATCATATATAGTAAGAGATAATAGGATACCCAAAATGAAATGCATACAATAAGGCAATTTTATTAAAGTTTTTAAGGGGGAAAGAGAAAGAGAAAGCATATGTATCTTTCCAGATGTAGATCCTAATATGATAACAGGGTTATTGCTGGGTGGTCTGATTATAGCTGATTTCTATTTTCTTCCTTTTGTTTATCTATGCACTCTAATTTTTCTGTGATTAACATGTATTAATTGTGTAATATTTTTCCATCTTGGAACAACTGATTCAGGCACATGTTTTAATTCCCATCTCAACAGTACGATTAAAACACTAGATATCAGAATGTCATTCCTTGGAGCAGGAGAGCAAGCTGTTATTAATTATTTCAGGCACATGTAAATGTTTAAGTGGCTCTGCTAGGCATAGAGAGTAACACCAATGGCACAGCCACATGGGTGATACAGCCCAGGCAGCCCTTAACTTGAGGTCAGTAGCACCCTATGGTCCTGAGAAATAGCCACCATAGCAAAAATGCCACTTAAAGTTTATTCTGGGCCAAACTCACGTTATCCACAGAACCTGCAAAGTAGTTATTATTCTCCCATTTTAGAGATGAGAATCCTGAAATTTAGGGGGTCTCAGAGACTTGTCCAATATCCTCCAGAGAGTAAAAGTTAGACTATCTCTACCCAACTCCAAAGACCTGGCTTGTTTACCTGCACTGAAGTAAGCCTCAAGCCTATGCAAGTGGAGGACACCTGGCCAGAAGTTCGTCTAGTGGATATCACACATTTCCTTTTGTTGTTGTTCTAGAACCATTGCTTTGGCTAAAATCTTAATTAGAGGCAAAATCAAATAAGTCACAAAATGCAATGTGGTATGCTGAATTGGATCCTGGAGAAGACTAAGAGCATTAGTAAAAAAACAAAAACTGATGGAATCTGCACAGCAAGAGCAGCTCCTTCTTATCTGTATGTACGTATACATGTTAGCCAGGTGGGGTGGTGGGCGCCTGTAATCCCAGCTACTCGGGAGGCCAAGGCAAGAGAATCACTTGAACCCAGAAGGCAGAGGTTGCAGTGAGCTGAGATCATGCCATTGCACTCCAGCCTGGGCAACAAGAGCAAAACTCCGTCTCAAAGAGAAAAAAAGAATGTATGTTTGTGTATATACACAGATAAGAATGTATGTATGTGTGTAAATACAGATAAGAACATACATGTGTGTATATACAGATAAGTGTATATATATATATACACGCAGATAAGAACGTATGTATGTATATATGAATAAGAATGTATGTACAGATAAGAAGGAGCTGCTGTCATGGAATGATGAGGGTAGGAAGGGGCTAAACTGCTAAACTATTGACTTAGAAAGCTGTCTGCATTGTTAACACCCCCTCCATCGCAGCCCCAAAAAGGCTCTAAACTTCCCCGGGAAGCACTTTGGATATCCCTGAATTTGGCCAATCAGATTATCTCATAGTCTGAAAACAGGAGTAACTTTCCCAAGAGTACTCAACTGCTCATTGGTAGAGAGGATTAGAAGCCCCGTGTTATGGACTCCCCTTGTTATGTACTGACTGTGTGTATCCACCTCCCATCACCAAAATTCATGTGTTGAAGCCCTAACCGCAGCCAGTACCTTGATCTTGGAATTCCCAGCCTCCAGAACTGTGAGAAATAGATGACTGATATTTAAGCCACCAGTTTATAGATCTTGTTAGGGCAACCTGAGCTGACTAAGATCCCCGGGCTTACCAAGTCCAATGCTCCTTCCAGAACCCCAGTTGACGCCCCAAGACAGATGGGATTTTCAGATCAATTTTCAATTCCACTTCTGCTCAGAAACATCTCAAACTAAAATGTACCACTCTCTATAAAATTTTTAATTTTTGTAAAACCAAGAAAAATTAACTTGTTTTATCAAATGTCTGTATTTTTAAAAGGCTGAACGCAGCTGAAATTTTATTGACATAAAAAGGGTGAAATAGCTATTATTTTTTATTCAATCGGACATCACTGTATCATGGTAGTGATGGTCCTCAGCCCCAGGCCCTTCATACAAATTATCTGGGAAGCTTGTTAAAAATCCAGAGATTTTCAAGGCTTACAAGACTCGAAGTAATTGCAACTTGGGAATGGGCCTCCATTTCTATCTGTATTTATTTAGTGCTCCCTATTTACAATGGTTTTCTCAGAAAAGACAAACTGAGGATGAAAGATGAATGTGGAAGAAAGACTTATTTTCACTATTCAGGCTATTCATTACGAAACATTGTGTACACACATGCACAGCCATGGTCAGAACCCGCGAATCTAGTGAGATGCTGTTGGATCTCTTAGAAACAGAGCATTGCGCAGAATTGTCAGGAGGGTCTGGGGCAGCCTAGTCAGCCTGAGCTCCTGGAGGAGACAGTGAGCTGTGGAGTCTGACAGGATCTGAATGTGCTTTGCCCACCCAATGACACACCCTGGGCTTGGTGTGCTCACTTTTCTGAGCCTCTGGTCTATGAAATCTGTATAATAGGACTCACTAGAGTTGTTAGGCTGAATTAAGACACTACACATAAAGCATTCCACACACAGTTTGGCACATAGCAAGCCCCAATAAATCATAGATATGATGACTCTTTTTTTCTCCACTGTCCTTGTGCTGGAATGAAGGTTATTGAAATGATCACAGTTGAATTATCTGGGGAAGCAAAACTCTTTTTGTCTCATAAAACCAAATCAGTTGACTTAAAGCCAGAAAGTGTATGTGCTAAAACAGTTTCTACATACCCCACGAAGTGCTAATGGCCAAAATTTCTCACCCCAGCCTTCCTGCCATCAGCACTAATCCAGGAAACTAGAACTCCTGAGGCATTTTAATTTAGAACTATAAATGTGTGCATTCAAAATTTTCTTGGACATCTTCCACACTATTTTGAAGCTTTGGTTTATTGCTTTATGTTTTCATTTAATTTTTGTTCTTAGAGATGTAAATAACTATGCTACTAAATACATGAGAAATAAAAAGAAGAAAAAAAATTCGCAATTCCACCACTTTCACACAATGGATACCAGTATTTTGGTATATTTTCTGCCTGGCTGTTAATGTGTGAGCTATATCATTATTACAAGAATTACAATTGCACTGAACACAATTTTGACTCTCAATGTTTCTCTTAACAGTATACTGTGAATATTTTCCTTATTACAGAAAAGGCATTATAGCCACCCTTTCAACTAACTGCGTAATATTTCACTGAGTGACTAACCCACAATATATGTAATAACTCTACTATTGTATGACATTTTGGTTTATTCCAATTTTTCTGTTTTTCATAATGCTGCAACAAACATATTTGTATGTGAACATTTTTACTGAATTAATAACCATTTCTTAGGATAGATTCACAAAATTGGCTAGCCTTCAGGTTTAGAGATATAAAATTGTATTAGATTACAGTATTAAATTAACTAGGTAAACTTGAAAAAGTCACCAGGATTCCGTGTGAATATGCTTCCTCTCTGGTTTTCAAAACTATGAGGGGAATAAATTTTTTGCAAACCAGCAAGAAGGCAGCCTATTACCTACCAGAGACATACAGAATTGCAACAAGGCCAAGGGGCACCACTTTATTTGGCTGCTACAATATCAACATCAATTCTGAGTTACAACCCAAAAACAAAACAGAGTTTTGAAAAGCAGCAGTGCTTGTCATCCAAATTGCATCTCCTGTTCCACGCACAAGCAGGAAGGAAAAGAAACTGCCATTGGCCCCCTACTGTAAAAGACTCTCACTGTGGAAATGAACATATATACTAACTTTCATTATTCCAGGTAGTCGGCAAATTCATTCCAATAAGAACTCTTATATTAATAACCAATTACATTTATTGAGCACTTACAATGTGCCAATGTTCTTATATATCCTAAACATATACTAACTTTTGTCCCATTTCATGGAAGGTACACTGAGGCACAGAGAGAACATCATTTTCTGAGGATGACAATGGTTTTCACAGAAAAGACAAATGGAATAAAAGATGAATGTGGAAGAAAGACTTATTTTCAATATTCGTGCTTTTCGTTATGAAATTAAAAAAAAAAACCATTGTGCACATGCACAGCCATGGTCAGAAACTATGAACCTAGCGAGATGCTGTTGGATCACTTAAAAACGGAGTGTTGTGCAGAATCACCAGGAGGGTCTGGGGCAGCCTAGTCAGCCTGCACTCCTGGAGGAGACAGTGAGCTGTGGAGTCTGACAGCCCAGGCTCTGAAGGTGCTCTGCCCACCCATTGTGAAAGTGGGTAGTAGGAGGGGGAGCTGGGCTTCAAACCCAGATATGCTAGCTTCAGAAATAACTGTCTAAACCAACCCCAGATACCCCTACTCTTTTTGTTGCCTACAGCCCTGGCAGGGTCTCCTGACGTCCCCTGGCATATTAATTTTCTGTAACTGCTGTAACAAATTACCACCAACCTAGTGGAGCAGTTACCATCTTATGGTTCTGAAGGTCAGAAGTCTCAGATGGGCTTCCAGGGCTACATTCCTCTTGGAGGCTCCAGGGGAAAAGTCATTTCCTTGCCTTTTCTATCTTCTTGGGCAGGAGTCCCAATCACCTATACAAGGTCCATTAGAAATAGGGTAGCACAGCAGGAGGTGAGCCGCAGGCGAGTCAATGAAGCTTCACCTGTATTTACAGCTGCTCCCTATCGCTCACATTACCACCTGAGCTTCGCCTCCTGTCACATCCGTGACATTAGAGTCTCACAGGAGCACAAACCCTATTGTGAACTATGTATGCAAGGGATCTAGGTTGTGCACTCTCTATAAGCATGTAATGCTGATGATCTGTCCTGGCTCTGATCACCCCTAGAGGAGATGGTCTAGTTGCAGGAAAATAAGTTCAGGGTTTCCACTGAATCTACCTTATGGTGAGTTGTGTAATTATTCCATTACATACTACAGGGTAATAATAATAAAGTGCACAATAAATGTAATGCACTTGAATCATCCTAAACCATCTCCCGCCCCCATCAGTCTGTGGGAAAATTGTCTTCCATGAAACTGGTCCCTGGTGCCAAAACATTTGGGGAGCACTGCTCTAGACTTCCCACATTTTCTGGCACAGGGCTTCTTCCTCCCTCATTAAAGCCATCAGTGAAGCATCTTCTCTCACTGTTTCCCTCTCCTTCCATCCACACATCACCTTCTCTCTATAACTCTGAACCTCTGCCTCCCTCTTAAAAGGACCCTTGTGATTACAGCACAGGGCCCACTGAGATAATCCAGAATAACCTGCCTATCTCAAGACTCTTAATTTAATCACACCTGCAGAGCCCATTTCGCTATGTATGCTAAACACACTCACAGGTGCAGGGGATGAGAACTAGACATCTCTAGGAGGCCACTGCGCAGCTCACCACACCTGGCAAGTAAATTACGCTAAAAGACAACTTGAAAAGATGCAAGTGCACCTGCATAACTACTTTTCTGGAGATTTTTACAGAAGGAAAAACTGTTAGATTTAGAATTCCAGCAATCCCAACAGAGTGAGCAGTGGGAGACAGAGATCACATAAAAAGAACATGTATCAATCCCTCTCCATTTTTGAGCCCCTAATATGTTCCACAGACTGTTCACCTAACCCATTTCATTGTCACAACCACATTGGCAGCATGCAGTCATGTCTGCAAAACAGAGATGAGAAAACGGAGGTTCAGATCCTTTAACGAACTCTCCTGGGAGTTGCACCACCCAGCTAGCTCTGACTTCAAAGCCCAGGTACTGTCCACTGTAGCAAGACGAACGACGCCAAATTTGATCAAAATGAACAGCATATTTTAAAGACATCAAGCATTGGGGATCAATAGTAACAGAGGTAGCCTCCCGCACACAACCTTCATAGCCATCCTCTGTGTTCACAGCATGTGCTTCTACCACTTATTTCCATGGCTACTTATCTGCCTATGATTTTATTGTCAGACAAGGTAAGAAGTTTGTCTGTTACTGACTGTTATTGCACTAGTTCTGAGTAGAGGCCAAGCACATAGTAGGCACTAAATAAATGTTTGTGTAACAAATGGATAACACTCCTTTGACCTGGAGATAATCGATGTGAATAAACCCAACCACTTGCAACATGGATACGATGCTAAAAATTGCAAACACTCCAAAACGATTTCTCGATAGCCAAAATAAACAGCAATGAGTCTAAGTTAATGCACAATCTCTTTGGAAAACCCTGTGAGACCCAATTCAGAGCTCGTATTCTCCCTTTAAAAACTGATTTCTAACCAATTCGTTGAGTTCTTTACTGCTGTACTTTTTGCTAAGAGGAATATGCTTCAGTTGTAGTTAAAATAAAAAAGGAAGATAAACTTTCTAAAACACATGAGCCACAGAAGGAAAATAACTGCACATCAATATAATAGCATTCAAAAGATGCATCAGTAAAGTTACAGTCTCTGTGGATGGAGACAAGGATTCAGAGAAACTGATTTCTTGCATTTCTCAAATTGACAAGTTAGACAGCCACAACCAAAATACCGTGTGATCCTTCTCAGCCCCTGCAAAGAGTGTCATCTCAGTTTTTAGCTCCAGTCCTCTCAAACACACATGTAACTGGAGAGAGCAGCCTAGAGTCAAAGATAGTATTTTTTCTTTCATATATACGGAACATTGTCATTGTAGTGTGCATTCAATTGTTTTTAAATTTTGACTCTGCACACAGGTATAATGGGCACCTTCTGTTTTGATTCACACGTGGACCTCAAGCATTCCTCTCTGATAGTGGCTATTCATTTTGTGTTGATTTGTCTCTCTCCTAGAGATCTGTATGCTTCTTCAGGACAGATAAATAGTTTAATCATGCTTGAAGCTCTAAACTTAATGACTGAAAGCTATGTGTTGAATGAATACATCATTTATTATTTTAAAAATTCATGATCATTAAGAATTACAGAAAATACAGAAAGGAAGAGAGGAACAAACATAAATCTGTGACCATAACATAAAACAAGTAACATTTCATTATATTTCTTTCTTGTCTTTTTTAATGTAGAGGGTTTCTTTCCTTTTATTTTTCTCCTTACAAAATCATAAGCAAACATTTTCTGTCAGGACTTTTGCACTGGACATTCTAACCTAAGCATGGCTCAACTGACATCTCATAGTTCTGGAGCTTGATTAAAGCAAGAGAACACACTAATACAGCTTTGGGGGTACAAACACAGTTTCCCCCATTCAGCACATTAATAACTGTGGTATGATGAAAAGAGAATTCTGCCTGCATCTTGGTGGTTATAAATTAGGCTTCAGTTCCCCAACCTGACTAGACTATCCCTTTGTTTTCCTTCCTTTTCTATTTAGAATCTGTGACCTAAATTTAGAATCTCTCCATTTCTCCTCAGTGTGATAAGCAGTAATAGCCCTCAAAACAGCTCTCAGTAGAACCTTCCAGCAAGAATCCGTTGGCAAAACATAGTGTCAGTCACTCTGATTCTAGAATTGTTCTATTTTTTTTCTATTAAAGTAAATGTTTTCATGAACTCACAAAATGTGTTAGTCATAGCCATCATAGAGTTCCAGTTGATGATTAAAAAACAAACTAGGTTTGGGATAAAATTCAAGATGCCTTCCTTACTCCAAATTTGTTCTTAGTCAACAGAGAATAGAGGCCAATGCCTTGAAACCAAACATATTTTTATGAAACCAAACATCATAAAACATGAGTGTGCATACCCTTACATCACTCAGACCACTAAGATTAATAGACATGCTGAAAGCATTTGCTTCACACTTGCTCAACTGAACAAATATATCTTTTCACAAAACAAGTCCAAAATCTTCGCCATTCCCAGATGTCTAAAATCCAAGACTCTGCTTTCAAATTCCTCAATGAGAAAGCACAGGAGAAGGAGAGAATTCAGATCATTAACCAGATGTTTAAGGTTGGCACCAGGAAGAGAAGGAGATAGAATTGTACATTGAGAAACCAAAAAAAAATAAGAAATAAAAGAGGAAGAAATATTCCTCTTTTATTTCTTATTTTTTTAGTAAATTGAAGAACCAAAAAAAATAAGAAATAAAAGAGGAATATTCAAAGGCATTCTTTTACATTATCAATTGTTTATTTCTTCAAGAAAGGGGGCATTTCTTTTTATCCACACAAAATACTGTCCATTAGATGAGTAGAGTGAGTTTGTTTTGTTTTTATGTAGCATTTATTGACTTGTTTCTAATACCAAAAGAGTATGCTTATTTCCCCTCAAAAAATAGTTGGAAAATACAATAGAAATAAAAGTAGAAAACACAAAGAACCCATAACCTCTCGGTATAGCAAGGAAGCTACATTAATATTTTGGTATTTGGTCTTCTCGTCTTTTTAGTTGATGCATATATACATATTAGAGATGGGGGTCTCACTAGTTGCCCAGGCTGGTCTCAAACTCCTAAGCTCGAGTGATCCTCCCACTTCGGTCTCCCAAACTGCTGGGATTACAAGCATGAGCACCTGGCCTGTTTATATTATTTTAAAACCAGAATAAATGTTACCAACTAGAGATACTATTTGGTAGCCTCCTTTTTCCCTTAAGCAATATATTAAAAATATTTGCCTTTGTCATTAAATGTTCTTTTAGGCATAGATTTTAATGACTGCAAAACAGTCCTTTTGTTGATGTGCCATTGATTTAACTAATCTCTTATTATAGAACAATTCATTTATAATATCAAAAAATGATGTTACACTGTGATTAATACTGCTGTACATAGAGCTGTGAGTACTTTTTAAAAATTGTTGTCTTCAAATTATGTCCTAAGAGTGGAAGTGTTGGGAAAAAGGACTTGTGCAATTTTCAGACTCTTTATATATATTTGCCAATATAAATTTTGCACGCCTAAAAGTTTATACCACTTTATATTTGCATGAACAATCTATAAATGTGCCTGCTCTTTAACTGGTTTTAATTCTTTGCATCTTTACCAAATGAATAAGCCATTAGAAAATATTTCATTTTGCTATTATTCATTAATTCATTGAACGAGTATATATCCAGCACTTCCTACATGCCAGGCTGTTTTAGAACTAGAGACACTACCGTGAACACAGGCTCTGGCACTGGGCAGACAGGGTTGGAATCCCAGTTCTGTTCAACTCCCTCTGTGACCTTAGGCATGTTCCTCATCTGAGATTCCATTTCCTCCACTACAAAGTGCAGGCAAACCAACCCCAACTTAGAGTTGATCCTGAAAGTTGACCATGCTGACATGTACACAGTGCCTGTACCAGGTGGGGCCCAGGAAGGGTACAGGGGCCTCTCAGTAGGGTCAGTTCCTGAGCTCTTCTTACCTGTAACCTGGACAGCCACTCACTAGAAGTAGCAGCCTCTCCATGACACTCAATCCTACCTTGATTGTAGGCATTCAATCCTTGACCCCAAAGTGCTCTGGTGTCTCAGACAACTCCGTTTCCATGTAAGGAAAGACAGACTAATTGTAAGAAGCCAATTTCTGCAGTTTGTTGGATCTCAGGTTAGCACTGCATTATTGCATTGATTCTAATATAGGAACTGTGGCCGCAAGAAAACAAATTGAGTCTCATGACTTTGAAGTCCTTCCTCATATGTTAAAAGTCAGAGGCTTCAATGGAAAGAAAATCAAGCTGAAGTGCAGCCAGCACTGCCTTCTTGCTTGTCTATTCTCTAGTCTTAGCTGCATTTCCCTATACAAAAGATTTTTCAGGGATAACCCAAGTAGTAATAGTTTTTGCTTTCCTTCCGGTTTTTTATGTTATAAAGAAATAAAAAATACTATGAATTTAGCTAAAAATCCACTTTTTATTCTCTCTCTGTCCCTCAGTTAACCAACGAGGACCTGAAACGAGTGCATTTCATTCCTACGTATTCTTTTTAATTTTTTTTTATTGAAATGAAACTCACATAATGCAGAATGAGCCACCTTAAGATGTGCAATTCAGCGGCATTTAGTACGTTATCTTGTACAGCCACCAACTGTATCAAGTTCCAAAACATTTTCATCACTCCAACACAGAACCCCATCTCTATGGATTTACTTATTCTAAACATTTAATATGATATGACTCATGCAACATGTGACTATGTTAGTACTTTATTGCATTGCTATAAAGAGATCCTGAGGCTGCATAATTAATACAGAAAAGAGGTTGAGGCCAGGCACAGTGGCTCATGCCTATAATTCCATCCCTTTGGAAGGCCAATGCAAGAGGATCACTTGGGTCCAAGAGGTAGAGACCAGTCTAAGCAGCATAGTGAGAACCTGTCTCTACAAATAATGGTGGCACACATCTGTGATTGCAGATACTTGAGAGGCTGAGGTAGGAAGATTGCTTTAGCCCAAGAGTTGAAGGCTGAAGTCAACCATGATCAAGAAAGGTCCTGTCTCAAAAAAAGAAAAAAGAAGGAAAAGAGGTTTAATTGGCTCACAGTTCTGCAAGCTGTCCAAGAAGCATGTTGCTGGCATCTGCTTCTGGTGAGGGCCTCAGGAAGCAAAGGAGGAAAGGGCCTCTCACAGGGATCGAGTGGGAGTGAGGAGGGGGAGGTGACACACACTTTTAAAAAACCAGATCTCTCAAGCACTCAGCCACTATTGCAAGGACAGTATTAAGCCATTCATGAAGGATCCAGCCCCATGACCCAAACACCTCCCATCAGGCTCCACCTCCAACACTGGAGATTACATTTCAATGTGAGTTTTGGAGGGGACAAACATCCAAACTATATCAGTGACTTTTTGTGTCATTCACTTAGCATCATGTTTTTTGAGATTCATCCATGTTGTAGCATGTATCAGTAGCCCATTCCTTTTCGTGGCTGAATAATACTTCATTGTACATGTATACTGTCTAGTTAAGTTCACTTGAGTTCCATGCATGTCTACTTGCTGCCTGCTGCATTGCACCTGGGCTTCTAATTCAGTGCTGACACAAGCAAGGAGCCTGCTCCACTGATGTGCACACCTGGTGGGAGGTGCAGGCACCATAGAGTATCGCTGGGTGTTCATGCAGGGTCACCATCACCAGCGGACCTGGGTTCCAGCCATTGCTAAGTAATTCATACTTACATGGATGTGTTAAAGATAGTTGACCTCATTATGCCTTTGTTTACTCATCAGCACAATGGGGATGAAATAGTAACCACCTCATGTGGGCCTGGAGTATGGTGCACAAGATGGTGCACATAAAAAAAACTTTGTGACTCATGGTAAGTAATCAATTCAACAAATTTTACAAGCATTTGCCTAGCACCTGCTATGTGGCAACCACCATTCTAGTGGTAAGGTTGTAGATGCGAGCAGAACAGTAAACAAAATAGAGCACTCCCAGTCCAAAGAAGAAGCAGATGAAATAACATGGAACTCATCACCTGTATGATAACAGGGGCGGGACACCATGGGAGCAGAGAGAAGTTTCACCACATAAGCCTGCATGAACAAGCACCTAAAAGGCTTCCTGCAAGAGGCTACATCTGACCCATCAGCACTTAAATGAAAGCCTGTTGAAAATCTCTCCACTTCTCTCTTTATCCTTTGCGGCCACAGTGACCAGCCATGATCATCTTTGCCCACTTGACTGCATCAGCCTCCCAACTTGCTCCCACCTCCCTCCCCAGCCCTCCCTAATCCCTTCTCCACCATTGTTTTATGCACAACAAAGATCACAGTCTTCCCTAACCCTCTCATGGAACTCCATTGCTCTTAAGCTAAAAGCCAAGTTCTTCAGGCCCTGAAATGATTTGACCCCTCCTATTTTTCTGACCTCCTTTCTTAGAGGCTATTTTGTCTAATAAGCTCCAACCCACTGTCCTTTCAGTTCCTAGAATTCCCAAAGTCCTCTCTTGCCCCAGGGCCCTCTCCCATGCTGTTCTCCCTTCCTGTAAGGCTTTTATCCCATCTTCACCTGGCTCAGCCATCCTCAGGTATCCCTAGGTATCTGATCCTTAGATCATCCCTGATCTCCCAAACTACAGGAGGCACTCTTTTCAATCTTTCACCAACCCCTCTTTTCCTTTGTAGTGCCTGTCTCGCCTTAGTTTGTATAGGTATTTACTAAAAAGAAGTAGCAAAATACAGCAGTTAAGAGTCCTAGGACCACATGGCCTCAAGCAAGTTATTTACTTCTTGTGCCTCAGTTTTTCCATCTGAAGAATGAAGAGAACAATAACAGTAACCTTCTCTTGTGGTTATAGGAAGACTGGGTTGGTGTATGCAGAGCCCTCAGCACAGAGTCTGCCCAGAGCCCCTGGCTGAGATTGTGTAGGGAATTTGGGGCATTTCTGCAAAATGACCTCTGAGATGCCACTCAACTCAAAAACGGTACAATTGCCAATACTATTATGGAACAAGCTTTGACGTTCCCCTTACAGCAGAGGTTAGCTTCACTAAACTCTAAAGTTACTTCCAAATCTGAGATTCTCTGTTCCAGGGACAAAAGGTGCCTGGCTGTGGGGGAACCTACATTTCCCAGGATTTTGTTTTTACACAGGGATGGGGCAGTGTAAATTCACACAACCTTTTGGAAAGCAGTTTGGCAGCATGTACCAAGAAAGACATAAAACACACAGAACTTTTGATCTAATAATTCCATTTCTGGGAATCTATCCTAAGGAAATAATCCTTAATAGGGATAAAGGCTTATGCACAAAAACTTTCAATGTAATCTCATTTATACTAGGAGAAAATAGAAATAGCTTAATTGTCCCATAATAGGAGAGAAGGGAGTTAAATAAATTACTGTACAACTACTTGATGGATATTGTTTGGCCATTAATGGCTCCAAAAAATAACAAGGGAAACACTCATAATATAATATTAGGTTAAAGAAGAAGCACATAGCAACAGTGTATAGGTAGTATTACAAAACTTTGAACAGAAGACCTATGCATACGCAGAGAGAACAAAAATAACAAAAAGAAAGACACTAAAGTGGTAGCAGTGGTATAGGTCTGAGAAATAGGACGATATAAATAATCGTTTATTCTTATTTTTCTACCTTTTCCTCCTGAAAAATTGTCTTTAGTAAGCATATGTTGAAAATAAAATACAAATAGTTCCATAGGACAATTATAGAAAATACATGATGTTAAAAAAAATAGCATATGTATTTTGGTCAAAAAATGTATATACTATGAATAGGAAAAAATATTAGAAGGAAATCACATACATTTACACACACACAAATATACACACACACGGCCAAACAAAAAACAAACAAACCAAACCTGTGCCTAACCTTCTAGAATCCTGTTATATTACAATCCTTGCCACATTGGTGGAGTGATTTTCTTACCTATCTTTGCTTCATTTTTGCTGCCTCCCATTCTTTCTCCAGATAGTGGTCCAATAAATCTATCTAGTAATAGAAGTCATGTATGGTCTCATCACTCACAGACTCTTCACTGGCTTCTTAATGCCCTGAAGTTAAAGTCTAAGACTCCCAAGAAAGCTTTAGCCCCCACATCCACAGCCTTGGCAAGGACTCCACTCCCCTCCCTTCTTCCTCCTTACTCTTCTCCAGCCTCCCCAGCTTTCTCTCACTCTCTGCAAGGTGTCTTGTTCTTTCTCAATGCCAGGCTTTTACTGAAACCATTACCTCTCCCTGGAAAAGCTACTTATTCCATCCTGGCACTTATTTTCCCAGATACCTTACAGTCATCCTTCAGTTTTCAAAAAATCGCTTAGAAGTTCTATCCCTGGGGAGAGTGTTTCTGATCACGCAGATAAGATTATCCTGAAAACACAGCTCTAAAGTGCCTCCAAAGACATGCATTTCCTAGTCCCAACAAGAACATAAACTCTAAACACTATTGAAAGAAAAAGGAAGGCCTCTAACTTAAAGCTGCCCCTCCCTGCACCAACAGAAATCAACATTTTTTGAGTAGCATGAATGTGTCAGTCAATAAGATGCATTACTTCATCAAACTTTATAACAACCTTACTTCATTTGGACATTTTAAAATTTCAATTTATAGAAAAGAACACTAAGGTTTCAGAGGGGTAATCCTCAGTCTTTTGCCCAAGGCTATTTGCCCACGGTCACATGGCTGGACAATGATGACTTTGTCTGTCAAAGCCAGCAGTCTTACTCCACAAAGCAATGTCAGTGGGAAGAGAGAAGATGGGAAGATTCCTGCTAGTTTAGACTCTAGGGTAATATTCTATTGCTTTGTCTTTTTTTTCCCCCAAACCTCAGTACTCAGCTTTCCTCCCCAGCACACTATGAGTCATTGTTGGATTTCCCAGCTCTCTCTCCAATATGATGGAGTCTGCTGAGGACAATTGTTTTGGCTGAAAGCGAATGTGTGTGCAAGAGACACCACCTGCCGCTAAATCTTTGCCTTTGTTGAGTCTAATGTAGCTCTTGACCCTGAACTTGGCTCATGTCCTCAGGCACCCTCCCCCCAGAATGCCTTACAGGTTTTTAGCAATAAACAAAGCAGAGAACATGGGCCCCCCACTATCCGGATAAACGTTTAGAAACACCAAAATGTTCAAATCGACCTGAGATGCCTGAAAAAAAGAAAGTTGAGGAGGTTTTTCTACTAAATAATAAATGTAAGGTACTGTTATGATCACCACCATTTTTATGCCTATATAATGTCACAAAGACACTCTCAAAATTCTGCAGCTACAGCAGTTTGCATCATTGAGTGGAGGCATTGCTTCTAGGCCTCTGGCCTTTGGATGGTTTTCAGGTACAAACAAGAGGAACACAGAGAACTCGGGACAGGCAATGGCACTTATCAAAGAACATTAGCCAAAGCTTAGTGATAAGAGCAGCGACAGCTGTGCCAGCACGATTCACCCACTTCTTATGTATGGAGTACCCACGAAGTGCTAGGCAACAGGGACTCATTTTCTATGATTATTCCCATTGATCTTTACAACAATCCAAGGAGCTAAGTACTATCACTCTCCTCATCTTAAACCAAATCTTAAAGGGTTTGGTTTGAAGGTCGGACAAATCTGGTTTGAATGCCAAATCTATCACTCAGTAGCTGTGTGACCTTGGGCCCATTCTCTCATTTAGAAACTTCAGTTTGCACATCTGTAATAAGGAGATAATAATCTGGTTCAAGCCATCCTCCCGCCTCAGCCTTCCGAGTAGATGGGCCTATACATGCACAGTACTGGCTGGCTATTTTTTTTTTCTGGAGATGGGGTCTTGCCATATTGCCCAGACTGGTCTCGAACTCCTCGGCTCAAGTGATCTTCCCACCATATCCTCCCAAAATGCTGGGATTTCAGGCATGAGCCACTACGTCTGGCCAACTTTCTATAAGTTTTTTTTTAAGGTTTTTAAGTTTTAAAATATGAGAAGTGATATTTTGGGCAAGGTAAAGTATTATGATTTGGGATAATGCGATATTGTTAGTTCACATTTATCCATAATCATGGATATTTATGTAGATAAAAACACTGGAATGCCTTCTACATGTGAAGTTAGGAATCAGGTATCAGTGAAGGCTGTAGAGGAAAGACTCTTTTCGGGCATTGTGCAGGGACCTGAGTTCTAGTTCTGGTTTAGCATAAATAGGTTATTTGAGCAAGTCACTTCTTACTGAATTTGGGTTTTTTTATCTGTGAAACAGGAAACTCAAGCAAATAACCTCTGAGATCCCTTCTTCTCCAACAATGTGAAATTCCCAGTGCACTGTAAGAACTGTGAGTTGAGATCCCGTCTTCCACTTTCAAAGCTGTATGTTCAGGGCCCAGCACAGTGCCTGGCACACACAGGGGTCAGTGACATTTGTTCATTCCATGAGTCGGTGAATTGCCTTTTTTAAATATGCAAACTCCTTTTCTCATGAGAACCCACCTCATTCCCTACAATGAAAGCAGATTCAGTTTAGAAACCAAACTAAGTCATTTCAGCTGGTTGAAGTCAGCTTGCAAAGCCAGGAAAGTGACAGCAGGGACCACCTCTACCTGGTCAACAACCTGGTTCATGAAATCCCGCTCACAGCCCTTCTGGGGAACTTACCCCAGGATAAGGACCGAACCGCCCATGGCCAGCAGAGCTCCACCTGACCCAGGCACATCCTCCCTGTAGGCTCATGCCTGCCTTTGCTTTTTCCCACTGGCCTCCACTCAGCATCACCTTCTTCCTCCTCAGGGCCTTTGCATGTGCATTCTATCAGCCTGGATGTGTTTTCCTGCTCTTCTGCCAGGTTCATGCCTACTTTTTTCTCCCATTTTAGGTCAGATGTCATTGCTTCAGGCAAGCTCTCTTTGGCCCGTAGATTCAACTGGGTTGTCCAGCTAAACACTCCACAATATCCTCTATATTTTCCTTCAGAGCATTCTCCAAAATTTATTGAATTTATCAAATGGCATTAACTGCCCTTAAAATGATATGAGTAAGAAACAACCTCGTTTTTCTTCCATCATTTGTTCTAGCCAAATTCCACTGGATCTTTCCTCCCTGCCCTTCCATGACATCTCAGGCAAATTTCTTGGCTTTCTGGTAACTTCCAGTTACATGAACAATTTTATTAGTCAATTGTGACTCATTTTCAGATATTAAAAAGACAAATCTAAATCAAATTTTCTATTTTATATCCAATACAAAACTTGCCCGTCTCCATGGCTGCAGTTCAGGATATGATATGCTCCTTCACTCTTCCCCCATCTCCTGCCACCTCCTTTCACTTTCAGCTCCTCTTGAGTCAGGTCAAAGAGGAGAAGAATCAGGAAAAAAAAGTGAATGAATTAATTTTTTTTTTTGATAACTGTATGTTTTTTTCTATTTTCTTTTCTTTTTTTTTTTATTTTGCTCTAAGTTCTGGGGTACATGTGCAGATCTTGCAGGATTGTTACATAGGTATACACGTGCCATGGTGGTTTGCTGCCTCCATATCCCCATCACCTACATTAGGTATTTCTCCTAATGTTATCCCTCCCCAATCTCCCCACCCCCTGCTATCCCTCCCTTAGTCCCCCACCCCCAACAGGCCCCAGTATGTGATGTTCCCTTCCCTGTGTCTATGTGTTCTCATTGTTCAACACCCACTTATGAGTGAGAACATGCAGTGTTTGGTTTTCTGTTCTTGTTTCAGTTTGCTGAGAATGATGGTTTCCAGATTCATCCATGTCCCTGCAAAGGACATGAACTCATCGTTTTTTATGGCTGCATAGTATTCCATGGTGTATATGTGCCACATTTTCTTTATCCAGTCTATCATTGATGGACATTTGGGTTGGTTCCAAGTCTTTGCTATTGTAAATAGTGCCGCAATGAACATACGTGTGCATGTGTCTTTATAATAGAATGATTTATAATCCTTTGGGTATATACCCAGTAATGGGATTGCTGGGTCAAATGATATTTCTATTTCTAGATCCTTAAGGAATCACCACACTGTCTTCCACAATGGTTGAACTAATTTACACTCCCACTGACAGTGTAAAAGTGTTCCTATTTCTCCACATCCTCTCCAGCATCTGTTGTCTCCAGATGTTTTAACGATCACCATTCTAACTGGCATGAGATGGTATCTCAATGTGGTTTTGATTTGCATTTCTCTAATGACCAGTGATGTTGAGCATTTTTTTCATATGTTTGTTGGCCACATAAATGTCTGAATTATTTTTACTTAATAAATGCCACTGGTATGGTTCTCTCCTGGCTCCAATGTCTTCTGTGCACCCCAGGTAGCCAAATGCTGGCTCTTTCAGGGTGAAGGTGTTCACAGGGTCACTGGCACGTCCCTGTGGGACCTCTAGTCTGCACAGTGCCCTGACATGGGTCATGCACTTCTTGGTTGACAGTTTGTAGTGCGCCCATGCCAGCCTCAGCTTCTGTACTCAGTGATATACCCAATGACTTCTTAGTGGCCTCCCCCAACTAGGAGGACTCCTTGGCTCAAGAAGTCCCATCAAGATGGCCCAATTCACCTGCCTTCCTCAGTACTATCTCCCTCTTGGGGAGTGTATATATTCTTGCCTCTCTAACAGCTGCCCCTGAACTGCTTTTCTCCAGAAAGCATTCTTCTTTAGAATTCTCCAGGTTCTGTGATGACAGAGGACATCAAACTTCAGTCGTGAGTCAAGCTTCCCCACAACTTCTTTTTCATGTTTCTCTGGTGCCTTAATGATTGCAAGGCGCTTAGCTTCACAGATCAGTTAAAATCCAACTAGGAGAGCAAGATAAATAATTCTCTTCTTGCAAACATCCCTAATCTTCTCAGTAATTCTCTTGGACTTTGGGGTCCTTGTCACTCTGCTACAGAAGTGGGGCACTCTTCCCTTCCTTCCCTCATAGTAAGGAAAATGAGAAGCACTTTAATTACTCCCTCATTAGCTAACAGCTCTACTTTGATGCCTCTCTTCAATCACTAATCCCTTCTGAATTTCTAGTTTTCTCTTATGTGGACTGAAAATGGCTGATGGTCAGAGTCAGATCCAGCTGGCTTTTAACAAGTTCTAAGTCGATGTCTGAACATTGGTTGCCTATGATCCTCTGCTTTGTGTTCTCAGCTGAAATTCCAAGTGGATGGGAATTCCCAATTCATATCCTGTTAAACATAGTTCTGTGATTATTTCATTAATATCTCTCTTCCCCACTAGATTTTGTCTCTTCAAGGGCTCTTTGTTTGCTCTCTACTGAACACCAAGATCAAGCACTCAGTATCTGACATATAGTAGCAGCTAAATAAATATGTGATGAAGTAATAAATAAAAGAACAGGATGAGACATAAAGAAGACAGGTTTGTATCACAACAACTCCCTGGTTTGGAAGGACAAATAATAGATGAGGCATCATTTGAGCAAGAATAGATAAGGCAAGGATTCCTAGAGCCTGGCTGCCCATCGGAATCACTCATAGAGCTTTTAAAAAATACTAATGTCCAACTTAATCCACTAGTGTGCTCATTCAGTAGATCTAGTTAAGAACCAGTGAGCTAAAGTGCATGAGAGATCCAAATTATGTGCTAGAAGGATTCAGGAGAAGACAGGGTTGCAACTGGTTGAGAATATCAGGGAGACATTCTGTAGAAAGTGACACACACAGGAGATCGTGAACAGATGGAGAAAGAGGCATGGGGGAGACATGGTTGGTAATGGCTTGAAGCCACTGAAAATTATATAAGCACTGAGGTTAGAAAGAGAAGATTCAATTCTCAACAGAACCGAGGGCACCCATGGAGAGGAGGACGAAGAGACAGGAGATATGCAGTCCACCCAACTGCAAGTTGTTTGGATGTAAAAACATGGTCTTTTAAAGTTAGCAACAACCTAGGGAGGAAATATGGTAAGTGGTTAGGTGTGTCAATTGAGGATCAGACTGTCTAAATTACTCATCTGTAGAAGGAGGATATCAGACACCATCACTTGGTTCAAGAATATTAAGAACTAAGAGAAACCCTGGAAATAATCAGGGACAACCATTTTATTTTGAAAATGAGAAAACAAACCCAGAGACTTTATCTGATTAAAATTCTACTCTCATTTAGCAATAAGTTATGACTAGCTTCCATGCTCAAGACATTGTTTTGACCATACTGTGATGGCATTAAGATTTTGGACAGCCAACAAATTCAAAGGACCATTTCCTCCAGTCTGGAGGGTGGATCCCAAAGGCAAAATGAAGCTGATCAGAACAGGGAGCCCAGCAATCTTCTTGTCAAGTGTATGGTCAACCTCCACTTCACTAACTGGAAACATTCCTCTCAATTAGAGTCCTCATTGCTTGAGAAGAATGAGAGGAAGAGAAAGATAAAAACAAGATGTTTTCAGTCGTCTAATTTCCATAAATGACATCATAAATTATATATTGCTGTTGCCAAGGAAATATAAGAAATACATAGCAGAAAGAAACAAAGAAATTGATTGCACCAGAGATGACTAGTCATATGCTTTGGAGAATCATTCTGCCTTTTGAGATGTTATGATCAGTTCTTTAGAGGCACAAAGACATATTAGTTTTCTAAAAATACTCAATCATTTATCCATTCAGAAAGAACAAAGAAAACAAAATCGGTACAACTCTCATGACCCTCTCTCTTTTCACAGCACATAGAATGAGGGACTGTCTTCCTGCCATATTTACCAAGAATAGGGACCGTGTTCATTATTCCACAAGACACCATCCTAGGTCCAGAATCAAAAGGCTCTACCTCCAAAACTCTTAAATACAAAATGGCTTTTTTCTCTAAGTTAACAACTAATTTCCAGTCAGTGAGTAATTTTTTTCCTGAAACATTCACTCAGTGGAAAACAAATGAAGAGGGAAAAAATGAAGTAAACAAATCTGAAAAAGAGGCCACAACACACAGAGATGGAGAAGCTCTAAACTTACCAGTAAAGGAAAGCAGGCACTTAAAGTTTATCCCAAATAAAACTGCAATTTTAACTGGTCCCTGAGTTGAGCCTCACTCGATGAATGACTTCCAGGGCCTTTGGCTCTTTGGGACTAAACAAGAAAATTATTTTTAGCACAACTATTTGGAAATCTTTGAGAACTTGGATCTGTTGTTCTGTCTGGTACCAAAGGAAGTTTTTCACTGAGCTCTCATGAAAGATCCTCAGTCTCTTGTGGATTTAGAATCCTGCAGCAGCCCACCATCTAAAAGCAAGGTATGGTGTTTACTCTTTTTTTTTTTTTTTTTAGAATTTTAGCAAATTTAGATGCAGTGGCCTGTTCTTGTGATGGGAACTTTTTAGTTTATTAAACAGATAGTTCTGTAGGAAGAATCCATAAAACTGAAGACCTAGATTCGAATCTCTGGACTGACACTAGCTTTCTAATCATAGACAAGTTGCAGGACTTCTCTGGACCTTGGTTCCCCGTCTAACCTACTACAAGATGGTTTTGGGGAGGATGATATGGGCTTAGCATTGCTCTCTAGGCTATAAAATGTTTTGCTAATGTCAGAGTTTTTTTTTTAATCATTGTGTCATGATAGCACTTTACAGAAAGCAGGCAAAACATTATCAATAATGAACTGTTGATAATAATAAATATTGAGGAATGCTTTTTTCTTCATTCAGCCTTTGTTGAGCCTCTGCTGTAGATGCTGTAGACTAGTCTCTGCCCTAGAGTTCACATTTTAGTGGGGAAATAAGCAGGTCAATAGATAGCTATAACACAATGCAATTGTGTGGCCTTGCAGGGGACTTGAGTAGTGCCAGGAGAAGGAAGATAATTCACGGCAAATAAGAAAAGCAGTTCTGCAGAGGAAAATGGGAGCCCCAAAGGCAAGGAGCTGATGAACAAGACATAAAAGGAAGTGAGGCATGAGCAGCTCAGGTCTCCATCCTGTCCCAATCACAGTGCCACTCCCAGTGCAATGAGAGAAGCACAGAGCCTGCTGTTGTGAAATCTCCACCTCCGCAGGCCAAGGAAATGTCTCGTGTTGGCTTTCCCTGGTTACCTATTCTCTTCCTAATGATTTCCAGGCAAAGCACATTTTCAACTTGAATTAATTATCAAGTCCAGCCCTTTGTCATGAAGTAACATGTTTCTCATGTTTCTTACGTGATGCTTCTCTTAAGATGTTTTTCTTAAGTAATAGTTTCTCTCACGTGATGTAGGGGCAAACTCAAGTGTTTGAAGGCAAAAGAACTCAGTTCAAATTCTGGCTGCACCATTTCATGCCTGTGTGGACTAGAGCTGACAGAGTATCAATTTTCTTACTTGTAAAGTGAAGACGATAGCACTTACTTTATAAAAACTGGTGTGAGGATAAAGTAAAGGATGTCCTTAAAATACTTGGCACAGAAATAAGAATACTGGCCTCTCCCTGCATTCCAATTCATTTTTTTTAGTTTTTTGAATTATCATAAAATACACATACCATAAAATTTATCACTTCAATCATTCTTATGTGTACGATTCTGCAGCATTAAATACATTCATATTGTTATGCAATAGCATCACCATCTCTTCAGAACTTCTTCATCTTCCTAAACTGAAACTCTGTACCCATGAAACCATAAATTCCCATTCCCCTCTTCCCTTCCTCCTCTAACAACCAGTATTCTACTTTCTGTCTAGATGAATGTGACTACTCTAGGAGCTTTATGTAAGAGGAATCACACAATATTTGTCCTTTGGTGACTGGCCTAGTACACATAATAGAATGTCTTCACAGTTCCTCCATGTTGCAGCATGTGTCAGTACCTCCTTTCTTTTTAAGGCTGAAGAAGATTCCACTGTGCATGTAGACCAGGTTTTGTTTATCCATTCACCTTTCCATGGACACTTGGGTTGCTCCCACCTTTTGGCTACTGTGAATAATGCTGCAGACATGGGTGTATAAATATTTGTTTGAGTCCTTGCTGCTATGAACATGCATGTGCAAATATCTGTTTGAATTTCTGATTTTACTTCTTTTGGATATATACCCCAAAGTGGAATTGCTATATCATATAGCAATTCTGTTCAATTTTTTTGAGGAATCACTATATTATTTTCCACAGGGGCTGTACCATTTTACATTCCCACCACCAATACATTTTATTTTTAAAAGAAAATATATATTTGGAGTTTACTTACTCTGGGGAAAAATAATATGCTGTTTACAAAGAGATCTCAATCTATGAACATGTTTTCCAGGAGTTCAATCTTTGTACTGAGTTAATCAGTATTTCTCCCAGTATTTTCCGTGGCTAGTTCAGCAAGAATGAAGGGTTTCATGACTAAATAAATTCACAAATACTATACACAATATTTCTGCCTCAAATATAAACACATTAACATGATGTTTCCTGAATCTAAAGTAACACAATTTAAAATTTTTTAATGTATTTTAAAAACAAAAAAAAACCTGTTACTTTATAATCCCTACAGAAAAATAGGACTGAGGATTATTTACAATTAGCATCCAGGACAGATCTGTTCCAGATTAACAGTATTTCCAAGCTGGACATGGCAGCTCACCCTTGAAACCCCAGCACTTTCAGAAGCCAAGGTGGGCAGATTGCTTGAGTTTAGGAGTTCAAGACTAGCCTGGATAACTTGGTGAAACCTTGTCTCTCCAAAAAATACAAAAGTTAGCCAGATGTGGTAATGCACACCTGTAGTCCCAGCTACTCATGAATTCAATTCAATGCTTTAAAGCATACTGTATATTGAGTGACAGCTAAGGGGTACAGGTTTCTTTTTGGAGTTTCAAATTGGATTGTGATGTACACTGAGTTGTACAGTTTGGTAAATTTTATGGTGTGCAAATTATATCTTTATAAAGCTGTTAAAAATTACTGTAATGTTTATGAAATTATGACCCACATGGTTTATTCCCAGTCAAAATAACCAAGTTCACTGCAAGGCAGTGGGGGAGTAGGTAAATAATGGATTATTCAACATAAGCAGTTGGAAATATAAAGTTGTATCCCTACCTCACACTCTTTATCAGAAAAAATTCTGATGAAACAAATTTTTGAATGTGAATAAATAAAACAAAAGAATTGAAAGAAAAGTACAAGGATTCTTTTCAGGACCTTGAAGGGGTAAAGGCTTTCTAAACACAATAAATCAAACCTCAAAAGTTTTTTTCATGGTAAAAATATTTTAAAATAGATGAAGAAAGAGAAGAGACAAACTGGGGGAAATTATTTGCTGCTCATGTCATAAGCCATTTGGAGAGAGAGAGAGAGAGATTCATTGCACCATTGCTTATAATAGCAAAAGAAAATAGTCCAAATACCCATCAGTAGGAAACTGCTTAAATATTACAAATACATCTATATGATGGATATTTTTTAGCCATTAAATAAAAAAAGACAAAACAGCACTACATATACAGGTGGCAATACAGAAGCCATAAATACTCATATGGAAACTAAGTGAAAAGGCAACATACAGAACATTTTATATGGGATGCCAACGGGGGAAGGAAGACACACAAGAAACTGGCAAAGGGGATCAGCTGTAGAGAGGGTACCTGGGTATCCAGAAGACTCAAAGGGAGGAAAAGAAATTGACTTTTCATTGCGTACACTTTCTTTCTTTTGACGTTTATGAAATGTACTATATACTCGATACAAAAAAATAATTTTAAAATATTTTTAAACACTCTAGACTATGCCAAATTAAAACATGTTTTTGCTGTGGTGATACAATAAAAATCTCAAGTTTTTTATTTGTATTTCTCAAACACTGCAAAAGGGCACATAGTCTTCAGGGAGATTTCTTCAAATCCCATTTCCCTCTTTATTGTGTAATATTCTCATATTTCATAATTTCTAATAGTTTTTCCCCCTACAAAGCTGAAACTTCCCCACAGTATTATCCTCTTTCTCCAGCTGTGTTTTTTGGGTTAATCCCTGCTGTAGGTGGTTGGACACATCAATGACTTCAACAAAGATCCCTGCTCTCATATAGCTTACATTCTATCAGGGAAAATGTAGATATAAAATAAAGATGAGAATTATCTACTGAGTTAGAGTTGAAAAGCACAATGGAGAACAGAAAAATGTAGAGCAGAAAAAAGGAAAGTCGGGGACAGAAGAAGGCAGGTTGCAGTGTTAAGTACAGTTATAAGGGTTGAACTCAATGACAAGATGATATTTGAGCAACGATAGGAACAGGGAGATGGAGAATTAATCTATATGGACATCTTGGTGAAAAAGGTTTTAGACAATGTGAAGAGACATGTGAGACCCTAAGGTAGGGCATACCTAGTGTATTTCAGGAGCACTAAGGAATCCAGTGTGACTGGAGCTAAGAAAGTGAGGAGAATAGAAAATGAAATCATGGAAATAAGGAAGCCCTTGTAGACCATTGCACCATATAACATGAAGCTTTGGGCCCTTAAGTGCAATGGATAACCAAATAGGGTGATGCCACTGTGATTTTTCCAGTATAATCCACACTCCGTAGTCTTCCTGCATCAGAGTCCCAATATTTGACTGACTTTGGTCTACTGTGCCACTAGCACGCATCAGGCACCACAACACATTGTTCCTCAATTCTTTTTGTTTTCTGAGACAGGGTCTGGGTCTGTCACCCAGGCTGGAGTGCAGCAGCACAATCTCGGCTCACTGCAACCTTTGCCTCCAGAGTTCAAGTGATTCCTCTGCCTCAGCCTCTCAAGTAGATGGAATAACAGGCGCATGCCACTATACCCGGTTACTTTTAGTATTTTTTGTAAAGATGGGTTTTGCCACATTGGCCAGTCTGATCTTGACTTCAAGTAATTCTCCTGCCTCAGCCACCCAAAGTGCTGGGATTACAGGCATGAGCCACCACTCCCAGCCTGTTCCTCAATTCTGATAAGGATTTTTATTGAATAATTGCTTTGAGTGCCTTTTAAAAAGTTTTAATTGGGAATGCTTGAAGCATTTAGACTCCGGTATAAACAGTAGTATTTTAGTGTATTTGTCATGAAAGCCATCCATTTATTCAATGAATAAATTTGTTTCTGTTGTTTTAATTAATTTCTTCTTTGAGTGCCTTTTTGCCTGGCTATTGGCAATACTGAATATCCTTTCTTCCAGTCACAACTTTAAAATTTCTGCTTCCTTTGTCCACCACCAACTAGACCCTGCCACATTCTCCTTCACAAATTTTTCCTGTGACTATTGGCATAGTTGTGCTTTCACACCTACATCACCATGTCTGAGAAGCCACTACCCAAATCAACTTCTCTGCAGACAATTTCAAGTCCCTCCTGAAAGCAACTCTGGCCTCAGCCTATAGCTTTGCATCCTATGTCTAGTTAAAAGCCTCCTTATAACTATTTTCTATGAACCTTTATTTTTCTGGTAGAGATGGGGTCTTGCTATGTTGCCCAGGCTTGTCTCAAATTCCTAGTCTCAAGCAATCCTTCCACCTCAGCCTCCCAGAATGCTGGGATTACAGACATGAGCAACCATATCCAGCCTTCTTTTTTCTGGGGAGGGGAATGCATTTATTTTTCTGGGGAGGGGGTGACTTTATTACTGTCCTGCTCCATCTCCACAGCAAAATGGGCCCTGCATGCTCCAGGCTTGCATCGTGTATCACCACAGCAAAAACATAACCTACTTGAACATGTTTCTACCCAGAATATGTATTAAAATTCTTTAAAAAAACAGAATAAATTAATAACTTAAGTGATTAGGCACCAACAGCAATTTGAAAATTAAATGTCCAGTTTAAATGGTAACAAGACAAGAACTTAAGACTGGGATTACTCTAGCCCATCTTCTCTTCCTGTCAAATAGCGACAGTTCTGTGGGAAATGATTCTAAATGATTCTAAATTTCAAGACACAAGTAGCACACAAATACACAAGAATACATACCACCAGAAATCACAGGACAGCCTGAATCTCCAGGTGGCCTCCTCGGCAGGTAGCCCACCATGATCCCAGGCCCCAAAGAGCTTGGCAAGTCCCAGCAAGGTGGCCCCCTGAGGAAGGCTTTTAGAGCTCCTGAGGTCAGCCTCGCTTCCCCCACATTTCAAAGATAAAGGCCCAGACAGGGCCACTTTCACAATCTTTCTCAAAGCCTCCTCTAATCAGTTTTCACAAGGGAGAGAGAACCGCTAATTTAATCGATGCCTCTTGTTCTGACTGGCAGGGGGTGTGGACAGAATGTTCTTTCCATATTTTTATTTTCATCTGAAGCTCCTTTGGAAGGGCTGGTATTGAATGCACTGGGCTTGTCAGAAAGTGCCTTAATCCAAGTTGAGCAATAGAATCAATAATTTTGGATTTGTGCTGTATGACAAGTCTACCAGACAGGGCATGGCAAAAATGTTCTCCTTGATTTTTTTTTTTTTTTTTTTTGAACTAGTAACACTGAGATTTAGTCAAAGCTACAGAGCCTGAATTTAGATAAGTTGCTTTGGTTTTTCACTAATAAGATTTCTAGGAATCAGGCTTACTTCAAAATCACATGTGCACACTGTGTTTTTCTTAGTTTGTCATTCCTATGCTCTGGCAAATTTCTGGGTCTAATTCCAAGATGTTGCAATTTCCCCATGGGTACCACAAAAGTGGTGATGTGTGCCTGGTCAATTTTCTTATGTGGCTGTCAAAAAAAAGAAATTCATCTGATTGCTTTGTCCACATGTCATGATTATTTCCTTTGGGAGAGTATATACCAGGTCAAACACTAAATAGATTTCTTTTTAAAGCACAGGTCCAACCGTCCAAACACGACTCATTTACATGACCCCAGAACCACCTGTATATGTTCTTCCCTTTGAGAAACTGCCAATCCTAAGGACCATTTTACCTAAAAAATCAGGTATCCCTAATCTCCACCACTCTCCATCTCACCTTTGGCCTATATGCCAGGATACCATGCTAATAAATGATGCATCATTCTCAGCTTCTAGGCTTTGTGGATGAGTGGGACTGCGGCCCAAGTCCTGCTAGATCAGAACTGAAGAGACCTGCTGCCTGCTCCACTTGGGACACGGATGCCATGCATAGCTTAATTTCACACAGCTCTTTAATTGAGCCCCAGTGCTAATAGCTTAATGGGACACCACGGCATTATATCCTGCAGATTTTAAATTAAAGTTTGAGACCCCCCTCAGGACATGCACAGTACTCCAATTAACACTAATTTGCATTACACATGATTATCAAGTGAAAAACAAAGTTTTCCTGAAAATGCCTCCTCCTTTCTCCAGCTTTAAATAGACTATAAATTCTAAGAAAACAATCATGAGTGCATGCAAAGATTAGCTAGAATGAATGTCTAGCATGATGTTGATTTTGGGAGAACATTGGAAACAACCTAAATATCTATAATGGGGTTTCTGTACATAAAAGATAGTAGAAACAAAAGCAATTATTTTTTAATGTTATACATAATGTTCACATGAGAAGGTATTCATGATATATTGTTAAGTGAAAAAAGTTAAAGAAGTGTAGGAATTGCATGGTATCACTTTCTCCATAGTATAGAAAAAAGACACTGGAAGGATATATATATACTAAAATGTAAATCTCAAGGTGGTAAAAATAATATTGATGTTTGTCTTTTTCATTTCCATGTCTAACTTTTATTCTTTGAAAAATGCACTACTTTTGCAAAAGAAAATGCCATTTTTAAATCCATCATTTATTTCTGAAGAATAAATACAATGCAGTGGTCTATTTTGAAATGTTTTTCACCAATTCTTCATCTGCACCAACTCCCGTGTAGGGCACTGCAGATTCTATATCAATAATGTGTTAATAATTTTCACTGGAATTATTAAGGTGAACAGAGTTTTACATGTGTGGGAAGATGAACACTGGAGTGAATTATTGCAAATGCACATTCCCGTGTTCAGACTGATTCAATCATGCCAAACCACCCCCCTCCTAACACAGAAAGTTCATTTATGTCCATGTGTTTCTCTTCCAGAGCCAAAGATGTTTGTCTTGCTCTATGTTACAAGTTTTGCCATTTGCGCCAGTGGACAACCTCGGGGTAATCAGTTGAAAGGAGAGAACTACTCCCCCAGGTATATCTGCAGCATTCCTGGCTTGCCTGGACCTCCAGGGCCCCCTGGAGCAAACGGTTCCCCTGGGCCCCATGGTCGCATCGGCCTTCCAGGAAGAGATGGTAGAGACGGCAGGAAAGGAGAGAAAGGTGAAAAGGGAACTGCAGGTAATGAATGAGAAGTTGCATAAAACACTCTCCTTCACCCCCATCTTAAAACTGTTCCCCTTTCTTTGTTACTTTTTCTAATGAGTATTGCTCCTTACACCCCTTCTCTCCTTTACTTTCATTAATTACAACAATTTACTGAGCCCTTACTAGCCTTCAGATGCTGCCCTAAACTCTGTACCTGCATCTGTATTTCATTATAATGACAACTCTCTCAACTGAATGTTATCCTATATTATAGATGAGGAAATTGAGCCACAGCATGATTAAAGGAATTACTGAGAATGGGTCGGGGTGGATGTGCACTGCTAGTGGCTGCCAGAGCTGGACTCAAACATCTGATGCCCAGAAATACTGGGCTATTGCAACCAGCAGGCAATGACTGGTTGTGCAAGTGCATGGATAGACAGACAGACAGATGGGCAGAAAGGGAAATAGTTAGACTAAGCAGAGGCAAAAACCAGGAGCCAGATGCACAGATACCATCCTGCTCAGCAGGAATATCCTGAACAAAGATACATAAAGGGCTTCTAAATTTTATTTTTCACAGATGAAATGAAAATAGCACTGTAAAGACTACCTTTCCTAGCTCATCACTTTCCCACCTGACATGTAGCAGCCAAAAAGTAGATTTTTACAGCTCTTTACAGCAACACGATTGCCCACTAGTTTTTCAGTAATTTTCACTTTGTTTCCCCCCAAAATAAATCGGCCCGGGAAGCTTGCCAGATTCTGCAGTCCTTCAGAGTAAACTGAATTGAAATTCTAGACAGGCTGTGTTAACTCTAAAAGAGGAAGGGATTTGGAATCAATCTTTCAAGACAAGTTTCTGAGCATAAAAGTTGGGACAAAAGATAGGAAGGAAAAAGCTATATATCTCAAATCATCACACCCGATTTACTGGAATTCTGTAAAACGAAATCATAATATATATTCAGATTATTGGATAATAATTCATTTCTGAATTTGCCATGCAGAAAACATCTGGCAAATCAATTACCAAATCTATGAACATTGCACAATAATAGATAAAGAACCTTTAAGTAATAAAGTTTCAACGTCAGATAAGAAGCTTTAATTTGGAGCTAAATGTAAGTTTTCAAAGATGTCTATAAGGTAATGCCTGTGAATACAAGTCACCACTGAGTCATAATTACGAATATTCGTGAAATCCTATAATAACACCAGGGTTATAGTTATATATTGCTTTTAGTTTATTGAGTCTGGAAGCAATAATGTAGTGGCTATACAAACAAACATTGGGGTCAGAAAGACTTCGGCTCAGATCTTAGCTCTTTCAATCACTAATCTAGTATCCTTGGCCAAATATCCTCTGTGAGGCTCAGTTACCTCATTTATAAGTTGGTGGTCATAAGGGTGATTGTTAAGTTTAGGGGAAAGAGTACGTGCAAAACACTCCACAGGACAACTGCCATATGGTAAAAACTCAGTAAATATTATAACTTATTAAATTTTGACCTGCAAATATGAGTCACAGCTAAATTTGTGACTAGCCAAAGCCATATACTAAACTAGACATTGGTAATTCGTTTCATGAGGTAGTTTTAATGTTAAAGACATATATTTAAAGACATAAAGACATATATGGATATGCATTCAGATTAAATTAAATGTTCAGAACTGCTACAATTTTAATCATATGATGCCAGTTATGCCACCATATTCATAGATCCATTCATTCATCCATGCACCCATGCATTATACATTCAATAATATTTCTGTGCACCTATTACTATCCAATATTATTCTACCACTGTTTCTCAACCTCTGCACTAATGATTACTGTGGAGTGACTATTCTGTGCATTGCAAGATGTTTAATAGCATTCCACTAGATGCCAGTGGCACCCCTTTCCAAAGTGAAAATCAAAATTTTTCTATACGTTGCCAGCTATCCCCTGGGTAGAAAGGTGGACAGTGCAAAATTGCACCTGGTGGAGAACACCGTTCTAGACACAAGGAACACAAGCATAAGACACTGTTCTTGCCTTGATAAGCAGACATTCATGTGGGGAAGGCCACCAATACATAAATACATAATTAAAATACATCATCATCATAACCATTTACTAAGAACTTACTATTTGTCAGAACCTTTACATTTCATATTTAATATCTACTATAATATTAGCAATAATTATAATCACAAATAATAATAAAGCTACAAATAAAAAAAATTGAGATTCAAAAACAAAATGACTTTCCTAACCTGAGATTATTTAAATACAGTATACACACATAAGGCTACGTAACAGCTCAGAAAGAAAATGTAGGAATGACTACATGATCAATGAAGAGAGGCATACCTCACTTATAAACTACAGGAACAGTCTGAGAGATCTGGGGATGTTTTTAATATGGCTGTAACTGGGCACAACCTGGCTGGGAGTGCCTGCTCTCTGTTTCCCCTTTAATGACGCTACAAGTGTCTTCTCATTCACATACTCTTAGTGAATACCCTTACCGTATCCACCCCAACCAAGTCCAGTCAAGCATATTTTTGGTCCAATTTCCCTATCCTAAATGAGAAATGCAGAGTTTATTATACTACGTTATAAATTTTCTATTAAAGTATCTGTCTCCCTCACTGGTCTGTTGAAATTATTACTGTATCATACTGTTAACATTTAATTTAATCTGGGTGTGTATCCATATAAAAATCTTCAGATAACACTAGAATGACCTCATGAAAAAGATCATTCATTCCAGCTTATTATATGGATTTAGGTATTTGTGAACTTAACTAGACACATATTTGCAGATCCAGGGTCATAAGCAATAATAGCTAATTTTAGGGTTGGGCAAGTGTCTTTCATGATCATGTTTCACTAAGCCCCTAGCCCATGACTGGTATGTAGTAGATGGTTGATTAATGTTAGATGGTTTACATGGATGTACGCATGTATGCACAGATCCAGGGATGGATGGATGGAAGGATAGAATGAATGAATGGATGGATGGAAGGAAGAAATGGCACAGAAGAAATCTAGGTAGACCCATTTTGTGGAGAACTATGAAGAAATCCTTTCTAATCTAGTTTCAATACTAAAACATAGACTAACCCTTACTCCCATCATCCTCCACTCTACCCAAGCATATGTCTGAGTAAATAAGGAGAAGGACAATAATTCATCCCTTCTTTTCACTCTGAATGTGCGGAACCTAAGCACGCGAGCAAATTCTTCATAGAAACAGAAAGAATAGCTATACATTATTACAGCTAGTACATGATTATTGGTCACCCAATTCAGCATCTTGAACAAACATTACTATAGAAAATCCAAACCTGGCCAGGTGCAGTGGCTCACGCCTGTAATACCAACATTTTGGGAGGCCGAGGCGGGTGGATCACGAGGTTAGGAGTTTGAGACCAGCCTGGCCAACACGAAGAAACCCCGTCTCTACTAAAAATACAAAAATTAGTCAGGCATGGTGACAGGTGCCTGTAATTCCATCTACTTGGGAGGCTGAGGCAGGAGAATCCCTTGAACCTGGGAGGCGGAGGTTGCAGTGAGCCAAGATTGTGCCATTGCACTCAGCCTGGGTGATAAGAGCAAAACTCCATCTCAAAAAAAAAAAAAAAAAAAGAAAGAAAGAAAGAAAGAGAGAGAATGAAAGAAAGAAAAAGAAAATCCAGACTTTCAGGCTCTGAAGGCCTTTTTATGAACAGCATTGTAAAAGTGCATCCCAGAATGTATGATTTGGTCTCAAGGAATTTGCAAGAGAATGAGACCTCAAACAGTCTAGTCATTTCATTTCAAGGACTGGGAAACTAAAGCCAGAGAGATCAAGCCCTTTCTTCAAATTCACCTGACTGATCCATGACTGAACTGGGGTTTTATCCCAGGCCCACTGAGTCACTGTTTGCTGCTTTGCCCAGTAAGTTTGGATTGGACTTAGATCTAATCTCCCCTTGTTACAAATGGAGCATTTGTAACCCAGAAATGCCAGATATGGGTGAGGGGAAGGGAGGCAGCAAATCACACTGCCACGAATGCACCTATGCAACAACCTTGCATGTTTTTCACATGTACCCCAAAATCTAAAATGCAATAAAAATAAAAAAAAATAAAAAATAAAAAATAAAAAAAAACCCAGAAAAGAAATTACTTGCCCAAAATTTAAATAAAGGTTTAGCTTAATAAAAGTTCTTAAGAACAAATACATAGTAAAGTAAAACTACACAATTCATCAGCAATATATGTGCTCTGACTACAAAAGTGCACTACAGATTACTAATAATTTGGATACTTTTTGAGGAAATATCATCATACAAGCACTATTTGTGAAATAGATTTGGCCATAAAATTGAATGATATCTTTTGATGATATTAAATCATTGCTGTTTTACATATATATATATAATCATTGCTTTTCATATATATAATTTGGCCATAAAATTGAATGATATCTTTTGATGATATTAAATCATTGCTGTTTTTTATATATATATATATCTAATCATTGCTTTTCATATATATAAAAGTCAATGTCATATATAAATCAATGTCATATATATAATCTATTTTATATATAAAACATCAGTGTCATATACAGAATCAATATCTTATACAGATTTTATATACATAAAAGATTGCATATGTAAGATTTTATATACATAATCTATTTTATTTTTAAACCATTTATATAAATTAAATCGATTTTGCTTATTGCCTTCAAGCAGAATCACAATTTTTCTATATTTAGCCTATAGTTCTGTGTGTCTAAATCTTTATATCTGCTATAAAGGTTTAGACACACAGAAAATATTCCTGTATGGTCATTTTGAATTTGTGAAAATTCTTTCATAGCAATTACGTCTTTTCTGTATATAAAAAGACTCAGAAAAATTAAGGGACTAACCTAAAATCATACAACCATTTAGTGACAGAACCAAACGCTATTCAAGATTCTTGACTCCTGCCCCAAAGGTAAAAGGCATTTTGATGAACGGGAAACATCATTAGACTAAGAAGGTCTGGATTCTAGTCCTAGCATTGCTACAGAAGCAAGTTGTTTCTTTTTTTTTTTTTTTCACCTGTCTGGGACTCAGTTTTCTCCTCACAAAAGAAGCTATTGCATGGTGGTGGCAGTCATTGTTTTTTGGTTATTGTAGCATGTTGAGCCCTCACTATGTGCCAGATGCACTTCAGAATTTATACTCCTGCTGGTTGGGTGTGGTGGCTCAGGTCTGTGATCTCAGTACTTTGGGAGGCCAAGGCAGGTGGATCACCTGAGGTCAGGAGCTTGAGACCAGCCTGGCCAACATGGCAAAACCCCATCTCTATTAAAAATACAAAAATTGGCCAGATGTGGTGGTGCATGCCTGTAATCCCAGCTACCCAGGAGGCTGAGGCAAGAGAATCGCTTGCACCCGGGAGGCAGAGGTTGCAGTGAGCCAAGATCACACCATGACACTCCAGCCTGGGCAGCAGAGTGAGACTCCATCTCAAAAAAAAAGAAAAAAGAAAAACATAATAATTTATACTCCTGTCAAATTCTCTGGTTCCAGAGTCAGGCAGGAATGAGGTCAGACCACAGTTCCATCATTCACTAGTTCTCTTCTCTGGAATAAAATAACTCCTCTATGGCTCAGCTTCCTCATCTGCACTGGAAGTAATAATTCTTAGTTCATAAAGTCATTGTGAAACTTAAATAATACATGCAAATAAAGCATTTAACACTGTCCCTGGAACATAGTAAATGGTTCATAAATATAAGCAAATCTAATTTTGATTAATTCTCTTATTATCACTAATAGAAACAGACTGAGGCATGAGACTAAATAGCCTCTAGGGATTTGCCTGGTTCTATCTGCCCCCATGGGTCACTCTGAGAAATAATGTCATCATGGTCATCGAACTCTTCCTGTAGTGCCCAGTACCCACACATGAATAATATAGTGGCAAGTGATCCATCATCAAAGTGGGAGTTAATTATGTTAAATCAGTCAGGATTTAAATTATTTCTTACATATTCAGGAAAATTGATTTAAATTCTGATGCACATTTTCTATTTTTATTGTTAGTGCACTAGTGATGTTTTAAAAGTTTATTATTTAGTAGTACGCTGTTAAAGATTACCTGAAAAGACAAGGTTGGGACATGCTAGAACCATGTAGGTATATTGTTTGTGATTACATATTTTGAGCAACTATTAATTAAACTATATGCTTTTTCTGAAGGCTTGAGAGGTAAGACTGGACCACTGGGTCTCACCGGTGAGAAAGGAGACCAAGGAGAGACTGGGAAGAAAGGACCCATGGGACCAGAGGGAGATAAAGGAGAAGTAGGTCCAGCTGGTCCTCCTGGACCAAAAGGAGACAGAGGAGAACAAGGGGACCCAGGGCTGCCTGGAGTTTGCAGGTGTGGAAGCATCGTGCTTAAATCCGCCTTTTCTGTTGGCATCACAACCAGCTACCCAGAAGAAAGACTACCTATTATATTTAACAAGGTCCTCTTCAACGAGGGAGAGCACTACAACCCTGCCACAGGGAAGTTCATCTGTGCTTTCCCAGGGATCTATTACTTTTCTTATGATATCACATTGGCTAATAAGCATCTGGCAATTGGGCTGGTACACAATGGGCAGTACCGGATAAAGACCTTCGATGCCAACACAGGAAACCATGATGTGGCTTCAGGGTCCACAGTCATCTATCTGCAGCCAGAAGATGAAGTCTGGCTGGAGATCTTCTTCACAGACCAGAATGGCCTCTTCTCAGACCCAGGTTGGGCAGACAGCTTATTCTCTGGGTTTCTCTTATATGTTGACACAGATTACCTAGATTCCATATCAGAAGATGATGAATTGTGATCAGGACCAAGATCCCTGTGGTGGACACTCTGATTGAATCTGGGGTTCCAGAAGGTGGAACAAGCAGGAATGGGATCCAAAGAGACTCACTTTGATTCTAAAGCATTTGAAGACAATTCTAGCAGAATTTATTAAAACAAGATGAAACACAGAAAAGTTGAAGCCACACAACAAAATGAATTCTATAAAAGAATAGCCCCAGATATAAATTATCTTGAAAGCAATGTTCATAAATATTTAAACAAATTAAAGACAATATTAACAAATTTTCTATTAAATGCCCTGAGTGATAAAACCAGTTGGCAATAATATTGCCTCATTAAATCTTCAAAAATTATATTTTAGTCTGTTATTTAAGAGAAACATAACATCCCAAAATCTTTGACAATTCTCGAAAGGCTATATAGGAAGCCAAAAACCAAAGGTAAGAGATGCTAACTATTTTTCAAGCAAGCTAAAGAGAAATGATAAATGTCTTATGTTTTATTATTTATTCATGTTTGTATATATTCACTCAACAACCCTTTAAGGAGCCCGTAAAGACCAGACACTGTGGTGCTGAATCAGCTTTAATAATGAGTTAAGACAAAGCCCCTACTTTCATACAGGCTAGTTTGTGGTGAACAAACTATCACAATTCAGTGTGATGAGCACCATAGCAAACAAATGGATTTGATGCTAAAAGCACACGGGGTCTGCTATTCCTGAGGCTGGGGCCAGAGAAGCTTTTACACATGGAAAAACACTTATCATGCCAAGGTGTAAGTGTTTAAGCGAGTGTGATGGATGCAAGGAGAATGAGAAATTAGGCACTGCATTCTCTTTGCACCCTCAATGCATTGTTGGTATTCTCAACAGTGAAGGGGTGAAAAATCTAGAGACAGAGAAGGCCTGGCAGGGGTGATGAAGATTGAAATGAAGAGAAACAGCCAGCAGGTGATTCTCCTAAATCCTTTAGTGTGATGGTTTCCCAAGACAAACATTTGTCCTAATAGCTTTCTCATAAATATGGGAACTACTTTACATTGTGGTAAGACATTGCTTCTCATGGATCTGCTAGGCATTTAGTTTAAATAAAGCAAGGCATATGTTCACTGACTTATGAGTAAGCTGATGAGAGCAATGAACAGGAAAAGGAAGGATAGAGACCAAATGTCTGAGTAAATAGACATCCCTTCCAAGTCTCACACCTCCCTTAGTCCCACTCTTGCTTGTGTCAGCACCTTGTTTTTCACTGAACTGTATTCTTCAATTAATCTCCTCCATGATTCTGTCTGATCTACCATTCTCTTGGTTTATGGTAATAGTATTCCCTTAATCTCTTCCTTTTGGTAACTTCTAATCCTCCTTCTATGTATTCCTTTCTCTGCTCGTGACTTATAAATAGTTCTTATATCTCTTATGTTTGAATCACCATGCTAGATTCTGTGAAGACAGAAGAGTATCAAGATTAATACATTAATAGTGTATCTTCAACTAGTAAATTTCTAAGGATACAAGAAAGGAATTGGCATTCACACACACAAAAATACCTATAATTTTGAAAGAGAACATGATAAAATATGCTAAGTTCTAAGTTGGTAATAAGAGCAAAATGCTGTGAAATAAGAGGAAATGTTTACATCCAAATTAGAATGTCAGAGAGAAGAGATGGGGAAATCCTCTCTGCTTGTTGGGCCTTAAGTGATGGTTGGGACTTGGAGTGGCACAAGTTGGAGGAAAGGGCACTTGAGACAGAGGTAATGAGGGGGACAAAGTGAGAACAGAGACCCAAAAGGAGAATCAATTGACCATATTTGTAAGAGCTTTGAAAGCCAGCCTGAGAATTAGGGAATTTATTCACAAGAAAATGAGGAGACCCTGTGTATTCCAGAACTGGATACTGCCATTACCACAGATGAAAGTTGCAATGATCCAGCAGTTGTGTGTAAGGGCAATGCTTACTTTTCCTGTCCTTCAACCCTATCTTGCTTTCATTGTCTTCATCTGCCTGCCATACTTTGTCCACTTGTGGCTCTCCTTCTGAGTCAAGACATGGGTACAGGAGACCAAGAACAATGAGTATTAGACAAGAAAGAGAGAGCAAAGGTGGTTTGAGATAGTCACCTGCTTACAGATAACAGCCAAAGATAGAATTCCAAGCTACAAAGTATAAAGAAACAGCCAACAGAAGTAACTAATCTGGGGAAAATGAACATATGGGCCCTTTGAAGACTATAGGATTTGCTGGGTAAATTGGAAACGGAGGAGTTATTGCAGACAGTCATGAACTACAGATTACTGTGATTAAAATTTTCTTCTGATCATAATCCACAAATACACTCATTTTTTTAGACATTGTTTACTTATCTTTTGAATGTTTATTTTATTACAAAACCTATTTTAAGTAGCTTTTAAAACTGAATTTCCTTTAATTGGTTTGAAGCCCAGAGATGAATTTCATTTTGAAATATCTGGTGGGATGGTAATTGGGATCAGAGAACTGACGTGGTAAAGGAAGAGCTGTTTTGGTACTAAAAATAAAATAAAATAAAATCTTAAGCAAATGTAGGTGTCTTTTACTCTTAAAAAATAGCAGATACAGTTTATCCACATTCACAAATACTTGTACAAAGAAAGTAGCAGAATAATTTTGGTTTAAAAAATTCCAAATCTCATTCCAATCATTCTTTGTAAAGGCTGACTTGTAATGAATATGTATTAAGCAATATTTATTGACTATACACCATCTTGTTCTGGAAGGGTTTAAAGCCACTTAGAAAGATGAATAAGATATAAAAAGAAAGCATCAGTAAAAAGCAGATGATGAAACATTGGAAAAACAAAGAAAAAAAGAAATAATGAGGCTAATATAATATTGTGTGTACATGAACACACATGTGACTGTGTTACATGTTTTCAGGTCACGCATGTTTCTTTGTGCCTGTGCATGCACAAGGGCATTTCCAGGTCATTTATCATTGTGAATAGTGTTACTTATGATAAAATATAGATTCCATAAACTCTAAATATACTTTTTTTCTGCCACTCTGTGTAAAAGATCATGAATGTAAATAAAATGTTAGATATGAGTTGAGTTAGTCCATTTATATTGCTATAAAGGAATACCTGAGGCTGGGTAATTTATAAAGAAAAGAGGTTTATTTTGGCTCACAGTTCTGCAGGCCATACAAACAGCATAGTGCCAGCATCTGCTTCTGGTGAGGCCTCAGGAAGCTTACAATTGTGGTGGAAGATGAAGAGGGAGCCACTATCCTATCACATGGTGAGAAAGGGATCAAGAGAGTGAGGGGGAGGTACTACACTGTTTTAAGCAACCAGATCTCACGTGAACTCATTAGCATGAGGACAGACCCAAGATATTCATGAGAGATCCACCCTCATGACCCAAACTGCTCCCACTAGGCCCACCTTCAACATTGGGAGTCATATATCGACATGAAATTTGGAACTATAAAAACATCCAAACCACTCATTAGCTTTCTCTCTTCCTCTCTCTCTGTAGGTCCACTTCCAGTAAACAGCATCGCTACCCACCCTGCACCAAAGCCAAAAACCTAAGGTGCAATCTAAACGTCTTCCCTCCCTTACCTACTGAATTTTGCCCAGCATAAAATTCTTATGCTTCCAGCCACTAAATGCACATACCAGATTCATTGCACCTTTCCATTTCCAGTGCAAAAGGTGTCATTCATATATTCATCATCACTTCCCTCAATCAGTGAAAAACGTTGTAACTGGCCCTTTGCTTCCAACCTTAACCCTTCAATCCATCATCCGCACTAGGTTGAATACATCCTTTTAAGATGAAAATGTGCATGCCATTTCCCAGCTTAAAAACCAGCAACAGCCCTCCCAGTCCCTCCACTATAAAAGGTGTCTTGAACTTCTATAGGTTTTGCCATCAGGTGTGTATTTCATATTGTTTTCTGGTATCCGTACCTAAACTCCTTCTGAAGGACCATCTTCCTTTACATGCTGAGTCTATGAGTTTCTCAGTGGAATTGATGCTTCCAGTATGTAAATCTCTAGCCTAATTAATTAGAGTATAGAATTCCACTCACCAAAATAATTGACTCAGGTGACTCGATCAGAGCCAATGAAACTCTGCTTTAATATCCATAGAAGACAGTCACCTTCTTTTCCATTGGACTGGAGCCTGTGAGCCTCCACCAGCCACATTATCATCACAGAGCCTAATACCACTCAAGAATACACCCATGCACAGGTGAGAGAGATAAAGAGAGAACATGGGTCTTGGAGTCATCATGTGAACCCTAATCTAGACATACCTATAGCCAGCTCTTCCACTGGACTTTTCAATTATGGTAAATATTAAATGTTGTTTTTACTTAAGCTCTTTGATTATTTTATCACTTGCAAAAGATGTTATCCTACCTAATATTCATAAAAGCATCCTTTATTATGGCGCATTGAACCCTATAGGATGTGGCTTCTGCAAACTCTTAAGTCACATCTTCAACAGGCATCCACATGCAACTATTATCCAAGGATATGCAGATAACTGCAGTTCTAGGGTACTTTGCCCTAGAATGCCTCACCTTTTCAGCTCAAAAGTTAATTTCTTTCCTCTAATCTTCCCCTTCTCCTGTGTCTAAGGAGAATTACAGATGGCCACATGTGTTTTCCTTGCCATCTGGGAACCAGTGCATAGACATGGCAGCAATTGCAAACACTTACTGGGCACTTTTTGAGCTTGCTTTACATGTATCAGCTCACTTGGTTCTTGCTACTGTCTGCATGTTTGTGTATTCTCAAAAGTTATATGTTGAAACCGAATCACCAGTGGGATGGTATTAGAAGGTGGGGGCCATTGAAAGTAATTAAGTCATGAAGGATCTACTCTCATAAATGGGACATGTGCCCTTATTTTTTAAAAAAGGCCCCAGAGACCTCCTTTCAACACATGAGTACACAGTAAGAAGATGGCCATCTATGAATGGTGAAACAGGCCCTCACCAGTCACCAAATCTGCTGGGTCCTTGATCTTGGACTTCCCAGCCTCCAAAACTGTAAAATAAATGTCTGTTGTTCATAATCTATGCAGCTTTTGGTATTTTGATACAGTAGTTCAAATGGATTGAGACAGTCCTCACAACAATTATTCTCTTCATTTTACAGATGGGTAAACTGACAGGCAGAGAGGTTACAAAATATGTGAAGTAAATAGTAAGTGGCACAGTGGACCTAGGCAATGAAGCTCCAAAGCCCTCTCTCTTAACCACCATGCTGGTGCCTTGCTCATATATATTTTACATTTGTCTGTCTAATGGAGAGTTTGTTTGCCCAATTGATTTTTTATCCCAGGACTCTACATGATGACTGCTATAATATGTGCTCAATGAAATATGATGAATTAATTAGTGACAAGTTCTTTTCAGTCACAATCTACACATGTGGTCAGAGACAGGTGGGGAAGGTGTCACAACAGGAAAGCCCTATAATCATCTTGTACACTAATCAATATTCTTTAGATTATAACTGCCAGGCTCTAATTCAGCATGGTTCAAGTAAAAGGAAACTCACTGAAATAACAAAAATCCCAGAACCAGATGTGGGTACCCAAACATTGCCACCAGGATCTTCTCTCTCCATCCTACAGAACAGCTCCCCCCATTGCTGGCTTCACTTTCAAGGAAGAGTCTTGCCTTTATTTATTGCAAAGATGGCCACCAGCAACTCAGGTTTGCATTTTGCAGTTCTAATGGGGGAAAAAAATTCTCTTTGTCAATAGTTCCAGTTAAATACCTGGAAATGACAACCTTTTGATTCTGATTCATCCTGCTTGAATCATGAGCCTATCCGTCAATGAACAATTGGCCAAAAAAATGTGATTTTGCCATTAGCCAGGCTTATGTCACAACCCAGCATGAGAGCCTGAAGAAGAATCTATCTTATCTAAATCACGTGGACAGAGGTGGGAGGAGGAGGAAGGGATCATTTCCCAAAGGAAAATAAAGATTCCAGGTCAAGAAAGAGAGAGATTAGTCAGCAGACAAAATTAACTAGTGATTTCCTAAGCTGTTTTCATATAAGAAAAAAAAAAACATTTATTTTGTCTGCATGATGCAAAATAAATCTGTTGCTAGAATGATTTTTGCCTGAAATAATCTAATTTTTGATAATATTTGTTGAAAATTGACTAAATATTTCATACTATAAAAGCCTGGCATCTGTGATCTCATCCTACAGGCTGTCATGATGCTCATCTCCAATGGCCACATTTAATGAAAGAATAAATTATTTTCAACTGAAATACTTCTTCTTCCCCTCAAACTCTCTGATTTTTTACATCAATACCCTAGAATAGGCAATAACATATGCAATTATTTCTGATAATTATAAAAAGAAAGGGAAGAGCATCCTTGGAGATTAGTCTCTATGGAATCAAAAAGAGCCAGTTTGAGGTTGCAGAGAAAAGGGAACACTTAGACACTGTTGATGGAATTGTAAATTAGTTCAATCACTATGGAAAGCAGTATAGCAATTCCCCAAAGAGCTAAAAACAGAATTACCATTCAACCCAGCAATCCCATTACTGGGTATATACCCAGAGGAATATAAATTATTCTACCATAAAGACACATGCATACAAATGTCCATTGCAGCACTATTCACAAAAGCAAAGAAACTCAATCCATCTAAATGCCCATCACTGACGGAATCCATGGTACATATACACCATGGAATACTATGCAGTTATTAAAAAAGAACAAGATCATGTATTTTGCAGGAACATGGAAGGAGCCAGAGGCTATTATCCTCAGCAAACTAACACAGAACAGAAAACCAAATACCACACATTCTCACTTATAAGTGGGAGCTAAATGATGAGAACTCATGAACACAAAGAAGGGAACAACCAACACTGGGGTCTGCTTGAGGGTGGAGGGTGAGAGGAGAAAGAGAAGTAGAAAAGATAATTATTGGGTACTCAGCTTAATACCTAGGTGATAAAATAATCTGTACAACAGACTCTCATGACATGAGGTTACCTATGTAACAAACCTTCACATGTGCCCCCAAACCTAAAATAAAAGTTTTTTTTTTTTTTTAAAGGAGCCAGTAAACCCAATTCATCCCTTGGCCAACACATAATGACAATCCTGAAAGAAGAGATTGAAAAGCCACCCTCAGTTGTTAACTACATTGCTGGCCTCATGTTTTCCTTCTTCTTTTCTTGAAAGATCACCAATTACTGCCTAATGATACCAGCAGTTACCATTTACTGGGTGGCTAGTAAATGGCACCATATTGGATCCTTTCAGCATGGTGCCTTACTTTATCCTCTGGAAAAGCCCCTGTTTGTAGCTCATTCTGACCTCTAGAGAGAATTCAGCACCACTCTCACCTTTCTCCTCTCAAAAAAAAAATAAAATGCATTTGTATGGACATTGGGATGGAAGCAGTGCTGGGATGCTGCTTAAGCATCAGCATGGAGAAGTTAAAAGACTCTCAAGGCCACATACGAAGTTCTATGGGGGTTCTTCTCTCTCCAGGATGTGCCTATCAGTGTCCAGGCAGAAGGCAGCAGATCACTTTCAAAAGGATTTCACTGTGGAAGATCGAATGAAAGAACTATATTAAAGGTGCAGGTGGGATTAAAAGAACCATGCAGGGATTTTGAGGTATCCAAGGACTAGCAACAGCAGGAATGCTTCACCATCCCAAAGCCTGAGAAGGAGGAGAGGCAGTGGTGGTTGCAGAGCACAGTGAAGAGCTGGAGACTTGGAAGAGGGAACAGCCTACAGGAGCTACACCTGCAGAAGAGCTCAGCCACTGTCAAAAGTAGAGAAGCCAGGACTGTGAATCCCCTGACCACCCTTTTCTACCTTTCAGTCTCCTATTTATACCCCTCACTTATCAAACCCCATGACTCCAGGTGCCCAGGGAGTCTTGGTGATGCAGTGCACAGAGATGGGCTTCTTGGGCAAAATGCAGAACAGACAAAAATAGAAAATGGATGGGAGCCAGGAAAGAGGGTGAGAGCAATGGAAATCAACCAGCACAGGGCTCCCCTCCCAGAATCTCTTCCTTCTCTAGAGTCTCTCTAAAACTCTACACAGCTTATGCAATAAAACTGGCTCCCTGTTTTCACTGGTTCCTTCAATGCATACAGCAGAAGGGACATTTTTCCAGAGCTGTGTGTAATTTATGAACAAGGAACTCTTGAGTCTCAGAAGCGGTCCAGCTCCACTTACAAAAACATCGCATGGAATTTTGGAGTGAAGTCCTTATGGTGATGAACAGAGGGTTTGCTAGTGTTTCTCTTTAAGTCCCTCTCCTAAACTTGCAAAAGCAACAAGCAGCTGGTGCAGATTTAGGAGTTTAAGATTCTAACCTAGTAGCTTTCCAGCTCATCATGAGTTAAATACTCCTCTTACCCCTTTAGAGGTTAGAATACTGAGCCTCAGAGCAATGAGCAATTTGCCCATGACAAACCTTAATAAATATGGGATATTCTATTCTTAATAAATGTAGCTCTGTCTATCCACCACCAATGCCCATGCCCTGTCATGAGCACACACACCTGAACTCCTCTGCCTCTCAAGGCCTCTTCTTTAAGACATGTTTTCACAGCAAGATCATTGTACTCTGGGGGGAATGCAACATCTTCAATTTTCTTCCTTTGATCCTAGTAAACATCATTTTCCTCCAAACTTAGCTGAGAGCTAAGCCTGTCACAATCACGACTGTCTTACTCATGATCAAAATATTCAGTGTGGCCAGACCATGTAGCTCTGCAAACTCTAAGGAGTCCTAAATATACCAACCTACTTTGCTCTGCCCAAGGAACAGAGATTGGCCCCAAGGGACTGGTGCTGACCCTTTGCATCTGATTTAGTTCCACAAAAGGAACCTAGGAAATCTTTTAGCATCATCATTATATAATTATGCTTAGAAAAATCCAGGCAGTCTAAATTCCTCTATACACATTACACATTCCTGTCAAGATTAATCCTAACAGAAGCCAGGAGCAAGTAGGACCACACATTCCACAGGCCTTGTGTCTCCCCTAATGTGGTTTGTAGATCAGTCTGAGACATGCCAAATATATTAGGTAATTGAAGAGTCTTTTGGAAGAGAAAAAAAATTTTTTTTGAAGTATAAAATTTGTATTGCTGCACCATGGTTTTCAAGAGACCCATCGATACTTCTTTATTTCTGCTCCACATCACTGTTTCCTAAATTCAGCAGTAATCTTGCACTTTGAGCCAGATCCTTCTTTTTTGTAAGGGCTGTCCTGTGTATCATAGGACATTAGCAGCATTCCTGCCCTCTGCCCACTAGATGCTAGTAGCATCTACCCAATCACGTTGAGTTGTCTCAATCAACAATATCTCCATCATTCCCAGATGTCTCCTGGGGGGCCAAAATTGAGAACCACTTGTGAACAACATCTGTACAGTCTTGCCATGGTGACAAAGTCCACTCAGTCCCCAACATCTACTTTTTCCAACTGACCTTTTATTTACAGAAATAACCACATAGCTGGTCATCATTTCAGGTATGATATCTGTTCCCACTCCAAGTTAAAGAGACTTATCCTGGAAGGTATACAAGAAGAGCAAGACACTATGCACTCATCCAAATTCCCTTTTACTGTAGTCAGTATTTCTAAAAATTTTGTCTAGGATACAAAAATCACCAAGTCTCCCATTTCTAAGAATTTACTCCAAGAAAATAATTAATAATGTGTGCAAAGGTTTAATTGCAGAAAGAGCCCTGCAGCAGAGGTTGTAATATGGAAAATTGAGAAATAGCCTGTGTCTCATAACAGAATATGGGTCAAGTGAGCTGTGATGCACTCATCCAATGAGATAGAATCATTAAAAAGTGATGAGGATGCACCGTCAGGCACTAGGGCTTGCACCTGTGGTCCCAGCTGCTGGGGAGGATTGCTTGAACTCAGGAGCTTGAGGCCAGTCTAGGCAACATAGGGAAACCCTGTCTTTAAAAAAAAAAAAGGAGGATGAAAATGTACTGGCACAAGATATTCACAAAATATTAACTAAACAAAGTAGATTACTAAAGAATATTTTCAGTACCCATTCCATTTTTAAAGTGCGTTTGCACATATGCATAGAAAAAGTCTAAATGAAAATATTAGTGGGGAATTTAAAATCTCTACTCTTTTGATCTTTATGTTTAATTTTTATAATAAACATATTTTACTCATTTTACCTAAAATATTTTTATGTAAGCTTTTAAGCTACTTGCATATTATTTTGTTTCCAAAAATTTCAGAGAAAAAAGTCTAAGGACAGAGAAATAAAACTCTTAGGAGTTGAAGTATAAAACACAATATCATTCTTAAAAGCTTCCTGGTGGCATACCTGGATGTCTATTTCAGAGAATTTTTTAAAGCAAGAATACAATCAAATAATCCTAGTTTATGTTTTTAAATTGTTTCTTCCTAACTTGAACAGGAAAGGAAATGAGGCTTGAGTTGACATCACTTTATTGAGTTTTTCTTAGTCCAAAACTGTAAACCCAATGGGTTACTACAGCATGAAGTCATTCAGAACCAATGCATTTGTCAGATGGCAAAGGCGTTTATGAGTAGGTCTATGAAGAAGACTGAATTCGTGGCTTCACTCCAGTGCCATCGTGGAGGTGGCAGAATTTATTGAAATAAAGACTTGCCCAATCTAGTCAGGGTTCCAAGAAGTGATCTGCTAGCACCAGAAGAAGAAAAATCATAAACTCTAAGGGGTTGCATAGATGCTCTTTCATTAAAAAAGTGCTATATTTTACAAGATTGTGAGATGATGCCTTGGCTAAAATAAACAAGAAAAAACAAAGTCTCTGTGATCTATTCCTACCACAGTTTCAGATAACAAATTTGGCACCACTGAGCATCCCCATTGTTACTGAAACAGAAAACATGCAGGTCTTATTATTGTTACTCCAAAACAATAAAGAGAGTTGCAAGGATTTTCTACAGAAAACACCCAGGTCTTACTACATGCAGAACTAAAACTAAAGCACAGCCTCCTGAGATGTCCTAGTTGGTCCGAATATTGGCAAATAATAACTAGAAAGTTGGTAGGTGAGATGGTCAGGACCCAGAAGCCATATATACATCAATATATCAAGGCATGTCCACACAAGGAGTTGCCCACCTAATTCCCCTTCAGGGTTGCCGGATAAAATTCAGAATATTCAAAAATAAATTTCACATAATAATCGTTTAGTATAAATCTGTCTCAAATATTTAACTGGGTATCCTCTATTCCTATTTGCTAAATTTGGCAACTCTGCTCCCCTAAAACTCACCTTCAAAAACATAAATTTGAGTCCAAGTAACTTTCCAGAGGGCCATGCATATATTTTCTCATATAACAAGAAGTAATTGTTCTTATGAGGGAAGGGATTCCTAGCTTCCCAAAATTGTTTTAAAAGGGCCAGAGTTAGCTAGATGAGAAAGCCATAAGAGAATCCTTTGGGTGGAAAATCAGAAGACAAGATCTAGCCTCAGGAATTCCAAAAATCAGCTTTGTGTAACTTTGAGACAAGTCACCTAAATCCTGTAAGCCTCTGATTCCACACTGGTTGGATGGTGGAAAGTAAGTTGCTGTCTTTCTCAGAACTCATGGCAGACACTGCTAATAGACAACAGCATTTCTTCCACTGTGCCCCGGGGCAAGCTCGGAATTATAAACCAAGTCTCAAGGGCCGTCCATCAACAAGCATTCACCCTTAAGATGAAATTGACTCGCTTTCACTGAATTAAATGAGCCTGTGATTTCCCTTCCAGTTCTAATGAAAGTTGGAAATCTCTTGCACTCTAATTCAATAGGCAGGATATATCTACTTTTGCACCCCGAATTAAAAGCAAAACTTGGCAACTGCCTTCTGAAATAGATGTTTTGCAAAATCAGAGCAGAAGTAATGGGTGTTGGAATTCTGCTTGGACCCAGCCTTATTGGCCATTACTTCAATCTGGGTGGCTCCAAAAGCCCTCCAGGGCCTTGGTGGAGGCCAGGGTAGATCCCGACACTGGCCCCCAGGAAGAACTTGACTCCACTTTTACGTCTCTGCTTCACGTCTCTGCTGCTTTTGCATTCATGGGCTTCTCATACCACTCACAGGTTTCCTCATCCTGTATCTGTCTTTTCTACTCCATGGATTCTGATTTCTCATCATTTTAACCTCTGCTGGCATCTCCCAGTGCCGCTGTAGTTCATGACATGTTCTTTGCTTTAGCTGCAATTGCTCAACTCCTGCTGACTCTTTCTTCATGGCTCTGTTCAAATCCCCCAACTGAGGATCTCATGCTTGGCAGTCCCCTGTTTACCAAAGAGCCAGCCTGGGGATTGGCTGCAGCTGATCCACACCCTCCTTCAGTCCCATCAGCTAGGACTGTGAATAGCTGGTGTAAAGCATGGTAGCCTGATCAAAGCCCATTGGCAGGAGATGTAGGCAGTTTTGTCTTTTCCAAAAGTGTGTCATCAAGTAGGCACTGCGGTGTTCAGTTCATGGTCTTTGCAAGAATAAAATGTAATGATATATGTAAAAATGACGATTTTAGCAGATTTCCCCCAAATGCAGACTCTGAGGCAAGGATCTGAGTATAAGTGGTTATCTGGGAGTTGCAGGAAATACCGATACAGTAGTGAGGATGCAACAGAGCAACACATGTGTGTTTCTATGCTAATTGCCATGGTGGCTGACTGAAGCTCATCCCAAGGAGCTCCTGGGAGAACGGGATAACACACACCCCAGAATCAGCTCACCTAAAAAGGGAGGAAGCTGGAGTATTTAAAGACCAACTTCCAAGTCATTTGTTGAGAACCACTCTTAAGAACAATATTTTTCCAGCCCTTTGGGGGTGCCTTTGGTGCTCAGGTAAAGTGGCTTTTCAGGGTTCTAAAAAAAAGCTTCAGGCATAGAGATGGAGATAAGACAGTTAAAAATCTACCAAAGCACCCTGAATTGCTTCATTCAAGGGATATGGAAGAGGCAATGACATCATCTGTCACAGTACTTGGTCAACCTTCAAATACATGTTGGTCCCAGAAGGGAAGGGGGTCTTATCTGCTTAGTTCCCTATACCTGAAACTGCCTGGTGCATAATCAAAGCCTAGTGAATACTGAGAGGATGAATGAATGAATGAAGAAATATCTATATAAACAAATGTAATTATTATTGGAACAATTGGAGATATTTTCTGTTTGCTTTTCTTCTCTTGTGAATGAAGAGGTAACAGGGTGAGGGAAGGTAAAGGGAAGCAGCTAGGGGGACACAGAACCACCTGGTACCAAAAGAGGCCTGAGTTTTAAGACCAACTCTTTTTTCACCACTACCATGACTTAGGCAAAGCATAACAAAACATCTCTGTCCAACACACTCCTCAAGTTAAATTTTAATGATTTCTTTTCTACTATTTGCCTCTGAAATTCATTTCAGTTTGGTTTCAGCTGCATACGGTGTTGATAAATGAAGGAGGGCTATATTTGTCTTCTTTTCCTGGTCCCGTGTCCCCAAGGACAACCCTGAGCCCTACTCTTACATAAACCCCACACCAACAACATCACAAACAAGCCTGCAGTCATTAGGGTTGTAAGAGAACAATATTAATCCACCTCCACTGATGGGATTTGAGAAGGGCTTCCATTTAATCCCATTCCTCACCCCTGAGAGTGCCAAGCCAATTGAGAGACGCACACAGAAGCTACATACGGACCAAATACTGGTCGTCCTACTGGTAGCCTCAAATTAGAGAAAGCAACTTGGATTAGGCTAAAACAAACTTCCCAGTGGTTGCCTCCAGATCTAGACCTGACCCTCCCAGAACAGAAACTTTTCCATTCAGCCTCAAAGAGAACAGAGGTCTGCCTCCTCCCAAGTCTCACAGAATCCAAGAGAGGCCACATGTACAAGTGACTTTTTACACACAGCCCATTCCCAATAGTGACACAGAGCCCAGGGACTACCAGACCCTTGCCATCTCACCAATCAGGGAAATCCCTCCTCCTCCCTCCACCAGAAGGAGCCATTGAGAGGTAAGCCACTAATTATTAAGAAAGTGCAAGTTCCTATCTTTCAGAACGGCAGGAACTCAGGGAAAGGGAAGAACTTGTGCCTTCCCTACCACATCTATGAGAGAAGAGCTGGTCTGAAAACATATTTAACTTTTAATTCTCGGTGTCCAGATCGGGGCAAGCACACCCTTGGATACAGTGAGGGGCTTGCTCTACAGAAGAGTCATTTTCAGCTCCTCTTTCCTCCTGTTACACAGCTGTAAATGCATTCAGGTCTATGCAGAAACCATACATTCTTCAGTAGCTAGGGCCGGACCTTCTGCTCCTTCCATCTCTCACGCTAAGATTGTTGGTGAACTCTGCACTGAATGCTCTGCCAGAGTTTGGAAATCTCATCTTACAAGCTCTAATATGTCAGGGAGAAAACTGTTTCTTTGGGAATGTTTCTTGCTAACCAAGATAAGAAAACAGTATTTTTGCTTTCGCTGCAAGGCATACTTTGAAGACAGAAGACTCCAGTTTACTTTTTAAAGTACTGACCTCTAGTGGCCTGCAACAATAACTACTCTATTAGAGACAATTTCCAGAGATTATGTAAAATCCACGTGTGGGCTAGGAGAAACTTTAGAAATCAACTTTCTCTGCCCACCTCATATTCCAGAAGAGGAAACAGAGATCCATAAAGGATGAGGGCCTTGTCAGTGGTTGCTAAGATGGGACTGGAGCCACGGTCTTCTGTCTTCCATTTGGATCCCCACCCATTGCCTCGTATACATTTGTTAAAGCTACTTATCCATCTACACTATAATTAGTAAACAAATAGAGCAAAAATGAAATTTCAGTATCAGATAATCCCTCTGTGATTTCCTGCAAAACCTGACTGGATAAGTGTGAACAGAGTAAGTGTATTAGTCCGTTTTCACGCTGCTGATAAAGACATACGCAAGACTAGGTAATTTATAAAGAAAAAAAGGTTTAATGGACTCACAGTTCTACGTGGCTGGGGAGGCCTCGCAATCATGGCAGAAGGAGAAAGGCACGTCTTACATGGCAGCAGACAAGAGAGAGAATGAGATCCAAACGAAAGGGGTCTCCCCTTATAAAACCGTCAGATCTCACGAGACTTACCCACTAACACAAGAACAGTATGGGTGAAACCACCCCCGTGATTCAATTATCTCCCACTGGGTTCCCTCCCACAATACATAGAAATGATGGGAGCTACAATTCAAGATGAAATTTAGGTGGGGACACAGCCAAACCAAATCAATAGGTTTCAACCTCTCCGGATGGTAAACAGCTACAGGGTGAGGATTTTTTCTTAATCATCTTTGAGTCTCTAGTACTTTGCACCACACCTGCCATGTGGCAGGCACTAAATAAATGTCAGATAGATGAATAAATTGAGGGGCAGATAAATTTTAATTTGAAATTAGACATCAACTAGAATCAAAAGCTACCTGCCTTGCTACCCAATTAGCAAATGGCAGATTTAAGATTTGAGGCCAGCAGTTCAGTCTTACACTAAATGCTACCACTCCTGAAGTACCCCTTCACTGGCCCTAGGAACCCCCTCCTACTAGTGATGACTGTCCCAGATTTAACAGATGCAGCCTTTCTGGCTCTTTGAATGCACACAGCTGATTCAAGAGTAGGTTATGTTTTTTAGACTCTCAGTCGTAAATTTTTGTCTTTAAATAAGGACTCAGTGAAGCCTATGCTCTGTGTGCTGGTTTGTTCCTTCAATCAATCACTCAACATATTTGCTGAGTGTCTGCTGTACACCAGGAGCTTCCCTGAGCAATGGGAACCCAGCGGGAAAGACAAAATGATGTGTCAATAGCTATGCTAGTGATAAGCACTAGAAGGATGAAGAAAGAAGGAAGCCTTGTTAATGATGATGGATCCTTCTCCGGTGTTAGCAGAGACTTTAATTAGGAGAGAGCCTTGAAGGTCTCAAGCATTTATTAGTATCATGGAGAAAGCATGAGTGATTCTGAGATTCCTTGGAAAAATAAGTTGGCAGTGAAAAGAAAAAATCTCCATTAGGAAGGGGCAAACTTATACTCAACACTCAATCCCCAATCAGGATTCGTAAAATTTACTTGCCTTTTGAGAATTTTAGCAATCTCCACTGATACCATAATTCTTGCTCCTGAAATTATTCTTCTTTACTTTACCCTTCCATCTCAAGCATGGATATAAATTTTTTCTGTAATTCCCCCAGAGCATAGATGAGTCTCTAAGGGAATAATTATGAGATTTTACTGTTGTGTCTGAGATAAGAAGGAAAAATTATAACACAGAAAATTACTAAAAGCTGGCAACTAGCTATGATGGCACTTGTGATCCACAAAATCTAGTCCACCCTCATGAGGTTGACTGGGTCCCTGTAGTGCTGTTGCTTTTCTGTCTGGCCCTAGTTGGACAGTATGTGGTAGTGTCCAACTTTCCCTGCCAGGAAAATCCTCTAGTATGGCAAAGCCCCTCAGAGTCTAAGCCCCAGAGAGAAGAATGGCACATAGTAGCAGGCGACCCTTTGTCCTCTGCTCCAAATTCCATCTCTCAAATAGTGAGAACACAAGCAGATACCAATTTATGGATGGATTTTACTCCAGAAATCTGTTTGCTAGTCAGTTCTTTGGAATCTGCCATGCATTTCCAAAAACATCAACAGTGACTGAGATCAGAGGCAAGTCCATGAAAATTCTATTTATACCCTAGTCCATCTAAGGATGTTGGAAACATAGCTTCTCAATTTAGCAGAACTCAGGAAACAAGTATAGATGCTCCTGGGTACTTTTTTTTTTAACCAATCTATGCTCTGTACCAATGTAAGTACCCAGACCCCCACAGGTCCCCAATCTTCGGCATCGGAGGTAAAGCAAAGTTGTCTCTATCAGGAGCTGTGGCTACAAACAGCAAAGACTTGAAAATTCTTGAGCTGGAATAGCAGAGAGGTCATTCTTATATTGAATCTAGCAAACTGCCTCTTTCCCAAGTATCTTTGGCACTTGGTGCATTGGAAGAAAATACAGTACAAATTGTGGCATCACGGGACATAAGAAAATGAAAGATGGATCAGGCTGGGTAGGAAAGCAAAACCTACTTTTTAATCAGGAGGTATTATCAGTTAATCCTCTGTCTAGTAAGCTCAGTAAGTCTCCTTGATATGAGCTTGTTTCAATGGAGAGAGTCCTGTGAGCAAGTCATCTTGATTATGCAAATATAAGGCAAGTGTCCACCGCCCTGGAAAATGGGAATATAACTTCATTTTCTGTGTCATGACTGATGCTCCCCAATTTTCCAAATGCCCCTTGTGCTCCTTAACATATATTGAATAAATCTGCAAAGGGAGACAAGAAACCTCCTGGGGGAAAAAGAGATTTTGATACTATTTTTTTTTTCTGCTGAAGTTCAGTAGCATTAAAAATTCAGTGATAAACTTGGTTGGTTAAAACTGAGATTGATTAGCCAAAAAGGATGCTTGCCCCCATGGAGCAGAATGCACCATGAGGGGTTGTGGGCTGTGGATTGGTGACCATGGTTCAAGTGAGAACTCAGAGAATGTTGGGCTTCAAGAGGGTCCATTCCGGTCTAAATGTAACCTAGGATTGAGGTCTTAAACTCTGCCAAATTCTGGAAATAGTAGCAGATCATATGGGTTTAAAACATGTTGGAGAAAACAGGGTTTCTCAACCTCAGCACCCTTGACATATGTGGCCAGATAATTTTTTTATGTTGGAATGGCAGTGTGGCGATTGTTCTATGCATTGCAGGATGTTTAGCAGTGTCCCTGGCTTCTACCCACTAGATGCCAGTAGCACTCCCTCTCTCTACCATGTTGTGATAACGAAAAATATCCCCAAACTTTGCCAAATGTCCAGGAGGATCAACACTGATTGAAAAGCACTAGTATAACCTGAAAAAGGGTAAACCTGGAATTCCAAGTGTGAGGCAGCTGGTATGAGTATACGGATTAGCAGGTACATCAACGTAGCTGAGAGCAAAATTGCTTAGACTTCTTGGGAACCATTTCCAGCAGTAATTGGCTAGATACTTCTCTCTCCATTGGCATTTGCACGAAGGGTTACCCTTTGAATCAAGCAAGCCCCTCGAGATTTATGAGCAATTCTAGATAGTAATGAACCTTCGAGATGGAAATATTACGTGTCCTGTTAAAAAGGGCAAGAACATTTTCAAGCAACTACACAGAAAATGAAAGAGTTGTGATGATATTTGTACACTAAGCTGGTGAAGCAGGTCCTGCCAGTGAGATGCATTTAAGGGAAGTAGCTGGAGAGAAGGGAATATAAAAACCGTAGAAAAATATCCTTTTCAACAAAAAAATAAAAATTCACTACTTATACTAGAGAAGTAGTTTTCTCTGATATGTAAGAGCATTCTAGTTAAATTATGACATGAGTCTAAATAAAATGAGTCTTACAGCATTTCATTCTCATAGCTCCGACAGCTCTCTCAGAAAGTGAGAATGTTGTGAAATGCAGCAAATAAGATGAAAGTGTGCAATTCAAAGCAGGTTGAAAATCATAGCACTAGAGGAAGAAAATTAAATGCTTCAGTATCTATAAAATAAAAATGGGCTACACAGTCAATCTATCTGAGTCAATAAGTGCTTCTATTTATTATAAACACAAGAGGTTCCAATTTGCTGGAGTTCAAGTTATGTTTGAGGGAGAGATGTACATAATTCAGTAAACTGGAAAAGATAAATCCAAAATTGAAAAGCATGGTTTATAAAGTTTATGATTCAGAAGTGATTCTTCAGCATCCAACTTGAAACTTATTTTAGTGATGTGTTTTCCCTTGTGATAAACTTTTCCTTCAGAGAGAATGAATCAACTACAATCAAAAGTAGTATAAAATTCAAAGATCCAGTAAGAATGCCACATTCATCTAAAGCTAAGATTGTGTTTCACATGTACAGGTGTGAAAGGCATATTTTAGCCATTTATTGACCTAAATAATGCACCATTGCAGCTTTACCCCAAAGAGAATACAGCACAGTAGTCTCATTCTCTTACCCCAAAGAGAATATAGCACAAAAACATAATTCTTAATGTTGCACAGTATCCTAGTCTCCCAAAGAGGCTTCAAATGCATCATGCTTAGTGGCATTACCCTTGAAGGCATTGAATGCATCTGCTTAATTTTTTTAGGTATACATGTGTCATATACATGACACGTGTTTGTGTTCCCTACAAAATTCATATGTTGAAGACCTACACGGTAATGTGATGGTATTGGGAGGTGGGGCCTTGGGAAGGCGATTAGGTTCAGATGAGGTCATGAGGGTGGGACTTCCATGATAGGATTAGTGTCCTTGTAAGAAGAGAAAGAGAGCAGGGCTCACTTGCTGTCTATCCTGTGAGGACATGAATAGAAGGTGGCCATCTATGAGCCAGGAAGGGAACCCTCACCAGAACCTGACTGTGTTGCTCTCTGTTCTCAAACTTCCAGCAGTAGGACTGCAAGAAACAAATGTCTGTTGTTTAAGCCACTCAGTCTATGATATTTTTTTATGGCAGCCCAAGCCAACTAAGACAACATGTACTTTTGTACATTTTCTGCTGCTATAAAGTAATACCACAGGCTGTGTGATTTATAAGAGACAGAGAGAGAGAGAGATCGTTATTTGGCTCATGGTTCTGGAGGTTGGGAAGTCCAAGATTGAGGAGTGGCAACTTGAGAGGGTCTTCTTGCTGCATCATAGCATAGTGAAAAGATCACATGGTGAGCAAACTGTGAGACAGAGAGTGGATGGGGGCAGAACTCATTCTTTTTACCAGGAAACTGCTCCTGTGATCATTAAATCACTCCCTCAATGATAGCATTAATCCATTCATAAGGGTGGTTCCCCATGACCTAATCACTTTTTAAAGGTGTCACCTCTCAACACTGTTACAATAGCAATTAAAGTTCAACATGAATTATGGAATAAAACATTTATAGTAACATGTAAAAACTATGTCCCTCAGAATTCCATGTAAAAAAAATCATGACTGTATTTCATTCATTCATTCACATTTTTTCTTTTGTTTAAAGATATAACTCCTATAGCTATTATTGATGCATAGTAAATGACCCCAAAATGTAGTGGTTTAAAATAATTATTTTAGAATGCAGATGGATTCTATGAGATAAGAATCTGAACAGAGCACAGCTGGTTCACTAATCTCTGCTCCACAATGCCTGGAGCCTTTGCTGAGAGAACTTGAATCTGAGGAGGCAACTAAACAACACGGAGCTGGAATCATCCAAATGCTGTTCACTCACATGTCTAGAGCCCGAGCTAGGACGACTCGGGCTAGGACGGCCAACAGAGTGTATATGCACGGCCTACCCATGTGGCCTGGCTCCCTCATAGCACGGTGGCCTCAGAGTAGTCAAACTCCTCACAAGGTGGGTCAGGGCTCGAAGTATAAAAGTATGAGCAAGTAACACAGAAATGACATCATCTTTCGTGGCTTAGCCTCACTATTCAACCAGGAAGCCAGCATCACTTCTCCCATAGTCTCTTGGTCAATACAGTTACTAGTTCACTCTGTTATAAATAGAGAAAAGATAGACCCCACTTCTTGGTAAAAGGAATGTCAAATAATTTGGCGGTTTTGTTTATAAAACCACCATGCAGGCATACCAAGATAGAACACAAGATGCTTATTATTAGGAATAATAAAAGGAATATGACTGAAGGTCTATCAGAGTTTTAAAATAATAAAGAATATTTTGAAACATCTTATGTTAATCAATTTAAAAACAAAAAGGACAATTTCCTAAAAATATGTAATATACTAAAACTGAAATAAGAAGAAATGTAAAAGCAGGATACGTTTGTAACGACTAAAGAAACTGGGTCTGTGGTCAGAATTCTAATTACAACCACCCACACACATACACCAATTCTCAAAAAAAGATATACAAATGGCCAATAAGTACAATGGAGCATGATGTTCCACATCACTACTCATCAGGGAAATGCAAATGAAAACTACAGTGATCTACCACTTCATACCTTCTATGATGGCCATAATTTGAAAAACTAAAAATGGCCAGGTACAGTGGCTCACACCTGTGATCTCAGTAGTTTGGGAGGCTGTGGTGGGCAGATCACCTGAGACCAAGAATTAAAGATCAGCCTGGCTAACATGGCAAAACTCTGTTTCTACTAAGAATACAAAAAAATAAATAAAATAACCAGGCATGGTGGCAGGTGCCTGTATTCTCAGCTACTTGGGAGGCTGAGGCAAGGGAATCACTTGAATATGGGAGGCAGAGATTGCAGTAAGCTGAGATTGTGCCAATGCATTCCAACCTGGACAACAGAGCAAGACTCGGTCTCAAATAAAATAAAATAATATAATAAAAAATAAAAAGTAAACAACTAAAAACAACAAATGTTGGCTAGGATGTGCAGAAATTGGAACCCTTGTACAGGGCTACTGGAAAAGTAAAATGGTGCAGCCACTGTGGAAAGTAGTTTGTCAGCTTTTCAAAAGTGAAACAGAACTGCCATATGATCCAGCAATTACACTTCTAAGTATGTACCCAAAAGAATTGAAAACGGGTAATTAAACACATACTTTTAGGCAAATGTTCACTGCAGTATTATTCAAATAGCTGAAAGTTGGAAACAACCCAAATGTCCATCAGCAGATGAATGGATAGACAAAATGTGGTCTATACATACAATGGAATATTGTTCAGCCTTAAGAAGGAATGACATTCTGATATATGCTACAACATAGATGACCCTTGAAAATGTTATGCTAAGTAAACTAAACCAGATGCAAAAGGACAATATTGTATGAATCCACTTGTATGAAATATCTAGAATGGGCAAATATATACAGACAGAAAGTAAATTAAAGGTTACCAAGGAGTAATGAGGGGAGGGAGAATGGGGAGTTATTATTTAACGGGTGTAGAGTTTCTGTTTGAAGTGATGAAAACATTTTGGAAGCATAGTGGTGACGGTTGCACAACATTGCAACTGTGCAAAAAACCATTAAAATACACACTTTAAAATGGGTACAATGGTAAATTTTATGTTATATACATTTTACCACAATTTAAGAAAACTTACTAGAACCAGACAATTTTATAGAGGTCACAGAAATGATAAAGCTAATTTTACTTGAACTGTTGCAGAGATGAGTGAGAGAGAAATATTAGTCTACTTTTTTCTTTTTTGAAGTTAGACTATCCTTTATCTTAAAACAAGGCAAGAACAATACAAGGCTGATCTCAGCTAAGGACATAAATGCAAAAATTTCTAGAAAGTGGTAACTAAATCCAATATTAATTTTTAAAGTATGTTGACAAAGTTGAATGTATCCCAGGAATGCAAACAGAGTTTGACATTTAAAAATCCTGATAATGCAATTCTCTACACTAACAGATCAAAGAATAAAAATAATTATTTAATTATCTCAGAAGATGTAGAAAAAAATCTTGTGATATGTGATTCAACATTTATTCTTGGTTAAAAACTATTTAGCCAACTAGGAACACAACCAAAGAATGAGATTTTTGCGTTATGATTTAAAACAAATTTGCTAGATTCATTTATTTTGCTTACATAAGAACTTTTGCAAGAAATGGTGTTTTGGAATTATACTTTTTTGTATTTTTGGAACTTAACAAGAAGTTGTGTAATTCTTATGAATTAGTTCAGTATTAAAAATCAAAGAGGACGTGCCCAGCTAGCTCAGTTGGCAGAGCATGAGACTCTTAAAAGGTCAGGGAGGTAATAATCAGATGGTTAATTAGCACAAGAGTGGTGAACGAATCCTTCTTCTCATGGCAGTTGACCATTTCAAGTAGACAATCTCTTACAGCAAACATTTATATTTGTTTTCTTCACTTAATAAACCTTGCAACATTTACTATGTGCCAGGACTGTCCTAAGCACTTTACAATTACTAACGTAAGAAATCTCTTAGCAACCTTCTGGAGTAGTTACTATTAACCTCAGTTTCCTACAGAGAAGGAAACTGAAACCTAGAAAGGTTAAGGAAGTTGACCGAGATCCCTCAGTTGTAAGATACAGCATTCGACTTTTCTCTCTTCTCTCCTCTGTTACTGTACTGGATATGGTGGACCTCACCAATTTCTCCCTATATCTTTTACTCACTCTTCCCTATTTCCCATCTCTCTGTGCCACATTTCAATTTTTTAAACCTATCTTTTGCATCTCTTCAGCTCTCTCATCTGTGGTTTAGTACATTCTTTGACTATCTGGTCATTGTTATTTTTCCACTCTTCATCTGATTATTGTATTGCAAGAAATTCTTGAGTATCCAATAATGTCCTCTGGTTTATCTGTGGACTGTTGAGTGTACCTCCTGTGTTGTCTAATTTTGGGTTGTGAGCTTATCTTCCTCTGCGCTTATTTGTGGACATCCCGAATTGTCTACTTGAAAGTGTGTTCCTCCAGAAAAGTTTTGTAATAACTTCAACCTGGCACCTCACAGTGATATAGTAGCCAAAGGCCACTTTTTAAAAGTTGTCACTTAGGGGCCTCCTAAAAGATATAAGGAGCAAAAATAAGACAAACTGCATGGTGCAAACAGATGGTTGTAAATTCTTAATATTTTTCTCACCACATGCAAATATAAGCCAAGACAGACAAGTTTTATTATTGTCTCCTTGTACCAGCACTAGATAGTAGATAGCCCCCTTCAATTGGAAAATCTATTCTTTCATACAGCTGTTCTTGTATTACTCCTTTGATAAATTATACTTTTCCATTTTCATGGTTCTCTCTTTTTATAACTACAAGCATTAAATTTCTCAGCCTGAGATCCTTTAATGTTTTTTGTAATGCTTTTCTGTGAGGGCAATATGCTAGCTTTTTCATTGAAGGATTCAGAAATGTTAGTATGTAGGGTCTATACTTTATAATCACTGTTTTTCCAGAAAATAATTTTCTACTTTCTCTAGTTCTGTGCAGGTAGAGGTAGGATGGAGGCAGGGAGCAATGGTATATGTTTGATTGTCTAAGTTCTTGAGAAGGGTTCAGAAAGGGCCCTGCAATATCTCCATTTCATATACACTTTTCAGTCCTGAGACACTCTCACTTTTTGCAGTACCTGGGAACCTGAGGCCAGAGAGTCTCTGTTTCAACTTCCCTAGAAAAGAAACCCCCAATTTCCTCTGGGCAGTAGAAGATGAGGCAAATGTGGAGGACAGAAATAATGCCTGAGGAATGGGCATTTTTTAGGCTGCCAAGAATAAGGATCCTGGGGATCATTCCCTCAATATACAGATTTTCAAATCTTCCTGCATTTTCAGCTCCATATCTCTCTCCTTGGTCTACGGTTGTACTAGTTTCCTGGGGCTGTTGTAACAAAATGCCACACACTGAGTGGCTTAAACAGCAGAAATTTTCTCACAATTTAGGAGACTAGAAATTTGAAGTCAAGGTGTGGCGTGGTCTGCTCCAGGCCTCTCTCCCGGCTGCTGGTAGGAGTGTTCCCTAGCTTGGAGATGGTGCTCTCCCCATGTCTTTGCATTGCCTTTCTTCTACTGTGTCTGTCTCTGAATCCAAATTTCTCCTTTAGTAAGGACACAGTCATCTTGGATTAGATCTCACTCTAAGGACTTCATTTTAATGTGATTACCTCTGTAAATACCCTATCTCCAAATAAGGTCCCAGTCTGAGATACTGAGGTTAGAACTTCACCATCTCTGGGGGTAAGAGAGAACACGATTCAGCTATCCACTCCTACTCCAAATCCTGAGCTGCTGAAGTTCTACAGAGTGAATCAGCTCATTTCCTCATTTTCGTGCCTACCTGCACACCCCATCATACACACACACATACATACACATACAGAGACTCAGACACAAATACACTGACACATACATATGTTTACAGGCTGTGTCAAAAAATGTACTCTGGAGCCGGGCATGGTGGCTCAAGCCTGTAATCCCAGCACTTGGGAGGTCGAGGTGGGTGGATCACTTGAGGTCAGGAGTTCGAGAGCAGCCTGACCAACATGGTGAAAGCCCGTCGCCACTAAAAATACAAAAATTAGCTGGGTGTGGTGGCACACGCCTGTAGTCCAGCTACTTGGGAGGCTGAAGCAGGAGAATTGCATGAACCCGGGAGGCAGAGATTGCAGTGAGCCAAGATCGTACCACTGCATTCCAGCCTGGGTGACAGAGTGAGACTCTGTCTCAAAAAAGAAAAAAAAACGTACTCTGGATTTGTTTTAATTAGATATGGTAAGACACACTGACACAAACATGATTGCCACAAAAGACGAAGTATATATTCAACAGATCCCTAGAAACAAGAAGCATGGTGTCTTCGTTCTTTTTCTGCTGTTGTAACAGAATACATAGACTGGGCAATTTATAATGAACAGAAATTTATTTCTCACAATTCTGGTGGCTGGTAAGTCCACGATCAAGGGGCTGGCATCCTGCAAGGGTCTTCTTGCTGTACCATCTTATGGTGCAAGGCAAAAGAGCATGAGAGCAAGAAAGAGAAAGAGAGAAAATGGGCCAAGCTCATTCTTTTCTAAGGAATCCACTTCTGCGATAATGGCATTAATGCATTCATGAGGGCAGAGCCTTTTCGGCCTAATCACCTGTCGTTAGGTCCCACCGCCCAACACCTTTGCGTTGAGGATTAAGTTTCCAACACATGCTTTTGGGGAGACACATTCAAATCATAGAACATGGCATGCCACAGAGGACCACATAGGGAAGGATCAGTTGGTCAGAAGGCAGAAGGAAGACAGCGGGGTACAGCGCAGAGCCTTTACTAGGGTTTTCCCAGGAAGGACTAGGAGAAGCAGGGTAGCGTGCTGCACAAATTTAGGAGTGGATAGCTAGAATAATCGCGGTGTGCTCTGGGCTATAGTGGTCTGGTATCTGGACCTGGGGTGACTTAGGACAGGAGGAATGTTGGCTTAGCGTGTGAGAGTTTGATAACGGAGATGGATGGTTGTGAGGGCTCTGAATTGGTTGGTTTGTATATCAAAGAAGAGTTTGCGTATTTCAGGGGAATCACTTGCTATCTCTTGAAATTAGCTAACCTAGGAGAGTCAGTTTCTCCAGGATCAAGGCTCCAAATGCCAGAGCATCAAGAATATAGAAAATAAGAAAATACCATCAACACACATACACACAAATATACACACACCATACACACGGACACAGATACACACAGACACATACACACACCCACTAGTCTACTTGGAGTGTGGTTTTCTTCAGTCCACTCATTCTGTACTCTTCCAGCTGCTTTGCCTCCTTCCTCTCCTTCTTTTTTTTTTTTTTTTTTTTTTTTTTTTTTTTTTTGGTTTTTTTGAGCCATAACATTTACATCTCTCTTCAGTAACTGCAGTGGGATTCAGAGAATAGGTAAAGATTCAACTTGCGCATTCAGCCTTCCAGTTTTAACTGGAAAACACTTGAGCGCAACATTTGCTGCTGCCCTGCAGCACCTCCACAGAGTTTTTGCTGCTGCCACGTTAGACATCTTCACCATGTAATGATGACCTTTTAAGATTCTAAATCGCCCCACCTCTAAGCCTGTTCTTCATTAGAACTACAAGACGACCAGATGACACGAGGGAGGGGCAGCTCCTAAAGCTTGACCTAATTTCCAGTGCTGCCCATGTTGATTTCTCTCCGTCCTTCTCCTGTAGGCTGTGCATCTCTGCTTACCCAGCATGCTTGTACTCTGCTACTGGAAGTAACCTGTCACTTTAAAAGAAAAAAAAAGCCACCGAGTGACCTTCCTTAGGAACGGGTTGCTAAGCTGGTGTTTTTGCTCCAAGACATGGCTGCAGCTTCCCAGGGAGGAGCCCAGGGGCATCTCCAACATTCAGCCTTTCCCTCCGGACCCTTTTAAAAGAGTCAACAGCACCGTCTCTCTCCACTGCCATCCTAGAAAGCAGAATCTGCAAAGTGCCTTTTGTAAAGTTTCTTAAGGTAAATCAGTCCTTAACCGGACTTTGGGCTGCAACAATGATTTCCTGTTTTCAGTTACCCAGCTTGGAGTTGAGCCTCTCCCGGATATCGTGAGACTGGATTTAATGGATTGTAAATTTAGGGGCTCTCATCATTATTTATGTTTTTACTCTCTGAAATGGGAACATAGACCATTACTCAGCAGCTTTGATTTGAGCTGCTATCTGGTATCTGGATTTGCAGGAAATGTAAGTCAGTTCATCACAAGCCCTGAGTGACAATGCTCTCTGACCAAAGCTCTGTGAATCATTAGCTGCACGTTGCATTTATGGGCCTTTTAGTTCCAACTGGCTTAAGGGGAAAAGCACTAGTCACTTCAAACTACACATTTCTTGGTATTAGACAGAGAAAGGGCTACTAACCACAGCGCTGAGAGTTGCTGTGCTTTCTAAAGACTTCAAGAAAATCTACTGGCTGCAACTTAAGCTGATTGTTTATTTCCCTTCATTGCAAAGAGGGGCTATGAAAAGTTAATAAAGTCAAATAAGAAATATATGTTTGCTATTGCATTTGCATATAACCTTTTCTGCAAATAAATTCAGTGCCAGCATGAAATCTCTCTCTCTCTCTCTGTCTCTGTCTCTGTCTCTGTCTCTCTCTCTCCCCCCTCCCCCTTAGAGAGTCATTCATTCAAACATTAATGGAGCATCAACAATGCACCAGGCAATGAGCTTAAGTCTGGAGTGTACAAACATGAATTACACAGGTCCATAAGCTCAGAGTTTGCTGGGAAAACAGACCTATAAACACATGATAAGAGTACAATGAGCTAAGTGCCATAAAAGACTTATAAAAAGCACTGAGAGCACAGTGGGATGACATCCAGGGAGGGGCTTCCAGCACTTACTACATCATGTAAATGCACTGGCCATATATCACATAACACAGCTCAAATGCAGTACTCATATGTACTCTTCGAGGGCAATGTATATTATATTGAGCTGATCAAATGATTCTATAAAGCTATTTGTCACTAACCTCATGCTAAGGGAAACTGAAGCTGGAATAACTAGTAGAATAAGATAATATATTACAAAAAAAATGTATGTGGCACCTCCCCAGGTGTCCAAGCTCCAGGATGGAACACAAAAATGCTCTCAGGGTATGAGGAAGAAAACACTCATGGGTAGAAGTGCAGGAGGTTTCAGAAGTACCATAAATGGAAGCAGCAAGGCAACTGCCCTGGGCCTGGCTGAAGGGAGGGAGAGACGGATCATGAGTTATGGTAGCTGGGGCTGGAAGGTGAGAGCTGAAGGTGGGTGGGCTTGAACATCGCCTAAGGTCTTTCTCATGACTCCTCTTCTATACCCCAAGCTGTTTTCCCTCCTTACTCCTTCCTTCCATTTTCCCTGTCCACCATCACTTTTGCTTAGTAACAAAACCTACTAATATTAATAGCTCAATCTATGCTAGGCATTTACACACATTTCATCATTTAGCCCTTATAAATTAATCACCCTTCAAAGTAGGAAGTATGATTGCAATGTTGCAGACAAAAAAAAAAAAAATTGGGTCTCAGAGAAGGGAAGGCATTGTTCCGAGATCACGCAGCTAATAAATAAAGCTGAAGTTTGAACGTAGGTCCATATAATTCTTGGCAAAATCTTAACTCTTTTCTATAAACCCATGCTTTTACCATCCTGGAGTAGGGCACATATACTGTATTATTTTTTAAGCAGCAAATATGGAGTTGAGATGCACTGTATCTCAACCTCCAGGTATGGCTCTGATCCACTGATGACCCTTAGGAATAGTCCATTTATTCAGATGAAGGTTGTCAGTCCTTTCCTTGGAAAAATATGTTTGGTTTTTCTGCACTGAGTAAAATAAATCATTGACTTAATGTAGCCTAAGCCTTTTCTCCCCAGTGCAATGCTTCACGGCTTTTAACTGCAAATATTTCCAGAATAGTGGCTATTCTGGAAAGCATAGAATAATTACTGATGCCACTGCAAAAGCAAGAATAAACGGTGAGACAGAGGGGTAGAGTGGAGTGAGGGAGGACTTGGGAATCACAGAGCCTTGGGGTCAACTTCTGAATGTGATATTTAATAATTATAACCTTGAGCAAATCATGCAAACTGTCAGAGCCTCAGTTTACTCATATGCAAATTGGGGCACAAACCACTGAGCTAGGCATGTTATTGTGAAGACTAGAGAGAACATATGTCTAGAGTCAGCACAAAATAAGTGTGCAGTAAATCATAGCTATTTCGATGTTGCCAAAAGGAATATATTAACAACTACCAATGCATAAGATGATGGCAAGCTGCATATTAAAACCAGGCAGTATTGATTTATCTTCTTAGCAACAGTGTTCATATAAAAAATAAATTTCGGTGTCATTTGATTTCCTTAGAAACTCATTTAAAGGAAATGATCAGGAAAGAATGAGGAGAAAAGAAAATCTCATCACATTTTTCATTTTCTACCTCGATTTTTTTCTTTCATATGAACCATTTTTTTTAATTTATAGAGAACCTTTTTTTTTCGTTGCTAAAATATTTCACAGGTTTTTTTTTCAGTTTGCATTGGCCAGACTTGTTCATTAGAGAGCTCTCCGTACCTCTGCATTTCCTGTTTATGATCTGCCCCTCATTCACTCTAGGTTACCTCCTTGCCTTTCTATTTTCTTAGCTGCTTTTACATTTCCCTTCCTCTATTTTGTATACCCTGTGATGAGGTTTGTAGGGAAGACAATAGATTTCAGATGGTTTACTTCCCTTTAACATGCTAATTCCCCTGTAGGGTCAGTGAAACCTTGAGCTCAGATGAGCTGCTTAAATGACCTGACCAAGTCCCCGTTAAGATTTGGGTTCCTTGGATATTAGAAAGGGCTTATGATTTGTCAGCCATATGTCTGTTGTTTCTCCACGTGTTTTCTCATTTAATCCTCACAGCAGCCTGGAAAAAACAGTGGAGCTTTAAATAGTCCCAGAATGTGGCTTTGGAAATACATCCAAGAAGTCAGTGACTTAGTCATTCATTCAACAAGTATATATTGGATGGCCATGGTGTGCCGTAGTCCTAGTCTCTGGGGGTAAGCAAAAAACAAAATAATGTGTCTGCCCTCTTGTAGCTATATTCTAACGGGTATGGGCAGACATTAACAAAGTAAGTGTGTATGTTGAGTGGTGATAAGTACTATGAAAAAATCATTGCAAGTTAGGGAATTCCAGGTAGGTATTGGGAGGTGATTGTTGTATTGTGAATGGTCAGGGAAGAGCTCTCTGATAAAATAAAATGTCAGCAGATACCTGAAGAAAGTGAAAGAGCGAGAGCCATGCCGATACATTGGGGAAAAGAGAGCCAGGCAGCAGGAACAGCAGGCGCAAAGGTCCCGAGGCAAGAGGATCTAAGTGCAAATCACACAAGGCCTTGGAAGAAACTTTGGATTTTACTCTGTTGACAAAGGGAAATCAGTGAGGGATTTTGAGTGAAGCAATGTCATGTTGTCACTCAAATTTTCATCAATTCACCCTGGCTTCAATGCAGAGGATATGGTAGGCAAGCAATGTGGGAAGCTGAGAAATTAGGAGGTTCTTGCAGTAGATTTCAAGAGACAAGATGGTGTTTGACCAGGGTGATAACAGTGGAAATGTTTAGATGTGATTAGATCCTGAATGTAATTTGAAGCCAAAACTGGCAGGATTTCTAATGGATTGAGTGTGGTGTGTCATGTGAGACTGAGGAAAGAGTTAAGAATGACTGCAAGGTTTGTGGCCTGAGGAAAATGGGTGTCTGTTTATTTCAACAGGAAAACTGCAGTACAAAGTAGGCTCAGGAGTAAAAGCAAAGAACTTTATTTGAGGTATGTCAAGCCAACTGAAGGTGTCCATCAAGCAGACACTTGAGTCTGGAGTTCTGGGGAGATGTCTGGACCCAGGATGTAAATTTGGGAAGTTATCAGCATGCAGATGGTGTTTAAAGCCAAGAGACATGATGAGATGGCCAGAGGAATGAAAACACACAGAGCTAAGTCCCAGAGCACTCCAGTCTTTGGTGGTCTGAGAGATGGGGAGAAACCAGCAAAAGAGTTAAGCAGCAGTCAGTGGGTAAGAGGAAACCCAAGAAAGAACTTGTCCCAGGAGCCGACTGAAGAAAGTATCTCAAAAGAAAAGGATGGGTCACTTTCATCACTAAATGTTTCTGACCTTTCCGTGCCTGGCTTATTTCACCCACAAGTATGTGAGAACATGCGAATGACAAACATGGCAATGTTATCACTTATGTGTGGGATCTAAAAACCAAAACAATTGAACTCATACAGATAGAGAAGAGAAGGGTGGTTACTAGAGGCTGGGAAATGTAGTTGGGGTCGGGGAGGTTGTTTAATGGATTAAAAAAATAGAAAACACAATGGAAGGATTATAGTCAATAATAATTTAATTGTACATTTAAAAATAACTAAAAGAGTATAAATGGATTGTTTGTAACACAAAGGATAAATGCTTCAGGGGATAGATATCCAATTTTCTGTGATGTGACTATTAAGTATCTCATGCCTGTGCCAAAATATCTCATGTACCCCATAAATACACATACCTACTATGTACCCACAAAAATTAAATACTTTAAAAATGTTTTAAATGCCTCTGACCAAGTCACGTAAGACGAGAACCAAGAATTGATCATTGGACATGGCAATGCAAGGGTTACTGGAGATGAGTCATTGGCCAGAGCAGTTTGAGAGCATGCTAGACCCCCAAAATCAAGAAACAAACTGGAAAGAAAGGAATGTTGTGAGGAGTTTTCCTATAATTGTTGAAAAACTGAGCAACAGCTAGAAAGAGAAGAAATGTTGAGACGGCTTTTTTGGTTGGGCTCAGTGGCTCATGCCTGTAATTCCAGCACTTTGGGAGGCCAAGGCAGGCAGATCACGAGGTCAGGAGTTCGAGACCAGCCTGACCAGCATGGTGAAACCCCAACTCTAATAAAAATACAAAAATTAGCTGGGCATGATGGCATGCACCTGTAATCCCAGCTACTTGGGAGCCTGAGTCAAGAAAATCGCTTGAACCTGGGAGGTGGAGGTTGCAGTGAGTGGATATCGTGCCACTACACTCTGGCCTGGGCAACAGAGCAAGATGCCGTCTCAAATAAATAAATAAATAAAAATTAAAAAGAGAAGGCTTTTTTGACTGGGGGCAGTGGCTCACGCCTGTAATCCCAGCACGTTGGGAGGTTGAGGCACCTGGATCACAAGGACAGGAGATTGAGACCATCCTGGCCAACATGGTGAAACCTGTCTCTACTAAAAATACAAAAATTAGCTGGGTGTGATAGCATGCGCCTGTAGTCCCAGCTGCTCAGAAGACTGAGGTAGGAGAATCTCTTGAACCCAGGAGGCGGAGGTTGCAGTGAGCTGAGATGGTGCCACTGCACTCCAGCCTCGATACAAAGCGAGACTCCATCCCCGCAAAAAGGTGCGGGGGGCTATTTTTTTAAAGGAAGGGAAAAATCACAGCACTTTTTCCACTGGTAGGAATGAGTCAATAGAGCAGGAAGAAAATCAGGTGAAAGTGAAAAATCGTCAGGATCAAGGGCCTGGAGGGGGAGGAAAGATGGGGCCCAGTGCACAGTTGGAGGAGGGGTCGAATGGGAACAAGGCGGTTCACAGTAGCAAGTAGAAGCGGAGGAGGTGGCAGCGCTCAGTGTGGTGGGAGGGGAGCGGGATGTGGTAGCCCTCTCTGGTCTTGTCTTTTTACTCAGTTAAATGAGGGCAAAGGTCAAGAGCAGAGAGTACGGAAAGACAGCAGCGGAGAGGCGCTGTAAAATGGTCCTTCTGGAGCTGGATTCCAACTAGTGCCATCCAACTCTATGGGCACAGTAAAGACAGGCTCCCAGGAACAGGAAGACCTGGCATCCTTCCTTTCCTCTGGCGCTTATCTCCACCAATCCTGGGCTCTGCTGGTATTCCTGGTGAGTGGAAAGTCTACTCAGCTCAAACACTTCATTTACCATCACGGCCAGCCTCATATATATCCATAGTAAGAAAAACGCTATTTCATTGATTTCAAAATGCCTGACTTCTTCATTATTCATTGTCAGGGACCCATCTCAGCCAAAATGAATCCCAGGGAAGAAAAAGTGAAAATAATTACAGAGGTAAGTGGCTGCTTTGATGTCCTCTAGGGATGTGTTTGTGTGTGCACGCGTACGTTACACATGTCTGTGAATGAGGAAGTTAGGCCAACCAGCATCTATTGCACATGTTAAAAGAAAAGCTTTAGATGAATTAAGTTCAATAGAGTCTAATTATACAAAGAACGATTTGTGAATTGGGCAGCCCCCAGCACCTGAAGAAATTCAGAGAGCTCTGCTCTGCTCTGCTCTGTGGGCAGACAGCATCTATGGACTAAAGATGAACGTGAAGTACAGAAACACCTTGATTACTTACAGCTCAGTGTTGCCTTATTTAAACATGGTCTGATCAGTAGGACACCTGTGATTGATTGATTGACGCTCAGCTGCTGTGATTGACTGAGACTCAGCTATCTGCTATGGAAGTATACTCCTAAGTTAGGCTTTCAGTTAGTTTACTAAGATTGCAGTTTGTTATTTAAGAATTCAAAGTACAGAGGCATCCTCAGACTAAATTTAGTTTAATTTAACACACAACTACTGAATGCACCCTGAGGGAGCTCTGTAAGCTATGTGGTGGAGAAGGGGAGGTGGGTGGTGAAGGAAATGCAGTCCTGCTGACATTCCAAGGTCTTACTTCCACCTGATTGCTCTGAAGCTGTTTGTCACCACCTGTTATTGGGCCCAGCTCTGCCTGAAGCATGCTGATTTCTGAAGACATTCAGAATGGAGGTAACAATTGCAGACACTTGCTAATACAATCCTCTGTCCATGGAGTCCTGCAATGTCTGACTCATTGTGTGCAAAGCTCATTAAAGCACTGCCCACACCAGGGAAGGAAGGCTGTCTAATTTGGAGACTGCAGACCACCCAACAAAAGAGAGGGTATTCCTCTCAGTCCTTACTTCTCTCTTGTTTCAAGGGCTCACTGGCTTGAGATGACATCAGAAATGGAGATGATATGCTGTCGAATACAGTGCTCCAAAAAGCCTGAGGAACCTCATTATAAAACCATGCCGATTAATTTTAAGCAAGATCAAGTACCGACAAACCCACATAAATTTATATTTGCTTATCCATTCATACAACCAAGTATGTTTTGTGCCTGTAGTCCTTGGGGATACAGCAGTAAACAAACCTTGTACCCTCACGGGACTTACATTCTATCTTATCTGAAGTCCTACTGGATAGTTAAGATAGAGGATGAAAACACAGAAAAGCAAAAGATTACCCAGGTTTCTTACAAGTCTATTCTAAGTCAGTAAAAACTTAGAACTAAATTAAAAGCCACGCTTTCACACCTCAATATAATTATCATCTTGAAATCTAAGTTGGTGGACCCCTTGAACTAAGAACACTCCCTATTTGGCAGGCCCAAAGAAGGAGTCAAGAGTGAGGATGGGGCTCAGGACAAATCAGAGATGAGGTCACATACACAAAGGGAAGGTCCAAACCAAGGCAGTTCTCTCGTCCGACATCACTTCCCTCCTCTGTTACTGCAGTTCATGTCTTCCCTAACCCCAGTGGCCAAGGGGAGTCAGGAGTAATTAAGGTCTGGCCCAGAAACCTGCATGATATTTCTGTGAAATCATATAGCTTTAAAATTCGTACTTTGTGTTCCAAATGTGTTTCAGTATAAAAACAGTGGCCAGGTGTGGTGGCTCATGCCTGGAATCCCAGAACTTTGGGAGGTTGAGGCGGACAGATCACCTGAGGTCAAGGGTTCGAGACCAGCCTAACCAATATGGAGAAACCCCATCTCTACTAAAAATACAAAATAAGCCAGGGGGTGGTGGTGCATGCCTCTAATCTCAGCTACCGGGAGACTGAGGTAGGAGAATTAATTGGACCTGAGAAGATCGGGCCACTGCACTCCAGCCCGGGTGACAAGAGCAAAACTCCATCTCAAAAAAACAAACAAAAAAAACCCTAATTTTGGAAAAAAATTCTAGTAAGTTTGGTGTACCACAGAGAGGTTCTGTGTTTATCTTGCAACTTCTTGGTCACCCAGAGGCACTTGTGTCCCAATTTATAAAACTCTAGGACTAAAAACTTTAGAGCTTGAAGACTTTAGAGCTTTCAGCTCTAACATTTTATGACTAAAACATTAGAAAGTATAAGGTGGAAAGAGAAAATAAAGTCTGCGCTGTTAAAGGATTATTTTCCTTTTCAAAAAAATCTGCCAAACTTTCCTTTACATTGAAGCTTTTTTGATGATGTAACATATATAATTCTTATCCTTTTCCTGCTAGTAAGGCTGAGAAGCAGAAAAACTTAACCTGTGAAATCCCTAATATGAGTCCGATGTCTGTCCTGGGCCATGGTTCTCTATCTGTCCTAGCAGATTCACTTCTTAGTCACCTTTCTTAGATGGTGACTATTAAGAACAGACAGCATGTGGCTTTCAATTCTGTGTCCCCAGAGCCTGGAACGTAGTAAATGCCCAATAAATGTTGTATGCATAAATGAGGACCTGGAGCAATGGAAGATCCAATATAATCTCATTTATGATGTTCCAACATGGATACGACTTTTCGAAAACATATCTGTGTTGAGAAGAGTGGATGACGATAGCCACACAGATTAACTGTCTCCTCTCTCACACTCGGCACTACTGGATGGAAAGCCCAGGGTCAAGATGGGAGTTTTAATTTTAAAACATAAAAGTCATACCTCTCTTCCTCTCTTAAGATTCTCTCCCTTTTGCATTTTAACAAAGGAGTTCATTGAAAATGATGAGGATGCAGACATGGAAAGACAGAAGAAGAACCCAAAGGTTCGAAGACAGCCAAGAAAGAAACAGGTAGGAAGTGACAAGAAACTGTGTCTGTGTATTATGTCATTGATCAACAACCCACCTGCATCCCCAGGGCCATACAGAATCCACAAGGGCAGCCTTCCTTCTGTTGGTACCAACTTTTGGCCTGCTCTTGGGGACTGTGAGGCAGGGATGCAGACGGATCGTCCAGGGTGCAGGAGCCTGATGCAGAGACTTATAGATGAGCCAAGGTGGGGGTCTATACTTGGAGCATTTTTACTCTAAGTTTCTCCCATCTCCTGAGAGAGGAGTCTAGAAAAGATGGAGGGAGCCTGTTTTAGTGTTTCACTGAAGGCCATAGACTATGATGGACAGTAGATGGCAGTACAGGATTGCAAATCTTGGGGAACTCCCTCTTTCCAACTCCAAGCCCAAATTCCACCTCAGTCTGAGGCAGAAGCCAACTCCTTTCTCCGGAGCCTACTGGCAGATCCTTCCCCTCCTAGGCTGGGAGCATCCTGTGCAGGGTAAATCTTTTCAAGGTAAGTCCTTGGTAAGGAGTTGTCCTCTGAGAAGGGAGGCAGGGAAGCAGCTATTGTGGATGGGCGCTCTGTTTGGAACAATCGAGATGCCAGCAGGGAAGGGAGGGGTGGGAAGCGCCATTTTGAGCCAGCAGTCACGTGAAGGGGCTGCAGAGAAGGGTGGCCAGGAGAGATGAGGAGGGCACAGGGAGACAGAAAGACCTCCCTCCCAGCTTCCCCCTTGCTCAGCACACTCTCGCTGGGGCAAGCTGGGCAGAGGAGTCACTTTCAGCCTTTCCTGCAGGCTGGGATGAAGCCTCCCAAGGGAGGGTCCAGGAAGTTGGGGAGGTGCTGCCTGACCACGTGGGCTAGCTCTCCGGCCACTCCTGGGGACTGAGCAGACTGACAGCCAGACACAGCTCCAAAGCTTTAACCCCTTCCTGGGGGTCAGTCTGCCGCTCTGCAGCCCAGGGCAAGGGGCCATGGAGGCAGTAGATGAAAAGGGTTCAAGCCCTTAGCTCCAATGTCACAGGCACAGTGAGCAGTGAGTGACCAGTACCAAGGCTGCCATGGAGCTTAGACTGAAGAGGAGAAAGGGGCAAGGATGGAGAAGGGAATATAACAGCTCTCAAATGCTTATGGGCCAGGCTTGGAACTTTATAGGTTGGGAGCATTGCAAGGAATGTAGCTGCACTCCACAATCAGAATCACATGAGGACCTTTTTTTAAAAAAATAAATTCCACCCCAATTTACATCAGAATCTCTGTGCTTTGTACAATGACTCATACATTGTAGCATCTCAACAAATGGGCTCTTTTTATTCTATATTTTTTAACAGATAAGAAAGCAATGTACAAGAAAGTTAAATAACTTGCCCAGAGTCCCACAGTCAATCTGAGTTTGGAGGCAAGCTTCAGTCTGTCTGTCCTCACAGGTGTTATTGCCAATTCTGCTTCCTTGATTTCCTTCACTGAGAGTTTGGGGAAGGAACCAGAGGCTATTCTTGGGGGTGCCCAAAGGGTCAACTAAATATTTGCCCTGAATTATCCAGTGACACTTTAGCTGCTGTTCGCAAATTATTTGAAGTTGGGAACAAACTGTTTGTGATTTTCCTGCTTTTCTTTCCTCCAAATTTCTGCAGAGCTCTACACGTTACCTAGAAAAAGTGAAAATAATCGTGTCATTTGGGGATGCCTCCGTAATTTCACAAGAGCATTTCTAGAAGAACTCTGGGTTGGCACCTCTTCCCTGGCGGGTACCCACAGTGAGTCAGGTGACAGGGACTGTGGTTATCCAGATATGAATAGTACTAAGGCCTGTCACCTCACTGGTGACCATCTTCCCAAGAGTGGAACAGACTCAAATGAAGTCCTGGGAGTCTCTGAACCTCTGACCTTCTTCCTCCAGCCACCAACTGCTGTCCGCAAGGAAATGGTGTCCGAAAAGTCCCACCTTGGCAACCAGCAGGAGCCTGTGCAAGAGGAGCCCAAGACCTGCCTCCTGAGTATGACAGCCCGGAGAGGCCCACAGAGTAAGTGCCTCTCTTCCATTCAGCTGGTGCTTGTTAATTGCCTACTGTGAGCTCAGCCCAGAGCACTATGGGGATTTTTTTATGAGTGTTATTTTTCATGCATTGCCACTGCTGCTCCACCCTCTTTACCCCAACTTGGCGAGTAACTTTCTAGGTTAATCCCTGCTGAGGAGATGGGACACAAAGCTTCAAGATGTGTTTCTATAACCACATAATGTTCTTTGGATGTTTGTCCCCTCCAAATCTGAAATGTGACCTTCAATGTTAGAGGTGGGGCCTAGTGGGAGGTGTCTGGGTCATGGGGGCACAACTCACGAATGGCTTAGCGTTGTCCTCTGGTAATGAATTCTTGCTCTATTCACTCACGGGACAACTGGTTGTTAGAAAGAGCTTGGGTGGTGGCTCACGCCTGTAAAGCCAGCACTTTGAGAGGCCGAGGCAGGTGGATCACGAGGTCAGGAGTTTGAGACCACCCTGGTCAACATGGTCAAACCCCATCTCTACTAAAACTACAAACATTAGCTGGGTGTGGTGGCACGTGCCTGTAATCCCAGGCACTTGGGAGGCTGAGGCAGGAGAATTGCTTGAACCCGGGAAGCAGAGGTTGCAGTGAGCCGAGATCGCACCAATGTACTCCAGCCTGGGCAACAGAGCAAAACTCCATCTCAGAGAGAAAAAAAAAAGAGCCTGGAACGTCCTCCCCTCTCTCTTGCTCCCACTCTCATGATGTGACATGCCTTCCCCCGCCACCCTTCCCCTTCTGCCATAAGTGAAAGCTTCCTGAGGCCTCACCAGCGGCAAATGCTGGTACCAGGCTTATTGTACAGTCTGCAGAACAGTGAACCAAAATAAGCCTCTTTTCTTTATAAAGTACCCAGTCTCCAATATTCCTTTATAGCAAGGCAAAATGGACTAACACAGTACATAAGTTAGGGATCATTAATTAGAATAGAAATTAAATATGCAGAAACTCAAAGAAAGATAAAATTGTTAGCGAAGACATATGTATCAACCGAGTGAGGCTTGAATCGGATGCTTGGAAGAAATGAGGGAGGTTTCTGAGGCTCCTGGTGACCTTGCCATTGAGGACACACACACTTCTCCCCCTACACATGCCTTTTCTTCTTCCCCAGTACAATGAAAGTCATGAATTACCTGCTTATTGTAGGGAAAATGACCACCCTTCAGGCATTGCTTTTCATGAAAAGTGGATTAGACAAGAGGAGAAGTGTTACACTTTTTAATTGTTACGTAATTGTTAGACGGTTTTCCCTATGGCAAAGTTGCAAAGTAACTGTTGGAAACTAGAGGACTTTGGAAGCAAGTTGACTCTTAGATTGGAAAGATATGGTTCTAATCTAAGAGCAATGATACAATGAGAGCTGTTATGAATTAATAAAAACAGAACCAAAGTTTATCTCATATGACTCTTTTTCTAAAGGCTCAAAATTATTTATTATCGAGAATTACAACTTGTCAGTTCAGGCTGCCATAACAAAACAAAATACCATAGACTGGGGGTCTTAAACACCATACATTAATTTTCTCATTGTTCTGAAGGCTGGAAGTCCGAGATCAGGGTGCCAGCATGGCCGGTTTCCAGTGAGGCCTTCTTTTGTGGCTAGCTGGTGGCCACCATCTTGCTTTGTGCTCACATGACGTCTTATCTGTGCTTGCATTGGGGGAGGGGGAGGCTCTGGTGTCTCTTCTTATAAGGACACTAATCCTAATCCTATCAGGGTCCCTTCCTTATGATCTCATTTGACTTTAATTACCTCCTATAGGTCCTATCTCTAAATGCAGTCATACTGGGGGAGAAGACTTCAACATATACATTTTTAGAGGCAGGACACAATGCAGTCCTTAGCACAGCTATTGGTATTTAATTATTTATTTTAAAATCAAGGGGAAAACCTCCAGAAGAGGTGGCCAGCAATCAAGGCTCTGTGACATAAAAAGTGGACAATTTTCTAATCTGTAAAAGGAAGAAGATACTGTCCAGTGTCACCATAGAGATGATCTGTGCATTAGTCACTTCACCCACAAAAAGCACTATTTCTGAACTGGGGAATGGAAAGGTATGGAATAGACAGAAGGCTGAGATCTGCCTGCCGGAGGCACACCACAGCCAGCCAGTGTCTGGGAAGCTCTGGTTGGAGCTGGAAGCTGCTGATGAATTGGTTGCCCTGATGATCCAAGATGAACAGAAGACATCCCCAGCAGTGAGAGGTGGAGCACATGGTGGATAAGGAGCCTGTGGAATCAGGCAGCTGTCAGAAATGAGAAGTCAAAGCCAGCAGACAGTTAGAGTCAAGAGAGCAGAGGAAGTACTATTATTCCAGTGACATTAGAGCGGGAGACAGACAAGTAACAGGGAATGATGGGTGCTGGGAGAAACGGCAGAGTGCAGAACTGCCCTAAGCAGACAAGGGTGGCAAGGGAGGTGACAGAGGAATGGAGCCTCCACGTGTGGAGGAGTCTGCATGGGGAAGATTCAGGGCTTGGAAACACACAGATGTATGTGCAGAAAAGATGGAGAGGGTCGAGAGCAAGACAGAAGGAGCCATGTGCTTTATGATCCAGTCTTGAAAATCACCTATCAGTGCTTTCAACATATTTGTTAGAAGCATGTCCCTAAATCCAGCCCACATTTAAATAAAATCAGACTCCTTCTTTTGAAAGAAGGAATGTCAAAGAATATATGGACATTTTTACTACCACATTAATTTTTCTTTAAAACTGTTCTTTTTTTATTGTATTTTAGGTTTAGGGGTACATGTGAAGAACATGCAAGATTGTTGCATAGGTACACACATGGCAGTGTGATTTGCTGCCTTCCTCCCCATCACCTATATCTATCATTTCTCTCCATGCTCTCTCTCCCCAACTCCCCACCCCCCACTGTCCCTCCCCTATTTCCCCCCAACAGACCCCAGTGGGTGATGCTTCCCTCCCTGTGTCCATGTGTTCTCATTGTTCAACACCCACCTATGAGTGAGAACATTCAGTGTTTGATTTTCTGTTCTTGTGTCAGTTTGCTGAGAATTATGGTTTCCAGGTTCATCCATGTCCCTGCAAAGGACATGAACTCATCGTTTTTTATGGCTGCATAGTATTCCATGGTGTATATGTGCCACATTTTCCCTGTCCAGTCTATCATCGATATCTCACTTTTCTACTCAGAAATCTTACTTTACATTACATAAAATCTACACTCTCTTATTTATTCCAGGTTCTAAGATCCTATGCAGTTGGGCCCCTTCCAGTTGTATTTTCCACCCTTTTCCAGCATGCCCCACTTTGGCTGACTCCTTACTGGCCTCCGAATGCCTCATGACCATCCGAGCATTCCTGGGCTTTGGTTCCCACCTAAAGACAGTTCTCCACTTGTCTCTTTATGAAGCTTGTGACTGAAAGGCAATTGAGGTGTTGCAGTTAAAACCATAGGCTTTGGCTTAGACGACTGTGGGTACCAGCCTCTACCTGTCTTACTCCCTTGGGCAAGTTCTCCAACCTTCTTAAACTCTATTTCTTTATTTGTAAAATAGGGACAATAATAGATTGCATGAACACTGCCACAGAGTTTATACTCCAGTTGTGGGAGGGATGAGAGGAAAAAAGAGAAAAATGAAGTAAACTAGATAAACATAGAGTACAGCAGGTATGAGAAGTGCTGAAGAGAAAGGAAAAGAATAAGCTGGCAGGACTGCAGTGGGAGCGAGGGGATGAGGTGCATTTATGAAAGGAAATGAGAGGTCCCCAAGGGGAGAATGTTCCAGGCAGTGGTCTTAAGGCAGGAATGTGCTTGGGATGTTAAGCAACAGCCAGAAGGCAAGGGTGGTGGAAAGTGAGCAAGGAGAAGAAAAAAAAAAAATCAGAAGGGAGGAGGAGAATTGTACCCAGCCTAGTGGGCCCTGAGACTTTTAATCCGAATGTGATGAGTGTCATTGGAGGGTTCAAGCCCAGGACTGACATAATCAGACTTAAGGCTGAAGGCTGCTATGCTGAGAGTAGACTTTGAAAGGAGCAAGGGCAGAAGCACAGAGACCAGGCAGAGGCCAACAGCAAAAATCAAGGTGGGAGTGATTGGGGAATGGGACTGGCGGGTAGTGGAAGGGGTGGAAAGAGTGTGGGAAATCTGGATATTTGGAAGGTAGCGACAAATAGGTATATTTCTTGATTGAACAAGAATTATGAATCCAGGAAGGTTGCGTCCATAGTTTTTGACTTGAGCTACTGGGAAAATGGAGTAACTCTATTTTCCCGATAGTTTCAGAGAAGGAAAAGATGGCAGAAAGGACAGGTTTTGGGGTAGAAATTGAATGGACATGCAAAGCTGAGATGCTTGTTGAATATCCAAGTGGACATGGATGTATGGATATAGGGATCTGGTGGTTGGAGAGAGGTGGAGACTGGAGAGGGATTCCCTGACCTTTTAACTAGAATGTCCCTTTCCCACCTCTGTCCTCTTTCCTCTCGCCTGGTTCTATTTTCCTTCAGAGCACTTATCACCTCCTGGCATTTTTCAGTCAGGTGACTATCTTGATCATTAGAAGGAAAGCTCCCTGAGAGCAACCCTTTGTCTACTATATCCATTGCTTGTTCCCCAGTGCAGTATTTGGAGCTTGATAAACATTTGTCGAAAAACTGCCATGGGTATAACGATAAATACTCAAGACAGGGTCCTGCCTCTGGCAACCATCATTCTACTCACTATCTCTATCAGATCAATTGTTTCAGCTCCCACATATGAGTGGAAACATGTAAAGTTGTCTTTCTGTGCCTGGCTTACTTCACTAACACAATGTCTTCCAGTTCCATCCATGTTGTTGCAAACTGAAAATTTTCATTCTTTTTTATGGCTGAATATTATTCCATTGTGTATATGTAGTACGTTTTCTTCATCCGTCCATCCGTTGATGGATACTTAGGTTGATTCCATATCTTAACTGTTGTGAATAGTGTTGCAGTAAAAACAGGAGTTCAGATGTCTCTTTGATATAGTGATTCCTTTTCTTTTGGATATATACACAGCAGTGGGATTTCTGGATCATAGAGTAGTTCTATTTTCAGTTTTTTGAGAAAACTTCATATTGTTTTCCATAATGGCTGTACAATTTTACATTCTTACTAACAGTGTACAAGTATTCCCCTTTCTCTGCATCCTTGCCAGCATTTATTATTTTTTGTCTTTTTGATGAAACCACAGTAAGATATCTTATTTAATTTGCATGTCCTCATGATTAGTGAATTTGAGAATTTTTGCATATACCTGTTGGCTATTTGTATGTGGTCTTTTGAGAAATGTCCATCAATATTTTTTGCCTATTTTTAATGAGATTATTTGTTTTATCTGTTGAGACATTTGAGTTTCTAGTATATTCTGGATATTAGTCCCCTTTCAGAGGAGTAATTTGCAAATATTTTTTCACATCTACTGAAATGATCATACATACTTTTTCCTTCATTCTGTTGATATGATGTATTACTTTATTGATTTGCATATATATATATATATATATATATATATATTTTTTTTTTTTTTTTTTTTTTTTGAGATGGAGTTTCGCTCTTGTTACCCAGGCTGGAGTGCAATGGTGTGATCTCGGCTCATCGCAACCTCCGTCTCCTGGGTTCAAGCAGTTCTCCTGCCTCAGCCTCCTGAGTAGCTGGGATTACAGGCACGCACCACCATGCCCAGCTAATTTTTTGTATTTTTAGTAGAGACGGGGTTTCACCATGTTGACCAGGATGGTCTCGATCTCTTGATCTCGTGATCCACCCGCCTCGGCCTCCCTGATTTGCATATATTGAACTATCCTTGCATCCCTGGGATGAATCCCACTTGATTATGAGGAATGATGTTAACATATTATTGAATACAGTTTGCTAGTATTTTGTTGATGATTTTTGCATCAGTGTGCATCAGAGATACTGGCTTGTAGGGTTTTTTGGTTGTTGTGTCTTTGTCTGTTTTGGTATCAAGATAATACTGGCATTATATCATAAGTTTAGAAATATTACCTCCTCTGTGTTTTGGAATAGTTTGTGTAGGAATCATAATAGTTATTCTTTAAATGTTTGGTAAATTCAGGAGTGTAGCCATCAGGTCCTGAGCTTTTCTTTGAAGGAAGACACTTTTTATTACTGCCTCTATCTCATTACTTGTTTTTTTATTTCTTCATGTTTCAATCTTGGTAGGTTGTATATGTCTAGAAATTTATCCATTTCTTCTGGGTTTCTAGAAGAAATATGGTGTATAGTTGCTCATAGTAGTCTCTAATGATCTTTAAATTTCCATGGTATCAGTTGTAATGTCTCTTTTTTTGTCTCTGATTTTATTTATGTGGGTCTTCTCTTTTTTCTTAATCTGGCTAAAATTTTGTCCTTTTTGTTTATCTTTTCAAAACACAGTTTTTCATTTCACTGATCTTTTCTTTGTTTAAATTTCACTTTCATTTATTTCTGCTGTGATCTTTATTATTTTTCTTCTATTAATTTCGAGTCTTGATGTGCTCTTGATTTTCTGTTTCTTTAAGATGCATTGTGAGGTTACTTAAAATTTCTCTACATTTTTGGCATAGGTATTTATTGCTATAAACTTCCCTTGGTAATGCTTTTGCTATACCCCATAGCTTTTGGTATGTTGTGTTTCAATTTTCATTTGTCTCAAGAAATCTTTTATTTTTTTTAATGTCTTCACTGACCCAATCGTTGTTCTGGAGCATATTGTTTAATTTTAATGAACTCATATAGTTTTCAGAGTTTCTCTTGTTATTGATTTCTCATTTTATTTTATTGTGGTTAGAAAAGTTACCTGATATGATTTCAACATTGTTGAAATTTTTAAGACTTGTTTCGTAGCCTGACATATAGTCTATCCTTGAGCATGTTCCATGTGCTGTATTCTGCAGCTGTTGGATGAAATGTTCTTTAAATGTCTGTTAGTTTTACTTGTTTTATATTGCAGATTAAGTCCAATATTAGTTTGTTGATTTTCTCTCTAAATGATCTATCCAATGCTGAAAGGGAGTATGAAGATCCCCAACTATTATTAATGGTAGACTTTTGTATTGAGGTTTAGGTCTAATAATATTTGCTTTATATATCTGGGTGTCTCAGTATGGGGTGCATACGTATTTACAAGTATTATATCCTCTTGCTGAATTGACCCCTTTATCATTATATAATGACCTTGTTTGTCTCTTTTTACAGTTTTTGTCTTGAAATCTATTTTATCTGATATACATACAGCTACTCCTGCTCTTTTTACATTTCCATTTGTATAGAATAACTTTCCACCCCTTTATTTTCAGTCTATTTGCATCTTTATAAGTGAAGTGAGTCTCTTATAGGCAGCATATAGTTGGCTCTTGTTTTATTTTTATTTTTTTAATCTGTTCAGCCAGTCTATGTCTTTTAATTAGAGAATTTAATCCATTTATATTCAACACTATTATTCATAGGGAAGGACTTACTGCTGTCATTTTCTTATTTGTTTTCTGGTTGTTTTGTTATTCCTCTCTTCCTTTCTCCCTTCTTCCTTTCTTAGAGTCTAAGTAATTTTCTCTGGTAGTATGTTAGGAATTTTTTGCTTTTTTTTTTTTTTTGTATCTGTTTTAGTTTTTTGCTCTGTGGTTACCATGAACCTTGCAAATAACATCTTATAACCAGTTGTTTTAAGCTGATGACAACTTAACTCTGATTACACTGAAAAGAAAATAAGAAGCAAAAACTGAAAAACTCTATATTTTAACCGTAATTCCCTCTGCTTTTCTATTTTTTGTTGTTTCTACTAATCTCTTTTTGTACTGACTATCTCTTGACAAATTGTTATAGTTATTATTTTTGATAGTTCTTTTTTTAGTCTTCAGTCTAAAAATATGAGTGATTTGAACACTGCAATTACATTGTTAGGGTATTCTGTGTTTGTCTGTGTACTTATGTTTACTAGTGAGTTTTATACCTTCAGATTTTTTGTTGCTCATTAGCATTCTTCTCTTTTGGATTGAAGAGCTCCCTTTAACATTTCTTGTAAGATAGATCTGGTGATAATGAAATCCCTTGGCTTTTGCTTGCCTAGAAAAGTCTTTATTTCTCCTTCATGTTTAAAGGACAACTTTGCTAGATATAATATGCTAGGTTTGGAAGTTTTGTTTGTTTGTTTTCTTCAGCACTTTGAATATATCATCCCATTCCCTCATTACCTATAAGGTTTCCACTGAGAAGTCTGCTGCCAGATGTATCAGAGCTACTTTGTATGTTATTTGTTTTTTTTCTTTTGCTGCCCTTAGGATCCTCTCTTTGTCCTCAAATTTTAAAAGTGTGATTTTTATAGACCTTAAGGTAGTCTTAGTGGAGTTGAATGTTTTGATATTCTTTGACATTCTTGTACCTGGATGTTGATATATTTCTCTAAATTTGGAAACTTCTTTGTCCTTTTTTTTTTTTTGAATAAATGTTTTACCCTGAGCTCTTTCTCTGCATCCTGTTTGTGGTCAATAGCTCTAAGCTTTTCCCTTTTGTGGCTAGTTTTTAGATCTTATAGGTATACCTCATTCTTTTTTATTTTATTTCATTCTTTTTCTCTATGTATCTTCATATAGCCTGTCTTTGAGCTTACTAATTCTTTCTTCTACTTGATCAAGTTTGCTGTCAGAAGACTCTGACGCATTTTTCAGTTAGTCAGTTGAATTCTTCAGCTCTAGAACTTCTGCTTGAGTTTTTTAATTACTTCAATCTTTTTGTTAAATTTCTTTGATAGAATTCAGAATTCCTTCTCTGTGCTATCTTGAAGCTCCTTGAGCTCCCTCTAGACAACTATTCTGAATTCTCTATCTGAGAGGTCACAGATTTTTATCACTCCAGGATTGGTCAGTTTTAGTCTGCTAAAGCAGATTTAGTCTGCTTGGTGATGTCATGTTTTCGTGGATGTTCTTAATGCTTATTCATGGATGTCTGGGCATCAAAAAGTTAGGTATTTATTCCAATCTTCATAGTCTGGGCTTGCTTGCACCCATCCTTTTTAAGAGAGCTTTCCAAAAACTCAAAGGGGATTGAGTGTTACTACTTAAGGCTGAGGCCGCTGCAGCTATTTCAGTGTTTAGAAACACAGCTTTGATGAACTTGATAAGGGAGAATTCCCTTGATTTCCAGATGAAGTCTCTTGCTCACTTCCCTCACTTTCCCCCAAGCAGGAATCTGTCTCTGCACTGGGGTACTGAAAGTTGGGAGAGGGTAATACAGGCATTCCTGTAACCACCACAGCTGGCACCTGCTGATCACACTTGCTGGGTCACACCTGAATCCCACAGACTCCCAGGCTAGCATGGACCTGGGCTTGCCCAAGACCTACAGCCACTACTGGCTGGCTGCCACTGTTGTTTATTCAAAGCCCAAGGCCACTTTAGTCAACAGGTTGTAGATTCTGCCAGGACTGGGTATATCCCACCAGAGCAGCAGATTCCCATCTGGCCCAAGCTGGGTCTAGAAACACTGTTCAGGAGCAAAGTCCTGTAATTGAGGACTTCAGGAATCTGCCTCATGCCCTATTTTACTGTGGCTGAGCTGGTACCCAAATTGCAAGACAAAGTCCTCTGTATTCTTCTCTCTCCTTCTTCCAAGTAGAAGGAGTCTCTCGCCACACTGCACTACCTGGATTTAGGAAGAAGTCATGAAGCACTCCCATAGTTGCTGCAGCTGATGTCACACTGGGCTGCATGCCAAGCCCACTGCCTCTGAGATCAGCATGGCACCAGGGCTTACCCAAGGAATGCAGTCATTGTAGCGTTACTGCTGCTGCAGTTTATTTAGAGAATTAGACAACTTTAGTCAGCTGGTCATGAGGCTAGCCTGGACTCAGGGTTTTCCCACTGGGAGGAGGGGAGGATTCCCTTCTGTCCCAGGACTGATCTAAATGTTCCCTCCATAGGTACCAGCAGAATTCTGCGCAGTATTGTGTTCCACTGTGTCAGCACAGCACTGAATTCCAATGCAAAATCCTACACTTATTTCACTTTTTTTCTTTTAATTGTACTTTAGGTTTTGGGGTACATGTGAAGAACATGCAAGATTGTTGCATAGGTACATACATGGCAATGTGGTTTGCTGCCTTCCTCCCCATGACCTATATCTGGCATTTCTCCCCATGTTATCCCTCCCCAACTCCCCACCCCCTGCTGTCCCTCCCCTAGTTCCCCCCAACAGACCCCAGTGGGTGATGCTCCCCTCCCTGTGTTCATGTGTTCTCATTGTTCAACACCCGCCTATGAGTGAGAACATGCGGTGTTTGATTTTCTGTTCTTGTATCAGTTTGCTGAGAATGATAGTTTCCAGGTTCATCCATGTCCCTACAAAGGACACGAACTCATCATTTTTTATGGCTGCATAGTATTCCATGGTGTATATGTGCCACATTTTCCCTGTCCAGTCTATCATCGATGGGCATTTGGGTTGGTTCCAAGTCTTTGCTATTGTAAACAGTGCTGCAATGAACATTCCTGTGCCTGTGTTCTTATAATAGAACAATTCATAATCCTTCGGATATATACCCAGTAATAGGATTGCTGAGTCTAATGGAATTTCTATTTCTAGATCCTTGAAGAATCGCCACACTGTCTTCCACAATGGTTGAACTAATTTAGACTCCCACCAACAGTGTAAAAGTGTTCCTATTTCTCCATATCCTCTCCAGCATCTCTTGTCTCCAGATTTATTAATGATTTCCATTCTTACTGGTGTGAGATGGTATCTCAGTGTGGTTTTGATTTGTATTTCTCTGATGATCAGTGATGATGAGCATTTTTTCATGTTTGTTTGCCTCATTTTTTCATGTTTGTTTTCGTGTCTTCTTTTGAAAAGTGTCTGTTCATAACCCTCACCCACTTTTGAATGGGCTTGTTTTTTTCCTGTAAATCTGTTTTAGTTCTTTGTAGGTTCTGGATATTAGCCCTTTGTCAGATAGGTAGATTGCAAAAATTTTTTCCCATTCTGTTGGTTGCCAATTCACTCTAATGATTGTTTCTTTTGCTGTGCAGAAGCTCTGGAGTTTAATTAGATCCCATTTGTCTATTTTGGCTTTTGTTGCCAATGCTTTTGATGTTGTAGTCATGAAGTCCTTGCCTATGCCTATGTCCTGAATGATTTTGCCTAGGTTTTCTTCTAGGGTTTTTATGGTGCTAGGTCTTATGTTTAGGACTTTAATCCATCTGGAGTTAATTTTAGTGTAAGGTGTCAGAAAGGGGTCCAGTTTCTGCTTTCTGTACATGGCTAGCCAGTTTTCCCCACACCATTTATTAAACAGGGAATCCTTTCCCCATTGCTTGTTTTTGTGAGATTTGTCAAAGATCAGATGGTTGTAGATGTGTGGCGTTGCCTCCAAGGCCTCTGTTCTGTTCCATTGGTCTATATCTCTGTTTTGGTACCAGTACCATGCTGTTTTGATTACTGTAGCCTTGTAGTATAGTTTGAAGTCAGGTAGCATGATGCCTCCAGCTTTGTTCTTTTGTTTAGGGTTGTCTTGGCTATGCGGGCTCTCTTTTGGTTCCATATGAAATTTAAGATTTTTTTTCCAGTTCTGTGAAGAGGGTCACTTCACTCTTTATCTTCCAAGTACATAGCTTCTTTCTCTGTGCTGTGCTGCCTGGGTTTGGAAAAAAGGGTGGTGTAGGCAAGGCAAGACTTCCCTTGCTATGCTCCTCAATGCATCTTTCCTTTTTATTATATTAAAACTAGATACTGTGATCACTCACTTGATTATTTGTTTCTTATAAAGGTGTTTTCTTGCATAGATAGTTGTTCAGTTTGGTGTTCCTAAGGGAGGAATAATTGCACAGAAGCTTTTAAGTATAGCCCCATTTGTTTATTTTTGCTTTTTTTTTTTTAATCTGTACTTTGGGTGTTACATCCAAAATCTCAATGTAGTTTTGATTTGTGTTTCTCTAATGACCAGTGATGATGAGCATTTTTTCATATGTTTGTTGGCCTCATATATGTCTTCTTTTGTAAAGTGTCTGTTCATATCCTTTGCCCACTTTTGAATGGGCTTGTTTGTTTTTTTCTTGTAAATCTGTTTTAGTTCTTTGTAGATTCTGGATATTAGCCCTTTGTCAGATAGGTAGATTGCAAAAATTTTTTCCCATTCTGTTGGTTGCCAATTCATGCTAATGATTTTCTTTTACTGTGCAGAAACTCTGGAGTTTAATTAGGTCCCATTAATCTATTTTGGCTTTTGTTGCCAATGCTTTTGGTGTTTTAGTCATGAAGTCCTTGCCTATGCCTATGTCCTGAATGGTTTTGCCTAGATTTTCTTCTAGGGTTTTTATGGTGTTAGGTCTTATGTTTAAGTCTTAAATCCATCTGGAGTTAATTTTAGTGTAAGGTGTCAGGAAGGGGTCCAGTTTCTGCTTTCTGCACATGGCTAGCCATTTAAAGAAAAAAAAAAAAACCAGCATGATACTCAGGCTACCCACCTCTCTCTCCCTCCTTAGAACAGCCTATTTCCTGTTTGGGGATTTCATTTGTCTTGTTCTAGCTATTCATCTCTCAAATATCAATATATACATGTCACCCCATTTGGAAAACATCCTCCATTCCCCATAGTAAGTTGAATAGACCTTCTCTTTGCTCCCATGGCCCTTGTGCCCATGTGAATACCCAGAGGCGTCTTTTCATTGGTACACCACCTCCCTCCTTCACCAAACTAGCAGTCCTTGAGGGTAGAGCCTGACTTTCAACTCTGCTTAGCATAGTGCTGGCATGCAGAGGGTGCTCTGAGTGAACAGTGTCTCCAAGTGGCCTCTCTGCTTTTCCCTCTAGGTGTTGCTCTGCCTTAGGTGTGCTTACTTACCACCCTGACCACCATGCTCACCACGTCTTTCCAACCAAATCTGCTCCAACATTTGGATCCACATATTTGATTCTTCCTTTGACATTTTACTTCCCAAACTTCTCATGAGTCTGGGCTGCCCCTCAGTGATACCAGCCAGTTCCTCACCTTGAACCTGTGACCCTCTGTCCTACAAGTCTCCAAGGTTGGGCTGCATTTAGAGGTTAGAGACAGAGACTGGCACCCCAACCTATGGCCTCCCACACTACTTCAGGCACATGCCCAGAGGTGCTACCTTCCTAATGAACAGCACCACAAACCCATGCAGTGAAAGCTTGGCTTCTAATCTGCTCTTCAAACATATATATAGTCATGATATTCCAAATAAAGAAAGCATTTCAATGAATGTGGAATAGTTCCAAATAAAATAAACATCTAGTTTAAAAGTACACACATTTCCCCCATGATTCCATCTTGCACCATCTCTTGAGGGAGTAACTATCACACATTAAGTAGTTTCTTATGAACATAAATTTCTTCATTACTCACATCTGTTTTCCATTCATTCGTGTTAGTTTCTCTGATTAAAGCATCATTTCGGAGCCAATTTCTCAGTATTGGTGGAAAAGAAAGTTCAGAATCCAGTGAAATATGATGTAAATGAAAGGAAATACAGTGTTTATTTTAGGCATACTTTTAAAAAGTCATGAGGACCTGGAGAGACTGGCCCAGGGATGGGGAAATGTTATAAAGCACAGCATGAGACATAGAGGGGAGTTGCCTGAAGGAGCTGGGTCTTGGGGGTTACCTTAGTGCCCGCCAGCTGGAGAATAGGATGAACATTCTAATCCAAGGATGCACAGTGGAGAATGTAGGAAATGTCAAGCCATTCACCAATGCTGCAGTTCACTAGCTCACACAGTACTGGGAAGACTAAATTAAAGTACTGATATGTACAAATAAATAATACCTATTATTAGTTGTGAGGAAAGCTAAGGCCTCAATTAATCTGTACTCACAGCCCTGATTCCCTATTCTCCTTTAAAGCAAACAAATAAAAAAAAACAAAACTTCTTTGAAGCAAAATTTCTGCAAACTCATTTTTTCTCATTTTTGTCTCCAACTGTCTCTTGAAATCACTCCAATATAACTCACACTCCCACCCATTTATCGACAATGTCCTTGCCAAAGTGACCAATGAATCACACATTTGCTAAATTCAATAGTCAGTTCTTAGTCTTTATCTTACTTGATTTTCACAGCATTTGATGGTACTCACCACTCCCTCCTACTTTTGTACCTGGCTCCCAGGACTGCACTTGCCTGGTTTTCCTTCTGCCTCACTAGCTGTGCCTCTCTTTCTCTTTTGCTTGTTCTTATTCACATCCCGACTACCCGATGTTGGACCCCCCTAGCTTCAGTGCTTGGCTTTCTTGTCTTTTTCAACACTCAATTATTATTGTCATCTCAAGACTTTAAATTCAATCCATTTACCAACCAGTTCCAAATGTTTATCTCTAGCGTGGACTTCTTCCAGACGAAATATGCAACTGCATACTCAACATCCACTTTTGCACATCTAATAAGACAACTCATATTTTCAGTAGGCTTATTAAAAATAACTTATATATCATAAAATTCACCCATTGTTAGTGTACAATTTAATGAATTTTTGGCAGATATATAAACATGCAATATCACACTACAATCCAGTTTTGGAACATTTTTATCACCCCAAAAAGTTCCTTTGTGCCTATTTGCCTCCACTCCTAGCCCTAACCCTAGACAAACACTGATCTATTTTCTATCCTTGTAAGTATGTCTTTTCTGAACATTGCAAGTAAATGGAATCATACAATCTGTAGTGATTTGCACCTGACCTCTTTCACTTAGCATAATGTTTTTTGAGATTCATAAATATTGTAGCACATATCCACATTTCAATTTCATTTCTTTTTGTTGCTCAATTATATTTCATCATGTGGACACACTACACTTTGTTCATTCACCTGTTGATGGACATGTGGATTATATTCAGTTTGGTGGTATTCACAGTGTGGCTATGAACACTTGCAACATGTCTTTGTGTAAACTCATGTTTTCACTTCTTTTGGGAGGATTCCTAGTGGTAGCATCTCTGAGTCGTATGATAAACTTATGTGTAACTTTTTAAGAAACTGCCCATATACTTTTCAACATGGCTGCATCAGTTTACTTTTCTGACAGCAATATATGAAAGTTCCAGTTTTTCCACATCTTTTCCAACATTTGGTATTATCTGTCTTTAATTATACCCTTTACAGCAGATGTATAATGGTGTCTCAAGCTTTTAACTTGAACTTCCTTCATGATTCAGGATTTTGAGTATTTTTTTCATATTCTTATTAGCTATTTATATATCTTCTTAGTAAAATGACTGTTTACTTTTGGTTTGTTTGTTTGTTTTTGTTTGTTTGTTTGAGACCAGAGTCTCACTCTCTCACCCAGGCTGGAGTGCAGTGGTACAGTCTTGGCTCACTGCAACCTCCATCTCCTGGGCTTATGCGATTCTTTTGCCTTAGCCTCTTAAGTAGCTGAGATTACAGGTACTCGCCACCACACCCAGTTAATTTTTGTATTTTAGTTGAAAATAAAATTTTTGTATTTTTAGTTGAAAATAAAATAAAACCCTGTCTCTACTAAAAATAGAGACAGGATTTCACCATATCAGCCAGGCTGGTCTTGAACTCCTGACCTCAAGTGACCCACCCGCCTGGGCCTTCCAAAGTGCTAGGATTACAGGTGTGAGCCACCACACCCAGCTATTTACATTTTTTGCTCATTTATTAACTGAGTTGTCTTACTATAGAGCTGTAAAAATTATTTATGTATTTTGGATACAAGTACTTTATCAGATACATAATTTGCAAATATTTTCTCCAAGTTGATGGCTTATCTTTTCATTTTCTTAATAGCATCTTTGAAGTACAAAAGTTTTAAATTTTGATAAACTCAAATTTATTATATTTTTATTATGGATTGTGTTTTTGGATTGTATCTAAAAATTATTTGGCTAACTCAAAGTCATGAATATTTTCTTCTATGTTTTCTTCCAGAAGTTTTATAGTTTTAGGTCTTACATTTCTCTAGATCTCTTATGTGTTATGAGACAACTCAAATTTTACTCAACTGAAACTGACCTTCTGATTTGTTTCTATTAACCCAAAGCTGTTTCTCCTGGAGTCATCATCGCCTCACTAAATGGACTTTTAATTTTTTTTCTATTGCTTGGGTCAAAAACCTGGAGTCATCCATAACTCCTGTCTTTCTGTCTGCCCACATCCTACCTACCATCAAGTCCTGTCTGCACTACCTTCAGAATAGATCTAATGATCACTTCTCACTCCCTCCACCACTACCACCCTGATTTAAGCCACTTTCACCTCTCATCTAGAATATTGCAGTAGCCTCCTAACTGATCTTTTTGCTTCCATTCTCACCCCTCATTTTCAACCCAACAGCCAGAGTGGTCCTATGAAAATACATTCATGTCACTTCTCTGTTCAAACCTTCTAATAGCTCTACTCAAGTCAGAGTTAATGCCAAATTATTATTATTATTATTTATTTTTTATTTTTTAGCACAGGGGACTTTATTAATAGTACACAAAGTGGAGCTCCCTAGGCTCCTTCCTCTTCAGGAAGTCTGCATGGAAATTGTGAGGAGGGGAGATTCTCAGTGAGGTGGGGGACTGAGGGTGGCAGGGACTCCTCAGCAGCTGAGGGCCTTTCTCTTCCTTTCATGCTCTTGCTGGGGCTTGTGGTCCAGAGGTCTTATTCCTTGAAGGCCATGTGGGCCATGAGGTCCACCACCCAGTTGCTGTAACCAAATTCATTGTCATACCAGGAAGTGAGCTTGACAAAGTAGTCATTGAGGGCAATGCCAGCCCCAGTATCAAAGGTGGAAGAGTGAGTGTCACTGTTAAAGTCAGCGAAGACAGCCTGGTGCTCAATGTAGTCCAGGATGCCCTTGAGAGGGTCCTCTGATGCCTGCTTCACCACCTTCTTGATGTCATCATATTTGTTAATGCCAACTTATTTAGGATGACCTATGCGGTTGGGTTTCCCCTTACTTCTATGACCTAATATCCTAGTATTCCGTTCCCTTACTTTTTGGGTTCCCTATTTCTGCTCTGGCCTGACATCATTCTTAGCTCTATCTCAGAGTCTTTGCATCAGATAGTAATGCTTGTACCTGAAATTCTCATCCCCCAGGTGTCTACATGGTTTGATCCCCCACTTTCTTTACCTGTTCTTATGTCACCTTGAGCCTCTTACCTGGCCACTCTATTTATTTATTTATTTATTGAGACAGGATCTGGCCCTGTTGATCTGGCTTGAGTGCAGTGGTGTGATCTCGGCTCACTGCAACCTCTGCCTCCTAGGCACAGCCATCTTCCCACCTCACCCCACTAATTTTGAGACTTTAGGTAGCTTGGACTACAGGCGTGCCCCACTATACTTTGTAGAGACAACAGTTTACCATGTTGCCCAGGCTGGTCTCTTAACTGCTAAGTTCAAACAATCCACCTGCTTCAGCCTCCCAAAGTGCTGGGATTACAGGTGTCAGTCACTGTGCCTGGCCGACTCTATTTAAAACTGCAATTCACCTCTCCCTCCTAGCCCTCCTTATCCCCTGATCCTGCATTATTTGTCTCTACACTTTTATCACCATCTGACATACTAACTACAGAGCTTGTTTGTGGTCCATCTCCTTCACTGGCATACACTCTCTATGAGGGTGGAGGCATTCATTTGTCTTGTTCACTGCCCTATCCCTAGTACCTTGAAGACATAACAGGCGCTTAAAGAATATTTGTTGGTTGAATGATTGAAAGTCAAGACAAGATTCTGTGAAACAGCATTTCCAAAACTGAAGTCCATAGAATACTAGCATCCTCTTAGAAATGGACTGCCCCAAAAAAGACTTCAAGTTGAGAAACTTTTCATATCATTTCTACGCTTGGGAATTTTAGAAGCTTGTTCTGAGACTACACACACTTAACCTAGCATTTCTCATGCAGTTCTTGGAAAATACTAAAATACTAAATACCTATTAGTATTTTTTTCCACTCTGTAGAAGACAATGTGGAAGACTCAATCCTAAGTAGAATCTCCATATCAGAATATATCTGTGATATTCCTGACCATTCTCAGAGTCTCTGGAAGTCCTGTTTGGAGCCTTGTGCCCTGTGCACCACCACAACAGCATGAGAGCACCAAGTCTTGTCCAGGCTGATGGTCCCAAAGCCTGCGCCATCTGCTGAAGCACAAAGAGGAAGGGGCACTGAGCAGGGCCAGGATCCCAAGACCCAAGGACCCCCACATGAGAAAGAGATGCATGTGCCAGAGCAGGGTTCCTGGGTTTTCAGCTAACATAAAATGAAAATGCTGGTGGGACTCTGAAAGAGTGAGCCTGAGAGAACTAGAAAAAAGTGACCAGAGAAGTCCCTCCAGAGCACCTCAGCAAATGTGAACTGTCAGCGGTGCTGGGCTCATACCCACGGACAGCCAGTTTGTTCTCAGCCCATTTTGACTTTTTTTTTTTAATGTAGTGACACTTCACAAGTGATACTAGTCTATTTCATAAAAATTAGAAAACCAGGAGAAGAAAACAATGACTCTAGTGACAGCCACCAATAACCTTTTGGACTCTTTTCTTGCCCTGGGTAAAAACCTGCCCAACAATGAAGTCATGTCCTATGTTCCCAGACCATTGATTGTGGCTTAAATGCTATCCTAGGATCTTGCATCGGATTGTCCACTAATTACATTGTTTTAATGTCCAAAATTGGAAAGTTTTAAATTAGTGTTAATCAACTACACTTTGATAGACAACATATAGTTACTCTTACAATATGTAATAAAGTGAAGAATATGTAAATTTAAAAACAAAGAATGGTGACTTCACAAATTATGTATTAATTTTCTTTCCAACTTTTAGGTTCAAGGGGTACATGTGTAGGTTTGTTACATGGGTGAATTGCATATTGTGGGGGTTTGGTATACAGATCATTTTGTCACCCAGGTAATCCACATAATATTCAATAGGTAGTTTTCCAACCCTTACCTGCTTCCCACCCTCCACCATCAAATAGGCCCAATGTCTATTGTTTCTTTTTATTTTTATTTTTTTTTCTTTCTTTCTTTCTTTCTTTCTTTCTTTTTCTTTCTTTCTTTTCTTTCTTTCTCTTTCTTTTTCTTTCTTTTTCTCTCTTTTTCTCTTTCTTTCTTTCTTTCTTTTTCTTTCTTTTTACATAGAGTCTTGCTCTGTTGCCTAGGTTGGAGTGTAGTGGCATAATATCAGCTCACTGCAGCCTCCACCTCCGGCATTCAAGTGATTCTCCTCCCTCAGCCTCCCATGTAGCTGATTACTGGCATATGCTACCACATCCAGCTAATTTTTGGTATTTTACTAAAGACAGGGTTTCACCATGTTGCCCAGGCTGGTCTTTAACTCCTGAGCTCAGGCAATCCTCCTGCCACGGCCTCTGAAAGTGCTAGGAGTACAGGCGTGAACTACCACGCCCAGCCTCTATTGTTTCCTTATTTTTGTCCATATGTAGCTCAATGTTTAACACCCACTTATAAGTGAGAAAATGTGGTATTTGGTTTTCTGTTCCTTCATTAATTTGCTTAGGATAATAGCCTCCAGCTCCATCCATGTTTCTGCAAAGGACATGAATTCATTCTTTTTATGACTACGTAGTATCCCATGGTGTATATGTACTACATTTTCTTTATCCAGTACACCATTGATGGGCACCTATGTTGATTGCATGTACTTACTATTGTGAATAGTGTTATGATGAGCATGTGAGTGCATGTGTCTTTATTGTAGAATGATTTATATTCTTTTGTGTGTATACCCAGTAATGGGATTGCTGGGCCAAATGATAGTTCTAGTTTAAGTTCTTTGGGAAATCTCCAGACTGCTTTCCACAGTGGCAGAACTAATTTACATTCCCACCCACGTTGTATATGCATTCCCTTTTCTACTCAATCTTGCCAATATCTGTTATTTTTGACATTTTAATATAGTAATAGCTATTTTGACTGGTGTAAGATGGTATCGTTAGCTTTGTTAAAGATCAGATAGTTGTAGATGTGTGGCTTTATTTCTATTTCATTTGCATTTATTTATTTCTATTTTATTTGCATTTCCCTAATGGTTAGTGATATTGAGCATTTTTCATATGCTTGTTGGCCACAAGTATGTCTTCTTTTGAAAATTATCTGTTCAAGTTCTTTGCCCATTTTTCAACGGGGTTATTTGTGTTTTGCTTATTGAATTGTTTAAGTTCCTTGTAGTTCTGAATGTTAGACCTTTGTCAGTTGCATAGTTTGCAAATATTTTCTCCCATTCTATAGGCTGTCTGTTTATTTTGTTGATAGTTTCTTTTGCTGTGCAGAAGCTCTCTAGTTTAATTAGGTCCCACTGGTCATTTTTGGTTTTGATGCAATTGCTTTTGGAGACTTCATCTTGAAGTCTTTGCCAGAGCCAACATCCAGATGATGTCTCCTAGTTTTCTTTTAGGGTTTCTAAAGTTTTAGGTTTTACGTTTAAGTCTTTAATCCATCTTGAGTTGATTTTTATATATGGTGAAAGGAAAGAGTGTTCTGCATATGGCTAGCCAGTTATCCCAGCATTATTTATTGAATAGGGAGTCCTTTCCCCCATTGCTGTTATTGTTAGCTTTGTTAAAGATCAGATAGTTGTAGATGAGTGGCTTTATTTCTAGGAAGAGAGGAAGTCAAACTATCTCTCTTCACAAGCGATGTGATTCTATACCTAGAAAACCCCATAGCCTCTGCCCAAAGATTCCTATATCTGATAAACAACTTCAGCAAAGTTTCAGAATACAGAATCAATGTACAAAAATTAGTAGCATTTCTGTACACCAATAATGTCCAAGCTGAGAACCAAATCAAGAATGCAATCACATTCACAATAGCCACACACAGAATAAAATACCTAGAAATACAGCTAACCAAGAAGGGGAAAGATCTCTCTGAGGAGAATTACAAAACACTACTGAAAGAAATCAGGGATAACACAAACAAATGAAAAAACATCCCATGTTCATGGATAAGAAGAATCAATATTTTTAAATTGGACATACTGCTCAAAGCAATTTAAGATTCAATGCTATTCCTATCAAACTACTGACAATATTTTTCACAGAATTAGAAAAAAACTATTATAAAATTCACTTGGAAGCAAAAATGAGCCCAAATAGCCAACATAATCCTAAGCAAAAGAACAAAGCTGGAGGCATCTACTACCTGACTTCAAACTATATTGCAAGGATACAGTAACCAAAACAGCATGGTACAGGTACAAAAACATACATACAGACCAATGGAACAGATTAGAGAGCCCAGAAATACATTTTTCCTCTCAACTCTGTTATTCTCCCATTTTTGCTACTGAAGTCAAGCTGGCTTTTGCCTCATGTTCTTCCTACCCCCTTATCTCTATATTTTATAGTCTATCCTGGAATTTTTCCATTAGAGAAAGATAACTTTGTGGTGTGGTTTGAGCATTGGAAATGGAGAGGCAGAAGTAGAAGATAGTCCAAGCCTGTGTCCCTGTAACTCTTTTGTCCACTACCTCTGCAATAATTATGGAAATACTAAGTTCTCTTTGCATATTTTTAAGTTGATATAAATTTTGTCATACTTTTAAATATTTGCCAAAGATTTAGAGGAATTACCAAAATGTTTTCCAAAGTCAGTACAGCACTTCATATTCCTACTAGCACTGAAGTTTTAATTTATCCACATCCTTGTCAACACTTGTTATTATCTGTCTTGTTTATTACAGTGATCCTGTAGGGGTGAAGTAGTACCTAATTGTGGTTTTGGTTTCCATTTTCCCGATGACTAAATGATGTTAAACATCTTTTTATGTGCTTTTTAGTCAATTGTACTTCTGTCTTAGAGAATGCCTATTCATGTGTTCTGCACATTTTAAAAGCAGGACCCTGTGGTATGTGGCTTATGTGTCAACAAAACTGTTATTTATGAAAAATGTAAGGGAGGCATCAGGATTCTGGATCACATCAATTTATGGACATAACATGAGAGGAACAGAAAATTATTTGAAATGAAATACCTATTTTATTAGGAAAACATGGTTGGGTTTTCTGAGGGATCAGGTATAACAGAAGTGCTTAAGAGAAAAATGGAGAGTGTCCACCACTTTATTAAGCCTAAAAAGAGAAGTAACTGGGGAACAGTGAGTGTGGGTGATAGGAAAGAGGAGAGAGAGTACAGAGAGGATCTGAAAGCCATTTCAAACATAAGGCTCATGTAGCCTTGGGGTTAATGGGTTTGCTTGGGAGCAAGTACAACATTACTGAACATGTAATCTCTTGCTGTGTCTGATGAAAAACATCACTTTGCCAAAGAAATCCACATTTCATACTACATTAACATTATGTATATCTTTTTAATGGAATGCCCTAAAATTCTCTTATTATCTGTAAGTTCTTACATGCTCTCAAATCAAATCTTAATTTAAAAAAATTAATTTTCATCACACTTTGTATTTGATGCTACAGAAACTTTATTCATGTCATGTTTTCTTAGCTATGTCAAAGGGCCATTTTCTGAATATGCCTCTTTTTGCAAATGTGAAATCAAGCCCTTCCTCAAGCCTGGCAGATCAGTTCTCACCTGCAGGGATTGAAAGGGAGAGCCAGTTCGAGATCATGTAGCTGATTAGTAATGGAGTGGAGCAACTGACAATAAATTAGGAGAAAAATGTTTAATGAGGGTTGTCTTAGTATTTCCAGCTGTTTAAAGAAACATTGTTTGCCATATTCTACCAAGACAAAAATGAAAGTACTTAACCCCATTAGTTATTATGTCAAAGGAAGTGAACTGGTACCCTTGGCTTCCATGGATGTCATGTTAGTAATACTATCTTTTTTAAAAAGTCTTCATTATTATCTGGTCTCAAACAAGTGAAGATTACATTTATTTTGTTTGAAGTACCTTTTTAAGTATAATATCCCTCACACCATCATGGTTCCTTTCTGTTTTTCCTTCACTGATCTAATGCTACAAAAACCAAGTTCAAAAGTCCTCCAATACGTTTCTTACTCTCAGCTGGTCACACTCAGCTGGGAGATGACATGTCATCAGCTAGTTGTACAGACCTGACTTGGAAATCTTTAAATTCTCTACATGTCTTTTAGTAGCACAGACTTAAAAAAAAATCAATAAAAAGATCAGTGGTTGCCCAAAAGTAGAGGGAAGAGAGGGCTGAATGGGTGGAGCACAGATGATTTGTAGGGGAGTGAGACTACTGTGTATGATTCTATCAGGCTGGATACATATCATTATAGCTTTATCCAAATCCATAGAATATACAGCACCAAATGTAAATCCCAAGGCAAACTATGGATTTTGGGTGATTGATGCATCAGTGTAGGTTCATCAATTGTAATGAATGTGCCACTCTGGTGGGGGGCACGATCATCAGGGAAACTAAGCCTATTGGGGCTGGGAAATATGGGAAGTCTCTGTAACTTCCCCTCAACTTTTTTGTGAACCTAAAACTGCTCTAAAAAATAAAGTCTATTAAAAGTGATAAATGTCATAATTTCAAAAAAGAATCAGGCAAGAGCTACTTTTTATGGTTTAAAAAATTGCCAGTGTTTTTAAAACTAATAATAAAGCCACTTCAGTTTCTTTATTCAGAAGAGATAGTGTTTAATAAAATATCTTGTCTCTCTTTTAAAGAATAATTCATAAAATTGTTCTAGTAAACTGTGTACAAGTAGTAACTGTTTTATGTAAACTGAAAAAAACTGAATTTTTAAGGTGGGGTAAATAAGATTATTTTTTATGTTCATAAAAACGTACTAGTTTTGAAAAGGCTTCTCACTGGTTGGTGAGGGGGTCGGTGATAGGAGCAGAGGCACAGTAAATGGTCAGCCAGAGGAAAGCATTGGCAAGAAGCAGGGATTCAGTCTAGAAGCCCTAGTTTACCCACCCAGGCATTCCACACATGCTTAGTGATACTTACAGTGTGCCTTCCCTACACGGCTGGGAACCTTAGAACCTGGAGAGGAAACAGGTGCTAATCAAATAGCCTAACAAATGCAGTCGTGTATCATTTAATGACAGGGAGACATTCTGAGAAGCATCACTGAGTGATTATGTCATTATGGGACCATGATAAAGCATACTTACACAAACCTAGATAGTATATATATTTATTTCTGTATTTTTTTAATATGGAAAACCAAATGTCCCAGGGTCATTACTGAATATCAGTTATTTCTCCTACTTAATCTGCAAAACTGGTATCAGGTGCCATAGATCAGATCTCTACATATGCTCCATTATAATCCTGTGGGACCATCCGTTGTATCTGGGATCTGCCATTGACCAAAACCTAATGTGACAGATGCAATGAAGGAAGTCTCAGGTCTCTGCACATATGTCACAGGAACATAATCTACCATAGTTATATTATCTTTAAAATGAAAAATGACTTGATTTTTAGTGAGTTTTAAAAGAATATCAAAGGCTATTTTATTAAGCTAATGGAGATTCTCTTAAAGAACTTTGAACCTCAACACATGCACACCAGACTCTAATCATTACCATGAATATTTCATGCCTCCATACAGGCATAAAGTAAGTGATAGTTGGGAGCATGATATAGGTAGTATTTTATAGCTTTCTATCACACATGTGGAAGAATGCACAACCCAAGAAACAGAGTGGCTGTGCTGCAGAAATGGGCTTTGAGGCCGGTGATTATTGTCTTTGCTTGCATAAAGCAGGCTCAGGAGGAACCTGCAGACCTGTTATCTTTGCCTTCTCTCTGCCACTTTTCCTTCTACCTCTCTTCTTACTGTCACCTGTTGCCTTCCTCCCTGACAGTGTCATTGTCTACAAGCATGAGAATCCTTCTCTCCTCAGGAAACAGTCCTTTCTCAAAGCTTCAGCACTCACCATGGTTCAAAGCCTTCCCAAGACTTTACTGTTGAGTCTGGCCCCTGTCCCAGAGCTTGGTGTCCTGGTCAAGCACCTCAGACCCATCTGGCCCCAGACAAATTAACCTCGGCACCTCCCAGTCTGACTTCCCCGTCTCATTTCTCTTTCTCAGCAGCATCAAACTCCTCATGTTGAAACCTTTCCTTCTTTCTCTATGCCGCGGTCTTCCACGTTGAGTGTGTGTTTAAACTCCCTTGGTGTCTGGGCTGTACCTCTAGGTTTTGGAGTATGCCTGAAAATTTGTGTATCTAACAAGTTCCCAGAAGACACAACCGTTGCTCTGCTACTGCTGACCATTGGTCCATACCTACCAATTGCTGCTAAGCCCTATTGTATTCTCCTTTGTGAGGCCTGTCTTACTGACTCAAACTGACCCCCTTCCCTTCTTATCTCATATCAGGACATCCTGACTGGGGTCCCTGGTGCCTCACCCACTCCACCCTAACCATCCTTACCTGCACCCCCAGGTGCAACTTCTGAAAATGCTGCGTGCATTCGCATCCTCCTCCCTGCACATTCTTGATGTCTGCACTGCTTGAGGAATATAGCCAAGACTCCTTAATGTGACATCAGAGGCTTTCCATAACTTGACCCCAAAATCCTTCTGCAATCTTGAGTCCTTCTTCATCCTAGAAAAGACATTCTGCTCCACCCATGCTAACATTCTGTTCCCCAAAGACTCCATTTTACTTCCACCTCTTTTGTAATGGTTTAGAGAATTGGGGGATGTGGTGCTGGGACCAAATCCCAAGCATTCCACATTCTATGTGTGTGATGGTAGAGCCACTCATTTATCACGCAGGAATGTGGAGCCTTCATTTCCATGATAGCTGGTGATGATAATACCTGTGATACTCCTCACAAAGATAGCATAAAAATTGATAAGAAATGCATCTGATGCAGATATCACAGCCTGGCACACAATAGCTGCCTGATAGTTCATGGTATTTATGGATATATTCAATAATTTACATAAAATGCATATTGCCTCTATGATAAAACCCAGGGCTAGGCCTGGGCCTATAGAAAAGGTTTCTCTGATCAAAGTTATCAGTGTAGTTGAAAGTTAAACCCTGAAACCTCAAACTCATTAGCCACCCATTCATCTGACAAGCCTGTTTCCCAAATCAACAAATTTGAGAGCCTTTTCCCAGTGGCAATTGAATTGGTAAGTATTCATATGCCTTGAAAAGTCAAGTGTCATTCATTTTATTCTTAGTTAAGTCAAGCTGACAGTGCCAGGCAGGACTGAGGTTTGCACTGTCAGTGTCAGAAAAGTCAGGACATGTACTTATTACGTCAAAAGGATGGTTGGCAACATGATCTCATGTTTGCTTATGTGAAGTTCTAAATGTTCAAACTAAAATTATGTTCTCTTATTTCTTTTTTAATTTAATCTTCCCTTTGCGGGGAGGGAATTTTTTTAAAGTAATTTTCCTTTTTCTTTTCCTCTGTTTAAGGCTTACCTCCAATTCCTTCAACTTCCAGAACAGGCTTTGCAGAATTCTCCATGAGGGGACGCATGAGGGAGAAACTGCAAGCTGCGAGGGTGAGAGAAACCACATGAATATTCTGTTCAGTGCTGATTGCAATCTTCCAGGGCTTGTCTAGCTTACTTTTGTGCTCCAAACTGCATGGATTTGAATACCATTCAATTTGTCTTTCAAGTTTTAAATGTTAACGTCTTATTTTGCATTGGCACAGATGAAAATGATGCTTCAGAATTTAATGTCATTTTTCTAAACCATATTCCTTGCGCTTACCCTTTAAAGAAGGATAGCAGTATTTTTTTACTGATTATTTCTCAGCATTCCTGACATCATGTAGCAGTAATTTTCTGTTTGACTTTTTAGTCCAAAGCAGAAAGTGCATTGCTGCAGGAAATCCCCACTCCTCGGCCCAGGCACTTACGAAGTCCAAGTAAGAAAGAACTTGAGACTGAATTTGGCACAGAGGTGAGAAATGGACCATCTTTACTTTGTGATCAAAACCAAGGAAGCAGAATATAAAGTTTCCAGCAAAAGGTTTTAGAGCAGAGCTATGCACAGAGGAGATATTAAATGCTTATTAATAATTATAATATAATTTGGGAGACTGAGGTGGGAGAATCACTTGAGTCCAAGAGTTCAACACCAGCCTGGGCAACAGAGCAAGATCCCACCCCTACTAAAAATAAAAATTAAAAAGTTAGCTAGGCATGATGGCTTATGCTTGTAGTTCCAGCTACCCAGGAGGCCAAGGTGGGAGGATCACTTAGACCCAGGAGTTCAAGGTTGCTGTGAGCTATGGTTATGCCACTGCAGTCCTGCCTGAGCGACAGAGTGAGACCCTACTTCAAAAGTAATTATTCTTATAATAGCTACTATTTATATGGTACTACTCTGTGCCAGGTATTTTGCCACCTTTGTCCCATGTTACCGCATTGCACCATCCCTACAGGGCAAGTACTGTTATTTTCATTCACATTTAACAGATGAGGAAACCAAGGGTCAGAGTAGATGCGAAGCCACCTGGGGCCACAGAGCACACATGCGGACGAGTCGGGATTTGATCCCAGCTCTGTATCACTTCCAGTCTGTCTCATTGGATCAGCATGGCTGGATACATGGATCTTGCTAGAAAGCAGGGAGATAAAAGTGCAGTAGAAAAAAATGGAGTCAGATGTTAAGGGTCCTTGAATGTCACATTTAGGAGCCTCAGTAGTTTCCTACAAGACATGGAAAGCTATTGACAACAGGATGGGGAGGCAATCTGAATGCCCTAGAGTGAATTTCATTTGCATCTGAGGTGCTGGTGAGGAATCTCAATATGTGTTCCTCCAGAGACACAGAGGAAGGGCCCAGGCCTAGAGAAACAGATTAGGGAAGTGTTTCTACTGTGGTGAGTGTTGAAGTTCTGCGAGTGCCTTTGGAGAAAACCTGAGTTAAAGCCCTTGAGGAGGAGAGAGAGCCCAGAAAAGAAAAACAGAGATGTCAATGAGGGGTAAGCGCTAAGCTAAGACGGCAGAAAAAGGAAGAGAAAGAAAAACAGCAAATGGCTCAGGAGGTGTTTGCAACTCCAACCCAATCGGTTTTTGTTGCTTTTATTGGTTTGGGTTGTTTTTAACCGATAAGACAAAGAAGCCCAAGTTCTAAGGATATTTCTGATTTCTTAAATGATGCCTTTTCTTTTTCTAGGATGAGGTGTTATAAAATGTTACCTATATTCACCCCGAACAGGTCACACAGGTTGCATAATTATAAGGAATGTTGCAGCCCTGCTTATGTTTTGTGGTCTTCAGTAGGAACACTAGTCAGTCCAATGAAATGGCTTTATGACAATTTGTTATACGCCTTCATGATGCATTCTACTAAAAAAGCATTTCTTTCTTTTAATTTCCGTTTATTTTCTTCTCTATAAAAGCCATAATTTTAAAATATTGGAAAATAAAGAAAAATATCAATAATCTCATCAGCTTGAAACAGGTACTTTGGTTATTTTGGAGGGCATGTGAGCTAAGCATCTGGTCATGTTAGCTAAGTGATAGGAGGTTCCAGTTTTTTATATCTGGCTTTTTCTGTATCTGCTGACTGAAAATGATTTCACAACACCATTTCAAAACATAGATATCCTTATTCACATAGCTCTCACTGTCCATGGGCCACAAATACTGATATCTCAAATAAAGCTGGAAGTTGTAGAAGTAAAAATATACTCCCTTGGCTACTAGGGTGTTTATTTCTCTTTGTGATCAGGACTTGGCTTGTATGTTCATAGTATTCCATATTCCCTAAGTACCATTCTTATGGTATTGAGGCAAACATCAACTGCTTTGTCTTTAGACCAAGTCACATATTCACAATAGAACATCTCACAAGCACATTTCTTCATGTATATACCTCAAATCCAGAAGGAATATCTGAAAACAAAGGTTCAATATCCTGTTGGTCAAAAAATTTAGTACACAAAGAGCACAAATACTGAACTTCAGCTGCCCAGGGCTAACGGCTGCCTGTGACCTTTGGCATGAGTTTAACTACCTCCAGACCCCTGTTCCTGCCTGTGTAAAATAAGGGTAATACCAGAACCTAGTTCTTGGTATTGTTTTGAGGATTAAATGAGTGAATACATGTTACAGTGTTTCACATAGTACTGGGCACATGGTCAGCCCTCTCTATTTAAGTATTAGTGATTGTTAGATGCTGCATACTCAGTGAGAAGAGAAGAAACCAGTTAGGAATACTTTTGTCAGTAATCCACATTTACCAATGCAAACCACTGCTTAATCTCTTTTGTATTTCCTTTCACTTTATACTCAGCAGACTTGCAATTGGTTAACAAATGCAAATCTCTAAGAACACATAAATATCAAAGTAGAAGTAACACAGAACCTTGAAACCTTGGCCTCCACTAGATATGACCAGAATTTCTCTACATGTGGTCCTGGTTCACTGTCTCAGGTTACCCAAGATCTGATCCTTGAACCGAACCTACCTGCTGCTCAGCCAGCATTTATGAGAAACTCCTTCCTGCCAGGTGTCCAATAGACTCAGAACACATAGCGATGGCAGTGACAGCTCACCCTTGAGGAGCTCAATGGGGTTAAGAGCCAGTGGAGGTATAGGGGGATTCAGCTCTGCGGTGGGTGCTGTTAGCAGCCCACCAAAATGGTACCTCATCCCAGCCTCAAATTCAGGTTATGTAAAATTTAAGGTATCTTGAATTAGGCCATGGCTTACTTTGATCTGACACCCAAAGCACAAGTAACAAAAGAATAAATAGCTATATTGGACTTCATCAAAATTAAAAACTTGTACTTCAAAGGAAACCATTGAACAAGTAAGAACACATGGAATGGAGAATTTATTTGCAAATCATGTATCTTGATTAGTATCAGGACCAGTATCAAGCATATATAAAAATTTGAGGGGTCTACAAAACAATCAGATTAGGGTGTCTTTTAAGAAATTGGTTTAGAAGAGAGATCAGGGCTAGAGCAAATACATTTTGTAATTATGCTATAACAAAAGCAGTGAGACTTGAATTGGTCTAGTCCCAGTCAGAAGAGGGCCCTAGAGCCTTCTTGGAGGATACAACAAATTTAAGGGTGAGAATGAATTCCTAGATGGAAATGTGCCCATATGAATGATAGGCACTCAATATTTGATTGCTAGATTGAAATTGATTGTAATTATTACTTTAAGATTATATAAATATATTATAGATAATGGTTCTTTAAAATTTAACTCAGCATGCTCAATCATTTTAAGTATAATTAATGACCTTAAATATATTAATATAATTCACTTTAAAACTTTTGAAGATTTTTCACAAAAATTATATTATATACTTTTTTATCAAGTCCGTAAATATTGTAACAAAACCATCAATACTGCAATAAATCACATCAGTGATATTATATTATCTGAGCATATTTTCTATACCAACCCAATGGAAATAAACAAAAATAATAATCTCCACATATTTTGCCACCTGCAGTTTAACCTAATTATTTTCTAGATTACTAGTGTTAGGCTTTCTGCGTGGTCTTGTGTTTTATTATCATCATCTTCACAGATCTCTAAGCCCAAGCTTGCCTATACAGAGCCAAGTTTCTCTCTCATGGGTTGACTTCTCGGTTTGTTTTGTGTGTTTTCAAACACGTCAGTCTCTCTCCTGTGCTATAGGAGGTGGGCAGACAGAAATAGAATGGCATCATCAACAATTTGTGAGAAAGTCTTGACCCTGTTTTACAAGGGGACCTGACTTGGCAGAATCTTAAAAAGCCTTCCTGACCAAGCACAGGAATCTGATCTTTATTCCACTTCAGTTTTTAAAAAATTGTCCGTACACTAGGTAATAATCATCTGCTTCTTTCCTCAAACTCAAAAACATTTAAAATACTGAAATTTACCAAGACAAATAATAACTTCATTTTGCATTGCAAAATTGTGGAATGTATTGATTACCAAAGCTTCAACTTTTGTACAATTGAGTTGGTAGATAATTATTTAACCTTAACACTACAAAATGAGAAAATGAAGGAGAAGTATAGAATTCAACATAAAAGGAAACTATATATAGTCACTTGATACTATGATAGATTGTACCCAACTGACACCCTCGTTTTTATTCTGGGCATTACTGGACCTAAGTGAAATTTGACAGCACCATTAACTGTACCTAAGTGAAATTTGACAGCACCTCACTTTACTATACCGCCAGGTTTCATTCCAGGGGTATCCCTGCCTCTCCAGAAGGCTTGTGGAGACCCACTCAGGTATTCTGACACATATGCAAAACTGGGAGCACCAGGGGCTTAACACCCTCTGCTGCAGTCACCAACTATGTAGGGGCCAAGGAGAAACATCCCCTTCACCCTCTGAAAGTTCACTGAAAATCAGCTGACAAAAGGTAGATTAATAGGAGAAAAGGCATATACATTTATCAACTTGCAAGGAGTACAGATAGTTATGGGCCTTTCATCCTGGAGGAAAGAGAGATGGGGAAGTGTGGATGATTTTAGCGAGTGGCAAATGATTTTTAGAGGAATTCAATGGGTCTGAAGAACATACAATGCCCTTGGACAAAATCTGTTGGGCCCAACAGAGCAGACAATGGTTTTTGGTAAAAGTCTGTCCAAGTGTGTTGACAGACTTCAGTCTTTCTTCCTGCGATATGGGGACAGTTAATGAACACTCAGAGGAGGGGCCAAAGGTCACTGTCTTCTTTGGCAGGTTTGGACTCAGGAAGGTAAAGGAACTTCGGAGAACAACCTTGTTCTGTGCTTTAGGAGAGATGGAATTTGGCATCAAGGGTGGGGAGGTCAGAGAGAACTTGAGGCTTCTTCTTCAGTTCAGCATGTCAAAGCACCATATTTTGGGCCATCTGTTTCTGAGCCCCTCCAACCACCTGGAACAGGAGCCATTAGACAAATATTCCCCTCTTCTATGTCCCTGGCGGACAGTTCTGAGAAGCAGTCTACATGATTCCTCGGAGGATCCCTGTGGGTTAAACTCTCTTGCCCACAGTGGTAACCTTCCCAATAAAGTTCTCCTGCACTGACTTTCCACCTGCTTTATTCTTCCCAGTCCCCAATTCCTATTCCTTGGTGTCACTTCTCAGAGTCAACTACAGGCACAGAAAAACCCTTGCTACAGGCTCTGGTTTCCCATGGGCTAAACTAAAATGTTTAGTCATATCATGTGCATACAAAGTATGGACAAAAAAAAAAAGACATGTAAGAAAAAGCTAGTAACATTATAATAATAGCTACCATTAATGTACCTAACTGGTGATTTTTTATGCACATTTCCTTATTTGATGCTCTTCCCAAGTGGCCTAAGTTGTAAGTGGTGAAGTTAAAATTCAAAGCCAAGGAGTCAGACTTCAGAGCCCACGGTTTCAATTGCCAAGCTCTACAGGACAGTGCCTGACATGAATCAGACAATTTGATTCCGAAAAAGAGAGTTCATTTTAGGATGGAGAAAGGAAGTAGCTTCATGTGGTCTTGAGGAACAGGTAGGACTTGGGAGGGATATATTGAAGGTCCCCAGTGAAGATTGCACACTACATTACTGTTGTTGGGTGACATTCTATGCTGTGAAATAATTCTCAGTCCATATAATAATGATCAAGTTTCTTTCATAGGTAGAATAAGTATGTTCCTTCTTGTGATGAATGCCTATATATACTACTGAAATGGCTTAGAATTACTCAAAATTGCTTGGGATTTAGATTGTGCTTCATTAAAAAGGAGGAGTGTCGGGGTTTTAAAACAGCGGGATTAGAAAGAAGATAGGTAAGAAGTTGAAAACAGACCAGGCACAGTGGCTCACACCTGTAATCCCAGAACTTTGGGAGGCCAAGATGGGTGGATCACAAGGTCAGGAGATAGAGACCATCCTGGATAAAACAGTGAAATCCTGTCTCTACTAAAAATACAAAATATTAGCCAGGCATTGTGGTGGGTGCCTGTAGTCCCAGCTACTTGGAAGGCTGAGGCAGGAGAATTGCTTGAACCAGGAAAGCAGAGGTTGCAGTGAGTCAAGATCACACCACTGCACTCCAGCCTGGGTGACAGAGTGAGACTCCGTAAAAAAAAAATTAATTAATTAAAAAAAAAAAGTAGAAAATAGCACCTTGCAGATTAGCTTTCAGAGGAGAAAGGGCATACCCATATGATAACTATCACATAGAGCAAGTAGAGGCAGAGGGCTCAGCTTTCCAGGCTGGATAGCAGGACCAGAGGCTAAGTGAGGACAGGCCATGTGCCTTGGAGAATGTATGTTGGACTGATTTACAATCAGACATTATTAATGTTTTTCTTTATAGACTGTTTGGAAACGATCCTCTGTAAAGTGGATAATCTTAATTTATAGGATGAGATAACACTTTTTTTTAATTTGAGACAGAGTCTTGCTCTGTCTCCTAGGATGGAGTACAGTGGTGCGATTTCAGCTCACTGCAACCTCTACCTCCCAGGTTCAAGGGATTTTCCTGTCTCAGTCTCCCAAGTAGCTGAGATTACAGGCACCTGCCACCACACCCGGCTAATCTTTGTATTTTTAGTAAAGGTGGGATTTCACCATGTTGGCCAGCCTGGTCTCAAACTCCTGACCTCAGGTGATCTGCCCACCTTGGCCTCCCAAAGTTCTGGGAGTGCAAACGTGAGCCACTGCGCCTGGCCAACACTTTTAATTTTAAAGCTTATTGAATATTAAATTTTATATTTGCTTAGTCTTGAGAGAGATGAGTAAGAAAATATTCAGCAAATATAGAGTCATGCATCACTTAATGATGGGGATATGTTCTGAGAAATGTGTTCTTAGGCAATTTCATCATTGTGAGAACATCATTGTGTGAATGTACTTACACAAACCTACACAGCACAGCCAACCACATTCCTAGCTACAAACCTGAAGAGCATGTTATTTTTGTTGAATACCATAGCAACTGTAACACAATGTAAGTATTTTTGTATGTAAACATAAAAAGGGTACAGTAAAAATACTGTATTTATAGTCTATGGGAACTCCATCAGTTCTGCAGTTTGTCACTACGGAGTGTATGACTGCATTTGAAATTTGCTAACATTCCATGCCTTAGGAATGATGAGATATAGCAGCAATCAGAAGATAAGCCTTTGGGGGTGGGGAGGGGTTAACCTTCATTTTAGAACATCTGAAGTTTCTTGGTTTAAATGGTTCATCTATCATTTTTTTCCACTCATATAGCCAGGGAAAGAGGTAGAAAGTACTCAACAAGAAATTGATTCCCAAAGTCATTCAAGAGTAAAGTTCCATGATTCTGCACGAAAAATCAAACCTAAACCTCAGGTGAGAAATCTTGTCTTTTTAAATTATTTGTTTGCATTTAAAAAAAATATCTGATGAGAATGACTACAGGCCAGGTGCAGTGGGTCATGCCTGCAATCCCAGTGCTTTGGGAGGCCAAGATGGGCAGATCGATTGAGCACAGGAGTTCAAGACCAGTCTGGACAACATGACGAAACCCCATCTCTACAAATACAAAAATTAGCCAGGCATGATGGCACACGCCTGTGGTCCCAGCTACTCGGGAGGCTGAGATGGGAGGGTCACTTGAAGCCGAGAGCTCAAAGCTGCAATGAGCTGTGATTACATCACTGCACTCCAGCCTTGGTGACAGAGTGAGACATTCTCTAAATTAAAAATAAATAAGTGATGGGCCGGGCGCGGTTGCTCACGCCTGTAATCCTAGCACTTTGGGAAGCTGAGGCGAGTGGATCATGAGGTCAAGAGATCAAGACCATCCTGGCCAACATGGTGAAACCCCGTCTCTACTAAAAATACAAAAATTAGCTGGGTGTGGTGGCACGAGCCTGTAGTCCCAGCTACTCGGGAGGCTGAGGCAGGAGAATTGCTTGAACCTGGGAGGCGGAGGTTGCAGTGAGCCAAGATTGTGCCACTGCATTCCAGCCTGGCACCTGGCGATGGAGCGAGACTCTGTTTCAAAATAAATAAATAAATGACTACAACATAACCTGACTCCTGTTGCCATGCAGTCTACAAGAAAAAAGTAGTAGGAGAAGTGACTTCAACTTTCAGACTAGCTGGAGAGATCAGAATATTGCCTCACCTGAGGAAGGGGGGAGTGCATGGAAAGACAGGAGATGTTAGTGATAAGACAACTTGTTCATCTCTGAAGTTGCCCCGACTTTCATAATGGGAAGAAAGGAGAGTACTAACTCAAAAAGAGAAACAACAAAAAAAGGTTATTTGCTTAAAAAATCCTATATTTCTCATAATAAAACAAAACTATCTCAGCATTGGCTGATAAAATAATCCACTGTTTGTCATTTTAATCTTTTCTAAAGTGTTTACTGCTATAAACTTATTTATGTACTTATTGGAATGTAAATAATTGCTGGGTTTTTTAAAAGTCACTAATTAGAGTTACTATTAAAGGAGGCCTCCAACTGCCTGTGGCAGGCATTAAAGTTCATTACCAGTAATCTCACACCTTTACTAAGACAATATGCTTCGGAGGCCTGGAATATGCCTGATCGCATTAACATCAAGCCAGCTGTCAGTTAATTGTGCAGCGTTCGTTACAACTTAGAAATGTGAAATTGCAATTGCTCCTTGCTTTTCATTAGGTTCCACCTGGCTTCCCTTCTGCAGAAGAGGCCTATAACTTCTTCACTTTCAACTTTGATCCTGAACCAGAGGAATCAGAGAAAAAACCAAAAGCACGACACAGAGAGGGAACTAATCTAGAGCAGGAGGAAGGGGAAGAAGAGCCACCTGCACACGGAGGAGGAAAGGAAACGGTATTTAATATCAGGATGGTAATGAGGTGTGGGTGGAGGGCTAGGAGGAAAAGGGTGATGTCCCTGCAAGAAACAAAGTGGCTCAGGAGAAACCCACCACCACTAGTAGAAAGACTCCACATCTGCGTTGCAATCCCAAGTACTGAATTCAGGTGGCTTCCTGTAGTTCTGGGTTAGACCCTACAATGTGGTAGGAAGGACCTTGATTAAACCTGTTGATCCTTCTTTTGTAGAAAAAAAATTAAATAATGTGGCTTGTGGATTTTTCTTGCTAGACTCCACATAATGATTATTTATTCCATGTATTTATTCCATGTGCAAAATATGTGTCTCTGAAAGGCAAATGAAACCTCAGTCTCTCTCTTACCATATAACCTTACAAAGTGAGCAGCTTCTTGTGCCCAAACACCACACCCAGGCTACAACTCAAATTCTGTAATTGTGGGTGGTATGTGTGAGAAAAAGGAGATGATATCATTTAAAAATGGGCAAAGGTATTGAATAGACATTTCTCAAAGAAGACATGCAAATGGACAATAAGCCCATAAAAAGATACTTACACCATTCATCAGTAGGGAAATGCAAATCAAACCCACAGTGAGATATCCCTGCATATCTGTTGGAATGGCTCTTACCAGAAAACAAAGTAAGTGTCATAGAGGTTATGGAGAAATTAGATGTTGGTGCATTGCTTGTAGGCATGTAAAATAGTGCAGCTGCTATGAAAAACAGTATGGTGGTTCTTCAAAAGTTAATCACAGAATTACAATATGATCCAGCAATTCAATTCCACTCTGTGTATATATCCAAAAGCACTGAAAACAACAACTTGAACATATACTTGTGCACCAGTGTTCACAGCAGCATTATTCACAAAAGCCAAGCCAAGTGTTCGTCGGCAGATAAATGGATAAACATAAATATACAACCTCAGAAAGCATGGAAATTCTGACACATGCCACAACATAGGCAAACCTTGGAGACATTACACTAAGAAAAGTAAGCCAGTCACAAAAGGATAAATACTGTGTAATTTCACTTATATGAGCTATGTTGTGTAGTCAAAATCATAGAGACAGAAGGTAGAATGGTGGTTGTCAGAGGCTAGAGGAAGGAGAGAATGGAAAGTTATTGTTTAATAGGTATAGAATTTCATTTTGGAAAGACAGACAGGCGATGGTAATGGTAGCACCACAATATGAATTTACTTAATGCCGCTAAACTGTTTGCCTAAAAATGGTTCAAATGGACCAGGCACAGTGGCTCATGCCTGTAATCCCAGCACTTTGGGAGGCTGAGGCAGGTGGATCACCTGAGGACAAGAGTTCACAACCAGCCTGGCCAACATGGTGAAATCCCGTCTCTACTAAAAATGCAAATGTTAACTGGGTGTGGCGGCGGGCACCTGTAATCCCAGCTACTTGGGAGACTGAGGCAGGAAAACTGCTTGAACCCAAGAGGCAGTGGTTGCTGTGGTTGCAGTAAGCTGAGATTGCTCCATTGCACTGCAGCGTAGATGACAGAGCAAGACTCCATCTCAAAAAAACAGTTAAAATGGTGGACTTTATGTTATATATATTTTACCATATAAAAAAATAAGGAAAACACACTAGGATATTCTAGCATTTGCATAATTGGCATACTTCTATGCTTCACTTACAATCTCCTCCCTTGAAAAATGCCTCCCAGAAATGTATTTTTTTTTTTAACCTAGATCTACAGAAGCTTGGGAATATTTTAGCTTATTCTATAATAATTGTTTCACAAATCAGCATTCAGTTCGTTCAGCGTTGCTTGAGTGTCCTCCTGACATGACAGCTAGCTTCCCAAAAGCAGGTGATCTAGAGGAGAACCAAAAACAAAAACAAACAAAAAAAGAAAAACACACAGTTCCTTTTATGACCTGATCTCAGGAGCCACATACCGTCACTTCTGCCATATTTTACTCCAGAGAAGCAAGTCATGAGACATAGCGCACTCTCAAATGGAGGAGAATTGGGCTTCACCTTTTGAAGACAGAAGTCTCCAATTGTGAACACCTTCTGAAATTCTGACACTTTCCTCCAAAGGCCACTTCTCCCTTCCTTTTGCCTATTCACTGCTCCAGAAACTGTGTTCCTAAAACTGCTCTTTTAAATCACATACACTTCGAAGCCCCTTTCCTATAGTCCATGCTCTGCTCTGCCTAGACACTTAAAGTATTTTCATCTTCAAGGTTGATTTAGTCTTTTTGAACAAAGGTTTAGATCCTCTGTAGCCCCTTTCATAGATTCCCATTTCTGTCTTCTCTGTAGTTTTTCTCTGTGTGATTTTGCTCACCATGAAGCAGAAGCGAGGCAGGGGAAGGAAGATTACACACTGCCATCTGGTGATCTTTGATTTTTCACTTGTTTGATGTTTTGACATTCTCTGTCTCCAAGTTAAGTTAAAAGTATGGTTTCCATATAGATTCCCTTTTTCCTTCTTATTGTTTTGTGTACTTGGGGAGGAAATATTAAGAGCCAGGTAGCTAGACTGCCATCATTGTTTTCAGCTATTGAAAGTCTCCACAGGATTTTAAGAGATGTTGCTCATAAACAGATACCAACTTTAAATTTTTAAAAGAAGGGACAGAAAAAGAAAAAGTAGAGGAAGAAGGAGAAGACGTTTGGAAAATATTCAACAAAATCAATATATGTCAGCTAACATTTCTGATTATAGCCTCTTTGCTTTGAATTTTTAAGTGTATCATTTAATTTCATCCTCAGAAAGTGCTTAGAGGTAAACTCTATTACTATAACCATCTTATAAGTGAGGAAACTGAGGATCAGAAGGTTAAATAAGCTCTTTCAAGTTCCTCAGGCAGTGTAAGGTGAAGCTGGGATTTAAGCCCAGGCAGTCTGAACAGGGTGTGTAGACTGTGCACTTGGTGCCTTTTCCCTTGGGTTAGTGCCAGGTGGAAGGTTAAACTGCTACATAAAGTATAAGCCCAATTCTTTACATGAGTGGCGAAAGGTAAGTACCCTTAAAGGAGGCCAGATTTGTTGGGATTTTGATTGTTTTGCTTACCACTTCTCTTCTGATCCAGCCATCTCTGATATTGACATCTTCCAGGTATGTAGAATAGTGCAAAAACAATTTTTTAAAATGAACTTGTTAAATACAACAGGTTATATAGTTCTATGCTTTCATTTTTTAAAAAAAGGAAAAGATAAAGTTGTAATGTTAAGTTTGATGAGTTTGGTATTAATTATTTTTCTAAAAATCTTAGCGTGATTTTTTCTTGTAATTTTTTTAACATTATGCAGGATGAGGAAGAACTCCTTAATGGTGATGATGCCGAGGACTTCCTATTGGGCTTAGATCACATGGCTGATGATTTTGTAGCAGTCAGACCTGCAGATTATGAAAGCATCCACGATCGGCTGCAGATGGAAAGAGAAATGCTCTTCATACCGAGTAGGCAGACAGGTACTTGCTTTTTTTATTTTCTTGTTCAGCTTAGACATTGTCATTTACCTTGTAATGAAATATGGTTAGTGTATAAGGATGCCTCATCTCCAGAACTGATTCCTGTTTCTAATCTGATTTAACAATCAAGACAAACAATTCAAAAGTGGGTAAAGCATATGAACAGACACTTTTCAAAAGAAGACATACATGAGGCCAACAAACATGAAAAAATGCTCATCATCACTGGTCATTAGAAAAATGCAAATCAAAACAACATTGAGATACCATCTCACGCCAGTTAAAATGGCGATCTTTAAAAAATCTGGAGACAACAGATGCTGGAGAGGATGTGGAGAAATAGGAACACTTTTACACTGTTGGTGGGAGTGTAAATTAGTTCAACCATTGTGGAAGACAGTGTGGCGATTCTTCAAGGATCTAGAAATAGAAATTCTATTTGACCCAGCAATTCCATTACTGGGTATATACTCAAAGGATTATAAATTGTTCTATTATAAAGATACATGCACATGTATGTTCACTGCGGCACTGCTTACAATAACAGAGACCTGGAACCAACCCAAATGCCCATCGATGATAGACTAGACAGGGAAAATGTGGCACATATACATCATGGAATACTACACAGCCATAAGAAAGGATGAGTTCATGTCCTTTGTAGGGGCATGGATGAATCTGGAAACCATCATTCTCAGCAAACTGACACAAGAACACAAAATCAAACACCGCATGTTCTCACTCATAGGAGGGTGTTGAACAATGAGAACACATGGACACAGGGAGGGGAGCATCACACACTGGGATCTGTTGGGTGGGGCTAGGGGAGGGATAGCGGGGGGTGGGGAGGTTGGGGAGGGATAACATGGGGAGAAATGCCAGAGATAGGTGACAGGGGGATGGAGGCAGCAAACCATATTGCCATGTATGTACCTATGCAACAATCCTGCATGATCTGCACATGTACCCCAGAACCTAAAGTACAATAAAAACACACACACACACACGCACACACACACACGCACACACACAGAACATGGAAAAAAATATCCATTCAGCAAACACTTATTGACAGACTAATGGAAGATACCCCAGAGTACTGTGGGAACCCTTCATCAAATCAGTGATCAGTTACAGGGCTGAGAGTTTATGAGAACAGCCTTTCATCTTAACTTTATCCCCACCCTTCCCTAAGTTACCATCCCCTGTGTGTTTTCTTACTACTCTATGACGTGATCTTATATAGACCTTTGCACCTGTTGCTGTCTATCACTTCCGCTACGATCTAAGCTCCAAGGCAGCAGGGGCCTGGCCTGGATTCCTGAGGTCTCATCTGTGCCTGGCACAAGGAGGCTCTCAGTAAAGATGTGTTCTATGAATGAATAAAGCAGTGAATGAATAAATGAGGCAATGATCACGTTCACTCAAATAAACTTGTTACTTTACAAGGCACATCCTCATACTTTACCTCATTTAATTCTCCCAGAAGCCCAGTTAAGTAGATTATTATCTCTTCTGTACAGGAGGAAAGAGTAGAAAGAAGTGCCTGGCCCAATTCACCCAGCTGAAGAGTAACAGAGCTAAAACTTGTCCCTTGTCCTTTGATTTGAATATTACCTTCTTCTCAGTAGGCCGCGATGATGAGTTACATATTAAATTCTTTAGGCATTTTCTTTAAATACCCGATTCTACAACATGTTGCTACAAGAGAACACATTCATCTTTTCCTTGGTTCTGGTTTTATAAATTAGTTTGGAAAATTTGCATTTTCTAAGAACATAAATGAAATCTCTGGTGCTTAATTCACCAAACTGCAGATTGAGGTAGTTAGATTGGCCCTAATATTTATTTTATGTATTTATAAACTATCTAGTACCTACATATAAAAAGCTTCCTGAGAATGTACAGCCCAGATTTCTGGAAGATGAAGGCCTTTACACCGGGGTAAGACCAGAGGTGTCACGCACCAATCAGAACATCATGGAGAACAGATTGCTGGTGCAGGACCCTGTAAGTGTGTACATTTTGCTCCCAAGTGTGGCCAGGGCACACTAGACATAGCTTTTAATTTCCTAACAGGGCAGTCATTGCATCCAGTGTACTCATTTCCTCTTGAGGTTATCCACAGAAAGTGGTTCATTTTTTTTTAACTTTCTCTCTCAGTACATTTATTGATCCTCAAATAGCATAACTTCTAAACTACTCAAAACCCATCTTTGCTAGCTGGATCTGCTAAGCCAGATGCTGGCAACCTTTTCCTGCTTGACAGAATTTTTTCCTGCTAAGCCAGATGCTGGCAACCTTTTCCTACTTGACAGAATTTTTTAATTATCCCTAGGTAGAATAGTCTCAATTTTGAATTTTTATCCTTAAATGTTTAGTAAATAGAAAATAAATTTTTCTTAAGCATTCATATTTAAGCTTTTTTAGCTTTTATTTTGTTTTGTTTTTTCGAGACAGAGTCTTGCTCTGTTGGCCATGCTGGAGTGCAACGGTGTGTTCTCAGCTCACTGCAACCTCCACCTCCCAGGTTCAAGAGATTCTCTTGCCTCAGCCTCCTAAGTAGCTACAACTACAGGCCCTCACCACCATGCCCAGCTAATTTTTGTATTTTTAGTAGAGATGGGATTTCACCATGTTGGCCAGGCTGGTCTCAAACTCCTGACCTCATGATCCACCTGCCTCAGCCCCCCAAAGTGCTGGGATTACAGGTGTGAGCCACCTCACCCAGCCCTAAGCTCTTTAAAATACTTTTTAGCAGCCAGGGTGTATATTTTAAATTAGTTGTGAGAGGTGTTAGTGAAGACTTGCTTTCTAATGGAAAAAGACTTTTACAGTTCTGTTAGGGGAGGAGTTACATGAAATATATATGCTGACACAGAATTTTCAAGAAATGTTGTTTGCCCATTTTCTGTTCAATTAGAAGAAAACATAGTGATTCCCTCTGCTTCATCCACAGGAAAGAAGATGGTTTGGAGATGATGGCAGGATCCTAGCTCTGCCAAACCCCATCAAGCCATTTCCTTCAAGGCTACCAGTCGAAACACAGGAGCTGAGCATTAAGGCAGAGCTTGAAACAATGTACAAAAAGGTAGACACTCCCCCTCTCCTTTTTTAGTACATGAAATTGAAAGTGCTTTGCTTTTTGAATAGCTTGGGGTGCTATGTTTATAACATTCTACTTTAATTTTTTTTTTAATAATTCACTATCTTATACATAAAGAACAAACATCAGGCATATTATGTAAGAGTAAGTCTAGGGCCGGGTGCAGTGGCTCACGCCTGTAATCCCAGCACTTTGGGAGGCCGAGGCGGGTGGATCATGAGGTCAAGAGATCGAGACCATCCTGGTCAGCATGGTGAAACCCCGTCTCTACTAAAAATACAAAAAATTAGCTGGGCGTGGTGGCACACGCCTGTAATCACAGCTACTCAGGAGGCTGAGGCAGGAGAATTGCCTGAGCCCAGGAGGCAGAGGTTGTGGTGAGCCGAGATCACGCCATTGCACTCCAGCCTGGGTAACAAGAGCGAAACTCCGTCTCAAAAAAAAAAAAAAAAAAAAAAGAGTAAGTCTAATTATGCTTAGTGAATCCCTTCTTAAACAAGGAGTGAGTTTCATAGCTAGGAATGACTGAGTCTGTATCTTTTTTGTTGTTGTTTCACAAATCCAGGTTAGTTACCTTTATTGTTCTTCTTTTGCCCTCTCTTTTCTTTTGTCATCTCACATTTGCTACAGGACCACTTCCCATTTGTTGTCTCTTTATTATCTAACTGGAGATTTTCTGTCCTTGCAAATCCTTTATATCGTATTTTTCTAAGTCTGGTAACAAACTGCCTGATCCCAGCCTTGCTCTACCATTCACTGGGTGAACTTGGCCATCAGTCTCTCATGCCTTAGTGTCCTTATCTGTAAAGGAGGAACCATAGCAGTGTCTGCCTCCTAGGCTTGCTGTGCAGATTGAATGAGATAATGCACATAAATGCCTAAAACAGAGCTTAGTAACTGCTGGTTATCATTACAGTTGCCTGCCCTCATATTTAATTACATTGCTCTTGCTTTCCTAGGTGTATTAGTCTGTTATCACACTGCTGATAAAAACATACCCAAGACTGGGTAATTTTGAAAGAGGTTTGATTGACTTACAGTTCCACATGGCTGGGGAGGCCTCACAATCATGTCAGAAGGCAAAGAGGAGCAAGTCACATCTTACATGGATGGCGGCAGGCAAAGAGAGAGCTTGTGCAGGGAAACTTCCATTTTTAAAACCATCAGATCTTGTGAAACTCATTCACTATCATGAGAACAGCACAGGAAAGATCTGCTCCATAATTCAATCATCTCCCACCCAGTTCCTCCCATGAAACCTGGGAACTGTGGAAGATACAATTCAGGATGAGATTTGAGTAGGAACACAGACAGCCAAACCATATCATTTCACCCCGGCCCCTCCCAAATCTGTCCTCACATTTCAAAACCAATCATTGCCTTCCCAACAGTCCTCCAAAGTCTTAACTCATTTCAGCATCAACTCAAAAGTCCACAATCCAACGTCTCATCTGAGACAAGGCAAGTCCCTTCCACCTATGAGTTTGTAAAATCAAAAGCAAGTTAGTTACTTCCTAGATACAATAGAGGTACAGGTATTGGGTAAACCTGTCTCGCATCTGGGTCACGCTGATATAAGAGGTGGTTTTCCATGGTCTTGGGCAGTTTTGCCCCTGTAGCTTTCCAGAGTACAGCCTCCCTCCCAGCTGCTTTCATGAGCTGATGTTTAGTGTCTGCAGCTTTTCCAGGTACACAGTGTGAGCTGTCAGTTGATTTACCATTATGGGGTGTGGAGGATGGTGGCCCTCTTCTCATAGCTCCATTAGGCAGTGTCCCAGTAGGAACTCTGTGTGGGGGCTCTGACTCCACATTTCTCTTTCGCACTGCTCTAGCAGAGGTTCTCCATGAGAGCCCCACCCCTGCAGCAAACTTCTGCCTGGGCATCCTGGCACTTCCATATATCCTTTGACATCTAGACAGAGATCCTCAAACCTCAGTTCTTGACTTCTGTGCACCCACAGGCTCAGCACTATGTGGAAGGTGCCAAGGCTCGGGCTTGTACCCTCTAAAGCCATGGCCCAAGTTGTACCTTGGCTCCTTTTAGTCACGGGTGGAGCAACTGGGACACAGGGAACCAATTCTCTAGACTGCTCACAGCATGGGGACCAAGGCCTAGCCCAAGAAACCATTTTATCCTCCTAGGCCTATGGGCCTGTGGTAGGAGGGGATGCTGTGAAGACCTCTGGCATGCTCTAGAGACATTTTCTCCATTCTCTTAGTGATTAATATTTGGCTCCATGTTACTTATGAAAATTTCTGCAACCAGTTTGAATTTCTCCTCAGAAAATGGGATTTTTTCTATCACATTGTCAGGCTGCAAATTTTCTAAACTTTATATTCTGCTTCTCTTATAAAACTGAATGCCTTTAATAGCACTCAAGTCACATCTTGAATGCTTTGCTGCTTAGAAATTTCTTCTGCCAAATACTCTAAATCATCTCTCTCAAGTTCAAATTTCCCCAAATCACTAGGGCGGAGGCAAAATACCGCCAGTCTCTTTGCTACAACATAGCAAGAGTCATCTTTGCTCCAGTTCCCAACAAGTTCTAATCTCCATCTGAGATCACCTCAGCCTGGATTTCATTGTCCATATCATTATCAGCATTTTGGTCAAAGCCATTTAGCAAGTATCTAGGGAGTTCCAAACTTTCTCACATTTTCCTGTCTTCTTCTAAGCCCTCCAAACTTTTCTAACCTCTTCCTGTTACCCAGTTCCAAAGCTGCTTCCAGATTTTTGAGTATCTTTTCAGCAGTACCCCACTCATGGTACCAATTTACTGCATTAGTCTGTTTTCATGTTGCTGATAAAGATATACCCAAGCCTGGGCAATTTACAAAAGAAAGAGGTTTAATGGACTTACAGTTCCACATGGCTGGGGAGGCCTCACAATCATGGTGAAAGACAAGGAGGAACAAGTCACATCTTGCATGGATGGCAGCAGGCAAAGAGAGAGCTTGTGCAGGGAAACTCCCATTTTTAAAACCATCAGATCTCATGAGACTCATTCACTATTGCAAGAACAGCACAGGAAAGACCTACCCCCATAATTCAATCACATCCCACCAGGTTCTTCCCATGACATGGGAATTGTGGAAGTTACAATTCAAGATGAGATTTGGGTGAGGACATAGCCAAACCATATCACTGGCACTGCCTCATTCAGAAACCCATGTAATTTTAAATTTGTAATATTCCTCACCGATCATGTAAATGGGGTGGGTATAACAATCATCATTTTGTCTATAAAGCTGAATGATGAGCAGAGAAAACACAGGCCCAGGCAGGGACTCTGAGTACAGTCCCGCTGTCCTATTAACTAGTTTGCAGCTTTGGGCAAGTTCCTTTAACTCTCTAGATAGTTTTCCTTAATTGAAAAATAGGAATAATAATAATTTTCTCTGCCTCATAGGGTCATGATGAGTACTGAGATGATATATGAGTACAACCTTTTTAAAAATCATAAAGTTCTATAAAATATTGTTATAACAGACAAGTATCAGTGGATGGCTACTTTGTATAGAAGTATGATCCTGGAAGTAGATTTACAAAACAAAGGTAAAGATAAGTTCCAGTCCATAAGGAATTTATCATCTATTTAGTTACATGACAAAAATATATAATTAGTGATCAAAACAATATTAACTTACACATTTATTGAATAATCCATCAGTCCATATCATCATCCACCCATTCATTCCATTAATCATGGATATGATGAACACTGAATTGTGGGTTAGAGTTAGAAAATAGAAGAGTAATTAATACAGAGGGTAGGGCATGAGGGAGCCAATGGATCCCATCTGTCTCCTTCTGAAATTCTAAACTAACTTGGAAATACACAGGAGTCAGAGAGGGATCCAGATATCCTTCACACTAAGGGTAAAAACAGATGGCAGAATGCCACTTGAACCCAAGACCAGATGGCTTCCTGTTGCATTTCTCATGAATTATGTTCCCCATCTAGACACAAGCTGAGCAGCTCTGGCATATTTACCAGGTGGAATGCCAAGGAGACTATACAGGCCAGTAAGCAGCCTCTCCTTACATACAGCTAAGTCAGGACAGCCAGGGGCCACTGCTTAGCTTTGCACAGCAGGTAACCTGGACTAAGGATCCTGGGCTCCAGCAGACTCTCCAGTCATATATGTCCTTCCTTTTCTCTTGGAAAGCAGCCAATGGGGCTGGAAGGGTGGGTAGAGAAGGACAGAGGACTCCCTTCCAATACTTTTGAGAAGTGAAATTTTCCTATCATATGAGCAGAAATAGAGGAAAGTCAAGAAAGAAGAGTCCTACTGAAAGGGGCTCATCATAAAGCATCACAGAGCAAAGGAAGTTAGAGAAGGAAGAAGTCCAAAGGGGCTGACATCTTCCAAGGGCATTAATTGGAGAGCTATTCTCTGAACACACCAAAACATGAAGAATGTCTTAGACTGCATAAGAAAGAAGCAAAGAGGGTTAAGTTAAATGGAGGAGATAATAAATCTATCTCTTTATTATTCCGTAACAGGTCACTTACTAAGTTTGTTGCTGAGTTGTATACCTCAGTCTTTTTTAAAAATGTAATTATGTGAGGCCGAGGCGGGTGGATCACGAGGTCAAGAGATCGAGACCATCCTGGTTGACATGGTGAAACCCCGTCTCTACTAATACAAAAAATTAGCTGGGCACGGTGGCGCGTGCCTGTAATCCCAGCTACTCAGGAGGCTGAGGCAGGAGAATTGCCTGAACCCAGGAGGCGGAGGTTGCGGTGAGCCGAGATCGCGCCATTGCACTCCAGCCTGGGTATCAAGAGCGAAACTCCGTCTCAAAAAAAAAAAAAAAAAAAAAATGTAATTATGTAACCTTCCAATTATTCAAACCACAGTGCTTTTCTTCCAGAATTAACATTTTTACCATTGTATTTATTTACTTCAACTTTTTCCTTCATTTATTCAGTCTGTCTCTTGCCAAAAATAGATTTTCCATTGTTCCATGCAATAGGTTTGCCTTTAAGAAAAAAAAATTTTAATGCTACAGCCTCTATTTTCAGTCTTATTTCCAAATAGACCTTCAAAAACTAGGAGTTTTTGACATGATGCAAGAGCAGAGAAATAGGTCAGCAGGCAAAGATTGTTTTGCTCATGTATCATTAATCCATTTTCTTTCTCCCTCTCTGGCTATGCTGAAAGTGACTTAGGGACCAGAACTGGGTTATATTCTTCTTCTTAATTTGCACTTAGCAGTCTGCCTATCACATAGAAATACCTCAATGAAACTGCAAATCGAATGTCATTAAAATGACTTTGCTGCATGTATTAAAAGAAATTCCTTTTTTTCCTATGCCTCTCTCTGACTCAGCTGTCTCTCCTGCAAAATACTGGCTTTCCTTAGGGTCTGGTTTTGTCCTGGCATCCACATAATGGAAAACCAAGTCAGAGTGCCAAATCAAAAGTAGTCAATTACAGCTAGGAGCAGTGGTTCACACCTGTAATCCCAAAGCTCTGGGAGGCTAACACGGGAGGATTGCTTGAAGCCACGAATTTGAGAACAGCCTGGACAACATACTGAGACCTCCTGCCTCTATGAAAAATAAAAAGGTAGCCAAATGTGGTGGCACATGCCTGTGGTCCCAGCTGCTCAGGAGGCTGAAACGGGAGGATCACTTCAGCTCAGGAGTGCAAGGCCATAGTGAGCTATGATCACACTAATGCACTCCAGCTTAGTAGACAGAGTGAGACCTTGTCTCTAAAAAAATACATACATACACACATACAAGGAAAAATGTTAAGAGAAAAAAAAAGTTGGCATTTCCCTGGGCCCATAACAGAGCCTTGATGAATTTACGCCTTAGAGCACTCAGGTCTGATGCTAACTTCACCCCGCAGGATTGACCAACATGGATCACTCAAGCCCAGTTGTTCTTTGGTTAGGAATATTACACTGTCAACTCAAATGATGGATTGTGTGGCCTCCCATTAGAGAATTTAAGAGTTTTATTTGGAAGGGAGTTGGTATTCAGCCCTGCTTTTTTGAACATTTTTTTTAATTACAGAGAGGGGAAAAAGTAGTTTTTAAAAGTGAAATATTCTGTTCCTAATATGGCCTCAATATTAGGATGTTCTTACATTGATATGAGACCATTAAAGATAGAAAAATGCAAAAAGAATTAGCTGTCATGACAAGAAAACTGTTAAACCTCAAATAAGAAAGAATACAATTTAATACATCTTAAGAAGTAACTAATCCAAAAGTAAAAAATTAAAATGCTAGATAGGACCTTGCAGGTAAAACATAAACAATATAAAATGCAGTTTGCCTTCTCATGATAGCAAAGTAGGGTTAAAGTTGTTGAAAGGCAAGCCATGCATGCTGGCTCACGCCTGTAATCCCAACAGTTTGGGAAGCCGAGGTGGGCAGATCACCTGAGGTCAGGAGTTCAAGACCAGCTTGGCCAACATGGTAAAACCCTGTCTCTACTAAAAATATAAAAATTAGCTGGGTATGGTGTAATCTCAGCTAATTGGAAGGCTGAGGCAGGAGAGTTGCTTGAAACCGGGAGGCAGACATTGCAGTGAGCAGAGAACGTGACATTGCACTCCAGCCTGGGCAACAACAGCAAAACTCTGTCTTTAAAAAAAAAAGTTGTTGAAAAGGAATACAAGCATCCCTCTTCCCTCCCTCCTTCCTTCCTTCCCTCCCTCCCTCCTTCCTTCCTTCCTTCCTTCCTTTTTGTTACTTCCATCCTTAACTGAAAACCTAATATATTCTTACTTGTGCTAAATTCTGGGAATACAGAGGGAGCAACCTTATCTTGGCCATAGAGAGACTTCCTGCCTTGGCTGGAAAGACAGACGTGGAAGCAGGTGTTAAAGACCCTGCAATGTGTAGGAGCCTCCCCTTTTCAGAACTGCATACCCATTAGAGGAATGCGTCATGATTCCAAGCTCCTGCAGAGGTACCACTAGATCAAGTTGTCACTTTTCCATCATTATTCTTACCAGTTTGTCACCAAAGCATCGTTAATCTGCTGCGTTCTAAGCACTGCACCACCCAGGACTCTTTCAGTTGCATATGATAGAAACCCATCACAAACTAGCTTAACCAAAGAGGGAACTTAGTGGTTCACAGAACTGTAAAGGATCTGGGAATATATCATAAAATGAAGGAGGACCTCTAGGAAACAAGGCCTCAGGGGCCAGGACCAGGGCTTTGATGCCAGCAGGCCTCTCTTCCACCTCTGTTTTCTCTGGTTATTCTTGAATACTGGTGGGCCTCATTCTCTGCAATTGCAGACAGGACAGAATTCTCTACATATTAGGAGATGTGTCCCTTGATAGACTAAGCTTAACAACTCCAGAAGGAAAGAATCATATTTTTCCCCACAGTTCACATTATCAATACCAAAAAATAAACTCTAGTCAGTTGCAAGTGGATCATTATCCATTAACCTCATGTTCAGGAAACATGGTATGTTTCCAGAAGATGGGAAATGAGAAAGATTCCCAGGGAAGACCATAATAATAATTCTAGAATCTACTACAGGCTCTGGGGTGGACCCAGGATTTATTGCTATTATTTTCTCAGGGCAAATGTAGAATCTTATATTTTAAACTTACCAAAACTTATCAATGATTATTACTTTTCTGTACAATTTTTTTTTTTTTTTGAGATAGAGTCTCGCTCGGTTGCCCAGGCTGGAGTGCAGTAGTGAGAACTCGGCTCACTACAACTTCTGCCTCCTGGGTTCAAGCAGTTCTCTACCTCAGCCTACTGAGTATCTGGGAAAACAGGCACCCACTACCACACCTGGCTAATTTTTGTATTTTTAGTAGAGATGGGGTTTCACTATCTTGGACACGATGGTCTTGAACTCCTGACCTCATGATCTACCCACCTCGGCTTCCCAAAGTGCTGGGATTACAAGTGTGAGCCACCGTGCCCAGCCTTCTGTACAATTTTTGATTTTTTTTCTTTTTTGGTATGCATCTCTGCACATGCATACCAAAAAAGAAATGGTTGTTCTCTGAGAACTTCCACAGGTAATACATACTCATTTTCTTAGTATTTTGGTTTTCAGTTTTCAATTGAAGACTAAAATATTAAATCAATTTTAAAGTTAAAATATAAATATTATCCCTTCTTGGGAGTAACTGTTGCTACTGTGTTTATGATAGCTGTCAATATATAAGAAGGGAAAACAGATGCAACAAAAAGACAAGGAACTAGGTGTCTTCCTCCCCAGTAGGAGGAGAGTTGGAGTCTTTTGATCGGTTTAGCCCGATCACTACCAGGTGTCCTGAAACACTTTTATACTTGGTTGAGCTGAGCCTAAGGCAGAGACCACTAGCAGGTTTTGGAACTTAAGCTAATGCAGATTTGTGGAAGGAGGTGCAAAGTACAGGTGACCTACATTACATTACAAATAAATAAAACCGCTCTACCCATGTTATTTACTCATACCAAGAAGAGGGCAAGATGGAACCTGAGAGCCACACCTGAGTGATCTCATAACTCTGGAATCCCACAGGTAAGAGTTAAGGCAAGGCAAGAATGAGCAGCTGCAAGGCAATTAGAGAGGAATGTTCCATTATGTCTGTGGATTGAAGTCTAGTTTTACGTGTATTTGTCAGGTGGAAATTTTTAATTAATCCAGGTAATCTGGGTTATAAAACACAGAGTGGTCACATGGAGATTAAAAACTTCTAATACTAATGTGGTTTATAATTGAATACTTTTACCTGAATGAAAGAGAAAATAAATGGCCCTCCATTGTTGCAGTCTGAAGTGTAGGGATATTAATGACCAGATCTGATCTCTGAAAGGCCACCCAGGGCTTTCATAACATGCAAAAGATTAGTGGAAGCTGATCCAAGTCCCAGTGGTTTTTCCTCCTATAAATCCAAGTGAGGATTCTTGAAGGAAATGATTGCTACTGTGTTCATAATAGTTCCTAATAGATAAGAAAGGAAACAGATAAAACAAAGAGACAAGGAATTAGAGGTCTTTCTCTCTGAAAGTATGGGAGTTGTGGTCTATGAAGAGTCTGGCCAGTGGCTGCAAGAAGTCCTGGAAGCTTTTTATACTTAGTTGGGCTAAGCAAAAAGCAGAGACCACCAGCAATTATTGGAATGTGGGCTAATGCAGATTTGGGAAACACAGCATATTCCAGAAGGTACTGCAATATCGTTAATTCATCCTGATTCAAGCCTAGAATATTTGTACATACATCCCAGTTTTACAAGGGCATTTTAAAAATAAAACAATCTGTTCAAATCTTATAATCACAGGACTCTAATGCTGGAATCCCGTCTTCCGGGCTGGGTTTCCCTACTTCCCTCTGCACATCCCAGACTTCATGCTTTTAGATCCTAGGGCTGTCTTCCCTTCTAAGTTGATTGCTGCTTGAAGACAGGCTCTACCACATTGCAGACATCCATTAATCTTTGTTGAGTAAACGAGATGATGCATGTGAAATGCTTGATATGATACCTAGTGATCTACAAAATGCTAAGTTAATATTTTTCCTTAGCCTCCTATTTCTATATATGAAAAAATAGAGGCACGGAGATGTATAGTGACTCGCCCAAGGTCTCAGAGCAAGTTCAAGATAGAGCCAGGCCTAGAATCCAAGTCTTCTAGCCCAGATCTAGCATCTTTACATAATACCGTGTAAAAGAATTAAACGAAGACTTTGCTGAACATGTTACCCACAAGTTAGGAAGGATAAAAGCTTCCATTCTGATTAGAGTTTTTACAATTTTCTTTTAAGCTCATGATTTGTACATAATTTATTTTGCCACATTATCATACACTGTTATTTTCTAGATAAAATAAATAGTTCATCTCTGCAAAAAAGAAGGATCAAGTGATGTCTCAATCACTATATCCTTACTGTAGTCAGTCTTTATAATGAGAACAAATAAAGACACAAAACCAAAGATGTCTCCTCTCCACCTTTGAGCTCCCCACCCACAGTAACTGTAGTAATCAAAGTAAATATCGTGAAGATTTTATGGAAGAAAAGCAAAGAGGTGTATCTGATACATTATATACCAAACAATCCAAGAACTTCCTATTGGAGACTTCTCTACACACTTGGCTTAGCTGCACAGCCCCAACTCTTATTTTGCAAACCAACATCCCTCCTCCCCAGGAAGACTGAATGCCAGCATGATGCTCAGTTAGGTAAATGTCTCTTGCTGCTGCCTACAAATGAAACTTTCTCCACGTTTTAAAATTTAAATATATGGGAGTATGTCTGTGATCCAAATAATGATTGGTTTGAGCTAGAATATGCTCTTCCCATTAAAAGAATTTCAAGGTCACCAGCTACAAAACCCAAGATTCCAAGAAACAAGATAGTCTGCATGAAAAAGTAGAATTACAATGTGGGTGAGTAATAAAACCTAAAAGACTAAGGAAAGCTAGATTGAAATGGTTTCTAACTCCCAGTCTTTCGTTTTGCTGTTCAAATATTCAAAAAAGAGCTGGACTTTAAAACCTGGAAATAGGTAATCAAACATTGTTCACCTGACTTGTCCAGGATAGGAAGTATTTTGCATCTAACTGTTTTCTCATTGTGAATTACATCATCATTATCTAGTAAGTGCTTTAACTGTGTTATGTCTACACTCTGCTCTCCTTGGCAGGCAGTGAAATATGTTCACAGTAGTCAGCATGTGATCAGATCCGGAGACCCTCCTGGAAATTTCCAACTGGACATTGATATTTCAGGGTTACTCTTCACTCATCATCCCTGTTTTAGCCGAGAGCACGTTTTGGCAGCCAAGCTGGCCCAGTTATATGACCAGTACCTTGCAAGACACCAGAGAAACAAGGCAAAATTTCTTACTGAAAAGGTATATGTGATTTCTTCCATGATGACTGTTGTTGGAGTTGGTTCTTGCAATGAGCCCAAACAATGAAAATTTTTAACAACAAAGTGTTCATCCCCCTCTTTCAATGCTTCCTCTGTCTAGGATGTGTGATACGTTATCCAGCTGTAGACAAAAGAAAAGATAGGGTTTGTATACATGTAATGTGTACAAATTTATTGGCAAACACTTGCCCTAAACAGAAGAATTTCCATAAACAGTACAGTACCCACCAGAAGTGGGTGTTAAGTGGAAAATATGTGGCTATTATTTGCTTATGTGATTTAGAACCTGAGACCATTGGTGGCTTCAGAATTTCTGTCCTTAGAAACATTCTCATCCTTATATTTATTATCCCAAAGTGTGGCACCTAAACACAAGTCAGTCCCAACTGATGCCAGAGGGAAAGGCTATGCATTTGGATTTATTCTCAGTGTGACACTATCCCATGGGATTTTTGTGGGCAATTTTGACTAGAGGCAATTTTAGTCTCGTGCCCTGACTTTAAAACCTTACTGCTCAAAGAAGAGATGACTTCACAATATCTCCTTTTACAAGTCTGTAATTTTATAGTTTCTTTATATCACAAGAATACCATTGTAGATCCAGGACCCAGACAAACCTGCCATTAGCTTTGGAAGAAAACTTGGTTCTAAGATACACACATAAAAATAATATTTGTCATTGATTATCTGGGCCATGGAACAAGGATGGACATACACTACTCTTTACTAGTCCAGTTTCTTCAAGAACAGATGAAACAGTCCTCCATCATAATTCATGTATGTGAAAGTCTGGAGACAGCTGGATGCTTGAACATCCATTCACAGACTGCTGGCACCATTTTGCCCAGGAGAAGTGGGTGGGTCCAGTTGCACAGCAGTAGGGAATAGAGTTTGTAATTCAAAACTTGTATCCATATCTTTTTAAGCTCCAAGCTCTAAGAAATGCTGTTCAGACTGGACTTGATCCAGAGAAACCTCATCAGTCTCTTGATACCATCCAAAAAACCATCAATGACTATAAATCTGAAATTCGGTAAGTAAAGTTTGTTAAATATAACTACTTTTTCACCCCTGTTAGATGTGTACTTGTTAATTTTTCCAGATACTTTTTTCTGAATACAATGAATACATGTGAAATTATGCCAAATAAACAATGAAATACATATATCATATTAACATAGTATTTGAAGTCCAATAATGTGAATGAGGATATAGGGAAATGGTCACTCTCATCCTCTGCAGGTGTAAGGGAAAATTGCTACAGCTACCACTTTAGAGAGCAGCTTGGCCCTAGCTCATAAAGTGTTGAAGAGGGTCATCAGTTTAGACCCAGCAATTCTGATTCAGTTACAAGATATACTTTAAGGAGCTGTATGTGCATATGTACATGGAAACATGCAAAGATATACACAGCATCACTCAAAAGTAAGAGACACTGGGCATGGTGGCTCATGCCTGTAATCCCAGCACTTTGGGAGGCCAAGGTGAGAGGATAGCTTGAAACCAGGAGTTTGAGACTAGTCTGGACAAAAAAAATTGTTTAATTAGCTGGGTGTACTAGTACATGCATGTAGTCTCAACTACTCAGAAGGCTGAGGAAAGAGAATCAATTGCTTGAGCTCAAGAGTTTGACGCTGCAGTGAGCTATTGCACCACTGCACTCCAGCCTGGGTGACAGAGTGAGACCTTGATTGAAAAAGAAAAAAAAAATTAAGTCACTAGAAATAACCCAGTAGCAGAGCAAACTCATCTTGGTATAGGCTTACAGTGGATTTCTGTACCACAGTTAAAATGACTGAATCAGACCTGCAGGTATCAACATGGATAAGGAATCACATTGTGTATACCATTCTGCAACTTGCTTCTTTATATACCACGCATCTTAAGACATTTTCCTGTCACAGTGCATGTAGATTTATGTCGTTGTTTAAAGGCTGGCATTACGTAGATTTATTATAGTCTGTATAATCCTCAACTGATATGCATTTACATTTCTATTCTATTTTTTATTATTTAAATTCTACTGTAATTACAATTCCTAAATATTATATTTGTGTACCTGTATGAGTACTTCCATAGGAAAAATCCTTAGAATAGGAAATAATAAATCAAGGCATTCCAATGTATACTTTTCTTTTTACAGTCTAGCTATGAGTTGGAAATTCTTCTAGCAAAGTAGAAATTAGTGAAGTTTGTAACCCATGATTGCAGAAGTATGGAGTATATTTTTAAATAAAAATTATTTTTTATATTAAAAGGAAAACACTGCAGTCTCCTTATGAGAATAATTTTTGTTTTGGCATACAATGAGTAAGAAAAAAGTGACAAAAACTATTTTGAAAACAATTGTGATTTTATATGGAATTGTATTTATTAGTCACTATTTGAAAAACAGCAGAACTCTGTGTGAGATCTAGAGACAATGCCCAGTGGAGTAATGGACAGACGCATTACAATAATGCTGTGTCCCTGGAGATGAAAGCCTTCGAGATTTGGCATTTCTGACCCAGTAAAAGAGATTTCCATCCCTTGCAGACTTTTCACTAGGTGGTAAAACAATTTCTAAGCAGATGATCTATTGCTGGATGTTTCAGTACATGGATCCATTTCCTCAAGCCTTTTGGGATCTGATCAGCCATCCCTGAGAACTCCCCACCTCAAGCATCTGTTGAGCCCTCCACCAGTGCAGTTAACACAGGACAGCACCGTAAAGCATTTTCCATCTTATTTTCCACAGCGGAATCATGACCACATTCCTTGTCCTCTGAACTGGAACCAGGATATAGAAGGAAGCAAATATGAATGTTCATACAACATAAGGATATTTTACTTAACCCCTCTGTAGGGTCTCTGCCCTCAAATGTGCTCAGTCTTGAACACATAAAAATTCTATGACCCCAAGTCCTCATCCAGCTATCATTTTATCTCTGTTTCCTTTCACAGCCAAACACCAGGAAAACATTTGCTATTCATACTATCTTTACTCTCTTCCGTTTTCAACCCACCCTATCTCACTCCTGTGCTCACCTTTCCTCTGAAGCAAATCTTGAAACAGCCGCTGGGGACCTCCAACTAGGAAAGTGGAATGGAACCTCTCAGCCTGCTCAGTGCTTGGACGCAGACATCATCCCCACGCATTGCCTGTCAGGACATCCTGCATCTCCATAAACCACCCTCTTCTGGATGTCCTCGTCCCTCTCCAACCATCTGTCATTCTCATCATTCTTTGACCAACGTTCTCCTCTGTCCAACTTACACATGTTCTGAGTCTCGGGTGTTATTGTTTTTTATTTTTAACCCTTTTTTAAATTGCGTCTTCTCCTGAGATGAATTCACTTTTTGTGGCTTTAAACATCATCCAGATGCCAGTGGCTCCCAAACTTTCATTCTGAGTGGGAGTCCACTGCACGGTCCAGACCACATCTACATCAGGTTTCAGAAAACTATTCCTGACTCCCTAATCCAAATTGCCTTTCCCTTCTCCTCCCCATCTCTGGTCACAAATTTTAATTAAATATGATTTTGTAATTTTCTGCTTCTTTAGCTCGTATGCAAATTTTTCTTGCTAAGAGCTCTTTTTAGCATTTCTGGGAAACTATTTTTTTTAGGTACAAAAAAAGAAAGTAGAAAATATATCAGAAAGCCTGTAGGTGTCATGTAACTCAGTAAAATAATTTTACGTTGTAGTTTTTAAAGCTGAGGAGGCACAATAGCAGCTAAAGGCGTAGGAGATTAACAGACCACCTGATGGTGACAGATAATGTTTTTGGCCTCTTACTTAGTATCGGGCAAGATTCTAAGCACATTATGTGGGTTAGCTCATTAACTCCTCCCAACAACCCAGTGCGGTCAACTCTTACCGTACCCATTTTACAGATGTGAGCAGGCAAAAGGAAGTAGCTTACCCAAATCCAGCTAATAAACAGTAGAGCCCAGATTCAAACCTGGGTAGTCTGGTTGTAACAACTGCACCTTAACCACAATGCTTTACTGCTCCTCAAGGAGAATGTTTCTTATTCTAGTTCGTGGCTTTCTTGCTTTTCTGAGGGTTTCAGAGACTCCTAGATCTTGACTAGCTGACCACTATCATTTTCTGCCATATTCCTTCTCTATAGCTACCAGTTGATCTGTTAGAAACCTAGACCCCATTATTTCTCTGAACCACAGAGTCATCACAAGTACATCCTGCAGACTTAGGCTTGCCTTCGGGAAGTCATGAAGTGCTAATTTGTGAAATGCTACATCCTTAGTTTCTCATGATACTTTTTTAGACAAACCTCACACTGATATCATTTACGTATGTGTCCGTCCCCTGAGCTAAACTATAAACTCCCTGAGGACAGAGATATCTTCTGTCTCCCAGACACTTCTAAATCCCCTGGAATGACCCATGGCACTTGTTTAAAAATTTAATAATTGTCTCATTATGCAATAAAATGCATTTGGGATCTAAATTCAGCTATCATTTGTAAAGAGAACTTAAAGTAAGTTATTAAATAAAAATAAAGGTGAAAGCATTTTCAAATGATGCCTCTTCAGATTAAGACAAAAATATTGGTAATCTAATGAATATTGAAAATCTCCAAGGCATGCAATAACAATGCTTCGTCTTCTCAGTGTGGATCTGGTGATTTGTGCTAACACAGAAAGACTTTAAATGTATTTGTTGCTAACTAGGACAGCAGCATATTTTGCTGTGTTCATAATAATTTAGTCCATGAGAACTGCTTTTATTTTCTTAATTTCAAAGGTGGCTATTGAAAGATGCATAGTTTTAATAAGAATTTTTAAAGTACTTTAGTTTAATTAAAGTCAGATCTGCCTAAAGATAATAAAATCAAGTAAACCTCTCAAAACAGTTTGACATCCTATTGTCTTTAAATTTGCATTTGTATTTAGTCTTCTGTACTTGTTTCAAAATGTGGTAGCTAGCAAATTGAATATGCAATCACTGTAGCATTATTAATTTCTTTTGCAAACAAACACAGCTAGCTGAATTTTTTAATATATACTCATGTGTTATTTTATCTTGTAGACAAACAAGAAAATTGCGTGATGCTGAACAAGAAAAAGATCGAACATTGCTTAAGACCATCATAAAAGTTTGGAAAGAGATGAAATCCCTTCGAGAGTTCCAGAGATTTACGAATACTCCCTTGAAGCTTGTTTTGAGAAAGTAGGCTTTTTTGAAAAATTATTTTATTGGGCTATATCATACATTAAGAAAAATGTATAAAACATGGATACAGTTTTAAAAATAATTACAAATAAATATGCATGTAACCACTTCCCAGGTTAAGAAATAAAACATTGTTTACCTGAGCAGCCCTTCCCAAATAGCATCCCCCTCAATCCCTAAAATAACAGCTACCTGGATTTTTTTGATCATTGTTTTCTTGCTTTTATAGTTTTGCCAACTAGGTGCAATCTCTAAGAATATATAGTTTAATATTGCCTGTAATTTTGACTTTTACATACCTGAACATATGTTGTGTGTATTTGTTAGCGGATACATACTTGCTTCTTTTCTTCGGTACTGTGTTTGTGAGATTCATCTACTTGACAGCACATATCTGTACATTTCTTTGCTTTATAATACTTCATTATATGAATATAGGCAAACTTGTTCTGTTAATGGGAATTTGAGTTTATTTCCATTTTTCAACTGTTACAGAAACTACTTCTATAAGCATTTTTGTGCTTGTCTCAGGGTATATGTGCTTAAGATTTCATTTCAACTTTACATGCTGATTCCAAACATATTCCATAAGTTGTGCCCATAGACTGACACAAATAGTAAGAAACTTCGGCAGTTATCTGACATATTGCTTTGGAAACAGCTATATTTCAGCCAAAGATAGCTGCAAATTGTGATTTTTCTTTGGCTGTAATTATAAAATTGAAAAAAAAAGTTTAGTTTTCAGGACAAGTTTCAGACTGTGTGATCTTCGAGAGCAGGGATCCTGTTGTCATTGTATATCCGGTCCCTACCAGAGCACCTGCCACCTAGCATCTGCTCAGTTAATATTGGTTAACAAAAAATAAATTCAATTATGCTATCCCACAGAAATAATGGCTGTCTCCCAGAAATTCCAGAGTTTGTGCTTTCAAATTCTATCTGTTAGGCTGAGCCTCCCACAGAAGCAGTACAGAAATCCTTGCCAGATTATTTTCTCTCTCCCTCCCTCCCATCATCTCTCCTGCTAACTATCCCTCCATCCCTCCCTTTCTTCTTTTTAAGTTTATAGGGTAAACTAAATTTATAGGCATTTTACCCATATGGTCATAACACTCCTTCCCCTGATAAGTAGCTGTCTTCCAAATTCTTTTGAAGTACTGTTTTTTTCACATTCTTGATTCATCTAGCCACCCTTATGATAAAGAATAGTTTTTCCCGCAAGAAAATTATTCAAGTTTATTTGTGCTTTTGAATAGCAATAAGAAAAGCGAATGGTTTTCTGTATATCAGAGATGGAACATAATTTTGAGGCCAAATTCCACCTTCTGTTTATAAATTTGGGGTACCACTGTATATCCAAAGTGATTTATTTGATAGTCATCCTAGAGAGCTAAAAGAGCTTGTACCCTGGAGTACTGTAAACTGCTTAAACCCCAGGCAACATGTGTCCACAAGCAAATATTTGTCAGCTCTATGCGCTTGACTAGGTTTATTTAAAATGGATTAGGAAGCTTTAGGAGCATAGAACTTGGAAGCTTAACTCCCCTGGGGGAAATAGCGCAGTCAGTATGCATCACCATCTCCAAAGTGCTGGGTGGGATGGATGCAGTAACCGCACATTTGCCGCCATCCACCAGGAGAGCCATGCTGTTCATCAACATGTTAAGGGCTCTGAAAAGATGACCAGCAAGGAACCTTTCACACTTATTTAATCCAGTGTTGATATGGCCACAATATCTTTTCTCGGTGGGACATCTCACAGAACTAATGTCCTACAGAACACACTATGGGAAACAATGTTTAAGTTGGCTGATCTCCTGGTAGAATGTAAGCAAAATCGTCAAAGAAAAACCCCAAATCCTCCATCTGAAGTCAAAAAGGTGGTTTCAGGACTCAGTGGCAACAAAATGAAGCAGTTCCTCAGAGAAGTAATAAAATAACTAATGAAATTTCCACCATCGGTGGAGAACTTACAGGCCCTGTGTCAGCACACCACATGGCTGCTTCCTGTTCAGTGGGTAGGGCTCATATTCAGCCCGTCCACTCACCAACTGTGTGTTCTTTGGTAACTTACTTAACTTCTATGTGCCTCTGTCACCTCATGTGTAAGATGTGGATAATAATAGCAACTGCCTCACAGAATTGTGAGTTAATGTGCCACATTTTTAGAAGAGGAGCTGGCACGTGGCAAGTCCAATATAAGTATTTGCTGTTATTATTGCTCTCTTACTTAATTTCCAGAAATAACCAAGGGACTACAATTTTTTTAAGGGAAAAGGGTGACCAGAAAGCAGATGAAGAAGCATATGAAGCAGAAATTCAAGTTGAAATAAGTGAACTGTTGGAAGAGCACACGGAAGAGTACGCACAGAAGATGGAAGAGTACAGAACGTCGTTGCAGCAGTGGAAGGCCTGGAGGAAAGCACAAGTGTGTAAACAAATGCTCAGCCTGGAATAGGGCTAGCCAGGAAGCATCTGGGATGGCAGCCTCCAGCACAGGACAGGGGAAACCAGACCGGCAGACTAGGGTCTCCTGTGGCTCCCCCTGTCTCTTCCCCTGTCCCCTAGCTAAGGGATAAAAGGATGAATGAACTGACTGGTTATGCATTTGCTTAAAAAGCCACCCAGCTAACTGAGAGCAGAGCCAGCTTTGTCCATAGAGAATACTATAGTAGCACTCTGTGACTATTTAAGGAGTAATGTATTAATCACAATGCATGTGTCCAGCACTGTACTATCTTACATGCATTATTCCATTAAATGTAGGGATTGATGCTTCTGAGTTTCCTTTAGAAAATTATGTAACTTTATGCACATGACCCTACAAAACTGAGTTCAAGGGCAACAAATAATAGATCAGGGGTCCCTGCAAAGCTAGTTTTGCTTACACGCCTTATTTTAATATCTCAAGATGTGTCCTTAGCCTTGAAAACCAAAATTAAAGATCACATGAATACCTACCTTTTTTTAAGCTCTTTCTAGGGACTAGGCTGGATGATAAATGCTTTTTAGGCATTTGAACAGTCTCATTTCAACAGTCCTGAGAGAAATTTCCTGGGCTCCATTCTTTAGATGAAAAAAACTCAGGCATAGAGAGGTCAGGTGGCTTAGTGGCCTGCCTGATTACACACATCTGGTTGAAATGGGGCTGGGGTTGGCATCCAGGTCCATCTGGCTCTGAAGACTGTGCTCTTCAATGAAACTTCAAAATTCCTGCTTGATATCATGTTGCCTCTAACCCAACAGAGGGCCAAGAAGAAGAAAAGAAAACAAGCAGCAGAAGAACACTCCTATGATGAGACTGAGGAGCCGCATCCTGAGGAGGACCTTGTGAAACCCATCCCTCCGGAGCCCACTGATCGAGCAGTGATAGAGCAGGAGGTGAGGGAGAGAGCAACCCAGAGCAGGAGGAGGCCTGGGGAGCCCATGCTGGTCCCGGAGCTAAGCCTGGCAGGGAGCATAACACCCAACAACCAGTGCCCCAGGTGAGTGGATGCTCTGACCATAAATGAGGCTGACATCTGACACACATGCTCACGTGGACACAAGCACACACACATGCACACTTACTGACCTACACTAGCATCAGGAGAACCATTAACTTTGAACAAATATTAGGTTGAACCGCATGAAGTTGCTGACATTTGCCCACTTTAGGTGATTTCATATGATTCACCTAGCTCATGCATCCACACTGGCTACTGAGGAGCACACTGGAAAGCTGCCTGTAGCAGAAGCATCCCAGTTGCAAATCTCTGCCTGCTCTTCACAGTGGCTGTCTCTATGTCTTTTGATTTGAGTCCCTTATCTGTAACCTCAATGAGTCCGTCTGTCCACTGGTATAGCATGTCCCAACTTTCTGGCACAGGCACGGATGCCTCCTCTTGCCCCTTGATTTTGACTGCTCCAAGGATCAGTTTCTCTCTTTGCAAACCCCCAAAAAAGTTGTGGGTGTGCCCTATAGCTTGTATTTAAGTGAGGCCATCTGAAGCATACCCTCCAGATTTGATAAAAATACATGTCTAGTCATTCTTACTTGATGCCTAAGAGAAACATCACTTGATTTATATACATTTGTACATATAATACATTCGTAAATATATATTTATAAGTTCATCTTTTTAAAAAAATTATAATGTAATAGAAATATTTTTATGTTTCCTATTTATTCTTTCCATCATTGTATAGCCATGGTTCTCAAAGTATAGCCCTGGAATCAGCAGCATCAGCATCACTGAGGACTTGTTAGAAACATAAACTCAGGCCAAGCATGGTGGTTTATGCCTGTAACCTCAGCACTTGGGGAATCTGAGGTGGGAGGATCGCTTGAGGTCAGGAGTTGGAGACCAGCCTGGGCAACAAAGTGAGATCTCACCTCTATTCAATAAATACATAAAACTCCAAACATTTTTAATATCTTACATTGAAATAAATATGTTTAAGAAAGATTAATAAAAACTAGCCAGACAATTATTTAAAGGCAACCAACTGAACAGAAATTTTAAAAATAATTTAAAAAAAGAAAGAAATGCAAACTTGCAAGTTCTACTTGAGACTTACTGAACCGGAAACTCTGAGGTGGGGCTGAGAAAACTGTTCTCACAAGGTCTCCAAGTGATTCTGATGCTGTTATGGTACATCATAATTAAAGGGAGTCCATTAAATTCATCAATACCACAAAATTCCAGGCTTAATTCTTCAGTAAATAGAAGATCTATTGTGAATACAGGGACTGTTGTACACTGAAATCTTCAATATCCCAACATGAAAAATGAGAATTCAAATAAAGTCAGTCAGCCTCTGAGTTCATTGAAATGTGGGAGTTAATTAAGATGTCATTATAAGACTTCTCACAGTCTTCTTGGTTTCAAACTTCTTAATGTACTAATGATTGATTCATTTTTAAATTATAGCTTTTTATGCATTTTCATGTGTTCTCTCAACTTCACAGATTAAGATGTTATATATAAACTATTCCCCAGCACTAAGTAAGCTATTTTCAAGGCACAAATACCGTAACATATAATTTTAACATGAACGTTCAAAATATGTGATGACAGAGCATGCTTTCTAAAAGGAAAATTTGGGCTTGATTTGGTAATCTTTTATGAGTGGAGTCTAAGTCTTGGGTATTGTGGATACTTCTTGCAAATTTGGTGTGAAATGTCTTTTATTTAAAAAGTGATGAAGTAATTTGAGCTATTTCATGTCTAGGATAAGTCTAAATTATAGAGATGTAAAAAGTTAAAACTACCACCCCTTTTAATGAATAGAGAATTTCTGTTTGGTATAATGAAACAGTTCTGAAGATGGACAGTGGTGATGGTTATATAACATAGTAATTGTACGTAATGCCACTGAACCATACACTTAAAAATGGTTAAGGTGATAAACATTATGTTATATATATTTTACCACAATGGAGCAATTTTCAATAAACTACCACCCCCCCAAAAAAAACTTGAGCTTGTATCAGATTTTGATGCCCTAACCTTTTCCTTTCCTCGATAAGCTTGAATTGCTATTGACTTAACCAATAACTGGCATTTTTTGGTGGACATCTCTACAAATATGTACAATAAAATTAAAAACCCATGGGAGATTATTTAACTTTTTGGCTATAAGAATGATATGTTTCAATTCCTTCAAGGTACCAGGACAGCTTTTATTGTGATTCAGATTATCTTTAAAAATAAGAAACCTTTCTTAATACCCTGCATCCATTCCACATTCACTTATTTGAAAATGTTGAGAAAAACTTGGGATCTTGGAAAAGTGAACTTGATCTAACTGCTACAATATGCTGCTATATTTTTAGAATAAAACTTCTTACCCAAATATAAATTGTTATCCCCTATGTCTTGAACTTATTCCATTTAACAAGGAATATGTGAACGTAAAACTTTGGGTAAGTATGTAAATGTAAAGCTTGTTTGAACAACCTGAGGCGACTGTAGCACAACGATGCATGGACTCTAGTTCTTAAATCCTCTGTGCCCTTCTCAGTGTCTGTTAACGGCTTCTCCATAAATTCCGTATTACTCTGCAAGACTTGTGGCTCTTCGGGTTAAATGAGGGCTGACATGACTGGCAGAGTTGCCTGCAGTGTGTCTTGTTCTGTCCAGTGCTTATTTATCACATATTTTGGTGATCCTTAGTAAATTATTACTAACTCCACCTGTGAATGGTCTCCTTTTGCAGAGCAGAGGTCTTGAGAAGGGAAGATGTAAAGAAGCGCTCATTGTACTTAAAAGTGCTCTTCAACAACAAGGAGGTGTCCAGGACAGTCACTCGGCCGCTAGGAGCAGACTTCCGAGTTCACTTTGGACAGATTTTCAATTTGCAAATAGTCAACTGGCCGGAGAGTTTGGCACTTCAGGTACACATTTTAATTATAGTTACTGGCCAGGTGCTGTGGCTCATGCTTGTACTTTGGGAAGCCAAGGTGGGCGGATCACTTGAGGCCAGGAGTTCGAGACTAGCCTGGCCAACATGGCAAAACCATATCTCTACTGTAATCCAAAAAAAAAGTTAGCCGAGCGTGGTGGCAGGCGCCTGTAATCCCAGCTACTCAGGAGGCTGAGGCAGGAAAATCGCTTGAACTTGGGAGGTGGAGGTTGCATTGAGCTGAGATCATGCCACTGCACTCCAGCCTGGGTGACAGAGTGCAAATTTGTCTCAAAATAATTGTAATAATAATAATTATTATTATAGTTACTGCTCCAATAATTTTTTGTTCATTGTAGGATTGAGATAATTTTAAGTCATCCATTGGCTATACGTATGCCTTGATAGATTCTCAAACCTCTTCCTTGGCAAATCTGTTCTTAAAGCCTTGGCCCAAAGAGATCTGTTCCCCAATTCCTCACCTACTGAAAATGCCAGAAGAATAACTCTGGCCACAGTGCTCTCGAGTGTGTGCGTTGAGATGGGAGAGGGGTGCTGAAGGGGTTTGGGGCACAGGGGGTTCTCCAGCTCATTCACTGAAGACATATTTCAATATCACCTTCTACCAGGACCCTAGCATAATAGAGAAATCAATTATGCCACAATCACGGGAGGTTATAATGTAGGAAAGATACAGATGCTAGGATCCCCCCAAAATTAAGCTCCCCACTAGCCTAAATCCCACCGTTAGCAATATATTTATTTGAGTCTATTTTAGTTTCCTAGGGAAACTAAACTATAACAAGGAACCACTAAGTTGGTGGCTTTAAAACAATAGAAATTTGTTTGTTCACAGTTCTGGAGGCCTAAGTCTGAAATCAAGGTGTCAGGAGGGCCATACTCCCTCAAAAGCTCTAGAGGAGTATCTTTCCCCGCCTCTTCCAGCTCCTCCTGGCACTTAGAGTTCCTTGGTTTGTGTGAGTGTAACTCCAGTCTCTGCTTCCACCTTCACATAGCCTTCTCTGTGTCTCTCTCTGTGGGTCCTCTTTTGTCCCTTATAAGAACACTCTTACTGGATTTAGGGCCCATCCTAATCTAATATGATCTTATTTTCATCCTTAAGTAATGACATCTGCAATGACCCCATTTCCAAATTAGGTGAGTTTCTGGGTGGGCATCAATATGTGGAGGATGTTATTTAACCCACTACAGTGTCTTTAGTCTTGCTTGTTCCTTTGGTGAATCTTCTCCCACAATGCTAATAGGTCTCTCTTATAATCCTAGCAGGCTTGTTCACTAGGATTGCAACTTTGTGGTATGCATGCCCTTGCTTCCCCATCACCACCCAGGCAGAAATCACAGATCCTCATCCATCACTTAGGCAGAAATTTCTCACTTCCCTCCACCACCCTTGCCAGAAAGCAATAATTGATGGTGCTCTTTTTGTTGTGTTTTCCCACCGAGCCTGAATATAATTTTAGAATTCTTCTCAATACAGTACTTCAGGCAGCCACCACCTATTCCTAGTGAGTATAACTGACATTGTCTGTAGGTGCCATTGCGGCTGTATAATTAATAAAATATTTACATACTTCTGTACTGAATGATAAATAGCTGCTGCCCTGACCTTCCTCAATACCATCCTGGCCACATAATCCCCACTTCAAAGACCCTCTGGACCTTCCCACGATTGACCAATTAAAGGGGGTGGGTGACCAAGGCCAGTTCCTCCAGGGCCCTGTTCCCAAGCTGTGGTGGGCAGCTCTTCCAATGGCTTAGTGCCCTGCCTGTGTGTTGTTCAGTATTTTGAATATCAAGCCCCGCCTAGACTCAGTAGTTAAAAACCTGTAGAGGAAGTTTTCGAGACCTGGGATGTGTTCTTTTGACAATGGAAAGGAAGCACAGTAGAACTGCATGGAAAGAGAAGAGGGAATGCCAAGAAATGGGAGGAGGAACCTGAAAGGGGCAGCACTGGCCACCCAAGGTCAACCACCTTGGCTTAGAATTTCTCCGGAGCCTGTGGCAGTTTTGTTCTGTGCCTTTTAATCTGTGATCTGGGGGTGAGTGAAGGCAGGGGTGGTCCTCATTTACAAAGCACCGAGCATCAAGACTCAAGCAAAATTCTTTTGCTGTATTGATACCTGCACAGCTGAAATTTTTTTCTTGAAATTTTAAAACTTTAGATGTTGGCTTAGTCCTGTCACTCACATAACTTTTTAAAATGCCATCTAATTTTTTAAAATGTCTGTGTATTCTGAAACTTGAAAAAAATCAAACTTCTTTGGCTGCTAACTTAAACATAATATGGGTGAGAGGAGAAAGCAAGCGAAAAATGGTTTTAGAAAGGGGTTTGGAGTTGGAGGTTTGGTGAAAACCTGAGATTTTCTTAAGTCTAAAAATTCCCTTTCTGAATGTAAACTGGGGGAAAATAATTTCTATTAATGTTTACTTTCTTCCTTGATTTAAAACTCTGAATGAACACAGAGAATGAAATGAGGCAATTTTGTCTGAAGGTAGAAGTAGAGAGTTGCTCAACGGGGCAGCTTTCAGATACATGGCCACTGGACACAGCCCCTGTGAGGTCCCTGCCCTCAAGTGTGGGGTCCAAGTGGACTCTCTATTCCATCTCCTCTGGGGTTTTACGTGGCCACTGGACACAGCCACTGTAACGTCCCTGCCCTCAGGTGTGGGGTCTAAGTGGACTCTCTATTCGATCTCCACTGAGGCTGACGGCCTGGAACACTTGAAGGGTTCCTCTTCCTCTGTCCTCTTAGCAGTGTCAGTGGGCTCTGTTAGCTTGCTTCCTGAATTTCAGCTAATCTCTTCATCTCATCACCACTCACAGAGATGTACAATTATTTGAGCCACTGGGATGCACTCACTGGGATGCATGATTATTTGATGATGTAAACTATGTACATCATCAACTAGAAGACACCATTCAATTTCAGATGTGTTTAAATGATAAAGCGTATTATACTATATACCACTAACAAGAGCAGCGTTTCTTAGCCAGGGATTCCCTACAGGGATTCCTTTCCATTTGGATGGAAAATTTAAAATCCGAATTCTGAAGCCTCACATCTTTACTTCTTCCCACATTGACCTGTGTGCCCTGCCCCTGAACACATTCACTTAAGTTTAAAGTAAGACTTACCGCACATAAAACATTGTCTAAACTTAGAATAAAACTTGACTGAGAAAGTAAAGAAATGTAAACTCCAGAAGCACACTTGCTGCTCCTCTGTCACCTGCCCTGAATAGAGGAGGAGTTGCAGGGGCCCACATGAGTCCCTCCCTTTCTACACACACCAATAGTGAAGATGTCAGTATTCAGAGTTCTGCCTCCTAGTTTGACATCCATCGTCAACTCGTCCTTCCTTTACCTCCCTTAGGGAGGAAAAGCTGATACCAGGAAGACCAAGATTAACATGAGAAGACCAGATAGAGAACTAGAGGGGAGAGCAGCAGAAAGTAACATGGCAGGCAGACAGGAGAGGAAGTTGGCAAGGAGACACCCACTAGCAGAGTCAGAAAGACAGGAGAGAGACGAGAAGGTCTCCCCTCCTGCAGGTGCCCAGCCATGCCTCCACTGATGGGTAAGAGCTCAGACAACCCTGGCAGCCTGTGAAACACACTCCCACTCTAGGCACTTCTGAATGTTCTGAATTACTTTACAGGGAAAGACTATCTTCTGCCTCCCACAGCACAGCAGTATTTTATTTCACATATATTCTAAAATGTAAACAAGGCCTCCAATACTATCTCCTGCTTATTGCCTTGAATATTAGCTTGCTGTGGATGTTACAGTCAAAATAATTTTTGAAAAACCAATGTGAAAATACTGTGAAATAAATTTTTGAACAGGAAAACAAAGTTACTCAGAATATTATCCAGAATATGCTCATAGGCAATAAGCTTGGTCCTGAAAACTAAATCATACTATTTTTAAAAAATCATAAATTAAGGGAGTTTTGGCTAAGTTCTTAAGCAGTTTAAAGGGATTTGATACCTGCCCAAATCTCATAGCACAATGGCATAATGGCATAGTTTTTTAAGATTGAGTAGTGGCTACAGATTAAATTAATCTAGGAGATACTGTATTTCAAGTCTCTAGTCATAGTAAGTACTGTGGTATTTGGAGATTTTCCATATGATTGCTAGTTTTAAGCAACAGAAGATTTAAGAACTACTGGCAACTTTAGGAGGGTAAGAAAAAACTCACCTTAAATATATGTTAATGCCAGTGCTATCAAATTCTTAACTTTAGAGTGTAGTGCATTTCAGAAAAAGTTCTAAGATCCTCAAAACTATAATGCTTCAATTGATAATTCAACATTTAAGTTGTCAACGTTTTCTGCTTGACTGTGAAAATCCAACTGAGTGTGTAAGCCAGGAGTGTTGTGGAGAATTGGAAGCCATGTACACGAAGGGGTACACAAGGCCCTGCCTCAGGAGTTTCAGTCCAGCTGGGATATAAGGGAGAGCTACGGACAATCAATACTAAATGGTGCATAGATGTATATGACCTTTGAAGGGAACAGTGTTGACTGTGATGTCTGATTTCTTGCATGTTTATAACCATAAGGCTCAGTGCTTCCTAGCCAGCCTTGAGGTAAGAATACCAAGGCAGTTCTACAAGCAAAAGATAAGTCCGAAGGCTGGCACAGAAAGCCAGGAGTGAGGGGATGGGATCAGGGCCTGGCAGTAGAAATGGAAAGAAGGAATTAATTAAACTGAATTTGCAGCCCGAATTGGTGGAATCCACAGAGCTTGATGACAGTTTGACTTGCAGAAGTGAAAAGGGGAGAATCAAAGTTGGGCCAAGCACAGTGGCTCACACTTATAATCCCAGCACTTTGGGAGATGGAAGGATAGATTGGGCCTAGAAGTTTGAGAGCAGCCTGTACAACATAGCGAGACCCCATCTCTACAAAAATTTTTAAAAATTAGCTGGGCATAGTGGCACATACCTGGGTACTCCCAGCTACTTGGGAATTTGAGGCTACAATGAGCCACGATCATGCCACTGTACTCCAGCCTGGGAGACAGGGTGAGACCCTGTCTTTAAAAAAAAAAAAAGTTGGTCCAAAGAGAAAGATGAGATTGGACTTCATGGGACAGGGGAATTGTAGCCAGGCCACAGTCCTTCCAGAAAAGTTTTGAAAATCTTGGCTTTGGAGGCCTTTCCAAAATAAATGTCTAGGCTTTTACAAATGAAATTTGGCTTAGAGATTTAAAAACTTTGCCTTCATTTTTTTGTCCTTCACACATGTAACTTTATCCTACATTCATCTTCTCAACTCCGAAACAACTAACAACAGTGGTGTAATGCTGCTGGGTGACAGCTGGGCACGGTGGCTCAAGCCTGTAATCCCAGCACTTTGGGAGGTGGAGGCAGGTGGATCACCTAAGGTCAGGAGTTCAAGACCAGCCTGGCCAACATGGTGAAACACCGTCTCAAAATACAAAAATTAGCTGGGCATGGTGGTGCACACCTATAATTCCAGCTACTCAGGAGGCTGAGGCTGGAGAATCGCTTGAACCCAGGAGGCAGAGGTTGCAGTAAGCCAAAATTGCTCCACTGCACTTTAGCCTGGGTGACAGAGTGAGACTCTGTCTCAAAATATATATATATATGGAAATTCTCCTTTTAACCTATTTGGTGATGACTTGACTTTTCCTTCTCAGAGCCTTTCCTGATTGCTCTGGCTCATCTGAGGAATAACTCCTCTATCAGAGGGGAGTAACAGTCATATTTGGAGAAGTGTCCTTGTTTACCCTCACCTACCTCACTTTTGTGGTTGCTGTTGGTTCTTTTGGACCCAAGTCCAAAACAGATGTTTTCACATATATCTTACTTGCCATGCTTTAAACAGGATGACAGCAAGTCAGATCACTGATACCAGAAAGCTCTGCTGTGTGCAGTTGGAGAGGTCAGGTGGTTGAGGGCCGGTAGGAAATCAGGGGGTGGCTGCAGGAAGAATGGGTTGCATGAGGCAATAAGACAGGTGTGGTCATCTAAAGGTAAGACGATGAGGGCTTGGATGAGGCAGGGCCTGTGAAACTGGGAATTCTCTACGAAATAATGTTTACTACATGTCTACTGCAGGGCCACAATATTTACATATGTTATCTCATGTTATCCTGAAGAAAACCACGGGTACTTAATGGGAGAATTCCCTTAAAAAAAAAATCTTACTTGCTTTATTTCTCTGAGAAAACAACATGTATAGAAATGTCTGCAGGACAAAAACATGCTGGTTCCATACTATCATTTTAGATGAAAAAAACACAACATGTGATTACATTTCTTTTGTTCCTTTACAGTATTGTGTGATTTTTTAAAAACTTTTTTTAATGATACATAAAATTATATGTATTTATGGGGTACATGTGGTATTTTGATACATGCATAGAATGTGTAATAATCAAATCAGGGTATTTAAGATATCTGTTACCTCAAACATTTATTGTTTGTGTTGCAAACATTTTAAATCTTCTCTTCCAGCTATTTTGAAATATCTAGTAAATTAGGTTAACTATAGTAACCCTACTGTGCTATCAAACATGAGAACTTATTTCTTTTCTTTTTTTTCTTTTTTGAGATGGAGTTTTGTTCTTGTTGCCCAGGCTGGAGTGCAATGGCATGACCTCAGCTCACTACAACCTTCACCTCCTGGGTTCAAGCGATTCTCCTGCCTTAGCCTCCTGAGTAGCTGTGATTACAGGCATGTGCCACCACGCTGGGCTAATTTTGTATTTTTAGTAGAGACGGGGTTTCTCCATGTTGGTCAGGCTGGTCTCAAACTCCTGATCTCAGGTATTCCACCCGCCTTGGCCTCCCAAAGTGCTGGGATTACAGGCATGTGCCACCGTGTCCAGCCCAGAACTTATTCCTTCTAACTATATTTCTGTAATATTAACCAACCTCTCTTCATCCTCCTTCTCTACCTCCTCCCTTCTCAGCCTTTGATAACCATCATTTTACTCTCTTCCTACATAAGATCAGCTTTTTAAGCTCCCACATATGAGTGAGAGGCCAGGGGCGCTGCTAAGCATCCTACCACATATAACTCACCACAACAAAAAATTACTTGCCCCTGAATGTCAATAGTGCTGATGCTGGGAACCCCTGGCTTTGAGAGAAAACAAAAATTAAACTAAATTATACAGAGATCTACTTACAAATACTTACTTAAAGCCCAAAGTACCCATTTCCTAATTTTTTAAAATAGCATTTCTTCCTAGAATTTAAAAGAACTTCTGCTATCTTAAGAGAGTAGAAAATAAAGATTGGGGAAATTCTGGATGTTTTTGACTTTGTCAGATGGAATCTGTTTTTTTCTCATTAAAAAATCTGATAATTATCTTCTGAGACAGTAACATCAACTAGCAAACCCTCCATTCCCCTAGAGTCCATGATTGCCTCTGCCTGAAGACTTGGCACCAAGAACCCCCATTCAGTTCCTCTCTAGATACCAGCTAAAAATGTGGCTCCAGAAACTAGGAGTGAGCAGACTTCCACTGATGTCGTCAGAAACACCCTTTATGTGATCACTTATGTTTTATTGGTCATCACTAGGCATGGTGACCAGCCCAGGGAACACCCATGGGTAATAAAAACCACCTTCCATACCCTTTCACAGGATTATGGTGAAGATTAGACAAGGTACCACACCAAAAGCCCCTTAAGTCCCTGCGCTTCCTGCAAAAGGATGTCTCTGTGGATTTTTGTCTAAATTAAATCTGGAAAAAAAAAATATGGTTTCTTTTATTTCAAACAAAATGAAAGAAAACACATCCTTTTCTTGGGATGAGATGTCATGCCAATGAGTTTGTAATTTAAGAGCTCGAATCAAGGTCTCCAGTGCAATAAATGATAACCTACTACATGTTCTTTAAGCTATCTAAGATTATAGAATTACAGGCTCTTAAGAGTGTTGGGTCAAACAACTAATACTACTCCTTGTCACATCAGAGTTGTGAACCAATAAAAATATAGAGGAGAAAATTTTTTAAAAGAGGAAAGGTCACTTGTAAATAAATAGAGGCTTGATGAATGTATCAATCAATTACAACATATGGAGTACATTTTGATCCTGATTCAAACAAAATATTACAGAATTTTTTGAGGCTCTCAAGGAAATTCGAAATTTACCAATAGTTGAGGTTATTAAGGAATTACTATAAAAACAGTATTGTAATTATGCTTTTAAAAATATTACCTATTAAAGATATATATTGAAATATTTACAGATGAAATGATGTCTAGATTCAAGATACTGGATGGGAGGGGAATGGTTGAGAGTATAGATGAAAGAAGATGTTCATAATATATGATCATTGAAACTGCAGGGGGTGATAGGTCTGTGGTATATTATTATTCCTGTACTGATAAAGACGAATTTGGAGAGTGTGTTTTAAGTGTGCCACTTACGGGCTTCCTGCTGAAATCCTGCCTATTAGAATAGCTCACAGTGATATTAAGTCTGGGGTCCTGAATTCAGTACCTGTGCAATTTTTGCCTGTGTCTTTGACCCAGAGCCCCTCCACACTCAGCCAGCCACCTTGCAAAGGTGAGCTGGGGAGGTGAGACCAGAATGGATAGTGGGGAGGCAAGGCCAGGGTGGTAGCCAGGCACCACTTCATCCTCACTTCTGGACAAGAATTCAGATCAGGCTGGGCACAGGGCTCATGCCTGTAATCTCAGCATTTGGGGAGCCAAGCGAGGGGCAGATCACTTGAGGTCATGAGTTCGAGACCAGCCTGGCCAACATGGTGAAACCCCGTTTTTACTAAAAATACAAACATTAGCCGGGCGTGGTGTCGGGAGCCTGTAATCCCAGCTACTTGGGGGGTGGGGCAGGAGAATCACTTGAACCCAGGAGGCAGAGATTGCAGTGAGCCAAGATTGCGCCACTGCACTCCAGCCTGGGTGACAGAGCAAGACTCCGTCTCAAAAAACAAAAGTTCAGATCATATGCCCTGTAAGCGAGGGTGGGCGAAGAGGATCCGTGGTGTCATCTTTGTGCATTCAAGTTATAAGTGGAAAATACTGACTAGAGGGGGATTATTACACAAGAAGAAAAATATAAAGATTAATTAGTAGAAATAAAAGTAGTCAAATCAGCATTTGTTCAAAAACTGTAAACCAGTCACAGAGACCTCAAGTAGAGAAAGAATAAAACACAGGAAAGAAGCCAGGAGAACTATGTAATATTATGTCATATTACCACAAAAGTGAGATGTGCCAAGAATACAGGGGATTGAATGGAGCCAAGGGTCCAACTGAGGCTGGATTGCGTATTCTTGAATCATGGTTGCCCTGCAATGGAGCCCTTCACCTCATGGTAATAACATCATAATGTGACACACCACAGTGATCTGTAGCAGAGCTGCTGGTGGTCTAAGTGGCTTCATCTAAGAGAAGATCTGAGAAAAATAAGGGGTTACAGCAGATAACAAATAAAATGAGGTCTGAAAGAGAAGAATTTGATAGATTTACTAAAAATGTAACACTCTGGAGTGCTTCTGCATATGGAGCTTCTCCGACTGACTTGGAGATTGGTGCAAATAATAAGCCATCCAGGGGCATGGCTGTCCCACCCATTCCTCCCAATAGTATTGCTGTCTGAAAACAACCTGAGTCCGGAAAAGGAGGAGGCCCATTCTCAAAGCAAGCTGTATATTGGTTTGGAATAAAAACAATTGTCCTTGCCTGCTACTTTGATTAACCTCCCTACCCAGAAGATTAGTCCAGGCTAGAAAGCAGGGTGTCAACAACTTGACCACAAACAGGTGTAAGCTCATCTCCATGGAAACCGTAGTAACACAACTCAACTTTCCATGCTGAGATGAGCCCTTAGGGCTGGAACAGTGACCAGCACAAATACTAACAATATGGACTGATTATCTGACATGAGCGCACACTATTGTTTTTATTGGCTGTTTCCCTTCTCTGGTTTTCAGGTCTATGAAACTATTGGACACAGTGGTCCCACCTTGCTAGCAGAAGTGTTTCTGCCTGTTCCTGAGACTACTGTTGTCGCTGGAAGGGCTCCTATTGAGGAAGTGGAGTTTAGCAGTAATCAGCATGTGACACTGGACCACGAGGGAGTTGGAAGTGGTATGAAAAGCTCATATCTGCAATGGCTCACTGTTTCACTGTCTGTTTTGAATGTGTATATCTCTGTTTCACTTCTCAGACAACAAGAGAATTATAAAGTTGATATCAAAAATTCAAATTTAAACAATGATGCTATGCAACTTTTTGCCAAGTTTTTTATATACCATTGGTGACGATGTAAGTGTATATAACTATGCAACTACAAAGTAGTTTGGCAGTGTGAACTAAGAGCCTTGAAAAATAATTGGTGCCTTACTTTTATTTCTAGGAATCTTTCCTAAGAAAATAATTTGAAATGAGGACAAAGATGTGTGCATAAAAATGTACATCACATAATCCCAGCACTTTGGGAGGCCGAGGCGGGTGGATCACGAGGTCAAGAGATCGAGACCATCCTGGTCAACATGGTGAAACCCCGTCTCTACTAATACAAAAAATTAGCTGGGCACGGTGGCGCGTGCCTGTAATCCCAGCTACTCAGGAGGCTGAGGCAGGAGAATTGCCTGAACCCAGGAGGCGGAGATTGCGGTGAGCCGAGATCGCGCCATTGCGCTCCAGCCTGGGTATCAAGAGCGAAACTCCGTCTCAAAAAAAAAAAAAAAAAAAAAAAATGTACATCACAGTGCTGTTCATAAGCCCAAAAAGTTTGAAATAAATATTCTCTCATCTCCTTCTCCAGCTTCAATTGCCTATATGATGGATCTCACTCCTTCCTCCATGTTTCTTAATCTTTCTTTATTACATTTGCTGTTTTTCTTTCACTGCTACAATCTATATAATTTCTTTAAATTTGTCCTCCAAGCCATGAGTTCACCTTTTGGCTGTCTCTACTTATTGGAACTAATCCTTTCTATTTTTCCTCCCAATTACTGTATTTTTCAGCTCTGGAAATTATGTTTAGTTCTTTCCCAATCAGTGTGGTCAGTTCTGACAGCTTTTGTCCTTTCCTTAGACTCTCATTTCTTTTATATATTCATTCATTCATTTATTTAAATATATTAAAAATATTCTTAAACATTTGGTATCTGATCATTCCAATACCTATCTGCTTCTTGGTCTGATTCTGTTGCCTCGTGTTTATGGTGGCTTGCTTCCTCATGTGTCTGTTGATTTTTTTATCATGACTATACCTGGAATTTTATCTGCATTATTTATTTGAGGCCCAAATTCCATCCTCAGTCTAAAAGTCTAGAGACTTAGGCTTTAGTTCCAGCTCTGATGTTAGCAAGCTGTGAGATTCTGGTAGTCATGTAACTTGTTTGAATATCATTTTCCTCATTTATAAAATGGATCTAATAATAGCTCCTTTAATGTCTTATAAGGTTATTTTTAAGGTCAAGATAGGATGTTCAGTATGAAGGAAAGATGTAGAGTTACTTCATTTAGTGCTTGAAAATCACCTCTTTTAGTTGATTAAATAAACTGCCCAGAGTTTTTACCATTAAATTCCAATTGGTAGAGGCCAAATCAGTGCGACTTTACTGTAGCCGCAACAGCTTAGTAATAACTAAAATGTGTTGTGTGATCACTATTTGCCAGGCATTGTGTAAGTACTTTGCAAATATTAACTTATTTAACGCCTGTTCCTCACTTCCATCTTAGGGTGCTTGCACTTGTTCCTTCTGCCAGCAATGCTCTTTCCCAAAATAATACACCTCTACTCTACCTCTACCTTCTCATTTTCTTCAGATATTTATTCAAAAGTCACTCTCATTGAGGATCTCCTGGCCACCCCGTCTAAAAGTTTATCCCCTCTCCACCCTCCAAAGCACAAATTTTCTATATACCTTCCCTAATTTGTTTCTCCTTAGCACTTGTCTGTACTAGTCTCTAATATACTATTTCTCTTATTACTCTTACTATTGCTTCTCCCCCTACTCAAATATAAACTCCATGAGAACAAAAGTTCTTTCCTTTCTCAATTTTTAGAACAAGGATTCTTATCAGTTTTGCTTCTTTACTGCTACCTTTGTAACCGGGTCACCGGACGGGACTCAGCTCCCTCCCCGATGGGATGTGTCCTGAGGTTCTTGAGCTCCCTGGCCCCAGGAATGAGGAAGAGGCATTGGCCGCGGCGGTCAAGTAAATATCGGACCCAAAGAGTTTTGCAGAGAGCGATTTATTTGGCAGAGAGAGAGAAAAAGAGAGAAGTAGAGCGAGCTCCCACGCAGTTGTGGGAGAGGATCCCAGAGAGGGAAATCCAGGCAGGTAAGGTGCAGTGGAGTTTTAACTTCGAAGTTATTCCTGCCCCATTCACGTTCTTGTCCAATGAGAGGAGTTCTTTCAAACGTCCTCTGGAGTGATTGATCTTCGACTCTAATGCTGGATTGGCTGCTTGGCCCACAATTAAAGCCTCCTACCCCAGAGCTTTTGGCGGGCTTTCTAAACAAAGGACGCTCACCTGGAATTTTACCTAGCCTGTGCGGGAAAGTTAGACAAAGAACTCTAGGTTCCCAGTTGGGGAAGTGGATGGAGGCATGGCGCTGGGGAAGTTCTTACCTTGGAAACCACGCCCCTTGTAAGAGAAGTTAACATAGTCCCCCCACCCTCAGTGCCTGCAATAGTGCCTGGCATGAAGTAGAAGCTCAAATAAGTATCTTGAATGTCTAAATAAATAAATGTCTTTGAAATAATTCTACAAAGGAGGTGCTATTAGTATCCTTAATTTTTTTTTTTTTTTTTTTTTTTTTTTTGAGACGGATTCTTACTCCGTCGCCTAGGCTGGAGTGCAATGGCGCCATCTCGGCTCACTGCCACCTCCGACTCTGGGTTCAAGCGATTTGCCTGTCTCAGCCTCCGGAGAAGCTGGGATTACAGGTGCCCGCCAAGAATTTACAGCCATGCCTGGCTAATTTTTTTATTCTTAGTAGAGATAGGGTTTCTCCATGTTGGCCAGGCTGGTCTTGAACTCCTGACCTCTGATAATCCACCCGCCTCGGCCTCCCAAAGTGCTGGAATTACAGGCGTGAGCCACCGTGCCTAGACAGTATCCTTGATTTATACATTAAAAACTAAGGCTTAGAGAAGTTAACTAATTTGTCTAAGGTCACACAGCTGTGAAGCATGTGTACACAGGTGGACCCACTCGAGACTACTCATGGGAACGACTACTCTCTGCCATCAGAGACAGAGCTGAGCAGCTGTCAGCATTATCACCTGAAGAAATTCAGTGAAACTGGCTTGAATCACATGCTCCATCTTCATCACCCCTGCCCACTCCAAGTTCCATTTGTCTACTATCTGCTTTCTTGACAGGACCAGGATCAGTCCCTCTTTCTAAACAGCATCCTGTTTAATCTGATGTTTCCTTAGGAGTGCCCTTCTCATTTGAAGCTGATGGCAGTAACCAGCTGATTCTGATGACCTCAGGGAAAGTATCTCATAGTGTGGCATGGGCCATTGGAGAAAATGGGATACCTTTAATTCCTCCATTGTCACAGCAGAACATCGGATTTCGGAGGTAATACATAGTGAGAGTAAATTAATGAGTAATGTCAGTATTAGCATTAAAGATACCCAAGGGGAAAGAAAGCTTGCAATATCATATTCTTTCCTTTTATTGTCACGTGCCAGTATTTTCAAGAATTTTTATTCTTAAGGTAACAAAAAATGTTTATAACAACCTCTAGTCCAAAAAAAAATAAAATATTAATAGCCTAACAAATATTAAGTGTTTATCATTATTAGATACAGTGAAAATAACTTAATCTTCACAGTAACTCTAGGAGGTATCCTTTCCCCTATTTTACAGATAGGGAGGTGCACAGCATCACAGAGTTCTATGTATTTGGCCCTTAGTAAAGATTTGTTACTAATGATGATTGGTGTAGTATCTGCTGTTTACATGAAAGTTCCCATTCTCCAGCCTCCTCCCTTGATTGCTAGATCCTTGAGTCTCTACTCAGAACAGAAGAAAGGTACTCTGGGCCTCACCCTAGACCGGCCCCTCCTTGTGTTTGTTACTTGTCCCTGAAGCCTGGACTGTGGTAGCCTGTGGCCTTCCTACCCACTGTGGTAGACTGTGGGTCTTCCTCTGTCAGAGTCGCTCTCTGTCATTCCCCAGTAGATGTGTCTTCAGTCAATCATTTCACCATTCCAGGCCTCAGTTGCCTCATCTCTAAAATAAAAGGATTCATTGTGATCATCAAGAAGACACTTTCCAAGTCACAGGCTGTCATGTTCAACTTGTAGAAAAACAGAATGGGGCTTCTTTAGTTCCCCTGATGCCCTCTCCATCCCCATACCGACTACCCATGTCCATGTGATAAAAACCACAAGGAGAGGCTGCTCTGTGCTTTCTAGGTCAGAAGCTACTTCCAGTGGAGGCTTGACTATGCCTTTGAATGTAAGAAGTCTGCCTTCATTTCACTTGTGTTTAGTGCTTGAAAAATCTCCTGGGGATTAAAGCTTTCGACTCCTCAGGATAGAAGGTAAAACACAATGTGAGTAACAATATGCAGGACTATTAATAAGGCCCAGCTCAACCTTTCTGACCACCGTGGCTTCGTTTGAATTCCATGTGTCCAAAGCTGGTGCTTAAGTTCGTTGTTTAACGGTTGGTTTTAGACTGGGCGTGGTGGCTCACACCTGTAATCCCAGCACTTTGGGAGGCCAAGGGAGGCAGATCACTTGAGGTCAGAAGTTTGAGACCAGCCTGGCCAACATGGCAAAACCCCGACTTTACTAAAAATACAAAAAATAAAATAAAATTAGCTAGGCATAGTGGCACATGTCTACAATCCCAGCCTCTTGGGTGACTAAGGCATGAGAATCACTTGAACCCAGGAAGTGGAGGTTGCAGTGAGCTGAAATTGTGCCACGGCACTCTAGGCTGGTTGACAGAGCAAGACTCTGTCTCAAAAAAAAAAAAATAGTTGGTTTTGTTTCTTTTTCTTTTGATTTGTCCTCAGCTATAGTGGGCCCCAGTGGCCTGGAATGTGAGGCTTTGTGGGCTTTCAGCACCAGATACAGAGGCTCCTCTTCACTGGTTGGAATCCAGGGACTGGGGTCACTTTTATGCACTGGACAGAGTTGTAGGAATTAGTCAAATTTGGATTCCTTCCATTCCTATTTCTTTATTGTCCTTATAATATACTTAATAGCAATCATCAAGTTAAGAAAAATGACAAAAGTCCTTCCTTATGATAACATTTTATCTTATAGAGGTAATAGCTTCCTTAAGTGATGCTATCTCTGGAATTTGAGGTCCTGATGCAAACTGTTCTGTGGTCAAGTCAGACTCATGGAATCAACTGTTCTTTTCAGTGCTTTGAAGAGAGCAGATGCCATCTCATCTATTGGCACATCAGGACTGACGGACATGAAAAAGTTGGCCAAGTGGGCAGCAGAGTCCAAGCTCGACCCAAATGACCCCAACAATGCCCCTTTGATGCAGCTAATCTCGGTATGTGGCCGGAGGCACACACGCCATTTCTTGGTTTGGCCTGAAAAAAATAGAAACAGCTTGGCTTTTTACAAAATTTTCCTTTACACAATGTTCTCCTATGCAATACTGTTTAAGAACATGGATGCTCGGTTGAATGCCAAGTTTGGATTCCAGCTCTGCTTCTTGCCTGAGACCAAGGCAAGCATTCGGTGCTTCTAAGTCCTGTGCTGCTGTCATAGTGCGGTCATGAGGAAATGAATAGCTGCATAAAAACACTTAGCTTGGCTAGGCATGGTGGCTCATGCCTGTAATTCCAGCACTTTGGGAGGGCAAAGCAGGAGGATCACTTGAGCCCGGGAGTTTGAAACTAGCCTGGGCAATATGGCGAAACCCTATCTCTGCAAAAAATGTAAAAATGTGCTGGGCATGGTGGTGAACACCTATAGTCCCAGCTACTAAGGAGACTGAGGTGGGAGGATCAATTGAGCCCACAAGGTTGAGGCTTCAGTGAGCTGTGATCTTGCCACTGCACTCCCATCTGGGCAACAGAGTGAGACTCCCATCTCAAAAACAAACAAACAAACAAACAAAACCCCTTTAGCTGGGCATGCAATTCTTGAGCAGCAAATATTGTTGTTGTTGTCACTCCTACCTCGAACCTCTGTAAAACTCCTAAAGGTTTTATTTTCTCTTCTACAGAGAGGAAGCTGAGTTCAAAAACTCAGCATTATTTGCTCAAGGTCACACAGCTAATAAGTCGATCTGATTTCAGGACACTTGCTCTTTTCATAACAACTTAAAGCACTCATGGGGCATTTTAAGAAATCTTTGTTTTGTTTGTTTTCTTGTTGATGGTTATCATTTAGGTTTCACTGAAGTATTTACCAGATAAATTGCTCATATCTACCTTAATATTCAAAATTATTTCTTTGGTGAATTTATGAATAAATTGGAACATTAGTTTATTTTTCTTGGTATCGAATACAATTGGTTTTATTGGCAACTTCATTATTCACTCAAAGCCATAATAAACAAGTAGGTAATCCAGAGCGTAGCCCTAGCAACACATTCTTATGATCATGGCTATTAGTATGAGTTTATCGATAGGATAACTGTAGTCAGTATGAACATTTTCATTTTTGTTCTAGTTTATCCAAGTCCCATAACAAACCTTAGTTTGTTCCGACTTTTATCTTTATAAACTCTCCTTCAACATAATATACCTAATAGAAATGCGCACCTAATAGAAATATTAGGAAGAATGGGTCATATTACCTAAAATGTAGTCTATTCCATGTAAAGTTTTCAAATCACATTTCAATAGACACATCACTTTCATTATTTTCTTTTTAACTATATGTTTTCCCATCAAAGAACAAAACAGAGATTGCCTTCTTGACTGGTCTCTTGTTATGGACCAGGATTTTCACAGCAGGATTGCCTTTCCCATGCAAGACCCCAGCAAATCTTGGGGCACTGGTTTTCCCTCTGCTCAGGAGGAAGTTACAGCCAGCAAAGTGCCAAGCAGAGAGACAGGCAGCAGGCCTGGGTGAAGTGCAGTCCACGTCTGCTCAGCTTCTCAGAGGTGTCCGGACCTGGCCTTCTTGAGACAACGCACAGGAGCCTTGGAGGCTGGCTGACCTGGATCCATCCCTGGCTCATTTTTCTCAGTAACCAAGGCTGTCATTTTCCTGTCAGAGACAGGAAGGCATGGTTGTGGAGCCAAGTAAAGCTGACCAGCTGCCTCTGAGGCCTTTATCTGCATATGTGCATGATATTAAAAAGTCACATATTTGACTTTATATACAATACGCATATGAGTAATTTTATTTCTAGTAGGGACCTAGTAATACACTGTAGTCTGGAACAAATCTCTTCTTTTTCAGTCTGTATATTTGCATAATAACACTACTAGGGAAACATGCACAACAAAAGTGAAACATATAATTTTTGTTATTTGGAAAAATGATTTGTGATTTTTTTACAGCTACTAAATGAATATAATAACATGTGACGCATTATATTTTAAAGTATTTTGTCTTTCAAGTCTTTTAATTTAAAATTGTTAGATGTTCCTTGAAGCTCAATGCCAAGTTTCTTTGGATGAAATCTGCCTATCATCTAGAGTTTTGCATTTTCTGTTTTTTATAGGTTGCTACCAGTGGTGAATCTTATGTCCCTGATTTCTTTAGACTGGAGCAGCTGCAACAGGAATTTAACTTTGTTTCAGATCAAGAATTAAGTAGATCCAAACGATTCAGGCTGCTTCTTCTTAGAAGCCAAGAGGTGCCAGAATTCCGAAATTATAAGCAAATTCCAGTCTATGACCGAGAAATTATGGAAAAGGTATTTCAGGTAAGAAATTGCCATAGAGGGGTTAATAGAAGAATAAAGTACCTGTGGTGCTGTTTAGTATATTATTGTATATGTATTTTGTTTTTGTTATGCTGTCACTAGCAATAGCAGTTTCTCTTTTATTGCACTTTTATACATAAACTTTCCATGCCTTTTCTTGAATTCACCATTTGAATAATCTCTCTGCCTCAATATAATGATATATAAACTAATCAGTTACCAGGATTTTGAGTCAACTCAACTGCGTACAATTAGAATTGTAGAGTTGAAAATATCTTAAGGGTTAATAAGGCTAATAGTATGGCTAGTTAATTATTAATATGGCTAATTACTGAATGTCTTAGGAATTCAATTCCATAATGCGGTACTTACTAAGCATAATGTACTCAGCACAGTGGTAAAGCACTAGGGAAAACTAGAGGGACAGGATCTGAATATCCGTAGGGTTGGTGGGGCAGGAAGGAGAAAAAGGAACAGGGCTGGGCATTCATCCTGGTCAAGGGCAGCAGGAGGAACAAAGACTCAGAAGAGAGCAGATTACAACTCTGGGCATGGGGTAGAGAAGCCTTTGAGGAATTGCAGATAACAGGCCTGTGTAGGAGGGGCAGGCCAGTGAAACCAGACACATGCACTTTTTTTCTCTTTTTCCCTGCTTTTCATGAGCTGTAGACACACACACCTTTATTAATACTTAATAAGGTAAATGAAGAGCCCTCAGAAATTAGTACCAGGAAGATTTTTCATGAAAAACTATTCTTGAAGAATATGTTTGGTTATTTGGTTCTTCTCTGTATTCATTTGGACTTTGATCACAGGAGATAAAAGCCCAATTTTGAACTACCTTAGGTACAAAGGGGAGTCTACTGGATGATGAAATCTCAAAATAGTACTAAATAGCTAAAAACGTTGAATGGCATGAGTGCATCAGTGCCTGGCCTGCTGCCAGGACCCTTCTCCTTCCTCTCTCGGCTTCTTTGATATGTTGGCTTCATGTTCCTCCTTTGCAGACAGGTTTTCTCTAGTTGGCCACATGGTCACCAACATCATACAAGTTCACATCTAGTTTCTTCAGCCAGCAGAGATGTGTCCTCCGAGCCTGGGTTAGATACCACTTCCAGGTGTTCCACTGTGACCAGATAGTGGGATTAGAGGAGAACATAGCAGTTCCCAGGGCACATACATAACTTTATTGACAGACAAAGCCAAATGTATGCATGACTCTCCTCCAAGCAGATGACCTGACTCAGCTGCAGCTAGGTGTTACGTGATTATGGTAATGTTTTAACTTGAAATTTTTACTATTTTTGTAATGGCTTTACTTAAAATAGAAAAGGCAAAACTTAAGCAGGAGCTTTGGCTAAGTTGCTTGGAAGAGCTTTTCTCTTATATTTTGTGGCCTCTATTTCTCCCTGACTTAACATTTTAATCTGTAACTACTGTACAGAATTCTCTTCTACTAGTAAGGCATTTCAGCTACCTGTCTCAGAATCCTGGTTACTGCATCAAAGACCAATTCTGAACCAAAAGTTAGAAAGAAGGTGGAAGAAATATTTAGAACCACAATTTATAACTTAAATCATATGTGATAAATAATTCTCTGATCTTAAAAATAGCACTGGAGAGTGCTTTAAAATCATAAAATAATTGTCTCTTTTTAATTTTAGGACTATGAGAAACGGTTACGAGACAGAAATGTAATTGAAACCAAGGAACACATAGACACCCATAGGGCCATGGTAGCCAAGTACCTCCAGCAGGTAAGAAAAATCATATAAAACTGTCTTCATAGGGGAAAAAGAGCCAGCATCCTAAGGTGGAAAGTCCTCTACTTTTATAAATATCTATGTGAGCTTATGCAAGCCACTTAGCTTGCAAAAATTTGGTCATAAATACAAATATGTAATTGATTGACAACTATTATCACCTTTCAAGTATATGAAACTACTAGGATATGTCCTGGTTTATTATCAGCAGTTATCTTTTAGTGGGGCATAGTTACAAGGGATTCAATTTCTAAGTATGTTTTTTCTAATATTTGGATGTTGCCATTGAGTTACAATGATTACCTTTGTAATCAGAAAAAAAAAACTCTTTAAACCATATACTAACTGCCCTTATGCACTAGAAAACTAAAAATTGAAGCTGAAACATCCTTTTGTTTATCCTTTTTCCTTTTATGTTTCCTTCTTTCCTTCCTTCCTTCAATAAACTCAACTTGTCAGAAATGCTACAGTGCATTTTCCCTATCCAGTTTATCTACCCTGTGGCTCATGTATTAGGAAAAAAAATGACTTTTAACATTTAAGAGGTTATTATTTTTATTTATGTATGTATTTGAGACAGGGGGCTGGCTCTGTCGCCCAGGCTGAAGTGCAGTAGCGTGATCTCAGCTCACTCTTAACTTCCGCCTCCCAGGCTCAAGCCATCATCCCACCTCAGCCTCTTGAGTAGCTGGGATACAGGTGCACACCACCATGCCTGGCTAATTTTTATATTTTTTGTAGAGATGGAGTTTTGCCATGTGTCCCAAGCTAGTCTTAAACTCCTAAGCTCAAGCGATCCATCCGCCTCAGCTTCTCAAAGAGCTGGGATTACAGGGGTGAGCCACCATGCCCAGCCAGAGGTCCTCTGGAATTAGGAAGTGAATCATTCTGAATAAGGGAATAACTTAAGAATCAGTTCTTGAGTATGTGTGTTTTGAGACTGGCTCTATTTTTTGTAATGATTAATTCATTAATTCAGCAAAATTTTACCACCTTATATGCTGGGATCTTTCACCAGGAACTCCAATATAGCAGTAGGCAAAACAGGAAAACCCCTGCCTTTAGGGAGCTTACAGTCTAGTACAGAAAGCTAGAGGGTTTAGAGCAAGAGGAGACCAGCATTGCAGAGCAAAGTAACAGCTGGGCTTGAGGGTTGGGGGGACACTGAGATGACATTAGGGCAAAAACTTGGAGTGTGGAGAATGAACTATGAAGTTTAAATAATAAGAACATTTTAAATAAAGCTAATTTCTTTCCCCAGGTTAGAGAATCAGTGATAAATCGTTTCTTAATTGCAAAACAGCATTTTCTTCTTGCTGATATGATAGTAGAAGAAGAAGTTCCCAATATCAGGTAAAAATAATCAAAGCCATTATCACTTCTTATAAAAGTTATTATTTGTACTCTATTATATGAAAGGTGTCATATAAGATTTTTAAAAATCATTATATGGTATGCATTTGGGCCAGGAATAATGTGTTAAACCTGGTTAATGCCTGATGATGACGTTAGTTCAGGGATATCTGTTAGAACAAGTCTTCCTAGGGCCTCTCCCATTGCATTCCAATGAAGCCCATCTCACCTTCCCTACTTCCAAATCAACTTCATTAGCCTTTGCCATTTTCTTGAACTAAACCTGACAGCATTTCCCTCCTGCAAGTACTTCTGCTTTCCTAGTCTCCCAGTGCCAGACATTCCCTTACTCTTCTGTTACACAGCAGTAGAGGAGGCTGAGACCCCACCCACAGGTTCTGGCATAGACGAGGAAACCTGGTTCCAGCACCACAGCTGGTGGGAAGAGAGCTGGTGCATATGCTTGGTGAGAGTGTAGAACAGCAGGGAAGATTTGATAGTCACATGAATATGGGGAATTGACTGTATTTGCCTGATTGACTCATTAGTTTGGATAATTGTCAAATGGCTTCAACTAGGGGTGTGGATATATAAAAGATGAAAAATAACTTCCCATACTGGTGGTCTTGTGCAGGCCATTAACCTCATGACCTTTTCTGTGATTAAGGAAGTCTCTTGCTTTCTTAAAAAGGTTTTTTCTATGCATATATTTTCTCTCCACCATCAATTTGGGAAGGAGACCAAAAAAAAGTGCTCTCCATAGCAGCCCCTTTCCACATATAGAAAGGAGGCTACACCCACATAAATCCATGCAAAACCTCTCTCTCTATTCCAGGCCCAGAGTCCAGTCATTGAATGTTTTCAAAGTCATGAAAATTACACTTAGAATAGATGATGATTTTTCATATTGTTTTTTTTCTTTTCCTTCCTTTTTTCTGCTTTACTTTCTGCATTAAGTTCTGAAGGCTCGGGGTATGTTCTTTCTTCTTTTAATTTCAGTTCCTTCTTGGCTTTAAGATGTTTCTGTATTTGATGGTCCCGGCTGACATGGTGCTCCCATGCTGACGGCTATGGAGACATCAAAGTCTCAGGGAGGACTTACCTCTAGGGGAGGGAAGAAGCATTGACAATGGAAGAGTGTTGTCATGTTAGGAGCTCTGACAAAGTTGTGTCTGTCAAGCTCTCTAATTTGGGTTAGGTAGGTGTCCTGGAAGAGTGATTCAAACCATGAGCTGTGTACTCACAGTGACCTGAGTTTGAACCCCTGCTCTCCCTCCTACTACTAAGGAACCTTCAGCAAATCATAACACCTCTCGTAGCCTCTAATTTCTTCATCTGAAATATGGGGTAAATATTATATGTGTAAAGATTAGAAATGTTATATGTAAGGCACCCAGCACTCTTCTCAATACATAGAAGATGCTTATAAATGGTAGCTATTCCGTACAAAACCTTGGAGAACAAACAGGAACAACAGCCCCTGGAATCCTGGAAATTCCTTGGGATTCCTTATGGGAGCTGTCAGTAGTGCCTAGATAGGACTGCAGAGCCCTCAGCCTCAGCTGGCATGTGCCTCTTGCAAAGAGGGGCCCCAGTCAAGAGGTTACTTACCCAGCTCTGATCCTCAGGAAGGAAGCAGAGAACCATGTGCATGTAGCCCGTGGCCAGTTCTGCAGAGCTGGCTTTGTTCTTTGGCTGCTTGACATTACCATTAACATCAGCTCCCAGATACAAAGTCACATCTTTGTTTCTGTTTAGTTTCTGGGCCAGAATTTATTTGCTCCATGGACCTTTCTCCTATGATTAACTGCATCAACCCAATAGTTACCATTTTAGGACATCTATGAAATGCTAGACCAGTGTTAGGTGCTTTACACACACATCCTTCTTCAATCCCTTCAACAACCCAAAGAAGTAGGTGCCATTATCTGCATTTTACAGATGACGAAACAGAGACTTAAAGAGGTGAAATAATTTGCCCAAGGGCAAAGAGTGGAGTCAGGATTCACACCCAGTTCTGTCTATCTCCAGAGAGAGGGATAATCCAGGAACTGCCTACGCAGCAGTACATACCCACTGAGCAGGCTAATAGGAGATCGAGGGGCTTAAGAGAGGGAGTACTCCTTCCAGCCGGTGTAGCTGAGTCTCTGGGGGAGGTGAAGACACTGGCCCCAAGGGATGGGTAAAACTGCAGCCAACTAGGCAGACAAGGCAGATGCAAAGAGGCATTACCTCTGCAGGACTAGCCCAAGCAAATGTGAAGGGTGGGATTCCACAGGGCATGTTTGAGGAACTGATGGGTGAGCAATGCAGAGATAAGGCAGGAAATGTAGGGGCCAGATCATGGCTTTGCTTCTTCTGATAAGCAGCAGCCAGAATAAGTTGTAACAATCCATGCAGTAGGATCTTTCCCATTTGGGAGAATTTCTAGACTATTTCCATCCTCCTTCAAAGGACAAAGAGTTTTTCAGGGCCCTGTGCAAGACTGTGGGGCAGAGCTCGGGAAGTCGTCTCACAATTATGCAGACCTTTCTTTTCCTTAGAGTCCTGATCCTGTTCTGTAATCATTAGCATTTTGGGCCTAAGCCTCTTCAAGCTGGCAGAACAAAAGCGACCACTGCGACCAAGGAGAAAAGGTCGGAAGAAGGTGACAGCCCAAAACCTGTCTGATGGAGACATAAAGCTGCTGGTGAACATTGTCCGAGCTTATGACATTCCAGTGAGGAAGCCGGCAGTGAGGTGAGAGCCCTCTCAACAGCCCAAGATGCAGTGTACAGCATCCAAGCCAAGTCAATCACTCCTTTACAGAATACTCACTCTCATTCTTAACATGGTTATTGTTCAGCAGGGGGATGGGGGTCCTTGCAAAGCCAGGGCCTTACCGTTTGCAAGTAATAGAGCCAATTCAGTCAATTCAGGCTAAAGGGGGGATTTAGAGGGAAAATTCAAATAACTCAGGACAAGGACAAGAGGTATAGCTGAACTACATGGTACACTGCAGTGATAAGATTGTTCTCCTGAGGCCCCATGGTCTCTCCACTTGCTTCCCTCTGAGCTTGCTTCATTTTTCTCCATGTGATGGAAGTGGCCCATGCGGCCAGAGTACCACCAAATAAGCATCATTTTTTTCAGAGAAGTCTGAAGGTGCTAACTTGGTCAGGTGTTGATCCATGGTGTAATCACCAACAGCCAGAGAGACAGGATCAGAAGCACCAGCCCCAAAGATAGCAGATCTCAGAGAAGTGGGTGGGTATGAGCTGGGGAGATTCACAAAAGGTGTCTGTCCAAGGTTCTGAAACATATGTGCTGTGAACGTAAAAATGTGGCTTCCCTCTTCTTATCTGTTCTCAGAAATGTGTTATGACTACTAGAATTCACTACACCAGGGGCAACAGGGAGCTTTCAGCCATATGGAAGATGAGTCTGAGGAAACACAGAAGAAATGACCAAAAATTAACTTTTTTTTTGTAGAGACAGGGTCTCGCTATGTTGCCCAGGCTGGTCTAGAACTCCTGGCCTCAAGCGATTCTCCTGCCTCAGCCTCCCAAAGTGCTGGGATTGCCAGTGTGAGCCAATGCACCTGGCCTGAAACTTCTTTTTGGTGGTGCCCTTACCAGTGGAATGGGAGAAAGCAGAACTTAAAGAACTTACATTTACCATGTTTTTTTTTTTTTTAGATGGAGTTTCGCTCTTGTTACCCAGGCTGGAGTGCAATGGCGCGATCTCGGCTCACCGCAACCTCCGCCGCCTGAGTTCAGGCAATTCTCCTGCCTCAGCCTCCTGAGTAGCTGGGAATACAGGCACATGCCATTATGCCCAGCTAATTTTTTGTATTTTTAGTAGAGACGGGGTTTCACCATGTTGACCAGGATGGTCTCGATCTCTTGACCTCTTGATCCACCCGCCTCGGCCTCCCAAAATGCTGGGATTACAGGCATGAGCCACCATACCCGGCCCTACCATGTTTTAAGCACCATGGTAGGCACGTTCACATATAGGATTTCATTTCACTGTTACTACTATTACTATCTCCCTTTCACAAAAGAGGAAATGGAAGTAAAGAGAGTATAAGTGGCTTGGCCAAGGTCATTCAGCCCTACCTGTTTCCTTGGAAGAGCACTGTTCTGGCCCTTGGTGTCTTCTTTTCTCCCTAGGTTCTTCCCCTTTAATTTAGTTCTGTCTCTCTCCTTCCTCTCAGCCCATTATTTTGCCTTACATTTTTTATTTTAAAACAGGGTCTCACTCTGTTGCCCTTGCTGAGTACAGTGGCACTATCACAGCTCCCTTCAGCCTTGACTTCCTGGACTCAAGTGATCCTCCCATCTCAGCCTCCCAAGTAGCTGGGACTACAGGTGTGCCCCACTATGCCTGGCTAATTTTTGATTTTTTGTAGAGACACGGTATCCCCATTTTGCCCAGGCTTGTCTCAAACTCCTGGCCTCAAGTGATCCTCCTGCCTCTGCCTCCCAAAGGAGCCACGGTGCCTGGCTCCTATTTGTGTGTGTGTGGGGGTGTGGGTGTGTGCACGCGTGCGTGTGTATGCACGCACGCATGTGTTTTAAAATTTTACTAATTTTTTTTTTTTTTTGAGACGGAGTTTCGCTCTTATTACCCAGGCTGGAGTGCAATGGCGCGATCTCGGCTCACCACAACCTCCGCCTCCTGGGTTCAGGCAATTCTGCCTCAGCCTCCTTAGTAGCTGGGATTACAGGCATGCGCCACCATGCCCAGCTAATTTTTTTGTATTTTTAGTAGAGACGGGGTTTCACCATGTTGACCAGGAGGGTCTCGATCTCACGACCTCTTGATCCACCTGCCTCGGCCTCCCAAAGTGCTGGGATTACAGGCGTGAGCCACCGCGCCCAGCCCAAATTTTACTAATTTTTTAACCTATTAGAGAGCATCTACCATCATCAACTATTCCTAAGTGCTTTGCTACTTGTAAATGTCCATATAAGCCCTTGAATCTGCTATGGCATTGCTTTCCTGAGCTCATGGCCTCCCTTTCACCAATTGCCTCAAAGCTCAACTGTGGGGTGAAACACTATTTTTTAAAGAACACAGAGGTGCTTCTTGTATTTTTCACCTCCATAGACTATTTTTAAGTGTTAAATCATTTCATTCAACTAAATTAAGGATGCACAGTTGATCCTACATGCTACACATTCAATGCAGATGCATTGAGACAGCTCAGACATCAACTGTTCCATTAAGCCTGCCCAAGTCTTCACCCTTTACTTTTGCATTCATCCACATAGGGTTTTCCTGCCTCCCTCACTGTTCTTAAATACAGCCTCTACCCATCCCTCTAGTCTAATACCTACCTCACTTTATGAGATGATTTGTTTATGTGTCTGCCTTCCAGTCCAGCCTGCACTGAAGTGTTATCTTCTTCATCTTTAAAGCCCAAAGTGGGGTTTAACATGGGATCTAAAATATAGGTACTAAACAAAGGTTTGTTTTTTGGTTTTTTTAGAGACAAGGTCTTGCTCTGTCACCCAGGCTGGAGTGCAGTGGTGCAATCATAGCTCACTGCAGCCTTGGAACTCCTAGGCTCAAGAGATCCTCCTGCCTCGGCCTTCCAAGTGGCTAGGACTACAGGTATACACCACAAAGCCCAGCTAATTTGTTTATTTTATTTTTTTGTAGAGATGCGGTCTCATTCTGTTGACCAGGCTAGGCTTGAACTTCTGGGCTCAAGCGATTCTCCCACTTTGGTCTTCTAAAGTGCTGGGATTATAGGCATGAACCACTGTATCTAACCATAAGTGTTTGTTTAATGACGTAATTGATGGTTTTCCAAAGAGAAAATAGTTTTTCTATGGTAGCTGTCATGTTAAATGTTCAACTTACATTTGTCTGAAGCCTTAGCTGTGAAAGGTGACAGTCTATAGAAAAAGACTATTTGTATTTTTCCCAGTCATGGATGTGAAACACTTGGCAAACCATAAGGTTCAATACAAATGTACAATAGGTTGTTAGGGTGATGGTGGAGGTATCTGGAAGAGGCTCTCTGGATTTGACCTCCATTTGTTCCTTTAAGAACACCAATTGAGAAGGGAGAAAAGGATAAGACCCGCTGATCCTAACTCAAGCTAGGAATCCCTGCACCTACCTTTCTTGATGAGGCTTGGCAGGCCCCAAGAGAGATTCCTTGCCTGACATGTGTAGCTTGGGGTTACTGGAGGGTGCAGGTACAAAGAACATACAGTGGGGAGAACCTGGACTGGATGGAGACAGGGCAGGCTGGTCAGGAAGCTCAGGATCTCCTACCTGCAAGGGATTGAGGCTCTCATCTGTGGAGAGAAAGGCAGGTTCCCCCACTCAGGGAGGAGAAAGGAGACATTTTCCTTTGTTCTCGGCAGACACACAGGCCTGGGAATGGAAGGTGGGGGAGGCTCTATCAAACTGTAGTTGACTTGGTGGGACAAGAGCATACTAAAGTCTTCTGCAATGTCAACAAGCTTAAGGGAGAATGTTTGTCACCACAGCCACCAGGGCCATACATCTTTGGAAAAAGCATCTTCTCAAGCTGGGCATGGTGGCTCACACCTGGAATATCAGCACTTTAGGAAGCCAAGGCAGGAGGATCACTTGAACCCAGGTGTCCAAGACTAGCCTGAGCAACAACATAGTGAGACCTCTGATCCCTACAAAAAAAATTTATAAATTAGCTGGGTATGGTGGAGTGTGTTTGTAGTCCCAGCTACTCAGGAGACTGAAGTGAGAGGATAGCTTGAGCCTGGGAGGTTGAGGCTGCAGTGAGCCATAATCATGCCACTGCACTCCAGCTTGGACAACAGAGCAAGACTCTATCTCAAAAAAATTTTTTAAACTAAAAATAAGGCTGGGCATGGTAACTCACGCCTGTGATTCCAGCATTTTGGAAGGCCAAGGTGGGCAGACTGCTTGAGCTCAGGAGATTGAGACCAACCTTGGCAACATGGCAAAACCATATCTTTACTAAAAATACAAAAATTAGCCAGGAGTGGTGACTCACACCTGTAGTTCCAGCTACTCAGGAGGCTGAGGTGAGAGGATCACCTTGGGAGTTTGGGAGACAGAGTAAGCTGAGATTGCACCAACCAAGATCATGCCACTGCACTCGAGCTTGGGTGACAGAGCAAGATCCTGTCTCAATAAAGAAATAACCGTCTTCTCAATATATAATTAGACTTTATCCATCATTAATTTCCTTCATACATTTTCCCTCCTAGCAAATTCCAGCAGCCATCAAGGTCTTCGAGGATGTTCAGTGAAAAGCGTGCTGCTTCCCCAAGCACACACAGCCCAAACCACAATGCTGACTACCCCCTCGGCCAGGTGAGAGATGCTGGATGTCAGCTTTCCATCTTGCCCTTACGTTTTTAAGAATTGCCTATAAACTGCATGGACAGTCTGCTTTCTTCTTCATTTTCTTTAGAAACATACTATTTAGTAAATATACTCTACCTTTGCTAAGAATAAAACAATTTAATCACTGGGAACTCAGGATTTGCTCTTGATTTTAAGGTTTCAGTACGTCCTTTTGTGGAAGTCTCTTTTCAACGAACAGTTTGCCATACAACTACAGCTGAAGGACCAAACCCCAGCTGGAATGAAGAACTTGAACTTCCATTTAGGTAAGCATATTTTCCTCTTTAAAGAACTATAGGACATTTGGAAGAAATGTGGAAAAAGCAGGCTCATGAGAAACGGCTAAGGTGAGGGTTTTGTAGCTAGTGAGTGGCAACAAGATCCAGGTGTCCTGACACCAAGTCCCATGCTTTTCCTCTTGTACCACAGCTGACTCCGTTCAAGAATAAAAATGGAAAAATGCCCAACCTTTAAAACCCCAGGTTCATTGTTGGGACATCCTATGCTCCTCCAGGCTCTGGCTTCTTAAAGCCAAAAGTTTCTCATTCTCTTGACCCCAATGACCTACACTGCTTTCCTTTCTTCCTCGTGTCGCCTCAAATAAATCTGAAACTCCTTAGTTCACATAAATCATACTTTCTTCCTCACCAGAAATACATAGGTATTTCAGAAGTTTGGTCAAAGGATTTTAGATATTTAAATAGTTCTTATTATTTCAGTACTTGAAGTGACGTTGGAGATTATCTAGTCCAACCTCTACCTTTATGGAGAAGAAACTAAAACCCAAAGAGGGAAAGTAACTTACTTAAAGCCACACAGTAAATTTGAGACAGAGCAAGGATTAGAACTACTTAAGTCAGGCCAACCATGGTGGCTCATTTCTGTAATCCCAGCACCTTGAGAGGCCAAGGTGGGCAGATCACTTGAGGCCAGGACACATGCCTGTAATCCCAGCTACTTGGAGGCTGAGGCACAAGAATCACTCGAACCCAGGAGGCGCAAGTTGCAGTGAACCAAGGTCATAACACTACTCCAGCCTGAGTGACAATGAGACTCTGTCTCCAAAAAATAAAAAATAAAAAATTAGTTAAGTCAGAAGACGAAGATAGCTACCACTATTATGCACAGAACAAAAACAACAAGAAAACATAAAGACAAATGTTCAACAAAATACACTCGGTACCCCAGTCACCAGCTCTGCTATGCAGAGGCATGCTTGTTCCAGGCTTAGCTAAACTCAGAGTGGGTTATGTTACAGAGACCTCACCCCTGTATTGCTTTACTTATATACAGAAAAAGTGAGTGGGAGGCAGGGACCATTCAACCAGCTACCCAGTAGGTTTATCACTGAAGAGTGATCTTGCTGGAGAAGCACTTTTTGGGGCCCAGTTGCTTAGAAAGTCCACATGCCAGCTGCAGTGTCAGCTGGAAACCTTGTAGCCTGTACACAGGGCCAGCTGAGTTCTGGCAAGCTGGCTCCTTGAAAAACTTACCACAAGGGTGTGGAGGAATATGAGACTCACCAGGACAAGAAAGCAGAGGGTTTGTCTCTGCATGGAGTCTCTATTCTAATGTTCTGTCCATCTGAATATAGATATTATATTATAGTATCCCTGTATAAGAGAAATCCTAGAAATGAAAGCACTGCTTTTAATTCTAACATCTATGCTCATATTTGGGTATTTTTCAAATGCTAACATTTGAATGCTCATAATTTCTATGTTGCCTATTTTCTTTTCCTTTTTCAAAAAAAATTTTTTTTTATATATATAGAGACAAGGTTTCTCCATGTTGGTCAGGCTGGTCTCAAACTCCCAACCGCAGGTGATCTGCCCGCTTCTGCCTCCCAAAGTGCTGGGATTGCAGGCGTGAGCCACCATACCCGGCCTTATGTTGCCTATTTTCACAGTCCCTGGTCATGTGTTATCTTGCAGGGCTCCTAATGGAGATTATAGCACAGCCAGTTTGCAGTCAGTGAAAGACGTTGTGTTCATTAACATTTTTGATGAAGTACTGCATGATGTCTTAGAGGTAAGTTCTCAGTTTTAAAGCCACCTGTATTCATTTTCATATCCTCTACCCACTATGTAAATTCTAATCACATTGTTACCAGAAAGGGGTCCCAATCCAGACCTCAAGAGAGGGTTCTTGGATCTCTCACTAGAAAGAATTCAGAGCAAGTCCCATGGTACAAAGCAAAAGCAAATTTACTAGGAAAGTAAAGTGGTGAAAGAATAGCTACTCCATAGACAGAATTGGGTGTTCCCAAAGGTAAGAGGAAGAATATGTTCACTCTAGGTACAAAGCTTGTTTAGATACAGGATAAAAAGATCTTGGGAAGATGTGCTCTGCTACAAGGGTTTGTGATAAAGGATTAATTTTCTAACTTACTGTATTCTGCAAGAATCTATATTATTATCTTTAAAGCAAAATTAGGAATGCTTCTGTTCTCAAGATATCAGGATAGCAGAACACTCCTAAGTCTGGGTGTTTTGTAAATGTTATCAATCTGTTCCCTTAACTGTAAACATCTAGAGGCTTGGAATACCTAACTTTCTGGGAATGCAGCCCAACAAGTCCCAGCCTCGTGTTTCCTAGCCCTCACTCAAGATGGAGTCGCTTTGGCTCAAATGCCTCTGACAACATTTTTCCCATCATTCTTGTGTTTGAAATATTTGAAATTTGACATGTCTAAATGGGGAAGGGGGAGAGGGAGAAGAAGCTAGCTTTTTAAATTTCAGTCGAGTGTCTGCTCTGTGCCAAGAATTGTACTAGGTGCTTTACACACATTTTCTGATTTAATTCTAAATAATCCTACAGATTGTTAAATCTCTAGTTTATTGATGAGAAAAACTAAGGTTCAGAGAGGTCAAATGACTTTCCTAGGGCCACAAAGCCATTAAGTAACTGAACCAGTATTTGACTAGGTCTGTCTAATGTAAGCTCACATGCTTTCAGCTAAACTCTTGGTGCTTTCCTGCTGCCAGAGTAATTAAATGAGTTCCTGGAGTTCTTAAACAATTATTACTTCCCACCCTTCCTTTAGGATGACCGTGAAAGAGGAAGTGGAATCCATACCCGTATTGAGAGACACTGGCTGGGATGTGTGAAAATTCCATTTAGCACAATATATTTCCAAGCAAGGGTAAGCATCTAAAGTCAGAAGTCCATGAAATCAGGGAATTTCTCTATCCATTTTTCCTGTTAAAATTTTCTTTATAGGCTGGGCATGGTGGGTCACACCTGTAATTCCAGGACTTTGGGAGGGTGAGGCAGGTGGGTCACAAGGTCAGGAGTTCAAGACCAGCCTGTACAACATGGTGAAACCCTGTCTCCGCTAAAGATACAAAAAAATTAGCCGGGCATGGTGGCATGTACCTGTAATCCAAGCTATTCAGGAGGCTGAGGCAGGAGAATTGCTTGAACCCGGGAGGCAGAGGATGCAGTGAGCCGAGATGGTACCACTGCACTCCAGCCTGAACAACAGAACGAGACTCTGAAAGTAGAAGTCCATGTTGGCCAGGCTTGTCTCAAACTTCTGACTTCAAGTGATCCATCTGCCTCCGCCTCCCAAAGTACTGGGATAACAGGTGTGAGCCACTGCACCCGGCCTGCCCTAGTTTTTATAGTTTGTATACTCTTCTTTTCCTTTATCCTTAGATAACATTTGACCTAAGCTTTGAAAAATAATTAAAATTCTGAAAAACGGAGCAGAAAAGCTGGGCATTCTAGAAATGGGGAAGGGCCACTAGCCAATATTTACTGACTGCTTACCATATGCTGGACATTTTTCTTACTGTTTTACGTTTATTCATTTACTAATAACAACCCCACAAAGTAGATACTATCATTGACTCCTTTTTACTAATGAGGAAACCTCAGATTCCTCATTTGTAAACCAAATTTTGAACCCCAAACTGCCTTTAAACCAAGATTTGAACCCAAGCAAACTGCATATCCAGTATATCCTCTGCTAAACAATGAAAAGAAGGCAAGTAGGTACAGAGCCCTTTCTGGAAAGTGCTTAGGGAGATGAGGTTAGAAGATGGGGTTGGCTTTGAATGCCAGTCTGAGCAGTTTTGATTCAATTTATTAGATAATGAGGAGTTGACACTTGCCTCTGAACTTCTGTTGGAAAAAGCATCAGGATGTTTACCAAGTTATATTTTCTTCACAGATTGATGGAACATTTAAAATAGATATTCCCCCAGTTCTTCTGGGCTACAGTAAGGAGCAAAATATGATTCTTGAGCGGGGTTTTGACTCTGTCCGAAACTTAAGTGAAGGTTCTTACATCACTCTGTTTATTACAATTGAGCCCCAGCTGGTTCCCGGAGAGTCTGTTCAAGAAAAGGTAATGGCTTATAGTTTGAAAACCCATGTCTATGTTGATTAAAACACAAGAAATGCTTGCTAGGCTATGCTTTTATGACGTTGACTGTGCTACACAAAGAGAGGTTTCCTTTCTTCAATCTCCACTTATTATTCCTTCAGTTTAGAAAGAATGGTGGTGAAAAACAGATGTGTGGGTTTGTACATTCACTGAACCAATAATTGGATCAATTGGCAATATGTTTATATTTGTCTTGCTTTGCCTAAAACTTAAGACTTTTAGTCAAAGTAAGACAAATATAAACATGCTCTGCTTCTAGAATAATTTTCTCAATGTGAAGAAAATGAAATATCACAAACTAGGGCCGGGTGCGGTGGCTCACGCCTATAATCCCAGCACTTTGGGAGGCCGAGGCGGGTGGATCACAAGGTCAAGAGATTGAGACCATCTTGGTCAACATGGTGAAACCCCGTCTCTACTAAAAATACAAAAAATTAGCTGGGCATGGTGGCGCGTGCCTGTAATCCCAGCTACTCAGGAGGCTGAGGCAGGAGAATTGCCTGAACCCAGGAGGCGGAGGTTGCGGTGAGCCAAGATTGCGCCATTGCACTCCAGCCTGGGTAACAAGAGCGAAACTCCATCTCAAAAAAAAAGAAATATCACAAACTAGAAAATCAGATTGCTCTTTTATTTGACAAGTATTGGCAAGAATATATTTCCATGTCTAATCTCACATCTTTGGCTATGCTACACATTGAATCAATTCATAGGATCACAAGACTACATGACCTTTATGAGTCACCTCAATTCATTCCATGAAACAAATAAATGTATGTACAAGTATGCTTTTAAATATTTCTAGAAAAGAGTTTCCAGAACTTTCACGGTTAGCAACTGTTCCCAACCTTCATTAAACCCATTTATGCCTAGTGTTCCATTATTGGAACACTAAGCAAGTGGGAGTTATTTATATCCTACTGCTCAAGGTTATCACCTAGGTCTGATTGCAAAAATTCAAAAAATTGCAACCTCAGCATAAATGGGTTAAGAAATAAATGTCTTCCTGTAACATACTTGTATACAACATTTATACATACTTGCCCTCATTGGATTTGGGAGAATATATTGATGGTGACCTCTTATTCATATGTAAACAAATACAGTAATAACATCAACAGCCACCACCAAGATGTACTGAGTCCTTAGTCTGTCCTCAGCACTATATCAAACCTTGGATATATATTCTCACCTTAATACTCACAGGTGTCTTAGACAAGGGGTCTCCAACATACAGAAGAGAAAAATAAGGTTCAATTTATGCAAGGTGACATAGGCAGAGGTAACATGTCTGTCTGACTCTAAACTGTATATATTCAGCACATATTTACTGCACATCTTCCATGTGACAGACTTGTCTTAGGCATTGGGGTACAGCAGGCTAGAAAAGCAGATAAAAAGTCCTCCAAGCTTACATTCATGTATAAGCATAAGTTGTTAGCTACTAACCTCTATTGCATAATTATTGTGCTTACTCTACTTTATCCATTATAATTAATACTTAGATAGAGATAAAATAAACAAACACACTCCTTTTTTTCCCCAGTATTACAATTTGGTTTGCAGAGAAAAGATACTATTATTATCTCCCATCTGCAAAGCATTTACAAAAAAAAAAAAAAAAAGAGTACTGAAAAAGCAAATATACTGAAATTTAAATTAATCCTATATTAATTTTGTCAATAAAATGGTGCTTCTCTAGAAAACATTAGAATATATCCATTTCAAAATATTTTTTAAAAGGGAAAAATATATTCTGAATGTTTTTCTTCATGTATAAATTCAAAAGAATGCCAACAAACATGTTTACACACAAAAATACTTCCAGACAAAATATTTTGCTGTTTCTATGTATATGTAACTGAAGAACAGGCAGTCAGCTAGAACCCCACCTTGGGGGTGAGTTTCTAAAACATGTGAAAGCAGTCCATCCTGGCAGAAAGGATGAAAGCCCAAGACTCCTCCATGCTAGGCATCCCTCACAAGCCCTGACTTCTTACTGCAGGACTTTGAAGAGGCCTCCAGGGGTCTGAACCACAGTCCTCAAGTCCTGCAGTCTTCCTTCCCTAAAGCTGTTAAATGGCAGATTCTGCCTTCGGTGGCAGGTCACTATCTCATTGTGGCTGTAGGATGCATTTATCTTAGGCCTCTAAAATGAGGGCTTAAAAAAAAACCATGGAAGGCAGATTCTTTGTGGCTGTTTGATAAGGAAGGTATGTTGATTGACAGGACCCTTATGTCCAAAACATGCAGTGGCAGAAAACACCACTCAGTGATTCACCTGCAGACAATTCAGGAAAGAGAAGTTCTCATCCTAAAATTATAGGGTCCACAACCTGGAATTGTTTTTCCACTTACAGCAGTACTTCCAGGATTAGCAGATTAGAGTCTCTCCTCTACTACCATGCCATATGGAACCATTCCACGGGATGTTTTAAACATATTTATTAATGGAAAATTTTTAAAGATGGGTAGAAACTCCTGAAACTCTTATTTAATATCACTTACTTGACATGATCTTGGTTAAAAATAAGTTTTTTAAAAGATTATTTCTGTTAATAAAGTCTGCCTCTTGTTTCTTTTTCTTTCTTGCTTGCTTGCTTCTGATAGATGAGTAACATGCTTAAGAAGGTACTAAGTAATTTGTTTTACTATTTATTGGTCAGTAATTATTAGGCTTTAATTAGCTGCTTCTGTCCACTGCCACCTGGGGGGCAGGTGTTGTATCTTAATGTATGTGTGATGCCGGGGCATTGAATTCCAAGTGTCTCCAGTTCCGTGAAGAATGTCCTTCCTTGTCTTTTGGCCCATTTCATTTTACAAGAAAGATTCTTAGTTAGCTTTGAATCTAAGAAGTCATCAGTCTGAATGTTACCTGCATACTGGGAGCTAGCTCCACTCTTTGCAAATCTATAAAACCTATGAGCTGCTTCTTGCAGAGACAGTGTATCTCTGAAAGTTATTTCTGGTGGGTTGGGGCTGTCACAGTACAGCTTTTCTTTTCTTTTCTTTCTTTTTTTTTTTTTGAGAGAGAGTCTTGCTCTGTTGCCCGTTTAGAGTGCGGTGGTGCAATCATGGATTGCTGCAGCCTCAACCTCTCCAGCCCAGGCAATGCTCCTACCTCAGCCTCCCAAGTACCTGTGACCACAGGGGTGCACCACCAGGCCCAGCTGATTTTGTTTATTTTTTTGTAGAGTTAAGTCTCATTATGTTGCTCAGGCTGCTCTCAAACTCCTGGGCTCAAGTGATCCTCCAGCATCAACCTCTCAAAGTGCAGAGATTACAGGTGTGAGCCACTGCTTCTGGCCAGTGTAGCTTTTCAAAGGCAATGTAAACCCATTCAGTTTTCTATAAATGTTTGCATTAGAGGCCAAAGAATTGAACCAGTCAAGAATCTTTCAAATTTTCTGTTGAATCAAACTGAATTTGTCAGTGCCACCTTAATTTGTTTCATCATAAATGACCCAAATTCTTTCAGTATTTAACTTTTTCTTGGCATTTCTTAGATCACTAACATAGCAAACTACTAATCCTTAAATTCTGTTTCAAACCATAAAATGGGATCTTGGTGGCCTGGACAAGTATTAAAGACTAAATGCTTACCATGTGTATGCTGGGTGTACATAAGAAATATTCAAACACAGGCCTCAAGAAACACTCCTTATAGAGGCAAGAGATCAACAGAACATTGCAATCCAAGTGGTAGAAAAAACATTAGACACACTTATCTTTTTTTAACTTGGAAGGCCAATAATCAGTACTGATTCAAGAATGTTGTTGTTCTTTTGGACAGTGCCTATAGCTGCCTCTCTTAAATGCTCCCACAGTACTATAGGTCTTAAGGCCCTGATTGCTTATTAATGTTCCCTTGTAGACTAAAAGTTCTTTCAGAGGATTCTTTCATACTCATTTATACAGAGTGCCTGGAAGTTTTCAGACTCCCAACAAACATTTTTCAAAAACTGGATGAATAAATTGAAAGAGCTTAGAGGGAAAGGAATAAATTCAACTGTGTGGGTTTTTTTTTGCACATCATTCTTGTTTTATAATTCTCCATTTTTTCACAGTTACAATTACTTCTTGATTGATCATTCTACATTAGAAATCTGTGATACACCTACACCAAAGCCTTATGAGCTTACCTCTTTCACTTAGTTATATATATATATATATATGTATGTATGTTTATTATATATATATGTATATTTTATATATATATATAACTTCTATTAGGTAGCTACTATGTCTTGACGCTATGCTGATCAGTAGGCAGTTATGACTGTGATGATAGTAAGATTTAGATGTTGGCGGACAACCTATGAGAATATGTAGGAGGCTTCTGGAGATGTCTCCATCCTAAATAACTCCTATAACTACTACCCTAACTTCTTAGGGTATAGTAATCAAATTTGAAATAGAAGCCACAGTCCAGCCCCAGTATAAGGGGCAGTCAAGAACAACTGGGATAATCTAGATTCTATTCAAAGTCATAAAAAGGAATAAAATGTTTTCTATTAACTCATTCATTCACTCATTTGTTAAAAACTTACTATGTGCCAAGTAGTATTCTCCATACTACAGATAAAAAAAACAAAATCCCTGAAGTCAGGAATCTTATTTTGTGGGAAAGATGGAGTAAATACATCACGTCAGCAGCTTGAAGTGTTAAAAAGAAAACCAAACATCTTCAAGCACTGCCTCTAAATTCTATTTTAAAATTATTATTCTTTTTTAACAGAGTCTCACTCTGTTGCCCAGGTTGGAGTGCAGTGGCTCAATCTCCACTCACTGCAATCTCCACTTCCCAGGCTCAAGCGATCCCCCTACCTTAGCCTCCCAAGTAGCTGGAACTACAGGTAGGAATCACTACACCTAGCTAATTTTTTTTTTTAGTAGAGACAGGGTCCCACTATATTGCCCAGGCTGGTCTCAAACTCCTGGGCTCAGGTGATCCTCCTGTCTTGGCCTCTCAAATGCTGGGATTACAGGTATGAGACACTGTGCCCAGCCCCCAAAATTAATTTTTAAAATAAAATTTTTGGTTCTGAAATTCTTTAAAATGTAACCAACTATGCAAATATTTTTACCAAAAATCTTTTAAAAATATTTTAACACCCACTCTTTTTCATATTATTTTTGTTAGCAGCAGCTTTAGGGGGAAGAATGACAATATGTGTGTAATTTACATTTGTTCTGTTTCATCTGCTTTGAGTTACTTTTTAAAAGTCTGGGAATTAATGGCTGGATGCAGTGGCTCATGCCTGTAATCCCACTGCTTTAGGAGGCCAAAGTGAGAGAATCGCTTGAGCCCAGGAGTTTGAGGGTACAGTAAACTGTGATTGTGCCACTGTACTGCAGCCTAGGTGACAGAATAAGACCCTGCCTCAAAAAAAAAAAAAAAAAAAGGCTGGGAATTGGTTGCTCATCTTGGCTCAGAGAACCAAGATGAGCAACCAGTTATTTAAAATAATTCTTATAAATTTGATGTTTCTAGTTCTGCCTCTTTTTTCCTTTGAGATGCATTACTATTATTTGTTACAGTGCTTATAGACGTGAAACATTTTAGCACATCGACATAGATTCATAAATTTGCTGTCCATTTAACATGAGTTGCTTAAGATTTGCATTTGAGATGTTAGATTTTCTGAGGCCTCCCGAGCCAGCACACTTAAAACCAACATCAAAATACACACAAAACTCTATTGCCTAATTATAGCCTCATCAATCAGAATTCATATATCAGTTTAATTTTCATAGATTATTTCATTAGTAGTTTCCATATGGATGTTTGCCTGTTTACTTTCTTTCAATCCTTCCAAATATATTTTAAGTATCAAATGGAGTCGGGGGTCTAATTTTCAAACTACAAATTTAATTTAAATAAAGCTGCAGGGACACCAGGACATGCTTTGTAAGGAGTAGGTCATACTTACCAAACCATATATTTAATGCATGTGTTGACTGTGGATTCTGAACATGTACTTTCTGTCTTGTAATCATATATAAACTCCATGAAGTGTTTCTTTTTGAAGTTTGAGTCTCAGGAAGATGAGAAATTACTTCAAGCAAGTGAGAAGTTTCAAGCTGAATGTGCCTTCAAGTTCCCAAATCGTCAGTGCCTTACAACAGTAATTGATATAAATGGAAAAACTGTTTTTATCACACGTTATCTCAAACCTTTAAACCCTCCTGAGGAGCTCCTTAATGTCTACCCCAATAATCTACAGGCAACTGCAGTAAGTATTTCATAGTAAATAATGCTATGCTAAAACTGTTTTCAAGTTTAAATATATAGCCATTTTAATTGCCATATTTCATAGTACTTAAGATATTCACTATATCAAGATCATTAATGATAAAAGTAATGATTAAAGCATTTTTATTAACATGAGGTTTTCTTTCTTTAGAAAAGTCTGAAGACAGCAGGGCTATGGCTCATGCCTGTAATTCCAGCACTTTAGGAGCCCAAGGCAGGCAGATCACTTGAGACCAGGAGTTTGACACCAGCCTGGCCAACATGGCAAAACCCCATCTCTACTGGAAATACAAAAATTAGCCTAGTGTGCTGGTACATGCCTGTAGTCCCAGCTACTGGGGAGGCTGAGGCCCAAGAATTGCTTGAACCCGAGAGGTGAATGTTGCAGTGAGCTAAAATCATGCCACTGCACTCTAGCCTGGGCAACATAGCAAGACTCTGTCTCAAAAAAAGAAAAAAAATCTAAAGGTACCTGGGATGATAACAACCCTTAGTTCATTGTTCCAACAAAAGATTATTGAGTGCTTTCTGTGTCCCTGGCACTGCAGTGTTGGAAAAGTAACATATGGAAAATACTTTACACTTCTAAAATGTATTATATAAACATGTTTTCATTATGTATTCTCAATAAGTTTGTTAGGATTTGAACTGATGCCTCTAACTTCAGAAGTTATACACATTCTACTCTACTAAGATAACTATTCAGTATTATGCCTAATGTTTTATGTTCAATTAAGTTCACTGAGTTCAAATTGAGCAAAAATTCTTTCAAATATTTAAGTATTTTCAGCATTTAGACCATCATTCCAAAGTGCTTCCATACTGGGTCATTAAATATGTATGCACCATTCTCTGGCTTCAGAGCACCATACCCATCACAAACTTGTGTGAATCAGAGGCCGTATGTTAACCAGGCTAATTTTACGTGAATACCATAATCCATTTGGAGAGTGGATAATATAGGGAGTTATTGCTGCTAATAGTCACTAACATAGTAATGTAGAAACAGGGTAATGATATATCTATTTGTAGATATAGATGTATCAAAAAACCCACTTTGTGTTCTACATTACACTTGCTTTTTATATTACTCATAGCATAGTTGATGTGCAGAAAACTTCTACCTAGCATAGTTGATGTGCGGAAAACTCCTCCCCAGTAAAGAACATTTAAGAGTGATGAATAAAATATCTAATAAATCATGGCTGAAATTAAAGTGAAAGGGAAAATATAAGAGACAAGAAACAATAAAGCAAGATTCTACAAGAATGAGAGCTTGAAATAGTGTTTGCTCTCAGGTTATCTGATAATCCCTAATGACTAGAGCGGTTTCAATGAGCCACAAGGCTGTGGGAGACAGGGATAATGCATGGGGCTAGAGCAGGCTGGAAGGTTGAATTAGACTCAAATGCAGAGTTGATATTCTTCAGGGTAATACCATCAATGGATATACCAGGAAGTGCTCTGTCTTCAGAAGGAACCCTAGCTGTCTCAGTCCTGACTTTGGAGAGAAGAGAAAAAAAGAAAATTCTCTAACCTCTACTCTTTATTTACTCACATTCGAGACCAGAATTTATACTACCTGTATGACCCAAGAAAACTTCAACTGAAAATCTAGTTGAAAGTATTTCCTGTTGGTAATGCCCCTAGATCCCTGTCAAAAGCAAACACAAATACCACAAATATTCCTAGAAGAATGCCCTTCACACTCAGCCTCAAAAAAATTCCACAGAAAAAAATTCCAAGCAACATGAACATACAATAAAAGATCATCAATGAAGAAGTAAGTCACCGTAAAGAAGGTTAAGAGTTCAGAAAAACAACAAACTGAAGAATCAGGCCATAAAAACTCCAGATAGGAGAATTATTGTACAAAAAATATAAAATTGATGTGTTTAATATGTTTAAGAAATTTGGGGAATTTAAAGTATAATTTAAAAACAATAGTGCATTGGAATTGACAGGCAGATTTTTTAAAGTACCAAATGGAACTTATAACAATAAAAGAGATAATAGTTAAAATTAGAAATTAAACAAGTTAAAACATTAAATACAGTTAAATAAGAGATAAATTATATACAATTAAATACAGAGAGAATTATTGAACTGGAATACACGTGCAAAGAAATTATTTGGAACACAGCACAGAGAACCTAAACCCAAAATAAGTAGAAGGAAAGAAATAATAAAAATAAGAGCAGAAATAAACAAAATAAAGACTTAAAAATGCAAGAGATCAATGCAACAAAGAGCTGATTTTTAGAAAAGATAAACAAAATCAACAAACCTTTAGCTGGAATAACAAAAAAGAGAGAAGACTTAAATAAATAAAATCAAATAAAAAAGGAGACACTGCAACTGATACCACAGTAATGTAAAGAATTATAAGAGACTATTATGAACAACTATCCACTAAATTATAAAACTTGGAAGAAATGAATAAATGCATGAACATATGCAACTTAGCAAGACTGAATCATGAAGAAATCCACCTGAGCAGACCAATAACAAGTAATGAGATTGAAGCAGTAATGAAAAGCCTCCTATCAAAGAAAAGCCTAGGACCTGATGGTTTCACTCCTAAATTCCACCAAATACTTAAATAAGAACTAACATCAATTCTGCTCAAACTATTCCAAAAAAAAAATGAAAGAAGAGGGAAGTCTGTTAAACACATTTTTTACAGGCCAGTATTATCCTGATACCAAAACCAGAGGCGTAACAAAAATAAAACTACAGGCCTATATTCTAGGATAAACATAGCTCTAAAACTCCTCAACAAAATATTACCAAACCAAATTCAATAATATATTAAAAAGATCCTGCAATATGGTCAAGTGAGACTCATCCCAGGGATGCAAGGATGCTTCAAAACAGGCAAATAAGTAAATGTGATATATCACATTTATAGAATCAAGGACAAAAACAACTTGATCATTTCAATAGATGCTTAAAAATAATTCAATGGAATTCAACATCCCTCATGATAAAAACTCAACAAATTGAGTACAGAAGGAACATATTTCAACACAATAAAGGTCATATATGAAAAACGCACAGTTAACATCATACTGAACAGCAAAAAGTTGAAGTTTTCCTCTAAGATCCGGAACAAGACAAAGATGCCCACTTTCTCCAACTCTATTCACCACGGTACTGAAAGTTGTAGCTAGAGCAATTAGGCAAGAGAAATAAATAAAGGGCATCCAGATTGGAAAGAAGGAAGTCAAGTTGTTCCCATCTGCAGATAACATGATCATAAATTTAGAAAACCCTAAGGACCCCATCAAGAAACTGTTAGAACTAATAAATGAATTTAGTAAAGCTGCAGGAAACAAAATCAACATACAAAATTTAGTAGTGTTTCTATACACCAATAATGAACTAGCTGGGAAAAAAATCAAGAAGTAATCCCATATACACCAGCTACAAAAATTTATAAGATACATAAGGGTAAATTTCATCAATAAGGTTAAAGATCTCTGCAATCAAAATTACAAACATTGATGAAAGAAATTGAGGAAGGCACAAATAAATGGAAAGATACCTGTGTTCACAGATTGGAAGAATTAATATTGTTAAAATATCCATATTACTCAAAGTGATCTACAGATTCAATGCACAATCAAAATATCAAGGCATTCTTCACAGAAATAGAAAAACATCTTAAAATTCATATGGAAATACAAAAGATCCCAAATAGCCAATGTAACCTTGAGGAAAAAGAACAAAGAACTGAAAGCATCCTACTACCTGACTTCAAAGTATACTACTGTAGTAACTAAAACAGCATGGCACTAGTCAAAAAACACATATAGACCCATGGAACAGGATAGCAAACCCAGAAATAAATCCATGCATTTACAGCCAACTGATTTTTGACTAAGGCACCAAGAACACACACTGGGAAAAAGGACAGTCTGGTCAATAAATGGTGCTGGAAAAATGAAATCCACAGGCAGAAGAACAAAACTAGAGCTCTTATCTCTCACCATATACAAAAATCAACTCTAAAAGGATTAATTAATTAAATGTAAGAACTGAAACCATGAAACCACTGAAAGAAAACATAGGGGAAATACTTCATGAAATTTAACTGGGGAGGATTTTTTTTATAAGACCTCGAAAGCACAGGCAACAAAAGCAAAAATAGACAAATGGGATTACATCAATCTAAAAAGCTTCTGCATAGCAAAGGAACCAATCAATAGAGTCAATAGACAACATACAGAATAGGAGAAAGTAATTGCAAACTATGTGTCTAACAAGGTGTTAAAATCTAGACTATGTAAGGAACTCAAACAACTCAATAGCAGAAAACCCCAAATAGTTTGATTTAAAAGTCAGCAAGAACAAAGCAGGAGGCATCACACTACCGGACTTCAAACTCTACTACAAGGCTACGGTAATCAAAACAGCATGGTATTGGTACCAAAACAGAGATATAGACCAATGGAACAGAACAGAGGCGTCAGAGGCGACACAACATATCTACAACCACCCGATCTTTGACAAACCTGATAAAAACAAGCAATGGGGAAAGGATTCCCTGTTCAATAAGTGGTGTTGGGAAAACTGGCTAACCATATGCAGAAAGCAGAAACTCGACCCCTTCCTGACACCTTACACTAAAATTAACTCCAGATGGATTAAAGACTTAAACATAAGGCCTAACACCATAAAAACACTAGAAGGAAACCTAGGCAAAACCATTCAGGACATAGGCGTAGGCAAGGACTTTATGACCAAAACACCAAAAGCATTGGCAACAAAAGCCAAAATAGACAAATGGGACCTGATCAAACTCCACAGCTTCTGCACGGCAAAAGAAACAGTCAATAGAGTGAATCGGCAACCAACACAATGGGAAAAAATTTTTGCAGCCTACCCATCTGACAAAAGGCTGATATCCAGAATTTACAACGAGCTAAAAAAGATTTACAAGAAAAAAACAAACAAGCCCATTCAAAAATGGGCGAAGGATATGAACAGATACTTTACAAAAGAAGACATACAAGAGGCCAACAAGCATATGAAAAAATGCTCATCATCACTGGTCATTAGAGAAATGCAAATCAAAACTACATTGAGATACCATCTCACGCCAGTTAGAATGGCGATCATTAAAAAATCTGGAGAAAATAGATGCTGGAGAGGATGTGGAGAAATAGGAACACTTTTACACTGTTGGTGGGAGTGTAAATTAGTTCAACCACTGTGGAAAACAGTGTGGCGATTCCTCAAGGACCTAGAAATAGAAATTCCATTTGACCCAGCAATCCCATTACTGGGCATATATCCAAAGGATTATAAATCGTTCTACTATAAGGACACATGCACATGAATGTTCATTGCAGCACAGTTTACAATAGCAAAGACCTGGAACCAACCCAAATGCCCATCGATGATAGACTGGACAGGAAAAATGTGGCACATATACACCATGGAATATTATGCAGCCATTAAAAATGAGGAGTTCGCGTCCTTTGTAGGGACATGGATGAACCTGGAAACCATCATTCTCAGCAAACTGACACAAGAACACAAAACCAAACACCACATGTTCTCACTCATAGGAGGGTGTTGAACAAGGAGAACACATGGACACAGGGAGGGGAGCACTATACATGGGGGTCTGTTGCGGGGGCGTGGGGGGGACAGCGGGGGGGGAGTTGGGGAGGGATAGCATGGGGAGAAATGCCAGATATGGGTGAGGGGGAGGGAGGCAGCAAATCACAATGCCATGAATGCACCTATCCAACAACTTTGCATGTTTTTCACATGTACCCCAAAACCTAAAATGCAATAAAAAAAAAAAAAAGTCAGCAAAAGAGCTGAATTGATATTTTTCAAAAGAAGAAAAATGTCCAACAAACATATGAAAAAAATTTCAACATCACTAATCATCAGAGAAATGCAAATCAAAACCATGAGATACCACCTCACTGCAGTTAAAATGACTCTTTTCAGAAAGACAAACAATGACAAATGCTGGCAAGAGTCTGAAGAAAGAGGAATTCTTATACACAATTGGTGGGCATGTAAATCAGTACAGCCATTATTAGAAAGCAGTATACAGGTCCTCACAAATTAAAATTAGAACTACAATGTGATCTGGCAAAATCCCATTACTAAGTATATATCCAAAGGAAATGAAATCAGTATATCGAAGAAGTATCTGCACTCATACGTGTATTGCAGTGCTAGTCACAATAGCCCGGATATGGAATCAAGCAAAGTACCCATCTATGGATGAATGAATCAAGAAAATGTGGAGAGAGATCCAAGATGGCTGATGATTAGCAGCTCGGGCACGTACCTCCCAGTGAAAGCGCAAAGAACGAGAGGACGCCACACTTTCAGACGAATATTAGTTGCTCACGGACCAGGAGATTCCCAGTGGAGGAGCTCCACGGGTCGCCAGGGCGACTCTTGTGGCCGGCGTGGCAGTTTTGCTGGTGCCTTAGCACGCCAGTTCTTGGTGCAGAGTCCGGAGATACCCGGGCAGAAAAGCACCATCAATCTTAACACCGCTGTTTTGGCCAGCTCGGTGGATTGCTCAGATTTCGGCGCAGGGAATCAACAAGTTGGACGTCAGAGACCCAGTTAGAAAGTCGGTAATTATAAAGACGACAGACGGACAAATATATAATGAAGGGAAGAAACCAGCGTAAAAAGGTAGAGAATACTCAAAATCAGAATGCCTCTCCCTCTACAGGGGATTGCAATTCCTCATCAGTAACGGAACAAGGCTTAATAGATTACACGTGTGTTCCAATAACAGAAGCAGGTTTCAAAACGTGGGTGATAGGAAACTTCTGTGAATTAAAAGAACTTGTTCTAACCCAATGCAAAGAAACTAAGAACCTTGAAAAAAGGTTTGACGAAATGTTAACGAGAATGGACAATTTAGAGAAGAATATAAGTGAATTGATGGAGCTGAAAAACACAACACGAGAACTTCGCGAAGCATGCACAAGTTTAAACAGTCGAATTGATCAAGCAGAAGGAAGGATATCAGAAGTCGAGGACCAGCTCAGTGAAATGAAACGAGAAGACAAGAATGCAGAAAAAAGGATGAAAAGGAATGAGCAAAGTCTCCAGGAAATATGGGACTATGTGAAAAGACCTAATTTACGTTTGATAGGTGTACCTGAATGTGATGAAGAGAATGAATCCAAGTTGGAAAATACTCTTCAGGATATCATTCAGGAAAACTTTCCCAACCTGGCAAGGCAGGGTAATATTCAACTCCAGGTAATACAGAGAACACCACAAAGATATTCTTCAAGAAGACCAACCCCAAGGCACATAATCGCCAGATTTATTAGAGTTGAAATGAAGGAGAAAATACTAAGGGCAGTCAGAGAGAAAGGTCAGGTTACCCATAAAGGGAAACCTATCAGACTTACAGCAGATCTCTCAGCAGAAACCCTACAAGCCAGAAAAGAGTGGGGACCAATATTTAATATCCTTAAAGAAAAGAACTTTCAACCCAGAATTTCCTATCCAGCCAAACTAAGCTTTATGAGCGAAGGAAAAATTAAATCTTTTGCAAACAAACAAGTACTTAGAGAGTTCACCACCACCAGGCCTGCTTTACAAGAGCTTCTGAAAGAAGCGCTATACATATAAAGGAACAACCAATATCAGCCTTTCCAAAAATATATCAAAAAGCAAAGAACTTTAACACAATAAAAAATTTACATCAGCTAATGGGCAAAACAGCCAGCTAGCATCAAACGCCGGTATTAAACTTACATATATTTTAATTGGATAAAAAGCCAAAACCCATCGGTATGCTGCATCCGGGCCCATCTTACATGCAACAATACATAAAGACTCAGAGAGAAGGAGGAAGATTTACCAATCAAACAGAGAGTAAAAATAAACTAATAAACAAAAAGCAGGAGATGCAATTCTCGCCTCTGATAAAGTAGACTTTAAAGCAACAAAGATCAAAAGAGGCGAGGAATGACATTACATAATGGCAAAAGGATCAATGCAACAAGAAGAGCTAACGATTCTATAGATCAACGAGATAGAAAATTAACAAGGATATTCAGAACTTGAACTCAGACCCGGAACAAGTAAACTTAATAAACATTTATAGAACTCTCCACTTCAAATACACAAAACATACATTACCACCTCACACCTATTCCAAAGGTGACTATATAATTGGAAGTAAATCACTCCTCAGTAATCGCATAGCATTTCATAGGTTTAAATGAAATATTGGTTGGCTGTTTGTTTGTCATCTTCTTCCCTTATTCCTTCCTGACTACATCATTAAGTATAATTATCAGTATACAAGAGGTTTTCAATACCCATTACTAAATTGCATTCTAGCCTGGGCAAGAAAGCAATACTCCCATTCTCTCTCCCTCTTTCTTTTCCTTCTCCCTCCTCCCCATTCTCTCTCTCTCTTTCTCTTCCTTTTTCCTCCTTCCTATTCTAAAAAAAAAAAAAAACCCTCAAAGTCATCCATCAGAGCTGGAATCAAAAAAAAAATAAATAAATAAATAAATAAAATAAAATAAAAAAGAAAATGTGGTATATAGACACAATGGAATGCCAGTCAACCATAAAACAGAATGAAATTCTGTCATTTGTGACAACATGGGTGAACCTGGAGGGCATTTAAGTGAAATAAGCCAGGCACAGAAAGAAACACACATGATCTCACACCTATGTGAAAACTAAAAAAGTTTATCTCAAAATAGAGAGTAGAATAGTGTTTACTAGAAGCTGAGGAGGGAAGGCAGGAGGGGGGATGGAGAGAGGATGTTCGACAGGTACAAAGTTACAGTTAGGAAGAATGAGTTCTGGTATTCTATTACACAGTATGATGTATATAGTTAATGTATAGTATATTTCCAGCTAACTAGAAGAGAGGATTTTGAATATTATCACCCCAAAGAAATAATACATGTTTAAAGTGATGGATATGCCAGTTACCCTGATTTCAGCATTACACAATGTATACCATGCATTGAAACATCGCACCATACCCCATAAATATGAACAATTGTGTATCAATATACATAAAACAAAATTTTATTAAAATATTAACTTCCTTAGAAATTACATAAATAGAAGTTACAGCCACAATGATGCCCAGATCTTGGTTCCCAAGTACTATTACCCTCTCAACCAGGGCTCCTTAGAGAAATGACTGTTTTCAAGACTGGGCTAAGTGAAAATTCAAGATGATTCTGGAGTCTTGTTACATCAGAAAGTAAAGAAGTGAGAAATGAAAGGGAAAAAAAGACTTGTCAAAGGGACACAGTTTCTTCATCTGTAAAGGATGGGTAATAACAATAATCTTCCATATAGGATGTTTGGTGAAGATGAAAATGATATTAATACAATATTTAGCAAGCATTTAGTGAGTATTAGTTTCATTTTGTACATGTAAATGTTTGTAATATTTGAGATTTATTTTAAGAAATCAGGTAGGGGATGCAGCATTCTGTTTTATTAGAAATTATTTTTTGTAAAGCTCATTTTCATTATACAGGAACTGGTGGCTCGATATGTGTCCTTGATTCCCTTCTTGCCTGACACTGTCTCATTTGCTGGTATCTGTGACCTATGGAGCACATCTGATGTAAGTAGTTCTTCTTCACAGATTTACTAACTTGAGCTGACTTAATGAAATGTTAGCTAACTGGCTTGCATAAATTTAAATTGCAACATTCATTAGCCATAAAAACCTAATTGGCTATCTGTTTAGTAATATGAGCTAAATTCTGAAGTATTTTTTCTTCCAGGTTCAATTTTCCCAAAGTTCAGAAGTTAACAAAAAATTAATTACACAAAAAGTTTAAAAGTAACACTTCAGATGTCTCAATGCTGATTTACCCTCCCAGTATTACCGTAAAACTTCTTGGTTTTGTTCATGAAAAATACCAAAATTACATTCTATAATTAGAAATGATATATTCCTTAATTTACGGGCTTTGTAAGGCATGACATATCATTATTTATTCAGTATGTACTTCTTGGTCACTTACCACATACCAGATGCTATACTAAATTCTGGCTATAAGTGAAATAAACATAGTCTCTGCCCTCATATAATTTATATTGTACTCCTATGAGAATCTAATGCCACCACTGATCTGACAAGAGGCAAGTGGTAATACTTGTTTGCCTGCTGCTCACCTGCTGCTGTGCAGCCCAGTTCCTGACAGGCCACGGACTGGTACTAGTCCATGGCCTAGGAATTGAGGACCTTTGCTCTAGAGCTAGACTGGCTTTACTACTTCCTAAGTGTTACTTTATTAATCTGTACCTCCACTTCCTCGTCTATAAAATGAACAAATAGGAGTATACCTTCCTGAAAGGGTTGTTATAGAATTAAATGAGTTTAATGAAGTAATGTGCTTTAACGATTGTTTAGCATATAATGAACTATCATATATACATTAAAAATAAAAATGAAACTTTGAAATTTGTCTCCCCAACCCTACCACAATCATAGTGACTATTGATTCTAGAAATCCATATCATCAATGTCAGAGAAAACACCATGTCTACTAAAAGTGGTTTATTTTAAAAAATGAATTATCAACATACTATCAAAATTTGGGGAAAGATTATAGGTCTTACACTTCAAGGCATATGACATATTAGAATCCTGCCAAGCCAATCCAGAGTAAAGCATTCAGTTAATATGACATACTTTTTTTCTTTTGGTCAGCAATTTCTTGATCTCCTGGCAGGGGATGAAGAAGAACATGCAGTACTACTGTGTAATTACTTTCTGTCTCTGGGTAAGAAGGCCTGGCTGGTGATGGGCAATGCTATTCCTGAGGTAAGACCACATAGGCTGGCTTTAACAGAGGAGCATAGTTGTCTAATCCAGTTGTATGTTCCAGATCACAGACAGGACATATTTTCATAACGAACCTTTGGGTTCCTAGGAAAGTGACCCAGAGATGCCATAACAGCAGAGAGAACTACCAGTGATAAGACATGAAATGGTTTTCAGCGGTCCTTAGGGCCCTATGCAACATTTGAGATTATTTGTTGGCAAACCCAAACCCTTTACCATCCAAAGTCCCCACCTAGCTCTGTCCTTTTAGTATGGGCCTCTTTCCAGCTATGTTCCCAAGCATTCAGATTCCCCTAAAGTTGTGGGAATCTTCATGCTTTGCAATGAAGAGGATCCAAGGCAGTGTGCTAAGATTAATATCTCTCCTTTCATGCCTACTGCTTCTACAAGTGTCTGCTGCTGACCTGGCAGGTGAAGGGGAATAAGCCAGATAAGGAGGAATGAAAAGAATGTTAGCAGCTTTATTTTTATATTAATATTTTTATTTTTATTAGATTGGAGACTATCAGAATTTTTCCCTAGCCACTATAAATATCCCTAAATTTGGGATACAATAGATAAGTTTAGAAAATTCACATGTATTAGAGCAGTTTATCCACAGAGGGTTTTTGGTTTTTGTTCTTTCTTTTTTTTGTGACAGAGTTTCACTCTTGATGCCCAGGCTGGAGTGCAATGGTGCAATCTCAGCTCACTGCAACCTCTGCCTCCTGGGTTTAAGCAATTCTCCAGTCTCAGCCTCCCAAATAGCTGAAATTACAGGCATGCACCACCACGCCCAGCTAATTTTTTGTATTTTTAGTAGACACGGGGTTTCTCCTTGTTGGTCAGGCTGGTCCTGACCTCAGGTGATCCGCCCGCCTCAGCTTCCCAAAGTGCTGGGATTATAGGTGTGAGCCACCACACCCGGCCAAAGAGGGTTTTAAAAAGAGGCCACAAGGCTCTAGGAATCCTTGGAAATTTGAATTGCTGCAAGGCAGGTAATAAAGTAGTATCATATTCATGTTCAAATTAAGTCTCCATCATTATCTACCAGATAGCCTGGTCCCAGGAAAAGAACTCTGGGCTAGGAAGTCATGAGCCTGAAGTTCAAGGTTCTGTGCCTGCTTATCATTAGCTGTGTGACACTAAGTAGGTCACTGCACAACTCCGGGTTTTGTAGGGAACTGGGATAATTTCTGCCCTGCCTTCCCCAGAAAACTGTTGTGAGCATCAAGTAAAATTATACGGGGAAAATAAATGAATGAATTCTCATTGTAAAAATAGAATCTAACAATACATAAGTATTCTGTGTAAAAAGTAGAGTCCCTTTTCAAAAGACCCAGAATACCTTGACAAGGAACTTCTACTTCTCCAACTCCCAATTCTACTCCCCTCCCCAAGTACAGTCATTCTTAACTGTTTGGTACATATCCTTTCAAATCTACTAAGCATTTACACAGTTACAAAGGTTTGTCAAATGTAAGTTACTATATTAGAAACAGAAATATTTCTATTCAGACATAATCAGCCTTCTATAGACTTAAATGACAGTCTTACTGACTTAAGAAGAAAATGCCAGTGACTGCTTATTTTCACTAACAGTTCTTCAGCCAATCCTAAGATATGTTGGTTGGGTAAGATGATGACTATCCTTATTTGGTCATTGCACTAGTACCAGGTGCAAGAATTTTGCAAAACTAAGCATTCATCTTTACTTTTTAAACTCAGCATAACCTAGAACTTCAAAGTAGTTTTCACCATTAACCATGGAATTTCAGTAATTAGGGGTCCAAGCAAAATAATGAATTGTCTGTGCAACCTAGTATTGCTCTTCATTGCATAAATAGTTGAAAACTGGTTTTAATGGCCATTTTCTTTCAGGGTCCAACTGCCTATGTGCTAACTTGGGAGCAAGGTCATTATTTAATATGGAATCCCTGCAGTGGACATTTTTATGGACAATTTGATACATTCTGTCCCTTGAAAAATGTGGGCTGTTTAATAGGTCCTGATAATGTAAGTATTAACATTGCTTCTTATATGGTTAATTGATGGATGTTTCCTTTTTAAAATAATTGACCTATTGATTTAAATAATGTTTTATGTATCCAAAATATTTATATAAATGAATATACACACACACACACACACACACACACACACACACACACATACATACACCAATTAAAGAAACTCAGTGTCAAGCACAGTGGCAGACTGTGCTAAATAAAACTTTGGTTCAGTTAGTCACCTGATCTGCCTGAGAAGCAGAGTGACAAAACACAGTAACAAAGAAATACAGGATTTAGATTCAGAGGACCAGAGTTTGTGTCCTGGGTTTGTCCTTAGTTTTCTCATCCAAAATAGAGTTAACAATTTCTAACTCACAGTATTTTAAGCACTAACTGAGGTAAATTTGTCACCTGAGCAGACTGGGTTTCTCTGTCTCTTTCTCTTTTTTTTCAAGGGAGATTCCCAGGTATCACCTGACCTATAATATCCCCAGGTAATTCTGGTTGCAGCCAGTTTTAAGGGCTGTTTGATTTCATTGTAAAGGGTACTAAATAAAGTAGTGGTTAAAAATATAAGTTATGGAGCCAGGCGCGGTGGCTCATGCCTGTAGCACTTTGGGAGGCCAAGGTGGACCTCCTGATGTCAGGAATTCGAGACCAGCCTGGGTAACATGGAGAACCCCGTCACTAAAAAAAACTACAAAAACTAGCTGGGCATGGTGGTACTCTGTAATCCCAGCTACTTGGGAGGCTGAGGGAGGAGAATTGATTGAACCCAGGAGGCAGGGGTTGCAGTAAGCTGAGATGTTGCCACTGCATGCCATTCTGGGCAACAGAGCAAGACTCAGTCTCAAAAAAAAAAGAAAAGAAAAGAAAGAAAAAAGAAAAAGAGTTATGGGATCAGACTGCCTCAGTTTAAACTCCAATTTTATCATTTACTATAGCTGTGTGAGCTTGGGAAAGTCAATCTCTCACAGCTTCAGCTTCTTCATTGGTAAAATGGAGATAATAGTCAAGTCATTACTTTATAGAGTAGTTGTGAGGAGTGAATGAGATAATTAACGTTAAGCACTTAACAGAGTAACAACTCTTTATTTTTAATTATTATTTCTTATAGGGTAGTTGTGAGAAGTGAATGAGATAATTAACATTAAGCACCTAACAGAGTAACAATTCTTTATTTTTAATTATTTTGTTTTTTGAGAGAGAGTCTCAATCTGTTGCCTAGGCTGGAGTGCAGTGGTGCCATCTCGGCTCACTGCAACCACCACATCCCGCGTTCAAGTGATTCTCCTGCCTCAGCCTCCCGAATAGCTTGGACCACAGGCACGTGCCACCATGTTTGGGTAATTTTTATTTTTTTAGTAGAGATGGGATTTCACCATGTTGGCCAGGCACATCACGAATTCCTGGCCCCAAGTGATTCACCTGCCTTGGCCTCCCAAAGTGCTGGGATTACAGACGTGAGCCACAGCACTCGGCAAATTATTGAATGATTGTTTTCATAATCATCATTTACTTTAGCAGTCTCTGAACTTTGTGCTTCTGTCTATAAAAACTGTTTGTACATGCATCCCAACATGTATATTTTTATGAATTATATATATTTTTGTATCAATGTTATTTACATTATACCAAAAACACTTTAAACATAAAAAGAAATAATTAGAACATCTAATTTTTTCTTTCCATACTCCTGGGGTATGCACCCTTCTCTGAAGAGCATCAGTCCATTTTTTTAAGAGTTACTGCTAAAATTTAGAGCTAATATATTCCAAGCACCCAGCAAAACATCTATGCTTCATAAGTGTTCAGCAAATGGCAACTACAGCACTATTAATTACAAATGTAAAGAGCAATGTGGAACACTGTTCCTATGTTAATTATTATTTTTAATTAAAGTCATTATCATAATCAAAAGTGATCTGCTAAGCCTCATCTACATTTAGAGGATCATTTTAAGGTCATTAATAATCAAGTAGGGTTAATAGGCACTGGAAAAGCCTTCAAGTAATTCCATTATCTGTAAAAATTATTACCAGTATTCAAAACAATTACTGTCTGGTTGACTAATTCTCATAAAGCTAAAGTTTTGTGAGGAAGAAAGAACACTCTTTTCTCCTCTTCTCTGAGATGGGTAATAGAGGCTTATGATGGTGTGCAACCCCTATCGAAGCTCTTCTAAACCTGCTCTAAGCCTTGGCCACTCAGCAGAGGACCTCCTCCTGGCTTTGTTGGCCTGGCACTTTGAAACCTCAACTGCTCTCTACTCCACCACACAACTTCTTTGGATGTCAGTCTTTCTCCTCCTGTCATTCCTTTTCCAAGAAATAAGTCTCTTCCCTTTTCCCTTTGCTTGTTTCCATTCCCATTCCATGCTCCACTAATCCATCCAACTAGCTCCTCTATTTTTTCTCTCTCCTTCTCTATCTATTGATATGCTCAGGGGTACAACAATTCTGAAATACACTTTTCCCAACCTGGCTGCACCCAAAAGTACATTGCCTCTCTTTCCTTTCCTCCCCAAGTTCTTCAAATACTAGTTGTATCTCTTGCTTTCACTTTCTGAGCACAGTCAGACCTTAACCTACTATAATCTAGCTCTCCTTTCCTGACCATACTGCAGAAATTAAACTCTGAGAAGCACCATTGTCTTGCTAATGAATAAATAAATCCAACGGCTTCTTCTCATTTTCACTCCTCTCCTTTTCTGTTATTTGACACAAAACTAATGACTAATTTTCTTCATGAAAAAAACACTTTCTTCCTCCATAGTTTACTGATAAAGGAAACTTGGTCTTCATCACTACAGTTGTTTCTTATGTTGCTTTCACTGGCTCTTCTTCCAACCCCTTAAAAATGGAAGTTTCTAAAGACTCTATATTTAGATTTCTTCTAGGGCCACACCTATTATTATTAATTGTGACTTTATCTAGTTTATCCTGGTAGAGAAGTTATAATTCTGTAACCAGTCCCAGAAACTTTGTCTTGAATTTTCAACTGTTTACTAGACACCCAGGTGTTTTATCAAAATCCCAAACACAGCACATGCAAAACTCAAATCATTTCCCCCAAAACCAGATCCCCTTCCTGGCTTCCTATTTCTATGGATATCACTTACCCTGATTTAAACCCTAGAATTGTTCTTGAGTTTCCCTCTCCCTTACTTCATTCTACTTCAATCTTAAATTATAGATGTAAAATCATATAGATGCTATCTCGGCTATTTCCCAGGTCATGCCATTATTGTTTTGCCCTACATTTCTATAAATGACCAACTAAATAGTATCCCCAATTGAGTTCACTTTTTGATACAATGAAGCCTGATTAAGCTTCTTAATGTCCAGCTTTCATCATTTGCTGACTCAGAAAGTATTAGGGGGACTTCACTGCATACAGATTTAAGAGTAAACTTTCCATGCTGGATTTCAAAGCCCTATGTATGCAGTGCAATTTCCCACTACTTTTCTAAACATACCCTACTCTATACCAAATTATAGTTCTTAAAGATCTTGTCTTAAGCCAATTTTCTGATTTGGATTCCAAGTCAAGGCCTCCTACCTCATTGGCTTCTACTTCTCTATACTCTTTGTCACATTTTCTGTATTCTCCAAATTTGAAACATTTGAGATCCTCAAAATTCATCAAACCTCTTTTCTAGCTATACTTCCTCCCAGAGAACACCATATATATGCCAATGATTCCCAAGTTTATACCTCTAGCTCACCTAGCTCCCTAGAACTTCAGACTCAAATATCCAATCACCTACTCATCATCTTCATTTGGATGTCAGACAGACATCTCAAACTTCAGATGCCCAAACTTGAACTCCTGATTCCCCTTTGCAGTCTTTCCCATCTCAATAAATGTCACTTCCATCAGTCCAATTATTAAGGCCAGAATCCTTAGTCACCTTTGATTCCTCTCTCTCCTACATCCAAACTGTCACCAAATCCTACTGGCTCTACCTTCACAGTATACCCAGAGTCCAACCACATCTATCCACTTTTACTGCTACCATGTTCATTGAAGTCACTGTAGCTCTCATCTAGATTATTCAAAATAAGCATCCTAACTGAATGCTTCACCATTTGACCCTACCTTCTTTTATCTAGTCTCAAAACAGCAAAGAAAATTCCTGTTAAAATGAAAGGCAAATTATGTCACTCCTCTACCCAATAGATACTCCAGTGACTTCCTATCTCACTTAAGAGTCAAAGCCTAAATCTTCAAAATGGCTCACAGGGCCTCCATGATCTGATACCCACCCTACCCACCTCTCTCCCACTTCCTTTGATAATGTCATCTCTTACTTGCTGTCTTCAGCTTGCTCATTCTTTCAAACTACTTCATATTCCTTGCTATTCCTCAAACATACCAAAGCACACTTTACACTTGCTATTTCCTATGCATAAATGACCACTGCCCCTTACTGGATATCATCATAGATTTCTCCATCACTTCTTGCATTTCTGATGAAAAATCATTTTTCCAGTTAGAACTTCCTTGCCTGCCTTAAAATGTTCCATTTTTGTTTTCTCCATAGCCCTTGCACAATTAACTATTGCCACAATAAAGACAGTAAAAACTCACCCCCAAATTAAATGGCTTCAAACATTTTTTCTCAGGGATCTGTGAGTCAGCTGGGGAGGTTCTGCTAATCGAAGTTGAGCATCTCTGCTGCAAGTTGTGGCTGCAAGACAAGCTCTGCTTCTCATAATAGATCTGTGAGTGAACTGGGACAGCTCAGCTTCATGTGTGTTTATTCTGGGATGCTGGGCAATGACAATGGCAGAGGCACAAAAGGACAAGCAGAAACACAGAAAGCCTCTTAAGCATAGACTCAGAAGCCATACAGTGACTTCTGTCCCAGTCCATTGGCCACAAGTCAAGGAATGCAAAAGTGTATCTCTTCTCTTTTAATGGGAGGAACTGCAAAGTAATGTGAGAAAAGGTATGCATGTAGAAAGGAGTGCAGAATTGGGGCTAATAATACAATTTACCACATCATACCGTCACCTGACATCCCATGTTTTTACTTGTTTTTTGTTGCTGCTGTTTTAGACAGGCTCTTGCTCTGTCATCCAGGCTGGAGTGCAGTGGTATGACCACAGTTCACTGGAGCCTTGAAATCCTAGGCTCATGCAATCCTCCCACCTCAGCCTCTCAAGCATCTAGGACTATAGGCATGCACCACTACACGTGGCTACTTCCTTTAAAAAAAAAGTTTTTTCAGAGATGTGGGTTCTCACTATGTTTTCCAGACTGGTCTTGAACTACTGGCTTCAGGTTATCCTTCCACTTTGGCCTCCCAAAGTCCTGGGATTATGAGTGTGAGCCTCAGTGTCTGCCTATTTACTTATTTATTTGCTATCTTTTCTTATTAGATACTTCATGAGGGTAGAAACTCTGTTTCATTCACTACTTTATCCCCAGTATTTAGAACTGAGCCTGAACCTAGTAGGTAGTTGATAAGTATACTGAATGGACAAATTCATGTACATAGTTATTCAGTATGACCACTGTATGTCAGGAGCTATGCAAGGTGCTAAAGATACAATGGTAAATAAGGCGCATAGTGAATGTCCTCAGGACAAAGTCTGATAGCCTAGTGTGGACACGAATAGACAGGCAATTATAAACAATGCTAAGTAATAATCATTTTCAAATAGCTAATTATTGAGCATTTACTATATACCAGGCATTTTTCTAAGAGGTACAGATTAATTAACTCACTGAACCAACTCAACCTTATGAGGTAGATACTATTATTATCCCACTTTTATAGAAAAGGAAACTGAGGCACACAGAAGTTACATAAATCAAGGTCACACAAGTAGTAAATGTTGGAGTCAAAATTCAAATGATAGTGGTCTGGTTCCAGACCCAACATGCTACGCTGCCTCACCAAGACAAGGGCTATCTCAGAGACTGCAGGTTGCTCTGGATGCAAAGAGATGAATGGACAGACACTCAATTCAATTAGGAGGCTAGGAAGAGAAGGGTCAAGAAAATCTAGCCTAAGAAAGAAGTGGCTTTGGTCTTCATAATAAAAAACAAGCTCACTTTATCAAATCTACAGTCAACACTACTTCAGATAAAAAATGTGAAAAAATGGCCAGTGACAACTGTATAATGCCACTGATTCTAAAATGCACAATTTTTAGAATAAAAAAATGACAAGAAGTGTGCAGCCTGTATGAACACTGGCTATCTGCTGCCTCTGTATACCACACATACATGCACACACATAAGTATGTATATATGCTAACATATATGCTAATATAGTCTTGTCTTTCTTAGATTTGGTTTAATATTCAGCGATATGATTCTCCACTAAGGATAAATTTTGATGTCACCAAGCCCAAGCTATGGAAATCTTTCTTTTCAAGAAGCCTCCCATATCCTGGCCTTTCCAGTGTTCAGGTATAAATCTTTTATTAACAATTAAATGTAGACAAAGTAAAAGATAGGAAATCATTATACTGGGTTACAAGATATTTTTTGGCCCTTAATTCCACTCACTCCTGAGTAGTCTAGAACAGTATTCGTTAATTAAATGTATTTGAGCTCAACTCACAATAAGATACAGATATATTACGTTTATACATATGTGAAAGGACCAGTATACACATCTTACACATATGTGGAAGAAAAGTTTTAATATAAAAATTTCCATGACATAAAAAGTACCACAAAATGTATTCCATCTAATATTTTTAAATGCTGATCTCAATTCGCAAAATAGATTTCATGACTGATAATGAAACATCAAATTAAACTGCAGGGTATGATCCACTAGAGGCTCATAAAATTAACTTACAGGGTCCTGACCAGTAGTAGATTCTAAGTAGTAAGCATAAGCAGTTTACTAAAACTTTTGTTTCATTTGATAGATATATGTATGTGTGTACTAAGTTTGTAATAAAATGTATTTTATTCTCTGGATCTACCTTTCAGAAAAGGCTTTGAAGAGCATTACCCTAGAGAAATTCTCCCATATGTGTACAAGGTGATATATACAAGATTTTTAATAGGAACACTGCTTGAAATGGCATAACTGTTGGAATGACAGAAAAGAAAAATTATGTTACATGATGGAATATTTTACAGTTAAAACAGTCAGCATTAATGAATCCTAGTAAGCCCTCCAAAAATATATCTTTGTTGGCTGGGTGCAGTGGCTCACGCCTGTAATCCCAGCACTTTGGGAGGCCGAGGCGAGTGGATCACAAGGTCAAGAGATCGAGACCATCTTGGCCAACATGTTGAAACCCTGTCTCTACTAAAAATACAAAAATTAGCTGGGCGTAGTGGTGCACAACTGTAGTCCCAGCTACTCGGGAGGCCAAGGCAGGAGAATCGTTTGAACCCAAGAGGTGGAGGTTGCAGTGAGTCGAGATCATGCCACTGCACTCCAGCCTAGCGACGAGAGAGTGAGATTCCATCTCAAAAATATATATATTATATATAATATATATTTTTATAAAGATATATATCAATATATATTTTATTTATATAGCAATATATATCAATATTTTATTTATATATCAATATACATAAATATTTCTCCACTAAGGATAAATTTTGATGTCACCAAGCCCAAGCTATGAAAATCCTTCTTTTCAAGAAGCCTTCTATATCCTGGCCTTTCCAGTGTTTGTTGCTGCCACTAAATATAAAGTTAAGGGAGAAAGCACAAGTTGCATATTCATAAAATAAACAATTACATAAACTTTAGAAAACATGCACAACAATAAAATGTTTTTTGTTGTTGGTACAAATATATGTTGGGTACATATATTTGTAGTAAAATCATAAACACATTGCATTAATGTATTAATGAAGACAGGAATTTTTATTCATAGCCAAATCCCTATCCCCCTCACCTGTGAAAAGTGCCTAGGACATAGCAGGCAATCAGTACTTGTTTAATGAAGGAATGCTAAAACAAACTCAGGTCATGGTTACTTCTGTGGTAAGAGAGAAGAAAAATGAAATTCAGAAAGAACTACACAGCACTATATTATGATGTTTTACTTCTAGTGGGTCATGAGCAAATCAGCATGCATTATATTATCATCTGTATCTTGATATCTGAGAGTTCATTTTTTTAAAGATTTTTAAAAGGATGTACAGCTGCTCAAATTAATTGTAGGTGATTTTTAGACTTTCTGAACGGTTTTCTCTTCTACAGCCTGAAGAGCTAATTTACCAGCGCTCAGACAAAGCAGCTGCAGCTGAGCTACAAGACAGGTAACATAATATCCATAAATCCACATGTAATCTGCCACTAGGAGTATAATACCAAACTTTAAAGCACTGTCAGCCTGGATGAATGTGAAACAATTTAGGCAATTTAACTTTAATTCATATTTATAGATTCTAAGTACAGATGTGATCTCTAAATCCTATGGCTCAGAAGGAGCCTTTAGCATCAGCTCACTGTGGAACTAACCAGAGTGGAACACCAGTAATACGTACTTCTAGGCCGGGCGCGATGGCTCACGCCTATAATCCCAGCACTTTGGGAGGCCGAGGCGGGTGAATTATGAAGTCAAGAGATCAAGAGCATCCTGGTCAAACATGGTGAAACCCCGTCTCTACTAAAAAAAAAAAAATACAAAAATTAGCTGGGCATGGTGACGCGCGCCTGTAGTCCCAGCTACTCGGGAGGCTGAGGCAGGAGAATTGCTTGAACCCAGGAGGCAGAGGTTGTGGTGAGCCAAGATCATGCCACCGCACTCCAGCCTGGGGGTAACAAGAGCAAAACTCCGTCTCAAAAAAAAAAAAAAAAAAAAAAATACGTACTTCTACAGAGACTTCACCTCGGATTGGAGTTTAACATCACGTTATTATAGGTCTTGTTGAGGCACATCATAATCCTCAGCTTAAATATACCCTTTTTGTCTAATTAGTGGCTTATTGAACTGCAATTAGTTTATGAACCGAACACATGGAGGAGGTCATATGAGTCCCTGTAATTCTCATAACCCTGTAAAACAGAACTTATTCTCCTAGTTTCACAGTGTGAAAACTGATGCTCAGAGAGGTCGACATACTTATTTAAGTGTTAGAGGGTGCTTCTGAGCCCAGCCCAATCTTTCTGATTTCAAGATGTGTGTGCTGTTTCTACTGTATTAAGCCATGTGACACCTCTTGAGGCATTATTACTAGAAAGTATCAGTTTACTCTCAATTTCTCCATAAAGCCTTATTCAAGATCCCTAACTAGAATGTCCAGACAACCTTTTTGTTTTATATTGACGAACTGTCAAGCACTTATATTTCTCCAATTGGATAGAAATATATTTCTATCCAATTGGAGAAATATAAGTGCTTGACAGTTCGTCAATACTTTCTTGCGCAAACCATTTTGAAACCCAAAACAAATATGTGCTAAGTGCCAAAAAACAAATGGTCCCTATGATTACTGAACAATGAGAAGCTAGCTAGGTCTCTAAACCCAGGCATTTAGTTAGGGAATGTACAAGAGGCTTTAGAATCAGCAGGGTTTCAGTTTGAATCCCAGCTCTTTTGCCTTAGTCAAATCACTTATCCTGCCTCAAACTGTCCCCTCATCTGTAAAAACAGGACAATATCCCCTACCTCAAAAGGTTATTATTGAGATTAAATAAAAATGTACAGAAAGCACTTACCACAGTGTCTGGTAAATGGCTCAATAAATAGTAGCTATTTTCCTTCATTCTATGCTTAAACTTCACACCCTATGAACCCAATACCTGTACTTATCACAAATAAAGTTTCAATGATGTTGGTATTTTTAAAGCAGTTTTAAGGCAATTTAGAAAAAAATTCCATCATCATAAATAGAATTCACTGTTCATGATGTGAATAAATCACAAGGCACTAACAGCCCCACAAATATTTGAGGCTTTCAACATAAGCCCCACTTCTTATGCCTATGTCTAATTCATCTGTCTGTATCTATGCTATCAATGGGTATAGTCATAAAACATTTCAAAAAATAGTTCATGGCCAGGCACAGTGGCTCATACCTGTAATCTCAACACTTTGGCAGGCCAAGGCAAGAGGATCACTTGAGCCCAGGAGTTTGAGAACAGCCTGGGCAACATAGCAAGACCTTGTCTCTGCAAAAAAGAAAAAAAATTAGCCAGGCATAGTGGTGTGCACCTGTGGTCCCAGCTACCAGGGAGGCTGAGGTGGGAGGATCACTTGAGCGCAGGAGGTTGAGGCTGCAGTGAGCTGTGACTGTACCACTACACTCCAGCCTAGGCAACAGAGCGAGACCTGGCCTTTAAAAAAAAATTAATAATAATAAACTTTTGCTGCATATATTGAATCTAGCTATCCCCAAGTCATTCAGTGCTCCCTTCTGTTACATGTCAAGCATTGTTAGGGCTCTTAGAATACACATACTTTCTATTTATAGGCCTATTTCCCATATCAACTCATATACAACCTTGAAGAACAGGATTTCATGTTAATTTTGAATCCCCAAGGGCAGCCCAGTATTAGACATTATGCCTGGAGAATGACAACTCCATCAGCAAAAAATGTAGTTATACAATCATCTGAATCCCCACTACATATTTTTTTTAACAAGGGAAAAGTGAGTGTCAACAAATGAGTTTATATTTTGTGACCAGGATTGAAAAAATACTAAAAGAAAAAATCATGGACTGGAGGCCACGCCATCTGACTCGGTGGAATAGGTATTGTACCTCTACTCTGCGTCACTTCTTGCCTCTGTTAGAAAAAAGTCAAGGAGAAGATGTAGAAGATGACCACAGAGCAGAACTGCTAAAACAGCTGGGAGACTACAGGGTATGTTACAAATGGATCCTAAACTGACTGTGGATTTCCTTGTGTCAGAATGAAAATTAGCCAATAATACATTTCTGGAATCAAAAGACCTATGTTTCTCCCAGAAGTACATATTTAAAGCAGCATAAACTGAAAACTGTGATTATGAGTTTTAAACCTCAATAATCACTAAATAGCAAAATACCACCATTTTGTATAAAAATATCCCATGAAAAATAGCTTTTATGAAATACATTTAAGTATCAAATAAAATGAAAATATCTGGCTAAATCATGTTAGACTCAACTGTGCATAAAGACGAAAACATCCTAGAGCAGTTTTTTAGGATATTGTTTTACACTGATTGTTTTTCATTGTAAGCAAGGTGGTTATTAAAAGATGATATACCCCTCTCTACTGCCTGCTGGTAGTGCTATATGTTCACATGCTATAGCTGGATGATAAAACCTAGAAAGCAGGCTCCTAAGACTTAACAGTAAGCCTTGTTAGCTAAACAGTGTGAAGGTCAAATTAGATCATTCACTGAGTACAATTTATCCTTTAACTTAAAAGGCACGTTCTCAGCCAGGATATTTTTAGTTCAAATATCAGAAAACTCAAACAAGCTTGAGCAATAGAGAATGTACTGGCTTAAGTAAAGCTTAGAGGGTAGCCATCAGGACTGTCCCACTCTTCTGCAAGTCTTCCCATTCTGCCCTTCCCCTCCATATGATGGCATCATCCTGATGCCATCACACTAGGTTTCCTCATGGAAGCAAATGCTGGAACACTTCCATAACTTACATCTGCACACACATCCAAAGCAGGAGAATATCATGTGCCATTATTCCTAAATTTCCCAAGACTCACTCTGAGACTCCCTTTGATCATTTGCCCATCCCTGTGGATCAATCATTGTAGCCAAGGGGACAAAAATTATTGTTGGGCACCATGGCTCACACCTGTAACCCCAGCACTTTGGGAGGCTGAGGCAGGTGGATCAGTTGAGCCCAGGAGTTCAAGACCAGCCTGGGTACCATAGCAAAACCCCATCTCTACAAAAAGTAGCGAGGCATGGTGGTGCTTGCCTGCAATCCCAGCTATTCAGGAGGCTAAAGTCGGGGGGCCATTTGAGGCCAGCAGGAGGCCAAGGCTGCAGTGAGCCATGACCATGCCACTGCACTCTAACATGGACAACAGAGTGAGACCTGTCTCAAAAAAAAGAAAAAGAAAAAAGAAATGTATTGGTTAGTTTAACTTAGGTACCTAGGTCTCTGGAATTACATAGGTTACTATGCATACTAAGTACTATCAAAAAGAGGGACGGGAACAGTGATGGGGTGACTAACAGGTGGCTTATACACCTATATGCTAGCAAGGAAAACAAAATGGATATTAAGCAACTCTATTTTCTGTATTGCTAATAAATAGCTGAGTAGAAAAACACAATAACTGAAATCCAGAAGACATATTAAGAATTGCATACATTTACATAGGAAAAAATCTATTAAATCTGCAAACGTCACTAATGACTACAAATGTTTTTTTCCCTTCAGTTCTCTGGATTTCCTCTTCACATGCCTTATTCTGAAGTGAAGCCTTTAATTGACGCTGTGTATAGTACTGGAGTACATAATATTGATGTTCCTAATGTTGAATTTGCTTTAGCTGTATACATACACCCATACCCCAAAAATGTTTTGTCTGTTTGGATCTATGTTGCCTCCCTTATACGTAACAGGTAATTTTTTTCACTGTACTTTTTGTATCACCTAAAAACTACACTTAGGATATAGGAAGATTTAAAATTATATGGATCACATCAGAACATATTGGCAAATAATAAAATAATCATGTTTTTAACTGTGCAAAGTGCTTTACTTAGTAGTCTTCTTTGTCTCTGCCACTTGACCCTGAAATTCAACTGAGACTACCCACAGTAGGGTACATTATGTACTTCCTGCCTCTATGCCTTTGTACTTACCTTTCACTTGGACAAATGTTAACAGCAATGGAATGAAAGTGAGAAAAACTTACCAAGTTTTACCCTAGAGCAAGGTAAAGTTTTCAAGAGAGCATCATTAGAGCCTTTATAGTTCCTCCTCCTGTGCTGTGTTTAATTCAAATGTTAGTTGAAATAGAAAGCAGTCGTGAGTTATTTATATTCCATCAGATGATTCTTCCTTCATCTTTAGACAACACTAAGATAGTCTGCCTGAACTGAATGTTTACCAGTTTTTATCACTGTTCCTCCTCCTCTCTCCAAATAAGCAAAACAAATAAATATCCACAAAGAACTAGACTACAAGATTACTTCATCTTCCACAGGTCTGCATGTACAGTCATACCTCAGAGATACTGTGCACTTGGTTCCAGGCCACTGCAATAAAGTGAATATTGCAATAAAATGAGTCACATCAATTTTTTTGGTTTCCCAGTGCAAATATAGTGTACTAAGTGTGCAAAAGCATATCTCAAAACTGTACACACCTTAATTTAGAAATACTTTGTTAAAAAGTGCTAACGACCATCTGAGCCTTCAGCAAGTTGTAATTTTTGCTGACAGAGGGTCTTGCCTTAATGTTGCTGGCTGAGTAGCAACTGGTGGTTGCTGATGGTTGGGGTGGCTGGGAGATTTCTTAAAATAGGACAACAATGAAGTTTGTTGCACTGATGGACTCTTCATGATTTCTCTGTAGCATGAAATGCTATCTGATAGCATCTTACCCACAGAACCTCTTTCAAAACTGGAGTCAGTCTTCTCAAACTCTGCCACTGCTTTATCAATGTTTATGTAATATTCTAAATCTTTAGTTGCCATCTCAACAATGTTCACAGCATCTTCAACAGGGAGTAGTGTCCATCTCCAAAAACTTTGAGACGGGGTCTTGCTCTGTCATCCAGAGTGCAGTGGTGTGATCATGGCTGACTGCAGCCTCAACCTCCTAGGCTCAAGCAATCCTTCTAACTCAGTCTCTCAAGTAGCTGGGATGACAGGCACATGCCACCAGACCCAGCTAATTGTTTATTTTTTGAAGAGACAGGGCCTCACTCTATGTTGCCTAGGCTGGTCTTGAACTCCTGGACACAAGCAATCTTCCTGCCTCAGCCTCCCAAAGTGCTGGGATTACAAGAGTGAGCTACCCCACCCGACCAAGAAAGTAACATTCTTTGCTCATCCATAAGCAACTCTGTATCCATTTGAGTTTTATCATGAGATTGCAGCAATTCAGTCACATATTGGGGTTCTAATTCTAGTTCTCTTACTATTTTCACATCTGCTGTTACTTCCTCCACTGAAGTCTGGAACCCTTCGATGACATCCACTGAGAGTTGGAATCAACTTCATCCAAACTCGTTAATGTTGATATTTTTACCTCCTCCAATGAATCACGAATATTCTTAATGGCATCTAGAATGGTGAATCCTTCTAATTGAATCCTTTCCAGAATATTTTGTTTACTTTGCCCAGATCCATCAGAGAAATCACCATCTATAGCAGCTATAGCCTTATAAACGGTATTTCTTAATAAGACTTGAAAGTCAAAATTATTTCTTGATCCAAGGAGTAAATTCTGCATGGAGCTGCAGAATAGATGCTGTGTTAACAGGCATGAAAACATTAATCTCCTTGTACATCTCCATCAGAGCTCTTGGGTGACCAGAAGCCTTGTCAATAAGCAGCAATATTTTGAAAGAAGTCTTATTTTCTGAGCAGTAGGTCTCAACAGTGGGCCTAAAATGGTGAGCAAACCATGCTGTACACAGATGTGTTATTATACTGGCTTTGCTGTCCCATTTATAGAGCACAGAGTAGATTTAGCCTAATTCTTAAGGGCCTCAGTTTCTTCAGAATGGCAAATGAGCATTCTCTTCAACAGTCACTAGCTGCATTAATCTCTAACATAAGAGTCCACCTGTCCTTTTAAGCCAGGCATTGATTTCTCCTCTCTAGCTATCAAAGACCTAGACGGTATCTTCTTCCAATAGAAGTTTGTTTTGTCTACACACTGAAAAATCTGTTCTTTACTGTAGCCACTTTCAAATCAATGACCTTAGCTACCTAGGTCTTCTGAATAACTTGCTGCAGCTTCTATATTAGCACCTGCTACTTCACCTTGCATTTTTGTTATAGAGACACCTCCTTTCCTTAAACCTCATGAATCAACCTCTGCTAGCTTCAAACTTTTCTGAAGCTTCCTCACACCTCTTAGCCTTCATAGAATTCCAGAAAGTTAGGGTCTTACTCTGAATTAGGCTTTGGCTTAAGGAAATTTCATGGCCATGAATTTTTCATCTATCCAGACCACTAAAATTTTCTTCCTATCAGCAATAAAGCTGTTTCACTTTCTTATCATTGCGTGTTCACTGGAAGAGCACTTTTAATTTCCTTCAAGAACTTTCCTGTTGCATTCACAACTTGGCTGTATGGCACAAGAAGCATGGATATGGGCCTATCTAAGTTTTTGACGTGTCCTGCTCACTAAGCCTAATCATTTCTAGATTTTCATTTAAAGTAAGAGAAATGCCGGGCATGGTGGCTCACGCTTGTAATCCCAGCACTTTGGGAGGCTGAGGCGGGAGGATCCCTTGAGGTCGGGAGTTCAAGACTAGCCTGACCAACATGGAGAAACTCCATTTCTACAGAAATACAAAATTAGCCAGGCGTGGTGGCACATGCCTGTAATCCCAGCTACTTTAGAGGCTGAGGCAGGAGAATCACTTGAACCTGGGAGGCAGAGGTTGCAATGAGCTGAGATCGTGCCATTGCACTCCAGCCTGGGCAACAAGAGTAAAACTTTGTCTCAAAAACTAACTAAATAAATAAAGTGAGAGACATGATTCTTCCTTTCACTTCAACACTTAAAGACCACCACAAGGTTATTAACTGGGGCCTAATTTCAATATTGTTGTGTGTCAAGAAATAGGAAGGTCTGAGGAGAGACAGGAACAGTTGGTAAGTGGAGCAATCAGAACGTACATAATATTTATCAATTAAGTTCTCTGCCTTATTAGGGCCCAGTTCATGGCATTCCAAGGCAATTACAATAGTAACAACGATCATTGATCACAGATCACCATAACAGATTTAATAATAGTGAAAAAGAATGAAATACTCCAAGAATTATCAAAATGTATGAGATATGAAGGGAGCCAGTCTATTGGTGCCATGGTACGGAAACATGGCACCAATAGACTGGCTCGACACAGAGTTGCCATAAACGTTCAATTTGTAAAAAAAAAATGCATTATCTGCAAAGTGCAATAAAGTGAAGCACAATAAAATGACATATGTCTGCATCTATATTGATAGGTGGAAAAATGCCATTTTCTTCTTCATGACATAAAACTCCACATAGCATGACATGAAATTGAACTTAAAGGCACTAGTATGCGCCTTTCTAGGTGGCAGGTCTCCATCATGATCTTTTAACAAAGCAATGTAGATAAACTTACAGATTCAAATTTTGACTACTGAATAATTTCAAAAAGAAAATTCAGCTCATCAAAATTCAGTATGTGTCTAAAACTATTTGGCAAGATAATGAGTTCATGGGAGCTCAAAACAAATTATGTAGTCCTATTCTATACTAAAGTAAACCTGGATTGAGATTTATAATAAAAATCACAGCACAACAGTATTACTTGGTAAAGTCCTCAAAGTAGATTTTATTTATACATTTCTTCAAATGATTGTGGTATTTTTAAAAATCTCTCCCAAATTTGACGATATAAGGACAGTGGTGAGAACAAGGTATCCTTAAAGAAAACAATTATGGATTGGTGCTTTCCTAGCTCACTGAGCTAACACCCAGAAGCCAGTTTTTCTATAATCCTAAAGAATCTTAAATGTGGGTTTGTTTGAATTGGCCTTCTGAGAACTGTTCAAATAAAAGGAAATTTATATGGAAAAGAGATCAGTTTCCAAAATGTGCTATCTTTGAAAATAAGTCTTCAGACATCTATGTCCAAAAAGATCTGCAAAGCTTGGTACAGTGTTAATGTATAAAGAGAATCAATAACCCCCATGGATTTTAAAACCCAAAATAATCTATGAAATACTTTAAATGACATGGCATTAGCAACATTCTTTAAAGCATTTCATTTAAAAGAAATCTGGTAAGACTGTTCTCACCCTTCCGAAAAGACCTAATCCCTTTCTAAAACAAAAGTATAATTTGCAAGAGAAACAACATTACAATTCACTAGTAAATTAAGATTTCTGAGGTTGTAAGAAATGGGGCCAAAACAAGTCACGCTCAAAAAGGGATGGTTAACACAAGAATGTGCTATGAGTAAAGTGCATGAAAGGAAGCCTGCTCAGCTAAATGAAGTAGACAAAGGTCAGAAGTCAAAGGTCATTCACCAGAGCGGCAGCAGGCTCGAAAACCACACTGCAAATTCTGGCATCCGCTGGCAGTATCAGCATGAGGACCTGTATGAAAACAGAAAAATGTGAAAGGAGGAATTTCTTAGAAATAACATAAAAATAATTTTGCTTATGAAGGAGCTAAAACATTCAATGGTTTTACTAGCAGTACATTTATATCATGGAAGTGAGTGCATAAAAAATTATTCAGACACAAAAATCACCAATAGCAGCTTGACTTTAATTAATATATCCTTCATGGTCCAAAAGGTAAGTGAAAGAAGGGAAAAAATTAATTTTTAGCAACAACTTTACAATATAAAAACCCAAAACTGAACGGAGACAATCCACAGAAACAAGACTGCAAAGCTAACTTAAAAATAGATTTTTATAATCCGAACATCCCCCTAGAAATGAAATAAAGGCAAAAACAGCCCTAACTGTAATTGATCAGCTAAATAATTCAGTATTGAGCAATTATTATATTCAAATTTTGAAGAAAAATAAACTATATAAACATGGACTTAATATATTTGCCATATTTTTATTTAATATTTGTAGCCAAAAATATCTATATATAGTAGGATTCGATGAAATTATTTTCCAAAATTAAATATATAATGAGTGATCAATTAAACTTTATTTAAGACAGTAAAAATTATCATTCACTTACAAATAATAATAAAACCTATGTGGAATAACTGACATTTTATCCCAGTCACACTATGCTACCCAGGAACTAAATAAAAGATCCATTAGGGAACATAGCTAAGAATTAGAAAATATCAAAGAAGAGGTTTCATAGCACATATTCAAATGTTAAGTACTTTGAATGAATGATATTTTCATAAAAGCAGGCAAGTGTGGAAAAGACTGTTTCAAGTATATTGAAGTCTTTCAGTATGTCTGCATCATGAACAAATAAAGAGCAGTTAATTAGTTCTTTACATATCAACTAGAACCAAAATACTTGCAATTGTGATATAAAGGACAGTATAAAATGAAAACTGTACATGAAATATAATTTTGCTGCAGAATATATCAAATGGATTAAAACTGAAAAATCGCAGTACTCTGGGGTGATATCTAGTTTAACTCAGAAACACATTTTAAATCTACTTTTGTTTTCTAAAATAGCATTTAATTACAAAAAAAGAAAGAAAAAGAAAAGCAACTAGGCTAATACTACCATAATAATTACTTACAGCTAAACACATAGAACACATTAATTTCCAGAAATTTAACTTTTCCTTATATTCCCCAAGTGGCACATACAAAATACAAAGGGCAAATTTCTTAAGACCTATACTCACTAAAGTATAGTGTTCACATATTACAGAAATGGTAACATATCTTTAAGGAAAGAAACTATAACATTACACAAATATGTGCAATTACAATAGCTTATGCTTTCAGTCATATTTAATTTTTAAGTTGATACGACATTTGTGATTAGCTTAACAGGGGAACAGGTATGGGAATGGGTAATGATATAGATGAAATGAGACTAGCCACAGGTTAATAACTGCTGAAGCTGAAGGTACAACGGATTCGTTATATTATACTGTTTATATGTTTAAATTTTTCCATAGCAAGAAGTTTACAATTATTTTAAATATAAAGTTGAATTACTAAAGCTAATTTTTATCTAATCAAAATAACAATCTCTTCTGGTCTTTAAATGAAAAGTTAAATATGTCAAATATTTAAAATCCATGAGCAGCATTTTATTAAGATTATTTTCCCTTAAAATAAGATAAACATTAGTCTTAACTACAAACGCAAGATAAAATGTTTTAGTATATATTGAGTACTTATTAAAAATGCCCTGATAAGAAACCCTATGATCTGAAATCCTTCTCCCACTGCCAATCTTTCACCAAGTTTTTCCTTTGAATATATTATCAGCTTTACCGACTGTGTACCACCCAGTGTCCCCTTCTTAGCTTGTCTTTCCTCACTCCTTACACTGCTCACTGTTTTGTCTACCAATCATGTAGTGCCTCTCCTCAAGACACAAGCCCTGCCTCACTGCTATTCCCCTGCTCCGACCCTTAGTCCATGATGAAATAAATGCCTGATTCATTGGGCTTTGCCAAAATGGATATGATTATCATTTTATCAGATTAAAATTCCATTCTAAATTGTTTAAAAGAAATAAGAAGAGACATAAAGACTCTCATATAATTTTTCCAAACTGCAACTCCCTCAAATACTTCAAAACATCTATACCATAAGTCCTCACTTAACATCGATAGGTTCTTAGAAACTGTGATGCTAAGCAAAATAATGTATAATAAAATTAGCTGTTTTGTTTTCATTATTATAATGAAATGACACTCTTTGAGGATTTCCTGTATGTTATTTTCTTTAAAGTTAGTCTCCAACAACATATCGACAACACTGAGGACTTACTATATTCCTATTTTTTAAAAGGACAGAAAGGTAAAGGAGAAATATTATGCTAAACTTCAACAGCAGCCTAAGAAAAATCATATGCCATGTCTGGAAGCAATGGAAGTGAAGTAGACAACTGGTTTTCAAAGGATAAAGTAAAAGGGAGACTCAAAAGAACAAACAGAAAGTTATTCTCCTTGAGATTCAGACAAGATAGTTTTTCACCATCCTCCCCAAAAGATGCAGGGTCCACATGCTCAGTTTCCACTCTAGCTACCTGAGTCATTTTGCTCTTGAAGTCTACAGGATGGTGGGAGAGATAATGGGGGAAGAAATGTAGGAATAAAAGTCTTTACTCTGTATTAGGTAAAAAGCACAATCCTACTGTCAGCATCCCATTTATCACAAAACAAAGTTCTTGTTTATACTGATATAAAATGTGCCCAATCACTGAGTAGGCACATTTTATATGAATATAAGCAAGAACTCTGAATACATTCTAAGCTCACTAGAACTGAGTTTCAGTGAGATTCCAAGTGTACAGAGTAAAGAGAGAATTAATATATTGTTTTCAAATTTGAAAGCAGAATCTGTCTAAAGAACCCTATAGGAACTTAATCAGTAACTGTAATATTAAATGATTGAAAACTATAATCCTATCATAAGGTTAATAATGGAGCAGTTACTGGTGTCTGATCCCAATAATTATGAAAGTGACAACATCCATTAAAGGATCTGCTGAAAGCCTGAGCCAAAACAAAAATGAAGACAAGGACTGTTTTAAATTCAGTTATCACATTGTAGAAAACAGGAGACTAGCACTTTCCAAAGCATGGGAAGTATAAGCAACATTAACAATGAAATCCTTAAGTAACACAGAAGGACTGTTCAGAAAAGAGAATAAATGGGTAACAGAATAAATAACAACAGAAAAGGTGAGGGAGCATTAGAAAGAAAAACGACTTAGATATGATGGATTGCTTAGTATCTCAGGTGGACAGCTTCGCTTTAATAGACACAAACAATTCACAAGGTAGTTCCCTTTAAATATTTGACTTATCACCAGCAAACTTCCATCTCAATGTAGGATAAAGAACCCAAATGGTTAAGATATATGAAGCCTAAATTATATTAAAGAATAATAAAGAAAACAGAAAAACATAATTGAATAATCATTAAAATATTTAAATGTATGGTAAAGAATAATCTTATAAGAAAGCATTTTTAAGTATTAGATGAAAGGAAGTATAAGGTTAGTTATTATTTCTCCAGATTTTTATTATTAAATCACTTGTTTTTACTGGGTTCTAAGTATATTACTTATGCTTATGCTGTATATCTGCACTTACCTTCACTTACCTTTATTCCTCTTTAACTTAAATTAGAAACATAAAAGAGCATATCATCTGAGACTGTGTAACCTCCAAAACTATGAGCTAATCTATCTTCATTTATAAATTATACATACATTGAAATGCAAATCAGTAAAAAAGTTTATTTGCTATCATTGTTCAAATGTTCTTCACAGCACTACAACTATGCCATTCCATTTAACACTTCTTAAACGTTAAAGAATTTTTTCAATGTTATGGCTAAGAAGTCTTTTATATTCAAATCTTATCAATCAAATAAATGTAAAAGTCATAAAGAATCATTCAGAATAACCTAAATTTTCATTTTATATCAACACACTTTATGTACAGTGTCTTGCTGAAGGTAGTCACTGTTTGAATATATGATAACTAATTTATCCTCTCCAAAATCTCTGCTAGTGCTTGGAAAATAGATCATTCTGCTTTACTTATCATGTATTACTTAATGACTAATGTTTATCAGTATTTACTTTTTTTATATTTAGTAATCTGATAGTTAACTATATAGATTTTCTTTTAAAAAGTATATTTTTAGTTAAATGTTACTTTCAAATATTTGAAATATAATTTGTCACCTAAATACACTTCTTCATTGCTCTAATACCACATATTAAATACATTGACAGCTGGGCACGATGGTTCATGTCTGTAATCCCAGCACTTTGGGAGGCCAAGGCAAGCAGATCACAAGGTCAGGAGTTCGAGACCAGCCTGATCAACATGGTGAAACCCCATATGTATTAAAACTATAAAAATTAGCCAGGCGTGGTACCACATGCCTGTAATTCCAGGTACTCAGGAGGCTGAGGCAGGAGAATCGCTTGAACCCGGGAGGTGTGGGTTGTGGTAAGCCAAGACTGTGCCCTTGCACTCCAGCCTGGGCGACAGAACAAGACTCCATCTCAAAAAAAAAAAAAAACCAAAAAAACAAAACAAAACAAAAAACAAAACAAACACATTGACTACTTTCAGAAATAATAAAAATAGTAACAAGGAGGCCCCTGAGCTTTCACTAAGTATCTACTGTACAAGCTGAACTGTTTTGAAAGATAGTGGATCAAGTGTCATCTTGCAAAACTAGATACAACACAACCTCATTCTAACGCTTTCTAGGTTGTCCATATATCCTTTTAAGGAAAAGACTGTAACAGAGCATTGCTTTAAGAACAACCTATGTGGAACTCTGAGACACCAAGTTATATAACAAGTCACCCTGTAAATTTTAAAGGCTTTCCATTCCCCCAAATCATGCTTCAATAAGCTATAAAAGGAGAGTTAAATATTGGATTATACAAGCACTGCAGTTTCCTTTCAAATCTTTCAAAGTCAGATATCTTCATTAAGATTCATTTACTTAAAAAAATCAATCATTTATCCAAAAAATGTTTACATTCAACAAAAAGAACGTAATAGCTCCTCTGAAACTATATATTCAAAACCAGTTTAGAGGAAATTCATAAGGACAGAGTGCAAAAGATTTTAAGTATTTAATATTATCCCATCATCTAAATTATTTCAAAGTTTAAAAACACACAAACGCAAAACAAGGAGGTACCCAGTCCCCTTCCTCTACCCAAAATAAATATAATGAATTTGATTGTGAGATTTATTCTCAAGCATAACCTATGTTGAAATCAATATGCAAAAGTCAAGTGTAACATACAAATACAATTTTTTCTTATAAAAATAATTGCTTATTAGTAACCCTTGATAATATGTCCTATAAGCCTCAGGAACTATAGCACAAAACCTACAATGAAATAAGTTTATGCTAACAAAACAAAACTCCCTTCTCAAATCCAATGCATCCACAAAAGTAACTGCTTCACTGCAACAATCACATTTTGTTTTCATAGGCTGAGCATGTTGCAACTACGATGACATTCACTTTCACCAACTATGATGACATTCACTTTCGCCATTCCTTGATTATACACAGAAGGCAACAGAGAACAAAGAAATGTCCAACTTAGTGTTGATATACCAAGAACATGAGAGGTCATCTCCTGCATAACAATGTGATTCCAGATATAAGAAGGCTGTAATCTCCTGTTTCGTCTTACACATTTTAAGGAAAATCTAATCTGAGAAATAGCAGATTTGTTAATTTCTCTACTTTCTGGTATGTCATTACTCCCTCTAGTCTTCCTGATTCCTGTCAATTGTTCTACCTGAGAAGAATTCTGTTGATCTTCCTGTCATCTTAAGGTGAATTGGACACTCAAAGACAATAGGACATAATATAAAAAAAGACAGGTACATAGTAGTCTGGTCCATCTAAAATTTTCTCCAGTTATAAATACAGGAGGTTGATTTGCTTACTATTAACAGAAGAGCAGCTATTTATGCTTCTGGGAAATTCAGTCTCTACCAGTGACTATCAAATGTGCAAAAAGGCACTGAATCTACTTTGAAAAAGAATATTCAATAAGCCCACTGTAGGGTAGAATATGTTAAAAAAAAAAAATCAAGAAATATTTCTTGTGATTTTTGAAAGTAGGTTCAGGAATCAATTTCCAAAATACTATAGAAATTATAGTCATGTCTTAAGCATCTCAGCCTCTTCTCAATACTAGATACTACCCTTACCCCTCAATCTTCAGTAAGATTTATTTAACATCAGATCCAGAAACTCTGGAAGTCCACATTACCAAAGTCTTCATTTTTCTATATTTGATAAAGCTGTCTTACAAGAAAAATGAGTCTAAGAAGTCAGTGTATCCAGAACATTAACAGTTCTAAATTCTTAATGAGTGCTACAAAAGTCTAGAGGAATACCCAAAATTTTTAATAAGAATTTTAGTATTTCTATTAACTTACCATTTTTGATTACACTATTACATGCCTCAAAAATCTGACACAATGGCTATTTAGAATATACATCTGCAAGAAAAACTTACCTTTCAAGATGTTAAATAATAAAAATATAATTTTAAAATTTTATCAAGTTTAAATCTGAAAGTAAGACAGTCTGGTAATTAGAAATCTAGAAAACTAAATGGAAAAATTATTAGAACTGCTAAAAAATTTTAAATTAATTCCTTCAAAATTATCGCATTGTTAAAAGGCATTACCGTTAATGTTGTCACAGTAGTAAAAGTATTCATCATTCAGAGAAGGACATGCTGAAACCAAATCCTGCAGGCCTGCACCAGTTATAGTAAGACAACCAGAGAGATTAAGGTGCTCCAAATAAGGCAGCCCTCCTCCCAGAGTCAAAACCCTGCAAGAAAAATAATTTGACAATTTGAAGATATTAATCTTTAAAAAGTTTGTATTCCTATGGGCCACTGAACCACTATTTTACATACTTTTCAATATGGCAATAAGAAAATTTAAGAATTTCTATAAAACACTGATAACCTCATCCTTAGGCAGAAATTCATGTAACTCAGAAAATATTCTATATTTTTCCTTACATTCAATAAAAAAAAAAACTATAAAATTCTTCTTTATAAAAATATCATGGTAACTCAATTTTTAGAGCAAGTACTGAACCCTAGAGTTGTAATGTTCATTCTCCTGCCAGACTATATAAGTAAAAATTATCAAGAAAATTACTGAAGCTTAAAATTTAATGACCAGCTGGGAAGTTCCTAAAAAAATTATAGATACACTTGGCATATGACCCAGCAATTCCTGTCCTAGGTATATATCCAAGACAATTAAAACCACATTTACACAAAAACTTGCACATGAATGTTCACAGTAGCATTATTCGTAATAGTTAGAAAGCGGGAACAACCCAAATGTTCATTAATTAATAAATGGATAAATAAAATGTGGTTTATTGATACAATTAAATATTCTGCAGTCACAAAGTACTGAGACATAGTGTAACATACAAAATATTCTGCAGCCACAAAGTACTGACACATAGTATAACATACATAAACCTTGAAAACATAAGCCTAATTTTTAAAAGCAAGATACAAAAGGTCACATATTGAATGATTCCATTAATATTACCATTCCAGAATAGGTAAACCCACAGAGACACAAAATCCAATCATGGTTATCAAAGGCTGGGTAAAAGGCGAATGAGAAGTGACTGCTAATAAGTATGGGGTTCTTTTTGGAATGATGAAAATGTTTTGAATTAGTCTGTGGTGAATGGTTAAACAACCCTGTAAATATACTAAAAATCACTGAAGTGTATACAATAAATTTTATGGTATGTGAGTTACATTTTAATAAAAAATAAAACCTAATAGCACATACTAGAAGAATAAAAACAATATTTACATAAATAGGATAAAATTAAAAGGTGGCTTCTTGTATTTGGATGTCTAGATATCTAAGAAGGCCAGAGAAATTTTCCTTGATTATTCTCTCAAATATGTTTTCCAAACTTCTAGAATTCTCTTCTTCCTTGGAAACAGCAATTATTCTTAGGTTTCGTCATTTAACATAATCTCAATGTTGTTGGAGGCTTTGCTCATTTTATTTATTTATTTATTATTTTTTGGTCAGATTGGGTTAATTTGAAAGCTTTGTCTTCAAGCTCTGAAGTTCTTTTGTTTGTTCAATTCTATTGTTGAGACTTTCCAGTGTATTTTGCATTTTTTCAAGTGTGTCCTTCATTTCCAGAAGTTGATATTGTTTTTTATTTATGCTATAAATTTCTCTGGAGATTTTTCCATCCATATCCTGTAACTTTTTTTTTTTTTAATTTATTGAAGTTTGTATTCACTTTCTCTGGTGCCTTCTTGAGTAGCTTAATCATTGACCTTCTAATTTCCTCTTTCTAGCAATTCAGAGATTTCTTCTTTATTTGGATCCACTGTTGGTAAGCCAGTGTGTTCTTTTGGGGGTGTTAAACAACCCTGTTTTGTCATACTACCAGAATTATTTTTCTGGTTCCTTCTCACTGAGGTAGACTATGTCAGAGGGAAAGACCTAGGGCTCAAGGGCTGTTATTCAGATTCTTTTGTCCCACAAGGGTACTCCCTTGATGTGGTGCTCTCCCCACTTGCCCTAGGGATGGGGCTTCCTGAGAGCCAAACTGCAGTGATTGTTATTTCTCTTCTGGGTTTAGCCACCCTGTAGAGCTGCCAGACTCCAGGATGGTAGTGGGGAGTGTCTGCAATGAGTCCTGTGATGTGATCTGTCTTCAGGTCTCTCAGCCATGGGTACTAGCACCTGCTCCAGTGGAGACAGGAGGGGAGTGAAGTGGACTCTGTGAGGGCCCTTGTTTGTAGTTTTGTTTAGTGTGTTGGTTAGCCTCCAGCCAGGAGGTGCCGCTTTCAAGAAAACATCAGCTGCAGTATAGGGAGGGTACAAGATTGCTATACTGCAGAGGTCACCTGGGATAAGTATTCAGGTTTCTCAGGAAGTGGGCAGGGCCACAGAGCTCCCAAGAAATTACATCCTTTGTCTTTGGCTACCAGGGTGGGTAAACACCACTAGGTGAGGGCAGGGTTAAGCATGTGTGAGCTCAGACTATCCTTAGGCACAGCTTGCTGTGGCTGCTGTGGGGGATTAGGGTATGGTTCTCAAGCTGATGGAGTTATGTTCTCATGGGTATTATGGCTGTCTCTGCTGTGTCATACAGGTTGCCAGGGAAGTGAGGGAAAGCCAGCAGTGACAGGCCTCACTCAGTTCCCACACAGCCCAAAAGGCAGGTCTCACTCCCACCATGCCCCACCAACAGCATCGTCCCCCTCAACCAGACAGCAGGTGAGCAGGGCTGAGATGTTGCCGCAGGCTACAAGCCTTCCCACTGAGAAAGCAAGCAGGGCTTTCAGGTTTCATGCCTCTCTGCCTGCCTTGGCTTCTGTGCTCCTATCTGCACTCCTCTTTCATCCCTTCTCCCAGATTCTGTCCAGGAAACTTCCCATTCAGTTGAAAATGTTAGAAAATTCAGTTGGAAGTTTCCTTCTCCCTGTGGTCTTTCCCCAATTCCAGTGACAGCCCTCCCCAAGGACCCCTGCAAGACAAAGTCAGAAATGACTTCCCTGGGGACCAAGAATGCCCACTGGGCTCTCCCCACTGCTTCCTCTAATCCTGTATTTTGCCCAACTCTCTAAATTCATCTCAGCTTAAGGTATGGTCAAATCCTTCTCCTTTTATCTGGACCTTCAGATTCCCCAGTGAGGATGTATGTTCAGGGGTGGACATTTTCTCTTTCACACTTTGGGCACTCACAGTTTTTCAGCTGTCTCACAGAGCCTGCAGTGGCAAGCTGCCTCTTTTCCAGGATGGCATTATTAAAAAGTCAAACAACAAGAGATGCTGGCAAGGTTGTGGAGAAAAAGGAATGTTTTTACACTGTATGGAGTATAAATTAGTTCAATAACTGTGGAAGATAGTATGGCAATTTCTCAAAAGACCTAGGGGCAGAAATACCATTCAACCCAGCAATTCCTCTAGGTATATAACCAAAGAAATATAAATCATTCTATTATAAAGACATATGCATGCGTATTTTCATTTCAACACTATTCACAATAGCAAAGACATGGAATCAACCTAAATATCCATCAATCATAGACATGGATGGAGCTGGAACTACCAAACTACCAAACTGGTAAACTATACTTAGCAAACATACACAGGAACAGAAAATCAAATACTGCATGTTCTCGTAAGTGGGAGCTAAATGATTAGAACACATGGACACACGGGAGGAAACAACACACACTGCACCTGTCAGATGGCGGTGGGTGGGAAGAAGGAGAGGATCAGGAAGAATAGCTAGTAAATGCTGAGATTAATACCTGAGTGACAGGATGCTCTGTGAAGCAAACCACCATGGCACACATTTACCTATGTAACAAACCTGCCCATTTCTCACATGTACCCCTGAACTTAAAAAGTTGGAAATTTATGGCTCACGCCTGTAATTCCAGCACTTTGGGAGGCTGAGGCGGGCGGATCACGAGGTCAAGAGATTGAGCCCATCCTGGGCAACATGGTGAAACCCCATCTCTACTAAAAATACAAAAATTAGATAGGCATGGTGGTGCATGCCTGTAGTCCCAGCTACTTGGGAGGCTGAGGCAGGAGAATTGCTTGAACCCAGAAGGCAGAGGTTGCAGTGAGCCGAGATTGCGCCACTGCACTCGTCTGGCGACAGAGCAAGACTCCATCTCAAAAAAAAAAAAAAGTTGGAAATTAAAAAAAAAAAAAAGGAATTAGAAAAGGAAACATTAACTAAACCCAAAAGCAGCAGGAGAAGAAACAATAAAGATGAGAGCAAAGACTTTTTAAATGACAAATATAAAAATAATTAAGAAAAACAAAACTAGAAGTTTGTTCTTTGAGAATTTCAACAAAATTGACAAACCTTTAGCTAGATTAAGAAAAAAAGAGAAGACACAAATTACCAAAGTCAGAAATGAAATAGAGGACATTACCATTAATTTAATGGAAATAAAAAAGATAATAATAAGCCAGCATGGTGGTACGTGCCTATAGTCCCAACTATACCTTAAGAGGCTAAGGTGGGAGAATTGCTTGTGCCTAGAGTCTGAAGGCAGTCCAGGCAACACAATGAGACTAAATATAATAATGATGAAAATAATTAAAAGATAGTACTCACAATCCAGAAACTCAAGAAATACCCAAACTCATCAAGAAGAAACAGAAAATCTGAATTCCCTTATAACAAGATGAATCAAAACCCTCTCAACAGAGACCAAAACAAAAGAGTTTCACTGATGAATTTTACTAAACATTTAAAAAATAATTATCTTCAACCTTTCTTAAACGCTGCCAAAACAGGGCCAGATGTGGGAGCTCATGCCTGTAATCCCAACACTTCGGGAAGCAAAGGCAGGTTGACTGCTCAAGCCCAGGAGTTTGAGACCAGCCTAAGCAACATGGTGAAACCCCATCTCTACCAAAAACACAAAAATTAACTGGGCATGGTAGCACATGCCTGTGGTCCCAGCTACTTGCAGTGGTGGGGAAGGGGGCTGCTGAGGTGAGAGGAAAACTAGAAAATTTAGGCTGCAGTAAGCCATGATAGCACCACTGCATTAAGACCTGGGTGACAGAGCCCCAGTCTCAAAATAAAATAAAATAAAAAAACACTCTTTCAAAACACTGACAAGAAGGACTTCCAACTCATTCTATGAAACCACAGTCTCTCAGGAAATGTACATAGAATGCCCTAATTTCATCTATCTATCTCTATCCAAAAGATGTCTGCTTCTTTACAAAGAAGCCTTTCCTGGTTCATCAAACATGAAGTAACATTCTCTGTATTCTTTATCTTATACCCCTACTTTGCTTTTCTTCAGAACATATTCATACTATGTTTTCTGTCTATTTCTACCATTAGATTATAAACTGCATGAAGTCAGAGAATTGTCCTAGTTACTCCAGATCTCTAGCAATTAGAACAGTGCAAGAACTATAGTAGGTGCTCAACAAAATTTAAATGTTTAGAAAGACTCAAGATTTAATTAAAATGAGGGAATCTGCACTCAGACAAGACTTTTTCAAGTAGCTACAGATAAAACAGATCCTAGGTGTTCCCTTTTACCCAAAATGAATTTTTCCTTCAATTCATCCCCTTTTGGCCAACGTTTGGAGCTCCGGGAAGGCAGAGTCGAAGGGAGCCAGACCGGAGATTCCCGTGCAGAAAAGCACCATCAATCTTAACACCGCTGTTTTGTCCGGCGCAGTGGATTGCTCAGATTTCGGCGCTGGGAATCAACAAGTCCACTCAGAGACCTAATTAGAAAGTCGGTAATTACAAAGATGACAGAGGGATAAATTTATAATGAAGAGAAAAAACCAGCCTAAAAAGGCAGAGAATACCCAAAATCAGAATGCCTCTCCCTGAATGAGTGCGTTCCATTAACAGAAGTAGGCTTCAGAAGGTGGATGATAAGAAACTTCTGTGAATTAAAAGAACTTGTTCTAACCCAATGCAAAGAAACTAAGAACTTTGATAAAAGGTTCGAGGAAATGCTAACGAGAATAGACAATTTAGAGAGGAATGTAAGTGAATTAATGGAGCTGAAAAACACAATACGAGAACTTCGCGAAGCAAGCACAAGTTTTAACAGTTGAATTGATCAAGCAGAAGAAAGGATATCAGAGGTCGAAGACCAACTTAATGAAATAAAACGAGAAGACAAGATTAGAGAAAAGAGGATAAAAAGGAATGAGCAAAGTCTCCAAGAAATATGGGACTATGTGAAAAGACCTAATCTACGTTTGATAGGTGTACCTGAATGTGACGAAGAGAATGAATCCAAGTTGGAAAATACTCTTCAGGATATTATTCAGGAAAACTTTCCCAACCTAGTAAGGCAGGACAATATTCAACTCCAGGTAATACAGAGAACACCACAAAGATATTCCTCAAGAAGACCAACCCCAAGGCACATAATCGTCAGATTCATTAGGGTTGAAATGAAGGAGAAAATACTAAGGGCAGCCAGAGAGAAAGGTCAGGTTACCCACAAAGGGAAGCCTATCAGACTTAGAGCAGATCTCTCAGCAGAAACCCTACAAGCCAGAAAAGAGTGGGGGCCAATATTCAACATCCTTAAAGAAAAGAACTTTCAACCTAGAATTTCATATCCAGCCAAACTAAGCTTTACAAGTGAAGGAAAAATAAAATCTTTTGCGAACAAACAAGTACTTAGAGATTTCACCACCACCAGGCCTGCTTTACAAGAGCTTCTGAAAGAAGCACTACACATAAAGGAACAACCAGTATCAGCCTTTCCAAAAATATATCGAAAAGTAAAGAGCATTAACATAATGAAGAATCTACATCAACTAATGGGCAAAACAGCCAGCTAGCATCAAATGGCAGTATTAAACTCACATATATTATTATTAATCCTAAATTTAATTCGACTATATCCCTCAATCAAAAGATACAGACAGGAAAAAGCCAAAACCCATCGGTATGCTGCATCCAGACCCATCTCACATGCAGCAATACACAAAGACTCAAAGGGACAGAGGAAGATTTACCAACCAAACGGAGAGCAAAAATAAATAAATAAAAAAAAAAGCAGGAGTTGCAATTCTCGCCTCTGATAAAATAGACTTTAAAGCAACAAAGATCAAAAGAGGCAAAGAAGGATATCACATAATGGTAAAAGGATCAATGCAACAAGAAGAACTAATGATCCTAAATATATACGCACCCAATACAGGAGCACCCAGATACATAAGGCAAGTTCTTAATGACTTACAAAGAGACTTAGACTCCTACACAATAATAGTGGGAGACTGTAACATCACATTGTCAATATCAGACAGATCAACGAGACAGAAAACTAACAAGGATATCCAGGACTTGAACTCAGACCCGGAACAAGTAAACTGAATAAACATTTATAGAACTCTCCACTTCAAATACATAAAACATACATTCTTATCAGCACCATATCACACCTATTCTAAAAGTGACTACATAACTGGAAGTAAGTCACTCATCAGTAATTGCATAGTATTTCACAGGTTTAAATGAAATATTGGTTGACTACTTGTTTGTTATTTTCTTCCCTTATTCCTTCCTGTCTACATTGTTAAGCACAATTATTGGCATAAAAGAGGTTTTCAATTCCCATTTTTAGACTGCATTCTAGCCTGGGCAATAAAGCAATACTCCCGTTCTCTCTCCCTCTTTCTCTTCCTTTTTCTTCCTCTCTGTCAAAAAAGAAAAAAAAAAAAAAAAAGAATTCACCATTCTTAGAGTTAACTTTAATAGACTTTCTTCTCATTATTGTGAAAAGATTCATGCCACAGTTTTTGTCCAAAATGTTCAATATTTCAATTGTTTCTTAAATACATCATTAAATGCATATTATTTTTTTTCTGGTGGCTTTTCATAACAGTGTCCTCTGATGTACAAAACATTAATTTGATGTAGTTCAATTTATTTATTTTTATTTCATGCCTTGTATTTTTGATGTTATTTACAGAAGAAGATGGCAAAAAAAAAATTTCCAAATCCAAGATCCTGAAGACCTATCCCTAGATTTTATTCCAAGAGTTTTATGATTTTACTTCTTTAGGTTATTTATCTATTTTGCATTAACTTCTATATGGTGTGAGATAAGAGTCCACATTTATCATTTTGCAAAAAAAAAAAAATTCAAATGTGAACTTTTTTTTTCAAGAATACTTCATGTGCAAGCTCTTCACTACTACTCATGAAAACCCTAAAGAAGAAGTGTAGTTTATTTTCAACCCCAACAGCAGTAAATTATCCACTTTGTTCTTTTTAAGGTTGATACTATCAGAATTTGTTAATAAATTATCAAAAATCATATCCCAAAATGACAACCTTTTTTCTGCTTTTCTTCAAATTTAAGAAATTAACTCTCTGCCTTATCAGGAAGTGGGGAAGGAAACTCTTTGGTATTCAAATAAAACCTTAAAATTTTGCTTTTAAATAATGTATGCTCCCCTCCAGTGTTTTCCAAAATCTTTTACTAGAAGAGTTTCTAAATTCTTTGAAAGAAAAAAAAAAAAAATTTGACTCATCAAAATTTTGACTGCCCTTGAAATCAGTTTTTAATTATATAAAATTTTAATAAGTTCTGGGTTATTTTTTAAAACATCCAGCCCAAGTAATTAAATTGGAAAAAAACACCTTAAACTTCATATGAAACCAAAAAAGAGCCCACATAGCCAAGACAATTCTAAGCAAAAAGAACAAAGCTGGAGGCATCATGCTACCTGACTTCAAACTATACCACAAGGCTACAGTAATCAAAACAGCATGGTACTGGTACCAAAACAGAGATATAGACCAATGAAACAGGACAGAGGCCTCAGAAATAATCAAAACAGCATGGTACTGGTACCAAAACAGTTATATAGACCAATGGAACAGAACAGAGCCCTCAGAAATAACGCTGCACATCTACAACCATTTGATCTTTGACAAAAACAAGCAATAGGAAAAGGATTCCCTATTTAATAAATGGTGTTGGGAAAACTGGCTAGCCATATGCAGAAAGCTGAAACTGGATCCCTTCCTTGTACCTTATACAAAAATTAACTCCAGATGGATTAAACATTTAAACATAAGACCCAAAACCATAAAAACTCTGGAAGAAAACCTAGGCAATACTATTCAGGACATAGGCATAGACAAGGACTTCATGACTAAAACACCAAAAGCAATGGCAACAAAAGCCAAAATAGACAAATGAGATCTAATTAAACTTAAGAGCTTCTGCTAGCCATATGCAGAAAGCTGAAGCTCGATCCTTTCCTTACACCTTACACAAAAATTAACTCCAGATGGATTAAAGATTTAAACATAAGACCTAACACCATAAAAACCCTAGAAGAAAACCTAGGCAATACTATTCAGGACAGAGGCAAAGGCAAGGATTTCATGACTAAAACACCAAAAGCAATGGCAACAAAAGTCAAAATAGACAAATGGGATCTCATTAAACTTAAAGAGCTTCTGCACAGCAAAAGAAACTCATTAGAGTGAAACGGCAATCTGTCACCCAGGCTGGAGTGCAGTGGTGCAATCTTGGCTTACTGCAACCTCCAACTCCTGGATTCAAGCAATTCTCTGGCCTCAGCCTCCCAAGTAGCTGAGACTACAGGCGCCCACCATTATGCCCAGCCAATTTTTGTATTTTTAGTAGAGACAGGGTTTCACTGTGTTGGCCAGGCTGGTCTTGAACTCCCGACCTCATGATCTGCCCACCTCAGCCTCCCAAACTGCTGGGATTACAAGCGTGAGCCACCACACCCAGCCAAAATTTTTATATTCCAATTGGAAATGAGAATACGTCTATTTTTTAATATTCTGGAACTGACAACTCACCTGAGACCATGGTCTGTGATCTGATAACATCCAGATAAACTGAGAAACAGAAGTACACGGCCAGTCTCTTGATCAGATTTTTCACTCCCAAAGTAAATTAAGTCTTTTTCCCTAGGCAATCTAGTCCTTGATGCTTTTCTACACATTGCAGAAGACTCTGGGAGTGCTGACATAGTTCTTAAAGCTGTTCCTGTACAACAAAATGAGTGACCACAATATGCAAAGGCTGGAGAAGCACAATGCTGCTGCCAACAGACACTAGTCCTTAGTCCAACAATATCCTTATTATAACAACCAGAGGTGGAACAACTAAAGTTGGATGCTGTTTCCATTACACAAAGACTTTCAACATTTCTATGTCTCCATTCCACAGCATCTTCAATATCAGCCAAATCTTCAGCATCTAACATCCACACATAAGGAGAAGTAAAATTCTCAGAAGAAACAGGCTTAGTCCAGGAGTGTTCATTATCTATTTCTTCTCCAATGCCCTTGTTATTTAAATCATGCAAACAGGTATACTGCTTGGTGGACTGCATGGTAATGTCCTTATTTTTCCATGTAGTTGAAGTAATTTTGCTCATAGATGTTTTCAAAAAGCCACTTTGATGAGATGTCAGAATTCCAAGAGCTCTGGAAATCTTCTCTAGGGCTACATCTGTGATTTTCTCACAACCAGACAGATCAAGATGCCGAAGACTCTGGCAGCAACCAAGCCAAGACCAGCTATAATTAAAAGACAAGACTATTAATGGATATTGTTAAATTTTTCAAAAGCATTTAACTATATGTATGTAGATAAAAACTAGAAGAAAGATTTTACATCTAATATGATCACTTAAGTATTTACTGAATATCTACTGTTAATGCATTATTCTTGGTGCTAGGGATACAAACACTTAATGAGAGTAACTAGGAAATCAAAGTATTCCTAACCTAACAGAAGGGTAGGATGTGAGAAGGGTAAGAATGGGAAGAGTTAAGTTTATTATCCTAAAAGTAATCAGCAGAAGTAAGGCTGTAAACACATGAAAGAAAGAAAATAATAAATAATGGTTAATGAGGAAAATCCAGAAGAAACAAGCTCTGGGAATTTATGGATCATTAGCTTTAGACAGAGAAGAGTATACCTCTTCCTCTGAAACAGGGGAAAACGATGCTGATATAAATGGTTGCAAGGGAAAGAGTGAGTGAGCAAGAACACAGAACTGTTGGTCAAGGAGATATATTCTGGGAAGAATGTGGCTTGAAGAAAGTGATACCATTTCAGAGTAACTGAAGAATCTAAGAGGGAACTTTGCCAAATGGCACTTAGAGCCCAACTAAAACTAAAACTTCTTAAAAACATATAATACCAATCTACATGGTTGCACAGCAGGGCTCAAGGGCCTAGAAAAAATATAGGACTATAGAGATTGCAAGATGATACAGATGGGATTTTGGGATCAGCTAGGACCTATGAACAAGAGGCAAAGAATTAGAGGGTGCTATCAATACAGTCAGACATGACTGAGATTTGATAGTAAAAAATAATAATATGATTAAACTGTAATTATGTAAATGAAAACCTATAAAACACTTTTTCATTATATTTAAATAGTTTTAAATAACTAACCTGTCAAATGCAGAATCTGAAATGTCAGTCTGGGTAAGATCCAGATGCTCCAGGTTAGGACAAAGCTCTAAAATCTGTCTAACCTAAGAGGGAAAAATTGTCACTGTGAAGATCTGCAGAACTTCAGTTAGATAAGTAACAGATGACTATTAGCAAATATAATCCAGTTCACAAACATTTGTGAATATAAAAAAAAAAAAATCACTTGAATAGAGCATAAAAAATATTCTGGGTTCAAACCCCTGATAATCTGTTTGGGCAGTTATGAGGCAAAACCAGGAAATTTACGTTTTTAAGGGAATACTCAAGAAGATTCTGATGTAGGAAGTTGTAAGATCCACTTTTATAAAACAGTAATTTCATCTCAGTTGCCCATCTTACCATGCCTTACATATTATAAAAAATCATATAAAACTGGGCTTTATCACTTAACATCTGTGAAACTGAATGTTTAACCTCTTCTAGTCAGTTTCCTCATCTATTAACGTATAGGTAATGATAATTATTCTACAAAGATTGTTGTGAGAACTGCAATAAAACAGTAAGTAACCTAGCAGTTTATGCCTACCCATAGAAAGCACTCAATAATCATTTTTGGGTTTGTTTTCCCTCAATTAAACTCAGGAATGAGCAAACCATTGCTGTTTTTCTTAATACCCAAACTAGTGTTAATTTAAACATACCATTTTGCTGGAAACTGCAGAGCTGTATGCTAATACCAAGGTTTTTACAGAAGTACCAACATATGGTAGAATGTTATGAATTAAGCCATGTAGTAAACGTTTTTCCATTTGTGCAATGCTGATAGCAATTGATTCTTCTGCAGACTCTTCTGTAAAACGAATTCAAAAGTCTAAGAACTTGATAAACTAATTATAATTAAGCTACTCAAGGACTCACCAAATTGTTAAATATGAAATACTTTGTGCTATCCTTATACTTTCTTATGTAAACAATCCCATTTTTAGGCAATGAAAAAGTTTCGGAAAAAAATGTGAAAACTGAAAAGAACAGTAAAAGTTTTCAAGAGAAAGGAAAACATGATATCAAAAGAAAAATGATCCATAGTAAAACATACTAACAGTTATTCCACATAACTAAAAAGGACACAAAGCTAAAAAAGATTTGAAACTCAACTAAATTAGCCTGATCATAATGAATCAAGCAAAGGAAGGTACCTTGGAATTTCTAAGAAGTTAAAAATGAATGTTGACTTTTGCTTTTACTTAGTAACTTCTATAAAGCTAGGATGTTTACAACAGAATGTACTACCATGGTGAATACCATAATATTCACCATGAAAACACTATAAACACTAATATGAAAGAAGGAAAAAAACACACTAACTACACTAAAAAGTATGAATAATTGTATTGTATTGCCTTTCTCAGGATCCTATTGTTATTATTTTTATGTAAAGACCTAATTTGAATGTCTTTAAACATAAAACAATTTAACAGAATACATTAAGGAAGTTTCATTCAAAAAAAAACTAAAGTATGGCAGACAAAAGGATATAAACTGAAAGAATTTGTTACTCATGGTTCCTTGTTTACAAATATTATCCTAAATTCCTCCATTAGCCAGACAGACATATACCCACACACCCATACACACACCAACATAAAATATAAGGAAATAAAAATTACTTTGTGAGCCCTATTCATTCTACTAAAATTTTATTCCCAAGACATTCTTTTGTTTCTGTGGCCTTCACTATCTAAATGTATACTATTTACTGTGAAATTTTCAATTTTTTATAACTTTCTTTTTTATTGATCTATAACAGTTATACATATTTTGGGGGCACATGTGATACTTTAGTACCTGTATACATTGTATGAGGATCAAATCATAGTAATTGAAACTGTGAAATATTTTTTAAGTTAAACATTCTATGAAAAACAATAACTTATTTGCAGGACAAGTAAAGACAAAACAGTGAAACTGAAAAAAGCACTGAAGTAAATGGCAGTTTAGTCTTTAATAATCAAAGGTACATTAGCTGAAAAGGCTCAATCTTTATAGCCTTAACTTTTCCTTTTCAATATGAAAGAAATTGACAATCTTTGCTTTGATTGTCTTCAAGGATTGAGAAAAATACACTGAATTTGTTAGAACCTTCAAAATTCTTATCATGGGTATCATGAATTAATTTTTTAGAATGAATAAGCGAAGACTTCTTTAAATTGCCATCTGAGCAAGTATCCCATCTCCTTCAGGTCTTTACTCAAATTTCCCAAAGGATCTTAACTAGTCAGTCAATTTAAAACTACAATTTTAAATTCTTCTTGGCATGTTTTCCTTGTTTTATTTTTCTCCACAACACCTGTCACCATCTAATATGATTATATTTTACCTGCATTTATTGTCTGCCTCCCTTCTCTAAATTTTAAGGTCAACAAGGGCCAGGTTTCTTTTTTTTTTCATTTTATTTACCATTATATACTTCATACCTAAAACAGTACCTGCCACAGGTAAGCACATCACCAAATCTATCATAACTAGAACAGACCTTTTCCTTATATGGAACCTTTTGAATCTTTACTTCAAAATGTGGCACATCTACGTTTCATAAAAATAACCTGTTAGCTGCTAAAATAACAATCTTTATACTTATACTGCTTACTTTCCACATTTCTTCTTTTTTCTACATTTACTTCTTTCACCAGATCAAATTACTTTAAGTGGTAGCTTTATAAATAAAATTTCCTATAGTTTCAGTTTTACCAACTAGAAGAATATCTCATCTGTTCATTTTTTACTATTTTACCATCTTTTAGCAATTGTTATCTAGAATAATATCCAAGACAGAATGTCTTCCTCCTCATACTTCCAAATAGCATCTCTCTGCACAAGTATGACAGCATTTTTCCATCATGTACCTTAAATCAAAAATTACGTTTTCTAAATTATCTCCCATTTGGGAGTTTTTGGGGGTAGCAATAAAGTCATATCCACCCTTCAACTCTCCCATAGTGATTAATGAATGGCTACATTAGTTTTTGTAATCCCTTACCATTTACAAAGAATCTTCATGTGTATTACTTCTTAATTCTACAACGACCTTATTAGACAAGTATTAAGACTATTTACAAATGAGTAAGTCGACTCAACAGTTTCATCCTATTTCCCTCAAGCCAGATGACTCAACAGATGCTGTGCAACTGATCAATTAAAGTGGCCTTAAAAACACATTGTAAACTATAAAGCACTATAATAAATGTACATTATTTCCATAAGAAAAAAAGGCATCATTTTCTGATTTTTTATTTTAATATAAAAACAAAAGAGAAACAATCCTATATACTCTTTAAAGTACTTCAAACAGAACTAATTTTAAATTTTCTTATTCCTCCAAATTTTAAAAGTAGTAAGCTTAGAAACACCACTTTCTTTAGAAAACACAAAATACATAAATCTTAATACCTAATTGTAAGTACTTAGTTAACATACCAATTATTAAAACATCATGTAATAATTTTAATTCCAAACAAGCTTACCAGATTCATCTATGTCAGCATCTTCATCCCACTCATGAAAAGCACGACTTTCATCTTTCCTATTTTTCACCCATTCTTCATCAGGTTCAGTATCAAGTTCAGTTGCAGGACCACTATACCAGTCACCTATTCGATGAATAAACAAGAGGATCAAAATAATATTAGATTGCCTGCAATTACAAAAAAAACTAAGCTATTTACAATAAAAATCTCTACAAGAGAAAACAAATGAGTCCTAGGCAATGGGCAAGCTATTTTTAGAAATATTTAATTATGGTTAAAAAAAATTACACTGAAATAAGCAAAGGATTCCATTTAAGACATACTGAAAAGAACTATGACTAGGTGGGTTCAACTAACAATAATAATCAATTAACCAATTGTTCATAATTTCTTAAAGTAAATCCTCTTTCAAAGTATGGAAACAGAACAGTAACTACAAAAATTTATATAGTTTGCTATGTACCTGCTATGAATCTACTCTCTATACAAAAAGTTTTTCAATTTTGTCTTTTATAGAAATACACTTAATGATTATCAAGTCTTAAATAAAATTTTAGAAATCACAATAAGCAAACATTTTCCCTTGCTGTGGTTTCACACTGGTTCCTACAATAGCCCCATTATGATAACAGCTAATAAATAAAAGGAAGCAGGTCTACTCTTCAGTCTATCAATCAGCAATTTAGAATTAGATGGAAACAGAAGCAAAGGGAAAGATTAATGTAAAGCTAATGTAAATTTATAGATCGTGGAGAATGTACTGTAACTAAATTATATGATCATGAAGTGAGAGATTATGAGGAATCAATTTACTGATCTCATTTTTTTTGGAGACAGAGTGTCACTCTAGCGCCCAGGCTGGAGTGCAGGGGCGCATTCTGGGCTCACTGTAACTTCTGTCTCCCAAACTCAAGCCTCAGCCTCCCAAGTAGCTGGGATAACAGGCATGCATAGCCACGCTGGCTAATTTTTTTTTTTTTTTTTTTTTTTTTAGTAGAGATAGGGTTTCACTATGTTGCCCATGGTGATCTCAAACTCCTGAGCTCAGGCAATCTCCTGTCTCGGCCTCCCAAAGTGCTAGGAGATTATAGCTGTGAGCCACCATGCCCAGCCAATTTAATCAACTCAACATTTCATCTAAATTAGGGTTTCTCAACCTTGACGCTATTGACATTTTGGGTTGGATAATTATTTGTTGTTGGGAGCTGTCCTGTGGATAATAGAGTGCTTGGCAACAACCCTGGCCTATACCCACTAGATGTCAGTATGATACCCAAAGATCGGACAAACAAAAATGTCTTCAGATATTTCAAATGTCCCCTGGAAGAGGGGAAATCAATTTGATTGAGAACCAAAGCAAATAATATAAATAAATAAAAACCGATTTCCATTTTTTTTTTTTTTTTAAAGACAGAGTCTCCCTCTGTCACCCAGATTGGAGTGCAGTGATGTGATCATGGCTCACTGTAGCCTGGACTTCCCATGCTCAAATGATCCTCCCAAGTAACTGGGATTATGGCCGTGTGCCACTATGCCTAGCTATTTTTTTTTTATTTTTGTTTGTTCGTTTTGTTTTTTTTGTGATTGACTGATTCATTTTCAGACAGAGTCTTGCTCTGTCGCCCAGGCTGGAGTGCAATAGCACGTCTCGGCTCACTGCAACCACCAACTCCCAAGTTCAAGCAATTCTCCCTGCCTCAGCCTCCCGATTAGCTGGGAATACAGGTGCCTGTCACCACGCTGGGCTAATTCTTATAGTTTTAGTAGAGATGGGGTTTCACAATGTTGGCCAGGCTTGTCTCAAACTCCTGACCATAGGTGATCCACCCACCTCGGCCTCCCAAATTGCTGGGATTACAGGCATGAGCCACTGCACCTGACCATTTATTCTTTTAGTAGAGATGAGGTCTCTGTATGTTGCCCAGGCTTATTGGAACTTTTTGTTTAAACATATTAAAAACAGAAAAAAGTAGTATATTTGAGATTTGGGTGAATTCATGAAAGTCAACACAGCATTATCACAACTGACATTCATATCAAATCATGACATAATTCTTAAAAATTAAAAAACAGTCAGAAAATACTGTATGCATCCATGTTTGCCTTATTTGACTTTTCAATAAATATTTCATTATCCTACAACTAATAGAAAAAATTTTTCCACATAACTGTAATCATTTAGATGATATAAATCTACCTGATACGCCAAACAGCTTCACTCAAAAAAACTAAATATCTAACAGCTTATTTTGAAAGTGCTATATGTTACTATGACAAATAAAATTGCTTTTAAATCAGAGGCACAATTTAAATCAGACAAAGTCATCAACAGAAAAAAAAATTATGTGAATTTGGAATCTAATATTCACCTAGGCCAGGTACAGTGGCTCACATCTGCAATCCCAGCACTCTGGGAGGCCAAGACAGGTGGATCACTTGAGGTCAGGAGTTCGAGACCATCCTGATCAACATGGTGAAAACCCATCTCTACTAAAGATACAAAATTAGCCAGGCGTGGTGGCACATTCCTGTAATACCAGCTACTGGGAAGGCTGACACAGGAGACTCCCTTGAACCCAGGAAGCAGAGGTTGCAATGAACCAAGATCATGCCATTGCACTCCAGACGAGACGTGAGCAAAACACCATCTCAAAAAAATAAAACAAAACGAACAAAAATAAAGCTCCCAAAAGCTCACCTGTAAGAAATTGTTTTAATTCAGTGACAGAAAAAATGTATGCTCTATTAGCTGTATTTAACCCATAACTGCATTACATGTTGAGGAAAAGAATATTTTCTTTAACTGTTCACATGTGAAAGTAATTTACTATAATGCTATTAATATGAAACTGTGATTCAGGAAATGTGGCATTACCAATCAAATAAAGATAAGTCAAAGACAAAAACTGATTCACAATTATTTTAAGCCATCACCAAAATGGAGCGATAATGGTATATCACCATTAAATTTTAAAAAATTAATTTATTCTGTATCTTTAAAATATTCATATAATTATTATTAAACATTTAAAGCAGTTTTGAAAGCTTATTAATTTTAACTTTTAATTCTGTAAGACAGTCAAAAGCAGAAAGAAATAGCATAATGAATCCCCTATTTTCAATAATTACCAACATTTTGTCAATCTTTTTGCATCCCTACCCAAGTATGTTTTCTTGATTATTATTTTTTTAATTGCAGACATTATTATAATTTACCCATGAACTTCAGCATTGCTAGTTTTCCAAAAATATATACCAAAAATACATCATCTAACTCTAAAATCTACCTTTTGGTCAACCTCTCAAAGCTTCCCTCCCTGGTCTTGTTCATTAATGTCAATGAATATTTATCTAGAAAATACATGAAAATGTTTTTTAAACCCATTTACCTACCTCTGGCCCAATGAACAGGGTAAAGATGTTTCCAAAGCGACCCAGTTTTTGCCAGCTGAGACCATTTCGTGCTTACTTGACTGCATCGACATAACTCTTGAGGATTAAGATAACTGAAAATTGACAGCATTACCTCAGGAGGAAGATGGGTTATACCTGTGGAGTGTTCTGACACTTCTGCTTCTGAAATAAAAAAGAAAAGCTTTAGCAGTAAAGGCTAAAAGCAAATGCAATAAGAAATTACAATCACATTTCTATAAACAAAATCCAGTGCCTGAAGTCAATTCCTTCCTGCTTGCAAGATGTGAAAACGAAATAACATGTAATAGAGGTAACATGGGGATGTCAAACTTGTTAAGAACCAGTAGGGTTAAACTATCATGGCCCAAATCACACTTCATCAGTGGAAGCTACAATAATGAACACAGAATTAACTTCCTCTTACAAAGGCATCACAGAAAAAAACAATACTCACTTTGTAGCATTAAGTTGCATCATTTGAAAAAGGAACCAAACAGGTTATACAGCTTTAAATCAACAAGTATAGAGTAAGCCAGCTTATGAGATCTCCAAGGCATTTTTAATGACGCATACAAATCTCACGACCTTTTCCATTCATGCATTATGACTCCTGTCAATAATTTTCCTCGTATTCCCTCTTTGATTTTCACATTTCATACAAGAGGTCTGCAAAATCTGACTGCCTTAACCTACAGGCACTTTAAACCACTTCAATTATTTATGTCGCAGGTGAGATGACAAAATGTAAGTATTTCTGATGCTGTTTCACACTGATAAGGAATCTACTGTCAGCAACTATTGCAGGAAGTACTTATAGGATGTATAAACCTATAATGTATTATTTTAATAACAATTTCCAAAATAAAAATGAAAATGAGGTGCTACAATAAAAAATATAAAAGATGTCATTAAAGTCCTATGAAGAATTTGAGTACTTTATATACCTGATTTGTCTTCACAAAGCAACTTAAATATAGAAATGCTATGATCACATTCATTAAACTATTACTTTTAAAATGGCAAATATTTTAAACATAATACAGCTACAATTTGCTTTGAAGGAGTGGGAAAATAAAATGTAGTAAGTGTGATGCTTTTAAATCTCATGTTATAATTACAATTAAACCAGACATAACAAGTCTTAACTTGGTATCTAAAGCACAAGCTACATTTCAGAATAAAGCATACAAGCTTTATGGGATTAATTATAGCTTAAAACTTGTAAAATCATTTTGGTTTCAACATCCATTTCACCTACTTTGTTTTTTATTTTTTATTTTTATTTTTGGAGGGGGCCAGGACCACGCGCTGGCAGCTGAGGGATCCCCTGACCCTCCACTTACTTTGTTAAATAAAAATAAAAGGATCAATTTCAAAAAACTCCAAGCTATTTTAACAGAAATGCCACTGCTACCACCAATCTTGAAGAAGCAAAGCTACTGAACACAAATAATAAAAAATGAGAAAGTAGTTTATTTTTTTAAAAAGGGTAACATGTTTTATTTGCATTTCTCATTTGTATTCTCAGAGTAACTATACAGAAAAACTGCCTCTGGTATTTATTCCTTCGAATATTACTGGACACAAGCTGAAAAAAATGATACATTTTTTGCCAGCTGATGGAAAGGATGCAAATAAACTATAAACATAACTGACTTTGAAAACCAATGAAAAACACAAAGAAAGATAAAAATCAGCCACTATGGTCAATGGAGTTCAGGAAGTAGGATGATACTGCAGAAGTGCTCTGTATTGGTAGTTTTCAATAATTTTGACTATGCATTTATAAATTCATTCAAGAAACACTACACTGCATACGTCCCAAATATATGTTAAATTATCATACACAATACTAAATTCTAAAATAAGAACTATCGTCTTCAATTAAATTCATACATGAAAATAATGCTTTTAACTGATCACAGTGCAGGTCTAACTTAAATTGTTTCTCAACCAAAATCTACAGTTCATATCAGTTAAGATGTCATGGCCTTATAACTAATAAATTGTCCTTTATCTATATATATGAATCTCACCTTTATCTGACTTTTCATCCACAGAGTATTTAAAAAATTTTTGTCTCTCTTCAGCATGATTCCATAGGCTAAGACCTCTAAGGAGTTCTGCTGTATCCTTCTGAGAGCAGTGTTGTGCAATCACTTTCTTTTTAATATCCTTAAGCTCTTCATAGGTAAAATATTCCATTAACATGGGCTGAAAAACCTAAATTAAACAGAATTCACAAGGAATGATACTTAATTCATGTTATTTCACTCTACACCTTTTTAAGTTATTAATGGCTTGAATGTCTTATTATGACCATATATCTCAAACAGATAAAAATTTTAGTTGTTACCACTGAGTTAGTTTATCTAAAAATTGCAGAGAAGAGTACCTCAAGAAGATCATTCTTGTTATGGTTTCTCTAGCTAGCAAATCAATCCCAAAACAATTTTAAAGTATGAGGAACAGAAGATTTTCCCATATAGAATTTGTCAAACACTCTTAATCATTCTCTGCTGGATGTTTAGGTCAGTTAACTGCCTTCTGGTACTACAGTAACTGAACTCTATAGAAATAGCACCTCTGCCTCACATGAGAGTGGTACCCAGTGTACTGGAACCATAAAAGTCAGAACTCTACTGAGACATTTAACTTTTCAATATTACTTCTGGATTTTTGAAATGTTCCCTCAAATCATTATTTTAGAACAGTGGTCCCTACAATAATTATCTATGGAGATTTCTTCTGCTAAACAGATGCTTAGTTCCAAACTCCAATTTACAGAATTAGAATCTTTAGAGGTTAGAACCAAGACTTTGTTCTGTTTTCACTTCCACAGATAATTTTGATGAGTATCATAGGTTAAAAAACACTGGTCGGTCTAGTAATTCAGGTTTCAACACTGGCTGTATATTACGATGAGTTGGAGGGCCCTGAAAAAATACCCAGATCAATGCCTGTCCTCTGATTTAACTCTATAAAATTTGTCTGGAAAGTGCTTAAAATACTGTTGGGGTTTCTTTTGTTTGTTTAAATACCTGTTTGATTTTAAGGTAAAGCTATAGTTGAGAATCACTACAGTAACTGATTTACAGCTGAACAGGTATTCAGTTCCTCATACAATCATTTATCTATTTCTTATCCTAATATTCATCCCATATTAGAGACAGAAGAAAAAGGGAAAATGTTTTACCCATTCATTCAATGATACCCTAATATATGTATGGTAGGCTTAAGACTAATAATTGTTTTTGTTTGTTTGTTTGGAGACACAGTCCTTACTCTTGTCACTCAAACTGAAGTACCATGGCACAATCATGGCTTACTGCAATCTCAACCTCTTGGGTTCAAGCAATCCTTGCACCTCAAGCTCCCAAGCAGCCAGGATGACAGGCATATGCCACCATGCCCAGCTGATTGTTTTAATTTTTAGCAGAGAGGAGGTCTCGCTATTTTGCCCAGGCTCATCTTGAACTCATGAGCTCAAGCAATCCTCCCGCCTCAGCTTCCCAAAGTGCTGGGATTACAGATGTGAGCCACCATGCCCAGCCAAGACTAATAAATTTAAAACCACCATTTAAACACTAAAGTACACTAGTGGGAAAAACAACATGAAAAATTCTTTAAACACAGCATGAAAATATTTAAAAAATTAAAAGTTTAAAGAATCCTCTAAAGGTTCTGAAAAGACATTAGGGTAGCAGAAGAAGTTATTAACATTGAAGACAGTGCCATTTACAAAAAAGGAAATCAATATTTCCTGAGTAAATTAATTAAATCATCTATTTAATGAAAAGCAACAACCTTTCTGAGAAAATAAATGTTGTTTTCTTCCATTCCCAAAAAGAACTGGATGCTTCTCTCCATCAACCAGACACATCTTCCTATGCAATATTTTGAAGAGCCTCTAAAGTAAAACAGTATTTTTAAAATGTTATAAATCTAAATCACAAGAGGGAAAAATTATGCTTACCTCCTCTTCCTCTTTCATATGAGGAAGAAAATCTCTTGTAAAAGCCTCCAATCTCTCTTTCAGTTGTTTCGCATAATTTAACTGTTCATATTCATTCTGGAAACAAAATAAAATACATTTTTATAAAAGTTTTGCTTCATTAATTATATTATATCTGACCCCAGGAAGGTAGTTTAAAATGTGATATAAAATCTCCAAAAAAAAAACCAGACTGACAAATTGCAAAGTGGTCTCTATACTTTTAGCATAAAAGATGTCTGTAAAACAGTAAGCTTTGAATTACTTTAGTAATGTATGTAACCCCATATTTTTTAAATGGTTTAAAAATATAAAAAGTCTAAAAATGGCAAGTATGTTCTCATAACTTCTATTGATTTGATTTCTAATTATATATTTATATAATTTCACTATGTCAGTTCTCTTAATATATCTCCAAGCCTAATGGACTGTATCATTACAGAATCCCTTTATGGTCATCTAGCGTCTCCTCCACTCAAAAATTCAGAATACAGTTGACCTTTGAACAGCAGGTTTCAACTGTGCAGGTTCACTTAAATACTGATTTTCTTCTGCCTCTCCCACCCCTGTAACAGCAAGATCAACCCTACCTCTTCTTCCTCCTCAGCCTACTTAATGTGAAGACAATGAGGATAAAGACCTTTATGATGATCCACTTCCAATTAATAAATAGTGAATATATTTTTTTCTTCCATATGATGGTTCTTAGTAATATTTTCTTTTCTTTAGCTTACCTTATTTTAACAATCCAGTATATAATATTACATATAACATGAAATAAGTGCTAATTGACTGTTTTATGTTATTGATAAGGCTCCCAGTCAATAGTAGTAGGCTATAAGTAAAGTTTTGAGAGATTCAAAAGTTATACATGGATTTTTAACAGCACAGGATGTTGGCAACCCTAATCTCCGTGTTGTTTAAGGGTCAACTGTACCTGCTAACATTATCCCGTCGGGCGCGGTGGCTCATGCCTGTAATCCCAGAAATTTGGGAGGCCGAGGCGGGCAGATTACCTGAGGTCAGGAGTTCAAGACTAGCCTGGCCAACGTAGCTAAACCCTGTCTCTACTAAAAATACAAAAATCAGTCAGGTGTAATGATGAGCATCTGTAATTTCAGCTACTCGGGAGGCTGAGGCAGGGAGAATTGCTTGAACCTGGTAGGAGGAAGTTGCAGTGAGCCAAGGGAGAAAAAAAAAAATCCTGACATAAGGTAATATACATTAATATCAACACTTCTAAAGACAAGGTCTCAAAAACAAAAAAAATCCTGACATTAGGTAATATTCATATCAACACTTCTAAAGGCAAGGTGCTCACTACATCTTGAAGTAAATAATTCTAATTCTGAGAAATTCTAAGGAGCTACAAAGTTCTTCCTCATAACCTAAAATCACATCTCCCCACTTCTGTATCAGCCCTCTCAAAGGATGTGGAAAACTTACAGAATGAAAACTTTTTTTCTTTTTGAGACAAGTCTTGCTCTGTCACCCAGACTGGAATGCAGTGGCGCAATCTTGGCTCACTGCAACCTCAGGTTCAAGTGATTCTCTCACCTCAGCCTCCCGAATAGCTGGGACTACAGGTGCACATCACCACACCCAGCTAATTGTTTTTGGTATTTTTAGTAGAGACAGGTTTCACCATGTTGGCCAGGCTGGTCTCGAACTTCTGATCTCAAGTGTTCTGCCCACTTCAGCCTCCCAAAGTGCTGGGATTACAGGGATGAGCCACCACGCACATTCTATGAAAACTTTTAAACTATGAAAATATTTTATCTCTGTTAAGTACTCTCTGGTCTCTTTTTCCAGAACTAATTTATTCAACTGCTTTCCAATATTCAATGCAATGTCCTATTCTCTTAGAATTTTACACATTTTCCCTAAGCATATCCACATGGCTTCAATTCCTACTTATATACTAATAATAACTATCAAATTTGCTTTTTCACACTAGGTCACTCTTCTGACCATGAACTCCATCTTTACCACCTCCTATTAATAAATGCCCATGTAGATTACACAAGCAGTTCAAACCTAATCTGTCAAGACTGAATCTTTTTATTTCCTTACCCTCTTCTATATACTCTAGAAAGTCAGGCTGAATCCTCATTTTTATTTCTTTTCTCTTTCTTCTTTCCTCGTCCCTAATTCTGAAATCTGATCCCCTCCCCTTTATTTCCACTAGTCATGACTTTAGTTGAGATCTTATCAATGAAGTATTCATGTGGCAATACATAATACGATACAAAATTCAAAGAATATAAAAGATTATTCATAAAAAAGTAAATCTCCCTTCTATAATATTACTATCTAGTATCCTACCCCTACCAAACCTTCCATACCTCCCCACCAAGCAGCTGAGTATTCTTCCAGAAACTATTAGAATTTTTTTTTTTTTTTTTGAGACGGAGTTTCGCTCTTGTTACCCAGGCTGGAGTGCAATGGCGCAATCTTGGCTCACCGCAACCTCCGCCTCCTGGGTTCAGGCAATTCTCCTGCCTCAGCCTCCTGAGTAGCTGGGACTACAGGCACGCGCCACCATGCCCAGCTAATTTTTTGTATTAGTAGAGACGGGGTTTCACCATGTTGACCAGGATGGTCTCGATCTCTTGACCTCGTGATCCACCCGCCTCGGCCTCCCAAAGTGCTGGGATTACAGGCTTGAGCCACCGCGCCCGGCCAACTATTAGAATTTTTTAATAATAATCTTCCACCTTTAGTCTTTTATCTTTAATCCATCCTCCCTAAACTGCAGAACAGTCTTTCTAGAACATAAATCTCTAGGTGAAGAGCACATGGTGGCTTAACAGAGTTGTAACTTAAGCTTACACTTCACCAAGCCAGAGGGAAATAAACTAAGATCAAATTTCAAAATCCTATAATATGCAAATATAATTGAGAAGAAAATCTCTATTTTATTATCCTAAACTATACCCAATAATATCTTTAGCTCACTGCAACCTCCACCTCCCAGGTTCAAGCAATTCTCCTGCCTCAGCTGGGATTGCAAGTGCCTGCCACCATGCCTGGCTAATTTTCATATTATTAGTAGAGACAAGTTTTCACCCCGTGGGCCAGGCTGGTCTTGAACTCCTACCCTCAAATGATCCACTAGCCTTGGCCTCCCAAAGTGCTGGGATGACAGGTGTGAGCCACCATGCCTGGCTAGCATTCAATTCTAAAACAAGTACAATTTATAAAATTAAAGAGTTTATTCATTCTAAATAATAATTATACCTTTGAACACCATTAACTGGATTGACAGTTTTTCTTTAAGAATTCAGCAAATGTTAACAGAATGTAAAAATTTTATGATAATTAAAACTTCAACTAACAAAAACAGCTTTAAGACTTGGTGAGCAGTATTCATTATAAAATTTTATTTAACAGTAATAAGGAGATAACTGACAAAAACTCTCACCAAACCTGAGTCGGGCTCCTCTGAGTCCTCTTCTCAACCTTAGGCCTGACCTTAAACTGTCATTGTCCTGCTGAGTCCCGTTTTAGCAAAAATCTTGCTGAATCGGTTTAGTGAAAATCTCTCACCCTTGGTTATCCAATCACTTTCTACATCTGACCAAACTTCTCATTCCTCACTATGTTATTATCCTCCTGTCTTCAGCAATAATCTTATAGTTAGCTTAGCAAGAATCCCCTTGGCCTTGATGTTTCCTCAGTAATTTTCCAACCACTCTTCTCATTTTGTTCCTTGGATATAAATCCCTACTTGTCCTTACTATATTCAATGTTGGGCCTGATCTCTCTCTACTACTACAAACTCCCCACTGCAGTTCTTCTTAAATAGTCTTCCTTACCATCTTTAAGGAGTGACAAAATAATTTTTTTTCAACATTACATAATTTACTACAAAACGGTGACAAGTTTTGCCAACGACATACCAGAAGATGGCACAAGTTTTGATAGTTAAATATCCATTTTTGTGACTTACCTTAACATTCTTCAGTCCCTTTTCAAAGAGGCTAAGCATTTCAGAGAGTTTATTGTCAGAATGTACATTATAAATGGTCTGGCTGCGTTGTTGAAGCAAACCAATAATGTATTCATTTTCAATCTGCTCATGCATTTTGAACTCCTTGAAAGTAGCATACAAAGACTGCAGAAGAGCACGGAAATCGTTGTTGTTGGAAAAATTGGTTTTAGAAAGCTGAATAAAAATTTAAAAAGAAAATTGTAATAAATACATGCAAATATGCACAAATAAAAAATATTCAAATACATCCCTATTCACTTTTGTACACACTATGTTACTTCCTTTACATTTGGTTATATTAAAGTACAAATAAAGGAAATTCACAAATTAACAAGTTAGAATGGTATAATAAAAAGTTCACTAGGCCAGGAAGATGCTGGTTTGCATTGTGAAGGGCTTGGTGATACAGAAAAATGATGCGTGCATAAATCAGTTTCATTAAATAGAAGAGATTAAACCAGGCCCCTTCTAAATCTAAAATTGCATTACGCTATATGTATGCTAAATACAGGCAAGGGTGAAATTTTAAAGAGGGAAACTTGATTAGGTTAAATGCAACAGACAGGTAGATGAAAGGGGAAAAGCTACTAACACCATACTTCCTAGACTTGCTTTCTAAAGTATCTAGTATAACTAAAATGGAATGGAGTCTAAGCTGTCTTATTGCCTGTTCTCAGCAGGAATAAATAGTCTGATGACACAGCATCAAAACAGATGACACAGAAGCTCCTAAAACAAAACTATTCCTACTATACATAACAGAATTAACTATCTTCTATAAAAGGCAGTATGGATTAGGCATTAAGAGTCACTTACAGTGAACCAGTTCTAAAGTTAGATTTCTCTAGGATCGGATACCAATTCTACCATAATTTAACTGTGTAACCCTGGGTAAATTACTTTTCTTTCTTAATATGTTAGTTTCACCTTGATGTTAAATGGGTATGATAAAACATCTGTAATTCACATGGTTGTGGTAAACGTGTTTTGGATAAACGTCAATAAACGTTAGCTAGTATCATTTTGAAAATGAAATATTCATTTTTATAAATTCATACATTTTTTACTCTATACAAATATTTACTGAATAGCTATTATGAGGTAGGCACTGTTCTTTGGTACTTAGGATATATCAATTAAAAAAACAAAGATTTCTTGACTTTATGGAGTTTCCATTCTAGTGAAGACAAGTAAGACAATGAACAGTTAACTGCAATACATAAGTAATCTAGAGCAAGGACTGGCAACTATTCTGTAAAAGGACAGATAATAAATACTTTAACTTTTGCAGGCCATGTAGTCTGTAGCAATTATTTAACTCAGCTGTTGCAGCACAAAAATAGTCACAAACAATGTGTAAATGAATGAGTGTAGCTATATTTCCACAAAAATTTATAGACAGTGAAATTCAAATTTCATATAATTTTCACGTCACAAAATACTATTCTTCTTTTGATTTTGTCCAACTATTTAAAAATGTAAAAATGATGTTTGGCTCTTAAGCCACACAAAAAACAGGATAGATTTGGTTAAACCCACATTACAGATTTTTTAAAAATCATAAATGCCCCATAAACAAGATTACAATAAAATCCATTAGAGGCTAATCTCTGCAAATACTATCATGTATCATTTTTTGAAGAAAAAAAAATCTTAAAAATAGCCTTACTAGTAGAAGCAAGATGCAAATCAAAAGAAAGCATTAATGCTAGATATTGTTTTCTTAATGGCAAAAAGTAAACACAGTCAGCCTGCGTGGGGATGCAGAAGCCATAGATTCAACCAATCGTGGATTGAAAATATTAAAAAGGCTGGGCATGGTGGCTCACGCCTATAATTCCAGCACTGTGGGAGGCCAGGGCGAGTAAATTACCTGAGGTCAGGAGTTCGAGATCAGCCTGACCAACATGGTGAAACCCCATCTCTACTAAAAACACAAAAATTAGCCGGGAGCGGTGTGCACTTGTAGTCCCAGCCACTCGGGAGGCTGAGACAGGAGAATCACTTGAACCCAGGAGGTGAAGGTTGCAGTGAGCAGAGACTGTGCCACTGAACTCCAGCTTGGGCATCAGAGCAAGACTCCATCTCAAAAAAAAGAAAATATTGAAAAAAAAAATAAAAATTTAAATAATATAACAACTATATACATAGCATTTTCACTGTATTATGTGTTAAAAGTAATCTAAAGATGATTTAAAGCATATGGGAGATATGTATAAGTTACATGCAAATACTATGCTATTTTACATAAGGGACTTGAGCATCCATGGAGTGTGGTATCCATGGGTGTCCTGAAACCAATCTCCCACAAAATAGGAGGATACCAAGGGAACTGTAATGCCCTAACATGAGTTAAGAAAAAAAAGATTTTAAAAGACATATAAGAAATTTTGCATATATTCTCATTAGACTATTAGAAATTCTTTTAGATTTACTAACACATTAAGGTAAAGATTAGTTTCATGCCACAAACTGAGAGCCGTATTAACTATATAAAGAGACTCTAAATTACAGATAGAGTCTATATCCAGTTAATTTAGCACAGTAGTTAAAAGCACTCACTCTGGGGCAAGATTGTCTAGGTATAAAGCCATTCTGTCAGCAAGTCATTACATTTATTTGTACCTCAATTTCTTCATCTGTAAAACAGGGCTAATAATATTAACCACCTCACAGAATTCTTATGAGGATTCCTTTTGCTCTGTCACCCAGGCTGGAGTACAGTGGCAACATCATAGCTCACTGCAACCTCAAACTCCTGGGCTCAAGTGATCCTCCTGCTGGCCTCAGCCTCCTGAATAGCTGGAACTTCAGGTACAGTGTGCACCACCACACCCAGTTACTTTTTTTATTTTTTAGAGACCAGGTCTCACTATGTTGATCAAGCTGGTCTTAAAGTCCTGGCTTCAAGCGAACCTCCTTACTCAGCATCCTGAGTTGCTAGAATTATAGGCACAAGCCACTGTGCCTGGTTACCTGTGATAATTTAATAAGTTAATATAAAGAACACAGAATATAAGCCCTACCTAGGCATCTGTAAGCCTTATTTAGTAGGCTTTTCTGTTATTAATTCTGTATTCAGACCAAAATAAAATATCATTAGAAAGAAATTGGTACAGCTATTATGGAAAACAGTATGGAAGTTCCTCAAAAAATTAAAAATGTAATTTTCATAAGTTCTAGCAATTCTACTTCTGAGTATATGTTCAAAGTAAATAACATTGGTATTTCTAAGAGATGTCTGCATTCCCATGTTCAATGCAGTATTATTCACAATAGCCAAGATATGGCGCCAACCTGAATGCCTGGCTTGCCCACAAATGGATAAAGAAAATGTGATATATACAATGAAATATTATTCAGTAATAAAAAAAAAAAGAAATCCTGTCATTTGCAACAACATAGATGAACCTGGAAAACTGGTAAGTGAAATAAGCCAGATACAGAGGGACAAATAGTGTATGATCTCACTTACACATGGCATCTAAAGCAGAACTCATAGAAGCAGAGAGTAGAAAGGTAGTTGCCAGGAGGTAGGGGATAGAGAAAATGGGGAGATGCTGATCAAAGAACACTAACTTTCAGTTCTAAAATGAGTATGTTCTGGGGATATACGGTACAGTACAGTGACTATAGTTAACAATACTGTATTATGTACCTGAAATTTACTGAGAGTACATCTTGTGTGCCCTTACCACTCCCACACAAAGGGTAATTACTTGTGGTGATGGATGTGTTGATTAATTTGATTTCAGTAATCATTATACAATGTACATGTATATCAAACCATCACACTGTGTACATTGAATATGTACAATTTTTATTTGTCAATTATACCTCAATAAACCTGGGAAAAAATGATCAACAGATCAACAGATTAAATTACATTCTTGGTGGAAAATATAAAACAGTTTGTACAACAGGTTGAAGAAATAAGATTTTTAATCTCTATTAAATCCTCAACACATTTGTTGATTTGATGAAGTGAAAACAAAGCCAAAAAATAAATAAATAAATAAGAGCAACAGAGAGAAAAGTCGTTAAAGATAATACCCAACTCAATTTTTCTCCACATGAAAAGTGCAAATGTTTTTTAACCTGGTACCTAAAGTTAGTAAATTTAGCAGTTAAAAGAATAACCAGAATATACACAATTTAACTTTTTTGAAATCTGTATATATGAATAGTTTTTAAAATTTCTGTTTGCCTTCACATATAGACTTTATTGAGAAAAAAATAACCTGAACAGTAATAATTTCTGGTACATACTGAAGCCTACGATGTGTGAGGAACTACACTAGTGTTGTTATATATTTAATTCTTAAAACAATCTAAAAAGTAGGTATTAAAATCCTAATTTTACAGACTAAAAACAGAGGCTCAGTAAGAAATTTTACCCCAAATCATTCAACTAGTAAACAACTGAGACCAAGTCCCTAAAACTCTAACATTTATCACTTTTCTACAGATACAATGTTAGTCCCATTCATAAAGATACCTTTTCAGATCTAAGAGAGTAAATTGTCTGAACACTTGCTCTAAAGCAACAGTTCTCACCAAGGTAGTAATATTGCCACCCCCTCGCACCCATTCCCCAGAGAGAAAGGGAAAGATCTGGAGGCAGGTTTGGTTGTCACCAATGGAAATGTACTACTGACACCTAGTGGATAAAGGCCAGGGATGTGGTTAAACATCCTACAACGCACAAGACAACCCCCGTAACAAAGAATCAACTGCCTCAAAATGTCAATAGCGCTTTGGTTAAGAAATGTTGCTCCAGAAAAGTGTTTTTCAAACACTGTTAACCATGACCTTTAGTATGAAATACAGTGCAATCCAGATTCACACACATCACAAACACTTCAAACAAATCTCAGGAACAATATTTTCCTCTCTAATCTGTAACGTACTCTAAAATTTACTTTTCCATTTAAATTTTTAATTCTGTTTATGACTCACAAAATAGATTTATGACTTACTACTAATAAGCCACAGGACACATTTTGAAGAGCACTCTTCTACAGTAAAGTATGAAGGCTCCTAGTGACCTATAAAGTTATATACTCTGATGCCTCACAAATTCAACAAAGAACTTATGTTACACATAATAAACAAATAGTAACATGGTATCGTCCACATTTTAAAAGGATTTATAACTGATTTTCTTTTTTTTGTTTTTTTCTTTTTTTGACAGGGAGTCTCACTCTGTCAACCAGGCTGGATTGCAATGGTGAGATCTCGGCTCACTGCAACCTCCGCTTCCTGGCTTCAAGCAATTGTCTGCTGCAGCCTCTCAAGTAGCTGGGATTACAGGCGCCCGCCACCACACCCCGTTAATTTTTCTATTTTTAGTAGAGACGAGGTTTCCCCATCTTGGTCAGGTTGGTCTTGAGCTCCTGACCTCGTGATCCACCTCTCTTGGCCTCCCAAGGTGCTGGAATTACAGTCGTGACCCATCAAGCCTGGCCTATAACTGACTTTCTGTCTCAAACATTCTACAATCTAAATAAACTATGAAAGCCTGATTTCAAACTGATTATCAGAAGTGGTGTGTCACTTAAAGACAATACACTATGATAAAAAATAGATATGAAAATAGCATAACAAAAACACAAATGTTATTTCCCCAAATACATTTTTACTTTGTCTACCTATCTGAACAATTCTTTAATCAAGAGAGACTTATACTCAGTGAAGAAATCTTAGTATCTGATCAAATTTAGAGATGGAAAAAACGATGACCCACAGGTAAACTGTTTTGCATAAAATCTTAGAGCTACCAATAAGTAGCCGAACTAGTAAGGTAATGCAAAACCCATGGGCTTCAGAAAGGAAAAAAAATCCTAAGATTAAAATTCAGGCTCTCCTAATTACTAGTTGAATGAGTAGGGTAAGTTATTTAACCACTAAGACTGTTTTCTCAACTTTAAATGACGGATAATACTTGTCTTATAGAGTTCTTGTGAAAATTAAAAGAAATAATGTAAGCATGTAGTAAGAACTCATTAAATTCCCTTTTCCTTCTTCTGTAGCTCACAATTCAATATTTTCTCCACTAAGCTAATCTTCTCAAATTGTTACAGGTATGCAGAGAAATGGGAGCGGGGTGCGGCGGGGGAGGAAAACTGACCATAAAACTATATTCATTCGTTTTTTAAAAAAGAATATATTCAAATTACTCTAAGCTTCTTCCCATTTAACAGTTTCGGGTCATAAAATATTCTATCTGTATAAAATGATAAAAGTAGATAGCACTTTTAATACCCTTACCTGAAAAATTTAGGCACACCTTAAGGCCTCCACCACTTGAGTTTTTAATAACTGGTTTATATACAAGCCTGAGAATCTCTGAACTAACCACATCCTTACAACGACCACCTACTCTTCTTTCAGAAATCAATTCAAAGAGACCACTCCTGACACTTTAATGTGGAACTGACCATGTAACTTTCTTTTCTCCCACTATACTCTATTTGGATTTCTATCCTAGCATAGATGTTATTACATACTGGACTATAAATTTTTTGAGAGTACAGACCACATGTCACGTTGCCAACACAAGCTACTACAGAGTAGATGGTGGAAACACCAATGCTCACTGTCATAATTAATGGAGTTAACCTTGGAGAACTGGAGAAAAGACTGAGACACTGAAGTAAAATGGAAAAAGGATGTCATTCAATATAAATATTTACTAAAATCATCCCAGTTTGAAAAGATTCAGGGAATTAGCAAGAGAGTTCTTAGCACACTCTTACCAAAAAAATAAGAAACTACTATAGTTTAATATAAAGAAAATTAAACTAGGAATCCTAACAATGACTTGGGTTTCCATCTGGATCTACCACTAGCTGCTTATGTAACCTTGGCCTAGCTAATCTAGGCCTGTAACTCCCCAGCTATAAAACAGAAATACTTTGTCTTTACATAACTCAAAGCACTGTTGTCTGCATAACAAAGGTGAAAAACCTTTCCATAAAACTTTTTACAAATGTAAAAAGAAATCCATGGGCAAAGTATTAAATCAGGTATTACATAGCAATATTTAAAATGGCCTAACACATATATTTGTCAGCATTTGAAAATTTGTTATTTTATTTTCTTATCCTAACTAATCACCTTTATACCTAAAAAATAAATCACGTCGCCTAAGAGAACTTGGGAGTGCATTATACTAACTACGTTAAGCATGTAAGTGGTTTACTTGATGCTAGTAAATAAATGGATGCTCCTAAAACATACCGTACTTGAGAAGTTCAATACTGAAAATAGAAACTGACTTCTTTATAATAACTGGGCATTCAGAGCCCAAATTTGAACTACAGAGTACAGTGAAATAACTATTTTGTACTTTTTAAGTTTGAGTATAAAAACTAGTTTGCTTTCATTTTGTATAGTTTTATTGTAAGCTGTGTTTGGTGGGATATCCTTAGTCTATACAACCAAAAGATGATGGCAAAACTTGAGATGACAAATGAATAAAAACAAACAAGGTACTCTTCCTTTAATTCCTTTAAAACTACTGAGCCATTACAAAATACTTATTTTCCATTCTAGCTCTCAAAGGACATCCTGAGAGAGATTTCCACTGGCTATCAGTATCAAGAAGAAATCTGGATGTAAAATTCCTACGCAGTTTTTTTTTTTTCCTAAATCGCCTTGGTTTGAGTTCAGAAAACTGGACTTTTAATCTTCTTGATAAACATATACAACAATCTCATTAACTATATCTAATCAATTCAGAATTAGTAATAATTTTGACTTACACTATGTCAAATTGAAAATGCTTTATTAAACTCACTATGCAAGTGGGAACATTACTGAAAAGAATCTTACTTGACTCAGATATTTTGTTAAAAAAAAAAAAAAGCAACTGCATTTTCAAAATTTGTTCAAATATTCTCAACCACCAGGAAGAGACACATAAAGAGTGACTAACTTCTTGAAATTTTTAAAATAAGGCTTGTTAGCTGAGTCTTCAAGTAATTAATTGTGATTATTTTAGGAGGTCACAATCATCTAGAAATCAATGAAAGCTACAAACCCCCTAGGAAATGAACGCATGCACAAAATGTTCCATATAATTTCAGGTGATCCTAGACTACCTCTCCACAGTCTAAACTCGAGAATACCTTGGATTCTGTTAGTCTTAACTTCCACTTTTTATTTTTGAGATCTATTTTTTTCTTTCCTGCTATTAAGAATGGTGTCTGAATGAATTAAATTCAAATGCCAGAGAGGATGAAAACACTACAATACTGCTAACTAAAAAATTCAGGGATATACCCTTTTGCTTAATGGCTTAACCATTCCAAATGCTTCTCCTGCTAAGTGATTCTCACCCTCAGCTGCACACTGCACTCAACTGGAGAGCTTTAATCATTTATACCTGATGCCTAGGTGAAATCCTAATTTTAGTGACCTAGACATCAGGACTGCTAATAGTTTTTAGGTTCAGTCTAATAAGCAACCAAGGTTGTAAATCATTGTGCTAGATAGTGCTGGTGTTTCCAACTACATGTGAATTGGGTATTTCTAAATTTTCAGAATGGAGGAGGGAGAAGATGGAGTGCTAAGATTTGAAATTCAACGTTGCTGCTTTAAATTGCTGGTCTTCAGCGTGGCCTAGCAGTGAACACCCTGGGCATCGTCCAATTGCCTGGATGAGCTATGAGACACCCCTCCTTTCTGTAGACAATGGTTCTGCATAATGCTATGTAATTTCTGAAAATTCCTAAAAGTTGATTTCTATGCTTAAACAAAATCATTTGAATGCTTTTAGTTGGATCATTTCTACAAGAAACAAGACTGCCTGAGGTTTGCAAATATCCATGACTTTCACCAACATAAACTGACAAATATGTGGAATGTTAAAATTGTTTAAAAATTATTAGCAAAGGGCCCTGAAACATATCCACAAAAGTGCCTCTTGAACTTATGCTGCACCAATTATGAGTCCAAAATGGTTCTCACAGTTGAACCAACTTTTCCCGAGGCCCCCTTTATTCCAGCCCATGTAAAGCATTCCAAGAGAGAATTGCTGTCTTATAACAAAATCTACATCCAGTAAGTATCCAGGGCAATAAAAGTTGCAAGGAAAACGATAATGACACATGAAGAGTGAAGGTTCTTTAGTTCTAAACTTGGCTTTTCTCCCAAATCAAACCAGTGAAAAAAACGGGGGGTGAAAGGAGTCGGGTAGCCGGGAGACGCTGCAGTTCCAGCCAGGAAGCCAGCGAGAGGTTCCGAGGATGGGAGGGTGTCTGCACAGAGAACCCCGAACAGGCCAGGGGGGAGTGAAGGGGACGGGGACAACTGCCCGGTGCGGATGGGAATCCACCGCAGGTGGCCGGCCGGGGCACGGAGGGCTTCGGGGGAGGGAGGGCCGCTCTCCTCAGAGGCAGCAACGGGAGGCCCAGCGCGGCGCCAGGGCCGGGAGTAGGGCCAGTGACCCCGGCAGCGCCCCTCCTCAGCTGCCAGCCCTCAGCAGGGGACGCCGCCCGCCCCGAGGGCACGTCCGAGGCGACGGCTGGGCGGGGACGCCGTCTCTGCTAGGGCCCCGCAGCGGGCGAGGAGGCTGCGGGAGCTAGCGGCGCTGACAGCTGCGCAGGCGGCTGCGGGCGCGGAGGCGGCCCGGGGCTGCGGGCGCGGCGCAGGCCAGGCCGCCCCAGGGACCAGGCCCGCTCCCCATCTCCGCCCGCACCGCCCAGAGCGGGAGGCTCGCCGCTCCGTTACCTTGTCGCAGTAGAGCCCCACCAGCTGCTTCATCCGCCAGTGCGGGGCGGTGAAGACATCCACTTCTTCAGGAAAGGGCGCCATCGCCACTGCCTCAGCCTCCGCCTCAGCAGCCGCGGCCGCCGCCTCTCCATAGACACCCTCGCCGCGGGGCAGAGGCGGCGCGCCCCCTTGCGCATGCGCCCGCCCCGTCGGCGCGCGCGCCCGGTCCTCCTGGCCGGCGGGGACGCGGAGGCGCGCAGGCCGCCGCCATGCGGTCTCCGCTGCCCACGTGACCGGGAGCGCGCAGAGGCTCGCGCCTTATGCCTTCCGCCTCCCGCCCCAACTCTTGTTTATTTCTTGTCCTCTTTATGTGCCGCAGAAATAGCCAAAACCTTTTCTCTGTTTGTTTCACCACATGAAAGCACAATATATGAGGGTACGGGAATGTCGTTTCAGTGGCGCTCTCGTTGTTTCTCCAATTGCTGCCCTGCTCGCTAGGCCTTGAGGCGAGGCAGCCAAACACAATGGCCGCGGTCCGGGCCGCGGGCTCTGCCCGTGCCCAGGCCCCGACGCCCGCTTGGCCTGGGTGACCGTTGCGTACGGCCCGGCCCTCCAGAGCTACCCTTTGCCTCCCTGTGATTGGCCCGTGGTAGACTTTTCGGCCGCCTGGGCCGAGCGCAGACCACCCCGCCCGCCAGTTAAAGGCCCGGGCCTGGCTCCCGCCCAACAGTTGGTGAACCAGGGCTGGGGGCTCCGGGAGCTTCGGTCCCGGGCGGCAACCCACGGCGGGCGCGGAGCCAGGGTGCGAGGGGCGGGGCAGAGTCCGCGAGGGAGAGGCCTGGTGGAATTCGGGAGACTCAGCGCGGGGGAAACACAGTCTCTAAGGATCCAGGTGCCGAAATGCACCTCAAGCACAGGAACGCGGCGGGTCAGGGATGGGCCCTACCGGCCTTGGGGGTGGGGAGAAGGGTGAATAATCATGGAAAGTTAGTGCGAAAAAGAGCCTTGGTACAGATCCCGCCGTTTTAAGCGGAGGTTCGGAGAGAAAACAGGGTCACTAACCCAGGGAAAAGTCTGTCTCTTCCCTATAAATCTCCTGGCCATTGCCACAGGCCTTCAGGAGACCCTGCTGTCTGCTCACCCTGGTCAATCTTAGATTGGTTGGCTTGAGTACTGATGGACAGGAAAAACCTGAGAACCTTGGGGAAAAGTGTCATTTGCTTAATGGCCAAAACCTCCAGGAAGGCAAGAACCAGATATGCTGTGTTCACCCTTGTTCTCCATTATCTAGCACAGTTACAAGACAACATAGGGGTTAGTAAATATTAGTGGAGTAGAAGGAGGTGAGAAAGAACTTTGCAGTGGAATGCATCCTATTTAGCTCTAATCTTACTATATGCTGTTATTGACAGTGTGAACAGTGGTTGAAGCACAGACTGGAAATGAAGTTAAGATTCCTGGTTTTGCCAGACTCTAGCTGTACAACCATTAGCAAGCTATACGACTTCTTTGTGCCTCGGTTTCCTCTTACATGAAATGAGGCTAATAGTACCTATCTCAGAATCTTTATGAGGATTGAATTTATATATTTGAAGCACTTATAATAGTACTGTCTGTAAGCTATTAATACTTTTAAAAAGCAACTCTATGAGGTAGTGCTGTAGGAAATTAAGTCTTGAAGACATTCTAGTAATTGCCTAGGGTCCCACAAATTAGTAAGTGAAAAATCTGGCCATATGAATCTGGATCAGACAATACCCCCACAGGCATTGTGTTAGTTGGGATACAGAGATGGCTTATACATAGTCTGTCTGTCCTAAGAAGCAAGAATGACGCTTAAGGAACAGAATAATAAAATTCTCGATAAAGAGATTGAGTTCTCTGTTCATCTCCCTTTCACCGTGTTCCTTGCTCTCTTCTTTCCCTAGGACTTTGCCTCTATATTTTTTTAATAACCCCCGAGGGCATTTTCTTATTTACCCGCTATTTCCTTACCTCATTCTAATCTTTCACTCCAGCTATCTTGGAATGCAGAATCAGATCTCAGGTGAACCAGTTATATAGAGAAATGAGCTCCAATGAGAACATGCACTTTGTTTTATCCTCAGCACTTAGAATGATGTCTATCATATAGTCAGTACTCAATAAATAGTTTCTGGAAAAAAGAATGAGGGAAGTTCATAACACTGTGTAATTTCCTCATTTTTATTAACATTTAATATGCTATATTATCTTTTCCTATTTGTGTCTGTGCTTTTCAGTAGTGTATCCATCTCTAGAACCAGACACATTAAAAAGATGTTCAGCAACAACGAAAAAGTCCATTCACACATTTTCACATAACCCAGACTTGAAGCTCTATGGTCAGCTAAAAAGTAGTAACAGCCACTTTGGACACTGGCCATTTCAAGGAATTTGTTTTAGATGGCAAAATGAAAGAAATAAAGTGATTTTTAAAAATAAGCTCTATGGGTAATTTTTCCCATGGAAAGCTATTAACATTAGCTCCATATGCCAATTTATATAGCAATTAATCACCTGATATGTCCAAAATAAATGACTGACTTATACTGAACTTTAGCTCTAGAGAGGTCATTGATCAATGTAGTATCATTACCACAGGTTACCGCAACTACAGCAGATTGGAACTGTTATTAAGTTCAAGGTTGTCATTTTACCTCTCTCTGAGAACTCTTTGGGTATATGATAGCAGACAATTCCAACAGACCATCTAGCAATTGACCACCACAGAGGTCTGAATAAGGCATGTGAACACAGCAGTGAAAACCTACGTCATAGAATGCCTGGTAGAATTAATCGTTTCTCTTTCCTACTCTCATTCTCTCTCTGGCAACCTAAAAATATGGCAACTTCTGTTATCAATGGGCCTTTTATATAGTAGTTTCCAAGCCTAGTTTTGAGAACCCTGGAAAGGGTTACTGGCCAGGGGAGGTCAATTCTAAGGCATTTAACTCTGTTTATTTGAGTATGTGACACAGCACTTTCCCCAATAGGGGATTAGTTGTGAAAACAAGCAATGAAAGAATGTTTCCGTTTTGAGCCAGTTGGAATCATAGTCCTTGCTGAGTACTAGAGTTGATCCTCACTGTCTGTCAAAATAGTCAATTGACAACAGCTGCAGCAGGCTAAGATAATTTAGGAATTACTATGGTTTGAATGTTTGTCCCTTCAAAACTCATGCTGAAATTTAATCCCCAATAAGGTAATATTAAAAAGTGGTGCCTTTAAGAGGTGATTGGCTCATGAAAATTCTGCCTTCATGAATGGCTTAATTCATTGATGGATTAAAGGATTCGTGGGTTATCATAGGAGTGGGACTGGTGGCTTTATAAGAGGAAGAAAGACCTGCGCTACCATGCTCAGTCCCTCGCCATGTGATGTCCTGTACTGCCTTGGGACTCTGTAGAGTCACCACCAGAAAGAAGGCCCTCATCAAATGCAGCCCCTCTACTATGGACTGCTCAGCCTCCACACTGTAAGAAATAAATTATTTTTCTTTATAAATTACTCAGTTTAAGGTATTCTGTTATAAGCAACAGAAAACAGACTTAAGACAGGCACATACAGGATGGTGTCTTAATCTACTTGCTAGATAGTCACAGAGGGCTTCCTGACGGAAGTGGCCCTTAAGCTTAGCATTAAAGATTCAGAAAAATTATCCATCTGGGACTCTAGGGACTTAATTTTCTCATATTCACCATTAATTGGAAACCCACTATGCAGTAGGAGCTTGAGATATAAAGTTGAATAAATCCAGATTACTGTTCTTGAAAATCTCCAGCTTTTAGGAGATTCAAATTTTCATATTACCCACCCTATCCTGAATCAGCTGCAATGATCAATGTTTCTTCCTTATTAATTCCATTCCCTCCTGTGCTTTAACTAAATAATAGATTTAACAACAAAAAATCAGAAGAATGTCATAAATGAAAGGGTACCCAGGAAAATAAGTAATTTATTTCTTAGCAATTTTAAGTACCTGGCATTATATAATAATGCTTATCTACATTCCAAGAACAATTAGTAGGCTTACATAATAGGCATAAAATATATCTTGCTGCATGAATGAGAATTTGAAAAGTTTTTACAAACCAAAATACTCCTGTTATTCAGTAATATACATATATGGTTTTTAAGAAAAACTAACCCAAGCAAGCTATATTTAAAGACCTTCTTACTTTCAACAAGTGTTACCCTCTCATTTTGACCTCATAAGCAAAAATGTATTTTTAAACTGGGTACTGGGTGAGATTCAGCTCTGGGAACCCCTTTACTCAGATTTACAATTCCTTCTCCCAGAAGAATATGAGCTACACGACAGACTACATTAAGTGTCCAAATATAGAGTAGTCCCATTCCTTAGATCTCCTTTTGAAGAGAAGTTTAGATAACGCTAAAACCACAGTTCATTTTAAATCTGGAGATACAATGCGTATAGTGGTACATAAAGTTTCCTTGCAAAAATTTCAGACAGACAAGAGTCTTCCATTTCCCAAATATACCTTTGTGTCACCTACCTTGTGTCATTTACCTCTTAGTAAATATTGCCAAGTGAACACCAAAATCTTTGATTTTCAATCAAAAGCTCTATTATGGGCTGACTTGTAGGGAGAAAGAATGGTTCCGTGTGTATGGCCTGAGGGAAAGGTGGCTACTCTCAAGGACAACACGTGACTCAGCTGTTTGCACTATGTTGTGAGAAAGTATCACAAGTTTCTGGAATGGGAAGAATTGATAAGCTTCCTGTAAAGTGTCAGATTTACATTCACTGTAATGATGAAATCTGGCAGGCAATTGCTTAATCCTTGCCTACAGAGAGGGGGAAGAAAAAGGTATTAGGAAAGTATCAGTTCTGTTTTCTTCCTCTCTACCCTTGACATTTTTTCTTAAGAGGGTTTCACTCTGTCACCCAGGCTGGAGTACAGTGGCACAATCATAGCTCACTTCAGCCTCAAACTCCTAGGCTCAAATGATCCTCCTGTCTCAGCTCTAGAATTGCTAGGACTACAGGCATGTGCCACCACACCAGGCTAAGTTTTTATTTTTATTTTTTGTAGAGGTGCGGTCTTATGATGTTGCCCAGGCTGGTCTTGAACTAGCCTCAAGCAATCCTTTCACCTGGCCTCCCAAAGTACTGGGATTACAGGCATGAGCTGCCGTACCCAGCCCCTGACATTATTTTAAAAACTCAAAACAGAGTACAAAAAAATTCCCGATTACATAAGACACCTGCTAAAAAAATTTTAAATGCTGAGAGCTATGCAGAAATAGAGATATCACGTATACATCTGATTTGTGTTCACTGACTAATAGCCTGGCCAATACATAAAATATTGATTTGAACTCTGATCCTACTTCTCATATCTACCTACCCACAAGACCTAGGGCAAATCGCTTGCCCATTCTGGAGCTTCCATTTCCTCAACTGTGCAGACTTGGTCTGGGACACTTTTGAGTGAGAAAGAGTACTAAATTATTAATACATATTAATTGATCTACAACACATGTGAAAAGGACTCACCCAGGCTGACTTCTTAAGGGAAATCAGTCACCAATCATCCAGATAAGTCAATCAAGAGTTAGGTGGCCCAGTGCGGTGGCTTACTCCTGTAATCCCAACACTTTGGAAGGCTGAGGTGGGCGGACCACTTCAGGTCAGGAGTTTGAGACCAGCCTGGGCAATGTGGTGAAACTCCGTCTCTACTAAAATTACAAAAATTAGCAGGGCATGGTGGCACATGCCTGTAATACTAGCTACTGGAGAGGCTGAGGCAGGAGAATCACTTGAACCTGGGAGGAGGAGGTTGCATCACTAGATTGCGCCACTGCACTCCAGGCTGGGTGACAGAACAAGACTCCATTTCAAAAAAAAAAGGTAACTTTTAACGAATCATTATTTTATTTGTGTAACCAATTTAATTGTGATTAGTTCCATTCACTTTCCCTAAAATGTCTCTACCAAGGTCATTCTTTGGACTACTATAGGTGTTTCCCCTTGTGTGCAACATTGTAACAAAAGTTTGGCATATGCTTGTAATTACAATATCTTAAAAGTGTTCTTTTGGCCTGGCATGGTGGCTCATGCCTGTAATCCCAGGATTTTGGGAGGCTGAGATAGGCAGATCACAAGGTCAGGAGATTGAGAACATCTTGGCCAACATGGTGAAACCCTGTCTCTACTAAAAAGACAAAAATTAGCAGGGCACGGTGGCAGGTGCCTGTAGTCCCAGTTGCTTGAGAGGAGAATCGCTTGAACCCGGGAGGTGGAGGTTGCAGTGAGCTGAGATCATGCCATTGCACTCTAGCCTGGGCAACAAGAGCGAAACTCCATCTTATTCATAAATAAATAAATAGATATTCTTTTACAGTGAAGAGACAGTAAAGCAAAATGGGTTGGAGTGTGGAACCAATATTCTCAAAGGGAGAGTGAGTCTCTATCTCACAGAGTATCCTGAGAATTAAATGTTTTATGGAATTCAGCAGAGCCTGACATAGGAAACACTAAGTATTAGCTGTCACTTTTACCTGTAAAATGAGCAGATTGGACATGATGTTCTCTTTGGTCTCTGCCAATTCTCAGTGTTTGGGAACCTTAGGAATAGTACCTCAAAGCTGTTTCTTTAGGTTAATTTTACAAATTAATTTAACTGGAGAAGGACTTATTACATTTGATTGCAAGTGGCAGAAAATAGAAAATAACAGTGCCCTAAACAAGATGGGGTTTTTTTTTGGTTCTTTTTCTCATAGTTATCTATTGTTGTATAACAGATTAACCCAAAACTTAAATGGGTTAAGTACCCTTTAAAACTTAAATGGCAGGGAGGGATCCAAGATGGCCGAATAGGAACAGCTCTGGATTGCAGCTCCCAGTGAAAATGCAGAGGGCGGTGGTTACTGCATTTCCAAACAAAGTTTTATTGCCCACAGACCAGGAGATTCCCAGGCGGAAAAGCACCACGAGTCTCCAGCACAGCTGTTTCAGCCAGCGTGGCGGGTCTCCACACAAAAACTCACACAAATCTGGGCGCCATTTCAACTGGTGACTGGAACACCTGGGAGACAGAGTCACATGTTCAACTGTTGGGGTCCATGAGATTGGCACGTCTGCCAGGGATCTCTTGACCAGCAAGAGGGTCCTAATACCTGGAAGAGAGAGTGCGCGGAAGAAAAGAGAGATAGAGAAAAATGGATCTGGAGGTCTGATAAGAGCTATGCTCAGATCAGCAATTTATTCTTTGTGCACAGTTGCTTATATACGTTTTTTCATACAGTGACTGACATAGGTCCCATTACAAAAGTTTTATCAGGAGGGAACAGAAAATTACAAAGTAAGTATGGGAGGGGGTAGCATACAGGTTAAGCTAAAGATCACTAAACCCAAAACAAACAAAAGATTCTAATCCTATTAAGATTCTTATCCTCTTATCAGTGACTACAGTTACAGTAAATAACATCAAGGCGAGCGATAATTTGAGGGGTAGCATTTTTCTAGTAACATGTGAGCGATCACGGGATTTAGTGAATGCAGGTAGACAGAGTCATAAAACCAGCCCAGAATGGGAACTTCAAGAGACAATAGTCTCATAGATAGTCACGCAGGCCTCACCCAGACATGCCATTAGCTCAGTGGATCAAGAATAGGCTTCTGCAAACTCAGGCCTCTATCACTTCCTTCTTTTTTCCTCAGCTCGACTGCCCTCAGCGTGGGGAGAATATGTCCGGGCTCTAACTCCGTCATGGCGGAGACACGGAGGGGTCTCTACGCTGGTGGAGCGATCTCCATATTCAACTGATAAAAAGGGGACTGAAATAGGGAGCCAGGCCAGGAGATTCCCAGGCAAAAAAGCACCATGAGTCTCCAGCGCAGCTGTTTCAGCTGGCGCGGCAGGTCTCCGCACAAAAACTCACACAAATCCATGCGCTGTTTCAACTGGCAACTGGAAAGCCTGGGAGACAGAGTCTCCTGTTCAACTGAAAAAAAGGGGACTGAAACAGGGAGCCAGGTGATCTGGCTTGGCTGGTCCCACTCCCACAAAGACCAGCAATCTGGAACACTCTGGATTGAGAGTTTCACAGCAAGTGCAGCTGAACCCAGGATGGTCCAGCTCTGTGGGGGAAAGGCATTACCAAGGTAGTCTGCCAGTACCGAGGCAATCTGCCATTACTGAGGCAGACCATCATTACAGAGGCAATTCTAACTATACTCCTATAAACAAAACTGCAAGGAAGTTCACACAGCAGCTGGGCAGAGCCCACGGCAGCTCAGCAACGCTTTTGCTGGCATACTGTGACTAGGCTACCTTCTTGCTGGGCAGGGCATCCCTGAAAAAAGGCAGCAGCATGACAGAAACTTATAAATAAAGCCCTGCCTTCCCAGGAAAGAGCACCTGGGAAAAAAAGGTGGTTATGAGTTCTGCTGGAGCAGACATAAACATACCTGCCCAGCAGCTCTGAATGGAACAGAGCTCACAGCTCAGCATTTGAGCTCCTATAAAGGACAGACTATCGCCTCAAGTAGCTCCCGACCCCCGTACATCCAAAGAGTCACCACATAAAGGAGAGCTCAGACTGACATCTGGCAGGTATCCTTCTAAGACAAAGATAGGAGAAGAAGAAACTGGCAGTAACCCTTACTGTTCTGCAGTCACTGCAGGTGATCCCCAGGTAAGCAGGGTCTGGAGTGGACCTCCAGCAGACCTACAGCATAGGGGCCTGACTGTTAGAAGGAAAACCAAGAAACAGAAAGAAATAACTTCATCATCAACAAAGAGGACATCCACTCAAGAGATCCCATCTGAAAGTCACCAACTACAAAGACCACAGATAAATAAATCCACAAAGATGGGAAGAAGCCAGCACAAAAGGGATGAAAACACCCAAAATCAGAACACTTTTCCTCCTCCAAGGGATCACAACTCCTCATCAGCAAAGGAACAAGGCTGGATGGAGAATGAGTCTGATGAATTGACAGGAACAGGCTTCAGAAGGTGGGTAATAAGAAACTTCTCTGAGCTAACAGAACATGTTCTAACCCAATGCAAAAAAACTAAGAGCCTTGGAAAAAGGTTTGACAAAATGCTAACGAGAATAAACATATTAGAGAGGAATATAAATGAATTGATGGAGCTGAAAAACACAACACGTGAACTTGGCAAAGCATACACAATTTTCAATAGCTGAATCAACCAAGCAGAAGAAAGGATATCAGAGATTGAAGATCAACTCAATGAAATAAAATGAGAAGGCAAGATTGGAGAAAAAAGAGTAAAAAGAAACAAACAAAGCCTCCAAGAAATATGGGATTATGTGAAAAGACCTTATCTACGTTTGATACATGTACCTGAGTATGACGGACAGAATGAATCCAACCTGGAAAATACTCTTCAGGATATTATCCAGGAGAACTTCCCCAACCTAGCAAGGCAGGCCAATATTCAAGTCCACGAAATACAGAGAACACCACAAAGATATTCCTCAAGAAGAACAACCCCAAGGCACATAATCATCAGATTCACCAGGGTTGAAATGAAGGAGAAAATACTAAGGGCAGCCAGAGAGAAAGGTCAGGTTACCCACAAAGGGAAGCCCATCAGACACAGTGGGTCTCTCAGCAGAAACCCTACAAGTCAGAAGAGAGTGGGAACCAATATTCAACATCCTTAAAGGAAAGAACTTTCAACCTAGAATTTCATATCCAGACAAACTAAGTTTAATAAGTGAAGAAGAAATAAAATCCTTTATAAACAAGCAATTACTCAGAGATTTCATCACCACCAGGCCTGCTTTACAAGAGCTCCTGAAAGAAGCACTAAACATAGAAAGGAACAACCAGTACCAGCCACTCTAAAAACATACCAAATGGCAAAGAGCATTGACACAATGAAGAAATTGCATCAACTAACAGACAAAATGACCGGCTAGCATCAAAATGGCAGGATAAAATTCACACATAACAATATTAACCCTAAATGTAAATGGGATAAATGCCCCAATCAAAAGACACAGACTGGCAAATTGGATAAAAAGTCAAAACCCATCGGTGTGCTGTATCCAGGAAACCCATCTCACTTGCAAGGATACACATAGGCTCAAAATAAAGGGACAGAGGAAGTTCTACCAAGCAAATGCAGAGCAAAAAAAAACAAAACCAAAACAAAAAACAAAACAAAACAAAAAAACAGGAGTTGCAATCCTAGTCTCTGATAAAATAGACTTTAAACTAACAAAGATCAAAAGAGACAAAGAAGGACATTACGTAATGGTAAAAGGATCAATGCAACAAGAAGAGCTAACGATCCTAAATATATATGCACCCAACACAGGAACACCCAGATACATAAGGCAAGTTCTTAATGACTTACACAGAGACTTAGACTCCCACACAATAATATTGGGAGACTTTAACGCTCCACTGTCAATATTAGACAGATCAACAAGACAGAAAATTAACAAGGATATCCAGGACTTGAACTCAGACCCGGATCAAGCAAACCTAATAGACATTTACAGAACTCTCCTCCCCAAATCCACAGAATATACATTCTTCTCAGCACCACATCACACCTACTCTAAAATTGACCACAGAATTGGAAGTAAATCACTCCTCAGCAAATGCAAAAGAATGGAAATCATAACAAAAGTCTCTCAGACCACAGTGCAATCAAGTTAGAACTCAGAATTCAGAAACTAACTCAGAACTGCACAGCTTCATGGAAACTGAACAACTGGCTCTTGAATGTTGACTGGATAAACAATGAAATGAAGGCAGAAATAAAGATGTTCTTCAAAACCAATGGGAATGAAGACAAAACCTGCCAGAATCTCTGGGACACATTTAAAGCAGTGTCTAGAAGAAAATATATAGCAATAAATGCCCACATGAGAAGCAAGGAAAGATCTAAAATCGACACTCTATCATCAAAATTGAAAGAGCTAGAGGAGCAAGATAAAAAAACTCAAAAGCTAGCAGAAGACAAGAAATAACTAAGATCAGAGCAGAACTGAAAGAGATAGAGATACAAAAAAACCCTTCAAAAAATCAATAAATCCAGGAGCTTGTTTTTTGAGAAGATCAACAAAATAGACAGAGCACTAGCCAGATTAATAAAAAATAAAAGAGAGAATAATTAAATAGATGCAATAATAAATGATAAAGTGGATATCACCACAGATTCCACAGAAATAAAAACCACCATCAGAGATTACTACAAACTCTACACACATAAACCAGTAAACCTGGAAGAAATGGATAAATTCCTGGACACTTGCATCCTCCCAAGCCTAAGCCAGGAAGAAGCCGAAACCCTGAATAGACCAATAACAAGGTCTGAAGTTGAGGCAGCAATTAGTAGCCTACTAACCAAAAAAAGCCCAGGTCCAGATGGGTTCACAGCCGAATTCTACCAGATTCTACCAGACATACAAAGAGGAGCTGGTACCACTCCTTCTGAAACTATTCCAAACAATCCAAAAGAGGGAATCCTTCCCAAATCATTTTGTGAGACCAACATCATCCTGATACCAAAACCCAGCAAAGAATCAATAAGAAAAGAAAACTTCAGGCCAACATCCATGATGAACATAGATGCAAAAATCTTCAATAAAATACTGGCAAACCAATTGCAATAGCACATCAAAAAGCTTATCCATCATGATCAAGTAGGCTTCATCCTGGGGATGCAAGGCTGGTTTAACATACACAGTCTATAAATGTAATTCACCACATAAACAGAACCAAAGACAAAAACCACATGATTATCTCAATAGATGCAGAGAAGGCCTTGAACAAAATTCAACAGCCCTTTTGCTAAAAACTCTCAATAAACTAGGTATTGACAGAACGTATCTCAAAATAATAAAAGCTATTTATGACAAACCCTCAGCCAATATCATACTGTGGGCAAAAACTGGAAGCATTCTCTTTGAAATCTGGCACTAGACAAGGATGTCATCTCTCACCACTCCTATTCAATATAGCATTGGAAGTTCAAGCCAGAGCAATCAGGCAAGAATAAAGAAATAAAGGGTATTCAATTAGGAAAGGAGGAAGTCAAATTGTCTCTATTTGCAGACAACATGATGGTATATTTAGAAGACCCCATTGTCTCAGCCCAAAATCTCCTGAAACTGATAAGCAACTTCAGCAAAGTCTCATGATACAAAATCAATGTGCAAAAATCACAAGCATTCCTCTACACCAATAACAGACTTAAAGAGAGCCAAATCAAGAACGAAATGCCATTCACAATTGCTGCAAAGAGATTAAGATACCTAGGAATACAACTAACAAAGAATGTAAAGGACCTCTTCAAGGAGAACTACAAACCACTGCTCAACGAAATCAGAGAGGACACAAACAGATGGAGAAACATTCCATGCTCATGGTTAGGAAGAATCAATGTCGTGAAAATGGCCATACTGCCCAAAGTAATTTATAGATTTAATGCTATCTGCATCAAGATACCAATGACCTTCTTCACAGAACTGGAAAAAACCACTTCAACCTTCATATGGAACCAAAAGAGAGCCCATGTAGCCAAAACAGTCCTAAGCAAAAAGAACAAAGCCAGAGGCATCATACTGCCTGACTTCAAACTATACTACAAGTCTACAGTAATCAAAATGGCATGGTACTGGTCAAAACAGAGATATAGACCAATGGAACAGAACAGAGATCTCGGAGGCAACACCACACATCTACAACCATCTGATCTTTGACAAATCTCACAAAAACAAGCAATGGGGAAAGGATTCCCTGTTTAAGAAATGGCGTTGGGAAAACTGGCTAGCCATGTGCAGAAAGCAGAAACTGGACCCCTTCCTGACACCTTACACTAAAATTAATTCCAGATGGATTAAAGACTTAAACATAAGATCTAACACCGTAAAAACCCTAGAAGAAAATCTAGGCAAAACCATTTCATGACTAAAACACCAAAAGCATTGGCAACAAAAGCCAAAATAGCCAAATGGAACCTAATCAAACACCAGAGCTTCTGCACAGCAAAAGAAACAGTCATTAGAATGAACTGGCAACCAACAGAATGGGAAAAAATTTTTCCAATCTACCCATCTGACAAAGGGCTAATATCCAGAATCTACAAAGAACTAAAACAGATTTATAAGAAAAAAACAAGCCCATTCAAAAGTGGGTGAAGGTTATGAACAGACACTTTACAAACAAGACATCTGTGAGGCCAACAAACATATGAAAAAATGCTCATTATCACTGGTCATTAGAGAAATGCAAATCAAAACTACATTGAGATACCATCTCATGCCAGTTAGAATGGCAATCATTAAAAAATCTGGAGACAACAGATGCTGGAAAGGATGTGGAGAAATAGGAACACTTTTACACTGTTGGTGGGAGTGTAAATTAGTTCAACCATTGTGGAAGACAGTGTGGCAATTCCTCAAGGACTAGAAATAGAAATTCCATTTGACCCAGCAATACTATTACTGGGCATATATCCAAAGGATTATAAATCATTCTATTATAAGGACACATGCAAACAAATATTCATTGCAGCACTGTTTACAGTAGCAAAGACTTGGAACCAACCCAAATGCCCATCAATGATAGACTAGACAGGGAAAATGTGGCACATATACACCATGGAATACTATGCAGCCATAAAAAATGATGAGTTCATGTCCTTTGCAGGGACATGGATGAACTGGAAACCATCATTCTCCGCAAACTGTCACAAGAACAGAAAATCAAACACTGCATGTTCTCACTCATAGGCGTGTGTTGAACAATGAGAACACATGGACACAAGGAGGGGAGCATCACACACTGAGGTCTGTTGGGGGAAACTAGGGGAGGGACATTGGGGGGTGGGGAGTTGGGGAGGGATAACATGGGGAGAAATGCCACATATAGGTGATGGGGAGGAAGGCAGCAAACCACATTGCCATGTATGTACCTATGCAACAATCCTGCATGTTCTTCACATGTACCCCAAAACCTAATAAGCAATTAAAGGAAAACAACTTAAATGGCTTTATTATTTCAGTTTTTGAGGATCAGGAATTACAGAGTTGATTAGCTGAGTGGTTCTAGATCAGGTTCTCTCTGTGGCTGCAGTCAAGTTGGCAGTCAGAGCTGCGATCATCTGATGACATAACCTGGGACTGAAGGATCTGCTTTCAGGTTCACTCAAGTGGCTGTCAGGAGGCCTCAGATCATCATAGGCTGTTAGACTAAGGACCTCAGGTCCTCACCACATGATACTCTCTATAGGGATACTTATAATATGGTCGTTTTCTTTCCTCAAGGTGAGGGCCGAGAAAGAGGGAGAGCAAGTGATTTCAAACCCAAGATAAGTCAGTCTTTTATAATGTAATCTCAGAAGACACATCCCATCACTCATGCCTATGCTATTGGTTATACAGAACAACCCCAGTACACAGAGGATTAGGCACACAATGGTGTACATAATAAATGCAGGGATTAATTGAGGGCCATCTTTGAAGCTGGGTACTAAATTCATGTATACACTATGTAAGTGATCCAGAACTGGTTTGACAGCTATACTTTGTCTTTAGGGTCATAAGCTCCTTCCACAGCTCTACCAACTTGATAGAGTAGTGTTCATATTTAAGTTCAAAGGTGGTGGCACTTGTGTGGCCCAGGGCAAATTACCTATTCTGAGTTTCTGGGTCCTCACTTAATAAACTATGAAAAAGAGTAAAACATACTTTATAGTATTTTTGTAAAGATTAACTGAATAAGTATAATAGGCTTTCACAGTACCTGGCACACTAAGCACTCAATACTATCTTTTAATATTACTATATACATTAAATAATAAGAATATCCCAGGAGATCATCAGATACGCATTGTTCCTTGAAAAGGTCAAACTTACAAATCACTGATAATAAAAAAGCTTTACTTGGATAATTCAAGTGAGCCTCTCATCACCATTCCCAGCCCAGAAATGGTGGAGGATAAAAATTGTTTTCTTCAATAGCATTCTAGAGGGAGTTAAAATTGCATCAATCTATTCAATCCATTATCTTTATGTAATCTATTCTTAGGTAGCTGATACTATAGTAAGATGTAATTTTTTTGTCTTTGCAAAGGTGTTCTTGTTGCTGACAAGGAACAGCAAAATAGTGAACAAGTTTGTGGCTAAACATTATTCCCAGATTTTAAAAAGTGTAAGTGTGCACAATTGTTGTTACCAGATCTTTGTTAAAATAATCTTTCTGTCACTGAATAACGGACCTGTAAAACAGTAGGGCATATTGACCTGGTATGCAGGGTAAGATATGTGTAAATAAGAAATGGTTGTAAAATAATTACCAAATGTAATTTTCTAACTTGGGTAGCTTTAGGATGGGTCAAAATAAAAGGAATGCCATTATTCATGAAGAATTATAACTTTACATATGTTTATTCTTGCCAGTCTTTTACTGAAGATTCCTAGAAATGATATTCTTTCCTTTACACATACTGTGATATTTCTACGATATTACTCTCCAAAGATAGGGGTAATATTATACATTGACAATAGTCATCAATTATTGAAAAACTAACAATACACTAGCCACTCTATTGTCTCACAACATTTGAAGTAGGTTCTGTTAATTCAATTTTACATATGAGGGAAACAAAGTTCAGAGAGGCCAATGTAGGATTTGAAGGCAGTACTGTCTCTTTACACGTCTTTACTTTCTATTAAGAAGTCTGACCATACAGCCTAGCTGGGCGTTTCATCAGTAAAAAGGGGTGCAGAGTTGGAGATAATGGGCAGCAGAATAGGAGGCAAATTGTACATTGCTTCAGCTACCTGCTTGCCCTGTTAAATGATAGCAGATATGAAATAATAATTAAGAGGTAATAAACCATACGGTGCTGACAATGCAAGTGCAGTAAGACTTCAACCAGAGAGCTTATGTGAAGGTACTTGAACTAGCCCCATCCCTTACAGTGTTTCTCAAAGTATGGTCCTCAGAGAACCTGCATCAGAATCATATCAGATGCTTTTAAAGATGTGATATCTGAGACTCACCCTTGGAAATTTGATTCAGTACATTTCAGACAAGGTCTAAGACTCTATATGTAATTCGTAAGAAACTGAAGTTTGAAAAATGCTATTCCAGTTACTGACTTCCGTAATTAAAACTGATTTTGAAATTGGTCAGGTGGTTGCAGAGTCCATTGAAGAGTATAATTTGCAAATGATATGATACACTAAATGTAAATTTATAAGTTCAGAAATAATATAAACTTCTGCAGCAAACAACCTGAGCTCAAATCTCCTCTGCCTTTTAGTAGTTATACAACCGTGGGCCGGTTCCTGAACATCTTGGACCCTTAGTAGCCACTACAGTAAAATACTGATAATATTAATACTTTGATGGGTCACTGTTAAGACTGAAGACAATGTGTGTATGTATAATGCATAGGACATAGTATCCATTCCATAAATGATAGGTATCTTTATTATTAGACACCTAACACTGTATGAAACAGGATACCATAATAGACTCTAGTCTCAGTATCTCCATTAAGATATAAGGGGCCAGAAGTTTTCAAAATGGTTTGACCTGTTGTAGTAGTTCAGCACACTGGAGTTGGACTGATTGTCTGGGTTCAAATCTCAACTGGTCCACTTTCTCAGTACCAGTAGGATAAAACAGAACCTCTTTTGCCTTCTGGGAATGAGGACTTTGGTACTATCATTAAGCCATAAACCTATTCACTATTCTGCTAATTCATCTGTGAAATGGAAATACTACTACTTATCTCACTGGACTGTCGTGGAGATCAAATGAGATTATATAGTCAAAGAGCTTACAACAGTACCTGTCACATAAATTTTTTTTTAAAAAAGAAAAATCTGCTTATTTTTATCACTATTCAACATTTACTAGGTGATTGTCATTTGCCAGAAGCTACAGATTGAGTAAGTCCAAAAGTGAACTCATTATTTTCTTTGTCCCCTGAGTTTGTCAAGCCTTCTGTATTCCCATCTCATTTTCATCACTGTTCATTTAGTTACCCTGGCTAATATAAAGATAGCAAACAAACCTGAGTGCAAGTCACCATTCTAAAGACTTTTTGGTTTTAAGTTATTTACGTTCACAGAATGACTGCATGAACTGTAGGCACTATTATCCTGATTTTTCAGGTGAAAAACTTAAAGAAGGTACATAATTTGCCTAAGGCTACACCATTAATAAATAGCAGAGCCAAGATTCAAACTTAGGCAGTCTGGCTTCAGAACTTACATCTCTTTAGATAATACATAATATTGCTTCTAGGGACTTTGGAGTTATCTTAAAAGCTTTCATTTTTCCATCACTTCAGTATCCTAATAAGATGCATAGTCCTCTCAAACATTTCTAATTCATCCCTTCTCTGCTTACACTAATACAGAACTAGTATAGGCCCTACTTACCTTCTGCTTGAACTACTCATTTCCCTGCTTTTAGCTTCTCATTCCCATCCTTCCACCAAACAGCTAGTTAGCAGTTGTTTCTAAAACAAAAAATCTGATGATTCTCCCTTAGTTAAAAACATATTGGCATCCCAATTCCTACTGAACAGGACCCAGACACTCTTATGTGTCATCCAATGAAGTACCTAGTGCAGTACCTCACTTAGAAAGTTGAAGATACTGCTTTTTATTTTATTGATATAAACATACCTTTTCCCCTCATCAGAGTGGGGCCTTTTTGAAGGTAGGGACACAGTTTTCTTCATGTTTTTTTTTTTTTGAAATGGAGTTTCACTCTTGTCACCCAGGCTGGGGTGCAATGGCACGATCTCAGCTTACTGCAACCTCTGCCTCCCGGGTTCAAGTGATTCTCCCGCCTCAGCCTCCCAAGCAGCTGGGATTACAGGTGCCTGACACCACGCCTAGCTAATTTTTATATTTTTTTATAGAGATGGGGTTTCCAGACTAGTCAAACTCCTAACCTCAGGTGATCCACCAACCTCAGTCTCCCAAAGTGCTGGGATTACAAGCGTAAGCCACTGCTCCTGGCCTGCTCATCTTTATATAACCCTTATTTCTGCAGTCCCCAATAGCCCACAGGTACAAATGAAGTCACAATATCATTAATATGTGAATCTTAATGATTCATTAAGTTTAAGGTTGAAGTTTAGAACCTAAAATCCAGCAAAATCTCCCCACCCTTAATACAAAGAGCTTCTGAGTTATCAGGAATGTTTTACACGTGCTCAGTGAGTACCCAAATGAAAAATTGAGCCACTGTGTCTCTCCCATTCTTTCTTGAGCCCTACATTTTCAGGTAGCCATCATAAGCTTAGCTGCCAATGTAGGAAAGAATGGCTTTCTTATTTGTGACATATTGTTAAAGGAGTTCCAGTGGAGGGTTGTTTCAGCTCATGTGTTTAAGTGAAATAGCTTTCAACCATATTTACCTAGAACCCCCTACCTTCCTGGACATCAGACATGCTATCAGGGATCTTAGCCAAGGCAAATTGAGGTACAGCCACACCACCATAATCAGAATCCCTCCTTCACTCCAACAATGACTTATTATTAGTACAGCTCATTTCTTCTACCCTTAGGACGGTCTACTTTGCAGGAGTTAGCCCAACCAATTCAGTAAAACTTATATGGGACTACCTTACAAATTTGCCAGATGTATGCAAAATTATTTGAATGCTAAAGCACCCACAGCTAAAATGTAACCCAAGCTTATATTTGTTTACTCTTTCCCACTCCTCTCCCCAACCCCACTGCCTAGCCTAGAACACTGTGCATACTAGAGCTGGGATATGTGTTTTTTAATATGTAATAAAACTAAAATTCTATGGTAGTTGAGCAGAACTAAAGTTTATCTGAGAAAAGAAACACAAACTTAGGATGAGACTATCTGGCCCCCAGTCCAAAACTACACCAAAATTCTTAAATTTAAGGGAAGAAAATAACCCAGCAAAAGACGTGGCTCTCAACTGAGACGGTTTTGGCTGTTGGTAGGAATCTGATGACTAGTGTACCTGTACCTGTTCTGACACCCTCCAAAGGAATCTGGATCACAAGTGAACTGTCCGAGACCATAAGCCACACCCTTGGGCTAAAGCAAGAGCAAGTTGAATCACTTCCTTGAGGCCAAATGCATACAAACAGAATTGCCTCAATTTCCTATTGACACCTTAAAAAAAAAAAAAGACCATTTCCTTATCTTGTTTACGAAATACAAACCTTTTAGGGTGACTTGGCTTTTCACAGTTTAAAAATATGAATTTGGGGACTTGGCACGGTGGTTCACATCTGTAATACAAGCACTTTGGGAGCCCAAGGCAGAAGGATCACTTGAGCCCAGGAGTTTGAAACCAGCCTGGGCTATGTAAGGCGACCCCACTTCTACGAAAAGTTAAAAAATTAGCCAGGTGTGGTAGTGCATGCCTGTAGTCCCAGCTATTTGGGAGGCTGAGGTGTGAAGATTGCTTGAGCCCAGGATGGTCCAGCCTGCAGTAAGCCATGATGGCGCCACTACAATCCAGCCAGGGAGACAGAGCAAGACCCTGCCTCAAACAATGAAATAAATATATCAGTTTTTGTTGTTTTGTGCTGTGTTGGTTTTTGATGAAACTGAAGCCTTTTAGGGAATGTAGTATTAATGTAGTACCCATCCAATTGCTTACTAGATTATGGTTTGAAATACTGGTAGTGTTTTCATTCACTGGTATTAAATAGGCTTCATTTAAAAAGAAATTAGTATAAATGAGGCACAGAAAGACAAATACCACATGACCTCACATTTGTGGAAACTAAAAAAGTTAAACTCATAGAGGATGCTGGTTACCAGAGGTTTGTGGGGGTGGGAATGAGTTGTTGATCAAAGGATGCAAAGTGTCAGGTAGACAGGAGGAATAGGTTTTGAGATCTATTGGACAGCAGGGTGACCACAGTCAATAATAATAATGAATATTTCAAAATAACTAAGAGAAGCCTGGGCAACACAGTGAGACCTTGTATCTACTAAACATCAGAAAAATTTGTCAGGTGTGGTGGTTTGTGCTTATGATCTCAGCTACTCTGGAGGCTGAGGCTTGAGCCTGGGAGGTCGAGGCAACAGTGAGCTGGGATCCCACTAATGCACTCCAGCCTGGGTGACAGAGCTGTCACCTGTCTCAAAAAAACAAAACTAAACTAAACTAAGAATAAATTTCAAATGTCCCACCATTAAAAAAATAAGATAGGCAAATGAAGTGCTAGATGTGTTAGCTTGATTTAATCATTCCACATTGTAGACAGATATCAAAACAACACATTGTATCTCATAAATGTATACAATTATAAATTGTCAATCAAAATAATCTTAATGTAAAAATTACTAGATGTCGCATAGTTTCTAGTTGAATGTGAACATTATAAACCATATTTGTACCCATTACAAATTGCAATTATTAAATAATCTTGAAAATCTCATCCCACCTTAATGATTTGAATCATGGGACACTGCAAAGGGCACCTGAATATAGGTCACAGTACTTAGGTTCTTGGCTCTTTCACTGAACAGCCACATGATCATGGGCAACCTCTTTAACTTTGATGGCAGTCCATGAGAAAACATGTACAAGTACTTAGTCGAATGCTTGGCATATGATATAGGCACTCAACATTTGTTAAAATTGAAGTTTTAACTCACATTAAACAGTTTCTGTTTTTTTGGAGTTACATAATAAATTGCAGTACCCTCTTATTTGATGTGTAGATCTGGAAATATTCATTTCGTCCAAATGAGACTAAGCAAAATTCCGTATTATCTCAAAACACTTATGGAATAGTATAGTACTCTTTTTTAACCCACAGGTCACAGGCAAATTATAGATTGAAACCAGAAAAATCTTTTTAATAGAAAAATGCCACAGCAATTTAATCAAATCTGAGCAAGGACTCTGCCTGCTGCCAAAAATACCATGACTAACTGTGGCATTATGAGAAGCAATTAATGAAGAGGATATGATAAATAAAATGAGTTAGCTAGAATATCTTTTTTGATGTCTTCTCATTTAATTTCCTGTTATAAGATGGTCAATTTAACTATCAACTTAATAGAAAAGCCAATGATTCTAACAGTTAAAATTTTGGTTAATATAATTCAATTATTTGTGACTTAATGTGGAAGGATTTCATCTGCTACAGACAGAAGTATAAACCCAAAAAAGGATCAGTTATAAATGGTCAGCTCATTTGTCAAAACACATTATCTAGTATGGTATTTTCGAATTTATAACTTGTAACATTTTAATCAATCTACAAATTACACTTAAGCCACATTTTTAAAAATAAAAATAATCAAGAAGATGAAGTAAAAACTGGTCAAGTTCAACTGCTGGATCTGGGATGTAAAATAAGTGACAATACAGAGAAAAGTGTTGAGTTTTTAAACAACAAATTTTGACGTTATTCAAAACACGTTCTTTTATTTTTTTGTGTACTTTGTTTTTGTATTGTTCTTTTACTTCAAAACCACAGCCAACATCATACAAATCACATTCTAAAAAGAAAAAAGAAAGTCCAAAAGATTATAATGAAGATAATTTAATATGTGCATTTATCAAATGTGTCAATGTCATTCTTGAAATAAAAACTTAAAATCTTCAAAATTAAAAAAGCTATTTGGAAACAAGATGCTGAACTTCTTGACAAAGGAAAAAAATACATTCAAGTTCCCAGCCTAATTTCTTAGTTTTTGCACTATTGTTAGTGATAAAGCCTTATTATTATCATTAAAGCATATTGGAAGACACAAAATAACTCACATATTTTCTTCTAACATGTCTAGATACGCTTTGCACAACATTAAATCTCAGCTAATTAATTAAAAACTATGCAGAGTGACAACACAGTGGCTCATTTACTTTTTACCACTGCAGAACGTCTGGAAGCAACACTTATTATAAGTCTATACAGACTTCATAATCCACCTTGTTGAAAACAAGCTGCATAACACTTGTAGAGAAATGTAGGAAGATCGGTTAGTATAGTATACGTCATGTTGTTTAAATATAACCTCAAACACAACTGAATTAGATATGTAGTTGGGTATTTGTTACTTAACAACAGGGTTTTTAAATTTTGGGAAATGTGTCATTAGGCGATTATCACTGCCCAAACATCTGAGTGTACTTAACACAAATCCAGATGGTATAGCCTACTACACACTTTGGCTATACGTATAGCCTATTGCTCCTAGGCTACAAACCAGTACAACATGTTACTGTACTGTAGGCAATTGTAACACGATGATTAAGTATTTCTGTATCTAAACATATCCAAAAATAAGAAAGGTACAGTAAAAATACAGTATTACCTCACGGGACCACCATCTTTTGGATAAATACTTAGGAGTAGAATGGCTAGATCATATGAATGACAGGTACATGTTTAACTTTACAAAAAACTGTCAAAGTATTTTCCAATGGTTGCTCCATTTTACATTCTTCATCTTGGCAATATTCTTTGCTCTAGAATCTGCTTTGTCTAATAATACAGACATTCCAGCTTTATTTTGATTGTTGCTACCGTCTTTTTCATCCTTTTAACTTATTTGAGTCTTTACATTTAAAGTGCACACCTTGTAAGAGGCATAAAATTGGATCTTGTTTTATCCAATGCAACCACCTCTAGCTTTTAACTGGAATGCATATATAGCCAGTGGTTCTCAACTGAAGGTATTTTACATCCCCTTCCTCCTGACCCCCTCCCCTACAAAAGAAACACTGAGCAGTGTCTGGAGATATTTTTGGTTTTCTTTTATAACCCTTGAAAAAAGGAAAAAAAAAACATTCTTAGCCTGCAGGAAGTAAAATAGCAGCTTGCAGACCATGGGTTGCTGGTCCCTGTTGTATTTCTACCTGTCTGAAAGACTTAACTTCCTTTAACATTTCTAGTACTACACTGATGGATCCTTTCCACTCTTGTCTGAAAAGTATGCTGCTTTTGTTTTTCAAATATATTTTCTCTGGACATAGAATTTTTTTTTTTTTTTTTCTGAGATCAAGTCTGTCACCGAGGCTGAAATGCAGTGGTGCAATCTCGGCTCACAACCACCTCTGCCTCCTAGGTTCACATGATTCTACTGCCTCAGCCTCCTGAGTATCTGGGATTACAGGCGTGCGCCACCATGCCCAGCTAATTTTTGTATTTTTAGTAGAGACAGGGTTTCTCCATGTTGGCCAGGCTGCTCTTGAACTCTTGACCTAAAGTGATTTGCCAGCCTCAGCCTCCCAAAGTGCTGGGATTACAGGCGTGAGTCACCACACCCTGCCTGGTCATAGAATTTTAGATTGACAGGGATTTTCTCTGTTCTGTACTTGAAACGTGTTGCTCTACTGACTTCTCAAATTGTTTCCTATAAGAAATCTAACTTCTCGAAGAGAGAGATCCAAGATGGCTGATCACTAGCAGCTCAGGATTGTAGCTCCCAGAGAAAACGCACAGAACGAGAGGATGCCACACTTTCAGATGAATTTTTGTTACCCACGGACTGGAAGATTCCCAGCGGAGGAGCCCCATGGGTTGCCAGGGCGACTCTTGTGGCCGGCATCGTGGTTTTGCCGGCACCCAGGCGCAGCGGTTCTTGGTGCAGAGTAAACGAGACTGATTCATGTTTGGAGCTCCGGGAAGGCAGAGTCGCCCATTTACCTGATTGAAGAAGGGACTCAAGAGGGAAGCCAGACTGGAGATTCCCGGAGCAGAAAAGCACCACGTATCTTGATGCCGCTGTTTTGGCCAGCGCAGTGGGTTGCTCAGATTTTGGCGCTGGGAACCAACAAGTTGGACGTCCACTCAGAGACCTAATTTGAAAGTAGGCAATTACAAATATGACAGGTGGATGAACTCACAATGAAGGAAAGAAACCAGCGTAAAAAGGCTGAGAATACCCAAGATCAGAATGCCTCTCCTTCTACAGGTGATCACAGTTCCTCATCAACAAGAGAACAAGGCCTGATGGAGAACGAGTGCATTCCATTAACAGATTTAGGCTTCAGAAAGTGGATAATAAGGAACTTTAGTGACTTAAAAGAACATGTTCTAGCCCAATGTAAAGAAACTAAGAGCCTCGAAAAAAGGTTTGAAGAAATCCTAACGACAATAGACAATTTAGAGAGGAATATAAGTGAATTAATAGAACTGAAGAACACAATAGGAGAACTCTGCAAAGTATGCACAGGTTTTAACAGTCGAATTGATCAAGCAGAAGAAAGGATATCAGAGGTCAAAGACCAACTTAATGAAATGAAACGAGAAGACAAGATTAGAGAAGAAAGAGTAAAAAGGAATGAGCAAAGTCTCCAAGAAATATGGGACTATGTGAAAAGACCTAATCTACGATTGATAGGTATACCTGAATATCATGAAGAGAATGGATCCAAGTTGGAAAATATTCTTCAGGATATTATTCAGGAAAACTTTCCTAATCTAGTAAGGCAGGACAATACTCAACTCCAGCTAATCCAGAGAATACCACAAAGATATTTCTCAAGTAGAGCAACTCCGAGACACATAATCACTAGATTCACTAGGGTTGAAATAAAGGAGAAAATTCTAGGGGCAGCTAGAGAGAAAGGTCACGTTACCCATAAAGGAAAGCCTATCAGACTCACAGCAGACCTCTCACCAGAAACACTACAAACTAGAAGAGAGTGGGAGTCAATATTCAATATCCTCAAAGAAAAGAATTTTCAACCAGAATCTCATATCCCGCCAAACTAAGCTTCATAAGCGAAGGAAAAATAAAATTTTTCACGAACAAGCAAGCACTCAGTGATTTCATCACCACCAGGCCTGCTTTACAAGAGCTTCTGAAAGAAGCATGACACACAGAAAGGAACACCCAGTATCAGTCATCCCAAAAACTTACCAAAACATAAAGAGTATCTCTATAATGAAGAATCTACATCAACTAATGGGCAAAATAGCCAGCTAGCATTAAATGACAATATTGAACTCATAAATATTAATATTAATTCTAAATTTAAATGGATTAAATGCCCCAATCAAAGACACAGACAGGTAAATTGAATAAAAAGTCAAAACCCATCGGTACGCTGTATCCAGATCTATTTCACAAGCAATGACATACAAAGACTCAAAACAAAGGCATGGAGGAAGACTCACCAATTAAATGGAGAGCAAAAAAAAAAGAAAAAAAAAAACCAGGAGTTGTAACTTTAGTCTCTCACAAAATAGACTTTAATAGTAACAAAGACTAACAGAAACAAAGAAGGACATTACATAATGGTAAAAGGATCAATGCAACAACAGGAGTTAATGATTATAAATATATATGCACCCAATACAGGAGCACCCAGATACATAAGACAAGTTCTTAATGACTCATAAAGAGACCTGGACTCCTGCACAATAATAGCAGGAGATTTTGACACCACATTGTTAATATTCGATGGATCAACGACATAGAAAATTAACAGGGACATCTATGATTTGAACTTAGACCTGGAATAAGTAAACTTGGTGAATTTTTATAGAATTCTCCACCCCAGGTCCATAGAACATACATTTTTCTCAGTATCACATTACACCTATTTTGAAAGTGATCACATAATTGGAAAATTGGAAGTAAATCATTCTTCAGCATTTGCATAGCATTTCACAGACTTAAATGAAATATTGGTTGGCTGTTTGTTTGTTATTTTCTTCCCTTATTCCTTCCTGTCTCCGTTGTTAAGCACAATTATCGTCATAAAAGAGGTTTTTAATACCTATTTTTAGATTGCATTCCAGCCCGGGCAATAGAGCAAAAATCCTGTTCTCTCTCCCCATTTTTCTTTCTTTCTTTCTCTCAAAAATAAATAAATAAATCTAACTTCTCACGTTTGTAACTATTTCTGAGTCACTTGGAAACAGCAACTTTTTGCCTCTAGTCCATTTAAGATTTTATCTTTATCACTGGTATTAAACAATTTGATTATGGTGTACTCTGTTTGGGTTTTTGTTTAAGAGACAGGGTCTGCATGTTGCCCAGGCTGGTCTCAAAGCAATCCTCCTGCCTCAGCCTCTCAAAGTGTTAGAATTACAGGCATGAGCCATGATGCCTGGGTGTAGTTTTTTCATGCTTCTTGTGCTTGGAGTTCATATCTTCTTGGATCTGTGGGTCTATGGTTTCCATCAAACTTTTAAGCTATTATTTCTTCAAATACTTTGTGTGCTCCCTTCCCCGGTCCCATTACACACTAGGGTGCTTAAACTTGTGCACAGCTCACTGATAGGACTATTTTTTTTTTTTTTGGTTTGACTTTGATTCATTTCTATTGATACATCTTCTTCAAACTCATGAATCTTTTCTTCCACAATGTCCAATCTGCCATTAATCCCATGCGGTATATTTGCTATTTCACACATTGCAGTTTTCCTCTCTAGAAGTTGGATTGGCATTTACCTTCCATGTCCCTACTTAACTTTTTGAACATAGGCAATACTGTCTGAATTCTAACATGTCACTTTTTGTCTCATTATGGGTCCTATTTTCCTGCTTATTTGCATCTTTGCTAGTTTGGAGATGACATTGTGGATTTTACTTTTCTAGGTGCTGGATGTTTTTGTGTTCCTATGAATCTTCTTAAGTTTTGTTCTAGAATACAGTTAAGCTACTTAGAAATAGTTTGATGCTTTCAGGCCCTGCTTTAAACACTTGTCAGGCAAGACAGGGACAGTGTTCAGTCTAGGGCTAATTGTTTCCCACAACTGAGGCAAGACCCATTCTATATACTCTACTCAATGCTCCATGAATGACGAGCCTTTCCAGTCTGTCTTTTGTCAAAACAGCCACCGTTCCTAGCAGTCTCTGAGCACGACACAATTACAGTCATGTGTGGCTTAATGAGACAGATATGTTCTAAGAAATGCACCTTTAGGTAATTTCATCATTATGTGAACATCACAGAATACTTACACAAACCCAGACAAAACAGCCAACTACATATCTAGGCTACATGGCACTGCCTATTGCTTCTAGGCTACAAACCTGTACAGCATTCAATTACTGTACTGAATTTGTCGCACAATGGTATGTTTGTATCTAAACATAGAAAAGGTATAGTAAAAATACAGTATGAAAGATAAAATGATACACCTGTAAAGGGCACTTACCATGAATGGAGCTTGCAGGACTAGAAGTTGTTCTGGGTATGTCAGTGAGTGGTGAGTGAATGTGAAGGCCTAGGACATTATTATAACACCACTGTAGATTTTATAAACACTGCACACTTAGGCTTAAATACATTAAATTTATTTTTTAAATGCTTTTCTTCAATAGTAAATTATTTTATAAATTTTTACATTTTTTTGACCTTTTGACTCTCTTATAATAACACTTAAAATACATGTACTGTGGTACAAAAATATTTTTATATCCTTATTTTATAAGCTTTATTAAAATAATTTTTTTTACAAGATACAAACACATACATATTAGCCTAGACCTACCCAGGGTCACAATCAGCAATATCACTGTCTTTCACTTTCAAATTTTGTCTCACTGGAAGGTCTTCAAGGGCAATAACATGCACAAAACTGTCATCTGTGATAACAATGCCTTTGTCTGTAATAATTTGAAGGATCTGCCTGAAGTTGTTTTAGGGTTAACTTTTAAAATATATATATAAGTAGAAAAATATACTCTAAAATAATGATAGGGCAGGTGCAATGTCTCACGCCTGTAATCCCAGCAGGCTGAGGTAGGTGGATCTCTTGAACCCAGGAGTTTGAGACCAGCCTGGGCAGCATGGTGAAATGCCATCTCTAAAAAAAAATACAAAAAACTAGCCGGGCATAGTCGTGCATACCTGTAGTCCCAGCTACTTGGGAGGCTGAGGTGGGAGGATCACCAAACCCAGAAGGTCGAGGCTACAGTGAGCCAAGATTGTACTACTGCACTCCACCCTGGACAACAGAGTAAGACCTCATCTCAAAAAAAAAAAAAAAAGATAAAATAACAATAAATAGTATCAGTAAGACAGTAGACCAGCATCACCACAGACACATAAGACATCATGATTGATAGCTATGACATCACTAGGTGGTAGAAATTTTTCAGCTCCATTATAATCGTATGCAGTCCATCATTGACCAAAATGTCTTTATGTGATCCAAGACCGTACTGTAATATTTTTGGATGATCCTTTCCTTGGCCTCAGGCCATTTCCTCACACACATGCAGTGATCAATACTTACCTGAAAAATCAGGAGAGATTAGTTCCAGATCACCAGAATTCTCTTTCCATGCAGCTCTTTCCCTTCTAGCAAACTCTGGCTGCAAGGGATTCACCAGGCTCTGGGCTCTATCAACAGAGGGATTCTACCAGGCTGCATGTCCCCTTCTCCCTGTCCTATGGCTTAGAAATTTTCTCAAGGCAATAAACTGAGACAATTATAGGACTCACTTTGTTTCCTATTGATCAAGGTTCACTATCCTTTATTGCCTGATAACTAATATCTTGAAAAACATTGTTTCATATATTTTATGCATTTTTTACTGTTTCTGGCCCATCTCAAACTTTTAACCATTACATGCTAGAAAATGTGATGCATTCAAGAAAATAACTGGATAGATTTGTTTTCCAACACTCTGAATCAAAAACTGAGTTATACTTGGTGCCTGAAGAATATAAAATAGTGTAGCTTACTTCTTTGTAAATATTAAAGAATGATTATGAAACATCAAATGCATCCTTTTTTTTCTTTTTAAACTCTCTAGCCCTATGTCACAATGATGTATCATTCTTTTGGAGGAAACAGGACTGTTCATTGCTAAGTAGAATGAATGTAGTACTGCTATTGGTACTTTTAATTCTTAACCCATAAAAAACAAAGAAACAGAGTCAACAGTGTACCAGATAAGTGAGAACTGCACTTGAGATTCCAACCCAGAATCAACTTATGAATACACAGCACACTCATCACATTAAATAAAATGTTCCCCAATTTTTATTTATATTGCATTTATTTGGGATTATTTCATTTTACATTTAAATATCAGTGAATTTATATGTAATCATAACTTTTCTCCTTACAAAATGAAGTTATTATTCATCAGACTTTTATTTCAATCATACAACCTTCCTTTCTCCTTATCAACTCATTTCATCATGTTAGAAGATTATCAAAGTTATGGCTTTTAATGATGAATTAATGTGTCATATACCTACAATCATTGTTTGCACAAATTCCCATCAGTTCACTAGGAATCACAGAAAAAAAAGCAGTGGGCCTGCCACTACAGACCACTTTACACATCAAACAGATGAAGCAACTGTAAGGTATTTCTGTGAAGTATAACCAGGCTAGTAGAAGATTTTTCCACATCATTGATTGTATCTGTTAAGTCACGAAGTTATAGTGGAAAGCTACCTCCTTCTAGTTTTCACTTCCTATATTTTGTTTCATAATTCATTTTCTTCACAATAAGATTAATTAACAGTTAACGTTAAGTAGAAATTAACATGGGAAGCAAAGCATACTATTTAAAAATGAAGTGAATAAATACCACAAATAAAAATTATTTAGGAGCAAATGACCAACTATTATAGCCTATGAAGATTTTCTTGCATTCTTCCAATCCTCAATTTACAAGACTTCAGGCTTAGATCCTATCTAACTGAACTATTGCTTTCAAACTCAAGTCTTAGCTACCATACAGGCAGTGCAAAAACAGAACCACTCAAGGAGCTGAACCTTCATTATGTCTTGAGTTGAACCTTCATTATGTCTTAACTTCTCAGTCACAAAACTCCTGTTGTTTTTTTTGAGACCGAATTTTGCTCATTGCCCCGGCTGGAGCGAAAAGGAGCGACTCGGCTCACTGCAACCTCAGCCTCCTGGGTTCAAAGAACTCTCCTGCCTCACTCAGCCTCTCGAATAGCTGGGATTACAGGCGTGCACCACCAGGCCCGGCTAATTTTTTGTACTTTTAGTAGAAACGGGGTTTGACTATGTTAGCCAGGCTGGTCTCGAACTCCTGACCTCAGATGATCCGCCCACCTCGGCCTCCTAAAGTGCTGGGATTACAGGCGTGAGCCACCATGCCCAGTCAAAACTCCTGTTTTAGATGAATAGGCAGAAATGCCATTCTGACCACCTCAAACAGAATTCTTTCTGATGCACAGATAACAAAAGCTTATGAGACAAAATTTTAAAAGGAGTAAGAGCCCTATTTTTACTATTAAATTAGCTGTCTGACCTTTGGCAAATACTTAACTTTCTGGACTCCATCTAAAAACAAAGAGGAGTCTAGAAGAGATATGACTATAGAGGAACATGGCTTATGGAAATTATATATTATTGCTCTATAATCCTTAATCCATATATATTAAGACACTGTTTCAAAAATATTATTGAAGCCTTTCACCTCCTGATATGATGCAATAGGATGTTTACAAACTACCACAGAAGAAGCATTTTGCTCCCACGTGCAAGCAGTCAAATCTGAACCTAATCAAGCATCTAAATTTTACTATCAGTTTACAGAAAATAAACATGATATATATGTGATATATATGATATGATATATATGTGATATATAATATATATGATATACTTATCAACCAGAAAAATATTTCGTTTGTGACACAGATGCACCTATTTGCACGGACCTATCTTGTTATCAAAAACTGTGCTTTGTTACAATCATTAAAGGACAGAAATATATATATTTAAATCTAATGAAATGCAGGTTTATGTTAAAAATCAATGACCTGCTAACCCAAGGAGTAGCACAGGACTACTATGATTATTAAATACAATGTGATTCTCTAAATAAACAGGTGAAATAATATCAAAGTTCAAAATTCTCTATAATTCTTCCACAAAGACTGTGAAAATCACCTTGGAGTTTCTGAACGAGAGTCCTGGCCCCGTCGGGCCGGCGCTGGTGCTGGCGAGGGCCGGAAGCGCTTACCCCGCGGCAGGAGCCACCACCAGCTTCCCCTGGTTGTGGTGCGGCGGCTGCACCAACCTAAAGGCCTCCTTAATCCGCAGCAGTCTCTTTTCGCTCTCATGGCTCTGGGATTCTGTCGAGACGGGCCCTGCCCGCGCTCGGCTACAGCCAGCCAGCCAGCCAGCCCAGACGCTGAGCTGTGCGCGGAGTATTCCCCGACTTTCTAGTCAGAGGGCCCCAGGCGCCTAGCGGGTCATTACCGCCCTGGCGTTCAAATAACTCCCGCGAGAGAAGGAAATCCCGCGAGACTGCTGGCAGAGAGTAGGGAGGTGGAAAACTGGAGCGCGCACCTCCTGACACCGCTCCGGTTTCACGCTTGCGCAGAGGGCCGATCCAGTTTTTTCCGGCTCAATTTTGGAATTTGTGAGGTAGGCCGGAAGTGGTGTTGCGGAGCGAATGAGGGGAGATCCGAGCTGCGCCTCCGCTGGGGAGACCTGAGGCTTGCGGCGTCGGTTCCGGCCGGGTCGCGGCAGCTAGGCTGGAGGTGAGGCGAAAGAAGGGCAACCTTTGGTGGGAGTGGACCGGAGTCCGCTAAAGCGAAGCAATCCAGGGTTCGTTGCAGGGAAATATAGTCTTGGTTTTGCCCCCGGTATGAACTGAGGGAAAGTGAGAGCGGCAGTAATCTAGGCCTGAAAGGCGGTTATTCTAGGGTCGGCCGAAGGTTCAGGCCAAAGTTCTTTGAAATCCTAGTTGGCGCCATGGAGGACGGAAGGAAACCGGTCAGGAATCTCCTAGGAAGAGGGCTATGTTTTAATTTAGCTAAAGCTGGCACCTGGTAATTTCCACTCTTAGGCCTAGTAACTAATGCGTGCTTAACGTCAAAACAGGAAACAAAGGGAAGTGCAAGAGATGGAAGGTAATTTTAAGTTAGTGGCTGTATGACAGATTTGCAGTGTCTTTTGTTTCTACCTTTCGTCTGTCTAAAGGATTAAAAAAAAGATATTACATCCTTTTTTTTAATCCTTTAGACAGACGAAAGGTAGAAACAAAACTATAATACATATGTACTCACCAGTGAATTGGAGAAATAAATGACTATATAAGTGACTGAAATCGTTTGTCAGCTCTACCCCATCTTATTCTCTTCCCTTTTGCCCAAGGAAACCACTCTCCCTACCACCAAGCAATCAGTAATGTGTGTGTGTGTGTGTGTGTGTGTGTGTGTGTGTGTGTATATCTTTTTGCAGCTAGCTTGTTTTACTTAATGTTTTTAAGATTTTTCAGTGTTGTGTAACTCCACCTCATTCATCTTAATAGCTGAACGGATATTCTGTGAATTTAATATGTCACTGTCCATTGTTTGGTATCTTCAGTGCCTGACATTCTTTAGGTACGGTAGGTAGCTAAATGTTAGTTGAATGTATGACTGCTGTAGCATTTGAACTAAGTAAAAAAGAATGAATAGGACTTCATATGACCCAACAGGAGTATTCCAGGCAAAGGGAATACTAGCCAAAAGCAGAGACATGAAAGTGCATGAACTGTTTTAAGAATTTTCATACTTTTAGTACTGAAATGTAGAATGTATGGAGATCATGTCATGAAGGAGAAACCTGGAAAGATGAAGCTTAAGCTTAAGGGATATTATCCTGAAGAGTTGTTGAGTGCCGTTGAATGCTTTTCCAATTAATGAGAAACTGATCAGAGTTGTATTTTCAGAAGATAATACAGCACACTAGAGATATATCTTAGGATATAAAAGATTATTGACAGGGAATTCAAGACTATCAAACGTTATAACAATAACAATCATTGCATTAAGCACGTAAGACAACCAGCCAGACTAAAAATCCTAAACATTTTCCTAATCTATATTATCACATTTCTAAACAATTATTAGTATTTCATATTTTCTTCTGTCAAACTTGCAACATTTTCTGCTTCGGCCTCTCACTTAGCTGATACCTTGCATCCAATTCAGTTAAAAAAGAATGTCCCCATGCTTTCATCACCACATCTACCAGATCTGTTCCCTAATATACTGCCACTGCTACTACTATAGGTGAACTGTCTGATTTAGGAGGGAGAGTAAACCCTTTAAAAAATCCTTTTTACAACAATAGTGACTTGAACTAGTGTTATAAACTTTCAAAGGGGGATTGAAACATGAATAGTAAGAATATGAAAGAACAGAAAGGTTAAGAGACAATTGCTTCTAAGAGAATAATCCGTATATAGTAATATAAAAATAAGATACTTTTTTTAATGTTTTTTGTTTTCAGGTGGATTTAGGTTCCAAGCTTTAAAAGCTAAATCTAAATTTACTTTACATGTATGCTTTTATAGGATCATTGTTTCTACTATTTCTTAGCATTTAAAATAGAATCTTTGATAGTCCTATTTTAAGTAATATTGTATTAGCCTTTGTCTTACATATTTCCAAATTGTCCAAATATAGTTGGATAACTTATTTTTTATTCACTGTGATAAAAATAGAATGTGCGTTGTACAGTTTACTACAGGTATCACTAATTTTCTCATTCTTTCAAACACATTGAGTAACTACCATACAATAAGCACTATTCTAGGAATAGGTAGATAAGATTTATTAATGGGAAATCACTAACCTGAAACCAGATCATTTGACTGTGTTAATACACCTTGGTGTATAAGAAACTTTCCACTACAAATATTTGGTTACCTTAATTGGATCTCTTCCTTAAGGGAGGCCAAGTAGATGGATAGCTGAATAACGAGTGTTATTACTTGGAAATTTGGTTGGCCATGTAGCCACAGGAGCCAGTTTCAGTGTGCACATTCTTAAGCATCAGTGTACACATTTATAGGTCTTTGGTGTTTTGGCCGACAGAACCCATCTGGGTTATGGAATCACACTGGTATACTTCATCGTGTTCAGGTATGAACATGTTCTGATTTACATTGAGTACTAATTGAGCATGTCTGTTTAAATTAAAGTTCGAGAACTTATGATTAGGCCAGAACCTCAGGTTTGAACTTCTCCCCAGAGTTCCTCTGGCTTCTCATTAAGGCTGGTTTCAGAGATGTAAGTAAATAAAGTCAAACAAAAGACTTTGTAGCACATTTTGTTTAGCATTGTTTTTCTTGAGCTATATATGATAAATATTTAGGGAGAGAGAGCAGAAGGACAAAATTGTAGTAGTTTGAGGTTTCTTGGGGGAGAGTTGAAGCATTAAAATATACTAGCATCCTTATATGAACTTTTAACTATGGAAGGAAGTGTCAATATTCTCTTTCAGGCAGCTGTTTATCTGGTTTAGACTGTTTCAAGGCTCTGTATATTGCCCTTCAACTTTTCTTATGCATTAAAAAGAGATCTAGATCATTTACCTTCAGCAGTGTAGTTTTGGTCTAATATATTGATGACCACTCACTGTATTGGAACTTCCAAGAGGTATTTACCATAAACTCTTTAGTCCTGCTAATAACCTTGGCATAGGACATAAAACCTCCTAAGAAAAGCTTTGTCTCTTTCCAGCCAAGGTTAAGTATTTGTAAAATGTCATCTTTCTTTTTTGGGGGGGTGTGGGAGGGCAGAGTCTCACTTTGTCACCCAGGCTGGAGTGCAGTGACACGATCTCGGCTCCTGCAACCTCTGTCTCCCTGGTTCAAGCGATTCTCCTGCCTCAGCCTCCCGAGTAGCTGGGACTATAGGTGCATACCACCATACCTGGCTAATTTTTTTATTTTTAGTAGAGATGAGGGTTTCCCCATGTTGGCTAGGCTGGTCTTGATCTCCTGACCTCAGATGATCTGCTCACCTTGGCCTCCCAAAGTCCTGGGATTGCAGGTGTGAGCCACTGTGTCCAGCTAGCATGTCATCTTTCAAGGAAGCATCTAACCAAGATTAAGTCAAAGGCACCTACCAGGTCCTGAATTCTCTCCCAGATGCACACCTTTTAAGGTACAACCAGCTACCATATATAATAAATCTGTAGCTATTTAACCATTGTTAAAGCATTTAAGATTTTGACTTCCTAGAAGAACTCATAGTCTGCATAATAATTGTATTAAAAGGTAAAATACCTGATCAAGAAAAAGAGGTTTAGGGCCAAACTATACAACTTTATAACTAGAGCAGTACCACAAAATAACAGTGTTTTAAAATGTACTCAGGATTTATTTTACTCAAATATGGTAAGATATGCAGATGTGAAAATGACTGTCATGAAAGAAGAAATTTTTATACTCATGTATCCTTAGAAACAGGAAGCATAGCACCTTACACCATGCAAGGGTGCCATACCTAGAAGCAGCAGGATCAGTGGGGAGAGGAAGTACAAGGAAACTACAGGAAAGCCTTTATTTGCCTTTTTGAAGAAGGAATGGGCAAAACTGGATAACTGGGCTTGAACAGGGTTAAAATTGGCTGGTTTAAAGAATTTTGGCTGACTTAGGACATAGGGGATATCCCTAGTTGCCTGGTAGCTGGTCCTGGAGTGATTAGGACAAGGCAATATTATTGGTCTGGAGTATAAGAACCCAAGATGTCTGTGTTGGGTGTGAGTATAGGTGTGGGGGTTCTGGATTGGTTAGTTTACATAGGAATTAGCTAACCCTGGTAAAGGTAGTACCTCCCCAGTCATCGAGGACCCACCCAGATACCAGCGCATTAACTATAGAAAAATAAGAAAATACAGTTAATACAAACTGTCCTAATGAAGATATAGTATTAACATAGTTAAGACATGTTGAATTTTTAATAAATAAACACTACAGTAAATGTAAGACTGCCCCTCTTCCAAAAAACTCGAGATAATTTGATGGAAAAGGTGGGTAAGGAAGGGTTGGAACTACTGTTACGGCCATAAGACTGAAGTACACTATGATCCAAGAGAGCAGTGCAGTACAACCAAGGCAGGCATGACCAAGATAGGTGCGGCCAAGCAAAAAGGAAGTATGTATGGTAAATAAGCTATACTCCTTCATGGCTTGCTGTATTCAGTTTTGTTAATATACTTTCCAACTCCTGATGCCAACTTCTGAGTTTTACTGTCATTATTTTTCTGTTTACCAATCTCGATGGAAGTGGTTTGCCTTATAGAAATAGGCCTAAGCCAATATAAGATAATGATAGAGAGGGTTATAGACTTTTTGCCTCACCATCCATGATCTTAGATATCATAAAGGCCCCCGTAGCTGGCAGTAATATTACTTTGTACTGTGATACTTTCATGTCTTATCTCTCATCTTATTCCCAGGTCAAGGATGCATTCCCAGGAAGGTTCCATAAAAATATATCATCAGCTCCAACCTGATATTTGACCTAGCCATGGAAAACCTCATTGGCTCATTACTAGATCAGACCACAAATATGATTAAGGAATGGAAATCTAAGATAAATTTCCACTACTTGAAGATGTTCTTATACAAGTCAACAGTTTAGCAGATCAGCTAGATTCTTTCATCATCAAGCAGACATACTCAAGGTACCAGCACAGCAAAGGGCACAGAATGTCTAAATCAGTATTTTTTACAATATGTGTGAGACCCATTAGTGAGTCATGAAAGCAATTCTGTGAGTCACAATGAACATTAAAAAAAAAAAAAAAACAATAAAATGTAAAATATCAAAGTGTTTTGCATGAATCCTTTGCCTGAATTGTGCACATTGCAAGGAATGCTGAGGTCAATTTCAATTTGTGAGAAAGGTATTTGATGGAGGGGATAGGATGAATAGAATGTATATTGGCCAAGAAATGATTTTCGGGCATTTGCTCCTGGGTGTTGTGCTTGATTTTCATAATAGCAAGGTTAATTCATAGTCAAGTTTTATATTACAGTGACTTGCAACTAGTTGTGAAGTCTGAGATACTCAACTGAGATTCAATTGCAAACTTTGAGTGTAGTTTTGAAAGTATGCTATTTAGACTTTGTATATTTTTTTCTTTTTTGAGTTAGTGCCAATTATAACATTTTAATCAAACTGGAACAAATTGTTATTAAAATGGATCGTTTCTTTATTAAAAGAAAGAGAAATAGTGAAGTGAAATATGTAGAAGCATGTTCAAGTTCATCTGTTGAATCTGGAATTGTGAATAGTAGCAATATTGAGAAAAATACTGACTCTAATCTGCAAATTTCAACTTCATTTGAGCCACATTTCAAAAAGAAAAAAGTAAGTGCAAGACGTTATAATGAAGATTACTTAAAATATGGCTTTATCAAATGTGAAAAACCGTTTGAAAATGACAGACCTCAGTGTGTTATTTGTAATAATATTCTTGCGAATGAAAGCTTAAAACCTTCGAAATTAAAAAGGCACTTAGAAACTCAGCATGCTGAACTTATTGATAAGCCTCTTGAATATTTTCAAAGGAAGAAAAAAGACATAAAATTATCAACACAGTTTCTTAGTTCTACTATTAGTGGGAAAGCCTTATTATCATCATATTTAGTTGCATATCGTGTGGCAAAAGAGAAAATAGCTAACACAGCTGCTGAAAAAATTATTCTTCCAGCATGTTTGGATATGGTACGTACAATATTTGATGATAAATCAGCTGATAAATTAAATACTATACCTAATGATAACACAATATCGCTTCGAATTTGTACTATTGCAGAACATTTAGAAGCAATGCTTATTACTCGGTTACAGTCTGGTATAGATTTTGCAATCCAGCTTGATGAAAGCACTGATATTGGAAGCTGCACAACGCTTTTTGTTTATGTCAGATATGCATGGCAAGATGATTTTATGGAGGAATTTTTGTGTTTTTTAAATTTAACCTCACACCTAAGTGGATTAGATATTTTTACAGAATTAGAAAGGCGCATAATTGGCCAATATAAGTTAAACTGGAAAAACTGTAAAGGAATTACAAGTGACGGCACAGCAACCATAACTGGAAAGCATAGCAGAGTAATTAAAGAATTACTAGAAGTTACTAATAATGGTACTGTGTGGAATCATTGTTTTATACATCGTGAAGGTTTAGCATCCAGAGAAATTCCACAGAATCTCATGGAAGTATTGAAAAATGCAGTGAAAGTTGTTAATTTTATTAAAGGAAGCTCACTGAATAGCAGGCTTCTTGAAAAATTTTGTTCAGAGATTGGAAGTAATCATACCCACTTACTATATCATACCAAAGTTCGTTGGTTGTCTCAAGGGAAAATACTAAGTAGGGTTTATGAGCTCAGGAATGAGATTCACTTCTGTCTCATTGAAAAAAAATCTCATTTGGCAAATATTTTTGAAGATGATATTTGGGTAACAAAATTGGCATATTTAACTGATATTTTTAGCATTCTTAATGAACTAAGTTTAAAACTACAGGGGAAAAACAGTGATGTATTCCAACATGTTGAACGTATCCAGGGATTTCGAAAGACATTATTGTTATGGCAAGCAAGACTCAAAAGTAATTGTCCTAGCTACTACATGTTTCCAAGATTTTTGCAGCATATCGAAGAGAATATTATTAATGAAAACATTTTGAAAGAAATAAAATTAGAGATATGGTTGCATCTTACTTCTGTATCTCAAACTTTTAACCACTTTTTTCCAGAAGAAAAATTTGAAACATTAAGGGAAAACAGTTGGGTGAAAGATCCATTTGCTTTTCGAAGCCCTGAATCAATAATTGAGCTAAACTTGGTGCCTGAAGAAGAGAATGAACTATTACAGCTTAGTTCTTCATATACATTGAAGAATGATTATGAGACCTTAGGTTTATCAGCATTTTGGATTAAGGTAAAGGAAGACTTTCCATTGTTAAGTAGAAAGAGTGTCCTGCTATTACTACCATTCACAACTACTAGTTTGTGTGAACTAGGGTTTTCTGTCTTCACCCAGTTAAAAACAAAGGAAAGAAATGGGCTGAATGGTACAGCAGCTATGCGGGTAGCATTATCTTCCTGTGTTCCAGACTGGAATGAACTTATGAACAGGCAAGCACACCCATCATAGTAAATAAAATCTTACCTAGTTTTTGTTTTTGTATTTCTTATTTTGTAGTAGTATTCTATATTATATTTAAATGGGACTATAACATTGTATGTGATACTTATGTTTTAATTTTTGTTATATTTAATAAAATTATTTTATGTTCATCGAACAAAAATTTAATGAATTTCTGTTAGAGACCAGGAATTATTCCAGAGACATTTGGGATACAAAAGTGAACAATACAGATAATTCGCTAGTGGAGTTTATATCCTGGTAAAGAGAAATTGACAATAAACATAATAAATAAGCTTTATAATATTTGGAAGCTCTTAAGTGCTATGGAAAGAGTAGTAAGAAGTACTGGGAAACCAAACCATGAAGGATTCTGTAGAGCATAATTGGGCCTCTGGCTTTTGTCAATGGAATAGAGAACAGTTGAAGTGTTTAAGCAAAGGAGAGAGATGATCTGAGTCAGGTTTTAAAAGACACTCTGGTCACTCTTTTAAATTCTTAGAATAAGTCTGGATTAAATGTTACTCCCCCCTCACTGGGCATGTGGCTCAGATCTGTAATCCCAGCACTTTGGCAGGCCATGGCAGAAGGATCACTTGAGCCTAGGAGTTCAAGACCAGTCTGGACAACATAGTGAGACCTTGTTTCTACTAAAAAATTTTTAAAAATAAGCCTGGTGTATTGTTGCACACCTGTAGTCCCAGCTACTCAGGAGGTTGAGGCAGGAGGTCGCTCAAGCTCAGGGGTTTGAAGTTGTAGTCATCTGTGATTGCACCACTGCAGTCCAGCCTGAGCAACAGAGTGAAACCCTCTCTCAAAAAAATTAAATGTCACTTCCCTAGAGAAACCTTTCTAACCACCTTAGGGTAAATCCTCCCATTATTCCTTTTATTTCTTTGTTTTTCTTGTAGTACATAATTTGTAATAATTTTGATTACTATCATTCTGCCACCCTGGAATATGTAATTCATAATTACTTGATTACTATCATTCTTCCATAGTTGGGGAGATGATGTCCATTTGCATGATACATAGTATGTATTCAATATCCATTTGCTAAAGAATAAATGAATCAATAATACCTAACATCTCTAATTTGCAGTCATTTCCAGTAATAATTATTAAATATGTGGCAAATTTCTTTGCCTTTTTTACTTTTTAAAATCTGATTTTGGGGCCGGGGACAGTGGTTCACGCCTGTAATCCCAGCACTTTGGGAGGCCGAGGCGGACATATCACCTGAGGTCAGGAGTTCGAGACCAGCCTGGCCAACCTGGTGAAACCCCGTCTTTACTAAAAATACAAAAATTAGCCGGGCGTGGTGACGAGCACCTGTAATCCCAGCTACCCTGGAGGCTGAGGCAGGAGAATCACTTGAACCCAGGAGGCGGAGTTTACAGTGAGCCAAGATTGCGCCACTGCACTCAAGCCTGGGCAACAGAGTGAGACTCGATCTCAAAAAAGAAAGAAAAAATTTGATTTTGACATAACTTCTGTAAGCATCCAGAAAGGCATTGATGCTGTTTCTTCACATCGTTGTGGATGCTTAAGCAATGTATATTGTGTAATATATAGTCTTCAAACTAATTTCAACTTCTGCCTCTCTGTGTACTCCTTCCTTCACTGGGTGATACTATTTTGGCATGGTCTTATTAAAATCATACAGGGTAGCAGTTCCTTTCCATCTGCTATCATGCCTAGCCTTGTAATATTTGATTTTTCAGATTTCCTATTCTATGGAAGGTAATTGATTTTTTCTTTATTTGATGCTTGAAATAAAGTGTTGAAAAATCATTTTCTGTGAGTAGCTCATATTTCTGCACAGTCTGAATCCCCCGTTTGACCATGTTCACATTTAAATTAAGGATGTATAAAGGAAACATTGCTGGATAGTGAAGCTAGAGATAGCACCTCCCCTAGAGACATCCCAGGGAAGTAAAGATAAGCCTTCTCTTTTCTCACACTAGGAAGGGAATTTGCCTACATTCCGGAAATAATGAGTAATCTCTGGAGAAGATGGAGAGTCATGTCAGCAGCTCCATAAAAGCCTAGAAACTATTAAAATTTGGGGCTCCTCTTCTGTAGTGCAACCACTGCATTCAGAGGTAACACTTGGCCTTTACTGTATTACGTTATAGGAATTGGAGCATGGGAACACACACAGTGCTACTCTGGCTGCTGTTTTTGCTATAAATAAGAAATTGTTTCTCTGATCCAGAGTTTTGTGTCTTTCTGTGAGTATGTCTGTCCTGTAAAATCTTTTACTATGTAAGGTAACATTTACGGGTTTCAGGGAGTAGGATGTAGACATCTTTGGGGAGGCTATTAAGCCTACTGTAGTCCACCCTCTGGTCTCCAAAGACTCATCCATTCCACTTGAAAAATACATTCACCCATCCTAAGGTCCCCGTAGATCTCAACCCATTATAGTGTTAGCTTAAGTTCAAGCCTTATCTAAGCTTCATCAACTAAAAAGTCCGAAATCTCATATCTAAATTAGATATGGGTGCAGCTCTGAGTGTAATCGATTCTGGAGCAAAATTTTATATCTACAGACCTATGAAACTAGGAAGCAAGATCTGTGCTGTAAAACAGTAGTGGGACAGAAATAGGGTAGCAATCATTAGATGTTCTCATTCAGAAAGGAGACACCACCCAATCCCTTTCAAAGTCTCATGGGCAAATTCCATTAGGTTATAAAGCCTGGGAATAGCTGTGGCTCTGGCACCTGCCCTCTGTACCTGGGGCTCCACACTCAGAGCCATCCTTTTTGATGTCTGTCACTGAGTAGTTTTGTCAGTCTGTTTCTTGCTGGTAGAATTTAAGGAGCTCGATTGCCTTCTTTCATTTTGTCTTCTCTGTCCCTTTTAGTCCAATTTGACAGTGTTTCTGTTGGTAAAACAAAATGTTGTGGGTTATAGGGATTCACTCCACTGAAAGAGGGGCTCCTCAACAGATTTCCTGAATAATTCTATCTCTACTTGGGACTTCTGCTGAGATTGGTTGAGGGGATTTGTGAGTCACATGCCTCTTGAGATAGCCCTCTGTGTAACTGAATACTGTAATCTTTAGTACTTCCTAAGCAGTAGCAAAAGACTACCCACACTTACAAATAGTTAAGATAAATTTCATACTATGTATATTTTACCACAATTGAAAATTCAAAACCTTTTTATAGACGGATGTACAGCCACATTGTTGGCTTTCTCACCAGAGCATGCTTTCCTTACAGTGGATCTCTTAGGAGTTAGGATGAGTGGATCTCATCCTTTGCAATCTCAATAGGCTGAGAATTTCTCAAATCATCAAATGCTTGTTTTATTTTCTAACAGTTCTCTCAGTTTATCCCTTTCCTCTCTCATTTTTCTAAAACCAATGATAAACCAAGTGAGATTTTCATCACTGCTTGGAAACTTTGTACAAATACATTGCTTACAAGTTCTGTTTTCTTACAATTTTAGGACACAATTCATCTAAGCTTTCTACCACTATACAAAAAGAACGCTCTTTCCTTTAGTTTCAAAAAATAAGTTTCTCATTTCTTTGTGAGCCCTCACCAGCAGCACTTTTAACACCTGTATTTCTACAGTTTATGGTGTGTTAAGATTTTCTCTAATATAAGTTTTCTCTACAATACTCTCACTTCCAGGCCCTCATAACACCCATATTTCTACTAACAGCCTATTCGAGGTTGTTAGACCTCTTCTATCATATTCCTGAAAATTCTTCCAGTCTCTCTACAGATTATCCAAATCCAAATTACTTCCATAATTTTAGTGTTCGTTACAGCAGAATTGTCATAATTTGAGGCCAGAAAAGTCTTTCTCTTGATGATTGAACTCACCTATTCTCCAATCTTGCTTTTTCCCTTGTGGACTCTGGTCAAGATTAGACAGGAATAATAGTCCTGCTCCTGGTGATTCCCAAGTTCAGTCTTGGAAATGAAGGGAAAAGGAGGCAGAAAGAGTGATGGTTTCAGGTACCCAAAGCTGTATGTGTTTCCTGTTGCTGCTTAGCAAATGCCACATAATGGCTTAAAGCAACATAAATGTGTTCTTTTTTGGAGTCCAATGTAAGTCTTAATGGGGTGAAAGTCAAGGTGTCAGCAGGATTCATTCCATCTGGATTATTCAGGGAAGAACATTTCCTTACCCTTCCAAGCTTCTGAAGTCTGCCTGCATCCCCTGTCTCATGGCTCCTTCCTGCATTTTCAGCGCCAGCAGCATAATATCTTCAAGTATCTCTGTGCTTTTGCTATCACATAGTTTTCTCTGTGTCTCTGATTTACCTGACTTCCTTCTATAAGGACTTTTAGGATTACATTGGACTCATCCAGATAATTCAGTATAATCTCCCCATCTCAAGATCCTAAATTTAATCACATCTGCGGAGTCCTTCTTACTATATAAAGTAATGTATTTATAGGCTCCAGGGTTTAGGACATGAACTAAACTTTCTTTGCTGGGCTATTTTTCAGCCTTCCACAACAGATAATAAACATACAACATATGACATAAACATTCAGAACAACGATTGAAAGTACACTGTGAAATATACTATTCTAAGGCCTTTAAATGCGTAATCTCTCTTTATTCTCTGGCAATCAAGATTTTTGGCCAACAAAAGAAACACAGTTTTCAGTAAGGAAGCTCAGAAATTATTGATAACTCATAATGATCAAGAGAACAAAGTGCAAATGCCTTAGCATTGTGCTCAATGGCTTTAAGATATGACCTAACTTCCTGTCTAATTTCCGTCTGCATCCTGTTTACCAATCAAACCAAACTTTCAACTGTTTCCAGAAGCTCCATGGTTTTTTCCTTTTCTGCCTTTGCTCAGGCAATTAGCTCCATCTGAAATCTCTTTTGCCACAACTGTATGTATCAGCATACTATTTCTTCTATAAGTTTATATAAGTGGAGTAATAAAGTTTGTCTGCCTTTACATCTAGCTTCTTTGATTCAGCATGTTTTTAAAATTTTTGTCATTTTTTTGTATTGCTAATAATACTCTATTATATGATGATATTGCAAGTTACTAATTTATTCCTCTCATTGGTCATTTGCATTGTTTACTGTTTTGAGTTACGAATTAAGCTTCTACAAACATAGGCATAGATGTGTTTTCTAGGCATAGATGTATTTTCATTTTTCTTTTGGTAAATACCTAGGAATGAAATATCTTCTTTGGTGAGGTATAGGTTCAACTATTTTGCCAATTTTGAGATGTGGTGGTTTTTCTTACTTTTGAGTTGCCAGTGTTCTTTCTATGTTTTAGATCAAGCTTCTCCAACCCACAGCCCATGGGCCACATGCTGCTCAGAACGGCTTTGAATGCAGCCCAATGCAAATTTGTAAACTTCCTTAAAACCTTATGAGATTTGTGCATGTGTTAAGGGTGGCAAATATTTGAGTCTCACAGCATGAAATATGTTAGCAATAGAAGGAATCTGAGTTACTGTCAGTGAATCTGTATGGGTCTGCCTCCTCAGAAAAAAAATCTCAGTATTTAAAGACATGAGTTTGCAGGTTAAAAGGGCTCATGGATTGCCCACTACAATGAAAAACGACTACCTTTCCCCAAGTTCATCTCTGAAATTTCATACTCTTGAGAATAAAAGGAAATTCTGAAAACTTCCAGATAGAAAAAAACAGGCCAAAGAATAAACAACAAAAAGTTCAAATAAACAGAAATATGAAAATGGCTTCAGATTTCTCAACAGCAACACAGAAAATAATGGAGCACAGCCTTCAAAATTTTGAAGGGAAATGCTTTCTAACACAAAAGTCTACCCAACTAAATTCTCAATCAAATGTGAGGTTAGAATAATGAAATTTTGAATTCTTATGCAAAAATCTCAGAAACCCAACCAAATAATCAAGTGTGAGGGTAGAATAATGACATTTTAAATTCTTATGCAAAAATCTCAGAAAGTTTAGTCCCCTATGTATCTTTTCAAGAAGCTATTGGACGATGTGCTCCATAAAACAAGAAAGAGGAGGACATGAGTTCGTTTTCATGCTACTCAAAGACTACCTGAAACTGCAAACAAAAAGAGGGTTAATTGGACTTACAGTTTCACATGCCTGGGAGGCCTCAGAATCATGGTGTGAAGTGAAAGGCACTTCTTACATGGCAGTGGCAAGAGAAAAATGAGGAAGAAGCAAAAGTGGAAACCCATGATAAACCCATCAGATCACAGGAGACTTATTCACTATCACAAGAATAGCATGAGAAAGACTTGCCGCATGATTCAATTACCACCCTCTGGCTCTACCACAACACATGGGAATTCTAGGAGCTACAATGCAAGTTGAGATTTGGGTGGGGACACAGCCAAACCATATCACTAGGAAACAGGACATTCAGCACAGGAGAGATGAAAGGAAGTTACCAGGATGGCTGCTGTGCAGCAAGTAGAGAGAGCAAGAAGCTCAGATTCAGACAGAAAACTGGACAGCTCCAGAACGGATGTTTTCAAGAACCCACCCTCCCCTGCCCATAAAAAAAAAAAAAGGTGGGGCACAGTGGCTCATGCCCATAATCCCAGCCGAGGCTTGCAGATCACTCAAGGACAAGAGTTTGAGATGGCCTGGAAACCCTACCTCCACTAAAAATAAAAAATTTAGCCAGGTGTGGTGGCATGTACCTGTAATCCCAGTTACTCAGGAGGCTGAGGCAAGATAATCACTTGGACATGGGAGGTAGAGGTTGCAGTGAGCCGAGATTGTGCCACTGTATTTCAGCCTGAGCGACAGAGTGAGACTCCATCTCAAAAAAAAAAAGAAAAAAAAAATCATACACACCCCCTGAGATATTGACTGATGTTTTTGAATGTTTCAAGAGATTTACATGTCTATCAGAGAGTTTGACCATAATCATAGGTGTTCATAGAATATCAAGCAAATACACAAATAAGTGTGTGTGTGTGGCCAAGGCAGGGATTGAGGTGTATAGACAATGATTACCTCCAAGGTAAACAAGTGGTTTACAACAAATAAAATGTAATCGTAGAATGCTATAAGCTCAGCCATGAATAATACTGGCAAGATCATAATACTGTAAATGCTGATAACAGATTTAGAGTTGTGATATAGCCATATTAGCAGAATGAAGGGTACAGAAGGATGCATTTTGGAGGTGAGACAGGATTAAAGCTAAAATCTCTTTTTTCATACTAGGAAATTAAAGAATAATATCCAAAACAGAAACATGGGCCAGGCGTGGTGGCTCATGCCTGTAATCCCAGCACTTTGGGAGGCCGAGGTGGGTGGATCACAAGGTGAGGAGTTCAAGAGCAGCCTGACCGACATGATGAAACCCCGTCTCTACTAAACATACGAAAATTTAGCCAGGCTTGGTGGCGCACACCTGTAATCCCAGGTACTCACAAGTCTGAGGCAGGAGAATTGCTTCACCATGGGAGGCAGAGATTGCAGTGAGCCAAGATCGCACCGTTGCACTGTAGCCTGAGTGACAGAGCGAGACTCTGTCAAGAAAAAAAAAGAAAGAAACAGAAACATCAACATATAGCATATAGGCATTATATTAGTCTGTTCTTGCATTGCTATAAAGAGATACCTGAAACTGGTCATTTTTTTTTTTTTATTGCATTTTAGGTTTTGAGGTACATGTGAAGAACATGGAAGATTGTTGCATAGGTACACACATGGCAGTGTGATTTGCTGCCTTCCTCCCCATCACCTATATCTGGCATTTCTCCCCACCATGCTATCTCTCCCCAACACCCCACACCCCACTGTCCCTCCCTTGTTTCCCCCCGACACACCCCAGTGTGTGATGCTCCCCTCCCTCTGTCCATGTGTTCTCATTGTTCAACACCCGCCTATGAGTGAGAACATGCGGTGTAGAGGTTTAATTGGCTTACAGTTCTTCAGGCTGTAAAGGAAGCATAGTAGCTTCTGCATCTGGGGAGGCTTCAGGAAGTTTCCAAATGTGGTGGAAGGCAAAGAGGGAGCGAGGAGTCTTACATGGTGGCAGCAGGGAGCAAGAGAGAGAGGGAAGAAGTGCTACACACTTTTAAACAATCAGATCTCACTCACTATCATGAGAACAGCACCAAGGGGGTGGTGCTAGACCATTCATGAGAAACCCACCCCAAATCACCTCCCACCAGGCCCCACCTTCAACACTGGGGATTACAATTTAACATGAGATTTGGTGGGGACAAACCATACCAGGCATGTGTGAAAGGAAAATCTTGGGGCCCCAGAATTACTAAACTAAATGGAAAAGTCAGGCTGGGAACTGCTCAGAGCAAACCTGCATCCCATTCTATTCAAAGTCATTCCTCTGCTCACTGAGATAGATGCATATTCTGATGGCCTCCTTTGAAAGAAAGGCTTATCAGAAACTCAAAAGAAGGCAAGCAACCATTTGTTTCTCACCTACCTATGACCTGGAAGCCCTGTCCCTGCTTCAAGTTGTCCCCACCTTTCTGGATGGAACCAATGTACTTCTCACATATACTGATTAATGTTTCATGTCTCCCTAAAATGCATAAAGCTGCCGGGCGTGGTGGCTCATGCCTGTAATCCCAACACTTTGGGAGGCCGAGACGGGTGGATCATCTGAGGTCGGGAGTTGAAGATCAGCCTGACCAACATGGAGAAACCCCATCTCTACTAAAAATACAAAAAATTAGCCAGGCGTGGTGGCTCATGCCTGTAATCCCAGCTACTCCGGAGGCTGAGGATCACTTGAACTGGCGAAGTGGAGGTTGCAGCCGCGCCATTGCACTCCAGCCTGGGCAACAAGAGCGAAACTCCATCTAAAAAAAAAAAATTGTATAAAGCCAAGTTGTCCCCCAACCACCTTGGGCACATGTCATCAGGACTTCCTGAGGCTGTGTCACAGATGCCCTCCTCAACCTTGGTAAAGTAAACTTTCTAAATTAACTGAGATCTGTCTCAAATTTTCGGGGTTCACACATGTTATTTAGAAATATGGAAGTAAACACCAGGAACAAAACTGTTCAAATGATTAAAAATGCTTACCTCTGGAAAGTGGATTTAACTTAAGGAGGGACTGAACCAGAGAATGTGGATTTTGGTTATAGAAAACAAGAGATTCAAATAAAACAGGTGTAGATAGAACACCTACACCTGTGTTGTCCTCCCTCGTGTTTATCAAGTGTTTGCCAGGCACTCAGAGTTCATTGCTGTCATTACTGTAAGAATTGAGGACTTGGGCCTCCACGTGGAATTCTGTTAATACCAGCTCTCTTAAACTGACTGTCTCCAGGATTTTGCATCTAGCCGGAAGGGAGATTGTGACCTCTGACAAGTTAGTTGGCAGTAGGTATCCATGGAGAATTTGTTCTGGGACAACCCTGGATACCAAAATCCACAGATGCTCAAGGCCTTTATATTAAATGGTGTAGTACAGTATTTGCACATCCTCTCCTATAATTCAAATCATCTTTAGATTCCTTATAATATCTAGTACCTGTTATGTAAGTAGTTGTATTATTTAGGGAATGATAACAAGGAAAATAAAGTCCGTTTATGTTCAGTACAGATGCAAGCATTCTTTTTTTCCCCAAATGTTTCTCATCCATGGTTAGTTGAATCTGGATGATGAATTCACAAATATAGAGGGCCAAACATACTTAACGTCCCTGAGTTTATCCATTAGTAAAGAGAGAATAATTATAACCCTAGCTAGGAAGGATGCTGCGGAAAGTAATGAATATTATGCTTGCAAAGTGCTTGGCATGTTGTTGTGGTTTTATTTCCTGAAAACAAACAAAAATCACTTACTGACTGGTGTGAAGAAGGGCATCTGTCAAAGTTGTCATCCTTGGAAGAAGAAAAGTCTTTCTTTGATGAATTACCTTTCCTCCAACCTCGTGGCTTCTTTGGGACTCCCTCCCCAGGACACCAAGTTAAGATTAACCTGGGCCGCAATGCACCGGTCCTGTCCCAGGTGATGTTCCAAGCTCAGTTTTTTGTTTGTTTGTTTGTTTTTTAGACAGGGTCTTGCTCTGTCTCCCAGGGCTGGAGTGCAGTGGTGCGATGACCACTCACTGCAGTCACTGATCCCCTGGGGTCAAAGCCTTCTCCCATCTCAGCCTCGCAAGCTGCTGGGACTACAGGTGCGCACCACCAGGACTGGCTATTTTTTTTTTTTTTTTTTTTTTGTAGACAGGAAGTTTGTTTTGTTACCCATGCTCCTCTGGTTCATCTGCGTAACAGACTACACTCAAGCGATCGGCCCCACTCGGCCTCCCAAAGTGCTGGGACTGCTGGCCTGAGCCACCGCGCCCCGCCCCAAGCTCAGGCTTGAAATAAACTGGATCGGGAAACAGAAAACAGCGAATTGTCAGAGCTAGAGTCCCGCCCAGAATCAGTTTGCGGAGCAGTCTAAGTAGAAGGAGAGAAGGAGAAGAGAGAAGGCACAGGGCTGGAGGGACCAAAGTTCCCCGATGGCGGCCCGGGAGTGCACGGCCTCGCGGCAGCTGCTGCTGCTGCTGCTGGCGGCGGGCGGGGCGCGCGCGCTGTGGAGCGGGGAGGGCACCAGCCCACAGCTGCAGGACATCTTCCTGGGCCGCTGCGCCGAGTACCGCGCGCTGCTGAGTCCCGAGCAGCGGTGAGGCCGCCGGCAGCGCGGGAAGCGGGGCGGGGAAAAGAAGCAACGGTGTAGAGAACTTGGGGAGGGGAAAACTGGCGCTAAAGGTCGGGGTGAAGGGACAATGAGAGAGGCCTTGAGGGGAGAGGTGAGTGTGGAGACAACGATGGTCCTGAAGGATGGGGGTGAGTGTGGAGGAGGCTGTGAAGTGTGTCTGCGGGTGAGGGGGTGCGCTGTGCTAGAGGTGAGGGGTGTGTGTGTGTGTTCTAGAGGTGAGGGGTGTGTGTGTGTGTTCTAGAGGTGAGGGGTGTGTGTGTGTTCTAGAGGTGAGGGGTGTGTGTGTGTTCTAGAGGTGAGGGGTGTGTGTGTTCTAGAGGTGAGGGGTGTGTGTGTTCTAGAGGTGAGGGGTGTGTGTTCTAGAGGTGAGGGGTGTGTGTGTGTTTTCTAGAGGTGAGAGGTGTGTGCATATGTGTTCTAGAAGTGAGGGGTGTGTGCATGTGTGTTCTAGAGGTGAGGAGTGTGTGTGTGTGTATTAGTCTGTTCTCACACTGCTATGAAGGAATACCAGAGACTGAGTAATTTATACAGGAAAGAGGTTTAATTGACTCACAGTTCCTCATTGCTGGGGTGGCCTTAGGAAACTTACAGTCACTGCAAAAGTCAAGGCAAAAGAGAAGCAGGCATCTTCTTCACAGGACGGCAGGACAGAGTGAGTGCAAGTAGGGGCAAATGCCAGATGCTTATAAAACCATCTGATCTTGTGAGATTCACTCACTATCATGAAAAGAGCATAGGGGAAACCATTGTTATGATTCAATTACCTCCCAACTGATCTCTTCCTAGACATGTGGGGATTATGGGGAGTATGATTCAAGATGAGGTTTGGTTGGGGACACAAAGCCTAACCATATTAGTATGTGTGTGTGTTCTAGAGGTGAGGGGTGTGTGTGTGTGTGTGTGTGTTCTAGAGGTGAGATATGTGTGTGTGTTCTAGAGGTGAGGGGTGTGTGTTCTAGAGGTGAGGGGTGTGTGTGTGTGTTCTAGAGGTGAGGGGTGTGTGTGTGTTAAAGAGGTGAGGGGTGTGTGTATGTGTTCTAGAGGTGAGATGTGTGTGTGTGTTCTAGAGGTGAGGGGTGTGTGTTCTAGAGGTGAGAGGTATGTGTTCTAGAGGTGAGGGGTGTGTGTTCTAGAGGTGAGATGTATGTGTTTGTTCTAGAGGTGGCGGTGTGTGTGTGTGTTCTAGAGGTGATGGATGTGTAAGTGTGTGTGTGTGTGAGTGTGAAGGAGAGTGGAGAGGTATCCCTCTAGAAGTGAGGGCTGGGTAGAGGTGAACTGGGTAATAGCCCATTGCCAGGCAGCATGTTTAGTTTGAACCCTCAGAAACCAAAATGTGGTCTCAGGTTGGAATTCCTTGAGTCCAGTCCTTCTGGAATTCAAATTTCAGATCCCCTAAATCTAGAGGATTTCTGAAGTTTGGGTCTTTCTTGCTGGCACTGCATTTCTTACTGATTTTTGTTCCTTCTGTGAACCCCCCTTTTCTTATGTTTGTGATGTCTCTTTCTTGTGCTGATTGTTTTTATTGTCATGCATTTCAGGCAAATAAAAAACAGCAGAGAATAATATAAGAAGCACCTGTGTTACACACCAGCCAGTATGAGAAACAAAAAGTTACAGATGCCGTGGGAAATATTTTTCGAAAACTAGCATGGACCTCAAGAGGGGCTGGCACTGGAGGGTGCACCTGCCTTACCAGGGGTGGAAGCCTTTTGCAGCATTGGAACTCCCTCCTGACATCACACCTCCTGCTGGCTGGCCTGGCCTGGCCTCACCTGGTCCCTGATTTCCACAGTGGACCTGGACAATGGGACCAGGCCTGATGTTAGGTCTAAATGAAGAGGCACCTGTGTATAGTTTACTGAAATTATCACATCCTGCTCGGTGTCATTTCTGCTTGTCTCTGTGAGCCTGGGGCAAGGCTGTGTTCCTTAGCTCTGAGAAATCTGTGCAGTGCCTTCTGAGAGACAACTCCAGTGTCAGATTTCTGAATCTGTCACCTGAGCCATGACAGTTTGTTGAGTGCAGAGTCACCATATGACAAAATCCCTTGTAAAGCGCTTAGAGAAGTGAAAATACTTCACATTACATCGTGATGTTCATATGTGTGTTTTCTTCCCAACTTGTACTTTTGCACAGGAACAAGAACTGCACAGCCATCTGGGAAGCCTTTAAAGTGGTGCTGGCCAAGGATCCCTGTTCCGTGCTTCCCTCGGACTATGACCTTTTTATTAACCTCTCCAGGCACTCTATTCCCAGAGATAAGGTAACGCTACAACCATCTTGGGTAAAACTTTGCTCTCTGTCTCTACAGAAATGGATGGTGCGTGGGCCAGGTGTAAGATTAGCCGTCCCCTGCATCCTGCAACGTCACAGAAACATCAGGCAGCACACACAGTGTGCTGGTTCACAGTTCCACAGGCTGTACAGGAAGCATGGCAACATTGGCTTCTGGGAGGACTCTGAGAGCTTTTATTCCTGTGTAAGGCAAAGTGGGAGCAGGTGTGTTATATGGCACGAGCAGGACCAAGGGCAGAGGGAGGTGCCATACGTTTGTAAATAATCGGATCTTCTGAGAACTCCATCACGAAAACAGCACCAAAGGGGGAAATCTGCCCCCATAATCCAATCACCTCACACCTGGCCCCACCTCCAACATAGAAAATTACATTTTGACAAGAAACACAAATCCAAACCATGTGAGTTTCCAACAGTGATTCTAGATCTCCTGCCGGTTGTGGGCAGAAGAAAATTTCCTAAATCAGCAAGTCAGTGTGAGAATCACCACAAGGACATCAGGACATGGCCATACCTGTCACACTGGGCCTCCACATCTGTCCAGTTCTAAATAATCTTCATCTTAACTGGCCCAATGGCCTGACCCTTGAGAAATTCAGAAAACCCTCAATATCAGTATCCTCCCAGGAGACCAGTCTCTCCATTTAATGGGTCTTAAGATGATATTCATTCAGTACCAGTTTATTTAAGAAAACCACATATCTATATTCTGTCTACACCCTAAGGTCTAATAAAATAAAAATAAATGAGAACATTTCCATAAAACCCTAGCTTAAAACAATACCTCAAGTTTAAAGAAAGCTAGACACCATTTTTGTTTCTCTGACATAAATATTCTTAACCTGATTTTTTTCTATTGTGCGTTATTTGTAAAAGCAAGTAAATGGAACTGTGAGGTTCAAAGATAGAATAGACTGAAAACATGAGTTTTAAGTACATGCTGTTTTTGAACCTCACTGCCTTCCTGTCACTGAAAGGGGGAAGCCAACTTTTTTTCCTTCTCTTTCATAGATTTGGTGCTAGTTGATGAACTCAGTATACTTCCTGGGCTATTTGTTTGCCAGTCATTGGTGCTACAGGTTAAGGATGTAATAGTGAAAAACCGCCCTCACCCTTGGGGACCTTCTAGTCTAAATATAGACTGATGGAACTACTGAGGGTCAGATGAAATAGTGATGGGGGGATTTGTGTTATTGTTGTATGAAAAAGCTGTAGTGGAAACTATAAAGTATAATATAAAAGTGGCCGGGCGTGGTGGCTCACGCCTGTAATCCCAGCACTTTGGGAGGCCAAGGAGGGTAGATCACAAGGTCAGGAGATTGAGACCATCCTGGCCAACATGGTGAAGTCCCGTCTCTACTAAAATACAAAAATTAGCTGGGCGTGGTGGCACACGTCTGTAGTCCCAGCTACTAGGGAAACTGAGGCAGGAGAATTGCTTGAGCCCGGGAGGCAGAGGTTGCAGTGAGCTGAGATTGTGCCACTGCACTCCAGCCTGGCGCCTGGCAACAGAACAAGACTCTGTCTCAAAAAAATAATAATAATAATATAAAAGCAATGTGTTTTGGAGGCACTTGACACTTTAGGAAGTGCTTTTTGTGACTGCATGTTCTCCTGGCCACAGCTGTGGAAGAAGAAAAAGGGCCCATGCTCTGCATTTTCCAGAAGTAGAAAATGAGAAACAGGGAGATTGAACACCTTGGTCAAGATTACATATCTAATGTATGAAAGAGCCAGGATTCCAGCCCAGGTCCCTTGATTTTTTTTTTTTTTTTTTTTGAGATGGAATCTTGCTCTGTCACTAGGCTGGAGTGCAGTGTCGCAATCTTGGCTCACTGCAACCTCCGCCTCCCAGGTTCAAGCGATTCTTCTGCCTCAGCCTCCCAAGTAGCTGGGACTACAGGTGTGCGCCACCATGCCAAGCTAATTTTTGTATTTTTAGCAGAGACAGAGTTTCGCCATGTTGGACAGGATGATCTCGATCTCTTGACTTTGTGATCTGCCTGCCTCGGCCTCGCAAAGTGCTGGGATTATAGGCATGAGCCACTGTGCCCAGCCAATCATTTTTAATGTAGGTAATCTTATCACATGCATGTGTATTTTGTACTAGTGAGAAAATATTTCATTAACATTTGCATGATCTCCTGGGAAGAAAGGGAGGAGAGATGCTAGCACTCTTTGAATGAATAGGTGAAGACAACAAAAAGGTAAATTAAGTTGTTGTGCAGCAGGTCAGAGTTGAATGAGAACTGGATTGCCTGACTTGCCTTGAGGATATTGTGCCTGAGGAGTCTGTTTTGATTTTGTTTTGTATTTAGATATTTTGTTTGTCTTTCCTTAGTCCCTTTTCTGGGAAAATAGCCACCTCCTTGTTAACAGTTTTTCGGATAACACCCGTCGTTTTATGCCTGTGAGCGATGTTCTGTATGGCAGGGTTGCAGATTTCTTGAGCTGGTGTCGACAGAAAAATGCCTCCGGTAAGTTTCCTGCACAGATCACAGGACACTTAAGAGCTCCTATGTCCTATTCGTTACCATTTGTGCTAAATGCTTTCATATGCATTCATTTCATTTGATCCTCTCCAAGTCCTCTGAGATAAGTGTTAAGAATAGTTAATAATAACAATGCTAGAGAATGCATATCTTTTGCAGGTGCCAGTCTAAGCAATATATATATGGTGCTATGTATACATATACACACACACAAACACACACGCACATATATATATTCATTTAATGCCACAACAGCCTCATGGGATTCTATCATAATCCCCACTTTGATAAATGAGGAAACTGAGGCACAGCAAGATTAAGAAACATTCTCAGGGGGGCATAAGCTAATAAGCAGCAGACAGTCGGACTCCAGAGCCCATATTCTCAACCTTGCACAACTCTGCCTTGCTATCCTCATTTGTCCAGAGGGGGAAGCTGAAGCTTAAGGAGGTTAAATGACTGGAAGTGGTAAGACTGGGTCTCAGCTCTGTCCTGATAGATTCTGAAGGCTGTGTGCTTTAACACCACTCCAGGCCACCAGCAGAGATTTCGAGATCCAAGTCATAGGGAACGTTAGAGTCACAAGAGCTGGCCTGAATGTACTGCAAACTCTCCTCATTCATTCAACTGTGGTGCGAGGAGCTGGCGACACAGCAGTCACCATTTTCAGGGAGCTTATAGCCTCATAGGGGCTATTAACTTGAGTGATATGGGCTGTAATGCAGGAAAAATGGTGTGCCAAAGAGTAGCAGAGAGAGACACCAGCCTCCATCAGGGCATCAAGGAAGCTAGAGGAGGAGGCTAACAAGGAAAGAGGTGAGGGAGTGTTCCTGTCATGAAGACTGGAGATCCTTCCTGGATATGAGTCACTTTAAAAGTTAATATAATGTCAGGCTAGGCATGGTGGCTCACTCCTGTAATCCCAGCACTTTGTGAGGCCGAGGTGGGTGGATCATTTGAGGTCAGGAGTTCGAGACCAGCTTGGCCAACATGAAGAAACCACATCTCTACTAAAAATACAAAAAAATTAGCCAGGTGTGATGGTGCATGCCTGTAATCCCAGCTACTTGGGAGGCTGAGAGAGGAGAATCCCTTGAACCCTGGAGATGGAGGTTGCACTAAGCCAAGAACACACCACTGCACTGCAGCCTGGGTGACAGAGTGAGACTGGGCACAAAAAGGGGAGAAAAATAACAAAGAGTTAACCTAATATCAGTTCTTTTTATTTATCCTCCATTCATTTGTCCATCAAACTAAAATTTATAGTGTCTACTATGTGCCAGACCCTCATCTTCTAGACAGTGGGAACCCAGTAGAGAATAAAAGAGGAAATTAATACCTCATTAATTTAAGCTTACATTACAGGAGGGCAGGTAAGACAATAAACAGGCAAGTGAAATATATAGTCTGCCTTAAGATTATAAGGGCTATGGAGAAAAATGAAACAGGTAATAAGGACACAAAAACTGGAGGGTGGAGGGCCAGGGAGAGGAAAGTGTTGTATTTTAACCTAGATGCCTACAGAAAACCTCACTGGGAAGCTGGTATTTGAACAAGGACCTGAAGAAGAGAAAGAGCATTTTCTGACGGGAGAACAGTAATTGCAAAGGTCCTAAGGTGGGAGCGTGTGTGATATATTTAATAGCAAGGAGGGCAGTGGGCAAAGAGGAAAGTGTGGGCTCTGAGGCTAGAGGAATAAAGGAGGGCCAGATGGCACCGGATGTTGTGAGGCCTCTGCTTTTCACTGTGAGTGAGATGGGCAGCATTGCAGGTTTCAGGGCAAATGGACACAGCCATTCTTTCAATGGAGATGACCAGGAAGCCTTCGTTTGATTATGCTGAAGGTGGGGAGAAGGCAGGGAGGAATGTGATGAAAAACACATACAGAAAGGGAGAGCCTTCCAGAAAAGCACCAGTTATTCCTTCCTCACCTCACCCACTGCCTGTTTCTATCTATGCCCTCTTTGTTTCAGAAGGAAGTGAAGTCCAGCAGTTCAGGTCAGCTAAATAACAGTATGTGTGTGTCATAGAATCCTGTGGGGCCACCAGCAATGGTGATGGGGTTTTTAATTTATTGACCCGGAAAGAAGCATATTTTTAAGCTAAAAATAAAGTTACAGAACCCTGTGATTGGTATGATGCTATTCAAGTAAAAACACATATACTCAATACATCTATGAAAATACACACTTAGAAAAAAGTCAAGAAAATAGCAAACCCAAACCATTGACAGCAGTTCTTTCTTATTTATTTTATTTTTATTTTTCAATTATTATTTTTTGAGATAGGGTCTCACTTGGCTGCCCAGGCTGGAATGCAGTGGTATGATCACAGCTCACTGCAGCCCTGAACGCCTGTCCTCAAGGGATAATCTTGCCTCAGCCTCTTGAGTAGCTGGACTACAGGTACACAACACTACACTAGGCTGTTTTTTAAATTATTTTTGTAGACACGTGGTCTTGCCATGTTGCCCAGGCTGGTCTTGAACTCCTGACTTCAAATGATCCTCCTGCCTCAGCCTCCCAAAGAACTGGGATTACAGGCATGAGCCACTGCACCTGGCCTTGGTTCTTTTTTTTAAATTTAAGTTTTATTTTATTTTTCATTGACGGATAAAAACTATATATATTTATGGGGTACAATGTGATGTTTTGATGTGTATATATGTTGTGTAATGATCAAATCAGAGTAATTAGCATATCCATCATCTTAAACATTTACTATTTCTTTGTGGTGAGAAATTAAAAATCCTTCATACTAGATATTTTGAAATATACAGTACACTATTGTTAGCTGTAGCCACCCTATTGTGCATTACAGCCCCAGTGCTTATTCCTCCTGTGTAACTGTAACATTGTATTTGTTGACCAACATCTTTCCATCTCCCTTATCCATTCCCCTCCCCAGCCTCTGGTAACCACTATTCTTCCTCAACCTCTATGAGATCAACTTTTGAAGATTCCACTTATAAGTGAGATCATGGAATATTTGTTTTCCTGTGCCTGACTTATTTGATTGACATAATGGCCTCCAGGTTCATCCATGTTGTTGAAAATGACAGGATTTCATTGTTTTTATGGCTAAATAGTATTCCATTATGTATATATGCCATATTTTCTTTGTTAATTAGTTGATGGACACAGGTTGATTCCATATCTTGGCTATTATGAATAATACCATTAATAGCAGCACTTGCTAGGAATATGAGGTCAACTTCTCTATTAGAATTTTTTTTTTCTTTGTAGAGTATATGATAAGCACATCCCACATCCCACTGATCTGCTGGAGTCTTTAGTCTGTCCTTAAACATTTTTAAACGTAATACATTTTAACATTTTATATATTTTTCAATGGTATAAAATTTCTGTTTTCTGGCTAAGGATTATCACTTTCTCAGTACTTTTTTTCCTTGTATTTACTACTAAGATAATGTCTAACAACTGAATTTTTGTAGAAGGCACTTCTCCCAATAAAGCAAAGGGTGTTTGTTGTTGTTGTTGTTTATGGGTTTTTAAAACTTACTTTACTAGTGCTCCAGTAGAGAAATAACCCAGCTAACATGCTGATGCGCAGTGGTCAGCTAGGCTCACTCACTAGCCAGCTGTTTAGTTCTCTGCCTTCCTTACATTGTGATGAGCAAAATGATGAACGTCTTTAATATCATGGACAAGGTGGTCCCTCACCAGGCTCCTTGTGGATCAAATGGGAAGAACTGTGGATGTTAAACTTGTACACATTGTACAGAATGGAGGCTAAGTATATTTCATGGAACTGGCATACATTGTAAGTTAATTCTTCTCTGAGATAGATAATCTTTGGAATAAAACGTGTTTGTCTACTTTCCCCTTAGGACTCGATTACCAATCCTGCCCTACATCAGAAGACTGTGAAAATAATCCTGTGGATTCCTTTTGGAAAAGGGCATCCATCCAGGTAGTGCGGAGAATGATGATATCTGAGTGGTTGAGCATGTGTTGGACCTGTGGGGATGGAACACGGTGGCTCAGAGTCTGTGCCCCAGGTCATCACTCAACTCTGAGCCTCATTTTCCACTTTTACCAAATCATGACTCATGCTCTCTGCTCTATAAAGTTGTGAGAATTTGAGGAAATAAATACTTAATGCAGTGCCTGGCACAGAGAAAACATTCTGTAAATGTTGGCTATACATGTGGGTTTTAAGTTGTTATTATTATTTCCATTATGTCATGGTTATCGTTAGTATTTCCAATCAATGATTTTTGATTGCTACTAAAATGGGGCAACTCCTGCCTTATGGAAGACCCTAGGACACCTAAGATCAATTTGTGGGGGTCAGAAATGTCCACAAGACTAATATTAATGGGAGAGGAATTGATAGGTGATGGAGGGTAAGCGGGAGACACAGAAATGGTCCCCTGAAAGTAGGTCTGTCTCCCAGAGAATGATGTTACCAGAGTTGATGACAGCTATAAGTAGCTATAACATGCCAGGGACTACAGCTTACACTCTCTGTCATGAGAATTAGAATAAAGATTAGAAATAAAGAGGGTTCCATTCTTAGTTCAGTGCCTGGCAAAGAGCTGCTGACTATTTAGTGTTAGCTAGGCTGACCAGGTGAATGTCAGGGCAGTTCCACCCACCACTGCCAACCCCCTTTCAGGACTCTGCATGTCTCTTTGGGTCCCATCTTCTACCCTAGATCCTCAGGTGTCCACTAGGTAGATTGTTAGTCAGGGTGAGAAGGACCTTGGTCAAATCCTCCGTAGTGGCTGCAGTTTGGAACTAAGCAGAGGGTTCTTCCCAGATAAAACATACTCTGTTTATCACTGTGCTCTGCTGCCCACCCCAAGGGAGCATCATTTGCTCCCACTGCCTATAGGTTTCATCTTGAGCACAGACTCCAGTGAGTTGGCAGTGGCTGCCAGAGCTCCTCACTGAGAATTGGGAGGCTACAGAGATGTCATCATCTGAAAGTGGGATCAAATAGTAACTAAGGGGAGATGTCAACATCACATGTAATGGGACCATATATTTTACCCAGTGTCTCTGCTGGACTTCCAAGTGTGTGCTCCAAACCACCACCTTATACTTCCTCAAATTCTAGAATGGAAATCTAATACTAGTGCCTACATTTTTCTGAGCCCTTGGCATTTGCTGTGTAGTCAAAGCATGACGAAAGGTAGTGTGGTATAGTGATGAGAAGTGGATTGAAACCTTAGCAGATAAATATTCAATAAATGTTAGTAGTTATTATTTTAAATATTTTCTTCTTTATGACAGTTCTATGAGACAGAGACTCTTAAAATCCTTATTTTACAGATAGTAAAGTAAGGTACAGAGAGGTCAAGAAGTTTTACTAAGGTTATGGAACTGACAAGCAGCGGGGCCAGGATTTGAAAACAGACAGGCTGGCTTGAGATCAGACTTTCAACCATGACGTTATATGGCCTCATTGCATCTGCATGCTTTTAATTTTAATTTTTATCTTTTTTTTCGAGATGGAGTCTCTCTCTGTATCCAGGCTGGAGTACAGTGGCACATTCTTAGCTCACTGCAACCTCTGCCTCCTGTGTTCAAATGATTTTTCCACCTCAGCCTCCTAAGTAGCTGGGACTACAGGTGCATGACACCGCGCCTGGCTAATTTTCATATTTTTAGTTGAGACAGGTTTTTGCCATATCAGCCAGCTGGTCTTGAACTCTGACCTCAGGTGATCTGCCCACCTCAGCCTCCCAAAGTGCTGGGATTACAGGTGTAAGCTGCCATGCCTGACCCTGCATACATTTTTTAAAAAATATTTTTTCTTTTTGTCAGTATAATAGCTGCTCATAACAGAAAATGACAAACATAGAAAATATAAATTTCACCGACATTCCTACAACCTAAAGGCAACCCATTGGTGATCAGGTGTTGGCACTTAAGGATTTAACTATGACTGTTAGCACTATTTGGAAGCAATATGAGAGTATATTGTTTGGTATTGAGTGTCACTTTGCTAGGGAGTGAACCCAGCCACCTATATGTCAGTGCCACATATTTCACCTCTACACATCCTTCATTCTAGTATAAACATTTTATGATGGAAATTACATGCTTTGGATAGTAATTCGAAGTGGAGATTTTGGAATTTCTGTGGACCTGTCTCTCCCTTGGGAATTCCTTGACTTCTGCCCATGTGTTTTTAATACAGTAGAGCTCATGCTCCTCCAACAACTGTTGCATTTTGCTTTGAAAGTAAAACACTTCCAGCCGGGCGTGGTGGCTCACGCCTGTAATCCCAGCACTTTGGGAGGCCAAGGCTGGCGGATCATGAGCTCAGGAGATCGAGACCATCCTGGCTAAGATGGTGAAAACCCGTCTCTACTAAAAATACAAAAAATTAGCCAGACGTGGTGGCACGCACCTGTAGTCCCAGCTACTCAGGAGGCTGAGGCAGGAGAATCATTTAAACCCAGGATGCGGAGGTTGCGGGAAGCCGAGGTCGCGCCACTGCACTCCAGCCTGGGCCACAGAGTGAGCCTCTGTCTCGAAAAAAAAAAAAAAAGTAAGCACTTCCTATGCTATTGCAAATCTTTGTTGCACTTTGTAGACTGTTACTAAGGGCTGGTTAATATTTCAGACACGTAAGTATCATAGTTTACTCACCATTCCCTTGTTGTTGAGTATTTTGTAGTGGTTACAATATTTCAGAATTACAAGGAATGCTTCACTCCACATCTTTGTGCACAATGCTCATGGTAGTCCTTAGTGCTGCTTGCCAAATATTTCTGGCTTGTCTTCTGAGCCCACGGTTTGCACTCCCCTGTCTCATGAAGTTATTTACATGTGACTTACCCTGACCAATGAGTTGTGAGTGGGAGTAATGTGTGTGACTTTTGGGTGGAAGCCTTTAAGGAGCGGTCCATGATTTGTCACTATCTCCTCCCTTTCCTGGCAATCAGAGATTTTACAGATGTGTCCCAGACTGAGGACACGTGGAACAAAGTCCCAAAGGGCTTGTGATAAACATGTAGTGTGAGCATGATATAAATTATTGTTATTTAAAGCCACTGCAGTTTTGAGGTTCTTTGCTAAGGGAGAATAACCTAGTTTATTCCAGCGGATAAGATACTGCGTATTTTCTATTATCTTCTTAGTGTAGATTCCCAGACATGGATTACTGAGTCTATGAGTTTTTTGACATTTCAAGGCAATTTGCTTTCCAAAATAAACCAGTTTGCATTTCTACCAAGCCATATGAAATGCCACATTTATCATATCCTTGCCGTTATTTAGAACTGACAATTTGTAAAAATGCTCATTTTATCGTAGAAAAATGTCACGTCTTTATTTGCTAAAAATACTTGGTTTTTCTTGTAGTATTCAAAGGATAGTTCTGGGGTGATCCACGTCATGCTGAATGGTTCAGAGCCAACAGGAGCCTATCCCATTAAAGGGTAAGAACACCACACATTCAGACACAACAGAGGATGCCAAGATGTTTATTTAATTGTTTTAAATAGAGGCCAAAGAAAATTATCCTAATCCCTATCTCATGCTTGCTTCTATAAATTCAGGTAGAGCAAAACAGATGAATGACCTAGTGATCAGAGCCATATCTACAGAGTTAAACCATTAACAGCTGATGAATACAAGAATAATAAGTAACCTAAAAATAAAAGTTAAAATTTAAAAAAAAAGAAACCTCTAGAAGCTTTTTTCTTTTTTTTTTTAAAGTAATGTGTAAATTAACAACTGAACTGGAAAAAGTATCATATTGCTTTAGGTCTTTAAGAAATGTTTCTCAGTTTTTTTGCAGATTATGAAATTCCAAACTTCCAGAAGGAAAAAATTACACGAATTGAGATCTGGGTTATGCATGAAATCGGGGGACCCAATGTGTAAGTCACGGTGATATTGATAGTGATAATTGTGCACGTTTGTTTTTCTTGTATATGATATGATAAAGTTCATTTAACATTTTCAGTTTGGGGGAAATGACAGCCTTCTTTGTTTCTAATGAGGTTGATAGAGAAAGACAAAAGCTTGACTTTCTGGCAATGCCGATAGCCAGTCCTGAGCCCAGAGAGAAAACCTCCTTTATCTGGGAAACTCCTCTCAGCCAGCGAAGACAGTGTTCCCTTCTGAGTGACCCAGCCAGCTTTGGATGAGCAAGTTCCTTATGCATTTGTGAGGGTCTAAGCCAGTTTCTTCTTCTGGTCATTTGAAATTCAAAAGCCCTCACTAGTGGTTCTCAGAATTAACCTAGGGACTCTATAATTAAGATGTTATTCTCAGATAACAACCAGCTCTTCAACTGGATCTTGAATAACTGATTAAGAAAACTTTTATGATCCACATTTTCTGGAAAACCACGAGTTTACATGTAAATGCAGGCTGAAACTCATCCTTCTCAGCAGTAAAGGGCACTGCTGGCACAAACTCAAGGTAAAAAAATTAAACTGATTTGGTTTAAAGACAAGCCAATGAGGCCACAGCCTAATTAAAGCTAAAAAGCCATAATGGAGCTTTGGAAGCAAGCTAGGACCTTATCCTTCAGAACAGTCCCTCTGTGCTACATGGAGGAAAGTTTTACTAACCACGAGGAGTGGCGGTCCCATTGAAAGTGTTTGGGAGAAACTCAGTGAATTCCCTGTGTCCTTGTCAGCCCCCATGACCCTCTAAGACTCATCATATTAAGGGCTGATTTTTCCCCCGTCTCTTGGGCAATAGATTGTAATAAATTTGAAAACTACTTAATTACATAAGTAATACCAAGATCTGCATTCCCCTTCTCAGAAGACAAATTATACTTACTTTTGCATGAAAAATGTGTATCATTGGTCTTATTTTTGTGAGACGTTGCTCTGTCTAGAATTTATATTTGCTTGTTGTTTTATGTGTCTATCAGAGAAAGCTTGTGCTTTGAACCTACCTTTACCAAGATAAGGGGATTGCAATTCAATGTCATCTCAGCCCATCCTGTCTGCTGTAGGAGAGGTTACAAAAGGAGTCAGAGCACCTGGTTGTATATTTGAGCCACAGGGTGAAGATGCAGGTCATAGTCTCAGAAAGTGGGACTCTTGGCTCAGATTTTAGGGGACACATATTAGCAGCATAGTTAATAAAATTGTAATGTATTAGGGATTATCATTGTTAAATAAGTAGATTTTAGATGCTCTTATCACACACAAAAGTAACTATGTGAGATGATAGATGGTTAATCTGCCTTACTACAGTCACCAATTTACTATCTATATGTATCTAATGACATCGTGCTTTAAACCTCAAATATACAAAATAAAACTTATTTAAAAAATAAAACTCATAAGCAGAGAACTAAAATCAGCATGGCTGACACCTGATTGTGTTTAGCATGGTTTGGGCTGCCTTTATTTAGAAAAAAAACAAAAAACAGTTTATATTTATTTATTTATTTATTTTGAAATGGTGTTTCACTCTTGCTTCTCAGGCTGGAGTGCAGTGGCCAGATGTCAGCTCAATGCAACCTCTGCCTCCTGGGTTCAAGTGATTCTCCTGCCTCAACCTCCAAGTAGCTGGGATTACAGATGTCTGCCACCAAGCCCAGCTAATTTTTTGTGTGTTTAGTAGAGACGGGGTTTCACCATGTTGGCCAGGGTGGTCTCAAACTCCTGACCTCAGGTGATCCACCTGCCTCGGCCTCCCAAAGTGCTGGGATTACAGGCGTGAGCCACCGCACCTGGCCTTTATAGTTATTTTAATAACCCATTCACTTATCTCTGTGTCCAGGTGTCCTGCAGCCTAAATGTCATTGCTTACTAAAAAAAAAAATTATAAGTAGTGAACCTGGCCCACAGTAAGGCATTGTCCCAGGTATTGTCAAAGTTCTAAAAAATGATGTTATTCAATACTTTGCCCTCTTCATTCCTGTAATGCCTGGAATTCCACTTCTGTAAAAATTTCCAATTGCTTATTTCCTCCCTGTACACTCCCCCTTTATTAATTTTATAGTGGGGAGGCTGTTTACCATCCCACTTCATGTAAACTCAGGGCCCTGCCTATAATATACCATGCTTAATAACCACAGCTGGTGGTGTTGTGTCTACCTCGGTTTGTGTTTGTAAATTCTCCCTGCTTAATTGTGACCATTAATGAAAGCAGACAAGAATCACTGTTGGTACAAGTGTGGGAAATTGCCACTCTTGTACTTTATCAGACTGTTTATATAAGAGCCTTAAAATGGATTCAAATCGTTGATGCCAGAAAACCTACTTTCAGGAATTTATGCCAAGTGAACAAACAATTAAGAATGTGTATGAAAATGAAGTTCTAATCGGTGACTATCTGGGCTGGTGGTACAGGAGGTAAGAATTTACCGAGACAGTTGAAGGTAAAGAAAGACAGATTTATTAGTGAAAGTATGAAAATATGTTGCAAGGGTGCAACGGGCACGTCAGCAAGAGATGAGCTGACTGCAGGGAGACAAAGGCTTACTGGGGTTTTTATAGGATGGTGTTTGTGCTGTGTGCTGAAGAGTACTTCGTGCAGTTCTGATAACACCAAGTGAGCTAACTTGCCTTTTTCTATCAGCTGAGGGTATGGTGATAGCTGGGCATGGGAAAGTTGTGAGTTATTTGTGCAGAAAGCTGTGTATCCTGAACCATGAAGAAAGCAGACTTATAGCTTATCTGCTTTCTCTTTTTGCCTTTCCCTGCTCCTGCCAACCTGACTCCTTTTTTTCCTGATTAGGACTCCACACCAACAGAGTTTATTGTAGTGTAAATGGCATTGAAATAAAAGAATCAACCTAGGTCTTCAACAAGAGAGGACGGGTTCTATGAGTTATAGTCTGTTTATGTAAGGGAGACCATGAAGGCGCTAAAAACAATGGCAGAGAAGTGTGTGTGTGTGTGTGTGTGTGTGTGTGTGTGTATACACAGGAGCTAAAGCAGAGTACAAAACAAATTGGATAGCAGAGTCCTATTGCTATGTTTTAAAAAACTTGCAGAAATAAATATATTTTAAAAGTTTAGACCTATATACACCAAAATGTTAACATCAGTTATCTCTAGGGGTGTGAGATTTCAGGTAATTTCTAAAAATTTTTGTTCATTTGCATTTTCTAGTATTTTTAAATTTGTATGTTTTGGTGATTACTTAAAACTTTGAATGAATACACTGCAGTGTAAGGTGCACAAATTGGCAGGTAGCATCGTGCTGAGCCCCTGGGGCACGTTGCAGATATGTGTCACTGTCTGGGGACAGACTGCACAGGTGGCTGACATCATGCACATGCACTGGCCCTGGTTCTCCCAGTGCTCCTGGCTGCCCAGCTTCAGGCCTGGTGCTGGGGTCCTCAGAGCATCGTCTCCTGGGTCCCGCAGGTTTACCGGAAGCAGCCCTTTTTAAACCAGAGACATTCTGTTTTCTTTCTGAGAGTAGAATATCCAGGAGCACATGGTCAAAAGAAATTACATTTAACTGAGAGATAACTTCCTCTTCCTCCTCTTATTTTCTTACTTTTTAATCATATATTTTTATGTTTTAGGGAATCCTGCGGGGAAGGCAGCATGAAAGTCCTGGAAAAGAGGCTGAAGGACATGGGGTTCCAGTACAGCTGTATTAATGATTACCGGTAGGCAGCCTATATAATCAATGTGCACTTGTAGAGGTGGTATGTGATTTTGGGGGAGGGCTGCCTAAAGGCTAGTGCTGGCTCCCGCTCTGAAGTCCATGGGGTGGTGTCCTCTGGGTGGCCTCTTGTTGTGGAAGCAAGGAACACCTTCTGGCCTGGATTTGGCCGGGGCCCCACCCACTGCTGTCCAGAGTCCATCTTCATGGAGCTTAAAGAACACACAGAGTGGCACTTTCTCATTTGCTCATGCCCAGTTCTCTCACTGTGCTGACTGTGCAGTGAGACACTGGAGGACAAGGACTGAGGTTCCTATGTCTTTGGATCTCTATGGGGTCCTTGTGCATGACAGGTGCTAAGGTAGGAGTTTGTTTGAGACATTTACAGATGCATCTTGACCACAGACCAATAGGAAAATGATAATATCTACCATTTGGTGAGCACTTATGGGCCAGACACTTTATCTACTTACAATCAGATATCATTTGTGGGCCTTCCTGCTTGGAAATTAAAAAAAAAAAAACTTGGCTCAAGCCATAAGATAGTTGCAAGCCATCTCTGGACTCAAATCCCTGCCTCTGGCTCTCTCTGCTTCAGCCTCTAAGACTGTGGACCTGCTGATTCTGCAAGGGGCTGGAATCCAATACTGCAAAAACTGTGGCTTTCTTGAACATTGGAGTGTCACAGAGTGGAAATGATGTCAGTGGTCTTCTCTTATTGTCCAACACCCTTGATCGTCCTGCTTCTCTGCCACTCTGTCTTCCGAGAAGCCCCATGGGATCATTCTCCCAGCTGAGCAAAGCCCCCTAAAAGTGTGAACCACTCCCTCCCACTCCATGCCTCCTCAAGACAAGGAACCCCTCAAGGCTGTTCTGTTATCTGTACCTTTTACTTATATGTTACTGCTAATGCCCTCAAAAGTTAGGTGTTGTTTATCACCCCTTCTTAAAAACAAAACAAGGCAAATGTCCTTTTCTGGAAATATAATCTATGTACAGAAAATTATCCAAAACATGAGTACACAGGTGGATGAAGTTTCCTCATTTAGTGCATACCTGCAACCAGCCCTCAAACCAATAAACAGAACATAACCGGCATCCCAAGGGGCTCCTGTTGGCCTCTCTGTTGGTCACCACCCTCACAGTAACCACTCTCCAGATTTGTAATGTCATTTATTAGTTTTATCTGTCTTTAAGCTTTAAACTCAGTGACAGAGCTGAGTCTTGAACCCAGTTTTGCGTGGTTGTAAAGGATGCTCTTTCCCTCCTCCTACCAAGCTCTTCCTTCCTTAATCAAAGCACCAGTAGTAAATTTTAAAAAATATTCAATCCTTACTCCAAAACAGCTCAATAGCCAAGCGCAGTGGCATTCACCTGTAGTTTCAGCTACTTGGGAGGCTGAGGTGGGAGGATTGTTTGAGCCCAGGAGTTAGAGTGTGCAGTGAGCTATGATGGTGCCACTGTACTCTAACCTTGGTGACAGAGCAAGACCTGGTCTCAAAATAAAGCAACTCCCGCCCACCCCCATAAAAAAACAAAAGCCAAACCAAACAAAAGAAACAAAACAAACTCAATGATGGAGAAGATCTTAGCTAAAATTTTTGCATTTACAACCCTTTGCTTTGTTTTCATGTCATTGGGTTGAGTTGTAATAGTCTGGGCCGGAGCCCAAGTCTCCGCCCCCTCACAGCTGCCCCGGGTCTGGGCTTACTTTCTTCCTCTCCGTTGGTGTCCCCACCTCAGTCGGCCTCAGGGTTCTTCTCTTTCAAGCCTGACTCAGTAAAGAAAGAGGAAGCTCCCATTTCTTTACTGCCCATAGGCTGTTTCTGTGTTACTGTCAGGAGCAGAGAGGATACAATGAAAGGTATAACATGGGAAAGTGACAAAAGTTAACCTAACAAACCCAACTCCAACCCAGATGTGAGATCTTCCTGCCCCTCACAATTCAGATGTGTTGTCTTCTGCTCCACATCAGTCAAAGGTTCTTGCCCATTTTGGAGGGGACTTATCTTTTCATAGCCTCCCTTACCTCCTGGTTGGTTTCTCCCAGCACTGTGTTGAATCAGACTCAGTGAAACTTCATGCCCTTTTCTGGGCATAAACAATGACAGATAACTACTGTTATTAAAAATATGTGCACCAAGTAGACATTACTGAAAGGCAACTGAGTCAAGGACAGATGACATGGCATGCCGTAGAAAGAACAATATCACAATCCTGTTCTTCCACGGTCTGCTGCAGTGATCATGCCACAGAGATCCTGTCTAGGCTTGCCTCCTACCTAACTCCCCATATGTCACCAAGCCCTGGCTCCTATCTTCATTGCTGCTTCCCTTCCTCACCTCCAACAGCCTTGGAACTTCACATCTTCTCCTTCTACTGTGCACAGCAAGTTAGCTTTCCTCTCTGATGCCTGAACACTGGCCGTCACCCATGTGGTTCAAGTCCAACCTTCTGCCCAAAGTACTTACCAGGTCATGCATGTTGTATGTGCATACGGAAGTGGTGAGAAGCTTGGGCCCTGGAGTCAGCCTGCATGGTTCAAGTTCAGCCCTTCAACTTGCTACTATGAGAACCTGGGCAGGTTATTGTGGTCAGCTTTCTCAACTGTGAACTGGAGAAGATAAAGCACCTATTCCATTTGGTTGTTAGGAGGATTAAATGACATGATCCTTACAAAAGATATAATCAAATATCTTCCTACATAGTAAGTGCTCGATAAATGCTGGCTAATATTTTTATTTGTTATATTTTTTCTAGACACAAGATCTTACTGTACTATCCAGGCTGGAGTGCAGTGATGTGATCGTAGCACACTGCAGCCTTTAACTCCTGGGCTTCCCGCCTCAGCATCCTGAGTAGCTGAGACTATAGGCATGAGCCTCTGTACCCGGATAATTTTAAGATTTTTTTTTTTTTTTTGTAGAGACAGGGTCTCGCTGTTGCTCAGGCTGGTCTCAGAATCCTGGTCTCAAGCAGTCCTCCTGCCTCAACCTCCCAAAGTGCTGGGATTACAGGCATACACTACCATGTTGGGCCACTAATACTTTTAGAGGAAATAGTTTGTGTATTCTTTGAGATCAGAGACTACTGTATCTCCAGGACTTTTCAGGCAAACCATGAATGTTTGATGGGTGGAGGTTATTTAAATAATCCCTTAAATATTATTTTCTTTCTGTAGACCAGTGAAGCTCTTACAGTGTGTGGACCACAGCACTCATCCTGACTGCGCCTTAAATTCGTAAGTAAATGTCCTAACCCAAATCGTTCTTTCCAGATAACCAGCCCTTAGTATGTATTATGAAACACTGGTGAATTGCAGTGTGATTTTATACCTATGCCCTAAAATGCCAGGCTTCAGAGTAAGGTTTGTAATTCTGCACCGCACTCTTCTCAGTCACTCTGAGCCAGTGGGTTGCTGAGATCTGACAGACATCTGCCGAGCTGAGCCAAACTTACCACGCACTGCAGAGCAAAAGTGGCCCTACTCTATGCTCTCCCCTGGCAGCATTTACTTCAGCAGAGCAGCTAGGAGTGGGACAGCTGGAGGCCCTTTTTAACACGTATTTCTTAATCCTAAGTTAAATTTTCACTACATTTTTGAAAAAGGTATATATGTATGGGACAAAATTCGCTATTATAAAAGGGTAAGGGAAGTGAGCAATCATTCTCCTGCTGTTCCTAAGTCACTCAGTTTCCCTACCCAAAGGCGATTATTGTTTCCACTTTCTTGCATATTCTCTAGAATACTGTGTGCCTGTAACAACACACACACACACACACACACACTCTCTCTCTCTCTCTCTCACACACACACACACACACACAGACACAAAGAGACATATTTCTCTTATACTATTCACATAAATGATAGTATATGTAGGATACTGGACCTTGCATTTATTTATTTATTTATTTAGAGGCTGGAGTGCAGTGGCACTATCTCAGCTCACTGCAACCTCCTCCTTCCAGGCTCATGTGATTCTCCTGCCTCAGCCTCCAGAGTAGTTGGGACTACAGGAGTATGCCACTGCTCTTGGCTAATTTTTGTATTTTTAGTAGAGACAGAGTTTTGCCATGTTAGCCTAGCTGGTCTCAAACTCCTGACCTCAAGTGATCTGCCCACTTCAGCCACCCAAAGAGCTGGAATGACAGGCATGAGCCACTGTGCCCGGCTGTAGACCTGGCTTTTTTAACTCAACAGCATGTTTTGGAGCTGTTTCCTTATTTGTTTGTTTATTTTTCTTTCCATATTTACTGATAAAGCTTCGTTCTTTTGAACAGCTCTGTAGCAGTCAATTGTGTGAAAATACAATGATTTTTTAACCTCATTACCTATAAGTGGACAGTTAGTTTCCAGTATTTAGCCCTAGCATCAATGACTAAGGATTTTTGTTTGCCTCAGCTCTCATTTCCTGAGAGTCATTTCTTTTATTCTGGTCCATCTCCTTTCAGAAGTTTTCAGTGCACAAACATGAACATGTAATCAGATACAGATGCAAGCGTGTTCATTTGGTTCTGGTTTGGCCTTATTTTTATTTATATGTATCTGTTTAGTTTTTGTACAAAAAGCAATCATGCCACACGTAACATCCTGCTGTGAGCTTTCTTCACTTGCCAGTGTTATGGGGCCAACCTTTTAAGTTTGTTCATGCTTTCTGTCCCAGTCTGTTAGTGGCTGTAAGAGCATTCTGTAGGATGGCCACTCCACCTTTTATTTAATCCTTCCTGTGTCATGGGCTGGCTTGGTTGTACATTGTTATAGTAGTTGTTTGTTCTTATAAACAATGTTGAAGTACAACCCTTGATTATACACTGTAAGCTGTTGTGCAAGTATTTGTGTAGGATAGATTCCCAGAAATTGAGCTGCTGGATCAAAGAATGTGTGCCTTTTAAATTTTGGTATGTTCTGCAAAATTTTGATAGGTTTCAAAAAAGTTGTGCCAGCATACACTTCCACCACCGGCATGTGCTGGGAGTGCGCCTTCTCCACTCCACCACTGTGTGTTTTCATATCCATATCTGTACCTGTGCCTGTACCTATTAGCCATATCATTTTAGTCAACCTTAGGGGTAAAACATAGCACATTATTGTCATTTTGGTTTGAGTTGGCAGGGAGATTTCTGATCCCTTCACCCGAATTCTTTTCCTTTCCTTTTCTATTTGCTAACATTGTACTTATCATGACAATCCAACTCAAGTGTGCTTTCCTCAATGAGGCTTTCTTCATTCTCCAACTTGATTGAGGAACTCCCTTCTCTTTGCTCCTACGGACTTCGTACACAATTTGATTACAGTGCTTTACTCTTCCCAACCCTGCTATTGTTCATTCTGCACCATCTGCCTGCCTCACTCTGCCTTCCTCTTTGTGTTTCTCTTAGTATTTCTCACTACAGTTGCACATAGTGGGTGCACCATCAATGCCTGTAGGATCCATTCTTCCATCTACAAGGGAAGAGAACTAATCAGAGTGCAGAGCAACTATATGCCAGGCATTTGCTGTGTGCACTACATAAAAAATTATGTTTATCTGAGTAACTAGTACATTAAAGAGAGTCAGGCTGGGTACAGTGGCTCATGCCTGTAATCTCAACACTTTGGGAGGCTGAGGTGGGTGGATCACCTGAGGTCAGGAGTTTGAGACCAGCCTGACTAACATGGTGAAGCCCCATTCCTACTAAATACAAAAAATTAGCCAGGCGTGGTGGTGCATGCCTATAATCCTAGCTACTTGGGAGGCTGAGGCAGGAGAATCGCCTGAACCCAGTAGCAGAGGTTGCAGTGAGCCAAGATTGTGCCACTGCACTCCAGCCTGGGCAACAAGAGCAAAACTCCATCTAAAAATAATAATAATAAAGTAAATAATAAAATAAAGAGAGTGAGAGAGAGAGAGAGAGACAGAAAGAGATAGAGTGCATGCACTGGCGAGCTGGCTTGTCATCCCCATATAGCTCTTCTTCTCTTCTTCATTTAGTAATAGAGCCCTTGAATTTTAGATGGGTTCATGGCTGCCAAGAATAACGAGTGGACCTCTTAGCCTCCCTACCCACTGTGGCCAAGTGACATGTGCAATTTCCAGGTTAAGCACTTGAAAGGAAGGGGCGTGCATTCCCTTTCTCCTTTTATGCTGGCTGGTGTATGGTCCCAGAAGATGCGGAGGTGAGCCGTCTTCAACTGGGGGTGGCAGAGTAACACAGCAGAAAGAGGCTGGGTGCCTCTGCACCATGGCGCCACTCTATCCGCCCTGGATGGTTATTGAGAGAGAAATAAACATCTGTTTTCTCTAAGCCACCGTCATTTAGAAAGAAGCCAAACTTTTGTTTGATCCAATGTGGGTAGGTTCAGATTCTCCCTTCAGAAGCAAAGAAACTCTGGCTCCAAGAAGTTAATGAAGAACTCACCCAAGACCACCCAGCTAGTGCAGGCAGAACCAGGATCTGAAGGAGTCTGAGAACTGTCAAAATTCACTCTGGCAGATGTCATGCTCTTTGGGCTGGAAATAAGGACAATAGACCTATCATCTCCAGCATGCATTTTAGGAGTCAACCTCCCAGGTTCGGTGATAGATTTAAGTCCTCTCCCTATGCTCTAATGCTAGTCATTCCCTGTGAACTTGGCATGCATCGTTTCTGAGTCCTGTCACAGGAGATAAAGCACAGCCTGTGAACCTGGGTCTTTCCTTTCCTCACCTGAAAATGAAGTCCACTCTCACACTGCTGCTGCTTAAAAACCTTCAGGGTTCCCTACTACCAAGTTTGGACTTCTAGTTCCATCTTCCAGGTTCATCATATTCTTTCCAGATATGTCACTCACTGCTTCTGACCTGGAACTTTTATTTCAAGGCTAGTTTTGATCCGTTTCCCTAACGATATCATATGCCTTCCTGCTCATCAGCCTGTGGAAACACCTTTTTAGCAGCAGTAAGTACTCTGCTCTTACTGAGTTAGAGTCAGATGATCTAAAATTATCAGTTTTCTTATCTACAATGCCTCCATGAAACTACCCAGACTTCTGATCTGAATATTTAAAATCACAGCCTCCCGTCTCACAACTGTGGCTTTTCAAAACCCTCATGTGACTCTATTTTTTCTTTTTTATACTGTTTATCTTCTGACTGACCTACTTGTGAAGTTGTTTTTTTTTTGTTTTTTGTTTTTTTTTTGAGACAAGGTCTCTCTCTCTGTCACCCAGGCTGTAGTGCAGTGGCACAATCATGGCTCACTGCAGCCTTCACCCCCTGGGCTCACATGATCCTCCTACCTCAGCCTCCCAAATAGCTGGGGATACAGACACTTGCCAGTATGCCCAGCTAACTTTTAAAGTTTTTGTTTGTTTTTGTTTTTTGTAGAGATGAGATTTTATTATGTTGCCCAGGCTGGGAAGTTCATTCTTTAGTACCTGTCTCCCACCTGTTAGAACATGAGCTCCAGGAGGTCAGGGACTTTAACCTATTTGAGACCAGCCTGACTAACATGGTGAAAACCCATTTCTACTAAATACAAAAAATTAGCCAGGCGTGGTGGTGCATGCCTGTAATCCTAGCTACTTGGGAGGCTGAGGCAGGAGAATCGCTTGAACCCAGTAGGCAGAGGTTGCAGTGAGCTGAGATTGTGCCACTGCACTCCAGCCTGGGCAACAAGAGTGAAACTCCATCTAAAAAAAATAAAGTAATAAAATAAAGAGAGAGAGAGAGAGAGATACAGATACGGACACTCGCCACTATGCCCAGCTAATTTTTCAAAACCCTCATGTGACTCTATTTTTCTGATAGTATTCTAAGAACCTAAAGCAGAGCTTGCAACCTGGTAGACACTTAGGAATGAATGGATGACTAGATAAATAAATGAATGAATGGATGGATGAATGAATGAATGAATGAATGATTGCCTTCTACCCGGGAAAGGAACAGATTTAAGAAGAATGATGTTCAAAGGTGTTGGGCAGCCAGAATGAATGACAAATGCTGTACAACAGCTTCAGAGAGGTGCCCAGTGGCTGCATTTGCATAAGTTCTACATTTTGATTGCAAGAAAAACGATCCTATTGTGGCTCATTTATGTGGAAAAGGGGGGAATATAAGGCTGTTGCAAAGATTTAATGGTATAGACTTTCTAAGAAAGCTGGAACCTCTTAAGGCTTGAATAGGGAAGTGTCTGTGGTGTTACGACTTACTTAGGTCTGTATGGTTTTACTCTGTCCCATTAATCAGACTGTAAACCTATACAGAAACAGGCTATGGAAAATTCCTTGTTATAGAACCCATTGCACCCTATACCACCATTCCTGAAATGGGCAAATGGCGCCATCCTGGCACCAGTGTCTTGGGTTAGCTCCCCTGCTGCGGGAAGTATAAGGAAAATGAGGGCAGCTCTCCTCACCTTTCCTCGGTATTTCTGAGCACTTTGTTGTGTCAGGCTTCTAGCTGGTGCCCTGGAGTCATTATCTCATTTTAGTCCAACCACATTCCTGGAAGGACAATTTGACTGTCATCAATGATGCTGAGGTTCAGAGAGATAAGCGATCACTGAATGTTACTCAGAGGCAGAAGCAAAACCGAGGTTGGTCTGTGTGTAAAGTTCTCGTTCTTCCTGCCACACCATACTGCCTTAAAATGTCTCTAGGACTCACACCACAGCAGGTAAGTAAATAAGTAAGGGCTTTGCAGTTACGGACCTGTTCTTCTTTCCTGTGTGCGGGCATTCTTTCAGTGCTTGTTGGTAGACATTTTTGACAATTCTGCCTAATTCCTTTGAATGTCAAGGATAAAACCCTCTTTCACTCTTTGCCAAGTTTTTCTCCAACCTTCATCACCCTGGCAGGAATTTTACTAATCTCTTTTTTAAACATTCTAGTAGTGAATATTCATAGATAATTTACAAAAGAGAAACCACAAATAGCAAATATATATAAAATTATTTAATCACTCTAATAATAATGGAATACAAATTCAGTAAGGTGTCATTTTCACCTAAACTTTTTTGACATACATTAAAACATAGCAGAAACATATTTTAGAGATGTTATTCAATGCTTGATGTCACTGAAAATTGATAAAGTACTTTGGGAAAACAATTTGACAATATGTGTCAAGAATGAGAAAAGTATCACAGTCTTTGACCTAGGTCAGACTTTAGGGTGCTTTTGGTGCCCTCTTCTAGAGAAGTGATTTGAAATGTGCACACAGCCTGTACGCTCAAATATGTTCACCAGAGCATTCTTTATAATACTTAAATATTGGGAACTGGACATAAATGTCCACTGACAAGTAAATGATTACATCAAAGGGTACACTTACTGGAAGGAGTAGAATGTAGCCCTTCAAGACAATGGTAGGATAACCATACAGCAAGCAGAAGCCCTCATGAACAGTCTAAGGAAAACAGCAACCTTAGGTGCTTATAGGTTATAATATTGGCCAAAAATTCAGGAGACTTTTAATTTGCAGAACTGGTGATGATATGAGAAGACAGACATATAGTATTGGAATGAGGACTCAGCGTGGCACGGAGGGCCAAGGGCAAACATCAGATCTCTTAACTTGGCTGGAAGTCTCTGTCCGAAATGCCCCAGGCCACAGAGGCAGGACTACCCATCTCTACTTATTTAGGAATAATGGGGCAAAGGGCTTTTAACCTGCAAAGGTTTGGAATGAAATAACTATTGATGTAAATTCACTTATTTTATTAATAGTTTTGTGGTAAATTTAGAGACAGTCTGTATGTTTTGGTATTTAATCATTGACAATATTTTAGAGAATGTAGCATATAAGAACAGCTGTTGCATTAAACCTGTGATCCCGGTATATGTGTTACTATTAAGTAACAAATTCCTTTTCTTTTTTCTTTTTTTTTTTCTGGAGACAGTTTCTCGCTCTGTCACCCAGGCACGGAGTGTAGTGGGGTAATCATGGCTTACTGTAGCCTCAAACTCCTGGGTTCAAATGATCCTCCTGCCTCGGCCTCTCAAGTAGCTGAGACAAGAGGTGCATGCCACCACTCCTGGAAAATTTTCTTTTCCTTTCTTTTCTCCTCTATTCCTTTCTTTATCTTTTCTTTCTTTCTTTCTTTTTCTCTCTCTCTCTCTTTCTTTCTTTCTTTCTTTCTTTCTTTCTTTCTTTCTTTTTTTGGGTGGGGGATGGAGTCTCACTCTGTTGCCCAGGCTAGAGTGCAGTGGCTTGATCTTGGCTCACTGCAGTGTCCACCTCCTGGGTTCAAGTGAGTCTCCTGCCTCAGCCTCCTGAGTAGCTGGGACTACAGGTGCAAACCATGCCTGGTTGATTTTTGTATTGTTAGTACAGACAGAGTTTCACCATGTTAGCCAGGTTAATCTCAAATTCCTGACCTCATGCCATCTGCTTGCCTTGGCCTCACAAAGTGTTGGGATTACAGGCATGAGCCACCACACCTGGCCAAATTTTCTTTCTTGTTAGAAAAAATTTTTAAATAATAAAGATGGGATCTCCCTATGTTGCCCAGGTTGGTCTTGAACTCCTGGTCTCAAGGGATCCTCCTGCCTTGGCCTCCCAAAGTCCTGGGATTATAGGTGTGAACCACCATGCTCAGCCAAGTAACTGATTTTAGACATGGGATTTTTAGTAGGAAGTTATAAGAGAATTTTACTAAATTTCGAACGAGTATTGGAATTTGTAAAAGAATTAAGTTTTATATTTATAAATATATAAATTATAAATTTTATACATTTACTGGATTTACTACAATCAAATATTTGAGAAAGTTTTGCTAATTTAAAGTCACTTAAAACATTTTAAAAAGAAGATGTAATAGTTTAATACTTAAATGTAAAATAATTTAACCTGGATCCTTGCCCAGTGGCTCATGCCTGTAATCCCAGCACTTTGAGAGGCCAATGTGGAAGGATCACTTGAGCCCGGGCAGTCAAGACCAGCCTAGGCAACATAGCAAGACCCCACCTCTACAAACAATAATAAAAAAAATTAGCTGGGTATGTTGGTGTGCACCTATGGCCCCAGCTACTCAAAAGTTTGGGACAGCAAGATTCTCTAAACCCAGGAGGTCAATGCTTCAGTGAGCCGTAGTCACGCCACTGCACTCTAGCCTAGGTGACAGAATGAGTCCCTGTCTCAAATAATAATAGTAATAATAATAATAATAATTTGACCTGAAATAACTTGAGTTTAAAAATTCACGGGAATTAAGTGTGACATGACCTTAAGCGTTATTGTCAGAGTTCACTAGGTTTTTAAATAGAACAATGTGATTTGTAAATTAAATAAAAGGACATGGAAAAGTTAGGCTTTTGAGCGTACAAATGTAATAACAAGATTTAATTTTAAAAATCAAAGTAAGTGCAGTTCAAATAGTGCGTAATAAAACCCCCCTCAAGTATAGACTCACATTGACAAGAAAAGCTTTTTAAGTTACAAAGTGACAAACCAATGCACAAAAAGAAAGAAAAGCAGCATGTCTCTATTTGTGCATGATAAATGGACGTAAGTGATAGAAACAAGTCTGAAAAAGTAAACTCCAAGCTGCTAACTGTGGTTCCTTCTAGGCAAAAGAATAGGAACTGGGAAAATATGAAGGGAGACTGTCACTATTAGTGTATTTAATTATGTGTTATTTCATTTTTTAAAAACGTAAAGAAAAATGTAACCTTCTATAATTAGTTAATTATTTGAAAGCAAAAGTAATTTTAAATTTTGAGTCGAGTCCTGGGCATTAACTGCATCACAGTGCAATTGTAGAAAATGTCCGGCAGGTGGAGCCCTAATACAACCCCATGGGAGCGATTTCAGCAAAAAAGAAGGGAGGACCAGCATTCAAATAGAGTCAGGAACTTTTAAGGACAGGGCCGCTAGTCCAGAGCCATGGGATATATTTCCAAGCCAACATTAGATAGTTTCATAATTTTTAAAATTTATCTTTTAATTGGTTTAACAGAATTCAGTAATTTCTGTTTTTAAAAACCCAGTGGTCAGATACTGTTTACTATGAATACAGTCCATATTTTGGGCAGGCCCTTTGTTGATGTGTTCATGTCAGGACAGGTTTTTCTTCACCACTTAAACGCTGATAATGTAATACCCACCAGTAGGGAACTTGGCTAACACTGTGTTCAATCCATACAATAAGAATTCAACCACAAGGAAGAATGAATTAACTCCCTGTGTGCCAACATGGAAGCATGTTCAAGATAGGATGTTAGGCGAAGAACACACGTTGCAGATTCCATTTGTGCTTAGATAAAAGGATATCTAAGGACATCTAAGGATAATTTGCAGAGCAGCAACAGGTCGTGTTGTCTAGAGAAGCTTTTTGCTGGGGAAACAATGCCCTGGAATGGTATTTCAATGACATATGCGCTGAGAATTTCAGAAATGGAAATTAGTTCTACGGAGCAGGTTTAGCATTCATGTGTGCATTATATTCCTGGAAAGAGAACTCAAGCTATCAAAGTTGGTTTTCTATGGAAAGTGCAAATGGGGAGACTAAGACTTTTACTTCCCACTTTATAACTTTCTATACTATGCAAATTTCTCCACGGTGTGCACTTTTTTTTTTTAATAGTAGCAGTAGAATTTATTCAAACGTGCCTTAATATAGGGGCTGGGGCTTGCCTATGGTGCTCTCAATATATAAGGCCTGGAAGTTCTGCCAGTTTTTCTGCCAATTTTTCTTGAGCAGTGTCATCAAGAAGTTGACAGGCAGGTGAATGTTATACACAAGTTCATTGTCATCTTCACGTAGCCAACAGCCACAGCCAGACATAACACCTTCTTCATTTGGTACTTGATGGTGGACTTCATCTCATCCACTTTGGCCACCATGGTTTCGTTGTGTGCGAGCAGGGAGGAGAAATTTCCTGTCTTAATTAGGCCTTGGCCGAGGATTTGTAGGATCTGCTTGATCAGGGACTCTGAGGGCAAAAATGCATCATACTTCCCGGCCAGCTTCTTGACCAGTTTCTTATTCTTGCTGAGTTTTTTCTGCGCGTCGTTTTCCATATCCACAGCCTCGGCCTCGTCATAGTGCTGCTGGTACCCCAGGACACACACGGAGAACTTGGGGCGGGGAGTGGCCTTAAGCCTGACGGTGCCCGAGAAGCGGTTGTCCTTCTGGGGAGTCCTAGTTCTTTACGCTGATCTGCAGCTCCAGTGTCTCCAGAAACTTGCGGCGCTTGCGCTGATTCCGGTGCAGGACTCCCCGCACCGCCTCCTACCGGGTGTCGCGGGAGACTTTGCTGCTCATGGCTTCTCGCGCCGCGCTAACCGAAAAACAGACTAATACTGCACGTATATTTTTGAGTGTTGGTTCCATACACCAATACTAACATTTTCTCTATTTCCTTGTTAATTTGCAGGGCAGCAGCCACTACTCAAGGAAAAGTCCCACTTTTTTATGCAGAACCAAGTGTGAGTCTTATCGTTCTGCTCCTGCTGGCTCTGGCTTCAGGGACTCAACTGTAACTGGAATCTCTGTGCTGCTCGAACCCTCTTCTAGCCCTGCAGCCTGCCCTTGCAGTCATCATTCCCGTCTGTGTATACCAAATGATTCTGTTGTCTAAAGATTTTTGCTGGGAAAACCATGTCCTGAAATGGTATTTCAAGGGCGTATATGCTCAGGATTTCAGAAACAAGAAATTAGTTCTATATAGCAGGTTAAAAAAATGCTGCATTAGAATTAAAGCAAGTTATTTTCTTATTTTTACAATGACACAAAGCACTGAGAGTCAGATTGCTTGTATATTATCAAACATTTTTAGAGAATTCTAATAAAATTGTATATTACATCATCTATTTTTCCTGTATCTCCAGCAGTGCACACACTGCATGTGTATTGATTGCTCAAGACATATGTAAACTATATAAATATATGCATATATATTTGGCCTGCAGAGATTTCATTTATTTGGTATAAAGATGTTCAGTTAATTTGTTTTGTTTTGTTTTGTTTTTGAGAGATGGAGTTTTGCTCCTTTGCCCAGGCTGGAGTGAAGTGGCAAGGTCTCAGCTCACTGCAACCTCCACCTCCAGGATTAAAGTGCTTCTCCTGCCTCAGCCTCCCGAGTAGTTGGATTTTCAGGTACCTGCCACCACACCCAGCTAATTTTTGTATTTTTAGTAGAGATGGGGTTTCACCATGTTGGCCAGCCTGGTCTCGAACTCCTGACCCCAGCTGGTCCACCTGTCTTGAACTCTCAAAGTGCTAGGATTACAGGTGTGAGTCACCACACCCAGCCTTAATACTTACTTATAATGAGGGAAAAATCCAAAATGTTCAATAATATTTACATATTTATTGAAACTATTTGGAATTTGTATTAGTTCATTCTTGCATTGCTATAAAAAAAACTACCCAAGACTGGGTAATTTACAAAAAAAAATAAAAATAAGACGTTTGACTCACAGTTCCACAGGCTGTACAGGACTCATGGCTGGGGAGGCCTCAGGAAACTTACAATCATGATTGAGGGCAAAAGGGAAGCAGGCATGTCATACATGGCCAGAGAAGGAGAATGGGGGTGAAGAGGGAGGCGCTACATGCTTTCAAATAACCAGATCCCGTGAGAACTCTGTCATGAGACAGCACTAGGGGATGGTGCTAAACCATCAGAAACCACCTACATGATCCAGTCACCTCCCACCAGGCCCCTACCTCCAACACTGGTGATCACAATTCAATATGAAATTTGGGTGAGGATACAGAGCCAGACCATATCAGAACTATTTACATGGGTTTTAGTATATTTGCAATATGGAGTATCGTTCAACAAGTGAAAGCCACGTTTGCCAACTCAAATGTCCTTCAAATGGTGAATGAATAAACTAACTGGTAAATCTATACCATGGAATACTACTCAGCAATAAAAGTAACAATCCTGATATATGCAGCAATATGGATGAAACTCAGACGTGAGAGGTGCCACACCAAAAGGCTACCAACTGTATGATTCTGTTTATATGACATCCTCAAAAAGGCAAAACTATAGCAGTGGAAGCAGACCAGTGATTATGGGGGTGGGGATGATTAGGACTAGAGGGAGGCGCTAACTGCAAAGTGACACTGAGAGAAAATTTTTGGGAGTGATGGAACTGCTCTGTCTTGATTGTGGTGGTGATTACGTGAATCTATGTGTTTGTCAACACTCATGGACCTGTTCATGAAAAAGAGTAAATTTTATTGTATGTAAATTAAAAAGAAATGCTTTCAAGGAATATTTAATCACATAGGAAAATATGTAAGTGATAAAATATAAAACTTTATTATATGATGCAAATGTCTAAAGTATGATACAAATTTAATAAATTACATTATGAATGTGTGTGCAGATGATATACATATATTGTAAATGAATGACAAAAAAGAAAATAACCCAAAAAGCGAAGGAGTTTTCTCCAGTGTTCTTATTTTATTTCTGACTTTTGACTTTTTCGTGTTTTCCAAATTTTCTCCAATGAGCATGCACCGCTTTTATAATCAGAAAAAGAGAAACACACACACACACACACACACACACACATACACACACATATCATATGTGTAGTAATTTGATCCAACATAAAACATTTCCAGAAGAGAAAAAACCAAAAGCTCATCACAGACACTCTGCCATCTCTTTACTGCTTGTCTGACCTAAGGCAAGTGTGGGTCGTTAGGCATGAAAGCTGATGATTCTAATTCTGATGCCCCTGGGCCAGCAAGTGGCAGTGGAGCTCCTCACCTTCCTGTAGGGTGCTGTAGATCTCTGTAGAGAAAATGGAACACCTCCCATGCAGCCCCTGGTGACCCCAGGCAGCGGCGGGAGGACCTCTCTCCAGACCCACGGCTCTGAGTGCCAAGCCCTTTCTTTCTTACCCTGCTGCCCCCATCTCTGGTGAGATTTTCCTGGCAGTGTCTTTACTCAATTTTTGTGGACACTTGACCAAATATTTGCTACAAAACTAGGAAAACGCACAGCTTTATGGTTATTGTTTGTATATAGATATGGATTAGGTTGGTGCGAAAGTAATTGCGGTTTTTGCCATTGAAAGTAATGGCAAAAACTTGAGGTCAGGAGTTTGAGACCAGTTTGGACAACATGGTGAAATCCCATCTCCACTAAAAATACAAAAATTAGCAAAGCGTGTTTGTGTGCACCTGTCCAGCTACTCACCAGGGTAAGGCAGGAAAATTGCTTGAACCTGGAAGGTGGAGGTTGCAGTGAGCCGAGACTGCACCAGAGCACTAGAGCACTCCATCTTGGATGACAGAGTGAGCCTCTGTCTCTCTCAAAAAACAAACAAAAAACTGCCATTCAAAAACCAAAAAAAGACCGCTATTACTTTTAATGGCAAAAGCTGCAACTACTTGCACCAACATGATATATAAAACACAATTCAACCTTGTGAATATCTAGAGATCATCTCAGACATTGCTCTGGGTGGACCTCAGTCTCTTTCATTTGAAGTCACACAATGGCTTTCTAATTAGTTTCCTGTGCCTTCTGCCTCTTTCACTTCCGACTTCTTATCTCCTGCCATTACCCCTCCTTTGTGGGGTCTACTCACAGGTCTGCCCTACCCCATGGTACTCAATCCAGGGGTTGTCTCTGCACTGCAGGAGGGGCCAGGCTACTTGACCATCACCATCAGCCACTTTCGTCATGACCACAGCAAGCATTCACTGAGTTATACTTGTCATGCCTTCTAGTTTCCATGCCCAGCATGCTCCAAAGCACCTGGCAGAACAGTGGACTCCTTCCTCCGTGGGACACTGTGGGGCCAGGTTTTGGTGGCATTACCAGATCGCCAGGGATTGGTCTAGGTCCTGCTGCTTGCTGCACAGAAAGCAAGTCACTGAGATGAGCACTGCTAGGGAAGAAGGTTTTTCGGGTGCTGCAGCCAAGAAGAACAGGAGGTCAGTCTCAAAATAGTCTCCTTGACCAGTTGACTAAACTTACAGGTTTATATAGCAGGGAAGAAATATAACTATATGTGGGAAAACAGAAAGGAGGGAGGGGTAAGGAAGAGAAGCTGCTAAACAGGAATCATGATGGATGAAGGGTCTGGCATCTCATTGTGGTTGTGGTGGTCTGGCGAGTTTCCGTTCCTTGATACTAACTGGGTGGCTTAAGGATCAGTTTCCTGAGGAAGGAATTTAGATAAGACAAATATGTTTCAGTCTTTAAGATGGGAGGGTCAATTTTCCTGTTTATCCCAAAAACAGTAGACATCAGTTCTCTGGGACAGCTGGGCTGGTTTCTGTCGGACACTACCACAGCGGGCAAGCAGGAACAAGAACCAGGCCATGCTCAGAGGGGTTAAGGAAAGAGTCTCTGAGATTGCAGAGAAATGAAATCCATGAAGACCTAGCATGTGGTAGAATGTTCATTAGGTGTAGCCACTGGTGTGTATTGTAAAAGTAGTATCAGCTTCTTACAGAAGGTGTGCTCAGCTGGGCTCTTCCAAACAAGTGGCTTGGTGCTCTACCCAGATGTGTTCTACTCTTTCCCTCCTCAAGGCCTTTGAACATGTTGGTCTCTCTGTGTTGATTTTCCTTCCTGCTCTGTCTCCCATCTGGCAGACTCGAAGACACACCTTAAGCATCACCTCCTCCCTGGATCCTTCTGTTGCTCTCTCTCTCCGCAAAAGAGCAAAGAATCCCCCAACAGGGCTCATCTCCATGGTGTCAGCATTGTTTGAGTCCTTGCCTGACTTCACCCTGGCTTCTTTGCAGACTCACCCGTCTTTCCAGCCCTAGCCTCTAGCCCTGCCTAGATGAAGTAGACCTTCCACATATGAATGAACTAAGTCTGATGGAGGAAAACACAGGCTGGGGGATTCATTAGCTTTCATTTGTTGGAGGAGGCCAGGGAGGGTACAAGGGAAGATTAATGGCATGGTGTGCCATGCTTTTCTGTATGTATGCTATACTTCCAAAAAACACTTGAAATGTATGATATTGCTAGGGTGAGTGAGGGGAGCAGTGAGGGAAGTTGACAAGTGGCCTAAGACTTTTGGGTACCCAGAGGAAGAGAAAAGTACCCATCCAACCAACTTCCAATTCATGGTTTGTCTCAGGACCGTCTGGCTCCTCAGGCCAATCCCACGGGAGTCCCAGCCAAGGGGTGTCTCTTAGGCCAAGCTTGGAGAACACAGTGTCCACTGCCCTCAGGTTGCCTGGGTTACCAGGCGACTTAGACACCACAGCACAGTGACCTGTGACTCAATTAGAGCAATGTCATTTTGAATTCCTTGGGAAAAAATAGGCTTTATTTTAAAAAACTAAACATAACTTCACTTTTTTTCTGAATATAAGAGTAATAATGTCTGCTTTCTTGAAAAAATCTACACAATACAGAAAAATTAGGAAGGCAATAAATCTCATCTGTCATACTACATACAGAGTATCAACATTTTCCATGTGTTTTTATGTGCATATTTATATTTTTAGATCCAAGAGGCTATGTGTGACATTAGGAATACAACCCAGAGCAGAACCGTTCAACCACCAGGTCTAGCCTTTGTACAAGGTAAATAGCGGGTTTCAAACATATCATTGCCTTCTGACTGGTTTCTCTGCTTCTGCTTGGTTTCTCCTTCAGCCTAACTTCCACAATGCTGCCAGAGCAATGCCCTATGCTAGGGTCCTGAGTGCATTGCCCTCTTGCTCAAAATCAGCAATGATTTTCTACCCTTGGCAAGATGAATTTCATATTTTAAAATCTGCTATTTAAGAAGTCAGTCACAGTAGCTCATACCTATAATCCCAGAACTTTTGGAGGCCAAGGTGGGCAGATCACTTGAGGTCAGGAGTTCGAGACCAGCTGGACAACATGGTGAAACCCTGTCTTTACTAAAAATACAAAAATTAGCCAGGCGTGGTGGCACATGCCTATAATCCCAGCTACTCTGGTGGTTGAGGCGGGAGAACGGCTTGAACCCAGGAGGCGGAGTTTGCAGTGAGCCAAAATTGCACCACTGCACTCCAGCCTGGGTGATAGAATGACACTCTGTCTCCAGAAAAAAAGAAATCTGCTATTCAAGGTCTTTCCATTTACCCCTAAAGTGCCTCACCAGGCCTGTGTCCCAGGAGACCCCACTGCACTCTCCATGCACCTTCTCTCAGCTCCCTATTCTCAACATGAGCCTTTGGATCTGGTACCTTTGCTCACCTCCTTCTTGAAGCCTTACTTAGCTCCAGATCCATTTGTTTTTATGTCTTTCTTGAGGACAGCAACTTTACCCAATTGTCTTTGTGTCTGTCATAATGCTTTACCCTGATCAGCCATGACCTAGTCAGCATTTGATCAGATTAAGTGAGATCCTTGGGTTTGGGGAGTCAAGGCAAGGGATATGGGGAGGCAGCCCAACATTGTGGCCGAGAGCACAGACTCTGGTGCCTGACAGGCTGGCCCATGTCCCACCTTCAGCATTTGCTCGCTGTGGCCCTGAGCAAGTCATTTACCTTGCCTGAGCTGCAACACCTGTGTGTAAGTAGGGATTATAAGTACTCATAATGCAATGAGTGAATGTGCATAAATAACCCAGGATAGTACCAGGTGTGTAGTAGATCAGTCCTGCGTAAGTGATAGTTGCTAGTGTTATTGTTATTACTAGCAGAGTTGTTGATGGCTGTCTAAATACCATCTGCCAATACAGCACTCTCTGTAGATCAGAAACTACTGTGCAGTGGGCCCTGTGTGAAGTATTTTCACACATGACTCCTTTTAATCCTCACTCAACCCCATGGAATCAGTTCTCTTAGTATCCTATTTTACAGATGAGAAAACAGACATGGAATATTTTTCCTACTTGGCCAAGGTCACCTCTCTTGGCCTCAGTTCCTCCCTGGTCTGGGCAGCAAGGGTGGGTGGCAGGGAGCCCTGGCAAAAGAAGCTAAGAAAACAAGTCTTGTGTGTCTTCAGCCAACAGGTCCCAGCACCAGCTCCATGCCTGGCACATTTAATGGGTACTTAATTCTTTTCTACAAAGTGAATGAACAACGATAAGCATTTGACCAAAAGAGAAATGCGCATGGAAGACCCCCAAGCACAAGGACTGGGTGGGCACATGGAAGAGCTGAGTGCTACTCTTTCCTCTCCTGCCCTAGGTACCAGGTACCTTACACTTGGCCGTATTCCCTCTAGCACAATCGACTTGATAACAAGGGACTTTCTGAACCTGAAGAAGAAAAAACTGTGGGAACCGTGATGGGGAAGACACCGACTGCCAGAGAGTCCAAAGAAACAAATGCCTTCCACTCCCACAGAGTGGAAGCCAAAATCTCCAGAGGCTCTGGCAAGAGTTGAGTCAATTGCATGCTTGCCTAGTCCAGCTTTGTCCATATCAATGCTCTCCAAAAACTTCAGAGGCAACAAGTTAAAATGGATGCCCAAATGTTTAGAGCAGTGAAAATACTCTGCATGATACTAGAATGATGGACACAGATCATATAGAAAGAAGGTACAACGTATAGAAGGTACAACACCCATTAGAGTGAACCCTAATGTGAACTACGGAGGCTGGGTGACGATGATGTTTCAATGTCTGCTCATCAGTCGTGACAAATGCACCACTCTGGTGGGGATGCTGACAGGTGGGAGGCTATGGATGCGTGGGGACAGAGCATATGTGGAAATCTCTGTACTTTCTTCTCAAATTTGTTGTGAACCTAAAACTGCTCTAAAAAGTAAAGCCTATTTTAAAAAACGAAGGCCCAATTTGAAAAGGAATTTCAGACTTTTGGGAAAAATAATAATGACATCTATAAGTCCTTCCTTGATAAAGATTCAATCTGTCTGGTGCGTCTATTAAGGGACATTCACAAAGGCTGGAGAATATAAAGATGTTAAACAGGGTGGTAGGTCTATGAAGTTGGTCAATATAAAAGGAGAAAAACATCCTGAAAGTATTCCTAAATATTGGTTGATTTAAAAATACATATTGGAAGGCACAAGAATTTGATAAAAAATTAAAAAACAAAAAAACTTTGATGACCTTGATGGGAAGTGGGAATGACCACGCCGTGGCCAACTGATTGCTGACTTCTTTGAAGTTCAGTTTCAACATAATTGCTACAGCCTGAATTGTGTTCCCTCAAATTCATAGTTCATTATGGTCACCCTAGGAAACTAACACAACAATGAACATTTCCAAAGTAAGGACTAGAAGCAGACATGTGCCAAGTGAACACCAGCTTTTTTGATTCCTCCTTCTGTGAAAACTGAGGTTTGCCAAAGGTGCCAAATGGATACTGCTGATCGAGAAGTAATTGTGGTTCCACTAACCTGTGAGACAGCCCAGGCAAGCTGACCTACCTCCTAATGCTCATTTCCATTTAGCCAGTCTTTCTGAAGTTCCTCTGGATGAGAAAGTGGAAGTCAGGACAATAAATTGTTGTTGGAGACTCTGCAGTTGCTGGAACTTAATTCACAGACATCTGAAACCGAGAACTCAGCCTTACTCTTCTTAGGAGACTTTTGGCACCAAAGAGAAGGGCAAATTGAAAGCCCATGCTCGTGAACAGGGCACAGCTATTGCTGAGACTGAGAGCTTGTTTTTAAAGACCTGGTGAGGGTTTTGAACACCAACATGCATAACCAATGAAGCAGGTTGGAAAATCTCAACTACGCTAATTTCACCCTACTCATTACTTGAAGTCTTATATATTCGTGGTTTCTTGGTAGAGTCTCCTTAAAAGATATTTCAGTATGAATTGTGTATGTATTAAATCACTTCACTTAGCATTTTAGAAATATAGTTTGTTTTTTCCCCTAAAAGATGTAGAATGCAGCAGGTTCTCTAAGCATATGTATTCATTGTTACATGATTTGGTCCTCTGGAAGTTCTTTTATCAGGTAGCTATTAAAGAGTAGCTGTCAGAATTACCCAAACTCTTCACTGAAATGGCTTACTTATTTGAGAAAAATACACGTTAAAAAGTCAAACCAAATTGCGCGCGCGCGCGCGTGTGTGTGTGTGTGTTTCCTCCCTACACAAAAGTAGAAGGATTTTCATTTGGCTGGTACAAGCTGCACCTTCATGACTTTGCTGTAGAACATGTAACATAAAACTCTAAGATGGTGCTTGTAAAAGTTTTAAGTAGTTCACACACAGTGACAAGTTCTCAGGGAACACATTAAACTTGCTTGATTTTTGTACAGTACAATGATTTGTACAGAATTGTAATTGGTGTGAAGTTATTGTTTACCATTGCTGCTATTAATAAAATTTGGGGGTAGGAGGGGAAGGAGAAAGGGAGGAAAGGAAGTGGATGAGAGAGAGAAAAGGAGAGGGAGAGATTGAGAGAGAGAGAAACAGACAAAGAGACAGGAAGAAAGAGAGACAGAGAAAGGGAGGAAGGGAGATATATATATATATATCTATATATATATATAGAGAGAGAGATAGAGATAGAGAGAGGGAGAGGGACAGTGTGTCTCTCCTGATCCTCACTGGCTGACAACTAAATTAGTAATTATTATCTTTATTTTGGTGAGGGCACTGTCTTGCTCTGTCCCCCAGGCTGGAGTGCAGTGGCACCATCTCAGCTCACTGCGACCTCTGCCTCCCAGGTTCAAGTGATTCTCATGACTCAGCCTCCCTAGTGGCTGGGACTACAGGCACATGCCACTATGCCCGGCTAATATTTTGTATTCTTTTTACTAGAGATGGGGTTTTGCCATGTTGGCCAGGCTGGTCTCAAACTCCTAACTGCAAGTGATCTGCCTGCCTTGGCTTCCCAAAGTGCTAGGATTACAGGCATGAGCCACCATGCTGGACCTAAATTAGTAGTTATTATCTATTTTCATTTGTGTGATGAAGATGAAACAGAGTGCTTTGGGATTGTGCACTGGGGGAAACCTAACCCAGTCGAGCATCAGGAGAGGAGGCCTTCCAGAAAAAGTGTTCCTTAAGTCGAGCCTGGAAAGATGAGCGCTATTAGCCAGGTGAGAGGCGAGGGTATGAGGGGATGGATTGGAAGCATTTTCAGGTAGGGAGACTAATCTATACGAAAGTTTATGTTCTCAACTACTGAGTTTGTCTTCAGCATTGACACTTTATTTATTTAACAAATTTATTAAAATTTGTCAAATTATAACAAATATTTGACTGCAGAGCTGAGGATATTAAAATAAAATACAATTTTATTTCTTATATCATGTGTTGGTGAAGGAGCAGCAACAGAGGCTGGAGCATTATTTACAAACCAGATTTATAAAATAGATTATCCATCTAGGGATTCGCAGCGTAGCAACTGGGACGGGGCTACTGAATCCCTTAGAGAGACTTTAGGCCATAAGCCGATGAGCATTTTTTGTAAAAGATGAAATGCTTTCAGCTTTGCTGGCGATGCAAGCTCTGTCACAGCTACTCAACTCCATCGTTCTTGAGGGATCCACAGGGTTCATGATCCCTCATGAACTGCAGAGTTGCATATATTTACTCAGTCAGTATTTATTAATTATCTTGATTAGGAATCTTGGGAAGGGCAGTGACAGTTTTTTGTTACTCTATCCAGGGACACAAGATAGAATTTGGCCCTGTTACTCACTCCTCCAACAAAGTTGTCAAACGGGGCTACTATAGACAAGTAGAATCACGGATTGGAGATCAGCTCTTATTATGTAACAGCTGGATTGTCAGGCCTCCCTCTAGGGGCCGTCCCTGTCTACAGCTGGGGTGGACAGGCCAGGGAGGGCACCACACTTGGGGTAGAGTAACCGTGCCCGGGAGTAAAATGTGGTACAAGAATTCTGTGCTCCTAGCAATCCTACTATCACAGAAACGCTTTCTGATGAAGGAGGAAGGGTGGGAAGAGGAAAACTGAGGCAGATAGATGGGGAAAGTACTGAAACTTTCTGTTCACAACATCAATAACCTTCATGAAAAATCAGTGATAGGTGCTGGAATCTCCAAACCTCCAAGGGGCTTACAACAGTGTGTGCAGGGAAAGCTGTAATTCACAGCCTTATTGACTAGCACGTGTCAATGGCCCATAGCAGAGGCCCACTCTGGCTTTTGTACAACCCCAAAGACACCAAATGGTTGAAAAACAATCAAAAGAAGAACATCATTTCATGGCATCTGGAAACTACATGATGCTCAAATTTTAGTGTGTAAAGTTTTACTGGAACTCAGCCACGCTCATGCGTTTATGCTTATCTACTCCGCTTTCAAGCTACTGAAGAGTTGAGTAGTGGCAAGAAACATTGCACGGCCCGCAAAGCTGAAAGTATTATCTCACCTTTTACAGCAAATGTTCATTGGCTTATGGCCTAAAGTCTGAGGGATTCAGTAGCCCCTGTCTGAGTTGCTGCCCTGGGAATCTCCAGATGCACAGAGTCACAAATAGTGTTGGGATGGGACCCAGCTAATTTTTTAAATTATTATTTTTTGTAGAGATGAGGTCTTGCTATATTGCCAAGGCTGGTCTCGAACTCCTGGCCTCAAGCAATCCTTCTTCCTTGACCTTCCAAAGTGTTCAGTTTATAGTCATCAGCCACCATGTCTGGCCAATCTTATCTCATTTATTTTAGGCCTTCTTTTCTCCAGATTTCAATGAGCCATTCCAACAGTTTTATTAGGACCAGCTCTAAGAGCCTTGCCAGGTCATTAAATTTTGCATCATGAGAGAGTACCCTTTTATCAATTTATTCTTTCTTATCCAGCCTTGTATACTCTGTACCACTATTATCAGTCCAACACTATTCTCATGCATGTTTTCCCAATTCCTGACATACATTAAGCCAGATCCTACAATTCTTTTGGTTAATAATCCTTTTTCTCCAAAATAAGGGATGGTATTTCCCAGAAGCATGATGCCTATACTGGAACTTAATTATTGATCTAGAAGCAGTGAAGGGAGCCGGGTTCTGAAGACGGCAAGCATCCACTTGCAATGCAAGGCTGCACAGTTTCCAGGAAGAGGGAACTGCTATCCTTCAGTAAGTGGGGAAGAAAGTGACTCTTGCCACTCAGAGTGGGGGCAATGATGGGAATCTGGAGGTTCAAGGTTTGTCATCACATAGGCAAAAATGTCCCCATCCCATCTCAAGGTCTCACTCCTTCCCTATCAAGGCTGTGACTTTAATGAAAGATACCTGCCAGGGCTGGAAAGAGAGAACAAGATTTCTTGATTACTTTTCTGTGATCAGAATGAACATGCTATACTTGCAGGATTTTCACACAGTCTGCCCTCTGGCTGCAGTGGGTGAGGGGCTCCTTCAATGTTGAAGGCCATTGAGGTCTTCTGACTTCACACCATGCCCGAGTTGATAGTTGGTAGTTACCTGATCCTGTTGTTTTCTTCCCTCAGCACTTGATGGTAGTGGAAAGCAACAGCCAATTCCACATTCCTTATCATTACCATTTTATGACATCTCTCAGTTGTTATAAATAGTCTGTAAGTCAGTGCATCTCTTTCTCTTTCTTCCATCATAGTTCACTTCATGCAAGAGTTGCAGTAATTGAAATTGCACAGCACTCCAGGGAAAGGGGGATATTGAGGCAAGAGAGGGAAGCAGCCCATAAAGGATGCATTACCAGGCAAGTTGTCACTGAGGGGCAACAGGAGCTTAATCCTGCGGAGACTTTGGCTGACAGTGTAGCACATTTCTCAGAGTTAATTAATCAAAGGCATGGAAAGCTGAGGTCTCTATCCTCCATTCCCGCCAGTCATTGGTTGAGGGAACTCCTAATTCCTGACACTTCCAGGCTGCCCCATGTGGGGGCAGAACAGGTATTGGAAGTCAGAGAAGGCTCTCAGGCAGTCACGGGTGCTTCCCATTGGAATTTGGGAGGATGAGTTCAGAAATGGTCATTGCCAAGATGGATAAGCACGAGACACCAGCACTTTCTCCTACAAGTGGGTTTTCTGTCATCTGATCCAAATGCTTCCCAGTTGAGAGTCTGGATGTTGCTGTTGTTGATGTTGTTGTTATTTTACTTTATTCAGAGGATCTTTTCTGGGATCCTTTCAATTTTGTCTCTACCTTAAAATTCATTATTGCTACACACCTGCCTATATTCATGAAACATTTACTATTCTACCACTCTCCTGGTCATTTTGTTATTTTTTCAAAGCAAAGAATACCTCTGGAAATAACTTCTAGAACTAAATAATTTCTCTATTTAGCAGCATAACAGACCTGAAAAGTAGCACATGTGGCATTCACTAAAAATGACAGCAAAGAGTATTTTTTGTTATTTAAAATGTCTTTTTGTGGGTACATAGTAGCATATATTTATGAGGTACATGAGATGTTTTGATACAGGCACGCAATGTGAAAGCAGCACATCATGGAGAATGGGATATTCACCGCCACCCCCAACCATTTATCCTTTGAGTTACAAACAAGCCAGTTAAACTCTGTAAGTTATTTTAAAATATACAGTTAAGTTATTATTGACTGTAGTCACCCTATTGTGTTATCAAATATTAGGTCTTTTTCATTCATTCTTTTTTTTTTTATCCATTAACCATCCCCACCTACCTCTCATCCCCTCACTACCATTCCCAGCCTCTGGTTAACTATCCTACTCTCTATGTCCATGAGAGTAGAAGGATAGTTTTATTTTTATTTTATTTATTTTATTTTTGGAGATGGAGTTTTGCTCTTGTTGCCCAACCTCTGCCTCCCAGGTTCAAGCGATTCTCCTGCCTTGGCCTCCCGAGTGGCTGGGATTACAGGTGCCCACCATCACGCCCAGATAATTTTTGCATTTTTAGTAGAGATGGGGTTTCACTCTGTTGTCCAGGCTGATCTTGAACTCCTGACCTCAGGTGATCCACCTGCCTCAGCCTCCCAAAGTGCTGGGATTGCAGGCGTGAACCACTGCACCCAGCCTGGTTTGAATTTTAGATCCCACAAATAAGTGTGAACATGTGATGTTTGTTTTTCTGTGCCTGGCTTATTTCACTCAACATATGCACAGCATTTGGCAAGCCATTCCTGTCACTTCAGGTGAAAGACTTTTAATATGTCTCTGCTTAGAACTAGAGAGATGTTTATTAATTATCTGTGAAAGAAAGTCAGATGAATAAGAGAGATGTCACTCTCAAGGAACTACTATCCAGTGTTATGCTGTCCAATATGGTAGCTACTAAACACTTGCAGCTACTGAGCATTTGAGATGTGGCTAGTACCAAGATGGGCTGTAAGTGTACAATGAACACCATATTTCAGAGACTTAGTACAAAGATAAAAGAATATAAAATATCACGTTAATAATTGTTACATTGATTATGTGTAGAAATGATCACGCTTGTTTTGGATATGTTGGGTTACTTAAACTATATTTTTAATATTAATTGTAACTGGGTTTTTTTGTTCCATAATAATATAGCTACTAATAAAAATGTAAAATTTTATACATGGCTCACATTTTATTTCTATTGGTCAGTACTGGTCAAGAAAGAATTATCAGGTGGTCCACCATAAATTATAATATCAGTCAAAATTCATTATAGTAGCTTCTGGAAATACAAAGGTGAATCCAAATGATTTTCTATCCTCAAGTAGTGCTCAATTCAGTGTTTGGAGAAGACAAACAGTACCATTTAATTGAGAAGACAGGGCTACCAGAGGCATGAATCAGGCGTAACAGAGTTCATGCACTAGAGAGATTTACACTAGGATGGGGGTGGTGAATGGGGTGGTGCATGGAGTGGGTGAGCAAGTTAGAGAAGATTTTAAAGAGCAGGGGATATATGAATTAACTCATCGCAAAAGTGGAGTTTTACAAGGTAGAAAAGTGTGTAGTGTGCATGGTGGATAGGCTTGTGAGTTGAAATAACTTCCCCTTATAACTCCCTTTAATTGAAAAAATCTCAGGGAACATTCTGATTGGCAGGGCTGGAGTCACATGACCACCATGGACCAATGACTATGGCTAGCTGAGTTGACTATTATAACTGACTAGCTGTGATCAGGGAGGTGATACCATGAAAAAAGACACATATTTTCATTCAGAAGAGGAAGAGAAGCAATTCCTCAAAAGAAAGGTAGCACTGGTCCATAAAGGGAGGCTTCTGGGAAGATTCAATACTCTTCCTATATAGTGTAGGTCTAGATATATACATTATAGTCACTATTGTGTATACAGTGTACACTGTACCTATGTATATAGACCTATGTGTATACACTATATCTATGTATATTTCTAGATCTATATTTATATACCATATGTATATCTAGCATAGATCTAGATATACATAGATATAATGTATACACCCACATATAGTGTGTATATGTCTATGTGTAGATGTATTGTGTATAGCATATATAGATATACACTATAGTCATTATTTCCTTCATCTTAATATGCTTATGTCTCAGTCTTTTTACTCATTACAGCACACAAAATCCAGCACTTCTTCTTGTATTATAATAATTTATATCTTGCAGTGATTCATGGCAATAAGGAACGTGGCTTGTGTAAGGCTAGAAAATGAATTACTGCCATTTTGTAAACGTGCTAAAGAGATTTAGTTTTGTCCTGAAAGCAATGGAAAACCATAAAAGATTTAAAAACTTTGACAAGAGAGGTGTATGATCAGATTTGTGCTTTGATCATTAATTCATTAAACAGACATCATTGTGTGTTTATGAGTTCCAGGTGCTGTTCTAAGTGCTGGGATCTACTCAGTAAATGGGCAATTGTGCATATGTTCTTGTAGTGCACATTCTAGTGGGTGGAGATAAACAATAAATAGCCTGTATAAGGAATAAATTATATTTTTGAAGGTGAAGCACGCTACAGGAAATAATATAACATGGAAAGGAGATAGAAAGCTAGGCTGTAGGCTCTGGTTTTAAATGAGAAGCCTGGATAGGACTCATTAGGAAGATGATGTTTGAACAAAGATTTGAAGGAGTGAAGGAATCAAGTCATTCTTGTATCTGTAGAATGAACATTTCAAGCAGAAGCAGCAGAAGCCAAGGTCTCGTGGTGGCCATGTGTCTGAACTGTTTGAGGAATGGCAAGGCTAGGATGGCAGGATCAGGGTGAAGGAAGAAAATAGACTAAATCAGGTCAGGCCTTGCAGGCTATTTCACCGGCTTTTGTTGAGAGCCAGTAAAGATCCATTGGAGAGCGCCTTCTAGCCACTGCACACTGATGCTGGTTGATAATGTAAATAGTAAATACAAATCACTAAGAAGACAGAGTGGCTGTCCTATTAGCATTTCATCTGGCAATATATCACCTTCTTCATCTCTCTGACATAAATGTCATATCCAAAATATACCACGCTGTACTCTTCTTCTAAAATTTTTTATTAGATAGTTCCAGACTTTGTCTAACCTGCCTCTATCTCTGGGGCTCAGATACATCAGGGCTGATAGCATGGGGCTTTCAGAAGTCCATTTGTGGGAGCAATTATTGTCAGATAAAGGAGGTCTGGAAAAGGGAGAAGAATTAGAAGGTATCATCATATCTGTAGTATAGTTTGTTATGTATATGTGTGCATCTGTGTATATATGCAGAGACCAAAGATCCTGAATGGCTATGATCATGCCAGCAGGTGTCCTTTGTCCTGGTGTAATTAGTAGTAGCATCCCTCTCAGTTAGGGGAGCCCTAAGGAGAAAGAGCAGGGTCTTTAAGAATGTTACGAGGCACAGAGCCACAAATAGTGTTGGGATGGGACCCAGCTCTCAAAGTGTGTCCCAGCCATAGCACAGCTGGAGGATTGAAGAGATGGTGGTCACCAAAGGCAATGATGGGACATATGTAAACTGCCTTGCAGGCAGGGGCAGTCCAAATCGGTCAGGCCCTATCCATACACACAGACAGCACACTCAAATCAGGAAAATTGAAGGAGGTTTAACAGGGACCATTTGCAAAGGATTGACAGTGTGCAGAGATGCACCAAGGGCTCATGGAGTGAGGCAACAGAGAGGCCGTAGGAATCTGGAAGGAGAGAGTCCCACAGAGAGGCCACTTTGAGAAGAGCGGTGGCCTCTGTCAAGGAATCCAATGGCCTGAGGCAACCCTGCAGGGAGGAAGCCAGCTGGGAGAATGGATAACCAGACCTCAGCTGCCTTCCTTCCTCTGGGAGAGCCTACTGGGGCTGGATCCAGGGCAGAGAGCCAAAGGGAGAGGCTGGAAGATCTGGTGGGCCAAGTGGGGGGTGTGGGGCCACAGCCTCTACGGTGCATGCCACCAGTGGAGATCAAGAGAGGAAAACCATGTTGGTGGTCAGGGGACTGTGGGCAGTTTTTGCAAGCAAAGATGAGCTACTCCCCACAATGACCCCCAGAAATATTGAGGCAGAGGCTCTTTGAAAGGGGATGATGTTCTGTAAGACAAATAGAGGCTTCATGAGCCACTAAAATAGAGATTGTTGGGATTAGCGTGACCCCATTGTGAACCCTGGCCTAAAGGGACCCAAGGAAACAGGGCTATGTTTAGTTCAGGAACATTGCAGAATTTCCAGATGTTCTTCTCTGAAGCATGCACGTATGTGTGATTGTCTCTTTCTAAGGGCTGTGTGCAAAGTTTCTTACCTTCCATGAGCCGGCTGTGAACTCATTGCCCCTGGGTGATAGCAGAAGCATGAATGCTGAGAGGAAGGATATTGTCATCAGCACTGGGTGGTTTTGAATGAGATAAAGAATCATTGTCGGATGTAGCTGCCCACATACTCTATTTTGTTGATTTTCCAACTGATGAAGTCTTTGATAAGCATGCCTGATGAGACAGAAAAACAGATTCTTTCCCAATGGATCATTTTGTGTAATTTAAGTATATAGATTTGTTTTAGATTACATTTGATGATTTTTATGTTATTTCTGAAAAGGTAATATGTACATATGGCTTAAAAATAAAACATTATGAAAAAATCTCATTCCCACTCCTGTCCCTGTTCTGTTCCCACACCTCTCATTCTGCTGACTGCTTGTTTGAAGATTCATGTAGATCTGTCTAGGGTTTCTTTGCAAAAATACAAGTACATACAAATACATATTATTACTCCCTACCTTCTCTTTCACAAAAGGAATCATTCATATGCAATACTTTGTACCCCTTATTACTACATCTTAGAGATTATTCTGTATCAATACATACAGAAATTCCTCACTTCATTTTTTTTACAGCTGCATAATATTCCATGGGAGAGATGTTTTGTAATTTATTTAACCCACCTCCTGTTAGGAACATCACTCAGGTTGTTTGCAGTCAGTTTCTCTTATAAACAATGCTGCAATGACTAATCTGGTATATTTATCATCTTTCATGTGGGCAGGGATATTTGTAGAATGAATTCCTAGAAATGGGGTCAGTGAGTCAAAGAATAAATGCATTTGCAATATTAATGTATTCATTAATTCATTCTTGGCTGGATCTCTGTAGTTTAGCAATGAATTGAACAACTGCGTATTATTTAGGGATAAAAAGCCCCAAAGAGGAAAGCAAATGCTGAATCCAGATGTAACCTTTAGTCAATGTAGAGTGATTGTTACCACCAGTGATGAATGTCTCTGAGTGTTTATGCATGTCTCTGTGTGCTCATTTGTGTACTCTGAAAACCCTATTTGAAAAAAAAAAAACACACACATAGCCATCAGGTTATTAGACAGATAAGCACTTCACTTCATTTTCAAATAAATGAGTTTCTTATTCCTGCTTATATTTTCAATAGTTCAAAGCTTTCAGGGAACAAAGGTAAAACAATCAGAGCTCTGAATTCCTCCACAGGGCAAGTACCATGTAAACTGATAGATGATGCTAAGATTCCAAAGGCGGTGGCCAAACAGTTCTCCCATTCTCTGCAACATAAATATAAGCTTAAAAATTACATGGTAAGATAGATCTTCATTTTGAAAATAACCATGGAATTTGAAAAAATAAAAATAGAACAAACAAAACACACCTCCAAGAACAAAAACAAGAGAAAAAACTGACTTTTGGTCTTTTTGCTAAAAGACAGCAGGGTAGGTCAGGGGAGGCTCTTCTCATAAAAGAAAAACAGTAGACAATCTGGCCTTTTAAAGGGTCATGAAAACAGATTATACAGTAAAACTGAGCTGTCAAAGACCCTCAGAGACGGTCTCACCTGGCTAGTCCTATGAAGCACCCAGCTAGAGGAGAGTTTTTCTTTCTCATTTTCAATAATGTGGTTTGTGATGAAAAGTGTGCATGACAATGGCAAGTCTGGGAGTGAGAGGTGTTTGAAAAAACATTGAGTTACTATTTTGTGGTACCAGCCACACTCAGGAAGTGACAACCACATTTTCTTGATCTGAGTGGAGATTAGTTGAGAATGTGTTTGATAGGTTAACAAATGTTGAGAAGCATCCTGACATAGGACGTGTTACATATAACTAGTTTTGTGAAGATGATGCCCTTACGGGGTGTGTATCTTTTCTGAATGACTCAGGCCATCATCATGGGCTTGGGTTATTGTAACATCAGCAGGTATGTTGGGCTGTGGAGAGCTGTTAAGGGTGAGGTTTGGAGCATTAGTCACGTTTCTCTGTGCACTGCACAGCTGCGCAGTGGCCAATCAGATCTCTTTCCAAGATGCTCTTTTGCCTGGGCTCAGGATGCACCGCCTCAAACGTACCGTGGGAGACAAGATGTGCCACCCCAAAATACACTTCCTGGCATATTTCAAACTTGTTATTCAGATGAACTGCAGACACAGGAGTGTCTCTGAAAAGTTGCCCTTTTAAAAGAAATTTATGTCTATTGTAAATTGAAATTTATGTTTCTTGTTAAAGAAATCTACATTAGTAAAACTATCTGTATCAGGAAGAGGGCTGTTCCTAGACAATTTTTATGACCTCAGATACTTTATTTGCATAAAAGACAAACTTTTATTCACCTTGTATTTCCTCCCTTCCCTTCTCATAGCTTGTCTCTACTACCCCCAAGAAGCCCCAAGCTTCTCCTATTCCTTTCTGCAGCTCAGGCTGCTATATCAGCTTCAATCATCTGGTCCTTCTTCAGCTCACATTTTTGTGGGACCCATGTGCCAACGTATGTAGTTAAACATATTTTTTTCTTGTTAATCTGTTACATGTCGATTTAATTTATAATGCCGCCGAAGAACCCAGCAGCACCCAGGAGGGTGGAGGAAGACCATCTGCTTCTCCCTTGCCTGAACTGCAACGTATTTTTGTGGTCCCAAGGACAAATACCAGTTCCGCTGTCCTAGTCCTGTGACCTTGGCTGAACAGAATGACTGTTCTGTCTATAAAGAGGACAAAAGCACATACCTCCCAGACTATTCTGAACAGTGGTCACCCTGTTAAAGAAAACTTCTCCTCAATCCTATTGAGAAACATTAAGTTTACCCTGTCCCCATGGCTCCCTTGTGGAAGTTACTTGTTTGTAATTAGTGGTAGGTGGGTAACAGCTGCCTACCTGGTATATTCCTGTAGAACACCTGTGTATTAATAAGAATCACCTGTCAAAGAGCAAATAAATACATGGATGAATCTCTGCTTGGGGCCTTCAGTCCTGTAGAGCTGTAAGTCACGCAGGCTCTCAGGCTGTTGGTCCCCAGGATAGATCCACTCTGTTGGCTATCTGGGTGTCTGCCTCTCAATACCTTCAACCCGCCTGGGTGGGAGTCTCCTAGCCGAGCTGGTTCTTGGTACAGTCTCACTCCCTCTCCACCACTCCTTTCCGTTAATATTGCAGGGAATCCTTTATAGGGAATTTCTTAAACATTAAATGTTTAATGTTTTAAAAACCCAATAACATCAGCATTTTTAATAACAATTGTTATTGTAAATTGACAATTTATAATTGTGTATATCTCTGGAGTATAAAGTGATGTTATAATTTATAAATACAATGTAGAGTAATTAAATTAAGCTAGTTAACATATCGGTCACCTCAAATACTTAGCATTTTTTCAACTTTTATTTTAGTTTCAGGGGGTACATGGGCTGGTTTGTTACACAGGCAAATTGTAGATCACTGAGGTTTGGTATACTAATGATCTCATCACCCAGGTAGTGAGCATAGTACCTGATAGCTGGTTTTTCAACCCTCCCTCCTCTCCTACCTTCTCCCCTCTAGTAGTCACTAGACTACTATGATTTCCATCTTTATATCCACGCATACTCAATGTTTAGCTTTCACTTATAAGTGAGAACGTGGTATTTGACTTTTTGTTCCTACATCAATACGCTTAGGATAATGGCCTCCATTATCCTAAGCCATCGTCCTCAGCTGCATCTTTTGCAGCTGCATCCATGTTGCTGCAAAAGATGTGGATATTTTGCACCAACAAAAAGGAATGAAATCATATCCTTAGCAATTTTTTTTGTCATGAGAACATTTGAAATTTACTCTCTTAGCAATTTTGAAAAGTACAATACTGTATTATTAACTATATCCACCACACTATGCAATAGATCTCAAACAAACACCCATATTCCTCCTGAGATTTTTGTACCTTGTTCATCATCTCCCTCATACTCTCACCCTCCAGGCTCTGTAATCACCAGTGTATTCTCTGGTTCTACGAGTTTGATTGTTTTAGATTCTTCACATAAGTGAGAATATGCAGTATTATTTAAGATCAATTAATTAAGTTTTAGTTTGTATAAAGTATTTGGTGTCAATGCCTTCCTATTTATATAAAATGGAACAGAAGAAAATGTTGCCCACCAAAGCCACAACCTGCATGCTGGTGTTGTCTTCACTGCAGGTGGATCATGGAGCTGTGGCCTACACAGCTCAGTGCCTTTGGTAGGGAATGATGGCTAAAAGTCAATGCTTGGAGTCAACTGGACAAGGATCAAGTCCCATTTCCACCACATATATCTGTGCGTCCTCAGTTAAGTTAACTGACTTCTGTCTGCCACAGGCAAAATTCTTAGTTACCTATATCAAAACTATCTCCTGGTGCACATCACAAAATATTAGGAAGCTCCAGCATCTCAGGGATGGGGGAGGACCAAGGAAAGAGCCAAGAATAACATCCAGATTATATTACTGGTCCACTATGAAGCCCACTACCCAGATTTCTGGGCAAAAGAACATGGATATGCTGCTCAAGGTTGGACTGATAGAACTCCCAGCAGTGGTACCTCTGAAAATGCTGTGTTCACCACACTGTTTTCAAATCTGTAAAACAGGTATAGTAAGAGTATTTACTTCATTTTGAAGATTTGATAACACTGTGTATAGCAATACCCCAGTATGGAGTTTGGCACTTAGTAAGTGCTCAGTTAATGTTTCCTCTTCATTTACTCCTTCATGTTCTTCTACCTTAACTTCTCCTTTATCTTCTTTTTTCTTCTTTTCTTTTTCCTTACCTTCTTCTTCCTCCTCCTTTTTTCTCACTTCTTCACTTCTCTTCTGTCCCCTTTCTTTTCCTCATTCCTTCCTTCTCTTCCTAAGAGTTGGTAAGAGGCAGCATATGACTAGTTCTGCCAACGGAAACAATTTTCCCTGTTTCTGGGACAGGAGGTGTCATGGGGTACAGTGCCAAAGAGCTACTATTTAGTTGGATAGTATCATAAATTAATAAATGCTCAATACCCCTCTTTCTCCCCCTCCACCCCCAGTGGAATCAAATCTGGAATGGGCTATCCTCATATCAGATCCAGGAAAAATGGAAGGGAGTTGCACTAGAGAATATAAACCCCATGTGAGGAGGGATTTTGTTTAACATCTTTTTTTGAGATCTAATTTACATACATCAAGTTTACACTGAAAGTATATGATATAGTAGTTTTTAGTATATCCAGTTTTGTGACTATCACACAAGTTTAGAATACTTCCCTTAGCCCCAAGGAAACCCCATCCCTTTTGGGGTGTCATTCCTCATTCCCCTCACATCCGGCCCTAGGGAACGTCTAATCTACTTTCCGTCTCTATGGATTTGCCTATTCTGGATATCTCATGTCAATGGAATTACTCAGTATGGTACTTCTTGTGACTAGCTTCTTACACTTAGCATGTTTTCAAGGTACATCCATGTTGTGGTATGTGTTAGCACTTCATTCTGTTTTCTGGCTTAGTAATATTCCACTGTGTAAGCATATCACATTTTGTTTATCCACTCATTAATTAATGACATTTGGGTTGTTTCTGTTTTTAAATTATTATGATAATGCCTTTATGAACCTTCATGTACATTTCTGTGTGAACATGTGTTTTCATATTTATTGGGTTGATATCCAGGAATGGAATTTCCAGGTCATGTTAATTCTGTTTAACATTTTGAGGAATTGCCAGATTATTTTCCAAAGTAGCTGAGGGCAGGGATTTTTATCTGGTTTGTTCATCACTGATCCAGTGCTGACATATGGTAAACTTACAAGTATTTATTAAATAAATGGAATATATGAATTAATAGTTGTCTGGTAAAGATATAATTTTTCCTTACATATGTAAACATCAATAAATATATACATCTGTAAATATATGCATTATAGATGTATGTAGTGTCTCTCTCTTTTACCAGATAGGATCTCTCTTTTACCCAGGCTGGAGTGCAGTGGTATGATCTTGGCTTACTGTAGTTTCCACCTCCTGGGCTCAGGTGATCCTCCTACTTCAGCTTCCTGAGTAGCTGGGGCCACAGGTGTGCACCACCATGGCTAGCTATTTGTTTTTGCATTTTTAGTAGAGATTAGGTTTCATCATGTTGCCCAGGCTGCTCTCAAATTCCTGCATTGGCCTCTCAAAGTGCTGGGATTACAGGTGTGACCCCTGTACTCAGCCAACATATTTTTGTTTAAACATTACATATGGCATATAGTTTTTTAAATTGACAATTGACGTTTGCTAAGAAATGGAGTTTTAAAATTCTACTCTAGCTGTGTAGTCCTGGGAAAAAGGTTTTTTTTTTTGTGTGTGTTGTCCTGTGTGCCATTTTCTCACTCAGAAAGAAAAAGAAATTAACTGAGCATGAAACTTAAGTGAGATAAAATTGTATGTGGCAATACATGTATACAATCATATAGGGAACATGTTAAAGTGCTAAAAAATAAGAAAGTAGTTTCTTTATTGTTATCTTCCAGTCTGTTGCTAGCTCGGTAGCTAACAGATGGAGGTTTAGGACATAAAATATGAGAAAATAATTTATGAATGACAATCTGGATGAAGTTGCAATTTTAGTTAATTTGCCATTCTCTCACTTTTGCCACCATATTTCTGTGGTTGAGCTTGCATGATGGTGTGCATAGTGATCAATTATTCTTACATGATAGGAATTCCTTCTCCTGGGTGCAATATAGACATGCACAGAACAGACACCTTGTCTTGAAGATCTTTAAATTCCTGGAATCCAGCCCACAGTCAGGTAAATAACAGAGGTTCAACACAGGTTTTGAGTGTAAGTGAATAAATGAGTGAGCATTTTTTACATGATTTTCATGTTTATGTGCTTTTTTTGTAGTTGGTTTTAATAACTTAGTTCAAAACCATGCATACATATGTGTGTATATATGTATACAACTCTCTTTTTATACACACACAGAGACACACACATATATATACACATACACCCACACAAATAGAAGAATAAGTATAAACAGTTTTCTTTGGGTACTATGATTATGAGTGGTTGTTATTATCTTGTTTGTAATCGCGTATATTTTCTTATCATATTTAAAGTTTATTTTAAAATATTTAATTAAACTATACACTGGGGTCTGTTGGGGGGGAGGGGGGGATAGAGGGGGGTGGGAAGTTGGGGAGGGATAGCATGGGGAGAAATGTCAGATATAGGTGAAGGGGAGGAAGGCAGCAAATCACACTGCCACATATGTACCTATGAAACAACCTTGCATGTTTTTCACATGTACCCCAAAACCTAAAATGCAGTAAAAAAAAAAAAAAGGTCAAAAAAAAAATTTAATTAAAAATAAAGATTGAATATATTCAAGGCATACAAGGTTATAGCAATCAAATTAACGCATCCATCACCACCCATGTTGTATCTTAAGTACTCTGAACTTACCTTATAACTGAAAGTTCATACTCTTTGACCATTTCCCCATTTCTGTCACTGCCAAGCTCCTGACAATTAACGTTCTACTCGCTGCTATGAGTTTGGTTTTTTTAGAGTCCACATATAAGTGCAATCATGCAGCATTTGTCTTTCTGTGTCAGGCTTATTTAGTTTAGCATGTCCTCCAGGTTCATCCAGATTGTCACAAATGGTAGGATTTCCTTCTTTATTTATGGCTGAGTAAATTCTACTGTATATATGTAGCACGATTTCTTTATCTTTCATTCATTGGTGAATACGTAGGTTGATTTCATATCTTGGCTATTGTGAATAATGTAATGAACTGCAGTTATTTTCCTATTTCTTTGCAAAAAAAACATGTATTGCACCATTGGTCAGGAAATATGTAATGAATGCATTTTTGAAAAGAAAAAGTTTTATAGGTGCTTGATGATGTTTTTGACAATAAAGAGCTGAGTTACTTTGTTTGTATATGAGTTTTAAAGATCATAGCTTTAGAATATGTTTTAAAATAAAATAAATAAAAATACTATTTTAGAAGAATATTTATCCACGTATGTATAGAGAAGGAAAAAAATTAAAAAGGAAGAAAATTTAAAGATAAGCTAAGATACGTATCATATAATATGGAGTTAAAATCTTAGGATATAAATTCTGGGAAAAATGTATACATAATACACAAAAATATTAATATTAATGCTATTTATGAATTTTAAAGTTATAAGTAGTTTTATTTTTTCTCTGTACTCTTATTTTTCAAAATTATATATAAGCACACAATTGCTATTACAACCTGAAAAATTATTTGTAGAGTTTATTACTTTTTACTAAGGAATGTCTTTCTGAAATATACATTTGAACTTTGCTTTGATTACTATTTAGTAAAATATTAATAAGCAGAATTTTGCAATTTGTTAGAGTGAGAAAAATTTACTTTCAGAAAACAAAACAAAATAACCAAGACATTCTTCCATTGGTAAATAGATAAATTGTGGTACATCCAGACAAATGAATATTAATCAATGTTAAAAAGAAATGAGTTATCAGGCCGTGAAAAGACATGGAGAAAGCTTAAATGCATACTGCTAAGTGAATGAATCCAATCTGAGCCTGAGGTTGCAGAGAGGAAGTGATGAATGAGCAGTTAAACTATTCTGTATAATATTATAATGGTGTGTGGATGTTACTCTACCTTTGTCAAAACCTCTAGAACGTACATCATCAAGAATGATCACTAATGTAAACTATGGGCTTTGGGTGATAATGACATGTCAATGGTGGCTCATTGATATTAACAAATGTACCCCTCTGGGTGGGATGTCGATAGTGGGGGAGACTGTGCATGTGTAGGGAGAAGGGAGCATATGAGAACATTCTGTATTTTCTGCTGGATTTTGCTGTAAACCTAAAGCTTCTCTAAAAAATAAAGTAAGATTTTTTTAAAAATCAGTGAATCATATTTAGTATTCCTACTTTCAATGAATTATATTTGGGGCTTTCTTTTGGAATTTTTGTTTACTTTTGTTTTTAGCTTGCTCTGAAAAATGCTGCATTGAGAAAGCATTTCACAGTTGCTTCTTAAATATTCAAGAATGTGTTCCTCCCCTCAGCTGAGATATTTGACCTTCAGCCTCTTTGTGTTAGAATATAAGAATGGAAAGTGTAATTGTTCCAGGGAATCAAGTAAACATCTTTTTAGAAAATCTGTTGAGAAAATTTTGGCACAAGTTGGTGTTCTGGGTGTGTTTGAAATGCATACAAAGAATGGCTCACATATAAACTTTGTCCATGTATGATGGGCTAAATTTGGTATCAGAATAGGTTTTGAGAAATATATATATATATTCAGCATCTATTCATCCTATTTCTGGTGATGACACCCTGATTTTCCTCTGGAGAGTTGCCCATTGCTTTATTCTCAGCCTGTGTGGGACTCCGCTACGAAAATCAGGCCCACGGAAAGTGACTCATACCCATTCTAATCAGAGCACTCACAGTGCTCAGACCCATTCTAATCAGAGCACCCACAGTGATTGGCTCACAAATGGGCTCAATGAGTGCTCAGGGCAAGGAATTTCTTAAGTGACTAGAATGAGGTGGGGAGTGAGAGAGAGAGAGACAGAGTATGTGTGTGTGTTTTGCAAAGTGAGCATGAATTCCAGAGCCTCTGCTTAGGCTTGAATCCCAGTTCTCCACTTCCACCACCAACCAGCTAGGTAAACTTGGAAAAATCACTCTTCCTTTCTGGGCCTCAGGCCTCAGTCTCTTTCCTGTAAGATGGCATCAAGAATACCATCTACCTCACAGAGGGGTTCATATGAGGATTGAATAAGTTAACTTTGTGGAGTGTGGTATGGTGTTTGTCTCAACATTTCCACTTAGACATGTAACAGGCATCTTCAAGCTCAACATACCCCAGATGAATTCTTCTCTCGCAGTCTTTCTCTATTCAGTAAATGACAACTCCATCCTTCCAGTTCCTCAAGCCAAAAATCGTAGAGTTGTCTCTGACCGCTCTCATTATCTCTTTACTCCATCGGCAAATCCTGTCTGCTGTACCTTTAAAATATATTCAGAATTTAACTGCATCTGGTGATGCCAACCCAGTTCAAGGCACCATCATCTCTTGTCTGGATTATGGCACCATGGCTTCCAAAATGGCCTCGTTGTTTCTGTCCCCACCCCACTTCCGTTTCCGCTCAACACACAGCCAGAGTGAGCCTGACAAAACATGTCAGGAGATGTCACTTTTCTGCACTAGTGTCTAGCTATCTCTGGGTCCCCGACACACATACAATTAATCTCATCTCTATTTTCATCTCCCACTTATTCTCTCCTTATTCTTCCTGTACCATGGACCTGTTACTTGACCTCTGCTGTTCTCTGAACACTCCAGGCTTGCTTGTGCCTTAAGGCCTTTGCAATTGCTTTTCTCTGTCTGGAGCCCTGTTCCCCTAGATTTTACCTCAGCTTATGCAGACTCTTACCCAAGTGCCACCCTCTGTGTGAGACCTTCCTTAGTCCTTTATCCAAAATTGCAGCCCTCCCCACAGTCCTTATCCTGTTCCTTGCTGAGTTCCCTTCTTAGCCCTCATCACCACCTCACATGTGCTATGGTTTACTTATCTTGTCTATTATACATCTATTCCACTTTAAAATATAAACTTCTGGGGACTGAATTTGCTTAACTGCTATAAACCCAGAACCTAAAACAGCTCAGTAAATATTTAATGCATGAATGGATGAATAAGGGGATAGGAGTAAAAAGAATTGCATTAAAGTGTGATACTCATCAACAAATAGTTTCTAAGCACCAGGGACTTGCTAGCCACTGAGGACGCACCTGAGACTAAGATTGTTTGGTTTCCTTCTACAATCTAATAGGGGATGGAGGTGGGGTGGCAAAATTGTCCCAAAAAATCAGAAAGTGTAGAACGCGTATGGTTATCCATGATACGAGCTTGTAATTCAGATGTGAAGGCCTGTAAAACATGTCTCACATTTGGAGTGTCTAAGCTGTTACCTGAAGGTTAAGGAATAGTAACTGGGTGAAAGAGATGGGGCAGTGGGAGAGCTAAAAAGTCATCACCAGATCTGTTAAGCTGCAGTCAGACCTAAGGGAGGATGTGGCTGAGAAGTTGACTTCTCATGAAAATATATTTTTTTTTCCATGAATATGTGTACTTATTTTTTTCCATTCAAGTAAAGACATATTTTTCTATATTATTCTTTCTACTTCACTGTGTACACAGGATTCCTGACAGGCCATATCTCCTCTCCCAAACCACCAGAGCCCAGACTCCAATAACAGCTCTCCACCCCGACTAGCTCTTTGAGCCTGAGCATCTCATGTAATCTCCCTGTGGCTCAGGCTTGCTTCAAGAACATGTGAGTGTATACGTCAAGCAAAAAGCAGCCAATTTCCCTGGGAAAGCCTGTAGACATGGGGGTGCCGTCTGTCTTCAGTTCCCCCACTAGAAGGTCAGCTCCATGCCAAAGGGGCAATTGCTTGCCTTTGTTCACCAGGAATACCAAGTTCTCTGTCCCTAGCACCAGAGCCATGCCCAGTATGTGGCTGGCACTCAAGCAATGCCTGCAGAATAAACAACTGCCTCTCCCGTGGTTCAAACTCAGCAACAACAGGCTGGACATTCACCAGCAGATCCAGGGTCTTCATCGGATTCACCAGCTAAAACCGTCTGTCAACAAGCCAACAACATCTTTTGCTCATTTGCTGAGGAATAAGGGAGAAAAGGGAGATGCTACAATTCATTACCTAATTCTTGTTTTTTTCTTTCAACAATAATTCCTAACATTTTTGAGTGTCAGGTCCTTTGTGAACAATACCCTCACAACACTGCCATCATGTAAACATGTGATGATTTTCATATTGTAAATGTGAAAACAAAGGCTTACAGTTGACAGACCAGTCTGTTCTCAAGGGGATTTAGGGTCTATAGCGGGAACTTCTGGAAACATGCTCTTGGGTGCAGGTCTGTGGCAGCTGTCAGGAGGCTTTTTTTTTTTTTTTTTCCCTAAACCAAACTGCATTTAGCTTTGTTAAAGATAATGTCCATCAATAGTCATGGTATTTAGCAGGACATGGGTAGACAATCATTAACAGTCTACAACAACTTTCAAACTTTCTTCTTCCATAAACTACCAAAAATCAAGAAGCCATTGTAAAACCCATGAAGTCTTCGACTGATGCTCTGAACAGGGAAAATTTAGTGAGGGTTGACATTTCACATTTAGCATGCTGTTTAACAACTTTTCACGAGCCAACTCTGACTTTCAGGAAGTGAAATAAAAATGGCAGAATTTATCTGAAGATCCACAATCTAGAATCGGAACTGCTGCTCCTTTGAGGGGCACCATCTCAGAGGCCTCACTAGAAAGTCCAGATTGCCTGACACACTGGTAACTATTATTGGGGTCAGGTCCCAACAGGTGTCTGGGTTTAAGGGAGTTAAGGCTATGCTGAAAGATGGAAAGGAAGAGGACGTAAAAACGAATGAATTTGTTTTTCCATACCATAAGGCTTTTGTACCAAGGTGACCATGTGGTCAAAGTCAGGGAATCCCTCCTCCTGGGAGCCAAGAGGAAGTCTTTCCAAACTAGAAGGGGGCTGGGCATGGTGGCTCATGCCTGTAATCCCAACACTTTGGGAGGCTGAGGTGGGCAGATCACTCGAGGTCAGGAGCTCGAGACCAGCCTGGCCAACATGGTGAAATTCTGTCTCTACTAAAAAAAAAAAAAATTTAAAAACTAGGAGGGAAAGGTGTTTTCCCCACATCAGTCCAGTTTCAGAGACATTCTATTAGAGACATATGCCTCTTCCTCCAAAAACAACAATAAAGTGTTCTGTGTAGTAACAAAATAGCTTTAAAAAGAGTAAAACGAAATTCTGATTTTTATAGAACTTGATAAAAAGTAGTATTTCAAATTGTACAGCCACCAGAAGTACACAGTTTTCAAAAATGCACACACTCCCCTCGGCATCCCCAGCACCTTCAGCTTCCTGTGACTGGTCTGTTCAAGCATCTCCATTTTCTGCAGGGTTATCCCCTCCTTGCCAGCATCAGCTTTTCCCTTTTTTCCCTTTGGGTACCTTCTCTCCCTTCTTTGCAGGGGCCTTTTGAGGCTTCGGCTCTGGCTTTGGAGGGGCAGGGTTAGCAGACAACTTGCAGATCTGCTATGCGGTTCATCCTTCACCTTGGTCTTATCTCCTTTAGCATCCCCTTCAGCCATTCTCTCGGGCATGCTGGCACCGGCGGTGGGACGTAGGCACTGGGTGCGGGATGCAGCAGCCTGTGGGCTTTGGTTGGTCCAGGGATTGTTCTCGCCTTTTCTTCACACTGCTCCTCTCACAAGGCTTTGAGTGTCACCAGGAAGCTCAGAGTTGACCTGTTTTCTTTAGGGAGGTCTTTGTCTCCTCGGTATGGTTTGTGCCTCCTCAAGTCAAAATAGCATCACAAAAAGAAGAATGGATAAAGGCTGAATATCAAAAACAACAGAAAACCATGCTCATTGATGCCGCACAGATCACACCTGTGACCTACTTCTTTCTAACAGATTCATGTAAGACAGCTGCATGATTTCTCCTCCCGCATCCTAAACCAAGCAAGGCTGCAGCTTGTATTTACCACTCTTTCTGTATTTTTTTTTTTATTTTGAGATGGAGTTTTGCTCTTGCTGCCCAGGCTGGAGTGCAGTGGCGCGATACAGGTGCGCCATCTCATAATTTTTGTATTTTTAGTAGAGACAGGGTTTCACCATGTTGATCAGGATGGTCTCAATCTCTTGGCCTTGTGATCTACCTGCCTTGGTCTCCCAAAGTGCTGGGATTACAGGCATGAGCCACCACACCTGGCCCTCTTTCTGTATTTTTAATGAAATAAGAATAAATAGAAATCGGAAAGATGCCTCAAAATGCTTTTAATTCACTTGGGCTCCTGCCCTTCCTTCTAGGTTTCCTTGTTTATTTCACAGAGTAAAGATAGGGGTTCATGAGACGTCAACTTCTCAGCCACATCCTCCCTTAGGTCTGATCGCAGCTCAACAGATTTCACTTTTTAGCTCTCCCACTGCCCCACCTCCTTTACCCAGTTACTATTCCTTAACCTTCAGATGACAGCTTAGACACTCCAAATCCAAGACATCTTTTACAGGCCTTCATGTCTGGATTACAAGCTCGTATCATGGATAACCATATGCATCCTATACTTTCTGATTTTTGGGGACAGTTTTGCCACCTCACCTCCATCCCCTACTAGACTGTAGAAGGAAACTAATCTTTGTCTCAGGTATGTCCTTAAGTCCCTGGTGCTTAGAGGGCACTGCACAACTATTTGTTGATGAGTATCACACTTTAATGCAATTCTTTTTACTTCCATCCCCATATTCATCCATTCATACATTAAATATTTACTGAGCACCATGCACTGTTTTAGGTACTGGGTATATAACAGTTAAGCAAATTCAGTCCCCAGAAGCTTATATTTTAAAGGGGAATAGACATATAATAGACAAGATAGTAAACTATAGCACATGTGAGGTGGTGATGAGGGCTAAGAAAGGAACTCAGCAGGGAGCAGGAAAAGGACTGTGGGGAGGGTTGCAATTTTGGATAAAGGACCAAAGAAGGTCTCATTCAATATTCAATCCCTGGACTAAAATATGAAAAGGAAATACATATTTCATTATAGATTTTCATTATATATATATATAATGAATATAATATTTTGTAATTATTTTTAAAGCTATCAAAGATTAGGCGAAAAAAGGAAGATACCACCAAAATATTAATGGTAGTTGGGCTATGAGGGGGAGCATTTTTCTTCTTTTCTCTATTTCCACTTTTTAAAATGTTTTTGTTTTGTTTTGTTTTGTGTTTTTAGACAGTCTCCCTCTGTCACCCAGCTGAAGTGCAATGGGGCAGTTTCAGTTTATTGCAACCTCCACCTCCCAAGCTCAAGTGATTCTCCTGCTTCAGCCTCCCGAGTAGCTGGGGTTACAGCTAACTTTTGTGTTTTCAGTAGAGTCGTGATTTCACCATGTGGGCCAGGCTAGTTCCCAACTCTTGACCTCAAGTGATCTACCCGCCTCAGCCTCTCAAAGTGCTTGGATTACAGGCATGAGCCACCAAGCATGGCTAAAATGTGATTTTTTTTCTAATTGAATGATTTTAAAATGATTAATGAAGTTGGCCAAAGAAAGAACACGTGTACTTTTTATTCTAGAACCAGTGTATTTACTAACCAGCTCTGTGGTCTGGAGATAGTCATGCCTCTTGTCCCCAGGTGTCCCCAGATCCACCCTGTTGTTCTCCCTAAAGTTCTGCTTAAATGCTGTTCCTCCTTTTTGCAAACCTTGCTTGCCCTTCGACAGCATGCTGTAGTGTCACCGTCTTTTCAAAGCCTTCCTAAAAACTACTCCAATTCATTGTGATTCCCCCTGTTTGCTACATCACCACTACAATATTAGGGCTTATTTGTTGAATATTTGCTAGGGGCCAGGCATTCAGCTACGTTCTCTATATACATTACCTGATTCAACTCTGAAAGGATTCAATGACGACACCCACAGGTATTTTTCAGCCTGTTCGACAGATGAGGAACTTGTTCTTCAGAGAATCTTTATTATTTGATCAAATAGTAAAGCCCACCCCGGCCCACCTGACCACAAAGTGCTCTTAAGTGATGTGCTATACAGGGATTCCTCAAGACCCGCTTATTTCTGTGCCCTCAATACTCAACACAGTACCTGGCCCATGGTGGGTCCTTAATATTTGTGGCATGAACGAATGTCAGAATATGCTGTTTTTCAAGCCTCAGTGCAGTATAACCATGCACAAATAAGTCTGCAATAATGATATTACCATATGTTGAATGTCTAGCCTGTTCTAGGTGTGTATATTATCTCAATTAATCCCCGCTGCAACCTGATGAGTAGACATTGCACTGTACCCATTTTACAGATGACAAAATAGAAATTCCAAAATGTTAGTAACTTGCCCCAAATCATATCACAGCAGCAGGGTGTGGTAGGAAGATCTGGGTAGTTTCTTATGCAATTGTTATCTTCTTCCCCTCAAATATATCAGAGTGTTAGACGTTTGTAGCCAAGCCTCTTACCTGCAGAAAGATTAAGTGAAAAATGAGAATATTCACAACGAAGTGATGTAGCAGAAGTAAAGGGCTATGGATTTCTTTTAGGTTTTATTCACTCAGGTGTTCGCTACATTTCACAGGAAGAGGAACTAAAATCTGAAGTTGCCCCAAATCCCTGATAATTAATAATCAGAAATGAAGACAAACAAACTTAAACTGTAACTGTGTGAGTGTTGAAAAACCCACATTCTCAGGCACCGTCCCTCACAACTGGTATCACCCCTTTGGTTGGCAACATCTTTCAAAATTTTAAGTGCTTGTGCTTTTTGACCCAGGAAGTCTACTTTTAGGAGTGTATGTACTTGAACACCTAAAAATATATGCCACAAGAATATTTATGGTAGCATTTTGTGCCCATTTATGTAGGTCTAGTTAAGTAAACTCTAGCATAATATACAATAGAATTCTAGGGGTCACCTAAAAGAATTGGGTAAGCAACATGTGCTGATATTTAATGTCTTCAACATATATTACTATGTGAAGAAAGCCAGGTACACAACAGGGTATATCTGATGCAATAATTTTTATGAAACAATGAAGATCTCTCTCTCTCTGTATGTGTGTGTGTATATGTGTGTGTGTGCATATGTGCGTGTGTGTGTGTGTGCGTATGCTGCTTGTTCATTAAAATGGGAAGAGAGGAGTTCAGGGAAGAAGAAATAATCGTTTTCTGAATCTAGCGCTTTGATCTATTTGATGTTTATTTCATGTGTGTTTATCATATTTATTGTCAGAAACAAATAGCCTTTTCAAAGGGGTGTGTTTTGTGGCAGGTCTTAGGTGTTTCATTTCACAAGCTGGAAAGCTATAAATTTCACAAGATGGAAAGCTGAACTATGAAGTTCAGTTTTGTAAAGAACAGGTGGCAAAACTTCCTTCATGGTAACTGATTTTGAACTTTGCACTATAGGTCTATAGGCCTCATGAAAGAAAGCACATGCCCAGAATGAGGAAGTAGAAGAAGGCAGGGAACCAGCAAGGTCAGAAATGACAGAAATGAATCCAGAGGCAAAACCCACATTTCTCAGTCATTCACAAACTGGTTTGTTCAGCCAGCATTTATAGACATCAACTTGATTCCAGGGTACTAAGAGAATAAATTTCAATTGCTGCCATCCTAGCCTTGTGCAAACTTCTGTCTCCTGAGGAGGAAACACCTCAAAGAAATTCTCAGAGTGTGCATTCCTGGGCTAGGTGGTCTAGACTATAGCCTCTGAGATAGGCATTGTCTCAGGAGATCTGCTGGCATCTATGTCATTCAGCGAGAAGTGTGTACAACAACTTGCAGATAGAACCTAGCTTGGGAGCTGAGTGGGGTTAGAAAAGGCTTCCTGAAGATGTCGCATTAGAGCTGAGACGTGAAGGGGCAGTAGGAGTCAGCAGGGTGAGGGCATGACATCTGTGAAGGCCCAGAGGAAGAGGAGAGCTTGGGCTGATTGGGGGCAGAGAGAAGGCCAGCAAGAGCGGAAAAGCATAGGAGTTACTGGGGACAGAAGTTCTCATGGCGGCTGGAGAAGCAGACACAGGCTGACCGACAGGCTACTTGCCGTATCCAGAGCAAGAGGGGAGGAAGTCAGAATTACGTTGTAAAAGTTACATCTTTAAAAAGGGTAGCTTGGAAAAAAAAAAAAAACCCACCAGCTTGGCTGTGGTGTAGACAATACATGGAGGAAGGTGGAAAGAATGGATTAGGGAGAATGGTGGGGAAGCACTTCCTGAGTGAGAGAGGAGGTGAACTTTGGACTAAGTTGATGGTAGTGGAGATTAAGAAAATGGTTATTTAATGAATAATCTACAGGCAGTAGGAACCAACGTCCATGTGGATATGTGGAATGAGGGGGAGGGAAGAGTCAAAGACTGAAGTTTCTAGCTTGAGTAACTGCAGGAGATTTGACTCTTTTCATGGAAATGCCAAAGACCAGAAGAGGAGTTGGTTTGACAGAGAAAGATCAACAGTTCAGTTTTGGACAGAGTGAGTCTGCATTGCCTATGAAAGCACTCAAGTGCAAATGTTATCTTCTTGTAACAACTCTTTGGTCCCTTCAGAACCTCCCAGCTATGAGCTCTCTCATCTTTTCATGATCTCTCACCCTCCTTTTGCCCTCACTTCAGTTTCTGTGGGACTTAGATGCAATGGATCATTATTAAAATCCCATCCTTGAGGAGAGCGAATGACTTGAATCCAGGAGTTTGAAATCAGCCTGGACAACGTGGTGAAACCCCATCTCTATGAAAAAATACAAAAAGTTAGCCAGGTGTAGTGGTGTAGACCTGTAGTCCCAGCTACTTGGGGGAATGAGGCAGTAGGATCACTTGAGCCCAGGAGGTTGAGGCTGCAGCGAGCCAGGATCTCAGCACTGCATCCAGAGCCTGGGTGGCAGAGCAATACGCTGTCTCAAAAAAAAAAAAAAAACCCCCAAAAAACAACAACAAAAAACACCAAAGAACAAAGAACAAAAAACAGAAACAAAGCAACCCACAAAACCCAAAACAAAACCCATCTTTGCTTAAAGTCTACACTTCCTTGATTTTTTTTTTCTCCATTATACTTACTGGTGTTAGAGGCTGAATGGTGTATGCCCCAAATTCATATGTTGAAATCCTAACCCTCAGGACCTTAGAATATGACTGTATTTGAAGACAGGGTAATAGCTTTAAAGACATAATTAAGTTAAAATGAGGTCATTAAAGTGAGCCCAAATTCAGTATGACTGGTGTTCTTATAAAAAGAGGAAAATTGGACAGACAGGAGTTCCGAGGGAAGACCATGTGAAGACAGAGTGAGAAGACAGCCACTTACAAGCCAAGGGGAGAGGCCTCAGAAGAAATCAGTCTGACGACACCTTGATTTTGGACTTCCAGCCTCCAGGCCTGTGAGACGATATATTTCTACTGTTTAAGCCACCCAGTTGTAGCACTTTATTATGGCAATCCTAGAACACAAGTACACGCATCAAACTTCAACCCTGGCAAACCCAGCTCTTCTCACTTTCACCCTTTATTTAAGCAGTGGGGCGTGGCTGGGGAAAAGAACACAACGTACTAACTGACCTTTTAAAAAAATGCCTGACCACTTGATGACACCCTGAGAACCCACAGTCCATTTGCTCTCCTGGTGTCCTTCCAGGTCTACCAGCACCCCACCCACTCTCAGAAGATGACCTTTTTATCTCATTTCACTGAGAAGCAGCAGAAAAGGACATCCATATGTCATCATCACCAAATCCATGAACCCCCCAACCCCGAGAGCTGTGTTTTTCGTCTTTCTTCTGTGAGGTGGTGGAGCTCCTACCCACACTCTCACCTGTGCTTTGGATACCTCTCACCAATATATGAGTCCAGAAGTTCGAAACCAGCCTGGGCGACATGGCGAAACCCTGTTGTTACAAAATAAATAAATAAATACAAAAAACTGGCCAGGCCCACAGTGGTGCACACCTGTAGTCCCAGCTACTCGGGAGACCAAGGCAGTAGGATCTCTTGAGCTCAGCAGGTTGAGGGAAATTACTGGCGCATTGCCTATTGTTGCTTGCCTACTTGGTCATCCCAGCATCCTACAAACACACTGTGATAATCTCACCTCACATCTCCAACCATTTGATCTTTGACACACCTGACAAAAACAAGCAATGGGGAAAGGATATCCTATTTAATAAATAGTGCTGGGAAAACTGGCTTAGCCATATGCAGAAAATTGAAATTGGATCCCTTCCTTACACCTTATTCAGAAATTAACTCAAGATGGATTAAAGATTTAAATGTAAAACCCAAAACTATAAAAATCCTAGAAGAAAATCTAAGCAGTACCATTCAGGACATAGGCATGAGCAAAGATTTCATAATGAAAATGTCAAAAGCAATTGCAATAAAAACAAAAATGACAAATGGGATCTAATTAAACTCAGGAACTTCTGCACAGCAAAAGAAACTATCATCAGAGTGAACAGACAATCTACAAAATGAGAATTTTCACATCTATCCATTTGACAAAGGTCTAATATCCAGAATCTTCAAGGAACTTAAACTAATTTATAAGAAAGAAATAAATGACCCCATTAAAAAGTGGGCAATGGACATGAACAGACATTTCTCAAAAGAAGACATTTATATGGCCAACAAACATATGAAAAAAATCTCAACATCACTGATCATTAGAAATATGCAAACCGAAACCACAATGAGATACTATCTCATGCCAGTCAGAATGGCAATTATTAAAAGGTCAACAGATCCTGGTGAGGCTGTGGAGAAATAGGAACACTTACACTGTTGGTGGGAACATAAATTAGTTCAACCATTGTGGAAGACTGTGTGGGGATTCCTCAAAGAACTGGAACCAAAAATATCATTTGACCCAGCAATCCCATTACTGGGTATATACCCGAAGGAATATAAATCATTCTATTATAAAGATACATGATGCATATGTTCATCATAGCACTATTCACAATAGCAATGACATGGAATCAACCCAAATGCTCATCAATGACAGACTAGATAAAGAAAGTGTGGTACATATACACCAGGGAATACTGTGCAACCACAAAAAGGAACGAGATTATGTCCTTTGCAGGAACATAGTTGGAACTGGAAGTCATCATACTTAGCAAACTAACACAGGAACAGAAAATCAAACACTACATGTTCTCACTTATAAGTGGGAGTTGAAGGATAAGAGAACACATGGACACAGGGAGGGGAACAACACACACTAGGGCCTGTTGGGGGAAGTGGAGGGAGGGAGCGCATTAGGAAGAATGGCTAAAACGTGTGGGGCTTAATATCAAAGTGATGGATTGATAGGTGCAGCAAACCACCATGGCACACGTTTATTTACCTATGCATCAAACCTGCACATCCTGCACATGTGTCCTAGAACTTTAAATTAAATTAAATTAAATTAAATAGATAAAAAGTAAATAAAATGCACAGTCCAAAAAAGTCACCCTGTCCTGCAGGGCCATAGGTGATCTGACCTCCTGCTACTTTCCAAACTTCTGTTCTGATTTCCTCAACTCTCTAGCCTAACTACAATTCGCCTCCTTGCTGCTCCTGGAACCGGCCAAGGGCTTCTCTGCCTCAGAGTCTTTGCATCTGCCATTTCCAAATGTTTACCCCAAGGGAGTTTGGTAACTTGATTGCTCACATTACTTAGGTCTGCTTGAATGTCACAGATGTTCTCTTAACCAAGAGGCAGGAAAAGCCACTTTATTATTTATTAAACTCCCACATAGAGTGCAGTTACTGTATGCCAGGCCCTGCTTCAAACACATGCCATGGACTATAAAATTGCATCTCTGAGCAGCTCCGTGGACCTGGCAGTAACGACTTACATTTACCGGGTGATTGCCATGTGCCAGATATTGCGCTAAACATGTTGTAAATATTAGCTCACTGAATCCTCCTAACAATCCCTTGAAGTAGGTACTGCTACTATCCTGGCTTTACATCTGAAGTACAGAGAGGTTAAGTAACTTGCCCATGTCATCCAGCAAGAACAAAATTTGAACCCACAGCTTAGCTACTGATGCCACTTGAGAGAAGGAGTCAGACTTAAGTCTTTGAATGTGGTTGACCAGGCATTTGTCAGAGCTAAGAGGGAGAGGTAGGACACCCTTTTCAAGGCAGAGGGCATTGTGTGCACACAGATATAGAAGCAGACACCACCCTCATTCTTTCCAGGAAGCAAATGTGGCACAGGTGTAAGGCGAACATTGCTGAAGGGAGTTAACGGAGCGAGTATAAGGATGTACTGTCTGTTGCCTTAGGACACCCGCAGAGGATTAAGGTGGCTGTTTCTCCCTGGAGGTGGAGTGGTTGGGTCACTGCACAGGAGCCTATAGTTGTTAGTCTTTTAAACTCTTATTGGTTTAACCAGCCACGGAACTCTGAGGCAAGGGGTTGGGGGTGGGAAGGGAAACAGAGAAAAGGCAAGTGAAAGAGAAGGGGAGGTGCGGTTTCAGAACCCGGCCAGCCTTGCTCCTGCTGCCTAGCCTCCCACCGGCCTCATCTTCGCCCAGCCGACCCCTCCTGGAGCCCTATGGCCAACTGTGAGTTCAGGCCGGTGTCCGGGGACAAACCCTGCTGCCGGCTCTCTAGGAAAGCCCGGCTCTGTCTTGGCGTCGGCCTCCTGGTCCTGATCCTCATCGTGGTGGCCGCGGTGGTCGTCCCGAGGTGGCACCAGCAGTCCCAGCGCTCGCAGTGGGGAGGGCGGGGCACCACCGACCGCTTTCCCGAGATCGTCCAGGAGCGATGCGTCAATTACACTCAAACCCTCCATCCTGAGATGAGGTGGGTCGGCGACTAAGGCGCACCGGTGGGCACCGCGGGGACAGCAGGGCCCCGCGCGCGGGGGAGCCTCCGGGATCGCCTGGAACCAGGCATCTACCGTGGCGGGTCAGCCGAGAGACCTCTGGGGGCTGCCAAGTAGGGAGTCCCGGGCTTGGGGCTCCGCGGGCCGCTTGCAGGAGCAGCTGGCCTTGGCGCCCAGCGTGCCCGCGGAGGGGGCGCTGCTCGGTGGCTCTGCTGCGTAGCCAGTGAACACTTGGCACCGATGCCGGTCTTCTGGGCGAGGTGCCCAGAGCCCAGCCCCTCTCCGGGTCGCAACCCACTCTCGGCGCGCTCAGCCCCGCTTCACCGCTTCGGGGACACAAATAATTCGCAGGCGCAGGGGGTCGCTGGCATTTTCTTTCTCTCTCTCTCTCTCTTTCTTTCTCTCTCTCTTTCTTTCTTTCTTCCTTCCTTTCTTTTCTTTCTTTCTTTCTCTCTCTCTCTTTCTTTTTTTTTCTTTGTCGCTGGCATTTTCAACTTTTCCTGGGGTTTCCGCTCACTGTCTCTGACCCGAAAGTGCCCCAGACGGTTACAGAGGACGCATGGTTACGTGGCTTGCAACGCCTGTGGACAAGGAGGAGGGTGTGGAAGGGCCAAACCACCACGGAAGTTAGTTTTATTCATTTATGTAAAATAGCACTCCGATTCTTTTTGCACGGCCTGAAATATATGTGACCAGAGAAGTAATTAACAAAACGACGTCAGTTTCTGAAAACTGAGAATATTACTTAGATGATAAGGTGCAGCAACGCGGTGAATCTGCACAAACCTTGGAGAAAACCACCACGTGACTCTATGGGACCTCCCAGGTTTCTCTTGAGACTTCGCAGCTACTAACCTCTCCTTAAGGGAACTGCTGTTCTGACTTCATTCCCAGGGCTCGCTTTCACCCGGAGGACTCATTTTCGTTGCATGTAAAACGGAACAAGCCGGGAAGACAGGCAGGGAGAGCTGCTACTTTACGCTCCGTGCTTGCGATTGCAAAACCCCGCATTTAAACAACCCCAGGAAATGAGCGAAAAAGCCTCCCTCGCCTCCCCGTGCATACTCAACGGTTCTGGTTGCAAAAACAAAAACAAAAACAAAAAAAAACCCTTCACCTCTTGGGATTCCCAGTGTCCCATTAGTTGTTTTGTTTACACATAATTAGGTACGTAATGGAGAGAGAAACTAGAAGTTAAGGCGTTCCTTCAGGCTGCCCTGTAAAGTACGAAGTGAAATTCAAAGCAACCTCATGTTTATTTTCATCTTAACTTAGCAGTTAAAAAATTTTTTTTTTTGGTTAACGTCCAATCATCTTTGGTAAATTCACGCTGTTAACTCCGTTAGCACATCCATAAAGCAAGCAAAATGACACAGAAATCACATGACTTTTTATGCTTTTTATGTTTGTCAGGATGCAAGCTCAGTATTGAACACAGGTGTGTGTACACATATGCATATAGACATTTGTTCAACGTATACATATGCATGTATGCATATATATTAATATTTAAAAATTAATACTTATTTAAACCAGAAGCCAGTTAAAATAGTTAACAGGATATATATAGCCTGTGAATTTTTTGGTGAACTCATCTCTCCAAACATCTCATACTGTATACACACACACACATCCACACACACTCTCTCTCTCTCTCTATATATATATATGTACATATACATGGGTTAGTACTAATATGGTTTTTACTATGTGCCAGGCACTTAAAACTGTCAAATAATTTAGTCTTTTAACAATAATATGGCATAATTACTATCGATATCCCCATTTTACAAATAAGCAAACTGAGGTAGGGTTTCAGCAAATTGCCCAAACAGGCACCAGAGACTGAACTCTTAGCCACTAAACTATACTGCCTATATATGTTCCTAAGATAAAACTGACTATATTGACTATAAAATGTACTGATTATGTCTAGAGAGTTTTGAAACAGAAAGGATGATAATAGAAAACAGCATCCGGGTACGGTGTCTCAAACATATAATCCTAGCGCTTTGGGAGGCTGGGACAGGTGGATCATTTGAGCTCAGGAGTTCAAGACCAGCCTGGATAATATGATGAAACACCATCTCTACTAAAAATACAAAAATTAGCCAGGCATGGTGCTGCACACCTGTGGTCTCAGCTACCTGGGGGACTGAGGCAGGAGGATGACTTGAGCCCAGGAAGTCGAGGCTGCAGTGAGCTGAGGTGGTGCCACTACACTTCAGCCTGGGTTACAAAGTGAGACCCTATTTAAAGAAAAAGAAAAGGAAAATAGGATTAATGAGTATGTTGAGACAACAGGCTTAAACCAGAACATATCCTTGGGTGCTTTAGGAGTACGAATGCTAGATTCACACCACTTGGGTTTAAATCTTGGCTCCGTCACTGTGTGACCTTGGGCTAATTACTTAATTTATCTGAGCCATCCTGTTCTCAACTTTAACATGGAAGCATTAAATGTCATACCAACCACACAGGGAATTTATGAGAATTAAGAGGAATAATCTTAACATGTAATAAGTGCACAAAATGTTATTTTTTTGAAAGCGCTTTATCACAGATACTTTCCCACAATCTTAAGTTTAGATCGAGACCAATCATTTAAAATGAATGCCTAGTATTATTTACTTAAATCATGATGCAGTAACTCAGTCCTCCAACAATGGAATTTATGTTGTTTCCACTTTTTTTTTGCAATTATTCTTTTTTTTAAATTTTTTAGAGATAGGGTCCCACTCTGTCGCCCAGGCTGGAGTGCAATGACATGATCTCGGCTCACTGCAACCTCCGCCTCCTGGGTTCAAGCAATTCTCCTGCTTCAGCCTTCCGAGTAGCTGGGATTATAGGCATGTGCTACCATGTCCGGCTAATTTTTGTATTTTGGTACAGATGGGGTTTCTGCATGTTGGCCAGGCTGGTCTGGAACTCCTGACCTCAAGTGATCCACCCCCTTTGGCCACCCAAAGTGCTGGGATTACAGGTGTGAGCCACCACACCTGGCCTATTACTCTTTTTTTAACTTAACACTGGTCTTGAAGATCTTTCAATGTGAGTTCCCATAGATCTGCCTCATTCCTTTTAACAGCCTGTAGTATTTCATGAACTAGATGTAAACATTTCCTATTGACAGGAAATTGGTTTATTTCCAACTTTTTAATCCCATTCATTCATCCAGCAGGTATCTGTTCAGCACCCACTATGTCCCAGGCAGTGATCTAGCTACTGAGGACACAAGAGTGAATGACAAAATTCTCACTCATGAAATTTTCACGTTAGTTGGGAGAAACATGATGCAATGAAAATCTTCATATATATATTGTGTGTACATGTGGGAGTATTTTTGTAGGATAGATTTCTAATGCTGAAATTGCTGAGTAAAGGGAGAGAATTATGCATATTTTAAATTTTGATTTTTCCAAATTCCAGGTATTCCAAATGGCCTCCAAAATAGTTGTGCCATTTTACTCTCCCATCGTCAGTCTATCAGAGGGGATGTTTTCCTGCAATCTCTTCATTGCTGAGTATTTTCCACTTTTTTACTTAAGAGTAAAAGAGCATCTAATTGTTCCCTAAGTATAAGTGAGTCTAAGCATCTTGTATATGTTTATTTGTCATTTATTTTTTGTGTGTGATTTTCCTGTCCAGATACTTGATACTTTCTATTGAGTTGCTTATTTATTTCTTCTTATGGGAGCTGTTTATGTATTTTAGATAACATGCGCGTGCCTGCGCGCGCACACACACACACACACTCACTCTTACAACCACATCCCTGAAATCTTGACCTTGTGAACATGTCTTACTGGCAGCACCCTGGACTTGATCATTGCCTTAAGACTATTTCTTATTTTGATATTCTTTGAAAGACTAGGAATGACAGTTTTATTTTCAAACCCAACAAATCCTCACATGGAAATGTTTGCTCTTGATTCTGCTTTTAAAAAATAAAAAATTCTTTTCTCTCTTTCTTTCTGTACCTTATCAGAAACAGCTAAAAGAAGTGAGTTGGGCCAGGCAGTGTGGCTTATGCCTGTAATGCCAGCCCTTTGGGAGGCTGAGGTGGGCAGATCACTTAAGGTCAGGAGTGCAAGACCAGATTGGCCAACAGGCTGAAACCCTGTCTCTACTAAAAATACAAAATTAGCCGGGTGTTGTGGCATATGCCTATAATACCAGCTATTCTGAAGGCTGAGGTGGGAGAATTGCTTGAATTTGGGAGGAGGAGTTTGCAGTGAGCTGAGCTTGCACCACTGCTCTCCAGCCTGGGCAAGAGAGTGAGAGTCCGTTTTACTGAAAAACAAAACAAAACAGAAATAAGAGTTGGCACTTTCAACATTTTGCCTGGAAATCTCCTTACAAAACCTACAAGTTCATTAAGTATATTTTCTACTCTCTGTATTGTGACAGGTGGCAGTGTTAACAAATTTTCTACCAGGACATAATACGGGCTGCCTTTCTTCTCATTGCTAACAACAATTTCCCTCAAGTCCATCTTGCCTGCACTAACGGTTTCCTTTATACCTCTCCTCTCCTGCCTGCCACACAGTGCTAGTACTAATGCCACAGTATATTAGTAAGGGTCTCCAGAGAAACAAAATTTACATAACATAATATAAATATATTAATAGAAAGAGATTTTGAGAAATTGGCTTATATCATTGTGAAGGCTGGCAAGCCCCAAATCTGCTGGACAGGCCAGCAGCCTGGAGACTCAGGGAAGAGTTGATGTTGCAGCTGGAGTTCGGAGGCAGTCTCTGGCAGAATTCCCTTTTACTCCTAGGACTCCGTCTTTCTCTTAAGGCCTTCAACTGATTGGATGAGGCCCACCACACTATGAAGGGTAATGTGCTTCACACCAAGTCTCCTGTTTTAAAATCTAAAAAACACCTTCACATCACAACCAGGTGTGTTTGACCAAATATCTGGGTACCATGGCCTAGGCCAATTGACACTTAAAATTAATCATCACATACATATTTTAAGGTTTTGTTATGCAGCACCTCACTTCTTGGGATCACTTTCTGTTTTGGTTATCAGTTGCTGCATAATAAACAACCACCCTCAAATTTAGTGACTTAAAACAGCAATCATTTATTGTCTGTCATGATTTTGTGGTTTGACTGGGATCAGCTGAGTGGGCTGTTTCACTTGTTGTCAGGTGGGGGTGCAGGCATCTGCACAATTGTCTTGGCAGGAATGTCCAAGATGTCCCACTTACATGATGGCACCTGGGCTCGGCTGGGCTGGCAGGGCCTCCCTTGCTCTCTGTGCTGCCACAGGGCCTCTCTCTATCCATGTGGCCTCTCCACATGGTCTTTCCCTGGTGTAGTTGAATTTCTTCAAGGTTCTTAAACTTTCAAAAGTGGAGCCTGGCAGGCCCTCTCAAAGCTTCAGATCCACAACTGGCGCAGCTTCCCTTCCGCGGATTCCATAGATTAAAACAATCACCAGACCAGCCCAGATTCAAAAGAAGGAGAAACAAACTCCAACCCTTTGTGGAGGAAGTAACAAAAATGTTGTAGACAGCTTTTACCCTTCACGTTTGGATGTGGTAGCGTTTCCGTTTTCATTTTTTTCTGGTCTTTTGTCCCTCTGTTACACTTAGTGCTCTATTTTATTACCTTTTATCAATTAGCATTTAAGATGATAATAACCTAATACATGCCTCCTGGAATGCCTTCTTGAGCCTAGGGACTTTTGTTTAGAGATATATCTTGAGGATCTAGAATAGTGCCTGAAATATAATAGGCATTATATATTCAGTTGAATTAAATGAATGGTATCTAAGTCAGGGTATTAAAAATATATAACAAAAACAAAGTCATAATAAATATACCTCCCCAGTGAACTATTTAATACTATTACTCCCCAAACCCTCACTTTCTGTCTTGAGCACAGAAACTGTTAATTTTTTCCTTTGTGTAATAGCTCCTGAGTATTTCTTTATAGTTGTAGCACTTCATCTTCCTCACTGTCCCTTTTCCTTGGTTGTCATTTTCAAAAAATCTCTCACCCTCACAAAACTCACTTTCTGCCAGTTTTTTAGTGTGAGCAGGAGAGTACTGAAGCTTGTTCTTCGCATTACCAAGCTGATTACTTGAGTTGAACCAGGGGCATTACATGCAGAATATTCCTGAATAGATTACCCCTGGTTCTGCTGTCTCGAGGGCCACACACAGGAGCTACCTTCTGACCAAGATGGCCCTGGGCACATGAGACCTAGAAGACACATGGTCAAGACTCAACAAAGCATATGCTGACTGCCAGCCCTGACAGCATCTCGGTACTGTGGGAGGGAGCCCAGTGTCTGGGTGATAGTCAGGACCCAGGTGATGTTAGGGATGGGGTGGGGCCTACAGGAGGAAATGGAAAGCCAGCCCCTACGGGAAACTGGGCCTTTAGGAAGATATCCAGAGAGTGTAAGTTTAGTTCCACCAATCTCCTCGCCTTGGTGAAAACCAGCCCTCTCCATGGATGATGGTGATTGCAGGTATTGATGATAGCTGCAGACTGCCAGTGGTCTAGGCAAGCATTCAGGGATGGGAGCAGGCATTTCTGAGAACTCCCCTTATCCCTGCCCCAAGACAAGCTGTGGGCCCTGTGCGGAGGGACTATTTTATTCGCTTCTGCATCTCCAGTTGTCTAACACATTGCTCATCACCTTATAATCTCTTAGTAGAAGCTTGCTAAAATGAGCTGCCTTGAGTCCACATCATGCTGGTTGAACATAAATAGAAATAGTGGGAGACTTAGAGAAAATCCTTCTTCTGTCTTACCTTGTCTTCTAATGATCACTTCTGTGCCCACAATGACTACATTTTCTGATTCATGTTCATGTCAATTTCTTTTTGTTAATTTTCCTTCCTCTTCAAAATTTCTGGCGGGATTTCTCAGGAGCCAGTTCTCCATTTTTACTTCCCCATGCCTCTCATTTTAATGACCGTAGGATTTTCTCAGTGTCTACTCAGCAAAACTTGTTAATACAAAGTGTGCGAAATAGCAAATCTATGCAAACACTTAGCAAAGACTTAACTGTCTGCCTAGTGCTAGAGTGAGGCATGGGAGATTCACAAATGAAGAAACACAAGCATTGATTTCCAGGATCCTGCAGCGGGAGGTGCAGGGAGGACCAACCTGGGAACAGAGTGATGCAGCACCACATGATCTGTAATGACAAAGAAGCTTGTACGCAGCCAAGAGGTCACTGAGAAAGGAGCCATTGCTTCTGTGCTGTTAGCCCTGTGCTAGATTCTGCAGGGAGGTAAGAGATGTACCCCTATCAAACAAGAAAGACTGTGAATTACTGAACATGTTAGCGGAGTGCCAGCACCATGCCACGGAGATACAGAAGCATCCCATGTGGTGGGGCAGAGTCAGGAAGCACTTCATGAAAGAAATAGCATTTCAGGTTTTCCTTTAAAAGTAGAATTTCAAGAAGAGGGCACTCTGAAGAGTGTGTACTACCCTGTTGAGAGAACCCTGGGGATCAGATAAGATGCTACTGCCAGGGAAGATCAGCCAATTGATTGACCAAACCCTTAAACGTTTAGGGATCTTGGGGAGGATTTTGTTGGTGAGAGGGTATGGACTTCATCTTGGCCTGTCCACACCTGGACATTCTCAGCACAAAAGAGAGTATGAGGGTGACTGTTTTGCACAGGTCAGAATTCCAGCATGCTTTCCCCCTGGAGTGATGGGATGACCACCTGCTCAACATCAGTGTCCCCGGTGAGACCGTGAGATTCTTTAGAGTGCTGGAAAGCATCATGCTCACTTGTGTCTTCTCACTGCTTAGTGTTATGATTGAAGGCTTCCTTCAGTCCTACCTTTTGTTCTGGGGTTCTAAGAATCTTAGGTGCACCTGAGACAGATTGAATGTGGAAGGGACAGTGAAACAAGCCTCCAGGGTGTGGAGCCTGGGTGCTGCTGTGGTTACAAATGAGGAAGTGAGACCATAGGGCTGAGTTACCTATGGAAGTAAGGGTGGAGTGGAGTATTTATGCAAATTAGCTGATTGTGGAGGGCTTGGGGTGTTACCAGGAGAGCAGGGAAAATATAGCCAGGGAATAGAATCTTCTGGAAGCAAAGGCTATTTGGAAGCCTCCAGAGTGGGTAAAAAGGCTGAGTGGGAGACAACAGAGATATCAGGAGAGGGAGAGGAAGAGACCTGTTTCTGTGCCTTTTGGTCTCATGTTTTGCTTCAGACACCATTACAGGAATGTCAGTGGAGCCACTGCTCCAGACCCACACTCGCTCTTGTTCTGGTGCCATAATTAATAGGTGCAGGAAGTGGTGGTGTTTAGCCTGGAGAAAGTTTTTTTTTTAATCACAGTGAACACTCATGGCATCTCCACTTCCTCCTTTCCTCTTTATCTTCAAACTCTTGAAAAACAACTGGCAAATGTCAGTTTAGATATTTTGGAGGGAAAAAAGTTGAGAATCAATGTTTTTGGGTTTCCTGCAATGTACTGGAAACTACATAGTTGGTTCTTTGTAAACTTTCTCCTAATTCTGTCAGGAAAGTATTAGGATCCTCATCTTAGGGTTGGAGAAATGGACCCTGAGAGAGATTAAGTAATTTGGTGATAATGCTATAGTAAGGCTGGCTATGTAATTTATGGAGCCTAGTGCAGAATGAAAATGTGGGGATCAGTTTCAAAAAGCAGGAAACAGCTTTTCCTTTCTTCCAGGGTCTCTCCCTCCACCTGCCATGGTGGTGTTTGGGTGCTATTTAATGTTGGGCCCCCTTGGGCACTTGCAGGGACAGGGTGTCTGCTCCTTTTCCTGTAGACCTCAAAGGTGAGTCCTGAGGCTACAGGGTCACTGGCTGACTTTCAGGGAACCACAAAGCCTTGTCTTTGTACTTCAGGAAAGATTATGAATCTCTGCAGGTAAAGCAGCAGAATGCCATGTCCTCTCCTGGTTGCCAGGACATGTTCTTTGTGGTTTGATCTCACCTCTTCAACAATCACTTCTTAGAGCTGGGTCAGGAAGTATGCAGCATGCACCTGGCACTCCTAATACTGTGCCCATGGAGGGCATTGCTGATTGTTCAGAGCGTGTTGGATGAGCCTGGTTCAGCCTCAGAGTCTTCCACCCAGCGCACCATGGAGATGCTACCAGTTTGTTGGAGTTGTTCTGAGAGGCGACATTTCCTTGTGATTCTGCATTAGAATCATATTGTCAGCGTAAACAGGGAGACCTAAAACATTCTCCACCCCCAGGAAGATCCCATCATCACTCTCTGCACTTTCAGTCCCAGGAGCTTATGTTCAAAAAAATGACTGACTCATGAGTGTAGGTCCCCAAACAGAGGGGTGGCAGGATGAGGAGCCAGATGAAGAGGGTCAAGGGCCTGGGGCTGCTTGGCTTCGACAAATCTGTTGGGAGGTTGGGTGCATCCAAGTGTCCTCTGCTGATGAAGAACAGCCTTGTTGCAAGGGGGTAGGTGTGTGCTGTGTAAACACACATTGAATCAGAACCTCAAATAGTAAATAGATAAGAATAACAGTTGAATCTGCCCAGCTCATCACAATTTAAAATCATTTTTCAAAAAGGTAAGAGCCTGGCTTTCATAGCATACAGAGTCAACACACATCAAAGATTTATTTACTAATTTATGAAGGAATCAGCAAAACAATAAACTTAGGTCAAATAATATTTTGAGGCACTGAGTAGATATAAAACTGACTAATGTTTCTCAGGGCAATAAAAAGCCGTAAACTTTGGGGATTTCTTTTTTATGAGACAGAAATTATTTGTATGCTTAACAGGAAAGATCTCCAATCTACCATCTAACTTTGTAAAGTTTGAGTTATTAATCAATGGTAAATAGAAAAGACAAACAAAATATATGTTTTACCAGATAATTAAATAATTTTTGGTAAACCTGGCAAACAGTGCCCCAGTGTGACTCTGAGAAGACATGCTGCCCATCTTTTTGCCTTATTTTCACATTTTAGGTATTCTTGTAACATATTAATATACTAATGGGTTAATGGATCAGTGGGTTATCATTGGAATGAAATTGCAGGCTTTACAAGGAGAGGAAAAGGGACTTGGGCTAGCACGCTCAGCCTCCTCACCCTGTGATGCCCTGCCCTGCCTCAAGACTCTGCAGAGTTCTGATAAGCAAGAAGGCTGTCACCAGATGTACCCCCTAAACCTTGGACTTCTTAGCATCCATAACTGTAATGAATCAATTCATTTTTAGAACAAATTACCCATTTTCAGGTATTCTGCTATAAGCAACAGAAAGTGACTAAAACAGAAGGCTTTATTGGAAGGTGACATTTTAGCAAAGACCTAAGGAAAGAGGGAGAGCAAAACATAGAAATATCTGAGGAGAGCATCCTAGATAAAAGGAATGATATGTGCAAAGGCTTGAAAAGCAGCAAGCCAGCCAGTGTGTTCGGAGCTTTCTCTTATGGAAAATTTCAAAGATATGTAAAACTAGGGTGAATAATACAATTAACCCCTACTGACCCATTACCTGAGTTAACAGCTATCAACATTCTGATGTTCTTATTTCACCTATTTCCCACTTTAAAAAAAAGGGTACTCTAAAGCAAATTCCAGGCTTTATATAATTTTGTCTGTAAATCTTTTAGTCTGTTTCTCTAAATCTTTCAGTCTGTAAACCTTTCAGTCTGTATCTCTAAAAAGAACATTAAAAAACACAACTATCATGCCATCATCCTACCTGACACAACTGAGTAATTTTTCATACCATCCAATATTGACCATATGTTTAATTTTCCATGATTTTCTTTAAAATGTAGTTCAATAATTGATTTGTTCTAATCAAGATTTGCAGATTGCTTTAAAAAGATATGTATCTTAAATTTCTTTTAATTTACAACCATTTCCCTCCTCCATTTAAGAATGCATATTAATTTATTCAACAGACTGGGCAATTCATCTTCTAGAATTTCCCACCTTCTGGGTTTGGTCAATTACATCCCTTTATTATATGTCGACTGAGAGCTTGCCCAATCATAATTACTTAAACTAGCTGTTATACCCCCTCTTTCTGAAACGTTTCCTTTCCTTGAGTCTGTATACACTGTTGACTTCCAAATTTATGTCTCCAGCCCAGACCTCTCTCCAGTAGTGCTGCTTACCTTACTATTGTGTTTTTATAACTTTCTGACCTTTTTAGTATTAAATGCTAGAAAATATATCCATTTTGAGAAAGAGACAAATTATGAGCTCACATTGATAATTTCACTTCAAAATAAAGGGCACAAAGTTTTTATTTAACATTTTAATTTTATGCTTGTTTCTCTTTTACACTGAAAATCTTAGTTCCCAATGACATTAATACAATTATGTATTTACTTCCCATATATATGTTGTACCTAATTGCTTTATATATATGTGTGTGTATATATATACATACATACATATATATATATATATATATATATATAATTGCTAATGAAATGTCTACTGATGATATCAGTTTTCTCTATGGTTCTTTTGGTCTTTGGGGTACAGGATTTATCCCACTAGTAATGTGTAGTCAAAATACTATGTACCAGTTTCTGATGCCTTAATTAAAGAATCTCTCTGGCTGCTGCATTGAGAATAGATGGTAGCAGGACAAGGACATCAGCCTGGAAGCCATTTGTAAGCTCTTTAGTAATTCAGATAAGAGATGATCTTGGCTTGGATAGTAATGGATGATGTTGAAAAGTGGGTGGATTCTGGACACGTTTTGAAAGTAGATCCCATGTGATTTGCTATGGGCTTATATATGGAATGTGAGAAAAAAGAAGAAACAACAATGCTTCCAAAATTTGAGGGCAGAGGTACCAAAAAGATGAATTTCCATTTATCAGAGAGAGAAAGACTGTGGTGAAGCAAGTAAGAAAGGAAACAGCAGCTTGGCTTTGCACATTCAATAACCCTCCCTTATCTAAGGTTTCACTTTCTGCAGTTTCACTTACCCATGGCCAGTCATGGTCTGAAAATATTAAATGGAATATTCCAGAAATAAACAACTCACGAGTTTTAAATTGAGCACTCTTCTGAGTAGCGTGATGAAACCTCATGATGTCCTGCTCTCTTCTGCCCTGGATGTGAATTATCCCTTTGTCCAGCATATCCATGCTGCATATTTTACCTGCCTGTTACTTGTTTAAGCAAGTAGATGGCTACTTGCTTAGTAGCCATCTCAGTTATCAGATTGAAATGGCAGTACGTATACAAAGGGTTTAGTACTATCTGCAGTTTCAGGCATCACTGGGGGACTTGGAACATAACCCTGGCAGGTAAGGGAGACTACTGTTTTAGTGGAGACGTTGACCAGAAGACTGGTTCATATGAGTATGGGGGTCCTGGAGAGAAGTCTGGGCTGGAGATACAAATTTGGAAGTCAACAGTGTATACAGACACAAGGGAAGAAAACATTTCATAAAGAGTGGGTATAATCAGCTAGTTCAAATGATTCTGATTGGCCAAGTAAGGTGAAGACTGGAAATTGACCAGTGGATTGGTGACTTGACAAGGTCAGTTTGGGAGGAGTGGTACTGATGAAAGCCTATGTGAAACAAATTTAAGAAAAAAACAATTGAGAAGAGAGAGAAATTAGAGACTGTTGCATATAAACAACTCTTGCAAGGGGTTTTGCTGGCCAGGAAAACAGAAACAGAAATGAAGTAGGGGCTGGATGTTTTCCAAAACATGAAACTTAGTTTTCATAGAAAAAGAAAGTTTTTCTTTTTCTACTTATTCAATTTTGTGCACAATTTAATTAAGTTATATAAGTAAAAGCAACAAACAGGAACATTTTTATAAATAGAAAAATAAGGTAGATAGAAACAAAAATTCTTGGGTGTGCAAAAGAGTGGTTTATTAGCTGTGTACAAGACAGAAAACTTACTTTTATAGAGGGAATGAATAGTGTTGATTTAGTATAGTGAGTCAATTAAATAGTGAGTCAGTTAAATAGGTATCAGTTGAATTTTTTGAGGTATTAAGTGCATTTAGAATTGTCTAGGCATTCTTGCCATTAAAGGAAACTCTTAGAAATAGATCAGGTCAGGCCAGGCGCCTGTAATCCCAGCACTTTGAGAGGCCGAGGTGGGTGGATCACCTAAGATCAGGAGTTCCAAGACCAGCCTGACTAACATGCTAAAACCCCATCTCTGCTAAAAATACAAAAATTAGCTGGTTGTGGCAGGCACCTGTAATCCCAGCTACTCGGAAGGCTGAGGCAGGAGAATCGCTTGAACCTGGGAGGTGGAGGTTGCAGTGAGCTGAGATCATGCCATTGCACTCCAGTCTGGGTGACAGAGAAAGACTCCATCTCAAAAAAAAAAAAAAAAAAAAAAAGCAGAAGAAGAAGTAGATCAGGTCAAAAAACCACAAAGACAGTTTTCTGAAAGAAGAGGGTGGTGAAAAATATGTATGTAAGATGCTGAGAAAAAAACAAGAAACTTAACAGTAGGTGAAAACAAGAATTAGTTTTGTGTGTGTGTGGGGGTGTGTGTGTGTGTTTCACAGAAAGGGGCTGAAAGGGGAGGAATGGTAATATTCACAGAGTTTTATACTTGATCTTAATAGGGAGTAGGAGATTACCTTTTTTCAGCAAAATATTAGCAGTAAATGTCTATTCTGGAAAAAGGGGATAATAAGAATCTTGTTTTTAAAGACCAAAAATGGTGAAAACTGAGGTCAGAAATGTAAAGAGTAAATGTAGCAAAAGGCTAACATTCTTTTTTCCTCTAATAACTCTTTTTTTTAATTATAAAAGTAAAACATGCCCATTGTAGAACATTTAGATAAGTACAAAAATATAGAAAAGAATGTAAAATCACTTAAGCCCCAAAGTAGAATTCTAAATAGTGGAGAAAACCACAATTTAAAAAAATTAACAAGGAGATCCACAAAAGGAAGATATATACCTGCATAAATGGACAACCTCAGCGTAAGTATTCTTATAGATACAATTAAGTTTTTTTCTATTATGTGATATTTTTAAAAATTGCTAAGCTCAATTGTGTGCTTCCTGCTAGAATGCATCAAACATGGTGCATCCATATTGTAGACAGTTATTCTACATTTTTGGTCTTTGGATGTTTTGAAGCAATTAGCCAAGTTTGATCTGAAGAGACATTACCAATTTCTCAGGGCATATTTCTCCCTGGCCATGATCCATATTTGGCTTGATATTATCCAAATGTTCATTTTCTCTTATGACTATCAAGCAAATATTTTAAAGTTATTTGTGAATTTGGCACTTCATAGATGAAATATTGTGAAATTCATAATAAAATTGCTTCATTGATTATCTTGGTTCCTAGGAGAGATAGTTTATGAGTTAAATTGTCTGTAGCAGTGTCTAAGTTAGCAGTAATTAGATCTCCATGGGAATTCTTCAAGGGCAAAGAAGGACTGAAAACACCTTGTTGAAACTGAGAGAGATTTAAAACCACACACACATACACACACAAAGCCATTTAAGATTTAGTTATTCACGTTTTGGGGACCTGCTTTTATGTGTTAATACTTCTATATAACATTTTTTCAAAGGTACTTTTGAACCCCAGGATCTGAACATATCAATTTACCTCTGAAAACTGTAAACTTTGTGTTCCCCAGGTCTGGCTTTCTTCGTTTTTCCTGCTTGACGGAACTCCTTTTCCTCCTTCAATATCATCATATCCTCCTTCAGTATTTCTCAGTCAATCTCCTCTCAATTTTTCCTTTTTAAAACTGAAAATGTTAAATTATTAACATTTTAAACACACTGAAATGTTCATGGAATGGTAGTACAAATACCCATTTGCCCACCACATAGAGTTAACAGACAATAAAAGTTTGCCATATTTGTGTTAAATATTGCATATTGTTTCTAGTTTTAAAAGAAATAACATGTTACAAATAAAATCAAAATACCCTTCCTCCAATTTCCTTTTCTCCTGTCTCAGAGGCAAATACTGCTTCTTCTTTTTCTCGTATCTTTTTAGAAATATTCTTTGCATATATACACATATATCTGTATATTTTTCCACACATAGTATCTCTTCTGTGTCTTACTTTCTTTTCATTCTACCATGTATGTTGATGATCAGTGTAGCTATGCTTCATTCTAATAATTATTTAGATTTTTTTAATGAATTTACTATACTTTGGACTTGTATCTATGAACATTCAGATTGTTTTAAACCTTTGGCAACATTATAGACAATGCTGCAATGAAATCCTTCTGTATGTACACATGGGTGGATCTGTGTGTAAGATAGAATTCTGGAAGTAGAATTGCTAAGTTAAAGCATATGCTACTTTTAATTTTGAAAACATTGTCAAACTTCTCTTCACAAGGCAATTATCTTCTTGAGGCAATGAGAACTCCTATTTCCCCATACCCATACTACACAGAGTATCTTCCAATTTTCTGATTTTTATTTTTGCCAGTCTGATAAGGAGGGAATGTTACCTCAGTTTAATCTTTATTTGCATTTACTATGTATTTTTGTCCTGTAGAGTGAACTTTACTTTTCTAGCTAACAATATATTTTAGTGATTTTAATGACATCACTTTTGAGATTTACCCATGCTAATATATAAACTCTAGTTCATCAGTTTTAGTGCTACATAGTATCCTATTGAATGACCATACAACTCATTTATTTATTATTATCTATTTATAAATTAGTCCATTATCTTTTTTTCAGTTTTTGCTGGCATAAACAATGCTAAAACATACACGTCTACTTGTGCATATGATTTTTTCCCAGTGTGTTTAACAGAAAGACTAAGGTGGAATGACTAAGTTTGTGAGGTGTGCCATCTTCACCTTACTGGGAGTGTTAGTGTGCTGCAGCTGCCATGATAAAGTACAACAAGCCGGGTGGCCTCAACAACAGCAGTGTACTGTCTCACAGTTCTGTAGGCTGGAAGTCTAAAATCAAGGTGTCAGAAGAGTTGGTGCCTTCTGAAGGCTGTGAGAGATAATCTGCTCCATGCCCTCCTCCGAGCTGCTAGTAACCTCAGGCATTCCTTGTCTTGTTGATGGTGTTGTGCCAGTGTCTTCATATTGTCTTCTCTCTGTGTTTGTCTCTATGTCCAAATTTCCCCTTTTTATAAGGACCCAGTCGTATGGGATTAAGTTCACCCTAATGACCTCAATTTAACTTGATCATCTGGAAAACCTTATTTCCAAATAAGGTCATATTCTGAGGTACTGGGGGTTACGATTTTAACATTCTTTGGGTGGATAAAATTCAACAGATAACAGCAGGTGTACCAATTTAAGATGCTTTTGGCTGCAAGTCATAGAACACTCAACTGAAAAGGTTTAAAGTATATTTTAAATTTTAAACAAATGTTTTCTAGAGATGAGGTCTGACTCTGTTGCCCAGGCTGGTCTCAACCTCCTGGCCTCAAGCAATCCTCCCATCTTGACCTCCCAAAGTGCTGGAATTACAGGCATGAGCCATAGTGCCTGGCCACTTTAAAATATATTTGACACATACAATAAGACATCCAAAAGTAGGGTGGTCAAAGGGTTGGTTCAGCAGCTCAGTGATGGCTGAGGCTCTTTCCTTCCACTCTTCCATCTCCCTGGGGTGGGTTTCAGCTTTTTGTCACAAGGTTGCTGCATTATGTCCTCATATACCTGGAACAGAAGGCAGGGAGAAGGGCAAGAACACACCCTCATTTCAAGTCTCTTTTCATCCCCAAATAACACATTTCCCAGCAGCCCTCTCAACCCTCTCTAGGCTTCTCCTTAAATTTCCCTGGCCAGAACCAAGCCACACGGTTACCTGAAACTATAAAAGAGGCTTGAGAAGTGAGAATTTGATATTTTGAATCATAATAGGAGATATACTTTCCCGATAGGAAGAAGGGTGAAAGAAATCTAGAGTAGGGAACCAACTGTGTCTGCCACATTGCATATGGCCAGACGGTCACCAGAATTGTTGTATCACTTTATTTTCACAAAAGCGGTATAAAGTCCTCATTGCTATTCATCCTCCTCATCATTTGGAATTCTCAAATTAAAAAAAAAATTGCTCATTTCTTTGTTTTATTTTTTTGCTTCCCTGATCATTAACACAAGTGATTATCTTTTTATGTATTTCTGGTTTCTTCTATGAAAAGCCTATTTTCTTTTCCTTTCTCTTATATTGAATTGTCTCTTTATACATTCAGGATTCCAATCTTCTGTCACTTATGTGGATTTCAAATTTAGTCTCCCAGTCTATGGCTTAACTCTTGACTCTATTGATCATGTTCCTTATCTTATTAAAGATTTAAATTTGATGAAATTTATGTTTTCTTTTATGGTTGTGCCTTTTGTATCTTATTTAAGAACTGATTAGCCGGGAGAGGTGGCTCACACCTGTAATCCCAGCACTTTGGGAGGCCGAGGCGGGTGGATCACGAGGTCAAGAGATCGAGACCATCCTGGTCAACATGGTGAAATCCCGTCTCTACTAAAAATACAAAAAATTAGCTGGGCACGGTGGCGCATGCCTGTAATCCCAGCTACTCAGGAGACTGAGGCAGGAGAATTGCCTGAACCCAGGAGGCGGAGGTTACAGTGAGCCGAGATCACGCCATTGCACTCCAGCCTGGGTAACAAGAGCGAAACTCCGTCTCAAAAAAAAAAAAAACTGATTAATGTGAGATCACAAAAGGGTCAAATATATTCTAAAAATGTTAAACTTTTCTTTTCTTAGTTAGATCTTTTATCCACTTGGAATTTTTCTTTGTGTGTGGTGAAATTAGGAAGCCCATTTCATTTCTCCCCAGATGGATAGTCAGTTGTGTGAGTGCTGTTTATCAAATAATCCATCCTTTATCAAGGGATTAATGATGCCACTTCTGTTGCATATTGGGTTTCTTTATGTATGTCGGTTTGTTTCTGTACTATCTAATGTGTTTTATGGTCTGTTTGTCACTATACCACTGCCACGTTGTTTAGATTACTGATGCTTTGATATCCAGTAGAGATGGTCTGCTTTCTGTTACTGGAGACAAATTTATATTTTTAAGAAATTTATATAAATGGAATACATACTATGTACTCTTTTGTGTCTTATTTATATGTCTTTGTCACGATGTTTTTGTGATTCATCCATGTTGTTGGATGTATTAATAGCTTGTTCCTCTTTATTAGTGGGTCTATTGTGTGCATATATCACAAGTTGTTTATCTATTTACCTGTTGATAGACACTTGGCTTGTATTCCCTTTTTGGATATGATGAATATAGGTTCTATGAACATTAGTGTACAAGTTATTATATGGATATACTGTCAGAGAAGGAGCACTGTCATCTTGGACAAACACCACCACTGTAAGTTCCAGCTCCCTTTCTAGCCTCATGCATTTCAAGGAAATCACTTCTCTTCTAACTACAAGCAGCCAAAAAGAGAAGACAGTAAAACACAGATAAAACAGCTTGGGCACAGAGGGAGGTGGAAGAAAAGTCTCTTGGGTAACTGGCAAACTTCACTCTCATACAATGGGCCTCAGTAAAACAGTAGACCTTAATAAGCACATTCCTTTCCCTTCAGGTGCACTAAAATAGGAAAGCTAAAAGCAGACCTCAGGGGGTATGCCTGCAGCTGTAGAAAAATGTGTAAAAACAGACACACAACTCTCCCTCCCAAAAAAATACAAACACACACACACACACACACACACACACACAAAAACCCCACAAAAGGAGTCCAAGCCTCTAATAAACTCCCACACTAAATCCTTAAAAACTCTTAGTCTGTAAAAGAATGTGCCTCCAACCTAACTTGGCCAAAAGCTCCTCTCAAGTTTGTTTTCTCTGAAATAAACTCATCTTAACTGGCAAGCCACCTTTCATGTTTCTTTCCTCTTTCTTTAACTCTTACACATACTGTTTTATCTCTCTTGAGTGAACACCCAGAAATAGACTAGCTGAGACATATGGCAGATAAGTTGATTAACTTTTTGAGAAATCACCAAACTGTTTTATAAGGCAATTGTTTTATATGTATAGCATCAGTGTGTGCATATTCTAGTTGTTCTACACCCTTGTTAACATTTGGTATTGTCAGACTTTTAAATTTTAGCAATTTAAAAATTTGTAGTATTATTTTATGCTGGTTGTAGTTTGCATTTACCCTGTGACTAATGATGCTGAGGATCATCTCACAGGCTTATTGAAGTATATGTTCAAATCTTTTGCCCTTCTTTAAAAATTAGGGGTTTTTTTTTTTTTGTACAAATACTTGAAAATTAAACAACATACTCCAGAATGACCAATGGCTCAATGACTAAATTAAGAAAAATAAAAAAAACTTATTGAAAACATGTCTAATGAATAAAAATTGATACACAACATACCAACATCTATGGAACACAGTAAAAGCAGTACTAGGAGGCAAGTTCATAGTAATGATTACCTACATCAAAAAAGTAGAAAGATTTAAAACAACCCACTTAACAGTGAATCTCAGGAAACTGCAAAAAAAAAAAAAAAAAAAAAAAGAAAAAAACAAAAACAAAAAAAAACAATGAAGCAAAACCCCCAAACTCCAAATTAGTAGAAGGAAGTAAATAATAAAGATCAGAATAGAAATAAATAAAATAGGTTGGAAAAGTGACATAAAAGATCAACAAAATGAAAAGTTGTTTTTCAAAAATAAATGGACTAAGCATTACCTAGACTAAGAAAAAAGAAGGAAGACCCAAATAAGTGAAAAAGGGGATGTTACAATTGATACACAAAAATACAAAGGATCATAAGAGACTATTATGAACACCAACAAATTGGAAAACCCAGAGGAGATGGATAAATGTCTGGACAACTACAACCTACCAAGATTGAACCAGGAAAAAATACAAAATCTGAACAGACCAATAACAAGCTTTGAGGAACCTCAACAATAATGTTTATTAACAATAAAAAGTTTCCCAATTAAAAAAAAAAAAAACCTCAGGACTGGATGACTTTACTACTAAATTCTACCAACTTTTAACACCATTTCCTCTCAAACTATTCCAAAAAATTGAAGGAAAGAGAATTCTTCCAAACTTATTCTATAAGGCCAGAATTAGCCTGATACAAAAACCAAACAAGGATACAACAACAAAAGAATATTGCAGGCCAGTATCCCTGATGAACACAAATGGAAAGTTCCTCAACAAAATACTAGCAAACTGAATCCAACAGCACATTAAAAAGATTATTTACTATAGCCAGGAGGGATTTATTCCAGAGATGCAAGTGTGGTTCAACATATGCAAATCAATAAACATAATACATCCCATCAACAGAATGAAGGACAAATATCATATGATCACCACAATAGATGCAGAAAAACATTTGACAAGATTCAACATCCCTCCATGATAAAAACTTCCAAAAAATTAGGTTTAGAAGAAGGAACACACTTCATCTTAATAAAGGCCATATATGACAAATCCACAGCTAACATTGTACTGAACAGGATAATGTTGGAAGTTTTTTCTCTGAAAACTGGAACGGGACAAGAATGCTTACCCTCACTACTCTTATTCCACAGTACTTAGTACTGTTCTAACCAGAGCAATTAGGCAAGAGAAAGAAATAAAAGATATTCACATTTGGAAGGAGTAAGTAAAATTGACCATGTTTGCAGATGATGTTACCTTATATGTAGAAAAATCTAAAGACTCCACCAAAAAACTCTTAGAATTCATATACAAATTCAGTAAGGCTGTGAGATACAAAATCAACATGTAAAAATGAGTAGCGTTTCTATACACCAATAATAAACTATCTATAAAAGAAATAAAAAATGGAACCCAACTTACAATAGCTATAAAAAAATAACCACCCACCTAGGAGTAAATTTAACCAAAGAGGTAAAAGATCTCTAGAATAAAAGCTACAGAACTCTAATAAAATAAATTAAAGAGGATATAAAAATTGGATAGATATCCCATGTTCATGGATTGGAGAAATTAATACTGTTAAGATTCCATGCTACCCAAAGCAATCTACAGATTCAATGCAATCCCTATAGAATTTTCAATGACATTTTTCACAGAAATAGAAAAAAATTATTAAATTTGTCAGGAACCATAAAAGACCCCAAATAGCCAAAGCAATTGTTTTATTTTATTTTATTTTATTTTTGAGACAGAATCTCCCTCTGTCACTCAGGCTGGAGTGCAGTGGCATGATCTCAGCTCACTATAATCCCTGCCTCCTGGGTTCAAGTGAGTCTCCTGCTTCAACCACCTCAGTAGCTGGAATTACAGGCATGCATTACCATGCCCTATTTTTAGTAGAGATAGTGTTTCACCATGTTGGCCAGGCTGGTCTCAAACTCCTGACCTCAAGTGATCCACCAGCCTCAGCCTCCCAAAGTGCTGGTATTACAGGCATGACCCACTGCTCCTGGCCAAGTCAAAGCAGTTCTGAGCAAAAAGAACTAGAGGGATCACATTACTTTACTTTACAATATACTATAAGGCCATAGTAAAACAGCTATGTATTGGCATTAAAACAGACACATAAACCACTGGAACAGGATGGAGAACCCAGAAGTAACTTCATGTATTTATAGCCAACTGATTTTCTACAACAGTACCAAAAACATAAGCTGAAAAAAGGGCACCCTTTTCAATAAATGTTGTTGGGGAAACTGGATATTCATATGTAGAAGAATGAAACTAGAGCCCCATCTATCATAATATACAATAAGCAACTCAGAATGAGTCAAAGACTTAAATGTAAGACCCAAAATTATGGAACTACTAAGAGAAAACATAAGGGAAATGTTCTGAGCAAAGATTTTATGGATAAGACCGCCAAAACATAGGCAACAAAGGCAAAAATAGACTAATGGAACTATATCAAACTAAAAGTTTCTGTGCAGCAAAGGAACAATCAACAGAGTGGTGTGACAAATTACAGAATGGGAGAAAATATTTGCAAATGGTTTCTCTGACAAAGAATTAATATCCGGAATATATGAGGTACTTAAACAACAGCAAAAAGTCAAATAATCTGATTTTTAAAATGGGCAATTGATCTGAACAGACATTTCTCAAAAGAAGACATCAAATGGCCACTAAGTATTTGAAACAATGCTCTATGTGAGTAATGATTAGGGAAATGCAAATCAAAATCACAGTGAAATATAATCTCACCCCAGCTAGAATGGCTATTATCAAAAAGGGGAAAAAATAACAAACCTCGCAAGGATGCAGATAAAAGGAAACTTAAAAAATATTTCAGCTTTTACTTTAGATTTGGGGGTTCATGTGCAGGTCTGTTACAAGGGTATATTGCATGACAGTGAAGCTTCGGAGTGTGATTGAACCTACCCCCCAAGTAGTGAGCATAGTATCCAACAGGTGGTTTTACAACCCTTCCAGTACCCAACAGGTGGTTTTGCAAGCTTCCTTCCCTTCCCTCCCTCCTTTTATAATCCCCACTGTCTATCATTCCCGTTTTTCATGTCCATATGTACCTAATGTTTAGCTCACACTTATAAGTGAGAAAATGTAGTATTTGGTTTTCTGTTTCTGTGTTAACTTGCTTAGAATAATGGCCTCCAGCTGCATTCATGTTGCTGCAAAAGACACGATTTCATTCTTCTTTTTAAGGTACATTCCATGGTGCATATGTACCACCACATTTTCTTTATGCAATCTACCATTGATGGGCACCTGGGTAGATTCCATGTCTTTGCCATTGTGAATAGTGCTATAATCAACATGTAAGTGCATGTCTTTTTTTGGGTAGAACAATTTATTTCCCTTTGAGCATATATCCAGTAGTGGGATTGCTAGGTTGAATCGTATTTCAGTTTTTATTAATAGTTCTTTAAGAAATCTCCAAACTGATTTTTCACAGTGGTTGAACTAATTTACATTCCCACCAACAGTGTATAAGTGACAAAGAAAATTCTCACATATTGTTGGCGGGAACGTAAATTAGTACAACTATTATGGAAAGCAGTATGGAAGTTTCTTAACAGGCTAAAAATAAAACTACCATATGATCCAGTAATCTCACTAGTGGACTTATAGCCAAAGAAAATAAAATTGTATGTCAAAGAGATAACTGCACTCCCATCTTTACTGCAGTTTCATTTATAGCAATGAAGATATGGAATCCACCTAAGTGTCTATCAATAAATGAATAAAGAAAATGTGGTATATATACACAATGGAATGCCCCTGTAAAAGAGAATAAAATCCTATCATTGGTGGCAACATGGATGAACCTGGAGGACATTATGTTAAGTGAAATAAGCCAGGCACAGAAAGGCAAGTTTCATATATTCTGCCTTACATGTGGGAGCTAAAAAAGTTGATCTCAGAGAAGTAGAAATAGAGCAGTGGTTACTAGAACCTGAGAAGAGCAGGGAGTAAGGGAAGATAGAGGTTGATTAATGGATACCGAATTATATATAGACAGGAGAAGTAAGTTTTAGTTTAGTGTTCTGTAGCATTGTAGGGTGACTACAGTGAACAATAATTTATTGTACATTTTCAAATTCTGAGAGGAGAAAATTTTGTACATTACCAGCACAAAGAAATGACAAACAAACTTTTGAGATGATGGATATGCCAATTACTCAGATTCAATCATTATGCATTGTATGCATGTGTTGAAATGTCACCCTTCACCCCATAAATATGTGCAATTATGTGTCATTTAAAAGTGATAAGAAAAATTAGTTTTTTTGTTCTCATTATTGACTTGTAAGAACCTTACATATTCTGAAAACAAGTCCTTTTTCAGATGTGTATTGCAAATATTTTCTTTCATTTTTGTGACTTACCTTTCCATTTTCTTTAATGGAAACGTTAAAAAGCAAAGTTTAAAAAAAATCTAGTTAAGTTCCCATTTGTTGTTTTTTTCCTATATGGCTTGTGCTTTACGTCTCTGATCCATTTCTAGTTAATGTTTAGGGTAGAAGTAGGGGTTGATCTCATAGAATTAGTGAGTAGAAAGTACATTAAGCAGGGGAAGTGATCAAGTGTGCTGATCAGTGACGCCCCTACCCAGAACCTTCCCCATTCTGGTTGATGGCAACTCCAACCTTCCAGTGTCTCAGGCATCAGACCTTGGGATTGTCTTGACTCTTTGTTTTCTGTAACATTTCCGAACCATTAAGAAATTCACAGTGAACCCAGAACCTGTTACTTGTCCCCATCTCTACTGCTACCACCTTAGTCCAAATCACTGCACTTGCTCAGATAACACTGAAATCTCGATCTCTGCCTTTTCTCTCTTTCACACTACACTCAACAAAGCAGCCGGGGCAGTGCTCTGAAACTTAAGTAATATCGTGTGCTTCTTGTGCTCAAAATCCTCTCTGGCTCCTCATTTCACCAGGAGTAGAAGCCAAATTCCTTAAATAGTTAATGAAGTCTTAGGTCTGCCCTCTTTACCTTTCTGACCTCATTTCTGTCTATTACTACTTCCACTCACACTGGCTTCTTTGCTGTTTTTTTTTAAAAAAATTTTATTTCCATATGTTTTTGGAGAACAGGTAGTGTTTGGTTACATAAGTAAGTTCTTTGGTGGTGATTTGTGAAATTTTGGTGCACCCATCATCTGAGCAGTTACACTTTTATTTTTAGTCTTTTATCCCCAAATTTCAGGCACTGGGATCTTTGTGATGCTTGTTCCTTCTGCCTAGAATGTTCCTGGGATGTTTGTGGAGCTAAGTCCCTCGCTTCCTTCAATTCTTTACTCAAATATGTCCACCCTATTTTAATGCCACCCTATTTAATACCACTGACACCTCCTCTCCCGTCACTCCTGACGCTCATTCTACTCTATTTTACCTTTTTCCCATAGAACTTATAAATTTCTAGCATGCTTTATAACTTACATATTCATTATGTTTGTTGTTTATTGTAAGTCTTGTTCCAGTAAAGTGTAAATTCCTAGAAGGACAGAGATCTTTGTTTTGTTCACTGATATACCCTATGTGCTCATAAGTGTTTCTAGCACCTAGTATGTGCTCAGTAAATATTTTCTGGGTTGACAAATTAATGATTTCTAAGCTTTCCTTCAGTCTGAAGAGTTATCTGATTTTAAGATTCTACTAAGATAATCCTAATTTCCTGTGACTCCCACCAATCACTCACTTCTCCCACAAGGTGGCAGTCTTTACCTTAAACACAGGTTCTGGTAGCCTCAAATTTGAGACTTAATAGGTGAGTTAACCTGCTTGTTTTCTGTGAGCCCTCACAGCCTACCCTGTGGGACTTGACAGCTGTAAACTTCAAACAATGAGTGTAATTACCCCTCAAGATCTAAGTGCTTTTAGGCAAGAGGATTTAGGGTATGAGAACTTTCCCTGGAAAGGGACACATTATAAAGATGATGTTGCTTAATTGACAGGGACTTTGAAACATAGTTGCTCTTTGTGAGAATGGTACAGGTTTAGAGAGAGGTGCCAGCACAGAGGAATGACACCTGAAGTGGGCTGACAACAGACAAACTGGATTTAACCACCAAATATAGCTGCGTTTTCACCTCTTCCTGCCATGTGCCCTCTTACCTGACTCATTTTACCCCAGCACTTGGGAATAACTGTGCCCTAGTCTGGTCTCGAACCTTCTGTACCACCTGGGGAAACAAGAACTCTTCTCGGGCTCTCAGATCCTCATTTCTGTTAAAGCCAATCCTATTCTGCAGGTAGGGCCATGGTTGTAAATTTCCTGTGAGAGGCAGCATTGTTAAGCAAAAAGAACAGTTTGGCAGGTAAGGCAGCTCTGCCACTTGGACAAGGTAATAAGCTTCTCTGGCTTTAGTCACTTTATATCTAAAACAGGGATGGTGCTAATACCTCGCCCACGGACTAGTGTGAGATTTAAATGTAAGGTACTTGGCACACTGGCAGGTGGTGAAAGCTCTGTGGTGATCATGACTTTCCCTTTCTCCTGCTAGTGCTGCCTCCCTCTGAGCACCTGCAGTCAATCTACCTTGGGTAGGTCAGAGAAGGTAGAAGGAAGTGGTGGGAGGTGAACTCGAGGGAATGACGCACAGGGGGATAGGGTGAGTGAGAGGTCTGGGATCTGCTGGCAGGAGCAGAATAGTAGGAAAGGGGAGGTCATGCCATTGACCTTGATTCTTGGCATTTGTGCCCAGCCTGTGCTGTGTTGAGCCTCCAGGTCACTGTTTGAGGAGGCGAGCAGAAAACTGCTATCAGATCAAGGCTTCTCCAGCCTTCCAGGAAAACTTTCATCAGTAGGTTAGTTGTCTTGTTCAGAAGCTGATTATGGAGCTTCAGCCAAGCATAAACATTGATTATGGCAGCCTGATTGTCACAGTGCCTTTGATTCTTAGGAAAGGGGACCTGAGATGTTCCCATTTCCTAAGACCCTCCAAGATTCTACAACATTTGGTATAGTTGCTCAGGCAATTTAACAAGAAAATCAAAATTTTATTATGACCCCCATTGTCATATATGCTTATCACAGAAAAAATGGAGAATATAAGGAGGAGAATAGAAGGTCACAAAACAACTCTGTACTCCTACTGTCCACGGATAGCTATTATAGGTAATTTCTCCAAGTTTTCTTTTGGATAGACAATCGTTGAGGATGCCCTGGTTTTAAAGTCTTAGGATGAAGGAATTATAGTTGAACAGTTCAAAACGATGTTATGAATTACTTTCAGATTTGTTTGCTTGATTGCATTAGCCTTCTCTGGGCCCTTTGGTAACTGTTTGGTTCCATCATGGTGGCTAAGTCAGGTGGCTCTGAAAAAAGAGCAATTTAAGACAAGTTTTTCTTTCTCTATAAATACTGTAGATCAGGCCTCTGTTCTTAGAAGCAATGTTGGGGATGGCCTTTTGGGAGGCTGTCTGATGAAGTGGCTAAGGGTATGGGGTCTGGACTTGGACAGTTAAGATGCAAATTCTAGCCGGGATATTCCAGTTGTGGAGTTTTGGGTGAGTTATTTGGTCTTCTGAGTTTGTAGGTAAAATGAGGATGATAATAATAGGTTTGTGTGATCCAATGTGATGCCTGTAAAACACTTAGCCAGATGCCTGCGTGAAGAAAGCTCTTGCTAAATGCTAACTGTTGTGGTTGTTATAATTATTACAGTGATTAGTCATTGCTGATTGTTGGCTAACTGGCTGTAAGAAATGAAAAGTCAAGTAAGGCAGTAGCAGTGGAGGGAAGTGGTAGACGGACTCAGGGGACACTTGTGGGTTCTGGGTCTGCCTGAATTTAAGTGCTGAGGAAAACTCAGTTGAATAACTGGTGTCTAACATTTAACTGCTATGTGACCTTGAGCTAGTCACATTCCTTTATAAACTTTCATTTCCTCATTTGTGAAATGAAAGGGTTTTGTTAGGTTACTTGTCATCAACCCTAGTTGACCATTAGAATCATTTGTGAGACTTTTTTAGATATTCTGGGTTCTGGGGTCTTCCACTTTCCCCAAGTCTGACTTTGTGGGTCTGAAAGCCGGCACTGCATCTTTTCCAAAGCTCTTTGGGTGACCTTGAAGTGTGGCCAGAACCGAGAACCTCTGAATAGGAGGACTTCCAACAGCACTTCTGGCTTAGGAAGGAGCAAATCACAGGCACAGAGTGAACTCTCAGGAAAGCTGCTGAGCTAACAATTGCCACACTATGTCCCTGTCCCAACTGCAGCACCTCTAGAACTCCCATGACTAAGGCTTCCAATTTTGGAACAGAAGAATCTTTGAAGAAAAATATTACTGAACTTTCAGAAATGACTCAGTCCTTCTCTGCTGCCTCTTTAGCCGGAAAGATCTGCCCCCTCCCTGTCTACCGCAGTCCCAATCCCTTTTTACTTCATCATATATATTTAAACCAACAAAAAAATCGACTTGCACAACCAAGGTGAGGTGTTTGGTTTTAAGGATAAGACAAATAGCTTCAGAAAACCTGCCCCCAATTTCTCATTGCCTCTCCTCATTTTCTCTTATTTGTAGGGCACAGTGAAAGCTCAGATTCATAAGATGTAGAAAGGGCAGAGAGTTAAGTTACAAACTCTTCCAAGGTCTGCTTCAACTCCAATGCTCTATAGTTCTGCTCCATTTAAACAAGGAGTTCTGTTAAATTTGAAACCTAGACTTTCTTGAATGCTGAGGTAATGTTTCTTGAAGTATGGTATATATACCTAAGAAGTATAAAGATAATTCTGGAGGTCTTTTAATTCTCTGGGATTCAATAAAAGTTTTGGTGATTATATATGAACAACTTATGAGAGCATCTGGTACATGTAGGTGCTCTGCACATTAATTTCTCTTTCCTGCCAGATATTTTAAAATGGAAAATTCTCTTATTCTTCCATCTTTGTTTGCAAAGATGCTGCTAAGGAAAGACGTAGAAGAGTTTTACGAGGGAGTTGGAGAAGTACCTGAGGCCACTGCATTAATTAATGGAATTAAAACAAGATCCCTTAAAGTGAAATAGCTGCCAAATCTCTTTTCTCTAAAATGTCCACAATGGTGCCCCATAAATTTTGATTGACACTGAAGTACATAATGTAATAAGCTTTCTTTCCTTAAATATAATGTATGGAGAAAACCAGATTGATAATGGTTTCCTGGCACGGCTTTCAAAGGCAAGTGTGGATGAAGTGGAAATATGCTGCTCAGATATTGGAAAGAAAGCACTGCTGAACTCTTCACATTTTTGTGTATGACCCAATGATTCTCAAACCTAAACTTGCCTCAGAATTGCCTGGGAGGGCTTATTAAAAGTTGATTGTTGGATGCCACCCTTGCATTAATTGATTGTACCTACAATTGTTCTATTTTTAAAAGGTCACATTTTAAGGTACTGGGGTGAGGACGTCATCATCTGAATTTCAGATGGGACATAACTCAACCCCTAACCCACTCCTACTGAGTAGTAAGTGCTATCTCTTGGTTTTGATTTTTATTTCCCTAGTGACTAATGATGTTGAGCATTTATATATGTGTTTATTAGCTATTTTTATATCCCTTATGAAAAAATGTGAATTAAAATACTTGGCCAATTTGTTACTTGAGTTATCCTTTTATTATTTAATTATAAGAGCTCTTTATTATTCTGGATACAAGTCCTGAAACAGAAATAATATTTGCAAATATTTTAATCCATTCTGTGAATTTTATTTTCACTTTCTTGATGGTGTCCTTTGAAGGACATAGGATTTTAATTTTGATAAAGTGTAATTTATTTCTTTTTTCTTTTGTTGCTGTGCTTTGGTGTCATATTTAAGAAATAATTGCCTAATCTAAGATTATGACAATTTTTTATTCTATGTTTGCCTTTAAGAATTTTCTAATTTAGGTCTTTCATTCATTTTGAGTCCATTTTGGTATATGATGTAAAATATGGGTCCTAATTTATTCTTTTGGATGTGGATATCTTGTTGTCCCTGCATCATTTGTTGAAAAGTGTTTTTCTTCTCCCATTGAATGACCTTGGCACTCTTGTCTAAAATTAACTGATGATAACTGTAAGACTTTATTTCTGGACTCTTTATTCCATTAATCAATATTTCTATCATTATTACTGAGCAATGTACTTGATGCCTGACAGATAGAAAAACCAATATTATGGAACTGGTTTTTGAGAAAAGCAAAAACTTTATTGTGAGGTTGACTCGCAAGGAAACAGGAGGCAAAGCTCAAATCTGTCTCCCCATCTGGGATCTGGGGCAAGTTTTATGGGTTAGGGAGGTCAAGCTGGTATGCAGAAACACTGGTAGGGCAGGTTTTGACTGGAAGGACTTTAAACAAGACCATTTATGGTAAGGTATGGTAAGGGGTCTTAACAGTGGACATTCCTGGGCTCAGGTTTTTTGCTTTTGAAAATGTTTGGGCCCTCAGGTTCCAGTCATGTCTTGACCCTTTGCTTCTGTGGTGGGGCAGGAGTAAAATTTTACTTCTGGGTGTTATTCAAGGTTGGCGTCTTCTTTTCTGCATTGGCTTTGGCTGTGTGACTTACAACTTTTTGGCTGTGTGCCTGCAAAATAACTTGACATCCTATTATCAATGGAGTAAGGCCAGTTAGAGCTGGTCCTGGGAATATGTCATTATGCTAGTACCAATTGTCTCGATTATTGTAGCATTGTAGTAAGTTTTGAAATAAGGAAGTGCGTGTCTTTAAACTTTGGCTTTCTTTTTCATGATTTTTGCCTTTTCTGTGTTCCTTGTATTTCCATATGAATTTTAGGATAAACTTAATTTCTGCAAAAGAGGGAACTGGGATTTTTAGAGGGATTGCATTGAAGCTGTAAATCAGTTTGGAGAATACTACCATCTTAACAATATTAAGTCTGATTCATGAATGTAGACTGTTTTCCATTTGTTAAGTTCTTCTTTAATTTTTAACAGTGTTCTGTAGTTTTCAGTGTTCCTGTCCTGTAATTCTTTGTTGTATTTACTCCTAAGAATATTAATATTCTTAGAATATTCTTAATATTCTAAGAATATTTTTGTTTTGCTGCTATTATGGAATATTCAATTTTGTTAAAATATATAATGGAATTTAAAAAATTTCAGATTTCAATTTTATATTTTTTATTGCTAGTATATAGAAATGCAGTTTTTTTTATATTGATCTTGTAACCTGAAACCTTGCTGAAAATGTTTATTAGTTCTAATAGTTTCCTTTTTGTGGATTTCTTAGAATTTTCTATACACAGTATCATGTCATCTATGAAGGGATAGGTTTACTTCTTCCTTTCTAATCTGGATGAGTTTAGTTTCTTTTTCTTACCTAAATTCCTTGGCTAGAACTCCAATACAATGTTGACTATAAGTGATAAAATCAGACATCTTTGGATTGTACTTGATCTTAAGAGGGGGCATCCAGTCTTTTATCATTATGTAAAATGATAGCTGTGGGGTTTAACAGATGAATTTTATCAGGTTGAGAAAATTCCATTTTATTTCTAACTTGCTTAATGTTCCTTTTTTCAAAACAAAGGAGTTGGATTTTGCCTAGTGGTTTTTCTGTATCTGTTGTGATGATCATATGGTTTTTGTCATCTATTCTACAAATTGTAGTGTATTATGTTCATTGATTTTTATATGTTAGTTTTTAAAATTTTACTTTAAGTTCTGAGATACATGTGCAGAACATGGAGGTTACATAGGAATACATGTGCCATGGTGGTTTGCTGTACCTATCAACCCGTCATCTAGGTTTTAAGCCTGGCATGCATTAAGTATTTGTCCTAATGCTCTGCCTCCCCTTGCCCCCAACCTCTTGACAGGCTCTGGTATATGTTATTTCCCTCCCTGTGTCCATGTGTTCTATTCCCACTTATAAGTAAGAACCTGCAGTGTTTGGTTTTCTTTTCCTGTGTTAGTTAGCTGAGAATGATGATTTCCAGCTTCATCCATGTTTCTGCAAAGGACATGAACTCATTCTTTTTTATGGCTGCATAGTATTCCATGGTGTATATGTGCCACATTTTCTTTATCCAGTCTATCATTGATGGGCATTTAGGTTGGCTCCAAGTCTTTGTATTGTAAATAGTGCTGCAATAAACATATGTGTGCATGTGTCTTTATATTAGAATGATTTATATTCCTTTGGCCATATACCCAGTAATGGGATTGCTGGGACAAATGGTATTTCTGGTTCTAGATTCTTGAGGAATCACCACATTGTCTTCCACAATGGTTGAACTAATTTACACTCCCACCAACAGTGTAAAGGCATTCTTGTTTCTACACAGTCTCACCAACATTTGTTGTTTCTTGACTTTTTAATAATCACCATTCTAACTGGTGTGAGATGGTATCTCATTGTGGTTTTTATTTGCATTTCTCTAATGACCAGTGATCATAAGCTTTTTTTCATATATTCGTTGGCCACATAAATGTCTTCTTTTGAGAAATGTCTGTTAATATCCATCATTCATTTTTTGATGGGGTTGTTTTATATTTTTTCTTGTAAATTTGTTTAAGTTTCTTGTAGATTCTGGATATTAGACCTTTGTCGGATGGATAGACTGCAAAAATTTTCTCCCATTCTATAGGTTGTCTGTTCATTCTGATGATAATTTCCTTTGCTGTGCAGAGGTCTTTAGTTTAGATCCCATTTGTCAATTTTGGCTTTTGCTGCAATTTTTTTTGGTGATTTAGTCATGAAGTCTTTGCCCATGGCTATGTCTTGAGTAGTATTGCCTAAATTTTCTTCTACGGTTTTTATGGTTTTACATTTAAGTCTTTAATCCATCTTGAGTTAATTTTTATGTAAGATGTAAGGAAGGGATCCAGTTTCTGTTTTCTGCATATGGCTAGCCAGTTTTCCCAGCACCATTTATTAAATAAGGAATCCATTCCCCATTGGTTGTTTTTGTCAGGTTTGTCAAATATCAGATGGTTATAGATGTGTGGTGTTATATCTGAGGTCTCTGTTCTGTTCCATTGGTCTGTGTATCTGTTTTGGTACCAGTACCATGCTGTTTTGGTTACTGTAGCCTTGTAGTATAGTTTGTAGTCAGGTAGAGTCTTGGTTATACAGGCTCTTTTTTGGTCCCATATGAAATTTAAAGTAGTTTTTCTTAATTCTACAAAGAAAGTCAATGGTAGCTTAATGGGAATAGTATTGAATCTATAAATTACTTCAGAAAGAATGGCCATTTTCATGATATTAATTCTTCCTATCAATAAGCATGGCATATTTTCCATTTGTTTGTGTCCTCTCTTATTTCCTTAAGCAGTGGTTTGTAGTTCTCCTTGAAGAAGTCCTTTACGTCTCTTGGAAATTGTATTCCTAGGTATTTTATTCTCTTTGTAGCAATTGTAAATGGGAATTAACTCATGGTTTGGCTCTCTTCTTGTCTATTATTGGTGTCTAGAAATGCTTGTGATTTTTGCACATTGATTTTATATCCTGAGACTTTGATGAACTTGCTTATCAACTTAAGGAGTTTTTTATGCTGAGACAATGGGGTTTTCTAAATATATAATCATGTTGTCTACAGAGAGAGACAATTTGACTTTCTCTCTTCCTATATAAATGCCCTTTATTACTTTCTGTTGCCTGATTGCCCCGGCCAGAACATCCAATATTATGTTGAATACTAGTGGTGAGAGAGGGCATCCTTGTCTTATGCCTGTTTTTGATGGGAATGATTTCAGCTTTTGCCCATTCAGTATGATATTGGCTATGGATTTGTCTGAAATAGCTCTTATTTTGTGATATGTTCCATCAATACCTAGTTTATTGAGAATTTTTAGCATGAAGGGATGTTGAATTTTTTGAAGGACTTTTAGCATCTATTGAGATAATCATGTGGTTTTTGTCATTAGTTCTGTTTATTTGATGAGTTATGTTCATTGATTTGTGTATGTTGAACCATCTTGCATCCCAGAGCGGAAGCTGACTTGATCATGGTGGACAAGATTCTGATGTGCTGCTGGATTTGATTTGCTGGTATTTTATTGAGGATTTTTGCATCTATGATCCTCAGGGATATTGGGATGAAATACTCTTTTTTTTGTTGTGTCTCTGCCAGGCTTTGGTATCAGAATGATGCTGGCCTCAGTTAGGGAAGAGTCCTTATTTTTCTATTGTTTGAAATATTTTCAGAAGGAATGGTACCAGCTTCTCTTTGTATCTCTGGTAGACCACGTATTAGATGGAATGATATGTACGGACTACCTGGCACATAATAGTTGTTTCCTAAATGAGATTCTAAAAAATAACTATGTTCCAAAAATATTTTTTAAATGTAATAATTCATGTTTTATTTTATTTTCTGTTTTATCTCACAGACATGTAGACTGTCAAAACATATGGGCTGCATTCAAGAGTGCATTTATTTCAAAACATCCTTGCAACATCACAGAAGAAGACTATCAGTCACTACTGAAGTTGGGAAATCAGACTGTACCTTGCAACAAGGTAATTGGGGGCAAGCTATTGATTTTATAACCGGGGATAAAAACCAAAGGTAAAAATGCACAGGACCAATTATTTTTCAATTTTTATTTTTGAGACAGAGTCTCACTCTGTCACCAGACTGGACTGCAGTGGTGCGATCTCGGCTCATTGCATTCTCTGCCTCCTGGTTTCAAATGATTCTTGTGTGTCAGACTCCCGAGGAGCTGGGACTACAGGCATGTGCCAGCACATCCAGCTAATTTTTGTATTTTTAGTAGAGGCGGGGTTTCACCATGTTGGCCAGGATGGTCTTGATAACCTTGTGATCCGCCTCGAGGCCTGCCTTGGCCTCCCAGAGTGTTGGGATTACAGGTGTGAGCCACTGTGCCCAGCCAGTACCAAATTTTGATTAGAATGAGGAAGAGGAAAAATCCAGACATTATAGGGTGGGTGTGGTTGATAGGAATGGAATTTGCTGCCATTGAGGGGCCATGATATAATTAAGATTTAGGACATCTGGAGAAAAGAGGTAAGAGAGAGAAATGGGGACAGATAAATAGGAAAGGAGATTTAGCCAAAAATTAGGCAGAAAAAATCTAACACCAAACCCAACTCAAACAAACAAACAAACAAATTAAACCAAACTCTATAATTACAAAACTTTCCCCTGATCAATGATATTATTATTATTAGTAGTAATAATAACAACAATGCCAAGTTACACTTGCAGAGTCCTTTTTTTTGCTTACAAAAGACTCTCCTAATCCTTATCTTCTTAGGCCTTCACAGCCATTCTGTGGAATGGGCAGGTCAGATGTCAGCATCCCCATTTCACCAGTGAGAAAACTGAGACTTGGTGTGTTTAGGTGACCAGTGTTGCCCAAATTTGGCAGGCTTGAAAGTGACCAGTTTAAATATAAATGGTATGATACTTGGAGCCACAGAGGCCTGGATTCTAATATGTTGATTATATTGGAAAAGGTCTATCAGAGTGCACCTTTTCTGTAGTCAATGTTTAAGGCAAAATTCCATGTGCCTAAAATTATGTTTGTGAAGCCCTTAACTCCATCCACAAATTACAGCCTCTCATTCCATTGTTGGTGAGCTGGAGTCATTGTGAAACTTCTCCATTCACCAGGTACGATGCCCTATGCAGAAAAGTTGTCTGGAAAATGATAACCCAGGCTGATATTTGTCAAATAAGTGACTATACAATGGATAGCATGCTAGGCAATTTACTTGCATTTATCTCAGTTAATCTCCCTAGCACCCCATGAGTTTATTTCAGTCATTATCATTACCATATTACAGGTGTAGAAAGTGGGGCTTAGTGATGTTTTGGTTGCTCAAGGCGAAACACCTAATAATTGATGATAATGCTGGGCTTCAATAAGGACTGGAATCTTAGGGCCCATGCTTTAAACCAATATCCTCCTCTGACTCCTATTAAGAATGAATGGGGGGAGGGGCAAGATGGCTGAATAGGAACAGCTCTAGTCTGCAGCTTGCAGCGAGACCAATGCAGAAGGTGGGTGGTTTCTACATTTCCAACTGAGATCAGGAGATTCCCTCGTGTGTCTATGCCACCAGGGCCCTGGGTTTCAAGCACAAACTGAGCTGCTGTTTGGGCAGACCCTGAGCTAGCTGCAGGAGTTTTTTTTCATACCCCAGTGGCACCTGTAACCTCAGTGAGACAAAACTGTTCACTACCCCAGAAATGGGACTGAAGCCAGGGAGCCAAGTGGGTTCACTCAGTAGGTCTCACTCCCATGGAGCCTAGCAAACTGAGAATCACTGGCTGAAATTCTTGCTGCCAGTCCAACAGTCTGAAGTCAACCTGAGATGATGGAGCTGTGTCGGGGATGGGCGTCTGCTGTTACTGAAGCTTTAGGCAGTTTTCCCATGACAGTGCTAAGGAGGCTGGGAAGTCTGGGCTGGGTGTGGCAACATGGCTGTGGCCAGACTGCTTCTCTAGATTCCTTCTCACTTCCCAGGGCATCTCTGAAGGAAAGGTAACAGCCCTAGTCAGGGACCTACAGACAAAACCTCCATGTCTCTGGGACAGAGCACTTGGAGGAAGGGGCAGCTGTGGGCGTAGCTTCAGTGGATTTAATAGTTTTTGCCTGCCAGCTCTGAAGACAGCAGCTGCTCCTGACAAGAGGGATTCTATCAGCACAGCACACCAGCTCTGCTAAGGGACAGACTGCCTCCTCAAGTGGGTTCCTCCTACCCCTGCATCTCCTGACTGGGAGCAACCTCTCAACAGGGGTCAACAGACACCTCATACAGGAGAGCTTTGGCTGGCATCAGGCTGGTGCTCCTCTGGAATGAAGCTTCCAGAGGAAGGAACAGGAACTAATCTTTACTGTTCTACAGCCTCCACTGGTGATTGGCTGGCATCAGGCTGGTGCCCCTCTGGAATGAAGCTTCCAGAGGAAGGAACAGGTACTAATCTTTGCTGTTCTAGAGACTCCACTGGTGATACCCAGGCAAACAAGGTCTGGAGTGGACTTTCGGCAAACTGCAGCAGCCCTGCAGAAGAGGTGCCTGGCTGTTAGAAGAAAAACTAATAAATAGAAAACAACAACATCAACATCAACAAAAAGAACTCCCCCACAAAAACCCCATCCAAAGGTTATCAACCTCAAAGATTAAAGGTAGATAAATCCACTAAGAGAAGGAAAAACCAGCACAAAAATGCTGAAAATTCCAAAAACCAGAATGCCTCTTCTTCTCCAAATGATCACAACTGCTCTCCAGCAAGGGTAGAAAACTCGATGGAAAATGAGATTGATGAATTGACAGAAGTAGGCTTCAGAAGGTGGGTAATAACAAACTCCTCTGAGCTAAAGGAACATGTTCTAACCCAATTCAAGGAAGCTAAGAACCTTGATAAAAGGTTACAGGAACTGCTAACTAGAATAACCAGTTTAGAAAGGAACATAAATGATCTGATGGAGCTGAAAAACAAAGAATGAGAACTTTGTGAAGCATTAACAAATATCAATTTGAATTGATCAAGTAAAAGAGAGGGTATCAGAGATTGAAGAGCAACTTACTGATATAAGATGTGAAGATGAGAATAGGAAAAAAAAAATGAAAAGGAATGAACAAAGCCTCCAAGAAATATATGACTATGTGAAAAGACCAAACCTATGATTGATTGGTGTACCTGAACGTGACAGGGAGAATGGAACCAAGTTGGAAAACACACTTCAGGTTATTATCCAGAAGAACTTCCCCAACCTAGCAAGACAGGCCAACATTCAAATTCGGGAAATTCAGAGGACTCCACTAATATACTCCTTGAGAAGAACAACTCCAAGACATAATTGTCAGATTCTCCAAGGTTGAAATGAAGGAAAAAATGTTAAAGGCAGCCAGAGAGAAAGGTCAGGTTACCTACAAAGGGAAGTCCATCAGATTAATGGCAGATCTCTCTGCAGAAAGCCAGAAGAGAGTGGGAGCCAATATTGAACTTTCTTAAAGAAAAGAATTTTCAACCCAGAATTATATAACCAGCCAAACTAATCTTCATAAGCAAAGGAGAAATAAAATGCTTCCTAGACAAGCAAATGCTGAGGGATTTTGTCACTGCTAGGCCTGCATTACAAGAGCTCCTTAAGGAACCACTAAGTATGGAAAGAAAAAACCAGTACCAGCCACTTCAAAAACATACAAAAATATAAAGACCAATGACTCTGTGAAGAAACTGCTTCAACTAATGTACAAAATAACCAGCTAGCATCATGATGACAGGGTCAAATCCACACATAACAATATTAACCTTAAATGTAAATAGGCTAAATGCCCTGATTAAAAAAACACAGACTGTCTAACTGGATAAAGAGTCAAGACCTATCAGTGTGCTGTATTCAGGAGAACCATCTTACTTTCAAAGACATAGATAGGCTCAAAATAAAGGGATGGAGAAATATTCACCAAGAAAAAAAAACAGGGGTTCAATCCTAGTCTCTGACAAAACAGACTTTAAACCAACAAAAATAAAAAAAAGACAAAGATGGGCATTACATAATGGTAAAGGGATCAATGCAAAAAGAAGAGCTACCTATCTTAAATATATATGCACCCAATACAGGCACACCCAGATTCATAAAACAAGTTCTTAGAGATTTACAAAAATACTTAGACTCCACACAATAATAGTGGGAGGGTTTAACAGTCTAATATTGGTCAACATTAGACTGACCAATGAGACAAAAAATTAACAAGATATTCAGGACTTGAACTCAGCTCTGGACTAAGCAGACCTAAGAGACTTCTACAGAACTCTCCAACCCAAATCGACAGAATGTACATTCTTCTCAGTGCCACATACACTTATTCTAATATGGACTATGTAATTAGATGAAAACACTCCTCAGCAAATGCAAAACAACAGAAATCATAACAGTCTCTCAGACCACAGTGCAATCAAATTAGAACTCAGGATTAAGAAACTCACTTTCAACACTGCACAATTACATGGAAATTGAACAACCTGCTCCTAAATGACTACTGAGTAAATAACAAAATTAAGGCAGAAATAAAGAAGTTATTTGAAACCAATGAGAACAAAGAGACAACATACCAGAATCTCTGGGACACAGCTAAAGCAGTGTTAAGAGGGAAATTTATAGCACTAAATGCTCATGTCAGAAAGCTGGAAAGATCTAAAATTGATACCCTAATATCACAATTAAATGAACTAGAGAAGCAAAAGCAAACAAATTGAAAAGCCAGCAGAAAACAAGAAACAGCTAAGATGAGAGCAGGACTGAGGGAGATAGAGACATGAAAAAACACTTCAAAAACTCAATGAATCCAGGAGCTGGATTTTTGAAAAGATTAGTAAAATATATAGACCACTAGCTAGACCAATAGAGAAGAAAAGAGAGAAGAATCAAATAGACACAATAAAAAATGATAAAGAGGATATCACCACTGATCCCACAGAAATACACACTACCATCACAGAATACTATAAACACCTCTGTGCAAATAAACTAGGAAATTAGAAGAAATGGATAAATTCCTGGACACATACACCATCCTAAAATGAAACCAGAAAGAAGTCAAATCCCTGAGCAGACCAATAACAAGTTCTGATATTCAATCAGTAATGAGTAGCCTACCAACCAAAAAAAGCTCAGGACCAGGTGGATTCACAGCCAAATTCTACCAGAGGTACAAAGAGGAGCTGGTACCATTCCTTCTGACACTATTCCAAACAATAGAAAAAGAAGGACTCCTTCCTAACTGATTATATGAGGCCAGTATCATCCTGAATACCAAAACTTTGCATAGACACAACAAAAAAAGAATTGTCAGCCTGATATTCCTGATGAACATTGATGCGAAAATCCTCAATAAAATACTGGCAAAATAAAATCCATGTCCTTTATAGGGACATGGATGAAGCTGGAAGCCATCATTCTCAGCAAGCTAACACAGGAACAGAAAACCAAACCCTGCATATTCTCATAGGTGGGAGCTGAACAGTGAGAACACATGGGCACAGGAAGGGGAACATCACACACCAGGACTGTTGGTGGGTAGGGTACAAAGGGAGGGAGAGCATTAAGACAAATACCTAATGCATTTGGGGCTTGAAACCTAGATGATGGGTTGATAGGTACAGCAAACCACCATAGCACATGTATACCTATGTAATAAGCCTGTATGTTCTGCACATGTATCTGAGAACTTAAAGAAAAAAAAAATAAGACAAAATAGATTCTTAGCAGCCAAGATGGCTGAATAAAAAAAGCTCTGGTCTGTGACTCCCCCTGAGAAGAATGAAAATGGTGAATGAATTCTACATCTTCAATTGAGGTACCCAGGTTCTCTCATTGGGACTGACTAAATGATTGGTGTAACATATGGAGAACGAGGAAAAGCAGGGTGAGGCGACGGCTCATCAGGAGCTACATGGGGCAGAAGGTGCTCCCAAGGAAGGGGGTAAGGGATTGTGCTACCCTTCCCTAAAAATCACACTTTCCCCACAGATCCTTTCAACCTGCAGATCAGGAAGTCCCCTTGTGAGCCCATGCCACCAGGGCCTAGGATCCCAAGCACAGAAGTGGTCAGACTCACAGTGGCTGCTGGGGTCGGGGACAGCTCAGGCAGGCACTGACACGTAGGAGTTTTTGCATACTCTGGATCTGGGAACTCCAGTGAGGCAGGATATCCACCCAATCCAATGGGAATGGGGCTGAAGCCAGGGAGTCAAACAGCCTCACTCAGTGGTCCCCCCTTCCACAGAACCCCACAAGCTGAAACCCACTGGCTTGGAATCCCCTTTGGCCAGTGCAGCAGGCTGGAGACTGTCTAAGAAGACTGAGTTCTGGTTGGGGAGGGAAAGCCTCCATCACAGCAGCTCCAGTTTACCGTTTTCATCTGCTGCTGGCACCAGAAAGACTGGGCAGTTTGGATGGGGAGCAGTTCCCCACAGCACAACTCAACAGCTATGACAGTTTGTGGCCACGCTGCTTCTTTAAGTGAGACTCCAATCTCTTCCCAGCCAGGGGTTTATGGACAGAACTCTGATCTCCCTCAGAGGAGCCCCTAGGAGGAGGGGCAGCTGAGGTGTCATGGGCCAGTGGTCTTAGACTTTTCTGCCTGCCAGTTCTGGAGAGTTAGGGCAGCCAGGATGAGGGGGATTCCCCGGCACATCACACCTGCTCCACCAAGGACAACCAGACTGCTTATTTAAGTGGGTCCCTGATCCCATTCCTCCTGACTGGGTGAAACCTCCAAAAAGGGGTCTCTAGACACCTCATACAGTGGCATCTGGCCAGTGTGAGGTTAGTGCCTTTCCGGGACAGAGCTCCCAGAGGAAGAAGCAGGCTGCCACCTTTGCTGTTCTGTAGCCTCCACTGGTGATACCTTCAGGTGCGGGAGGAACCCAGGTGAGTAGGGCCTGGAGTGAACCCCCCAGCAAACTGCAGCAGCTTTATGGCAGAGGGGTCTGACTGCTAAAAGAAAAACAAACAGAAAGCAACAACATCAATGAAAAAGACCCCACGAAAACCCAACCAAAGGTCAGAAATCTCAAAGATAAAAAAGGTAGATAAACCCATGAAGATGAGAAAGAATCAGCACAAAGATGCTGAAAACTCAAAAAGCCAGTGTGCCTCTTCTCCTACAAATTATCTTAACACGTCTCCAGCAAGGGCACAGAACTGGGCTGAGGCTGAGATGAATGAATTGACAGAATAAGCTTCAGAGGATGTGTAATAATGAACTTCACTGAGCTAAAGGAGTATGTTCTAACCCAATGCAAAGAAGCTAAGAACCATGATAAAACACAGGAGCTGTTAACCAGAATAACTAATTTAGAGAGGAACATAAATGGCCTGATGGAGTGAAAAAATGCAACATGATTACTTCACAATACAAACATAAGTATCAATAACCGAATAGACCAAATGGAAGAAAGAATATCAGAGGTTGAAGATTATCTTGCTGAAATAAGACAGGCAGACAAGATTACAGAAAAAAGAATGAAAAGGAAGAAATAAAACCTCTGAGAACTATGGGATTATGGAAAAAGAACTTATGACTGATTGGGGTACCTAAAAGAGACAGGAAGAATGAAACCAAGTTGGAAAACACACTTCAAAGTATCATCCAGGAGAACTTCCTCATCTTAGCAAGACAGGCCAACATTCAAATTCAGGAAATCCAGAGAACCCCAGTAAGATATGCCATGAGAAGATCAACCCCAAGACATAATCATCAGAGTCTCCAGGTCACCTACAAAAGGGAGACCATCAAACTAATAGCAGACCTCTCAGAAGAAACCCTACAAGCCAGAAGAGATTGGGGGCCAATATTCAATATTCTTAAAGAAAAGAATCTCCAACCTCAAATTTCATATCCAGCCAAACTAAGCTTCATAAATGAGGGAGAAATAAAATCTTTTTCAAACAAACAAATGACGAGGGAATTCATCACCACAGGCCTGCCTTGCAAGAGCTCTTGAAGAAAACACTAAATACAGAAAGGAAAAACCATTATCAGCCGCTACAGAAACACACTGAAGTACGCAGACCAATGACACTATGAAGCAACTACATATACAAGTCTTTAAAATAACCAGCTAGCACCATAATAACTGGATCAAACTCACACATAGCAATATTAACATTAAACGTAGATGGACTAAATGTCCCAATTAAAAGACATAGAATGGCAAGCTGGATAGAGTGAAGATTAATTGGTGTGCTGTATACAGAAGACCCGTCTCACATGCAAAGACACACATAGGCTCAAAATAAAGGGATGGAGGAACATTTACCAAGCAAATGGAAAACAGAAAAAAGCAGGGGTTGCAATCCTAGTTCATGACAAAACAAAACTTTAAACCAACAAAGATCAAAGAAGATAAAAAAGGTATTACATAATGATAAAGGGTTTAATTCAACAAGAAGAGCTAACTATTAAAAATATATGTGCACCCAACACAGGAACATCAAATTCGTAAAATAAGTTCTTAGAGACCTACAAAGAGACTTAGACACCCACACAATAATAGTAGGAGACTTTAACACCCCACTGTCAATATTAGACAGATCATCAAGACAGAAAATTAACAAAGATATTCAGAACCTGAACTCAACTCAGGATCAAGTAGACCTGATAGATACCTACAGAACTCTCCATGCCAAAGCAACAGCATATACATTCTTCTTGGCACCACATGCCATTTACTCTAAAATTGATCACACAATTGGAAGTAAATTACTCCTCAGCAAATGCAAAAGAACTAAAATCATAACAGTCTCACAGACCACAGCACAATCAAATTAGAACTCAAGATTAAGAAACTCACTCCCCAAAAGCACACAATCACATGGAAATTGAACAACCTGCTCCTGAATGACTCTTGGGTAAATAATAAAATTGAGCCAGAAATTAATGAGTTCTTTGAAACTAATAGTAACAAATAGACAACATATCAGAATATCTGGGTCACAGCTAAAGCTCTGTTAAGAGGGAAATTTATAGCACTAAATGCCCACATCAAAAAGCTAGGAAGAGATCAAATTGACATCCTAACATCACAATTAAAAGAACTGGCGAACCAAGGAAAAAAAATCCCAAAGCTAGCAGAAGACAAGAAACAACCAAACCCAGAGCAGAACTGAAGGAGATAGAGACGCAAAAATCCCTTCAAAAGATAAATGAATATAGGAGGTTGTTTTTTGAAAACAATTAATAAAATATATAGGCTGCTGGCTAGACTAATAAAAAGGAAAGTACAGAAGAATCTGATAGATACAATAAGAAATGATAAAAGGGATATTACCATTGACCCCACAGAGATACAAACAACCATCAGAGAATACTGTAAACAACTCTGTGCAAATAAACTAGAAAATCTAGAAGAAATGGATTAATTCCTGAACACATACAGCCTCCAAAGACTGAAGCAGGAAGAAGCTGAATCTCTGAATAGACACATAACAGGTTCTGTAACTGAGGTAGTAATACATAGTCTACCACCAAAAAAAAAAAAAAAAAAAAAAAAAAAAAGAAAGAAAGAAAGAAAAGAAAGGTAAAAGCCCAGGACCAGACAGATTTACAACTGAATTCTACCAGAGGTACAAAGAGGAGCTGATATCCTTTCCTCTGAAACTATTCCAAAAAATTGAAAAGGAGGGACTCCTCCTTAACTCATTTTATGAGGCTAGCATCATCCTGATACCAAAACCTGGCAGAGATAAAACAAAAAAAGAAGACTTAGGGCCAATATCCCTGATGAACACCGATGCAAAAATTTTCAATAAAATACTGGCAAATTGAATCCAGCAGCACATCAAAAACCTTATCTACCGTGATCAAGTTTGCATCATCCCTGGAATGCAAGGCTGATTCAACATAAACAAATCAAAAAACGTAATTCATTACATAAACAGAACTAAAGACAAAAACCACATGATTATCTAAATAGATGCAGAAAAGGCCTTCAATAAAATTCAACATCTCTTCATGTTAAAGCTAGGTACTGATGGAACATATCTCAAAATAATAAGAGCCATTTATGACAAACCCCCAGGCAATATTATACTGAATGGGCAAAAGCTGGAAACATTCCCCTTGAAAACTGGCACAAGACAAGAAAGCCCTCTCTCGTCATTCCTATTCAACATAGTATTGGATGTTCTGGCTGGAGAATCAGGCAAGAGAAAGAAATAAAGTCTATTCAAACAGGAAGAAAGGAAGTCCAGTGATCTTTGTTTGCAGATGCCATGATTGAATATTGAGAAAACCCCATTGTCTCAGCCCAAAAACTCCTTAAGGGGATAAGCAACCTCAGCAAAGTCTCAGGATACAAAATCACTGTGCAAAAATCACAAACATTCCTTTACACCAGCAACAGGCAAGTGGAGAGTCAAATCATGAATCAACACCCATTCACAAAGGGAATAAAGAACCTAGAAATAGAGCTAACAAGGGAAGTGAAGGACCTCTTCAAGGGCAATTGCAATCCACCGCTCAAGGAATTCAGAGAGAACAAAAGCAAATTGAAAAGCATTCCATCCTCATGGGCAGGAAGAATCAATATTGTGAAAATGACCATACTGCCCAAAGTAATTTATAGATTCAATGCTATTCCCGTTAAACTACCATTGACATTCTTCACAGAATTAGAAGAAACTGTTTTAAAATTTATATGGAACCCAAAAAGCTCATATGGCCAAGACAATCCTAAGCAAAAAGAACAAAGCTGGAGGCTTCATGCTACCCAACTTCAAACTATACTACAAGGATACTGACACCAAAATAGCACGGTACTGGTATGAAAATAGACACATATGCCAATGGAACAGAATAAAGATCTCAGAAATAAAACTGCCCATCTACAGCCATCTGATCTTTGACAACCCTGACAAAAACAAGCAATGGGGAAAAGATTCCCTATTTAGTAACTGGTGCTTCAGAACTGCCTAGCCATATACAGAAAATTGAAAAAAAAAACTATAAAAAGGAAAAAGATCATATCCTTTGCAGGGACATAGTAGAGCTGGAAGCCATTATCCTCAGCAAATTAACACAGAAACAGAGAACCAAATACTGCATGTTCTCACTTATAAGTGGGAGCTGGAAAATGAGAGTACCAGGAGGGAAAAATACATACTGTGGCTTGTCAGGGTAGGGGTGGAGGGAGTGAGAACATTAGGAAAAATATTTAATGCATACTAGGCTTAATACCTAGGTGATAGGTTGATAGGTGAAGCAAACCACCATGCACACATTTACCTATGTAACAAACCTGCACATGTACCCCAGAACTTAAAATTAAAATTTAAACAAAAGAATGAATAGATTCATGAAATGTAATTCTGAAATTTGACTCTCTGTACCTTTAAGATGGACCCTTAAATTAAAAAATATCTATTGTATATATATATTTTTTTGATAGGGGTAGGAAGTGTTTAGGGAAATTGGAAGGGGTTATACAGTTCTTTAAGAATCAAAGAGTACATCTTCCTGAAAATAGCACATAGACAAAGTTTTTTTTGGAAATAACCTTAGGAATATTGGAACTCTCTAATGCCACCTCCAGATGTGATCCCATGTTGATTATAAGGTTTTGATGAGACTTTTTTTTACTCCAACCTAGAATAATACATTTATTTACAATGTGACCTAGAAAACACACACACACACACACACACACACACTCTCTCTCTCTCTCTCCCCCACTCTCTAGCACACAGAAATCATTGATGCCTACAATTCTTCCTCTAAGTGTGATTTACTCTGATATATCCTGTTTTCCTTCATTTACAAAACTGTGGATGTATTTATTGACATGCTAAACTGATCTTAGTAATAGATTGTATTTATTTTTTCTTAGACTCTTCTTTGGAGCAGAATAAAAGATCTGGCCCATCAGTACACACGGGTCCAGAGGGACATGTTCACCCTGGAGGACACACTGCTAGGCTACCTTGCTGATGACCTCACATGGTGTGGAGAATTTGAGACTTCTGGTGAGGCTCTGGGCCCTGTGGGATTTCCCAGGGATGTGTAGGGTATACAGGGTGAGTTCTGCTAGGGGCCCTGAATGATCAGTGTGGAGGACAGCGCCACAGGCACCCACCCTGAAGCCATCTGTACTTGAAGTTTCATAGTTTGAGGTCTTAGATTTAAATATTTAATCTATTTTGGTTTTATTTTTGTATGTGATTTGAGATAGGGGTCCAGTTTCATCTTCATCCATTCAGCCTTCTGTGCCTTCTGATTGGAAAGTTTAGTCCATTTATATTTGATGTAAATGTTATTATTTATAAATAAGGACTTACTCCTGTCATTTTGTTACTGTTTTCTGTTTGGTTTGTGGTTTTGCTTTGGTTGCCTATGCTCATGGGGTATTGCTCAATAATTTTTTGCCCAGACAAATGGCAAAAAATTCTCTTTCTTCTTTCTCTCTTTTCTCTTTTCCTTTTATGAAGGTGATTTTTTTTCAGTTTTCTGCTTTTTATTTACAAGTAGTATCTTATAACCCATTATTTAAAGTTGATAACAACTTAACACCGTTTGCATAAAGAAACAAGCAACAAACAGAAAGCTAATAAAAAACTCGAATCTTAACTTCATTCTTCCACTTTAAAACTTTTGTTGTTTCTGTTTATATCTTATTGTACTGTATATGTCTTGAAAAGTTATTATAGTTATTATTTCTGATTGGCTCATCATTTAGTTTTTCTACTTAAGAAAAGAGTGGTTTACATACCATAGTTACAGTGTTAAACATCCTGTGTTTTTCTGTGCACTTACTATTGCCAGTGAGTTTTGTATCTTCAGATGATTTCTTATTGCTCATCAACATCCTTTTCTTTCTAATTGAAGTGCTCCCTTTGGCATTTCTTCCAGGACAGGTCTTGTGTTGATTAAATCCCTCAGCTTATGTTTGTCTGGAAAAGTCTTTATTTCTCCTTCATGTTTGAAGGATATTTTCACTAGATATACTATTATAGGATAAAAACTTGTTTTTTTTTTTTCTTTCAGCACTTTAAATATGTCACGCCACTTTCATCTGCTCTATAAAGTTTCCACTGAAAAGTCTGCAAATGTATTGGAACTCCACTGAATGTTATTTGTTCTTTTCTCTTGCTGGTTTTAGGGTTTTTTCTTTATTCTGGACCTTTGGGAGTTTGATTATTAAGTGCCTTGGGGCAATCTTCTTGGGTTAAATCTGCTTGGTGTTCTATAACCTTCTTGTACTTGGATATTGATATCTTTCTCTAGATTTGCAACGTTATCTGTTATCGCTTTGAATACACTTTCTACCTGTATCTCCTTTTCTACCTCCTCTTTGAAGCTAATAACTCTTAGTTTGCCCTTTTAAGGCAGTTTTCTAGATCCTGTCAGTGTGCCTCATTGTTTTTATTCTTTTTTCTTTTGGCTTTTCTGACTTTGTATTTTCAAGTAGCCTGTCTTCAAGCTCATTAATTCTTTCTTCTGCTTGATCAGTTCTGCTTTTAAAAGACTCTGGTGCATTCTTCAGTGTGTCGTTTGTACTTTAGAGCTCCAGAATTTCTACTTGATTCTTTTTAATTATTTTCATCTCTTTGTTAAATTTATCTGATAGAATTCTGAATTCTTTCTTTGTATTATCTTGAATTTCTTTCAGTTTCCTAAACACCCCTATTTTGAATTATTTGCCTCACGTATCTCTGTTTCTTCAGGATTGATCTCTGATGTCTTATTTAATTCATTTGGTGAGGTCATGTATTCCTGGATGGTCTTGATACTTGGAGAGGTTTGTCTGTGTCTAGGCATTGTATTTATTGTAGTTTTTACAGTCTGGGCTTGTTTATACCTGTCCTTGGAAAGGCTTTCCAGATATTCTAAAGGACTCAGATATTGTGATCTATACTGTATCTGCTGTAGGGGGCCCTGCACGCCTAGTAATGCTGTGGGTCTTGCACACACTCGTAGAGGTACCACCTTGATGGTCTTGGACAATTTCTGGAAGAATTCTCTGAATTACCAGGTAGAGACTCTTTTGATATTCCCTTTACTTTCTCCCAAACAGAGAGTCTCTCTCTTTTTGTTCTGACCCACATAAAGCTGGGAATTGAGTGACACACTTCACAACTAGGACTTTGCTGGGTTAGACCTGAAGCCACTACAACACTGGGTCTTGCCCAAAATCTGCTGTAACTATTTCCTGGCTACCATCTATATTTGCTCAAGGCTCTGGGGCTCTACAATCAGCAGGTGACAAATCCAGCCAGACCTGTATTCTCTTCAGGGTGGCAAGTTCCTCCAGGCCCTGGGCTGGTCCAGAGGTACCATCCAGGAGCCAGGGACTAGAGTCAAAAACCTAAGAAGTCTACCTAGTATTCTATTGTACTGTGGCTAAGCTGGCATTCAAACCCCAAGACACAGTCCTTCCCATGCTGTCCTCCCCTTTCCTAAGGCAGAGGAGCCTCACCTCATGGCTACCACCATCACAGGCCCAGGGAGTACTGCCAGTGTACTGAGAATATTCCGAGGCTCAAGCGCTCTTTAGTCAGCTGTGGTAATCCTTCCTGGCCTGGGACTCACCCTTCAAGGGAGGCAGTTCCCCTCTGTCCCAGGGCAGGCCCAGAAATGCTATCAGAGAGCCACATCCTGGAATCAGGGACCCCAAGTCCAGTTGGGGTTCTACCTCTCGCTGGCTGTACCTGAGGCCAGCAAATCTCAGAGTATCACCCAAGGCCCATGACATACGAATTGGGTATCACTTCTGTTTTTTCAGGGCCCAAGGGCTCTTCGGTTAGCAGGTGATGAATCCTGCTAGGACTGGGTGCTTCACTTCAAGACAGCAGGTTCTCTTTTGGCCTAGGATGTGCCTAGAAATGCCGTCTGGGAGCCAGGGCCTTTCCAGGTGGCCTTGTAACTCTCACCAGTGCCTTATCCTGTGGCTGAGCTGGTATCCAAGGATGCAAGACAAGGTCCTCCCCACTCGTCCATCTCCTCTTCTCAAGCAGAAGGAAGGGGCCTCTTTTGGATACATGAGCTGTGCAGCCTGGGCTTAGGGGAGGAGTGATGCAAGCACTCCTTGGCTACCCTGGCTGGCATCTCAGTAGGTCACATGTGCCACCAGCTTTGAGCTCAGTTCAGCATTATGACTCACTTAGGAGTTGCAGTCCTTGTGGCCTAGACTGCCCTTTAAGTTTATTTAGAGCCCCAGGACACTTTAGTCTGCAGTAGTGAGGCTTGTGAAAACTCAGGTTTCTAATGCTGGGATTGACAGTTCCCTTCTGGCTAGGGCTGATTTAAATGTTCCCTCTGGGGACGGGCATCAGTTGAGTTTGGTCTGGTATCGCTTTCTGCTGTAACAGGGAACCACTGAGTTCAATGCCTCGCATTTGCTGTGCTCTTCCTCTCCCTAGCACACAGAATCCCTCTCCACACCAAGCAGCTATTGCTGGGGGATGAGAGAGGGGTGGCACTGGTGATTTAAGACCATTCTGTCTATCTCTTCAGTGCCTCTTACAGCGACATGAAGTTAAACCCAGGTACTATAAGTGTCTGCCTTGACTCTTGGTTCTTATGAAGGTGCTTTTCTTGTATAGATAGTTGTTAAATTGGTGTCTTGTGAAGGGGATGTTTGGTGGAGCCTTCTATTCCTCCATCTTGTTCCACTCTCAAGTCTGAGTTCCTTATATATTTTGGATATTGACCCCTTATCAGATGTATGGTTTGCCAATATTATCTCTCTATCCATAAATCAAATTTGTCTTTTTTATGCTTTTAATCATTTCTTTTGCTGTAGAGAAGCAATTCAGTTTGATGTAATCCCATTTGCTAATTTTGCTTGTGTTGCCTGCATTTTAGAGGTCAAGTGCAAAAAAATCATTGCCAAGACCAATTTTTTGTAGTTTTTTTTCCTATGGTTTTGCTGAAGTTTAGATATTTGATCCTTTGAACTTAATGTTGAAATTTGATCTCCAATGTGAGGAGGGGAGGCCTAATGGGAAGTGTCTGGGTCATTGGGGCAAATCCCTCACAAATGGCTTGAATGGCTTGGTGCTGTCCTTGTGGTAATCACTGAGTTCTCACTCTCTTAGTTCCCATGAGAGCTGGTTGTTTAAAAGAGCTTGGCACCTCCCCTCTCTTCTGCTTCCTCTTTCACCATGTGATCTCTGCACACACTGATTCATTTTCACCTTCTGCCACTAGTAGAAGCAACCTGAACTCCTAAGCAGATGCCCAGCCTTGAACCTTATAGCTAGCAGAATAATGAGTCACATAAACCTTTTTTTAAAATAAGTTACCCAGTCCTGGGTATTCCTTTATAGTAACATACTAACAGACTAACATAGTTTTTTTCTAGTAGTTATGCAGTTTCCGGTCTTACATTTAATTGCTTAATTTACTTAAATCAATTTTAAATTTAAAGTTTATGTAAACTTTTTGGTTGATTTTTGCATATGATGTGAGATAAAGGTTCAATTTCATTGTTCTGTGTGCTGGTATTCAGTTTTCACAGTATCGTTTATTGAAGAAATTTTTCTTTTCTCATTGTATATTCTTAGCACCTTTGTAAAAAAATCAATTGACCATTCATTTATGAGTTTATTTTGGGGCTCTCTATTCTGTTCTATTGGTAAATATATGTGTTTTTTTGGCCAGCACCGTACTGTTTTAATTACTATACCTATAGTTTGAAATCAGGTAGTGTAATGCCTTCAGCTTTGTTCCCTTTGCTCATGATTACCTTGGCTATTTTTTTTTTTGTGGGTTCATATGTATTTTATAATTGCTTTTTCTATTTCTGTGAAAAATGATATTGGAATTTAGACAGAGATTGCATTGAATCTGTAGATCTCTTTGGGTAACATGGACCTTTTAGCAGTGTGAATTCTTCTAATCTATGAGCATGGAATATTTTTCCATTTATTTGTGTCTTTTTCAATTTCTTTCATCAATGTTTTGTAGTTTTTGGTATACAGATCTTTTACTTCCTTGGTTAAATTTATTCCTAAGTACTTGGGTTTTTTTGTAGCTATTAAAATGGGATTATTCTCTTTATTTCTTTTTCAGATAGTTTGTTGCTAATGTACAGAAATACTATTGATTTCTGTGTGTTGATGTTGCATGCTTCAACTTTACTATATTTGTCAGTTCTAACAGTTTTTTGCTGGAGTCTTTAGTGGACTTTTTAAATATATATAATTATGACATCAATAAACAGTGGCAATTTCACTTTTTTTTGTTGGATGCCTTTTATTTCTTTCTCTCACATAATTGCTCAACAAGGACTTCTCCGTTATTATGTTAAATAGTAGTGACAAAAGTGGGCATCCTTGACCTCTTCTAGATATCAGAGAAAAGGTTGATTTTTTGCTGTTGAGTATAAGGTAGCTGTGGGCTTCTCTTATATGACCTTTATTTTATTGAGGTACATTCCTTGTATACCTAATTTGGCAAAGGTTTTTATTATAAAAGGATGTTGAATTTTTCAAATGTTTCTTCTGAATCTAATGAGATGATCACATGCTTTTTGTCCTTCATTACATTTATTAAAATTTGTGTATGTGGAAGCATCCTTGCATCCCAGGGACAAATCCCACTTGATCATGGTGGATGATTCTTTCAGCATATTGCTGAATTCAGGTTGCTAGTGTTTTGTTGAGCATCTTTGCATCTATGTTCATCAAGGATCTTGGCCTGTAATTTTCTTTTCTTGTAGTGTCCTTGTCTGGCTTTGGTATCAGGGTAATGCTGGCCTCATGAAAAGAGTTTGGAAGTATTTTCTCCTCTTCATTTTTTTGCAAGAGTTTGAGGAGGATTGGATTTAGCTTTTTTGTTTGATATCATAGCACTCAGCAGTGAATTCATCAGGTCCTGGGCTTTCCTTTGATGGCTTTTAAATGACTGATTCAATCTTCTTACTCATTATTCCTGTTAGATTTTTCATTGCCTCATGATTCAGTCCTGGTAGGTTGTATGTGTCTAGAAGTTTATCCATTTCCTTTATGCTATTTAACTTGTTGGCATATATTAATGATTGTTTGTAGTGTCTCTTATGACCCTCTCTATTTGTGTAATATCCATTGTAATATCTTATTTTTATATTTCTGCTGTTATTTGAGTCTTCTTTTTTCTTAGTTAAGTTAGCTGAATATTTGTTAATTTTGTGTATCTTTTCATAAAAACCAACTCTAAGTTTTGTTAATCTTTTGTGTTGTTTTCCTAGTCTCTATTTTATTTCTTTTATAATCTTTATTGTTTCCTTCCATAATGTTAAATGTTTTTGTTCTTTTGAGATCTCTCTTCTTTCTTGATGTAGGTATTTATTACTATAGCTTTTCTCTTAGAACTGCTTTTGCTCCACCCCCTATGTTTTGGGAATATGGTATTTACATTTTCATGTCTCAATATATTTTAAAATTTTCCTTTTAATTTCTTTATTGACTCGTTTATTCAGAAACATGCTGTTTAATTTCCATATATTTGTGAATTTTCCAATATTTCTTCTTTTATTGATTTCTAATTTTCTACCATTGTGGTCAGAAAAGATACCTGATATGACTTTAACCTTCTTAAATTTGCTAAGGCTTGTTTTTCGTGTCCTAATATGTGCCCTACCCTAGAAAATATTCTGTGTGTGCTTGAGAGGAGTGTGTATTACGTTACTGTCAGATAGTGTCGATGCTGATGTATATGTCTCTTAGGTTCATTTTGTCTAAAGCACTGTTCAAGTTCATTGTCTCCTTGTTAATTTTCTGTTTAAATGATCTGTTTATTGTTGAAAGTGGGTATTGAAGTTCCCTACTATTATTGCCTTACATTATATCTCTCCTTTCAGATACTCAAATATTTATTATTTATATTTAGGTTCTCTAACGTTGGGTGCATGTATATTTACAATTTTGCAAATTGTTACAAATTTTACAAATTATTACAATATTACAAATTTACAATATCTTAATTAATTGACCCCTTTATCATTATACAATGTTGTTTGTTTCTTTTTACTTTTTGACTTTAAGTCTATTTTGTCTGAAAGAAGTGTAGTCACTCCTGATCTCTTTTAGTTTCCATTCACATGGAATACGTTTTTCCATTCCTTCACTTTCAGTTTATATGTGTTCTTAAAAGTAAGGTGAGTTTCTTGTTGGCAGCGTATAATTGGATCTTAAAAAAATTCTATTCATTCCCTCTGTTTTTTTGTTGAAGAATTAATCATTTTACATTCAACATAATTATTGATAGGTAAAGACTTGCTACTGCCATTTTATTAATTGTTTTTTGCTTTTTTTTAAACATACTTTGTTTCTTTCTTCCTCTCTTATTGTCTTTCTTGTGGTTTCATTGTTTTACACTGGCTGGGTACTGTGATGGCTTCTTATCACATCATTCATAGGATGTATTTCCTGGCCAGGCAATTATATTTGGTATCTGAAGTTCAGCAGCATTTCAGGCCGGGCTCCAAGGTTAGGTAGACAGGCAAGATCGAGGATATGCTCCTTAGAAATGCACAATTGAAGATCACCTTCCTGAGAATGGAGCCATGGGTTGACTTTTGACTGAAGTGAGCAGCTGTTTGACCTTCCTGATCAACTGGGACTATCTTTGATGCTTCTCCAAAATGCACTGAGGTAGAAGATTCCCTGCCTGGGTAGGTCGGTGGCAGGCATTTTGGCTGAGTGGAGCCACTGCTTGACTTCCTGGATCAATTAAATCTAGCTTTTATCTTTCTCTAGGATGGGCAAAGACAGTCATCTACCTCCCTGGGTTGGGTCATTAGGGTGGTCTCTGAGGCCAGGAGTGGAATCTAGCTATCTAGGAACTTAAGCTAGATTGAACTTTCCAAAGTGGTTCTGAAGGAGACCAGCTTAGCTTGTTTTGGGCCATGAAACTGGCTGGTATTTCCTATAGGATGCCATAGCTGGCAGAAACACAGTGGTACCATCAGGATCCATGTGCTGGTCACTATGACTTCTGCCTCCTTTCTTTATTTCTACCTAATCTGATGCAATCTAGTTGTCCTCCTATTGTCAACATTCCCTGTGAAATGAGACTGGAGTCACCTTTCCTGGAAAGCATCTTGGAATGCTAGGGAAGATGGATAATTACCTCTGGTTCTCTTTCCCCCTATAGAAACCATGGCCCAGGAAAATCTTCTCCATCTGGCTTTGTGTCCTTCTTTGGGGGAGGAAAAGGGGTGCCATAGTCAAAGTGAGATCTTTCTTCTTACCCATCCAATTTGGTTTTCATTCAGTTCTGTGGACCACATAGGTGTCTCAAGCTTGTTTTCAAGTATTGAAGCCTTCAAAAAGACACCCTGGTCTGTGGATAATTGCTAGTTGAACTTTCTATAGAGTAGAGTCTGAGACTTTCTATCCTGCCATCTTGCTGATGTCACTCCTCTAGGCATGAAGTATTTAGTTCTGGAGGCTGAGAAGGCCAAGATCAAGGCACTGAAAAAGTCATTGTCTGGTGAAGACTTGTTCTCTGCTTGTTGCTATGTCCTCACATGGCAGAAGGTGGAAGAGTAAAAAGGCCTAATTTTTATATTTTAATTTTTTAGTATTTTGGCTTACTTCTTTCTCAACATTTTAACTTGATTTAGTTTTGCCTTGTTTATTTGTTTTACTATTTTTTATTCTTCTTTCTTTCTTTCTTCCCCTCCTCCTCCTCCTCCTCCTCCTCATTATTCTTCTTCTTCCTCTTGTTCTTTCAGAAACAGTCTGTCCCTCTCATTCAGATTGTGGGGCACAATCTCAGCTCACTGCAGCTTCAACCTCCTGTGCTCAAGCAATCCTCCTGTCTTAGCCTCTTGAGTAGCTGGGACTATAGGCATGCGCTACCATGCCCAGCTAATTTTGGTGTGTTTTGTAGAGACAGAGTTTACCATGTTGCCCATGTTAGTCTCCAACTCCTGGGCTCAAGAGATCCACCTGCCTTAGCCTCCCAAAGTGCTGGGAATACAGGTGTGAGCCATTGTATCCAGCCTGTTAGTTTTAATATGAAGTACTTAATTTATGTTATAACTTTCTAATCTCCTTTTTTCTCTTGCCTTTTTTGTATTCTTAAGTTTATTTCTGTTCCTTGCTAAATTTTCTTCTTTTTCTTTTTATTCCTAACTTTAAATTTTTATTTTATGTTATGTTTATGTTTTCATAATGGCAGGCAGCAATGGGGAAGAATCCTATTGGGAGAGGAAAGATGACAACTGAGAGAATCTCTTTAGATGTGATTGTGAAGATAAAAGAGGTTTACATTCATGAAAACATATATGCTTTAAAGCACTTTACAAAATGTATGTCCGTTTCACCATCAACCTTTTTACCTCTATCAGGAACATAATTCCTTTTGACTCCACAATAATTATTTATATCTGTACATGGGAATGTTTCTTTTTTATTTTTGTGGTTTTGGTTTTAAAGCATTTAATCATAATGAGACTCCTAGAATTACTATATCATGTACCCTCTGAAGGCAAGGTTCCCATTTCATTTATCTTTCTAAGACCTAAAATTCAATAAATGTGCATTAAAGCAGATTTCTTTGGGAGAAGTGACACAAAAACTATGTATTCATGCTCTATATCTATTGTACTTTACTCAGGGCTAAGACTGCCTTGATGAGGGCAAGTGCAGGAAGACTCTGAGCCCATCTGAGAGTAAGTGATGAAGACTTAAGAAGGTGGGGCAGGAAACTCAGCCAAAGAGAATTGTCAGGAAGCAGAAAAGTGGTTGGCAAAAGCAACCACTGAAGGACTGATCTCACCTCTAATTCTTCCTGGACTGGGGATAATGTAGAGGGCTTATCTCTATCAGATGAACTTTTGCTAGCATTTCCCAGAATCATGACTTGCCACTGTGTTCCCATCTGGGATTTGGAAGATAAGGTGAGAACTTTGGAAGGAATTCAGGGGGCACTTAGCTAAATTGGGTCAAAATGTGTCCGTTCTCCAGCCTCTGTCTTGGCAGTGACACATTGGAAAATGGTTCCACTATGATTGAACAGCCAGGGAAGAGTGGAGCTTATTTATATTCACTCTTTTCCACTTTGTCTTCTATAAACTGTGTCTTTTAGAAATAAACTATCGATCTTGTCCAGACTGGAGAAAAGACTGCCACAACAACCCTGTTTCAGTATTCTGGAAAACAGTTTCCCGCAGGGTAAGTACCAAGCAGTGAAATTCTAGAGCTTTGGAGACCACAGAACTTAAGATGTCATCCAGTCAGTGCTTGGTTTTAACACTTTTGGATTATAGATCCTTTTAGGAATGAAAATATAGGATTCATCCCTGAGAAAAAGGTTCAGAAGCACATGCCAGAAAATGTACACATCTAATTTTAGAACATTCATAGATGGTTCATGGCTTCCAGTTGCAGAATCTTTGCTCTCATACACTCTTTGACTTTGGCTACCAGGAACCTGGGGTTTAATTCTCTGATTCAGGTATTAATCAATCTTAGATTCCTGAGACAGTCATAACAATCTACATGTGTAGACCACTTACTACGTGCCAGGTACAGTCCTCAGCTCTTGTGTGTGTGTGTGTGTGTGTGTGTGTGTGTGTGATGGAGTCTCGCTTTGTTGCCCAGACTGTAGTGCAGCATCACGATCTCAGCTCACTGCAACTGCTTCCTGGGTTCAAGCAATTTTAGTGCCTCAGCCTCCCAAGTAGCTGGGATTACAGGTATACGCCACATCTGGCTGATTGTTGTATTTTTTTTTTTTCCTGAGAGAGTATTGCTCCATCACCCAGACTGGAGTGCAGTGGCACAACTGCCTCACTGCAACCTCCGCATCCCAGGTTCAAACAATTCTCCTGCCTCAGCCTCCAGAGTAGCTGGGATTACAGGCACCCACTACCACACCCAGCTAATTTTTGTATTTTTAGTAGAGATGGGGTTTCACTATGTTGTCCAGGCTGGTCTCGAACTCCTGACCTCATGATCCACCTGCCTCAGCCTCCCAAAGTGCTGGGATTACAGGTGTGAGGCATCATGCCCGGCCAGTCCTCAGCTCTTTATGTGAACTAAGAACTTGCATCTTCACCATATTGTACTCATTTAACACATAACAATGTGAAGGTATAAGTAAATAAGGAATCTACTAAATGTACAGACATAGTAAGTGGCATATGTGGGGGTTTATCCCAAGCTGTCTGACTCCAGATTCAAAATCTAGGCTGGAAAATACTCCATGGCACCCTCTACCTATTTTTTTAATTGATACATAATAATTTTACATATTTATTGGATATGTAGTGATGTAATACATGTAAGGTATAGTGATGAGATCAGGGTAATTAGCATATCTATCATCTCAAACATTTATCATTTCTTTATGTTGGGAGCGTTCAACATCCTTCTCCTGGCTAGTTGAAACTATTTAATAACTATAGTCATCCTACAGTGCTATCGAGCAACAGAATTTATTCCTCCTATCTGACTATAATTTTGTGTTCTATAACAAATCTCTACCTATCCCCTCTCCTCCTACTTTTCTCAGAGTCTAGTGGCCTCTGTTCTGACTTTTACCTCTATAAGATCAGCTTATTTTTAGCTTCCATATATGAATGAGAACATGTAGTATTTAAGTATTTGTTTCTGGCTTACTTCATTTGACATAATGCCCTCCAGTTGCAGCCATGTTGCTGCAAATGACAGGAATACATTTTTTTTTTTTTTGAGACAAAGTCTTGCTCTGTTGCCCAGGCTGGAGAGCAGTCGTGCAATCTCAGCTCACTGCAACCTCTATCTCCTGGGTTCAAGCAATTCTTCTACCTCAGCCTCCCAAGTACCTGGGCCACCATGCCTGGGCCACCATGCCTGTCTAATTTTCGTATTTTTAGTAGAGACAGAGTTTCACTATATTGGTCAGGCTGGTCTCGAACTCCTGAGCTTAGCTGATCTGCCAGCCTTTGCCTCCCATGGTGCTGGGACTACAGGCATGGGCCACCATGCCTGGCTAATTTTTGTATTTTTAGTAGAGAGGGGGTTTCACTATGTTGGCCAACTTGGTCACAAACTCCTAACCTCAGGTGATCTACCTGCCTTGGCCTCCCAAAGTGCTGGGATTACAGGGATGAATCACTGCACCTGGCCAGGAATATATTTTTTAATGCCTGAATACAATTCCATTGTGCACATATACCCCCATCTGTTTCTGACCTTACTCAAAGCTGACTGTGTATATTTATTTATCTTGTAAGTTGCTTCAGTGTAAGTGGACAAGGAAACATTTCTTTTCAAGTGTATTAGGAAAAAAAGAGAAAGAAAGGAAGAAAGAAATGAAAAAAGAAGGTGGGAGCAACAATATACTAATTATAATTCTTCAAAATTAAACTTAGACATCTGAGGAGCTGGGCCAGGTGGAAATGTATTTGTTAAGTGCTTATGTCTTAGTCCATTTGTGCTTCTGTCACAAATTACCTGAGACTTGGTAATTCTTTAAAAAACAGGAATTTTATTTTCTCATTGTTCTGGATACTTGGGAAATCAAGGATTAAGGTGCCAGCAGATTGGATGTCTGGTGAGGCTGCTTTCTGATTCCAAAATCGTGCCTTCTTGCTGTGGCCTCACATGGCAGAGGCAGAGGGGCTAAAGGAACCTAACTAGTTCCCCGGAGCCCTTTTATAAGGGTATTAATCCCCTTACGGCCTAATTATCTCCTAAAAGACCCACCGCTTATTACCATCACACTGGTCTTAGGTTTAGTATAAGAAACACATACATTCAAATCATAGCAGCATATCTGTGACAAGTCTTGAGGAACATTCCTGTGTCATTCCCATTGAGTCATCCCCATAGGTGTTGTGACAAATCCCCACATTAAAGGTGACGAAACTAAGCCTCAGAAGTCAAGTGACTCATCCAAGTTCCCTGGGATAATAAGCTGCAGAGCCAAGATCCTAACCTTGGTCTTCCTGATTCCAAAGCCATGCTCTTCAATTTTGTTCTTTGAATCTGCTTATTAATTCTATCTTTTAAATGTCAGTTTGATTTTAACTCTGGGTTGTACCTAGCTACACCTCTGTCTTAGGGGGATTCATGTAAACCCTGCTATGATGGAGACAGGGAAACAGCCTGGAAATTGACATAAGGAGACTATGTTTAAACTTGGGCAGATTCTTTTACTCATTCTGATCTTCAGATTCCTCATTTGTCAAATGGAAATCAAAATATGCCTGTTCCATAGGGTCACTGCAATGTTTAAAATGAGATACCACTATCCTGTAATGTAACTCACTTTGAAAATCCACTCACTTTGAAAATAGTTTATATTCCACCTGCCCCAGCACCTCAAATGTCTAAGTTTAATTTTGAAGCATTATAATTAGTACCTTGTTATTCCCACTTTCTTCTTTCATTTCTTTCTTCCTTCCTTTCTGGTTTTTTCCTAATACACTTGAAAAGAAATGCTTCCTTGTCCACTTACACTAAAATTGTAAGTTGCTTACACTGGAGCAACTTACAAGATAAATAAATATACATAAACTGAGTACTTACTATGGACAGTGAGTGATCATGGGCACTTTATAGTTTTTGCTTGTTTGCTTTTTTTGAGAATAGTTTCTGTTTCACTACTCTATGGTATGTTTTAGGGCAGTGCTGTTGCTAAGAACTTTTAAAATCAAGTCACATTTTATATGTATCAAGAACATCCTTGTGTTCCCCACTCAGTCCTTGGTACTGGAAGTATAGAAGTGTTTAGGATTGAAGGCATCCTACACTTGTGAGCTGCCAGCACCTTTATCTTTGCCATTCACTCACGGACGTATGTGGATGCCCTTCTTTTTTCAGATTTGTTCCTTTCTTTTTCGGATAACAGAGGCAGTGTGTGTGTGTTTTTTAATTTTTAATTTTCGTGGGTAGGTTAAACTCATCATTATAATACAATACAGTTGGCTGATGTGGAGGGAATGTAGGATGCTGTCAGAGTCAGCGAAGGGGACCTGAGCTAGTTCCAGGGGTTGGGGAGGCCTCCTGGAGGGAGCATATAGGCCACTTTATTTTGTTCATTTTTTTCCAAAGCCTAACAAAGATTCCTGCTGAATGTTTGTTGCATGAAGAAATAAGACTCTTTGCTCAAGCATATTTATTCATTCATTTATTCAGTCCTCCTTTCTCTCTGTGCCTTTCCAGGCCTGAGGGTCCCCTCTTCTCTCCTCGGTTTCCCCTTTTGTGGTGTTCCTGTTTCCCTTGTCTCCGAATCATCCACCTGCTCCCACTAAACAAGCGTAATGTCTACAGTGCATGACACTGAGAAAGCACTTTCATTTTCCCCCTCTAGACATTCTTCTTACTCATATGGACTTCTAACTTCTAATCCACTGAATTTAGCAGCTCTATGAACTACAACATTGAACATTGTTCACTTATAGATTGGAGCAACTGCTTCAGGAATTTTGATATGAAGCATAATCTGTCCAGTGGCTTGGAATGAAAATTATGTAGATCTGACATTCCTGTGCTAAAACCATATAGAACATCTTTGCTTAACTAGCTATTGCTAAGTATTGTTCTGAATGAAACTGCTGGAGCATGATGATTAAGTTTGCATGATGAATGGTGGACATTTCTTTTTTTTTAAGTTTGCAGAAACTGCGTGTGGTGTGGTCCATGTGATGCTCAATGGGTCCCGCAGTAAAATCTTTGACAAAAACAGGTACACATTCATTTTGCATCCTGTTTGCAAGTATACTATTGCGAATTTCACAGTGAATATTTCATCCCTAGAAAGAATATGCCTTTCATGTTTCAGGTCAGTTCTGAAGATCTGAGCCAAAAAAGGTAAACATTTTGAATTCTATGGAGAGAGTTGTCTCCCAAGTCAATGCTTTTGTCTGATTTCTTCTTTGCCAAAAATCCTCAACCAGGTTCTAATGGCCACTGCACTACATCTATCCCCTGCTCTTAACTTCTCCAGATATGGTGTGATTTTCTTAGCTTTCTCTCTCGTTACATTCCACCCGACCCATCGATCACCGTTGTTCACACTGTTCCCCCATATGACCTGCCTCCCCTGCTCCCTTCTGTCTAAATCCTCACCATCCATGAAGACCTGCCTTACCTCCCCTTTCCTCCAGGAAGAGTGTAGTAATCTCAGTTCAGTAGTATCCCAATTCAGTAGTAAAACTATTACTGGGAACACTGGGAACTGTGCTGAGCTCTTGGCCTTCACTGTCTTTTTGCAGACATTGCCAGCAATGTACTGTAGTGGTTAAAAGCAGGTACTGGAGGTCATTACATATTATCTGTGTGACCTTAGGTGGGGTACTCAACCTCTGAAAGCCCCTGTATATGTTCCTGAAGAGGTGATGGTGATGGGAAGATTAACGGAGACAATGGATGAAAAATGCTGAGCTCTGTGCCTGACAACAGAGAAAGCACTCAGTAAGAATCAGCTGTCATTCTCATTTGATGATCCTCACCAGTGAATCTGGCCACACCTGTGCCTTCTTGTCTGATCTCCTACACTTATGGTTTTTACTACATCAATTGCCTTTTTGGTCTTTGCTCTCTGATTTTTGTTCTCTAATCCCACATAAGGCTGACTGAAAGGAGGAAGCATATATTAATCTGCCTGGGAAACTCTAGGTGCTCCACATAATTTTTCTTCTCTCCAGTTTTGATATTTAATTATACAAGGAAGCATTTGTCCTTTTGTCTTCTGATCCCAATTTTTTGGGTGAAAGCATTAACATTTCAGAATTTTATGATCTGATATTATGGTTTAAGTACTGGAGAGTCAGTTGCCAGAGACTAACAGGGAAGAGTTTCGGAATGGGATTAAGGCAGGCCACTGTGGTCTTTCAAAGCACTGCCTCTCAAACTTTGCTGAGCATGGGAATCACTCGGGGATCGTTCAACTGCAGATCATTTCAGCAGGTGGTGGTGGCTGAAGTTCTACATTTCTAATGAGATACCAGGTGATGTTCATTAGGTTGGTCTAAGGACCACTCTTCAAATAGCAAGTATTTAAGGAATCAACATAACTGCACAATTTAAGAATTTTATTTTGAGAATCTTGTTAATCGAGGGTCATGCTGAATAAGAAAATGTTATTGATTTGCTATTTGATGGGTCAACTCCAAACGATAGGTCCTAGCCAGTGCCATCCTGCCTGCTGGTTTTTAAGGGGGGGGTGGATGCTTTAGTTTCAGGTTGACGGTGTTCTTTGCTTCTTCTATTTTAGCACTTTTGGGAGTGTGGAAGTCCATAATTTGCAACCAGAGAAGGTTCACACACTACAGGCCTGGGTGATGCATGATGGAAGAGGAGATTCCAGGTATATCTTACTACTTTGTACCCAAGGGATATTTCATGAATCAGTTCATGAAAGAATCCACAGTCACAAGAACTCATTGGGAGCAAACTGACTCAGAAAATGAATGTACATGAATCTCATCCCAACAGCCTCTTAACTTTATTTGTACAAAGGATATTTACCTGCTTCACACTTCAACTCTCCTGCTGACCCGGGAGCTCTTAGACACTGGACTTCTGCTTTGCCTCTTTATCTAACGGTCTTGTCCAGGGCCTGCTACAAAAACAAAGAGACTCAAAACATGTTCGTGAGGTCTTGTAATATTCTACTTTCTTCTTTCTTCCCCAGAGACTTATGCCAGGATCCCTCCATAAAAGAGCTGGAATTGATTATAAGCAAAAGGAATATTACATTTTCCTGCAAGAACATCTACAGGTAATCGATTTCTTCTTGAAGAAAAAAAATGACTATCTTGCCATCTGTAGAATTTCCTTTTATCCTCAGCCTCCTCTGAGCTTGGAGGGCTGTGGGAATCTTTCTTGGGGCTTGATGATGATCTCAGATGGCAACCTCTGGTGAACTCTGTCCCTCCTTCCAAGCCTAGTCCAGAAGGTTTTCCTAGCTAGTGGCCTTCACTTGGCCACCTTTCCCCAACCTTCTCTACTGGTTCCAAGTAGGACTTGCCTCTAAAGCTGACACAACCTTTGACAGCATATTTACTGGTTCCCAGTGTGAGTGGCCCAGCCCAGGATTCACTGGCCCGCTAGTCTCAGGAGAGCAAGGGAATGATTTGCTAAGCCCTTTCTACCAAGCTGTAAAATCCTTGTGACTTGACGTCATTTTGCATGTGAAGCTTCCTTAGTTGGATCTCAGTACAAATGCCTAACACCCGATAAGGTGTCATATGGCAGTCTACCAAGATCTATCTTTTTAAATAAAAAAATAAAGTATTTTAAAAACTTTACTAATAATTTGTATTTATTAGAAAACAGTTTATAATTACAGATAGATATATATTTTTAAAGTCACCTATAATTCTAGTTTCAAAACTAAGACCCCCTCACTCATTTTTAAGCATTTGTGACCAATGGTGTAGATAGGGACTTACTGGTAGAAGCATCTTTGGAGATTTTCCCATGTGTAATAGCTTGGAACAAGATGGATGTGGAAAGGAAAAGCTATTCAAAGAAAGTAGAAGCTGAGATGCTAGAATATTGTTCCTGTCTCCTGCCATTACCTTCTCCCATTAACCACATCAGAAAAGCAGAAGGATAGATTTAAGGGATTCTTCTGATAGCTTTAGTTTCCCAAATGACCTGAATTCCTCATTGATCAGCTTGCTTCTATCTGGAAACTGCCAGAAAAGGATGTGAGTATTCTATGGAAGTTTTACAGGAAAACAGAAAGAATGAATGAAGGAGCCACTGTAAAAAAAATCTTGCAGATATCTGACCAGTCTAAGCTGTTCAAAGAGATGTTGCATGGAGAAAATAGAATAGTAGAAACCTGGGTAAGGACTGGGAAATAAAGATGCCCTTATTCCCAATACTCTTTATTTTTTTTTTCTTGTTTTAAACATTAACCTTTTTTTAGTAAATGACCAGAGGGCCTTAATATTACAATTCATCAAACTCCTCATTTGTGTCTGCTCTAGGATCCAAGTGAGCTCACTCATTTTTCATCTGGAAAAAAATATGGGCATGGCTTCCATTTAGACTTGTACAGACAGTGGTCCATGTGGGAAGCAGGTCATTTATAAGCCAACACTTATTATTCAGAGCATCAGATCATGTGGCTTTAAACTTGGGGATTGTCTTGAAATCACTGTTCATTTTCTCCAACCATGAAGCTGTAATATATTCAGTATGACTCTTTGAATGACTGGATTGGCAGGACCCCTTGTGTTTAACTGCTGTGTGACTTTAAAGAACAGTTGTTTGTCTTTAGGGGAGCCCAAGGTGAATGTCATGGATACAGACATAGACTGTAGTTTAAATCTCTCTATTCCAAACATACCTTTTCATTTTAGCAAACTTCCGTCTAGCTCTTTTGATGTTATTATTTAATAATCAAACACCTCTTCCTTCCAGAAGTGTAATTATATACATACCTATATATGTATATATTAGACCTATACAAATTAGACTTCCTGATGACTCTAATATTAACCCCTTAATAAATTTCATCACTCAGAGGCAAACACTATTAACGTGTATATTTCCAAGCCTCTTTTTTTTTAATACACACATTCATGGTCCTGATAAAATGTATATGGAATTTCTTAACATATGTTTATATGTTTTAACCAGTGGAATGAACGGTGGATATCATAAAATGCAGTCAGCATGATTTATCTGGCTAGGCCCTCTAGTGGCATGTAAAAAAAAAAACCCTAAAGGGTACATTAATTCCTGTATGTTGCTTCAAAACATTAAAATGTTCTCTCTCCATCAAAATGTTATTCTCTCCATCAAAATGTTATTCGACAGATGAAAAGTCATGTCCATTTTATGGGGACATTGGACATGAATAGTTACATATTCACAGAGAGAGATCATCTTAACAGCATAGGTGCTACTGCTTTTTCAAAACTGAATTCCCAATTAGAAACTGGAATTAATAAACATAGTCATATTCTCCTCATTTAATGTAAAGCAAAGGTAGCTTCAAAAATCCTAAATACTCTTAGAAAGATTTCTTTTCCATAGCAGCATTTCCTTAATGAAGAGGATACTTTGTTTTCCCAGAATGTCTTCATGAGGGGCTCCCAGGTTACCATATTGGCGAGGGTGGAGTGACTCTATATTTAGAGCTGCTGTACCCAACTGGTCGTGACAGTTGACTGGGGGTGAGCCTGAGGTGACCCATCACAAGGGGAGGTTCTGACACCTCTTCCTTCCAGAAACCCAGGGGTGTTGGCAGCTGCTTCTGAGGATCTCCCTCTTCCTTGGCTCATATTTAGCAAAATCAAATTTAAAGAATCTCCTTCCTCGCTGTCTACCATCCCCCATTCATGTGCCAGACACTCCCATTGGGTCCTGTTGCTTTAACTAATTTTTGTGAAAATGATAGTCATTCACTTGTCAGATGCTTATCTAAGGTTTGTTCTGTGCAAAGGAAGTTTGGTCTCCTTGCTGAAGGTCTCCAGCCTTTCCCAGAGGGTCTACAACCTCTGCCTTTTACCCTGGATCCAACACTCCCTCAGGAAGCTTCCAAAGAGAAGAAAGCAAATTAGTCATAGAAACTATGGGGGTCCCTGGCCTTGGTTGCTGCTCCTGCTGTGTTTTGATCATCAGCTGACAGGGACGGCTCCTCTTCTGACGTGTCACTGCAGGAGATGAATTTGTATGGATGCTAAGTGGTCTGCGCATATTGTTATAGCTAAAAAGGGGGCTTCCTCCATTAGCAAATTGGACCACAGATGTATTCTATGGCCTCTTGATTTCCTTTTTTGCTTTCTTGTCATAGACCTGCCAAGTTTCTTCAGTGTGTGAAAAATCCTGAGGACTCATCTTGCATATCTGAGATCTGAGCCAGTCGCTGTGGTGTTTTACCTCCTTGACTCCTTGTGGTTTATGTCAACATACATGACTCAGCAGACTTGCTGGTGCAGAGCCGAAGATTTTGGAGGGTCCTCACCAATAAGGTCAACACCAGAGATAGAAGCCTTTTTCCCCAAAGTCTTAAAATAACTTACATCATCAGCATAGCTTTTATTGTGATCTATCAATAGTCAAGAAAAATTATTGTATAAAATTAAAATGAAAGTTTTATATTAATCCTTTCTACTGAAAAATGACCACACCAAACCTCTCTTATTAGAACAGGCAAGTGAAGAAAATGAATGCTCAAGTTTTCAGAAAGCATTACATTTCCAAATGAATGACCTTGTTGCATGATGTATTTCTGTGCCCTTCTTTTCCCCCTGTAGTTCTAACGTGGGTATCTTTGCCATCTCTGGCCCAAGGACTTCCTGACCTACATGTGTAAATATTCCCTCACCATGTATATTACTCTTCTTATAAGTGACTTCTCTCCTGGATTACTGGTTGCTCACAAACCTCATATTTTACTCATAAATGTGCTACTACTCCGTCTCCCTACTCCATTCTCATTTGCTGTAAACATTTCTCTTACCATCCCAACTTTCACTCACCATCATGCTTACCCAAAGGCTGTGGGAATGACCTGGGCTTTAATGCCCCTTTTCTAACTTCCCAAGGCTCACCATTTTCCTGTTGTAATGGTTCTTGACCTTATAATGTTTGAGGCACATTTTCAAATACAGTCATTTGATTTTAGAATGAATACTTGAAAGGACACACACACACACACATACACACACACAAATATATGCAAGTGCATGAGACTGCACACACACACACACGCCTGTATACAGTCGTATGATATATATGCGCACACACACACGCCTATATACATATGTCACTTAACAATGGGAATATGTTCTGAGAAATGCATCGTTAGGTGATTTTGTCATTGTGTGAACATCATAGATGACTGTATTTACACAAACCTAGATGATATAGCCTCCTACACACCTGGGCTACACGGTATAACCTTTTGTTCCTAGGCTACAAACCTGTACAGCATGTGACTGTACTGAATACTGCAGGCAATTTTAACACAATAATGAATGTTGGTATATCTAAACAGAGAAAAAGTGAACATGCAGTATGATAATCTTATGAGACCACCATCATATATTTGGTCCATCATTTGGTCCATTGTTGGCTGAAAAGTGGTTATGAGACACATGATTGTATATATCCTTTCCTGTTACAAAAACAGTGTCTCTCAGTCCACAGTAATTACAGCATTCAGTAGGTCTGACTTTAGCCCTGAGTCACCATTCGTGTCAACCTGTTTAGTGCCACATCCAAATCTCTTACATAACCAGCAGACAAAGCTAGCAAATAATTTGGCAAAACATATTGTTTCTTTGGCTTTGTCTTGGCAACTTTCTGTGCCTTTCGTAGCTCTTGTTTGAAGGAAGCTCAACCCATGTCTGCACACTGTGATACAAAGGGGACAGCATCGACTTGCTTCTTGGTGCCTTATTCTTCCTTAGAACAATTCCTAAATGTGTAACTTAAGTTTCTCAGGAAGATTCCATACTGCACAGAAAAACTGCTTTTATGAGTTTTTAAAAGGCAGATTTTTGTATGTGCTGGATAATTTTTATGTATGACAGATAAAAATTGTATAAAGTAAAATATTAAAGTACACCTAGAATACTGTATAACTTTAAGTCATTTTATTAACACATTGCTATTTTCTCACAGTTTTTCTTAGAATAATGAAGCAATTAGTTTACTTATACTATGAAGAGTCATCATTTTAATATTTATTTTAAGCAATCCACCAACAACTCAGTAGCCAGCTGAGAGGTGCTGTCTAGAGAGGTGGTGATTAGCTGGGCCTTAGCTCACACACACAAAGCACAACAGACTTTGAACCATCCGCCAACAGGGCATTTATCCTTGAACTTGATTCAGAGAGGCACACATTACCGTTCTCTAATTGGAATGCAAGTAGCACAAGGCAGCGAAAACTATGGAATTAAGAGGCAGGTGACACATTGGGCAAGTTTATTAACATCTGTGACTCTCTAGTTTGAAATATATTTGTAACAGACAAAAATGAATCATACAAACAATAAAAGTATAATAAAGAGCTGTGTTGAATAATTATTTTAAAAAGAGTTGTTTCCGGGTTTGAAAGAATTAAGGGACAGGTTAAGTGGGTGGCACACTGTAGACAACAGGACCTCCCACCTACTGCACCCCACGACTGAGTGAGTTAGGTAGCTGGGGAAAGGATAGGCCACTGTCCTGGTGTGTCTCATTGGTGGAGTAAGTGGGAATAGATGCCAAGAGTCCGTGCTACTGTCTACAAAGACCTGAGTCCTTACTCACACCTCTTTATCCTTTGACACATCGAAGAAGAAAGAATGTTGTTTTTCAGTAGGAGTCTCACGTTTGAGAATCACATCATGACACATCTGTTGTTCTCTGTTAACAGACTTACTTTGAGGCCCGGCAGGATTTAATATAATGACAACAAAATGTGTGATTTTTTTTTTTTTTAACTTTTATTTTAAATTCAGGCATACATGTGCAGGCTGTTTACATAGATAAACTTGTGTCATGGGGGTTTGCTGTACAGATTTTTTTTTTTTTGAGACGGTGTCTCGCTTTGTTGCCGGACTGGAGTGCAGTGGCTCGATCTGAGCTCACTGCAACCTCCACTGCCCAGCTTCAAGTGATTTTCTTAGCCTCCTGAGTAGCTGGGATTACAGGCCCATGCCACCATGCACAGTTAATTTTTTCATATTTTTAGTAGAGATGGGGTTTCAACCTGTTGGCCAGGATGGTCTCAATCTCCTGACCTCATGATCCACCTGCCTTGGCCTCCCAAAGTGCTGGGATTATAGGTGTGAGCCACCGCACCCCATCCGTTGTACAGATTATTTCATCACCCAGGTATTAAGCCTAGTACCCATTAGTTATTTTTCTTGATCCTCTCCCTCCTCACACCCTCCATCCTCAAATAAGCCCCGGTGTTTGTTGTTCCTCACTATGTGTTCAAGAGTTCTCATCATTTAGCTCCCATGTATAAGTGAGAATAGGAGGTATTTGGTTTTCTGTTCCTGCATCAGCTTGTTAAGGATAATGGCCTTCAGTCCCATCCATGTCCCTGCAAAGGACATGATCTTGTGTATGATACTTAATAAATGACATAAACATGGAACAATACTTAAAGACTTGATGCAAAAGATCTGGCAGGGTGGCTCAAGCCTCCCACTTTGGGAGGCCGAGGAGGGAGGATTGCCTGAGCCCAGGAGTTCAAGACCAGCCTGGGCAACATAGTGAGATCTCATCTCTGAAAAACATTTAAATGAAAATTAATCAGGCGTGGTGGCATGTTCCTGTAGTCCCAGCTATATGAGAGGCTGAGGTGAGAGGCTTGCTTGAGCACAGGAGGTCAAGGCTGAAGTGAGCTGAGATTGTGCCACTGCACTCCAGCCTGGGTGATAGATGTTTAGACACTCTCAAAAACAACAACAAAGAAAACACCAAAAAAAAAAAAAAAAAAAAAAAAAGCAAAATGCAGACCCACAGAAAAGAGAAAACCAATATTTATTGCTTTTGTTGTTTTTATTTATTCATTTTTTGAGACAGAGTCTCACTCTGTTGCCAGGCTGGAGTGCAGTGGGAGTGCAGTGGAGTGCAGCCTGTTGCCAGGCTGGAATGGGCCATCTTGGCTCACTGCAACCTCCACCTCCTGCGTTCAAGCAATTCTCACCACACTCAGCTAATTTTTGTATTTTTAATAGAGACAGGGTTTCATCATGTTGGCCAGGATGGTCTTGATCTCTTGAACTTGTGATCTGCCAGCCTTGGCCTCTCAAAGTGCTGGAATTACAGGTGTGAGTCACCATACCCGGCCAAGAAAACCAATGTTTATTATACAGGGCACTTCACATATTGGATCAGCCTGTGATCTCAGCTGCGACAGCAGAACACCACTCTGGCTGTGTGTTAGTCAGGGTTCTCTAGAGGGACAGAACTAATGGGATAGATGTATTATGAAAGGGAGTTTATCAAGGCATATTGACTCACAGAATCACAAGGTGAAGTCCCACAATAAGCCATCTACAAGCTGAGGAGCAAGAAAACCAGTCCGAGTCCCAAAATCTCAAAAGTAGGGGAGCCAACAGTGCAGCCTTTAGTCTGTGGCCAAAGGCCCAAGAGCCCCTGCCAAACCACTGGTGTAGGTCCAAGAGTCCAAAAGCTGAAGAACTTGGAGTCTGATGTGCGAGGGCAGGAAGCATTCAACATGGGAGAAAGATGGAGGCCAGAAGACTCAGCGAGTATAGTCCTCTTTTGTTCTTCCGCCTTCTTTTATCCTTGCCACACTGGTAGCTGATTAGATGGTGCTCACCTAGATTGAGGGTGGGTCTGCCTCTCCCAGTGCACTGACTTAAATGTTAATTCTCTTTGGCAACACTCCCACAGACATACCCAGGAACAATACTTTGCAGCCTTTAATTCAATCAAATTGACAATATTAACCATCACAGGCTGAAAATGAATTTTCCAAAAACTATCAAGAGCTTATAGATTCTTTAGGAAGGCAAGAAAACAGTTTGAAGCCACCTAGTCAAGAATAACACTCCAGATTACTCCACTGCGTTATCAGGTAGAAAAGTTGCCACTTGCCCTGCGGACACTTGGCTGTTGCTCTATCACTGCCAGAACACAGGCGTGGCTATTTCTGGGAATAGAAGTAACCAAAGAAAATGGTAGATAGTGTGTGGCGCCTGCTTTCCTTCCTCACCAGCCACAGATTGATGGTTGCACAGATCTGTTTGGTGTGTAGGGCCTAATACAGGTAAAATGCTTAGGACAGAGCTCAGTTTTTCTGTCTATAAAATGGGAGTGATAAAAGTATCTATCTTTTTGGGTTGTTTTGAGCATTAAGGTGATATGTGCTAAATTCTTAGAATAATGCTTAAAACATATGAAGAACTGTATCAATGTTAGTTAGCTCTTTTTTTTTTTTTGAGCCTGTTTTTATTCTGGAGGAAATTCCTTGACCAGTCTAACTAGTTTAGATGCTGAGACCCTGAGACTTTGGGGGCAATGGAGAAGAGGGTAGAGAAGGGCTCTCCTGCCAACCAAGACTATAGGATCAGCTATAGTCTCTCACAAGCTTTGAGTCATCCTAGATGGTTAGAACTTTCCCACCTAAAAGAGAAATGGGCCAGATACTTTTCACTAAGAGCTGACTCATCCCAAGCTGGGTTGACAAAATGCAGTGATAGACTCCACTGCTCACAAATCTAAGAAGTTCACATGTACAAATTTCATCCTTCAAGCTGCTCAAGAGTTTAACAGTCCCCTTTGGCATTGCCAGTTCAAGACTCTGCTCTTCTGACTAGGTACTTACTGCTCTGATGATGGTTGAAATATGCAGCCTTCCTTGGTGCAGTGAAGCCAGAAGACAAGATGTGCTGGGAGTAGAAATTTTCTCCCTGTGGAATCAGAGAACTGAAAGAACATTGAGAGAGCAGAAGAGCTAAGAAGAAATGGGACAGCTGGCCCCGACCTTCTGCACAAGAACAAATCTCCCATTGTGAATAATATGTAATAATCGTTCAGTCTTCCCAGTGTTGCCTTCCAGGGAATTTTCCTGCACTGGTGGAATAATCAGATACAAACTGGAGAGAGAGAAGAGAGATGCCCTGTGGGAGCTGCTGCTAAGTCCCAGATTCTTCTTAGACACTTCAGAATTGGATGACTTTGGCGCTGGGCCACAGAAGTCATGAGCTTCTCCAGCTACAGCTTGTTTGGCCTGGTGCTGTGAGAGGAAGGAAGCAAGGTGGGATCTCATCAGACTTTCCCGCTGTCGGTCTTTTAGAACACAGGTGAGTCTGTGCTATCAGATGGGATTATTTTTAAAGTGTGTCGTTTTGACTGGGCGTGGTGGCTCATGCCTCTATTCCAGCACTTTGGGAGGCTGAGGTGGACATATCACGAGACCATCCTGGCCAACATGGTGAAACCCATCTCTACTAAAAATACAAAAATTAGCTGGGCATGGGGGTGTGCACTTGTAGTCTCAGCTACTTGGGAGGCTGGGGCAGGAGAATCACTTGAACCCTGGAGATGGAGGTTGCAGTGAGCTGAGATAGTGCCAATGCACTCCAGCCTTGTGGCAGAGTGAGATTTCACCAAAATCACAAGCATTTTTATACACCAATAACAGACTTAAAGAGAGCCAAATTATGAGTGAACTCCCTTTCACAATTGCTACAAAGAGGATAAAATACCTAGGAATACAACTTACGAGAAATGTGAAGGACCTCTTCAAGAACTACAAACCACTGCTCAAGGAAATAAGAGAGGACACAAACAAATGGAAAAACATTCCATGCTCATGGTTAGGAAGAATGAATATTGTGAAAATGGCCTTACTGCCCAAAGTAGTTAATAGATTCAATGCTATCCCATCAAGCTACCACTGACTTTCTTCACAGAATTGGAAAAAACTACTTTAAATTTCATATGAAACCACAAGAGAACCCACATAGCCAATACAGTCCTAAGCCAAAAGAACAAAGCTGGAAGTGTCATGCTGCCTGACTTAAAACTATACTACAAGGCTACAGTAGTCAAAACAGCATGGTACAGGTACCAAAACAGATATATAAACCAATGGAACAGAACAGAGGTCTCAGAAATAACACTATACATCTACAACCATCTGATCTTTTACAAACCTGGCAAAAACAAGCAATGGGGAAAGGAGTCTCTATTTAAAAAATGGTGGTGGAAAAACAGGGTAGCTGTATGCAGAAAGTTGAAACTGGACCCCTTCCTTACACCTTATACAAAAATCAATTCAAGATGGATTAAAGACTTAAATGTGAGACCTAAAACCATAAAAATCCTAGAAGAAAACATAGGCAATACCATTCAGGACATAGGCATGGGCAAAGACTTTATGACTAAAACACCAAAAGCCATGGCAACAAAAGCCAAAATAGACAAATGGGATATAATTAAACTAAAGAGCTTCTGCACAGCAAAAGAAACTATCATCAGAGTGAACAGGCAACCTACAGAATGGGAGAAAATTTTACTCATCTGACAAAGGGCTAATATCCAGAATCTACAAAGAACTTAAATTTACAAGAAATAAACAACCCCATCAAAAAGTGGGCAAAGGATATGAACAGGCATTTCTCAAAAGGAGACATTTATGCAGCCAAGAACAATATGAAAAAAGCTTATCACTGGTCATTAGAGAAATGTAAATCAAAACCACAATGAAATACCATCTCACACCAGTTAGAATGGCAATCATCAAAAAGTCAGGGGACAACAGATGCTGGAGAGGATGTGAAGAAACAGGAAAGCTTTTACACCGTTGATGGGAGTGTAAATTAGTTCAACCATTGTGGAAAACAGTGTGGTGATTCCCCAAGGATCTAGAACTAGAAATATTATTTGACCCAGCAATCCCATTACTGGGTATATACCCAAATCATTCTATTATAAAGACATATGCACATGTATGTTTATTGCGGCACTGTTCACAATAGCAAAGACTTGGATCCAAACCAAATATCCATCAATGAATGACTGGATAAAGAAAGTGTGGCACATATACACCATGAAATACTATGCAGTCATAAAAAAGGATGAGTTTATGTCCTTTGCAGGGACATGGATGAAGCTGGAAACCATCATTCTCAGCAAACTGACACAAGAACAGAAAACCAAACACCACACATTTTCACTCATAAGTGGGAGTTGAACAGTGAGAACACATGTATACAGGGAGGGGAACATCACACACCAGTGCCTGTCACAGGGTGAGGGTATAGTAACCAAAACAACATGGTGTTATTGGTATAAAAACCAACACATAGACCAACAGAACAGAAGAGATAACCCAGAAATGAATACATGTATTTATAGCCAACTGATTTTCACCAAAAGCTCCAAGAACATACATTGGAGAAAGGACACTCTCTTCAATAAATGGTGCTGGGAAAATTGGACATCCATATGCAGAAAAATAAAACTGTACTTCCATCTTTAATCATATACAAAAAATCCACTCAAGATGCATTAGATACTTAAACACAAAACCCTAAACTATAAAACTACTAGAAGAGAACATAGGGAAACACTTTAAGACATTGGTCTAGGCAAAGATTTTGTGGCTAAGACCTCAAAAATATGGGCAACAAAAGCAAAAATTGTCAAATGCGACTATATTAGAATACAAAGCTTCAGCACAGAAAATAATCAACAGAGTAAAGAGACAAATAAGACATTCTGTTCATGAAATATCACCAAACTGGGAGTGTGTGTATATGTTTTGAATCAGAAACTTTAAAGAGAATATAAAACTTTAGAGCCAGGTAAAGGGTGTATTTCAAGTCCATTCTATTCAGCAGGTTCAGGACTAGGGTAAACAAGAGGGGCTTTGGGAGCACAAAATCTAAGGAGACGTCATTCTCGGGGTTGCGCAAGTACCCTAAACATCTTATTCGTCTCACCCTAATCCTGTCCCTGCCATTCAACATGTAGCTTATCACTAGATGGTGTTTTAAAAGGCTATTTTTTGGTTCATTTTTAAAGAGGCAGTCTTTAAGGTTTTTTCGTTGAAGAATTCAAAATGTGTAAAAGTTTTCTAAACACACTGATTGATATTTAAAGAAACCATAGAAGGAGACCCACCAGAAATAATCTAAACAAATGGGAAAATTCAGTTAATACTATTGAAGCACTGCTAAGATGGTTCCAGGAAACATAGTTTATACAATACAATAAAAACTCTTACATGTTGTAGAATAAGAAAACTGACTGCTTTTTGGTATAATAGTTAACTATATTTAATTACTTCTGTTTTTTTCATAAATTCATAACTAAACAAATATTAATATACCAAATAATAAATGAATATATCTTCTCTTTCAATATTTCTTAAAGAGATTTTTATTTGTCTTGTTTTATTCTGAGAGGTTTTTATTCACAAGTGAAAAAACAACCTATCCAAAGGGAGCGGATGATCTATTGGTTCTTATTGCTAACAGTGAGTTTAGGATCGCAGTAACTGTTATATCTAAAATACGCAACAGATAAAATTCTCAGAAGATCCATTCTCAGAAGATCCATACTATGCAGATGACCACAGAGATGTAACATCTGATACTTTTACTGGCAATGTCAATGACATTCCAGATGTTCCCAAACTCTGCTACTCAATGTGACCCTCATTTTTGCCTTTGTATTTTGCTTTTCCAATTTTGCTAATGACACAAGCATGATTCAAATCCTTGAAGTATTAATTACAGTCAAGGACATATCCTACCACAAATTGGTCTGAAACTTCACATCCATCTCAGTCTGGTCTGTACCTGCTGGTGCATATCCATCTGGCAATGTTGATCATCTTTGGATTATACTGCTTGGTCAAGGAAAGCCAAATTTGTACTGTTTTGTCAGGGGTAATTATATCTTTTTCAATCAAGACATTCTTTTCATTCCCATCGAGACTGAGGATAGTGAAAATAAAGTAATTTTTAAAAAGATATTCTTTCCAGTTAAAGTTATAAAATAATCTTTGTAAGTTACTTTTTTGTCCTCAATTGAGTGACCATTACAGTAACTCTTTGGTCTGATAAAGTCTGCAGTCATAGAATACATATGTCCTTATTTCTGCTAAGTGTTTTGCTGTCCAGCAAATCAGCAAATAATTTATGGTCTCTTGAAATGTGCAGAGGGCTGCAATCTGATTGCCTTTTACCTCCTTCAAAAGGACTTCAAGAACAAGCCATTTTGTCCCATCTGTGATTAGTCCATGAGGAATAAATATTTTTTCTAAATCATCAGCATAACGGCTAAATATAGAAAACCAGCTGGGTGTGGTGGCTCACACCTGTAATCCCAGCACTTTGGGAGGCTGAAGTGGGAGGATCACCCAAGGTCAGGGGTTTGAGACCAGCCTGGTCAACATGGTGAAACTCTGTCTCTACTGAAAATACAAAAATTAGCCAGGTGTGGTGGTGAGTGGCTGTAATCCCAGCCACTTAGGAGGTTGAGGCAGGAGAATCACTTGAACCTAGGAGGCAGAGGTTGCACTGAGCCAAGATTGTGCCATTGTACTCCAGCCTGGGCAATAGAGTGAGACTCCATCTCAAAAAAAAAAAAAAAAAAAAAAAACGAGAAAAGAGAAAAACAAGAAAAAAAAAAAAGAAAAAAGAAAACCAGTCTAGGTCATAACCTGGTTCAAATCACTAATCATGATATGGATCTGTGGGCCTCCATGAAGAAATTGTCTTAAAGGAGGGGCATGAAAGGGTACCTTTAGCTAGGTGTTTGAAATTCCCATGTTTTAAACAGTGGTTGGATGACAAGACCAACTCGCAGCAGCCCATGCAACCCCTTAGCTAGAGTTGTCTGGCAGAAGGAGCCCTGGTCTTCTGGTCTTGAACAGACAATGGCCTACTTGCCCCAGTTTGCACCCCCAGAACTGTCCCAGTTTTTGCACTGGAAGTCTCACATCTGGGAAATCCTCAATGTTTTGGGCAAGTGGGATGACTTGTCATCCTTACCTGGAGTCAGAGACATAAGCTAGTTGTGGGACTTTGAGCACGCTTTGAGCACTAGTTGTGGGGCTTTGAGATTTTGAGCCACTTTTCCATAAACTAATTGCGGGGCTTTGAGCACATCACTTCATTTATCAGAGTTTTTTGCCCTGTGCATAAAATAGAAATGGTGGCACCTCTGTCCCAGGCCTGTTGTGGAGATCTCATGTGAAAATGGTGCCTGAGACTCAGGAGGAGCTCAAGAATTCATGGCCAAATTTACATTTATTATTGGCTTCTAGTATCAAGGCAATAATCCCTCCCAGTGACTCTAATGGTCTGCTACTCAGTGAAATGGGATCCTCAGATATTTGTAACTCAAGCATGCCTTTCCCTTAATAACAAAAGAAAATTCTGAGCCTTGGTAGATTAAGCTATGACCCAAGCTGAGGCCTGACACCTGATTATGGTGGTAAATGTATCTTGTGTTTCGTTTCAAAGCTGTGGTATATCTTCAAGTTTTTGAAGTATTCAACGTCATATCAAGGAGATTATAAGACAAACCATTAATGTTTAATTTCATTTGCAGAAAACCATGTTTTTGAGTTACAATATGGATGTCCCCTGATTTTCAAGAAAATCAGGAGAAGCAAGGCCAAGTTTCAACTTGAAAAAGGGATCTAGGCTTTTCCATCTTCTGTGTCATTAAGGGCACTGACCTTGGCTCATTAAAGACATATAACCTGGAAGCTCGCTACTGGATGTGCTGCAAATTTATGGATTGATATAGAAGGGCAGTTGACCAGTTTTTCTGCATGGTGTTTTACAATTTCATTTCTTTGCTGAAGACTGATGATTATTTTTCAGCAAGAGCCAGATAGGATGCCACAGGACCAGTTGAGTCGTGAGTCCTGGGTCTGGATGGAGTCAGTTGGTGCCTAGAATGCAAAAGTTTGACAAACATCTCAAAAGACCAAACTTAAGTTCTACAATAGTGATGCTATCTATAGGAGCAGTTGGGGAAGTCATAAATCTTGTGCCCTCTGGCTCCATGACTCCTGAACAGCAAGAGATTATAAAAAGGTAAGATGGGGAACGATAGCAAGTTATCATTTAGCTACACCTACATTTTAGGAGGATCCATGTCCCTCTTATAATCCTAATCTTGTGGTTTTTCATTCATCTTAAAAAGGCAGTTTTTGTCTCTGAGCAAGGAGGGGGTTCATTTCAGGGAGGCCCTAGTATCATCCTTGCTTCCAAAGTCAAACTAGAAGCTAAATTCCTCCCATAGTTAGCTTGGCCTGTGCTCAAGAATGGGCATGGACAGCCAGCCTGGAGGCTAGAGGCAAGACTGGAGTCAGCCATGCTAGGCCTCTCTCACTGTCATCAACTTCGCAAAAGTGGTTTCAAGACCAAAGGAGCACAGAGATGACATATTTATGAATGGGGGAAAGATGAGGAAAACAGTGTAGTGTTAGATTTCAATCAGTGGGGTCACCGCGTACTCATATATTTGCAGATGCAAAATCACTTAGCTACATTGCTATTTTGCCGTATTTAATTCCTCTAACATTTATTTTAATTCCTCTGTTGAGTGCTTACTGTATTCCAGACACTATAGTGAGTACTTGACATGAAATATTTCATTTAATCTGCCCCACTGTGCTTTGCAATATATAAGACTGGTATTTAAAAGGTGAGAAACTTGCTGTAGGTCTCGTAGCTGTTAAAGGTAAAGCCCGACTGAGACCAGGTTTCGTCTGACCCCAGAATTGTGTTCATAATGACAGGGACAAATAAAGTGAGTAAATGAAAAACGTTTAAGGGCTGTATGCATTTGCGATGCTAAACTTGATCTGACTCCTGAAGTGAACGAGCTGTATGGGGCAACAAAAGACCTTTGGGATCACCTAGCTCATCAATAAAAGTGTTTGTGCTCATTTGTTGTGGAGCGTATCCTCAGGTACCAGGGAGGCAAGAACTGGGGTTTTAGAGCCAGCTTGGCCAATCCCAGCTACACCGCCCTGTGCAAGAACACTGGACCTCTCTGGGCCTCTGTTTCCTCATCTCTAAGTGAAAACAGCTGGACAACTGGAGGAGTCACAGGCTCCAATGTCTACAGGGTTGGCAGGTAACACAAATGAGTAAAATGGCCCTGTGACCTAGGTCCTATCTCTAGTGGCTTCAACTCAGTGTCACTAGGCAGATGTGAAGGCCTCAGGTCGCTGGGTCTTCCAGCCACTCCAGAAAAGCCAGGAATCTAGACTTTTACGTGACATCTTTCAAATCTTAAATTAATTTAAAAAAAATTGCATGAGGTAAAAGAAAAACCTTCAAACTTCATAGCATACCCGTATGCGGCCCTCAGGCCAACACTGTGATGCTATTTTATTTTATTCATTTTATTTTACTTTAAGCTCTGGGATACATGTGCAGAACACGCAGGTTTGTTACATAGAGTATACATGTGACGTGGTGGTGTGCTGCACCTATCAACCCTTCATCTAGGTTTTAAGCCTTGCATGCATTAGGTATTTATCCTAATCCTCTCCCTTCCCTGTCCCACTACAGGCCCAGGTGTGTGATGTTCCCCTCTCTGTGTCCACATATTCTCATTGTTCAACTCCCACTTATGAGTGAGAACATGTGGTATTTGGTTTTCTGTTCCTGTATTAGTTTGCTGAGAATGATGGCTTCCAGCTTCATCCATGTCCCTGCAAAGGACATAAATTCATTCCTTTTTATGGCTGCATAGTATTCTATGATGTATATGTGCCACATTTTCTTTACCCAGTCTATCATTGATGGGCATTTGGGTTGGTTCCAAGTCTTTGCTATTGTAAATAGTGCTGCAACAAACATATGTGTGCATGTATCTTTATAGTAGAATGCTTTATAATCTTTTGGGCATATACCCAGTAATGGGATTGCTGGGTCACATGGTATTTCTGGTTCTAGGTCCTTGAGGAATCGTCACACTGTCTTTTACAATGGTTGAACAAATTTACACTCCCACCAACACAACACTGTGATTTTTAAACCAGATAAACTCTGAAATCCCAACAAGGACTCTTTCTTGGAAAAGAAATGGTCCCTCCAGGCATGGAGCAGCTGTTCTGTCCCATAAGCTGTGATGTTCAAAGTTGATTGTCTGCTCCATCGTCTCAGAGCTTTGCCAGGTGACACTGTCACAGTGGACAGTCCTGGTACCTCTTGGGCCACCACCTTCTTATCTGTAGAATAAAAAGGCTGAATTTCTCTGGGGAAGAAGGAATAAAACTAGTATCCTTTGGGCATCTGTTACATGTCAGGAACTTCTTTTTTTCTTCCCTCCTTCCTTCCTTCCTTCCTTCCTTCCTTCCTTCCTTCCTGCCTGCCTGCCTGCCTGCCTGCCTGCCTGCCTGCCTGCCTCCCTCCCTCCTTCCTTCCTTCTCTTTCTCACAAAACATTTTGAAAAATCTAGAAATACATGATAATGAAAATAAAACTCACCTGTGAACTTACCCTTGTTGATCCTCTGTACTTTTTCTCTGACTTTTTTATTAGTTTTAAATTATTGAATACATATCATATACGCAATTTTCTGGCTTCATTTTTTCCCCTCAGTTTTTATTTTTAACAAATTTCATGGATGTCCATAGAATTAAATTGTTTTTGAAAAATGTGGAAAAAACCAATCTCTTTACCTTACCAATCCTGCTTCGCTCCTCATCAGAAACAAACTTCTTCAACCCTTTTGCTGTCTCTTATTAGGTTGCAGTGCAGTGGCACAATTGCAGCTCCTTGCAGCCTTGACCTTCCAGGCTCAAGTGATCCTCCCACCTCAGCCTCCTGAGTAGCTGGGACCACAGGTGCATGCATGCCACCATGCCCAGATAATTTTTTTGTTCTTTGTAGAAACAGGGTCCTGCTATGTTGTCCAGACTGGTCTTGAACCCCTAGCTTCAAGAGATCCTCCAACCTCCACCTCTGAACGTGCTGGGATTACAGTATGAACCACCACACCTGATCAAAATGAGTTCTACAATTTTTTTTGTTCTAAAATATTATGATCCCCAAACCATGGAGTCAACAAATCATCTATCAGCAAATACAAGTGGTAAGAAATGCTGCTTTAGGGAGATTAGCAGTAGCCTGAGGATCTGATAGATCATATAAAAGAGAAAATTAGGTAGATACACATTGGAATCAAGGAAGGGGATCTCTTGATGCACAGAATCAAGAGACCAAAGCGTCCTGGGCCTCCCTTTTCTCACCATATGCCATTTGATACCACACACTGTTAGCTTCTAGCAGCTCATAGCAATGATAATCAGCCCCCCCACCCCAATCAGGGAGGCTTAACTCAAGCAATTCTCTAATGAAGACCTATGATATCCTTGAAATTGGTGAATGCTGCCAATTCCTGGGAGTCTTCACTATATTTTTGTTTATCCCAAGACCAGGGGAAGTCTGGAATGCTGTTTAAAGGGGTCTACTCTCCTGACTTCTCACTTCTGATATCCTTAGTTACACCATGTTCAATTAGATCAGACAGTGCCACCCAGGGTGTGACTTGGCCTCAGATCACCATAATTGGCGGACTCGTAATTTGGAGTCAGTTTATCCATACATCTCACTTTTTTTCTTGGTTTGGCAGGAATGTATAAGCAACTGAAGGAAATTCCATAGAAGTGTCCACATTTCAATTAACCTTCAGACTGACCTTGTTTGAATTGTCAAAAGTTTTTTGCCAGGGAGATGTAATAAAATATACTTATTTGGGCCATCAGAAAAAAAATCAAAGCAAATACATTTTGGGGAAAGGAATCATACTCTAAAATACTTTGCCCACATTAGAATGACAGTGTACCAAATTTTCTTTCCGAATCGAAGACCAATATAGTCAGTGAAGAAGATATTCTAAAGAAACTTGTGGCAAAGAAAAATAAATGAATGTAATCTTTGGGTAACAGATTCCAGGTTGGGCTGATAAAGAATGTCAGGATGTGTGGGGGTTGGTCCCAAACTCTGAAGTCAAGCTTTGTGTTCTTGATGTCTGTGGTGTCCTTATCAAAGACCACATTGGGAAACTTTTATGTTTCTTCTGTCATGTAGTCTGAGGTCAGTGGGAAGTTCTTATTTTTGTAGGTCTTGGGCTTTTCAGAGAATAGAGAGAAGAATTTGGAAATTCATGTCACATAAAGTTACAGAAAATTTATTAAAATACTTGATGTAAATATTTATGTAAGGCTGATTTATAAGATTTTTTATAACTTTGTATCTAATTACTAAACAATATTTGGGAAATATTCTGAGAAGAGAAAGAAGAATGTGAACATGATTTCTAACTCCACCACCCAGAATTAATCACCATTTTTATAGTTTTAGTGTAATGCCCAACTGAAGCCTGACAAAGAGTAGGATCTCAAAAAGTATCAAGCCTTTATTATTATAAAATTTATATACATGTATATACAAATATATGTATGGAGGGTTGGTGCAGTGAGGATGCAATGAGGTGAGATCATGCCACTGCACTCCAGCCTGGGTGACAGAGTGAGACTCTGTCTCAAAAAAAGGAAAAAAATAGTTGAAAACAGTTCTCATGCACTGAGTCTGAGACTGGGTCTGGATGGAGTCAGTTGGTGCCCAGAATGTAAAAGTCTGACAAACATCTCAGAAGACCAATCTTAAATTCTACAATAGTGATGTTATCTATAGAAGGCAAGTGGGAAAGTCACAAATCTTGTGCCCTCTGGCTCCATGACTCCTGAGCAGCAAGAGTTTATAAAAAGGTAAAACGGATCAATGGCTGGTTATCATTTAGCTACACCTACATTTTTGGAGTATCCATGTCCCTCTTATAATCCTAATCTTGTGGTTCCTCCTCTTACTTTTGGGAACGCCCTATTCTGTCTATGGAGTAGCTGTTCTTTCACCACTTTATTTTCTTAATAAAGTTGCTTTTGCTTTGCACTGTGGACTTGCCATGAATTCTTTCTTGTGTGAGATCCAAGAATCCTCTCTTGGAGTCTGGATCAGAACCTCTTTCCTGTAACAGTTTGGTAACAAGGAAGAAAATAAGAAGGTAGAGACCTGATCTAGGTTGAAAGACCTCTCCTTTAGGATTGATCCGAGCAGAGGCTCCTTTTCTTTGTTTTCTTTTTTAAATGAGATCAAAGTGCTCATTTTCAAATGGTAAGATGCACACATCCACCAATTAGGCAATCCCAGATTGACTAGCAAGGCATGATTTCTAGAAGCCTGGGGAAAATTCTAGTTCCCCAATGTGCTCTGGAAACTACCCAGGCTTCCTCTACCCATATTTACATTTTTATTTCTTAATTTTGTTCTCACGCTTTAACAAACATTTATGGAACTTACATCAATCACTTTACCAAGAGTTTCTATTTTCCATTCCTGTTGTCCCCATGCTAAATATTGTGAGTTGTCACTTAGTAACAGAAATATAACCACAGTTTGATAACACTAATGGGAATAATTGACATTTTCTTGGTGATTCTCTGGATGTTTAGGATGATAAAAGATCCCAAAAGCTGTGTCATACCTCAGTAACTGAGTCCAAGTGCACATTTGGAGTGTCCTCACGGTGCAAAGCAGAGTGTGTATTTGGTAGGTTTCCAGTTAATTTGATTAATTAACTAGCCAACACAGAAATCTGGCTTTTAAGCTAGTCTTCCAACTGAGTGTTTACCAATTATAAGGGTGATATTTTATTCTCCATCTCCTTTACTTCTTTGTCTATTTCTCAACCAGAGTGCTATTTCTTGGTCTCCTACAGCCCCCAAAACATGCTCATTAGAAGACATTGGGAAACTTCAGAGAAGCTCAAAAAGGAAACAGCATTCATACTTTCACCACTCAAGTACCATTGTTTGATATGTTTCTTTCTGATCATTTTTCTTTTTAGAATAAAGCAAAACAAACAAAAACAGGAAATTTTTTATTTTGTATAAACTAGCAGCTTACTACAAAACATTTTGAAAAATCTAGAAATACATGATAATGAAAATAAAACTCATCTGTAAACTTACCCTTGTTGATCCTCTGTATTTTTCTATGACTTTTTTTTATTAGTTTTAAAAAACTGAATACATACGATATACACAATTTTCTGGCTTCATTTTTTCCCCTCAGTTTTTATTTTTACCAAATTTCATAGATGTCCATAGAATTAAACTGTTTTTGAAAAACGTGGAAAAAACCAATCTCTTTACCTCACCAACCCTGCTTCGCTCCTCATCAGAAACAAACTTCTTTAACCCTTTTGCTGTATCTTACAATAGATAATATTTCGGATTTGATGAATTGAGGTATTTATCAAGAAATGTACTCTTGACTAGTTGCTTACTATAGCGTTATTTTTTTTGAAAATTTAGAAATACAACCATAGGTCAAATAGGTAATTGGTGATACAGGAGTTAAAGAAAAATTACTTAGGCAGATAGTGAGGGTATGGAAGTCGTTGGTAAGGTTTTTCTTTTAATGAAAAGCAGCCCCAAATAATTTTCCTTTCTAACAAAGAGCAGTCTGTAAAATCGAGCTGCAGACATACATCCCAGCAGTTGTGCCGATCATGTTCAAAATGGCAATTCCATCTTCCCTTCTCTTTGTCAGCCATGGGTACAGTAAAGAGCAGACAAGATGATACCAGTCAAGTGGAAAGCCCATTTGCATAATAAGATTAGGGTTGGGTGGCCAGCCTTCCCTGAATGCTATGTAAATGTCACACCTGCAATCTGTGGGCTCTAGGTAAATCAGACACCGCCTCCTCAAGCCTGCCTGTAAAATCCAGCATATCTGCCACTGGCTGGTCTTTCCCTTTTGGAAGCCTCTCTCTTTCACAAGAGAGAGAGCTGTTCTCCTTTCTCTTTCTTCTGCCTATTTAACCTCTGCTCCTAAACTCCTGTATTTGTCCGTGTCTAAATTTTATTGGCACAAGATGACAAACCCCGGGTATTTACCCCAGTTAAGGCAACCATATCAATAGAACATGATAACCTTCTGTTAGAAGGTTTACTTATACAGTCATAAAAATTAGCTTTAGGAATAGTTCCCTATGATTTGGAAAAAAATCTTAGGGTTTGTTCGTCCTTCCTTTCTATCTCTTTCTTTTCTTTCCTTTCCTTTTTCCTTCCTTCCTTCCTGAGATAGAACCTATAAAGAAGAAGTTAAATTAAAGTGAGATTATTAAGGTGGACCCTAATCCAATTTGACTGGCGTCCTTAGAAGAAGTGGAGATTAGGACACAGACCACGTGAAGACACAGGGAGAAGGCATCTAAAAGCTAAGGAGAAAAGCCTCAGAATGAAACCAACCCTATGGATAGCCTGTTTTTGGACTTTCAGACTCCAGAATTGTAAGCAAACAAGTGTCTGTTGTTTTAGCCACTCAGTCTGTTGTACTTTGATATGACAGCCCTAGCAAACTAACACACTGCAATCCCTCAAAAGGAGATGATAAAAACAAATACCTCTGGAAGTTAAAGGAGAGTGATGTGTTAAAGCAGAGGACTGCTTAAAGGTCTGATTAAGAATCCATTGACATTCCCTGATTCTTCATCTCTAGAGATTTTTGGAGGTCTATTTTCTCATGAGGATAACGTAGAGAGAATCTCTAGACCAGGGCAACAGTCACATGAGAGAATAAAATACAAGACCAAAACAAAACGAAGGATCAAGTAAAATTTACATTCTGAATGCTGAGACATTGCTCCCAGCCTTCTTTCTTCACTCAGTCACCAGGATATTGAAGCATGGATTTCAAAATATTGAAATCTTCAGGAGAGATTTGAAGAATTGTCTCTAGTGAATTGGACCAGCCCAAGACATCAGAGTTTTCCTCGATGAAACAGTCCAGTCGGATCATCCTATAATGAAGTCCACATTCAATAAGCGCCCCCATTCTCACCCTCCTTTGCTAACTTCCAACTGGTGTTTCAATGCCTCCTTGTATAATATGAGCAGATATGGCAGACTATGGTATTATCCACGAATATTCTGTGTCCCTTCCTAAGAAACGAGTATAATCCCCACCATATTGGACTCAGACATAGCCATGTGAGCCGCTCTGGCTAATTGAGGTGTGAAGGGAAGTCTTGTGTGTCATTTCAAGAAAGGATCTTTAAAAGTCAGGGTATGCTTTCTTTTCCCTGCCTCTTTAAGCAAACACACATGAGACAGTGTGAAATAGACAGGAGCTTGGGGCTTGAGTGAAGGTGATGAGAACAATTCTCTGGCCAATCCATGAAGGACACAAACCATGACCAAAAAATGAACATGGTTATTTTACACTACTGAAATTTCTCTCTTTGTGACTGCAACATGATCTAATTATTCCAATGGATAAAAAGGTAACTAAGGATCACCAGACAGCTAAAAAAAAAAAAAAAAAAAAAAATCTAGTATAAAAACTAGATACTCAAATGACACAGAGAAATCTGGAGGAAAATTTAAAATGGAAGAAGAAAACTTTAAAAACAAGAAGCTGTAATAAATATAGGCAAAGATATGAAAGTCAAGAAATAACAGGATGCTATTTTTTAGAAATAAAAAAGGAGTATTTAGAGAAAAAATGGCTTTTGGAATATTATAGAACAAATGAAAATTTAGTGGAAGAATTGGAAGATAATGTTGAAGAGAGCTACCAAAAACTTAGATAGAAAGAAAAAGGGTTGGAAAATAAGAGAAGAAAATGAGAGAACCAGACCAAAAGGTTACAATCCTATAATAAGAATTCCAGAAAGAAAGAACAGAAAGAAATAGTGAGGAAGAAATCATTGCTAAAAATATCCAGAACATTTTTTCTTAACTGAAGGACTGAATTTCAAAATAGGAAGAGGCCACCAAACACTCAAAACAAAGATGAAAATAGAATTTTGCCAAGGCACAGCATTGTGCAGTTTGAGAGTTCAGGGAACAGTTTGACAAAAGAAAAAAATTTTTTTCAGATAGGTCACATAAAAGGAATCAAGAATTAGAATGGGGCTCACGCGTGTAATCCCAGCAATTTGGGAGGTCGAGGAGGGCGGATCACTTAAACTAAGGAATTCAAGACCAGCCTAGGCAACATGGTGAAACCTTGTCTCTACAAAAATACAAAAATTAGCCAGGTGTGGTGATACACACCTGTAATCCCAGCTACTCAGGAAACTGAGATGGGAGGATGGTTTGAGCTCAGGAGGCAACGGTTACGGTGAGCCAAGGTTGTGCCACTGCACTCCAGATCGAACACGAAGTTCTGCTAATTCAATATCTATAATATTTCTCCTCTCTTGGCTTCTCATCTCTCTCTTCTTTTCTCATCCTTACATATTACATCTAGCCTGACAATTGCAATAGTTTCCTTCCTGACTTAGAAATGTGTCCAGTTGCAAGTAATAGAAAATCCAAACTGTAATGTCTTAAACAAATATGGATTTATTTTGCTCATATAACTAGAAGTCTAGAGATAGGTATTTTTGGCTTTGGTTCAGTGGCTCAATGGCTCCTCCTCATGATCCTCTTGGTTTTTCCCTTATGCTTACACCTATTTGTTGCAAGACAACTTCTTTACCCCAGGAGATCACATTTGAATTGAAGGAGGAAGAACAAGAAAGGTTCACCTGGCCATGCCTTTACTTCTTGTCAAACAAACAAACAAACAAACAAACCAAATCAAAGCAAAAAAGCATCCCTAGAATGTCCCAGCAGAATTTTTTTTATATTTCATTGGCTAGAGTTGTGCCACATGACTAACTCAACTGCATGAAGCTTGAGAAAGTATTTACTTTTCTTCTAGCTCATAGAGTATAAGTGGCATAAAAGGAAAAATCTGGGAGTATCTATAGCTTTGGCCAAAAATGTTTTTCTGTTCTGTTTCTTAATTTTTCTTTCTCTGTCTAATTTTTCCTTCTAAAAAAGGAAATAATGTTGTAGTGATGTTAACTTCTTAGGGCCACTGTGACAAATTACCAAAACCAGGTGGATTGGAACAACAGAAATTCATTCCCTCGCAGTAATGAAGGCCAGAAGTTCACAACCAAGGTGTCAGCAGTGCCGTCTTCCTTAGAAAATTCCTCCTTGCTGCTTCCTAGCTTCTGATGGTGGCCGTCATCCTTGGCTCTTGACTTGCAGCTGCAGTGCTCCCGTCTCTGCTTCTGTCGCTACATGTCGTTTTTCTCTTCTTTAAGGCCACCTGTCATATTGGATTAGGGCTCACTAATGATCTCATCTTACTCACATCTACAACAACCCTGTTTCCAAACAAGGTCACATTCACGCGTACGTTAGGATTTCAATATATCTTTTGGGGGACACAATTCAGTACATGATACACACGTTAATGGTTACTTTTTTTTCTAGCCCTTACTTTGAGGAAGGAACCATTCTATGTACTGTGTATGTTTCGTCTTTTATATTTGTCCCCGAGTTTAAGAAAACCTAATATAAACATCTCAGCTTTCAGGACAGAAAATGACCCTGTAGCGATTCATCATCTTAAAAATGATTCAAGCACTGCAAAAAGTTCACTGCTGATTTTCTTTAAATGAAATCTTCTATTTCATTAAAATATGATTTGTTTACATACAGCTTTTAAAAGACTGGTTTTATTGTGAAAAGTAGGGCCTATCTGTAATAAATCTAATGAATACACTTCAAAATACTGTTATGAAACACATTCCCTTGCATAATTTTTTGAGAAAATTTAATTTATAAATTGAAATATGTCTGATGAAGTAACTAGAGAGCAGAGTAAGTCAGTATGTAATTGAGAGCTGAATTGTGTGGTACCCACTGAACATGTGTGCACTTTGAAGGCTATCATTCTGTATTAAAATCTTAAAATTCAAGTTTTTATGCAATTGGAATGAAGTGTGAGGAGGAAGAATCAGAATTCTGTCATCAAGTTTGGAGAGCCTATGTAGAGAGGAGGAGACCTGTGTTTTAACCTCAGCTCTGCTATTCACTCTATGTTATAGAGTTTGGGTAAAGTAACTTATTTGAGCCTTGATTTTCTCATGAGCAAAATGAACTGTTTGAGCTGCATGGTTTATAAGACCCTTGTAGCCTGAACATTCAAATGTTCTTTACTTACGCGTTTCTGTGCTCAAATAAACTAAAAGCCCTGCTAGAAACTGTTTTGACCATGTGTTGCTGCATCACAAATCACCCCAAAACGTAGTGGCTTAGAACAATAACCACTGTGTTGTGCAGGGTTCTGTGGGCTGGGAATCGCAGCAGGGTCCAGCTAGAATAGATCACCTCAGCCTCTTTGTGGTCTCACAAGGCTTGCGAGTGACTGGGGGACTCAGGACGGTCCTATTCACATGTCTAGCACCTTAGCTGGAATGGCTTGAACAGTGGGGACTGTCTAGGATCTCTGCGCCTCATTCATCTTATGGTGTTGGCTGGACTTACTCCTAAGCCTGGAACCTAGGTCCTTCTCCATGTAGCCTCTCTATCTTCTTCCATAGTTGGCCAGATCCCTTTTGAGTGAAGGCAGAATCAACCTGGCTTCTTAGGATCTAGGCCCAGAAATTTCAGAATATCACATGGGTTACATTCTATTGTTTAAATCAGGTCACAAGACTAGCCCGTTTGAGGGTTGGGGAAGTAGACTCCCTCTCCTGATGGGAGTGGAAGAGGCACGTGCCCATCTTTGCAGAGTCTACCACAGAATCCAATGAGGAAAGTCGTTTTCACATTCCTCTACCAACTTGTCTTCTCTGAGTTTTAGTTGAAGTTAAAATGCCAAGACCACTCAAGTCTAATCTAGGGAAATAACAGGGCCTTGAAGGGAAAGAAACTGAATAATAAAGGAAAAAAGAATGAAATGAAAGTGAGAAATAATTCTGACAGACTTGTACACTTTTAAAACCTAGGATTGCAAACACACAAACACAGCTACCTCTCCCTGATCCTGTATCCCTTAGAGACAGCATTAATCAAACACAAAGCTGTTTAATTAAGTCCGTTCATGTTCTCAGTAGTCTTCTCAATACAAGGGTCTAAGCAACCGTTACCAGTTGATGTGGTATGTCCACTCCCAATCTCATGTTGCAATGTGGCCTCCAGGGTTGGAGGTGGGGCCTGGTAGGAGGTGTTTGGGTCATTTTGGTGGATTCCTCATGAATGGCTTGGTGCCCTCCCTATGGTAATGAGTTCATGTGGGAGGTGGTTGTTTAAAGAAGCTGTCTCCTCCCCCTTGCTCTCTTGCTCCCTCTCTTGCCATGTGACATGCCTGCTTCCATTTCACCTGCCATGAGTAAAAGCTCCCTGAGGCTGCCCTAGAAGCCAAGCCGATGCCAGCGCCTTGCTTCCTGTATAGCCTGCAGAATTGTGAGCCAATTAAACATCTTTTCCTAATAAATTACCCAGAAATACAAGAACAGACTAATATACCCATCTCATATTTCAATAAAAAGAAACCTATTTATCCCCTGACTCAGCTTCTGAGGTGTGGGAGAATAAGTGTTTTGAAAACACTCCACAGGTCAGTTCTGATACATTCCGCCCTCTCCTTAATGAGAGCGGCTGCTTTAGCTCCTAGATGGATTAGCAGGGTACTCCTAATAAAGAGATTTCTCAAAGGAGTGTATTCAGTTCTTACAACACAGATAAAAGATAGGAAAACTGAAGCTCAAAAATGTTGAGCAATCTGGCCACATTCCACAGAAGGATAATGGTGGCCTCTAATCTATTTTCTACTGCCCGTAAATGGTTACTGAATCTTAAACTCTCAGAATCATAGAACCTGACAGCAGAAGTGTGGTCATCAGGTCCAAGCTTTTTGTTTTACAGAAAGGAAACAGATCCAGATGGTTAAAGATCTTTCTTATGGTCGGGTCCATTAGGACAAGTTAACTTCAAGCTTTGAGCTTAGCCCAGTACAATCTGGCTGACTTCAAACTTTTGGCTCATGCATTTGGTTAATTCAGTCTTTGAAACCTAGTATGTTAGGAGGTCGTTTCTTACAGATTCTGACCTATAGCCCGAAGCAGATATTGCACCTTAATATTGTCATAAAGGATATGGAACATTTAAATAAATCTTAAGTTTTAAACTAGCTTATCCAGACAGGACACTAAAGATATGAAATATGATGCACTATCAGATTTTGTCATTGCCTTTGATTTAGTATTTTAATAAGATGCATTATATGTAGTGTCCTGAGGCACTTTATTAAAAGTGGAATGTTTTAAAAATCCGATGAGTTATTTATGGATAAATCCAATCTCACTAGCTTCTGCAATTATCTAATATATGCACAACCTTTCAGTGGAGAGGTTCCCAGGTCTGGAAAACTGTGACTTAGGGACAATGTGACAAGTCAGGGATTGTAGTTTGTTTTAGCGCTGCTTGAAACCAGACACTCACCTATGTTAACTCATTTAGTCCCCACATAATCTATGTGAGGTGAGCATTATAAGCCCAAGTTAGGGATAAGAAAATAGACCCAGAGAGGCTTTCCATACACCAGCGTCTGTACTCACATAGGCTACATTCTCAGCTACCAGCATAGGTGATATAGAAAGCCAATCGCTTTGTGGACTAGATCTCACACCTGTTGACTTTTAAAGGACATTTTTGAGAAATTCTCCTCTGTTCTCTATATATTTTCTTATTTTTTGCTAAGTTAGTCTCATCAGCATACAAACATACAGTTAATTCTCACATTTAACAAAAAATAGACATACAAATAGAAAGTAATTTCTGGACCCCTGCATTTGGAGACTCATTTCTTAGCTCCCTTTCACAGTAAAATTTGATGGAAGAGTTGACTAAACTTACTGACTCCTATTTTTCTCTTCCCATTCTCTCTTGAACTCATTCTATCTCCCTTCTTGTCCACTACTCTAGCAAGAGAGCTCTTGTCAAAGTCATAATGACCTCTATGCTGCTAAGTCCACTGGTCCTCCATCAGTGCTCACCTTGGTATTTGCGTGGTTGGTCATTGCATCCCGGGCAATTCCTCACTTGTCTTCCAGGATGCCATGCTCTCTCTCGGTTGATTCCCTGTATTATGGCCCACTCCTTTGTCCCCTCTTTGTTGCTTCCTCTTTTTCACCCAGGTCTCATGTTGTAGACCCAGATTTCAGTCCTTGAACCCCATGTACTCTTTCTTTCTTTCTTTCTCTTTCTTTTTCTTTCCTTCTTTCTCTCTTTCTTTCTCTTTTTGATGGAGTCTCACTCTGTCACCCAGGCTGGAGTACGATGGTGCGATCTTGGCTCACTGTACCTCCTCCTCCTGGGTTCAAGTGGTTCTCCTGCCTCAGCATCCTGAGCAGCTGGAATTACAGACAGCCTGCCACCACACCCAGCTAGTTTTTTATTTTTAGCAGAGACGAGGTTTTACCGTGTTGATCAGGCTGGTCTTGAACTCATGACCTCAGGTGATCCACCCTCTTCGGCTTCTCAAAGTGCTGAGATTACAGGCGTGAGCCATCGTGCCCAGCCCCACTCATTCCCTTTCTTGCCTCTAATCTCATCCATTTATATGCCACCCATATACTGATGACTCCAAAAGTTGTCTTATTGCCAGATCTCCCCTGATCTACTGCGAGTTGTACTCCCAGTTGTAAGTACTAGAGTCCAGATTTGAGTCCTAATCCACTCATCTTCAATGTATTTGTACTCTTGCCTTTACCATAGTGCCATAGTTCAACCTGTGAAGGCCCAGGGGGTATTAAAAGTGCTTTCTACAAACCATCTCACTTGATTCCAAAAATAATTCTACAGGACAGACACTAATGTTCTAGATGAGGAAACTAAGGCACAGTAGAAAAGTTCATTCATAATTTGCCCAAGGCGCATAGCTAGTAAGTGGCTGCACCATGACTTGTACTCAAGCAGTATGACTCATGAATCTTCCCTATTAGTATTTTAGGACACTGACCCATCAATGATGACATGGGCAAAAAGTTGGTAGATCCCAGAATGCAAATTAGCAGAGGCAGAAATCTTTCCAGTTCCCTCTAAATCACTTTCTTATTTGCCAAGGGATTAAATAGCAATATAGTACCTCTCCTCTTTTCCTTTCCTGTTGCCATTTCCGGTTTGATAATGTGTGGGAAGTAACCCTGATGATGTCTACATTTGTTTATGAAGCGTGGGAGTAACCCACATGCAGAGGTTCAGCAAAGACAGGATGGATTTAAGCTGACTTCTTGGTAGGAACAGCTGCAGTTTGAGATGCTGCTACACTTTCTACCTTGTTATTATGTGTCCTGGTTTTTTCCAGGAGAGCAAAAAGTTTTGGGAAAAGCATACAGAAAAAAATAATGTCTGTTGTTTCCAGGATAATGGCCCTAAGGATGGTGTCACATCCTTAGAAGCTGTTTCTTCTCAGCCCAGTGAACAGAGGCCTGATCTAGCCTTCCTTCCAGAATGCTGCCAGAGAGATTAGAGAATCACATGGTATGTGAAGGTCAGCAGAGATGCCAGGGGCCATTGCAATGAGGACCCAGAGAGGGACCCCCTACTGGGCAGCACGATGCTCCATTTGAACAGCACGGCATAGGTGTGTGGTAGCTGAATCACACCCTGCAGGAGATCTGGGCTCTAATCCCTGGAATGTGTGAATAATACTTTATTTGGCAAAAGAAGCTCCGCGCATACGCTTAGATTAAGAATTTTGAAATGGGAGATTATCCTGGATCATTCAGGTGGGCCCTAAATATAATCACAAATGTCCTTAAAAGGGGGAAACAGAGGGAAGTCTGACAAAGACGGCCATGTGACCACTAGGGCAAGATGCTACTCTGATGGCTTCTAAAATAGACGTGAGAGCCACCAGCTAGCAGTGCACGGACTGCAGCTCTAGAGGCTGGCCAGCAAGCGATTCTGCTCTCCAGCCACCAGAGGGAGCATGTGCGCTGCCAACGCCTTGATTTCAGCCCAATGAAAGAATTTTGGACTTGGGGGCTTCTACAACTGTGAGAATAAATGTGTGATGTTTTAAGCCACCAAGTTTGTGGTGACTTGTTACAGCAGCCACAGGAAACTATCTACCTAATGACAGAGAGGAGGAGCAGAAGCAAGGGCAGCAGCAGTGATAGTCAAGTGGAAGTCATGTTTCATAGAAATCCCTGGAGCTGGAGGAACCATCCCATCCCACCCCACAACCTCTGGGCTTTACTCCAGGTAGGTGGGAAAGAATCCATTTTCTACTTCTTTTTTACATACAGGAGCTATTATCCAGGAGGGACCCTAAGCTAGTACAAAATGCCATCATACCTTGAGCTCAAAGCACGGCCTGGTTTCATGGCACCCTGGTTCATGCAAAATCTCAGAAAGGGCTTTACCTTTGAGATGAATGAGGTTCTTTGAACAGGGCCTAGAAGAGTAAAATGGCAATTAAAGCATTAAGCAGTTCTATAAAATATGCCAACAGGAATTGCAGTTTTTGGAGATGCCCAGGAGAGAGAGGGTAAGGGTCTTGGAACCTAGGGAAGTGGGAGCTAGGAGAGGTTCTCAGAAGACATTTGCCCCAACAAGGTGAAGGCAGGATGGAGAACCAAGGACTCAGATAGCCCAGGAGCCACTCACTGTTGGAGGGGAGAGTCTGGGGACTTTTGAACAGTGATGTCTCATTATCTGCTTTAAGTGGTTTCATGTTCCCCACTGTCAACTGAAGAATCAATGAATTTGGAAAGGAGAGCTTTATCTTATAAAGGGCTGCCTCCTGCAGGCTGGCCATTCTTCAGGCTGGGAAGTGTAGCCTCTGGCAGAAGCTGGGAGCAGGCATTTTGAGAGAGGGAAGTTTGAGGCAGGAATTGATGCTGAACAGGTTGGCTAAGTAGACATATTCAACAGATTCTAGGAGGAGCTATGAATATTCATGAAGGGGGGCACGCACATGTGCAGTAAGCTTAACATGTATGTTACATGGTCGCTTTGGATGGAGGCTTATCATTTAGATATATTACAATTAGGCCTTACATGTTGAAAGTGAAGCAGAGGACGCGAGAGCACTCAGTGCGCAGGCTCCATCAACTGGCCGGAACCACTTCATGGCCCAGGGTTTCTTACCAGAAGAGAACGTTGGTCAGTTTCCGTGTAAGCCCACAAAAATGGAGGAGCAGCGGCAGGCAGTTGCCTGTAACCAGTGGCAGAGTAAGTCTTCAAAAGGGCTGGTTCCTGTTTAACCCTTAGGAAAGAAAGCCTAATGGTGACTATCAAAGGAGGGGCTGTAATGAGGTGTGCCTGATATTCCATGCTGTCGTGGTTGGGAACTCAGTTTTTAAGGTTTTTCTGAGCATCCCCCGGCCAAGCAGAAGTCAATTCAGTTGGTTGGGGGGCTTAGAATTTTATTTTTATTTCTCAACACTGTAAAAAGTCTTCCTGCCCTTACTCCCAAACCTTCATCTTCCATATGGCCAAGCCATACAGCAAGGAGGCAGGCAAAAAGGCAAGCAGAGATATTAATTCAGCAAGAGGAGAAATCTAGAGTGAGAGTTGAACGGGATACTGTCAACATCATCCAGGGATCCCTGGAAATGTTGAGGGAGGCAGCAGCATTCCAAGAACAAATGGGATGAAACCAGAGCATTTTCTTTGGCTGCAGGACTTGCAACTGTTGGGAAGCCAACTAGGTTCAGGTGTACGCAGGCAGAGGTTAAGGAACCTCTGAGCCAGTTGTTCTGGAGACACACAACTGTGGAAGGCTGTGAGCCAGAGAGGAACACACGGGGCATATTCAGGACCATAGCCTTGCCAACACTACTTTTGTGAAAAGACAGCTGCAGTCCATGGAGAGCACTGGTTAAATAAAAAAGCACTCATTCATTCATTCTTTCTTTATGTATATGTATGCATTTACTTATTCACCTACAAGTAATTCGACTCTGGGGTTATAATGATGAAAAAGACATATTTCCTGCCGTCAGAGAATTCAAGTCCACCAGAGAAAACAGGATCCCAAATAAATCATTAGAATAGAGTGTAACACATGCAGTAATCGAGCCCACAGCAGGGGCACCTAACCCATCCCGGGAAGAGGTTCAAATGAGCTTCCTAGAGGGGGCAACCTCTAAGGCAGTGTTTAAAGGAATGTTTTCCAAAGGGTAGTACACAGAGAGGTGCATATACAAATGTGTGTGTGTGTATGTCGTGCATGTGCGGGCGTGCGTGCATGCGTGTGTGTGTGTGTGTGTGAGAGAGAGAGAGAGATTTTAGTAATGACTTTTTTTTTTTTTTTTTTTTTTTTTGAGACGGAGTTTCGCTCTTGTTACCCAGGCTGGAGTGCAATGGCGCGATCTCGGCTCACCGCAACTTCCGCCTCCTGGGTTCAGGCAATTCTCCTGCCTCAGCCTCCTGAGTAGCTGGGATTACAGGAGTAATGACTTATTTTTATGGTTGCCATGTATTTATGGCAAGTGGAATTTCCATTTATGATAGTAATAGGGCTTCTTTTAAATTTTTAAAAATTTATTTCATTGTCAGGTGATGGGATTCTACCCTTGGAATAGGCAAGGCATTTACATGATCCAAAAGTCAGAATTATTTAGAAAGATCAACAGAAAAGCCCTTCTGCTCTGTGTCTCCCATCTTCTTCCTTCCTGCCCTCTACAAGTAAAGCATTTTTATTAGTCTCTGGTTTATTCATATATATACAGGAACACACATGCACACACACATCTAAAAACATATATATATATAATAGATATATAGTGATCCTCTCCCTTCTTATACAAAAGGCAGGATACTATGTGGTTAAACCCTTTGTTTTTTTCTGCTGAACAATATATTCATTCTGGAGATCTCTCCATATCAATACAAACAGATGGTCCTCGTTATATTTTAGTGGCCGCATAATACTTTATTATGTGGCTGTTCCACAGCGTATTCAACCAGTCCCTATTGCCACATATGTGCGTTGTTTCCAATCTTGGCTTTTCAGACGCTTCCACAGTTAACTACCTTGCAGGCATGCATTTCTAACCTATGCAGTCTACTATAGGATGAGTTCCTAGGAGCTCAGTTGTTGGAACAAAAGGTAAATGCATGAATAATTTCCCCTCTACACAGAGGGTATCATTTTGCATTATCACCAGTAATGAGTAAATGAGGATTTCTTTTGAAATAAACATACTTAAGGTTAAAGAAAAGAAGAAGATAAATCACTTTAGAAAGCATTTTTAAATAAAGTCAAGGAAGGACTTTGTATGAAGGCCATGAAGATGATGAGAAGTTAGTTGCAGACAACAAAATGCAAACAGGTAGATGATGTAACATGAATAATCCATCTAGTATAGTTAGTTGTTTTTTATGGCTAATTAACTGCTAGTTGAATGTGGATGGCTCACTCACACTGAGGTTTGGATTCTTCTAGATTAATCCCTCCAGTTCTCAAAATCTTTGTTTGTGTTGGATCTTGTTATCCAGACTGGCACTGCTCTTGACTGTGTCCGCCAGTTCCCCTGTTACACAGATACCCGTGATGTCATTGTGGGCAGATAGAAAAGGCCCTCTCTGATGTGAGTAACTCCTCCAGTAATGGCAACCACAAGCCCTGCGTGGTGCTCGTTTTCAAGCACATACAGACACACGCCACTATTGATAATAATAGTAAATATTCCTCTAGGGCACACTTATGCCAAGCGCTGCTTTAAGAGCTTTATTTGTATAAATTCATTTAATCCTTAGAATTATTCTATGAGGAAAATAGAGCTATTGCTTTTCACTTCAGTTGAGAAAGCTAAAGTCATCCTGGGATTAAATAACTTGCTCCTGGCCTCAGGAATAGTAAACAGTAGACTTGGAATTTGAACACAGACAATCTCTGAAGCACTGTGATCCTATAAAGTGGGTATAGCAGGTGTCATCAGACTTTATTTTACAGATGAGCAAACCAAGTCTCAAAGAGATGAAAAGACTCACCCAGCCCCACTCAGCCAACAAGTAGAAGGGCTGGTATTTAAATTTTTCTTGGGACATTAAATCATGTCCTCATATTTATACAATTTTATATGTAGGATTCTTTTAATATGACAGAAAACTACTATATTATCCATTTATTGGAACTAACAACATTTCAATTATTTTAAAAAATTATACTTTCCTTTTCTAGGATATAGATATTTTTTAATGCAGGAAAATCATCTGTAAGAAAGTTCCAGGTATGAGGAGCACATGCTCCATCTTACTTTAACTCATATCATTGTGTGGTAAGGTACCATATGAGATTTGTTTGTATTCTGCTTATAAATTTCATCAGCATCTACAATGAGACTGTTGGGTCCTTTAATCTTGGTTTTGTCCTCCATGGTTTAAATATCAGGGTAGCAGGAGTCCACAGAAAGATACCCACTATTGCTGGAAAATCTTTACTTTTGGCCAGGCGCAGTGGCTCGTGCCTGTAATCCCAGCACTTAGGGAGGCCGAGGTGGGCGGATCACAAGGTTAGGAGTTCGAGACCAGCCTGGCCAATATGGTGAAACCCCATCTCTACTACAAATACAAAAATTAGCCGGGCATGGTGGCGGATGCCTGTAGTCCAGCTACTTGGGAGGCTGAGACAGGAGAATTGCTTGAACTCAGGATGCAGAGGTTGCAGTGAGCTGAGATCGTGCCACCGCACTCCAGCCTGGGCGACAGAGCAAGACTCCATCTCAAAAAACAAAAAACAAAAACAAAAAACCTTTATCTTCCTCTGCTGTAGGGGATCCTGAAACCATGGTGCAGGAGGGAACAAGGTAGCATGTGGTTTAGAGGGTGGACTTTGCAGGTGACAGGCCCAGGTTTAAGTCCTGCCTCCTCTATTCCTTAGTTATGTGACATTGGGCATGTTTAGCCACTCGGAGCCTATTTTCCCATCTGCAAAGTCGAAATAAAATTCCTGCCACATATTGTTGCATAGATTGAATGAGAAAACATACATAAAATGCCTAGCAAAGTGCCTGTTACTGACATCTGAAGAATCTGATGTCAGTTTGAGAATGATGGTTTCCAGCTTCATCCATGTCCCTGCAAAGGATGTGAACTCATCCTTTTTTATGGCTGCATAGTATTCCAGTCTCAGGTATTTCTATATAGTAATACAAGAACTGACTAATACAAAAGGGATTTGAAAAATCAGATCTTCAGCATTGCAATTGGAATCTGAAAGGAGGTGGTAAAATCAACCCAAAACCTTGACAGAAATGTGTTCTAGTATGATTTTTTAAATTATGTTAACATAATTTTAATAATATTTTATTAAGAATTTAGACATGTCAAGTGGAATGAAAGTCTTAAGACTCAGGAATAAACCCTGCTCGGAGGCAAATCCACTTACAAGAGTTTTGTCAGATCAGAACATCAAATCATACTAAGCAGATAAATATTTAAGTTGAATTTGTCTTTATAAAACACATGGGAGTTTAAAATTAAAACTTTTTCGAAAAAAGAAAACAAACAAAAAGACCAAATAAAAAGCTGATTTTTGTTTCCCAAAGAAAAGTTATGAGGACTTACATATCTGTTATCCTTTGAGCTATTCAATTACTATATCTGCTCTGTTCAAGGAAATGTAGTGCATGGTCTGGATGTACAAAAGATTTCTAGCTGTCAAAGAATGTCCTAGATAGACAGGCATGAACACCTGGCTAAGAATGCACGATGCATATATAAAGTGCTGTGGGAGCTCTGGAAGCAGGAGCCACTGTGGCTGGGAATGTCAGCTAAACCTTCACTAAGGAGACAGAATTTGAGATGCGTTCTTGTGGCAAGTACTGCGGGTCACCTACTCAATATCAATTTCTTCTTTTTCCTCTAAACATAGCATAGATTTTTGTTTCGGGCTGCAATGTGATCATTTATGTTAATAAAAAACCAAAATAAGCAAGCAAAAAAAGCATACATCCCATCACAGCCTCACTTTAAGTCTAGGACTGATGCATAAACCCATCTCCAGGAGAATCTTCCAGAAAGCTCTTGACAAAGGACTGATGAGCTGGCCTAAGCCTTCGTTTGGTCCTTCATCCTTCGTCTTTCCCTGTCTTCCTATCTGCAATGTGGATAAGATGCCAGAGGTGGAGTAGCCAGCTGAAAATCACAGAACAACAAGCATGAAGATGAACACCACAGCTTATCAGTTCATGCTGTGCTGCTATGATAAAATACCTGAGAAGCTTCATTTATAAAGAACAGAAATGTATTTCTCACAGTTCTGGAGACTGGGAAATTCAAGATCAAGTGCTGGCAGGTTTGTTTTCTGGTGAAGGGCTGAGTCTCCTCTTCCAAGATGGTACCTTTGAGGCAGGATAGGTAGTCAAGGAAATGACCATGTTCTCAGAACGTAGCAGCTGTGGTGACGGCACAGTCAACACAATAAGCCTTAGCATTCGAATTATAATTGCGCTCACTCAAGAGAAGCTATCTTCAATAGGGACTTTCCTCTCTAGATAGCATGCACACTTTGATTTTACCTGCCCTCAAACTGACCCCTTGCTCATTATAATTGTAAAAGCCACACCCCTGGGTGGAGATTTAAGATGTTAATGAGAATGCGATGTGTGAACAAGCAGTTACTGCCCACGTGCATCCAGACGACCGCCCAGAACATGCTTACTAGTAACACCTCTTTCCACCTCCTTACAAATTACCATGTAAGGCTCCCATAAAGGGAGTCTCCCTAGTACCATCTTTGCTGTCAGCCCACCCTGAAATCTTCCTCTCAGGGTATACTGTCTATTCTCTATTCTTTTATCAGAAGAATAAATTGCTTTGTGCCGCACTTCCTTTGCTGTGTGTCTCTTGTTTAAATTCTTTTAAACCAAGAAGACAAGAACCGAGGTATCACATCAGCCGTCAACACCTTGAATGCTGCATCCACCAGGGGAGAGGGAAACTGTTCTTCATGTAACAGAAGAGCAGGAAAGCAAACCCTCTCTCACAGGCCACTTTTACAGTAAAGAGCTTTATTCCAACATTCATCCATTCATAAGGCTTTAATTCACTCATGAGGGCAGACCTAACACCTCCCATCAAGCACCACCTCCCTATGCTATTGCATTGGGGATTCAGCTCCCAACACGTGAATTTGGAGGGAACAAAAACACTCAAACCACAACACTAAGGATGGCTGAGCAGAAAGACAAATGAGGCCAGATCCCTAACAGCACTGAGGAGCTGATGACCAGCCCGGGGCTTTCTTCTTCTAGGTTTTTTGTTACATTTGGAGCTTAAACCTGTTTACTTGTGTAAGTTACCGTTTTCTTGCAGCAAAAGGTAATTCTATCTGCAACGGTCTTTAAGGAAGAAGATGACTTTAGTAAATGGGGTGGAGGAGCAAAGGGTTTCTAGGTGAGGGGTAGGGTTTAAGCAAAGTCTTGGCAGCACAAATAAGGTGTGGCTAGTGAGGTCAATCTGGCTGAACTGAAGCATCTTGGGGCACTCTTTGGAAAATCCTTTGGGTCCGTCTGAGGCTCTGTGGCATTATTGTGTAATGATTTTTCCTTTCTAAAATGGAAATAGCAAAGTGAGACAACTGGCGATTAATCTTAAGCAAATTATTGTAAAGATTTATGGGTCCCTTTCTGGAAGACAGAAACAGGAAGAAAACATGTAGAGTTTACATATTCCCCCCCAAAAGTCCTTCTTGTCTAAAACTTATGGTTTCTGATTTTTAAATGTTTTTATTCAAGAAGAGGAAAAATAATATGTCTTTCGGTTTTTCAAACTGAGCATTGTTTGGATGGCTCAGTTGAGCATTCCCCAAACAAGGTAACATGTAGGTCTCCCTGGCTCCTGTTCTCAACTTCTGTTCTTTGGGATGGATTCTCTATTTCTGTTTATTTCGGATGGCTGCCGAGACATGCTGGCAGAGACACTGCTACAGGATGTGGACACTCCCTTCTCTGAGATGCCAGAGGAGCCAGTTCTGGGTTGCTGGATGGCTCAACACCCAATCATTCAGAGAATGGGACAGCGTGGGTGATATCTTGATTATACCTGGGGCTGCATTTGTTGGGAAATAAAAGATCATCATTTTTTCATGTGTCAGTTTCTTTGTTTTCTAACATTTCTATTTTTCGTATGTGATAAATGTCATTGGAGACCAAAGTGGAAAGAATTCTGAGTTAATTCACGTGCTAAAATACTGTTCAAAAGAATATGGTACATATTTCTGCTGGCTATCCCAACTACCATTTCCAGCTCTATTCTCTCTTGCCACCTTTTACTTTAAAGTCTAGAAAAGTTAAAAAAAAATATGTATATATGCATATATATATACACACACACACATATATATACACACACGTATATATATATATGTATATATCTTTCCAGAGTCTTTCGAAGCTTGGGGTTGTAATTTGACATAATTCTAGCCAATAATATGTCTCTGTGGAAGTTTTCGGGAAGGTCTGATTAAGGTTTTGGTTTTTTTGTTTGTTTGTTTGTTTGGAAAAGGCAGACATATACTGCTAGTGGATGTGATGTCTGGAGGTGTAGCAGCCACCTTGAGACTATGTGGTCATAAGCATGAAATTAAAGCCTAGAAAATATCAGCGACTTTGGCCTTGGCACATCAAGTCACTGAACCAAAGGCAAGAATTACCCAACTCTAAACGTCTTATAATATGTTAAAAATAAATCTAGACCCTCATTTTCTGTTGCTTGTGATTGAAGGCATTCTTAATGGATACAGGTGGGTTGGTTCTGAACTGTTTGGGAAACCTCAAATTACAGACTAGAAGATTTGGATTTTTAAACTTTTCCACAATAACTACTTAAGACCCATAAGAACTTATACTAGAAACATTTCTGCCAAGTCATCTGCTTCTGGAAGGGGGAGCCCTAGACGTCACATAATACACTCCTTGAAACAGCTCATGGAAACCGGACTCAAGAGGTACGTGTTGGGAGTGGGGACGAAGTATGGCGGGGGGAGTATTGCCTGGGCTGAGCCAACCAGATTTCTCTCTGTGTGTCTATAATTTGAAACAAGAGGCCAGAGAATGATGGCATCTGGTGATGACGACAGAAGCTGAGAGTTCAAGGTCTAGGGTCAGGGATACCCCACAAGCAATAGACAGCAATAGACCCAGGCATCGGTTGAGAGAGGAGAATGGAGCACTTGCACTGAGGGGGAACAAGAAGTGAGAGGCAGCCTCAGCTTCCCGGAGTTTCCAGTGTCCAGCTTCCATTTCCTATTAGCTCCTGCTGCATTTCTTGTCCTTGAGTACCTTGAACACCTCCTGTGTAGCAAATTAAAAATGGATGCAAAGTGTTCGCAGCTCCTGTTATGAGTGGAATGTCTGTGGCTCTGCCTCCCTGCCAACTTCATATGGTTGAAGCCTTGGCCCCCAATGTCTCTGTATTTGAAGATGGGGCCTCTAACAATGTAATTAAGGTTACATGAGGTCATAAGGATGGGACCCTGATCTGACAGGATTCGTGTCCTGACAAGAAGAGATCCCAGAGAGTCTGCTGTCTCCTCACCACACATGCACAATGAACACCCATGAACACACCGTGTAACAAGCACCCAGGTCAAGAAACAACATTGCGACCACTGTAAAAGCATCCCTCGTGCCCTTTCCAACCAGTAACTACCCCCCAAGGAAAACCACATCCAGCTTTCTAACACCACAGAGTGGGTTTTTGCCTCTTTTGAACTTTGCGTACCACAAAGCTTTATGTGTACTACACGTTTTTGAATAGTATTTATTTCAGGACCTGAATTAATTGAATTATGGTCTCCAATGACATTTATTTAATATGTATAAACGGAACCATACTTCATAAACGTTTTTGTAATTGGCTTTTTCAGATCGACCCTGTGTTTGCAAGATTCATTCCTGTTGTGCACTGTAATTTTCTCTCTTATTGCTACCCAGTATTTTGTTATGTGACTATATCATAACTTGTTCCTTTATTGTACTCTTAATGGGCATTTGGGTACTTTCCAGTTTGGGGTTAATAAGAGTAACGATACTACATTCTTGTACATGCCTCTTGGCGAACCTGTGTGTGCATTTCTCTTACGAATGTTTAAGGAGTGGATTGCTGAGTCATACATTACGCATGTGCTCAGCATTAGTAATTGCTACCAATAAAAATTTCAACAGTGATTGTCCCAACAGATACTCTCCCAATGTATGAGACTTCTTGTCGCTCCATATCCTTGCCAACACTTGGTGTTGTTTATTTTTTCCATTTTAGCCAGTCTGGTGGGGGTGAGAAGATACTGCATTGTGGTTTTAGATGTATTTTTTTTAAAAAAAGATTGTGTGAGATGGCTCTTACTGTCAGTGATGCTACTACTTCATCTACACGGTACTGAAGAAACCAAGTTAATTTACATTTCTTAAATAGCTCTCCACTACTTTTGAGATTGGGCTAAAACTCTATACACTTCATATGTTATGATGACCACATAAATTGCCTTTTCCCTTGAAGAATGGATGGATATAAATAAGCAAATTGGTCATTTTGGCACATTATCAGCAGCTAAGCCAGGATGGTCAGGAGAGGTTTCCTGGAAGAGGCAATGTTTGCACCCCATCCTGAAGGTTGAATAAGGCAGTGGTGTCAGGGAATGAAATTCTAGAGAGAACAGCACAAAGGAAGGACTAAATCTGGGAAAAGAATGAGAAGAGCAGATGCTCAGTGTGACTGAAGTGATGGCACCTGGTGGTTGTCATAACATATGAATAACAAATGTTTGTTTAATGAATGGAAGTGAACAAATAAATGCATTACTATGGGATATTTGGAAATAGGAGTAAATGTAAAGACATAGTGATTTTTAATAATAATGATAAAATATTCAATGTCTCTTTTTGCTCAACTGGTTTAAGCAAAGAGTTGGTTCTGGAAAGCAAAATACATTCTGTTCAATTCTAGTATTAAAATAATTTTAAGAGATGCTCCAGGCTTATACAAAGTTCACTTCCTTTAATCCTAACACTTACTTGTGGGACATTAGGAAACTGATTAAAGCAAGTGACTTGCTGCTGATCTCAATGAGAATCTTTTCTGAACCCTGTCCTGATGGCCTGGTGGGCACAGAGGTTTGATGTCCTTTTTGCTATCTTTAGGCTCAAAAGTGTTCAACACAAGTTTGCTTAGTATTTCCCTCTAGATTTCCTACATAGGGAAGCTCTTACAATCCAAGAATCATCTATAGAGCAATCAGTCACCAGTGGGATATCGGATTCATCGTTAAATTTCAGAACACTGTGATTCTTATGGAACAATAGGGCATTGATTGGCTCCAGAATCAAGAATACTGATGGATGAATCTGTTGGTCAGCCTTAAGAAGCAACATTCTGAAGTGGTTACCAACGTACACCACTGTTAGCAGACTAAAACAGGAAGAAGAAACCTTGAATCTGATGGGGCTACCCACTTGATTTCTCCAACTTTAATCAGGATGGGTTGAGACAAAAATCACCTGCTAGTGAAATTCATTTATTACAGTTGTTTTAAAACCGCAATGGTCTTTAAACATTTTTTTTTTACTCTAAAATGTAAAAGAATAGAGAATTCAACATATAACCTTGTGAAAACTCGTTTGTTCTATGGGAGACGACTCACCCCCACCACTTCCATCTAATTACTATGAGCATCACAAGAGGAGGGAGCAGGTCTTCTCCATTTCCACACTCCCAGTGCCAGGGCCAGAGCCTGGACATAACAGAGGTCCAGTCCCTTCTTACTGAGCAAAATGACATTTATCGCCCATGTGTTGGCTGGCTGATTGATTCTGTTTTTGCCAAGCAGCAACTTTGAAGTACGACTCAGTGCTTTTTTTACATTCCAGAGGAACGCATTGCTTAGCATTCCAAGTAGATTTTACTGAGAGGTTTTTAGGGAAAAGAGAGAAAAACGTTTACAGTGCATGCAGCATTTCATTCCCCAAATATCCACCAAACATACACTCTCTCTCTCTCTCTTTCTTAGCTTTTAGACATTGAATTCCCTTTGTTCAAAAGAAGAGCTTCCTTCTTAGGAGTCTATGTTTTCTAAGAAGTAAAATAAATATCCATGAAAGACAACTTTTGGTGGTACTTATAATGATTTTAGATAATTCCCAGAAACAACATAATAACAAGTCTTGGGTTAAGAAAACTATTTTGTTTAGGTTTTTTTCTCCTTTTATTACTTCTCCCTTTTTTCCCATATGCCCATCATTTTTCTTTTCTCTTTTTTCTTTTCTTCCTTCTTTTTTTCTTCCTTCCCTCTCTCCCTTCCTCTCTCTCTCTTTCTTTCTTTCTTTCTCTCCTCTCTCTCTTTCTAGAGGGAACAGTACTCAGTTTCAGAACCCAGATGAGGCAGCAGTTTCTAATTAAACTTAAAGAACTTAAATTTCTTAATGTAGTATTTAATTTTATAATTATTTTGTTATATATAAAATTATACTAGCTTTTATTTTAACATAAAAATAAAGTAAGCCCTCTTATTAAAATAAATATAAAGCTGGGTATGGTGGCTCATGCCTATAATCCCAACACTTTGGGAGGCCAAAGCAAGCGGATTGCTTGAGCCCAGAAGTTCAAGACCAGCTTTGGAAACATAGTGAGACCCCCATCTCTACTAAAAGTAGAAAAATTAGTGAGGTGTGGTGTGGCTCGCCTGTAGTCCAGCTACTTGGGAGGCTGAGGTGGGAGGATCACTTGAGCCTGAGAGGTCAAGTCTGCAGTGAGCTGAGATCATGCCACTGCACTCCAGCAAGGGCAACAAAGTGAGACTCTGTGTCAAAAAATAAATAAAATAAAATAAATTCAAAATTAAGTCAATTTAAAAAATATAGTAACTGCTAATTGGTAACTTTAGAAAAGGAGAAAGTGGTAATATTAGGGGTTTGGAAAAATGACATAAGATCAAGTTGGATTTCTTGCTATTGTTGCTGAAACAACGTCTGGTATTATGTGATGATTAATGTTGTATGTCAACCTGACCGGGCCACATTATATCGAGATATTTGTTCAAACATTACTGCAGATGTTTCTGTGAGGGTATTTTGTTAGGTGAAATTAACATTTAAATCAGGGTGAAGGGAAAATTTTCTCTGTGTTTTTTTCTCTACTCTCAATCCACAATCATCAGCACAGAAGAAGACTTCCGTGATCAAAAGTGGGGGGTTTTCCCCATGCACTAAACAGTGAACACCAGCTGGGTGTCCTCCAATTCAATTCTGACACTGTCTACCCACTATCTATCTACCTGGAGACAGTGTCAGATCCCACAGGTTGGGGGCTCAGTCCTCAAGACTGCTCCCCATATCCCCAGACACCAGGTGCAAGTCCGGACCACCAGACCTTCAAGTTAGAGTTCCCATGACCCCCTCTTTGAGTTGGATTAATTTGCTGGAGCAGCTCACAGAATTCAGGCAAACACATTTATGGATATATTATAAAGGATATTGCCAATGATACTAAGAGATGAACAGGGTGATGTATGGAGGGAAGGGGCATGGAACTTGGGGGAAGGGGCATGGAGCTTCTGTGCCCTTCCTGAATACGCCAACCTCCAGGAACCTCCATGGGGTCAGCTATTCAGAAGCTCACTGAACCTAGTCCTCCCGGGTTTTTACAGAAGCTTCATGACATCAGCGTTCCTTTCCCCAGGGTATAGGGTGGGCCCCTCTTGTGGGAGGGTCTTAAGACCCACGGTCAGAAAGGTAAGGGAACAATAGAGTGAAAGGAGGGCAGGAGATCGGAGGCCTGCCAAGAAGCCTAACCCACCCAACATTATAGCAAAAGACCGTACAGGGGCTATGAGAGTTATGAGCCAGAACTGTGGATGAAAACTAATATATATCATAACACCACAGTCAGATTTTCAATAAAGCTGATTACCCACCACGATATGGCAGGCCTCATCCCATCAGTTGAAGGTCGTAAAGAAAAGACTGGGGTCCCCTGAGGGAGAGGAAATTCTGCCAGCAGACGGCCTTTGGACTGGAACCTCAACGCTTCTCTGGGATTCCAGCCTGCCGGTCTACCCTGAAAAGTCCGGACCTGCCAAACCTCTAGTCATGTGAGCCAATTTCTTAAAATCAATCTCTCTTTCTCCCTCTCTCCTTACATCCTGTTGGTTCTGTTTCCTTGGAGAACCGTGACTAACTCATAGTATTACCTGCATTTTAAAGATGAGGCTCAAAAGTTAAGAGCTACCCCCTAAACCATTGTATGAGTAAGTGGCAGAGCAAAGATTCAACTGTGGTTCCAAGTCCACCCATTGCACCATGCGACCTTTACAATTACAGGTATTGTTACCGTTTTCACACTTCAGTGATGGCCCAAAAAAGGGATCCATAATGACAGCAGGTCAGACAAAAACAGGTACATAGGATATGAAAGTATCTGGCCCAAGGAAGACTCCACTTAGGCGTCACTTTCTTCAGAAGTCCCTGAGAGCATGCATGTGCACACAGACACAAGCACATTCACACCCCAGGCACACTTTCACGAAGCTCAGGTGCAGGGCTACTCACTCACTTTTACTCTCAAATGCCTGTTCTCTGACATTACCACTGCAATGACCAGTTAGTCAGCCAAGTGGAGTTTAGTGTCACCCTGGCAGAGCCTTACTACGGTTCCAGAGCAAAGAAGGAAAAAGTCAAGTTGTTTAGATGCTCATGGGGCTTCAGGGTTTGTTTTCAGCTGCGTCTTTCAAAACAGAGGCTTGATTAGGATTGGGTAAGGATCGTTATACAATCCTTCAGGACTGGAAGACACAGCAAGTTAAGGACTGATAGGATTTGGCCCTGTGTCCCCACGCAAATCTGGTTTGGGATTTTAATTCCCAGGTGTTGAGGGAGGGACCTGATGGGAGGTGACTGGATCATGGGGGTGGTTTTCTCCATGCTGTTCTCATGATAGTGAGTGAGTACTCACAAGACGTGATGCTTTAAAAGTGTTTAACAGTTCTGTCCTTTGCACTGTGTCTCCTGCCGCCTTGTAAAGAAGGTGCCTGCCTCCCCTTTCCTCCCCCAATTATTGTAAGTTTCCTGAGGGCTTCTCTAGCCATGTGGAACTGTGAGTCAATTAAACTTCTTTCTTTTACAAATAACCCAGTCTCAGGTATTCTTTATAGCAGTGTGAACATGTATTAATACAGACTCCCAGGAGAAGGTTTACAAGAGTCCTGGAGTATATGAACAGTCGTTTGATACAGTCCAGTGGCTTGCATCCGCATTGCCCTGATCGTCCTGTACTTCCCTTCCTACTCTGAGGCATCACATCCAGAGTCTCCCCTCTGGCCTGTGGTGTAGCAGTGATCCTACACAGCTAGGCTTGGCTCTTGATAAGTACAGGGGAACTTTTCCAGTGTAAAGAAACCCTTTTCTCCTGAAACAAAAAACAAAAAAACACACAAAAAAACCTGGTTTTCAACACTACTCTCTCCCTAGGGACTCTACAAAGTCAACTTTGGGACTCAAAACTGTTAAAAACAAAACAAAACAAAACTCTAGCCAAATTAAATTTAAAGGAGTTTAATTGAACAATGAACAATTTGCAAATTGGGCAGTCCCCAGAATCACAGCAGATTCAGAGACACCCCGGGGGTATCTTGTGGTCTGAACAAATTTATGGACAAAAAAATAAAGTGACCTACAGAAATCGGAAGTGATGATGTACAGAAACAACTGGACTGGTTAGAGCTCAGCATTTGCCTTATTTGAAGACAGTCTGAACACTCAGCAGTGTATGAGTGGTTTAAGTATGGCTGCTGGGATTGGCCAAGCCTCGGCGATTGTTACAAACATATACTCCTAATTTAGGTTTTCTATCTTGTCTACCTTTAAATTAGGTTGCAGTTCATCCACAAGGACTCAAATATAGAAGTAGGGAGGATTCCTTCTCAGTCCATATTTAGTTTGCTTTAAGAAAACTAAGAAATGACTTTAGGCCTTCTCCCAAAGCAAGAAACTTATTGATCTAGCATGGTCTGTTGCCATGGGGCAATATGCTCTAAAAGGAATAAAAAATACAACTGTGTAATCAGGGGCACTATTTTTACATTACCCCCTTTTTGTCTGTCCCCTTACCAGTCCCTTGGTGTGGTCTCATGAACTATATTTGCTCTTACTCCTAATGTGCCTTTCAGCCATCTCTGAGCAGTGGCTTCCTGTTCTGACTTCACCATTGCACACTCTTGTTGCTGCTCTTCAAAGAAATCATGCCCAGCCAGGGAAGATGTCCACGCTCATCCCTGCCATTGCCCTTGTCAGGGCATTGCCAGGCAGGACTGAATTCAAATGACCATTCCAATTTACATAACCGTGTGTAAGCTACCCATGATTTCTGAGCCTTACTTTTATCTTAATTGTAAAATGGGCATGATGATACTGACCTCATGTATCAAAGAATTTTTGTGAATATTAAAAGTAAAGGAATTAATGTATGTAAGGAGGTAGTTATGGAGTTGGCCTTCCAAAAATACAAATGATACGAAAGCAATTACTTAGACCAGAATCCAAACTTCTCTTCATGGCCCGTAAGGTCTTTCACAGTCTGGTTCTTGGGCACCCTCTACCTTTACAGGGATGTTATCTATAACCAACCAATTCTCTGACACCAACTGAGAGTCTTACAATTCAATTTTGACGTAAATTACCTGGAGTAAGTCTCTGACTCCACAGGTTTAAGGGTTTAGCCTCCCAAGACTGCCCTCACCTGAGATGCCAATTGCAAGTAACCAGTTACGTTTCTCTCCACTTGGCTACGAAGTTGAGGCTTTCCATCACCCTCCCCCTGCCTCAGGTCAGGTTCAGTAATCTGGAGAATGACTCACAGAACTCAGGCCAATATTCTACTTACTATTAAAATTGATTATAAAGGGGGCAAATAGCCAGATGAAGAGGTACATAGGGTGAGGTCCCAATTGCAGAAATCTCTGTTTCCATGGGGTTGGGGTGCACCATCCTCTTGGCACATGGACATGTTTGCCAACTTGGAAATCCCTCAACTCATCGTTTAGGGGTTTTTAGGGAGATTTCATGACGTAGATATGGTTGATTAAATTATTGGCCATTGGAGATTGAACTCAGTCTCCACCTCTCTCCCTTCCCCGAGGTTGGTTGAAAACTCCAAGCTTATAACAAAGGCTTAGTCTTTCTGGTGACCAGCCCCCATCTTGAAGCTATCCAGGGGTCCTCCAAGAGTTGTCTCATTAGCATAAACTGAGACAAAATGGGCAAAAGGGACTCCTTAAGAATAGCGAAAGACATTCTTCTCTACCCGATTACTTAGGAAATTCTAAATACTTTGGGAGTTCTGGGCCAGAAACCCTAGACAAAGGCTATTTTAAGAAACATATTTATTATATCACAACCTCTTTTCCTCTTCTCCTGCTCCCTCTCCTACCACTCTGTCCCCTTGCTTGAATACATCACGAACATTCTCCACAAGGAACTCCACTTATGCTGTTCCTCTTCCCAAGACATCTGTCCACAAGGCACATTTTCTCTCTTCACGCTGGTCTGTGCTGAAAGGTCAGCTTCTTAGAAAGCCACAGCCAGCTACTCTATCCAAAAGAGCCCCCGGGCTGTCTACACCCCACTCTTCTTTGTCTGTTTTTGTAGTAATTACGATTGCATGACATTATGAGGTTAGCTTTTTTGTTTTTTCTCCATCTCCATCCTCAAAAATAATACAAACCCCAAGAGGGTAGAAGCTTTGTTTTCTCCACTATGAGCATCAAGATCAGCTCCTGACAAATGATAGGAGTTCAACAAATATTAGTTAAATGGAAGAATGGATGATTTTGTCCTGCTCTAAAAGATGAACGGTCTTTAGGTCAAGTGCCCAGCTTGATGTATCCTGGGATTAAGGCAAAACACAACTTTTCAAACTTGCATTTCATAGTAATTGGGGTGAGGGTGAGGAGGTGTTTCCCATTCCCTTCTTTTCCCTTTTGCCACTCAGTGGTCCCCAGAAAAGTTAGTGCTGCAAAGATCTCTTCCGGCCCGACCTGCTGCCACTTGAAATGGTTCTTCTTCACTCAAGGTTAGCCAATTGCCTGGGGGTTGGCAGGAAATATCAACTTGATCATTCTCTTCCCATGGGAGGTGTCCTTTCCATGTGATCTCTTTGGGCATAAAATGTTAATGAGCAATCAGTGGGCTCACTGCCCAATGCACATAGAAGCCAACACCTTGGCACTGACGTTAGAGGAAAGAAAAGCTTTATTGCAAGTCAACCAGCAAGAAGACAGGAGGAAATGCTCAAATCTGTCTCTCTGAGCTGGGGGTTGGGTCAGGTTTTATAAGCATAAAGTAACGAGGTGCGATCTGATTGGACCTTGCAATGAGGTGATGATCTGATTGGGTTTTGCCATGGGATAATGCCAGGACTTGATCTGATTGGATCCTCTGTTTCTTCTTTTCTTCTTCTTCCTCTCCTTCTCCTTTTCCTTCTCCTTTTCCTTCTCCTTCTCCTTCTTCTTCTTTCCAGACAGTGTCTTGCTCTCTCGTCCAGGCTGGAGCCCAGTGGCATGTCCATGGCCTGCTGCACCCTCTCCTCCTGGGCTCAAATGATGCTCTTGCCTCAGCCTATTGAGTAGCTGGGGCCATAGGTGTGTGCCATCACACCCAGTTAATTTTTTATTTTGTAGAAACAAGGTCTTGCTATGTTGCCCAGGCTGGTCTCAAACTCCCAGGCTCAAGTGATCCTCCCAGCTGGACCTCCCAAAGTGTTGGGATTATAGTAGTGAGCCACTGCATCTTCCCAGTGTCCACTTCTTAATGCAGTCTCTGCTCAGTCTGAGAACAGGCATGGTTGCACACTTGGTTGATCTGGGCACGCTCAGGTTATGTGACGTTTAACCTGGGGGCCCATGGCAAATGAAAAACAATTCACAACTTTATTATGTAAAAATTGAACCAGATTAGAAGAGACACTTAATGTGTATTTGGTAAGTACGTGCCTAGAAGGATACATACATGAATAAAGACATGAATGAAAGCCACTGCAAAATTCGATACACAGAGATCAACCCATCTACAGTATCTGCAAGGCAGGCGATTCAGGATCCATTCTTCTATCTTCAAATTCTCCACTAGCTCAGGTCTCCAAGTCTTGCTATGAATGTCTTAAAATATAAGAAAAATGGAAAGATTATGCAATGAACTCCCAGAATCACTTCAGTCTGATCAAACAGGAGTCAACATTTTGCCATCTATATTTTATTTCTTTCTCTTTCTTTACTCTCTATTTCTCCTCCTTCATTCCTTTTCTTCCTTCTTTCCTTCCTTCCTTCCTTTTTCCCAGTAAGCTGCAGACACTACAGTACCTTACCCCTAACTATTCCAGCAAGTATTTCCCAGGAATAATAGCATTCTTCTACTAACCATGTTATCATAACTGAGAATGTTAACAATAATTCTATGATATAATCTGCTATAAGGACTATATTCAAATTTCTCCATTTGCCTCAAGAATGTGTTTTATAGGCTGCTTTATTAGGATCTAATCAAGTATCATACACTGCTTTTGGTTACATCTCCTTTGTCCATTTTCATCCAGAGCAGTCCCTCTTGGATTTTTTATGCTTAACATTGCTTTGTGAATAATCTAGCCAATCTATAAAGCCAAACTATGATTTGCCTTCTTCAATAACATGCTACAATCTTAGTTTGCCTGGCTGTTTCTTTCTTTTGTCTCTCTTTTTTTTTTTCCTTGAGACAGGGTTTTGCTCTGTCACCCAGGCTGGAGTGCAATGGCACGATCTCAGCTCACTGCAACCTCCGTTTCCTGGTCTCAAGAGATCCTCTTGCCTCAGCCTCCTGAGTAGCTGTGATTACAGGCTTGCACCACCATGCTTGGTGAATTTTTCATATTTTTTGTAGTGATGGGGTTTTGCCCTGTTGCCCAGGATGGTCTTAAACTCCTGTACTCAAGCAATGCACCCACCTTCGTTTTCCAAAGTGCTGAATTACAGGCATGAGCCACCACACTCAGCCCTGGTTATTTCTCTCTGATATCATTTAAGTCATCACTTTAGTCCTTGTATTTCCCGTAATTGTAGATTCACATTGAACACTTTTGCCCAAAATATTTCTATATTAGTTTCCCGTTACCATTGTAACATAGTATCACAAATTTAGTGGCCTAAAACAAGACAAATTTATCATCTTACACAAATTTATTCGCTGATTGGGAATAAATTCTCTCAATCCTGCCATGCAGTGTCTGCTGCTTCTTCTTTCTTCTTCTTCTCTTCTTCTTCCTCTTCCTTCTCCTCCTCCTCATCCTCTTCTTCTTCTTCTTCTGCTGCTGCTTCTTCCATTTTCACTTCTGCTGCTTCTTCTCTTCTTCTGCTTCTTCTTTTTTGGAGACAGGAGTTTGTTCTGTCACCCAGGCTGGAGTACAGTACCAGAAACATGGCTTACTGCCGCCGTAACCTCCTGGACTTAAGCTATCCTCCTGCCTCAGCCTTTTTAGTAGCTAGAAGCCCTACACAGGTTTCAGTGGACCAAAATCAGCATGTTCTTTTCTAGGAGTTTCAGGGGATAATCTGTTTCCTTGAGTTTTTTTTATCTTTTAAAGGCCACCCACAGTCCTTGGTTGTGGTCCCATCTTCCATCTTTAAAGCCAGCACCATTGCCTCTGTTTGTTCATAGTCACATTTCCCTCTGACTACAGCTGGGAAAGGGTCTTCTCTTTTAGGGGCTCATGTAATTAGATTGAGCCCAACTAGATATTCAAGATGCTATCCCCATCTCAAGTACCTTACCTTGATCTGGAAATTTTCTTTGGTCATGGATAACATATATGTAGGTTCCAGGAATTAGAACACGGACATCTTTGTGGGGGGCTGAGCAGTATTCTGCCTCCAGCTTCATATGGGATACTTTTAAGTCATCACACCAAGAAGTCCATTAGGAAACTGTCATCTTTTAGTGAAGCCAAATTGAGGCGGTTTAGATGTAAATTGGAGAGGGAGGCAGTTAACCAAGCTGTGGGTCTCGGAACTACCTAGAAGTAGCAGGGAGGGGATTAAAAAAATGTAGCTGTTAGAGGCTCACACCAGAGATTCTGATTCATTAAGTAGGCCTGGCAGCTGCCATATTTGCCGTTCAGAAGTGGGTGATTCACACTTGTACAAGCTGGAGCTCAGCCCTGAACAACCAGATGAGAGATAACAGGTGGAGGCTAATTTTCTCAGATGGAGGGTCATTTTCTTGATCCCTTTCTGAAGTTGGCCTCTCAGGGACGCTTTGCTGGTGGAGTCATATCCCAATTAGTCAAAAATCATCAGCAAGAATGAATACTCACGTGACAGTCAAAGTGGGTGAATTTCCTAAGGGAAGTGGTTATTGACAGATTTCCTTTCTCAGGGATGATGGATTCACTCCTCCTGGGCAAAGGCAACGGGAAGGTGGGTAGCAACGCCTATTTACCAACTTTTATTTTGCAATATTTAGTATTTAAATTATATGGAGGTTTTGATTACAATTTTTTATTAAAAAGGCAATACATGAACATTAAAAAATTTTAATACAAATGTGTATAAAGTAAAAAGACTTTCTCCCCAGTTCTCCTCCTTTAAAGAGCTACTGTTACATTTCTTTTCAGTAATCTATGTGTATATGACAAATGAAAGCTGGAAACAACCTAAAAGAACATTAGTAGGGAAGTGGCAAGATAAATCATAGATTTTCATCTAAGATTTGCCATTGTGAAAAGGATGCAGAAGATCCCCAAGGGGGAAAGGCAAAATACAGAACAGTGTGTGTGCAAGATGGTCTCATTTGTATAAGAAAAATATGGATTTTCTTCCAGTAATCTATTGTGTATATAACAAACAGTATACACAATTTTGTTTATAACAAACGGTATACACAATTGTGTATATAACAAATGGTATACACAATAGATTACTGGAAGGAAATCCATATTTTTCTTATACAAATGAGACCATCTTGTACACACACTGTTCCGTATTTTGCCTTTCCCCCTTGGGGATCTTCTGCATCCTTTTCACAATGGCAAATCTTAGATGAAAATCTATGATTTATCTTGCCACTTCCCTACTAATGTTCTTTTAGGTTGTTTCCAGCTTTCACTATTACAAACATTGCTGCAATAACTAATGCTGCATACAAGTCACTTACCGCACGTGTATTTTAGGGCAAATATCCAGAAATGGATCTGCTGGGTTAGAGGGTTGGCTTATTTAAAAGTTTAAATAGATATTGCTAAATTGCTTTCTAAAGAGATTGTGGTAATTATACTACTACCAACAGAGTAGTAGAGTGCCTGTTTTAAAACATCCTATTTTGTACCCCCTCTTAAGCAATAAGAGTCTCAAACTAGAGTCTGTTTTTTTGTTTTCTTTTGAGATGGAGTCTCCTTTGTCTCCCAGGCTGAAGTGCAGTGACAATCTCAGCTCACTGCAACCTCTGCCTCCTGAGTTGAAGTGATTCTCCTGCCTCAGCCTCCTGAGTGGCTGGGAGTACAGGCATGCCACCATGCCTGGATAATTCTTTTTGTATTTTTAGTAGAGACAGGGTTGGACAGGCTGATCACAAACTCCTGACCTCAAGTGATCCACCCAGCTCAACCTTCCAAAGTGCTGGGATTACAGGTGTTAGCCACCACGCCCAGCCTGGAGTCTGTTTTTATAGGTGACTTTTGCCCAGGACTCAAGCTTTGTGAATATAGGGGAAAGAGAGCTGGTCTAAAAATCAGAGCTTCTATGTCCTCATCCTGGATATATTTCCACTCTCTGGGACTTCAGTTTCTCATCTGATGAAAAGAGCTTTGACCTAGAGAAATGCTGAATGATTCCAAATCTGTGGTTCCCATCTGATGTGGCAATGGCCAATCACCACAATGTATAAAAGAAGCTCAATCAATGTCTCATAATGAGCCAAAACGGTGAGATGCCTTAGATAAAGTGTAAGCATTGATCTTTTAAGAAAGATAGCTGGCAAACTTCAAGGAATTGGTGAACCACAAATGACTGCAGATAACCAAGTGTCCAGTTGAATGTCATAGATTACAAGGACTGAGGCTCTTCATGGGAGTGAGGCCTGGGTGTAATCAGAGATTCATAAGAAGATGCCATTTTTCTAAGATTTTACAGATAAGTAGAAATGCACTCAGCAGTGGTGGTAGAAAGGAAGCTGTAGTCACAGTGGACCATAGAAGTCAGGGCATGGAGGTGTGGAAGTCCAATCAACATGATGGAACAGGGTGCTGGAGTGTGGGGAAAGCCTCTTGATATGTTTGGCTGTGTCTCCACCCAAATCTCATCTTGAATTATAGTTCCCATAATCCCCACGTGTTGTGGGAGGTACTCATTGGGAGGTAATTGAATCAAAGGGGGCAGGTTTTCCCATGCTGTTCTTATGATAGTGAATAAGTCTCGGTAGACCTGATGGTTTTATAAAGGGCAGTTCCTCTGCACATGTTCTCTTGTTGCCACCATGTAAAATGTGCCTTTGCTCCTCCTTCACCTTCCACCATGATTGTGAGGCCTCCCCAGCCATGCAGAAGTGTGAGTTCATTAAACCTCTTTTTCTTTATAAATTACCCAGTCTCAGGTATTTCTTCATAACAGTATGAAACTGGACTAATACACTCCACACCAAATGTGGTCCTGCCTTATCACTTGTTTGCCCAATTGCTGAGAAAAAACAATGAACTCCTAATCTCCACCACCAACATTCCTTCTACAGCATTTCCTGTCTCAGGTGATGCTAGCTCCATTCTTTGAGTTTGGTTAGACTTTCAGACCATATTTGGCTGCTCTTGTTCATAACCCATGTGAGTCCATCTCCAAATTCTATTGATACAAGCTTCAAATATATCCAGAATCCAAATCTTCTTTCCACCTTCACTGCTCCCACCTTGGTCAATGCCACCATGGTCTCTCAGCTGGATTGCTGGAAATACCTCTTAACTGGTTTTCTCACTCTTGACACCCTGCATGCTATTCTCAGCATAGCAGTAGAGTAACCTGTTTGAGATGAAAGTCCAATAACATCACTCCTCCAATGGCCTCACATGCCACCCAGAGTGAAAGTCAGTCTTTACAATGACCTACAAGATCCTATGGGTCATGACCTTACCCTGACCTCCATCGTACCACTCCTTCCCTGCTGTCTCTCCAACCCTCCTTGTTGCTCCAGACATACTCCAGCCTCAGAATTATTGCATTAGCCATTCCTTTCGCAGGGAAAACTGTTTCCCAGGATATCACAGCAGGTTCACATCCTGGCTGCCTTCTCAATGAATTGGACCATGAAAACCCTATTTAAAACGGCAATCCGCTTTCACCTCCCCTACATTCTCAATTTCTCCTAATGCTCTGCTTTCTCTCATAGCACTTACTTTGCTGTATAATTGAGTGATTTTCTTACATTTACTGTTCATTGCTGGTTTCCCCATTCCACTAGGATTTTTGTCTGATTGCCGTACTGCCTTGCTCCACATGTTTGTTGAATGAATGAGTAAATAAATCATGGGATTTTCTGATGGGGAGCTATGGAGACAGAGTGAGTTGTACGTGTTGAAGTTTGAGTCTCTGTTGAATGTCAACTGATCCTTTAGGGGTTAAGAGGAATACAAATGTGGAGTGGTCCCATCCAGGGCTTTGCTTCTGGGCTGCCTCTACTCATTGGGTAAACCACCCTCTCCGACCTCAGTTTCCTCCTCTGCAAATTGGGGACAATGATGCAAACCTCTCAGAGAAAACTAAACAAGGTAACAGTGCAACAGCGTTTTAGCAGGATGCCTGCTATTTTATAAGCGCTCAATAGATCTGAACAATTTATTAGTATTTAAGAGAGGCATTATATCTTCTTCTAGAATGTGCGTCCTAGAGGGGGGAATCCGAGTCAGATGAAGCTCCTTGCTCTGAGGACACTCATGGTGTAATTGCACGGGGGTGGCCTGGCAGCCACACCTTTGGGACCTTGGCCATGACACCCCACTTCCACTGTCTTCACATCGAACCAGCTGATCTTGCCCAGGCCTCATTTCCTATTCCATGTGACGACCTTTGCCAGTGAAGCCAAAAAAGACAGTTTGGGTCTGAGGGAAAATTTAAATAAAAAAAAAAATTAAAGCTAGTCTAAGCCCAATTCTTGTTTCTTTTCTTTTTTAAAGCCGTTCTTTCCCTCCCCCATCCCCAGTTAGGAGTAGAGGTACCCGCCCTTTAAGGGTTGGAGCCCTCGAAAGAAATGAAATGGGCGAGCGAGGACAGGGCTGAAGGTGAAGGCTCGGAGCCGGCTCCTGCTGGAGCAGGGCAGGAGGTGGAGCCGCGGGAGCGCGCCCCGGACCTGCCCGATCGCTGGGGCAATTGCGAGCCAGGTGCCTGCCGAGGGACCGCGGCCCCGCTGATTGGCCCCGCGCGCATCGGGCGACATAAGGCGACGGGCGGGCCCGGGCGGGGCTGGCCTCTGGCCTCTGGGCCCTCCTCTCTGCAGGGTGCGTCAAAGCTCTGGCCGAGTTTCCTTTTCCCTCAGGTGTGATTAGGCAAGTGTGCGAGCAACCAAGCCCCAGCCGCTGGCTGCCAAGCGGGTGACTAAGTCTGCCGGGAGGTGTGGCGAGAAAGTGAATTTAGAAAGAATGAGAAGGATTTCCTGACAAAGAGATGGCCACCTTCAAAGGAGCTTTCACTTCCCCTCCGTGCAAAGGGCCATGTATTGACCCATTTGCTAAGTACCGGGTGCCTTGGGGCGTCCTTATATGGCTGGGCTCATTGCATGCTTTAAATTCCTGCTTTGTAGGCAAGGAGAAAGGGGGCGCAGAGAGGTAAGCACTATCCCCTTGCGGTAAGTGACAAAGTCAGGCTTCCCAACCTCAGCCCCTTGCCTTGAAAAGGAATGAACCACTCCTATCCTTTTTCCTTTTTTAAAGGAATATAAATTCCATGAATAAGCATCTTCTTTATCCCAGGTTTTCTTGAGGACTTCAAACTAATTTTTTGCATTATAGATGGTGACAAGGAGCCCACACAGACCTCAACCTCCACCTGCCTGAAAAGCCACACTCCCAATCCTACCCTTCAAGCCTGCTTGTCTTGAATTTCTTATTTATTTTTATTTTATTTTATTATTTTATTTAATGTTTTGAGACAGGGATCACTCTGTTGCCCAGGCTGGAATGCAGGGGCACCATCGTAGCTCACTGCAGTCTCTATCTCCCAGGCTCCAGTGATCCTCCCACCTCAGCCTCCTGAGGAGCTGGGTCTACAGGTGCATGTCACCACACCCAGCTAATTTTTTAATTATTTGTGGAGATGAAGTCTCACTATGTTGCCGAAGCTGGTCTTGAACTACTGAGTGCAAGCAATCATCCTGCCTGGGCCTCCTAACACGCTGGGATTACAGGCATGAGCCACGGCACTCGGCCTTGAATTTCTGATGTCACTGAATCACTGAGTCAGAAATATAGAAAGGGGTCCAAACTGCCCACTCCCTCTGAACTGTTCTACTGCCAGGCTAGGAAGGGTAGGCTCTTCCTGCCGGTGGCTCCGACCAGGCCAGGCCAGCCCAGTCATCTCCAGATTGCTTTGGCTATAGCAGGTGACCCTGCCTCTTGACTGCCTGCCACAGGGGTCTCAAAACTTTTGGCCTCTGGACCCCTTTACGGTCTCAAAAATTAGTGGGAACTCCAAAAAGTTTCTGTTTCTGTGAGTTATGGCTGTTAATAGTTACTGTATTAGAAATTAAAACTGAGAAAATTAAAAAAAAACATTATTTTAAAACAATAGTAAACCCATGACATGTTCACAGAAACAGTTTTATGAAAAATAACTATATTTTCCAAAACCAAAGGTAACTAGAATAGCAACATTGATTCACATATTTGCAAATCTCTTATTATTTATGTATATATTTTTTTGAGATGAAATCTTGCACTGTCACCTAGGCTGAAGTGCAATGGCTCCATCTCAGCTCACTGCAACCTCCACCCCCGGGGTTCAAGCAATTCTCCTGCCTCAGCCTCTTGAGTAACTGGGATTACAGGTGCCTACCACCACATCCGCCTAAATTTTCGAATTTTTAGTGGAGACGGGGTTTCACTATGTTGGCCAGGTTGGTCTCAAATTCCTGACCTCATGATCTGCCTGCCTGGGCCTCCCAAAGTGCTGGGATTACAGGCATGAACCACCACACCTATCTGCAAATCTCTTTAGTGTCTGCTTTAATGAAAACCAGCTAGGTTTTATTGCTTCTGCATCCAATCTGTCATACCACTGTAGCTTCTGGAAGACTCCACTGGTGACTCTGGAGGGAGAGACAGTAAAAGAGGCAAATAATCTTAGTTTATTAGGACAATGGTTGTGACTTTAAAAACCCCTGAAAGGGTCTGAGAGACTTTCAGGAAGTCCCCAGACCACAATGCAAACAGCTGGTTTGTTTTAGAATTTGTGGCTTTGTTTTGCTTTGTCTTGGTCTACTTGATTTTCATTTCCAATTCATTTTCTGCCAAACATTTCTGCTTTGTGCCCACTCTTCTAAATAAAGGTTGTAAGTGTCCTGGACGTCAAACAGTAAAATAGGTAACTCCCTAAACCAAATAAAGTGGAGCCATTTGAAAAATATTTCCATTTTACTTAAATTCAGTATCTTTCCATCTACAATAAAATCAGAAAATTGTGAATACCTATGAGCTCATATACCCAAAGACACTCATCACCACCAATGTGCACATACGAAACTGACAATAAACCAGAGCAAGAGAGTCCCTGCCTATGGTAGGCAGAAAAACGCCCCTGCCTCCAAGATGCTCACATCTGAATTTCTGGAACCTGTGATTACCTTACACAGCAAAAGGGAATTAGTAGATATGTCAACATTAAGAATCTCAAAATGGAGTGAGCATCCTGGGTTATCCAGGTGGACTCAGTAATAGTCACATTTATCATGAAAAGAAAGGAGACCCTCTCTTAGCTGTGGTTGGAGGGAAATGTGACTATGGAAGGATGGTCAGAGAGATGAAATGATGCTGACTTTGAAAATTCAAGAAGTCACAAGCCAAGGAATGTGAATGCCCTCTAGAAGATGAATCAGGCGAATTAGTGGATTCTTCCTGAGAGTCTCCAGAAAGGAAGGTATCTTGCTAACATCTTGACTTTAGTTTTGTGAGACCTTGTTGGCCTTCTGACCTCCAGAATTGTAAAATAATATATTTGTGTTGTTTTAAGCCATTACGTTTGAGGTAATTTGTTACAGCAGCCATGGGAAACTAACACACTGCTTCAGTCTTCTCTTTCCTCACTAGAATTTGGGGTGTTGCAGGCTGCCCAGGGCAGGCCAACAGAGAAGTCCAGGGGGGTAATGGAAATGAGGAGTTCAATTATACAGCCTCTCTAATCAATGAGCTGAGACCACTGTCTGTTGTCCTTAAACAAAGCTATATCAAGGTCTGGGTGTCCCCAGAAGATACCCATTACCCCACACCTAGTGTTGGAAATAGATGCTTGGTGCTGCAAAAAAAAATTAGCACTGAGACAAAGGATCTTTTAGTAACAAAATTTTTACTTCCTGGACTGCAGGAAGGGTACCCTTGCTAGCCATTGTGCCATGAGAGTACAATGAACAAAGGAACACACATGAATTTATCCCTTATGCATTTGAGGTCATCCTTACTGCTGTATCTGATCTCCATTGGCTGGAGTCAGACCTCACAATCTAAACTAAAACCCGATTGGGCTAATAACTTAAAACTTTTCTAAACAGATAAAAGCAATGGAGAGCTGGGACATGTGAATGAACATGTCCAGCTCAGATATTTTGGTTAAAGTGCAAGGACATAGAATGTACTACATGCCTGTAAGCAAAAAGGAACTTTTCTACTTCCTACACCTAGGAAGAGGGAAGTGCACATTGACACATTGTAAGCTCTTGTTCAAAACCTGTTTGGAGAGTGCTGGCTTGCTTTCTTATGAAGTGTATTAGTCTGTTCTCCTATGGCTATAAAGAAATACCCAAGACTGGGTAATTTATAAAGAGAAGAGCTTTAATTGACTCACGGTTCTGCAGACTGTACAGGAAGCATGATGGTGGCATCTGCTTGGCTTCTGAGGAGTCCTTAGGAAACTTACAATTATGGCAGAAGGTCAAGAGTGATCAGGCCTGTCGCACAACCAGTGCAAGAGCAAAAGGGTGAGGGAGGAGGTGACATACACTTTTAAACAAGCAGATCTCAGGAGAACTCACTCACTATCTCGACGACAATACCAACGGGATGGTGCTAAATCATTTATAAGAAATCCACCCTGTGATCCAATCACCTCCCACCAGGCCCCACTACCAATATCGGGGATTACATTTCAACGTGAGATTTGGGCAGGGACACACATCCAAGCTGTATCATGAGGTTTTAGTAGAGAACTTAACAAAAATCTCTCCCCAATGTCTTGAATGAAATAAGAGAATAATGATTGTGTTATACTATGGACAGACATGTTCTACCTTAACAAAGAAATAACAGAATAATCTACTTTCTTCCTGATTGTCACCACATGAAATAGTCACCTGATTGATCCCAGAGAGCTCAGCCATGGACCATACACAAAATATAACTTCCTGATAGCTTGGGGCCCAGGACTTTTCCAGACTTCCAAGAACACCACTTTCAGTGGAAGGCTTGAAGCAGTGCAGGTAAGAGTTAAACATTACTTAGCAATGTATTTGATAGGCAAGAAAGGCATGCTAGGTGTCTGCCCAGGTATCCTGAAGTTTCTGAAGTTTATTTTTTTTATTTAAAAAAATTTTTTAGAGAGGGTGTCACTCTGCCACCTAGGCTTGATTACAGCGGCATGATCTTCACTCACTGCAGCTTCAGCGTCATCTCAGGTGATCCTCTCTTCTTAGCCTCACAAGCAGTTGGAACTACAGGCATAGGCCATCACACTGGCTCATTTTTTGTGTTTTTTGTAGATACGGGATTTTGCCATGTTGCTAAGGCCGATCTTGAACTTCTGGACTCGAGCAGTCTACCTGCCTCAGCCTCCTAAAGTGAGTTTCTAAAGTTTTACAATGAAAAAACCAAATCAAAGTCCTGGCTTGCCAAGTGAGGGAAGCTGTCTCTACTTTGGTGGACACTGAGACATCAGAGAGGTGCCACCTCTCCACCTAGTGGTCCCAGTCAAGGAGGCCTGCCTGTGACAATGAAGCCTAAGAAATAAAAATTACATTCTAAGCCCCCCAACTCACTGAATAAACCATCTTGGGCAAGAAGACCATAACTTGGAAGACTGAGTTCTCAGGTATGACAGGATAGGAGACTGAACACACCTCCTTATACCTCCTTCCTCGTAAACCACCATGAGCCTTTCTTCCCTAAGGGCTAAACAGAAACCAGCCCTTTCAAAAGACGTCACACTACTGTCAACTAACTGCCTGACACTGCCCCTCCTTTTTTGCCTAATAAGAGACTACTGACCATGGAGTGGTTCCAACCAGTCTATGGAGAATGCCTGTAAAGGGTTTTCGTGTCCTCTGCTTCACCTTTTGACATCAGATGGCCCAAAACTCCACCCTCGGATCATGCTAGCACTGCCATCTTTTTTTTGTACATGGGACTCAAGAAGTGGCATGAAGCTCAACTGTGCCTGTTTCGCCTTTTTGTAAGTATTTATGACTCCTCCTACAGCTTACAGAATACACAAATTCAGCTTCCATGCTCAGCATAAATTCCTGTTCCCTTTGCCTCTGCCTTAAAGTGTTTGTTGTTGGCTTTTGGTCAGAAACTGTGCTTCCCAGCCCGTCAGAATGACCACCCTGCAGGCAGCAATTGTTTATGAGAAAAAGCTCTCCTTTCCAGATTTATGAACCTTGACATTCTTCAGTTGACAGGCCATATGTACTCCACCACCACCTCTGACTGGCGGGTTCATCCCTCTCCCAGGACGCCTTGGGACTTGGCTTGCATGTCCCCTTCAGCATAAGGTCCTCTGCTCCTCAGGTGGCTGGTCTGAAGACCCTCTGGGTACAGCTTCTGCAGAGCAAAAAGTGCCTCTGCCATTGGACCATGCTTTCATACCTCAACTGCCTTCTCTGCAACTTCAGCGCCCCTGCCCTCAGCAGAAGGGACAAAACAGGCAGAGTCAGTTCATCATCTGAGGACATGCTCCCTTCTGGAACCTTTTCTTAAATACCCCATCTGGGTCAGCTGCTGTGTTCAGGCTTAGGGAAATGCACATGGATAAAATACCATCTCCAACATAGATTCACAGGATTGTAAGATTAACAATGGACCCCAGCAGTCAATCTGCAATTCACTAAACTTTAAGGAGCAGTTACTAAGATCCAGGCATTAGAGGTAAAGCAGACATTTCTATGCCCTTCGGAGCTCACAGCTAAGTCAATGCATGCAGGGAATGGTGGTGGCATAAAAAAGGCAGCAGAGCAGTTGGGGATCCAGAAGAAGGAAGTGACTGTCAAAACACCTGGAGGGACAGGAGGCACCAAGGTATCACAAAGAGCTTGCAATGATGATTTTAGATGAGTTAACACCCATCAGATTGGGGGAGGAATTTATTATACACAACATGGATATTAGTCTCAGGAAATGAGTTCCCTCCTCCACTCCTGGTAGGAGCATAAACAAGGCAGAGATTTGACACAAACCACCAAAAGGCTGCCCGATCCCTTGATCCAGCAGTCCACCCACGAGGAACTTATTCCCCGGATTTACTTGTGAAAGTCTGCCCAGATAAGCATACAACGATGTTCACTGTAGCCTTGTACGTGATAGTGAAAATATAGGAAGTGAGCCAAGTTTTCATCCACAGGGGCCAAATTAAATAAAGTGCTGGAAGGCTCTGCAGAGCAAGACAGATTTGTACGTCAATATCTGAAGATAACCAAGATATATTGTTAAGTGGACAAAGCAAGATGTAAAACTCTGTAAAAATTACAATCCCATTTCCCTACATGATTTTCATGGTGGCTGACAGGAGAATGTCTATGCATATAAATTAAGTGAGTGGATTTGGGGGGAAGAATCCTAAGAAACTGTTAGCTGTGGCTCCTTGTGTGGAGAGCCGTGGGAAAGAGGAAAACTGCTTTTGTTTTCATGTTGTATCTTTTGCTCTGCTGGAATTGTTGAACCATGTATTACCGTCTGAATTGTGCTTCCCAGTATTTCCTATTCTGAAGTCCTCAGGATATAACTGTATTCAGAGCTGGGGCCTTTGAAGAGGTAATTTGTTAAAATGAGGGCATTAGGATGGGCCTTAATCCAATATGACTGATGGCTTTCTAAGAAGGGGAGATTGAGACACCCATAAACACAGAGGGATAACTTGGGAGGACCCAGGGAAGATGGCCATGCACAAGCCAAGGAGAGGAGCAGCAGGTTTCAGGGGCTGGATCATTTGACCTCTCCTGAGGAAGGATATACTCTGTCCAAACTCAAGTTCCCAAGGAGCTCTGGTCCTCAGTGAAGATGGTTTTACCACAAACTCTCACTGGCCACAAGCCACCAGAGTGCGAACACAATTTTGTATCTGTTAGAGATGACACATCAAGTGAACAAAACATTGGGTTTCTCTTTGCTTCTTTCCCTAAAGGCTGCTGGGTGTTGTTAGGTTTCACAGGAAGGACAAGGAGGAATTGGAAACTATGACAACTTCGAATAAATGAAACCAACACTTGGCAAGGAAGGAAGGAGCCTACAGTTTCAAAGGATCCTGAGACGTCTGTGAGATAAATAAGTTGAAAGGCAGGTAAACTGTTTCCTCGCCCAGGGAAAGAGACTTAGCAAGTTAACCCCTTTGTTATCGTGCTTTGTGGGATTTCACAGCTTGAGCGTTTTCAGCAACCCAGAAGTTAGGGTGACTACTTCATTCTGGCTTGCACAGGACTTAACCAGTGCTCTGAAAGTCCTGTGCTCTGGACGTTCTGATCCCCAGTCTTGGACAAACAGGGACAATTGATCACTCTATCAGTAATTCCCTTCTTTGAATTCTGTGCTATTGAGCACATGTATTTAAGTATAGCAATGGCCTTGGCAGAGCCTTTGTAAGAGGAAGCAGGAGTTGGTTCCAGGAAGGAAGCAAATCACACTGCCACATATGCACCTACGCCACAATCTTGCATGTTCTTCACATGTACCCCAAAACCTAAAGTGCAATAAAGAAAAAAGAGGAAGCAGGAGAAAGCAATTGGAACTTTCTGCATTCTCTTAGTACGATTCCCTCCTCTAATCCATTCAACAACACTAATTTCATCAACAGAGGGTTAGAGAAGGGAATGTGGCTGGCCCATGCTCACACAATTCATGAGGTCATGGGCTGGAATGTAAACCCAGGTCTGTCTGGCTTCAAAACCATCAAAATAGTTATGTGGACACTGAAGTTCATACATTCTGCTGAAAGGTGATTGTATATGTTGGACCTTCACAATGACTGTAAGTCTTCTTTTGGTTGCCTATCCATGGACTGTAGACAGGCCTGTCTGGCTTCAAAATCTCCATTTTTAACACCTATGATGTGTGACCTAACCTGGGACCTGGTGTTGAGTAGGACCTCAGTGAATGGTTTCTAAATGAGCTGACTGAAATTAAGGTACATAAAAATTAAATGACTTGCTCTTGGTTACACCTTGTTTGCAGAAAGTTTGAGAATAGAACCCATACTCCTGGCTTCATAACCAAGGCTCATTATACTAGAAAGCAGGGAGGACTTATAGTTATGTGAATACTGCACCAGATTTGCCATAGTTCAGTGTAGAACTGTGTATGAAGTTAATCTCTCAATACTACTTTGTGGAAGATATTTCTGAGGCAAAGATGCACATGGCTCTAGGTCACTAGACTTCAGAGCACAGCTGGTACTAGATAAGGGACAAGCGCTTAATCAGGTAACTCTAGTGAAAAGCTGATATTCATGACATTTGGGCAAATACAAACAAACCAACCACCTCTCCCTAAATGAGCAATGATATGGTGTTTTGTTGCATCAGGAAGTGTGTCATAGAAACTACCAGCTGGAGCTTGACTCTGTACTATTCTACCAGTTTTAGGAGCATTCCACTTCATTCCAACAGCATTACAAATGAGCCTTGTTTTTGGTGAAACTCAATACCACGCCAGTCATCCACAAGTCACTAACCTGATAATGTTAGCTTTTTGGCATAGACATGAGGTTGAGAAATCAGGCCATACAGATTTGGCTTCAAATCCCAGCTCCATTATTTTCTAGTCATAAATCTTAGGATGCTTAGTTTCTCCAATCTTTCTTTGCCTCATCTATAAATGAGGATGGTAAAGAATCAGTCAAGGCATCTGACTGTTAATTATACTAATAAAAATTAGTATTGCTACAACTTTCCAAAAAACTAAAAAGAAATAAGACAGATGTCTTTTAAACCATCAAAATTGTCATTTGGACACTGAAGTTTATATGTTCTGCTGAAAGATGATTGTGTATGTTGGGCCTTCACAATGACTGTAAGTCTCCTTTTGGTTGCCTGTCTATGGACTATACATGTCCCTTTTGAATGAATGTCACATAAGAAAGTAGAGACGTGTAATCAATTTTCAGATAAAATTCTTAAAAGGGAACAAATTTCATAGGGAACATATAAAAGATGTTCCCCATCTTGCATAATAGATATCTTGCTTTGAGAGGCTGTGGGAGGTCAGGTGTGGTGGCTCACCCCAGCACTTTGGGAGGCTGAGGTTGGTGGATCACAAGGTCAGGAGTTTGAGACCAGCCTGACCAACATGGTGAAACCCTGTCTTTACCAAAAATACAAAAATTAGCTGAGTGTGGTGGTGTGCTCCTGTAATCCCAGCTACTCAGGAAGCTGAGGCAAGAGAATTGCTTGAACCTGGGAGGGAGAGGTTGTGGTGAGCCGAGATCATGCCACTGCACTCCAGCCTGGGCAACAGAGCAAGACTTCATCTAAAAAAAAAAAAAGAAAGAAGGAAAGAGGGAAAGAAGGAAGGAAGGAAAGAAAGAAAAAAAGAAAGAAAGAAAGAAGGAAAGAAAAAAGAAAGAAAGAAAAGAAAGAAAAAGAAAGAAAGGAGGGAGGGAGGGAGAGAGGAAAGAAGAAGGCTGTGGGATTTTGTGGAAAAAGTGTTCATAGGCTTAGGATACTGATAAACTTCACCACAAAAACACAGCATATGGGAAACCTGCAGAAACATTAATTCTGTTTTAGGACCTGCCAAGTTGTCAATGACTCACCTCTCTGCCCCAGGTCTTACTTTAATTCTGTTAATCCCAGTGAAGTTTCAGGAAACCAAAAGATCCAGACAAGTCAGAGACCTCTCCTTCCCATCCAAGGCAAAACTAAGCAGCATTCAGATATTGGATTCACTGTTTTGGGCCCTCTGTACAAGGGTTTTGTTGTATTCTTTGGGTATGGTGAGGCCAACAGACCAGGAGATGACTGCCATTGAAGAAATAGTTTGTTACTCACAGTTCCCTGCAGGAGGGGGCATGCCACACCACTCAGGGTGGGCAAACACCAAGAGGAGAGGTGTCCCACGCCACTTGGGCACATGGGGAAGCACCAGGAGGCAGGTGGAGCAGGAGGACACTGTGGCAGGCTCCTTTATTTTTTGCAGGAAGAAATGGTCAAGGCGGGGTAAGCAGGTGTGGGGTTGGTTAGTTTGAGTCATTTCTGAGTTTTTCTGAGCTATCCACAGTGAATGGACAGGAATTGGTAATGCATTTTGCTGTGGAATGTGCCACATAGCATCCTCAGTCTCTCCACGTCTTCAGAAAAATAGAGACCACTCATTAATGGGATGTTGTTGGGGATGCAACTCAATGTTGGGTCTTTCTCTGAGGTTGGTACAGAACGGGAACAGAGGCTGCCCATGGAAGGTGAGACACACTGAGTTCACATCTGTCTCATCCACAAGAACTGGAGGTGCCTCAGCAGTAAAATTATTCTTATCCATCTCTGTACTTTGCGTGCACAGTGCTTGGCAGAAAGTGGGTACTCAAAATTAATGTTTATTGCATAAAATTGTCTCTACAGAATGTGCCGTTTCTTTCCATCACTAGCATCCTAAGTCAGGTTGTACCTGGATCATTCTGTTACCTGATGGAAAGTCTTGATTGTGAGTCATTCAGGTTACCAGTATATTGAACAAAGAATTGAACAAAACTCACAAACCAACCAACAAAAGAATGAAGCACTGTAAGAAGCAATGAAAGGGCAGATTTATTGAAGCCAAAGTACACTCCACAGAGTGGGAGGAGGCTCGAGCAAGTGGCCCAAGAGCCATGATTACAGTGTTCTTGAGGGCTTTTATTAAGCTATAGAAATTTGGTAACACCCCTATGAAGGATTGGCCTGTGACCAGTCAGAGGCTGTAGTGGAAGCTTCTGTCTCCTTATCGCAGGAGTGAGGATGGGGCCTGTATGCTGCCCAGTTTTGCCTAGATCTGGCTGCACCTGTTATTCTTTTGCTTATGCCTTAACCCTTGGTTCCCCTAATTCCTTCCTGCCTCAACTCCATTATCTTTCCTACAATTCCCATGTTTGCAGATTCTCCTACTGCAAATGCATTCTGCATTCTTTCACCATTGTCATTGATCTTCATCACTACTTTGATTATAGCTCTCATTGACTTATTGAACTTCAGTGCTTCTATTCCTCCCTCCTCAGAAACCTTAAAGAACTCCTCCCCCGTTGCTTAGAATCACATCTGATTTCTTCATCCCGAGATCTGAAAATTCACAGGGAGTTCTAAAGATGAAAAGAACTCAGTATGTAAAAACTCTTGCAAAACATTCAGAATATTACACATGATTATTAATATTTTCAGTTTTCTTCCATCCAGATTTATAGTAATTGGGACTTGTCGACCCCCTTGAGTGTAGCCCCTGGCTTGGCATTGGCCAAAGAAGTGGAAATGAGCATGTCACTGGATGGAAACTTCAGAAGCCATGCTGATTTGCCATGCTCCTTCTTTTCCACAGGTAAAGTGACCACAACATTCCATCTGCCCAGGTCCTGGTGTGAGAACCCACAGAGGAACACTCCCCTCCCCCCGGGCTGATCTGAGACAGGGCTAATCTGAGACAAGGCTAATCTGAGACAAGGCTGATCTGAAACAGGACTGATTGGAGACAGGTATATACAGCTAGCCCTTGAACTACACAGCTTTGAACAATCCAGGTCCACTTACGTATGGATTGCTTTTCAATAAGTATATCAGAAAATTTTTTGGAGATTTGTGACAATTTGAAAAAACTTGCAGATGAACCATGTAGCCTAAAAATACGGAGAATTTAGAAAAAGTTAAGTATATTATGAATGCATAAAATATATGTAGATATTAGTCTATTTTATCATTTATTACCACAAAATATACACAAACTTATTATAAAAATTAAAATTTATCAAAATTTACACACACACTTACAGACCATACATAGTGCCATTCAGTCAAGAGAAATGTAGATAAATATAAAGATGCAATATTAGATCATAACTGCATAAAATTAGCTGTAGCACATACTATATGTACTACTGTAATAATTTTGTAGCCACGGAAAGCTGCTATTACAGTGAGATCAAGGGTTGTGAGTATCTACTTAAAATGCCTTGTGACACCGATCAGCTCCACGTGAGTTCATCTCTCCAGCAATTTGCTTATTGCGGTAAATAGTGATCTCATGTGGTTCTCAAGTATTTTTCATCGTGTTAAGTGCAATACCCTAAATCTTGAATAACGCCATGGCACCCCACACAAAGGCAGTGCCATATAGTGACGCTGGAAGCACTCCCAAAAAGCACAGTCACAAGCTGACATACAAGATCTTCAATTGCTAGATATGGACCATCAGTTGAGGTCTGCAGCTGCAGTTGCTGCCATTTTAGATTGATTGTTCATCTTGTAAACTTACAGAATCAAAAAATACAGTAGAGTGCTGTAAATGTATTTTCTCTTCCTTATGATTTTCTTATAACATTTTCTTTTCTGTTGCTAATTTTATTGTAAGAATACAGTGTGTAATACATATGACATACAAAACATGTGTTAATTGACTGTTTAGGTTACTGGTAAAGCTTCTGGTCAAGAGTAGGTTATTAAGTTTTGGGAGCGTCAAAAGTCTGAGTGCACTGGGGTTTGTTCCCCTAACCCGTCCATTATTCAAGGGTCAACTGTAGCAGGAACTGCTGTTCCTCTTATTTAATAGGAATTATTACTGTCCCATATTGTAGAGGAGGGAGGGAGGGTGAGAGTGACTAAATCACTTGCCCAGGTTCTCAGCTATTCAGAGGTAGAACCAGGATCTCCCAAGTTCCAGTGGGAGATCTCATCACCAAAGAAGCCCCTTTTGCACCGTGCAGGAAGATACCTAGGCAGAGTGAAAAGCACAAGGGTTTTGTTGTTAGATCTGGATCAAATTCCAGCTTTGCCATACCCTAAGGAGTCCTAGTTTTCCTGTCTTTAAGATGGCAACAATGACAAAATCTGTCTCACAAGTTTCTGGGAGGGGTGAAAGAAACTAGGATAGAAAGCCCTGGCAGGCATGCAACAGGGAGTTGGTCAGGTAACCTCGGTTCTTTACCACAGTCCAGCTCTCCTCTTTGTCCCCTGGATTGGCCACACCCACTGTCACCCTTAAGCCCTTGCTCATGCTGTTTTCTCTGATTATAAATCCCTCCCTGTCTCCTCCTCTTATATCACTCAAAACCCAGCTGAGATTTCAGCTCTTCCATGCAGCCTCCTCACTTATTCTTGTTCTTCTATCCCCACTTAGTACCCTGCCAGCACTTGACGCTTAATCAGCCACAGTGGATTTAAGTGTTTCAGCTGTGAGTGGCTTATCTCCTACATTACACTAGTATTCCTTGAGGGCATTGACCAGCCTCCTACATCCTTCCCTCAGCTTGGCCCGGCCCCAGCTCTGTCTCTCCTTGGATGAGTGGCTCTGGGCACTTGCCCCTTCTGATCAATGTGCCTAATCCCTCTTCTGTACACACTGGGGACCACTGGAGGAGCTCTGAGACTCTCTCTTGTGAATACTAGGTGAGTAAATGAAACTGGGCCGAATCTACAATAGGAAGTGACCAGTAGAAACCGGTTGGGTTTTCCAGTTACCTCTGTGGGCCAGACATTGCACCCAGTACCTTGGAACTTCTCTAGTTGTCAGAAAGGCCCTAGGACACTGCGTGTTTAGAGCTGAAGAATATGAACTTTAAAGGGATACATAACTTAATTGGCAATAATTGGTTGAGAATGATTTCTTACTGATGACTACATATTTATATGCCATGCGCTGTGCCAGGAATTCAGAGTGATTCATAAGGCAGACATGGCTATCGTGGGGGCAACTGGTCAGGGTGGACTTCGCAGGTGGTACCTTTACCAAAACAGTCATAGGTAAAGAAAGGCAGATTTATTAGAGAAAGTATAAAAATATGTTGCAAGGTTGCAACAGGCAGCGACAGCAGAGAAGGGGCTATCTGTAAAGAAGCAGGGCCTGGAGGGAGCTATTTTGGTGGGGTTTTTGCGATTAGCCATCTCGTAAAGAACAATTGTTTATTGTTCTTCCCCACCTGGGTCCCTGCCCTACCTGGGGCCCCTTCCTACTGGTTGGTTACTTAGCAGAACTCCAAAATGGTCCCCAGCTTGCTTCAGAGAGCTCACAGCCCTGATGACAAGTGAGACTATCAACCACCAGTACACTACCACCCTTGTATCATCCTTTTCTGTGTATGAGAACCACCATCATCACGGCAGTTACCTCCAATTCAGCACATTTTACAGATCATCATCAGGTAATTCTACATGCACGATCTCATTGATTCACCAACACATCCTGAAGAAGGGAAACTATTTTTCACTGATATCCTTCAAGTGCCTGGAACAGTATGTGGCACATTGTAGAGGGTAATTAAGTTTTAATTGAATGACTTTGTTACAGGTAGTTAGAGGGGCAAGAGAGGGCTCTCCCACTACCTACTAAGAATTTTGGGTGACTGCTTAGCAATTATCACATTTCCCCTCTAAAAGTGATAAATTGGCAGCCAACACTAGAGAGAGATCGTTTCCTGATGGTCCACATCTTTCGCACCAAAATGTTAGTTGAATGTGGGTGCCGAGGGGAGGCTGAGGCAGAAGAATCGCTTGAAACAGGGAGGCAGAGGTTGCAGTGAGCTGAGAGTGTACTACTGCACTCCAGCCTATAAAGTCCTAGGATCAAGGTTAAACATTGCCCTTGACCTCAGTGCCCACTTGAGTCTCTTCCAAGTGTACTTTCCTTTCCTTCGTTTCCTGTTCTAAAGCGTTTAAATAAACTTACTCCCGCTCTGAAACTTGCCTTTGCCTCTTTTTCTGCCTAATGCCACTCTGTCAAATTCTTTCTCCTGAAAAGGCAAGAATTGAGGTTGCACAGACCCATACGGATTCACCACCTGGGACTTTCCATTGGAAAGCTTACACTGGTAACATGTTCCCGTTTCACAAATAAGGTTCATGGAGATTTGCCCAAACTTAAGGGAAGCGTGAGGCTGGGATCCAAGGTGTGAGTGCATTTTGCTCCTTCAAGTTACCGTTAACTTGGTTGGTAAAAGAAATACCAATTCTTTGCTTTCCTCGTTTACCCTCACTCTCTTCCCTAAGTTACTGTTTTCCCTGTTTTGCTTTCCAGCAGCTTCTCACTCAGCTGCCATGCATTGACTTCCCTGTTGATCCAGCCTACTTCGGACCCAAGTATTCCTGTTGCCAGATAGGACGGATGAGTAATGAAGACTCCAGCCCTCAGAGACCTGGATCAAGTAAAGCAAAATTCCCTTCCTCTGCTTTCCTTGCAAGTGGCTAAACCCGTAGTCACTCTGGGAAAAAAAGTAAACTGAAAACTTGAAAAAGTCTCGAGACGGAATCTAACTCCATCTCTGTCCCCGATAAAAAGCAAGATCTTAAGCCAAATTAAGTGAGCTAATAAAAATCAGTCCTATTCAAGTGCCCAATTAATTTAAGCATGAAGATTCTCAGTTTCCAGCTTCACCGATTTTAATCCAACAACCCTCACTATAGAGGCCTTCTTTCAGCCTGCTCCGTTTGGAGGTTTTGCTTGCTGGGTATATATCTGTAAGGTAAATCTTTATTATTTCCTTACTATAGACAATTATCTGGCTGGAGATGTCACGTTTTAGACCTTGGCCATCTTGTGCAAGTTACAGAAGCTTTGCCAAAGGTGCATTCCTTCTGTCTGGACTTATATCCCTGACTATCCACTCTATCATCACTTATTCATTCACTCAGCAAGTAAGGATTTAGCATGGCTGTGTGCCAGTCAACACTCTCAGCACAGCAGATATGGAGCTCCCTGACTGGTAGAGGGATGTGGGGGATGGACAAGTGATCAGGCAATAAGAGCACAGAGAGTGCCAGGATCTGTGCCCTCTTGGCCCCTCCAGATCTGGGCTTCATGAACAATCTTCCCTCTTCTGCAGCATCATCCATTTCACCCTCTGTATGTTCCCCTAAAACCGTAAAACTCATGCACTGGCTTAGGATGATACCGAGGAGAGATATCATCCTACCCTTCTCCATCCTTACCCAGACTTCTAAACAGAGTAATCTACATCTTCAATGCCTACTTTACCTTCGTTTCACACCTCAACCCCCAGTAATCCATCCACCAAGCGAGTCATAACTGCTCTTTCTAAAGTCACCTACAACTTCCGAAGTTCTGTGAACCCCGAAAATTTGAGACAGGTCTCAGTTAATTTAGAAAGTTCATTTTGCCAGCGTCGAGGATGCACACCCATGACACAGCCTCAGGGAGTCCTGATAACATGTGCCCAAGGTGATTGGGGCACAGCTTGGTTTTATACATTTAGGGAGATTTGAGACATAAATCTTGTAGTTGCTAGCCCAGGTGAGGAGGTGGAAAGACCCTCAATTTAAAAAAAAAAAATCACAGTTTAATCTCATTTGTGTCCTTTCTGTTAATTCCTTTTCAGTATATGTAAGATGTATATTGGTTCCGTCCAGAAAACCGGGGACAACTCGAAGCAAGGCTTGCAGGTCACAGGTAGGTGAGAGACAAATGGTTGCATTCTCTTGAGTTTCTGATAAGCCTTTCCAAAGGAGGCCATCAGAATATGCATCTATCTCAGTGAGCAGAGGACTGAGTTTGAATAGAACGGGAGGCAGGTTTAACCTGAGCAGTTTCCGGTTTCAACTTTCCCTTTGGCTTAGTGATTTTGGGGGCCCAAGGTATTTTCCTTTCACAGTTCTAAGCAGAAGATGCTCTTTGTCTCTTATTTACCACCATATTTAATGCTATTGATCACTCCAGCCTCTGCTCCCAGGAAGCTTCTTCCTTCTTGTCTTCTCTGGTCTTTCATTCCTTGTCTATAGCTTTGTAGATTTCTTCTTCCTTTCACTCCGCAGTGCTGGTGCTCCCAGACAACCTGTCTACTTTCCTAGATACTCCTTCTCCCTGGGACATCTCATTACTTTCAGGGTTTTAACTAGAATTTACCTTCTGGTGGCTTTATCTATTTATTTTTGAGACAGAGTTTCACTCTTGTCACCCAGGCTGGAATGCAATGGCACAATCTTGGCTTACTGCAACCTCCGCCTCTTAGGTTCAAATGATTCTCTTGCCTCAGCCTCCTGATTAGCTGGGATTTCAGGCGTGTGCCACCTCGGCCAGCTAATGTTTGTATTTTTAGTAGAGATGAGGTTTCATCATGTTGGCCAGGCTAGTCTCGAACTCCTGACCTCAGATAATCTGCCTGCCTTAGCCTCCCAAAGTGCTGGGATTACAGGAGTGAGGCACCTCACCTAGCCTACTGGTGGTTTTAATTTCCAAATCTCCAGACAGAGAGCACTCAGTATTTGGACTCAAATTGAATGTCTGCTAGACATTTACACCTGGATGTCCTACAAACTCAACTTGTCCCAATCAAAACTCATCAGTCACCATTCTCTAAACATCGTTTTTGCTCCTTTTGTATTTTAATTTTAATTTTATTTATTTCTTTTGAGACAAGCTCTGGCTCTGTTGCACAGGCTGGAATGCAGTGGTACGATCTTGACTCACTGAAACCTCTGCCTCCCGGGCTCAAGCCATCCTTCCACCTTGGCTTTGCAGTCACAAAGCTGAGACTACTGGCACATGTCACCAGTCCTGGCTAAATTTTTTGTATTTTTTGTAGAGACAGGGTTTTGTCATCTTGCCCAGGCTGGTCTCAAACTTGTGAGCTGAAGAGATCTGCCTGACTTGGCCTCCCAAAGTGCTTGGATTACAGGTGTAAGCCTTCACGTTAGGCCCTGCATTTTTATTTTTAATCTCAGCTATTGGCACTAAAATTCAGTTGATTATACAAATATGAAGCCTGGCTGTTGTCTTCACTAACACCTCTCAAATTTTTTAAAAAATCAAAGTTTAATCTCATTTGTGTCCCTTCTGTTACTTCCTTTTCAGCTCCTTCTCATCTCTCACTTGGGTAAGTTCTATCTCCTTCTACCTCATGCCCCATTCAGCTCTTCACCATCTCCCACCTTGGCCCTTATTTTTCTGGCCCTGTTCGTCTCCTGGGCTCATATCTTCTGGCTCATAGCTCTGTCTACTGAATTGTTGCCAGAGAGGTCTTTATTAAAATCCATATCTGACCATGTTGCCTCCATACCAAAAACTCCTCAATGGAACCCTGACACTGATGCAATAAAGTGCCAACTCCTTAACCAGAAGTGCTGGGTATTCTCCACCTGACTTTCTGGACTCACTCACCACCTTTCTCTACCTCTCTGACCTGGAAGGCTGACCTCCACCGACTGCCTCAGCTGAGCCCTCTGCCTTCTGGTTGGGTTTGGCCATTGGGAGGCATGAGAAAGATATCAGAAGGCAGGAGGAAAACGTAGCTGGGATATTTATTATCTTGTCTCCATGTCAACCCGACCTATGTTCCTCTACCAGAAGTTCCAGCTCCAGTGGTGTGTGGTGGTGGTAGCAGGAGGGGGTCCCTAGTATTAAAGGCACAGCCACCATTCTCTCTTGAGTTCTGGTCCTGCTCTTTGCCTCTTTTGGCCTAGGGGAGGTGGTGCCTCCTGGGCTTGTAGTTTCTAGCCCAGGTGTCTCATAACCCATTGTTGGTGTTGTTAAAACACATGCTCTGAGTGAAGAAACCCCCAAACAGGCTCCGTGTGAGAAACATGGCTGTTTATTCACCTGGGTGCGGGCAGGCTGAGTCCAAAAAGAGAGTCAGCTGAGGGCGGTGGGATAGGAGTAGGTTTTGCAAGCTTGGAGTAGACTATGGAAAGTTACAGTTTAGGGTGGTTTTTTGCAAGCTGGGAGGGGGTCATAGGGTCTGGAGTCATGAGGTTGACCAAGGTCGGTTACAAAGTCCAATGGCCTTATCAGTTGAGGCTGGAATAAAAAACAATAGAAGAATGTCTCAAGTTAGTTAGTCACCACAGGGGTTGATTGTTCCACTTTTCATGGTCTTCCAGTTACTCCAGGTTTTCTAATTCTGGAAAGTCCTCCAGAGGTGCAAATGAGGGTCACAGGGGTCGCCATAGGGTCCATGCACCATCAGTCAGCCTAAAAGACCTTACAGGTTTCCCTTAACTCTGCCTGTATCCTCGCTAATAGGTCCCCCATTAACACTCCTCAGCCACCCTGTGTGCTATGTTTGCTTCCTGCTAAAACTTCATCTTTGTGCTTCCCAATTCTGTCCTCAGGTGTTGCATCCCAGCAGCACCCCCCTGCTTCTGCTTGGGTTTCTCTGCAGGAGGCTTGCTTTTCCTCACCTCTAAGCCTTCGCTCAGGCTAGCCCTCTGCCTACAGTACCCTTCCCATTCCTCCTTACCTGGTCCAATGCCCCGCTGAAGCATTACCTCTTAGAAGGTTTCTATCTGTCCCAGGCTAGGCGTAGGTCTCTGTCCACTTTCACTGTACTTGACACATTACCATTAAATCCTTCCTTTCTCTTAGCACTTAGAAGCATAAAATTTAATGATAAGTTGCCCATGTTAAAACTCTAATCCTGCCTCAGTTTTCCCCTCTGAAAACAAAAGTTGCTACCTCATAGGATCATGGTACTTCATTAATGAAGCCATGTGCACTGAGTGTGTAACACAGCGCTGGACATACAGAAATATTTGGCAACTGTGAGCTTTCGGTCTCTGTCTGTTTCATGCTCTTGATAATGATCTCTAGGAAGAAAGGACCTTTTCTTACCCAACTTTCATCCTCCTCCAAATGCAGTCTAATAATTGGCATATAATAGGGGCTCAATGAAAAGGTGTTGAAGAAGGGAAAGAGGAAGTAAAGAGAAAGGGAGAAGTGAGGAAGAGAAGAAGGAAGAGTGTTATACTAGAGGGAAGCAGAGGAGATATAGAAGTCCCTGCTCAACTAGGGGTGAGAAGAGAGGGATGGAGGTGGATGGAGTCTTAGAAACGGACTCCCATGGTGGGGAAAGCCACTCCTGGCAGGAAACGAGCATACACAATGGGGAGAAGCAGGGGTCGTGAGAGAGCATAGTGAATTGCGGAAAGAGAAGGAGCTGGAGCTCTGCTGGGCAATGGTGTCTAGCAGGGACATGAAGATGGGGAGCAGAGGCAGACTGGCCAGGCAAGTGGGACCCAAAGCACCTCCTGTACTCTGATCTGAATGTGAATTTCAAGGGTGATGAGAAGCCACTAAAGGGTTGAAAGCAGATATGAGATGCACTGTCCACTACCCCATCTTGTCCCTAAGCAGCCCGTAACTGGCTAGCTACACCTGCCCAGCATCCACCTCTCCAGCCCTCCTAGCTGCCATCATCCATCACCGGCTATCATCTTTAGCATCTGTCCCACCCAGGGTGACCATCAGGAGAATAAGCTTCAGACTAAGGCAGGCCTAGGTTTTGTATGCCCTTAGCCAGGTTGTTCAACCTTCTCATTGTCCTCCTACTTCTTACCTGTAAAATGGGTGCAAGGTGCTGCCCTTTCCTGAGGGGGATGTGGTGAGATGAAGCCTGTACGGCTCTCAGTGCCTCCCAGGCTTTGTCTCTTGCTGGTGCTACTTTGCCTCCTCCACTGCTTTGCTGTTGCAGCTGTAGCCCCTGTCTGCACCGTGAGATGCTCCTGCTGAATCCGAACAAGTCTAGTCACTCTTCAGAGTCCCCAGAAGTCCCTGCTAACCTCTGGAACATGAAGGGCCATAGGGAGGTTTTCATCAGAGTCTGTCAAGATAGATTACATTTCTTTTTATCTCTCACAGTGAACAAAATTGCACTTCAGCTCTGTGAACAGATATGTGCCCAATACCCTCAGAGTTCCAGAGGGATTGTTTGCCTCCTAGTTTGGGTTTGCTCTGGGCCCTCGGCAGTACTCGGAGCTCGTGAAAAACCACACACACCTCCCATTTGCCTTCCCAGCATGCCTTTGTTTTCAGCTACTTTGAATGCCAATATTGTGTTGAGAATCAGGATGACATCCTGGGATGGTAATTCTTCTGGAAGATTTGAGCTCATGGGACCTATTTTTTCTAATTTAATTCTGGGGGAACATGGAATCATATATTACTGGGTCACATTCTTGCCTTATTAGAAAAGCCAACTCCAAATGCACTAATTGCAGCTCTTCCCACTGGTCTTTTGAAAATCAGCTTCTTTTTAATTAACAAAGGAATAAGAGTTTGAACCATATGAAATTGTTGTTTGATGAATCAAAAATAATAGAATATTAGTGATTTCATATGATTAGCCTAGTACAAAGGGGAGTGAACAGATTTTAAAAGTAGTGAGGATACATAGGTCTCTCTCTTATCCCAGTCTTCTGCTTCCTTCCCCAAAGGTGATTCCTGTTGCCAGTGATCTGAAAAGCAATTATATACCATTTGAGAAACATTGTACATATGCATTAATTTATAAACACGTGGACACACGACACTCACGCTGTTTTTTTTGACCTTCATTTATTTAGCTCAGATTTCTCTTAGAAATCATCACAGCTAACTCATTCATGTTTTTAGTCAGTTCCTATGAGTGAGTACACTCATTGCTTCCAGTCTTTAGTACTGTAAATAATAAAATAAAAGTTAAAAAAAAGAAGAAGAAAAGCAATGTCATCATGAACATCTTCACACACACATCTTTATGATGTGCGTAGCATAAATCTCTGGAAGGGACTGTGATTTTATTTTCAAAACTTAATTAATTAACTAATAAGTAATTAAATTTATTTATTTCTTTATTGAGACAGGGTTTTGTGCTGCCACCCAGGCTGGAATGCAGTTGCAGCACAATCTTAACTCACTGCAGCTTCTAACTCCTGGGTTCAAGCAATCCTCCTGCCTCACCCTCCCGAGTAGATGGGACTACAGGTGTGCGCCATCATGCCCAGCTAATTTTTTGTACTTTTTGTAGAGATGAGGTTTCACCATGTTTCCCAGGCTGGTCTCAAACTCCTGGGCTCAGAGCAATCCACCTGCCTCAGCTTCCCAACATGCTGGGATTACAGGCATGAGCCACCACTCCTGGCCTGGATTGTGATTTTAAACTTAGAGAACTACTGACAGATTCTTATGAAAATGGGTTGTCCTCATTTGCATTCTCCCCAATAGTGTGTCTTCTCTCGCTGTAGTCTACACTCATGCCTTCCCTCCTGACTTAAAGAATATTTTGGTCCAGAAAAGATCATATTCATTTAAAAAGCTAAACTATAAGAGCAATGCTCAGAATGCTCATCACTGCCCTGTGGGCTCTCAGATCCACCCCCCAACACTCTCCCCATTGCTTTGTATGGCGTTGGGGTGAGGCTGTGGACACAAACTCATTTCCCAGTCTCCCCTGCTCACTGCTTCTGATTAGGTGTGGCCAGTAGGAGCAGAGGGAGGGAAGAAGCCAAGACATTGCTTCTCTCTGTTTCTGGTGGCATTTTCAGCAGGCACTGTGACTCCAGTGTCCCTGGGGTGGTTCCTTCCTCCAGGGTTCCATTGCAGCAGCAGCCGCCCTGCCAGCGTGTCCTGGCTCCAGCTGGGTGTCCTGGCCCCTGGGCTTTAGCAACCCCGCTTCCTCCATTTGTCTCTCCAGCCCTGGGGCTCCCCGTGGGAAGCTTCTGGATGTTGGATTGCCCCATTGTGCCCAGGCTGCCCTTTTAGCTTTTCCAATATCTTTGTAACTGGTTTCCCATTTTTATTTTTTATTTTATTTATTTATTTTCTTTGAGATGGAATTTCACTCTTGTCACCCAGGCTGGAGTGCAATGGCATGATCTCAGCTCACTGCAACCTCTGCCTCCTGGGTTTAAGTGATTCTCCTGCCTCAGCCCCATGAGCAGCTGGGATTACAGGTGCCTGCCCCCAGGCCCAGCTAATATTTGTATTTTTAGTAGAGACAAGGTTTCACCGTGTTGGCCAGGCCGGTCTTGAAATCCTGACCTCAGATGATCTCGGCCTCCCAACGTGCTGAGATTACGGGTATGAGCCACCGTGCCCAGCTCGGTTTCCCATTTGTAATCACCTCTGTTGAACTGTCTGTTTCAGTTTGTCTCATTTGCTCACCCCTTCTTAACTGGACACCAAACTGATGTACACGGGGTTGACAAGGAGAATGGCCACATTCTTATACTATTGGTGGGAATGGAAATTGTTGCATATTTTTTGGCAGGCAGTTTGGCAGTCTGTACCAAGAGTTTTAAACATGCATACTCTTGCCTTGTCTTTGAGAGATATGTGTTGAAATACGAATGAAGTGATATGGTCTCTGGAATTTGTTTCAAAACAGTCCAGGGAGTGGGAATAAATGGGATCTCGTGTAGATGCAACAAAATTGGCCACAAGCTAAGAGCTGTTTGAGCTGTCTGAGAGATACACTGGCATTCATTACTCTGGTCCTCTTTACTTATAAATGTTTGACATTTTCAATAAGAAAAATTGTTTTCTGGCCACGTACAGTGGCTGATGCCTGTAATCCCAGCTTTTTGGGAGGCCTAGGCGGTAGGCTTGCTTGAGGCCAGGAGTTTGAGGCCACCCTGGGCAACACAGTGAGACCCCATCTTTACAAAAAAAAAAAAAAAAACAAAGTTAACTGGGTGTGGTGGTGCAGGCCTGTAGTCCTATCTACTCAGGAGGCTGTGGTAGGAAGATCCCTTGAGTCCAGGAGTTAGAAGCTGCAGTGAGCTGCTATGATTGTGCCACCTCTGTACTCCAGCCTGGATGACAGAGTGAGACCCTGTCTCAAAAAAAAAAAAAGAAAAAAGAAAGAAAAGAAAAAAACAGTTCCAAAAAAACTCTGTTTTCCAAAAGCAAAATCTTAGACCTTGGAGATGATTTTTTTTTTTGAGATGGAGTCTTGTTCTGTCACCCAGGCTGGAGTGCAGTTACGCAATCTAGGCTCACTGCAACCTTGGCTTACTGCAACCTCTGCCTCCTGGGTTCAAGTGATTCTCCTGCCTCAGCCTCCTGAGTAGCTGGGATTAGAGGTGCGTGCCACCACGCCCAGCTAATTTTTGTATTTTTAGCAAACAGGGTTTCACTACGTTGGACAGGCTGGTCTCAAACTCCTGACCTCTGGTGATCCATCCACCTCGGCCTCCCAAAGTGCTGGATTACAGGCTTAAGCCACTGAGCCCAGCCAAGCATGTCAATGTATCTTGATGATCCTTTTCAATATCTGCCTTTCTACCTGCTGACCCATTTTTGGCAATGTGGTCTAATAAATGATCAAGCTGGGTATGTCCCAGAAATGTTGTCAGGAGCTTCATAAACTTCATCTCACTGAATCCTCCCTGTACTATGCAGAGGTGATGGCGTTCCTCCAATGCACAGACAAGAAGGCTAAGACATTCGGAGAAATGAAACGATAGCCTGAGGCCTCCCCAGACAGTGGGAAGGTAGAACAGATTTCAATCCCAAGGCCCTGCTCATTCCACTGGCTGGGGCTGCCTCCCCGGCAGACTCCTCTGTATGAGTGCTTGAGAGCACAGCTGCCTGGGGAGGTTCCAGGCTCTGCTCTTACAAACTCTGTCACCCTGGAAAGTGACAAAACTCCTTACAATCCTAGTCCCTGGACAGTCTTGACAATAGGGTGGTCATGAGGATGAAATGAGCTGATGCAGGGAAAGCAGTTTGAGCAGTTCCCGGAGGAGTGGACCTCCACCTTGGCTGCTTATTGCAGTCACTTGGGGTGCTTTAACAATTCCTGAGCTGTTCACTCCTACAGTTCTGATAGGACTGCTCTGGGATGCAGCCTGGGCATCAGGATTTTCTAAAGCTCCCCAGGTAATTTTAACCTGCAACCAGGGCTAGGAACCACTGCCTCTAGCAGGCAGGAAGCACCTAATAAATGTTGGCTAGGACTCTTTTGTCCTGTCTGACCCCCACGCCTGCTTCTGCTCGGAAGCCACGGGCACTCCCCTCCCCACCTTGCTGTGCCTGGTGGCCCAGAGTCCAAGGGGTTGGCTTTGGGCTTTTCCAACAACATTGGCACATATGCCAGGATGGCCCATCTGGGTCCTTGGACACCCGCCGTTGCTAAACCCCAGCTTACCTTGGGGCTACCAATATTTGGCTTAGAGCAAACTTCATACTCAGTTCCAGGAAAGACAATTCCAGGAACTAAATTAACAATTGTGTTAGTGGGAGTGGGTGTAGAAGGAGGTTGCACCTTCAGGTTTGGGGGGCCCTACATACTTCCAGACTCTCCTATGACATCACTCACCTTGGCTCTTTTCGATGGGAGTGGGGGGCATTGCTTTACTTTGGATAATGGTTCTGACAGCATTTGGTAACAAATGTGCCACCACTAAGTCACCTTGTGCCTGGCAGTCAGGTTCTGGAGGCAGTGCTTATGTTTGTAAAAATTTATTTTAGTCAAAATTACCTTTAACAACGTTTCTTTTGTTGGGTACCAGATAAAGTCGTTGGTTTGCATTTAGAACAAAAATAAAATACATATTTTTAAACTCTGGAAGACCAGAGACAGACTGAAAAACAGCAAACCCCCGTCTGCTCTCTCAAGGGCGGATTAAATTGTTTACAGTATTCAGATCTTTACACTTCTCTCTTTCCCCCTCCACAGCAGGACACATACTGTTGAAGGAGTCGAAGTGAACTGTGAGTGCGCCACAACGTCACCGCAGTCCAGTTGTTCTCCACTGTAGGTAGTTTTGACCCCAGGGGGCATTTAGCAACGTCTGGAGACATTTTTGTTTGTCATAACAGCGGGAAGGTTGCTACACTTATCTAGGGCCTAAGGGCCAGGGATGCTACTCAACATCATAGCATGAACAGGCTGCTCTCTACCGCAGGGAAGTATCAGCCCAAACCGTCAACAGTGTCGAGGTTGAGAAACCCTTCGGTAACCTCTGAGGTTTATTGAGCAGCTGCCGCGCACTGGGTGGGTGCTGAGAATAGAGTGGGAAGTGAAGCAGATTCATTCTCTGCTCACTCAGCGCCCTCAGCAAGTGGCAACCTGACTCTTATCAGTGGCTCCCCTCAGCGCCAAGATCTAAGAGCAGCAAAGGTGGGGGCCTCTGTACCCATAGGAGGGTCTCCAGGGCAACCAGCTGCCCAGGAGCCTGAGCAGGAGGAGCCTGTAGGAAGTGAGCTGCAAGTCAGGTTAAGAAAGTCGCAGAGCCTGCCCATGAGCGCCAGCTTTGTTTTCATCTTCCCCCTTCTTCACGGAAAGCGCTTCTGTGCAGCTCATGAGCGTGGGGTTCTTAAGGCCCACTGGGCAGAGGCTTTAGGAACCCCATAATCCTGCTGCACACAGCCAGGCTCCATCTCACAGGCAGGTCCTTGGCATGCCCTATCTTGAGTCTGGTGTAGCTTTTCTAGAACATGGCCTTCTTATCTCCTCTGTCAGAGAAGTGGTTCTTTCATTTACTTACTTATAACAAACATTTGATGAGAATACCTGTGTGTAAGGACCAAGATTTAGATTTTGATTATGAATAGTTCTTATTGGATACATATTCCAGATCCATTTTATAAATGGAAAGTGTGAGATAAAATAACTTGCCCCAGGTCACTTTTCTTTCACTCTGGAGCCCATAATCATTGCCCCTGCAGTGATTTCTCTCCTTCTCTTTCATGCACTCAACCAGCATTTATGGAGGATCCACTGTGTGCTGGGCATGCCCTGAGCACCAGGGCTATGATGGTGGACAAGACAGATTTCATGTCTGCTGTGTTATTACCCGCATTGTGTTAGTCTGTTCTCATGCTGCTAATAACGACATACATGAGGCTGGGTAATTTATAAAGGAAAGAGGTTTAATACAATCACAGTTCCACATGGCTAGGGAGGTCTCACAATCACAGTGGAAGGCAAATGAGGAGCAAAGTCATGTCTTACATGGCTGCAGGCAAGGGAGAGCTTGCAGAGGGAACTATCCTTTAAAAAACCATCAGATCTCATCAGACTTACACATATCATGAGAACAGTATGGGAAAGACCTGCCCCTCATGATTCAATTACTTCCCATCGGGTCCCTCCCATGACATGTGCGACTTATGAGAGCTACAATTCAAGATGAGATTTGGGTGGGGACACAGCCAAACCATACAATACATTTTCAACTATGGAAACTTCTCCTGGATGGCCCACCTCAAGTTCTCCAGGTCCCAAGTCAGCCTTCTTCTAGAATCTTCTCCCCATTCCTCCCATTCTTCAGAGGGAGTCTTATAAGGATTTCCTTGCATATTGCTGCATGAAATATTTTTGAGTGAGACATTTCAAGGTGAGCATTGTACACAGCACATTACCAAAACCAACACATCAGAGGATGGCTGGCGTCATATCTGCTTGAAAGCTTTCAACTCCAAACACTTTAGCATTCTTTGCTGGTTCTGCCAAAAACAACTTAGGGGAGAGGCTGGGGAAGGAGGCTAGGTGAGATACGTTGGATTCCAGAGATTCAAGTCAGCACTGGTGTGATTGTGAGTTACCACAATTAGCTGGGGTGCTGGAGGGAAGAGGCCCTCTCTCTGCTGAGATGCAGTTTTATAAGGGAAAAGAGACAGTCCCACTTCTGAGAGGCTTTAGGGGATACAGACATGCCAGTCTTCAGCACATCTTACCTACCTCAAAATTTCCATCTTTTGCTGTCAAAACAAGTCATATCTTAAAGTCCACACATAGAGAGAAAGGTGGCTTTTCTACTTCATGTCCAGAAAGTTCTTAAGGAGAAAATATATAGCACTAAGTTGAATAGAAGTCAATGTAGTTGGGCATAGTGGTTCATGCCTGTAATCCCAGCACTTTGGGTGCTGAGGTGGGTGGATCACCTGAGGTCAGGGGTTTGAGACCAGCCTGGCCAACATGGTGAAACTCTGTCTCTATGAAAAATACAAAAATTAGCTGGGCGTGGTGCAGGTGCCTGTAATCCCAGCTACTCGGGAGGCTGAGGCAGGAGATTGAACCCAGGAGGCAGAGGTTGCAGTGAGCTGAGTTTGCACCATTGCACTCCAGCCTGGGTGAAAAGAGCGAAAGTCCATCTCAAAAAAAAAGGAGAGAGAAAAAAAAAGAAGTCAATGTAAAGTCTGTGGAGGCTCTATTTACGTATTTATTTTTACTGTATTCTTAAAATGTCCCCTCAGTATGTGATTATGATGGGAGGCTGAACACAATGGAAGCATTCATTTCTAGAATTTTCTCTCTGTACAGACAAAGAAGAGGATATACATGGAGAAAGGACTGAGGGCTCTTGTTCATTGTCAGGTCTGGCCCACATCCAGAGACCATAAATGTCACTCTTCTCTCACTGAGTGAAGAAAATCATGCACTTCAGAGGCAGAAAGGGCTTAGGACCTTCCAGTCAGGGATTCTCATTATAGGCTCTGCCATTTCGTAACTTCGTAACCCCAGGCAGGTTCTTCAGCTTCTCTCAGCCTCAGTTTCCTCATCTAGAAAATGAGGATCAGACTCCTACCACATGGGGCTGTGGGGGATTCATGGGACAATGGAGCAAAACCACTGGCACATAGTGAGTGATCCATAAGGGTAGCTTCTGGACACTTGTACTACAGAAACAAAGAAAACAAAAAAGCTCCACAGTTAGAGTTTTCATTGGGAATTTTGACTTTCCTCTACAATTCAGTCTCTTGCTGTGGACTTGAAATGGTCAGTTGTATTGAATACCTGTTATCTAACTATTGGCATAGTATTAAGAGATTCAGAGATATTGACCAATGTCAGTGTTTCAGGACCCTTAACAGTGGGTGGGTTTCATGATCCCATGGTCAAGATGAGCTCATTTCTGCTCAGAAGATTAAATAATTGGCCCTGAGACTGGTTATCTATCAGCAGAAGCAAACCTTGAGGGCAGATCCAGCTTACTGTCCATGGTGGAGGCAAAACTCCTTCCAGTTCTGCCAGTGGCCAGAGGCCAGGAGTGAACTAGAACCAGCAACTGCAGGTCTGGAGGAGTTTAAGAAGGCTTTGGGTTTGTTCTCCAATGTTCATGCCAACCCAGAGCAAACCTGATGACTGTTTTATGACTCCTAGAGATTACCAGTCTTTTTCTATCTCAGGGGTATGTTATACTAAGTTATATCTGTAGAGGAGGGGACCACAGGTCTGAGAACCTGTGTAGACCTTAAGGGAAAATGCCCTTTCTTTGTTTGGCTCGAAGGATCTTGGAGCGGGTCTGGAATGTTGCTTCAGAGCTCTTGGAGTTGGTGGCAGGGTTCACAGGTCAGGACCCAGGCCCCATCCTACATCCTACAATGAATGACACCACCCTCTTGGACACTTCTTGAACATGCCAAGCATGATCCCTGTCATGGGAATAGAAGTGCCATGAAGACAGGGATATTTTTTCTCTTTTCTTTGTCGCTATTGCTTGCCTCTGGAAGAGTTCCTGGCATAGAGAAGAAGCAGATAGGATGGAAAAAGTAAATTAACCATGATTTCAGGGAAGTTGTTCTGACTGGTCCCTCTGTTTGGAACATTCTTACCGAGTGACTTCTGGCTTGATCCCTCCTTTTAGATCTAGGCTCAAAAGTCACCTCCACAGAGAGGTTATTCCTGACCACCCCCATCTAAAGCTCATTACCCTCGATCACTTTTCCCCTTTCCTTGCTTTAATAGTCTTCTCTAACTCACGTGTAATCATGTGCTCATCATCACTTTCCCCACTGCTAAGTTCCATGAGGGCAGAGCACTCATCTCTTGTACATCCATTGCTGTATCTCTGGCACCTAGAACCCAATCTGACATGAGTCAGTACTCTAAGTTATATGTTGAGTAAGTGAGTGAATAAATGCACCATCCATGGGGAAAGCAGCACAGTGCTTCCTCATAGCAGTTCAGAGATAAGTGTTCCACCCACCTTGATCTAGATCATCCTAACACTGTGAAGCCCTGTCTCTACTAAAAATGCAAAGAATCAGCTGGGCATGGTGGCATGCGCCTGTAGTCCCAGCTACTCAGGAGGCTGAGGCAGGAGAATTGCTTAAACCCAGGAGGCGAAAGTTGCAGTGAGCCAAGATCATGCCACTACACTCCAGCCTGGGCAACAGAGTGAGACGCTGTCTCAAAAAAAAAAAAAAAAAAGAAAGAAAAAAGAAAAAACAGGTGTTAGTTTTATTGATGATGATGATGACGACATCCAAATGTCACTTTGAGGCTGTGGCACTGTGGATTGGTCTTTGACATTCTCACTGTACATCCCAGTAGGTTGGTGAATGTAAAAGGCTTTCCTTCTACCCCACCTGCCATTCCTCCCTGCCACCATCAGACATGCTAAAGAACAGTGCTTTCATCAACTTCTGCTCCTCTTTTCCCTGGTTGTGGAATTGTGACAACACATTGGGAACAGTTCATCCTCTCTCCTCAACTCTTAAAATAAAACTTTCAGATCCTTTATACTAACGTATAAATGAAGAATGGTAGTCTCATCCCTGTTTCCCATCCCCTCCCAGCCGCCTGACCTCTCCCAGAATCTGGAACTTCCCATCTATTCACTTTCATTCATGTTAACAAATACCTAAAGTGCCTCCGCTTTGCCCCATTTCATTCCTACAGATACTCTTTCCAAAATCCAGCTCCAGTATTACCTTCCCTGCTATGCTCAAGCCCAGATCTTACAGCAGTTTCTGCCTCCTCTCTCCGGTTTTCCTTGTAGCTCTCTCCCGCTTCCTTTACAGCCCTTATCATGGGCACTGTGCTTAACTAGGCTTTTCTTCTCCAAGAAGGAAGAAATGAAGCTCATTTCTTCTCCAAAAATGCACTCTGTAAGGCAGGGGTCCTGCAGATAAGGGAGGGAATGGGCAGCTCTGACATGAGTCAGTAGGAGAGGTCCTTCAACCCTGCAGATTCAGCTGTCAGAACTTCTGGGTTCCAATCCTACCTCCCCCTTACCATCTATGAGTCCCTGACAAGTGATTTAATCACAACAGGTACCAGGTGTCCCACCTGAAAATGGGGATCCTAATTATTACACTTCAACAAGCACCAAACACCACAGACCAATGGATAAAAACATAAAGGATTCTGGAAAGAGAACTTGGGAAGAGTTGGGAACAGGAAGTTGCTTTTTAGATGGTTTTTCCATTAATATTTGGGGACTACTTTATGAGTTTATTTGGGACCAGACTCAGAGAAACCAAGCAATGTTTGAATGTATTTCTGAAAAACATCCAGAATTTTATTATCTTTGTGCATTCAGCAGAAAGTTCTTCGCACTGAAATTATCACTCTGGCTCATTCAGCTCAAAGACTTATCACATCCAAGAAAAATAAAGCAAATTCCAAAACACAAAAGCAAAAATTACAAAATCTGTTTAAATATTTTGTTGCACTCACTTAGCACGGAAGTTCCTATCTACTGGGGACTGTAGAGAGCTTTATAGCATACAGAGGGACTTATGACATGACATCTCTTAAGGGAATCCGTTCTCTTTTGACCTCATTAACATGACGTGTCCTGAATCATTCTGAGGAAGAATGTGCAGAGAGAGCGCCAACTCTCTCCGCAGAAGTCCAGGGCAGTCTTCCTCTGGTTTGCCACATCTGGGTCCTCCATACACTCTGGAGCTTTGGTGATCATGGTCTGGGTCACTGCTGGGCTAGAGGGGGTGGTCTTTTTGTTCTTGATATGCTGCCTGGGGGACATCTCTGCTTTCTCCTTCCTGGGCTTTGTGCTCCCAAGTAGAGTGGAGCTCACTAGCTTAAGATTGGATTCCGGAAAATCCTCTCTGCACACTCTGGTTTTCACGGCTGTCTTGGGATGTCTACAGATGTCTTTCTGTGAGCGCAGATTCCGGGCAATTTGTTTCCAATAGACTCTCTGGTCCTTGAGCTTTAGGCACGAGTTTGGATTGCCAGCAAAGACACAGGAAAATTCATGGTCCAATCGGGTGCACTCCACCTTGAGAGAGATGCCCTCCTCCTGCTCAGTCACAGCCCATCTGCAGCTGGCTTGGTCTTTGGTGACAAACTTGCCTTTGTTCCCAGGCCTCCTTCTCTGCTTAATCTGGGTGTTGCCCGGAGCGTCCTTTTGTTCTGAGACTGCTTTGCTGTGAAGTCCATTCTTCACTTTTTTTTCCCCCTCCACCAGGAGCACCTGAGCAGCCAGTAGGAGGAAGGAGAGCAGCGTGAGGCTACAGATCCTCATGGCTGCAGCTGGGCGGGTACCTGTTTGACAAAAGGCAGGTGAGTCAGTGGCAGGCAGCAGTTCGGCTGTGCAGGACTACACACTGGCCTCCCTCCACCCTGACAGGTATTTGCCTGATTTCGGAGTAGACCAAGAGTGCTTCTGGCTCCTAGAGGCACTAGACAAGCAGCCTGTCTACTCACGTTTCCACTTGACTTGAGTTTTGAGTGTCACAAAATTACCACTCTTTGGAGCCTCACGAACTCTCATGTCTCATTTATGCACTCATCAACTCCTGCACTTGCTCACTCCTCATTCTTTCATTCACTCACTCAGCAAGCATTTATTGAGCACTAGAGTAGGTGTTGAAGATATCACCATGAACAAGAAACCTCAGGTTTCAGAGAGCTTAGAAGCCACTCTTTGAGAGAATTTAAATGGCATCGATTAGGGAATCTATCCCATCATCTCTGCCTCAACTTAATCTGAAACAAGTTACTGCTCCAAACTCTCTTCCAGCTCCAAAGGGCTGGATTTCTATCTCACAACTCCATACGGACACAAATGCCCAAAATGAGAAAGGATGTGGTAACCATCATGAAAGGTGACGTTGACCCAGAGTTGAACATGCCTGGAGTTTGGGTGTGGTGGGTGGGGTTGTGTGGGTGGGGGAGCTTTTTGGGAGGAAGTAAGAGCCAAAGGAAAGGCATGAGGTGGGGAGGTTGTTTGATTTGCCTGGGCAAAGTGAACCAGGGTGGAGAGAGGTGAATTTCAACCAGATAGTTCACACTACAAGATTGAAGACAAGGATCATGAGAAATCATTGAATCAATAGGATGAACATCAATGTCCACTCAACTGCATGGATCTGATCATGTGTACAATAAAAATTCATGCTTAATAGCAGAAGAGAAGTCTATTTCTGTATGACACCTCTTGTGTGCTAAGTACTGGTCCCGGGTTTGATTCCCACCTTGTTAAGTCCACACAACAGCCCTTCTAGGTAACTATTAGTATGTCATCCTAGGTGACAGCTCTGACTCTTAAGGCTCGGACAGGTAAATAAATTGCTCAGGATCTCATAGCGGGCAAGTCTCAAAGCTGGTATGGGTAGCCAGATTAATCTCCTTAATCCTTTCTGTCACCCCAGTTGATCCCTTTTGCTTTTCACATTTACTCTGCCCTTTAAAAACATTGGCAAAGAATAAGAAAAACAGCTATGAACGATGCCAATTTAGTTTGATATAATGCATGATGATAAGACGATTTATATTATTTGTGCTCCATTTAAAAGAAAACACAGAATTTTTATAAAAAGAGGCAGGCAGGCTCAGGAAATGGTCCTGGTCTGATTTCTGTCATAGAAGTTGGCCTCCTTCTAGGGTTAACGAGGAGAAAGACAATCATGAAAGGGCAGAGAACAGCAATAAATAGTGAAAAGGAGGCTACATATGCCCGACCAACACCCAGCCATTTCTCACAGCCCTGGGGCTCAACCCCCAACCTGCCCATGATGGGATGCAGGCCCCAGGAACTCCAGGCCCTCTGTGGAGTGAGAAGTGGTGGCATGTAATAAAGCTGCTAAAGGAGCAAGGCTCTTACCTTGTTCTGAGCACACAGATCCAGTGCGATCCCAGGAGGGAATTGCAGGCTGCAGCTGTCTCAGGTAGTGTGCAAGGGGGTGGACTATTCAGCAGGAGCCAGGCTGACTGGGTTTTTATAACACTTCCTTTGACACCTTACTCACAGCTCCTCCCAGTCACACCCCTCCGAGGGAGCCCGTTCCTGCAGGGAAAGTGCTGGATGTAATCCAGTGAAAAGGCGGGTTACCTGCACCATTAAATGCTTCCTTTAGGCTCTTCCCTGTTTACTCTGGTTAAAAAAATGTAAAAATAGTACTTTTTTACTTAGTAATACATAACTGGAGATATGCAATAGCTTGTCCAAGTTCACAGAGTCAGGAAAAGGGGGATCTCATAATTGAATGTGAGATTCTCTACATCCATAGTCTGATCTCTTCCTGCCTGTCACTCTCAATAAATATTTGTTGAATGGGTGACTGAAGTTGCCGAAGCCTTCTTAGTGTCTGAGTTCCTTTTAGCATCTGAAGTTACCACTTAAGCAGAGGATTTCCTAATTCTAGCAGTAGGGAAATTTATGTTAAAAATTCCCTCTTTACCAGCCTCTCAGAGCCTGGTAGAATCCGGGAATTTTTACTGGGCTAAGTCATTATCATAAAGTGGAGCAGAATAATTTTGCCTCATAGTAGGGTCTTAAGTGGTTATCCGAGCTTTGCCAGGTGACACCAAATATTCCCCACTGGCTCTCAGGGCCCTTCCCCTTCATGTGACTCCCTTTCCAGTGTCTTCTTTGATCCTTCCCTACTAGACTCAGTGGCACAGCATCAGAGAGGGCTGTGGGGCAGTTGCCTCTTTGGCACATCCTGCCATCCCAACCTCATTTCCGGGTACACACACCCAGACACATACACATAGACACTGACACACATACAAAGACACACACAAACACACGCCGACACACACTCAAACACACTCAAAGACACACACTGAAACACACACATAGACACACAAGACACACTGACACATAGACACATGCACAAACACACATACTCATAGGCATACACACACAGAATCACACACACAGACACACACAGAAACACTGAAACACACAGAAACAGACACACACATGCACACACACACTGCAGTCTGGCCAAACTGAAACCTTGTCCCACTATTTGCAGATACTCCATGCCCTTACCCACTGTCTGCCTTTGCCTCTGCTGTTCCTTGCCCTTGGGCTCCCCTTCCCGTCCCTCTCCACCTGGCACACACCACCTCATCCTTCAAGGCCAGGCTCCAATGCCAGCCCCTCTCTGTTGGTGTCATTGGCTCCTGATCCTCTCTATGCCACCCACGCTGTAATGGATGTCCACGGGGAGAAACGCACACTTCATCCAATGAGCTTACATCGTGCGAGGCTCTGTGCTGAGGCTGTTTCCCCAAGCTTTCTTCACATCTCCATGAGCTTAGGAAACAAGTTCCTTTTCCAGTGGCTCTGGGGAGACCGCAGAGGACGTGGAGCCCCGGCCATGCAGTGCATAGCACGTTCCAGTAGGTTCAGGCCCTTCCACCTCCCCATGCTCTCAGGACCAAGGGGCTCTGTAACTTCTAGGGATGAGCACACAAAGGCCCATTTCACAAGAACCCCAGGCAGAAAGTCTGTCTGCTCAGGTCCTCATGGGACAGATGTGGAGCCAAGGCTTAGAGGGCCCAAGCACATTGTCTGACACACAATGAGAGAAGAATTATCTGGAAGTCACTGCTATTATTCTAAACACAAATGAGGCAATGTACCCATACATTGATAAATTGTGGAACTCTCCTCTCTCCATCCCTTTGTACCTTTCCTTTTTAATTTTTTAAAAAAGTTTTAGAATACTTTTAGGTTTACAGAGAATTGCAAAGATAGTTATCATTCCACTTCTCACCTGGTTCCCTATTTATCTGTTACATTACTATGGTGCATTGGTCACAACTAATTAACACATATTGATACATTATTATCAACTGAAGTCCATATTTTATTCAGACTTGCTTAGGATTTACCTATTGTCCTCTATTTTTTATTATTATTGACAGACTTTATTTTTTGAGTAGTTTTAGGTTCATAGCACAATTGAGTGGAAAGTATCAAAAGTCCTATGCACCCCTCCCCACACGCAGGCAGTCTCCCTTACCTTCAACATCGTGAACCAGAGTAGTACATTTGCCATCAGTAATAAACCTACATTAACATGCCATTATCACCCAATGCCCATCGTTTCCATTAGGTTCACTCTAAGTGCTGTACATTCTCTGGGTTTTGAGAAATGTATCATGACATGTTAATCTCAATTAATTAAGAAAGTTATAATGACAATACGCACCACTATGATACCAAACAGAATAGTTTAACTGCCCTAAAAATCCTCTGTGTTTTGCCTACTTACCGCTCTGTCCCCTCAACCCCTGACAACTGCTGATCCTTTTACTGTCTCCATAGTTTTGTCTTTTTGAGAATGTCATGTAGTTAGAATCTTACAATATGTAGCCTTTTTATATTGACTTTTTAACTTAGTAATATGCACTTAAGGTTTCTCTTTGTTTTTTATAACTTGAGAGCACATTTCTTTTAAGTGTTGATAAAATTCCAATGATTGAATATATCCAAGTCCCTTTATTTCACCTGCTACTAAAATTCCATGGATTGAATGTACCCGAGTTCATTTATTCATTCATTTAGGACATTTTGGATGCTTCTAAATTTTGACAATGATGAATAGAGCTGCTATAAACATTTACCTGCAGGTTTTGTGTAGACTTAAATTTTCAACTCCTAATGTTCTTTTTCTATCCAGGATCCCAACATGACAGTGAGGAAAGAGACCCAGGCATCTAGGATCACCCCTCCCTTGACTTCCACACTGCATTTCAATAGAAGAAAAGGCTGGCCAACCAGCACCTCCTAAATCACCGTCCTATAGATAGCAGGCATAGTATGGGGGAATCTTTCCGGACGGCACTGTTTTACTTAAACAAGATCAAACCCCCACCCTATGCCTACGCCATGGACCAAGACCCTTTCACATGTGATTTCTAAAACTATAAACCCACGACCCTTTCACAGGTAATTTCTAAGACTGTAAACCCAAGACCCTTTAACGTGTAATATCTAGAGTTGTAAGCCTATATAAAGGTAGAGCTTCTCTTTGTTAGACGAGCTTGGCTGTTAGACAACTATGTCGCCTTGTTCCAGGACGAATAAATCACCTCTTCCTTCCTAGTTCGGTGTCCGAGAGGTCCGTTTCTCGTGGCTGCTCCTGCTTCAACACCATGTTGTATTTACCGATCATGACTTTTTGGGTTCTTCTTGGCTATGACTGTTTCTCAGATGTTGCTTGTTTTCGATGACTATGGCAGTTTGCAGAAGAATTGGTTAGGTGTTTTGAGAATGTTTCTCATTTGGAAATTGGTGTTTTCTGGTTAGATTAGGATCATGTTATTCTTCTCATCATTTGAGAGTGTGAAAGGAAGTCTGAACACAATTGGTAAAAACACACTGGTTAAGGCTGGTAATTGAATGCATGTCTGGTCATCAGTTGGGGATTTTAAATTCAGAAGCTGATTTTACTCTCATGCCTGTTACTCCCACGTAGCTTCTGGACCTAGAGGCCTGGCCTAGAGATTATATGAATGGATGCAATTTGGTTCTGAGGTAAGCCTTAACTGTGCCAAACTTAGCACCAGGTCAAAGTTGTCAAAACTCAACCCTTCCTTCAAAGGTTACATCATAAAAAGATACAGCAAATGCTGAGCTGTTGCACTAAAGTAATATTAATTTGTTGGGCAAATAATGTGCATTAAAATATTTATTATCAGAAAATAGGGAAATTAGTGAAATAAACATCAGTAAAATCTAATTTATCTGGCAAAAAGCATTAATCTTAGAGCTACTCAAGAATATTTGCATTCCAAATTTAACGTGCTCATTCATCATGAGATTTCAGGATTCTTGTTCAGGACCACAAAAGTTGTATTTCTTTAGATAATGAAGAGATAGCTAAGTGTGGATTCTATCGTACTGGGTGTGATTGTGAGGTGAAAACCAACTCAGTTTATTTACCTTAGAAAGAATGTTGTTATGCCCCGGTGCGGTAGCTCACGCCTGTAATCCCAGCACTTAGGGAGGCCTAGGCAGGTGGATCACAAGGTTAGGAGTTTGAGACCAGCCTGGCCAATATGGTGAAACCCCATCTCTACTAAAAATACAAAAATTAGTTTGGCATGGTGGCATGCACCTGTAGTCCCAGCTATTCAGGTGGCTGAGGCAGAAGAATCGCTTGAACCCGGAAGGTGGAGGTTGCAGTGAGCCAAGATCGTGCCACTGCACTCTAGCCTGGGCAACAGAGCAAGACTCTGTCTCAAAAAAAAAAAAAAAAAAAGAATGTTGTTATTAACCACGTAATATAACACATTTCTTAAATTTTATTTTAGGTTCAGAGGGTACACGTATAGCTTTGTTACATGGGCAAATTGCATGTCACTGAGATTTGCTGTACAAATGATCTTGTCACTCAGGTAGTGAGCATAGAACCCAATAGGTAGTTTTTCAAACCTTGCTCCCCTCCCTTTCTCCCCACTCTAGTAGTCTCCAGCTCTATTATTGCCATCTTTATGTCCATGCTTCCCTAATATTTACCTTTTACTTATAAATGAGAGCATATGGTATTTGGTTTTCTATTCCTGTGTTAATTTGCTTAGGATAATAGCCTCCAGCTCCATCCATGTTACTGCAAAGGAAATGATTCATTGTTTTTCACGGCTCCATAGATAATATCCCATGGTATATATGTACCACATTTTCTTTTTTCAATTTACCATTGATAGGCATCCAGGTTGATTCCATGTTTTTGTTATTGTGCATAGTACCGTAATGAACATATGAATGCATGTGGGGTATTTTTTAAAGAATGATTTATCTTCATTAAGTAGCACATGTTAGTCACATTAGTAAGAGTGAAATATTTGTCAGTTGTTGATTGGATAGAATGAGTAATTTTGAGAAAAGTTGGGGAGCAGGAGGGGAAGGGCCCAGGGACCCTGTCACAGCTCCCATGCAAAGCATAATCAATGCTTTTCCCCCTTCTTTTTTTTCCTCATAAACTAAATCTTTAGAATAGGTTGTATTTCTCGAAGGCTAAACTTTTTACTTTTCTTTTTGGTCTCCTTTCAATACCAGTTTTTTGTTGCTGTGTTTGTTTTGCCACTGAGTGCTTACCTGACAAGCTCCTGGTGGTCGTGATGGCCTCTGCTGTGGGCAAAGGCCTCCCTTTCTAGGGTGTCCCAAGTAACCTCAGAGGGCCTGGGAGCTACGTCCAAGAAGGCAGTCATGGCAGAGTTCTGATTCTGGGGCAATTGAGTTTTAAGAAGAGGCTCTTCTGTTGAGAAATTGTGATGTCAGGAGTGCCCAAGCATGTTGGCCAGGAGATTGACAAGCTTTCATAGGCTGAGGAACATCTCCAGGCATCTCAGGGAGAGCAGGATGGGAATTCTTACTCCTCTTTTCCTCTTTCATGAAGAATTGGACCTTCCATCTCCAGGGATGTGATCCCTTGCACCCCACCAGGTCAAGGAACGAATCACAATAGCAGCAAGGCCAGAACAACAAAGAGATTTGCCCATATAGCAATATTTAAGGATTTTGGGAGTCATGGTTTGCCATGGGGAGATACCCTACACCTAGTCGCCAACCATTAGAGATGGGTCTGTCCAAATTTGGAGTCAAATGGGTGAGTATCTTCAGAGGGTCCCAATGCTCAGGGGCCCAGTAGTCAATATCAGCCCCTGATGGACTGTTTAAGGAGGACCTCACTTGCCCAGGACTTTGTCCACCAGAGTAAGAGAAGATTTGTTACAAGAAGGGAGTTGTGCCTGGGCCTGAATACCCAGCTCCTCAATGCTCTGGGGTGAGCCCTGTCTATGGTCTTGGCAGGCAGGTCATCAGTCTGGGTGCCCTCAAAGCACCCTAGGGACACCCACTCCCTGCTCCTCCTCTCTCCAGGAAGTCTTTACTGTGCTAATTAGCGCAAATTGCCTGCTTAACCTCACATCTGCCTGGTCAATAGGTCTAATAAGGTGTGCACTTGAGACCTCTCTCACTCCCAATGGTACTACCTATGCAAAGCCAGATCTGCTGTCCTTCCCTCAGCACAATTTAGACTAGAAGACCGTCAAAGGACACAGCAGAGGTAGCACAAGGCAGTCAGTAGCAGCCAGATCACAGGCACCCCACCAGCTGGCAGTGCCCTCCCAGGTAGAGCTTGCTGGTTGGCATAGTCAGTTAATGAGCCAAGAGCAGCGGGAGGCACAGTCCTTATGAAACACTGAGTCACCTTGCTGGCTGCTCAACTGTCCCAAAATGTACCTGTGTGATTTTAACTCATGAAGGTGACTGCATGACGACACAGAAAGGCTGGTGCCATTGAAAAAAGAATGTGTTACAGTTACCTCCTTCCCTCACCTCTGTATCTGCGGTTTCACATTTGTGAATTCAATGAAACTGCAGATCAAAAATATTTTAACAAATAAAAAAAAAATACAACAATGAAAAATAATACAAATAAATAATACTCTATAACAATGACTTACATAGCACTTATTTTGTATTAGGTATTGTAAGTAATCTAGAGATGACTTAAAGTGTACAGGAAGATGTGCATAGGTTATATGCAAGTACTATGCCATTTTATAGGGGGGACTTAACATCTGCAAATTTTAATACCCACGGGGGTCCTGGAAGTAATCCTCCTTAAATACCTAGGCATGACTGTACTTACCCTTCCAAAGAGAAGGGGCGTGCCACAGCACGCAGGGCTTCAGCAGGGGAAACATGAGGTTTGGGTCAGGTGGTGAAAGCCGAAGCGAGGGAACACCGAGGCCAGAGCCTTCATCATCGTTTCCAAGGGAGAGGTGAGGCTGGATGGAGAACACAGTCTAGGGTGTGCTGTTCTGAATAATTCCAGCAGGCTCTGGGGCATATGGTCTGGCTGTCTGGTCCTGTCTCTGGGTACGTTTAGGGTAGGGGTAACACTGGTTTGGTATGTGAGGGTTAGATAAAGGGAATGCTTGACTTACATGTGACGGGCGTGATTCCAAATATACTGTATTATCTTTAGGAATTAGCTAACCCAGGGAGGGTCTGTCTCTCCCTGAATTTATAAGGCTCTCAAAGATACCAAACAGCATGAGCTGAAAAAATCAAAACTCATGATGAATACAACCACCCAGTCAGAGAGATGAAGGAAGCTGAATGTCACCATCATGCTCGGTTTTGTATCACCTCAGCTTTTCTCTGCATTTGTGCTTGGTTTTCTCTGACTAATTTTCTCTCCCGTGTGGGAAACATGGGTGTCACCAGTTCCAACCCAAGCTGCAGTGTGAAAAATCCCAGGGAGAGATATGATAGGTCGGTCTTGAGTCACATTCCTGCCATTGGACTTGTCAACCATGGCCAAAGGGCAGGATTCTCTGATGGACAGCCCAGACCTCTGAAACAGGCACTGGGTCTGGAGGAGGAGCAACTGTTCTCGGAGAAGCAGAGCGCTGTTCCCAGAAGGGAGAGAGTCTATAATGTAAATGTCTGGACTAGAAGAAAGCTATGGATAAGGTCAACAAAGAGTTTCGCGGGGGAGCATTCAGTTTCACCTTAGGCTTCATCCAGACCAGGGGCTGCCAATCTTCCCAAGGATGAGGATCCTTTTACAACATCCACACTCTGTGCAGACCTGCCCATCACAGCACTCATTCATAAAGTGTGATTGAGAAACAATGTGATAGTGAGGGTGACAGAAGCTTCCACCTGAGCTATTACTCCTTGCAATTTGCATGGAATTAATCTCATGTAATCCTTGAATCATGCTTAGGAGACAGGCACTGTTATTATCCACATGATGGAGAGGAGAAAATAAACAATTACTCAAGGCCAGACAGCTAGTGACTGGTGGGCCAGAGTCCAAACAGGCCATTGATTCAAAAAAAATGTATACATATAACCTATGTTGTTATCAAAAAGTGCCACACAGCTGGATGCAGTGGCTCACACCTGTAATCCAGCACTTTGGGAGGCCGAGGCAAATGGATCACCTGAGGTCAGGAGTTAGAAGCCAGCCTGGCCAACATGGTGAAACCCCTCTCTACTAAAAATACAAAAACTAACCCGGCGTGGTGGTGGGCACCTATAGTCCCAGCTACATGGGAGGCTCAGGCAGGAGAATCACTTGAACCCAGGAGACAGAGGTTGCAGTGAGCCGAGACTGTGCCACTGAACTCGAGCCTGGGCAAAAAGTGAGACTCCATTAAAAAAAAAAAAAAAAGTGCCGCGAAAGTACATGGGAACTTGGTAATGCTTGTAAATACAGTTGCATTTTATTTACCACAATACTATATCCTGTCATTTGAAAATGAATTGTACATATATTTACAATAAATGTTACTCATTTTAATTTTCCTTTTAAAATATTTTTTAGGCCTGGTATGGTGGCTTGTGCCTGTAATCCCAGCACTTTGATAGGCTGAGGCGGGCAGATCCCTTGAGGCCAGGAGTTTGAGACCAGCCTGGTCAACATGGCAAAACCTCATCTTTACTAAAATTCCAAAAATTAGATGGTGGTGGTGGTGAGCATCTGTCACCCAGCTACTCGGGAGGCTGAAGCATGAGAATCACTTAAACCTTGGAGGCAGAGATTGCAGTTAGCCAAGATTGCACTGCTGCACTCCAGCCTGGGCAGATTCTATCTTAAAATAAACAAATAAATAAATAAAAATAAAATATTTTTTAGAGACAGGGTCTCACTCTGTCACCTAGGCCAGAGTGCAGTGGCACAACTATAACTTACTGCATCCTTGAATTCCTGGGCTCCAGTGATCCTCCCACTTCAGCCCCCTGAGTAGTTAGGACTACAGGCACACACCACCACACTCAGCTAAATTTCAAGTTTTATTTGTAGAGACAGGGTCTCACTTTGTTGCCAAGACTTGTCTCCAACTCCTGGACTCAAGTGATCCTCCTGCTTTGGCATCCCATAGCACTGAGATTATAGCCAGTGTGCCTGGCAATATGCTACTAATTTAATGCCTCATGAACCCCTACAACATCTCCCCCTTCTAGTCCAATGTCCTCTATTCTCCCTACCTGAAGCCAGGTCCGCTCTGGAGTCCTTTGGGATCACCACTTAGAAAACTCTGAGATAACACAGGCTGCCGTTCCTGAATGACCAATGGGAAGACATTCCACTGTGGGACTGGGAGAGGAAAACAACATAGGCATCCCCTGACCAGCTCATCCTGAGAACTTGTACACCATTTCAAACATGGGGCAACAAGCCCTACAGAGGGACAGTGTCATCTGAGTGTGACAAAGGGAGGGATAGAGAATTTGACGGGGCAGGTTTGATTTAGTAACATGGTCCCCCTTCTTTTCAATTAAAATGATCTGAAACAAACAGGGTGCCAGAGACCTGTTTCAGTCTCCCTTTAAAACAGTTATCAGAATGAATTCAACAACAAAATGTTGTGACAAGTTTTCATATTTAGCAGTGATCTGATTTCGTATTTAGCAGTGATCAGGCTGATTTCAGCTCGCGTCTTTCCCAGATTTGGTTGCAAGACTCCTATTTCCAGTTTTCAGAAGCATCTGTGACTCCATGGAGATATCATGTGGCAACCTTATCCAGGAAGATCAGTCTGATGTATGAAGTTTTTCCTTCCTGTTTCATCAAGTTTATCTCTCTCTACCTGATTTATAATCATACTGTGCATCTGCATAGCACAATATCATTGTCAAAGCCCTTCACTGTGTATTATTACTATATTAGATCTTTTAAAATTATATATATATACATATATATATATATATATATATATTTTTTTTTTTTCAGAGACAGTATCTTGCTATTTTGCTCCGCCTGATCCTGAACTCCTGGACTCAAGCACTCCTTCTGTGTTGACTTCCCAAAGTGCTGGGATTACAGGCATGAGCCACTGTGCCCAACCCCATCAGATCTTGACAGTTCTCCATAAAGCGTACTCATTATTATCACCTGAAATCAAAATGAGGAAACTGACTTCTTTAGTGACTTCCCTCAAGCTTGTTGAAATATTTCATTTCAACAAGCACTAGTTTTCTAAAGTTGGGCCCAGATCTCTCACTCTTGTAGAGAAAGTACAGTATTTTTTTCTTACTTTGATGGAAAAAGATGAAAAGTGACGCCACAACCCAAAACTAAATCTGACAGTAACTGATGCATGCCTCTAGGAAGAATCCAGCAGAAAGCTGCACAGGGAAAATCTTGGTATCTCTTCAGTTCACAGCCTGACCTGGTTTGGCTTCGAGAAACAGAGGACCACAGAAAAGGAGACAAGGAAAGGGACCAGATACTTCCAGGAAGGTGTGAGACAAAGGGTGCATAATTCAAAGGTTAGAGAGGGATGGTGAATATATGCTCACATAAAACAAATCACTCTTATTTAATAGGTCTAAAGACTTTTCCAGCTCCAATTTCTAAGATATCAATAGCTACTTAATGACTTCAGGAGTAAGTAACAAATATGTTATTTAAGGAATAGCTACAAAACCTCCCAGCTGCCTACAGAATGGCATTAGGCTTGTTCTAGAGGTAAAATATGTTCTTTAAGAGTTCCTTTGTGCTGGTTATTAACTGTAATCATTGTAGGGGCACAAAAATATGTTACATATTAGTAATTAGAAACACAACAAAGGATTTTTTAGATTTTATTTTCTTATTTCCATACATTTTGGGGGAACTGGCGGTATTTGGTTACATGAGTCAGTTCTTCAGTAACTTAGATTTGTGAGATTCTGGTGCACCTATCTCCCAAGCAGTATACAATGAACCCAATTTATACTCTCTTATCCCTCACCCCCTTCCCACCCTTTCCCCTGAGTCCCCAAAGTCCATTGTGTCATTCTTATGCCGGTGTATTAGTCCATTTTTGCTGATAAAGACATACCTGAGACTGGAAAGAAAAAGCGGTTTAATTGGACTTACAGTTCCACATGGCTGGGGGGCCTCAGAACCATGGCAAGAGACAAAAGACACGTCTTACCTGGTGGTGGTAAGAGAAAATGGGGAAGAAACAAAAATGGAAACCCCTGATAAAACCATCAGATTTTGTAGACTTATTAACTATCATGAAAATAGCATGGGAAAGACAAGTCCCCATGATTCAATTACCTTCCCCTGGGTCCCTCCCACAACACATGGGAATTCTGGGAGACACAATTCAAGTTGAGATTTCAGTGGGGACATAACCAAACCATATCATTCCACCCCTGCCCCCTCAAATCTCATGTCCTTGAATTTCAAAACCAATCATGTCTTCCCAACAGTCCCCCAAAGTCTTAACTCATTTTGACATTAACCCAAAAGTCCATAGTCTGAAGTCTCATTTGTAACAAGTCAAGTTCCTTCTGCCTGTGAGCCTGTAAAGTCAAACACAAACTAGTTACTTCCTAGATAGAGTGGGGGTACAGGTATTGGGTAAATACAGCCATTCCAAGTGGGAGAAATTGACTAAAACAAAGGGGTTACAGGGCCCATGCAAGTCCAAAATCCCATGGGCAATCAAATTTTGAAGCTCCAAAATTATCTCCTTTGAATCCAAGTTTCATATCCAGGTCACGCTGATGCAAGAGATTGATTCCCATGGTCTTGGGCAGCTCTGCCCCTGTGGCTTTGCAGGGTACAGCCACCCTCCTGGCTGCTTTCATGGGCTGACATTGAGTGTCTGCAGCTTTTCCAGGTGCATGATGCAAGCTGTTGTTGGATCTACCATTCTGGGTCCTGGAGGACAGTGACCCTCTTCTCACAGCTCCACTAGGCAGTGCCCCAGTAGGGACACTGTGTGAGGGCTTCAACCCCAAATTTCCCTTCTGCACTGCCCTAACAGAGGTTCTCCATGAGGGCCCCATCCCTACAGCAAACGTTTGCCTGGACATACAGGCATTTCCATACATCTTCTGAAATCTTGGTGGAGGTTCCCAAACCTCAGTCCTTGACTTTTGTGCACCTGCAGACTCAGCACCACATGGAAGCTGCCAAGGCTTGAGGCTTCCACTGTTTGAAGCCACACCCTGTGCTGTACATTGGCCCCTTTCAGCCATGGCTGCAGTAGCTGGGACACAGGGCATCAAGTCCCTAGGCTGCTGACGGTGTGGAGACCCTGGGCCTGGCCCATTAAACCACTTTTCCTTCTAGGCCTCTGGGCCTGTGATGAGAGGGGCTGCCCTGAAGTTCTCTGACATGGCCTGGGGACATTTTCCCCATTGTCTTGGGAATTAACATTAGGATCCTTGATACTTAAACAAATTTCTGTAGCCAGCTTGAATTTCTCCCCAGAAAATGCTTTTTTGTTGTTGTTGTTTTTTGTTTTTTTTGTGTGTGTGTATGTGTGCATAGTCAGGCTGCAAAGTTTCCAAACTTTCATGCTCTGCTTCCCTTTTAAAACTGAATGCCTTTAACAGCACCCAAGTCACCTCTTGAATGCTTTGCTGCTTAGAAATTTCTTCTGCCAGTTTCCCTAAATCATCTTTCTCAAGTTCAAAGTTCCAAAAATCTCTAAGGGAGGGGCAAAATGCCACCAGTCTCTTTGCTAAAACATTACAAGAGTCACTTTTGCTCCAGTTCCCAACAAGTTCCTCATTTCCATCTGAGACCACCTCAGCCTGGACTTTATTGTCCATATTGCTTATCAGCATTTTGGGCAAAGCCATTCAATAAATCTCTAGAACTACAAACTTACCCACATTTTCCTGTCTTCTTCTGAGCCCTCCAAACTGTTCCAACCTCTTCCTGTTACCCAATTCCAAAGTTGCTTCCACATTTTTGGGTACCTTTTCAGCAATGCCCCACTCTACTGGTACCAACTTACTGTATTAGGCAATTTTCACACTGCTGATAAAGATGTACCTGAGACTAGGAAGAAAAAGAGATTTAATTGGACTTATAGTTCCACATGGCTGGGGAGGCCTTAGAATCATGGTGGGAGATGAAAGGCACTTCTTACATGGTGGCAGCAAGAGAAAATGAGGAAGAAGCAAAAGTGGAAACCCCTGATAAACCCATTAAATCTCATGAGACTTATCATCTATCATGAGAATGGCACAGGAAACACCAGCCCCCATGATTCAATTACCTCCCCTGGGTCTCTCCCACAACACATGGAAATTCTGGGAGATACAATTTGAGTTGAGATTTGGGTGGGGCTAGAGCCAAACTGTATCCCTAGAAAAGGATGTTTTATTCTCAGATTTTTCTTAGCCATTTTATTCAAAGCAGTTAAGTGCCATAATTTATGCATCATCTGGAATTGCTTAAATGCTGTCTACAGAAGGTGTGATTGATGATTGTTAAAAATGTCAATAATTGTCCTAGTGTCCAAAATGCCCCCAAAAATCAAATAACCTTTGAATTGCTGAATGTAAGTACAGTAATGTATAGTGGAGATCATATAGGTCAATGCCACCAGTTTAAATTCATCCATTTGATTAATTGGACAAATATTTGCCTTATTTGTAAAAAATAAAGTCCCACCTGTCGGGGACTTAACATACTAGAAGATTATTTCTGCCTCAGTGGAAGTCTGAAGTGGATGTTTCTATCCACAGTGGATCATTGCCAATTGAATCAGTTGTTGGCGCTAGCCCGGACTCTTGCAAACTTTGTGTCTGCAGTTAAATCAACTGCTCTACTGACAGTGCACTGCCTGGGGCATGGCTAGTGCTTTTCGCCAATCTTTTTGGCACCAAGTGTCAATAATCTGTTTCCCTCAAAGGTCACCCAAACCTCCCAAACCTGTTTTTTGTCCTGCTACAGGGGCACTAAATTCTCCTATATTTGCTACAAACAGATGGACCAAAATGTAGAATGAGTTTCTCCTTGCAGAACCTGATGTGATTCCACTGCATTGGTGAGATTCTGCTGATAAGCTCCAATAAAGAACAGCTGACAACTGCTTTGGAGTAGACTCTGCCTTATAGGAAAGCCTAGGAGTGGCTCATTAGTGCTAAGATGATACAGAGACCAGACATCTAAGTCAAGTCTGCGGAGCTTTGTGGACAGAGGCTCAAAGACCCTCTCCTGAGACAGTAAAGGGAAATACACCCACTCTACAGACCTCACTACTTTAAAAGGAAGCCTAGCACTTAGTGGGACTGTTTGGAGTTTGCAGATGAAACATGACTCACCCTAGTATTTTGGTCAGCTCTGTGTCCAAATTGACAAAGAAAATCTGTCAAATCAACCAAATTTATTTGGGGGGTGGGGTGGGGCCTGGCGGGGAGTAACTTGGGCAGCAGGTGCAATGGAAATAGTTTAATAGGCATGTTGGCACCCCCCCTAATTTGGGTCTGTAAACCCCATGGCTTTTGGGAACTACAGGTATGTCTTACTTTTATCTATGCTGTATGGAGCCTGCAGCAAAGGGAGGCAGCCTCTGCCCAGATCACACCCCTTGGGGCACTGATTTCAAGGGTATGGCTCCCTGCTACCTTCTGCTTGAGACACAGCTGCTGTCCTACACCTGGGCCTTAGAGAAAACTCCTAGTTACCATTGCACTCAGATATTCCCATCCTGCGTTGGTCCCCTTGTGTACTAAAGACAGAATTGAAAATGCACAGATTTCTCATATTAAATGGAAGTGGAACACTTCATGGGGCAAGTCTGGTCTCATAGGTAATTCTCTTTACACAAGTAAGTTGAGACCTCACCTTTAGGGCCTTCTTGTCCCTATCTTGATTATTCACAAGGTCAGCTTTTGACTCTCTGGAGACCACTCCCAGGAAATCCATGAGAATGCTGGGGCTTAGCTTACTGAAAACTAAAAGTGCTGGTGTCCACCTGGTGGCAGCAGCCATCTAGCCCCAGAGACAACTCTGGAAGAGCTACTGCAGGAGGAGCCTATAGCCCAGTGAACTAAATGGAAAACCATCACCTTTGCCTTAATCAGTGCTCACAAGAACCAGACATGCCTTTTTCCCCTATTCTTGGGAACAGCCAGCAAGCTGCCTGGTTGGTGACAACTGACTGGGATATTAAGGACACTCCTCTATGGGGCAACAAGCTATTGATAGCCACTACTGCAGCCTCGTGAGACATTTTTGTTGCCCTTGTGGATGCCATGGGAAGGATGCATGTGAGGTGAGATAACACGGAACAAAGTGGGTGACTGGGCCTTCTAGCTCTGGTGTTCAGCATCACTGCCTCAATCCATTATTGTACTGGAGATGGTAATCTTGCCACTAACACAAAGGCTCAAAAGTTAAGCCTCATCTGAGTGTCACAGAGAGTAAAATGGCCTGTGGGGACTGTGGTCCCTCTCAGCAGCTGATCTCTCTCTCTAAAGGTGACAAGGATCCTTAGCTCTGGGAGTAGAACCTGACTTTGTCTGGCAAATACAATACATTGGTCCTCTGCTGTCACCTGGTGGCTGCCACTGGCATGCAGTGGTAATTGACAACTATCATCATGGAGTTGCCATTCTGTGAAGCTGGCAGATTCTGGCCACACCATAGTGGCACCGGACACTATTCTCTGCCTTGCTTAGTATCTGGTTCACTTGTAGTTGGTTGATGCCACACTGTTCACAGCAAGGGGGACCCCAGTAGTGGGCTAATGGACAAAACATTCAATGAACGTTTCATGTCCTTGGTCTCAGCTTGGTGGCATTTTTAAGTGGTGAGATAGGCTTTGGAAGATGTGACTGAGAAAACTGCTAGACAGATGATGTTATCTGCACTGTGGCCTACACATCTTTAGCAGACAGTGTGAGCATTGCATGCAGCTGCTCCTCAGAGGAAACATTCCGTTTGGAGGAGGTGTTTGAGAAAATCAGGACAGAAGAGGAAGGGATTCAGGGAGGTTGGTTCTCTATGTCCGTGATTTCACCATAAAATCTCTCAACCACTGTTTTTTGTTTGTTTGTTTGTTTGTTTTAATTAACTCTGCCACCTGGGAAACCTCACTAGTTTCATAATTAGGTGACACCATCAGTGACAACACAAAGAGTTGACTAATCTGTTGCTTCTACCGCCACCTTGTTTGGGTTATTGAATATGGAAGATCATATGATTAATTGCTAGAATTTGTGAACCCTAATGAACTTTTTCAGTGGCCCAGTTCTACTACTGTGCGCAGCCCTCATGATTGGTGACCCTCAATGAGGAAGGCCTGGGTGTGGGCGAGTAATTGATTAATAAAGATGGATATAGCAGTTACTGAATTAGTACAAACAGATTATGTCACTGTTGAAGGAAAGGAGCACCCCCAGTACTAGGGAGAAATCGCCTTTTACATTTCAGTAAATAAATCAATTAATTTTTTGTATAAAGTAATAGTAGATACTCATATTTTTCTTATGGATATGCTCTTATTTCAGTACCTTTTGGTGAAAAGACTTTCCTTTTTTTAAATTTTTCTTTAAAATTCAAATAAAATACATATATCATAAAGTATGCCATCTTAACCATTTTAAGTGTACAGTTCAGTAGTATTATTTACATTTGTTATGCAACCATCACTCCTATTCATTTCAAGAACTCTTTTAAAAATCTTCTAAAATGAAACCTTGGTAAACATTAAACTTTAACTTGCCATTCTCACCTCACCATAGTCCCTGGAAACCAACGTTCTACTTTGACTCTATGATTTTTGGCTCGTCTAGGTACCTCATATCAGTGGAATCATGCAGTATTTGTCTTTTGTGACTGGCTTATTTTATCTAGCATAGTATCTTCATGGTTCGTCCACATTGTAGCGTATGTCAGAATTATCTGCTTTTAAGGCTTAATAATATTTCATTGTGTGTATATATCATGTTTTGCTTATCTGTTCATTCATCAATGGACATTTGGGTTGCTTCTACATTTTACCTACTGTAAATAATGTTGCTATAAACATGACTGTGCTAATGTCCTGCTCTCAATTATTTTGAGTATATATACACATGAAATTGCTGAATCATATAGTAGTTCTTTCTTTAACTTTTTGAAGAACTACCATATTGTTTTTCATAATGGCTATACCATTTTACCTTCCCAGCAAGGGTGCACAAGGTTCCCAATTTTTTCACATCCTTGCCAACTCTTGTAATTTTTCTGTTTTTTTACAGCAGCCATCCTAATGGTTGTGAGGTGGTATCTTGCCGTGGTTTTGATTTTCTTAATAATCAGTGATGTTGAACATTTTTCATGTTCTTATTGGTCATTTATATATCTTCTTCGGAGAAATGTCTACATAAGTCTTTTACCCATTTTGGAATTGTATTGTTTGGTTTTCATTGTTGTTGTGGAGTTGTCTTTATATTTTGGATATTAATTCCTTATGAGATCTATGATTTTGAAATAGTTTCTCCCATTCTATGGGTTTCTTTTTTACTCCGTTGATAATGTCTTTTGATACACAAAGGTTTTAAAATTTCATAATGAAGTTCAATTTCTTAGTTATTATTTTTGTTACCTGTGGCCTTTGGTGTCATATTTAAGAACTCATTGGCAAATCCAGTGTCATGAAGCTTATGCTCTGTTTTCTTCTAAGAGTTTTAAAGGTTTAGCTTTTACATTTAGGTGGTTGACCCATTTAATGTTAGTTTTTGTACGTGGTGCTAGAGAAGAGGCTGACTTCATTCTTTTTGTATTGGTATATCCAGTTTCTGTAGCACATATTGTTGAAAAGAGCATATTTTCCCCATTGAACAGTCTTGGCATCCTTGTTGAAAATCATTTCATTGTTTGTGCAAGGCTATGTCTCTTGGCTTTTTATTTGATTCCCTTGGTCTATATATCTACTTTATGCCACAACCATGGGTTTTTGGTCACTATAGTTTTGTACTAAGTTTTGAAATGAGGGAGTGTAAGTCCTCCAGCTTTTTTTTCTTTTTCAAGATTGTTTTGGGTATTTGGAGTTCCTTGAGATTCCATATGAATTTTACCATTTCTGCAAAAGAAGGACATAGGTCATTGGGATTTTGAAAGAGACTGCTCCCAAATCTATAGATTGTTTAGCATAGCATTGATGTATTAACAATATTAAGACTTCCATGCCATAAATATGGAATATCTTGTATTAGGTCTTCTTTAACATCTTTTAGCAATGTTTTCTAGTTTTCACTCTGCAAGTATTTCACCTACCTAATATATTAACTCATTAAGTATTATATTTTTTGTGCAATTGTATGTAGAACTCTTTTAATTTTATTTTAGATTGTTCATAGTTTGTGTAGAGAAGTGCCACTGGTTTTTTATTGTGTGTGTGTATTTATGAGTATTCTGCAGCTTTGCTGAATTCATTTATTGCCTCTCAGAATATTTCTGTGAAATCTTTAGGGTTTTTCTACATGTAATCATCATCTGCAAATAGAGATAGTTTTGCTTCTAACTTTTCAATTTGGATAGCTTGTGTTTCTTTTTATCTAATTGTTCCAAATAGAATTTTTACTAATATATCGAATAGAAGTGGTAAAAACAGGCATTGTAAGCTTGTCCCTGATTATACAGGAAAAGCTTTCAGTGTTTGATTATTTCATATGATATCTGCTGTGTGTTTTACAGAGATGGATTTTTTTATGTTAAGGTACTTACCTTCTCTTTCTAATTTTTTAAATGTATTTTATCATGAAAATTCTTAATTTTTCTCAAATGCTTTCTCTGCATGAGTTGAAATTAGCATGTGAGCTTTTTCCTTCATTCAGTTAATGTGTTGTATTATATTGATTGGTTTTCACATGTTGAACCATCCTTGACTTCCAGAAATAAGTCCAAGTTGGTCATGGTGTGTAATCCTTTTAATGTGTTGTTGAACTCAGTTTGCTAGAAATTTGCTGATGATTTTCCATCATTATTCATAATAAATATTGGTCTGTAGTTTTTTAAATTTTTCATATCTTTTCTGGCTTTCATATTAAGGCAATGCTAACCTCATACAATAAGGTAGAATATGTTCTGCTTTCTCCAATTATTCGAAAAATTTGAGAGGGATTTGTGTTAAGTCTTTTTAAGTGTTTTGCACAATTCACCTGGACATCAGATCCATGGCTTTTCTTTGCCAAGAAAGTTATTATTATTATTATTACTCTTTCTATCTCTTTAGTATAGAAAGCTATATTCAGTTTATCTATTTCTTTGTGATTCAGTCTTGGTAGATTTTGTTTTTCTAGGAATTTAAAATTTCTCTAATTTTTTAGTGTATAATTCTCATTTTGCTCTCCCTAATAATTTTTATTTCTTAGGAATTGAAGGTGGAATGCTCCACTGTATTTTCTGATTTTAGTAATTGAGTCATCTCTCTTTTTGTCTTTTTCCACCTAGCTAAAGGTTTGTCAATTACGTTGATTATTTCACGGAACCAACTTTTGGTTTCAGTGATATTTTTTCTATTGTTTTCTATTTTTTGTTTGTTTTGTTTTGTTTTCTGAGACAGGGTCTCACTCTGTCACCCTGGCTGGAGTCTCATGGTGTGATCTTGCTTCACTGCAGCCTCGACTTCCCAGGCTCAGGCAATTCTCCCACCTCAGCCCCCAAGTAACTGGAACTACAGGTGCATACCACTGTACCTAGCTAATTTTTTGTATTATTATTATTATTAGTAGTAGTAGTAGTAGTAATAGTAAAGACGGGGTTTCACCAAGTTGCCCAGGCTGGTCTCAAACTCTTGGGATCAGGTGATCCATCTACTTCAGCCTCCCAAAGTGCTGGGATTACAGGCATCAACCACCATGCCTAGTGTGTTTCCTATTTCATTTATTTCATCCCTAATCTTTATTGTTTCCTTCCATTCTTCTATCTTTGAGCTTTGAGTTTTTGATTTTATTTTAATTAAAGGTTAGGTTGCTAATTTGAAATCTTTCTTTTTTAATCTTAGAGTCTATATCTATAAATTTTCCTCTTAGTGCTGCTTTTAGTAAGTACCATAAATTTTGGTATGTTGTGTTTTCATTTTTATTTGTCTATATTTTCAAATTTTCCTTAATCTCTTTGGTTATTATTTTCATAGAATATATATATATATATATGTATAGTTTTTTCACTTTTGAACTATTTGTGTCTATGAATCTAAAGTGAGTCTCCATAGATAGCATATTTGTGTCATGGATTTTTTTTATCTTTTTGACCAATCTCTGTTCTTTGGAAAGTTTAATCCATTACATTTAAAGCAATTACTGATAATAAGAAACTTAGCTCTCTCATTTTTCTGTTTGACATATGCCTTTTTACATAGTGTTTTTTTTTGCCCTAATTTCCTTTATTACAGCCTTCTTCTGTGTTTACTTGATTTACTGTAGTAAAATCTTTTAATTCTCTTTTTATTTTGTGGATACTCTAAAGCTATTTTTGTTGTGATTACTACAGAAATTTCATTAACCTCCTAAAGTCCTAACACTCATTTAAATTTGTACCATCTTACTTTAAATTACATACAAATATTTCTACTCCTTTACGATTGTGTCCTCATCACTTTCAGTTGTTGATATCACAAAGCAACATCTTTATATACATTGTGTGTCCTAAAACCTAAACTAATAACTGTTTTTAAATTCGTTAGTTTCTTATATTATGGAGCAAATGAAATGTGGAGTTACAAATAAAAGTGACAATAATACTAGTTTTTAGACTAATGATTATATTTAAGCATATTAGTCTCTGAAATCATGTAGAAAATCATAAGTGGAGTTAGAAATGGTCAATACAGTAATACTAGCTTTTATAATTGCCCATGTATTTATCTTTACTGAGATACTGGGGTACTGATAATGGGTATTGAAATTTTCAACTATTGTTGTAAAACCATCCATTTCTTCTTCTAATTATGTCAATTTTTGCTTCATATATTTTGATGGTCTATTATTAGGTGAATAAAAGTTTATAATTAATATATTCCTCTTGCATTAATCTTATTAATAGATACTATTCTTTTTGTCTCTTGTAAACTCTATTGACTTAAAGTCTGTTTTGTTTGATATTAGTATATCCTTCTCTACTCTCTTTTGGTTACTATTTTCATGAAATGTCATTTCCATCCTTTAACTTTTGACCCATTTGTACCTTTGGATCTAAAATGATTCTCTGTAGACAGCACACAGTTGGATCATGTGTTTTATTTATTCTGTTAATCTATGTGTTTTGATTGGAGAATTTGATACATTTACATTTAAAGTAATTACTAACGTGTCTCTTTCCTGTGATACTAAAAAATAAAATAAAATAGAAATAATCACTAATTTTGTCATTTTGCTATTTGTTTTTTGTATAGCTTTTTGTTCTTCATTTTCTGCATTACTTTATTTTTTGACTCATTAATTTTATTGTAGTGAAATATTATAATTCCTTCTCATTTCCTTTTGTGTATATGATATATCTACATTTTTGTGGTTACCCTGGGAATTTCATTTAACATTCTAAAGTTATAATGCTTTAATTTGAATTTAAATCACATTAACTTCAATAACAAAGTAATCTGCTTTTTTTGCAGCTCTATTCCCATCCTTTTCATTCAGTTGTTGATATAATAAAATCACATTTCTGTGTGTTTCAAAAACATAAATTAATGATCATTTTTAAAAATGCATCAGTCTCTTAAATTACATAGAAAAGAAAAAGTAGAGTTACAAATGGTGGTTATGATAGCGCTAACTTTTATAACTGCCATGAATTTACCTTTACTAAGATATTTACTTATTATCAAGTGTCTTTTCATTTCAACAGGACTCTGTTTACCATTTCTTGAAAGGTTTGCTTAGTGGTAAAAAAACAAAAAAACAAAAAAACTCCCTCAGCTTTGTACATCTAGGAATGTCATGTTCTCTCCCTCACTTTTGGAGGACAGCTTTGCCAGATACAGGATTCTGGTTTTACTTTTCTTTTTAATCACTTTGAATAAATTATCACTAGTTAATGCCTTCCAGATTCAAAAGTTCCTGATGAGAAATCTGCTAAAAATCCTGTTGAGGGTCCTTTGTATGCAACAGGTCACTGCTGTCTTGCTGCTTTCAAGATTCTCTCCTTGCCTTTCAATAGTTTAATTATGTGTCTTGGTGTAGGTCTCTTTGAACTCATTCTACTTGGAGTTTGTTGAACTTACTGGATGTTAGTGTTTACGTCTGTCATCAAATTTGGTAAGTTTTCAGCCATTGTTTTGTCAAATAATCTCTCTTCCCTTTTTTCTCTCACTCCTCCTTCTGGGATTCCCACAATGGATATGTTGGTCCACTTTGTGGTGTCTCTCAGGTCCCTTAGGCTCTGTTCACTTTTCTTTAATCTCTTTTATTTCTGTTCCTCAGACTCAAAAATTTCAATTGTCCTATATCCAAGTTTGCACATTTTGTCTTCTTCCTACTTCAAATCTGCTTTTGAATTCATCCAGTGAATTTTTCATTTTAGTTATTGTACTTTATAACTCCATAATTTTTTTCATTTTAGTCTGGGTTTTCTATCTCTTTATGGATATTTTCATTTTATTTATCCATCATTTTCTTGACTTCTCCACAACCTCCTTTAGTTATTGAGAATCTTCAAGAGAGTTGTTTTAAAGTATTCTCTAGTACATTCACCATCTATCTTTCTCTGGGACATCAGGGACATTTTCTGTTGGCTTACTTTTTTCTTTCAAGTGGCTACACTTTCCTGTTTTTTCATATGCCTCATGTTTTTTTGTTGAAAGTGGGACAATTAATAATGTGGGAACTCTGGAAATCATATCCTCCCCTTCCACCAGGGTTTGCCGTTTTTGTTTTCATTTTGATTTTTGAGGTTATCTCCACACTGAGGATTAGCCTGAGATATAAACTTAAGGATTACTCAGACCTTTTTAAGAGACTACAGCTTTCTACGGGAATGTACAGTGATGTTCTAATTTCCCCACATATGTAGTGGCTTGTGAATGTCTTCATTTTTAATAATGATTAAGTCTTTTTAAATTCCCTGCAAGTCACTTCAGTTGGAGGGAAGGAGCTTGCAACCATAGTTGCCCACCTTTGTGTCTGCACCTCTGTGATCAGACACAGCAATCAGTAATGAGGACACAGATTCCTGATATTTGTAAGTCATGGTCAGTACTGCTCATCCTGGCTCCAAAAATCTGCATACAAGCTGCTTCAGAAACACGTTTGGCTGCCTGCCATAGGGCTGAAATTGGGAGCTGGGTAACTACTACAGAGCTAAAAGTTGAAATTGACCCAAATTAACTGCAACTGACCATCCATGCCTTCCCCTGGAAGTTGCACGCCTTCAATAGATTCCAAAGTTCTGAAATAGTGACATCAGGCAGATTCTGCCACTGCAATTTTTATCTAAGTGGGGAGATAGATTTTTGATATTTCTTAATCCATCATCTTCTACTTTTTTTAAAAAATAAATTTTGAATGGAGACAATTCTTCCTGACATCTCATGGAATGATTGGCCTGCTTTTGCTTAAACTTCCCAGTAGCAAGACGTTTACTCCCTCACAAAGTAATGTGATGTGCTATTTACAGGAAGCCTGCTATTGTAAGTGCCTAAGGGATTCACCTCACCTGCTGCCTAGACAGAGCCAATTCATCAAGACAGGGGAACTGCAATAGAGAAAGAGTAATTCACGCAGAGCGGGCTGTGCGGGAGACTGGATTTTTTTATTACTCAAATTAGTCACCCTGAACATTCAGGGAGCAAAGTTTTTGTTTTTTTAGTTTTTTGTTGTTGTTGTTTTGGTTTTGTTTTTTTCTGAGACAGAGTCTTGCTCTGTCACCCAGGCTGGAGTGCAGTGGCTCGATCTCAGCTCACTGCAACCTCTGCTTCCCAGGTTCAAGCAATTCCCTGCCTCAGCCTCCTGAGTAGCTGAGATTACAGGCACATGCCACCATGCCCGACTAATTTTTGTATTTTTAGTAGAGATGGGGTTTCATCATCTTGGCCAGGCTGGTCTTGAACTCCTGACCTCAGGATCTACTGTCCTAGGCCTCCCAAAGGGGAACAGAGTTTTAAGGATAGCTTGGTAGGTGGGGGGAAGCCAGTGAGCCAGGAGTGCTGATTGGTCAGAGATGAAATCATAGGGAGTTGAAGCTGTCTTCTTGTGCTGAGTCAGTTCCTAGGTGGGGGCCACAAAATCAGATGAGCCAGTTTATTGATCTGGGTGGTGCCAGCTGATCCATCAAGTGCAGGGTCTGCAAAATATCTCAAGCACTGATCTAGGAACAGTTTAGGGTCAGAATCTTGTCCCCTCCAGCTGCATGACTCCTAAAAAATTATTTCTAAACCTATGGCTAGTGTTAGTCCTACAAAGGCAATGTAGTCCCCAGGTAAGAAGGAGGTCTCCTTTAAGAAAGGGATGTTACCATTTTTGTTTAAACTATAAACTAAGTTTCTCCCAAAGTTAGTTCAGCCTACACCCAGGAATGAACATAGACAGCCTGGAGGTTAAAAGCAAGATGGAGTCAGTTAAGTTAGATCTCTTTCACTGTCTCAGTCATAATTCTGCAAAGACAGTTTCAATCCCTCTGCTTTGGTTATATAACATCTTAATCTTAAGTTGTAGGCTACGAAGATGGAAGAAGGTCATCAGTTGCTCTGGCTTCTTCCTGCTGACAGGGGACATAGTGGGAGGGAGAGTGAACCCCAAGGTGTGAAGACTGGAACTGCTTTGCCACTGTCAGCTTGCTCATGCAGGCCTGGCTGGGCTTTCAAGTCTTGCATAGTAAAACACTAGTACTTTTATCTATCATTTTACTACCATATTAAGTGAACAGCCTACTATAAGGTAAATAATGAATTCTAGGATGGGGAGTACAATTCCCAATTTTAAAAGCAAAGATTTGGGCCAGGTGCAGTGGCTCACACCTGTAATCCCAGCACTTTGGGAGGCTAAGGCTGGTGGATCATGAGTTCAGGAGGTCAAGACCAGCTTGGCCAATATGGTTAAACCCTGTATCTACAAAAAATATAAAAAAATTAGCGGGACATGGTGGCAGGCATCTGTAGTTACAGCTACTTGGGAGGCTGAGGCAGAAGAATTGCTCGAACCGGGAAGGCGGTGGTTGCAGTGAGCCGAGATCACGCCACTGCACTCCAGTCTAGGTGACAGAAGAAGACTCCATCTCAAAACAAAAACAAAAACAAAAACAAAAGCTAAGATTTGAAAGCATTAGTTTGGGGACTTCTAACTCACAAATCTAAGAATTTAGGATTTAGTCCAAATTGCAGAAAAAAATTCAAGAACAGCTATAACAACAGTGTACTATAGTTTTTCTTTTGAAGGATAACTTTTCTCTCTCCAGTCCCCATTTTTATTAAAAAACAAATCATAGTAGAACTGATTTGGAACTTAAGACATGGCCCTTGAGCATATGTTTGAGGTCTCATGAGGGGAAGAGGAATGAGATAAATGCTTGCTTAGAGGAGGGCAGTGATGTTGAGGGCGTTACTGACTCTTACCTAGGGAAACAGTGTCAGAGACATTCAAAGCAGAGCAACTCCATCTTGAATAGGGGCTGGGTAAAACGAGGCTGAGACTTACTGGCTGAGGTTAAGGCATTCTTAGTCATAAGATGAGACAGGAGGTCGGCACAAGATACAGGTCACAAAGACCTTGCTGATAAAACAGGCTGCAATTAGGAAGCTGGCCAAAACCCACCAAAACCAAGATGGTGACGAGAGTGGCCTCTGGTAGTCCTTGCTGCCCATTATATGCTAATTATAATGCATTAGCATGCTGAAAAGCAGTCCCACCAGTGCCATGACATTTTACAGATGCCACGGCAGTATCAGGGTGTTACCCTATTGGTCTAAAAAGGGGAGGAACCCTCAGTTCCAGGAATTGCCCACCCCTTTCCTGGGAAACTCATGAATAATCCATTCCTTGTTTAGCAAGGAATCAAGAAATAACTGTAAGTCTCCTTAGTCAAACAGCCCACACCACTGCTCTGTATATGGAGTAGCCATTTTTTTGTTTCTTGACTTCTCTAATAAACTTGCTTTCTTTGTGCTCTATGAACTCACCCTGAATCCTTTTTTGCACAAGATCCAAGAACCCTCTCTTGGAGTCCAGATCAGGAACCCTTTCCTGTAACAGCGGTACTCAGGAAAGGCACGGGAGGTGCAGGAGCTCCCTGTGCAGGGAAGATAAGGGGGAGACAAGCATTTCCCACTGAAGGTGAGCTTTGGGCCTGCTGATCGGACCTGTGAAACACCCCTGCAAAAGCAACTCTCAGGACTCACTCCACCTTGTCCTTTAGTTTGTGCAGCAGTTATACAGGCACAGACTGTTTTGCCCAACAACCCACAGTCTGAAATCTGGCTTAGCCCACGCTTCTTGGGCAAAAACTTCTTCAGAAAACTTTCAGGGCCTCTCCTTTTAGGATGACTGAAATATTGCTTGGCCAATGTTACTGTGCATAGAACACATGGAAATGTTAAAATACGCATTCCTGCACCTCACTCCAGATACCCTGGTTCAGTATGTCTGAGGTGGGGCCTGAGAATTAGCTTTTTTTTTTTTTCTTGAGACGGAGTCCTGCTCTATTGCCCAGCTGGAATGGATTAGCTCTATCTCAGCTCACTGCAACCTCTGCCTTCTTGGTTCAAGTGATTCTCCTGACTTAGCCTTCTGAGTAGCTAGGATTACAGGAGCAAGCCACCATGCCCAACTAATTTTTGTATTTTTAGTAGAGACAGCGTTTCACTATGTTGGCCAGGGTGGTCTCCGACTCTTGGCCTAAGGTGATCTGCCCGCCTCAGCCTCCCAAAGTGCTGGGATTACAGGCATAAGCCACCACACCCAGCTGAGAATTAGCATTACTAAAGTTCCCTAAGAGAAGCAGATGCCTCTGGCCCACCTGTCACCCTTTGGGTAGCACAGATTTGAATTGTGTTTCATCATTAAAATCAGTTATATGGTGACCTTACTTTAAAATGTTAGTGAAAAATGGTCTGTGACAAATCCCAACCTATCCTGTGATGTTTATAAATTGAAAGCCATGAGCTTTAGAATGGGGTGGACCTGGATTTCTCTGCTGTCCTGACTCTTACAAGCTGTGTACAACTCACCTCTCCAGGCTTTCAAGTACCTCAGTTTTTAAATTGGGAATAAAATTACTTACCTCTTAGGGATGTGGTGAGAATTATATGAGGGGGCAAGTGAAAGACACAGAGCACTTATAAGAAATAGACTTGGTATGTCACAGTAGATGCTTGATGTATATATTTTAGAAACTCATCCCCAGCAAATGTCCCCTGACTCCTACCCACAGCCTCTGTGTCATCTCATACACTCATCAATGTGTTGTCTTGGTTTTCACTACTTCACTGTACTTCTAAGATGTGAAACCTAGTCAGTTTCAGTTAGCTCATCTCTCCCCTATCCAATGTCTTACACGGTGCTTGGGACATAGTTGATGATGAATAAATATTTGTTAATTGTGTGAACTACATCTAGAGGCCATATTAGTAGTCTTCAACCCAGGTTGCACATAGAATTGCCTGAAAATTACCTGGGATATGCCCCAGAGATTCTGATTCAATTAATCAAGGGTAGTGTTTCTCAACCTTGGCTGCATATTAGAGTCACCGGGGAAATGTAAGACTGCACATGCTGTGGCCCCATCTCTGGCCAGTTACACCATAACCACTGGGACTGGCACCCAAGCAGTAGTGTTTTTGAAAAGTTGCGCCAGGTGACTCCATTATGTGGCTGGGTTTGGGCACTACTGGGCTAGATGGGGAAACAATTTAAGCACATCCAGAGTGGACTATTGGGCAGGGCATGGTGGCTCACGCCTGTAATCCCAACACTTTGGGAGGCTGAGGCGGCTGATCACTTGAGGTCAGGAGTTCGAGACCAGCCTGGCCAACATGGTGAAACCCTTTCTCTACTAAAAATACAAAAATTAGCCAAGTGTGGTGGCACATGCCTGTAATCCCAGCTGCTCAGGAGGCTTAAGCAGGAGAATCACTTGAACCCAGGAGGCAGAGGTTGCAGTGAGCCCAGATAGTGTCACAGCACTCCAGCCTGGGTAACGGAGTGAGATTCTGTCTCAAAAAAAAAAACAGTGGACTATTAATGTGTTCTTAGGTCAGACAAATATGAAATTAGGAAGGGAGTGAGTCACTTTTTGCGTATGTCTAATAAAATCTAATTTTGTCCTTTCCGAGTCTGTTGATTTAATTTAATTGCTGAGTGTACAGGGTTGTTCTCTTCCTAGTACACTTCTCTATCCTTTTGGCTAGTTGCTGTTGCTGTAGGGTGGCTGTGCTGGGTTGAATAGTGTCCGCCAAAAATTTATGTCCATCTGGAATCTGTGAATATGATCTTATTTGGAAATAGGGTGTTTGTAGACACAACGGAGTTAAGACAAGGTCATTCTTGATTAGAATGGGCCCTAATCCAATGGCTGGTGCCTTATAAGGAGAGGGAAATTTGGACACACGTGTAAGGGAAAACTCCATGTGAAGACAGAGACAGGGATCAGAGTGATGTGTCTATAAGCCAAGGAATGTCAAGGATTCCAGTAACTTTAAGAAACTGGGAGAGAGGCATTTAACAGATTTTCCCTCAGGCCCTCCAGGAGAAACTAACTTTGGCACACCTTGAGGCACTTCTTACCTCCATAACAGTGAGATAACACATTTCTGTTGCTTTAAGCCACCTAGTCTGTGTAATGCATGATGGCAGCCTGAATGAAACGACAGTGACTTAATGGATATCCATGATCTCTATAGCATCTAGGTGTCGAGTTTGTTAAGAAGATTAAAGTCATATTTCTGAAATCATTCCTTTATTTTGCACACACACAGCTGCTATTCACTGAACTTTCTCTAACTACAAGTCCTTGCTGCCATGCAATGAAATGTGACAAATTCACGTCTTGCTCAGAAGGCTGAACTGGAAATTCATGAATGTGTTACATATTTAAACTTTCATAGAAGGCTCTAATCCACAAAGCAAAGCTTCTACAGATAGAAAGTAAATGTGTATGCTTGTCACTCTTGGGCCCATCAGCTCCTTCCAGAAAGGAAGGTTTCTTTTCCAAACTTCAGAGACGCTGCAGATCAAGAATTCGGGCAGGTGCATCTGATTAGAAACTCCCTTCATCAGGTGTGAAAACGTTGGACTGAAAGCAACATAATATAAAAAGAGGTTGTTCTCTGTCAGGGAGAATTCAGCTCTAAAAATAAAAATAAAAAAAAAGCAAGGGATGTGAAAAATTCTTTGTTAGTTTTTATGGGCTGAGTAGTGTCCCTTCCAAAACCTAAAAACCTTAAATTGAAGGCCTAACCTCCAGTACCTAAGGGAGTGTTTGTATTTAAAGATAGGGGCCATTAAAGAGGTGGTTTAGGTTAAATGGAGTTGTTAGGGTGGGACTTCATCCAGTATGACTGGTGTCCTAACAAAAGAGATGAGACACAGATCTACACTAAGAAGGCCGCCATCTGTGAGCCAAGGAGAGAGTCCTCAGAAGACACCAGTCCTGCTGACACCTTGATCTTGAACTTTCAGTCTTCAGAATTGTGAGAAAACAGATTTCTGCTGTTGTTTAAACCACCTAGTCTGCGGTATTTTGCTATGGCAGCCCTAGCAAGCTAACACAGTAGTCCTACGCAGCTTATCTGCAGGATCAAGATACTGTTTTAAGCTTCAGCCCCCTGTACGCATCTGCATATAAGCTGTGTATTTGTCCGTATAAATATGCATAGCTGTTCACATTGTTTACCTCTTTGTGGTGGGATTATGGATGAGGTTTTAAAATTATTTGTATTTTTCTGTTGTGTTTGAACTTTAAAAATGATTTGTATGTCTTATTTGTGGAAAGACAAAAAAAAATCGACTTTTAAAAGAAAAAAAAAAAAAAAAAACAAGGACCTCTCCTCAATAGTAATTTATTCTGGCTTAAGTGGCCCCTTTTCTCCTCTGGGACAGATATGAAATATTAAACAAGCAGAAAACCTCCAGCTCAGAAGAGCAGACACTAAACCAATTCCGAGATGACCCAACATTTCTTGCTGCCTGGGCATTTTTAGAAAAAGCCTTATTTGTTTTGTGGTATTAGTTATCAAAGTGCTTTTTATCAGGAAATCTGCTTTTTTCCAATTTTTTTACATAGATAATATGAAAAACCTCAGAAACTCTCCTTTTAAACTCAGAATGCACAAATAAGACTAGAAACCCATGTAAATGAACTCCTTGCTGGTGTATAAAATTAATGAAAGGTGCTGCATTTAAGGATAGAGATCAGTCATAAGCCTTATTTCCACAAGAAAATGTTTGGCCTTTTAAAAACAACACTTCGGGGTTCAGGCACGGTGGCTCACACCTGTAATCCCAGCACTTTGGGAGGCTGAGGTGGGTGGATCACGAGGTCAGGAGATCAAGACCATCCTGGCCAACACGGTGAAACCAGGTCTCTACTAAAAATACAAAATTAGCCAGACGTGGTGGCACGTTCCTGTAATCCCAGCTACTCAGGAGGCTGAGGCAAGAGAATTGCTTGAACCCGAGAGGAGGAGGTTGTGCTGAGTAGAGATCGCGCCATTGCACTCCAGCCTGGGCAACAAGAGCGAAACTCTGTCTAAAAATAATAATAATAAAAAAATAAAAAATAAAAGCAACACTTGGAGTTGATTGAATCTGTTATTATTAATTAGATTTTTTCTTCTGCAATGAAAAAAATGATTAAAGTCTTTGAGAGCTGTGAGAAAGACTGAAGATTATTTGAGTCAGACTTTTCTCCATGCAAAACACCCCCCACCCTAACTCAACTCTGTAGGAGAGGAAACAGAACAAGATGCTGAGGTGACACCTCCACCGTGACATAGCACCTCAGCCACAAACAACGGCAGCCAAGGCTTGGTGCAGTAGGAAACATCACCAAGCAGAATTCCAAAGGCCTCAGTTTAATAGTGAGGTGGTCCCATCACAAGGAGATTCTCAACCTTGGCTGCACATTCAAATCACTTGGGGGAGAGTTTTAAAAGTACACGTTCCTGGGTTACTATGTTGGAGACATAGATGAAACGGTGTGGCGAGGTGCCTGGGCATCTGCATTTTTAAAGCTCCTTGTAGGTGATTCTTGTGCATCACCAGGGTCAAGTGCCTCCTGATGAGCCACTCATCTACTCTGCTCTACAACAGACAGCCCCAAACCCACCCACAAACACATGCTGAGACTCTGATGTGGTCGCAGCAGTTGTGAAAGTGGTAAGTGCCTCTCGCGTACTTTCTGTATATGAGTAAAGGAAAGGGTGTTACCTGTAGGGGTCTTTCACCTGTCACCCTCGGAAGAAGCTGATGAGAAAGGCGCACAGGGCCTGGAAGGGTTTCCAACAGTGTTCCCAGGGCTGCTTCTTTGCTTCCTCATTCCCTCCGGACCTTGGTGCAGGCTGGGTAGCTTTGGCTGTGGGTTGGGTGGTGGGTTTGGCTTTTCCAAGCTCTTCCATCGAGTCCTTTCCCAGCTGTCTTGCTTCTGTGGGTTTCACTGAGGCCTTGGGCCTCAGAGATGGCGTCCCAGCCTCGGGGTGCTGGTTGGGCACTGGGCTACCCTTGAGGCTGGAAGTCACCTGCTGCATGTGGGCCTGGGGCCCAGCCTTCCTGCACACAGATGGCCTCAGCACTGGGGCCCCCTGGCACGCATGGTGAAGGCGCTTCAGCTCCTGCAGGGCTTGGTTCCAGTAAGGTTTGGGATCGGTAGCGAAAGCCTGGCACATGCTGGGCTGCCCCCTGTACTCACACCAGTACGTCTGATCTGTGTTGTGGCAGTCGATGCGAAGCCAGACTTCCCTGGCACCTTGCCCCAAGCTGCTGGGGCGCATAGTGCAGGAATCTCTCCCTCCAGTTTGGAAATGGAATTCCTCCCCAGTGATTCCTTGCTTTTGCCTTGGGGCCTGACCCAAAGTCCCCAGGCAGGACAAGGTCACCAGTAGGAGGCACGGGATGAACTTCATGGTGATGCTCTAATTAAGCTGCCTGCAACACTGCACCAGGAGAGAGAACCCAAGTGGGACGAGTCACCCTTTAAAAGGTGCTGCACAAAAGACTCTTTCTCTGCAAGGGTGGGAGGGTGTTTTGCAGCAAATGCAAAACATGACCACAGACCCTGGACACATAACACTTGGCAAGGGCAGAGCAGCCACCAGGGGCTGCCTACCACGAGCAAAGGGAATGGTTTTCCTGAGTGCATCAGAGAGCTCTGCCCCAGCTCTGTTACACACAAAGCACCACACACAGCTTTGGGGTTGAGGGTTTTAGTTTTGCAACCATGAGGAGCTTGCTCTAAAATTGGCCCTTGTATGGGAACAGCCTTCTTTGTCAACATTTGGTATATGCCAAGGTGTGGCAATGGAGTTCTGGAAAGAGAGGTTTGCAGTTCAGAGTCTGGGCTGCCTCAAAGCTCCCTCCTGCTCCCCATCTTGGGGAGCCATGGGTTTAGTTAATCCAAAGGATGCCAGAGTTTTGTGAGCCTAGGTCTTATGAGATGGTCTAGCAAATGCAAAAAATACTCTGCGAGATTTAAAAAAAAGGAATTATGTGAGGGTGTGTGTTCTATAGGAATACAGAAACACTCCCCCTCCCACCCACTGAGCTGAGACCAGGAAGGCATGCAAATATATGTTCACACTGGGATTCAGTCTATTTTAGACCATGAATTCTATTTCAAATTCAATTGAAATAACACAGTTTTCATTATAGCACAAAAAAACATGATTTTAAATATTATCATTATTGTGCTAAAAATAGGAAAAAAAGCAAAATAAATTGAAAATAACTTCTGGTTCTGTGTCAAGAATCATATTTTGCTATGGTCATAAGTGTATTTTAGTGACCCTTCCAGAGGGCACTGTGGAGTGGACAAAAAGTGGCAATTTGTTGTTAGGGATAGGATTGACAGACACTGGGGGACTAGTTTGAATGTGAGGGATTTATCCTGGCGATCCCACCTTCAAGACAAATTAGTCAACTTGTCAGGTTAAGAAGGGATAAAGGACAATGTTTGTGTGTGTGTGTGTATGTGTGTGTGTGTGAGATGGGGCCTCACTCTGTCACTCTGTCACCTAGACTGAGTTGCAGTGATGTGATCATAGCTCACTGTAGCCTCCAACTCCTCGGCTCAATCACACCTCTTGCCTCAGCCTCTCAAGTAACTGGGACTACAGGCATGAGCTACCACATCCAGCTAATTCTTAAATTTTTAGTTTTTAGGGACAAGGTCTCATTATACCGTCTAGGCCGATCTCAAACTCCTGGTCTCAAGCAATCCTCCTGCTTCCTTGTCCTCTGGAGTCACTGGAATTACAGATGTGAACCACCACAACCAGCTAAGGGTAGGTTCTTTTTTTTTTTTTCCTAGAGACAATCTCACTTTGTCACCAAGGCTAGAGTGTAGTGGCGAGATCTCAGCTCACTGCAACCTCTGCCTCACAGGTTCAAGCGATTCTCCTGCCTCAGCCACTTGAGTAGCTAGGATTACAGGCACTCATCACCATGCCCAGCTAATTTTTGTATTTTTAGTAGAGACGGGGTTTCTCCATGTTGACCAGGCTGGTCTTGAACTCCTGACCTCAAGTGCTGAGTTAGCCTTGAGGACTTAGCCTTCCAAAGCGCTGGGATTACAGGCATGAGCTACCAGCCTGGCCAAGAGCAGGTTCTTAAGGCAGGACAATGCTTCCCATAAAGGAGTGCTCCTGGAGGTCAGGTTTATGGACTGCTGAAATGTCAAGGGCAAGGAGGCAGCGGTGAGAGACAGGCTGGAGAGGTGACTCAGGGTGGAGTCCGCAGCCCCAGTATCAGTCCACAGGGTCAATTCTGAGACAGAGGTTTGGTTTTTGTGTGCTTCTGATTCAGGAGCCCCTGGAGTAAGCAGCACTGCAAGCCAGGCTCCATGTCATGGCCAGAGGAAGGCGGGTGTTCAGCTCCAACCTCCTTTCCCCCACCCACCACAGTGTTGCAGGAAACAGCTTGCTAGACCCATCCAGCCACCCTGAGTTTATGGCTAGCCCTTTTCAACACCCTAGTGAGGTTGAGTTTACCCTGCAATCGGAACTTACCATAAGAGTGCTAATCATGCTCTTCTACCTTTCACTTTTGAAACAAGCCAATCCTCAAGACCCTTGCACTAGTTGTGCCCACTGTCTGAACACTGCATGCCTGGCTTCTTCCTGCCACCTTCACAGAAACCTTCCCTCGCTATACAATGCAAAGGAGTTCTGTTCCTCTATCACTTCATCCTGCTTCAACCCTCTTGAAGGCAGTGATTTCTTTCTTATTTGCTTGTCCATCTTTAAATGTGGAGTGTCATGATCAGATTTGCACTGTAAGAAACTGCAGTGTTGAGGAAGGATTGGTGGTGGCACAGGCTGTGCACAGGGAGGGTAGTGGGCAAGATGGCTGTGTACAGGCTGAGTTGCTGTAACAAAAAGACCCTTTCTGCTATGAACCAGTCTTCCAGGTCCATGCTCAGCAGTTCTTCAGATTTAACACACGGCTTCCAGGGTTTGTTTGATTGCTGCCATTTCCAGTGGAATAAGTCAAGGATCTGCAGTTTTGTCTTAGTAGATACTTCACTTACTTACCACTGGCCAAAGCCTAGTTACTCACCACACCTAGCTGCAAGGGAGTCTGGGAAATGTAGCGCCCACAAGATAGCCACATCTAGCCAAAACTCAGGGGGCTGGAAGCGTAAAAGAAAAAGGAAAATGCCTCACTAGCCAAGAGACATGAAAACTTTAAGAGGGTATTGTCCGTGGAGATGGAGAAGCTTGGTGACCAGGGGTGGATGGAAGGGAGAGGGAAAGCTGACTTAAGAGATTCCTCTGGCTCCAGTGATATGATGAAGGTGGAGCAATTCAAGAAAGGGAACGTGGCTGGGAGAGTTGTGGGGATGTGAAGGTCAGGACAGTGGTTTAAGGCAGGGGCCATAAACTGTGGCCCATGTGGCCTGCTTTTGTAATTTTTGGAGAACACAGCAATGTCCATTCACTTACTTATTGTCTATGGCTACTTTTACGCTACAATAGAGTTAAGGAGACATAGGCCACGTGGCCCAGAAAACAAAACATATTCACCATCTGACCCCTTACAGAGAAAGGTTGCCAACCTCTGGTTTAAGGTGCATCTGGGTGGAGACATGTCATGAATACAGGGGTGGCCGGAGCTCTACTGTGATGAGACAACCAAAGGGAGCAGGTGAAGCAATAAGCGAATGAAATTGCCCAAGGAAAGAGTGAGGGGTGGGCCAGGAGAGAACTTGCGAATACCACCTAAATTTAAGGGTTGGCGAGATGAGCATTGGAAGGAGACTGAGGAATAGACAGCCACGCCCCAGGAGGACACTGGAGAGGGATCCTTTGGGAGCCTGAAAGGAGATCTTTGTAAAGGGGCTGTGTTCACAAAAGTCAAGTCCTCGATAACCCCGAAAGGAGCTCTTCAGGAGTGGTGGAGATAGAAGCCAGGTCGCAGGAGTAGAAGAAGCAATGGAGGTGAGAAAGTGGATATAGAGATGTGTAGAGAATTCTTTTACGGAAATTATTTGTGAAGAGAGAGGGAAAAAAGAAAACATGTTGTTATACCAGGCTAAGTGTGCAGTGGGGTTGAGGAAAGGCTGATTTTTTTTTTCTCTCTCTTTTTTTTTTTTTTTTGTTGAGACAGAGTCTCGCTCTGTTGCCAGGATGGAGTGCAGTGGCACGATGATGGCTCATCGCAACCTCTGCCTCCCAGGTTCAAGACATTCTCCTGCCTCAGCCTCCTGACTAACTGAGACTACAGTTGCATGCCACCACATTCAGCTAATTTTTGTGTTTTTAGTAGAGACAGTGTTTCATCATGTTGGCCAGGATAGTCTCGATCTTCTGACCTTGTGATTCACCTTCCTCGGCCTTCCAAAGTGCTGGGATTACAGGAGTGAGCTGCCATGTCTGGTCAGGCTGATTTTTTTTTAGGAAAGATAAGAACTTTAGGACCATATCCTTCCACTGTATGTTTGGTGATTTGAGATACTGAAAAATAAATAGGTAAAAGTTGCAAGAGTGACACTAGTATTACTAAGTTGGGTTGAATAACTTGAATTATTTAAATGGGTGATGGAAAAATCAGGTTTTCAAAAAATGGGAAGAGATAATTTCCTCCAAAAGAGGAAATTATACACTATATAGTCTTGTTTAAGTTGCAAGCTTCTTGTGTGTAGTTTTAAAAAAATTCATTTTTACTTATGTGTGCTTAGGAGTACATCAGGCAAAGTAGAGTTTGCCTAGAGTTGGTATTCAATGGCGTATATTGTGATCTGGACAGTTCCCTAAGAAATGATGACTTCAGATCTGAGAAAGGGAGGATCTAAAAAAAAAAAAAAAAAAAAAAAGCCCACTTTGACCTTGACCTTGAATTACTTCTGTATAATGGGCTCTTTAACAATAAGAAAATAATGGAATACATTCACAAATAACATATGCCCAAATTTCAGCATCTAAGTTGTGAGTCTCGATCTATTCAAGGAGGCAACATACAGATCATGTTTTCCAAGATTGTTTTTATTGAAATAAATCAGAACTGCAATCTGCACATGAAAAGACCTGGGGGAAAGCCTACATCCGGAATTTCATTATGCCAATGTTAATTTTGTCTGACCGGTTTTTATTGTTGATGATTTTTGATAATGACAGCTCCAACATGAAAATCCTAAAGCAAATGGATGTTTACCTTGTGCTTTCATGTATATTTAGGGACCAAACACAAAAGATTCATCCATGCTGGACACCAAATCTAAGAATTGTGACAGGATCTTCTCATATTTCATTTTAGAACCCTTGCCACTAGTCAGGTGATATTCATGGTAGCTGCATTCCATTTAATGTTTACCCTAATACAACAGAAGACTCTGTTAAAGTGTACACTGTAATTGGCATCTGTTAAAACAACTCCACTTTTGAACGAACAGCATTTCTTTCTCTCGAGATCTCTCTTTCTATTCTGAATTTGCTAGATGGAGTTACACGGGTTTCTCTGTGATTGCTTTTGCATGCCATTTCCAAATGGAACACGATCAATCTTTGATAAATAATAGATGAAATCTCTGAACAAAGAATATGCTGTAGGTTTCACACACTTTTAGTGAAAATGGATTATTTTCAACAGCACCAAGAAGTCAACAGTGACTTATTTAGCTCATTTAGAAGAAAATCCTACAATACTCATTTGTTTAAAAAACTCTGTGGTCACAAAAGGTATATACACCATTTGCTGTACACAAAATGCATCTTTCCTGTAAACCAGTGTGTGTTTAGCACACTCCACGCATGGCAGTATGTTAGAACTTAGCCATCACATTTGAACAGCGTTTTGACAGAGATGCATCCAATGGGAACAAACACCCCATATACTGTAGTGTCTAAATAGAAACTTGGTGTAAAAAAGTAAAAAACAAAAATAGGGTGGGAGGGAGTCATCCTTGGAGAGCAATGGACCATGGACTGTAAGTGTGATTGTGTTCATTCTTAAAGCACTACCCAGAGACCAATGGTGCCATTTTCTTGGTGCCTGCCTGAGTCACTACGTCACCACTCGTGTTCCTCCTGGATTTGGAAAGTCCGTGTAGGCCCAGAAGCTACCGAAAATCGGTGATCCTTCCCACTTTGAGTATCCTGATGCTGAAATGAAAGTTAAACAAAATTTTAGAAATTGTTTTTGAATTAATAAAAAGAAAACCAGGAATGCATAATCCTAAAATTGTCCCCACCAGGAGCCTAAGAACTAAAGAAAATATAAATTCTTTCAAGAGACACAGAAATATGTTTGTTATAAAATAATTTGTTAAAATACAGAAATATAGAAAAAAATTTTTGTTTGTTTGGTTTTTGATTTTGTTTGTTTGTTTATTTTTTCAGATGGAGTCTCGCTGTGTCACCCAGGCTGGAGTGCAGTGGCACAATCTCAGTTCACTGTAACCTCCGCCTCTTGGGTTCAAGTGATTCTCCTTCCTCAGCCTTCTAAGTAGTTGGGATTATAGATGCGTGCCACCACACCCCACTAATTTTTGTATTTTTTAATAGAGATGGGTTTTTGCCATGTTGGCCAGGCTGGTCTCAAACCCCTGACCTCAAGCGATCCGCCTGCCTCGGCTTACCAAAGTGCTGGGATTTCAGGCATAAGCCACCACACCTGACCAGAAAAAAAACTTTTTTTAAAGTCTATAATACTCAGGGTACATGGTTGGTACACAGATTTCAAGATTTTTGTTGGTTTGTTTTTTAAGAGATCGGGTCTTACTGTGTTGTCCAAGTTGGAGTGCATGAGTGTGTTGGCAATTCACAGGTATAGTCATGGTTCACTGCATCCTTGAACTCCTGGGCTCAAGCAATCCTCCTACCACAGCCTCCCACCTCAGTAGCTGGGACTACAGGCAGGCACCACCATGCCTGGCTTATTTTTTTACTCTAAAAAAATCCCTTTTTTTTTTTGAGACAGAGCCTTGCTCTGTTGCCCAGGCTGGAATGCAGTGGTGCAATCCTGGCTCTCACTGCAACCTCTGCCTCTCAGGTTCAAGCAATTCTCCTGCCTCAGCCTCCTGAGTAGCTGGGATTACAGGTGCCCGCCACCACAACCAGTTAACTTTTTAGTAGAGACAAGGTTTCACCATGTTGGCCAGGCTGATTTCAAACTCCTGACCTCAAGTGATCTGTCTTGGACTCCCAAAGTGCTGGGATTACAGGCGTGAGCCACCACGCCAGGCCTTATGTTTTTACTCTTTAAAAAAACCTTATTTTTACACTATACACACACATACTCATTGTGCGTGTGTGTGTGTGTATATATAAATACACACACATTTATATAGCGATGTATGTATATACAGAGAGAGTGATCGTATAGTATATGTACACACAGTCATCCCTCCGGATCCGTGTGGGATTGTTCCAGGACCCCTGCGCTCATCCTCCTACATACTGTATATCATCTCTAGATCACTCACAACACCTAATACAATGGAGGTGCTGTGTAAGTAGTTGTTATGCTATATTGTTTTTCTAATTTTTATTTTTGTACTGTAAAAATTTTTTTTAGAATATTTTTGATCCATAGTTGGTTGAATCTGTGGATATAGAACCTGCAGGTACAGAGGGTAGATTGGATATATAAAATCATCATGTCCAATATACTGATCCAGATTTCTCACTTAATGTATTAGGAATAGCTATGCTTTGATGCTGTAAAAACTATAAACTGTAGTCCTATAGATTCTCTTCAGTGGAAGCATGAAACTTACCTCAAGCAATTTCAACATCAGCTATCAATGTTGTGATGGGCTAAAAAACAAAAAAATAAAGAAATATAATACCTCCAGTAAAGCTGTGGGTGGTTTCATCACCTCTGTGCTAAGAAGCAGGCATGTGACTAAGGGTACAGATGAAATGTAAACCACACCCCTTAAAGTTTATCAGGAAGAATGTGTCAAACAAAACATTGGTTACTCTAGCTTCTGTTTGCATTGCCTTTAAAAAGAGAATAAAAGATAAAGAGGATAGATAAACAGACTATGACAAGTGGAATTGTGAATATTCACAATCTAAGGTTAAAAGTGTTAAGAGTCACTAAGAATACGTGTTGAAGACATTAGACCAGCAGCAATGCAGTGTATACCGGTCTACCACAAGAGTCTTTCTAAAGTCTGCTTCTAGGACAGAAGACAGAAGCAAATGGAAGTTCTACAGGGACCTTATTACAACTACAAATTCCCGGGTGTGAGACCAGACAGTACACATGTCCTCAAAGTGGCTCTCTGGGTGAACCATCAACAGAAGCCCTGGTGTCATCTAAAGTGGTTCTGTGATAATGGCCTTGACAACCAAAAAGGTATACACTAGGGGGTGACTAGTGAGCTCCACCTGGAAGGTCTGCAGTTTCAACTCTTTCACCACCCTCCCCGAATGTGACTTTGGGAGGATCACAACCCCTCTGAACCTGCAGGATCCACCCCGTCCCACTGCAGTGCTGCGTCAGACACATGAGCCTGGGGGAGGATGTGCACAGAGGACATCAGGGCACCTGCCAGGTAAGACATTCCTTGTAAAGTGTTTCACTTTAGAAACTGCATATGCTTGGTTCTGTGTGCCTCTTCTCGAACTACTCTTTATGCTTTCCATAAAGAAACACATTCTTTGTTGAAAGGGCTCAAAAGGCCCCTGGAAAAAGGTACAGGCAGGGGCTGGCTCAATCTCTTGTTACTGTCCACATCATCAGGACCTGGAGCTGAACATTATGAAGGACTGTAGGCTCTGGCGATCATTTCTAATGAACACCTACATTTGCCTTATTGAGCAGAGGGATGCTGGGCACACTAACAAGATCACTGGTTCTTCTCCTCCTGCCTAGCAGTGCCTCGCCTCCAGACAGTATATCCGTCCTATTCTGGAAGAGAAGGAACTCTGGAGACCTCAGAAGCAGGAAACGAGCAAAACAAACCAATTTAAGCAGTGTCTTAGTCTGTTTTCTGCTACTATAGCAGAATATCGGAGACTGGGTTACTTACAAAGAAAAAAGTATGTTTTTCACAGTTCTGAAGGCCATGAAGTCCAAAAGCCTGGTGTTGGCATCTAGCGAGGGCTTTCATGCTGCATCACCCCATAGTGAAAGGGCAAATGAGCGCAAGAGACAGACAGGGAATGGGGTAGAACTTCCTCTTTTTATCAGAGCCCACTCCCATGATAATGGCATTAATCCATTTATGAAAGCAAAGCTCTCATGACCTAGTCACCTGTCCAAGGTCTCACCTGTTAAAATAGTCACAATGGCAATTAAATTTCAACATGAGTTTTGGAGGGAACAATGAAATGGTAGCAAGCAACTAAAACTAATCCTGGAAGCTCCTGATGTGAGAGGAACAGTGGGCCTCAGATGAGACCATAACTGGAGGACACATTTCTTCAGGCCATTAGGATTTGGGCTCTGAATGATAACTTCCTGGTGCCCAATACAATAAAGTAATAAAATAAAGAAGGTCAATACATGACATCCAAGACTCTCCTCTCCCCAGAGCGGACATTACACACTGATGACAGCACTTTTCAGTCAGTCTGGATTAAACCTGCAGATTTCAATCAACACAGGGCTCTGGGCAACCTGACCAACAGAGAAAAGGTGGCCCAGGAGGTGGAATCTGTTTGCCACTGATGCACTGTCCCCTTCACAGAAAAAGGAAGGTTGTGGCCCCTGAAGAACCTGAAACATAACACAAAGGAAGGGGCTCCAAGCACCCTCTACAAGACCTATGTAGCCAGAACCTACACAGCTGAGGGTCAGCTGTTGTTCATGTAGTATTCCCTGGGATCCACCTGCTTCCTCCTCCAGGCTGCGGAAATGCAGCCTCCTACTTCTATGTAAGAATCTGGCTGTGTGCAGTGGCTTACACCTGTAATCCAGCACTTCAGGGTAGATCACCTGAGGTCAGGAATTCAAGACTGGCCTGGCCAACATGGCGAAACTCCATCTCTACTAATAACAAAAACTTAGCTGGGCATGGTGGTATGTGCCTGTAATCCTGGCTACTCAGGAGGCTGAGGCACAAGAATTGCTTGAACCCAGGAGGCAGAGGTTGCAGTGAGCTGAGATCACACCACTGCATTCCAGCCTGGATGACAGAGTGAAACTGTGTCTCAAACAACAACAACAACAAATAAAAAAAAAACAAAAGAAAGAATCTATAGCAGAACTAGCAAGAAGATCCAATGTTAGGGCAACATAGGTAACTGAGAACAGCTGTCCTCTGATCTTGAAAATTTCAGTCCATAAATATACCCTGAAGCATGCTACACCATGAAAAGGAAGGCCAGTATATTCTGCAGGCAACCACACTGTCTACTCTCCCCAGAGCACACCTGGCTAATCGACACTTAAATCAATCTTCAACTCTGTTCACAACACAGCACTCTAGCCTTGCATCCTGGAAGTATCAGATGAGATGAAGTCAATTTGCCATTTCAGAACTTTATTTTTTTTTTTTATTATCACCATTTCTGCTATGCGCTGAATGTTTGTGCACTGCTAAAATTCACACATTGAAATCATAATCAAGGTGATGCTAACAGGAAGTGGGGCCTTCTGGGAGGTCATTAGGTCACGAAGGCAAAGCCCTCATTAGTCTCTCATTAATGCCCTTAGAAAAGACACCCCAAGGAGCCAGCTTGCCCTTTCCACCAAGTGAGGATTTGGCAAGACGCCGCTACCTACAGGAAAGTGGCCCTTCCCTGGACACCGCATCTGATGGCACCTTGAACTTGTATTCCCAGCCTCCGGAACTGTGAGAAATAAACTCTGTTGTCTATAAGCTACCCAGTTTAAGGCATTTTGTTATAGCAGCTGGAATGCACTCAGATAACTTGCCTTCCCCTAAATGGAAAATTATCACGAAAAGTTCTGAAGTTTTTACAATGTTAAAAGTTTTAAGTTCAGGAAGTCACTTGTCCTTCTGAAAGGACAAATTTTAATGACTTTCCAGTTCTGTTCATCTTGAAATCTGACCAAGGTGGAGCATCAACCGTTATTAGATAATATTGCTTGAGATAAGGATGTGCCTGACTGGTAAGTAGCTTCTGGTCTGGGAGGCTCTAAATATAAATATCTAGTGTGAAGCCAAAGCTGTGAGCTTCTCTGAATGTGGGCACTTTTAACTGGATGCCTCCCACGTGGAGCGTGGGCCTTCTAAGGTGGATCGGCCACCCCATGCACCAACGTTAGACTCACCCTTTTGTATCTGAGACATCACTGTGGGGAGCAGCGGGGCGGGGAGCACTGGGGGGCCAGTGCATGGGTGTGGGAAGGACCATGCCCACTGACGAGGATAGCCCACTGCTGCCCTGCTGCCCTGCACACTATGGCTCTACCTCTTCTGAGCAGATAGGTCCCTGGCTGACGTGTGGGTCTGAATTCTTAGTAGAATCTCAGAAGAGGACTGACCTCTGGCAAGCAAAGCTCAGAGTTACCTGACATATAATAGATCCGGAACCACAGAAGCTCCTTAATTCTAGAGAATGTAAATTCATAAAGATTTTGCAGGAAGAATTAAGGTTCTTTTTCCGGTTGGTTACAGTTAATTTATAGGAAAGAAGGAAGGAAGGAAGGAAGGAAGGGGGGAGGAAGGAAGGAAAGAAGGAAGGAAGGAAGGAGGGGAGGAAGGAAGAATGGAGGGAGGGAGGAAGAAAGGAGGGAGGGAGGGAAGGAGGGAGGAAAGAAAGGAGGGAGGGAAGGTAGGAAGGAAGGGAGGAAGGGAGGAAGAAGGGAGGGAGGGAAGGAAGGGAGAACTTTGAAAACTGTAACTACTCAGTTTATTTGGTGCAGAGAAATTCTAAATGCAAGGTATGCATGCATTTAATCTGTAATGATCTGCAGCCATACATAGCAATATAAGATGACACCAAATTTCAGTTGCTGAACAATTCCATTGTTTAGAAATCAATTGAACATTTAAACTCATGGCATCATGGAAAGCTATGTAGAGCATGATTGGAGACTAGCATTGATAAAGTATCACACAGAGAGAAGTGAAGGCATCAACAGCATGCAGAAAATTCAGTGTTGATCTATAGGAGATGAGACGGCTTATCACAAGATAGGCATGCACTTCCAGACTTTGCTTTACCTTGTCGTAACAGGATTGTGAATACCATATAAATGATCTTTATGATAACCATTATTACCATTTTCCATACTGTAACAAAATAAATACACCAAAAACACCATGTTATCTCTAAGATGAAGTATTTACACCATGGATTACAAAGACGATGTAATGGTCATGAAAAGTAACAATTTGTTAAATCAAAAAAAAAAAAAAAGACAAATGAGTAATTTACATTTTGCTCCTTTTAAACTTCAAAGACCAAATGACTACTTTATGGATTAATAAACTTAGCATATAAAATATTCATTAATTCATCAAGTATTTCTTGAGCACCTTCTATGTGCCAGCCCTCTTTTTAAGAGGTGTTGCAATTTATTTTTGCCCTGACAGATCTGTTGTTTTTATGTAATTTTAAGAAGTTAATAAGTTAATCTTTAAAGTCCATTACATAATAATGTAGACCTCCCCCATCCCACCTAGGAATATAGTTTTTTTAAAAAAAGTCTTACTTTTTCATGGGTATGGTTTCAACACTATAAAATACAAAAAAAGGAGACAAAATTAATTTTTAAAATTATTATTAAAGCTCAGCAACTACATCCCCCACGTATTTACTTTAACACAAATACTGACAGTGCAAATTCAGGAGAGACCCATGTTGAAAGATGAGTGAAGTGAAAAATGAGGCATACAAATTCAGCAGACACAGAATGAGGGGCAGACTACCCAGCCAAAATGGAAAGAGTAAAAACAGTTATCATAAAGTGAAATGCCAGGTCCCCGAGAGAGAGGAACTGCAAACAAGAAATAAAAAGGCTGGTTAGGGAAGCTGAGAGGATTAAGCAAGAGAAAAAAGTAGTTACAACAAGTATAGAAAAATCAGTACCAAGAAAAAAAAATCCACCTGAACAGAAATGACCTAACTACTTAAAAAAAAAGGAAAAGAAGTCAAGTTTAACCTCATCAGAGGTCATCTTTAGCAACTCTTTGAAGACAGTACCACCTAAAAAATGACCCCCACGTCTGTGGAGCCCGCATACTTACTCATCGTATACATCCTCCGAATCCATTCGACGATAGTACTTAGACAGTTTCACCGCAAAAATTAGAGCCGGAAGTAAAAATACAGTAGCTTTTCCTATGCCAAACCAAAACAAATTCTAGGAAAAAAAAAAACAGGAGAATTAAATGTTTGAAGATAGGAAATGGAAAAAACAGTTGTTCAGGGAATTTTCTTTGGAATTTTTAAAAATGAATTGTCATTTACTCTTTAAAACCATTTGAGAATGCTGTGTGAACTAGGCGCTTTGTGAAGTACTACTTACATTGTTAGGATTCATTTCGTATTTCTAAAAACCTTGAGTAGATCCTATTATTATGCTTATTTTGTAAAGGGGAGCAGAAGCAGCAAGTGGTAAAGCCAGGATGCGAATCTAGTCCACTTCAACCTAACTTCTAACCACCCCAGATGAACTTGCTTTGTTGCCCGACTGTCCAGGACTCAGAGCATGGGTGGCCAGCAGATTTGAGTTTCAAACCCTCTTATGAGTTGTTTGTTATTAAGATGACAATTAACCTTTCTGGCTTTGTTCTGCATCTTAGCAGTTGGGATGCCTGCGTCTTCATTCCATAACATTATTAAGTCAAGAAGTGAGAAGGAATGCATACTGCATACTAGGGTCTCAATCAATGTTCCACATTTAATTTAACCAATCCTGAAGGTAGATAGAAGGTAGATGACCATCTTCTGTCTAAAGAGCAGTGTTAAAGTATCCTTTTTTAAATAGCTTCCAACATTTGTAAGTCAGATTTCACATGTAAACCTGGATTTATGTCTTTTCTTGAAAAATCTTTAGTTCCATCTCTTAACATTGAACCCTTGTTCCCACAAAGCAATAGTCTGGAAGTGGTTCTTCCTTCAAGGGGTCATTTGTCCTCAGTGGTGACACAGTCTACACCACTCACTTCTGCCAAGTGATATTCCAGTGATTTAACATTATGGACAAATCAGGACAAACACACAATGCATAGATGCCACGGGGTGAATGCCACTCTGACCAGCATCCTACACTTGACCTGCTGTGTAAATCTACAACCTGCCAAGTTACTATGTAAGTTCAAGTCTGAGGATATCCCTACCTTAGGATAATGCTGTCAATAACACTAGAACGACTCTTTCCAGCCCACCATGAGGCCAAATGCCACTTGGAAATAACAGCTGCTTGACCCTCACAGCTAGACCCTGCATTTCTGCTTTGCTCCTGGCTGAGTTCAGAATTACAGAGGTAGCACCTCTTGGCTCCTAATTTCCAGTCAATTTGTTTTCCCTTCCCTCTATGATCTGTTATTAGTAGATTTCTGTTTTCCACCTTGTTTTGAGAAGCTTTATAACAACCCTATCCTTTTTCTAGAAGCTACCTCAATCCTTTTGGTAACAATCAAGATACAAAAGAAACACGTTAGCCAGTCCACAGTCTATCTTATTGACTAAACGGATGCCCGAGCTCTTCCTTATGATGTAAACCATCTGCTAATAGCTCCAGCCTACGATCTTCCTGAGCAGCCTCTAGGCCTCCCCTGTGTCCCTGGTGATCTGTGGAGAGGCAACCCATACCTAGGTGGTTTGACTAAATGAGGTGGGTGTTGGAGGCTGGGCATTGACCAGAGATATGTCAATGTAGAATCAAGCAGGTTGGCTCCAGACTCCCCTAATGAAGGCTTCGGCCAAAGCTGGTGGCAGGGGCCACCAAGCGCAGGGCACAAAAGGTAGTTGCAAGAGGAAGGAAGCATCCAGGAAGCAGGGCCTAGGGTCTGTGTGGTTGGGACAGGAGCAGAATCCTTTTCACTTAGCCATGAAAGTCCCTCCAGTAGACAGATGGACAAGTGAACAAGGGAGATGGACAGATGGGCAATAGGGATGAACCTTGACAGAGAGATACCTGACAATGCATCAGTGATCCTCTGTGCCAGGTATGATGCCAGACAACAGGGACACAGCCTTGAATGTGCTGGTAACTCATGGAGTGGAGTCTACAGGGTGCTGGAGGGACAGGTCTTCATCACAGAAACGTATAAATATATAACTGAGACAGCAATAACATCTCCAAAGGAAAAGCAAAGAGTTCTACAGGAATGTGGAAAAGGGAGCCCAGCTTAGTTTGGGGGATCAGAAAATGCTTCTTGGAAAAAAGACATGTTTGAGTGAAGACCTGAAGACTGAACAACAATAGTAGTGGACATTCACTGAGTGTTGATGTTCCAACCAGGGTTCAGGGCTTTATAGGTGACCTCTCACTGAACCATCAAAACAGCCCCATGTAGGCGAGAAACTCAGAAAATTTCAATAATTTTTCAAAGTCACAGATTTCTGAAAATGTAGAAGTGGAATTTTCATTCAGAGTTGGTGCTCTTTACCATCGTGTTACAAGTTCTAGAGGAGTAAAGTCTTACAGTGGGGCGTGGGTAGGTGGGAAGGGGAAGAGCAGAGAGAAGGAAAGGCGGTGTGTGCCCATCTCCAGTCCAGGCAGAAGAAATGGTATGTGCAAAGGCCCTAAGGTGGGAAATTTGGGATGTATTTGATGAAGTGAAAGATGAGTGTGTCTGGAGCGCAGAAAGAAAGGCGGGCAGGCAGAGCGCACACAGCGAGATCTGGAATGGGGAGGCTCAGCCATGCAGAGCCTAGTGTGGCCTATGAAGGATCCTGATCTTTATGTAGCAACGGGAAGCCACTGAGGTACTTTCAGCAGAGTAAGGGAGAGGATTCGCTCACAAAGAGAGTCAGCATCTGTTGAGGAGAGAACAGAGCCGAAGCTTAAGCCTGATTAACTGGAACTTACCATCTCAACAATCACATTTCCAAGGGCTGTTTAATGACAAATGAAGTTTGGTGCAACTTTGGGGTTGTATATGTAGTTGTACTGAGTATTCTTTTGAAGATTAGTGATCTGCACACCCATGACTGTCTTTCTGATTATTCTGAACTGATAGTTTTCTCCCTGCAGGTCTCCTGAATTCTGTAAATATAATCCTAGTGAGGAATGAAGATAAGCGCATAGGACTTTGACTTTTCTAGTCTATCAGCATCTCAATACATTGACAAAAATGTTAGATTTTTGGTTTTGGATCCTCTCAAGCAGAAAACAAATATTATAGTGTGTAACATAATCCAGAAAAACAACCAAAGATGATGGATTCATCATGTCTTCTTTTGAAAGCTGAAATCTTACCAAAGGGTCGATAACGTAGCTACACAGAAAGACATCAACAGCGGTATCTAGAGCGGTGGCCACAGGTTTGCAGGATGCCACTTTCTCACGGATCTAGGGGAATGGAAACATAGGCAAAGTTTGAGCCACATCCAAAAAAATCCACAGGAATGAGATGTGCCAATTACTTTTGACTTGGCATCACAAAAAGGATCTCCATGTCCTCCAAGAGGGGTCCTCAACCCCTGAGCCACAGACAGATCAGCTGACACCAGTCCATGGCCTGTTAGAAACCCAGTTGCACAGCAGGAAGTGAGCGGCGGGTGAGTGAGCAAAGCTTCATCTGTATTTACAGCTGCTCCTCATCACTCGTATTACTGCATGAGCTCCACCTCCTGTCAGATCAGCAGCAGCATTAGATTCTCCTAAGAGCATGAAGCCTACTGTGGAATTGCACATGCGAGGGATCTAGATTGCGCGTTCCTTATGAGAATCTAATGCTTGATGATCTGTCACTGTCTCCCATCACTCCCAGATAGGACCATCTAGTTGCAGGAAAACAAGCTCAGGATCCCCACTGATTCTACATTATGGTGAGTTGTGTAATTATTTCATTATATATTGCAATGTATTAATAATAGACATAAAGTGCACAATAAATGTAATGCCCTTGAATCATCCTGACACTACCTCTACCCCTGGTCTGTGGAAAAACCATCTGCCATTAAACCAGTCCCTGGTGCCAAAAGGGTTGGGGACCACTGCTCTAAGACATGGAGCTGACAACTGATTTGCATGGATGAGTTCTACTGCATGTACACTTGCAGTTAGCCCTCGGTATCCCTGAATTCCGCATCCATGGATTCAACCGACCACAGATTAAAACATATTCAGAAAAAAAAAATGGATGCTTGCTTCTTTACTGAACATGTGCAGACTTTTTCTTGTCATTATTCCCAAACCAATATAGTATACCAACTGTTTACATAGCATGTACCTTGTATTAGGTATTACAAGTAATCTAGAGAGATTTAAAGTATACAGGAAGATGTGGATAGGTTATGCACAAATAGCTGTACCTTTTATACAAGGGATTTCAGCACCCAAGGATTTTGGTATCTGCAGGTGGCCCTGGAACCAATCACCCATGGATAATGAGGGACAATTGTATATATTTTAAAGCAAGATCCTTACTCTCTCTGAGCCTTGGTTTCCAGTTTCCTCATTTGTTTTGGAACAATAAGACCCAACCTACAGGACTCCTGCAAGATTTTTAAAGTTCTTGTGCCAAACATAGTGTTTTAGTTCAAATTTGTTGCCTGACCCCTTTGTTAGCTGACAAAGGGGGTGGAAGAAAATGGAAGAATTGCATATGGCAGAGGTGAGCGAAGGGGACCCAGGAGGTCACTGTCCTCCGACCTGCTGGGTAGCCCCAGAAGTCTTGGTCCTGCACTTCAACATCCTCCTACCAAATTACAGGAAATTTAATCTCATTTCTTCCAGATTTTACCCTAGAGAATGACTGTCCTAAAACATGACCCCCCTTAATGTTCATAAGAGATAAACTACTTACAGAGAACTCGATCCACTGTAGATAATGTTCAAAATATCCTATTATTGTTCTCCCATACTTCTTAGTTTCCTGGAAAGAGACAAAAGATTAGTAGAAAATGAAGCGAGCATACTTAAACATTATGCAAATTTAATCTGTAATGTTCACATGCCCACTTACTGACATGCTTATTTTAAAAAAGAAGACTCGCCTCAATAATAACAGAGGAAATACTGTTTGTGATGAAGTTCTGAGCAAAATCCAGAGAAGTTAGAATCCTGGTCACTTTCTCCTGAAAAACACAGCCACAGTCATCAGCATATCAAGTCATATAAAGATTTAATTAGACAATTTGCATATTGAATCAAGTATTGTAACTCAGCACCACAACACCATGACCTGGACCTGCTAGTTCAGAGGAAGACGGAACAGACCCAGCCCCCTGAAGGCAGGGAAGGAGATGAGCTGAGAGGGAGCATTTACTCTGGGCCAGATACCGGGCTAGTCCTTGATAGGAATGACCTTATTGGATATTCACAATGAGGCAGGAAGGAAGGTACTGTTTGTTAGGGTTCCTTCACAGATGAGGCAGCGGAGCCTCTTCAAGGTCACTATCCTGGGGAAACATAGGACAATGCTGGGATTTGCACTGAACTTTGTTTTTCACCTCAAAGCCCATGCTCTTTGCACCACGAAACACGCAAAGACGAGTCCTCTGCCAACCCCCATGGCAGCTTGGTGCAAATTGGAAAACTGGCCTCTTCTGCCCAGGGACCTCAGTGCACAGAGACTGGTGAGCGAGTCAATGACCAGTTTCTGCCCCCACTGTCCCCCTTGGCTGGGCCCCTCATGAAAGGCCTTGCACCATTGCACACCATTGCCCTGTGCACAGAGGGAGCAAAGCACCTGCATGTAGTCACTGATGTGTTTCCAGGTTCCCCTGGCATCACACACACACACACACACACACACACACACACACACACTACACACTTATCAAATGGCAACTGTGATTAGAGGCATAGGGACGGTCCTGAAGAAGAATAAACCTAAACATCTTCATAGGAGCTGAGCCATGATGTTGGTCTCACTGAGAAAAGTGGAAGGAGGAACATTTAGTTTTATTCTTTGGGGCTGATACCCAAAACTTCTCATGGACAGGCTATTCCGTTCAATTAAAAAAAATGTCTGAGTTGCCTATTGGTACTGTAGATACAGATGAATATGACACAGCTGAGGGAATACTTGCAGCCCACAGGTGGCCCCTGGGGTAGATTGCATTAGCTGTTCAGGATTTTTGACACCCTCCTTGGAGTGGCTTCCCAGAGTGTGGAGTATACTTCTCCAGCCAGATGACGACGGGCATGATCATGTGACTTGCTTTGGCCAATGGAATGCTGGTGAAGGGAGAGGGTGCCCACTCTGAGCAGTGGCTTAAAGGGTAACCTGTGCCTCCATTCGTCCCCTGAACTCCTGTCCTCCACTATGAGGACATGAGGTGCCCCAGACAGGAGCTGCTCCTTCAGACTGGGTCTCTGAATGGGAAGATATGTAGAGAAGCCTGCTGTCAAACCAGCAGGGAAAATGAACATATATACTTAGAAGGCACCGAGGTTTAGGATGGTTAGGCAGCATTATCTCTGTAAAAATGACCAACATGCCTTCTAAGCTTGCATCCTACACATGAAAACACAGATTTCACCTACGTATCTAATAGCCTGCTAAGATGAGCTCTGCACTTATAGAAGTACATGTAGAAAGGAAATAGTAGGAAAATCCAATTTGGTATTTAAAATGGGCAGATAACAGAGACTTTTTGTTAGCTTAGAGTACCTACAAAAATCTACATTTCTGGAATTCTTTGTGTGGTATTTTATAACAAAATCCCATGACAGAAAACAAAGTAAACCCTTACCAACAATCCATTGCTTGTGCGTTGAAGTATCTTGACACTTTGGTATACAGTGCTCTGGTGAACATAGATAAGATTTTCAAAATTATTACATGAAGCAACCAGATTACATACCCTGTGTCCTCCCCTCCCACAAGACAGCCATCAAATCTGTCTTTACACTGTAATGGTTTCATTTGGGAAAAAATAACCGACAAAATTAACGGCGTGTACCTTATATGCCTCTGCTGTAAGAAAACCTGAAGAAAAAATTCAGGATACATATCCTAAAGCTGTGAGGATAGTACAACACATGTGAGGCATCCCAGAAATCCCTTTGAATTAGGTTTGGTCAAAGTGAAAGGCATTATTTAAAACAGAGCCTGCCCTGTGAGAGTGGTTAACCTGAATGGTTTAGATGGGACATTGGTAAACTTCATCTGTAAAAGGCCACAGTAAACACTTTAGGTTTTATCCGCCATCATCCCAACTACTCAATTTTGCCCTTGTAGTCAAAAGCAGTCACAGAGAGTTTGCAAATGAGTGGGCATGGCTAGATTCCAATAAAACTTTGTTTATAAAACCCACAGTAGGCTGAATTTGGCCTGCAGGCTGTAGTTTGCAGGGGCCCTAGTTTGCCAACTCCTGATTTAGATCATAGGTCACATGTACAAAACAATTTGCTTATTTGTGGACAGGTTTCCCTAGCTCTGAAAAGGCCAGAGTCCTGTGTACTTGGAAAAAAAGCATTTAAAGAAAAATGCAGGCTGGGCACGGTGGCTCACACCTGTAATCCCAGCACTTTGGGAGGCCGAAGTGGGCAGATCACGAGGTCAGGAGTTCAAGAACATCCCGGCTAACATGGTGAAACCCCATCTCTACTAAAAATACAAAAAATTAGCTGGATGTGGTGGCAGGTGCCTGTAACACCAGCTACTTGGGAGGCTGAGGCAGGAGAATCGCTTGAACCCAGGAAGTGGAGGTTGCAGTGAGCCAAGATCGTGCCACTGCACTCCAAACTGGGTGGCAGAGTGAGACTCCATCTAAAAAAAAAGAAAAAAGAAAAATGCAAAACCAGCTTAAAATGTTAACTAATTTGTGTTAGGCATAAACAAGTGTATAGAAAATTGTAAAGAGCACAGGACACAAATTAAGAAAATTCAGTGAGAGGACTTTGTGAATAGTCTAATCAATTAGGAAATCAAGAGAGAAAAAAAAAGAGTATTGGGAACTAGTTCTGGAAGGTTTGGATGTTGGGATTTTCAGATGCTGGAGCTGAGTGGATTTACTTGCTTCTCCAAACCTGAGCAAGCTGATTTAGTAACGCAGTTTCCACACACTTCTCTCCTTGACGGCTACAAATACGGCCCCCACACAAGCATAATAATACTTCCTCCTCTTTACTGAGATCCTCTGAGGTCAAGTCCTTCATCTTCATGAACAGTTAACAGCAAGGCAATTGCTGATCCCACCATTTTTACATTAGGAAACTGAGAAGCTACAACAGTTTGGAAATCTGGAAGCAGGATTTAAAAGCAGGTCTGACTCCAACGTTCACGCTTTTTCTTTGCTAGAAAATGTTGTTTATTGCATTAAGGAAAGAAGCCACAAGACGGTGAGAAGGAAATGGAAAGGATGGAAGAGCCTCCCATTGAGACAGCGGACCCGGCTAAGTGGATGTACACAGAGAAGCACTTAACCTCACCTTCACTTACCTCTAGACAAAGTTTGGAGAAAAAGAATGGAAGAATGAGTGACAGTGAGTCCTCAGCCCTGTAGCTAAATGTAGGGCCTAGGAGGGCCTGCTCAGAGCAATGGAAACTAGAGCAAGGTGGAGGAGATAGCCACAGATTTTATCTAACTGTTCACACTCAAATGAAAAAAGGAAGGGAATAAGCAGAAGAAGGTGGTGCAATTTTTTTTGTCTAAAGTCCAGCTCAACTGCTGAGGCTGAGGCCAGTCAGCTGGGACCTATGAGAGATGAGCACGTGTCATAAGGCTAAGTGAAAGCCAGCTAGCTGCAGGAGATTTGCTCATGTCACAGTGAAATACAATGTGTTGTTGACTGTTACCAGTGATTGCTCTATAGGAAGGACGCGTTGCTGGTGAATCGTTTTAATAGTCTGTGCATCTCTTTTCAGGGAGTTCCTCAAATCTCCTGGGGGCTACAAAAAGAATAAAAAACAAAGATCAATACTATCTTTCCAGACTCAAAGCACTGTCTCTACCCTCAGTGGCCTGTGCAGCCAGGAGGGATGCTATGACGTGAAGCATACAGCCTTCCTTGTGCCATGATGGTGGTGAGCGGGCATGGAGGCTGGTGTAAGGGACAGTGCCAAGACACTCCTTCAAATCACAGAACCATGGGCTCTCAGCAATAACCCACACCCATGAGCCCTTCCTTAGTGCCAGAGGCTGTGTTATCTCCACCTCACCATGATACAGCCACTATCAGTTTCCCATTTTACAGGTGAGAAAACCAAGGCTCCATGGAGAAATTTTTATTTAACCCACGCTCATTTAATGTTTATTAATGAATAACAATCCTGTGAGGTAGGATACCATTACCCCATTTTACAGATGAGGAAACTAAGGAAGAAGGGAGAAATAACTTGCCCAAGCTCCTATCATTAATAAGAGGCTGAGTCAAGACTTAAACCCAGGTCTTCCTCAAGAGCCTGGGTTCCTTGTCACCACGGTGTGCTGCTTCTTGGACGGGACTAATTAAGGCCAAGTAGTCACCAACTAGCAGAGGAGTTGAAAGGGGAAGCTTATGGGGCTTGGGTGGTATCTCTGCCTTCCCTCATCACTTACTATCGGTAATTCAAAGCAACACATGACATTTTCCTCTCACAGCCCCAGGTACTATTGCCTACACTGCAGGAAAACAGCCTGCCTACATGGATGTGTGTGGTTAGAAGTGGAGGGGTTAACAGGAGTGGAAACAGATCCAGAGCTAAAGGAGTGAGGGTACCAGGCTGCAGTCACCTTGAGATAGAAGGCAGTTGGGACTCCGGACCAGATTGAAGACTGGAGGGAACCAGGAAGAGGAGCCCAAAGTACCTCTCCCTGTCCATCACCATAAAGCATGCTCACCCCAGTACCATGACAGTTTCCCATTGCCATGGCAACACTGGGAAGTTATCACTCATTTTCTAGCAACTGCTGAACAACCCGCCCCTTAATTAGCATTCCATTAAAAGTGGTTATAAATAAGACCGCAAAACTGTCCCGGGCTGCTATTCTCTGCACACTGCCTATGGGGTAGCCCTGCTCCATAAGAGCAGTCTCTAAGCTGTATCACCGCCATCACCTCAATAAAGCAGGTTTCACCTGTCCTGCATCAACCTGATGCCGTCCTGGCAACATTCAAGGCTCAGAGAGGTTTGGGCCACATGGCAATGGCTGCAGATGGAAACTTAATGACACGCACAAGAGAGGTGTTCATGAACAAGGGATTACTCGTGATGTGAGGAACCTCGTCAGTAGCTTCCGTTAAGAATGGTACTGACATTTGACATCTACAATTACTACAGTATTTAACCGGACAATCGGAACTCACCAAATGATTTGCTTTTGCTTCTAGATCATATGCAAATGATAAAAGATTCACTCCTGCAGGGGATTTACCAGTCTACAATAGAAGTGAAAAAAATTGTGTTATGGATATGGGATCTTTAAGCCTTAACAACTCTGGCAGGCAACAGATTATACATAGATTGATAGCCATAAAGTAATCATGTAAGGTCAGAAACTCCTGAACAAGTGGCAACATTTGCATTCTTATTTATACATATAAAGGCATATTTTTATTCCATCATATAATTCAACTATGAAAAGGAATGAAGTACGAACACATGTTATAATGTGGATGAACTGCAAACACATGCTAAATGCAAGAAGCCAGACACAAAGGGTTATATGTTATATAATCCTTTTTTTAAAAAAACATATCCAGACTAGGTAAATCCATCTAAAGGGACCACAGATGGGTGGTTGTCAAGGGTTTGGGGAGGAGGAAATTAGGACAACTGCTTTGGGGTTTGCTTTAGGGTGATGAAAGTGTTTTGGAACTACATAGAGGCACTAGTGGTGCAACACTGTGAATGTACTAAACGGCACTGAGTTGCTCACTTTAAAATAGTCTTAAGTGAATTTCATTTTAATTTAAAAAAAAAAAGCAAAACAGAAATACACATCTGAGGCTCTAATTTCCCCCAAAGGATCAAGCATGAACACATGCGTCATACCTGAGCCAAATAAGTGTCATAATTCATTCTGTCTATTCCACAAGCAGCAAAATCTTGGAGGTTTTTCCTTCCTGCTGCACCCAACAGAAAGATATTGAAATTCACCTTCAGATTTTCCAATTCATTGCTTATGCTTTCAGTATGCTGTGAAGAAAGGAAGTTACAAATCAATCCCTTATCCTCCAAGAATGTCACAAACTGAATGCTTTAAAAGAGCAAGAAAAGCCGGACATGGTGGCACATGCCTGTAATCCTAACACTTTGAGAGGCTGAGGTGGGAGGATCACTTGAGTGCAGGAGTTCAAAACCAGCCTGGGCAACTTAAAGAGACCTTGTCTCTATTTAAACAGCAACAACAACAACAACAACCAACTTTTAAACGTACATTTAAAAAATAAATTAAAAAAGAGCAATCAAACCACAAAGGACAAAAAAAATATGTGAGCACTTGACTACTTGACTGGCATCTCTTTCTGGTATTTCCCATCCTGTTCTTTTCCCATCTCTTTCTTTTCGGGTCCCATGGCTTCTAAGTCCCCAGCTTTGACAAACAGAGATGCTGAAAGGGACAGGGTAGGCTGTCATTCCAGGGAAGGCACCAGCACACAAAAGAGCTGGGAGTAGGAAGAAATGAGAGACACCATTTGGGGAATAGTGTTTAGTTACTTGGGCAGATTATGGAAATGTGGTGGTTGATTCGGGGTTGTGCTAATAGTCGGCAGTTTCCAGCAGCATGGAGTGCCTGCGTGTCCCAGGCAACCCCTCCAACTGCTACCCACCACAGCACACAGAGAAGTGACCCACAGCATGACAGGCATCTATTTAGGGTTTAGTTTCAAAATTATGTATGTTTAAAGTACACTCATGGAGTATTTAGAGAAGATAATAAACATTTTATATACAGCTTTCAAATATAACTTTTCACATTTGAAAACCATCAAGCCATCATGGCCTCATGGTAACTGTAGCAGCAGTAGGCAAGCTGTGGGGGCTTGGGAACAGCCTCCTCCCTTGGATCCCTTTGTTTCTGCTTTATTCTGGAAACCCCAAAGGGAGAGGACTCTCTAAATTCTTTATGGCAGAAAGTCAGAAGAGGCCTCTAGATATGGGGAGTGGGGTTGGTCTAGGCTAACAGCATCCTAGGCCTGGGCGGCTGAAACTCTTGCTCTTTCTTCAGGCCAGTGTGCTCTGGAATGGCCTTTCCTCCAAGTCTTAAGACTTAAGACTGGGGTGTGGGCTCTGGCAAAGGAGAAGAGGAGGTTCTGTTGGCTTCCAGCCTTTGTTTTACTTCACACTGGAGTCCTGGGGCTACCGTGTGACTCATAAGGAAGGTGGACGGTGTGGACCATGCTCCTCCATGCTAAGTGCCCAATTTCAGGGACTGGCAGAAAGGGAGGCTGGTCTTGGAATGAGAGCCTTTTGTTCCCATAAAAACGTCTATACTGGCTGGGTGCGGTGGCTCAAGCCTGTAATCCCAGAACTTTGGGAGGCCGAGGCGGGTGGATCATGAGGTCAAGAGATCAAGACCATCCTGGTCAACATGGTGAAACCCCGTCTCTACTAATACAAAAAATTAGCTGGGCATGGTGGCATGTGCCTGTAATCCCAGCTACTCAGGAGGCTGAGGCAGGAGAATTGCCTGAACCCAGGAGGCGGAGGTTGCAGTGAGCCGAGATCGCGCCATTGTACTCCAGCCTGGGTAACAAGAGCGAAACTCTGTCTTAAAAAATAAAAAAATTTAAAAAAAAAGTCTATACTCAGCAAAATGACATCTTTCCCTGTGAAGTGTCCATAGTGAGGCTCCTCTAGAGGCTCTTGCATAATCTACTAGAAAAACTCAAACCACAAGAAAGACAGCTGGTCAGGCAGCGAGAAAACGTTTTGGAACCAAATAAAGGTGAATGTTACACAGCCATGTAAATATACCAAACGTCGGTTTTAAATAGCTAATTTTATCTTCTGCAAATTTCATCTCAATTTCCAGAAAAGAAAGAAAGACATCTGGATTTGGTGAAAGAATGTGTTACATCGATTCCATGACTAGTTCTAATTACCTCATTAATGTTGAGCCATTCGCTGACATTGAAGCTGTTCTCCAGGTGAAGAGTGCCATAAGTGCCTCTATTATTTTTGCAGTCACTGTGGGAATAAACAGAGAAATCAGGACCTAGAAAAGCTGCTGCAGCTCCCTCTGTCCACTGCTAAAGATGACGAGAAAGGCTCACTGTTTCTCTTTGTTTAATCTGTGAACCCAGAAGTGAGGCTGGGTGTCCCCAGTGGCCGCACAGATCCCCCAGCACCCACCACTTCTGACTTCTGTCCTTGATTTACTAACAGTCCTGTTCTTGGAAGAGATGCGATAGGATTGATAAATATGTCTTTCCATCTGTCTCTTACGTGCCGTAGTTCTGCTGTGGACAACAAGTTTACAGATTGGGAAGAAATAAATTCTCATTAAAAAGAAAAACAATATTGCTAGAAAGAGATATATTGCAGATTAGATTATGAACTTCATTAAATGATTCCATCAAGCTCTGGCCAAGAACATTTCTCCTCTGCATTTCCAGGGCTGAGTTGCACTGACTAAATATACGCTTAGAGATATATCCTCATGGTGAGGACAGAGATAGTGAGGAGCTGCAGACATCTTGATGGTCAGCACGGTTTGGCTGTAACCTAACTCAGCCCCCTGGGTGAAATGGTCTCACCTCAACATGCCTCAGTCTTATCTCTAAAACAGGAAAATTTGACTTTTTTACACTTGACTGAGCTAAGAAGGATAGGCCTCATTGGATGTGTATTCCTGCCACAAAAATGGCGGCATCCAGGAATGTGGCATCTCTTCCTTGCCACAGCAGCCAGGGCCCTCTAGGCCGGAGGGATGCCTGGGAGAAGCAACCTTCCCACATCCCTAGGAGGTGAGATCCTTCCCTCCAGAGAACAAGTGGATTGGTGTTGTTGGAACCTAGAGTCTGATGCATGAACCACCAGAGGTGAAACTGGAGAGCTCTCAGTAGCCAGAATCACAGGGAGCTGGCATGCCCGGTCAAGACACTTGGCTTTGTCCTCTCAGCTTAGGGATGGCAGATGAGTTTAATTGTGCAGAGAAATGCCAATGGATTGCTAATGTCTGCCTAGAGCACGCTGTCCAGAAGGAGCCTGAGGTTCCCTGGGCTAAGCAGAAGACCTCAACTGACTATCAATGTCTACCCTGAGTGCAGGGGATGGGTACCAAACACTCATTAGCCGCCTCTGCCAGAGGCAATGGAGAAACAGGCAGGAAGTGACACAAGTGCTTGAGTCACATCACATGTTGGGAGGTTTGGAGGATGGAATGGGAACAAGGAGACCAGCTGGAAGCAGAGAGAGACAGAGAAGGAGACGATTTAAGAAAGATTTAGAAGAGAACGCCTACAAGTAACATTAATAATACAGGTTTGGGATGAAGTTCATTCTGAGCGTTGTCTCAGTGCTCTGGAAGCTCAGTTTTCACTGCCACTCGCTGAAAAATGGAAACGAGGACTTTTCTCTGTCCTCTTACTTTGTATTCGGTCCTAAAGTGGTAGTGGGATTTTTTAAATCTCCCAAAGGGCAGCCTACTGCCCCTACCTCTCTGCCTTTTGCCTGTGGCCCTCGGCCTAGGGACTTTTCCCTTTTTCTTGGCCCAGCCAATGCCCACTAACCTATTAAGAACAGCTTAGGTGCCGTTTCCCTCAGGAAGTCCTTCCTAATCCCTCCGTCACCACGCTGCATAAGACGCCTCCTTTGTGCTTCGATAGTGGCCTCGCTACATTTCTAACACCTGTAAGTATCATTCTGTTCTAGAACACTTCTGTACAGATCTAACTCCCTGCAAGGTTTTCCTGGACAGTAGGACCAGAGTCTAATTCAATTTTGTATATTATCTCAGGTATCCTGTTACCCCAGGTCCTCGTATGATAATAAAAGTAGTTGTTAGCATGGTACCTAGCTCACAGAGTGGTGTGGATGTTAAAGAAATTTATACATCCAAAGTGTTTCCATCAGTCTTGGCATACAGAAAGTATCATGCAGGTGCTAGCTCTTACAATTTAAAAAAAATACCACTATTATCACTTAGCATAATATTTATTAGGTAATAGAAATAAATAGTAATGGCTGGGCATGGTGGATCACGCCTGTGATCCCAGCACTTTGGGAGGCTGAGGCAGGTGGATCATCTGAGGTCAAGAGTTCAAGACCAGCCTGACCAACATGGTGAAACCCTGTCTCTACTAAAAATACAAAAATTAGCCAGGAGTGGTGGCAGATGCCTGTAATCCCAGCTACTCAGGAGGCTGAGGCAGGAGACTCATTTGAACCCGGGAGGCGGATGTTGCAGTGAGCAAAGAAGGCACCATTGCATTCCAGCATGGGTGACAGAGCGAGACTCTGTCTCAAAATAATACATACATACATACATACGAAAAAAAAAAAAAACCCTTGCAGTACCTAAAAGTATACCTAACAATTCACAAAATGCTTAAGAAGTTTCTTGAATGGCAAATGTGGTAAATACTACTAAGCTATATAATAATGCTAGGCAGAGGATTAATACTTGCTTAAAATTACACAAAGGAACTCTGAGAGAGTAATAAGAACATTAAGAATGGTGGTTCCCGTGTAGGCCATGGAAGGGCTTCTGGGCAGATGAGGACTTGTGTCTGACTTACAAAACGTTCTGCTCTCAATGTGAGTTGCTACCGCCTACGTATTTTTAGTTTTATTTACTATGAACACATTGTGTTAACACACATGTCCTCTGGGCCTTCAGTCTCACAGTGGGAGAAGTAAGTGTCACCAGTGTTTATAAAGCATCCTGTGAATTGATTTCAAATACTCTTAAAGTGACTCGCTTTCCTATGGCTCACAGCAGAGAGCTGCCCATGGGTTCATACCTAAGTTCAGACATGTAAGACTACCAGCCATCAGAGTAGGAAGCCCATTTCACCACTGGGCCAACACACACACAGTGAGTTAAGAGAAATGGGGAAAAGGCATCTAGGTGAAATATATGTATTTTTTCCTGAGACACAGTCTCACTCTGTCACCCAGGCTGGAGTTCAGTGGCACGGTCTTGGCTCACTGCAACCTCTGCCTCCCGGGTTCAAGCAATTCTCCTGCCTCAGCCTTCTGAGTAGCTGGGTCTACAGGTACATGCCACCATGCCCAGCTAATTTTTGTGTTTGTTTTTTAGTAGAGATGGGGTTTCACCATATTGGTCAGGCTGGTTTCGAACTCCTGACCTCAGGTAATCCACCTGCCTTGGCCTCCCAAAGTGCTGAGATTATAGACACGAGCCACCATACCCAGCCTAGATGAACAATATTAAGAACAGGTATTGTTTATCAAGTCCAAATGATGTGTCAGGCACCATTTGAATCTCATATATCTTACTTAACCATAAACAACCTCAGGGTCAGTTTCCTATGACCATGACCCCTATGGAACAGAGAAGATGTGGAACTGCCCAGGTGACAGAGCCTCCAGGAGGGAGCTAGAGTCAGAGCCCAGGAGGCATGACTGACAACAGCTCTCCAACTGATTGCCTTCATCCCATCAATGATCCAAATCACTGAATCACCCACTCACTGAACTCTTGTTGGATGGCTTTTACTTAGGGCAGTGTGGCTCTTGAACAAGATTTCTCGTGGGGTCCCATTAGTGCATCGTAGGGTCATCTTAACTAGCGAGTTCCAGAGATTACTGGAGAGAGAGACCTTGAAACATCACCATTCCAAGGTCTCAAAGGCTTTCAGCAGAAGGAATATCTTTTGGTCTAATTTCTACTGTGCCTTTAAAATACTACAGAATAGCTTATCTCTGAAACTGGAAAGTCATATAATTAAGATTTAAAAACACTTCAAATGCAAAATTCTCATTCTGGAAAAAGAATATTTTAAGTAGCAAAACGTATACTGCATATATTGATACCTGTAAACTTGTTCAAAAGTGAGCTTTATCTTTGATTTATTAAATAGCTTTCCAGAGAGATAGTATTCCCAGTCTTCATTTAGTAAGCGGGGTGTGTCCAAAACCTAGAACACATTAGGAAGTATTTTCAAAAAATCAGGTTTACACTAACATACATACTAATATAATAAAACAAATATTCTGTTGAATATATTTTTGAAATTTTTCATAACATTATTTTTCTGGCTGATTTCTAGCTTGTAACTAGAAAATAATAGTATAATTGGAATAAATCAATTGACCACTGGGTAGCATCAATCAGAATTATTAAAATTACTTTTTTTGAGACCTCTTTTTTTTTTTTTCTATTTTGAGACAGAGTCTCAGTCTGTCACCCAGGCTGCAGTGCAGTGGTGCAATCTCGGCTCACTGCAACCTCCGCCTCCCAGGTTCAAATGATTCTCCTGCCTCAGCCTCCTGAATAGCTGGGACAGCAGACACGAACCACCACTGCCCAGCTAATTTTTGTATTTTTAGTAGCAACAAGGTTTCACCATGTTGGCCAGGCTGGTCTTGAATTCCTGACCTCAGGTGACCCACCTGCCTCAGCATCCCAAAGTGCTGGGATTACAGGTGTGAGCCACCCCACCTGATTGAGAACTCTTTATCTTAATAAAACACATTAGAAATAGAAGCAGAATAGACCATCTGATTCAGAATAGCTTATATACAGCTATGAAGTGGTGTACCCAGTACTGCGCTATTTCTCTCTCTGGACAAAATATATTAAAATTCACACACTCTCTGCCTCTGCACCATACATATTTAAGATGGGCAAATTAGTGCATGATTGTGTATGCGCTTGAGCAGTAGAAATGGTTTTGAAATATCCCCTACTTAAGAACAATTATCTTCGAATGATTCAACACTCTACAGGAGACAACGATGCCTGGCTTGATTTGTATCTTTTATCGAAAAGCCAGATGGAGATCATTTGACCCGCTGGTGCTCTCAATATAATCTCTCTTGATGAATGAAATAACTAAGATACCGTCACAACAGTATTCACCTGATTTCATAACAGATTTTCGGTGGAAAAATGTTTATACAATGAAAGAGTGAAATAGAAACACATTTTAAAAATCAGAATCTGGAGAAAAAACATGGAAAAGCCAAAATTAGAAGCCAGACACTTAGAACAAAATTTCCTCATTAATGAAGAAAGCAAAACTGCTAACTGCCCCCCAGCCCTGCCCCGCTGCCCCCAGAATCTTCGGGAGTCAGACGAAAGGGAGAAAGCGAAGCCTGAATTCGTTTCCTGGCGGCCTCACTGGATGTCTGCCGGGTCAGCCTCTGCCACGAGTCATGCACTTATCTGGCTCTTTCCCTTCAAATTTAGGGCTCATCTGTGTGGACACCTCTGTCACCTGAGAATCTCCCGGGCTGTGTAGGAGGAACCTAGGACCTCATCTTCTGATGTTCTCAGCCACATTTAAAAACTACTGCTGAGGAAAATTCTATTTTCCCCAAATACTGCAATCCACATTGATGGGCAGGACTTAACCTATGGCCCTGATTTCACTCATGAAATCTTAAGTGCTTACATGTTTGCACTTACATATCACACGAGATATGGAGAAATCCAAGTTTCTGTTCAAGTCCTTTCATAATAGGTAGAAAATCATAATTACCCGGAATAATTCCTTGCTCATGTAAGGTTCACAGATCAATTTTTCCACATTTGCACCAAAGACAAAGGTAAGAACCACAATGATCATCAATATCCAGGAAAAGAGGAAACTTAATCCAACTCCACTGGAAAAAAAATATAAATAAAGTTAGTAATTCAACAAAGAATGATTCAGTATTACCTATGGGTACTCACTAAATGTACCGATACTCTATAGAGTCTTCACTGTTATTGAGGCGAAACGGATCAGCCCACCTAGGAGTGACACAGGGCCTGGGGACCTGGAACGGGCAGCTCCAGGGCAGGCGGGAGTGCACTATATAGGGGCCTGGGGCCTGGGGATGAGCAGCTGCAGGGCAGGTGGGGTGCACGGGATAGAAGCCTGGGGACCTGGGGACGGGCAGCTCCAGGGCAGGTGGGAGTGTATTGTATAGTATCCTGGGGACCTGGCAACGAGCAGCTCCAGGGCAAGCAGGGGTGTAGTGTATAGGGGCCTGGGGACCTGGCAATGAGCAGCTCTAGGGCAAGCAGGGGTGTACTGTATAGGGGCCTGGGGACCTGGGAACGGGCAGTTCCAGGGCAGGTGGGGCTGTATTGTATAGGATCCTGGGGACCTGGCAATGAGCAGCTCCAGGGCAAGCAGGGGTGTAGTGTATAGGGGCCTGGGGACCTGGGGACGGGCAGCTCCAGGGCAGGTGGGGTTGTATTGTATAGGATCCTGGGGACCTGGGGACGGGCAGCTCCAGGGCAGGTGGGGGTGACTGTATAGAGCCTGGGGACCTGGGGATGGGCAGCTCCAGGGCAGGTGGGGGTGTATTGTATAGCAGCCTGGGGACCTGGGGACGGGCAGCTCCAGGGCAGGTGGGGGTGTACTGTATAGCAGCCTGGGGACCTGGGGACGGGCAGCTCCAGGGCAGGTGGGGGTGACTGTATAGAGCCTGGGGACCTATGAGGGGTGGCCAATAAGGGTCTGAAAGCACAGGAGGACCGCAACCCGACTTCTCTCTGAACAAGAGCACTCTTGGTACAGTGTAAAGGACTGGACAGGTGCCAGCATGGATGGGACATCATTCAGGAGGCTGTTATCATGGCCCACGAGGGTGGCCTGAGGGGGCAGGAGTGGTGGAGAGTTGGTGGATGACAATGATGTAATACAGGAGGCACAGGAGGCATAAAATAGGAGGCAGCAGGGCTGGGGAAGCCCTGGACACGAGACGTAGAGGCAAGGAAGGACTCCAAGGGCAATGCCAGGGACCATCGATGCTCTGGAAGAAAGATAAGATGGGCTGGATGTTTGTCTTGTTGCCAGAGAGACACCGAGTGGAAAGACTGTGTAGGAGTCAGTATGTTTGAAGCTCAGATATCTGCGTTTTGGGTGTACATTAGGGAGCCAGCAGCTTAGCCATGATCATTTATCCCCAGGGCTGGCTTGGAGAAAGAAGCAGCCTAGGGCTGGGTCTGGAGGATTTCAACATTTACAAAGACAGATGGTGGAAGGGGGACCAGCAAACAAGACCAAGATGATGAGGCAGAGAAGTAGGAAGGCAGCCATGTGAGTGTGATGCCACCTAGGGGACAAAAGGAGTGTTTGCAGGAGGAGGGAGTGGTCCGCTCTCACCAGCCAACGTGCTGTCTACATTGTACAGAGAGTCACTGCCAACTTAAAACAAGTGCAGTGATGGGGGGCGGGGAGGGACCAAACTGGAGTGGACTGGGAAGTCAGCAGGAGAGGAGGGACAGGCAGCAAGCGCAGATCACTCCTCTGAGGGAGCTGGTGTGGGGGAAAGGAGAGCTACAGGGGAGAGGCAGTGTGGGCAAAGGGTTTCTGCTTTTATTTTTAATGGAAGAGAACAGAGCATCATTAAGTGTTGAGTGAAAGTCAAGGAGAGAGGAAGAGAATAAAGACATGGAAAAGAAAGGGGATGATCCATTTTATTCTCAGAATCAGGGGAAGGAATGGGATTGCGAATATAGCTGGCAGGATGAGCCTGAGAGAGGAGGCATCCCTATGCTCCTGGCACTGCAGAGAAGTGGCGGATGTGCTTGAGAGCAGGTGTGTTTGGAAGTTTGGCGATGGGAAGTTGCAGGATGGCGTCTATTTTCTCTGAGAAGAAGGGGGTGAAGTCATCTGCTAAGAGAGGGGTGAATTAGAGGAAGATGGATGTATCAGAGTGAAAAGACTGTTGCAGAAAAGTGTGGGGGCTGTCAAAAAAAGAGAAAGGGAAGGAAGAAAACGAAAGAAAGAAAAGATTTGTCAGACTATGGCAGGTCCATCTGAGACAGGAGAGCCTAAGGTTGTAGGGATACCCGATGTAGCTGCTGGGTAACTTTTCTCGGCAGTGCTCAGCTGTCCAGGTGTAGACACAGAGAGAGAACAAACTCTTAAATCAATCTAGGTGCAGTTGCCAAATCAAAGACCCTCACTGATGCACACTAGGAAGGAGCCCCAGAAGGGTGTGGGCTTATGTTCGCAATCACCACAGGGTCCCCTCTTAAGAGCATGATTCTCCCCGGCTGCAGACACCAAAGTCAATTACAGTATTTGCACAGCTCACTAAAATAAATAGCAAGTAAAGTTCACTGGAAAGGCCTAGGTCAGCCTGACCTCCTCTGACCTACCAGCCTCCTGAGTCTGGGAGAGCACAAAGAAGTGAGCGAGGGCCACGCCAGGGTCCCTGTCTGAGCATGTGTGTCTGTGTGTTGGACTTAAACAACTCAGAACAACCAAGTCAGCTGTCTAAAAAGAGCACAGTGACTCTTACTCTAAATCGCATACAGTTAACATCTCCAGGCTTTATTTTTGAAATAATACACATTCCCAGATCAGGGGTAGGGAAACCACTGCCCAAGGTCTGTTTTTCTAAGGTTAGTGAGATGATGGCTAATGTGTACTGAAAACATGGAAAAGGAAGCAGAGGAGGAGGAGAATAAGAATAGGATGAAAGAGCGAAGGAAGGTGAAAAAGAACAAGAAGATGTGACAAAGACTGTATGTGGCCGGGAGAACCTAAAATATTTCTTACTTGGCCCTTCTTGGGAAAAGCTTTCTGACTACCCCCGATTTGCATAGTTAGGATAATATACACATCATTTTCTGACCCCTTTCCAAATGCATTATCTTAGAAACTTCTGTCAACAAATCAGGATAGTCACCTAGTTAACACTTCAGGGGCATGTGATCTTCCACGCATGGATGTGTCATAACTTACTTGCCCACTCCTCTACAGCTGGACATGTGGGCCGTTTCCAGTGCTTCACTAACCAATACTGCAAAAACACTTCCCTGTTCATGATGCTTCCTTCATAGTTTGGTCTAATTCCTTCACCTATATTCTCCCAAAAATGGAAATTATTGGGCAAAGAGCACTATTGTCTTTTACAGCCCTTGCTATATGGCCTGACAAACTGCTTTCTGTAACCTCAGAAACTGCCACCAGCCATAGGAATGTGCCCAGTTTGTGATACCTGTGGCTGCTCTTGGCATTGCTGTCAATATCTAAAATGGAAAGTTTTATAATGGGCTTCAAAACATGAGATGCTTGTGCCTTTGTTAGATCCACTTATTTCTGGGAAAGCCTCCTACACCCCCCTGCAATAGATAATACATTCACCACTGCATCCTATTCAGCTGCTAAATTGCTCCTGGGGTCAGGGGTAGTGGCTCACAACTGTAATCCCAACACATTGGGAGGCTGAGGCCGGAGGATCTCTTGAGACCAGGAATTCAAGACCAGTCTAGGCAGCAAAGCAACACTGTCTCTACAAAAATAAAATAAAAGTAAAATGCTTCTGGGACCCTCTGAAGATACAAGATCAGAGCAGAGCCAGGGCTCTCTGACTTGCTTCCTTCCAGATCTTTCACTGACATCCTTTTGGGAGACAAGAATTCCTGCTTGGTTTTGAAACAGACGATGCTCTTGATTGGATGGTGTCACCATTTTTAAAGAGCAGGTGGTGTTTTGGTTGCAGCAAAACTACATATACTCTTTCTGGTTTCTACAAGCAAGTAAACAGTTTTAAAAAAAGAAACTGCATTCTTCTAATTAGTCTGATTAGACAGATGACGCTCATACCATCTCCCTCTTTTGCAATTATCCAGTTGCTTACCAGATACCTCAAGAAGTAGAGAATTCTGCCAAGCACAGCAAAGCGCCGTGCTGACTGGTGGCATTCAACAATAAAGAAATCATAGCCACCCTAAGTCTGCAGACTCCCTGAAATGAACCTAACACCATCTGACAGTCACCAGCCTTTCTCCTGCTACTGAGATGAATCCTATGGCCTCCACAACATAGGCTTCCATATCTATAGAATTAGTATATCTAAACTAAGGTAGCTTTTAGTCTCCATCAATTTCTTGATAATTTCTATGTTTTTTTTTCTTTCTTTGAAGGTGGATATCACATTTTTTGGTTGTATCCCTTTAAAAAGTGTGAATAAAATTTTGATGGGTACACCATTTTTCAGAGCAATTTACCCTTCAAGTAGTTAAAAAAAGATGGAAATATATGTATATATATACACACACCACCAAAACACTGACAAATAGCCAAGTATCCAGGTTGTTAAATTTGTAACATTAAACTTAAAATTAATTAAACATTAAAAGTAATGGCAAAAATAGCAATTGCTTTTGCACTGAACTAATCATTTTTTTGTTTAATGTATTTTCGTGTATCTGTGTACATTTGAACAAAAAGGCAAGACAAATTCAGTTTTCCTTGCTGATGTGATTTCTTATTTTTTTTCCTCCCTGTCCAGAGGTCCTTGCAGCTCTTCCTTCCTTCCTTCCTTCCTTCCTTCCTTCCTTCCTTCCTTCCTTCCTTCCTCCCTCCCTCCCTCCCTCCCTTCCTTCCTTCCTTCTCTCTTTCTCTTTCTTTCTTTCTCTTGTTCTTTTTTTTGGACAGAGTCTCACTTTGTTGCCCAGGCTGTAGTACAGCTGGCACGATGCTCACTGCAACCTCTGCGTCCCGGGTTCAAGTGATTCTCGTGTGTCAGCCTCCCAAATAGCTGGGATTACAGGCATGCACCACCATGCCTGGCTAACTTTTGTATTTTTAGTAGAGATGGGTTTTCGCCATGTTGGCCAGGCTGGTCTCGAACTCCTCGCCTCAAGTGATCTGCCTGCCTCAGCCTCCCAAAGTGCTGGGATTACAGGTGTGAGCCACTGCACCCAGCCAAATATAATTCCTTAAGTTTTGGCCTGTGAGCATCTAGGCTTCTCCATGTGTGGATTTCTTTGTCCAAGTCATTAGCTCTAAGGTTATTTTAAGACTCTTGTTAATAAAGATCTATACCATACTGGAGCCTAACTATTTCAGGAAAAGGACTTAGAATCATAGCTTATAAGAAGCTTCAGTTATTGTTCCAGTGACCCAAAGTTTTGTCGTGTGTGTGTGTGTGTGTGTGTGTGTGTGTGTGAAAATTTGGTTTGAAGACCTGAAGTCTTAAAAAGCAAATTAATCAAATTAAGGCACACCATCTGCTCTCCAGCCCGCTCACTGGCAGCCCCATGCTAGTGACTTCAGTGGATAAATGAGAGAACGTGACTCAGGATTTGGTTCTTCACTCACCAAAGGAATTGCTTCAAACCTTAACCACCGCCCTCGAGCCCCATCACACTCCCTACTGCTGATTCTTCATGATCTTATCAAAAAGAGAATATTGACTTAGAACCCACACAGCTTCCTCTCTGCGGAGCATTCAAAGCCAGTACACTACATCCTAGCTGACATTTCTGGCTCCGGCTTCTGTTGCACCTGGCTCATGACTGCGATACTTTGTCATACCCACAGAGTCAAGGTTTTTGCAAACACACGAACTTGGAGGTGAATGTCTTTAAAGCAGGGACAGTTGCTCCAGTCTTCGGCTGCAGGCTTACCTCTCCCTGCTACCTCGCACCTGTTCTCATGCCTAATCTAGGCTACTTGTCTAAATCCTAAGAGTTCTGGCTTGCCTTAGTTCTAAATCAAGTTTCTAGAATTTCGAGGAAGCAATATTGATGTCCCATAGGAGGTTGGCTCAGCCTCTGGTAAGTGAATGAATGAACGAATAAAAAGAAGGAACAATAGAAATCAAGAAAGCAAGCCTAGCTGCTTTTCTTTTTTTTTTTTTGAGACAGAGTCTCACACTGTCGCCTGGGCTGGAGTGCAGTGGCGCAATCTCGGTTCACTGCAGCCTCCGCCTCCTGGGTTCAAGCAATTCTCTGCGCCAGTCTCCCGAGTAGCTAGGATTACAGATGCCTGCCACCATGCCAGGCTAATGTTTGTATTTTTAGTAGAGACAGCATTTCACCATCTTGGCCAGGTTGGTCTTGAACTCCTGACTTCGTGATCTACCCACCTCAGCCTCCCAAAGTGCTGGGATTACAGGCATGAGCCACTGTGCCTGGCCACCTAGCTGCTTTTAAAAGGAGCCTACCATATACAAACAGTGTGCATAAGCTGGTCTATCAAAATGCAATTAATTTAGTGTTTTTATTTTTATTTTTTTACTTTTTATGCTTGATGAAAATACCCAAATCAAGGAAGGTCCAATCACAGCAAGATCTTTCCTCTTTGTGACCTGGGAGCTGGAATCCCATGCAAGTGGCCCAGAGGACACCCAGTTCATGTAACACCAGAATCAGCACCCAGTCTCTCTCCTGCATTCCCACCCCCACGTGACAGAGAGGAGCAGGCACTCACACCATGAGGAAGACGCCCCCGGTGTTGGAGACACAGCCTCGGGTGGTTGGGGTGGCATGCCTGTCATAGCCGCACACACCACACAGTAAGCCCAGGTAGTAAAAAATCACGATGAGGGTCAGCAGAGAGCAGATGACCAGACCACCCAGCCACCTGGAGAGGCAAGCACAATGTTAGCAGACATGACACAGGTGACGCCACTCTAACACAAAAGCTGCTGGACTAAGGCTGGAGCCGATGAGTTATTCTTGACCTTCTAAAATCAGAGTCTTCTATCAATTCCTCAGAGGGCAATAATGTTGGGTGAAAACATTCCCTCCCACCCCTAGTCCTCCAATTCAACCAACCAAGAAACGTTTATTTTGATCCCAGGTTTGCACTGTTCTCGGCGGTCATGGTCAGTGTTCTGCTTCCTTCCTTTGCCTTGACTCCTACAGGTGTCACACAGGGTTCATAAGCATGGCTCACCGAGCTTCTCCAAGGCTACTGATGAAAACATGCTTAAGATTTTCACGTTCTTTTAAGGTTTCTGATGTTCTAAGTGCCTTTTACAATCTCGATGGCATATGGCTAGATCATTATTAGACTACAGATAAAGAAACATTGGACTATTTTCCCTGGCCTTTTTCCAAAATATTTTGTGGTTGCAGAAATCTTTGGGGCCACTGTGTTCTTTACTGAACCAGATTACGCGGCAGATGCATGGTGTGTTTAGAATTTTATGAGCATCCTAAATCAAATGCCTGCAGAATGCAAATCTCAATTTCATAATGGTCCTGCGAAACATCTTAGGATAATGGATCCTCAATTAGGTCTTACTGGCATTCCCGGAAGGTACAACAGCCTTTCCCAGCAGCGAGAGGCATTCAAGGGTGGTAATGCTTCCCAACATTTAAGACACTAAGAAACCAAGAATTTACTTCTGCTTGGTGCCTCTTGACAAAAGTCGCCACTGAAGCTTTTCATTCAATTAAGAGCAATCTCAGTAATTATAGTAATAACACAGGCAGCGTTCCAGACACTGAGGGCACAAAATTAAATAAGCCATGGAGTCTGGCCTCAGGAAACTTTTAGAGTTAAAGAACCATCTGCTTAGTTCAGTTTCTTTTTAAGATAAGCTCATGGGGTCAGGGCAGGGGGAAAAGGAAGGGAGATGGATGGCAGTCAGGTAGACAGGTAATGGTATATTTTCTTCCCGTTTGTGAAGCTCTGATGTCTAATGAGATTGTAAGCTCACTGAGAAAGGGCCTGCCCTCGGTTTGTCTCCTGAGACTTGCTCGGGTGGCCTAGTCCCAAAAGGGAATCATGGCAGGTGCCCCCTGGAGCTTGCTGTTTGTGGGGCAATGACAAAAAGCAGAGCTTGATGGAGCTTCAAAACCCACCTCTGCCATATGCTAGCTGGCCTTAAGGAAGTCTCTTCACTTCCCCGAGCCTATCTCCTTGTCGATAAAATAGGGTTATAAATGGAACACAACCCAGGAGAATTTTGTGAGCATTAAAAGAAATGTTGTGCAGAACGTGCTTTGTGGGAACACTGAAACTGACACTGAAACTGTCCCTTAAATGGTAGCAATTGCTATTATCTTACTTATCTTGTGGTCTTGTATAAGAAATAATCTACATGAGAACGAGTCTCTGGGCTCCCCATGGGCTTGGGAGTTAAGAAGGGTTTAGTGACAGGTCATGGAGTTGAGCAATTCAGAGAGAGAAGTGCATCTTACATAACAGATGATCCTCTAAATTTCTCCAAGTCCCTCCCTCCCCAGGGCTCTGGCTGGGATGTCCACCACCCTCACCCAGGGCCACACCCCACCACTCACATTTTCTAATGGAACAACCAGTGGGTACCACAGCCACTCGCCTAAGCTCTGGGAGCAATTCACTGGTTTCAAGGAACAGCTAAAAAAAGGATGTTGCTTCTTTTGGTTGGTTGGTAAGAACCAACCTCTGCATATTTATTTTATAAACCAATGTGAAAACAATATTTTCCAAATGTCCTTCTTGATTACTTTTAAGCTTTAAAATCTCATTACGTGTCTGGTTTGATAATTATAACTAATATTCTAGAAACCACTGACATCAAAGTTATAAATTATCAAATATTTGACTCACAAAGGTCCAGTCTTCAACTTAAAAAGAAGGTGGAATGCTTTACAAATTTTCATATCATCTGAACACAGGAGTCATGCTAAACTTCTCTGTATTTTTCCAATTTTAGTATATGTGCTGTCTGGTCTGAGCAAGCACTTCAACTTTTTTAATGAACATAAACTGGGGTTAACACATATCAGGTCATGGCCTCTTGTACAATTTGCTCTCATAAGATTATCTGGATGCCAATGTCAGATTTTTATCTTGTTCTCTATAGAGTTCACTCTCGTAGTTCACCAGCTCCAAGGAGACACTCACCAGTATGAATCATACTCTTCCAATGTGGGTAAATGCCTTTGCATGTAACTTTCGGTGTTATTAAGGTAACCAGAGAATTCTGAGAGTATATCCTGAATAGGAAGACGCTGAGTTACATTGTTGATATCTGAACCAATGGAATTCAAGACCCTTTTGATACCTGAAAACAAAGATACCTTTGTTATGCATTTGCAAACATGGAGGAAATGGAAACTTTGTTTTGGAACCAAACAGAAAAGCCTGAACCACTTTTAATTTTTTCCATGTTATGTATGTGTTTAAAATATGGTAAGATTTTACAACAAGCACGAACATAGCCAAGACCACCGAAAAACAATTACTTAACAAAACAGCAAGCTGTGAGCGCTGACTTTAATGAGATGGTGCTGAAGTCAAGCCAGTTTCCTTCTTCTCCTTACTTTATTTAAAGTAGATCAAGTGATTAAAATGTACGGTGTGCAGACTATGTGCCAGGCACTTTTATAAACAGTAACTCATTTATTCTACTGAGGTAGATATTCTCATTCCTCATTTTACTAACAGTAAAGCTGAGGCTCACAGAGATTCAATTAATTGCCCATGAGTCTTTTTAAAAAGGCTCTGGTAATGGGATTGAAACTCAGGTATCTCTGACTCTAAAGCCCCTGTTACATGCTTTTGAGAAAATAAATAATAATTCCTCTATCTAAGAAGTGATATTCAGGGCTGGGCACAATGGCTCACGCCTGTAATCCCAGCACTTTGGGAGTCCAAAGTGGGAGGATCACCTGAGGTCAGAAGTTCAAGACCAGCCTGACTAATATGGCAAAACCCCATCTCTTCTAACAATACAAAAATTAGTCGGGTGTGGTGGCGCAAGGCTGTAACTCTAGCTACTCAGGAGGCTAAGGCATGAGAACCCCATCAACCCAGGAGGCGGAGGTTGCAGTGAGCTGAAATTGTGCCATTGTACTCTAGCCCGGGCAACACAGCAAGACTCCCTCTCAAAAACAAAACAAAAAAATGCATTCAGGAACAGAGTAATTCTCCAGGCCCACTAAAAAATAAAACAAACAAACAAAAAACCCAAGTGAATCTGTGTGATATTTTTGTTAAAATTCTACCTGAACAGATACAAATTGAGACTTCTTAGGAAGTACGTCTGTGTCTTTTCTATGTAAAAACCAATAGTAGTCTCAGTGGTCAGTTTCTTTTGCTATCAGTCCTAATTTCTCAGACAGGAGTTAAGTTCAAAGAAAACCAGTTTTCTGGAAAGTATCCATCACAACAGTTCCTAAAAATCAAACTCACCTGGGGTGTAGGATTTCACCTGAACCAATGCTCACACGAGTTCTGAAGCTGGCTTTATCCAAGTGATTCTTTTTTTTTCCAAGCGATTCTTGATACAGACATACTAAGAACACACTAATCAGTTAAAAGTCCACTGATCCTGCAAGAGAGGTAAATCTCTTTGCAGCAGCAGAGAGAAGATTAGCAGCTCTCGAAATATTATCCTGATGCTCCCAGTGAACTTCAGGTAGAGGGTAGAGATGGTAGCTTGGTCCAAAATGTAATCACATAAAAATGGCAGGAAACTTTTTGTTTTCTTTTTGAGACAGGATCTCACTGTATTGCCCAGGCTGGAGTGCAGTGGCACGATCATGGCTCACTGCAGCCTCAACCTCCTGGGCTCAGTGATCCTCCCACCTCAGCCTCCCAAGTAGCTGGGTCTACAGGTGTGCACCACCATGCTTAGCTAATGTTTTATGATTTTATTTTTTGTAGATATGGGGAGATGGAATCTCACCACGTTGCCCAGGCTGGTCTTGAGCTCCTGGGCTCAAGTGATCCTCCCGCCTCAGCATCCCAAAGTGCTGGGATTATAGGAGTCAGCCACCACACCCAGCCCTGGAAACTCCTTAAAGTTTGTTTTTCGCATAGCTGTGACATCTAGAGATCAAAGACACAGAAGGGAGCAACAGAGTGTCAGGTGTTTGGATGTGACTCATCAAGAAAGGACTGTTACTCCAGAGGGGCTCACTGCCTTCTCCAAATGGCTCATGTGAAAACACCTGAGGATCCTTGGCCAAAATGACTCAGTGGGTCTCTTGGTTACTTCTGAGATTTTGAGAGATTGGGAATGTAGCCTTCCCATCTTCTAGGAGCAGCTCGTAGGGCCCAGGCCTGCTTCTCAGCCTGGCTTGCCCTCACGCACGACATGACTCTGAGACCTTGCTGCTCTGGCGACTCTCTATGTGGCTGGTGCCCTCCCTCGGCATCTACCCTCTTCAAGCCTCTCTCCATGTCCCCTTTTCCAGGCAGCCTCCCACTAGCATCTCCTCACCTCGTTTCCCTGGCACATACCTGATCACGGTGCCAGGGTGTGACAATGCGCTTGTGTGCACATGGCTGGCTAAAGGACAGACAGAACTCACACCTTATGCATATCATAGCCCAGTGCCTCGCAGAGCCTGGCACACAGTCAGTGCTAAATAATTTGTTCAGGTTGGGATGAGACAACCTAAATACGAGAGCTAAGGACATGAAACTAAACTCCTGCTATCCAGGCTGACAGAGCGGCACTGGCCCGGTCCTAGGAAAATGCTGGCTTGTGCTCAAGCATGACCCCATGCACCATGGGCTGCACTCACATGTGCACCACACTTTGCTGCGTCAGACTTACAAGGAAGGGCTGCACGTATGGGCAGGAGAGGTCCAGAGAGGGGAAACCGAAAATTAAACACAGACATTAGTGAGCAGGTGGCTGTCAGATGTATAGCATGCATCAGCCTTCAGACGTTAGCACACGGAAGTCCGAATCCTGTTCTTAGTATCTTAATATTTTTAAGTAGACTCTTACATTAAACAAAAGGAAACCCGCAAAACATCTAAAGAGTTATGTAGCAGGATAAAACACTTTTTTTACTCAAACTCTTCATAGGTCAGAAAATAACCAAATATATCTAACATAATATTTTAAAACCACTTACCAGATAAAAAGCAACACTAAAATGATTTTTACAAAGAAATAAATGATAGCCTTACACAGCTTCAGAGATTTCTTTTTTCTTTTCTTTTCTTTCTTTCCTTCTTTTTTTTTTTTTTTTTTTGAGAGGGAGTCTGGCTCTGTCACCCAGCCTGGAGTACAATTCAGTGCCGTGATCTCAGCTCACTGCAACCTCCACCTCCTGGGTTCAAGCAATTCTCTGCCTCAGTCTCCCAAGTAGCTGGGGTTACAGGCATGCACCACCACGCCTGGCTAATTTTTGTATTTTTAGTAAAAACAGGGTTTCGCCATGTTGGCCAGCCTGGTCTCGAACTCCTGACATCAAGTGACCTACCTGACTTGGCCTCCCAAAGTGCTGGGATTACAGGCGTGAGGCACTGCGCCCAGCCCAGAGATTTCTTCTCCAAGCAAATAACCCAGGTTGTCTCCATTCTTGCACAAAGAACTGCTTCCACTGCATTCTCTCCCACTGCATGTTCACCCCAAACCCTATAACCTGAATGCAGCACGATTCAGTAATCTGAGCAGAGTCCTCTCCACGTTGATTCTGTCTCTCCAAAATTGTAAGCAACCTTAGGAGCCTAAAATACTATTACATCAGCATCAGTAGACAGATTAAAATCTTCCAATAGACAAAATAAGTCTTTTTGCACCGTATTCCTTTAAAAAGTTTGATTTTAAGTTTGTCTAGAAAATACAATAATCTACAGTTTTTTCTTCAGTGAAAATCAGAATGAGTTTCCAAACTGTGGCTGCCATAGGATCTGAAGGCACACACTCTGGGGACCTGGAGCACATCGTGGTCCTCAACCACGTGGCAGCTGCCGGCGGGGCTGGATGATGATCATCAGTGTTCAGTAACAGGTTTGTTCTTGTTTTTAAATCAATGTCACTGAACGAAGTGACGTGATTCTAAAGCTCTGATATTCATTTAGTTTTGATGGTTTTAATGAGAAACTGTTTTTTTTTTTAAAGGAAAAGACCAATGCAGTACTTGGTAATACATTTCTCCACACTGACCTTCCAATCAGAGAGACACAAAATCACCTCAGACTGTGAATCTCACCTGCTACGACAGACGTGGTTTGGCTTTGTACTCTGTCAGGTATATCATTAAGGGATTGATAGTCCTGAAAAAGATTTTGAAATAAATGAACGTATACAGAAAGTTGAAGACTAGTTGACTAGTCACTCATTTTGCAGCTTGGTATGAGCAGAGAAGTGAAATAAAAATACAACATTCATCCTAAGGCTGAAATGATCATTATATGGCCATCAAGAGCCTAAAAGAATCCCCTTTAGAGAACATAGTCTTTAAATTATATTAAAGATCATGTTAGCAGTTATTCACATAGAGCGGCCCCATAATTTTAAAATCAGCATATTTACACAGAGGATGAGAACTATGATGGGTACATACATCTATACCAGTGGTTCTCAGCTGGGAGAAATTTTGTTCTCAACTGGGGTGTGTTTGGCAAAGTCTAAACACATTTTGGTTATCACAGTTGTGGGGTGCTGCTGGCGCTGTGTGGGTGGAGAACAAGGATGCTAACGAATACCCTACCACGCACAGGGGAGCCCCCACCACTAAGAGGCATGCAAGGTGTCAGCAGTGCTGAGGTTAAGAGACCCTGATCAGTACAATATGCCACATGAAGACAGAAAGTGAATTTCTAAAAACAGAATCTTAGTTTCTAATTAAATATAAAATTAGAGGCCAGGCACGGTGGCTCACGCCTGTAATCCCAGCACATTGGGAGGCCGAGGTGGGCGGATCACCTGAGTTGTGAGTTCAAGACCAGCCTGACCAACACGGAGAAACCCCGTCTCTACTAAAAAATACAAAAATTAGCCAGTGGTGCATGTCTGTAATACCAGCTACTCGGGAGGCTGAGGCAGGAGAATCACTTGAACCCAGGAGGCAGAGGTTGTGGTGAGCCAAGGTCGCACAATTGCACTGGGCAACAAGAGTGAAACTCCATCTCAAAAAATAGTAATAATAATAATTAGAGATATCATTGAATAGAAAAAAAAATTATGTACCAAAACACAGTTTACAGTGGATACAAATTGTGGTGAGGATAAAACAAAAACAAAAAACAACAGTGACAAGCAATAGGGCTTTGGGACTAAACTTATGAGAGGGAAATATCATTATTTCCAAAGAATTCAACTAAATATCTAGCCTTCCCTCTGGAAGAGGTTTAGTGGGTGTTTCTTCACTGTCTGCTGGTGTACTTAGCCGTCTGCCAGGGAAAAGTAAAGCACTTTCAACCTTCATAAGATTTATGGCACCAGTCAGTTTCCACCTTAGCCTAGCTACATCGGATGTCACAAAACGAACATCCATGACTCCTGTCTCCTCCAAGGAGGCTAAGCTACTCAGCATACCAACGCTTGTGTTGGTTTTCTGTGTTCCTGACTCCTTGACATTCATCTGTGTCTGGACTTGCAGATGTCATGGGGGATTTCGCAGCTGGAAGGTGTCTTACAGATCTCCTGGTTCAAGGCCTTCATTTAACAAATGAAGTCACACCAGAGTGCACAGATCAAGAAATTCTGAGTAACTTGTTTATGGGGCCACTTACTTTGTCAGTAAGTAAGTGTCTAGTAAACACAAGTAGTAGATAACTGTTTTACCCATTTATACTGAAGGTTGCAAATTTTTTTTGTGAAAAATCAGAACCTGGCGATGACGTTGGGCAGTGGGATATAAATAACTCCCACAGCTTAGCGTTCCAATAATGGAACAGTAGGCATAAATGGGTTAATAGAGATTTGAGATTTTTTTACATCCATGCTAAAAGACAGAGTAAAAAATAAAACTATTCTCCCCTTTTCCCATAGGCCCTGGCACTCTACTGAATCATAAGCTATAAAGAAATAATTATTGCATACTCAGTATCTATTGGTTGAATAAACAGCAACATTTGGTAAGCTACTAGGGAAGTCAGGGTATTCCAGACCAACGCTGTCCCTGCCTTTGGGGGGTTTACAGTCTAGGGATGGGAAAGGAGATATCGAAGAAATAATTACAGTTATGAGGAACTTAACAGAGAATATTTCCAATGCTGTAAGAATGTATTTAAAAGGGTTTGACCTAGTCAAGAACCCCAGGAAAGCCCTATTAAGAAGGTAACATGTGGACTGGGTGCAGTGGCTCAAGCCTGTCATCCCAGCACTTTGGGAGGCTGAGGTGGGTGCATCACCTGAGATCAGGAGTTTGAGACCAGCCTGGTCAACATGGCAAAACCCCACCTCTACTAAAAATACAAAAATTAGCTCGGTGTGGTGGCGGTCACCTGTAATCCTAGCTACTTGGGAGGCTGAGACATGAGAATCACTTGAACCCAGGAGGCAGAGGTTGCAGTGAGCCAAGATCATGCCACTGCACTCCAGCCTAGGCAACAGAGCAAGATTCTGTCTAAAAAAAAAAAAAAGGAGAAGGAGGTGATATATGAAGCTTAAAAAACTAAGTAGCAGCCAGGTGCAGTGACTCATGCCTATAATTCCAGCACTTTAGAAGGCCAAGGTGGGCAGATCACTTGAAGTCAGGAGTTCGAGACCAGCCTAGCCAACATGGTGAAACCCTGTCTCCACTGAAAATACAAAACTTAGCCAGGCATGATGGTGCACACCTGTAATCCCAGTTACTTGAGAGGCTGAGGCAGGAGAATCACTTGAACCCAGGAGGCAGAGGTTGCAGTGAGCTGAGATTGCAACAGAGCAAGATTCCCTCTCAAAACAAAACACACAAAAGGAAGTATCTAGGCTACTAGGAGGGAGGAAAGACGAGACTGCCAAGCAGAGGAGAGAGCATGTGCAAATGGGTGAAAGTGGGAAAGAATGAAAAGAAAACCAGCATAGCTGACCCACTGGCAGAGGGGGACAGCATCTCATATTAGAATCAGTGTGGGGTTCAGCATCACACCCACTACATTCTGAGGCTTAGGAAAGCAGAGGTCATGTTCTTCTTGATCTCTCCTGGTCTTAGCATGGCTCTTTACACATAATAGGTGCTTAACAAAAATTCTGGGAACTGGAATGATAAACACAGTTGCCTGGAAGGTCATAACTATCACCCTTCTTACCAACCCTTCTCTAGAATTTCACTGCTTTTTTGCTGTTTCCTATTTTCTTAAGTACTAGTCCACCCTTTAAAATGATATAAAATCAGTGATTGTATTTATTCCAAATAACATACCTGTTGGACCAGGCCATCCAAATCTGTTCTAAGAACGTTATTCACGTTATTAAGTTCTGCATCCACAAGAGGAAGCTGAAAATTTATGAAACAAAATAGAAGATGAGGTTGTTACCTCAAAACAATTCCTCATGAAGAAAGAAGTCACTGTATATCCAAGTCCCAAAGCGTCTGTACTACAGGGTAAAGTCGCAGTTTGTATTTATTTTTCCCAAATAATACTCTATTATTGGCCACGTGTGGTGGTGGATGCCTGTAATTTTCTTCTGTTTCAGTATACATTTTCTTCTATTTCAGTGTACATGGTTAATAGACTAGGCATATCATTTAAAACATTTTTTAATTCTTAAAAATAATACTCTATTATTTGGCAAAAACACAGCTCAGACCCTCCTTGGCAAGCACTACTTTTTTGATGTCTGGAGGTCTCTTGCTATAATCAGCTAAAAAAATGAGGCAAAGAAGCTGAGTATGGCGGCTTATGCCTGTAATCTTAGCACTTTGGGAGGCCTAGGCAGGTGGATCACGAGGTCAGGAGTTCGAAACCAGCCCGGGCAATATGGTGAAACCCTGTCTCTACTAAAAAATACAAAACTTAGCCAGGTGTAGTGGCATGTGCCTGTAGCCAGCTACTTGGGAGGCTGAGGCAGAAGAATCACTTGAATCCGGGAGGCGGAGGTTGCAGTGAGCCAAGATTGTGCCACTGCACTCCAGCCTAGGCAACAAAGCGAGAATGTCTCAAAAAAGAAAAAAAAAAAAAGGCAAAGAAACTTAACACAGATGTAATATATAGGACCTTACAATTTCAAATACTAAAGGCAGTTCAACAAAATTGTAAAAAATCTTTTTAAAGACACTTTTAAAATCAATGTAGTCAGTGTTTACACTGGTGAGTAATCTGGAATAGTTTTTCCACTTGCAGCATTATACATGGATTTGAAGTGCTCTAACTCTTACCAATACTGGAACAAATTTCATATGCCTCTGACATGATATCCAAGAACCTAATATCACTACTGTAATATTTCCCTGGCAAATATGAGTAACTTTAATCCCATACTGAAGATCATTCTACAAAATAAATGGCCTGTTCAAAAATGTCTATGTCACAAAACTTTTGAAAAGACACACTCAGAAACTGTTCCAGATTAATGTGAATGAATAGAGACATGACAATAAATGACAATGTTTGATCCTGGGCTGGACCCGGGACTGGGAAAAGAGAAAATAGTTATAAAAGGCGTTTTTAGAAAGATGAACATTTGAGTGGACGCTGTGGGTTAAATGACAGTGTTGGATCAATGTTATATACCCTAATTTTGATCATTATATAATGATTATGTAAAGGTAGGAAGGTCACTGAAATATTTGGGGGTAAAAAGGCATGATGTCTACAACTTATTCACAACTTACCATTTGAGAAAAGAACAAAATGCATATTATTTTACGCATATTAAATGATACGAACAGACAGATAAACTGATAAGATATGATAAAGCAAATGGAGGAAAATGGTGACCCTTGAAGAATGTGGCCAGAGGGTGTGAACAGGGATCCATGCACTCATCTTGCAAGTTTTCCACGTTTGATAGAACATTAAAAATAAAAAGTGCCTCCCAAAAGGATCTATCTCAAACAACTCAGATGCAACTAAGCTCTAAAAAACTCTTCCATCAAAAATGATTACAGTGATATTCAGACACAGATGTTGCATGTGAAATGCTTGAAGAAAAAGGAATAAAATGTAAAAGTGAGAAACAGTATATCTATACTAAAATGTTATTTTATATAAAATGTGAGGTAGCCGTGCACCGTGGCTCATACCTGTAATCCCAGCATTTTGGGGGCTGAGGCAGACAGATCACTTGAGGCCAGGAGTTTGAGACCAGCCTGGCCAACATGGCATAACCCCATCTCTACTAAAAATATGAAAATTAGCCAGGCATGGTGGTGGGTGCCTGTAATCTCAGCTATCAGGAGTAGCTGAGGCAAGAGAATTGCTTGAACTCGAGAGGTTGGAGGTTGCAATGAGCTGAGCATGCCACTGCACTCCAGCCTGGGCAACAGAGTGAGACTTCATCTCAAAAAAACAGTGAGATGGGTATCTAACTAAATAAGTTAGACATCATTAATAGACATGGTCATTTTATCTACATCTCAGAACTTTGTATATTCAAGTTGTTCCAAATTCTTTTTTAAAAATCTTTTCTTTGGGAAAATGGGGGTATTTTCTTCTATTTTAGTGTACATAGTTAACAGACTAAGCATATTATTTAAAATATTTTTTAATTCTTAAATGCCTACATGAATATATCCTGTTTCCTTTTTTCTTTGTAAAGCTAAATTAATTCTGATATGTTTCATTCAATGGCAGAGAACTCCCACGAAGGGGTTCCCTTTTACCCCTTTGCTCCTGCTGTGGTCATTCCAATATGGTGATCAAATGACACAGGAAGGCTGACAGAGGTCAGGGGCTAACTGTTCTTCAAGTCAGGCCACTGTGCACTGGATAGGTCACCAACGCTTAGCCCCCCCGGCAGTCCCCAGCATGCTGCTCTTGACCATGGCACGCTCATGGCTGCTCACCTGCCTCAGTTCAGGGTTGCTATTCAGCTGGTTTAGAGACAGTCTGATGCTGTTGCAGGTTTCACTTGTTGGACGCACAGAGCACAGAGGGTCATTGAGAGAGCCCCGCAGGCTAGTTTTCACGCTGGTCAGACTGCTGCTAAGCTGGGTACTTTGTTGGTGCAAGCTCTTCAAGGTGCTGTTCATGTTCTCCAAGGCCTCTTTGGTCTCTTTGATTGCTGTAGAAACACAGCCCGCTTCAGAACAGACATGCAAGTCCCTTCTCATCTACAAAAGTGTGTCTAAAGGGACTTGGGATGGACTGGTAAATGACTTCAGATGGCAGAAGTGGCACACTGTGAGGGGCAGTCTGGGAGGGGAATACAGGAGCATTGCTAGGCTGTTCTAACAGCTACGCCCACCAGCTCTGCTCTCTCACTTGGAGTCTCTTTCTAACAAGAAGCAGGGGGCAAGAACCAATCTAGGAGTGTGAGGGGACACCTCAATGCAGCAGTAACTGGCCAGCAGTGGCCAGCAAAGTCATCACCACCCAGCCTCAGAGAGGTCAGTCCAAACGAGCCAATCCCAGCAGTTTAAATGCACATCAAAATGGATTACACACTCAGACATATTTTAACTTTGATTATTCTAAGAGTTGAAATCAAAACTAGCATAGTAGTTAAGTGCACGGTTTTAGTTTCAGGCAGGTCTAGGCACGGATCTCAGCTTTGCTATTTGCTGTGTGATTAAAAATAGTCTCCTGATCCGCTCTGAGCCAATTTCCTCATCTTCAAGTTCTGAAACACCACCGTATTCATCATGAAACAAGGGGATTAGATCAATCAGGTGAAAATGCCTCAAAAGCAGTGGTCTATCTGTTTAATTTGGAAGCCCCACCACCTAGGACACATTCTCATACAGATAATCCCCAAATAACCATAGTTCAATTTATAATTTTTCAACTTTATCATAGTGGAAAGCTATATGTATTCAGTTAAAACTGTACTTTGAAGTTTGAATTTCGAACTTTCCCCAGGCTAGTGATATGGGGAAGGATTCTCTCTTACAACGGCAGAAAGCCACAGCTCCGTCAGCCATACAATCAAGAGGGCAAACAAGCCGTATTCTACAGTGTATTAAAAGCATCTTCAACTTATGATGTTTTTAGTTCACCGTGAGTTTATTGGGATGTGACCCCACTGTGTACGTGGAGAGGCATCTGTACTAGGAAATTCAGAATAAGTGTTTGCTATCCTGATTTCTCCGGATGGTGGAGCTCCATACACACAACTAGGGAGGTAGGGAATTACAACTTTTTTCTACAGTGGTTTAAAGCCACAGCAGTAAAAGATATGAAATTTAAATTAGAGATTGTTCTTCTTCTAAGCAAGTAAATCTTCTTGGTCAGGTCTTTGCTCTGTGGCTCACAGAACAAATGGTGGAGGATCAAGCTACAGTTGGGTGTTTCAAGGAAAAGTATGAATGCCCTTAAAAACTGGCTTCCCCACCTTTTCCTGGCAGCCACGTAACACATAATACTTGAGGGTTCAAACCACACACACACACACACACAAACACACACAGACACACATTTTAAAAATGTTTTTGTGTTGAGTCTAGCCAAAAGTAGCCCGCGGTTGCATCCCAGTTTTGCTTGTACCTTGCTACAGCACATTTGACAGACTCTCACTTCTCAGGACTTCGGTCTTATCTATAAATTAGGGAGTGGGTTGGGTCCCCTCCTGGTTACTAGAAGAGTCTGATTCTAGGCTGTGCCCTAATAGCTTGTGGGGCTGAGCTCTTAGGCGATGGCATCCCCCATGCTAACTAGATACTGCAACCTAGTTTTGAGAATATACCCAGAGAGCTGGGGAGGCTTAAGGAATTACACTATATCCTCCTTGGCCTCAAATTTCTATCATTTTACCTGGATAGAAAAGCTTAAAATCTGTTTCAAATAGTATTTTCTCTTGAATTTCAGTCTAATCATAGCTTAACAATATTTAAGATGATAATACTTAGAACTATCGAAGAGCACCCTGGAGATCAGTTTTTCATCTCGCCCACCTATCATCCAGTTTTATCGGGGAAGCATGAAGCCTGGTATCTGGCTTATAGTAGAAGCTCAGTAAATAATGACCATAGCCAAACAAAAAGAACTCAGCTGCAACCAGAACTACACAGAAGAATGCTAACAGCATGCTAAAACACACTTCACATTTTAATGTTCTGTGGTTTGCTCCTCACAGCCCTTGACTTCAAGATATAAGTTACCTTAAGGCTAAAACCACCACCACCACCAACAGAGAATGACAGATGATAAAATAAATGTATGGCCCAGGAAATGTGTACTAAGAGCTGTTCACAGACATTCTAGGCTATGGATAATATTCTGTCACGTCACAGGGAGGACTCAGAAGTAATAAATACATGTTTCCCAAAGGCTTCAAAGCATTTTATGTCTATGAACTATTAACTGGCTTGTAACTCTGAGAGTCATTCCTGGCCCATGAGGATCATAAATATTATGAATCTGAAGTAAGTGGAAAAGATATCTCAGATTCTCAATTATAGTTAATTAACCTTTTACTAGCCCATAGCATATTTCCTTTATAGGTCCTGATCTACAGTCCAAATATGATTTGCACACCAAAATGACTGCATGTTTCTGCTCTCTCCAAAACCCACTAAACACATAGGGCTGCAAAGTATTTTTAGAAAAAAAAATTGCTTGAATAGTTTATTAAGCATGTTTTAAGAAGTTCTGGCAACACCACAGGCTAAATTTTAACTTATTCAGGCTGAATTTTAGGGAAAAAAAAAAAAGAACTCTAATAATAACACAGGAGGCACTGAAGAGAGAAAGAAAATCTTTGAATTAGCTTTTATCTAAAAATACTATAATTTAGTTGTTAAAAATTGTGAGAATATTGGACAAAAAGTAAAGGTATGCATCAACCACACTGCATCATTCATATACTTTTGCCCAGGCTTCACCGTTACTTAATTTGTGGCTGGAAGAGATCTTGGATCTCCTCAATACGAGAACATAATATATGTGATCTCTTCAATATTACAATCACATAATATATGTGATCTTGGCGGCCCTGGAATGACTCCTAGAGTTACAACCCAGTTAATATGTTATAGACATAAAATGCTTTGAAGCTTTTGAAAAACAAAAAGATCTTGTTCAATATTGTGAACGCACTGATGCACGAGGGCTCTGGGGTGCAGGGATGCCTGGCATCGTCTGTGGCCATGTGAACACTTGAATCCCAGACTTCCAACTCTCCCTCCAAAGGTGCACATGTTGCTTCCTCATGGATGTCACCACAGCACCCTCCATCTTAACACTCTTCAAGGTACTAAGTCCCATCTAGGGTGGTCCAGGTAACATAGACTTTCGCTAGAATGGTGTCTGAATCCCAACTCCACCACTTCCCAGCTGTGCAATTGCTATGAACTGAGTATGAATCTCCCATTCATATGTTGAAGCCGTAACCACTAATGCGAACTTTAGGGAGGTAACTAAGGTTAAATAAGGTCATAAGCGTGGGTCTGGGTCCCTAATCCAACAGAACTGATGTTCTTAGAAGTAGAGGAAGAGACATCAGAGATGAGTGTCCCAGACAGGAAATGAGACTGGAATGACGAACAGGGGCCCGGTGAGCAAGGAAAGAAGGAGTGGGAGAGGGAGGGAAGGAGAAAGGAAGAAAGGAGGGAAGAAGGGGAGGAGGAAAAGAAAGGGATGGAGGGAAGGAGGGTGGAAGGAAGAAAAGAAAGAATGGAGAAGCCACATGGAAATGGCCAGGACAGGAAGGCAGGAGGCAACAGTCCCTGAGGTCATATCCCTTCTCTGGGCCTCAGTTTCCTTGCCTGGAAAGAAAATGGTTGGTAATGAAGGAATAGATGTCTAGAGAAGTCTAAGGCATCAACAGCAGGGGATGTTGTTCGTGATGTTGTTGTCAGTGCTGAGAATGTTATTGTTGGCTGGACCCTTTGCACGGTCAAGGACAAGGAAAGGCCTTTCAATTAGTTGGGACTTATCACAACAACTCCTGGCCTGTTCTGCACATCCTCATTTCTGCACATTCGTCTCAGTTGCTGAACTACAAGGAAAGCCAAAAGGAACGGGAATAATTTTCCAATTTCTATGCAATTCTCTTCTTTAAGGACTATCTTCTCAGGAATGCTAGCTCATGAAAATAAAATTCATATTGGCAAAATCAACATTTTACCAAATAGATGTAATTGTCCTCTCCATTATGTACCTAGCAGGGAAGTTTCTCTCAACATTTGGAAGGGCCTGGGAGGTCTTTTTTCATTACAGTGGAGCACGCAGTTTATTAAAATCGATACATCTGTCACTTGTATCATTGGCCATGGAGGCTTAAGATACGTATGTATATTCCTTGCTTCTAAGTTTCTCTTTCAAGAAGGAAAAAGGAATCAATTGCCTTCAAATGACCTGAATGTCTATAGGTTACTTGTCTTCTTTATTAGGGGTCAACAAACTTTTTCTATAAAAGGCCAGATAGTAAATATTTTAGGCTTCGTGGGCTATACTGTGTTCCAATGACTCAACTCGGCCATCACAGCATGAAAATGGCCACAGATGATATCTAAACAAATGCGTATGGCTGTGTTCCGATAAAACTTTGTTTACAAAAACAGGTGGTGGGCCCCTAACAAATTCTGCCCCTGTCGTCTCAAACGGCAACAGCTTTGGCAGAAGTTTTAATAAAGAACACAGCCAAGCTATTGTAACACAGTGTCTTGATCTGAACTGCCCGCATGGCCATGGATGGTGGCTCTCCCCAAGCCAGCTCTCAGGGAGCAAGGAAAGAGTGAGTGAGGCTGCCAAGCTCAGGGACTTCTGGATGAAACTTTCTTTGGTCATTTTTGCCTGTTGCTTACCTGTCGCCATGGACTTAATCTCATCGAGAACAGGGATGATGTTGGGTCTCAGTCGGTCAAGAATTCCGCCTCCTAGCACTGAATTGATACCTACATGCAAATGAGCATAGGGACGGTGAGGGTGGCCTCTGCTCGTCTCTCTACCCCAGCCTCATTCTCTCCACACTGCCTCAGCCTCTCCTGCTGCAAAACCCATCTGCATCCTGGACCCTGTCTAGGGGTCGACTCGTGTATGGAGATTTCTCTTCAGGGTCTCCGCACCAACTGTCCCCCAGGGAAAAATTAATCACTACAGACTCACAGACCCAGTATTCACTTGTACCAGGAACATGGTGTTATCATCTTGGCCAGTGTGTAACTGCCTGTGTCTCTGATCTCTTCGGCTAGACTGGGGTTCGCACTGGGACTGCACTCTGGGCGGGGAGGGGAGCTGTCGTGCGCATTATGGGATGTTTAGGGGCATCCCTGGCTTCAACATGCTAGGTGTTGGTAGAAGTGTCCCCACCCCACCTTCACTTCATTGTGACAACCAAAAATGTCTCCAGATGTCACCAAATGTGCCAAATGTCAACCCTCCGGTTGAGAAGCACTAAGCTAAACCTTGGCCTTCAGGGTTGAGCCCTCTCCACCTGCCATTTCTGAAGCCACTGGTTTCTCTGAGCTCACTGTGTCTGTGCAGGGCACCTGGCAGGAAAACAATCTTTCCCTCATGAAGGAAATGGAGAATGGGCGCTTATGACTACAAGTATGCTAACGCCTTCCAATGAGTGTAAAATGAAAAAACAAAAAGTTCTGCTGCCTGTGAAAAGGACGCCTTCGGTGAGTGCTATGATTCTAATCGCTGAGTAACAAACGGCACATTGGCAGTAAGGCTAGGGAATCATCTTTCCGTCCTCCCCTGACTTTCACGTACGTAATTTCCTAGTTCATGTTCTATGAGAGATGAATCAAAACAAAGAAACAAAAAAAATGTGAAGCAACTTTAAATTTTACTCACCGTTCAGATCTAAGAACGCCTTGTCCTTGGTAGTGTTGTACTGGGCCAATATGTATTTGATTTGCTGAAAAAGAGCATTCTGTGAAACCTCCCCTTCTAAGGTCCAAAGGCAATACAAGGACAAAAAGAGATTTAATATACAAAAGTTATCCTGAATCAGAACATTTTGAGGTAACCAAGTTCTTAAAGACTTTTCTGCTTTCTAACATGAGCATCACAAATTTAGGCTGATTCCTGCCCAGACACTTTTTAAAACAATGTCCTGAATAGGTAAATTCATCAACATGCTTCTGGAATACAGAAAAATATATCTGGGGAAAAAAGGGGACCTCCTCTCCCATCCCCACCCTTCAACCATTCCATTGCCCTTCTCTTTTTTTTTTTTGAGACAGAGTTTCACTCTTGTTACCCAGGCTGGAGTGCAATGGCGCGATCTCGGCTCACCGCCCATTGCCCTTCTCTAAAGACAACTTGTGTGTCCATGAGTACGTGTGCGTGTGTGTATGTGAGTGTGTGTGTGTGAGATAGAGAGTGTGTGTGTCCTTCCCAAGAAATCTGACATACCAATGCAGACATTAGCAAATGGGTGTTTATAAAGCAGGATGGTTTCATTACAAGAGTAACTTTGTACAAGTGATAGAAAGTTAACTGTACCGCCAAAAAGAAAGGATAATAGCGCCCAAAAACTTTTCTTTTAAAAAAAAAATCATGAGAGCCTTAAAATGATTAAGTCCTTTTATAATACACATTGTGATGTTATGTTATATCTTAATAAAATAAAAACCCCAATTCTGAAATTCGGCTTTTGTACTCTCAAAAATCACTTTCTGGGCCTTTATTTATTCATCCAGGACATTAAAAGATAACACCAGTCTACGCTGATTCGCTGCATTTCTAGAAGGTTCGAATGAGATTCCAAATATACACAGGAACTCCAAAAAGCCAAAAATATAAGGCATCGTGGTACATACAGATGACGGTTTTTACCTCTGGAGTTTCATTCAGGAGAGTTCGCAAGTCCTTGAAATTGCTGTCTGCCAGTTTCCGACTTCTTTTGATCCGGGTCCTTACCTGGTGATTTGCCACAAAACCATAGAAGATGCCAATGCTGCAGGAAAAGGCAGAGAGAAGGAAGAGCACTTACTGCGTGGTCCATGTTCTCTGTCCAGGTCCAGGCAGCTGAGCAGGAGTAGGGAGGGGCCCACAGAAGGACTGGCCTTTCCTCTCCCCCGGTCCTCTCCTGCCACAGCCTTCCCGTTGCCATCCCACAGTCGAACCACCACCCACGTAGAGGCTACAAAACAGGACTCAGTCCTCTCAGAGGAGGCAAATCTCCATTTAGTTCCAAATGACTCTCATCAATGCAACAATGTTTACAATGCATGGTGGAGGAAATAGGTGCAAAAAGGTTATAAGGCAGCATGCATGAACCAGTCCCATTCCTGTCCTTATGTGAACGTGTGTGTACACCCTCCCATATGCGCACATGCGTGCACACACACTTCTGTTCCCCAACTCCCCAAAGAAGTCTTTAGAAAAAAACATCAAAATGATACGAGTACTTGAGCCTTCTAAGGTTTTTGGTTTCTCTAATTGTCTGTCAGTGCCCTTATTGTCCATGTTGGAAAGAAACATGAGTTACTCTAGCATCAAAATGCACACACAACAGAGCACCTGTGTATTATTTCATCCACAAAAGTGCAAAAACAAGTGAAACGGTGGTGCTAGAAGTCCGTGATCATGCTCAGAGCGGGGTGGAATGGCAGAGTATTCTGCTCATGGGTGTATTCACTTCATGGACATTTATGCATATGTACTTGTGAAAAGGACACTTTCCTCCATGTGAAATAAACTTCAAAAAATGGTTCAAAAATGCCATATGAAAGGCATCTTGCAGGAAAGCCTTCTCTCTGTGGAAAAAAAACCCGTATTTTTCAAGCCATCTAAAATGTCTAATGTAATACTTTTTAAGAGCTCTTAATGTTGACTAGTTACTAATAATCATTTGACTTAAAGTAATTTGACCAATTGGTTTGTTTTTGTGCCAAAGCCTTTGAATATTAAAACTAACGTTAAATCACAAGGTGCTAATTGCCAAGGTTCTGTTGAACTTGGCCACTAGATGGCAGTAAGGAAATACATAAACATAGCGGAACTATTTTTTACCTACAGAAGCAAGCAACAAACTTGTTAGTTTGTAATCATCTGATGGAAGATGAAGATATGATTTTAGAACTAAGTTTTGCAAATAATAGACAAACTTTAAAAAAAAATCAGATGCAGAAAATTAATACAGTGCCTCTTCAGCAAAAGCAATGTCTTGAGGCATTATTTGTGCATATATTTACAGGTAGGATGGCTAAACATCCCATTTTTGCACCTAAAATCCCATGTCCCCAGGAAACTTCTCCATCCTTGGTAAATGGGAACAGTTATTCACCCCACTTATGGTATAAATATATAAATACACTCCAAGGAGCATTGGTTCATTACTGGTTTTGAAACATACTTTCCCATGGCAGTATAATATTAGGTTTCCAAAATGATCCAAAAAGTCTATATAATACAATGTTGAGGAATATGTCTCACGGTTAGCAAGTTGCAGTGTACTGAGTACTAGACTAGGAGCACAAGATGTAGGTTCTAGGTCTTGTCCTACCACCACCGCACTGTACAAGCCAGAGAAAATCACTTTCTTTCTGTGGGACTCCAGTTGGTATCTCCAAACTGAAAAGATCAGTTTAGATCTCTAGGTCTAATCAGGCAAATTAGATCCAATCTAACTTAGATTAGATAAGTGCTTCTCAAGCTGTAAAGGAGAGCAGCACTGGATATACATGTTCTCTAAGATTTTAAGTTTGGGTTAATTCTGATGATAATCTTTTAAAAAAATATTAACAATATGTGCCATTTGGAATGACTGCCTTATAATTTGTCCTAAATTGCATTGGTATTTTAAGCCAATGTACTATAGCAATAAGAGTTATTAAATCAGACACTCCTGCCAAAAGAAGTCAAATGATTCAAAATAACGATTTTGGAGTTTTGTGAAGAAGCGCGCATACACACACACACGGACACGCACACACACACACGCACACGCGCACAGAAGTTGAGTCACAGCAACGCACCTGGAGCTTGCTACCATGTCAAATTCAAAACATTCTAGACCATGATGAGTCAGGATCACCACCTGAACATACCCGATGTTCACAGTGGGGTCCCTTGCTCTCTTTTCCCAGCACGTCCAAATTATTTTATTCACTCATCAGCTTCCAGATATAAGAAGTCAAAGTGAACTTGGGAGAAAAGAACCAGTCCAAGTCCACTTGCACTTGACCCTCACTGACCCCTCCACCCATCCCCAGAAGGGAGAAGAACCTCCTTGCCTTCAACTCCCAGAGGCTTTCCCTTTAATTCTGATGGGGCATTTCTCACTTCACACTCCAATTTGTCTTTATTCTTATCTATGTTTAATTTTCCTAAGAAGAGGTGGGAACTACTTCTTGTTAGCTTTGCATAATGCAGTCTTGTCCACACTGGGTGCTCCATGAAGGTGAGTCTAAGGATCGGGCTTTGGTTTCATCTGGCCTATTTAGAAGACTGGCCATATGTCTGGAGTGTGAGTCAGAAACTGTCTTTGTGCTTTATTGAATAAACGTCCTTACTCCCAGATCACCAGTCAATGAAATGAATTACAATACCACATTTCAATACAACACTGAATTTCAATGCTACACATTTTGAAAGACCTATATTTCTACTAATCAATAATAGGTCTAATTAAAATTAAAGCATTGATTTAAAAAAAAAAAAACTTTACTGAGTGTGGTGGCACATGCCTGTTGTCACAGCTACTTGGGACATGGAGATGGGAGATTCACTTGAACCCAGGAGTTCAAGTCCAACATGGGCAATATAGCAAGACCCCATTTTAAAGAGAAAAACGAAAGAAAACTGTACTAAGCATAATTATAGAGTAGAAGTTAGTGATTTTCAAACTCATGCACAAAGTGAATTTTGTATTTAAATTCAAATGCCTATGTAAGCAGGCAGAAAGCACTAAGGAAAACTTGGGTGGCATGGGACCACAGAAGCCGGGAGATCAAAGGTGCACTGGAGGAACAGCTAATCTGCAGGTCTCAAAAGTGCCACCACGGTGGCAGGTAAGTATCACCATATCTTCCCATTATCCACAAAAATCTGGGAATCTGGATTCTTATGTGAAATCTCCCAATTTTTAAATATTAGCAACTAATCAAAGAAAGATTTAAATACCTAAGACCAACTGATGGTCTCCATTTGCAATCTCAAAATTAAACCTTTTCAAACACAAATAGAGAATAAATAAATTACGCTTTGTAGTATTGATTTAGACATTCCCTGTTGCTCGATGTCTTTTTTGAGCAAAAAAATAGTATGTGAATAAATATTTTTATTTTTAACAACCCCTAGTCAATTACTAGAATATAAGGATACTAACAGACATTTATCTAACACAAAAAGGAAATAAAATTTCAGTGAATGTCAGTTCTCTGGCATTTGACATAAATGCCTTTAAACAATCAAAAACGTGCTTTTAAGCAGTACAACAAAATCTCTTGAAACTTTTCAGCAGAAGATAGGAATTTTTATTTTTCTGGCCTTACATCTTCTATATTTTATTATAGAAAATTCAGTTTTCTCAAATATACACTTACAAGTAAGTAAACTTTTTATAGAGTAAGACTAAACCTTTCTTTTAACTCTTAACTTTAAAACTTGTAACTTTATTATTCTTACCAATTTCTACTGATTCAGTAAAATTAGTCAAAGAAAGCCAAATAAATGCTTTCAGTCTGTAACTGGTCTCTTATTTAAAAAAAAAAAAATTTTTACATTTAAACTATAAGTAACCAGACCTCATTCACATGAAGAAAGTTTCACGATTTTCAGGACTGCTATTGTAGCTCAATCTTTTTTCTACAACCTTGCAGCCTCCCAGTCAGGAATCAGCAATCACATCCTAATATAAAATGAACTTCGAAAATAGCCAGCTTACTGAAAATGGCTCAGATTCAATTCACTATGGGAATTATTACCAAATCTGGTTTATCATACTCAGAAACTTAGAAACATACAGAGGAAGTCAAGGCATAGTTGTTCTTTTTTAAAAAAAAAAAAAATAATAATAATCTTTTTGAAAAATGCAGCAGTGACAAGCAAAAAGAAAGAAAGGAGAAGAAACTTGACTAAGACCCAACTGCTTAGCAGTCTACAGTGAGAGGTGGAGATTCGATCTTGTGCTGATGGTCAAACAGACCGTATAAACATATGTCAGTGTCTACAGAATTCTCACATTCCACAGCTGTTCTGGGAACGCTCAGAGAAAGAACATGCCCACGTACAGTCCACATCTGCTAGGGAATCTTTCTCCTTAACACCTATGTCTTCCCTTCACCCCCCTCAAAGAAAAGTTCAAAATAAAGAAGGATGCTCAAAACCAATTTGAAAGCTAACTTCGTTTAATTGTAAACATTTTGAACCACAAAATGAAATTGAGTCCAATAAAAGGCAGATGAACTGCTCTGGGTTTCTGAAAGAATTTTTTAAAAATCACATGCAAAGACTATTTCTCAATAGTCTCCAATCTCCGCTGAGGTCAATGTCAGCTAGAGGCCCTGCATTAAACAAGAGAGAGTCCACTCTGCTAGCTTTCCTTTCTGCTTTCCAATCTTGTTGACATTCTTTTCCTTCTTATTTTTATCTAATCTTCTAATTTTGTTGACATACTTTCTTCTCCTGTCTAGCTACTCATAATACAGACATCTTAACTTCTAGGTCTTTCATCCTCCTGGCTAGCTTTGATTACTTGCAAACAGTATGTAGGTATTACTCAACTCATGATGTTTGAGATATAAACCAGTGGGAGTTTCAAAAGGAAGCCATCAAAATAGTCACTATAAATCAAAAAGTTCATCAGTATTAAAAGTGAGAAAAAAATTCACATACTATTCTCATTTAAGCCTATTTATAATTTATATATCAATTCAACGTGCTACACAAAATCAAATCAGTTTTAGTTTTGTCACAATATCAAACATTTGATCAACTTTGGTTTAATTATATTGAAATCTAAAATTACAATTTTCACATTAATATTTTACTTGGGTGGGAAAAAATTGTTTTAACTGAATGTGTAGGAGGCTATAGAATCACAGCATGCATTTTTAAAAAGAATTTTCTAAATTAAAATATACTTAGAGAAAACATTGATTTGATAGGTCTGAATTCTCAAGAATTAACAAAATGGTAGCTTTCATTTTATATATAAATGGAAGCCACGTTTATTTTTTACTTTGTAACTTTATTGATGATATATTTTGGCATTTTCAACATAATGTAAATAACTCAATCAGCTGAGAGTTTTAACAATCATAACACATAATTATATATAACACAAATGAAAGTTCAGTTTTTAAAAAGAAACCCAATTTCATGGCTAGGCACAGTGGCTCATGTCTGTAATCCAAGCACTTTGGGAGGTCGAGGCGGGCAGATCACATGAGGCCAGGAGTTTCAGACCAGCCTGGCCAACATGGTGAAACCCCATCTCTACTGAAAATACAAAAATTTGCTGGGTCTGGTGTTGCACACTTATAATCACAGCTACTCGAGAGGCTGAGCCACAAGAATCACTTGAACCCGGAAAGCGGAGGTTGCAGTGAGCCAAGATCACGCCACTGCATTCCAGCCTGGGTGACACAGTGAGACTCTGTCTCAAAAAAAAAAAAATAGAGAGAGAGAGGGAAGGAAATCCATTATTACACATGTAAACATTTATTCAGGTAAATAAATACTACATTCAATAAAGAATTCTTCTGAAATTACACTATATATATTGACATCAAGTGAAAATTATTAACCTGTTAAATAAGTAATCACTCTAACAAGAAGTCCTAAGGGCAGTATTTTCAGATGACACTTTCATATCTGAATCTCGTCTCTGAGGTCCAGGATGTATGGAACGGGTAAACATGGCTGTGCAAGTGTCCAGACAAATGCAGCCTGTGAGTTTCAGGCTTACAGGAAACGCACAGGGATCACTGGTGGGTCTGACAGGTTTCGGGGCTGTAACTGACATTCTTCTGGTAGCCAGAAGGAGGGAACTACCCCTACAGCTAGGAGTCTGTGCATTCCTTAGAGCATATCAAATGCAACGCAGAGAGAGACAGGGACACCTGGAATGACCACTGACCTGATCCCAAACTGCCTCTCAAGATCAAATGTGAAAAAAACAGTTAGTATCAAATGATTTTTGGAGACACAGAGAAAGAGACAGTGACAGAAAAATACAGAGGAACAAGGAGAGACAGGAAAGAGAGAAAGAGATTGACAGACAGAGATGCCCACACCCCAATCTTGTGGAGAGAAAACAAGTAACTCTCGGGCCAACCGACAGTGCATGAAGTCAGCTAACACATTCACTTGGATCCTGTTTACACACATATATTGTTAAGGTCTATTATTCCACTATTAACAGCAAAAGTGTGTCTTTGCTTAAACAATCACTGCCCTGGACTAAGTGGTAATGCATTGGCCTTTGTCTGTTGTGAAGATTTTTTTTGTCATTGTTCAAGTTTTAGTTTAGTTAATTCAATAGGTAATACCCAAGCCTGGTACATATTCAAAAGAGACAAAAAGCCCAGCTACAGCAAGAAATGAGTTTCCTTCCTTCCCCTCACAACCCTCAATTTCTTTTCCAGAGGCAACCACTATTGCCAGTTTCTTGTCAACCCTTTCACATCCATCCGCTCTATAAAAATACGACCAAGTGCTTGTGCCTCCTTCCTGATCTTTTTTTTTTAACATAGCTATCGTGTTCTGCACATGGTCTGCAACCTGCTTTTTTCACTTCATCTATCTTGGTGACTGTTTGGTGTCAAGTTCAGAGCTGCCCAGTCCTCTCCAATGGGTACACTACGTTCCAGTGAGTGGCCACCCTAAGCCATACATCTTATCAGACCCCTGCTGGTGGCCACACTTAAAGGCTCTCCTTCTTGGGTTTGCAGCTAGAACTCTAACTCATAGCACTTACTGCTTTCTACTAAAATTTCTGAATATCACTTCCTTAGTAAAACTTGAAAAAATCTTACGGCTACTGAGCACCTGTGGCATTTGGAGAAACAACAAAGAGAAGCTGTTGGCCAACCCTCGCTGTGCCTTCATGCCGCAGGCACTTTATTTCTGTCCCTGCATAAAACAGTGGAATGAGTGAGGAAACATGGAACGATAACCAAGCATCACAACAAGGGAACACTATTGTGGTGCACATTCTTCAAAGATGAGCAATCTAATCTGGACTCAAAAATGTCTTCTTAAAAGCAACTGGAAAACTCGAAAGCAGCAGAAGCTGCAGCAGAAACACCCTAAATCGTGAAGTGTGCCCCAGACTTCAAGAGAGGGTAGTGGATTAACAGCAAATATGAAAAAAAAAATGGGTTTATTATTAGGAAGTCAATTGCATTCTACAATAATTCTCAAATTTCCAAATTCAGGGACTGCATTCGTCCATTAAGATTCCTCTGGACTCAACCAGCAAATCAACTCGCAGATCCATCCCCTTTCTGTATGCTGCCTGTCTGCAAACAGCTAATTAAGAGGAGTCTGCTGCACTGGGAGGTAAATGCTTTCTGCAGTTCAAGATTTCTCAGAATACCTTCAAGAGGAAAACAATACCAAAGGGCTGGCTCATCAGCTCAGTTAGGGCAGCTTCATCACAACGCTGATGTCTGGTGATAATGAGATCCTTTTGAAACACTCCAGACGCGCTTGTGTTTTCCCTTTCCTGTTTTGTGGGTTTTTTTCATTGTTGCTATTTTGTTTAGTTTTAAACTCATGGTTTAACCATTAAAATATGAGACGTTCTTCATCAGCCTAAAACACAATCAGTTGTTGTCCGAGATTCTACTTGCCTTATTATTATACAAATCACCAAGAGGGAGATTGCAAAGCATTTCCTCAGGAAGGGCCCATTTTCCTTCTGTCGCTGGTGCATTTCTCCACCACATTTGTTAGAGCAACGACACATACAAAAGAAATACCCCACCAGAGGCATCAGAATAATAAACAGCAGTCCCAGGAGAGAGCACAGAATAATCCCTGCTTCATAGTAGGCAATCTGCAATTCAAACAGAAGAAACAGCACATATTGTAACACAAAATAATAAGTAAAACATTCCACGGTGTACATGGTTCCATTTTTTTTTTTTTTTACTGAGACAGAATCTCACTCTATTGCCCAGACTGGAATGCAATGATGCGATCTCCGCTCACTGCAACCTCCACCTCCTGGGTTCCAGCGATTCTCATGCCTCAGCCTCCGAGTAGCTGGGATTACAGGTGCCCACCATCATGCTCAGCTAATTTTTGTATTTTTAGTACACATAGGGTTTCACCATGTCGTCCAGTCTGGTCTTGAACTCCTGCCCTCAAGCAATCCACCTGCCTCAGCCTCCCAAAGTGCTAGCTAGGATTACAGGTGTAAGCCACTGCTCCTGGCTATGTTTCATTTTTTTAAACCTATCTGCTATCATTAATTGAATCTGAATGTGTGTTTTTTTTTGTTGTTGTTGTGTGGTTTTTTTTTTGTTGTTTTTTTTTTTGCATTTTGAAGTCCTTCTTGAAACAGAGGAAGCAGAGAATTGAGTTATTAAATATGGGACCAAGTGGTTACTGGAAGATGTCTTCAGCCCCTAGGAAGATGTCTAAATGCTAGGTTGAGCTGCAAATGGTTTAATTTCAACCCCCAAGGTATTTTGTTTGTTTTTAAATGGTTCAATAATCTTGGCGGGAGTACTTGCATAACAAATCGTCTACGTATAAAGTGCTTTACACCAGGAAAACTGCACAAGTAGAAGTTATTAAAAATTCAAAGCACTTTAGATTGGCTGGCAAACAGTTACAGAAGAATCTGGAATGTATCTTAATTTAGAAAAAAGGCTCAGACTCTGAGTTAGGCATATTAAACACAGGCCAGTCACTGGGTTTCTCCATTGATACACTGGAAATAATAATATGTACCTTGACAAGTCACTGTGAAAATGAGCCATAAGGCATGATTAGAAATAATGTGACAAAGTGCCAGGCACTCAATAGACAATAAAGATGCCTCTCTCGCCAGCCCAGGAGCCAGATGCACAGTGAAGGACCAACCTCGGCAGTCCATGTCTCAGACAGTTCCTAAGCTCCGAGGAACAGCACAATTTCTAGATACAATCACGTGACCTAAACATATTTTCATAATCACTGCTGACTTTATTCCTGGATAAACAAAAATTAATGCAACTGGATGATGAAACTTGATGTCACTCCAATTCATGCATGTAGTTGCTTACATTTCTAAAGAATGTCAGGAAATTGCAAGCTGGCAGTTTGCAACTAAATGGACAATCTAGACAGCTGCGAATTCTGAAGCCAAGCTGAGTAAAGGAAAATAAAACACAAGTTTTGTTCCTGGGAGTAAATACGATGTTTTGGAGGAGAGACCTGGTTTACATCCCAGCGAGGGGCTTCCAGGTCCCTAAACTGGATGGTGTTACATTAGCATTAACCTCACAAATATACTGCAAGGGACAAATAACTAAATGACTGAATGTGAAAATAACTAGCCAAGTGCCCAGCACACAATTGATATTCAATAAATGGTAGTTAACTCTATGAGCAAATGCTCAAGACTAGTATAAATCTGGTGCATCTGGCACTTGAATATTATCTAGTTCCATATTAAAATTAAATTGCTAAAAAAATGGCTGAATCTTGCTTCGCTCATCAAATATCTGCTTGTGCTTAAGCTAACCCCCATCCCATGTCCATGAAGAGGCATTATTAGCTGACTTAACCTTTCCTCAAGGACCAATATCACTTGCCAATTAAGAAACCAGCCCAGACATTCCAAACTCTCACTTACGTATTTTTCCATCATTTCTCAACAAATATTCTAAATTATTTACTCTTTTAAAGAAACGTAAATTCTTTCTGAATTCCAGGAGACACTGAACCCAACTCCAGGAGAGTAGACTGAAATGTTTTAAATGCACTAATTTTAGCTTTAAATAGAATTAGTACGTTTGATACATAGCCTTTCTAATGTTACTAAGTATCAGGCAGTATCAGGAACAAGATAGGGCATTTCCGGAGTCCACTTCTAGGCTGAATAGATGGAGGCCTGTTAGTACTTAAACTGTTTTTTGATACACCAAGATCTTTGAGTACTTTGTTGATTATGTTAAAGATCAACATCTAAATATTACAGAAATGTCTTTCTTAAGAAAGAAATAGAAATAGAAATGAAATAGAAATGAAACGGATCATTTAAAAATCTTCACAGTGAGGACGTCAGTGAAGAACAGAAAGGCTTTCAAAGAGCAACTGGAAACAGCAGACGAGGACTTTACCTTCAGACCTAAGAGTACAGTTTCTGGCTGTAGAAGTCAACGCAGGTGAGGAATTTTGGTAGAGGCGGCATGCATCAAGAAAACAGACAGAAAAAGTTATGAGTGATCAACCATAACCAAAAGCTTTAATATCCCATACGGAGAAAATTGAGTGATAGAAGGATAAACACAAGAGAGGAATATAAACTTGAGTGCAAATTCAAGAAATGGTGTATTAAGTTGCTTTGAGTTCTGAAATTTACATTTGCATTTACATTTGGAGTTCCCAAAAGGTTCTTAATCAGTATGCTAATCAGTTATGAAAAGGAGAATCAGAGGGGGAGTTACAAATGCTCAACACACTAACCATGTGATCTTCATAAAATAGAGAATCAGGCCTGAGAACTCCAGAACCAATGGCAGCATCTTCCAAAGTTCCTTTTATAAAATAAAAATCTGATGGTGTTATTCTCTTGCTTAAAGCGATCAGTGGATTCCTGCCATTTTTATTCCGAACATCTCAATGTTTAATTTTAAATGTCCTTCTATGGCAAAATAAACTTAGGTGGCTCTATGTCATTTTCTAGATCATTTTTTTGAAATATTCTGGTCCTGGAAATCTAAAAGTTTAGAAACTATTGCCTTAGCTGGCAGATCTTCACAGATCTGAGGGAATATTTGTGATAGGAAACACTTTTAAAGGAGGCATCCAAAATACTGGGACTGGGGGCCAGTTCAGATATACCTGCCTCTGGGGTCACACCGGGTATCTTAAATGGTCCCAGTCTCTCTTTCTGGGGGAGGGGCATACAAGCTTGTTACCAACCAGGGCACAAGCTTCCAAGCTCACTAGACATATAAAAAGCACCTCACAGTATGTGTTTAAAAAAAAAAACGCTGACTCCTGGGCTCCTCCACTAGAGCACATGAGTCAGAAGATATGGGTAAGACCAGGAATCTGTGTTCCCTGCGCCTCCCAAACAACTTGACCTGGAGTCGTTGGCTTAGGGTCTGCTTCAAGGGGAAGCAACCCAACACACCCAGCCTTTATCAGACTAAATCGTCAGAAAGCCCTCCTCCAGATGTGGCCTGGCTCCTTTGGTATCTTTGCTTTAACTAAACCCCTATCTTTTAGAAAGCGTGGTCCAGTTCCACATCGGGAGGAGGATTCAGCTCATTCATGTGGGCTCAGTTCTGCATCTTCTCTCCACTCACCCTCACCCAGAGTTTTTATTCATTTGCAGAGGCAAGGAAAGAGAACAGGAGCTGGAGTATAAACCACGGTTATGGGAGTGCTAAATCTAATACCAAGTCAAGCACAAAGCAGTTGTCCAACTAAGGCCCTGCCAGGGACGGTGGCAGCCCAGCTCCAGCTCAGAGTCGCAGGTTCATCAAGGCCTCCTAGCGGTTTCAGGACCTTGTCCCCTACTTCCATTCCTTGGTTGGCATTCAGGCTGGCTACTAATGTTATGTTAATTTGAATATAAATATGAAAGCAAAAGTCATTTTCTTCCCCCAGAGATGTAGGCCGAGGTGGCAATCACGTTTGGGAGATATAAATGAAGCCTGTGTCACTGAAGAATGAAAATGCTTTCCACGGTGCTGGGGAAGGCTGTGAGCCCCGGCAACAGCTCAGTTCATCTTCCAGACAGTCTTCCCTTGCTGAATGCAAATGGCCTCCAGATAAGGCTTTCCTCTTCAGCTTCTGCATTTACTTTTCTCTTGAGTATAATTTTCTTGCAAATTAAGAATAGGATGAGGCCATTTGTAACTACCGTATCTGAGGCAATGATTCACTGGGCAAGAGTTAACGGCCCTGCCCCCGGCCAGAAACACTAGCATTCAGATTTGTTGTGCAGGCCAGTAAAACACGTCCACCTATACATCTGCTTATTGGAGCTTAATAACCACCTTCAAACCAGGAAAGGAAGGAACAAAGTGCTTTACTTACCGAGAAGGACTGAGAACCCGGCAAACACATTTAACTAATTGTTATTACCTTACATTCAATGCTACACGCTTTTGTCTGTCTGTTTCATGGGCAACCTATACTCATAACACACCAAAATCAAAAGACCATTCTTCGGTTTAGGTAGGTGGTTGCAGAGGAGTGCGTTGACAGCACCATGGGTACTGACAACCAGAAAAATGGAAGGAGCCTTGATACTTTCTGAAAATACTATGGACTCACTTTAGAGAGGTGTTCCAGACCCTCCCATGATCAGACCCCAATTTACCTTTTTTTTCTCTCCCCCTGGCTACGGGCCTGCTTCTTTCATACCTTGACCTCTTTGCTCACATGGTTCCTGAAGCCTGGAATGTGAGCAGAGAGAGTGCCCACCCCTCTCACCGGCTCCAGCCCTTGTACAATCCTTGTAACATATTAACTAGACACTATCCCTGCTATCATTTTCTAGCCTTTTGAGACCAAAGGCTATCATCCTCATCTCCACCTTCCTTCGATTCTAGCCAACTACTCCCACAGCAGGAGCATCATAAACCCTGTGCAAATGCAAAGCTACTTTTTAACAAACGATGTTTTATAACAAAGTGCACAGTCATCATTTCTAGGAATTTTCAAACAATTCTACTTAATGAGGGAGTTCTCATCCCTCAGCTAAAGGAAAAGTAGCGTAATATTTCTTTTTGAAGAAATTTTAGTTTTGAGTTTCTAAATAACATACAACTTGAAAGGTTTTCTTCAAATACTACTTTTGAAACTTCTGCTGTGGTTCAAATGGGTTCTGTAAGGTGGTTCAATATTCCATAAAAGTTCTTAGTCAAAAAAGGTTACTAAAATTGCAGATTGAATAACTGATCATTTAAAGATTTACTTTCAAGTCAGACAAAATTTTTCTCATACTTCATATTTTTAATAACAAATACACCAATGAAAAATTACCTCATCATAATTAATTTTGGACTCAAGCGCCTTCTGTATGACTTTTCTCAAAGTATCTGGAAAAAAAAAAACCACAAAATAGCAAAATTATTTTTTCAGTAAAAATATAAAATGCATATTTAGAAAAAAAGAGGTCTATATATGCTTACAAATTATTATACCTATATTTCCATTATTCTTATTTTATTCCTACTTCTTAATGTAGATAAATAATGACCTCTAGCCAGAAGCTAAGAATAGAAGACAAATACTTCTGATTTACCATTTGCTAATGACAGAATTAGAGTTGTCATTTTTAAGTAATTTATCATAATACATCTTAATATTTACCAGCAAACCACATGCAGCTTATTAATAATCATTTATAAAAATTATGCTGAAATTGCTAAGTCTTAATTATCTGGAAACACAAATGCAATTTATTTTTCAATAATTCTACATTTGCATATTAATATTTTACAAAGGAATGGATTAAAAGAATCTTAAAATTAACCCAACTTGGTCGGGCACCATGGTTCATGCCTATAATCCCAGCACTTTGGGATGCAGATGCAGGCAGGTCACCTGAGACCAAAAGTTTGAGACCAGCCTGGCCAACATGGTGAAACTCTGCCTCTACTAAAAATACAAAAATTAGGCAGCCATGGTGGCACACGCCTGTAATCCCAGCTCCTCAGGAGGCTGAGTTGGGAGGATCACTTGAACCTGGGAGGTGGAGGTTGCAGTGAGCCGAGATTGCACCACCGCATTCCAGACTCCATCAAAAAAAAAAAATAATAGTAAATAACCCAACTTAAGAGTTCTGAACATGGAAATCCTTCTCTTCCTGTCTCCAAGCAGTGCACAAAATTCTATGCAATGCAAACTTAAACTTTTCCATAGATATTCATTTAGGGCTTTTCAAATTCTCACATAGGTCTGGGACCAAAAAAGGTTAAGAGCCACCTTTTAACCCCAAGCCACCATCTAAGAATGATATGAGACAACTGAGACACGGACAGAGAGGGTGACATAGTGATTCGTGAGGAGGCCAGACCAAGGCCAGGTCTTCCTTCTCCTGTGCAGGTGCCTTCCCGCCACCCTGGACACTGTGTCTCATCCCAGGAAGGAGCTTCTGCAATGCTATCACTATATCCATCACACCTGAAATGTACTACTGGGGGGCAAAAGAAACCCCACATTGACTCATTTGTTATGCAAAAAAGTTCAGATTAACTTACAGGAAAATGAAGCAAGCCACTTTCCCACACGGCTTTCTGCAAAACAATTTTTCTATTCTACAACTCAGAGATATGGGCTGATGTTTAAAGATTGTGCTGCAGGAACAAGGGATTTTTCAAACTGGTATATACCCTGGGAACCCCAATAGTTCCTTCACAGTACCTTGGGGGCTGCCCAAGGACCAGAGGGACATTGAGGCTGTCCAGTCCCACAGGCTCCCTCCCACTTCAACCAGTCGGCATTGCTTTGGCCTGTTTTACAGATCAGGCTTCTGTTTAAAATGCCACTGGATGAAAGAGTCTACTGCTAATTAAAAAAATGAGAAATCATCTATTTATTAAAATACATTTAGTTGCACAGCATAATATGTTGCAATTTGGGATCCTGATCTAGTAACGATTTAGGAGGGAATCCAAGCTCCACCACTTACTGGGTATCTAATCTTAGGTGAGTAACTGCTACAAACATCCTCATCTGCAAAATAAGATGTCCTTACTCTCAAAGGACCACTTAGGGTGAAGTGAGAAAACATTTATAAATAAAATGGCACCAGGCCTGGCACACAGCGGGCACTTGGTGTATACCTGCTATTATTACATGAAGGGATTTAAAGAACGCAGATTACAGAACAGTGTCCATGCTAAGTGCAGTGTGGAAGACTGTTATTGTGGCATTCAATAACCATTCACTTTTCTTTTCCTCACAAAACAAAGCAATCAAACAAAAACAAAATGAAAACCTTTGGGTTTCTTTTGGGGAACTGCTCCTTCCATCCTCTCAGGCCACATGGACTGAAGAAGCCGTGAGCCCAGCACCACAAAGGTAGATCCTCACTGGTCTAAACCAGCAGGTCTCCAAGCGTGGGCTGTGGGAATCCCCAAGATATGTTCAGGATTTCCATGAGATAGAAATACAAGATGTTAATTGCTTTTTTGTTGGGTTGACATTTGCACTAGGATGCAAAGGCAGTTGTAGATAAGAATGCAGGTGATTTAGAATGAATCAAGGTTGAAGCTAATACTCATGATCTTTGCCATCATGCATTCATGTTCAATAGTCAGTTACACTTAAAAAGAGTCTTGATAAAGCATTAAAAATTATTTTTATTAAACCTCAACCTGGGAGTACAGCTTTTTATTATCTTGTGTATGTAAATGGCAACTACACATAAAGTTCTTTCACGCACATCAAACTATAATGTGCAAAAAGCATTTGTGCAAGTGTTTTAAGTTGTGAGCTCAACTAGCCATAGTTCTCATGGAACACCCTCTTTACTTGGAAGAAAGGTTGATGGCCAGACACGGTGGCTCACACCTGTAATCCTAGCACTATGGGAGGCCAAGGAGAGAGGACTGCTGCAGCCCAGGAGTCTGAGACCAGCTTGGGCAACTGGGTAACATAGTGAGAGGCTGAGACAGGAGAATCATTTGAGCCCAGGAGTCCGACGAAGCCACTGCACTCCAGCTTGAGTGACAGAGTGAGACCCTGCCTCAAAAAAAATAAAAATAAAATAAGCAGGGCGTTGTGGTTCATGCTTGTAATTCCAGTACTTTGGGAGGCTGAGGTGGGTGGATCACCTGAGGTCGGGAGTTTGAGACCAGCCTGACCAACATGGAGAAACACTGTCTCTACTAAAAATACAAAATTAGCCGGGTGTGGTGGCACATGCCTGTAATCCCAGCTACGTGGGAGGCTGAGGCAGGAGAATCACTTGAACTCAGAAGGTGGAGGTTGCAGTGAGCTGAGATGGCACCACTGGACTCCAGCCTGGGCAACAAGAGTGAAACTCTGTCTCAAAAATAAAAAATAAAAAAATAAAATAAGAAAGGCTGAGAGATAAATTGTTACTATTCAGATTGTGTATACCCAATCTCCGCCTTTAATCGTGGTTCACTGCAGGCTCAAACTCCTGGGCTCAGGTTATCCTCCCCTCTCTCCTCAGACTCCTGCATAGCTAGGACTACAAGTGCACGCCACCATGAGCAGATTTTTAAAATTTTTTTTTGGAGGGATGGGGTCTCACTATGTTGCCCAGGCTGGTCTTAAACCCCTGGCTTCAAATGATCCTCTCACCTTGGCCTCCCAAAGCACTGGGGTTACAGGCATGAGCCGCCATGCTTGACCAGCATTTTCTCTAAAATGAAAGAAGTGGAGCTGGTAAGTTTAAGAAGCTACTGACGAGATTTGTTACCAATGATAAAATTGGAGATTTTTTTTTTTTTTTTTTTTTTTTGAGACGGAGTTTCGCTCTTGATACCCAGGCTGGAGCGCAACGGCGCGATCTCGGCTCACCACAATCTCCGCCTCCTGGGTTCAGGCAATTCTCCTGCCTCAGCCTCCTGAGTAGCTGGGATTACAGGCACGCGCCACCGTGCCCAGCTAATTTTTTGTATTAGTAGAGACGGGGTTTCACCATGTTGACCAGGATGGTCTCGATCTCTTGACCTCGTGATCCACCCGCCTCGGCCTCCCAAAGTGCTGGGATTACAGGCTTGAGCCACCGCGCCCGGCCAAAATTGGAGATTTTAAGCAAAAATTAGGATTTTGCAAAATTTGTATCCACCACCATGAGCTTGACAGCACTGCAGTACTTACGCCTTTCTAACGCCATCAGTAAGGATAGTAAAGAATTTTTGATACTATGAAATAAAATATGTCCACATTTGGGAGATGTGCAAAACTCAGTGAACGAATATTTTCCAAATGATTCATGCATCATGTCACAAAATCCTACACGGAAAAAGATCCATTCAAAGTGGAAGACAGGGAGGTGGGAGGAGGGCAGATGATGAAAAATTACTTAATGGGTACAGTGTATGTTATTCAGGTGATGGATACTCTAAAAGTCCTGACTTCATGACTACACTCTATCCACATAACAAAATTACATTTGTACCCCATAAATTTGTACAAATTTAAAATTTTTTTAAATAAATAAATACAGTGGAAGACAGACCAGTGGATGTTAATAGATCAAAGTATGAAAAATTAATTCATATGGTCCCAGATTCCACGTTGCAAATAACCTTTAAAAACTAGCACTTGTACAGTTTTAGTGTGCTATTAAAGAAAAATAGCCACAATTATCTGAAGACACTACTAAATTACTATTACAACTACATATCTCAGTGAGAGCAGACTTCACATTCTACATCCACCGAGCTAACACCCAGTGCCTCAACAGGACGAAATCAGACACAAATATGAAAATCCAGCTGACTTGCACTAAGCCAGATGTTCAAGAGATTTGCAAAAAGGCAAAAACCAATGCCGCTCTTCTCATGAGTTTTGCTTTTGGAAACTGCAGTTATTTTTAACCAAATTAAGTTATTTATGGGAAGGGTTTATTATCATTCTTTTTAAATGAATTGACAAATGTATGTTAAAGTGTTCTCCATTTTATCTTCAAATATGATAAATATTGATAAACAAAAGGGGCCCTCAATAATTTTTAAGAGTTAAAAGGGATTTGAGACCCACAGTGTGTAACTTACACCTTCTGGTCTGAGCCAAGTAACATATCCCCCCAACCCCTAGAACTTGCTTTAGGATCCAACTTCAGCCAGTGAGACACACTCAACAGACTCAAACTTGGATATTCTTGTATTTTGTTTGGTTTGTTTGTTCGTTTGTTTCATAGAGATGGGATCTCGTTCTGTCACCCAGGCTGGAGTGCCGTGGCACCATCATAGCTCACTGCAGCCTCCAACTTCTGGCCTCAGCCTCTAGAGTAGCTGGGACCACAGGCGTGCACCACCACACCCAGCTAACCCTTGGCTTTTTCAGGGGAGAAATGCTCACTAACACCACCCTTTCCCAGGCCCGTGGTGGAGAGGACGTTGGTCTGAAGCCACTGCCACAGTCCTCCAAGCGCAAGGCAAGAGACTGAGAATTGAAGCCCCACCTGAGAACCAGTCCTGGCAGCGTCACGGGAGCCCCATTTTGAATGGACATGTGCTGATGAGGTGAATGAGGTGGCAGGGATGCATACCGTAGCCCAAAAATACAGAAAAACAAGAGCAGCCTCCTCTTGAGGGCACAGGGGTTGCCCCATGATGCTGTCTGGGACGTGGTTCTGTGCCTCTCCATCCACTGCTCTGTTCATGGCTCTGACCGCCAGCCTCTCCAGGGTGTGTGGCCTGGGAGGGAGCAGCCCTGACTTCGGGATGGACCATCTGTGGCCAGAAGCCAAGTCTGTGGAAATGAGTTCTGGAACTCAGGGCCTCTCTGTCTCTCTCTCTCTCACAGATGCTCCACGGTCAGGATGTCTTCAGCTTCGTAGGATTCTCTTGCACCTTCTCACTCCACTTCAACAGGCCTCTATCAATAGCACAGGCAGCAGGAGCTTCTCCAACAGGCCGCGTGCCTGAGTATGTGTGCGATTTACGAGTTTTGTGATGTGTGAGCCACAGAAGTAAGCTAAAATAAGAAACGTGCCTTGTGCAGGACCCATGAATTATAACAGATCCATCTTCTTATGAGTCTAAACTCATCTTTGACTAAGATATTTCTGTTCCCAAACTGGCTTCTTTTAATACATATGTAGATTCTGGCCCAAGCTGGGCCTAGTGAGATTCCATCTCTGTAATGTTCTCTTGTAAAATGAATAGAGAACCGAAAATCCCCTGTTGTTTGCAGTAGATTTATCAGACTTTGCCAAGCTTAAGTGCTCTTGGAAAGATTTTGCTGATAGTATCTGTAAGTCAGCTCTCTTGGGCACTTGTGTTTACTTAGAAATGTGATTAATTGAGAGCATAAATAGTGTTAAGTGCCTCTCTGTGGAGAGACCACAGAGTCCCTCTTTTGCCTTTGGTGGCCCCGTCTGAAACACACATAGTTCAGGGAGTCTCACATGTGTCTTTGTGCTAAGAAGGATTTAATATGTTAACTCATACATTAAAACAACACTGATCAAAGTGAAAGAGATACACATATTTTTTGAAAAGACAGAATAAAATAATATTCAAGTTCAACTTAGAGACTTGCAGAACCTAGGTTTGAACACGCATAATTTTAGTAAATTAAATACAAATTTAAAAGCAGCTATAATTATTTCTTTCCAGGCACAAAAAACTTTCTGCAGGCACTTACAAATAAATTTGATAACTTGCCCCTGTCTAGACCAAATTCCTAAGGGAATGAGAGAAGTAAGCAAACCAAGTAGAAATGACAAGCCCAGGAAAAACACAAATCTAGACAGCTCAAAAAGTGGTAAGTCTCTGGATTGCTGGCATTACACAGGCGATGGAAGATCGAGAGGCATCTTGCCCCAAGAAAAGTGTCCAGCACAGTGTTTGGCATCTAATATACGGAGAGCTACAGATGCTAAGAGACATGTTAGCATCTCCCACCTCTGCTCTGGGATCTCACAGCCTTCAACACTCCACTCTTCCCTGCTGGCTCTCAGCAAGTGGCACAGAATGAAAGTGTCCCGTGGCATCTGTGTGTTGTCTCTTCCTCCCTAGCCCACAGTCTGACACTATTCCCCTGCTCCCTTGCAGCTACCAGGGACCAGAGGCCTTAAGTTCTGGCCAGCGGAACATGGCTGGATGTACACGCACACCACTTCCAGGCCTGACCTCTGAAACCTCCCAAAAAACCCTGCATGTTTGCCCTCTTTATTCATCTCTCAGCCAAACACAGAGGATCCAGTGGAGAATTCCGAAGCCCAAGGGGCTGGTAGAACCATTAGGTAGAGTCCCCAGATCACACCACCCAACTCACGGCAGCGTCTACGTTGGACTGAGCAGTGAACCATAGACATTTTGTACTGAGACTTGGGCTTGTTTCTCTTAGCAAAGGGTGTTACTTACCCTAGTAAAACACGCCTTACCGAATTAAGACCCCCAACATTTTCTAATTACGTGCCTCCTCTACCAGTAGCCTATCCTGACTGCTTTGACTAAACAAGGAATGAGAAAAAAAAAAAAAAACTTATTTTTCTCAGCAGAAAGTATACATACATATGACACATGCAGAGACTTAGTGAAGCTTATAGACCAGCACCCACATAAAGGGGGATTTTAAGACATCTTCATTCAATGATATGAATTCCTGTATTCATAAAAGATAATGCATGAAAAGGTACTTGCACACATAATAATCACTACCAAATACAGTGGAGCATAGCTCAGATGAATCACGCTTCCTGCCTGTTTCTCATTCATGGTCTACAAAGCTTGGAGAGTCACCCCGGGCCTGAGACACATCCAATAAGCCTACCAATGGAATTGTCCTAATTGACAAAACACATGCTCATAACCAGTTTAAACCACCAATTCAAACAAGTCTCTACTGCCAAAATACTCAAGGAAAATGTTCTCAGGTAACAGTGTTATCCTGGGAATAGTGCGTCAGATAGGGGTCAAGGCTAAGTTGGCTTACATCTTGGTAGCATCTCCAAGAGTTATGAGCACAAATGGCTGGCAAAATGAGCTGAGAGCACCAGCTTCCAGGTTCCAGGCTGTCTTTTCTAGAGAAGAATGCAGATTTAACTCAAGACGCAGAGCCAATTGGTGAAAATATAAACATTTATGTGGTTTATATGTGGCCACCAGCACTTTCTCCAGGGCTCCTGTACAGAAGGGATCTTAAATTATAAACAGAGGTAACACTGCCTCTGAGTCTTGGGCTAAGCCTGCTGGGTTTTGTTTTTTTTTGCTTTAGAACTTCCTGATTCTGATTTCTAAAATGAAAATTTGTCTTCTCTTAACAGGAAAGTACCTCATGACTTTAGACAAATTCAGAAATGTCTGCATAACTTGACTCAATTTACCTTTTATCAAGGAAAACAATGTTTAAGGAGCCAATTCATTGCGTGAAAATGTTGAAATCTACATTGAATCAGTGCAGTAGATATCAATTCTGATAGGTTGATTGGAAAAGAAAAAGAAGGAAAACAAGCCTTCGATACTTTGTTTAAACTTAAGACATACAAATACACATGCGTTTGCCTGTCATGTGGTGCAAAGCCAGTCACTTCAGCTCCAAATCACAAGCTCAAGGCAGAAGAGAATGACCCCATCGATTCGCCGAGTCACGCTGTCTACACAGAGTGGGTACTTCAGAGACAGCACTCAGTCATCACAGACTCTGTCTCAAGTTACAGGTGACCTTGTTCACTTGATTCTTCAGTGACTAGAATAGGCAGAGGGCTAGGCTTTCCTCCAACTACACACTCCTTCCCGCCCTCATTCCCAAATATTGGGGATAACCGCCTGTGTCTGTCATTGTTCTCCAACAAGAGACAGTAGTATAGATATACAGAGACTTGTTCTAAGGAATTGTGGGAGCTAGCAAGTCTGAGATCTGTAGGAAAGGCTGGCAGGCTGTAAACTCAGTAGATGCTACAGTCTTGAGGCAGAATTTCTTCCTCTTCAGGAAACCTCAGTTTTTGCTCTTCAGGTCTTTCAACTGATTGAATGAGGCCACTCACTTTATCAAGGGTACTGCCCTTCTTTTTTTTTTTTTTTTTTTGAGAGTCTCTGTCACCCAGGCTGGAGTACAGTGGGGTAATCTCAGCTCACTGCAACCTCTGCCTCCTGGGTTCAAGCAATTCTTGCCTCAGCCTCCCAAGTAGCTGGGATTACAGGCGCATGCCACCATACCTGGATAATTTTTGCATTTCCAATAGGGATGGGGTTTCACCATGTTAGCCAGGCTGATCTAGAACTCCTGACCTCAAGTGATCTGCCCACCTCTGCCTCCCAAAGTGCTGGAATTACAGGTATGAGACACCATGCCCAGCTGGTACTTACTATGCCAGGCCAGTACTGTCTTTCATTTGAAGGTTACAATTAGTTACGTTAAACTAGTTGCAGATGTTAACAACAGCTACAAAATACTTTTAGCAGCAACACTAGATTAATGCTTGCTTACGTCGTTGTCTATCATCTGCTATAGGCTGGCCTAAGTCTACCCCAGCTGGCTATTGCTCCTGCTGGAATGGTTACACCCCATGGACGCTGGGGCAGGGCATCTCTGGGCAGCTCTGTTTCAGAGCAGGTAGAGAAACCATCATTAATGACAACTGCCGACAACCTGAGCCCCCTACCAAGCAAAGGGCAGCAATCGGGGCCCAGTGAGCACAAGGGCAAGAGACGACACACAGTCTCTGAGGACAAGGATCTTGAATGAAGTGCCTTAACCACCCCCCAAAAAAGTTGATTTATATTTGGTGTGCACTCAATTCAAAGGCCTGAATTCAAAGAAATGCCTTTTGAAAAAATTTCCATGGAAAATACTAGAACTAAAGAAGTTTGTCACTTGAAAGATTATATGTGGCTTTTCTGAAAAATATACTTATCAACTCCACCTTCCAGCACCCCATTTGATTAAATGTGTTCATGATCATTTATAATGAAATAAATACAACCTGTCCACTCCTGGGCTCACATTTTCCCATGGCTGGTATGGGTGAAACTGAGACCAAAGAAGTGATTCAGGGGGACCCAAACAGCACGACGGCCTCGGGTCCTGGAATTCACCACATTTACTGACAGCCCATTTCCTTATGCTGTAGCTGAGCTGCGCCTGTCTGAAGTTAGTACCTGAGTGATACGCATTGAAACAACCATTTTCTGATGCAACAGGGCTGTACTTTTCAGTTTCTCAGCACACTTTAGTTAAACCCTGCAAATCCTCACATCCACATGACTAAACTGTTCAGTTTGGTTTTTGATAAAAGGATTGAAGCTTCAGACTTTTAGAAGCCAAGCGGTATTTATCAGACGTATCGAATGTATCCCTGCTGCCTCCACATATGTAGCAAAGTACCCTGGAGAGGGAGAACTCCTTTTCCTTTATTTAAAATACAAGTTGAGGCGGGGGACAGTGGTTCAAGCTTGTAATCCCAGAACTTCAGGAGGCCAAGGTGGGCGGATAGCCTGAGGTCAGGAGTTCGAGACCAGCATGGCTAACATGATGAACCCCTGTTTCTCTTAAAAATACCAAAAATCAGCTGGGCATGGTGGCATGTGCCTGTTATCCCAGCTACTCAGGGGGCTAAGGCAGGAGAATTGCTTGAACCTGGGAATCAGAGGTTGCAGTGAACCAAGATCGCGCCTTTGCACTCCAGCTTGGGCAGCAAGAGTGAAACTCCATCTCAAAAAAAAAAAAAAAAAAATACCAGTTGAACATCTTTGGGGTACTTTTTTCCTACATCAGTTCCTCTCCTTTAGTTGAGTGGAGTGGCTTCTCCCTGCAGGATCGACACACATCGGCTTTTACTAGAATTAACAGTGGCATGAACTCACTCTGTAGGTAAGGAGCTTGGAAAACATGCTGCCCTGGAAGCTATTCCTGTGAAAACATCTGGACCAGTCTGGCCCATTTAGCTTTCTGGCAGCCATATGCTCAGTCGTGTGTGGACTGTAATTTTTACTTTACCTGGATGTAGCATGTGGTATAGCCCAGCCTGTAACTGGGAAGATTATTATATCCAGTTCCTTTACAGGAAGCGAGTACTCGGGTTGCACAGGGCGAAGGCTTCTGAGGTTTCCTGGAGCCTGGAATCCTGGCCATTGCGGAGCGGCCACCCTGATGAAGGGGCAGCTAGGCTGGGCTCCCCAACAGTGCGATGGGCAGGGCCCCCGTGCTGCCGCCTCTGGTGAATCCAGAGAGGGAGGAGTTGGGGGCGGTGGTTAAGGACCACCGCCAAAATATTTGTGGATTCCGAAGGCATTTCCTTCCCTAAGACATTCCTGGAAAGCATAATTCCATTTACAGCCCTCGTCTTTGCTGCTCTTGGGGGAAAGTTTGCTGGGAGGACCTTTAAAAGGAATATTATTTGAATCACATTTTTTGGTCTGTACGGAGGTCCACGTGAGATCACAGATACTGCTTGTAAGAACATGAATCAGCCAAACCCTATTTTGTTCTATGTGAAAGAAGGCTCAGCTGTCAACAATGGCTTCCCCCAGACAGACAGTAAGATTAGAAGTAGTATGAAGGGGAAATTCTTTTCTTTGTATATAGTTTGAGCTCAGGTAAATTTGTTTTAATTAAATGTCTAAAATAAAATAATTTTATTAATCTACTCCTCTATCTCCCTCTTCCCCCACCCACAAGCAAGAAATATGAAACACACACTGCTTGACAAAACAAAGTTTAAAATGCTGGTTCCTGTAAATCAGATGTCACCATATTCTAGGATATGTGACCTAGAACCATTTTTACAGTATTTCAGCATGCATTTGTCATTAAAAACTTACCAACTGTCAGTTGTAATTGTACTGAATAAGAGGGCTCTGATCTCCTTAAATTTATATATAGAAAAAATATATATAGTTTATTATTATATTCAATAGGACATGAACAAAATTAATTTTTTTCTTATAAATTGATGTGCGTGGTCTGCCACTGCAGGCTTCATCTTCAACCTTGTCTCATTCCTTCTTAAAATGAGTTACCCATTTGTAAACTGTGATTTCTTTCAGGCATTGTCCCCATACACTATGTGTAAAGCATCAATTATTTCACTATTCTTCCACCCAAGCTTCCCCACAAATGTTATGTTTGGGCCAGGCACAGTGGCAATCCCAGCATTTTGGGAGGCTGAGTCAGGCAGATCACAAGGTCAGGTGTTTGAGACTAGCCTGGCCAACATGGTGAAACCCTGTCTCTACCAAAAATACAAAAATTAGCCAGGCGCAGAGGTGGGTGCCTATAATCCCAGCTACTCGGGAGGCTGAGGCAGAAGAATTGCTTGAACCTAGGAGGCGGAGGTTGCAGTGAGCTGAGATCATGCCACTGCACTCCAGCCTGGGTGACAGAGCAAGACTCCATCTCAAAAAAAAGAAAAAAAAAAAAATTGGTGTTTGTTCTTGCTTCAGTTTTAGGATTCATACTGCACTGATATAGGGTGTTTGTTTGTTTGTTTGTTTGGGTTTTTTGAGACAGGATCTCACTCTGTTGCCCATGCTGGAGTGCAGTGGCATGATCACAGCTCACTGCAGCCTTGATTTCCTGTGCTCAGGTGATTCTCCCACCTCAGCCTCCTGAGTAGCTGGGACTACAGTCACGTGCCCCCACAGCTAGCTGATTTTTTTTTTTTTTTGGTAGAGATGGGGTTTCACCATATTGCCCAGACTGGTCTCAAACTCCTGGGCTCAAGAGATCTGCCCACCTCGGCTTCCCAGAGTGCTGGGATTATAGGCATGAGCCACTGTGCCCAGCCTAATCCAGGCTATTTTAAAACTGATGCCTTATCCTTCTTAGTGAATCAAACTAGTACCTATTCAGATACCTTAGAGTTAATAGAAGTTTATTTCGATGCAAAAAAATTTTGAAATCCATGCAGAGTTTTTTCATATACACATTTTCCATGAACATTTTAAAATCCCTTCATCTATTTAAGGACATTGTCAGACTATATTCTCAAAAATGCTTAATAGGCACAAATACATTTCACACTCTGCTGCATTCTAAGGATACAAGGATGAAAGAATGCAATCCATACTGTTAATAGGCTCACTGTCTACTGGGAAGACAGATCAGTAAACAAAATGCAGTCTGTGTACTGTATGGGGAGATGCAGGCATATACGGCTCGGCATCAGCTGGCTAGGTTGAGAGTTACGAGGGGTAAAGACTTACTAGAGCGGATGATATTTGAGCTGTGTCTTAGGAGTGGAAATATCCAACTATTAAATGAAGGGAAAAAACTCCAGGGACAGGGAACGGCATGTTCAAAGTTATGCAGACATGAGACAAAATGACAGGCTTAAGGAACTGCAAGTAACTGGCACTGCTTAAATAAAAATGCCAAGATGGGAGATGAGGAAAGACAGGCAATTATCACAGGAGGAGCAGAGAACTCCAGCCCTGCTGTGTAATGGTTGTGTGGCCTTGAGCAGGTGACTTAGCAACTCTCTGCTTTGGAGATGAGGAAAGTCAAGCAATTACCACAGCAGTGAGGAGCAGAGAACCCCAGCCCTGTTATTTAATGTCTGTGTGTCCTTGGGCAGGTGGCTTAGCCACTCTGTGCCTTGGTTTCCTCTTCTATAAATGTAATGTTATTATTATCATTAACATATTTTTGAGTGCTGGGGAACATTAACAAATGATTAGCTGTGAAATCTCTAGCTACTCTAAATATCCATCACCCTGTGAAGTGGCGAAGCCACCTACTGTGTGCCAAGCCCTCTCTGAGCACAGCATGAGTTGATTTTACGCCACCAGATGCTGAGTGTGGGGTTTTGGCTACAGGTTGAGTGGGACATGCAAGGCCTCATCAGGACGTGCTTTGGGAGTTCAAACTGTAAAGTCCCTTCCCCTTTGTGCCAAAGCAGAGCCACTGTGGCTGCCTGATCAGGTGGTCAAGGCCCAGATTGTCTTTGGACACGGAATGGTTTTTCTCCCAGCTGAGCAAGCTGGGACCGGGTTTCTGACCCTAGTTTAATGAGCCTGGCATTTTAACAGAGTCTTCCAATTATTCATCACAGCTGAGAGCAGAGTCAGAGACTCCAAATGAGACTGGGGTTTGTAAGAACTCATTGGCCCTCCAAGAAACTTCCTGGAATCCAATACAAACAGGACATCTTCTTATTTGCTTTGAATCTCTCCTACATAAAGTTCTACATAATGTCAGAAAACAAAACCCCAAATGAAAAGGAAGGGAATGAAATGCCCAAAGGCCACCTTCTTTCAATTTAAACACAAAACAAACCAACTTCTCTGTTGGATCTGTATTTACGCCTGTTTATGAGTTATGGGATTGGAAACCCTGCAGCCAGTGTGGAGATGAAGAGGAATGCTTTGTGAGAGCTGAGCCTGAATACTCCTGAACCCCCACTGAGAATGCCAAGCTAAATAAAGCCTCCTTGGCAACTGAAGAAGCACCCAGCCTTTCCTCCCTACTGCTTCTACATCTCCACGTCTCCAGCCTTACTCACTGCACTCCACAGAGCCCTGAGCTCTGTTCTGGCCACTCAAAATCACCATCAAGTTCTTGGGAAATACTGAAACAGGCAGATTTCCCCATTTCTATAACATGGTATCAGAATGCTCCAGATATAGCAGAAAGTCTCCTAATAACTGGAAAAGAACTGACAGAACACCACCACTTTACGGCACTATTGTAAGTTGTTTATTTTTTTATTTTTTATTTTTTGAGACAGAGTCTTACTTGGTCACTCAGACTGGAGTGCAGTGGCGTGATCTCAGCTCACTGCAGCATCGACTTCCCTGGGCTCAGGTGATCCTCCCACCTCAGTGTCCCCAGTAGCTAGGACTACAGGTGCACACCACCAACATGCCTGGCTAATGTTTGTATTTTTTCTAGAAATAGGATTTTGCCCTGTTGCCCAGGTTGGTGTCAAACTCTTGGGCTCAAGTGATCCGTCCACTTTGGCCTGCCAATGTGCTGGAATTGCAGGTGTGAGCCACCAGGCCTGGTGATAAATAATTTATTGAGGCAAGAATAACCTATAAATGCTAAAAGCTCTAGACAAATGATTGTTGGGGAACAGGATAGTATATGGAAAAATCTGGAAGACATTATGTTAACCACATTGTTAATTTCACCAACAATGGGACAAATTGACATCATGAGCCTCCTAATGTGATACAGTGAGAGGACATGTCATTTATGTCATATCACAGACAAAATATTTAATTTGAATAAAAACTATTAAAAAATAATGTAAATATTTGAGAAATGTAAATATGAACTGTTTAGGTAAAATGACACAAAAGTGTTATAATAATGCTAAATGTCCTGCGTGCCATATTTGCATGTGGTTATGTAGGAAAATGACCTGAGATGCATGCTGAAGTATTTAACTGTGTGGCAAAATATTAACAACTGATGAATTGAGGTAGAGGATAAATCGGTGTTCATCTGTACTACTCTTGCAATGTTTTTAGGGTTTGATGTTATTCAAAATGAAAAAAGTTCTTGGATCTCCTTTTTATTTTTTTTGAGATAGAGTCTCGCTCTGTCACCCAGGCTGAAGTGCAGTGGTGCAATCTCGGCTCACTGCAGCCCCCAGGTTCAAGCGATTCTCCTGCTTCAGCCTCCCAAGGATGGTCTTGATCTCCTGACTTCATGATCCGTCCGCCTCAGCCTCCCAAAGTGCTGGGATTGCAGATGTGAGCCACCACGCCCGGCCTCTTAGACCTCTTTCTCTGCAGTCAATTCCCCTTTTCCAAACTTTACTTCCTAGTTAACCAGTTAACTAATTTTTCTCATTTATCAAGCTCAAAACTTTTTGACTCAGTTTTGGAGAAAAAGCACAATGTTTAAGAGTTTCTTTTTCCTTTGTGATTCTGATTCAAGGGAAGGAAATAAACAGTAAAAAATATAACTGAGAAAATGTGGGCACTACACTTAATGATGATACTTAAGAGTAAAATAATTAGAATTCGTATTAACTTTGGTAATTTGGTAATGACACTACGAATAGTCAGTATTCTTTATAAATGCATGCTGTGGTGGCAGGGAAAATGACCTTATGTTTGGGTTTGCTTTAAATGCCTCAGCAAAGCAAAATGGAAAGAAAATGCAAGGAAAACATAGATAAAGCAAATATGACAAAATCAAATTATTTTTTTCTGAACCACTGGCATATGGGGATTCACTGTATTCTTTCTGGTTTTGAGTAGGTGTGGAATTTTTCATTATAAACAATTTATAAGCCCACACATGGTGGCTCACGCCTATAATCCCAGCACACTGGGAGGCTGAGGCAGGTGGATCACTTGCGGTCAGGAGATGGAGACCAGCCTGGCCAACATGGTAAAACCCCATCTCTACTAAAAATACAAAATTAACCAGGCGTGGTGGTGAGCACCTGTAATCCCAGTTACTTGGGAGGCCGAGGCAGGAGAAACACTTGAACCGGGAGGTGGAGGTTGCAGTGAGCCAAGATTATGCCACTGCCCTCCAGCCTGGGTGACAGAGCAAGACTCTGTCTCGAACAAAACAACGAAAAGCAATTTCTAAGATGTCTTACCTCCCTTGCATTCCATCATCCAATTCAGATCTCCATCACATCTACCCTACTTTCAATGAAGTCACCCATTGATTATTGTTTTGGTCTCTCATCTCTCTTCTACTCCAGGTGCTCTCAGGTTAATCAGTCTATAACCCCTTTTACGTGGCCTCCATCAATTGTCTTTCAAGCTACCCACAATGTAACCCTACCATTCCAATTCAAATCAAAGTGAAATCAGGCTTTGGAGTCAGAGTGACCAAATGTAATATCTTGATTTGCCCAGACAGCCCTGGTTTACATCTGTTGTCCTGCCATAATCATTACCAGCACTCTCTTTTATTCTCAAAAGGTGCCGGTTTAAACGACAAATATATGGTCACCATAAATCAAGTGATCCTGAGTTCAAATTCCAGGTCCTACACTAATTGCTGTGCAACTTTAGCATATTATTAAATTCCCTGGGCCTCAATTTTCTCATCTGTAAAATGAAGATAATAATACTCATCATCTCATCATTAAAAAATAATGTGTGAAAATCTTAGCAGGATGCCCAATACATATTGAGCAATTAATAGAGTCACTATAATAATGTCTCCCTTCAAACGAGACCCGTTCAATCCAGCAAGATCCCTGACCTCCCAAAGCATGCCTTGTTCATGACCCCTCTGAGGTCTACTGATGCTATTTCCCCACCTATTAAAACCCTACCTAAAATAGTACTCAAGTTGCAGTACCTGCAACTCATAACTCGTGACGTGTAATGACCCACTGGCTTAGATGTTCCCTGGACTATCTATTCTATGTAAATACCTTGGTCTCCTTCACTAGAGAGACTGCTCATTTCTTAAAGCAGAAAATGTGCTCTCTCCCACACAAATCCTGTAACCCCTAACCCAGTGCTGTCCACCTGCGGCAATTGCTCAGTAAAACTCGCATGCCCCAAATAAAACATATAAATGAGATCTAAGAACCCAGCATTCGCCTAGGCAAGACTATTTTCCTTGGAGAAACAAATCTGGATTCAGATCACAGTATTAAGAAATTGTGGGTGTCATGGTAGCTTACATCTATAGTTCCAACTACTCCAGAGGCTGAGGCAGGAGGATCACTTGTATGCTGAGATAACCTCCCAGGCAAAAATTCCCCTTGTTCTCTTTCTGGCTTAGTTATCCTACCAGCTCTCATTTGGCTGCATGGTCTTAAATGAGCAGGCTTCCTCTACCTGGGCCTCCGTGTTCTCATCTATAAAATGGAAGTGGGGAACTGAATAATTATTTCTGATCGGAAGTTCTCCCCTAACTCACAAGTTCCCTAAAACCACATAACCTAGTATCAATTCACCGTAAATAGCCTAGGCAAATGGTTTTCATCTGAAGGGAGGCTGTCATGGAATCAATAATAAAAAGACTAAGACTCTGCTACATAGCTAAGAAGAGGCATTTCACAGACAAACCCCTTAGAAAAGAAACAGATGTAAAAGCAGTCAACCTCAACAGTAATGGGAAATACATATTTTTTAAAATGCAGTGTCATATAGCCTTTACCGTTCTGTTTTCTCTCTTTCTCTCTCTTCCTTTCTTCCTTCCTTTCTTTCCTTCTTTCTTTCTTTCTTCTCTTTCCCTCTTTCTTTCTCTTTTTTTTGACAGTTTTGCTCTTGTTATTCAAGCTGGAGTGCAGTGGCGCCATCTCAGTTCACTGCAACCTCCGCCTCCCAGGTGCAAGCAATTCTCCTGCTTCAGCCTCCTAAGTAGCTGGGATTACAGGTGTGTGCCACCACGCCAGCTAATTTTTTGTATTTTTAGTAGAAACGGGATGGGGTTTCACCACGTTGGCCAGGCTGGTCTCCAACTCCTGACCTCAGGTGATCCACCCACCTTGGCCTCCCAAAGTGCTGGGATTACAGGTGTGAGCCACAGCACTCAGCCTACCATTCCATTTTCCAAATGCCCAACACATTACTAGTGGTGGCATAAACACTACAGACCTGCTGGTGGACTGATAATTCTTTCAAAAACTTGGAAATTAATCATATCTTTTGGCTAATAATGTTCTGGGGAAAAGAATACTAAACGCAAACAAACAAAAACATCTTCTGCGTACCTAACCCTAGCAAAAACCTGGAAGTAAAAACAAGGAGGAATGAATGAGTTTTCATGTGATTCCATCCATAGTCTCCATGAAGAAAAAGGTCTCTAGCTGGCAGGGGAGATTTCAGGGTAGAGATTTGAGAAGAGCAGAGGACGTGTGCAAGCAGGAGGTTAGGAAAGAGGATTGACTGAGAAACAGGTCAGAGCTGCCAGGAGTAAGAGCATCCTCGTGGGGGCTGTGGATATTCATTTAAGCGAGTCCAGCTGGCACAGTCGCGGTTGTTGCTGGGAGCAGCCAGCTGCTTGGGTGTAGGTCTGAGAAAGTGGAGTAACCAGAAAATGCTGCCACCAGATTTAGGATTTCACCAAACAACAATCATGGTAGGAGAGGAGGGCAAGAGGATCTTTATAATACAGGACTGTGGGTACTCACAAAGGGACGAGGAGGGGGGCCCTGAGAGGGTACACAAGAGTGTATACGCTCATATATGCAACAATTACGGGGGCACTTGCTACGTTGCGGGCACTGCTCCAGATTCTGGGGCTACATATGGAGGAGTGAACAAAATCAATAGAGCACCCCGCTTCAAGATGTTGAGAGTCTAGCAAGTGAGATAAACAAATATTTACTGTAATACCAGAATAAAAGCTACAAAGAAAAATGAAGCAAGGTGAGGGGTGTGGGGGTAGAAGATGGTCTGTCCCTCTGAGATGACATTTGAGCAAAGGCTGGAGTAAAACAAGAAACAAGCCATGAAAAAAAAAAGGAAAGAAGAAAGAAAAGAAAGAGAGAAAGAATGGAACGAAGGAGGGAAGGAAGGAGGGAGGGAGGAAGGAGGGAGGGAGGGAAGGAAGGAGGGAAGGAAGGAGGAAGGGAAGGAAGGGAAGGAAGGAGGGAAGGAGGGAAGGAAGGAACGAAGGAAGGAGGGAAGGAAGGAAGGAGGGAAGGAGAGAAGGAAGGAAGGAAGGAAGGAAGGAAGGAAGGAAGGAAGGAGCCATTCAGAAGAGTCATTCAGGCAAAGGGAACAGGCAGAGAAGCAAAGGGGCTGAGGCTGAGGTTGAGGAGCGTTTGGTGTGTTCCCGGGAGTCGGCTGGCCTAGCTGTAACTGGGGCTCGAGTTTACTACTACTCACAGCTGCCCATTCTCTCTACACATTAGGAGGCCCTGGCCCTGTTCAGGGGACTGGCAGCCTCAGCTGTGGGAGGGCAGTCCTGGTGGTAAGAAGGGGATGGATTTGAAATACACTCTCACACAAGAGCATGTGATTTCCATGCAGGCAAACTAGTCTTCAGGAAGACTGGCCTGCTCCTGTTTTTGCAATGCAACGCTCGGGAAGCTGTCATTTCTGAAGTCAGGGAGATATTTACTTGAATTTCAGAAGGAGATACTCGTTTCTGCTCAGTTTTATTTCTATGCACAAGTTATATTTGGATTGGCTCTTTAAAGAAACGCAATTTCTCGCCAGGCAGGCATCCGGGTACTCAGTCATTTATACACAGATCTGTCACATAAAACACAGAGCATGTCACAATCAATCACCCTCCTTCAAGCCTGCTGTCCAAATCTCATTAGGCTGAGCTTCTGGGTCAGCCAGTTTCCAAGAGGATATAACAATGTATACAACCTCCTCTTTCCCAGGATGCAGTCAGGTTTGAAGAGAGCCTTCATCTCAATTAGTAAACATGTCCTAATGTCATCAGTGACAGCATCAGCTTGAAACATTTTAAATCATAAATCAGGAACTTAGAGATTCCTACATGAAGTAATCAATGCTAAGAAAATAACCAAATGTGAATAGTCACATCACCACCTTCTGGCTCCCAGAGTAGACTAAGAAGTTTCTTCTCCACCGGCTTATTAAACAGAACCTTTGTCTCCCCAGCTGTTTTCTGTAAACTAATTACCACTCCCCTTGCCAGGCTAGAGAAACTTCTTTCATCCAGACTGGTGGGGAAAACAGATCTTCTCTATTTCTCTTCTCTAGTTTTAAATTATCAACTCTTCTTATTTTAATCCCACTCAAGAAAAATGAGGATTTTAATTTTTTTGCATATCTACTTAGGCTTACAGAGATACATGTAGAATTATGATAACATAAATAAGGAGAAAGAAAAGCAAGCCCAGGGCCCTAAGAGGAAACAGGAGCTCCGTAGAGTCAGATGCTCCCTGACGCAGGATGTTTCCATCCCCCACACCATTCACTTCTTATCTATTTGCTGAACAAGAAACAGAAGCAAAAGGTATGCCAGAATCCTATGCCTGTGACGAAGGGTAATTCACTATTTCAAAGCTTCCCAGCAGCAGCCACCTGAAACTGTCAGGTACCAATTGTTCAGGAAAAAAGACTAGAAAGAAGGTGTTTTTCCAAGTGGTCTCACAAGAAGAAAACCAATACATAATCAACAACTGCTTCAGCAACCTTAGTGGAAGGAACAGGTTTCATTGTGCAGTTCCAGAAAACAACGAGCAGAGAGTGAAGGGGCCTTATGAATTGCTCTAGGCATCTGGCTCACAGCTCAGGACAAAGCCCAAGTGGACCTCAGAACATAACCATTGAAGACGTTAACACTTTTTACTGAACTAACTATAACAACTCATACTTTTTAAAAAAGCACTGCTTTTCAGAAAGATAAAATTTATTCAATATTATTAACCAAATGGGTATAGAGGGGAATCAAAACTCAAATTATAAACTATTAGAAATAAAAAATGAGACCAAGGCAGGCAGATCACCTGAGGTCAGGAGTTCAAGACCAGTCTGGACAACATGGTAAAACCCCATCTCTACAAAAATACAAAAAATTAGCTGGGCTTGGTGGTGTATGCCTGTAATCCCAGCTACTGAGGAGGCTGAAGCAGGAGAATTGCTGGAACCCAGGAGGTAGAGGTTGCAGAGAGCCAAGATCGCACCACTACACTCCAGCCTGGGCAACAGAACCAGATTCCATCTCAGAAAAAAAAAAAAAAAAAATGAGAACACTGCATTTAAAAACCTACAGGATGAAACCAAAGCTGTCCTCAGGAGAAATTTTACAGACTTAAATGCATTTATTAGAAAATGAGAATAAAAATAAAATAATTTACCTCAAAAGGCTAAAAAAAAAAATTAAATAAGCTTCCAAAAATAAAATGGAAGAATTACTAAAAATAAACTAAACAAAGGTAATTTTTCATTTCAAAGGCACATCAGAAGGCAATAAAGCCCAGCTCTTAACTCTGAAGTCTATTCATGTTGTGGCAGGGAAGACACACTTGAAAAAGAAGCAGTACCATGTCCAGAAAGATAATGTGGAAATGGGCTAAAACCCACTGAGTAACACCTGGACAGAACCTTCTATCAAACGTTCAAATCATTCCACTTGTTCTTCCTATCCAGACATCTAAAAAGTACTGGAACTTACAAAGCATTTTCCATGGGATGCATTCATTGTTCAGTCCTCCTAAATGTATTATGTAATAGCCTCGTTTAAGAGGATAATGGAAAAAAAAAACCCAAGATCCTGAAATCAATCAGGTATGAGTTCAAATTCCTGCTCTGCCCACTTATAAGCTGTGTGACCCCCAGCTAAGTGAATTACCCTCTCTGAGCCCCTCCATTTCCATATACACAAAATAGAAATGATGCCCACCTGTCAAGGCAGTAGACAAAATTCAGTGAGTTTTTCCGCATTTTCTGATATATAAGTAAGCTGGTTCAATGTTTATGGAGTGCCATTAGGCAGTATCTATCAAAAGTGCAAATTGGCCAGGCTCAGAAATTCACGTCTATAATCCCAGCACTTTGGGAGGCCAAGGCAGGAGGATGGCTTGTGCCCAGGAGTTCGAGACAAGCCTGGGCAACCTAGGGAAATCCCATCTTTATAAAAAATTTAAAAATAGTTGGGTGCGGTGGTGCATGCCTACGGTCCCAGCTATTGGGGAGGCTGAGGTGGGAGAATTGCTTGAGCACAGGAGGTGGAGGCTGCAGTGAGCTACGATTGTGTCACTGCAGGCCACCCTGAGTGACCCTGTCTCGAAAAAAAAAAAAGTGCAAATTCACGAAATTATAAACTGACCTGGTAATTCTATTTCTAGGAATTTATCCCATATATATACTTGCATGTTTACAAAATAACTAAAATAATTTGTAACAATGTATATAACAGCAAAATGGTTGAAATTAATTGATAAATAATAAAATACTTTACAGCAATAAAAAAATGGTAGTAAGACTGTTAGGGGTAGATCTAAAAAAATAAGGATGAGAAGGCTCTTCATGTGCTAATATAAAATAATAACCAAGCTGTACATTCAAAAAGAAAGCAAGGTGCCAAATAATATATGCAATATTTTATCACTGATGGACACACGACCATATACACATGTTGGCTTCTAAATGCATAAAGTAGGTCTGAAAAGACACAGACGCACACAAACCCTGATAACAGTGGTTGCCTATAAAGGGAGGTGGGTGTCTGAGAATCAAGAATGAGACCAAAGCGTCACACTGCATATCCTTTTGTACTTTCAAATTTTCAGTCATATAAATAGGTTATCCCTGCATTTTTTTTTCCAAATTAAAGAAAATGCATGACTAGAATTATCTACCAGATATGTTAAGTTTTAAAAGCAAGGGACAGAGAGCATGTCAAGTAATTTCTTTTTTTTTTTTTTCCCTTCGGACGGAGTCTCACTCTGTTGCCCAGGTCAGAGTGCAGTGGTGCAATCTCGGCTCACTGCAACCTCCACCTACCTCCCAGGCTCAAGTAATCCTTCCACCTCAGCCTTCCATGTATCTGGGACTACAGGTGCATGCTACCACACTCAGCCAATTTTTGCATTTTTTTTTTTTTTTGTAGAGACAGGGTTTTGGCATGTTGCCCAGCTGGTCTCAAACTCCTGGGCTCTCAAGTAATTCCTTTTTAAAAAAAAATGTGTGTGTGTGTCTAAAATATTTTGTGGATGTTTATTTCCCAGAGCTTAAAACAGAGCCCGGCACTCAATAAGCATCTACCGAATGAATGAACGAATGACTGCGCACAAAACTTTGTAAACATTAATTACCCTGGAGAGTGAAGCGGGGTTATTTTACTTTTCCTTTTTCATCCATTAACTGTATTTGCATTTTTCCCTACATATACACATACTGTTTTTAAATTTAAAAGAAACTTGGTTTGAAATTATTTTAGCAAATATTGAACATGAAAGCAACATACATAATTGAGCCCATTTGATGATTCAGATTTAATTCAATACTGTGTCTTCTCATTTCAGGTATCCCTAGGAGCCCTGTTACCTTTGGTCTGCATCACACAAAGTGTTTCTCACATCACAGTTGTTGCTTGCTCCTGGGCTCTTCACAGGTATTTAATTACTGTTAAGTAGTTACTATGAAGCTGGGGACTCCTGTTGGCTAAAATATTATAAACTTGATTTTTCCCATGGAAGTAATAAGCAGTTATCTTGGAAATAAATAATTAAGTCCCTGAAATATAAATAGCTATCACAAAATCCATGCGCTTTGAATTCTACAGGAAAAATGGAGCCACTCACTGGAACTCACCCAGAGACTTGAATAAAACGAATCATTAGGATTTTAAGAAAAGAGAGATGCATTATCAGCTGACTCTAGAAAAACAGCAACAGCAGAATGTCAACCCTGAGAGGAAGGGCTTCTTCAGCTGAATGCTATGTGATCTAGCTGTAGAACAGTGAAAAGAATCATGTGTACTATTTAGGCTATTTCTCTTTCTTTTCCTTTTCAGCACATGGAGTTGACCCTTCAAGATTAAATAGATAATGTGATTCAGATGTATGTATAGAGATTAGAATACGTAGAATACAGACCCCAGGAGCTAAAGTCCACTTTCCTAGCTGATCAGATGACATGGACGTCAGTTCCATCCCTCAGAAAACATGGCTGTGCTCTGTTCCTCCCCATGAGGTGACCTCTCTGTCCAGTGCCCTTGACCCTCTGCAAATACCAGCTCATTTATCCACTTTCAGGTGAATTAGTTTGCCGGTGCTGTTGTAACGAAGTACCACACTGAGTGGCTTATACAACAGAAATGTATTGTCTCACAGTTCTGAAGGCAGGAAATCCAAGATCAAGGTGTTAACAAAGCCATGGTCCCTCTGAAGACCCTAAAGAAGGATCTGTTGTTAGAGGCCTCGCCTTGGTTTCTGGTGGTTCCTTGACTTGTGGCACCGTAATCACCACTTGGCATTCTCCCTGTGTGTTTGTGTTTACAAATTTCTCTTTTAAAAAGACATCAGCCATATTGGATTAAGGGCCCAGCCTGTCCCAGTACAACCTAAAAGTAACTAATTTCATCTGCAACAACTCTGTTTCGAAATAAAGTCACATCCTGAGGTACTTCACGTTAGGACTTCCACGTATAAATTTTCCGGAGACACAATTCAACCCATAACACTGGGTTTGCTCCCAGGCCTCTTCTGTGTAACAAGCACAATCGTTAATGAATAATAAATAAATACTACACGAACTGAAGAAACATGAACATAAAGAGAATGAGCATGAAAAATCCAAGTCAAATGTTCTATAAAGACTTATTAAAGGCAAGTCATTCAAATGAAATTACATGTGAGTAAATTGTTGAAGTCTGGGGAGAAAAACTAGAAACTAAAAATCTAGAACTCTGAACTCCAAGTATTTTAGTTTTTGCTACACTTCAAAGAAACCAAAATAAAGAAACCACAAATTATAAAGGATGCATTTTGAGTATGATTTATATCAGAAACACTAATTTTGAAACTTCAAACAATTAACTCCTAATAAAAACAAATTCGAAGCCTTGGCTCTACATCAAAAGATTGGTGAATGTTTTAAGTTCCTTGCTTAAAAAACCTTCTTAATTTAGGCAACACCCTATTAGAAACATACATGGAAAGATGCCCATGATGTAATGTTAAGCAAAAAGTTTAAGTTACAAAATATGCAAAGTATCTCCCTTTTTCCCCTAAAAAGGTGCAAGATATTTGAGAGCATGTTTGGGAATTATTTTGAAAGGATTGGCCCCATTACGAATGAATAAATCTAAACAGTGATCATCATCGCTGCAACATCAAAAAAGATACAACCAGAAATTATCCATCTCCTGATGCAAATGTATGACACTATCTATAAAGGTGTTTTCCCCCAAAATGAAGCTGAATCTGATCTCTAGAAATACTAGTTCACAGAGAATACAGAAGACAGGAGAACAGGATAAAGAACACCATAAAGATGCAACCAGCAAAATGCAGCCTAAAGGAAATACTGTAGGAAAAGCAACTTGATTCTTCAACAAATAAACTGCAAGAGGGAAAAAGATATAAAGGGGCACCTTATAAATCAAAAATAGATGTAAGGAGGCTGGGTGCAGTGGCTCACGTCTATAATTCCAACACTCTGGGAGGCCAAGGTGGGTGGATTACCTGAGGTCAGGAGTTCGAGACCAGCCTGGCCATGGTGAAACCCTGTGCCTCTACCAAAAGTACAAAAGTTAGCCATGCATGGTGGCACATGCTTGTAGTCCCAGCTACTCGGGAGGCTGAATCAGGAGAATCATTTGAACCCAGGAAGCAGAGGTTGCAGTGAGCCCAGATCTTTCCACTGCACTCCAGCCTGGATGACAGAGTGAGACTCTGTCTCAACAAAAAAGAAATAGATGTAGGGAGATACATCAACCAGTTGCAGTGTATGGGCATTACTTGTATCCTGATTCAAACCAAAAAACTTTTAAAAATGCATCTAGAGAAAAATCAACAAAACTGAACATTTCCTGAATGTTTGATTATAATGAAGATATACTGTTAACTTCCACAGCACGGTAACAGTGTTGTTCTTGTTTTTAGAGACATATACTGAAATACTGACAGATGAAATGACAGAACAACTGGGATTTGTCTCAACGTAAAGGAAAGGAATGGGAGGAGTGAATGGTATAGAACCAAAGTAAGACTGGTAACGAGCTGAAAGTCATTGGAGCTGAGTGATGGATAAATAGGGGCTCGTCAGACTCTCCTCCTACTTTTATACGTATTTGAAATCCTCCATAATAATGTTTTTAAAACATTTGCCAGGCATATGCACTTGAGAAAACTTCTTGGTACTAATCCTAGATATGAAAAAATGCATACCCCATGCTGCAGCAATTCATTCCTAGGTATATCCTCAGCAGAAAACACATAGGAAAAATCTTCATAGCAGGACTAAGCATAATGGCCCCAACCAAAAACCCCTCAATTGCCAAAGCAGTAGGGGGATCAACGAACAATGGTATATTCACATATAGAAGAGTATACAACAATGAGAATGAAGATTTACAACTACACATTACAATATGGATTAATGTCATAAAATGTTGAGCAAAAGAAGCCAGAAACCAAAGAGTATATATTGTGAGATTCCACCAGGAATAATCTATACTATTGAAAGTCAGGCAGGTGTTGCCCTTGGGAGGATGCAGGAGACAGCGACCAGGAAACAGGAGGCAGTTCTTCCATGGGATGGTTCTTTTTCACCATCTGAGTACTAGTTACACGGATGCAATTTGTGAAAGTCATCAAGTTGTAAGCTTACACATACTTTTTCCATATGCATATACTTTATCATTGAAATTTTTAATATTTTTTAAATTTTAAAAAATAGAAAATTCTGATTTAGTGAAGTATGGGATGGAGCCCAAGAATCTGCATTTCTTACAAGCTCCCTGATAATGCTGATAGTGTCGGCCCCAAAGGCCACACTTTGAATAGGACTCAGCTAAGTCACTAGTGTCCAAATATACACAAGAATTTCCAGAAACAAACTCAGTGGTCAATGCACGCTCCCCATGCTCTCCTTCATGTCACTGTGGACAGGGTTAGAGGTTTTCTTCTGACTGATGCCCAATCTCCACTGTCTGCAGCATCCTGAAGGCATGACAGTCCAGAGCCTGTATGCCATCTGCTCCAAGCTACTCCCTGGTTCATGTCCTCACAACTTGCCAGACATGCAGGGAACCAGCCTCACTGTTCCCCAGGTCATGTCCTATGAGCCCGTCTAAATTTGCATCGTTCAGGCCTCAGTTCCCTCTGCCTGGAGAGCTGTGTCTTGAACTCTTCAAAACACTCACAGCTTAGTTCAAATGCTACTTCCTCCAGGAAGCCTTCTCTTACTGCCTCCACCATGACCAATCCCTCCTCTAGACAGCTGTGAACACTATTCATACCTCACAGTAAGCACGGACCAGCCTGCCCTGTGTCACAGCTGACTGTGGAAATGGAGGTCTCCTCAGTTGAACGTCAGTTTTTTGAGAGCAAGGGAAGCCAGTCAACATCATCTGCCTAACAGCGTCAGGCTTGATGTCCAGTGGATGCTTGCTACACATCTGCAGAAATGAAACAAGCACTTGGAATCAGACGGTCAGGTTTCAATCCGGTTCCATCGTTTTCAGGAAATATGACCTTGGGTGCAAGGCTTAATATCACTGAGCAGCACAGGTTACTTGGAAAACTAACTAAAATAGAATATAGCAGGAGTGGCACGCTGAGCAGAGTTTCCCAAAATGATGGATCCAAGTCCTAACCCCAAGACCTGTGAACGCTGACTTTACCTGGAAAAAGGGTCTTTGCAGACATAATTAAGTATCTTGTGAGATCATCCTGGACTTGGGACAGGCCCTAAATCCATTGGCAGGTGTCCTTAGAAAGGAAGAGACACAGAGATGGCCCTGTGAAGACAGGCAGAGATGACAGTGATCCTGGCCAGGCCAAGGAATACCTGGAGCCATCAGAAGCTAGAAGAGACAAGGAAGATTCTCCACTAGAGTCTTCAAATGGAGCGTGGCCCTGCCCACACCTAGATTTTAGACTTCCTGTCTACAGAACCACAAAAGAATACACTTCTGCCGTTTTAAGCTACCTGGCTTGCGATAGTGTTACAGCTGCCCTAGGAAACCAATAAAGCGAAGGTCAAATAAATACTTCTTTTTTGGCCATGTCATCACCAAGACCTGAGATTAATTTCAAAGCCTTTAATAAATATGGATTTTATATATTCAAATTTTATTTGATAAACACATATATAACACTTAGTATCTACCAAGCACTATTCTAAATGCTTTATAAATATAATTTACCTAAATAAATATTAAGATGACCTGAAAAGCAGGTACTGTTATTATCATTTCCATTTTACAAAGGGAAAACTAAGGAATAGAGGTAATTAAGTAACTTGTGCAACAAGGGGCTCATGGATGTCAGAGTTAGGATTCAAATCCAGGCAGTGGCTCCAGAGCCACTGAGTATGGGGCTCCTTTCTGAACCTTGATCCTGGGCGCAGGCCATCTGTGCCATCTCTCCTGGAAAAGTCATCCTGCTCTAGGCTCTGACCTAGCACCACCCTGCAGACAGACCACACTTTCCTGCCCTTCTCTAAGGGTAAATCTCAAGACTTCATTTCTGCTCAAGCCCAATGGAAAAATGCTATTTAATACCACGGTGGCTTCATGCAGCAGCTGCTGGCGGGGCGGGGGTCGGGGAGGCTTTCTGTATTTACATTCATACGTAATCGTTTCCTGCAGGTATTGAAGGCCTCCTGAAAGGATGTCATCGCTGAAGATCAGCAGAGCAGGAAGCTTTTCTTCTGGTGTCTTTTGCTGGACATTTCCCAGCTGTGCACAGCCTGCCTCGATTATTTATGTAGGGCAAGATAGGACCCCATTTCAGAGGGACCTTGTAGGCTAGGTAATAGGATAAAAGTCTCCAGGACCAGTTTTTCAGTTTGGTTACAGAAGACTGTCCTGTGAAATTCAAGACACACAAGGAAGATTAGGAGTGTCTATTATAATCTGCAAATACATCACCTCCCACTCAAAACCACCCACGCACAGGTCACTGGAGACATCAGCAGATCTCCTCCATTGAGCCAACAGGGTGCAGTACAAAGGGAGGAGCCTGCGCTTGGGAGGCACAGGGCCCTGGTCTAACCCTTAGCCTTCAGGGTGTGTGACCCTGGACACTCCTTAACCTCTGAGTCTCGCTCTCCTCATCAGCAAAAGAAAAGTGGCAATGATGAACCTGGCCTGCCTGGATTCAAACCCTGCCTCTGCCACTGACGAGCTGTAGGACCCAGGGCAAGTTATTTGATCCTCTGAGCCTCAGCTTCCTCTTCTGTAAAATGAGATAATAATAGCACTTAGTTCCTGGTGCTGTTGACTCGCCTAAATCCCTGAAAGCGGGCACACAATGGTGCTTACCATTCTGACTGTTGGGATGGCAGCTGTAGGCTGCCCAGCAGAGTGACTGACATGGAGGAGGAAGGATCAATAGATATCAGTTCATTCCTCTGTGACCTAATTTGTGGCTAGGCCCATTGCCAGCATGAGTCACACGTTCTAAAGGCAACAACACTAGCTTTGTCTGAATTAAGTAAGGACACGCAGATGTTGGAGTCTGATTCTTCATGGACATGGGCATAGACACGTCGATTTGGCTGCCCACTCAGCCGCCCCTTTCCTGGGCACTGCTTCTCTCTGCCTCTGAGGCCATGGTGACAGTGAGAGCCCACAGCAGCCAGGCTCACACAGATAACCCCAGCCATGTGACTCAGTGGCTCCCATGGTTGGTGATTGGTTCAGGTGAGCCAGAGGCCCTTCCTGGGAATTGAGAATTGGGATAAAAAAAGAAAGAACTCCCAGTCACTCTCCAAGAACCTGGTCTGAAACCTATGATGTTGACAAGCTGGTTCTCCACCATGAGGACTGCAGGGGTGCAGGCAGCCAGAGGGAGAGGGGTAGGGGAGGAGGCACAGTGTAGATGCGCAGAGAAGCCAAGATAGGAGGCAGGGAGAATCCGAGTGAGGGCTGGTCCCTCTGTGGTGGCTCATATGTCACTTAGTGCACTGAGACAAACTGGAGTCCTGATGAGAAACTCCCTGTTTTTGATTACCTTGGCTATATTAAATGAAAATGATAGGAGGCCACTGTTTTGGACTAAGCTCCTATACTAGGCCCCAACAGAGCAGAATAAAAATCAAAATGGAGTCACCCATGCTAAAGTCACTAAACGGAAACTGAGTTGTTATCTGGCCTTCCAAGAAATCAGGAGAGACAGATATCAGCCTATTTCCCAAACAGGCCAGTTTCTATTGGCATGATAATGAAGCTCCCTCCATTTTCAGTCCTTAACCTGAAGTCACTTGATGTAACCAGTTATTTCTCTCTTGCTCTGTCTCTATGTCCCTGCCTTATAAGGAAAGTAACTTTGAAATGACCAATTCACTTTATGTTCTTTGTTTCTGCTTTCTTCAGCCCTTTCTCTGACTAGTAAGCTTGGCTCTGCTGGACTCGCTGCAACACTTACTCAATTTTATGGAGTAAAGTGTTGTTAAATTCTAGAATTGCAAATATAGCCAATTGAGATCTATAAACTAAATTTGTTATAATTTTGTCCTTACAGCTAATAGGAGTCTGTTACCTGCAACAGAGAGGGCTTTTATACGGACTATAACATCCTGATGGCCTCTCAAAGTCCACAGAAACAAGGCTTACCTCTCCACCTTTCCCACTTCTACCAACTCACCCAACTTCACTCCCACACACGCTAAATCCCAGGAGCAAATCAGATTCACCTAAAATGTTTTTACAAATAGATCGATCATCTTAAAATCTAATTTTAAAAACATACCAACACCAGGCATGGTGGCTTAAGCCTGTAATCCCAGCATTTTGGGAGGCCAAGGTAGGCGGATCACCTGACGTCAGGAGTTCGAGACCAGCCTAGCCAACATGGCAAAACCCCATCTCTACTAAAAATACAAAAATTAGCCAAGTATGGTGATGTGTGCCTGTGATCCCAGCCACTCAGGAGCCTAAGGCAGGGAAATCGCTTGAACCCCAGAGGCGGAGGTTGAAGTCAGCCGAGATCACGCCATTGCACTTCAGTATGGGGAACAGAAAAAGACTCCATCTCCAAAAACAAAAACAGAAAAAACAAAACAAAACAGGGCAAAGAATAATTTTAGAGAGTTTATATAAAAGTAACAACAGTGGAGATTTTTTTCTTGCTTGCTCCATTAGAATAGCTCAGATCTGGGTCAGAACTTACGCCAAGTTCATCACAGCCACATACAATTGAAAGTGGCACTACTCATCATCCACATCAGACAGCCTTTTACAATGCACACTTTTAACGTGCAAAAATTACTATTTTCCGTATGGTCACGTTAGAAACATCATAGTAAAGTAAAAGAAAAATACGCACAAAGCAACTGTGTTTTATAGGAGAAAAAACTAGTCCTAGAGATGAGAGTTTCTCAGTCTGCCACAAGCTAATGTGTGCTCCTAGGGATAACATTACTGTTGTAAAGCCTAAAATCAGTGCTTGAGATACTTTGCAGACCCTGTGTTTCCAGGCATCAGCTGATGCCACCTAGATAGATAAACTGGCTCATCTGTCTTGTGACCCCCACCCAGGAACTGACAGAGGAAGACGACAGCTTCTATTCCCTATGATTTCATCTTCCACCTGACCAATCAGCGCTCCCCACTTTCTAACCCCCCCAAATTTTCGGGGAGACTGATTTGAGTAATAATAAACTAGCATCTCCTATTAGCTAGCTCTGCTTGAATTCAACTCTTTCTCCACTGCAATTCCTCTGCCTTAATATATCGGCTCTATCTGGGCAGCAGGCATGAAGAGCCCATTGGGCAGGTGCATGCTTCAAATGAAAAGATATGCCTATGAGAGAACAGCTTCTATGAAGACATTACTTCACAGAGGACCTGTCCTGAAGTCTTGTGTCTGGTTAGTGTACTAAGGTATTCAACTAATAAACAATATATAGAACTCAATCATGCACACACTCTCACTCTCTCTTTCTCTGTTTTGTTTGTTTTTTGCATATTGGATTATGAGGGCATCTATTTATGATTTGGTGCTTGTGAAACACACTGGCCCCAAATGGAAAAATAATGATTGTCTTATATGTCTCCTCTACATTGCAAAGCACCCAGTGGGCACTTTGAGACTACTAGGGAAGGTAGTGACTAGGTGAAAGAAAACAAACACATGGGATGATGGAAGAAAACCAATACCCCAAGATTTATCTGTTAAATACAATATTATATTATTTAAGCAACCTAATAATTTTTCCTCCCAAAGGGGTAATGTTGGTGTGCCCTGAGAATTTCCTTCTCCAAGGAATAAGTATTGAGGAAGATTAAGAGACAAACTAGGCTAATACCCTCAGATTACATTAGGATTACAATTCTTCAGTTCCCTCCTTCGGTCTAACAATGTTGTTGCAGTTAAAAACTTTGTAATGCATTGGAAGTTGTGTAAGCTAAAAGACGTCTTCTAACTTGATTACTGGAAGGAAGACCTTAAAATATACTGCTTTTGCTTATTAAAAAAAAAGAAGTATGAGGAAACCTTCCAATCGAATCTAAAGGGACCAAAATAGAGCAACATATGGAGAGATTATGAGATTAACTAATTACATGACATGCCTTAGAATGAGACATGGGAAGCTTTCCAATCTTTTTGAAGAAGTCATTGTAAATTCATATTCAATGACTGAATTCTATGCCTTTTGTATTAAAACAAAACAAAGAAGTAAAGACTAAAAACACTAGTAGGAAAATAGTTTAAAAGAATGAATAAGACCTAGGATCTGATAGCACAACAGATGACTATAGTCAATCATAATGTAATTGTACATTTTGAAATAACTAAAAGAGTAATTGGATTGTTTGTAATACAAAGAATAAGTGTTTGAGGGGACAGATACCCCATTTTATATGATGTGATTGTTATGTATTACATGTCTGTATCAAATAGCTCTTGTACCTGGTAAATATATACACCTACTGTGTACCCACAAAAATTAAAATAAATTTGTTTAAAAAAAACACTAGTAGGTATTTTATTCAGTAACACAGATAAGTCTCCAAATAAACCGAGAGGTATCTATTTAGAAGAGTAAATTTGAATCCAATGTTAATAAATGAACTCAGCTAATTTTCTACTTCTGTCTTTTGGATTTCCAAAGTTAGTATTTTAACAGCAACAGAAACAGTAAATAGCATTAGTTCAGAATTCTCTTCAATGAAAATAAGCATTTAAAGTGATTTGTTTCAGTGAACTGAAATCTAAATTAGCAAAATATTGACAACTATACTTTGAGCTATTTTAATTGCCCAATCTAAGACAATTAAGTGTTAAAGAAATCAATGAAAATGTATTTTAATGAAAATCTACAAACTCTCCATCATATAAACAAGTAATGAGGTTCACTAAATACATTCTCTCTTTTCTTCCCTCTCTCTCACACACAGGCACGTACACACACCAGTAGCCTCTTACAAACAGTAGTCAACCAGCTAAAGAAAATGATCAGAAAGATTACTGCAAATTTTATGATCAATGATTGTATTCAAATCTTTGTAGCTAAAAGAACAGGCTTAGGACAGACTTAATGTTAAGTCAATAAAAAATTTAGATGCCAAACCCTAGTAGCAGATATTTCCCACAGACTATCTTTATTTTCATGATCCCATTTCTATGAACACATCCCCTAAATTCAGAAGAGCGGAGAAAACAACAAACACTCAGAAGGCGAAAATGGCAAAGAGCGCTGTGTGTGAAGAATAACAGCACTGCGGCACGACGATTCCGGGAAGGGCCAATCCTCTTCCTCACACCCAAGCTCTTAGCGCTGAAGAAAACAGCTGATCAGGTAAACATGCTTTTCCTATCCTACGCAATGTCAAAATGTGCCTATTGTGGTGGGCGGAAGAGAGTTAAAGTTTTAAGCACTGAGGTGGCCATCAGATGCCAGATAATGACTCCTTTCTCCTTTGATGATACACAATTGCATTTTTACCCTAACTTTACTCTTTTACTCTAGCTTTACTCTTACTTTCTACTCTAACCCTGCTTTTACTTTTACTCTTTCACTTTACTCTAAGTCCCTTAAAATAATTCATTGCTCTAACCCAAACAAAGCAAAACAAAACCAAACAAAAGGTAAAGACGTGGAAGACCAACATAGCAACATCGTTTGCTTCCATTTCTTACGATAACATTCCTCACAACCTATTTAACCTGGTACAAGTCTTCTTAACTTCTGTCTAAACGCTTTCTGCTTCTGTGCAAAGCGATCACTAAAATACTGAATATAGCATATATTGATTGCATTGACATTAAAAAAACAATATTGTGGGTGTGTTTGGGGATAAATCCTATCTTTGCCCGCCATTAGCACTTACCTTCTGGGAAATCACTCGGCTGTACCACATAGAGAAAGATTTGCACCAGTTCAAAGAGAATGCCAATGGGTCCAGCTTTATGGGAGTCTTGGGTCTCATAATTTGTTGCAGGCAATTCATAATTCCAAGCCTTCGGAGCATCTGTGGATGAAGGCTGCCCTCCCGAAAAGGTGTTCCTGCACAGCCCCAGCAGCAACAGGGAGCTGAGTATGAGGGCCATAGCTAGCAAGATCCTCCAAACATGAGGTAGAACTGGGTGCCTCCTGCCTCAGAGATTCTGGAAGCCTTGGGGAAGACAAGTGTGTTCCTGAGCAGAAGAGGAGCAGCAAGCACTGGATCTGCTGAATCTTTGTTTTCTGGCTGGGGCTGGCTTCAGGTGAGGGATACAGAAGAATGTTCTCCAAGGGGGTCATTCACTCAAGGCACCATCCCTGGCAGGGAGAGAAACAGCAGGAGAGTCATCACTGCATGTAACCTGCCTGCACCTGGAGCTGCCCGGGGAGGAGGCTGCAAAGCTTAGAGCAAGGCCTTCAGCCTAATCCGGATGGGTGAGTGGAAACCAAGCACACAGCCTGCTCCAGAGCCGCAGGGCAGGCGCTGGCATCAAAGCCATGACTCAGAAGATCCTTCCTCAGGAGGGCCACACTCAAAACACAGACCCTTTTTGGGTTCGGGAAATACCAGGTATTGTAGAGAAGGCTTGGAATCGTGGAAACTAACGTTTATTGAGCACTTACTATATTCCAGGCACTGTCCTTCGTGCTTCACAGATAGAAACAAGGTCCTCCTTGTTTAAGGCATTATCTCATTTTGCAGATGAGGAAGCTGATACAGAGAGAATTCACCTGTGACTTACCCAAGGTCACAGGTGAGTAGCCATGCAGCCAAGATTCAAACCCACTAGTTTGCCTTGAAAGTCCAAGATCTAACAATGACCTCAACACACTGTCCCTCCCTCTCAGGCTCTAGTAAGAGCCACTGAGGCCCCCACAATCGAGTATATGCTTATTTCTTCTCCAAGTGTGTGCTGTTCTCCTTGACGCTTATATATACCTTACTCTGCCTTCTATTCTACTTAGTTGCTCACTAATCGCATTTCAAACACCCCTCTCTCCACTTTGCCCCCAATCCAAACTAGAAGGGCATGGCCTCAAAGATAAGGACCACACTGTTTGAGGCCAGACACATGCGTGTCACTGGAACCTGTCTTTCTAATAAGCTCACCAAGTAATCCTGATGGAAACCTTCAGCCTAAGTTACCACCTCGACAACTAGGGGTCTCGCAGATGAAAGGCAGGGCAGAGGGAGACTCCTACCTACCCCTTGGGAGAGGGAGAAAGACACAAGAATCCTAAAGCAGCTGTCGCTCCAGTGTCTGTGAAGGGAGTGGGACAGAAAGTGCCTCCAAGGTGGACCCTGTCCTACTCGTCTTTCAATCCCCAGACCTTAACACCAGGCATGGCACACGGTCAGTGTTTACTAAGAGCCTGATGAACAGCTTCTTTCACTCATGGCACCAACGCTGGAAGGCAAAGAAATAGTGGCAGAGTCGCCAATGCAGGTAACCTGCCTGCACCAGGAACTGCCCCGGAGAGGAGGCTGCAAAGCTTTAGAGCAAGGCCTTCAGCTAATCCAGGTAGGTGGGTGGAAACCAAACACAGCCTGCTCCAGAGTCACAAGGCAGATGCTGGCATCAAAGCCAAAAGATGTTATTTCCTTGTGCCATTTCATGAGACTAGGCAAATCAGCACAGAACCTGGAAGGATCCGGAATGTACCACTCTTCCTGTCTGTATTAAGCGTTCTGGGGCAAGAGCAAGCCACTGTCATTTTGTGAGCTAGATACATACTTACTAACTTTCTAGATAAGCACAGGGTGCTCCTAAAACACACACTGTGAGAAAGGGAAGGGGAATGAGAAAGAAAGTGACATACTTTACAAGAGGCCAGAGGACCCACTACCAATATTCCAAGTCAAAGAAAGCTTCAGACAAGAGATGAGATTTCATGAGCTATTTGAGCAAAGATGTTAATTCCTATCTGATCCCCTCCATTGCCTCATCTTCTAAGTCCTGTCCCACTCCAATTACTCCTGCACAAAGCTACCAATATAGTGGCCCTAAACTCTTCCTTTGTCAAATCATGGGCTGCTGGGATCCCAAGTGGCTGCCAGTACTAACCTCGTGCCCCACACATCAGGTTCTGCCTTCATCACACCCACAGTAGACACCACGCCCCTGGTGTTTCCAAAGGGCTCCCTTTGAACACGTACTGCAAGCACACACACACCACGTGTACTCTTTATCTTTTTTTTTTTTTTTTTTTTTTACTACAGGACAGACAGAGGGCTAAGCCTCTAGCACAGCAGCTGGAAGGATTAAAGGCTCAGATGCTGAGAAAGGCCCGCTTTCTGGTAATGCCACCAAGCCTCGGCCCAGAGAGAAACTGCTCAGGGAAGAACTACGAGCAAACAGGCTTTCCAACTCCCTCGGTAACAAAAAGGGGAAGGGAAATTTCCAGTGAGATGAAACACAGCTGCTCACTGCAGCAAAGATGGGAGACAATCATTTGAGATCGATGGCAACTAGAGCTGTACTTCCACACTTCTCTACATCTTGCTCCAAAATGTAGGTCCCTAAGAAGTTTTAAAGTACATTTCAAGAAAATATTAAAATCTCACTAAGAAACACTGGAAACCGATTAAAGTCAAGTCAAAGAGGAAGTTTTTCATCTCAGGTTTAATAGGGTGTGCCAAAAAGAGAAGCTCTGAGTCTTACCTGGTAAACCCCACTGGGTCTGAGAACCACTGAGAGCAGCATCTGTCTCAAGCATAAAATGGGGTATTTACTTGAAATGCAGGTTACTAATGCACCTAATTTCTGGGTTGAAACCCATTAATCTGCATCTTTAACAAGCTGTCCTGGGGACTGATTCTTTACAACTGAAGTTTGAAAACAGTTCTGTTCCTGGAATACTCTGATCCTGGAGTATCCACCTAGCAACTTCATGCTGCTTTCCAAGGACACTTCAGGCTTCCCAAACATACTGCAGAATAACAGATATAAGGTGAAATCTCCCCAAATCTCCCCAAATGCCCTTTTCATGTTGCTTTGAATTGATCTATCCCAGCTGCTGTGCAGGTTCCTGGCTTATTTCTGTATCCCCAGGGCCTGGAACACAGCTGGTACTCAAGGAAAGGACTGCTACCCACCTGGGCAACATAGTGAGGCCCTGTCTCTACAAAAAAAAAAAAAAAGTTTTTTTAAATTAGGGAACATAGTGGTGCACAACTGTAGTCCCAACTACTTGGGAGGCTGAGGCAGGAGGCTTACTTGAGTCCAGGAGGTTGAGCCTGCAGTGAGCCATAATTACACCACTGCACTCCAGCCTGGGTGACCTTACATGATTCTGGAGTCCAGAGAACTGCATTTCAATACTGGTTTAAAAGCAAATATGGCGATCAATTACTTTCTTTTCTTCTTTCAATGGAACCTCTCAGAATCTTTCTTTTTAAAAAGGATCTTTGTCATGGATTTTTGTCATCTAGGGTGCTTTTTGGGGGCACATGGGGGCTACCCAACTTCTGATCCCACCTTTGTGAGTTGAGTGGGAGGCACCTCTGCCTTGTATTGTGAGGCCAGCAGAGGTGCCCAAACTGTGTCCTGGTGGGGCTGAGCCGTGCCGGGCCGATCAGAAGCTTTCTTCTGGGCCTCAGCCTGCGCACCCTGAAGCAGCACAGTGTCTAATTCATTCTAGCAATGATGGCAGCAATGCCAGCAGCCACATCCAGGGTCCTGCCCTGGCAGCCACAGCCATCCACCCATCAGGGGTCCCGTGGAGTGTCTTGGATTCCTAAGCCTGGCTAGCCAGCCTTCCTGCTCCTTCCCTAAGTCACCCAGGGCCCATTCTTCCAATAAGTCCTTTATCTGACAAAATTACCCCAGTCTCAGCTTCCACTGTTTTAACAAAGTATCCTGACCCTTAACCAATCTCAGAAATAGCTCTTTGCTCCCTAAAAAACCTATTTCCTTTATATTTTAAGTAGTACCAACAAATCAACACTTGGTTTAAAGTTTTCAGCTTGTCCTTTGACGCATTTGTTTATTTTGCTGTACTAAAACACAAAGAACTGTCTCGTATAAAAATCAGAAGGAAGTTTAGAAAAAAAGTATGGAACACATTAAAAAAATAAAATAAAAGGGCACTGCTGAATAGACAATAGCCCAAGCTCTTAAGATAGAACAGGGGGCTCGGGTCCCCCTCACTAACTATGCCAAGATGACAGTTGTTTGCATTCTCCAACCCTTCTTCTGCTCATCTGTCAAAGGGGGATTTCGCACAGGGTTGGCTGGCTAGCGATCTACTAGGTAAAGCACCGGGCACGCAGCTGGGAGGCTATCTGGGGCCTGTCTGCTTCTGCTAGCATCAATACTCTGATCTCAACTCCACCGGGGCTCCTAGGATCATCCTGACAGACACGAAGGCGAGAAAAGAAAAATAAGTAACATCACAAGAAAAATAAGTAACATCACACAAGTTGAATCATATGAGGTTGACGATATTCATATCTTCCATCCAAGAAATCGACAATTTCATATGATTCAACTTAACATATCGCCGCAGTTGTTGGTGTCATGTGAGTCTTGTGGGGCACTCAAGAACTAGGATCATGCACTTGCTTATCTTAACAAAGAGCAGCTGCCGCCGCAAGAACTCCAGCAAACCTTTCTCCAGAAAGGTCAGTCCCTACCGCGGGCTCGGGAGCAACCTGTTGCAGCAGGAAACCTGGGGCGCCAGCTTCCCTGCCCTTTCCCTCCAAACCACCTCGAGGCCGAGACCCCTCCTGGCCTAGCTCCCTTCTGGGCAGACGCCTCTGGCTAGCTGCGGAACACAAAAGAATGAGCGGCGGGGCGGGCGCGGGAAGCCGGGAGACTCCAGGAATTCGCCGCCGCGCAGCAGAGGGGGTTGCCAGAGAAACTTGGCTGCCCCTAGCGCGTCGGCGCCAGTTTCCCGTCACGGCCCCTGCTGGGTACGGATTAGGGGCGATCCCGCCAGAGAGAAAAGATCGGAGGGAGCTAGTTCCTCCCTCCGATCGGACCCCCTGCCCCTCCAGACGCCGGCTCGCAGGGAAAGTGATCCCGAGCCTCCGACTTTCTACAGCCGTGAAGCTCCTTGTCTGTCCACGCTCCTCTTTGTTGTCGGGTCGGCGCGTTCTGGAGGAGCGCGATGTGAGCACCACAGTTCTCCATCTAGCGATAGCCGCGGGTCCCCGCGCATGCACGCAAAAGGGCCGTGGGTCGGGAGGCTGGGAGGGTGTTTCCAGCCAGGGGTGCAGGCGCTCCCCAGGGATGCGGGGAGACCGCTTCGCTTTGCACCCCCATATCCCTCCTCCGGCTGTGGTCGGCTGCACAGTATTGGCCCCTTTCCGCACTCAACTGGGGAGGCTCAGCGCCTCACGTCCCCGGGGCCATCCCTAGGGATTCCTTAACGGAAGACTCGTTCCCAAGCCCCTGGCGAGTCTCACCTCTAACGCCGTTCTCACCGAGAGCGAGTCCGAAGTTTCTGGGGCTCAGGTCCGGTGCGTGCACCCACCTCCTACTTCGGCTCCGGAACCACAGCCGCCGGCTACCCCCACCGGCGCCCCCAGCCCCAGTGGGTGGAAAGAAGACCCAAGCAGGCCGGCCCGGGCCTCCACTCAGCCGAGAAAGTTTGGGGTGGCCGGGCACCGGGACCACAACGCGCTCCCCGCAGTCCCTCCGGCCCCCAGCCGCTGCCCCGGCCCGCACCGCCTGCTGCGGGGTCAGGGAGGCGGCGCAGATGGTCAGGGTAAGGGGGGCGCCGAGCAAGCCCGTCCACTCCTCACGGCACACCTCCAGTACAGTGGAAGGAGTGCGCTCAGCCCCGAGCCTGGACAGCAGACGCCTCTCTCGCTCCGGGATAAGGACGCAGCTACTCACCGTGCACCCGTCTCCCGCTCCTGCTCCCGCCCTAGTCACCGCTGCCGCCGCCCTTCCTTTAGCTCGCCAGGCCCCGGCTCGTGAATTATTTATGACCCGTCTTCGGGGACCACCGCGACGGCTTTCGGAGAGCCCGCCCCGCTGGCCCGCCCGCTTGCCGGGGAGGGGCTCAGGCGGCGCTGCGGCCGGACCCCCGGACGTGGTGGGAGGCCGGAGAGTGAGGCCTGGGTGCCGGGCGCGGCGGGGACCTGTTGCGGCTTCCTCTGTCCCAGGCGGAGACCTGGGTATGGAGCCGCTGTAATGGGAAGGATTCCTTAAACATACTCACGGCGGCGGGAGAGCTGAGCGCGTGGCCAGGTGCCGCGTGGGGATCGGACTCAGTCACTTAAAGATCGCGAAACCGGAGCCCTGGATGCACTCTGATTGGACCGACTGAGCTGCTTCGCCACGTTGTCCCTGGGTGACCACCAGCACCTGGACAGCATCCATTTCCTGTAGGGGTGCCTGGTTAATCCCGCACGCCCTTCTTGCGGCGCTCATGCCTCTTTTACCCCAGCAGAGTCCCTTACTTGGAATGCAGCTACCCTCCTAAAAACTCTCCTCTCTCATCCCTGACGCATTAGACCCTTCTGCTGCATAATCTCAATGCAATTAAAAAAAAAAATCATTTGGATCCTTAGTGTGCATCAGTTCCAATGCTAGTGGCTGAGGCGAATGAAAAACGGCATAAAGCAATTCTCGCTCCCACGTGTACACACGAGCGTCTGCTATGGCATGAAGCCACTGAACGTTCTTTTCTCATAGCATATTGGTCTTCCCGCTCTGTGAGTTGCAGCCCACCCCCAGAGTCCTCACCTTGCTACTTAGCTGGGTGGTGGAAACTTGTCAGAAGTAATCACTCCCTCCTCTAACTGTCCTCAAAAATTTGCACCTCACCTCACTTTTATTCACCACTTCTTATCTTGAATTGGGAATACTGTACTCTCTGGTAGGCAAAATAAGACTCAGGGAAGAAAAGCACCTTCAGGATTGTGTCTTACATACAGTAGGTGTTTAATACATGTTTGCGATATGGATAGACAGAGGAAAGGATGGATGCATAAGCTACAAATGAATGATAGGTCAGTATCTTTTTCACTTATCCCAGAATCTAACATAAAACAGGTACTGGAAAATAAGCCTTTGTTTTGTTTTGTTTTTACTAGTTAAATTGATCTTGAGTGTGCATGTTTCTAGACAAGAAATGTTAGTTCAGAAGATTCCCAAAACTGACACAAGGACATGGCAAGGTTAGGTGCTGATATGATTTAGCTTTATGCTTCCACCCAAATCTCATATTGAATTATAATTCTCAATGTTGGGAGAGGGACCAGGTGGGAGGTGATTGGATTGTGAGGGCAGATTTCCCCCTTGCTGTTCTCATGATAATGAGTGAGTTCTCATGATATCTGCTGGTTTAAAAACATGTGGCACTCTCCCTTTGCTCACTCTGTCTCTCCTGATGCCATGTGAAGATGTGCTTGCTTTCCCTTCACATTCTACCATAATTGTACATTTCCTGAGGCCTCCCCTGCCATGCCTCTTGTACAGCCTCTGAAACGGTGAGTCAATTAAACCTCTTTTCTTTATAAACTACCCAGTCTCAGGTAATTCTTTATAGCAATGTTAGAACAAACTAATATGGGTGGAAAACAAACCTAATCAGGCCTGCAGATTTCCCCTCTGCAGCCCCTGCAGGTCAGAGGCCTCTGGTTGAACATCTCCTGGGGCCCCATAAACCTGCTCCTAGTTTGCACTCTTAGGCTGGAGCTAGCAAGAAAGGTGAGTTCTCACAGGAGTGGGCCCTGATTTCCATCAAAGATTGGTCCCACCTTTTTTTATTGCTGTGACTTTGGCTACTTAATATTTCTGTAAGCCTCAATTTCCTGGTCTGCAAAATGAAGACAATTATAACTCACAGGGCTCATTTTCATTCCTAACAATATCAACTACAATAAAATCAGTAGAGAGAGATGAAGCAAGATGGACAAACAGAAGGTTTAACCCCTCCACCCTGCCAGGAACACAATTTAACAACTATCTATACACAAAAAAAGCACCTTTGTACAACCAAAAATCAGGTGAGTAACCACAATACCTAATTTTAACTTCATATTGCTGAGAGAGGCACTGAAGAAGGCAGGAAAGAGTTTTGAATTGTCAATGCCACCCGTCCTCCATCCTCCAGCAGCAGCAGCCTTGTGGTTTAAGAAAGGGAGAGTGCAGTAATTATAAGACTTTCAATTCAGTGCTGCCCTGTCATAGTAGAAAGCAAAAATTGGGCTGAACTCAGCCGATGCCTCTCCATAGAGGGAGCATTTAGACCAGCCCTAGCCAGAGAGAATAGCCCATCCCAGTTATCAGAACTTGAGTTTCAGCAAGTCTTGCCACCACGGGCTAAAGTGCTCGGGAGCGCTAAGTAACCTTAAAGGCAGTCTAGGCCACAAGGACAGCAACTCCTAAGCAAGTCCAAATGCTGAGCCCAGAGCCAGTAGACTTGAGGGGCATGTGACTTACTGAGCCACCAGACAGGGCAGCTAAGGGAGTGCTTGTGACAGCCCTGCCCCAACTTTAGGTAGTGCAGTTAGTGGCTTTTCACCACTGCATGTCCTTTTCTAGCACTCATGCTCTTTTACCCTAGCAGAGCTCTCTACTGGGAATGCAGCTACCCTACTAAAAACTCTCCTCTCTCAAAAACTCTCAGCCACATTAGACCCCTATGTTGCCTAATCTTAATGCAACTTAAAAAAAGAAAAAGAAATTATTTAGATCCTTAGTGTGTGCATCAGTCCCAATGCTATTGGATGAAGTGATTAAAAACAGCATGAAGAGACCCATTTCCTCTGCTTGAAGAGAAGAGGGGCTAAAGAATACTTTGTTGTCTTGGATACCAGTTTAGCCACAGTAGGATAAGGCATCAGTCAGAGTCATCAGGCCCCCATCCCAGGCCCTCACTTGTGGATAACATTTCTAGACACATCCTGGGTCAGAAGGGAAGCTGCTACCTTGAAGGGAAAGACGCAGTCTAGACAGGACCCATCACCTGTTGGCCAAAGAGCCCTTGGGTTCTGAATAACCAGCAGCAAAACCCAGGTAGTACACTGTGGTTCTTGGGTGAGACTCTGAGATCTGCTGGTTTCAGGTGAGACCGAGCACATTCCCAGTTGTGGTGGCTACTGTGAGAGACTCCTTCTGGTTGATAGAAGCAGAGGGAAAAGTAAAGGGGATGTTTTCCTTCCCCTTAGGTACCAGCTCAGCCACAGGGATGCAGAGTACTAAGCAGGCTCTTGGGGTATTCTTCAATGCCCAGACACCAGTGAATAACCAAAATCATCCAGGCCATCCAGGAAAACATGACCTCACCAAACTAAACAAGGGCCCAGGAAACAACCCTGGAGAAATAGAGATACATGACTTTTCACACAGAGAATTCAAAACAGCTGTCTTGAAGAAACTCAGAGAAAATTAAGATAACACAGAGAAGGAATTCAGAATTCTATCAGATAAATATAACAAAGACATTTAAATAATTTAAGAAATCAAGCAGAAATTCTGAAGTTTAAAAATGCAACTGACATACTGAAGAATGTATCAGAGTCTTTTAATAGCAGAATTGATCAAAGAGAAGAAAGAGTGAACTTAAAGATAAGCTATTTGAAAACACGCAGTCAGAGGAGACAAAGAAAAAAGAACAAAAAAACAATGAAGCGTGCCTACACGATCTAGAAAATTACCTAAAAAGCAAATCTAAGAGTTACTGGCCTTAAAGACAAGGCCAAGAAAGAGATAGGGGTAGAAAGATTATTCAAGGGGATAATTTCAGAGAACCACCCAAACTTATATAAAAAAGGTATCAATATCCAAATATAAGAATTGGATAGAACACCTAGCAGATAAACTCAAAGAAGATTACTTCAAGTCATGCAATAATCAAATTCCCACAGATCTAGGATAAAGGATCCTAACAGCAGCAAAAGAAAAGAAACAAATAACATACATTGGAGCTACAATACATCTGGCAGCATACTATTCAGAGGAAACCTGACAGGCCAGGAGACAGTGGCCTAATATATTTAAGCGGCTGAAGGGAAAAAACTTTTACCCTAGAATAATAAATACAGCAAAAATATTCTTCAAACATGAAGAAGAAATAAAGTCTTTCTCAGACAAACAAAAGCTGACGGATTTCATCAACACCAGACCTGTCCTACAAGAAATGCTACAAGGAGTTCTTCAATCTGAAAGAAAAAGATATTAATGAGCAATAAGAAATCATCTGAAGATAAAAAACTGCCTGGTAATAGTAAGTACACAGAAAAACACAGAATGTTATAACATGGTAACTGTGGTGTGTAAACTACTCTTATTTTAAGTAGAAAGACTAAATGATGAACCAACCAAAAGCAATAATTACAACTTGTCAAGACATAGACAGTACAATAAGATATAAAGAGAAACAAAGTGTTTAGAAGGAAGGGGAGGAAGTTAAGGTATAGAGTTCTTATTAGTTTTCTTTTTGCTTGTTTATGTAATCACTGTTACATAATTGCTAGCATAAAATAGTGGGTTATAAGATAGCATTTGCAAGCCTCATGAGAACTTCAAATCAAAGAAACACAATGAATATACAAAAATAAAAAGCAAGAAATTAAGTCATACCACCAGAGAAAATTATCTTTGCTAAAAGGAAGAAAGGAAAGAAGGAAGAGAAGACCTCCAAACAATCGGAAAGCAAATAATAAAAGAGCAGGAGCAAGTCCTTACTTATCAATAATAATGTTGAATGTAAATGGACTAAATCCTGCAATCAAAAGACAGAGAATGAGTGAATGGATTAAAAAATAAGACCCATTGGTCTATTGCCTGCAATAAACATACATAACCTATAATGACACAAATAGACTGAAAATAAGGAACAAAAAAAGATATTCCATGCCAATGGAAACCAAAAAAGAGCAGGAGTAGCTATACTTACATCAGACAAAACAGATTTCAAGACAAAAACTGCAAGAAGAGACAAAGGTCATTATATAACAATAAAAAGATCAATTCAACAAGAGGATCTAACAATTGTAAATGTATATGCACCAAACACTGGAGCATCCAGACATAGAAGGCAAATATTACTAGAGCTAAAGAGAGTGATAGCTCTCAATACAATCACAGCTGGAGACTTCAACATCTCACTTTCAGCATTGGACAGATCTTCCAGGCAGAAAATCAACAAAGAAACATCAGACTTAATCTGCGCTGTAGAACAAATGAGCCTCATAGAAATTGACAAAACATTTCATCCAATGCCTGCAGAATACACATTCTTTTCTTCAACACATAGATTATTTTCAAGGATAAACCATATGTAAGGTCACAAAACAGGTCTTAAGACATTTTTAAAAATCCTGAAATAGCATCAAGCATCTTCCCTGGAATGGAATAAAACTAGAAATACAATAGAATAAAACTAGAATTCAGTAACAAGAATGATTTTGGAAACTATACAAACACATGGAAATGAAACAATATGCTCCTTAATGTCCAGTGGGTCAATAAAGAAATTATGAAGAAAATTGAAAAATTATACTACAGGCTATAGTAACCAAACATGGCATGTTACTGGCATAAAAACAGACATATAGATCACTGGAACAAAACAGAGAACCCAGAAATAAATCCATACATGTACAGTGAATGCATTTTTAACAGAAGAAAGGACAGTGTCTTCAATAATGGTACTGGGAAAACCTGATATCCATATGCAGAAGAATAAAACTAAACCCATATCTCTTGCCAAGGCTTGAATAAATAAAATCAGACATGAAAAAGGAGACGGCACAACTGATACAGATACAGTATTTGCTGGCACAACAGAATAACTAGAGTTAAAAATAATTTAATCAAACCAAAATGGATAAAGGACTGAAATCTAAAATCTCAAGCTATGTAACTAGCACCAAAAAACATCAGGGAAATTCTAAAGGACACTGGATTGGGCCAGGATTTCTTGAGGAATATCCCAGAAGCATAGATGACCAAAGCAAAAGTCACAAATGGGATCACATCAAATTAAAAAACTTCTGAACAGCAAAAGAAGCAATCAACAAAGAAGAGACAAACCACTGAAAGGGAGAAAATATTTGCAAACTACCCATATAGCAAGGAACTAATAACTAGAATATATAAGGAGCTCTAACCACTCTGTAGGAAAAAAAATCTAATGCTCTGATTTTAAAAATGGGCAAAGGAGTTGAACAGTCATTTCTCAAAAGAAGACATACAAATGGCAAACAGGCCTATGAAAAGGTGCTCAATGTCACTGATCATCAGAGAAATGGAAATCACAACTACAATGAGATACCATCTCACCCCAGTTAAAGTGGCTTTTAGATGGCAAGGATGTGGTGAAAAGGGAACCCTTGTACGTTGTTGGTAGGAATGTAAACTAATACAACCACTATGGAGAGCAGTTTGGAGGTTACTTAAAAAAAGCTAAAAATGGAGCACCATATGATCCAGCAATGCCACTACTGGGCATATACCTAAAACAAAGGAAATCAGTCTATCAAAGAGATACCCACACTGCCATATTTGTTGCAGCACTCTTCACAACAGCCAAGATTTGGAAGCAACCTAAGTGTCCATCAATATATGAATAGATAAAGAAAATGTGGTACATATACACAATGGAGTACTATTTAGCCATAAAAAAGAATGAAATCCTGTCATTTGTAATAACATAGATAAAACTGGAGGTCCTTATGTTTAATGAAATAAGCCAGGCACAGAAAGGCAAACTTCACATGTTCTCACTTACTTGTGGGACCTAAAAATTAAGACAATTGAATTCATGGAGACAGAGAATGGAAGGATGGTTGACAGAGGCTGGGTGGGGTAGTGAAGCAGTGGGGAGGAAGAAAAGGTGGCTAATGAGTACAAAAAATAGAAGGAATGGATACGATACAGTATTTGCTGGCACAATAGGATAACTAGAGTTAAAAATAATTTAATTGCACATTTAAAAATAACTAAAAAAAATAACTGAATTGAAAGATAAATGCTTGAAGGGACAGATACCCCATTTACCTTTATGTGCTTATTACACATTGCATGCCTATACCAACATATCTCATGTAACCCATAAATATATATACCTACTCCATATTCACAAAAAATAATAATAAATAGTAGTGAGAGTAAAACCCACATTTAATGAGCATTTACTATGAATGAGGTGCTGGGCCTAAACCTAGTGCTTTAAATTATTTTATGTAATCTTAGCAACAACAGCAGTTTGAGATCATATTATTATCTCTATCTTAAAGAAAAGGCTAAAATAGGTTCAGTAACCTGAGGACACCCAGGTAGTAAGTCAAGCACTAAATTTGAACTCAGATCTGGCCCATGATCACTGATGCACCAGAAAATAACATAAAACCCTTTCAGGCCACTGTCACATTGGATCAAAATGGGTGGCTATCTGCTTTATGGTAGGGCACCGAATGCTTCAACTGTTTTCACTCACTTCCTTATCGTATCCCAACATCTCTTCCTGGACCATTGTGGTTGTTCAATAAGTGAGTGAATTAATAATAAACATAAGACACAATATTATGACCTAATCTGAGCAGCCTTATGCAGGCAGTGACAGGACCTAATGATTTGTTCCATTCAATTCCACGTTTCCACAATCCTGCAATTTAGATCAACTGAATGCCTATGTCATTTGTTACTTCCAAGGCTAGAGGGTGAGATGTTTATTCCCATACACACACTCAGAGTTGTTAGATGCAAAAACTTAGATCTCCTCCCTTTCTGAATTACTGCTCATTTTTCATGCCCAAATGAATTGTACAACCACTATGGAAAGCAGTTTGGAGGTTACTTAAAATAACTAAAAATGGAGCACCATATGATCCAGCAATGCCACTGCTGTGTATATACCTAAAACAAAGGAAATTAGTCTATCAGAGAGATACCTGCACTCCCATGTTTCTTGCAACACTCTTCACAACAGCCAAGATTTGGAAGCAACCTAAGTGTCCATCAGTACATGAATAGATAAAGGAAATGTGGTACATATACACAATGGAGTACTATTTAGCCATAAAAAAGAATGAGACCCTGAATCATGAGATCCTAATCATGAAGTAACATGATGTTCTAGAAAGAGAACTGGACTGAGAGCCAGGAGATTCATTCAGGCTCCGTCAGCTGCCAACATGGCCCCTGGCAAGTCACATAACTTCTTGGGCCTCACACTCCTCATCAGCACAATTGCCCTTGCTTAGTGACCACATGGGCTAGTGGCTGAGGAATGGTTTTTGTTATTTTTCTCTGAGTCACGAAGACTGAAACAAAATAGGTTTATGAGCAAATTATTCCAGTTAACCTCATAATTTCTACTATAAACAACCATGCTTAAAAAAAATTATGTGTTTGTATAACCAACAAACATGGCAGCCTATGACCTTGAAAAAAAGAGAGTTGTGTCATTTCAGTTGACTGAAATTTATATACGAGATAGTCAAGGAGAGAGAGAGAAGGAAGAAGAGGAAGGAGAAAGGGCTGGGGGGAGGGGACCAAATAGCTTCATTCAAGCCATAGTTGTCCTGTAAATATTTAACTTCACGATTTCCTGTTTCTCTTGTCTTTCTTTCTTTCCCTTGCTCTGGACTTGGATACCAAAATAGCATTGCTGGCATTTAATAACCAAAAGCCAGGAAAACATTCCTTTTGTACTTTAAGCACCTTCAGGTATGATTTGAGTTGTCATCAATCCCATTCCACACTAACTCAAAGGCAGAGGAAGAAAACTTCAATCCAGCTTGAACAAAGGGGAGGGAAGAGCAAGGTGGAGTCAGGCAAGGGCAGTGCCTCAGAGCTTGGATTCCAATGTGAAAACTGGGGGGCAGTTGGAAAACTCAGTCACACTTTGATGGGGCTATGAGGAGTAGTTTTATCTTTCGTGAGTCCAAATCTGCTTTTCAGTGATCATTTCAAATCAAGGTCTTATCGCTAGAGCCAGTTTTCATCTGTGCGTTTCCCTCTGACATCATTTTTAATATGTGCCAACTCCAATGGGGCTTTGTAACTTACCTTTAGCAACCATGTTGTTAAAAGGAGAGCAGCACAAAAAGCATCAGGGTACTTTCTCTCACTTGCTCCAGGAAGGGGAGGTCCATCCACCTAAGTGCTACGGATAGACTGCTAAAGGAGCCAGGCAGGAGATGGTATTAGGCAAAGATTTCTTGAGGAATATCCCACAAACATAGACAACCAAAGCAAAAATGGTCAAATGGGATCACATCAAGTTAAAAAGCTTCTGCACAGCAAAGGAAGCAGTCTACAAAGTGAAAAGACAACCCACAGAATGAGAGAAAATATTTGCAAAATACACATCTGACAAATAATTAATAACCACAATATATAAGGAGCTCAAAACACTGTATAGGAAAAATATCAAATAGTCCAATTAAAAAAAGGGCAAAATATCTGAATAGCATGGGTGTGGTGGCTCATGCCTGTAATCCCAGCACTTTGAGAGGCTGGGGCAGATGAATCACTTGAGCTCAGGAGTTTGAGCCCAGCCTCAGCAACATAGTGAAACCCTGTCTCTATTTCTAAATAATAATAATAATAAAAAGATGTGAGTAGATATTTTTCAAAAGAAGTGATACAAATGGCAAACAGGCATATGAAAAAGTGCTCAGCAGTGCTGATCATCAGAGAAATGTGAATAAACACTACAGTGAAATATCATCTCAGCCGGGCATGGTGGCTCACACCTGTAATCGCAGCACTTTGGGAAGCCAAGGCGGGCAGATCACAGATCACGAGGTCAGATGATCAAGACCATACTGGTTAACAAGGTGAAACCCTGTCTTTACTAAATACAAAAAAAAATTAGCCGGGTGTGGTGGCATGCGCCTGTAGTCCCAGCTACTTGGGAGGCTGAAGCAGGAGAATCGCTTGAACCTGTGAGGCAGAGGTTGCAGTGAGCTGAGATCGCACCACTGCACTCCAGCCAGGGTGACACAGTGAGACTCCGTCTCAAAAAAATAAATAAATAAAAAAGAAAAAGAAAGAAAGAAGGAAAGAAATATCATCTCACTCCAGTTAAAATGGCTTTTATCTGAAAGACAAGCAATAACAATTGATGGTGAAGACATGGTGAAAAGGGAACCTTGTACACTGTTGGTGGGAATGTAAATTAGTACAACCATTATGGAGAACAGTTTGGAGGTACCTCAAAACACTAAAAATAAAGCTACCACATGATCCAGCAATCCCACTGCTGGGTACACACCCAAAAGAAAGGAAATCAGTCTATGGAAGAGATTTCTGCACTCCCACGTTTGCTGCAGCGCTGTTCCCAATATCTAATATTTGGAAGCAACCTAAGTGTCCATCAAGAGATGAATGGATAAAGACAATGTGAGATAGATATATATATATATATATATATATATATGCAGTGAAGTACTATTTAGCCGTAAAATAAATAAGATCCTGTCATTTGTAGTAACATGAATGGAAATGGAGGTCATTATGTTAAATGAAATAAGCCAGGCACAGAAAGGCAAACTAATGTTCTCACTTATTTGTGAGAGGTAAAAATGAAAACAATTGAACTAGTGGAGATGGAGATTAGAATGATAGTTACCGGAGGCTGAGCAGGGTAGTAGAGCAGGGAGGGGGTGGTAAGTAGGGATGGTTAATGGGTACAAAAATTAGAAAGAATGAATAAAATCTAGTATTTGCTAGCACAACAGGGTGACTATGATCAAAAATAATTTAACTGTACATTTTAAAATAACTAAGAGTATAATTGGATTGTTTGTAACACAAAAGATGCTGAGGGGATGGATAGCCAATTTACCCTATGTGATTATTATACATTGCATCCTTGTGTCAGAGTATCTCCTGTACCGGATCAACATAGACACCTACTATGTGCCCACACAAATTAAGAATTTAAAAATTTAAATATTCATTTCAGAATCCTCAATTGCCAAGATAAATGTTTGTTCTTCAAATTGCCCTTTGAACCAGTCCAGTCACAACATCTTCCTGGTTCCTTCATTCATTAATGAGTTGAGTAAAATCTGTGACTTGTGTTCAGTATATATTTGCATGGAAGTCTTCTTTGTAATTCCTTGAAAATTATAATTTAGAAGCCCTAATGGGGCTTATCTTCTCTAGCGATGCAAACAGCAAATTTTAAACATTTTGCAATTAATTTGTAGTTAAAATTTGAATAAACACTGGGAAGGTGAAATGCACAGCTACCTCTAAACCTTTCAAGAGACTCTCATATCGATCTGGGATTGTAGTAGCCCATTAGCTGGGACACAGATGCTGCCGGCGTCACACCAAAGATTCCTGTCAAGTTTTCTTCTGATCCCCTTCCAACAGCAATCCCATTTAGAGCAAGCTTTGACTCAAGGCTCTAAGTAACTGCTAGAGACAAAGGGAAATATTCAAAGAGCTAGATTCTAATACATTCCTTTTGACTTTTGAGAGCAATGATTTGTTGTTTCTTATTAACAGAGACGAGGTTCTTGAAGATCAAGGAAAGTGTCTGGGAAGTAAGTTCAAATGTTGATAAAACATCCATCCTTGGGATTTGAATAGAACTACCCTGCCCATGAAGATCAAGACCAGGGAGCATTAAGGCAGGGTTGGCTGGATGGGGTATATTTGCAGAAGCTATGCTTGGAGAGTGAATAAAATAGTGAGACTGCCTAATGCTTTCCAACCTGGGTAAAATTTGAGGGAGATTTCCAGGACACTTTTCATATAGAAGGAAGAATTACAAGTTAAGTCAGAAAATTGTTCTAGATTGGAGTTTTTAAATCCCAGTACTCTCGACTCTGGGGGCTAAATAATTCCCTGCTGTGTAGGGAGGTTGTCCTGTGCATTCTGCCATGTTTTACAGCATCCCTAGATTCAACCCCATCAGATACAACATCCCTCACTCCTGATTGTGACAACCAGATATGTTCGAAACCTAGGGTTTGACTTTTTTTTTGAAGTCATAGGTGAAATGATTGAATTCAGGCAGAATATTATCAGATATATTAAGCAAGGGGTCCCTGGCAACAGTCTTGGCAAATGCTAAGCCCTATGGTTATGAATTGAAGCAGACTTACCTGTGCATCCACCCTACTTGACCCAGTTATGGTACCTACCTAGCCCTGTGGGCAGGGGAGTTTCTTGTGGTTACAGGATTTTTACAGTTAATAGATACTTATTTTCTCCTGTAATCTTCAAAACAAGCCAACTGGTAGTTATTATTAGTCCATTGAGCAAATAAAAGAGTTGAGGTGCAGAGAATACATGATTTGCTCAGAGTCACAGAAGGGGCAGACCACTGCTCAAAGCGCTCAGAATCCTCATCAGGACCCTTCCTACTACAACACAGAAGAGAAGGTTTGTACTGCCCAAGCGTGAGAGAAAGCCAAGGCTACTGTGGGAAACTTGGACTTCACTATGGTGGGTAATTAAGCCTCTAACCATACAGACCTCTTAGTTGAACACCCTGACAGCCAAGACAAGAGTAAGAAGTTCATAAGGTCAATGCTGGGGAGTCCTCACATTTATGCAATATTACCCCCAGTGACAGCCTACCCTGGGACAATTACAATGTGAACTGTCTCAGGGAATGTACTCACCTCCTTGTATTCTTCACTTGGATGTTTGCAGCACACAGGGCTGGAAGCTCGTTATGAATGTAGCCCAGCATTCGCCAAAACTCCAAATTTTACTCCTAAGTTTGATTGTGCATAGAAGCACTTAGAAAAAAGAATAGAAGGACTATTAATAAAATATCCTTTGGACTGAATGAGAAATTGCTTAGCAGATGATAGCCTTCAATAAATCCCAGAGGAAAGTAGAGGCAATAAAGTAAAATTATAAGCTCTTTAAGCAGACAAATAAATGTAGCAACAGCAAAGGTTGTCTAAAAGATCAATGAAATATATCCACGGGGCAGTTTCACGTCCACGTTGCTGCAATTTGTTGACTATCTACCATCTCTCAGGCCCTGAGTGAAGTAGCTTCCATACATTCTGTTATTTAATTAAACCCTCATGGTGGGGGGGCATTTTAATTCCCATTTTCCAGAGAAGGAAATTGAAGTTCACAGAACCAGGCTCTACACTCTTACTTCCATTTGTCCAGGCAACTATTACTCTAAGCACCTTACACATATATTTTATTTAATGTTTAAGATAATCCTAGGAAGTAGGTATTATCCAGCAGACTAAACAGAAGCACATTGAGTATGTTATGCACCAGGATGGTGCTAGGTGGTGGGAATACACCGGTAAACAGTTCCTGCCCTCATAGAACTCAGTTTAGAAAGAAAAGTAGACATGAACAAACACTTTCAGATGTGTGAGTGTTTCATAAGCAGGCATATCCATAGATGTTATGAAACCATATAAAATGGTGTCTCTATTCATTTCCTGGAGCTGCCATAACCAAGTACCACAGACTAGGGGGCTTTAACAACAGAAATATATTGTCTCACAGTCTGGAGGCCAAAATCAAGCTGTCAGCAGTGTTGGCTCCTTCCGAAAGTGGTGAGGGTGAATCTGCTCCAACACTCTCTCCCAGCTTTTCATAGTCCCAGATGTTCCTTGGCTTTTAGATGGAATACTCCCTGTGTCTCGCCGTCATTTTCCTTCTGTACATGTCTGTCCCTGTGTCCATTTTTCCTTCTTTTTAAAAGGACACCAGTCAGAATAGATGAGGGTCCACCCTAAAGACCTCATCTTAACTTGATCATCTGCAAAGAACCTATTTCCAAATAAGGCCACATTCACAGGTACTGGCATTAGGACTCTTTAATATCTTTTTGGCGTACATTATTCAACCCGTAACAGTGTCATTTTTACAGATGGAGTAACTGATGCTCAGAGAAATTGACCTGCCTAAGATCACCCAGCTGGCAAGTGGTAGAAGTGAAATTCTGACTTGGGTCTGACCAGTTCTGCAGGCCAAACCTTTAACCACTATGCTAAATCAGCTCTCAGGAAAACAAGTCTTAAGAAAGTGCTTCAGAAATTCTTGCTCAGTGATTATGTCTATAAGGCACAAAATCATTCATTCATTCTTTCATTCATCCAACAAATAGTTATTGAGCACCTGCAGTGTGCCCAGGCCACGCTTGGCACTGGCACATGGGACCTATCCATGAAAAAAAAATTATTATCCCTGCCTTCAACATTTACACAGTTATTAGAAGTCTATAAGTGCTCTAAAAACAGAGAAGAAAACAATGAAGAAGAGAGTCTTCGAAGCAGCAATTCCAGCAGGTCTCACTGAGAAAGGGTTTCAGGTTGAGTCCTTCAGGGTGTGAGGAGTGAGCCAGGTGGTGAGAACAGAGGACAACCAAAGCCAGGCCCTGGGGCAGGAGCAGTCCTGGCCTGTTCAAATAGTTCCCAAGAGGCCAGATGAAGTAACTGAACGTGGAGAACCGGTAGAAAAGACCTGCTTGCTCAAAGTCAAAGCCAATCAATGGCTAATGTGTTTTCAAATCCCACCTCCTGCTTCCAAGATGGAAGGCCTTACCATGAAAATACAGATGGTGATGTTCAGACCTAGTGCTGGAAGTAAAGACATTTTCTCGATGAGCTTTCAGTGAGCATTTAGTCTGTGCCAGTCAGGCCCTCTCCTTGACACTTATGGACATAGAGGTGACTTCAACCCCACCCCAGAAACTTTCTGTTTGGACCTGGATGCTTTCACACTGTAACTACCCAATTAAACTCTATTAAATGGCAAATAATGATAGTGGTTAGCAAAATAATAATCTCAAAAGAAAACACAATAGGAGCAGCGACAACAAAAACCCTGGATCTATCTGAATGTGACAAAGTAATGATCATAAGCCTAAGGAACCAAGGCCTTGGAAAACTGAGCTGAGGTTAGAGGATTTTAGAGATTAACTGAGTTACAAATTTGCAGAAGGTAACATTTATATGCATGTCATTCTGCATAACATTTCAGGAGCCATTTAATACTGCCAAGAAGTACTAAAATACATAGACCTAAAAAGAGGATTTGTTGCTTTCAGAGATACCTAATTTGAAGAGGGGTTAAAAAAAAAAAAAAAGAAGGCCGGGCGCGGTGGCTCAAGCCTGTAATCCCAGCACTTTGGGAGGCCGAGGCGGGTGGATCACGAGGTCAAGAGATCGAGACCATCCTGGTCAACATGGTGAAACCCCGTCTCTACTAATACAAAAAATTAGCTGGGCACGGTGGCGCGTGCCTGTAATCCCAGCTACTCAGGAGGCTGAGGCAGGAGAATTGCCTGAACCCAGGAGGCGGAGATTGCGGTGAGCCGAGATCGCGCCATTGCGCTCCAGCCTGGGTATCAAGAGCGAAACTCCGTCTCAAAAAAAAAAAAAAAAAGAAAAGAAAACAAAGTAGGTAAAATTAACATTGAATTCTAAGGAAAAATCCCCTGGTAGGGAGACCTAGAGATGCAAGGAATGCTAATGAACATTGTAAGGGTACACTGAAGTCAATTCAAGTCAGTAAAGTTATTAATGCTGGGTAATAGGTATCAGGGGTCTGTTTGGTGCAGATTTGAAATTTCCCATTATAAAAAGGTAAAAAGAGAAGGAAGAAAAAAATCAATGGCTGGAAAATGGAGGTGACACCAGAGCCCCTTGTATTAGTCCATTTTCATACTGCAATGAAGAAATACCCAAGACTGTATGATTTATAAAGGAAAGAAGGTTAGTAGACTCACAGTTCCACATGGCTGGGGAGGCCTCACAATCATGGTGGAAGGTGAAGAAAGAGCAAAGGTATGTCTTACATGGTAGCAGGCAAGAGAGCGTGTGCAGAACTGACCTTCATAAAACCATCAGATCTCATGAGATGCATTCACTATCATGAGAACACCACAGGAAAAACCTACCCCCATGATTCAATTACCTCCCATTGGGTCCCTCTCATGATGAGGGGATTATGGGATCTACAGTTCAAGATGAGATTTGGGTGGGGACACAGCCAAAACATATCACCCCTCAACAAGCTGCAGGGAGGGTATGCTGGAAGCAGGGTGCAAACTCAAGGGCCAGGTGAATCTAGAGTAAAGGCCAGAGTCAGCAAGCAAGCAGAGTGCTGTCATTCATATGCTCAGCTATTTTCATCACATTAAGTCTTATGGAAGGAAAATGTCAAATGCTCAAAGTCTTAACAAATAAGGGACCACTGGGCATGGTGACTCACACCTGTAATCCCAGCACTTTGGGAGGCTGAGGCAGGCAGATCATGAGGTCAGAAGTTCAAGACCAACCTGACCAACATGATGGAAGCCCATCTCTACTAAAAATATATAAAAATTAACCTGGCATGGTGGTGGGCACCTGTAATCCCAGTTACTTGGGGGGCTGAGGCAGGAGAATCACTTAAACCCAGGAGGCTGGAGATTGCAGTGAGCTGAGATTACACCACTGCACTCCAGCCTGGGCAACAAAGCGAGACTCTGTCTCAAAAAAATAAATAAATAAACAAAATAATAATAATAATAATAATAAGGGACTGCTCTTATTGGCCAGACAGCAACATGGACTCTGGGGTAGACAAACTTGGGTTCAAATCTCACTCTGGCACACCTAACTATATATGTCATCTTGAGCTTCTTATACTTAACCTTCTGTGAGCCTCCATTTCCTCACCTGAAAGTAGAACTCACAATGATAGCACTGCTAGGCGTCATGAATCTCACGAGACAAGGCATGCATGGCACCTGCACAGCAGTGGCTTCCAGTAATAGCTGGTGCTCTCCTCCCTACCACTCTACCGCTGATTGTATTTAGAGCATCACAAAGACTCTTCTTAAAAAGGATCCTTGCTCCCTGGCATCCTACAGGTCTATAACTGGTTGGATTAGCCAGATAAGGTAATATCATAAAGATGCTAGAGGCACAGATTATAGCACAGCTCTGATCCCACCCCAATCCCACCCCTGAGAGAGGCAGCTCTTTGGTATAATTGTACAGGGAAGTACAAGAGGGCCTCAACCTCCCCACAGCTTGTCCTCACCATAAAACACGTACAAATGCATCCTAGTGGGGACCAAACATATTCCTAAAAGTAAAACCAATGTAGTATTTTCCTTCTGCCATTAAAAAAAAATAAAATAACAGGCTCGTTCCTTCTCCATAGTTCTCTATTTTAATTAATAACGTCAGCCTCCCAAGAGGAAAATTCAACCTTAGCTATATTATTTTTCGTGTAGTTGCAACCATGAAACCACTTTTCTTGTTGGGGACCCGCCCCCTCCACCTGCAATTTGTGGAAAGTAGCAGTGGGACATAGCCCAGGACTTTCCACCACAAAGACCTAACAGTCATCCTCCCACGCACCTGTCATGCACCCAAGCATGACCCTTTCAAGGCCTGGCTGGTTGACCATTCCTGCCCAGGACTTTGACCCTGGAGTGTGTGATGCAGCACATGAGGCCAATCAGACATGAGAGCAGCAGCAGGGGTGGTGATGTGGGTGGTGCCAGGTGCCAGCAGTGGTGTCCTAATCAGGCTGTAGCTGACCTGGAGTGCTGATTCTGAACTCCAGCCTCCTGATAGGGCCAGGAGCCATCCAATACCCTTTGGATATATTCCTCCTCTGAGTACTATTAGCCAGAGTTGGCTTCTGGTGATCCCCGATTGATTAACACACCACCTTCAACATCGACCTCGTCTTCCTTTTGTAATCCACCCCCTTCTCCACAGTCTCATGGTGGCAGTGCTAACTCAGCCACTCATGTACTGTGTGGACTCATCATACTCTATGTACTGTGTGAAGTCCCCCTAAAGTCCCAGCTCATTGCTCACTCACTGGGATTAAGGGGAGGCAAGTGAGTTGTCATGCAAGTACAGGTTCAGATCCGGTCTTTATGTTACATTCTGAGGCGTGTGTATCTTGGAGATAGGGGCATAAATGTGGATTTTTAAAATATTGCATTAAGTATTATTTACTGTAATTAATGAGCTGTTTGGGCAAGCTCTTAGATTTTGTGTTGGCCCTTGCGTGATTATGCAACACTGACCAAGACCATAGCGCATCCTCACACTTGCCTTCCTTCACTAAACAAACTCTTCGGAGTATTGCTCTGTACTCAACCGTACTAGGCTCTAAGGATGCAGAGGTAATTAACACCAAGTCAGGCCTTCAAGAATGTCACTATCTAGTGGGAAAAACAAATAAATGCCACTCTGAATTCTACATGCACCAATACACAGGAAGTACAAGATAAGCATGGCCATAAGGCAGGAAGTCTCAGTTCAACCCCATATGAAATCTTCCAGAAAAGGCTTCCCAGGGCTATGATGCTCCAGCTAACTCATTAGAATGAAAAATTCCTCAGATGAAGAACAAAGGGAGAGGAGTCCTGGGCGGAGGAGTCAGCACACTTAAGCGTGTTCAGATTCAGTCAGTGATATGGTGGGGCTGAATCGTGTGGGCTGGGACATAATATTGGTAAAAATGAATAATGAGAGATGAATCTAGAGCAGTAAGTTGGAGGGGCTCAGGGAGTGGAGGAGCCCACGTGCCATGCTGAGGAATTGGGACCATCTGAAGGCAATGGGAAGACATTGAGGATTGTGGAGAAAGAACTGCTTGACATTATAGCAGGAAGATCACCCCAGAAGGAGGGCTGGGGAGGAGAAAGGTGTGTGGAGAGAGGAGCCTGACAGGAGACACCCAGGTGGGTACTCAGGGTTGGTTCAAGGGCTCGGCATTTTGGAATAACCCATCAGGTTTATATCTCCTTGTGTCGCTTCTCTCCTCCCAGTTGCTGGCAAGCAAAGTGCAACTATTATATGTAGCAACTGTCCGCTGGCCTCAACAGCCTGGGTCTACAAAATCAGGTCTCATTTAGACTTGCATCCCAGCTAGAAAGACTTCATGCCCTGCCTCACCTCCACCTGCCTCAGCAGGAAATCAAGTGCCTCTTACAGCACCAATCTGGTATTTCTGAGAGTCCCCTACTGCTCAGGGCCTGACATATTCTTAGGCTCTAGCTCTGATGGTCACAACCCACAAAGCCACCTGATGAGGCCCTTCCACTGCCCTTGCTGACTGATCCCATCCTGAGACACCAACCTCCCTGCCACTGCTATCTCCAGATTCTCCCAGAGCCCTCAAAACTTAGAGCTCCAGGGGCTGCTACATAGATCTTGGGAGAACGGCTTCCTCCCCGAAGTGGGGCCATAATTCAGAATTCCAAACAACCATGCATGTTCCTAGAAATTCCTAGGAGTCCCAGGAAGTATTTCATTAGCTTTAGGATCTTAATCCTCAGATGAGAAGGGTGCTAATAGTCTCATCCCCCACAGGAGTGGCAGGGTGGAGGCTCTGCCCCACCTCCGCCATTTCCCCATTTTCCTCCAGGCCCCATGACCTCCTTTACGTCTCCACGCAGCTCCAGCTGAGATCTAGACTTCCCCAACAGTGTTCACAGCATGCTTGCTTCTTGTAGCCATGGTCTCAAATGCTTCCACCTCAGAAGACATTTTGTGTTCATTTGCATAGGTGGAGGCTCTCTGGTGTAGGTGGGTTTTCCAGAAAAATAATAGGACAATCTGAATATATCCAAATGTCCACTTCTTCCAGAGACATGCCCAGTTTCAAGTTGCTCTGCCCACTAGGTTTCCAAGAGCCAGGCCCAGCGCAGATGAAGACTGTGTTTCTCCAATGCCCTGAGTGTTGTCTGCTAGAGGGAAGCTTCTATGAAGCCTGAGACAGAGATGGTAGGAAGATCTCAGCCCAAGGTGGTGGCCCCAGAAGGTCCACCTCTTATGTGTTTCATCTCGGGGCCATTGCCCTTTTCTCTGATCCACATCACTGAAATTTTAGATTCCCATGAAATGTAAGTTCTGCAAGGGCAAAGGTTGTGATGGGTTTTGTTCACTAAAATATCCCAGGTGCCTGGCACAGAGTTGGAGCACAATAAATATGCGATGAATGAGTGAGGGCTCATTCCCTCCATAAGCAGGTTGTATAGTGAAAAAAAAGTGAAATAAACACCAAACCTGGATTCAAATCCTGCTCTGCTACACGTTAGCTGAGTAGTCACTTTAAATTCATCACTTTACCTTGCTAAACCTAAGTTGCCTCATGGGAAATGGGGCCTATAACTGTATTTTAGAAATAAGTGATGTATAAGTTGGGCATGATGGCTCATGCCTATAATCCTAGTACTTTGGGAGTCCAAGGAGGGTGGATTGCTTGAGTTCAGGAGTTCAAGACCAGCCTGGGCAATGTGGCAAAACTCTGTCTCTACAAAAATACAAAAATTATCTGGGCATAGTGAGGCACTTCTGAAGTCCCAAGTACTCTAAAGGCTGAGGTGGGAGGATCACCTGAGCCTGGGAGGTGAAGGAAGGCTGCAGTGAGTCATGATTGTGCCACTGCATTCCAGCCTGGGTGACAGAGCCAGATACTGTCAAGAAAGGGAAGGGAAGGGGAGGGGAGGGGTGGGGAAAGGGAAGGAAGAAGAAAAAAAGAAAGAGAGAGAGAGAGAAAGGAAAAGAAGAAGGAAGGAAGGAAAAGAAAAAAGAAGGGAAGAAGGAAGGAAGGGAGGGAGGGAGGGAAGAAAGAATGAGATATATTAACACAGAAAGAAAATGAAATGTGACTGTAGTGTTTGGTATATTGTAGGTGCTTACAGATGTTTCTATCCCTCTTTTCTCCTTCTCGTTCTTCTACAATATTTATTGAACATCTATGTGTGCCAGGCATCATGCCAAGTGTTCAGGACACAGCAAGATTAAGTGAGTGGAGGGAAATCTCTAGTTTGGGAGATGGATAAAAAAATCTGGAAATAAATAAACCAAACAAATCATTTCAGAAGGTGCTCAGAACTATCTGGCCGTGTCCAGATTTTAATCTAAGTGGAAATCTCTTTTGTTCCTGATGCATGGGCCAATGCTGCGTGCTAACAGGAGTCAGAGGCTGGAGGTTCTAAGCCTGACTAGGCCCTTGACCAGACACATAGACTTAGGGAACTACCTAATGCTTCCGGGCCTCAGCTTCCTCATCCAAGAGCAGAATCTCTGAGATTCTTCCCATGGTCCAGTGGTCTGCGATTCATTTTTTTTCCTCCAAGGTCAGCACTATACTGGAGCAAGTTTGTGATTTGTAGGGAGCTTAATATTTTAATTTAGGAAAGGACCATTAAATTATTTGCTAATAGATGCTGTCATGCTGCTCAGCAGCTTCGTCAGCCAATCTATCCTGAGTCTTAAAGTCAGGAAACCCCAGGGTGCAGTGAGTGTTAATGTCTTGATCGCATTAAGAGGTTTATAGGAGCTTATATTAAGCTTCCCAACCACCTTCCCTGAGTCAGCTTCCATTCTGCCCCAGCTTTCTAGATGCCACTCAGAGCAGCCCATGTTGGCAATGACTCTGATGGTGGTGTTTCAAAGACATTTTAAGTACAGTCATGTGCTGCTAAATGATGGGGAGGTTCTGAGAAAGGCACTGAAGGCTATTTTGTTGTGCAAACATCACAGAGTGCACTTACACAAACGTAGATGGTCTAGCTTACCACACGCCTATGCATATGGTATAGACTATTGCTCCTAAACTACAAACTTGGACTGCATGTCACTGTACTGAATAATGCAGGCCACTATAACACATGGGCTAGCATTTGTGTATCTAAACATAGAAAAGGTACAAGGCAAATGCGGTATTATAGTCTTATGCGACCACCAGGTGTGTATATGCCGCCTGTTGTTGACTGAAACATTGTTATGTGGCACACGACTGTAATCGTCCACTGTATAAGGCATTGCCCTGCAACAGCATGTCCTCGACTTTTCATGACAAGACAAGTATGTTCTCTGCAGGAAGTGGAGCATGTTCTGTGCAAGGAAGTGGAGTATGCTTAGGAGGAAGAACAGGGACTCTGGAGCCAAACAGACCTAAGTTCGAAGCCTCTGTCTGCAATATCTTGTATGATCTTGCACACGTTTTCTAATCATTCAGAATTCCAGTTATGTCATTGACCAAGTGGAAATAACAGCACCTGTTTTACACTGTCATTGTAAGGATTTTATGGAAAGGACATAGCTAGTGCTCAGTAGGTCTGGGACCTCCTGGAAGCTGCACCTCCGTGTCACTCTCTGGACTCTGCTGCCATCTGCTTTCTCCACTGTCCACCCTGGGTATGCAATCTCTGCCTCTTCTGCATTTTCCTATGTCAGACTTGAGTCTTTGAGGTATTCAGAGATTTGAAGGAACATTTCCCTTTCCTTAGTCCCAATCCTAGCACTGAAAATGACTTAGGCTCAAGCATAGCCCCATCCCCCAAGCATCTGCATATGAGAAGAAGGAGACTCCAGGAAGTTGTGTGCAGTGAGTGTTTTATATCAGAGGGATTACAGCATGTGTTCTGGAGGTAGATTGGCTGTATCTGACCTCTCTGTGTTTCAGTTCACTTGTCTGCATATTGTGGCTAGCACCTAATGCAGCATAACATTGTGAGGATCAAATGAGTTAATACACACAGTGCTTTGCCCAGCACCTAACATGTATTATTTCCAACAAGTACTTATTGAGCTTCTGCCCCGTGCTGGTTGGTGTCTTTCCTAATGTCATTGTGTCAGTCAGTGGGGAACAAGTGATTAAATCCCAGGTCTCTGACTCAAAAGTGCCACTCTTCCCAGAATACCATGCACCTTTCCTCTTTCCTCCCTCCCTGTCTTTCAGGCAGAGAAATGGGAAGGAAGGAAGGGAGGGAGGGAGGGAGGAGGAGGAGGATTTAAACCTGCCAAGCATGCTCTCTCTCCTCCTCTGGGGTCAACTGAGCCTGGGATCACTTCCGTTGAGTGGAAGATGATGGGTTCTATGGGGGTTTCTTTATTTGATGGTCATGTCTACCTTCATCGCATAGTGTGTGCAGACTCACACTCTACCCTCAACCACAGATTCTTCATTCAGAAGGGTCCAGTTCCAGTTAACTGCACAGCTGATACAGACAGTGAGAGGCTGGGAGGAAAGAGGATAAATTTCACATCCAGGGCAGAGAGAATGATTTCCCCCCTCTCATTCATTTGTCTGTTCTTTCGTTTAACAAATACTGACTGACTCTGTGTCAGATACTGCATAGTATCCCATCTGACCCTCTTGAACCACACTATGATGAAGGCATCATCCCATTTTCCAGATGAGGAAGCTGAAGTTCTAGAAGTAAGGAAATGGCAGAATGAGAATAGGTCTGTCTACCTTGGTCTAACACTAGATCATTATTATCAAGAACTAATTATTATTATTATTATTTTAAGAGACAGGCTCTTGCTCTGTCACCCAGGCTGGACTGAAGTAGGATAATCACAGCTCACTGCAGACTTAAACTCCTGGGCTCAAGTGATCTTCCCTCCTCAGCCTCTCAAGTAACTAGGACTATAGCATGCACCAACATATCTAGCAAATTTTTAAAAATTTTGTAAAGATACAGGGCTTAGTATCTGCCTAAGCTGGTTTCAAACTCCTGGCCTCAAGTGATCTTCCCACACCTGGGCCTCCCAAAGTGCTGAGATTACAGTCATGAGCCACTGCACCCAGCCCACTGATTATTTTTTAAGTCATAAAACATATTATCATTTGCCTGATGGGAAACTGTCTAATGCATTCCATAAATTTACCCAACAAAGCAGAAGAATGAAAAAGTCTGAAAAGTGCCCTATTCCTAGATCATAGTGATAAGAAGGTGGGATTAGTCGATCAGTTACCCCTATCTGAAGGTGCCAACTCACTGCCACGCACTATTCTTGGGGCGGGTCATCACTCATGTAGTGTTTTTGGAGCACCTTTTGCTCCAAAGTGTGGGTACCACAATTTTCTGTCCAGAAGCAACATTGCCCGGATGCACTCTTACGTTTCAGAAGGAAAAATAACAGCCAGGGATGCAGAGAGCTGGGTCTGATTCCACCTCTACCACCTACCAGATGTGTGACTTCAGATAAGCTGGCTAACCTCTCTGGGCTTCTGCCTCTCCTTTCAGGACCTCTGAGAGTGTCCCCACCTCTGCTTGGGCTTCTTGTAAGTGTTCCTTAATTCACGCTCTGTCAAATTTGTCAGGGCAGAGCTATTTACAGTTGTCTATGAAACTGTACTTTCAGTGAAAGTTCTGGAAACTTCTATTCGTCCCACTAAAGAATTCACATAAATAAATATCAGGCTCAGTTGCAAAGTTTCTTTTTATAATAGAAAGGAGACATTTGAGAAGGAACTGTTGCTGTGTTGAAACAGTCACTACAATCATGTTTTTGCCTTCTCTTTGACCTTACTTTTCTGGGAAAGAGTCCCATGGAAATGTATTTCCAAAACTTATTTGGTGATAAGATTCACCTGGGGCACTTGAATAAATAAGCAAATAAACAGAACCAGAATCCCAAGTCCATCTTCTGGAGCTGTGATTCTGCAGGTTCGGGTGAATATTCTTATCAGTGTCCCTGGGCCTGGGCAATTATTGTGGTCAGATGGACTGAGAGAGCATGAAGCCCTGGAAATAAACTCAGCATCCAACCCTCTCATTTTATAGCTGGGGAAACCAAGACCCAGAAAAACTGAATGTCTTACTCACCAGCTGTCACCAGCTGGAACTAAACTGAGACTTGAGTTAAGGTCCTGGGGCCAGGAAGAAGTTGGAATCAGAAATTTGATCCTTGATCTGCCCACTTAGTAGCTGCGTGATGTTGGCAAGTGTGCTGTTCACCTCACAAACTATTCCTTGTCAAGGGTCCAAATATTCAGGATGGTCATGGTGCCATCAGATTTTGGGGATTGTCTCTGGCTTAAGTGCTGATGGGTGAACAAGAGAGAAGTTGACCTGGCCTTGGTGATTGGAGCCCAAAGAAGGAGGACAAAAAGAGCAGGTAGGTACTCCCAAAAGTGAGGAATGTGATTGAAGTGGATAGGGAGAACCCTAGGCTGTATGGAGCCCTGCCCAGCCTGGTCTGTGAGAGGCAGGAGCGGCTTTCCTGAGAAAAAGAAGGCTGAAGATGTTTAAGGTGACCGGGACTTAGCCAGATGAAGTAGTGGAGGAGAACGCCGCAGGTATCAGGCCAGGTAAATACCAGAAACACGGTCTCAGGTGGACTTACCAAGTCAGAGAGAGAGAACAGAAGGAGAGTCCGTGGTAGCAAGGCAATGCAGAGCGGGGCTAGAGCAGATTATGCAGGATCTCGGGGGTGTCATGTGCATGTTCCATCCCAAAGGCAGAGGATGTCACCCACGGATTCAGGACAAGGTCAAGGTGCCATCAGATTTTGTAGGCCCATCTGTGAGCTGAGAATTTTCATCTGAATATGGCGAAGGGTGGAGAGTTCCTCATTTGCCTCCTGCTTTCTCTCTGACCCCTCTGTGGTCTAATTCTCCACCCAGTGGCCCGAGCAATGCTTTCATAATGGAAGTCAAATTCTGCCACTTCTTTTCTCAACAGCTCTGACGGCTCCCATCTGCTATAGTTTGGATGTTTGTCCCCTCCAAATCTCATATTGAAATGTGATCCCCAGTGTCGAGGGTGGGGCCTACTGGGAGGTATTTGGGTCATTGGGTGGATCCTTCGTGCATAGCTTGCTGCCCTCCCAGCAATAATAAATTCATGTGAGATCTGATTGTTAGAAAGAGCCTGGGACCTCTCCACTTCTCTGTTGCTTCCTCTCTTGCCATGTGACATGCTTGCTCTCCCTTCTCTTTCCGCCATGATGTTAAGCTCCTGAGGCTTCACCAGAAGCAGATACTGGCGCCATGCTTCCTATACAGCCTGCAGAACCATCAACCAAATAAACCTCTTTTCTTTATAAATTGCCCAGTCTCAGATATTTCTTTATAGCAATGCAAAACAGATTAACACACTATTTCATTCCTCACTCAGCACAATGTTCAAAGTACCCAGTGTGGCCTGTAACTATCCGTCCTAAGCCCCAACACCAACACCTTCCCCTTTCTCTCTCTCTCTCTCTCTCGTTTTTTGTTTTTTTTTTTTTTTTTGAGGTGGAGTTTTGCTCTTGTTGCCCAGGCTGGAGTACAATGGCGTAATCTCAGCTCACCACAACCTCTGCCACCTGGGTTCAACGATTGTCTTGCCTCAGCCTCCCAAGTAGCTGGGATTACAGGCGTGTGCCACCATGCCCAGCTAATTTTGTATTTTTAGTAGAGACAGGGTTTCTCCATGGTAGTCAAACTGGTCTTGAACTCCTGACCTCAGGTGATCTGCCCACCTCGGCCTCCCTAACCTTCCCCTTTCTAACTGGACACCCATCCCGCTGGCCTACCTCAACACCGGCAGCTTGCCTCTCGAGACCTTTGCACTGACTGCTCCCCATGACTGGGGGCAGAGGGGTCAGCCCCAGATACCCCTATACCTCCCTCACTCCCCAGGCCTGCCCCAGCTGCCTGCCACTCGCTGACCTGGCAGCTCAGCTTTCCTTTGGTGCACTCACACTTAGACCCATTTGCCCAATTCTGTCCTGAATGCTTGTTCATTAGAAGGTAAGCTCCACAGCAGCAGGGACTTGGGTCGGTTTGCTTCTGTCTCCCCATGGTCTGGCGCAGAGCCACCAGCCGGTAATATCGCTGGGTCAATGGCTGAACAATACTTACCCTGAATGTTTATTGAAAAGCTTGAAGAATAGAATTACTGTACTCGTAGCACTAGTTGCAGTACGTGCTCAGTGAGTAGAAGCTTCCTCATTTCTTCCTATTGCATCTCCCCTTCCAGACTTCCAATTAGAAGTTATTTCCAGGGCATCAGTCACCCCTAGGACCACTAAACCCTCTGCCCTGCCTGCCAGCACCTGGCTGTGTCTGTGACTGGGCTCGTTGTTTGCATTTCTCTGGTGTCAGCTTAGCTGTGTCCCTAGGGGAGGAGACGGGGGGTGTGCAGTTACCATATAGCGCGTTGAGATGCTTGGGAAGTTGGTGTCTCTTGGATCTAGTCATTGCTCTGGTTCCTCTGGACCCCGTGTGGTTAGAACCTAGAGGCGGTCATCACATCTATGTGACACCAACTGCATGCCAGGGCATGTAATGAATCAGGACCATTGTGAAGGGACAGGAAAAACAAAGCCTTCCTTAAGCCTTGACTAATAGATTCTTCTCCAGTGACTCCAGCACAAATAAACTGTGCTAATCTGGATGTCGCTGGCAGTGTGGACTTGGGATCATGCACAGAGGCCTGCTTTCCTCCCTACTTCCTACAGCACGGCTTGAGATTCCAGAGATGGCAAGGCTGTTTGTAGTGGAGAGGCCCAGACAACCATCCAAGAAGGCTTTCTCTTCCTTCTTTCTTACTTACAATTCACCTTGATTCAAATAATAAAGGGAGACATGTGCAAGCTTCCTTGAAAAGGCAGCATTGCAAACTGGCAAGGAGTCTGATACCTGGTTCAGGATGTTTAACCTGAGGCTCCTGGATCGCTAAGGGATTTGGATGTGGGCCCTGAACTTGTATGCAAAGTGTGGGTCTATTGTAGTTACTTATGGAAAGAGGGTCCGCTGCTTTTCTCAGATTCTGAGAAATAACCTGTGAAAACATCTGGCTTAGAGATGAGAAATGACTCACCTGACTGACAGCTTCACTGGCCACCCAGCCTCCACCTCCACGTCTGCTGCTAACCACAAACTGCGTCTGCGAGGTCACTGGCACTGTTTAGAACAAATCATGAGCAAATCAATAACAGCAAAGCCAAGGTCTGTGAAAACCAAACTGAGGAAAAAGAAAATACATCAACACATTAACCATGATTGCGTCCATGAGCAGTGGGGCAAAAGTCTTTTTCTTTTTTCTTCTCTTTTTAATTTTTGTGTATTTTCCAGGTTTTCTATGAAAAAGCATTTAAATTTAATTATCATCAAGAGAAAAACTTTAAGAAAAATAAATAACTGCAAATATATAAATGCAGCTCCATCCAGCCCATCTTTATGTAGTTTTTTAGGTTTTTAAAAGGGTTGCTTTTGTTGAAGTTTACAGATTAGATATTTCAGGAACCAGCTTTTCTAGGGGAAAAAAAACATGAAAGTTTTAGAATGCATTCATTTTCACTCTGGAAGCATTTAGTTGAAGAAGGAGTTAGTGGGCATGCTTTAAAGGACAATTTTCAAGTTCTGATATGTTCTATCAAGTGGCGAACTGCACTCCTTGGAAAGATGCCTTTTTAGGGATAGTTTTGATATGGCAAAGATTTCGGTTCACTTGAACTATCGTAAAGTTTTACTTCTTTAGGGACCAAACTAAATTCAGTGAGCTACGTTTGCCCTAAGATACCACTCCAGGGTAGCCCTCTATTCTTCTATACTTTAGCTTCAATGAAGGTTTTCAAAATATGAATTCTAAACTGTTGCTACAGCTGATGAACTCAAAGTGACAACTATTAAACTCAGTATTTATAAGATTTCCTAGAATAAATTTAATCATTATACAGATACTTGCGGTCAGCTATCACTGTTGGTATAAATACCTCTCTTGCCTTCTCAAGCCCCAAGTGAGCCAACACTACCTCTGGCCTCAAGAAAAAAGTTAACTTATGTGACCTCAATGTAATCAATTGTTTTGATTCATCCTGAGCAGGTCTCTGTGTAGTTTAGACTCTCTCCACACACAAAGACTATATAAAAGTATTCTCATCCTCATGGAGAAAGGACACATAGCTTTTATTTACCCTTCAGCATGTTAAAACCAGGCTTCCAAATCTATGCCTGATGTGTAGCTATGCCGTCTACTAGAATCTCATCCTAAATTTGTAAGGATAAAAATAATTTAAATGAATATAAGCCATTTTGTCTTTAAATATATAAATCTGACTTGAAACCCTGGTTCTGCCTCTCAGTAGCTATGTAACCCTGGGCAGCTCAGGTAACTTTTCTGACCATCCTCTACAAAACAGGGATAGTAATACACTTCAGTAAGATTGCTGGGAGGGTCTTTGGAAATAAAGTATTTTATGGCACTATTAGCCCAGTGTGTAGAGCATACAGTGCACATTTAAATTCATTTCATTTTCCTCACCTAATTCTCAGAGAATAATGTCAATTTTATTCAATTAAGGAAACATTAATTGGGCATTTATTATGTGCAAGTTACTAGAGATACCAGCACTTCATTCATGCCTTTAAGAATCTCAGCCCGGTGCTGTGGCTTGTGCCTGTAATCGCAGGGAGGCTGAAGTGGGAGGCTTTATTGAGGCTGGGAGTTCAAGACCAGCTTGGGCAACATAGTGAGACCTTGTCTCTATTAAAAATTAAGAAAAAACTTAGGCATCGTGGCTTGTGCCTGTAGTCCAGCTATACAGGAGGCTGAGTGGGGATGATGCTGAAGCCCATAATTTGAGATTATAATGAGCTATTATCATGCCACTGTACTCCAGCATGGGTGACAGAGTGACAGAGTGAGACTCTGTTAAAAACAAAACAAAACAAAAAAACACCTCCCTATGTTTCAGGGAGGAGATAGAGCCTTTGTCATTTGTTACGTCCTAATTATGTCAGATTCTAAAAAGTGCTTTAATCAAAGTATCAAGAAAAGATTCTGGGATCCAAGGAAAAGAAATATTAGATTCACCTGGTATGATTTTACAAAAAAGGTTACAGAGCCTCCAGTTAGCCCTTGAGGGATGAGTAAGTTCTGGACTTAAAGAGGAGCAAGATTTTGGAAGCTGAGACAGCAAGAGCACAGGCAAGGAAGATAAATGTATGGGGTGCAGTCAAAGTATCCTCTGAAGGGACAGATCTTGGGAGAAATGACCAAGTAATAGAAAGACAGGGGGCCAAATAGGAGAAAGGGCCAGGTGGAAATAGCTGTGACTCTTCACCATTGCCTCTGCCATGTTCCCACTTCTTGAAGCAAAACTCTAGTAGAAGGTAAGTTGACATCTATTGTCTTCATTCACTCAACAAGTATTTATTGAAACTACTATATGCCAGGTCCTGTTTGAGGTGCTTGCAAGTCAACAGTGGTCAAGACACAGTTCCTGCCTTCATGGTGCTTACAATCCACTGTGGCAAACAGACAATAATGAGAGAAACAAATAAACATACTGTAGAATATAATTGTAGGAAATTAGTGTTCTGTAGTAAGAGAATGTGTAAGGAATAGATAAGAGTTGTTCTTTTCCACGGGGGGCCAGAGACCTGCCTCAGATATCTGAGAGGACTTGAGTAAAGTTAATACCCCAGAGAAGCAGGTTCCAGGGAAAGTATAGGGCAAAGCCTGGGGAAAAGGGGCTGGCTACATGTGCTCAGGGAACAGCAAAGAGGCCTGGATGGGTCCAGTGCAGGTCTAGGAAATGAGATCAAAGAGAACTGGAAGTTGGAAGAACACTGATAAGGTTTCCCAACCCCAAGCTCTGTAACCCACTCTGCTCCTGCTCTGATTCTTGGAACCTGGAGTTTAAACCTAGGCTTTCTGGGACAGGTTCTCTTGGCTTTCTGCTGGCTCCCTCTGTTCTTACAAAACACCCTTCATCAGATGCAGCCCTCAGCACACAACACTTGACACCAGTCTTTGGGCAGAAAATCCACTGAGAAGGGCTTCAGTCACTGGGGTGGCTCTGCCCCCTTCACTGGCATCCTGATTAAATGCTCCCCTCGATTCTCCAAGGTTGGCAGCAGTCAGGGAGAGTCTCTACCATGGGAGGTCCATGGAAGTCTTGCCTCCGAGGTCCCCCTTTCCCTCAGGGACCTCACTGGTGTCATCCTATCCCTGGCATCGTGAGGCCTGCCTGTTCTTTGAACTCTGATCTATACCTGAATACAGACTCTTCCCTCAATTTGCCCCAACCCAAATGAGATCAAACCCGATTGTTTGGCAAGATTTTAGAGAAGACCTTAACATAAACAGAGCAACTGATAACTGCCCACTGCTGCCCATGGCTGCTCTCAAAACCCTCAAGGCTGCCCACAGCCATCCATTGCCTGGCTCAACCTCCTCCAGGGCAGCGGTCACCACCCCCATCGCCCCCATCACCTGGCACTCCTCCTCCCTATGCCCAGGAACTCCTTGGGTTCAGATCCAAGAGAGAGGACCCCACGGAGAAGAAGGCAGCAAATTCTACCATCCTAAGACCCGCCTCCAAGCTACTTCCGGTCCCAGCATCCTCCCCTTCCTGCCTGATTGACGTTGAAAATGGCCACTCTCTTGGGAGATACTGCTCAGCACCTGGAAGCTTGGAATCCTCCTCAATCACATCAAAGCATCAGAGCAGTGTCTTCTCAGGGTTATTCGTGAGATCACAGATATCCTCGCAGGAGGATTTCTTATAGCCCCATTTGGTGCACTTGGATTTGGTCTGTCCCTGCCCTGATCTGCTTAGGGTGGGAACTTCTACCTGGTCTAGCCCGTCAAAAAATCAGCTCAACTCACCAGCACCACCCAGCACTGGGAGTCGGGAGCCTAGCAAGACAACCTTCATGCCCATACTCTGCCAAGGCAGACACTGCGTCTTTGAGCTTGGGGGCAAAGTGGGCTCACAGAGGGTTTCCTGAAGACCTGCTCAACTCAGGGTAGGGATGTGGTTCCTTTTATGCATCAGGCTCCAGCTGAAGAACTCTGAATGTATTTCCAAGACAGATACTAAAGTTAGTGGTGCAGAGCAGTTGTGAAAATTCAAGTGGGATATGAAGGGACTGGAGCCTGAATGAACTGCCAGGAGAACAGAGAGAGGTCATGCAGTATTACATAGTTGTACACACCAATATTGAGTATATGTAAACTTGGTAAAGAAGATACAAGAGCAAACTTTAATCCAGACATAGAGACTGTGATTAATTCTGATTTCCAAGATGAAGGGCCATTGCCAAGGAATGGAAATTGGGGATTGAAATACAGATTGGCTGACTCTGGGCCTGAGAGTTTGGCTACCACAACAGACTGCTTGTGAAGGGAAGAGGTTGAAGCATAAGGAAGAGAAAACAAGGTCTGGAAGAATTCACTAAGCCAGTGTTTGGGACCAGTATGATTTTTTTTTTTTTTTTTTTTTTTTTTGGAGACAGAGTCTTGCTTTGTCACCAGGAGCCAGGCTGGAGTGCAGTGGCACAAACTTGGCTCACTGCAACCTCCGCCTCCCGGGTTTAAGCAATTCTCCTGCCTCAGCCTCCCGAGTAGCTGGGACTACAGGTGCATGCCACCACGCCCAGCTAATTCTTTTTGTATTTTTAGTAGAGAAGGGGTTTCACCATGTTGGCCAGGATGGTCTCGATCTCTTGACCTCATGATCTGCCTGCCTCAGCCTCCCAAAGTGCTGTATTACAGGCGTGAGCCACCACGCCTGGCCCACTATGACATTTTATGCTGAGTTTATGGCACATGTACCTCAGAGTGTACAGTGGAATCATCTGCAGTAGGGTAGGGAATCAACCAGCAAAAATCTTATGTGGGTTGCTTCTTCTACCATCCAGGCAAGATGAGAACAAAAAAATGTCCTCAAAAGGAAGCCTCCCCATTCCTCCAGGAGAGTGATATTTATGAACGCTTACCCATCCCTGATTTCCTGTCATCATCATAGCTACCCTGTTATGGGCTAAATGGTGTCCCCCCAAAAAAACTCATACATTGAAGTCTCAATCCCTAGTACCACAGAATATGACCTTACTAGGAGACAGGGTCTTTATAGAGGTAATTCATTTAGTTAAAATGAACTCATTATGGTGGACCCTAATCCATTATGGCTGGTGTCTTTTTTAAAAGGGAAAATTTGGATGCAGAGACAGACGTGCAAAGAAGGAAGACAGTGTGAAGAGACATAGGGAGAAGGCCACCTATAAGCCAAGGAGAGAGGCCTGGGACACATCCTCCCTCACAGCCCTCAGAAGGAGCTGTCACAATCTAATCACTTCTTAGTTCAGCTAGGTCCAAGTTCTTGTCCCGCAACCAAGAAGAATAAGGCCTGTGACCACCAGAGGGTAAGTAAAGCAGAGCAGTGTTTTATTAAGCAACAGAAAATCTCTCAGCAATGAGAGGGGTTCCAAGGAGGGTTGCCAAAAATGGGGCTGAGTTCTGGGTCTTTATGTGCCAAAGATAAGAAAGTCTTCTGTGGGTTCTGCTCAAGTGGGAGGGGTAACATTCCTCCTTAGGGGTGTTGCATCTGTGCAGGCCAAGATGAGGACATTTTTATTGTCCTCATCTTTCCTGGGTGGTAGAAACAACTCATGTAGGATCTTTGCTGGGTGGCTCCCTACCCTATTGCAGGTTATTCCACCATACACTCTCTGAGGGGTTGGCCATAGTGACTTCATCTTGGTTATTACTCATGAGTGCCTAAGCAAAACCCACAGCAGGGTAGAGGGGGAGAGGGAGGGCTAAAACACAATGCTAATGGAATGCTAATGACATTATAATGAGCTGGGTTAAGTTAAGGACATTTAGGTTAATTTATTGTGCCTGCACCTAGGCTGGCACAGTCCCTTCTGAGCAACATCCTGGCATTAGAGGAAATTCTTAACCACATTTCTTTCTCCCACTACAGGGTCAGTGCAGGTGCAATTCCACGGGTATTTTTTTACTCCCAAGACCCTCCCTCTCTTTCTGTCTAACCTGCCTCTAACTGCCTTCTCTCTCAGAACAAACCCTGCAACATCTTGATCTCAGACTTCCAGCCCCCAGAACCGTGGAATAATACCTATCTGTTGTTTAAGCCACTTGGTTTATGGTACTTTGTTACAGCAACCTTCACAAACTAATCCATACCCCATGAGAGAGGAGTTATCCGTTTTGTGGATGAGGAAACAGGCTCAGAGAGGTTGGATGTTCCCCTCAAAGGCCCTCACATCCAGTAAGAGGCAGGGATTTGGGTTTCCAAGCCATTTCCCGCTGCACTGAGCTGTTCCTCTCGAGGCAGTAAGGAGTTTGGAGACTCTGGGGTTTTCCCACACATGGCACAGCCTGCACTCTCATGCTGTAAACAGAGAAGGCTCTGTAATTATGATGATTCTCCACCCTTCTGTGGTTTGGTAGCAACACTGCCAATTACCCCCCTGGTGCTTACATGGGACAGAGCACCTGCTTCTCTGAGGGGGTGCCAGGATCCTATTCCTGGCAGCCAAGAGGATGTAAGGCCGAGCAGCGTGTTTCCTTGTTTACATTGCAAAGCTGAAGAAAGCCTCGGTTGTGAGGCACCAGCCATTTAATCACGAGGAGCCCTTCACCCACCTCAGCCTCTCACACCTCTGGGAGCCAGTGGCTAGGCTTTTATTTCCCCCTTTTACAGCCAAGGAAACGCAAGCTCAAGAAAGCAGAAAAACCCACCCAAAGTCACCCAGCTAGTTACTGGCAGACCTGAGAGTCAAACACAATCTTTTGTTGTCTCTCCATAGAATTCATCTAGAAACCATTACTGAGCACGTGCTGTTTGCACTGAGGAAGGCGTGGAAGAATGAAATCATCAACCAGCCTTTCTACACCATCTGGAGGTGGCCCCTCTGGATGTTCCTTAAGGCTGCCTTACCAATGTGGTTTCCCAAAAGTGTTGAAACAGGGAATCAGGGTGATCCTATATCAGAGGCCCCAAGACCCACAGGCCCTGAGGCTACAAGGCAGGTCTGATGTGACCACAGTACCTTGCCAGCTTGTGTGGAACAGGCGTTTCCCAAGAGGCAGCAAAGCAGGGAGAAAATTCCAGGTCAGAAGATTGCTCCGGACATGCAAGTTCTGCTCCCCATTTCGATTTCAGGAATCCCGGGACAGCAGCTTTCCAGTGTTTTGCTCAGTGAGGGTTGACGGTAGCAGGTTTGAAAGAGGGAAGGGTTTAAGGGGGAAGATGATTCACCTTTAACGTCCACATTACAGGTAAAGAATGTAATGATTAAGTTCAGAAACAGGCACATTATTCATTCCCCCATCCTGCTGGACCCTGAGGGGACTGTTACTAGGATGAAGACAGGACTCTGGGCTCTGAAGCCATCAGTAGAGCAGAGGATGGAGGTAAAAGGCAGGCCCAATAAAAGGCCCGCAAGGCTCTAAGGGGCCTGATGAGTTCCTTCTCCTTCTCAGGGGTTGTGGGGGCACAAACTGAAGGTCTGGCCCCTCCCAGAGGGTCAGGCAAAGCTTTAGGAGGAGAAGTTCTCAAATGAAGCTCCTCCCTGGAGGAGGATAAAAAGGAAAGGCATTTCCAGTACATCGAGTCACTGAATAAGAATTAACTACCCGCATGACCCTCACTCTCTCTCTCTCTTTTTTTTTTTACTTTGAGGTTAAATTCACAAAGCAAAAAACCATTTAGAAGTGAACAATTCAGCAGCATTAGCCTACTCATGGTGTTTTACAACACCACCAGTACCTAGTTGTAAAACTTGATCCTCCCAAAAGGAAATCTGTTCCCATGAAGCAGTGGCATCCCATCCCCCACAATTCCTTGACAATCACCAATCCACTTTCTGTCTCTATGGATTTTCCTCTCCTGGATATTTCAAACAAATGGAATCATTCAATACCCTCTTCTTAATAGCACACAGAGCATCAAGCTGAGAAGCGCTGGATTGGGTTTTCTATTTTTGATATATTTTAACCACTGTTGAGACCATTTTGTGTGTGATAATCAAAGTTGCACATTCTGTGGTAGAAAACCTGGAAATCTCCAGTCTATCAATGATAATGTGGCACATATACACCATGGAATACTACGCGGCCATGAAAAAGCATGAGTTCGTGTCCTTTGTAGGGACTTGGATGAATCTGGTAACCTTCATTCTCAGCAAACTGACACAAGAACAGAAAATCAAACAACTCATGTTCTCACTCATAGGCAGGTGTTGAACAATGGGAACACGTGGACACGGAGGGAAGCATCACACACTGGGGTCTGTTGGAGGCGGTCTGGGGGGGGACAGCAAGGGGTGGGGAGTGTGGGGAGGGATAATGTGGGGAGAAATGCCAAATATAGATGAGGGGGGGATGGAGGCAGCAAAGCACTTTGCCATGTATGTACTTATGCAACAACCCTGCAAGATCTGCACATGTACCCCAGAACCTAAAGTACAATTAAAAAAAAAAGAGAAAAGAAAAAAAGAAAGAAAACCTGGAAATGGAGAAAAGTCCAAAGAAACTTAAAATGACAGATTTTCACTCCTTGTTTTTTTTAATATATATATAAGATAGATAGATATACCATATTAACTATGCTAATATTTCAGAGACAGACCTTCCGTTTTCCCCCTCGTGCAAAGGGGGATGGGCAAATAGGCTGCTGTGTGCCCTGGACTGATTTCTTAAACTCTCTCTGTCTCATTCCCTCACCTGTAAAATGAAGATGTTAATTGCACCCACTTCATAGGTCTGTTAGGAGGATAGAATGGTTGAAATGGTGTGAGCTACAGAGCACGTGCTCAGTCAGTGCAGCACACATCAGTTGTCATGTTTTTCTGTGCAACTCAAATGGCACGAGGCTTGTTATATCTGCAGGGGAAGAAACTGAGGAGTCAGGAAGGTGTCAGGTAACTTGCCAAATGACAAAAGGAAGCAAAAATTCTTTTCGGCGTACCTCTGCATGCTAGGTCATTATCACTGGCCCATTTATCAGAGAGGAAAATTGTACTGAGAGGCTGAGAGTGTCCCAAGTCACTCAGCTGTTTCAGGGCAGAGCTGGTTGACGTGGCAGGTTTTGTGTGTCCCTCCATCCTGCCCCACCGCCTTTTCCTGTGTGGCAAGGCCCCTTGTCTTGGTACTAAGAGTCACCCGGCCAGGGCCCCTTACCTCTGGGTGGTTCCAGGCATCTGCTGCTGCCTTTCTGCTTGCCCAAGGTTGCTGTTTGCTTCTTCTCTGGCTTCTCCGTGATCATCTCCTGGCTGTAACTGCAGGCACGCTTACAGTGCTCCCAAAACACAGAGGTGGGGTCAGCACTGTGGAAACAGGTGTGTTGGTCCCTGAGTTTCTGTCCTCGGAGTGTCTCAGGCACTGTTCTGAAGTTTCACAAGACCCTCAGGCAATGCCAGGCCAAGAGACACTGTCCTTGTCAGATACTGAGCCTGCCCGTTCAGAAACTTCTCATGTAAGCCTCCCAGCTCTTCCCTGGGAGAAGGGTTAGGTTCTCAGAAACACAGGAAAAAAGCCTCAAGGCCTTGTTGAGCAAGGAAGACCCTGTCTATCTCAGGTCTAGCTTCTCATCTGGAGATGCCAAGAGCTCAGGGTGGTTGGTATTTGGTCCTGTAACCAAAACAATGTGATCAGCCTGTAAGGCATTCTCTGAGATTCCACAGGAGGGCCACGATACAGCAGCATTTTCCCAGGATGCTAATTAAAAACACTGAGACCCATACCTCATCATAAATAATTCAACTTGGAGAGCCCCAGGGACCCAGGGTCCACGCTGTTGCTCAGATCCCTCCAGAGCATGCTGGTTCTTGCAGTTCTTTATCTTTCTAAAGAGCTTTTAGAGATGAGGGCACTTCTTGATGGGCAGCTGCTCCCCAGTCCCCAGGAACCCCAGGACTAGAGGCCCACATAGCTTCCTGGGTCCTGGCATCCCCTGGAACATGGGGACATTCACTGACTAAGCCCATCCTGGTGGCTCTACCAGGTTGGCTTGTAGCTTGTTAAGTGGGAATTGAATCTGGAAGCAAGATTCCCTCTTCTCAATGAAATTTCACATCATCCACCTGCTGGGGACTTGGCATAATCTTGGGAGGCCATTTGCTTTCTGAGCTCCCAGCAGGTCCACAGGCAAATTCTGTATGAGACCAGCCTCCTGTTGTCATCTCCTCTCTTCTGGGACCGCCAGAATCCCAGAAGTCCCACTGGCATTGCTATCAAGAAAGACCTTAGTACTGTCTGTTCTGCATTCTCCAGGATCATCATCTTAACCTTTACCCAAGGTGAACATTTACTGAGTACCATTCTGCTCAATGACTGAGCCCTTTATAAGCAAAATAGCATTTCATCCTCCCCCACATTCATGAGATATATGCTGTCATGATCCCCATCTCACAGAGACCCACTGGGATCCACAGAGCTTACATGCACTGCCCAAGGTCACACCTGGTTAGTTAGCAGTGGTCCAGGGATCAAGATCAGGCAGTCTGACTCCAAAGCCCACAGTCCTGACAAAGGCTGCTAAGATCTACCAGTCCTGGGATGGTCTGTAGGATTAATAATTTGTGGTAGGAAGAAGATATATACAGACTGTGAGGATGAGACAGGATATTTTGTTCCAAAGCAAAAGCCGTATCAACTAAAGAGAAGGATGTGAAGGAGGAATGGCAGATAACAGCAGAACCTGTGGGTAGACTGGCAGCAGGGCTCAGCTTCCCAGTGTGAGAGCTTCTTCACTTTAGACAGGTCAAGGGGTGACTTTGATGCATACTCGATGTGCTTGCCTGGGCCCGCTCTTCTGCCACTTCCTCCCCTCAAACTAGATGTAAAGTAAATCTCTGGTCTCTATAAATTTAACAATCCATGTATTAACCTGCCATTTTTCTGAGCTAAGAATTTAAATGACAAACAATGATGGATGAAATTAGCCTCCCAACCAAAATAATTTTATGTCATATAACCTAAAAGTTAAACAGTAAACAAATACTGACTCCGTTCCTTTTCAGATGCTTGTCTAAAGTTTTTCTCGCTTGTTTGTTGATTATCTGTCTTTATTTTCAAAATGTATGTTTACATCTCTTTTCCGATGTAACTTTACCCTGTTTACTATTATTCCATCTGTTTTCAATGTGTATACTTACAATATTTGTCAAATGAGCATTGTATGTTTATTTGCTTGTAAGTACTAGAACCTGTCTCTGGATGTATCCCAAAACACAAAACAAGAAACTTTCTGGAAAGGTGCACGTATAGGTGGGTGGAATCTTGGGTTTCACTTATGTATAAAACAGAACCTATAAAGCTGAGAGGAAGCAGTCACTTGCCTTCTGGCTGCTGGATAAAAAGCCCTCATTTCTTCACGCATGCACAATTTTTGTGAGACAGCTAGAGTGTTATCTCAAAACATTTTATGTCAGTGATTGTTCCACAATAACTCTGTGGGACTACTGTGCAGAGGCATCGACAAGTGAGTGTGTCCAGCTGCCTGCCCAGTGCCCACATCTCTACTTAGGTGCTTATTCCTTAGCATGTTTGTTGTCACTGACATGAAATATACTTGGTGCATTTTAGAGGGAATTTACATGCTATAGTGGTATTCATGAATTTAGGAATTACAGATACCCCAGAACCTATCCCTTGAGATGTCAGGTATCCACTAGGTGATGAGATAACTGGGCATGTGTAGAACTACTGTTCTGTGCCAAATTGATAAGGAAACCATGGTGCTGTTATGGGTATGGCCTTGGAGAAGATTTGGAGCTTCCACACTAGGTAGACCTGTGAAGCATGTGATGTCTCCTGTGGCCTCTGAGAATAGCGAACCCCCGCCCACCCAATCACTTTCCTAGGCCTTTCTGAACCAACAAAAAAACTTACTTGAAACACCTTGAAACATCTCTGTTATCTGTGACACATGGTCCTGATGCTGATGCTGGTTCACGCCTCAAACTTTGATTAGCTATGGCTGAGACTAATTTTAGTTGCATGCTTTATTACTTGGATCCAAAAAGCATCCTATCCAATCAATGCTTTTGGTGGGTACGTGACAATGCATAACTTTAGTTTATATTTACAATGTTCCGATACAAACATTAGTTCACTTGATCCTCACAACAGAACTAGGAGGTAGCTTGTTTTGCAGAAGAGGAAACTAAGACAGAAAATTGCATTTGTCAGAACACTTCTTCTTGCCAGTGACAGATAACTAACTCCAAAGACATTTAAACACAAAAGAGAAGCTGACTTAGGTATCCAGAACTCATAGGGGCAAGCCTCTGGCACAGCTGCATCCAGGGTCTCAAATTATTTTTCTAGGGCTTTGTTAATTTTACTCTTCTCTACTGCGGACCAACTTTTTTCAAGTAGTAGAGAACCTGACCACTAGCAACCCGAGGCTTCTATCTTGTCCCATAGGATTAAGACTCCAGAGGAGAGTATTTTCACCTGCCCTGTGTCCAGATATAAAAGCCCTTGAACCACTTGCAGAGGGTAAGAATGGGCACAGTGAGTGATTCCCTCAATAGACAGGCATGAGATTATGTGGCTTCCATTAAGGTGGGAGAGGAGGAGGTTATAGAAAGCAGTTGCATGTGCTAAGTTGGGATATTTTCATGTAAGCATATTTTAAAATCAGAAGAAAAATACTTTATTAGAATTCTTTTTATTATTATTTTTAATTATTATTATTATTATTATTTTAATTTTTTTTATTGCATTTTAGGTTTTGGGGTACATGTGAAAAACATGCAAAGTTGTTGCATAGGTGCATTCATGGCAGTGTGATTTGCTGCCTCCCTCCCCCTCACCCATATCTGGCATTTCTCCCCATGCTATCCCTCCCCAACTCCCCCCACCGCTGTCCCCCCCACTCCCCCGCAACAGACCCCCGTGTATAGTGCTCCCCTCCCTGTGTCCATGTGTTCTCCTTGTTCAGCACCCTCCTATGAGTGAGAACATGTGGTGTTTGGTTTTGTGTTCTTGTGTCAGTTTGCTGAGAATGATGGTTTCCAGGTTCATCCATGTCCCTACAAAGGACGCGAACTCCTCATTTTTAATGGCTGCATAATATTCCATGGTGTATATGTGCCACATTTTTCCTGTCCAGTCTATCATCGATGGGCATTTGGGTTGGTTCCAGGTCTTTGCTATTGTAAACTGTGCTGCAATGAACATTTGTGTGCATGTGTCCTTATAGTAGAACGATTTATAATCCTTTGGATATATGCCCAGTAATGGGATTGCTGGGTCAAATGGAATTTCTATTTTTAGGTCCTTGAGGAATCGCCACACTGTTTTCCACAGTGGTTGAACTAATTTACACTCCCACCAACAGTGTAAAAGTGTTCCTATTTCTCCACATCCTCTCCAGCATCTATTTTCTCCAGATTTTTTAATGATCGCCATTCTAACTGGCGTGAGATGGTATCTCAATGTAGTTTTGGTTTGCATTTCTCTAATGACCAGTGATGATGAGCATTTTTTCATATGTTTGTTGGCCTCTTGTATGTCTTCTTTTGTAAAGTATCTGTTCATATCCTTCGCCCATTTTTGAATGGGCTTGTTTGTTTTTTTCTTGTAAATCTTTTTTAGAATTCTTATTGCAGGGTTTGATCCAGAAAATGGGACCACTGTGAGTGTAGCACTTATTTGATCCTATAGCTTATATATTACCTCCTCCACCAGATTACGGGGACCCCGACAACAGGAAACATTTCTTTCATTTATTCAGTTACTCAACAAATATTTGTTGCCCTGCTGTGGGCCTGGCTCAGGGAAAGTCACTGATAAGGCTGAGTCTGTTTTGATTAGGAGGTCTCATCCGAACAGATGGCCTCCCTGTGTGCCAGATGTCCTAGGAGAGGCAGCCACGTGAACCACTTCGTCACACTCTCCTTAAATAGAAATTTATGTGATCACAGTTTTGCAAAACACACACACACACACACACACACACGAGTTAAACAGTTTCACTGCAAATATCTTAAACATATATTGAGAAGGAAAGAAGGGGGGAAAGGATGTTGAGAAGGCCATGATGTCACTATGTCTGCCATGATATGTATTTGTAATAAGATGTATTTGTAATAATATATATATATATTTGTAATAAGATGTTCTGATATTGGACCTAATATTTTTGAAACCTCAATATCGAGAAGTGGAAACACATTAGTATATTTACCTACAAGCAGATAAGTTCTTGTTACTAAAAGCACACTTTATCCTTTGGCAAAGACCATGCGTTGTTTTTGTTGTTGTTTTTGAGACAGGATCTCACTCTGTCACCCAGGCTGGCGTGCAGTGGCATGATCATGGCTCACTGCAGCCTCAACCTCCCAGGCTTAACCAATCCTTCCATCTCAGCCTCCCGAGTAGCTTGACCATAGCTACTGTCAGCATGTTGTCAAGCCCAGCTAATGTTTTTAACTTCTTTGTAGAAACAGGGTCTTGCCATCTTGCCCAGGCTGATCTCAAACTTCTGGGCTCAACTGATCTTGTCTCTGTCTCCCAAAGTATTGGGATTATAAGAGTGAGCCACCATGCCCAGCTGACACACTGATTATGAGAAGACACTGCAAAAAGACTCCTATAATCCAACAAAAATATCAGGACCTCTTCTGAACTGAAGAAATTCTGAATGAAGTTTTGCTAATCATGGTCTGCAAAATGATACAGGTAGATGTGTTCACTGAAGGCAGAGTTGCATGGCTTTGAGGATCATGTTGCTCTGTCTCTTTGGGGTCCAGGACTAAAAATATCTGAATCTGGCAAGAAAAAATGGCAAAAGGCTGTCATCTTGTTTGGAGACCAAGTAGGTCAGAGGTAGGTGTGGGACTAAGGAGAGCCCATCTGAGAGGGATTGATCCCTCAAGGCAGGACTCAGCCTCTGTATCTGGGAGCCATGATACTTTGTGTCCTGTTTAAGTGAGTTCTTTTTTTTTTCTTCTATTTTTAATTACCTTCTCAGGATATTGCCTACAGGGATATTTTATTAACTCTTCCAGTCTGGTGTCAGCTGTGGTCTGGGGATTGGGAGGCAGGATCCATGCATGGGAAAGCTGCTGCTGTGTAGTATTGAGAGAATATCTGCAGGGAGTGCGCAAGGCTGGAGGGAGGTTGCTATGGAGGTGACAAATAACATAAAAGACATATTTTGGAACATGTTGGTGTCCCTCTGGGACCCCTGGGGTAGACTCAGTTAAAACTCTGTGTTTTCTGCTAATCAAGTAAATAATGTGAGGCTTGGGCCTATATTGTTTGTTTTTTGTTCATTTGTTTGTTTTTGTTTTTGTTTTGAGACAGAGTCTCACGCTGTTGCCCAGGCTGGAGTACAGTGGCGCTATCTTGGCTCACTGCAACCTCTGCCTCCCAGGTTCAAGTGATTCTCCTGCCTCAACCTCTGGAGTAGCTGGGACTATAGGCATGCACTACCATGCCCAGCTATTTTTTGTTGGTTTGTTTGTTTTGTATTTTTAGTAGAGACAGGGTTTCACCATATTGAGCAGGCTGGTCTCAAACTCCTGACCTCAAATGATCCACCCACCTCTGCCTCTCAAAGTGCTGAGGTTAAAGGCATAACCCACCATGCCTGACAATGGCTGTTTAAGGGAAGGGTTTCTCATAGGTTAGAGAACTTGGGAATAGCTAGGCATATACTAGGGATACAGAGTTTGACATTGGTCTCAGTGTTTTTCCAGATATACAATTGGATTTAGCCTTGGCCTTTGAAAGGCTCAATAGCCAAATGCCCACCTCAATGTCATATCTGGCACCTCTGAGATATTATAAACATTCCTCTTATCCTTCTACTCCAGGGAAAGGCTGTGATTTATGTGCATGCATTGAAAACTGAGATGCAGTAGAAATTCAGGTGTGATCTTGCTGCCTTAAAAGTCAATCACCTAGCTTTATTACCACATTTCTAGGTCCAAAATTTAAGGATACATTTGTCTTAAAGGATCATACAAAGTATTAAGTCCATGCAAAAGTATAGGAAATTTAAAACTGCAAGGAAGGGCAGCAATCTTAAAAGCACATTTTTTTTTTTGAGACAGAGTCTCACTTTGTCACCCAGGCTAGAGTGCAATGGCGCAAGGGCACAATCTCGGCTCACTGCAACCTCCGCCTCCCAGGTTCAAGGGATTCTCATGCCTCAGCCTCTCTAGGAGCTGGGATTACTGGCACCTGTCACCATGCCTGGCTAATTTTTATAATTTTAAGAGAGATATTAAAAATATCACCATGTTGGCCAGGCTGGTCTCAAACTCCTGACCTCAAGTGATCTGCCCACCTCGGCCTCCTAGTATTGGGATTACAGGCATGAGCCACCACACCTGGCACTTTTTTAACTATTCAAGAATATTAAATATTTTTTTCTTCCTTTCCAATCTGCATGCCTTTTCTTTCCTTTTCTTCTCCCATTGCTAGGCCTTCCAGTGACGAGAAGGTGTCTTTGCCTTATTTCCAATCGTAAAGAGAAACTGTTCAGTCTTTTACCATTAGTATCCTGTTAGCTATAGGATTTTTGAAGAAAATATTACCTTTATTGTGTTAAAGAAGTTCTTTTCTAATCCTAAATATTTGAGGATTCCCATCAGGACATGACTATTTGGGTTTTCTTATTCAGTCTGCTAAAAATTACATCAATTGATTTTTAAATATTGAACTAGCCTTGCATGTCTGTAACCATATATGTATATACATATATATATATGTTTATGTATATATGGTTTTGATTTTGCTCATATTTGTTAAGGGTTTTTGCATCTATAGTCATGAGAAATATCTGGTCTATAGTCTTTATTTCTTGTACTGTTTTTATCTGCTTTGGTAGTAGGGTAATGTTGCCCTCTTAAAATGAATTAGGGAACTCTTTCCTCTGCTTCTATTTTCTGGAAGATATTGTGGAGAATTGGTATTTTTTCTTTAAATATTTTGCAGAATTTACCACTGAAAGTCCAGTGCTTTACTTTTTTTAAGTTTTAATTATCCATTTGATTTTTTAGTAATTATAAGTCTATTGAGATTATCTGTTTTTTGTGTTAGTTTTTATAGCCTCTTTCAATGAATTAGTTTATTTTATCTAAGTTATCCAAGTTGTGTGGAAGTATCTTCTTCAAGTGCTCAAAGCTTTGGTTTATGAAATTGCTTCCATGAAATTGCATCAGCATCATGAACCAAATTCTCTTGTCAAGTAGGTAAAGAGGCAGTAAGTCATGACCTTAGTCGCTTACTAAAAGTGAAAGGAGTTTGAGGAAAGCCTGATAATTCATTGAAAACATTACCGTCAGCCACACCTTATCCTAGCAGATCCTAGCAGAGCTGGCCAAGCGGATCTTCCTCTATCAAGAGCAGGAAGTGGGTATCTATTTGGTATTAACAAACATGCAAATTAGTGATTTAGGAGCCACGCAGCCACTAATGATGAAGATACATGATTACTACACTATAACTTCAAGATGTAACATTGGCTACTAAGTTGTTTTAACAATGACAATTTGAAATTAATATATTTTGTATAAAATATCAGATTTATGTTTTCATTGCATATAACATCAATCTATGACTATAATATTCAGTTTTTGCCTTGGCTTTGACCAGAGACAGACTTTACCATTTGCCAATTTGAAATCTGGTCAAATGCATGCTTACCATGCACCTCTAGAATATACATGCATGGACACACATGCACTCCTCATTATCTCAACGTCTCCAAGCCTCCCCAGGCTGTGTTTATAATCACATTGACAATTATCTTTGTGGCTTGCAAGTAGTTCTTCTGTTTACATGCCAGGCCATTTCCATCCCAAAGTGCATGTTAGCTGGGTCAGGTTGTAAACACAACCTTACAAAGCATTTTCAGATCTCCAGAGTTCCTGTGTGGTCCCCAAGTCTTGAATCTGACTTGTTTTGTCAAAATCCCACTTCTCTTTCGAATTCTCATAGGGTTCCCACAGCACACTTGGTAGCTGTGTAAATACATTCCTCTCAGTTCATAGAAAGACAAGAGAATCACAGTTAATGTTTATCTGCAATGTTTGGGACTCATTTCACATGTGTATCATCTAGGGCTTAGAATTGTCTTTCCTGTATCAAACACTAAACAGCAGCTTGAGCAACATCGATGTTTATGTTTATCTTATGTAAATGGAGTCTGGAGGCGGACTGCTCAGGGCAGAATGATGACCCCATGGCCACTGTGGCTTTGGCTTCTGTTTTTTTGCTTCTGCATTCTGTCATATCCTCAAGGTCACTACCACATCCAAGAAGACTGTTGGGGCTTCAGTACACAATATCTGCATTGGGGGTCATGCTACGGTCTGAATGTTAGTGTCTCCTCCAAGCTATATGTTGAAATTCTAACTCCCAAGGTAATGGACCTCCTAAAGGCTCCATCTCCAAATACCATTACCCTGGGGGTTAGGAGCCATCTTGAATGGGCTGAGTGCCCTGATTATGTCATGGGGGGCAGATCTGTCATGGATGGGATTAATGCCATGATAAGAAAGACACCAGGGAGCTTGCTCACCCTTCTACCACGTGAGACACAGCTAGAAGGCACCACATGATAGCAATATGAAGGCAGAAAAAAAGTTGACACCAATTAAAATGGAAGGCTGACGATCACATAGTTAGAATCCAGAGGTCCAAGAGGTGGATAGATGCGGCCCTGCTAATGATACCAGGTGTGAACTTGCTGCGATATCCCTGTGGTGCTGCCACAGCTCGTCAGAACAGCCACCTTAGAAGCCTCAGCTAAAAAGTTCTGCTTGAGAAAACTGGCATGTCTAGAGAGGAGAATAGACACAAAAGAAAACTCTTTCTGGGGGTACATCCAGGTTTGAAAGACAGAGGGAAAATATAGCAAATGGAACTAGTGAAGAAGACAAAGGAACAGCAGCTGGAGAAATAGGGGCAAAGCAGGGCAGTGCAGAATGGCCAAGATCCAGGGAGGAGCATGGCTGGAGGGAAAGGGAGAGAGAAATGGAGCAGAAGCACTGAGAAGTCGAAGTCAAATGGAGCAGACGATGGCAGAGCAGGCCAGTGAGTCTAGTGTTTAGGAAGCCATTGGTGCCCAAAGAGGGCGTCGTATTTTGAGGTATTATGAGTGGGACAGATGGTAGTGTCCTTAAGTCTAAGTCAAAATGAGTAATTAAAAAATAAGAGTCAGCTGTGAAAATAACTTTGAAGGTTATAGCCAGTCCTTGCATTTGCATGATGCTTGGTGCTTTCCTAGCAGGACAAGCTCCATAATTGCAGGGCCCAATACAAAATCAAAACGTGGGTCCTTTAATGAAAAATCATTAAGTATTTCAAGATAGTAAGAGAACATTAAAATAAGTGCAGAGTCACTTTGAGTCTGGGGCCCTGTGCAACTCCATAGATTGCCCGCACCTGTGAAACACACCTGCTTCCAAGCAGTTTCCCTCTACTCTTTAATTTCAGAGATGAGTTTGGGAGATGGAAAAATCCATATGAGTCATTTGGGATGAATATCTTTGTTGGTTTTTCGGTATCTTATCACCCTTCTTACTTGGGAGGTAGAGGATTTCCCATTGCGTTCATCCAGGTGAGAAGCATGGTCCCCTCTACCAGGCAAATCCTCTCCCAGGCTTAATCAGGTGCTCCTTCCCAGGATTTTGAGTCTGAAGGGAGAAGTGCAAAGACGCAGGATTGTTAGAGACAATTTCCTGCAGTGGTGGCAGAATGGAGAGACCAGGGCAGAGGTGAGGGCAGGGCAGGAACAGCAGTGAGTGTCTAGCGGAACCCAGGGGTAGCATCCCATCCCATATTTCCCTGGAACCTGCTCATGCATTCTCTGCTGCTAGTCTTCCTTAACTGTTGCCCATTCTCCATGTACAAGTTTATGTTGGGAGAAGGAACCCTAAGACCATGCTTGGGTTTGGTAATTCACTAGAAGTATCATAGGACTCAGCAAAGCTGTCATGCTTACAGTTGTGATTACTACAGTGAAAGGGTACAGACTAAACTCAGCAACAGGAAGAGGCAACAAGGCAGGTCCAGGCATGAGCCTCCAGCTGTGATCCCCCAGTGCATATGTGACAGTGATTACCTCTTTTGACACTGATGTGTGCCAACACAAGTATTGCCAACCAGTGAAGCTCACCAGAGCCTGGGTGTCCAGAGTTTTTACCGGAGGTCAGCCATATAGACACAGCTGACGACCCACATGGCTGAGATTAGTATCCAGTCTCTTCAGAAGTTCAGCTGTGTCCCCAGGACCCCACCATAAATCACAATTCTAGCATAGCCTATATGACATAGCCCAAGACCCCCAAATAAACAAAGACACTCCAATTTGGCAAAACATTCCAAGGGTTTATGACTTTCCTCTCAGAGGTACGGATAGAAGGCACACCTTTCTTTGGGCAAGATAAATCCTTTACTGCACGCCAAGCCCTCTTCTCATGCTTTCTCATCCATTCCTCTGGGTTCTCTCAGCCCTTTCTTAGGAAGCCCCTCCAAAGAGTACCTGGATCCTCTCGATGCCTCCTGAAGTGGGCACAGCAGATACTGCAATCTCTAGGTTTCCAATGAGCCAACAGAGGCCCAGAGAGATCTAGGAACTTTCCTGATATCACACAAGTTGTTGTAGGGCTCACATGTCCTAGAACCTACCCCAATGTGCTTTTGATGCCACCCAGCTGTTGGGGATGTGATTGCTCTAACAGGCCAGCAGCTGCCCAGGGGGAATTAGTCATTGGAAATGTCAGAAGACTGAGGTTTTCTAAACTTCATCCCAAATGTTTGGGGATCTGATTTTTTAAAATTCTTCATAAGCCTGATGAAATTAACCTAGGGTTGGCCCTTCAACAGTATTCTAAGGAGTTTTTGTAGATAAATAGGGCTTTCTGTAGATTTTTACAAGTGTCCAAAAATAGCCTCCCTTCTCTATGTTAGGAAGCTGCCTAGACTTTCCAGGAAACATGGCAAAACCAGAGGGCATCCCTACATCCATGGAATGGAAAATAAGCCTTTATCACCAATAAGTGACATCCCTAAGTGACTATCCCCCACCGTGACCCAGAAGTAAAAGTCCTTTGTAGTGGGCAAGGCTTGTCTCCTAGCCAGAAGACAGCTCGCCCCAGCCTTACTGCCAGCTGGTCCCATCTGCTGCCAGGAGCCCTGGGAAAGAGATGGTCACTAAGGTAACTACAAGACACTGAGGGTTGGGCAGACACAGACACACAGCAGCTGCAACTGCTGGGCACACAGCCCGTCCCCTGCTCTGGAGGGACCCCGGGGGCCTTCTGCCAGCTGAGGCCTCAGACCTAGGGCACACAAGGCTGCCTAGAGAGAGGTGCTTTGAGAACCTTCTTGGTCTCTGTAGCATTCCTACAGATCATGGATCATGGGGACGTCTCTTCCAACTGGGGAGACTGAGGCCAGGAGCAGGAACTGACATTTAATAGCAGAGCTCAGACTTAAACTCAATGGTCCTGACATCAACTTCAGAGCTCCCTCGTTTAGAGGTGACCCCTTGATGTAATGAGCTCTCCAGGATCCCATAGAAAGGGGCTGAACACTGCTGCAGGGGACGATGCAGAAATACCTCATTCACTCTCTCAGTAAACGTTTACCAACTGAAATCAGTGTGTTGACAGGGACAAGGCTGTGCCTCCTCCAGGGGATCTAGTGGAGAATCCCTCCTTGCCTATTCTGGCTTCTGGTGGCTTCAGGCAGCTCCAGGCATCCTTGGCTAATGACTGTGTAACTCCAAACCGCCTCTATCTTCACCTGGTCTTCTCCTCTGTGTCCCCACACATTCTCTTCTCTCAGAAGGACACTTGTCAGGAGACTTAGGGCCCAGCTTAATCCAGAATAATCTCAGCTCAAGATCCTTAACTTCATCAAATCTTCAAAGACCCCTTCCCCAAATAAAGTCAGATGCACAGATTATAATAGATGTATATTTTGGTGAGGGGGCACCATCCAACCCACTGCCCCCACCCTCAGTCAGGCTGTTTTAAGCCATGGGTGCTGCAGGAAGCACAGCAGACAGGGCCCAGTTCTTTGAAATTTATAATCCAGTGAAGAAAAGACAGTCTACAGATGGTCACCAACTTATGATGGTTCAATTTAGAGTCTTTTACCCTTAAGAGGACGCAAAAGCAATATGCATTTAATAGAAACAGTACTTCAAGTACCCATAAAACCATTCTGTTTTCACTTTCAGTACAGCATTCAATACATTACATAAGATATGTAGCACTGTATTGCTAAATAAGCTTTGTATTTATTGGATGATTTCCCTAACTGTAGAATAATGTAAGTGTTCTGAGCATATTTAACATAGGCTAGGCTAAGCTATGATATTTGGCAGGTTAGGTGTACCAAATGCATTTTCAGTTTACAGTACTTTCAACTTATGATGGGTTTATGGGATGTAACTTTACGGGCATCTGTATAACAACGTACTTTCAAGTTATGATAACTGCTCTGAAGAAAAGTTAGGAAGGGCAAAGGAAGACTGGGCATGGGGTGGGTTCTCTTTTGGGTGAAATGGTCACAAAACTCTCTTGGAAGGGGTTTTTGTTGGTTCCGACCACACACAAATTTCCACCTATCCAAGTTCAGGGGCCTGGGAGACAACAGGATAGTACCGTGGAAAGAGCAGAAACTTAGTAGCTTGTCTCTCACTGGGCATGTGTCGGAGGAGTGCGGCATTTCCTGCAGTTCTTGTGGCTGTAAGCTGAAAATGCATTTCATACACATAATCCACCACCAAATACCACAGCTTAGCCTCGCCTGCCTTAACTGTGCTCAGAACACGTACATTAGCCCACGGTTGGGCAAATCATCTAACACAAAGCCTATCTAGTAATGAAGTGCTAAATATCTTATGTAATGTATTGAATGCTGTACTGAAAGTGAAAACAGAATGGTTGCATGGGTATTTGAAGTACTGTTTCTACGAAACACATACCGTTTTTGCATCATTTTAAAGGTGAAAAATCCGAATATCTGCCAGTGAAAGGAAATGGTGGCACTTTGGGACTGCAGTCATTGGAACCTGTACTTTCAAGACTGCCATTTACGGAAGGTTTTCTAAGAACGAGGCACCCTCACCCAGCAACCAGGATGCTGACTGGAACTTGTCCATTGAGAATTCCTGAGTCCTCAGAAATGAAGATAATGGGGTCTCACACATTTTTAAAGGAGGTGTTAGACACATGCCTACAGAAATGCACAAATCTGCAAAAACCTGTGACCCTTGCTCCCCACTCCCTTCCAACCTACACAAGAGGTGAGAAATTCAGAGAAGATTGATCACAGAAAGCTGTCCCTTAAAGCAAATGCACAGGTGTGGAGCTTGTGACAGTGTTTGTCCTCCTCTTTTTATTATTTTTAGAGACAGAGTCTCGCTGTGTCACCTAGGCTGGAGTACAGTGGCACGATCACAGCTCACTGCAGTCTTGAGCTCCTGGGCCCAAGGGATCCTCACAGCTCAGCCTCCTGAGTAGCTAGGGCTACAGACCCATACCATTGTGCCTAACTTGTCTCAGCTTTTCTGAGAGGAATGAGAAAAGCCAGGGCTCCTCATCCTAAATGAGGGGAAGGGGCAGGAGAACTTCTGGGGGAGTGGAGGGGGTGTCCATGGGCCAGGCTGGTTTCTGACTGCATGCTGAATGCCTCCTAAGCTGCTGAACTGTGCACCTGAGGCCACTACAAGGCCAGAGCGGAGTGCAGTGACAATGCTGAGTGACATCTTGGCCTCCTGAACTTTGGAGGCCACACAACAGAGTCAACTTTTTCCTGAAGATGTCCAGGAGGCATGAAGAGGATGGTCAGGCAACCTGGGGAGCAGTCTGCACCCCCAGAGACTGAGTGAGCTGAGCCAGCACCAAGGAAGGGGCCAGACTAGAGCCACCCTGGAAACAACCCTGCCCAGGTAGGCTGCCTGCCAGACCTCCAGGGTGGGCCCCTGGGGTGGGAGATGAAGAGATGAGAAGGAGTTGGGAGAGGTCAGACACAGGGTGTGTCTGCCATGCAGCAGGCCCCAGGTGGGGGCAGGGGTGGAAGTCAGGCTAGTGGATATCTCTGAAGAACCCACAAAAAATACCTCCTGGGAGAGAGAAAAGAAAGGGGGCTGTTATGGGTTGAACAGTGTTTCTCACAAAGATGTGTTGAGTGAATTCCTCACCCCTAGAACTTGTGAATGTGATCCTGATTTGGGTATGGGGTTGGGGCTGATGTAATGAATTAGAATGAGGTTGCAGTGGACCAGGGTGGGCCCTTAATCCATTAGGACTGTTGTCCTTATCAAAAGAGGGAAATTTGGACAAGGACACAGAGGAGACAGTGCCATTTGAATAGATGCGAAGACTGGAGTCATGGTGTCACTATCTAAGAATAGTGCTTCTGGGCTGCCAGAAGCTGGAAGAGGCAAAACAAGACCCTGCCCCAGGGGTTTCAGAGGGAAGGTGGTTCTGCCAACACTTTGATTTTGGACTTCTAGCTTTCAGAACTATGAGAGAATAAATTTCTGTTGATGTAGACCACCCAGTTTGAGGTATGCTGCTATGGCAATCCTAGCAAACTAATGTAAGGGTCAACCTTTGGTCATCTGCCACATAGAAGACCCATGGCCAGATGCTTCAAGGGTCAGGTGAGGCAGCTTTGAGTTCACATCTCTCCATTCCCATCCCCTCCCCCAGCCAGCACCAGGTGTAACAGGGCATATGAGGGACACACCTATTCCTGAGACTGTCCTTGCCTGAACTGGGGGAAAGGTAACTGCTTTGAATGGGACATGAGATGGGGGAAAAAAAGTAAAAATGAAGATCTGAGTGACTTAGATTGGACTTGAATCTTTTTACTACCAGCACATGCTATAGGATCTACCTGTAGTATGAGAAGCTTCCCCAGAGAGCCAAGAATAGGGAATAATCCACAGGAAACATACAGGTAGGAATATCTGATGGGCTCTGGCCCAAAACTTTCCCCTAAGCCTCAAGGAGAGCCAAAGCACTACTCTGAAAAAGTTGGAGGCCGAAGAAAGTTTTCTCAGATTCCCTGCCATCTCCTGGGCTTTTCCACAAATGGAAAGAACGCTCAGTTCAGCTTCACTAAAGTCTTGGCTTCCTGTTCCCCAGGGACTAAAACCTAACCTGGAGCCCAGGTCACTACACGGAAATGATCAAGACCTCAAGGAATTTCAAAACACTTACTCAGGCAGCAGCTTTACCTGGAGGCTGGCCAACAAAGGTCACATACTGGACAGAGCAACATTCTGTGGCGGGGGGAGTGCTTTCAGAGAGGTAAGCCTTTGGGACTGTAGATTAGGATCCAAATACCACTGTAAATAGAGTAGAGCTTCCTGGTTGAGGGCTTGGTTGCTCAAGGTGAACAGTGCGCGTCTTTGTCCATAGTCAGCTCCACAGTCTGGAGTAAGTTACTCTATTATCAGAGTTAATGGCAGGAAACACAAGTCCCCAAGTGGGTTTTAGGTATATAGAGAATTAATACAGATAATTAGGTGCTGGCAGAAATTATCTGAAGGCTATTGGGAAGTTGGGTGGCTCTAGACTGGGTCTCTAGGAGTGTTTAAAGGGCATCCCAAATTTGTTTCAAGTAGGTATGGTGAGACACGAAAGTGACTGTCATGAAGAAGTTTGCTACTCACAGGTCCCTAGAATCAGGGCATGCAGGGCCATATGGAGAAGCACCCATGTTAGTCCTTTACTGAGGTTTCCACATGGAGGAACAGGCAAGGTAGGGTAAGCAGCTTTAGGATTGTCTAGTTTGAATAATCTTAGCAGGCTCTCGGGCACAGGGGCTGCCCCTAGTTGTCTGTCCCTAATTGCTTTTCCCTAGGGCTGTCCCTGGGAACAGACCCCCACCCAACTTCCCAAACTGGAAGTTGTCTGGACCTGGGGTGATTAGAGCAGGTGGATAGTGACCTGAAGTATGAGAGCAGATATAGGTCACGCTTAGGGTATGGCTCTGGATTAATTGGTTTGCATATGAAAGGCACATGGGCTCACAGACCAGATGCTTGCTATTCCTAGGAATTCATTAGTCCTCCAAGGACCAGACATTTGCTCTTCCTAGGAATTCATTAGTCCTCCAGGGTCAGCAAAGTCCCAAGATGTCAAAGCATTGAAAACACAGAATAAAAACACCAACTGAGCAAGGAGTGGCTTCTGCAACATTTGAGAAGGGAAGGAAATAGGGGGCTACAAGGAAGCTCATGAGTGCCAGAGGATTAAGATAGTGTCTATAAACCACTAGCAGAGTTAAAGGCATTAAATCCTCAATTAACAGTGACTGCTACAATTCTTAGCACTGTTTTGAGTCCTGTAACTTGGACTACACAGACAATGATCATATTATTAAGTTTGCACTTAAAAAGAAAAAAAAAGTCCCCTGCCATTTGACTATCTCTGAGACATGTGGAGGGTGAGACTCCCCAGGAGCACCTACTAATCACATATGCATTCCAGCGATACTGGATGCACTAAGTTAAACTGGTGACCTGGAGCATAGTTGAGGTGCGTAGTTCTGAACCTCACCTTTTTATAAAGGTTTGGTCCTTGCTGGGGGCTGACATTGCCTGTAAGAGGGCCTAACAAATCTCCAGTGTTCTTTCCAGCATCTTCCTGTAATACCCTTAGAGTTCTTCTATCCATGTAGTGCTTTCTGTTGCCCACTAGCCAAGGAGCAGAATGAAGTGAGACCCAAACCAGAAGGTACACCTGAAATGCAGGTAGGGTGGGCCAATCCCCACATGCTCACAGCAGAAGTGCAGAAAAAGGGAGCAGGAAACACACCTCTTGTGAGCACCATGGATGGCCGTTTTGCATTTAGCCATCAGCAATGCCTTGAGACTGAGATGCCTCTATAAAACATGCTCAGTTTTATAGAGGATGGCAAAGCTCAAGAGGTGTACTAGCAGAGGTCCCACAGCAGGGTTCACACCCCAGTCTGCCTTACTCTTCGGGCCAGGAGGCTTCCAAACATATTACACAGCCTACAGAAAGAACTGCACATAAAGAATGACCTGTGGAGGAGGCTGCCATTGCCATGCCCATAGAGGACAGCCTGGTGGGTTTGGGGAAACTGTGGAGTGAGGTCAGGGTGTCAGAGAACAGCAAGAGAGGCAGGCAGCAAAGACTTCCCTCCATGTCCTTGTTCTCCCACAGACCCCCACCCAGCTTCCCAAACTAAAACTGCATTTCTATGCACTTTTGCTAATGGAAATCCCAGCAGAGGAGTTTTTGACTTTAATGGTTTGTTTTAATAACACGCACCTCACAATTACTAAAGTGATACACATCATTGTAAAACAGAGAAATGTACATTGTTTGAAGACAGGTCACCACATCCACTAGGATGGCTGTTATAAAAAAGATAATAGCAGGGTTGATAAGGACAGGAGATATTGGAACCTTCATCCTCTGCTGTGTTTGGTACAGCTACTTTGAAAAACAGATTGGCAGGTCCTCAGAAGGTTAGACTGAGTTACCATGTGACCCAGCAATTCCACTCCTGAGAATAGGCTCAAAAGAAATGAAAATATAGGTCTACGGAAGAGTGTGTACATGAATGTTCACAACAGCATTATCCACAGCAGCTAAAAGTAGGAAGCAATCTAAATTTCTGCTAATTAATGAGTAGGTAAAGAAAATAGAGTATATCTAGACAATAAATGTTATTCAGCAATACAAAGGAATGAAGTGCTGATATGTGCCGTGACATGGATAAACCTTAAACATGTTATGCTAAGTAAAAGCAGCCAGTCACAAAAGACCACCTGTCATATGATTCCACTTTAATGAAATGTCCAGAGTTCATAAATCTATAGATAGCCAGTAGATTAGTGATTTCCTAAGGCAGGGATGGGTGGCTGGCTACTAATGAGTGTAGGGTTTCTTTGAAGGGTTAAAAAAGTGTTCCAACATTGATCATGGTGATGGTTGTACAACTCTGTGAATATGCTAGAAATTATTGAATTGTATACTTTGGTGAATTTTGTGATATATTAATTGTATGCCAATAAAGGTGCTATAAAATTATAAAAACTTGTACATGGATGTTTATAGCAGCTTTACTCATAATTGCCAAAACTTAAAAGCACCAAGGTGTCCTTCAACAGATGAATGCGTAAATACACAGTGGGACATCTAGAATATGAAATATTATTCAATGCTTAAAATAAATGAGTTGCCAAGCCATGAAAAGATGTGGAGGAAGCTTAAATGCATATTTCTATGTGAAAGAAGCCAGTGTGAAAAGGCTACACACTGTAAAATTCCAAATGCTGTAGATGACATTCAGAGAAAGGTAAAATTATAGGGACGGTAAAAAGTTCAGTTGTTGCTAGGGACTGGGGAGAGAGAAGGATGAAGAGGCAGAGCACAGAGGATATTTACTGCAGTGAAACTATTCCATATAATACTATGATGGGTAGATCCATGTCATCACACATTTTTGTCAAAGCTCAAAGAATGTACAGCACCAAGAGTGGACCCCAACGGAAACTATGGACTTTGGGTGATAATGATGTGTCAACGTAGATTCATCAGTTCTAACAAATGCCGCACCCTGGTGGTGGATGTTGATAGTGGGAGCAGCTGCGAGTGTGGTGGGTGGAGGATATATTGGAACTTGGTACTTCTTTTTTTTTTTCACTAATGATGCAGTTTATATCCTTTCATATTAACAGATAAAAACACATACATTCTCTAAGCACAAAGCTTATATTCACAAATAACTCTCTGCTTAAATACAAAATTTCAATTAATAATCACCATAAGAATTTAGTTATTCAATGCAACTACTAATCTAATGTCATCAACAAAATCTAAGCAACTTTATCACAAAACCAGGGTTTTATTCAGTGGGCATGCATTAATAATCTTTACAACTTTAACATTACACCAGAAAAGGAATTGAATATATAAAAGTTCCCTTGATTTTTGGTGGTTTTCAAATTTCATGGCACAGATTACAAAAAGAAAAACCCTGTAAAAACAGATTTTAAATATTTTCAATAAAATGGTAAAAAACTGAATATATACCTTTAAGCTTTCATACCGGGCTGAAGATTTAAAACATTAAGCTGGCCCCAATCTGTCAAAACTGACAGGTAAATATTTATAATGACCAGACAGAGTTTAGTTACAATGGTACTGGAAGTCTACACTCTCCTATCAAAAACGCTTTAGGGTTAATTTCTCAATGCAAACATGTCATTTTAAATACTGTGAGATATAAACTTGGAAACATACTTAGAGTTTGGAGAGAGACGAACAATAACACACAAGTCAATCTTATTTCTGACCTGTCAACAAAGCCCTCTGGCTCCCAAACACCCAACATTGTCCCTCAATATAAAAATTAAAAACAGCAGAATGATCTTACCCCACGGGCTGACATTTTTCTAGAGAATTATCTTTCACTACGTATCAAAGCAGGGCTCAAGATCCATTAACCTTCTACAAAGTGTAATAGAAGAGCACCAAATTTATAAACTGATCTGGCAACCCAAAATGATATACCTTTCAAATGGAAACAAACTTTTTCCGATTGTTTTATGTGCCATGTTATTCTTGAAACTTACGTGGCTACAAATAAGAAAAAAATTAGGGAAGCTTTGAATATATCTTGTACTTTTCATCAAGGCTAAAGTGCAAAATATCTCCATTATCTCTGGTATTTTAATGGGGGAAAACATCAAAAAGGAAATAAAGTGACATATAAAAAAGGAAATGAAGTGACAGCAGAACTAATACAAAGAAAGCACTCTCAAATATACACTTGAAAACTATTATTTTACTACCAATTTAATTTTTCTTTCTTCAGCAAAGTCTGTCAATGAACCAAGTTCTTACAGAACTTAAGATTTTGTTTCATTCTTTCCAGGACCAGAAATTCAAAAATTACAGGAAAAAAGAATGGAAAAAAATAACACTGCGTGACAATGGACACTAAGTTCATAAAGAACTTCTTTTTAAAATGAAATATTATGGAAGAAAATACCATGAAAAGAATAATCCTATGAGAATTGTTTTTAAGGACAGTAAATTTGAGCCTTGGGTCTTCATGAAGATATTACAATTTATATAGAAAACTATAAATATACAAGACTCCGAGGGGGGAAAAAGTCAGAATACATAATATTTAATATTCTATAGGACTAAAAATCTTTTGAGGGAAGTGGGAAAAGGACAGCCAACTGAATCTTTAAGAATTCAGAAACTATGAAAAATTCCTGGGTCAAAAAGGTGCTCCAAGTGGAACCACACTTTGTGGGGGGAAAAAAAACACATGAAACTTTAGATATATTTTTTAAAGGAAAGAAAAAAGTACTGAATAAATGCAATTCTAGCCGAAAAGGAAATCTTAAATAAAGGGGAAAAGATGTGAATAGTTTAAACAAGCCTGGCTCAGAAAGGAAACTGAACAACATATCCAAGATCTGTCCATAAAAGTAATGCCAGTGCATCTTTAATATTAAAGAAATAGGCTATAAAGAATTCAGTCTCAGAATTGGTTTTTAAAAGCTCCTTTGTGCTCCTTTGTAGGTGCGTAGTAAAGTTCCATAGGTTTGTTCACTTTCCAGTATTTCTCACTGACCAATTCCAAAGAAAAAGAGCCATTCAATACAGTGAACTGGCCACTGGCTGTTGCTATATAAATAGTATACTGCTTCTCACTGGCTGTATCAAGGTTCATCTGGTTTGATTCACCTTTGCTTCGAAGTTCTTCTAAAGCTAACCTCACAGCCAGACACTTGGATAAGTGATCAACAGCGGCGTTTCCTGAAGTCTTTATGTATCTTGTCTGTGCACTGTCATCTTTTTCCATAAGTGTGGGGTGAGGCCTGAATACTAATTCAATTTCACTAGCACCATCCATTACTGGATCAATTGCCACTGCTGCATTGGTTATCAAGCTCAAGCCCAGAATCATCAGGTGTTTTGGTCCGTTTGTTACTAGGGCCTGCTTCCTGATTGCTATGTGTGGAGGCATTACTACAGTGTGAACTGTCACCATTATCTTCTGCTCCACTACCATTTTCAATCTGTTGTTTCTTGCCTCGCTGCAGTCTGTTCATGGCCTGTATCTTCAGTCCTTCCTCAATGCTGTGACTGAGTGCTTGCTGATTATTGTGCTTGTTGATCCTGGCTAATACTCTCTCTTGATGAGCTTCATACTCATCACGACTTGGATAAATTTTGCTGATGAGTGCATCAAAGTTTGGGTCTGGCCTTAGTGATCTTTTGGAAACTAGTTTTTTCCAACAGGTAGGACATTCTATGTTGCCACTTCTAAGGGCTGTGATGATACAGTCTGCACAAAAACGATGCAAACACTCCTTTGTAGTCATGGTGTTCTTCAACATATCCAAACAAATTGGGCACATTAGTTCACTGTGTAGACTTCGAGGTGAAACCACAATTTCTAAGCCATCTGTTATTGCCTCCTGAGGTGTTCATTGTAATTCATATACACTGAGTTCCCATGTTTTGCTTAATGGTTGAGTTCCGTTTGTCTGCACAGCCTGAGACATTGCTGTAATCCCAGCTACTTGGGAGGCTGAAGCAGGAGAATCGCTTGAACCTGGAAGACGGAGGTTTCAGTGAGTAGAGATCATGCCATTGCACTCCAGCCTGGGCAACAGAGTGAGACTCCATCGGCTCCTGCCCCAGGCAGGGGCTCCACTGGCCACGGCCGGAGCGAGACTCGGGTACCAGCCACTGCGGCCGCCGGCGCCGCCGCACAACATGGCAAGCCTCGGCTTCTGCAATTGGGAGCTTGGTACTTTACACTTAATTTTTTATGTGAACTTAAAACCGGTCTAAAAAATAAATGCGTGCAAAAATACAGTTAGATAGAAGGAATAAGTCCGGTGATTTTATAGCATAGTAGGGAAATTATAGCTAATAATAATTTATTGTACCTTTCAATACAGCTGGAAGAATTGTAATATTCCCAATACAGAGAAAGATAAATGTTTAAGGTGAAGGATATACCATTGCTCTGATTCGATCATTACACCTTGTATACATGTGTCGAAATATCACATGTACCTCCCAAATATGTACAACTACGACATATCAGTAAAAAATACAGAACCACCTATTTTTTTAAAAAAATCACTTAATGAAAAAAAATCACATGGGACTCTGACCACACACGCAGATATGATAATCACTCAACAGTTCGACCAATGTTCTTGGCTCTTTGTAAAGACTTAAAAACATAGTTTCCTGTTACAGTGTTTTTGCCTGTTTCTTCTTTGCTAGAGTGAAAGGAAAATAAATGTTGAGGGCCTCAAATCACTAAACTAAAGGGAAAAGTCAAGCTGGGAACTGCTTAGGGCAAACCTGCCTCTCATTCCATTCACAGTCATCCTTCTGCTCACCGAGATAAATGCATATTTGCTTGCTTCCTTAGGAAAGGATAATCAGAAGCTCAAAAGAATGCAACCACTTGTCTCTTATCTACCTATGACCTGGAAGCCTTCCTCACCATTTTGAGTTGTCCTGCCTTTCGGGACCAAAGCAATGTTCATCTTACATATGTTGATTGATGTCTCATGCAAATGAAGCTGTTCCCCGACCACCCTGGGCACACGTTGTCAGAAACTCCTGCGGCTGTGTCATAGGCATACATCCTTAACCTTGGCAAAATAAACTTTCTAAATTGACTGGGACCTGTGCAGATATTCAGAGTTCACACTAGCGATATGTTGCAAATATTTTTCTATGTCAATAAAGGTATTATATTTTAAAATACCTCCATGGAACTGCATTATGTGGATGAACTATAATTAATTTAAACACCACATTTTTTTACACATCATCATAATTTGTGTTGTTACAAAGAACATTGTGAAAAAATCACGTTCATAAAATAGATTCTTAATGACAATAAAACACTGAATATTTGCTGAGTGCTTACTAAGAGCCAGTGACTGAGTGAAGTGCCTTGCAAATGTTGCCTCAATTAATAGGGAAATGTAGGTAGTAGATACTAAAATTAATTCCATTTTACAGAGAAAGTGAGGCTTGGGGATTCAGTGACTTGTCTAAGGTTAAACAGCTCTAAACAGCAAATACTGTAATCAAACGATTTGTTTGAAATTAGAACTTGAACTGTTAATCATTTTGGACGCCAAAATATACTGAGTTTATGTCTCTTTTAATTCTTTGGATACCTTCTATCAAATAGCTCTCCAGAAAAGTCGTATTAATTTACAGTTTCTAACAAAAATGCAGAAAAGTGCTCATGATCCCTGTCATTGGTTTTACAGTTCTTCATTATCTTGTATTTAGTATGTAAAAATTGGTCTCTTGTGCTTGTTTCAATTTGTAATTTTTAAGTTACTTGGAAGATTGCATACTTTTATGTTTACTGACTGTATGCATTTGTTTTTTTTCCAGAATCGGTTTTGCACATCCTTTTCTTCTCTTCCTTTGAGCTCTCTTTTTTCTTACTGATTTTTTATGGCAAAATATTTTTCATGCTTTATAATTATTTCTTTTTTTTTTTTGAGAAGGAGTCTCACTCTGTCACCCAGGCTGGAGTGCAGTGACGTCATCTCGGCTCACTGCAACCTCCGCCTCCCGAGTTCAAGCAGGCTCAGCCAGAGTCAAAGGCTCCTTAGTTAAAACCTCAATAATTCCAGAGCTTCCTTATGAAAGGATCTACTTTCCCAAGGAAGCCTCCTGAGTAGCTGGGACTATAGGCGCATGCCGCCACGCCCAGCTAATTTTTTGTATTTTAGTAGAGACGGGGGTTTCACCGTGTGGCTCAGGCTGGTCTCAAACTCCTGAGCTCAGGCAATCCACCTGCCTGGGCCTCCCAAAGTGCTAGGATTACAGGCTTACACCACTGCGCCCAGCCACAATTTTTTATTGTAACTTGACATTCCATTAATTTTTATTGATTATTGATTTTAGACTAAAGTCAAGTGTGGGCTCTAGTTAGAAACCTTGGACAGAGAGAAGGATGGCAAAGCGCAGGAGAATGGTTTTCACTTGTGTTAAAGCAGCAGAAAACTTTTTGCCTGATAACATTTTTATCAGATCCTAGAGTGAGATATAAAATATTTCCCAACCCAAAGGCATGGGCACCAATTGGAATAGACTCAGGCCTTGGCCATGCCAGGCATTGTCCTTTGAATGAGGGGAACATGGGGACATATCAGGTGTGCAGGTGTCCTCCAGGAGTGGGCCTCCGAGAACTTGCTCTTTCGGGGATCTGCCTGATTACTCCAAGGTGGAGTGGGAAAGGGATATTTGGGGGAATTTGGCCTCCCGGGCTGTTCTGCCAGCCTCTGTAGCTCTGCTGGCCTCCAGCCCCAGAGGCTGTCTCCTAAGCAGGGACATGTCATGCTAATCTCCCCAAATGGATCTCATCTTTTCATGTAGGTCTTGGCAGTTCTTCCGCTGAAGAAACGTGGGTCAGGGGGTTCTCCAGTGGGGAAGAGGGCAGGTGTGGGTGAGGGCAGGTGTGGGTGAGGGCAGCAGGGGAGACATGGCCTGTCCTCCTCATTCCCTGAACCTCACAGGTGAGGGTGGTCTCGCAGAAGACTGAGTCTGAATGAAGAGGGCGGGAACTCACCTTTCCCTAGCCACTCTTCTCATCTGTCCTCCCTCCATCACTCTGGGAACTGCACCCTCCCCGCTACCATCTTGCTTTGTGTGTTTTGTCATCTTGCTACCACTGGATGCCCAGGTCTCATGAAGGGGAGACCGCAGGGTCTTCCGAATGCTGGTCAGTCTGAGAACTGGCTGAATTCCCCGTTATCTGGAAGGGAGCAGGATGTGTCAACGTGAGTCTTGATTTTTCTAGGAAAATACTGAGTCTGGCTCCCCTAAAAAAAGCATGTTCCATCTGTAATGTGTCTTGGACCTTGTTCCTTGCAAAACAAAAGCTCTGAAATTATTGAGGTTTTAACTAAGGAGACTTTGACTCTGCCTGAACCTGGTTTATACTGTGGTTACAACAATGACTCTTTCTTAATCCTCTTTTATGATCGGCACCAGTTGCACCTGGGATTGTTTCCTCTGATTCTGAATAGGGTGATGTGGCCACCCTTCTGTTTCCCATAGTGGAATAGTCTTTTGCATCAGACAGACTGGGTTTAATTCTCATCTCCCCACCTGCTGTGTGGTTTTAGGGGGTTCACTTGGCCTGCCTAGATCTCAGGCTCCTCAGCTGTAGGCCTGAGATATGACCCTCCTTGCTGTGAGGATTAAGACAGATGTGGCAGGTACCCACCCCTCCTTTCTCTGTACCCTCTGGTCCCTGTGTGGAATCAGCTGATGTGTATGTCATCTGGAGGGGCACATGGACGTGGACAGTTCTAGGACCCTTTGCTGCTCTGCTGGACTTGCCCCTTCTATGGACTGGACCTGGTCCAGCTGTCAAACACAGCCCTCAGCGCCACAGAAAGGCTGCAGAGGGAGGGAACGGGACAATGGTTCGAGTCAGGTCTGAAGCCAGCCTGCTTGGGTTTGAATCCTGCCTCTGCCACTTACTGTATTACTTTGAACTTGCAGCTTCTCTAAATGGCAGGGTTGATGAGTTGCGAATGGCTACTTAAACATAAAAGCTTAGTGTCATTTGATCATAACAGTAGTGAAGGAAAACGAACTGCTCTAGGACGAAACCCAGGAGTTGGGAGGCTGCCTTTGTGTGTATAGATGGAGTTCATGGACACGTAGGAGACTGTAATTCCCAGTTAGGATGCTGATTCTGCAATGAGATAAGACCTCACTTTTCAAATGGGGTTAGCAGCTTGCTAGGGGGATTATTTTGTGGCCTAATTAAATAATGGGAAGCAAAAGGATTTTTGCAGCTGAAGGAAAGACTGCATGGATATCAGTCATCTATGTTAAAATGACAAAGCTAATTACTGCCATTTTAATAGGGAAATCATAAGAATGCAATTTACAGTGGCAGTAGGGTGCTCTCCTCAGGGGGCGAAGCGGGACAAACCCACAGCTGTAGGTCAGAGACTCGTATTTGGGTGGGTCTTGACTTCTTGACTAGTGTGTGACCTGTGACCTAGGGCAGGCTGTTTAGCCTTTGCAGGCCTTTCCTGCTCTGAAAAGTGGAGATAATTAAAGCAATCTCATCTAGTAAAGAAGGTAGTTGAGAACACAGTACAGAAAGTACCAGGCTCTACAAAAGGCAAGGGCGGATTATCGTCACCCCTTGATCGTCTCTCGCAGCTGTCAGAGCAGGGGAGCCCTACCTTACCGGAAAATGGAGATTTTGTTTCCTTGCTCATTAGTTATTTGTCCACTGCCTTTTCCCACAAGGATTCAAGGCAGCATGTAGAAGTGTATGTACCTATTTTACATGTAAGAAACAGCCATCTGAAACTCTCTGTGGTATTCATGGCAATCAGTATTCTAATGAATAGCATAAGGAGTTTCAGATGGCTATTTCTTTTCTGCTTTTCTTTCTTTTTTGGGGAGAGAGTCTTGCTTTGTCACCCAGGCTGGAGTGCAGAGGCACAATCTTGGCTCACTGCAACCTCCACCTCCCGGGTTCAAGCGATTCTTGTGCCTCAGCCTCCAGAGTAGCTGGGATTACAGGAGCACACACCACCATGGCCCGCTAATATATTTTTTTTAATTTTTAGTAAAGACGAGGTTTTGCCATGTTGCCCAGGCTGCTCTCGAACTCCTGCAGCCATGCTGGGAGGTTTGCATTATTGTTTTTATATCACTCAGAGCGGAGAGCCTCTCAGAGGCAAGATTGTTTGACCAAAGTTACTTGTTAAGATAGAGGCAATGCCTTGATTCAGGCTCAGGTCTTTCTAATTCCAAAGTGGAAACCCTTTTCCACTTTCTCCTGCAGTTTTCCAGAAAAGAGTCTGTTTTTATTTAAAAAAAAAAAAAAAAAAAGACTGAGTTTACCAGTGTCTGGGCTGCTCCTTAGCAAATAGCTTTAAAGATTTCTGAAATTTCCTGAAAGAATTTGGGGTAGAGGACAACTCCCTCAGGCCCACACACTCAGCAACCCCCAGGAATGGGGAATAGACTATGATTCCCAGAACACCAGGGATTAGAAGGCATCCAAGGGTCACCTAACCTTCTGTCCAGGATGGGTACAATTCAGTTCCTTTGGCTTGTGCCATCTTCCTGCCTTATTCCATCTTCTCTAAAACATCTACCCATGGAAAGTCTTGGTCCTTTGAGCTCACTACGGTGACTCCTAAAAACACTGAAGTCTCCAGTAGCTGCCTCTGAATTCCCAAGTCAAGCATTGGCTCAACTGACCAGAAAGGTTATTAAATGGAAGAGAGAGAAAAGGCGAGCAAAATGTACATGACTATAGAACGGCAGGATGGAAAATCCCTAAGTGAATTCATTGGTGAATGCATCCAGACATCGATTCCCACTTTACAGGCAGACAACACGAAGGCCTGAAATAGTTGGGGGATCCTTCCAATACTTCATAGTGGAGCTTTGCTAGAATCTATTTTTTCTGAGTCCTAATCCAGTGACTTTGAATATACATTATTTTTCTATCCATGGCAGTTTTTTCTCATAGACGCATCACATGAGAGATGCTTCATGCATCCCCTTTTTGGCTTCTTACCAAAGGCCTTATAAGTATTAAGCATTAACATTTCATTTTTTTCCCTTCTTTGTAGGTGGCATATTTCAAGAGTAAAAATTGATTTCCAAGTTTCATTGAGGACTGGCCTAATTCCCTGTGTGGGGCCTGCCCTCCTTCCCTCCCTCCTTCCTTCCTTCCTTCCTTCCTTCCTTCCCTCCCTCCCTCCCTCCCTCCTCCTTCCTTCCTTCCTTCCCTCCCTCCCTCCCTCCTTCCCTCTTTCCCTCTCTCTCTCTCTTTCTTTCTTTCGATGGAGTTTTACTTTTGTGGTCCAGGCTGGAGTGCAATGGTGTGATCTCAGCTCACTGCTGTCTCCGCCTCCCGGGTTCAAGAATTCTCCTGCCTCAGCCTCCTGAGCTGCTGGGATTACAGGCACACGCCACCATGCTCGGCTAATTTTTATATTTTTAGTAAAGACAGGGTTTCGCCATGTTGGCTAGGATGGTCTCCAACTCTGGACATCAGGTGATCCGCCCACTTCGGCCTCCCAAAGTGCTGGGATTACAGGCGTGAGTCACTGTGCCCAGCCGGAATTTCCACCTTTTAATGGATACATTTGGATGCCCTAAACAAGTGAATGACATTTAATTCACTGATTTTTAAAAATCATCAAGAAACATTAACATCAAAAAGAAAAAGATACAAATGTCACTAAATACGTACTGAAAATATCCAATAAATATGTTTAAATATTTAATTACATTCTTAAAACTGGGTACCTTTTTAAAACATCTGTAAGCTTGGCAAGAACTAGAGGTCACTCATTCAACCCAGGGCTGGTAAAAATATGGGGACTTCAGGTACGCTTCTACACTTGGTGCCTCTGGAAGGCAATTTGGCAACAGAAATCAAGACTTTGTCCAATGAATTCTGCTCTCAGAATGTATCCTAAGGAAATAATCAGAGCATCGTCCAGCACAGAGGAATCGATTAAACAAATGGAGACATGGCCATACGTGGGAATTCTACATAGCCGTTGGAAACATTTTAAATTATTGACATGGAAAAATGCCCACTACATGTAGAGGGGATGAAGCATGTTACAGGCCAGCATGTGTGGTAGAGTCTCACTGAGGTATATTTACATGTGGAAACCTATACCTATAAGTGGAGAAATATGCACCAGATTAGACGGTGAAATTATAGGTATTCTGGGGTACGTGTGCAGGTTCGTTATATAGGTAAACTCATGTCATGGGATTTGTTGTACCCCATGACACAAGTTTACATTTATAACAAACCTGCACACGTACCCCAGAATTATTTCATCACCCAGGTATTAAGCCCAGTGCCCAACAGTTATTTGTTCTGCTCCTTTCCCTCCTCCCACTCTCCACCCTTAAGCAGGCCCCAGTGTCTGTTGTTCCCCTCTTTGTGTACATGAGTTCTCATTATTTAGCTCCACTCACAAGTGAGGACATGCGGTATTTGGTTTTCTGTTCCTGCATTAGCTTGCTAAGATTAGTGTCCACATATTACTTATGGAACAAAACAATAAAAGCTCTAAAAATGTGTGATAATTACCATTGCTTGAGCCAGGAAGCGGGCTACTCTCCCCACTGTCCCCTCCTCAGCATGGAACAGCAGTGCTGGAAGCCCTATGCTGGCCTACGCAGGAAGCCCCCCTTCCCAGCCCTGGCACTGCACCCGGACTCTCGGAACGCCAGGGCCTCGTTTCCTGGTTGGCACATAGATATCCCCATTTATATTGTACCCACCTTGCAGGGTGGAATCGGAAGTTAGGAAGAGAAAAGAATTATCTGGGCATGGTGGCACATGCCTGTAGTTCCCACTACTTGGGAGGCTGAGGTGGGAGGATCCCTTGAGACCAGGAGTTCAAGGCTGCAGTGGAGCTATGGTTGAGCCACTGCACTCCAGCCTGGGTGACAGTGAGACTATATCTTTGAAAAAACAAAAAAGAAAGAAAAACAGTGCCAGCCATCACATAAATACACCTCATGCTGTCATGATTCCTTAGTGAGAAAAAAGGTGATTCAATAATATAAAATATAAACAGGATAACCAGAACAATCTATTCATAATCCAAATGCTAAAAATAACACTCAGCAAAGCCAATCTGTGGAGAATTAGAATCACATGAGAGTCTGGAAAATGTGAACTGAAAGGCGGGTGGAAGGAATGGAAATTCTGTTAAGTATGCATGCTGTTGTTAGAAAATGATTTAAGAAAAAAGAATTCTGTAAGAGCTCTTGTGGAAGGCTGTCCTGAGTCCTGTAGGCTACATGCTGATTATGGGCTGGCACTCTGGGATCAGAAGTACCAGGGTTGAAATCCTGGCCCTGTTACTCCCTAGCTGGGTGACTGTTGAGAGAAGAGCCTCCCAAGCCTCAGTTTCCACATCTGTAAAGTGAGGACCTTTCAGGGACATTGTGAAAATTAAATAAGGTAACGAATTTAAAGGGCCTTGTATGATGCTTCGTAGTACATGTTTAATAAGTAGTGGTTTTAGGCTGGGCGCAGTGGCTCACACCTGTAATCCCAGCACTTTAGGAGGCTGAGGCAAGTGGATCACTTGAGGTCAGGTGTTCAAGACCAGCCTGGCCAACATGGTGAAACCCTGTCTCTACTAAAAATATAAAAATTAGCTGGGCATAGTGGCATACATCTGTAGTCCCAGCTACTTGGTAGGCTGAGGCAGGAGAATTGCTTTAAGTCAGGAAGTGGAGGTTGCAGTGAACCGAGATGGTGCCACAGTACTCCGGCCTGGATGACAGAGAGATTTCTCAAAAAAAAAAAAAAGTATTGGTTTTAAAATTATTAATACTACAGCACTTATTTCAAGACAAAATTATTTGGTAACTTCTCAGGAGTACAGGACAACAGAGTCCTGGAATAGGGTCAGATGCTTTGTTAGAGCCGCTTTAATGCTGAGATCCCATCATCCTAAGGCCTAAGTCATCTTTGAAAGAGAAATGAACACTGCATTTATATCCATAATAATTGCAAGGGAAAGTCATCTTCTTTTCTACTGTGTTTTCAAATAAAGATGGATAGAATCTGAACTTTAAAAAAATTTCATCTTGTCAACACCTTTTGGTTTCCAGTTCTCAGTGTAGTTCCCTCAGTGGGGAGAGAGGAACTGTTTCCTGCAGCTGGGCAGGGGGCTCACAGATGCTTCCCTCTGTTTCCCCCTGGGCATCATTTCAGACAGTAGCAGAACTGGCAGCCATTCATCACCATGATCATCCAGTGAGAAACACAATTAGATCGAAGTTGACTTTGCCTACTAGGTAGTGTCAGCATTGAAGAAACAAATGGGCAAAGCTAGGTCCAGAATCCTCTGTCCTGCATCTGTGTCGCCAAAGAAGGTGTTAAGTTTCCTGCAAGAGGTTGCTGCTGCATTTGCCCTTCTGAGGTGGAGACAGAGCCAGGGCAGGCTGGGGGCTCCTGGCCCTGCCCTGGCATGACTCCAGGTCTTCCTGAGCCCTTCACTAGCCTCTCTGATTTTATGCTAGTTGCCCTGTAACCTGTTCTTCGGACAGTACTATCCTAACCCCTTACCTGGTCCTTGGACCAGTAATATCCTAACTCCTTTGGTCCTGGGGCTTGGATGACCTGGACTTCCACCCCCATCCCATTTTAAGCTGCAACCCATCCCCACCCCCATGTCCTTATTCCCCCAGCCCTGAGGAACGTCTTTCTGTTCCTAGGATGCACTCTGTTCCCTCTCACTTCGGTAGCTTTGAATTTGAGGGCCTCTGCCAGATGACATTCCTTCCCTTAGTTCAGGTCTCCGCTTGCATGTCACCTTTCCATCATGTCCCTATCACCTTACCTTGCTCCTCTATAGCACAGGTCACCCTCTGAAATGCCCCATTCACATTTTTATAATCTGTTTTCTCTACTGGAATATAAGCTTCTACAGACAGGGGCCGTGCCTGCCTCGCTGGCTGTACCAGCAACTCCTAGATGACAGGAGCTGCTCCGTGGAAAGAGACGGAATCTCCCACAAAGTGCTTTGGTGCTGAATCACGCCACTTAGTGGATTGCATATCCTTTCTCCCTTCCCCAACTCTTGGTGATTAAAGTTTTGGTATCTTGAGTGCTCTATGATTTCTGCAGGACTCGTCTGAAAGGTACTGTTGCCAGGGGATGGGGATGGAGCCCTGAGGATGCAGCAGAAGGAGTGCGGGGGGTTCAGGAAGATCTGGAAGCCCCTGGTCCTAGCCTGCTCTGCCTTCTCTAGCTGCTTGGCCTCATGTGAGTGACAGCAATAGTGGATTTTAAACAGAAAGTAGGCATATGCTAGAGAACTTCTGGCCCCCAAATCCTGTTTTAGTCTCTCCAATATTTGCTATGGAAAAAGTAGAGAGAAGTGAGTTTTTGGACCCATCACCCTGAGGTCCAGATCCTAGAGGATAATTTTCCAGGGTTTTCACACTTTAGTGGGCAGACTCGCCTGGGGGCCTGACTCACCTGGGGGCCTGTTAAAACAAGATTGTCTTGGCCTGGTGCAGTGCCTTACACCTGTAATCCCAGCACTTTGAGAAGCCTAGGCAGGTGGATCACTTGAGGTCAGGGGTTCAAGAACAGCCTGGCCAACATGGTAAAACCCTGTCTCTACTAAAAATACAAAAATAAGCCTGGTATGGTGGTGCACACCTGTAATTCCAGCTACTTGGGAGGCGGAGGCAGGAGAATCCCTTGAACCTGGGAGGCAGAGGTTGCAGTGAGCCAAGATTGTGCCACTGAACTCTAGCCTGGGTGACATAGGTAGACTCCATCTCAAAAAACGACTCCATCTAAACAAAAAAACAAACAAACAAAACAGATTGTCCATCTCCACCCCTGAAGTTTCTAATTCAGCTCTGGGCAGGGCCCAAGGATCTGCATTTCTGGTCTGTTCCCAGGTGATATGATGCCACTGGCCCGGAGACCACACCGTGGGGATCACTGATATGGGCTGAGTCAGTGTAGCTTAGACATGTGTGTTGCCATCACAAACAGTTTCTGATGCATTATCTGATTTGCTCTTCACAAGCCTGAGAAGTGGATATTCCGATCGCTGATTTGCAGATGAGGAGACTGAGGTTTGTTGTGTTGCAAAGAGCAAGGTCTTGACTCCAATATCACATGGCGGTCTAGCTCTCCAGAGCATCTCAGAGGGGCAAATATCCCAGAACTCAGTACACCCTACATCCCTGAGGCCCTCGGACTCTGGCAAAATTGGCTGCAGGCACCTCCCTAAGGGGTTTCCTTGCCTGGCTTCTCCCTTCTCCGTAAATAGCAGAAGACAGGGAGCTTGAGAGTGCAGGTTTTCCAGTTCAGGAAAGGGGTTTAACTTTCTGCTATGCTCCTTGCTCCCTGTGTGACCCTGAACAAGTTACTTAACTTTTCTAAGCCACAGTTTTCTACTTATAAAACGGGGTGTCTACTTTAGAGAGACATAAAGGTTCAATGAGAAGAATGTAGAAAATGAGCTTAGCCCTGCTTTCACACGAACACAACAAAAGCGATTATACAATAATCCTTCACAAGGCCGCCAGCCTGACTTTTCTAAAACATTGATCTGATCATAGCATTTCATAGTTTACAAAGTAGTTTCTTTTTCATTTCTCTTCTCATTTGATAATTACAACAACTTAAAATTCTGCTTAAGCTCCTCGACCCTTTGTCTACAGGATTAACAGTCTAAGATTCTTAGCAAGACATTAAGAGCTCTCGGAGATCTAGCCCCTGCCTCCACCCGCCATCTCGTTTCTCTCTCGTGTTCCCAGCATGATGGCTGGCATTTAACAGGCCCTGATGTTTAACCAGGGAGAGGAAACCTCGCTGCAGCTCTGCTGTGCTCTTTCCTCTTTTGTTCATTCATGCCTTCTTCTTCTTCTCTCCTTATCCATCTAATTTCTACTTTTTTCAAGGTGGCCCAAGTGCACACCTTCTACAACGGCTCCTATGTTTTCTTCATCCAACAATAAGTGTTTATTGCCTGCCTCTGTGTGCCAGGAACAAGGTGCAAGGGCTACAGCGGTGAATGTGGTTGAAAGTTCTGCTGCAGCCAGAGCCTTGGTTTATGGTGGTACTTATCACACAGGGCTGTAATTGCCGGGTCGGTTTAACCGTCAGCCCCCCAACCTTTAATGCCTTGCTAAGAATCTTGGACTTTTCACTGTCAGACTACAGATAAGCCCCGTGAGCAGAAAGCATAGCTCCTTCATTTCTGTGCTCTGCCCAGTGACTGTGCAATCGATATTTGTGAAAGTTAAGTCTAACAAGCTTTTTATGCCTCTTCCTTGTTATACGTTTCGCTTACCTGGTTAAACTTGACATCATGGCTATTTCTAACCTTCCCGGTATTTACATTCTTATGTTGACTTATTAAAAATGGAATGAGAGTGTGCTTATTGAAAATAATTGCAGTTTCAAAATTATCCACTTTGCAGTTTGTTCACCCTGCAAGAGCGTATTAGTTCCTGAGCTAATACCTTTAAAAAGATGCCAAATGTGCCCTCAAGACCTCCCTTGGTTTCCTTACAAGACAAAAAAAAAAAAAAAAAAATCATATATTATATTGACACCTATACCTACCTTCTTTTTCACTACTTTAAATATCAAAAAACCTCAAATACAACTTTACTACACTATGCATAACTGTGCCTTTTGCCAACTTGCCGACATGTTCATTCTCTTTTTTTAATGAAATTTAACACAGCAATGCCTTGTTTGGTCAGCACTGCTAAGCATTAGTTCTTTCCTATAAGCAAACTTTTCAGATCATTCAGGCTCCCTTAGAATACCATTTTTTTTCTGAACAACTTCCCCTCTCAATTGTACAAACCTTCATTTGTATTAAACAAACACAGCCTTTAATCGTATGTAATGAACACCATCTAAATCATCCTAGATCTCAGGCACTTAATGCGTACCACACATCACACTGAACCGTAACACAGGTCTATCAGTGATCACATGCATGGCATCACTGACCTCAGATATATTTTTATTGCTCTCTTGATTAACTCCTTTTGCTTCCGTTTCTTCTTCTGTTAAGCTGTACTTAGAATTTATTCTTTTACTATATATACTTTCCTGAGATAAAGGGCAAGAAATGTCTATTTTGATAGAATATATGGACAAATAGAACTTTGCCACTTATGAGCAAGTTTAATGTTCAGTTCAAGACAGCCAAGGGTGCTGTGAGTCTGACCTCTGAAAAAGTGGGGTGGAGTAATCTTTATCTTTTTCCAGATAAATAATGAGTATCCAGAGAATTTTCAGAATAATGTGTTTTAGCCAGATAGGTGTAACACCTCGCTCATTTTATGTAAAGATCTCTAAATCATCCCTCTCAGATTTCCTAGTGTACTAACTAATGTGGGCTTAACTTCATGAACAGAACCTCCAGGTTCACTAGCTTAGAAACAATGACATTTTCAAAAGTTTTCTCTTATGTATAGTCAAGCGGAATTTTCCAAGTTGACCAGCAACCCTGCTCTACAGTGGCATTCAGGGACCCAGGTTTCTTCTCTCTCATGGCTCTGCCATGATGGGCACTGACTGGGACAAAGTCACTACCTTCTCTAGGTTCCATCTGTGGGAAAGGGACAGAGGTGGTGAGAGGGACTGACCCACAGTCTTGAGTCCTAGCCCAATAATGGGACATACCCCTTCAACTTACATGCCCTGGGGAGAATGAGTCACTTGGCCACAGGTAACAGCAAGAGGGGCTGAGAAATGCAGTCCCCAGCAAGCAGTACGTACCCAGTTACAGCTCTACACGATGGATTCTGCTGGACAACTAGTAGTCTTCAGGGAAAAGATATTTTCTTATTTCTATTTTATAGAAGCACTATAAAATGGCTATCAATTATCTTACTTCAACCAAATCCAACAGGAGAAAAATCTGACGTAGATAAAAATTTTACAGAACTTTATTTTACAGCTGAAATAAGCCTGAGAGATCATTGGTCAGTGGACACCCTGTGACCAACAGACATTGTTTCATTGACTTGTTCCTATCAGTCTTCTACAGAAGAACAGGGACTTATCTTGCTCATTGCTGATCCCACCACTTAAAACAGTTTCTGACACATAGGAAGTGATTAACAAATCTTTGTGGGTTTTTTGCTTTTTGAGATGGAGTCTCAACTCTGTCACCCAGGCTGAAGTCCAGTGGTGTGATCTTGGTTCACTGCAACCTTCACCTCCTCGGTTTAAGTGATTCTCCTGCCTCAGCCTCCCACTAAGCCTGGCTATGTGTTTTTTTTTTTTTTGTATTTTTAGTAGAGATGGGGTTTCACCATGTTGGTCAGGCTGGTCTGGGACTCCTGCCCTCACGTGATCCACCCGTCTTGGCCTCCCAAAGTGTTGGGATTACAAAGGTGTGAGCCACCTTGCCCAGCCTAACAAATCTTTGTTGATAAAATATAGTTAAAATGGAAACATATAACAATGTAGAGATACTAAATTATTTTGTGAATTTATCTCCTCCTCTGGTGAGTTACTAGGAGTGGCAGGATATATTTTGATGACCTAATCATAGCAACTTCCTTTTACTTTATGTATAATAAATATAAAGTCTAAATACTGGCCAAAGTCCACAAGAAAATCTGGACAAGTGCATCAATGACACTTGGTCTTTACACTTATTCTAAAGGAAAACCTAAGAAGGGTCTGGCCTATGCTGTGCCTTAACAGATTTTTTTAAAAACCAAAACACTGTCTTGAACTTGACTCCCAGAGGTGAAAAATATTTTGTGTGACATTCAAAACACTTGTAAAATGCAAATACCATCATTTGCTGAGAAATATTAAACGGTCTATAATCAAGGCCCGACCTATTTTTTCCAAAGACAAAATTAAACATTTTGCCACTATTAAGACCAAAACAATAATTCAAATTAGGATAGTGCTATCACTTATGAATTACAAATAAATTCCTACTATAGAGTAGGAAATCCACTCTACCGAATAGTAAGTATTAAAATAAATTCAGTGACCTTTTTAAAAAAGATTACAAAATTGAATTTATTGAGTTTCACACAAGATGCACTTATAAAATTAGTATTGAATGCCATTATAACAGAAGAAATGAACATAATCCAGAATTCCCAACAGCATCTGCAAAGGAATGGAAATCTTCCGAAAATGACAGCACAGTAACAGAATTCAAGCAGAATTGAAGATCTGTCCAAACCATATTCCTGCTCTGAAATTAGGGCTGTGTTTAGCAAAGCTTTCCCCAAACTATTCCATTCACTGTGGTGCTGTTCCTTTTGTTGGTAAAGGGAGATGGAAAAAACAGTAATTCTAAAATGGGGTTCCACTAAAACACACACAAAGCAATTAAAAGCTTTTTTCATTTTTAACATAAAATACTTCCTGGTTTCACAAAGGCACGTCCATACAATTTCAACTTTAATTTTCAGATTTCTTTAGTTAATGCAAAACATCAAAATTCACTTACTTTTTTTGTATTTCAAATGAACAAGTCAGAACAATAAAGCTTGCTTTATATTTCATCCAAGAAACAGATAAATCACCTAAAATTTGCCTTCTGTATATACATGCCTGAAACATTTGCATGAGAGCTAAACTTCAAAATCAAAACATCAAAGGAAATAACAGTTAACAGTACCATCTTCTGGACAGTTCTGAAATCAGAAGTTGTAGAAGTTTTACAGAAATGCAAACAGGATTCTCAAGATAAAATGGGATGGGAAATAACGTGACCTATGATATAGGCCACAAACTAGTAATTAAGTGGAAACAGAATCTTGATCTCAAACAAAACCTAAAAGCACCTTTTGGTTGCTGTCCCAACAACCATACACAGATGTCTCCCCACACTGACAGCCACCTATACGCCTCAAATATCCCATTTACCTTCACACAAAATCCTCTCCAGACCGGGGCCTGCTCCACCTCCCAGCACAGACCCGCCCTGACAGTCACATCCCCACAGACACCCTCCCACAGAACACACACCCTGCCCCAGCACAGGCACACCCGCTGTTGACTGTCAACCCAAACAGAAGGACTGATGCATTTGACAAGCCCAAACAAGATGATGCTGCCTAATACACTTGGAGCATTTACTTTACAGTTGACAGTTTTGAATTTTGTACATTGACAATTTTTCAGCCTGTTCAACATCAAATCCTTTTAGCTGTAATAATTTATGAAGCAATTAGTTTTAAAGCGAAACCAGTTAAGTATACCTTAAAGTTAACACTGCTCTGCTTCCTTGGTATAAAAAGTGCCCTTCTGTAAGGAAATTTGTATTTTATCCACTGCAATTAAATGACATACAATTCATATTTTGCTTTAAAGGATAAACTGAAAAATTATGAAGGATTTGTCCCAGTAATGCATAGCCTTCATTAATTATTTTAAAATAAATGAACTGGTTTAATGTTTGTTTGTTTTTTATCCTACAAAGCGCTACTATTCACCATGTCTTATTTAAGGTAGCCTTTTATTCTGATTAATTAAGATACATCTTTAAGGATTATTCTGGTGGTAAGAACATTTATCTTGACTTATGTTTAATATTTTTTTAATGCTTTGGCAGATGAAGTAAAGTTTGAAAACTGTTTGTGAAAATAGTATCAGACTGGAAAGGTAACGTCATGGTAAAAGCCTCATGGTTTTCCAGGTATTTCCCTATACTGAAGAGGCCTTGAGGCAAATTCAACATTCTGGAAGCCCAGATTGACAAAGCAAAACAGATTTTGATGTTGCCTTGGTTAGGTCCCGGAAGTGACACTGCTGCCTGGCCAAGCAGGAGGAAGTTTTATAATCCATCAAGTTTCCCAGAGAGTCAAGGCCAGAGGTTGCTCCTGTCCTGTGATCTGACCCTCAGCCAGATCACATTACTGGAAGAAAGATACTAAGATTTGCTTGCCAATAATAATTTAAGTTTTTAAATAAATATTTAAGTGCCATGTTTAGCATCTGTCCATCCTGGCAACACAGCACTTGCTGCCCCAGGACCCAGCTTCTTCAGCACATGGAGCCACAGATTCAGTCAATTCGGTTTCCGCAAATTGTGAACCTGTCTATCTCTAACAAATCTTTCTTTGAGGATCTGTGTTTTAATTCAGAATTGTCCTGCGTTATGTCCTTCTCGTCACCATCTGGAGTTGTCAAAAACTGATCTGAATTGCTTGTAACAAGTAATGGTATGACATTTTCCTTTTGATGAACAGGCTGGTTGGTGACAGAAGCAGACAGGTTTTCTTCCGTGGAAAGGCCTGTGATAAAATAGATCCATTAGAGAAAATATTTTCCCCAATTCATAATAAATACAAACTTACCAATATAGTGGTACTGAAAAGAGTGCCATCTATGCTTTTAGATAAAGCAAATGATAACCAAATAGCATGTTGTATAAGCAGCCATCTTTTATAATAAAACTTAGAGGCTAATCATCCGTTCAGTTTTATGGAAGGATATATTACATTGCTTGTATCACACAAACAATGCCATCACCCAACTGTGGAAAGATCACAACTCCCACATTACAGCTCCTCTCTATATAATCAACACCTAACATGACTGTTGCCAGTCCTGAAAAATTAACATTTGCTCCTATTGAGAACATCCGGGAGTGGGCCAAGAAGGTTCTACTACATTCCACTTGTTACCTGTAGTCACTTCAGCTACAGTTGGATTAGCATCATTATCTCTGGGAATTCCAAACCAGAGGTAAAAACAAACAGATAAACAAAACCCCCAATGTTTATTTTAGGCCACAGGGATCCTGAAGCCTGGCTTTGGGGACAGCTGGGCTGGGGCCTGGAGTAACTCATCTGAATCATACATTCGATCCTTGTAAGAACAGCTTCTTTGAGGCAAAAAAAGACATACCATCAGCTGTTCACATTTAAAATGTGTAATCTGATGAATTCCGACATGTGCATACACCTGGTCACACCACTGCCATGATGGAGGTAATGACACATCCAGCTCTCCTGCAGTAATCTCTCTCTCCTGTCTCCAACCCCAGGACTGCCATCTTTTGTCTCTTTTACGTGACAAATCTGATGCAGCCTTGAGAGACAGCCCCTTCCCTCTCTTCAGCTTGACTTCAACACCCTCCTGAATGATTTCTAGTCTGTGTTCTCCTGACCTCCAAGACATTCTGTACAAACACTCAGACCCTCGTCCTGAATGCACTTCTCATAACATGACCCCTGAGTCAATGGCCTGGCCCTGCAGTACGTGCTTAAGACTTTTATCCCCATTAGACTGGATCCTCCTTGAAAGCAAGTCTGACGCTTACTAACCTCTTCTTATATTTTTTGTAGAGACGGGACTCACTAGGTTGCCCAGGCTGGTTTCAAACTCCAGGGCTCAAGCACTGCTTCTGCTTCAGCCTCCCAAAGTGCTGAGATTATTAAAGGTGGGTGCCACCGTGAGTGGCCTAATTTCTTAACTAACAGAACCCGTACAGGACCCATTGTGAATTACCTAGTTGGTTGAAAAAAATGCAATCCTTATTACTAATAGTCCTTCTATGTTCCCATAATGAAAATAATTACTTTCCAGTGATTATATGCATTTTTTTTTTACTTTATTTTTGCTTCCTATTAAGTACACACGATGAGCACAGTCCCCCTTTCATGTAGGACTCCGGTCCAGCCCAACTCTCTTCTCCTCCCTCTTTCTGAAGCACACTCCACACCTGCAATATTGAGCTGCTAGTTCTCCAGATGCTTTTCCAGGCCTCCATGATATAACTCGTGCTGGCCCTTCTGGACTGTCTTTGCCACCAGCCTTCCTTGGGCCAGTTTCATCCTTCAAGCTTTAGTTTAGAAGAGCCCTCTCCTGTCCCTCCAAACCCTCTACTCACCTATGTGGACCCCTATAGTTACGTAAAACCTTGAAGGGCATCCTTTACTTATCTTTCTATCTTTAGCATCTCCTCTATTACCTGGCACACAGTTGTTCCACACATTTAAAAATAAGCCATTTAAACTAAAAGTCATAAGAACAAATACCTTTGTGAACAGGGAACTGTCATCTAACAATAAAAATTAATCAGTGTCCCAGGTCTTCCTCTAAATCTTTCAACCCAGAAAACTTGGAATCATCCTGAACTCCCCTCTTCTCACACTGCATAACTTCCTCATCAACAAATAGTTCATGCAAACCTACCAGGTCTATTCAGAACCTGGCCAGGTCTCCCTGCTCACACCACCTACCTTGCTCCTGGCCAGGCAGCTGCCTCTCTGGCCCCTGCCTCTGGGCCCACCCCTCTGGAGTTTATTTTCCACAAAGATTAATAATAATCTTTTTAAAATGTCAGCTGCACTATGCCACTGCTCCGCTCAAAGCCCTGCAACAGTCCCCTTCCCACCTGGAGTCAAAGTCAAGGTCCTCATAACAGCCTGCAGCCCTCCATGGCCCCCAAGATCCCTATTCCAGTTCTTTTCCCTGGGACTGAGCCACTGCAGCCACCTGGCTTTTACTGTCTTTTGATGCACCAAGCACCTTCCTGCCTTGGTGCCTTCGCTGGGTGTGCTGGGCCTCTGCCTGAGAAGTGCTCCCGAGAGGCTGGTTTCGCTGTTCTCAGGCTCCAGGACTCTGAGCAGTGCCATCTCCTCACATTTGGGGGAGCACCCAACTCACTGTTGTACTTCCCTTTCCCAGTCCTGCTTTTGTTTTCTCTGCAGTACCCCCTGCCACCTGACGTAGTGCATATTGACTTCTCTCTACCCTTCTTCCCGACAATCTAAAACAAGCTCCATGGGAGCAGAGAATTGCCTTTCCACCTTACTGCTGTATCCACTGGAGCCGGCACGTCACAGGTGCTTAACAGTGAACAGCGAATGAGTAAACGGAAAAACCCAGAGCACTGGGCCAGGTATATATGGGATGGGATCTAAAACACAACCATTAAAAGACCTGAAAACCTATGCAAAGTGAAACCAATCTTTAAAGCGTTGTTTAACATTGACCAAAGATTTAACTCTTTGAAAATGATTCAGGGAAGTGAAGAAAGAGACCAAACCTACCTTGAGAGTGTTTACATTTGCTTTGTGATTTACTGGACGGCTTGCCTGGAGTGCTGTTTGGGGGAGGATTTGACAGCTTCTCTTCCATTTTGGCTTCCTTCACATACTGGCACGATTTCCCCAACAGCACAATGCTATTAAGTACTTTTAGGGATATCAACCTAAAAACAGAAACAAAGCAAACCACATCCACTGGAGTTCATCTAAATCCTTGTGAATGCCATAGACTAACACAGCAAAGGAGAAGGCGGGGGACGTGGGACGGGGAAAGATCAGGGGTTAGAGGACCTTATGCCAATCTTGAGTTTTCTGAGGCTTCTCTGCCACAAAGAAAAACTTTGGAATTCCTTAGTTCTTTTATAAGAAATTATATCACTTAGAAGTTTTTCCTGGTATTAAATATTTTAACATTTATCCTTTTATTACACAACAAATACATTTAGCACATGCAGATGAACAAGAAAGAAAATAAGAAAATGACATGATTCCACACGCTTATGATAATCACTGTGACATTTAGTATGTTATCTTTCAGTCGCTTTCTCTGAGTACACCTCTATTTCTACTTTCTTGCTGTATAGAAACAGGGTCTATTTTTTTTTCTTTTTTTTTTACTTTTTTTTTCTCAGAGAGCCAAAACAGGGTTTATTTTACAAGGCAGTAGGCACATAGAGTCAGGAGGCAGAGCATGGACCCTGGAGTGAAGTGTGTCCGTGTGGGTCCTGAGTCTGCTGCTTAGAACCTGTGTGCACCTAGGCAAGTTACTTAACCAGCTAATATGGAAAGGAAAGCAGTGAGGCAAGATGCTTAGAGCAGTGCTTGGCACATAGAAATGGCAAACAATTTTGTTACTATTGCTGTTATTTTATATAACAATGTATCATGAATATTTTTTCTGTATCAGTTAATGTTTCTTAGTGACACTGTTTTAAATGGTCTTATAACATTTCACTGTATGGGTTATGAAATAACAAAGCCCCAAACGACTCCTATTTCTGGATATTTAGATTATTTTCAATATTTTGCTTCTACTAAAAAGTTTCTGATTAAGAAAACACATTAAATCTCTATTTCCTTAGGATAAATTCCTAGATACTTGTAAGTACAGAAACTTCTGGGTCAAAGAATATGAATATTTTAAGGGATTAAATATAAATCTGGAAAAAAATTATGGGAAGAAAAAGTCTCACGTTAACCTCAATGCTAGTTTTATAGCCAGTGAATAAGTTGTTTTTTTTGTTTTGTTTCGTTTTGTTTTCAAGAGACAGAGTCTTGCACTGTCACCTAGCTGCAGTGCAGAGGCATGATCATGACCCACGGCAGCCTTGAATTCCTGGGCTTAAGTAATGTCCCACCTAAGCCTCCTGCACAGCTGGGATCACAGGCTTATGCTACCATGCCTAGCTAATTTTCCTTTTTGTAGAGATGGGGTCTTGCTATGTTGTCCAGGCTGGTCTCAAACTCTTTGGCTCAAACACCTACTCCAGCCTCCCAAAGAGCTGTGGCTACAGGCATGAGCCACCATGCCATCTTCTGCTTAGCCCCTCTTGTGCTCTCCCCTCCCCAGGCCCTCTTCCTCCATGGCTGCTCATGGACTACTGCAGCTGCCTGAAACCTGCTGTTCCTCCATCAGGACTGTGTCCTTGTGCCCTTCTGCTGAGCCTATGCTCTTCCTAGGCAGCTGCACAGCTCCCTTCCTTTCTGAAACACCAGCTCACCAGAGAGGCCTAACCTGCCCACCCTCTCTAAGACAGCTGTGTCTGCCTCTGGCGTTCATCTCCTCACACTGTTATGCTTTTCTTCCTAATAATTCCTACCAACTGTCAATTTAGAGTAACTTTTCTAGTTGTTGTCTGGGATTTCCGTGACATCAAGGCAGGACACTTGTCTGGCTTCTTTTTGGACAAGGCCCAGACCAGCCCAGGCCCTGATGCTGAATAGTCGCTCCCTGAGGAGCACTGGACAGAGCAGTAATGGCAGAGGCTGGCAAGTCCTCCCACCTTAGCTGGCAAGAGTGAGTGTGGAGGGAAAGAGAAGCAGCTCGGTGTGTGGAAAAAGCTCAGCATTTTATATCAGGAGGCTCAACTGAATTCTATTTTTTTTTTTTTTTAACTGAAGACAGATTCCTTGGTGGAGTTAACTGATAAAGGCATGGGAAAGGTGGTTTTGAGAAAGCTTCTGAAGGGGAAGAGGATAATTTAGCAATCACTCTGAGATGAGTGTTAGAGTAGATGATTGAAGCAGAAAGGTGAATGAGCAGATCTGTCTGGCTGTGCTATCCAAGTGGAGAAGTGAAGCAACATGGGGAGGGAGGTGACTCTGGAGGCTGGGGGGACAGGTCCCCTGAATTCTAAGTAACTCAGATTAAAGCATATCCCCTTTGGTGAACTATGCACAGGCAACTGTAACTAAACAAAGGTTTTCACATATAGCATATACATGCTTCACTTCCTGATTATTATGTAAAAACTACTAGAGTAATTAGACTGCCAAACAACTATTCTCATTGCGATTACTACAATACCCCTTGGTAAACACAGCACAATGTTAAGAACTTTGAGGGGCAATGTGACAATCTGTATTAGAAAAGGAAGGTCTTAATGTTTTTTAATGTTAAAAATCGGAAAGAGTTACCTTAATATAGTAAACCATTTATGTACTCATTCAAACAAAAAATAGGCAATGCTGTGCAGAGTGATCAGAACCTTATCCTGCTGTGTGTAACACTGAAATTGGCTGCATGACCTACACACAGCTTTGCAGGTAAAGGGCCTGAGCCAGGCACTGCAGGAGCTGGGAAGCAGGCTCATGAGTCAGGATACTTGGTGGAGAGGTGGGAATTGCAGACAGTAAGTGACTATTTCCATGCTACTTCAACAGAAGCTTCCTGAGCATGTGCCTGGTAGTATGCTAAGCCCTGGGCAGAAAACAACGTGGTGGAAAACATGCTAAGAAAAACCACAGAACTGGAACACCATGGGTGTCTCTGGAAACCAGACCTTGTCCTAGGGGAACACTAAGCAAATCCACTGCTCAAGTTGTGACTGCTATGCTTACCCTCCACCCTTTTTCATCTGGAGGTATTCAAGTCCAACCCCTCTCAAGCCACCCTTCCCTGAGTGAAGTTCCTGACACATCCCACCTAAGTGAGGGTGGAACACGTTTCCTGTTTCATTTTTCAATAAGTTAATTGAAAGCCAGATCTGGTTACTTTATCATCATTTCACTTCTTGAGAAAAGTAACAAAGGCAAAATCATCATTTTATATTGTTATTTTCTTCATACCATTTATTTTAATTCAGTTGTTAATTTACTGTTTGTCTCCCTCAACCAGAATGTAAGCTCATGAGACCAACAAACCTGCAGATGGATTCGGCTGGCCACACACAGAAAACCTACACTTGTACATTACCTTTGGGTTTACATGATGCAGGCTTACAGTGTGCTGAACAATTCAATGTGGCAAATATATTAGAGGGTTAAAGATGTTTCTAAATATGAAACATGTCTGCAATGGCACATTTTTATTCATCTAAGAAAACGTAAGTGAAACCTAAGTCTCAAGCAAAAAGGGCTTTAAGATTTTGCTAAAAATTAAAATAAACTTTAAAGTACTATTAATACTACTACCAAATAGCAGTGTAGTTAATCTAACTGAGTCATAAATACACTTGGAGGTATAGCTGTTGAAAGGAAGCTCCTGGCATAGATTTGGAGTAGTATGATTGGAATGCTATTAACTTCCATTATATCTTGCATTTATGCTTTACAGTATAACCAAAAACATATTTAAGAATAATCTTACCCAAAATAGAAGAGTATGACACAGGCATAAGACAGGATTCCTTGCACTTTAATTGAGCTTGTTACAACTCTGATGAGCTAGCCAGAAATAAACCAAAACAACAAAAACACACAAACAGAACACACAACCACAGAGTTATTAGTTAATACTTAAAGATTTCTCCATGCTGACTTTAACATTTTAGGCATACATCTCTGGCCTCTGTCTAAAAATCCAAAAAGGCAGATTTGATGATTTGTATCAAAGTCTGTCTGCCTGTGAAACCTTCTGTGGTACATCTGGGTTTGTTCAGGCAAATCTGGGATGCCTGTGGCTAAGGCAACAGTTTGACTTGTTGACTCTAGGAGGTCGGCCCTATATCAAGGTCATGAATGACACATGTACTTACACCTTATAGATATGTAAATCAGCTGATTTTTATATTATTCTTTAAAGTACCAATGATTTCATCTTGCTACATGCGTTTACACCAGAGCCAGAATCATTTGGTGGGCATTTCCTTATTCCTGTTTCTTCCCCCGCCCCCACCCCATCCTTTCTTCCTTGATTCTTTTAAGAATCCCCAGTAATTCACAGGGAACACAGAGAAAATGGAACCTTAAAAGTTTTGTATTTAGAAAAACGAAACACTATTAAAAAGTTAGACGTTGAAACATTTTTCTCTTATGGATAGTTACAGTTAAATATCCATTTTCTTTCTTCTTTCACAGAAATAAAGGAATAACAGCATTATCCTTAGAAGTCTGCTGAGTAACTCTCATGGAATCAGTTAAGGAAAAATTTCCACACATTACAAGTGCAGCTGTCCCCATATGTTAAAAGAGAAATAGAGAATTAGGGAGAAGTGGCCTTATCCAGTAATGTCAAGTTATCAAATGTCTATTAAGGTATCTTAAATAAACATCATAGTAAATTTTAAAATGCTTTACAATTGGGAGGAGGTGGGGCAATGGATTGTCATATGTTCAATAAACTCTCATTATGAGAAAAATGAGAATGAAAGCCCTCAACTGTGTCAGTCTCTAAAAGGGAAATGTCTACTGTATAGGCATTTGTGACTGAAGTTAACATGACTCTAGGATTTTGTTCATTAATATGAAAGGCAAACCAATGATCACATTTAAGCCTTAAATAGCTTCACTTCTATCTATCACAACAGGTAACTTTTACCCAAAGTCTAATTTCCATGAGACTTTAATGCACAATTTCTCTTCCTTTTTTTGGATATAAAATCATTTTAGGAATGTAACACTTAGAAGAAAAAATTGCCATCCTTGTGCCTTGATTAAAGAATTAACTTGTCACAGAGGCCTCGGTGTATTTGTCAAGGCTCCTGGATGCCTGCCAAAGCTCTGTGAACAAAGTGCTGTGGAAGGAACAAACTATATAACCCCTCTTTCAGCACACCTGGGGTGTTCCAAAAGTGTTTTGTCAATCATTAATCATTCATAAATCTTTTGGTATAACAGCCAGAAAAACTCATTTAAAGAATAAAAGAATGAAGAAAAATTTTTAAATACTAAATCATAAAAGTTCATACTAAGTATAAATTTTCTGACAGGTTACTAGATAAATAAGTCAATTATTATTTGGCAAAGCAGGATCATATTTAAATCCAACCACTTAACCAATCTTTGAAAAAAAAATCAGCCAATCTAGGTTTATCCTTACACTTGTATGTTTCTAGTTGTAATAAACAAATGCAGAAATATTTAATATTTTATTTTATCAATCTCTTAAGCCTTTAAGAAATAATTTTATTATTTAGAAGCCTCCATTTTTCCAAAATTCTAGGAGTTCCTTTTCCCAAGCAAAAGAAAGCTGTATTATTATATAATAAGCAAGCTATTAACACATAATTAAAAATGTTTAGGGATGTAGTTATCTGGAAAGTCATATTGAAATTCAAATAGCATTAAGCCTATTAATCATCTGTCATCTAAAAAAAGTCAAGGAAGCTGGTCTAAAATATAGCTGGTATGACCTTCATTTTCTTTACACATTTCCCAGTTGAGTTGCATGAGACTGCAGCTATAGAAGAAAAGTAGATATTCTTTGGCAAAAAAGCCAGTTGCATTTGTTTTTCCTTTTCATTATGTTTTTGTTGTTGTTGTTGTTGTTTTGAGAAGGAGTCTTGCTCTTTTTGCCTAGGCTGCAGTACAGTGGCGTGATCTCAGCTCACTGCAACCTCCGTCTCCCAGGTTCAAGTGATTCTCCTACCACAGCCTCCCATGTAGCTGGGATTACAGGTGCCCACCACCACGCCCAGCTAATTTTTGTATTTTTAGTAGAGATGGGGTTTCACCATGTTAGCCAGGCTGGTTCTTGAACTCCTGACCTCAGGTGATCTGTCCGCCTCAGGTGATCTGTCTGCCTCAGCCTTCAAGTGCTGGAATTACAGGCATGAGTCACCCCGCCCAGCTGGTTGTATTTGTTTTGATGTTAGAATAGGTAGTCAAGAAGGAACATAATCAAATACAAGTGCAGCCAGCAATTTTTTTTTGGTCTCAGCTTCCTGAGGAGCTAGGACTACAGGTCCAGACACCATACCAGGCTAAACAAATCCTCTTAATTAACATTATTATAGTCTAGTGTGGCTAGAAACTATTTGCAAGCCTGTTTTGAGCAATTCATTAAAATATTCAAAGTTGATGACTTGTTGAGGGTTGATTTAGTAAGTTTCAGTAGTATTTTTTTTTAAAATACGTATTTCTTGAGTATAAAAGTAGAGATTCTCCTTGCAAAAAGTTTGGACAATTTTTAAAAAGTATTAATTACAATTGATAGAGAATATGTCTTCATTTGGGCATATCATAATTTATTTAACCTATTTCTTTTTTTTCCTAAATTTGTATTACAAATGTCACTGAAATGCATACCCTTGGCCATAAATCATTGAGTGTCTTTTATAACTATCTTCTTAGGGTAATTCCTAGAAATGAAATGACTAAAAGCATGATGCTCTCACATTGCCCTGTAGAAATACTGGATTAATCTATACTTCCCCAATATGTGTTAGAGTGGCCACGTTAATGCCCATGCTCAGATATTTCCATTAAAAAATATTTTTACTAAATGAATAATCAATAAAGAGTATTCTCATTGTTAGAAAGCCATTTACATAAAAGCAGCTTAGCATCACTTATCTATTGGATGGCTCAACCAACAGATATTTGGATATATAAGATACTGCTATAATTTAAAAAAAAATTTTCTTCCAAGTTATTTACCCTTAATTTTTCTATCAAGTCCTTTTGAAACAATCTTATTAATAATCCATTTATGAATATTCTATAATAATGGCTACTTCATTACAACAACTATTAAAAAGTATGCACTTACTAAAACAGCTAGTGGGAGAGGAATAAAGCCCATCCTCCGTGCTACAGAGTCGCTGTAATCAGTATATGCCTGAACAGAGAAACAAGGAAAAGATTCAGATTTATGGGATTTAAATAGCACTTTAAAAGTACTACTCACTTATTACCAGCAAATGTTCTAAACAGGTGGGGCTATGGAGCAAGAACAGGACCTGGGACCTATAAAATGATGTAGAAATCTAAATGTTCACAAGTCTTAAATAAAAAGTTGAATAACTTAAAATGTGGCAAAAATCATACACTAGGTAATGTTAAGTTTTTTTAATTATTTCTTAATTTGTAAATGTTTAGTGTGGAGAACAGAGATAAGTAGGAAGTCTATGTAGCTTTCATTTAGCCAATATTTCATGCTAAATTAAACATTATTCAGTTAATTACAGACTATGCCTTTGTTAATTTCAGACTATGCCCTTGATAAATGCTCACATTTTTCTGTCGGCTGCTAACAAGGTCAAAAGCAAGACTGGCTCTATATTCACTGTAGACCTAAAGACAAATAAGAATGAAATATTAAGTAACATAGTACAAATATATCATGTGGAAAGACTTTAGACTTTATAAATAAAAACATTTAATAATTAACCAGGAACAAGTGCTAATAACCAAACAGTCATCTGGGCATAATTTCTCTATTTGTTTTCCTACAGTAAAGGTAGAACATAGCCTCAATTCCTCTGAACTGTTAACCTTCATAGATCTTTTAAAGGTTTCTTTTTAAAGAGGAATAAATACCCAATTATTGTGATCCTGAGAGTTTAGAATTTGGAAAAGAGTGATTAGTTTAAGTAGTGTAATGTCTATAAAATAATTTTGAAATTTTAAATTAGTTTAAAATATTATTACTGTTTATCTAACTGTAATAAAGCCTTCTTAGACAAATGAATGCCAAAAAAGTATAAAGCTAAGTTAGGGAACACAGTAAATATGAAGGCACTTGTGACTTGTCATTTCTGCTAAAAATTGCACAAATGTTTGAATCAAGCCTATTAATTTTGACTTCAGATGCTAAATAAATGATCCTATGAAAAGAGAGTCATTCTGCATTGAGAAAGTTGAGAAAGTAAATGGTGAAATTACTTTATCAGTGTTTTACATAAAAGTGCAAAACTGCATTTAAGTGTATTAAAACATTCAAAAACTCATAATCAAATCATAGCTGTTGCAACTGTATTTTATTTTAAATAATTGCCTTTTGAAATAAAACAAATATTAGAGTGAGACTGTCATAAGTACCACCCAGTACAATCTAGAAAACTGCCAAACTACTATTTATTTTGGGACTAAGGTAGGAATGAGGAATACATTAGGAAACTTTCTTACATTTTACATGCAAGAAAACTATAACCACATATCTATTTCTAGAAATTCTCCAGAATACCTGGTTAGAGCATAAAAATTTCTCAAAGTTTCAGCAAACACTTTCCCCAGAAAAATGTAAGGCTCTTGTCTCTTAAAACTTAGCACGAACCTATTTATAATCATGGAAAAATATCGATTTAAAAAAAAATTTTTTTAAACCTAGTCAGAAAACAAACAAACAAACAAACCTAGCCAGAGAGAAAAGTTTTGATGGTCTAAGTTTTAAAATAGAAACAATGTGATTTTAAAGTCTTTACACAGATTATGACAGTGTTAACTGATAAGAATAATTTTGAGTTAGTGGCACTGTGACCTCAGCTATAGGCTGGTATATACTTCTACCCCAAGATATGGAATTAGCATTGCCTAATATAAAAGTGAATACTTTCAGTAGTGTAATAATTTTTAGAAACTTAAAATTACAATTCTGACTTTAAAGTATTAACAAATCCCTATTATTCTACAACTTTTTAAAATTAAGCAGCAGAAGTAAACTTTAAACATTGAAGTACATGTCAAAATACATACATCTGCAGTAATGTCATTGAATTTGGTGATAAAGGCATGTTTTACAATATCCACGGCAATTTCTGATGCAATTACCATACAGACATCTGGAAACAACACCCAGAGATGATCTACAAATAGAAAACAGAAAAACAATAAAATATTTTCAGTAAATGTAGTATTTTCAGTAAATGATGAACTAGCATTCAATTATAACCTTTATCAAAAGAGCTATACTGTATCAAGTTAAAGGATACTTAATTCAACAAATATTTATGCAGGCCTGGCATTCAATTATAACCTTTAACAAAAGAGCTATACTGTATCAAGTTAAAGGATACTTCATTCAACAAGTATTTATTCAGGCCCAGCGTGGTGGCTCACGCCTGTAATTCCAGCATTTTGGATCACCTGAGGTCAGGAGTTTGAGACCAGCCTGGCCAACATGGCAAAACTCCGTCTCTAGTGAAAATACAAAAATTAGCTGGGCACAGTGGTGTGCACCTGTAGTCCCAGCTACTCAGGAGGCTGAGGTAGGAGAACTGCTTGAACCCAGGAGGTGGAGGTTGCAGTGAGCCATGATCGTGCCACTGCACTCCAGCCTGGGTGACAGAGTGAGACTCCATCTCAAACAACAACAAACTCAAATATTTATTCAGTACTTTCTATGTGCCAAGCACTGCTTTACATGTAGGTTCTGGTGGTTTAGCAGAGCCTCTGCCTTCATGAAGCCTATGTGCTGACATGCTGATGGGATGACTAGATTAAGCAGGTTCCTTAGAAAATTCTTTAATTCCATAGATGCCTCAATGTGACAGAAAATAGCTAGCAAAGATGTGCTGTAGTCAACTGAGCAATCTCCTTCTTTGATCAATACAAATTAAAGATATTAATCAATCCTTTGTTTTGCTGTCATACAGATGTTAACCTGTTAAATTTGCTTACAATTATGACATTTATTAAAATGTCTATTCAAATAAGACCTAGGGTTAGATAGATAAGCAGAGTAACTGTAGTTTACAATAATCTACCGTGTATTTCAAAATAGGTAGAAGAGTTTGACTGGTTCTAACAAAAAGAAAAGACAAATATTTAAGGTGCTGGATATCCCAAGTACACTGATTTGATCTTCACAAATTATATGAATGCATTAAATTATCACTTGCACACCCAAACTATGCACATCTATTATACATTAATAAAAAAATTTTTTTAAAATGCCAATTCAGTACCAGGTACCTGATAAAACAGACTCACAGACAATCTCCTAAGAACTTGGAAAAGAATGTAAGAATGGGAAACAGCAAGAAAAAATAGGGAGAAATGCTGACAAGGACCCACAGCAACACAAGACCCAGGTAGCCAGAGGGTGGGATGGAGACCACATAGCTGGGCTATCCTGGCTGACAGTACGGGCAGCTTCTGTGAGTCTAGCATTGCATTAGGTTTTGGAAATCAAGGGACTTCTTTCACCAATAAGCTCTGCTACTAACTGCTATATGACTTCGGGCAAGTTTTTTTTTGAATCTACATCACTGGCAAAGGGCAAGTTTCTTAATTAGCTAAATTCCAGCTTCCTCAACTACAAGGTAAAGGATAGTAAGTGCCTACACTTAATTATTATGAAAACTAAATGAGATATACTGGTGCACAACTATGTGCCTGGCATACAAAATGGTCTAGTACTGTTTATGTTCCTAATGACCCTGAGAACTTAGAGCAAGCTTCCATAAATGGCATTTTGTTTTTTTTAAAGAAATTTTAATAAACCTAAAAAAAGGGGTGAAAATGGTGAATTCATCGTTAAAAGCTAGTGCTCCTTTTATCATACTATCTGCCATAGTACTAATAAAGGAGACAAGATAATGCATTAGAAGTCACAGTATAAATGAAAATATGACTTCAAATATCCAGCTGTCCAGGAGGCATAAAGACTATTTGTTCTTTGGTTTAACAACTCTGCTTTGGGAATTGCTGATCCTACGTGCACTCCACTGGAACCAGTGACACGTACCCACTCTGCCCTTCATGGACACCGTTAAGGTGACTTAGTTATAAAGAAATATAGCACGATGAACTAAAGAAATACAGTACACAAAGAATCTAGCTGTGTGTGTGGAGGAAGAGGCTTTTCTACAAGCCAGGGAGCCTTTGGATTAGAACTCAAGCTGCTGTCAGATCTTACGGTTTCTCTATGAAAATAACTTTTGAAAATGTATCTCCAAGAGCACATGCCTCATTTTGTATGTTTCTGATTTTTCACAGGTAGTTAAAAATTACCAGTGAATTAAAATAAATTAATAAGAAATAAAAAAATGCTTGTAACATACATAATATTGGGAGTAAATGAAATGCAAACATGGTCTCATCCCTTAAGAATGAAATTCCAACAAAAACATTAGACAAATAAAAACTCTATAAATTACTTGAGATACCTGAGAAACTGATCATTTCCCCCCAGCTCACTTCAGCATTATAATTATCCATTTCCCCTATTAGCCTGGAAGTCCTACAAATGTCTTATTTGTTTTTTTTTTTTCCACATTTGTCACAGTGCCTGCCCTTGTGCCTAGAAACTAGCATGTGCTCAGTGAATGTCTGCTAACTGAATGGATGATGAAAATTCATGGAATCTTGACAATTTCCTGTCAGCCTGACTTTAGAGATGCACCTAAGTAGCAAAATCTCCACTTTGTTTTATGTTTAATTTATCCCTATTTAAAATGCTAATTGATGGGTAAAAGATAAACATTAGGGAAGAGCAAAGGTTCTTCTGGTCAATCCCTAAGATGAAAATAATCTTTTTGGATTTAGGTAACTAAAGCACACTAAGGTTAAAAACAGAGAGGCTCAGAGCTGCCAGGCATGGCAGAGCATACTCGCCTATTGAGTATACAGCAACAGAGCCAATGTGAGTTTAAGGGAAACGACAGCATCCCACCACACCACAGAAAACATAATCTATTCTACTGAACAGTACAGTCATATGTCGCTCAGCAACAGGATACATTCTGAGAAATGCGTTGTTAGGGAATTCTGTCATTGTGTGAACATCGTAGAAGGTACTTACACAAACCTAGATGGTATAACTACATACCCAGACTATATGCTATAAACTATTGCTCCCAGGCTACAAACCTGTACAGCATGTTACGTACTGAACACTGTAGGCAACGGTAACACAATGGTAAGTGTATCTAAACATGTCTTAACACAGAAAAGGACACTAGGAGATTAGGTGACAGGAATTTTTCAGGTCCATTAGAATTATATGGGACCAACGTTGTGTATGTGGTCTGTTGTTGACTGAAAGGTCACTATGTGGCAGATGATTGTTTCTCCAATACCCAATCAGTAAAACAGCCAAAGTCTTTTGAAGTTTTCTGCAATATTCATTTTATTCTAGGTAAAAGAATGATTTTGGCTTAGAAGTAAAATTACAAGACACTGTTTTGTTAGGAGTGAATTACCTGGATTCCAAGAAAACTGTTCCATGTTTCTTAGACACACTATCAGTAAAAGCACATAATTTGTGAATCGTTCCTTAATATCTAAAAGAAAAAAAAATCAACATGTAAGTACTATAGTGTATATAAACAACATAATAAAGTACATATATAAAACAATTCTTTTAGCCAGAACATGATGAAATTATTAGATGTATAAATTTCTATAAAATAAATATACAACTTTATATATATATGTGTATATATATAGGTGGGTGCTACCTTGGTAAGCCATTGACTTCTTTTGCCAACATAATTCTAGTATGGAAATTCCAGTTTTCTATAAACTTCAAAAAATATTCAAACCATCAAACTGCTCAGACTGGGTCATTAGATTCCTCCAATGGTCTTTGGAGACATATGACAACTGTTTCCATTTTACAGAAGAAAAAAGGAAGCAAAGAGTAAAATACAAGACTTTGGGTAAAAAACTCCCTGTATAAAATCCCACACTATTTCCAATCTGATAAATAGTAAGTACACAATTACTAAACTGATGAGTCCTTTAGCTGAGAGAATCCTGCTACTACAATAGCATTTCTCAGGGTGTATGTAGAACTTGAGGGAAAATAACCCCAAATTGGGCTTCACAGTATTTCCCATAAACTAATAACTATGTGCTGAGATTAGGTGGAATGAATTTAATAACAGCAAATCACTGAATTCCTGCTAAAGGCTAGTGTACATATTTCACTTTTTAAGCTGTTAACTTTCTCACAGTCTAAGATACTGTGTAATTAAGAAAGGGGACACAATAAATCTGTCTGCAGAAAGAGTGGCATACCCATGTATGTGTGTCTATGTAATGGGGGGGGCTGTGACTAGAAACAATCACTCATATAACAACCCATCTCAAAAGCTTTTTTACACTCTGCTGTCATTTCCCTATTTTCCCACTATCTCAGTAATAGCTTCAAGCCTAACCCATATCATTCAGCCATGGTGCACTTCCCATTAAGTGCTCTGAATTTCAATTTCATCCTGATGTACTTCACGGGACCCTCTTTGCTTCTCTTTTTCTACTTTCACCTTTCTCCATTATTCTCTAGCAATGTGATATTAACTTTTATTCCACAGCAAAACCTCCTTTTCTATAAGTGAGTTGGCCTTTATTCTCTGTACTTTCCCTACATCTTCAAGCTCTTCCAGTCAGCTGCTGATACCTTCTTTCCCAGGGTAGCTCAGCTCCTTATTACTGATGGGTTTGAGCTGTGTCTTCACACCCTCAAAGCCCAGTGGGCACTACTTGCTTCTTACTTGCAAAGCTGAAGCACCATTCATTATACAGTACTGTGTTTTGGAGCATGAGCTCAGGGCACAGTGAGTCTGAAGGTGCCAAGCACTGAAATGCCTCCTTAGGAGGCTGGGCACATCTGGAGCAAGTCCATGTGAAGTATTCAGGTGCATCTGTTTTGACTCGTTCTAGATCACATGTTTAATTTATTCTGTGACTTCAAAAGAGGATACAGGTTAAAGGAAATAAGAAAAGTCTGCCCTAGAATAAGTTCCATTAAAGTCCGACACAAGATATATTATTTGTTACTATAGTTAACTGTGGATCTTAATTCATGGGGTATAAATTTGCCAGTAATTGGAATTCTGTAGAATTATTCACAAAGCTATACCTGTATGTGTGCTAAGTCCTTTCTCATTTCCATAAATGAATTTAACAAAGAAATGTATTTATTTTTTGATGCTTCCCAAACATGAATATATAATATAGACTTGCTTCATTACAGAATTATCTGAAAATAAATGGCCTTGAGAAATTTAAAACACTATTTGAAATGAACCAAAGTAACTTTTTTTGTAAACTCTAATATAACAAAGCAAAACCAATGTAGAATTTAAATTGATTATATTTGATTTTTGGACACATGGCAGCTCCAAGTACAGGGAAAATCTGAAATCATTTCATTTCTAAGGATACTGATGAAAGGGGAAAAACTTATCTTATTAAAGGTATATTTATGGCTAAATATACTTATTTTATTTATTATTATTTTGAGACAAGAGTCTTGATCTGTGTTCCCCAGGTTGGAGTGCAGTGGTGCAATCTCGGCTCACTGAAACCTCTACCTCCCGGTTCAAGCGAGTCTCCTGCCTCAGCCTCTGGAGTAGCTGGGATTACAGGGATGCACCACCATGCCGGCTAGTTTTTGTATTTTTAGTAAAGACAGGATTTCACCATGTTGGCCAGGCTGGTCTCTGTGAGAGTGCAGTCAGGGTGGTGGCAAAAAAAAAAAAAAAAAAAAAAAAAAAAAATTAGAGATAGCTTTAAGCAATAATCACAAACCTTCTTGGAAGGCCGAGAGGTTTTTGCATAGTTTCAGTAGAAGTTTCGGCTGAAGACAGCCTAAATCTCCTTTACATTTAGTTCATAAGAAAAGCAAATAGCTAGGATATGTGGGGGAGTTTATCTGAATAACTTGTTTACTAACATGGTCGTAAAATTAACCCTTGAGCTGGATGGCCCTCTTGCGGGTAGGTCAACCAGGGAGATTATCCTATAATGGTGTTTGCTTTGGGCTTGGAACCTGGCCTTTAATCTTTTCCCACAAGTGTGCTGACTTAGAGCCTCTGCTATCAAATCTATCCTGAATAAATGTGGAGAGAGCAAAGTAGTGTCGTGTAGCTGCGATCTCTCTCTGTGAGTGGCTCACGGACCCCTAGCCCATTTGTTCACTGGAAATTTGTGTCTGAGTGCATTTATTCATCTGTTGTGCAGCTGGGGTCTGTGGGAAAGACCCTGGCAGCCTCGAACTCCTGATCTCAGGTGATCCGCTTGCCTTGGCCTCCCAAAGTGCTGGGATTACAGGTGTGAGAGACTAAACCTGGCCCAAAACAGATCTTAGAAAAGCGGACTATTTCAAAATATGATAGAGATTAATAGAAATTGATAAACATGGTAAATAAATACAATTTTATAAGATGAAAGATGTGAAGGATGGTAAGCTTAAAGATTAAAAAGTGATACCATAAAAATAACTATATCTTTATTTGATAAGATAAAGATATAAAACTATATCTAACTATAAAAATGAGGCTGTTATGTGAAGATGTTTTAAAAGGTTTTATTCTTACACTTTCACAACTTTTACATTTAAATATTTTATATAGACATTATAAAATCAAGATTTGACTTTTAAAATTTGAGCTAAAAAATACCCAAATTTTAAGCTTCTCCAAAATAAGATATAAAAAGAAAAGTCTGATACTGATAATCTAACATATATTAAATAATGCAATCAGCAACATATTTATACCATATCTCATCTTGAGAATAGTCAGGGTTCTGATTAAAATTGAACTCTTACATTGATAAAAAAATTAAAATTTCTAAGAAAATCGCAACGTTTTCTCCTAACCCTTTATTAAGAAGCTTAAAAATACTGGTATTAATGCTTTTAAAATGTTTCTGATATTCAGACTATTAAGCTTTTTCCTTGCTATATTACCATTAAAAGGGATATACTTTAACATATTTGCAGTCACATTTTAAATATAAAATGAGTGACTATTTCCAACAAACATCCACATTTATTGCAGGTATGCTGGCTTCTAAGAGTGTTAAGCGAGCAAGAAGCTTACTTCAGATAATTCAACTCCTGCAGGACCTTTCTAAATGCACAGTTCACATTACCAATGGGTAAAAAACTACCTAAAATTCTTCATCTCAAGAATGCAAACCAGAAAGGCTGAGGTTCGACACTCAGCTGGTGCTTATGTTAAAACGAAGTGAAGAAAAAGGGCAAGTTGTTAAGTCTGGTTTTATTAACTACATTACTTTTCACATTGCCTCAGGCAATTCCTCTAAAGAAAATATACAGTGAGCTACCACTGAAAGGGGTAAAATTACTCTCAGATTTCTCCATGAAGTCTTTCATATTAAACCAGCATGAAGGACTGAACCTTACACTACATATCTGGAACTCACCTTCTGATGGAGAAAAAATTCCTAGGAAAATTTATAAGAAAAAAATAGCCAATATGAGTATCCCTGCTGACTGGCTCTCATTAAGTAGCTACCACTAAAGCATATGAAGGAGGCAACATATTGTTATCAAGAGTAAAAAGCAGCTCTTGGTGACACCTGATCTTTCCCTTTTAATAGCTGAATGTTACATGCAATGTTAGCAAGATTGCCTAATTTTTTTTTTTTCTTACTTGGGAAGGGTTTTAAAATCTACCTTAGGGTAAAGCTAATTTCTTATAATACTCTTAAAGGATACAATGCAGACCACCTTGCATTGTAACATGAGTTATTTTACTTACAGCAAAAAGTAATACTTTTTTTTGGTGCTAAGTACTAACCATTTTAAGCCAAAATAAAGTCCTGAATTTCCTGTGAACTGATATACATACTTGATCATATCATTTTTTTTTTTTTTTGCAGTGTTTTCTAAAAATTCAACAATTGAATCCCTAATCTTTCTAAGCTAAGAGGTTGGAATTCTGGAGGACCCATTTATAGAAATGAAAAGGGGTATTAATTACGTTAACATGCTGGCCATGAGGTTAAAAACCATTTACAATTTCCTCCTCATAATTTTGAGGCTTTTATACACAAGAATCAAAAACTCTTAAAACTTAAGATCTGCATGTCTAGTTTAAGGCTCTATAAAGAGTACTTACCCCAAGGAGGCTACTAATATGAATTAATTTTAAAAAAAACATGGTTTCTACAACAAATGAAATTGTTACAGTTGAATCAATTTACTCTATGGTTAACTACTGAAGCAAAGTATTCTATAATTTAGTCCCTTCCCTCCTTCCTCTTTCATTTCAACTTCAGGACACTTGGCAGTCTGCACTTGAAAGGTGAGAAACATTAATAAGCAGCAAGAATATGAACTGCCCTCAGAGCTTTGAGATTTGAGATTCAGGTCCAGCATGGCCTCATAGAATCATCTAGGCTTGATGTTCAAGTTTTCCATTTGTCCACTTGTTCTTTTTGTTCCTTGCTAGTTTTCAAATCTCCTATAATTTGTTTGCTTTAATATATTCATATGCCATTATTTTCCTTGTCTAATATACAGGTAAAATTTACATACAGTGAAATGCACAGATCTTAAGTACACAATGCGATGAGTTCTGATCAATGTATAATTTGTGACACCAAGCCCTTAATTAAAATATAGAAGTTCCATCAACCAGAGAGCTCCTTTGATTCCCCCTAGTAAATCCACAGCCCCAATAAGCAACCTCTCTTATTTCTGTCATTATCAACAAATTTTGCCTGATCATAAATCTCAAGTAAATGAAATCATACATTATGTACATTTTTGTTTTTGGTTTTTCTGCTAAACATAATGCTTTTGAGATCTGCATAGCTGAATATATTAGGAATTGATTCTTTTATCTTTAATTGCTGAGTGGTATTCTATGGTATGGATATCCAATTTGCTTATTTTCCTAATGATAGGTATTTGGGTTATTTCCAGTTTTTGGCTAGTATGAACAAAGCTGCCATAATAATTCTTGCACAAGTTCTACTGAGAAAATATGTTTTCAGAGCTGAAATACAGGACAGGTGAACAGTTAACTGTATAAGAAGTGGCCAAAAACTGTTCCAGAGCAGTTGTAATACTTTACACACACACCATCGATGCATGAGAGTGCCAGTTATTCCATATCTTCACTAACTTGTGGCACTATCAGGCTACATGAGAGGTCATTCTGGAGGGTGTGCAGTGCTATCTCATTATGGCTTTACTTTGTATTTCTCCAATGACATTTTCCCTAATAATGGTGAACAGCTTTTCATGAGCTTATTGGACATTTATAGATTTTTCTTTTGTGAAATGTCTGCTCAAGTCTTTTCCCCATTTTAAAACTGGATTGTCCTTTCATTATTGATTGGTAGAATTTGTTATATATTTAGAAAAAAAAAATCCCTTGTCAGATATACGCACCTCAAATCTTTTCTCTTAGTTGTGTGGCTTGCCTTTTCACTTTTTAAATTCTATGAGCATACATTTTGATTTTGAGGAAGTCCAGTTTCTCTCTTTTGTTTTATAGTTAGTACTTTTTGGGTGGTCTCTAAAAACGTTTGCCTAGACCGAGACTGTGAATAAATTATCTTGTATTTTGTTCTAGCAGCTTTATAATTTTAGCATTTATTTTTAGGGCTAGGAAACACTATGAATTAATTTTCTCGGGCAGCAGAGGACCCAAAGTTCATTTTTTTAAATCTTTACTCAACTGTTCCAGCGTTACTTGTTGAAAAACTCTTCTCACTAAATTTTAATTTGTTTTAGAAAATATCTTTGTTTATTGAAATGTTATTTTTGTAAGCATGTAATATTTTTATTAAAACTTCTCAGTTTTAATTTTGAATATGGTGAATAACGAGAGACATAATCCATATAAATAAACTCCTTTGAGATCATCACTACTTTCTTTTTTTTTTTTAGACGGAATTTTGCTCTTGTCACTGGCTGGAGTGACAAGAGTGAAATTCTTATCGCTATGGTGCAATCTCGACTCACTGCAACCTCTGCCTCCCAGGTTCAAGCAATTCTCCTGCCTGTCTCCTGAGTAGCTGGGATTACAGGCGTCCACCACCATACTTGGCTAATTTTGGTATTTTTAGTATAGAATAGATTTTACCATGTTGGCCAGGCTGGTCTCGAATTCCTGACTCAGGTGATTCACTCGCCTCGGCCTCCCAAAGTGCTGAGATTACAAGTGTGAGCCACCACACCCAGCTGATCATCATACTTTTTAAAGCGTGCAAAAGGGTCCCAAGACCAAAAAGTCTGACAAGTGCTGCTTTGGATGAGCTATGTGTGCTCTTATCTATGACCAGCCTGCATACCTCCCCTGTGACATACCTCGCTTTCCTCAAGGACATCACCAAGCCAGGTTCCTTTATGGGTCCTCTCTATCCTACATCTGTCTAAATTCATGCTAAAACACCATCATTTTTTCATGACTAGTGCAACTGTCACCATGGCAGAAGAGACAGATAACATCTTCATATTCTTGTAAAAACACTTTTGACTTGGAGCACTCCCTGGCAGAGTCTCTGGGACTGTTCTTGAGGGCTCCATGATCCACCACACTTCGCTGCTCTGGCTTTCAAAATTATATAAGACAGCGACTCTAGGCACAAATTTTATGCCTTCAAACTTTGTAGGATTAGAATGAAGGCAGTAAACTTAGCCAAAAAAGCTAAGGACCTACAGACAATCTTAGATTTACAGTCATAATTCTCCTAGAAGCTATGTGATTGTGGGGAAGTCAAATTATTTCCTCGTGTTTCAGTTTTCGTATCTATAAAATGAATAACACCACCCATTTCAGGGAAATTTCTAGATTATTAAGAAGCTTCTCGAAGTATGGTATAATGCTACATGAATGTTTCTAATTTTTTATCTCAAACATCTTGTGATTACAGTAACCAAAGATGATAGTAAAACCTAGTAAAGATGTTGATAGCATAAGAGATGGTAAAATTTAAGTTGAAGAAAGAGTGGCCCAGAGAAAATGTGCCATTAGGATTTTGGAATGAACTGCAAAATAATACTGCACAGGACTGCAAATAGAATCTAAGTGTACATACCGCTATTTGACATTTGAAAGAGATTGTTCTTTTCAAACTTCTTGAAAACACTTCCTTTAATTTCAACAAACTGAAACAGTAAACAGAAATACCATATTTATCACTATAACAGTTTAAAAATTGGACTTGTTACCTATAAAACTTCCAGGAGAATAACATATAGAACAAAGAATTTTATTCCACCCAGAGTATTGCAGCTGAAATGCCCGTATAACTTCAAAAATATAAAATAAATCTCATACTTACATTATTAGACATCATGATAGTAAGCAAAGATTTGTTGTGTGAGTTAAAAGCTACATTAAGAGTTGTTGCTTGAACCATTATAAGAATTGCATGCAAAACTAATAGAAGGTCAAGGAAAAACTTAAATTTGCCTGCATATTATTACTGATAAACTATAACATTCTGAAAGTTAATAACAGAGAAAGAAAATGATGTTTTCTAAATAATCTTACCTAAGTATTTTATTTTCTTAATAATTTCCCTATTATCTATAGTTGATATAAATTTGACAGGATATGTGCAATCCACATGAAACAAACCAAAGCAGAAAGTATCTCTATGCATTCATTTATTTAGACCATGAATCCTTTGGAACAGGGTTGTTTTGTTCTTTCTGTATCTCTGGCACTTGGCACAGTGCTCAGGAAATAGGCCCTCAAAAAGTTTGTTAAGTAAATGGAATAAATTATGGTAAATACTGAAAAAAAATACTTAGAAATACACATTCTGAATTAAGATAATATGCATTCTAAAAAAGAAAGCACAAAATAAAAGTCTGGAAGTGATTTTCTTCCCTATTTCTTTGGAAAATGTAGAATGTAAGGCAGTAAGAAATATCTGACAAAGTGTCATGCTTACAGAGACAGGAATTTAAGGCAGTAAGAAACATCTGATAATTAAGATTCTTCTTTATATGTCATTTTGAAGGTATTCATAAACTGCAGAATTCTATTTATATTACACACAGCATAGTTAATTTATACCGAAGAGTGGTAACTGCTTTACTCCATTAACACTAGAACAAGTTTTACCCTCACAGGCATCTTCCCACTTGATTCTTTAACTTTCCAAGTATTAACCCAATTTCTTTCAAATGTCACTCTTTTACAGGTAGGAAAAAAAAATGTGGCACATTCTCGTGAATGAGTCCTGACATCACATGGAACTTAAGAGCAGAAATGTGTGTATAAATATGTATCAGTACATACAAACATGTACACTGCTTATATAGTAAAGCATTTACTCTCTAATAGAAAAGCTTTAAGCCAGGGATGAATACACAAACACACAAAACCAGCAAAACTCCTCCCAACCAATTTCACATTTTACTTTTAGATAAATTCTATGCATTTCAAGCCCAAGGTTATAAAAAAGAATTCCTGGATTTAAAGATAACTTCAAGAAAAATTCTAATAAGTATGAAAAAGTTATACAGATCTATGTAAATGTAAGGCATGTATAAAAATATACTGCTTTTTTATCATAAAATTCTGCCTTATAATCAGTTACAATGAAAATAGAACTGTTTTCCAGCAGCTCAAAGAGTAATGCATACATGAGCTCCTTAAATTAATTACAATTACTATGACAACCAATTTATCAAAAGAATGCAGATGTTTCATATTAATCTTCAGGATAAACACATTATCTATCTATCTTTAAATCTATGAAATGGTTAACCAAATAAAATAAGGTAGACTATGCATTAACTGTTGGAATGTCCAGCAAGTCTATAAGGATACAGACATAGAGAACAGCCATGAAAAAGTGAGGTATCACCCCAATGTGGGCTCTTTTTCTTTCTTTAGGCTCTGTTGCTGTCCAATAGAGAGCATCTAATATATCTTGTCCAAATGATGAAAAAAGACGATCAGCTACCTAAAAAAAAAATATATATATATATGTATTGGTAAGATGTTTCTTAATATTCCATTTGAATATGTAACTAAAATTGAGATACAGCTCAAATCCTGGAGAGCTGATGTTTTAAATCCTAGTTGAAGGTAACCTAAAGAAGAGTGAGGATCTTTGTTTACTATTCATTCATATTTCTTTTTTTTTTTTTTTTTTTGGAGACAGAGTCTTGCTCTGTTGTCAGGCGCCAGGCTGAAGTACAGTGGCGTGATCTTGGCTCACTGCAACCTCTGCCTCCTGGGTTCAAGCAATTCTCCTGCCTCAGCCTCCCAAGTAGCTGGGACTACAGCTTCACGCCACCATGCCTAGCTAATTTTTGTATTTTTAGTAGAGACGGGGTTTCACCATGTTGGCTAGGATGGTCTCGATCTCTTGACCTTGTGATCCACCCACCTTGGCCTCCCAAAGTGCTGGGATTACAGGCATGAGCCACTGCGCCTGGCCACATTTCTTTACTCTTTAACAAACGGTAAGTGCTCAAATAGAATTTGAATTAGAATGTCTAGTTAGCTATGTTGGTAATAAAGAAAGTCTTAAATAGTGGCAAAAATAGGGGTGGGCAAAAATAAAAGGAATCTAAATCGTGGTTCCTCTGGTTTTAGCATTTTGAATTCAAATTCAGGATTCAAACTTAGGACAAATATATCATTTGACCTATTCATGTCTAATATTTGTAAACAATGATAACTATATTTTTTTGAAGTTTATTATATGGAATAAAACATGCAGATTTACTTCCCAACCACATTTTCAGGTATCAATTTCCTTGAATACAGTGTAACAAGTAAAAAGTGACACATAAAAGAGAGAAAAGGAGGGGATGACCTTCAGGATTCAGTCTGAATGACACATCCTACAGAGGCCTTTCCCAGACCATCCAGTCTCTTGTGGCTTCTATGGTCTCTACTGTCTTAGTCTGTTCTTTTTCATCATATGATTTATCATTTCTTAATATCTCCTTGTTTATTGCCTAGCTCTCATCTGTAGAATATAAGCTCCAAGAGAATAGGCTGGTTCACCTGCGAGTCTTCAGGGTCTAAGATGCTTGGCCTGCAGGAAGTGTCTACTAAAGATCTGCCGATAAATAACAGCTACCATTTAGGGAGCTCCTAGCATAGGCCTGATATTGTGCTAAATCCTTTCTATGTGGTGTCTATTTAATCCTCATAATCTCCTCATATCTCCACTTTACAGATAAGAAACTGAGGATTAGAGATATTCAGCAACAGTAACTGTGTCCAGGATAACCAGGTAATAAAGGAAGGAGCTAGAATTTGGTTAAAATGGTTTGCCTCTAGACTACAGCCTGGACTCCTATCCACTATGTTTAAGCCACATCATCAATTACAGTCTACAATGTGAATATGTATATAAATCATTTTAATCAGCAATTCACAGATCCTGCTTCTTGACCTATTTTTCTAGTGACGATAATAATACTAGCTTGACAGGGCTTTTTAAGACGGGGCAGGGAGAAGCCCTCACACTCTGCAATCTCCTAAGATGGAAAGCCTACGAAGGAGAGACTAGTAGGACAGCCGTGCAAAGAGCAAGGCAGAAAGCACAGGGGAAAAGGGAATGAGGCCTAGGGTCTTTCTATGAGAAGGAAGGGAGAACAAGATGAGCTATTCTGTTTCAGAAGAGCTTTGTCCCCATCCACCCCTAGGCAACCTACTTGGTGGGGCAAAGCAAGTGTATGGGCAGCAAGCCTAGAATCAGGAAGCTGGTTTTAAAACATCTTCGTCTTTAATTTAGGAGGTACTCAGATGGCTAGAGTTCCGGGGCTTCTGTGAAGAGATGGGGGGCCCTTGTCTACCACAGCAACGCAGCTTCAGAGTAGACAGGCCAGTAGCCCCCACCCCATCTGTCCTCTCACTAGGAGAAATCTCTTCATGCCAAATTAAAAAGATAAATAGACCTTATTTGTATCCTTCCCAAATTAAAATAGAAAAATGTAATTTGGAATTTCTTTCTTTTTTTTAAGATGAAGTCTCGCTCTGTTACTGAGGCTGGAGTGCAGTGGGGCAATTTTGGCTCACTATAACCTCCTCCTCCAGGATTCATGCAATTCTCCTGCCTAATCCTCCTGAGTAGCTGGGATTACAGGCACACACCACCACACCAGGCTAATTTTTGTATTTTTAGTAGAGATGGGATTTCACCATATTGGCCAGTCTAGTCTTGAACTCCTGACCTCAGGTGATCTGCCTGCCTCAGCCTCCCAAAGTGCTGGGATTACAGGGGTAAGCCACCGTGCCTGGCTTGCAATTTGAATTTCAAAATTTATTATATAACTTAGGGTAGCTTACTATTTAAAAAAACTTATGAATATTTGGCTTATAAAGCAAAGCATTTTTTTTTGGTAAAGTGAATGTATATCAGCTCAACTTATTTTCTGTATAAATGCAGATTTTCATAGGCTGAATGCTTTAAAGAGAGACATATTGTACTAAAAACATTAAGTACTCACAAAAATTGGGAACTTATGCTTGTCTGCTCTATGTAAAGATTTCAAAGCAATTTAAAATGTGTATTTGTTATAGCAACGATATACATAATCATAACATTTTACTTCACAATCTTTAAAGTTCTAGCATGGGTTTCTAATGAATTTATGAAAGTAATTTCCTAGCACTTGACAATTTGCATACTCCAGGGTTACTGGTTCTAAAATGTCTGGGCAGCAAGAATCTTTCCAGCCTACATGAAGACACGCCATGCCTGTGGGCTCGCCAACCAAGGTGTACCCTGGACCAGCAGCATGAGCCCTACCTCCTTAGAAATGTGGATTCTCCAGACCCAGCTCAGATCTCCTAAATCAGAATCCACGTTTAACAACAGCCCCAAGTGATGGTAGCACAGTAAAGGCCAGAATCGCCATAACTAGAGTTGGTAGAGCATTCTTGACTCTCAGGTACCTTCAGAATTGGAAGACTTGAAGATGAGTGCCCTGGTCAGGCCAGTGCAGGCTGAGTGAGGTCCTTACCTCTAGCATGTTGTAGATGATGTAGAGCTTGATGACAGACTGCCCCCTTATAAGGTGGTACATCATGGAGTAGTCAACATAGTGCATCATAAAATAGCAGATTACCAAAATGACACCCTTCAAAATGTCACACACCTGAGCAGGCTGAAGCAAACGCCTGTCCCTGAAACATACAAGAAGTAATAAAAATATAAGTTTTACTTTGTATGTTCTCACAAAAACAATAATCTTTATTGGATATACACTGGCATACAAAGGTAAAAATGAGAACTATGTTGATCTTTTAAAAACTTCAAACAAGGCAAGTTAAACTAAATAACTACTCAACAATGTAAACTTTTCTGTCCAAGTACAGAATATATAGATTTTAAGTGAGAATTACTATTAGAAGTTGGCAATCTTAACAAATGAACATGGAGGGTAGATATCTACCAATAGGGTACTTTCGAGCAACAGATTTCTACTGTTACAGCATAAGTCTTTAACCTAATCATGAATCCCTGCATGTAGCCTGCTAGATCAGCCTTTTTCATACAATGTTACATTCTATGCATACTGCTCTGCAGCTTGTACTTTATTTAACAGCATAATATTCCATATAAGTTCATCAGGAGCTCCTTTTTATGAGCATAGTGTTCCACTATGTGGATGAACCACAGTTTATTTAACGTACCCCTAACAGATTTCTAGTCTTTTGCAATTATAAGCCACAATGCAATGTACATGCCATGTCTCATATATGAAAGTATATCTGTAGGACAAATTCCTGAAATTGGAATTTCAAGGTTATATTCACTTGAAATTTTGATAGAAACAGCTGAGCTACCCTCTGCACAGGGTGCAGTTTATAACTCAACTAGCAATGTCATGATAAAGCCTGTAGCCCAGGGCACTGGTACAGTATTTGATCAACTTTTGGATCTTTGCCAGTCTCATTGGTGAAAAATGGTACACAGTGTAAATTCAGCATTAATTTCTATTGTTAGGAAACTAAACATCTTTCCAAATATTTAACAGTTATTTATATTTCAAGTGAACACTTCCTTCCTATCTTTTTTGTACTGGTTTATAGGACAGTTTTTGTATTACACGTTAGACCCCTGTGACTTCAGTTGAAATATATTTTTCATAACTAATATGAGCAGAAGAATCACTCCTTACTTCTGAGGTTAGAGTATAAGGAGCTAAACCTAAATTGTGAAAGGAACCACCTTAACAAGATAGTGCAAAAAATACATTAGAAAAAAAGAAATTTAAGATTTAAAATTCATGTGACAAGAATGGGAAATATATGTTCTCTCTGCCTGTCGTAGGCTGATTCCTCAGGACAGAAAATGCTGTCTCTTGTTTTGGCAGCTTTTATGCATAGTGCAATTAATACAACAGCCCGAGTATTTTCTTTAGTAGCTGAAGAATCTCTTCATTTCTACCAGTTGTGACAATGTTCTAAGCAACAATACGGGGTAGGCTCATTTTCTAACTGGCCACTGGCCGTCTGAGCCACCTATGTATTTGATATTCCTTGGCTACATATTCTCCAGAGTTCTTGCCTAATGCTTTTCCTCCAGTGATCTTTGCAGAGTTTAACAAGGAATTTGTAACTCTTCCAAACTGTTACCTGAGACATTACTTTATAAAGTCACAATGATGCCATACCAATTCTGTGAGCAGTTGTTACAGAACCTCATTCTTGTTTTCTACAATGTGCACTGTACAGTGTTTTCAGCTAAATATGAATTTGGCTTATCTGTTTACAGACAGAATCTAAGATAGTGCAGAAGTTCTGAAAACAGGCAAATTCTGTGAAGACTGTTTAGAGAGGGCTAAAGGTGGCTGGAAATATATTGGACTAGACCAATGAGCCTAAATGAGAGGGAGGTCAGAATTTGTCTAAGTCAGATCACATGACTTAAGATGGGTATGAAAAGACAAGTAAAATTATTCTTAGCAGTTGAAGTTAGGGCTTTGGGAAAAATTGCACCAAGGACAAAGTTCATTGATCTCTATCATTATTTCTCTTTCACCACGACTTTCTTTTATCCAGTGCTGTTCCTCTCTCTCCCACAGGAGAGATCTTTTTCTCCCCAGGGAACAAAGAATGCTCTTCATCTCCTAACTCCCAACCAACCAGCCTAGAGCACAGATCTCTGCGAAGGGCTACTTGAATATCAAGGTAATTTCCTGCCCCCATCCCTACAAGACTGAAGATGGAAGACCTATTATATCTGCCAATAATTGGATCTTGGTCACTAAAACATATTTCTCATTCAAACGCTGAGAAGAGGAGACATTTTGAACACTTGTGAGCTCCTGGCCTTGGTGTGACTGTCTCTACTTGGGTGGCAGGGAACAACTGGTGAGCCGTGAGCCACCAGCCCCCACTCAGAAGTGTGGCACAGCTCAGCATATAATCAAAGTCACACATCACCAATAGTCATGAGCTTTTGTGTTTAAAAACTGTTAAGTTATGTTTATGAATTAAATAAAATGATAGGAACTAAAAGTAGGGTAGTATTAATTTATATTAATTACCAAAATTAATTTTGTTAACTAATTAAAATAGAAAACTATATTTAGAGCTTTTGGTACTAGATGGCATCTATTTAGTTGAGTGATCTCAGTCAAAACAATTTTATTTAAGAAACAAAGGCTTTTAAGTATATATCCAAATGTGTTTCTTTACATACATATTTCAAACCAAAAAACAATGTGTTAGTGTATCAACGAAGGAATAGTATATTTAATACAAGCCATAGTTAGAAATTAGATCTATTAAACATTGCAAAGTCATATCCCAAAATAATATAATACAACAGTTTTTGAACCAAGCTGATAAGTTAACAAAGAAAAGTTGTATAAACACCTAATGCTACGATTCAGTTACTATGTAGCAGTTCTAGACACTCCACAAATATTCCTTTTAGTGTTCACAATAATCCCATTTGATCATCTCTGTTTTACAAATGAGCCAAGGGACAGTCAAGAACATGCCTGTGGTTGTACAGACTAAGTTCCCACATGGTGCAGCAGGGATGGAAACCTGGCAATCTGGCTCCAGAAGGCATGCTCTTCAGAACCATCTGCATTCTAGACTTTTTAAAAAATAACTTCTAAACTTACAGGAATCAATATCTCAGAACCTATTATCTTTCCATAAAATTTAATACTGCATAATTTATCACTGTACTGTGATCTCTTCTGAAAAAAATGCTGCATAAAAAAACCTATCTATCATTTGGTCTTTATTTCTAAAAATAAATGCAAAAAGAAAAAAAAAAACCAGGCTATATATGTATATGATATACACATATTGAATTCACTGCTTTCTGTGCACCCCTGCTCTGGTGAAAATGTTCCATTGCTAACATCATATGTGGTTGTTGCAGGGATGACTGTGATTTTCAAAACTAAGCAATATTATTCAAATAAATAGTACAAGCAGCAGAATCTTTAAAAAACAAGGTCTTGTTTTCATAGAAATGTCCTTGTTAATAAAAAAGAAAAGCTGCCAAAGAAAAAATTGTTTCTAAGGTGGCATCTTAAAAGACAGCTGTATGTGTACCACAGTCTCTTACCAAGAGAAGACCTAACCTCATAAATAAGTTTACCTGGTTAAAACAACTTGAACCAATCAGCGTATTTGTTCCTTCTCTGCCAGGATATTTTTAGATGACTATCTGATAAGCACTTCAACCTACCTAAGAAGCTTATCCAAGGCCCTGCCATTCAACCCCGAATTGGCTTTTGAAAAATATTTTCATGCTAAAGTTCTTATAAATGGCTAAGTGCTGGTTACTGGCAATTCATCTTGCAAATGATGAAAATCCTACATGAAAGTATAAACAAGTGAAACATACTGTTGGGCAAAGTGAAAAACCCACTAATCTAATTTGCAGGTTTAGGTGTCTGTTATCACACAAGTTATATTACAACAAATATTTAACAGAACTTAAACATTTTTCAAAATAATACATTTAACAGAATTATTTTAAAACTTTCTAGTAAAACCACCTGTAGAGAAACCAAATTCTCTACATTTCTAAATTTTATTTTTTATTCATACAAATATTTATGTTTCCATTGTATTTTTAGCAACTGTACAATTTTATATTGTACAATTTAACAATTAGAGTATCTCTAGTTGTTTTGAAGGGCTCACAGGTTTATAGAAACTGAATTATACTGTAGAGAAAGACGATCAAGGGTAAACTTTTTCTCCTACTCTTTAGTGGAAGATAATATGCTAACTATGACTAAAGTAAAATCTGGTAGTGGACAGAAAGATCAAGAAGGAAGACACGGCACCAAAAATGAACAAGAAAAATGGGAAAATCCCTGCATAGTTACTTTAAATCAGTGTTGAAACATGCCAGAGTATTAGCATGAGTCATTTCATTACAAAATACATAGACTAGATCTCTCACTCTCTCACTATTTTCAGCCATTTCTGGTATAATTGAAAGAGTGAAGAAACACAAGCACTGATGAAATGAAAATCTAAAATACTTACTATGTTTTTATTTTTGAAAGTGAAGTCCTTTTATAATTTTAAAATAAACCGGAATAAAGTAGTGAAATGAAGATGTTTTCCTGAATTAGAAAATTAAGTATTTTTGATCTTAAGTTTGACTGACATGTAACAAAAAAATAAATACTTAACATAAACGGAATGATTAAAACTACTTCTTACACTTTAATTTCAAACTATACTAGAAAACAAATGTTTTTTATTCATTATTTGTAGTAAAACAAAATAAAACCTGCTTCTTTGGAAGGAATTAAGCTCAGTCAATTTCTGTGGCATTGGGGATGAAATATTTGCAAAGTCTAAGTTAACATGGGTAAAGATCATTTTTGAGCGGATTTTCATGTTAGGTGAAATGGCAATCAAATCCTTCACAAAGAAATGTGGACAGAGCTTTAAGACCAAGTAAAGATGCTATTTTAAAAAGGATAAGGAGCCACATTTTCTTCAATATGTTTCTATCCCCTAATGGCTGTCTGCCTATCCTGTTTACTTTTGCATTTAATTAATGTCAATTTGGCCAAGAGTATAGAAGGAAAAATCAGGGTTTACTCACCACAAGGAGTCCCTGTGCCACCACATTCCATTCTATAAAGGAAGTGAAAGTGCTCCTCCCTTCGGTCTGATTTACGAGAGAGAAAGAAAGAGAGAAGGTTGTAATGTTGCTACGCTACTTAGAGCTCCATGGTGAGGAAACGGGACAACAAAGACTTTCTAATAATAACAAATATATTGCTCTCAACAAATAAGCCACATAGATCAGCCCTGGTAAAAGGAAGTAAAAGGCAATTTGTTTCCCCACAGAAAATTACCAAGAGCTCTCCCATGTGCTACAGTGGTGGCATCAATCACTTAGGCCAAAACCAAGGCTTAATTTTGTTTAAAAAGAGAAAAATCTATTATAACATATAGGTGAAGTTAATTTTGGGTAGAACTATTTCAAAAGAGGTAAGGCATATGAAGGAAACTCAAAAGGTTAAGAAACTCCCAAGCATTTAAAATTCTTAATTCTGGGAGACAGGAGGTCTCCCATGGGATAAACTCTCAAAAGAAAATCATACTGTTGCCTCTTAAACAAGAAAAATAAAAGCCTGTGAAGGCTCACATGAGTGTTATGCCTAAAGCTGGGGCAAGGGGTCAGAACATTTGCTCACACATATTTTACTGGCTCTAATAGTAAAAAACAAAAACCAAAAAACACTCCGGCATTTATTACTTAAGCCTGTTGGAACTCACTAATCACTTTCTAAAATGTTTCAGTAAAATTTTTTCAACAATAACTCAGTCCTTGGTACCCAACTATATCATTTTTCTCGATAATCTTTAACTTTTAACTCACGTGACTAAGAATTCTAAAGCACAAAATAAAGTCTCAAATTTTAAAATAGAGGGTTCACAAAAATGCCAGGTAAATCAAACTTACATAATTAGCTATCTTTCATTTAATTCTACAAGTAAATTTGGAAAAATGATGTTTGGTACCCCTAACACAATATAGAACAGTCTGCTTTTCTAAAAAACAAAATTCTATCATTCTTCCAAGGAACAGATACTTCATATAATAAATCAAAACTTAGTTCTGTTTTATATGTCATGAATCATTAAAAAGATTATCCTAGTTCAAGAAGTTTCTCAAATGATTTCTAAAATGACACTACTCTTACCTGGGAAAGAAGGAAGATATACATAAATGAATCTGCTTTTAAAGAATTTAGATGCATTTTCTATTTTTTTTTTTAAGTCTACAAGCAAACATTTTGGGGCAAAGATTTTTCAAGATTGTTAATTCATCAGAAACAATTTCAATGAAGTATTCTTGAGATCACTGAGAACAGACATAAACTTTTAGGGAGGCAGTGCATCCTTGGCAAACAACACACATAAATATGACTCCAGATAATTACCCTGCCAATATCTCATAATGAACAGTACTTTATAACAGGGTCAAAGCCAGCAAAAGACCCTGCTGGATGAACAATCATGATGAAGGCTGAGTTTACTTAAAGGACTGTAGACCCACCCTTGTTCTCAGCCTTAGTGAAGGGACAGGGTCACTTAAGTCAAAAACCATGGCAAGTTTGCAGAAGATCTAGAAACAGGTTCAAATATTAAGCTATGAAGCAGAGTACATGGGGGTCTATCTGTAAAAGCCTCTCACAAATGCTGTACGAGAAGTAAATCTGTAAACAGATGAGGTGAGAACACTGATCTCAAATGTAAAAAGAAGGCAATAATATTACCTTGTTATTCATGTGATATTGAACCAAACAGTTCTAGAGACTGCAAAGAGTTACTGTTTTCATGTCAGCATCGTGATTAATTTGACAAACAGACTGTTTCCTCCCTTTTGTGAAAACAATTTCAAAGAACAAAGAAACTAGGAAGACAGTAAGTTTTTTATGGAAAGAAGATTGAAATACAGGAGAGTGAAAAAAGGAAATATTACTTAATATATTGCAATCAACTTCTTTGCCAGTCTATTTCATTTCTTCTTATTCCTTTGAAAAAAATAAAGTCAGACTGAAGGAAAGAGCACTTTTTGCTTGCTGAAAAGGATGGATCGTGACATCACTACAGGCAAGACAAATCAAATAATCTTTAATGGAAGTAGAAAACATTGGAAGAAAAGCTATAAGAAGGCAGAATCTGGCTACTTCTAAATAATCATTTGGTAAACCTAAAAAATATTTTTATATTCCTAAATTATTTGAAAGGTCTTAGACTTAAAATTAGCAATAGCTTTAATATAACTTTGACCTTATCAAATATTTCAAGTTTTGTGACTTTAAAAATAACACTCAAAGAGATATTTTCTAAATTGCTCAAAGAAAATAAAATTGCAACCTATATTACTATAAGCACAAATTACTCAATTTTAACAAAGCATACTTAAGGCACTAAGACATTAAGGCAGTATTTTCATATTCTGTGTAATTTGGCCTATCCTCAAAGCATTTAAAATTGTTGAAACTCTGTTTCATTTAAACTTTAAATGAAAATTTAAGTTTCGTTTAAACTCCTATCATTTAAAATTGCTGAAACTGTTATATAATTTTAACTGCATTTCATGTTTTTATACATATAAGTATTAGTGATAGCATGAAATTAATTTTTCAGTTAATCCAAAGCAGAAATAGTAAGAACTGTTTGCAGAGGAAATCCTCAATGGAGTCTTAAATAGTGTAACAGGCTGCCCTCTAGTGTCATTTTAGCTATAAAACTTTGAAAATAGAAAACATCTTATTTTCAAATGCTACTCAAACTAATTTAGATTCAAAGTATTTCAAACTAATGTAAGAAAGCAATCATCTTATATGCTACAAAAAAATCTTAAAATATCTGAAAAAGGTTGGAGCTAGGGATCATTAACCATTCATAAAAGTGAATAGTGGCAGAGGATTTAAGATTTCCCAACTCCCTGCAACATCTTTTAGTTTCCAGAACAAACATTTTAAGACTTTTTTTTCTTTTTTGAGACAGAGTCTTGCTCTGTCATCCAGGATGGAATACAGTGGTAGAATCATAGCTCACAGCAGCCTCAAATTCCTGGGCTCAAGGAATCCTCCCACCTCAGCCTCCCAAGTAGCTGGGACTACATGTGTCTGCCACCACACCCGGCTAATTTTTTTATTTTTTTGTAGAGACAGGGTCTCATTATGTTGCCCAGGCTAGTCTTAACTCCTGGCCTCAAGCTACCCTCCCACCTCGGCCTCCCAAAGTTCTGGGATGACAAGTGTGTACCACCGTGCTGGTCTAGAAAAGACTCTTCTAATGCTATTTTATGTGCCCTGTTCCCCCATGTAACAGGAGTTACACAGAAATGAACTGAGTGCAGCACAGTTTTAGATGTCTGTACAATATAACAAGATGGATCTTCAAATAAGTGTCCCTAAAGAGAGGCCCTTGGGATCACTGGCAAATCACCACTGTTACTTAGTATACCTCATATGTGTGCTAACCAATGCCCAAAGAAGGAACCACTCCAGGAGGAAGATAGTCATTAGCTTATCTATCATTTTAATGTTTTATCACATTGTGCCAACAGCCACTGAGAACAGGACATGTCTTTAAAAGCCATCCACATAAAGATGGCTAGAGCACAAACTTGCCCCACATTGTTGATCAAAGAATAACTAAAAAGTAATGTAGCTCATAATGTAGATGTGAAAAGCCCTACATAGTATTAGTTATTCTCTTTTTTTACTTGAGACAGGGTCTCATTCCATCGCCCAGGCTGGAGTGCAGTGGCGTAATCATGGCTCACCGCAGTCTTGATTTCTCAGGGTCAAGTGATTCTTCAACTTCTCAGCCTCTGGAGTAGCTGGGACCACAGACATGTGCCACCATGTCTGCCTAATTTTTTGTTATTTTTTATAGAGACAAGGTCTTACTATTTTGCCCAGGCTCGTCTTGAACTCCTGGCCTCTAGCAATCCTCCTACCTTGGCCTCTCAAAGTGCTGAGACTACAGGCATGAGGCACCACACCCAACAATATTAGTAATTTTATGTCATGTGTTTTACTTGACTTTATCTAAACGTGCATGTATCTATTCACTTTATGTAGTTCCAAATAAAGATGTGTATTTAGTAATGTTATTTTAGATTGTATTTTGGTCTTCTGAAAATGAACTAAAATGCCATGATATTATGAAGCTCCCAATAGTGATAAAGGAAAATAGTTTATTGTGGTTAGGCTTTGTTAGTATTAATGTGCCGTGCTTTTAAAATACATTTAAAAAGGTTTGTTAGTAATAAGGCCTTCTTAAAACTTCTCCTAAAGGAATAAAACATGTACTAGAAATACCTTAAAGCAAATGACTAAATTCCTATAACTATCATCCCATTTGATTAACTTGTGATTAATAAAATACGTAGCATTAATTCACTGTTATCCTGGAAGGCAAGTAAGTTACAGAATAGAACATATAACAATGACAGGAGCTGAATTTTTATAATTCTTTTACTCCATGTAATCTTGCAAAACAAGAATTCTCAATCCCTTCATAATGTGATCATCATAATCATTAAATTATTCCAATTTACTAGGAGGAATTTCTATCAAAATGGATTGAGTCTTATTTTTAAAATGACTATATGTGTTACTAAATATTAAGTATATGCTCATTTACGACTTTAAAAAAGAATCTCCCATGGCTTTAGTCTTTTTAAAAAAAACATATAATTGTGTATATTGGTGACTAACTTTTAACTCAATTGCTATGGCTAAATTATTTTATTAATTATATATTTTAAATACCATGGAACAGTCACCATAGTTCAATGAAGTCTCACAAGTTATTGTCTATTTTAGAATTTTCCCAGAACGCAATGTATTTAGAAAAGTGATGCATGTCAGAAATGTAACCTGGACATCTCTGCTAAGAACTAAATAAAAATGTTGTAAAGAGTGACTATATACAGAATAGAGACACACTGGCGTAACTGTACAAAGGAAGAAAACTGTAAAAGCCAAACTTCCTTTTAACCTCCAGAACAATAAAGCATAAAGTTTCATGTAAGCTTAACACCTTCACTTTACTATTCTCAGCTTTGATAGAGAAGAAAAAGAAGAAAACTGATTATCTGCTCTGGTCTACTATGAGCCAGGCACTATGCTGGCTATTACTTTAACATCTTCCAATCTTTGTGGTCAAAGATGCTGAGCTCTCAATAGTCCCTTTTGGCTGAGGGGGAAGCACACTTAGAGAAGTCAGGCAGTTGCACACAGCTCACAAGCTAGTCAATGTGGGGTCGGGCTGTCTGATCCTCCCAGTGGGGACAATGATCCCTGAGAGTTTTTCCACTCTCAGGGATCAGAGTCTTGTTTACAACCAGTAACTAAGGCTCCATAGACCATTATAACAATGATTCTCAAATGAAATGGAGGAGGAACCCCTGTAGTAAGAGCTCCTGAGGAGATTCCTTTACCACTTCAGCCTACAACCCTGTCCTTTATACAGATGATGCCTAAGAGGCCCAAGGACTTGGCGGAAAAAAAGGCACAGGTGAGTTAGGAACATGGTAAGTAGGTCTTTGACTTATAGTCCCAGGTCCTTTCTACACTGGTACACAGCCTCTAGCATTAACATTATTTTACTGGCTACAGCAAAGTTTTGGTTCAAAACAATTCTGAAAAAAAAAAAAAAAAAGCATATAAAAAGTATAATATTATATAAACATATTATATCATATCCATCAAAAAGATAAACAATTATTTTATGCATGAAGGGCCAAAGTGTGGATGAAACTGTATAAATTATCCTTACTCTGCAACCATCACAAGTATTAAAAATAATGAAATACTATACATTTACAATAGTTAATGATCTTAAACTTACCTTAAGCCATAGCAAGGCAAAGTGAGGAGCCTGAATAGTGCCAGGAAAACTCTTAAAGGAAGCAGGGTGAACACATACAAAAACGCATCCAGGCACAGAAAGATTCCAAAAACCATCAGCTGAATTTTAACAAGGAGAGAAGAAAAAAAAAAGTATTTTTAAAATACTTGTAGATGAAAATTTTGAAAAATCAGAATTTCTAAACATTATAAAAACTTAAGTTCTTAAAACAGCCCTGGGAATAACAAATTAATAGTTCTACTCTTCAAAGAGTGAGTCTGTACTTTACAGAGCCTTTGGTTTACCGCTCACAGAAGAAATTACTCAAAAACAAGTTGTCCTGGACCATAGTTAATGACACATCATCTGATGTGGCTTTCTGAGTGCTTCCTCAAGCTCTAAAGATAATATAGAAAATCTTTATTCCTCATAATTTTACTATTCCTATTTAGAGTGCTTCACTGATGGGAAAGAGTGGAATATATATTGAGTTACAATACTGTTTATGTTAAAAATATGCAAATTCATCACTAACTTTAACACAATTTCATGTGCACTGAAACTTGCTGCACTCAGAAGGCATTATTCTTAATCCCAGGACCAGCCTCTTAGTGTTTATTATTTTTCCTTCTTTCTTGAGTACTTGCCATACCCTTTCTTTTTGTGGTAACATTACACACTCTTACTTGTTAAGTTTAGGACTGTATTTCACAGAAGGAGGGTAAAAGTCTTTTGATGACTTGGCCAAGTAGCCACCCCTAGGTTAACAAACTCAGCTATTCATTTTAAGAAAGGTGACTTTCTATATGTCTGACACATAAATATGGTATGATACATATGCCCTCACCACAGCACTCCATGTATCTTTAGTCAACAAAGTGCCCTACCTCCACAGATTAGTTAAAATTCACACCGTTACAGGCTGAACTGTGTCCCCTATCAAGTTCCTGTGTTGGTACCTCAGAATACAACTGTGCTGGGACAGTGCCTTTAAAGAGGTAATTTAAGTTTAAAAAGAAAAAAAGGTCATTTAGGGTGGGCCCTAATCCAATATACTGGAGTCCTTATAAAAGAGGAAATCTGGACACAGGTACAGACAGAGGAAAGATGATATGAAGACTGAGGGAGAAGGTGGCCATCTGAAAGCCAAGAAGAAGCCTCAGAAGAAAACTACCCCACTGACACTTGATCGCAGACTTCCAGCTTCCAGAACCGCAAGATAATAAATATCTGTTGTTTAAACCACCCAGTCTATGGTACTTTGTCATAGCAGCCCTAGTAAACTAATACATACGTCTTTAAATGAAAGAATACATTTTTATTAATTTTGGATAAAAATATCTTAAAAATAAGCTATACATATATATGCCACATTTTAAAATCTGAATATATAGGCCCTTTTTTGTTTTCAACAATTTAGACTCATTATAAACAGCAATAAAATTACGATGCCAAACTACTAAGTTACATGTGGTATATTAGAGTAGAGTCCCAGTGTTGAATGTTTTCTGTCTTACACACAAAGCAGTGCAACAGGAAGCTGAGCAAGGTCCATGTCGGGTTCATGGTCCTCTTCTATCACTCTCTTGTCACTGAGAAGTCTTTCCCTCCTTGTGAGTGAACTGCTGGTTCAGTGCTGAGGGCAGAAACTGCCAGAAACCCAATTCCCCAGAAGGAACGTTAGTGTGTATGCAGGATGCTGAGAGGGAGAGTGTGTGGTTGTCTTTCTCACTCAGGATGAACATATTATTCATTCTAACAACATCTATGAAGCTGGTAATATGGCCAAGTAACATGCTTAGCCCAGCAGGCACAAAGACAAAGAGGACACCAGCCAGTGGTTCCTGTCCTCAGTAAGCTTATTTATATTTGAGCACAAGAAACACCAGCAGGGCCAGGTACAGTTGCACACACCTGTAACCCCAACACTTTGGGACATCAAGGCAGAAGGATTGCTTGAGTCCAAGAGTTTGAGACCAGCCTAGGTAACGTGGGCAACCCCATCCCTACTAAAAATACAAAAATTAGCTGGTTGTGGTGGCAGACACCTGTAGTCCCAGTTAGTCTGGAGACTGAGGCGGGAGGATCGCCAGAGTGTGGGAGGCAGAGGCTGCAGTGAGCCGAGATCATGCCACTGCACTCCAGCCTGGGTGACAGAGCAAAAAAAGAAAAGAAACACCAGCAGGTAGGCCAGTGCACTGTCAAACAGCTGCCACATCAGACCTAGTACACAGGAAACAGAAGAGGCCCAAAGGCCAAACTAACTTGGAGAGAGTCAGAAAAAGGCCCACAGGAGAGGAGGCCCTTGAGACATCTGAGAAGATGAGGGCTGTATGCTACGCAGAGAGGGTGGACTGGGCAGAAGCGGGTGCAGAGGCAGGAAGAGGAAGGAAGATTTACAGGTAAGGGAAGCATGTGTGGGAATGCTGAGGCAGAAAGCAATCATGAAGACAAACACCCTCTCCTAAAAATAAAAAGCACAGCCACCTTTTTCTGGCCTGGTGGAATGTGTATTAGTATTGTTTACAGTAAACAACAGCAACACAAGTCTAATAGACCTTCCCCTTCACATGTTAAAACAGTCACATAAACTCGGTGGACAAGGCAATGGTCTGCTCACACTGTTTTGGCCCCGTGACTATGTTAGACTTGGCCTGTGACTATGTTAGACCTCCACATTCGAATGGAAGGAAACAAGTGGCTACAATCTAAAGAAATTTCAAATGGGTGAAAAGAAATCATTCACAGTATGAGAATACACGATACAAAAGAAAAGCCACAGAAATGCTTTTCAGAGTTTGGAAACGTGACTCAATTAAGGTACCTATTGTTCTAATGTTATGCTTTCTCATAAAACACAGTATTCTTTGAAATTCCTTACATATGAAAATAAGAATTTCCTTAAAAAGTAAACAAGGTGTAATCCTGAAAACATTCACCCTGAAGGATATAAAGAAACTCATGTTGTGTGTAGTGTGAGCCTGACTCCATGCGGGAGGATTTTATACTTGTGTAACTCACTGAATTTACACGATGACCCAGGAATTTGAAGGCACTGTGCAAAGAAGTCTCTTGTGTTTAAGGTATTCAAGGTGTGGTGGTAAGCACTTACTAATCAGCCCTCCTAACAGCTCTCTGAGATAGCTATTATCATCACTACTTGACACAAGAGGAAACCAGGCTCTGAAGGCCAAATGTTTGCCCAAGGCCTTGGGATTGAAGTCCCAGTCAGGCCCTATACACTCCCTCTTTGAAAAAATTTTAGCAAAGCAAAAAAATCTTCCTATTTTTACAAGGCATAAGAGTTAAGGTAGCTTCTTTGTGCTAACTTGTCTTGCCAATTCGCCTAGTATCATTAAAAATGCAGGAATAAGCTGGGCGCAGTGGCTCACGCCTGTAATCCCAGCACTTTGGGAGGCTGAGGCGGGTGGATCACAAGGTCGAGAGATCGAGACCATCCTGGTCAACATGGAGAAACCCCGTCTCTACTAAAAATACAAAAAATTAGCTGGGCATGGTGGCGCGTGCCTGTAATCCCAGCTACTCAGGAGGCTGAGGCAGGAGAATTGCTCGAATCCAGGAGGCGGAGGTTGTGGTGAGCCGAGATTGCGCCACTGCACTCCAGCCTGGGTAACAAGAGCGAAACTCCATCTCAAAAAAAATAAAATAAAATAAAATAAAAAATGCAGGAATAATAGGAATTTAATGACTCAAACTTATAAAAGACAAACAATTTACATATTTAGATTTATTGCTAGCTCTAAAAATGTTATCAAGAATTAAAAGCTTTGAATATACATTGTTAATTAGAATGTATACTTTTACACCTTCAATTAATCTATACTGTATCTTGGTAAAATAGGTAATTATTATTTCCTTCTTATTTGGACCAAATAACTATAATGTATTGAAGCACTCTTAAATAATGGCTAATAAAAATTTCCCCTTAAACATGCAAGGTGTCATAAAAAAGAATGAGATCCTTCATTTGCAAAAACATGGCTAAAACTGGAGGCCATTATACTAAGTGAAATAAGCCAAGCACTGCATGTTCTCACTTATTCCTGGGTTCTAAAAATCAAAACAACTGAACTCATGGAAACAGAGTAGAAGAATGGTTACCAGAGGCTGGGAAGAGTGGTAGGGGTGGGGATGGTTAATGAGTGCAAAAAAAAAAAACCAGAGTATTTGATGGCATAACAGGGTGACTATAGTCAATAATAATTTAACTGTACATTTTAAAATAACTAAAAGAGTAAAAATGGATTGCTTGTGACACAACAGATAAATGCTTAAGGGATGGATACCCCATTTTATATGATGTGATTATTACGCATTGCATATCTGTATCAAAACATCTCATTGTAGCCCATAAATACATACACCTACTATGTAATCACAAAAATTAAGATAAAAATTAAAACAAAAAAATATACAAGGTGTGACTATAAAGTAATGAATTGGTACCATATGTCATTTAAAAATTTCCTGCCCTTCTTTAAATGCTATTTGAAATTTCAAAATAGACACAATGTTGTGATTGAAATGAAAGCAGCACAGTAATTTTGGACTATGACAGTTTAAATCAGAGGTAACAATCTTTCCTATTAGTTGACACCCACACCTCGAACATCAGCTCCTCATCACTCTCTCTTCCCATTTTCCCATTTTTTCTTCCGCAGTCCTGCCATTCCAGTCTCATTTCACCTTATCTAACTTGACATGTATCAAATCTTTATAGGGAAAACTTATAATGAATATCTCATCTCCTTAAACTGGTAATTACACATATAACACAAATCAGAAAAGCAAAATATGGGAAAGTACCAAAACATAATGAAAATACTTCAAGAAGAAATTATACACTAGAGTAAGAGACTTTTAGCTGTTTTCCATTCTGTGACTGACAAGCATTTCCCAGGGATGGAAGATAAAATGCTACACAAAGCCTTCCGTGAAAACCTTTCCAGGGCTTATTCTCGGATTTGTACCTTTATCCCTCCTTCAATCACTTTATTGAACAACTCTTATGTGGCAGAGACTGTGACAGATGAATAAAATATATGTTCCCTTCTTTAACAAGGTAAAAGTCTTGTAAAGAAGCTCATTGTCCAAACAAGAGGATCAAATTTTGACCAAAATCCACAGTTAGAAACATACTTTACAATGCAATTCCTATGCACAGGTTTGTAAACACACTAAAAAAAAGAAAAGCTTCATGAAAATAATACTTCCCTTCTATGAAATACAGGCTATTTTCTATTTTCCTTATAAAAAGAAACAATGCTGCTGCTCTCACTAAATTTGTGATCCACTAAAAAGTGGCAACTCAGCCTGAAAATCAGGTCCCAGATAGGCAGCCAGGTTGAAATTCAGTTCCCTCCTAGGCAGCTTCCAAGGCAGTGAAGACAGTTCAGTTCAAACTGACTACAGAAAGCTTTGCACAAGAGTTTATGGGTGGGAACACACTGGGAAGTTCTTTGTACAAAACTGAATTAAAAGTACTGAGTTACAAACCACAGATATACAATTTTAAAATATTCTCTAAAATTCATTCTCAGCAGAGACTTACCAAAATGTACATGTTTCAATATAATCTTCTGCTTAATTACTAATCTTCGGAGACCTCTTTAAAATAAAAAATTATAAGTGAAAACAATCAAAGGACAGAAATGTTCCAGCCTTTCTGTCTCTGAGAGAGCTTGTCTGGAAGGACTTGAGAAGCCTTCTACAGGTTCTGGGCAATGCAACCAGGCACTGGCCAGGTGCTGGGCTTGGGGCCTGCCTGTGCATGGCCGCAGTCCAGTACCACCCACACGCTGCAGTAAGACAAGAAGTTGGCCTGAGTTACTGAGTGGTAGAGGCAGAGCCAGGACTTCACTCAGTCTGCAGAAAACTGAAACACTATTTCTACTAATGACACTTTCATTCATCCTTCTAGTCTCACTCACCACTGGATTTACCATTATACATATTTTAAAATAAGGTTTAACATAAGTTTTTAACATCTGAACTTTAATGTTAAGGAAATTACAAAATGAAAATTATCCTGTGATATTGTAAGTAAACAAAACATTCACTTGTGAAAATTTTTACAATCTGCTCTTATCATATTTATTTTGAACCTACTAGTACTGCTCTTAGCATTTGAAAAATACCTGTCTCAAAAGAAACAAACAAATAAAAATGGCAGCCTCTTTCTGTGGGGAATGAGGCAGGGTTTCTTCACCTTTTAAAAAAAAAAAAACCGGAGACGATCCAAGATGGCCGCTTAGGAGGAAGTCGGGATTGCAGCTCCGAGAGAAGGCGCAGAGGGTGAGTGGACGCTGCATTTCCAGACGGATTTTTACTGCCCACAGAGCAGGAGATTCACAGGAGGAGAAGACCCACGGGTCGCCAGCGCCGCTGGTTTGAGCGGCGTGGCCGCTCAGCCTATGCCCTGAGGCGGGGGGCAGCAGTTTCTTATGCAGAGCGAGAGACAGAATTCCCTCTGAGCCAGCAAGGGGAGCTGAAGCAGGGAGTCAAGTCAGGAGACCCCCGGGCAAGGGCGTGCCACGAATCTCAGAGCCGCTGCTTCGGCTGACGCAGCGGCACACAGGGCAGCGGATTTTAACTGCCCACAGACCAGGAGATTCACAGGCGGAGAAGCTCCACGGGTTCCCAGCGCCGCTGGTTGGACCGGAGCAGCCGCTAGGCCTGTACCGGGGGCGGGGAGCAGCGGCTCCTTGAGCAAAGTGAACGAGACTGTGTCCCCTCTGGGCCAGCAAGGGGAGCTGAGGCAAGGAGGCAAGCCAAGAGATTCCCGGGCAAAGAGGGCACCACTGGAAACACGGCTGAACCCGGGACGGTCCAGCTCTGTGGGGGAGGGGCGTCCTCCATTGGGAAACACCCTGCAGTTCCCGGGGCAATTTGCCGTAACCAAGACAACCCGCCACTACAGAGACTCCATCACTACAGGGGCGGGCCAGCATAGCAGAAGCAGTTCTAACTACACCCATATAAACAGGACTGCAGGGAAGCTCACAGGGAAGCTGGGCGGAGCCCACAGCAGCTCAGCGAAGCCTCTGCAGGCTGAGTGTGACTAGACTGCCACCTTGTGGGCAGGGAAAACGGTAGCAACACAGCTGAAAAGCATAAAGCCCTAACTCCCTGGGCCAGAACACCTGGGGGGAAGAAAAGGGGGTTTAAGAGTTCAGCTGCTGCAGACTTAAAATTACCAAAATCAGAAAGACAGCAACTACAAAGTCAATAGGCGGATAAATCCACAAAGATGGGAAGAAACCAGCGTAAAAAGGATGAAAACACCCAAAACCAGAACACCTCTCCTCCTACAAGGCAGCATAACTCCTCACCAGCACGGGAACAAGACTGGACGGAGAATGAGTGTGATGAAATGACAGAATCAGCTTTCAGAAAATGGATAATAAGAAACTTCCGTGAGCTAAAAGAACATGTTCTAACCCAATGCAAAGAAACTAAGAACCTTGAAAAAAGACTTGATGAAATGCTAATGAGAATGGACAACTTAGAGAGGAATCTGAGTGAATTGATGGAGCTGAAAAACACAACATGAGAACTTCGGGAAGCATTCACAAGTTTCAACAGCCGAATTGACAAAGCAGAAGAAAGGATATCAGAAGTCGAAGATCAACTCAATGAAATAAAACGAGAAGGGAAGATTAGAGAAAACAAGGTAAAAAGGAATGAACAGAGTCAACAAGAAATATGGGACTACGTGAAAAGACCTAATCTACGTTTGATAGGTGTACCTGAATGTGACGAAGAGAATGCATCCAAGCTGGAAAATACTCTTCAGGATATTATCCAGGAAAACTTCCCCAACCTAGCAAGGCAGGCCAATATTCAGGTCCAGGAAATACAGAGAACACCACAAAGATATTCCTCTAGAAGAGCAACCCCAAGGCACAGAATCATCAGATTCACCAGGGTTGAAATGAAGGAGAAAATACTAAGGGCAGCCAGAGAGAAAGGTCGGGTTACCCACAAAGGGAAACCCATCAGACTCACAGCAGATCTCTCAGCAGAAACCCTACAGGCCAGAAGAGAGTGGGGGCCGATATTCAACATCCTTAAAGAAAAGAACTTTCAACCCAGAATTTCATATCCAGCCAAACTAAGCTTCATAAGTGAAGGAAAAATAAAATCCTTTGTGAACAAGCAAGTACTCACAGATTTCATCACCACTAGACCAGCTTTACAAGAGCTCCTGAAGGAGACACTACACATAGAAAAAAACAACCAGCACCAGCCACTCCAAAAATGCACGAAATGGTAGAGAGCAGCAACACAATGAAGAATCTGCATCAACCAATGGGCAAAACAGCCAGCTAGCATCAAAATGACAGGATCAAATTCACACATAACAATATTAACCCTAAATGTAAATGGACTAAATGCCCCAATCAAAAGACACAGACTGGCAAATTGGATAAAAAGCCAAAACCCATCAGTGTGCTGTATCCAGGAAACCCACCTCACAAGCAAGGATACACAAAGGCTCAAAATAAAGGGATGGAGGAAGATTTACCAAGCAAATGGAGAGCAAAAAAAAGCAGGAGTTGCAATTCTCATCTCTGATAAAATAGACTTTAAAGCAACAAAGATCAAAAGAGACAAAGAGGGACATTACATAATGGTAAAAGGATCAATGTAACAAGAAGAGCTAACGATCCTAAATATATATGCACCTAATACAGGAGCACCCAGATACATAAGGCAAGTTCTTAAAGACTTGCAAAGAGACTTAGACTCCCACACAATAATAGTGGGAGACTTCAACACACCATTGTCAATATTAGACAGATAAACGAGACAGAAAATTAATAAGGATATCCAGGACTTGAACTCAGACCTGGAACAAGCAAACCTAATAGACATTTACAGAACTCTCCACCACAAATCCACAGAATATACATCATTCTCAGCACCACATCACACCTACTCTAAAATTGACCACATAATTGGAAGTAAATCACTCCTCAGCAAATGCAAAAGAACGGAAACCATAACAAACAGTCTCTCAGACCACAGTGCAATCAAGTTAGAACTCAGAATTCAGAAGTCAACCCAGATCCGCACAGCCTCATGGAAAATGAACAACTTTCTCCTGAATGTTGACTGGATAAACACTGAAATGAAGGCAGAAATAAAGATGTTCTTCGAAACCAACGAGAACGAAGACACCACATACCAGAATCTCTGGGACACATTTAAAGCAGTCTCTAGAGGAAAATATATAGCAATAAGTGCCCACATGAGAAGAAAGGAGAGAACTAAAACTGACACCCTATCGTCAAAATTGAAAGAGCTAGAGGAGCAAGATCAAAAAAACTCAAAACCTAGCAGAAGACAAGAAATAACTAAGATCAAAGCAGAATTGAAGGAGATAGAGACATGAAAAACCCTACAAAAAATCAGTAAATCCAGGAGCTGGTTTTTCCAAAAGATCAACAAAATAGACAGATCACTAGCCAGACTAATAAAAAAGAAAAGAGAGAATAACCAAATAGATGCAATAAAAAATGATAAAGGGGATATCACCACAGATGCCACAGAAATTCAAACCATCATCAAAGATTATTACAAACAACTCTATGCACATAAATTAGAAAACCTGGAAGAAACGGATAAATTCCTGGACAGTAGCCTCCTCCCATGCCTAAACCAGGAAGAAGTCGAAACGCTGAATAGACCAATAACAAGGTCTGAAGTCGAGGCAGCAATTAAGAGCCTACCACCCGAAAAAAGCCCAGGCCCAGATGGGTTCACAGCCGAATTCTACCAGACATACAAGGAGGAACTGGTACCATTCCTACTGAAACTATTCCAAATAATCCAAAAAGAGGGAATCCTTCCCAAATCATTTTATGAGACCAACATCATCCTAATACCAAAACCCGGCAGGGACTCAACAAAAAAAGAAAACTACAGGCCAATATCCATGATGAACATAGATGCAAAAATCTTCAATAAAATACTGGCAAGCCGATTACAACAGCACATCAAAAAGCTTATCCACCATGATCAAGTAGGATTCATCCCGGGGATGCAAGGCTGGTTCAATATACGCAAGTCTATAAATGTAATTCACCACATAAACAGAACCAAAAACAAAAACCACATGATTATCTCAATTGATGCAGAGAAGGCCTTCGACAAAATTCAACAGCCCTTTATGCTAAAAACTCTCAATAAACTAGGTATCGACGGAACGTATCTCAAAATAATAAAAGCTATTTATGACAAACCGACAGTCAATATCATACTGAATGGGCAAAAACTGGAAGCATTCCCTTTGAAATCTGGCACTAGACAAGGATGCCCTCTCTCACCACTCCTATTCAATATAGTACTAGAAGTTCTAGCCAGAGCAATCAGACAAGAAAAAGAAATAAAGGGTATTCAATTAGGAAAGGAGGAAGTCAAATTGTCTCTATTTGCAGACAACATGATTGTATATCTAGAAGACCCTATCACCTCAGCCCAAAATCTCCTGAAACCGATAAGCAACTTCAGCAAAGTCTCAGGATACAAAATCAATGTGCAAAAATCACAAGCATTCCTATACACCAATAACAGACTTAAAGAGAGCCAAATCAAGAACGAACTGCCATTCACAATTGCTACAAAGAGAATAAAATACCTAGGAATACAACTAACAAGGAACGTAAAGGACCTCTTCAAGGAGAACTACAAACCACTGCTCAACGAAATAAGAGAGGACACAAACAGATGGAGAAACATTCCATGTTCATGGTTAGGAAGAATTAATATCGTGAAAATGGCCATACTGCCCAAAGTAATTTACAGATTCAACGCTATCCCCATCAAGCTACCAATGACCTTCCTCACAGAACTGGAAAAAACCACCTTAAACTTCATATGGAACCAAAAGAGAGCCCGCATAGCCAAGTCAATTCTAAGCAAAAAGAACAAAGCAGGAGGCATCACACTACCGGACATCAAACTCTACTACAAGGCTACAGTAATCAAAACAGCATGGTACTGGTACCAAAACAGAGATATAGACCAATGGAACAGAACAGAGGCGTCGGAGGCGACACAACATATCTACGACCACCCGATCTTTGACAAACCTGATAAAAACAAGCAATGGGGAAAGGATTCCTTGTTCAATAAGTGGTGTTGGGAAAACTGGCTAGCCATATGCAGAAAGCAGAAACTCGACCCCTTCCTGACACCTTACACTAAAATTGACTCCAGATGGATTAAAGACTTAAACATAAGACCTAACACCATAAAAATCCTAGAAGGAAACCTAGGCAAAACCATTCAGGACATAGGCGTAGGCAAGGACTTTATGACCAAAACACCAAAAGCATTGGCAACAAAAGCCAAAATAGACAAATGGGACCTAATCAAACTCCACAGCTTCTGCACGGCAAAAGAAACAGTCAATAGAGTGTTTTTTTCCCAACAGAATGGGAAAAAATTTTTGCAGCCTACCCGTCTAAGGGCTGATATCTAGAATTTACAACGAGCTAAAAAAGATTTACAAGAAAAAAACAAGCCCATTCAAAAATGGGCAAAGGATATGAACAGATACTTTACAAAAGAAGACATACATGAGGCCAACAAACATATGAAAAAATGCTCATCATCACTGGTCATTAGAGAAATGCAAATCAAAACTACATTGAGATACCATCTCACGCCAGTTAGAAAGGCAATCATTAAAAAATCTGGAGAAAACAGATGCTGGAGAGGATGTGGAGAAATAGGAACACTTTTACACTGTTGGTGGGAATGTAAATTAGTTCAACCACTGTGGAAAACAGTGTGGCGATTCCTCAAGGACCTAGAAATAGAAATTCCATTTGACCCAGCAATCCCATTACTGGGCATATATCCAAAGGATTATAAATTGTTCTACTATAAGGACACACGCACACGAATGTTCATTGCAGCACAGTTTACAATAGCAAAGACCTGGAACCAGCCCAAATGCCCATCGATGAAAGACTGGACAGGAAAAATGTGGCACATACACACCATGGAATATTATGCAGCCATTAAAAACGAGGAGTTCACGTCCTTTGTAGGGACATGGATGAACCTGGAAACCATCATTCTCAGCAAACTGACACAAGAACACAAAATCAAACACTACATGTTCTCACTCATAGGCGGGTGTTGAACAAGGAGAACACATGGACACAGGGAGGGGAGCACTATACATGGGGGTCTGTTGGGGGGGAGGGGGGACAGCGGGGGGGTGGGGAGTTGGGCAGGGATAGCATGGGGAGTAATGCCAGATATAGGTGAAGGGGAGGGAGGCAGCAAATCACACTGCCACGTATGCACCTATGCAACAACCTTGCATGTTTTTCACATGTACCCCAAAACCTAAAATGCAATTAAAAAAAAAAAACAAGAAAAAAAAAAACCCTATATTTCCCTTTGACAAAAATCTCCTGCCCTTTTAGCACCATTTGAAATTTCAAAATGAATGAAATGTTATGGCTAAAATGAAAGAAGCATAACAATTCTGCAATATACCTCCTTGAATTACACTAACCATCTTCTGGAAATTCTGAATACCATCTCCTCCACCACAACCACCAAATATCACCTGCTAGTAGAGGATCTCTGGTCTGAAGTGTAGAAAATAAGAGTAAAGAGGCCTAGTTTCAGTTTTATAAAGCTTTTGCTAAAGCTCTGGATCTACTCCTGTAAAAGCAGAGATCAGATCTTGCTTAACACTGCACTGGGAGGAAAGACATCTTCTCTTGGGAAGTCACAACCCAGTGAGCTTGAAACAAACTGTGCAGTAAGTGCCAGATGAAGATGTGCTCTGGAAACACAGGTGATGAGCTTAGGTCTGTAAAGTGTGTGTGTTTTGGTGTGGGGGAAAAGAGGCATGCACACTACAGGGAAGGAGGAGCAAGAGATAGCAGGGATGTCCCACAGAGGCAAGAAGATGGGCACTAGATTTTGCCAGGTAGTGTAAAGAGGACAGAATTCCAAACAAAGGGAAGAGTGCACAGGTGCAACGTGAGTAGCCTCCTGGCGGAGAGGCTCGGATATAACCATTACAAGAGGCATAAAAATCATGTTCAGTTCTTTGCTAAGGAGCTCAAATTGTATTTTTCTTAGGTTCCAAGGTATCCTTGTCCTTTGATTATTTTCACTAATAGCTTTTTGTTTTAAAGAGGTACCTGAAGATGATTAATTAAACAGATTATTTTAAAACATGTACTTTTGATAAATCTCTGCTGAGAATGAAGAAGTTCTCAATAAACCTACATGTAGGGATCAATTAGGAGTAGAATGTCAAGGGGAACAGGATATCAACAAGAATACAAATGACTGACTTTGAAAGTAATTACTGCAGATTCAAGGTCATCCCTACAATCAATCATTTTAATCATCTAACTTAAAAAATTCATGCCCCGGCAAGTCTATATTCTAGTAGATGGCTAACAAAGGGATTACCATGAGCCAGGTTCTCTTATGATAAGCAAGATTACGTAAGCATATGTAGCCATGGAAAAGAAATAAATTGAAGATTTTAATTTAATGATCTTGAGACTTTCTTGCTTCTCATATTTGCAATCCATGTTGAATAATGTTATATTCTAAGCACATGACCAACATTAACTTACTTAATCCTCACAACAACCTACCAGGTAGGAACTATTATTTTGCTTGCTATAGACAGGGCTTAGACAGGGTTGTGGCCCTCCTGCTGAGGGGCTGGAATGATGCAGCAAAGCAAGAGTGCTCTCAGGGTCCCAGGGCAAGGCGGAGCATCACCTAAGGAACAGAGGTCTTAGCTGCTGCTCTAGGCTTTGATCCTACACCTTTTATATAGGATCAGATCAACTTTCTCGGGAGTGGTCAGCACACAGCACCAGAGCAGGCCGCACTGAGCAGAGAGGACAGTTCAGAAGGAGAAGAGCCATCACTGAATGACCACAGCAGCTTGATACAGGACAATGGAAAGACACAGAAGAGAGATTTAAGACTGTTTCCAAAGCTGAAATGAGAGAAATAAGTGATCGATTCACAAAGATAAACATGGTCCCACGGTGCCAAGTTCAAAAATTATCTTTTAAATACATCAATAAATGTGGTAGAGGCCTAAAGGCTTTGCTCTCACATGCCCAACCTCCCCTGAGAAAATTAAGAATGATAAGACAGTTGCAGAAAGAATGTGGAAGCTGTGGTCATCACCACCACAAGCAGGGTGTGACAAGCCTCGGAGAGAAGGGGAGAAGCACAAGCCAAGGCTGCTGAGATTCTGAGACGTGTGGATCCCCACTGGCTTTCCTGCTTCCCAGCTGGGGGTGGGATGGAGTAGGAAATCTGCACAAGGGTGTGTCACCAGCAAGAGCTGCGTCATGAGAAGAATTTAGAGGGATGATTCTCTAAACATGTTTTCATGAAATCAGAAACTGAGTAGGATGGCCAAGAAAACACTGCCACAAATATCAGTCTGAGTAAGTACCCTCTATTAGTTTCACAATGAAAGCCCAGGAATGTTTTACTGAAATAAAGAATAAACAATAGTCATTACGTTTTCTTAACATATACCTCAAACTGACATATAACAAAAAGGCTTTATATGACATTTTAAGTCCATTCATTTGAAATGAACTTCTGGATTATTTTTTCCTGAATGTTAACCCCGCCACTACCCTCAAAAAGGCAAAACTAAGTTACTCTACTAGACATTTAAATCTTCCCATTTGCCCTCACCATTCCTCATAGGCAAACTCATATGAATAATGCACTATTAGACCTCTTGAGATGACCTAGGTCCAACCTTCTAATCATAGATGAAGAAAGTAAAACTCAAGAGAGGTTTGATGCCTTGATCAGGCCTCAGCTATTACAAACAGACCCAAGATAAGAAGCTAAGGTTGTTGATGCTTGATGGCAAATCATTCCCCTGTATGACAGTAACCCTTCTCCCCTTCAACAGTAATAGTCTATGCCTAGTAATAATAATATATCAATACTTTCACTTTCAATCTGACAAATTGAAGGCTTATAAAAATTTGCTACATTCACAAGAACACCAAGTAGTTCCATTTAAGACTAAGTAGTTGAATTTAATTTTTAGAAAAATGTATTAAATAACCATAATGTACAAGGCGCGGTAATAATAAAATAATGAACTGCCAAAAAGCACAGAATTATGAAAGAAAAGTCAGGCTTCATGATAATCACAATATACATCTGACATATTTAACACAAGGAATAAATATTTCGAGAGGGAATAAATAAATCAAATAAAGATTTTAATCTGAAGAATTAAATTATATAATTGTAGAATTAAATTAGAATTTTAATTGTAGAATTAAATTATATATTAACTATATTCATAGAAGGATCTTGAGCTCTCCTTGCTTGTTTCATTTCCAGTCCATGTTGAATATGACTATACGAATTTTCCAAAAGGAAAGTTCTGAGGGATGGCTAACCCTATAACCATTCTCAGTTCTTTTCTCTGTTTGTTGGAAAAGCATAATATTCACTGTCCTAGCCTCCTCTGCAGCTGGAGATGGCTATGTAACTCAGTTTGGACAGTAAGACAGAAATGGAAGAATTCTAGGCTACATCTGGGAAAACATTCCATTCTTTATAAAAGGCATAGTCAAAAAGGTGGCAAAGCCCACCCCATTTCTTTCTGTTTATAATGATGTAATGCTGAGGTTGCAGCTAAAGTCCTTCTACTAGAAGACAACAAGCAAGAGGACCCAAAGCCAGTTTGCCAAGGACAGTAAAATAGAAAGATGAAAAGGACTTGGGTCCATGACAGCTTCATTAATCTGCTGGAACAATTGAGACCTCTTTGTTCTAGACTTGTTAAAAAAAAAAAGTTTCCTACTTGTTTAAACCGCTGTTAGCCAGCTTTTCTGGTCTATATGGTTAAGCACTCCTAAGAAAAACATATTTAATAATCTCCTTCCACAGACTCAACTCTAAACTCTCTAGCCCGATCATTCAACGTAACTGGATCCAGTCTATCTCTTTTTTTTTCCTCTTTTTTTTTTTGAGACAGGGTCTCACTCTGTTGCATGATCTTAGCTCACAGCACCCTCTGCATCTCGGGCTCAAGGGATCCTTCCTCCTCAGCCTCTCAAGTAACTAGGACCACAGGCGTGCACTACCACTCCTGGCTAATTTTTGTATTTTTTGTAAAGACAGCATTTTGCCACATTGCCTAGGTTGGCCAGTCTATCTTTCCAGAATGTGTTGGTGGTTTCCTGCCCACACTTAACAATTTTCCACTTCTGGATCTTTCTAGCATACCTACCCCATCCTACAAGGCCCATACAACAAAACCTCCTCCTTTTTCCTTCCTGGATCCTTTTCCCAGGTCTGTTATCTAAGCACACTTTCCCTTCTCTAAATTCTTCACATTTTATTTACACTACTTAAAAGGATTTGTCACTTTGTATCCTGTATTTTAATAACTTACGGATTTGATATCTTCTAAGCTAGGTGTGAGTCCTGTTTATCTCCATACTCTGCCCTGCAAAAGTGCCTTCTTGGAACAAAGAAAGTACTCAAAACAGATGGAATAAATTAATAATTAAGTATATAAGTGATCTTTATCTTTCTAAATTAGAATTTAAATATACCAGGGAATTTCAGAAGATCCTATAATGTGTATTTCTTTACTATTTACTGTAGCTTTAGATTCACAAAGATGACAAAATTAGTCCTTAGAAAAGGGAAAATTTGGTACCTGATGCATGGTAAACTGTTCCTCGGGGATCTAAATGGAGAGCATATACTACTAGCACATACCACCACCAAACAACAGTGGAAGGAGAGAGCTGTCTGGAAGTCAATGTAGAACTGCCACATGGGGTGGGCAAAGGAAATGGAGCTTTATAACAGTACATATATCTTGTAAGGCTGCTGAAGGGATTGAACACAAACACATGTAAAGTGCCTAGGACAGTACCTAGCACCTAACCCTTATATAACAAACGTTATTTATTTATTCACACAGAAATGGATACAACAGGTGGGATGTTAAGTGTCCAAGTCAAGGTCGGGTATGGGACAATGAGAAATCACTTACCAGGAATTTCCTCTTTAGGAAACTGATGCTCCCTATATCTGATTTCACCAAGCCTCTGGTTAAAGCACTCTGTTTCTGTTACGACCGTAGGCTTCAGGCATGTGCCCACTGAGGCCAGATTCTATAGGGCCTGGCAGAAAATGGTAAGGTGTGCTATCTCTCATGGTCATTGTCCTTGGCCATTTCATGAAGGCTATGTCCTTCATGAAAGAGATCAGCTTTAATCCCAGATAGCCTGACTAAAAGGAAAGAGGAAAGAAGACAGCTTTCCCTAGAGGTTTTTTCTGCTTATGGTCAGCCACCCAAGAGGGCCAAGCAAGAGTCAGAAAATCATGCCCCTTGCAAGGTTAGCAAAGTCAAGTTAGTGGCAAGCAAAGAAGGGAGATTAAAAGTATAATGCGATATAAAACTGGGACACACGGAAATCCTAAAAAACACACCTCTCCCAATCACCTCCTGCTGTGCACATCCCAAAGATGAAAGCTATCCCAACTGCAAAGAAAAATATTATATCCACCAGAAGGTAATCTAGGGACAAGAAACCTTTAAATTCCTCTCACTCTAGCAGAGTAATGCATTCACCCCGAGTTGCTGATGTGAAGGTTGTGAAAAAATTTTACATGCTTACCATATAATTAATATATAGATGAGAAAACTTAGGCACAGAATGATTAAGTGAAGTGCTCAAGGACTCACAGCTAATAAATTATGAAGCCAAGATTCAGAGTTAGGCAGTCTGACTTTAGAGATCATCCCCTTAAACACTTTGCTATCTTGCCTCTCAATTTAGAATGCAGAAAAAGTATAGTTTAATATCCTTGGTTGTATGGAAAAGAAAAAAAAAAAAGCTCCCAAAATGGACGATGTAAGTAGTTAGTAAAAGATCTGGTATACAGAACACAAGGGTTGTGAGGTCAGGGGAAAACATTTATGGTGGAAGAGAAGAAATGTCTCTCAAAGCCAATCAAACACTCCAAAATTATATACCCCTACATTAAAATAAGGAGTTCAAGAGTGAAAATAATGTGCTAATAATTGGAAATACTATTTAAAATATATAAGCAATTCATCTTTACTAAATATCGAGTATAAGGTATTTATCCAATGACAATGTAACACAAAAATTGGGGGATTTGTTTTCACATTAGTAAATAGGTTCAATAAGAGATAAGTTGACCTTTATCGTAAAGTATAAAAATTAATTACATGTTTTGTGCTGTTCGCAACCTTTGTAGAAGCAAAGTGCTCCTTAATTTTCAAGTTTCTCTTCCTGAAAAGATTAGGTGAAAATATCATAGCATTTATCAAAAACAAGAAGAAAATGAGTAAGGTTTTATATATTAGAATAGACAATGTAAACAAAAAAAGCCAATAAAAAATAATTTAGGTTATCTTGAATGTCTAGATAGGCTCTCAACTCATAATAAAAACTTAAAGTGAAACCCTACTTATAAAAAATAAAGGCCTTAACGATATCACAGTGAATTCATGCAGTTATGAGATATTTAAGCCAAGAATTAAAGTGAAACTTAAATCTGCTTTCCTCTACATCCCACTTGGTTTTAGAAGTTAAGAAGAAATGCTTTAAACACAAAACCATGACATTCTTTTCTATATTTAGGCTACAAAGCTTCTTCTTCTTCTTTTTTTTTTTTTTCAGGACTACAGGCAGTTATTTATTCACAGGAATGGTATCAATTTGTTGAATAATCTCTTTTATATTTTTGAAATCATTTATACCTTATACAACTGATACAGCACAATGTGAAGTGATCCTCATCACAACAAATACCCTATCAATGGTTCATTTCCTGAATTGTATTTCCTTTCTTCTGCTATTCTACTGAGAGAGATGAAGATAACGTTACTATTATACAGGGAGACATAAACAAATTTGGGCCTGTAGCTACTAAGAAAGCAGGCTTTAGGACATATAAGAATAAGGGAGAAAATAAATGTACAATTATGGTCTTCAAGGGGCATGAAGTATGTTACAAACTAAATTGTTTTTTAGTGCAGGTGTTCAATGAACTCATTTTAAAAACATAAAATAATATTAGCTAATTTTCCCAAACAGGCCCTAAAGCCTTTTTCAGGGAAAACAAAAATCATTAGAAAATTATTACAATTGTGTATGTGCAGTGTTAATGCAACTTTTCTGACATTATACATTTACATTCATACAAATGAAACCAAAGTTTCATGAAACAATACTTAGAATAGGTCATGTTCTCTGATACTTCTATTTTCTTAAAAAATATTTTTGATGGCAACTTATCATATTGATTACTAGAATAGGTCATGTTCTCTGATACTTCTATTTTCTTAAAAAATATTTTTGATGGCAACTTATCATATTGATTACTTGACCCATTAGTGGTTCTATAGTGGACCAGACAATACAAACATGAAGTGCTTATGAGTTCCTGTGAGAAATCTACCCCAAAACATTGCTTGTTATTTCAGTGTTGCTTTAAGAAGAGAAAGAAAGAAGGAAGCGTGAAACAAGCCTGTCTCTGCTGAGGTATCAGAATCAGAAGTGGATGTTGCCACTGCTCATTTGTGTTTTGCCACAGGAGGGGTAATAAAAGGGGTCAGACAGACACCAACCCACTTTGAAGCAGTCCCCTGGTTGTGTTCATAAAGTTTGGTGGGGGTTACAGGTAAATCCCTCTGTGTCTTCCCCAGAGAAAAATGGGACTTCATAACCACTCAGACCAGCAGGAACCAAATTCCTCTGGAGAGGGCTCAGGCCAGGTGGGCAAAAGCTGACCAATGCTGGCAATGTCCTGTTCACATATAGGCCCTGGCAGGCTGTCCCACCCACATCCCCTGCACTGTGTCCTCACACTTCCATCTCATGGCTTATTACTAGAAAAAAGCTGAAAAGCAAGTTAATAGTCTTTTAAGACACAAGAATTGGTTTAATTTTTTTCCAAGTAAAAGAAACATCTGCCTACCCCATTCCTTTCTTCAGACAAAATCTTCAAGAAATCCCAATATATATGACAGAGCTGTTGCTGTGCTGAAGAGAAGTGCTGCAGAGAGTCCTGCCCAATCTTCCTCCCTCCTTATCGGTCAGTCCATCAGGCTCCTCCATGGAACCCTAGTCCTCTAGAAATGCAGCAATACGGTAATAGCTAAGCATATTTAATGATCCTCGCCAAAGGCAATCAAACCAGTGCCATATTTGCTCTCTCTCTAATCTTTGCTTGCTCATCAGCTCTCTAAATCCCACCCTAATACAGAACTCCTTAAAACTTCAGCAAGTGACGCTTCACCAAGAACCTACACAAAGCAACATTCCTGAAACTGTCACTCTACATTTGGCTCTTTTCCTTCTATCAAACTGATAGATTGTCAGAAATAGAGTATCAGCCAAACCAGTTGGGTCCTTACTCCTCATTGCCTGTATTGTAATAGCTCTTGTTATCACGAAGTACCAATGAATCCAGCTAACCAAACTCTTCTGATAGCCACTCCAATACAAAGTATGATTCTAAGAAGATGACTGGACTATCACAAGATTTAAGTTACTATAGAAGTATGAAAACATGTTTCGATATAGCTGAAGCTGAATTATTTCTTCTTTTCTTTTACAAAGAAATGTTGGAATTGCTTAGATTCATCAAATCTAGCATCACCTAGGGGAGAAGGGGCTGCTTTCTCAGCCCACTTTATTAGTCTTGATAGGATAAGGCACAGCCAAGGGAATAAGATACATGAAGATGTAGTGTTGATGTTACTACACTCACCCGGTAATGTGATGCTTCCTGTGATAAAGATTAAACAAACCATCTTTTTCTTTCAAGAGACTGTCCTGTATCTTTATAAATATGTGTGCTTTCTGAGAAACTGAAACCTTTAAAAAGGCTGAAATTAAATAATTTATCATGCTGAATGGGGGGGAAAAACCTGTTTCTAGTAAAACAGAACTGAGAGGAACTAAAAGAGTACAGAAGTAGAGATTAATTCCTTAAAAGAGTTATTTGGATGTAGTACACAATGACAATATTAGGCAGAAAAGTTAAGATTTGGATAGATCTATTCATATCCTATCATTGGGTCTTGCATTAAAAATTGTAACTTTAAAGCTTCTTCCTGTAAGGAAATTTCCATTCCCCCAATATATTTACTTATTACATTATTTCAATTATTTAAAAAACTCAACTCTAGCTGTACACCATTTTTTTTGCACAGTTAATACTTTGACGTAACTTTCAAGACGATGTCTGGTAATGAAAAAAAATAGTACCTTTTCCAATTCTCTTGGTATTCGCAAACAAGTGTATACTCTTTCTCTTCTTTCTGTATACTTGGCCTCATTATGTTCAAGGAAGTACCCTCTTGTTAGTTCAGCACTGAGGAACCTCAATAATGAAAGCTCTACAGAAAAAGAAAATGACAGAAAACAAAAAGAACAGTATTTATCAAGGAACTTACACGCTCGCTAGGGCCATAGGTAATATACATACAAAACAAAGAGAGCAAAATAAATGTAATCTATAATTCTATGCCTAGAACTGAAAAACTACACACAATGATCAGCAAGCATTTTTGAGAAAAGTATTTTTCTGTGTGGTATAAACTGAAAATGCCACAGGAATATGGAAGGGAATGATTACTAAGGGCTAGAATAGTCAGTAAAGTATTTTTCAAGAGCTCAGTCTTGAGTCTTACAGGTGATACAGGACGTGGACTGGCAGAGATAAGGGATGGAAAATCAGTAGCTATCAAAAATATATAAAATAGAGATATATATAGAGTCGAAAGGGAGCCAAGTCACACAACTGGCACTGCTTTAGTCCAACAACCATTGTGGGTGAACTACGTGGATACTGGTACCCCAGCTCCCTTCTTAGTTCAGCCTCAGAGATCCTGCACAAATGTCTAAATAATGCCAATGAAGACTTACCAACATACTAACAATAGTTACACAAAGTGGAATCTCAACTAGATCAGAAAAACCTCCCTTTCCTTGGATCTTTCCATTCACCCATGTCTTTCCTTGTTTCTCTAAAGCAAATTATTCCATAATCATCTCATCTCAGATGAGAAAATCAAGGTCAAAGGAAGTTAAATACCGTCCACTCACTACAATTGGCAGCTTGAGGTGAGAAGCTAGGCTCTGGATGTTCCACACCAACTCTTCTCAGTGCATTACACTTCCCTGACAGCCCATCCCCTCAATGACCCTCAGCACCCCTTACTTCATCTACACCTTCCTACTTTTACTCTGCAGGAGGTAAAGTCTCTTCCAGAATGCAGGTTACCAAAAGGTTTCCAACTGTCCACTGTTCTCTTTGCTCTGAGCTGGCCTCATGGTCCTTTTTACCAAATATGGTATTAATGTTCCCTACAAAAAATGACAAAGGAGGAAGGTTGATTTCATTTATGTGGATCTACTTAAGGAGTTGCCCCTTCTGAGTGCTATGATCTAAAGCCTATACGTGAGGGGGAAAGAATTTATAGTAAAAAATATCCTTGGCAGGGTGCGGCGGCTCATGCCTGTAATCCCAGCACTTTGGGAGGCTAAGGTGGGCAAATCACAAGGTCTGGAGTTCAAGATCAGCCTGGCTAACATAGTGAAATCCTGTCTCTACTAAAAATACAAAAAAAATTAGCCGGGCATGGTGGCGGATGCCTGTAGTCCCAGCTACTTAGGAGGCTGAGGCAGGAGAATCACTTGAACTCAGGAAGCAGAGGTTGCAGTGAGCTGAAATTGCACCACTGTAGTCCAGCCTGGGCAACACAGTGAGACTCTGTTAAAAAAAACAAACAAAAAAAATCTTAAAAGCCCCTAGAAAGACTTAGAAGCCAACTTGATTATGGCTCTAAACAACAGGTCTACAACAGCTTACCTCCTCCAGCACTTAAACAGATGCCTAATTCTTTGAGTATAATGTCAAGTGGCTTGCTTATGTTAGGGTTTATTCCATATACACGTGTGCATACACACACACACACACACACACACTCTCTCTCTCTCTCTCTCTCTCTCTCTCTCTCTCTTCTTTAAATACCAGATTCATAATCTGTTTGGGGAGTCAGTGTTACCATGAGAGACATCTGGAGCTGAAACAGCAGGAGAGAAAAGCAGACTTCTTTCTATCTATGTCAGCCTCAGGCAACAGGAAGTAGAATCTATCCACGTATGTTGTACTTTCTCTCTTCGGTCCATTTACAGTTGAAGTCATGTGGGTCACATGTACGCAACACGTGAACTCTACTGTATATATTAACAGATGTTTAGATTTAAAGGATTTAGTCTAATCAAATCCATGTAAAGTAGAACTTCTTGTTAGGAACTTTCTAATATGTTCTATGCTGGCTAGAACCAGAACGAGATCTGTTCTCTTAAGAGGAGAAAAAGAAAGCCTTTTGAGTTGCCAACAAAAGCAGCCAAGACTAACGAAAGATAAAAAAAAAAATCATACTCAGTTCAGTCAGTTTTCCAATTAGGAAGAAAAGTATGTTTCGATTAGTTGGCATCTACAAATACCAGTTCTTTCATGTAAAAATCGAAAAGCACAGGACTTTCAGAAGCAAAGGAGATTCTACATATGTAATTTTTCACTGACCTTAGTGAACTCGAATTTTGAACTCCAGAGGTCACTTCACCACACTCTCCAGACAGCAGCCAACCCCGCAGCTTTCCCATCCCTCCCTCCCACCCAAACCTGATTCACTGGTGCTCCTCTCTCTTGAATGGCTAATTTTTCCCATCTAAGTCTCTTTGGTAGCTCTTCCACCTCTACCTGACTCTGAAGTGTTTGCTGGTTCAGTGCTCTATTCACTATGGTAAAATGCCAGCCCTCTTCTAATGCTGGTATTCTCCAATATGTCCTCATCATTTTTTCTAGTATTTATTTCCTATACATACTTTGTTTCCTATATATTCCTAACTAAAATTAAAACCACATCAAAATCCTAAAGTCATCACATCTTCAGCTCTGGCTCCTATTTCCAACAGCCTCCTCTATCTGGATATCTCATAGACACTGAATCATCTACAAAATGAAAGCAGTATCTTGCCCACTGATTCTGCACCTCTCCTGTAGTCCAGACTTTCGTTCCTGGCTTTACCAGTCACACACAGTTGCTGCACTAGAAGCCCAGGGCCAAGCTTGACAATCTCCTCACTCTTCTTACCAAAGTCTACCAATTCTTCCTTTAAAACACTAACTTTTTCCCCTTTTTCCTGTACTCCACCCTAGTTTAATCCTCCCTAGCTCTCTCAAGGTTAGTGCAAAACCTTCTTGACTGAGCACCATTCTTCCCATCTTTCCTCCCTTCAATGCTAACTCAACCTGGCAGCTAGTCAGCACCTCACACACATCAGATATGGCTCTGAAACCCTTCAGTGGTTCTTCATTACCTACAGAATAAAGTCCTATCTCCTCAGTGCAGGCCATCCTAGATCCTTTACGACTGGCGACAGGCCATCTCTTTAGTCATGCTTCACACCTGTCTTGCCTGAGTCTCTAGGTCACAATTTTCTGCTTATCCTATTTTTCATTTCTCCCAAACATGTCAATGGATTCACACTGTTCCTTAGTCCGAGAATTCTCTATCAGTTTTCCAGGAGTGATCATGCCCAGACATTACCTTCTCTGTGAAGACTTCCCTAAGTTTCTCAGGCAGAGTCTGTCCTTTCCCCTGCTTGGTTTCCACAGTACCTGCACCTGCCTGTGATTTTCCACAGCTTACTACATTCATTTTCTTGTCTGGTTTTCTCGTTCACCTTTGCATCACTAGGACCCAGCACATAATAGGTACTCAACAAATGTTTGCTAAAACAATATATGGGTCAGAGAAGAAGAAAAATCACAGAGAACAAAAACAATCAGACAGTGAAAATCTAAAAATGAAATAGAAAGGGAAGTGACTAAGAAAAGAAAGAATCATAGACATAAAATGAAGTGACCAAATTAGTCTCTTTAGGAGGCAGGCAGCAAAGAACAGAACTGACACAGAATTGAGGAAGCGATGCAATCGGCAAACTGGGCTACACTTTCATGTGGGTGATTTGTCCCTTCTGATATAATTTCTGGAATTTTCCCATTTTTCTTTATCGCTAAATTTCTCTACTGAAAGATGATCTATATGAATACAAAAGTGGAATTAGTCAAAATGTTCAATAGTAATGGAATTGCTTAATAAATAACAATGTACCAATATAAAAAAAAATCAGAAGTGGCAAAAGAAGAACATACTAGATACTTGAGAAAAGAACCTGGGATTATGACAGAATTGTTCTGAGACTCAGGGAGTTAGCCGGGAAGGAGTGAAAAGCTTCACTCAATGTAGCAGCTACTGAGGATACAGGAGCCTCTACTCTGTAGAGGCTGTATGTGTAGCTAAGTGACTATAAAGGTAACCCAACAGGTACCTGAACCTCATCCCCCTGAGGAAACAAGGTACCATGATGCAGTCACAGCCAGTGAGTGCCCTGGCTTCAGGAATGAGGAGACCCTCACTGTCAACACTAAGTGCAAGGAAAGAAGTTAGGCAGCCCACAAGAATGCCATCTGGGTTAAAGAGATCAGAAACACATTACTGCACAATCATTTAAAATTTTAAAAAGAAATTAAATAAAAAGGTTTATTTGGGGCCAGGCGTGGTGGCTCATGCCTGTAATCATAGCACTTTGGGAGGCCAAGGAGAGCAGATCACCTGAGGTCAGGAATTCGAAACCAGCCTGCCCAAAAGAGTGAAACCCCATCTCTACTAAAAATACAGAGGCAGGAGAATCACTTGAACCCAGAAAGCGGATGTTGCAGTGAGCTGAGATCACCCCACTGTACTTCGGCCTGGACAAGAAGCGCAAAATTCCGTCTCGGAAAAAAAAAAAAAAAAGGTTTATTTAAATTCTCCACAATGGTGTCTTCTCTGGTGACTGCAGACAGATGACAGCTTTGACCATAATGAGAGTTGTGTTGTGACCTACAGAAGAGCATGGGATTAGCAATCAGAGGAAGGGAGTCCTGGTACTAGCTCTCCACACATTATTCCTGAAACCCCAGTGCAGTCACAGACGTCAATTCCACTGAAGAGAAAATGGAAGCTTAGAGCAGTTTTTTAATACCTGTCAACCGTTTGCCTTATCCACAGAATCATCAAAGGACTAAGAGAGTATTTGTATGAAAGTATATAAAATCTGCAAAGCATGATGCAGTGTTTTGAACTACTTCCTATTAACTTCACAAGTACTGTAGTATTAATCAATTCAGGTTTCATAGTTATCTTCTTGTTCTATGGTTAAAAGGTAATATAACAAATAAGTATATTTAATAAACTATATCACCTAAGTAATTTTCTGTAAACAGGTTGTCATACAATATAAACACATGAGTGTTTTAATTACAAGTACAAAACAATGCTGTATCAGGATTCTACCTCTAGATATATGAGAATTTTAATTATAAATACTAGTTTAGATTCTACAATGAAAAATTTAAAAAGTCAAATGATAAAAACATAACCTATTTTGAGTGTACAGCTCTCACAACTATGAAACAGGTTCTACTGTTATACCTATTTTGCAGCTGAAGAAACCAAGGCCCTGAGAGGCTAAGGAGATCTCCAGGGTCACAAAGGAAGCAAACAGAAAAGCCAGAATTCAAAGTCAAGCAGTCTATGGGTAGAGTGTGTGTGCTTTTCACCATTAGATAGCTTTGCCTATCATTGCCTCAAGCGCTTTTGTAAACACGCCACTGTGTTATTTCTGGAAAGTTAGGAGTCCTCTGTCCCTACCCTTTCTCTGCACTCCCACTGCACCTTGAAATAACTTCTGTGAAGCTACACTCTTTACTAGTTCCTCCCTTACAAGACCATGAACCTTCTGAGAGCAGGCCCCATGTATCCCTATATTCTCAAAGTCCAGCCCTGGGTGAGTTCTGAAAGTAAGAGTAGTCTTTGTGTACAATTAGCACCATGCTAATGGGCTGGGGAACTGTTTTAAATGATACATTAAAGAAATACCACAACAACAAAGTTTCATAAGGTTAAATATCTTGAAAGCTTTGTCTTACCTCCTTCTCACCTACTCCTGGCGAAGTAGGTATATTTTAGGGATTAGGATCCTTCTACTTTACAGTAAAAGGCAGTTTACAAAGGTTTTGCACATACTAGTTCATACAATTCTCGCTACAATCATGACAGCTAAAGAAAGCAATTAATGGTGTCCATATTTTGCAAATGAAAAAACTGAGGTTCACAGAAGTTGAGAGACTTGTCCAAAGTCACTGAAAAGCTAAGGGGTAAGCTGGGAATAGCACCTAGTTTAGCATGCTCTCTCTCCTATATCAAAATGATCATCCATCTCTCTGACAATTATAATTTGGCTGTGATTCACAGTGAAGGAGGTAGGAGGGTGCACTGCCTCACTGCCAGAGCCATCGAGTTAGCCTTGCTGCTTCTGCTCTACTGGGACCACTCCCACCTTTCCTAGAAAAGGCTGCATTTCCCAGTGCGCCACTCAATCCTCAGTGCTGAGGTATACCTGCGTTTCAGTGTTTCGCTTGTTTTTATTTTGTTAAAAGTTGCTCTCTAGCATTCTATAGACGTATCTGAACTTATCTGTCCTATGATTTTGGGTGTAGTTGCCTGGGTAATTATTTAGCAAAGCCACTGTTCTTTACCTATGGGTATCATCAAGAACTCTGATAGCTAAGTACATCTTAACTTCTGTCAGACTTTCATGGTATTTCAATCCTTCTAAGCAAAACAGTCTCTCTTATGCCAAACAGCTACCTTTACGTTTTAAGAATAAGTATTTTTCAAAATAAAATAATCCAAATACTTACTTTCTGAACACTGATTTAAGTTTTTAATATGTCAATTAATTTTAGTTCATTTATCTCAATCTTACCAGGAAGAATTATCACTCAGTAAAAGTCTTTTAAAAATAGACACTTTGGGAGGCTGAAGCAGGCAGATCATGAGGTCAAGAGATCGAGACCATTCTGGCCAACATGGTGAAACCCCGTCTCTACTAAAAATACAAAAATTAGTTGGGCATGGTGGCGAGTACCTGTATTCCCAGCTACTCAGAAGGCTGAGGCAAGAGAACTGCTTGAACTTGGGAGGCAAAGGTTGCAGTGAGCTGAGATTGCACCACTGCACTCCAGTCTGGCAACAGAGAGAGACTCTGTCTCAAAAAGAAAAGAAAAGAAAAGAAAAGAAAAGAAACATTTTACCGTTTAATTATAACATAAACAAGTGCTTCTATACTAGAAGCACTATTTTGTCAACTGTGAATTTTCTTTTTTTTTTTTTTGAGACAGGGTCTCATTCTGTTGCCTAGGCTGCAGTGCAGTGGCAGCACAGTCCTGGCTCACTGCAACCTCTGCCTCTGGGGCTCAAGCGATCCTCTTACCTCAGCCTCTCTAGTAGCTGGGACTACAGGTACATGCTACCATGCCCAGCTAAGTTTTGTATTTTTTATAGAGACGGGGTTTTGCTATGTTGTCTAGGCTGGTCTTGAACTCCTGGGCTCAAGCAATCTACCCGCCTTAGCTTCCCCAAGTGCTACGATTACAAGTGTGAGCCACCATGCTTGGCTGTCAACTGTGAGTATTTAATACAAGGAAAATAATACCAATCGTCAATCCAAATCAATTCCTCCAGCATATTTTTACATGATATCACCCTACCACAGAACTGCTCTTTGATTCAGTACCTTAAATTGAGAAAAAGATAGTATAAATTGCTTTTTCCTCAACCCTAAAAGAAAAAACACAATGTTTAATTATCTTCTAAGAAGGCTTATTTTAGAAATAAGAATCTAATATTAAAAAGTATTAATTAAAAGTAATGAGTAATCATATTTATATGTTCAGTAATATGCCTAAATGTATCTTTCTTAAAATAGCATTGAGCATTTAAAAAGTTGGAAAGTAATATTGGTTAACTGTTAGGAAAATATGAAACATGCAAATCTCCATAGTCTTAATATAAAACTTTAGTAAATATTAAGTTTACACTAAAATATTAAATAAGCTTATTAAACAAATATAGAGACACACTCTTGTACAAGGCCAGTTAGTAATCAACTTTACTGGGAATCAATAATAAAACAGCAATTTTGCCTTCCTAAGTCAAATGTTAAGTAAAAGAACCATTTTACACAGTATATTCAAGTTTTTAAGATCTTCAAAAAATGTTTATGGTCTCATTTAGGGGAGTGAAGAGTGGAATATTTAATAAAGGTATACATGGAAAACACGTATATAAATAAAGTGACTTTTTTCCAAGGACATAAAGTTATAAAGCAAAAGATTACAAATGAGAACAGAATATCATTAATTTGATAGTCAATGGTATGTAGTCTTTCTAGAGACGTCTTTTATGCTAGTAGTACCCAAATTGGAGCACAAATGAGCTGCTAGGATTGAATTTTGGAGAGTAAACTAAGTTAAAGTTAAAAATTGTAAAAAGCCAAGACACTGAACTGAGCAAAAACCTAATCAGTGACTTTTCAATGTTCGTTTAGTTTATATAGACTAATTAAGTAAAGCAAGTGAGAATTTTAAAAGCAAAGCAATAGTTTGTCAGAAGAAGTTAATTTTACTTTGTATCTGATTTGTTGTTACTCTAAGTCATTTCCCAGTTTGATAATTATTTTTCTTTGTAAATAAGTTAATTTACATTAGATCATAATTTTACAATCAGTCACCCTTTAATCATCCATTAGGTTAAGTTTGGGGCCACTGGAATAACTATGTGATATAGGCTATGGATGGTGGAAACTGATTAAATGAAAACATATTTTAATAAAAATGTGGTATTTTAAAGAAGAAACTGACAAATTTTCAACTACACAAAGAATAGGACATATGTAATATGAATAGTTAAAACCTTTGTCCCACTCAAAATCTTTTGAAGGTATTACTAAAATTCAGTTGACTTTTCTGGGTTTCAATCTTCCTGCCTCTGCTCAATCTCTAACAGACATCCAACAAGAAGAGGTCTAACCATGGTTAAAGGGAGAGGAGAGAGGCAAAAGAGATGGATAGGAAGTTGAAGTTTTAGAGGTCCAGAGTCACTATTAAAGGAGGAAAGAAATAGGTCCATGGCACTGTTACCAGTAGAAACAGTATGTTCACCTATACCTGACCTTCAAGCTTTCTTGTTTTACAAGCAATACCTACCCCTATGCATCTCCAACATCTGTATTACACAGGTATTGTTTCATCCACACAGGTAGGTGCTACCCTTATTTACACCAAGCCTTCTGTTAAGTCTCCCCGGTGACTAGAACCAACCTAGATGCTTCAGATACTGAACTATCTAGTAGTGGCATTATGAAACAGAGCCAAATGGATTAGGCAAGCAGTCTAAGCAAGTGCAGAGTTTACAAAGCAATTCAACAACCCAACCAAGCCAAAAACACACATTTCTTAACGCTTAGTCCAAAGTTGGTTTGCTGGATTTAGATTCCTAAATAAAAATATGATTATACAGAAACTCTCCTTCCTAGGACTTCTGCAGATGAATCAAGTCAAGTACAAGCAGAAAAACATAATATGTGTTTATTATTTGGTTTTATGTCAAAAGGGACAATAGAAGTTGGTAGATTTTTAAGGATAGGAAAAAAAGACAGACGAGATCAATCTGCAGTTCTTGATAACCACTATAACCAGAGTCCAAGGCCAGTAACCACATATGCAACAAGGGAATACACAATGATCATTCTGAGAGAGCAAATGAAAATAGGAATGATGACTGGGACAGCCAATTTTAACTATGTTAAAAGGTGTAAGTACTCGCATCTGAGACAAGCTTCAGCCTACTGCCAGGCTAAATATAAGTCAGAATGGGAGTTCTAAGAACCAAGTGATAAGGAAAAGGAAGCTTACACTTAATGGAGACACATATATAATACAACATTTGGCATATACAGCTGTTCATCCAAACAAATATACATATTTAGTTTGTAAACATGTAAATCAACAAGGAGAGATATAAAACACAAAATGAATATCAGATACCACATTTTGATTTATTTTATTCAGATGGAAAAGGTTTGGATAAGTACTTAATAAGTACATTTATTTAGGGAGTTCTAGGCTGTTGGGACTGATCAGCACATGTCTTATTTGCAGGAGCCCTAAATTCCTTGTGAGAAATGATAAAGAGGACTTTGCAACTAACCGATGGTTCAGCCACCAAGACACTAAGATTATGATTGTCAAAAAGAAAAGCCAAAGGCTGCCTTAACTTGCAGGGGGATCTAGAGCTCAAGAGCAGGAGTGCTAGACTCTCAGAGGTACCACCAGAATATAAAAAATCGACAATACCTTAAGTCCGAGCATCTAGCCTTGGAGGACTAGTTTGATTCAGGGATAAATGCTATCCAAATGACACTAGGTGCTGCCACTCAAAGGCCCTCTGACCCAGGCCAGCTCCTAGGGAATCATTTTTCTAAATTCTTAAAAGGAGGGGAAGGAAGGATTACAGAGCAGTGGAAGAGGGCAGCTCTAGACTTAGCAGTCTGGGCAATGAAGGACTTAAATAATTCAGTCTCTAGTGGGGAAACCTCTAACAAATGTGGTTATCAGAGCTACAGGCTGGGTGCTAGCAGTGGTAGGAGCTATGTGACCAGCAGAGCAGGGACACCAGGAGAAAAGAAGGAGGGGTTCAAACGGAGGCCCAGAGAGAACACTGGCCAGTGGCTCCAGCTGAAATATTCCTGGAATTTGGAATTCTCACCTAAATCCTGACCGCCAAGGCTAGTGTGACTTGGTAAAGCAAGAGTGCCACTGACATCTCACACAAAACCAATGGAACTGGGGAAAGAACAAGGACTACCCCAACAGGTAAACCTGGAGGCATCTCCCTGATAATGACTTCCTGCAACTATGGGTTACAAAAATCCAGCCTTAAACATGGTGAACCATATTGGTGAAGAATGGATATGTGGTATAATGAAGCCCATGGAAGTCCAGGTATCCAGACGCATCCCAGGTATACAGTCTCAGAAAGAGCCAGGGAAGAAGTGTTAAGTGATACTGCAAGCTCAAGATCTATGTTCATCAGTAGACTCCAGACTTCATTTCCTCTCCATGAAAACAACAAAAAAGGGCTTTTAAATGGTGGCTTTCCTGCAACTGAGAAATATTTTAAAGAAAATATAGTGAAGCCTGGCCCTATCTATTTCTATTTACAACAGAGCAGTTTTAATATTCAAGTCTAAGTAAGTAAACAGGGAGTTAAGAGATTTTATATTTTGTCTTACTTAGATCCTGCCAATTCAGAAAGTAAATACTCTTGCAAGCAAATGTTTAACTTAGAACTAAACCAAATAAAGTATGGTTGAGAATTCTTAAGTGGTTAATGAAAAAGACCAAACAAGACAGTTTGTAATTTTCCAAAGATATGGACCGCTTCAAAATCGAACCTATGTCCAGTTCTGGGAATTAGCAAGTCAATTAGAATCTCATCTGATCAACTTTATGGCCCTTTTAAGTACTCTTAAATCAGTACTCAAGTACAATAAATGATGATCAGCCTCACAACTTAAACAGTTATTTACATGAACTGCAGGAAATAACGGCTAACACAGTCCCTTTTGGACAACAGAAATAATTTTTTAGTTGGAAGAAATTTAATGGAGTTATGGTTCAGTTGCTGTTTAAAGTTTAGACTTAGGCAAGAATTAAAACGTTGGGTTCACTCCATATTCAACAAGACATCCATCTCAAAATCTTTTTTTTCATTTAAAACTAATTTGCAACTGTAATATGAATACAAATGCAATTTTAAAAAATTCTTTAAAAACGAGAAAAAAACTTACAGCTTATAGGAACTGTAACATTTTAACAATATGTTTAAAACCGGTCATTGAATGTTGTCTTAATAAGTACACATTTTCTCATCCAGCAACTTTTTTTTTTTGACATTAAGTTTCAGTTTAGAAAAAGTTCAGGTGCAACATTTTATGGAGTGCTAAATAGTTCTGTCCTGGGCAAAACTACTGAACCATGGTCACTACCACACCGTTAGCTGTCTGTGAAAAATCTATTCGGAGGGCAAGTTAACAGGTTTGTATGGCTCAAGTTCGCTTAAAACACAGAACAAAAAAAGTCACCTTGGCATGAATATAACTAAGAAATCAGCCGTGTGCTTCTCACGTTTGGGCTCCCTGAGACGTGGGAGATGCCCGCCAACCTAAGACCTTCCGAGGACGGTGCAAGGACCGGACAGAATTTCCCCGGCCGCAGACCCCCTCCAGTGCACACCTGGCCTGGCGCGGCCGCGGGGGCCTCCGGGCTGCGGGCGGAACCCGCCCAAGGAGCTGTCAGCGACCGCTGAGCCTCGGCGGCTCCGTGCGCCCACAGCCTGGGCGGCCTCGGGTGACAGCGGCGGCCGCGGGGCTCGGGGGCCGGGGACCCAAGGCGCCCCCGCCGCCCTCAGTCCCCAGTCCGCCCCTCGGCGCCTGCCGCGGCCTAGCGCCACCAGCCTCACCTGTGCAGCCGCGGCGCCTCTCCCGCCGCCGGTCGCTCTCGTAAAAGCCCAGCGTCTCCGTGTGTTGAGGCGCCAGCGGGGGCCCCTGTCCGCCGCTGCCGCCCGGCTGCTCCGCCTCGCCGCGGCCGTCCCGCTGCGGGCCGTCCACGCCGCCACCGCCGCCTTCTCCCAGGGCGGCCGCGTCGCCGACGCCCGCCATGTTCCGAGCACAACAAACTGTCCCCGCCGCCTCCCTCCAGGCTCTGGCTCGGCCTCCGCCTCCGGCCAGCCCCCTCCCCGCCTCGCCCCGCCCCTCGCCGGAGCCCGGACCGCCGCCGCCGCCACCGCCATCCGCGGCCCGCCGACCGGCGCGCACCATTGGCGTCAGCGATGCGTGTGAGGCAGCCGCCGCCGCCGCTGCCGCCGCCACGGCCGCCGCCATCTTCTTTTTGCCCTCGCCGTGGCGGGCGGGTGCTTCCCGCGCTGTGGCGGGCTCGGCCGGTCGGGGCACCGCAGCGGGCTCCATGCAGCCGGGCTGCGCGGCCGGGCAGAGCGGGCGCCTCCGGGGCTCGGGTCGGGGACCAGGCAGGAACGGGCCGGGGATGGCGGGTGATGGGTCGGCCGTGGAGCCCCAGGGAGGCTGCCGCAACGATCGCTGCCCGCAGTCTGCGAGGTGTCCGGTCGCCCGCCCGGGGCCCCTTTTGCAGACTCTGTGTCCGGAGTGCGCCGGCGCCGCCCGCCAGGTCTTCTCACTGCTGGCGCGGCCGCGGCGGCGGGGGCCGGGCTCCAGATCCGCGACCTCCGCGAGCGCCGGCCCTGCGTGCCCACTATTTTGGTTCCATCTCTTCTGCATATTTATGCTTGCCCGTCACATTCCCTGGCCTCTGAGTGTCCTCTGGCAGTTTCCAAAGCACTTGGGCAAGAAGGAGCTTGGGGAGCTTCACAACAGGTGGGGGCGCGCAGGGGAGGGACCGCGGCCGGACCAGCAGAGCACTTCATGGGCTGGGGCGCCCGCGGAGTTTCCACACTGTTTCGGGACTGGGGCTAGGAGACAGCCCTTGGCCGCCACTGTGTCCTTACTCTGTCGCTTTATTTGGGGCTGGACCTCCCCTTTCCAGCTCTGGCGTGTGACCCCGCACCAGCGTGGTGTCGAGATCACCACCCGCTGGTGCCGTGGGAGCGAAGGTGCCCCAGGCTCGGAGAAGGCGGGAACCTTTTCCCCGCTCCCCAAGTGATGCGTCCTCCAGTCAGGGGACAGTAGTACCTCCATTTCCCTTGTGCCAGCTTCGGGATTCAGCTGTGCTTTTGTGTCTCTGATTAGCAAAATCAAAATGAGTTCCTCCTCGAACACTAAGCTTCCTGGAAACTTCCCTAGCCTTAAACTTCAGAACCACATATAAATAGGCCCTGAGGGTTACCTGATTGCAAACTGAGCAAGTTTAAAACGGACTGGGCTGCTTTGGGCAGCACAGCCGCCTGGCATTCCGACAGCTGAGCAGGAGGCAGAGGTGAGAGACCAAGATGGACTAAAAATGTCCCAACAGCTTGGAGCCCACCCTCGGCCCAGGCTCGTTGAAAGCAGGAACATTCGGCGAAGCCGTCGGATCCTTATCCTTTATGAAATGGGACAGCTCACAGGATTACATTTCTAAGCCAATCCTGTGACCATCCTCCATCAAATTCTCTGTTTTGATTGTATGTGATCAAAACAGCCTCTCTGAAACAATTGAAAACAAATACTCTCGTCAAATCTTAAGAATCGTTTTGAAAGTCAAAAGGTATGGAAAGTGTGGCTTCTAAGCTTCAGCCCAAATTCTATTGTTCTTTAATGTTGTATGATGTAAAATCATACCCATTCCATTATGTATATTGATTGTCAAGAAGGAAGTAGGCTTTTATTGCTATGTTTATGTCAGTTTCCATTTATTGTCTCACCACATTTATTGGGTTGGTGCCTCTGCCTTTAACTTAACAGGAGCTGGAAGGGAAAGAATCCCAGATTCTGTTTCCTAAGGCAGCCAGTCGTCAGAATGGACTTTCCTCATTTTCTATTATGAGACCCGGGAAAAGACATTCAGTCTCAAAGGCTGTGCCTATCCTTTTAAATAGAAGAGAGAGAAGAGAAAGCAGCCGTGCCAAGGCTAGATACTGACTGAAGCAGGGGGAGCAAATTGGAAATGTGGAAATGGGAATGTGGGCAAGTTGAGGGACTTGTAGCTTCTCTGTTTGAGTCTTTTCATTGAACTGCTTTATTGTATCTGACGTGAAAATGCACAATTTCAAACAAACCCATATTGAAGTGAACATACAAGAAAGCATTTAAAAAACAACCATTAATAAAAATAATTTTTCAGTTAATGCTATTCTTCCCTTGTATAGGTGTTGATAGACAGATAGCTTATTGCATATGAAAAGTTGTTTTCTTTGAGTTCATTCAACATATTGCGACTTTTTTAGAATCCAGGAAAAAAGCATTTTCAAATATGTATTTGGAATCTTCAAAATATTCGGTTACAAATTACCTTAAAATAAGAAATATTTATGCAGCATAGAAGAACCAGCGGTTCTCTGAGGAAGATAAATAGCAGTTAAAATATCATAATGCACTTTATATCCGTTGTAAAAAGAAAGATACAGGCTTATATTTACGATATTACCATTAGAAAACAATATGAGTATTGAAGAAACATAGCAACCCTAGCCATTCAATAGGCATCAAATAACATTCTGAGTTAAGTTATAAGATAAAACCAGGATTTGGATGACAATGACAATATTGACCATCATTGTTACCAAATCCTGGTTTTATCTTATAACTGACTTTAGGGGCAATTCTAGTGTATTGTCCCTTAAAGATGTTTGAAATTAGTTTCATACACTTTTCCTGAATCAATTTAAGTATTGATTTCACAAACAATAAGATGGTGTGCTGTAGCATGTCATTGCACTAGTAAGAAAAATATACTCCACTAGTGGGGAACAGTTTCAGTAGAGGAAAGTTATGAATATTGAATGTGAGTGCAGAAATCAGACATTGATAAAGTCTTATGATTGCTATACGCACTATGAGGCTACTGTATTTTGAAAATTGCAAAACAATATATTTTAAAGAACAAAATTGGGGCAGTAGCATACACAACTTTCAAAAAGAAATTGCATAACTTCATATTTCAGTAATTAAAGATTTAACAATTGTGATTTTGTGGCTAAAGAAAATATACTGAACCCATTATGTATAAACTATGGATTCAGAACTCCAGAAAATTATCTTAATGAGGCATATAAACTCCTTTTGCTTAATGTCCACACCAAATCATTATGGTCTGCCATTTCATGAAATAACAAGAGTTTTAAAATAAGTGATTTTTTTTAGTTTGTATATCTGTATTCTTTCCTACCAGCTATAGTACAGTAGTACAAGGGCCAACAGTTATAAGCCTTGGGAAAGATACTGTTTTGGCCATGTATTTCAGCTATGTGACCCTGGAAAGAGGGCTGCAGAGGGCCACTGTGGCCCTCAGTGTCTTTTATTGGTAAATGGGGGCAACATCTCCTGTATAATGAGAGCTGGAAAAAAATTAATTTTCCTTTTATTCTCCCTTCCTTTCATTTAGACTGCAGTTTTCACTTTTTAACTACAAAGCAATTTATCTCTTGAACACTTCTAGTGTATTGTCCTTAAAATATTTTTGAAATTAGTTCCATACACTTTTCCTGAGTACTGAAAATATTACATATTTGTTAACTTGAAATAATCCTGAGTCATGAGAAGGCCTGGATTCTGTTTGGCCCTTCAACTAAAGTCTTTGACCAAAGGAGCACAGGTGACCCCTCTCTGCTTCATTTTCTGACCTGTAGAGTAGTGGACTCAATGACGTATCCTCTCTTCTAGCTCCAAAATACTGGGCTAAACTCCACACAACTCCCTTTGTAGATTCTTGGACTTCTGAGTTTAAAATAGTAGGCAAGCTTGGTACTATCAACATTTGTAGAAAAAAATGAATGCTTGGAGTCACTTTGTAATTGAGTCTAAGGTTTGAATGCACAGAGTTCAAATACTGTAATTGTGTTGGTAACATATCAAAGACATGTAAGTTTTTATGTACCTTTATATTCTATGCATTAGTCCTTCATTCCTTGGCATGAGGAGAAGTGATGGGTTCTCAGTGACCTTCCATAACTCTAAGACTGTGTTTCTCACACCAGGCCTCAGGGTTTCTGCATTTTAAACAAATTTCCAATATTGTACCCATGCCCACGTAAGTCTAAGAACTCTGCTCTAAGGTAACATTAAACCGCACCTGAAGTTATATTTGAGATGATTACTCAGTAATCATTGTACAGTTGATTTTCGTAGTATGGATTCAAACACTGACTAGAGCACAGTTTTAATTAAATCTGTATTTCTCAGTTGAAACCTTATTTTTAGCAGTACATGACTTCTATTTTGTGAATCCTAAATGCCATGTGCTTCACAAACTGCAGTTCTGAATTTAATTCATTCACCATTTTGTCATCAAAAAGAAGAGTTGATGTTTTTGAAAGTTCTAAACAGCTTTGCAACTGCTGTTCTAAAGAAATAAAATATACCGCTGAGCCCAGAACAAGCCTTTGAACTAAATTTATGTGAGTTTATGGAATTTCTGGGTTTCAGAAATAATATTTTCTATCTTTGGCAATCATTTTTTGACTGATGCTCATTATGTTTTATCGTCTTTGGGCTTTATTCTATGGATTTCTAAAGGACATCAGCTCACTTTATTTCTGGAGGATGTAGCACAAATTAAGTAATGTGCCATTGACTCTAATGTTCCTGTTGCACCTTAACTAAAACTGTCATGAGCAAAATCATTTTTAAAAGCATTTCTTTGACATGAGAATATATGACAGAAACCATTGTAAATAGAATTTCTTGAAAATAATACTTTGCTAAAAGGGGTGTTTTATAAAGGATATTCTGTTCTGAAGACCTAAAGGTAGGTTCTGTTTATGTCATGTAAGTAAGTGTGTGTACCTATATAATTTCATTATATTATAGGCTTATTGGCTTATATGGCCTTTTATTCATGATCAAATATAAAATTTATTTTGTGCTGGACTTTAAATTTCTGGAAAATTCCAAAATAACGATGAAAGGACCCTGGTAATGACTCAGCAGGCTTTCCATTACAGGTTTGTCACTTTGAGAAAAAAAGAACATTCTTTCTCATTATCATGATGAAAATAAATAGATGTTGTTTCAAACCATATTAGTCATTTAGTCGGTTAATTAACAAGAATTCTTTTGCAGAATAAATTCAGACCTGCCAGTAAATGTGTTGATAACTGTCAAAAATCCTTCTTTATAATTCTAGCTAGCAAAGGCTTTCATTTTGGAATTCAGGAAGCAGGAGAGATTTTATTTACCACCCAGCTCATGTTGCTAGTCCTTTTGAATTTTGCCTTGCAGAGGTTTTTTTTTTTTTTTTTTTAATTATTATTCTTTTTGTTATTCTTCAGTGGCAAGTTATTTATTGCTTCTTTTGGCCACACATCAAATAGTGGTTGGTAATCGGAAGATTTTATGTGATATTTAGGATAATTTTTGCTTTTTTCTGGTGTTCTAGTTGAACTATGATGAATTAAGGTAACTGAGTAATTTTGCTCTTCACATCTATGCCCTTTAAGTTCTTTTGGGCTGCGATCCTGCTTGTAATTGGCTTTCATTCTGTTCATTAATCAGTGGTTCTATTCTAACAGTTTTTCCATTTCTTTGTTCTTCTTGTTTCAGAGATATTAAAAGGTGAAAGCAGTTTCTTACAAGGATCTATTTATTGTTTGTTATCTCTGAGGCAAACCTAAGTATTTATCTCTTTCTTTTGCCTTCATACCAAAATTTATTGCAAATGCATGATAAACTTTCAGATTCTCAAAAATCTTCTCAGGGTTTCTGCTTTCCAGGTTTTATAAATTAGTTTAATCTGATTTCAAGGCCTTAGGTTTTCAAATTGCTCTTTTATATGCATCTATTCTATTCTCTTTTCAGTTCTAAGCCTACGTTTATGTGAAAAATGCTTCTCTTGTTTCTGACATTTTCCAATTTAGTATCAATTTCTAATAATGAACCAAATTTACCTGCTTGTCTTCCATGTGGATGCTTAATAAATACTATAACTTAGGTGTACAGTTTCATGGAGGAGAATAGGAGAATGTGGTTATTTTGAAACAGCAATAAAAAGAAAACATATTATGGCGTTAGCAAGCATTATTTTTTTATGACAGTTTTATCCTTCTAATTACACTTTGCCCAAGCTGATACTAACATTAATTCACATTCTCCTAAGCATATGCCCACTCTTGACAGATATACACTGGGGTTACAAATTTGGCATGTATAATTTACACATAAATATTAGATTACAAAGCAAACTGAGACTAAATCAGATGTTGGTCATTATTTGTCATCTTTTGAGTTACACTCTGACTTTTCATCCATCTACTTAGCAATGTAATAACACAATTGTCTTAATATAAATAAAAATTCATTTCTAGTGCTGCAACCCATTTTTAAATATTTGATTTTACTATTATAGTTCTGATATTTATTATCTGATGTGGTTGGCTATTCTTTTTCTTTTTCTTAGTTTCATGTAATTTGATTTTATTTTTACTAGCTGTATGAATACACAGTTTCTACTTTATCTTAATGCAGCCAACACAATCATTCTTGTATTAAGTAATTAAAGGTCTAAAAATCATTTGGTGCCATTGACTTTGGCAATGCGATGTCCACTCCAAATCTGTCGTTCTTCTCCCTCTAACATTTAAATAGTGTTCCATAGAGAATGCCTAATTTGTGTGATTAGACTTCTTCACTAGTGTTTTATGGACAGTATAACTGGCTTCTCCCTTGAAAGCAAATAATTTTCTTTATGTTAGGAGTATTTTTTAAAAATAGTTTATCAGCAAAGGTTTTTCTTCTGAGTATGTTTGTGTGTGTGTGTGTGTGTGTGTGTGTGTGTGTGTGTGTGTATGTGTGTTTTAAGGTAAATCTTTTAGAAAGGCAGCAACTGTTAATCCTTCAGGGACATATATAAACACACAGGTGGATTCACCCATGCGAGCATTTGTTTTTAGCTAATGGATAGTTTTCTCAAAACAATCTGTTCTTCGCCTGTGTGCCAAAGTGGGTGAAATAATTGTTTGGGACTAGACCATAAAAAGTAATCTTGAATGATGACAGTAGGCTATAAAAGTCCATCATATAGAAAGTAGCAGAATATAATGGAAAAAGCTATAAACTTGGAATCAGCAGGCCTGCCACTTACTAGTTGTGGAACATGGATGTGCTCTGGGCCATCATTACTTAATTCATGTAGCAGAGGGTGGGCTAGATTGTCTCAAAGTCTCCTTTTGGCTCTAGAGTTACATGATTTTTAAGTACCTCGGGTTATTTGAGGCTAGCATTAAATGTGGACTTGACATTCATTTATAATATTTTCCTTCTGGTGAGCTCAAATACCCTCTTGTAAATTATAATGTTTATTTTAAATTGCTTACCTTCAATCAGCAATCTTTAGTATTTCTTATTCAGCATACATTTGTTGAGTGGATTCTATGTGCCAGATACTGGTACAAAGCCTTTGAGTAACAAAGGCAAATAAGATGAATTTCCCACCCACGAGTAATTACATTGCTATACAATAAGTACCACAATGGAAGACTGAAGGAAGTACCACGGTAGTTCAGAGGAGAAGTTAATTAATTCTTCTTTGAGACGACCAGGACAGTTTAGAAGGAAATGACAGTTGGATCGATCTGGAAAGATATGTTTGCCAGATGGAAAACAGATAACTGAAGGGCCTGACAGGTGGGCACTATGGTATGGGCAGAGTGAGAGAGTTAGGAAGATGCTTGGTGTTTGAGTAGAACTTCAAGATTGAGTTTCTGTTTCCAAGGCTAAATAGTAGGCCATAAATGGGGGTGGGGTAGGGCATTTTGACTTGAGAGTGTGCAAGAATGGCCTGGAAGTGAAATGAGGAATTAGGGCATTAATAGGTTGCCAACACTTCCTCTTGGCCATCTCCACATGTTGAAGAATAATTCCGTTTTTTTAATTTTTTAACTGGTGTATATTGTGATCTACTTGCATTTCTACCCAAAATTTTTACAAGAACAATTAGAACAATAATCTGTGTTTATTGAACATTTACTATGTATTAAGTCTTATTCTCAATGTCCAAGTCCAGTGTCTGGTTAAGACATTTTACCATCATTTTTTCCTTAAAAGTTATTTCAGCACATTTATAAGAACAAACTTTTTTTTAAAAAAAATTTTGTTTTGTTTGGCTCTAAGACAATAGATCATGCATTAAGGGTTAACATTGCAACAATTCACAGATACACTTTAATGATAGGCAATGTATTCTTCACATATAAAATATCATATTTAGCCTCAAAACCTCAAATCAAATCATTTCAATCTATTGAAAGAGTGAAATGGGATGTTGATGGCTTGGAAGTGGTCTGTTGTAAACTTTTAAAGTTCTAGATTATTGTGAGTAATTATAAATAGGAAGAAGACATTATGTATTCAAATTTGTGTCTGGGTGTCAGCCTAATCCCCCAGTAGTTATGGAGTAGGGTGAGAACTGTATGTCAACTTGGAATCAGACTCTGTTTTGAGCCATTTAATTTAGACACATTATTTTAATGTAAGCGCTTTTGCTTTTTCTTTGGCAGTCAGTGTGCAATTTTAATTAGCACTTGGAACCCAGTAGAATACATTGATGAGCACAAGACATGAAGAAATACGTTCATAATGGCCTGCCCGGGGTCTCTGGCAGCATCCAAGAAAGACACTTTCAGTATAATGCTCGATGCTTCTGAGAAATCATTCTTGCTGATGATTTATACTCTTGTACATTTAATCATTTTAGAGTTTCAAAATATTGGCATTAGCCGCTTTGTCATCTATACTACACTCAGAAGGAATATTAATTTCCTAAGCTTATTCTGATGCAGTAACTGATGTATAAGAAAACAACTTATTTTCTACATCTGCCCAGGACTCTCTTTCCAACTTTGCCAATCAAGCTCTTCCACATCCTTTAAGCCCCAGCTCTAATATTCCCCCTCACAGTATTTTTAACCTCCCATTCCCCCATGGCCATTCTTTTCAATGTACACTCATGGTTCATGCATCTACAACTGCACACCACACTGCATTGTAACTATTTTTTAATGCATTACTCGCCCTGTCAGCTATTGATCCCATATTTGTAGGAACTATGTTCCCATATCTGTATTTTAGTTGCATCCAGTTGAAAGGCAGAGCATGGTAAAATAGAAATAACATGCACCTTATAAACTGATACAGGTTAAATCCAAACTGCTCCTTACTTGCTGTGGGGACTGGGGCAAATTACTTAACTTCTTTGAGCTTCTCTAAATAACGATAGTAATACTTGCTATGCAGGATTGTTGTGAAGATTAAATAAGCTCCATTCATTAGTTCAACAAATGTATGGAGAAGTCCTATTACATGTCAGTAATTGTGAGTGTAACTGTTCCTGGTATTAAGAATATAATCAAGTCATGACTTTGTCCTAAGAACTTTATAATGTGGTGGTAGAGACAGACTAGGAAATAGACAGTTGCAATATAATTCTTAAAGGATAAGTAAGAATTCATTAGCACAAGGTTATAGGGTTTAGTTGAAAGCAACAGGATTTGAGGTAGAAGGAGAACCATGTGCCTTTAAGCCAGGGAGAGGATGGGAAGTCCAAGGCACAGAGGGAGGTGTAATGTAGCTGTGATGATGTGGTTACACTGGAGATGTAAATATTGCAAGGGGCCTTGCAAGCCAGGCACAGGGCAGAGGGAACCTGTGAAGAGTGGACGATTAGCTTTGCATTTTAGGAAGATCTCTTTCCTTGCTGGTATTTGGAATGGTTTGAAGGAGTCAAGAGAATCAGTATGACCAGTGAAGAGGCTGTAGCCCAGAAGTGTTAATAGCCTCAACAGCAGGAGTTACAGTGGAAATGGGGTGGAGAGAATACATTGAGAGATAGTTCGGAGCCAGAAAAGGCAGGAGGTGATAAAAAGTATAGGTGGGGAAAAAGTATGTAAGGAAGGAGAGGAAATTTCAGGGCAAATGTACAGAATTTTGACTTGGGGATGACGGTGCTATTCTCAGAGATGGGAAATGCAAGAGAAGCAGTTTAGGGGATAGTTAGGGAATGGAAAGTGAGTCCAGTGTGGAAATTGTGGGATTTGAAGTACCCATAGGAAGTGCAGGACATCTTGACATCATCATTTCGAGCTCTTGTATGTTTTGACCCTGCTGTTTTTTTGTTCTTGAATATAAACATTTATATCAAGATGTTATCAACACTGATGAATTTTGTGGCCAAGATTTATTCCAGGGTTAACTTCATTAAGCCAGTTTAATTTCTTGACCTAATTTCCATATGGCAAATTTAATCTTTTCCTATTTGTTCCCACTTGTATTTTTATTTTGCTAGCACTGTTTCCATCAGGACAGAATCTTTCTTGTGTACATGTTACAATGAATACTTGATTTATCAACTTCTTTATCATCTTTATCAAATTTTTACAGATACAACTTTTTCATAGTAAATGTCATTTTAGCTGTACTGTTTTTAACCATGTCAAATATTGTACATCTACTCTTTCTGATTTTTCATTAATTTGTAGCAGTAATTTTTTTTTTACCACTTTCTGTTTTTGCTATTTTCAGCTGTATTTTATATTTTATTTTGTAACCAGCTAAATAGTTTTATGAGACAGTTTTTGCAACTTTAAAAATTACCAATGATCTGTAATTCTCAAGTCAGGTTTTCATCTATAACAAATTTTGCTGTGTATCATTTTGGCCCTTGTCAGTATCATTTTGGTTCTTAAGACCAAAACTACCTCAGAATCTAAATGGCATTCTTTTGTCTATGGAAGAGCCAAGGGGAGACGTCCAAAACATAGGTACATGTATGTAGGTATCGTGATTTGGACAGAAGTCTAGGATGAAACGGAAATTTGTAAGTATTTGCATCTCGGTATGGAGGCAAGAGAGTGGATGGCATCTCGCCAGATGGTGCATAGCATGAGAGAAGAGCACCCCAGAAAACTAGGAGAAGGAATCCAGGAAGGAGCAGTAGAAGGTGGGGAGAAACCCACAAGATGGCATTCTGTGGAAATCAAGTCAAGAAAGAGGAAGTGGTCAACAATGTTGGATGCTGCAAAGAGACTGCATGCTGAAATGTGTGGATTTTGCAACAATAACATCATCCTGTCATCACTGAAGGCAACCTCATGAACGAAGATAGGCAGCTGGGTATACAGAAGAGGAACAAGAAGGAAGCGAAGATGTGGAGATAATTACAAGGACAACACTGGGCTGTAAGAAGGAAAATTTGCTTATCAATTGTCTGGTTCATTTTCTTTTAATGTGGGAGAAACTTAAGCATGGTTAGGTGCTGATGGACTGGAGAGGAGAGGATGCATGTACAGGAGAGTTGGAACAGGATGCCCAAGAAGAACATTAAGATCCCAGTCCTTTCTGGGGGTAGAATTTAGCACTGCTACCTGAATCTCCATATCTAATGATTCCTCTGCAGCCGTGTGCCCAAGACAGAACCATCCTCAATCTGGCCCAGGCATTTGGGCTTTTACTTTGGGTTCCCGATTAATCCTCTGATTTCTTCCTGGGCCCAGAACTTTCTCCAGAGCTGCTATCACTTGCTTATCACATCTTAGTCAAGGGGATCTCAACTGCCCTTAACCCCACAATGGCATCACTTGCCATGACCCTTGAATAGTACTGCTTTTGAGAAAGTCCTGCTACCATGTGTTGGCCACAACATCAGGTAAGCTTTGATACTCTTGCTCTCCAGCAGTGAACTGGGTCTTACCCCATCTACTAGATCCACCACTCACAGGTCAGATGAAACAAAACACTCTGTGGTGGCCCTGATCATTCCCTGCTCCTACCATTTGTCCTGTTACTGAACAAATTACTGCAAAACTTGGATTGCCTCATGAATAACAGGGCAATGGCCAATGCATACATCCTTCCTCTCTTCATCCACTGAGGGCTTATCTAAACATCCCCTGGTGTCTTCACTGCATGTTTGTGGGGCACATCCTAGCACCAGGCACTGCGATAAGAAATAGAAGTTAACATGAAGAAACATGGCTCCAGCCTTTAGGGAGCTCCTGGTCCCACAGGTAAGTTAATCCTTGTTGCTAGATAATAACACAGTAAGTTAATACTGTGTGCTAGATGGGCAAAGTGAAGAACCAGTTAGTCTAGATAAGCAGAGACTGGTAGATTGCCCTAAATTTTTTTTTTTGGTAGGACCTATAACAATCTCATGATTTCAGTTGAACATATGAAATACACTCTCTCATCCTGATGTAATTGTTTCCCCTGCCAGTCTACACAGTTCCAAAGGGTGAGTCTATTTTATGAAGTTGGATAGGTTCCAGGACTGCGATTTATCTTAAAGAAGACCCATCTGCTTATGTAGCAGCCAAGATCAGCTACTAAGTCTTCAGAACATTGAAAAAAGGGCATTCTCTTCAAACCCCTCTATATTTTTAGCTAGCATCCCCTTGCACCCTGACCCCATTCTGATCTTTTTGTTTGTTTTGCCTTCAAAACAAAGTGCAGGACAATTTTGTGTTTGTTCTTGAGTCAAGTGTATTTGTTTGAGCTCTGTGAAATTTAGTTCTGAGCATAGGAATGAAATAAAGGTAAACCGAGAGGTCATAATCTGTGTCTTTCTCTGACAGGTTCTCCAAGCCTCTGCCCCTGCTTGCCTTGCTGTTTATTGATTCCTTGGCTGTGCTGCTGTCTCTGGGTTCCAGCACTGGCACCCCATGTGAGTAGGGCACTGTGGGGGACAGCATGGGTTTGAGAGAGCCTGGGGAAAGCTGGAGATGCCCTATTTTTGTTTTCCTGCCCCATTTTTGTTTTCCTGCCCCAGGCCTCTATACACCTTGAGGTCAAAGCATGTCTAATTAGGTTGAGAATGAGTCAGAGATATTGGACATAAATGTCATCCTAAAAATTAAAATGTGCAGTGAACACTATGTTAAAATTATCTGTAAACCACTTTAATATTAACTTTGAACTCTACATTATGGCAGGCTATTGAGAAAAGGTTTCCCAGCACTCTCTCTCTCTGACATTGTGTTCACCAGTTCCTGATTTTGTCCTTTGCAAGGAATGGGTGGGACTCCACAGGTCTCTGACTGCATAGCTTTCTCAAATCCAATGGGTCTTTCTCTGCTTCCCTTCAAGCTCACTTGCTTGGAGCACAGATGCATGCAAGGCTGCTTATGATGCCCTCTGCATAGAGTGTGGCAGCCACTTGGCCATGCCCGGCACAAGTCTTCCCCTCCCTGCACGAACGGTGCTCAGGACCCCGGTGGCTGCTTTCTTTCTCTTCCTCCCCACTTCCTTAGGGCAGGAGGTGAGAGGAGCAGTGAATGTTAGACAGAAGGGCTTTCATTTTGTACCCTCCACATTTGCTCCCTGAGGCAGTGAGCACATAGGTGCCTGCCTGCTCAGCGAGGAGATAGAGGAGCAGGGAGGGAAAGGATGAACACATGTGGAGACAAAATTGCACAGCTTTGTATCTTAAAATAGTACCCTGCCACACAAACAAAAGTGCTAATAGAGAAGCCCCCCTAAATAACTAGGGCTGTTAGAAAAATGTATTTCTAACTTATTTAAAAAGCCAATATTAGCTAATAACAGAGTTCTCTGACAAGATTGAGGGAGAAGGCTTTGCAGACAGGCAGTGGTCTGGAGAAGCAGTGTCTTGTTGGTGCTGCTTTTCACTTCCTGTTCTCTTGTCACTTCCTCTTGGCCACACTCTTCTTGACATTGTCTCCCCTTCTCTATCCAATCCTTGTCTTTTCCCGGCTACTGTCCTCCACTCCCATTTCATGCCCATCCTTGGCAGGCCATCTAGAGGGTTAAGAGGGCACTAAGGGCCATAAACCATGGTGAGGCCTTGGTTTGACTTCTCCCTGCAGGTTTGCTTTTGTAAAATATCTCCTATGAATGTCTACATGAGATGGGTTTATTCCTTTTTAAAATTTAATTTCACTTTTTGAATATGTGTAACACATAATTCCAAAGTCAACATGATATAGTTATAGGCAACATGATATAGTTATACCTAGGTGACATGGTTTGGCTCTGTGTCCCCATCCAAATCTCATCTTGTAGCTCCCATAATTCCCACATGTTGTGGAAGGGACCCAGTGGGAGATAACTGAATCATGGGGATGGGTCTTTCCCATGCTGTTGTCATGATCACGAGATCTGCTGGTTTTATAAAACAGGAGTTTCTCTGCACAAGCTCTTTTTTTTGCCTGCCACCATCCACATAAGATGTGACTTGCTCTTCCTTTCCTTATTCCATGGTTGTGAGGCCTGCCCACCTATCTGGAACTGTAAGATCATTTAAACTTTTTTCTTTTGTAAATTGCCCAGTCTTGGGTATGTCTTTATCAGCAGCATGAAAACAGACTAATACATCAGGGTACTCTTACTTCAGGCCTTGTACTTCAAACCCTGTTTGCCTCAGTTGCCTACTTTTGTTTCTGGTCTATTCTTCCAGTATTTCTTTTTGCAAATATAAGGAGATATATATATATATATATATATATGCTTATATTTAATATAAACTTTGATTATATATTAACTTGGATTAATATATATGCTTACATTTGCAAAAATACGTATGCTTATATTTGCAAAAAGAAATATTGGAAGAATTGCATATGCATATATATATAAATATGCATATATATAAAAGTGGCATACTACTTAACTTGGTTTGCACCTTGATTTTTGCACCTAACAATTTCTCTTGGACATCACTCCATATTAGTAAATGAGGCTTTTTCTTATTTTTCTTCTTTAAAGCTGAATATACAGCATTGTGGGGACATGTCATAGTTTATAGATCCCCTATTAGTAGATATTTGGATTGTTTTCAGTCTTCTGCTATTATAAATAATGATAAAATGAATAGTCCTTTGCATCTATGATACAAGTTTACTGGCACTGTGATTAAAATACTGTATCTTTATCAATAGCTTTATTAGGCTTTACTAACATTTATTGCAAACACCCCTTGGTAGATAGTGTATAAAAAATAGCATCTATAACTAATTGGTCACAATGTTGGATTTGCGTCCGTACAGTATATGAACTGATAAATTTTCACAGTTGCATCCAGCCAATAAAACAGTCTGGTACCAACCTACTGGGATATGGACACATCTCCCAAGCCTAATTAGTCTTACCCAATTATATTCCCTATCTATCCTCAAATGAAAGAAAATTCCCTGTCTATACTTTTAGTAATCACACTTATTTCTCTCTAGAATTTATTACTCCTCAATTACATGTTGAAACTTTGGATTAGCCTTTCCCAATGTAACCACACAAAATCCTCCTCTGCCTATACCCATTATTAATACTATAATCCAAATAGATTTCACTAGCTACCTCTCAAATCTATATCCAACAGCAAACTCTTCTTATTATCTAAAGTCAATAATTGGAAGTCTGCTTACCCTCTACTTCTTAAGGAAACTGATGGGGATAGAACCGAGCGCCTAAAATTTTAGCATTACTCAAAAAAGGAATGGGACTCTATTTCCAGTGCAGCACATTTGTGCAAGAATTGCCCTCAAATTGAATGAACATTTTGGATTAAAGTGGTTCAAAGATGGTCAGAGGCAAAAAAAAAAAAAACTCTCTCTGCAATGAAACCATTAATCTTGGCTCATTTGTCCATAAAATTTTTTCTTATAAGAGAAATTCATGCAGTGCTTTCTCACTACATGCAGTTCTAGGTTTCACTCATTTGTCAGAGCATTGATTCCTTCCATTGATGCTTCTGAATTAGAAACGGCTATTGTAAATGTTCCCAGGACTTCAGAAAAAAGCTTCAATGACCTTGCCACTTTTGTCTTGGCTTTACAAATGAGGTCTCTCCAACCTTGCTTCATTAGTTTGCAAAATAGAGAAGTTCTATATACCCTAACCATTCACTAGGGTGGTACATGTGCTGTTAGTGGTGAAAAATGTAGCTTCTATGTTAATAGATCAGGAATTCTTGCCCCAAATCTAAAAGATCTTAAAAAAACAGATACAGGTTTTTCATAACATAGGTAAAGCTACATCTTCTAATTTGTTTAGATGATTAAATCTTGGCTCCTGAGAATCTCTGCTCTGGGAGTTTTTTTTTTTTTTTTTTTTTTTTGGTCTTTGGTGATTATTCTCTTTAGAGTCATTGTATTATCTCCCTAGTGCATGGTTTCCTGTCAGGGGTTTTAAATGCTTTCCAACAGCTATTCACATGTCAAATGATTGCCATCAGGATCAGACAACTTGAGGAGCTCAACCACCTGACCATTGATGACTACAGAGGTGCTGATAACAGTGACACCACCACCCTTCCTTCCAGTGCAACTATGGACTATGATAATGTCTCCATGACTCTGTCCCAGTGACTACGTCAACTCCTTCAATGGTGATAACCAAGAGGAATGCTATACCATTTAATCACACTTTCAGCTTGCTGAGAGGATAACCAAAAAGGGGCAGTTGTTAAAATAAACTAAAATGGAGACTAGACCTGAAAGATCCCTCAGCAGTCAAAGTGAGTTAGGCCTTGAAAATAATCTTGACCTTGCTTAAATTGCAAATATAAGCAAAACTTAACTTGGGCCATTATATGTAAATGCTTATATCAGAGGAAAACAAAACTTACACACAATCAGAAGCAACCAACTAACTTATGTAACTAGAGACTTTCTAGTTGGACAAACCAAATAAGGGAATTAAATATTCCTAATCAATCAAATATTTTATTTTTAATTTTAAGAGATAAGGTCTCACTCTGTTGCTCAGGTTGGAATGCAGTGGTGTGAGTGTAGCTCAATGCAGCCTCAACCTCCTGGGCTCAGGTGATCCTCCTGCCTGAGCTCCCAAGTAGCTAGGATTAAAGGCTGTGTCACCATACCTGGCTAATTTTTAATATTTTGTAGAAAAGGGGGCTGACAGGGAGACAGAATGGGGAGTTCTTGCTGTGTTGTGCAGGCTAGTCTCAAATTCTTGGCCTTAAGTGTTCCCCTCATCTCAACATCTCCAGGTGCTGAGCAGATATTTCCTTTATTTCCGCATTCACTCAGTCCTTTGTGCCTCTTTAATGGAGCTCCAAACCTCTTTTGGTTTGGTGCTTCCCAACTCATGAATTGTTGTTTTCTCAGATAAACTCTTTAAGATTTGTATTGTGCCTTAGTTTTTCTTTTAATACTTTCTTTTAACAAAAACAACTGAGGGTGAGGGCAGAAGGACAGAAGAGAGAGACAGAGAGAGGTGGATGTAGTTGGGGGAAAAGGAAGATGCTTGATTTTTAAAAAGATAATCTTTTGAACAAAAACTTTTCTTTTGTTTTTTGAGATAAGGTCTCACTCTGTCACCAAGGCTGGAGTGCAGTGGCTTGATCATAGCTTACTGCAGCCTTGATCTCCCATGCTCCAGTGATCCTCCCACCTCAGCCTCCTGAGTAGCTGGGAACACAGGCATGCATCATGATATCAGGCTAATTTTTTATGTTTTGTAGAGATGGATCTCCCTACATTGCCCAGGCTGGTCTTAAACTTCTGTGTTTAAGTGATCTTCCTGCCTTGGCTTCCCAGAATGTTGAGATTACAGGTGTGAGCCACTGCACCCTGCCAAAGGACATTTTTGAAAGAAGGTCTGGATACTCTAGGGAATTAGCTGACATTCCAAAGTGTTCTTTATTCCTTGTGGCTTTTGTGCCTTGTGAGAGGACTCTAAGAACTCCCCAAGTCCATTCTGTAGCTGTTGAATTAATGGGAGAACCTGATAGGTTTGAATGTCTGATTTTGTCTTGGGAAGAGGGGCTAAGTCATACACTTAGGCAGAATAGATTCTCCAGAAATGCCTCTCCATCATGTTCTATTAATTTTTACTGATTAATAAGAGGTAAAGCTTTCATTTAATATCAGGCCTGCCTAGAAAGAGAGAATTTGCTGACATTCATGTGTGAATGGCATCTGTATGGACACTGTCTTAAGAACAGCCTGAGCAAAGGAGAGAGCATATGTGATGATACCAAGTTATGGGTGTATTAATCAGGGTTCTTTAGAGGGGTAGAACTAATAGGAGATGTGTGTGTGTGTGTGTGTGTGTGTATGAGCTTAAGTATTAACTAATGCAATCACAAGGTCCCACAACAGGCTGTCTGCAAGCTGAGGGGCAAGTAGGGCCAGTCCAAGTCCCAACAGTGAAGAACTTGGAGTCTGATGTTCGAAAGCAGGAAGCATCCAGTACAGGAGAAAGATGTAGGCTGAGGGGCTAAGCCAGTCTAGGCTTTTCACATTTTTCTGCCTGCTTTATATTCTAGCCATGCTAGCAGCTGATTAGATGGTGCCCATCCAGGTTAAGGGTGGGTCTGCCTTTCCCAGCCCACTGACTCAAATGTTAATTTCCATTGGCAACACCTTCACAGACACCCAGGATCAATACTTTGCATCCTTCAATCCAATCAAGTTGACACTCAGTATTAACCATCTGTTGGGATTTGCTTGGGGTGGCTAGCAAAATATTAGGGAAATATTAGGGAAAATTATAGATTATAATCTCAAACCTTTTGGAAGGCCAAAAGGTTTCAATGAGACTGGCTAAAGGCAGCCAGTTCTTACATTAGAACATTAAGTCGTAGAATAAAGATTAGGATAATTAAAGCTTCCCCAGTTAAGTCCGTTTACCCCACATTCCTTTGTCCTTCCTCTGTTTACTCATATAAACTTTGTGCTGGATGATCCTCTCTGGGGGAGATTTAAAGGGAATTACCCATTAATAGTGTTTATTCTGGGTCGCGGAACCAAAAGCTTTTATCATTCATAAAACCACTGTTTTAACCATGTTAATTATCCACAAGCATGTTGATTTAGAATCCCTTTTATTAAATCTATACTGAATAAATGGGAGAAGGAATAGGGAGTCGTGGTGTTGGTTAGTTGCAATCGCTCTCTGAGAGCAACTGACGACCTCCCTAGCCCACTCCAATTCACTGTACTCTGGTGTGTGAGTGTATTTCATTCATCCATTGCTGGGTCAGGGTCTACAGGACAGACATTGCAGTTGGTGATCAATGTCTCTGGTGGTGACCCCGACGTGACACTGATCATAACCATCACAATGGGAGAGGATATCTTAAGATAAGGCTGGGAGTAAGACAAACATTTTTAGGCATCTTACTGGAATGTCTCCAAATCTCTGCAAACTTAGCATGCTTCAAATCTTGGTATTCTTTGCACCTCTGAAGTTGCTGCTCCATCTCTTATTAATCCGAATTCTCTTCTCCTGGGTCACTGAAACTGGAAACCTCAGTTCTTTTTATTTATCTCTTTGCCTCACCTATGTTCACCCTCAAATGTCATTTGTCTTGTCCTGTGTTTTGTATTTTAGTCATTACTGCCCTAGAATAGTCCCTTAGCATTTCTCCTTAATGATTTCAGAATGGGGGACAGAAAAGTGTGCAAACTCGAGAGCCAGACCCCCCTCGGTTTAATTCATTGCCCTGTACTTACTAGCTTTGACTCTCTGGGTAACTTACTTAACCTTCTGTGCCTCAGTTTCCTCATGTCATTTGAGATGCCGAAGACTATTTGTCACATGCAGTCAGAGTGAGGATAAAATGTGTAAAATGCTAGGAGTAGTGCCTGGCACATAGTAAGTATATAATGAGCACTAGATATCATTTCAAAAGCCTGCTAACTGGTTTTGCTGCCTTCTCATCTTGCTAATCTGTTCCCCAGAGAGTGGGCAGATTGGTCTTAACAATACACATGAACAAAGCACTTCCTGCTAGAACAATTTCCATCATCCTCTGAACCTTCTCAAGTGGGTTTCAGGCTGTCTTCCCAGCCTCATCTACTGCCACACCCTAGCAGGTAGTCTGTGCACTGCCATCTGCATCCACATCTCTGTGCTGTCCAGGCTTTTTGCCCGGGACTTTTTTCTTCTCCTTTTCTGCTTGGCCATCTATTTATCCTCTCAGGCACAGATCAGACATTCTACACTCAGTGGAAACTTTGCTGACCTTCCCCGCCTGCTCACCAAGTGATGTTGGTTGTTTTTTTTTCTGTAGTTTTGTGGCAATTTGTATATCCCTCAAATTTAGCCTACCCACCTGAATGAACCATGTAGCAAACTGAATGGACATTAACCCTGTGGCACCCACACCCTGTAGGTGGGGAAGCTGTGCCCATCCTGCCCATCTCAGGTCGCACGGACTTCCTTGTGATCACATTGCCTATACCCTCCCTCCTGGAATCACAGTACTCTCCTGGTAGCTCTTAGCACAACCTCTAAATGAATTGCATTTTTCAGTTTGTAGATAAGCATCGGTGAGAAAGAAAGTGAGAGGAATGAGTTTGGGGAAGGATGCATCTATAAAAGTTGAATTATCTGGTTCCTATGCCGTGTGTCTCTTCCAACAGCTTTCAGAAACCGTTTGTTTGTTTGCTTGTTTGTTTGAGATGTAGTCTTACTCTGTCACCCAGGCTGGAGTGCAGTGGTACGATCTTGGCTCACTGCAATCTCCATTTCCCAGGTTCAAGTGGTTCTCCTACCTCAGCCTCTCGAGTAGCTGGGATTATAGGTGCACATCATCATACCCAGCTAAGTACTGAATTTTTAGTAAAGAATGGGTTTATTTATTAGGGACAAGATATATTGTTAAGACCAATATGGTGAAACCTCACCATATTGGTCATGTTGGTCTTGAACTCTTGACCTCAGGTGATCCATCTACCTTGGCCTCCCAAAGAGCTAGGGTTACAGGCACAAGCCACTGTGCCCCACCAGCTTTCAAAAACTTTTTAATACAGTGTCAAACTCTAGAAGGTTCCTACACCAAGGATTTGCTTTCTTCTTTTTGTGCTCACTTCCCTCCCTGGGAAGCAGTCAAGAGATAGGACAGAATAAAAGCCTCTGATAGATGAAAGTAGAGATGATGTTCTCAACTTGGGCTACAAAACCCTATACAGAGGAGAGGACTGTGGACTCTGCAGTTGTTCACTGATGTTCCTTCTTTTAGCAATGTAGCATGGATCCTCACATCTAAATTGTTACTGTTCTATGTTGAGTTATTATTGTCCTTCAGGAAAAATCTACTGAATCCAACTGTGTCAGGAAGGGTTCCCAGGAAGTAGAGCCTGAGGCAGGGGTTGTTGTAAGTGACTTATTGGAGTGCTCTCAGAACAAGGGGAGGGAGAGAAGAATGCAGGGGGAAAGAAGCCCAAGTGTGGATGTTGTTTTGGCTTGGAATCAAATTAGTCTAGATCCCATGGATAGCTCTCTGGAGCGTGAATTGCACGACAGAGTTGGACTCCTCTTAGGGTAAAGAGTATGGTCTTTAAATCCTTGTGTTGGTCAGTCATTGGCCCAAGTCTTCTCTGAAGAGGTTGAGGTGGAAGTATGATTTAGACGAGGCAGCTCCCTTTTGGTTGAGACAATTCTCTGATGAAGGGAGCACCAGTGGCATCCACTGTACCAACGATCTTGGAGCAAAGAAGTGGGGAAAGAAGACAGATTGGAGGATGTGCCAACTGCTTGAAACACAATCTCACTGGGGTAACTTGGAGATGTTGACATGGGAATGGGACAAGTATGTGTGCATGTGATATCTGTCTGTGGGAGTCTGTGATGGGAGAAAGTAGCCACAGAATTTTCCGAGATATATGGAAGGGGCCCAGGCCCTCTTGGTAGGATGTTTAAGGAATGATGACTTCAGAAGACATGAGGGCCTGGCAAAAGAGAAGCCTTGGACATTTGATTTTTGATAATCTAGAGTCTACTTAATAAGCCATAGCCATACTATGACTGTACCTTTGTCTAGCAATAATTGACTGTGATGATATTATGCTTTCTATTTAATTTGTTTATTTGGAATTTGTATTTTGTCTTTTAAAAGTTTAACCCATCTAAACAAGGTGATTTCAAAAGGGAGGTGATATGTTCAGCCCTTTAATTGGGGAGCTACTGCGAGAAGTTCTGAATTGGGCTCTGTGTTCCCTGAGAGTAAGGCAAAAAGGGGCTAAGCAATGGGTTATAAGGTTCTTCTTCTTCTCATTATTTTTTGAAAGGTGCTGTAATGTGAAGAAGGACCCAAAGCTTTCTTAATCTCTTCCAATAATCTCAAATCAAATAGATGGAATTCCTTACACAAGTTGATTTACAATTGCCTCTCTAGATGGCTTTCAACAGCAATTCTTAGGCCCTTTCAGAGGTTCTAGAGCTGCTAATGTCCTTGAATTAGTTTCTTGTCTGCTTTAACTTGGACTTTTAAGAATGGATGACCTCAGAAAGCTGAAGGAGTTGAAAACATACGTGGGACCGATTTTTATATTTTTATATTTTATATTTTTATATATTTAAAGGTCTTTAAAAAGACTGTAGCTTGCTAGTTGATTATATGACCATGGGACCTGTAGATATTTTTATTGCTGTCAGAGGGTCCAACATTTTACTCCTGAAGTTTTGTTCCGTCTGTTCTTCATTGGAAATTCCCGTCTCTGCAGTCACCATTTTCTACACAGCTGAGTACGATCTTCCAGAGGTAAACTTATACATGGTGAAAGGGCTTGAATGGGACAAGTTTGAAGACATTGTCCTCCAAAATGTCAATAGATCTTAAGAACTGTAGGTATATGTATGTGTGTGTTTATGAATGAAGTCTGTAGATAAAAGCTTTGTTTCAACAGCTTGAAAATGGTCTCTGACACATCTGTATTTATTAGCTTCTTTCTTTCTTTCTTTTAGAAGTCTGGTATAGAAGAAATAATAATCAGCTAATTGAGAGGATTCATTCATCTGAGTCTTGATTAAAGTCACAGAAAGCTCTGATCTTAGTCCTAGGGACCCCTATAAAACAGCAATAATATTATTAAAGGATGTTGTCAGAAAAGTAATTTTCTAAGCTGAGATATAAAGCTTTACGATATGTGTATGTGTTAATAGTGAGTTGAATTTTATACACAGCTAATTATATGTGTGTAATAGTGTACCTGGTGAGGTAGAATTTTTTATTTAGAGGTGAACATAGAAAGTTATGTTGGAATAGAATCTTTATGTGAAGAATTGAGGCATGTTTTGACTTTGGAAAATTGTATACAATTACTTTTTAAAAAATCCTGTGTCTTAGCAAAGGCTTCCTCTCAGTTTGCAGAGGTTTGGGGAGGGAGTGGACATATTTGAATAAGGATCCTAAAAGCCTTCTGGAAGAGAAGGAAAGGAGGCACCAATTCTTACTACCAAATGTTAAAATTAGGAAACCTTGTCACAGTGGACTGTGATGGTCTTGACCAAGGTGCAATGGAAGAAGAGAATAGTAAAGTCCCAAAGGACAACTCATCACAAGAAGAAATAGAGTCTGGCAGTGATCTGAACTCCACACAACAGCACTAACTCCAGGTTAAAGAACTCAGTCTGGTGCACTCTGAGTCTAGTGCAGAATATTCACAGGTAGAAACCAGGAGACCCATCAAGTTTGCATATTACAATAAGGAGTTTAGACATTCCATGATGCTTTCAGAGCCATTTATGGGTTCTAAGCAAGGACAGCTTGGTTTTTATATTAAAGAGCTCATTTTGGTGACCAATATGAAGCATATTTTTAAGAAAAACAAGAACAGAGGCTGGGAAGCTATTGTCATGATCTATGAGAGAGGAAAAGACAGATGGAGTGAGTCAGTGGTGAAGGAAAAGATTCAAGAAGTAGGAGGTAAAGTTATCATAACTTGGTAATTGATTGGCTCAGGGGAGCAGTCATTAATTTGTTTGCTATTTGTGCTGTTTATTATTATTACAAATGGCAAGGATTAGAATAAGTGGCCAATTATTCTCTTCCTGGTCTACTTGTTTTTAGCTATTGGTCTCTAAAAAGACAATTATGAAGATGGGGCTTTGATTAGCTTCTCTTACTTTCATAATGACTGTGGTTATCATTCCCAGTTTATTGAGTGAAGTCATTGTTTTAATTTGCATAAGTGGCTTTTTGATATGTGAAGATCCAATTATGTTAAAAGCTAGATATCAATTGATACAGAAGAACAATTATCTAGACATGTCCATGACATTAAAAAGAACAAAGACTGACTGGAGAATTTGCCAACATTTCCACTGAGTTAATTCTGACTGCCAAAGAACTATAGGAGGAGAACATGAAGAAAAGAAGAAGAAGTATAGACAATCTTAGCCAAATGGTACCTCTGCAGATTAGAAGAATGGAGGGCATGCTTTTTTTTAAAAAAACAAAAAACAAAAAACACACTCAAAATATTTAAATTTGAAAACCTTCAACACTTTTTTTTGTTGTAAAACAACAACAATCACAACAACCTAAAACAATAAAGTGATGTATATGGTAAAAATAAAAAGGCTCCCCCCACCATAACCTCCTCCTGGCTAAAACCCTGGGGATAACTTCTGTTAATAGACAGGTGGGGATTCTTTCAGTTCAAAATGTCCTTAAAGAGATTTCATTTATTGTACAGAATCTATGACAGCACATGTTTCACCAAGGTAACCTTTGATCTGTTTTCTTATCTGTTAAAGTCTACTTGATGATTCAGTTCATAGCTTGCTAGTTGGCTGAATGCTAGAATTGTTGCTGGCAAGAGACACCATCACAGGGGGCCAGTAGACAGTGGAAGTGAGAGAGACAGGACAAAATGCCAGGGAAAAAGGTCAAGTCAAGGTGCAGTACAAAAGGCAGATGCCAGGCAGGAAAATGGGACAGCCTTGGAAAAGAAGGCTTAGTAGTTCACCTTCCCAGTTTTCACTTTTCATAACCTAATTACTCCAGCATCTTTGCTGCTGACATTTATTCTCTGCTTTCTTCTAAAGGTCACCCAAGGATGATGTGGTCATCACATTTGATGACCATCTCTCCATTTTTACCCTCCTTAACCTCTCTGTGTTTGATATTGTCAACCACCGTCCCTTTCATGAGTCCTTGTTTCCATGGCGATGGCGACAATGTACTCTTCTAGCTCTTCAATGCTCCTGAAGGTTCCTTCCCTAAGCTCCATAATGACTTCCTTCCTCTTCTCTAGTCTTCTGGTTGTGGGCTCTGCCTACAGATCTGTCCTTTTCTGTCTTCTCTTTTCTCTGCATTTTCTATTTGTTAGATATTTAATTCACTCCTATGGCTTCAATGATGATTTCTATGACAGAAGTTTTGAAATATTACAGATACAGACATAAGTAGAAATATAAATCTGGTCCTGACCTCCCCTGGAGTTCTACTCTTCCATTTTCTGCTACCATCTAGGCAAGTCCTATTTGTATTTTATTTTATTTTTATAGAAAGAAATGAGATAATCATATGTATTGTAAAAATATGAATGCATACACACATGTACTACATATATGTAATACATATACATATGTATTGCATATATATGAATACCTGTACATGTATATTGTGTATATACACACAAACACATCTTAATGAGACCAATGGCAGGTCTCTATCCCAGAACAATTTTATTAGAATATGTAGGGTAGGGCTGCAGCACTTGTTCCTATTAAAAGCTCCCAGAGAGATTAAAAAAATTATTTCCATAGGTTTTTGGGAGAACAGGTGGTATTTGGTTACATGAATAAGATCTTTAGTTGTGATTTGTGAGATTTTGGTGTACCTATCACCTGAGCAGCATACATTTGTATTTTAAACTTAGCATTTCTAAAATGAAACTTGTCTTCTTTGCCTTTGAACTCCTCAGTGTGGGCTAAAGAGAACTTTCTGGTCTATCCCCTGCTCACTTTTCTAGTATCATCTCTTACCACTCTTCTACAAGCACCTGCTTTTCCAGTCGTATAAATAACTGTAGTTGCATGAACATGTCATGTTTCACATGCCTCTATGCTATTGAAAACTATGATCTCTCCCTTGAAACATCCTTTTCCTTGGGCCTGAATTTTTTGTACCCAGGCAATCCTTCCTCAACCCTCCAAATTTTTCTTTAAGGCTTCCTTCAAGAAAGGCTTAGGAAGCCTTCCTGAATGCCTACATCTGGTGCCCTTCTGCTGTCTCTTATAGCACCCCTTGGAAACTTCTGTTATAGATCATATCACACTGAAGTGTAGCTGGTTGCTTACTTGTTTGTATTCCCAGGTGAACTGTGAGCCCTTGGAAGTGAAGAAGTGTGTTTTTGATGTTTTTACCCACAGGGCCTAAAAAAGTGCTTAACACATAGTAAGTGGATTTACACACTTATTCAGTACTTAATGCATATTTCAGAACAAATATGTGAATCCGTTTCTCTCGCCTGGCTTCTCTATTTGTGATGGTGGTGAAGCCATCTCACATTTATATCTCTAACCCTGACAGTCCTCCTAACTCCATGATCATATCCTTTTTTCAAAACATCTCCACCTGAATGTTCAACAGGTTTATTAAATCTAACAGGGACTAAGCAAAGCCCTTGCTGTCTTTGCCCACCATTCCCCATCTCAATAAGGGCACCACCATGGTAAAGGTGATTCCAGGGTTTGTACTCAGCTGTTCTGAGTACAAACCCTGGAATCATCCATAGATTCTCTTTTTCTTCTACTCTACATCAAATCCAATTAAAAAAAAAACATCCCACAAGCATTGCCTTATCATAGATCTGCAATCTGGTCATTTTTCATGTCCTCCAGTAATGCCACATCAATTCAAGCCACCATCGTCTCTTCCCTGGGCTCCTATGGTGCCTTCTCACTGGTCTCTGTCAGTTCACACTTGCTCTTTACAAATGATTCCTCCAAACAAAGACCAGAGGTCCTTACCCTGGCTTGCAAGACCATTTAGGATATGGCCTGTGGCTATTTTTCTGGGCTCCTGACCTGTCACCTCCTCCTTGTTGACTCTGCTGCCTGCACAGGCCCCCTTGAACACACAAGATGGGCATCCATTTCAGGGCTTTTTTTATACTACTCTCTCTGCCCCAGATACTTCTCTTCTAGAACTTCATGTGGCTCACTGCCTCGCTTCCTTCTGGTCTCTGCCCAGTAGTCACTTCTGGAAAGAGGCCTCTCCGACCATAATATCTGAAAAAGCAGCCCCATAGACCCTATCCTCTCACCCTGATTTGTTTTTTCCTTTGCCATATGATATTTTATATTTCTTTATATGTCTATTGATTCTCTCTTTCATTAGTACATTAGCTCCCTGAGAATAGGGTCTTTGTCTACCATGTTCTGTGCTACAATCCTAGCATCTGAAACTTTTCCTGGCATATAACAAAAGCTCAACAAATACTTGATGAATGAATGAATGATTCCAGTTGTTCAAGGCTGTGAGTCATATTTGGCTCCTCACTTGCATTCCCTTCTGTGTATAGTCATCCAGCCCTTTAGAGTCTTCCTTATGTTTATTCATTTCACATTTATTGACTGTAAACTGTCTTATGGTGTGTTTATCTTTGAGCTAACTTACTTCCCATAAGTGCCATATCAAATGAAGTAATGAATGCAACAAGAACTTTTTAAACTCTAAAGCACCAAACAAATGTCATTTGCCTTCCAGTCCCACTGCGGTGACATTAATTAATGTTAGTTCCTCTTCCAGTCTATACAGAAGCCTCTAACTGATCTTTCTGCTTCTCAAATTCTCCCCAGATAACATATTTTGCAACCTGCTGCCCACTTAATCTTCTTAAAGCCTTGCTATAATTATGCTCCTCTTCTAAAAGACTTCAACTGCCTTCCAATTCTTGACCAAATAGTATACAAAATCCTTGACTTGTAACCAAGACCCTCCCTGAAGTGGCTCCAGACTGCCTTTTCACTGTCTCCCACTGTTCTCCCACCCAAACCCTGGATTTTCAAGTCAGTTTATCCCACTAACTTTTTCCCAAGCCCACTGCCTTCTACCACCTGTCTTTCACTCATGCTTCTCCTCTGAATGGAAAGCTTCTTGCATACCTTCTCCTTAAAAAAAAAAAATCACACCTTGCAAGTTTAGAACAAGTAAACATCCATGGATTCTGCCATCCCTGGGTTTTTCTACTCTAAGGTGATCTTTCTGTACTTTCTATTCTTATAGCATTTTATTCTTCCTGTTGAGGGGTACCCTTACCCTCCAATGATCACTTTTAGCATCTGCCTCCATGTTCATTATTCTGATTTGGAAGGCAAGGAAAGTCTGACCTTTCCTTGTCCAAGTTTCTCAGATTGTTTGTCCCTCCTTTCTCCCTCTGACATCTGCCTGCTACAATAAGCATGCTTTCATGGCTTCCACTTCCATGTGGGAGGGTTTCAAGGATGGGCTTTCATCTTGGCAAATATGGCAGCTTGCCTTTCTGAGCTGGTAATGGTGGGAAGTAGTGGGAAGCCTGTGTTTTACTACAGGATAAGCTGCCTTCTCCAGTGTAGCCTTTCTATATTATACAGGCAATGATTTGGCTTCCTTGAATCTGACTCCATTTCTTAATTAATTTTGAACTCTGGAGAGAAAAATTGGCTAATTATTACCTTCCCTTAAACTCAAATATCACCCAGATGACTTTTTTTTTGGCAAACTTCTCTATGATACAGATTTTTATAAGGCCTTATTTGTGTTTGTAACCCAATACATAAGCATATAGAAAGAAGCATATATACCATCATTTGTCTTAAATTTCTTTGGACTTCAGATTCATGGGCCAGTATTTTTTTGTGTGGAGGCTATATGGGCTAACACATTTGATACTGAGGAAAAAAATAAAAATAAAATACATACGATGTGAAATGGGATTGAGTAGGTTCTTATAGTGCTAAAAGGAGACTCTCTGAGACTGGGTAATTTATGAAGAAAAGAGATTTAATTGACTGACAGGTCTACAGACTGTACAGAAGGCATAGCCAGGAGGCCTTAGGAAACTTACAGTCATGCAGAATTGAAGGGGTAGCAAGCATTTCTTGCCATGGTGGAACAGAAGAGAGAGACAGCAAAGGAGGAAATGCTACACACTTTCAAACATCCAAATCTCCTGAGAACACTATTACGAGAACAGCAAGGGGGATGTCTGTCCTGTGATTCAGTCACCTCCTACCAGGACCCTCCTCCAACACTGGAAATTACAATTTGACATGAGATTTGAATGGAGACACAGAGCCAAACCATATCAAGATGTTTATTGGAATTTTTGCTGAAGCTCAAGGCTGATTATAATTTACAAGTTCTCTACATTATAAATAGTGACACTAGACAAATTTTTAGGACTTACTGAGAAATGGTGAAACAGAATCTGTGACTGTCACCTGCATCAACCCCCTTCAACTATGTAAGAGAGGGCTTGAGAAGGTGCTTTAAAGGGGATTTGTAGGTGTATGAGCATTTTGATATTTCTTGACTCCTCACTCTGTAGGAAGAAAAGAGGGTGTGTCCTTTTATGGCAACTTAGGGCAGCCCTCAAAGCAAACCTCGAAGGAAAGATATTTATCAAGAGGGGATTTGAATGTATCACTCCATGAGACTGGTACCTTTCTCTAGCCTGGAGAATTCCAAGGGTGCAAAGCTGACTGAAGTTATCTGAGATGGCTGGTGAGGATTTGGGCCAGCAGAGGGGTAATCCTCCAGGACTTTCAGAGTTTGAATGAGCAAGCATGTCTGAGTGGACCCCATGGAAAGCATTCAGGTTTTAGTTGTCTTAAAACAGCCATACACAGAGTGAATGTAAAGGCATTTGTAGAAAATAATATAAACCATTTACAATAGGCTTCTTGGAGTGCTTACCCAGGTACTAGGGATTATTTCATTAATTCTTACAACCACCCTAAAAAACGTTACTTTCATTCCCATTTTTCAGATGAGAAAATGGAAGAATGAAGTTGTTATTTTCTCAAGATCGTAGAATTAGCATGGTTCATAACTGGTGTTTAAATAGCAGATCCTTGTGTATTAGCTTGGTGTTGATCCCATCTATCTGTGGTTGATACCCAGATTTACTACTTCCAGCTTTGATTTCACTCCCTCCTGAACTCAAGACTTGTATGTCCAACTGCTTACTTGATATTTCCATTTGGGTATTTAAGAGCCAATGGAAAACATTGGGTAACTTATGAAGAAAAGAGGTTTAGTTGACTCACAGGTCCACAGGCTGTACAGGAAGCATGGAGGGGAGGCCTCAGGAAACTTGAAATCATGACAGAAGGTGAAGAGAAAACACTTGCTCTTGGGACTAGAAGAAAGTTCTTGACTGCAGCTTACCACTACCTTGCTTTTCATATTCTGGTTGCTTAAGTCATGTCCTTTCCCTTACCTTCTCCCTTTATCTGACATACCCAGTTCTTGTAGAACTTGAATCCATTCACTTTTCTCCATTTCCACTGCGTCTTGTGAGTACACCCACATCACTCCCCTGATTTTATTCTTTCCTCTCAGCCTACTCTCCACAGTAGAGAGACAATTATTTTCATCTCCCTTTACTGACTGAGAATAAAATCCAAACTGCACCACGGAGCCCTGTGAGGCCTGGCTGCTTCTCCCCTCTCCGTTCCCCATGGCTCACTGGACTTCAGCAGCTGTGGCCTCTCTTCCGTTCCCAAGAAACCCCGATGTTTGCACTTGCTCTCCTCTCTGCCTAGAGAGTTGTTTTCTCTTTGCATGGCTGGGTCACCCTCATTCTTTAGGTCTCAACTGAAAGGTCACCTTCTCACTGCTACTCCCAGCTACTCCATCTCTTTTCCATGTTTATCTTGGTCGTAGTCCTTCAAACAATTTATAATTAATTTGCTTATTTTAAAAAACTTGTTTGTTGTTGTATTTATCCTGTTTCCTCCTCCCAACCAGTATCTAAACTCCCTGAGAAGGGGCCGACCTTAATGTTCATCACTGTAGTCCCAGAATCTAGCACATTGCCTGGCATATAGAGGTGTTCAGCCAATATTTGTTAAATAAATAAATGATTTTTTAAGTAAATGTTTGTTGTGTAAAAGAATGAAGAGAGAATCAAGTACCAGATGTCATCCACTACATATAGTGGATTTTTAACCTGGTTGGAGTGCACAGAATGTTGTGGGAGCTAAAACATATAATTATCATACTTATGACAATTGTATCTCCTATACATTTTTTAAAAGCACCACCTGGGCGGGCGCAGTAGCTCATGCCTGTAATCTCAACACTGGGAGGCCGGTCAGGCAGGTCACCTGAGGTCAGGAGTTCAAGACCAGCCTGGCCAACATGGCGAAACCCCATCTCTATTAAAAATGCAAAAATTAGCCAGGCGAAGTGGCAGGTGCCTGTAATCCCAGCTATTCGGGATTCTGAGGCAGGAGAATCACTTGAACCTGGGAGGCAGAGGTTGCAGTGAGCCGAGATTATGCCCTTGGATTCCAGCCTGGGGGATAAGAGAGAGACTTAATCTCAAAAACAAACAAACAAAAAGCACCACCCATATTTATTCCAGTATTCAAACAATATTTATTTTTTCCTTATGTTCTAGACACTAGGTTGGTGGCTGGAGATGCGATGAAATAGACATAGTCCCTCTCCTCTAAGCTTATGGTCTAGCATTCCTCCCTGGACAAAAGAAGGAAAAATGGGGAGAAGAGATAGAATCAGGTAGGTAAAGCATTCCCTTCTTTTCTGTAATATCCCTAGGAAGATATATCAACATAAAAATCATAAATAAAATTTATAAGAAAAACACAGAGTCTCCGAAGCCTACCAAAATGCCACCCTTTAAACAGAATCCTTAGCAAAGAAAAATTAGAGCAGAGCTTCATTTAGAAAATGGTTGTTGTTATGAATTTGTCACTTTTCTAATGTGAAAAATATAAGATGCCAATATAAGATGCCAGTGCCGAAACTGAAAGTCAGAACTCAAGAAACTTGTATCCATTTAGAAATTACAATAGCCCTGTTATTCAGAACTTCTGCCAATATCAACTTCTAATGCAACGGAACATGGAACAATGGAGAAAACAGTGGAAAAGCTGGAATTGGATAACCTGTATCAGAGTCCTTGTGCCGGTGCTACAGCTCTTTAGCCTTACGGATGTGTCCTAATCTTTTTTCAGTCCCAGTTGACTCGTCCATCTAATGGGGATGAATAAAGAATATATCTCAAAACATTTTTGTAGATCAAATTGGCAAATCCATGTTACATCTTCAGCATAGTGCCTGTCATCTAGCATACAGAATAATATATAATAATATATAATATGATTTTTGGTAAAATTTATTATAGTACCACCCAAGTGAGGGGACTGTCATGAGGAATAAATGATGTGTGCATATACATGTGTGTGTAAATACCTATCATAGTGATTGGAACATGGTAGGGCTAAATGAGTAGTTGTTGAATAAGCTCATGTATTGGGAAAGCTACAAAGGATAGATTGTTATAAAAATGCTTCTACTTCTTATTTTATTTTTAACAAAAATAGATTGAGCAATCGGAATCTCTCTGTAAGCAAACAAAGGAGGTAAAAAGATACTCAAAAATGTCCCTGCCAATCAAGTATGTTATTGGAATATTTAGCAATCAGTAGGGCATGGATGCTTCCAGACTGGAATGAATGCTGGCCGTAGCTCCAGGGGAGGGTTCTAAGGGTCTCAACTCTGCCATGCATTATCCCTTTAGTCAGAAATTCTGGAAAGGTCTTGGAGGGATCCTAAGAATGTATCAGAGAAGAGGAAGTGATAGTATGGGGTGAAGGTGTTTGCATAGGATAGCAGCCGTGTTCCAATAAAGCAATTTCACTATCTTAATATCTGGTTTAGCTGTGCTGGTGCTTCTGATCTAAAGTAGCTCTACCCCACAAACAAAATCCTACATAACTAGAGTTGAAAAGAGAGACAATATATCCTATGTATACTATGATCCCCAATTCACTTCCCATCCTAAACACAGGGACAAGGGTTTGTTGGCTTGAAAGTAATGATCTGTCAGCAAACTGGTCAAAGAAAAGACCCTGACAGGTTAGCATGAGGAGAAGGTTGCTAGTGTCCTATCACGCATATTTAAAGGTGGGCCACTTTTGGAAATATGTGGGTGAGTTGCCAACTGCATCAGCCTAGCTGTTGCTGTTCTTGATAATAATTATTAGTCATCTTTATTCCAGCAAATTTGTCATCATTCTCAATAGATTAGAAGCTAAATCTCAAATCCACTTTAGTAAAAATCCTTACAATTGGACTGTTAGAAACCCTGCATTATTTGAACAAAAGCAAGGTATTTGAAGATCAGTGGGAAAGTTGGAAAATAAACAAATTCCTGCTCACTGATTATTATTTTTAAATGCTATGAATGAATTGAAGCTTGGTTTCACTCAATATGCCTTTAAAGATTTTTAAATGTTTTATAACCAGTCGAGATTTTTGAGAACATTTTTAATTTGTAATAAACGTTTATAAATTGATTTTTTTTCCAAAAAGTTAAAAACTGCAAACACTTGTTAATCAAGGTCTTAAATAATTTAAAAAATGAACATACCACTGTGTAACCAACTCTTTTAAGATCTCTATTGATAGACTAAATAGCACACAAAATTTGGTGGTCTCTGTGGGGTTTGGAATTTGGAAATTACTGTTAGTGAGAAGAAATGGAGGAGGGATCTTATATGTTATGTGCTTTCTGAGTGAATGAAATTTGTATGCATGAGTTGATTAGCACAATGGCTTCCATGATCCACCTACTGGATAGCTTATGTGAAGGCATTTTTAAAAATAAGGTGTATTAGCAAGAGTTCTCCAGAGAAATAGAACCAACAGAATTATATATTGCTATCTTTATATGTCTATGTTTGTGTTTATCTATGTTTATAACTATCTTTGTTGCTATATCTATATCTGTATCTATGTATCTTCTATCTGTCTAGGTTTGTTTTAAGGAATTGGCTCATGTGATTGTGGAGGGTTAGTGAGTACCAAACCAGTTCACGCAGGCCACCAGACTGGTGACTTACAGGAGAGTTGCACTTGAAATCCAAGGTCAGTCCACCTGCAGAATTCTTTGCTTAGGGAGAAGGTCAGTTTTTGTTCTATTAAAGCCTTCAATTGATTGGATGGGGCCCACCCACATTATGGAGGGCAGACTGCTTTGCCCCAAATCAGCCAATTTAAATATAAATCTCATTCAAAACCCATCTTCACAGAAATATCTAGAATAAAGTTTGATGAAATATTTGGGGATTGTGGCCCAGCCAAGCTGACACATAAAGTTAACCATCACATAAAGTAATGTAAAGAATTATTAACTTTTTGTTGTTGTTTGTCTTTTTCCAAGAGAAAACTGCCAAGATGGCAAAATAACTGTTTTTTGAGGAATGATTGTAGGTTGAGATGTTAAACTGGAAAGGAGAAGACTTAGGGACATTTATAGTAGATTGGTGCAAAAATAATTGCAGTTTCTGCCATTGAAAGTAATGACGAAAACCACAATTACTTTTGACCAACCTAGTAGTAACACAAAGTAACACCTCTGTATTCTCACTACCCAGAGATGTGTAGTGATATACACACACACACATGCACACACACACACAGACACACACTCTTCTGCATTTTCAAAATGCTAAAATGTCTACCTATGAAAAAAAGAACAGACCCAGGACTCTCAGAAGAGACAACTTTGCCTGGAGACTGACTGATACCATCATAAACTGAGGACTTCTCATCACGCCTGGCACTGGGCAGTGTCAGTACCGCTCTTCTGTGGTGAACTTGTTTCCAGTTCCTCACAGTGGCTGTTGCAGACTTTTCTCATATCCCTCAAGCCCTAACCCCACCCTATCCACTTTTTTTTCCACAATGCAGAGACAAAAGGCTGCCAATTCTGCAGCATCCCCCTCACAACACCTCTATTTTCAGCCCTTCTTCTTTCCTGTCTCAATGACAAGGTTCCTAGATTTTTCCTAAGGCCGATTCCCCTGCTTATCTCTTGGCCCTGTCCTTTCCACCTTCCCTGGAGCCTTATTCATTTGGTGAAGTGTGACTCCTTAGAAATAAATATGTGATGGTCTCTGCACTTACTATTTTATGGCAAGTAGGCTTTATATTCTCAGTGTCTGCTATGACACTGAGTCAGCTGGGTTATGGCTGATGGGATTTTATATAAGGCAAAAGATACACACACACACACACACATTACTTGTCATTGCTATATTTGTACTAGTGCAGCAGTCAGGATGACAGAAAGAAAAGCAGATGTACAAAAATGCAGAAAAATAAAGCATAAAGTGTTTGTAGGTGGAGAGACTGAGAATTCTTTTCTATTTGTATTGAATTCTTAATATATTCTAGTGCAGAAAGCATGAAGCATGGCAACCGGAAGCACACATGTGTCACGCATCAATGGCAAGCTGCAGAAAACAGCGATGTTGGTGTGATCACTCTTTCTTATATTTCCTCTCCCCACACTGCTGGGCCCACTGATTTGGTTATCTTTATTGTGGGATAATTTATATACTTTCCCCTCCTTTTAAATGCACAGTTCAATAAGTTTCAAAAATATGTGTATATTTTCACTTATGTAATCACCAGCCCAATCAAGATAAAATTTTGATTCTGTCACCCTTAAAAGTTATCTCATGCTCCTTTGCATTCAAAGTCCCCCATCTCCAATCTCAGGAAACCATAGATCTGCTTGCTCTTGGTGTACAGTAGTATAGTGCTTGTTCTAATGTAGAAAGCCACTATATATTTATCTATCTATATCTATCTATCTATCTATCTATCTATCTATCTATCTATCTATCGATCTATCTATCGATCTATCTATCTATCTACATACACACACACACACACACACACACATATATTTTTGAGACAGAATCTTGCTCTGTCTTCCAGGTTGCAGTGCAGTGATGCAATCTTGGCTCACTGCAACCTACACTTCTCAGGTTCAAGCAATTCTCCTGCCTCAGTCTCCCGAGTAGCTAGGATTACAGGTGCCCGCCACCATGCCACGCTAATTTTTGTATTTTTAGTAGAGACAGGGTTTCACCATGTTGGCCAGGCTGGTCTCAAATTCCTGAACTCAAGTGATTCACCCACCTTGGCCTCCCAGAGTGCTGGGATTACAGATGTGAACCACCATGTCTGGCTGGCACATTAGTTTTGACTGTTTATATGAATAGTATCAGATAGTATACACTCTTTTGTGTCTGGACTCTTTTCTTCAACAAAGCGTTTTTGAGATTCATTCATGTTTTTGCATATATCAGTAATTTGTTCCTTTTTATTTCCGGGTGGTATGCTATTGTATAAATATTCCACATTCTGTTTATCCAATCAAACCACACATTCGGGTTGTTTCCAATGGTTGGCTATTATAAATAAAGCTACTATGGAGATTCATGTGCATATACATACACTTCTATTTCTTCTGGGTATATACCGAATAGTAAGATACTAAATATACATTTAAATTTATGAGAAACTGTCAGATGGTTTCTCACCAGCAATATTGCTTCTTACCTTCATTAATACTTGATATTGCCAGTCTTTTAAATTGTATCCATTCTAACAGGTGTGCAGTTATTTTTATTTTGGTTTAAATTTGCATTGTTCTAAAGACTAATGATGTTGCCTGTCTTTTCATGAGTTTATTGGCTATTCATATATCTTCTTTTGTGAAGCATCCAAATCTTTTGTCCATTTTTTATTGGGTGTTTGTCTTTTTGTTATTGAGTTGGAATAATTTTTTATGGATTCTGAATACAAGCGTTTTGTCATATATATGAATTATGAACACTTTCTCCCAATCTGTGGCTTGCCTTTGCATTTTCTTAATAGTGTCTTTTAAAAAAGACAAGTTTTGATAAAGTCAAATCTATAGATTTTTCTTTTATGGTGTGTACTTTCTATTCTATCTAAGATATCTTTGCCTATTTCCAAGGTTGTGAGTATTTTCTTTCATGCTTTTTCATGTAAATTGTTTTCTACCTTATAGAAGTTTTGTAGTTATGGCCTTGTCACTTAGGTCTCATCCATTTTAAATATTTAATGTGTGGTGTGAATTAAAAATTGAGGGCTTTTTTTTTTTTGTATATGGATAGTTTTTCAACACCATTTACTAAAAAGACTACTGTATTTCTGTTGATTTAGTTTGGAATTTTCAGCAAAATTAAGGGCCATATATGTTTGCATGTTTCTAAACTCTTCATTGTCTTGTCTTCAATTGATGTGTATGTCTCTCTTTGTATCTCTATCATACTGTCTTGGTTACTGCAGCTTTAGAATAAGTTTTGAAATTAGGTAGTTTAAATTCTTAAACTTTGTTCTTTTTTTCAGAATAGTTTTGACAATTCTGTGTCATTTGGATTTGCAAATTATTGAATTAACTTAATCTTTACCAAAAATGCTTGCTGGAAATTTGATTGGGTAGAATTGACATCTTAATATTATTGAGTCTTCCAATCTATGAATGCAACTCTCTATTAACTTAGCTCTTCCTTAATTTCTCTCAGTTTTCTATAAAAGTGTTCAAATTTGAGTATGGGCAATTCTACACACACACACACACACACACACACACACACACACACACACACACAACATGTTCATCCCCTGAATTTGTAGAATGCTACCTATGGCCTTAAATATTTCAGTTGAATTGGTATTTTTTTTTCTATATCTAAAATTTTGGTACTCTATTCTAGATCACTAGTGATCTAGAATTTGGTACTCTATTCTAGATCTATTCTAGATCACTAATTGCCAAATAAAATCCTGACCATGAGAAAGACTTAATTGTAACTGATTGTTGGTATCTTTTAAAACTTCTTTTGGCTTAGAGGTGAGTTTTCATTTCCTTGATCTAAATATGAATGAAGAAATGATGTCGAAGAGAATCCCAACCTCTCTAGCCATTAGGCTTTAATCCCAATAATTTTTACTTAAAATAGAATGTGTGAATGTGTGGAGAAAAAAGTCCTCTAAAGGACTTTAAAGTTATGCTGAAAAAGGACTAGGACACCTTCTATTACTTTAGAATCTTTGTGAGGCTGACATTGGCTATTGAAGTATATGGAAGTTATAGTTTTATTATTTATAACCTTGTAATGTCATTATTTGTTATTACATGCTGCCACCTAGTGAAATTCATAGGCTTGACACAAAGGAAGCAAGAGAGCTGTGCCGAGGATTTCAAATTTGTGCTTTTGGTATCTGAATTTTGGTAAGGACTGTGATTTTTCTGAATTATATAGCACTTTAGAGTGAAAACACTGGTATAGGTAAGATTTCCTAGAAAAAGGTTTCTATAACATGTAAGTGTTTAGTCTTTTTTCCTTAGCAGAAAATTACTTTGTTAGATCTTTGGAGGACTAAGATACAATTCAAAAGCATATTATGTATTAAACATTTTAGCCTTACTACAGCTGCTTTGTTTTGAAAATTGTTATTTTCCTCAGAGGTATGAAAGTTTAGGAAAAAGGGGAATTTTCTGGAAAAAAATTTTTTTAAAGAAAGTTTCTCCTGCTCTACCAGGCTGCACTCTAATAATTATTTCCTATTATCTATGGCTTTTCCTGCCATTCCCCATCACCAAGCCTTCTTGTACGTAATCCTGAGGATTAGTCTAATTTCTCAGCAAAGCACCTCGGATTTGAAATTTATAATATGTTAAAAACAAGATCACTTACTACAATTAGATAGATTCATAGCATTTCCCTCAGCTAGCAATGACCTCAAACTTAAAAAAAAAAAAAAAGTATCTTCCTTACTCCATAGAAGAAACATGCACCCAAACAGACCAAGTGGTTTTTTCTGGTCTCTCAGCTTCTTCTTGGTAGACTGAGGTTTCTTGATTGTTATCAAGTGCCCTAGGCACTGGGATGTGCTCCTTGTCCTGGGCGAGAGCTGGATTAAGACTTACCCAGGGTGGAGAGGAGCTGCAATACATTAGGAGGAGTGGGATGAGCTACTCAGAACAGGGCAGTTCTGCTTAGCAGCATCTGCAGATGTCAGCAGCCCATGAAGAAGGGCTCATCAGCAAAGTCTTGTCTCCCCATCCCTGACCAGCACATGCAGGGCAAGGAGAACCAAGGCAGAGCTTACAGGGCATGCGTCTGCTTTCTCTTGCTGAGGGCTGGCCTAAGCAAAGGGGTACTGAGCTTGCAGGCTGGAAGCCCAAGCCATGCTCACTGCCTCCATGAAACAAGAAGTTTTCTATTTAAGCCCTCCTCCTCCAAAAGTTGTGATAGCAATATTGAAAGTATTGGCCGGGAGCGGTGACTCATGCCTGTAATTGCAGCACTTTGGGAGGCCAAGGCAGGCAGATCACCTGAGGTCAGGTTTTCGATACGAGCCTGGTCAACATGACCAAACCCCGTCTCTACTAAAAATACAAAAAAATTTAGCCAGGTGTGGTGGTGTATGCCTATACTCCCAGTTACTTGGGAGACTGAGGCAGGAGAATCGCTTGAACTCAAGAGAGGAAGATTGTAGTCAGTGGAGATTGCACCACTGCACTCCAGCCTAGGTGACAGAGCCAGACACCCTCTAAAAAAAGGTAGCATTATTATTGTTATTAATTATCAATATTAGCTTGATACTACATTTTTCATAGCAGTAAAACCAATGTTAGGGATAAGAGAGTGACTATATAACAATAAAATAAACAGGAAGCTAAAATAGTTTGACCCCATCTGTACCTAATACCTTTGTCTTTCAAAATGCTGAAGTAAGCACCTAAAGAATTTCAAGGGTATATTCTTTCTAAATATGGGAGAATTTAACACGTTTTCAAAATTTGATAAATAAAACAAAATTTTTAAAGACTTTAGAAAATTTGAGCAATACAATAAAATGAACATAATAGAGCCCTAATCCCATTAGTTAGAGAATACACTTATTACTGAGTGACACACAGAAAAATCTGAGCCACAAAAAAGTTATATTATATAAAAATTAATATGCCGTAGGCCCCATTGTTTGACTGAAATGCAATTAAACTAGCACTTGATACTAAAAGAATCCCCATTGTTTTGGAAATTAAAAAATTCATAGTTATCAATTAATAATATATATCTTAAGAAGAAATTATAGTCAAAATTACAAAATATTAAGAACAGAGTAAGAACAAAACACTACACATAACATATAATGAGATTTAGCTATTGTAATACTTTAAATTTATGGCTTTAATACATGTATTAGACAAAAGAAGGTATAAAATTATGAAAGAAACTATATAGTCTGAGAAGTTAGAAAAAGAATGGCAGAGTAACCTTAAAGCAAGAGAAAAAGGCAATAATGAAGATAAAAGCAGAAATTATTTAAACAGGAAGCAAAAAATAGACAATCAGTGAACATTAAAACTAGTTCTTTGAAAAGACTAACAAAATAGACAAACTTAGAGCAATAATAATTGATGTTAAGCATTTATCACTGGCAAATGATAACGTTAGGAATGAAAAAGGAATCACAACCACAGATACAGAAAATGTCACAGATGTTTACAAGAAAATATGATAAACTTTATGCTAAAAAGTTTACAAATAGTTCATTAAGCTTGTAGAAAAACATAGAGAACCAAAAATGGTTTAAAAGGATATGGAAAATCTGGAGTCCTGTTAACACTAGAGAAATTGAATCAGTCTTCAAAAACAAACACACACAAACACACATGCTGTCATTTACCTGGATCAGACAGTTTTCAAGACTAAGCCCATCAAATTGTGAAGAAACATTCTTCACTAGCTTATGCAGACTGTTCCAGTGACTAGAGAAAGACAGAAAGTTCTTAAGTTCATTTTATAAGGCTGATCTCCCCTTGAAAACAAAACAAGGACAATATGAGAAATGAAAACAGATGAAACTTCCTTAAGAATATGTATTTTTAAATTTCAAAATAAAGCATTAATACATACAGTCAGCAATTTATATATGTGAACAAGATTTAGTAGTTGAAAATATAAAAAAAGTTGGGTGTTAATTTGTACTAGTTTAAATTTAGCAACATTGCTGAAGAAGTGGTCACTGAGACGGCCAAGATGATGTTAGGAGCTTGGTGTCAGAATTGTGGCAGGAGACCTATAACAACCTGTTGTCATTGAAACCCACTGGGCTCTGCCTTGTAAGTGCTGCAGATGCCTCCATGGAGCCTCACGCTGTGGGTCAATAATCCAGAAGTACCTTGAGAATGGGCCTCATCCATTGTTTTCTGCCCTCTTTTCAAGGACTGTTTCCCCTGCACAGGCAGAGAATGACCTCCCTGGAGCCTGTGTCTTTGCAGTAGAATCCCAACTGTAGCCCTGTTTCTGAACATCCCTGGCTTTTATTGTAACAGGGAAACAGCAAAAGAACTAACATAACTAACTTCATTTTTGTTTAAGGAGCATTTACCCATTCCTGCCCCGAGGCTAGGATAATTTTAGAGCACTGAGATAATATGCAAAAACAGCACTCATGAAGTTTCTATAACTAACTCTGGTATTAGAGGGAAAGTAGATAACAACAAACTGTGCTTTGTTAACGATATATAGGTGCACTGTGACCTGACGAAGGACAAAGAGGTTCCTAGTCTCCTCGAACCCTCACCTGGCACTCAGATGTCTGTAGTCATTGGTCCCCTCTTGATCACCACTCTCCCTTTTTTCCCCCTGCTTTTAACATAAGAAAAGCCTGAAGTTTGTACCAACTTAAGATGGTACTTTAGTGTGCCAGTCCACCATCTTCTTGGTTTGCTGGCTCTCCAAATAAACCTGCTTTTCCTCCCACCAACCCTTGTCTCTGGAGGTTAGGCTTTCCAGCAGTGATCAGCAGAACCAGTCATCTATTCCCAAGCCTCTTCTCACTCATCAAGCTGCACTTTGTGTCCATATTGGATTCAGAGACAATCATCTGCCTCTGTTTCCGAGGCTGTAGGAACTGAAGCAGCTTTCATCTAAGAGCCTGAATGGTTAGGCTCAGAGGCCTCCTAGGCTGCATTACTGGTGAGCCAGTATCCCTAAAAAGCCACCACTTGTGTTCACCATAGGACTTGGTCACTTGGACCATCTTTTGGGATCATAACAGGATCAGCAAGGCCAGCTTCCATTCACTTTCTTTGATTCACACATACATTGAAATACACCTGTGCCTTGATGATATCTACTACTACTACTACGCCTCAACCGATATCTGTAGGCACTGGAGAGTCCTGAATAAAAAGCACAGCTTAAGTTGGCATTGGGATGGGAGATCATGGGCTTTTTGATTTCCTGATCTTATTGGCAGCTGGGAGCCAAAGTATCTCACTCTCAACTATCTTCAAATCCTGAACCATGCAGAGGGTTAAACCTTAATAAAGCATTGGTTGGACCTTCAATTACCCCACAGATTCAGTTTGCTGGGAACTGATTCAAGTTAACATGCATCAGGGACTATGATGAATGGACTGACTCTGGATACCTTTGGAGAACTTAAGAAAGCAATCTGGATAGGACTGGGGAGCAACCCACCCAAGCCTTTGCAAAGGATCAAGAGGTGGTGGTGGCAGCAGCAGCACTTATTGATCAAGACCTTTAGGAGAAGTGAGATGGGACATAGGGCCGGGAAAATTTTCTGGGACTGAGGTTTCCTTGGAAGCCATCTGATACCTTGTGAAGGCCACTGAGGAGACTTAAGAATCTCCAGGCAATCACTTGGAGTAGTTCCATAGGACTTGGTTTCCCCAAGCCAGTGAGGCTCACAGGAGCAAAGATTCACAGTTCCTCACCTCTGTGGTTACCTGCAGCACAAGGCTTGAGTGACCAGAAGGAGGAATGGTCATACATTTAGCATAGATATTCTAATAATTATGTTCATTGGCATTTTGTAACTAAATGTTTTTCTTGCTGGAACGAGGGTAATCACACCTATGTACAGCAGATTCTAAATAGAATTCTAAAGGAGAAATTCTGAGAAAAAAAAACAACCTTGAATAATGGTAACATCGTAAGATTATTTGTAGCCCCAGGGTGACTACTTTGGATGCTATGCAATTACTTGTATATAGATATCAGGTAAGTTTATTGAATCATTATTTTTAAAATCTTATTTGCTTACTCACAGAGCCTATTTTTCAGAAGTCTTAATAATCACATTTTACATGCTTACAAATGCTTGCCGGTGTCAGGCTCTGCTCTATGAATTCCACATGTACAACTCATTCATTCTTGTAGCAGTCAGTCTCAGGAGGAATGGCTTCTTGCTTTCTCCATTTCACTTTTAAGCAACTTGCCCAAGGTCATACAACTATTCAGTGGAGGAAGTGAGGTTTAATCCCACACAGCCTGGCTCCGGAGCTTAGTTCTTAACCACTACCTCCACTGTGTCTGATTATGTCATCTACTCACAGGATATTTTCCAATTTAAAATGACAGCAAGCAATCCTTAGAAACAGCCCCACTTTGCCAGATAATAATGATTGTCTTCTCTCTTACCCCTCAGTAGAAGCCATGTGGATATGGCTTAAATTTCTTAGCAGAGGTGTATCAGTTAGGGTTCCTCTTTGGAAAGCCACAAAAATGAACTCTGGCCAAGATCTTATAAAAGGGGAATTTGTTAGAGGGATGTATGGATCAGGGAATGGGAGGGAAACTGGAGAATCAGGCTTAATAATAGGATGGGAGGAGCCACAACAGGAACTGTGTCTACTGTGGAAGTATAAGCAGCAGTAACTCCACAAACTTTAGGGCACTGCTGCTGGAGCAAAAAAAACCCCAATTCACCTGAGTCTTGGGAGCCTTGGAGGAATGAATATAAATGGCCAAGTTGGGCTATGCGCTTTGTAGGGACTGTACAGAATGGCAAGAGAAAGGTTCTGGGGGAAGGAGCCTCTGGGTACTTCAGAACAGAAGTAGAAAGTTTAGGGACTTCAGTAGTGGGAGGAAATAACTTTATGTTTTACTACTGATACCGCACAGAATGGGGAAGAGGTAAGTATGAATGGGGAAGAGGAGGGAGTGAGCAGGAGACTGACTTGAAAACTATTATAATAGACCAAGTTGGTGGTCATGTAAGATTAAAACTTCAATAATAGAAGGAAGAATGGGAGGAAAAATTGGATTTAAGAGGGTGACTTAACAGCAGTTTTCTTTTTCTTTGTTCTCCCCTAGTTTCAGAGTTCTCAACCATCATCTCCTGCCCCCAGTATGTTTGGGCAACTCTGGAAATTAGAGGTTGTCTATTCCCATGTCTGAGTTCTTGTCTAAAGGTCTTCTGTTACTGACCTCTCTTCTCAAATTTTCAGTCTCATCTCAGTATCATTTTGCTTCCCAGTGTTTTCAATCCAAATCATTTTACTTATGCTAGAAACCAAAGCAAGTATAGTTTGTCTTTGTAATGTAAACATAATTTCAGTAGACCATTCCCCTTGATTATAAGCAAAGTCAAACCTAATATTAGTTTGGATTTATATTACTGTTAATATTATTTACTCTCTGAAAACAGACTAACCCCAATTAACATTGTGAATTGTCTGCCCTGTAATGACCAGATATTCCATTCTATTACATTATTGAAATTATTTGCATGGTAATTATGGTATAGCTCTATCGGTAATTGGAATTGTTTGCCTTCTGGTAATGTTGTACAATGGTGGCTCATTAATCACATAGAAAACGTTTTCACGTGGCAGAATTAAGGAAGTATAATAATACACTCCCAGTAAACTTGTAGTACTAAACCAGCATTTCAGTTTGTTCTATTACCTTTCCTCTGGTGTAGGTTTTTGCTTGTTTAGCTTCTAAGCCACTCATGGCAGAAAAAAAATATAAACTGCAAATGTGAAAATGTGATTGATCTAGGAAAATTTTATTTAAAAATTCCACAGCACAAATTACTCATCTCATCATCTCATCTTTTCTCCTCTGCTGAGGAGGGAGCAGAAAGAAGTGGAGGTTTGAATTTCATGTTTAAGTCTGAAGTTTTAAACTGGTCTGGACTTTTAATAGCAGGATAGGTCTGAAAAATTATAACACCTGCCCAAAGACGTCCCTCAAAGATGTTGATAATGGTTTGGGTCTGTGTCCTCATCCAAATCTCCTGTCAAATTGTAGTTCCTAATGTTGAGGGAGGGGCCTGATGGAAAACGATTGGCTCATGGGGGCAAATTTCCCCCATGCTGTACTAATGATATTGAGTAAGTTTTTGTGAAATCTAATTGTTTGAAAATGTGTGGCATTTCTCCCCCACCTCCTGCCACTACGTGAAAAAGGTGCTTACTTCTCCTTCACCTTCTGCCATGGTTGTAAGTTTCCTGAGGCCTCCCAGTCATGCTTCCTGTTAAGCCTGAAGAATTGTGAGCCAATTAAACCTCTTTTCTTTATAAATTATCCAGTCTCAGGTAGTATCTTTATAGCAGTGTAGAAACAAATTAATACAGAAAATTGGTACTGGGAGTGGGGCACTGCTATAAAGATACCTGAAAAAGTGGGAGTGACTTTGGAACTGGGGTAATGGGCAGAGGTTGGAACAGTGTGGAGAGCTCAAAAGGAGACAGGAATATGTGGGAAAGTTTGGAACTTCCTTGAGACTTGTTGAATGGTTTTGACCAAAATGCTGATAGTGATACGGACAATGAAGTCCAGACTGAGGTGGTCCCAGATGAAGATGAGGAACTTATTGGGAACTGGAGTAAAAGTCACTCTTGCTATGTTTTAGCAAAGAGACTGGTGGCATTTTGCCTCTGCACTAGAGATCTGTGGAAATCTGAACTTGAGAGAGAGATGATTTAGGGTATCTGGTGGAATAAATTTCTAAGAAGCAAAGCATTCAAGAGTTGACCTGATTTTTCTGAATGTATATGCTCATATGCATGAACAAAGAGATTATCTGAAACTGGAACTTATATTTAAACAGGGAGTAGAGCATAAAAATTTAGAAAATTTGCAGCCTGGCCATGTGGTATAAAAGAAAAACTCATTTTCTGGTGAGAAATTCAAGCCTGCTGTAAACATTTGCAGAAGTAAAGAGGAGCCACATGTTAATAACAAAGACAGTGGGAAAAATGTCTCCAGGGAATTTCAGAATTTTATGGCAGCCCCTGCCATCACATGCCTGGATGCCTAGGAGCAAAAAATGGTTTCATGGGCCAAACCCAGGGACCTGCTGCTCTATGCAGGCTCTAAACATGGCACCATGTGTCCCAGCCACTCCAGCCCTAGCCGTGGCTAAAAGGGGCCAAGTTGCAGCTCAGGCCATTGGTTCAGATGGTGCAAGCCCCAAGCCTTGGTGGCTTCCACATGCTGTGGGGTCTTCAGGTGCACAGAAGGCAAGAGGTGAAGCTTGGGAACCTCCACCAATATTTCAGAGGATGTATGGAAAAGCCTGGATGTCCAGGCAGAAGTCTGCTTCAGGGGCAGAGCCCTCATGGAGAACCTCTACTAGGGCAGTGCAGAGGGAAAATGTGGGGTCGGAGCTCCCACATAGAGTCCCCACTGGGGCACTGCCTAGTGGAGCTGTGAGAAGACGGTCATCATCCTTCAGACCCCAGAAGGGTAGATCCACTGACAACTTGCAACATATAACTGGAAATGCCACAGATACTCATGCCAGTCCATGAAAGCAGCCACAGAGGATATGCTCTGAACCACAGGGGCATTGCTGCTCAAGACATTGGGAGCCCATCCCTTGTGTCCGTGTGGCTTGGATGTGAGACAGAGTCAAAGGAGATTATTTTGGAGCTTTAAGATTTAATGACTGCCCTGCTGGATTTCACACCTCCATAGGGCCTGTAGCCTCTTTGTTTTGACCAATTTCTCCCCTTTGGAATGGGAGCATTTACCTAATGCCTGTAGTTTTATTGTATCTTGGAAGTAACTAACTTTAAAAAAAAATTTTAACAGGCTCATAGTCAGCAGGGACTTAGCTTGTCTCAGATGATGCTTTGGCCTTGGATTTTGAGTTAATGCTGGAATGAGTTAAGACTTTGGAGGACTGTTGGGAAGGCATGACTGGTTTTGAAATGTGAGGATATGCAATTTGGGAATGTCCAGTGGAGGAATGATATGGTTTGGCTCTGTGTCCCCACCCAAATCTCATGTTGAATTGTAATTTCCAATGGTGGTAGGAGGTGACTGGATCATGGGGGTGAATTTCCCCCATGCTCTTCTCATGATAGTGAGTGAGTTCTCATGAGATCTGATGGCTTAAAAGTGTGTGGCACTTCCCCACAGCTGCCACATGTGAAGGAGGTACCAGCTTCCCTTTCACCTTTTGCCATGATTGTAAGTTTCCTGAGGCTTCTCAGTCATGCTTCCCATTAAGCCTGTGGAACTGTGAGCCAGTTAAACCTCTTGCTTCATAAATTATCCAGTCACAGGTAGTTCTTTATAGCAATGTGAAAACAGAAAAATACAGATATCAAAGGAAATTTTAAAGAGTCTAAATGAAGGCAATAATTGTAGAAAAGTAAATGTTTCAGGTTTTCATGTTTACATCCCACTGAAACTATATTCCTGGTGTATATTGAGTTGCTGCAAAACCAAGTATAATCTGTAGGTGGAGCTGCAACCTTTTTCAGAACCATAACATTTTGAATTGGGAGGAAACTTGGAGCAGCTGAGGACAAATTGGGGTTCCTTTGAGAATCCGAAGAGACTTAAAAATTTGGATTCCTTGGCACCAGAATCTTGGAGATTCCGATTCAGGAGGCCTGAAGTGAGTCCCAGTGATAGGGATGACAGGGATGCAATCCTTTCAGCTCACCTTGGGGTCACTCTGCACAACATAGACACCAACTCTGCCTAATGAATTTGCAGAGATGCATTTATCATTTTCCTGGAGAAGCAGCACTTGTTACTTGTTTCTCTTCATGAGACCAACCATTGTTCTCAAAAAGTTGCCCAATTTTAGGGTCCTATAAATGGGAGTTGCCTCATCTCTTTTGATAAAGCCATAATATCGATGTTTTGGTTTATAATAAAAGACCCCAGAGACTGGAGACTGCCTAGGAGTTTTCTCCATTTAGCTTTTTAAAATAAATCTTAAAATTGTTGATCTGCATGGTCCCTGCCTTCTACTAGGAGATGGTTTGGGAAAGTAGAGAAAATATTTTTGTATCTGTATGTTTAGGGCTTTCTGAGTGAAAAATTCTGGGGCTTGAAATAAAGAACAAGCTTGAAAGTGAGATGATGATTTAAAGCCAGGAGACCTTAGCAGGGATTTAGAGTTATTTATGTGTTTACATTTCAAAGAGGGGAATAAGGCCCTTGGTTGTAAACTCCAATTTGTCTTACTTACCCTTGGGGATGAGACATTTATTTACATTGAGAAGGGAAAGAACCCAGGAAGCTTCCTCTTCCCTTTCCAAAGGGCCTGCATATACAAGAAGAAGACCAGATTTCCCTCCCTTTCTTTGGAGTAGAGAGGATAACTTCTACATAGGCTTGCAGGTTCATGTTTCTGGGGTTTCTCTCCCATAATACAAGAAACTCCATTGTGTGGCCAAGTGTGGCTCTCATTACACCACTCCTGAAAGTGAAAGAATTGAACCATGAGGAATGGATGCAGTTGTTGCTATAAGTAAGTAAATAATTACTGCTTTGATCCAGAAACCTCACATTTGCATTCAGGAAAATACAAAGAAATATGTATATTAAAGTTTATCAGCTGGTAGTCTGAAGAATGTTATGGGTCCAGAGATGGTATAGATGGTATGACTCCATTGATGGGGTCAAACAGCAGAGAGCTTGCTTAGACTTATGGCTGAGCCTTTTCATTGACAATGGTCTAGTGTCTGATGTAGGAGTAAGGTGACAGAGCATGGACATCTTCTGATTTCTTTTTTGGTTTCATTAAGGAAAGAAATAAAAGGCCCCTGGTGAGGTCTACTCACTATCTTCCTTTCCCTTTTTTGGTATTTTATATTTTGGTATGTCTATTTGGCATATGTATAATACAGGGGTGTTCTGATAACTTTTACAACCAGCTCCCTAGGAAAAAAAGTCCTAATTTTTAGTGTTTGCCATTATCTATGGTGTAAACACTCCCATCATACTTGATTTTTGCATACATGATGTCAATCAGTATGCAAATTTTCTGAAAATTTAATAATAGGCTCTTTCAAGCTATAAGCCAACTGTACCACACGACTGATATGTGGCTAAAACAAAATAGAATATGTGTATCAAAAGAGCAAGAAATATAGGAGAATTTCAAATGACATATACAGTAGTCTCCCACTCCATTAAGAGTTGGAGCTTCATTCCCTAACTTCCTGTCATTGAAAGTAGACTACACTTAATGACTCCTTCCAAAGAATAACACAGGGACAAGGAATAAAAGTACCTTTGCAGTGGAGAAACCTGGAAAACACTGTTTTAGTCAGGTAATAAAAGTTAACATAGTATAGTGGTGTCATGCAAATATCATGTATCACCTAATCTGATGTGATGTAATTCACATCAGCAAGATTTTTGCAAAAAGCTAGTAACTCCAGGATAATCGTGAGGAAAACATCAGACAAACACAAACTACAGGACATTCTATAGGCTATCTGGCCAGTACACCTCAAGACTCCCAAGGTCATGACCGTCAAGGATAGACTGAGAAGTAAATTCATTTTCTGAAGTACATTCTTTAAATCAAGAAATGCTTGTCTGCTTTTGGATATTATACTGTTTGTTTCAGGTATTTTTAGAATGTGTTCATTTTCTATCCATTTAAAAATGCAGACACTAGAGTCAAATTGTATATTTATAAATCTCATGTTGCCATCAGATTTATAAAATCAACTCAACTTCAGAATTTCTGCAAATAGGTTTCATCATCCATCTGTGAGATAAATTGATACAGAAGAAAATATAAACACCATTTTTTGGAGGTTTACCCCCTTCAAGTTCTCAAACTAACAAAAGCACACTGATCTTCACTCTGATAAAAAATGCTATTTCCTGGAATGTGAAATGTGGTGAGAATGTGGACAGAATGTGGGCTCTAGCCCCTCAATTGACAGAGGAAAATTGAAGCTCAGTGGGCCTGCTCAGGGTCAAGTCAAGCCCCTGGGAATTTTGACTCACTCCACAGTTTCTTCCATCACATTCAGCTGGTAACAGTGCATTAGAACATTAGAAATGTGAACTAAAAGAAAATCCTAACTCCACCAACTGACTAATATACTCCTCCCCTTGGTCAAGGGTACCCCAGAGAAACTATAAAAACTGAGTTCCTGGCCATGATGGGACAGGAGCTCAGACACACTTCATTATACCCTCTTCTTTTGGGTGTAGACACAACTGATTAGCATTGATGTTTAAATAGAGATCATAAGACTGAAAGAATGGACTCTATGGCAGCACGATTCCAAAACGTAAACCTAAGGCCATGCCAGGCAAGATCTACACACCTACACTTAAAAGACTAAACTATGTTTTTGGTTTTTTTTGGTTTGTTTTTTAACATTTTTCATTTTTTCAATTTTAATTTTTATATATTTACTTAGCTATTTTTATTTTTAACAGAGACGGGGTTTTGCCATGTTGCCCAGGCTGACCTCAAGCTCCTGGGCTCAAGCAATCCCCCTGCCTTGGCCTCCAAATGTGCTGGGATTACAGGTATGAGCCATCACATCCAGCCAAGAATAAACTATGTTCTAACTGCCACAGGTTTTTATTTTTCTCTGGCAGTGAAACAAGCACTAGCTTCAAGATAAACAATATTAAAATAATTTGTGCTCATCTACCACAAGACACTGACTGGTTCTCCTGTTCCACAAGCCACAACTATAGCTTTGATTGGACAAGAGACTGATTTCAATCACTTTCTCCTGATAAGAGGCCACTGACCATAAACTGGTTCTGGCTGGTTTACAGTGGCTGCACACTCAAATGCTTTTTTGTCTTGAAAAGACCTGTATAATACACTTAAAAGTTAAGTCTCTATCCCATAGTGAACGAAAGTTGTATGTTTTTTCAGCATGCATGAGTTAGGGCCACCTTCATGAGTATTCATAGCTCCTCCTGTAACCTGTTAAATATATATACTTAGCCAATGTATTCAGTTTAAATTCCTGTCTCATTCTTCCCTCTCTCCAAGTGCCTGATTCTAGGCTTGGACTGAAGGCTACACTCCCAGCCTGTCAGTATGGTCACCTTACAGACTGTAATCCCCTGTAAGAAATAAAATATTTTTTCCAAACTTATGGAACTAATTATTTTTAAGTTGACAGGGAGAATCATAACAAAATATTAAGCAAACAATACTGAAAAGAAAAATGGATATATCTACATCTCTTTAACAAGCATCTTCTTGTTTTCAACAATAATCCATGTCTGGAAAACAATCATTTATCAATGTCCTAGCTTTTCTACAGCTGCTTAGTCTTTCTTGAGCAAAAATGTTTAACTTTAAAATATATTTTAAAACTATGCTTTTAGCTTTAATTACTTATCCACTTGCCTTCATTATAGGAATTATAAAAACACTCATTTTTTTCTTCTCTAAATCAGAAATAGCTGATAAACTAAGGATTTTCCTGCATACTTGTATCTAGAAAACAAAGGATGTTTTGTTTCAACCTTCAGGCAAAGGATGATTCCAACTAGATACCAGATTTACATGGACTAAGTCTCCTGCCTGTAAAAGAATTTTTTGAAATGCCACAGAAGTAAGAGAGAAGGTGGTGGATTTGAGACTGTGAATAAAAACTATAAAGAAACTCCCAGAGATAAAACAATGGTTGGGTCACAATATAGAGGGAAAATGGCAGCTCAGAGTGGAAGAAGGCAGGAACTGCAGATGAAGGAAGCTCTTTTGTTGTGTTTGTTTCTCTCTCTCATATTTTCTGCTAACATAAATCAGAAAAACAGTAGCATAAACTTAGCCCTCGCTATAGACTACAGAGAAATGACACATGCAACTAGGGTGGAAAGAAAATAAAAGCTGAGGGAAAACCTTCTCTCCATTCCTCTTTACAGAGCCAGGATTAGATAATTAGATTATAAAATTGCAGCACCCAGAGCAGAGGTCCATGGAGGTACTTTGAAGGCTGTTATGGGTTAAATTGTGTCTTTCAAACTATATATTTTTTGAATTTTTGTAATTTTTAGGACAACCTATGAAGGCATCAAAATTTATATGTTGAAGTCTTAAGCCCCAGTACCTCAGAATGTGACCTTATTTGGAAAGAAGGTCATTGTAGATGTAATTAATTAAGACGAAATGATACTGGAATAGGGTGGACCTTTAATTCAATATGCTGTTGTCTTTATAAAAAGGGGAAATTTGGACACAGACATTCACACAGGGAGAATGCCATGTAAATATGAAGGCAGGGACTGGGGCGATACTGCTAGAAGTCTAGGAATGTAAAAAATTGCCAGCAGATATGGTTTGGCTGTGTCCTCACCCAAATCGCATCTTAAATTCCCATATGTTATGGGAGGGACCTTGTGGGAGGTAATTGAATCATGGGGTAACAGATCTTTCCAAGCTGTTCTTGTAGTAGTGAATAAGTCTCATAGATTTGATGGTTTTAAAAAGGGAAGTTTCCCTGCACAAGCTCTTCTTCTCTTGTCTGCTGCCATGTGAGACATGCCTTTCACCTTTTGCCATGATTGTGAGGCCTCCCCAGCCACATGGAACTGTAAGTTCAATAAATTTCTTTCTTTTGTAAATTGCCTAGTCTTGGTTATGTCTTTATCAGAAGTGTGAAAATGAGCTAATACACCAGCAAACCACCAGAAGCTAGCGGAGAACTGGAACCAGAGAGAAATAAGTAATCCCAGAGGCCCAATGTCCGGAGGCAGGGTCCTTTCTCCTCAGACTTACAGGAGGGAAACCAGGGACTGAACTTTCGCCTCTCCTGGTAAAGATGATCTGGTGAAGCAATTCATATTCCCAGGGGAATATGAGCTCCCAGGGAGAATCATGAGACACTGGCCAACTCAATCAGTATTAAACAAACAGCAAAAACAAATGGAAATAACCTATACCAGGTGCAGTAGAATGAATGGAGCATATTTTTTTTAAAATGTAAAGAGATATAATAAATATCTCAAAGGAGCAGTCAAGGGAATTTGTAATACAGGCCAGAACAAGCACTTGTAAAGAATAACCAATTTGAAAACTAGGATGTAAGAAGTCTATAATTGAAACAGGAGACTCTATCAAACCAAAAAAAAAAAAAAAAAAGAGAGAAGTAATGAAGATAATTAGGGTCTTTGTACTGTTTGGAGAAATGCAGAGTTAATGCTAAAAATAGAGAAAAAATAAACACAAGTATAGATCTTAGTAATTAAGGGTAAACACTTTAAAAGTAGAATGAATTACTTTTATGCAGAAGACAACTTGATGACAGATATGTAAGTAAAATAAAAATCCTAATTGAATAACATTTTCTTTTAGCACATGAGAAATATTCATAAAAATTAACTAGGTATTATCCAAATAAATGGTCTAAAGCAGAATAATTATATGATTAGTAGGTTAAAATATCTGATAAAATTCAAAATATATTTATGTTAAATGTCTTAGTAAATTCAGACAAGCAGGGAATTTCTTAAACTTAAAGTATCCACACCTAAACCTTACTGTAAGATGATCTTTAACGGAAAAATCTTTTATCATTCTCATTAAGATCAGGAAAATAGAATGTAACTCTTTATTACTGCTACTGTGAACATTGTTTTGGCTTTGGAGGTCTTGGGTACTACTATTAGCCAAGAAAAATAAAATTTAAAGATGGGAAGGGATGAAAAGAGTTACATTAATTGAAGATGATATGATAATCTGCACAAAACTCAAGCAGTCATGAATTAGAATTAATAAGAACTATCAGTAATATTAGCAGAGATTGTATCAAATGATAACTGTTTCTCTATACCAGCAACATCAAACTAGAATATATAATGGAAAAAAGCATAACATTTACAACAGCAATAAATCTCTAGCATATTTAAGAATTAACAAAGAAAATACAGAGCTTTACAGATCATAATTTAAAGCTTTGTTAGGGGAAATAGACAAAGACTTGAATACATGAAAATGCCATTATGTTCATGGGTAGAATGACCTAAAATTATAATAGAGTCAATTCTTTGAAAATTAATTTGGCCAGGTGCAGTGCCTCATGCCTGTAATCCCAGCACTTTGGGAGGCCAAGGCAGGAGGATCACGAGGTCAGGAGTTTGAGATCAGGCTTGGCCAACATAGTAAAACCCTGTCTCTACTAAATATACAAAAAAATTAGCCAGGTCTGGTGGTGGGCACCTGTAATCCCAGCTACTCAGGAGGTTGAGGCAGGAGAATTGTTTGAACCCTGGAGGCGGAGGTTACAGTGAGCCAAGATTACACCATTGCACTCCAGCCTGGGTGACTGTGTGAGACTCTGTGTCAAAAAAAGAAAAATTAATTTAGAAATTAAAAACATCAGCATTATTTTCTTATAAACTTAAGACTTATCTCAAATTTGTGGTTAATACTAAAAGTCCATGAATAGCTAAGTTAATTTTTAAAAAGAAGAGAAAATAAAAGGGAATTTCTTAGCAGATATGTAGATATACTAGAAAACCATGGAAATAAAAACAGTGCTGTTACAGAAACATTCAACTATCACAATGAAATGAAACAGAAAATTTTGAAGCAGAGCCATATGTATCTAGGAACTGATATATGATAGAGGTGCTAAGACAAGTCAGTGGCTCAAGGACAGATTTTTGAGACGCTGATATTGGGAAACAGACTCATACTAAAGAGAAAAATAAAGTGAGATCTTTATCTCGTTCCATAAACAAGGAGAGGAACTTTTATTTTCGAGGTAGGGTTTCACTCTGTCACCCAGGCTAGAGTGCAGTGGCATGATCAAGGCTCACTGTAGCCAAGATCGTGCCATTGCACTCCAGCCTGGGCAACAGGAATGAAACTCCATCTCAAAAAAAAAAAAAAAGGCTCACCGTAGCCTCCACCTCCAGGCTCAAGTGACTGTCTCACCTCAGCCTTCTGAGTAGCTGGAACCAAGGCATGAACCACCATGTCTGGCTAATTTTTGTATTTTTTTTTAGTAGAGATGAGGTCTCACTCTCATGTGTTGTCCAGGTTGGTCAAGGGAGGAACTTTCAGATAATTAGAGACTTCAATGTGAAACATACAGCTGCAAGCTAACAAAAAAAATAGGAGAATTTTTGAATGGGATTAATACCTAGAATATACAAAGTATTCCTGCAAACCAACAAGAAAAAGGCAAGAAAGCCAACTCTGTGGACAAAGGACTTGAGTGGGGAGGCACAGAAGGGGAAATTTAAATAGCTTAGGAAAAGAGTTCAACATCTCTCATAACCATAGAAATGCCCAACTTAAATGGCAACATGACACCATAGTACATCTACCAGATTAATGAAAATCAGATTGTTGGAAGATATTTAGTTCAACAAGGATGGCAGGGATGGGGAGGGAGAAACAGTAAGCTTCACATCTCAGCCTGTGGGAGGTGTAGGAAATGTGATCTAGCCCAATGTTAACTGGATCAACACTCTGGGGAGTGGGCTGGCAAGCAATATAGCAGAAACCGGGAAGATAGTATTTTTTAAGTTGTAAAATAAACAGATTCTAATGAAAAATATAAACTTATAAAAATCGTGGTTTTTTTGCACAAAATATCATGCTGGAGGACATAAAATCATTTGTATCAATAGACGTGAGCACCTCAATGAGCAACAGAAGTCCATATTTATTCTCTGGCTGTGTGGTTTGGAGGAATGAGGGTGTCATTTAGGTCAGACCCTCTACCTCCAAGTTCAGTGCTCTTTCTACTGCACCACAGACAACTTGCCATTGCTGTGAAAACCACTGGTGCCAGGAGACCGACACCAGCTGCAGATGACTGTTGCTAACCATCAGCTCAGACTAAGAAGCCAGCCACACAGGCCTCAATAAAATAATCCTGTAAAAAATTACTTGGGTTGCCATCCCAATATTGATTGAAAGGTTTCAAAGTCTGGATCTATTAGAGCAAACTGCTGACTCATCTTCGTATCTCTACTGTTAACTCAGTTTCTACCATTTAGGGACATCCTAATCACTCTTATGGGAACAAAGGACAAACTCCTTGATTTCAAAATCATGGGAATACATTTTCTGGAGACAATGACCTCAGCTACTTTTCCTTTTCTGAGGGTCCTGTTATTCAAGAAACCTGTTTTGATCCCCAGCTGTGTGCCAGGAAACACGCAAAGTGCATTGCATACCTTGACTCACTGAATCTTCCCACAGACCCCACACATAGGAACCATTGGATCCCTGTGTACAGATGAAGAACCAAGGCTTGGAAAGCTTGACTACCTTGCTCACAGTCACACATTAAGGTCTCAAGTGGGAAATTACACCAAATCTTCCAACCTCAAAGACTTTAAAGCAAAAGCTACAAGCTACAAGGTAAGCCCCTCTCTTGTTATGAGAGAAGCTGCAAAATGAAATTAGATGTTTTCTTTCCTTAAGGACCTATCTACTCAGGCAGTTATAAACAGGAAAGTCTGAAATATTTAATGTGAAAAATTAAAAAAATAGTCTAAGAAATTACTAAGGGAAAGTTTAATTCTCTCTGATTAGGGATTGGCTTCCCAGAGATGGTAGCATATGAGCCGGGGCTTGGAGAGCGACAGAATTTGAACGTGCTCAGAGGCATTCCTTGAGAGGAGATCAACATGGCTACAGGGTTAGCAACAGGGCAGGGCAGGATGTTTACATTAGAAAGTGAGGGCGGTGGGAAACAAAGGACCTGGGCATCTGGGATACATCTTCATAGGTGTGATAGTTACAAGTCTGGGATTCCATAACATCACTGAAGGAAGTACTGTCAAGCAAAGCTTCTAAACATGGAACCAGGAGCTTTGTGAATGCCCCTGAAATTGTTGGCCGAAATGTGTGAGCATGTATGTGAGTGTAGGTGTGTGTGAGTGTGTGTTCTGTGTGTATGAGCATGTGTGTGCCAGGAGGGGCACAGTCATCTGAGTGACTTTTTCTGGAAACAATGTCCATGTACTACGGGTAACCATTGGTTCTCTATGGGTTACGAACCCTATGGAAAGGTGCATAACCACTACATCTAGAAAGAGAAGGTGAAGAACACACCTTAGGAGTTACATAGACAAAGTAGATTTGGTGAAGGCTGGAAGAAAATGGCCAGAGAGAACCATGAACATCTACTATTACAGAGGGCAAAGAGAGAAGTTATTTAAAGCATGGAATGACTGCCTAACCATGCCTAAGGAGGATGAAATATCAATAAATGTATGAGTTCCACCAGGTATGTTCATCTATGTTCTCTTGGGTTACCTGGAAATCATTTGCTGGCTTTAATGGAAGCTTTACATGATTAGGAACAGTCAAGCTAATACTATCACAATTGAAAACGAAGCCCTATTTAAAAATGGTCCACAAGATGGCACTGTGGGTCAACAAGAATATTCGTCTGGTTTTCACAAGTGAAATCTGTTTATCTTTCACTCGTTTTTCTTTATCTTTTGCTAATATACTGCAGCCTGATCCCATACATTATTTGTCTATTAAAAACCCTGGCATTTGAAAATAATATTCTTAATTTTTATGATTCCTGCTTTCTCTTTATATAATCCTCAGTAGACTTTGGAAAACCTTCACTTAAATCCTGGTTTTAATACAGGAAGTTGGATCTTATTTCTAATATACTGAAAACCCTTAGAAGGCTGTGTGTAGTCATTGCTGGAATTTATTGGTCCTTGGGGAGCTTCGAGATTGGGAAAGACAGGAGGAAAATAAAGGGAAAAGAAAGAGAAGGGCTCTAAGTTTGATCAGAAAAGCAAAGAACACAAGCTTCAGCCATGATTAGCCTGGCAAGGAAATAAAGCAACCAGGAAATCCACATAGGTGTAATGTTGCTTCTAAGAAAAACAATCTCGTTCTGGAGTGTGTGTTAGCTAGGGCTTTCACTTTGAAACAGGCATTATTTATTTGTTATTATTATTATTATACAGAAAGAACAACAAATGTCTTAAATTAGGCACCAAGACAGAGGAGTTAAAATGTATCCTTTTGTCAAAGAAAATCATAATGCAATCTTACCCTTATATGGGATTTCACTATGTAGTTAAAAGAGCTTTTATACTTTCATCATCTTGTTTGATTCTCAAAACCACCCTGTGGGTGGGAAATGTCACCAACCCCACTTCACGTATCAGGACGCTGAGACCTCGGAGATGTTCAGAGACATGCTCAAGGACACACAAGCTGCACAAGCTGGCAGGGGAATCTAAGTCTTCAATTTTCTTCTCTGCAAAATGGGGTTAATGACGCCGACTGTTGCAGAAGTGTGTTAAACATAACCACATAGTAAAAGTCTAGACAGAGAATCAGTAAATGTTAGCTGGTTTCATTATTCATAAAATAACATTACAATGTCTATTTCCAATGATATAAATTTTAAAGATCTTTAGTTGCAACAATGGAAACCACTTATCTTGCTAACTTAACTTGCTAACAATCTGCTAAATTACCTTCCATATTTCCTCCACGTGCCTATTGTTCATGGGCAATAAAAAAGAAATTTATTGGAAGGACACAGAAGAACTTTAGAATCACAAGAAAAGCAGAATAATGTGGCTTTGGAAAATATGGGACACAGGAGAGAGACTGGCTGACCCAGCTCAGGGCACCTGTATACGCCATAGTGAAGGGAGCAAGGATCCTTGGTTGATAGTCAGCGGGGGGGATGAGTTACCTGAAAGGGGAATTGGGATGCTATTTTAGAAGAAGAAGAAATAAGTGCCTGGCAGGAAAAAAACATGAAATGCCACTGCGCAAAGTATTTCTAAATGAAAGAGACCTTAACATCACTTTACGTGGAGCTAATGACAAAGACCGATATTTAACACTTATGTGTCAGGCACTGTTACATTTATTAACTGATGTAGTCTTTGTGATAAGCCTATGAAGCAAGCAGTATTATTAGTCTCACTTTACATGGCAGAAAACGAAGGCACATTAACAGAGCTGAGTTAAAAACCCATCTAGAGCTCATAACAAAAGAAAACAACAGTGTTTAGAAGATTGTTGTAAATATCAAAAGAGCTAATCCTAGATGGAAACATGAAATTGCTGGTGTCTAGCCTAGAAAAATGGTAGCTGCATATGACTCTACCTAATACCTTCACAGCGATCAGAACAGTGCCTAGAATTAGTGCCTAACGATGTTTCTCATTGTTACTAGATTATTCTGCCTGTCTGAGGCAATGGGCTTTAAAAACTATTAAAACATGTAGGTCCATTGTCATTTAAACTGGATTGGGTTGGGGTAAAGCCCAGGAAGATGTCTTTTGTTTAGTGCCACATTGCAGTTTTCTAAGGAGCAAGTTAGGCATTGTGTTAGGGTTTTTTATTTTTCATTTATGATTTCTATGTGTCTGTGCCATCTCCTTCAGATCTTGGATCTTTCGTCTCAGACATCAGCATATTCTTTGGGGGAGCACAGCGAGAGGTCTTTGTTTCATGGCAATGCAACAAAAATGGAGAAGCCCTGTCTTATTATTCGAAGCTGAATCCCCTCTCCCTCCTCCTTTCACTCCAAGCCCCGTGCTTCTTGCCCTGATAGCTGTGTCTGAAAGTACCCTGAAGAAATCAACTGCATGACCAGAGCTGGGAGTGTCTCTGGGAGCTGCTTAGTTCAACCTATTTCTCAAAGCTGTTTATTGATGAGGAAGTGGGCTCAGCTAGTCAAACAGCTGTAAAAATGGTTGGGGCTTGTTTACATCTAGGAGGAACTGTGGAGAACCAGGACCAGCCTGGAGTCCTCTGAGCCCCAGATTAAGTGGAACGATCAGTGACTCCACCATTCACTGCATATTCAAGCACACAGCTCCACACGCCACCCCTCAAGGAGAAAAGTAAGTGCTGCAGGCACATTTCCATTCTTTTCTTTCAAACACATTCCTCTCTCCAATCTGCCTGAAGAAGCAAGGCCGTGCAGGAGCCACAGGTTACTTATTTCCTGGAAGGATAACTGTGGGCCTGTTTTCCAGTGAAAGTGACTTCCAAGAAGCAGGTGCCTTCCTGACTACTGACCCACTTCTGGATGTGATCCTGGCTGCGGCGGTTTCCAGAATATCATCAGGGTAATGTTCCCACTGTGCGGTCTATGTTGGAACTTATATCGTCTTTAAAAGGCACAAATAGCTGAATAGCATAATGTAACCTGATGTTCTGACAACCCCACTTATACTCAGGCTAAATTTAAAGGTCACCATTGCAGGGAAATAGTGGCAAGAGAATAAAAGTGCCTTAAACATGGATTTCACTGATGTTTCCTCATTTCAAAATTCTTACACTGTAAAATAGAGGCAAAATTGCCTGTGAGCTTGGAAATATAAGTAAGAATCTACTTCTTGGGAACAAGGTGGTTTTAGGAAAAATTGTAAAATAGGTAGACACAAGTGTACAGTAGCCAAAGTTGTCTTAGATGTTCTCTGTAAAATTGTGCTTATTCATTCATTTCCCTTGTATTTACCAAACACCTACTATGTGTAGGGAATTGTGCTAAGCCCTGTGATCAAATGGCATGGGAGACAAACAATCCCTGCTTTTCCAGAGCTCACAGTTTAGCAGGGAAGAAAGACAGGGATATAAATAATTATAACAAAGTGAGATGAAGGAGATAAAAGAGGAAATGCATTTGGGAGCAGACAGCAGGGGGGCCTGTAATAGTCTAAAGGTGTGGACAGCACTTTCTCCCAATGAGGGAATGCTTTACTGAAAGCTAACAGATGAGTAGAAGGAAAGCATTTTAGGAGAGGGGAAAGTGTAATACAGATAGATAGATGGGACAGCAGAGCTAGAAGCTAGGAGAGGCGGAAGAGCAGGCCACAGCTGGGACTCAAGATAACTTGGAGCAGAACGGCAGACTACTGCCCACTGGCCACATCCTGCCTGCTGCCTATTTTTGTAAATAAAGTTTTATTGGAATACAGCTACATACAGTTGTGTTCTTATGCCTTATGGCAGCTGCTGCCATACAGTGGTTGAGTTGATTAGCGTGTGGCAAGTAGCATAGAAGGCTCTTAATAAATAGTAGTTGTTACAATATCTGTATTCTCCCCATTTTACAGGTAGGAACATTGAAGGGAAATGGCTTAAGGAAGAACAGAAAGTCTTCTTAGGAAAAGGCTCATTGTTCTTTGGCCTTCTCAACAATTGCCATACATGGTTTTAAACTTATCCTAATTGATCATTAACTATTTTGGATCAGCACACACACTGCTGAAAGTCCTCCAGTCAGCAAGACTGTCACACAGGCATACAGCTAAATATTGCCCAATCTGTAAACACTCTCACTTCTGAAAAAGTTTGTGAATCCCTGAACTCCACACATCCCAAATAAATATAGTCAGCTCTCAGCTGTGCTCAGAAAGACTGGCCTTTACAAGTATTTTTCTCCCTTGTTATTATGGCCTGTTTTTTGGTATGCCCAAAATAAGCAGAGGAACTGTCCTGGGATTCAATTCCAGACATATCTTCCTTCAAATCCCATACTCTCCTGTCTATTCCTGTGCTCTTGGAGTTTCGAATGCATGCTGCTGGTGTTAGTGGAGATGATAGTAGCTGGTACACAATATTGGCATTAAATAACATTACATACTAAGGAAGTCATTTTCTTCTCCACCTTCAATTCTTTTTTAATCCTTCTTTGTATACCAAAGGGAAACTCTCAGGTGAGAGACAGTACACATAGCAATTAACAAAACAGGCTCTGGAGCCAGATTTTCTATTGTTGTCTTAGTTATCTATCGTTCGATACCAAACTAGCTCCAAACTTAGAGATGGAAAACACCACAAAAAATTATTATCTTGCACAGATCATGTGGGTCAGGAATTGAGAAGTGTCTATGCTTGGTAGTTCTGACTCAGCATCTCTTGTGAGGTCATGGTCATGATGTTAGCCAGAGCTGGAGTCATCTGAAGGCTTGAGTGAGCAGTAGGCTTCTCTTCCAAGAAGGCCCTTCCCACAGCTTGCAAGTTGGTGCTGGCTGCTGGCAGAGGCCTCAGTTCCTTGCCTTTCCATAGTGCTGCATGAGCGTTGTCATGACACGGAAGCTGGTTTCCTTGAAGCAGCTGATGCCAGAGAGTAAGGCAGAAGCAACAGTGTCTGTTATGATCTACCCTTGAAAGTTATACAATACTATTTCTACTGTGCACTTTGGTCACACATACACTATGGGAGCCGATGACACAAGGCGTAAATACCAAGAGGCAAAGACCACTGGGGTCACCTGAGAGGCTGCCACTGCCACTTCCTAGCTGTGTAATGTCAGGAAAATCATTAAACTTCACTGTGCTTCAGTCTACCTTCCTGTAAAGTGAGAATAATAATAGAACCTACCTCATATGCAAGTTTGTTTTGAGAATTAAATGAGTTAATATCAGTAAAGCCCATGGAAGAGTGCTTAGAACAGAGTGCCTACTAAGAAATGTCCCTGTTAGTACTTTGATAACTCTAATCCTGTAATCCAGTGTTACTTAAAGAGACAGTACTTCATGAGATCAGGAGTCTGACACAGGAATGTAAATTGATACTTTGCTTTCTTCATTGAAAAAGTCAGTTTTTAAAGTCAGTCATAATTTGTATATAGTGATTTAGTTGATTTACATTTGGAGCAAGCTTATTAAGTGTTTGTAGACTAAAAAAGCAGTTTGTAGACCAATAAATAGTCCATAAACCACCTTTGAGTACTGCTTCCCTAACTCTGCTAATCTTTTCTTAACATAAGAGTGTAAGCAGTAGTCCCTAATGGCATTGTTTGCTTTTCTTATCTTCTAAATTTCTCAAAATATAGAGGAAGTTACGTAAGAACAGATAATTTTATGCAACTGATAATGTGCTATCAAAATGCAGAAGAATGAGAAGAATGAGCTAAGAGGAATGTATTTTGACAGGCAAAGAAGTTTTGGAAAGTCATGGAAGGAAGGATTCATCTTTGTAACAGCAAACGGCTGCTTTTATCCATTTATGGACATGTTATTTTCTTTTAAATAATCTTATGTCTTAGCCTGAGTTCTCTAAAAGCAGAGCCCAAGACAGAAGTTCTCATGTAGGCTTTTCCTCTGGAAAATGATTTCAGGGAGCAGAAATTGGGGAGTAGATCAGGAAGTAGATACAAGAATGAATTGTTAAACTGGCCACTGCTGCAGGGGGTGGGAGTTTGGTCTTGCCGGGATCTTCTGAGCGCCTTTTGAAATCCTATGTCCCTGGGAGATGAAAGGGAAAAACATTTATTCATCAGCCTCTTTCCTTCCATTAGTCAAAGATGGTCCCCTGGTCCCACTGTCTTTTACTTCCAGGATGCATGTTGCATATAAGTGCTCTGTGGGTTCCAAAAGGGAGTGGGCGGCAGCGTGGAAGAATTCCAGGCCAGGAAACAAAAGGTATGTGGTCTGGCTGGAGGCCAGTGGCTCTAAGGTTATTTCTTTGTAGAGCTAGAAAAAGTCTACTGCTTAGAACTTTCTGAGTCGGCCGGGTGCAGTAGCACATGCCTGTAATCCTAGCACTTTAGGAGGCCGAAGTGGTCGGATCACCTGAGTCAGGAGTTCAACACCAACCTGACCAACATGGTGAAACCCTGTCTCTGCTAAAAATACAAAAATTAGCTGGTGTGGTGGTGCATGTATGTAATCCCAGCTACTTGGGAGGCTGAGGCAGGAGAATTGCTTGAATCAGGGTGGTGGAGGTTGCAGTGATCTGAGATAGCACCACTGCACCCTAGCCTGGGCAACAAGAGTGAAACTCTGTCTCCAAAAAAAACCTTTCAGAGTCGCAGCAATCACTAAATACAACAAAATAAGACTCACGAAAATTTCTGTGGATAAGGAACGTCCAATAGAATCCATTAAAATGGAAAAGCACATTTTGAAAACATTAAGTAGGGAGTTTTGTCTCAAGCATGTAAACAGCTTGGAAGTCATCAGTCCTATCTTTAAAAGAAAAGCTGGACAAAGTGAAAATCAATGACTTTTCCTGGAATCATCAGAGAAGTGTGACTATAGAACAAGCTGCCAACTTACACTATAGAGAGACAGGCATCCAGAGACTTGCTTACCTGGAGGGAAACTACTAGAGTCATAAACAGATGAATATCTAAATAGTCATTTAAATGAGTTGCCTGAGATGCAAGACCAATGTGAGAGTGGGAAACTGGTGGAGGTCTCCAAACTTTCAATGGGCTTTTCCTCTAGGAGCCACATCAAGTTCTCATGATGCAGAAGCTAAGAAAACCTCCTGGAGGCTCTGGCAGTGGAAAGGGAGAGTAACTATTGTGGAATAAGCTCAGAGACTACTTGATGAAGTAGGGCAGCTCTCCTAAAAATAACTTTGTCAGAAACTTATTCTAGCTGGAAGGAGGAAATTCCTCCCCACTTCAGATCCCGTTGGCTTTCCTGTCCCACCTGAGGGGAGGAAAATTCATAGTCATTTGGAATGACGTGGACAGGGAGGGATGCTCAGGGGCAGTAGGGACATCTATATCATGGAAGAAACTCTTGTGAAGATCATAATCCCAAGACTCAGGCGCAATAAAAGTCTGAGTTTTAATCAGAAGATGGTAAGATGCCCTCTCTCCCTGATACCTGGTGACCCCACCAACAGGGATGCAGTATCATGGTGGATTGCAGCTGAAAGAACTGCAAGACACTCTCTCTGAGGAAGAGCATACTGGGAAGGCCAAAGTCAAGAGGTAAGACAAAAAGAATGACACTAGAGGAATCTGAACTGTCAGCAGCCACAGCTACAAGAGAATGTGGAGCAGTGACAATAGGTATAATTTTATAATTTCTGTGTAGTGGAAATGCAAGATGGAAAAGAAAGAATAGAGCAGAAAATATATATAAAGTAATAATGTCCAAGAACTTTCCAAAATTAATGACAGACATCAAACTACAGATCCAGAAAGCTCAGAGACTATCAAGCAGGATAAATATCAAAAAGTCTACACTTAGGCATATCATATTCAAACTGCAGAAAAGCGCAGATATAGAGAAAATCTTGAAAGAAGTCAGGGGAAAAAAGCACCTCATGTGTAGTAGAAGTGAGGATAAGATTTACATCAGACATCTCATCAGAAAGTGTGCAAGGAAGGAGAGAGTACAATGACATATTTAAAGTGTTGAAAGAAAAATCCTCCAATCTACAATTGGTGAAAAATGAAAGGAGGAATAAAGAATTTCTTAGACAAAGATAGGAAATTCATTATTAGCAGAACTGTCTTGCAATAAGTGTTAAAATATATTCTGCAGGGAGAAGAAAAATGATACAGGTCGTAACTTGGATCTACATAAAGGAAGGAAGACTGACAGAAGGAATAGATGAAGGTGAAATAAAATTTTTCGTATTTCCTATTCCTAATCCATCTAAAAGATAACTGTCAGTTTGAAGCAGCAATAGTATCAATGTATTGGTGATATTAGCATATATGGATAAGTGAAATGAATGACAGCAAAGTCACAAGAGACAGGCAGGAGGAATTGGTAACACTTTGTTATAAGATATTTGCATTACTCACTAAGTGATGTAGAGCTATTATTAATTGTGAATGTGTGTTACTGAAATCAGGGCAACCACTAAAAGAGAAGTTAAAATGGAATCACCCTCAAAATGGATCATAGACCTAAATGTAAAATGCAAAACTATAAAACTCCTGGAAGATAACAGGAAGAAATCAAGGTGACCTTGGGTTTGGTGATGAGATTTTAAATACAACAGCACAATCCATGAAAGAAAAAATTGATAATTGGGCTTCATTAAAATTAAAAACTTCTGATCTGTGAAAGACAACAAGAGAATGAAATGACAAATCACAGACAGAGTAAAATCCTTGTAAGACACATACCTATTAAAGGGTTGGTAATAAAATTAAGTAAATAACTCATAAAACTCAACAACAATAAAGACAATGTAATAAAAAAAATCAGCAAACTATCTGAACAGACATCTCCCCAAAGAAGATATGCAGATGGTAAATAAGCATAAGAAAAGGTGCTCAACATCACATGTCATTAGGGAATTGTTAATTAAAATGAAAATGAGATGCCACCATTTACCTATTAGACTGGCCAAAACTCAAAACACCAACAACACTAAATGCTGAGAAAGGTGTGGTCCTGCGTGAACTCTCATTTACGCCTGGTGGGAATGCAAAATCATACAGCCACTTTGCAGGACAGTTTGGACATTTCCTAAAAACCAAACTGATTCTTATCATATGATCCAGCAATCATGTTTTGCTTTTGGGCAGTTTTTGTAAATGAATTAAAAACTTACATCCATGTAAAACCTTATACATATATTTTTCTAGCAATTTGATTCATAATCGCCAAAATTTGGAAGCAAAACTGTGGTGCATCCATATAATACTATTAATACTATGCAATAATAGTGGATAGTATTCATAATCGTATCTAATAATACTATCCAATAATATACTATTATTCAGCGATTTTAAAAAAATGAGCTACCAAGTCATGAAAAGATATGAAGAATCCTTAAATGTTAAATTAAAGAAGCCAGTTTGAAAAGGCTATGTATTGTATGATTCCAACTATCTGACATTCTGGAAAAGGCAAAACAGGACAAAGATAAGTGGTTGCCAGGAGTAAGGAGGAAGAAAGGAGCGAATAAGCAGAACAGAGGATTTTGGGACAGTGACAGTATTCTGTTTGGTACTATTGTGGTGGATACATGTCATTATACATTTTTCAAAACCCACAGAATGTTTAGCACCAAGGCTTGAAACCAGGACTTTTGGCGATCATAATGTATTAGTGTAGGTTAATTGACTGTAACAAATGTCCCACCTGGTGTGGATGTTGATAGTAGGGGAGGCTGTGGCTGGGAGGGAGCAGGGGACACAGGGAACCGTCTGTACTTTCCGCTCAATGTTGCTGTGAACATAAAATTGCTGCAAAAATTATAGTCCATTAATAATCAAAAAGACGACTGGTGGCCAGGTGCGGTGGCTCATGCCTGTAATCCCAGCACTTTGGGAGGCTGAGGTGGGTGGATCATAAGGTCAGGAGTTCAAGACCAGCCTGACCAACATGGTGAAACCCCGTCTCTACTAAAAATACAGAAATTAGCCAGGTGTGGTAACGTGTGCCTGTAATCCCAGCTACTCAGGAGGCTGAGGCAGGAAAATCACTTGAACTAGGGAGGTGGAGGGTACAGTGAGCCAAGATCATGCCACTACACTCCACTCTGGGCGACAGAGAGAGACTCCATCTGAAAAAAAATAAATAAATAAATCGAAAGGACATTAGGTATAAACTAATAAAATCTGAATAAAGTATGGAGTTTAATAACAAGTTATCAACATTGGTTCATTAATTGTTGTAAATGCACCATAGTAATGTCAGAGGTTAACATAGGGGACCCTGGATGACTGTGGTGCAGGACATTCTTTGCAATTCTTCTGAAAATGTAAAATGATTCTAAGGTTTTTTTTTTTTTTAATGTAAAGAATGAGAGGGAAATAAAGAAAAAGAGAGATTTTCAACGTGTGATACATTACTTCATTTTAATAAAAATAACAGAAGTGATCTTTATTTAATTCTTTCATTTCATTGTGTGTCAGGCACACACGCTAAATACTTTGTACAGCTCTCACTTAAGCATGACACAACCCTGTGAGACAAGGAATCTGATTTTCAGGTCAAAGGAATTGGTCTGGCAAGTTTTTCTTTTCTTTCTTTTTTTTTTTTATTATACTTTAAGTTCTGGGGTACATGTGTAGAACGTACAGATTTCTTACACAGGTATACACGTACCATGGTGGTTTGTTGCACCCATCAACCCATCATATACATTAGGTATTTCTCCTAATGCTATCCCTCCCCTAACCCTCACTCCCTGCTATCCCTCCCCTAACCCCCCACCCCCGACAGGCCCTGGTGTGTGATGTTCCCCTCCCTGTGACCATGTGTTCTCATTGTTCAACACCCACTTATGAGTGAGAACATGCAGTGTTTGGTTTTCTGTTCTGCTGTCAGTTTGCTGAGAATGAGGTTTCCAGCTTTCTCCATGTCCCTGCAAAGGACATGAACTCACCCTTTTTTATGGCTGCATAGTATTCCATGCTGTATCTGTGCCACGTTTTCTTTATCCAGTCTATCATTGATGGGCATTTGGGTTGGTTCCAAGTCTTTGCTATTGTGAACAGTGCTGCAGTAAACATAAGTGTGCATGTGTCTTTTTAACAGAATGACTTATAATCTTTAGAACTTGTCTAGCAAAGTTTTTTTAATCCTCTCTGTGCTTTTGTTTCTGTATTATCCTTTCTAAATGAAAGGAGATCATAGCTGGGTTGTTGTAAAAATGAAGGGAGACACATTTTTACAGCAGTGCTTAGAATGGAGAAGCACCGTGTTGCTGATAGTTATTATCAGTATCATCATCATCATCATCATTATCTAGATATCGTGGAGGAAAATTGCTTAATATCTTAAATCTCAGTTTCTTTAGTGTAAAATAGGAATAACTGTCTTACCCATCTGCTGGAAGGATAAAGTGAGTTCTGTTAGGTGAATATTTCTCAGCTTCAAGGCCCCTAAAAGAGTCATAACGACATGAAGTTTCCTCCTCCGATTGTCCAGCCCTGTCTCTGTGCCATTGCTTCTCTTTCCATCTCCCTTTTAGGGTTGGTTGGTAAGAGACAAATCCTTTCTCAGACCAAGAGGAGACATCCAACCCTGGGGCTTTAGATGGTACTGGTTCTTGTTTTTCTCCAGGGTTATTAAACCAGAACAAAATGTGAAGGAAAGGAAAGCCTTCCATGGAAGTTTACTCCTGATGCATGTTTAATGGCTTGTTTAAAGCTTGAGGATGCTGTAAGGGTTAAGTTCGCTCACTCTTCTGTTTAAGAATGATGATCAAAAGCTCTTCCCCCATCTACAGCAGAACCAGCGGACAGGTGTTCTTCGTGCTGGTATTCTGGATGCTGGGGTTGAAATGGCCTCTGAGACTGTATTCAGGCCTGTGGGAGTGCCAAGCATCCTTCCAGGGGCACTGAAGGGGAAAGTGATCTAGGTAAATTGTCATCTTTGGCCAGTGAGATAAACTCTTCAGCTTTGCAGTTAAGACCTCTCTTCGACTTTGCAATCTTCCTCCTACTTCTCCCATCACAAACCTTCTCCTTCAGGTAACTAGATTCCAACAGAGTGTCCCATGAGTTTGAAATAACTTCCTGAATCAGTTAAATGGTACCCAGCCCCAGGGAAGTCTTTCTCAATAATATAGCCAACTAGCTAATGGCTATGAATTTTTTTTGTAGTGTATGATCTGGATTAGTTCCTATCTAATGAGTGACTACTGAAGTGCAGGTATGCAAGTGTATCAGTCTTTTTCTGTGGATAGTAGAAGCTTCTTTTCCTGTTGAGAACTGCTCTCCCGTACTCTGTGGGTTTCTGGGCGGCTGTCCACCACCTGGCCGCTGCTCCCTGTGACAGACTCAGTGATTGTACCAGGGTGGGCAATGAGAGATCCCTTTAGAGTTCACGTGAGTGCTAGGGAGATAAAGGTCAGGTTCTTCTCTTTGGCAAATAGAAGGAACCTGCTTGAGAATGAAACTAGATAGTGGAAAGTGTATGAGAGAGAGAGAGGGAAACAGAGAGAGACACACACAGAGATGTGGAGAGAGACAGAGCTACAGACACACACACACATGCACGCACACACACACACACACACACACACACACACATGCACAGAGCCAGGGGTACAGACACACACACACACACAGACAGAGAGATGTGGAGGAAGAGCTACACACACACACACACAGAGCTATAGACACACACACACAGAGCTACACGGAGAGAGAGAGAGAGAGGCACAGAGACAGGGAGACACACACACACACACACACACACACACAGAGATTATCTGAACATTTGGATCCATGTTTATCTGAACCATCCTCACTTCTTATATACAGTGAGACAGAAAATGTTTTTTTTTCCCTTTAAACTGGTTAAAGTCAAGATTCTTAACCTATTATTAAAATAATTAGACTAAGTCACTTAGTATATACCAGGAAGTGCTATGGATAATGGAAGATGGAGGTATCTAAGACGGAGGGATTGTCTTTTCTCCGAAATCTACAGGAGAAAGACACTCAGATCTAAGAACCATATGACAATGCCCCAAACACTCTGCTGGGAGGGTCATTGCCCATAGACCCAGGCAAGCCCAGGCTCTGCTTTCTGAGCTCTGCAGCATTTGCCAAAGGATTTGGCCCCTGTAAGCCTCAGTTCCCATCCATCCCATGAGAACCTGAGGAGACTTTCCCCCAGGTTAGGGTTCTTATGAAATAAAAGCTAATGGGCCTTTACACATTCATCTCTAGGAGTTACAGATCCCCTTGGTCCTGGGAGCATGGGGAGGTGGAGAGGCCTGCAGCTGCAGGAACCTGCAGTCTCCCCAGGGCACTGGAAAAGGACATCCTGTTCTGTGTCCTCTGCAGTCTCCCCAGGGCACTGGAAAAGGCCATCGTTTCCTAAGCTCATCTAGATGTGAAGAAAGTGTGGGGAAACAGCCTTAGCACAGTGCCTGGCACACTTTGGAGGAAGCATGCATTGATCTAACAGTGTACAGGTTAAAACTTATAACTGTGTTTGGATTTCATGTAAATCCACCTGTTTGAGAAATCCATGGTCACAGCGACAGATGTTGACTGATTTACTCACACGCTCAGTCTCTGCATGAATCCGTCAGAAGCTGCCATTTCTGAAGCTCTGCACCTCTCTTAAAGTTGGTTCACCCAGGGGTCCATCCTCACTGTCCTTACAAACACATGGGGGCATGGACATCCATGAAGGTGTGGGGTGCCTTGGGGAGCATCAGGAGCCAATGATACCAACAGAGAGGGGCTGGAATTGGAGCCTGGCCTTGAAGGATGAGGTGGTGTGTGCCAGGTGGAGAGGGACGGGAAGGGGAGCCCAAGGGCAGGGAACAGCAGAGGCAAAGGCAGACAGTGGGAATGGGCACGGAGCGTCTGAGAATGGTGGGACAGGGTTTCAATGTGGCCAGATTGCAGTGTGTGTGTGTGTGTGTGTGTGTCTGTGTGTCTCTGTGTGTGTGTCTGTGTATGTGTGTATGTATATCTTTGTATGTCTCTGTGTGTCTGTGTCAGTGTCTGTGTGTGTTTGTGTATGTGTCTTTGTATGTCTATATATATCTTTGTGTGTGTGTGTATGTGTCTGTGTATATGTGTGTCCCTCTGTGTGTATCTAGGGGTGGATGACAGGATAGGCCAAGCAGGCAGCTGCCCCACAGCCTGCTCAGATGCTGTGCCCCCTAGTCTAGAAGGGAAAGACCAAGGCAGACACTGGGATGGGAGTCACAGGAAGGGGAAGGGCCACAGGAGCCAGTGGGGAGTATGCAGTGCCACTCGGCAAATCTCAGAGAAGCACTTCCCAGAAAGACCACAGAGTCTGTGTGTTTCCTTGTAAATATGCTTTGTCTTCTGACAGTCTTTCTCCAGAAAGAATCTGCTTGCCTCCCGAGGATCAAGTAGAGTTTCACATTTTGTAGGAAATCCCCGATTTATGTCTCCCTTGTTGAGAAAAGCAGTTTTATCTCCTTTATGTCCAAATAATTCTCCAAAAAAAAAAATACTGCACCAGAGCACCTGTTTGCAGAGGTCAGGGCCTCAGTGAGGTGTTTGTAAGGACAGTGAGGATGGACCCCTGGGTGAACCAACTTTAAGAGAGGTGCAGAGCTTCAGAAATGGCAGCTTCTGACGGATTCATGCAGAGACTGAGCGTGTGAGTAAATCAGTCAACATCTGTCGCTGTGACCACGGATTTCTCAAACAGGTGGATTTACATGAAATCCAAACACAGTTATAAGTTTTAACCTGTACACTGTTAGATCAAGACACTGCTTTTAGGAAACTTGGATTACATGTCAACCAGTTTCATATAAACACATCTTTATTTTGAAGCATCTCTTAAAACAATCAGAAAGTCTGACAATATTGATCCCTCTCCACTTAAGAAAGAAGTGAACAACTTTTTATACCCTAAATCTATGAAAATTGAGGTGACAAGATATACTGAAGTCCACATCTTTTTTTTTTAAATGGAAGTATCTTACTATCTGATGCATACATAAATAATATGTCTTTTGTAAAGAACAAAGTTTCAGACCCATTATGAACCAAATTTCTTTTGCTTCACTTTATGTTAGTAACTCAGCACTGTGAACATTGAGTAACCATACATGAAGCAACCATACATGAAGTGTTGTTTTTGTCAGGACGGGGAGGATGAGTAGATGGGAGATAAGAGAGGCTAAGTAGTTCTATCAAGTCATCATTGAGTCATAAGTCACTGAGTCAATGATTTCTTTCAAAAAGCATTGATTATGGGTCTTCTTTTTTTATTGTTTTGAAACTCAGTCTCACTCTCTCACCCAGGCTGGAGTGCAGTGGCACGATCTCAGCTCACTGCAACCTCTGCCTTCCAGGCTCAAGCAATTCTCATGCCTCAGGCTCCTGAGTAGCTGGGACTACAGGTGCCACCACCACGCTGGGCTAATTTTTGTATTTTTAGTAGAGACGGGGTTTCACTATGTTGGCCAGGCTGGTCTTGAACTCTTGACCTTAGGCGATCCACCTGCATCGGCCTCCCAAAGTGCTGGGATTACAGGGGTGAGCCACTGCTCCTGGCCTGATTATGGGTCTTCCTTATGCCCTGGGTTCACTTTACCCAGTCAAATTGGACGACTTCTTCATATTCATGCCTTTCCTGAGGCTCTTACTTTCTCCCCAAATGCTCCTCCTACCCCTACGACCCCATCCACTTCCAGTGTCAAACCCCATGCATGTTCAACCCTGTGTCAATATCACCTTTTATGACACTTTCATGAGTCTTACCATGCCCTTTCTCATTTTGTGGTCATCTGAGTCCATGTGGGATTGTGAGATAGAAATTTAGCACATTGGAGCTAGAAGAGATCTTGGTCATCATTTTATCCAACACTGTGATTTCCAGATGATAAAGAAACTGAGGGCCAGGCACTGTGGCTCACACCTGTAATCCCAGCATTTTGGGAGGCTGAGGCAGGTGGATCACCTGAGGTTAGGAGTTCAAGACCAGCCTGGCCAACATGGTGAAACCCTGTCTCTACTAAAAATATGAAAAATTAGCCAGGTGTGTTGAAGGGTACCTGCAATCCCAGCTACTCGGGAGGTTGAGGAGGGGTAATTTCTTGAACCCGAGAGGTGGAGGTTGCAGTGAGCCGAGATCACAACATTGCACTCCAGCCTGGGTGACAGGAGCAAGACTGTCTCAAAAAAAAAAAAAAAAGGAAAGAAATAGAAACTCCAGGGGAGAGTCACTTCTCTAAGATCAAGTTGAGACAGAGACAGGACAGACTCCCTGGTTAATGATATTTAAGTTTCCAAATGAGTAGCCTCCAAGGTCTTTAAAACCTGAGGCTTGCTCATTCACGGTGGTATCTTGAACACCTAGTCTAGTGCATGGCAAATATTAATGGTAGGCACTCAATAAATGCTTGTTGAGTGAGTGAATGAGAGTGAGGAGTGAGTAAAAGCAGGAGTACATGAGTGAGTAGATGAGAAATAAGAGTTTGTGAGGCTCCAAAGAGTGGTAGTTTTGTGACACTCAGGACTCAAGTCAAGTGGAAATGTGAGCAGACAGGCTGTTTGGGAGCCAGAAATGTTCTTGGTCTACTCCTAAATTAGGCAGAGACCCGTCAAGGTGGAGAGAGGCCAAGCTGCGATCCTGCACAGCCTAACTGCTGCCTTCCTCTGATTCACCTGCCTTTTGTCAAACAGGTGTCTGCCCAGCTGCAGCCATGAGGACCCATGGCCTCACCCTGCTCTCCTTCCTCCTACTGGCTTCTCAGATGCTCCTGGTGGAGGGGAAAAATGGAGTAAAGAAGACAACAGAATACTGCCTGGGGATCAATAGGTCCCTCTGGGAAAGCCCCAGAGCTCCAGATTGTGACAAAAACCCTGCCATACAAGTTCCCAATCACAGCAGCCTTGTCACCAAAGACCAAGCCAACTGTAGATGGGCTGTGACTGAGTAGGAGGAGGGCATCACTCTCAAAGTTGAGTGTGTTTGAATGAACAGTGAGTTTTTTTTGTGTCTCTGTGGGCAATTCAGCCTGTGCCTATGGTGTTTGGACAACAATATGGTCTACTGGAAACAAATTAGCTAGAACCTGTGTCACAAGAAACACGTCTGTGAGAACTCCAAGGCCAACCTGGTGACCAGGGCATGTTGTCAGAAGTATCCAGAATTCAGTATCAAGCTTGTGAATTCCACTCTGATCACGGATAAGAAACCTAGCCACTATGCCATGGAGCTTATTCTCACAGTGTGGGATAAGGTCAAAGAGTCCACTCACAGGGACCCAACCAAGGTCAAATCATGCTTCCCCAGATAGAAGACCCAGAGTCAACAGTTATTCTCCACAAAATCACTGAGGATAAAAGAGATCACCCCCACAGGGCCAATCAAGACCCCAAAAGACCATCCCTACAGAGCCAATCAAGATCTCAAAGACCACCCCCACAGAGCCAATCACCCCAAAGATACCACCCCATAGAGCAAACTGAAGAGTCCAGTCCCACTGAGACAATCAAGACCAAAAGGATTACTACCACAGAGCAGGTGGAAATTGAAAAGACCACCCCTACAGAGCTAATGGAGGTCCCAGAGACCACTCCTGAATATTGAATGGAGATGGGAGAGACCACAGAGCCAAACCAGGACATAGAAAGCACCCTCACCAGTTCAACTCAGACACAGATCTTGACCACTGCTAAACCTAGTTGTGTAAATACGCCAGGCAGCAAAACTCCGTTAAAGGCAGCCCAGCGGATGGATCAGGAAATGGACCAGCCAGTAGATCCGTAGTAATGTGGAGAGTTCTGGAGCTCCTTCTGCAATATCTTCCTCATGGTATTACAGACATGTAATGGTAATTAGGTTAAGAGAACAGCGCAGGTCATGTCATAAACCCCTCTGTATGCTGTTAAGTTCCCCATAAGATATGAACTTTTGTGCTGTGAGAGTATAGTGGAATATTTAAACAGATTTTATAATTTTTGTTTTTTTCTGTTTTGGAGTTTGCTGTATATTCATTTTCCTGGATATGATTTTCAGAGGCTGTCTGCCTCGTTATATACTTCCATGGCCCACACAGCTATGTGCATATGAGCAGAAAAGACCTGTCCTTGAGCTGAATGAGGCAGCGTGATGAACTTACTGCTGAATTAACAAAGGTAATACAGCTCTGAATGGTTTTCAGAAATGTTTTCAACCATTGTTTGATTTCTTCGTGTATAATCCCAAGTGAACTCATAATGTTGTCCACATACATCAGTGGAAAAACTAAGGAATGACTTCTAGCTTTCTGTCTATTTCCTAATGCAACCCATTTCAGAATCCCTCTTTATAGCTTTATCCATTGGTCTGTGGTGCTTGATGCTTATTGAAGTGTAATAATTAGGATCCCTGTTTTCTGGCAAAATACTCAGTGCATAGTATGATTAAATCACATGTTGGGGTCTTACTGGTGGTAAGAGGGGATGTTGGATTAGAACCCAGGAGTTCTGGCAGCAGAGGTCACAGGATTGAGAAGCCTCCTGTACTGAGTCAGGTCAAAGCTGCCCATTTGCACTGCCATCTGCAGGACCCCGTCCTTGTAGAGCTCATTTCTGGAGAAGAAATATCTGGTTACATAGAGCTACATGAAAAACCAAGGAGAGGAGGCAGGAACTGCTGCAGTATCTGGGCTTGAGCTTCACAGGGAAGGTAATACTGGAGCTGGATTTTGGATTTTGGAAAGACTATCTTGGGGGTAAAGTGGAAGTACTTTAGGTGTTTGAAAACATGAATGCAAGAGAAGAGATGGGAAATTCCAGATTCTGAGAGAGGTCAGGTGGCTGGGATGGGATGAAATGAGACTGCTGTTAGTCATTTACACATTAGTATAAAATATCTGAAAATGTTTTATTTCAAGAGTTGGGGAAGAGGATGAACTGTCCCCAGTGCCTAATGGTCTAGACCCAAATGTCGGGATTGAGCCATTTAATTCTGGGCTAAATATGTTTCAAACAGAGGGAACAGTCAGCAAATTCCTGGTTGTTAATTAATTTATTGCTTACTATGAACTCTAACTATATGCTGGGCACTGTTCTGGGGGCAAGAACTAGCAGTAAACATCAACGACAAAATCTTTGTCTTCATGTCTTATATTCCCATGACTAGGATTACACTCTGCCTGTTCAGGAAACATCAAAGAATGTGTGTCATTGTAGGATGGGGCCAGAGCCTGACTGTGAACACTACCCCCACACCAAGAGAGCTGAACAGACATTCCAGACCCTCCCCAAGCTCCTGCTAGCCACAACAGATGAGGGCATATTCCCTTGAGAGCTACACAGATTCTCACAGGCCCCCCTGCCTGACTCATACAACTCAATTCAAGTAAGCTTTGAGATGGGAAAAGAAAAACAGTCTAGAGACTGTTACATAATAACTCTGGTCTAATGTGGATTAGTGCTGCAGTTGCAATGTTTGTGTTTCCTACAAAATTCATGTTAAAACTTAATGCCCAGCGCAACAGCATTAAGAGTTGGGACCTGCACCTGGTGATTAGGCCATGAAGGCAGATGAGATTAGTATCTTATAAAAAGGCTGGAGGAGGGAACTAGCTAGGCTCTTTTTGCCTTATTGTCACTTGATGACATGGTGTTTGACCTTTCCAAAGGACGCAGCAAGGTCCCATGTTGGAAGCAGATACTAGGCCCTCATCAGACAGCTAACCTGCTGTTGTCTTGATCTCGAACTTCCTAGCCTCCAAAACTGTGAGAAATAAATTTCTCTTCTTTATAAATTACCAAGTCTCCTATATTTTGTTATAGCAACAGAAACAGACTGAAACAGTTGACAATAACATTGGAGAACCCACCCAACCCAAAGCCACTGTAAGATCCCTTCCATTCCATGAGGTTGTGGCTTCTTGTAGCTCACTCATGGCTTTTGGCCACTGGCAGAACTGTTGGGAGTTTTGCCTTCCAACATAGTGGCATCATCTGGATCTGGGCTAGAGGTTTGCCTCTGCTGTTTCTGGGCTACCCTGTTTCTGGGCAAATTATTAACCCCCTGACCACCAGTCAGATCCTCTCCACATGGGAAATCCCACCTACAGGTTGCTGGAACACTGAGGTTTGCCAATATTTGTAAAGTGCATGTAATAACAACATATTACATAGTAGGAGTTTAACACAAATGATCATTAAAAGTGTAACACAAGAAAGGATTGTTGAGGGAGGTCAAGAATTTTCCTAGTGAAAATTTTTTAAAAGTGGGAGTTTTGTTTTATCATCTAGGATGTTTAGTGGACAGGAAACGTTATTATTGATCACCTATGATATGTCAATGGCTTTGCTCCTATTCTCATTTAACCTCCCACAACCCCATCTGGTAGGAGTTCTCATCCTTATTTTCTATATGAAGAAGCTGAGGAATTGCCAAGGTTACAAAGCCATTGAGTGACAGAGCCTATAAAGAGAACTACTGGTCTGCAGGTTCCCAAACTCTTTCTTCCCCTGAAGCTCATGATTTTCTTTACTTGATAAGAGAAGAGTGACACTGTCAGACATGTGCCAAACCTGACAGTGAACAGTATCTGTCAGTCACTGTGTACAACCCCAACCAAGTCCTTACGAAGAGAAAGTTCTAGAAGCTAACACTTTCATTTATGCTTAATCTGGAGCGACTGGAGCGGACATTTAAAAAACACAGTAAAAAAGTCTCTATAGACTTTCCACCAGCTTCCACCTAACTTGGTACTGTATCTGTTCTCCATGAGGCCTTTCTGGATATGAAGTAGAAGAGCCAGCTCATGTGTGTGTGTTTCTTTTTTTTTTTTTGAGACGGAGTTTTGCTCTTGTTACCCAGGCTGGAGTGCAATGGCACGATCTCGGCTCACTGCAACCTCCACCTCCTGGGTTCAGGCAATTCTCCTGCCTCAGCCTCCTTGTGTGTGTTTTTCTTAAGGAATGATTTGACTTTAAAGCAATAAGATGGGAAGATTTTTTTCTAGGTGAGAGGTATTAAAAGTTGGCTTTCTTGTACACCCCATAGTTGTAAACAGTGGGAATATCTCTTCTTCTTTGTAAAATCATTCCAGCACCAGCTCCGTGTAGCAACTGAAACCAGACCAATGCCAACGTGAGTTGCTGGAATCCAGCATATCTCCCCTGACCATCCATCTATATACCTCCTTCTCCACCTTCCCTCCTTCGTTGTTTTTGGCAGAACAGCAAAGATGACATCTCACCTAGCTTCTGGTGGCTCTAGCAATTTTTGGCCTTCCTTGGCTTATAGATATATCTCTCCAGTCCCAACTTCTGACATCACATGGAGTTATCTTTTGCTAGTCTTTGTGGAAAACTCCCTTTTTTTTTTTTTGACAGTCTTGATCTGTCACCCAATCTGGAGTGCAGTGACACAATCTCGGCTCACTGCAACCTCTGCCTTCTGGGTTCAAGCGATTCTCCTGCCTCACCCTATCCAGTGCTGGGATTACAGGTGCATGCCACCATGCTTAGCTAATCTTTGATTTTTAGTAAGAGGGGGTTTCACCATGTTCGCTAGGTTTGTCTCGAACTCCTGACTTCAGGTGATCCATCTGCATTGGCCTCTGAAAGTGCTGGGATTATAGGCATGAGCCACCGTGCCCAGCCTCAAACCTCCCTCTTCTTAGAAAAACACCAGTCATTGGATTGGAGCCCAGTCTCATCCATTATGACCTAATTTTAACTTTACTGTATCCATAAAGTCCCTATTTCCAAGTTCACATGAATAAGTTCAAGGTAGACATGAATTTTGGGGGGACACTGTTCAACTCAGCACAGCCACCCAACAGCAATGACAAATAGCTGAAAAGAAAGAGAAGTGGACTTGAAAGTGAGCAACTCTATATAAATCCTAATAAATAACTATCCAAAATATACAAAGGTCATAAAAAACAAGAAAAGTCTGAAAAGCTGTCCCAGCCAAGAGAAACCTAACGAGACAGGATGATCAAGTGCCATATTCTGGATGGGATTCTGGAATAGAAGAGAGGACATTTATAAAAACAAAAATTAAGAAAATCTCAATAAACTTATGGAGTTTAGATGATAGTAATAACATATCAATATTTGTTCATAAATTGTGGTAAATATAGCATACCAACATAAGAGGCTAATAATATGGAAAACTTGTAGAGGCTATGTGGAAACTCTTCACAAATTTTCCATGAATCTAAAACTCTCCTAAAATAAGCAAGTTACTGTTATTTTATTCTACTTTATGTTTTCATTTTTATTGTATAACTTGTGCAATCCTCTAGGCAAGTTATTTTAATTTTAATTTTTCTAAGTTCTGGGGTACATGTGCAGGATGTGTGGGTTTGTTACATAGGTAAACCTGTGCCATGGTGGTTTGCTGCACCTATCAGCCCATCCAAGTCATTTAAAAAATTAAATGAAAAGTAATGCAGGCATGACTGTATAGCAAGACAGAATCACAAAACTGATGTCGAATGTCTAGAGTTTGGGGCTCCCCACTTCCTCAAAACATGGAGGAAGATGGGTGACAGCCAAGAACTGTATGCCAAATAACAAGGAGATGTAGGGGTGTAGAGGCAGGAGGTGAGGAAGGGCTAATAAGGGGCTTCGCAGAGCAGTCATGGAAGGGCATGGAAAGGCATTGCAAACAAAGAGAATAGCTTGAACAAAGTCTTCACAGTTTTGACAAGAAGACCTGTTCGCTGGAAGCCTGGCAGCTGTCTTTGATTGTGTTTCTTTCTTTTCTTCTCATTTCCAGCTTTATTGCAATTTATTTATTTACTTGAATTAATTGTAATTGAATCATAATTTACTTGGATGAATCCTGTTCTCTGGACCTCTTCCAAATTACTTTGATTTAGGCCACCATCCTCTTGGCATAGGAGTCTGGTTACTAGTACAGGTACTGAAACCTACACTTCAGTTCTTTGTATCTTGGTTTCCTCCTTTTAAAATGGGGATTGTAATGCTACCTAACATCTCAGGGTATTTGTGAGGACTAAATTAGTTAATAAGAAAAATGAGCTTAGGATAGGGTCTGGCACATAGCATGATATAAATGTTTGATATTATATTATTATTATTTTTGTTTTTGATACAGAGCCAAAATTACTTATAAAACTAAAATTTAAGAAGCAAAAGCACTACATATGTATTATATTTGCTTTGGCCTTATTTCCTTCTGATTTGATAACATCCATGCAATTCAGTGGTGATAATGTGTGTGTGTGCCGATGTCAAATCATTCATTCCATCAGCTTTGAGTGCCATCGGTGGCAGATGCTGGCTGTGTATCTGGAGAGCTATGTCTGAAAAATAAAATGAATTCAAGGCCTATCATCAACCAAAGAAGAAAACCTTGGGATTTTTCACAGTCTGTGTAGGGAGGGAAGGGGGTGTTACCATTGCAAAATCTATGTCAGAAGAGACCCAATCCATCAGTGTAACAGCTACTGGTAAGGAAGGCAGATAAGGCAGATAGTGGTGGTCACACTATAGGACATCAGGGGGCCTGCAGAGGGCATTCTGAGACAGAGCAGTAGAGAGGTATGAGGGTGGAGTGTGGTGTTTAGCCAGGGGTTTCTCCTCTGCCACTTGCTTGCTCTGTAACCTAGGAGGGGTTAGGTAACCCCTGTGCCCGAGTTTCCTCATCCGTAAAGTAGAAAAAGGTAAGAGCACCCACCTTTGATCTTAGGATTAGTGTGCAGTTTTAATGAGTTAATAACTATAAAACACTTGGAGCAGTCCTGACACTTAGGGAGAACCTCTTAAGGAGTCAGAGTCCCCAGAAAGATGAATGCTCTTGTCCTGACTCCTTGATGTCACTCCATTTTCCAGAGCTGCTCCTGTGAGGCTAGCCTGTGTCACTCTGTGATGCTGGCCCATGGCCACGCAGAGAATTAGTATCAGGTATTGTCAGTGGAGGCCCCACTCTGGACATCTTTAGTGATAAGCCAATCATGACCTTGAGACCTGGCTCATTCCAACTTCAGATCATCTTAATGATGAGAAAGAACCCCTCCTGGATGGGCTGGAAGCCTCCTCCCATTTCTTCCCCCACTGTCTATCATTTTGCCCACTAGTCAGAATGGACCTTGTCCTTCCACCTGACACTCCATCAGAGCACATGGAATTAGCCACTAAGCCACTCTGAGTGTTCCCTTTTCTAGCCTAATGGAGACTGATAAGATAATGTCTGGGTGCAGTAGGTTGAATTTAAATATCTAAAATAGACACAGTCTGTTTTCTCGAAGCCATCGCATCAGAACCTGTGTGCCTCTGTAGGACTCAAGTACCAGCTCAACAAAGCATGAAGCTGCGTGTGTTTTGGAAGAAGGGATGACTGTAAAGCATTTTGTTCACAAGTATGCTTGCCCAAGAGCCTGCACAGTCTAATTTCCTCCAAGCCTCTCCAGAAGCTCCATTTCCTGATGATCAGTGGTAAAATCCCCGCAACAGGATTGGTTGCGTGAAATTTCAGATTTTATGCAAGTTCACAGCTAGAACCGATGCACAATTACTGCTAAGAGTTTGATTTTGTCACTGTGAAAGCCCTATGGATTAGGCCTTTCAGAGAAAGGAAAAAGCTACTTCTGAACTTTTAGCCTCTGTTGGATACTTCGCCATAGAATAGTCTTCATACTGCCACTGCATTTACAATATAAATGTTTTCTTTACAAGGTCAAGGTTTTAGAACCCAAGGCCACTATTGAGACTGCAAGGGCTGAGCCAGAATAATTCTGCTGGCGTCAAAAAGTCCTAAAAATAAAAAGCTTTATTTTCAAATTGCAAGATGTGGTTTAAAAGACAGAGTCTCAATAATTTACTCTTTTGACTGCCACTTGCATCCTTTTCCTGTTGATTGGGCCTGGGAGAAAGAGGTTGGCTTCATACCAGAGGAGTGCCAATTTCTGAGACTGGCATAAGACTAACCCTTTTGGATTCTGGTACTAATGTCCCAACCTTCTCCTCCCTTCCCTGTCCAGGTGGTGAGCTGTTAGATTCATGGTTAGGTTTCATTTGCAAACAAATGCCTTTACAGTCATCCCTAAGCATGGTTAGGCTTCTGGCAGTCACACAAGCAGATAGAAAATTCTGAAAAGACACCAAAAGGGCAGCAATTGACAGAACTGAAGTGCCAGAGGCTTTAGGGGAAAGCTTCCCATAGCCATCTCAGAGGGTCAGACAAGCATATGAGGCAGGCTGGGGTTCTCCATTCTTTCCTTATCATCATCCCTTCCTTCTTTCCAGTTATCCTAAGTGGAACGGAGAATGGTTTTTAGAGTAACAATGCATCCAAGGTATTTAATAAGACTGACACAATATTAGCACTCTCAAAATTTGTCTTGAAGATGCTCTTCTCCAAAGGCCCTGGAAGATTCTAGTAGGAGTCATTGCTTTCTCTGGAGGGTGGATCTTTGCCTTGACCATATTAGACTTAGGCAGTATACAGTTGGGGCCCTAGGGAATGAACTTAGGGGAGTAGAGGAGACAGAGGAAGATCAGAGTATGGAAAAGAAAAAAATGCACAGGTGAAGGGCACTGACATATGAACATGTTGAGTCTTGAGTGTATGTGAATGGAAAACGAACCCACAGGGAACAGCAAGTCCCTGCCACCATCTTCTCAGTTGGCCCATGATCAGCTACCAGTAGCACTGGGTGCTTGCTGTTAATGAACTGCACCAACAGGCCCATGCAGAATTTGATGTACATAACAGCAGTCTTTCACGTAGTTTTCATTTATATATAAATGTATATTCATGTATACATATAGAAATTTATATATAATATTAATATAGAACTATATAAATACTGTATTTGTATATTTTTACATGTTTATATATGAATATACTATGAATATAGAGTGTATTTTATACATTTATATGTGTATATTTTTTCCCAAGCACCATGTTATTCATAAGATGTCCCTCGAAATCCAACCTGTTTTTCACAAGATTAAAGCAACCATTTTACAGCCATCCTATGATAGCTGTTAATCTTTTTTCCGTCTTTTGGGATTTTTGAATGACACTTTTTAAAGTAAAGTATCATTTGCAATTGTTTTTATGGTGCTTGAGAATCTTGACTGACTGAGTACTTCTCTGAAGGGAAGGGTTTAATGTGCATTCGAGTGCTTTTCTCTACTCCCTCTAACCCCATAGCTAAATCATTGTTTTCTACTTCCTTCCTAAAGTTATGTCATAGATTTCTAATATCTATGATAGTTTAATATTTGACTCATAGTGGAATATAAAAGGCTGTGTCAGAATAGCTGGCTAACTGGTATTCAGGAAGGTCACCTTTAATCATGTTACCCAAGCAAGATGGCCTTGACAAAATAACCAGCTTTTCTGAATCGCTGTTTTTATATCTATATAATGGAAGAGGTAAGATGGCTTGACGATGGTAAATTTTTTTTTTTTGAGACGGAGTTTCGCTCTTGATACTCAGCCTGGAGCGCAATGGCGCGATCTCGGCTCACCGCAACCTCCGCCTCCTGGGTTCAGGCAATTCTCCTGCCTCAGCCTCCTGAGTAGCTGGGATTACAGGCACGCGCCACCGTGCCCAGCTAATTTTTTGTATTAGTAGAGACGGGGTTTCACCATGTTGACCAAGATGGTCTCGATCTCTTGACCTCGTGATCCACCCGCCTCGGCCTCCCAAAGTGCTGGGATTACAGGCTTGAGCCACCGCGCCCGGCCAATGGTAAATTTTTTTATATAAATTTGAAACTCCCTTTTCCCTTCTTTGATTCTTCCTTTGAATCTATTTTATTATAGGATATGCCATCATTGGTCTTTGCTCCTAGATTTTTATTTTCCTAGTTTTTCCAATATTTGCTTCATTTTTATTCTGTAAAGTTCATGTGTCAGAAGTGACCTCCTTAAGATGCCTTCCTGAATCACTCTAAGTCATTCTGACCTGCAAATGCCCTGTCTGTTTCTATGTTGTCATGTATTTATTTTCCATGTCCCCCACTAAGGCTGGGATCTTGTGTTTTTTGCTCATTGGGAGCTCATAAGCTTGAAGAGTGCCTGGTTCATCATACATGTTAAGATAAATGAATAACTTGTACTTTTTTCAAAATTAACTTTATACTTTGCTATGATCATTTAATTTCTTAAATGTACCAACTTTAGAGATGTGAGAGGTAGAGGGTGATGGTTTTTATTTCTTGCTAATCTGATATGAGGCCTCCTGGAGTTCATGTGGGAAGCCCTGGAATTCAGAAACCAGGGTATGATGTGTGGGGCTCATATCCAGCTGCCTTCTACCTGCAGTGAGCACTTGACATGGGAATTCGGTGACTGTTTCTGATGGCCAAGTCATTGGAAGAGTTTGACATAGTTCCTTAAACATTTTAAGTGATTCAGTGTCGAGCACAACAGTGCTTGACGAGGAAAAAGAAGCTGAGATTACCCATGTACACATAATTTGATGACCGGGAACGGTTGTTTTTATTGTTTTCTTTGAGACAGTTCTGTGTTCCTAGAAACTATGCTTTACATAGCAAAGCGTATCAGTCAATAAGCAAATATTTTTTGCATACTTACTTACCATTTGATGCTCAGAATATTTCTTGTCATATCCTCCTTCAATTTAAAAGCATCCAGGAATGCTCTTCATGAACAGATTTTAAAATGATTAAATATGATCTTTATCTAGGGGTTGCTGCAAAGGTTGGATTTATCTAAACCATCTATCATTCTTAGATTATATTACAAAGTTTTCTGCATCTGCTTCTTATTTTTCAAGACAACTATGTAAAGTGTTCATTCACCTCTTAAAAATTGGCTCCTAAAAAGAAATCTTTTGGTGGCAGCCTTCTAAGGTCGCATGGTCCAAGGAGTTTGGCAAAAATCAGAAGCAAGGCTTGTCTGAGGTAAGAATTTAGCATATTTTGCTAAGCTTAAAAAAAAAAATCCAAGTGTGCTGTGCTTAGAAGGAGGGGGAAGCATGTGCCAACCTCAAAGAAATCTTATACAGTTCAGATTCTATAGCAAATTCTTTCTTAAATTAAATTTTTATTTTTAAGGAAAAAGAAAATGAACACACAATTGGGCACCTTTTATTTTCTGCTACATGGTATGTATTATTATTAGAAATTACAGTCATTTTCTAGCAAGATTATGAGCTTTAATCAGTGATGACCCAGACTTCTTCAGCTTTGGTGATCACTCACCCAACTTTTTGTCTTTTCTACAGAGAAAAAGTGCAAAGGAAAACACTGGGCAACCTCAGAAGCACACAACAAATAGGGAGAAACACTCACTCAATGTTTCTCAAAGCCTAGACAAACGGCTAACTAGAAATGGTAAGAGAAAGACCCATGATCAAAAGGCAAATGGCTAAAAGATGTAAACAGACAGAAAAACATTATAAAGAGAAGTAAAAAACATACAAAAAGATGCTCAACTTATTCTTAAAAAGAGAAATGCAAATTAAACTATGCAAGCATGTCATTATTGCAAATCATACTGTCAGAAACCATACTAGCAAAAATCTAAAATTTGGGTGTTATTGGGGTCACAGGAAACCAGATATTTTTATACATTTCTGGCAGCAATGGAAATTTGCACAATTCTATGGAGAATAATTTGAAAGTAGCTATCAAGTTTGCTTATGTATGAATTCTTTATATATATATATATATTTATTGCACTTTAGGTTCTGGGGTACATGTGAAGAACATGCAGGATTGTTGCATAGGTACCTACATGGCAATGTGGTTTGCTGCCTCCATCCCCCAGTCACCTATATCTGGAATTTCTCCCCATGTTATCCCTCCCCAATCTCCCTACCCCCAACTGTCCCTCCCTTAGTCCCCTCCCAACAGACCCCAGTGTGTGATACTCACTTCTCTGTGTCCATGTATTCTCATTGTTCAACACACACCTATGAGTGAGAACATGCAGTGCTTGATTTTCTATTCTTGTGTCAGTTTGCTGAGAATGATGGTTTCTGGATTCATCCATGTCCCTACAAAGGACACAAACTCATTGATTTTTATGGCTGCATAGTATTCCATGGTGTATGTGTGCCACATTTTCCTTCTCCAGTCTATCATCGATGGGCATTTGGGTTGGTTCCAGGTCTTTGCTATTGTAAACAGTGCTGCAATAAACATATGTGTGCATGCATCTTTATAATAGAATGATTTATAATCCTTTGGATATATACCCAGTAATGGGATTGCTGGGTCAAATGATATTTCTATTTCTAGGTCCTTGAGAAATCACCACACTGTCTTCCACAATGGTTGAACTAATTTACACACCCACCAACAGTGTAAAAGTGTTCCTATTTCTCCACATTCTCTCCAGAATCTGTTGTCTCCAGATTTTTTAATGATCACATCTAACTAGCGTGAGATGGTATCTCAATGTGGTATTGATTTGCATTTCTCTAATGACCAGTGATGATGAGCATTTTTTCATATATTTGTTGGCCTCATATGTGTCTTCTTTTGAAAAGTGTTCATATCCTTTGCTCATTTTTGAATGGGTTTGTTTGTTTTTTTTTCTTGTAAATCTGTTTTAGTTATTTTTAGATTCTGGCTATTAGCCCTTTGTCAGATGGGTAGATTGCAAATTTTTTTCCCATTCTGTTGGTTGCCAGTTCACTCTAGTGATTGTTTCCTTTGCTGTACAGAAGCTCTGGAGTTTAATTAGATCCCATTTGTCTACTTTGGCTTTTGTTGCCATTGCTTTTGGTGTTTTAGTCATGAAGTCCTTGCCTATGCCTATGTCCTGAATGGTTTTGCCTAGGTTTTCTTCTAGGGTTTTTATGGTGTTAGGTCTTATGTTTAAGTCTTTAATCCATCTAGAGTTAATTTTAGTGTAAGGTGTCAGGAAGGGGTCCAGTTTTTGCTTTCTGCACATGGCTAGCCAGTTTTCCCAACAGCATTTATTAAACAGGGAATCCTTTCCCCATTGCTTGTTTTTGTCAGGTTTGTCAAAGATCAAATTGTTGCAGGTGTGTGGCATTACTGTTCCATTCCATTGGTCTATATCTCTGTTTTGGTACCAGTACTGTGCTGTTTCGATTGCTGTAGCCTTGTAGTAGAATTTGAAGTCAGGTAGCATATGTCTCCAGCTTTATTCTTTGTGCTTAGAATTTTCTTGGCTATGCGGGCTCTCCTTTGGTTCCATATGAAGTTTAAGGTGTTTTTTTCCAGTTCTGTGAAGAGGGTCTTAGGTAGCTTGATGGGGATAGCATTGAATGTATAAATTACTTTGGGTAGTATGGCCATTTTCACAATATTGATTCTTCCTAATCATGAGCATGGAATGCTTTTCCATCTGTTTGTGTCCTCTCTTATTTCCTTGAGCAGTGGTTTGTAGTTCTCCTCGAAGAGGTCCTTTACATCCTTTGTTAGTTGTATTCCTAGATATTTTATTCTCTTTGTAGCAATTGTGAATGGCAGTTCATTCTTGGTTTGGCTCTCTTTAAGTCTGTTATTGGTTTATAGAAATGCTTGTGATTTCTACACGTTGATTTTGTATCCTGAGACTTTGCCGAAGTTGCTTATCAGTTTCAGGAGATTTTGGGCTGAGATGATGGGATCTTCTAAATATACCATCATGTCATCTGCAAATAGAGACAATTTGACTTCCTCCTTTCCTAATTGAATACCCTTTATTTCCTTTTCTTGCCTGATTGCTCTGGCTAGAACTTCCAAAACTATACTGAATAGGAGTGGTGAGAGATGGCATCCTTGTCTAGTGCCAGATTTCAAAGCAAATGCTTCCAGTTTTTTCCCATTCAGTATGATATTGGCTGTGGGTTTGTCATAAATACTTTTATTATTTTGAGATACGTTTCATTGATACCTAGTTTATTCAGAGTTTTTAGCATAAAGTGCTGTTGAATTTTGTCAAAGGCCTTCTCTACATCTATTGAGATAATCATGTGGTTTTTTTCTTTGATTCTGTTTACATGGTGGATTATGTTTATAGACTTGCATTTGTTGAACCAGCCTTGCATCCCTGGGATGAAACCTACTTGATCATGATGGATAAGCTTTCTGATGTGCTGTTGCAATCGGTTTGCCAGTATTTTACTGAAGATTTTTGCATCTATGTTCATCATGGATATTGGCCTGAAGTTTTCTTTTTTTGTTGAGTCTCTACACCAGGTTTTGGTATCAGGATGATGTTGGTCTCATAAAATGATATGGGAAGGATTCCCTCTATTTGGATTGTTTGGAATAGTTCCAGATGGAGTGGTACCAGCTCCTCTTTGTATGTCTGATAGAATTCAGCTGTGAACCCATCTGGACCTGGCTTTTTTTGGTTGGTAGGCTACTAATTGCTGCCTCAACTTCAGCCCCTGTTATTGGTCTATTCAGGGTTTTGATGTCTTCCTGGTTTAGGCTTGGGAGGGTGCAAGTGTACAGGAATTTATCCATTTCTTACAGGTTTACTGGTTTATGTGCATAGAGTTGTTTGCAGTAATTTCTGATGGTAGTTTGTATTTCTGTGTAATTGGTGGTGATATCCCCATTTATCTTTTTTTGTTGCATCTACTTGATTCTTCTCTCTTTTCTTTTTTATTCATCTGGCTAATGGTCTATTTTGTTTATCTTTTTTTTTAAAAAAAACAGATCCTGGATTTATTGATTTTTTGAAGGGTTTTTTGTGTCTCTATCTCCTTCAGTTCTGCTCTGATCTTAATTATTTCTTGCCTTCTGTTAGCTTTTGAGTTTTTTTGAAACTTGCTCCTCTAGCTCTTTCAATTTTGATGATAGGGTGTCAATTTTAGATCTTTCCTTGCTTCTCATGTGGTCATTTATTGCTATAAAATTTCCTCTAAACACTGCTGTAAATATGTCCCAGAGATTCTGGTATGTTGTATCTTCATTCTCATTGGTTTCAAAGAACATCTTTATTTCTGCCGTCATTTTGTTGTTTATCCAGTCAACATTCAAGAGCCAGTTGTTCAGTTTCCATGACGTTGTGTGATTCTGAGTTAGTTTCTTAATCCTGAGTTCTAATTTGATTGCACTCTGGTCTGAGAGCTGTTACGATTTCTGTTCTTTTGCATTTGCTGAGGAGTGATTTACTTCCAATTACATGGTCAATTTTAGAGTAGGTGTGATGTGGTGCTGAGAAGAATGTATATTCTGTGGATTTGGAGTGGAGAGTTCTGTAGATGTCTATTAGGTTTGCTTGGTCCAGATCTGAGTTCAAGTCCTGGATATCCTTGTTAATTTTCTGTCTCTTTGATCTGTCTAATATTGACAGTTGTGTGTAAAAGTCTCCCACGATTATTGTGTGGGAGTGTAAGTCTCTTTGTAGGTGGTAAAGAACTTGCTTTATGTATCTGGGTGTTCCTGTGTTGGGTGCATATGTATTTAGGATCGTTAGTTCTTCTTGTTGCATTGATCCTTTTACCATTATGTAATGTCCTTCTTTGTCTCTTTTGATCTTTCTTGGTTTAAAGTGTATTTTATCATAGACTAGAATTGCAACTCCTGCTTTTTTTTGCTCTCCATTTGCTTGATAAATCTTCCTCCATCCCTTTATTTTGAGCCTTTGTGTATCCTTGCATGTGAGATGGGTTTCCTGGATACAGCACACTGATTGGTTTTGACTTTTTATCCAATTTGCCAGTCTGTGTCTTTTGATTGGGGCATTTAGCCCATTTACATTTAAGGTTAATATTGTTATGTGTGAATTTGATCATGCCATTTTGATGCTAGCTGGTTGTTTTGCCCTTTAGTTGACACAGTTTCTTCATTGTTTTGATGCTCTTTACTATTTGGTACATTTTTGGAGTGGCTGGTACTGGTTGTTGCTTTCTATGTTTAGTGCTTCTTTCAGGAGCCCTTGTAAGGCAGGCCTGGTGGTGATGAAATCTCTCAGCAATTGCTTGTCTGTAAAGGATTTTATTTCTCCTTCACTTATGAAGCTTAGTTTGACTGGATATGAAATTCTAGGTTGAAAGTTCTTTTCTTTAAGGATGTTGAATATTGGCCCCCACTCTCTTCTGGCTTGTAGGGTTTCTGCCAAGAGATCTGCTGTGAGTCTGATTGACTTCCCTTTGTGGGCAACCCAACCTTTCTCTCTGGCTGCCCTTATCATTTTTTCCTTCATTTCAACCCTGGTGAATCTGATGATTATGTGCCTTGGGGTTGCTTTTCTTGAGGAATATCTTTGTGATGTTCTCTGTATTTCCTGGACTTGAATATTGGCCTGCCTTGCTAGCTTGGGGAAGTTCTCCTGGATAATATCCTTAAGAGTGTTTTCTGACTTGGATTCATTTTCCCTGTCACATTCAGGTACACCTATCGAATGTAGATTAGGTCTTTTCACATAATCCCACATTTCTTGGAGGCTTTGTTCATTTCTTTTCATTCTTTTTTCTCTAATCTTTCCTTCTCATTTTACTTCATTGAGTTCATCTTCAATCTCTGATATCCTTTCTTCTGCTTGGTAGATTTAGCTATTGAAACTTGTGTATGCTTCATGAAGTTCTCGTGTTGTGTTTTTCAGCTCCTTCAGGTCATTTATATTCCTCCCTAAGCTGTTTATTCTCATTAGCATTTTGTCAGACTTTTTTTAAGGTTCTTAGTTTTTTTGCATTGGGTTAGAACATGTTCTTTTAGCTCAGAGAGGTTTGTTATTACCCACCTTCTGAAGCCTGTTTCTGTCAATTCATCAGACTCATTCTAGATCCAGCTTTGTTCTCTTGCTGGTGAGGAGTTGTGATCACTTGGAGGAGGAGAGGCATTCTGGTTTTGGGTGTTTTCATCCTTTTTGTTCTGGTTCTTCCCATCTTTGTGGATTTGTCTACCTGTGACCTTTTAGTTGGTGACTTTTGGATAGGGTCTCTGAGTGGATGTCCTTTTTGTTGATGATAAAGTTATTTCTTTCTGTTTTTTTGTTTTCCTTCTAACAGTCAGGCCCCTCTGCTGTAGGACTGCTGGAGGTCCACTCCAGACCCTGCTTGCTTGGGAATCACCTGTGGCAGCTGCAGAACAGTAAGGGTTTCTGCCAGTTTCTTCTTCTGTTATCTTCGTCCCAGAAGGATACCAGCCAGGTGTCAGCTTGAGCTCTCCTTTATGAGGTGTCTCTTTGGTTATATGGGGGTCAGGGAGCTGCTTAAGGAGACAGTCTGACCCTTATAGGAGCTCAAGTGCTGAGCTGTGAGCTCCGTTGTTTTATTCAGAGCTACTGGGCAGGTACGTTTAAGTTTGCTGCAGCGGAACTCATAACTGCCTTTTTTTCCCAGGTGCTCTGTTCTGGGAAGGTGGGGCTTTATAAGTTCCTGACGTGCTGCTGCCTTTTTTCAGAGATGCCCTGCCCAGCTAGAAGGTAGCCTAGTCACAGTTTGCCAGCAGAGGCATTGCTGAGCTGCCATGGGCTCTGCCCAGCTCCTATGTGAACTTCCTTTCAGTTTTGTTTATAGAGGTATAGTTAGAACTACCTCAGTAATGGCAAACTGCCTTGGTAATGGTGGACTGCCTCGGTAGTGGTGGACTGCCTCAGTAATGGTGGACACCCTTTCCCCCACAGAGCTGGACCGTCCTGGGTCCAGCTGCACTTGCTGTGAAACTCTCAATCCAGCATTTCAGATTGCTGGTCTTTGTAGGGGTGGGCCCTGCCGAGCCAGATCACCTGGCTCCCTGTTTCAGCCCCCTTTTCTTCAGTTGAATGGGTGACTCTGTCTCCTAGGTGTTCCAGGTGCCAGTTGAAACGGCTGCCCAGATTTGTGTGAGTTTTTTTGTGGAGACCCACTGCACTGGCTGAAACAGCCATGCTGGAAACTCATGGCACTTTTCAGCCCAGGATTCCCCTGGTCTGTGGGCAGTAATAACTCATTTGGAAATGCAGTGATCACTCATCCTCTGCGTTGTTCTCGCTGGGAACTGCACTCCAGGGCTGTTCCTATTCGGCCATCTTGGATCCCTATGTATGTATTCTTTGACCACATATTCCTACTTCTAGAGACTTATCCAGCAGATATGCTCCCGTACATAAGAAATAATGTTTGTACAAGCACGGTTATTTTTTGCATGATTTGTAATTATTTATAATTGCAGAGGACTGGAAACAATCTAAATGTTAAACAGAAGGTTACTGTTAAATTTTTTTTCATCTACACAATAGAGAAGCTCTTCATGTATATTTATGGGAAGAATGCTAAGGTGTAGTCTCAAATCCTAACAAAGCAAAGTTCAGAAAGTGTAAGTACATCATCATTGTGCAGAGAAAAAGAATAAAAACTTGTATTTGTGTATTTGTGCGGATAGGTATTTGCTTGTTGTGTTAGTCAGGATTCTCCAGAGAAACAGATCTGATACGTATATCTATATGTATCTAGATAGGTATAGATAGATTAATATGGAAATGGATTTAGTATGAGAGATTGGCTCACACAGTTATGGAGTCCGAGAAGTCCCATGATCTGTTTGTCTGCAAACTGGAGGCCCTAGGAAAATAGTGGTATAGTTCCAGTCCAAGCCTGATGGCTTGAGAACCAGGTGAGACAATGGTCTAAGTCCTAGTCTGAGTCTGAATACCAAAGAACCAGGAACATTAACGTTCAAGGGCAAGAAAATGTGTATGTCCCAGTGCAAGCAGAGAGTAAATTTGCCCTGCATTTGCCTTTTTGTTCTATTTGGGCCCTCAACAGGGATAATGGCCACCCACATTCATCAGGTAGATTGTCTTTACTCAATCTACTGATTTAAATGCTAATGTCTTCTGGCAACACCCTCAGACATACACCCAGAAATAATGTTTTGGTCAACTATCTGGGCACTTCTTAAACAAGTCAAGTTGACACACAAAATTAACCATCACACTTGTATATGCATGAAATACCTATGGAATTAAGAACTTACTGCATAGGTAAAGAAAAAGACAGTCAAGGAATGATTCTGTTACCATATAAAATGTGACATTACAGAGAAAAGTACAAGGTCCCCATGGGGGCCTAGAGAAAAGGGTGATGCTTTGTAGGGCTTGATAAAAGCAAGAGGCAATTCTTTATTTGGAGGGGGACTCTCCCAATAAAGAGGTAGGAAAGGGACACTCCAGGTAGAAAAAAATGTGCAAAGGCTTCAAAGAAGCTTATGTGACATTTGATGCTCAGTAAGAAGTGTGATGTGTCTAGAATTTCAGGTGAACTGGAATGGAGTGGCAAGAGATGAGTCAGGTAAGGCTGAATTCCAGGCCAAGGGAGCAAGATGGTGAGAATACTTGGGTGGGAAGGATATCAGGTGAATGACAGCAGCCTCATCATGGCAGAGTCATTGCTTTAGGCCATCAGGAATACAGCTGAAGCAGCCAGGAAGAGCTTTGCACAAACTGAGTTAGCTGCACAACTCTCACCCTTCCCTTGGATGCCTGGATGATAAGAACAGCCTGGTTTCTAGCCCTGCCTCATCGAATCCACTCTCCATTTGGCTGACAATGTGGTTCCTAAAGCAACATTCACCTAGTGCTCTACTGTTCTCAGAATCAAGTCCAGTTTCCTTAGTGTGACATATAAGGCCTTTTGTAATCTGATCTTGGCCTTGTCTCTCCCCAGCTTTATTTCTCTGAACTTAGTCCTCCAGCCATCCCATACTACTTGAGTCTGGCCACAAAGCCTTATGCTATTCCATGCCTCCCTGCTTTTTCCTACCTAGGATGCCCCATATCCACCACCCCTTCCTTCTTGACTCATGGCTCAATGTTTAAGACATTGCTCACTCAGCCTTCCTCAACGATCCACTCATTCCTATCTCCACCCTAGGCTGATTTCAGTGCCCGCTTTTATCCTTCTAAACCACACTGTATACATCTACATTAGTGGATGTATATACTTTTCTCATGCTGCTAATAAAGACATACCCAAGACTGGGTAATTCATAAAGGAAAGAGGCTTAATTGACTCACAGTACCATGTGGCTGGGGAGGCCTCACAATCATGACAGAAGTTGAATGAGGAGCAAAGTCACATCTTACATGGTGGCAAGCAAGACAGAATGAGAGCCAAGCAAAAGGGGAAACCCCTATAAAACCATCAGATCTCGTAAGACTTATTCACTAGCACGAGAACAGTATGGGGGAAACTGACCCCAAGATTCAGTTATCTCACACCGGCTCCCTCCCACAACATGTGGGAATTATAGGAGCTACAATTCAAGATGAGATTTGGGTGGGGACACAGTGAAACCACATCAACATCCTTGGGAGAAATGGGGAAAAATCAAGAGTTTGGTGTCAGGGAGATTTTTCCTTCTCATTCCCTCTAATTGTAGTTTGATGTTTTTCAGTTAACTACTTAACCTTGCTGTAGCTCTGTTTTCTCGTCTATGAAATAAGGATCATAATCTTGTTTTGCATGATTACCATGTGGATTAAATGGGGTCGTGTATCTAAAGCATGACTGACAGTGTCTGCCTTGGCTGGAGTTGCCTACCACTGCAGGTATTATTGCAAGCATGTCTCTGCTGCATTTCTATTTTTTACATCAAAATTATCTGCTTATGTGCTCTGTGTGTCTGCTTTTTCCCTTTCTCATGAAGGAACTACCTTCTGCTGCCTCTGCATCCCTAGGCTCAGCACAGTGTGTATCTTATACTAGGTACCCAAAAGATGTTTATTGAAAGCAACTATAAAATATTTTAAAAATATTTTCTATGATAATTAATACCCACACATGATAATAACAATGGTGATGATGGCAATATGCATTTGCACAACTTTACAGTTTAACAAGGAACTTTGGCATACTTTTAGGCTGTGTTCCTTGCTTCATTTTTCTTTGCCAAAGAGCATCTTTACTTACCAGTTCCTCCACTTAAAAAAGGAATGTGTTACTTATTGCATTCATTAATGTTCATAAGAAATGTACCTGTGTGCTATTCTTTTGATGAATTTGACCTATAATTTGATTACATAAGAAAACATCTCTGCAGGGACACCCTGAAGAAACAGGAAAGAGCACAGGAGATGAAGAACAAACACAGCCAATGGTGAGGCCCTCGGCAGGGTGCAGGAAGGGGGTGCTATTGCTAATAAAAAGAGAAGAAAGAAGATTTTCATCTAAAATGAGAAAAGAGAAGAGAGAAAACAGCTGCATTTATACAAGATGGTATGATTTGCTTCTATTCACAGGCATAATGGGAAAAAATAACTTGAACATTGGGGTTAAAATTGGGTTGAATTGAAAAGAAATCCAGCTGGATAAAATGACATATCTGAACGGAAATGTAAGGTATCCTTGAAATGGCATTAAAAATGTGAGGAAAACAGTCATATTTTAGGGGGGGTGATGGCTACGTGACCCAGAGGTGCCTGGTCTATATTATTCATTTAAACTTCTCCGGTTTCCAGCCTGTAAGAGTTTACAGAGACGTGAGCTTCGCTGGGCTCAGTCTGGACTAGGTAAGGGTGAGGCTGGGCTGGCTCCACTGGCATTGTGGCAGTCTATGGAAAGATCTCTGTGCTTCTGTCCCAGTATTTCTCCATCCTAGTTGTGCAGTAGATGACTATAAATTGAAGCCCCAGTCTACCTTCACCTCCTCTCTGCTGCTCAGCTTGACATGACCTGCTCACCAAATAGCTCCACAATTCCCAGGAGGTGTCCTTCAGCGCTTTCTTCTCAACTCCCTTATCCAGTCCATCAACAAGTGCTCTCAATTCCACCTCATAAGTATGTCTCTAATCTGAACAGTTCCTCCTCTACTCTCAAGTCACTAGTCCAAGCCTTCGACATCTTTTACATTCTCATTGGTCTCTCTGCTTCCCCTATTGTCCTTTTCATAGTCAATCTCTAAATAGGAGCCAGAAGGAGTTCTTAAAATGGATCAGATCTTCAGTGGCATGAAAAACCAACCCTCCCAAAATGGCTTAGCCAGGCCTGCATTATGTGGCCCATGCCTTCTGCTCCAAACCCTTTTCTTACCATTCTATTTTTCATCCACCACACTCTAGCCACTGACCTTTGTTCACAGTTTTCTCCCAGCCATGCATCTTCTATTGTTCATTGGGTATCAGAGTCCCTAAGGCTCACTTATGTCCCTCAAGCCTTATGGTTCATCTGCGTGCAAACCAGGTGTCTAACCTTGACTTCCAATGACCTGTCCCTTATCATACCCCCAACAGATGTGGTTACCTATGTTCAGAGCCCTTGGCCTTCTCCCTCCATCTGGTCTTTGCTGGGTTGGTGAGAAGGAACAAGTCTAGATCATCTTTATATCCCATTCCTTCTCCCTTTTAGAGGCTTAGCAGCAGCTGGTGCAGTGGGTCTGCTATCCTCTCTCCTGGAACGGCTCCAGCAGTGGGTGCAGCCCAGCTTTGTCTGGGGGATGATGAGTGCTGGGAGATTGTACACTCTGTGCTACTTCATGACATATAGCTTTCCCCTCTGAAGCCCATTTTATATATATATTGCAATGCATGGCCTCAGCTTTCTGCCCCTTTCACCAAATCATTAAATTCATCTCATTCTCATCACTAGAAAATCAGCTCCAAGGGGACAGGAACCCATCTGACACATTTACCTCTGTATCCCCTCCCCTCATAACATAGTGTCCAAGAGCACCAATGCTGCACTCAATAGGCTGGGCAGAATCTTAGCCTAAAACTTTCTAAATGTGTCAATTTGAAAGAGCTACTTCAAATCTCTGTGCCTCCTTCTTATTCTTTTGTAAAACAGGAAAAATAATAGAAATTACTTTCTAAGTTTGGGTAGATTAAATGAGTTAACATATACCCTTTGAATACTGCCAAACACTTGAAAGTTCTCACATAGTTTTGAATGATTCTTTTTATTGTCCTGTGATAGATGCTCAGCAAATGTACTTTGAAAGAATGTAAAAGATGAATGAATGGACTCTGCAGGTATCCACTTAAACATAATCTTTTTAGCAAGGTTTTCCAAGAAATCCAAGCTATAGGAGGTTCTTTTCTACAAGGGCACATTACCCCAGTTTGGCCTTCTCTTCTTTGTCTTGCTCTCAGGATCTCTCTCTCTGACTAGACACCATCACTCTGAAGGCAGCCTGTGTTTGCTTCATGGACACATCTTTGCAGCAAGTGCTTAGCACATGAAGTTGCCCCAGGGTTAAGTACTGACTGAAAGAAATGCAACAGGAAGACTGAAAGGTTTTTGGAGTGTGTCTGAGAAGTTGTGTGTGTCCCAGGAATGCAGGACATTAGAGGTCAAGGCTGGATATCCTCAGATTTTATGCACATGGACCATAAGGCTTTGGGAATCCAAGTTTAGTTAGATGAGAGAGCTTTGGGGATTCAGATGCCAGTGACTAATGGGATCAATTAATTTGAAAATCCACACATCCACACTTAAGATCAGAACAGTACCAAGTATTGCCAATATAGTCAGGGTGTTTGGAGTCAAGACTGGTCATAAATTCTGGCTGTGCCACCTACTGGCCATGTGATCTAGGCAAGTGCCTTAACATCTTTGAGTCTCAGTTCCCCTATCTATATAATAGGAATAATTATCATTCAATTCATAGGATTATTGTGAGAATTAAATGACAGAATGTGTAAAACTTGCTTATGATTTATATTATTGAATTCTTCTGTCTATGCAGCTCCCCACTAGATAATCACTAAAATGAAAGTAAAGGAATGAAAGAGGAAAGGGGGAGGTGGGAAAGGAAAAAACAGTTTATGAGAAATAGCAACATGTATCAGAAGCTGGAAAGTGCATGGAGTAGGGGTCGGTGACACAACAGAGCAGAAAATGTAGAAGAGAGTAGAGGAATGAGGGTAAAAAGCAAGTTTGAATTGACTCTGTAGAACCCAAGAAAGGATTCAAACTTGGAAACATAATGAACTGCTGGGCCAGAGGTGAGGATCCAGATGAAAATCAAAAGAATTAACTGAAAGTCTGAACTAGAACAGTAAGACCTCTGGATGTCTCCACCTCTCACTGCCCAAAGACAGCTCCTTTTCTCTCCTCCAAAGGGACCAGAGGTTTAGTCTCAAACCCCAAGGGCACCAGTGAGAAGGGAATAGAGGAGTGAGGCATTCAGGTTGAAATCACAGGGGCTGGGGGAGAGTCTAGACTGAATAGTGAGACACTGCCTACCTGTTTCAGTTCCTGACTTGTGTTTAAAAATTCATCACCAGAGGTGTCCCATCCTCTGTTCACTAACACACACACAGTATATCAGACAATTATTCTTTGGAGAATTGGAATTGCAGAAAACTGCTACAGATATTGGCATCCTGACCATGTAGTGACCTCCCCAGTTAAAAACCTAATTTGGCCAGGTGCAGCACCAGCACTTTGAGAGGTCAAGGTAGGTGGATCACTTGAGGTCAGGAGTTTGAGACCAGCCTGGTCAACATGGTGAAACCCTGTCTCTACTAAAAATATAAAAATTAGCCAGGGATGGTGACGCACACCTATAATCCCAACTACTCGGGAGGCTGAGGCAGGGGGATCTCTTGAACCTGGGAGGCAGAGGTTGCAGTGAGCCAAGATTGGCCACTGCACTTCATTCTAGGCAACGGAGCAAGATTCTGTCTCAAATAAATAAATAAATAAATAATAAATAAAATAAAAACCCAATTTGCCTCCAAACTACCCTGCAGCTAGACTTCCTACTTTTCTTTTAGTGACCCATTCTGAAATATGAAGTATCATTAGGTAACTGAAAAACACGAGAAATACACCAACATAAAAAACATAAAAAGGAACTCAGAAGAAACAAAGGCAATAGAGAAAGCAAAAACAAAATTTAAAATTTTGCTATTAATACCTTTAGACATATAAGGCAAGGTATTGAATCTATGAAAAAGAATAAGATTACATAACAAAAGGTAATAAGGAAAAATACTCTTTTCAATTTAAAAAATATAACTGAAATGAAAAGTTAGTTAGAAACACTGGTAGAAATATCAAGAAAACCTTTCAGAAACTTGAGTAAAAATCAAATAGGTGAACATTAGAATGGAAGAAATAAGAGAAATTAGAAAATGAATCTAAGGAGTCTAATACCTAGCTAACAGGGATTTTGGAAAGAATAAAGATAATAATATTGAGAGAAAATTATCAAATAAATAGCACATAGACATTTCTCAGAAAAGTAAGAGATTACTTTTCAGGTTGAGAGGGCCTATCCAATCCCCAACACAGTGAATAAAAATAGATTTACAGCAACTTTAGACTACCAGTGAAAATGAGAAGAATTAAAGATTTCACATAAAAATGCAAGTCAGTACAAGAAATTAGATTCAGGATGGCAATAGGAAGTAGAATAAAGATGCTATATGCTAGGAAACAAAAATGTTTTCAAAATTTTGAGGGAGAATTATTTTCAACATATGATTCTCTAATGTCACCTTTTAATCAAGCCTGAGTGTAAACTAAAGCCATTTTCGCACAGAAAAGAACTTAAAGTTATTATCTCCTACATACTCATTTTTATGAACCTTTTGGAAGATGTATTTCAACAAAACAAGGGAATAGGCTAAGACATAAAATTAGAAAAATCCAGAATCCAGGGAACAGGAAACCCAACAGAGAGGCAGTGAAGGAAAGTTCCAGGTAACAACCATATAGCAGTCCTAGAGAGTCATCCAGTCTATGTTCACATTGGGTAGCCACAGCATGGGAAGTGGGAAGCCAGGCAGAGCTCAGTAGATTCTAAGAGCTGAAGAAACAGAACTCGGAGGCTGGAGAAGCCAAGGCAACTAATAAAATCCACAGGGTAAAGTACCAAAGAGAAAAGTGTTGTGGAGAGAACTTCAGAGATTTACAGAGGATCTTTCTCAAGTATATAGTTGAGCAATGATGCCTATCTGTAATACAATGCATGCCTATAAGAAAATGATTCAAGATCAGGGGAAGAACCACCCCAAAGGATTAGAGGCAACAGTACTCAGAACTTATGCAGGGCTGGGAATAGTGCCTGTGCCCACCAGCTGCAGTGGAAAACCTTGTAATTCACAAGAGATTAATGAATAATGATCTTGCCTCAGTAGTGGAGAACAACTAAACCTACCTGGCACCCAATCAAAAATTATCGAGCATACACAAAAGCAAGAAAGGATTACCTTAATTAGGAGAAACATCTATCAATTGAAACTGACCCAAAAATAACACATATGATAGAATTAATAGATAAAACACTAAAAGTTATTACATCTGTATTCCATATATTTAAGAAGCTAGAAGAAAGACTGGATACATTAAGTAGAGACATAGAAGAGATTTTTTTAAAGACCTAAATAAAAATTCTAGAGATAAAAATTATGTCTCAGATGAAAAGTACACTGAATGGGCTTAACAGCAGATTAGACATTGCACAAATCTTACTCAAACATTACTTTGATTATGGAATAGCTACAATGTATTTTTAAAGTTCTGAAGGAAGCAGTTCTCTTATCTTAATTCTTATTTATAATCAACACTGGGCTTTCCTATTGACAGTATCTGTGAATTAATTAAGAAGTCACTTGGCATTGATGTTGAGAAACCTGGCATGTTATTCATCAAAATAGACTCTTTTCAAGCCATAGAGGATAAGCACTGCCTGTTTAATGATACTGAGTGGTTGGCTCATTAGCTTGTCATGACTACATCCTCTCTCTTTCCAAACACATGCATGCCATATTTTTAACCTCTCATGCTATAAAAAGAGAGTCTAATGGGAAAAGCCCAGGATTTGGAGTCCTGGCTTTCCATATTGTTCAATCAATATTTGAATGTGTTCTAGGTATGGTGTGAGGTTCCAGTGACTAGCTGACAAATCAGACACAGCACCTGTCTTTGTAATGCTCAAAATCTAATGGCAAGAGACAGATGAGGAAATGTGGAATTATGATACAACATGATATGGTTATGATGGGAAAGAACTGGATATTAATGAAAGCATACACAATTGTATTCAGATTTGGAAGTTAGGGAAGTTTTGGAGGAAATGAGGTCTTTTATGAACCTTGAAATATGAGCAGGAGTATATCCAGTGAAGAATTGGAACATGGGTCAAGCAAAGGCCCAGAGCCAAGAAAAGGCAAGACTATTTCAGAAACTCCAAGTAACTCAGCATGGTTAGAAAGCTTAAGGAATGGTCTTGGTAAGAGAGAAGGCTGGGGAGGCTGGATTTGGATATTGTCCCATGGGAACAAAAGAAATGAAAGGAATTTAGAATGTTATCACATTTACTTTAAAAAATGCCATGATGAACATTAGTGCAAAAATCTTCAATAAAATACTGGCAAACCAAATGTAACAGCACATCAAAAAGCTTATCTAGCATGATCAAGTGGCCTTCATTCTAGGGATGCAAGGTTGGTACAACATACACAAATCTGTTAATGTAATCCATCACATAAACAGAACCAAAGACAAAAACCACATGATTATCTCAATCGATGCAGTGAAGTCCTTTGACAAATTCAACAGCCCTTTATACTAAAAACTCTTAACAAACTAGGTATCGATGGAACACATCTCAAGATAATAAAAGCTATTTACAACAAACTCACAGCCAATATCATACTGAACGGTCAAAAACTGGAAGCATTCCCTTTGAAAACTAGCACTAGACAAGGGTGCCCTCTCTTACCACTCCTAGTCAATGTAGTATTGAAAATTCTAGCCAGAGCAATCAGGCAAGAAAGGAAATAAAGGGTATTCAATTAGGAAAGGAGGAAGTCAAGTTGTCTCTATTTGCAGATGACATGATTTTATATTTAGAAGACCCCATTGTCTCAGCCCAAAATCTCCTTAAGATGATAAGCATCTTCAGCAAAGTCAATTAATGTGCAAAATCACAAGCAGTTCTATACACCAATAACAGACAGAGAACCAAATCATGAGTGAACTCCTATTCACAATTGCTACAAAGAGAATAAAATGCCTAGGAATACAACTAACAAAGGACATGAAGGACCTCTTCAAGGAGAACTACAAACCACTGCTCAAGGAAATAAGAGAGGACACAAACAGATGGAAAAACATTCCATGCTCATGGTTAGGAAGAATCAATATCATGAAAGTGGCCATACTGCCCAAAGAAATTTATACATTCAATGCTATCCCCATCAAACTACCATTAATCTTTTTCACAGAACTGAAGAAACCACCTTAAGCTTCTTATGGAACCAAAACAGAGACCACATAGCCAAGACAATCCTAAGCAAAAAGAACAAAGCTGGAGGCATTATGCTACGTAACTTCAATCTATACTACAAGGCTACAGTAATCAAAACAGCATGATACTGGTACCAAAACAGAGATACAGACCAATGGAACAGAACAGAGGCCTCAGAAGTAATGCCACACACCTACAACCATCTGATATTTGACAAACCTGACAAAAACAAGCAATGGGGAAAGGATTCCCTGTTTAATAAATGGTGTTGGGAAAATTGGCTAGTCATGTGCAGAAAGCAGAAAGTGGATCCCTTCCTAATATCTTATAAAAAATTAACTCCAAGTGGATTAAAGGTTTAAACATAAGACCTAACACTATAAAAACCCTAGAAGAAAACCTAGGCAAAACCATTCAGGACGTAGGCATAGGCAAGGACTTCATGACTTAAAAACCAAAAGCAATGTCAATGAAAGCCAAAATGGACAAATGGGATCAAATTAAATTTAAGAGCTTCTGCACAGTAAAATAAACTATCATTAGAGTGAACTGGCAACCAATAGAATGGGAAAAAATTTTTCCAAGCTACTCATCTGACAAAGGGCTAATATCCAGAATCTACAAAGAACTAAAGCAGATTTACAAGAAAAAAGCAAACAAACCCATCAAAAAGTGGGCAAAAGATATGAACTGACACTTTTCAATAGAAGACATATATGAGGCCAACAAATATATGAAAAAATGCTCATCATCACTGGTCATTAGAGAAATGCAAATCAAAACCAAATTGAGATACTATCTCACGCCAGTTAGATGTGATCATTAAAAGACCTGGAGACAACAGATGCTGGAAAGAATGTGGAGAAATAGGAACACTTTTACACTGTTGGTGGGAGTCTAAATTAGTTCAAACACTGTGGAAGACAGTGTGGCAATTCCTCAAGTATCTAGAGATAGAAATACCATTTGACCCAGCAATTCTATTACTGGGTATATACCTACAGGATTATAAATTGTTCTATTATAAAGACACATGCACATGTATGTTCATTGTGGCACTGTTTACAATAGCAAAGACTTGGAACCAACCCAAATGCCCCTCAAAGATAGATTGGATAAAGAAAATGTGGCACATACAGCATGGAATACTATGCAGCCATAAAAAAGATGAGTTCATGTCCTTTGCAGGAACATGGATGAATCTGGAAACCATCATTCTCAGCAAATTGACAGAAGAACAGAGAACCAAACACCTCATGTTCTCACTCATAAGTGGGTGTTGAACAATGAGAACACATGGACACAGGGAGGGGAACATCACACACTGGGGTCTGTTCTGGGGTGGAGGGTTAGGGGAGGGACAGCAGGGGGTGGGGAGAGAGAGCATTAGGAGAAATACCTCCTAATTTGGGGTATTTCTAGTTGGGGGGATGGAGGCAGTAAGCCACCATGGCATGTGTATACCTATGTAACACTCCAGCAAGATCTGTACATGTACCCCAGAACTTAAAGTAAAATAATTTTTTAAAAAAGGTAAAAAAGTAAGTTGACTTAGAATAAGATGTCAGAGTTGAAGGGAGGGCAAATGCAATAATCCCAGTGAGATGAATGCTAAATGACATGAGGCAAAGGCTGCTAGTATGGAGAGAAGTGGATACTTTCAAGAGAAATTTTGGAGCTCAATTTAACAAAATGTGTTTGGTTAATGATGGGGGTCATGATGTCAGGAGAAGCTATAGGCCATTTTTGACTTGAGCAACTGTAAGTCCTTATCCCTGGGTCACTCTAACAAGCTTTCTTTCCTGAATGTCCACCTGGCTGCTGGCTACTACTTGTAAAGTCCCCCAGTTTCTGTGTGGGCTAGTGTCTGTTTGAATTCACATTCTTGGAGCTCACCTCAGTCTCCAATGTTACCTGGCAACAACTGTACATTTCTTGAGTCAGCTTTCATCCTACTTCTCTGTAGTGCTTCAAACCTCCTGCCCTCCTTAAAACTCCCATCCAATCATGCATCATCTCCTTTTCAGTTCACAGACTTGCGTTCTATTTCACTAAAAGCAATCAAAGCCAACCAAACCAACTGATGCTTGTTACCCCCTCAACTCCTATATGCTAACTTATCCTTACGGCTTTCCCTCGACATGCAGAGAAAAATGTACCCTATTGCACTGTAAGCGTAATTTTCTCTGCCTGTGCATTAGATCACTTCCCTTATCATTTCTTCAGTCACCTGGCTTTGGGGGTCTATCAATTTTCTTCTCCCTCTGTACCTCTCCCACTCTTCTGTTTCTTTCCCACCAGCATCTAAATATTCCCAAACCTCTGCCATCTTAGAAAACCCTCCCCTGAGTCTTTCTGGCTTGCATGGCTCTTTCTTTTCCGTTCTAGTTTGTGTAAGACCTAGCCACCCTTTCTCTTACTACTTCCTGACTTTCCCATTGATTCCGCAGCCTTCAGAGGCTGTGGGCTAAACTAGTGCATTTCTTTTTAGCTTTGATGTTACTTTTCAAATTTCAGCAGCACTTCACATGGTTGAAACTACTGGACGCATTCTTCAAAGTCTTTCTTCCCCTCACTGTTCCTTCCATTCCCTTTTGCCTATTCCTCTTTCTTTGCTGGATTGTAATAAATTCATATTACCTGCAGTTTTATATTCAGGTCATTTTATTTTCTACTTAAAGGATTTTAACCAATATTTGGATTTCTGTTTTTCACATAATAAATGTGTGAATATATCTCTTTACAAACCATTCATTGTTTTTGGATAAAGACAAAGTTCCCCTAAAATACCATCCTTTGCCCCGTCTATATTGTAGAGGTAACTGTGTTTATCTTTCGGTGAGGTTCATTCCTGAGTTTGTTTTCTCAGCCTTTACATAACACACCTAGGAGAGGTCTTCAGAATGTTCTGATTCCTCAAGGATCTAGAACTAGAAATACCATTTGACCCAGCAATCCCATTACTGGGTATATAATCAAAGAACTATAAATCATTCTACTATAAAGACCCATGCACACATATGTTTATTGCAGCACTGTTCACAATAGCAAAGACTTGGAACCAACTCAAATGCCCATCAATGATAGACTGGATAAAGAAAATGTGGCACCTATACACCATGGAATACTATGCAGCCATAAAAAAGGATGAATTTATGTCCTTTGCAGGGCATGGATGAAGCTGAAAACCATCATTCTCAGCAAACTGACACAAGAACAGAAAACCAAACACTGCATGTTCTCACTCATAAGTGGGTGTTGAACAATAAGAACACATGGATACAGGAAGGGGAACATCACACACCAGGGCCTGTTGGGGAATAGGGGACTAGGGGAGGGATAGCAGGGTGTTGGAGGATAGGGGAGGGATAGCATTAGGAGAAATACCTAATGTAGATGATAGGGTGGTGTATGCAGCAAACCACCATGGCGCATGTATACCTCTGTAACAAACCTGCATGTTCTGCACATGTGCCCCAGAACTTAAAAAAGAACACATCTTTAACTTCATGTCACTTGCCAAAAAACAAATGAAATGTTCATAGAAAATGGATATTATGAACAAACTATATATAATTTTCACATTTTTTTTTGCACCAAAATAAACTTATAGTAAAGTGTTACAACATGTCTGAACAGGATCTAGTTTGAGGCACTAAGAAGGATAATATATCAGTTTGAAAAAAATCTTTATCAGAGCAACATGAATTCTGCTAAAATTGAAGCAAGAACAAACATCAAATTTATGGTGAAACTAGGGTGGAAGATTGATAAAAATCACTGATGCTTTGTAAAAGTTTATGAAGATAATTCCCCAAATTATTCAGCAGTTTATAAATAAATAATTTCTTTTAACAAGGAATAAACTCCTTGTTGAAGATGAAGCCCACAGTGGCAAGCCATCCACATCAACTTGCAAGGAAAAACTTCATCTTGTTTGTGCTTTAATTGAAGAGGACTGATGATTAACAGCAGAAGCAAGAGCTAATATCATAAACATCTCAACTAGTTCAGCTTACATATTTCTGAATGAAAAATTTAACTTTCCACTTGTTGGGTTCCAACACCACTGTGTCCATCAAGTCATCTCCAGCCAAAAGACTTTCAATGAAAATTTTAAACAAGTGGGATTAAGATTCAGAAGCATTTTTTAAAAGAAGAATTGTAACAGGAAATGAAACATGGCTTACCAATATTATCCTGAAGACAAGACACAATCAAAGCAATGGCTACTAAGAGGTACAAGTGGCCCAGTCAAAGCAAAACCGGACCAGCCAAGAGCAGAGGTCATGGTGACAATTTTGGGGGATGCTCAAAGCATTTTGCTTGTTGATTTTCTGAAAGGCCAACAAATGATAACGTCTGCTTATTATGAGAGTGTTGAGAAAGTTAGCTAAAGCTTGAGCAGAAAAAAACAAAAAAGTCTAGAAAGCTTTACTGGAGTCCTATCCCACCATGACAATACTCCTGCTCATTCCTCTCATCGAACAAGGACAATTTTGGGAGTGTTTCGATGGGAAATTATTAGGCATCCACATTACAGTTGCCATTTAGTGTCTTCTGACTTCTTTTTGCTTCCTAATCTTAAAAAAATCTGTAAGAGGCATCCGCTTTTCTTCAGTTAATGATGTAAAAAGGATTTGCCTTGACATGGTTAAATTCTCAGGACCCTCAGTTCTGTAGGGATGAACTAAATGGCTGAAATCATAGCTTACAAAAATGTCTTGACTTTGATATAAAATAAAACTTAAATATTTTATTTTTATCTTTTAGTTCCACTTTCCGTAAACTTTTTGAAGTCCTCCAGTATCTGCAGTCTTGAGGGTCTTCTTGTACCCTGGAGGTCACCACTCTTTTGGTTTGATAGAAATGGTACCAGATCTTTTCCCATGCATTTATAGATCTGTACACATCCATGAGTATTTACTTTGGTTTTATGGAGCTTTAAAAAACTTACATAACTTATTTTTGCAAATTGTCTTAAAAACAATGATAATATGTCTTGAAAAATATTTCCTTGTTACTACTAATGGTCTAATCACATTATTTTCACATACGACAGACTGTTCTATGAGTACTGTATTAGCTTCCTATTGCTGCCATAACAAATTACCACCAACTTGGTGGTTTAAAGCAACACAAATTTATTTATTTATTTTAAAACTTTTATTTCAGGTTTAGGGGTACATGTGAACGTTTGTTACACAGGTAAACTCATGTCATGGGGGTTTAAAGTTTATTATCTGATGGTTCAGAGATCAGAAGCCCAAAATGGGTTTCACTGGGATAAAATTAAGGTATGGGCAGGGGTGCAGTCCTTCTGGAGAAAGTGTAGGAAGAGGAAAGAGATACAAAAGAATCTCTTTCCTTGCCTTTTGTAGCTTCCAGAGGCCACTTGCATTCCTTGGCCATAGACTTTTCGTCCATCTTCAAAGCCATCAGTGTAGCATCTTCAAATCTCTCTCTGACTCTAACATTTCTGCTTCCCTTTTTCATCTATAAAGATCTATGAGATTACATTGAGCCCACCTGTATAATCCAGGATACTCTCTCATCTCAAGATCCTTAACTTAATCAACTGCTCAGTCCCTTTTGCCATGTGAGGTAACATATTCACATATTCCAGGGATTACAATGTGGACTTCTTTGGGGGACCATTCTTCTGCATACCTCAGGACCCATAGTGTGTAGCCGTTTTCTTCTTCTATCCTTCTCATTCTCCTGGATTATGCTACATTTCTATCTCTAACTCCAGCTACAGCTATTTATTGAGTATATCTGCCCTCTGAGATTCCACATGCTCTGGAACCGTGCTATGTGTCTTCCTTAGGTTTTTGCACATTTGGTGTCTTGGTTTGAGGACTTTTTTCTCTTTCCAAGTCACACTATCTTCTTTGTCCTTTAAGACTTAAGGTGTTTGCATCCTTCCCCAGAAGATATTTTTTTTCCAGATCGGTTCTTATACTTTCCAGAACTATGCCTATTGCAGTTTTCGTCTTGTAGTCTAAATGCCTGTGTTTTACCTGTCAACTTTATGGGCTTATTTATTATTTCTTGTAATCCTAGTGCTTGGACCAAATGTAGACATTTAATCAATGTTTATTGAATATATGAGGTCAGAAAAAGCAATCCTTAGGGCAACCATTTGCTTTGAAATCTGTCTTAAAATTGTAGTGACCTCTAGATTTCCAATCTATGAACTTCTAACATTCTCCAACTGGTACAGTTTAGGAAAAGGGGACTGCAAGTGTGACTTCATGCCAATCATTCAGGGGTTGTCTGAAGACCTTAGTTCCTATCAGGTGTCTCTGCATGCAGCTACTTTAGGTCCTCGTAACCTTTTCTTCCTCTTGCCCGTGCAGGAAGAGAGGTGAGCTGCTCCTCACTGTCACTAGTCCCAGGGTCCTATGCTTGTTTTCATTCTATTCTTCCCATTCCTTTGCAGGTATTCCCTTTACTTTCTTCTCCTTAACTTATCCAACTTGAACATGCTCTCTGTTTTCTGCCAGAGCCCTGACTAACAGGGACAATGGTCATATCTAATCTACACCAGATCCTCAATATTTCAAACCAAGCCTGTATCTCAACACTCAACTGATGTTTATGGAATGAATATTGAATTTCTGTAATAAAATTACTAAATTTTGTAATGTTATAGTGTAATTGTGAAATGTTATAACTGGACCTGACTTTAGATATTTTCTAGCCAAGACCCATCATTTTATCTAAGAAGAATTTTAGTTTGGAAATTGTGATGGAACAGAGAGTGTGCAATCATGGGTTGAAGAAAGATTTCAGAGTCACATAGACTTGGGTTTAGATCAGAGGTGCCACTGGGCATACTCAGTTTTGTCAAATGCTAACCAAAGACAATATTATGTCACTGGGTTGTTGAGAAGATTAAATGAGTGGATGCACCTGAATTTCCTGGTATAGAACCCAGATGTCCTGGTTTCCATTCCAGGGTGCATTCCATCATTTGGCCAACCAAACTGAGCCGAATATGTAATAGTTGAGTATATAGAAAGGACTTCATGTGGCCTTGCTCCTGTTGTGTATGTCCATGCTGCTAAACCAGTGGTAAGGGACGAAGGAGCGGTTGCAGCTGGCTCCCAGCTGACTCTTGCAGACTGTATTTTGACATTTATGTTTTCTTCTCTTTCATCTTGTCTTTATACTTATTTTTGTAGCTACAAATTTTTATATTTAAGCTCATGCTCATAGAAGATAGGAAAATTGAAAAAAAAGTTGTTCAAGGGGGTTCCACACTTGTTCACTAGAACATTATTTTCTAACTCCACGTCTCTTCCAACAAAGGTTCTTCCCAGGGTGGGTGCTCTGTGAAACAAGCTTCCGATTTAGCTCAGCCTCCAGCAAGCTAATACTTTTTTTTTCTAAGGGATAGAATTGTGGGTCTGCAGTCCTATTCTAGCAAATCTCTTGATACAGCAAACATTTCCTGAAGTCCTATTTCCTTCCAAGTATTTTGAAGCTTGCAAACTCAGATATAATGAATGGAGCCTTTAGAGTGAACAATCACTCAACAGCATAAGTTATTTTAATGGGCCCATCACTTGAAACTAAACTTCCACCATCTGTTCTACCCTTTAACTGCAAATGCAAAAAGAACACCATTCCCAGTGGCATCATAAAAAGTTAGATATAAGTTATTTAAATGCATGTTTTGGTTTTGTATTCAGTGCAATATACAGCTGAAGGAAGGCTCATATTGGATTTATTTTTTATAGCAAAATCAAAATTCAGTGTGGAGGAACTTCTCTGTTAACAAACGAATACCTTTAGAGTTGGCATGGAATATGTTCTACCATGTCATTCATTCATTCATGCGTTCATTCATTTATTCATTCATCTTCCTTTCTATAAATATTTATGGAATGCCACCATGTACCTGGCACTGTACTGGGCACTTGGGATATAGAAGTTAACAGTGACAATTGGTAAGATCCCTAGCACCTCTAAAGAAAAGTAAAACAGGACATTTCATATAAATACACATAAAAAACTTAAGTTTCATGTTCTGCTTCAGAATACTAATGTGAAGGAATAAGAAAAAGCTTGCAGTCAGCCAGATCTTGATTTAAAATTCCCAACTGTTCCACAATGTATCCTGAGACTGTTTCCCTATTTAACAATGATTTACATATCAAACTTTGTCTCCTCATCTGAAAAATGGGAGCAATAATATCTCTCTCATGAGTCTGTTGCAAATGAATAAGTTGTATACACAAAGCTGTTAGCTCAGGGCTTGGCACATAGTTGGTGCTATATGTTAATTCTCCTTCTGTTTTCTAAATAGCATTTTTTATGGATTTGGGGAAATTACTTCTTAAGGTAATTTTTCCCCTTTACTACATGAAATAATAGACTCATAGAACACCAGAATAAAAAAGAATCTAAGAAATATTGAGTTTTCAGCCTGGGAAACATGACGAGGCCCTGTCTCTACTAAAATTACAAAAAAATAGCCAGGCATGGTGGTGTGTGCCTGTGGGTCCAGCTACTAGGGAGTGAGGTGGGAGGATTGCTTGAGCCTGGGGGGCAGGGGGCGGAGGTTGCAGTGAACTGCGATTGTGCCACTGAACTCCATCCTGTGTGACAGAGCGAGACCCTGTCTCAAAAAAAAAAGTCAACTTTAACTTATTGTTTCTTATTTTATAGATAAATTTCATTCCAGAGAGAATGAGCAACTAAAGTCTTACAGTTTTCAATGGTTTCTAAAGCATTTTAATTGTATACCTATCAATAAAAAAATTTTAAGCATGCACTTCTAATATAAATAAATAAATATATATTTGGAACCATGGACAGCTACATTAACAGATTATATCCATTACTATAGATAATAGAAATAAAAAAGAATGAGATAATGATACAAACAATATTTATTGTCTTACTAATTGTAGTGGCTTCATGCTATGCTTAAGGCATGCATATTGGTCTCTGGAAGCACACTGCAGGCTTGGATGAAGTTTATTATTAACATTAATATATAATTTCATAGTCAAACATTTTTTGAAAACATACTGCAGAGATTTTTAACTGACTGCATTATTTCTATCTTGTGATGGGGCTGACCATTTCTATCTTGTGAGTTCTTGACCAAGAACTCACACCAGGAGGAGAAGCATCAACTCTGCCCTTTTCTTGTTTTTCTCCTGTGTTACGCTCAACCCACCATTTCTTTGCAGGGATATTTTCAGCCACTTCTCCATTTCATGATGGTTAGTCTGATTAGACCTGGACAATAAAATGCATATCCACTTAACCAGGTGCATGTTAATATACTGACAGTGAACAGATGTGTGAGGGAGTCACAGCTGTCTTTTCCCTTCATGGAACTTGTCGTTGGGAGCACTCTATGCATATTACGTGGCATGTGACCCTCTCACATAAGAACCCAAAGGTGGGTGAGAGTATCAATATGTAAATAAAACATTAGCAAAGCTCTTATTATTTCTCAAAGATAAATAAATAGTTTTCTTTTCACTTCCCCCAAAATGTCCATGCTCACCTCACACCGAAGGACACTGAATTGCTGTAAGTGGAAGGACTAGAGTCTACTGATTTCAACAATCATTTTTTCATCAGAAAATACAATAAAGAAAATACAAAAAAAATTGTCTCATTGTAGTATAATTTGTTCAGAAAAGTGTGCATACCATAAGTGCACACCTTCATGAAGTTTCCTAAAGTGAATCCACCCACATGACCACGGTGAAGATCAAGAAATAGAACCTTCCCAGCACTCAGTGTGGTTGTGTGCTTCCGTCTTCCCCAGCATAACTCCTGTACTGACTTCTCAATCCACAGATTAGCTTTGCTTGCTTTTCTAATTTTACATGTAAGGAATCATACAACAGAAATTATTTTGAATCTGGATTTCTTTTGTTTAACATAATATTCATGCGATTTACCTGTGTTGGTAGGTGTAGTGTGGTTCATTCGCTTTTTTTGTTTTTGTTACATAGTATTTTATTGTTTAAGCATATAATTGCATATTTACCCATTTCAGAGTTGATGAATATTTATTTTTATTATATGGTATTATGAATAATAATATAATAAGGCTCATACATTTGGTGTGTGTGTTCATATATATAGTTATACACACATTTGAATTGGATATATATGTATATCCCATTAAATATGTATTTATATATACTTATAACATATATTTATAATTATAATATGTAATATATAATATATGTTTATCTATATTATAATTATATATATTTATATACACACACACACACACACACACACACAAATATACAGTGGATTTGCTGAGTCATAGATTGGATATATAGTGAGCTTTACCAGGTAGAGTAGAGTACATATTAATCAACCATTGTCACATTAATGGCATGAAGATAACCACATCAAAATGAGTAACATAAAACAATAAGCATTTATTACTCACCCATCTGTGATTTCAGTTGGGTTTACTGGGGCTTTGCTTGGGTGTCTCTCATCTTTCTTGGACCAGTGGCTTCTCTGGGTACATTATTTTCACAGCAAGAGACTGGAACCAAGATGGCTTCCCCAACTGCAAAAGCATATTTCAAGCCTCTGTCCACATGTTGTTTACCAACATCCGTGGTGCTATGCAAGTCAGACCCAAGGGATGGGGAAAGATCATGCCATCTACTATGTGGTCTTTGTTAGTGTGTGAATATATAATTCTATTACAGAGAAATGAGGAAATTTGGATCAATAATTCAATTGGCCAAATAGTTTTTTAACGTGTATCAATTTATGCTGCCCGCAGTGGTTCTTAAAGTTTCCATTACTCCACATTTTCAACATTTGGCATTTTCAGTCTTTTTAAAGATAGTCATTCAGCATCATGGTTTTAACTTATATCTATGGATTGACTAATAACGTTGCATACCTTTTCATATGTTTATTGCCGTTTCTAAATTGCTCGCCCAAGATTTTTACCCATTTAAAAAATTAGGTTGCTAATCTTTTCCTTATTGATTCAGGGAATATATTCTGAATAGGAGTTCTTTGTCAGTTATATCTTTCCCCACACTGCACCTTGCCTTTTTGCTCTTCTAATTGTATTTTGGATGAATATACACTTTTTATTTTGAATGTAGTCAAATTATCAATCTTTCCCTTTATGACGAATGCCTTTTATGTCCTGTTTAAGAAGCCTTTGTCTACTCTGAAGCCATAAAGATATTCTCTCATGTTTTTCTTCAAAATCTGTTTTGTTCTTTACATATTTAGATAGGCAATCTCTCTGGAATTTATGTATTTTATAAGGTAATGATTCAGAGTCATATGGATGTCTAATAGACCCAGTACCACCTATTGAAAGATCTTTTCCGTACCGCAGTACAGGGGCACTCTCATATCAAATGACCGTTATGTGTTATCCATCCCTGAACTCTTTTTTCCATTCCATTTGTCTGTCTTTATGTTAATATCACACTCTCTTAATTACTGTAGCTTCATGATACATCTTGACAATTGACACCATCAACCCTGTTCTTCAAGATTGTTGACTTTTCTTCACTCTATATTTTCATTAAAAATGTTTAAACTTGCTTGTCAATTTTTACTGCAATCATTCTGGGATATTGATTAAAATTACAATGATTAACTTGTGGAGAATCGATTATTACAACTTCTTTCAGTCCATAAGCATGAAATAATCCTCCATTTTTAAAAATATTTAAAATGTTTTCCTCAATAGGTTTCTGAGTAGAGGTCTTGTACCTCTCTGTCGTGTGTGTGTGTGTGTGTGTGTGTGTGTGTGTGTATTTGTAGTTACAAGTTTTTGTGCTATAGTAAAAGATATCTTTTGAAATTTCATTTTCTAGCAGTTTTTTCTCAATATATAAAAATAAAATTAATTTTATATTGTTTAGATCCAGTGACTTTCCAAAATTTACCTAACAAATTCTATCTTATCTGTATTTTTTCAGATTTTCTATATACACAATAATGTTATCTGCAAATAATGACAATTTTCTTTTTTCCAATTCTTATACCTTTTAGTTCTTTATCTTGCATTGTTACTTTGAATATATTATTATATGTTGAACTAAAATATTTTTCTGAAGTTCTTTATGTAGGTGCCCTTAATCAAATTTAACCTGTTCCTTTCTAGTCTTAGTTTGCTCAAGGTTTTTGATAGTAAATTTTACCCATTTATTTGCATTAACATGTTTGTATAATTTTTTATGTTATTCTGTTAATATGGTGAATTATATCCATTGATGTTTGAGCATTAAGTTAACCTTGTGTTCCTGAAATAAGCACAATGTGGTCATAATAATTCTTTTTATGTGTTGCTTAATTTGTTTTGCAGATATTTTGTTTGGTATTTTATTTATTTATGTTCATGTGAATTATTGGTCTCTAGTATTTTTCTTGCAATATCATTGTCAAGTTTTGAGTACAAAGATGTACTGGCCTTATGTGTAATATGACTTGGGAAGGAGACTGGCTTTGTCCATAGTCTGGAAAAATTTGTGTAATATTGGTTTTACTTCTTCCTTAAAGTGTTTAGAAGAGTTCACCAGTGATGTATCTTAGTATGGAATTTTCTTTATGCAAAACTTCACTTACTTCAATAACTTTTTTTATTTTTTTGAGATGGAGTCTTTAGTATCTATAATACCTGTCAACATAGTCAAATTATTTTTTCTTGTTTAGCCTTGGTGAGTTGTTTTGTAATAAATCACCTACTATTTAATCTACATTTTCAAATTCATGGGTATAAATTGATCATAATATTTTATTAATTTCAGTGCCTATAGAATTTGTAATCGTATCCTATTTTTCACTTGTGGTATTACTTTTTTGCAACTTGTTTGTTTCTTGATGTGTTTTGCAATGGATTTATCAATTGTATTAACTTCTCAAGTATCAGCTTTTAGATTTGATTCTCTTTATTGTACATCTGTGTTGTATTTCAATAATTTAGAATTTTGTCTTCATTATTTCCTTCTTGACATATTTTTCCTGTCACCATCTTATATCATTACTTCAAGCCTATCTTCCTATCTGCTAGGTTTAATTGAGACTATATGTTTTACTATAGTCATGATTTTAACTACATCTCATATATTTTGATATCTTGCATTTTTATTATCATTCAGTTCAAATTATTATTTAATTTCCATTTTGACTTTTTCTTTCACTTATGGGTTATTTGAGAGTATAAAGCTTAAATTGAAGATATTTGAAGATTTTCCAGTTAGCTTATGTCATTAGTGCTGTTCTTGCTTAACTTCACTGTAATCAAAGGAAAATCTATTCTCATTTACATCATTTGGAATTTGTTGAGACTTACTTTATGGCACAACATATGATTGTTTTTCACAACTCCTAAATGTCCTACCTCAAAATAATATGTTTTCTATAGTTTATGAATGCCTTTTCCTATGTAAATTAATTAGATTCACTGTTGCATACATTTTCAAATCTTACATTTCCTTAGTTTTGTTTATGATGATGTATTCCATTAATGACTGAAAGAAGTATCTTAAAATTTCCCACTATAATTGTGGCTTCATGTATTTCTCCTCTGAATTTGGGTCATTTTTTGCTTTATATCTTGTGAAGCTGTGTTATTTTGTGCATAAAAATTTAGATTAAAAATATTTTCCTAGTAGATTGACTCTCTGGTTATTACAACATCCCTTTTATTAAAATTTATTTTTATTTTTTATTTAAGATATGTGGTCTCGTTGCCCAGGCTTGTCTCAAACTCCTGGACTCAAGCAGTCCTCTGCCTTGGCCTCCCAAAGTGCTGTGAATATAGCTATGAGCCACTGCATCCAGGCTTCCCTTTTTTATCTCTAATAATATTTTTTGCCTTAAATTCTATTTTGTTTCGTATTGATTGTATGTTACAGATTTTCCATTATTTTACTTTTCTATAGTCTTCTACATAAGGAATATCTGTTGAAAGTAGCATAGAGTTGGTATTTTTCCTTTTTCCAATCTGTCAATCTTTGGCTTTCAAGTAGAATACTTATTTGTTGACATTTTATGTAATTACAAATATATTTGGGTTTAAATCTGTCATCTTACTACCTTTTAAAAATTTGTTTCAATTTTTTCATATTCAGTCTCCCTAATTTCTTGCCTTCTTTTAGATTTATTATTATTATTATTTCACTTTCTTCTACTATTTGTTTCTTTTACTTTTTTCTAAGTCTGGATTCCCAAGAAATACAGCCTGAGATGAGGATCTATGTTCAAGTTATTTACTGCAGGGATGCTCTCAGGAGAAGAAAAGTAAAGGAAGCAGAATAGGTCAGGGAAAAAAGTCAAGCAAGAGTGGCTCTCTGCTGTAGACTAGCTTCAATATGATCTCAGGGGAATCTCTGGAGCACAAATTGCACCATAAAGTTAGTCCTCCTTGAAGGAAGGGAGCTGGCTTTTTGTACTCCTGTCAGTCAAACATTATTCAAGTTCTGTTGTGGGGAAAGAATTAGGGCACATAGCTTGCATTTCCTTGCTTTTTAATAAGGTTAATTTTTTCTTGTTTGTTCACCATTTGTGATTTTTCTCCTGTGAAATGCTTGTTCATATATATTGCTCATTTTTCTATTGGATTGTTGGTTTTTTCTGTACTTCTTTATAAATTCTGGATATTCATTCTTTGTCAGTATACACTGCAAATATTTTCTCTTTCTTGTTTTTTCATTTCCTTTATTTTTTTCACAAATGGGAAGTTCTAAATGTTTTTTTAATTTTTTTTTTATTTTAAAATCCCCAGTACATGTGCCAGAAGTGCAAGTTTATTACATAGATAAATATGTGCCATGGTGGTTTGCTGCATCTATCATCACCTAGGTTTTAAGCCCAGCATGCACTTGCTACTTTTCCTGATGCTCTCCCCGCCTCACCCACCCCCTCTCCAACAGGCACCCTGTGTGTTGTTCCTCAGCCTGTGTCCGTATGTTCTCATTGTTCAGCACCCACTAATAAGTGAGAATATGTGGTGTTTGGTTTTCTGTTCCTGTGTTAGTTTGCTGAGGATAATGACTCCTAGCTCCATTCATGCTCCTGCAAAGGACATGATCTCGCATCTTTTTATGACTGCATAGTATTCCATGTTGTATATGTACCACGTTTTCTTTATCCAGTCTATCATTGATGGGCATTTGGGTTGATTCCATGTCTTTGCTATTGTGAATATTGCTGCAATGAACATATGCATGCCTGTATCTTTATAATAGAATTCCTTTGGGTATATACTCAGTAATGCAATTGCTGGGTCAAATGATATTTCTGGTTCTAAATCTTTGAGGAATCACCACACTGTCTTCCATAATGGTTGAATTAATTTGCATTTCCACAAACAGTGTAAAAGTGCTCCTTTTTCTCCACAACCTTGCCAGCATCTGTTGTTTCTGAACTTTTTTATTTTATCTTATTTTATTAATTTTTTTTTTGTGAGAGTCTCACTCTTGTCACCCAGCCTGGAGTGCAATGCCCCAATCTTGGTTCACTGCAACCTCTGCTTCCCAGGTTCAAGCAATTCTCCTGCCTCAGCCTGCTGAGTATCTGGGATTATAGGCACTTATTACCAGGACCAGCTAAGTTTTTGGGTTTTTAGCAGAGACAGGGTTTCACCATGTCAGTTAGTCTGGTCTCAAACTCCTGAACTTGGCTGATCCACCTGCCTTGGCCTTCCAAAATGCTGGGTTTACAGGCGTGAGCCACTGTACCTGGTTGGACTTTTGAATAATTGCCATTCTGACTGGCATGAGATGATATCTTGTTGTGGTTTTGGTTTGCCTTTCTCTAATGATTAGTGATTTTGAGCTTTTTTCCATGTTTGTTGGCCACATGTGTATCTTCTTTTGAGAAATATCTGTTCATGTCCTTTGCATAAATGGGAAGTTTTAATTGGTATATTTGAATTTATTAGTCTCTTCTATTAGAATTTGTGAAGAACCAACCCAACCAATCAATGATAGACTGGATAAAGAAAATGTGGCACATATACATCATAGAATACTATGCAGCAATGAAAAAGAATGAGTTCATGTCCTTTGCAGGGACATGGATGAAGCTGGAAACCATCATTCTCAGCAAACTAACACAAGAACAGAAAACCAAACACTGCATGTTCTCACTCATAAGTGGGTGTTGAGCAATAAGAACACATGGACACAGGAAGGGGAACATCACATATCAGGGCCTGTTGAGGGGTAGGGGGGCTAAGGGAGGGTTAGTTGGGGGTGGGGGGATTGGGGAGGCATTGTTAGGGGAAATACCTAATGTAGATGTTGGATGGATGCATGCAGCAAACCACCATGACACATGTATACCTATGTAACAAACCTGCATGTTCTGCACATGTACCACAGAACTTAAAGTATAATTTTAAAAAAAACTAAGTAAAAGAATTGTGAGTTTCATTACATTTTGTTCTCTTGTTTACAGACTTAATTTCTACCTCAATCTTATAAAATACTTTTCAGTGATGTGTTCTAAACATTTTACAGCTATGCCTTTAACATTTAAGTCTTTGCTTAAGCTGAGATGGATTTATGTATGGTGTGAATTAGGGATGCAAATTTAATTAGGAATCTTAATTCCACTTGTAATCTTAACTCCCCCTTGCCTTGTAACATGATATTTTACAGCTTCTGCAGATTAGCACATAGACATCTTTGGGATGAAAGAAATTATTCTGCCTCCTACAGTGTGCTGTTTGGCCTCAAAGTTTCATATCCAACTTATATGCAAAATATAAGTTGGATATGAAAACATTCACAACTGTCTAATTCCTCCTAACAGACACAAATGTCTCAACTAATTACAGCATACACAGTAAAAAAGAAAAAAGTCATCTAAATTTCATCAACTTGAAAGTCTTAAGTCTAACCATCTAAATCATTTAAATCAGGTATGAATGTGGCTCTGTGTATAATCCATTCTAAGGCATAATTCTCCATCTGAAACCTGCAAAACTCAAGAAACAAGTTATCTGCTACCAAAATATACTGTGGTAGGACAGACATAAGATATCAGTTACAGAAATTCCCATTCAAAAGGGGAGAAAATTGAAGGAAACAAACAAAAAATCCAAGAGTCAGTGGTTCCATGCAATTTTGAAATCCAGCCAAGAAAACTCCATTTGGTTCCAAGGTCTGGGAATAATCCTCTATACTTGAGACACCTCCCTCTGGGCTGGAGGCTTCAACCTTTAGGCTTATGGATTTATTTTCACAATCATAACTCCTTCTTCTTAAAAGATAGTATGCATTTACAGCTGAGTAGTTTTACCAGCCTGTTTCTTGCCTGTAGAATCTGGAGAAGGGGTTGACAGACTGTTTTCATTTCATCGTCTCCCTGCACCTTTCAGTCCAAGATGGCAGTATTTCTGCTAATAAGAAATTTCAAGAACTTTGTTGATCACTCATGTATGTCACGAAGATTCATGCCATTAGACAAGAGGCTCCTCTACAGGTCTTTCATGGATAATCTCAACTCTGTTCTTGGCTTCTGCATAGATGGCTGAAACGATCCATGAGTAACACTTCTAGTCTCTTCAAAAACCATCTGTGCAACTGAATACTCTGATCCTTTGATCCTTCCAAAGCACTGGCATAAGGCTGTGCACCACACCCTTGACTTTCTCTACCAAGCACGCTTCCCTGAAAGTGAATATCCTAATTTTAATATCTTTTATAATATGGATAAGCCAAGAATTTTCTGAATTATCAAATTCCAGCTTCTCTTTGCTTAACAGTTCTACAGTCGATCTCTTTCCTCTTGCATTTTATTACAGCACGGAGAAGAAACTAGACCTCACCTTTAATAATTTGGTTGAAATATTTTCTGCTGATATCCAAGCACATTTTTAACAAATTCTGCTTTCCACATACCTGTACACAATTCTGCTAAACTTTCTGTCACTATGTAAAAAGGATCCCTTTTCCTCTTATTTTCAATAACGTAGTCCTTATTTCCATCTGTGCTGTCACTGGGAGTGCCTTTAATGCCCATATTTTCACCAACAATCTGCTCATAATTATCTAAGCATTCTCTAAGATGTGGTAAGTTTTCCCTATCATGATCCTCACTTTCTTCCATGTCCTCACTAACAGAGACATTAACAGAAATATTTCTGCTAACAGTGTTTGTGAGGCAATCTAGGTTTTCTTCTCTCATGCACTTCAGAATTCTTCCAGCCTCTGCCCATTGCCCAAGTCTAAAGTTAATTCTGTATTTGTAGGTATTTATCTCAATAACATCAAAACTTACAGGTACCAAAATTTAAATTAGCTTCCTATTGCTATTATTACAAATTATCATAAAGTTTGTGGTTTAAAACAGCAAAAATTAATTATCTGACAGTTATGAAGGTTAGAAGTCCAAAATAGGTCTTACTGGGCTGAAATAAAGACATTGGCAGGACAGTGTTCTTTCTGGATCTTCTGGGAGGAATTCATTTTCTTGAGTTTTCCAGCCTTTAAATGTTACTCACATTTCTTGGCTCTCATCCCCTTCTTCCATCTTCAAAGCCAGTAATGGCCAGTCAAGTCCTGCTCATAGTGTATCACTGACTCTTTTGACTCCTTCTTCCACAGTTAAGAACCCATGTAATTGCACTGAGCCCAGATAATCTAAGATAACCCCACTGTTTTAAGGTTAACTAATTAGCAACCTTAATTTCCCCTTGCCATGTAATAGAACATATTTCAAGGATCCGTATCTTTTTTTTTTTTTGCCACTGAGTCATAGTATGCATATCTTTATGGGGATGTCTATCTGCCTCATGACACGCTTATTATAGATTTCTGTGAATATCTTTTAATAAATAGTTTTTAATTAATATTTTTAAAACAAATTAAGAATGTGTCTAATGTGTCTTTTAAATTTCATGAGGCACAATTACATATTCATTCATAATTTCTTCATTCATTGTGCAAATGTTTTGAAGACTAATCTGAGTTTTGGGTACGCAATTGGGAGCTGTCAAAATGGAACTGTCTCTGAGAGGCAGGGGAGCATGTGGCTAAGCTCACAGATTCTAGAACTGCCTGGGGTTGAATTCATTGCCACAGCAGCAACACTACTTATAAGCTCTCTGATCTTGGGATAGTTATTTGTCCTTCCATGCCTCAGTTTTCTTATCTTAGCAAGAGGCTTAAACTAGTGCCTAACACATTAAACATCACATTAAGTGTTTGCCGTTAACATCATTTTCATTTTCAGCCCTCAAGGAGCTCATGGTTTGGTTGTGGATTCAGACAAGTAAACAAAGTGTAATTGTTTCCATGACTAAGGTGAATTTTAGACATAATGAGGCTTACTGCATTTTGGTTAGACTATAAATTCAGCTTATCTAAGAAAATAAAATATTTTCTTCTCCCTGACTATCATCTCCCCTTTCTCCTGTGTTCCCTCATGAAATGTTAGCATTCTGCTCAACTTATCCATGTGAGAAGTCCAGGTGCTCTCCTGCCCTTTCCTTCCCCATCCTTCACATCTACTCAGCCAAGTCCTGTTGATTCGACCTCACTAACATACTCTTTTCCCTTCTTTTCATTCCTTTTCGTGTCCCTTTTCCATTCTTTTATCATCATTAACTTTGAATATTTAGTACTTTACTAATTGGGCTACCTACCTCTTTTATCTCACCCTTTTCTTCTATCTGTCACAAAGCTTCCAGGGTGATTTTTCTAGAAAACAAATTTGATTGCTTTCTGTTGAAAACACTTTCACCCTCAGGATTAAAGCCAAACCCTTTCACATGATATATGCATCAGTTAGTATACTTTTGTCCACTGTAAATTAAATCTACCTAACTTTTGACATGAGTCCCTAGTAAATACACAGGGGTTTATTTTCTTCACATGATAAAACGTCTGCAAACAAGTGATGGCTGGGATTTGTTCAGAGCCTCAGTAAAGAATCCAGGGTCTTTCTCCCTTTCTACTTTGCCACTGTTAACATGTTGGCAACTCTCATGCATGCTAACTCATGGTCACGTGGTGCCTGCTACTGCTCCAGGCACCATATTTATGTTGAAGGCAGGAAGAAGGGGAAGGGACAAAAGATTTCTCTTTACATCTTACTGGCCAGAACTGGATCACATGTCTGCTTGTTGGCCAGTCATTGAGGAAGGGGAACAGTCCAGTCATGATTTAATCCCTAGACTGAGAAGAGTATTGCCTTCCCAGAGATCAAGGGATCTCTATATGTGACCCGAGTCAAGGTTCTAATAGTAGGGAAGACATGGTGAATGACATTGGGTAAGCCACAGGCAGGGTTTGCCACAGCATCCATGCCTGATCTGGCTTTTGCTTACCTCTTCAAGCTCATTTCTCACCATCGTCACTCTCAATCCACACAGCACCCTTAACCCTAATCCAGGCTATCTGGGTCTCTGTTATATGTAATTTTCCAAGATGCTATTGTTGCATTATGCCTTTGTGCCTTTCCTTACATTGTTGCATCTGTCTGGGAACCCTCTGTGTTATGTCTTCCTAGCAGAAATGTTCTCATCTTCCTGGAAAATATATCCTTATCCTCCAAGAAAATTAGAGTATCTGTCCCTCTGTGAAGACTTCTGAGTCTGCCTGAGCTTCCACTCTAACCTGTATATGCTTCCATTCCAGTAGGTATTGTATTTGTGTGTTATATATTTGTTTTCCCTCCCTAAACAGTAACTTCCTTGAGAGTGGACCAGTGTTTTACTGTTTTTGTATTTTCAAAGTGCACAGTGGCTGGCATGAAGCTTTTCTTTGGACATATTTGGCTGTGACAGTAGAGGGGATGTATTATCTGGAGCTTGAAGGATGAGTAGGGTTTGCTAGAGAGGCTGTGAGGAAGGTCATTCAAGCAAGAGAGAATGGCTTATGTTTCCTAAATGACCTTTAGGTGTTACCTTAAAAGTCATTTCCTTCTCTCATCCCCATGCCAGTTTATGTTACCCTGCTCTATTTCCACTTTCCTTATCACAACATCGATCCCCTCTTCCTCCCATCACTTACCCACCTAGCCGATCTCAGCAAAGGGAATTACCATTCATCATTCATTCACTCAGTTCCTCAAGCTAAAAACATAAAATGGTCATTCTTACTTCCTTACTTTCCAACATGTCTTTTATTCATTCCAGCAGTATGCCTTGCCAGCTCCATCTCCAAGTTACCCTGTCGTTACTTCTTTTCAAGTCAATCTTGGCCATGCTCATTCAAGCCAGCAGCATTTCTCTCTTGCCCTTCCTTAAAATTCTTCCTTCTGCTAAGACTTTTGCTCTCTCTCTCTGCATACCATTCTTCACTCAGCTGCCAAGGTAACATTTTGCAAACCCCAAACAGATCACACCTTTCCCCTACTTAAAATTCCCCATCTCCTTTAGAATAAAACCTTTTCTTGGCTTCCAAGGCCCTATGTGTTCTGCCCTCTGTTTGTCTGTCAGACTTTGTGCCTGTTCCTCCCTCCCCTGATTCACTGATCCAGACCTCTTTGCCTTCTTGCTGTTTTCTGCTCTTCTGTCTACCTGGACTACTCTTTCCCCAGTGACTCCCATGACTTGCTCCTCCTGATAATCCTCATCTCTTCTCATTCAGATATTGGCACTCAGAATGTACTGGTAAGTAATGAGGGATTTGGAGTCAGATTTCTTGGATTTAAAAACAAGAGACATTATATAAGTTTCTTAAATTGCCTTTGCCTCAGTTTCCCTCAACAACTTTAAAGTTTGTAAGTACTTAGGAGAAGCCTTGCCCATAGTAAATCTTATGCAAATGGGGCTCATTATAATTTCATCAACTTAAATATAACTCTTCAGAGAGACTTCCTCACTCAGTGTAAAAGAGTAGCCCCCAGTATTTCTATCTTATCAGTTTGTTTTTAATTCTTTGTAAAACCTATAGCATTGTTTTGCTTGTTCATTTCTGTGTTGCTTTTTCCTCCTAGAATTGAGCTGGAGAGAGCAGAAGGTACGTTCCTGCTGTATCTTCAGCATCAGGTACAGGTCTAGCAACTGGTGGCACTTCAATTGGTAACACACACACAGGTGTGCCACTGACCTTGGAATAAAATCCAGACTCCCAACTCCATCCTACAAGGCTGATGCTGTCTTCTCTCTGTCTTTCTGACCCCATCTCTAACCTCCCTTCTCTTTCCTCATCAGGCTTCTTTCTTAGCATGAGTTTCTTCCCACAGGATTCCTTTGAGCACCTTCCAAATAAAGTTCTCAGACTTTCCTCAGAAGACCTAATATTACTCCTAATTTTTCTAAATTTGCAGCCAGCACCCATCTTAGGTCTTTTGCTATGGATTCCACTCTTCTAGACGTTAAAACTTTCTCTTTGAATTCATGTCTTACTTTAATTTAGTTCCCATGTTACACGGTTCCTGTCTGCTAGCCTCTCTCCTCCTTCTAGCATCCCACTTCAAGGGAGTTTAGCACCACGCTGTTTGGTTACAAATTTAATTTTAGGGACATTGTAAATAATGTTAGCATACTGCCTGGATATTCTTTTCTCCTTGTCCTCTATACACGGATTATGGTTGACAACTCACCATTGACACAGTATATGATTCCAATTCTTCTTTTTTAAAAATAATTACTATTCTATTTCTGGGCAAGACCCCCAGCCAGGGAGGTAAACAAGTAAATCATTATGATTTTACATGCCTACAGAGAGAGATGAAAGGATATAATAGCAGAATAACTAAAAAGCTATCGTGTTGGTTAATTATAACTTTAAAATAATTTATTCTTTGGAGAAAATAAAAATAAATAAATAAAAACCCTAAGAAATTACGGCTCGCGATGTAAATAGATCTCTTTGATTACACTTAAATGTAAATAACTCCTTTTAAAAATTGGGTTCTGATTTTGAATACACTTGGAATTTCATGCCTGGTTCCAGATTAATAATGATAGAATAAAATTCCTTGGTATTTAACACATTACTGTGACACAGCGCTTCCTTATCATTTTGGGAAGTTTAAGGCCAAACTGAAATAGTAAGAGCATTAACCCAATTCTTAGAGAAAAAAAAGAAAAAAACTGGAATAAAATAATTAAGTCCCCTTTGCCTCCTAATGAACTGGCATGCAACTGTAACCAATTTCCCTTTGCTTTTCCTTTGATCTCTTTAAGCTCTCCCTTGGTCAAACCTCTACTGTTTGAATTGCACTAATTTGTAACTCGGCTTCTTCCATCTGGGGATACAGATTTGTGCAGGCCCGTTCCACGCTGGGCTAAATGCGTTCAGCACCTGGCTGAACATACTGGTTTCAGCATATTTACCCAAATTGTTAGTAAAACATCAGAAACAGTCGGCTCCTGCGTATCAAATTGCAAATGGGGTCCCTGTCACTTAATGCTAATACAATTTAGACTTGAAGTTCACAAACAGAAGTGCGGCATTTCCAATTGTATCAACTGCAGCCTCTGGAATCCCAGATTTGGTGTCTAAAACATCCAGAGAGAGAGAGAGAAAAATAAGTGCAGTAATTCAGTTGGTCCCAGGCTCGTGTTTCATCCATATTCTGTGGATAAATTTTTGACTCTTCCTTTTCATCTCCTTTTAACCTCCCCAAATCTTTTGACTAGGGCTGTGTCCTGAGTGCTATAGCCACTCTCATTTCCTGTGGTCTTTTCAAATCCACTCTTTTTAGCTCCCTCTGTTTGGTTGAGGGATTAGAGCTTCTTAGCCTTAAAGCCAATTTTGAAATGCAGGTTGAGGGTCAGTGGTGAAGAAACTGTTTCCTCCTTCCATTTTTGTCTTGAAGTATCCTTTTTGACTTACATGTCTAGAAACCAACAAAAGCTTTCTATTATTACGGTAGTTGGAAAATGGCCCAGTTCCAACCCAATCCTTTGCAGCAAAGAGGTCCCTCCCCTGTTCTTGCCTTATGCTGTAGATTTCATTATTGTCATGCCTTGTTTACTTACATTTCTATCTGGTGACAATAGGCTTTTCAGCCTTTAAGCTTCAGGGTCCTTGGCTGCAGAAGGAAAGCCAAAAAAAAAAAAAAGAGAGAGAGAGAGAAAAATATGAGATGCCTGGAGAAATTGCCCCCTGGGACTGGCTTCTCTGTGTAGATTCTGAAACACTGATGATTAATGCATTGTGTCCTACCCATCTCTCTTAAAAAAATTAGAATCTGTGAATGAACCAGTTTGCTTTCTTAGCTTAATGTCTGGCTGGGGTTTCAGAGCTGTGAGCAAAGTTAGTCGCTTGTTATGTCTTCTAAGGAGGGGATGTAGTGGTTCCAGGACGGATAAAAGCTACTCTACACTGCCATAGGAGTAGGATCTTTAGCTGGCCCTGCCATCTCCTATGACACAGAGGAGACTTTTCTCCTCCAACACATAGATAGGAACAGAGTCCACCCCCTCTCCAGTCCCCCACTACCCAGTGACACAGCAGCCTTAGGAAATCAACTCTCATGTTTCAACACAGCCAGGATTTTCCAAGGAATAGATTGAAATTGTGTCTGTGGTTATGAGCCAGAATTTGTGTGCTTATATGTCATTTGTGTGGCCAGAGCGATAATTTTTTATAGTATCCATCAATTTATTTATCCACCCACTGCTTAGTCATTATTTCATGCATTCATTTACCAGTCCTCAAGCCAGAGCGCTCACCGCCTTCTGTGTCCTGCACTGGGTCCTGGCAATAGATACTAAATGATGAGCAAGAGATGAATAAGAAAGTTGAAACAAGACTGGGGACTCTCCCACAACAATTCGTAACCAGGAGACATCAGTCACAATCCTGATGTGAAAAGGGTGGTGAAAAGGTACAGGAGTGTAAAGGGTCAAATAATTCAATCATTTGGCAATAAAATATTTTGTTGAAAGCAGTGAGGATGAGATGAGTGGATTTTGTGTATTCCATCAGTGATGAGAGTTAAAAGAGGTTGTCTTAGGAAAGGGGTGTGGTGAAACTGGTGTTGCAAAGTCAAATCTCAGATGAAAGGCTTGGCTGTGGTGGCCTATTTGATACAGTGGGCCGATTTTAGGGAGGTCCTCTGTGTATCTTAGATGTGTATCCTTTTTCTTTTTTTCTGCTTATCATAGGAATCCATCTCCTGTGATGGGGAAGCCCATCCCTTAGGAGACTTGATGACAGTGGACAGAGACTTGATGACATTATAGATCCTGGAAGTCGGATCCTGATTTACCTAGTTTCCCTGCAGCCAATGCTTTGGGATGTGCCTTGGACTCAGCTAATCAGATACAGGTGCCTTAGGCTGTGAATGGTGAGCCACTGATGCGAAGAAAAGCAGAGAATTTATTCTGGGAGCAAGTGGCAACAGCTACAACATCTGCATCCAGCTTCTAGAGGAGCAGTGGCCGTGGTGGTGGTAGCACTGTCTGTCTATCAGGCAGTAATGACGATGGTGCACCCTGCCATGCCTCATCTTAGCACTGATGCAGTGTTGTTCTCCTGCAAGGAAGTTCAATTTTGCTATTTCACCTAGAAGCACAGCCTCTGAAACTGGTTTCCCAACATTCCTTCAACTCTAAAGAATCCAGTATCCTAATGGTAGAACAGTTTATGATTTAAATTTGCCCATGGTTTTCTGTTGTGTGAAATAATCTATTGCCCAAATTTAATTCTCTTTGAAGTCACATCCAAGTTAGCATAATCCCATTCAAAAATCTTATTTTTAATGTTTAATTTTGTTTCTAATTAACTTTTTATTTTGTAAAAATAACTACAGCAAAGTTGCAAGAATATTACACTGACCTTACCCTTCATCTACATTTACCCACTGTTAACATTTGTGCCGCATTTTTGCTTTTTCTTCCTTTCTACACACAAACGTGCATACATTCTTACTCCTTCCACTATTCTTATTTTTATCTTTTGCTGAACCATTTTTGGAGAGCTGACATTTCACTCCAAATATTTCAGTGTCACTACCCTAAAGAAAGTGATATTTTCCAATATAATCACAATGCAATTATCAAACTCAGGAAATTTAAATTTAATAAAACTAATATCTAATATACAGTCTCCATTCAAATCTTGTTAAGTGTTCCACTGCTGCCTTTTGGCTATCATTTTTCTCCCTAATCCAGAATCCAATTCAGGATCATGCATTACATGTAGTCATTGTGTCTATTTGGCCTTCTTTCTCTCCCTCTCTTTTTTGACATTGACATTTTTGAAGGTTACAGTCTGTTGCTTTGTAGAAGGCCTGTTAGTTTGGGTTTTTCAGGTTGTTTCCTCTTGGTTTGATTTAGGTTATGTGGTCCCAAGTCTTTGACAAATCCCTTGAATTTGCAACCTGTATCTCAAATCCCTGACAACATTGAATCTGTAATTTCATTTACTAAAGTAGGCCTGAGATGGTAATTCAATTCTCTTTAGTTGGATAAGTGACTTTGTAACTACAGAAAAGTATAAAATATAAGTATAGAAATGATAAAAAATAAATTTGGTGTTTAAGCCCTCATGTAAATTGTGATCATACAAGTGTAATTAAAACTTTTGTGTTCATTGTGTTGTTTGGATAAACTTGGTAGGACGTTTGAAACATTTAGGATATAATGACATTCTAGAGAATCTAGCTTAAGATTTTAATTTAAATTGTAAAATGGTTTTATTTAATTACATTTGCTTAAAGCTTAAGAGATTTGAAGTTATTAAATTTATATATTGCTTTTGAAGATATTGAAATGCTTACCTGTATCTGAGCTACAATTTGATAAATTCATATTTATTAAAGTTCGAAAAGTTATTGAAGAGTTACAAAAATTTTTATTGCTAGGTTTGCCTTTCTTGGTTGTTTGAAGTGCTTGAGAAAATAAAATATATTCATTTCATGATCATAGTTTGATGTGTTTAAGGAAATTTAATTAAGTTTAGATAGTATGAGATATTTTAACTTGTTATTTATAAACTTTTATGACTTTAATTTGATATGTCTGAAAAAAATGTGTTGAAGTCTGAAAATAATGCTTAGGAAAAATTAATCTGTGAAATTTATGACATAAATTAACAGAAATTAAAGAATGAGAATGTTTTTAGTTTTCACACCCAATTATTAAATTTGCAAGCAAATATACTGGATTTGAAAGTTGAATTTAAAGGCTAAAGGAAAGACAGATTTTAAAATTTTTAAAAAGTGAGTAAATTACTATCAATAAAAACCTAAGCCATAGGAAATTTTTTTCCTATACCCCAATCCTTCTTTGGACATTAAAGAAACAGTGGAGGCCGGGTGCGGTGGCTCACGCCTGTGAGGCCACTTTGGGAGGCCGAGGTGGGTGGATCACGAGGTCAAGAGATCGAGACCATCCTGGTCAACATGGTGAAACCCCGTCTCTACTAAAAAAAATACAAAAAATTAGCTGGGCATGGTGACGCGTGCCTGTAGTCCCAGCTACTCAGGAGGCTGAGGCAGGAGAATTGCCTGAACCCAGGAGGTGGAGGTTGCGGTGAGCCGAGATCACGCCATTGCACTCCAGCCTGGGTAACAAGAGCGAAACTCCATCTCAAAGAAAAAAAAAAACAGTGGATAAGTTCTGGGTACACAGTTCCTGATCTGATTATTAAGTCTTAAGAAAGACAGACAGATGGACAGAAAATCATGGTACAAAATTCTGAGTACAATGGAAGAGGCAGGCCCAGGGGTCTGGAGAAGGCACTTATCTCATCTCAGGGTGGAATAGGATCAGAGAATGCTCCAGGTGTGAGGACGTCAGAACTGAGTGCTACATGGTGAACAGGAGTTGATCTAGTCAAAGAGGAATGGAATGGCTTTCCCAGAATGAGTTAAAGAATTGCAACAGTGCTAGGGAGAGGGAGGTATGAGAGGCAAGAAATGTTGTGCTTGGCAAGATCCAATCAGATCCCACATTGCATAAGGCTATGATAATTTTTTTCAAGTGATTTATTTATTTATTGAGGGTCCACTGTGAGCCAGCATCTGTGTTTCTCTTTCAGGGCAAAGACATGGGAGATGCATGCCTTCATTGTATAGTAGCTGTATCAGTCTTCTCGGGCTGCTCTAATGAGTCTCACAGGCTGGACGGCTTAAACAACAGAAGTTAATTTTCTTACAGTTCCGGAGGCTGGAAGTCCAAGATCAAGGTACAAACAAGGTTGGTTTTTTGATCAAGGTGCCAACAAGGGTTTGACCTCTTTCTCTGGGTTGCAGATGGCAACCTTCTCGCTGTGTTCTCATGTGGTCTTACCTCTGTGCCCATGCAGAAAAGAGAAAGTGAGCTCTAGAGTCTCCTCCTCTTCTGAAAAGGATACCAACTCTATTGATTTAAGGCCCTACTCTAATAACCTAATTTGACCTTGACTACCTCCCTAAAAGTCCTATCTCAAAATACAGAACCTATGAATTTGGAGGGCATACAGTTAAATCCATAACATTAGCATTCATTATATTGCACTCAAGTAAGTCGGTTTATCGATAGGTCTACATGACAAGACTGACAGTACCATCAGAATTGGAGTACAGACTTACCTTTTTTTATATTTCTAACACTTGGCATGAAGCCAAAAACATAGGAAGCACTAGATAAAATCCTATTACGTGAGTAAAAGAAATTACTAAATGAATAATGATGGCAAGTAAACTCAGCGTGACAATTCAGTATGATATGATTTAAACTTTTATTTAACAATATTATCTGGGGTCCATCGTGTGCCACACTTCCTAGAACCTTTGAAATATCAGTGAACAAAACCGTTAAAACTCTCTGTGGTTTAGGTAAAATTCCCTAGAAGCTGCTGAAACAGGTATCTGTTCAAGTAATTTTTCCAAGAAATGGTCATAGGAGAGGGGAATGAAGGAAGCAGAATAGGGAGGGAATGAAAGCTAAGTAAGAATGAGGCTGCAACTGGAGGCTAGCCTTAGTTTGTTCCCATGGAGAAGCTCTGAAGCACAAATAAAATAGCAGAGTTAGTCTTACCTTGAGACAAGGGGTGCTAGTGTTTTGTATACTCATGTCAGTCAGTCATTAGCTGAGGTCTTTCCTTCAGAGAATATAGGATATAGTTCCACAGGACAATGGTTGTTGTACTTGCCCATTTATAGGATGTAGAACTATCAAGATATTCTGAAAATCACCTTCATGCCAACCATTTTTTTCTGGGCCCATTATGAAGCAGCAGTTCTATATCCTGGTGAGGATGGTAGTCTATTACCCCTGCTGTCATATAGCATCTGCTTTCTGTGATTGCTGGTCTATTTGCATTAGGATGCCCAATGACCACGTAGCACTCTCAAATGCATCTCTTGGTGGAAACACGTCCTTCTCTGGAGACTAAGACTTCTGTACCTATAGCGTATAAACAGATACAGGACACATAAATTTCCTAAGTAGCTCATGCTACTCCCATTCCTAGTTCTTTCATCCATGTGTTCTGCCTGTTAGGTACACATCACCATATAATGACCATTGGTTTATAGTAGATACCCCATCATAAATTATAGCACTCATCTTCAAAAGGATGTCATTTTTTTTTTCTGAGACGGAGTTTCGCTCTTGTTACCCAGGCTGGAGTGCAATGGCGCGATCTCGGCTCACCACAACCTCCGCCTCCTGGGTTCAGGCGATTCTCCTGCCTCAGTCTCCTGAGTAGCTGGGATTACAGGCACGCACCATCATGCCCAGCTAATTTTTTGTATTTTTAGTAGAGACGGGGTTTCACCATGTTGACCAGGATGGTCTCGATCTCTTGACCTCGTGATCCACCCGCCTCGGCCTCCCAAAGTGCTGGGATTACAGGCGTGAGCCACCGCGCCTGGCAGGATGTCATTTTCAATCTGACCCCTCAGCTATACCTTCAAAAGGTTATTTCATCACTTTTTGTTTCATACCATCAAAAGGTTGTTTCATCTGGATAGTTTGCTGTCCTGCCATATAGCAATAGCTTCTGGATGGTTTGCTGTATGGCAGGACTAATGGATTGCACAGTTACATGCTCACTACTGTTTTCAGGATGTCCAGACATTCACAGTCCTTTTGAACTTTAACATGACAGAGAATGGAAAAATTAACAAAGTTCCACAGCAACTCTGAATTTGTACCATTATATGTGCCATGAGAATGCAAACTGCTTCTGATCTTCCTCTCATGTGGATATGGAAAAGAACACATTCATTAGATCAATAGCTACATATGATATACCTCAAGCTGTGTTAATCTCCTCTAGTAAAGACACCATATTTGGCACAAGCAGCTACAAATGAGACTACACTTGGCTAAGTTTGTGATAGTCCATTAACATCTATCATAATGCATCCAGTTTTTGCCCTAGTGAATAAATGGGATACGACAGAGTCTATTACTCCTGCGTTACTTGAGTATTTGAAGGTGGCATTAATATTTGTTGTATACTCCAGGATGGGATCTTGGTTTTGATTTACTACCTTAGAGCAGGGAGCAGTTTCAGGGACTTCCACTTGGCCTTTCCTACTACCATAGCTCTTACTCTACATGCCAATGTGGTAGTTCTGTCAACTGCTGAGTGTGAAATTGTTGTTTATGCCTTTAGGAGTAAGGAAAATAGCAATGGATGAGAATGAATCCACTGTGAAATGGACCTGGGCCAGGACTTCATTTATTATTTGAGCCCCTATAGGCACTCTCAGGGGTAATATTGGCACTTTGGGTTCCTGGGTACTAGTCCCTACTCAATTCTGTATCCTATAGCCCTTGAAGGATTTGAGAATTCCCCTTTCTGCAGTGTACAATTATTTGAGTACATAGTAATAATTCTTTTCTTTTTGTTGTTGTTGTTTGCTTGTTGGGGGAAAGAACTGGGAAGCACTACTGTGCTCACTGGCTGTGGTGTTATAGGATTTTTTTTTTCCATGGGAATATGATCTTTCATTAGTCAATGTGCTCTGGATCTGAGAACTCCTCAGGGCTGCAAACTGGGCAGTCAAGACTTTCTACTGTTTGAGACCAGCCTGGGCAACATAACAAGACCTTGTCTCTGCTAAAAATTAAAAAAAGAAATTAGGTTTTGTAGTCCTAGCTATTCTGGAGACTGAGACAAGAGGATCCCTTAAGCCTAGGAGTTCAAGGCTGCAGTGAGCTATGATTAGGCCATTGCACTCCAGGTGAAACACAGAGCAAGATCTTGTCTAAAAATAAATAAATAAAATTAAAAAAAAGACTTTCTACAGAGGTAGTGGGCCTTAGTTTTCTGATCATCCATTCTCTGTGAACCCTTTTTTTTTTGGTGAGACAGGGTCTTGCTCTGTTGCCCAGGCTGGAGTACAATGGTATGATCACGGCTCACTTCGGCCTCAAACTCCAGGGCTCAAGTAATCTTCCTGCTTCAGCCTCCTGGGTAGCTGAGCGTATAGGCGCATAACCACTGCACCTGACTAATTTTTGTGTTTTTTATAGAGACGGGGTTTCACCATGTTGCCCTGGCTGGTCTGGAACTCCTAGACTCAAGCAATCTGCCCATCTCAGCCTCCCAAAGTGCTAAGATTACAGGCATGAGCCACTGCACCAGGCTGCCATTCTCTGAACTTTTTTGATCATGTATTTTAAGCAGTACACTTTCTGGTTCCCATCTATTTTGCACCTAAGAATACTATGTTCTGTGAGCCATTGCCATGATCCCTATGGGTCAGATGCCTCTGGCTGCCATTCCAGTCTTGCTGTCCATTACAGTAACTGGACTCACTTTATTTTTTTTTCTGACTATTAAGGGCTGCCTCCTGGCCTCTTCTATTCCAGAGTCTTATCCTCATTGCTATTAGGGAGCCCACTTCTGTAATAACAACTTCTCCTATCATCACTCCTGACCTACAGAGGACAATTACTGCTCAGTTTTGCACTGCCTTTGACTCTCTCACCAGAGCCCTCTATCATTTTGGTTAATAAAATGCCCTCTGACCATCTTAAGAACATGTATAGTTGGTACATTTTCTGGTCTCCTAGGATAGACATATTCTAGCATCCCTACTTCTCTGAGGCTTGGGATTCCTTCCTCCAGAGTTTTCCATGTCTGCTCTGGCATCTCTCCTTTCTACAAGATAGGCCATAACATTTCCCAAGTTCTCAGGAGTTACTCCAGCAATGTATTTGAACAATCACATGGGGTCCTTGACAGGTGTTAAACATTGTATTACAGAGGAATGCCCCATGTTGACAAGGTCTCCATCATGGGCTTCCCATTCTTCCACTTTGTCCAGGGTGCTCAGGATCCACTTCTCTGAGTTCCTGGCAGTACAGTTAGCACATGGTCCTACAGTTCCTTTGATAAATCATTCCTTTCTTTGCTTAGCAGGATTGCTACTTCTGTTGTCATTTCTGGCTGAGATTTGTCTCTACTTATGGGTCTGGTGGCCTGTAGGAAAAGTGGAAAGAGATTCTGATGAAGGCAACTATTACTTGTAAAGCACCTGCTTCATTTTAGGTCTCTACGTAGTTTTCAGGCAAGAGGTTTTCTATGTTCCAAAAAGAGAGTGGGACACTTCTGCAGGTACAGAGGATTCAAAGGAATCTGGATGTCACTCTTCATGTGCATGTATCTGGATATCTCTGTCCAAAATCTTAGGGTTCTATTACTTTGTTTCAGGGTCCTGACTTTTTCACTGTATACTTCATAGGCTGATAATTCAAGATTCTCTTTAATTCTACAATTCTTTAAAAATTCTACAATTCTTAAAATTAGGTCTTGTGCCTAATCTTGAGCAATGTCTGCATGCTGGCTGTTGGAGATAAAAGTCTTTAAATGCTGCCAAGAATACTCTATGACTTTCTGCTGTAAGATGTTGAATAATAGATCCAAGCCTGTCATTTTTTCTTTTTAAGAAAACAATGATACTTAGAAACAGCCACCAGTTGCAGTTCTTATCATAATTATTTATTCTACATCTCTCAAGTGCCAAAGATACTGCACCAGCTAGTATACCTCTTTCCAATGGTGTCTCATCTGAGTCCATCAAAAGTAGTCTTAGCAATTACAATGTTTGAATATGCTGGGGACAATCTATAATCCAACTAACACTAGTACTGGGATCCTTATTGCCATTCAGCCAGCAAGTGACACAATTTGAGAATCCCATCCTTAGAGCCTCCTAGGACTACTCCACTTTGGGTACCAGTTGTCTTAGGCCAGGTTCCCTAAAAACAAAGTACCCATCCGGAGATGGGTATTGGTACTCAGGTGTTTTATTGGGAAAGTGCTTTTCAGAGCAGGTGAAGTGAGGAAAGAACGATAAAGGAGGAGAAAAGCTAAGCAGGGATGTAGTTTCAGAGGAAAACTAGTTTCAGTCTGATCTCACAGCGAGTTTTAGAAGACAATTTATACTACAAACTTAACCCCACCTCAAGACAGTGGGCCAGCTTTTGTTTGTCATTGGCTGTGGTCTGCCTCCTAAGAGAAGTGTAGTTAACAGTTATTTTTATTTTTTTAAGCTCAATTTTAAAAAAGCACGTTTGCTGTTGGGAATTACCTAAAGAGAACATTAAACTTGAAAACTAAAACTGAGGAGAAAATAAAAATAAGAGACAGACAGAATTATTGCAGCTAAATGGATAAGTGAGTATTTAAACTTCACCTAAGCTAGAAGTATGGAGTTTCATATGCAATGACTGCAGAGGAAGAGCAAAGGCAGAGGCTATAGTGAAGTGTGTTCAGGTCCCAGGTAGGTGTCCTGTGAGGTTACAAAGCAGAAGTATCAACTCTGAGTGTCGCTTGCCAGAATGGGAAGAAGTCTTTCTGACAGATATCAAATTTGATCTGCATCTTAAAGAGTAGAAAGCATTGTTTAGGTGGAAAAGAAGGAAGGGAAGAGTTTATATATTTGTGGTTTGTCCCTTCTGAGAAATTTATATTATTTTCCAAGTTAAAGCAGCTTCTCTAAAAAATATTCCACAAATATCTTTCTGAATTGAGGGAAACAGCATTTATTTAAGATCTACTGTATGCAGAATGTAGAGCTCATCCCCATTGGAAATAAAAGCAAAACAAAACAAAAAAACAGAAAAGCAAGAGATACAGTCTATCACCCTGCCTTTATGGCTTGAAAAGCCTTTGTCAAGCTGCCTACACAGGAACAAAATCCTCAGTATCCATTTCCTGGCACTTCCTTACAATTTGACTAATTCAAATATCACAGTTCTTTCTTCTCAGCATGCCCCTGCAAAGCACATTTGTCCTTGTAGACTTCATGTATTAATCGTGGATTTCTTCACTTTTGTTTGGATGACTGTATCTCCTTTACTCTGCCTTCCAGTGTCTGCCTGCATTGGTGAGTGTGCGCCATATTGGGGATGAATACAGATAGCTGTGCTATGCTTTGTAGTCTTAGTCTTATGACATATCACCTAGCCACACATTGCATGTACATAACCAAAGTAATTGGGATAAAACTGTTGTTGCTGTTGACGATGATTGGTGATGATGATGATGGAGAGACAGCCATCATGTGAATTCTCAGCACCTATACCAATGCTCAGCACAGAACAGTCTTTTAATTTGTTGATTGGGTGGATAGATGAAGGGTGAATACATGCATTAAAGGGTAACATAAAACTAGATTCCTCAGCTACTATTATCCCACACCTGGATGTGCTCTTTTAAATGTGAAAAAACTAAAAATCGATTATTCAATTATAAAAGTTTCCTTGTCTTTCTTTACAGATCATTATGTTGCCAAGGGCGGAGTTTATGGTTTGCTGTTATGAGAAGGACTGTGCCTCAGTGAAAAGAATATGGATTTTGAATGTGAAGACTGGTGTTAAAATATAATTCAGTTACCTTCTAGCTGTGTTATCTTGGGCCAGTCACTTAACCTCTCTCAGTCTTTCTCCGTATCTACAAAATAATAATAATAGTACACTCCATTGTACAAGATTTTTTAAAGATCCCATGAGATAATATGTTAGAAAGTGGCTTGTGTGCCAAGAGCAGCACAGAAATTCGAGCCACTATTCATTTCTTTGATGCAGGCAGTCCCAGCCATCCTTTCTTTCTGAATTCACAGGAGCTTAGCTTCACAGATATGTTATAATTGTAACAAATATGCTATACAAATATAAAGTATTAATAATAGGAAAACCGAGTGTGGCATAAATGGGAACTCTCTGTGCTGTCGCTGCAATTTTTCCATAAATTTTAAACTCTTCTAAACAATAAAGTTCAATAGTAAAATTCTTTATCCTCTTCTACAAAATAAAGTTGACTAATACACCAGAAACACCTTCATGGAGATACCCAGAAATAATGTTAGACCGAATGTCTGGGCACTCCATAACCAAGTTGAAGCATAAATTAGCCATCATAGTTGGAGTCAACAATAGTCCACACAGCAGACATTCACCCTCTTCGCAATTGTACCTCCACCCCTGGCAACTGGGAGCCTATCTCCTGTTCCACTTTTTGCACAGGGAACTCAGCTGCAAGGTCTGCTCTGCTCCATTGGTGGCCTTCCTTCCAGAGGGGAATACTGTCAGGAACACCTCCCTACTGCAGTAATAATGACACTTCAACATTCGCTGCCTGAGCCTGTTGTAGGGAACGAATGAGAGAATGTGTGGGAGTGCACTGTATGTGCTGTTGAGTTCTACAGAGATGAAAGGCTGTCATTATTCTGCTATTTTCCTGTGGATTAGCTGCATTCACATTATTTTTGTTTTCTAGGCAGAAATAGAAAAAGCTATTTCTGTAAAGGATGTTGAATATTGGCCGCCACTCTCTTCTGGTTTGTAGGGTTTCTGCTGAGAGATCTGCTGTGAGTCTGATGGGCTTCCGTTTGTAGGTAACCCGATCTTTCTCTCTGGCTGCCCTTAGCATTTTCTTCTTCATTTCAACCCTGGTGAATCTGACGATTATGTGCCTTGGGGTTGCTCTTCTTGAGGAATATCTTTGTGGTGTTCTCTGTATTTCCTGGACTTGGATATTGGCCTGCCTTGCTAGGTTGGGGAAGTTTTCCTGGATAATATCCTGAAGAGTATTTTCCGGCTTGGATTCATTCTCTCGCCACATTCAGGTACACTTATCAAACGTAGATTATGTCTTTTCACATAGTCCCATATTTCTTGGAGACTTTGTTCATTCCTTTTTACCCTTTTTTCTCTAATCTTGCCTTCTCGTTTTATTTCATTGAGTTGATCTTTGACCTCTGATATCCTTTCTTCTGCTTGGTCAATTCGCGAAGTTCTCGTGTTGTGTTTGTCAGCTCCTCACATTTGACTCATATTCCTTATATTCCTCTCTAAGTTGTCTATTCTCATTATTAGAGAAATGCAAATCAAAACTACATTGAGATACCATCTCACACCAGTTAGAATGGCGATCATTAAAAAATCTGGAGACAACAGATGCTGGAGAGGATGTGGAGAAATAGGAACACGTTTACACTGTTAGTGGGAGCGTAAATTAGTTCAACCATTGTGGAAGACAGTGTGGCGATTCCTCAAGGACCTAGAAATAGAAATTCCATTTGACCCAGCAATCCCATTACTGGGTATATATCCAAAGGATTATAAATCGTTCTACTATAAGGACACATGCACACGAATGTTCATTGCAGCACAGTTTACAATAGCAAAGACCTGGAACCAACCCAAATGCCCATCTATGATAGACTGGACAGGGAAAATGTGGCACATATACACCATGGAATATTATGCAGCCATCAAAAACGGTGAGTTCGTGTCCTTTGTAGGGACATGGATGAACTTGGAAACCATGATTCTCAGCAAACTGACACAAGAACAGAAAATCAAACACCGCATGTTCTCACTCATAGGCGGGTGTTGAACAATGAGAACACATGGACACAGGGAGAGGAGCATCACACACTGAGGTCTGTCAGGGGAAAATAGGGGAGGGACATCAGGGAGTGGGGAGTTGGGGAGAGATAGCATGGGGAGAAATGCCAGATATAGGTGATGGGGAGGAAGGCAGCAAATCACACTGCCATGTGTGTACCTATGCAACAATCTTGTATGTTCTTCACATGTACCCCAAAACATAAAATGCAATTTTTAAAAAGTGAATAAAAACAATAGTCAACCTTAGATAGATCTAAGCAAGTATTAACTGTAAATAGTAATACTGATATGTTTAATTTGTGGAGATAAAAAAATCAAAGTAGAAATAACATTCTGAATATTTGTAGTGTATAAACTCTGAGTGGTATTTGTAGTTATTGTAGTTAATAGCACTCAAAAATCATCCTGTGCAGGAAAAAGATAAAGATAGGTATGAATTTTTAAATTTCCAGAAAAACAAAAAAAAAAGAATAGAGGCGATATATGTGATTTCCAAGCTAATAAGGAAGAAAGAATGGAAAGCATATGGGTGGGGTTAAGGGAGGGTGGAGAGAGAGAAACTGAATTAATTGGATAAGTGGGTAGGCAATAAAAAACAGAAAAAGAGGAAACATAGCATGTATAAAGCATAATAGCAGAAGCCATGTAAAAATTTGGTAATCAAACACCACTGTGCAACCAATGCAAGTGTTTCCTAGTTACACTGCATAAGCTGGTTTTTGCAGCAATGTCTGGAGTAAAAGATAAAATTGAATAATAGGGGTCAGGGTACAATGGAGTCTAATATATCATTCACTATTAAAAAAACACCTCAAAAACTAGCAATAGATGGGAACTTTCCTAAACTAATAAAATAATCTATAAAAACCCTACAGCAAACAATGTACTTACAGGAAAAAATTTTCTTAAATTCAAAAACAAAACCAGGGTGTACCTGCTCTGCACTTCCCCAGTTGCAACTTCTATGGTCAAAAAGGTAATAACTCATGTAATTAGAAGAGAATTATGAGTGAGTTTCAAGGCCTGGAAAGTAGGAAGCAAAGTTGCCGTAATTCACAGATAATTCCATTTACAAAGGAAACCTAAGGGAAGATAAAAGCAAAGCAAAAGGCTGAATAAAACTGTTGAGTAAGGCTTATGCGTCTAAGATACAAAAGTTAAGGTATTTCTTTACATCAGCAACACAACATAAAACAAGCAAAAAATTCAGCTTAAAAGCCAGAAAATGACAATTGAAGTATGCAGTTGTAATCTTAACCAAAATACAAAGTACAAAGGAATACATTTTTGACAATGACATTATACATTATGTTTTGTGACAAAAACTTTATTGAAAGATATCAAGAGACATAATATATAGACATAGGAAGTATATGTACAGTAAGAATTCATATTGTAAAGAGGTTAATTTTCTCAAAACTGAGCAATAGAGTCAATGCCTTTTCAACCTATATCTCAACATATTTTCTTATGAAACATGATTGAGAAGTTCAAAGGTTTTCCTGGGATTGTGCATTGGTTGTGTTCTGTGGGAACCAGATGCCATGATGGAGTTGGAGGTACAAGAGGTTTATTGGGTGAAATTCCTCAGAAAGAAAAAAGGAAGAAGGAGCAGAAGTAGACAGGGAAGGGCTTTAGACTGCCATGTTGATTTGATCCCTGTAAAAGGAGAGAGGGAGAAAAGGAGGCATAAAGAGCCTCAGTCTGCAATGCAAATGTGAGAAATTTCCAGTGGTCCACATTGGTGAGTGTTGCTAAAATAATCACCTACAAAGGAATCTCAGTATGGCCCAACACAGTGAGCCCATCCTCAGTCACCACTGTGCTCAGTGCTGGGACTTGTCTGTCAGTGCATAGCCTTAGGTTTAAAGCTGAAGCTGATTCTGAAGACATCTCCAGCTTACTGCACTCCCCAATGGAGGATTCTCTCTTTGAGGGAAGACCTAAGTAGTAATATGCTTTATGGCTGCTACAAAGGGCAAGATGCCAAAATCAGCCACGACACTTTTGATGATGAAGTTCCTACCCAGGTGCAGTGGAGATTTAATTTTCTGAATATCAAGACTTATTATAATAAAGCTAAAGTGATCAAGATACTGCAATTTTGATACATAAATAGGGAGGGGAATGGGACAAAACAGGGAGCCAGAATCAGATCTACACATATATGGAAACTTGCTACATAATTGAGCTGGCTCTGATGATCAATTAAAAAGGATGGGAAATTCTATAAGTAATACTTGGACAGTTATCAATCCAGATGGTAAGAAATGAAAATGAGTCCTCTATCTCAGGCACAAAAACCAATTCCAGATGGATTAAGTAGTTATTGTGAATGACACAACTTTCCAACTTTTAGCAGAGATTATAAGAGAAGAATTTATGATTTTGAGATAGAATTTCTTAAAATACAAAAAGCACAAACCATAAAGAAAAATGTTGACAAATTTGACTACATTAAAATTGAGAACTTTTGATTATCAAGACGCATTATAAACGTGAAGAGGTAATTCACAACCCAGGAGAAGAAATTTTTATTTTATTTAAAAGAAGATATTTTTAATTATATAATTGACAAAATACTATTATTCATAATATCTTTTTTTAACTCTTGATAATCAGCAAGAAAAAAACCTAATGATTTTCAATGGATAAATGGACTAAAGACACAAATAAGAATTTAGATTAACTTCCCTCTTTTATCTTTCACACTTGAAAGTCTTCATGACTATCACATTGTCTAGGCTGGAATATTAAATACGCTCTTTTAAACTGGAAAAAAATGAAAACAAGCTACACAAAAAAGAAAACAAACTGTAACCAATTAAATTGTTGTAACTCATCAAACACCCTTGTATAGAAAATGTTATAATCCTACTAATTTTTATTTTTGATTTCTGCCTATAAAAGCAAGACCTTAATATTTACCTTTGAAGTACTGACCCCAGTTCTCTGGAATCCATCTTCCCAGAATGACCATTCCCAGCTTTTAGCCTCAACAACTATTTAAAACTAGAGTCCCTCTTGAACTCAGGAGGTGGAGGTTGCAGTGAGCTGAGATCGTACTACTGCACTCCAGCCTGGGCGACAGAAAGAGACTCCATCTCAAAAAAACAAAACAAAACAAAAAACCTGGATTCTGATTCTTTTGATTATTTCAGATTGGCATATATTATACACAGATTGAATTAGCATTATCTTTATTTCTTAGGTTTGGTTGAAAATATTTTAATACATGATAAGTACATGATATGATAAAAGCACTTTATCAAAAATATATCAGCAAAATTTGATGAAAATAAACAGCATTTTATTGTCACAATTCTTTCCAAGTGCATCAGGTTAAGCAAGGTGACTTTAAGTGAAAAAGTTACAGGTATAATGAATAGTTATTTGTTAAATCTTCCTGAAATTGATATATAATAAAGTATCTTTGCTGTCTTTCCCAGACACAAATGACTAATTCAAATTACTGAGAAATTTATTGCAAGTCAAATAGTTTCCAATTCTTTACTTTCAAACAAATTGGCAAAAGACTTTATCAAATTGTTAGCTGATGGGCTCTTGAAAATAATTTTTAAGATGCTAGATTACTAAGTAAATTTTTGCACAAAAGGGAGAAAAATTAAAAAATTGAGCAATTTTTCTTTTGCAAATTTTTTTTTTCACTTTCAGGTTTAATAAGAAAGGAAATGTTTCTGAGTCCTGCAACTTTCTGGAATGCTCAGAACAATGGTAGCATTGTTCCAGCCATCTCTGTTAGGTGAGGTCCATCTTTCTCAGCCTGCTCTAGGGAGCCTGGGCTCTGTTGGCCAAAAAAGCCAAACTCTGTAAAATACTTAAACAGAGGTATCCTGAGTCAAATGTGAGGACTGTAACCTGTGACACAGCCTCAGGAGGTCCCGAGAACATGTGCCCAAGGCGATTGAGTTTAAGTTTGTTTGTTTTTAAAATATGTTTTACGGCACATAAGACATTAATCAATATATGTGAAGTTATACATTGGTTTGGTCCAGAAAGGCAGAACAAACTCAAAGTGGGGCTTACAAGTCATAGGTGGCTTCAAAGATTTTCTGATTGGCAGCTGGTTGAAAGAATTAAGTTATTATCAAAAGAACTGGAATTAAAAGAAAAGAGTGTCTAGGTTAAGATAAGGGACTATGGAGACCAAGGTGGATATTATGTAGATGAAGTCTCATAGGTGGCCTTCCTTAGATGCAATGGATGGCACATGTTTCCTACTCAGACCATTAAAAGGTGCTAGACTTTTAGTCTCTTTCAGGATCAGAAAAGGACCTGGAAAGAGAAGAAAATTCTCTACAGAATGTAAATTTACCTCACAATAGACAGCTTTGCAGGGCCATTTCAGAATATGTCAAAGAAATATGTTTTGGAGTAAAATACTTTCAAGGCCTGCTATCTGTCATATAATGCTATATTAGAGTCAGGTTGAAATTTGGTATCTTACTGCTACAAAGAGTCTCTCTGTTTTAACCTTAATGCTGGTCAGCTGTGCCTGAGTGCCAACGGGAGAAAGGTACAATAAGGTATGTCTGACCCTCCTTCCCCTCATGGCCTGAACTAGTTTTTCAGGTTTTTTTGGAATCTTCCTGACAAGAGGAGGGATCTTTTCAGCAGGCTGAGGGATTTAGAATTTTATTTTTGGTTTACAGCCCAGAGATTTCTGAAGACACAGGAACCCACTTTCCGCCTTCTGTGTTGCCTGCTGTTTTCTCCCCCGGCTCTATCCTCTCCTTTACCTCAGCTCTCAGCCCCTGTGCCCACTCATTTGAGATTAAAGCTCATTTGAGAACAGAAACTGGTAGAAGAAATTGACAATTACTAAAGGTTTTATGTGAGAATTTGCCTTATCGCAAAGTTTTACCATATTTATAGCATGACAAATATTACAGTCTTTGCAACAATGTAAACTTCTATTGATTAATTTTAGATATCCACGTAGAAATATTTAAAAATATTTGAGGGAATTTTCAAAAAGTTTTAGCCGATGCCCAGACAAAACAACAACAACAACAACAAAACCCCAAAAAACCCAAAAATAAAACAGAAAGAAAAATTCGAGGAGCTTCACCCGAGAAGTTTTTGTGCATATGCAATCGGGCCCATATATAAAAATAAAAATGCTGAAAACATTTGAATGTCACTTGACAATAGAGTTGAGAAAAAGTATGCTGCATTCAAACAATGAAATACCATACAGCAATGGAATTCATGAAATTAGAGTTACATTTATCCTTATGGTTCTGAAAGTTGAGTGAGAAGAGCAGTTATAAAAGAATATATCCAATATGATTTCTCTTTTTCTTTTTTTTTTTTTTTGAGACAGAGTCTCACTCCATCACCAGGTGCCAGGCTGGAGTGCAGTGGCTCGACCTCGGCTCACTGCAAACTCCGTCTCCCGGGTTCAACCAATTCTCCTGCCTCAGCCTCCCGAGTAGCTGAGACTACAGGCAGGCACCACCACACCCAGCTAATTTTTCTGTATTTTTAATAAAGACGGGGTTTCACCATGTTGGCCAGGATGGTCTCGATCTCTTGACCTCCTGATCCGCCCACCTTGGCCTCCCAAAGTGCTGGGATTACAGGTGTGAGCCACTGCGCCTGGCCCCAATATGATTTCTTTTATTCGAAGTTCAAAAACTGACAAAAGCAAACATTATATTGTTTGGGAATAACCATGGAAAAATCTGCAGAACAGATAGAGAATGATTAACATAAAATTTATGATAGCAGTTTTTTTTGTTTTTTTTTAATGAGAGAGGTTAAGACAGGGATGTAAACCATTAGACATACACAGAGGGCTTCACCTGTGCTGACAGTGTTCTATTTGTTAAACTGCAAGGTGAATACTGGGCTTTTAGTATTCTTTTTATTTTTAAATTATAAGTATGCATTCTATTGTTACAATAGATAGCTAGTAAGATATGAGCAGGGCAGGAGAGGGCTCCCCACTACCAGGAATGTCAGATGGAGTGTGAATCTTTTGTTTTGGAGGGAGAGGATGCCACTTGCCCTAATCACCCAACAGACTTAACCCCTGTCCTCCTATTCTGCTCTCAGTTATAAAAGACTGAAGAGGCTAACCTGAGGACCTCCTGCACAGGGGCATTGGGTTCCAGGGCTAACTTTTATAATTTCCTCCTAGTTCATTTTTAAGCCAAACAGTATTACAAAGGAAAACTAGTTTTGTTTTGTTTTGTTTTAAGGTTTAGGGGAATCAAACTTTTCCTAATTTTTGCAGATGCATCCAAGGGGCATGTCCTGCGGTATGGAGACATGATTACCTACCTGTGAAGACAGAACAAAGGAAAAAAAAGGAAAAAGTAGATGTTCCCTCTACTTTCCTATTGTCCTGAATGGGGCATATCCCATCATCCTCTGGGTCCTGGAATGAACCAGTCTTACGGTGTACCCCTGGTCCCATCTTGTCACAACTGCCCACTTGAGAATAGAGGAGATATGGAGTGAACAGTGGGCTCCCTCTTCATCCTTGGGGTTCTGAAATAATCAGCCCTATCATGTACCCCCTAACCTTTTATCTCTGTTCTAATGGTAATCCGTTAGCCTGAGACCACCCTTCAACTCTGTCCTATGGGTTCCTCGCACCTGAGGCCTTGGGCCAGCCTATATCCTTGCCTCCATGACCTTATAGTGATCTTGTTCAGAGCATTCTAGCAAAAAAAAAAAAAAAAAAAGATTATCTCTTTTTTTACAGATTCCCATTTCCCATGGTCTTTTAAGTAGACAAGAAGACTATTTTTTAGATAACTGCCACATGGGGGCTGAAATTCCCTCTCCACTCCCTTCAAATATAACCTTGAAGGTTTTGATGCATATTGAGAAGGGCGTGGAAGTAATTGGAGAAATGGAGGCTGCAGGAGGAAGTGGAAGAAAGTGAGAAGGATACTCTTGGAAAGCCTTTCTATGCTCGCAAAAATAGCAGCCCTTGGATTCAAGAGGGCTTTATATGCCCTCTAGACATAAAGGAGGAACCTCTGGAGGACTTGGGACTTGGAGTAAGAACTCACAAATGGCAAATGAAGAATTTCTCTCCTCCCAAAGGGATGCTAACTCAAAAAAAGCAAGTAGGTGGAATCCTTAAAGGGCCAGAGTAAAACTCTTTGCAGGCGAACAAACTGCTTCAAATGCCACTGGAAAACTTGGCCTTGGGGCATAACAGTAATGAAAAACATATGGTAAGTATAAAGATCTGGCAGAGTTGGAATTCCAATTAGTGTCTGTCCCGGCAGTGTGCCAGGAGACAGGGGAAGGGTTGAAGGTCATCTGAGACTTAGGTTAAAAACAAGTATAAATCTCCCATGAGATTTATACTTGTTACAAGGGAGCCTGTGTCTTTGCTCCCACACAAATGCAGCAAAAGCCACAGGTGCATGAATAACAGGGAATGTGTGTTTAAGAAGTCACGTGGCATGTGAAGTGAAAGGAATGAAGAGGCGGGGTGCTTAAGGCCATTTCAGAACACACACAGAGGAAACAGGAGAATGAGTGGTTCAGGTTTCTGTGAAAGACCCAATTGTAGTTGAAAAAGTGGTGGAAACTCCAGACATTGCATGGCTTTAGGCTGTAGGCCTACCACTCTTGCAAGCCTCCTGTCCAGGAGGGCCATTAGTGCCTCAGTTATTCTCAGTGCAGACCCCAAGGTTCTAACCACCCCCACGAGTCACCCATCAGCGTGAGCTGAGAAATCAACCGAGGTGAGCAGAGTCACTTATGGCCAAGAGAAATTGCTCTGGAGATTGGTTAGTAAGCGGGAGAGAGAAAGAAGAGAAGAAAACTGCATGTGGGGATTGAATGCTTCCAGCTGAAGCAGATGAGGCAAAGAGATCTCTTAACACTAGGGGATGTATCAGAGTCACATAGCACAAAGTACATCAGTGGTAGAAGTTATCTGAGTCACGGCACCAAAGTGTATTACTGGTGGTGAATCCAGATGGATCTGCAGCAACATCAGTTCTTGCCTCCTCAGAAGAAAGAATTAGACTGAGGGGCATAAGGCAGAAGGAGACACTGAGGCAAGTTTTAGAGGAGAAGTGAAAGTTTATTAAAAAGCTTTAGAGCACTTTATGCACAGTGACCGGCTAGCACTTGGGAGGGGAGCATGCGCAGTGTGTTTACTGCAGTTGTACGCATGCTCACTTGAGGTGTTCTTCCCTTACTGGTGGAATGTTCCTGGAAGGTTCAACTCCTCCATTTTGCCTTTAGTTTGCATGCTGGGGCCCACTCACTCAACTCCTGAGATCTTATTGGAAAGCTGCTGATCACCAGTTTAGGTTTTTTCTATCTATAGGGAGATTGCTTTTCCATGGTGCTGGCTGTGACAAATTATTATTTTAGAGAAACAGTTAACAACTGCCTGACCATCCCCTAATGGTTGCCTGACATTCATGACTGGGGGGAGCCCTCTCCTGCCCTGCTCATGTCTGACTAGTTACCTACAGTAACAATATCAATATATATGTATATATAGATATATGCTATTCTTTAATATGACTGTTTTATGATTGTTTTTAGAAGAAAAGGGGATGGAAACCCAGAATGTCTCAATCTAGGATGAAATATTAGTGTCAAGGGATAAAATAGAAAGTGAGAAAAGTGAAAGGCAGCTGAAAGCTCTAACACAAGGATCCTGCACATGTGATTCTTTGCTTTCTTGATGGATCTTCTCTTTCTTTCCTCAGGAGTCTCTAAATCATGTGGAAGCAGAGGCCATGATGGTAGCAATATTCTTGCTCTGCATGGTCTTCCTGTTTTGATACCACATTCTTTGTGGCAGCTGGGGCTCAGAAGCAAATCATAATTAGGGGAAGAGTCTGGCAGGGAGAAGGCAGGTTGTCAGCCTCCCATCTCAGTGAGAAAATAACATGGGTATCAGGAGCCAAACTGGAATTGAGGCAGATGCAGTGGTGATTAGGTGTCTAGAGATCTTGTAGGGGCAAAAGCTTCACCCCGGACTTGTTGAATTCCACGACTATGATAGTGTTGAAGAAAAACGGAGTCAACAATTCTTGTAAAGGTGTGGTGATAAGAGTTTACTCAAGACCATCATAAGAGGTATAGAGACAGCTGTAATGGGATTTTGCATTAAAGGAGAGAGACTGGGCTCAACCCTGAATATAGACAGCATGGGTAGATGGGAGCATATAGCCAGGGAGCAGTGTAGGGGTCAGTGGATGGAAAATGTCTAAAAGCAAAAAGCAGGGCGAGGGGGATCCTGTCTAAACTGACCTAATAGGATTCTTGCTGAAGACAAGCCAGGGTGATCAGATATTACCTGGGGTTGGTGGAGGATGAGGCATCTAATCAGCTATCAATCAGTTATTCATGTCAGGGACTTCCTGACAAATTGACTCAGGAGTTAATTGTCAATATTGGATTTTACAGGGAGGTACACAGATGGGCCTAGGAAGTTTTCAGGAGCATAACTAAAGTTTGGCCAAGCAAAAACATCTTTGCAATTCCAGATGCCGCCAGCTTGTGAGCCTGAGTTTCCCAACCGATAGTCTGACTTGTTTAGAACTTGCTTAGGACCTTGATTATCAGCATGCACCTAGGGCTTTTGAATCAGACTGACCCCCTCGGTTACTGCCTCTCCCCAATTTTAGCCATGCCATGAACCAATTTTTTTGTTTCCAGAATTCCTTTTCTTCTTGCCCCTTGCTCAGCTTTAGTGGATCTATGGGCTTAGAACCTTTGCCATTTTCTGCTGTTTCTGTTCCTTGAACTCCGTATGATGTCTGAGTAAGATACCCTAGTTTAAGCTTGGCCCTGCCTAAAGATGAGATGGTGAAGAAGAAGAACTCCGGTTCTTTCTGGGAGCTCAACCTGGGAAAGGCTGGCATCAACTACTGCAGTGCCTAAAGGACCATTTCATGCTGGCTTTGAAGGTCACTGAGGAAGTCAAAGATTGGCGATACACCCACACAGTGTAATGTTCTTCTTACAATGCCTGAAGTAACTGCTGTGAGGATAGTTGCTATGAACTGAAGGTTTGTGTCCACCCAAAGTTTATGTGTTGAAACCTAATCCCCAATGTGATGGCAGTTGGAGATGAAGCCTTTGGAAGGCGATTAGGCCATTAGTGCAGAGCTCTTGTGAATAGGATTAGCATCCTTATAACAGAGGTCCCAAAGAGCCGTCTTGCCCTGTTTGCCATGTGGAGACACAGCGAAGAGATGGCATCTAAGAACAAGGAAACGGGTGCTCAGGAGACACTGAATCTGCTGGTACCTTGATCTTATACTTACCAGTCTCCAGAACTGTCAGAAATAAATTTATGTTCTTTATGAGCCATTCAGTTTATGGCACATTTTTTTACATAGCAGCCCAAACAGACTAAGACAACAGTTGAGGGCTTTGCAGGAGCTTCAGCAAAGAACTGTAAAAAGTACGACTTGAGTCATACTCAGAAAGAAGAACAGGGCTACAATGTTTTTTTTCAGTATCTGAGTGATTTTCTTGGAGCCTAAGTCCTTTTAATAAGCCATGAAAGTAGAGCACTAAACACAGGATTTTCAATCCTCCACTTAGAAAGTCATAATGCAGAATCGTATGCATTATGTAAAGGCTGTAAAGGCTCTGAGAAGTCCTTTACTAAATATTGTTTAATTCCATGTTTGCCAAACATAAAAGACGGTGGGAATTTCTCTTTTCTCTCCCTCCACTTGTCATTCCCTACCGCACCTTCCTTCCCTTTCTTCCTTTCCTTTCCTTTCCTTTCCTTTCCTTTCCTTCCTTCTTCCTCCTTTCCTCTCTCTCTCTCTCCCTGCCTCCTTCCCTGCCTCCCCCCTTGCCTCCCTCCCTCCCTCAATTCTCTTAAGATCTCAAAGGACTAGACTTTTTTAGAATATACTTTGGGTAATATGGCTTTAGTGACGTGACTCAGCCCACAATAGAAAATGAGAGGTGGGTCTCACAGCCATTGTGCACTGACCAGCCAGCTGACCTTCACCCCTGGGTGCCCTTAAGGGGGCACAAATCAACAAGCTCTGTGACATCACTGAAAAGAGCATGTTGGAAGGTCACCCTGCCAGATGTTCCACATTATTAGTTGAGTTGGATGAACTCATTATGCCTAATGAGAATGAATTTATGTCATTTTATTGACATAAATTTACCAGCAAAATGTAGATCTAAATAATAGAATGGTCCCTTTGCACATAGGTTTAGAAGCTTTCAACATGTTTCCATAATAAATTACTTTACTTAATTGGCGCCTTCTGTCATTCTGGTGACATTTTGCCTACTGATCATATAACTAGTTTTGATTTTTGATGATCTATCACTGAATCATAAGGTAGGCATTCCAAAACACTGTGCCATGTTTAAGTCATTTTTATATAATCCTAGAATATATTCATTCTTTCTACAAACATTAGGAGCATACCATGTTAATTCAGAGAAACAGAGAATGGAACAAAACCAATTTCACTTCCCTAACAGAAATTTTAACAAGTGTGAGCCTCCTGCATGCAAAGTAGCACACTCGGCTTTCCCCCATTCCTTGGGCATTTATTCAGTAGGTATTATTATCTCCATTTTGCAAATGTAGAATCTGAGACTTAGAGACATTAAACTTTTCCAGGGTCATTCATGCTGTGAAATTAAATTTGAGTGAAAAATACAAGATACTTGACACAGGCTGCACATTTAAGCAAGGAAATTTTATACTTCTTCAATCTGCAAACTTAAAAAATAATGGCAATGCCCAAATGGTGACTTTAAGCAAGGGCTACCAAACCTCCCTGCCAGGCAATTTATGAATCATTGACAATTTTCTTTCTCAATGGTGCTGTGATTCAAGAACTTTGTTATTCTGGCCAAATTTTCTTCATAGCCTAATTTGGTCTTCTTTGGGCAGTCATGTCGAGAGCAGAGGTTTCCTGTCTTTTTAAAAAATACAGGACTTGAACCTTGTCTTCAAATGAAGCAATGCACAAATGTCTAAGAGAGAAGCAGCTCTAGGAGGGTCCTTGGTTCCCCTTTGCTTCAGCCTCTCCTTGCCTTTGGCAGTGGTAGCTCCAGGGTATCTTCATGAAAGGAGATTAAAGCCATTTATCTGGTTATAAAGGGGCCAGGGACCTGATCTTAAACTCTAATTAAATACCAAACTTCTATTAGACATAAGTTATTTAGGCTTTTATTAGATACAGCTTATTATTATAGGTTATATAATATTAGATATAATTCATATTACATTATAGATTATAATTATTACTATAGGCTTTCATTGGATATAGGATATTATATAGGTTTATTCGATATAGGTTAGATGTAGGTTTTTGTTAGGCGATAGGTTATTTGGGGATCCTTGTGTCTGGGGTAACTGACGTAGAACATGAGTGGATTAGGGCTCCCTCTACCAAGGCACTCACTTATTTGCCACTTTTGTGCTCAAGTTCCTTTGCAGAATCAGAGCTAGAGCACAACTCTGCATTTGGAGCAGAAGCATCCTGTGACCTCGGCAACCCTCTTCTCCCTGAAGACAGTTTCTGTAGGCATTGAGGATGCAGCATATTGCCCCAGGATTTCCTGAAGACTAATGAAATCAAGTCTACAAAGTCTTCTCTGCTTCTTGGGGAACTATAGGGGATGAGGGGAAGAGAAGAGAAAAGATATCATTAAATTGAATTATCAGGCCTGTCCACACTGGGGCAACATGAATCCAGCCTGTTACATTTGAGATTTTGGTTCACTTATTTACAAAAGGGCCCAGAGCCTCCCGCTTCTTTCCCTGCATTAGGAAAGAGTTTGGAAGTGGCTGACAGCTGTGTCTTCCTTCTGGCAGCCCTTATATTTTCTCTCTACACAAAACTCAAAAGAAATCCTCTGTCAGAAGAAAAAAGTGGAGGCGGAGGAGGTGGGATAATGTGACCAACAGCTAAGCTCCAATCCTTGACACAGGCTTAGGTGATGATCCGGGCTGAGACAAGGATTGGTGAGTTACCTTAGAGAAGAAGCCTCTTCTAAATGCTCAGACTCGCTGTGGGCTGGAAGGATTTGACTTTGAATGCTTCTGAAATTCTCCCCTCCTTGTTCTTGATTAACCATTGAGATGACAATGTAGATTTGAGGGAGAGGTGGCTCTGATTCTGCTTAAACCAGAGAAAACTGAAAGTGATATTGACATTCTCATATATCAGTCAATTAATTGATTCATTCATTGAGTCACCAATTCATTCATTTATGCATCAGGCATTGTTCCAAGCAGTCGAAGTGCAGAGGCAAAATAGCAAAATCAGGACAGTGGATTCTTACTTGGGGTTTAGCGGCCTGTGGACCCTCTGGTAGGCTAAGTGAAATCCATGTGTGTACTTTTCCAGAGAAAAGATGTATTGCTCTGGTCAGATTCTCAGAAGTTTAGAAGCTGTTAGCTCTTGGGAAATCAAGGCTCTTGGGGTAAAATATAGAATCTATTAATTCAATCAGAGTGCAGTGGGAAGGTAGTGGGATGTGCAGGTGAACATCTGAAATTCCAAAAGGGGCCAAAGATGACCAAACCTCACAGCAGCTGGACACGAGCAGCAGCAACCAGTTCTCTGGGGTGTTTATTTATGATGGCATTAAAAAAATATTTACCTGATGCCTGAGAATAGAAAGGTGAATGCAAACCTTCTGGGAGACAACAAGAGGACCAACCTATGGAGAGAGAAGTCTGAATGGAGAGGATATGCCTTAAGGCTCCTGAGGGTCTGCAAATATTTTGGGAAGACAATGTAAGTATTCTTTTTCCCCATTACCATCACCCCTCTTTAGCAGAGAGAATTATGGTATTCTTTTGCGATCATTGTTTTGACTTCCAAGGCTGAAAATGTTACCCAACCTGTGATGACAGTGGCACCTAATTTAACGTTTAATAATTATTTACTAATCTGTTTCCTGTCTGGGGGACAGAAACTGTGTCTTATTCACCAATAGAAGTAACCATACCAACAGATACTGGGTATTTCCAGTATCCTAAACACTGCCTGGATGTCTTAGGGCTTTCAGGATGGTCCCTACACTCCACCCCTTGGCACCTCCCTTTAGGGGATGGTACAGGATCTTATTTCTTTACTCCTTGAATATGATCCAAGTTTGTGACTTGTTTTGACCAACATAATGTGGCAGAAGTGACATGGTGCATGTTTTAGAGCTTAAGTCTCAAGAGGTCTTGTAATTTCTGCCTTTTTCGTCTTGAAAAAAGGAGATACCCTGCCCAGGCTATCCTGCTGTAGAGACCACATAGGGAGACAGAGCCTAGAGGAGAGAGCATGAGGAAAGAGATCCACAGCCACACGGAGGCCTTTCTGGTCACTGGAGCTGAGGCACTAGGCACATGTAGATGTGCTGTAATCTTGTGTCCCCTAATTCCGGTTGGGCTGTCCCACAACATCACGTGGAACAGGCACAAACTGTTCCCACTAAGACCTGCCAAAATCGCAGAATGAGGACTAAACAATGGTTATAGATGCTTCAAGCCTCTTAAGTTTTGAAGTCATTTGGCATAGAGCAACAAATAATTGATATGGTGGCAGGTGGCTACCACTCGACAAATATGTATAGTTGGATAAATGAATGAATCAACCTGACCTCAGCTCTGAAGAGGTGCACATTATCTGCTGAGGATCCCAGGTTTATTGCATGTACTTGGTAACCTCTCATATGACCTAGAGGAGCTAATGTAAATACTTGGACCAATTTGCACTGTGCTGACTGCCTTTATATTAGTGATCTCCGGTGGATGCTTGGAAAATTCCTTTCTGCTTAACAGACCAGACAGCAAACACACAGTTTTAGGGCAATGAAATAAATGCTATGGACAAAGAGCATGCATGGCTCCAGGGAGTTGTAGAGGAGGGAGCTTATTGCTGCCTAGAGTGGTCAAGGAAGCCTTCTGAGGGGATAACTTCTGAGTTGAGGGGATTTTCTTCAACATCTGGAGCTGCAGAAAGAGCCTTCCAAAAAGTAGAATGAAATGGACAAAGACACATCAGCTGGGGAGGTTTTGCAGCATACATGGTACCAGGAGTGGCTTCTGGACTGTTTTTTATCCATGAGACCTTACTGACTAGGTCTGAGATTTCCCATGTACATGAGGGGTGGTGGATGGGGCAGCTGGATGGAGGTGATTCTGGGGTGGGGGTGGACAGGGACCTGAGCATAAGCATCCTTGTTAGCCCCTAAGAGTGGAAGTTTTCCCTAAAGACTCAGGAAACCGTTGAACGATTTTAAGAAGAAGTTCGATGTGATCTACTTATAAGGACAGTCCTCAGCTTTTGAGACTTCAAGGGGCCAGAGCAGCTTTCCAAATCTTGGACTTTGATCCCACGTGGCTCTGCTTTCTGTTTGTTGCTGGCTGCCATGCACAAAGGGCATTACCTTCAGGCACCAACATGTCCTCGGTCCATTCTTTTCCCACTGTGCTTAGAAATCTTCAGAGGGTAAGTGCTAAGATGAGAACAACTGCTAATTCATTAAATCATTAACTTGTTCTTCAGTCATTGATAGGGGTAACAGACTCCTGAAATAGCATTTTCCTTATGAAACTAGTGACAAACATTTTTTTCTTGGACAAACTTTAGTCAGGCTCCTGAACCTTCTCCTAGGCTCATCCATGCACTCCCTAGTAAAACTCAGTTTTAGCAAATAACTGCTGAGTCACTTTGGCAAGAATTCCCATCCTTGATACTTGATCAGCCTTGATAGATGATCAGATTCCTCCCTCTCTACTGTATCCCCTGTGATTTCTGATTACCCTGCACCATCTTTAGCAAGAATCCTATTAGGTCAAAGTTGAGCCAGAACCCTCTTTCCCCTGATGTTTCCTCTTAGTAATTTTTCATCCACTGACTCCCCTCCTACTTCTGCCCAGGGCTCCTTGGCTCCCGATTCCCACTTGCCCATGCTGTATTTGGAGTTGAGTGCAACCTCTCTGTACTGCAGAATCCCATTGCCATGGTCATTGTGCTTATTTGTGTTGGTTTTAAATAAAGTCTTCCTTACCATGTTTCACAAGTATCATTGAAAATGTTTTCAATGCTAGACAGCAAATGCATAGTGCCTTGAGTCTCTATGAATATTCGTTCACACTGATAATGAACATACAGAAAATAGAGTCTCAAGTTAAAGATGTTTTTTTCAGAAATAATTGGAAAATATTTCTGAGTTAGCAAATTGTGATTTTCTGCAATAAGTTTCTGAGGTCACAGAACAAAATATGAGGGAACTTCTCTGAGTGGGATAGATACTGTTCTGGAAGGTATTAGACTTCAGAGGCAAACATTTTGTGTCTCCCTCTGATCCCTGGGATTTATGACATTCTTAATCAGGAAGAAGGTTCTGTAAGATTTCTTCCAATTTCAAATGAAGGCAAAATTTATGAGTGGTCAGATGAATAGGCCATCTTTTTCTAGAGACAATTTCATTTCCAGCCTTCATTCAGAGTTAGGATTGATTTATCCCTTAGGTTAGGTGCCAGATGGTCGGCCCTGAGCAAAGGTAGAAGTGAGATGTTTATTAGGCTGGAGCATGAGCCTGATGGTGTTCTGCTCCCAGTGGGCGCTATGGTCTTGTCCACCCACCAAACCACAGCCGGGCTGCACAGAGTTGCACTCAGAGCAGTGGCAGTACCAAACTAATAACAAGTGCGCAGCAATTTAATCTCAGTCTCACTCACAGCAAAAGTTTTGAATCTGCCTTTTTCATCTTTTGTACATAAATTTAACTGCCATGTGCCACCCCCAACCTCTGCTTTCCTCTAAATCCCCCATAAAACTCTCTCTCAATGGGAGCACAACAGACTGTCACGCTTTTCCCTCTTTCCCCATTTCTCTTTTAGTTTAGCTCTTCATTATATCAATCAAAATTATCCCCCTTCCCTCATTATCTGTATTGAGCCCAAAAGACCCAGGGGGTAAATTTGACCAGAATTCCTCCTTCAACAAGGGGATATGGAGAGGGTCAGGGGAATGCTGAGTTCTAAGCCCAGGCCTCATGAGGACTTGCTTCTCACATGCTCTCTGAAAATCCTGACATGGCCACAAGAACCGGCCCAAACAAGCCTGCAGGAGATGAAGATGTTGGGAAGCAGAAAGGAGCCATCCCACCGGGGCCATCCTTGACCCCTCAGACCCAGCCTCCATGCTACCTGACCACCAGCACAGGAACAAGCCCAGGGAAACAGCCAAGCCTGGTCCAGATCAGCAGAGCCACCCAGCTTTCCTGCAGGACTGTGAGAATTAATACATGGCTATTATTTAAAGCTGCTGAGTTTGGGGTAGGTGGCTGTTTCACAGCAATATTATGGTGATAGCCAGTAATATCTGTCTACTCTCTTAAATCCATCACGGTTCAGGCCAATGTCTAACTTGGTTCTCACCTTTTTCCAGGTGGGTATCTTTGACTCCTCCAGGCTACCATGATTTTCCTCTCAGACAAATGTCTTTACCAAACAATCACGTGTCAGTCTTTTACGATGTTTTGTGTTTTTCTCATGTGCACCAAAGAGTCACTGTATAATCTCACCACTCTGCCCGCACCAAGATAATGTTCCACTGTAACATCTCATTTAGCCCACAGGAAAAAAGAACTTTTGAACTGTCTACATAAAATTAATCATATCAATTTTGAAACCTAACTCAGACATTCTGTTCTGTCACAGTGTAATCTTTCAAAACAAAAACCAATGAAATGACTGAGTGGTATCAAGAAGGAAAGTAGCTGGCCAGGTTAAATGGTATAATCCATACAATCCACCCTCCCACACTTGCATAGACATATATTTTAAGCCTTTTTGTCTGGGCAAATCTGCCTTTTCTACTGGATTGTAAGCTTCCTGAGGTCAGCATCCTTATCCTGCCTTCTTCCTAAGACCTCACTGACCACCAAAAACTACTGGTTTTTGGTCATAGGTGACTGTCAGTTACATGCTTGATGGATCCTTTGAAAGAGGTAACCAGCTAACCGTTTCTTCTAATTGATGGGTATTTTGTAATCCTTGCCTGCCTCGTCCTCTTCCCCTCATTTCTCCTTGATTACCGCCAGGGTAAATTCCTGCATCCCAACCCCGGGGAGTCTATTTCATTTCCTAATTACTTTCCTTGCTGAGAACTTTCTTGTCTGGCTGTATCTAACCCAAATTCCCCCTTCTGTAGCTTCAGGCCATTGCTCCTTAGTCTAAATCCTCTGGAAGGAAGAGTAATTCCCTTGATTAATTTATATTGTAATCTCAAAGCTGTTTATACATCACAATTTCTGCTTCCCCTGGAGTCTCTTTTTGCTAGATTAGCGGAATAAGATTTCTCTTTTCATTTTTTTCTCTATACCTATTTTTTTTTTTTTGTCTTACAGACCTCTCAGATCTTTCCAGATGCTGCAGTTAGGTATCTTCCTTTCCAGGCTGATGTATAAGAATTGCTTCTCCTTTATTGAATATTTTCTCTATGTGTTAGGCACTGGGCTAAGCATTTTTACACACATTATGTTGTTTGACTCTCAGAATGAGACAAGTGTTGTTATTAACCCTTTTTAATAGATGAAGAAATGGAAGCCTGGGAAGGTTGAGTAATGTCCACACAGCACAATAAGTGCACACAGCTGATGATTGGCAGAATTGGGGCTTGAACATCTGTCTTTCCATTCTCAATGTAAGTTCTCATCTATTGTTCTACACTCTCTTCAAATACAGTATGTTGTCTTCTCAATGATTCTCACCAGGTTACCTAAATGACACCATATTCTCCTCTTTGGATATTTTATTTTCACATGCTTACAGAAATAAGTGCCTTTAAACAGTCAAAGAATATGGGTTTGATTATCAGTTTGAGCACCTATTTTCTCTGTGACTTTGGACAGGTTACCTTCCAATCTGTGAAATGGGAGGGAAATCATGCATATTGCAATTTCTGATGCGATAACTGTGAAGCACTATACCATTAGAACTGCTTTATTTTTTATTTTTATTTATTTATTTTTTATTGCATTTTAGGTTTTGGGGTACATGTGAAAAACATGCAAGATGGTTGCATGGGTGCATACGTGGCAGTGTGATTTGCTGCCTTCTTCCCCTTCACCTATATGTGGCATTTCTCCCCATGCTATCTCTCCCCAACTCCCCATCCCCTGCTGTCCCCCCCACTCCCTCCCAACAGACCCCAGTGTATAGTGCTCCCCTCCCTGTGTCCTTGTGTTCCCATTGTTCAACACCCGTCTATGAGTGAGAACATGTGGTGTTTGATTTTGTGTTCTTGTGTCAGTTTGCTGAGAATGATGGTTTCCAGGTTCATCCATGTCCCTACAGAGGATGCAAACTCATCGTTTTTGATGGCTGCATAATATTCCATGGTGTATATGTGCCACAATTTTCCCTGTCCAGTCTATCATCGATGGGCATTTGGGTTGGCTCCAGGTCTTTGCTATTGTGAACTGTGCTGCAATGAACATTCGTGTGCATGTGTCCTTATAGTAGAACGATTTATAATCCTGTGGATATATACCCAGTAATGGGATTGCTGGGTCAAATGGAATTTCTATTTCTAGGTCCTTGAGGAATCGCCACGCTGTCTTCCACAATGGTTGAACTAATTTACACTCCCACCAACAGTGTAAAAGTGTTCCTATTTCTCCACATCCTCTCCAGCATCTGTTGTCTCCAGATTTTTTAATGATTGCCGTTCTAACTGGCGTGAGATGGTATCTCAATGTAGTTTTGATTTGCATTTCTCTAATGACCAGTGATGATGAGCATTTTTTCATATTCTTGTTGGCCTCATGTATGTCTTCTTTTGTAAAGTATCTGTTCATATCCTTCACCCACTTTTGAATGGGCTTGTTTGTTTTTTTCTTGTAAATCTGTTTTAATTCATTGTAAATTCTGGATATCAGCCCTTTGTCAGATGGGAAGGCTGCAAAAATTTTTTCCCATTGTGTTGGTTGCCGATTCACTCCAATGACTGTTTCTTTTGCCGTGCAGAAGCTGTGGAGTTTGATTAGGTCCCATTTGTCTATTTTGGCTTTTGTTGCCATTGCTTTTGGTGTTTTGGTCATGAAGTCCTTGCCTATGCCTATGTCCTGAATGGTTTTGCCTAGGTTTTCTTCTAGGGTATTTATGGTGTTAGGTCTTATGTTTACGTCTTTAAGAACTGCTTTTATTAGTTGGAATTATTTATTTTTGTTACTACTGATTATTTATTTTTGTCACTAACTTTGAGAGTGAGAAATAAGGGAGCAGGGAACTTGACAAATCCCGAAATATAAAAATAGCCAATAATTATATGGTGTGGCAGCCTAGTCTGGATTTGGAATTTGGAATTCCACCCTTGATTTTTATCTCTGTTATTTATATGAGTCTGGGTGTTATGGACTGAATTTTGTCCTTCCAAAATTCTTACGTTGAAGCCTTAGGAGTGAGTGTGATTTTATTTGGAGATACAGCTTTTAAAAGGTAGTAAAGGATAAATGAAGCCATTAGGTGAAGTCTTAATCCTATAGGACTGGCGGCTTTATAAGAAGAGGAAGAGAGAGTGATTTTCATGTGCACATACAGAGGCCAGGCCATGTGAGGGCACAGAGAGCAGGTGCCACCTAAAACCCAAGGAGAAAGCCCTCACCAGTTAGTGACCTTGCTGACACTTTGATGTTGTACTTCTGGCTTCCTGAACTGTGGGAAAATGAATTTATGTTGTTTAAGCCACACACTCCATGGTATTTGGTAATGGAAGTCTGATCAGGCTAATACACTGAGTCAATCACTGATTGCCTTATGATCAATTCATAGTATCCAACTTGAATCTTCCCTTGTTGTCAGTGAAGATGTAAACTCCATTTGCAGAGGTGTTTTCTCTGCTTCCTGAGACTTCCTTTCCCATAAGGAATGGTGAAATGGTCTTGAGTGAATCATTAAGGAAAGGTCCATCTCTCATGATGAGTCTTTGCATGTGGTGCAGCCCTGCAAGGAATCTTCAGCCTTCCTACCCCGTGGGGAGATTCTTCCTCCCTTGCCAGTCTTGGGAAATCAGGGTATTTTTGTTGTTTATTTCTTTATTGATTTTAAAGGAGCCAGTGAGTTCTTTAAAAACACTTCAGTTCTCTCATCTTCAAGGTAACAACGAAGTCACTTATCTATTACTTAGGCAGGATAATATAAGTGAATGAGCATTGTACTAGCTGTGATTCTTTAGCTGAGATGCTTAACCCTTCTAAGCCTATTTTCTTTTTCTGTAAAATGAATTTTGTTAGTCAAGATGACAGATTGGAAATGAAAATGCCTATCTAGACAGGTATCAAGGGTGATTGCAGAAAATGGAGCTTACCTGCCCCAAGGAGAACCACTGCTCAGCTCCTGCTGATTGGCGCCCTATAGAATGCACACACTTGGGGTTGCCAGATTTCGAATTTTTCTCAAAACAAAATTAGGGATTGGATTTCTTTGTGACATTACTTGTTTTTTAAATATGAGAAACAAAGTTACATTTTATGAAGACTCTGAGCAAGATGAAGCCGGAGAGTCCAAACCAAAGACCTAGGATGTTACTGGCAGGTGAATGGGCTAGGACGGGACATTAGGATGTGCACATGAATTCTCCCTTGCTGACAGGCAGTGTTGTGAATGAGCTCCCATGTGGTTCAATGCTGCTACTTAGAGTGGCAAGGCAACTGGATGATCTCTGGAATAGGTTTCCTTTACCTCTAACAGCTGGCGATGATATGGGAATTCTTAAACTTCAAGACCAACCTACACTGGACTTGCATCTTAAAGTCTGTACTTCACCCACTTAGACCTGCATTCCTCTTGTCTCTGTCCCCCTGCATCACACCTCTATCACACTAACATCCTGAATTCCCTTTGACCTTAAAGTAATTATATTCTCTTTGGGTCATACTGGATGTTTGGCATTGCTGGATATTACAGATGACATATGTGATATAAGGGCATCCCAGGTTTTTCCGGGATGATTGCATGGGAGCTATCATAGGATTATATGAGAAGAGCAGAGATTGCAGAATGGGAAAACTGAACATCGAATAGGAAATGATGGTCACAATTTCAGACTTAGGTTTTTGGTTTTTCCTGATAAGATCCCCACAAATTAGGTTGTTTTGGTGATGGGGCCAGGAATTTATTCACTCAGCTGCTTAATAAGAATTTATTCTTTGTCCATGATGTGCCAGGTAGTATTCTTCTGTCTAGGGATGTAACAGAGAGCAAGACAAAATTCCCTGCTCTAATGGAGCTACATTCCAGTGATGGAAACAGATAAGAAACCAGGAAACAAAAAATAAATAATATAATGTCAGACAGTAATAGGTGCTGTGAAGAAAAAAAATATATCAGGGTTAGGGGATAGAGTTTCCTGTGGGAGGAATGGGAGTTTCTCTGAGTGGTCAGAGAAGGTGTCACCAGGCGGTGTGAAATTCCCCTTCATGGTATCCAAATTATTCATGGTCTGGCTCTAGCCTCGCCTTCTACTTTCTACCTTATAGTTCATGACTCAGAAAGCTGAGCCTCATTCTGTTTTTTCTTCCTGTGCTTGTTCTGTCTGGCTGCTCCTTCTATCTGAACTGTCTTCCTTTTCTAGTTACTTGGCTCATCTGGTTAGCTCCTACTCATCCCAGTAGGCTCCAGTTGGGTGTCTCTTCCCCCAACCCCTCCCCACCAAGCTGCCCATTACACCCACGTCCTCACTGGGACTGCTAGTGGTTATCCTTTAACCTCAGTGATCCTTTAACGCCCTCTGCACTACTTTTCATTGCATTATCAGCTTCTATTCAGTTGTCTCTATCAATTGGAACAGACCAGCTCAAAGAGGCTTGAACAATGAGAAAAAAAAAATGTAGACTCTTGCTGCTGGGAATGTACAGACTGATTGGGCTGCAGGGTTGACCTAATCTGGGTGCTTCTGCTCAGTTTCTCTGTGATTCCCTTGTCCTGCTATCCTCTAGGTGCTGGCTTCATCTCCAAGTTGGAAAATGAGATGGCTGTAATGATTTTACTATATCCAGTGGCCAGAGAAAGAGACAGTAGAATTTCCCTCTTTATCTCATTGACCTCTTAGAGGTCATGTGGGGGCTTCTGAGTCAGTCTTGTTAATTGGGAAGGCTGTGTGCTGACCTTCTCAGGCTTGGGTTTCTGCACTAATTCCTCACTGGCAAGGGGAATTCACTCAATGGTTTCAGAACATTTGGATAATATCTAAGGGGTTCCCCTTAGAACCATCATGCACAGTCTTCAAGCCAGGAATGGGGTCATCTTGTCCTGGGACCATGAGTGACAGAGGATAGATAATTGAACAACAGCAGGGTTCTGTTTAGGAGAAGGAAGGGGCTACAGATGCCATGTGAGCCGTCAATGCTGTCTTGTGCTGTTTGAGTCCTCCAGTAGACGAATCTCCCTGAGGACAATGATACTGCCTTTTTTATCTCCTTCTCCCCATACTTGGCACAATGTCTAACATATAACAGGCATTCAAGAAAAACTTGTTGAATCACTAAGTTATAAGGACATTAAAATATAAGTTAGTTAGAAGGAAGACAACGTTCAGAGAAAAGTCACATTTTGGCCAAAGGAAAAAAGTCTGTTTACATTTCACAGCACTTTATTCCCTACCTCATGGCTAACCCTGCCCTTTGTTATTCCAGATGATGCGTGTCCTTTTAACTGTAGAAATGTTTTTATCAGTAATCAAAATTAAGTGTCTAGTGGACAAAGGTTTGAATGACAACAAGTCAATGAAAAATGTGGACTGATTGGCAGGCAGTGGACAGCATATGAAGCTGTGGCCTCCACCTCCTGGTGGGTACTGTTGACGACCATAGATCAAACTAAATGCTGAAGCTACCTTGTAGTGAATAAATTCACTGAGTTCAGATATTATCCAAATGTTCTGAAACCATTGAGTGAATGATCCCTGGAAACTTTAATCACCATATTCAAAGTCCCTCAGGGGACAACAACATTTAGATTTAATTAATATGACTTCCGGCACTCTGCCACATTCCGCAGGTCTGCAGGATCATGGTGGGAATCACGCTGTCCTCTTCTAATCAGTCACCTTCCTGTGTGTGCAACTTTTGGTGACAAGATGCATGAACCCAACTGGAACTAACTGAAGATTCTGGAGTTGCTCTCAGCATCCACTAAAGGCCGAAATCCAGGCCTTGAGAAGGAAAGGCAAATCCAGCACCTCGAGAACTAGACTGAGAGACCTGAACTCCACCAAGATTTACTCGCGGTCACTCTTGCCTTTCTCTCTTTGTTTTGGAGCTCTGATCTCTCCCACTGTTTCTACAGATGATGTTGTAGCTCTTTGCTTTGTTTCTTCTGAACTTGGTTTCCAGAGGCAAACACTGATAGGAAACATTCTGATTGGCACAAGCTTGGGTGACATCCACACAATTTGGACCAATTAGTGGCCATGAGCTCAGGTCCAATTATTGGGCCAGCTTGTTAGAGATCTTCTCTCAGACCAATGACACACCAGTATTTAATGTGCTAAGTTCATGCACCTCTCATTTGCAACAAGTGTGTACGGACCCTGGAGTCTCTTAGCTGCATGACTTTGGGTGTGTTATTTAACTCTGTGCCCAAGGTCACGTATCTGCAAATGAAAATAATAATATTATATGGGCATTGTGTTTGTGTATATATTTACATATATGTACGAATTGATAACATTCATTAGATCTCACAATGTCCATATCATTATTGTTCCCATTGTTTAGAACTGTGCCTAAGACATAGTAAGTGCTGTGTAAGTCTTAGCTTAACAATTAGCTATTAACAGGGTCAGAGCTGGAAGGAGTGGTTCACCAAAAGAAATGTGGGCCTTAGGTTTCTGCTTGAACTTGCCTATTTCTCCTAATTATAATGTTGAAATTGTAGCTCAGATGAGCGGCCCTGTCTATTAGGCTCAGCTACTTGCTACTGGATTCCCCTGACGGTGGCCAGATTTAAATGCAGAAAGACCCAATCCTGGGTCATCTGAACCACTCTGATAGGGCATTGGCAATCCTTCTGACCAAGGTCAAGCTTGGCATGTGGGCCCTGTGCCTGCATGGGGGACCAAATGCCCTCTTGATTCTTCATGTCATTGCATTTGTGAGCTCAAAAATGTAACCCTGGGCTAAATCCAGTTCGTCATTCTCCAGAATGATGCATCAGTGTGTACTCTGAAAGGCCTTGTTGCCACCGGTCCCTGGCCTGAAGGGTCAAGATTAAGGACACAGTGAAAAATACGTCGTTATGTTTGGTTTGTGTTTGACTTGGGAATCACTAAGGATGACCACAGAGTCAGCCGCAGGACTTACTCACGCCTTATAAACACTACCAACAGGATTAGAAGAACAAGTGTGGTCAGCAAGCACACGTTAAAACCTGATGTCTTTGGTTGATAGAAAAATCTGACAAATCCTATTTCTATTTTCCAAAAGAGTGAGTAGTCTTATGAGAGAGTCTTTTGGATCAGGAGACTGAATATCTTTAAAAACATATGTGGAAGTGTGGCACCCCTGAGCTTACGAAATCTCCAGTGGTTCCCACTGCTCGTAGAATACAATTTGCAGTCCTTAACAGGGGCTATAAAGCCCCTGATCTGCATTCTTTAATATGGTGGCCTCTGAACACATGGCACTATTTAAATTGAATACAATTATAATTAAAAGTTTAGTTCATCATTTTCATTGGCCTCATTTTAGGTGCTGAATAGATGCATCCATATTAAACAGCACAGATATAGAACATCACCATTAATTCCAGAAATTTCACCATCTCTCATTCTCTCCAGTGCACAAAACTTTCTCCTACCATTACACACTTCTCTCTTCTTCCCTTTTCGCTAACTCCAGGTTTCAGGTTAAATGTTACTTTCTTAGAGAGGCTTTCCTTAATCCCTGCCTCTAAATCAGGTCCCCCAATTAGTCTTTCTCATAGCAGCCTGTCCTTTACTTTCATGCTACTTAGATTTATAGTTATTTAAGTATTTTTGTGGGGAATGTCTGACTTCCCCTCTAAGTTGTAAAGAGGAAAGTCATGGGTCAGTACTCTAACCCCATCGTCCACCGTATAGTAGGTGCTCAATCAATAGCTGTTGAATGAACGCATGATTGTATGGGTTCTCCTATGTGCTACCCCCACATGATACATTCTTTTTGGTTTTCAGAGGAGATAGAGACCTTAATTTTCTCTTCCTGCATATATTACTCTGGTGTAGGTCACACTTAATTCCCTTGTGATCTGCTCTTCCAAGCTAGCCCATTAGAGCTTCTCTCTGTGCCGTGTCTGTGCCATAACCGTGTTAATGGAATGTACAGTTTCCCTAGAAAAAAGGAAGGTATGTTGGCAGAGTAAACTACACTTTCCTGTTCAAGGTCTATGGTTTGTTTATTTTTCATAATACTAATTGACAGGGTAAGCTATTTTAATTTTCCTGTATCTATGTAATTAATATGTCCACTTTAGAAATCAATTATCCTTAATAATTACCATTGGTGCTATGGCTATAAACTGAACACTAGTCTTGCTAACAAACTGAATAAGACATAATTTCTTGTTGTTCAAAGAGATGATAAATTCTAATCAGCAGCAAATTCAATCAAGACTTACTGACATCAATTGAAATCACATTAGAATTTGTAAAAGAATGGGATAATTATGCTCATCTTGTAAGTTGCAGGTATTGTAACAACTCTAAAACGTGGGCCTATTTGAATAAATGCTTATGTTTGCTGGCTCTACGCAAGCAGATGCAGAAACGTGTAATCTGCATAAATAAATCAGGAGACTTTTTTCCCCCTTTATAGCTCTTTAGTTCTGTGAGATTCAATTACTTCAATTTTTCCTTTTTTTTCAAATGGGCTTGAGGCAGCGAGCTAAGCAGGTGTTAGTGTGCTGGCCACTGAAGCGGGACAGCCCTGGTACAGAGTTGTCACATGGGGTTACTCTTTAAAATACCCCTTGATTCTTTAGAGATAAACTTAGCAGCGCTTAAGATAATGACTCCTGGAGCTATGCTGGCTGGGGTTAAGTCCTCGCTCCACTGCTCAGAACTGTGTGTCTCAGCCAAGTATAGGGAGGAAGTTGGTGGTCTGGCCCAATCCCTCTGAGTTCCCCTTAGTGGATTGGCGAAGATGACCTTTACCCAATGACTGAAGAGCACAGGAGTACAAAGGGCTCAGTTCTGTCATATTGTGATATCATAAGAAATATATATTTGGTTTCTATCCCTGGTTCCTGGCACAAAACTCCTAAAACCTTTGGAATCTCCAGAATGATGAGGGTCTTTTTTATGCTGATGAGATGGCTGGTGGCTGGGGGTCCCTAGGTAGCTTCAGGATGCAGACTGGTCACACAAAAGACCAGGGCATGATTAGAGTGTTGGGACTTTTCAGCTCCATCCCTTCACCAAACCTCCAGGGAAGGGAGGCGGTTTGAAGGTTCGGTTGATCACCTTTAATCAATCATGCCAATGTAATGAGGTCTCCATGAAAACTCGAAAGGCCCAGGTTCAGAGAGCTTCCTGGTTGTGGAACATGTAGGGGTTCCTGGAGGGTGTTGCACCTGGAGAGGGAAAGGAAGCTCCGTGCTCCTTCCCATGTGCTTTGCCCTGTCTCTTCCTCTTCATGTGGTTCTTCATCTGTTGTGTGTGTGTGTGTGTGTGTGTGTGTGTGTGTGTCTGTGAGAGAGAGAGAGAGTCTCCCTGTGTTGCCCAGGCTAGAATGCAGTAGCACAATCATAACTCACTGCAGCCTTGAACTCCTGGGATCAAGTGATCCTCCCACCTCAGCCTCCTGAGTAGCTGGAATACAAAGATGCACACCACCGCGCCTGACTAAGAATTTTTTTTTTTTTTTTAGAGACAAAGTTCTTGCTATTTTGCCTAGGCTGATCTCGAATTTCTGGCCTCAAGAAATCCTTCTCCTGATCCTCCTGCCTCAGCCTCCCAAAGTGTTGGGATTATAGGTGTGAGCCACCACACCTGGCATCATCTGTATCCTTTGTAATATACTTGACGATAAATAGGCAAACAAGTAAGCCATTTCCCTGAGTTCTGTGAGTCCCTCTAGGAAATTGCTGATTTGGTTGGTTGATCAGAAGTCACAGCTTACATCCTGGGGCTTGGAATTAGCATCTGAAGTCCGGGGAAGAAATGGATCCCTTAACCCATGGGATCTGTTGCTAAGGTACACAGTGTCAGACTTAAATCGAACTAAATGACGCCTGACTGGTGTCTGCTGGAGAATTGCTTGGTTTGTATGTGGGGAAAAAATCAACACATACATTTAGGTAACCACAGTGAATTGTTTTGTGTTGTGTTGACTGTGGGAGAACAGGAAAAACAATCTGTTTTTCCTTTGGAATTCTCCTGTCTTGAGTTGGCACAACTCTGAGAGCATTTACAGAGCAGATCCAGAGCTCCCTTGAAGGATCAGGTGGATGCTACCACATGCAAAACTTTGGCTGATTTCTTACCCTTTGCTTATCTTCCTCCTTTCTCTTGTCAAACTTCCCCCAACACCTGCGGTGCCTCTCCCAGAGGCATTTCCTTGAGAAATCATTTGCACACAATCTTTTTTTTTTAATTTTATTTTTTAGACAGAGTCTCACTCTGTTGTCCAGGCTGGAGTGAAGTGGGGCGGTCTCATCTCACTGCAACCTCCACCTCCCAGGTTCAAGCAGTTCTCCTGTCTCAGCCTCCTGAGAAGCTGGGATTACAGGCGCAAGCCATCGCTCCTGGCTAATTTTTTCCTGTTTTTAGTAAAGACGGGGTTTCACCATGGTTCAAACTCCTGACTTCACGTGATCCACTGGCCTCAGCCTCCCAAAGTGCTAAAATTACAGATGTGAACCACCATGCCCAGACTTGCACACAAATCTTCATCTCAGGCTCTGTTGTTGAGGAGTCTGACCAAACTCAAGTTTCTTAAATTTCTGCACTTCATTTTTCTTTTCTATCATTTGGGAATAATGACAGGGCTTTAGTTATGGGACTGGTATGGGTCAATTCATGAAAAGCACAGGAAGTTGTGTGTGGTGGGCCCTACATAGAAGTTAGACATTATTAGTAGTATGATTAGAGCTTTATGAACTAATAATGATGTCCTAATTCATTAATGGGCATTAATGTCCTAATACATATTATTGTATTGTATGTCAAACTGTATTGTAATACAATATCGCAATATGTACTACTGTATTGTATTATGTATCATACAGTGGTATGTACACTTTGCTAATGCAATACAGTGCAGTGTGGCTTAGTGAAATGAACTGAGGTGATACACTTGGATTTAAATTTTGGCTCTGCTATTGACTGTGTGGCCTTTAGAAAGCTTTTCCTAACCTGTCTGAATCTCCATGTCCTCATCTGTGAAACTGGGGATATAAGTGTTCTATGTACACCTGATTTGGTGGTTGTGAGGATTTAAAGAGAGAATACTGGTCACAGGAGCAGCATTATGTCTGGCTTACAGTAGGCACTTGATAAATGGCTGTTCCTATTACTCTTATTATTAATACGCCTTGCAGAGCAACTATCATCAGATTCAATGCAACTAACAGTTATCAATAGCAATAATAGCTAGGAATATTTTCCAGCATGCCTTCACTGATGCTGGTCCATGTAACAACTCTGTGAGTGTCGGGCAGGGCAGGGATTGTGTGCCAAAAAGATAACACAACTGAGGCTCATGATGAGTTAGTTACTCAGGAGAATTAAAGCAGCTGATTTGACACAAAAGCAGAACACAAACCCAGTCAGTCTGTATTTCTGTAGTATGTCTACTGTACCATGCTTCCCTGTGTTGAAAAAATTGGGAAAGTTTATGCAGAGGAGGGAGTGAAGTCAGAAGAGCTGTCCCAGACATTTGAAAGAGAGAGGCGCTGAGGCATGGTAGTTATGAATAACAAAGGCCTCAGTGACCAGATGACCTGTGTTTGAATTCAGCTCTCCTCTTACTGTGTGACTTGGGGCAGGTCACAACCCCTCCTCACTCTGCTTCCTCACTTATAAAATGAGACATTGCTGGAACTTTCCATATAGTGTTGTGAAGATTAAACAGATGTGTCTGAGGTGGGACCAACTTATCCATTAGATATTGTAGGCACATACCTAGGGGGTCACAAAGCTTTTAGGATCCCAGGAAAATATTTTAATTTCTTTTAAAAATCAAAAGAAAAAAATGAACTTTTAGATGAAAGAAAATATTTTATTACATCTATGAATATAGTCATCTTGGAGAGATCCAAGATGGCCAATTACTAGCAGCTTGGGATTGTAGCTCCCAGAGAAAGTGCACAGAATGAGAGGATGCCACACTTTCAGATGAATTTTTGTTACCCACGGACCAGAAGATTCCCAGCAGAGGAGCCCCACGGGTCACCAGCGCGACTCTTGTGGCCAGCGTGGAGGTTTTGCCGGCACCCTGGCATGGCAGTTCTCAGTGCAGAGTAAGCAGGAATGGGTCCCCTTTTGGTCAACGTTTGGAGCTCTGGGAAGGGAGAGTCGCCCATTTACCTGATTGAAAAACGGACTCAGGAGGGAAGGCAGACCGGAGATTCCCAGGCAGAAAAGCACCATGAAACTTAATGCCGCTGTTTTAGCCAGCACAGTGGGTTGCTCAGATTTCAGCGCTGGGAATCAACAAGTTGGACATACACTCAGAGACCTAATTTGAAAGTAGGCAATTACAAAGACGACAGGTGGATGAACTCACAATGATGGGAAGAAACCAGCGTAAAAAGGCTGAGAATACCCAAGATCAGAATGCCTCTCCTTCTACAGGGGATCACAGTTTCTCATCAACAAGGGAACAAGGCCTGATGGAGAATGAGTGCATTCCATTAACAGAATTAGGCTTCAGAAAGTGGATAATAAGGAACTTTAGTGACTTAAAAGAACATGTTCTAGCCCAATGTAAAGAAGCTAAGAACCTTGAAAAAAGGTTTGATGAAATGCTAATGAGAATAAACAATTTAGAGAGGAATATAAGTGAATTAATGGAACTGAAGAACACAATACGAGAACTTCGTGAAGTATGCACAGGTTTTAACAGTCGAATTGATCAAGCAGAAGAAACGATATCAGAGGTCGAAGACCAACTTAATGAAATGAAACAAGAAGACAAGATTAGAGAAGAGTAAAAAGGAACGAGCAAAGTCTCCAAGAAATATGGGACTATGTGAAAAGACCTAATATACGATTGATAGGTGTACCTGAATGTCATGAAGAGAATGAATCCAAGTTGGAAAATAGTCTTCAGGATATTATTCAGGAAAACTTTCCTAATCTAGTAAGGCAGGACAATACTCAACTCCAGCTAATCTAGAGAACACCACAAAGATATTCCTCAAGTAGAGCAACCCCAAGACACATAATCGCTAGATTCACTAGGGTTGAAATAAAGGAGAATATTCTAAGGGCAGCTAGAGAGAAAGATCAGGTTACCCATAAAGGGAAGCCTATCAGACTCACAGCAGACCTCTCACCAGAAACCTACAAACTAGAAGAGAGTGGGGGTCAATATTCAATATCCTCAAAGAAAAGAATTTTCAACCCAGAATCTCATATCCCGCCAAACTAAGCTTCATAAGTGAAGGAAAAATAAAATTTTTTGCGAACAAGCAAGCACTCAGAGATTTCATCACCACCAGGCCTGCTTTACAAGAGCTTCTGAAAGAAGCACTACAAACAGAAAGGAACAACTAGTATCAGTCATCCTAAAAACTTATCAAAACGTAAAGACCATCTCCATAATGAAGAATCTACATCAACTAATGGGAAAAATAGCCAACTAGCATTAAATGACAATATTGAACTCACAAATATTAATATTAATCCTAAATTTAAATGGATTAAATGACCCAATCAAAGACACAGACAGGTAAATTGAATAAAAAGTCAAAACCCATCGGTACACTGTATCTAGATCTATCTCATAAGCAACAACATACAAAGACTCAAAACAAAGGGATGGAGGAAGATTCACCAATTAAATGGAGAGAAAACAAACAAACAAACAGGAGTTGTAAATTTCATCTCTCACAAAATAGACTTTAATAGTAACAAAGACTAAAAGAAACAAAGAAGGACATTACATAATGGTAAAAGGATCAATGCAACAACAGGAGTTAATGATTATAAATATATATGCACCCAATATAGGAACACCCAGATACATAAGACAAGTTCTTAATGACTTATAAAGAGACCTGGACTCCCGCACAATAATAGTGGGAGATTTTGACACCACATTGTTAATATTCGATGGATCAACAACAGAAAATTAATAGGGACATCTATGATTTGAACTTAGACCTGGAATAAGTAAACTTAGTGAATATTTATAGAATTCTCCACCCCAGGTCCACAGAACATACATTTTTCTCAGTATCATATTACACCTATTTTAAAAGTGACTACATAATTGGAAGTAAATCACTCTTCAGCATTTGCATAGCATTTCACAGACTTAAATGAAATATTGGTTGGCTGTTTGCTTGTTATTTTCTTCCCTTATTCCTTCCTGTCTCTGTTGTTAAGCACAATTATCGGCATAAAAGAGATTTTTAATACCTATTTTTAGATTGCATTCCAGCCTGGGCAATAGAGCAAGACTCCTGTTCTCTCTCCCCCTTTTTCTTTCTTTCTCTCACAAAAAAAAAAAAGATTCCCCCTTTTTCTTTCTTTCTCTCACAAAAAAAAGAATACAGTCATCTTTATACCAATGCAATTATAAAATATAATTTGTTATGTTATTATTAATTTTTAATGGAGGAAGGGGATCATGAAGGCAAAGTATCTAGAGTTCCTGGCAGTCATCATGTGGCTCTGGTTAGAGGTATTTGGTGCACAGGCTGGCACTGCACAGGGTGAGCAGTAGGCATTCTCTCTGTAAGGCATGCTGCAGAGTTAACTCAGAGGCTCTGGGGTTCTTGGAGGCTCAGGGCACCCACACTTCTGCCCTCTTTGTCTTTTTCCACAAGAACTCCTCTGCTGTACCTGCACCAGATAGAGAATACACCGCTGACCAGACTTTCTCTGAGGAAGGACTTCAGCGAAGTCCGTGGGTTAGAAAGGCAGACCTCACAGTGGGGCCGGACGTGGGTGGAGCTTTTTGGCTAAGGCCAGGGAACACTCATCCATGAATCTGGGGTCTGTGTCTGGGATTGAGAGGCAGGCAAGCAGGTGACAGAGAAAGCTGTGAGGTGGGCCTGTGGGATGATGGTGTTCTACTCGTGTGACCTCCAGCTGCGACCCACCCAAGTCTTCAGCAAAGTCACCCAACTGACAGACCTCTCCAGCCTTAGTCTGAAGAGAACTGCTCTGAAAAGTTCAAGGCCAGAGGCACAACTGCATCGTGGCTGAAGAAGAGGAGCTTTGACCTCAAAGATAAAGGAGATTAGAAATTCCTATTCAGGCCAGGCGCAGTGGCTCACGCCTGCAATTCCAGCACTTTGGGAGGCAGAGGTGGGTGGATCATGAGATCAGGAATTCGAGACCAGCCTGACCAACATGGTGAAACCCTATCTCTACTAAAAATACAAAAATTAGCTGGGCTTGGTGGCATGCCACTGTAATCCCAGCTACTGGAGAAGCTGAGACAGAAGAATCACTTGAACCCAGGAGGCGGAGGTTGCAGTGAGGCAAGATCGAGCCACTGCACTCCAGCCTGGGTGACAGAGCAAGACTACGTCTCAATAAATACATACATACATACATACATACATACACACATACATTAAATTCTTTATTCTGTGGGAGGCACTTGAGTGCCTTGCTACTCCCAGTGTGGCCCATCCTCCACTAGGACATTGTTAGAAATGCACAATCTTGTGTCCGCCCCAGGCTGACTGCATTTCTACAGGTGTTTTTGTGTACATTAAAATTTGAAATGCACTGCTCTAATTCCTAGGCCACTTGGCCGCTGCTGTAAAATGGAACTGGAACTCCACCCATCTAGAAGAGATCACTCTCCCTTCCTTTTCTTAGCAAGGGAAGCAGGAACTAGAAGACAAAGGAACTTGCACGCTTTGGTTTAGGTCAGCCTTTCTCAGCCTTGGTCCCTCATTAAGATCACTCAGACCAATTCAACCAGAAACTCTGATGGTGAGAATGAGGACTGGTAGATGTTAAAAGTTTCCTTTGTGATTGTACTATGTGGCCAGATTTGAAAACCACTAATCTAGGCCTTCAGCTGTAGGCCTTCCTACAAGGCTATAGGACCAGATCTCTAGCTAAAATGGAAGAACAGTTTTGCCTGAAGTCTTCTCTCTACATAGATGTGATATCCACGATAGGTGGCTGTGGAGGGAATTCAAGACCAAGGCTGTTCCCCGCCCCTGCTCCCTGCTTTTTTTTTGAGACAGAGTTTCACTCTTGTTGCCCAGGCTGGAGTGCAATGGTGCAATCTCCACTCACTGCAATCTCCACCTCCTGGGTTCAAGTGATTCTCCTACCTCAGCCTCCCATGTAGCTGGGATTACAGGCATGTGTCATCACACCTGGCTAATTTTTTTTTTTTTAGTAGAGATGGGGTTTCTCCATGTCAATAAGGCTCGTCTGGAACGCACGACTTCAGGTGATCCGCCCACCTTGGCCTCCCAGAGTGCTGGGATTACAGGCGTGAGCCACCGAGGGCTGTTCCTCTTTAACTCTTTGAGGACTGCTTGCTCTGTGGCTAGTCCAACTCTCCTTATCTGTATGAGATGAAAGCTGACACAAGAAAGAATACGGAGCCTTTAAAGAAAAGATCTCTGAGCAACAGAGGTCCCTGATATTTTTAGCATCTAGACAAATCTGAGGCCAAGATTTCCCGAGGGAAGGCAGGGCACGATCAGAAGTCGGTATCGGAGAGCAGTGAGCCGCTGTGCGTCTTATTCCTGGATCTGTTTCAACATCAAGCTTCTTGTTTTGTGGATTAAAAAAAAATGTGACAAAGGACTTTAGGACCAATACAACAGGTATAAATTACTCTGTAAGTTTTGAGGTGGATAAGATGTCACATTTCTAAATTTGTCTAAATCATCTAAACCCTAGCTTCAAGTCTCTGCTAACCAAGGTCCCTAAGAGGCCCAGTAACAGTCACTTGACAGGCTTGTTCTGCAGTGCCGGGGCTTCCACACGTTACAATAAAATATAGGGGGAGAGGAGGCTGTGAGGCATCTGTCCTCACTGATCACACTGCTCCGCAACAAACGCAGGGGTCAGGTGCTGTTCCTTCAATAAACATCCTTTCTGGTGTCTCTGCTCCTAGTGATCCCAGAAACATGCCTCACAACACATCTTTCCCTCACTTGGATTAGCGCTGTGTCCCCAGGCCCTTCCCTTGGGCCCCTGGAGTCACAGAGCTTAGTATTCATGCTCTCCCTAGGCGCCCCCCACACAACCTCTCCCAGGTCCTGCTGTCCTGGAGTGATGTCTCAGAGTAGATCTCAGTCTCCATCCCTGCTGCAGCCTGAAGCCTCTGCCTCCCCTTACAGCATGAGATTCAGCTTCCTGGTAAAAGGTCAGTCCTTCTCCTTTGCCCTCGGAGCACAAAAGCCTCCATTCTCTTTCCCACTAAACCCACTGTCCAATATGATGGCCACAAGTGCCACGTGACGATTCTTGGAGCAGCTGACATGTATCTAGGTCAAATTGCAATGTGCTACAAGTGTAAGATCTACACCATATTCTGGGGACTTGGTACAAAGGAAATGTAAAATATTTCAATAATAATTTTTATATCACTAAAGTTGAAATACTATTTTTAAACTATTGGGTTGAATAAACATTATGAAAATTAATTTCACATGTTTCATTTTACTCTTTCAAGTGCTTACTAGAAAATGTAAAGTTCACACGTGGTTTGCATTATGTTTATTTTGGACAGCGCTGCTCTCTGCCCAATGCCTTTCTCCCGACCTCTGAATGAAAAGCTAGGGGAAGAGTAGGGGAGCATGTTCAGGGAAGCTCACTCCCATCCATCAGGCTTGAAGTGCAAGTGGGCCTGTCCCTGTTCCTGCCCCACTCATCCTGGAAAGCCTGGATCTCTGTACCTGGGCACCTTGCTGCCCTGGTCCATTGTGAGCATGTCAAGGAAGGAAACAGGATTACTACATTGTGAGCCAGTGTCTTGGTCTTATTTATTCTTAATGTTCTCTCTGGTTTTACAGATCAGAGGGCCAAAGCCCAGAGAGGACAAGTGACTTACCTCAAGACACACAGATTGAATTACAAGAGGGTGGCGCATCCACGGCTCTTGCCATCACACCACAGTATCCACTGCAATCCCAATGGCAAGAGAAAGTGGCAGGCAGAGCCAGACAGAAAAGAAGTGCCGACGACAAGAGGTAACCACACAACCCGGACTTTTGAGAATGCTACTGGGATGACTGGAGGTATTTGGGGCCAGTGATGTGAGTTTAACACCCTAGCCCCATTCTAATCTTGAATTCTTTGTCCTTCACTTATATTTTTCAGACTTCCAATATTTAAATCTTATTTCTATAAAAGATACTTTGGTGATGGTAGTATAGGTTTTTATTTATTTAAACCTATCTATCTATCTATATGGCTGAAAACTGCTTCAAATCCCTTGTGAAACAAGACAGAGTAAAACCAAACCAGTACACACAAATTTCGATAATTTCTGTGGTGTCCCCTTTGGCATTGTCTCATGAGGTGCCCCAGAAAGAAGGCTGAGGAAGTAGTGTGGTCTCTCATACAGCACACAGCTGCACACAGCTGGGGAATGGTTCTTCTGCAGGAGACAGATACCTATCTTTTAATAAAATACAGACCAGCCTGCAGGGGCAAGGTTGTGAGAGCCCTCGGTGGGCCTGCAGAGATGAGGAAAGACTCAGGATCAAGTTAAATTCCCTGCAAGCTCCCACTGCCATTTCAGTTTCTTCCTCCACTTTCTTCCTCCTGGGGGGATAACATTGCTTTTCTGTATCAGAAACTCCAGGAGAAGAGGACTGTATTTCTTGGTGGAATTTCACCAAGACATGAGTCTATCTTTACCCTTGTTCTTATCTGCATCCAACAATAGAGATTTTGCAAACAGCCCAGGATGTCTTTTAAGACTGTAGTGGAGATCCATGGAAGCTCCCGCTTGCTCCTTCCTTCCTCACTGCCACCACCGAACAGGACATGCAGGAGGCCATGGGCCCCCAGTCCCCTCTCATGCTCATTGGAGTAGAGAACCCCATCATGGAACAGTCCATGATGTTTGATTAGAGAGAGCTGGTTTTCACTGTATCAGCCCTTCACTAATAATACATCGTTAGGGGAAATTTTCAGGACATTGGGTTGAATGGGTGTTCATGGAAGGCAGATAAATGATTTAATGGGGGCTTAGTTATTTCATCCTTTAAAAGGCCACAGAGTCATGGTCATGATGGCCAGTTTTTTGAGCATCTACTTTGTGACAGGAATTGGGCTAAGCCATTGTCTTGCATGGCAGCTTTCTTTGTTGGAGTGTGTCATGTGTGGTTTGCCACACTCTGCTGAGACCAGATGTCAACCAGCCAGGATACACCCCTCACTGGACAGGACTGAGCAGCATGTTTTGTGGAACAGCTGCCCTCTACGGAAGCCAGGTCTGTGTCTTACATAATGGTTTTGTGTGTGTTAAATTTGCCAGGAGTTGATTTTGGAAGTCAGGAATGGAGAGGACAGGATTGCCACACACAAGAGTGAAAGAATAATTCAAAAATCTAAATGTGGGAAGGAAGGGGGTGAGAAGGGAGAAAATGGAGAAGTCAGCAAGAGCCTTGGCAGGGAGTGAAGTCTGCAGTGAACATCCAATGATGCCAAAATGGCCAAAGGATGTTTTAAATAAAAAATGTTGTAATGTTCAATTTCAAATGGTTTGTTTCTCCATGATGTAAACCCATTCTCCATCTCCCTCAGGCTCCCCTCCAAATATTCAGAAAAGCGTCTGATCCTTATGCACTTGCAAATGCTTTCCATGAGCTTTTATGCTGTCATTATCATCATGTGGGAATTGAAGAAGGGTTTGAATTCCACATCTGGATCTAGATGAGGAAGAACCCTGTTTCAGCAGAAGCAGCACCTTAGAAGTAGATTTGGCTGCAATGATGTAACTGTCCCCCAGTTTTGAAAATAATATTGGTGGAAAGCTCTGGATCTTCACAGATCATGAAATACAGGTTTCACTCTTATCAAGATTTCGAGTCTGGAAGATTCCAACAGACATTTCTGTCTACATGTTATTAGTTAAGGCTTTCTTTTTCTCTCCTTTTCTTCATCTCTCCCTTTCCCCATCTCTCTCTCTTGTCTTAAGCTTGTATACAGGAATTCACATGTAAGGCTACAGGTAGGTTGAGAAAGATTTTATAAAAACTCCCTCCAGGGTGTTTTGCCCACCAGGAGGCACAGGAACAGGTGGCATAAGACAGGAATAGGTGGGGAACACATACTCTGTTCCTTTAATAAGACAAAGAGTGAGGCTGAGGCTGGACTTAGTGGCTCATGCCTATAATCCCAGCACTTTGGGAGGCCAAGGTGGGCATATCACCTGACGTCAGGAGTTTGAGACCAGCCTGGCCAACATGGCGAAAGCTTGTATCTATAAAAATACAAAAATTAGCTGGGCCCAGTGGTGCATGTCTGTAGTCCCAGTTACTCTGGAGGCGGAGGCAGGAGAATCATTTGAACCCAGGAGGTGGAGGTTGCTGTGAGCTGAGATCACGCCACTGCATTCCTGCCTGGGTGGCAAAGCAAGACTCTGTTTCAAGAAAACAAAAACAAAACAAACAAACAAAAAAGACAAAGAGTGAGTTTTCTATCACGTACTCAATTTCAGGTAGGAAGCCCCGGTGGGAGATGTAGCAACAAGTTAGTATGTATGCGCAATGTACATACAGACTTTATCTCAATTTCACAAAAATATTTGATTCAAACTTAAGTAGACCATGACCAGCAAAGTAGTTGACATTAGACTTCAGCTCAGGATTAGTTATATAAATCTTTCAACAATTTCATCTATCGCATCTCATGCCAGGAGTTATTCAGTATCTTTTACTACTCATATAAATTGTCTTTACCAATATGTCCCTTTGCATTCAGCCTTGTTAACTCCTGGGTTCCCATCGCATTTTGCTGTGTTCCAGCCTTAGAAATGCACTTTATCGTTATGGCCGTGTTAGCATCTAATCTGGCCATATATATTTCAGGCTTTCCTGGCTGCGCTTGAGTGATCGGTTTGTCTACCAGAAGCTTCCTGATAAAATACTGCCTTCTCTGCCTTAGCAGACCTATAGTTTACTTTAAAAATAACCCGCTTGAAACTTAATAGGTGGTTTTAAAGCTACATCTGATTTAAGCCCCATAAGTTCTAGCTTTTAAGAACACTCTTGACATGCCAACCTGGGGCTTTCTGAATTGTGGAGTGGAAACACAGGATTGCCATTGTATTGTGCATTGTGGCTGTGTCACTGTGAATATAAAAACAAAACCAAAAAAGCAAACCTGGGCTGTCCTATTAATAAGCTTGGTAACATCTGATAAACAACCAGAGAGTGTCTAAAACTATGGACAAAATCTTTCAGTTTATAGATGAGGTGTTCCAGTGGTGCTCTCAAAAAAGAGAGGAAAGAAAATACAAAGCCTTTAAAATACAAGTTTATTATGGTCAGTGATTCTTAAAAATCAAAGAAATCACTGGATCAATAATATTTATTTTCTAACCACTGATATAAAAGAACAACAAATGGGCTTTAGTCTCTCTGTCTTGGCAAATCGTAGCATCCTTGTGGAGGGAAAGGAAAGGGGCCTGGCAATCTTCAGCTTCACAAGCAAAGCCCTGAGCAGGAATCCTTCATGAATATTCTCTCCCGTGTTTCATAACAAGTCTGTGCCGAAGGCATCAGGATTTCCATTTTACAGATGAAGACACTAGGGCTTAGGAGACATGGTGGAGTACGTTGCAATCTACCTAAATCCCTGGATCCCAAGCCCATCCTCTTGCTGCGTGACCACTCCCCTGGATTTGCCTGGTGCTTAGAGTTTAGTCTTTGTAGACTCCCGTGGACATCCCTCGCAAACTCAGAAAACCCTGTCTCCAAGCTGTGCACACACATTCCTGAAAGTGTCTCGTAATTTAGCCTTTTATCCTTCATCAGGACTTGTCAAACTCCTGGTCTTTAGAAATAAAGCAAAACTAGCTTTCTGCTAGGTCATTTTTGCAGAGCAGCATCTGTTTTCTGTTCATCGTTGGTTTACTAGAACTTCCTGGCTGTTCACAGAATTATTTCTGTCGTTCCTCTTCAAGATTCAACTTCGATTTCTCCCAGGGAGAAAAATCTTGCTTTTAAAAGTCACAGAAAAAAAATCTATTCTGATAGGTTCTTTGTTTAAAACAAGAGGAATAATTTGCAAAGCTCCTGTTGGAAAGACATGAATGCTTTCATGCTCTACTTGTGGTTCTGTAAATCACACTAAAATGATAGTAAAGAGATTTAAACAAGCATAAGACCATAGAGTCCAAGAGAATGAGAGAGAAGACTAAAACAGATGAGAGACGGCAGCACAGCTTAAAAAGCTGGACAGCAAGTTGACTATTGGTAATGAGTTATGTGGCCGAGAAAGCTGAGCCCTAAGTGCCCACTGGGTTGAAGATAAGAAGGAAACAGATGCAAATCAGATAGCCCTGGAAGGCCTCAGGGACTCAAGGCATCAGGAAGCATCGAGGGGAAAAAAATGTGTGGAGCTGAATGCAAGATGTGTGGTTGAGTTTTCATGGAAGCAGTAAGAGCCTGGATCATTTCCTCAAATAGGCAATTCTCTTGAATCACCTCTGCAGAAGATTGGAGGTTTACTCTCAGCAAAAATTAAAACAGATAAATTCCAGATTTGGGGACCTGAGACATAAAACAGGAACAGATAAAAGCCTCATCAGAAAGAAGAAACAGGGACTGAGTGGGAGTTAACATACTGTATTGTGAAAATCTCACCGTCCCTTTCCCAACTGTGTGAAGAATGCTAGCAGGCCAGCTCATAGCCCTTGAAAGAACATTAAAGAATTCTCTAGGTAGAAACTCAGAATTCCCTCTCTTCCCCCAAATCTGCCGATTTTGCTAGTTGGGGGGGTTGTACATGATGGCCAGGTCCAAGACCTGTCACTGTATTGTGAAGTTCACTACTTGGTAAGCCTGGCCCATACACAGAATCCTGAAGTGGCTTTTCAATGGCCTATCATCAAATAAAAACAGATGGGTGAGGATGACCTGACATTTGCAGAAAGCATACAATATGAAAGGCATATGTCAAAATGAGCTGTCAACAAAAAGAAACGGAAAACAAACAGTGCAGCAAATAAAGAAATAAAAAAAGCCCCAAAATTAATAATAGCTACTTGGGAAGGTAAAACAAGATATTATACCTATGAAGAATTTAATGGAATATATTTTAAAATTTAAAAAGAATTTCTGAAAGTTAAAAATATGAGAGTAGAAATATTAAAACTCCAACAAAATAGTTGGAACTTAAAATTGAAGTGATCTCCCAGAAAGCAGAACAAAGAGACAAAGATGTATAAAAAAACATAGGCAAGTTCCAACAAGAGGGAACAGAGAAAAAAGAGGAGGAATCTACGGAAATAAGGTGAGAACATTTCCCAGATTTTAAAGGGCACACTATGAAGATTTTTAAAATGACCTTTATTGAGTCATATTTGGATGAAATTTCAAAACCCTGGAGATAAAGAAAGGAGACTGGAACCTCCCAAAGATGAAAGCAGTGCTCAGGCAGAGCATTAGGGATCAGAATGACACCAGACTTCTCAACAGCAACACTTGAAGCTAGGTGACCAAAGAGTAACTTTAAATTTGGAGGGGAAATGATTTCCATTCCAGAATTCCGTGTCTAGCAAATACTTATTCAAAGGTGGTGCTGGAATAAAAACATCTACAGGTGTGCAAGTTTTCAAAAATCTTACTTCTCCTACTTCCTTTCTAAGTAGAAAGTGATTCACAACAAAAATGGTATAAGACAGGAAGTTGAGGGATGTGAAATTCTGAAAGGGTCAGTTAGCACAGCAGAACAATGATGTAGTCTGGATATTTGTCCCTGCCCAGATTTCATATTGAATGTAATCCCCGATATTGGAGGTGGGGCATGGTGGGAGGTGATTGGATGATGGCAGTGGATTTCTCATGAATGGGTTAGCACCACCCCCTCGGTGCTGTTTTCTCGATAGTGAATTCTTCTGAGATTTGGTCATTTAAAAGTATGTGGCACCTGCCCCCTCTCCTCTTGCTTCTGCTCTGGCCCTGTGACATGCCTGCTCCCCCTTCACCTTCTGCCATAATTGTAAGCTTTCTGAATCTTCCCTAGAAGCCAAGTAGATGCCAGCACAAGGCTTCCTATAAAGCCTGCAGAACCATGAGCCAATTAAATCTCTTTTATTTACACAGTATCCAGTCTCGGATATCTCTCTCTAGCAATGGAAGAATGGCCTAATACAAGCAGAGAGAGTATTCACAGGGTAATGGAGAAAAGACATTCTGGGAGGACAGTTTTGCAGCCACCTTAGCCAGTTCCCAGTCTAGACTGGGACCAAAGGTAAGAGAGCTGCAGAGGAGGGTCACCAACATAAATACAACTGACAGTTGTGTGGTATTCAAAGGGTATGAAAAAGCATTTGTGATGGGTATATAGGAAATTAAGCAAATTAAATATGAGGTAACTATTAACTTGAAAAAGAATAAAAAGTTTCAGAAAGCAGAATTAAGAAGTTACAAATAGCATTTATACAGAATCAGTCAGATAAAACCCGAATACACAGTAGAACAAATATCTCTCTATATAAACATTAGAGAGATGGAGGGAGAGGAAAGTGTGTGTATGTGTGTGTGTGTGCGTGTGTGTATGTGTTTGTGTGTGTGTAAAGGGAATGAGAGCTGAATTTCTAGAAGGAAGGTAATGTCTAAACCTGCAAAATTAAGAAATAGGAGATAAGCATTATGACAGGCTGCTGTTTGTCCTCCAGTAACAGTTTCCCTCTGAAGATTTATCAAATGTGTATCCGCAAAGACCTGGAGCTCAAAACTGGTGTAAAAGCTGCAGGGTCTTACCTATTGTGGCCTTAGATGATGAATATATCACAAAAGATTAAAAGAAATTTTGTGAATGTCTACACAGCTGAAGATCTCCTGTGGATTAAGGGAGAAGGTGTCCCTTCTCCAGTGATGACTACAGTGTTGAGAAATCAACACTATGTAAAGGGAATTCTGAGATATACTTTTGTTTGATATGCCAAAATGAGGTAATGTGATCTTTCATGAATTTCAGTATTATGATGGAAATCAGACTCACTAAAAATAGTAATCACAGCACTCAGAGTGAGAGCTGTAATAAAATAAAACAGGGAATACTGCAGAAGCAAAGAGCAAGAACCCAGCTCATCCTTGGAGTCCAGTGATTTATATACAATACTTCAAGCCAGAGCTTAGAAAATGCCAATCTTCAAATTCCAGGGAGTACCATTGTTACGCCATGAAGTAATGGGGTGAAAATAAATAGCCTCAAGAGAAATTCAGATAAATGAATGGGTGGTCATAATAGAGATGAGCACTTTGAGATGAAATTGAAGATGTTTAGAGCATCCTTTATTGGGATGGATTCACAAAAGTGAACCTCCTAGGTATGTGCTCTGTCTTTTAAGTTAGGCAGTCAAATGGAAGCCAGTGCTTCCAACTTTCCAACAAATTAGCCCTTGTTGCTGCTATGAGTAGAAAATATAGAATGTCACCCACTGTGTGCCCCATTATCATAGACTTAGGATTGGAAGAGGCCTTCAGTGTTCCTTACAGACTGGACAGGCTCCAATGAGTTGGTAGCTTCACTTTGGACTGATCTAATTATATTATTATATGTGTGCATGCATTAGTCCGTTCCCATGCTGCTATGAAGAAATAAATGAGACTGGGTAATTTATAAAGGAAAGAGGTTTAATTGATTCGCAGTTCCACTTGTCTGGGAAGGCCTCAGGAAACTTACAATCGGGTAAAAGGGGAGGGAAACACTTCCTTCTCCACATGGTGTCAGGAAGGAGAAATGCAGAGTGAAGTGGGGAAACCCCCTTATAAAACAAGCAGATCTCGTGAGAACTCACTCACTATCATGAGAACAGCATGGGAGAACTGCCCCCATAACCTAATCATCTCCCACAAGGTCCCTTCCATGATACCTGGGGATTACAGGAACTACAATTCAAATGATTGAATTTGGGTGGCGACACAGTCAGACCATATTAGTCTGTATGTATGTATATATAATATATGATATTACACTACCTGTGTTACACTAAAATATAATATTACATATTACACTATAAGTCGTTCCTACTGGAACCTCTTATGGGCAGGAATGTTCTTATCATCTGGTTAATTAGTTCCAGATTGTCAAGCAGAAACATGAACTGTAAAAATGGGTCTTTGCAAACCTCACTCTGACATACTCAGCTCTCTCCTAGCCCAGACATGAGGAGTCTAGATGTTTAGGAATGCCCCTCTGGAGAATAGATGTGTTAACAGGAAAGGCTTCAGCAATGAAAATAAAGCTGAAGATGAGTAAACTATATCCTGTAAAATGTATTATCTAGATCCACATTACTTTGTGGGTGAATTTCCCTTTGTCATACCCTGACCTGTAGTGATGTCTCCTTACAGGTTTCTGTTTAGTATCAGCTGTGCTAGGGTCATCAAGAAAAGTATTAAATGATTCTGATGAAACCTCTAACTTTGCCAGTAAGAAAAGTAAAGCATAGAAGGATTAAGTGTTTTTCATGGTTACCCAGAGCTGACAAGAACAAAGTCTTTTTCCTCCCCGTTCAATTGTCAAATTATTAAGTTTCTTATAGTTGGAGGGAAATAGATCTTTTACCATGAAGCTCTGCTGCCTCTGAAGCTATAGTCTGAGAACATTCTCCATCATAGCCAATTCATTCAGTCAGTGGTTGCCTTGGTTAACACTGTGGCCTATTTGATTGTCATAACATACATAAAATATTAAATCAACCAAGAAACCCCAGATAATCTGTATTTTAGTCTATCACACACATAAATATAAAACTCAATCTTATGACCATGAATATGAGTAAAGAAAATTTTCCTTTTGGAGTGGTATCCTAGCATCAGAGGATGTCCATTTGCCTGGAACACCTCCAAAAGCACCTGCTGTTAAAATAGGGTTTAGCAAACTATGGTCCATGGACCAAACTCATTCCACTGCTTGTTTTTGTAAATGAATTTTATTGGAACACAACCACTCTCACCCATTCTTTTACATATGGCTCCTTTCACAAATGACAGAGTTGAGTAGTTATGACAGGGACTAAAATATTCATCACCTGGCCTTTACAGAAGGTGTTTGCCAACTCCTGTATTAGAGCAAGCTTTCTTGTTACGAAGGCTGGGTGCCTCTAATGGTGACTGATTTTAAATTGGCTGATTTTAAACTACCTCTGTGATTATGAAAACATCAAGGGTAAAAAAGAGTCATCATGAACAGAAGTTTTCAAGTATGACTGGGCAGAATTAGCTGGAGAACATTTACAATAGAAATTACTGGACCCATTCCCAGAGATCATGATTCAGTAGGTCTGGAGTAGGGACTGGGAAACTTACTTTGATACAAATGATTGTGGTGCACAGCCAGGAGTGAGAAACTTGAGGAAAGCACATGGAAGTTGGAAATGAAACAAGCAGGAAGTGAATTCTGATTCAGTCTTGCTGTGTTAACGTGGGTGAATTGCTTCACTGAGCCTCAGTTACCTCATCTGTCAAGTGGAAATAACAGTTTTTCCTTCATAGGTCTATTCTGAGGACCAAAGAAGACAATGATTATAAAACGCCCAGCACTGTGTTTGCACAGAGTAGACACTTAGTTAACGGTCCCTTCTTTCCTCCACTGGAGAATCCAGTGCCTTGGAAAGCACACCAGTGTGATTTTCTTCATTTTGTCTTGTGTATGATGTTTCCATTTCTGTTTATGTTAATTTTGCTCTCATCAAACTATTCCCCAATTTATAAGTCCTTCTCCATGTATATTAAAGCTAGAGGTGTTTAAATTTTTTTATTTTTTTTACAAATTTGTTTCTTTGGGTAGCACCCAGAGAACTGAATGGCCCCAAATGGCTTGTTAGCTGTATGACTGCCAATGGTCTTAATTAATTCTGGAAACGATAATTAAGGCCAAGTTTTCAAATACCTTTAGTGATTTTCTTAAGAAACCTTGATGTAAGATGATAGACTTTATACATTCAGAAGGCATTCCACTGGACAAATTGAGATGAAGTTTAATCAGAATCTCTTCCTTTAGAAGTGGAAAGACTTGGTGTTAGTTTTTCTTTCAACATTTGGTAGAATTGAGTAGTGAATCCATCAAGTTCTGGGCTTTTCTTTGATGAGAGAGATCATTTATTACACTTCCGTCTTGTTATTATTAGTTTGTTGCAGTTTTCTACTTCTTCATGTTCTACCTCGGATTTTGTATGTGGCAGGAATTTATCCATTTCTTCTCGGTTTTCCAACTTGTTGGTATACTGTTGTTCCTGACAGTTTCTAATGATTCTTTGTATTTAGTAGTCTCAGTTGTTAGTCTCCTTATTTGTTTCTAATTTCGTTTAGGTCTGCTCTGTTTTTCTTAATCTACCTAATGGTTTGTCAATTTTGCTTATCTTTTCAAAAAACGAACTTTTAGTTTTGCTGATCTTCTGTATTTTTGTCTCAATTTCATTTATTTTCATTCTGATCTTTATTCTTTCTTTTCCTTTACTAATTTTGAGTTGATTTGTTCTTGCTTTTCTAGTTCCTTGATGTGCAACATTAGATTATTTAGCTGAAGTCTTTCTAATTTTTTGATATGAGTGGTTATTACTATAAACTTCCCTCTTAGTGCTGCTTTTGCTGTATCCCATAGATTTTAGGATGTTGCATTTCCATTTTTATTTGTTTCAGACATTTAAAGAATTTTTTTCTTAATTTCTTTACTGACCCATTGATCACTGAGGAGCATGTTGTTTAATTTCCATGTGTTTGTATGTTTTCCGATGTTTCTCTTGTTACTGATTTCTAGCTTTATTCCACTGTGGTCAGAAAAGAAATTTATATAATTTTTGGGATTTGTTGAGGCTCGTTTTGTGGCTTAAGATATGGTCTATTCTGGAGAATGTTCCACGTGCTGATAAAAATAATGTGTACTGTTCAGTGGTTGGGTGATTTGTCCTGTAAATGTCAGTTGGGCCTATTTGGTCTAGTCCATAGTTTAACAACTACGTTTCTTTGTTGATTTTCTGTCTTGGTCTCTTTGCTTTGCCATCCTGACTGACTGAGAATAAGCTATCTGTGAGTATCAGACACTGTCTACATTTTGCCCACCTGTCCTGCCCCTTCTGAGTTAACGGGCAGTCCCAGTAGACTTCCCAGCATGCTAACACCTTCCCACTTCAAGCAACAGATCGTTCGTCTGCTCCACCTGAGACCTTTCTCAGCCCCTTAGGGGCTTGCTCTCCAGAAATTAGACACAACCTGGCAGTATAGGGTAGTGAATAATAACCCCAAGTCCCCTGCCTGTAACGGGACAATGCCGTGGGGTGTTCTACATGATTCCTCAGAGGGTCACCAGCAGGATTGAGTCCCAGTTGCCCAACGTGTTTATCTACTCTTTACTGGCTTTTCTCCCTTCCCTGTCTCAGATTTCTCACCTCCTCACTTAGAATGTGTGGGATCATCTCCCAGGTAAGCTGCTAGTTCCCAAGTCCTTGTCTCAAGGTATGGTCTTGTGAAAATCAAAACCAAGACCAGTTTGGACCCAGGACATAACAGAGACCATGGTCTGGCTTTAAACAGGCAGCTTTAAATTTGCCTGTGGATTTCTAGCCTTAGCTTAAAGCTTTTTTGCAAGGGAAGCTTAATTATTAGGATCACAGCTGAGGCCCAAGATATAAGAAAAATAATCTCTGAGCTCCAAGTTACGTCTATTCTGAATCTCTTGCACTTTGTTCACAGGTGAGCATCTTTAGGCCTCTCTTAGAACCTGCTATTTTTTTTATTTGCACTGATGTAACAAAATTGTCTCACTCATTCCCAAATTTATAAATTTTAAAGGAGCAAATTATGGAAAATTCAGAGGTTGCTATTAGTACTGCCGCAAATATAGTTGTTATTAGCCTGCTGGTAAACAAGCAGATATAAATTGCTCACAGTAAAAAGTACAGTAGTTTTAAGACCATTGAAGTGAAGGGATGTGTAATCCTACATACATACAAACTCCAGGGTTTTGTTCTATTTTAGCCTAGTACAATAATTGATTGTGATGGTTACTTTTATGTGTCAATTTGTCTGGGTCGTGGTGCCCAGATACTTGGTCAAACATTATTCTAAATGTTTCTCTGATATGTTTTTGAATTACATTTAAATCAGTAGATTTCAAGTAAAGCAGATTTCCCTCTATGATGTGAGTGGGTCTCACCTAATCAATTGAAGGCCTGAATAGAAAAAAACTCAAAACTAATCTCCTCTGAGCAACAGAGAATTCTGCAGCACATGGCCTTTGGTCTTGAGCTATATTGGCTTATTTTTTTCTGGGTCTTCAGACTGCTGGCCCTCTCTGCAGATTTTGGACTTGCTAACCTCTATAATTGTGTGAGCAAATTCTTTAAAATAAGTATCTCTCTATATATATACATACACATTCTACTGATTCTGTTTCTCTGGAGAACCCTAATATGCTGACATTTATAATAATTTACTTCTTTGTTCAACACCTATTTACTGATCACTTATTATGTGCCAAGTACCATTCTAGGAACTTGGAATGCATTGTTAAACAATATAGGGTCTTATAGATTAAGACCCTGCCCTGGTGTGCTTTTATTCCGGTGGGGGAAGATAAATGGTAAAAAGTAAACATGAAGCATTAAATTATGATCTAACATGCTAGAAGTGATAAGTACTGTAGAAAAGAAAAAAAAGAAGGCAATGTGAGGAGACGTTGGGTCATTAGAGAAGGTTAAATATAATCAATACATTGGGAAAGTAGATAGCTATGAAAGACTCACAAATGTGCAAATTGCTTTAAATTTAGCTTTTAATTTTGAGATAATGATAGGTAAGTGTGCAGTTGTAAGAAATAATATAAAGAGATCCTGTGTACCCTTTATCCAGTTCCCCGCTGTGGTAACATCTCACAAATCTATGCTAAAGATCACAACTGGGCTATTAACCCAGATGCAGTCAAGAAGCAAGCAGATGCATTGCCACAGGTATTTCTCCTCCTGCCTTTTTACAACCACACACACTTTCATTTCTTCATTAACCATTTCTATAATTTTGTCATTGTGAGATGTTATATAAAAGGAATCATATGGTGTGTAACCTTTCAGAATTGACTTTTTTCACTTGGCTTAGATCCTTGACAATTCATTTATGTCATTGTATATCAATAATTCATTCCTTTTTATTGCTGAGTAGTATTCACGGTATGGATATACCACAGTCTGTCTCATCATTCACCCATTGAAGGGCATCTGGGTCGTTTCCTGTTTGGGGCTGTTATGAATCAATTTGCTGTAATTGTCCATGTGTACGTTTTTATGTGAATATGTATTTTTATTACGTCATAATGAATGCCTAGTGGGTGCAGTGCCAGGATCCTATGGTAGTTACATGTTTAGTTTTGTAAGAAACTGTCAAGCTCTTCCAGGGTAGCTGTGCCATTTAAAATTCCCATCAGCAATGTATGAGTGATTCAGTTTCACTGCTTCCTCACCAGCATCTGGTATTGTAACCATTTTTCATTTCAGTCATTCTGGTAAGTGTTAATGATACCTCATTGTAGTTTTCATCTGTACTTGACTAATGGCTAATGATGTTCCACATCTTTTCATGTGCTTATTTGCCATCTGTATAGCCTCTGTAGTGAAATGGTTCTTCATGTCCTTTGCCCGTTTTCTAATTAGATTGTTTAGGTGTTTTTTTTTTTTTAACTTAAGAGTTTAGAGAAATACCTACATATCTATATACTAGTCCTTTACTAGATATATGGTTTACAAATATTCTCTCCCAGTCTGTAGCTTGTTTCATCCTTCTAACAGGATCTTTTGCAGAACAAAAGCTTTTACTTTTGATAGAGTTCAGTTTATCAATTTTTCCTTTTATGGTTCATGCTTTTGCTGTCAAGTCTAAGACATCCTTGCCTAACCCTAGATCCTGAAGATTCTTATCCTCTGTTTTTTCTTATAAGTTTTGAGGCTTTATGTTTTACATTTAAGTTTGTAATTTTGAATTAATATTTGCATTAGGTGTGACGCTTAGGTCAAGTTTCATTGTTTTTCCTATGGATTCAATTGCTTCAACACCATTTGTGAAAAGTCACCAATTCTTTCATCGAATTGCTTTCATATAACTTTGTCAAAAATCAAGTGGGGATATATTTGTGGACCTATTTCTGGATTTTTATTCTCTTCTATTGATTTATGTGTCTATCTCTTCACCAAGACCACACAATCTTAACTACTGTAGCTATATAATATGTCTTGAAATTAGGAGGACTTATTCCTTCCACTTTATTATTTTGTAAAATAGTTTTAGCTATTCTAGTTCCTTTGTTTTTCCATTTAAATTTTAGAACGAACCTAACTATGCCTACAAAAATTCTTGCTGGAGTTTTTATGGGACTTGCATTAAATATGTATGTCATTTTGAAGAGAATTGATGTATTTATTGTGTTTCTTTTTCAAATAATGAGCTCAGCATGTCTCTCCATTCGTTTTGATCTGTAATTTATTTCATCCGTGTTTAGTAATTTTTAGCATACAAGCCCTGTGTATGTTTTGTTGGATTTAAAACTAAGCATTTTTATTTTTCAATTGCAAATGGTATTGCTTTTTAATTTTCAGTGTCCATTGGGACAGTTTTAATTTCTTTATTTCCTTTCTCATGTGTATGTCTTTTATTTCCATTGTTGTTTGTTTTCATCTTATAGCACTGTCTAGAACTTCCATCCCTATGTTGAATAAGAGTGATGGAAGTGGACACCATTGCATTGTTGAATTGAAAGAGTGAGTGCCCCTTATTACTTTCAGATGTGGGAAAAAGTTCCGCTTCCCCACTCAGCCTCCATTGACACCCAGTGCTGGGAAGGCCCTCATTACTGCTGATTAATGTGGAAGCTACAGATCTTCACTGAGCTTTCATTGATAACCTCCTTGGCTTGAAGAGGTAGGAATACCTTCTTACTTCTCCCTGTATAATCCCCACTATCATCGTGATGAAGAGGTGGAGGATCTCACTACCACTGGGGGATGTTGAAAATCCTAACTTTCCACTAAACCTCCTCAGACACCAACTTAGTGTGGAATGGAAGGTGGGCCCAGTTACTTCCAAGGTGGGTGCCACTACTGCCCAGCAAAGATGGAGTTCCTATTTTTATATTCAACCTCCTTTGATATCCCCTGTCTCCTCATGGCAAAACTGGGGAGCGTCATTATATCTCAATTAGGATAGAAATCTAGGCTCTCTACTGGACCTTTGCAAACATGAGTGGGCCACAGAATTTTCTGCTGGGTTTGGCTGGAGATGAGCTGCTATTTTCTGGAAGTTTTCTGACTTGAAAGATGGAAGCTTGGTTCGCTTGTTGGGTTGCCTGTTCCTGGTCCTTTGGTGGAGGAAGCAGGCTTCTGTTGGGATTTGCTTTGCCTGTGCTTGCTCACGTCTATGGGCTGCTGGCTTCCTTAGGAGCTGTTTGGGATGTATGAGGCAAGGAACTTGGGTCCTGAGCTCCCAGCTGGCTGGCCTGTCTTCTTCTCTCTACTTTTTATACCCTTCTCTTGTTTATTTTACATATAACATCCAAGGTTTTAAGTTGTACTTAGCAGAAAGAATAGGAAAAAGCACATTCACCTCATCTTCTCCAAAGTTGAAGTCCTTCATAAGTTTTTACAATTTTCTATAGCTAAAATGACTAAATTTTCAGTTATCTAGAAAACTTTCCTATCCGAAGTGACTCATCAAGGACAACTGTAAAATTTTGTTTCACCACCTATGTTATTAAACTGGAAAATTTCCCCAGAGAGTAACATTTACTTTGTTTGGTATTCAGTTATAAATATCAGATATTTAAGGCTGAGTCACCTATTTCTAATAACCACAGTGACTGTACCAAATAATTACATATACAACATATGAAAGGCAGTCCTCCAGCTGAGGGATCTATGGAACCACATAGTCTGCAGAACTAGACAGAGTGTGAAAATCATTAAATCCTTCTGCACTGAGGGCTGGGTGTCTGAGTTGGCAGAACAGGAGTTGAAGGTGCAGGTTTTGGCATTTTGGAATGGAGTTGGCCGGGCTCAAATTTCTACCCTGTGTTTATAAGCTGGGTGACTTTAGGCAACTTTTTTTGCCATCTTATTTTGCCTCAGTTTCTATTATTTTAAAATGGAGATTATAATCATATTTATTTAAGGGGGTTTTGGTATGCATTAGATAATTAAATAAGTTAGTGTGTATGAAACTCTTATAACAATTATTGGCAGATATAATTATTCAATGAATATTACCTACCATAGTGACTCATATAGTGTGATTTAGGGAGATTAGGAAGTCTGCTTTCCTCCTACTTTCCTGCCTATTTTTCATCAGTTGCTGGTTTTCAACCACTGAGTAATTACTTAGGTGAAGGTATGGGCCTTATTAAATGAAAACGTCAAAAGGCCTAATGTATTATTATGAAGGCATCTATCCCTTGTATTAGAGAGATATAGCTATTGCCTTAGCTGTTGATGGCAGACATCCAAAATGACAGTGGCTTAAAGAAAGATGGATGCTTGGTTTGCTCTCATCTAAAAGTTCAGGTGGTCTGGAAGTTTTGCTCTGCAAGATTACCAGGGCCCAGGCAGCTGCTTTCTCATTGTTCTGCCATCTCTAACATGTTGTCCTTGTCTATGTGGGAAAGCTTTCTTTTTAAGCACATGTCTCCAAAGAAGCCAGCATCACTCCCACTCATATCCCATTGCCAGATATAAGTCACCTGGCCACATTTAGCTGCAAGTGAGACTTGACATGGATTTCTTCACTGCAGTTGACTATAACACTATCTAAAAATGCAATTACTGTGGAAGGAGAGTCTGCCCCACATTTCAGGGTGGATTTGTGTATCTTCTACTGCCTACCTTAAAACCTGGGAAGAATCTTCCTGATTCAAGCCCTGTATCCTCACTCTGTCTTCTTATTTGCCTTGGATATAAACAGTATAAATAGTACCTCCTTCCACTCTCATCAAAAGCCAGCATTACCAGGGCAAAGGGAGAAAAGCCAATTGTCTCTGTTTTAGAGTAAAAGCTCACCTTCGCTGTCATTCTTGGCTAACAATACTCACGTAGGTTTTGTAAACCTAGGTTATGCTGGCTTTGTGATGTTGTAATAATAGCTAATAAATCTCTCTAAGCCAGTGGTTTTCAACTGGGGTAATTTTGTTCCCTAGGGGACATTTGGCAAGGTCTATAGACCTTTTTTGGTTTTCCCATTTGAGGGAAAGAGCTGTTTAGTGGGTAGAGGCCAGGGAATACAGCTAAATATACTACAATGCACAGAACAGCACCAAGTTATAAAACATTACCTGGTCTAAACCTTTTAATAGTGTTATGGTAGATAAGTTACGCTCTAAGCTTTAGTTTCTTTCCAGAAAACTGGGATGAAATAGCACCTGCTTCATAGGTTGTATGTGAGGAGGCACCGAACTAGCACTGGTAAAGGATTTAGCTGAGTGCCTGGCCCACGGTGGGTTCCAGACAAACTCTGTCCCCTTCTCCTTGTTTTGTCTGACTTCTCTACCCTCATCTTCTTGCAATCTTTATTATTGCCATTTTTAAATTTTAGATTCAGAGGGTACATGTGCAGGTTTGTTACCTGGGTATATTGGATGATGCTGATGTTTGGGCTTCTAATGATTCTGTCACTCAGGTAGTGAACACTGTACCCAATTGGCAGTTTTTCAGTCCTTCTCCACTCCCTGCCTCCCTCTCTTTGGAATCTCCAGTGCTTAGTGTTCCCATCTTTGTGTCTGTGTGTACCCAGAGTTTAGCTTCCACTTATAAGTGAGAACATGTGGTATTTGGTTTTGTTTCTGCATTACTTGGCTTAGTATAAATGGCCTCCAACTGCACCTGTGTTGCTGCAAAGGACGTGATTTCATTCTTTTTATGGCTGCATAGTATTCCATGGTGTATTGGTACCACATTTTCTTTATCCAGTCACCACTTATGAGCACCTAGGTTGATTTTATGTCTTTGCTATTGTGATAGTGCTGAGATGAACATATGAGTGCATGTGTCTTTTGGAAGAACAATTTATTTTCCTTTGGTTAAGTACCCAGTAATGGAGATGCTGGGTTAAATGGTAGTTTATTTTTAGTTATTTGAAAAATGTCCAAACTCCTTTCCATGGTGACTGAACTAATTTGCATTTTAACCAACAGCATATAACGTCTTCTTGCAATCTTTAATTCATAGTATCTTTGTCTCTTGGTAAGGGGAAATGAGGAAAATTACATTTTACTGTGAAACTGGTGGATACCAGAATTTTAACATAAATTGTGTTATGCAAACATCTCCAAACCATGTGAAGTTAGCATGACTCTCCCCAAATTGCAAATGGGCCAATGAGGCTCAAGGAGATCTCCCAACACCCCGTGAAAGCAGAGTTAATCAGGGGCTGAGCAGGGATTGAACATCATATGTGTTTTACCCCAATATTTGTATTTAGGTTGTAAATTGTCCCCTCCCAGCCCTGTAACTTGGGAATTCTAAAAGGGTAAAGGGGGCCAGGTATGGTGGCTCATGCCTATAATCCCAGCACTTTGGGAGGCCGAAGTGAGTGGATCACCTGAGGTCAGGAGTTTGAGACCAGCCTGGCCAACATGGTGAAACCCTTCTAAAAATGCAAAAATTAACTAGGTGGGTGGCAGGTACCTGTAATCTCAGCTACTTGGGAGGCTGAGTCAGGAGAATCACTTGAACCTGAGAGGCAGAGATTGCAGTGAGCTGGGGTCATGCCATTGTACTCCAGCCTGGACAACAAGAGCAAAATTCCATCTCAAAAATAAATAAAATAAAATAAAAAGGTAAAGAGAATTTGAAGCACCAGAATGCTCTGGGAGAAGTCAGGAGAGACTGTTGGGGGGAACAAGGACGCAGTCACACTTTTTCCTCAGGTTGGGCTTGCAAAGGCGGCATTTGCTTCAACCTGTTTAGGAGCCTTGGCCACGTAATCTTGTTCCCACAAAATGGTAGGCAGTGTTATCCTCTTTTTCAACCCAGTTGATAACCCAGAGGATAACACTGCCTACCATTTTTTTGAGAACAAGATATATTATATTTATACTAATATAAACCCAGTTCCTAGGATTTCAAACTCAGTTGAATCCTAGGAACTGGGTTTACGTTAGTATCATAAGGATATTTTTAGAAATTACCACAAACTTTACTCACTTACAGTTCTGGATGCCAAAAGTCTGAATTCAAGGTGTCAGTAGGGCCATGCTTCCTTCGGCAGCTCTAGAGAAGAATCCTTCTTTGCATTTTCTACCAATTGATGATTTCTGGCAATTCTTGGCATCCCTTGTCCTGTGGCTGTAGCACTCTCATCTCTGCCTCTGTCTTTACTGGATTTCTTCCCTGTGCATCTGCATCTCTGCATCTCTGCATCTCTGTATCTCTACATGGCTTTCTGATAAGGCCAGCAGTCATTGGATTTTTGCTGATTGTAATCCAGCGTGACTTCCTCTTAACTTGATTACATCTGCAAAGACTTATTTGCAAATGAAGGCACATTCACTGGTGCTGGGAGTTAGCACATAGAAGTAGCTCTTGGAGGGACACAATTCAACCCATGATGGGTCTAAACAAAGTTTTATCTTTGATATAAAAGCTAAACCATGTTTTCTTAAAACCACTAGAAATTTCTAATCCAGTGGCAACTTTGGGTGTGCAAGAGAGCTCAAAGCAAACTCTCAGTTTCTTGGCAAGAGAGAAGGCCTCCACTATGTCACCCCGTGGAGACTCCTCCTTGATACTGACATTATTGCAATACATGCAAAACACACAAAAAAGTCACCTTAGAGTTTGGGAAAGACAAGGATATTTAATAGCAGCAATGTAAGTAAATTTTTTTGCCTCTGTGTATACTCTATCTTAATTTTAAAAAATGCAGATTGGGGTAAGGGCTTTTTAGTTTTTAGAGGCGATATGAAAGGAGAAAACCTGTGTGGTTTCTGGTCTTTATATGGTGCATTGGAACAGAAAGTCTTAATTATACCAATCCAGGAGACATCCTTTTCCACTGAACTATGTATTATATTTTCCCTTCAAGACAAAGACAAACATTTTTGCAATTAAAATAGGCTGATTGAAAAATATCCGTGTCAGGCATAAGTTCGGATTTATACTTTCAGGCTCAAAAAACTGGGGGAACATTAAAAAAAAACTGCACAACTGAGCAAAAATGGTCCTTTTGCAGCACATAGTTTGAACAGGAAAGAAGAGTTTGCTTTCCCCGCATACAGCAGCCCAGCTCCCCTCCTCATTAGTCCAGTGCAGAGCCGGGGATGCTCCCTCAGGTCCTCATCAGCTTACTCAAACATGTTGTAAAATTGACCCGACAGCCCATGAAAGGGAGTTCAGAGGCAGGGAGGGAAGCACATGAGAGAGCCAAGATTTTGGAGACATGGAGCTCTGTATTTTCAAGGCTATCGCCATGTTTGCCCACCGTTAAGGGCTGTGACATTAGCAGGGCCCTCTGATCTTTGGGCTACAAAATTGTTGTGACAAGTTCCCTGTGTGTGTGTGTGTGTGTGTGTGTGTGTGTGTGTTGAGGGGTATCTTTTGAGTCTTGAGCTTAAAAATACTTATTTGTAATAATAGGAAAGAAAGTTCTCTCTGATTGAAGGCTGAATCCTTTTGACATGAAGAGCAAAGACAACATTTGTTGATCATTTGCTAATTGTCAGATGCTTTCATTTTGTTTTCTTTTAATCACCATGGTAATCCTTGAGGTTTGTATTATTATCCCATTTTACAGATTAGTACACAGAGACCAAGAAGGATATTTGACATATTTAAACATCAGAAAAACACAGCCAGAGACGATTTGAAAGTACTCTGGCCGTAGGTCCTGGAGTTCCCCAGGAGCAAATTAGGATGGCTGGGGCATGGGAAGGTGCACCAAGGAATCTTGGGGCAACAACTATTTATAATCATAAAAATATTTCAACTGCCACCAGAGCAAACCATATAAATTGTCTCTGGGAGAAGTTTGCTTCCCCTAAGACAAGCAGTTAGTCACATGATCTGACTTGGGGTTTGAACTAAGCTCATTTTGCTGCAAAGATAATACTTTTTCCAACATGCCATATTCTTGTCTGCTCATTCTATCCTTTTTTGAGGACAGAGCCTGCAAATGTGTCTGGAGGAGGAACAGTGGCAGATATTATCAAGGGTAAATTATGTCAGAAGCTTTCTTGTGAATATCTTTGTCAAGGTGATGGAGAAAATTTCCAGCAACCTTGAGAATGTGTGTCCTGTATCATGAGGACTGGAGACTACTTAAAAGGTGAAAGAGTGTTCAAATTCAAAGTTGGATAATAAAAATAAATATTGTCGATATCAATAATTTTCCCCAGAACTGCTCCTTCCTTTATGGTATGGAAAGTTTCAAGACTTATGACCTAGATGCTCTTCTGGGGAGAAGGTAGATATTCTGATGCAATACATGGAGAAAATACCAACATATTTTATGGTTATGCTAAGCATATTTTAAAAACGTCTGTTAAAATTTTGGTTCAGCCTGGTGTGGTGGCTCATGCCTATAATCCCAGAACTTTGAGAGGCTAAGGTGGATGGATCACCTGAGGTCAGGAGTTTGAGACCAGCCTGGCCAACATGGTGAAACCCCATCTCTAATAAAAACACAAAAAATTAGGTGGGCGTGGTGCCGGGCACCTGTAATCCCAGCTAGCTACTCAGGAGGCTGAGGCAAGAGAATTGCTTGAACCTGGGAGGTGGAGGTTGCAGTGAGCCAAGATGGCGCTATTGCACTCCAGCCTGGGCAACAAGCAAAACTATATCTCAAAAAAAAAAAAAAATTTTGGTTCCCCTACACACAAACAATAGAGTTTGAAATGTAGTCAATTAGTAGTATTCTGTGGCTTTTTCTTTACAGAGAGATTCAGGTCTCATGAAAAACTATCCTATCTCTACACATTCTGATATGTACAGAAAAATGCTGTCATTTTCTTTCATCTGGCAACCCCAAACTACAAATGAAAACATGTTGGTAGAAATTAAAGGAAATGCCCTCTCTAGCCAATTGAAACAAAGAGATGTATAAAATCCTTTCTTTTCTTTTCAAGTAGGGGGGAAAAACAACATTCCTTTCTCCAAACACAAATAGAAATTTACTCACTAGCTTAGAAAAAACAGGCCAAGAATGGACACGTTCTCCTCTCCAGGGATCAGCCTAGCTCTTATCTCTATTTAAAAACCTTGGAATCTGTGCTTCCTGCTGATCTCGTACATTTTTTATTGCATCCATCTCACTATGCTGTTTTCCTCAGTGAACTAGTACCACCTCTCCTTTCCTTCTTGCAAATTCAAACCTCTTCTGTGATAATCATAGAACTGTAGCATCAGAAGGCAATTCCCTGTGTGGTCTGCCCACATCCCTGGTGGTAAGCCGAGTGATCGTAAGTGGTAAAGCGGCAATTACTTTTTAAAAATTTTGACAGTCATATATCTATTTCAATGTATATCAAATATAGAATTGGAACATCAAACTATGATTTCATAGATATTATTGTCTAGGACCATGCTAAGTTTCCAAAGTGAATCTATTAGATCGATTAAAATATATTAAGAAAGTAGTGGCATAGGTGGTGTGTGAATATAACCAAGAGCATAAACCAGTTGGGAGACAATCCTACCAAAGTCTGAAGTGGCATTCTCACACGTGGACTACATTCTCAGTAGGTGGGCAGCTAGCTTCTGCTCATGAGGAGTGGAGGTAACTGCAGTAGCATAGTCTGAGTGAGGATTGAGCAGACCCAAACACAAGTTGGGAGAGGCTGGGAATCAGAAGAGCAAATATCTCTTTTTAAGATTGTTCAGCCTGATAGTCTCTTCTCATTGTAAACTCAAGAGGCTGCTCCCTCTGCTTGCCCATGCAAAGCTCAAATCTGAGATCTTACCATTCCAATTTGAGGAAGAGCCATCTGTACCTTGGAGAAACTGAAGCGCATGCAAAAGCCTGAGAACCAGCTGGGTGGGGGCCTGTGCCAGGCCTTCCTGCACTAGGTATGTCCGGGTCAGGGGAGAAGTCCATGGGACTGAGCTCAGGCAGGCCAGTGCTCACTGTATGTGGTACCAAGAAGGTAAAGGAACAAGAAAAGCTGTTTAGCTGTAAATTGGCTGTCTGCTGTGGTATTCAGTGTTCTGTTTATGACTGTAACTTGGGTGTATCTTTATTATAACTCTGCTTTGGGGGAAAACAGGAAGTATTTCTCTCAAGAATTGGGTTTGCACTGAATATTTGGTGTGTTAGTTTGTTCCTGCACTGCTATAAAGAACCACTTGAGAGTGAGGAATTTATGAAGAAAAGAGGTTTAATTATCTCACAGCTCTGCAGGCTTAACAGGAAGCGTGGCTGGGGAGGCCTCAGGAAACTCACAACCATGGTAGAAGGTGAAGGGGAAGCAAGCCCCTCTTACCATGTGGGACAGGAGAGGGGGTCAGGGAAGTGCCACACTGTTTTAAACTATCAGATCTCATGAGAACTCACTCACTATCATGAGAACAGCATGGAAGAAATCTGCCCCCATGATCCAGTCCCTCCCCCAGCATGGGGACTTACAATTCAACATGAGATGTGGTTGGGGACACAGACCCAGACTGTGTCACTTGGTGTGTTAGTGAGCGTTCTCTAGAAAAACAGAACTAACAGGCTATATCTATCTATATATTTATTTATAAGTAAGAGATTGTAAGATATTGACTCACTTAATTATGAAGCCTGAGAAGTGCCACAATCTGCTTGTCTACAAGCTGGAGACCCAGAAGGCTGGTGGTGTAGTTTAATGGACTGAGAGCCAGTGATGTAGATTCAGGTCCAAACCTGAAGGCCTGAGAACCAGGAGCTCCAAGGACAGGAAAAGATTTACTTGCTAGCTCACGCAGTCACACAGAGAACAAATTCAACCTTCTTCCACCTTTTAGTTCTATTTAGACCTTCAACAGATTGGATAATGCCCCCTCATGTTGTGGAGGGCCATCTGCTTTACTCAGTCTACAAATTCAAATCCTAATCTTTTCTGGAAATACCTTCACAGAAATATCGAAAACTAATGTGTAATCAGATATCTGGCCATCCTGTGGCCCAGTCAAATTGACACATAAAATTAACCATCACACCTAGTATTCTCAACATTTTTCTACTTAAGACTGAATTTTTTAGACTTTGGAAAACGTACAGTGGACTGTTGTGCTCATTTGAGGTTGTCCATAAAGTCAGCCTTTAGTACTAAATAAAAAACAGATAGATATGGAGAATTGATTGTTTAGGCAGATTATGGCCCAGAACGTGGCTGATACTAGAACCTCCCCTCCCCCAAGGTCATGACCTTGGGAAGAAGAGATAGATAAGTGAACCCTTAGACCTATCTCAATATTATCTCCTCCGTAAGTTCTTTCCTATAGTAATTGTACCTTACCCTTCTTTGTTTGTTCATCTTCTATATCTCTTTATCTGGACAACTGTTAGGTTAGCACACTGCTGATTGTATTTTTGTCTAATCCACTTTGGTAACATGTTAAGTGCCCAGAGTATAGAGATCTCTTCGTGATCATCTCTGCCCTCTGCTCAGAATCTGGCTCAGTGCTTGGTGGAGAATAGTAACTCAGAAAAAACAGAAATGAAACTGAAGGAGGAGTAGAAGTGGGGAGATGCAGCCATGCTCAGCAAGACAGGGCCATGTGGTCACAGAACTATGCAGGAGACTCTGTACCTGGCCAGCGCCTACATGATATTTTCTGGGCCCTTGGTGCTGATTGCTCTAAGTGAGTGGGGAGGGAAAAAATCCCAAAGAATATTCAGCTGTTCCATATGTAAGGTTTGCCTGGCTGCTTCATGGTCACAATTGAGCATGCTGGTTACTCGGGGTAAGTTAAATTAGTTCCAAAGATATGTTGAATTGCACCCTAAGTTCCAGGTGTTAACACGTCCTTGCCTCTGAAACAGGATCATTGGTGACAACAAATTTCACTTCTTTGGCTTTCATAAAATCTAAAGAGTTTGTTCACATGGTTATAAATGGCTAAAGAAAACAGAGCAGCAGGTGCTAAGATGTGTGTTGTTTGGTTGCTCAGACAAGCAGACAAGACCCTTAAATATTGTAGCCTTGGAACTCGGGATGAGGCACAGTGGTATCTGAAGCCATGGTAAGCAGCAAAACAGGCTGGGGAAGCATCATCTTTGCATCAACAGGTAGGGGTTTGAGTTCTACCTCTGCTGCTTAGTGCCTGTGACACCTTGGACAAGGTTATGTAACTTCTCTGAGATTCAGTGTTTTTCCTTTGGAAAATGGATTTTAAAACACTTGGCTCAGTGCTCAATAAATAATAGCTTTTTTATTATTTTAATGTGGGAGCTCATTTAATCCTTACAATAACTTCATGAGTGCTCTATCAATATCCCCATTTTATAGATGAGGAAACCAAGGCAATGAAGGCTTGGAAAGTGTATTAGTCAGTGTTCTCTAGAGGGGCAAAAATAATAAGATGGACATATATATATAAAGGGGAGTTCATTAAGGAGAATTGACTCACACAATCACAAGGTGAGGTCCCACAATAGGCCATCTGCAAGCTGAGGAGCAAGAAAGCCAGTCCAAGTCCCAAAACCTCAAAAGTAGGGAAGCCAACAGTCTGTGGTCTAAGGTTCCAAAGCTGAAGAACTGGGAGTCCAATGTTTGAGGGCAGGAAGCATCCAGCATGGGAGAAAGATGTAGGCCAGTAGACTAAACCAATCTAGTCTTTTCACATTCTTCTGCCTGCTTTTATTCTGGCCTTGGTGGCTGCTGATTAGATGGTGCCCACCCAGATTGAGGGTGTGTCTGCCTTTCCTAGTCCACTGACTCAAATGTTTATCTCCTTTGGCAACACCCTCACAAACACACCCAGGAACAATACTTTGTATCCTTCAATCCAATAGAACTGACACTTAGTATTAACCGTCACAGAGAGCATAAGCAAATTGCCCATGGCCTTAGAAGCAGAGATGAATTTGAATGTGTTACAGGACCAACAGGTTTGTATGTCCACCGTGCAGTAACATACTAATACATCAAGACAGCAAGGTTTGCATCAGAGAAGGAGTTTAATTATCACAGGATGGCTGAGTGAGATGAGAGGGATTCTTAAATTCAGCTCCTTGAAAAGTTCTGGGCTGGAGTTTTTAAGGGGATTGTGGAGAGTGAGGGGCTGGGAAATTGAAGTCATTGGCTACTTGGATTAAAGGGGATGAAATCATTAGAATGTGGGAACAACACTCTTCAGTGAGTCAGCCTCTTCTCAGTACTTACACTGGTATGCAGGATCTAAGAGAACATCTCCATTAGAGAATTTAAGTTTCACAATGCCCAAGTTGTTATCCATAGAGCAGTTAAGGGAAATTTTAATCCTGTGACACAGTCTGCGTGATTCTGAGGCAACAGGCACCAACAACTGTGAGGAAGCAGGTCAGAGAGACGGCTCCCGTCATGGTTAATGCTGAGTGTGCTGCAAGCTGGATTCATTTTTGTTTCTTCCCCTCCTTTCTTCTTGATTTAAATTTGTGTTTCTTCTCCTTTAATTGTATAAAGTTTATAGGGATGGTCACAAATCCATGTCTCCAGGCCAGTGACTGATCCCTCTAACCCACACTGATAACTTATAACTATTAGTAATTTATATTCCACAACCAGCATAAACATGCTGGATGGGTTCACATGAAGTTTTCAACTGTCCTTTTCTTCCAGAATGACTCAGAGACTTGCAAACTGAATACCTGTGTATGATGCATCTCTGTCCTTTTTGGCAGCTTGGCATACTAGGTCACAATCTAGTAACTACTCTCAAGGTCGTCCAGGAGCAGACAAATCCCCTTTTTTCTTCATGCCTTCAATGTCTCACCTGAGAAGCAAGAGGGCTGCAGTCTGAGAGATGATCTCCCAGGTTCACACACATGTCTGAATGTTTGGTGTATTAGTTTGTTCTCACACTGCTGTAAAGCACTACGTGAGAGTGAGGAATTTATGAAGAAAAGAGGTTTAATTATCTCACAGCTCTGCAGGCTTAACGGGAAGGATGGCTGGGGAGGCCTCAGGAAACTCACAACCATGGTAGAAGGTGAAGGGGAAGCAAGCCCCTCTTACCATGTGGGACAGGAGAGGGGGTCAGGGAAGTGCCACACTGTTTTAAACTATCAGATCTCATGAAAACTCACTCACTATCACGAAAACAGCATGGAAGAAATCCGCGCCCATGTGTGCCCCCAAAAGGCAGACATGGTCCATCGGAAAAGAAAAAAAAAACCTGTTTGGATCAATAAGAATAAGGGACAGTCACAGAAAAACAATCAGAGCTACTTAGATGAGGGAACCTGTCCTTATGTAGGTGGGGAAGAAGAGGAAGTCAAGGATGGATAGAGGAAACGGGAGAGATCTGTGTCCTTGGGGACTTTATTTAGAAAATTCTTCACAATTCTCAGAAAGCTTAAATAGTTTTTGAAGAAATAGGAGTGAAATTATTTGTCTGGAAAGTGCGGACAGGAGACTACTGGGTCTGTGTGCCTGTGTTTGTGACAGTGTGAAAGTAGATGGGTAAAATTTACAAGCAGGAATGAGTCAGACAGCCAGCTTCTGGTACCCTTGCTATAACTATCCAGAAGCATGAGTCCATTCTGGTTTTAGGACTCAGGAATATAAATGGAATTTGTATTGCCATCCGAGGGTGGGTGTGAGATCTGGTGAGAATATAATAGATTACTTGTGTTTATGGGGTCTGATAGGAGTAGTTTAAGCTGTAAAAACAAGATATGAGTAAGTCTCATTTTCTGTGGTTCTTCCAGTTGCCTCTAGAGAGAAGTGATGACTGGGTACATTCAATCCAATAAATAAATAAACACAAACACATTTTGCAATGATTGCTTTCTGCCGATATTAAATATACCTCCCAAGTTGGGAAAATGGCTTGTATGTTTTACTGTCCCTCCTGCTGTCTGTCTCCCCAGCCCCCTCCCTTCCTTCAAGGCTGAAGGCTTCCATAGTCAGCTGAGATTCTGCTTCCCACATTATAATAAAGGTACTCGCTCTCTAAATGACTCTCTAGTCTTGGTTGTGCTAAATAGGGTTTCTGTGGTTTCAGATGGGGACCATTTTTTTGTTGTTGTTTAAATGCTAATGGCCTCTCAGACATTGTAGAATCAGTGGGGTGCTGAGGAGTGAGGGAGAGGAAGTTTCTTTGCCAATCTACAAAGAATTGGGGTAAGAAGCAATGAAAAGAACTCCCTGAGTTTCTAAAACCTCTCAACTGGAATGGAAGAGGAGGGGTGTCCTTTGTAAATTATCCAAACACATTTCCATAAACGTTGAGCATTTGGACTAAAATGGAATCTTGGCTTCATTTTCCCTGCAAATGGCCAGGGAGAAGGAAGTACTCTCGTTGGGTGCAGAAAAGGAAAAATATGGCACCCTGCCTAGAATGGAGATTTTACGTTTTACAGAAATGACTTAGGGAGGACATCCTGCAAGAAGCTGTTGATCAGTGAAATGTGTATTTGCTCAAAACACGCTTTCCCAGCTGAGCCCCACCCCTTCGTTCCAAATCTTCTTGGCTGTGTCCTGCACATTTGGCTCCCTCATAACCTTGTTTAGGACTGTTTCTGTTGAGGATCACACTGTGCAGAGTTTCAAAGTCATTCTGCTAATGTGAGTGCTTCTCCTATTTTATGCATCAGAAGGCATTCAAAATCTGTCCACAGTTGAGAGCATCAGAAACAAACAAACAAACAAACAAAAAAACAGGCATTTATAAAAGCTAACTTACTATATGCCAGACCTATTCTAAGTACTTTACAAATATTAACTCATCTAATACTCACAACAAACACTTGCTGTACTTATTATTGCCCATTTAAAGAAGACTTAGGTGTAAACATGTTAGTTTGCCCAAGGTCACAAAGCTCACAAGTGATGGAGCCCGTATTTCATCCCAAGCTGTCTGACAGCAGAGCTTATGCTTTTAAGCACAATACTATAATAAAAATAATACCTACTTTCTGGGGTTGTTCTGAAGATCAAATGAGATAAACAATAAAGATAAGCTGTAATTATCCAACATGGGAGAAGCAGAAATATTTGAGCTGTGTTTCTATTAGATGCTTCTGATAGAAAAATTATAATTGCCAGGACCCTCCCTCCCTCCCTCCCTCCTTTCCTTCCTTCCCTCCCTCCCTCCCTCCTTCCCTCCTTCCCTCCTTCCCTCCCTCCCTTCCCTTCCTCCCTCCCTCCCTCCTTCCCTCCCTCCCTTTGTTCCTTCCTTCCTTCCTTCCTTTCATTTCCATTTTTCATTGTCTGCCACAGGTGACTGGATACTTGATCTAACTTAGAAAAATTTTGAAATGTGGAAGGGAGGAAGGAAGGAACAAAGAAGGAAGAAAGGAAGGAAGTGAGGGAAGGAAGGAAATGGCTCTGTTTCCATTCCTATTTCACTTCTCCTTCCCTCACTTCTATGTCCTGAACTCAGACTTCCAAGCAAACTTCCCATCCATTAACCATTGTCACAGTCTGCTTTCAGAAGGACCCAGGCTGAGATTCTCTCTCTCTTCCTCCTACCCTTCCTTTTTTCCTTTTTCCTTAGCCTTTCCTTTTTTTCAAAGTGATATTAACTTATTTTCTTTGATTAAGGGATATTTTGATCTTATTAGAGTCATCTTACTGGAAGACCTACTTCAAATACAGCAGATTTGGGCAGGTAAACTGTCAGTGTCAGCACTGCTTACCACTCTAGCCCAGCGCCCAGCCCAGTTGTGGCACATGACTAGTGTTCAGTGAATGTCTATCCAAAAAGTTTGGAAAGTGTGGGTTAACCATCATTTCCCAGTGTACCAAACACACAGGCATAAAACGTATTTTTACAGTGCAAAGTTGGAAAGTTATATTTTATTTTTTCTTATCTTTCCCAACAAAATCATTAACTTATGTCTGCTGTTTTCTGTATTTCACTTCACATGTGGAATTTCAATAGTTCAAAAAGACAGGAAGGGATGGAAAAACACTATATATATACTTAAATACACACTCACACACATAGATATATATATAAATATATACTCATATATATATACACTCATATATATATATATATATACGCTCATATATATATATGTGAGAGTGTGAAAGTAGATGGGTAATATCACTCTGAAAAAAAGGGAAGACTCAGGAAGAAAGGAAGGAAGGGTAGAAGCAAAGGAGAGAATTTTAGCCCAGGTTCTTCTGAAAGCAGACTGTGACAGTGGTTTGTGGATGGGAAGTTTATTTGGAAGTGTGAGTTCAGGACATAGAAGTGAAGGAAGGCAAAGTAAAACAGGAAAGAACCTGGGCTGAAATTCTCTTTTGCTTCTACCCTTTCTTCCTTCCTTCCTGAGCCTTTCCTTTACACACACACATGTGCGCGCACACACACACACACGTATATATGTTGTTTTGTTTCTCCATCCTTTTCTGTTTTCTTAAACTATTGAAATTATAGGAAAAAGCTTCTGGCATGCCAAAATTGAGATATATTTGTGCCTTTCAAGTTACAATTTTGAGGATGATTGGTCCACTGATGCTTCTATCTCTTTAAATTCTTGATTCAAACCAACTACCTAGAATGAACTATTTTCAAGACAGACTGTTACCCAGTGGACGAGGAGATGGTAAGTCATAAGTAGGTACAGCTGGCATGGTCTGACAAGCACGTACTGTAAAATGAAATCATCGCACCAGAAGATTAGAGGTGATAAAGAAAGTAAAAGATGGAAATTTGAGCAGAAAAACAAAGCAATTCATTGGAGAATTAAAGGCAAGACTAAATGTCTGGAATAAAGGGGTAATTGTGCTTCATTTTATGGCAGTGGTTTGTGGTTGTATCGATTCATTGACTAATTTGTCATTTGTTGACTACCTGCCATGTGACAGATGCCCTACCAAAAACATCTGTGTGTGTTACCTTGATGAGCTGTAATTGAGAGCTGTAGTCTTGATTCCTCAAGTGTATAGAGTTGTCTTATTTCTTATTTATTTATTTTTAATTTTTTTCATCCCCAACATAAGCAAGTAGTGATTATAAGGCATCCCTGTAAACCTTTTAAGCTACTTTTCTATGTTTAAGGATGTTCCTATGTTATGAGTTTGCTTCTTTCCAAAGTGAAAGCCAGAAACTCACTTTCCAACTTTCCTTGCTCTGGGTCAGACACAATGGTGTGAGATTTCCATGTAGAAGTTAGTGTAATGGATATCTAGGTGCTGGGCAGTGACAGGCATGTTGCTTTGCAGAGGTAGCAGTGGTGGCAGAGGTTCTAGTGGTGCCCCCCAGCATCAGAAGAACAATCCGTGTTATCTCTGCCCAGAAGTGGCAGTGGTTGTGCCGCTCCTGGAGCAGTCCTTTGTTGTAATTTGGAAGTTATTCTTGAATTGTAGTCTTCAGTCTTACTTCAGTCTTTTCTTAAATTCCTAAAGCTTTTGTGATTAAATCAGTTGAAATAATCTCATAACTGATTCAATGTCATGCTCGCATTTTGAATTTCAAAATGATAGCCCGAGAACTATTTGAAATGTCTTCCTTCCACATCAAACACCTGTAAACGATAGACATTTTTTAAACATATAATAAGAAATATATTTTAGAAATAATAAAGAAATAAGAAACAGTAGCTCTTAAAAATGAGAGAAAGCAGGCCAGACATGGTGGCTCACACCTATATCCCAGCACTTTGGGAGGCTAAGGTGGGCAGATCACCAGAGGTCAGGAATTCGAGACCAGCTTGGCCAACACGGTGAAACCCCGTCTCTACTAAAAATACAAAAGCTAGCTGGGCATGGTGGCAAGTGCCTGTAATTCCAACTACTTGGAAGGCTGAGGCAGGAGAACCACTTGAACCTGGGAAGAGGAGATTGCAGTGAGCCAAGATCACGCTATTGCACTCCAGCCTGGGTGACAAGAGCAAAATTCCATCTCAAAAAAAAAAAATAAAAAGAAAAGATTTCCTGGACCATAAGCTGCAAACAAATCCTAGAAGAAGGGAAGGCTGTGGGTCAGTCAGCTATTGCTGTGTAACAAACCTTAAAAATATCAGTGGCATATAGCATACACATTTATTTCTCATTCATGAGTCTGGAGTGATATGTGTCACACTAATGTTGAGTTTTACCAGTGAATTAATGGTCATCTCAGTAGTGACACCTGCTGATCGGGAAGTAACACTCTATTAGTGACTTTCCATTACATTCCAGATTAAGCCCCAAATCTGTAACATTGTCTACAGGGCTCTGGGTGCACTCCCAGCCTCATCTTTCACTACTTCCGGCCTGGCTTATCCTATGCCAATTACACTGCCTTCATTTAGCCCCTCAAATCAACTGGAATATTTCTAGACTTGGAAAACTTGCACAAGCTGTTCCTTCTATTCAGAACGTGAACATCACTCTCCTTCTTCAATTTGCTTGGCAAATTCCTGTCTCTGAGAAATCAGTTTAACCTCATCTTACCTATACCTCCCCTGTCTTTCCGAGCTTGAATAGTTTTCCTTAATTATCTATTGTCATGATGGCACCTGTTACCATTTCTGTCACTTAGTCACAATATAGTTTTCTATTATATGCCATGCTTTGTTTAATGTCTGTTTTGCCAGTGTGGCTAGAAGATACTTGAGGGTTGGAATCGTGATATTTTTGTTCAGTGTTGTATTATGACTTACTGATCCAGTGCTGGATTTTTTGGTAGGCTTTCAAGATATATGAATGAATTCCTGTTTAAATAAACAAATATGTCAGGGTACACACAACTGAATTGTGAATATATACCAGCAGATTTTGTGAATGTAACTTTTGTGGATGATTGAGTAAAACATACACTGTTATGAAAGGAAGAGCTGTAGGGAATTTACTAGTGTTTGGTTTCACAAAAATACTGAGAGTTAGTTTGTCTATTATCCTAAGATTGGCTCTTAGGTAATCAACATATGTCACATTAAGTTGAGCTTTACCAGTGAACTAATGGTCACTCAGTAGTAACACCTGCTTTTCAGGAAGGACACTCTTCCTTCTCCTCATTAACTATAATATTTTTATTGTCCTCTTTACAGCTTCTGTAAAAACTTGGGGTAGACAAGGACCTGATATGCAATGGACTGAATGTTTGTGTTCCCCCAAAATTCATATGTTGAAATCCTAACCTCTAAAGTGATGGTGTTAGGAAGTGGGGACTTTGGGAAGCGATTAGGTCCTGAAGGGAGAGCCCTCATAAATGGAGTTAGTGCTCGTATAAAAGAGACTCCTTCTACCACATGAGGTTATAATGAGAAGAAGCTGACTGTGAGGAAGAGAGCCCTCACCAGACACCGAATCTGCTGGAGCCTTGATCTTGGCCTTCCCATTCTCCAGAATTATGAAGAATAAATTTATGTCCTTTATAAGCCACCCGGTCTATATTTACAGCAATCCTAATGGGCCAAGATGTTTTTACAACTTGTACATGTTGTTTTACAATCTCGTACAAGTAGTTTTTAGTTGCCTATCTAACATCTTATGCTCTTTCTTATTAATTGGAACCAATTTTGTTCAGACCTATCAACTTCAAGGCCAAGGATTTTATAAGAGACAGTCCAGCCCTAGTCCTAGGTCTGATTCTTTTTTTTTTTTTTTTTTTTTTTTTTGAGACGGAGTTTCGCTCTTGATACCCAGGCTGGAGTGCAATGGCGCGATCTCGGCTCACCGCAACCTCCGCCTCCTGGGTTCAGGCAATTCTCCTGCCTCAGCCTCCTGAGTAGCTGGGATTACAGGCACGCGCCACCGTGCCCAGCTAATTTTTTTTGTATTAATAGAGACGGGGTTTCACAATGTTGACCAGGATGGTCTCGATCTCTCGACCTCGTGATCCACCCGCCTCGGCCTCCCAAAGTGCTGGGATTACAGGCTTGAGCCACCGCGCCCGGCCATGATTCTTGATTAGTTTCAACCAATTATGACAATTGTGAATGGATTTTCATTAAAGAAAATTGAGAACTCCAGAAAAGGAGAAAACATACTGATGTTTCACTATGCAAATGCAACCACTTTCCGTATTTCCTCGAAATTCCTTCCTTCCAGTCTTTTTTCTATGCACCAGTGAATTGTTTTAGCATATAGTATTCATAACCTCATATGCTATTGTATCCTACCTATTTACATATAATACATTGTAATCCTTTTACTAAGTCTAATTCATTCTAGTTGATTTTTATTGGCCACATATTTCATTAAGAAATTATTTCTCAACTAACAGAAAGATGTTACTGTTTGTATTAGTTTCCTAGAGCTGTGGTAACCAATTACCATAAACTGGGTGGCTTAAAACAACAGAAATTTATTCTCTCCTATTTCTGGAGGCTAAAAGTCCAAAGTCAAGATGCTAGTTGACCATACTCTGTGAAGGCTCTAGGGGAGAAGTTTATCCAGGCCTCTCTCCTGGTTTCTGGTGTTGCAGGCAATCCCTTGCCATGTGGATGCATTGCTTCAGTCTGTGTCTCCATACTCATACGGCCTATCCTTGTGTGACTCTGTGTGTCTTCTCTTTTTCTTATAAAGACACTGGTCATATTGGATTAGGGTGAATCTTAACTTGACCACATCTGTAAATACCCAGTTTCCAAATAAGGTACTGTTCCAAGGTGCTGGGAATTAGGACTTCAACATACCATTTTGGAGGATATCATTCAATTCATTATATCATTCATCTGAAGTTGCAGAATTATTATAATTTTTCTATTATATGTACCACATCATTTAACATCTTCATTTAGTGTTTTCTACATCTAGAATTATTTACTTAGAATAGATTTCCCAGAGAGAAATTCCTGGGTAAAAGTATGAAAGCAAGCATTTTAAAGTTCATCTGCAAATTGCTAGGCTCCTTTCCAAAGCTACCAATTGCTAATTGACATTAGCAATATACAAGGCTATCTCTTTCACCTAATTCTTTCCAGTATTTGGCTTTTTTAGTTTAAAAAAATACACACACAGAAAATGATTGATCAGGAAGAAATAGTATCTCATAATATGCATTGAGATCAAACATTTTCCCATTATTTGATTTGCTAACTGCATTTCCCTTTTTGGTGAATTTTCTACTTCTTTGCTGACTTATCTATAGGAGTCTTCATGCTTTTCTTATCTGTTTTTCAAATTTGTTGAATTATTTTTCCTAGTCTGCTGGTTATCATATTTTAATTTTTATCCCGTGAAAATTCTAATTGGCATGTACTTGCCTGCAAGAGTGATTTTGAAAATGTAAGCAAGTATGGTGCTAACAGAAATCCATCAGAATGTGTGCTGTTTGTGTACTGTACTAGGATCTATCTGCCCATCTTTTGTTTTTAAATTATTTTATTATTCTTAAAAACAGAAAGTCTTTCTTCCTCCAACAGAAGGGAATTAAATTGAATATTCCTTTAATTTTTATTTATATACATTATATTTTGATTAATCAGGAATATCTTTTGTTATGTGGAATAAGGTAATTATTTAAATATATTGTGTTCCAAATTGTTGGCTGATTGATTCAACCTCATTTATTAAATAACTCAAGCTTTTCTTGGAATTGACTTGTGATGAATTCTTATCACATATTGGAATATGATAGACAATAGGATCATTTTTCTGGGCTACTGTCCCTGGTGCTATTTTTGCACATATGTCACATTATTTAAATCTTTATAGCTTTATAAAATACAGTGTACTTCCCCTTTAAAAATTTCTTCAATATTCTGTTTCTTTTTATAGGTGAATCTTAGAATCATTGTGTCAAAGTCAGGTTGGAATTTTTGTTAAAATTGTAGCAAGCCACACATTAATTTAAGAAGAATTTATACTTTAGCAATACCCAGCCTCACCATATGGTATCTCTCTCTCCTTCTATGCAAGACTTCTTTTATATCTCTTTGTAAAGTCTTTCAGCTTTCTATGTAGGTCACACAGTTTTCATTAGAATTATTTCATCATATAGTATCATTTTTGTTGTTGCTGGAAATAGAAATTTTTAAATTATTTTATACATTATTTTTCATACTCTTTATCTATCTTGCATTCAAATTGCTAAGTTACATTAAATTTGATAGTTTATACCACATACCTTTGGAGCTTTTAGACCAATAAGTACATCATCTATAAGGAATAGTATTTTCTATTTTAAATATTTTTGGTCAGAATTTCTCAATGTAAAATATGATGATAAAAATTTGCTTTTTTGGCTCTTGTTTTTGATATGAAGTGACTGCCAACTATCAGTGTGAAATATATTTTCTTTTTCTGCTAAGTAGCTCTTCTTATATTCCTACTTGAATTTTAAAAATAGATTGGTCATAAATTGTATAAAATGCCTTTGCACCATTTCATCAAATTATATAATTTTTGTTGGCTTTGACCTATTGCTGTGATATGTTATAATAATAGCCTTTTATTTGCAAACCATTATTAAAATCCTGCATTATATCCTGTATAATCCTGGTCCTAGAAGACTTAAAAAATATGTAGTTGAATTACACTTAATATTTCACTTTATTAATTATTAACAATGGGTTTTAAAATCATTAATTGCTAATAAAACAGCAACAATAATTTGTTTTTGCCACATAGACCTTACCTCATAAAAAGAAAATAATTTTACAACCTAGAGACTTGGTCTAATACCAGAACCTGGGGCTACTCCAAGATAAAGATATTGTTCATTTATGTATTCATCCATTTGGGCATTGTTTATCTCTCCACTGTAAATTCCCAAACATTTTCTGAGCAGTCCCTGTGCCCGGCAGAGGCAGAATTTCCAAGGTCAATCCCTGCGGTCAGGAATACTTGAGTTTATATCCTGACTCTGTTATTTATTTACTGGCTACGTGAACTTGTGCAAGTTTCCTAACTCTGAAAAGTCTCAAGTTTTCTCAATGGCAAAATAGGCATAATAAGTAGCATCTGCTTTATGGTGCATATGCAAAAAGTGGCTATGAAGCTCTTAACCATGTCTACACCCCGATACTCAATCCCTGTCATTATGATGTTTTTACTACATCCCGGTATACATACATGGATAGGTCTGTGCCCTGTGCTGGACAGCAGGGGTTATGTAGTAACTGCAAATCATCCAGTCCTTCTCAGGCCTCCGCTAAATGTTTGAGGGTTTTCCCAACTTGTATATTACTCAGGGTCCCTGGGATTCAAGCCCATTTCCCTTCCTCATCCTGAAATCCACACATACGCTCCCCATCACCCAATCTTCATGATTACCCCTATATAAGGGAAAAGAACTGCTGGATAAGAACTAGTACAGCTTGACCATTATAGGAGAAACATAAGCCACATAACCAAGTCACCTGTGCGATGATAGCTGATGAATTCTTGGTGGGGTAAGATGAGTTGAATATACTTATGGTGGGTTTCTGTTAAAGCTAGCATCAGGTCATATCCTTGAGAACTCTCACTTCCAAGGGTGGTGTCTCTTTGCTTTGTCAGCATGAATCAGTAGCCTCAGCTGCAGAAAATATTTGAACATGCCGATGGCTTGTCCTCCCCAGCGCTGTCCTGCTCTCCCCTGGCACAAGCTAAGTTTCAGAGGTCTTGGCCTTGATCGCCTTTTAACAAGTGGCCTCTGCATTGAACATGCTCCATCTGTATCTTCAAGGTTGGCTGCCTGTTACTGTCCTGTGATTGTGATGATTTATTCTATTTTGCAAAAATGATTTATTTTCTTGACCTCCCCTCCTTTGAAGAAACTTAGCTAAGTTGTCTTGTCTCTTCACCCTCTGCCCCAGGCCCTTTACAATAAGTCACATTTCAGGACACTGTCCTTCCTTCCCATGGGTAAATGGGCTTTCTGCAAAGGAAGCCTCTTTGGACCTTCTGGGCTGCTGAATTGTGTCAGCCTGGGAGACAAGAAGTTTGTTATATTCATTGTGTCAGCTGCAGACATAATTCACGAAACCATCCCAGACAAGGATGTCACCAAGTGATGCTTCAATTTACAATCTCCCAAAGCTCCTGTTGGCAAACAGTACTGGGTGAAAGCTGGGAGGTTTTCAAAGGCCATGGGCCTTCTTTTCCCACCCCTTGTTTCCCCTTTACTTTGCCTCCTCCGTCTTTCCCTTTCTGTATGGGTCATGCTGTGTGTCCCTAAGATTTTAAGGTCAGTTAGCAGGTTAGAGACTGTCAAGGCATATTGATAGTATTTACTGTCACCATAATTTCTCATAATATTGAAACTTATACTTGCTCTTTCCATGGCTTTGTTCAAAGCCTGGTGGGGAGAAGGACGTTTAAATACTGTAATCAGAATTCTTGAGCTGAACCATTTTTTAATTACAGCTTCAATAGGAAGCTGTGCAGTTTGGAAAAGGCGTCCAGCTGGGAGTTAGCATCTCTTTGATCACAAGGCCGAACGATTCGCTTTGATCACAGAGACAACAGTTCACAAAAGAGCCTGGTCTCTTTCTAAAATTTGCAGGTAAACAGAGGGATCACTTGAACCGATGGTGGAATGAGCAATTCAGATCCAAGACAATGGTCTTCTTTGAACTGGATTTAGAGGCCTATTGATTAACATAGCAAAGGGGCTTGATGGGGGAAAAAAGGTGGCTTTAGTCCCTAGACAGGTGCATCAAGGGGTCACTGGCTAGGTACTCTGTGGTTGGGCTTCCAGGTTTGGAATCAATCCCTCTTTGGAGTCTGCATGTTGTTCAGATAAATCTGTATAAAAATGAACATTGCAGGTAACCTCAGAGGGAAAATCTTGTTCAAAAGAAGGTGGTTAGAATAATAGGAGGCTTGCAGGCTTTGGAGTCAGAGGACCCCGAGAGAAGATCCTTACGTCTCCATTTTTTTTTTAATGTGCAGGATGAGGATCTAGATGCTTAAACTCTTCTGTGCCTAAAGTCCTTTATCTGTACAAATTGGACATATTTAGGTTGGTGTAGAAGTCATTGCCCTTCAAGGGTTATTTTAATACTTCAAGAGTTATTTTAAAGGCTTAATGATGTGCATTTTGAGAAAAAAGCCCTGCTAGGTACCAGTTTGGGAAAGAAAAAATACCAAAGTGTCCTGAAACTACTGAAAAATTGTCCTGCCTATGCTACTGAGAGGAAACTATGCTTGATTTTCCTGAGCAAATTGTTTTAAAGTGGGATTTGAATTATATTCTAATGGGGTTTGTTTGAACATTTTATAGATAAGACGTTCCATTTGATTCAATTATACTGCCTGAGCTTTTGGGGGTTGTTGGGGTACTGCCACATGCCACATGGGGGAACCATAACCACAGTTGCTGAGTTTTAGGAACATTAGTTGGGCAGGGATTATTTAGCATTTAGTTGTGAATGTGAAGTGTGTGATTTGGTTGGTTCCTCTTGTGTTACCCCATAACACTGGTCACTTGCCATCTGGTTGTGACATACAGATAAATCATGAAGATCTGACAGCCACTGTAAAAAGACATGGGCCCTGAATAAATAAGCCAGTCACTTTGAACAGAAAACAAGAGGCCCAGGGTTGTCTATACCTAAGACTTGGCTTGTAGGAAGGAAGCACACCAACTGCAGAAGGGCTGCAGGGCTGCATCAGATTTTCTTTCCCATTCCTCTCCTACAGCTGCTTGCAGCTCTGCTGTTGGCTACTTGCACTTCTGTGTCATGGCTAAAGCTCTTTTATGGGGAGCAAATGGGGTTGGGGAAGGGAGGGAAAGGTGGTTCTGTGTGGAGGGGCCATCTAAAAATTCCTGCTTCGTCTAAATCAATGAATGCCAGGAAAGTGAGGTGTGGGACCCCCTAGCCATTAAAAATGCCCGGTCAGCAACACTACTTTACTCCATTTTAATGAGCCATTGTTGAACACCTCCTGCATTATTTTGCTCTGGCTTCCATGACAAAGTGCCACACAGGGTGGCTTAAACAACAGAAATGTATTCGCTCACAGTTCTGAAGGCTAGAAATCCAAAATCAAAGTGTCAGCAGGCTTGGTTTCTTCTTCTTCTTCTTCTTTTTTGAGATGGAGTCTCATTCTGTCACCCACGCTGGAGTGCAGTGGTATGATCTTGGCCCACTCCCACCTCCACCTCCCAGGTTCAAGCGATTCTCCTGCCTCAGTCTCCTGAGTAGCTGAAATTACAAGTGCCCGCCCCCATGCCCAGCTAAATTTTGTATTTTTAGTGGAGACAAAGTTTCACTATGTTGGCCGGGCTAACTAACTCCTGTCCTAACTAACTCCTGACCTCAGGTGATCTGCCCTACTAGGCCTTCCAAAGTGCTGGGATTACAGGCGTGAACCACCACTCCCAGTCCCTACACCAGGATTGTTAAAGTGTGGTCAGGTAACCACTGGCATGAAAGTTCTCAATGATGAGATGAATCTGATGTGGCCTCAGGTCTAAGAAGCCCAGCCTTGGGGTGGCTGCAGCAATTTCTTAAGACAACAACCTCTTGAGAGCAGGAACTGTCTGAGACATCTGTGAATCCTGGACCTTGCCCATTTGGAACTCAGAGCCCACGCTCGTCCAGTGCTTACTGCACCAGCTGCCAGCTGGACGTTTTAGGTGGGAGAGGAGGGAGGCATCATCCAGGGCATGGTATGATGAAACAAAATACAAGCTATGAATGATGTTTTGGACATTTCCTAAATGAGGAAGCTGAGGAGGGGAGTGCTGTCAGCTTGGCCAATTTATAGTTTTGAATTTGTGCCCAGAAGCCGTTTGTAGAGAGGATATTTTTAGAAATATGAAAATAAATACAATTAAATTAGAGAGATAAGTCAAGTATTTTTTTTTCTTGTTTTAAGACTGTCCTGTGACCATTACAGCTTAGGTAATGACAACTATTTGAATAACGGTGCCGTATTTTCTAATTAAACAATCAAGGCTCTCCAATCATTACATTAACGAAGATGAGGGTCAAAAGGCTACAACCTAAAGGGAAAGGAGTTTTAAATAGATAGAAATGGCAATAAAAATGGAAAACTTTTTTCTGACTCTTGTCTGTATTTTATTAACACTTTGTGGCCTGAAGATGTTTAAACAGTTTTTGCCACTTAATGTAAAAGCCTTTGGAGGTGAAAACACACACACACACACACACACACACACACACACTTTAGAATCAGTCAGACCTAGGGCTGTACCCTGGCTTACTAACTATGGCCTCAAGAAGGTTTCTTAACCTCTCAGAATCTCAGTTTTCTCTATTACGGTCTGGGGAGATTTAATACCAATACCATACTTTGGCTATGGGAATTAAATTAAATAATATATATAGGGTGAATATGCATTTGACCCATCATAGTCAAGGGATGGGGAATGTTGATTAAATTATTATTTTTCTCAACCAAATTAAATGTGGTTCAATTGGCAGATACTAGAGTTGGCTAAAAAAAGAAAATCTAACTTCTTAGTGACCGCTTCCTAGGGTTGTTACAAGAGTTTGAAGCTATTTATGGAGTTTCTAAGGTAGGAACACTATCCTGAGGTCTTGCCTTGCCTAGGGCCACATGGTGCAGAACCCTGCTAGTAGCATCCACTTCCCTTTTATGGGCACACTTAGCCACACTGCTATTTGCCTCGGCTCCAAAGATCTGGAAATAACAGCAAAATCTCAGGCAACCATGCAGGTCAAGTCAGTCTGAGATTTTGATACTATTAATGAAAACATCTGGAATTTGCAGGCATACTTTGCAGATATTGCAAGTTTGTTTTGTTTCAAACTACCACAAGAACATGAGTATCATAATAAAATCGTACAAATGTTTTGTTTCCCAGTGCATATAAAAGTCATGTTTCCACTATGCTGTAGTCTATTAAGTGTGCATTTGTCAACAGAAACAATGTCCATACCTTAATTTTAAAATACTTAATTGTTAAAAAATGCTATCATCTAAGTCTTCAGTGAGTCATAATCTTTTTGCTGGTAGAGGGTCTTGCCTCAATGTTGATGACTGCTGACTGATCAGAGTGGTGGTTGTTAAAGGCTGGTGTAGCTGTGACAATTTCTTAAGACAACAGTGATGCTTGCCACATCGATTGACTCTTCCTTTCACAAAAGGTTTCTCTGTAACATATGATGCTGTTTGATAGCATTTTATGCACAGTATAACTTGTTTTAAAATTGGAGACAATCCTTTCAAATCCTGCTGCTGCTTTATCGAATAAGTTCATGTCATATTCTAAATCAGTTGTTGTCATTTTTAACAATATTCATAGCACCTTCACCAGTAGTACATTCCATTGTAAGGACCCACTGTCTGCTCATCCTTAAAAAGCAACTCTTTATCTGTGAAAGGTTTATCACGCGATCACAGCAATTCAGCACACTTTCAGGCTTCACTTTTCATTCTAGTCCTCGTGCTATTTTCACCACATCTGTAGTGACTTCCTCCAAGAAGTCTTGAATTCTTCAAAGTCATCCAAGAGGATTGGAATAAACTTCTTCCCAATTCCTGTTAATGTTGTTATTTTGACTCTTCCCATGAATCAAAAATGTTCTTAATGATGTTTAAAATGGTGAATTCTTTCTAGAAGGTTTTCAATTAACCTTGCCAAGATCCAGCAAAGAAATCACTATCTATGGCAGCTACAGCCTTACAAAAAGTATTTCCTAAATAATAAGACTTAAAAGTTAAGATTACTCATTGATCTGTGAGCTGCAGAATGGATGCTGTGTTAGCAGGCATGAAAACAACATTAATTTCCTTGTACATCTCCATCAGGGCTCTTGGGTAACCAGGCACATTGTCAATGAGTAGTAACATTTTGAAAGAAACCTACTTTTCTGAGCAGTAAGTCTCAGTAGTGAGCTTAAAATATTCAATTAACCATGATGCAAATGAATGTGCTGTCATCCAGGGTTTGTTGTTCCATTTTGGGAGCACAGGCAGAGTAGATTTAGCATAATTCTTAAGGGTCCTAGGATTGTCAGAATGGTAAATGAGCGTTGGCTTCAACTTAAAGTCATCAGCTATCTCAGCCCCAAGCAAGAGAGTCAACCTGTACTTTGAAGCTTAGAAGCCAGGGATTGACTTCTCTCTTACTGTGAAAGACCTATATGGCATCTTCTTCCAATAGAAGGCTGTTTCATCTAGGTTGAAAATATGTTGCTTAGTGTAGCCAACTTTATCAATGCTCTTAGCTAATCTTCTGGGTAACTTGCTACAACTTCTCCATCAGCACTTGCTGCTTCACCTTGCACTTCTATGTTATGAAGATGGGTTATTTTCTTAAACCTCATGATCTTCCTTCTGCTAGCTTCCAACTTTTCTTCAGCTTCCTCACCTCTCTCAGTCTTCATGGAATTGAAGAGAATTAGGGGTCTTGTTCTGGATTACACTTCAGCTTCAGGAATATTTTGTGGCTGGTTTGATCTTCCATCCAGACCCCTAAAACCTTTTCCATATCAGTATTAAGACTCTTCTGCTTTATTATTCGTGGGTTCACTGGAGTAACACTTTGAATTTCCTTCAGGAACTTGTGCTTTGCATTCACAACTTGGCTGTTTGGCACAGGAGGCCTAGCTTTTGGTCTTTCTTGGCTTTTGGCATGCCTTCCTCACTGAGCTCAATCATTTCCAGGTTTTAATTTAAAGTGAGACATGTAAGACTTTTCCTTTTACTTGAACACTTAAGGATCGTTGATGTATTATTAATTGGCCTAATATTGATATCGCTGTGTCTTAGAGAATAGGAAGGTCCCAGGAGAAGGAGAGAGACAAGGGAATGGCCAGTCCATGGATTAGTCAAAAAAACAGAATATTTATCAATTAAGGTTGCTATCTTATATAAGCACAGTTTCTGATGTCCCTAAACAACTATAATAGTAATATTAAAGATCACTGATTACAGATCACCATACTCGAGATAATAATAAAGTTTTAAATATTGTGAAAATTAGCAAAATGTGATACAGAAACACCAAGTGAGCACGTGCTGTTGGAAAAATGATGGCAACAGATTTGTCAATGCAGGGTTGTCCCAAACTTTTGATTCGTAAAAATAAAATACACTAAAGCTGCAAAGCACAATAAAGTGAGGTTGGCCTATACTTGAACATACTTCAATACAGAAACAGTGGTGGTGTGTTTGTGTGTCTGTAGTTAAGCTATCATCCACATGCTACACACAGTCTAATCCAAGAGCACAATTCTAATGTGCTTCTTTAACACCACACAGGAAGCTCACATACTGAAGGACACAGGACAAAGGTGAGACAGACACAAGTGTTTGCCATCCATATTGGATCAATAACTCAGGCTTTCTTGAATAACCTAGTGAATGTCTGAAATAGTTTTTCAGTGATGAAATTGGCCTGTTAACTAGGATGATGCCAATTAGAAATGGACCCTCTATGGATGGTGATATTAAAGTTGTATGGATTACTAGAACATTTTGGAGACACTTTCCACCATTGCATGATTCCTGCAAGGCCTCTGACCTGTGCTCCCAGCCGTGATGCCCTAGGCTAGCATTTGCTCACTTTCTGTCCTTGTTTGTGTCACCTTCTTTGCATCTCTCTTCCTTCCCTCTTTCTCTCTCTTTCTTTCCATCTTTCTTTCTTTTTCTTTCTCTCCTTTCTTTTCCTTCCTTCCTTTCTTTCCCCTCCTCCCTTCCTTCCTCCCTCCCTCCCTCCCTCCCTCCCTCCCTTCCTTCCTTCCTTTCTCTCTCTCCCCCACTCCTCCTCCCTCCCCTCTTTTTTCTTTTCTTTTCTTCCCCTTCCCCTTCCGCATCCCCTTCCTTTCTTTGTCTTGGTCTGTCATCCAGGCTGGAGTTCAGTGGCACCATCTTGGCTCACTGCAGCCTCTGTTTCCCAGGCTCAAGTGATTCTTCTGCCTTGAGTATCTGGGACTACAGTTGTGTGCCACCATGCCTGCCTGTTTTGTATTTTTTTAGTGGAGACAGCTATGTCAGTCAAGTTTTAATTGTTTTTATTCCTTGAACAAAATGTTTTAACTATTTAAAATTCACCATGTCAGTCAAGCTGGTCTCGAACTCCTGACCTCACGTGATCCCCCCACCTCGGCCTCCCACAGTATTGGGATTATGGGTATGAGCCACCACACCTGGCCAACACCTCTCTTTCCTAAAGACTACTCGAATATTCCTCCTCAGGGAACAATCATGCTCCTGACTATTTCATTGTTCTGCCTTTGCACGCACAGCTCACGGATATGGAATGTGTTAGACATGAACATGTCAAGCATACAACTATTACTCTTGAAACTGGAGAGTTCCCTAACCCCCTCACAGGACTTGTGACAGGACTGTGGCTCATTTACTCAGCTGCTGTGCACTCAAATCTCTTACAGAAGTGAGGGCACGCAGACAGGCAGGTGCAGGAGCCAGGGCAAGTGCTTTTGGGCTCTGGCCCCATGGTAGCACCTAGGAGTTTGTTACAATTAATGCTCTTTTAGCAGTTGCTATCTGTGGATGGCTGAGTGTTAAACCAACTCAGTGGAGTGTCAGGTGATAGCCTTTTACACCCTGCCCTCTTGGTACCTGGGTCCTTGTCCAGCATCCAGGAAGAATCAGGTCACATGAACTTGAAGGATGGTGAATGTGGGGATTTTACTGAGTGATGGAGGTGGCTCTCATTGGGATGGGGGGCTGGAGAGGGGATGGAGTGGGAAGATGATCTTCTCCTGGAATTTAGCCGTCTTGTGGCTGATCTCTCCAATCACCCCCAGCTAAACTCCTCTCAATGTTTAGATGGTTCTTTTCTTCTCTCCTTCTCTGCCATATTGCTCCACCACTCCACCACTCTGCTGCTCTTCTGCTCTTCTGTTCCTCTGCTCATCTGCTCATTGAGCCTGGAGTTTATATGCGTACAGGATGGTGGGGTGTGGCAACCCAAAAGGAAACATTTGGGCACAAAAACAGGAATGCTTGTTCTATTAGGGCTGCAGGTTTCCAGGCTTAAGGTTGGGACCTTTGCCAGGGAACTGCCCTCTTCTATCCAGTATTTCCCTGCCTCCTATCCCTATCACTCTCACCTCCTCTGGCTCCTGTTGCTGGATTAACAGCTGGAATGACTACTGGGCCCCTCTGTTCTCTCTGTCCCTGGATCTCCTTAGCTGCAGAGTAGTGTGGAGACTGAGAGTGTGCTGTTCATCCCAACCCTAAGTTATGGCAGGACTGCCTCCTGTTGACCCAGACCATGGGGTGTGGGTTCTGGTTCAGCCTTTGAGATGCCCCTGTACTCTGATTTCAAGGCTCATCTTTGACTCAGAACCTAGCTGATCCATGACACTCCCTTCTTCCTTGGGATGAGATCTTTTCTCTTTCCTCATCGTACTCATTCTCTCACCTCCTCACACAGCCTGCAGGCAGGGGTTAAGAAGGATTTTTCATTTTTTTTTTTTTTTAAGATGGGGTTTCACCATGATGGCCAGGCTGGTCTTGAACTCCTGGCCTCAGGTGATCCACCCACCTCGGCCTCCCAAAGTGCTAGGATTACAGGCATGAGCCACCATGCCCGGCCCCAGAAGGATTTTTCATATGAGTTGAGTTCCTGGAAAAATACCCTTGGAGGCTCTACTTGTTTGTATTTTCTATCCTTCTATTATCATCTATCCATCTACCATTCACCTGTGCATAGTCATGGCAAACATTCACTGGACATCAGTTGTATACCCCATCTTTGCTAGTGAAAGGGAAGAATAATAACTTTTTTAATTCAACACTCATAGTTTCTCAGTTTGAATGGACCCCTGTAATAAAAGACAGATTAACAAGAGAAAAACAGGCACAAATTATCATGGATATTTCATGTATACATGAGAGACACCAAGGGAATGAGTAATTCTCTAAGAGGTAGCTTTCAATTCCAACTTGTATAGCATCTTCTATAAAAAAGTACCTATTCAGAGAATTGATAAGACATAGGAAAGAACTATGAGTCTCTCAGGGCAGCAACTTGTGGGAAGGCAAATAAATAGCAGAGAAAGGTGAGTTAGTAGAGTTTGTTCATGTAGATTTCTCTGATGCCATCTCCAGATGACAGGGGCTTAATTTATATTGAGTATTATTCCCTGGTATAAAGGGGGAAAGACACATTTTGAATTTGTCTCCACATCCTCTCCAGCATCTGTTGTCTCCAGATTTTTTAATGATTGCCATTCTAACTGGCGTGAGACGGTATCTCAATGTAGTTTTGATTTGCATTTCTCTAATGACCAGTGATGATGAGCATTTTTTCCTATGTTTGTTGGCCTCATATATGTCTTCTTTTGAAAAGTGTCTGTTCATATCCTTTGCCCACTTTTGAATGGGTTTGTTTGTTTCTTTTTCTTGTAAATCTGTTTTAGTTCTTTATAGATTTTGTATATAAGTCCTTTGTCAGATGGGTAGATTGCAAAAATTTTTTCCCATTCTGTTGGTTGCCAGTTCACTCTAACGATTGTTTCTTTTGCTGTGCAGAAGCTCTGGAGTTTATTTAGATTTCATTTGTCTATTTTGGCTTTTGTTGTCAAAGCTTTTGGTGTTTTAGCCATGAAATCCTTGCCTGTGCCTATGTTCTGAATGGTTTTGCCTAGGTTTTCTTCTAGGGTTTTTATGGTGTTAGGTCTTATGTTTAAGTCCTTAATCCATCTGGAGTTAATTTTAGTGTAAAGTGTCAGGAAGGGGTCCAATTTCTGCTTTCTGCACATGGCTAGCCAGTTTTCCCAACACTGTTTATTAAACAGGGAATCCTTTCCCCATTGCTTGTTTTTGTCTGGTTTGTCAATGATCAGATGGTTGTAGATATGTGGCGCTGCCTCTGAGGCCTCTGTTCTGTTCCATTGGTCTGTATCTCTGTTTTTGTACCAGTACTATGCTGTTTTGATTACTGTAGCCTTGTAGCATAGTTTGAAGTCAGGTAGCATGATGCCTCCAGCTTTGTTCCTTTTGCTTAAAATTGACTTGGCTATGCGGGCTCTCTTTTGGTTCCATATGAAAATTAAGGTGGTTTTTTCCAGTTCTGTGAAGAAGGTCATTCATAGCTTGATGGGGATAGCATTGAATCTATAAATTACTTTGGCCAGTATGGCCATTTTCACGATATTGATTTTTCCTAACCATGAGCATGGAAGGTTTCTCCATCTGTTTGTGTCCCCCCTTATTTCATTGAGAAGTGGTTTGTAGTTCTCCTTGAAGAGGTCTTTCATGTCCTTTGTTAGTTGTATTCCTAGGTATTTTATTCTCTTCGTAACAATTATGAATGGCAGTTAGTTATTGATTTGGCTCTCTTTAAGTTTGTTATTGGTGTATAGGAATGCTTGTGATTTTTGCACATTGATTTTGCATCTTGAGACTTTGCTGAAGTTGCTTATCAGTTTAAGGAGATTTTGGGCTGAAACAGTAGGGTCTTCTAAATATACAATCATGTCGTCTGCAAATAGAGACAATTTGATTTCCTTCTTTCCTAATTGAATACCCTTTATTTCTTTTTCTTGCCTGATTGCTCTGGCTAGAACTTCCAATACTATATTGAATAGGAGTGGTGAGAGATGGCATCCTTGTCTAGTGCCAGATTTCAAAGGGAATACTTCCAGGATTTTCCCATTCAGTATGATATTGGCTGTCGGTTTGTCATAAATAGCTTTTATTATTTTGAGATACGTTCCGTCGATACCTAGTTTATTGAGAGTTTTTAGCATAAAGGGCTGTTGAATTTTGTCAAAGACCTTCTCTGCATCTATTGAGATAATCATGTGGTTTTTGTCTTTGGTTCTGTTTATGTGGTGAATTTTGTTTATAGACTTGTGTATGTTGAATTAGCCTTGCATCCCCAGGATGAAGCCTACTTGATCATGATGAGTAAGCTTTTTGATGTGCTGTTGCAATCGGTTTGCCAGCATTTTATTGAAGATTTTTGCATCTATGTTCATCATAGATATTGGCCTGAAGTTTTCTTTTCTTGTTGAGTCTCTGCCGGGTTTTGGTATCAGGATGATGTTGGTCTCATAAAATGATTTGGGAGGATTCCCTCTTTTTAGATTATTTGGAATAGTTTCAGAAGGAGTGATACCAGCTCCTCTTTGTATGTGTGGTAGAATTCGGCTGTGAACCCATCTGGACCTGGGCTTTTTTTGGTTGGTAGGCTATTAATTGCTGCCTCGACTTCAGACCTTTTTATTGGTCTATTCAGGGTTTCAACTTCTTCCTGGTTTAGGCTTGGGAGGGTGCGAGTGTCCAGGAATTTATCTATTTCTTCCAAGTTTACTGGTTTATGTGCATAGAGTTGGAAAACCCATTATTAAGACATCCTGACAACTGCAAGTAAAGGCTCAAGGAAAAGTCTCCTTTCTACCACCCTTGTTTGGAGAATCCGCAGAAGCTGCTAAGAACTTCCTAGAGGGGATTACTCAGAGGGACAAGTGCCCACAGGCGTGTGCCTGCTGCATTGGAACAGAAGGAAGGAATTCAAGTGTTCTAGCCATGGTAATGGTTTTCCTGGATTGGAAAGCAGATATCAATATATCTCAAGAAAGTGAGTATGTTTTCTTTGGAGATAGATTAATCAATTTATCTAGTTTCTTGATTTCTTGAGGAAGGCTGTCTATGCTCCAAAGCACCTTTCTCTGGGTTGGTGACTCACATTTATGAGAGAATTACACTGATTTTTCTCCATGTACCAAAGAGTTTGATTTCCTCGAGTGTCTATGGGATCTTTCATGTTTCAATTTGGAAAATGCAATGAGCAGAGCTTCAGAAGAGAATGTCTGCTTTCTGTGAAGTTTTCTCTCATTCACTTGGCTTAGAGACTGCGGAGAGGACTTCATGATCACAGACAAATCACATGTGGTTGGAAATCCCAGTCTTTCTAATTAATGAGTGTCACCAATGTCCCCCGCTAGCTGGAGTGGGTCTGCAAGTGACAGACACTGGACTGGTGGGAAGCACGTGAACTGCAGAGACCTGTGCACAATGCTGCCTCTGCCTCCAGTCATCTGTGTGGTTCTCGTCAAGTTCCTTAACGTCTCTGACTTTCTGTTTCTTTATCTGTGAAATACAGGTAATGATAGCTTTCTATGGTTTATAGTAGGAATTAAATGTTAAGAAATGGAAGGCAAATGGTACATGTCAAGTACTGGAGAATTGCTGATTTCTTTCCCTCCCTCCCCTCCGCACTGAAAGTATCAAAGAAAGCAAACCAGAGCTATATTTTCATGTGTATAATCAATTTTACTAAATTGGAGAAAAATATATAGACTGAAGTTAGTGAAATGGTTGAGATGCTTTTGTGAATTAACATGATATCAATATAGAAACTAGGTAGAATTTTCCACTTTCCGGACACTGGTTAGTCTACTTGGTGAACAGAAATCTTAAATGAAGGATTAGGTGAATAAACTTTTTTCAGCAGACAGACAATGCTATTGCTCTCAGCCCTGCCTCTCACTCTATAGACTGGAGAGCAATATATTATCTTTCTCAGATCTGTACACATTTCCACACATTATTTCATGCAACCAACAAAGAAGCTTTCTGAATTAGATTGGTGAAGAACTATTGTCTTCATTTTGCACATGATGAAACTGAGACACAGACATTTGGATACAAGAAGAGTTTCAGCAGAAAGTAGAATTCAGGTCTCAGTTTGCTGGCTTCTTGGCTCTGCTGTGTTATCAGGCACTATTGCTTGATTATCCAATGTCCACACTCTCTGATTTGTCCCTTATAACAGTCTAAAAATTTTGTTTGCTTACTCATCTTCCTATACTTTTCCATGAGTTTGATGAGGTGGGTCCCACTCCCCCACATCTAAAGCCAGTTTGGGGAAATTTTGTAGGAAGGGGGATGCTAAGCAAATCTGTCTAAGTAGTGTCTCTTGGAAGCGTTCAGGTGTAGTGCTCAGGGCTTCCTGTGGCTGTGTCAGCAGCAGCCCTGACCAAGAACCTAGAGGGCACATAGAAGACTTGTGTCTCGACCTAGACCAAGACACAAGTCTTCTTGAATGGACATCGGAATCACCCGGAGTGTTTACTAAAACATGGATTTCTGGGCCCATACCCAGAATTCCTGATTTCATAGGCCTGGTGTGGGCCTGAGAATTTACATTTCTAACAAGTTTCTAGTTGATGCTGATGCTGGTGGTCTAGAAAACACACATTGAGAACCATTGGTCCTGAGGAGTCGGTCTTAGCTCTGGCTACATATGAGGATTAACTGAGGAGCTTAAAAAATTCCAAAGCATAACCAGGTGTGGTATCCACCTCTGTAGTTCCAGTTACTCTGGGGGCTGAGGCAAGAGGATTGCTTGATTGAGCCCAGGAGGTTGAGGATGCAGGAAGCAATGCCAGTGCCACTGAACTCCAGCCTGGACAACAGAGTAAGACTGTGTCCCCTGCCTCCAAAAAAAAAAAAAAAATGTAAACCCAAGGCTGCACTCCAGATCAATTTCATCTGAATCTCAGAATGGGACCCAAGCCTAGTAGTTTCTAAAGCTTCCTAGGTGATCACGGTGTGTACAGAACTGACTCTAGGGAGTTTAGAAGGCCTGAGTTCAAGGCCCACCTGTGACTGAGGGGTGATGGTCAGTGGATTAGATCAGTTGATTCTCAAATACGTAAGGGGAAATGTCACATTGTACAACTCTTTGTGAGCAGACATCAAACTTGCTCTCAATATAGTCTTACTATTGTATCCATTGTGAAATTTCAAAAACTAAATAAGCATTTGTTCCAAGAGCACATGAATGATGGTTTGTAGGAAAGAGTGTACATAGCAGGTTTGATGTGGCTGGTTTGATGGGCTTGTTTTGGGATAGACCATTGGCTGGTCTCTGGGAACTTGGCTTTGGAGTGTTCCCTATGTTATTAACTGATAAGGCTGTTTTGTGTGCCTAGAGCACTGTACCAGCAAGTTAGACTTTGTATTCTGCTTTCTTTAGTGATCAGACGCCTGGGTGACCAGCCCCCAGTGAAAACCCTGGACTCTGAGGCTTAAGTATGCTTTTTAAGGCAGAACCACTTTACATACATTGCTGCATTTCATTGCTGGAGGAAGGAGCACACTCTATGTGATTGTCTCCTTGAGAGAGAGAACACATAAAACACACCAAAGCAAAGATGCAGGTACAACTGCCTCCAAGTCCCATGAGTCCTTGCAGCCAAGTCACCAAATGGGTGGGTGCTTGTGAAACATCCAAAATAGATGCGTGAAGTTTTTGTGCAAAATTAGAGATAACTTTTTGTATGGAATGTAGACAAAATTAAATTTCAGGGGCCTCTAAATTTATTATGCTAAGGAAGAATTAAGCCATGGCAATTGAGTCACAGAGGAGTTTTTCAATTCTGTGTCTTAGATTACAGATTAACTCATTTCCTCATTGTTCTTGTTCTGTGACTGATTAGGAGAGGCCAGAGACCAGGCCCCCACCTCCTTCCAGTCAGTGATCTTTGTTATAGATTAACTGCCCCCTTTATTGTCTTGTACTAACTCCGACTAGATGCTGCAAAAAACTCCATGACTGCTACATCTTCAGTGTGAATTGTTACATCATATACCTTTCTTGAAAGAAAAAGACTACCTCAACTAATTAGATCATTGTAGCCATACATTAAGCCTTATACAGAAAGATGTGAAACTTCTCTACATAAACAATCTCAAACTTCTACACTTTGAAACACTGACTCTCATTTTTTTGGAATCTACGCTTCCTGGGTGGCTATCCTTAAACATTGCACTTGAATAAACTCTCTTTAAACTAAATTCTGATCCTTGTGATTATTTTAAGTTGACATAAACATATACTAAGGAGGAGACTTTATATGTAGTCATGTATGTTTAGAGATATTCTATCTCTAATAGAGATATGTAAAATATAATCAAGTTAACAGAATTAGAAAGAGGATATTAAGGAAATTTGACATTCCTAAAATCACAAGAAGAATAAAGATGGAATATGAAAAAGTTTATGCAGACAGTGGAGAATAACATCATCTGTGGAGAGACTCAGTGGTGGATAGATGGCTTTACTGTGCCTATGAACTCATATCTCCTAATGGTGTGACCATGAACAGAGTGGATCAACTAAAACCTCCTGAATTCTTACTGCTGGCCTGTGCTATTTCTCACCATTCATGCATCTATATATGATCGCAGAGCCCATTAGCTAGCTACCATGGCAGCTGGCTTTTTCTGCCGCACTCTCAGAGTCAACAAAGAGGGACCAACCATTCTCACGCACTCCCCACTGAGAGAGTAAGATTGAGGGAGAGATTGTGAACAAAGGGTCTCAGAAGATGGAGAGCCACTGAATTAAACACTCTCTAAGGATCATGATGACCTTGAGAGTCTATGATTGAGTCCAAGCATTTTGAGTCCTGGTCTCCTCATCTGTATGATGGGCACATCCCTGTTGACTCACAGCATTGTTGGGAAGATTGGCAGAAAGTTCTAAAGAATAATGGCTCATCAGAACTAGGAGGGAAGCACGGGCTCCAAATCACCCATTTTACAGAGGAGAAAAAGGAAACAGAAATAAACCATAACTTGGCTCCTTTGTTCAGTTAAAGTCAGAGTCAGGACTAGAATGCAAGTCTCTGGACTCCTCTGCTTAGCCATTTGCATGCATGTGAAAGCTCTTTATTAACTTTCTGCTGCTAGGCAAATACAGTCAAGTGTGCTACCTTATATTGAGTGCCTACTGTGTGCTAGAAGCTTGATGTATATCATCTCTTTTAGTGCTTACAGAGATTAAAGGCAGGAACACTCAGAGACATATGAGACTACTTAAGGTCTATATCAGTCCTGAGTTTAAAACTCAGATATGTTCTCAATCATTTTCTCTCATGTAATCTTTGCTGAGTAATAATAAAATAAATAGCATTTCCTGAGTGTTGACTGTATGTCAGGCACCATAGCAAGCTCTTCATGAATTATCTTATTTAATCCCTGCAAAAATGCTAGCATGAATCATGATCTCATCAGCTGATTTCACCCATTCCTAAGGCAGCAGAGTCTCTGTTATGTCAGGTTTGAGTGTCTGGTAAATTATTAAATCTTAATGCCAGTCCTCTGAGACCAAGCCAAATGCTGGTGATTAAGATTGCAACTCTGATTTAGGACAGTGTTGAGGCCAACGCCATTTCTAACTGGATAGTCAAGTCTACACTGACCAAAATCAGTTTCTGCCCCAAGTACTCCTGGAAATGATGGTTTTAATTTTGTTCCCAAACTGCCAAGTTCTAAGAGTTTGGTAGTACACTGGCTTGAGATTGAATCTTAGCATCAATTCTACCAGGATTCATGCAAGCTGTTTAATCTTTCTGAGCCAGCTTCCTTATTCACATAATGGGGATATATACAACAGAAACTGCCTTCTTAAATATTCAAAGTATTTAATAACTAGCCCAGCAAAGACACCAAACTATTACTGTGGAAACCCCATGGAAGTTCCCTGCTGAGCTGAATAACCAGAGCAGGGTAGTTCAGGAAGTTTCTGGGGAATGCTGAAGATAGCCTTTCCTTTCTATTTGTCATGTTCCCCACTGAGGGATGTCGCAGTGAACTTCGAGTGGGTGGGGAGGATTTTGGAGATTGAGACAAGAAAAAAGGAAAGCTAGGAAGTTGATGAGAGGAGCTGATATGGTTTGGCTGTGTCCCCATCCAAATCTCATCTTGAATTGTAGCTTCCATAATTCCCATGTGTTGTGGGAGGGACCTGGTGGAAGGTAACTGAATCATGGGGGTGGGTCTTTCCCATGCCATTCTCATAATAGTAAATAAGTCTCATAAAATCTGATGGTTTTATAAAGAGGCATATTTCTGCACAAGCTCTGCTGCCTGATGCCATGTAAGATGTGCCTTTCCTCCTCCTTTGCCTTCCACCATGATTGTGAGGCCTCCCCAGCCATGTGGAGCTGTAAGTCAATTAAATCTCTTTCCTTTATAAATTACCCAGTCTTGAGTATGTCTTTATTAGCAGTGTGAGAACAGACTAATACAGGAGCCCAGGAGGCGCACAGATGTGGAAGTTCTTCCCTCAATTAAACAAGAGGAGGTTGCAACTGAAACTAAGAAACTAGATGAAGTGGAGGACAGTAACTGTTGAGTTACTGCTACGTGCTAGGCATGTTTTAGAGGGTAGTCTCTAGAGGAAGATGGCCTAATGTTTGTTCCACCACTTACTCACCGTGTGGCTTAGAAAGGTTTCCTATCCTGTATGTGACTCACTTTCTCCACCTGTAAAATGGGAATAATAATAGTACACATCACATTTAGAAGTGAGAATTAAATTAGTTAATCTGAGTAAAATGTAAGAACAGTATCTGGTAAAAACAGGGCATTCATATGTGCTGACTATTAATATTATAGTTAATATTATATTTGAACATTTTATTTCATTTGATTATATCACAGACTTTTATATTATGGCCTCCATTTCATATATGAAAAACTTGAAATTCAGAAAGATAAGGCAAGGTAAGTCCTTATTCAGGGTTAGAATCCAAATCTTTCTGATTCCAAATTCAAACTCTCTCCCCAAGTCTTAGGAAACAGTGGTAAATCATGCTGCATAAAATGAGATATTAATGAAAGGGTTCTGATAACATACATGCAAACCAGTTCATACTCTCTAACCAAGTGTTATTAAGTGAAAAAACATAATAGAACAAAAACGAAGGCTCAGTGCAGCTTACTAATTCTTGTGTGAAGGGGACATGGGGAGGACATGTAGGCGTGTTCTGGAGGAAGATTGTACCAGCTTGTAAGGGCTGATTGTTAAATTTTCAGGATTTGTTACAGCTAGTTGGCATCCTCATGGAATTTTGAAATTGGTCATGGTAAGGAATATTTACACCACAGAAACTGGCGAACACTATGTTGGAAAGATAAAAGCTACTGCAGAATGGTAAACTATGAAAGAGGGCAGATGGGGCAGAATAACCGGTAGAAACAAGACTTTTCTGAGTAGAACTTTCTATATGGTATAAATATATTACTATTAATAAAATCTAAAAAAAAAAAACGTCTTAAGTCAAACACAAAGAAAAGAACATATGTCAAGTCAACATAGCCACACAAAGAACACATTTATTTTGTGGGGCTTTAAAACACTGTAATTGTCAATGAAAAATATAAAAAGGATGAAAAGAAGTGAAAATAAAATTAAACTTTTATAAATGTTTTTATTATTTAGTAATTTCAGTACTGATATTTTGAAACTATTTCTTAATACCATTAATTCGAGTAAATGAATAATTACACTAATGCTCTTAGAAATCAGCATTTTTAGTGTAAGATAAAATATCTTGAAGTGAAAAAAATTAAGTGACACCACTATAATTGAATAGAAATATCAATGAGTACATCATTCTTTTTTGTGGGGAAGGGGGCCAAGATGGCCGATTAGAAGCAACTGCAGTCTGTAGCACCACGGAGTGGAATGAAAGCGGCGAGTGAGTACAGCACCTTTAAGTGAAGTACCCATGTAATCGCAATGGGACTGATCAGGAAAACAACTCGACCCACAGAGAATGAAGAAAAGCAGGATGGGGCATCAGCCCTCTGGGAGCCACATGGAGCCAAGGGAACCTCCACCCCCAGCCAAGGGAAGTGGTGAGCGGATGTGTGACCCCAGGAAACCACACTTCTCCCATGGATCTTTGCAACCTGCGGACCAAGAGATGCCCTCTTGAGCCCACAAGACCAGGGCCTTGGTTCTGACACACACAGCTGTGTGAAGTCTTAGTCGAACAGCTGCTTCAGGTACACACACAGGGACCCAGGAGCTTACATACTCCAGCCTCAGGATCTCCAACAAAAGTGTCTGCAACTCGGACAGGGTGGGAGGTTCCTATATACCCCTAGTAAGGGGGCTGAATCCAGTGGTGATCTGCCAGCACCACTTCTGGACATCTCACGAGTTAAGACTCTCTGGCTTGAAATTGCAGCTAGCCACCAGCAACAGGGTGAAGCCTGCCTGAGACAGGACAGACCACTGGAGAGATGGGTGGGCTGCCGCCTCTGTTATTTGGTTAACTCAACCATTCCAGCTTGCAGTCTTTGCAGAGTCCAAATGGTCCTGACGAGGAAGGGTCTGCCAAGTGCTGCACAGTTTCTTTGTCAGAACGTGGCTACACTGCTTCTTTAAGTGGGACACTGATTCCGTCCTCCTCACTGGGCTGAACCTCCCAGTCAGGGCCTCCAGCTACCCCCACTTACATGTTTTCTACAGACAGAGCTCTGATCTCTCCCTGGGATGGAATTCCTGTGGGGAGAGGAGGGTTGCCATTTTGTTTGTTTGGATGACTCAGCTGTTCCAGCCTTCAGGCTTTAGAGAGTCAAAGCCAACAGGGCCAGAGGTGGTTCCGCAGCATGACACAGTTGTTTTGTCTAGGCATGACCAGACTGCTTCTTTAAGTGGAATCCTGATCCACCCCACTTCATGGGGCAGGTCCTCCTAGCTGGAACCTCTGGCCACCCCTGGCTGTGTTCTATGGTCAACAGAATTCTAATTTCTCCCTGGAACAAAGTACTCATGGGGTGAGGCAGGCTGCCCACCTTGGCTGTTTGGGCCTCTCAGCTGGTCCAACCTGTGGTTTCTGGAGAGCCCAAAGAAATTGGGGGATGAAGGGATCTTCAACACAGTACAGCTGCTCTACCCAAAAGCAGCCAGACTGCTTCTTTAAGCAGGTCTCTGATCCTGTTCTCTTGACTGGGTGAGACCTCTCAAGTGGAGGAGGTCTCCAGCCACTGCCTACAGATGGTGTTCAGGCCAGCAACATGTTAGTACCCCCATGGGATAAAGCTTCCAGAGAAAGGAGCAGGCTGCCTTCTTTGCTTTTTTACAGGCTTCACTGGTGATATTTCCAGGTACAGGAAAAACCAAAGTGACTAGGGTCTGGAACAGATCCCAGCAAACCACAGCAGCCCCACAAAAGAGTGGCCAGACTATTAAAAGAAAATCAAAGAAACAAGAAACAGTAACAACAATAAAAACAACAAACTACAAAAACCCCATCCAAAGGTCAGCAACCTCAAAGATTGAAGGAAGAAGAGTCCACAAAGATGAGAAGGAATCAACATAAAAACACTGAATACTCAAAAAGCCAGAGTGCCTTCTTTCCTCCAAATGACTGCAACACCTCTCCAGTAAGGGCTCAGAACTGGGATGAGGCTGAGGTGGCTGAAATTATAGAAATAGGCTTCAGAATATGGATACAAGTGAACTTTACTGAGCTACTGGGGTATGTTGTAACCCAATGCAAAGAAGCTAAGAATCATGATAATACAAGAGGCAACAGCCAAAATAGCCAGTATAGAGAGGGACATAACTGACCTGATAGAGCTGAAAAGCGCACTGCAAGAACTTCACAATGCAACCACCAGTATTAATACAGAATAGACCAAGTGGGAAAATAATCTGAGAGCCTGAAGACTATGTTTCTGCAATAAGACAGGCTGACAGGAATAGAGAAAAAAGAATGAAAAGGAATGAAAAAAAAACCCTCTGACAAATATTGAATTATGTAAAGAGACTAAATCTATGACTGATTGGGATGCCTGAAAGAGATAGGGAGAATAGAACCAATTTGGAAAACATACTTTAGGATGTCATCCAGGAGAACCTTCCCAGCTTAGCAGACAGGCCAACATTCAAATTTAGGAAACACAGAGAACCCCAGTAAGATACTTCTTGCGAATATCTCCCCAAGGCACATAATCCTCAGATTCCCCAAGGTCAAAATAAAAGGAAAAAATGTTAAAGGCAGCCAGAGAGAAAGGCCAGGTCACCTAAAAAGGGAAGCCTATCAGACTAACAGTGGATCAGCTCTCAGAGGAAACCCAACAAGCCAGATGAGATTGGGGGCCAACATTCAACATTCTTAAAGAAAAGAATTTCCAACCCAGAATTGCATAACTGACCAAACTAAGCATAAGTGAAGGAGAAATAAGATTCTTTTCAGACAAACAAATGCTGAGGGAATTCGTTTCCACTAGACATGCCTTACAAGAGCTTTTGAAGGAAGCATTAAATATGGAAAGAAAAAAACATTATCAGCCACTACAAAAACACACTGAAGTGCACAGACCAGTGACACTATGAAGCAACCACATAAACAAGTCTATAAAATAGCCAGCTAGCATCGTGTCAACAGGATCAAATCCACAAGTAGCAATACTAATTTAAATGTAAATGGACTAAATGCCCCAATTAAAAGACACAGAATGGCAAGCCAGATAAAGAACCAAGACCCATTGGTGTGCTATCTTCAAAAGACCCATCTCACATACAAAGACACACATAAGCTTAATAAAGGGATGAAGGAAAAATCTATCAAGGAAAATGGAAAACAAGTAAAAGCATGGATTGCATTTCTAGTTTCCTACAAAACACACTTTAAACCGACAAAGATAAAAAAGACAAGGAAGGGCCTTACATAATAATAAAGGATTCAATTCAACAAGAAAGCTAGTTATCCTAAATACATATGCACCCAATACTAGAGCACCCAGATTCATAAAGCAAGTTCTTAGCAACCTTCAAAGAGACTCCCACATAATAATAATGGGAGACTTTAATACCCCACTGACAGTGTTAGATAGGTCATTGAGACAGAAAATTAACAAAGATATACAGGACCTGAACTTAGCTTTGGATCAAGTGGACCTCATAAATATCTACAGAACTCTCCATTCCAAAACAACAGAATATACATTCTTCTCATCACCATACAGCACTTACTCTAGAATTGATCACATACTCAGAAGTAAAACACTCCTCAGCAAATGCAGAACTGAAATCCTAAAAAACAGTCTCTCAGACCACAGCACAATTAAATTAGAACTCAAGATTAAGAAATTCACTCAAAACCATACAACTACATGAACCTGTTCCTGAATGACTTCAGTGTAAATAATGAAATTAAGGTAAAACTCAGGAAGTTATTTGAAACCAATGAGAACAAAGATACAACATACCAGAATCTCTGGGCCACAGGTAAAACAATGTTAAGAGGGAAATTTATAGCATTAAAACACCCACATCAAAAGCTAGAAAAATCTCAAATTAACAACCTAACATCACAACTGAAAGAACTAGAGAACCAAGAGCAAACAAACCACAAAGCTAGCAGAAGACAAGAAATAACCACATCAATGCTGAACTGAAGAAGACAGAGACACAAAAATGCTTAAAAAAAATCAACAAATCCAGGAGCTGGGTTTTTGAAAAATTAATGAAATACATAGATCTTTAGCATGACTAATGAAGAAAAGAGGGAAGACTCAAATAAACACAGTCAGAAATGATGAGAGGTATCACCACTGACACCACAAAAACACAAACAACCCTTAGAAAAGACTATCAACACCTTTATGCACAAAAACTAGAAAATCTAGAAAAAAATGAACAAATTCTTGGACACATACACCCTCCCACTACTGAACCATGAGAGAAATTGAATTCCTGAACACAGCAATGATGAGTTCTGAAATTGATGTGGTAGCAAATAGCCTACCAAATGAAACAAGCCCAGGACTAGACAAATTTACAGCTGAATTATACTAGTGGTACAAAGAAGAGCTGATATGATTTCTACTGAAACTATTTCATAAAAATTGAAAATGAGGGACTCCTCTCTTAACTCATTTTATGAGGCCAGCATCATCCTGATACCAAAACCTGGCAGAGATACAACAGCAACAAAAAAACTTCAGGTCAATATTTCTGATTAACACTGATGCAAAAATTCTCAACAAAATACTGGAAAACCAAATCCAGCAGATCAAAAAGCTCATCCACCATAATCAAGTTGGCTTCATCCCTGGGATGCAAGGTTAGTTCAACATATGCAGATCAATAAACATAATTCATCACATAAACAGAAATAAAGACAGAACCACATGATTATCTCAATAGACACAGGAAAAGCCTTCGATAAAATTCAACATGCTTTCATGTTAAAAACTCTCAATAAACTAGATATTGAAGGAACATACTTCAAAATGATGAGAGTCATATATGACAAACACATAGCCAATATCATACTGAATGGGCAAAAGCTGAAAGCATTCCCTTGAAAACCTGCACAAGAAAAGGATGCCCTCTCTCTCCACTCCTATTCAATGTAGTATGGGAAGTTCTGGCCAGGGCAATCAAGCAAGACAAAGAAATAAAGGAAATCAAATATGAACAGAGGCAGTCAAATTATCTTTGTTTGCAGATGACATGATTTTATATCTAGAAAACTCCATCACCTCAGCACAAAAGTTTCTTAAGCTGATAACCAACTTCAGCAAAGTCTCAGTATACAAAATCAATGTGCAAAAATCCCTAGCATTGCTACACACCACCAACAGGCACCAAATCACAAATAAACTCCCATACACAATTGCTACAAAAAGAACAAAATACCTAGAAATACAGCTAAGAAGGGAAATGAAGGACCTCTTTAAGGAGAACTACAAACCACTGCTCAAGGAATCAGAGAGGACACAAACAAATGGAGAAACATTCCATACTCATGAATAGGAAGAATCAATACTGTGAAAATGACCATACTGCCCAAAGTAATTTATAGATTCAATGCTATTCCCATTGAAATTCTTCATAGAATTAGAAAAAGACTATTTTAAAATGCATATGAAACAAAAAAAGTGCCCATATAGCAAAGACAATCCTAGGCAAAAAGAACACAGCTGGAGGTATCATGCTACCCAACATCATACTATACTACTGGGCTATAGAAATCAAAACAGCATGGTACTGATACAAGAACAGATGCACAGACCAATGGAACATAATTGAGAGCTAAGAAATAAGACCACACGCTTACAACCATCTGATCTTCGACAAACCTGACAAAAGCAAGCAATGAGGAAAGGATTCCCTGTTTAATAAACGGTGCTGGGAGAACGGGCTAGCCATATGCAGAAAATTGAAACTGGACCTGTTCCTTACACCATATATGAAAATTAACTGAAAATGGATTAAGGACTTAAATGTAAAACCCAAAGCTATAAAAAGCCTAGAAGAAAATCCAAACAATATTATTCAGGACATAGGCATAGGGTAGATTTCATGACAAAAATGACAAAAACAACAAAAGTAAAAATTGACAAATGGGATCTAATTCAACTAAAGAGCTTCTACACAGCAAAAGAAATTGTCATCACAGTGAACAGACAACCTACAAAATGGGAGAAAATTTTTGCAATCTATCCATCTGACAGAAGTCTAATATCCAGAGTCTACAAGGAATGTAAACAAATTTACCAGAAAAAAAATAAACAACCTTATTAAAAAGTGGGCATCACGCCTGTAACAACCTTATTAAAAAGTGGGCATCACGCCTGTAATCCCAGCACTTTGGGAGGCCGAGGCGGGTGGATCACGAGGTCAAGAGATCGAGACCATCCTGGTCAACATGGTGAAACCCCGTCTCTACTAAAAATACAAAAAATTAGCTGGGCATGGTGGCACATGCCTGTAATCCCAGCTACTCAGGAGGCTGAGACAGGGGAATTGCCTGAACCCAGGAGGCCGAGGTTGCGGTGAGCTGAGATCGCGCCATTGCACTCCAGCCTGGGTAACAGAGCGAAACTCCGTTTCAAAAAAAAAAAAGTGGGCAAAGGACATGAACAGACACTTCTAAAAAGAAGACATTTATGGCCAGGTGTGGTGGCTCATGCCTGTAATGCAGAACTTTGGGAGGCTGAGCCAGGCAGATCACAAGGTCAGGAGTTCAAGACCAGCCCAATTGTTTCTACTAAAAACACAAAAAAGTAGCCAGACGTGGTGGTGCATGCCTGTAATCCCAGCTACTCAGGAGGCTGAGGAAGGGGAATCACTTGAACCCGGAAGGCAGAGGTTGCAGTGGGTTGAGGTCGTGGCATTGCACTCCAGCCTGGGCAACAGAGCAAGACTCCCTCTCAAAAGAAAAAAGAAAAAAAAGAGAAGATATTTATTTGACCAACAAACATATGAAGAAAAGCTCAACATCACTGATTATTAGAGTAATGCAAATCAAAACCACAATGAGATACCATCTCATGTCAGTCAGAATGGTGATTATTTAAAAAGTCCAGAAACAACAGATGCTGATGAGGTTGTGGAGAAAAAGGAACACTTTTACACTGTTGGTGGGAGTGTAAACTAGTTCAACCATTGTGTGGTTATTCGTGAAAGATCTAAAGGCAGAAGTACCATTTGACTCAAATCCTGTTACTGGGTATATGCCCAGAGGAATATAAATCATCCTATTGCAAGGATACATGCACACATATATTCACTGCAGCACTATTCACAATAGGAAAGATACGGAATCAACGCAAATGCTCATCAGTGATAGACTGGATAGAGATAATGTGATACATAATACACCATAGAATACTATGCAGCCATAAAAAGGAATGACATCATGTCTTTTGAAGGTACATGGATGGAGTTGGAGGCCATTATTCTTAGCAAACTAACACAGGAACAGAAAACTAAATATCACATGTTCTAAGTGGGAGCTGAATGATGAGAACAAATGGACTTCTTGTGGGTGGGGAGGAAAAATACACACTAGAGCCTGTCAGAGGGTTGGGGATGGGAGGAAGGGAGAGGATCAGGAAGAACAGATAATGGATGCTGGGCTTAATACCTGGGTGATGGGATGATCTGTGCAGCAAACCATCATTGCACACATTTACTTATATAACAAACTGGCAGATTCTGTACATGTACCCCTGAACTTAAAATGAAAGTTGGAAATTTTAAAAAAGAATACATGATTGAGAGAGAGACAGACAGAGAGACAGAGAGAGGAGTTCATATACACATTCACACATGCATCCACACGTGTACATACATTGTTTACTGTAGCTCTTACCATGGAAATGGTAGCAATGAACACCTCTAGAATCCATATTATGATCACTAATTCAATTCCACAGTGAAAGGAACTACAGATCTTTAGAAAAACGGCGAATTTCAGTTCTGAGGCAATCCTACCTCCCCCGCCTCCCAAAAATGATAGAAAATGAACTAAAGGTCTTTCATTGTGCTGAAAAGCAAAGAAACTTTCAGAGTTTAATACTGTAACATAAAAAAGACCCAGGAGCCAACTTTCAAAGTGTCATAAAATATTATGAGAATTTGCACATAAAAACAGTAATAATTGTAATAGATTTAAACATCAAATCCACAAGTCTGCAATAATATTTTAGAAAATAAAAAGAAAACCCCCATTTCTTATCACTTTAGGCAGTTTAAAACAATTGATTACAGTCTGCCCTTCATATTCATGGGTTCTGCATCTATGAGTTCAACCAACTGCAGATTAAAACCACTTGGAAAAAAATTCACAAAGTTTTAAAAAGCAAAACATTATTTGCTACATATTGAGTACTACACTGAATTCATGTAAACTAAGTGATATGGCAGCATTATATCAGGTATTAAAATACTCTAGAGATGATTTGAAGCATATGAGAGGATGTGGGTAGGTTATATGCAAATACTATTTCATTGTAAGGGTCTTGAACATCCAGAGATTTTGTTTTATCAGGGTTCTTGGAACCAGTCCCCCGCAGAGAATGAGAGAGAACTGTATTTTGAAAATTGGTAATTATATGGATAGAGTTAAGCAAGTATCTTTTTTTTCCAGTAGAATCTATGCTTTGGTGTTATTAAATAGTCTTAGTTAAGATATAAATCTCCAATGTATAAAAGAACATTAGGTTAAGATATAAATCTCCAATGTGTAAAATAATATTAGGTAATAAATAGGAAAGGAGTGATCAACTTTTTAGAAACTTTCATTTATAAACCCTCTTGGTAAAAAGTTTCCATAGATGTTAAAGTCATTAGATGAACATTTGATGGCAACTGGATGTTTGAATAATGTCAAAAAACACCACATAGGTTGTTTTTGGTTGCAGGGGAAAAATAGCAACTAAAATTGAGTTCATTAGTATTCAGTCTTAGCTTCCGCAGTGGTGTTTATTAGTTTGCTTGGCCTGCCTAACAAAGCACCACAAAATGTGTGGTTTATACCACAGAAATTTATTTTCTCACAGTTCTGGAGGTTAGAAGTCTGAGATCAAGGTGTCAGCAGTTGTTTTCTCCTGGGGCCACCTTCCTTGGCTTCTAGATGTCCACCTTCTCCTCATGTCCTTGAGTGGTCTTTATATGTCCAGATAACTGTGTTCAAATTTCCTCCTGTTTTAAAGACATCAGCTACATTGAATTAGGGCCCACCCTAATGACCTCATTTTAACTCAGTTATTTCTGTAAAGAGCTTATCTCTAAATATTCCAAGTATTCTGAAGAACTAGGGGTTAGGACTTCAACACATGAAAATGTAGGGGTTCACACCTCAGCCCATAATGGTGGGTTAGAGAGAATATGTATCTGTGAATATGATGTGATAGTAGTATATCACATCATATTCACATCATATATCACAACATATATCATCATATTATCGGTATATCACATCATATTCACATCATATATCACAACATATATCATGATATTCACATCATATATCACAACATGTAGTATACTACAACACCCATGATGTGTGCTAGTCAAAATTACCTAAATTAATTACATCAGGTTTACAGAAAATACAAAGAATAAAAGAACAAGCTAAATTATACCCCTAGGAGACCACCAAACAAATTCACTAGCTGGGACAATCTACAGCAACTTTTCCGGTCTTTTTAACAAGATTTTAAAAAATAACAGGAAATGCTTACAAATAAAAGAGACTTAAAGTAATAAACAGTATGAACTCTGTTGTACTGAATTGGTTATTGTTCTAAATGATTTAGATGTAAATACTGGAGATTAATTGAGGATATTTGAATATTACCTGGATAGTGGAGGAAAAGGAACTTTACCAAATGGAAAAATAATTATGAACCCAAAACATTAAGTACTGTATAATTTTACATTGTTAAGAAAAAAAGGGGGGCTCTTTGCTTCTGACCAAGATAGGATTTACCCTGTAAATTTACCTGTAACCTGAAACGACAACAACAAAATAACAAAATATATGAAGCAAGTTTTTGGAACATTGGACATTAGAAAAAGAATGACAGTGATCTTCAAGAGACAGAAAACACAATAAAGTGAGTCCACCTTCTCCAGCTTACTGAATGGAGGGGGTTTCCAGGCCATAACACAGGGAGAGAGAATCCAGGTAGAGCCTGGCAAACTTCCCGAGCTGAGAAGATGAATAACTGAGGTAATGAAACTTAAAGTCTAAGAAGATCAAAGCAGCTAGAGTTCACAAGATAGAGTACCAGAGAGGAGAGAGCTGCACACAGAGAGAAAGCCAGAGAACTACAGAGGGACCCCACTTAAGTATTCAACAGAATTCTGATCAAAGTATACTTCTGAACAAACTTCCTGAGGCTTATGGGGGGGAAAAACAACACTGTTTAAAGGTTTAAGGCAGGGGTGTCCAATCTTTTGGCTTCCTTAGTCCACGTTGGAAGAAGAATTGTCTTGGGCCACACATAAAATACACTAACACAAATGAAAACTGATGAGCTAAAAAAATGCAAAAAAAATTTTATAATGTTTCAAGAAAGTTTAAAAATTTGTGTTGGGCTGCATTAAAAGCCATCCTGGGCTGCATGTGGCAAATGGGCTGTGGATTGAACAAGGTTGGTTTAGGAAAAGCAGTGCTTGGAGCTCACACAGGATCAGAATACTGGATGTTCCCACTAGTCAAACTGGAAAAACCTCATGATTCATACGCCATTGAGAGGAGTACACTAAGGATTTTTCCTTAGTAGTGGCTAACAAATAAGCCTATATTGTTCTCATCATATATTAATAAACCTTAAAAGCAGTACTGGGGGAAAAAAAGCAATGCTGGAAATGATCAAAGTGTTTTAAGTAAATCAACTGTGTCCTGCAACAAAATTCACATATATTTATATAAACACAAAAACATCTACCACCACACAGGGTAAATTTAACAGTGTCTGGCATCTAATCAAAACTTATGAGACATGCAAAGAAACAGAAAAATATAACCCATAGTAAGGAGAAAAGTCAATCAATGAAAACCAACAGAACTGACAGAGATGTCAAATTAGTAGAAAAGAACATCAAAACAGTTTTAACTGCATTCTATGGGTTCAAAAAAATTAACTATGGACATAAAATATATAAAAGAGACCCAATACAATGTTCTAGAAATAAAAACTACAATGTCTGAGATAGAAAATACACGTGATAGAATTAATGGTAAATTAGATGCTGAAGAATTAAAGATTAATGAACTTGAAGACACAGCAATAGAAACTATTCAAAAATAAAACATGGAGTAAAAGGTGAACAATAATAATAAAAAATATGAACAGAGCATCATTAAATCATGCCACAACTTCCAGTGGCCTAATATATGTGTAATTAGTCCTGAAGGAAAGAAGAGAAAGAGAAATAGATCAAATAGTTAAAGAAATAATGGCTGGAAAATGTACAAATTCGAATAAAAACTGTAAATCCACAGATCCAAGAACCTCAATGAACCCAAAGCACAAAAATTACAAAGAAAACAACACCAAGATGTACCATTGTCAAATTGCTCAGAACCACAGGTAAAGGGAAAATCTTTAAAATATCCAAACTAAAAAGATACTTTATGTTCAGAGGAACAAAATGAAGAATGACAGCATTTTAAAGAAAGACAGTGAGACAACAATATTTCAATACTTATTTCTTAAAAAAACTGTTAACCTAGAATTTTACATTCAGAAAAAATTATTAAAAACAAAGGCAAAGACTTTTTCAGATATTCAAATGCTAAAAGAAATCATCACCAGGATACCTACACTACGAGAAATATTTAAAGGAAGTCCCTAAAGGGGAAAAAATCATAACAATTTACAAATGGGATACTTGTTTTAAAAAGAATGAGACAATGAAGTCCACAGCAGACAAGACAATGTTGAAGATGAAGTCTACAGTGGCAGATCATCCACATCAATTTGCAAGAAAATAATTTATCTTTTTTGTGTTCTAACTGAAGAGAACCAGAAATCAACAGAAGAAACACGAGTCAACATCATAGACATCTCAATTAGTTCAGCGTACACTATTCTAACTGAAAAATTAAAGTTGAGTAATCTTTCCACCCAATGGGTTCCAAAGCCACTGTGTCCAAGTAAGATACAGACAAGAACAGAGCTTTCAATGGAAATTTTGGAAATTTTAAACAAGTGGAATTAAGATTCTGAAACATTTCTTTGAAGAATTGTAACAAGAGATGAAATATGGTTTTGCCAGTACAATCCTGAAGACAAAGCACAATCAAAGCAATGGCTATCAAGAGGTAGAAGTAGCCCAGTCAATGCAAAAACTAACTGGACAAGAGCAAAGTTCATGACAATAGTTTTTTGGGGATGTTCTTTGCTTATTGGCTTTCTGAAAGATCAAAGAATGATAACATTTGCTTATGATGAGAGTGTTTTGAAAGTTAGTCAAAGCTTTAGCAGAAGCAGAAAACCTTTACCAAAAAGTTCTTCTCCACCACCAATAAACAATGTTACTGCTCATTCTGCTCATCAAACTAGGGAATTTTGTGTGAGTTTCATTGGAAAATCATCAGCCATTCACCTTACAGGCGAATGATTTGGGTCATTTTCACTCTTGTTTTTTTTTGTTTCTGAATCTTAAGAAATTTAGATTTTTCAGCTAATAATTTAAACAAAGATGGCATTGACATGGTTAAATCCCAAGGACTTTCAGTTTTTTAGGACTGTACTAAATGGCTGACACCATTGCTTACAAAAGTGCATTGAACTTAATGGAACTTATGTTAAGAAATGAAGTTTATGCTTTTTAATCTTTACCTTTAAATTCAATTTTTTCATGAATTTTTTGAAATCCCCTCATTTAAATGTCTATATTACAGTTGTAATATTGTACTATATTTATGCAAAATGTCACCACTGGGAACTGGGTAAAAGTACATGGAATCTCTGTATTATTTCTTACAATCTACAATGATCTCAAAAGACAAACTTTAAGAAAACAAAATTTATCATTTAAAGAAAAATAGTAACAAGGCAGTGTATAATTTCTGACCCTGTGTAAAAGTAAAATGTAAAAAGAAATACAGCATAAAGTTGTCAGAAAGATAGAGGTGTAGTAGTGTAAGTTTCTTATGTTATAAATGAAGTTTTATAATATTACTTAAAGTAGACTGTGGTAATTTAAAGATGCATACTATAAACCCTAAAGCAACCACTATAGTAACACAACAAAGAGCTATAGCTAATAAGCTAAGAAGAAGATACAACGGAATCATAAAAATGTTTAATCTAAAAGTGGGCAACAAGAAAGAGAAAAAATGGGGCAAAGGAATTATGGGAACAATAGACAAGGAGGAGATAGATTGAAACCTAGTCACGTCAAGAATCATTTTAGCAGAGATTGTCAGATTGCATTAAAAAGGTAAGATCAATCTATATTCCAACTACAGTAAACTCACTTTAAATAAACTCACCTTAAAGACACACATAGGTTAAAAACAAAAGCATGAAAAAATATAAAAGGCTAACACTAATTTCAAAAAAACTGAGTGTCTGCATTAACACCAGACAAAGTATATTTTAGAGCAAATAATCTTATCAAGGATGAAGAAAGACATTTTATACTAGCAAAGGGGTAAACTCATCAAGACAAAACAACAATTGGAAACTTTTGTGCCACTAATAACAGAGTGTCGAAATATATAAAGAAGCACCTGACAGAATGGCTAAAGATAAAAACAATTCATACTTATAGTTGAAGGTTTAAACACCCCTCTTTCTATAGTTGATAGAACAGGCAGGAAGAAAAATAAATAAGGATATAGAAGATCTTTTTTTTTTTGAGACGGAGTTTCACTCTTGTTACCCAGGCTGGAGTGCAATGGGGCGATCTCTGCTCACCGCAACCTCCGCCTCCTGGGTTCAGGCAATTCTCCTGCCTCAGTCTCCTGAGTAGCTGGGATTACAGGCATGCGCCACCATGCCCAGCTAATTTTTTGTATTAGTAGAGACGGGGTTTCACCATGTTGACCAGGATGGTCTCGATCTCTTGACCTTGGTGATCCACCCGCCTCGGCCTCCCAAAGTGCTGGGATTACAGGCGTGAGCCACCGCACCGGGCCCAATATAGAAGATTTTAAGAACACGTGGAGATGGCAGAGGCAGGATTCAAACTGAGGTCATGTAGCTCCAGAACCCTTGCTCTTAGTCTTTAGACATGCTGATCTGTATATCGTGGCCATCAGAATATTTTGCTGTGTCAGTGATTACTCATTTAAAATGGATAAATGAATTCACTAATTACTGAGTCTTAATAACCTTCGACGACTTTCAAAGATCATTTCTTTTTTCTTTATTAGGTAGAAGGCTTGAGGGAGATGTCATTTATGTGGGAGCTTGAAGGGATCCTGCAACAGGCACTGAAGTTGATTTGGTTTCAGGTTTTGTCAGTCTCTGGATGAATTATTTTCTTGAATGAAACACTCTAACCTCAAAAGAGCACCTCACAGTAGTTCACAAAGCATGTAGAGCTGGTCTTATGCAGCCTAAGTAGGAAGTTGCCTGTGCCCTACCTGTAGGCCAACATACTCAGAGGAGATCCCTCTGCATCTGATCTCGCCTTTTGCTTCATCTCTTTGTGCTTACAAGAATTTTCATCTTTCAGTTTCAAAGTGCATATGTCTTTCAATTGCATTAATGTGTTTGGGCTCAGAACCATATGGTCTAATACAAGGAACACTGCACTAGAAGTTCAAATCTCAAACCTGAAGCTCACTAGCCCTAGTCATTTAATGACTATGATCCTCAGTGTCATCCCCTTTCAATTGGGTCCATAATGGTCATTGTGAAAATTGAGATTATGTTTCCTACTCAATACCACTCAGTGTGGACACTCACTTGGCCCTTACCACTGTTAGCTTCCTTCTTTCCTAATGAACAAAAAATAGCAAAAAGAAGACTCAAAACAGCACACACAGAGGGAAAGAAAGGGCTGGCAGTCCATGGGAAAGAGTCAATTTTCTTCATGCAAATGTCTTTTGGGGAGGAACATCCTTGCACAGAGGTCCAGAGATAAATCAATATAAATTATCCAGATTGTAAACTCCTTTGAATATCAGTTTCCTTTTTCTGCTGAAATCTACCCTACATCAATAAAATGAGCTGAAATAATTTTAAAAGATGATACAGAAAAGTTGTTCTAAATTATAATCTTCCAGCATATTGCAGAATTTACTCCACCTGAATTCTGGATATTTGATCTTGGAACAGAAGATTAGCAAAATGGAATTGGTAATACTTACCTTTGAAAGCTGCTGAAGAGTTAATTCACTAAGCAACAACTTAAAAATAACACCTGAGTTATCTCAGAACCATTTTCATAAAGAGGCTAGTGGAACTACTGAAACAATGTTCTTAGAAGCTATTTTAGCCCTTCATCCCCCAGAGATTATTCAAGGAGAATATAATTTTATGTGATGAAATGAGAACTGGAGGAGAATATAATAAGTGTTAAGTGACTGAATCAAATCAAGTATTTGCTAAATGTTACCTAAATGGGTTGACAGATAATAATAATAATAATAATAATAATAATAATGCCATGAGATTCCACGTAGCCTTTCAGGAATGGAGGTCTTGACTAAGTCAGAGATCTGCAAAGTTGTGGGGACCACATTTTTAATTTAAGCAGTGCTAGATAAATAAAGTCTCTTAGAGGAACTATTGATTAACATTTCATGATTTGATCATTATTTTTAACCTCTCTATGCTGCAGTATCTTGATCTTACAATAGGAACAAAAATAGTATCTACCTCAAAGGTGAAAATCTTAAAAAATTAATTAAGATCTCTTTTAAAGTGGCACCTGGCATACAGTAAGTGCCTGAGTAAATTAGTGATTCTCAGTCATATTAATTACTTTCTTCCAGCAAACCTATAGCACCTATTCTGTACTGGGCACTGTGGTAAGACCTAGTATATCAGTCAGGTTCATAGTTGCAAACAGCAGAAACTATTGTAGCAGGAAAGGAATTTTTCAAGGAATATTTGCTAGCTAATAGAATCTCTGGCAGGCCAGCTATTGGCCAATATTGGTAGTCACAGTGTCAGTCTCTACTGCAGGACTGCGCTAATGAACCTTCTGTGGCAACCATGGTAAAGAAGCTCCCTAGTCTGCGGTCATTGCTGTAAGTCAGATATCCATCTTATCGGAAATGGATTTGGCATGGTTCCCTACTTTGGGACACAATATATGAAGATAAAGCTCCCATGAGTTCATCTGACTGGGGGAGAACAGGTCACATGTCTAGCTATTCTAGCTGCAAGGGAATCTGGTAAACTGAGTTTTAGGATTTTAACTTGGGTTAAGATTCCTTGAAAGCCATGCCAAATGTTGATTAGACCTAGCCTCTGCCTTGGAAGAGCACAGTCTAGTGATGAGACGGGGGTATAAATAAATTGTTATAACATCGGGAGTAGAGAGATTTGTATTATTATCCAGCACATATCTACTCTCACTCCTCGACAAAGAGGGGATCCTGCTTGATTTTAGACTTGGTGATGTGATCCACTTTAGTCTACACAATTGTGGGTGAAAAGGATGGTTTGGCAGCTCGAAGGAGAGGTTTTAAGAGGTATTTCACATGTTCTCCAAATTTTCTCTCAGATTTCTGCCTTCCACCATGAGACCTTCACATTTATGATTGCAGGTGGAAAGTAAAGATTCTCTTTCAGCCTTGACACTTAAAGTGAGAAAACTTATGAGTCAGACCCAAACTCAACCACAGTCTGGCAGGGCTATAGCATCAAACCCACAGGTGCAACATGAATGAGAAATAGTTATTTGTAGTTGTTACACCTTTAAGCTCTCGAGATTGTTTGTGATAAAGCATTATTATAGACAATGCTGACTTATACAAGGAGATAAAAGCAGTTACAGGTATATATACCAAATTCTGGAGGAAACTTAGAGGAGGTGACAATTAACTGAAAACCTTTAGGAATGCATTACAAAGTAAGAAACCTTTAGGAAGAGTTTTGTAGGCATTTAGGATTTCTCCAGGTAGAAAAGCTCAGGGAAGGCAATTTCAGGATGACATATGCATATGCAAAAGCACAGAGAATTAAAGTGGTCAGACATGTTTTCAGCAATGCAATGCGTTAATCCCAGCATATCCCAAATGGCAGTGATTTAAGTGTCTTGTGTTATCTTTTCAAAGCAGCAGTACAATTTTACTTATCATCTTATTTAAATCAATTTACCTTCTTGCTCTGCTGCCAACCTTAATATCATTCTAGACAAAAATATTTGTAAAATCTCAAGGCTGATATCTTAACCATTTTTCTAATACATATTAAAATACATGCTTAATCATTATAAGTGTAAAAAATTGTTTTCTATGCACCACCAATTTTATGTGCCCTGTGTTGTCTCTGACACTGCTAGTAGACTATGAAATAGTCCTTCTTCCCTGCTTTACATTAATAGAAATACATTTTGTTTGAGGAAGCACTGTGCCCAATTTATAAATGCTCACTTCTTCAAACTCCTTTGCAGACATCCCTTGGGTCACCTGTGTGACCGAATTCTGGCCAATAAAAGCTATGTTTACTGGATGGTACTTTGGGTAAGGCTGTTTTTTTCCTTAGGAAAAAGATAGATTTAACTGGCAGGTGCCTTTTGCATTTTCATCATCCTATCCCTCTCTCCCTTTTCTTCTTTTCTGGAGCATGGATTCAGTGCCTGGAAGTGTGGCAGCCACCTCTAGCCTGTGAGGATGAAGAGGAATATGCTGAGTGGCAGAGCAGAAAGCTGGATGAAGCCTGGTCCCTGTGGCCTTCCTTTTGCAGGTACTGTAGCCCCGCCTCCAGTTAAGCCATTATATATGAGTGTCTATTACATACAGCCTAGCACAATCTTACCTGATACATATGATTTAGCAAACCCTGGCCTCAAATCTGAGAGGTCAGAAGATAATACTGGGAAGGCTGTCAAGAACCACATCCCGAAGATGCTTGCAGAGCAGACAAAACAGATTTTTTCTTTGTTTGTTTGTTTTTTGGCAGACAATAGAGTGAAACAATTTGGAAACCAGGGCTTTGTAAATAACCTGGACTATTTAGTTTATCTCCCATTATCATGAAACTCATATGGGAGCCAGAAGCTCTTATTATTTCTGGACCTAATTACATTAACTACAAGCTGGGAAAATCACAGAAGGTCTAGACTTCAGTTTGTTCAATGGAAAAATGCCATAGATCCTTATATTCATTTCCTGGGGCTTTCATTAAAAAGCACCACCACCTGGGTGGCTTAAACAGAAGAAGAGTATTGTCCCACAGTTACAGAGGCCGGAAGTCGAAAATCAAGACACTGGTTCCAAAGCAGGTTGGAGTCTTCTGAGGGCTCTGAGGAGGGATCTGTTCCAGGCCTCTCTGGGCTTCTGGTAGCCGCAGGCATTCCTTGGCTCCGTCTTCACATCATCTTTCCTCTGTATGTGCCTGGTTGTGGCTCTGTGCCCAAACTCCTTTTCATAAGGATTTAGTCATATTGAATTAGGACCCACCCTAATGACCCTCATTGTAATGCATTCATCCACAAAAGTCCTGTGACATAGTAAGAAATATAGATTTGAGCCCTGCCCTAAAAACAGAGCTCCTAAAATTCTTGTAATTTCCTGAGTAATAGGAGTGACAGGAGCATCTTTGTTATATTTGGTCTTGGAGCTGTAAACTGAAAATCAAATCCTAAGCCCTTCCACCAAATGAATGGACCCCCTCTTGGCCAATGGGACCCCAGAGAAACCTTGAAAACTGAGTTCCTGGCCATGATGGGATTGGGAGATCAGACATGCCTTGTTACAGTTCCTTCCTTTTGCAGGGGAGGCACAAGTGACCAGCATTAATGTTAAAATAGAGATCATAAGACCAGTAGAACAAACTCTGTGGCACTAAGATATCAAATTATAAATAGGACCTATGGCCATGCCAGACAAGGGTTAAGTCATGACCCAGAGCAGTGGCTCGTGCCTATAATCCCAGCACTTTGGGAGGACAAGTGGGTGGACCACCGAAGCCCGAGTTATAGACCAGCCTGGGCAATATGGCAAAATCTCATCTCTACAAAAAATACACACACACACACACACGAGCCAGATGTGGTGGTGTGTGCTTGGGGTCCCATCCACTCAGGAGGCTGAGGTGGGAAGATTGGTTAAGCCCAGGAGGTTGAGGCTGCAGTGAGCCATGATTGTGGCACCACACTCCAGGGTGGGTGACAGAGTGAGGCCTTTTCTCAAAGAAAAAAGTCATGCACCACTATACTCAAAGAATAAACTATGTTCTAATTGCCACAAGGTTTTCTTTTTCTCTAGCTGTGAAAAAACACTGGCTTCAAGATAAGCGATATTAAAACAATTTGTAGCTCGCCATGAGATGCCAACTGACTCTACATTCCAAAAACCATAACTACAGCTTTGATTAGACAAGAGACCGATTTCAATCACTTTCTTCTGGTAAGAAGGCCACTGACCAAGACCTGATTGTGGCCAATTTACAGAGGCTGAGAACGGAAGTGCTGTCACTTCCTGAAAACCCCTCTTTGCGTATACGGCCTAATTGCCATACATTTAAATGTTAAGTCTCCACCCCAAAGTGAACACGGGTTGTACGTAACATGCATGTTTGTTTAATACTCCTGCCTCAGGGCCACCTTTGTGAATAGTCACAGCTCCTCCTGTTGCCCATTGAGTATGTGTGTTTAGCACCTGTTCAGCTAAATCTCCAACCTCAACCTTCTCCTTCAATGCCTGTCTCTGACTTTTGCTTGAAGCACACTTCCCAACTGGTGGGATAGCCTCCTCACAGGCTATAACCCTTTACAAGAAATAAAGTCTCCTTTTCCAAATGTAAAAATTGTGTGATTTTTTTAAGTTAACAGCCATAAAGGAAGGGGTTCAGAGAGCGTCTGGGTTGGTGAACACATCTCCGTGCCAGCAGGGTGGCTCACCCAAAACTCCACAGGGACAGAAGCCCTGTGCTTGGAACCCTTCAGAACACTGCCCTATGTACCTCTTCATCTAACAGTAAATTTGCATTCTTTATAATTTCCTTCATAATAAACCAGTAATAGTAAGCAAAGTGTTTCTCTGAATTTTGTGAGCTGCTATAGCAAATTATCATACCTAAGGTGGAGGGGTCCTGGGAGCCCCTGATTTGCAGCCAAGTCATACAGAAGTGTGGGTCAACCAGGAGCCCACTACTTGTGATTAGTGTCTAAAGTGAGGAGCAGTCTTGTGGGACAGAGCCCTTAACCTGTGAGGTCTGGATTGACTCTAGGTAGTTGGTGTCAGAGTGGAATTAAATTGCAGGACACCCAGTTGGTGTCTGCATAGAATTAGAGAATTTCTTGAGGTGAAAACCACAGAGATTTTGTGTCCGAAGTGTTGTGAATGGAGAAACAGTTTTCCTTTAGCTCTATTTCAAAATAAAGTCACACTCACAGGTACTGGGGGTTAGAACTGGAACATCTTTTTGGAGGACACCGTTGAACCCATAGCAATGACCATCTCTCAGAGCCGTGAATATCACATGGCATGCATTGGCAAGGGTTGGAAAACAAGGCACTGTGGGAGGGTGAAGAACTGCACAACATGTGTGCTATGCGTGCTGGTGCGTTGATAGAAGAGAACACAACAGCTTGAAGAAGTAGAATGGTGAAAGAGGGGCACTGGATTCTGATTCTGTCACGGACACTGTCACCAGCTGGTGACTGGGCGGCCACTTTCTTGCTTTGGTCTCCACGAAAGCATAATAATCTCAACTAGCTTCTGTCTGCCTAGCTTTTTGAGATTGTTGGATGTTCTGGGCCAGCCATTTGAACTTTCACAGAAACTTTCCTTCCCCAGGGATTTCTGACTTTAGGCCTGACCTTAGCCTGGTGGGCTGTTGCTGAGGTCTGAGTATCAAAACGTACAATGGTGGTAATGAAAGTAACAAGCTCATAATAATAAAGCCAATTGGACTACTTTTAGAAAGATCTAAGATACTGTTTGTCTAGCTGATGAAAGGATTAGCTTGAGCAGAGAAGGTTTCTGTGGAGCAAAGCAGTTGATTAACTTTGATGCTAGAGAATTCTCTGTAGCGTGAACTCTGTTTGTTGTGGGAAAAACCTTGAGTAAATAAGTCGTGAAAATGTAGGACAATATTTTTTATTCCTAGAAAAGGCGTCCTATTTCTTGTTCAGATTCTTTAATTGCTTTATTAGGAAGATTGTTTCTTGAGAGTGAAATATTTTAAATATTGCCTGGATTTATAATTGGTTAAGAAGGTCAGCACTGCCTGACCCAGTTTAAATTTCCAAAGGGCCAGTCACAAGAATATTGCACATAGACTCAGCTGGCTGCAAGAAGGAGATTTTATTTTCAAGATGACAGTTTCATTTCAATTCATTTCACCCACACTTGGAAGGGGAGAGAGCTTCTTATGAAATTAACTGAGCACCATTTCTTATTTTATCTTTGCTTTTCTAATTAAGGATTCAGGTTTGTGGCTGCCTTTCCAGCCAGCTTCATGTTGAACTGGCAGACTCAGCTGTTTAGAAATAGGACTTGAGCTTTGAAGTTCAATATTCCTTGGTTCATGTCCAGGTTATGCTGCTTACAAGTGCTGTGACTTCGGGTACTTAATGTCTGGATTCAATCGTAAGATCAGAAAAATAATTACATAAAATAGCAAGTTCCAATTAACCTGTGGAGTAAGTTCCCCAATAAACTTGTAGTTTTTATCCTTCCTATTATGAAAACTTCCTCCTAAGATTCTGTTGTTCCAGATAAAACTTGAACCTGCTAGGTTTAGCCATTTAGCTATGCATCTATCTATGTATCTATCAATCTATCATGTATGTATGTATGTGTCTATCTATCTATCTATCTATCTATCTATCTATCTATCTATCTATCATCCTTCCATCCATCTCTATCCTTCCATCCATCCATTCATATTTTGATCATTCCATCTTCCTTTTCCCTATCACCCAAACTTATTCTTCCTGTATTCTATCCCATTAGAGGCTCTTTATATATCTGAAACTTACCTAATAAACTAATTCATGGAATGTTTAAAGGCTTAGAGAATAAAACATTTTTTTTTTTTTTTTGAGACGGCGTTTCGCTCTTGTTAACCAGACTGGAGTGCAATGGCGCGATCTCGGCTCACCGCAACCTCCGCCTCCTGCGTTCAGGCAATTCTCCTGCCTCAGCCTCCTGAGTAGCTGGGATTACAGGCACGCGCCACTATGCCCAGCTAATTTTTTGTATTTTGAGTAGAGATGGGGTTTCACCATGTTGACCAGGATGGTCTCGATCTCTTGACCTCGTGATCCACCCGCCTCGGCCTCCCAAAGTGCTGGGATTACAGGCTTGAGCCACTGCGCCCGGCGGAGAATAAAACATTTTAAAGCTAGAAAGAGCTATAGAATTTTAGTCCAAATCTCTTAATTTACTTATTAAGAGGGTGAGTAATTTGGGCAATGGTTCATGGTTTAGTGGGAATACGATACTAATTTGTGTAGGTTCCCTAGACCTCAAATTCAGTGAACATTTTCCAGTACTTGTATTTTACCATGAGGAAGGATGATGGCGATTATGATGATGGTGGTGATTATGTTGATGATAACAACAGGCGTTCTTTTTAGCCTTTATCTTGTGCCCAGTACTATACTCATGTGGTGCCTCATTTTATCTTTCAAAAATCCTCTTTGAGGCATATATTGTAATTTTATAGATGAGGAAACTGAGATTTAGAGAGATTAAGTAATTTACCTAAGGAAATACAGCTGGGAAGTGGAGGAATGAAGATTTGAACATTACTTTGAATTTAAAACTTCAAATTCAAGCTTTTAATCTCTACCTTCTTCTGCTGGCATAATCCATAATCAGGCCAGAAAGTGTTGGTGCTGGTGGTGGTGATGATGATGATGATGATGATGACAATGATATCACTGAATGTTTATGGAGAATTTACTGTATGCTAAGCACGCAGTAAATTAACACACATGATCGTGCATTAACACACTTAATTATCACACAAACCCAATAAGATCAGAACCTCTATTGTCCCCATTTTTTAAATATGGATATGGAGGCAGAGAGAGGAGGTTAAGGATCTTGCTCCACAGCTAGAAATGGTAGATTTGAATTACAGCCCGGATACTGTGTTTTCAGAGTCCTTACTCCAAATCACTGCTCAGGCCAGTTTGTTTTGCAAACGCAGGGAGTGTGGCAGACTAGGGTATGGAGTGGGCAGCAAGGTTGTCTACATTTCAGGTTATATACAGGAATGAAATTGCCAAAAGCCAGAACGCCTCTTCTCCTCCAAGGGATCACGACCCCTCACCAGCAAGGAAACAAAACTGGTTGGAGAATGAGTGCATATATCCAACTAATGAAATTATGTACACAAAGATATTTTGTAAAGTCTAAATCATTATTGTGGTTATCATTATCCATTCTCAACCTTGCCTAGGACATGGCCAACAACAGCTCTGTTTTACCAGTGAGGTCTGAGTCAGGAAGACTTAGTGCCTGTCTCTAGAATGAGAATCCCATCCTCTGAGAGCTCATAACTAGAATATTTGGAACCAGGTCAATCTCTGTGCCCCAAGTGTCCACAGAGAGCCAGGGAGATAATGTGATTGGCTGAAGCTTAAATTATAAGAATAGTCTTGACATCTTGCAGAAACAATATGGCCATTTATGATATTTTTGATACACAATCAGTTCTTTTTTAAGTTTTTCAATGTTTCAAAGCAAGGATATTGGAATAATCACTTTCTTTGTAATTCTACCAGAAGTAGAGTGGCAAATAACAACTCATTTGCTCTCTAGTCTCAGAACTGGGCAGGGGTGGGATCTGGTGTAAAAGGGTGAGCTCTGGACACATCAGAGGAGTCAAGTACTATTCAGCAATTATTAGTACAGACTGTATTGATAAGGATCTATTGGGAAAACTGAAACACATCAATCATTTCGAAGGGAGAGTTATTACAAGGAATAATTAAACAGATTGACGGACTGAAAAACCTAAGGAGCACACTAAGATAACACTCAGCTGGTAACTGCGGGGTGCTGCTACACTGCTAGTGGCTGGAGCAACAAGGAAGAGAGAATGTGGCCTAGTGCTGCCAATTCCAATACAGAGGCCACCAGCCTTATGTGGCTATCGAGAACCTGAAAAGCAGCCAGCCTGAATAGGCAAGTGCTGCTATAAACGTGAAATGCATACTGGATTTCAAAGACCTAGTATGTAAAACAGCAATGTAAAATATTCCATTGAAAGCTTTAAATATTAATTATATGTTGGAATAATCATATTTTGGATGAATTGAATTAAGTAAAATTTATCATTAAAATTAATTTGCCCTGTTTCTTTGTACCTTTTGAAAAATGGCTACTGGAAAATTTAAAATTACATACGACTTTCATTTGTGACTCTCATTGTACTTCTTTGGACAGCACTAACTTAAAATGCTTGGAGCAGAGGCCCCATGTTGCTGAAACCCAGATCTCCAAGGAGGTGAGTGGGTTGGCTGGTGCTTGAATCTCAGTGAGTGGGAGTCACTAAGCTAATTTGGGGACATGGAAAAACCACAAATGAGAATCACTACTGTATCAGGGTAAAGAACTTTTGGTTGGGTGACAATGATGAAGAGGAAAAACACAGGAATGTATGTGTTCTTTCTTTCTCCTCTACATTTCAGACTCTAATGTCTGAAATGTCTCTTTAATGTTTCTTATTAGCAGAACTCGACAGGGAATCAGATAGCAAAAGAGAAATGTTTGCAGAATTCCAGCATCTGCCTCACAGACCAGTGTAAGAAAGGGAGGGCTTGGCATTAAGAGTCAGTGGTTTAATAACCAGCATGACTGACATTACAAAAACTACTTATTTCTCAAAAAGCAGGAATTCTAGATTGTTTTCTAATGTGGAATTTTCCTAGTTCTAACTAGTAGCTAAATATTCTCTTAAAAACTATGCAGTCCAAAGAAAGTATATCCATAGGTTACATTGCTTAAGGGTAATGATCTTGGGACCATGTCTCAAGATCCCATCCAGCTCTGACTTCTATGGTTCTATGGGCATTTGATATGCAGGTAATAAAAAGAAAAAAAATTGAGATATATCAATAGGACTTTTTCGAAGATGGCTGAATAGGAGCAGTTCTGGTCTGCAGTTCCCAAAGAGAGTGTGCCAGAAGATGAGTGATCTCTGCATTTCCAACTGAGGTATCAAGTTCATCTCATTGGGACTGGTTAGACAATGGGAACAGCCCAAGGTGGGCAAGCTGAAACAGGGTGGGGCCTCACCTCACCCATGAGGTGCAAGGGGCCAGAGAGCTCTCTCTCTCAGCCAAGGGAAGCCATTAGGAACTTTTCTGGACACTCTGGCATTCCGGCTCAGATACTGTACTTTTCCCATGGTCTACACAACCTGCAGACCAGGAGAGTCCCTTTAGCAGCTATGTCAGCGTCCCAGGTTTCCAGCACAAAACTGGGTGGACATTTTAGTCTAGTGGCACCTGGAACGCCAATGAGACAGAACCACTCATTCCCCTGAGAAAGGGAGCTGAAGCCAGGGAGCCAAGTGAGCTCATTTGGTGGGTCCCACCCCCATGAAGACTGGCAAGCTAAGATCCTCTGACTTAAAATTCTTGCAGCCAGTACAGCAGTCTGAGCTTGACCTGGGATGCTTGACCTTGGTTGGGGGAGGGGTGCCTGCCATTACTGAGGCTCCAGTAGGTGGTTTCAACATTGCCTGTGTAAACAACGCTGCTGGGAATTTTACACAGCAGCTGGGAGGAGCCCAGCATGGCAGCTTAGCAAGGCCTCTGCAGGTAGACTGTCAAGTAGTTTCCCTTCTTGCTGGGCAGGGCATCTCTGAAAAAAAAAAAGACAGCAGCCCATCAGGGACTTACAAAGCCCCACCTTCCTGAGACAGAGCACCTGGGAAAACGGGCGGTTGTGGATTCCGCTTCAGCATACTTAAACGTCCTTGCCCAGCAGCCCTGAAGGGAACAATAGATCCCCTAGCATGGTGCTTGAGCTTCGTTAAGGGACAGGCTGCCTCCTCAAGTGGCTCCCTGACAACCCATCCTAACTGGGAGACACATCACACAGGAGAGCTCATCTGGCAGGTACCCATTTGGGACCACGCTATCAGAGGAAGGAATAGGTAGTAACCTTGGCTGTTCTGCAGTCCCCATGGGTGATCCCGAGGCAGGAGGGTCTGGAGTGGACCTCCAGCAAACTCCAGAAGACCTGCAGCAGAGAGACCTGACTGTTAGAAGGAAAACTCACAATCAGAAAGAAATAGCTTCAACATCAACAGAAAGGATGTCCACTCAGAAACCCCATTCAAAAGTCATCAACTTCAAAGACAAAAGGTAGATAAATCCATGAAGATGGGAAGGAACCAGCACAAAAAAAGGCTGAAATCATCAAAAGTCAGAGCACTTCTTCTCCTCCAGAACACCTCTTCTCCAAATCACCTCTTCTCCTCCAAAGGATCACAACCCCTCACCAACAAGGGAAAAAAAACTGGATGGAGAATGAATGTGATGAATTGACAGAAGCAGGCTTCAGAAGGTGGGTAATAACAAACTTCTCTGAGCCAAAGAAGCATATTCTAACCTAATGCAACTTAACTAAGAACTTGAAAAAAATTTAGATAAAACGCTAACGAGAATAACCAGTGTGGAGAAAAACATAAACGACATGATGGAGCTGAAAAACACAGCATGAGAACTTCGTGAAGCATATACAAGTTTCAATAGCCAAATTGATCAAGCAGAAGAAAGGATATTAGATATTGAAGACCAACTCAATGAAATAAAGTGAGAAGGCAAGATGAGAGAAAAAAGAGTGAAAAAAATAAACAAAGCCTCCATGAAATATGGGATTATGTGAAAAGACCAAATCTATGTTTGATCGGTGCACCTGAAAGTGACAGGGAGAAGGAAATCAAGTTGGAAAACACTCCTCAGGATATTATCCAGGAGAACTTCCCCAACCTAGCAAGGCAGATCAACATTCAAATACAGGAAATACAGAGAACACCACAAAGGCATTCCTCAAGAAGAGCAACCCTAAGGCACATAATCTTCAGATTCTCCATGGTTGAAATGAAGAAAAAAAATGCTAAGGGCAGCCAGAGAGAAAGATCAGGTTATCCACAAAGGGAAGCCCATCAGACTCACAGCAGATCTCTCAGCAGAAACCCCACAAGCCAGAAGAGAGTGGAGGCCACTATTCAACATCCTTAAAGAAAAGAATTTTCAACCCAGAATTTCATATCCAGCCAAACTAAGCTTCATAAGCAAAGGAGAAATAAAATCCTTTACGGACAAGCAACTGCTGAGAGATTTCATCACCACCAGGCCTGCCTTACAAGAGCTCCTGAAGGAAGCATTAAACATGGAAAAGAACAACCAGTACTAGCCACTGCAGAAACATACCAAACTGTAAAGACCATTGACACTATGAAGAAACTTCATCAACTAATGGGCATAGCAACCAGCTAGCATCAAAATGGCAGGATCAAATACACAGATTGGCAAATTGGATAAAAAGTCAAGACCCATTGGTGTGCTGTATTCAGGAAACCCATCTTGCATGCAAAAACACACATAGACTCAAAATAAAGGGATGGAGGAAAATTTACCAAGCAAATGGAGAGCAAAAAAAAAAAAAAAGCAGGGGGAAGGGCTTGCAGACCTAGTCTCTGATGAAACAGACTTTAAACCAACAAAGATCAAAGAGACAAAGAAGGGCATTATGTAATGGTAAAGGGATTAATGCAGGACGTATCCTAAATATATATGCACCCAATACAGAACACCCAAGTACATAAAGCAAGTTCTTAATGACCTACAAAGAGACTTAGACTCTCACACAATAATAGTGGAAGACTTTTACACTGTCAATACTAGACAGATCAATGAGACAGAAAATTAACAAGGATATCCAGGACTTGAAATCAGATCTGGACCAAGCAGACCTAATAGACACAGAAAAAATGCTAAGGGCAGCCAGAGAGAAACCACAGAATATACAAAACCACAGAATATACATTCTTCTCAGCACCACATCACACTTATTCTAAAATTGACCACATAATTGGAAGTAAAACACTCCTCAGCAAATGCAAAATAACAGAAATAATAAACAGTCTCTCAGACCACAGTGTAATCAAATTAGAACTCAGGATTAAGAAACTCACTCAAAACTGCACAACTACATGGAAACTAAACAACCTGCTCCTGAATGACTGCTGGATAAATAATGCAATGAAGGCAGAAATAAAGATGTTATTCAAAACCAATGAGAACGAAGACATAATGTACCAGAATCTCTGGGACATATTTAAAGCAGTGTCTAGAGGGAAATTATAGCACTAAATGCCCACCAGAGAGGTGAGGAAAGATATAAAATGGACACCCTAATGTCACAATTAAAAAAACTAGAGGAGCAAGATCAAACAAATCCAAAAGTTGGCAGAAGGCAAGAAATAACTAAGATCAAAGCAGAACTGAAGGAGATAGAGACACAAAAAAAACCTTCAAAAAAATCGGTAAATCCAGGAGCTGGTTTTTTGAAAAGATCAACAAAATAGATAGACCACTAGCCAGACTAATGAAAAAGAAAAGAGAGAAGATTCAAATAGATGCAATGAAAAATGATAAAGGGGATATCACCACTGATCCCACTGAAATACAAATTACCATCAGAGATTACTACAAACACCTCTATGCGCATAAACCAGTAACTCTAGAAGAAATAGATAAAATTTCTGGACACTTACACCCTTCCAAGACTAAACCAGGAAGAAATTGAACTCCTAAATAGACCAATAACAAGGTCTGAAGTTGAGGCAGCAATTAGTAGCCTACCAACCAAAAAATGTCCAGGACCAGACAGGTTCACAGCTGAATTCTATCGAAGGTATAAAGAGGAGCTGGTACCATTCCTTCTAAAACTATTTCAAACAATACAAAAGGAGGGAATCCTCCCTAACTGATTTTATGAGACCAAAATCATCCTGATACCAAAACCTGGCAGAGATGCAACTAAAAACCAAATTTCAGACCAATATCCATGACGAACATTGATGCAAAAAACTTCAATAAAATACTGGCAAACCAAATCCAAAAGCACATCAAAAAGCTTATCCATCATGATCAAATTGGCTTCATCCCAGGGATGCAAGGCTGGTTCAACATCCACAAATCTATAAATGTAATCCATCACATAAACAGAACCAAAGACAAAAACCACATGATTATCTTAATAGATGCTGAGAAATTTCAACAAAATTCAACAGCCCTTTATGCTATAAACTCTCAATGAACGAGGTATCAATGGATTGTATCTCAAAATAAAAACAGCTATTTATGACAAACCACAGCGAATATCATACCGAATGGGCAAAAATTGGAAGCATTCCCTTTGAAAACTGGCGTAAGACAAGGATGCCCTCTCACCACCCGTATTCAATATGGTATTGGAAGTTCTGGCTAGGGCTATCAGGCAAGAGAAAGAAATAAAGCATCTTCTAATAGGAAGAGAGGACATCAAATTGTCCCTGTTTGCAGATGACGTGATTGTATATTTAGAAAACTCCATTGTTTCAGCCCAAAATCTCCTGAAGCTGATAAGCAACTTCAGTGGTCTCAGGATACAATATCAGTGCACAAAAATCACAAGCATTCCTATACACCAATTATAGACAAACAGAGAGCCAAATCATGAGAGAACTCTCATTCACAATTGCTATAAAAAGAATAAAATACCTAGGAATAAAACTAACATGGGATGTGAAGGACCACTTCAAGGAGAACTACAGACTACTGCTCAAGGTAATAAGAGAGGACACAAACAGATGGAAAAAATTCCATGCTCATGGTTAGGAAGAATCAATATCATGAAAATGGCTATACTACCTAAAGTAAGTTATAGATTCAATGCTGTCCCCATCAAGCTACCAATGACTTTCTTCACAGAATTGGGAAAAAAAAAACAACAACCTTAAACTTCCTATGGAACTAAAAAAAAACCTGCATAGCCAAGACAGTACTAAGCAAAAACAAAAAACAAAACAAAAGCAAACAAACAAAAAAAGAAACAAAGCTAGAAGCATCAAGCTACCTGACTTCAAACTACATTATGAGACTACTATAATCAAAACAGCATGGTACTGGCACCAAAGCAGAGATATAGACCAATGGAACAGAACAGAGGCCTCAGAAAGAATGCCACACAACTACAACCATCTGATCTTTAACAAACCTGACAAAAACAAGCAATAGGGAGATAATTCCCTATTTAACAAATGGTGTGAGGAAAACCGGCTAGCCATATGCAGAAAGCTGAAAGTGGATCATTTTCTTACACCTGTTACAAAAATTAACTCTAGATAGATTAAAGATTTATACAGGAGGCCTAACACCATAAAAACGCTAGAAGAAAACCTAGGCAATACGATTGAGGACATAGGCATGGGCAAGGACTTCATGACTTAAACACCAAAAGCAATGGCAACAAAAGCCAAAATAGACAAATGGGTTCTAATTAAACTTAAGAGCTTCTGCACAGCAAAATAAACTATCAGTAGAGTGAACTGCCAACCAATAGAATGGGAGAAAATTTTTGCAATCTACTCATTTGACAAAGGGCTAATATCCAGAATCTATGGAGAACTTAAACAAATTTACAAGAAAAAAACAAACAATACCATCTAAAAGTGGGCAAAGGATATGAAAAGACACTTTTCAAAAGAAGACATTTAGGCAGCCAACAAACATATGAAAAAATGCTCATCATCACTGGTCATTAGAGAAATGCAAATCAAAACCACATTGAGATACCACCTTATGCCAGTTAGAATGGCAAACATTAAAAAATCAGGAGATAACAGATGCTGGAGAGGATGTGGAGAAATAGGAACACTTTTACACTGTTAGAGGGAGTATAAACTAATTCAACCATTGTGGAAGACAGTGTGGCGATTCCTCAAGGATCTAGAAATAGAAATACCATTTGACCTAGCAATCCCATTACTGGGTATATACCCAAAGGATTATAAATCATTCTATTGTAAAGACACATGCACACATATGTTTATTGAGGCACTGTTCACAATATGAAAGACTTGGCACCAACCCAAATGTCCATCGATGATAGACTGGATAAAGAAAATATGGCACATATACACCATGAAATACTATGCAGTCATAAAAAAGGATGAGTTGATGTCCTTTGCGGGGACATGGATGAAACTGGAAACCATTGTTCTCAGCAAACTGACACAAGAACAGAAAACCAAACACCTCATATTCTCACTCATAAGTGGGTGTTAAACAATGAGAACACATGGACACAGGGAGGGGAACATTACACAATGGGGTCTGGAGGGTGGGGGGCTAAGGGAGGAATAGCAGGGGGCCGGGGGATTAGGGAGGGATAGTATTAGGAGAAATACCTAATGTGGATGATGGGGCGATGGATACAGCAACCACTACCATGGCACATGTATACCTATGTAAAAATCCTGCATGATCTGCACATGTACCCCAGAACTTAAAGTATAATAAATCAAAAAAAAAAAAATAAAAAAAGATAATATAATAACAAAGGAAAATTTCAGGCCAAAAAAAAAAATTGAAGTTTCCTGGGGAGAGACCACTGTGGGCCGTAGTCCAGGAAGGCTTCCTGGAGGAGGAGAGCCCTGGTGTGAATTCTTGGATATTCTTTCCAGTAAGCATGCCCTTATACAATGCCCTTAGTCAATCATTGGCAGCTTTTTCCTTTGCTTGCCCCCATGTGTCTGCAAATACTGGTCTGGTTAAGTATTTCTGGTTAAGCAGAGGCTTCAAAACCACTCAACTTGAAACTTACCCTTTAGGGATGCAGGTGGGATGTCCAGGGACTATGGGTTTGGGAAAACCATACTTTAAGGTTGGTCAGCAGTCAGACAACTCTAATGTGTGTAGTCATAAGAGATTCAAGTAACATCACTTCTCCTCCTTTTCATGCTTTTCCTTCCCAGGTAGATCCTGTGATTCTGATGGGGACTGGTAAATCTGTGCCTCTGCCTCCTAGGACTTCTTTCCCCAGCAGGCCATTTACAAGAGGATCTGGGTGACCTGCTGATGGAGGTCCAGCTTGCCAGGGACTTAGGGTTATCCTGTTTTGTTTGCTACTGGTTACAAATTATATTTTCTGTACAATTAGTCAGACTAAAGTTTTCACTGTGTTTGTTTGGCAAAGCAAATTAAACAAAAAGTAAGGTGCTTTTTTTTTTAAAAAAGTGCCAACATTGTTTATAGTAAAGGGTGGAGTTTGCCTGGGTGACAAGTTGAGCTTGTTTAGACCCAAATAAGGCACCCCATTGATAGCTTTTCCAGAATACCTCAAGTCATGACTTTCAGATTTGGGTGGTGTTGGGGGATCTTAAAACTGTTCAGGAAAAATGGTTCTTTGTTGAGTTTTTTGTTGTCATTGATATGAAAAGGAGTGAATCTCAAAAGTATACTGTTTCCATTTCTAACTGTTGAAGTTTGTTTAGTAATAAGGAAAGAATAAGATCATGTAATAAATCTTTCAGAAATTAAAATGCTAATGCCAGTCTTTAAAGTTTGATAAGGAAGAATCTTTAAGTATGTTTGTGAAAATCTAATATGGAATTATTACTGGCATTTTAAAACCCTTTACAAATTTCAGCCTGGATTGCAATGTATTTCAGGACAAGCCCTTCTCTAGGGAAAAGCAATGGGTATGCAACTGTTTACAGGAAAAAGTTGGTGCAGATACACTGATGAATTCCCATGTGACTCTCACTCCTGAGTCTTGCAGGAGCCCTTCTCTTGGCTGCTCACTCCATTTAGCCATTTCCTTTGGAGCCCATTTAAGGAACTTTTCCAACTTCCAGTTTACAAAATCACTGCAGCCCCTAATGTCCTAGGACTTTCAAACTTCTATGTGTGTTTTAGTTTGTGTCCTATGGCTAGACAGCTGGTTGGAGACTACTTCTAGGAAGAACTCATGGTGGAGTCTGTACAGGCTTGACATGCACTAGAGCTGTTGCACTTTTAGACACTTTGCTTTGGAATCAGCTGCTAAGGCTAGTGATACGGAGATGCAATCAGGTCTATTGCCTGAGCTCCAGCTGTGGACAATGAGTCAGCATAGGAGCCAAAGGTGACTGACCCTGAAGAGTGGCTGTTAGATGGCCAGCCACCTACTGGGTACCCTGGAGTGAACTGTAGCTAACAGAGGTGCTCCATGCTGAGTGGTGGCAATGCCAACCATCCAATTCCTATCTTAGTAGAAATATAAACGTATGATAAATAAAGAGGACATCTCATTCCAGATTTATTTCTGTAGTTATGATGAATTACTTCTTTGATTTTTCTGTTGACCTACTGTGTACTCCAGTGTTCTTTCATTCACATGTTTATTAAAATGCCTCATATGGGACAATCACTTTACTGGACTCTAGGGATACAATTATCCACAAAACAGTCTTTGCTATCATGAAACATACTCATTACCAGTGGAAAAGGAAGAGTAAAAAGACAACTGCAGGGTAGTAAGTAAGTTCTGTGATGGAGATAAGTACAGGGTAATATGGAAGCATAGAGAAGGGGTCACTAGCCTGGTATAGGGGTGTTAGGGAAGCTTCCAGAAGAAGTATGCCTTAATTATCAGGAAATTTTCAACCCAATACATAAGGTGGTTAACATAATACTACATAGCAAAATATAAACAAAATACAAAGGGACAATGGTATAATTTTTCTTTTTCCTTTTTTTTACGATAGAACCAGTGAAATCAGTTGACCAGCCATGAATAAAAAAAACTGTCTTTGTTTGTTCTGGTCCCAATTTCTCTTCATTTGTCGCTCAGGTTCTGCTGAGTCTCACAGGTCTGTCCCTTATTACTTTTGTCCCAGGTTAGCCGCCAGTATATGTGCTTTTCTTTGATGATTGACATAATGTGAAATTGCAGACCAAAATCTTGATTTCTGCATACTGTTGTTTTAAAATCCAATTTTAAATAGAGGCACCTAATGAAAGGCATTTCTGAAAAGGCATCGCTCTAGGAAAGGGTTCCCTCTGTTTTGTGGTAGTAGTCATGTTCATCGCTGTCTCTGTGAAGGTTCTACATTTGCCATTCTTCTTTTTGAGTCTGGTTGGCAAAACTGTGTTAATTTTCCACTCCTCAGCAATATAAGGAGTGGAAAGGCAACCCTTTGATTGGGATGTGATCTGAAAATGGATTCCTCCTTTGAACAGAAACCCAGAAGTGATTACAACAGCTGTAAAAAGGATTCAACATGCTTTCCCTCTTCCAAACACAGCAGCTGCAGTTTTATTGTTTAACCAATTCATGCTCATTGTTAGAGTTTACAGTTTCACCTCACCAAACCTCTAGCTTTTCCTCCATGAAGAACCAAATATAGATTCTCTGGCCTCTGAGTCCTTTATTTTTCCTTGTTTCCCTTCTAAGTGAATCAGGTATCCATGGAAACAACTGAAGATTAATACTCAAAATAGACAATCATTCATTTCTCTCTCTGAACCATACAGCAAAGATAAAGATTGTTTTAGGAATAATTTGATTTCTTGCCACAAATTATGAGATTCAGTTGCACAATATAGGTAGAAAGGAAGAAGCTACCCCTCTAAACATTTTTTTTTTAATTATCTGAATGTAAAAATCATAAAAGGCCAGAGATAGTATGTTTGTCATATGTGGAAGCATCAGCTTTCATGAAAACTGGATCTGGTCACTTAATGAATATCTTTTAAAATTAGGTCCTATTGGACTTCAGTGGAACTGGGGTGCCAACCATATTTTTGTGCTAGTAGTGACCCAGCGTACCAAGGCTGCCTTACCGTGACCTGGGACCTGTACCTACAGCTGCTGTAGGTAGGTTCTAGCCTGCTATCTTGTTTGCATTCTTTGTGAACCACTTCATCACCTGATATTATTTCATTCTTTCTCCCCCAACTACATTCCCTGGGAGCAATATTCTGAATGGTCTATCTGGATCACAAGCTATATTTTTTGTATATGAGAGCTGAACAGCTTGATCTATCAATATTCCACCCAATAAAGAAAAAGTAATTCCCCAAAGGAAATAAACTGTTGTCACTAGAAGAATAGGAAATGAATACTGCAAGGTTGGAAGCAATCCATGTCAGTGATCAGGTTCACACGAGATAACATATGAAGATGTGGAAAGACTGCATGGAGTCATGATACAGGGAGGCATATGGTTGGCAGAAGCAGTGGGCACTGCATTAGAATTCCTCAGGCTGTAAAATTGGGAATTTGAGCCTAGGTGGATGACAACACCTGACATTTAAGAATCTGCAGGTGGCTGTTTTTAGAATTTGTATTGTTTTGACTACCATTGGGGCTGAAACTTTGTCATCTATTTATTAATGATTTACAGTTCTATTTTAATGTTCTTTGCCTACTTTTCTCTTATAGAGTTATACTTTTTTTTTCCAATAAAGTAATGTTTTTTATTTTAATAACAATGATAACCACTTGCCTGGTAGATTTGTGATAATTCTCCCAGTTAATAATTTTCTTTTGATTTTGATGTTACAAACAAGTTTTACATTTTTACAAAATAAAATTGTATTAGTCCATTCTCACACTGCTAATAAAGACATACCTGAATCTGGGTAATTTATAAAAGAAAGAGGTTTAATTAACTCACAGTTCAGCATGGCTGGGGAGGCCTCAGGAAAGTTACAGTCATGGCAGAAGGGGAAGCAAACACGTCCGTCTTCACATGGCAGCAGGAGAGAGAAGTGCCAAGTAAAGAGGGGAAAAGAACAGCAGGAGCCTAACCACCCCCATGATTCAATTACCACCCAGTAGGTCCCTCCCATGACATGTGGAGATTATGGGAAGTATAATTCAAGATGAGATTTGGGTGGGGCACAGCCAAATCATATCAAAAGTTAAATAATCTTTTTCATGAAATTTTATCTATCGCTTTTACGCTTGACAAGTCAGTCTACAATCTCAGACAAGAAAGATAATACGAGTCTATTTTCTTCTTATTTTATACTTCTGTTTTACACATTTAGCTCCTTGTTCTGTCTGGAATTTATTTATTTTCTCTTCTGAGTGCCGAGACAATTACGTCCTCCTCCCATAGTTAGCTAATTGTGTAGATATCATTAATCAAATAATTCTTTCTCTCCTATAGATTTGTGATGCCATTATATAATAAACAAAATCTTTACACATACTAGAATTTGTTTTTAAGCTATCTATTCTGATTCAACAATCTGTCAATTGTCATAAGTACAATATTTTTGAATTACTGATGCTTTATAATGCATTTAAATAGGGAAAAACCCCTCTTCATCAATTGCTCTTATTTCTTAAAAAGACTCCATAGCAATTCTGCTTGCCCGTATTTCTTTAAAAATTGTCAAATGATATTTGTGACCAAAAATTATTTTGGGATTTTGATTGAATATTTATGTTAATTTGATATGACTGTACATCTTTGTAGACACATACTCATAATAGTACTTGGTGCTTATTAAATACTTTCAATGTTTCAAAAGATCAACATAAATAATACCTCATTTAGTTTCCAAAATAACCTTATGGAATATGTTCTATTATGTCACTCATTTAAAAAATGAGGCCAAGAGAAATAATTTCCAAAATCCACATAGCTGATTAGAGGCATAGTTGAGACTTAAACTCAGGTCTGACTCTACTCCCTATGTATGAGAGATTCCTTCGATTGTATTCTTTTCCTGTATCATAGTAGATTTTTATTGTTTAGCTTATATAGATTTTATACTTTTAAAATTAAGATTATTCCTATGTATTTTATATACACTGTTGCTTTCATTTATTTTACTTCTCTACAGTTATTTTTGACAAACATGAAAGGTGCTAATTTGTATATCCATAGTGTATCTAGCCAACTTAGAACCTGTTGAAAATGCTCTCAGTGGACTGTCTTGGATGTTCACCAGTGAAGAATGATGTGTTAATCTTACTAATGTGGGAATTCTCCCCAAATTGACCTGTGGATTCAATATAATTCTCATCATAATTCTACTCTGTTCTACTCTGAACACAGATACATGAAATAAATGAAATAATAGAAAATAAAATGTAACAGTATATTATGGAAATAATTTATCACAATCAAGTAGAGTTTAGCGTAGTAAAATTTGGAAATAAATCAACAAAACAATTCTTGTGAATAGTACAAAAGGCAAAATACACTTAATAATCTCCTTAGTTGACAAATGGCATTTACTAAAATTTAACTTCTGTCAGTGACTGAAGAAAAGAAATCAATTAGAATATTTAATTTATTTATTTTTATTTACTTATTTAATTAGAGATGGTGTCTTCCTGCCTTATGTTGTCTGGGCTGGTCTTGAACCCTTGCAGTAAAGTGATCTCCCCACTGGACCCAGCCTTGGCCTCCCAAAGTGTTGGAATTACAGGCATGATCCACATGCCTGGCCAGAACATTTCAGAAGATAGTTTTCTTTACATATGATAAGATTAACAACATTATATTAAATAAATAAACACACTAGAATCAATTTTATTAAAACCAGGAATAATATAAAGATACCTGCTATCACTCTCACTATTTAGCCTGGTCTAACTTGTAGGCAGTCCATTAAATAAAGAAATAAAAACAAAAGAGAAACCTATTGAAAAGGGAGAGAGAAAATTCTCAATATTTGTAAACAAATTAATTATATTTTAACAAAATTCTTAAAATGGAATGAGAATTACAGAGAAAATTATTTATTAGAATTAATAAGAAAATTCAGAAAATTCTTCAATTAAGATATCAGTGTACAGAAATGTAGCAATTACTAGAGAATAGAATGGAAAAAAATCCATTGGTTTTGGGAGCGATGATTTCATTTTCCTTATTTTCCAATTGGTATGTATAGATTAACTATGTTTTTCTCTGACCCATAGTTATTTAGGAAAACTTTCAAAATTTTAAGTGGTTAAGAATATTTTGTTCACATTTCTGTTAATTTTTTTTTTTTTTTTAGTATTCCATTGTTATCAAACTGTGAAATCTATACAATCACTGCAATGGTGCAGTGTTTTAAGCCTTTTTTTGGCTCTATTATTGGGAAAGTTTTCGTATGTATTACATTAAAATGTGGTATAATTAATGTGTCTGAAGAAATATATATTTATAATTTCCATTAATTAGTTACCTATTTAATTTTCCATGTCCTCATTTTTTTCTTCTTGTTTAACATGTGAAAGATTAAAAGAACAATTGTGCTTTAGTCAAATTCTTGAGTTCCAATAGTCTTTTGCTTTGTGTTATGCTATGTTGCTTGGAACATAACGACAGTCAATATAAAATTTAATATTTTTGCTACTGAATATTAACTTATCTGAAATAAATATTTATTCTTATTTATTTTGGTTTATATAGAACTAATAAATAATTTTCCATTCTTTTAATTTTAATCATTCTAAATTTTGTTTTTTGCAGGCTTTCTTAATTGCTGAATATTGATTTTTTTTTTTTGCCTAGGTCTTTCTTGTGTGTTTTGCCTTTTAAAAAGAGAAATTTAAACCAGTAAAGTTTAACACAGCTCTTACTTTTAGACTTAGTTTCACTTGTCTAGTGTTTTATAAATTTTATACATTTCTGATACTTACTTTGTCTTTTACTATAAAAATACTAATACTAGTAATTCATTATATTAATTGATTTATTGCCAGGTGCCAAATGTTTTACATATGATATTGCATTTAATTTGCAACACAATCCATTGAGCAGGAAATATTAACAGGTTTATTTTACAGATAAGGAAGGCAGCAGGGGGGTCAAAGAGGTGAAATAATCTGCTCAAGGTCACAGTAGGTATGTATCATTATCAGGGTATGGACCCAAGTCTGACCTCCCCCAGAGCTCAGATGCTTAACCACAACTCCATATTGCCTTTCAAATACGTCTATTAAGAGATGGTTTCTAGTCTCTGTTTAGAGTAAATAGATTATTTTTTAGTTCATATTTTTTTTTTTTTTAAGATAGAGTCTCTCTCTGTTGCCAGGCTGGGGTTCAGTGGTGCTATCTTGGCTCACTGCAACCTCTGCCTCCCAGGTTCAAGCAATTCTCCTGCCTCAGCCTCCCGAATAACTGGGACTACAGGCGTGCACCACCACACCCAGCTAATTTTTGTATTTTTAGTAGAGATGGGGTTTCACCATGTTGGCCAGGATGTTCTCAATCTCTTGATCTCGTGATCCACACACCTTGGCCTCTCAAAGTGCTGGGATTACAGGTATGAGCCACTGCACCTGGCCTAGTTCCTAATTTTAATAATATTTTTGTTTTCTTCTAGTGCTTTCATTTTTTAAGTCTCTAATTCATCTAAAATTTACATGAGGGCTAAATTAAGGACGTAAGATAACTGTTTTGAAATATACAATCAATTATTTAAATATTATTTAATTCCATCCTTTCCTCATATGTAAAACACCCCAAATTGAGATATACAGGTAATTATATTTCTGAACTATTCCCTGATTTGTCTACTTTTGTGCCAAATCTACATGATTTTATGGGCTGATTTAGTATCTGTTAGGGTCAGGTCCTCTGCATTATTTTTATTTTCAAAAATGTTCTGGAGTGTCACTTCCAGTATTTGTTTTATTTTTAAAATTTATTGGGAGGGCTGTTTTAAGGACAGTAGCTAGAAGTCATTTTAAATTGGAAGATGTCCATGGACCTCTTTCTTAGGATTATAAACAATAATTCATCTGGCTCTTTAAAATGTGCAGTTAACTTTATGCATATATTTGACAGGAGGAATTAAGAATGTTCACAGTCTCCATGACTAGCTAGATTAAATTTGCTAATGTAGACAATTTGCCCTCTTTGAAGAAATACTGTGCTCTTCCTTTAAGAAATGCAGCCTGGGGATTATGTTACCTCATTATCTGAGTTCTGCAGTGAGAGATAAGCACCATTCTGATAATCTTGGGTGGTGGTAAAAGCGGGGACCTACTGGTTGAGTTCCAGAAACACCCACCCTGAAGTTGCTTCCCCTGGCTGGCTCAGAGACAACATTCTTCTTTGATTATTTATAAAGAATCTCACAAGGTCCACTTGGCAAATGTAAACTCCCAAAATCCAGTTGCAGAGGTCACTGCAGAGAAGTGAAAACAGCCACAGATGTTTTCAGTTGTTCTCTTGCCTTGTACAAAACTGCAGGCAAGCCATTGAGAGGCTGAATTAGCCTCTATGACAAAGGGAAGGGAGGTTTCCACTCAGCCAAATGGGATAATCCTTAGCTGTGCTGAGCAAGTTGAGTCACAGTGATGGAAAGAGTGATGATGTCAGAGGCAGGTGTGCACCTCATTTGCACTGCCAGGACTCTGGTTACTCAGGAGATGTTTTGGGTCTCACGGTTTCAGATGCCTGATTATTCCTCATTTACCAACTTGTTAGACTATTGCATTCACCTTGGTCTTATTTAGAATATAAGCTCAAAGCCATCATTGTTGCAGAGAAAATAGAGGCTACCCAGCCAGTCTGATGTCAGCTCTGTTACTTATTGGCCATCTTCCTAAATGTCCCTTCACCTCAGTTTTCTTACCTGTTCTATGCTTATATTAATGTCTCCCTCAGGTGTGAGTGTGAAGATTAAAATCAATGTGTGAAAAGTACTTGGGATGCAAGAGATGCTCTCTAACGAGTAGCTGTTAGGACCATGCACAAGCCTGTTTTGCTACATGGATGGGTAGGTTTGCCTGGGACTAAGGAGTTTCCAGGGACCTGGGATGTTGGTGCTAAAACTGGGAGTCACAGGAAAACCTGATGGTTGGTCACCTTATTATGAGGAAGCAACCACAATGAATCTCATAGGCCCCTGCTTTTGAAATTCTGGTGATTTAGTGTGGAGATGGAAAATGCAAGAAACTCCAGCTCACAAGCTCTGCTGCTTTGCCATGGCAGGCGCTGCTGAGTTCATACCTTTCTTCCCCGAGTGAGCTGCTACCTCAGAAGCATTCCCAATGCACGTTGCCAAGAGACCACTCACCATCTGAGATGGCAAGGAAAACAAAACTTGTTTGATTCCTTATAGGGCCTAGGTTTTCCCAAATTTCCTTTTTCTCCAAAATTAAAGTTTTCATTTTTGTGACAATGGATTTCAGCTATGTCTCAGAGAAGCCTAAGCTATTTAAACAATTTCACACTCATTTGTGAATTTTTGAAGGTCTCTCTTAAGGCATTAATGCTTTTACTAGAACGTGACAGAAGAGTTTGCAAACCCCAAAAGAGTAAACTACTTCTAACAAATAATTAACAGAGAGAGAATGAGTTATTACTACTGGATTGACCTAAATTTGGATTCAGAGAACAGGGCTCAAGATACAGCATGTTGGCTCTGGAAGGCATCAAAAGGAGAACCAGTTTGCTTATCTGAGGAATGGGTTTTTTTTTTTTTTTTTTGAGACAGTCTATCTGTCACCCACGCTGGAGTGCAGTGTCACAATTTCGGCTCACTGCAACCTCCACCTCCTGGATTCAAGCAATTCTCCTGTCTGAGCCTCTTGAGTAGCTGGGATTACCATGCGCACCACCATACCTGGCTAATTTTTGTATTTTTAGTGGAGACAGAGTTTCTCCATGTTGGCCAGGCTGGTCTCAAACTCCTGACCCCCAATGACCCTCCCACCTTGGCCTCCTAAAGTGCTGGGATTACAGACATGAGCTGCCTCTCCTGCCTAGGAATGGATATTTTCAGGAGATTCTTTGAAGGCTACTGGAAAGTGAGAAATGTGTTGTTTGTCTAGGATAGCAAAGTTTTAAAGTGAATAGGAACTGAGAAAAAAGTAGGGTTGGGTGGGGCTTTTGGTGTGGCTTCACCAATTCCCTTAATGTATAGTTTTGTATTTATTTGTTTGTTTTTGGTTTTCCTGATACGGAGTCTTGCTCTGTTGCCCAGGCTGGATTGCAGTCTCGGCTCACTGCAACCTACGCTTCCTGGGTTTAAGCGATTCTTTTGCCTCAGCCTCTTGAGTAGTTGGGACTACAGGTGTGCGCTACCATGCCCAGTTAATTTTTGTATTTTTAGTAGAGATGGGATTTCGCCATATTGGCCAGACTGGTCTCGAATTCCTGACCTTGTGATCCACTCACCTCGGCCTCCCAAAGTGCTGGGATTACAAGTGTGAGCCACTGTGCCCAGTCAATGTATAGTTTTGATAACCTTTCAATGTCTTTTTCAGCTCAGTGGCTTCAAGCTGAAAAACATCTTTATATAAACATCAACAGTTCGAATGCATTCTGGCTTGTTTAAAACCCAAACTTTCAATACCCTCAATGATCAGAGACACCATCTTAACTCTTCTGATGAATAAAAGGAGGTGGCCAGAGAGGAACTTCGTGGAAACAACTAGACACTCAGATATGTGTATGTGTATCAATGTGTTACCATCCACCCTCTCTCTTAGTAAGTCTTTCCTGACAATACACAATCACAGCATTTGCCTTTCCCCCAGAAATCTCCTGAGGCTTAACAGAGAAAATACAGATTTTGGAGTCCTCCACTGATTCAAACTTGACCTTGCTATTTTCTGACTGTGCTACCTTGGCAAATTATTCACCCTCTCTGAGTTTCATATACAAAACACTTGCATCCCCAGGTTGCAGTGAAGGATAAATTAAATGCAAAGCACTACATGGTAAGTGCACAATACATTTGAGATCCATACCTCTAAATTCCTAGACCTTTTATCCTCTGTGCTTTGTTGACATGTTGAGTTTATTCAGCCTTATGTACGTGGTTAGCATTTTATGCACTGTCCCTTATCCCAGGTCAATTGAGAGCCAGGTACAGCCAGGAAGGTGGAAGCCAGGCACAGGAATCTCTAGTAATGCTCCACATGAAGTTAGGCAGATGTCAATACCCAATAAATGAACTTAACAAACTCTTATGAACCTTCAACAAGCCTATTAACGATAAAGAAATTACAATAGGATGTAAAAAAGGGAATGGGCCAGTCATAAATAAGTGGGCTAATACAGTATAGAATCTGCCATTAGTGGACCATTGTATAGAAACTAAGATTATGTTTTTAAAAAATATTTAATGAGGTAGCTCATGATATATTATTTAATGAAAGGGGAAGAATCTGTAATTGTCTACTCTGAATATGACCAGTGTTGTAATGGATATGAGACAAGAAGAGAAGACTCGCAGGCTGTGTATCAAAATATTAGTATTGATCACATTAGAGTAGTGAGATCACTTTTTTACTGTGTCTCTTTGTTCAAATGATGTATGTACGGTGAGCATGTATTACTTTACAATCAGGGAGGAAAAGTCTAAAAATTTTTCTTGTGGAGGATGGAGAGGATATGCCATTGCAAAATAAATTTCCTAAGGATGCTGCAAATCCTGCTTTAGGGAAATTGATCTTGATGGCCTTGTTCTCACAGCACCCCACCCCACGTAGCACCAGTGTGTGTTGTGTTATCCTATTGCATTAAATGTTCACCTCAGGTTAAAGAGAAATAGAGAAAGAAAGGATTTCCTTCAGGACTGGGCCACTTATTTATAAGTCCCTTGTCAGATGTCCTTGAGATTTCAAGGTTCTAAAAGCAGGCTTCACTGTTTGTGCCATTATCAGGTAAGCAGAGTCTTGATCTCTGGTGTAATCTTTGAGAACCCATCAAAATACATAGTGAATGGCAGCAGGATGGATGTCAGGACCTCTCTCCCAGGCCAGAGGATGCTGACCTGCAGACTGTGCACCTGATGTGACAGCAAGACTAATAAAGTGGCTCAGAGTCAAGATGGCATGTTGTGACTTGAGAGTTCTGGAACTTTGAGAAAACTGTTTAATTTTTCTGTCTTATTTGCAAAATGGGGGATAATAACTTCAACCCACTGTTAAAGACTGAATGTTTATATCCTCCCCAAATTCATATGGTAAAATCCTGATCCCCAAAGTGATGATGTTAAAATGTGGGGCCTTTGGGTGGTGACTGGGTCATGAGGGTGGAGCAATTAAGAATAGGATTACTGCCCTTATAAAAGGGACCCCTGCTGCTCTCTCCTTTTGGCCATGTGAAGATAAACTGAGAAGCTGGAAGTTTGCAGGGAGAAGATCCTCACCAGAATATGACTATGCTGGCACCCTGATCTCAGACCTCAGCCTCCAGAACTGTGAGAATACATTTATGTTGTTTATAAGCCACCCAGTCTATGGTGTTTTGTTATAGTAGCCTGAACTAACCAAAATACCCACCAGGACACCGCAGATTCAGTGTCATCATGCTTGTCAAGCTCCCAACTTAACCCATAAAGGATAACCAGTACTGTGACTCTTATTAGACCAGCATGGTTTCGTGAAAGGAGCACAGGCTTTGACTTTGAGGACCCATGTTCAAAGATCACTTCACCACTTACCAGCTATGTGACAAAGCGTGTCACTTAACCTGCCTAAGCATCAATCTTCACATCTGCAAATGGGGCTTATGCTACCTACTTCCACATGTGGCTATCAGGAGTAAAGACCATGCATAGAGCAAATGCCGTAGCCAACAGCAGCCAGGCAGGTAGCAAGAGTGAGTGAAATGGGCTGAATGTGACAAGCTGGAGAGCAGCCAATCAGGGCAACTGTGACTCAACACCAGCCAACTGTTGCCATCTAGCAATTCAGAAGTGTGAGGCTATTGTTGTTTGATGTGATTTTTTTAAAGAGAAATAAGATACTTTAATTTTTATAGGAAATTCATCAGTTTTCAAGTGCTGGCAAGTAATAAGAAAATGTTCAGGCAACATTGTGTAGGCTACCAGTAGGAGATTGGATTCCTAATTGTTTACTTATACCCTTTGCCATTGGACTTTGCAGGAGGCAGAGTATATTTCCCCACCCTACAGATGCTGGGCTTGTCCTTTTGACTTGCTTTGGCTAGTGGCAGTGTGAGCAGGTGTGTGTATGTGTTTGTGTGTATGTTTTTTGTGTGTGTGATTTGACCTGGTCTCTATCACTTCTGCCATGTGCCAAGAGAAAAGCATTCTATGGAAAACCACTGTTTCAGAAAGAAATATGAGAGACAGACCCAAAGCAGAGTTCCCCCAGCTGATGAACAGTTAGTTCCATGAGTGAAAAAAAAACAATGTTGCTTGTCATCAGCCACTGAGATTTTTGAAATTATTACAAAGCAAAACCCAAAAACTCATGCATCACACTTAAGTTCCAAGTTTGAGACCACCAAGGTAAAACATCTGGCAAGTGACTGGTAGATAAAATGTTCTTGATGAATGCTTATCCTTATACTTATTTTGGTCTGGTCATATCTCATAGGGTTTCTATAATAAAAGGCAGGCTTAGCCCAATCCATTGCACAATGTTTGTTTTATGCTGATTTGACTTCTGAGAAATTTAAACACACTCGTCTCTGTCTACCTCTCACCATCTCATACACCTACAGGGATAAATGTTACCCCTAAGTTGTTTCATAGAGTGTTTGGAACCTACTAGGACAATGTATGAACTTTGAACTTGAGAGAGATGATTTAGCGTATCTTGCAGAAGAAATTTCTGAGCAGCAATCCATTCAAAAGGTGACTTGGGTGCTTTAAAAAGCATTTGGTTTTATGCATTCACAAAAAGATGGTTTCGAGTTGAAACTTATGCTTAAAAAGAAAGAAGAGAATACAAGTTTGGAAAATTTGCAGCCTGCTAATAGAATAAAAAAGAAAATCCCATTTTCTAAGGTGAAATTCAAGACAGCTGTAGAAATTTGCATAAGTAACAAAAAGCCAAATGTTAATCATCAAGACAATGGGGAAAATGTCTTCAGGGCAAGTCAGAAGCCTTCATGGCAGCCCCTTCCATCCCAGGCCCAGAGGCTCGGAGGAAGAAATCATTCTGTGGGCTGGGCCCAGGGCCTTGCTATTTTGTGCGTCTCAGGACTTGTTGCCTTGTGTCCTAACTGTAGCTAAAAGGGGCCACTGTATGGCTCAGGCAGTTACTTCAGAGGGTGCAAGCCCCAAACTATAGTGTCTTATATGTGGTGTCAGGCTTGCAGGTGCACAGAAGTCAAGAATTGAGGTTTGGAAACCTCTGTCTAGATGTTAGAGGATGTACGGCCAGGCAGAAGTTTGCTGCAGGGGTGGACTCCTCATGGAGAACCTCTGCTAGAGAAGTGCAGAAAGGAAATGTGGGGCCAGAGCCCCCATACAGAGTCCTCACTGGGGCACCACCTACTGGAGCTATGAAAAGAGAGCCACCGTCCTCCAGACTCCAGAATGGTAGATCGACTGACAGCTTGCACCATGCACCTGGAAAAGCCCCAGACACTCAACACCAGCTGTGAAGGCAGCTGAGAGAGGGGTGGGACCCTGGAAACCCACGGGTAGAGCTGCACAAAGCCATGGGAGCCCACCTCTTGCATCAGCAAGACCTGGATGTGAGACGCGGAGTCAAAGGAGATCATTTTGGAACGTTAAGGTTTAATGACTGCCCTATTGGATTTTGGATTTGTATGGGGCCTGTAGTCCCTTTGTTTTGTCTAATTCCTCCCATTTGGAATAGGTGTATTTACCCATTGCCTGTATCCCTATTATATCTTGGAAGTAACTAACTTGCTTTTGATTTTACAGGCTCCTAGGCGGAAGGGACTTGTCTTGTCTCATATGAGACTTTGAACTATGGACTTTTGAGTTAATGCTGAAATGAGTTAACACTTTGGGGAACTGTTGGGAAGGCATAATTGGTTCTGAACTGTGAAAAGACATGCGATTTGTGGGGGTGGGGCAGGGGCAAAGTGTTTGGACTCTGTGTCCCCAGTCAGCTCTCATCTCGAATTGTAGCTCCCATAATTCCCATGTGGTGATGGCAGGGCCAGGTGAAAAGTGATTTCCTTCATGCTGTTCTTGTGATAGTGAGTGAGCTCTCACAAGATCTGATAATTTTATAAGGCATTCTTCCCCCTTTGCTCACTCACTGTCTCTTGTCTGCCACCATGTAAGTCATGCCTTTGTTTCTCTCTCACCTTCCACAGTGATTGTAAATTTCCTGAGGCCTCCACAGCCATGAGGAACTGTGAATCAATTAGACCTCTTTCCTTCATAAATTTCCAGGTCTTGAGTATGTCTTTATAACAGTGTGAGAATGGACTAATACAATGGTAAACAGTGGTTTCATGATTTCTTGCTTGGGATTTTTTTCACTAATTCAATCCCCCCAACATGTATGATAGAGGTCAGATATTAAGAATACAGATTACAATCATTAAACTTCTCAGAGCTAAAGAAGTCTAATGGAACAGTGAGGGGTATTCAACAACAACAGAAACCTGAAAGGAAATGCTGGCATGAAGGAAGAATCAGGTGCTGACCCCAGAGCGGGTAATCAACCCTAGCTAGAGGTGGGGAGAAGTCTCAGAGGACATGAGAATCAAGCAGAGTTTTTAAAGATGAGCAGCTTTGGTTATATAAGAAGGTGGAGAATGGCATTCTAAGAGTACAAATATTCAGACAGATGAGGCATAAACATTTGGTGTATTCAGAAAACAAGAATCTAGGGTAGAGAGTAAATCAGATTTAATTGGGGAGGGAATAAAGATTAAACTGTAAGGTAAGCTGAGGCCAGGTTGTAAATTGCCTTGGCTGCTGTAGATGTTTTTTTTTTCTTCTCCCCAAAGATGATAGCTAGTGATTTCTTCCCTCCTGGTATGCATATGCCATTTACCCATCACAAGTGTAGTCTGTCCTTCAGTGCCTTGAATCTGGGCTGGCTTGTGGCTGCTCTGGTGGATAGCATACAGAGGAAGTGCCTCAGTGCCAGTTCTAGGCACTGGCAATTTCTATTCCCTGTGTTTTGGGATGCTGTCTCTTGTAACACCCCCTCTTAGAATCCAATCATTATTCTATGAGAACCCCATAGAGAAGCTATCAAAATGCACTTCAGTGAACATCACTGGTTAGGTTCCTACCCAACAGCTATCATAGTGAGGGCACCATCTACAATGTCCACCTTAGTCAAGCCTCTGGTGACCTCTCCCCCAGCTGGCATCTGACACTCTAAGGTATAAATCACCTGGCAAAGAGCAGTGAACTCTCAGAAGGGTAGCTAGTAATGATAAAGTGTTCTGTTGAGTTAATAAGTTTTGGATTGTTATACTATGCAACAACAAATAACAGGAATAGGTGTTAAATGAATTGTTCTATGCATCATCTGTAATGATTGTACAATAGTTTGAATGTGTCCCTTAAATTTCATGTATAGAAAACTTAATTCTCAAGTTTATATGTTGATGGTACCTTGAGGTGGAGTCATTGGGAGGTAAATAGTATTAAATAAGGTCAAAAGAGTGGGGCCCCTATGTTGAAACTGGTGCCTTTATAAGAAGAGAAAAGGTGATCTGAGCTGGCAAGCTTTTACCCTCTTGCCGTGTAATGCCCTCTTGCCACGTGATGCCGTCTTGTCATGCAATGCCCTCTGCCACGTCATAATGCAGCAAGAAGACCCTCACCAAATGCTAGTGCTATGCAACTGGACTTCCCAGCCTCCAGAACTATGAGCTAAATAAATTTATTTTATTTATAAATTACTCAGTCTGTAGTATTCTGATATAACAGAAAATGAACTAAGGCAGATTGTATACACAAATGACTTTAAAGAATTGATTTTTAAAAAAACCTAAAATGTTGAGGTGGGGGTGAGGGATGCACTGGAAGTTATCGTAAAAATACACATGTGGGAAAGCAATAAAGTAGCTGTTTCCCTATATTCTCATAGTTCTGTTGCTATTACACCACATGTTTTAAAAAGTAAGAATGTTCTAGGAAGGCAACGTGATATTCTAGAAGAAAACAAAACCAAACCAGGCTTTGTGGTCAAGGGAGATCCAGATTAAAATCCCAACTGTGGCATTCCTGATGTAGCAGACCAGGGACAACTTACTTAATGGAGTAGACAGATTTGTGCTCACATAGATGTCATTTATGAAGCCAGAACACCTGTCCCAAGATACTGTTACTGTTGCATCTAGTTGGTCTCTTCTCTGCAGAATGGCCCTTGGTTGATGAAGCCATCTTGCTCTGAAGGTCACAGACCCCTCATACATCCTGGGGATGGCTCCCAACCATTGAAGGACTGATACAGGTGCCAAAGGCTGGGTTGTAGCACAAGAAGGAATGACTCTTCAGTGAGGTCTACAGAGCCCTCTCCTTGTGGATCAGGCCCAGAAAGCAGACTGTGGAGGCCCATGGCTTTTCTTAGTTCTTTCTCCTTTCCTATCCTGCTTCTCCCACTCTTTTAAATATATGCGTGTGTGTGTGTGTCTGTGTGTGTGTGTGTATTTCTGTACAACATTCCCTTAATAAACCTCATGTCCCTGAATCCCAGTTTTAGGCTCCGCTTTTAGAGATCTGAACCTAAGATTCTTACCCTTTCTTTAGCTTCCCCTTTTCAAATCCCCTTCCTAGAATTCACTGAGATGATAAACTGAAATTGCCTGGCACTTAATAAACACTTAATAAATAGTAACAGATTTCCTCTCTCATCTTTATCATTAGTGCAAAGTGAAAATATGAGTAATGTCCTTGAAACATAAAAGATCCTCCAGTGAATTTTCCTTATTCTGTATAGAAAAATAGGCAAGTGAGACACTGATTTTTAAAATGGTAATAATTATGCTTACGCTATGCAGTTATCGTGAGGATTAATTAAAATGATGAGCCTTAAGTAGAATTTTTTCTAGTGCAGAGCAAGCACTCAGTCACTGGAAGGTACTGCTTTTCTGCTTGGCTACAACCTCCAGGAACACTATCGAGTCTATCTTTTCATGTTTTACCCTTGGCTAGCACAGGGCTCAGCACAGAGAAGGCATTCCTGTGTTTGCTCAAGAAGCTTCAGTGAGCAAGGAAAGAACAATGCTCCATAAAAGATGGCACAGGTTGCAGGACAGTTCTTTGGTAGCCTTGAATTGACCCAATTCTCTCCTTTTTCTTGCTCTTAGTTCTCAAGAATAATTGTAGCATGAGCTGGGAATGAAACACCCTGAGTTAAGGGGTGACTGGCTGAAACAGCCTGAGCTCTGGTCCCAAGCCATCGCCTCATAGAAACAGGATGCCCTTCAGTGCTTTAGTCCAGCATGTCACATGACCCTAGGGTATAAAACCCAGGTCCAGATTCTTTCCAGGGTCTCTCAGCTGTGGTGCAATGAATGGTCCCATGACTCCTAGGCTTCTGTTGTTTCTTGCTGCCTGTCTGTAAGTAATAAACCTGCTCCATGTAATTTGTTTCACATGAATGTGTTCTGGCTCACTGGACTCAAACAAGTTGGTAACCAGTGCACAGTGAACTTACTTCACACAAGCTTTATGGTTCCACTTCATTTGGAGTCTGGACCGTGAATCTAAGCACAATACTTCTCATAATTGTGAGCAGATTGCTACACACGTACTCACACAAATAGCCAGATTCACTTGCTTTGGTCATTAACACAGTTTATTATTGGCACACTTATCAGTAAAGCATACATAAAATACAGCTGTTTTTAACACACGGAGCCACTGTGTCTTTACATGTGTGGAGGAACATATTAATATGCAAATGGAAAAATTAATTCTCTTATAAAGTTTCACATAAATACACTGGAGTAGCCCAAAAATGAAAAGTCCCCATAAAAGAACCAGGTGAGAGCTTTACAAAATATTATACAAGAAATATACTATAAAAAGAAAGAATGGTCAACTCAGGTACAATTAAAAAACACACAAAAATTTCAGGTTTATTAAACTGCCCACAAAATCAATGGATTACATGGCTTGAAAATATTTGGATCAACAGCAACTTTACAAATGCATAAATTCTTAAGGGTCCAATTGTCTTTCTTTACTTAAAAATCTGCCCTGGTGTCTTTGATGAAAAAAATGACATTTCTTGTTTCAGCACTTGGGCTAAATTGAGTCGACTCAAGAACCAATTGACATGAGCTCGACCATAAATTACCTTGCTGGGCCCTCTTGGCTGTTGCCCAATGAAAGAAAACATAAAGAAGAAAAAATAAAAGTACATTTAAATTACTTTCCAAAGCTGATTTTTTTGTCTTTTCTTTTTTTACTGAAACAAGAAACTCTCAGATGCAAGTCAAAAAGCAGAAAATATCTTACAATATTAAAAAGTCATCTGTAGTTAGGTTCGGCATATTAATGAGATCCTGAGCACTGAGCATTTATGGACAATATGGCCTTCGTTTGATGAATAAAAAGGAAATTCAACACAAACACGTTGTTAAAACCGTGCCAGAAGATGCGCTAGTTTTCTGTCATTTTAATTACAATCAGTGCCAGTATCTGTATTTACCTGCGAAGGCCTCCAAGGAAGGGTCATGGAAGCTTATTTGGAATAATCCTCTCAATTAGGAAAAAAGAAAAAAGAAAGGAAATCAGATCACTGTGGTTTAGAAATAGATATTTGCACGGAAAAGTTTTTATCTCTTCTCTTTCCTCTCCTGTAAGTAAAGATCTGCCATTGTAATGATCACCCACGGGCCTATCGACAGTGGATTCTGGTGCCGATCATCTTATTGGGAAGCCTGGGGTGGGGGGTTTTCTGATTTGGTCTCTTGAGTGGCGGGAGGTTTACTGTTCCACGGGCTGTTGTTCCCCAGCGCGGGTGAATTGTTGAAGTCCTCCTCGTCGTCCATGCCGTTGGCCGCATCATATTGCGTGTTTTCTAATCTAGTGATTAGCCTTTCGTCCTCGTCCCCAAACTCACCTCCCATCAGAGTTGGCTCTCCTACCACCATCACATCCTGTGAACAGCAGCTGACATTATTACAGGGAAACCTTGGGAGAGAGAAGCTCAGCTTAAAATAACAGTTGGGAGGAGTCGGGGAACCTAGGACAGACACACTCGTGTACTGTACAACGGGGTCAAGTCTCAATGTCGGGGGCCGAGACGCATATTTGATTTCTACAGGAAATAAACATCGCCTCCTGATGTGTAACAACCACGCGAGTTTATGTCCTTAGTGCGCAGCCTGACACTGGAGAACGAGCAATGCTAGCAATCTGCAGAAATAAAAAAATGTATTTTTCAAAATTAAAAAAATCCACGCTTTCAACTTGCCGACATTGGGGACTTTGGAGAGGGCTGTGGAACCTTCTGCTGGGTGCTTCTCAATACCTCCAAAAATCTGCCACTTTTATTTAGGGCCTGTGAGTGGCTTTGGAAACTAGCAGTGACCAGAGACACACGTAAGGTGCAATTCTGCAATATTCACACAACTCATTCCAAATGGTATGTTCTGTGTCCCAGGGATGATATACATTTTAATTGAAGACAGAATCTCTCTTTTCTCTACTCAGCCAGGCCCTTTTATGCAGCCAATATTCTTGACATTCTGCTACTTAATTATGGTAATTAATTTAGGTAAAGTTTTCGATAAAAACAATGTTCACACTGATTTGACAATTTGCATAGCTAATTAAGTCATTAGCAAAAACCTGCTGATTGCCAACAAGCCCTGAATTTACCATCTGTTATTTTATGGTGCCTGTCACCTATCACCACACAGGCAACCCTGCCACCCATCTGGGCAGCAAAGAGAACCAGTCTGTCCAGCTGGTGCCATAAAAGGAAGATGAAGAATGCTAATTATAATTACATTGATGAAGCTGGTAGTCATCAGAGATGGTAGCGTGCAAGAAGAATCCATCTAATCACTCCTTTAAGTACAAATTGTCCTTCCATGCAAATAAGTAAGCCACCTACGGTAGCTGGGAGCATGGGGAGGCCACAGCTGGAGAGGCCCAGGGATGGGGAAGAAGAATGCACACACAGGGCAGAGCTCCAGCTTCTTTGTTCAAAGGAGACCATATGGGGCTGATGAGTGACCTTGGCATGAGACAGGACATCTGTCAGGTGGATTCTTCTGGGCAGGCTCTGAGCAATATTCCACTTAGAAGTGCAGTAACTTCAGGAAAGTGACCAACTGCGATCAGCCTCCAGTGAGGCCAGAGAAAGTAGGGCTAGCCAGATGCTTCTGGAGATGAGAGGACGGGGTTTCCAGTAGAAAGGCTAATTCAATAAAATGTTTCGACAACTGGGAAAAAATTCTTTTGACTAGAGCTTTGCCCAGAGAAGGCTTTCCTGGGACGGTAGACTGGAATACTGCCTACAGTCAGGAAAAGGGCCATGGGATCTCTAAATCCCTTCTAGAACTTTGAAAGTGCCCCTTGAACAAATCCCTTAGTTTCCGCCTAGACTTTTAAAATGGAAAACCTTGTTTTATTTATTTCTGCTCCCTATCATCCTTGAGTTAGGGGACATAATCAATAGGTTTCCAAACTTTGTTTTCTGACTAATCACTCTTGTGAATGGATAAAAATGATTTTAAAAAGAAATGTCTCAAATGGGTTAAATGCCTAAAAAGTGAACTTGGTAAACCCAGCAATAAAAATGCCGGTGGGTATTCAGCTGGGTGCCTCCAAGAAGATATTTATCATGTAATGAAGAACCACAAATGACAATGGCATGGAAGGAGGACTGTTAAGGTGAGAGGCAAGTGGATAACGTCCTTCTGCCTGGCAGGAAGGATGAAGGATTTTAGATGCAATGTGGCCACCGCAGAGACGTGAATGGTATTCAGTTAGCCAGGCAGCTGCAATATTACCCATTGGGCATGTTCAGGATGAAAGAGTGCCACTGAGTTACAGGCAGTTAGGAGATGACACTTATGATCAAGAACAAAGGGAGATGGAAAGAATAGGGCTAGATTGTACAGATCATGACATGAGGGTTAATCTCATTTCATGACTTGTGTCCAGCACACTCGAAGGGCTTGGAAAACACATGCGTAAGGCGTCGCAGGGCAGGAGAAAGATGTTAGAACCAACCATGTGGGTCTGCATTAGTATTGTGACTCCAAAGTCATTGAGAGAGGATGGGAGAGTATGAGGAAGCATAATTTGAAAGAGGAGGAGAAAAATAAAAAGCAGCCAACTTAAATTAAGCATGATATTAAAAGAGAAGCTCCCAACACTCCAGATGCATTCATTGAATTAGAAAACAACAGTCTTTCAAGAAAAGTACTATGAACAGAGTGGTTTGAATAATTTCGAATGGAGCTGACAGGCTGGTAATCTGTTTGGATCTTTGCTCTAGGAGCAGCTGGAAAAGATGTCTAGGCATAGTTGTTTTTAAACATACTAACATATGTTTTACTAATTATATAAAATATCCCTAGCTCGATATATAGTTGTGTGTGTGTGTATGTGTGTGTGTGCGCACGTGTGCACGTGCATGTGTGCACATAATTGACAAATGGCAAGTTAAGGGCTTCATATGCACATAGACAGTTAAGGCCACTTATAAATTTATGTGCACATTTCTCTTGGTTCTTCTAAACCTCTAGACTAGGATAGTGATTATCTGCTCTGGCAGTCTTGATTTGTTATTCTCACACAAAATAAAGCATGATGCACATTCTAGGCTGCCTCTAATTAGGGGTTGTTATCAGCATTTTCAATCCCATTTTGTTAAAAATCCCCCCAACATTGGCAGTAAGAGTACATTTCCTTCCCATCTCTATCCTGTGTCCCATGAGAGGCAACAGTGATTCATCTGAAAGAGGTCCATATGCCCTCAGCTCCCCACAAGGCCAACTTCTGCTCCTCGCTGGAAGCCCAGAGGTGCCACCAGCTCTCCCATTTCACATCTTCTCACTAATCCCCCGTGCAAAGACCACCAACCTCTGAGGAGGACTGGAAGTGACTCCTTTCAGGGCCCCTCAATGCTTCTCCTTAAATTGGCCAGAAGGGGTCACTGCTGTTGAATGACACAGGTCTCCATCCCTCCCAGGGTTGAGGCTGCAGTTCGGGATCGCTCCTAGCCCCTGCTCATGGAGTGAGAAGCAGAATCCAAGGATTAAACCCTAGCCCTCTCCAGACACACACATTGCTGCCGCAGCAGCTACACAGACCACGGCTGTGGTCCTAGTGGCACATGCCTTTGGACCAGACAGTGGATGCCTGCAGGTAGCATTTCTAGTTAACTAGTAGAATAGTGTTGATAACTCAGTAGACAGGGTTAAAAGATGTGGTCACCACAAGTCATCCAATGCTTATCATTTAATCTCCATTCAGCTTCAAGACACAAATTAATTTGTACATTTTCCTAATCTGCTTTTCTCCTTCTCTGTGACATCTGACAATTTTACTTCGTTAAAAGATCTTTAACTGCATGGTGTGGAGATAGTGCTGAAATTCAACTTTCACTTTCTAATGGTGCCTTGCTCTTACTCACACAAAATCCAAAGGGTCTCAACTCGTTAAAAACCCTCTGGACACAGGTATCATCCAATAAAATACAGTTGTTGATTTGGAGGACAGAAGCATAATAGAGCACAAAAGTACATCCTCTCTCAAATGAAATTGAAATGATTCTGACTAGACCATGTGTGTCAAAATATCTGACATGTAAGCTGCTACTCTCCACTTCTACAACTATGGCAGACATCACTAATGGATGGCCCACCAAACCCAGTCTAGATCTTAGAATCCTCCTCAATACCATACTCTGAGGGCTGGCAGGAGAGAACAACCATCCTTACCATCCCTAGATTAGACAGTGAGCTTTTCAATGACAGGGCTCTGTTGTTGTTACTTTTTCACCTTGGTATTGCTGGTACCTGTCACAGCGTGGGCACATAGTAGGAGCTCAGGAAACATCTGTTGAATTGATTGGGATTCTTGCAACTACAGTGCCTTTAAGTAGCTATGTCACCATTCCAGAATCCTCTGAAATGCCCTTTTCCTTATTTGCTAGAGGAAACTAACGAATGTTACTGCCTTTAACTCCAAGATTGGATAAATAAATGGGCTCCTGTGTACACTTTTTCAGTTAATTTATCTAAATCAGGCCATTTCCTCTATCCAAAATTTCACCAGGAATGGGCATAACTTGGTACTTTAATAGACTACTTTTCCTCTTTTAACTTTTCCCCATGATCTTTAGAGGTAATAGGTGTAAAGCCTAGCTCAGAAAGCGGAGGACCACCTGGGGACTATTGTCATCATTTGAAGACTATAATTTGTATCTTTGTAAAATGTAACATAGCACCTTCCATTTTAGGCTGGTCATTCTCTCCATGACCCCTTCTTTCTAATACAATGGGAATGAAAAATATACCCTCTGTCTGTGGGAGACGGGAGAAAAGACTCAATGGCCCAAGGAATCCTCAGGGTACTGATGGGGTTGCTTTTGGCCAAAGAGAACTGGCCAGTGGAAAGTGGGTACAAGTGGGTGGGGGAAGACTTGAAAGACACACTTGAAAGTAAGTGGGAATCCCTGTGTGAAGGTTCACTCCCACGTGGAAGTGATGGAGCAGGATCAGAACAAGAAGGGTAAGGATCAGAGAAGAAGGGTGAGGGGGAAAAACATGGGAAAGACGGAAAATGTAAAACTGTACTGGTTGAGGGATGTAACAAGAAATAGGGCAACTTTGGAAACAGGGTATCTAGAAGGCATCCGCAAAGCACTAAGAAAATCTCAGGATCTGAATGACGGCCAAACACCTGGTGACAGGGTGATATGACGGGACAGTAGAGAAGGAACAGCAGCAGTTTAAGGGAGCTAAGGACTTAAGGAGATATTCTAATAAGGGGCTGGGGAGTTAGGAGATGGGAGGGAATTAGGCAGAAGGGACAGAGTTCAAGAAGAATGAACAGGAGATGCAGAAAGTTCCTGTGCAGTTTTCGCTATACGGGACTACCCTCAGCTGTCAGCTTTGGAATTCAAAGAAGTCCCCTTCCTAATGGCCTTTGTCAAGATCAAGAAATGAAAGAAAGGGGCCAAGGGATCGAGAGAGTTGAGACCAAACTAGAGGCTGATCCTCCTTCCCCCTTAGCTAATGAAATGGGCTAAGCGTGAGCTTCACTGAGCTGCATTTTCAGTGGCTGCCGGTTAATTACCTGAGACTTAAAATAAGAGGGGACGCCCATGTTGGGAGGGCCCAGTCAGATTACAATATGGGACTGAGCCGCTGGGAGCTAGTTTCCAGTGGAGCACAGAGTCTCCAATGATGGTGCTGAGAGGCCCTAATATGCCACCAGGCATGCTGCTAAGTGATATTTTAATTAAACCTAAAGTGACATATCTCCTGTCTGTGACTCTGATGGCTTTTTAATTCAGGTCCCATTGCAGCACCACTCTTAATATTCCTTTCTAATTCCCAGTTTGCGGGGGAAGGTTTCCATGGCAGAGTTCCTCCCTCCCTCCCCGACCTCTGTTCCTGCCTTTCCACCCTCCCCCACCTCCAACCTGCCCGGAATTTTTTTTTTTTTTTTTCCCACTGAAAAGAGACGTTAATTTGGGCCCTTGGAGTAGGAAGCAGGCAGTTAGGATTTCAGGCCTAAGAGGAAAGCGAGACTTACAGGTACCTGACTGGACAGACTCAGGTTTGCGGCCGTGGTCTTCTTCTTGCTGCCAGTGCTGTTTGCGTTGTTCCCAGCACTGCTGTTGGAGGTGCTGCTGGTGGAATTTTTCCTTTTTCTCCGTTTGGTTGTTGGTTGCCTTGTGGGTTCTGCTGCAGTTTGGAAAAGGGAAGAGGGGTCAGTTCTAGGGCAGAAACAACAAGGCAATCATCTGTATGGTTCCTCCAAGAAGCGGCCTTTGTAAACTGAAGAGCAGACTATTTAAACATTTTCCATTTCTTATAACTTTAGAAACAATAAAAGGAGAAAGCCGTAGATGCATTTCTAGCACAAAATGTGTGACACTCTTTTCCTTGTATGTAGATCCAATAACTTTGATTTAATTCTCTCTAACGATATGTATTTAATTTTGTAAAAATATTTTTTAGGAGTGTAACTACAAGTACCACTTTCACGATTGGATTTAAAATATTTTTACTATTGGAAAATTAGGGACACTTTTTTCCTCTGGTATATCTTCTCTTTAAAACAGAGGACTCCTGGGATCCCTAGGGTACCTCCAAGCTACTAGTGAAGTGTGAACTTTAGGTAGCCAAATTCGTGAACCAGTGTGCAACAGCAGCATCTACTGGTGGAATGCCATATTGCAGCCCACCTCTAGTATACCTTCATAGGATTCTCAAGTAAAATCAATTCCATCAGCTGTGGATGTGGAGCTTAGGGATTCCCAAGTTCAGAGGGAATAATCGTGGTTTCGGCCCTGCTGTTTAATGAATGCTACTACTTCCAAAATTGCCAGAAAAAAAAAAAAGTCTGAGTATATGGTATAGCCAGCATATTACTGAGGGGAATCTAGACCTCTTAAAGGCCTATTCAGAAATAGAGAAAAATGTTTTTGACCTGAAGGATGAGGCAACACCTTAATGGGAATACAGAGACCCAAGGTAATATGTGGTAATTTCCTTTATTTCCACATTCTTTATTTATTTGTTTGTTTACTTATTAGGTATAGAACATTATGCAATGCCTGGCACTATTCTTAATGTTTCCAGTGCATTAATTATTGGTATTCAAAAACCCTATTAGTTAGGAACTATTGTTTTAATCTTTGTTTTGTAAATGAGAAAGTTTCAGAAGCCTTCTCCTGGCAGTTACTGAATAAGTTGGACATGGCAAGTAACAGCATCCTTTTTTCTAACTATATTTTATACCTGACTGTGATGGAGAGCAGGCAAGCCAGGGCTACACTGGAACCAAATAAGAGGGCCTTGTAACATGTGTTTAAATCATGTGTATTTCTTCTTAACTTGAGAATCCCTAAAATGCCTATTCTGGACTATTTCCATTACCAGTAGATGGCTGTGGTAGTAAAATCAGGGACTTTGGAGACATAAAAACCTTTTTGTGACACAGTCCTCCTTCATTTGTTAGCCAAGAGACTGGCTATGCCAAATTACTACCTTAAGTCTCAGGGCTCACTACATAAAATGGGGATAATACACATAAAGTTATGGTAAGGATTCAATATTTCTGAATGTTTCACTCAGTGTTGTACCTCCCTAGTGGCTAGAACCATGTCTGGAGACTAGTAAAACTCTAAATAAATAACTGTTGAATGAATGAAGGAATTAATGCATAATAAATTAATTATATATGCCTATGTTGGAAAATATAGGTGCTGAGAGCATTTGCTGAGTGAAGTACTTTTTTCTCATATAGTCTTATTAGCATTAAAAGAAAAAATAAAGCGAATTTAAGTACATTTAGTATATTTGAAAAATAATATTCTAAAATTCTAAAATTCCCATAAGATGTGGATGTAACTATTCTACATAAAATAACACTTATTTTCTCAGCTTTCTAAATATGTATTTGATTAAATTTGCTGTATTCATTTTATATAAAACCCCTGGCCAATTACCAGCCGAAGGTGACCATTATATTTTGTGATTCAGAAAGCTATGTGCCTCGTGTTAATAATTACTCTTTATAAAAATAACTTTTAGCAAATGGATACATTTTGCTTTTATGATCAATGAGGCTCAGCACACGCCTGGGAGTGAAAACGTATTAGATAGGAAGACAATTAACGATGACTTGAAGCGGCAATTTCAGATCCCCAGCAGGAGACTATAGTATCTAAACTGCATTCTAGGGAAGTGAGGGAAATGGAGTCGTTTATGTATTCTCTTCATGATCAGAGTTACTTCTGATACAATGTATCTTTAAAAATAGAACAAACTTCATTTTTCCTTCATTCCTTTCCTCCTTTCGTCCTTCCTTCTTTCCATCCCTACTTTTTTTTCTTTCCTTCCTCCTTATCTTCCCTTTCTTTCTGCCTTTTCATAATTTCTATCATTCTTAAAAAAGAAAAACCTAAAACATTAGGTCCTGAGAAGCCAGCAGTCTGGCTCAGTGGAAGAACCACTGGATTGGGAGACAGGAACCTCTGGCTCTGATCTCAACTGTGCCAATGACCTTCTTGATGACCTTGAACACATCATTTTAACTCTCTGAGTTGCAGATCCTAATCTGATAAGTGAGGGGACTGAAGAAAATTCTTAAGGATGTTTGCTTGTCACAAATTCAATGTGTCTATGTCCACAATCACGGTCAGAATATCCCTGATAAGCTACTTATCCTGATACATTTATAATCACCTTCTTCATTTTCACATCACTTCATCCCTGGAAGACACCTCTGAAAACCTATTTAGAGAGAGACAGAGCGAAGAATGAGGGTGGGGTGTACCTGGCGGAGCCACCATCCGCTGCCACTTCTGAAACAAGCAGGTCTTCAGACAGTCTCGAGGACTGAGGTTATAGGTTTTATGTCTTGACATCAGTTCCTGCATTGGCTCCAATATTACACACAACTGCAAGAAGTTCAAAGACATTGGCATTTCACTACTTTATAATATGAATGACAATAAATGATGTTAACAGCTGGAATCAAGTAGACAGCTTTAAGGATACTTTTTTTTCTGGTTTTGATTTTCTTTATGTGAGGAAAAAGAAATATAAAAACTATTATATCTACTTAATTTAGTATCATTTATAATATGATATTATAGCTGAATGTGATACACCCACACACACGCACACACACACACATACACACACGTGCACACACACACGCACACACACGTACAGATAATGGGGTGGATATATGTAGCTCTATTCTGAATTCAAATAACTCTCTCTGGTTAAAAAACAAACAAACAGATGAACGAACGAACAAAAACCTCTTCTTTCAGCACGCTTCAGTTTCTGCTCTGGTTTCTGTTCTTGTTTGTATAACCACGTGCTGTGAGTTACAATGTTAGTTCATGCAGATTGGTAGTGAAATCCGTCTTTTAAACTGGAGCACAGAGTGGCAACTACAGGCACTTTTTGATCTTAACTCTTAGAAAGGTGGATGGTGAATGTTATTTTATTTTTATTCATGTACTCATTTGTATTTTATACATGATGATACTGTAAATAACGTATGTCAGCATTCATTCAATGTGGGAGAGGTTCTGCATACAGCCACCTTGTTCCTTCCTTTGGTTAGTTTTTTTTCAGCTTGACTTTGGTCTAAGACATCTGATGACAAAGATTAATGAGGGAAACAAGAAGATAAAACCATTTAGGATTGCCTTGGACTTTTCCGAATTCCTTCTCAATTGGAAGCTGATCAGAATACCATTGCAATGAGAGTACTGTACCTATGAGGACAGAGACCATAATTTGGAATTATACATTAATCACTATTGCAATTACAACGACATAAATACTAGCCATGCACCTTCTTCTGTGAAAAAGCATCACTTTATTATGAAAGACAGATGTGCAGTCTTCAGCATCATCAGCCTACCTTCCTTATTAGCCCCTCTTCTTATGCCATCCCTCATCTTGAACATGTCCCTAGAGGACACACTGCTTTTTGTCCACTGAGCTCTCTCTAACTGGAATTCTTCTCTCCCTTCCTCCTGGCAAGTGCTCACTCATCCTTGAAAACATAGTTATTTCTGTTAAGCTTTCCTCTCAGATGTGCACTCTCCCCACACAGGCTGAGCCTGGTGCCTCCTCAGTTCTCCATAGCGCACAGCCCCTTCTGCTGTATAGACTCACCCATTCATGCACGAAACCATCTGCTTCTAAGTCTGCCTTTACCACTAGGCCATGAATTCTTCGAAGGCTGAGACTATGCCTTTTATCTCTGTGTTCCTAGTTTAATGCAAATGAATAGTTGCATTTAAAGAGTGATTCTTAAAAAGTCTGAAGGATCTTTCTATGCTCATGTTTCTCAAAGTATGGTCTAAGGAACACTTCCTTCAGAATCAAATGGGCTAACTGTTAAAGATTCAGATTTCTGGGCTATGCCACTTCTGTTTCATTGGGTCTTGAGTTGGAGCTCCAAATGTGCATATCCCTGTTGGGGCTCAGAAAATGATACCCCTAAGTGAAGGCCTCTGTATAAAGCAAGTTTGTCTTTGACTTTCTCCTGCCCTACTCTCTCCTGTCCCTCATTCTCCCCACAGCAAGCCATAGAAACTAGAATCCCTCTTCCCCAAGGAAGGGAATAGAAATCAGAACCTCTCTTCGCCAAAGGTAGACATAAAACCTAAACATATCATTCTAACTTTCCCCTGCCTTTCTGTGTAAGAGCTGGCCATAAAGAAATTCTGTGATCTGCTTTGGCAGTAGGTCATAAGACCCCCATTCCAGCAGCGATCCTGTCCCATACCCAGGAGGAAGGAGTGCTGAACAGAGAGACAAAGAAAAATCTGAACAGACAGGACTTGCTGGGTTTCCCTACTCAATTATTTTCATTAGGAATGAGAATGAATCATTTTTACTGTATCTCTGGGTCTTCATTCTGAAGGCTCCTGTGTCATGTAAAACTTTGATTCAGGCCAGGTGCAGTGGCTCATGTCTGTAATCCCAGCACTTTAGGAGGCTGAGGTGGGTGGATCACGAGGTCAGGAGATTGAGACCATCCTGGCTAACATGGTGAAAACTCATCTCTACTAAAAATACAAAAAATTAGTCAGGCATGGTGGCATGCGCCTGTAGTCCCAGCTACTCCAGAGGCTGAGGCAGGAGAATCACTTGAACCCGGGAGGTGGAGGTTGCAGTGAGCCAGGATTGTGCCACTGCACTCCAGCCTGGGAAACACAGCAAGACTCTGTCTTGGGAAAAACAAACAAACAAAACTTTGATTCAATAAATATGTTACACTTTTCTCTTGTTAACTTGTCTTTTGTTATAGGAGAGACCCTCACGATAGGTAAGAGAAGGAATCACACTTTTGTATCCCTATGCCCTCATATAATTCTGACAAACATGACTAGAATTTGAGGTCCACTACCCCATATATCCAGGGCTTTAGAATAGATAATAGGACAGCAAGACATGCACAAACCTCCCGTGGTGTCCAGTTCTAAATCAATTCTCTTCTCACTCCCTCCCACTTTCTCATGTTCTCTTCCTTCCTTCTTAAGTCTAAGCATGATAATTACCTTTACCTAGAAAGATTCTTCAGTTGTTTGTCCCTATTGCTGAACTAAGCTTGCTTAAACCGCTCACCCCATTTAAAGGCTAACTGCACTTTTCTTCCATTTGTGATTTCTCTGGAAGACAATACGATTTCAAAGCCTGAACAACACAAGGAACACGTGCACCATAGGTACCAAGACACCAACCCTAGTCAACCAGGCTGTAAAGTAATGAGACCTGAGTTAGTTATGCTGGATCTTCAGTCTTGGTTACTTTGATGTCCTTTTTGAAATCTAAAGTGTTAATATAGAAACACCTATGAAAAAGGCAAGATTACTATACAGTTAACTCCATATTCCAACATCATGAAGATTCTACATGTGCATTCGTCTGTTAAGAATGCCTTGCTGATCTCACTACAGGGTATATCCCAAATAAAAATAAATCCTTCTGCCAAAAGGACACCTTCACTCATATGTTCGTCGCAGTACCACTCACAATAGCGAAGACATGGAATCAACCCAAGTGGCCATCAACGGTGGATTGGATAAAGAAAATGTGGTACACATTCAGCATAGAATACTACACAGCCATAAAAAAGAACAAAATCACGTCCTTTGTAGCAACGTGGATGCAGCTGGAGTCTATGATCCTAAATGACTTAACACAGAAACAGAAAACCAAATACTGCATATTCTCACTTATAAGACAGAGCTAAATGTTGGGTATATATGGGCACAAAGATGGGAACAACTGACACTGGGGACTCCAAAAGCAGGAGGGAGGGTTGAAAAACTACCTATCTGTAGTATGTTCGCTATTTGAGTGACAGTATCAATAGAAGCCCAAACCTCAGCATCACATAACATATTTGTGCAACAAACCTGCACATGTACCTCCTGAATCTAAAATAAAAATCGTGAAGAGGATGCTTTGCTACAAATAAAAGTGTAAGTTACAGACTATACATTGCTTTTCCAAGCCATCAGTGCTCACCAGACCAAAGGGAGTGAAAACTTCCACAATTATCTATGCAGTAGATTTAAGAGTGGGTTATCCCTCAAAGAAGAGCCACTGCTAGATCCACACAGGATCAGAAGTTATTTGCATCTATTATTAAGCAAGAATGGTAAGAAAAACTTCAGAGAAATCCTAATGACTGGGAAACATTTTACAGTATTTTTTTTTTTTTTTAGTATTTATTCTTAAATTATTTTCATTTGGTTCATGTACCACTCATTGTAAATGAGCTTACAATGGAGATAAAATACATGGGTGTGGTGGAACAAATATGGATTTACAAGCTAAGAAGTCTAAGTGTGGATTTTGACTGTCACTAGGTATGTGTCCTTGGGTAAACTACTTAAAAACACTGGCTTTCAGTTTCACCTGCAAAACAATACCCATGTGATACATTGTTGTGAGACTCTGAGTTAATATGTCTAATGCATGACTATTTAATAATCTGTAGATATTATGATTATATATTAGCAAGCACGCATAGGTTGCAAAACAAACTACATTTCTATTACTTTGCATCAACAAACATTTATTGAGTTTCCTCCTAAGTATCAAGCATTCCGCGTGGTGCTGGGCACACAAAAATGAGAATGACACAATCTCTGCCCTTAGAGAGCATCCTTAAAAATGCTTTAAGTATATTAATCAACTATCCTGTGTTTAAAGTTCTAGTGTCTTAGGAAATCACATTTTTCCAAAGCAAGTATTTTTTATTGTTTGACAAGATAGATGGCGGGGATGACCTGTTTGGACCTGGAAAGGACTATCAGCCTTGGGCACGCTATGAAATGGGACAGTTACACCTGCTGTGAGGACCCATGAGCTCATTGTCTTTTCCTTTTTTGCAGTGTTTTTTCTCTCTGGGTTTTCAGCAACATTTCTTTTTCAGAGGCTAGTCCTCAAAATGTATCCCTTTCCCTTTAATGTAAAAAATATCTTCCCATCACTGTAACCCACCCCAAAGGAGCTTGCATCTCTGAATGCTAATCAAGAATCCCCAAAGACATTTTTTTTTTCCAGTGGAGAGTTCAGGGCTGGAGAGGCAGCCCTCCCCTTATTCATGTATGCAAACGAGGCTTCTTCTCTGCTGCAAAGACGCAATGGCTTTGATGGGCTGTGTGCTGTAGGTGGCAGAACTAACTCAGATAAGAGCCTGTCTTCTTTGGCAGTAAGCCAGTGCATCTTGGCAACAGCAAAGGCTTGGGACATTATGAAATGAAATCAGGAAACAAGTTGGGGGAATGGATTCCCTTAGTATCTAGTTAAATCTTTTGGGAGCTGCTGTTCCTACTCTCCCCAAGGTCTGAGACCCTCATGAGAATCTGGTAAAGGTAATACAATCTGCCTTTCAAATTTTGTACAAAATTTCTGTTGGTTGTTGAATCCTCTACAGCCCCATCCCTTGACTCTAGGCAGAGTCCCCTGTTTGTAATAAGTATGAGCCAGGTTACAAGATATATGCCTTTTCCTCATTGCCCTCACTCCACATACACACAAAAAAATACCACTCAAATGCACAATATAGAACTGAGTATAATAACATATGGTCTTTTGATGTTGAAAAAAATTAATCTGCATAGTCAGGAAGGCTACAAAGTGCCCACTGGACTTTTTCCCTTTGCCTAAAAAGAAAGGCCACAGATGAAATGTTTGCAGTATCTGCAGCAGCCTGCATGCAGGCTTGCACTTTGGTTTGGTCTCTTCCTGGGGTAGTACCGGAGTGAAGAATACCATGAAGAATCCCAGGACCCTGTCAAAGGGGAAGGGATCAGCACCCGAGATCACTCTCTGAATATACAACCCATAAACATGTGGTCCCTGTCGAGTCCACATAGGATCCCAAAGAAAGCCATTGTTCATTCAGGTAAAGTTCCAAGGACACCTTTTTGCAGATTTACTGAATGTTTTAGGCTGAGCTCGCTCCCCTATGCTTCTGACCTCTTTTTATTAGATTCTGTCCCCAACACTGACCCTTTGGTATGAAATTTTGTAATCACAACAGGAACTTGATGAATACGTGGATGGATGGATGGATGGATGGATGGATGGATGGATGGATGGATGGATAGGTGGAAAATAGATAACTTGGCCAGATTTATAGCAAGGAGTCATTTGTTAATGGCAGACAAATCAGGCACGGTCCTGTGGGCTCTGAAGTGATGAATTTGTCCATTTGATAAATAACTGATTGTCTCCTCCATGCAAAATGCTTTGCACAAATGCATATGTATGCCCTGGCCAGGCAGGAAGCTCTTAGCTCAGTCCCAGAATTCCTGCCTCTTCATATTAACAGAAGGCCTAACAAATGCAGACAGTGCAGTGTTTTTGCTTTTGTTTTGCTTTTCATCTGACAGCTCTCCTGAAGAAATTTGATTCTTTTCACTACAGTCATTCCCATTCTTCTGGAGCATCTCATTGCCCAAACCTCAGGAATAGGTGGTGCTTGTCTGAGTTGGGTGTGAACTACAAGCAGTATTTGATTATCTCCCAACCTATGCTCTGTCTACCATCAACATTTTAATTCCATCCTTTTTGTGTGACAGCCTATGGCCTTGAGCCTTCCACTCTTTGTATGTAGGTCTGTTCAGAGTTGCTAGGTCAACACGTTCCTTAGATCTTTGCTTGCGTTGTTTTTCTTGATTAAAAGGCCTTCTCACCTCTTTCCCAGTCATCTTAACTAGGAGTTGGCAAACTGTGACCTGTGGACTGAGCATTCATGCTTACTTACTGTCTATAGCTGCTTTTGTGCCACAGCGAAGCTGAGTAGTTCGACAGCCCACGAATTAAAAAATACTCACTATCTTGTCCTTCACAGAAAGTTTGTTGACCTTGGAACTAAACCAGTACTATTCCAAGGAGGCGGCTGCAAATGACTTGTTATGTCTCCATACTAGAATAAAGATCATGAGGCAGAGCATATTCAAGTCACTGCTTCCTTTACAGAGAAAGTTTTGTGTTAAAAATACATCAGATCAACTAAACCACTTGTCCACACTAAGTCACACTATCTGAACCACTAAGGTCCTCCAGGGTCCAGCTCAAACCCCACACCTGTCTCCGACTATCCTACCCTGCAACGGACTCTTTGGCTTCTGTAGCACTTATCATGAATCTTTGCACATCCCAGTGTTTATATTTGCATTAGAAATTTTCCTTTCTCGTGGCCTTGTTCACCTCTTATCTATGGCAAGCTATGTTTTACTTTTTATTTAACACGGTATTAGGTATGCTCAAATATTTGTTGAGTCATAACTTCATAATATCTATGGAACGCCTAGTCTATGTCTATCCCTGGAGTATGCACCTTAAATATATGATATCATTAACCCTCACCCCCACCTTTTGGCCCACTTTTACAGGTGAGAAAACTCATACCCAAACCCATTAAGTCATCCAGAACTAGTATTAAAGAATGTGGTTCCTACAGTGTATCCAAGGCAATACAGCTATTTGAAGGGGAGAGAAGAGGTTCAGTCAAGTGTCTCTGACTTCACCCCTGTGCTATTAATTCCTAAGTGCTACATTGTTTAACTCTCTGAATATCAATGGCTTAAATGACTTCTAAGATACCAAGTTCAAAGGCTTTCCCTGTTTTTGTGTTTCTCTTTGCAAATGGCATTGATCCACAGAGCTAGTAAATAGCAGACTTGGGGGTTTGAACCCAGATGAATCTGGTTCCAAAACCTACACAGAGGGGTAGGTGATGCAGAAGGGTGTAGGTTTTAGAACCAGATTCATCTGGGTTCAAACCCCCAAGTCAGCCATTGTCTAGCTATGTGTTCTTGGCCATGGAAGTTAGCCTCTTTGAATCTCAGTTTTCTCATCTAGAAATGGGGATAATACTACTTATCTCTGATAGTTTGAAAGTATGTAAGCCCTTAATACAAAAACCTGGAACTAGGTGAGCGCTCAAAAGATGCACATTGCTGTGATGACAAATGCTATGGCCTTAAGGGCCAGCCCCACTGAGCCAGGAGCTCGATGTGCTACAGGACTGGGAAGCTTCTTTGGGAAGTAAGTCACATGGTCTCCAAGAGTCTTAGGGTTACTAGATGGAATGAATGCCCCAAGGAGTATTATAATCAGGCCAATGGTACGTGGCATTTTAGTAGCTAATGTCTCTGATAATAAACCATATTTAGAATTCAGTGATGTTCAATTCAACAAGCCAGGTTCCCCACCACCTCCACCCCCAGTAGTTTATTCCTCTGGCTAAATCTGTAATAGAAAGACATTAGATGATTGGAGGTGGGGAGGACGATTAAAAAAACAAACTCTTATCTAAGGGTGAAGGAGTCTTTCCTAATTAAAAAATACATAATGGAAAGATAATATATGAAATCTCAAAGAAAAAAAAAAAGCAAATAATCCCCACCAGGAAGCAGATAAGAATGAATAACGGGCATCCACATGAGTAAACTCACTCTGCTCTAAAGTGGAAAAACAAGGGAGAGAGGAAACACTTTTCCTTGGAAGCCATGCAATTCTAAAACATCAGATTATGATTCAGGTTTATTTCCTGATAGGATTAAACGTAGATTGGTTGTCAAATTCAAAACATTCTCCTTTTTATCTGAAGATTCAACCAGGGGATGTGTTGCCTTTTCTGTTTGTTGGCAAATTGATTACTCATGAAAGTTATTGTATCCAACCCTGGAGACTGGGAGTCCGTCTGTTCTCAGGCAGAGGAGATTGGCGGCAGCTGTAACTCCACTCTTGAAGGGACCATCCTTCTTCCAGAGTGATCTCCCCTGATTTCACTTTTGAGGCTCTCAGGAAGGAGACCATTGACTGCTTTTCTGATCCACCCAGGGGAGAAGTGCTTGGCCTGTTTCCCTGCACTGGGGCAGTCCCATCAGACTAGCCAAGCTCACGATTTCTGCTGCACCTGTTAGGCCCATGAAGAGACCATTCAGGGCCCCTGCTGTTCTGTTCTTTACGTCTGATTCAACAGTCATAATTTCTCTGCCATTATCTTTCTGCATAGGTAACGCCTTCTACAATGCTTGGGTTATTTGCCTATTTGCTCTTAGAACTGCCCCTTCCTTCCAGCTCTACATGGCAGAAGACAAGCCCCTGCACGTTATTTCTCAGCTGTCTTTGCCAACTGGCTTCAGGTGAGGTTTGGCCAGGTGTAGGTACCCAGGGAGATTAGGCAGAAGATGGCTGTGTTAGTTTCCTAGGACTATCATATCCTGGTACCATGGACTGTGTGGCATTAAACAACAGGAATGTGTTCTGTCTGCTCTGGAGGCTGGAAATCTGAAATCAAGGAGTAGGCAGGTCGAGATCCCTCTGAAGGCTTCCATGAATAATCCTTCCACGTCTCGTCCTAGCTGCTGGTGGCACCGGCAATCCTTAGGACTCCTTGGCTTGTTGATGCATCTCTCCAATCTCTGCCTCCATCTGCACATGGCCTTTTCCCCTATGTGTCTCTGTCCTCTCCTCTTCTTAAAAGGACGCCAGTCATTGGATTTAGGGTGCACCCTAAATCCAGAAAGATTTCATGCTGAGATCCTAAACTGATTACATCTGCAAAGACTCTACTCCCAAATAAGGCCACATTCTAACTTTCCAGGTGAATACGAATTTTGAGGGAGCCTATTCAACCTACTCTATGGTTAAGGAAATAAGGAGGGGTATGTCTTGTCTTCTCTGTAGTTTAGGTAGCCTTTTCAGCAGCTGTCATCAGACAAATCCAGGACAGTTCCAGCTGATACCAGGTGAGCCTACGGTAACACCTCCTGCCTCTGTTCTTCTAGCCCCAGGAGTGGCAATTGCTCATCTTAGTTCTCCCTCGTCTTCCTCTGATTGCTTGTCCAGCTCCAACATCTTTATAAACATGCTATATTAAATTCTCTCTATTAAATTACCAGGTGTGTGTTTTGTTTTCCTGGGTGGACTCTGATTGACATATATGGTTTATAAGAAATTAGACAGTATGTGCAAGATATAGGACTTTGGATGTCTGCTAGCCTCATGTGTTGTGGCTAGGCATGCAAATTCAGCTTGGATTCAAACTCCAGCTACTAAATAAGGGGGTGACCTTGGGCAAGTGACTTAATCTCTTGACGTTTCAGTCTCCCCCTCAGCAAGGTTGGGATAACAATAGTACCTAACTAGTGGAGTTACTAGGAGAAACAAGCAAATTTAAGTGAGGTATTTTCCTAGATTCTGGCTTATGAAAAGTGCTCTATATATGTTTATTATGATTGGACTATTACCAAGCAGGGGGCAGGGGTTTCACAGAAGACACTTTAAAACTTGGCATGACATACCTGTTAAAATTTTATAGATGTTCCCTGCCGTGTGTGTGTATGTGTGTGTGTGTGTGTGTGTGAGAGAGAGAGAGAGAGAGAGAGAGAGAGACATGTATGTACAGTTGTGACTTCTTATCTGGGGGGTTTCACATCTGTAGATTCAACCAACCACAGGTCAAAAATATTTAAAAAATAATGGATGGTTGTGTCAGTACTGAATATGTACAGACTTTTTTTCTTGTCATTAGTTCCTAAACAATGCAGTATAAGAACTACTTATTTAGCATTTACATTATATTAGGCATTATAAGTAATCTAGAGATGATTTAAAATATATGAGCAGAAGCACAAAGGTTATATGCACATAAATGATTTTATATGAGGGATTTTGGTGTCTGTGGGTCCTGCAACCAACCCCCTATGGATACTGAGGAACAACTGTATATATCTCTGTATATATAGAGAGAGATGTAAATATATACACACACACACAACCTAAAATTAGATTTTGATGATACAATGAATGTCTAAAAATATTGGTCACTCTGCCTATGCTATACATCACTTGTTCTGACCATTGGACTATTGCCTCAAATAGCCCATCTGGGGGTTCTAGCAGCATCTCTAAATTCTAGGACACAGTAGTGAGGTGTTTACAAAGGAAAGAGGAAACATCTGCCTGAAAATATGCCACAGTCATTAACAAACATCTAGGGAGTGCTGTCTGTTACCTAGAGAGGTACAAGTAAATTTCTGGTAAGTTTTAAAAATTTTTATTGACCAATTATTGTTCTTCAGTTGAGCCAAGGCACTAAAAATGAAGGCCAGTGGCTCAGAATTACTCTAAATGGCCTCAAACATTGTCTGTCTATTGTTTGCCACTATATTAGTCAGTGTTCTTTAGAGAACAGAACCAATAACATGCATATATGTACATACATACATATGTACTTACGTATTTCAAAAAATTAGCTCATGTGATTTTATGTGTAACCAAGTCCCAAAATCCATAGAGTTTCCATAGGCTGGAAACTCACAATAGTACCAAACTTTATATATACTGCGTTTTTTTTTTAAACCTATATGTAGATACCTATAATAAAGTTTAAGGTACAACAGCAAAACTAGCAAGAATTTCTTTATTTTTCTTCACAATTTCACAGGTAGAAGATTCATTCTTACTTTAGATCTTAGTCACTTCTAGACTATTTTTCTTTCTTTATTAAGTCGGGAACTTTACTTTTCACTTAAAGGAAACACTTTATGGCTTCTCTTTGGCATATCTGAATGGCCAGCATCACTGCTCTTCCATTCTTGGGGCCATTACTAATTAAAGTAAAGGTTACTTGAACACATGAACCGCCATACTGCGACAGTCAATCTGATAACCAAGCGGGCTACTCGGGGACTAATGGTTGGATAGTGTAGATGGCGTGTATCCATTGGACAAAGGGGTGATTCATGTTCCAGGCAGGACAAAGGATAGTATGGGATTCTATCACGCTACTGAGAATGGCAATTTAAAACTTATGAATAGTTTAATTCTAGAATTTTCTCTTTAATATTTTCAGACCGTGGTTGACCATAGGTAACTGAAACTGTAGGAAACAAAACCATAGGTAAGAAAGGCCTACTGCATGGAATACTATGCAGCCATCAAAAATGATGAGTTCGTGTCCTTTGTAGGGACATGGATGAACCTGGAAACCATCATTCTCAGCAAACTGACACAAGAACAGAAAATCAAACACCATACATTCTCACTCATATGTGGGTGTTGAACAATGAGAACACATGGACACAGGGAGGGGAGCATCACACACTGGGGTCTGTCGGGGGAAATAGGGGAGGGACAGCGGGTGGTGGGGAGTTGGGGAGAGATAGCATGGGGAGAAATACCAGATAAAGGTGATGGGGAGGAAGGCAGCAAATCACACTGCCATGTGTGTACCTATGCAACAATCATGCATATTCTTCACATGTACCCCAAAACCTAAAATGTGATTAAAAAAACAATAAAATAAAATAAAATGAAATATTTTTAAAAAGGGCCTACTGCAACTAGTACTACAGCCTAGCTAAGCTGACACTTAAAATTAACTATTAGCTTGCCCCCTACTAGACTGGATTGTATCCTGTGAGTTTGTTTTATTTCTCTTTCAAGTTACCAAGCAATGGGTTTGATGTTTGTGGAAAGAATGAATGCTTGAAAATAGGGACGGGTTTGCTGGAAAACAAATGGACCGGATCTTGCTTTACCCATTCATAACTGTATTAACCTGGGGCACATTATTCCAGCATGTATCACATAGTATTTAACAGGGGCCCTCTCTATGCTCAGGAAGGAGAGTGGCCCTTGGGATGCAACAGCAGATGCAGCTCCCTCCCCTGAGGCTCCCTGTTGGAGGGAGAGACAGGTGATAAACCAGGATTCAAAACTGGATACACATAATAAAGAAGGGCAAAGCATGTCAGGAAGGGCTGCCTGAGGAATCGATATTTAAGTTGAGACATAAAAAGATGAATTAGGAGTCAGCCAGGTGAAAGAGAAGATTCCTAAGATAGAGGTAGGTAGAGCATCTCAGGCAGAGGAAAGATGTATGTGAATGCATGAGAACAGGGCATTGGAAACCATCACGTCGTCGTGGAAAGAGAGTATGAGGGAGGGGCTGAGAGCCTGAGCTGCAGTGGACAGGCAGGCAGGGGTTCGGTTGAATCGAAGCCTCACTTTCTGCCCCATAGAGGAGCTGAGAGGTACAGATGATGGAGGCAAAATCATTCTGTGTGTGATAAACCCTCCACAAATGCCGTTAGGGTTTACATTAAACTGAAATGTGTCAAATGCAATATTGTTCTTTCATCCATGTTTCCTGAACATGAGAAAAGCATCAGCATTTTGATGTGTTTGACAAAACAAAAGCACCAAATATCCCAAAAGGCAAACAATGGCTGCTTGGAGACTGACCCCGGGCATAGGAACCCTTTGAAATCACCCATCCTTGCCTCACTGGAAATATGTAGCTTTTATAGCATAATGGTTATTCTTCCCAGGGAGCTAAGAGACTAGGTACTTTGTGTAAGGTAACATTTAAACACTAACATTTATAAATGCAGCTTTATAATTGTAATACTGCAAATAAGGGAATTTGGATATGTTCCTTGAGAGCCGTCCGTGACAGTTTCCAAAGAACATAACTATCTTGTTCATGCAGTTATAATCCCTTCTGAACATTAACTGAGTGGTTATGCCTGCCTCCTGCCCTGGGATAAGTACCCACAAGACTGTTAAAGGCAGCTTTGTGCTGGGGTTTGGGGCTGTGTCCCTAAGGCTGCCGTTTGGGAGGAATTCTAGGCTGTTGGTCAGTATGGGGATGTAGTCTTCTCTTTCTTGGTTCTGGGCACGCAAAGCACAGCAGTATTTGGAATACCTGTCTTTTTGGCTGCCTTCTTGGGAGCTTCTACCAGGCAACAGCTCTCCAGCTCTGCTCTGACACAAAGGAAAGGAGCGATTTCTCAATAATGCAGTGCTCAGCTGCTCAATTGCTCCCCGGCCATTCCATCACTGTGTGCTTGTATCTGCGGCCATCTCCCCTCCCAGGGATAGAAGGAAGTTTGGTGAAAAGTAAGATTCATGTTGATGATGCCAGCACTGTATGAAAATGGGTTGGCAGAGGTTGTGGTTCATTCATTCATTCACTAATTCATTCATTCAACATTTATTTACTGAATGTGTACTGTGGGCTATTTATTTGTTCTAGGTGCTGAAGGTGCTGTAAGCAGGAAAAAACAAAATCACTGCTCTTTTAAGGAAACTGCATTTTAATGAAGGAGTCAGATAATAAATAAATTAAATAAACGAAAGATGTACTATGTCAGGTAGCGATAAGTACCAAAGAGAAAAAGGAATGCGGCAAAGAGATATGAAGTGTTGGAGTTGGGAGGGTTGAAAATGTGAATACCTTGGCCAAAGGCACCGAGATAGGAAAAATAGTGGCTCTGCAGAGATTCCACATTCTAATGCTTCGAATCTGTGACTCCATCAGGTTCCACGGTATAGCAAATTACAGCCACTAATCAACTGCCCTTGAGATGCAGAGATGAGCCTGAATTATCCAGGTGGACCCAATATAATGACAAGGGTACTGTTATCGTTAATTTTTGGTGTCGACTTGGCTGGATTAAGGGATATCTAGAAACCTGGTAAAGTGCTATTTCTCGGTATGTCCATAAGGATGTTTCTGGAGGAGAATGGTGTGTGAGTTATGGGACTCCAAAGACCCACTCTCAATGAGAGCAGGCACCACCCAATCAGCTGGGTGCCCAGAGAGAACAAAAAGCCAGAGGAAAGGTGAATTCTCTCTCACTTTTCTGGAGCTAGGACACCTTTCTTCTCCTGCCTTTGGACATCAGAACTCCAGGTTCTCTGGCTTTTGGATTCTAGGACTAGGCAGTGCCCCCCACCCCCCACCCATCAGGTTCTCAGACCTTCACACTGGGACTGAGAATTACCCCATTGGCTTCCTTGGCTCTGAAGCTTTGAGACTTGCCACGAGCCACACTACCAGCTTCCCTGGGGCTGCAGATTGCAGGTATCTGTTGCAGGACTTCCCGCTTCCATCATCACATGAGCCAATGTACCTAATGAATTCTCTCTCATCTATCTGTCTATCATCTCTCATCTATGTATCCATCTATCCTATTCGTGAGCCCTGACTAACATGGGTATTTAAAAGTGGAAGAAGGACTCAGAAGGTAGAATAAGATGGCACATGAGAACGACATGGCCTGACATTGTGTCTTTGAAAATACAAGGGTGCCAGGAGTCAAGGAATGTGGATGCCTCTAGATGCTGGGAAAGGCAAGGAAACAGATTCTCCCTGAGAGCCTTCAGAGAGGAACGCAATCCTGCCAACACCTTGACTTTAGTGCAATGAGATCTGTATCAGACTTTTGATCTATCACAAGATCATCAATTTTGTTGTTTCCAGCCGCTAAGTTTGTGGTCATGTGTCTTAGCAGCAATAGAAAACCAATATCCAATATAAGCATCCAAAAGGCAATTTCTAAATGAAGAACTTTGATATAGTTGCCATATTTAGCAAATAAAACTATGAGATGTCCAGCTTAATCTGATTGTCAGATAATAAATAATTTATTAAAGTAATACATTATTAATAACTTATTTGTTATTTATCTGCTCTCAAATGTAACTGGGCATCTTGTATTTTATCTGGCAACCCAAATCTCAGAGAAAGGTAGACAGCGGGATATTTGGGGAACCCATTCCAGGCAGAGGGAATAGCATTTCTGCTCAGGCAGAATTCTCAGGAGCAGAGGGAAGCGCAAGCAAGACCTGAGTTCTTTGAGAACCTTCTAGGAGGGAAGTGCAGTTGGAGTGGAGAGAATGAGGGAAAAGCAGGAGAAGCTGAGTTTAGAGAGATTGCGAGGAACTATTAAGTTAGTGCAAAAGTAATTGTGGTTTTTACAATGCAATGCCACCTTAATCCCACAAGAATGGCCGTAATCAAAAAAATAACAAAAATGATAGATGTTGGCATGGATGGGGTGAAAAGGGAACACTTTTACACTGCTGGTGGGAATGTAAACTAGTATAACTGCTATGGAGGACAGCATGGAAGTCCCTTAAAGAACTAAAAGTAGAACCATCATTTGATCCAGAAATCCCATTACTGGCTATCTACCCAGAGGAAAATAAGTCATATGAAAAAGACACTCGCACATACATGTTTATAGCAGCACAATTTGCAATTGCAAAAATGTGGAACCAGCCCAAATGCCCATTAATCAACAAATGGATGAAGAAAATGTGGTACATAGTCAAACTCATAAAAGCAGAAATAGTGACTATATTTAATAATACTGTATTGCATACTTTAAGGTTACAGGAGGGTAAATCTTAAGTGTTCTTACCTCACACACACACACACACACACACTGATTATGCAAAGTAATGAATATGTTAATTATCTTTATTTCAGTAATTATTTCACTATAAATATATCAAAGCATCAAGTTGTGTACTTGAACATATCCAATTTTTATTATTTGTCATGTATACCTTAATAAAGCTGGGGAAAAAGTGAAAAAAAATAAACTGTGGTATATACATGTGATGGAATACTACTTAGCCATAAAAAGGAATGAGTTAATGGCATTCACAACAACCTAGATGGGACTGGAGACTATTATTCTAAGTGAAGTAACTCAGGAATAGAAAGTCAAATATTGTATGTTCGCTCTCATAAGTGGGAGCTAAGCTATGAGGATGCAAAGGCATAAGAATGATACAATGGACTCTGGGGACTCAGGGCGAAAGGGAGGGAAGGGGGTGAGAGATAAAGGACTACAAATTGGGTTCAGTGTATACTGCTTGGGTGTAGGTACACCAAAATCTCATAAATCACCACTAAAAAACTTACTCATGTAACCAAATACCACCCGTTCTTCAAAAACCTATGGAAATAAAAAATATTTTAAATAAATTAATTGTGGTTTTTGTCATTAAAAGCAATCGCAAAAACCGCAATTATTTTTGCACTAACATAATAGATCACAAATGTCGTAATGAGGATGTTCGCCTTTGATCTGAGCGAGTTGGGTGACGTTGGAGGATTTTGAGCAGAGGTGGACCAGTGTTTATGGCCTCCTGAGAATGGAGAGAGGCTGACGGTAAGTAATGTGAGGCCAGGGCCTTTGGCCAGCCTTACTGAAAAGGCACACACAGTTGGGAGGGCAACAGGCCTTCAAACCAGCAGATTTGTGCAGTGCCACCTGCCACTGGAACCAGTAAGGTATAGACAAGTGCCTGGGGGGAGAGCAGAAGACATTAAGAGGAAAAAAGTGATTCATCAGAAGAAATCCGGTTTGTGAGCCAATGTGTAAGAAACATGGGCAAAGATCAGATGTATAGAGGCCTCATGAGGCTGAAGACATTATGTTCAAAGCCTAAGTTCACTCTGGAACTCAGGAAGAGAGACGTGTGCCATGACTCCTGCCTTCTCAGTTAGTTCAGAGCAGCAGAGTCTACATTGAAATCCCAAGAAGTCACACACACACTTCAATCTTCAAATGAACCTGGGTTTTCTTGAAACAGTTGTCAGAGGGGAAAAAATGATGACTATAAAACTCTTTTAGAAGTTTGTTAATAAATCACTCACTACCTCTAATCATCACCAGTACTTGGTGTTTACTGGGTACCAGGTACTGGGCTCAGCGCCTTCCCCTAGCACCATTAACTTTACAGATGAGGAAAGGGAAACCAGAGGGAATGAGTAACAGGTCCAAGGACACACAGTTTTTAGGGACTCATTAGCTTTGTCCTCCTGGAACTTGGCCCCCAGACCGAATCAGTTACCCCCATCTTAATTTGTATGCCCATGCTTGGGATTGTAGCTCTATCATCCTATGTTATAATGAGCTGAATATGTGTCTGCCTCTCTCATGAGCCTGGGATCCTAGTAGGCAAGTGGAGAAACAAATTAATGTTGAATGAATGAATGAGGAAAATATCTTTTCTGAAACATTTCAGCATTAAACCGTGGACAGGCTAAGTTGCAGGTGCAGCAGGGCCCATGTCCCTTCATCCTCAGCAGAAATGGGTCAGAGCTGAGGACCCTGCCTTCTGCCACCCTTTCTCCGGTGTCTTCTCAATGTGCATCACTTCTAATTTCATTGTGTGTTTCCTACAGAGACTATTCAAAGCTTTGAGAGAGATCACAGATTGAAGCTTGTTTTTATTTTTCCTTCACCTATCTGCATTTAATCGCATAGGTAGCTTCTCTTCTTTGTCTTCTTCCTGATGTTCTATCTCACTGTTTCCCTTTCATTTTCCATGCTTGAGAGCATCCTTGTCCCCTGCATCTTCGGCCTCCACTTTTATCGGTTTCTGTGTGTGTAAGTGTAAAGTTTTATGGTTGACATCTGTCTGATTCTGTCCACACTGACATTGAGTCCCTAGATGTGAGAAAGAATGTGTTCTTCATGTTCTCTGCAAGCAGTGAGACACTTGGGGTGAGCATATTCATTGGCAATTGCTGGTCTAATTGGCAGAAATAAACCAGGTGCCTTCCAGTAAGAAAGGCAAGAAAACACAACCATGGGTTCACTCTGGGATATGACATTTTATGGAGCCTCAGTTTCCCAAATTATTTATAAACCAGCAAGCACATATCATAAGACTCCTAATATTATAGAATTCTGAAAGCCAGCATACTCCTGGGCATTTTTACAGTAGAGACAGCTGAAGTTGATTGGGTTTAAGAGGCTCTGCCTGACCTCATACTGCTGCCTTGAAATCAGCCTTGAAATTGTGGCCTCTCTCCTTGTTCAAGGTCTTGCTCTTTTCACCACGCCATGACATGTTGTAACACCTTCCCCTTTTCAAATAGGACATCTGCTTTCAGTTGGGTCTACTCTCAAATGTCCTTGCTAGCTCTTGGAAAATTCTTGAAACCCATAACTCTTCTATGACATTCAGGATTTTCTGTTTTCCAATGCTGTTATGTATGGGCAAATATCAGTTTGCCCAGCAGCAGAAAGTAAACTGCCCAAGGGCACACTGAAAGCAAATCCGTCACTATGTCCCTCATGATCTGAGGCAGAGTCTAGTACCCTAAGTCCTGAAAAAGGACCTAGTTTATTTCTGATTCAAAACACATATTCATTTGGTCTGAAAACATAAAATAAGGGTTAATGTATACTTCCTTTCTTCTGGAATCTTTTGCATGATACAGGCTTTCTTTGAGGTACAGAACCTTCCCAAAATGACAATTTCCCATCTTTCCTCACTTCAAATCTATCTTCAAACTTCAGAGACTCTCCTGAAGTTTGTTACACAACTAGTAGCTCTGTTACTCCATCTAAACAGCATCATAGCTCTGCAACTTGGGTATTTTCATCTTCATTTTACAGATAAGCAACCTAAGGTTTACAGAGATTTAAGTGACTCAGCATTTATAAACGATCTTATTTTGTCCTTCCAATGAGGTTATGGATTATGACTTAGGATCCTTATTTTTAGAGGCCATCAGAGGCCATCACTGGTGTTTTTTAGAGGGGTTAAATGTTTTGCTCCAGACCCATAGCTAGAAAGTAGTGAAATCAGGTTTTGGTGTAACTTCTTTTGACCCATACCCAGAAAATTGCTTAGCAAACAGCAGGTGCTCCATAAACATATGTTGAACAAATGGACAATTCTGCAGCCCACGTTCTTCCCACTATGCTCTACTATTACAGAGTTGTCATTCCTCCCTCTGGCAGACAGTTCTGACACCAAGGCTGATTGAAAAGCGCGTTGCCAAGTCCTCTTTTTTCAGGCCACTTTGTGCTGTCCCAGTTCCTCTGCTACTTCCCTGTCACTCTTGCTCCCAGCAGCATTTTTCAGAGACAGCTTAGGAAAAGACAATTTCTCATTCCACCATTCCTCTTTGCTATCATGTGTGAAGGTGCAGAATGACACTTCCTTTCTCTTAATTTCTCCAAAAGGCAAACAACATATTATTCAGCAGTTCTGCGTCAAATCCCAACACCTGATATATCTGATGTGCAAACCATTTGCTTTCTCTATTTGTGAGGCCATGGGACCTTATCACTATTGCTGGTCTTCCTTTTGACGATGAAACACATCCCCTATCACTCTTCACCTGTGTCCCTGACAACTCCCTCAGGTTCACATGGCTTCTCAAACATTGTTTGTCTCGTTCAAGTTCTTGTGGGTCCAAAATAATTCATGGATTTAGAGAAATCATCACTGTGTCATCCATACTTGAGTGCTGGAATGGCTAAATAGATAGACACCTTCAAACCAGGGATATGGTTAAGGAAAATCTTACAGTTAGAACAAATTTTGTCTAGTAATGTTCTGTCCAAAAGCACCCAAAGTAATATAATTTTTCGAGACATCATGTAAGGAAATATGCCCACCCATAGTTTTTCCATGGATGCTTTGCAGTTCAAACAGAATGAGGAAGCTAGGAGAGGACCTGAGATGAGAAACACAGTTTTATTTAAAGATAAAACCCTCTAATAAAAGGCTTTTTCTGACATTTCATTCTAGATTAGTATGATCACTTTGTGTGCTAAAAATACACAGAGATTATGCATAGCTAGGATTTGGGGAGAGGGGAATCAGTCTCTCCCTTATCCTTCTTTTTCCACTTTCCCTTTGAATTTTTTTCTTTTAATTTTAGGTATGCCAAAAAAATAAGGTTTTCAGGAACGTAACAATCATGGATTTTAGGCATCACAATGTTTTCTGCAGGTCCATACAAATGCACACACATACCCTTCCATATTTCCTTACCATGGCTAAAGCACAAATGCAGTATTTTTCACAGAACTGATGCTATTTTTAGACTGAATTGTAGAAAGTCTGCAGCATTAATAAATAGACAAGAAGCACAGAGCCATAGCACATGGTAATATGCCAATGCAAAAGCTAGCCTGGCCTTTAGCCAATGAACTGTGGTTAGATGTTGCAACAACAAAAGTAAAAACACCGCTTACAAAGGAATGATTAATAAGCCGACAAACTTCAGGCATTTATTTTCTATTCTTCCGTGCCAGCTATAGTAACACTAGCATATTTTCAACTTTATTAGTAAAGTCTTAGAGTCTGGTCCTCTTAGGTGTGTTCACAGAGAGCTTCTTAAATCAGCTGCAAATTATTTGGAGAGGTGAATACTTGATGCATGTTACTCTTTTCCCCTATTACCCTAATAGACCATGTCTGTTTGTCTCCATGACACCTTGCTCTGAATAATGACCATTATGGTTCCCCAAACCCAATGCTGCAGGAAATCTACTGTGGAATTAGCATCCTGTGGTAACTCACCCATGCACCATGTTGTGGGATTTCTTCGGTCATATTTGCTTCAAGGAATTTCTATCCCTCCCTGTGGCAAATGTTCTCTGTGTGCCAGTTTAACATTCCTAGCATGGCAACCACTTTGTAGGAAGGGAGCCAGTCAACAGACTCCAATCTCCTATCTATAATAAACTCAAGATCTCAATCAGCTGAAAGAATGGAGTAAAATGAGGAATCATGGAATGGAATTAGGGTGACCAACTTGCTTCAGTTTGCTTGGGACTGTTCCAGATTTTAAAACTAGAAGCTTCAGCTCCCAGGAAACCCCTCAGTCCCATTCAGTGGATTGGCTTTACCCTAGAAGGAAGAGTCACTGGCTTGAGTCTGAAGGAAACCAGGAAGGGACCCGGCTTTAGAGACAGACCCAGGTTCAAATCCCAGTCAGGTCCTACCAGCTGTGTGACTCTCCTCATGCCTCAGTGCTATCAACATGGGATTAACCTCTACTCTGAGGTTAAGGAGCCAATTTCTAAAGCTAACAAACCATTTACATCTGCAAAAATAGAAATAATAACAGCTACCTTGTGGATCTGAGGAGACAAAGCAAAATCACAGCTGCAAGTACCTACACATACAAGAAACTGCAAACCTCACAGCCCTGGTTGCTGAGCTCCAAAGTGGATTAAGAGGGACTTCAGAAGTGGGCCCTAAAAAAGCAATGACAAATGACACAATCAGATTGTATCCTGGATGGCATGTCCCTGCGTTTCACTCTGAACATGGTTTTATTTTTGTCTAGAAAGCTGAGACTTCTCTCAAGAAAGCAAGACTGTGACAGAGACAGGCAGCTCCTTCGCCATGACCCTAACATTATCAGACACCTTGTCTGAGGGATGTCACCCTGGCTGAACAAATGGGTGCCTATGTAGAACACCTGTCCTTCAATACAATTCCATTCTGGGGTTGCATAAAAACAACTACTCCTGGAAAGTTGAAATTTTTGATTAAATGTATTCAAAGGGAGTACAGATTAATGCCTCTAAGCATGAGAGTATTTAATGCTTCCAGGCTGGCTCTTGCCTGCTGAAGTAAAAATCTTCCTCCCAGTGAAGCTTTTAAGTATTGATATTTTCTGCATTAATAATGCTCTAAACCACATTCATAATAATATAATTAGCAACACAAGTCATATCATACAGCATGTGAGGACTTTGCATTATTAATTACAGCAGCATAGCCTTTGTATGGAATGCTATGATCTAATTTTAGCTCTCAAGGTAAATGATCATAAACTTGGGGGGCAGGGGAGTCCAGCAGAACAACGCACCATGCACAACTCACGTTCCTCTGATGATCACAAAATAACAATTAATATTCTGTCCACAGTGCCTGCGGGGAGGAAACCCATTTTAATGTCCAAGCTTGAGTGAATTTAGCTGTGCTTCCAAATTTTGTATGTAGCAAAATGTGATTAATATCCTTGATGTTCTCATTCTATCTCAGCCTCCATCCTAAACCCATGGAGTATCATGATACTTTTATGTTAATGAAGAAGATGCCTTAGTAGGGGTTTTAGAAACCAAGTTTTACCTCAGTGGGACTTGCCTTATAATTTCCATTCCCCTCTAAACACCCTGAGCTGGCCTTGCAGGAATCCTCATCTCTGGCACTGGGGTAAGGGAAGTGCATGTTTTATTATTGATGATTTTGCTAAAGGTCTGTGCTCGTTCTGAGTAATGAAAAAATATATTCAGACACATAGTTGTGCTAATTTATATTTCTCAAGTAGCTTAAAAGGGTTTCTACTTTTTCTGTATCTTTATACACACCATGTATTATCATTTAAAAATAGCTTTGCCCATGTGGTAGACAAAAAGTGGCATAAAATTGTTACTTTCACTTTCTAAGGTGAATCAGAAGAGCAACACTCAGCTGAGATGCCAAGAGGATATCCGACCCAGATCTATTAGGGCAGATTCAGATGAAGTTCTGGAGGGTGCCCCTTACTAACCATCTATCTGGACACTACACCTCTTCCCTCATAAAGACCTGCCCAGAGCCCCTGGGTACCCTGAGTTCTCTCAGCTAAGGACATCACGTGAGCATGCCCACCCTATCCTAGTGTCCAGACCCAAACTACATACTGAGAAGTATAATAAAGACAGAAATGTAATTACAACACATCTTGGGTTGAGTTTTGTGCCAGTCTCAACTCTGCCCAAAGTGACACACGATTGTCATTTTTGACAGATTGAAAGCAAGTAAGAATTTCTCCAGCCTAACAGGCTTTTCCATGCTTCTGGGGCAAGGGGCTTTGGGCGAACCAGCTGCTGTGATTGTGTGAGAGAAGGGCAGAAGTAATTGCTAGTTCTTGAAAGAAAACCATTTGGATGACCATGAAAGGGGAGCTGACCACTCGCACAGGCAGGAGAGACCCTCAGCTAACATGATGCAATATAAAAGGCACAGATGGGATTTAGGGGTAGGCGGGCATGCATAATGGTCCTGCCACCCTCTCCCATCACTGTGCTGCCACTGTCCCCTCAGGTTCCTTTAATAGAGTCTTTGGTGCCTGATTGTTTCTTGGGTTCTTCAATATGGCAGAGACCTCAAGCTGTCCTTATAGTCATTCATTCATTCATCCAACAAATATGTTTTGAGTGTCCACATTCTGTGTGCCAGGTCCTATGTCAGATGCAATAAACAAAGCAGACATAATCCCTTCCTTCAAGACTGGGTGATTTGCACTATTATGGGGGAAGAACAGTGGCTGTGGAACATACCAAGGAAGAATACTCAACCTATACTAGGGTGGGAGGGCTGTGTTGGCAAAGGCTTCCTGGAGAAAAACATATCAGAACTGGGACCAGATGGTTTAGTTATTGATTCTAGTAAATGCTGGAAAAAATAGCAAACAATAGTGGTAGTACTTATTGAATGCTTTCATTATGCTCAGCCCTACGCTGGGCATTCCACAGACCATCTTCTCTATGAAGCACGTTTTATTATTATCACCATATGTAAACAAAGATACCAATGTGTAGAAAGTTCAAATGCTTTTTCTATGGTCCCAGGTAAGAAGCAACAGAGCTGAGAATTGAACTTTGATAAAAGGAATAATACAAAACTTACATTTCTAAGCACTGCATTATGCTGCTTACCTTTATGACTTGGGAAAGATCCTTGCAAATAAGCCTCAAAGTACTATTTGCCAAAGCAGATGAAGCTACACAGCACAAAACCCCAATTCCAAGTATGCTTACTTTGTCAGAAAGTTGGAAGGAGCACTGGGCCACAAAGGGTAAGGGCAATGCATTTGTCCTTACAGGATGGGTGGCCCTCTCCCCAGCCACTACCTTTGTTTTCTGTACTGGACCAGGAGAAGAAAAGTCCATATAAAGGATGCTCAGGTAGCTCGTTTGTGCAAGAGCAGATAGCAAGCATCAACTCTTTATCTCCCTGGCGGGGTGTGACTGCGGTGAAAGAGCTGCCTTAGGAATATGAGTAGTTAGGAAGGAGGTTCTCAATCATGCCTGCTTCATGGTAAATGCCATGAATTCTGTGGCTTCCCAAATTGATTGTGGTCCACCCCAGTTAAGTCACCTTCCTACACCTCACTGAGTGCTCCAGCGTGCTGTGCTGCTGGTCAGATGCCCAGATGGCCTCTGCTACTGTCCAGAGAAGTTGGTGCCTCCATTGGAAGTTGATACTTTTTCTTCAGGGAAAACATACAAAGGACCTGGCAGTTGGGTGAGAAGGGGAGCCAGAATGTGATGGACAGGCATCGTGTTAACTCTAAATGTGTTATAGAATGAGCACATTTGTTCTCTATCAACAGGAAGTCATCCCAACGTAGAGGAAATCCCAGTTCTGCCACCATCAGGAATCACATGAATCAGGTGGGTCAGGGGATAGAGAATGGCCTAAGAGGGGAGGTCACATTTCCAAAGATATGCTGGGCTGGAAGGAAGGCCTGGAAGGAAGCGCACAGGTTAATAGTCAAACAAGTGGGCGTTCATCCCATTTCCCTCTTTCTTGACTGTGTGGCCTTAGGCCAGATACTCAGGCTCTGTGTTCAAAATAAAGCCCTTTTTAGGGCTGCTCTAAAAATGAAACAGGATGACGTAAATGAAGTGCTGTGCCCACTCCAGTGCTGGTGCTTTGTCAATCAAAATGTTACTCACTTCGGTTTTTTCTTTTTCCTAAACTCATATTTCTATATTGCCTTTTTGAGGTTTTTACAGCTTACATTTTTATGATTGATATAAACCTGTGTGTGTGGCTGAGTGTCTAGGTTTTGTTTGTAAAGTGGGGACTTTCTTACTTTAGAGTCTTCCCTACTCATATGGAGAGACTGTTTCAAGAACTAAGGCTCTTAGAAACACCAAGACTTCTTAAATTCTTTTATTCTTTGTGACAAAGCAAGAAAACTATGGGAGAGTTTGACAGGGAAAGGGAAAACACAATGTAGTTTTTACTAAAAAACCAATAATTTCCCTTTCTCTTCCTTCTTCTAGAAGGAAATATGAAGACATCCTTAGTTTCTTCCTTCTGGGTGAAGACCCAAGTACAGATCTACTGCTCTCTTGGAAAGGATAATTCAGGAAAAAAAAAAGTAAATGTGAAACATATTTAAAGCAAAAGCACTTTTAAAATCTTAACAGTCTCATCACTTCTCCATTCTTCTCTTCTTTACAGAGGAGACCTTCGTTTTGGAAACAGAGCCCAGTTGGCGTTGGGAATGAGGTGCAGCACGGTGTCTGAAGTCAATGCTTGCCTATCTTCTACAGTTATATATGAGCACAAATTACGACAGTTTACAAAGATCTTCATGGAGGGCAATTTAGTGCTTCTAATGTCCTGCTAACAATCCTGAGAGGAGGGTCAGTGAGGGATCCTCTACTTCCTTTTAGAGGCATTGAAACTGAGGTATAGAACTTACATGCAAGATCCCTGCCCCTCAGCTGGTCAATGCGGGAGCAGGACTAGATCTGGTTCCTCTGGTGTCCATCCTTAGCTGACACTGGTTTCTGAAGCCCCAGTTCCACTTAGATGCTTATGGTATAGGACAGGGCACTGGCAAGAAGGTCTGCTTATTACTTACAGGAGTTGCCTCCCAGGGTCAAAAAATGAGCCAAACTGTCAAGGGTGCTTTACATTTATATTGTGCTGCTTTGTCTCTTTTGGCATCAGGGCTCGGGCCAAGGGACTTGGGCATGGTTGATCTGGCATTTAGGTCCCTGAGGAGGAGCTGGCTTGTCTAAGTGGGCTTCAGAGTGCCGAGTGTTTGAGTCATACCCAAACCATACACTGTTTGGCTTGTGTCCTGGGACTTTTTGCCTCCCTTCTTGAAAAAAAGCAGCAAAAGAGGAAAGTGTAATCACTCTCCAGTGAGCCTGGACCAAAGGCCCAGAGCAGAACAACGAGCCCTGTTTTGCTTTCTCCCAGCATTCAGAATCAAGACTGGCTTTGTGAGCCATGCTGCTGAGTGTGGTGTATGACCTGTGAAATGAAAAATCCCTGCTCTGTGCCCAGAGTCTTCCAAATCCTGCTGCCCAGGCTGTTTTCTTTTTATATCTGCTGGAAGGGAATCAGAAAAGTCCAACAAGAAAGCACAAACACACACACACACACAGACACACACACACACGCAATGATGAAGATTTAGCAGATGATAAGGAGTGTTCTCATGAGGTTTCAATAGCTTTTCCCCTTCCCACCATGCTTGTCTTGGTTCATCAGTTCTGATGTTTATTTCACTCACTTGTTGAGTACCTGATAGATATTATATATAGCAGCTAGAGGACAAGTTTTAGAGTCAGCCAGTATAAATTAGCTGTGTGAACTTGAGCAAATGATCTTCCCCCAAAGCCATAGTTTGCTTATTTGTTAAGTAACACCATCATAAGACTGAATCAATTGATCACTCACTCATTCATTCATTTATTCCTTCCTTCACCAAACATTAATTGAGCCTCTACTATGTGTTTGGCACTGTTATTAAGCACTCTGTATGTATTTTTTAATTTAATCATCATGATAACCCCAAGTAAGTACCTTTTGTTTTCCTCATGTTACAGATAAGGAAACTGAGACAAAGACAGATGAAATAACTCATCTGAAGTCACACAACCAGTAAGTGTTTGATTCGGGATTGGAATTCATGCATCCTCAGTCCTGATCCTGTACTAGTCAACAAAGAGGAAGACTTAGTCCCTAGTTTTAAGATGCTTCTAAGCAAATCAGGGAGACAGATGTGTAAATGGTTAAGTGATATGTAGGTGAAGTTTCACACAAGAAATATGCATACAGGGAGGTACCCAAGCTGTCTTACTGTAGTTTGGGATCAAGGAAAACCTTTACATATTGAATAATATGAGGTTAGACTTTGGGAAACACATGGGTACTTTCTGGGGTTAAACTTTGGGAGACATGTGGGTATTATCTGGGTAAAGAGGGAAGAAAAGGAGAGAAAAAGCATTCTAAGCAGAGGGAGAAGAATGTAATAAGGTATAGGAAATATCAGGCATGTTTGGGAAATCATAAAAATTCAGCAAGTTTGGAGTTCAGAGTATTTCAAGGAAAACGGAGAGACATGGAACTAGAAGGATAAGCAGAGACTTTACTTCCCTCTTGTCACACACACAGACCAGGGAAGTTTCTGCCCCTTTCACTTAGGTGACCATGGTGGTGATAGTCGTGATAATACTAGGAGAGATTTGCACCACACCTTATGAAACACATTCACATACACCAGGGAATATCACTTGATCCCATGAAGCAGGCAAGGCAGGGAGTAGTACTATCCCTGTGCCACACAAAAATAGTTTAGCTTCCAAGTGCTTACATGAATTTGTGCCAAATTTATTCAGCTACTCTCCCAAAAGAGGTCAAACAATGGTCTGTTTATCTAGAGTCCAAAATTCCACTGCTATTTCTCTTATCTAGTAAGACAAAATTAATCAAATTCACTAAAAGTCCACCACTACCGTTGCGGAAGTGGTGTTCACCAAATATCCGTGTGCTCCCCAGCATTTCCCAGCCATTCATGCAATAAAGTTGGGGTCATGTGACTAATTCTGGACAATGGGTGTATTAGTCCATTCTCACACTACTATAAAGGACTAACGGAGACTCCGTAATTTATGAAGAAAAGAGGTTTAATTGACTAACAGTTCTTCAGGCTTACTAGGAAGTGTGACTGGGAGGCCTCAGGAAACAGGGCGAAGGGGAAGCAAGCAGGTCTTACCATGGCAGAGCAGGACCGGGTGGGGGCAGGGGGTGTGCCATACACTTTTAAACAATCCCATCTCGTGAGAACTCACTCACTGTCAGTAGAATAGAAAGGGGATATTCACCTCCATGATTCAATCACCTTCCACCAGGCCCCTCCTCCAAATCAATCTGAGATATGGGTGGGGACACAAATCCAAATCGTATCAATAGGCTATGGAGTTGACATAAAGTGTCAGGTTAGGGTGGAGCCTAACTGCTTTACCCCTGATATTGCAACCTTGGACATCATTTTTCCATATGATGTAGCTTCAAGATGAAGGAGGATGGTCAACCTAAGCCTGACTTTACAAACAAAAAATGTCTTTACTGAGTTAAGCTAACTGAAATTTGGGTTCTTATCTTTACTCCAGCATCCTATCTTAACTACTACAGTTCTCAAAATGTTGGCATTTTTTCTACCTGTCTTTGTATTTCCCAACAACTGTCCCTTTCCAATTCATTTGTAAGCCTCACTGAACCACTTAGAGTTCCTGGCTATGTCCCTTGAGAATCATTTATTGAAGGTCTCTTCCTCTCCTACTTGATCGTAAGTTCCTCGAAGGCAGAGCTGTGACAATCACTTTGAAAAAGAAATTATTTACAGAAAGAGTCTGGCACAAAAGAAGTATGCATAGAATTGGATTTTATTTTTTAAAAATCTATTTAAAAAAGGACTCTTTTGCTTGGGATACTTTTGGACTCCCAAGTCTGATTTATTGTCTGGTTTATTAATTTTAGTAATGATAACATTTCATGTCAGATGATTCTCTGACTTGGGCTTTCAGTCTTTAACAACTTTTTTATCTTTATTCCAAATTAAGAAAAGGCAAAATTTATAGAGAAGCACCTTATCTGTGCTCAACAAGAGTTCTATGCTTTCCATGAAATGCTGGATAAGCTACAGAATGAAAAATAGTGATGTCTACCAAATTAGTAGCATAAGGATTGAGTACATAGTGACTATCTGTTAAACTTTAAAATTGTGCTTATTTTATAATAGAACCTGAGTATTTTCGGAGTTATGTGGGGACATGGAGCAGGTGAAATCCAGGTGATCACCATGTGAAATGGTTTGGATACATGTCCCTGCCAAATCTCATGTTTAATTATAATCCCCAGTATTGGAGGTGTGGTGTCGTGGGAGGTGGTTGAATCACGAAGGTGGATTTCTCATGAATGGTTTAGTGCCATCCACTTGGTGCTGTCCTTACAATAGTGAGGTTTTATGAGATCTGGTTGTTGTAAAGTGTGGCACCCTCTCCACCTCCTTGCTCCTGCATTCTTCATGTGGTGTGCCTGTTCTAGCTTCACCTTCTGCCATGAGTAAGAGCTCCCTTAGGCCTCCCCAGAAGCCAAGCAGATTCCAACACTATGCTTTCTCTACAGCCTGCTGAATCATGAGCTGATTGGACCTCTTTTCTTTGTAAATTATCCAGTGTCTGATATTTCTTTATAGCAATGCAAGAATGGCCTAATACACTACAATTGAGGATCCTGAAGCCATGGATGACAGTCAAGTGTGTGTCTCCCTGCTTGGGTCATCCCAGGTAAGGTCTGAGCAGCAGGCAAGAAAATCTGTGCAACATTTGCATGCCACTTATCACTTCACCCCTCAGGCCCACATGAATGCATATCAGAACCAATGCAAGAGAAGGATGCCAGAAAGGTGGCCTTAAATCTCACCTCATGTATCACATAAAACATAAATGACAGTTTGGTAATTTGGCTACCATGCATGACAGCACTCACAACTGATGGAGTGATGCATAGGAGTTGAGAATTGCTGCTCTGGGAAATGTGTGGGGAGTCTCTATTGAAAAAGTTTTTATCTAAAGGAGTGAAAATGCACCTAATTAGGTTTTCTGTACATGTTTTGTTTCCCAATTATTTTATGCCTCCTTCTTTTTTCATTTCCTGGAGAACTTTCTGGCAAGAACTTCTGGCAGTCTCCTGTTTCTCAGATGCCTGGCTCACTGACACTCACATAACAGCAAATCCATATACAGTCCTCCAAGATTACATTGGGGGCGGGGGCAGGTAGGCACAAGAAAGTCAATGCCCTAGAAGGCACCCTCATTTACTCCTTCACTAAAAAAATAATGACTGAACACTTATCAGGTACCAGGCACGTGAGAAAAGGCAGTGAGCAAGACTGATAAAGGGCCCAGCCCCCAAAGCCTCATATTCAGAAGCTGGGAGAGAGATGAGAGAAAAGTAAATAAATAAACAAGACATCTTGGATGGCATTTAATGCCTTGAAGATAATAAAACAAGGTGTGTGATAGAAAATGGCCAGAAATGAGAAAAGCAGGTTTGATGAAGATCTTTTCAAGAGGACATCTGACAAGGATCTAATCATGCAATAATGTGCAGGAAGAACCTTCCCAGAGGCTGGAGGGAAGGATGGCGTTGGTTTATTTGACAACGGCCAAGTGGCTGTAGCAGAGAGAATGAAGGGAGGAGAAGCAGAGGCTAGATGATTATGAGCCTTATAATCCATTCGGAGACATTCCAACTGCAAAAGGGGGCCATTGGAGGAGCCCTTGTGGACATTACAATACAAGGTTGAAGTCCAAAAAGAATAGTCTGTTCATTGACCTACCCTTGTTCCCTAAATTCTAGATAATTCTCAATAATTGTTTTTGTTTTTTCCCTTTCTCTCTCTTTTCCTTTCCTAAGAATTACTCCATTCCCAGTCTATAGCAGGTATTGTGCTAGACTTTGGAGATGTGGCAATGCACAAAAACTAAATTCCTGCTTTTATGAGGAGACAAACAATAGACAAACACATGTAGCATGGGTTTGGAAATGTTTCACTGTATGAAGGAGAAACAGAGGATCATAAGCAGTGTCATGGATGTGTGTAGGCACAGGCTGGCTATTTTTGCAGAAGGTCTTTGAAAAATAATTGGAGAAAAGATGGAAGAGGAGAGAAGCCTATGAACCCTGTGAACATCTAGGGGAAAAGCAGCCAAAGATGTGGGGACTGCAAGTCCAAAGCCAGCGGCAGGGAGCATGCTTGGTGTGTCTGAGAAAGAGCAGCTGGCTTGGGAGAGTGATGGAGGAAGACAGTGGATGGGAGGACCATAGGGGTGACCAGACCAAGTGAGCTTCACGAGTCTAGGGGAGGACTTTGGATTTCATTCTGAGATGGCAAAACCATGGAGTTGTTGACAGTGCTATAACATTGTTCCATTTAAGCATAAAAGGCTCAATCTGGCTGCTCCACCCAGAGAACAGCTGAATGGAAACAGCTGGAGGAGCCACAGTCCTCGGGGAAGGGGAGAGCTGTGGGATTCAGGGCATGGTGTGAAGATGAATCAGCAGGATTTCCCAGCAGGGTAAATGGGGCTGGGAGATAAGAGGGAAGTGAGAGAAAACACCAGGGACATTGGCTGAGGGTGTACAGGAAAGGCCAGTTTAGGAAAGGGTGGAGGAACCGGTTTAGTTCTGACCAAGATGAATCTGACGTGTCTTTTAGACTTCTGAGTGAAAACGTTGAGGAGGCAGTTGGTTGTACCAGGCTGGACTTTACAGGAAAAGTGGAAGCTGGAAATATATTAATAAATGAAGTTGTCGGATTAGAGATTGTATTGAAATGCATAGGACTGAATGAAATGTTCTAGCATATGGTATGAAAAGAGATAAGAAGAAATGTGTGCACTGAATGCACACAACGTGCGCAAGACAGAGAACAGCTAGTGAGGATGGGGAGGAGAACCAAGAGAGCATGATGCCCATAGATCAAGGGAAGAAGGATTTCATGGAGAAACACCAGCTGTAGCAAAGAAAAGGATGTTTGGAACTGCCTGCTCTCCTTCCTCCCTCCCTCACGCTCCTTTTCTCCCTGTCTCCCTCCCTGCCTCCTTCCTCCCGACTTCCCTTCCTCCCTCTTTTCTTCCTTCCCTTCCTTCTGTTCTTCCCCCCCCTCCCGCCTCCCTTCTTCCTGTCTTTCAGTTTTCCGTTAGTCTAAGATCCTGCAGGATAGATATTTCTGGTGCTCTTCACAGAATGAAGGGCCTTGGGTTTCCTCCTGATACCCTGCAATGCATGCAAAGACACAGCGGATAAAGAGATAATCATATCTAACCGCACAATTCATCCCTTGCACTCTGTTATTATATTAATAGCGCTGCTGGTACTTTCCACCCAACTTTTACCCGTGGAGAATTGAAAAGACACTCTGAGTGAAGGTTCAGAATCTTCAAAACGTGTACACCATCAGCATAAATGTCTCATTCTGGATAAATCTGCTTCAATTATATATTTAATTCAGCTGAGAGTTCCCCAAAGAAGGGTTATTCTGTATTCACCAGCAAAGTATTTTTGATACCCTCATGGGGACAATGATTTGCCAAAAATTCATGCAATCGTTTTTATATTAATGCAGAAAAACTTGAAGGCTATTAAGTCCATGCTTCTGACAGCCCCTGCAGTTACAAATAAAATAGCTAATGAGAAGAAAAACTGCCCCTACCGGCTTATTCCCAAAGCCCCAGCCATCTTTACGCAAGAATGCTGTGACAAATGGTACTTTTCACCTTTCTAACATGCCCCTTCTCCGATTATAGATTTAGATGGATAACATGACCACAAGAGTTAGGCCCTGAAGCAGATGATTGCCTCTGGCACCCGCCGTATGCAATTTGAGGTGAAATTTCCGAGAGCCAAATGAAATAATTGCAACAGGGTAAGTCTAACTCTGCCAGTGAATTTATAAAAATTAAAAGGTCTGAGACGTAATGCTCATGAACCCATTTGTCTCATTTTTCCTCATTAAGATTTAATTGAAATGAACTCTGGTAACTGTAAGAAAAGTTACATTCTTATTTCAGGCTAGCATATTTCAAGCATCAAACTCTCCTTGGGATCAGTTTGATGCACTGCTATTTCACCATTGATATTAGTGCAAACATACTAGTGAAATGAAAAAATGTAAGAAAGGCCATTTAATCCTATCAAAAGAGAGAGGTTTGGATATTTAAGGAGCACAGGTAGGTATGTTTGAAGGCACAATTCAAATAGCTTCTGCACAAATTCTAAAATGTGAATTGGCCCCCTACCATGTAAAACTAATTTAAAAGAAATGGAAAGTCAAAATACTGTCATGTAAAATAATTACCTTGTATAGATATAGTCACTAACTTATCTGCCACTTCAATGTATTGTGTGTAAGAAATTAATGTAAAATGCACTTTTATGTACTCATCAGAGGATCTGGGGACGTGAGAATTTGAGAGTGGGGTCTTCATTTGGGTTGTTTGAGGCTGCTAACATGGATACTGCCACTTACAGCTTGCACATGGTATGACAGTCCTGGCCACCAGGATCTCCAGCATCTTGCCACCCCTCTCCTATCCATACTGCCAAGACGAAAAAATGGTTCTTGCCAAAGTCACTAAAACCCCTATCTTTGCCCACAATTGTGTATGTTTCACACTTCCCTGGGGTATTTAACCTTATTGTCCATGCCATCACTTTTATGTTCAAAACGCCTTCTTGAGTTTCTAGCTCTCTCTTCTCCTGGTGACCTCCTTCAACCTCTGACAGCTGCTTCTTGGCCTCCTCCCAGAGTTCTTCAGCTGTCTCTCCCCCAGTGTTGGTCTTGCCCCACTCTTCTGCTTTAGGTTGAATTGCCTCCTCACTCAAGACCTTCTCAAGACAAGCTCGTTCACTGCAGTGGGTTGAATAAATGTCCTCCCAAAAGATACACCCAACTCCCAACTCTGGAAACTGTGAATGCAAACTATTTGAAAATAGGGCCTTTGCAGATATAATTAAGGTAGGGATCTCTAGATGATATAATACTGAATTTGGGATGGACCTTCAATCCAATGATAGATGTTCTTATAAGAAGAGAAGACAAAGAGAGACCCAGAGGAGAGACAGCCTTGTAAAGAGAACTGAGACAGAAATTAGAGTTAGCCTCGCACAAGTTCAGGAATGCCCTCAGTCACAAGAGGCTGGAAACAGCAAGGTAAGAGGATTTCTTAGACCTTCAGAGGGAGCACGACCATTTCGACATCTTGATTTGGGACTTTCGGCCTCCAGAACTTTGAGAGAATACGTTTGTGTTGTTTCAAAACATCAGATGTGGTAATTTGTTACAGTGGCTGTAGGAAACTGATACATTCACCCAAATAAAACCTCCATTCCTACCTTTAAGCCCAAAGACTCCCAATTTCAGAGCTTTAGCCCAGATCTTGCTCCTAAGTTTCAGATGCTTGGCATCTTGACAAGTTGTTTTGCAGACAGTTCCTTCTCAGGACACACATCCTACCTAGGGCTCCTGCCTCCTCCTTGTCGATTCAGCTGCTGATGCTGCAGACTCGGGATTCACACCACTATTCGAGAACTACTTACACAACCAATCTGGAACCTAATTATAGAGGCAGCCATGGGATGCAGGGACCCAGAACCCAGACTCTGAAGCCTGGACGTTTGGGCTTGAATCCTCATTTAGGCTTAACTTATTATTTAAACTTGAGCAAGAGTTCTGTCTTGTACCAGTTTCTGCATCCCTCTGGGTGATGAATGCCAGGGATGGAAGATAAAAGGATCTAGTTACCAAATTATAGCCCTAAAGTCCTCCGTTTTAACAATTAGCTGAAAGCCTTTTAGGAAATGTAATAGTCACTCACTATTTAGATTCCAACAAAGCACAACACCCTACAGACTACTGAGTGATTATACAAAGAGTGCATTTCACAAAGAAAACAGCAAAGTGTGCTAGTGACAGTGATGTGATTTTAGGGAGGTAAAGGACAAGGAATAGAATTTCTAGAAGATTAAGAGCATACAACAAGGCCCCAAGACCTATACCTGGAAGCAAATGAAAATATAGAAGCATGGCATCTTCTATGATTAGGAGGTATTGGAGAACCAAGGCTTTATAGGTTCTGAAACCTATAGATCAGTTATGACCTAGAATTGTTGAAGGAATCTGGTGTAGGCCATTCTCCTGTTCAGAGATTTTTCTGGATATCATAAAGCTAACAAGTACACAATTTCTAAGAGACTCTTGCAACCTTAGTGTTGTTTCTAAGTTTTTCCTAGTTTCATCTGAAATCCCCCAGCTTTTAGGAGCACTCAGTGGCTTAGTGTTGATGACAGGTTGACAGAGCAAACCAAGCATCTCTCATATGGAAGACAGTTAACATGGGAAGTTGTAACTGTTTTAGGGGTCTATTCTTAACAAGACCAACTTCACTGCTCTAGTTAGCAATTTTCTGAGGAATGAGTAGGAAAATAGGAAGGGACTCAATCTTTCCTTTTAAACCCCACATTCAGCCTATCAGCAAATACTATTGATTCAATCTTTAAAATACATCCAGGAGGATCATCTCCACTGCAATCACTCTGGTCTAAGCCCTCATCATCTTCTGTCTGGATTTTTGCAATAGTCTCCTGACTGGTCTTCCTATTTCTCCCTTTATCCAGCTTCTGTCTATTCTCAACGCAGCAGCGGAGTCTTCCTGATCAAACTAGGTCAGGCCAAGGTGCTCCTCTGTTCAAAGTCCTGCAATGTCACCCATATTAAAAACCCAAGTACTCTTAGTGTCTACAATGCCTCCTATAGTCTGTCTGCCCCTGGAAAGGATTAGAAAAGTTGCTTCCTCATGAAATTGGTGCCATTAAGCTCAGATCAGAAGTAGGAATATAGGAGACCCCCATGGACATAGCAGTTCCTCTCTATGGAAATATTTTGCTGAAGGGCAGCAATAAATAAAAAATTAATAAAATAATTAATGACTATAGTAGGCTGAAGGCAATAAAAAATTTAAATGGTGTGCCAGTCACCTAGACACATGGGTGATCACCAGTGTTAAGTGTGTCCTTCTCTTAGCTTGTTCAATCTGTTTCCACAGGACTTTGGTACCAATCGAGACTTCGGGATTTCTTAAACAATGTCATGTCCTTGAGCGTATACTGGCTTTGGAATCAAAAATCTTACCTAAGCAAGTTAAATAAACTCTTTAGCCCTCATTCTCCTTACCTGTAAGACGGGATAGTAATGTCTACTTTGGAGGATTGTATTTATCAACTCTCTACATTCCAAATTTCATTGGTATATCACTTTCTGTAGGAAGCCTTCTTAGGCCCCTACTAGAATTAATCTCCCTATCACTGTAGTTTCGTCTTCTATATCCAGTAAATTATTATGTTTTCTATCCCATTTTATTTGTTTTGCATGTCTGCCTTCTCAAGACTCTGGGTTCTTGGTAGCAAAGAGTAGGTCTTACTCATCTCTGTATTTCCAGTACCTAAACTGATGACATTGGTTAGATAAATGAATAAATGAGCTCTCAGAAGCAAATGGTGGGTCTATTTCCTGTGTGAAAGTCATGATTTTGTATTTCCAAGACATTTTCTCTTATTACACTGGTAAATTATATCAGTAAACTAGAAGAAAAAGAGTAAAGAAGGAAACCCATAATGAGAAACCATTTGATATTAATAAGATTGGTGAAAATTCCAACACCAAATGGTGACAAGAATGGGCATGATTAGGACCCTCATGCACTTTTGGTGGGAGTGCAAATTGGCACAAGCCCTTTGGAAAACAGAGTTTCAGATGCACATGGCATTTTAGCAAATAATTCTACTCCTGGTTGTGTGCCTTTGAGAAATTTGGTACACATAAACAAGGAGACTTAAACAAGGGTGTTTATGGTTAAGTACAGTTTATAATAGCAATAAAATTGGAAACTACCTGTATGTCCACCAATGGGAAAACAAATACATAAATGTTTGCATATTCCTATAATACTCCTTGCTGTACTTAAAATAAATGAATATAAGCAACATGAATTTAGGTAAATAAATCTTAAAATCATACTGCTGAAGAAAAAAAGAAAGTTGCAAAAGGACCTAAACTTTATTGTACACCATTTATATTGTTTAAAATAAGAAAATAAAAATTCATATATTATTTATGAATATATACATACATAATTATGTATCAAATTATACAAGTAATGGTAATTATAAAATTCTGAACAGTGGTTACTCGGGAATGAGATGGTGAAATGGAATTTAGGAGGGGCTGACTGAGGTTGTAATGTGGTTATTTCACAAAGAAAAACATTCAAATAAAGCATTCCAAAATGCTAAGATTTTTTAAAGTTATATCATAGATACATTATTGCTCATTCTATTCATATTAAAACATTCCATACAATTTTTTAAAAGTTAAGAAAACTGTATCTTAATTGTGGAAACTGCAGGTTAGCTAACTCTAGTTTCAAGGCACCTGTGTGTTTGAGACAGAGTCTATGAATTTCTTTAGTATGTAACCAAATGGACCAACTCTATAAAGAAGTCTTCTGTGAGTATTTGTTCTCTCACTTCAACTGTTTTTATTAATTAATTAATTTATTTATTTATTTAATTTTTTTGAGATGAAGTCTCACTCTGTGACCCAGGCTGGAGTGCAGTGGTATGATCTCGGCTCACTGCAACTTCCGCCTTCCTGGTTCAAGAGATTCTCCTGCCTCAGCCTCCCAAGTAGCTGAGATTGTAGGTGCCTGCCACCATGCCCAGTTAATTTTTGTATTTTTAGTAGAGAAGGGTTTCACCATGTTGGCTAGACTGGTCACGAACTCCTGACCTCAGGTGATCTGCCCACATAGGCTTTACAAGTGCTGGGTTTACAGGCCTGAGACACTGAGGAAACATAGCACATTTGAGTTTCTTAAAATATTACAAAGTGCGTGGTATCCAAATATCCACTCTTCATTCTTTTCACATGTTTTTTCCTTCCTACTTTGTAAGTTGCAGGTGTATAGTTCATTTATTCATCTACCTATCCAACAAATATTTGCTGAGCCTCTACTATTTATAGGCTGTCTTCCAGGTCCTAGGGGTAGATTATGGAAAAAAATAATCTTCCATTTGATTTGGCCTTTAGCCTTGTTGGTTTGTATTATATTTATGTACCTGCTTTAGTTTCCTGAAGGCAGGGAAGGAGAACTTCTTACTGCTGTTTGTGCCTAATACATTGCAAATGCTTAGACACAAATATTCGTTGAACGTATCAATGAGTTAATGAGTATATTTCAGATAGCAGTGACCCAGGAGTGTGTACAAAGCATTAAAAAAATCCATTCTTTATTATTCCAATTCTTTGAATTTTATCTTATTGAGAATGTTCCCATTTTTAAACTAATGCTATGAATTAAAATTTTGTTAATAAAAGTTTGCTCTTAAAAAAACTAACAAACTAAAGATATCCAAGTTTTTTCTCTTTCTAAGCATTCAACCATTGCAACTACTTAGGATTCCACTTTTTTCTTATTTGCTACTTGGCATACCCGTAAAACAAAGGCTACCATAGGATTGAACACAGTCTCCTTCAGAGATGGTTCTAAAATGATGCTTATTACTCTTCTAATTTTTATCCCATCCCCTCTCACCGAAATATCATCATTGCTTCTGTTTTTAATATGATGATTTCTGAAGCACAAAGTTCCCAGAAGCCAACTGCTTTAATATCAAATCGAAGCAATAGCTCCCTTCTCAAGGAAAGCAAAGTTGTAGGATACTCTTAACAAACACCTCTGTACCACAACTCCATAAAGATTTCTTCAGAGGTTTCTTTTTGACACTTTCTAACTTGGATGACTGAAAACAAACAAGCTGAAGTGAAGAAAATGAACAATCACAAAGATAGTGTCTCTACTGGCAGGTGATGTTCATCATTCAGAGAAGGGACCTATCTAAGTAAACACAGCGTGAGACACAAGACGGGTTTGGGTAGGTTGTGGCCAGGAGGTGGAAGGCACTGACTCCACCACAGGGCAGGTCTGAAATGTGGTCAACTTCTAGATTACCAATCACTCTCACACATCCAGTGTAGACAAACACAGTTCCAAATCTCCATGCATTCTGAGGAATCATGTCAAAGCAAGAAATAGCCCTTCCCACATGCTAGGTAGGCAGAGAAGGATTTTTCTTTGGCAGATTTAATATACTCAGTAATCTGAAAACAGGATTGTTTTTTCTTTTACTTTTTGTTGTTGCTGTTGTTGAGACAGGGTATCTTGCTCTGTCACCTAGGCTGGAGTGCAGTAGCAATCATAGCTCATTGTAGCCTTGAACTCCTGGGCCCAAGTGATCCTTCCACCTCAGCCTCCTGAGTAGCTGGGACTGCAGGTGCATGCCACCATACCTGATTTTTTTTTTTTTTAATTTTTTGTAGAGATAGGGTCTTGCTATGTTGCCCCGGCTGGTCTTGAACTCTTGGCCTCAAGCAAACCTCCCACCTCGGCCTTCCAAAGCACTGGGATTACAGGCATAAGCCACTGCACCTGGCCTGAAAATAGGAAATTTTTATTGTCTCCATTTTACAGGTGAGGAAACTGAGGCTCAGAGGGGTTTTTGTTGTTGTTGCTGTTTGTTTGTTTGTATCTGTTTTTGAACCTCAACCAAGAATCCTTAGCCTGTAGGTACTAATGAAATTGGTACTCTTGAACCTGACCAGATAAGAAAGCTTTTTTTTCCTGTCAGTTACCTTTGGCTTAAGTTCTTTCTTAGGAAATGTTCTGCCCTGTCCCTGCCTCAGCAGTTCTTAACAGTGAAGAACTAACCTTTTACAAAGAATTTTGTTCTAAGCCCTTTGTGTGAATTAGCTTAAATATTTCTCATAACAAGATAAGTACTACTGCTATCCCCATTTTATATCTGAGCAAACTGAGGCCTGTGGGATTAAGTAATTTGCCTAAGGTCACCGATGTAGCTAGTGATTGGCCAAGGAAGAATTCATGCCCACAGTCTCAAACTCTTAGCCACCACCCTCTCTGGATATGACAGCACCACTAGAAACTGAAAATCCATCCTTTATGTCTCTCTCCCCCTCCCCCTGACATCCTATTAGCCATCTATCATTATTGTAATTCAATGGTCTGAATGGTTTTTGAAACTCATCCTTGTTTCTCATTCCCAGTGGGTGCCACCATTTTAAGACTTTTAATCTACACTGGAAGACTCCTAATCTCCTTCCTGGTCTCTAAACTTTCCCATGAAGCCAGAGTGTTTTTAAACCATTAGCTCTCAAGCTTAGCTACACATTGGAATCACCTGGGAAGCTTTAAAATGCACTGATGCATTCAAACAATAGAATACTATTCAGCCCTAGAAAGAAATGAGTGATCAAGCCATGGAAAGACATGGAGGAACTGCAAATGCATATTACTGAGGGAGGAAAAACCTGAAAAGGCAACTATATGATTCCAACCACATAACATTCTGGAGAAGGCGAAATTATGGAGACAGGAAAAACACCAGTGGTGGCCAGAGGTTAAATGGGGAGAGAACGATGAATAGGCAGGGCACAGAAGATTTTTAGGGCAGTGGAATTGCTCTGTATGATACAGGAATGATGGATTCATGTCATTATAAATTTGTCCAAACCTCTAGAATGTACAACACCAAGAGTGAAGCCTAATGAGAACTATGGACTTTGGGTGATTATGACATGTCAATGTTGGTTCATTGATTGTGACAAATGTGCCACGCTAGTGGGGGACATTGATAGGGAGAGAGGCTATGCATGAGATGGGGCCAGTGCTATATGGGAAAGCTCTGTGCCTCCCGCACAATTTTGCTGTGAACCTAAAACTACTCTGAAAACACGGACTCTTTTTTAAGTTAATATGAGCAAGTCACCTAGAAAAAAATATATATTGATGTCTGGATTCACTCACAGAGATTCTGATTCAATTGGTTTGGGATGTGATCTGAGTACCAGGAGTTTTAAAAGCTCCCCAAGTGATTCTGATATTCAGTAGAGTTAAGAGAAACATTGTTCTAAACCAAAAATACAAGTTTATGAGAGGTGTTACATCTATTTAAAACACTTCGTTACTACGGGAAATTTCTTAGCATGGCAGATGATACTGCCTTGCAAATGCCTCCATCTGAATTTTCTAAATGGGTCTTTTAAGAATTTTTACCTCAACCTTCCTGTACATGTGTGTACACATACATATGTACACACCAAGAAACTGTCTATGCTTACATGCACATACTACATACATGCTGACCACACAAAGTATGTCATGTCTTCGGAATACACCGTGTTCTTGGATCTTTCTAAGCCTTTGCACATTCTGTTCCCCTGGGCTTGGAATACCCTTTCTCTCCTTTCTTGACTGCTAAGCTTCTATTCACTGTCAAAAACCTGCTTAAATGCTCCTTTCCTCTGCCTGGAAGCTTTCTCTCATCCTCCAATGTGGAGGCTTTCCTTTCTGAGCTCACAGGACAGACGTATCTGCTCTCACTGCCTCACTTTCAATGAGTAAGCAGGTGTTTAGATTATGTCTCCTCCTTTATTTTCAAATTGTTCTGAAACATGGCATACAGGCTCTGTGTTATCTGACACCAACCACTCCACCCTCACTCACCCCTTTCCAGTTCAATCTCGTGTCACTCTCTCTGTCACCCCATGCTCCAGCCACTGCCCTTCTTCCTCTTTCTGCCATGGAACCTTTGTCAGGATTGATTCTCTAGTGTGGCAGAGGGGTATAATGTTCTTCCCCTGTTTCTCCTCTAGTTAAAACCAACTCATCCTTAAAAAAGTCCAACGATCACCTTCTCAGGGAAGCCTTTTGAGATTGCTCTCAGACTGGAGGCAAGTTTCCTCTGTTATATTCACTCAGAGACTTACTATGTTCCTTTTCTCTAAATTTGAAATTATACATACATCTTATGACACCATTTTGTAAATGCCTCTCCACCCAACCGTAAGCATATAAGAGCAGGAATGTATTTGTTTTTGCTTATGTTTATATTTCTAGCACCTAGCACCAAGTCTGACATCCTTTAAATGGTTGATATGAGAATGAATGAATGAATTCCTGGCACATACTAAGTACTCAATTATTTCAGTTATTATTGATAAGCTTGGTGACTACAAGCAACACATCTTCCTTTTTAGAATCCCCAGGCTTTGGAATATAGTGGGCACTCAATAGGAGACTGCTTTGTATATTATCAAAGCTAATGACTATTCCTTGGATTTAATCTAATAATCAGCATGTTAAGTATATCAAAAGTATTTTTCTCCATTTTAAAACTCTGAATAATAAAGACTGTTTATTCACATAGTCATTGCTGCAGCTGGAAATTGCCTGAAGCCACTGGGAAATTAATAAAGAAGTAATAGTGCTCAGAGGGGTGAGAGACCTCTAATAAGAGAAAAGCTTAGTGAACATATGCAGTTAAAAGTTGAATTGACTACATGTAAAAAAATATAGCAACAGAAAACATGGTTTTAACTACCTTTATTTAAATGAGTCAGTCTCCTTACCAGTTTGTAATCGTACATAATGAAATCAATCCATCATACAATCATACATTTTTAAAAGGGGAAGAAATAACATAAGAACGTTACTTAGGTTCAAATCTGGGGGAGGCAGATTCCAAAATTTTCCACAAAACTTTATGGTCAGAAAACCTAAGTTAACTTTTTAAAGTAGATTTTTTTTTTTTTTTTTTTTTTTTTTTTTTGAGACGGAGTATCGCTCTTCTTACTCAGGCTGGAGTGCAATGGCACGATCTCGGCTCACCGCAACCTCTGCCTCCTGGGTTCAAGCAATTCTCCTGCCTCAGCCTCCTGAGTAGCTGGGATTACAGGCATGTGCCACTGTGCCCAGCTAATTTTTTGTATTTTGAGTAGAGACGGGGTTTCACCATGTTGACCAGGATGGTCTCGATCTCTTGACCTCGTGATCCACCCGCTTCGGCTTCCCAAAGTGCTGGGATTACAGGCGTGAGCCACCGCGCCCAGCCTAAAGTAGATTTTTATGTAGTAACTCTATGTGTTAATATTATCATAAACAGAGATTATTCCAGAGAGCCATATTAAAACTATAGCAATACATCCCTTCCATAAAGAACTTGAAGAATTTTCATAAGAAGACAGATCTCCCTCAGGATTCCAGGCACTCATTTCTATCTGTGATTTTGAGCCTTAGAACACTTATTTTTTCGTATTAAGAACCTCTATGTCATGTTTCAAGGGGCTCTTTGGGTTCATGAACCAAATTACAAACAATAGTATTATTAAAAATATTCAAAACCTTCTAATCAGGTATTCTAAACCAACACAGCAGAAAGACTGGAAGGCAATCACACCATGTTGGACCTGATCATAGACACACATGGAGGCCCTGCAGTCTTCAAGTCATGGCTGTTCTTTTAGAGGATCCCCAGATTATTCCATAGATCTCCAGATCAGACTCCACAAAAGCCCTGACATCAAAGATTCTCAATAGGTAGTAAAATAGAACAAACACTCAATTACAGTGATTGTCCGAGGGTGAATGTTAGTTAACATCCTTGCAGGGTTACGGCTGGGTCCCAGGCTCTTTTCCCCTCCCTCATTCTTCTCTCTTCTTGGGCTTTCCTGTTCTTAATGATCTTCAAGATTTTAATTATTAGATACTCAAAAACTCACCGCTTATATCTAATTGCCTTTTTGACAACCCTCAGTTTCTCAAATGCTCTGAAATCCAACACATAAACAAATAAACAAAAAACAGCTCAGTGCCTTCTTCCACTCAACCACCCATGCAAAAGCCAACTGAAATATTCTTCCTGTCCCTACTCAGTGAAGGCAGCCAGCATCCAGCCTGCTCTACAAGCTAAAATGCAGGGGGCATCATTGTCACCCTCATCTCTTCTGAGGTGTCCTTATTCAATTTAATCATCAAAGTCTGCTAACTTTTCTTTCCTAAAATCTTTCAAATGCATTCACTTTTCTAAGAGATCTTTCTTTCAACAACTTCCATTGCTTTAGGTAAGCTTTATAATATTGTAAGTTTTATTTATGCATAGTACATTACTTCCATATATGTTAAACATTATTAAAGGCAGTGTCTTCAAATAATAATAATAAGAATTACCAGAAAGATATTCTCCACAAAAAAGCCCTAGGCTCAGATAGTTTCACAGGGGAATTAGGGCCATGTAAGTCTAATAGGAGAATTTGACACAACCTTTAAACGTGAAATAACTTCAATGCCATCCAAATTGCATTGGAGAAAGGAAAAAAATAATATTACCCAAATGGTCATGAGGCTAGGATACTAATAAAACTCAACACTGACAATGACATCATATAAGAGGGACTATCAGCTGAATTTCTCTTTTGAATTCAATTCTCTTTTACAATTACAAGAAATTGTAAATAAATATCAGTAGTAATTGGCCCATTAAGAGGAGGATATATACTGAATAATTGAATTTTTTTTCTAGAAATGAAATAATAATTTGTTATCAAGAAATCTATCATGGTGAAACTAGTTTTATAGACAAGAAAATTAGCATGAATTCAAGGCTCAGCCCTGCCACTTACTGGCTTTCTGGTCTTGCCCAAGTCACTTAACCTGTGAATGTGAGTTTTTTTAACTTTGGAGTGAGAATAGTAATGATACCTAGCTCCAAGTTAGGCAAAGATTAACTGAATTGATGGATGTAAAGACATTAAAATACTGCCTTGAGCATCAATTTCACCAAATAAGCATCAATTGTTCTAATTAATATACTTACTCATAATAATAAAAAGAGAAGAGTAACGCCATCTCCTTGAACATCAGAAATACATTTTATAAAATTCAACATCCATTTTTTTTACTTTAAATAGCTCTTAATAGAATAAGAATAGATATTACCTTAACATGAGAAATATGTCTATCTCAAATCATAGATAATCACCTTGCTTAATGAAAAAATCTAGAAGCATTTCCATTAAAGTCAGAAACAAGATAAGGATGTTAATTATCCTCACTATTATTTAACATTTTTTCTGATGGTACTAGCCAATATAATTAGACAAAAGATCTCTCCTCCGATATAAAAATTTTTAAAGTCTTGGTAAAATCATTATTATTTGCAAATGATATAAAATTTAGCTAGAACATCCAAGAAGGTCAACTAAAAAAATCATAAATATTAAGAATATTTTATAAGATGCCTGGGAATAAAATTAATATATAGAAATCAATAACTTTCATTAGTACAAACCGAATCAATTAAACTCTAAAATGGAAGAAAAGAACCAATTTGTGACCATAAAATTATTAAGAAATGGAAAATATATACATATGTATGTCTAAATATATTCCTATGACCACACACACATATGAATCTATACACGCATACATACATACATACAAGAAATTCTCAAAATATTACAAGAGACACAAAAAAGATCTCAAAAAGGACCTCATTGGAGAAGCTATCCAAGATTTTGAACAGGAAGACCAAACATCATCATGAAAGCCCAAGCACGACATATTTTCCCAACATAAATGTGTAAATTTAACCGAATTCCAATAAACACCAACTAATTTATTTTCAAATTAGACAATCTAATTCCGAAGTTCACATGAAACGAAAAGCCACAAAGATTTAAGAATCCTGAAAAGAAAAATGATGAGATTATACAAATTCTAACTGACACTAACATATATTATAAAGCAACAATAATTTAAAAAGTGTTATACTGGATTAAGAACACAAAGACAAAAATACAAAGAATAGATAACAGGAACTGGAGTACACAAATGGGCTTGAATACCTAAGGTAATTTAGAAATATGCTGAAAATAATATTTCAAATCAGTGAGAAAAGGACATATCAGTCATATGAGTAACTAAATAGTTTCCTCTCACTTTGTAACCCCTAAAATTTCAGGTGGATCGATTATTTAAACATAAAGAAAAAATCACCCCAATTTTAAAAGTGGCATTAGAATACACAGAAGAATATATCATTATTATTATTATTAGCTCAAAGAAGGCTGTTACTAAATACAAAACATAAACCAGATGACATAGGGAAAATAACACATCATCTCACACAAACAGAAACAAAAATATTCAATGGAAAACAAACTTAAAGTTAAATAAAGACTTCATGAACTTGTAATGTGATTTTAGTATGTCACAGCAAAGTTGCTTCTTTAAAATATAACATGCTACATATCTGTAAGAAAAACAACCCAATTAAAAAAATGGATTAATATATGAACAAATAATTCACCAGAAAGAAAATAAAGTGGGTTTTAAGTATATGAGAAGGTAATAAATATCTCTTGTAACAAGAGACATGCATATCAAAATGAAAATGATGCTATTTTTCACTGATAATAGTGAAAAAATTTAAATCTGATAACCTCTAGTTCTTAAAAAGCAGGAAAATAGTCACTTTCATATGCCGCTGGTGAAACTGAAACTTGTTACAACCACTATGTTGAGTAACTTGAAAATATCTATCAAAATTACAATTTACATATCTTTTCATGTGGCAATTCTACTTCTAGAAATTTGTCCTACATATTTAGTTTTTAAATTGCTTCTGTGCAAAATCAAATATGAAATGATAATTGTACATCATTGTGAATAGTAGAAAAATATTAAAGCAACCTAATTGTCTATCAATAAAATGTATGCAAAATGAATTATGGTATATCTCTAGAGTGATAACCTTCTCTAGGATATATTTCTATTGCTTTTATAAAGAATGCCACTGCTCAACGCTTAGCACTGTAGACATAGAGAGGTAGGGGTGTGTGTGTGTGTGTGTGTGTGTGTGTGTTTAAAGCAATATATGCTTGTTATGGAATATCTCTGGAAGAAAATGCAAGAAACTGTCAATGTTGCCTGCCTCTCTCTAGAGAAGAGAACTGAGTGATTGGGTGATAGGTATGAAAAGTTTACATTTTAAGTGTTTTTACACACTTTGGATTTTGTGCTATTTGAATGAATTATAGTACAAATACTTTTTTTTTTTTAACAAAATGAGATAATGAGGGTTGAATGACTTGCAGTGTTTGACAGAGTCATCCAGCAATAAATGGCCGTTATATCGACTACTATAATACTGATTGAGAATTGGAAAATGACAGTGAGAAATGGAAAATCATGGAACCAAGTGATGGCCTATTTTGGATGGAGGATCCCTGTCCCTTAAATATTAGAGTGAACTGTATCAAATAGTCAACATTTAGCAGCTTTTGACCTGAAAAACTAGCAATTTCATATCATTCAATCCAATATTATTAAAATATTTTAATAAAACTATTTATTAAATAAAAATGTTTTTATTGAAAAAATAGCTTTAATTTATTAAATAAAATAATTAAAAATAAATTAGACTGTAAGGTGATGGTGACAATAACGGTTGCTGTTAGTTCAATTATTTCTCACCATCCGAACCTACCTCTAGATTTAGAGAGTAAGGATTCAGAGAATTAGTTAAAATAATGGGAATACTGGGCTGTATAAATCAATTTTATTCCTTAGTTTTGAACAGTGAGTAGCTTAAATGGGAGTACAAAAGATTTATTTGAAATGTTATTGAAAACTCATTGATTCTTGAAATAGGATAGAAAGAGAATAGGCATTGAGGGTTTGAATAGTAAGTGAGGGATGTCTGTTTTTGCAAGAGAACCTTACAGCTTACAAAGCATTTCAATATAAGGGTCCTCATTTTTTCTTTAACCTGTGCAGGTAGGTGTTAGCCCACTAACCCATCCCAAATCCCATTTTACAGAGAAGTAACTGTTTCTGTTCTTAACTGCAAGCCAGAGCTAGCAGATGCAATGTACTCATCTGTCAGCACAGTCAGGTGATTGGGTTCCAGTGCCCCCATGAATACCCAAATCTGTGCATACTCACAGCCTGCCCTGCAGAACCTGCAGATAAGAAAAGTTGCCCCTCCATATATGTGGCTTTCACATCCTGTGATTACCGTATTTTTGAACAGTCTGTAGTTTAAAAAAATTCACATATAGGTGGACCCTCACAGTCCAAACTCATGTTGTTCAAGGGTGAACTGTACAATTAATGTTGAAGTAATTGACAAAGGACAAGAACCACTACCAAGGCCTGGCCCATGTTCAACAGTAAGAGGACATTTTACAGTCTCTCCAAAGCAAGGTCTTATCTTTCCTGCCTTCTGTGAGTGAGATATTAAAAATTCCAAAGCTTATGAAGTTACATGTAACTAGGTTCCTGCCATTTTGTGTATATGTGTAAATTCTGCTAGTCAATGTTAATCAACACCATGTAGACTTCTGTTTTTCTACTTAAGATTTCCACTCATGGTAAAACTGTTCAAGAATTTGGTAGGTGGCCACAGATTTTTTTTTTTTCCATAGGTAAAGCACAGACAGAATCCAAGGCCAAAGTTGGAAGAGGAAGGATAAAAAAACAACTTCTTCTTCAATTCCTAAGTCTACACATAATTTTGAAAAACAAAATCCACCTTGTCAGTTCTCCAGAGTTTATTTTTGCTCTTAAGTCAAACGTTTCCATGCGGATCCATGGCATGGCTGAATGGAAAAGGGGTCGCTCCATCTCTACCTTCTTTCACAAAGTTTAGAAATTAGGTTTGAAGAGAAGAGAGAGGAATTAGCTGCCTTCTTGAGTAGACGTTGAGTCTTATGCTATGATTGGCCAAAAAAATTTTTTAAGTAGATCAGAGCAATATGTGCAAGACTCTCAGGAGCATAGAAATAAATAGTATCAAATAGGGAATCCGCTAGTTGGAGACCAGAGTAGACCCAGACATACAGCAGATGCTTAGTACATGTCTGTAGGCTGAACAGAAGTGAATGAGTACTGCAAAAGGAATACCAAGGCAAAACCACCCAAACCATCCTATACCAGTAGGCAGGTAAACTTAGGTCAGCCTCCATCCATCCATCCATTCCTCCATCCATCCAACCACTTGGTGTCAGTTTCCTCATTTGTAGCATGGTATTTATTATTTTATATGTGGTAGTTGTTAATATTTCTATTCTGTATTCTTTTTAGAATCCTTAAGTTGGAAAAGGGCTTAGAAGTCATGCTTAGCTCTTATTTTACAGATAAAGAAGGCTTATCAAATAAAGCTAATGACACCCTGTACCTACCCTCAAATACAGGGCTGCTTATGAATTGCAAATGAGAACATCAAATCTTTGGAGGAAGAGTACTGCAGGCATTCAGTCCATGATGTCAAAGACAGTTAATAGCCTTCACAGGAGTGCTCTCAAGTATTCCAAGGCAACACAAAGTGTTTACTTTTTGACACTCTGACTTTTCAAGGAGCACATCTAAAGTTGAGTAGAATTAAAATGATTGACCCTCTATTCACTGCATATCAGGTCCTTGTTTTAGGCACTAGGGAGAAAGAGACACGATGCCTGCTTTCAAAAAGTTTACATTTCAGTGGTAGCCATGGGAGGCAGAGAAACAACAGAAAGATAAAGTGATGATTATGTAAGATGATTCAACTGATGAAAAATACTATGAAAAACAAAACAAGTGATGAGATGTGATAGACAATAACTAAGGTGGAAAGGTTGCCTAAGATAAGATAATCAAGAAAGACTTCTTGGAGGAAGTCACATTTGTCTTGCAATCTGAATAGGGAGCCAGACATAAAAAAATTTTGGCTAGAGTATTCCAGGCAGTGGAATGATGATAATGACTATAATAATTATAAATAAGCAAATATTTATTGTATACTTACTATGTGCCAGCTCTATCTGAAACATTTTCCTTGTACTATTTTATTTAACCCTCTCAACTACTCATTGAGATAAGATACTATTATTATTCCTGTTTTATGGTGAGGAAATTGAGGCATAGAAAAGGTAGGCAATTGCTCAAGGCTCTAGGGCTAGTTAAGCGTCCTGAGGCAGCAAGTACAAAGTCTCTGGTATGAAAAGAAACTTGGTATGTTGGAAAAGCAAAAATCAAGCCGGAAGTTGGGGACAGGGGGCACTGGAGCCTTCAAGGAGATGAAGTTGGAGAGGCCAGATCCCATAAGGTTTTTCAGGCCAAGCTAAGTACTGAGATTTTATTTGGAGTGCAGTGTGCTGTCACCAGATGATTTTAAGCAAATGAATGGTTTCAAGGTTCTTCTTCAAGGAGTGACACAGCTTGATCTATGTTTTTAAAATATATGTGCTGACACTAGCATAGGGATAAGAGCCTGGGTGATGAAGCATGGCCTTGAAACCTGGACATTTGAAGTCTGAGATCAACAGGGATGGGAGGTATCATGGAATGAGTCCAGTAGGGGTTTTGACCCTATTATGCTTAGGCCCTAAGTGGTTTTTGGTGTTCTTGATCCATTGCATCCTTTGGCAATTTGGCAAAATAGCCTGGTCATCTCAGTAGAAATGACTTCAATCCAGGTCTTCGATCCAGATCTATTGGGAGGTAACATTTCTGCAGTATGATAGTGAAAAGGACATTAGGTCAACGTGGAATGTAATCCCAGCCTGGCGGTTTACCTTCTTTTTGAATTTAGATGACTCCCAGGACCTTTCTACATCTCAGTTTCTTTTTCTGTAAAACTAGGCCATTAACACCTCCCTCTCAAATATCTATTCAGGATTAAATACAGCCAGATTTGTGCCTTGCCTATGGTAAGACTCCCTGACACCAGTTTACTGCCCTTTCTTCTCCTTTGGGAGTTGTGTGGTGGATGCTTTAAATTATAGTTGTTTTCTCTTAACTATGGTGAATATTTATAGCTGTTCCAAAACTCATTATCTAGATCAAGACCAGAAACATTAGGTCCATATGTCTTCTCTTTCACATATTTTTTATTACTACCTCCAGTGTGTCTCAAACTCTGCTAGGGACAGACAATGAGGCCATAGAATCTACAGTAACAGTTATTGTCTTTAAAGAAGTTGAGTTTTCTGTATTGAGCAAGATGGTGCCCGGGCAAAGTAGAAGAGTGATCAGAGACCAGCCACAGAGAAGGATGCTGAGTGAGTTCACCAAGCCATGAAACCCGCCAGCTCCTTTTCCGATTTCAGGCTACTTCCTGCCTATGCTCTTAAATTAAAAAATAAATTCAAACAACTGTCTCCATGTTTTCCCCTCCCCATTTTCCTGATATACTGTTTTTTGCTTTGTTTTGCTTTTTTTTAACCATTCTAGACAGTTGGGAAAGCTATTTCCCAGGAGCAAGGATCTGAGCTCCATCTTGCACTTAACTTGCAATCCCTCAGCTTTCCCTTAGACTGACTGCCAATTTCCCACCTTACCATCTCTCTTGACTTTCAGTGTATTGTTAAACAACAGTTTCTTTCTCTTTCTCTAGTGCCCGAGACTGGGAAATTACTTTCTTTAATCCAGGCCCTATTTGTACACTTAAGGCCAAAAATTTTAGCGGCATCTGTGGCTCTGAAATTGTTTTCAGTTAGAATTGCTCTGCTGAAATACTGTTTTTGTTTGTTATTTTGGAGATATATATATATTACTGATAGTCATTCTCTTTGGCCTGACTTTAGAAATCACTGTTTTCTAGACACTGACACATCTGTAACTTATGGTTATTCACTTCTTGAAGAGTTAACTGCTTTAATTCCCTTATCATGCAGTCATATGTGCTACTTTTCTATCTCCAAATGCAATTAAAAGTGCCCTTCGGGTGCTCCAAGTTTTAATCATTCTCTCTGTGCAGCATTCCCATGGCTCCAAAGGGCTTTCTATGCCTCCTCTCAGATGGGGCCTTTCTTCAAGAAGGAGGAGGCGGAGGAGGAAAAGAAGGAGGAGAAGGTGAAGGAAAAGGAGGAGAGAAGTCAGAATGAGGTCTGACAGCTTGGTTTCAGAGGCTGAATCCCTGACCTTCTCCGAAGCACTGTCTCTCCTTTATGGACCCATGCCAAGGCATGGAGTTGTGTAGCAGGTTCTGAGAACAAGTTAGGCCTGATCCCAGGAAAACATTGCTGCAGGATCAGCTTTGTGAACTTAGTCATTGATGGATTTGTATGTATCAAAGGGGGACAATGATATCATTTCATTAGGAGCATATAATTCTCAATATATATAGAGAGAAAACTAATAGTATTATAATTGTTATTCTGGAGGGTCCTTGGAGACAGTGGACCTGGTTTTTTAATCAGACTCATGTTACACAGCTCAATGCCAGTCCTTTCCAAACTGTCTGTGACACGTGCTCCTCCAGCCTTTGACTAGTGGCCACTTGCCATATGAGCTTGATAACCCTTGAATTGATCTATATCCCAGTCAATGAGATGAGTCCAATGGTCAAGCACTGTCAGTCTACCTGACAATGTCAAATAGCTATAGTAGTCTTAAAGTTCTTATTCTCATTTTCTGAACTCATTTCAGATTGTTACCAGACAGTTTGCAAGCCTGCAGTGACCCATGGGCCACACTTTGAATAGCACGTTTTATGCTTAAGTCTTTTGAGGAGTTAAAATATGCTTGGCACTGTGTGAGGCATTGGAGATTTTCTGATGTGGCTGCTCCCTCCTCAGAATGTCAGGGCTTAATAAGAGTTTCTTGTGGCTCTGTCAGAATGCATCACGGTGAATGGTCTACCTGGATCCCAGCCTACTGTGACCACCAGCAACTACAGGTCATCTCAATCTCTGAGCAGGGATTCCTGTTCCAACCTCAGGCTTGGCTTGGCATTTAGGTGGAAAAGGGGGTTGAATTGCAATCCCTTCTCCTATCATATAACCAGGGGAAATATCCTGGCAGAGAGTCAAAATCTTACAAAAATGAGAAACAAAAAACCTCGGCCAGATTCCAAATGCTGACTTCAGCCACACTCATTTTGCTGGAGGCCACTTTATGTCATTCTGATGGAGGTCATTTTCCAAAGCTAATTGCCCAATTCTTCTAGGCATTGGACTATGCTCCTGTTGCTATCAGCGGAGGCTACATGCAGGGACCAATGTTCTTTAAAGTATAACAATAACAACAAAAAAAATCTTCATTCACTTGGGAAATTAAAGGTACAGGATCAAAAATCACTATTGTGAAACCTAAATGCTTTCACATTCAGTTGATGATACTGCTTATTTAACGATTTAGACTTATTTAACAACAGCAACAAATACCCTATAGATAATATTGGAAATATCTCAATGATAATGATGACACATTTGTGATAACACTTGTATGGGGAGAAGTGCCAAATACAGGCACATGTTCCAGCCCCTCAGGCCACACTTCTTGGCAGACATCATCAATGAGTCACTACTCCTCTTCTTTCTGATCTTTCCTACAGAATCTCAGCATAGAATTCAAAGCCACAACCAAATATATGGACTTGGCTTCCTGGAGTAGTAATTTACAGTTTAAGAAGTGCTTGTCACATGCATTATTATTTTCACCCTCACCTGCAATTACTGTGATTCAGAATGGACATAATTATTTACACATGAGAAAACTGGGGTGCTGAGAAATTAAGGCACTTGACTTATATCATATAAAAAATAAATGGCAGCAGTACAAGTTGAGCCCTGATCTGCTGCACTCAGGAGGAGACTGGCATTTACAGTGCTGCTTCTGTGTGGCAGGCTCTTTCAAACTCTGGTCCATCTAATCTTCATGCCAACCTTGTGAGATCTATTATTTTTTCCAAGTTTCAGATGAAAAAAGTTGGATTCAGGGAGCTTAAGAAACTTGTTCAAGGTTATGTCGGCAGTAAGGGGAAGCATTAGGATTTGAACCTACATTTTGCTGACTCCAAAACATTTATTTGTCTTCCCACATGGCCTCTGCCATTCAGGCTTCTACTTGCAGAAAACATTGTTAAGATGTTTTCTTAACATGGCAAAGATAGCCAAGGTGTTTAGAGGAGTGGTATTAACTACACCAACAATTTGAACATGACTTCCTTGCTCAACATTAGAGAAATGATTAAACACATCATAGCACCACACTGGCATATTTGTAGCTATTATAAATGGCCAATGATGACTACCTAGAAACATGCAAGTGTTTACTAAATAACATTAATAAATTGTATATAACCTGATTGCATTTGTGGATAAATTATGCATCTGAACGGATAAAGAGTAAGAGAACACATAAAATATCTTTTGGCTGAGATACAGTCATGTTAAACATAATGCTTAAAAGAAAAAAGAAGAACACTCCACTTTCATCATTGGACTGATCTTCCAGATAGAAAGTCAATAAAAAAGCATTGAACTTAATCTGCACTAGAGACCAAATGGACCTAATAGATATTTACAGACGATTCCATTCAAAGGCTGCAGAATACACACTCTTTGCCTCACAATGTGGATGATTCTCAAGGATTGGCCATATGGTAGGTCACAAAATAAATGTTAAAACATTCAAAAAATTGAAATAATATAAAGTATCTTCTCTGACCACAGTGGAATAAACCTGGAAATCAATAACAAGAGGAATTTTGGAAACAATACAAATACATGAAAATGAGACAATATACTCCTGAATGACCAATGGATCAATGAAGAAATTAAGAAGAAAATTGAAACATTTTTTAAAACAAATGGTAATAGAAACATAACATACAAAAACTTATAAATACAGCAAAAGCAGTACTAAGAGGGAAGTTTATAACTGTAAGTGCCTCCATCAACGAAGAAAAACTTCAAATAAACAACCTTAAAGTACTAGAAAAACAAGAGCAAATCAAATCCAAAATTACTAGAAGAAATAATAAAGATTAGAGCAGGAATCAATGAAATTAAAATGAAGAAAACAATGCAAAAGATCAATGAAACGAAAATTGTTTTTTTTAAAGTTAAACAAAATAGACAAACCTTAAGCCAGATTACAAAAACAAAAACCAAAAAAAAAAAAAAAGAAAAAAGAGAAGAACCAAATAAATAAAATCAGAGTTGGAAAAGGAGATGTTACAACTACTACTGCAGAGATTCAAAAGATCATTAATAGCTACTTGGAGGAAGTATATGCCAATAAATTGGAAAATCTAGAAGAAATGGACAAATTCCTAGACACAGACAACCTACCAAGATTGAAGCACGAAAAAAATCCAAAACCTTAACAGATTAACAGTGAGTAACAAGATCTAAGTCATAATAAAAAGGCTTTTGGCAAAGAAAAGCCTGGGACCTGATGGCTTCACTGCTGAATTCTATGAAACATTTAAAGAACTAATACCAATCCTCCTGAAACTATTCCAACAAGTAGAGGATGAGGGACTACTTTCAAATTCATTCTCATAGACCAGTATTACCCTCATCCCCAAATCAGACAAAGACACATCAAAATAAGAGAAAACTACAAGCCGATATCACTGATAAATATTGATGCAAAAATCCTCAATAAAGTACTATCAAACCAAACTTGACAACACATTAAAAAGATCATTTATTAGAGGGTGAAAAAAAAAATAAAAAAAATAAAAATAAAAAGATCATTTATTATGATCAAGTAGTATTTATCCCAGGCATGCAAGAGTGGTTCAACACATGCAACAGAATGAAGGACAAAAACCATATGACCATTTCAATTGATGCTAAAAAAGCATTTGATAAAACCCAACATCTCTTCATAACAAAAACCCTAAAAAAACTTGGTATAGAAGGAACATGCTTCCACATAATAAAAGCCATACATGACAGACCTACAGTTGGTACCATACCGAATGGGGAAAAGTTTTAGTCTTTTCTTTAAGATGTGGAACATGACAAGGATGCTCACAGTTATCACTGTTATTCAACATAGTATGGAAAGTCCTAGTTAAAGTAATCAGACAAGAGAAAGAAATAAAGGGCATCCACTCTGGAAAGGAAAAAGTCAAGTTATCCTTGCTTGCTAATAACATCTTATATTTGGAAAAACTTAAAGACTACACCAAAAAACTATTAGAACTGATAAGCAAACTCAGTAAAGTTGCAGAATACAAAATCAACATAAAAATCAGTCACATTTTTCTATGCCAACAGTGAACAATCTGAAAAGGAAATCAAGAAAGTAATCCCAATTACAATAGCCACAAATAAAATAAAATAACTAGAAATTAACTTAACCAAGTAAGTGAAAGATCTCTACAATGAAATCTACAAAGTATTGATGAAAGAAATTGAAGAGGATATACAAAAATGGAAAGATATTCTATTTTCACTGATTGAAAGAATCAATATTGTTACAATGTCCATACTATCCAAAGCAATTTACAGATTTAATGCAGTGCCTATCAAAATACCAATGGTATTCTTCACAAAAATACAAAAAACAATCCTAAGATTTTTATGGAACCACAAAACACCCAGAATAACCAAAGTTATCCTGAGCAAAAGGAACAGAACAGGAAAAATCACATTGTTTGACTTAAAATTACACTACAGAGCTATAGTAACTAAAACAGCATGGTACTGGCATAAAAACAGACACAAAGATCAGTGAAACAGAATAGAGAATATATAAATAAATCCATAATTTACAGTAAACTCATTTTCAAAAAAGGTTTCAAGAACATATATTCAGGAAAGGACAGCCTATTCAATACATAGTGCTGGAAAAACTGGATTCCACATGCAGAAGAATGAAATTAGACTCCTATTTCTCACCATATAAAAAATCAAATAAAGATGGATTTAAAAATTAAATCCAAGACCTCAAACTATGAAACTACTAAAAGAAAACATTGGGCAAACTCTCCACGACTTTGGCCTGAGCAAAGACTTCTGGAGCAATACCCCACAGGAACACAGGCACCCCAAAAATGGACAAATGGGATCACATCAAATTAAAAAGCTTCTGCACAGCAAATGAAACAATCAACAAAGTGAAGACACAACCTACAGAATGGGAGAAAATATTTGCAAACTACATATTTGACAAGGAATTAATAATTATAATACACAAGAAGCTCAAAGAACTCTATAGAAAAAGATCTAATGGCCGGGCGCGGTGGCTCAAGCCTGTAATCCCAGCACTTTGGGAGGCCGAGGCGGGTGGATCACGAGGTCAAGAGGTCGAGACCATCCTGGTCAACATGGTGAAACCCCGTCTCTACTAATACAAAAAATTAGCTGGGCACGGTGGCGCGTGCCTGTAATCCCAGCTACTCAGGAGGCTGAGGCAGGAGAATTGCCTGAACCCAGGAGGCGGAGGTTGCGGTGAGCCGAGATCGCGCCATTGCACTCCAGCCTGGGTATCAAGAGCGAAACTCCGCCTCAAAAAAAAAAAAAAAAAAAGAAAAAAAAAGAAAAAGATCTAATAATTTAATTAAACATAGGCAAGAGATCTTAATAGACAGTTCTCAAAAGGAGACACAAAAATGACAAACAGGTGTATGAAAAGGTACTCAACATCACTGATCATCAGAGAAATGCAAATCCAAGCTATAATGAGCTATCTCATTCCAGTCAAAATGGCTTTTAGTCAAAAAACAGAAAATAACAAATGCTGATGAGGATGTGGAGAAAGGTAACTTTTGTACACTGTTGGTGGGAATGTAAATTAGTATAATCGCTATGGAGAATAGTTTGGAGGTTCTTCAAAACACTAAATACAGAGCTACCATATGATCCAGCAATCCAATCACATTCCTATATACCCAAAAGAAAGGAAATCAGTATGTCAAAGAGGTATCTGCACTCCTATGTTTGTTGCAGCACTTATTAACAATAGCCAAGATTTTGAAGCAACTTAAGTGTCTATCAGCAGACAAATGGGTAAAGAAAATATGGCACATATACACAGTAGAGTACTATTCAGTCATAAAAAAGATGAGATTCTGTCATTTACAACAAAATGGATGGAACTGAAGGTCATTATATTAAGTGAAATAAGCCAGACACAGAAACACATATATTGCAAGTTCTCATTTATCTGTGAATTGGAGATAGAAAGTAGGAATGGTCACCACAGGTTAGGAAGGACCAGGGGTGGGGAAAATGGAGGATGATTAATTGGTACAAAAATATAGTTAGAGAGAATTTTAAAAATCTAGCATAGCAGGTTGGCTATAGTAAAAATAATTTAATTGTTCATTTTTAAATAATTAAAAGAATACAATTGAATTGTTGAAACACAAAGGATAAATGCTTGAGGTGATGTATACCCTATTTACCCTGATATGATTATTGTGCATTGCATGCCTGTATCAAAATACCTCATGTAACTTATAAATATATACACCTACTATGTACCCTAAAAATTAAAAAAATTAAAATAACAAAAAACAAAGGAAGGATTTGTAACCTAGCATTAAGAAAATGTGGTCAAAGAAAATAGAAAAAGATAATCACTCATTAAAAAATTTGTTTTCAATACTTAAAATAATGCATTTCCAATATAATGAAAATAACATAATGATATTTAGAGTAAGGATTAAATACTGATTCAAAGCAAGTAGAATAAATAATATTAGAATAAAAATGCAACATGGGGATCTCTGAGTATTTAAGTGGAAATCTGCACCCTAGAGAGATGTGAGGGCCTCATATCATGTTGCCTTTTATTTTCTCAATGCATTCAACTCTTTTGCTTCTCAGATTTCATGGTGAAGTTCTAGGTTGTGACTTTAAAAATGAATCACAATTTTGTTTCTAGATACTGTAGGGTAAATGAATTCAATTGAGTTTTATTTGCATGTTTTTTTATTGTTGTTGTCATTTGAAATTTTGCTTTCCATTTACCGAACTGTCCATCTGCCAAACATACATTCAAGAGGTATCTGCTGGGTGCTTATGTGTCTTCACATTGCTGAGAGTCTAGTTCAGGAGACAAACGAGTGGGGAGACAATTCTTATATGGGACCTGCCAAGAGTTAGTCCTGAGACTATGTGCACAGAACTCCCAGAGCACTGGGGAGAAGCTCCTACCCTAGCTGAGAGTCAGAGATGTTCTCACAGGAGGTGATGGATGAATGAATCCTGAAGGATGAGAAGGATTTAGCCTGGGAAAAATGGATGATGAGAGAAGGGTAGCAACAGTGTTCCAGACAGTGACAGAGAGTCATGCTATGCAGAGGCATGGAGACAAGACAGCATGACCAATTTGGACCAACTGTAGGTGGTTCGTGTGGTCCAGGATGGAGTACAAGTTGGGGAATGGGCATGGAATGAGGCTGGGAGGCAGCAGAGGCAGGATCATGGAAGGCTTTGCTTGCAAATGGGAGAAGGTGTGGTGAAGCAGAGCAATTGATTAATACACTGAAAACTGTAAACAAGTCAAATTTAAGTCCCCTGTTGAGACTAAGAGGATCATGGTATCCACAGGAAAATCAGGAGGAGAGGGTAAAAATTCTGGAATGACCTGAGGTCCCCAGAAGAGACTGGACACTATGAACTGGAGCAGACTTACTTGTAACAGTATCTTAAATTCCTTAAAAAAGAGAATGCGCCTTAGCCATTCTTGTAAACATCCCATCCCACTCCTTTTGTGCCTAAAACATAGTAAGTAGATGCCACCAAACTGTTGGTTAGCTAATTGATGTGCAGTTTATAAACAAAAGCAGACTACCCCAAATCCTCAGAGAGGTAGACAACTGTATAAACCAATGCTATTTCTACTGCTTCTTGCCTTCCGTTCAGTGAATGCAAGGAATGCCCACTCTATTGTTAACAGGAGATTAATGAACATGAAAATGGCACATTTCACTCAATTCCAGCCTAGAAATTTGTGGCGGCTTCCTTTAAATGTTTAAGGACATGATTTCTGCATCGTCCACCCCTCTTTTCTTTATATTGTCAGAGATAAAATAAACATCAATTACTTCTTCAATTTTAAAATCTTATTCTTTAAAGCTATTTAAAGAAAACATGGTTATACAGTAAACATTCACATACAAGAATTTCATATTAGAAATTTGAAATAATGGCAATTTCAAACTGAGTTAGAAGCAGCTTTCATTTTGACAAAATGAAAGGCAGGAATTAAGGAAGAAGGATCAGCTCCTGTGTGTGTTGACTCACGAGGTGCTTTTCATGAGCTCTGCATACAGGGAAATTCAATGAAAGATTCTGATGTACTCTACCCAGAAAAGAGATCCAGAAGCATTCACAAAGGTACTTCGGTGAATGGATAATGAAGCTCTGCGTGCATTCATCCTACTAAAACCTATGGAGGGAGATGTTGTAGCCCATTTCACAGACGAGAAAAATGAAGGCTCAGAGAGGTCGAACAACTTGTACAAGGTCACACAGCTAGTAAGTAGACGATGTTCTCAGATACATACAGTCTAACTTACTCCCAAGTTCATGTTACAGTGGGAGGGTGCTTGTCTTGACCATGCTGTTACTAGGAAAAAAATTCTTGAATTATACCACTCAGCCAGGATGTACAGTTTTGGCTCAAAACACCTACCAGTGTTGGTACCTAAAACAAACTTGAAACTTACATTCCAGCTATGTTAAACACCCTAGAGCTCCCCAAGTCACTAACACTCTCCATCCTTCTCTGACCCCTCTCACAGTGGGCCCTCTGTTTGGATTGCCCCCGCCTTGTCTGCCTGATAACCACCTACTCATCTTTTAGCATCAATCCAAGGCCCATTTCCTCTATGAAGACCGCAGCCTCCCTCTCCTACCTTCTAACAATCTCTCTGTCTTTTGTGCCTGAAATCAGATCATGGGTCCAGATCTCTGATTTGCCACTTACCAGCTCTGTGACCTTGGGAAGTTACTTCTCTGTGCCTCAGTTTTCTCCCCTGCAAAATAAGTCTAAAAATAGCTCCTACACCATATGAATGCTGTGAGTATTTTTTATAAAAGAAAGAAAGAAAGAGACTCCCTGTAAAGCATATAGCAGCGATGCCTGGCACATAGTAAGTGCCCCATAAATGTTAGCTAGTGCCATGCTTCTCACTGCACCTGGAAACGATTTCTCTCCAAGACTGTATCTGTTTTTCTTTCTTACATTCTAGGCAGTGATCTCCTTGAGGGAAGAGACCTGGCACAAAGAAAGGGTGTTAGAAATGCCTATGAAATCAATGACGAATAAATGGGCAAGCAGGATCTGGTGGAAACTGACAAAGCTCCACAGCCAGGTCTCATTGACCTGGACGACCCAATGCCCACTAAACTGCACTGTGCCTTCTCACGGTTGCTGAACTGGATCTTTTCATAAAATGCCAGGCAGAGAGCAGGACTTCTACTTCCTAGCAAACAAGGCAAAGGACACATTTCTGAGTTCCTGGCTTGCTACTCCCATGCTAGTGCTCAAGTTCTACCACGAGAGCGTGCTGCTTACTGAAAGGCACCGTCTCCCCATGTCATGGAACAATTTTCCCCAGTACACCGAGGACATGCTTCATGAAACTCACCACCCAGCATCGGAATACCCAACAGCCACAAAATAATGACCTCCTCATCCTGCAGGTCCCTTCCCTGCTCTGGCTTGGATAACTACTGCAGGGACACTCAGTCAGCAAGTCCCAGTCCCCTCCAGAGGTCGCAGAGGCAGCCTCCAGAGGAAGTGAGACCGCACTGTGACAGAGCGCCATCTCCGCAGGCTCAGCGACTTCCAGCCGCAGCTCCACTGGGACCACCGAGTCAGTCACCAGGGCACCTCTAATCTTGTCATGAATACGACAGGAGGGAGGAGGGAATGACAAGAGGGAACAGCAGGTGATTTGACAACCCAAATCAAATGACAACAATTGTTCTTGTTGTCGCTTCAAAAGCACCAGGTCACCAGAGCCCCCTCCAAAGTGCTGCTGGCAAGCCTCTGTGTTCAGCCCCATCGTCTGCATTCACAATGTCCACAGCTCGGCCATCCTCAGGGCCTCACTTGCTCCTCCCTCCAACGGTGGGAGCTGCTTTCTGTCAGCTCTGTGTATTTCCTGACTGCCGGTCTCCATGAGAATGATTAGAATTTCACTGGAATATATGAACTTGTTTTGACAAAACTAGGTGGCTGTAACTGCTTACTTTCTGGTCTGCTTAATTTTATTACGTTAGACACGACATATTGAAATTTCAACGTCTGGAGCATTTAAAATCTCTATCCATCCTTTCCAAAGCAGGATGCATCCATTTTTAAAGTTCTTTAATTGCATAGAAGGCTTTGGATTTATATTTACCAACATATTCGTCTCACCTCTTTCTCTGATACTGGGAGTGGCATTGAAGTTTCTTGTTACCTTATTTGAACAATACTTCAGATGACCTTCTAGGGCTTGAGGCAGAGGCCAGGCTTCTCAGATGAATGTGGAGGTTTCAGATCTTAAGGCAACTTTATAAATGAATGTATTTTGTGACTGCTCCACCGTCTTTAAAAAATTAGATGATAAGGCTGTTAGGAGAATCTTAAATCCCAGGTCTAAATGGAAGGAAATGACCTTTGTCTGTCATTCTCAGTGACCACTGACCACCATGGAAGCCCATGTGCACTGGTTTTAAGCAATGAGTTTGAGATTCTGCTCAGCCGTGACCTGTCAAGTCGCCCACGTCTGCCCGAAGGATTTGTGAGTAGGAAGCATGGCTTCTGTCCTGAGCTGCTTCTTAAGACCTGAGGATCATTCCCTGGGCTATCTCTGGCTTTGCATCTCCCTTTATTTTAGCACGCTTCACTGGAACCAAAGCTGACCACATCCCACCAGACTGTGATGACTACCAACTGAGGACAGAGGCCGTATCTCCGCAATGAAGCCCAGCACTTGGAAAACTGCCAGGAATAACGAGTGAGTGAAAAATAATGCAACGAAGGAAGGGAATGCAAATAGCTACTGAACCAATATGCACAAGTCAGGAAATAAAGTAGCATTAGGCAGACCCAGAGTGAGAGTAGACAGTCAGCGCTGTGTTTCTCTATGTGGCTCCAGCAAATCAAACAATGATGGGTACACAGAAGGTGCTCAATACACGATGAGAGTGAACACAAACGAAGCACTTTCTGTCCCCAAGCCCTGTGCTAAGCCCTTTACATGGATGGTCTGACCTGATCCTTGCACTAAACCCTATAAGGAGCTGATATTATTTTTGGCAAAGTGAATGAAAGACCACTGATAGATGCTGACTCCCTAGTGAAGGCAGGAAACACATGACCCAATTCCTATCAATATTATCAATCTCCCATGCTCACTAGCAAGGCAGCAGCATTCTGCAGTGAAGCACATGGATTCTTGGGTCAGGCTGCCTGGGTTCAAGTCCCAGTTCTGCCACTTGTGTGTAAAACTGGGTGTCTTACTTCACTTACTGAAACTCTAGGTGCCTCATTTTGCTACAGGGATGGTAATGGGGTACAGGGATCGTTATGAGACTAGCTCAGTCACAAGATACATAGCAAAAGACCCGACATGCAGCAGGCACTGTGTTCACGTGCAGCCTCAAAACACTACTCCCTATTGCCGAAACCCATCAGTGATTTCCTTGCTATCATTGTCAGGAGAGGGGCAGTGCCTTCTTCCTGTTCCATAGGTCTGACTTCAGTCTTTGTGGGCCACAGGATGTGGGGACCTGGTGGGTCTTGACCACAGGGTGAAAGTCAACCATTTACAGATGATGATAATAAGAGAGGAGTGGGGAGAAGGAAGGAAATTCCATGTTTATTAATCTATGTTAAATGCAGCTAAAAGATGTAATTAAGAATCTGTCCAAGATCTTGCCATAGGGTGAGTGACCAAGTCTAGGATAGACTTCAAAGTCCCAGCTTCCTATGTGGGGTCTGCCTGAGAATACATAGTGTGAAACTTCTTTGTCTGCAAGAGGAAGAGCATCTTCCCTGACAAGACGATATGCCCAGCACTACAGAGAATCCTTCTGGATTGTGGAGAGAACAACTCCATGGACCCTCAAGCCTTGGGCACTGTGCCAGCTGCCCTGCAAGAGAGCCATTCTTGCAGCAGAGACCAGAGGTTTGGGAGGCATAGCCCCAGCTAGCCTGGCTGGGAGCACCCATTACCCACCCACACTCCTGGGCCGACTTTGGTTTCCCTCTGGGCAGAGACTAGTGGGCTCTTTAGTGGTTCAGGGCTGCCACAATGGCAGGGGCATTAAGATGGGCAGGTGGGGAACACAGCCGATTCCAGCTCTTGCCAGACCTGAATTTGGCTCTGGGACTTCTAGGCTGTAGAGAGAAAGAATCTCCTTTTATCCAGTACAAGGACTCTGTCTTCTCTTTTTTAACCCTTTCAGAGGTTCCTCATTACCAAAAACTCCCCTGGTTCAGTAGCCCAGTCAGCCAGTTACTCCAAGACCTGTTTCCCAACTAACTCTCTCTTGCAGCCCTCCTGGCCTCTCACTTCAGTTCCTGCATCATACAACTGTTTGGAGTTCCATTCTTCAATCCACCGTCCCTTATTCCCCCTTGATGGAAATATCCTTCCTTCCCCTTTCATCAGGTTTAACTTTATCCATTCTTTCATGCTCAAGTCAAGCATCATCATTCCCATGAAGCCTTCTCTGACTGAGGCATCTAAAGTTCCTCTGTTTTGTGTTTTCATAATTCCTTCTGGAAACTTCTATCATGGCATTTACCATTTTGCATATAATTTTCTCTCTTTATGGGTCCACCTTTCATAGGAGTGAGTTTCTTGATGACAGGTAGCATGACTTTTGTCAATTCCTTTTGAATGTCCAGCCCAGTTCCTGGCACATTGCAATGTGTGAAGGACTTTGAGGAATCTTCCCAAATCACTCTTAATTCATGGAAGAGCAAGCCCTGCCAAAGCATTTCAGCATTTCAACCAGTGTAAAATGGCTGTTCATAAAGGATTGTGAATACAAAACACAACTCAGAAACCTGGAATACACTTAAGGTTAAAAAAGCAATGACATAAACTTTATAATGGAGTGGGAGGTCCTGGAGAGATAAACTGCTGTACAATGAAGGAACTCAGCATCTCAGAGGCAAAGGCATGTGAAATGCAGCCACTGCCTTCTCATGGATTCTGGAGGACAATGCTTGCTTTATGAATGAAACCATATTCCCTACCTGTAAGTGGACTACTGCTACTCCATCCTAAAAATCAGTGTGATATATTACTCTTTGAGGTCAAATATGGAGGTTCTGCATATTTCACAGGGAATTTTGCTTAAAACATTTACTTTTTAAAAAATAAAAACTGAATTTATATCCATTTCCCTCCCCCACCAAATATATGACATGTGTTCAGAGAGTCCCTACGAAGTCTTAGAAATATCTGTGCTTCAGCACAGGATTGGATTTCTGCAGGAGACTCTATGAAGGCAGTACATTGATTCTCCTAAGGTGAGACCAGTGTCTGGATGGAGGCATAGGGGCAGTGAACTCACTAATAGCCCATCTGAACTTGAGACAACCATAAGGAGAGCAGCAACAAAGCATTTTGTGACAATGGAACATTCCTAACCTTTGAATAATTAATTCCAAGAGACATATAGATATAGGACTCAACCCTGACAAATTCTAGTTTTGATGCTTTGTTAATTAAACCCTGTCCTCCATTGAAAACACACACACACACACACACACACACACACACACATCTGGTACAGAACATAGACATTGTGCTATATCCCCAGTACCTCATTTTAACTTCTTGGTTCAAGATGCATATAAACTTCTGAAGTACTTTTCAAACTCACCAAAAAATAAAACCATTCAATGGTCTTACCCTGAGGTAGTTGAGGGTGAAGTTTGTTAGCCCCATCCTGGTGATGTTTTTGGACAGCTGATCCAGGACCTGAGGATCTTGTGCCTAAATGGAAAAAAAAAAACCCACATGTATTTTACCACTACAGGATGGTCCTAAGAAAATCTCAGACTGTGCTACAGCTGCTAAGAAGTGCAGTCTCAACATTGTCGATTTGCTTTTGGAGGGCAGGCTGCTGGAGGTAATTTAATTCACATTTCGAAGACACTTGTATATAACACTCAAGGACATTTTCAGATCAATTGTGTAAGACGGGGGGGAAAACCCAAACTGCTCAGTGTGCTTTCAGTCCTTGGGAGAAATGATGTTACTTCTTCCTGGAGAGGCCTTGGCACTCAGCCCTCCAGCCTGAGTCACAGAACCCTGCCAGGAGAGCTCCAGGTCTACCGCCCTCATTAGAGAAGCCAGGCCCTCTGGACTGGGCAGAGCCATGCTTCAGGACTGGCCTTTGTTTCCTGATGTGACAGTGGTGGTGTTTTTACAGCTTGGGGTTGAGGGCTGTATTGGAAAACTTTGCCATAGACATGAAATACACACACACACACACACACACACACACACACATGCACACACGCACACACAGGCACACACACATACAGAGAGACAGAGGATTCTAACTCTCCTTCCCATTAAGCTGACTCTGGAAATAGATATCCCCAACAATTTTTATTCTGTAGGACTGTAAGAGTAAGTATCACATTTTCCAAAATGTCAGCCACATTTTAAAAAGGGATGTAAAGTACTATGGGCCACGCCAAATGTTCTGTTTGCCTAGAAAAAAATGAAAATCCTTTCTGGGATCCATTTTAAAATGAGTCTCTTGGTTGATGTTCTTTCTGTTTGCCGTTCCTTCTTTCTTAATTGATATAAGCAAATTGGCACTAAACAGAGGGAGATGGAAGTAAACATCCCCTTGTCTCCCTGTCTGCCTTCATGAGACTAGGTTAGACTAATGTGACTTATTCTTTTCTGTACTTACTTTTTCTCGTAGTGATATCACCAACTGAATTTGTGTATATAAATAAAAAATGCAGGAGAAAACAGAGCATACCAGTTTCATGTCAATTTCCTAAAAGGGGTCTTCTCTGACATTTATCTTATATACATTAAACCCGTCTCATGTGCTAGGAAGTGTTTGTTCTATCAAGTAGTCAGGGTCAACCTCAAGGAGCTTACATGTCAGTCAGAAGATGCAAAAGATAATAAGAAAGGAATGCAAAAATGTTGTTCCTGCTGCTGTGGCTACTGATGATGATGATGAGAGCCAATTGCCAAAACCCGTAGAGGAGACACTATGTGCCAGGCATTGTTCTAAGTGCTTTACAGTCATTAACTCTTAGTTTGAGTCTCTGAGACATACTTTATTACCATATCCATTTTATAGATGAGGGACTAGAAGCACAGAGATGTCACATCATTTGCCAAAGCCACACGGGAGCAAGGGTCCAACCCTATGTGGTCTCAATACCAGGCCCGGGATCCCAGCTACTATCCTTTGCTGCCTTTTAGTCTATTTTGAGAGTAATAGAAGTGAATATTCCAGACTTCCTCAAAGAGAGTGGAGGATGTAAACTAAGCTTTAAAAATCAAGGGCTTGGAGCACAGACAGTCAGAAATCATGGAGCAGGAAAGTAGGGTGCCACAACAGAAAGCACAAGGCTGAGGGGAAGGGCAGAGCTTGGGTTAACTAGTCAGAAAGAGGTGGCTGAGAACAAACTTGTGGAGAGATAGCTGGTAATGGGATAGCTGGGAGACAAAGTCAGAACCAGCTGGGGCAAAATCTTGATTTTGCTACCTTTGGGCTAAAAAACATGGGGCAATGTATTGAATTTCTCTGAACCTCAGTTTCCTCATTTTTAAAATAGGAATAATATGAACTCACCTGTCTGCATGACTGTGAGGATTCAATATCATGAGGTATACAAAATGCTTAGCTCAAGGCCTGGCATAGTAAACACTCAGTAAATGGTAGTTACTGTTATGTTACTTTCTTTTGATTGTTCAGGGTCTTTAAAATCAGGCATATGAAGTCTGATTTTGCTCCAATGGTTTTCATGGAAGCGGCTGCATCACGTATTATAGAGGAGAGACTTAAATTTAAGTCGATGCCTTTGACGACTTCTTAAGAGAGTGCACCTGACTAGTTCCTACTTACATTTAAAATACGTCTCTAGATTAGCATAGAATCCATCTTTACACCTAATTTGTGCTCAGTAAATATGATGTGATTTATGGTCAAAAGAAACCAAGAAAAGCCCAGATATTCCACTTCAAATTCAGCACTGTGATCAGGGAGGACCAACTTCTAACATGAATCTGAAGGTAGCGGAGTCTCATGTCTCGTCAGATGGTTCTAATCAAAACTGGAAACTGTTTTTCTAACTTCTTGTTTTATTTCATTCCCCAGTTATACATAACAGGTTTATTAGCCCGAGCAGAGCAGTTCTTGATAATGACTGAATGGAATTTAAGAAAAGTACAAACTGTTTATTGAAGTAACCTCAATTTGGAGTTCAAAATAATAAAGTATCAAAAATAGTCTCACAATGTACCAAACTTGGAAACAAAAAGGGGAGAAAAGGGCCTGTGGATTAAAATGGCTGAGAACAAAACTCAATATTTAGAGTTAATTACCTAAAGCGTGACAATGACTGGAATTCTTTCACGGAGAGAGGACTGGGTATTTCCCCTTGAGTGAAATGAAGGAGGAAAAAAAAAAAGAAAAGAAAGCAAAGCAAAACAGAAATTAAATTACTTACATGCATGGCTAGAATGCTTCTCGGGACTAACTCTCGGTATTGTCTAATGGTAAAGTGCCATGTTTTTATTCTCATGAGATCATCAAAGGTGAACTCCAAGATCAGTCTGCCCTCTGTACATACCTACAAGCGACAAACAACACAGTCATTTGTTATGTACTTTGTGAAAGCCACATTTTGTAACTCACACATCAGCTACTCAGTATGGTCTCCCTTTCTGCCCTTGGGCAGTGCTAACTTTTGGTAAAGATGTGACACAAGTGATTTGTCCACCGCACATGGTACAAATGTCAGCTCTAAAATCAATGGGTCCAAAAGACTTTACAGCTGCTTACTATGTGCTAGTAATTCTACTAGTTACTACTGAAACTCTATGAGCCTCAGTTTCCTCATCTGTAAATATGGAGATAAAACTCATCTTATAGTGACATTGGGTCAAAAAGTTTTCCTCCATTTTCATCATCCTTCAGTCATAGAGGCTTGAGCTCCTATTCTAATCTTGGTTATCCTATTCTGGGACCAAGTACCCAATAAACTCATTCGTGTTTAAGTGTGAGCTACTACAACTTGACCCAACTAGAGGAAGTTTTTATTTCCAGAAAGAAACTCCAGAGGGCAATGCTTAACCCAAGGCAGGCGATATCAGTTACTGACGTGTAGAAAATAGAAGCATGTGGCGAAACTATATTTCTTGAATCTCAGCACATCAGTAATGACAAATTCTGCTTGCATAGAAGGCTAGTCTTAGGGGGATGGGACCCTTTATTCTTTCTAAGAAAATATATATATTATTAATGAAACATAATAGAATTTTGAGGGGTCTCTTCCTTGATAGAGTAATCAGTGACAGTAGCATTTTAATCTTTTTTTGATATTCATATCATTTTTAGCATGCAATTCCTATTTTATTTACCATTCCGTTCACTATTAAGGACTTTGAAATGAAAGAAAGTGCTAGGCAATCACAAAGTACTGAGCCTATTTCAACTATAAGATAGGAAGTGGTGGTAGTGTTTAAACAGCTCAGTTTAAATAGTTACAACTCATTAATCAGACCATTTCTGCCTTAGGAAAGCAGTACAAAGTAGTAGGTGGATACTTTGGCACCAGACAGTAGTGGATTTGAATCCCAACTCTACTTTTTAGTCATTCTGGAACTTTGGGAAAAATCTAATAAATTCCCCAAATTCTTGTTTTTCTCATATGTAAAATGGAAATAGAAATGTCCTTGGGTAAGGATGTTAGATAAATACATTAAATGAAATCATGTATGTAGACTGCCTGGAATTGTGCCTGCCATGTAGTAGGGTAACGGCAAATGACAGCCCTACAGATAAAAAGAATGCTACCAGCAGGGTGCGGTGGCTCACGCCTGTAATCACAGCACTTTGAGAGGCTGAGGCAGGTGGATCATGAGGTCAGGAGTTCGAGATCAGCCTGATCAACATGGTGTAACCTTGTCTCTACCAAAAATGCAAAAACTTAACCAGGTGTGGTGGTGCATGCCTGCAATCCCAGCTACTCAGGAGGCTGAGGCAGAAGAATTGTTTGAACCCAGGAGGCAGAGGTTGTGATGAGCCGAGAGCTTGCCATTGCACTCCAGCGTGGGCAACAAGAGTGAAACTCTGTCTCAAACAAACAAACAAAAAAAGAATGCTACCAAAGAAACACAAAGCCCTAGACCAGTAATGGTCATCATGTGCCACCTGAGACCTAGAAGTTCACCAGCGGCGGGATCTCAGGGCTCTCCTGGGAGGAGCTGGGCCTCCATCTCAGCTTGAGGTCCCCATTGACTTTCTAGATTTCACCGAGCAGCTTTGATTTTTGTCTGTCTCTTACTGCATTGGGCTTCTGATCAAGCTTTTTAGAGAAAGACTTCCTAGGCTAAAAACAAACATGCAATCCTCCAGAAACTTGAAAAAACACACTCAGAAACAAATAAATAAGTAAAAATTAATTAACTGAAGAGAGAATATAAGTATTTGTAAAACTATAGTCCATGAATATATATCAACTTTTCATCAAATGTTAATAATCACTTTCCTCTTTGGAAATGTAATACAAAACACTACCACTTTTTGAGTTGTAACTTGGTCTGCGCACTGGCTTGGGTGCATCCCATCCCATGGCCTCTAATTGAAGGTCACATGTTCTTTAAACATGTCAAATGCCAGTACAGAATTGCTAACAAGTGTTGATGGGACACTACTCAAGAAAGATGCTGTTAATGTGTGCCATCCTTGTCTTTTCAAAGGTCTCAGAGACACTGTGGGATAATTATTGATAATCTGGGTGAAGACCTTTGCCTCAGACCCAATTAGCAGGATCCGTGGGTAATTTCAGGCATTTGGGCACCTTGGCTGGGAACCCCTTGGCTGTGTAATCTTCAGAGCCTTGTTTCTGGTGTCTCAGCCATGGGAGTTGAGTACACAGAGATGGGAGAAGACTTCAGCGTCCCCAAACCTGTCCCCTTGAGCATCATCAGCTTTGGAATTAATTTACCAAGACATTCAAAAGAGTTGCATGGAGATTAAGCCACACGATTCCCCCTGGGGTGTTGGCATGACAGAAGCCACCTGTGGTGACAGCTTTCAGAAAACAGAGATAGCTATAGGGAGCTATCAACAGTGAAATGTCTTGACAAAACAGGACAGGGCTATTTGGATGCTATAATCCTCTTTTTAAAGGGGGGATTATTGGATATTTAAACAAATATTAGCTTAGTTAAATGTTAGCCTTTTAAAAGTTACCTAGTATATTTGTTTTGCATTTATGAACCACAAACACCGGGCAGGTGAAGGTTCTGGTTTACTTCTATTGGGAGAGAATTTCATAATGGGAAGGCATGTATGCACGCCTACTGACGGATTACTCAGTGGGAGCATCCTTAAGATCAAGTTAAATTGTGTCCTTTGTTCATGGTAACAGAGCAAGCTAGTTGGGGACATTTCTTACATTCAAACTGTCATGGACCTAATAAATGGTAAATTGCAGCAAGCCTTGGGTTTCTCCTATTTTCAGTCAAAACTAAGGGTTTAACTAGGGTATACCATGTGCAAGACAGGAATCCTTGGAATCAAATCTGAGTTGACTGCACTGGATTTTTTTTTAAGGAAAAATAAATGACTTCTTTGAATGAAAGGATGGAGGGGGATTTTGGTCACTGCTGGTCTTCCCCAAGTAATTACATCCACACCTTCCAGGCCCTAGGCAGGCCCTTCACACCTGTACCCATCATAGAAATTAAAGAAAACCAAAGGCTTTGTGATTTGTTTTACATGCAACAGCCAGCAACGGAATGGAGGCAAATAAGAAAAAATACATACGTATTCCCTATTCAGAAATGATAAGAAAACAGGCATAGCCTATAAAAGGGAATTAATGTCTTCTCTCTTCAGAAAAATTCTGTGCATTCCTCTTAATCAATACAATTAATGTAGCTTTTATCTGAAGTCGGCCCTTTTTTTTTAAAAGCTGCCTTTCACTTGGAATCCAAAATCAAAAGGGTCCCCAATTAAGAAAACATTTTCTGTTGTGCTGAATTCATGTTACCGTACTGTGAGCTCTGACATTTTGTTTCTGTGGTAACCAAAATCAGCTGATTAGTTGGCATGGCAACAGAAAAGATGTAATCCCAGCAGACACACTCTAATCAATGCCCCCAGTACAGATGGTCTCCGGAGGATCAACAAGAAAGAGGCTGGCAGGCATTCAGCCGATCACGTGCTAGCTTGAGACTAGGCCAGGAACAAGAGAACTAAAAAAGAACATTTCTCAAACTAACCAGTAGCTTTTTAACCCTTTTCTTTCTTTGGCTAATTGTAATGCAATAGTGACTGTGTATATAGCTGTATAATACAATGATTCTCATATAGCTTTGATGAAATCAAGTGTGAATGTTAAGTGGGAGCGTTTATCTAATTTTCTTAGTTTTTATGCTTGGAACAGCATGCATGGAATAGTGCTTTTAGATTAACAGTTGTGCAAAGCTCATTGTATTTTCCTTAGAGGTACTTCATATGCAAATGCATACATATGTATTATACATATATATACACACACACATTAGAGCATGATCTGACCATTGATATTATATTTGCTTAGAATCAGGAGAAGAGTAGAAATCTAAAATATAATGTGGTATACAGGCTAAGGTAGGAAGGATGAGCTGTCAAAGACATAAGTGAGTATTCATATAGGAAAATTGGTGGATGCATTTCCATGGTACTTCTCTATTGTAGTAAATGATTTCACAATGAATAAGTGAGAACAGAGAAAACATAAACCTATCTTTATAGAGATGATAAGGGTGTACAATAATGGCCATAACTTTGTTCCAGTTTGTAAAATCTGAAATTAACCCCTAGAATGTACCCTAGAGAGTGTTCCTCCCAGCATCCACCAATGTTCACATCCTTCAATATAAATATTACTCGGGGTCTTTAATTCTGAAAACCTTGATGTCTGCTCTTCTGATTATTAAGCCTTGTTTTCTATTTGATTAAAAAACTGAAAACATAAAAGAAAGGCTTTATCATATGTGTTTTAAAATTCTAATTATATATTTATCCATAATCAATAATGTTCCTGGTACCAGGAAATTGCAAAATGCTCATGACACTCCTGAGGAATAGTTAATATTTCTGTTGATCAGGATTGCGGCTGATTTTTGATTCACCAGTTGATGAAATTTTCATAAAAGCAACTCAGAACCGCGGGGTCAAATGCTATTTGGGGAATGAGAGTTTATTGATAGACTAAATTAGAACACTGCGATGCTGTCTGCATATATGCTAAGGACTAATAGCAGGCTTCCCTTTAAAAATAAACATTGGCTTCTGAACCCTTTTTCTTTGTAAAAAGGTCTGAAAAGTCATTAACCCACTGTTTTGTAGTAAACAGCCTTATTTTATTAGATGTAAATGAGTTATTTTTAATTAATATGAGAACAAAAATATTGGAAAGTTTTTTGAGTGTTATAATAATCACCAAGGAGCAAAAAACCAAAAAATCAAGAGAGGAATAAAAGAAAAAGAAATAGATACTTTGAAAATTCCTAAAAATAAATGTGCATAATTAGCATCTGGACTAAGTCCACGTAACTGAGCTCCATTTCCCAGAAAGTGATATTTTTCCTCACGGTATGGAAATATTCATTTCAGGAGTTGGCAAATACACTTCCTTGGAGTAGAGTCAGATGGTTGGTCCAAACAGCTGCTTGGAGCAAGGGAGCTGTGTTCAGGAAAGTGCTTGGGTCTTTCTGGTGACCGCCTTAGATAGCTGAACAAACTATTCAACCATCTGAGAGGAGCATTTCAGGATGAGAAAGAATGCAACACAGGAAAACTTTAGTTCCTTGATTTGAGTGAAAATCACACTTTATGGATTCATCAGAAGAATGGAATTCTTTTCTATCTAAAACAAGTCCCAAGTGTTCAGCACTAAACCTTCAGAGCAGCTATGTTCACTTATGAAACAATTTTAGCCTGAGAAAGAAAGACATTGAGGAAATATATTAAAGGACTACTACAAAATGCATTTTTGTTTTCAATGGCTACTGGCTGTGGAAGCAGCTCCTTAATTACAGCAAAGTTTTTAATTTAATTGTCATGGATTTTCTTTCCCCCTTACAGCATAAGGAGTTGGTATGTTTCTCTTGAATTAACCTAAAAATAACATTAAGCCTAGAGGGAAAAAATAAAACAATAATGAAGCAGCAGAGAAAGGCTTTCTCTGCAATGTTAAGACTTTGTAACACTAGAAATGAATGGCCTGCAAAGTGAATGGCTTGCATATCCGTCTGATCTACAAGATTATGTAAATGTTCTGCATCTCCAGAATGAAGTAAGACATGGGCAGATTAAACGATTATTCAGGTGATTGTTACTTTCCATGTAGCAAAAGTCTCTTGCCAGCCAAAACTTCTGCATCCAGTGTGAAGCTTCTTTGTCTCTGAATGACAACTTTCCTCTTTGCCTGTTAGAACAGGAAGAAAGAAAAACCCTACCCTTTCCCACATTTTAAAGTCTGCTGACAAAATTAAGATGCCATAGAATGAATGGTATTTGATGATTTGTTTTTGCATTTTCTAACCATTTCCTTTGCCTGGTTTTGTATACCAGCATGGAACTGGAGAGATGAAACTGTACCAATAAGATAAGATCAATGAATAAATGAGAAACATTATATTTTTATGCTTGCAGCAAAATTGCCTAAGTAATAAACTCATCTTCAGTTTTATACATTGGGCTTTTGCAATTAACCCTGGTGTTTCAACCTCTCTTAAGTATAAACAGAGGGTTGTCATTTGTGTTTTGAACTAAAAGAGATAGCTGCTATCATTAATATCACAAATTAATTTCATGTTGAGTCTTAGTCAAAATGCAGTGAACAAGTGTTTATTAAAACAAACTTCTGTTTGTCAGACTCTGTGATTAAATATTTGTTCTTACTAATTTTTCTACCTGCAAAAGGACATAAGGAGATTATCTATAGTGTTCCAGAAGGGTATTGGGTAAGAGGGAATATTCCATATGTCAATTTTCTATGTAGGGCAAGAGTCATAGATCTAAAATGTATAGAAGATAAGTTTAAATCTCTATCTCTTCTATTTGTCATTTCGCAGCCTTCACGGGGCTTTGAATTCAGCCTCAAACATTGTGATAATCTGATCCTGACATTTGTCCTCTCCACATTCACTCTTTTATAACTATACCTGATCAGCTGCTTGTTGAATTTCCTAATTTCATTGACATTTTAAAGTTTTTATGTTCCTTACAGATTAAAGTTGGATTGTGGTTAGTGGATTCTTCCCTTATTCAAATTTGAATTCAGCTCTAAAAAGTTATTTTAGTAACGAAGTACAAATATAGTGCTGACCACACAATAGGCTATGTTCTTTCAGCTATAGCAGATCTTTTGTATAAAACAATTCTAATCTAGCAACTACAATTTAAAAGGCAGTAGAACCTCTCTACCTCTCGGTTTTGGACTCCCTCCTTTTTGATTTTCATGTGCTCAGTATCTCATGTGCACATCTTAGAATGGAGTTCACCCCAAGAATCAACCCATGTCCCAAACAAGAAAGATTCTCTCCTGGTGTTGAAAGCGTCTGCGAGATGAGCAATCAGCCCCAAGTTCCATAGGAAACCCACAATTATTATTATCCTTTAATGCACTCAGAGTAGGAAAAGCTGGGCATGTGACAGCCTGTCCTGTACCTTGGTAAACATGGGCTTCCCGTGCTGGGTGACCATGGTACACTGGTCGCAGTCCACCGTGATGGATGAGTTGTGGTATGACTCTTTCGAGTGTTTGAGAATGTAATACAGGTCGGTCACCCCTCCTTCAAACACAGTGCTAAAGTAACGGGGGATGAGGGTCCTGCCGATAGCTGGGAGAGAAACACAGAGAAACAAACCATTAACAAAAGTATCCCACCAGCACCACACACCCAACACCATTGCCAAACCTCCTACAACCAGATACTGATCATCTCAAGCAACCATACCAGGAGGCAAATTTCTCTGCAAATTTCTCCTTAAAAACACCCATGACCCTTCTGGATTGCAGCTAATAAAATATAATCCCCAACTATTCGGGAAAAATGTGTTTAGTCATCTCTCCAGATTTTGTGTCCACTGTAAGTCAGTAAAATAAGGGTTAGTACTTTAAAAATAATAAGGGAGAAATGCATGAACTACTTTGGACCATGTATACTTTTGGAGGGAACCTGTTTATAAAAATAAGACACATCCAATATACTTGGATTTTTTAATGCATCATGTATAGGCCAGTTACCCAGTCATGTTTTAGTTTCATTAGTAGTAGTGATAATATAAATTTTAATAACATAATGCTTTGCAGTGTGTAAAGTATTTTGGTATTCTCTCATTGGATCTTCAGAACAACCCCAAGAGAGTGCAGGACTGAGATCCAAAAATGTTATTACAGGGGAAAAAAAAGATTACTTTGAATATTTCAAAGTCACATTACTTGTAAGTAAATATTTGAGGTCTCTAACTGCTTGTCTACAAACACCCATATATCTGCTCTTCCCAACACTATGTCTCAAACTACTTTAAACAATGGAAATCTTAAAAATAAAAAATCCCATCTCCAAATACAAAGAGATTCATAACTACGTAAATGCTGATTATTCTATCTGCTTTTGGAGTTGTATAAGATAGCTCTCTAGAATAAAAGGCTCATTTTAAGAGAAGTTGATACCTTTCACTTGGTCTAAATTGAGCTCTTTCATTCCATGTGTCTGGTCCTGCCCCATTTTAGTTTCAGCGATTGTGTAAGTTGCTGGGCCTTTCTGATACAGGACACTTAGGAATCTGTAACAAGCCCTTTTTTCAGCAGTGATTTGAAATCCTCTTACACTGGAAATCCCAACTCATAATATCAAGAATTTTGCCTATGTGCAGATTTTAAGGCAAAGTTCTAAAGCACTCGCAAGTAATCCAAGGTTTTTAATAAATCTCTTATATTCACTATATAATACCCTTTGAAAGACAAAAATAATATTTAAGATAAATAAACTATCAAAAAAACTTTAGCTAAGAAAGATCACCTAATCATCATTTGAATGTTTTAAAATATTCTTTTAACTTTATTTTAAAAGAATCAGTGATAATCCACTTTGTATGGATCTATATCTCTTTTGTACATGAACTTGGAAAAAATAAGTATAAAGAAAATACCATACCAAATTGTTTTCTGAAATGATTTTAAGGAATCCCCATATGGATGACTAGTCTCTAAATAATTTATACAGTTGTTACTGCCTCATGTTTGCTGCAGGTAAAATCAATCAACAAGTATGTGCTAAATAGTCCAGGATTTTCTGTGATTCTGTCCTAGATAATCCTTCTACATACATTTTCTAAATATTGCCTAATCCCCAATACTACATGCTCATTTTCTAAATATAAAATACAAATGAGAGTAATTGGAGTCCACCATATCCTTTAACACATGCATAGCTAATATTATAAAGAAAACTTTGTAATGCTAAAATCCATATTGTACTTCACTAAACAGATAAAATTAATTGAATGCATTTCAAATATTCTAACTTAAAGCTAATTATCATAAATCAGTCTAAGTAATTTGACAAATTGGGATTCATACTGTTAAGAATAAATGCAAACCATAAAAATGCAGATGTGGGCCAAAGAAGTGTCACATTAAAAAGGTTATGGCAAATAACCACCATTGGATTAGTAACATTATACTTTATTTATCACGAATCCTGCACACTTTAATTCCTTTAAGCACTGTTGGCTATATATCTATATATTACCATCATTTTCATTCATAGTATAAGAAAAGTTGAATGGGAAAAAAGTTTGAGATTCTTTAACTTTAAATCTAAGTTTTTAATTACTTCCCCAAATCCAGAAAATGTACAAATTACATAGTAAATATACTTAATAAAAAAAACAGCTTTGCTTTATTGAATAATTTCTAGCACTCTAGGAAATGGTTGCCATGGATACTGGAGGTTTGTTTTCAGCCCCGTTTCCTTTGTGAGCCTGCCCTCCCGTTTTCCCATGGTCCTATTTAGACCATTAGTCACAAAGATTCATTATTTACCATAGTGGACTAAACCCCCACAGTCCGGTGGCCCCAGTAAACCATGACAATGGTATTCACACCCTTGCGTATATAGTCTCCTCTCCATAAGTCTGAGCTTGGCCCTGTGATCTGCTTTAATCAATTGAATGTGGCTGATACAGAGTATCCCTGTATCAGTTTTGGGCTACACTTTAAGAACTGGACGCTTTCACTTTGTCCTCAGGAAGAAGTCAGTTGCTATGTACAAAGTCCTACTACTGTAAGACTACCATACTATGAGAAGCCCAACCTAGTCACGTGGAGAGGTCATGTGAAGAACTGAGTCTTCCAGCCAGCAACCCCAGCTGAGCTTCCAGCCAACAAACAGCACTAGCTTGCATGGAAGAAGCTGTTCAGGAAGTGAATCCCTGAGCTCCAACTGAGCTGCGTCAGGCTGATGTCACATGGAGCAGAGATGAGTTGTCCCTGACATGCCTTGCACACAATTCAGAATCATATGTAAATAAAAGAAATGTGTGTATTTTAAGCCAACATGTGTTGGGGTGTTTTTTAATGTGTCAGTAGATAACTGTAGCCCCTTTCAACTACATTAGCCACAAAGGTAGTCAAATAAGAATCCTTCCCTGAAAGAAAGAGGGAAGTTTTGCCAGGAAAAACTTGCAAGTCATGGAAACATAGGAGTCTGCATGCAGAAGAAAAGCAAAGCAAATTAATAGAGTCTTCATAGACTGATTCGGGCCCTAGTCTCAGCTCATAGTAAAGCCAATGCCATCCCTTAGGGTCACACTTATGTGAGGTGTGCCCCTCCTTTTTCTCAAGCTAATTAGTGTTAGGTTTCTGTCATCTGCAAATAGAGGAATCCTGACTACTGCAGTCCTCTTCTGGCATGGACAGTGTAGCAAACACTAAGAGAATAAAGAGGAAGTGATGACAGCGATCAACAGCAAGAGATATGTGACTGTGTAACACACTGTCTTAGAAGCTGCAGGAGATTACAAAGCTTTGGAGATTGTATTAGTTTCCTGTTGTTGTGATAACAAATTACCACCAATGTAGTGGCCTACAACACCACAAACCTATTATTTCATAGCCCCAACAATCAGACATGGGGCTTGCTGGGCTAATGTCAGGTTCTCAGCAGGGCTGAATTCCTTTCTGGAGGTTCTCAGGGAGAATCTATTTACTTGTTTGTTTCATCCTCTAGAGGTTGTTCACGTTCCTTTCATGTGGCCCCTTCCTCCATCTTCAAAACTCACAGGGGGAAGTTGGGGGATGGCGAGGCACCATTCTCACTTCCTCTTCTGCCTCCCTCTTGACTTTCAGGATCCTTGTGATTGCCCTGAATCCACCCAAAGAATCCAGGATAATCTTCCCATTTCAAGATCCTTAACTTATCAGATCTGCAAAGCCCCTTTTGCCATGTAAGGTCACATTCACAGACATCAGGGATTCAAACACGGTATCTTGCATAGGGTATTATTCTGCTTCCCACAGAGACTATACTTGCCAAGAGCTTCTGTTCTACAAGGGAGAGTAATCAGAAATACAAGAGATACATGCATATACCATGCACACAGGCACACAATGTGCAATAATAATAATGCACAGTGAATGACAGAGACAGCCAGAACAAAATCCCATGTGCCTGAAGAAATCATCCTATTGATCATTTATCAGTTTATTCTGTAAACATCCACTGAACCTGGAGTAGGTGTAAAGCTCCATGGTAGATGCTACAAACACAAAGATAGATTTTTGTCCCTGTCTTTCAAATTCATTTCTATCAGGAGAGGTAACAAGTATCTAAGTATCTATAACATGACGTGATTGCTGATAAAGCTTAAAAATGGATTTGTGATTTTGAACACTTTACCAGTATCTCCTGTATCCCGAATTCAATGTACAATTTTATTATTTCTGAAGCTCTGAGATTAGCATGTTCTTTTAATGCAGTCAACCATGCCATTGCATTGCACTGATTTAGTTGGCTATAAATGACTAAATCAGTGAACATTTCAGATTTGGGTTCAGTGGTCATCTAAAGCGACAGCCACAGCAGTTCCAAATCTATTTAAATTTTATACTGTTATATTCATAGGTCAAACTTACACTTTACATTTATACTTTAATACATGGAATTAAAATAATTTAAATATTGATATACATAAATCTGCATTGTACTCCTATGAAAAGGATTATGTCCTCTAAATATTGTTGGAGTGAGATTAATATTATAGTAGATTATAAAGGCGATGCTACTTTTCTAACACATTTAGATCAAAGCTCCAAAAGCCGGGAAGTATGGAGAGCCAGATAGCACAGGAAGATTTTCTGTGATGCTAGGTGAGTAAAATATACCATATATTATTTATCTATGTATTCATGAAAGAGCAAAGAAAATCATACATTAAATTATTGAGGAGCTGAAATGTGTATAAAGAATGTCTAAATTATACTTTACACTTTATAGGTAAATATGATTAGTCCAGAAATAGCTAAGATTTTATTCATAGCTAATTGGGCTGTGGATCCCTGCTTTCAAGTTCCTTAGGGAGATTTTCATTGTTGTTCTGTTTTGTTTACATCCATCCTTACTCCCCAGAAATTCTTGCTATGGAAGCTGATGGGATGAGGTAATGTGGTGGAGACAGGATCTAGTTTCTATCTTTTCTTGTTTGTATTATTTGCAGATATTAGGAATCTATAGCATATTCATAGATATTAACTAACTTCTTTCCTTGTTTAGAAACAAACGGTGTAATACAAGCTGGGAGCTCATAAAGAAGACATAAACTACTATGCATCCTCCCCAAAGCAGAAGGTCTCATTTTTAGAGCATTTTATCTCTTTTAGTAATTAAGAAACACCTTTTAAAAAAAGCTCTTAAGGATATTTATAAGTAATTCACATGAAAGAAACTGCATGTAGAAAACAACCACCTAGGAAAATATTCAAACTATTTATTGAAGTACAAAGTTAAAATAATAACAAAAGATTAAAACAAAAACCTGGTAAGCTATACACAAATACTTTTAGGGAAATCAATGTAGCAATTACTTCTTATTTTGAGAATTTCTAACTCTCTGTATTAGGTGGGACTCTAAGTTCTTGGTAAATACCCTTACCAAACTGCAATTCTCAAGTTTATCTTTAAAGATACTAAGGACTCCGAAGTTCTACAAGTCTTTTGAGAAACCATTATCTAATGTAAGACCTTTTAATTTGGGGACATAAATTACAATTTTAAATGTCTATAATTTCTGTGTTTCAAAGACAATTCACTTCCAAGAAATGAAAGTGGTTGAGAGTCTGATTATAATAAAATGTGAAGAGGAAAATTTGTAACTAACAATATATTAATGCCACTTAACACATGGTCATTATTTAGCTGATGATTTTCCAACTCTGAAAAGAGAGAACCATATGACCGACAATGTGTTTTTAATTAGGCAAACTTAATTATATTAAAATTATTTACTATATTATGATTTTTAAAATTTTTATCTAAATATTAGATCAATTGGTTGGCTAAATCTAGGTGGTTTTATGCGGTTCTGCCAAAGCTACCGTAGTTCTGCTATACCTCGAAAATCCAAGTGGAAATTGTATTATTCAGACACATAATAAACACCAAGAGTCATTAAAGTTTAAACTTATCTGTATTCAGAAATCAGTGAATGCATTATGCTGACATGCAAATGAATATGCTCCTAGGAGTGAGATAAACAATACTGATGATTTCATTTATGGTAAATAACCATTCTATATAGCCAAAACAATAGAAATAAAATATGCTTGACCTGTATGGGAGTGATACCGATTCAAGGTAGATCTCGTCATTCTTGGTGAAGGGAATGCAAATCGAATTAATTAATTACTTTTACTTTTATAAATTGACACGACTTTCATTCTAATATGCCTTTTACTTATTTTCTCAACCAAACCAATTTACTTGAATAGTTTCTCTCTGATGACCAGTCTTGCTATTTCAAAGATTCATTTATTTCATATGTGCTTATTAAGTGACTACTACAGGTCAGGTATTGTTCTAGGTGCTGGAAATAAACAGACAAGTAGGGACACAGAGAATAAACTTGACGGCCTGGAAAGGTTGACTAGTTTAGACTGGCCAGCCTGGAAGGCTGTCATGAGGAAGTGATAATGGAGGTGAGTCCTAATTGAACAAAGCCATTCGAAGATCTGGAATTAAAGAGGTCCAGGCCCAGGAGCCATAAGGGCAAAAGCCCTAAGACAGGAATGAATTTTGATTGAACATGTTTGGTGTGTTACGGTATCAGAAAGAAGGCTTTATGGCAGGAGGGTGGTCAGAGAACAAGATGATAGAAGATGAGGTCACAGAAAGAGGCAGGCTCAGATTATGTGGAACTTTCTAAACCATGGCAAATGGCTTCCATTTTATCCTTAGTGCAATGTCATGACATTGAAAGATTTTGGCCAATGATATAATTTACTCTGTTTTTCCTGAATGCGTTATCCAGCTGCCAACATGGTCTCAAAACATCAAAAAAAAAAAAAAAAAGTTTGATCCTCTTATAAATTTAATAGACATTTTTTCTTCCACTTTCTACCTAACCAATTTTTAATAACTTGACCAAGACTTGAGTCACCCTACCTTGCTTGCACTAGGTGTTAGGTGCTGGAAAAACAATGATGACCAAGACAGACCCCATTCCTGCAGTTACAGAGCTTTTCATCAAGCAATTCTTAGCATCAGGAATTCACCAATTAAGGGCAAGCAAGATGTGTGTCATGGCTCCATCTTGTCTCTCCTGTTTTCCCATTGCCTGACACATGATAATGAATGAGTCAGTGCAATAAATGTGTTAATTTATAGCTCCCAAGTTGTAGGAGCTTACATATAAACCTGATAGGGTTCATCTCATTTGATTGAACCCAGTACTTTGACATATTCAGATTACTTTGTATCTGTCAGTAATACTATGGGCTATTTCTCTTAGATGTGTGCCTTTCATGCTGGCAAAACCTTTTTGCCTTTGATCCAAAGTACTGACAATAGCATTGTACAGGAGAGGTCCACAGCAATGAAGACCTCCTTCTAACTGGACTTTTTTGTTGTTGTTGTTGTTGAAACAGAATCTTGCTCTTTCACCCAGGCTGGAGTGCACTGATGTGATCTCAGCTCACTGCAGCCTCCACCTCCTAGTTTCAAGCTATTCGTCTGCTTCAGCCTCCTGAGTACCTGGGACTACAGGTGCCCGCCACCACACCTGGCTGGACATCTTAGTATGAATTAAACACTCTTTAAGTATGAAATTGAAATCCTTTACTAACTTCCGTAATAAGTCCATGCTCTGGTACTAATGGCTCATAAAGATAATGCAGAGTCCATAGGAAGAGAGTGAGGTGTCAGAGAAAGACCCGAGATAAGGATGAAGAGACGTTAATCAGGCACAGAGGGCGGGGGAAAAGAGTGGTCACGGCAGAAGCAACAGCATGTGTTAGGCAAGGTGGTACATTCTCATCATGTGGGCTGCTGCCTTGGTCAGATGTTACATATTCATACCTTGGAGGACCTTGTCTGGATGAGCTACTCCATTATATAGAGCTCTTGCTCTCTCCTTATGATGGTACAATATCCTTTTAGTTATTAAAACTTCAGGATGTAGTTTACCTCTGGTAGATTTATATTTGCCCTCTGTATTACTCTTTTACTTCAGCATTTTCATAACTGTACTCTGTTTTTTATTCTTCATATGAGGCTTAAAATAATTATGTTAAATTCAAAAAAGAAATAAGGAGAGAGAATGAAAGACTGACTCAAATTAAATTAAATGTACTAAAAAAAAGTTGACATCTTTAATATATCCAATCTTCCTATACAAGAATATGAAATGTATGTCCAGTTGTTTAAACCTTTATTTTTATCTCAAAACAATTCCATCATTTTTTTCTTTTTTCTTTCTTTTAGAGAAAGAGTCTGACTCTGTCACTTAGGCTAGAGTGCAGTGGTGCAATCATAGCTCACTGTAAACTCAAACTCCTGGACTCAAAGAATCCTCCTGGCTCAGACACCCAAGTAGGCTGAGACCACAGGTGCCGCCATGACAGGCTAAATTTTTTATTTCTTTATAGAGACTGGGTCCAGCTGGTCTTGAACTCCTGGCCTCAGCAGACCCTCCTGCCCTAGCTTCCCAAAGAGCTGGGATTACAGGCATGACCCATCATGCCTGGCCAACAAATACATTGCACCCTCTGAAGTTTGTAGTTTTCTATATTTGGATACTTGACATTTCTTAAGATTCTTAAATATTTTAGTTATGCTAAATGGTTAATGGAATTTAAAAAATTGTATTTCCATTTGTAACCCAGTCATTTAACTGAATACTTATTAATATTAATAGTTTTAAAAATTTTCTAGGCAAAAAACCCCACTATTCTCAAATATTGATATTTTTGTTCCCTTTCTCCTTACCTATATATAGATTCTCCTTTTCCATATATATTTCTGTTCTAACCATTGCAATAACATAATAGACAAATTCTTCTTTCATAATGTATATATATCAGAACTTTCAGGAAAAAATATTAAATAATGAGGGAAGTAGTGGGCATTATTTTTTCCCCTTGAGATTTTTACAGAACGTCTCTAGGATTAAGGGAAATACTATGTTTACTTGAGATCTTGTTACTTACTATGGAAAGAAAAACAAACTATTATTCTATTCCTTGATTTTATGATTTTTTTCTTTTTAATCCTGATAGATGATTAATTTGACCACATGCCTTTACAGTAGTATTAATTTTTCTTTAGAAAACTATCCATTAATATATTTTCAATTATTGAACACCTTTTGCACTCTTAGTATAAACCTTACTTTCTCTTACACACACATATACCACATTTTTGGATAAATTAAACTTATGAATTCATTCATTCCTTTTGCAAATGTCAGTAAAAGCAGTGCTCTATTTGAGCCACTTGATGGATGCTAAGTTAGAGTGATAGGGCCAGCAAAAGGTTTAGTCCAGTAATTCCCAGCAGAATTTCCTAATCTCAATGGATTCCTGAAGATAAAATGCACCTTAAGCTAGTTCCATATTTTTTTAAATTATTAAAAAATAGCATACTTAACATGTTTCTCTGATTCGAGTAGGATGATCTCAACTATGGTAATACTGATTAGCTCTTGATTAGAGATCATAAATGGCACTTAACAGATGTGGAAAAAAATAACATATAAAATGCTGACATTATTTAATAAAAGTAATTAGGTTATCCATGATTATATTCCACACCTCCCTTTTAACAGGAGTGAAATTCCATGATCAGAGAAGTAAAACTACATAGCTTACTTGGAGTTAGTATGGAATAAAATAGAATACTTGTTTTTAATCAACCAGTGTTGGTTAATTTCTATGTCTTGATTTAATTTTTATTAGTTTTTAAGTCACATTAGTAATACAATTACAAAAAAAAAAAATTCACAGGTACTCACTAGCTAGTCACTAAATTTGATTCTTTTCTCCAGGTGTTGAACCAGATCTTACAGAATCCTCAAACTCCCTTTCAGCTCATTGCTGTCTTGTGACAGAATTGTGGCCAGTGCCTAACCAACACTCCCATTGTTTTCATTTTGTTCAACAGAATAGACATCAAGAAGGGAAATCTCACCTCCAGACAGGCCAGTAAAATCATTCTGTGTGTAACTGGCACACTGTCTCCCTGACATCCAGATGCTGAAGACCCAGTGGGCAAATTCCAGAGACTTCCCTGCCCCCATCACTGCCCTAAGGATGGAGGAGTCAGGAAATGGAGGAGCCTCTGATTTCCTAAATTACAACCAGGAGGGGAGCTGCCACATTTGGGAAGAACCCATTTGGACTTTGGAGCAAAAAATACCTTTCTATGATGTTCAGACATTGGAATATGAAAATTTATTTGTTTAAACAGGTAGGGTTAAGTGAAACAGTTACCAGTAAGTGTAGCTTCCCTGACCACCCTAAACCCACCAATCTCAGTGCCTTCACCACTTCCTAGGTCATCTTTTTATCAATAGTCCCTAGCCTACTAGATTTTTAAATTATACATTCATATATATATATATATATATATATATCCTCATAGAAAACTCATTTTGTATGAGTATCTTTTGTTTCATTTTGTGTTGTGTTTATTTATACAACATTATATTAAATATATCTATATATATGGTAGAATTTATCCTTTTTTTACTCAATAATACATTTTCAGCTTTAAATATGTTAGTGTACATAAGAAGACTCATTCATTGATTTTAAATGCTGCATTGTAATCTAGAGTATGGCTGTATCACAAGTTATCTAGATATTCCCATGTTAAGGGACATGAGAGATTGTTTTACATTCATTTCCCAACAGGGTAGACCCTGAGAAAGGGAAATATGTATTTTATTTTATTACGTACCAGACATTGCCCTTCAAAATGCTGTTACCGATTTACTTCCTTACCAGCCCTGATAGTACCTGTTTCACCCACAACCTTCACCAACACTTACTATTGTCAAGTTTTTAATTTTTTGTCATTTAGATCGTAAAGCACGTCCCTCACAAAGTGACAACCCTCAAGTACTCAAAAGTTTACCTGCATGTAAATGATAAAAGTAATTAATTAATAACAGGCATCCAGCTCACATGGCTATTGCTCCAAGTGACTAATTTACATTTGACCTTTTCAGATGGTTTGCAGTTTTCTACCCAAAATCCATTCACTTGGCTACATGGAAAAATTACTCCAGACTAGAGAAGTAAAAAAGAAAATCTACTCCTTTATTTTTCAAAGGTGACAAACTTTAAGAATTCTTATAAAATTATTTCAATATGTTTTATCAGGACTTCTCCAACTCAAACCAATAGGGACACCATATGTCATTTAATTTTGTGTTTTAATATCAACATGATTCATCTGGGTTAGAGAAATGTTGCCAGAGAAACAGATATATGTGTGTAATTTCCTATTTAATCTAAACTAGGAATCATCAACCTTTACCAATTCTAAGAGTGGTGAAAGAGATGATTTCCTTTCTGTAGAGACAAGGCAGACTTGGGTAAAACTGGTCCTTTCCTCAGGGCTGGATATTATACAAGACGTTTTTTCTAAAGTATTAAGCGATTACTAAAATAGAAGCTAATAAAATATGACCCTTGAAAGAGAATTTTGAAGTCAAAAGAAAGGTTTGTAGAATTAAAATAATAAACTGGATCTCCCCCACACCCTTTTCTCAATGCTGTTTCAATTTCATCTACTTCCTTAGTGGTGCCATGCACTTGCTTTCCTTGAAATCTTTGCTCACTCAGCATCTACCACCCAGGGAGGCCTTGCTTCTTCTCTTCTGTTTTATCCAAACTCTTAGGCATCCTCAAGTCACAGGTCCAGCACCATCCTCCTTGCCTTTTTGAGTCTCTCATTCTCTGCTTTGTATTCTTAAAGTGATCATAAACTTGAGCACTGCAGTGAAAGTTTCTGATTCATACACTGGCTGTGCTACTTACTCATCCTGTGACATTGAACAAATGATTTATGCTCTCTAAACCCTAGTTTATTCAGATACAAAATGGCGATACAACAATAACTGCTCCAGTGGGCAGTTGCAAGTATTAACACTATGCACGTGAAGTGCTTAGCACAGTGCCTGACACGTGTTAGCTCTACTTATCACTCCTGTAATACCTTGTTTATGCACAGACTTTGGGACTCATCCCATTGCATTGTAATCATCAATTTTACTGTCTTTCCTTCAGTGACTGTAGTTCCCTCAAGGCAGAGAACGTTTCTTGATCATTTCAGTATCATGGCACATTTGTGATGTAAATAGCTACTTATGAGATGTTTGGCAAGTGGATTAATGTGGACTTGGCACACCTATTTGGACAGTCTGCCAATCTCAAACTTGTTATGCATACACACGGGTTTCTAACACAGAGGTAAGACCACTTTCATTTCAGGTTCAAGAGAATCAAGACCACAAAAAAGGGGAAATAAGGTTTTAGAGCCCTGTATCTGGAATTTTCATGTCTCAATGTTCTAGTCCAGAATATGGTTTATGGTTTAGAGTAATCATTTTAAAACATTCATTTTTAAAGTTAATTTTGAGTTTTGCAAGTTAAAAACCAAGTCTCCTATTTGAGACAACTTAGTTTTGATGGGGTTTCTACCTTATCATACTAATGTGCACAATTCACAAACATCTGACTCATATATAAAATCACACTTCTTTAAAAAACAAAACAAAAAGACTATTTGCATGCTAGGTCAGCATTCCAGGGCATTTTACAGGAAGTAAAAGTCTTTGGAAATGAGAAGCAGTAAAAGAGGGTCAGATTCACATTCCACAGGAGTCCACCGGGGGCTGTGCTTCTGACCCTTGGATTGTCTACAAGAAAAGGAACAACCGTTTTGACAGAGAATGAATGTTGCATAGGCTCTCAGGCAGTGTGACGGAATAGCCCAACTATACCCACCCAAGTCTGAAACATTGCCTGGGCACCAGCTGTGAGGTCTGACATTCTGTGTGCAGGTTTCCAGCAAAACCCTAGGATTTATGCAAGAGAAAGCAGTTTCTGGGCATTCTGTAGGTTCTGAAATGACCCTGGTCAGCCTGATTTTTGGACCTAGGTGCTGGTGCTCACACAGGTCACTAATGTCTGTCATGGGTTAAACACATAACCAGTGCACCGAACATTCTGCTACTATTCCATCATCCTTCCTTGAAGCTATCCCATCACCTTTCAGTGGGGGACTGGGGCTCCATTCCTAAAGATGAATGGCAACTCTGGACAGTTTGCACTCCATCACCTCCAGGAGGAGAGGAGACCTTCTGACAGGGAGAGAGGAACACCAGAGATTTGCTGGACTATGAGAATCAGGACCAGGGCTGCTCCATTGCAGGGCCACAGCTCAGGCTTTTCTCTCAGGCTTCATTCTCTCTCTCCTGTCACTATCAAAAACTATTAAGAAGGTCTGGGGGAATGGGGCTAAGATGGCCAACTAGAAGCAGTGGTGATTGGAGGCTCCCATGGGAAAAAAAACACAATAAGCCAGTGAATCCTTCACCAGCAATCAAGGTATCCATGTTCTCTCATCAAAATTGACTAGAAGCTGCTGTGACCCACGGAAAGAAAGAGCAGTGTAGGGCGGTGGCCTACCTGAGAACCACATGGGGAAGGGGTACCCCTCCTCCCTGCCAAGTAAGTGAGCTTGCTACCCAGCCGGGTAAACTGTGCTTTTTCCACAGAACTGTGCAATCCACAGATCAGAAGATTCCACTTGCAAACCCACCCCACCAGAACCTAGTGTTCCAACCCCGGAATCTTCAGACTCTTACAACCTCTCAGCTGGAATCTGCTTAAGCCTACTGAACTCCCGGGGGAGGCGCAACGAGCACCAGCTGCACTGCTTGCTGTCCAAGCCTTTTGAGCTCCTTGAGGGAGGTGCAGCTCCATCATCGGGACTTGCAACTGCCTAACAGGCTAAGCTCCCTGGGTTGGGGAAGGGTGACACCCATTTCTACAGCTCCAGACTGCTTTTCCCCTGCTGGGGCAAGGAAGGCTGGACAGCTTGGTCCCAAGACTTGTCCCCACAGCCCAATACACCAGCTATGGCTGTCTTCGGCCAGAGTGTCTCTTCAGGCCCAACCCTGACCCATCCTTCCTCAGTGGGCAGTGCTTCCACACAGGGTCTCCAATAACTCCAGCCAGAGGCTCAGGAACAGAATTCAGATCCCCAGCAAAACACACTCTCTCCACCAAGGGACAAAGTGCTTCGTTAAATGGGTCTTGCTCCCTGTGCCACCCAACTGGGTGAGACCCACCAACAGGCGCTGTCAGACACCCTATACAGGAGCAATCCTACTGGCATCAGGTTGGTGCACTTTGAGCTCATAGGTCTCAGAAGAAGGAGCAGACACCATCTTTGCTGCTCTCCAGCCTCCTTAAGTGATATCTCCAGGCACTGGAGCAAATCAGATGAATATGGCCTGAAGTGAACCTCCAGCAAACTGCAGCACCCTACAGAAGAGGGACCCGACTATTGAAAGAAAAACAAACAAGCAGAGAGAAACAACAACAGTATCAACAACAACAAAATGTCCCCCACAAAATCCCCATCCGAGGGTCAGCAGTCTCAAAGACCAAAACCAGACAAACTCACAAAGATGAGAAAGTATCAGCGAAAAAATGCTGAAAACCCAAAAGGCCAGAGTGCCTCTTCTCCTCCAAATGATCACAATGTTTCTCCATCAAGGATACAGAACTAGGCAGAGGATCAGATGGATGAATTGACAGAAGTAGGCTTCAGAAGATGAGTAATAAAAAAGTACAGTGGGCTAAAGGAGCATGTTCTAACCCAATGCAAAGAAGCTAAGAACCTTGATAAAAAGTAAGATGAATTGCTAACTAGAATAACCAGTTTAGAGAGGAACATAAACTATCTGATGGAGCTGAAAAACATAGCACAAGAACATTGTGAGGCATACACAAGTATCAACAGCCAAATCAACCAAGTGGAAGAAAGAATATCAGTTTGGAGACCACCTTACTGAAATAAGACATTCAGACAAGAACAGTGAAAAAAAGAATGAAAAGGAATGAACAAAGCCTCCAGAAATATGAGACTTCATAAAACAACTGAACCTAAGATAGAATGGAGTACCAGAAGAAGATGGGGAGAATGGAAACACTTAATACGTGTGTTTTCATTATCCAGGAGAACTTTCCCAACCTAGCAAGACAGGCCAACACGCAAATTCAGGAAATACAGAGAACACCATTAAGATATTCCATGGGAAGATCAACCCCAAGACACATAATCATCAGATTCTCCAAGGTTGAAATGAATAAAAAACTGTTAAGGGCAGCCAGAGAGAAAGGCCAGGTCACCTACAAAAAGAAGCCCATTGGTCTAACAGCACACTTCTCAGTAGAAACTCTATAAGTCAGAAGAGATTAGAGGCCAATATTCAGTTCTTAAAGAAAAGAATTTCCAACCCAGAATTTCATATCCAGCCAAACTAAACTTCATAAGTGAAGGATAAATAAAATCCTTTCCAGACAAGCAAATGCTAAAGGATTTTGTTACCATCAGGCCTGCCCTGCAAGAGCTCCTAAAAGAAACACTAAATATGAAAAGGAAAAATCAGTATCAGCCACTGCAAAAACACACCAAAATATAAAGACCAATGACACTACCAAAAAAATGCATCAACTAGAGTGTGAAATAACCAAATAGCAGCATGATGACAGGGTCAAATTCACACATAACAATACTAACTTTAAATGTAAATGGGCTAAATGCCTCAATTAAAAGACACAAACTGGTAATTTGGATAAGAGTCAATACCAATTGGTGTGCTGTATTCAGGAGACCCATCTTACCTGCAAAGAAACACAGGCTCAAAATGAAGAGATGGAGGAATATTTACCATGCAAATGGAAAGCAAAAAAAAAAAAGCAGAGGTTGCAATCCTAGTCTGTGACAAAACAGACTTTAAACTAACAAAGATCAAAAAAGACAAAGAAGGGCATTATGTAATGGTAAAGGGAACAGTTCAAAAGAAGAGCTAACTATCCTAAATATATGCACCCAATACAGGAGCACACAGATTCATAAAACAAGTTCTTAGAGACCTACAAAGAGTCTTAGACTTCCACACAGTAATAGTGGGAGATTTTAACACCCCACTGTCAATATTAGACAGATCAATGAGGCAGAAAATTAACAAGGATATTCAGGACTTGAACTCAGCTTTGTATCAAGCAGACCTAGCAGACATCTTCAGAAATCTCTACCCCAAATCAACAGAATATACATTCTTCTCAGTGCTACATGGCACTTATCCTAAAATTGACCACATAATTGGAAGTAAAACACTCCTCAGCAAATGCAAAAGAATGGAAATCTTAACCAACAGTCTCTCAGATCACAGTGCAATCAAATTAGAACTCAGGATTAAGAAACTCACTCAAACCACCCAATTTCATGGAGATTGAACAACCTGCTTCTGAATGGCTGACTACTGGGTAAATAATGAAATTAAGGCAGAAATCAATAAGTTCTTTGAAACCAATGAGAACAGGGATACAACGTATCAGAATCTCTGGGACACAGCTAAAGCAGTGTTAAGAGGGAAATTTATAGCACTAAATGCCCACATCAGAAAGCTAGAAAGATCTCAAACTGACACCCTAAAATCACAATTAAAAGAGCTAGAGAGGCAAACTAATCCAAAAGCTAGCAGAAGACATGAAATAACTAAGATTAGAGAATAATTGAAGGAGATAGAGACACAAATATCCTCCAAAATATCAACAAATCCAGGAGCTGGTTTTTTGGGGGAAAAAAGTAACAAAATACATAGACCACTAACTAGACTAATAAAAAAGAGAAAATAATCAAATAGACACAATAAAAATGATAAAGGGATAGCATCACTGACCCCACAGAAATACAAACTACCATCAGAGAATACTACAAACACTTCTACACAAATAATCCAGAGGAAATGGATAAATTCCTGGATATATACACCCTACCAAGACTAAACCAGGAAGAAGTTGAATCTCTGAATAGACCAATAACAAGTTCTGAAATTGAGGTAGTAATTAGTAGCCTGCCAAACAAAAAAAGCCCAAGACCAGACGGATTCACAGCTGAATTGTACCAGAAATACAAATAGGAGCTGGTACCATTCCTTCTGAAACTATTCCAAGCAACTGAAAAGGAAGAACTTCTCCGTAACTCATTTTATGAAGCCAACATTATCGTGATACCCAAACGGGGAAGAGACAGAATAAAAAAAGGAAAACTTTAGGCCAATAACCCTGATGAACATCAATGCGAAAATCCTCAATAAAATACTGGCAAACCAAATCCAGTAGCACATCAAAAAACTTATCCACCATGATCAAATGAGCTTCATCCCTGAGATGCAAGCCTGGTTCAACATATGCAAATCAATAAACATAACCCATAACATAAACAGAACCAAAGACAAAAACCACATGATTATTTCAATAGATGAAGGAAAGGCCTTTGGTAAAATTCAACATCACTTCATGTTAAAAACTCTCAGTAAACCTAGATATTGATGGAACACATCTCAAAATAACAAGGGTTATTTATGACAAACCCACAGCAGATATTAGATTAAATGGGCAAAAGGCGGAAGCATTCCCTCTGAAAACCAGTACAAGACAAGGATGCCTTCTCTCATCACTCCTATTCAGCATAATATTGGAAGTTCTGAACAGGGCAATCAGGCTAAATAAAGAAATAAAGGGTATTCAAATAGGAAGAGAGGAAGTCAAGTTGTCTCTGTTTGCAGATGACATGATTTTATATTTACAAAACCCCATTATCTCAGCCCCCAAATTTCTTGAACCGATAAGCAACTTCAGAAAAGTCTCAAGATACAAAATCAATGTGCAACAATCACAAGCACTCCTTTACACCAACAATAGCCATACAGAGAGCCAAATCATGAAAGAACTCCCATTCACAATTGCTACAAAGAGAAAAAATACCTAAGAATACAGCTAATAAGAGAAATAGGAACACTTTTACACTGTTGTTGGGAGTGTAAATTAGTTCAACCATTGAAGAAGACAGTGTGGCAATTCCTCAAGAACCTAGAAATAGAAATTCCATTTGACCTAGCAATCCCATTACTGGGTATATATCCAAAGGATTATAAATCATTCTACTATAAGGACACATGCACACGAATGTTCGTTCACTGCAGCACAGTTTACAATAGCAAAGACTTGGAACCAACCCAAATGCCCATCGATGATAGACTGGACAGGGAAAATGTGGCACATATACACCATGGAATACTATGCAGCCATCAAAAACGATGAGTTTGTGTCCTTTGTAGGGACATGGATGAACCTGGAAACCATTATTGTCAGCAAACTGACACAAGAACAGAAAATCAAACACCACATGTTCTCACTCATAGGGAGTGCTGAACAATGAGAACACATGGACACAGGGATCGGAGCATCACACACTGGGGTCTGTCGGGGGGAAATAGGGGAGGGACAGCGGGGAGTGGGGAGTTGGGGAGAGATAGCATGGGGAGAAATGCCAGATATAGGTGATGGGAGGAAGGCAGCAAATCACACTGCCATGTGTGTACCTATGCAACAATCTTGCATGTTCTTCACATGTACCCCAAAACTAAAATGCAATTAAAAAAAAAGTTACAATAAAAAGAGAAATAATCAAAAAAAAAAAAAAGAATACAGCTAACAAGGACCTTTTCAAGGAGACCTATAAACCACTGCTCAAGGAAATAAGAGAGGACACAAACAAATGGAAAAACATTCCATCCTTATAGATAAGAATAAATATTGTGAAAATGGCCATACTGCCCAAGGTAATTTATAGGGTCAATGCTATTCTCATCAAATTACCATTGACATTCTACACAGAGATAGAAAAAAGGTATTTCAAATTTCATATGGAATCAAAGAAGACCCTGTATAGCCAAGACAATCTTAAGCTAAAAGAACAAGCTGGAGCCATCACACTACCTGACTTTAAACTATACTATAAGGCTACAGTATATAGACCAATGGAGCAGAACAGAGACCTCAGAAATAACACCATACATATGCAACCATCCGATCTTTGACAAACCTGCCAAAGTATATGGCACTATCCAGTAAATGGTGCTAGGAAAACAGGCTAGCCATTTGCAGAAAACTGAAACCAGACCCCTTCTTCACACCTTATGCAAAAATTAACTCAAGATGGATTAAAGACTTAAATGTAAAACCCAAAACAATAAAAACCCTAGAAGAAAACCTAGGTAATACCACTCAGGACATAGGCATGGACAAAGACTTCATGACAAAAATGCCAAAAGCAATGTCATCAAAAGCCAAGATTGACAAATGGGAGCTAATTAAACTAAAGAGCTTCTGCATAACCTGCGAAATGGGAGAAAATTTTTGCAATCTATCTACCCATCTGACAAAGGTCTAATAACCAGAATTTACAAGGAACTTAAACACATTTACAAGAAAAAAACAAACAACCCCATCAAAAAAAAGTGGGCAAAGGATATGAACAGACCTTAACAGAAGACATTGACATAGCCAACAAACATGAAAAAAAGCTGAACATCACTGATCATCAGAGAAATGCAAATCAGAACCATAATGAGACACTATCTCATGCCAGTCAGAATGGAGATTAGCAAAAAGTCAGGAAATAATAGATGCTGGTGGTGCTTTGGAGAAATATGAACACTTTGTTGGTTGGGACATAAATTAGTTCAACCATTGTGGAAGACAGTACAGCGATTCCTCAAGGATCTAGAACCAGAAATATCATTTGACCCAGCAATCCTATACACAATGGAACATAAATCATTCTACTATAAAGACGCATGTACATGTGTGCTTATTGCAGCACTATTTACAATAGCAAAGACATGAAACCAACCCAAATGCCCATCAATGATAGACTGGATAAAGAAAACGTGGTACATATACACCATGGAATGCTATGCAGTCATAAAAAAGAATGAGATCATGTCCTTTGCAGGGACATGGATGAAGCTGGAAATCATCATCCCCAGCAAACTAACACAGGAACAGAAAAACCAAACACTGCATGTTCTCACTCATAAGTGGGAGTTGAACATTGAGAACACATGGACACAGAGAGGGGAACAACACACACCAGAGCCTGGTTGGGAGTGAGGGGAGGGAACTTAGAGGATGGATGAATAGGTATAGTAAACCACCATGACACATGTATACCTGTGTAACAAGCCTGCCTGTTATGCACATGTATCCTGGTTTTTTTTGTTTGTTTTGAGAAGAAATAAGGAAAAAAATGCAAATAAATAAAACATAAAAAAAGAAGATCTAGGGACCCTCCTGGGATTCCTTTTCTCAGGCCTCATTAGGCCTGAGACTATGCCAGCAGTGGGCCATGGAGTCAAGAGTGGGGACCTGGAGCAGCCCTGCCTAGGACTTGATTGCCTGCTCTGCCTTATGGTAGTTGTGTGACTTTGGGCAAGTTCCTTAATCATTCTGGTCTCAGGTTTCTTGTTGGATAAATGGAAATGAGAACAGAAGCAACCTTATGGGAATGTTGTACAGAGGGTATAAAACCAGCCATGAAATGCTCTTGCCTCAGGTGAACTATGCCCCCTTACCCTAATTAACTTTTCTCCCTAACATTCATGGATACTCACATTATATCATACTTGTTACTGTATCAATCACTCCCCAACAAGAATACAAGCCCCAGAAAGGGAAGGACCATGTGTTTTTGCTACTGATTATCCTCTCAGAATGTATAGTAGGCATGTAATAAATAAACATCTGTTAGATGACTGAATTTTGTATTGGCACGTATCAAGATAATGTGTTGACAATTGTTAGTTGTTTTACAATTTTATTATTACTAGCTTGCCATAAAGATTAAATAACATGGAAAAAACCTGATTCCCAGTGTATATTCAATACATAAGGAATAAATGCTGGCAAAAGAGTAAGGGAGAGATGGAGGATGAATAGAAAGAAGGAAAGAAGGGTTTCTGCTAATGACAATACCGTAGAAACCTGAATTTGTGTTTGGACATAGTGCAGGATCTAAACAAATAGAAAACCTTCCATGTGTAGCTCTTAGGAACACTGAATCCCTGATCTCGTGCCATGGGATGGCTCCTTGGTGGCCATCTCCAATGGAATGGATGATTTCACGTTTCCTATACAGAATCAAGCATGTGCTGAGAATAACATACTTGGAGGCATGTCCAAACAGAGGTGCTGAGAGTAAAATTAACTTCATGTCCAGGTAGGCAGTGGGGCAAAGGGGTGTTGGTGTCAGGGGAGTGAGGAAGTGGAACCAGCCACCTTAATTCCTAGCCAAGAACCCATTTTAAGTGAATTGTAGATCAGGTAGACAAGGCCACCAAGAGAAGCCATGTTTCCCAAGAGTGACTTGAGGCTGTCCTGGTGCTGTATGACTCTGCATTTGAGATTTGGAGACATCTTCTGTATCAGAACCTGCTTCTTTTGCTATTTCCCAGAGCTATGAGACCAGGGACATAGAGCTTGTCTGCCTCCTTGAGTAAAAGTCCCCTCACACCACCTCATGTCAATATAAATGCAGGTCAGGGTAATCTAGGGTGAGTTCTCCTGTTATTATTTTCTCAAATATTTGGAAACTAAGGTATTATATTTTTGTAGTTTGCATTCACATGACTGTTAGTGTGTACCTTGCTACATTAATAACATCTCTTCAGGGCCGGGTGCAGTGGCTCACGCCTGTAATCCCAGCACTTTGGGAGGCCGAGGCGGGTGGATCACGAGGTCAAGGATCGAGACCATACTGGTCAACATGGTGAAAACCCATCTCTACTAAAAATACAAAAAATTAGCTGGGCATGGTGGCATGTGCCTGTAATCCCAGCTACTCAGGAGGCTGAGGCAGGAGAATTGCCTGAACCCAGGAGGCGGAGGTTGCGGTGAGCCGAGATTGCGCCATTGCACTCCAGCCTGGGTAACAAGAGCGAAACTCCGTCTCAAAAAAAAAAACTCTTCAATTATCCTATCTTCATCCTTCCCTCCCTCTATCTTTCCCCTCCTCTCCTCTTCCTCTCCCCCAAGGATTTTTTTTATCAGAATCTCACCCTCTCCTCACAGGGAACATTTTAGCAGCATGGGCTTATGGCAACCGTAAAGAAGGAAGTTGGAAAGGCAAAGCCGGACATGATCCCCAGCTTTATAACAAATTCCTGTCAAAACATAACAAACCCCAGCCAGACATGAGCTGCAGTGACAGAATGCAAGACCATAAAGATGATGGAGATCAGATGGGACGGGCACTTTATAGAAACAAGCACCTTCCTTGCAAACAGATAAGGCGAGTGGAACACTGAAAACCCTCCCCGGGAAAAAAACAATGATAGGAAGAAATAAGGACAAAAACATAAAATTCAAATGACAGCCCAGCCCAAGGAGATAAACTCAAGGCAGACAATCCAATTTAACTAAATCAAGTCGACGTCTTCTCCTGAACTTAACTGACCTCAGTAAGCCAGATCCTGAACAAAGATAATGTTAAGAAGCGAGTAACACCCAGTGGAGAAAGGGACCATCAGTGTGTAGGTGTTGGAAGTTTCACTCTGAGGACATACTTGGTTCTGTACAGGAAACATGAAATCATCCATTCCTTTGGGGATGGCCACCAAGGAGCAATAGCACAGCACGAGGTCAGGGATTCAGTGTTCCTAAGGGCTACACATGGAAGGTTTTCTATTTGTTTAGATCCTGCACTATGTCCAAACACAAATTCAGGTTTCTATGGTATTGTCATTAGCAGAAAGAAGCAGGCACAAGAAAAAGAAGTGGAACTAATACATGCAGCTTACTGGGATGTCAAGACACATAGGAAAATCTTTTCTACTATTAAATTGGAAGCATGATAAATGGAGGGAATGGAGGAAACATTAACCTGCCTGTACTGATGGAGCCCTTTAGTTGTCAGGGGTGGGTGCTTTGAGAAGTCTCTCCACAGTCTCTCTGGCTTTCCTCTGCTGAGCATTCTTTCTGACTGCTCTTCTGTCTTGTATTTTTCTGGATATTTCCTTCTCTTTTTGAGCTCCCAACTTGGGAGCTACTTCCAAGGTTCCTTCTCTGATTTACACAGGCCAAGTCTGTTAGGCGCACCTCCTCCAAATTCCATTAACTATGTACACTTGTCTGTTTCAGCATTTTTCACATCACAGTGCTCTGCAAACTTAGACTACACCTGGGAAGCAGGTTAAGATAACAATTCCCAGGCCTCACCCCCAGTAGCATTTATTTTCATTGGACTGGGATGAGCCTAGGGTCTGACACTTTTAACAAGTGTCCCAGGTGCTTTGGAGGCAGGTGATCCCCAGATCAGATTCAGAGACACTCTGCTTTATTTGAATTGTCTTTGTGTCCTCTTAGTGTGTGGGTTCTATGAGGACAGACACCCTATCTGCCTTGTTCGCATTCATCCTTATAGGGTTTGTCAGAGCACCTAGCATCTAATAAGAGTGATGCCTTGTACATATGTATATATGTATGTATATGTGTATACATATATGCATGTGTATATGTTCGTGTATGTGTGTGCACATATGTTTAAATACATACACATATCCACACACACGTATATAGCTATTGACTGAACGTGACATGGAGTTGTGTTTGGTAGGTGACAGAATCTGCTCTGTTCAACAGAGAGAACAATGCGGCCGATCCTGGCATGGAATACTGGAAGGAGGCCCATAGCCTCCAGTTGCCATCACAGATTTTCCCCATAAGGGTTTGTTGGGTGATATGGCTTGGCTCTGTGTCCCCACCCAAATCTCATGTTGAAGCGTAATCCTCAGTGTTGGAGGAGGGGCCTGGTGGAAGGTGAAGGGATCACGGGGGTGGATTGCCCCCTTGCTGTTCTCATAACAGTGAGTTCTCATGAGAGATCTGGTTGTTTAAGAGTGTGTAGCACCTCCCTCTTCACTCTCTTCCTCCTGCTCTAGCCATGTAGGACATGCCGGCTTCCCCTTCATCTTTTGCCATGATTGTAAGTTTCCGGAAGCCTCCCCAATCATGCTTCCTGTACAGCCTGTTGACCCATGAGCCAGTCAAACCTCTTTTCTTTATAAATTATCCAGTCTCAGGTGGTTCTTTAGAGCAATATGAGAACGGACGAATACACCAGGAGAACCCATGGGATCCTTAGAAAACAAAAACAAAAGTAAACATTTTTTACTGCAACTGACAACCAGGTAACATGCTAGCTGCCTTTATCCTGCCAGAAACTCCGCAAGGCTTACCCTACTGCAGACCACACCAGGCTGCAGACCCTGATCAGGAGAACTCGAGCCCAGCAGGTGAGCATCTCCCCTGGTGACCCTTCTGCTGAGAGGATAAATATTTCAGCTTTCAAACCACTGAGACTGCATCGAAGCCACATGGTGAGATAATTTTGGAAAAGAAATTGGAAAGATGAAGTTTCTTTTCTAAAACTCCCAAACTGTTATGTTTCTGAGACGGGCCACACTCCACTTAACATGTTAAAATATGTTGGAGTGCTGAGCTTTACCCAAGGTTCATTATAGTGGAGACTCTGCATGATGAATTTGCTGAAGATGAGGGATTTGCAGCAATCCAAAGAGGTAATTCCCGGAGCCACCAGGCCATCGTGAGCATGTATGAATTGATAACCAGGGTGATCATTCGTGCAATTTCAGGCTGTGGAGATATGAACAATATCTCACCAGTGGATAATATCAGTTGTCAAGTGTATGTTTTATTACCCCTAGAACTTCCTCTTGTTTTTACAAGCTGCTAGTGGATATCTCTGATTTTTTTTTCTTCCTGGCTGCACAGAAATTTGGAAGGGTTTTATTTTATTTTATTTTTCTTCTTTTACTAGATAAGTTAATATTAATAGTAGGGAAAAATTAAAAAGAATAAAATGAAGATAGCAGATAAAACATTATGAAGAAACATTTCATCAGCACTTTAAATACTATGGAAAGGATTCTAAATGCGTATTTTATTATCTGTAGCTAGCGTAGGAGGATCTTGTGTATGTCAGAAGCATGCTTTCTCTGCCTGAGTAATTATGAGAATTGGGATATAATTTTCTGCTACATCTCTCTAGTCCCCAGTTGTCCAAAATTTCCATGAAGGAAGAGACCATATCTATCTCGATCACTTCTATATCTTGAATGTCCAGAACAGTGCCTGGCAAAGTTGCCAAATAATTAATGTGTTCATCCATCACAATGAGTCTCTAACTGCTGGATAACTGAGCTCACTGGGTAGGCTCATGTCAAATTAGGATCCAGGAAAAAGGATGATCCTAAATGCAAAGTGCAGGCAAGAAAAACCAGAAAAGAAGTAAGTTCTGAATTGTTAGAATTAAAGGACTCAGACTGCTTAGAAGGGGAAACCAACAAGCAGCTAAGACAAACATGAAGAACCCAGGCAGGGAATAGGTAAGGATCATCTTCCAAATCAACAGAGAAATGAGTATTGCCAGAGAATATTTTTCTTGATTCTTAAGTCTTTTTCCCTGTGGAGGGATTTTCATTAAGGCGATACTTCTCTCCTCTCTCTGCCTCCTCATTCACTCCATCTGAGGAATGTGGGGAGGTGAGAAGTGTAATGAAATCTTATCAGAGAGCTTGAAATTTAGAAGGTGAAACCTGGGCATGTGTAGCCAGCCCCTTCCCTTCCTATTTCTGTTCTTGGATACAAGATCTATGGGAATGCGTGTTCTACTCAGCATCTCCAGAGGCAGGCTCTGTCCTATAGGCTGACCAAGTGCTCGTGACTGGGTGGGTAAGTTTACTTGTTTCTGGACTTGGTAGTAGAAAAGTTATTTGCCTGAAGACATAGCTATGTTCTCCAGTAACTGTTTATACCAGAACTATAGATGTCATTTTTTATATCTACCTTTGTCTTATTTCTCAATTGGTTCAGAACTTAAAGGGAATCATGTGCCATTTATCAGAATCTAGATTCACTGACAATAGTTGGCAGGTAGTAAATGAACATCAACACAATTCAATTCCACAAATTCTTTTCACACATCTACTATGTGTACAGCACTGCCTTGTGTTTCAGAGGGATTACAGCAATAACCAAGAAAAAATTTCAAGCCAAGCCAGGGGTACCTATATAAATTCTAGTCTCAGAACAGGGGAGCATATCTCTGAGGTCATAACAACTGATTCACAAACAAAAGCCAACTGCCCAGTTTCAGGTTTATATATCCAGACTCTTTAGTTGATTTGGGACTTTGGCAACCCCAGATGCATCTTGTAACATGAGCTCTGTGAGGGCAAGAACTCTGCCTTAGACTCTGTCTTGGTCCCAGTGAGCAAGGCATAGCCTGTAGCATGATAATGGTTGGTTGCAAGGAGGTATGGATGGCTGAATTCTGCAGGATAGAAGATGTGTGTTGAGAAGATAAAAATCACCTCCTCCTCACGTGATCATAAGGGCAAGTTAGAAAGAGTTAGAGATCTCCCAACAATTATGCTACTAAATCAAGTCTATAAACTTATTTATTTTCATTTAATTTTACTCTTTTCTTTGGAGACAGGGTCTTGCTCGGTTACCCTGCCTAGAATGCAGAGGTGCAATTACAGTTCACTGAAACCTTGAACTCCTGGGCTCAAACAATCCTTCCACCTCAGCTTCTCAAATAGGACAACAGATGTGCACCACCACCCTTGGCTAATTTTTTTAATTTTCTTTTTTTGGTAGAGACAAGGATTCGTTCTGTTGCCCAGGCTAGTCAGCAATTCCTGGCCTCAAGTAATCTTTCCACCTCAGCCTCCCAAAGTACTAGGATTACAGGTGTAAGCCACTGTGCCCTGCCCAATTACGTAAATTATGAAAGAGGTTTTCAAAAATAATATAGGTGATTAAAAACCATATTTCAACAGTAGAAGTAAAGATGCTTTAAAATATTATGTTGGTGCAAAAGTAATTGTTTTTGCAATTAAAAAGTGACCGCAATTACTTTTGCACCAACCTAATAAAAACAGATTTCCACTAGGTGGGTGGATAACAAATCTATACAAAGAGGCTACTGCCACTTCCTTCAATAAATCTTTTCTCTTGCCTTTATGGCCAGTGAATAATCCGTGGAATAGTAAAGCTTATTGTTTGACAGGGAACACTACTCTGATATTCTAGATGAGTGGGCTGGGTACCAGTTGGAAAAGCAACACTGAGTGCTTACTTAGAGAAACCACAGATTAGATTATATATTTCAAGGAACAAATAAAGAGGAAAACAAAAACTATAAATTTCTGGCACATAGGAGATGTTCGATAATTATTTGTTGAATGACATAAAAGAACCAGACACTTGCTTACAAAAAGAAAGCCAGGATAGGTACAAATCACAAAGATGAGGCAGTGTTTAGAGTTATGGGAAACAGTGATAGCATAATTTTCCTTCTTCATCCAAGGTCTCTTGGGTCTTCAGGATGCTTTGGGGATTAAAGACAAGATATCAAGAAGAACAACAGCTATTGGCTGGTTTCGTATGGAGGTTTTGAATGAAAAGCTTTAGAGTTCAGCTTTTTCTCTGCAGATAGAAACTATTAAGGGATTTGAGCAAGGCAGGAGCAGATCTGGATTTAAATATTTCACAGCTTTAAATGTCGTCTATTTTTTTAATAGTCCAGTAGTGCTTAATTTTTCCTGTTAATATTCATGTCAAATTGCTAACGAACTAAGATGAGATTTTATGGTGTGGAGTGAAAGTATTTGTTAATGGTGAAAACATTCCAATCTCTATGTGCCAAAAATAGTTGCCTGTGTAATTTTAGAGACTTTGTCTACAAAAACAGTGTCTACAAAAGCTATTGCCCCAAAGTTTGTGATCCTGTATAATGATCTCAACTCTGATTAAGTTATCATTCTGTCAGTGTTCAATATCACCACGTTTATTTTTCTATATACCACTAGACACTTTGAACCAACTCCCAAAAGATGATCACTACTCTATTCCAAAGCCAAACCTATGACTAGAATGTATGTTTCAAGAGGGAGGCCCTTGTCTTTTTGTTTATTCCTGTCTCAGTATCCAGCCTATTTCCTGGAATGGAGCCATCACTCAATAAATATTAGTTGAATAAAAAAGTAAATGATGACTGCTGTGAATTTAGTAAAATAACACACATTGAGAGAAACTAGAGAAAGCTAGAGTAGAAAAAGGGCATATAAAAAATAAATTGAAAAGACAAAATGTTCTGCAAAGAAATGCCATTTAATTGCTTTTAAACATATTCTTTAAAATAAATTACTATCAAGGTGCTGTCAATTAAGTGATACTTGAAGATACTTGAATAAGTCAATATGGTCACATTTGATACTCAGCTTATTTCATGTAACATGTATGGCTTGAAAGCTGCTTAAAATGCTTGAAATACACACATACACATACACACACACACATTATATTTATGCATTTAAAGAGCTTAACACCCCCTCACCTCTACGGCTACTGTATTTTCCATTATTCATTTGTAAAGCAAACTGTTTTTGGTCCCATGGAGAAAAGAATTTCATAGTAAATCAAATTCCTATAATTCTGAATTTGAGGTGTTCAAATAGCAGAGATCTTATCACAACTACAGTGTGTTATTCATAACAACCTCTCCGTGCCACCTCCCTCCAAACCCTTTTCTGCTGGTTCTAGCTTCACAAAGGTACCAATACCATTATTGTTATTACAAATTATGTTAATAAAATTGTATTGTATTAGGGATTTTTGTTAAATAAGTAGATTTTAGCTGCACTTGTCATACAAATGAAAAAAGTAACTGTGAGATAATACGTTAAGCTTTTTCACTATAGTAACCATCGTTACACACTGAAGCATCCCATAACATCATTTAAACCTCAAAACTGCACACTGAAATTTTTGTTTTGTTTTTGTTTTTATAGAGGCAGGGTCTCACTATGTTGCCCAGGCTAGTCTTGAACTCCTGGGCTCAAGAAATACACCTGCCTCAGCCTCCCAAAGTACTGGGATTACAGGCATGAGCCACCATGCTCAGTGCTACACACTAAATTTTTTTAAATAAATAAATGAACAAACAAAAAATAAAAAACATGAAAAGTGTTAGTAAGTACAGTCATTGGATTGTTTTGCCTACACTATCTCCAATAATCTCAATGACTTCATAGAGGAGATAGTATTATTTTCCAAATTGTACATAAAAACAACTGAGGCTTAGACAGATAAAGGTTGCACATCTAGAACATCTGACTCCAAAATCAATCATCGATCAATAATATATATAATGCCATGTCTTTTATTTGTGTAGGACTATTATGTGTTCTTTGAAATCTGATTTAACTTTATTCACAATTGAATCACCACCACACCTATTCATCGTGGTCTCTTTCACGTTATGAATAAGCAATGAAAGTTTTGCTAGATTGACAGCATTTTATGAATAAAGGCTAAAAAACTACAATTTGCTGTTTTTAAAGTATTAAAGAATTTGTTTCTCTGGGTAAAATTTCAAGGAAAATACAATAGTATCTGTTTAGGATGGTTAAAATATTCACAGCTTAAAGATCACCTAGCCTAACCATTTACTAAAGTTATCTGACCAAGTTCTCCCATCTTTGAAACCTTTCAATGGCTTCCCACTGTCCTCAAGATGAGGTCCATACATATTAATATGTCTTGCAAGGATCTTTCATGACCTGATCCCTGCTTACCTCTTTCGCCCCATCACCCACTAGTCCCCTGCATCCTCATGCTATTTTCTCTGCATCATCTCACACCTCTCTCTGGGTCCATGTAACCCACCCCACATCACAATCACTCTTGCTCCAGCAGCACAGAACTTCTTATAGCCCCTCCGAATGAGATAGCTCTCCCTTGCTTTTGAGTTTTAGTTCATAAAGCTCCATCTGCTTGCGATGCTTTCTCTGATTAATCTACACTTTAATGGCCTTTTCCAGGAAATCTGGAGAAAGGATCACTCAGCAGAGCCTCTGCTATTCCTTCTGCTCAGTAGTGACAGAGCACTTCTCACCCTGGATCAAACCATTGACATGAGTGTTCTTTTATGAGATTGTAAGCTCTTTGAAGGTAAGGACTTCAACTGTCCTGCTCATTGCTGTATTCCCACAGTACCAGGGATGGAGTAGCCTTGATACATATTCGGTGAATAAATGAGTTGGACCCAAAAGCCAGGATAGCCTCTCAGTACTGTTCCATTAATATGTCAGCTTATCAACTGAGAAAACACAAAAGCAATAAAGTCTTTGTGCAGTATAGTTTTCTGAATACTGGGAGGGGTTTTGCATGGGAAGCAATTTAATACCCCCTGAAAACTTACACAAGTTTAAGCATACTCCCAAAGCCTATTGATTTCCATGGCTTCTCTCAGTGATGGAAAAGCACTTATTGATTCCAGCATGATGTTTCATCTTTTTTGTACAGAGTGTCTCAAAGTGTCTCCTGCTCCTCACAGCCTCTACGTAAAACCATCATTCCCTTCTGTTCTGTTCCAGAAATGCAGAATGGCCCAGTGAGAATGGTCTATGGAGACCATCCTGTCCAACACTCATTTGCGATATAGGTTGACACAAAAATCCTTAAAGGCCACTGGGTAGAGGGCAGCACATTGCATATTTGAATGAAGCTTTTGTGCATTATTTTATTCTATTGATAGCACAACATGATGAGGTTGGCAGTCATGAACCCCTTTGTATAAATGAAGGCAATGAGAATTAAAGATGGTAAGTTGTGCAATGTCACACACTGGCTAGGACATCTAATGTTCTGTTTTCATCTGCCTCATTTTAATCAGATCTCCAAACCACCTCATTTTAATCAGAATACACTTCAGTTACTAGAATACCTGGAGAACATGAGATTTTTACCTTTTTACCAATTCAAGCCCCTGGTTCTTGTTTGCCCTTATCTTATTCTTTCTCTTGCTGTTTTGCAGTGGCAGAATGTCAGATGTCAAAAAAGCACTGCCACGGGAGACACATCATCATAAAAGCTAAAGTTTGAAATTGATCACGAAATGACCAGCATATGTCAACAACTCTGAAAATGCCTTATTCCAAAACCACACTAGCTAGACACTTCACTTCAGTGCTTGAAATCTAGCCAGGTTCTCGGGGGGAAATCAGACAACTGCAACTTGCACTCATTTCCAGTTCCCAACTCTGGCTAAGCTTCATTTGACTGCAAATCATCACACTTACTAGCTCTGTGACCTTGGGCAAGTTTGCTTTACTGTGCTGTGTCCTGGTTTTCTCATCAATAAATGGGAATGTTAATAGTCTCTACCTCAAGTGGCTACTGATTAGATGTGGTAACATGTAATCAGTAGTGACTCTCAATGAAGGTCAGCTAGCCTTGTTTTTGACATACATGAGCCCTGGCATTAAGCCTCTCCTACTGCTTACTGTGAAAGGATGCCAACACCTGGATGGAAACACTGCAGAAGACAGATCCATTAGATAACCGTGAAAGGAGATCTGGACTATAGACAAAGGATTCTCCAGAAACTGCAAGGAGACACAACACAGAGAACTGCACCTTGGCTATATTAAAGGCTACTGCTGCTGTGTTTAAAAAAAAAGCCCTTCTGGTGAGGCCGTATGAAGTACCCACTCTCAACACCTCCTTCCCTGAGGGCTGCATATGCATAGTCAGGGCTTCTTGGCAATGAGGCACACACCATGAGTCCCACTGGGAGGTCAATAACGAAAAGATTATTCCTCCCAGTGTCGTCCCTGCTCCACCACAGTTCTACTTTTCATTTGCTACTTTATATGCTTAAAACATCTGGAAGTAAATCATCATCGAAGGGATTATAAATGTGTGTGGTAATTATTGGTATGGCCCATACTACTGGGAGCAGTGTGCTTCTGTTCTTTTCCAGTTCAGTGAAAAGGGTTTATAAATGTTGAAAACATTAGACTTCCCCAGTCCACTCTTCTATACAGATAACTATTCTTCAAGGTGCTTGTGGGGAGCTCACTCTAACTTCTGGAAAGAAGAGAAAGAAAACTAATATTTATTATCATTATCATCATCGTGATGATTATTCTTGGCTGCTATCTGTTATGTGTCAGGTATTTTACGTCAACTATCTCCATTTTATGGGTACAAAACCCAAACCTCAGACAAATGAGATTATTTTCCCCAAGCGACAAAGAGTCAGGGTTCCTAGTGCAGTAGGCAGCCTCCAAGATGGCCCCAGGAATCCCTGCCTCCTGGTATTCACCACCCTTGTGCAATCCCTTCTTTTTGAGTGTCAGTTGAATTTAGTGACCTGCTTCTAGCAATAAAATAGAATGCAGCAGAAGCGATGGGATCCCATTTCCAAAATTAGGTTACAAAAATACTGTGGCTTCCATCATGGGTATCCGGTCTCACTGGCTCCCCCTGAGGGAAGCCAGTTGCTACTTTGTGAGCTGCATTATGAAACTGAGGTTTTTGGTTCACAGAAAGCAAGGACCTAAGTCATGGGACTGAGCTTGGAAGCAGATCCCCCAAGTTGAGTCTTGAGATTAATGTAGCCACAGCTGACCCCTTGATTACAGCTCTGCAAGAAACACTGATCCAGAGGCACCCAGCACAGACACTGATGGATTCCTAAACCACATGACATAAAACATGTTTGGTCTATAAACTAAGGTGCCACAGAGAACATTTTTACAAGGAAATATTGAACTAATACACTGAGTTTGGCTGACTTCATAGCTTGGGCACTGGGTTCCTTCAGTATACTACATGGACCTTGGGACACCCCACTTCATGATGATGCAAGTCAGTGTTCTGGGGACCCCAACCCAAGTTTGCTCTTCTGACCTCATGCCAAGGATGGCCTGCAGTGGAGCTTGAGGCAACAAAGCTGAGGGCTGGGAAGGGAAAAAGTAAGAGCAGAAGGGAGTTTGGAGATTCCAAGAGATGACCTTTGCACTCTCTACCACCTCTGGCCTCTAAGGAGGAGGATTCCAGGTACACACAGGTCAAGAGCTGAAAATCAATGAATCCAGTAAGTATTATAGCAGCCCTCTGGGGCTGGATTGCAGCCAAGGTATCCCATACGGTTGTGCACTTTGGGTATTGCAGAAAGTTTCTACACTGTAAGGGGTGTGAATGTTCTGAAATAGGCTACATCCACCCCTCTAGTTCCCACATGGCCTTGCGGTGGCTGTGATTGTTGTCTTAATAGCAGCAGGTAGACTAGGACAGCCTTGTGAAGCCTAAGAATAGCCCCAATTATGGTAGCACCAGGAATGTGCACTATGTCACTCAGGTGGGTTTCTCTTTTGTTTTTCATTTGCACTCCCTTGTCGGTTGGTGAAGGTTTTTGAAAATCCCAGTCAATCTCAAAGATGCTAATGATGCTAACCAGATCCAAGGCAGAGGTAACTTTCCAAAACTTTCTGGTGTTTTGAAATTGTTAGTTGGTCCAGAACATAAAAAGATGAACTGTGTGCCATTCCTGTTGGGTTGCTGGAGGATGGGAATCAATGGGAGAGATTGGAAAAAGAACATGACTGGCAGAAAGGTGGATTCAGAGCCACCTGCACAACCTCTTATTCCTCCAGTACCAGAGAGCAGCCTGGGTGCAGGGAAAAGTGTGAGGCTGGTTCTGTAGTCAGATGGCTTGGGGTTCAGGGCAAGTCTAGTTGGGCTGTATGTTTAGGCTGTGGGAAGTGAGGTAGGCAGGCCAATTGCAGGGCCTAAGGACATACAGGGACAGTGTCCAGACACAGTTAGGACTGAGAATTTTGATTGTCCAGACACCTTCTAGATACTCTCCCCAGGCATCTCACCCTAAGCCCTGGATCCACATTCAAGTCCCACTTCAAGCCTGAGCCTTTGGGGAGGTCACTCATACAATGGGCCCGACCAGCCACTTGGAACCAGGGAGTCTCCATTTTATTGCCCCAGTGTGGCACATCAGATATGCTACATCATCTGACCTACCTTGCTTGCCAAACCACATGACCAAGCATCCTACTCTTCGTTAGGCCTTCGCACCTTACTCATGCATTGGCTTCCACCAGGACAATCTCCTCCCATCAACCCCTTTTCCTTCCCACAGTTATTATCTTTCTGGTGAACTCCTATGCATCCTTCAAAACTCCAGGAAGTCTTTCTTCCCAGAAGGTCTGGTGACCTGCCCCAACCCCAGTACCCCAGGCTGGATCAGAGGAGCCACGTGTGTCCTTCTATAAAGTATTTACTCTGATCTAACAGGCATCTCACTGTATCATAATTATCAATAGTTATGTCTTTCTTCCCCACTAACTGAGACTGCCTGGATTTCCAATGCACATTGTAGGTTAGTTGAAGTATTTTATAAATCAATCAATACATGGGAGAGAATCAGTGGCAAAGGACCCCCTTTAAGAGGACTGAAGGCTTTGTCCTGAGATGTGGCTACCCAAGGAAGCACGACGCCCTGGCCCTCTTGGTGACTTGGCACACAGTCCACTGAGGGGTGGGATAAAGTGACTTGTGAGGACCGGCCTGAACACCTAGTTATTGCAAACACAGAGAGCCAGCCACTGGAATCAAATCAGCATGCACATGGGCTTTATAAGTTGAATTCTACTCCTTTCACCATGCCTGCACCGTTAAAGAAACCCACCCTGGTCCCATGTGGCCGATTCCAATCCAGTTCCATCAATGAGCAAGAATGTCCCCAAGTTCAACATAAAGAAAGGAAAACCAGGCTGTGTTTCAAATGGTTTGGGTTTAGTGAAATTGGACAGCATATCATGCCTAGCACCTCTTCTTTTAACTTCTAAACCCTTGTGAACTCTATGTGAATCAGAAACATATGGGTTGCATTCCTCTGATTCGATTCATCAGAATGTTGTTCTGTAAGGATTATGTGAATTCCAGGAAGGCCTTGAAAAATAGCATTCTTTCATCTCATGCCCTAAAACCTTCCAATAGGGTGATCCCACAATGTTGCTGTTTTTATTTAGAACCTCTCCAGAAGCAGCTCACTATCCATTCGGCTCCCTGGCCTGAAGTTACTGATTTTCCAAATTGATAGTGCATTTGCATCAGATCCATCTTCCTATGATTTGGAGATGAGAAAAGTAACTTTTGGGAAAGCCCCTTTCCAACTTTTTTGCCTGACAAAACACTACTCATCCTTTAGTGAGTCAAATCTTTTTTTTTTGTCCCCCACCATTCGAGAAAGACTTTCTTAAATTCAAGTCACCCACATCCCTGTCCTTTAAATAGTCATCACTTACACCAAGGCAGTAAATGGATTCCAGCTCATGAATTAAATCCAAACGATTGGAAGTCAGAGCCTGAGTCTTGTGTTGAGAAGGATTCTGGAGCCAAGACAAGGATACCTGGTATTAACATCAATTAAAGTTTCAAGATTGACTTTGGGTGTTTGCTTTAGGCACAGGTGAAGGGAATGATCCATGCACACTCTATATTTGCTGTTCTTGGTTTGTGCTAAGTCACCAAGAGGTCCAGGCCGTCGTGCTTCCTTGGGTAGCCACATCTCAGGGCAAAAGACTATTGAAAGATGTGTGGGGATGTTTCGTCTATAGCAAATCATCACAGAGTTTATGCTTTTGAATTCTCATGCTGGGGGAAAAGGAAAAAATAAATAAAAAAAATAGATCCTGTACCTCTCTTTTTGTGACATCATTACCTGACACTTTTGTGCAGGTTTGCCCTTGGTAGCAACTCCACTCTCTCCTGTATGTGCTGTTTCTAATCTTCTACCAGTTAGAAAATCATGTAATCAAGCCCTTTGGAAAGAGTCAATATGATTCCAGGTCAGGGCTCGAGGGCTATAGTATAGGCAAAATATAAGAGCTTTGCCTCGCGGGATTTGTTGTTTCTATTTTGCAGGCTGTGGTCTTCACGTTTAATGTCCTAGTTTCTCAGTTGTCTCCTAGACAAGTGGAAGCTCTCACTAAGAAGTGGCCCTTAGAGACTGATTATATAGGTGATGGGCCATGTAGAATATTTGCAGGGTTTTGGATTGTTTTATATGAAGGCATATACAGTATAAAACACCACCACAAATTATGAAAGCCCCAGTTGAGTTACATTGAGGGGCAAACCCTGAAAGTCATCATCATGTTATCCCAATTTTACAGAAGAAACCACTAAGGCTCAGGGAGCTGCAGTGACCTGCTTAGGACCACACCACGATGTCAGTGACAGAGCTGAGCTTCCAGTCCACTTGGGTCGAGAAGGAATACCACACAAATGTGGGGGAACACGCCTTTTATCATTCTCTGCTGCTGCAGCCACAGCCAGCATGTACTTTCTCCTCTTCTCCCAAATTAGTAGACCAAAGAAACCAGAAATGGAGAGCTGCAGAGATGACACCTAACAGGCAGTAGGCCCACGGTATCATACCTCAATGCCAGTCTGTCGAGTAGATTAAATGCCTTATGGTTCGGATGGCATTCTGGTTACTTAGGAGATAAGCTAATCCCTAGACAATAAGATTCTGTCATTTACCTGAAGAGCCTTCAGGCTGTATGACAACTTATATTTATGTATTTTGTTTTCAACTCTGCATCTTTATTCTTTGAGGTTCATAATAGGAATAATTTTATTACAGTAAATCCTCTTACATTTGGACTAGGGGAATGTGGGGGTGGGGTACAAGGGGGCAGTTTGAATTGGTGAGAAACCTAAACCAATTCAAGAGATGACATGTTTTTTAAATTTATAATTTATCTGCCAGCAAAAACAAAAAGAACAAAAAGCTCCAAAGCAGCTGGGCATCAAAGCAGTTCAAATAGGATTTGCAAAAAGAAGCGCTGAGAAGCCATTGAGGAAGGAAAGCAATATAATTGCCGGAAGATTTTAAGAAGCACTATCTGTGTTGTATTAAAGTTTACTCTGCAATTTGTACTCCCTGATAACAAAAAATTTCCAGATAGGACTCCAATTGCAGCTACCTTAATTGAAATCAGAAATCCCCATCTGATCACAAACAGTTTAGATGCGGAAATTTCTCAAAGCCATTTTGCTCTAGTAAAAACAAAGGCTCCTACTGTCTCATTGCTGTAAAACACTGGCTTTGGAAACACGTTCTTTAGTCTAGCCCAGCCCAGGGAAAATACTCACAAATTCTACTATTGTGGAGTCTAAAGGAATGAGGCTTCAGTTACAAAACTGGGTTGTTTTTCTGTACTTAACATAAGGAAACCCAATTCTTTGTGGGAAAAAGGCTTGAATGCTCTACGGAAGTTCTTGCGTAGGCTGATAATTTTTTTTTTTTTTTTTTTTTTTTTTTAGCATTCCCTCTCCTTATAGAGCAGATGTTTTTTTCTCTAAGGAGTGGTTGAAAGAGAGTTGCTATTCATAAGCAATTATGTGGGTGCTTAAATAATATGATGTGGCTACACTATAAAGTCAGTGATGCCTTATTCATTAATTCCACCAGTCTTTATCGAGTGCCTACTCCGAGCCAGGTGCAGGGCTGGCTACATGGTCAACCAGTGGTGCCCATCTGTCCTCTTGGGGTTTAAAACTGACTCAACAACAAGCAGATGTCACACAAATTAATATATAGTGATTAATTGTAACAAAAGCTACCAAGAGAAGCCCTGGATACTCGGAGAACATAATGCAGAGACTTAATTAAGATGGGGTGTTGGGACAGGCTACAGAAAGAAGAATGGAAATAAGGCGACAGGGACAACAGCAGGAGAGTAAAGTATCCTTTAATATCTTAATTGTGAAGATTCCTTCTTCCATTCTTCTATTAGAGTCCACCAAGAGAGGGTCATGGCAGATGCATGGCAGATGCTTGAGATTAAAAGTTGAACAAAGCACATCACCTATCGAGAGAGGAAGCACAGGGTACTGGATTCTGGAATCAGGTACCAGGCTCCGCATCCTGGCTCTGCCACTTGCCAACAGGACAGCTTGAGCAAGTGGCTTCACCTCTCTGTGCTTTATTTCTTTATTTTTAAAGCATGATATTAACTGCACTCATCTTGTATAATTAAAGGGCCTTAATACTCTAGTAAACATTTTGTGTTTTTCATTCATTATGAAAAGAAATTTCATTATGAATGAAAAACACAAAATGTTTACTAGAGTATTCATTATGCTTACTAGAGTAGTCCGCGGTACATGAGAAGGGCTCTGTGATTGCAAATGACTGAAGAGTCATGGGAATGCAAAGAAGGGAACTATGGATTTTGCTAGAAAATCCATAGGTGGATACGCTAAGACAAGAGTAATGTGCTCTGTAATAGAAACAAACACAGGGGTTTTGTGGGAGCACAGAGACGTAATCTCTAATTTGGAATGGGTAAGATGCTTTTTAAATTCTCTACTGACATTAATTAAATATTAATAGGGAAATTTAACATTTCCCTATTAAAAATAGGGAAATATTCCTCATGTTGCAGAAAGAGCAGTTGCAAAATGAACTCAGGCTTGGATCTTTCAACTCTTGAATAAAGTTGCAGAGCAAAGTTTGAGAGCTTTCATAAAGTTTACCAAAGGAGAAAAATAAACTAAGTAAGGATTATAATCCTTACTTGGTTTCACATTTTTCCCCCGAATGATTATATGTAGAATTCACTCTAAGTAAAGTGTTTTGCCTAGGAGAAAAAAAATGGTTCCCCAATTTTTGTTGCCATGTAAAATAATTTAAAGGTTAAAAAGCTAATTGTGCTAACAATAGGGTCTATAGAAATTTGGCATGGGCATGACTTGGCTTCAGAGAGCACTACAAAACAAAACTCAAAGACAGGTAAAACATCTAAATACAAAACTGGCAAAAACAGATCTTTTAGTGAGAAAAGAATAGTAATTTTGATGAAAGAAAACAGAGGAATCTAAAACCGAATTATTATTATTATTATTATTTATTATTTTCGAGACAGAGTTTGCTCTTGTTGCCTAGGCTGGAGTGCAATGGTGCAATTTTGGCTCACTGCAACTTTTGCTTACCAGGTTCAACAATTCTATTGCCTCAGCCTCCCAAGTAGCTGGAAGATTAAAAGCATGCGCCACCACACCTGGCTAATTTTGTTTTTTCAGTAGAGATGGGGTTCCATTATGCTGGTCAGGCTGGTCTCGAACTCCTGACCTCAGATGATCCACCCACCTCGGCCTCCCAAAGTGCTGGGATTATAGGCGTGAGCCACTGTGCCCAGCCTTATTTTTTAATTATTGAAATATAGCCCCTGTTTTGCATTAAATTCATTCTTTCAGTAAATGTATAACCAGCAACCTAGCACTGCCTTTAGGGCAGGACACCCAGAGGCAATGGGCAGATGTGCTCTGCCTTCAAAGCACTCCACCTGTGCACAACACTGCAGAAGATTAAGATGACAAAAAGCATATGTAGTCCATCTGTTTCCAAACAACTTTACAATATTGTCACACCATTGAAGTTAGCTAATTGCCCAATGTTTATCCATCCATCTATCCTTTCGTTATGTTAAACATCTACTCTGTGCCACTTTATACATTTTTGAAGCACAATAGATTTCTTTTTTGTAATAGTTATGCCAGTTGGAATGTATTACCCAATCATCTATTTAGTGTCTTATAACCCTTTTATTCTACAAGGGATAAGAGGACAAGTGTTCTACCCTGTGGGTGTGCAAAAAAGATATATTTAACATTTACAGAATGAATGAATAGATGAACTAATAGTTTTTTTGCTGAAGGAGGTGGGTGATAGAGAACTGTAATACAGGCTGGTCAGCGCAATAATGGAAATTCCTTAGATGGTTAGTGGATTATAGATAGTTAACTGAAATATGAAGGGCCTCCTAAGTTGCTGGGCTGTTAGAGAGGCTTCAGGAACAATCCTCACTTTTTGGGAGGAGGACTATGTCACCAGGACAATATTAAGGATGAATGCTCAGTCTTCCTTTTTCCTCATTATTTCTCAGATGATGGGATGGAGGAAAAGAACAGTAACAGCTAGCATTTTGTGACCATTTACTACCTGCTAGACACTATTTAAACTACTTGTTACATGCTAAGTAGTATAATCCTCACAGCAAAATCTACGAAGTGGGCATTCTTTTTTCAATCTCCAATCTCCATATAAGGAAACCTACTTATAAAGAGGTGAAGTGACTTGGCTCAGGTTTCAGAGCTGGTAATTGACAGACACAGGATCAAACTCCAATAGTCTTGCTCTACCTTTTCCTCTGGAAGGAGCAGACTCTGTGCTAGAAGGCTGTCAATGAACTAAGCATTTGATATCTTAGATCTAATATAATATTTCTATTTGAAACTGGTCCTTATTAGGAAATATTGTCATTTTTAGTTCAAATTCAACAACAATTTTAAGACAATTTTGTTTTTATTAAATTGAGTCAAATTTCACTTCAGGCTTGGAGTCCTTGTCCCCATGATGATTACACATTTAAGACAAAGAGGACACCAGTTCCAAATGATGGCATGAAGTTGAAAACTATAAGGAAGGAAAGAACAAAGCCAAGGAGATGGACATAGATGGAAGCTGGAAGCATTTTGGGTTTGACTAGGTAGTTTGGCGGTAGAGGAGAAGGAGAGGATATCTCTGTGATGTGTGGACAATATTTTAAGAGAAAGACATGAAAAGGCCATTTTAGGAGAAGCTAACTTTATTTCAGGAGATGGGAGGTAGGAAACTGGTATTTCACATAAAGGGGCTTATCTTTTAGTATCTACGAAAGGAACAGGAAATGAGTCTTTGTGGAAAACAAGGCATGCTCAATGAGAAAGAAAGCAAAGGGGAAGTTTCTAGCGTGAGAGCTCAGGGACATGGTAACGCTGTTTTTCGCATTGCTATGAAGGAAGACTTGAGAGGTTTAATTGGCTCATGGTTCTGCAGGATGTACAGGAAGCATGGCATGGGTATGTATCTTCTCTGCTTCTAGTGAGGGCCTCAGAGGGCTTTTACTTATGGCAGAAGGCGAAGCGGGAACAGGTGTATCACATGGCAAGAGAAGAGGTGCAGTAGAGAGAGGTGGGAGGTCGCAGACTCTTTTTAACAACCGATCTCCTGTGAACTCAGAGCAAGAACTCACTCATTACCACAGGAATGGCACTAAGCCATCTATGAGGGATCTGCCCCCATGATCCAGTCATCTCCCACAAGGCCCCACATCCCACACTGGAGGTCACATTTCAACTTGAGATTTGGGAGGGACACATATACAAACTATGTCAGTAGCTGTGTCCGGAAAGCAAGTACTTGAGGAGCACAAAGGACACACAGAGTCACACCGAAAACAAGGCAGAGAGCTAGGACCAGGGGCCGGGCGCCTGCCTTAATATGAAAGAACGTTAACAAAGGAAAGAAAATAGTAGCAAGAAACAATTATTAAAAGTAACTAATGTGAGAGGGCATGACTTAGTATAAAGAAAATTAAGTATCCATAAGTATGTAGAATAATTGCCTGTCAATTAAAAATAAAAGGGAAAAAATTAAGAACTGGTAGCCAAAAACAGAAATAGACAATTCTGAAGTGGAACGGAGAGTCGCAACCCAGCATGACTTCAAAACTTGGTCTCATCTCCCAGAAACCAAATTGCCTCAGAAAGCAAAGTGCTTAGAGGGAAATTCATAGTAGTCCTAGATAATATAGGAGAAAGGAATGAAGTCACGCCTACATTATTGAGCCAACTAGTAAGTCTAAACCTTCTGGAATAATTAATATGGCAAAGAACTATATAGTAACTATGAGAATATGCAACAGGAAAAGGAAATGTTAAGAAAATGAGATAACATAGCAGGTAAAACACAAAAACCCACTCCTAAAGAAAAAACAAAGTGAAAAAACAGGAAATACCCATAAACACTTCATGATACAGAACTTGATAACATGAATCTAGGAAAATTCGAGCTCATAGATAAGATGATCAAATACCAGAAAGAGATAAATTGAAAATAAAAAGAAAGAAAATCTCACACAAAAAAAGCACGGAGGAACAAGATAACATTATAGCTCAACTAATAATAATTCACTGCGTTTCCTTTCCACGGACCCAGCTTCAGGATCCTGTTCCCCCTCAATGTCAAAGGCTCTCCTGCAGGTGGCCATGATCACTCACTTGGAGGTAGCTCTTGCAAGAAAGTCCATGCACCTTTTTCTTAAGGATATGTTTAATTATTGCCCCTCTTAGACTATGAGCTCCTGGAAAGCAGACGTTCTCTCTGCCTACTTGATGGATGCTCATGGGTAAGTGCCACCCTCAGTAAAGAATAGAAGTTGGACAAACAGTTAATTCACATCAAGATCAACATAGTGTTTCATTCAGGCTAAGTCTGAATAAAAAAGAAAACTGTAGAGGGGTGGCAGGAAGATTTTCTTCTTAAAGTTTTTTCTTTTTGGGGAATGAGAATGTTCTCTTACCTGAATAGCAGGTTTTGTTAAGCACCTGAACCTCCACTTACGGTGCCTGGCAGAGCTGCCTCTAAGGAACACCTTACATGTCATAGACTTGTATGTATATTTATTACAACAATTTCCCGGTAGATGGCAGTAAGCTGTCTTGGTCTACACAATCAGTTTATTATAACGATTCTCTAACATATGGAGATAAAAGTATCTTGGTGGGTGGCGGGGGGCACTTTTTCCTAATTCCCTTGGAGGCTCCATATGCGCTAACTGCAGCACCCAGAGCGTGACATAGCTATGTTCAGATCCTAATGCCACACTCAGTTACTAGCTGTATGGTCTTCACAAAGTAACATAACTGCTCTAAGCTTCATATTTTTAGATTTTTTATCCACATCAAAGGATTGATAATAGCTCTTTTCTCATAGAGAGGTATCAAGAAGTCATCAAGACAATGCAAGTAACACATTTAGCATGGCTAATTGGCACAAAATAAGGCTTAAATGTTCTTTGCTATCATCATTATCATTATTATTTATTATTGTTAAATGGCGCTAAAACTCTGATCCCTTTGCATTTTACAAACCAAGAAGGCAAATTATTCTCAAAATAAATAGAGTATGCAGATCATACCTAAAAATATAGTAATTATTTCAAGCTAATAAAATACATTTTACATTTTAAGCACTTCAAAATATTTTGTCTATTCCAAGTATTTGCCATAGAAACTTCTTAAAACAATCTCTTCATTTTAGTCTTCGGTAGAGAGTAATTAATGATGTTTAATTAAAAAAAAAACTCTGTCCAGTAATTAAATGCTTCTTACAAATAGTGTGTCATGAATAAACTTAGTGTATTATAATGAATCATTTTATTCGCTGGCTTTTTTCTCACAGTCTTGAGATGCATTCTGAGAAATAATGTTTTGTGTGTGCAACGGCAAATGTAGCACCTAACCATGCTTCTTCACTGTTTCTCTGGTCTCTCCTAAACAACAAACAACCCTTCCAAGTGCTGCTTCTTGAGTAATTGTTTTTTGTCAATGTTTTGTCAACTTGTCAATTGCTCACACACAGTTTATGAACACTCTCACAGCACAGCTGTCTACGGTCTGACAGAGAAACCCATCCATTTGGAATGCCATTAAGTATGGCAGTCCCGTTTGAAGAAACTCTGTTTATACCTTGGAAGAGTAGGTGAGTGCATGTGAGATTTATTGCTGCCACTTTGATAAATTCTGGTTTTGACAGAATTTTTTTGAATACAGAATGCCAACCAGTGTGGAGATACAAATGATGGGACTTGCACTTCAACATTTTATTCCAAGCTCCAGATGTTTTTTAAAAAAGGGCTGATCTAATGCCATTAGTTCCTAAATCCAATAAGGTGTCCATTTTTTTCGTGACCAACTTAATCATTAGGTATTTCACATGCACCTTTTTTTTTTTTTTTTTTTTTTTTTTTTTTTTGAGACAGAGTCTCCCTCTACGGGCCAGGCTGGAGTGCAGTGGCATGATCTTGGCTCACTGCAACCTCCGCATCCTGGGCTCAAGGGATTTTCCTGCCTCAACCTCCCGAGTAGCTGGGATTACAGGCATGCACCACCACACTGGGCTTATTGTTGTATTTTTAGTAGAGATGGGATTTCACTACATTGACCAGGCTAGTCTCAAGCTCCTGACCTCCAGTGATCTACCCACCTCAGCCTCCCAAAGTGCTGGGATTATAGGCATGAGCCACCACACTCGGCCATGAACCAATTTGTCTTATACTTTCTGATAAGGTTTCTTTTTCATAATTGCACATTTTGGCTTCCATTATCCTCTTCTATTAAACTAGTTCTTTTCTGATCATCTTCTATATCAGATATTCAGGCCAATTAGCCTTTCAGGCACCCTTATGTTTTCCCTCTTCCACTCTCATCATCACCCTGTTACCATTCTAGGTATCTTTAGGTAATCTCATTTGCTCTTAGTGAACCACCTGACATATAGACATAAGCATAAACACTTAATTTGGAAAAAGAAAAACTCTTACTACTGTTGAAACAAAATAAAATCACCCCCCACTCTCTATATTACCTATGTTTAATTTAGGCTTTGGAAAAAGGGACATATACAACTAAGCCCACTGATAGCTATGACACCATTTAGGCAAAAGACCAAGTCCCAAGGATTCTGACTCCGCTAATTCAGAGCCTAGGCTAATTCACACAGTGGCTGAGGTTTCCTTTTATAATAGCTGTAGTAATTTTAAAAAAGGATTGGTTAGGTAGATTCATATATAAGCAAGAATGACAGAGGAATGTTTTACCTACTTACACACAGAGAAAACCCAAAAGAAAGAAGCAACAGGAGGTAACTTCAGGTTAAGATAGGTAGATTCAGGATCAACAGAAGCAGGGATTTTTTTTTTATTTGACATATCCAGGATTGTGGCTAATCACATGAGCTTTGGGTCAGAGTTTAAATTTCAGACCTGCCACTTGGTAGCTGTGACTTTACCTTCATCTTTCTAAGTCTCAGTGTTTTGTTTGTATAATGGAATGATAACAGCATCTACTTCAAGGGCTGTCTTGAAAATTAGTAGAATGTAAGTAATTAGTCTGAGAACCATTTGGGGTGGCTGGCAGACATCTGAGTGGCCTCAGAGAGTAGAGAGTACCCACTCTGGGGCTGGAATCTCTTTCGGCAATTTGCATTGATTCTTTAGATAGAATGAAACATCCTTTAAAGCCCTTTCTACTCCCAAATTTTGTTATTCTATGAAGTAACCAAGCATTTGAGGACTCTTTAAGCACTAAGATGAAATGTGTAAAATCAATAGACTATCTACAGACTCCTTCACCCTTTCATTAAAGCACATCTCCAAAGAATGGCTTCTAAGTTACCACGACTTTCTCACAGTTCACTTTTCTTAAAATATGCTATAGTTTGGAAATCTCTCTTTCCTCTTCCTCTTTTTGTCTATTTCTCTGCGTATCCTCTTGATCTAGAACAACTCAGTTTCAGAGTACTGTAAATTCCATATTAACTGTGGAATATTAGTTCCTTCTTCCTAACTCTTTACTCCACTCTTTTAATAGGATTATATAAACACTTTGCCATGCGACATTGCAAACATTTTCAGAAAAACAGGTAGAGCAAACTTTCCCATGCGTTCGACTTTGAGCTTAGCTATGTGACTTACTTTGGCCAAAGGAATGTTACTGGTTCAACATGGCCTCTTGCACATCTGCCATAATAAGAATATGGCCTGGGGAGTCACTGGCCCCTGAATGAATCTGACCTGCAGCCTGGAGTCAACCCTACCAATCCTAGCAGGGCCCAGCAGAGTTACAGTTGACTTGCAGATTTAAGAGGAAGAAATAGATACTTGTCCTTGTAGGTACTGAGACTTGGTGCTTTTTATGCAGTATTATCACAACAGACGCTTACCCCTTTTCAGGACCATCAAAAAGGAGCTGTAATTTGTTCCTCTAGTTGTCCTCCACAAAGTTCACATAGTTACAAAAAATAGTCAATACATCAGATATTAATAGAAAAGGGGAAAAGCGTGGAGCACTTTGGAAAACAGTCTGACAGTCCCTCAAAATGTAGAACATGCACTTACCATATAATCCAGCAATACTGCTACCAGCAATATCACTACACAAGAGAAATATAAACATATATCCATGTAAAAACTGGTACATGAGTGGGCACAGCAGCATTATTCATATAGCCAGAAAATGGACACAACCCATATATTCATCAATTGAGGAATAGTTAAATGAAATGTGTCATATCCATATAAAGGACTATTTGGTCAGAAAAAGGAATGAAGTACCGATATATACTACAACCTGGAAGAAACCTGAAGACGTTATGCTCAGTGAAAGAAACCAGTCACAAAGTATCACAGGCAGGATGATTCTATTTATAAGAAATGTCCAGAATAGACAAATTTACACAGGCAAAAAGTATATTAGTGGTTTCCAGAAGCTTGGGGAAGAGAGTAAGGAAAGTGGCTTCTAATAAGCATGAAGTCTCTTTTTAAAGTGATGAAAATATTTTAAAATTGATTATGATAATAGGTGTACAGCTTAACAAATATAGCAAAAACTATTGAATTGTATACTTTTAAATAGGTGAATTGTATAGCACATGAATTATGTCTCAATAAAGCTGACATATAAGAAGAAAAATGAAAAATTATTTCTGAATAGTAGGCATAATAAGAGGATAGAATAATAATCTGCAGCCCCTAGCGAATGATCACTTTTGCAAGGCATTGAGTACCAAGCTCCATGCTGTGATGCCTCTGGCAACTGCATTCGATCTGACCCTACTTTTCTCCTCCGAGGGCCTCAGGATGAAGTCTAAGCTCCTGAGAAAGGCAATCATGTTTCCCCTCAATATTGCTCTGTGCTTCAGCTCAGCAACATCAGTCATTTTATTTCCACTGACTCCATGTCCTTGCCATGTCACTCCCTTTTTCTGACACCATTTAGGAAAATTCCCATTCAAACACCAATATTTGTGCTATGAGGTTCTCTCTGTGAGATCTTGCCTGACTCTCAGGTCCTCCTTGAAAGAGAAAAAATGAATTTCCCCAATTTTTAGTGGATTTACAACCAAAGTTAGTACACCTTACAGGCTTATTCAGCTTTCTCTTATATTAATCTACACTCTGAACATATTTTTATTGTTTTCTTTCTCACAATGCACCTCTAATTATTCACTAATCTGTTTTCCCTAGTAGAAGAATTCTTTAAGACAAGTAACTTTTCTTGTATCCCAAACATATCACATAGCATCACAGCACATGGTAGGTATTCAGTAGTAGGTAAATGAAGCAGCTGATCTCAATTGCTCTCCACAGCTATCTTAAGTGGCAGATGTTCTCTTCTCATTTTGTGCACAAGGAAATTGAGTCTTGGAGAGGGTTAGGTAGCATGCTGGGCTACCCTAGGTAGTAACTGTTAAAACGACAACTTTAGCTCAGAGCTCCAAACTTCAATTCCTGCTCCTTTGCACTCCATCATCGTAAGGGAAGACAGTGTCAACCAAATCTGATAAGAAACACCGTAGTAAATGAAAGTGTTTTCTAGCCATTTCTGCCACAGACTTTCTGGGGAAAGAACATAGTCTAAGGTGTGTGCCCTTGGTCAAGCAGGCATTGTATATTCATTTTCATCCCCACCTGTCTCATTTTCTCAGCTCTCCAGCTTGACGAAACTTCTTGCCAACTGGCACCAGGCAGTAACTCTATAACACATCATGTGGTTATTCCTCACATTGATTAATTTCTGCAGGTCAAATGAGAAAGATACTCTAGAGTTTAGTAAACACCAATCTTTTCATCTTGACAGTAGAGCTTATAAGCTGATCTGCAGAGTCTTAGGGACTAAGTAGATATATAACACAAGCCCAACATTTTAATGCAAAAAGACTCTATTATATATAATTGCTCCTCTCAACTTTTTTTTTTTGCTTCCTTAAAATTTCTCTGTTTTTTTTTTTTTTTTAACTGAAAACTCCAAGTCGCTCTAGTTTTTTTGAACCCAGGCACGGCTGGAGCAATTTCATTTATATTTATAGCTAAATTCCAACTGCATATACTCCACACATGATTAATTCACAGATGAAGGGCTCTGAAATTTGAATGTTCTAAGTAAGTACAAAGCAGGGCAGAGTTTAAAAATGGAAGTTGAAGCCAATAATTTGATTTTTTTTTAAAAAAGTCAGAAATCATAGACAATCACTGGTTTAAAAATTTATGATCCTTTAGAAAACGTCTTTCTTATGTAGTAAAGAAAAATATTAATTCTATATTAACTAGACAGTGGCAAGAATTCATGTATCAGCTTAAAACTTCACTTCTTTATATCTGCTCTTGGTATAACTCTAGCAGGAATGTTACCCTGAATTCTTTTCTGTCAAGAGGTAACTATAATATTTGGCTTTCAGGGGAAGCTGAAGTAAGAACTGCAGGTCTTGCTAGGTTTGTACTAGGAATAAAATGCTTCCATTTCTTATGATGAAGTGCATATGTTTGCCCCAAGGTTTGCCTGTAAAATGTATGACCAAATAATTGCTCTACTGTGTTGTAAACTTTTCACTTTCCTTAAGTTTCTGAACATATAGGCATATTGATGTACGAGACAGAGAGAGAGAGAATTAAAATGCTTAACAGATTTTCTTACACAAAGCAGCATAGTCATAGCATACACACACACTCTACATTTGAGTAGATTAAGTTAGTACACTGATTGCTTTTCTTTTTCTTTTTGAGACAGAGTTTCGCTCTTGTTGCCTAGGCTGGAGTGCAATGGCGCGATCTCAACTCACCGCAACCTCCACCTCCCGGGTTCAAGCAATTCTCCTGTTTCAGCCTCCCAAGTAGCTGGAATTATAGGCATGTACCACCATGCCCAGCTAATTTTGTATTTTTAGTAGAGATGAGGTTTCTTCTTGTTTGTCAGACTGGTCTCAAACTCCTGACCTCAGGTGATCTGCCCGCCTTCGCCTCCCAAAGTGCTGGGATTACAGGCGTGACAGAGTGCATTATTTCACTCTTTCTTCATTACAAATGCATTAAGAAATACCAGAAATTTTGGGAGCCACCACAGATCCAGACTGCTTAGATTCCAGCTCTTAGCCCTTAACCTCTGTGCCTCAGTTTCCTCATTTGTAAAATGGGGATGCCAATAACTGTGCCTACTATATAAATCTGTTTAAAGGTCTTAGAATGGCCTGGCAAATAGAAAACACTGAATCAATTTGAAGTTTTCTTATTATCCTATTACCAGAGCTTAAAGACTAGCATAAAACACTGAAAAGTAAACTGATGATAATGCCATGCTATTAAAGTTCCTCTGAAATCAGGGCTACTCAAAACAGGATTTTTTTTTTTTTTTATTCAAAGTCTTGCTCTCGTCGCCCAGGCTGGAGTGCAATGGCATGATCTTGGTTCACTGCAACCTCTGCCTCCTGGGTTCAAGAGATTCTCCTGCCTCAGCCTACCAAGTAGCTGGGATTATAGGCCCCTGCCACCATGCCTAGCTAATTTTTGTATTTTTAGTAGAGACAGGGTTTCACCATGTTGGCCAGGCTGGTCTCAAACTCCTAACCTCAGGTGATTCGCCCACTTCAGCCTCCCAAAGTGCTGGGATTACAGGTATGAGCCACCACTCCCAGCCCTCAAAATAGGATTTTAAGGAACTTGTAGAGCTGATGGCTGGAACTGACTGAGAAAATATCTGCAGTAATATTTATGTTTTCCTTCTACCTGTCAATAACTGCTGGGTAGAGAGTGTCTCCCTTTGCTCCCAATTCTGCTTCCAAGGGTTGCTCCTGGATCTTTCTGACATTGCTGTTTAACAGAGGAGAAAACATTCTCCTTTTGAGTTAAAACTTTTCAAGCAAGGAGTGTTAAAAGAAGAATCTCTGGAGTCAACATGCCTAATTTCCAGTCCTGGCACCACCACTTCCAAGCTGTGTGACCTTGAGCAAATTTTCTAACCTCTCTGTGTTGGGTTTCCCTATCTGTAAAATGGAGACAATGATAACACTTGGCTGATGTGACTGTGTGAAGGCACAATGAGTTAATACATGCCAAATACTTAGCATTGGGTCAGTAGCATAGTAATTGCCAATAGCACATTTTCTATTGTTATTATTATTGTTATATACCATCTTGAGATCTTGTTGGTTTGCTTGGTGTAATTTTTTCATTCATCCAGTAAACATTTTTGAGAGTTGACTATGTGTTGGGGTCCATGTGTGTTGGGGTTACAAAGAATCTGAATTCAGGACAAATTTTATAACATATATAGTCTTATCAAAGATAATTTTGAATGTCTAGGCTTATAACAAAATTTAGAAACTATACATTTATACCCCAAATCATGGTATTTAGAATAAGTGTACAGTCTTTTCTTGGGTCTCCCATGATTAGGTCTACTTATGACTCTGTCTTCTTTCTTGGAAAAGGGAGAACAATTATTCCAATTCTTTTCTGTAGTCATTTATACAACGTAAAAACAACTATGTCCTGGAACTCTACTTATAACATTTAATAACTGTAAACACATTTGTGTTTATGTTTTCAAATACCAAATCTGCAGTGTATAGCAACAGTTGGTAACTTCCTTGTAGCACTGGATTTCGACATGTCTCTGCAAGTGAACACATTGAGAGACACCCCCAAGACTACCAGAGCCACCTCAAATGAGGCTCCTGCTGCCATTTCAGTTCATATGTCAACTGCCACGAAGTAGCCCCATTCCCTTAAAAGGTGGGAGTCACTGAAGATTGTCATGTCAACTGTCACTCTCCTTTCTCCTAAGACAGATAACACTTCTCTCTCAAGTCAATGGTCTACTTCCCAAATTCAAATGTGAAAACCCTTCTAGAATCTCAATTTCTTTATCCCTAGTATCTATGGGTTATCATGTGGGGGGAAATTCAGTTTTTGGCAACTTTCCTCTCGCTTTCACCATATATTTCCCAAAGTGTCACATATTCCTTTTGTCAATGAAATTAAAACAAAATACAATTTTGCCTGGGACTTTGGGAGGATTTCTCTATCTGTATTATTATGCAATTTGAGAATGACTATGTAATCTAGGTTTGAGGAGAACACATACTTTCTTTTTAATTCCCCATCTGGAATCACTTATTCCTTCACTCCTTAGAGTCTACTATGTCCAAGACACCTGCCTTACTGTGGTTGCAGGGTAAGAAGAGGTTAGTGTTAGAAGCAGCAGCATCAGAGATCAGCTTCAGCAGGGCTTTGTTGCAACTCCAAAGTCCAGGCTAAACAGATGCATATTTTAAGCATTATTATTTGGTTTTACTTAATTCATTAGTACCCATGAATTAATTCAAATGACTTAGATTTTCCATAAATATTTTCATAAATATTTTCACCTGCTCCTCCAGGAAACAAATGACAGTCAATGTTTCCCTTGCAAGTAAATATCTGGAGAAGAGCTGTATCTATTTCTGGAGTTAACACAGAAACAGCTAGACTGAGCTGCCTCATTCCCTCAGTTGATTTTCTTGGACCCTGGGGTGATTTTCATCCTTTTTTTAATGCCTAAGCTTATAATAAAATTTGGAAGCTATGGATTTTTACCCCAAATCATGGTATTTAGAATAAGTGTGCAGTCTTTCCTTGAGTCTTCCACGACTAGGTCTAACTATGACCCTGTCTTCTTCTTAGAAAAGGGATCAGCATATTCCTTCCCAATAGACTTGGTCACTCAATCCTGACTAAAAAATCTGAGCAAAAGACATGCTTTTAATCAGGTAGGAAGTGGCATGCCATAGTAAAGCAGGTGTCATCAGAACATGTTACTACAGACACCTCTTAATTAGCTACTATGTCCCAAGAATTCTATAAAACCAGGACTTTCCTATCTTTTCTTTAAGACAGGATTTCACTCTGCTGTCCAGGCTGAGTGAAGCGGCACAATCACAGTGCATTGTAAACTCAAACCCCTGGACTCAGGTGGTTCTTTCTCCTCAAACTCCCAAAAAGCTGGGACTACAGACATGCGCCACCACACCTGGGTAATTTTTTATCTGTAGAGATGAGGTCTCTTTATGTTGCCCAGGCTGGTCTTGAAATCCTGGCCTCAAGTGATCCTCCCACCTTGCCCTCCCAAAGTGCTGTGTTTACAGGTGTGAGCCACCATGTCAACCTGTACTTTACTTTTTAAAGCAAAAAAGAGTAACTTATTTTGCATGTTATGAATACATACGCAAAGCACATGAAACTAAAAAATCTTGACGAAACAAAATACAATATGCTCTTCAGAACTGAAAAGCTACTAAACAGATTGGTTTATTTTGGGACTGAGAAGTGGAATGTAAAGTTTGAATCAAAGACAATGCTTAGTTGCTGAGTGGGAAGCCCTGGACAATTCTGAATTGATGTTCACCATGCTGATAGATAGTTAACCTGCCCTGGTCATAATGGACTTCTGCCACTCCATCTGTGGGGTAAGGGCAGGACTGCCCTGCACAGAAACAGCACTGGAAGGAGATGCTGAGATGCTGCCATCATCCCAGCTAGACATCAGGTACCACTTTAGGAGCATCTCAAAAGCCATTTGTCTGTGGGCTCTGGAAAAGAAGAGATCGCTTTAATAAAGTCATCTCCAAAATATACCAGGTGTGAAGCCGCAAGCCTCAGTGATTTCCACTTTTTAAGGGAATGGGGCTACTTCATGGCAGTTGATTATATTCAGTCGTTCATGCAGCTCCCCCGAGGACAGGATTTTTATTTTTAGAGAAGCCTCCATTTGCTGACTGTCGTGAAGGGAACACTCAGGAGGAGCTATTAGCAGTCACTTGTTTCAGTAAACACTGAATATAACATATGCCTCTCAAGTAATGTGTATCCAAACATACAATTTACAAATAATTAACATCATGTTAATTAGTCACATTAATTTATGCCACTTTGTGGAATTATTTCCTCAGAGTGTTTAGGAACGCTGCCAGGAGCTTGAGCCAAACAGTGTGAAAATGTGCTTGAAGTTAACTGTCATGAGTGGCTGTGAAACACAGCTTGAGCAAGTTGTTGCAGGGACCCTGCAGCTGATTCCAGCCACCGGGTCTTCCAGCTGCCCTGACTAGAGAGAACTAAGTCGCATCAGCTGCTGTCTCACCTTTGAAGACTTGCACCCTCTTTCATTTTTGGCTTCTGCTAATTGTTGCTGAGTGGCCATTCTCCCCATCGCCAGCCATGCACAACCAGGTATGCACCGGGGTGGACAGCAGGTGAACTGGGATGTTTTACATGCAGTAATATTGTGCTGACAATTGGGGTTTGGTGATTTAAAAACAACAATAGGCTGGGTGTGGTGGCTCACACCTGTAAACACAGCACTTTGAGAGGCTGAGGCAGGTGGATCACCTGAGGTCAGGAGTTCGAGACCAGCCTGGCTAACATGCTGAAACCCCGTCTCTACTAAAAATAAAAGAAATTAGCCGGGCGTGGTGGTGGGCATCTGTAATCCCAGCTACTTGGGAGGCTGAGGTAAGAGAATCGTTTGAACCTGGGAAGTAGAGGTTGCAGTGAGCCAAGATTGCACCACTGCACTCTAGCCTGGGCAATAAGAGCAAGACTCTGTCTCAAAAAAAAAAAAAAGAAAAAAAAAAAAACAACATGACAACAGTAACAAAGCATCAACTAGGGATCATTTCCTATCAACGAAGTTACAAAAAAATAAAAATGGTAAAAGTAAAGTGTTAATGTCGTCAAATAATGGGGGGTTCTCAGGAAGGCCTCCTCTGTCTTGAAAACATTGGCATCTGCATAAAGATCAAACCCCACTCTTCTCAAAGTGTTTAAAGCAGACAACAACCCAGCCAAGTAGTTCAGGGACAGAAAAGAAAGATCTTCAGAGGAAACAGACTTGGTAGGCACAGTGCAAACTCAGTGGGGAGAGCAAATGAAAGCAAACTATAAAATTAAATAGAAGTAAGCGTGCCTACCTCCAGGGACTTGGGCTCATTCCAGTGGACGAGAATGGGAGCAAGACAGCTTTGTAGCATTGCCGGGTCCACCATGATTTAGGAAAGGAATTGGTGAAATACACTAGGATTGCTCCTTCCCAAATCCACTCACTGTCCTCAAGGAGTCCAGATGTGATTATATCTTAGGTTTCTTTGATTGGGGTAACAAATTTGGTAGAAAGAGATGAAATTCAGAGGCTTTTTCTAAACCTCACATTAAGAATTCTGAAGAGCTCTGGATAAGCCATTGAACCTGGTTGCCATTCTGTTTAAGATGATGGCATTTCAAAGATGTTCATGATTCCAAATTAATCATAGATATCACGACTCAATGTCTGTAGGCAAGTTATATTACCAAGGTCCAAATATTGGTGCAAAGAACTTACATGGAAATTTAGTATAGACAAATATTTGAGGGTGAGAACCTTATCAACTAAGGAATTTAGGAGCACAGAAGCAACAGTCATCCAGGAGCTTCGCTGACACTCTGCATGTTTGTGAAAATAAAGAGATGGGAGTTGATTATTCTCTCCCTCCAAATCCCTGTTTTGTCCGTTGATTCTCACAGAATAGGTCATTGCAAGCTGTTAGCACATCCAAATCATGAGAAATTTACAGTAAGGCAGGGAAAAAATGATAAAGAGTGTGGAGGGGCACTGCAGAGGCAACTATGAGATAGTAACACCCAGCATCAGCCTCATCCTTATGGAGTTTAGTAATCTAGTGGGAGAAGCAGGTGGGTGCACGAAGAGAAACAAGATAAAATGTGACATAAATGCCAGCGGACCATGCCAAAAAGGAGTTCCAGAAAAATGTGTTGTGGGACCCAAAGGAAGTTCTGATCCATTGGGAAAATTTAGCCAACGAAAGTTTCTTTCCTGATATCTGTGCCTTGCTATCTTTTTTTTTTTTTTTTTTTTTGAGACGGAGTTTCACTCTTGTTACCCAGGCTGGAGTGCAGTGATACGATCTCGGCTCACCGCAGCCTCCACCTCCTGGGTTCAGGCAGTTCTCCTGCCTCAGCCTCCTGAGTAGCTGCGATTACAGGCACGCGCCACCATGCCTAGCTAATTTTTTGTATTTTTAGTAGAGACGGGGTTTCACCATGTTGACCAGGATGGTCTCGATCTCTTGACCTCGTGATCCACCCGCCTCGGCCTCCCAAAGTGCTGGGATTACAGGCTTGAGCCACTGCGCCCGGCTGCCTTGCTATCTTAAGAGAAAAATGTAGAATTCTGCTTCCAAGTTGACACATTGACATGTGAAAGAAAAGAGCATTTTTCCCTATAAGAAACCCTTGACTTATTAGTATGAGACTCATGTTAAGTCTATAACTTCCTCAAAAGTCTTGGTTAATAACAATATATTTTTAAGGGTTGCTTTTTAAATTTTATTTAGGCACTATTTGATTCACTTTAACTTCTCTTCAATTTGGTTCTCTTTAATATTTATCCAATAATGTTTCAAAATCCCAAAGATGTGAATACATGAAAGTTCTTCCCTAATGTCCAGAAAACCATTGAGAATATAAAAGCAGCAAAAAAAAATTATCCTAGGGTTTAAGGACGTTTTGAAACTTCAAAGAGATTCGAACGAAATCTGCACCTATTTTGCCCAATCTGAAATTGCACTCGGCAGGAAGAAGCACTTCTCCCCGTGCAGAAATCTGAAAATGCATTTGAAAAAATAGATCCATATTTTAATTAAAAGAGGCCATTCTGAGCCCAGCATGTGGAAGCACCACATTAATATTTGTGACACTAGCCATGGGGGACAGAGGGGCCAAGAGGGTCTTCCATCAGCAGCGGGAGGTCAAGGTTGATCTTTCTTGAAATCCAGATTCTCACAGACATGAAGGGGTCTGTTTATGCTTCAAAGCACTACCCAAGGACAAGGCACGCTGATGGCAGGTCTGGAGACCTGCCAGGGGAGCTGTGGCAGGATCAGAGTTTAATCAGGGGAGTGTTTCTGATGAACAGAAATGCTCATGGATGTAGATGAGTGCAGCAGTGTCTGTGAGAGCGACAGCCAGCAATGATCCCACCCATCACAAACACATTAATAACCGACAATCCTCCATTACACACATTTTAAACTGAGTGTCATTTATTCCACAGACTCCAGAAAGTCTTATGGACTATTGAATATCAATGACATTTATTGCCATTATCTGTTTGATGGAGTGCAACAGTCATCAGACAGCTCCATATTAGGCATTTAACAAAAATGAACATATAGAGCCAACTTGTGGCAGCCCCTCCTTACGCCACGAAGTGGACACCAGCTTATAGCCAGTAGCCAGTCTTTGCATACTCAATACTCCTAGGTTGCTAGACATGTATATTTAAAACATAGCAAGTAAAAAAAAAATCACGTGTGTGCAAGTCAATTTTTCTATGTCAAATGGATTATTTCCTTCTCGTAAAGAAAAGGTTGGTTGTTCTGCAAGAAAACTTTTTTTTAATGTAATCTTGTTTCTAAAGGTTGGGTTTCACATTGCCTTAATTTGTTTCTTAACTGAATGCCATAAGCAAGCCCTGATATTTGGGTTCTGAGTACCACACAATAGAAAAGCAGGGAGTCAGAAGGAAAGCCAAGCATGTATGAGCCCTGTAGCACAGGACTCAGCCCCTTCTCTGGCCAGTGAGGAAGAGGCCTAGAGAGGCAAGTGCGGGACAACTCAGTCTGAGTTTCGCTGGAACTGTGCTGTCCTATACAGCAGCCACCAGCCACACGTGGCTATGAGCACTTGAAATGTGACTAGTGCCACTGAGGAAGTGAATTTAAAATTTCAGTTCATTTTAACTCTTGTAAAGTTAAATTCAAAAATGGAAGCAGCTTAAAATACTTTTCCACCAAGCCTGACTTTATGGTGTCAGTAAGATAACATTTCCATTTAACCATTTCGTCACATAAGATGTTACTGTCATTTTGTAGTGGGTGTGTTGAATACACACATGCTTTGTATTATCATACATAAACACATCGTGCCAATGTAAGTTTAGCCCCTGTCAACAGACTGATCCAGCATGAGTGATTTTCTTTTCTTTGTACCATATAACATTGTAATGTGCTTCCTTGAATATTTGATGACAACAGCATAACATATGAGGATACCTATGTAAATCGTAATGGATGATTAAATTGAAATCATTGTTTTAATTATAAATTATTAACTTAAGTTCTAGCAAGTATAGACTTGTTTTGAAATTTAGAATGATAGTGCTATTGAAAAATTGAGGTGAGAATCACAAGCCTATTCTATAACTGAGAAAATTAACACAAAAGAGATTAGAGGAAGGAATATCACAAAATTCAGTAGGACTGTCAACTGCAATTTCCTGCAGTAGAACACAACGAAGCTGTTTGTTGGGTTGAAACACTTAAAGGTAATGAAGCGGACAATATAAAGAGATATTTTCAGCAAAAACAGTACATTTGAAAAGATGTTTCTTCTCAACACTCAACACAAAAAGGTTGTTACTGGGAAATGTGGTTCCTAGAATGTGGTTACTAAAAACTGTAAAATTATACATGTGGTTGGCATTATCTATCTGTTGGATAGTGCCATGATGCCAATCAATACTCAAGCTTAGAATACGTCCAGAATCAATCCCATCATCATCATTATCACACTATGGTGATTGCCTATCACCTCTCACTTGCTCTGTCACCACGTAATTGGTGGTGATGAACTAAAATTTAAAATTCACCAGTCACCACCTAACTGGTCTCCTGGATTCAGTCCTGCCTCCTTTTCATCCATTCTCTATGCAGCAGCCAGCATGATCTTTTAGAAATAGAAATCATATCTTCTTATTTGGGTTAAACTTGGAAAATACACACAGCCTGCCACATAGCCTACGAGGCCCTGCATTATCTGGCCACTGTTGTCATGTCTAATCACTATTTCCACTCTCGCCCCACAACCGCCCTGGCTTTCCTTCTGTTTATTAGACCATATCAAGCTTATTCCCATCTCAGGTTCTTCAGATTCGCTGTCCTCTGTGTCTGGAACACCTTTCCCCAGTTCTTTATATTTCGTTGATTAAATGAATGAATGGATGTAGAGGGAGGGGTGAATTAGATCAGACATTTGAATTTCATCCGACATTCATCCATTCATCCATTTATTTCAGTGAACACGCATTATTTAGTCCCCACTATTTGGGAGTTGAGAAGCCACGTATTTTAACAATCTCTCTACAGAAAATAAGAAAGACATGTTTCTGTTTGTGTTCTCTTCTCCAAAATTTTAAGACTAAATTTATGTACAAATAAGTCACTGTTGCAATTTTATGTTACAAGTATATTAAAAACAAAAACTAGGGGCTCTACTTTATGATGTTGTAAGCATAATGTAAAAAGTTAATGATATTAGGAGCCTCAACCTGGGTTGGAAACAGAAAGACAGAAATTCCAATTCAATCAATAAGATGGAAGAGGTCAGTAAGGCAGATTCCTCTTGGGCAGGGTCTGTATCTTATTAAGTTTTCTATTCTCAGTGCCAAGTCCACAGTAAGAATTCAATAAATTCCTGCTAAATTGAAATCATCACTTACAATAAGCCCTTAATAAGACTGTGAATTCCTTGAAGGCAGGTCTACACTGGTAAGTCTCTGCATCCTTGAGGCCTCTCTTATACCAGCATTTCCATAATTGTTTATGTGCATCGTGGCTAAAGCCTTAAGCCCTAAACCTATCAGGAAAGTAACGTAAGTGAAGTAGACCAGATGCAGACATCAGGGAGTGATGGAGATCGGAGGACTCAGGAGACCACACTTCATCTACAGGGACACAGTGTTGCTAGATCTGATTTATACCCCCCTTAAGCCTAAAATTTTACATTTTTACTTGAAACCTCTTGATTTTTAAATATTGGCAGTTAATTCAGGATGTTCAAAAACACTTTTCGGGACAAAAACATATGCAGGCCACATTTGGCCCACAGAGTGGTCCAATTGTGACCTCAGTGTTAAGAAAAGGAAGCAGGAATAAACACTTCTAAAGCATCTATCCATGTAGCCCACACTGTGTGGGTGCTTTCCATTTTCCATGTCCTTACAATCGCCTGACCTCCCTGAGTGGTGTATCTTTTGCTCCGTTTACAGAGGAGGACAATAGGGCTCAGAAGGGTTAAATAGTTTGCCCAAGATCTCACAACCTAAGGACTGAAAGTCAAAGCGGGAGATCTTTTTATTATATTGTGTGGTCTTCTAATTACAGATACCAGCCCAAGTCTTAAGCAAGAAATAAACAATCAAACAAATAAGCAAACAAACAAAACATTTTCTTTACTAAGAGACCCACCAAATGAGCCTGATTTTAAGGTTGAGGTCCTCTTTGAAACATGAATAGGAGCACCGCCTGGGAAATGCTCTCCAAAGACAGACACATTCTTACATATACGAAGGTTCTGCTCCACTTTCCTGGAGTGTATAAAGACCAAGACTGTTCTGCAATATGAAATTGCATGTGTGGATGAGGCCTGAGATATACTTGGCAGCTTGATACTTCTGTATTTGGTTTGCACAGGCTCATTTTGCAGACATGTGTTTTTGCTTAGAAACACACAATGGTGGATAAATCCCGGGGTTGGCGTCCCTGGAGCCGCTCCATTAACTCTCTTGGCATGGTCTCACCACTGAAGTCAACATGACTTAAGAGTTTATATAACATTTTATTAGGCTTTAATTTCATACTTTTCCTGAAGTTCAATGTTCCAGTGTTGGGTAGAAAATAAATATTGCTCATAACTCACAGACTAAAGTTTTCTAACTTTTAATTTGTTTTTAATTAACTTATTCAGCTAATTGTGATTTTAAGCAGGCAGGAGGGAGAGAGTTTTGAACACTCCTGAAGGAAAAAAATCTAATATATATGTATTACACACACGCACGTACATATATAGTGTGTTATATATATATATACACACACACACACACGAGTGCATATTTGTATAGTGTATATATATATGTGTGTGTGTGTATATATACATATTACAAAGTAATATATGTATTGCTTTGAACCAAATACCTTTATATTATTGAACCAAAGTTCAATAATTGAACCCTGCTAGGTTCTGGAGTGATGGTATTAGGAGGCTGGGTCTTTGGGAGGTGATTAGGTCATGAAGCTAGAAGTTCAATAATATAAAGAAAACAGAATGATTTTAGCACAGTAGGAGTCCTGTGACTTTGGAGATTACATTTGACTGGCTTTGTCTTCTGATAAATCTCTTGCTTTGCAATTCTTACCAGACTTTTGTAATTATGGAGCTTTGTGTTCTCATTAAAGAAAAAGAAGAGTGCCACCAAAACTCAACTATTTGAAAATTTACTATTTGGACAAAATCTTTAGACCAGTGGATGTTAGCAAGAGACCATTTTGCTTCCCAGGGTACAGTTATAACAACGTCTGGAGACATTTTTGGTTGTCACGACTTGGGGGACTGCTACCGGCATCTCAGGGGTAGACATATATCACAACACATAGAGAAAGAATGACACTGAGATGCCCTAAAGATAAAGAGATACTGCCTATATTTTTCATCTCAGAGGGAAAAGAAGGTACCTATTTCTTCTGGTTCTCTGATGCAGCATCATATTTTGCAGTTACATATTGGCAATGCCTCTCACAATTGTAGAGAAGGCACAGAATTTGGGAAGGCTGAACACAAAACTGAAATTTTATACAGTCATCAAGAAGTGGTCTTAGGCAAGGTTCATAGGCTCATTGAAACTCAATGTCCATATTTAGAAATAGGGGTAAAGAGGATAGTGATACCTGCTCATCTGACTTCAGGAGATATTGAGAAATCAAATCAGTGAATGACTAACAAGGTACACATAGATAACCACAACCACCAGCACCATCCTCACCATCCAGGAGCATTGAAAACGTTCATATCAAAGTAGCATGGTTTCCTTTCTTATTCATTCATTTCTTCAGAAAACATTTACTGTGTGCCTACCACATGCCAGGCACCCTGCTAGGTTCTGGGGTCATAAAGGTGAGCTAGACATCAAGATTTTATCTCCTTACTGCACTAATGTCTACTTTTCATCATCTTACTGTTACTGGTGTATAGGAAAAGAGAAACAGGTTTGGGGATAAATGACATCAACAATCCCTGGAATCCTTATTTCAGAGTGTCTTTCATAGTCAGTGACCCCAGTGAAGAAGGACACTGTAAGATTAGGAGTGTCTGAGTACATGTATTGGTCGTGTTAGAAAAAGGATTGCATAAATCAGTTGGGGTGTGACCCACTCTAATTCAGCCTCAGGCCCACCCACTCCCAGAAGCACCAGGAATATGGCCATTGTCCTATGTGAACTAGGAATACATTCACATGAGAGCAAAACTACTAAAGATTTAAATTTAATTCCCTGAGGTTTGTGAATAGACTTTTGATTACAAAGCCAAATTATACCCTATCTTTTCCAATCTTTTTCCCAATACTACAGAAATAATAACTCTCCCTCACCTCCCTTATTTACCCTGTTCCCTCATAGTACATTGTACAAGATTCATTACCTTGTGCATGTGTCTACAAATGTAGGTATATTTAGTATATCTGTCCCCACCACTAGACAGTGAAATCAAGGAATGAAAAGAAAGAAGCAAACACTATGTACCAGGTGTACAAAGTGGTAGCCACGCACTATGTACCAGGACATGCCAAGTACTATTACTTTGGCCCATGGTTTTCAACTTCAGAAATACAGCAGAATTTTCTGGGAAACTTTATAGAAACACAAAGGTCATATAACTGGTTGAGAAATGGACTGAGAGGGTTAAATCTCTTATCAGCCACTTACTAGATAAGGACCTTGGGGAAATTACTTAATCCCACCATGCTACAGTTTCCTCATCTTCAGTAGAGATGATACAATTACCTACTTCATAGGGCTGTGGTGAGAATTAAATGAGGTAATTTATGCAAAACAGAACAGTGTTTGGTGCCTACTAAGTGTTTGCTGTGACTATTACTATTGCTATAACTATTTTTTTAACGTTGTCATCTTCATCAATATCATTACAGACGTCTTTGGCCCCATTTCAGATGTGCTCTATCAGTTTCAAGGACTTAGGGCCCAGGCATCAGTATTTTGAATGATTGAATGAATTGAAAATCACATGCAACAGAACAGATCCAGAGGAAAAAGTGAGTAAAGAAGGAATGAGAGCCAGAAGCATTTAATTAAACCTGAGGAATTTCTTACCAGTAAGAGCGGCCAGACTCTCTAGGACATTAGTGAAAGAGTATATGGAATTTTGTTCCTTGGGAACTTGAATTACTGGGGCAGGTGGCACTCATTCTTGGAAGATCTCAGCACAGATTCTAGTCTTGAGCCAAAGGGAGTCTTTAATGACCACTTGGTCTCCTTCTAGCATTCCAAGTATGTCTTTTCCCTTTCAATAGGGCACAGGTGAAAGAAAAGAGGGCAACTGATTGCCAGAAAACTCAGTATTAATTCTATGCAAATTCTCTTTGTAAATACCTTTCTGTTTACATTTTTGCCTTGGAATAGCTTAGTTTCTACCCAACTCACACCATTCCTCACCACAGTGCCCATTCTTTTAGTCCCTACTCATTGGACCCTGGCCCTTCCTCACATCCTACCTTGCCCTGATAATTCGTATCTTACTGACTTTTGCTCCAAACCCAAAACAGAAGATACTCAGTAATCATTTGTTGAAAGATGAAAATAACTCAAACAAAGCTTAGTGCAGAAAGTAGCTAAAAAATAAATATTGCACATCAGCTTCTAAAATCCCTGTCCTCCCATTCCTAATTTTTGTAAAGCCCATCCTCTTCCACACAGTGCCTTGCAAAAATTAATATATGATAATATCATCCAATCATAACAAACAATGAGGAAGATTTTAAGTTATACTCATATATTGATATAGTTTGTCTGTGTCCCCACCCAAATCTCATCTTGAATTGTAGCTCCCATAATCCCCATGTTTCATGGGAGGGACCCAGTGGGAGGTAATTGAATCATGGGGCAGGATTTTTTTGGTGTGTGTGTGTACTGTTCTCATGATAGTGAATACGTCTCATGTGATCTGATGGTTTTATAAAAAGCAGTTCTCCTGAACATATTCTCTTGCCTACTGCCATGTAAGACGAGTCTGTTCCTTCTTGGCCTTCCACCATGATTGTGAGGCCTCTCCAGCCATGTGGAACTGTGAGTCCATTAAACTTTTTACTTATAAATTACCCAGTCTCGGGTCCCTTTTCATTGCAGTATGAAAATGGACTAATATTTTCCTTGAAAAATAGAATCATTTGGAACATTATAAAAACAAATGGAAGAGAAGACTCCTTCCCCTAAAATCTGCTACTGACTCTTTCAGGATTCTGAAAAAATCATGGAACCACTCCAAATATTTGTTTCCTGGGGTCAAAGAATAAAGAAAATACAGCTTTTCTTCTAGGGAGCCCAAAGCACTTCCTTTTGAATACTTTCTTTGGTTCTCACAGCTTTCCTAAAAGCATATGGGATTTTTCTGGACTCTGAGATGCTAAATAGTTCAATCTAAAGTGAATTAGCAGTCAAAATGAAAGTCAGAAGAAGAAAGCCCTACCCTGACTTTTGTGGTGTGCTGGTAAATGTTTAACATCTGACTCTCTAGAAACAAAAAAGAAGCCCTGATTAATAGCATTTACCAATTTCTGTGGTGTACATTATCTCACCATGGCTGATTTCAAGTTATTAATTGTAATGTAACTGAGTACAGAATTGGGAAGAGAGGTTCACAATTGGCTGTCATAAACAATCATGAAAGTTGGCTCCAGCACACCACTGCCTGTCTTTTCCAACCTAATAGTTTATCAGTTTCATAGATGCAAATGATTGGTGACTCCACCTCCTCTACATTGCCTTCATGACATTTGCAAATATAATTTGGGTGGTTGTGTTTCAAAGCACAATGCATGTTTCCATGAAGCTCCTTGAAGGCAAGATGGTAGTCTGTTTACCTTTGTGCCCCTGGTGTTGAGCACAGGGTAGCTAGTAAATAAACAGCTGCTTCTAAGGAAAATATCTATTTGCAATCTAAGATCTTTTAGAATGAAACTTGCCATGCTAGTTTCCTATTATCGTAACTACATAGATAGATTCTAATTTATCCCATTTTGTCCTGATACACAATCTAACCCTCCCAGACTGTAAGCTTGATAGGAATAAATTCTCAGGCAATTCCAATGACTAGAATCTGTCTTTTAGGATTGCACAATTTCCTCTAGTGACAGCTATCACCCTGGAAAAGATAGTCCAAGTAATGACCACACATTAACACAGACTGATATAAGCTATTCACAATTTCCTCCCAGCATACTTGGCAGAGAGCTAGAGGGTGGAGGGGCAAAGCAATGTTAAGTTTTGATAAAAGAGAGAGAGAAAAAATGGGAATTGGAAAAGATGTGTTCTATAGTCTGAAAGTCTGTGTCCCCCAAAATTCATATCCTAATCACTAAGATGATGTTATTAGGAGGCTGGGTCTTTCGGAGGTGATTACGTCATGAAGCTAAAATCTTCATGAATAAGACTAGAGTCTAATGAAAGAGGCTTCACAGAGCTGCTCTGCCTCTTCCACCATGTGGAGACACAGAGAGAACACACTGTGTGAGTCAGGAAGCTGGCCCTCATTAGATACCTAATTGGCAGTGCCTTGATTTGGACTTCCCAGCCTCCAGAACCGTAAGCAATAAAGTTCTGTTGTTAATAAGCCACACAGTTTATGGTGTTTTGTTATAGTAGCCAGAAAGGACTAAGACAATATGGAACACAAAATTTGCTCAGGGCAGCATGGCAGGGGTAGTAGGACACCTGACGGAGTCCGGAACACCAAAATGAAGACCTGGGTGGGAACCAAGACTGCAGTGTTGATCTGAACTGACAAAGAGTTCTTGATTCTTCACTTAATGAGTTATCATGAGTCCATTTTAAAATAAAAAAAGGACCATCCAATAGCTTCATTACTTTCGTAAATGTGATTACTAAAAATCTCCCTATTTAATTTTACATTCCTGGGGGACAAGCCTTCTCACAAGGCATAAAATAATGGATCAATTTGAATTACCTTCCATTCTTTTCCCACCTTTCAGGTACCTTCATTGTAATGAATGTGGAATAGGTGCACACTTGTACTCTCCACATATCTGGGGTGTCACCTAGATGCCAAGACTTTGGAACCAGATGCATCAACCTTGGGTCAAGGGAACTGCAAGAGGGAGAGAGGAGATGAACAGAAAACAGGTAGGAACCTCCAAAGCTCCTATGGAAGGACAAATCTACTTTCTGTATTGTCTAGGCCTAACTAGGGTCTCCACTTTAAATATCTGCCAGGCCCAGATAATACAGTCACTCTGCCAAGTATGAACCATCTCATCATTCCCACCTCACCTGCTTAGACTCTGGCAAAGAGTGAAACAGCAGCTGTATGGGAGACAGGGGAAAAGAAGGTGAGCAGAAAAGAGTAAAAAGAATGGTGCTTTCCTTTCCCACTGCAGCCTTCCAGTTTGGATTGGGTCTGAGCCATAGAGGAGAGATCTAACTCCAAAAGCTCAAGCTTCATCAGTTCCCTAGAAGGAGATATTCTAGTTACTAAAGCGAGACCCTGTTGGTAACTTAAAGTGGATGAATCCTACCTGAGCATAAGCAGAAAAGATATGGCTAGTATTCTCCAGGACAGGGATGAGAAAAATAGTTATATTAGGTTTCAGTAGTAGCAGCTAACAGATGTGTCCATTTGGAACATGTAAATGTGACCTTAAATGGAAAAGAAGGAATGTCTGCAGATGTAATTAAGAACATGAGATCATACTGGAATGAGGCAGGCCCTAAATCTAATGACAAGTCCTTATAGGTGAAGAGAAGAACAGACAAAGACACAGGGAGGGAGGCCATGTGAAGAAGGAGGCAGAGACCGAAGCTATGCAGCTACAAGCCCTGGAATGTTGAAGATTGCCCGCAACCCAAGAAGCCAGGAAGGAGGCCTGGAACCGTTTCCCTCAGAGCCCTCAGAAGGAACCAACCAACACTGCCAGCATCTTGATTTTAGTCTTCTGGCCTCCAGAATTGTGAGAGAGTACATTTCTGAGGTTTTAAGAAGCCTGGATTGTGGTACTTTGTTATAGCTGCCGCAGGAAACAAAAACTACCCTATAGAAACCTAAAGAGATAATGGAAAGCACAATAGGGCTGTGTTTTATCAAAATCCATAGGACGAGCTCGTGCTGTGTGCAGGTTACAGGTATTTTTATTTTTCTTTCTCTGACTCGCAATAATCAAGAGATTATTGCTAGCTATTGTCCCAGAGTGCTGCTCAAGGCAGAATCAGAAGGCAAAAAAAAAAAACAAAAAAACAATGCTGAGAAGAAAGGGAGCCTCGTATGCCTGCAGCTGTCTACCAGAATGCAACCTCACAACAGTAGTGACTTCCCTCATGCTCCATTTTCTGCCTCTGGAAGCAACCAGGCTGCTGCTGCATGTGGAATAAACATGAGCTTCCTGCCATCGAAACCAGTTACTTCTTTGCTGGTTCTTTGAGTCTTGCTTCATGTTAAAGAGAACCAGGGTTCCACCGGGCCTCTACTGCATAGATGTCCATAGAAGCTTGGGGTTTTTGTTTTTGTCTTGTTTTTTGTTTTTGTTTTTGAGATGGAGTCTTGCTCTGTCACCCAGGCTGGAGTGCAGTTGTGCGATCTCGGCTCACTGCAACCTCTACCTTCCGAGTTTAAGCAACACTCTGCCTCAGCCTCCCAAGTAGCTGGGACTACAGGCGTGGGCCACCACACCCAGCTAATTTTCATATTTTTAGTAGAGACGGGGTTTTACCGTGTTGGCCAGGCTGGTCTCAATATCTTGACCTCGTGATCCATATGCCTTGGCTTCTCAAAGTGCTGGGATTACAGGTATGAGCCACCACGCCCAGCCAGAAGGTTGAGATTTATGCTGTTTGTGGCCTCACCCCAGTTACCTGCTAAAGTAACAGTTTTGTGAAGGCAGGCCCTTGGAAAGAAAATTCACAATATTTTGCATAATCTAGAAGTGAAAAGAATTGCAGTATTTGACTGACAACAAATTGGATGTGTGCCAGTCCAAAAACAGCAGTGCAGTTTCTCTGCCTTGACTAGATTTGGACAGAACAGGCAGCAGTTGTTTTCTGACAGAGCCTCATTGTGTTTTTATTTAAATGGAGAAAAAGAGGCGAAGAAAAATACCTTATTCCCTCCACATTGGTTAACTCAAGGAATTCCCTTTTGAATAGGGTAGGGGAACGGAAAGGTGGGGGAATGGAAGGTGAGGGTATCCAGGGGGTGATAACTTCCTGAATGCTACATCTATCTGCTGGATTAAGTTCATTACTGCAGAGCACCTGGGACTGTCAAAGCCCACCTGAACCTTATATATTCATTTAAGAGGATAAAGGGATGCACAGAGAAGGTGTGTGATTTGCCAAATGACACACAGAGGGAGAAGACTGCTCTTCCATCTCTAGGCCTGGCGCTGCTGACTGTTCTCAAAAGATCTTGAACTAGTATCTTCCAGAACTAAGGAAAGGCATTTTCATCACACCATGGGGTCTCTCAGTGTTCCCTGAGCTTCAGACAATGAGAAGGGGAAGGAAGTCAGCATGTGCAGAGTCCTTGCAGTGCACAGAGTCCTGGGTGACATTCTTTACTGGGGATGTTCTACACAAACCTCCTGACAAGCCCATGGAGCAATGTGTCATTATCATTTTCATTCTAGGACTGAGGAAACTGAGGTCCAGAGGTGGCACAATTTGGCGAGTTTCTAGCAGACCTGAGATCTCCTGATTCTCTGACGCTCCTGCTACACTTGTTGCTTCCACCCACTACAATACAGAAGGCAAGAGTCAAAGGAAAATGCAAAAAACTAGACAGAGCTCCAAATTCCAAATGCATGCAACTCATAGAACCTCAATTTCGCTCATCTGCAAGGCTGACTCAGATCCCAATAGGTTTATTCACAGGGAGCAACTGCATAGACAGGCAGGTCGAGAAGGATTCAGAGGCAAGTTCAGGCCTGGAGAAAAGGATTACTGGGATCAATTAGCAACATCTGCCTGGATGGGGTTGAGGGACCAGATGTGCCTGTACCTCACACAGCTGTCCCTGCACTGGCCTCAGGCTTGGCATGCTCTGTGTGCTTGTATGTTATAGAAGGTCATGACATGTCATGTGTGGTCAATCACCTTCCCTCTCACCCTGGGCCTCTGCTCACCTTCCACCATCACCACAACCTCTCATCCCAGACAAAAATATACTATATAACAGAATTCTTCAAATACAGGCTGGGATCCAATAGAGTTCATGAATTCAAATTACTGGGTCAAGACCAACATCTTTTTTTAAAAAAATGAACAATTTAAATAGAGTAGAATATAAAATGAATTTAAAAATTTTTAAATTTAAATTTAAAATTTTTTAATTTAAAAATGCATTTCATATGATAAAAGGATAGTTTTATGAATTTTTAATCAGATATGTATACATATATCTCATAAATAGATATATACATGTACTGGGTCACTCGTAAAATATGTTTATTACTGTGGGTCCCCATCAAAATGGCTTACAAAACACTTTGGCAAAGTGTTGGTTTCAGGAAAACCCAGACCTTGCATGAACACAATCACTGCTCTGAAACTGCCTGTTTCCCTCCTGGTTGAGGAGCTTATCCTAAAGAAACTCCTGATTTGGCTGGAGTTCTGCCCTCTGGGGCAACATAGCACAAAGTGAATCCTCTCAGTGACAGCTGTCAGTCTCTTCAAATCCTGCTGTCTCCCAAGCTAAGCCTCTTCCCTTCTTTTACGTTTCTCTTCTCTGTGCAGGGGGATTTCGAGACCACCAAGTTTCTGTTCACATGCCACGAAGGCCACTACGCTCTTGTTTTCTAACATCCCTTCTGCATTTTTTTATTAAATACTTTCACAAATAGGAAGCACTAGTGCTATATTATCCTCCCCTTACTACATGCCAGGCACTGTACTAATGACACTGCATGTTCTATTAGCCCAGAGTCTTTAGAGCAAGTGATAGAAGCACAAATCAAAACAGCCTCAGCAGAGAAGATGTATTTTCTCATGCAACTGAAAACTCAGAGAGTTGGGTGCAGTTAGACGCAAAGACAGTCATTACAGCTCTGTCTTCTTTGTTCTCTGTCTCACCTCTGCATTAGTTCATTTTGGCCTCCCCTAAGGCTGACTCCCCCAGTGCTCAAGACCTATATTTTGGCTTCCCATTTAGAGCAGAAAAAGAGCTTCTCTTTGCCAATAGCTCCTGCTACAGTGCTGGGTTTGGTTCCCACTGGTCTGGCTTGGGTCACATGCTCATCTCTATACTAGGAAATGGGGTCAATCCCCCTGAGCTTCACAGACTGAGCATAGGCTTAGGTGGTACTCACAGGAAAACTAAGAGTGAGGAGCTGTTACCAGAAAAGGGAGATTGAATGTTGAGCAACTAAAGCAAGAATCATCTACCAGGGACCTCACAATATTGCAAGCAAGATGTTATTCTTAGATGTGGAACTGAAGGTCAGAATGATTATGTAATTTGACTATGACCTCAAGAGGTGATAGAAGTGGGACTCCAGCCCAGAATTCCCAGTTCTTGTTCCTTGCCCTATACCATGCTGTTCTGCCTGCATTACCCTCCTGGCTCCTCATTGGTTTGGGCTGTGAACTATCAGTTCCCTCCATCTAAGCTCCACGGAAACAGATACAGCTGCCTCCGGAGAAGCCAGGCCACACGGCTGATTCAGTCCTCTAAAATCTGGACCTTGATTTTTAATCAAGTTATTCCAGCCTATACTCCTGTTGATTATTTTCTAGAAAATAAATGGAGGAGTCTACCTTTATCCTTTTGTACTTAAAAAGCATCTCATATATATTGCCAAATATAGTAATATATTTTGATCTTTACATGGATCCAAAGAGGAAAGTTAAGAATAGTCTTTATTTTATGGAAAACACATGTGAGTCAGAAAGGTGATGTTACTTGAGTAATTTGTCTAAGGTCACATACTAATTAGTGACAGAGCTAGAATTCCAATCTAGCTAGTCACACAATTTTTAATATTTAAAACCTGAGCCTGTCCTGGTCCATGGAGAGTTTCATGAACCTTCACTTTCCTTATTCACATTTCATCCAGCCTTCTTTCCCCAATGTTTGTCATTACCAGTGTAATCACTCTGCCTGTGTCTTGATCTAAATCAGAAATAAGCAAACTATCATTGGAGTTCTATCTCATTGGACTGGCCCCTTTCCTGTTTTTACAAATAAAGTTTTATTGGAACATAGCCAGCACATTTATTGAAAAAATGATCTACGGCTGCTTTCATGCTACAATGCTAGTTGGTAATTTTGTTGGGTAATTGTGAGAGAAATTGAGTTGGGTAATTGTGAGAGAAATCTAAGGGTCTCCAAAGCCTAAAATATTTACTGTCTGGTCCTTCAGAGAAAAGTTTGCCAACTTCTGATCTAAGTCATTGATGAAGAGCTGAACCAAACATACAGATCTACTGTGCTGCCCAACACTGGAAATCTTTGCCAGACAGCTGGTGATCAGCACTCCTTGTAGTTAGTCCTCATGCAGAACCAGTATGCAAGGACAGAATACTGGCATAAACCATCTATCACTATCTTCTGCACATCGCTTAGCTATTTGGTACCTACATTTGGCAGCTATAGGTACCAAATATCTATCACTTTCTTCTGCTTCTGAAGACGTCTCTTTCCTCCTTTCTATGAATGTCTTATTTCAGAGGCTGACTGCCGCTTTTATTCACAAACAAATATTAAGTCTCCACCATTGGGCTCATTGCTGGGCACTAGGCAACACTTCTCAAGGGTGATGCTCTAGCGCTTTGGCCACAAAGTGACCTGTGAAGCATCTACAGTCAACATGCTAATAATAACAGTTAAGTTCCAAGGTTTAGAACTAACTAATTATTAAATAAATTTTAAAAAACAGAGTCAATTCAAGTTCACAATAAAACATGACATAATGCATAGAAAGAGTTAAGGATCACAGGGTTAAACTGAACCTGCCTCAGTTTATTCTGCCTACATGGCCTTGGGCAAATTACTTAACTATCCTATGCTTTAATATCCTCATCTCTAAAATGGGGATAATAGTAGTACTTGTCTGAAAAAGGTTTTGTGGTGGTTGAATTAGTTAAAATATGTGTCACTCATAAGAGAAAGCTTACATGTAATGAGGACTATATGAATTAGCTATTGTTATTTATTGAGTGATTATAATAAGCAGTTGTATGCTAAGAGCTCTCATGGATTATCTTGAACCTGTAACCCTGTCACTGTCACCTGATTTATGATCTGCTTCTACATGAGAAAGAAGGAATTAGTTACAGCTGGTGTGTGGGGAACTGTAGAACCCACAGACTGTCTTATCTGTGCCATATTCAGAAATAGATCTTTAACTGGATGATATTATTACTCAAGTGCTTGGAAGAAAATTCTTTTTAAAATAGAACATACGAAAAAAAACAAGAGCTTAGAGCTTAAACCCAATTTGCTTAACTCCCTCTTAAAATCTGGAAGTGGGGGGGTATTAAAATCTAGGTATACCCTTGCGAGCACTTCGACCATGTGACCATCATTCGTCAAGTGTATCCTGGAAGAATAATCCTTGCAAATCTCTATTCCGGGGACTTAGAATCACATTTCCATTTCAGTTCGTCATGAGTGCTTTATGTGTAAAAAGCTAGTCTCCCAGGTTCGTTGTGAGGGTGAAATGAGATACTCCATGTAAAACCTGTTTCACGCAGCCTCTGGTTCCTGATGTGTGGGCTACTGTTGCCCTCAGAAACCTCAGCTCACCTGACTTTGTCCCGCCAGGTCCCTACTGCCTCAGCAAGCAGAGCCCAAGCCTGGTCCAGTCCAGCAGCTCAGTCAATTCCCCAGACAGTGAAACAAACCAACAATTAGAATCCTGGGCTTAGAGTTTGCAAATGAATGAGCCTCTGATGCCAACATCGATGGGAATTTGGACACAGAACTCAGACTCTTTGAAGTCAGAAAGGGTCAGGTAGGTGGATCGTGGAGTCCAGTCCCTCCCCTACTGTGGCTGGGTCCATCCACTGCAGACTCTGCAATAGCTTGGGGGTACTGACGAAGCAAAACAATGTCACCACATCTCATTAACCATCAACTGAGAGTTCCTCCACAAGCAGCCGGGTGACTGGGACTATAATGAAATTACACTGTTCAGGCACAAGAAGTAATAGTTGCTTTTCACCCAGAATGAAAGTGGCCTCAGCCAAACTAGCTTCATTTTAATGATTCACCAATTTATTTATCTCACTAGGAAAAACGCTGCCCGGAGTCCACTGGGATGCAATTTCCAGAGCTGCCTCCTGGCTCCCTGGACAGGTGCATGGAGAAGATTTAGACTCCAATGACAGAACACACCTGGTAATAACAAAAGCAACCATGACCCTTTACTGAGCACTTACCAGGTGCCTTAAAGATGTTTCCTCATTCATTGCTTGGAGCAACCACCTGTGAGGGAGGTAGGACTATCATTCCCATTTTCATCACTGAGAAAACCAAGGCTCAGAGATACTGACTCACTCACTCAAGGTCACACAGCGTATGAGTAGTGGAAACCTATTAGAAGCCAATTCAGCTTGGATTCAGAGCCTGCAAGTCTAACCCCTAACTCTACTGATTCCCAGGATACAGGTGTCTCCACTACCCACATTTTCCTATGGCCCAGGTTTCAGGAAGGGAACAGATGGGCAAAAAGCTGGGGAAAAGCTGCTGAAAATTCAATGGCACCATCTGAGCCAAGGATGGGTTCAGGAAACCAAGCCCTAGCTCAACTCCTGCTCAGAGAGGCGAGAGTTAAATGGGAACTGAGCCCTTACTTTCTTGCGTTCTAGTTTCTTTTTTAAACTATACTACTGGGAAGGACTACAAGACTTTCTTGTTCCTTATTAAAAACAGAAAATCTGTTTAGGCAGCAGCTACAGCACAGAGGCAGATAGATATATTATGGGCAAAAAAGAGCCAAACTACAGGCAGGCCAACATCAGTGGAGGCAGGGCCTGCAGATCTCTAATTAAACACAGTGCTTCTCCCAGGTCAGGAAAATCACAAACAACGGTGCTCCTCTTTCCCTGCAGTGACACCGAGAGAATGTTTTCTTCGAGGGATGAGAAGAGCTGCTTGCCTGCCTTCCTTCCCTTTCCTTCCTTCCTTCCCTTCTTTCCTTCCTTTTTTCCTTCTCTCTCCTTCCTTATCATTTTTCTCTTCCTTCTTCCTTCCCTCCCTCCTTGTCTCTTTCCTTTCTCCCTCTTTCCATTCTTTCCTTCTTTCCCTTCCTTTCTTCTTTCTCTCTTTTTCCTTCTATCTTTCTTTCCTCCCTTCCTCCCTCCCTCCTTCCTTTCTTTAACCAGCTCATTGAAGATACTGGTTTGTGACCAATGGGCCTAATTCTGAAAGAGAGTGGTAATTATTATGCTTTTTATTTTCAGGGAAGAGGGCATGAATCCACTTCACAAGAGATATCGCTGCTAAAAATCTCAGAATAGGAAGCTGTTTATATTCATCTGGCTGTAACATCAGTCTGACTTCTTCCTTTTGAGGGTTTCCAGATCTCCAGATCATCAGTATGCACACACTCCACTGAGACTACGTTCAAAACACTGTGGAACTGAATCCCTAATTGTTGAGTAAATGAATAATTAGAAGTAGGAGAACTCCAAAGTCAAGGTTATTCCTGCTGGCCCAGTGTTTGATCTTGGAGCTGGGATTGTATGTCACTTTTAAAATGGGTTGCAATGGGGGAAAGGCTTAAGTCTTCTCACAGTGCTTCATATATGCTCTCTGTCTAAGAACACATTTTCACTAGCTCTGAAAATTGTTCCATTATATTTGAGGAACTGTCAAATTTTGGAACAGGGCTTAAAGTTAGGAGAGCACCCTTCTCCGTGCTATTGTAATAAGTATCTCTTGGGGTGACTTTTGCTCCCAGGGAAAAACTGGCAATGTCTAGAGATATTTTTGGTTGCCACAACTGATGGGGTGCTACCAGCATATAGTAGGTAGAGCCCAGGGATGCTGCTAAACATCCTGCAAGGCACAGGATAGCACCTACCCCAACAAAAAACTATCCAGACCAGAATGCTAAGTGCTAGGGTTGGGAAAGCATGGGCTGCCCTGCTTTGAGATGCTTGTTGAAAAGGTGGGGATATAAATATCAAAATGAGAACATTTCTCCCTCTTTTACATTCCCTCCACACTATCACAAGGTCCATTAAATTCTGTGGGATATCTGTGCCCAGAGCACTGAGAGAGTCCATGGGGAAATCTGAGCAAAGATCAATAATAATCATAATGGGAACAACTCACATTTGTATATCGCCTTAGTGTTTACCAAGTGTTCTCTTATATGTTAATGCAACTGAAGCTGCGCTGGGGAAGGAAGTTGGAAAGATTTCCCTAAGAATATTTCCCATTTTACGTGTTTCCAGAATTAACGCCTTAAAACAAATTAGAAATAGATTAAATGAGGTACCTTTGGTCAAACAGAAAAGCAATTACATGATAGGAAATTGTAATAATCCATCACAGGCATCTGGTTCCAAATCCCAGAGTGGTTGGTTTCTGCTGGCATCTGCCGCTGAATGCACAACTGCAGAAAGGCAGCGCTCTTTGCCTCTGAGATGCAAAGATAAGAGCACCTGGAGGAGGTGTTAGGAGCAGGGACCCAAACTTCCTCAGTGATAATTCAGGAACACCCATCATTCGTTGAGTGCCCAGGCATTAGGCTCTATCTGGCCTATAGAGTGTATGCTTTCATACTTACTGTAAATTCATTTCTGAGCAATGTATTTTTGAAAGGCGGGGATTATTGATTACTTGCATGTGATGGCTAAGGAAACTGAGGAATTATACAACTGCCTCAGAGAAGACAGCTAAGGACAACTGGTAAGCCAGGATTTGAACGCTGGTCTTTCTGCTCCCTAGTTGATGCACTTTCTATTACAGCAGTTGAGATCTAGGAATTCATGGTACTTGGCACCCAGAAGCCACTCAGTAAACACTTGTTAACGTCATTTTAGAGAAAAAATTAAAGAAAGAAAAAGCTACTGACAGCATGCGTGCATACACACACGCACAGACACACACACACACACACACACCCCACCCTCTCTTCTTCCATGAACTTTCCACCAATGTTAAAGGAGTATACTTGGCTTCTGTTCTTATTCAACACTATTATACCAAAATAGTTGCTTTATTATCTAGGAATCTAAAAACGAATTCCCTACTTGCTCTCATGTTTACATACATGGAAGCTCTGTGAACAAAGAGATATTCAAATTTTTACCTCACGTGTACAAATCTAAATATTTCCATTGCACCTTCACAGTATCTTAGATGTGATCACTTATTTTTTAAAAACATCTATTTCGAGATAATGGTTGGTTCATATGTGGCTGCAAGAAATAATGCAGAGGGGTCCCAAACACCTTCCACTCAGCTTTCCCCAGTGGCAACATCTTTCATGGCTGTAGTACAAGATGACAACCAAGGAATTGCCATTAGCATCCCTCACACCTGACTTACTCAGACTTCACCAGTTTTCTGTCCACTCATTTGAATATGTGTTTAATTCTATGCAATTTTTTCACATGCACACTTATTTTATTTTATGGCATGATAGGTCCTCACGTGACTTCAATCAATAAATCAAAATACAAAACAGTAATAAAATGCATCTCTAATGTAGACACAGTATTTGAATTGATTCATTGAGGGTCATCTCTATGCCAGCCACTTTTAGGAAAGAAGGAAGGAAGGGAGGGAGGGAGGGAGGGAGGGAGGGAGGGATGGAGGAAGAAAGAAAGAAGGAAGGAAGGAAAGAGAGAAAGAAAAGGAAGGAAAGAAGGAAGGAAAGAGAAAGAAAGAAAATGGAGAGATGGAGGAAGGGAGGGAGGGAAGGAAGGAAGGAAGGAAACAAAAAAAAGAAAACATGGCCCCTGCTGTCACAGAAACTTGTGATCCCACGGGAAAGGCAGGAATGTAGATAATTATAGGACCAGAATGAGTACAAAATGAAAAAGACCCTCTTAATTAGTTGCAAAAATAATCAAGATAAATAAAATTATATATTTTGGTGCTTATGACGTTGGCCTTGATCCCAAAGTCACTTGTACCTTTAACACTATCTATGTCTTAATATATTAATAGCACTCATGTAACATATGTTTAACATTTTAAAATATTAGCTTTAATGATCTATCAATATGCTGTCTGTGTATCTTTTCCCATTGCAGCAATTCAATTCAATATGTTGAAACATAAAAATAAATCAACTTCAGAGTTGATTTATTCATGCTAGATTTTCCTATTTCTTTATTATAAGATGTACGGAATTCCACTAAATGACATATATCTGTTTGTGCTTGATTAAACAAAAATACTTGTCAGAGGAAGAGGGAATATTTGGCATATTGGCAGATGCTCTTTAAACGTTTATAAATAACAGTAACAGTATTTTATATCCACATGAAGGCCTCTATTGGGAGAAGCCAGAGAAAAAGTGTTTTATAGCTGACTAATGTCATGTCTGAATACCTGACACACTCAATTTCCCACTGCAGGGCCTGGAGGAGAGGCTGAGTGCGTGTGTGTGTTTGTGTATTAAATCAGTTCACCTACAGCTGAATCTAAATGAATTTCTTCTTTGTTGCTTCATCTAGCCCACTTTGTCCTGGAGAATGTTTCTAACTTAGTGTTCAGGAGCCCTGTGAAAATTCTAGAAGACGTTGATGGAGAAAGAATAAGACAGCAGAGTATTCTGTCTCTGTGTCTACTCCACCTCCATTATTGCTAGAAAGTGAAAAGTGAATCCAATGCAGCTGTGACTGCGAACGTTCTGAGGTATCTTAAGAGGAAGCCCCTTCGCCAAGATCACAGCACATCCTGGAGACCTGGCCTGGATTAAGGCATCTATTGACTTCCTGCTCTATGCAAGGCACAGCGTCAGGTGCTGTGGGGAATTACACAGAAAAGGAAAAAATCTATCAACGAGTAAGCAATATTCACCACTGATTACAAACAGGGCAATGTACTAACTTCTGAAAATACAAACAACCCTATGAAATAATCTCTACCTTTGAGAAAAGTATAGTCCAAAGGAGAAGTCAGGAATCAGACACATTTCAAGGGTGATATAAGAATGGCATACTTGTATTCAGTAACAAAACAAAACATATGGTCTAAGCTATAAATACTGTAGGAATACCAAAAAGAAAGAAGGAAAATGAGATCCAAATCAAGGAAGAGTTCTTGGACAAGGTAGAGTGTGAGTTTAGGCATTAAAGGTGAGTAAGATTTGCATGCAAGGGAGAGTAGGGCAAAGGGCAGAGCTGGTAACAGTAAGGTGCTAGATGGTGAGGCCAGAACAGAGACCCTGCCTTTAGATATTTGAGTCAGAAAAGTTGAGACTGGATTCTTGGCCCCTCACTTAATAGCACTGAGTTTGAGAAAGTCCCTTAACCTCTTTGAACCTCAGTTTCCTGAAGTGGAGAGAGGATAGTTAAGTGGGGAGAGGATAGTGCCTTTGGGATAGAGTTGTAGTGTTTCCATTTCATACACCTGTGAAGTTCCTAACATGGTGAATCAGCACTGGAGAAAAATAGCCATGGGGCATTGGGGAGGGACAGGATGAAGGGATAACAGAAGGATGAACAGAGTTCAGGGTGGGCTGAAGCCAGCCAGAGGAGTTGAGCTTCTTTCCTAAGCTGCCAAGGATCTTCTGAGAGCTAACCTAACAAAATCAAACCAAATAAGCATATTTGCTTAAAATATGTTAACAAATAAAAATGTATTCAGAATCTACAAAACAGAATGGAGAAAACCTCTGAAGTATATGGTTAAGAATTGCAAAGGATAAATGCCAAGAGGGAAGACTGGATTGGGCAGGAAAGCTAACCAGAGGTAGGTAGCACTCATCAGGCAGAAGAACTGGATTACAATCCACATCCCCCACATTCAGAGCTTCAACCCAGCAGCATGGCTCTGCTGATCTCCTATTAGACAAGATACCTCCCTGGGAAAGAATCCAATAGCTTACTAATCTGAGATTCTAGTTTATTCCCCATAACTCCAGAACGTGTATTGTTTTTAGATCAAATAGCTTGTTCTGTATAATTAAGACACTCATGTAATTTATTGTCTTAACTGGGAGAGTTTTGTTCTGACAAATGCTAAACCAGATGGGCTTCCAGGAAAATGGAGATAAACCGAAACTGTTCAGCCAAGCCAGGACATGTGTTTCCATTTCATACAACCCACACGAATAATATTCAATTTCTGCACGTTAGTCTATTAAGAAACACTGGAAAATGGCTAGACCTATTTTTGCCGAATTTGGAACCATCTGAATTAGAATATCGGTTTCTGCAAAATTTACACTGAAGGGTCTGGGAGACACCTAAGTGTGTAGACCATCTTTCTCTGCAGCATCTGAAAGTTGATTATGAGGGGCATTGGTAACCTTGATTCAAAAGGGAGTTCCCATTGTCAAGACCAGCAATAGACAGAGAAAGCAAACAACGATTTCAAAGATTAACCCCAAATCAGAAGTACCAAGGACAGACTGGCCAACCCTACCAAGCAATGGCAGTGGGAGGCATAGCAAGCTGTTTCTTGATGATGAAGCATTTTAGGATAAATAATTGTAGGACTTATCTTCTTCACAGCAACATAGTAAAGGTCAACTCAAGGGTTATTAGTTGTTAAACAATTATTTTGTATCAGGCTCCCTGATAAATTCTTTTTTTTTTCTTTTTTCTTTTTTCTGAGAAAGAGTCTTGCTGTATTGTCCAGGCTGGAGTGAAGTGGCGCAATCTTGGCTCACTGCAACCTCTGCCTCCTGGGTTCAAACGATTCTCCTGGCTCAGCCTTCTGAGTAGCTAGGATTACAGTCACGTGCCACCACACCCAGCTAATTTTTTGTATTTTTAGTAGAGATGGGGTTTCACCATGTTAGCCAGGATGGTCTCCATCTCCTGACTTCGTGATCTGCCCTCGTCAGCCTCCCAAAATTCTGGGAACACAGGCATGAGCCACTGTGCCTGGCCAAATGCTTTTTTTTTTTTTTTTAAATAAGCTATACTGAAGTATAATTGACATATATTAGACTGAACATACTGATTTTTGAGTATTCTTACTCTCAGTTGTTCATCAAGTGTCCAATTTACGTGTGTCCTGATCATAGGACAAGCAACATGTAGTGTTGGGCACTAGTGCAGTTTCAGGGGTGCTGGGGGACCTTGCCCTGGGCCTTAGGATTCTAAGTGGAATGAGCTTTCCTAGTAACACTCTGGGCTTCTCTTGGGCCCCTTCTATACTTTACCCCAAGAAATGTGGAATAAGCTATTTGATAAATTCTAGAGGAATTACTAAGAATATTCAGCTTGGATTCATTCTCTCTTCTTTGGGACAGAATTGTCTGCAGAAAGGATTCATTCTTTTCTCCATACACCTTGATATATGGTATACAGGGGCAGGGCCTGGCAGGCAAATGTAAGGTGTGTTAGCCCGACTGACGACAGGGTAAGAAAATGGTCTTCTCTGCAGTCCCAAAAGGGAAATCTCACTTAATCCACTCATCTAGCAACCTATTTTCGAACCTAGCCTTTACCTCTACAAAGAAAATTTTCTATTTCTATCTGATTGAGTCCTTTTAATTTCAAACAAATATAGAAATGAAGGGTGCTATTTATTATGCTTTTTCAAGTCTCAATAATAGGGAACCTAAGAAATAAAAAGGTTCTGACCTCATCGCTAGTTTATACAGACAAATCATATACACACAAATTAACTGAGAATATGTAAAATATAAAATTCTATGTTCTTAATGGCTTCTAATAATATAAAGGGTGCAAATGTAATCTTTTTAGTATTCAATTTTCATCATTTTTATTCATATGTGCAAGAACTAAAAGATAATGTGTGAAAATAAAACAATTTTAGAAGAGTGACTATGAATGAATGATTCTTTTAATTTTTGATGTGATATCAGTGTATAATAAAGGGAATAATGAAAAGTGAGAGAAGAAAGGAGAAGGGAAGAGAGGAAGGAGGAAGGAAGGAAGGAAAGAAGGAAGGAGGGAGGGAGGGAGGGAGGGAGGGAGGAGGGAGGGAGGGAGGGAAGGAGGGAGGGAACCCTTTTTGATTGTCATTAAAATAACAAATGACTGATAGTGATGAGTGGGAATGTTTGTCTGGCATTTACTGTGGGCCAGGCACTAATCCTTGACCTATATTAAGTAATTGAATCCTCACAACAAACCTGTGAGGCGGGTACTATTGTTTTGACTCCCATTTCAAAGGTCAGGAAAATGAGGCAAAGTTAAGTGACCTGATGACAATGGCATGATCTATAAGAAACAGGAGCAGACGTGGGATTTGAATGTTGGTGGGCTGCCTTCAGCTCTTAACATTACTCTCCATAGCCACTGGTGATGGGCACTGAGAGAGGGTGGTCAAGGAAGGCCGTGAGAAGAAAATGGTGGGGGCGGGGGATGAGAGTGTTGGTGAAGGAGGAGCTGATGTGAGTAAAGACCAGAGGTGGGGGTAGGCAAGGGGCCTTCATCAGGAATGCCAGGTGCCAGCCTGGCCAGAGCAGAGGGTCAGTGCAGGGAGACTGGGTATGCGCTTTTATGTCTCTGCATTTCTGCAGGAAAGATTGTCCCATTTTGTTTGGGATATTGTCCCTTTCTGCTCTTTCTCTTGTTGCTTTTCTCACTCTCTGCTATAGATGGAATCTTTGTATGCCCCCCAAATTCCTGTGTTGAAGACCTAATCCCTAGTGCAATGGTATTTGGAGATGGAACCTTTGGGAGGTGATTAGATCATAAAGGCAGAGCCCTCGTGAACAGGATTAATGCACACGTAAGAAGATACACAAGAGAGATGATTTCTATCATGCCAAGTTACATAAGGTGTCCTTCTGAAAATCCTTTCCAGGAACCAAATGAGCCAGTGTCTTAATCCTGGGCTTCCCCACTTCCAGAACTTTGAAGAATGTTTTTCTGTTGTTTATATCACCCACTTTATGGTGTTCTTGGTATAGCAGTGCAAACGAAGACAACTTTCTCTAGACTCAGTGAAGGGGAAACACCATCTGCTCTTTGTTCTACCGACTGCATCTCAAGACCACCTCTGGCAATGAGCATAAGTACTTGTCTTCTTAAAACTTACTATGTGAGCTATTAATAGTATAATAATCGCCATTTACAGGGTCCTTGTGGTATGCAGGGAATTGCACTGAGGATTTACTTATCTCATTTACTCCCCTTACAAAGATCACCTAGAAAGGCATTCCCTCTACTTTAAAGATGAGAATACTGAGACTCACGAAAGCAAAGTGGCATGCCCAGTGCCACACAGCAAGTAAGTACAGAAGCATGGGTTTCAGTCCTAGTGTATCCTACTCCAAAGCCACGCTCATATTCATTGCTGTATTCAGAGCCTTTCTCTACTTTTTAAATAACCAGCACAGTATATACAACTGAAGGAAAGAAAAATGCAAATGAGAGCAAAACCAAACAACAAACAAGAACCCTCCTGCAATGCAACATGTCTGAATTCTCTCAACTATTCAGAATTAATTGTCTGTGACACTTATACAATCAAAGAAAGACTGAAACACCCACACACAAGTCAATTAAGTGGTAAATCTGGAAATTAACCATTAAGATGAAAAGTCACAAGAAAATAGGATAGTGGTTGGCAAAATTCAAAGATGCACCTCAGGACTACTGGCCCTTGGTTATTCAATATAATACAAATCTAGGTACTGCTATAAAGAGATTTTACAGATGTAAATGAAATCCCAAATCAGCAGTCCTCAAGATATGAAAATTTTTGAAGTGGGAAATTTAAAGGGACCAATTACATGAACCCTTTAAAAACAGGGAGTTTTCTCTGGCTGGTAGTAGGGAAATCAAAGAGATTTTAAGTGTTAGAGGGATTCCATTTGAAAGAGATCTTCCCTGACTGGATAAAGGGGATGTGGGTGACCCCCAAAAGCTGAGAGGTGTCCCTGGCTAACAACCAGCAAGAAATTGGGGATTTAGCTCTACAACCATAAGAAATTGAATTCTTCAAACAATCTGAATGAGCTTGGAAGTGAAATCTCCTCAAGACCCTACAGATAAGAGCCCAACCCAGCTGAAACCATGACTTGGGCCTTGTGAGAACCTAAACTGAGAACATAGTTGGGCTCATTGGATTTCTGACCTACAAAACTGAAAGATAATACATAGGTGTTATATTGAACCATTAGGTTTGTTGTAATTTGTTACATAGCAATAAAAATGAATTCAATAATTTTGCTGTAGGATAAAGCAAATTATTGAATTGTGTTCTATTCTTCATTTTAACAACATACATTCATCCCAGTTCTGCAACTTGAAAGCTGAAGAAATCTTATACTTTTAGTGACATTAAGTTAAACCATCAAGAGACAGAGGATGGGTGCCTATTTATAAATAAAGATTTACAGTAAAATGCAGACCTGACTGATTTTCCAGGTGAGTATGTACCTTTAACACAATCAATGTCATTTTGAACATTGCTCATCATCGTGTTTATTTTATATAGACAGAAAGAAGATAACTGTGTAATAAAGTTGATGGATTTGAGTCTTAAATAAGTAAAAAGCACATGTTCTCATACTGCAATAATTTTAATCTGTCAGGAAAAAAGCAAAGCCTTAGAAACAATTCAAAAAGTAACTAGTTAAAATAAAAAGATCCCAATTTAGGTTCTGTCAGACCTAAAAAGCAGTTTATTTCATTTCTCTGAGGATGAAGATTATTAGAGATGGGAAAATAAGTACAATAATGCATGTAGGAAGTGGAGAGACCAAGCACTGTCAGCTGGCTCCTCCTTCATTTACCAACTGAAAGCTCTACCTCCTCACTGACCATTGAGCCTCAACACAAGATGGCTGTGACAATGACCAATGTTATTTCATAAAGCACTTAGAATAATGACAAATATTGTTAGATACCCAGTAAATGTTTATTCCTACCCTTCAGAACTATCCACCAGTGAGTTGGGAATGCTGCCTCCCCATGACTGATGTTTCTTTCCTATGATGGCAGCTCAGTTAATTTCAGAGCCCTGGTATGCTCAGCTTAGCACCTTCCTTCTTCCTCCTGCAGAGGTCAACTTAGCTCCTGGAGGAAAAGGGCTCACCCCAGTGCAGCTTTGCCTGCAGTTGGTTCTGAGGCTAAGAGTTAGGACAGACTTCATGTTGAGTCCTCCAACCAAAGGTGACATTTCAGAGTAATCTTTAAGGCTATACTTTATGTCACTACATGTTCAGAACCAGGATGGGAAAGAGTGTGCTAGTTACTGAGGCTTGTATTCTGAGCCCCCACTAACACCCCTCAAGAAACTCGGATTCATCCCAGGTTCGTTTTGACATACAGGATTGAGCTACCAAAAACAGGCTTTCTGACTCTGAGACGTGTCCTTTAATGAATGCCCTTCCTATTTAAAAATCTCTCTGGTAAATTGCACTAATGCAGTTTTTCAGCCTGACAAACTCAACCCACTTAGGAGCTTTGTATCCCAGAGATAAATGAGAGAAAAATTTAATTAAATGTTTATGGAGTACCCCTCCCCCAAAAAAGTGTCACTTTAAACAATCCATTATAAAACCAACAACTATATTTATTTCTAAATACATTCATGTTTGGAAAATTCCCCTTGTAGATAACTGTACAGCTGGAAGATGTCTACATAGGCCTACTTCCTGCCTTAATACTAATAGTATGTTTTCTCAACCCCAAAAGCTAACATAATTTCAATTATAATAAATTCACATAGTCTAAAACGTATACCATAGTAATACTTTTTTAAAAATGAAATTTCAGGAGAATCAAAATACTTGTGATCTAGAGCTAGTGCTATCATTAATTACAAATGGGACCTTGACCACTTGATACCATTTATAAAACTTATCTATAAAAGAAGTTGCTTAGATTGTAATCTCCAAAGTTCCTTTCAGCTCTAAAAATGTGTCATTTTCCAGGACCAATTAGCAAAGAACACAGGAGTAAAACTACTTAGAAATGTGGAGAAGTATTCTTCCAAAAGAGGGTAAACTTCTATCAGTGAAGACCACTGCCACTAGAAATTATTCACCTTAGGAAGGTGCCATGATTGATAAAAGTAGAATGATGGATTAGCATATTCATTAATGTTAGATTCATAATAGATGAACCTTCAAGGCTCAGCAGGTTAGTACAACAGAAATTTGTTTCTTGTTCATCTAGTTTCTAACAGGGAGGTTCAATAGGAAGCTTACCGTGCAGTGATTCAAAGACCCAGCTCTTTCTCTCTGTGGCCCCATCTCCTGTAGAGCCTCTAATCCTTCTAATCTATCCAGATGGGAAAATAGAGAACACTCACCCGCTTCTTAACCACTCAGCTAGAGAGCAACACTCATAATTTATTTCACACTGTATTAGTAGTAATGGGTCATAAGACCTACCTAGATATAAAGGAACACAAAATAGGATGTTGGCATTATAGTTCCTGAACAGGCAGCCAGTTGGCAGCAACTACTTTCCTCCATGGAAAATGGGAAGCGATCTTCGAAGAGCAATACCACATCTATCACAGTTAATGTGATGAGCTCCTCACAGATATAAACTTTCTATTGTCTACAGCAACTTTTACATTAACAACTAGTTTCTGCTCTATCTGCTTTTAGTAATGTGATCAAAATGTGCCAAATAAACAGCAACAATCATGGCTGGAAGCAAACTAATCTCAGCTGAAATTTCATGTGTGTTTTGCTCTGTGTACCTTTTGTTTTTAACGTGTACAAGCAGAAATACAAGCCAGATGATTCTAAGAGAAGAAAATATAACTGCAGTTATTTCTGTTCAATCGTAATAAGATTTAACAAATGAAGAATGGCTGGATTTAGGGAGAATTCCAATAATTGAGAATATTCTACAAAATATATATATATTTTCTGATTACTCATTCATCATATTTTGGCTTATTGAGCTGCTGACAGAGTTATATTTCTTGTTTTATAGGAGAAAAATAATTTGAAAAGGTGGCGTGCTATTATCTAGATAGCTAAACCTTGTTTTTGATTTTGTCTCTAAGATAAAGAAAAGTCTAGATCTAATATATTCAGGTTTTAGCCCAGTAGAAACATGGGGACCTTTGGATTTTGGATTTGATAACATTTCCACCATACATTCTCATCTATGAAGGAATGCAAATCTTATTAAAGAATATAAATTCAGAAGTCTAGGCCAATAACAAGTATTAAGTAAAGCAGGGGCTGGAAAACTTTCTCTGTGAGGGACCAAATAGTAAATATTTTAGGTTTTATGAGCCATATTGTCTCTTTTACAGCTACTCTGCATTGTATTTAGAGCTATGACATGTAAATAAATGGGCGTGGCTGTGTTCCAGTAAAACTTGACTTACAAAAACAGGCGATGAGCTGCATTTGACCCACAAGCTGTGATTTACTGATTCCTAAATTAGAGACGAAATGGCAGAAAACCCAAAATGGAAAATTTTGTCATGTATAGCTTGGAAAGGGCCTCAGTTTTCTTCTATTTTGGAGCTGTGTCTTCCAGGTTTGTTTGGAACTTTCTGTATGAAATAAATAACATTTCTATCATAAATAGTTGATGAAAGGAAAGGATATTTACAAGCTGCTAATGAACAGAGCTTGAGTCCCAGGAGACTATGTTCTAATTCTGGCTCTGCCAGTATGGAGGATGTTATCCTCACTCGCCCCATTTAACTTCAGTAGGTCTTTGTTTCTGCCTCCCTAAAATCAGGGAGTTAGTTGAGGTTACCTCAGATATCTTTTACATCTATCAAGTTTTTTTTTTTTTTTTAAACTGGAAAGCTAACTGCTCTAGAAAAAACTTTGACTTGAATCAGAGGACACTGTGAGGTAAGTTACATAAACTCTCTAAGGCTCTATTTCCTTATCTGTTGAATGGACCTAATATTCTCTATCTGAAAGGATAAAATAAAGTCTCATGTATGTGAAAGTAAGTAGCAGTGGGGAGGAAGCAGATTTGATGTCCCGATGTGAATGGAATCCAAATAATGGGATTCCATGACTAATTTAAAGGAATCTTGTTCACTATTATCCTAACATCACAACCAAAGCTGCCCACACACCTTTAGATTCTGGAAGCATTCTCTACCAAGTGGTCATCAAAAAACAGGGAAAAGAGGCTGGACACAGTGGCTCGTGCCTATAATCCCAGCACTTTGGGAGGCCGAGTCAGGTGAATCACTTGAGGTCAGGAGTTTGTGACCAGCCTAACCAACATGGCGAAACCCCAGCTCTGCCAAAAAATTAAAAAAAAAAAAAAATTAGTCAGGTGTGGTGGTGCATGCCTGTAGTCCTAGCTACTCTGGAGGCTGAGGCAAGAGAATCCCTTAAACTTGGGAGGTGGAGGTTGCAGTCAGCTGAGATCGTGCCACTGCACTCCAGCCTGGGTGACAGAGAGACTCCATCTCAAAAAAAAAACAAAAAAGGCAAAAGTAAGTCAAAATATGGACACATAGCAGATCAAAGCTAATCACAATATTAAGAAATCACTTTCCCTGGGTAAAGAGCCACTCTAAGCAGAGAGTAACCATAAATGGGGATTTCTTGACCCCCTTAACTAGATCCACATAGAATAATAGCCCGAATTCTCCCTTCCGTGTGACTATTTATCCCAGACTAAGCTAATTACCCACATCCTAAAAGATGGCTGCAGAATGTACAATTAGGAAGAAGTTTTATTATTTTCATTGTGCCAGTCATCACATTGCATCTTATGTAATCATGATCCAAAGTGGACTGTATCATTCTCATTCTTACTGATGCAGAGGCTGAGGTTCCAATGGCTTAAACAACTTGCCCAAAGACAAAACATGCAGGGAAAGACTGTGTGACCTCACAGATTGTGCTCTTGCTCTTGTGCGTGAATCTCAAGATATGATAAGAATCCTTGGGCAGAAATGCTGACAACTGAGGCACAGAATCTGAAAACAACCTTCCCCTCAAACTAAAAATCAGAGTCTTCCAAACCACTGAGCTGTCAGAAGATGAATAAGGCAGGGAGACCATCAGAATCCAAGTCAGGAGTCCTAACTTGTTCTCGACATTTTGTTAGAGCCTAGGACATTTCAAGTGAATTCCACCTGGTTCTGAATGAATGAATGAATGAATGAGAAATTGCTCAAATTCAGGTTACCAGTAGCATATCGGTCCATGGGTACAAATAATTGTCATTCTGATTTTTTGTTTGTTTTTAATGCATGTCCTTGCTCTTGCTACAAATCACAATTGTGGTATATAGAGGGGCAGTCCTTATTTCTCCAGCTTTCACTCTTTCAAAGTCTGACTTCCTATTCTCTTTCCTACTTTCTGCTTTCCACCTCTCCTTTTTCTTCATCCTAATGTTTCAGAAAGAATGCTTGAGAATATATATATATATATATATGTATTTTAACATATATGAAATATGGGGTGAAAAAATATTTCACATACCTTTAGATTGCCTGACTTTCCTCTATAAACTTAAAAAAAAACGCATTAACTTCAGTTCATTAATGAAATACCACATGTTTCTTGTTATGAATTGTTATGGTTGACAGGTTTATGTTTTCTGCAAATTCCTATTTTGAAATTCTAACCTCCAGTGTAATAGTATTAGGAGTCAAGGGCTTTGGAAGGTGATCAGGTTATGAGGGTGAAGCCCTCATGAATGGGATTAGTGCCCTTATAAAAAGGTACTTGAGAGCCTGCTCTCGCTGTCTCTCTTTCTCTCCCTCTTGCTCTCACTCTCTCTCTCTCTCTCTCTCTCTGCTTTCTACCATCTGGGGACACAGTAGGTAAACTGCTGCCAACGAACCAAGAAGCAGGCTTTCACTAGACACCAGATCTGCTGGCACCTTGATCTTGGACTTCCTGCCTCCAAAATCGTAGAAAATAAATATCTGTCATTTAAGCCACTCAGTGTATACAGCAGCAAAAACTAACTTAAGGATCATAAATTTTAATGATGAAAATAATAATAAAGAAGAGAAATAAGTAAACTAAGTTTGGATTTCTTTAGAAACCAAATAATATCAGACCCTACTGGGAGATGCAACTATTGTGCTATACTCATCCAATTTAAGGATCTCTGCACCCTCTTATACCCACCCTGCCTTTTCTCTGTACAAGGTACCACACTAGGCCTGGACCAAAAAGAAGACCAGGAAAAAAGCTAACATGTAAGAATATGTGATTCTAGGAACTGTCTCACAAACTTTCAGGATAGAGAACTTAGCATGTTTTGGAACTAAAATTAACCTTTTCATCATAAGCAAAAATGTGGGGGAAAACTTGTAGAGAAGGAGCTCTTATCCAATTCAACACACATTGCCTGTAGTGATCCTGAAAGGTAGTATCACACTTACTTAGCACCTAATAAATGGCAGGCACTGGGCTAGGTTTTTTACATTAAACGTTAGCTTCTGAACCACATTATGAGTCAGATAAATAAAATGGGATACGCAGACTTATGTGAATTATTCCCAGTTACAAGGTATAGAAATGCACGAATGGGAATTTGAACTGGAAAAACCTGTCCGGCCATAAAGTCCGTATTGTTTTTGCAACTACTCCGCAAACACAAGTGGCCTCCCCACGGCAGGAATACAGAAGTTCAACAGTAAATGGATTCAGGAACTTGGAAGAAGACAAAGGAAATCCTCATGAAGTAAACAATTTTTGAATAAAGTAGATATGGTTTTGGGGATCGTTCATCCCACCAAATTCAGGCAGGTGCTTAAGCAGCCTCTCAGGCACTCATGTCAGAGGAGGCAGGGCCTGGGCACTGATGGCTGCTGCCTGAGTCTTGCAGCACTGAGAGGCCAGCTTCAGCCACTGTCCATGCACTGGACAGATAAGAAATAATAGGTTCTTTCTATCTGTTTTATTTCATTTTCTTAAAAAAGCACAAAATGGCATTTTGGTGTATGGCAGTGATTACTGTTACAGCATTAGATTATAATAATGGGTCTGCTAATAATGAATTATAATAAAGCGTTGCTTCTCTCACAGAGTCTTGAATGACTTGTGCAGGAGACCTAGTTTGGAGCTTTTTCAATTCAGCTGTGTTCAAAACAGAGAATGGGCTGAATTTCAATGAGCTGCTGATACTATGTAATGTTCTTCACCCCAAATACCAAATCTACAGGCTCAATGTCAAGAACATACAAGGTCTTGTAAACTAAATTCAAACTCTAGCTTCTATTCTTGCTCCTAACAGTCCTTCATCTCTCCTAATACATATGTTCTTTTCAATGTGGTTTCTAAAAATAGAAAATGAGTATTCGTTTTATAGTTGTGGACTCTGCATCAGGCAAAGTCTACCCAAATAAATTTTTTAAAAACTTAAGGTATTTCAAACAGAGGGAATATAATACAGGGAATTAGTTAAACAGATGACAGAGGAGCTGAGACCATCACTAGGGGACTATGAACATTCTAGAAATTACTAACAGCAGGAAGCTGCTACACCCCTGGTGATGGAGGGGAAAGACAAGAATTTAGACCCAAGGTCACCCAGTGAGAGCTGGACCCTTTAATGAGCTGGGATATGGAAGGAAGAGTTGTCCAATGAGAGCTGGATCACCGAAGAGTACAAGGCTGATGCTGGAGACAGCACCCATACCCAAAACACGAGGTGGGGGAATATGCTAGCTTTTACCTTTCTTTGCTCCTCAATTTTCTGCCAGTTTGTATCCTTGCTTGGTAGTCAGAGGAAAAAAAACTGAAAAATTCCTACAGATTCCTTAAGATTTGGCTGGCACACTACTTCCTCCACGAACCCTCCCTTTGGACTTCCAAACCTCTTTATGTAAACTTTTCATGATGTTACATTTGGCTATCCACTACAGTTATGCATGCATAACTGTGAGCATGTGAGAGTCTCAAAGATAAGCTCTATGGTGGAGGCTTTGTGGTATCTCCAGGCCTTAGACATAAGAGATATAATTCTGGTAGACCTGAGTTCAAATCCTGACTCTGCCACTTAGAAGCTGTCTGACTCTTGTTACAATTCTTTAATCTACTTCAGTTTTCTTATCTATAATTTGAAGGAAATAAATTCCTCCACATAGGGCCAGTCTGAAGATTCAAAAATATGAGACCTAGTTCCCTAAGCATAGTAAATGAGTAGCTTCTTATTGGAATGTGGTCTTGCTTGGATTGCAAGTGAACGATGATGCATTCTGGAGAGCTAATGATTTCTATTTGATTGTTTTTCTAAATCACTTACTATATACTATACAACCTAATGGTATTGACTGTGTCTGGTTAGAAACTTCTAAGAATAGTTAGGCATTGAAGCCGTAAATGTGAAAATCTATCTGAAGAGCTCTGTCCTTCTTAACATCACCTCTAATGAAAAAATCCCAGTAGAAAGTAGTCTCAGAAGGAGGCTTCAGAAAGGGTCAACCCAAATTGGGTGATACCCATGTGCACACTTACTCAACTTCAGCTAGCCAATCAAATAAATAAAGATGGTTGGGATAATTTTTATTGGTCATGATGTTAGAAAAGGAACACACTGTCTTCAGTTTCTAACTCATGGGGAAGTTTATCACAAGGATGTGTGGTATAAACAATGCTACACCAGCTATTGCCAAGATTTTCCAATGAAGAACCATTAGGTACTTGAAATATCTACTTTTTTTTTTTTTTTCAGGAGCTTAAGATCAGCCTGGGCAACATGGTGAAACACCGTCTTTACTAAAAATGTAAAAAAAATCAGCTGCCCATCGTGGTGCATACTTCCAATCCAGCTACTCAGGAGCTGAGGTGAGAGAATTACCTGAGCCTGAGAGGTTGAGGTTTCAGTGAGCTGAGACTCTACCAGTGCACTCCAGCCTGGGCAATGGGAGAGAGAGATGAAGGAAGGAAGGCAGGAAGGCAGGAAGGAAAGAAGGGAGGGAAGGAAGAAAGGAGGGAAGGAAGAAAGGAGGGAAAGAAGAAAGGAGGGAAGGAAGAGAGAGAGGAACTAAGGAAGAGAGGAAGGAAGGAAGGAAAGAAGGAAGGAAGGAGGGAGGGAGGGAAGGGAAGGGAAGGGCAGGGAGGGAGGGAGGGAAGGGAGGGAGGGAGGGAAATGAGGGACAGAGGGAAAGAATGGATGGAGGGAAAGGAGGGAAAAGGAACTATGGTTTTTTTTTTTTATACCTGCTCTGATCATCTTGGGAGCTGATGTTGGTCTTTCTAAACCGAAAGACAACCCTCAGGCTCAATGGAGCAAACAAAAATGTAAATCCTAGGAGCTAAGTTTAATTGAAATTTCTACCTTGAGAGTTGAAGCATGAGGTGGGAAAGAGACAAAGTTATGCTTCATTACTTAAGACAAATTGCAGTAAACTTCTTAACCTTAAAATAAAGCCCATTGTTGACTTATTTCCAGAAATATTTTTAAGACAGCTAAAATGACTCTGCAATTATCTAGAAAGAAATAAACTTGAGTCAGATAGACAGTTTCCCCTAAGTCTCAAGGAAGCCATCTCTGATATCCTGTTACATCTCTTAAAAATAAGCACCCCACCAGCACCATTTATTAATCATCTATTATAGTCCAGGCAATTTATTTTCATTAATGAGATCTAAGTTTTACTGCATAACTACAAAGTGAGCTTCATTATCCAAATCTTAGAGATAAGGAAACCATGATGACAGACATTAGGGAGGTCCCCAAGATCAAACAGCTCCTTGGTGGCAGGGCCGTGATTCTAATCTAGGTCTGCTTGCCTCTAAGCCTCTGAGGTCTTTTCTCTTTCCGCTGGACCATATTACCTCTCTTATGTGAAAAGGCAGTACTTACCCTTTCATTTATTCATTCAACAAAGAGTTAATTAGAGCTTACCATGTTCATGGAACTGTAGGAGGTACTGAAGTTACAAGAATAACCATGGCATGGAATAGCTTTGCAAATGTGAAAATTCACTGTGACCATAAAATTCTTTGCCCTGAAGGGAAATAGGCTATTCTGTAAATAAGGACTATGAGCTATTAGAGGTATTTACATAATGTTACCCATTAAGTAGAGATAAAAAGCAGTGTAGACTAATTAACCACAGGGCAAGAACCCAGAACAGAGAGAAGGAGATGGAAGCAGGGATGGAAGAGCAAACACCATTGTTTCGTGCATAAAGGAACAGTTCAGTATCTAATTTCAAGAATGAGAACTCTGGCCAGAACATCTGAGAGCAATCTCAACTTGGACTATTAGCTTTGGCAGCTTTAGTTTCAGGCTTCTTTGGGGAATAAAGGCAGTTCCACATCTTCTAAACTCTGAATCTGTCATTTTCTCACTCTAAAATGAAAGGGAGAAGTTAACTCATTTTCTTCTCATGATGACCATCATCAAAAGGAGTGCAGGTGTCTGACACATACAGGTTTTCATTCCTTCTGTTAAGGACTCCCTCTCTGCTTAAATTAATAATCCTTTGAGAAGCTGCTTCCTGTCCTGAATATTGTTTACAGTTTTTCTCTGCAGGCTAATTATCGATGCTATTTGTGATTACACAAAGTTGAGTGCCTGACCTTTCCTCTTTGATATTCCAGTGACTTTATTGTGCTGAATCTGTGGCATTGGTGATATCCTGAGAACCGAAGTACAGTACTGAATTATCATAAACACAGGGTGAAAGTAGCAGCCTTTGATTCATCACGAGGCAAAAAAGTGTTCTTAGAGGGAGAAATTCTGCATGGGAAGAAGTATCATGTGAGTATCAAGATATCAAAATACAGATGCATATATAAACTTATGTAGTTATGCATCAGAATTTGATGAAGTAAAGTTAAATATACATACATTGCCTCATGCCCAGAGGCTATAAAGCAGAAAATAATCTTCAATTAATTGCTGAGACCTTCAGAATAAGTGTAGCTAACATCTTCTTAAGTCCCTCAGCAAAATATACAAACAAAAAGTTAGGTATGACCTTGCCCTTAGGAATGTATCTAGTCTAAAATCTGACAGCAGCAGCAAAAGGGTTACTTCCAACTTCACCTTGGAAAGTAGCGACGTATAGGTACTGGTGCCCTAAACATGTAATATTTATAACAGTCATACAAGTTTAATTTTTTTCTTTCTGTAGAAAGAAAAAATACTTTTTTGTCTCTCTCTTCTTTTTTGGTAAAGCTCTGCACTGCAGGGGGAAGAAATAAAAAGAACCTCTTCAAGTCTGGAATTTTCCACTCCCACACCCCCTCAAGCTGGTCAGAGGAGCATAGCAGGAGAGACAGAGCCAGGAAGAAAAATGCAGATACGATGGCTGGTCTTGGTGAGTTTCAGAAACAATTCATAGTCCACGAGGCTGATTTAGCCTGTCCTAAGTTGGTGATTATGCCTCATGCACTTTTGTATTTCTCACAGATGCATATACTGGCCTATATGCAGACATGCAAAATATGAAGCTGACGCCTGCTATAGAAATCCAAGGCACTTTATCCCTCCGCTGTGAGCATTTGCATTAACTCCTAGTTTCCTTGAGGTAGAGATTATTATAAAAGTGTTTACCCCTATATTTTCTTCCCCACCCCCGAGAGCTAGCTATTCTTAGAGTGGGAATTAGGTAATTATCTGGACGAGGTCCCCTGTAATTCTCATAAAAGACAAGCAAATAAAATGAGTTTTGAGGGCCTTGGCTTGGCTTCAGGCAGAATATTGGCAGCGGGGACACCATGTCCTGAGATGTGCAAGGAATGGGTCTCTAAGAAAAAGAAGACGGTGTGAATCGAAGGTCTTTATATTTATGAATCATGATTTTTATTTGAGCCTTAAGAATCTTGGTACGTAAGAATCCGTAGGAAGAAGAGCCAGGCAACTGTTGCAGCCTCAGAATCTTCAGACAGGGTTGTGCCCTTGAACTATGGGCTACCCATTCCCTAGAGCAATAATTCTTATGTTTTTTTGTGGCATGCATCTATTTGTTGCTCTAACACAAAAACTGTAGATGCCTTACCTAAAAAACACACAAGTATATTCAAAAATTTGCATGCATTTCAGGGCACTGACTAATAACTGAAGCCCCCATTGAGGTTCCTTGGACCTCAAGTTACAAATCCATACAAGAGGAATCTGTGAAACGCAACCTGCAAAACGAACTAACAAAACAAAAGGCAGCATGAGAGGGGAAAGACCGATAAGAAGGAAAGGTAAGTACACAGGTTCCCCTACAAAGAGTTCTTGTTTCCCTGGTCACACTGGGGCCAAGGCACCACGAACTCCCTGCATTGATAGACAGAGCATCAGAATTATAATCATAACTCTAGGATTCATTAGATGTTGATTACATGCCTGGCACTGTCCCGTGTGTTACCTGCATCTGCACTTTAAATCTTCCCCACAACTCTGGAAGGTAGGTGCTTGTTATACATGTAGCCAGTGAGTAATGGTGGCAGAGAGAATAAAGCTATGACTCTTGGTCATGTGATGCTAGATCCTTCTCAATGAAAAACAATGAATGGATTTCATTTCCCTGCCAGAGCCCCCATCATAAGTTTCAATCCAGCTGTGCCCAGCTAAGATTTGGAAAGGCTGGGAGGGAAGAATGCCTTCAGGAAGTGGGCATGAGCCACCTTGATAGACATTCCCCAGATATGGAGAATTCAGATGCCTAATTTAGTCTGTTGTGTTTCATAGAAACATCCTCCATTAAAATAAACATGAACTACAACGATACTTCCATTTAATGCAGCGACGATTCCCTCAGCCATATGTTCTGGCACCAGCTGTGATCGGTCAATGTTCTTAAAACAGAGGAGACAGAAGCGTGGAGAGCAGGGGGAGGAGGATGTGGAGAAAGCCTCTCTTCTGAGTTTCTTCTCCAAATTGGAGGAAAGTGTGAATGTGCAAGTAAATATGGGAGTGTGTTTGTAAAATGCTGTTTTCACAAGCAACTATCAGGGTCAAGAATCCATTAAAATCTTTCCAGTAAGTTATCCCGGATGTGCAGACCAAATCCCAACTGAAGAGGTTTTCTCGCAGTGTAGGCATTCAGCTAAGCTCTACAGCTCTCAGGCAGAATGAAATAAAACCAGCCCCAAATTACACTGGCAGCCCCAGAAGTGGTCCATTGCAGCCCCACTTTTCATCTTCTACTCAGACTCAGGGGTATGATGACATCAACCAGGAGGAGCGACAGCAGGTAACCTACACTGTTCAAAGTTTGTATGATTTCTGTATATGATGAAGTGGACTTAAGGTTATTGTCATAAATTTGCATCCCACTTTGCTTCCCTGAGAGGGAGAGAAAGGATGCTGTGTCAGGTCTCCTCTGGAATTCCTGGAATTCTTCCCCAATCTGGCTAGTGTCAGCATGGGAACATGTGCCCCGGCAAAAAGAAAAAGATGTGTATTTCTGGGAGTTGCTGCTTTCACATTCCACAGGGGCGTGGATGCATCATGGCACACTTTCCTGGCCTCCACATCACTGCATCCCTCTTTAATTTCTCTGCAGTCCTTCAGGTTTATCACAGTACTAGAAACACACCACGAAAGGTGATCAGATTCAGCAAGAAAAGAATAAACAAAGTCTGGTGTGGTGGCTCATACCTATAATCCCAGCACTTTGGGAGGCAGAGGTGGGTGGGTCACTTGAGGTCAGGAGTTCACGACTAACCTGGCCAACATGGTAAAAACCCATCTCTACTACAAATACAAAATTAGCCAGGTCAGAGACTGAGGTGAGCTGAAATGACGCCACTGCCCTCCAGCCTGGGCCAGGCAGAGGGAGACTCTGTCTAAAAAAAAAAGAGGAAAGAAACCCCTTAAAAAAAAGAAGAAGAAGAAAGCCTTATAAAACACTGTAAAAAGAAGTTATAAAAAAAAAATAGTGCTTTAAAATATATCTAAATATTTTTTAACACGAGCACCATCTAATCAGAACTGATTAAACTAGGGATTGTCAATTCTTTTCTGTAAGGATCGAATACTAAATATTTTAGGGTCTGTGGGCCATAAGACCTCTGTGAAAACTACTCACATCTGCCTTTATAAAGCAAAAGCAGCTCTAGATGACACAATACATACATCAATGGGTGTGACTGTATTTCCAATAAAACTTTATTTATGGACACTGAAACTAAAGTATCATATAACTTTTACATGTCATAAAAAATTCTTCTTTTGATTTTTTTTTGAAGCATCTAAAGTGTAAACATCATTCTTAGCTTGCAGACCATACACAAAGAGAGGTTAAGGATGATTTAGCTTCGGGCTATAGTTTCCCAGTTCCAGGATTAAATCACCGAAATGGCAGTATCTGTGTATTCTGTATCTCCTGGTTGCGTATCAGCATTGCACTGCTCTGAAGAAGCTGAAAATGCAGAGCAATGAGATCCCTGATTTGACTGTGGGCAGAGACAGACTGGGCAATGAAAGTGCTGCAAAGGCCTTGGGGAGAGGAAATGAGACAAGCACAATCGGACTAATCTTGGGGAAAAAGGACTTGTCTGTCCTTTGTAGGTCCTGAGGAGGAACGTTAAGCAATTTTTCACATGATCATCTGGTTGTAGCGGAACTGTGAGCACCTCCGTTGAATGATGGGCTCTGTACGCGGTGGGTTGCTCTTCCAGCTGGATCAGGTGCTGCAGAGCCCAGAGGCAGGCTGACCCATCGTCCTTCAACCAGCACAGCTCAAACTGTGAGTAGACAATTTTTCAGTAATGCACCAATGATTAGTCTATTAACCAAAATTAAGAAAAAATAATCCATGTTGCCATTTACATTCAGAACTTTTTTTTTTTCAAAGAAGTTAGTATGTATAGAAGAAAAAGTCAGCTCTTAGAATCAGAATTAGTCATCTCTTCACAGCATAATTTGGGCCTTTTAGGAAGCAGAGCTATGATTTCTGTGGGGAGTGGGCTGGAGATATTGGAACCCACCATCATGACCACAGACCCCATCACCAAAGGGCCTGTACTCTCTCTATTGTAAACTGGTCACAGCAGAAGATATATTACCTGTTTCTGCACATCAGGGTGACATTTTGTGCAACTTATGGTTGTGAGCAAGACTTTTTCTTAGAGGAGTGTTCATGCTCATTCCATGATGGGTCTAAATGCTGTCACTGTGCTGCCAATTGGAAGTTTCTACAGGCCTAGGAATCTGCATTAGACTCCCTTGCAGAGGTTTACAAAATACAGATTTCTAGAGTCTGTCCAAATTGCTTCAATTTGGTAGGTCTGGAGTGGTGCTGGAAGATATATATTTCAGGGAAAAAGTCACCCAGGTGATTCTAATATCAGCCAGGTTCAATACTGACTTCTCCAGTAAACAGGGTAAGCTACTTGGGGAACGGACACAGTATGGAAATGGTAACTTGGAGTCTCCACAGACATCAGAGTGACCAAGCACAAAAAGAACCTCAAGGACTGCCAAGCACTATATTTCTGTCTTTAGTAAGAGTGAATTACAAGTTCTTCAAAAAATCCTGCCTTTGGGCCAGGCACCTATAATCCCTGCACTTTGGGAGGCTGAGGCAGGAAGATTGCTTGAGGTTAGGAGTTTGAGACCAGCCTAGGCCATATAGCAAGACCTCATTTCTAGCCAAACAATTTTAGAATGCTGTTATTAGACTCTTCTCAGGCTGCTAATAAAGACATACCTGAGACTGGGTAATTTATAAAGGAAAGAGGTTTAATGGATTCACAGTTTCACATGGCTGGGGAGTCCTTACAATCATGGTGGAAGGCAAAGAAGACACAAAGGCATATGTTACTTGGTGGCAGGCAAGAGCGTTTGTGCAAGGAAACTCTCATTTATAAAACCAACAGATCTCGTGAGACTTATTCACTACCACCAGAACAGTATGGGGAAACTGCCCCCACAATTCAGTTATCTCCACCTGGCCCCACCCTTGACACATAGGGATTATTACAATTCAAGGTTAGATTTGGGTAGGGACATAGCCAAACTGTATCAAAAGCTTAGGTGAGTATGGCAGTGTGTGCCTGTAGTCCTAGCTACTCAGGAGGCTGAAGTGGAAGAATCACTTGAGCCTGGAAAGTTAAGCTTTCACTGAGCCCTAATGTCACCACTGCACTCCAGCCTGGGCAAGACAGCAAGGCCCCATCTCCAAAAAAGAAAAAAAAAATCCTGCCTTTGCTAAGTCCTCTATGTCGCCCACGTGGCAGAATTAAACTCTCCCCGAATATATTTATTTATTCATACTTTCCTGTAAATACATCACTTTCTATTCAACTACCAAAAAAGCATTTGTTGAACATTAACCTATATGATCGACTGCTCCTTGTGGACTTCTGTGACCTCAGGAGCTACTCTTTACCACCATATTCTCAAGCTGCCCAACAGAAGTTTCCCAAATACATTGCAGCAATGTTTTGTATCTCAAAGCTAAAGACATGCAGCTGCCTCTGTCTGAATTGACTAGCTCCTCCTCTATCTGCAAGTAACTAACCACTTTCTATGCTTCCAAATATGAACTGTTGCATCTTCCCAGGAAGATCTCCTGGCTCTCCAGCGTCTCTTGTGGTAACCTCCGACTCCTGTGATAACCTCCAACTGCTTTCTGTGTTACCCCTCCTGCCTTCTTCAGTGAATCTTTCACATGGCACCTGGAAGGACTCTGGAAAAATATAAATCAGATCAAACCCTCCTAAGGTTCCCTGTGAAATTCCCCACCATGGCTTCTGCCCATCTGTCTGCCACCTACTATGTCTCCTGGCCTTCTCTCTTCCACGTTTCCTGGACCCCAGCTCTTCAATTCACCCGTGTTCCTGCCTTCCTTTGCTCTTGCTTCTCTTTGCCTCAGCCCTCTTCTTCTAATCCAGATCAAGTTGCATTTCCATCACTGATCCTCTCTGCTCTACAGGGAGGCTCCTCAATTCCCTTCCCCAGTGTTGGAGGAAGAGTGGTGGTCAAGACAGACAAAGTTCCTGCTCTGATCAAGTTGACCCTCCAGTAGGGAAAGACCGACGGAAAACAAGAAATACATGTATCAAAGTAAGAATGATTTAGGTAGAAGTTAAAGCAAGTTAGAACAAGATGAAGTGGTAGAAATTTGTTCAGCATGGCAGTGCTAGCAACTATAAAAATGCTTGGAACATTGTAGGCATTGGATAAGTTTTATTTAAAAAAATTAATTCCCTGTAGTGTGTGTAATCTTTATATATAAACAAAATGATAATTTGTGCTCTGTTCTATGTTCTACTTCTTTCAGTTAATAATATGTCTTGGAGAGTTTTTCACGTGACCATATGCAGAACTACCCCATTACTGTTTTCATTCCTTTGCATTGCACAGCTGATTTTTATTTACCCAGTTTCCTGTTGACAAATCATTTTGCAGTTTTGTTTTGTTTTTAATTACAAACACTTTACCAAACATTCTTGAGCATGTATCTTCATACACTCAATACTGCATTAGTGAAGAATATTCCTGAGGGTAGAATTATTGTATCAAAAGAATATCAGCAATTATTGTGTCAGCATATTGCCAAATTATCCTCAAAAACTATGTCACCATTTGCACATCCAGCTAATACACTTCTTTCTACACACCTCACAGGTCCCGATTATGATCAAACTTTTAATTTGTCAATTTGATAGGTTTCTCCTTGTTGTATCTGATTTGCATTTCTTTCATTATGAATGAGGTTGAGCATGTTTTCATATGTTTATTGGCCATTTGCATTTCTTTCAAAAATTTTTTTTATATCCCTTGCCCTTTACTCTACTGGATTTGTTAATATTTTTTCTTTCTTTCTGTAGGTTCTTTGTAAATTAAGAAAATTTGTTTTATGATTCACATTACAGATATTTCTTCCTCATTTATCATTCTTTTCATGTATTTATGTCATACTTATTTATTAGTGTATTTTATTTGCCATGTTGAAAAGTTTGTAATTTATATAAATGCAAACACTATTTTTCTTCATGGTTTCCTTGCAATGGTTTATTGTGTATGCATGGTTATGTAATAAGCATCTTAGTGGTCTTCTCATGAGCAATGTTTTATAGAATACAAAATTCCTAAAGTCTTGGCAATCAAAGGCCTCTTGAAGAAAACCAAGGAAAAGTTTTGACTCAATGACCAGATCTCTTCCATATTATCTCCGATGGTAGCTCAGCTAGCTTCTCTCCTTCAGCCTCTCAGGAATTGGGCATCTTATTTTAAGAAGCAGCTCTTTATATGGTTGCACAGCTTTTTTACTCATTGGTTCAAATAAGAGGAAGAGGAATTGTGGTTTAAGCAGAGAGCAAGACAAACAGAGGTCAAGAGCAGGAAATGACGGCATCTTCAGGGGAGTGTACATTCTTCACCTTTCATCATAAGATAGCTCCTCCTAATACAGAACCAAAATTGTCTCCGAGTATTTTCTCATGACATCCTATAAACCAAACACATTTGAAATAAAAGATTCTGCCAATCCTTTTGATCCATGTTGCAAAAATCAAACCAATACTACCTGATAAGGATCATCACTAACTAATTGAGTAGTAAATCCTGCTACAGACTTCATTCCCTGATGATATTATCAAGTAATAAGTATTTTTTCCCAGTTCATGGAGATGGGATGTTACTTCTGTGGGTTTGTCAATAAAATAAGTTCTGTATACCAATACCATTTTCCACGGACTTTTCTTATGTAATTAGGTATACAATGGCCTTGTATCCACCTCCATTATGCAAATAGAGATATGTTTCCATGGAGAATATGTGAGGTGGAGAAGTATATAGAATATTTAGAAATATAAAGTAACTACAGTGAGAATTGTGAGAGGCATAAGGCAATAATTCCAACCTTCAAAAATAAAAACTACAGAGAAGAAGAAGAAGGAAGAAAATACCAAAGATAGATTTACAGCTCTAAGTGATCATTTATAGCTCAGAGAAAAACTTCAGATTTTCATTGCTCAATTCTCTTCTCTCTGAGAAGGGAACACAGACATGCGCCTGAGAGGGGTGAGAATTCCCATGATGCACTCTGTTCCCGATATGGCAAACGCGGCATCTACTTAGAACGTATGTACAGTACGGTAGCCAGATGTAGCAAATAAAAATCCAGGTCACTCAGCTAAATTTGAATTTCAGATAAACAATGAATACAGGTCAAGTATCCCTTATATGAAATGCTTGGGGCCAGATGTGTTTAGGACTTCAGATTTTTTTCGGATTTTGGAATGTTTGTGTTATACATTGAACTGTAGTTCAGCATCCCTAATAAAAAAAATTCAGAATCCAAAATACTCCAATGAACATTTCCTTCGAGCCAGACATTAGTACTCAAAAAATTTCAAATTTTGAAGCATTTCATATTTCAGATTTTCAGATTAGGGATGTTCAACCTGTAATAATTAGTAGAGTAAATACGTTTCAAGCATTACTCAAGTGCCCTGTATTCTATTTGGCAATTCTAATGAATGGTCAATTTCTCATTTTTTCATTTGGGACTTCCAAACTCCATGAAAATGACTTGAGGCAACCCAAAAATATAACTTTTTAAAAATATTATACGTTAAATACATTTGGTTGCTATGTAAGAAGATATTCTTATCCTGAGAGGTTTCAAATATCTTAGTAAAATATCCAACCTCCCATTTCATTTACACATAAACGTGTTCACAATGATCACTTGTTTTCTTGCTGGAAACTTCCGGTGTGTTTATTTTATGTTATATTTATTCTGTTTTGCCTGACAGTTCATATTCAATCACATTATACCTGCAAAGATGGGCTTGAATTGAATCAAGACAAGATATGTTGGACAGAAGGCAGACCCTGTGGTGAAAAAGCCATGGGATTCTCTGACCAGTATCCCCTTGTAAATACACAAAGTGGGAGGACTTGAGGTGAGAACAAAATCTCACTGGATTGTGAGTGAAAGTGATCACTGCTAACGCCTCCTGGACCAGTTTTTTTTAATACAAAAACAATTTAGATAATGACTTCATAAAAAAAGTTAAAGCTCCCTATTGAATAGATCGGAATAAATGTTCTCATCAGCTAAGGCAAGTAAATGTACAAATGAATGAGCAAATCACAGCTTATATTGAACAATACTAATATAAATAGCTCTCATTTTGTGTTGAGTGTGTGTTTTACATATATGAACTCATTTGTTACTCAAAGCAGTCCTGTGAGAGAGGAACTTTAATTATCTCAATTTTACTGCTGAAGAACCCTGAAGCACAGAAAGGTTAAATAATGATCCAAGGCTACACTGCTAGGAAGCGACCGAAAAAGAATTCAAACCAAGGTAGGGAGTATGATGTCTCCTTCCTAAGATGTCACTTGCCCCTCAGATTATCTGGCAAGCAAAGGGCAACATAAATTTTTTCTCGATTGTTATTATAACTCTACCAGAATCCTTAGAAGGCAGCCTCACCCTTCACAACAAAGACATTAATGGTCAATAGACACCCCTTGAGTCGATAATCATCGTCTTAGTCTACTGACCAACCTCAACACCCATTTTGCTCCCAGAAATGAAGCAAAGTGGATCACAAAAGAATAGAGTAGATTGAGTGTCCAAGACCTGCCCGGCACCATGCAACTTTGGATAGGTCATGGGCCTCAACATTGTAGTTGTTTCCTCATCAGAACAAGTAATGATAAAATGATAATGGTAGCCATCATAGAGTGAGCTTCTGCTCTTCATTAGGCACAAGGCTAGGCACTTAGTAGATATGGCACAAGAACACTGTGGTCGTAACTCCCATTGCTGCCTCCACTTTATAGATAAGGAAATTAAAATACAGAGAAGTTAAGTAACCTTTGGAAAGTCACACAGGTAATAAGAAGCAAAGAAAGGAGCTATACCAGGTCCAGTTAACTTCTGGGGGCAGCTGCAGCTCGTGGGCTAGGTGCACAGCCTGTGGTGTTCAGGCTGGCTGGGATCTAGTCCTGTTCTAACACCGAGTAATATTGTTCACATCACTTAAACTTTCCATTTCCATGTCATGTTTTCCTCTTCTGTAAGTTGGGGATATAGTAATGGTAGTGTCTATGTTAGAATTCAAGAAGACAAGATATATAATGACCAGAACATTGCCTGGTAGAGAATGAACACCCACACAAACTAGCTGTTATTATCACTGTTATTATTGTTATTGCTATTACTGTGGCTATTACTATTGCTACCGTTAATGCCATTGCTATTTCTATTACTATGAATGCTTTCCCTATTTCAGCACAATGTTCTTGTCTTAAAAAAGAAAGAATTTATAGCTCAAAAGTTCTATAATTCTTGAAGTTCTAGAAATCTATAGATGAGAGGAGGGGGAAAAAAGAAAATGAAACAAAGACCAAAGTTCCTTGAGGAGAAAAGAAATCCTTGAAGGGCTGCTGGAAAGAGATCAGAAGGAAAAAAGATCTGAAATGTCCAATGCATTGAGTTTGAGATATTTTATTTCCATTTGGTTTGCAATATTCAAGTGCCAACACTTCTCATGAACTTGGAAAGGTCTCTTATCGGTTGTCAATATATTTTCTAAGACGGACCCATGAAATGAAAAGTCTGAACTGCACGCCCTTCATGTTCCAATTCCTCTCCCTGTCCCTATCACTTTAGGCTTCAGCCCTGAAGCATCTCTCTGTCCCCCTTACTCAATGTACTCTTCCAAGGCCAGTTTCAAGAAGCAGGTAAGGAGAAATGAAGGTGAAAGAAGCTGCTTCTGTGTTTCAGGCTTTGTTGGACTTTTTTTCCTTGTACAAGTGCCTCTTCCCTGCAGGCCCTGTGATGCAGGTCATTTTTCTCTTATTTACTTCATTCAGGGGACAGGAACACAATGGCTGTCAAGGTCCATGAAGATGCACGAGTGAGGCTCAGTCCCACCAGCATTCGCAGACACAAGTCCAAGCAGGAAGACTGGCCACACAGTTGGGGCATCATTCCTCACCACTACTTATGAGTCGCTCGTGACCTTTCCATGATGAACTTCCAGCCCTATCCTTCCCTCTCTGCCATACTGAATTGCTCATAGCCCGTGTGTACTCTCCCACCCCTCATCCAGGTCCCATGCACTCTCCTCACCTTTACTTATGCTGAATGGCTAAGTTTAAATGTGGATCCTCTAGGAAGCTGTTCCTGATTACCCAGTCTGGGTTAGTTGTCCTTCCTGTATATTTCTATACACAATCAACCCTCATTTATCCAGCATCTTCTGTGAGCCAATCCTTGCTCTAAGAAATGAAGAAAATAAACGTAAAATAAGTCAACATAGAGAGAGAAATGGCAACATAAGCAAGATTCCAGAAAGTGATGGGCTATAACAGCTGAAACAGGATGACCTGGTAAAAAGTAAGGGAGACAGCTATATGAAATTGGGAATACATGTATTTTTTTCCAAAAAAGGAATTAATATTTAAGCAGAGTCATGAAGGCAGAGAAGCAGCCAGTCATGGAAGGAGTTGGGGCAGAATTTTCCAGGTAGAAGAAATTATGCAAAGATGCTGAGGCAGGAATGGATGTGGTATGTGGGGTGGACAGAGAGCTTCCTGGGGGAGAATGATGTGATTTATAGACATGCCAGTAAAGTCATTGTCATGGCCAGTTTATATCCAAGGCTCATCTGATAGGTAGAGAACAGTTGGACATATGAGAAGAGCTTTAGAATAAGACGGCTGTGTCTACCACTGATAGGCTGTATGGCTCAGGGCAAGTTTTTTTAACCACTCTGATCATCAGCTTTCTCAACACATAATAGTGCTTAAAAGCAGACCTTAGAGTTGTTCAGACAGCGTCTCTTTTGCTAATTGGGTGGCAATATATTTAACTCTTTTGAAGTTAATTTTTCCTACATGCAAAGTGGGTCATATAGAAAGTCTCGCACTTAGTGTATGGTCAATATATTGTGTGCATTTTCAACGTTATTGTTACTCATTTGTGTGCAAGTAGTAATACCACCAACTACAGACTGTTTGAAAATTCCATATAATTTATGTGCAGTATTCCAACTTTAGTAAGAATTTGTCATGTTAGTATAGGGGATATTTCTTGTTTTACATTTACTTAGCAACCATTCCTCTATCTAACAGCAACTTATTTCCTTTAGGGAAAGATTTCTTCCAACTGTATGTACCTGATGGGACTGTTATCGGATACCCGCAACGGGGTGACCCATGCTAAGCCAAGCAGATACTTCTTCCCTGGAGTCTGCATCTTGAGTAGCATCAACAGAACTGAAAATAGGCACTCATTCATTCTAGCAATGATGCCTGAGAAAGTCTCTTCCCGTACAAGACCGTTATTGTGATTTCTGTTTCTTTTGGCCTCCAGAACTGCAAAAACTCCTATCCCTTTCTAAGAATTGTTCTCCTTTTTCTACAAATTCTGGAAGTTCCTGATAGCCTTCCACTAGATTCCCTTTTGCTTAAATTAATGAGGGTTATTTTCTTTCTCTTGCAACTAAAAATTTTAACCAATGCAAATAGCTATATTATTGTTACTTTTATTGTTATTAGGAAGGAAGGTTTAACTACAAATATTATTGTTAATTATTATTTTTTGATGGCATGGCAAGTATAAACTGCCCACGAATTTTCTGCCTTAATTGGAAGTAGATAAAGTCAAAAGCAAGCCACATAAATCTCTCTTGTTTTCCCATTCACACCCACACCTGCTCTGTATAGGTATCTATTCACATAGCTTGTATGATTTGTAGTTCAAGACTAAATCTCGGCTACACTTCAAAGCAAGAAAAAATTTACAAATGATAGATTGGGCTGTTGGCTTAATGTCTGTTCTGTTGGTTTAATGTCTGTTTTCAAGGCCAATGACGTAGTCACATAAAAAAGCTTCTGATAAAATATTAATAGGCAATGATGTGTGCTATGCGTGCTCTCTGTGGAGAGGACAAGGACATAGTTTCAAAACTCATAGATGATACTTAACTTCCCTGCATGTGGAAGCCACAGACTGCTTGCTCTCATTACAATTGATTCTAATGAAGCAGTGAGGGAAGCAGATAGAAAATAAAGATGAATAAGGTGACATCCAGAAAACCTAGTGGGATCCTGTCTGCTTCCTCTAGGTCTGTGATGCCATGATTCTGTCTATGATGTTATCTTTTTAAATGCATGAGAATCTTTGGCTTAAGACGAAATTTCACCTACCTTCATGATAATCTTTAACTTGCTCAAGATTCCTACGTCTCTAATCAGAATAAAATGATTTCTGTTATTAATAATGAAATAATTATATATAATCCTTTCATAGTTTACATAAATACATCATATACAATTCACAAAGTTGTTGTAAAGACTAAAAACAGTGTGTGCCCTTCCTACTTCCTTTATAGAAGTGTGCTCACTCGAACCAGTGACCATGCATCTTCAACCCCTCTTTGGATTAGAGTTCACATCCATGCCCCATGGCTTCTTACTTAGGCTACTTCCTGTAAAAATAGGCAGGGTCTATTTTTTCACCTATTGAAGTTGTGTGTGACCATGTGACATGTTGTTTTTTGGCTAATGGAAAGTGGATAGAAGTAACCAGTTGCCTGTTCTGAGCCAATGTCTCAAGAGGCACAGAGAGAAGTTCCACTCTCTGTCCCCTCTAGTAATTTGCTATGAGAACATGACCTAAAGCTGCTATTCTAAGGAGAATGAGTAACAGGAAACTCAATCTGTGGCCTGAGGCCAAGCCCAGCCTGCAGCTTAGTACATGGCTGCCCTAGTCTACCATAGCGCCATGAAGAAAAAAAATAAATGCTATTTGTTTTAAGCCACTGTTTTAGTGTTATGCAGCAATATTGGGACAACTGCTGAGCAATGTGCTAGGCTTTTTACAAATGTCATTGTCCTCTGCATGATTTTAAACTCTGTAAAATCAGGTTCTGGGTTTAACTGGTCCATTGTTATTTTCCCACTTCCCAGGACAGTTTATAGTGAGTAATATTTAATGGTCTACCATGAGTTCCTTATGTTAGTCTAGTTCCCTCTCTCCAATCAGATACAAATTTAAGATAAAGGAGCAATCCTACTTTAAGAATGATATCCACAAAATACACGAGATTATCTTTCACTTTTCTCAATCACTATATAATCTTTTTTTTTTTTTTTTCTTGAGACACAGTCTCCCTCCGTCGCCCAGGCTGGAGTGCAGTGGCACAATCTCGGCTCACTGCAACCTCCGCCTCACATGTTCAAGCAATTCTCTGCCTTAGCCTCCTGAGTAGCTGGGATTACAGGTGGCCACTATCATGGCCGGCTAATTTTTGTATTTTTAGTAGAGATGGGATTTTACCATTTTGGCCACGCTGGTCTTGAACTCCTGACTTCATGATCCACCCGCCTCAGCCTCCCAAAGTGCTAGGATTACAGGCATGTGCCACTGTGCTCGGCCTATAATCATTTTTTTAAGTGAACAAAATAAACAGGCAAATCTTATGGATAATAGCACAGAGGCTACTTTTAAAACTGTTAGAGACAATATTTACTATATCTTTGTATAGTGAAGGGACCAACATTGTTAGTAAGTATAATTCTGAATTCTTGTGTTCCTTTATTTACTCAGCAAGCCTTTTGATGGCATTTTGTGCTGAGCCCCATGTTAAGTACCTGAGATGTGGTGCAATGGATTTAATGTTTATTCCACTACTTCCACTCCCAAATTCATATGTATATGGAAGTCCTAATCTTCAAGGTAATGGTATTAGGAGGTGGGGCCCTTGGGAGGCGATTAGATCATGAAGGTGAAGCCCCCATGAATGAGATTGGTGCCATTATAAAAGAAGCCCAAGAGAGGTCCCTTCAGACACATCAAGAAAGTGGCCATTTGCAAGCCAGGAAGAGAGCCCATCTCAGACATTTAATACTCCAGTGCCTCGGTCTGGGACTTCCAATTCTAGAACTGTGAGAAATAAATATCTGCTGTTTATAAGCCACCCGGTCTATGATATTTTGCAATCCAGCTCAAAAGGACTAAGATAGAAAGCACAAGATCATGATTCTTGGTGTTAAGTCATTTATGCGATAGTGGCAACTGCAATTCCATAGACATCTAAGCTTAGTGTGTTAAGTGTTTGCATTGATCGAAAGAGAGCTCTTTCTAGGGGGACATAAGAGAAGGAGTATTTAACTCAAACCTGCAAGAAATCTGGGAGACTTTAAGCAGGTGATAGCAGGCTGTATTTTAAATGATATGTAGGAGCCAGCTGTGTGAAGAAAACATTCAGAATAATAAAATGGCAACACTCATGGCAGATAGGGTGATAGGGATCAGTCAGTTAGGAAGTAGCTCATTATTGCTAAGCAATGTATGAGCATAGCCTTTATTCCATCTACCTTTGCTGACAACAATTCTGTACCCTAATATCCCAGTCTCTGCAGGCAAATGATCAATTTCACTTTGGCAAACAATCCAGGGTGAGGCAAAGTCTGCAAAACTTTTAAACAAAATATTCACAATTTTAATTTCTTTGCCCTTTTCAATAAAATTAATAACAATCCTATTGACTTAATTTGGGAACAGAAACTACACATGAAAGTCTAAAAGAAAAAAAAATGATGAAATAAAGTCTGCTAATTCATGAGATAATCACATCTCAGTTTTGGATCATTTTATGCCACTGAGAACTTCACCTGCACACTTGTGACAAATAACAAGACTACTATCTTTCTATTATACACATTTTGGGAAATAACTGAGCATAATGATGAAATACAATCTAATGTTATACTCCAACCTCTAGAGCATAAAATTAGAGGAATAAAAACCCCTATAATTAAAATATTACACAAAATGACCAAATGGACATGGGAGTAATGTAAAATAAATCTTGGATTTAATCAGCTTTCTAATCATCACTAGTTAAGACAATTGTTTGGGACTGTTATTGTCAGTAGCAAACTAAAATCATTTTACGTGATAATTTCAAGGGTTAATTGTTGCAGTTTATTCAATGCAATCTTCTCTACTAGCTTCATTTTCATCTGCCAGTACACCAATACACCATGATTAGCATAAATTAAACTAAATGAATTCTGTGGGTTACTAAATTATTTTACACCTGTCTTTTTTTTCTTTTCCTCCCCGAACATTTAAAGGTTAGAGATGGGTGAATGGTTTGATGGCGAATTCCAACATCCAGCTGCTCAGCCTCAGCTCAAAAAAGAAATGCTTAAAATCTGGGTGATTGATTTTCAGAAATCTTGGGTAGAAAAATGCATCGTGAAAAAATGTCATCACGAAAGATGTTGTATCATTATACACTGACCTTTTACAGAAGTCCATGCGACTCACAGCTGGGAAGCAAGGAGCTCTACATGCAAACTTAGATAATACAGAATGGGAAAGATTTGCGTGTGCACCTCAAATGAGCCATTTCCCGTGTTCAAACTGACACACAGTGACCTTGGATGGCTCCAGTAACATTTGTTCTTAACAAAGTGAGTTTCATCTAATTTGGAAACTCCATTCTTTTAACCGTGGCTCACTGGTGGTAATTCATCTTTCACTGAGAAACTCACCACAGGAATCCTTGACTTACACCAAACTTTGGGAAAAAAAAAGTCATTTATACAAAATGGTCAGCCCAGCAGGGCGTGGTGGTACATGCACCTATAAACTCAGCTGCTCAGGGAGACGAAGTGGGAGAATTGCTTGAGTCCAGCAGTTTGAGGCTAGCATGGGCAACATAGTGAGACCATGTCTTTAAAAAATAATAAAAAATTAATAAATTTTAAAAATTAAAACACACACACACAGATAATCCCAAATGGTCAGCCCATTTCAAGATCTGCTTCCCATCTACCTCATTACCATCCAGGACACTTAACTCCTCCTGTCCACCCACATTGCCCCCCAGACACGTCCTCCTCTCCTTTCCTCCTCACAACTTCAGTCTTGTGGGAATTTACCGACTACTTACCACCTACCACCTTCCTCCTCTGCAAATATGACTGAGAGAAACTCCTTCTTCAGCCAACAACAATCACGATGCATCTATTATGATCTAGACTGTGAGTATGGTGCTGAGGATACATTCTTGGGACAACGTGGAAATGATTCCTTCATCACACAACTTAGACTCAAAAGGAAAAAGACAATTACGATATAGTGGATAGACATATTATGTTAGGAAAGCACAGAGACATGTAAGAAAAAGGAGCCTCTATTCTCCCTCATCAAGCTTCCTGTGCTCTCCGTGGGAGCTTCCTTTCCCTCAATACCTGCTTTTCTCCTCTGTGGGAGTTTGGGGTGGGCAACACTTGACTTTTGAAAGGGGAAATGACAATAAACTTCTCCTCACTCTGCAGGTCTTTGCTCTGCAAGCCACCTCCTCCTGCCCTGAGGCCTCTAACACTGGATGCAGATGGTGTCCAGTCCCTTCTTTACTCCCAAGCTTGGGTCTGAATTCAATGACAGCTCTTCCCTGAACCATCTGCTCAGCGTCAGGCTTGGGCAGAAGGCTCTCCATGCTAGGAAAGTTGCCTATTCTATCATCGAATGAATTCTCATTTCTTAGCCCAGTGCCTAGCTCAGAATAGTAGCTCAATAAATATTTCTTAAATAAATTAAATTTTAAAAATGTGTTTAATCAATGAGCAATTTGAAGATCATGATATATTCAAATATGGTAGATGATATTTGCATAGAAATGGTGATAACTCAAAATGTATTCTGCAGGTTATAGTATAATATGCAAAGAGAGGTTCAAAACTATTGTGAGTCTGACTCAAAGCCCAGCGGGAAATTCCATCTTTTATTTATAAACCAAGTGACTATGATCTAGGGGTCTCATGTCCCAAAGATCTGACTCAGAATATGATTTGCTTGAATATATAGGGTCTATCTTGTCTAGCACTGAATTCATATGATTTAGCACACAGCACATAAAGGTGCTCACTTAATATTCATTGAACATACTCAATGAATTAGCTAAGATAAACCTTTAACTCACAAGACATTTGTATGGTAAGGGCCTTCTATACAAGAATTCATCAATGGATGGCCTGCAGAAGTGTTTTGTTCGATTTACACGTTGTTTTTCTAAATATTGAATTTTTTGCCAACATAAAACATTTTAAGATAACAACTTTTATATTAAAAGATTTCAACTCCTACCTTTTCTTGAAATAGTATAAATGAGAATAATCCCAGAGGGAATATCACCTGCAGTTTTTGGGGGCTGACTCATTTAGATGGGGCATGAACTCTCCAGTTCACCAAGTTCCCTACCTGACAAATTTTACGCAACCATACACCCCTAGAAATATTTGGCTTTGTGACCTTGATCTATACAAGCATATTAAGGAAGAAGTAAGGGAGATCATTTGAGATGAGGAGCCCTAAGCCTCTTTTAAATTCTTAATAATTTATGGCTTAAATCCTTTGGCATATCTGCTGCCAAATTTGCCACATATAATGTGCAATATGTAGCTTAAATCCTTTGGAATATATTCATATATATAAACAGAGAGTTTAAAGTGGAGACTGATAGGATAGGAAGAAGAGTAACTTTTAAAAACATTTCTGCCTTTATATATAAAACTCAAGACACTCCCACACGAGCCAAATAAGCTTGAAACAACAGGGTGGGATTAGATATTTTGTTCTCCACATGTTCTTCCTGGCCTGTGAGGAAAAGAAGGGATGACCATGAATGCGTACAGCCTGAAAAATACTAGAAAAATGCCTTGTTTGACAGTCAAATCAACCGACAACTTTAAAAAGCGGAGTGTTTTCATTCAGATTCTGGCATCTGACAGTCAAATCATTCTTCCTGGAGTTAGCCTTGTCAGTAATATAATGATGTGAAAATTACTGAGAGTTTGTGGAGGAGCCAGGCTTCCCGAGGAATCTGAAGCTATTTATTTGTGGGCAGGACCCCAGAAGGTGGAATAAAAGACAAATAATAGCTACTGGGATGGAATAAAATAGACTCCCAGAGTGGAAAGCAACCTGAGAAAGCCACTCCTGTGTAGTCAACAAGAAGGTTTTATTTAAGAAAAAAAAAAAAAAAGGTGTGTCTCTAAGGATGTGAATTTGATTTTCAAAGGGGCATCCGACTCAGAAACCTAAACAATATTTAGACTGAGCTTTATCATATGCCAAGGGTTGTCCTTTTAAAACTTTTTCATTCTTCTCAATTCTAGCCCACTGTTTACTGCCCTGAACCATCTCCCAATAAGTTGAGTCAACAGGGAAAGATGCAAAGCTGTGGGTGGGGATGATGGGTTCAAATGCCAAAAGGCAATTGGCTCTGCCCTTATTGCCTGTGGCTAGGAAACAATTTTACTGTAATCAGCAATGGATCTACATCCCACAAATCTAAGGTATTCTTGGATTTTTATGAGATTTCAAAACATACATTAATCCATCCATCCATTCAACAATGCTATTGAGTATCAGGCATCATAAAGGCCAATGCTGACACTCTTACAACCTAGAGGGATAGATAACCATATAAACCTATCACTCTAATCTAATACAGCAAATGTATTTCTAAGGCACCTAAAGTGCATGGTAACAGGGACGGGTTTGGTCAGAGAAAACAGGTATGAGTTAACCAGTTTTTAAAAAAGAGCAAAATGATGTTTAGGGAAGAATCATGGCATTATGGTTTGTTCAGCCTTCTGTGATGGAGATCTTTGTGCCAGCCACTGAGCTTGGCTCCAGGACACTGTGCTGGGCTCTCTGGTGCTTGAAGAAGGTAAAGCATGTGGCATCACTGCGCAACTTGGGTAGCTCAGTCATGCTGGAATAAAGAAAGAAGTAAAGATGGGAAAAAATGAGGATGACTGTGTTGGCAGGGACAAGATTGCTAAGGTAAAATTAGACATTTTATTAAGGTTGGGGCAAATGAAAGCCTTTACACAGGGATGACAAGTCTGATCTGGGTTTTAACAAGGTCTCTCTGGATGCTGTGCATAGAATGAACTGCAAAGGGCAAAGATTGAGGCAGGGGACCAGTTACGATGAGGGGCTCATAATCCAGGAGACGAGTTAAGGACCTGATTTCAAAAATTACTACAAAGCAACAGTAATAAAGACAGTATGGTTCCAACATAAAGACAGATGTATAGATCAATGGAATAGAATTGAAAGTACAGAAATAAGCCCTTTCATTTACAACCAATTGATTTTAGACAAAGGTGTCAAGACAAGTCAATAGGAAAAGAATAGTCTTTTAACAAATGGTGCTGGAATAACTGGCTGTCCACATGCAAAAGAACAAATTTGAACCCCTATCTTACACCAAATACAATAGTATATGTAAAGTAGATCAGAAACCTAAAATAATAGAACTTTTAGAAGATAACGTAGGCCTTAGGTTATGCAAAGATTTCATAGATATGATCACAGAAGCACAGTCCATAAAAGAAAAAAATTAACACTTTGGACCTCATCAAAATTTTTAAAAATTGTGCTTCAAAAGAGATCCTGAAGGATATGAAAAGACAGCCCACACACTTGGAGAAAATATTTTAGAATCATGTATCCAGTAAGGGAATTGTATCCAGAATATACGAAGAATTTTTTAACTCAACAATAAAAAGACAGCTCAATTTAAAAATAGGCAAAGGATTCAGTATACATTTCTCCAATGAAGAAAGCTATACAAACAGCCAAAAAGCACCTGAAAAAAATGCTCAACATCATTAGTCACTAGGAAACTGAAAATGAAAACATCAATGAGATACTACTTCTCATACTAGCATGACTGTAATTAGACAATCACAAGTGTTGGAGTGAATGTGGAGAAAGTGGAACCCTCATACATTGTTAGTGGGAATGTACAATGGTGCAGCTGCTTTGGAAAACAGTTTGGAAGCTCCTCAAAATGTTATACATTGAACTATCACATGATCCGATAATTCTACTCCTAGATATTTCTTCAAGAAAAATAAAACCATACTTCTGTGAAGACTTATACACTGATGCTCATAGCAGCATTGTTTATAATTTCCAAAAAGTAGACATAACTCAAATGTTCATAATTGCTGAACAAATAAATAAATTGTGGTATAACCACACAATGGAATACTATGTGGCAATAGAAACGAATGAAGTAATGATGCATGCTACAACACTGACAAACTTCAAATACATTAGTCAAGTAAAAGAGGCCACAAACATAATACGATTTCATTCATAGAAAATGTCCAGAAGAAAGAAAATCTATAGCAATAGAAAGTACATTCGTGGTTGTCTCGTGCTAGAAGTAGAAATTAAGAGTGCAAATGGGCACTCTGGGTCTTATTGGAGTGATGGAAGTATTCTAAAACTGAATTGTGGTGCTAGTTACACAACTCTGTAAACATGCTTTAAAAATTTATTGAATTGTACACTTAAGGGCAATTGATGAATTTTACTATATGCATAAAACAAATAGTAAAGCTTATTTTATTTTATTTTATTTTATTTTTTAAAAGAACAGATAAGAAATGAAAGGAGGTGATGTGAACAAACAATAGGAAGTAGCATCAGCAGAACTTGGTAACCTAAAGAATCTGAGGGTGGGTGGCCAAAAGGATTCTAGGATTACAAGCAAGGACAATGGAGATCGCTAATCTCAATTGAGTAACCATTATGTGCCAGATGCTGTTATGTACCTACTGTGAATCACGGTATAGTTTTCCTAAAACCTTTATTAGATTGGGATAATTATTTTCTATGTTTTATGTAGCAAAAACTCTACTGGAGGCACAGAGAAGAAATTTTCTGAAGGGGACACAGTAGAAATCATTTGCAGATCTAGTAAGACAAGAAGAGGGATGGATTTTATAGGCTGCCCTGGAAGTGCTTTCCAATGTCAGACAATCCTGTACTCTCTGACATTGTCATAGCCCATCTTGATCTGCTTGAGAGAAAACATTCACATTGCTTCTTTTCTGGCAATAGACTCTGGCTAGAGTAAGTTGATTCCAGCTTTGCCATTGCATCCTGTGTGGATGTCCATTGATAGATTATTTCTGTCTGAGATCATCAGCAATAATAAATGTTAGGTCAAGAGCACTAGCCAGAAAGATGTTAAGAGCAGGTAGGGCTCACTCACCAGCAAGAAGATACTTAAAAAGCATTTAACAGCTTTCTTCTGAGAAGTAGCCAGAAATAGCCATGGAAAAGTCGCTGGAAACTGGCCTTTTCTGAGCAGGAAGCAGAAAGGCATCTAATAACAGTTCCATGCTGAGAAGTTTATCCTGAGAAACTGGTGGGTTTTTTAAATCTTCATTTGAATGAGTGTACTGTTTCACTTAGAAGATGACATTGGAAAGCAGTAAGTGTGTGTTTGCTGCGCTTCTTCAGCAAGAACTTTACTTATGCAAGAAATGCACAGGTGAGCATTTCTCACATCAGCTAGCTGGATGTGAGAAAGCCTACTCCACTGGCTTTAGCTGGCCTGGCCAGGCACAGCTTTCGTGGGGACAGTGGCCTGGCATGATTCCCTGAAGGCCTTTTTTGTACTTCAGGTGCTTGTACTACCATGAAAACTCTCTGTGTAGCTTTCGGCAAGCTCCATCCCCTCTCTGGGCAAAAAAAAAAAAAAAAAAAACACTAGAATAGGTGGCTTTCAAGGTCTTTTCTATCTTTAAAGTCCTTCTCTTCTACCTGAGTCTATGAAAACAGCCCAGTCTCGTAGTTTCCTGTCTGCTATAACATATTATCACAAATGAGGTGACTAAACAAAAATATATTCTCTCACAGTTGTAGAGGACAGAAATCAAAATTTTGGCTGGATTGATTTCTTCTGGAAGCTCTGAGAGAGCATCTATTCCATGTTTTTCTCCTAGCTTCTGGTGGCTGCTGGTAATCCTTGGTGTTCTTGGGTTATAGACACATCATCCTAATCCCTGTCTCTGTCTTCACACAGCTTCACATGGATTTAAGGTCACCTTAAATCCAGGATGATCTCATCTTGAGAACTTTACACGTGCAAAGACCCTATTTTCAAATACTAGGGGTTAGGACTTGGGCATATCTTTTTGGGGGGCACAGTCAACTTATTAACAAATAGCTAATATTTAGTGAGATGTAACATGTGGCCAGCTTGTTTCTAAGTGCTTCATCTGTGTATTAACATACTTAACCCACACAACAGCCCTATGTGATAAAGGTGTGTATTGTATGCATTTTACCAATGAGGAAACTGAGGGGTTGACTAACTGGCCCACATTGCCCAGCTATTGAAACAGGAGGCAGAATGCCTATAGTACACAAACAAGGATTCCCTGCTGCCTCCCATATAGATACAACCAGACAAAGTGCCAACCTTATGCAGATTATAGGTACTATCAGATTTTAATCATTAATTCACTAACAAACAGCACAGTAGTCAATCAACACAGCTTTTTGAATGAATAAATGCTTGAAATGTCTCAGGTTCTGTACTGGTCACTGGAGTATAGATGTTAACATGATTCTACTATTCTTTCCTTTTTTCTTTTTTTTGAGACAGAGTTTTGTTCTTGTTGCCCAGGCTGGAGGGCAATGGTATGATCTCAGCTCACTGCAACCTCCGCCTCTCAGGTTCAAGTAATTCTCCCACCTCAGCTTTCAGAGTAGCTGGGATTACAGGCATGCTCCACCATGCCTGGCTAATATTTATGTATTTTTAGTAGAGACAGGGTTTCTCCATGTTGATTAGGCTGGTCTGGAACTCCCAACTTCAGGTGATCAGTCAGCCTTGGCCTCCCATAGTGCTGGGATTACAGGTCTGAGCCACCATACCTTGGCCCTCTACTATGCTTTTCTTGCTAAAATCAGCAATGACTCTTCTCTACATTAGGCCTAATTTGAGTTCTGATTAAAAGTAGCAACAAGGTAGAGAAATTTAAGACACTAATGGTCAGAGATATGAAACAAGACTGAGAGTTATTCTCTTATTCATCTTTCCTCTATAATAAAAGAAAATCAGAAACACAAATAAGCAAAAACATTATGTGACTTTCACATATTGCCACACGGATTTTAGCCATCTGTTTGTGAAATCTCTTTTATTTTCACATGCTCTCTTTTGCTCCTCTTTCTCATACAAGATAATTTCCTCAACTTATTTTTTTTGGTATGTGGGGAAGTCACTAGTATTCAACCCATAAGAAGGAGTCTACCACAAGGAATATGTGTACATGGAAGTGTTGATGGTGCTGCTGTAGACCTTTTTTATAATCTCTTCCGGGCAGACTGAGTGGCAAGTATGATATCCAGTCATAACCTCCTTAGTTCACTTAAGGCAGAGTTTATAGCTGGGTCCCTCTTGCTCTTGTGTAGTAGCATTTAAAAGCAAGCTAAAATAATTTCTGAAAACAGATTTCTCCCAGGAACTTCTTAGCCTTGTATGTTCAATTTACTGGAATATGCAAAGTTTATCTTTCTAAGTAAGGCTCACACAGATCTTGGTGTGACTTTCTTGAGAGTAATAGTTAACAATCTCAAAGAAGTGTTTCTATCTTTTTCTTTTTTTTTTTTTTTTTTTTTTTTTGAGACGGAGTCTCGCTCTTGTTACCCAGGCTGGAGTGCAATGGCGCGATCTCGGCTCACCGCAACCTCCGCCTCCTGGGTTCAGGCAATTCTCCTGCCTCAGCCTCCTGAGTAGCTGGGATTACAGGCACGCGCCACCATGCCCAGCTAATTTTTTTTTTTTTTGTATTAATAGAGACGGGGTTTCACATTGTTGACCAGGATGGTCTCGATCTCTCGACCTCGTGATCCACCCGCCTCGGCCTCCCAAAGTGCTGGGATTACAGGCTTGAGCCACCGCGCCCGGCCAATTTCTATCTTTTTCTTAAAAGAAAGAAGGAACAAACCCATTTGATGTACAGTAAATGTCTGGAGCTTTAAGTTTTCAAAGAGGAATATGGCTCAGGCTACCTTGCAACAATGGTTCTTGCTTCTTAGTATAGTGGACCTTAAGCAAACCCAGGAATGGGAACTTCAAAGAGCTGGAGGGAATTATACAGTGAACAAAGGTCAGACTCAAAGTCCACATTCATGGGATAATATATAGAATATTTGGGATGAAGTAGATTTGTTTAGGGAAATGCGTATTTTAAGCCTGGAGAGGGAGGTTCGTAGAAGGCTCTGAAAGCCAAGCTATGATGTGGGAGCTATTTACAAAATGTGGGAGTTGTGACCCCTGAAGTAGCAATGCTTTAGTATATGAGGCCTTAGGGAATAAAATAAACTTTCATCACCAATGATCAGTGGTTTTTAAATCTAGAATTTGGGGCTTAGCATTTGAACCCTTTTCCTCAAATGAAATTTTATCCATATAAACTCCCAATTACAAAATATGAAAAACTGTTTTGAAGACAAACTAAAGTCCCCTTGGCATCTTCTTAAAGCATCTCTGACTATCCCATCACATACTGTACCTTAGAATTTCTCAGAACATGGATTGAATCCTTCCACCTTCACCCCATGGAACAGAGCTTTCCAAAGTATGGCACTCATGCCATCACAGTACATGCAGTAATTTGGTATAGGCACAGATAAATATTTATACTAAATCTTAATATTCATGTATTTATTTTAATGTGTATTATTCTATCAAGGCCATGATTTAGTGGATATGGTGGTTTAAAATGAAGTTAAACATAAAAGAGGATTTAATTTAAAATTAATTTGAAAAAAATGCTAATAAGTAATGGTGCAGAAAAAGTTTTTAAACGACCTTAATATATTAGATGTTTCTCAGTTATTCAAAGTAATAGATGGTTAGGCTAGTACAGAAAAGGGAAAGTATGAAGATAAAATCCATCCATAGTAGCTTTAGTTTCTTCACTTTTTGCCAAAGCTGATGGCAAATACTAATGATAATAATGATAAGGAGGAGGACTAAATTTATTTCACTATCTTTTCCTGTTTTCTTTTTACTGGAACTAGAAATAGTTGAACAGAGGATGACTTGGCAGGGGAAACAATAACTCTAGTTATTCTGCAAGTCAGAAAAAGCAGGCCTGGTTAATTGGGTACTAGCTGGAGAAAGCTGGATTGCTACTTTGAATGCAAAACATATTCTGCCCCAACCCCAATCATACCCCCCTCCTGCATATTAGATGCATTCCAGAAAAGTCGTAGATAATGAAAATAGCTGCTATTGAGTCATTATTCATTGACTTGCTTACACTGGCTGAGAAGTTTTCCCAGAGGAGAAAAAAAAGATCCCAAACTATGATTAAAATGTACACTTTAAGAATCTTAATAATCACATCAAAAAGTTTTCTGTATGTCTCAATGCATCAACATTTAGCTGCCACATAGACCAGCAAGTAAACAATGAATCCATATGATAACTTTATATGCAATTAATATTATGTTTCCTTATACACAAATCTGATAAACACCCCCCTTGACCGGACTGATTGTATTGCTTGGTATTTTGCCCAAATTTTTTCCACACATTTGTGGCCTTTAAGTTTTCCTGAAAGTGGTAATGGGGGCTTCCCAGGCTCAAATCGCCTTAAACGCATCAGTTTTCATCAAAATATGGCTGCCAATGTTAACTGAAATAGCAAGTTTCTTTGCTTTAGGCAGGAATTTTAGAAACCCAGTATGATAGCAATATTTTTCTCTTATAATCATAAGTTCTACTTTTCAATAGCAAACAATAAAAATACAAGTTAATTGTTATGTAATAAATACAGCTTGATAGACAAAAATCTTTCACAATGCAGATCCTAGGAAGAAATGAATAAAAGATATCCCTGTACATTAAAATGCAAATAAAAGTGAACTTTATTGGTTGGAGGTAGAGTATTGATAGTATTACATCTTTACTCACCCAACCCACCAAAGAATGGTTTATTCAGCTTCTAATGAGGGCTAGGCATTGTATCAGCTACTGGGGAAATACAGGCAAATAAGACTTGAGTTCTGTTCTAAAGGAATTGCCAGCCCAAAAGGAAAAAATATATAATGCATAATTATATATGTAACCTACATAACTTCACAGATATGTATGTATGTGTATATGTTCTGCAATCCATTGAATATATTGAGTCTAATGCAATGAAAGAGAAAAATGAAAGCAGTTAAATAATTTTTCAAGATGAGACTGAGTTTGAGTTTTTCATGTCTTTAAAAACTTCTGATGACTTTTACCCTTGCTGCTACCTTGAAGCCACATGGGCAAAAATGAGATCTACAAATCGAGTCAGCCAACCTGTACATGTGACCTAAGGATTGCTCTGTCATTTCTCAAAGTTTGCCCTCAGGATCATCATTCCTTGAGATATTTCTCCAAAAATCAGAGGAGAACGTCATGGTGAAGAGTTCCTGCAGACCACTTGTACTATTGTCCCCAGTGACATTTTACAGAGATTAAACTTTCCTGTCCTGTTCTACATATTTCCAGAATCTAATGTTTATATGTGGAAGCAAGTTGTACAAATTGAAACTCAAAATAAATAAGTATATAAGAAGAAACAATCTGTAACATGAAAAGTTATGACCAAATGCAAAAGTAAAAAAAAACAACATTTTCTACTCCATGGGCAAACAGTTGTTAAATAACTTTAATAAACTGCTTGTGTTTTTTTTAATATTTTTTTCTTCTTGACAAAAATGCGATTCGAGTGTTTGAATCAATTCTTATGTGACCACTTTGTTAGCTTCAAGTTGTAGATTATTCCTTCAGTAAAGGCTAAAATAATTTAGCAGAAAACATTATCAGCTATAAAGAGACATGTTTTTTGTTTTAAAGAAAGTGTGTGCATAGAGCCATGATAAGCTCATTAGCTTGAGAGGATATATTCATAAGAGCCATGTAGTCAGTCAATATAATTTTATTTCTACTATGTCAGTTCCATGGAGAATGACCATCTCTTTGATGGTCTTCTTTGAGAGGACTTCTGTAGTATCCAAAATCACTTAAAAATATTCCTCATGCTCCATTGTTCTTCCCATTCATCCTTTTGAAAACGGGTCTTAGAATTCTACCTTTCTTGTTCCTGGCCCATGGTAGTTTTAGCTAAATTTTAGGAAGTTACATGGTTGAAATATGTCCCCCAAAATTCATGTGTTGGAAATTTAACCAACCCCTAATGCAGCAGTGTTGAGAGGGTGCAGCTCTTAAACAAGGTAATCCAGGTAATACATTTGTAAGTATCTGACCCAGAGTAAGTGTTCCTAAGTGTTAGTTTTTATTCCATAATTATGCATTATTTGTTATCATATATTATGTGACTTGCCAATAATTTTAAATTTAATCTCCAATTCTCACAACAATACTATTAGCTAGATGTTATTATTCTGCTTATTTAACAGATGAGGAAGCTGAAATCTAATGACACTAAACAACCAGCAAACACCAGATATAGATTCTACAGATTAAGTAAAATCAAAAGCTAATTTAAATATTTATCTTCTTGTAATGTATTAAACTTCAACTATTGTAATTCCTCTTAAGCCCAGAGGGATTCAATAGCTCATTCGTGGTCATATAGAGTCCATGGTGGAGCCTGATGTGATGCTTGACTTTATGTGTGAATTGGCTAGTTTCTAATCTCTAGTAATTCAATCAAACACTAATTTATGTATTGTTGAAAAGTATTTTATAGATGTAATTAAAGTTCATAATCAGTTGACTGTAAAAAAATACTTATTCTAGATAATGAGAGGTGTAGAAGTGGTGGGAGCTGGTAATGTTAAATCAGTTGAAAGGCCTTAAGAGTAGAGCTGAGGCTTCCCTGAGGAACAGGAACCTGTGGACTTCAGTGTCAGGTCATATCTGAAAGTTCCAGCTCGCTCATCCCCACTGGCCTACCAAATAGTTTTCAGATAGCGAAGCCACCCCCCACAATCACATAAAGCAATTCCTTGCAGTAATTTTCCTAATATATATCTCCCACTGGTTTTGTTTCCCTGATTGAAACTTGACTGATACACCTGAATTCAAACACACATTTTTGTGTCCAGAGACAGAGGCCAGTTCTGATCTTTTGGCATCATGGCAACCATCAGTATTCAACTCATCAAGGTCAATTGGGTCTTGGCTTTGTCATATCCCCATTAACTTAATTAGGAAGCTTTAACCATATGCACCATCATTAAGCAATATGGATGTTCCTATATTTATGTAACACTACTTCCACTATTTCTAAAACAATAATAGTAATATCAATAGTCATTAACATTTACTAAGGAATTACCATGTTCCAGCAAAGGACCAAGATCTTTAAAATCATTATCTTATGTCATGGATAGAAGCTATAAAGCAGTAAATCCTTCTCAATATAAGGAAGATTTTCTAAGCACAAGAGCAGTCTAAAGATAGACTAGGCTGATCCAAGAGATGGAAAGCTCTCCATCTGTCAAGGAATGCAAGCCCAAGTTCAAGTCACTTGACAGGGAAGTTAGAGAAAAAAAAATTCAGCCTGGATGTTAGCTGAAGTTGACAAACCATAAACTCTCTTATTCCAAAACTATGTCCTTTGGCAATTTACATATTTAGTCTCCATCATATTTTTAAACTGCTGATAAAACTGTCCTTAAACGACTGAGTAAGTGTATGCTTGGACTGTTTGCAAAACTAGACATAAATCAATGAACCTTATCTTTCCTTTTATAGCCTCCCATGAGGGTGACGATAAAGATCTATAAACAGGCAAACACAATACATGCAAGTTAAATTAGCGTCAATTCTTAATTATCCACATTGATAATTTAAAGCAAATGGACAGATAATCCAAATATAAGGGCTAACATATTTTGTTTCTGGCCTTAAAATTCTGTGTCCCCCACTTCTCCATGATCAGGAAGAGGTAGCTCTTGGCTTAAAAAGTATTCACTTCCTAGATAGAATTCTGGTTCTCCCTTTCTCTTTTAATATCTATGTTAAATTTTTTAGAATTATTAATTAAACTGAGTCCATTAAAAATAGCATCATTTTTTAACAAAAATTTCTCCTGGGTTCTCTAAAATTCAGACCATCCAACAAAAACACTGTGGCAGAAAATGGCAACCTTATTGCACACAAATGTATCCAGAGGACATGGAGCAGCAAACCTGAATTGTTAAGCTAATATATTTTTATTTTGTTTAAATAAAAAATTAAAACACCATCAACTAACGTAGACAGAATGAAATGTTGTGTCCATGAGGCTGCTGGACTAGAAAGTAAAAGAATCTGGGTTCTAGATTCAGGTCTGTCAATAACTACTTAAGAGATGGTAGAAAAATTATGGAACTTCTCTGGGCCTCAGTGTCCTTATTATAATAGCAGCTACTACTTCATGAAAGCTTTCTTCCATGTATTTTGGCTATTTTTCTAAAAGGACTTTTGCATTGTAGTTCATAGAATCCTTCCAACAACCTTATAAACATTAGTAACCCCACTTTACAGATGAGAAAAGTGAGTCATAGAAAGTAGCTTGCCCAAGGGAGGGTCATATGAGTGGGATCAAATAACATTCCAACCCACATTCTCAACCACCTGCTATACTGCCTCTTAGCTGGAAAACACGAGAGATGAATTAAATGCCCTCTCAGGACCCTTTAGCTCCTTTTTCTGTGATTCTACAATACAGCAAAATGTCTATTAAGCAGATATTTTTAAAGGGCTAGCCTCGGAAGGAAATTCCATTTGAATAAATATTCATCCTTTAAGATGTGTATCAGCTGTCATCTCCTTTATGCCCTTGGCAAAGATGCCATCATGTCCTAAGTGAGATGAGTTTGGTTAAAATTCTTCTCTCAGCACTCACTACACTATCTTTATCCTGTCTTTCTTATCTAGTTGATTGCCAACTTTTCTACGTCAAGACCATGGTTTGTTCATCTCTGTGTGACCCCAGAAGTTATGACATGATAGTTAATCAATAAATACTGTATGCGTTTATAAAAGGACAGAAAATTCAAGGTCCTGAGGGTAGGGTCTGTTTGGCATGATGAGAAACAGCAAGAAGGCCCAGCCAGTCCTCACCTTGTGATACTTCCACTTACGATTTTTTGACTTTACAATGGTGTGAAAGTAATACATATTTAGCATGCTCCTCGATTTAAGATTGGGATTTGCACAGATAAACCCATCATAAGTTGAAAATATTGTAAGTTGAAGGTGTATTTTTGGCTTACAATGTATTCAACTTACGATGGGTTTTCCGGATGTAACGCCACAGTAAGTTAAGGAGCATCTGTACTGTGTTTAATATAACATGTAAGCTGCACAGAAGGTAAGACATTTCCTGATTGTGACGAAGTTTTGGAGAAAAAAATGTTTAAGAATAGGTATTAGGGTAACCTACCTCTCTGTCTGACTTTGGTTTTTGTTGCTATACTGCAGACTGGCTAATTAATAAAGAAAAGAAGTTTCTTCAGCTCACAATTCTGGAGGTTGGGAATTTCAAGAGCATTGTGCCAGCACGTGGTGAGAGGCATCACATGGCAGAAGATGAAAGCGCAAGAGGGACAAGAGAAAAAGTGTGAGAAAGCTTGCTTTCAGAACAAAGTCACTTCTGGAATAACAGATCCACCCTCATGATAACAGCATTAATCCACTGGTGAGGGTACAGCCCCTGTGACCTAATTACCTCTTAAAGGTCTCACCCTGTCAACATGGCTACACTGGGGATTGATTAAATTTCCAACACATGAACATTGGGGAACATATTTAAACCATGTCACTTCCTTGTGCTGCCAGCCATGAACTCACCCCCTCTTATACCTCCAAGCTGTCTTCTCTTGACTTTAACCTTATTATCTCCTGCAACAGTTGCCTGGAGCCACATGGGCCTTCTGGATGTTTCTTGTCATGCCAAGCAGACCCTACTTTCAGGAACCTGAGTTTTCTGCCCTCTTGTCTGAAATGCTCTTCCCTCAGATCCACATGTCTCATTTTCATACTTGCTTTAGTTCTTGGCTAAAATGCCTGTGAATGAAAGAGCCCTTCACTGACCACCTCCAGTAAGAACCAACACCCTCTACTCCCAGATCCCTCCTCCTGCTGCTACCTCTTCTTGTCAATGACATTTTCTAGCCCCTGGAATAAGACAAATATATTTGAATAGAGCCCATTTTTTATCCATTCAAATGACAGTGGCATAAAGTTAGAATCTTTCATCAATTCATCTCCTGCCATCTCCCCAATGCCTAGAGCAGTCCCTAGCTCAGAGCCACCAATCAAAAACTATGTAGGTAAAAAATGTGAAGCAATAGTTTAACAACCCAAAATCCATCTCTGGTCTTCCCTCCGTTCCAAGGCCTATTATATTTGTGAAGAAACTACCAAGAGAATGTGAAGTTCATATCTTTGCTGTGGTATTTGAGAATCTATGTTCCATCACTAAGAGGGAGAATGGGTAACAGGAGTGTATTGGATGCAGGGGGATTTGTGGGCACCTGAGGACAGGAAAAATCACCCTAGTGTGGCAACTAGATAGTTGTGTTAGTAAACATTTGCCTCTTTCTGCAGTTCTCAAAGTTATGAATCCTGTCTTGTTCACCTGTGCCTCCAGGGCTGGGAGCTGGTGTGCAGAAACATGCTTGTTGAGTGAATGGAGCCAGCACTAAACTCAGCCTTCTCCTTAGCCCCATTTCAAGTCACCCTTAATTGGGCCCTGATAACTTTGTAGCATCAAGTTCAGATGCCCTGTGAGACTCTCCTTCCAGAATCGTGTTCACAGTCTGTACCTTCTGAGCCATGTCAGTACTTTTCAAGTACTCCCCATCTCACTGATTAGCAAGCCCAAATTACAACAAGAAGATACTGTGTCCAAATCTCAATCCAAACCCTATGCAAACTTTGGCATTTACTGAAGATTCAATAATTGTTAAATAAATGAATAATTAAATCATTAGAGAGAAGTTTTCCCAAGAGGCGAGTGAGTGCTTGGGAGGTACTCCCCATATATATGTTATTCTAGTTATTTAGTTAACTGATAGGTATTAGAATTTTTATTTTAGAAGCATAGGAAGGTTAAGTCCAGAAATATAAAATGATTTGCAGATGGAGATACCACATGTCATTGGTAGAAACAGGAAAAGTCTAAGATCTATTTACTCTACATCACTAACTAGTAACTCCAATTTTAATAAGGATTTATCCACTTCTCTCTTTTGCCACTGCCTGTCCACATATAGAAGAAGAACAGTTTCCCTTAGATAAACATATTAAAGCTAGCCCCACCTATTCACTGACATAAACCTGAGTTATTAATCATGCTAAGCCATTAGTATATAAAATATCTAAATAGCTGTCTACCTCTGTGTATGTATACGCATAGACAAATTCACACACACACACACACACACACATATTTAGAGAGAGAGAGAGAGACAGAAACAGAGAGAGAGACTGAATATGTCAATAGGCAATGGCCATACCATACACAAAAGTAGAGAACTCTGATCTACAACATACAGCTACCTGTCCAGGAAACCAACACCTTATCTGCAATAAAGAACCCAGGAAGGGAACCTGCCAAAAGTCAGACTTACAGGAAGCCAGATTCTGCTATCTCTAGTGACAATCCAGAAAGCTAACAATAACTTCTGCAACAATCAGCCCAAATTGGCCAGGCTTTAATTAATAACTGACAGCTTCTCCAATCTTTGTCCCCACTTTCTACTTAGAACTAACCAGAAGATGCCAAATACGTACCACTAACCAATCACATTGCATGCCTGTTCCTATTTAGCCCTTCAAAAGACTCCCCAGATCATGGACCTCTCTCAGGACACATCTGAGGGCTTCCCTTTCTCCCACTATGAAGTTTTCCCACTCCTCTGCCTGCCTTTGATTCTCTACGAAAAGCAAGTGATGGTGGCTGACTCCCTTGTTATAGCAAGCTCTGAATAAATAGCTATTGCTTGTTCTCATTTGGTTGGTCTTCATTTATGTGTGTGTGTACATGTGTGTATTTATGTATATATATTATATATATATAATATATACATACTATGTGTATATATCAGATATATGATATATATAATATATACATATATGATATTAGAATATAAATATCTATTATATACTTATATATATAAATTTTATGTGTGTGTAACCACTGAATTAACATTTTCTTTAAATATACATTAAATATAAAATTTTTATTTTAACATTAATTATAATACTTTTATCTTAAACAAAAATAGTGATTTCCTAATAAGCACTAAAATAAGTACCTATTAAATCTATTTACTCAGTTACCACCTAAAAACATTTCACATGCTACTAGTAATATATGTAGCTTAGTTAAGGCAAACAGTGAGTTTACAGTAAAAATCTGTTCCTGAATTCAGCTTCATCCCCTCACCTGCTGTGTGACGTAAGACAAATGATCTAACGTTTCTGAGTCTTAGGTTCTTACCTCTGAATACCAACAATAAATTCAAACTTTTAGGATTACAGTGAAGATGAAATTCAATGGTATTTATGCATGCATCAGACCCAGGCAGGTGCTCAATGTTCAATAACTACATTTATATTTTAATACATGCAAAATAACAGGAGGCAAGGAATACGAGAAGAAAACTGCAGCACTAGAATCAGGTTCCCTGAATTTGTTAAAATCCAAATGAGTATCTGGAGTTCACCATTGGCCAAAAAACAACAGCCAGAAAACGTTCATGTACATTAAGTAAAATGCTGACAATGAAAAGCTGTTTAAACCACCTTAGCCGAAATACAATATATTATTTATAAGGAAGACTTTAAAAGGGAGGGAGGACCAGCCTGTGACCATTTCTAATCAAACAGAATCATTACCGATAACATGTTTTCAATGGCTGCATAAGGGGTCTTTGAACGTTGGTTAGAATTAAAGCTGGGAAAGAGAAAAATATTCAGCAGATGACAAAACAGTCCCAAATCTATTTTCACACATTTTCCAGAGAAGACTGGGTCTCTTTCAAAAGCTTTAAATAGACGCTAAGAGTAAGAAATCTTGAATGCAAAAATTACATATGTACATTATATGTGTGTATGTGTATAATTATTTCTTAACAATGTTCACATTAACAAGGGTTGGGTCGCTTTAGAAAAATGGTATAAATAAGGTGGCCTGTTGGTAAGTTAGTTCCTAAATAACTGCACAGATTAATGATTAATAAATTGATGAAATGCATTTAAAAGATGGGTGAGAGAGATCAGTTTCCTCTCAGGGTGACTTAGAAGTAGAACTAGTAAGTTCGGCAGAGGCTGCCAGGGGCATAGATTCCTGATTCATCAACTCAAAGAGGATGCAAAACCCCAGGACATTAAAAAATGAATCAGAAAGTGTAGTGTTCCCAGGTTTTTCTCCTAGAAGAGCAGGGGAGGTTCTTTTCTGCAGAAAGGAAGAAACAACCTTGGCAATTTCCAGATGAAAAGGCTGGTGTCCCGGAATAATATAAAGCAGAGGTTGTGTGTTTGTGGAGTCCACATGCAGGTCCACTCTGCACTCCGCTCCAGGAACTGGGAAGACCAAGGCATGGGAAATGCAATTGAAATGCATCTCTGAACCCCTTTTGAGGTATTGCTTCCCTGACTTTTCCCCTCCAGTCTCCTGAGTGATTCCTCAAGCACAAGAGATGACATTTTGCTTTTGAAGAGAACTACTTCATAGCTACTTCTGAAATGTTTATTTTGCCCTATCAATAGCCAGTGTTTATTTTCTTATATCTCCCTCAAGCTAATTTTTATCTAGCATCCCACTCTTCTTGTCCTACCATTAAAACCTCTAATTTCCAAACTTTAATTAAGTCTTCATGTTTCCTTTTTTTTTGTTTTGCTTTTTTTAAGATGGAGGCAAATTCTATTCAGTTAAATGAATGGACATATAATAATAGAATGTTGATGTGGGAAGGAGCACAGGTCATTATCTAGCCCAAGTTTTATAGTTAAATACACTGAAGGAAGCTCAGGAAGGTTTACTGTCTAACCATTCTCAAGGCCCCATAGGAGCAGCCATTTAAAAATGGAGCCAAGGTCTTCTGACTCTCAGTCCAGTGCTCATCTTACTACATCCTGCTGGAGAGCCGAGCAAAGATTTACCATGGGGAAACTGAATGCTGCAGGAATTTCTGTAAGTTGCACTGGTTACTTAATTTTGCAGATAAAAATGAGGATGCTTAAAAATAAGGACATGGCACAGGACAGGGTGCGGTAAGAAGGTTAAGAAGCATGGTATCAGAAAGAAAAAGAAGGAATAAACAATAAAATTTACTTGAATAGAAAACTGGTAGAAAACTTGGGGAGAAAAGAGTAAATCCTTCATGCAACAAGAAGATCTCTCAAAAGTGGAGCTGTCCCTCCAGAGACTCAAAGAAGTCCGCTCTCCCAGAAACTGTGCATTTTAGTATATCAGAGTAAAATGAAAGAAAAAGAAATAGATAAGATAGATAGATTAGATAGGTAGACGTATGGATAGATTATTAAACAGTACAGTATAGTATCAAGTGTCAGGCAAAGCATTAATATTAACTACAAAATTTTTTAAATTACTTCAAAACTAAGAAGGCAAGAAGGGAAAAACTAAATTATTTTTGCTTATATAAACATTAATTACAGAAATAGTAATTGTATTTACAATTTAAGCTTCATTGTCATATGGCACAATAATTCATATAATGAATCTATTCTTTATATTGGTATAATTCCTAGCCTACTGCAACATGAAAACATTCTGGTACATCAGGCCTGATAGATTAGCTAGAGCATCCTCTTTCTGAAGGCAGGACCATATCATGTATATCTCTGTATCCCTCAAGGAGCACAGCAAAGGCCTTGTGTGAGATGATGCAGCAACAAATGCTGGTTAAAAGGCTAAATAAAAGACAGTAATAATCTCACTAAAAATAAAAAAGAGAAGTAAAAGGTTCTAAAATGAGGCCCCACAAGACTTTTTGCCCTGGCAGCTTGCATGCAAATAAAGTGCTAAACCCTGTCAAGAAATTAAGGCCACATTTAAAAATCAAATGAGATCCTTTTTTATTGGAAGGACTTGGGTATAGATCTATGGTCTGCTAATGCATGAAAGAGGGAGGGTTCATGTCATTGCCAGCCAGATCCTGAAAATATGGATGACAAGTTTCTGAATTACACAGAAAAAGGCAAGTCTATGCCTCGCAGAAAACTTGAGTGCTTCCCTTTTTCTTAATTGTATTGCAGATTATTTCACACTTCAAAACAAACTTCATCATTTTTCACGTTAAAAACAAAAACACAAACCCTCCAGCCCTTTCTGCTCATGCTGTGAATGAAGCTTGTCATTTTAAAAAAGGCTTTATAAGTTCAGCCTTTATTCATCCTATTATTTATCATAAGGCTACACTATTTAAGGGTAACGCACATTTGCTTACAGAGTATCGGCCATGGTAACAGCTGGGCCACGTGAAATTCAGTCGGAAATTCACATTTAAAACTTAGATTTTCTCTTTGAATGGCAACTGAAAAGAAAAAAAAAAATACAAAACACACCAGCTCAGCCAGAGAGCAGGAGGGGAATTAACAAATCTTTGAAAAATAAAGCTGCATAATCTGCTATATTTCAGGCCGCTTTTATCCTCCAAATCCCCCATCTTTGTTTAAGCTACAAACAGACTCTATAAAAATCAGCTCACTGGCCTCCTCCTATTATACACCTCCCTGCACAAATCAAATGAAGCTTTGGCTGAAAAGCTGATAAAGAAAAAATACACCGACACATGAGCGAGCTGATGTATTTAAAAAGTGGTTATCATTTCTGATCCTTTCCTTTCTCTCCAGGGAATAGATCATCTTTCTAAGGAGCACACAAAACTCTGGCACTGAGCACACTTCGCCCCTTGCATTTGTTTTGATTAGAGATTTCCTAAAATAACCATCACATGAAGTGTTCCATCATTAGCATTGATTTTTAACACCCTGGGTTTGAGTCTTTTTGTGTAACTGTTTAATATTAGGGCATAACCAAGACACCCTCCCATTATTTGCTCTCACCATACAGTTTTTCCCTGGGAAACACCTTTTTCTCATGCTAAAAACAACACTGGCTCCACATTATACAGATACTTCAGGTCTGTTCTGTTCTATTCTATTCTGTTTTGATTTCTGTTGTTTGTAATAAATGCTAGATTCTGGTCTGCAACGTCAGAAAGTAATACATCCTTCTTAGCTTTTTTGTCTTGACTTTTCTAGTGATTTCTGGCATAATAGGGGGACCCTGAGATTCCCAGAGTCCTTCTCTTTTGTAGCTCTGTTAAGCCAGCTGCCAGCCCAAATATGAGTATCCCTTTTACACAGTCCCATAGCACCAGGAATCTTGTTTCACAGTCATTATCATGATTATGACTTTATATTGTCTGATCTTTGATTAATGCTTGTCTCACCTGTACACTATAAATTCCACAGGATAGAGATTTTTTTTTTTTTTTTCCTGAGACAGAGTTTCCCTCTTGTTGCCCAGGCTGGAGTGCAATGGTGCAATCTATCTCGGCTCACTGCAACCTCCTCCTCCCAGGTTCAAGCAATTCTCCTGCCTCGGACTACTGAGTAGCTGGGATTAAAGGCATGCACCACCATGCCCAACTAATTTTTGTATTTTTAGTAGAGACAGGGTTTCACCATGTTGGCCAGGATGGTCTCTATCTCCTGACCTTATGATCTGCCCTCCTCACCCTCCCAAAGTGCTGGGATTACAGGCATGAGCCACCGCACCCAGCCAAGATTGTTCTTAATCTCCAAATCTTCCACATCCAGCTCAGTGAGTGAGTTAGGCATGATAAGGACTGAAAAACTACACTGCTTACCACATTACAGATTTTTAAAATATAATATTACCTAAAATGTGCAGAGTATATGCTACAAACCAAGCACTTCACATACATTATCTCATTTATTCCTACCCCAATCTCCATAAGATGACAACTAGTGTCTCCATTCTATTTTATACATGAGAAAAGGAGGCTTAGAGAGCTAAAGTCATTTGCCCAGTTAGGAAAGGGATGGAATCAGGTCATAAACTCACAGACTTGTATTGACTACAGAGCACAAAGGCTGACCCAATAGTCTCATCTTCTCCCATAGCTGCTTCCCAACTGGGCCAAGACCATCAGGGTAAGACCTATTCACTGTCAAGATGCATGATGCCATTTACCAAGCTCCTACATCCTACTTCTGAGACATTCTGCCTAACACATACAACAACACTGTTCTGTTAAATATTATTACTATCCCCCTTGACCATCAAGAATATTGCTAGTTAGAGTTCAAGTTACTTCCCCCAGGCATTATGGCAAGGAAAAAACAGAGTTAGGACAAAGCTTTCCCATGGTTTCCTCAGGGACTTGCCACTGGAGAGAGGGAGACAAAGCAGGAAGAAAACAAACGAACTGCTCTTGACCACCAGAAAGAATCAGACCTAGGGGAAGGATGCACATAGGAGAAAGGAAGAGTCAATGAAAATGGTATGCTGGTCGCACAGCTGTGACTCGGGGAGGTGGACGCTAGAACTAGAATGGAATGAAATTAAATGGGCTGGAATGGACTGGACTGGAATGAAATGGATTGGATTGGACTGAAATTAAAACACACAGCCAACTTCCTACTTGGTTCAAACTTATTTTGACATATGGTTTCACTTGTTACTATAAACTGAATTGTGTCCTTCAAAATTCCTATGTGGAAGCCCTAACCCCTGATATGATGGTATTTGGACACAGGGTCTTTGGGATGTAAGAAGAGGCCACGTGATGTTAAAGGAGACCCACCTGATGGAATAGTACCCTTATAAGAGATACAGACAGTATGCATATGCATCTGGATGCCTGTGCACTCTCTTGCATTCTCCCTCTCTCTTTCTCCCTACATATGCACAAAGGCACAAAAAAGTCAAGTGAACACATCAAGATAGAATTCAGAAAGAGAGCCCTCAACAGGAACTGAATTAGCCAGAACTTTGATCTTGGACTTTCCAGCCTTCGACACTGTGAGAAAATAAATATCTACTGTTTAAGCCACCCAGTATATGAAATTTTGTTACGGTGGCCCAAGCCGACTAAGACACTTGTACTTTCCTGAAAGGTCTTGGAGGCCTCCTCAGCCTGCTTGAGTCTCCACATCCCTTGGTCTGGCTAAGGCTGTTTTCAGCTTGTAACCTTTGGTGAGAATTTTTTTGCTCATCTAGTTCTATGTGCTTCCCTTTTAAAGCAGTAACTACAAAAAAGCAAACGAGTATAAATCCAAAGATATCCGAGGCAAATCCACCAGGTTTTTCAAAACCCATCCAGTTGGCCTCGCCAGCTGTGGGTGAAATTCTAAGAATGTCCCAACAGGAATTCAGAGGCCTTGCCTTAAAAAGTAGATCCTTTCCTTCAAAGCAGCTTTGCGTAAACAATTTAACCTATCAATCTCAGGTTGCTTAGATTCTGCTTTATTATGGATTTGAACCTGCTGCACAGAGAAAAGAACAGTCCCCCTCCCTAAAGAACTGTTGTTTCAAGATACCCAGCCTTATGATTTTCATATCCCACTCTCAGTCTTGCCTTTTCAAAGGGGCTTGGAACTTGATTGGAGCTTTCTTTTATAAATGCAAACACAATTATTAGTTATGCATTTCAATATACCCTAAAATGGTAAAGGACAATGCTCCAGCACTCATAATAACAATGCATTCCTTTTCATCCCCTGCAGAGATCCAAATGTTACTTCATTAGTGGGGATTTGATCACAATGCTCTTTGCCACCATAGTTTCACTTTCAGAGCCCAAGGAAGCTGCAAATCTATATAATGTATGATTATTAACTTACATCAAACAAATCACAGTGGCTCAGTCTACTGTTTTTCTACTAACTCAATTCCTCATTAATAACCTTGACTATTATGCTTTACGGTACAGATAGTCTGAAATTGCCATGGCAAACTCATTGCCATCCACAGCTATAGTTCTATATAGAAGTCAAGCTGGAAAATGAGAGAAACTGCCTAATACAGAAAGTTTTATTTTGATGAGAGACAGCTGACATGACTTCTCATCTGTTTGGACAAACAAATACATAGATCTGAAGGATTGGCTGTTAGGGACGAGGAAGAGGGGAAAAAAATTGTAGGAAGCTTTCTTTTCTGAAAAGAGCTTTGGCAACAAAGCGAAGTCAATGTAAGTTAAAAATGAACACTCTACACTTAGAAAACCAAATTATGCAAATCCACCCACTTCCTACCTAGCTACTGTTTCTCTGCATCCGCTGACTCTTTAAGGTCCAGGGAAAGGCATGGGAGATGTTCACAATCTGCTGGGCCAGCTGCTGGGGTTACAAACTCAAATCACAGTTGGGAGCCTTGACTGGAACCACATACACATTTTTACAAGCCACCAGAACAAAAAGAATAAAGCTGTGAAGTAGGACAAGCTCCACACTCAGGCGCCTTCTTACCTAGACTGTGTTCAGATCAAATATCAACAAAAGATATGGTCCAAAATCAGGTGAGGCCTCTTATTACCTTGATGAAGGCTATTTTCCTACCTCTAATTATAATGCAAGGTAGGAATAAATAAGATCCAACCTAGCCACTCATGATTATAAGGTGAATTGGAGTCATTTAAAATTTAACCCTGGAGAAGATGCTGTGAGCAGGATAACTGGAGTGAATTTTAACAGATACCCAATGAATAAGAACTTGGAAAAAAAAAAAAGAGGGGGGTTGCTGTTTAGGACTAGTATCTGGCTGGAATAGTTGTCTTGGCATCTGATTCCTGAGTTGGTCTGGAAGTTCTTAACAAAACAGTGTGCACAAATACAGTCTAGAAAATGACCTGGGAATCAGGATCTGGCTGCCGACATAGCAGGTAAGGGAATCTGGGTTACAAAACCAAACATCTACAACTTGGGGTTTCATTTCTCTGCCTCAAAGGGAAGCTATAGGGATATCATAAAATAATAAAGAGAAAGCCTTGTGGGAACAGCAGCCCTGGGTAAAAAGTATTTGTGTGGCACCAGTGAATTCAGAGTTTGATCCTTTTCCAGCAATCCTGATAGGCTGAGCACAGCCTTGTGATATGGCAGGCATGTGGGAGTACCACTTTCTGATGTGACGCCTTTCCCCGTCTCAACGACTGTACACAAACCACCCTAGTCATCAAGGCAATAATTAACTTCATTTTGATGTTGCCTAATTACCATGTTTACTTTTCACACTACCATCAAACATTGGCTTATTTTTTAAAATATTGTTATTAGTGGTAACAGATATAATAAATAAAATCTGAATAGTTGGGAGAGACGGAGCTGCAGGAGACAATGCGTATTTTTAGAGAGGCAGCCTGGCGTTGGAAAAAGAGAACAGAGTTTGGATTCAATAATAAAATCTGAGTTCAAATTTTGACTTTGCCCTTGTTTTCTCATCTGATAATTAAGAATAATGATACTCACATTTTAAAGTTGTTGGCTAGATTAAATAAGGTGCTTTGTGTAATATTCTTTTTTTTTTTTTTTTTTGAGACAGAGTCTTGCACTGCCACCCAGGCTGGAGTGCAGTGGTGGGATTTTTGGATCACTGCAGCTTTTGCCTCCGGGGTTCAAATATTTCTCCTGCCTCAGCCTCTCAAATAGCTGGGACTACAGTATTTTCAGTAGAGATGGAGTTTCATAATGTTGGCCAGCATGGTCTTGATCTCTAGACCTTGTGATCCATCCGCCTCAGCCTCCCAAAGTGCTGGGATTACAGGCATAAGCCACCGCACCCTGCCTGTGTAACATTCTTAACCTAGTTTGCAGCACATAGTAGGTTCTCCTTAAATGGGAACTGTAATGACAATGATGATGACTAATAAAAAAAATGGCTAGTTAAGTCAGATTCTTGGAGCAAAGTGTATGAAAACCTACTCACTTGGATAATTCATCCAACAACTATGTATTTAATCCAGTTGATTAAGCAAATGAGCAAATGAGAGAAGGAATAAATGAATGAATGAATGGAAATGATTTAAGAAACATGCCAATGTTACTAATCTCTAGGAATTTCAGAAGTGGAATCTCTATTCCCTGGAACAATGCCTAATGCTCAGAATTTGTTGTCATGAATGAAATGAGACTTCATTAAAACAAAAACAGGTTCTCTAACAAATATAGTTGCACTGCTGGTCCCTATTTCCTTGCTGTCACTTTCTCCCAAATCCTACACAGAGATGTCTATCTGCAGACACTCCTCTTTGACCCAGTCCCTTCCTGCCCCCTGAAGCACCCTTTTCCCTTCCTCTGCCTCAGCCCCTAGCTGATGGCCACATCTGGGAGGACCTGTCTTGCCCACCATTTCTCACTTCCTCAAAGATGAGGAAAAGCTGCTGCTTCCCAACTTTTTTTTTTTTTTGAGACAGAGTTTCGATCTTGTCACCCAGGATAGAGTGCAGTAGCATGATCTCCCCTCACTGCAACCTCCATCTCCTGGGTTCAAGTGATTCTCCTGCCCCATCTTCCAGAGTACCTGGGACTACAGGCACCTGCTACCACACCAGCTAATTTTTGTGTTTTTAGTAGAGACAGGGTTTCGCCATGTTGGCCAGGCTGGCCTCAGACTCCTGACCTTGGGTGATCTGCCCGCCTCGGCCTCTCAAAGTGCTGGGCTTGCAGGTGTGAGCCACCACACCTGGTACAAAAGAAAGAAAACAGTCATCATTCCTCCATGGCAGGGGTTGATGCTGTGAGTAATGGTGAATGATGTATGTAGTGGGGACATCAAACTACGAATGCCGCTTGCATTTCACGTCAGTCTCCCTGACTCTGCCCGAGGTCCCCTGATGTGGTGGAAGTCGGGAGGCAAGATGGAAGCATCCTGGAGAATCTGTAAGAAGAGAGGCTCAAACCACCTCTCCAGGTGAAGAGCTGCCTTCTCCCTGGGGCCAGCTGGGTTCTCCCCGCTTCTGCTTGTCTGTTTTCAAATCAGTGATTATATAAATAAATGAGTAAGAAAGAATAAATATTTCTTAAAGAAAAAAAATCCACATTTTAATGTGTAAATAGTACTCACTGTGGGAGATGGAGCTTAACTTCTGCCCTCCTCCCATGCAAGTGGGCTGGATTTAGTGACTGGCTTCCAATGAATAGAGTGAATGAATATTTATTTCAATAAATGGAGACGGGACAGAACAAAATAGCAATTCTACAGGAGAGAAACCTGGCAAGCACTACCTTAACCGTGCAATGAAAGTTAACATCACCAGCGATGTCATGTGATTATCATGTACCCCCCGATACGATGTGACAGAAGGGTATTTCACCTTCGGTATATTCTTTCAGGACCTACAACCTCAGTGTAATCACAAGTCTAATCACAAGAAAACTTTACATTCAGATTATTAAGCAGTACAGGATATTTGCCTGGACAGTACTTTTCAAGATGGCCAAGATAGTGAAAAATAAAGACTGAGAAACTGTCATAGATCGGAAGTCACTGTTGGAGATGTGACAGTAAATGCAGTGTGGTATCCAGGAGGGAAAAACTGGTGAAATCCAAGGAAAGTGTGGAGTTTAATTAATTAAAAAGAGAGAGAGACAGAAGAGCAGTTGTCCAGGGAGCTGGACCTATGGATGCCACAGTCTCTGGTCAGCAGCCTGTGTGTACCCAGCAGCACCAGCCACCACTGACCGACCCAGCCTCCTGGTTCTCCTCCTCCACTCCTTCCCACATCCAGCTCTCTCATGCCTCTGAAGCTCAGCTCTGGGCAAGAAGGGTCCTCTCTCTCCACTTTCTCCCTCTGCCTCCTTTGGACCACAGGCATATGTGTTCTAGACTCCGCCTCATCTGCTTCATTCACCCACATGCCTTTACTTCTAAACCCTCCATCACTCCCAGAAAATTACCAAAACAAAGTCAATGAAATGTCTTACCAAATAAGGAATTTAGACTAAACACACAACACTCCTGAGTTTCTGTCCCCAAAAAGCAAAAGTCCAATCTTTATATTGTCTACTTGCCTGTATTTTTTAAAAGGCTATAACATTTCGGGAGCACTTGGAATGACATACATGTGACACTGAACAGGATGGGATGCTAATGGCTTTAGTAGAAAACAATGGAGAAATTTAGTAAATTTAGTACAGGGAAGCCAGGATTCAAACCCTGCCCTGGTCACACAAGTGGTTGTGTGGTCAAATCACACAATCTTCTTGAACACATCAAACGGTGTAGGTTTGGAAATATAATCTACATCATACCTTCAAATTCTCGGTGTTGACAGTCTATTCTTCAATTTATTTAAAAAGAAATCTGGAATTTGGCTTCTTTTGTTTGTAGGAGGTAACATAAAATGTAACAGAAATTCATATCAACAGAGACCTCTTCATGAAAAGATTTAATATAGAACATTTAAATTAATAATGTTTGAAAAACCCAAACCAGAAACATAAAAATTGTCAAGTGTTTTCCCTGAGGTATTAATTCTTATTAAATCCCCCAAAATCAGAATAACAAAAATTTTTAATAAACGTATGCTTGGAGTTAGTTTTAAATATAAATGTTAAAAGATATGGATATTTTTGTGTAAGTAAAGAGTGAGTGAGGCTAGAAAGTTAAAATTTTTTTTGTGTGATAATAACTACTGCTGCTAAGAGTAATGGAAAATGGACTTTCTTATGTATCGCTGGTAGGAGTTTAAATTGATATAAATTTTAAGAATCAAAATTTGAACATGTCTTATCAAACATCTTTAAAACAATATTTTATTTATTTATTTATATTTACTTATTTAATTTTATTTATTTATTTATTTTTGAGACAAGATCTGGCTCTATAGCCTAGGCTAGAGGGCCATGATGTGACCGTAGCTCACTTCAGCCTCAAATCCCTGGGCTCAAGCAATCCTCCCACCTCAGCCTCCTGAGTAGCTGAAGCTACAGGTGTAAAGCCCTCCACTCCTGTCTTAAAACAATAATTTAAAATTTCATTTTAATTTAGCATTTTTTTCTTTTGTGAATTTATTCTAAGAAAGAAAATTCAATTAGTTCACAAATAATGACAGGATGCTCATTAAGGCCCAATTAACTATAGTATAAAAAGCTAAAGCAAATAATATTCAATGCAAGAGATAAGTTAATTACATTAAGCTAATTCATAAAATAGAATATTTCACAGGCATTAAAATGGACATAATAAAAGAAAATTTTATGACAAAAAGATGGTTGTTATATATTGAGCAAAGATGAGGACAGGTTATGGAGTGCATACAGAATGTTTCAGATTCTGTAAAGAAAACATATAAACTTGGAAAACAAAGAAATATCAGAAGGATACAAACAAAAATATTGAATGATCTGTCTCTGAGCTATGCAATTGTGGATAATTGTTACTAAACTTCTTTCTTTCTTTTGCTTTTCTGTGTTATCTTCATTGAACGTATATCCCTTGCATTTCTTCTCCAACAATTTCTATTTCCCAAGGGACGGACTTTAGAATAAGGACTTACCTGATTCCAAATGACTGGAACTAGTTGTCTACAGGTATTATTGAGTTAATATAATACATGTCTGTAGGTGTTATTGAATTAAATAGTCATTTATGTGAGCCTTCTCTAATCGCAGATTACTTTCAGTTTAGTTATTAAAATGACAGGTATAGAAGCATCTGTATAAAGGCATATGACTTAGAGGATCTATTTAGGATATCCAAGCAATGGTATCAGCATCTAATATGGTAAGTAGTTTGGGAGGAACCTAAAAATGGGACGTCTTGGGTAGGATTTCAGGAAAACAAAGTTTAGAAACATCACAAGCCCACTGCTGCTTCTCACCCACCTCCCCTACACCAAAGGGGACAGCACAACTTTGTCATCCTGAGACTCAAAACGATGAAGAGTATTTTCTTTTCATTTAAGAAAAGAAGAAAAAGGAAACAGAAAGAAGAAGAGGAGGAGGAGGAAGAAGAGGAGAAAGTCAATCAATGATAAAACATACAAGGAGCTTTGAACTCTGGAACTTATTTTTCTATAGCTTTCATAAGAGGCCGACCATTGCCCAAGACTAAAAGCTACCACCTAGCCTTTACAACTTTTGAAAGTTAACCCTTCAGCACATAAAATTAATTTTTATTTTGCTATACAAAATTCAGATTTATGTATGTCAAATTTGAAGAGACACTTTTGCTTTCACATTTTCTCTGAAGACTCCTAAGGCTACCACAGAGGAAAGTGAAAATCTGGTTCATATGTATTAAGTACAGGGAGACAGAGAACATTTGGCAAATTATTGAACAAATGTTAGCAGTGTTAAGTGTAGAATGAATGAATATGCGAATGGATAAAATAACATTTGCAGTCCCATATTGAATAAATTCTTATCAGGGATTGTTTACTCATACTTTATGCAAATTTTCTCAATTCAGGCTGGCTGATATTTCTAGTAATTTGGGGTCCTTTGATGAGAGGGGTAGTTTAAAACTCTGGGTCTAATTCTTCTAACTTGGGAAAATCTCTATCATTCTGGAATATGTCTCAAAATCTTTGCAATAGAAGAAGAAAATAATTAGGAAAGAAAGAGAAAGAGAAACTGAGAGAGATTGAAAGAGAAGGCTTTCCAGTTCTTCCAGATGAAACTTTCAAATGGGCTTCTCTTTAATTAAACCAATCTAAGGCACCCCCCAAATCATCTTCCTTTAAAATCTTGAACTTCAACCATCCTATCAGTTTCTTAAACTCCTTTTGATAATATAAGTATTTAAAATTTCTGGAGGAGTGCATAGCAAGTAAAAAGCAAAAAAGAAAGAAGGATAAGTGATTATGATTTCAAAATATATTAAAGTAGGTACGGTGGCTCACGCCTGTATTCCCAGCACTTTGGGAGGCCAAGGTGGGCAGATCACTTAAGGTCAGGAGTTCAAAACCAGCCTGGCCAAATGGTGACACCCCATCTCTACAAAAAATACAAAAACTAGCCAGGTGTAGTGGCACATGCCTGTAATCCCAGCTTCTCGGGAGGCTGAGGCACAAGAAGTGCTTTAACCTGGGAGGTGGAGGTTGCAATGAGCCAAGATTGTGCCACTGTACTCTAGCCTGAGCAACAGAGCAAAAAAAAATGTATATATATACATACTTATTTTTAATGAAATAGATTGCATTTTATACCTGAATTTAGATGTTCATATTTTTAAAAATTATAATCACAATATAAAAATATCTGTTCATTTGTTGGGTTACATGAGGGGTTTTTTTGAACATAAAATAAAGGCACCAAGTATATTAAAGCAACTATTTCTAATGCAATAGATTCCATTTTACACCTGAATTCAGATGTTCACACTTTTAAAAATTTAATAACAATATAAAAGTATCTGTTCATGTGTTGGGTTACATGAGAGAGGTTTTTGAACATAAAATAAAGGGATCATACAATAACATGGTACAGTTCATACGATTAGTGGAAGAAAAATAAAAATTAAACTTGGAATTGGAGATGGGAAAGAGTCATCAGATATCTTACTGTGGAACTCCATAAATATTCCTTGGTTTTGTCTTCTTAGCACTAAACTGTGACATCTTCCATTTGAAAGAAATCAGCTTTGTTTTCAATGCTTTGTGAGAGACAGTTTCCATCATTTTTTCTTCTGGCAGTCACTCAGCTATTTAAACTCTTCTTTTGTCTTTTTGCATTCAGTTATATTCCTGGCGCATACTGCCCTAAACATGCCACTTGCGAGCCTTGGAGGTTTATAGGTGTCCATCACGATGCATCCTCTGTAACAGTTGCTTAGCTACATTGCACATCTTTTGTTCTTTGCCCATGGATCAATCCCACCAGGCCTCCAGTCGTGCGGGCTGTTCTTTTGATTGTCCCTCCACATCCTTTGCCCTTCCTGCTGCTAAAAGCAGCATGGCAGGTACTACCTCGTGAACTTTCTGCATTGGTTTGATTTTTGTCTCATGCTAATGTGATACTTGCCTAATAGAACTCATGGACTTCTGGGACATAATCACTTAGGCTTCTCTCTTCCACTGGAAAACTGTGTTCAGGATGAGATCTAATTCATGTATATGAATATACATTTTTCTTCTATACTAAGTGACAATTATTCTGTCTGTCTTGATGCCTTACTCTACTGCACAGGCATATTTTCATTCATAGTTTGACAGACTTTCCAGCCCTAATAATTACTTGGAATATCTCTTTAATGCAATGCATGTATTTTACTTATAATAGAAAAAAATCTTATCCTCCTTATCATAAGTCTAACTTTCAGTAAGGAGACCAAAATGCAAAGCACAACTCAGAAGTGTATGGCTAGAAAAGACTCTCCCAATTAGTAATGCGAGTTATGGATGTAAATCTAGTCTGTGAAAACATGCATTCACTTTCTTAAGTGGTCAGGATCAAAGACGTAATTTGATAATTGAGGATAGTTATAATCGAGTTTTTCAAATTCTACTTTGCTTCTGATGTATATACACAGAATTCTGGGATGTTTGTCAGCTCTAGTGATGGTGAGTTCTGCCTGTCATTCTGGGGCAGATCGTTGCATTTTGGAAAACTGTTGTTTTGAAAGATCTTCCTTTTAAAGCACTACAGTTTGTCAACATGTGACTTCTATCCTTTCCAACTAGTTCTAGTATATTCATTCAACAAATATCATTCAGTAGCAAATGAAGGAGCAGGTGAAATATTAGATATTGGAGATTAAGGTGTGAAAAGGCTGCGATTACTGTCCGAGGACATTCCCAGAAAGGTCCCAGCTGAGCACATACAAACAGATGACCGCATGCTATGAAAGCTGTAACACAACAGCTATGTGCGCCACATGGCACTGGCACAGAGAGAAGGGACAATTAATCCCCCAGAGGGAACTAGGGAATGAGGTGGGCTGTGATGCATAAGGACCTGTACATCAGGAAGAAAAGACAAGGCAGGAGTCCAGGCAGATCCAGTCTATCCCAAATCTACAATCCCTTCACTCTGTCAGCCCAAAACATACATGCAAACACTCCAACATATATTTCTTTACTTAGATTTTTTTCAACCTTTATAACATCTCAGAGAGGTTTAGCTTGACTCTCCATCCACATACCCCATGCAGCTTTCACTGCTGCCTCCTGTAGAAGTTGGTTAAAACATCACATATATCTTGCTCATAGCACTTATCAAAACTGAAATTCGTTAATAATTAGTGTAAGCTTTACTTCATAAGCTCTTTCTTCCTGAGGAATTTAAAGTCTAAATTATCTATGATCTAGAGTTTATATTATAAGCCTTCTGAGGGCAGGGGTCCTCGCTATCTTGTTTAATGGATCCCCAGAGGAAAAGTAGATTGAGCAACATAGCAGGAACATGGTACATATTAGCTGCATGAACACATGAATGAATCCATGCACTATTTCTCATACAACATGGTTTTGAGTTATTTTACCTACAACCAACTCAAGCTGGTTTAATGTGTAGCTTTCAGAATTGAATCCATTTTTTTTCAGACTCGTCTACCTTTTCTACAGGGGAGAAAGGCATTTTACAAGGCATAGAAGCCTTAAGTTTGGAATTCTCCACCAGAAATGGTGGAGAAGAAACGGACTTTTTCAAGGTCCTGAAGGGTGAATATGGTGATAGGATTCAAAGCCCCGCATACAACAGTCATGTGGCCAGATTCTTCTCTTCTTCATTAGCCAGCATATGAAAAAGCAGAGGACTCTCATGGAATCAGGTAGACCCAAGAGTGTCCCCATCAACTTTTCTATAGATTTTAATAGGTTCAAAACACAAGTCTCTTAAAAACCACAGGGCAGCAAGTTCTAGCCAACTGAAAGCATTCACCATTTTCCCAAAATACCTTCTTTGCCGCCCTTGGGATGTGCTTCTTCCACTCCATTTCTATCTCACTGCCCCTCACCTCTATCTCTGCCTACTGGAATTATACTCATTGCCCCTGCTGTGCCTCCCATCCCTATAGCAGAAAATGACCTCTGCTTTCTGGCTTCACAGGGCACTTTTCCTTTGTTTGAAGATGTTTGTCAGGGCTAGGTATGGTGGCTCACCCCTATAATCCCAGCACTTTGGGATGCCAAGGCGGGTGGATCACTTGAGTCAGGTGTTCAAGACCGGCCTGGCCAACATGGTAAAACCCCATCTCTAATAAAATACATTATCTGGGTGTGGTGATGCATGCCTGTAATCCCAGCTACTCAGGAGGCTGAGGCACAAGTATTGCTTGAACCCAGGAGGCAGAAGTTGCAGTGAGCCAAGATAGCACCATTGCACTCCACCTGGGTGACAGAGTGAGACTTCATCTACCCCAGAACTTAAAGAAAAAAAAAAGAGCCTTGTCAGGATGCCTCATATTATAAGTATAATATAATTATGTATATGCTTCATGCCCTGGTGGTAGAAAGAATTCTGAGTGGCTTCCAAGATTCCCACCCCTGGTGTACATGCCCTGCATAATCCCTCTCCTTGATCATGAGTGGGTCTTGTGACTATATATGTACTTGTGACTATGAGGGTCTTGTGACTATGATTGGATATTATTCCATGATTAATTTTACAGATGCAGTTGAAGTCCCTAATCAGATGACTTTGAGTTCATGGAAAGAGAGATTTTCCTGAGTGGGTCTGATAGAATTAGGCAAGCCCTTAATGTTGCAGAGAGTTGAAGGGAGAGGGATTCTCCTGCTAGCCTTAAAAAGGCAAGCTGCTTGTTGTAGAGGGGACCCCCATGCCAGGAATCAGTAGAAGACCTCCAGGGATAAAAGCAGACCCCAGTTAATAGCCATAAAAAAAATAGAAACCTCCATCCTACCTATGAAAAAAAAATGAATTCTACCAACAATTCTCAGTCCCAAATGACACCTGACTTCTGCCCTGTGAGACTTGTAGTCTAGTCTCCAGGGTTGTTGGATTTCCTTGAAAAACCTTCCAGAAGGAAGCCACCTAGCAAACTCTCCTGGACTCCTGACCCACGGAAACTGTGAGACGTGTGTTATTTCAATTCACTAAGTTTTTGGTAATTTGATATTTTGCAATCAAAAACTAAAATACCTATCAAATAGATTATCTCCAATTTTTTGAACATCACTAAAATCAAGGCAGTTAATAACATTTCCCCCTGCAGTTGATTCTAAAATATTTTGAAGATGATTCAAAGAACAAAATATGATACATGGTCCTGTAAACCATGTTTCTTCTAGACTGTTTAAATGAAAACAAGAGTATGGAACTTTTAGTAAGTTACTAATAGAGTCATGTGTTTTGTTTTTCTTTTTTTCTTTTTTTTAGACACAGTCTCACTCTGTTATCCAGGCTGGAGTCCAGTGGCTCAATCTCAGCTCACTGCAACCTCTGCCTCCTAGGTTCAAGCAACTCTCCTTCCTCAGCCTCCCAAGTAGCTGGGATTACAGGAGCCCACCATCCTGGCCCAGCTAATTTTTGTATTTTTAGTAGGGATAGGGTGTCACCATGTTGGCCAGGCTGGTATTGAACTCCTGACCTCAAGTGATCCACCAGTCTCGGCCTCTCAAAGTGCTGGAATTACAGGTGTGAACCACCACACCCATCCAAGTCACATGTTTTATAAAGAATTAGGAGACATGAATTTGAATCCTTACCAGCTAGCTGGGTTGCCTTGAACAAGTAAAAGTCAAGTCAATTTCTTGATATGTTACCTGTACATATAAATACTGATTATAATAGCTATCACTTATCAATACACTCCTGTGTATCAGGGATTATATGCATATTAATCACAAATACTATAATAACAGTGTCAGATAGACATTATTTTCATTATACAGATCAAAATAGCAAGGCTCAGAGAAACTAGGTGTAACACTAAGGTCATAGGGTAACTGCAGGACAGGGTTGTGATTTGAAGCCAGGCTTGTCTGACTCACAGGTTTGGGCTATTTGCCTTGAAAGTGAGGGTTTATGTAGGGCATTCTCTAATTGGGTCATCCTGGAAATACAGACTAAGTATGTGATTTCCACAGAACAAAGCAGGGAGAGGGCCCTCCTCCTCTACACCTCTGAGGTAAGTCACATCTCAGTTCCTGTTGCTCCAAATGAATGCAGGCTGAGGCAATGGCAGGGACCCAGAGCCCAGGCCGGGAGACTGCAGGGATTTAAGAACTCGTTTACTTAGAACAGTGAAAAGGAAGTCAAGCGTGAACTTTCTGAGCTCCAAAGATATTCTCAGGGCCCATTTGCGAATAAGCATAAATCTTCAAATTTATCCAAAGTTTAGCAAATTCACAATGACAAATGTAACAGTTCCTCTAAATTGAAGTTCATCTCTTGGCAGTTTGGGAGGCTTAGAGAAAATGCCAGCAACAAGGACTTGGAAGGAAATAAATCTTTAGATTCCCTGAAAACATAGAGAGTTATTGTGGTAGACATATGGAGGACCCCATACCGCGTTAAGAAAGAAAATTTATAAATGTCAGCTTTGTAGCAGCAATGTCGGAGGGATTTCAGCAATCTACACTTAACTACAATAAGAAAAACAGGCTGCAGGTACACATTTACCATGAAGAACTAATTATTCTTAACCTGTGCTCTTTCTAGGAGGAGTGAATGAGGAGAGAGGGAGGTAAGTTTCCAGGATCCAGAGCAAGAGATTTGAATTTTTTTAAAACTCAACAGGGAATGTTTAGAGATTCTCTATTGTTAAAAAAAAAATAGTTCTGAATACTGGGGTTGTAAAGGGTCCGCAGTATGGGCCCCTATGGCAGAAGAGTTGAATTCTGCATCTTTTAAGACCTCACTTTTGTCATCTCTTCAATACTAATTGTTAATCTGACACTTGCTCCCAGGTTTGTAGTGAGGATGGAATGACACATGGTCACCCAGTCCTACTCAGCAAACATTAACCATGGGCTTTTCTCTATCACAGCAATAGGCACAGTGACTACAAAGGTGAATGGCCCACAGTCCACACCCTCAGTAAGCTTACAGATGGTCCTGATTTATGAAAGCATTTCATAACTGTAAAGCGTTATTAGAATGTTTATCATTTTAACTTATTAACTAATCCAATAGGTTATTATTGAACATATTTTTGAAAAACACCAAGATAAGAACCTACTAAATGTCTGACTCCATTTTTTGTTTTTTGGCAAATTATAATATCATAACAAGAAGCATTTACATGGGACTAAAAATTCAAATCTGTACCTGTCTCATTTTAGCCAAAACCATGGCTAATATAGGAGAGTCTTGATTTTTTTTCTTTTCCAAAGGGAAAGAGGTCATACATAAAACTGCAATTTTAAAAATGGAAAAATAGGTGGCCGGCTATGGTAGCTCACACCTGTAATCCCAGCACTTTGGGAAGCCAAGGTGCACCAGTCACTGGAGATCAGAAGTTGGAGACCAGCCTGGCCAACGTGATGAAACCCATCTCTACTAAAAATACAGAAATTAGCCAGGCATGGTGGCACATGCCTGTAGTCTCAGCTACTCAGGAGGCTGAGGCAGAAGAATCACTAGAACCCAGGAGGCAGAGGTTGCAGTGAGTCAAGATCATGCCACTGCACGCCAGCCTGGGCAACAGAGTGAGACTCTGTCTCAATAAATAAATAAATAATAAAATAAAAATGGGAAAATAGGAAGTGAAATGGAATCATGTGCATTTCTAATTTCCGGGAGAATGGATCTTTTCCTCAAGGTTCTGAATCAAGATTGTGCCAATTAAATGGTGGCCTGGTTGGCCACAAAGCCCAGAGCTAGGAATGGAAGGAAGACTATGGAAACACTAGCTGTCGGGAGCTGCAGCAGGACCTCAGGAACGATGCTGCAAACATCTAATGAGAAATAGAAAACTTCTTACAACTTGCATAACTAATGTCCATGAGGCAATGCTGAAGACGAGCCTGGATTTAATAAATCTTTTAGTATTTCCACAGCTGGGCCTGCTTACTCCGGGCTGGTGGACCATTTTCTTAAATAAGGCATGGCGCTGGTCTGACATTAGTTTAACAAGGTAATTATCAAGTGAAAAATAGCTGCCGCACTGCTGTGAACCTGAATAATAACTCTCATAATTACTGATTTTGGGCCCATCTTTTAAAAAAATAATAGAGCTCTAAGTACTAAAGCATTTTATAGGAAATACATTCCGGTACAGTGTCTAGAAGTGTGGAGAACTATTAAGGATATAATTAGCAGTTTATTTACATAATCAGTCCAACACCGTTTATCATTTCTCTTATGGTCCTATTGAAGGAAAGCAAATAAGCATGCGAATTAAGTTATTTTATGCAGGCAGATTTGAAAAAGAGAATTGTTATTAATTGTTTTAAAGCTTGAAAGTTGAACTTTTCTAACTGCCTCAAGTGAACGCTGAGTAAGTATAACTGAGTTTACCAAATGCTAGTACTTCGCATATATGACATGACAAACATTTCCAAAGGAACTTTTACACGGACAAATACATCTCTCAGCTAGCTAACTTTAATTTTTTGGAATATTTTCAAAGCCTGCATTAATGCTGAAAACACAGACACAAATAATTATCTTTTACCTGAGCACCATCTCAGGTGGTTGATTTTTATCTGGAATATGAGAGTAACATGGAGATACCATGGATACTATGTGTGTCTAGGAGGAAATAACCTCCCAAGCATTACTGACTGGGTCAAGCTCATAATTAGATTCTGAAAGAACTCTTGTTTTTTCATTATTTTCAGTGCAACAACCTCATCCTGACACAGCAAATGATGCATTTTTCAAAGTAAAACAAAGACAAACAATCAAATTGCAAATAAGATTATTCAAAGCCAGGAATAAGTCAGACATAAAGTATTTTTAGGGAAGTTTGTCAAAATAATGTAATGCTCTTATTGCTTTCAAGAAAATGGAGAACAGATTTTGTTGTGTAAGGAAGTAGTGGTGATGTGCTTCATTAAAAGGGAGGGGCTTTATTACCAGGCTCCCAGGTGACCTTACTTCCTCCTTTTTCAGATCTTCAAAATGATAATTAGTGTCATTATTGTCAAGTTCAAGTCCTCCTGACTTATTGAAAAGCCAAAAATATATATTGTGACAGGGAAGTTCCCACCAAAGAGTATCAAGGAGAATACCAATTGGGAAAGGACCAACTTCATAAAAATAAACAAGCACAGCATAATGGTTGTGTGAAGCTGATTCTCCTGGAATTAATAATAAAAGCAAAATACCTGAAGGCACCCAGTTCTGTGAGTTCCTGAATTCAATACTCCAATATTATTACCTTGATTAAATAATAAATAATGAAACACACCCTGATGGGTAATTTTGTCATGGAGCCTCTACATTCTTAATGAAATCCATCTGAACATTGCTTAATACAGTCGTAGAAGAGTGCTAATTTAATGTGACTTCAACAAATGCTTTATTTTACCTCATCTGCATAAATAAGGTGTGTTCACAACTCGAATACTTGACAAGAATGTGAAGATTAAGCTATACATTGGCTTATAGGGGAGGATACCTGGAATTGGCTCACTCCACTAAACCAAAATGTCACCAACCAGTATTACCTAAAACAAAATACTGCACACATGTCAGCATCTCAGCTGAACATTGATTTTTCCAAATGTTGTACATTTAAAAAATGGTAATAATGTAGCATTTGGAAATCACGTGTAAAAATAGAGTGTGAAGCATTATTAGGAACAGATTCATAAACAGAGGCAGAGGGTATCTATTATGAAAAGACATGGCTAAGATCTGCTTTGAAACAATAGTCCACTAGATCTTTAGCTCCTCCAAAGCAAGAGATTTTGTTCATTCATCTTCCTATCCCCAGGGCACAGAAAAATGACACATGGGAAGTCATTGAGGAAGGTTAAATAAATAAATAGGTGCTTCCACTGAAATTATACCCAGTAAGATGCATTCAATAAGATTCAAGTACCTAGTTAACCATTGCTGAGAACTTCTTATTCTGTAAAATTTGATGCCATAATTGGATTTACTAGGAGGTTGTGAGACTATGTGGTAAAATACTCTAGCAATCTCATCGTCCAAAGCGCCAAAGAAAAAAGAAAATCAGTCTTATCGTTGTAGGTTGGGTAGGCATAATTTTGGTTCTAAGTTTAAAATATGAGTCTCAAGCCCTTGTTCTTTTTATGGACAAATTTCCAGATTGCTCTATAATACAAAACAGGCTGTGGTCACCTGAGATTGTGATGGTGGAAACTTATTAAAATATGGGAAAAACCATAGGTTTAGTAATGTGCCTGTAGGCTAGATAATCAGAAATCTTGGGTCACATTTGTACTATTTGCCAGCACAGCATCATCTGTTCCATTTACAAATATCTATTTAAAGCTTTCTATTTGAAGGAAATCATGGTAGAGTCTTTTCTGTCATGAGTTTAAGAACTAAGGGTTTTAGAAAGTTAAAAAGAAGTCTTTGCCAGGCTTAATCATTTTCCACTAGGAGCAGACTTGATCAACACCCCCTTCTCCATGCCTCATTGTACTTTTTATATTTTTTAATTCTATTTTTGTCATAAAATTGCATGTATTTAAGGTGTACAACATGTTTCAATATACATATACTTAGTGAAATGATTACCACGATCAAGCAAACTAATACGGCTATATCCTTCTATAATTTTCCATTGTTGTTGTGAGAGCACCTGAAATCATCTCCTAGAAAACTCCTAATATATAATACAGTATTATTGACTATAGTCATTATGCTGTACATTAGGTCTCTAGTGCACCACAGAACTTTGCTTGCATTACTCTTGCAGGGTGGATGCTATTGCATTAGAGTTCATCGTTTATGGGTCTGTCTCCCTTGTTATACTGCAAGCCTCCTTGGGCAAGCCATATATATCACAGTCCTATGTGTGTGCTTAGCACCTGCCCGATGCCTGGCACAGTCAACTGTAGAAGGCCTGCAATACAGACTTTGGACTTAAACTCAGGTAGACTCTGACCTGCATCCTCACTTCCAATCTCTGCTGGGGCGTTTCTTTCTTTAGCTGGGGCTCATGAGTACAATTTCTGGACATAAACAGAAGCAAGACTTATGAATAAGAAGGACAGGTAGATCTCTTAGTCTTTTTCATATAATGCATCATGCTCACACCATACTGTAGCTGCTCTGGAATTGTCAAGATTTCACATTTGAACATGGACTGGGGTCCTTGAAGTAAAGCTGCCATATTTAACAAAGAAAACACAGGATGCCCAGTTAAACTTGAATTTCAGATAAATATCAAATATTGTAGTAGAAGTGTGTCTCAAGTACTACATTTGTTTACTTACATTTTATCTGGCAAACCTAACTTCAAAAAGATAAAAAGTTAAAGGTAAAAAGAGTCAGATAACGTGTTTCTTAACAATTTTTTTTTTTGTATTGTGTAGAACAGTTCTCTTCTCCAGTCCCCAAACAATAAATTCTGGTAGCAACACCTGTCACTGTGACAATGAAAAGGTTTGACACACTTTGTTTTACTCACTATGGGGTAGTGTTATTTTGGTTTGAAAACCATAGGGAATATACTCCATAAAACCGAAAGTCAGGACTCCGTGGATAACATAGTCACGCAGAGTCAGACAAAGAGCGCATAATTTCCATTTTCTGGTTGGTACCTCATTCAGACCTCCGAAACAAGCTCGTGAGGGCAGTCATAGATCTGACTTGCTTTTAAGCCTGTACATTTGACAATTTTAACCCCATAAGAAAAGATCTAACAACCATCTCAGATTTCATAACAGCTTGACTTGTATTAGGGGACAATAAAAACATACCATATCTGAAACAACAATTATAAATCTGATAATAATTATATCTTCAACTTTTACTGCACTTTAAATTCATTCAAAGCACTTTTCTGTCCATTATCTCATGTGATCATTAGTGTGGTATTTATCAGACATGAGAGAATGGAATGTCTGTTCAATTCAATGTTATGGCCAATTTGCAACTTCTGATACTATCAATTTGAAACCACAAATGGGAAGAGATGGGTCTCCTTTTTCTCTTTCAGAAACCTGTCAGTTCATCTATCAATTGTGGGCTTTCTCTCAAGTATTTTTTGTGACTAGTCCTAGATTTTCCATTAATGTCACAAGAATAGTCTCTTTCTGAGCAACTTAGATGATTATGCTAATTTAAGGTAAGAGTTTTAAATAAAATAAAATCAAAAGTAAATTTAAAAATTTGTGATGAACTGCCTTTCTCCCAAGAACTGTCTTGCCTAGGAAGGCAATGTCTGACAAACAGCAGGAGTTTAATGAGTTTTGAATGAATGAATCCATGAATGAATGAAGTAACAAATCAACTTCGAATGACAATCTGCTCTACTTCTAACTGAATTTGCTCCAAATCTCACCAGCCTAATGAAGGCTGCTGAAACGGACACTCACTAAAATCACACCATCAGTTCCCACTGCACTCCAGCTTGGGTGACAGAGTGAGACCTCATCTTTAAAATAAAAATAAAATAAAATCACAACATCAGAGGCTAGAGCCATCCGGAAACAATTTAATGGAATCCCATGCAAATAAATGCATGGTCTAGAGTCATCTGAGACAATGACATTTATGTTTTAAAGCAACCAAGATGCCACAGTCAGAGGCAAGAATCCATTCCTATAATTAACCCTCAAGGACTACTCTGAGGAAGTGCATTCTTTTCTTGAAAATAAATTTTTGAATGCAATCAAAATCAATTTCCTTTCCTCTGGTCCTCAGTGAACAAGTTGCAGAGCCCACTCTTTACATGTAACTTGCCCAAAGAAATTACCAGCACTTGAAAAATGTTCAGCAGTTCCTTGCTCAACAAAACAGGGGATGAAAAATCTCACTCTCTGTTGGGCAGATGGCGTAGTTGTGATCGTTTGGAACTTGTTTGTTCAAATCACCATTTACCATTAATATTCTTTTTTTCCCCAATTTGTCTTGAATTCTTGGTTCCTATATAGAAAGAAGACAAGACAAGTCTGTTCTGGTTCTGCCCCAAATCAGAGTTCTTCCCACTATGTGCCAAATAAATAATGGAAACTCTCCTCCACTGTAATTCTAAGTGGCTGTCATCTCATAGGTTTAACTCATTCATTTGTTCAGTCATTCATCCATTCATTAATTCATGCAGTAAATATTTACCGTGTGCTTTCCAAGAATGGCACTAAGCTAAGGTTACAGGTGCATCTCATTTAACCATCACAAGTACCCTAGAACGTTGGCATTATTATTACCTACATGTTACAGATGAAGAAACTGAGGTTAAGGTAGTTTAAGCAACATATCTAATGTCATCTTACATGCCTAACACCCAGCAGTTACGGTGGAGCAAAAATTCAAAATGAATCTGTGTGGATCCAAAGTCCATGATTTTTATCTCTATTCCAATGGATGGAAAAAAAAAAAGAATGAGGAATGTTTAGGGAAGCAAAATTACTTTATGGAGGACCAAGTCTGCAGAGCCAGCTGGCCATGCCTTCTGAGAAGGCTCACGAGCTTGAAGCAGTGGCCAGAGGAACCTGGGCCTTTCCAGGTTTCAGGTGGACACCATAAAGGCATTATTCCTAGAAAAACAACACGCTGGTTTTCAATTCTTGAGCTTGAAATCCCTTTCCCCATGTGCTGCAGTGCACTCTCCTTGCATGTAACTTTTTTAAGTGGCCACATTCCTGCCATAGTAGTCATTAAGTGTGGTGTCAAAACGCATTATGTATATTACCAAGGAGTGATTTTTTCCCAGAAACATATTTTAAATCATGTAATTGGAAATTAGAGAAAGAGAAAACTGAGAAAAAATGCTTTCAGAATTTCTATATAGCAAGCACAGTAAAAATACAGGCGGGTGAGGTCGAACCAATAAAAAGCAGTGGAAAAATAGTAACCAGAGACAGTGAAACTACTTGGGCCCATTGCAGAATTTCTCTACCTTAGGGGAACATGTCCAAAGACACAACACATAAAAATACACATCATAAGACAAAACTGAAGGACTTAGTCAATACTGCAAAGCTATTAGAACTTTCAGGAAAAACAAAGGAAGTAAGCAAAGACAATGTAAAAGAGAGACAGCAAGTGTAGCAACAGCTCCACAGAGGTGCGCATTTGATGTTCTTCAGACCATCTAATGAGCCTTGGTGACTGAGGAAAACAAAGGTACAGAGAGTGGTGACATTTCTTAAAACAGCTTTGCTCTTTTTGGAGAGTGAAATGTGCCCCAGCAGCGATGGAATAGCTTTATGGCTAGTGTGGCCATGAATGTGTGTGGTCCTGCTGGAAATCCTCATTCCAGCCAGGGAACGAAGGTCAAGACGAAATAACAAGTGTGTGATAGAGAATTACTGGGACCCCCTGCCCCAAACCACAAAAAGTAGTTAAAGAGTTAATGAAAATTGTATCTGCATTGTCCTAGATCTCAATCTACAGGAATCAACGTGCTGATTGGAATCCAATCTAATATGAACGCCCATCAGTGAGTTATGAAGCATTTTCAAAGGGATGGAAGCACCGCTAAAAACTTTACACGCACCATCCCATCAAACCCTTACATTTCAAATAAGGCCATTTAGAAAAAGATTCAGCTTTGCTAGAAGAAACAGGCTAACAGAAAGTGCTCTGAAACAAGGTGGCATTTTGGTAGTTACACCATTTCCCCGCTAACCTCCAAAGCAATGCCCATTTATGCATAGTTTAACCACGTGTTCTGGAGTCTTTTGCCCCACACATTCTTAATCACTGTTCCCCCCTCTACTCCCTTCTCCTGCTCACCACTTACCAGAAGTGAGAGTGGGTTTCTACACTTGAATGCTGGGAGCAGAATCTAATTTCCTCAGTCCTGCATTTCAGCAGGAACTGCCCAGCAAAGAGGTCGTACGGACTCCCACCTGGCCAGGGAGCCTCTGCATCAGGCTGTCCACGTTGTGAACTTAATAATTCCTGCCTAGTGGGAAGCCTTTTCAATGCACAGAAGCTGTGGTGAGGCCAGGCCATGCATATCAATGATAATAAATATTGATCATTCTATGCTTCAAATGGTCCTCAGCTCTTTGATTATAACATCTCATTTAATTTTCACAAGCCAGTGATGGTAGGGTTTTCTTTTTTTTGAGACAGAATCTCTCTGTTGCCCAGGCTGGAGTGCAGTGCAGTGGCAGGATCTCAACTCGCTGAAACTTCTGCCTCCCGGGTTCAAGCAATTCTCCTGTCTCAGCCTCCCAAGTAGCTGGGACTACAGGCACATGCCACCACGCCTGGCTAAGTTCTTGTATTTTTAGTAGAGACAAGGTTTCACCATATCAGCCAGGCTGGTCTTGAACTCCTAACCTTCGGTGATCCACCCACCTCGGCATCCCAAGGTTATAGGCATGAGCCACCGCACCCAGCTCAGTGATGGTAGTATTATACTCATTTGCCCATGAGAAGATGAAGTCTGTTTATCAAGCAAAGTGTGGTTTAAAGCACAATAAAGTTTGCACTGAACCTCTGTGCCCTTTCTTCTGCACCATCCAGACACTCAGCCCTGAATCGCCTGCCTGACATGAGCCTCAGGACATCCTTCTCCAAGTATCTCTCCCAGCAAGGAAATATTTTCCAAAAGAGTTGTGAACCACTAAGAATGTGGCTGGTGTGGACCTGGACACAGGCTAGGTCGGCTAAGAAGCATATTACCCAAATGGTGGTTGTGGCTGTCATAAGAAAGAATAGTGTGGGGCACAGTTCTGCTACATGCCTAAGAAAAGCAAAGGGAGATTAATATTGTGCTTGAAACTAACAGCAAGTGATCAGCCTAAGCCAAGACAGAGAAGGAAATAGCAACACTTCTTGCTGGACTTAGAACTGCAGAGCAGGTGCACAGAGGGCTTCAAGGAACCTGATACTTAGCTTCTTTTGTCTTCTGTTTCAGATAAAGGACAGTAATTATTTGGGACCCTTATTTCTGTTACCAGAAATGTGTGTGTTGATAAAATCATTTATTTTCCCTTAGCTATGACATGATGTAGGAATAGGGTGTGTGTGTGTGTGTGTGTGTGTGTGATGTGTGTGTGCATGTGTGTGTGTGTGTGTATGAGAGAGAGAGAGAGAGAGAGAGGGAGAAAGCTGACTTTGGAGTCAGCAAACCTGAGGCTCAGCCTCACCTGTGGGGCATCCACCTAACCTCTCTGGCCCAAGTTTCCATTTTTAGAAAGAATCCTTTTTAGCCCTAATGTTCTTTATTCTACTGACCTACTGCTAGGGAATTGTCTACCTCGGATCTTTTCTTTCGTAGAGTCCACCTTATCCAAAGGAAGAACTTCCTCCCTGGAAATGCCATCTTCTCCAGCTGCCTGAGTAGCACCTTCCTGGTCCAGGGCAGGGGCAGGCAAGTGGCCTTAGGGATGCGCAGTCAATTTCTTACATAGTCTAATAACCTGGCCCATCCTGAAGCTCTCTCCACAAATTACCACCTATGCTCTGAGAAAACATCAGTGGCTTCAGCCTGCCAAATCATATCCCACCTGGGTGGACACACCCTCATCAGGGGAGTGAAGGGCTTAGGAGATGGGGTGCATGGAGGAAGAGGGTAAATACTGAGGAGCTTTCTGAATTCTGAATGAAAGGTACAATATATCACCCAGGACATCATCATCTCTTAAATTATTATACTGCTGGGACTTTTGTTTCTATTAAAATCTATCAGAACAGCCAGGTGTGGTGGCTCACGCCTGTAATCTCAGCACTTTGGGAGGTCAAAGCTGGGCTGGTGGATCACTTGAGGCCAGGACTTTAAGACCAGCCTGGCCAACATCGTGAAACTCCATCTCTACTAAAAATTAAAAAATTAGCTGGGTGTGGTGGTGGGCACCTGTAATCCCTGCTACTTGGGAGGGAGGCTGAAGCAGGAGGATCACTTGAACCCAGAGGCAGAGGTTGCAGTGAGCTGAGATCATGTCACTGCACTCCAGCCTGGGTGACAGAATGAGACTCTATCTCAAAAAAATAAACAAAGATTAGATTATATCCCAGAGTTTGTCTGAGTATGCCAGAAGACCACCGTGGGTCAATTTCTTCCCGTTCAAAAAAGTCCAAAGATCTCAGTAAAAGATTGCTTTGCCAACATTTTACTTGATGATATAAACTTTTCTACAAATGTCTATTCATTTGTTCACTCGTTTATTCTTTCATTCAGCAAATACTTATTGAGCCACCTATTAAGCGTGAGTTCCTGAATTAATCTGAGAATTCAGCAATTAACAAAACAAAGCTCTCATCCACAAGGAAATAACAAAACAACAAATAAACAAGCAAACACAGATTACAGGATTTCTGGCCACTTAGTGATAAGGTATCATAGAGCCAAAAGGACCCCCCCTAGAAACCAGCAATGGGGAGGGAAAAGGAAAAGTTTTTCTAGCAAAGGCTTAAAAAAGCCTCAGCCAGAATATCTCTTATTTTAGTATGTGTGTAATTGAGGATTCTTTTTTTTTTTTTTTTTTTTTTTTTACAAATACAAATGCAATAGCCAAATCTTATTTTCCTCATCAGAAAAACAAAGCTTTCAGCTTCCTGGGAATCATTAAGGAAGAGCTGCAGCTTCCAGCCCCAGGACAGCCAGGCGTCTGCCTAGCCTGGCACAATGTGCCTGGACCTCGAACGGGTTAAAGTGGCAGCGCCTAAGCACAGAGTGCTGCATAAACAGTGCGCGTCAGGCGTTCTAAGCAAGCTTCATCTTCCTTGTCTCCCAGTCTTGAGCTGTCAATCAGCTGTCACCAGCCCGCACATCAGCAGCGTGTGCACATCACCAGGCTGTCAGCAAGGCAGCTGATGAGACTCGGCTCAAGACCGTCAATCATCTTTGTTTCTCTTCTCCACTCGGGAAATATTTTGGCTTGGAGAAACAAAGAAACCTGGGCAACAATGGCTCGTAGTCAGGCATTTACTCCTGTACATGGAGATAAGATCTTAAACAGGCGATGATCATGCATCACTCTCAAATGATGCTGGGGTGGGATGGACCAGAGGGAAGAGTCAGACTCTGTTGTATTAGGACATATTTTAAAACTGTAATTCTAGTTCCCTGAGCAGTCCCTGATGGATTCCCGAACCAACAAAGCACAGGAACATAAAACAATGATAACTTGAAACTATCCGAGCTTATGCCTCAGAAAAAAATAACGTGGTTCAGAGGATGGATGACCGCTTGGTTAGAAATTATACGCCATTGATCAGGCAGCTTTTTGAGCAGGGAGTAATTGTTGGACTGCTGAGTTCATTTATCTCCCAGGGACTTCTGAAACACCTCTCTAGGGCTTGAGGCTGCTGGGGGGCACCCACACACCGGAGAGTAAGTTAACTCAGCAGGACTCCTGTGAGGTAGGCTTACCAGTGCTTGCACCAGGAGTCGCTTTGTTGAATATAAAGGTGCTTTAAACAGCTCATTTTCTAATATACTACTTGCCCCTCCTCTCACCTAAAATACTGATTAGAAATGTCCCACAACCTTAAAAGTCTATGAGACACAAATATAGAGATGTTCCTGGCAACCAGTTTCAGTTGGGCAGCAAGTCTGCTCGGCTGCTCTCCGCTATTTAACACTATTGAAAAATCACCATGTGTATATATTAGCATAAATAATCAGCTAATTATGCAATCAATGCTACTAGTATAGTTGTTAATAGTATGCAAATAGCACCAAGTTGCCTAAAGCCTCCCCCAGTTTTTTTTCAAATTGTTCCCTAGTGGCTTTGAAATAGATTAGCAACAATCACAGCTTTCAATCCTATGTATCAAGAACCCTATTACCTGTCAATTTTTCAAATGTTCTGGATTGATTCATTTATACCATGGCTGGTTCCTTCATCATTGTGACAGTGGGGATGTTTTTCTTCTGATGGATTCTTTCCTACGTGCAACACTGATTTCTAAAAACGCATCTCTCTCTGATCTAACTGGACATTAATTGCTTTTGTGCTGATGCATCTATGCCTCCTGGTCTGATAGCACAACTAGCAAATCTGATCTCTGACAAGTTGGCTGAACCTAATCAGGACAGATCAGCTGTTACCCAGGGTGCCACAGGCTGTAAGCTGAGGATCTTTACAGAGTTATCACTTGCCTGAAAGACAAGGAACGATAATTCTGTCAACACTAATCCCAAACTATATGTTCGAAGCAACTGTGGCTTCTCCCCAACCCAAGAAAATATAGCACTTGTCAAGTAAATACCTGAGATAATTGATAAGACGGAATTAGAAGGATGTGGCTGATACAGTGACAGTAGGAAGGTTTTTTTTTTTTTTTTAAGAACCTTCAGAAGCAGAACATTGGATGTCAAGTGTGAACCGTCAAGGATAAAAGGGTGGCAGAGAAGAGATGCATGGAAACTTTCCATCATTCCGCTCCCACTCATCACTGGGTGACTTGGTTCATATTTGCTTTGCTCTCTAAACAGGCAAATACCCAAACATTCTAAGCCTGGAAGGAAATCTCTCAGAGCCAACTCGGGCCGCCACCCGGTGACAATGACTTGATGGGAAGCAAGAACACTGTCAGGAGTGGAGGTATTATTGTCAGGCTGTCAGCTCTGTGCTATTCTCTGAAGACCCCTGTGGTTTTCTTACAGGAACAAAAAGAGGCAATATTAGAAAAATAAACTTATTTCTTACTGTATCGCTTTGGTCCATCTTCCAAACAAAATGAAAGGGTTAATGTGGCGTCATCTTCAAAAAATTCAGTGGCAAATGCATCCCACCAGAGGTTGTCACTATCCTGCAAAGAGACAGATCATTTATTTAACAGGCAAGAGTGGGAAATATCTCATAGAGGAAAAGAAAAGGGAAGAGAAAGAAAAACCCAGTTGCTGCTTGCTCGTTACTTCACATATATGTGTGGGTGTTCTAGGAAAGGATGGGTGGGTGGGTGGTCACTCTTTAAATTAATTGCCTCAAATTCCAATTCAATAAGTGAGCTAAAAACCAACCAAATGAAAATTAATTCTCCATGACATATTTGGGGAGATTTAATAAATGTGCTATAAAACAAAATGTGATGTTTTTTGACAAAAGGGTTTGCATTTAATGTAAAATACACTTAGCATTTTTTCTCTCTCTCACTCTCTGTCTCTCTGCTTTTTTAAGAGTTCATTTTTATAAATAGACACCAAAATATTACAACCAGGTTAAACATAATTTTAAAACATAATTTAATCAAAAGAGATATTCCTGGCTCTACTGCATGCAAATAATCCTATAAAAGATACAGGTGTAGACACGTCGATGTATGGATGGATGGATGGATGGATTGAGAAGTTCTCGGACAAGTAGTTATCACGTATATATGGACTATTCTTGTTTTAAGAAGATAGGCAACCACTAGCTTGTTTTTAAAAAGATTATTAAAAATAGAGCAGTTCAGCAGAATGCAAGCCATCCATATGAATTCTGTTTGTTTGACTTGGGGTTGAATGTTTCTCTTGCTCATGCAGAAAACGCTTTGGAAGCGGCCCAGTTTAAGGCAGTTAGAATCACTGTTAATCTCCAAGGGGAGAAGATGGCCCCCTCTCACAGTGAATTAAGAAGGTTATACAGAGTGTCATATTTACAGGAGGAGTCACATCCCAGCCTAATTCTCCGTATAGAACCCAATTTATCCCAAAATTCTTAAGCACCATGTTTTTCCAGAGAATTGTGAGTTCAAGACAAGATGCATCCCAGCTGCCTGTCAGATGGAAGGGGAGACAAAAAGGGAATTGCCACTCCCCACGTCATAGTCCCACTGCTGGGTCCTGGCAGAGATACCACAAGCCTCTCTTCTTCCCATTAAGTTGTTCTGCTTATGACAACATTAAGTTGTTGTCACTGGCAGGCCTCAGGAATGAGCCCTCAGTCCCAGCAAGAATAATTAAGGAGCCACGGAAGACTGATGCCGCCCTCTCCTTCAGAAAAGAAGAAGCTCAGACAAATGAATTTTTCTGTCTCTCTTTGGCTTCCTTCCAATCACCATAGCAAAAGCCAATCCTTTTCTCAGTAAAACAGGGTAGATATGAAACCACCAAAGAGCAATGCGTGGATCCACGTACAAACTACTCTGCTTTTTCTCCTTTCAGAAACAAAGAAGTATTGGGTACTTATCTATGTGCAGGCCTTCAGAATGCTGAATAAGAGACTGGTCCCTACCCTCAAAGGGCTTAAAACCCACTCGCAGAAGACAATCACGTGAGCAACTAAACAGGCAGCTTCACTCCACATCTGAGACATGGCACATGTCCTCAATGCTCTGGAAGCTTGTGGAGCTTTTAGAAAACTCAGTGGGCCTAGAAGTGGGCCTAGAAGTGGAGGAATCTGCCAGGGAAAGAAACCCTATTCAGAAGACTGGATACTTTGGTTTATTTGACTTTAAATCACTACACAGATGGAATAAGAGTCACAGTTAACATTTACTGAGTGTTTACCACATGCCAAGCACTAGTCTAACGACTTTATGTGTATTTTCCTACTTAATCCATGCTACGAATCCATTTCTTCTCTCTCTCTCTCTGTGTGTGTGTGTATTTCTCTTCAATACAAATATAATCTTCTTGTACACAGGGGTTTTATTTTGCTTGCTGCTTTATCTCCCAGCCCCCAGAACAGTGTCTAGCCCATGGTATTACTAATAAAGGCAGCTCAATGAATGAATGAAGCTGCTCACATTATCTCTACTTTACAACTGCAGAAACCAAGCTAAGGTAGTAAATGTCATTTGCTCCAGTACACTCAGCAAATAAATGTCACAGATGGAATTTAAACTCAGACCACTGGACATCCCGGACCTACCCATCCTCTGCTCTGCACAGCAACCTGCCACATTTCCCTGACAGTCTTTGTGAGGGAGAGGTTGGGGTTCAGCAAGAGGGGAGAAAGAGTGGAAAGGAAATATTTAGTCTCAGGTTGGTTTCTTTGCTGAGCTCCTTGCCTTATTGTAGGAGGACTCATGCAGGCTTGTAGCCAGGACTCATGCTCAGGATACTGCCTGGAGCTGCATACTACAGCAGTTGGTAATATATCATGGCGGAATTCAGTCCTGCGGGCAACACTGCCTCTTCCCAGCTACGTGAACTTAGCAACTTATTCTACCTTTACCAGCCTATCTGCTTGCTTAGAAGTTGATGATAACAATAACTATAACTATATAGTTGATGATAACAATAATAGTAACTATCTGGTAGCACAGATCTGAGGATTAAATAAATTAGAAGGTATAAAGTACTCAGGAGAGCACCCCAAAGATAGTGAAGATCAATAAAATCCTCCTTCCCTGCCTCTGTCTACTATCTTTTAATATCATATCTAGGGCAAGAGACATTCCCCTTTATAAAGAACTGCATTGAAAATGAACTTTATGGCCAGGTGCAGTGGCTCACACCTGTAATCCCAGCACTTTGGGAGGCCAAGGTGGGTGGATCACCTAGGGTCAGGAGATTGAGACCAGCCTGACCAACATGGTGAAACCCTATCTCTACTTAAAAATACAAAAATTGGCTGGGCATAATGGCAGGCATCTGTAATCCCAGCTACTCAGGAGACTGAGCCAGGAGAATAACTTGAACCTGGGAGGTGAAGGTTGCAGTGAGCCGAGATTGTGCCACTGCACTCCAGCCTGGGCTATAGAGTGAGACTTGGTCTCAAAAAAAAATGAACATTATAAAACAGTCTGTTTATAAATCAAGCACCTTTCCCTATCACTTCAACCATTAGCAACCCATTTTCCTGGCAATAGCATCTGTTTACGACACAGTTAAAAATCTGAATAAAAATTTATTACTTCTCATTTATTTTGCACATTATTCAGAGGCCCAGTGACTGAATCCCCTCTGTATTAATTTGTTTTCACACCGCTATGAAGATATACCCAAGACTGGGTAATTTATAAAGGAGAGAGGTTTAATTGACTCACAGTTCAGCATGGCTGGGGAGGCCTCAGGAAATTTACAATCACGGTGGAAGGAGAGGAGAGGAATGAGTGCCCAGTGAAGGGGGATGTCTCCTATAAAACCATCAGATTTCATGAGTTAGTGAAAACTAACTCACTATCATGAGAATAAGATGGGGGAAACCGCCCCTATGATTCAAGTATCTCCACCAAGTCCCTCCCATCACACATGGGGATCATGGGAACTACACAGTTCAAGATGAGATTTGGGTAGGGACACAGCCAAACCATATCACCATCTATTTTCTGATAATATAACTCTTGATCTCTGACATTTCTGCTGGAAAATGAACCACTGCAAGGCAAAAGCCAAGAGAAATGCTGGCTGACCTGAGGTCGCTGAGAGAAAAGAAAGTACTCAAGTTACAGTGAGGTTCGAGAAATGTCTATGAGCAGTGTTACAGGTTCCACAGGGCCTAGATACATGAGTTTTGGCAGTAGTTGAAAGAGACATAATGATCCAAGAATGAGAAATGTCATATGATTCAAACTAGCTTCAGTGGAACATGGAATGAGTCAGCATCTCAGGAAATTTCAGAACAGATTTGCTGGGAGAATGGGCATATTAGGTAACCCCACACACACACACACACACACACACAAATAATTGGTTTTGGTCACAAATGTTGTAAGAACATCTTTGAACAAAAATGTCACATTTAAGTTTGTAGTGCCAGGCATATAATAAGTAGATAAAATAATATTTTTGTTTGGCTGATAGGAGAAATTAATAGATGGATGCATGGATGAAATTTTTTATTGTGCCATCACACACCCAACTCAGGGAAGTCACTCTACAAAATTGTCCAGAGATTCTGATTATGGACCCTACTTTGTCTCTTGGCCAATAATTTTAAACTGGCATGAAAATGACGTGCTGTATATTTAAACTGCAATTTTCAACCCCCCCACATGTGAATGCACGCACACACACACACACACACACACACACACATATTTTGAATTAGTCTTTAGTTATGACAGAACAAATGTTTATGTGGGAAGGGAATAAAAGGAGTAGAGATTTAATCCAAAAATTGCTAAGTGTTGGGTATAGCCAGTCTTGTGTTGGCTGTATATGAAGGAAGCTGATTATGGAAAGAACACATTTTGGGGGCCCTGGGTTAACGATAGGATCTGTAACTCAGAATTTTCTAAGTGCTTTACATGTATTACACCATTTTATATTCACAACTACCCTATCTGCTACCAAGGGGCAGAGCAGGCAGCCTTATAGAGAACTTATGTCCTTAACTTCTATATTATACTGACTGGCACATATAAATTCTGCCCCTTAATAATTCGACGACCTCAGTCAATTCACCTAAATTCTTTGTATCTGTTTGCTCATTGGGTAAGTGGGAATAATAATCTCGGTGGGCTGCGAGGACTAAAGGGAAACTGCCCAGCATATCAACTATTATTTTCATCATTATCTCATTTAACCCTTAAGATAGTCATAGAGAATCTAAAATTCAAAAAAGGTAAGCTACTGAATAAAATTCAGAAAGCAAGAAAATGATGAAGCTGAAGTTCGCATAACAAGTCTGCCTAACTCCAATACATGCTTTTTTGTAGATAATTCTACTTAAAAAGTTATTTCCTGGCTGGGCGCAGTGGCTCATGCCTGTAATCCCAGCACTTTGGGAGGCTGAGGTCGGTGGATCACCTGAGGTCAGGAGTTTGAGACTACCCTGATCAACATGGAGAAACCCAATCTCTACTAACAATACAAAATTGGCCAGGCGTGGTGGTGCATGCCTGTAATCCCAGCACTTTGGGAGGCTGAGGTCGGTGGATCACCTGAGGTCGGGAGTTTGAGACTACCCTGATCAACATGGAAAAACCCAATCTCTACTAACAATACAAAATTGGCCAGGTGTGGTGGTGCATGCCTGTAATCCCAGCTACTCGGGAGGCTGAGGCAGGAGAATCGCTTGAACCCAGGAGTCAGAGGTTGTGGTGAGCCTAGATCAAGTCATTGCACTCCAGCCTGGGCAACAAGAGCGAAACTCAGTCTCAGGGAAAAAAAAAAAAAAAACGTTATTTCCCACTTTAGGTTGAAGACCAAAAATTGTTTACAAGAGTTAGAGGAAGACGTCAGCATTGACTAGAGGAAATTTCCTCCTTCAACCTTTCGGAATTCATACCCTTTTCCCCACCTTCACATGGTTTTCCTGATGGTAAATCTCCTTTTGGAACACTTCTTGCTTCCATTCTGTTGTCTGGAATAGTTCCTCGGATCAGTTAGGCAATTTTGCAGAAATAACATGCATAATAAAGAGATTATGAGTTTAGGGAATGGCTAAGACCTCTGCTGGGCCAAACAGAATTCTCTGGCAGAAGATCAACAAGTCTTCTGATAGAAACTCAGTTCTTGGTGACACAGCTACCCAATGAGTTGTGAAGAATCATTACAAAAAAAAAAAATCATTCCCTCCATTTTCCAAGTTTCATTGTCAGTCATCTAGAGTGATATGGACCCTGGAACAGAGAGGATACCAGCACTTTGCTTGGCCACATGTGATGAAGAAAAAGAGACCATGGTCATTTGAAAGAAACTGTATTAGTTAAAATTCTGCAATTTCATGTACAGGCTGGCAGTTTCACCTGCTGACTGTAAACTTAAAGCCAGCATCATTGGAGAAACGGAAGAACCACAAAAATGGCCCTTTCTCCTTTTGGATCTGGCAATGCGGCCAAGTTCAGCAACACAGCCAGTAGGAGGCTGCGTGAGTTAAGTTATCAAGGCTGTTTTAATGAAGGATCCCATAGGGCAGCTCACTAAATCTGGTTTCCCCTAAAATTTGGAGGTGAAGCAGGGTGCAACTGACCACTCTTACTGCACTCACATGATCATCCCAAGTCAGACTAACTTGGAGATTACAGGAGGTGCACTGAGACTGACCAGTCTCATCTTTGCCCAAAAGATAAAGATCAACCTTTTGGGACTTCCAAGTAAAGGGTATAAGCACATGCTCTTAAAACACAACCACGAGTCTGATATCTTGTTCCCAGGTGTATTGGATGGCACACACATCTGGGACTGGCAGATATGAGAGATACAACATTTGGTGCATCTAAGCTAAAAGAGATTCTATCCAGAGGAAAAAAACATTCTTACCATGCCAGAAAGGATCCAGCATTCAGGAGCCCTGGAGTTGGCCTCCCAGCTGTGCGTGTAGCCAAGGACCTCCAGCAGCTCACCCTTCAGGATCAAGGGCTCCTTGTCAACTTTTTGTGCCTCCCTGCCTTTGCATATGTCATTCTTTTGACCTGCAATGTCCAGCAAAGGCCAAGATCCAGTTTGTGGGCCCCTCTTTCACTGTCTCCTGTACTAGGAAATCTTGACAACTATACTCCCAATGGAGTGTATGTGAAATTATCATGGAAACCTTACCTTGGAATACACATTTTCCTAAAGTTCTGACAGCTCCAGCAGACTAAGTTACTTAAGAATAGGGAATGGGTACTACGTATCTATCCATCCTCAGCAGAATTCTCCTACAAATTAGTACCCAACAGTGGAGTAGAAAAAGGGACTAAACGGATGAGACCCTACCCACACAGTGAGTTAGATTCTTTCTCTATAATTGCAGAAATCTTAAAATCTAATCTCAGTGGCTAGGGGCCAGGACAGTGTTTGAGCGAAATCTTCTTTCTGTCACATCACTGATATCTTATTTCACATCAATAGAATGCCCCAGACGTGCATGTCAGAAGTTCATATGGAGGCAGAAATTTTTTTAAAATTATCTTACTATCCTGCCATGCTATTGAGCCATTTTTGGAGTATTATACATCTCAGTGAAATGTTGGTGAAGATTTCTTGTAGCACATGAATGCACTTGACTGCCTGTCATTAAACAAGCCAAATTTTACTTTATTAATTTTACAAATAGAGAACAAAAGAGAATATGGCGAAGACTCCTGGGCCCATTACCCAGAATTAATAATTATTGCAATATTATTTCATTTTCCTTTTCTAAAGCAATTAAAAGTTACAAATATAAATAAATGTTCTGGTTGCACTGTTTTTCTCTCTCCTTGCTAAACAACTGTCTCATGAAAACCATATGGGTCTCCACCTTTTATATTTAGATACATGAATGATTCCATTCATATATAGTCCTATATTGTTTTTAATATTCTATTTACATGATAGGATACATTATGTTTTCTTCCTTAACTGTGATTTGTTTAAATTCAACATTGTGTTTGGAGACCTATCCAATTTATTTTTTATTTTATTTTACTTTTTTTTGAGATGGCATCTTGCTCTGTCACCTAGGCTGGAGTGCAGTGGCGCAATCTTGGCTCACTGCAACCTCCACTTCCCAGGTTCAAGCAATTCTCCAGCCTCAGCCTCCCAAGTAGCTGGGATTACAGGCACCTACCACCATGCCCAGCTAATTTTTCTTTTTTTGAGATGGTGTTTCAATCTTGTCACCCAGGCTGGAGAGCAATGGCACGATCTCAGCTCACTGCAACCTCTGCCTCCCAGGTTCAAGCGATTCTTCTGCCTCAGCTTTCCTAGTAGCTGGGACTACAGGCACATGCCACCACGCCCAACTAACTTTTTGTAATTTTTAGTAGGGACAAGATCTCACTGTGTTAGCCAGAATGATCTCAATCTCCTGACCTTGTGGTCCACCCGTCTCAGCCTCCCAAAGTGCTGGGATTACAGGTGTGAGCAACCGCACCTGGCAATTTTTGTATTTTTAGTAGAGACGGGGTTTCATCATGTTGGTCAGGCTGGTCCTGAACTCCTGACCTCAAGCAATCCACCCGCCTCAGTCTCCCAAAGTGCTGGAATTACAGGCATGAGCCACTGCACCCGGCCCCAATTTATATATTGGGTCTCTCTTTCCCTATATAAGCTACATACTAATGTACTGAATAAATATATGGTAATACATTTTATTGAAACATTTTGCTACTAATAATCTCCAGATAGTTCCTAATATTTTGGTCATCACAACAATGCTGCCATAAATGTCTCTGTAGTTTTCCTTCATGCTTGTAAGTAGGAATTTCTCTCAGGCATATGCTGAAGTGAACATGCATAGACATAGGGTTTGTACTCGTCTGTATTTTGGTCCTTTCATTAGGAGGTCCCTGTACTTTTATATTAAAAGCATCTGGTCTGATTGATGCATGGGTAGAGATTCAAAGAGTACTGTTAAGCAATATATTTCCAACTGGAATCTAGTAGCAGGAGCAGCATAATTGCAAAACAGAGACCAGCTCTGCTGGGAGAAAGATGAACATCTAGAAGTCCAAAAAAGATGCAAAAACGGAGTAACACTACTAAGAATACTACAAGTTTGCCTATCATTCTCTTAAAAGAGGAGTGTATATTAAGGGCTTCATTAACCAAAATGAGGATTATTTCCTGACACCGACACAAAAAAGCAAGCATGGCTTTTCCGTGGCCCTCCACGATGACTCATGGATCAGGAGTCAAATGCCCAAACCCGTGTGTGCATTGGGCTCTGTGCACCTTGCCTCAAGGCTTCTGATCTGGGACAGGACTCTTCCCAACAGACCGGTACTTCCAATTCTTGCTGTTGTTTAGTATCTGAACTGTGCATGACGAGTGTTTAGTGAATATTAATGAGTAAAAACTGAGTTCTTTTCCCCAAAGCTAGAAAGTAACAATAACATACAGCAGCCTCCAGGTAAATAAAGATGAAATTAACTCAGCCTGAATACAACAGGGGAAGTGGTGTTGACAATTCTTCTATATTTTAATTAGGTAAAAATACCGTCGAAACTTCTTTATTCTAAACAATCCCCTATAAGCATTTGTGCTATTACACTCCTTGGTCCTTTTGTCCCACCTCACAGGTGAGCCCAAATTTCATCAGCAGCCTAATCATGTATCAGGATGAGACATACACTGATGTTAAACAGAAGAAGAAAGTCTTAATTATGTTTAAAAATCCACTGAAGGATTTTGCTTCCACCCTGGATTCTCTCCTGTTCCCAACCCTATTCCTCTTCACCAAAAACAGGATCCTGGTGCCAGGGCTGCCCCCTGGCATCTTTAACTTAAGCACTGACAGGTTACGTGGGATTTTTGCCAGAGTAATTATTTTTCAATTCAACAATAATGAGAAATTACCATGGCAACCACTTGTCACGTGGCACACATACACCCCCTCCAAAGAATGAACCGTACTTAAAACATCTATTCCTTGGAAATGTGTGGGTTTTTTTTATTATTAAAATAAACTTAAACAGGTCAAAGTGGAGAGCATTCTGAAGGGGTCTGAAAGCTGGGAGATGGGAGGGCATTGACTTTCTTCAGTATCTTGTGGTTCTAGAAAACATGAGAATGTCTTATCTTATAACTATACTCTCTTGTACACACACACTTAAATAACACTATTAATTTGAGGCTTACTATTTTGGTCACTCCTGTGTTACATGCATCAGCTAACCTTTCTCAGAAGACACTGAAGAAAGAATAAATTTGCCTGAAATGACCGAGGCAGAAGCACACTTGCGACCCTTGCTCTCTTTACATTTCTTTTTCTGACACATCCAGATATTGAGAAAGGAGACAAAAAATATCCCAAACCCCACGTCTTCTGCCTTTCCTTTTCCTAGAGTCCCTCTCACACTAAAGGAAGCTCAGGTCTTTTGTTTTCCATGACTGTAACTGTGTTTTTGATTCCTCAATCACTAGCCACCCTTTCTCCAAAACCGAGGGTCTATCTCAAACCATGTTTATTTTGAATCAGTCACACTTAATAATAATAGTCAACAGTTAAGTGGCACTTATTGTATGCTAGCCACCGTTCTGAACTCATTACACATTGTAAACTCCTTAAAACCTCACCATGACACAGCTATCAAGTTGTGCATGGGCAAGAAGGAGTTCAACACCAGGGACTCTGGCTAGCAAGTTTAGACTCCTGAACACTCCATCCTGATGTTCCTTTATTCAAAACAATATTCTCTAAAATATCTGTCTTCTTAGTTGTTTCAATATCCAATCAATGCCAAGTACACTGAATGTTTGGGTCTCTGTCTGGAACAGGCAGCCCAAGGCAAGGATTTCCATCGCACCCATGGAATTCGACTTGGAGACACACAAATAAAAGTCATAAGGTAAGATCATTTGCTCTTACCCGCTGGTAACTGCACAGGCATGAAAAGGATGCAGAGAGGGAATTTTAAATCTCCCCTTTTTACTTATCTTTATGAGATTTTTTTTCTTTTTGAGACAGAGTTTCACTCTTGTTGCCCAGGCTGGAGTGTAGTGTCACAGTCTTGGCTCACTGTCCTGGGTTCAAGAAATTCTTCTGCCTCAGTCTCCAGAGTAACGGACTACAGGCGCAAGCCACCACGTCCAGCTGATTTTTGTACTTTTAGTAGACACGGGGTTTCACTATGTTGACAAGGCTGGTCTCCAACTCCTGACCTCAGGTGATCTGCCCACCTCGGCCTCCAGTGTTGGGATTACAGGCATGAGTCACTGCACCCAGCCCTATGGGATCTTTTTCTCTCTCTCTCTCTTTTTTTTTTTTTTTTTTTGAGACGGAGTTTCAGTCTTGTTTGCCCAGCAAGGAGTACAATGGCACGATCTTGGCTCACTGCAACCTCCACTTCCCGGTTTCAAGCGATTCTGCTGCCTCAACCTCCCAAGTAGCTGGGATTACAGGCATGTGCCACCATTCCTGGCTAATTTTGTATTTTTAGTGGAGATGCGTTTTCTCCATGTTGGTCAGGCTGGTCTCGAATTCCTGACCTCAGGTGATCCACCTGCCTCAGCCTCCCAAAGTGCTGGGATTACAGGCATGAGCTGGGATATTTTTTAAAAAACAAAACAACTCATGACCCGGCATGGTGGCTCATGCCTGTAATCCCAGCACTTTAGGAGGCCAAGACGGGTGGATCACCTGAGATCGGGAGTTCGAGACCAGCCTGACCAACATGCAGAAACCCCATCTCTACTAAAAATACAAAAGTTAGCCGGATGTGGTGGTACCCACCTGTAATCCCAGCTACTCAGGGAAGCGGAGGTTGCAGTGAGCGGAGAGCATGCCATTGCACTCCAGCCTGGGCAACAAGAGCGAAACTCCATCTCAAAAAAAAAAAAAAAAAAAAAACCTCATGACTGAATTTTTCTTCTCTGATTCTCAACTAAGATTTGTTCACTCTCAGTGAAATTGCATTTTATTTAACAGTAAACATTAGTTATTTTAACTGATAAATTCTAAAATGGTATGTTATCAACAGCAAATTGTGTGTTTTGAGAGGGCATCTGGGGTTTCACTCACAAATCAAGGCCTCCCTTTTAGAAGGTGCTCACTATTGTTCCCTGTCTAGTGCAAGGGGGTGCTACATTGAGAAAGCGGCATATTAAAATGCGCGGAGAGACAGGACTTGGCATCCAGTAGCCACAGCTCTTCATTAGAAGTTACATCAGTGGTTTCTCCTCCAAAGACCTGAGAAATTGATGTATTTGAATCTCCATCTTTGATCCACAAAATCAGTAATTAATTCTGAGCAGTCCAAACAGAAATGTTAGTTAGAATAACTAAAAATAGTGGGGGAGGTGGCACCACGATGGCCAAGAGAAGCCAGCACCGGAATGCAGCTCCCAGTCAATGAGACGCAGAGGGCTAGAGGACTTCAGGATTCCAAACGAGATGCCAGGTTCGTTTCTGTGGGACTAATTGGGCACTGAAATTAGGCCCAGGAAAGGAGCCACAGGGCGAGAGCTGCCAAGTGGGGGAAATCAAGACTGGTAGTGGGGGGGGCGCGTCCCCACCTGAAACGTTCGGAGGGTCAGGGGACTTAACCCCCTCGGTGCTCTGTTTCAGATCCTGTGCTTACCTCATCCTTCCTGCAACCCACGGTCCATGAGAGCCCTGCCAGACGGTGAGGCGTCGTGGGTAGTTGATGCAAATCTGAGCAGCGGCTACCGCTGGGAATGGCAAGCTGTCACAGAGACCTGGGCCAGAGTTTGGACTAACGCCAGCAGGACGGACCGTCCCACAGAGGGAGGCAGAGTTGAAAGCAGGAACATAGGCCATAAGGCCTGGCAGGCCCCACCTCCACAGAACTCAGACGGAAGCCCTCACTAGAGAACTTGGCAGCAAATACATCAGCTTGACCCCAACCAGGAAGATCGAGCTCTGGGACAGCCGCCATTGGGAAGGCAGGGCCAATCTCACCTGTAAACTAACTCCAGGGAAGGACCACCCACCAACATCCTGACTGAACCCGGGAGAGCCCAGCAGCGCCCTCTACAGGCCTAAAAAGATATAGCTCCAACTTCCACTCAGAGTCTCCTGAAATCACCAACCTCAAAGATTAAAGAGAGATAAATCCACGAAGATGGGAAAAAAACAGCGCAAAAAGGATGAAACCATCAAAGAACAGAACACCTCTTCTCCTCTCAGGGATCACAACTCCTCACTGTTAAGGGAACAAAAAAAGACAGAGAAAGAATCTGACGAATTGACAGAAGCAGGCTTCAGAAGGTGGGTAATAACAAACTTCTCTGAATTAAAAGACCATGTTCAACCCAATGCAAAGAAACTAAGAACCTTGGAAAAAGGTTAGATGAAATGCTAACGAGAACAAACAGCTTAGAGAAGAACATAAACGACTTGATGGAGCTAAAAACACAGCATGAGAATTTTGCAAGGCATACACAAATTTCAACAGTAGAATCGCTCAAGCAGAAGAAAGGATATCAGAGATAGAAGGTCAAATCAATGAAATAAAATGAGAAGGCAAGATTAGAGAAAAAAGAGTGAAAAAAGAGTGAACAAAGCCTCCAAGAACTATGGGATTATGTGAAAAAACCTAATCTATGCTTGATCGACGTACCTGAATGTGATGGGGAGAATGAATACAAGTTGGAAAACATTCTTCAAGATATTTTATCCAAGAGAACTTTCCCAACCTAACAAGGCAGGCCAACATTCAAATCCAGGAAATACAGACAACACCACAAAGATATTCCTCAAGAAGAACAACCCCCAGGCACATAGTTGTCAGATTCACCAGGGTTGAAATGCAGGAAAAAATCCTAAGGGCAGCCAGAGAGAAAGGGCAAGTCACCCACAAAGAAAAGACCATCAGACTCACAGTGGATCTCTCGGCAGAAACCCTGCAAGCTAGAAGGGAGTGGGGGCCAATATTCAACATCCTTAAAGAAAAGAATTTTCAACCCAGAATTTCATATCCGGCCAAACTAAGATTCATAAGTGAAGGAGAAATAAAACCCTTTATGGACAAGCAACTGCTGAGAGATTTCGTCACTATAAGACCTGCCTTACAGGAGCTACTGTACAAAGTACTAAACAGGGAAAAGAACAACCAGTACCAGCCACTGCAAAAACGTACCAAATGGCAAAGAATAATGACACAATGAAGGAGCCACGTCAATTAACAGGCAAAACAACCAGCCAGTAACAAAATGGCAGGATCAAATTCAAACATAACAATATTAACTTTGAATGTAAATGGCCTAAATGCCCCAATCAAAAGACACAGACTGGCAAACTGGATAAAAAGTCAAGATCCATCGGTGTGCTGTATTCAGGAGACCCATCTCACATGCAAAGAATCACATAGACTCAAAATAAAGGGATGGAAGAAGATTTACCAAGCAAATGGAGAACAAAAAAAAGCAGGGTAGCAATCCCAGTCTCTGATAAAACAGACTTTAAACCAATAAAGATCAAGCAATTCTCCTGCCTCAATCTCCCAATATGAAAAGAGATAAAAAAGGGCATTCCATAATGGTGAAAGTATCACTGCAACAAGAAGAGCTAACTATCCTAAATATTTATGCACCCAATGCAGGAGCACCCAGATACATACAGCAAGTTCTTAAAGACCTGCAAAGAGACTTAGACTCCTGCACAATGATAGTGGGAGACTTTAACACTCCACTAACAATATTGGACAGATCAACAAGACAGAAAGTCAACAAGGATATCCAAGACTTGAATGCAGATTAGGACCAAGTGGGCCTAATAGACATTTACAGGACACTCCACCCCAAATCCACAGAATACACATTCTTCTCAGCACCACATTGCTCTTACTCCAAAATTGACCACATAATTGGAAGTAAATCACTCCTCAGCAAATGCAAAAGAACAGAAATCATAACAAATAGTCTCTCAGACAACAGCACAATCAAATCAGAACTCAGGATTAAGAAAAGCACTCAAAACCACACAATCACATGGAAACTGAACAACTTGCTCCTGAATGATGAATGGATAAACAATGCAATGAAGGCAGAAATAGAAATGTTCTTTGAAACCAATGAGAATGAAGATGCAACATACCAGATCTAGACACACTTAAAGTGTCTAGAGGGAAATTTATAGCAATAAATGCCCACGTGAGAAGTGAGAAAAGATCTAAAATCGACACCCTATCGTCAAAATTGAAAGAGCTAGAGGAGCAAGATCAAAAATCTCAAAAGCAAGCAGAAGACAAGAAATAACTAAGATCACAGCAGAACTGAAGGAGATACACAAAATACCCTTCAAAAAATCAATAAATCCAGGAGCTGATTTTTTGAAAAGATCAACAAAATAGACAGACCACTAGCTAGACTAATAAAAAAGAAAAGAGAGAAGAATTGAATAGATGCAAAAAAAAACGATAAAGAGGAGATCACCACCAATTCCTTGGAAATACAAACTACCATCAGAGATTAATACAAACAACTCTATGCACATAAACCAGTAAATCCAGAAGAAATGGATAAATTCCTGGACACTTGAACATTCCCAAGACTAAGTCAAGAAGAAGTTGAAACCCTGAATAGACCAGTAACAAGGTCTGAAGTCGAGACAGCAATTAATCGCCTACCTACCAAAAAAAAGACCAGGACCAGATGGGTTCACCACTGAATTCTACCAGACACACAAAGAGGAGCTGGTACCACTCCTGTTGAAACTATTCCAAATGATACAAAAAAAGGGAATCCTCCCTGACTCTTTCTATGAGCCCAACATCATCCTGATACCAAAATCTGGCAGAGACACAACTGAAAAAGAAAACTACAGGCCAATATCCAAGATGAACATTGATGCAAAAATCTTCAATAAAATACTGACAACCCAAATCCAACAGCACTTCAAAAAGTTTATCCACCATGATCAAGTAGGCTTCATCCCAGGGATGCAGGGATGGTTCAACGTACGCAAATCTGTAAATGTAATTCACCACATAAACAGATCCAAAGACAAAAACCACATGATTATCTCAATAGATGCTGAGAAGGTCTTTGACAAAATTCAACAGCCCTTTATGCTAAAAACTCTCAATAAACTAGGTATCAATGGAATGTATATCAAAACAATAAAAGCTACTTATGAGAAACCCACAGCCAATATCATACTGAATGGGCAAAAATTAGAAGCATTCCCTTTAAAAACTGGCACTAGACAAGAATGCCCTGTCTCACCACTCCTATTCAATATAGTATTGGAAGTTCTAGCAAGAGAAATTAGGCAAGAAAAAGAAATAAAAGGCATTCAACTAGGAAAAGAAGAAGTCAAATTGTTCCTATTTGCAGACAACATGATCATATATTTAGAAGACCCCATCATCTCAGCCCAAAACCTCCTTAAGCTGATAAGCAACTTTGGCAAAGTCTCAGGATACAAAATCAATGTGCAGAAATCACAAGCATTCTTATACACCAATAACAGACAAACAGAGAGCCAAATCTTGAGCAAACTCCCATTTACAATTGCTACAAAGAGAATAAAATACCTAGGAATACAACTAACAAAGGAGGTAAAAGATCTCTTCAAGGAGAACTACAAACCACTGATCAAGGAAATAAGAGAGGACATAAACAGATGGAAAAATATTCCATGCTCATGGTTAGGAAGGATCAATATTGTGAAAACGGCCATATTGCCCAAAGTAATTTATAGATTCAATGCTATCCCCATAAAGCTACCATTGACCTTCTTCACAGAACTGGAAAAAAAAAAAAAAAAAACACTTTAAACTTCATATGAAACCAAAAGAGAGCCCGCATAGCCAAGACAATCCTAAGCAAAAAGAACAAAGCTGGAGGCATCACACTACTGGAATTCCAACTATATTACAAGGCCACAGTAATCAAAACATCATGGTACTGGTACCAAAACAGAGATATAGACCAAGGGAACAGAACAGAGGCCTCAGAAGCAATGCCACCCATCTACACCCATCTGATTTTTGACAAACCAGACAAAAACAAGCAATGGGGAAAGGATTCCCTGTTTAATAAATGGTGTTGGGAAAACTGGCTAGCCATAGGCAGGAAGCTGAAACTGGACCCCTTCCTTACACCTTATACAAAACTTAACTCCAGATGGATTAGAGATTTAAACATAAGAACTAACACCATAAAAACCCTAGAAGAAAACCTAGGCAAAACCATTCAGGACATAGGCACAGGCAAGGACGTCATGACTAAAACACCAAAAGCAATGGCAACAAAAGCCAAAATAGACAAATGGGACCTAATTAAACTTAAGAGCTTCTGCACAGCAAAAGAAACAATCATTAGAGTAAACCAGCAACCAACAGAGTGGGAAAAAATTTTCACAATCTACCCATCAGACAAAGGGCTAATATCCAGAATCTACAAAGAACTAATGCAGATTTACAAGAAAAAATCAAACAAACCCATTCAAACGTGGGTGAAGGCTATGAACAGACACTTTTCAAAAGAAGACAAATATGTGGCCAAAAAACATATGAAAAAATCCTCATCATCATTGGTCATTAGAGAAATGCAAATCAAAACCACACTGAGATACCATCTCATGCCAGCTAGAATGGCGATCATTAAAAAATCTGGAGACAACAGATGCTGGAGAGGATGTGGAGAAAAGGAACACTTTTGCACTGTTGGTGGGACTGTAAATTAGTTCAACCTTTGTGGAAGACAGTGTGGTGATTCCTCAAGGATTTAGAAATAGAAATTCCATTTGACCAAGCAATCCTATTACTGGACATATACTCAAAGGATTATAAATCATTCTATCATAAAGACACATGCACATGTATGTTCATTGCGGTGCTATTTATGATAGCAAAGACCTAGAACCAACCCAAATGCCCATCGATGATAGACTGGACAAAAAAAAAATGCACGTAGTATTCCATGGCACATATACACCATGGAATACTATGCAGCCACAAAAAACGATGAGTTCATATCCTTTGTAGAGACATAGATGAATCTAGAAACCATCATTCTTAGCAAACTGACACAAGAACAGAAAACCAAACACCACGTTTTCACTCATAGGTGGGTAATGAACAATGAGAACACTTGGGCACAGGGAAGAGAACTCTCACAGGGCTAGGCAGGAGGGGAGGGGAGGGGGGCATAGCAGAGGGGGCAGGGAGGATGGTGAGGGATAACATAGGGAGAAATGCCTGATGTAGGTGATGCGAGGGAGGGGATGGAGACAACAAACCACTGTGGTATGTATATACCTACACAACAATGCTGCAGGATGCAGGATGTGCACATGTACCCCAGAGCCCAAATACAATAAAAAAAAAACGTGACTAAAATGCCTCAGTGCGTATGTGCCAAAAATTGAACTTTTTTGCTACCAGACTTACTACAAGTGTGATAAAATAATTTTTCTTTCTGAAATTAGGATTCCTATCAGCTTTTTGAGGGCAATATCTGTACCCATGTCTCATGTGTTTTACATGTGCAGTACCTAACACATGGCAAAAAGGCAACAAATAATTGCTCCATTATTAAATTATTTAAATCACTTATTTCAACAAATAAATATTTATTTAACTAAAACCCAGCATATTCTCAAAACCCAAAAGAAAACCAGTACTTTTAATTTCATGATGATTGAACATTGCCATTCTCTGCCCTGTTTACATGTTTGTGAACCAGGAGCTTTGATTCTTTGATGAGTGAATCAGAGAAAATGCAGTTTCAAAATGTAGTATTTTCTAGTCCTCACAGGCTCTCTATCAAGTTGGTAATGTTATTATCCCAATGTCAATGGGGAAACTGAGTCCCCAAGTGGTTAAGAAATGTACCCAAGGTTACAGATCAAGTAAGTGGCAACATTGGAATTTGCATCCTCTCCACTCTTGAATTTTTGCTTCCATCCACAAAGCTTTACTCACTGCCTATTCTAATCTCTAATCTATACTATTGTAGTATGAAAGAGGAATGGTCTTTTTTTAATAATTAAATTTCCTGTTTTATACTCAAACATGGAGACATGCACTCTCAGGTATCAGAAATAATATGCTGGGAACCCTATGCAAAGCCACTTTGAAAATGACGTGGAAAGGCATTACTCTGGACACACAGGTTTTGTTCCTGACAGTTCTGTGGCAGTGACACCGCACCTCGTATTACATTACACCATCTAGGTGTGAGAGGTCCCGAAAGGCAGGATAATGTGATGAGGCAGCAACTCGTGTATCTTGAGATAAGCTCACCATAAAATCAGGCACAAAGTTCTCATTCCAGCGTAAACACAGCAGACAAGGGAATGTTTCTGGAAAAGCTTGCAAGATTCAAAATCTTGTTTTTGTGACCCACCTCGTTGCATCTGAATAGCTGATCAAATATCAAGAATAATTCTTCAAGTCACCACTAAACACTGGAGGACTGTGCCAGGACCAAGTCTGTAAGAAGCTACTAGATTAGAAAATTCAGGATTTTCTCTCTTCCTACTTGGAAAAATTTTTTTTTAAAAAATTGTTCACAAAGTTTATATAGAAGAATCCCAGAACATTCTTGAAACCTAAAAAAAAAATAATGTTTGTCTTGATGATGGTCAATATGGTCAATTATTTCTATTCTCTTGTCTGTTTACCAGGGGGCTTGAATTCTCTCTAATATGTCAATGACAACCAAGTAGATATTCCAGCTCCAAACTTCTCTCTGGGACTTCAGAATTGTGACTTTAACTGCCTCACTCACCTCTTCACTTCGTAACCAAAGAAGCATCTCATACTTAACACGGCCAAAGCAAGACATCTCCCCCAACTTCATCCCCTTCAAGCCAATTCTTCTCAGTCTCTTTTATCTCCATAATGTAATTCCAGTTTCTCAGCCACTTGGGCCAGCATTTGAGAACATATTCTTGATTCCTCTCTTACCCTAAATCCACACCTCCAATCTGTCAACAAATCCCATGAATTTACCTCCGACACATAAATGGAAATCCACCCATGTTTCTTTCCTTCCACTGCTACACCTTCTCTGAGCCTCAAGTAACTTCAGCCTGGACAACAGTGACTATTTCCTAACTCATCTCTCAGCTCCCACTTCTGATCCCCTATAACCTGTGCTTTGCAAAGAAGCCTGGAGAATCTTTTAACAATGCCCATTAGATTGCGTCCCTCCCAACTAAAACCTTTCCATGGCTTGTCATTGCTATGTAGGAAGTTCATTCTCCTATGTGGTTGGGACTTTGTCTTCTTCTTTGCTGTTGGTTCACTGCACTCTCAGCACAGCCCGCAGATCTAGATTCTTATCTTGGGGACCTTCCTTTGGGACCAGGGCTGTACTCCACTCCACCACAGGGCCCTTTGAACCAGCTATGTCCACCACCAATGAATGCCTTTCCTCTCTTTGGTGTGGCCTCTCCTTCCTCATTCAAATCTCAGCATCCTTGTCACCTTCTCATCATCCAGTCTACAGAAGTCTACTTGCTATCACATCAGTCTGTGTTTTCCTTTGATCACTCAATTTTGTTTGTCTTCTTACATACCAGAAATTGTGTTCCAGGGAATACAAGATCCTATTGCCTGCTTTCCTCTGAAGCCTGGCATATAATAGGTGCTTAAAAATGACTGCCTGAATAAATGAATATAAAAAATGTGTAGACAAACTACCGAAAACAAAAGATAAATCTATCAAGGAGACCACATTAATCTCCCTCTTGAACTTCTAAAGGGCAGACATACCTAGGTTCAGAGTTGGCACAACCCAGCTGATTACAACCACATCATAGAGTACCAGGAACTTTCTAGAATCTTTATTCACTTTAACGTTTTAAATAAATATATGCTGTGAATTAAAAGCATTAAAAATATTCATGCCCTTTGACTCAGTAATTCTACTTCTGGGAATCCATCCAAAGGACATAATCCAAAAATATGTAAATGCTTTATACAAAAACTTATTCACCACAGGAGCACTCATAATAGAAAAAAACACACACGAAAAAACTAGGAACAATGTGTTTGCCCTACAATAGAGAAATGATTCAAGAAACTGTGATATGTCCACCAGAAAGAAAACAGGACTCTTTAAAAAATAATGTTCACACACGGTTTAAAATAACACAAGTACATTCTTACATGATATTATAAAGTGAAGAAAATTTGCAAACAGAGCAGTGGGCAGAAGAAGAACCAAGACACAGACAGAAGCCTGCGTGGAAAATGAGTATCTGGTAGATATGGAATTGCCTGGTAGTGAGGTCGGGAAGAATTATTTGATTCGAAGTGTTAAGACGATTGTCTTTTCATGTACAAATAATAAATGAATTAGGTTATGGCTCACATAACCAAGCATGAGTTCCAGAGGAATTAAACATGTAAATAAAGAAAACCAAAATTTTCAAACTACTAGAAGAAAAAGTAAGAGGATATCTGTCTTTATGATATCTGAACGGGGAAATGCTGTAAACCGTCAGTCTCCAACCTTTTGGCACGAGAGACTGGTTTCATGGAAGACAGGTTTTTCACGGACACTCTGGGGGATGGTTTCAGAATGATTCAAGTGCATGGCAGTCACTCTGCACTTTATTTCTATTATGATGACATTCTAATATATAATGAAAAAATTATACAACTCGCCATCACGTAGAATCAGTGGGAGCCCTGAGCTTGTTTTCCTGCAATTAGACAGTCCCATCTGCATGTGACGGGAGACAGTGATGGATCATCAGGCATTAGATTCTCATAATGAGTGCACAACGTAGATCCCTCACATGTGCAGTACACAGTAGGCCTCATGCTCCTGTGAGAATCTAATGCTGCTGCTGATCTGACAGGAGGTGGAGCTCAGGCAGTAATGCGAGTGATGGGGAGCGGCTATAAATATAGGTGAAGCTTTGTTCACTGACCTGTCGCACCCCCTGCTGTACAGCCCAGTTCCTGTTAGGAACCCGTACTCACCTCCATTTCTACAGTTGCTGTATTCCTTTTTTATATTATTATTATTTTTTTTTTAGAGAGACAGGGTCTCACTCTGTCATCCAGGCTAGAGTACAGTGGTGTGGTCATAGCTCACTATAGCCTTGAACTCCTGGATGCGAGCAATGCTCCCGTCTCAGCCTCGAGGGCAATTAGTCAGATGCAATGCTCTCATTCCACATATTCTCCCACGTTTTCTCAACCATCCCTTGTTCATTCCTCAAGGCTTCTGCCCTGTCCTGCCTTGATCCTGAGGCCTCTCACACCTTCCAACCTGCAGAAAAGTCTCCATTTTCTAGACTGAGATACACGTTTTTTAAAACAATGGGAACCTCATGGTGATTATTCCTATAATACTATGTTTTTATTTGATTTTACATCATGTCCAGTTATCATACTTTTATGTCCCAGCAATTAGACTGTGCACTCCATGGGTAGAGACATCATCTTCTTTGGGTTGTTTTTTGTATTCCCGTTGCTTACCTGGCACTTATTTATTGTGTAATTATAAGCCAAACAATGTGCATTATCTAAGTCAAGCTTTTGAGTTAATTGTTATCCTTATTTTACAGGTGAAGAAAGCCAAAGCCCAGAAAGGTTACTTAATTTTCTCAGTCACACAGCTGGTACAGTTTGGAGTCAATGATCAAAGTCATATAATCTGGCCTCATAACTCATCCCTTTGAACTGCTGTATGTGTTTGTGTGTGCATGTGTATATGTGAGCAAGAGAAAGGGGACTATAGGAAAATAACTAGTAATAAAATATTGTAAAAATATACATGTGTGCATTAATGCTCATCTCTTCATTGTTCACTAGAGCCAAGAAACAGAAACAATGCAAATGTCTACCGACAGATGAACAGATAAGCAAAATGTGGTATATTCAGACAATGGTATACTAGGAGTAATAAAAGAAAGAAAATTTGGATGCATGCTATGTATAACATATACCTCAAAACATTATGCCAATGAGAGAAGCCAGACACAAAAGACCATGTATTGTATGATTTCATTTACACTAAGTGTCCAGAATCATGGCTCTTATTACCTGTGTGATCTCCAACAAATTACCGAAGCTCTCTATGCCTCTGTTTCATTATTTGTAAAATAGACATCATCGTATCTCACTCTTAATTGTGAGGATTAAGCTATATAATACATGGACCAGTGACTGAAACGGAGTAAATGCCCAACAAAGGACACTGTTACTAAGTGGCAGAGAAGATTCCAAAGCCAGAATTGTTGTGGATATTAAATAATATATATCCATAATGCATCATACAATAGAGCCTACACACCTTGCTGCCAGGGAGCCTGGGTCTAGATGTCAATGTCGTTATTCTTTGCTCTGTTGTTTTGGAAAAGTTACTCAGTCTCATTTGCCTTCACTGTAAAAAATGGTAACAATAAGGGTAGCTACCTCGTAGTGCTATCATGAGAATTAAATGAACTGATTCATTAAAGTGCTTAGGACAGTGCCTGGCATGCAGTAAGCATCAGTAATTTTTATCCATCATTATTATTATGGTTGTCAGTGACATTCAGGATGAGTTTTCCTATTCTCAGGAAACGTATGATCCAATTAGCCGGGTCCTGACACACAGTTGACACGGCACTGACACTCACAGTACCAGTGCCTCTTTGTTGGATTAGAAACAGCATGCCCTCCTCTGTCTGTCTCCCTCATGAGAACTGAGACTGCAAACTCCTCAAGGGCAGGATCAGTGTTTAATTTTTCCTGTACCCTTTGTGCCTTGCATAGTGTCTGGCTGTGAAAGAGCAAGGCCCTATCAGAGTGAGTTTTTAAAGCAGCCTGACTGAAGCGAAGCCTCTATTTTGCACACCAACCTCAAATCCTCAGTTGCACATTGTTCAGGCTAATTTGCATTTCAGCATCTCAGAGAGCTCTCCATTTAGCTATTCAATTTGCTTCCTCGTCAACTAGAGATCACAACTTGCAAGAGAAAAGAGAGCTTTAGAAAATTGTAGCTTGCCTGCCAGTATCCGTATTTAGATCAGCAGAACTTTTCACTTTCCCCCTTCCATCTCCCTGGAATTCAGGAAACGGGGTTCTAATTCTGATCCTGATACTTCTTTGCCGGGTGGCCTTGAGTAAGTCCAAATCAAAACGTTTTCGGTTCAAAATGTTCTTAGAGGGTGTGCTTGGACCTCAGTTTCCCCATCTGTCAAATATAAGGACAATTCTAAGGGTCCTTCCAAAGGCATCCCACCAGAACATTCACTTCTTTAAGAATGTGTTTACTGAGAGAACCTACCCACTTTCCCCACTCTTGCCTTCAGTGAAAGCATTTTTGGGGGATCTTGGTGAGGGATAAAGTGGAGACAACATCACAACCAAAATCCTTTGGTTGTGAGAAATATATAAAGGAGAAAATTTCTGAATTCCGTCTCTTCCAGAGTCCAAGGAGACTTTCCATAGGGATGGCAAATGGATTTCACCCCCAAGTGGCCTCTCTGATGGAATGAGGTAGTTACCTAGGACTCTGAATTCATTCTTGTATTCAGAAGTATGTTCTGAGTGCCTACTTTGTGCAAGACACAGTTCTAGGATTTAGTGACAATGCAGTGAACAAAAAAGACACAAATTCCTGTCCTTGTAGATCTTGTATACTAGTGGATGGCAAATAATGAAAAAGATAAGCGAAATATGTCATTTATTAGCTAGCATTAGGTGTACAGGAGAAAAGCAGTAGTGCAGAAAATGGTGATATAAAATATGGGGGTGGAGAAGAAGTAAAATTTCGATGGGATAACCATGGACGGTGTCGCAGGGAACGTCTGTTTAGAGCAGGGCTTCTCAACCTCAGCATCACATTTAGAGCTACCCAGGTCTTCACTGTGGGGTGTCCTGTGCCTTGTAGAGTGTTCGGCAGTATCTCTGCCCTCTGCCCACTACAGGCCAATAGCACCCCTTTCAGTTGTGACAACCAAAAGTGTCTCCAGACATTGACAGATGTCCTCGCGTCAGGGGGACAAAATTGTCCCAGGCTGAGCACCACTCATAGAATAAAATCCTGAAGAACGGGAGGGAGGGAGTCAGACAGACAGGGGTTTAGAAGGGTTCTATGCAGGCACTGGAAGTAGAGGGTGAACAGGAACAGCCTAGTCCCCTCCCACAGGCAACTGACATCAAATATCCTCTCGATGACGATTAAATTACACCTGGGATGAATGACATGAGGGAGGAGGATGCAGTGTTACAGGAGAGACCATGGGCACCCACATGGTCTGGGAGATGAGAAATGGCTTCCTGTGACAGTGACGTTTCAACCGAGCCGAGGCATGAGAGGGTTTGGTCAGCTGACATGAGGAAGCAGCAAGTATAACAGCCCTGTGATTGAAGGACCGTGATGCATTTAAGGGACTGAAATCCAAGCATTGGAAGCTGGAGGTGAGAGTCTGTGGATGAACCTGGGGAAGCGCCACGGCTAGAACCTCCATGCAGGACGTGGCAAAGCCAAACAAGATGTGGGTTCTCTTCCTACAAGCAATGGGATCTCAGAAAGGTTTTAAGGAGGCCTGCATCATGATCAATTTAGTGTTCTAGGTCCCTCCCTTAAGAAGACCAAGTAACCTCCACTCCTTAATAGCTGTGTGACTTTGGGTAAATTCCCTCTCTCTTCTGGCCTCGGTTTCCTTATCTGTAAAATGGGGCTAGCAATCACATCCACTGCATGGGTTTATTGTGAAGATGAAATGAGATAATATGTGCCCGGCACTTAGAACAGGGGCTGAGACACAGAGCATAATCAGTAAGTCTCTCAGTCTTGATTCATGGCACTCTTAAACAAATATTAGCTATCATTTTCTTTTCTTTCTCTTGGAAGCTTACCAATGCCTGTTGGTGTAGCTGTCCTATTCAACCCTGTGCCTGCCCTGCCTTCCTCCCCCATCCCTCTCCACCCCAGGACAGTTCATGCCTCTGCTTCCGGAGACCTGCATTTCCACTTCTACGACACCACCTGGTTGCCAGCTTCTCAGCACACCTGACTTTATATTCTCCATCAGTAGTCCTTATTGGGCACACATATTTGATCTGAAAACTGACTGCAAAGAGGTCTTCTCCATGCATGAATGTTTTAAGGTTCAACATTTGCATGTCAGCTCTCAGACTTGTCTTGGGAATGTCTCCAAGAACAATCAACTGTTCCCTTTGAGGATCATCAAACCATTCTTCACCCAACTCACACACACACACACACACACACACACACACACACACGCACGCACATGCACACATGCATACGTACGCAAGACAAATATGCTGCTTCCTCATAAGCTGTATCATGTCCATGAAACTCCTCTCTATGTAAAACTTTCTCCAGAATTCTGGGTCTGGTTCATTTCCATGAGTCAACACCTGAGAGGCTCCCTGACAGTCCTCACTTTACGTCCCCACCAGCACCACCACCATCTCTCCACTGCCACCATTTCTCTGCTTATCACAGTCATGATCAAGAGTGTTTGTGAGTTTGTGTTTTTATGTTTCTCTTCCCCTCAGCCTTCAAAAAGACAAGGTCAGTGCTCATTTCTTGTTGTATCCTCGTTTTTTGGAGCAGAGTTTGACACATAGTAGAAGCTCAATTACTATCTGTTGATAGAAAAATAATATTAGCTCTCCATTTTGAACTGCTTTCTCCCTCTCAGGTACATGACATGCATTATCCCATATGGTTTGATCATCACAGCTATTTAAGGGTAGATAATGTTATCATCATCTCCATTTTACAGATTGGGAACTGAGGCTAGCAAGGCTTAGCAACTTGCTCAGGATCACACAGGTAACTATATAACAAAGTTAACCTAAGTTTTAGTATCCTTGGATGTAAAGTTAGAGAACTGAACTAGCTCTTGTTTAAGGGCCCTTCCAGTTCTAATATTAGACCTAGAAAATCTGACTCTCAGGCCAATGTTCTTTCATTCCTATCTCATTGTCTCCCTATAACTCAAAAGAGGACAATTTCAGGACAAATGCATGTTTTTTTCACAAAACTCACTTTACTTCTATCTTATGTTCTTTTGTTCAGGGAAACACGGGGGAATGAATGACTTAGCCTGGCCCTATAGCTGTGGGAGGCACTGAGCTGGAGGGGTGCCTCCGCAGAACTTGGCTTTGGGGGCCTGGGATTTGAACTTGTGCCACCACCACTGGCAGGATGCCTCGCCGCTGCTCAGATGAGCAATGGTTATGCAATTTGCTTCCCCCACTAAGTGCACCACAGGATGTCTGATCGCCTTGAAATCGCTCTCATTTAAGAATCTGTCTTTTTTGAAGCAGAGTGTCATCTAAAACCTTTTATGGCTTTATGGGAAACTAAATGTGCTTTCGAAGCATGGATGGCCTGGGTCTGTCTGCAGATCTTTTTCACTCATACTAGGTATTCACATCAGAATGACACTGGGTGGCAAGTTAAGTGGTGCCGCTGTTAACCCCACACCACCTTGGCCAATGAGAAGGCATGGAACATACCAATTCTGTCTTTTGGGAAGGAGTAGGAAGGTCCGGGTTGAGTAACCTGGAGAAAATGGAGGGCCATAGAAGACATGGCTGTGTCCTTATATCTTGGAAGGTCGTTTTTTAAAAGAGATTAATTTTTAGGGCTCTCAAGTGGTAAACCAGTCCTAATGCTGAGTAGTCAAGGGAAATAGGTGAATACATCACGTTCGTTTTCCCTTTCCCCTGGTCAGTTCAGTTGACTGAATGCAGCGCTGTCCAAGTGTTCCAGGAATCAGCTGGGTGTCCACAGAGATCACATGCAAGGTCTCACCATTCTTAACTTGTCATGATAATTGCACTAGTAGAAATTTAAAATTACTTTTGACTTTTTTAATTTTCTTCTCCAAAATGCAAATACTTCTTTCTTTTTTCTATGTGTTTTATTGAAACTGTTAAAATGTGAAAATATGGTGGCATTTCTATTTGCTCTAACTGGGTTTATTTACTTACTTCTTCACGCATTTAACAACTTTCATCTACTAGACTGCCCTTTCACACATGCTGGGGATGGAGTTTAGTAAAAACTCTCATGCAGCTCTAAGTCTAGAGCAGGTGGCAAACAACAAACACACAGGTGAATAAAACCAAGAAAATTATTATTAGTAATAAGTTGTATGAAGAAAATGGACTGAGACTACACAGAAGAAAGATGATTTCTTTTTTAAAAAGTTTTATTATTTTTTTGAGACAGACTCTCACTCTGTCGCCCGGGCTGGAGGGTGGTGGTGCGATCTCAGCTCGCTGCAACCTCCATTTCCCAGGTTCAAGCAATTCTCCTGCCTTAGCCTCCCAAGTAACTGGGATTACAGGCACCTGCCACCACACCCAGCTAATTTTTGTATTTTTGGTAGAGGCAGAGTTTCACCATGTTGGCTAGACTGATCTTGAATTCCTGACCTCAAGTGATCTGACTGCCTCAGCCTCCCAAAGTGCTGGGATTACAGGCATGAGCCACCACGCTAGGCTGAGATGATTTCTTTTAGATAAAGGTGGCTCCACAAGGCCACCAGAGGAGGTGACACTAAGGTTAATTGAAGAATGCAAACCATGAAGAAGCTGTATTTGTGTATCAGTGGAAATGAATGCATTTCTCTCCAGACCCCAATCCAGTATTTTCTCTCCATTTCACAACTTTGTTAGCTCTATGTTGGATATTTCAAATTTTTTTTTGTACAACTCAAAAAACATTTCATGAAAACACATTCCATGTGTCTTGAATTAGGCTAAATGCATTATTACTTTTTAAAATTTAATGAGTACATTAACTCTAAGTGGTAAGAATTGATATTAGTGAGGCAATGGCCACTTGGAAGGTTAAGCAATTTATCTGGAGTGAGATGTCTAATAAAGGTTAGAGCTTAGACTTGGGCTCTGGGATGTTGGATTCCCATGCTGGTCATCTTTCCACTGAATTCCATTGTTCGCATCCTTCTGGGCATTGCTGGGGTTTAGAGTTGCTTGGAGGTAGCTAAGCCCCTCTCTATTAAAGAGACTAATTGTCTCTTTCCATGACTCTGGTCCTCTGTTTGGACTTCAGGGACTTGGTCCCCATTACTAAGAGGAGCTAAGATGGTGGCAGAACTATGATTTGAAAGGAAGCCTCAGAAGAATGAAATAGAATAGGGATGCCACAGATCAGAAGCCAGGCTGGGGCACAAGAGTGGCTTGGGCAGCAAAGGACGTGGTGCTAGGATCTTAAGGGCCACACAGAAGTGAAGGCAGTGTCACGCATGGCAGTTTCTTTAGCTGCTCCACTGTACTTGAGAATGGGTCTTCATGGAGTAACTCCAGGAGGAGCACTTAACCGGCATATGCCTTGGTGGGACACAGATCAGACTTTCAGTTAGAAAATAAAGCCAGAGAATATGAGTATGAGCCCTCAGCTGAGGGAGTCTGGAGGACAGAAGGCACGAACAGTGAGGAGGGTCACTAGCCAGCCAATGACCTACTTTGTTCCTCTTCCTCCGGTAGATGGAGTAGATCATGGGGAGAACTATATGGGTCACTCCTCATACTTTGATGCACCCAAATGCTCAGTGGAAATCCATCAGACAACTGGTGCTCAGAAAAGTACCTTTTTCAGGATAAGAGTAAGGTGTACCAACTGTACTGGATTGAATGGTGCCACCTGCCCCTTCCCCTATAATTCATGTCTGCCTGGAATCTCAGAATGTGATCTGATTTGAAAATAGGGTCCTTGCAGATTAATAGGTTAAGATAAGGGTGGTCCCTAATTTGATGACTGGTGTCCTTAAATAAGAAGCACAGACAGACACACAGGCACAGCATGTAAAGATGGAGGTAGAGGTTGGAGAGGTGCCAAGGGTTGCCACAAAAATCCATGAGAAACACATGGAACAGATTCTTTCTCAAAGCTCTCAGAAGGAACCAAGGCTGCTGATGCTTTTCGTCCAGGTTTCTAGACTCCAGAGCTGCGAGAGGGTGAATTTCTGTTATTTTAAGCCACCAGTGTGTGATGACTTGTTGGGGCAGCCTAGAAATCAATTTATCCACCTACTTAACTGTGAGGACCACTGAATTCCATACTATTCCAAACCTCAGGCCAGGTATCGTTGCTGTGTCAAGCTCTGGCTACGCCTCCGTACCCTAATGTGTTCCTCATCTCACATTACGCTGCGGTACTGTTTCCTTCTCTCCATCTCCACTCTGAATTCCTTGTGGGCAGAAATCAGATGTAATTCACTGCTCTTTCTCCAGCTCCTGGAAGATACTTGGCGCTCAGCAAATGTTGAAAGAAGGAATGAATAAAATAAATACTTCTTGACCAACACAGTCTTTCTGATGACTCACAAACCCCAAGCGACCTAGCATTTTATTTATCCATTCTACTGATAAATTATTAAGTGCCTACTCAATGCTAGGAGCTGTGCTAGGAGTTGGGAACACGGTGATAAATAAGAAGACAAAATCCTGTTTTCTTGAACCATATTATCTAGAGGGGAAGTAGTAGAAGGGGGCAGATAAGCCCAGCAGACAAATACATGGGTGTATTATTGGTGTAGATAACTTTGGAAAATGAGAAGTACTTGAAAGAAAATAAAATGGAATAATACTTAGAGTGTCTGGATTTACTTTAGTTAAATGGTGCTGGGAAAGACCTCATCTCCAGGAGATGACATTTGAGCTGAGACCCAAATAATGAGGACTCATGTCTTCAAAGATGTGAAGGACGAAGCATACAGGCAGTGGGACAGCTAGTGCCAAGACCCAGAAGCAAAAGTTAGTATAAAGTGCTTAGAAAACAGAAAGAAGGTTTGTGAACCAGAAACAGGGGCCTGAGGGGTATGGGATAATGTCAGCAGGATAGACTGTCCCTGCTTCATGGTCTGAGGCTGGAAGAACTCCAAGCCATAGAAGAGTGACTTACATGTTTCTGTTGCAAGGAACATTGTTTACAATTACGATTACACTAGATGTTTATGGTCGGGAAGGGAGAGCCCCATGGATGGCCAAATTCCACATAACGAAGGATGCATGTTCTCACCAAGGCCAAGAGAGCAAAGCCAGGCCTTGCATTTTCTCCTCATGAAATCACAGAAGGCCTGAATGGCCACCCACGGAGTTTGTCCTCACTTGGTTCCATTCATGCCTGGCTCTTGCTTTGTTTAAAGCATCATTTTCTTTGTGTTCTAGCAAAAAGGCAAGGCAGAGCTGACTTATGGAGATCATGTCTCTGGCTGATATTAGCCATCAGTGGTATAAGCTTTGCAGCCGTACTGTGTCCTGCAGTTTGGTGGTAGGGATGTGAGGAGTAGCCTCTCGTTACATGGCTGTTTTCTTTGCCCTTGGTTTTTACATTTTCATTAAATCATAGAAGTTCCTAATCGCTTCCTCATGGCCAAAGTGCCCCTTGATTGGAATTCTGTGGAAAAGAGAGTTTGCATTATTAAATAGTGTTTCTAAAGGTATTTGAGTGCTTTTTGGTTTCCTTCCCCTCCAACTTCTGCTTCTTTAAAAAAAGTTTTTAATTTGTTGCAAGGTATTCACTTACTGCGTACTAGAATTGCTCTCCAAGCTTCTACAATCGTGTGGAAACTGTAATTCCCTTTATTACTGCAGAATTACTTTTAGCCTTCAGTTAAGATGACTGGACAAGAATCAGATTATGCAGAATTAGTATCTATTTTGCATAGTGCATTGCTCCTGCTGCCAGGGGTTCCCTTTGCTTGCTAATTTTTTGTGTGATTTTTAAAATAATGAGATTTAAAATAATCGGCGCTTCATCTCACATAAGCCTCATGGTACCCTGGGGCACATAGGCAGAAGTAATCCACATAGGAAACAAACTGTCCTCTTCAGAGAGGTGAACTGACTTGTCCAGGGACATCCATGCAGAGCTTGTCAGAGCTACAAAGCCAACCAGGCGCCTGGAAATGCAAAGCCACTCTCTGCACCTCACTCTGCTTCTGGAGTATAATTTTCTAAAATACAAGCAAACAGAAAAAGAAAAGGCTGCTTCTGAGATGTTGGAACAAAACAAATTACATCTAGTGAAATGTTTCAGTGAGTTTCTTGCTGCACACTATTGATAATTAATGTCTCTTCTCTACCCGACATAAAAGTTGTTCTAATTTTACTTAATATAGAAAAGATATAACATACCAGAGCTTAGACACACACCACCACATGAGTCAAGGTTCTTTCCTATGTTGTATATACACATATATATGGATTTGGCTTATGCAATTATGGAGACTGACAGGTCCCAAAATGTGCAGGGTGACTCAGCAAGCTGGAGACTCAAGAGGACCAATGTCTCAAGAACTGGGAGATCCAAAACTAGAAGATAAAGTCTGAGGCAAGAGAAGAGTGATGTTCTAGCTCAATCACTCAGGCAGGCAGAGTTGCTTCTTAATCAATCTTTTTGTTCTAATTCAGGACTTCAATTGATTTCACGAGTCCCACCTAAACTCTAGAGGGCAATATGCTATACTCAGTCTACTGATTAAATGGCAATCTCATCTGGAAACATCCTCACAGACACACGCAGAATAATGTTTGGCTAAATGTCTGGGCACTCTGTGGCCCAGTAGAGTTTAACAGATAAAATTAATCATCATGGCCAGGTACAGTGGCTCACACCTGTGATCCCAGCACTTTGGAAGACCAAGGTGGGCAGATCATGAGGTCAGGAGTTCGAGACCAACCTGGCCAACATGGTGAAACTCCATCTCTACTAAAAATACAAAAAAATATTTTTAAAGTAGCCAAGTGTGGTGGTGCATGCCTGTAATCCCATCTACTCGGGAGGCTGAGGCAGGAGAATTGCTTGAACCGGGAAGGTGGAGGTTCCAGTGAGCCGAGATTGCCATTGCACTCCAGCCTGGGTGATAGAATAAGACGAAAGATAGAGAGAGAGAGAGAGAGAGAGAGAGAGAGAGAGAGAGAGAGGAAGGAAGGAAGGAAGGAAGGAAAGAAGGAAAAAAGAAAAGAGAGAGAGAAAAGGAAGGAAGGGAGGGAGGGAGGGAGGGAGGGAGGGAGAGAAAAGAAATTAACTATCATAATGGCCCAAATATGGATTTTGCTTTTATAGTTTGCTAGTTAAATGGCCTTGGTCAAATTACTAAACCTTTCTGAGTCTTACTTTCTTCATCTTTACATTGGAAATAGTAGTATCTACCTAGTAAGAATATTGTAAGAATTAAGTGACACAGTTTTGTCAAGTGTCTAGCACACTTTCTGGCCCAGAGAAAAGGCTCAATAATTGTTTGTTATTTATTATTATTATTTTCACATTATTATAACAATAAATTCAGGAACACACAAATAATGCTTTTGTGTATATTTTCACATATATTATTTGTTGCATATTTGAGTCTAAACATTTTTCTTAATTTTGGCAATTAGAACTTTTATTCAAAACAGAAGTCTAGCACTGGAAGTTGGAAGGTTCCTATGTATATTATGACTTTGGTGCTTGCTTACTGGGTGATTTTGAGCAACTTGTTTAACCTCCTGAGCCTCCTGTATAAAACCATCAGTCCTGTTGATTTCACCAGCTTGGTATAAGGATCAAATAAGGATCTATACATGACACAACTTTGCATGCATCAATCCCTCCAGCAGACACTGACTGGGCTGGGGAGGAGGCACCTCCTTGGTGCCAGGTGCCACACCAGGTGCTGCCATTTCAAGTTGAGCTGGATGGAGTTGCCTCCACTAAAGCACACCCACCAGACAGACCTATAACTGGAATTCAGGTCAATCAGCTTAGGGATTTTTAATTTTCATGGCCCCTGTTGACATCCACTTCATCTTCTGCATCTGTATGAGGGCGTGTGATGAGATATAATGGCCAACTGCATTCATGGAAGTCCCTTCTCCTTGGTATTGATGAGCCTGTTATAGGATCCCTAACTCACTTCTGAGAGCCCTCCCTTCCAATGAGATATGGACCATTGGGAACCAAGTCCATGGACAAGGATGATAAAACTGTAGCAGACAGGAATCCCCTTGGAGATGAAAGAGAAAAAGAGCACTAGTTTTACAACCAGACAAATCAAAGTTAAAACTTGATGATACTGTTTACAAGCTACTAGACCTTTGACCAATTACTGAACCTGTACACCTCTGTTTCCTCATCTGTAGACTGGGACTGGTAATTCCACCTTGAAAATTTAGTTTAAAAGTTAAATAAGAATGTGCATATAGAACACTTAGCATAATAATTCATGCAGTAAATGTTTAATAAATGTCAGTTTTTATTAGGAAGAAAAGAGAGCTAAAATGTAAAGATGTGTAATATAGATCCCATCTCTTTTCTGCTGAAAATCCTTCAGTAGCTTGCCAACCAATGTAGAGTAAAAGGCAAAGTCTCTAGAATAGCCTACAAGGCCTTCTACCACTCATTTGCTCGCCATCACATCTCTGTTCTCCTCTCCCTATACTCCCTTCCACACTCACTCCATCCCAGCCATAGCTCCCATGCTTGGACAAACAAATTACAGGCTACCTGAATGCCTTTGAAATTGCCAGCCATCCTACAGAAGACGGAGCATCATAATGATGAAAGAAGTGGGCTCCAGGGTCACACCCCTGGGTTTGAATCCCAGCACTGTATAGGATTTCAGCAATTTATTTAACATTTGTGTTTTAGTTTCTCATCTGTAGATAACATCCACTTCATCTTCTGGAGATAACAATATCTCCAGATATCTCAACAATATCTCCATGATATCTCATCTGGAGATAACAATACTCCCACCTAGCTCACTGAACTTGACCTCTCTAAGTAAGCAAGGACTAAATAAGAACTGGCTGCATGGCTGCCTAGCTGATGTTATAGTAGCAACATTCTACGTACCTAACATCTCATCTACACAACACAGCGCAGAGGACGTATCTATACATAGTGAGGGTGTTTCCAGATTAAATTAACCCCAGTGGATGCCTGAAACCACAGACAGTACCGAACCTGATACATACTATTTTTTTTTCCTATATGTACATACCTATGGTAAATGTACACATTAGGAGCAGTAAAAGGTTAACAATAACTAATAAAATAGAACAATTATGACAATATGCCAGCAACACTTCTCTTGCTTTGGGGGGCCATTATTAAGTAAAATAAGGGCTCCTTGCACACGAGCGCGGTGATACCATGACAGTGGATCTGATAACGAAGATGGCTAAGTGTCTAACGGGGAGGGAGTATATACAGCATGAAGACATCAGACAAAAGGAGGATTCATGTCCCAAGAGGGACGCCACTCAAAACAGCTCGGAATTTAAAACATACAAATTCTTTATTTCTGGAATTTCCCATCTAATATTTTCAGACTGTGGCTGATTACAGATAACTGAAACCATAGAAAGCAAAAACACAAATAAGAGGGGACTAGTGTCGTCCCATTTTACAGATAAGAAAACTGAAGCCAAGGGCAAATACGGCACATCTAGGACTCAGCTCCATCCCCGGCTGGCTCCAAAGATCTTTCTACTCTCTGTGTACCCCTAAATCTGTTCACACCCTCTCAGTTTAGCTTCATATTTCAAAGTCACTAAAATATGGTCTCCAGGGGCATGGATTTGTATATTGTCTCTGTGGGCCTGAGTTTCATAAAGGGGCCTTACATCTTTGTACTTGTCCAGTGAGCATGTGTGAGCTAGAGAAGCCCCCCTTTTACTCTATACAGCAGAAGTCATGTAGGCAGACGCCACCCAAAGAGGAGGGGTGCTCAGCGCCTGTTGGAGCTGCATTGCCTTGTGGTTATCTCATGAGAAAGTGGGATGACGTCCTAAAAACACTTCTTCGGTGCCTTAAATTGTCCATGCCTTCCTGTAGTACCCAACCTTCCAATGAGTGAACTAATACCTATAAAGAGCATCCCATGGTGTCCAGCAGTCTGAGATCCTATAAGATCCTGGCCAAGTGTCCAGGCCCCCTAATGTAGGCAGAAAATGAGAGAGAGCCAGTACAAGCATATGTGCACATGTGTGTAAATCATGGACACATAAGGTGCTGGAAAAATGGGGCACTAGGGCCTAGGCTTATGGGTAATCTCTGTATAGGAAGTGTTTTATTACCCACGTGGGTGACCAAGTAGAAGAACAGAAGGTACAGATATGCTCAGAGGCAGGGCTTGGACGTCGAGCCTCTAGACAAGCCCGTGTCCTAATTCTACTCGAGACATGGCCACATACAAAGGGTCCTATGTTTCTCTCCTTGAGGATGAAAGACACCAATAGACTAAATACACTATAATGTCAAAGAGGCCAGTCAGGACCAAAATACTTCTTCATCATAACCCAATCACTGAGTGCCCACAGCCATCACTATAATGGCTACAAAAAATAAATTACTTATTTAAAGTCTCTGTCTTCAAGGGTCTTTTGACTTAAAATGTCAAATTAGGTGGACTACCAGCCAGCGGGGCAATATTCTTAAGACTTGTTACTAGGTCAGTACTCGTGGCAACAATGACTTAAGATATGCCTTTTACTAGTCATTGAACAATAGAGTCTATCAACACCACTAATGCTACACTGCACTAAACAAATAGTAACAATGACGGTAATAATGACAATAATAGCTGCAAGACAGTTACTGTTACCTGGATACTTTCTACATGTGCCAAGTACCAACTCTAAGGACTTTACACGCTTTGACCCATTAAGCCCCATCAACAACATCGTGAGGCAAGTCTTTTATTATCCCATTTTACAGATGAAGACTCTGAGGCTCAGAGAAATGGGAACTTGCCCACGAGATAGGTTAGAAAGTGACAGTACCAGGATGCATGTTGATATGGGGCTTACACCAAAGGCAAGCTCTTATCACCATTGCTAGGTCTCTCTAGTTTGCTCCACTCTCTGGATCTCAGATTTTGGACCTGCAAAATTATGGGGTCATGTACCAGATAAAGTGATTTCTAAAGGAACATCTGGAACTCCAGCATTCCAGACTTCTAGACCATTCCTTAGTGGGAAACAGGAAACACCATCTCTTTCTAGGGATTCAGAGGCTCGTTCCAAGCATGAGGGTCTCCGTGAACAACCTCACGTTTTTCCTCTTCCCCTCCATAAAGAGCAATGGTTTAGGACCTAGAAATAGCTTCAGAGGCAGAGGTGGCCAAAGCTGTGTGAACCAAGAATACTGTGCATTTCCTTAAGCCTGCCTCTGCTCATTCTGTCAGGTCATCAAGGTCGAGAGTGGAATCCCTTATCCAGAGAAGAACGCTCAAATTCCTCAGCCCGACATTCAGGCCTTTCTGGGGTCTAGTCTCAGCCTGCCGTAGTAGCCCACCACTCTCTCCTCCCTCTGTCTCCAAACAACTATCTTCTCTGGCACTCTGCATCTGGTTTTATTCTCCCTAAAAATAACCATAATTTCAGGAAACAACCATTTCCTAGCTCACTGCTGCACTGGCTCCTGGGTACAGACTGTCCACACCCCTTTGCTCTGCCACCCTTAAAAACCCTCCATTCTCCCACAGCACCTAGGTTACTACAAGTGGGTGTTGCTCTATAACTGAGGAGCAGTTATTTTGTAATTGTTAATAATGGCATGCCTATAATAGTGAACGAAAGAAAAATAATATCAAATTATTTATATAGATATGTGTGTATGTATATATATTTAATAATCCCAATTCTGTAAAAATAAATCCTTTTTCTTAAAAGCCTCGAAGAAATTCTCTGGGAGACTCTCTGGGCGACCCAAAGAACTAAAGGTGACCCAAAGAAAACGTCTGTCAGCCTGATAAACGTGGCTCCATCCAACAGTTAGGAACACCCCAGGCCACAATTGCACCCTGGCAGAGACTGAAGCAGGTACCAACCAATGTTAGCCTTTTCTCAAACACTTCCCAGGTCCAAGTTGAACTTCGGGCCAGGCCAGAACAAAGGAGGACTGGGTCAAACTCCCTGGGAGACTTGGTCATGCTCTGCTGAGAGACATAAGGCTTCATGGTGAGGATGGATGCACCCCCGTAATGAGCAGTTGCAAGTGCCCGTTCCGACTCTGCAAACAGGCCGGAATGTAATGTGGAAGCACCGCCTACTGTGGCTACAATGGCAGGGCAGCTGCCGCATCGGGTGAAAGCAGAGAAAACATTCTGTAATGTCTCTGTGATAATAAGCTCTAGTCAAGCATGAGAAGTGGCTCCTGGGGAATGCATGGCAGATAGATAGGGTGGCGTGGACGACATATTTGCTGGCTTGCTTGCAGGCTCACACTCGTAAGTCCGCCTGCTCCCCTCGACACACACCCACACCAGATCAGAGAATCACCCAAGCTTTCTACTTAGAAAACTTAGCTCCTCTACCACTTCTCAAGAAATTCACCTTTCAGGGTCTGTTCCTGGAATCGCATTAGGTATTTTCGCTTATCCAGAAAGGTTAAAAACTCTTATGACCCTCAAACCAGCTTCATTTTCCTTCTTAAGTTTTGAAAGCAAAACTCAAGAGACTCACCCCAAAATGAATTATGCATAAGATACGATAAGATGAGACTCTGCCTGCTGCTAAGGGACTCGCCTTAGAAAAATGTAATCAGATATTCATTTCCTGATATTAACAACCGCTAAAAGGGAGCTCTGATTTCTGGAACAAATACCTTAAGAAGAAAGTTTAAACATATATATTTTAATTGAATTTCTTCCCAGCCAGAATGTAATTGACAGAATCCTATATCCACCATGATCCACAGGCTCTGTAACTCCTAAGTCAGCCGATCTACCAGTAAGACTTTTCTAGGTTCTTAATCCTCTTATCAACCACTCAGGTTTCCAGGGAGACTCATTAGCAGAGCTGGCAAATACTGTAGTCGGCATCGTTATCAACCACAAAACTTTTGAGCATCTGCTGTCTGTATGTTTATTTGTTTATTGTCTGTCTCATTTTAACTAGAATGTGAGCTCAAGGAAGCAGAAGATTGTATCTGTTGTGCTCACTGCTGCAGCCCTGTACCTAGAACTCTGCCCGGCACTTCGGGATCTCCCAGTACATCTTTGCTAACTGTGACTCTCTTGTGTACTGAGTAACTGGAGCCTGGGAAAGCAAACTGGTCCTGCCCCGCGGAGTTTTTTAGTTTTCCTGTGGCTGAGCAGACACACACACATAAACACATATTCGAACAGAGAAAGTTGCAAGAGTATATACTCTAAGAGTCACATGGTTGGCACAGACATTAGGGGCTAGGAAAGGGAGCGGGACTGGGGAACCAGGGTCTCCTTGTGGTTCTTGCTTTTGCCAACCGCTCAGTGTCAATGTAAGACCTTGAGCAACTGAGAACTCTTCAAATGCCCGAACTTTATGGTTTGGGGGAAAATGCATGTGCCTTATCAGAAACCAGAGGCACCTGTCTTTCCTCCCCCACCAAACCAGACCCTAAGTCCTGAACACGCTATTCCCAATTTTTTTGTGAATCCTGCCACTGGTGGAATTAGACACAGCACACCTTTTTTCTGGCCTTCTCAGGGTCCCTCTCCTGTCTGTGAGATGATTTCCTTCTCCCCTGAAGTTTCAGGGCACTGGAATGGAGAGCCTATTGTTGATATTAAAATAAAGTAAGTCACAAATGGAAATAAAAAGCTTCCCTCTGAAATAGTTTGAGAGTATTTATTTTTAATGGCTGCAAAACAGGGAAGAAGCAGCAGGTGCTGAAGAGGCATTTATTCAGGCGTTCCCTTTTCCACTCAATAAACACATATTGAACAGCTATGCTGTCAGGGATTGTGCTACCAATTGAGGATCTACAGGAAACCATCGAGATGCAATCCTGCCTCAAAAAGTGTACAGTCTATGGAGGAATGCCAATGATAAATAGATAACAAAAACAGGGTGTGGCAAGATGTACTATAAGCAAAACACAGGGTGTTACAGAAGCAAATTAGGGGCGAAACTTCTTTCAATCCCCAGTTCTACCACTTAGAAGGCGGATGGTGCAAGCAAGTCACTTCCTATTGATTTTGTTACTCAAAAAGTGGGAACATTTTTTACTATGTTGCAGGACTGCCCTAAGGATTTGGCAGGATTTCGAAGCTAGTGAGCTTAACAAAGCACATAGACACTGCAGACACTCAACGCATTGTAAATACTGTTACTAGAAAGGGAAGTCAGGACCCAAATGAGGATCTGCTTCCCACTGCTTAGGAGTGGATGAAATCAAGCTTTTCTCATGCACCTGATCACTCTCTTTCTTCCTGGCTGCAGAAGTCAATCCTCCCCTCGTCTGTGCCAGATGGGCATTCCCTGCATAGTGCTGATGTCTGAGCATAGGGGTGGGAGTTGGGTATCAAGATCTCTGGCTTTAAGAAAATCCCAAGAGCTTCCTCAATAGCCTTTCACTTATGGCAAGAGTAGCTAAGAAGCTCCAGACCATTCTATTAACAAGAGCCTCCACTGTCCAGAGGGCAAGGTGTGCTTTGCTCACTGCCAGTGCAGGATGCCAAGGGATGGCTCGAGAGGGACTTTGGAGGTGGTGGTGGGAAGCAGATGCTCTGTGTCATCTGCATCAAGCTTCCTTACCTCAAGCAACCCAAGGAAACATAAATTGAAGTGAAAAGAAAACACTTGCTATGTTAATTCTTCAAATGCTGAGCCCTCCTGTTCCTGAGAGAGTTATGGGATAAAAATCCATTCAAGTGTTTGAGCAAAACCAAGAGAAACTGAGAGGCACTTTAGATCCTAGACTAGGCTTCTAAAAAGTATAGGCCCCAAGCCACTCCAACCCCAGTGGAGACGTCCCGGACCAGCTTCTGCCCTCTGCAGTGATTCCAATACTCAGCACAGTATCCAGCATGATGGCAGAAGGATGGGCACTGGTAGATGAACAAACAAACTAACCAACGAATGAATGAAGAAAGGAAGGAAGGAAAGAAGTGAGTGGGCTTTGGAACTGCCTTGCATCAAATGGCATTTATAGTGAACCCTGCCTGAGAACAGGCAAGTGTATGAGATGGATGTTACCCCTGCCTCCTCATACTCCTGGCAGCAAAAGGGTGCTACTGTGCAATTAACTCCTTCCTGTCCAGCCTAGTGGGGAAGCCAGCAGCCCACCTCAGCAGGCCATTACACCAGCAGTAGGGGGTCCCCAAAGCCCCCAGACCAGATTTCATTTTGGAATGCATGCTCTGTCTTTTTTTTTTTTTTCTGCTGCTCTAGCAGCAGCAGTAGCAACAGATTTACTCTCCTAATTATGTTTGGCTCTGGTTAAATTAGTTTGCATTCCCTGAGCACACATTGGTTGGGGGAAGGAGAGCAGGCAGTGGAAAGAGGTGGCCTGAGAAGATGCCAGGAGGTGCACAGAATCTACTCGAAGGATGACGCGTACAGCAGAGCCATCAATCAGACATCAAGCAGATGCTCGAGAGCTTTTCCACAGTGATACACGGACCCAAGAGGGAGGGAGAAAGTGGGGTTCTGCCTAAAGTGTCTACTCATTCATTCATTTGCATGACAAATATTTGTCAAAGGCCTACAATGAGTCAGATGTTGAACTAGGAGATGGAGAAAACTGCAGTGAACCAGACAAACGAGGTTCCCTGACCTCATAACCTACCTTTTAGAAGGAGGGTGAGAGAAGAAACAGAGAGAAGCTCGAACTTTGGATGCTCTGGAGCCAACGCAACAGAGTGAAGTGATGGGGACCATCTAGAGGAAGTTTGTGATTTAGTTTTTCATTGGCAGTTGCAGCTTCAAACAGCAATAATGAAATAACACAACTACCATTTATCCATTCATTTAGTGCTTACTGTGTTCCAGATACTCACTGAATATTTCATTTAATCTTCCTCAAAACCCCATGAGGCCGGGCACAGTGGCTCACGCCTGTAATCCCAGCACTTTCAGAGGTCAAGGCAGATGGATCACTTGAGGTCAGGAGTTCAAGACCAGCCTGGCCAATGTGGTGAAACCTTGTCTCTACAAAAAATACACAAAATTAGTCGGGTGTGTTGGTACACACTTGTAGTCCCAGCTACTTGGGAGGCTGAGGCAGGAGAATCGCTTGAACCCGGGAGGTGGAGGTTGCAGTGAGTGGAGATCATGCCACTGCATTCCAGCCTAGGCAACAGAGCAAGACTCCACCTCAAAAACAAAAACAAATCAAAAACAAAAAAACCCTATAAGATAGGTATGGTTATCCCCATTCTATAGACAAGAAAGGCAAGGCTCAGAGAGTTTTAGTTATCTGTTCATGCATATGCAGTAGGTGACTTTTAATGCCATGTTGTCCCTGTATGCCCTTTTGAAAAGTCTACAATTAATAACAGTATCCAGTGATTAAAGCACCCACTAAATACCAGACACTGAGTGCTTATAGAAAGGAAGTCTTTCCTGTCAGGATTTACTAGTCACATTTTACAAACTGAGACTCAGAGAGGCTGATGAGTTTAGCTGGCATGGCAAAACTCTTAAGTGGGGAAGGCAGGATTCAAACTGGTCTGAATGCCCTTGAAGTTTTGTTTCCACCTGGAAGATAATACAGTCATGCACCATTATAAGGACGTTTCAGTCAACAACAGACTGCATATGTGACAGTGGTCCTGTAGGGGTCTATGGAAGCATATATAGAAACCTGATATATGGCACTAGATATCAGCATTGCAGATTGAGTCAAGGAAATGACTGATATTCAGTAATAGTGCTGGAACATTTGGTTTTCCACATTAAAAAATCTATAAATAAAAGTGTACATGCCACCTAGGTTTGTATATGTACACTCTATGATGTTTGCATAACAACAAGATCGCCTAAGGATGCATTTTTCCGAACGTATCCTTGTCGTTAAGCAATGCATGACTATACAAAGCAGTCTGATGGAGCTAATATATAATTTCCTGGATAACCGGGATGAAACTGTAAGATGTTTGAAAATCCTAGTTACAGCACAGGAAATGTTAGTCCTCTGAGATTTCCAGTTTTTCTTCCAGGTAACCCAGAGTTAAGTTCAATGCTTTTGGAAAAAGTTACTTTCAGGTGTGAACTAGAAATAGAAAAATGCCTAGAACCCAAAGCAATGTGCTGACTATGAAACTGTTAAATTGTGGTATCCTGAGCAGAGACTTCAGTAGACAAGCCAGGACTTGGGCTGCGTGGATGAGAGCTATACATACAGGCACACCAGGCCCTTTCTTCACACCCTTTTTGCTCAGCAACTTCTATTTTCTAGGAAAGCCCAGCTGCCTGGCTCAGAAAATCTATTTACATAACTACTTGTCATTATCAACTACTGGGTTAGCTTTCTCTACTGATGTCCAAGCCAACATCTCACACTCCTGAAACAGTTAAGGGCATTTTAGGATTTCCATGACAAAACCTGTTCTTTGTGCTTCAGTGCTTTGCTTAGTTTTCATATTTGCAGTGAACTCAAACCTAAAAGGGGATTGTCAAATCAGGCATAAATAAATAAATAAATAAATAAATAAATAAATAAAACCACACTTTGGGAGGCCAAGGTGGGTGAATCACTAGCTCAGGAGTTCAAGACCAACTTGGCCAACATGGTGAAAACCCATCTCTACTAAAAAATAAAAAAATTAGCTGGGTGTGGTGGTGTAGGCCTGTAATCCCAGCTACTCAGGAGGCTGAGGCAAGAGAATTGCTTGAACCCTGGAGGTGGAGGTTGCAGTGAGCCAAGATTGCACCACGGCACTACAGCCTGGACAACAGAGCAAGACTCCATTTCAGGGGGAAAAAAAGCCATTACAAATGGAAGCAGCCGTTTTGATTTACAAACACTGTAATCTTCCCCAGGCCTTAGATATTTTTTTGACAACATCCAGATCACAGCCAATTTAATTTTGAAAGATAGCTAATCAAGTAATTTACTGTAGTACCTCTCTTGTTTTTGCTTCTGTAAAGCAGGCTGGGAGCCTTGCATGAGGAAACCAGCACTTTATTGAAGATTACGAATTGACCCTTCAGGTATCATCAAGTGTTTACCTATAATCTTCAGAAACAAGATAACTTCTGTACATTCATTTCAGCAACTTGAGCATTTCAAGGAGCTGTGTGAAACGATACCTGTTTACATGGTGAAAGCTTGAAGCGCCAAACATTTTTTATTATGTGATACTTCTTGAACCCCTTAATTTTTTTAGTAACTTATGTGGATAAATTCTCAGTTTTGAAGGAGAGGAGTTGAACTGTCCCATAATCTTGATTTTGCAATTTTTTTATACTTCCAATACCTTAACATATATACACTTGAGAGAAACAAAAATGGGTGTGGATTTGAGGATTTCACATATTGTGAGATCATTAGTGTTAACCTAAGGTTTTTATTCACTAAACTTTGTTGAGCACTTACTACGTGATAGAAATACGAGCTCTCTATCATTAGATTCACATTCTGGCCTGGATAACAGGGCAACCCATGAAATTTTACCTGCTGAATATTTACATCCTTACCGTGTGCCCGGCTGTGTTTAAAGTGTTTTACAAATGTTTAATCCTCGTGCCAAGCCTCTAAGATAGATACTGATTTGCCTCTTTAATTACCTATGCTTTAAATTGTATCTGACTTCAGTCTCAGCCATGAGATTTTTCTTCTCTCATCATGTAATTGTATCACACAGGATAGTTTTTTAAGACCCATTTTACCTTCTAATGCAGATGAACGTGTCACAGAGTTGAAAACTGTTGCTGGTCTGCTAAGTCCTCCTCTCCACAACCAATTATCTAATGGCTCTTTGTGAACAACTTCTGTTTCTTTTCGAAAGATGTTTCATGATTATCGGGAAAGCGCAGAGCCCATAGACATTACCCTGCCAATCTGGGCAGATAAACATGAAAAGCAGCCATTCCTCCCAGTTACCCATGTCGCTGGCCTCTCCTCGCCTCCTCTCTGCAGTGATGTGCAGGCAGGGATTATGAAAACTCTTACAGGAAGTTTAACAGGAGGAAGGAGGAAGGAACATCATGATACATTTTATGAAGGCACTTTTGAAAGTGTTTCCAACATACCATTGTAGAAATAAACATCAGTTTGGTGGTTCAAATCCCAGCTCCGCTCCATACTTGCTGTGTGATGTTGAGCAAGTTCCACAATCCCAAGCCCTCTTCAAACCCAAAAGAAAAAGAGCAGGGCCCCAAAGAAACGCCCCCCCTTGGTTCGAGTATATTGTACAGGATTTCAGGTTATATAAGTAGAGGTTGAAGGTGGCTATTTTCTTTGTACAGCTCAAACGTTTGATTTTCCAAACCAGGAAACTTCATTTCTACATGTGCTAAATAGAATCTATAGGTTTCCTTCAGCTGACAAAAGGGAAGCAGCTGAAAATTGGCATGCGTGTTGCCTTTAATTCAAGCTTCTGTGTCCTTTTTCTGGTCCTTATGGTTTAGGAGATTACATGCGGCTCCTGACCCCCAGGGAGAGAATGGCATCAAAGCACCCTCTAACCGGGGCAGAATGAGGCTGGTGACCTGAATTTTCTGGCTTCTGTGGGTTTATGTCGAATCTCCAGTGTTCCTTCAGGTGGTATTTTGTGCTTAATTATACTTAAAGGTTTGGAGGGTTCCATAGGTTGGAATTCCATTTGAAGCCCAAGCCATCAAACCACAGCTCCCAGGTTGCCATTTTAAGCTTCTTGTTTTTAATCATGTGGGTCTTTACCCAAGATGTACTTTTTTTCTCATGTGAAAGGGATTTTTATCTTTTAAGCAGCCATTTATACATACAAAAGGCAGTTTTTTGTTCAGAAATAAAATCACCTGAATAAACTAAAATCCATCATGTAAATATTTCACAAATTATCACTAAGGGCTTTGTAATGATTCCTCTTTGTAACCTCTCATTGTGATCCTTAGATTCTGTTATGGTAGGAAAGATAAAACCCAAAGTGTTTTTGGAGCACAACTGTATGCAACATCAATCTGAACCATGATGTGGTAAGAATCAAATGTGAACATGAAAGTTAAGAGAGGCCAGAATGTAATGAGATAGGCAGGTTCTATTCCCATTTTACAGATACTAAAACTGAGGCCTTGGAAAACGACATGGGGTTATTAATGCAATTAAAGCACTTATCTGGAGCCTGTAGCTCCTTTCCTGCTCCTCTCAGTAATGTCTTAGATTTATCGGCTAACGGTCATCAAGCCAAACTGCCTCTTTCAGTTAGTACGACATATCCAAAATCCATTTGCATCCTTCCAGGGGCAGGACCATGCAAAAAGGGGACAGCAGTGTTCTCTCTTAGCAGAACAGGGCCTTCTTGGAACTTACTAATGACCTTAAAGCCCACAGCAAAGAGCTCAGATATATGGGTTAGGCAGCATAGGGCTGCCACTCTGGGGCAGAGCTGAGATGATTTGGCTTACACCCCCTAAGATGCCAGGCTATGTTCTGTATCCTGAAGGTGCCTTACTTGACAGGTGGAAGTCAGGGGTTATCTTGGCTAAAGGAACAGGTGGCTAAAAGAAACCGTGTAATGATATCAGGGTGACCACCTCAAGATGACTGCAGGTCCTCCAACGCTATCACTATACCTTCAATCTGTGCAATAAATCTCTATGAAAAATGCACATCTCATCTTATACCTTCCCTGATGTCACTCAACATCCTCCTCCATTCTTGCTTTCATGATGCAAGCCAAGGGTTCTGAGTTCCAAAGTGGATGACCTGGGCTGGAGCCCTGGCTTTGCTATTAAGCTGTGTGACTTTGGGTTTATTACTCACCTTCTCTGTGCCTCAATATCTTCATTTTACAAATGTAAATAACAGAAGTAATTATCCCATGGGGTTGATAGCATCAACAATGAATTGATACATTTAAATAACATAAAACACTAAGTATTCAATGATGTTACATATTATTAGGCTGACCCTTATGGATACTCGACCGTTTGTTGTTTGCATAAATGACAATTTTGGATGGGGTTCAACCTAACTATTATTAAAGTTCTCGGCCTTACTGAAGCTTCATCTTTTCTTCCTTTGATTTAACTTAAGCATCACCGTTCCTGGAAGCCTTTCCTGATGTTCAATCTGAGTTCATTCTCACATACAATCATGTGTTCACTTACTCAACCTGACAGTATTCAGCACTCCTGGCCACGTGCCAGGCAGTGGAAATGAAACAGTGAGCGAAAATCCAGGCAGGAAAGACACAACCTAGTGAAGACAATCAATAGAATCAGTGCCTCTCTAGGCCAGTAGAGGGCGCTACGGGGAGACATGCATGAAAATAGGATCTTGGTGGAGAGCCTCAGTTTGAGGTCCGGGAAATCTTCCCGGAGCACATAACCTTTTCCCAAGTCCTGCAGAAAGCAAGCGTAAGAATTGGTCAGATGAAGAGGAGGAGATTCTTCCAGAAACACCTGGACCTTGCTGTGAAGACAGAGCCTGGGGAAGAGAAGGCTGTCGGATGAGGCTGCAGAGAGAGAGCTTGTGGTGGAGAGGGTGGTTAAAGAGACCACATTACAGAGACCCAATCATAAAAGGCCTTGTAAGTCACCAAAAAAAATCGGGGCATAATCTAAGGATGTGCTCGCTGTCAGGGGCATGAAGTGCAAGGCTGCACCTGAGTGAGCGCTTCCGTCCGTTCCGAGGTGTCTTGCTGGTCTCCCTCTAGTCCTACCCCTGCTGGGCTTTATCTTGAGGTCAACAGGAAACCCTTGAAGGGGTTTCATTTGGAGAGAGACACTTTCTTAGCAGCATTTAAGGTGGTTCACTCTATTTTTTTTTTTTTTTGAGACAGAGTCTCGCTCCATCGCCAGGTACCAGGTTGGAGTGCAGTAGCGCAATCTCGACTCACTGCAACCTCCGCCTCCCGGGTTCAAGCAATGCTCCTGCCTCAGCCTCCCGAGTAGCTGGGACTACAGGCGCACGCCACCAAGCCCAGCTAAGAGGTAATTCACTCTAGCTCAGCTTGGCTGATGTACCAGAGGGAGGCAGGGGGAAGGCAGAAAGCCAGGCTGTTATTCAGGCATGAATAATGCCATGAATGGAGGTCTTTATCGCCAGCAAATCACTTACGACACTGATTTGTAATTTGTCTTTCACTAGACTCCGAATCCCTTGAGAATGAGGATTTAGGAGTCTCTCCCACCACCGTAACCTGTAGGACCAATACATAATAGATAGTCACTAAACGGTACTATTATAATTGTAGCTACTATTACTAATACTTTGTATTGTTATAATTAAGAGAGACAAATGTTATTGCTGTAGTACCACTTAGCCAATTGGATCCCATGGAATAGTAACCTTCTGAGATGGGTTAGGTAATGTTTTGGATATTGAGAGGGAAGGAAGTCCCTGCTGTCAAAGAAGTCTGGGAAACATTTGCTTATAAACATTAAATGAGCCGGGTGTGGTGGTTCACATCTATAATCCCAGCACTTTGGGAGGCTGAGGTGAGCGGATCTCCTGAGCCCGGGAGGTCGAGACCGATCTGGGCAACATGGTGAAACCTCGTCTCTATAAAAAATCAAAAATTAGCCTGTCATGGTGAGTTATGTGGTCCTAGCTACTGGGGAGGTTAAATTGGGAGGATTGCTTGGGCCCTGGAGATGGAGGTTGCAGTGAGCCAAGATTGCTGCACTCCAGCCTAGGCAACAAAGTGAGCACTCTGTCTCAATCAAAACAAAACATTAAATGGTGTTGGTGTACACACATATATTTCTAAACTCTCACTGCTGAGAGGGCCTGAAAGCAACAACACCTCTGTCGCAATGAGCAACCAAAAGTGGAAACAATCTGAATAACAAGATAAATAGCATAGTGTTGGATTATAACTCAGAGTATGACACAGACATCCATGCTGATATACATACATGATTGCATAAATAAATAGAAGAGATGAGACAAATTTCCCATGCAGAAGAAGAACTACAAGTGATTTATGCAGACACCCGCCTTGCAAGGAGATAAAGCCTAACTCTTACCCCTTGAGCTTGGGCTTGGGCTTAGTGACTTCCTTCCAAAGAGTATGGTAAGGAAAGATGGCAAAAGAGTAATCGTGTGGTGAAGAACCCAGACAAATACTGCATCAGCCGGCTGATCAAGCTTAACATCATCACTAATAAGCCATGTGGTAACATGTGCCTTTCATAGGATGTGATGAGAAAGGCACTGTGCTTCGGTAGTCTTTCTCCCCAAAGCCCATCATCCCTGTCTAACCATGAGAACAGCAGACACACCCAAATGGAGGGACATTCTGCCAAATACCTGACCAACCCTTCTTAAAGCATTCATGGTTAAGAAACACAAGAAAAGTCTAAGAAATTGTCCCAAGCAAAGAGACCCTAAGGAGACATGATGACTAAATGCGACGTGATATTCTGCATAGAAACCTGAAAACAAAAAGAAATCTGAATAAAGCACGGAGTTTAGCTAATAATACAGTTGTTCCTTGATATATGCAGAGCACTGGTTCCAGGATCCCTGCATGTACCAAAATCCTCAAGTCCTGCCGTCAACCCTGAGGAACCCACATAGACGAAAAGTTCAGCCCACTCTGTATGAGGGTTTATCATCTCACACATGCTGTATTTTTGATCCACCTTTGGCTGAAAAAAAAATACGGGTATAAATAAACCCACGCAGTTCAAACCCGTTGTTCACAGGTGAACTGTAATATATTAATACTGGTTCATTAGTTTGGGCAAACCTATCGTACTAATAATGTAAGATCTTAACAGCTGGGGAAAATGGACACAGGGTACGTGAGAATTCTCTATACTGTCATTACTACTCTTATGTAAATCTAAAAGTATTCTAAAGTAAGAAGTCTGCTTAAAAAAATAAATGATGTCTTTACTATCTGACTTCTGAAATACTTTAATATGCTGAGACATTTTGAATATTCCCAAATTAATATGACTAAAGAACTGAATAGCTGTTACATTCTCTTGGGTCCTACTGTTCTCTAGAACAGTTAGGAATACTAATAACAATAGCCAGCATTTATTAGAGAGGCTCTGAGCTTTGTGGTTAATAACTTTATCCCGTGAGCCAGACTGCCTGTTCACATGTTAGCATCACCACTTAAGAGCTGTAGAGTCTTAAGAAAATTATTTTATTTAATTGTGCCTTGGTTTCCTTAGCTGAAAAATGGGATTAATGATGCTACCTAATTCACAGGGTCATTGTGAGTATTCAATATGTTTATATAGATGAATGTGTGGAGCATGATAAATTCCTCAATCTATATCACCCCTCATCATGACTTTTTGAGAACTTTCCATGTGTCCTTTCTCTGCATTGTGAATCTCATTTTATGAAGTAGTTCTCAGCTATCATGTTATAGAGAAAGAAGAGAGTTCAAGTAACTTGCTCCAGGTCACACAACTGGATAGCTATAGGATCAAATCCAGATTGGAGAAAGCCTAAAGCTGAGGACATGACTTAGGATCTTGGAAAGAAGCAGTAGGACCCTGAGGATCCAGGAGAGAGAAGAATTTCCAAGAGATAAGAGAAAAAATAAATGCATGGAAACACAGCATCAAAATTAATTGTAGTCTACTTTGTAATTTGATGAGCACCTTCGTGGTTAGTAATTGCCACCTCCCAGGAAGTCTTGGTAAACAGACCACCTGTGCTAAAGCTGTAAATGCACCCCACCTCCCTCTTCCCACACACATCTCCTAAAGGCCAGTAACCAGTGGACCTTTCTCCACTTGGTCTCCTTCTCTGTAAGAACATAATTTGCCCCTAAAATGTTCAGTTCCCCTCCCTACAATATGGAAGACTTCCTACAACTTTTCTTCTTTTGGCCCCGGCCGGGAAAGCTGGACTCCGTGATTTTCAGTCACCTCAGGTCAAGTGACAGAGGTTCAGCAGTGCTTACTCAGCATGACTGGGGTTTTCATCTGTCAGCCATCTACACAATTAAGAAAAAAAAAAGGAACATGCAAAGCTCTCCAGTATGAATGATGCAACCCTATAAAAGTCCACACGAACCAGAAAGAAGTCCCCCCAACTCATAATGCGCTGTGAACCCCCAAACAGTGAACATGGTACCTGAGGCATCTGCTGGCCTCAAACAGACACACAGTAGGTAACCCAAGGAACAAGGGTTCCACTTAGAGATGGAACTATTTCCTAGGGCCAGAGGAGTCACTCATGGGATATGAGCCCCACGTCCAGTTTCCTCTGTCAGTGAAAAATACTTGTCAGAGCCTATCTCCTGCAAACACTGAATAGGAGAAAGCAAAAAGAAGAAGAAGATTCTCTCCACTGGCTCTCGCCCCATCCTTTCCTTCCCTTCAGGAACTTAGGTTCCTGCCAACCTGTAGTCTCTGCCCCAGTTTTGCACCGAACTTGATTTCTCTCCTTACATCTGTAGAGGATTTATGATTGAGCAAGAACAAAGACGAAAGCTTGGGAAATGCAGTCTCAGTCTTCCTGAGTCCTCTCGAATTGACCTTCCTTCTGATTCTATAATACACAGCTATGCCTTTTGCTTAGCCCTTGGCATATAGGTAGAGTTTACAGGATCAAATACAGGATGTTCAGTTAAATTGGAATTTCAGAAAAAATCTTATAATACTTTTCCAGTGTAAGTATGTCCAATGCAATATTTTGGATATACTTACACTAAAAAAAGTATTTGATATTTATTTGAAATTCCAATTTCCCCAGACATCTCATGTTTTATTTGGGAAACCTGGCAACCCTACATATAGTGTAAGTTATTTTTTCAATAGGTTGCTTTGTTCAAATGGTATTATACACCAAGGCCCAGTATATGAGTAAATTAAAATGAAAAGACTGAGGTTCAAACAAGAGGAGCAGAGCTGGGAAACACAGGTAGATTTTCAGAACCCAAGACACGTATTTCTTTACCTTACTGTCAGGAAAAAAAAAAGTGTGAAAAGCTTCGAAATGTGCAAAAAAGATTCAAGGGTGTCCTGTCCATCTGGGTTATCTCCACCATATGTTGTCTTTGAGTTATTCTTCAACTCCATAAAACTGACAATAATGTAAATAATTCTTGTGTGTAGACATCATTGTTTATACCGAGTTGATTATTTCCCTGTGGACAGACCAGTCTCTGCATCTATTTACCTATGTCACCATTCTTTGAGTGCGTATAAACTTGGGGTCCTCTGAGTTCTCCCTTGAATTGGTTGCAACATCTTACCAATTCCTTCATTAGTTACTGGGTTAAAAAATCTTTGACATGTGTTCATCTTAGAAGATTTGTTAACTTGCCTTTTACAAACAATTATCCTTTGACAGTTTGTCATTCCTCTCTGCAGCTGACCCTGAAAGGAAGTCAAAGACGAAGACTGTGCCTAAGTAGTTGTAGGGTGATATGAAATAAAATGTCATGAAATAACATGAACTGCATAGAGAGGAATAGAAGACGTTTCTAAAACATAAATCTGATCTTCTCACTCCCTGTGGGACAATACTTTGCATGCATGACCCTGAGAATGAAGTCAAAGCTCCCCATCTTGGTTGGCAAGCTTGCTTTGGGCAGCACTGTTTCTCTACCCAGGTCTTTGCACATTTCAGGAGCTTTCCCACCCCTTCTGCCTGGGGCTCCCTCCAACCCCTCTTCAGTTCTCAGTTTGGTTTAGATGGAAACCCATCCAATAAGCTCTTAAGCCCCTGGGCTTCATGAACCACAGCACTTTTCTCATTGTGTTGCAATTACTGTTTAATTGTCTGTAGCCTGCATCAGACTGCACTTTGTTAGGGCAGGGATTGAAATTTGCTTTAGTTTATTTACTTACGCATTTCCACCTCCATCAGAGGGTGTGGTACACAGTGAGACTCAAAAAGCTGAATGAATAAATGAAACTGGAAGCATAATAGGACCACTTACACCCAGAGGAGAAGGAAATTGAAGAGATAAGAAATACAGAAAAGAGGGCAAGCAAACGCCTACTATGGATATTTTCTTAGGAAAACTCTTTGGGGAACGAGTCACTAAGCCACCCACCTCCCCCGTGTACTGATTCACTGTCATCCAATGATTTCCTTTCATCTAAGCACATAGACCGATTATTAGATCATTCAAGAGTGCAGCATAATAATGTTCGCCACTCTTCCTGTGATTTTGAATTGTAAAATTGGACAGATCTACCTAAAATTTCAGTGTTTTATAGTCCTTCTAAAAATAATAGTCTTGATTTAAAAGGAAGAAAGAATAAATTTATGCTTCAACTCCACCCACCCACACCTAGCGGAAAGCCAGTGAGCTTGGAAAAGGTGCTTTCAGGAAAGAGGCAAACTGGTGAATCATTTTTGAATGGACTGTCCCGTCTCTACCTTTAATCATCATTTGAAAGCACCCATGGAATTCCAGGATCCTCTATCTCCTGAGGATTCCCAAAGGACAACCTGAATTTTAGCTCTCTCTTTCCAAAGTGCGCTTACTCTGGAGGCTGTGGTTTCCATTTGTCAAAGTCATTCACTTGATAGCCTTGCACAGGTGAATTAGCTAAATGGTGTGTAGGGAAGGGCTCCAAGTGTCAGTAAGCATTAGCCCCCCAATCGCCCCATCTCCATGGTGAGTGTGGGCCCACCCTCTTTGTGGTGAAAGGGAACTGAGACAAATGTCTGCAGGCTCCATCCCTCCTAAATTCTTCTAACAAGACCCAGCCAGCCTTCAGGGCAACAGCCACTACTGAATGTCTACTGCTCCTTTGTTGTTCAACAGCTGTTATTTCCTTTCCCTGTTCTTCATATGAATGAACAAATCTCCCAGCAAATGCAATCTGCTGAGGTGGCTGAGGCCGGAGAATTGCTTGAACCTGGGAGGCAGAGGTTGTAGTGAGCTGAGATCACACCATGGCATTCCAGCCTGGGCGACAAGAGTGAAATTCCATCTCAAAAAAACAAATAGCTTACAACAGCTATCATTTCCTTTCCCTGTTCTTCATATGAATAAACAAATCTCCCAGCAAATGCAAAAAGAGGTCAAAAAGCCAGACTGGAGTGAGGCTGTGGGTATGTTCCTTCCTGGGGGAGAACTCCTATGGATGCGGCTGGGGCACATGTTCCATCAGAACATCTTGCCAGAGAGCTGCATCTCATTGCTGACGCTCACGTTCACCTTTCAGGAAGCAAGTTAGGTCTGTTTCAAGAGACATAAAAGGGTTTCAAAGAAACACTAGAAGAGAACCAGAGCTGAAATATACTGAGGGCTTACCATGTGCTAAGCACTTTGCTAAGTGCTTTACATGGATTCTCTTATTTACTCCTCCACAGGTCTATGTGGCTGGTATAGTTAGGCTGTGTCCCCACCCAAATCTCACCTTGAATTGTAGCTCTCATAATTCCCACTTGTTGTGGGAGGGACCCAGTGGAAGATAATTGAATCATGGGGGGCAATGGTACTGAGGCAGGCTTGGGACGCCAACTGTGGCATTTCTGTGAGAGGCTCTAAGTGCTCCTATTAGCTCCTGATCACCAGTAACTTCAGACCAAGGTTTTAAGAGAAAAGTCCTCTAGGCTGGAAGAGTGTGAAATAGGACCCACCCTTATGTCTTCCCCTGAGATTCAAGCTGAACCTCAGGACATTAAGGAGGCTGTCATTGGAGCCAGAGATGCCTTGGCCACTGTCTTTGAGAGCACTTTGTAACTCATGGCTTAGAAGAAAGCCTGCAGAGCTGGCAGTCTAGGGAGATTGTTTGCCGTAGTAATATTCTACTGTAAGGACCCTCCCTCAAAGATAGCATAGCTTATTTGTGCATTGGCTGAATAGCACTAAATTTAGATTCAGGACTCACTGACCCTAGTTTGCTGGTTTCTTTTAACTTTAACTCATCTCGACCGTTTTTTTTTTTTTTTTTCAGTTTAAAAGTCTTCAAGCCTATGTCAAGTCATTGACTCAAATCACTGAAGTCATCAGGTTTTGGGGATTCAGAGAGAAAACATTGCTGCTGTTAAGCAATTAGAAGAATGCTGACTTCCTACGAGAATTGAGAATTGCAACTTTATAAAAACTTTGTAGGAGTATTTGCTTGGGAATTGGAGAAAAACAAGTATAAATTTATATCATTTAAGAAAAAATGTCCAGAGTTCAATTTATAAAGGAGGACTTGACCACAGGGCAGAGTTTTTTCTTATTTTAAAATTAAATAAAAGCAGCACAAACTGTATTAAGCTTGTGCACCCACCAAATTGCTAACGATTGATGAGAAAAAAAATGAATTTATTGTAGCTTCACATATGACCAACAATTTTTCAACCATATATCATGAGAAATATAATAAAAATGGAATACAAGTTGGGCTAGAGAAAAAAAAAAGTTACAATTCTGTGCTTTTTTTTTTTTTTTTTTTGAGATGGAGTCTTGTTGTGTCACCCAGGCTGGAGTGCAGTGGCACGATCTCAGCAACACTGTAACTTCCACCGACTGGGTTCAAGCAATTCTCCTGCCTCAGCCTCCTGAGTAGCTGAGACTGCAGGGGTGCACCACCATGCCCAGCTAATTTTTTGTATTTTCAGTAGAGCCAGGGTTTCACCATGCTGGCCAGGCTGGTCTCGAACTCCTGACCTCGTGATTCTCCCGCCTCCAACTCCCAAAGTGCTGGGATTACAGGTGTGAGCAACCCCACTGGACAACTGTGCTTTATTTTTATTGTTGCTTAATCTCAGTGTGTCTTGGTTTTCTTATCTGTAAAATGAAAATAATCATATTTTAGGTTTGTTCATGAAAAGAAGAGAACAGTTTAGCACAATGTCACACACAGAGGAATTGCTTAAATAGTGCTTATTATTTTACCTTTTTAAAATATATAGCTAATATTGTACTGAAATAGCTTTCAAATTAGCCAGCTTTTGAGAATAATGGGCCTACAGGCTTCTACCTTTAAGAACTGTTGATGTTATTGCAGGAATCAAACAGATTCCTGAAGACTGTAATTTTATTTCATCACTTAAGTACTTTTAGAATGTAATTATTGATTGCATTCTGAAGAAAGTTTAGGGAAAGTTTTTTTAATTGATCCATGTAAATGTGTAAATTGAAAGGATACTTTTTTGTTTTTTTAAGACGCAGACTCTCACTCTCTCCCCCAAGTTGGAGTGCAGTGGCACAATCATGGCTCAGAGCAGCCTCAAACTCGTGGGCTCAGCCTCCCAAGTAGCTGGGACTCCTGGCTAGATACATATCTTTATACAATTAGATTTTGTGTTTATATGGCATAGACACACATATGTATTAATATATAGAAAGAAAGAGGGAGTAAAACAGAGAGAAGAAGACAATTTTGGAAGGGCCTCTGCCTATGGGCAAATGAGATGCAAAATGACAAGGGGAAATTAACTCTTCTAAACTGCCCTCAATACCTTACTATTGACATAATTTTGTTTGATTATAAATACATATATGCTACTTTATTGTGTTTGATTTGTGCAACACAAGCAATGGTTGGTCTTCCATGAAGTTTTGCTCCCAAGCAAGAAAGGGTGACTCTAAAGCAGAATATAAAGCTCAAATGACTACATTTGTCTTTCAGGCAATGAACAGACACAGCTTACCAAGTAAAGCAGAGGGAGGCAACAGGAGTTGGTGGGGACTGTGGAAAACTGGAGATTTCAATGGAGAAAGGGCAGCTTCTGCTCAGCTGTAGAGAACTGCTGCCATTTGGGAGGAGAGCTGGGTATTTTCTAAGTTATTTATTATTTGCTGTTTTCTCATTTTTTTTTTCTGGTTTTGTTTTTGGTTAAAAGCTATAAAGTTGAATATATGTCCACTTTGGCTACCAGAACAAAGTGCAATAGACTGGGTAGTATTCTGGCTTAAACAACAGAAATTTATTTTCTCATGGTTCTGGATTCTGAAAATAAAAAAATTAGAGTGCCAGCATGGTTTGGCTCCAGGGAGGGCTCTCTTCCTGGCTTGTAGACCTCCACCTTCTCTCTGTGTACGCATATGGCAGAGAGAGAGGAGGGAGGAGAGATGGAGAGAGGGAGAGAAAGAGGAAGAAAAAGGAGAGAGAAGGAGACAGAAAGAAGGGGAGAGAGTGCTCTGGTGTCTCTTCTTCTAAAGACACTAATTCTAGCATGAAGGTCCCACTCCCAGGTTATCGAACCCTAATTACCTCCCAGAGACCCCACCGTTAATAGAATAGATAGAATTCCTAATTCACATTAGGAATTGGGACATCTACCTATGAAAGCATTCAGTCTGTAATATGGGCTTCAAATATTTTAAAATGCTGGGTAAGTCAACAAACTCATCTCTATACCAGCAAGTGTTTATCTGGGCCAACCATATTGGTTTATGATCAGATAAATTCTACCCAATATGCTTCACCACATTTATTACTTTCAAATCAAAACACACACACACACACACACACACACACTTTAGAAATGTTGTCAAATGCTTATTCAGGAGTCCACTGTCTCCTGGGGAGGAAGGGGTGGAGAATATTGCACAAGCTCATGGTCTACTTCCTTGATTGGAGTAGAGAAATTCCAGGGTATGGCGAGAGATGAGAGATGAGGTGAGGCTGCCAGGTATGAGGGAGGGCTTGAAGCCTGTGATCAATTTGATTCCAGCTGATTCAAGAGGCAATTGGGAACCACTACCTTGTTTCAGGAGGGAAAATGCCAGGATAGCAATTACAGCGACGAAAGATGATTCCTCTGACTGCATGTAGAATCAACTGGAGGAGGAAAAGCCTGCCGAGAGAAAAGGCAGGTGGAGTCTATTGCCTGATAGTATTCTCAGGACTGTGCCATGGGGAGAAATTATCCTGTGGCTTTGCACATGCTGATTTCTGGCATGGGAATTTTTTTCTCTCTGCTCTCAGGCACCCTGTTTTCTCTGACTGACAACCATAGGCTGTACTGAAGTGTCACAGCCTCCATGAAGCTGTCAGCATGGTTATCACTGCTATCATTACCTTTACCAAACAGTTACTATGTGATTGGTTTCATATGGAGACTTCTCACATAATTCTCATCATATTCCTCCCAGGGAGGTGGAATTAGCATCTTCATATGCCTAGATAAGAAACCTAGTAACAGTGAAGAAAAGTAAGTTTCCTACTATCTCCCAGGTACCAATTGACGGCCATGACTTGAACCCAAATCTTTCTGATTTCAGTTCCTGAGCAGCCATTTAATACTTTACCTTCTTTGACTCCTCACAGAGAGCATTGTATATAACCTCCGATCTAGCACTTACTGTGTATGTTGTAATTACCTGATTAGAGCTCTTTCTTTCCCCCATGACACTCTGATTTTCTTAAGAATTAAGAGTGGGGTGTATCTTTCTTTGTGGTCTCCAGAGATCCAGCTCAGTGACTGGCCCATGGTGGGCACTCAGTACACAGCAGATGAATGTTACTGATAAATGCCCACGGGGCCCTGAAAGGGACAACTGGACACTGGCAATCAGTGAAGCTGGAGGTAGAAGGAGCCCCGCCATTAAGTGAGCAGGAAGTTGAAGAGGAGCTGCTTTGTGGGTGACTTTTTTCCACATATCCGAAAACTCCTTTTGCAGGAGTTAATTCAGAGCTCAGAAGGAAAAGCTAAAACATTTCTAATCTGAACCCCAGATCTTCAAGGCCATGGGACAGCTTCAAGAATCTTGCTCAAATATTGGGATGTATGGCTGTTTGGTGCTGAGAGGAAATGTTGCATGGAACTTAGCAGCAAGCTCTATAGACAGACTGCCTGGTTGTATGCCCAGCTCCTCATCTTCCCAGCTGTGTCACCGAAGGCAAGCTACTTCACTTCGTGTCCTCATTTTCTCATAAACACAGTAGTGCTAATAAAACAGCCTATCTCATAGCATTGTTTGGAAAATTGAGTGAGATGCTATGCAAAAAATGCTTAGCAAAATGCTCTATACATGTTACTTAGTAGTAGTATTCTCGTATTTCAAATCTCCTTAATTGAAAAAGGCATGATTTGGGAACCAAGGAGACTGGTTTTTAGACCTGATCAATCCCATCCTGGGACTACACTGATAAGTCCCTCTTACATGTGATGGTGGCCCTGTTTCAAGTTATTGCCCCGGAAGCCAATCTTAAGATACATGTATAATTTCATCAGCATCTCATCTGGAGAATGGGTTGTAAATTCCTGCCTTATGTATTTCACAGGGTTAAAACTGAATGTGATCATGACTTGAAAGATATCAACAGTTATGATCTTATTCTAATTATTATTATATTCATAAGTAGAATATTTCAAGAGCCATATGGCCTTAATTAATCATGGATAACAACCAAAGTCATTCTTCTAACCACGAATAATGCTGGATGATAAAAATAGCCTATAAACGGGGATGAATACAATGAAAATCCTGTGTGTGTGAGAAACAGAACTGTATTTTCTGCAAGGCTGTGAAGCATGTTTTCGCTCATTCTTTCCTTGTTTTACACGTCCCCTTTCTTCTGGCTCTCTTACTATTCCAGCCTTGCCTGGCATAAATTTCCCTGAGGAATAGTAGCTGTTGGTGAATCACAAAACATTATTGGCTGCTTACAGCTAATGAGCTATTTCATTTGCTGTACTGCAGAGAACTCACCAGATCTTTCACTCTGATTCTCATGGCCAAGTTCAGTTGTGGAGAAACACAAGCCCTCCCTGCCGTGGTGCACCCTTTAAACGTTGTATATGGAGAAACTGTGATGGCTAAAAGATCGAGACACAAAAGATCAACTTTCTCTAGCCCTAAACCTAGTCTTGATTTGCCTCTATCCTTCCAAATATTCATTCATCTGTCAGCCTTGGCACATAAGAAATTGTCAAAGATTTCTAAACAGGGCAAAAAACTAAAGAGTACTTAGGATGTGTATCTCTTGCCATTGGGGAATTTTCCATCAGAATTTAAATATTTGAATAAGGTGGAGGCACAACAGGTGAAGGTAGGCTTTCCCCAGAGTATCTGTTTCTTTTCCCAATTTCATATGTCAAAGGAGCTTCTGTGCTAGGAAAAAAAGTATGAAAGAATATACCCCTTTACACACTCAATGTAGTGTGCAGAATCATTAAAAAGGAACAAAAAAGAAAGAAAAAAAGGAAAGGAAAGCAGAAAACTCAGTAATCTTATGGTGGACACCTCTCTCTTCAGATATGCCCCTCTGGAAAACTCTGGAATCTTTAATTACAGCAAAATGCCAGGAGGAGCTTCTCGTTGTCTTTGGATCTCAAATGCAGCTCTAGACAGAGCTCCCCAAGAGAGTGATAGATATGATTTTATTAGTTTCAGCAAGACACAGACATGCTGTTCAGTAGAGACTTTTTTATAAGTTGGAAAGAAGGAAGATAGCAAAAACTCCCTGAGACAAATAGAGCTTCAGGCAGATTTTATTAATGACCATTGGAAGCTTGGAGCCTGAAAGTCTAGTGTAGTTGACTCCTCTGAGGTTTCTGATGTGTTTTGGGGGATTTTTTAAAGAGAAAACATGAGATGATTATGAACACTTTATCTTTCAGTATCCCTTAAAACTGCTTAACTGCTGCTGCTAACAGAACATTCAAAGAAGATACTTGAGACAGTTTTTATTTAGTAGCTTACTTTTCTACCTAAAGACAAGGTCCATGGATGCCCAGAGAAGTAAAGGTTATCATTTTTTAGTGTGCTTAATAGAAAGACTAGTGACAGAAAGAAAACCTGCCCGAGTTCTGCTAGTTTGGGACGGATGGACTGTTTTCCCATTTGCTGTAAAACTTGGTGAAGTGTCAGAACAGTGTTTTTTGTGTATCTGTATCACCAGCATTAATACGGCAGCACACAGCAGGTCCTGATGTACATTTATAGCTACCTGTCCACTGAAAATCTGTGGTCTCCTCGCATGAATGGGATTGTCACTGAGAGGTAGCTGCTCTTCTAAAGGGACTGCTCAGAAAGACCCTTTTGCATCTTGTGGCCCTGTTTCAAGTTCTTACCAAAGGAATATAAGCCTAAGAGTTACATGTCATTTCTAGATCTGAATTTTTAAACACGGGCATGTGTCTCTCTCTACTCTTTTTTTCTACTTCCTCAGGCTGAAAGTCTAAGATCTCCTAAATCTTAGGAAATGGAAGAGCTACAGTTGGAAGGAGTCTGGGTCCCTGAATCATTATGTAGAGGGAAATCACTCACTGTTCAGAAACAGTTACATTGACCAGACGCTACAAAGCAGATATTGACATTGTGAGATTTGTTTGTTACAGAGGTATCATTATCCTAATACATTTCTTTTGTACATAAACTTGAATTGTGGGTATTTTTGCTTAATGTAAATGTTTAATTAAGCTCAAATAGTAAAAAACGTAAAGCAAATCATGTTCAACAAACCGATATCAAATGCTGATGCTAACAGCTGTCCAGGATTGAGGGTGAAGATCTGGCTGGTATCGTCTCAAGCTTTCTTGAGATAGAGAAAAGTGAAGACTGGGCAGATGCAGGCACAATTACTATACACTAAGACCATTGACTCCGCACTTTACTCTTGAAGGTGGCTGCACTTATCACTACATATCAGTGAGTGGGTTTCTTTCCCTCGTAGGATTTACAAAGATTCTTTGAGCAAAGGACTTTAATCAATGTCAGTGCCTCTAGGCATACAGTGGCTACAAGTCTTGTACCTAAACCATGTTGTTCCCTTGCTTTGGGAAAATGATCTTAAACCTGGACTGGCCTGTCCAAAAAAAAAAAAAGGAACTACATGGGAATCGCTGATAAACTGGCATTGATTTTCACAGATCATCCTTGTCAACAGGATTTATTGATGTGTCAATGCGTGTTGTTGAGAGGATCATAGCAGGATGGCTTTGAAGGATTTATAAGAAATCTACGGGCTTTAATACACTTGGTGGTACATAACTAACAAGTACTGCACATATTGATTCTTTTCATGTGGTCAATGCAATCTTTAGCCCACTAATTGTCAGTATTGACAAACAGTTCATGATCTAAATGAGCAGCTGGACATCCGTTCTGAGTGGACTGCTTCCAAATGGTGTTTTCCTTGCTGTTCTCAGCCTAACGTTCATGGAGCAGCCTTGCAGGTAATCAGCTATAGGAGGAGGGAAATGTGCGGTAATTAATTCTTCCTTGCTGTCAAATGCTACTATAAAGGGAGAGGGGAGGGAGGAAGAGTCCAGTCAGTGCACAAGTCTGGCACCCAGTTCCATGACACACATACAGCAATATCCTTCAACATGACCTATCTCAAATGTGTCTTCCTAAGAGAAGCCCTCCAAAATCATCCTACCCATGAGGGTTTCTACAACCTCAAACTCTATCTGATTCCAGGCACCAAATCACATATTATCTATGTTGAACTTTATCAATTTATCTAGTTATGTTTCTCTATTTTGTTACGGCTAAATCTCAGTTTTTCAATTGTATATGAGCTCCTTAAATTTGAGGGAAGATAAGAAGACTGGTGATGGATCTTATTTGAAAAGATGATGAAAGCTATTAGTACTGTCCTTAGAAAGATGAACAGCTATCAGATCAGTAAAAGGTTTTTGGTGGGGTTCACGGAAGATCCAGGGGGTCTATGAACACCGCAAACAGGAATTGAACTGGGGTTCAAATTCTTAGTTATGAATCTTATTTGAAAAGTTGATGAAAGGTATTAATGCCACCCTTAGAAAAATGAACAGCTATCAAATCAGAAAATAGTTTTTGGGGGATTCACAGAAGATCCAGGGGATCTATGAACACCCCAAACAGGAATGGAGCTGGGTTTCCAATTCCAGTATTATTACCTTCCAGCTGTGTAACATCTCAGTCTTAAACTTCAGCCTACTAATTCTTAGTCTAAGAGTAATCAGTTGTAACAATCCTCAACCTCTTTGGCACCAGGGACTGGCCTTGTGGAAGATAGTTTTTCCACGGACTGGTAGAGGGTAAGGGGTGGTTTCAGTATTAACCTGTTTCACCTCAGATCATCGGACATTAGATTCTCACAAGGAGCACACAACCCAGATCCCATGTGCAGTTCACAATAGGGTTTGTGCTCCTATGACAATCTAATGCCGTTATCAGTCTATGGCCGGGGGTTGAGGACCCTGGAGTTACAGCACAGGTTTGTTGAAAGGATTAAGTGAACTGATTCATAGGATGTGCTTTGCACACTGTACCTTCAGGATATCTGAATCTATTTTTCCCTTCACTTTACAAACACTTACGGAGCACTAATCTGGAGTCACGTGTAGGCTCATTGCTATGTCCAATGGTTAATCCACCCAAGATACTAAGCAGATGCCTCACTTAGCATATTTACCCAGTTAATGCTTTCTGCCAGATTGATTTGGATTCTTACAATGAATACAACAACCTTTGACTTATTCTACTATATTGGTTTTAATCAAGTATTCACATATTTCTATGACCAAACTTGGACTAAACTCCAAGTCTCTGTGATATACTCATTCAACTTGAAATAAACCTTCTAGGGAAAGAGCATTTACTAAACCTGATTTTCTACAGTGATCATTTAATCTGTTATTTCTGTGGAATTGTATCACGTTGTAAATATAGTTTAACCCTAAATGTATATCTGCTCCCCCTTAAGCATATTAACTGAATTTAGAGTAACTATTTTGTTCCTATTGCAATACAGACACTCATATCAACTTATCTCCATCTCTGCTGTAAAACATTACATTCTCCATTGGGGAAGACTACTATAAAAGTGTAATTAGTAAATGCTGATAAAAAGAGCGAAGCCAGGATATGCACATGTATATTTATTTGATCCTTGAAAGGGCTTTTTTAGACTTGGAAAGAATATTATCTTGTTCTGGTTAACAAAACTATCAGAGCTCATTTATAGGATGGTGGACATCTTTCCAAATATTTTTATCTATTATTTGTCTTCTAAGCCTTCAATCCTGTCCCTTCAAATCTTTATTTGGCTAATAGAGAAATTTACATTTTTCACAAATAAGATATCCTGCACTCTATTATCTGGATGAAGTCTTCTATCTCGTCTTTTATAATTTCTCACTGTATTTTCTGATAATTGAGGTTTAGCACATTGACATTAGCAAAGCATAGAGCTTCGGTGTCTGGAGACAATGATTGACACTCCATTGTCAGAGATGTAGCTTCTTAAGGAAGTGACATCCTGTCTGATCTTACAAATGTCTCCAATGTCCAATTATCACCAGCCATTTGGGTGAGTGACAAGATATCAAGGGGAAATTCTTTCTAGATCACTTTCTCTCTCCTTTCCTTTTTCTCTTAACACAGGAAAGGCTATTATGATCTAAGAAGCACAGACATTAATTCTGTAGTAGTAGTTAAAGTTTGAACATAGGGTTGCTTGTTTTGTTCCCCCAAATTCAAATCTGATCAGGTCATCTGTCCACCAGGGGAGATACCAGTATTCTCTGACACAAAGTTTAATATCTTGCAGCCCTACAGCTCTGACCCTCAGGGAAAAACAAAAGCAAAAATGATAAATACTTGAGACTGGAATCAGTGAAATTATATATGTATATATATCTGTGTATTAAATATATACGTGTATCTAAATTAGGAGAAAACAGAAAGGTTAACTACTCCAAAGTCTTTGGCTTTAGAAAATAGTTGATTGTGAGCTAGGACTGGAAAGATTAATTAAAGAGAACAAGAGTATAAAAATAGTGTGATATCTCATTATTATGAAAATACACAACGATAATTGTATTCACCAGAAGCTTTCTTCCAAGGAATGCTAAATATTATGCCAACATTTCCTCATTAATCTTCCAAGATGATGAAAAAGCAAAAATTAACATTCACATATTACCAATGAGATACAGAGCTAGAAAAAGGTGTTGACAGATACTTTTGAAGCAAGCGTACCTCAGTTTACTCCTTATTTTGAGACAGATTCTCACTCTGTCACCCAGCCTGGAGTGCAGTGGCATAATCCTGGCTCATGGCAACTTTTACCTCCCAGGTTTAATCAATTCTCATGCCTCAACCTCCCAAGTAGCTGCGACTACAGCTGCATGCCATGATGCCTGGCTAATTTTTGTAATTTTAGTAGAGATAGGGTTTCACCGTGTTGGCCAGACTGGTCTAGAACTCCAGACCTCAGGAGATCCACCTGCCTCAGCCTCCAAAAGTGCTGAAATTACGGGTGTGAGCCGCCATGCCCAGCCTCAGTTTACTCATTTGTATGGTAAGACTATTCATAGCATTTAACTAACAGTAGGGTTTTTGTGGGGATTAAGTGGGTAGGACATAGAAAAAGTCTTCAGTGACAGCCCAACGCATAGGGAATACTGAGTAAATGTTAGACAATATTATTATTATTATCTTTAGAATACTTGATGCAAATGAGAGAAAGTCACCTTTATATTTTGTCTGGAACTTCAATGCTCAAGAGAGGAGTCAACCTCTCAATTCTGTTCCTCAAACACCTCCTGCACAATGGTGCTGCAGAATACACCAAAAACCTGTAGGAGTATTCTGCATCTATACAGCACTTCTTATTTACAAAGCGCTTTTAGATACGTGTCTTCTGTAGTCCCTCCAACCATCCGGTAAGGTAAAGAACCCAAAGTTATTAGGTTTAATAAGCAAGACAGTAAGGGGACCAGAGAGGAAGATATACCCAAGGTCACCAGCAAGTTAGAGGCCAAAAAAACTCAAAACCAATTTCATTAACTATGGAGTTCTTTCCATCTGTAGTAGACATACTTGTTTGTTTGGGCTTTGCTTGGTAAAGGGGCTACTCACAGGGATACTGTTTTTCTAATAGCACTGTAATTTTGCTTCTGGAAAATTACCTTTGCTTAGTGTGCACAGGCCAGATTGGAAAATGAACCAAGCTACCCACAGAATCTGAGGGAGTCCTGAGAACTGGGACTCATCTGTTCCAGTGCAGCCACATGTCAATAGCAGAACCTAGATTCAGACAGTTGGATTCTCTCTCCTATGACTTTGAATTTTAAATAGCGGGACACAAGTTCAGAAGAAAAGAATGGTTTCCATCTAGAGATTGAAATTGGATAAGACCATAAAGTCATTTTTGCTGCTAAATCCTGTCTGCTGGTTCCCAACTCCCCAAAGCCTGGTTCCTCAGCCTCCCTGCCCATTATCTGAGCAACCCCTGTAATCCTCCAATAATTTATGTTCTGGCCTATGTTAACAAGAGTCACATTCTGCTTTCTGCAACTTAGGAGCCTTAGCCGATACAACAATATAGACAAGATGTTCATCAACAGAGATATTAAGAGCTTTTCAAGTGCTGGCTGCTATGCTATGAACTATGGTTTCGAATATGACCTGGATGAAAAAATTATAAGTGCCTAAGAGAGTTTTAAAAAGGGGGATATGATAAAGTGCTACAATGAGGGGCTATGAAGTGACAGATATCAGAAAACAGGCCGATCATAGTTATTTGGAGAAACAACAAAAGCTGCCTACAGGAGAGACTTCTTCTGGGTCCTGAAAATGGAGTGAGATTTGCAACCTGTCTTTTTCAAAAACTTGCAGAAACTGGAAGAAAAAAACATTAATGCTCCATTCAAAAACAAAAGTATCTCCCTTCTAAAAAACAATGCCTGATTTATGGAGAAGATCATTCAGGGAAACACAACTCTATGTATTCAGATCATTCAAATGCATTATTTATTATTTGTTCACATCAAGTCTGAAAATAATCACAGAGCAGAAAAGCATGAACTTTAATAAACATTTTTAATTGCAAGTCCAAGAAAAGTATTGTGTTTTTCATTGCATTAATTGGGTTTGCAATTGGGATGACAGTGTAAAATCCCGCTGGGTTTAGAACCAGGTTTTCCAGCTGATAGCCATAATAATACTATGATGATCACAATTTAACCAGGCCGGATACTTCAGATTAAAAATCTATCTCCAAACTATCCCTGATACTAACGGCATTGTCAGGATATGGGGAGGTGTGTGTGGAGGACACAGAAGAGCCTCTTTTAGTTGTTTCTCCTAGATCCAAGGTTTACACAATCCAGAAGATTTCACCAGAGTCTTAATTACCCCTGAGCTTCTGTTGAAGCTAAATAGAGTAAATCCAAAGCACTTTCATCTAAATTATATGGTGTTTATTGAAATCTAGTACCCTTTCCAGTGAATCCTCTGTTTTTCCCAAACATTGATTTCTAAGATCCTCTGACTACAGGACCTTCGCATAGGCTTTGGTCTCTCTTACAGTGTTTTCCACCTCTCCTCTTCTTACCTACATAATCCGTTCTTCAAGTCTCAAGACAAAGTCACTGAACTAGGGAAGAATCCCTTTAAGAAGCTCTAAAAATTAGATTCCAGTTACCCCTCTCATAGCCCCCTTAGGTTTCTCCTCATAAGATGATAAAGCTGTGACTGTATACTGACGTAATTAATAAAATAATTGACCTGTTATCGCTGCTCTTTCAGAGTTTACAGGTCATTATAATTAATAAATAATTATGGCCCTTCCATTCTATCATATTCACTGAAAGGAAATAAATAAACAAATAAGAGTTCTAATATATTTGGCTTAAAATCCTATTATTTTAGGCCGGCATGGTGGCTCACACCTGTAATCCCAGCACTTTCAGAGGCCGAGGTGGGTGGATCACTTGAAGTCAGGAGTTCGAGACTGGCCTGGCCAACATGGTAAAACACTGTCTCTATTAAAAATACAAAAATTAGCCAGGCATGGTGGTGGGCACCTGTAATCCTAGCTACTTGGGAGGCTGAGGCAGGAGAATCACTTGAACCTGGGAAGCAGAGGTTGCAGTGAGCTGAGATTACATCATTGCACTCCAGCCTGGGCGACAGAGCGAGACTCTGTCTCCAAAAAATAAAAAATATAAAAATCCTATTAATTCCAAAGGCTATGTAAATGCTCTATATGTGGATATCCATGGTATTAATGCATATTAATTATCAATATACATACACATAGCAATTCATTTCCCAAGTTCAAAAATGCCTTTGTCATGAATCACTTTTCTTCAATTATATCTTAATTTTTAGTTCTTATTTTCTTTTTCTTTTTTGAGATGCAGTCTCTTTCTGTCACCCAGGCTATAGTGCAATTGCACAATCTCAGCTCACTGCAACCTCCACCTCCCAGGTTCAAGTGATTCTCCTGCCTCAGCCTCCCAAGTAGCTAGGATTATAGGTGCCCACCACCATACCTGGCCAATTTTTTAAAATTATTTTTAGTAGAGATGGGATTTCACCATGTTTGCCAGGATGGTCTCGAAATCCTGACCTCAAGTGATCCACCCGCCTTGCCTTCCCAAAGTGCTGGGATTACAGGCATGAGTCACCACGCCTGGGCTTAGTTCTTATTTTCTCTTACAACAGATTCTAACTCATCCTGTTTTCTTTTTGGTCCTTCACAACAAGAAGGGCACAGCTAAATCTGAGTCTCCTGCAGTCTTTTATTCCCTTTCTCTTTATAGTCTCAATTTCCTATTTCCTCTCTCTAGTTTTTTAAACTTTTTGCCTACCTATCCTTTGTAGTACCTACCATCCTAAGTAGAAACCTTCACTCCCTCATCTGTATGTCATCTGCACTCTGTACTTATATCTGTCCTTGCATTCACCACCCTGTATTATTTTCACTGGTTTCAGTATCGCATTGCCAACAAGACTATGAGCTCTTCAAAGGACAGCAGCCCCGTGAAGAAGTTGCCAGAAGTTGCCATTTTTGAGCACAATACCAGGCATGTGACACATTCTTGGTAAATATTTGTTCAACTAAAATGCTTCAAAACATATTTTTTTTGTAAAGGATTGATATCTCAATGGCTGTAATTCAAATCTTGAACTTCCCTCTACTTAATCTTACTGTTTCATTTTCCCAGCTCGACTTCCTACTCTCTCCTGCTAGAGAGATACAATTCCTGTTGTCCCCTGTCTTCCACATGATTTGATGTCACAAATATGATTAATGTGCTACTCAGCCTCTTGTCCACCTCACTAATAATAATGTTAAAGAACAGTGGCCCTGCTATAAATGCCACTCTGACAAATGTCCTGTCGCTTGGCCCTTTGTTTACAATTCTTTATCTCTTTTAAGCCCCATGGGGATATTCATTCCTCAAGCCAATTTGAATTAATTTTGCAAGTCAGATTTCAAGAGACCTGAAATGTAGAGCAAAGCCCTGTTCACAATCCAACAGCCCTAAAACCCAATCCTCTAAGCTGTAATTTAAGTCAATGTTCAAATATGTATTTCTTTGCTCTAGAATAATAATAATTGCATAATGATTTCTGCGTGCAAAGTCCTGTTCTAAGTACTTTCTGTGTACCAGTATTGACTTTCTTTAATCCTCAAAGGTTACTTTAGTCCTCAAAGTAAACATATAAGGTGGGTATAATCATTATCCCCATTTTAAAGATGAGGAAACTGAGGTATAAATCAATTAAGTATCCAGCCCAAGGAGTCAATCCAGTTGAGTCTTGCTCTAAAATGTGTATCATGCTATACTGCCTCTAGGAAACTGCTTACTTGAAGTATTTGTAGCAACTTGAGTGTTGCTGGTTATCTATTGCTGCATTTAAAAACAAAAAGCTACCCCAAAATTTTGGTGGCCTAAAACAATGATCATTTTCCGAAATTTTATAATTTGGTGGGTCGGGGGTTGGCTAGGTGATTATCTGCTCCACGTAGCATCAAATAGGTTTAAACTAGGTGATACTCAGCCTGGTGGAGGGAGGGTGGCTGGGCTGATCTAGACGGTCCTTGAGACTCCCCACATGCCTGGTCCCTCAATGGGGATAACTGGAAGGCTGGACCTCTGCCAAGCCTCTCTCTTTCTCTGTGTAGTCCCAGGATCTCCCCACAGGGTTTCTTTACTGGGTGGTGGCGCTTCTCACAAGGCTCAGCACTCCAAGGGATCAAGGTGAAAGCTATCAGTCTACTTAAAGTCTAGGCCTAGAGCTGGCAGTGTGTCACTTCCACAGCCTGCAGCACATTCTTAGCCAACATAGCCCCAGTCCAGGTAGAAAACAAAGAAAGGGGAAATAGACCACATTCTCAATGGGGGAATTCTCAATGAATCTGTGATCATCCAACTCTGCCACACCAGGGATTATAGAGAAAGTTAACATTCTGGCAATTTAGTCAAAATACATTTTGTATTTTGTAATCATTTTTTGTTCATTATTTTCCTTCATTGGCTTCTAGGTAAAGTAGAACAACAGGAGGCAGGAATTATGTCAGGCATTTCATTCATGCTGTCTCAATGACCACCTGCCAGAGCTATGGTGAGGCTTGTTATGATGAAGGTTTAAGTCCTTCTGTAAAAAATGAGTACACCGGCTGGGTGCAGTGGCTCATGTCAGTAATCCCAGAACTTTGGGAGGCTGAGGCAGGCAGATCACGAGGTCAGGAGATCGAGAACATCCTGGCTAAGACGGTGAAACCCCGTCTCTACTAAAAATACAGAAAAATTAGCCGAGTGTGGTGGCACATGCCTGTAGTTCCAGCTACTTGGGAGGTTGAGGCAGGAGAATCTCTTGAACCTGGGAGGTGGAGGTTGCGGTGAGCTAAGACTGTGCCACTGCACTCCAGCCTGGGCAATAGAGCGAGGAAAAAAAGAGAGTACACCAGGGCTTAGAGAGATTAGGGAACCATCCCACTGAAGCACCTGGACTCAGCTCCAAGAAGAATATTATATATTGTTTTCTCTTTGGCTAGACTGTAATTTCTTCTTATCATCATATAGGACCATTGATGAGGATGAAGACAGTAAGTTAACTTCTACACTCCATTTCAAGACAGGGTTACTTGAATCTAGTATGAGCTAGGGGATGTTGCTGCCTTCTCTGGATCTTAGTCTTCCAATCGAGTAAATGGTTTGGGCCAGATTATTGTTTTCTGATCTGTGACTTGAAATCAGTGTATGAAGGCAAAGCCAACACTTCTTAAACAAAGTAATAGAAAGTAGAGTCCATCTCAGGCAGAAAGAGTAAGTACTGCTTGTGAATCTTTGTTTCAGTTGTGGTTGTGTGTGTGTGTGTGTGTATGTGTGTACAGGTCTATGTCATACAATTTGCATTTCTTGCTATAGGTGACAGACAAGTTTGAAAGCCACTGGGCTAGGTGACCTGTTATAATTCTTTCTAAATTAAAAAAAAAAGATTTCTTGGAACATTCATAATTTTTACCATAATATTGAATAAAAGAGAGGCTATATCTAACTTACTTCAAATAAGACCCTGAATAAAATGATATATTATACTTGATTAACTTGTTATATTGTACTTGATATATTTATCAGTTTATATTTTATTATTCAAACCCAAAAAGCATTCAGTACTTTAGGTAAGATTTTGGTTAAATAAGAACCATCCCTGAACCTCACTTTCCTGCTCTCAGGAAAAAAAAAAAAAAAAAAAAAAATCCTCTGCATAGCAAATATTCCCAAGACCCAGGTCATGCATTTTGTATTCACTTCAAGCAGCATTTTTTTAAAAATGAAACTGTACTCTCTCAAAAGCATTAGGTCCATCCTTCCAATTTGAGATGTAACATTCACAATTCAATTTTTATTAAATATTATGATGTCTAGAAATTAAACCTCAAAAGAATATTTTAAAACACAAGTGAGCAATATCATACATTGCTAAATTAACTCAGAGGATACCATCTGCAAAATTAAAGCAGCGATATAGGGATTCAAGTGTTAGAATTGGGGACTGAATGAGGTGAATGAATCAGTTTCCTTTTGCACTGAATTTCCATGATTCAGCAGTTCTACAAATGTTGACAGGCACCTATTTGGAAGTATCAAGTGTTGACATAAATTGTGGATGACCTTGTTTCTCTGATCCTCTGAATTCTGTTGGTCAGAATGTGGAACCAAGTAATTTTTTCTCCTCTCAAATCTAAAATAATGCAGACTCTTTCCTGTGTAGTCAGCCAACAAGCATGATATATTTTTTGCTCTAAGTGCAGAAGTACTTTATGCTGCAAAATATTAATTTCTGAAATTGTGAGAAATTGGCACTCAAGTAAATAGTACATGAGGAATAAAGTTCAAATAGGCTTTTGGGGAAAATGAATGATATTGTTTACTAAAAAAAAGTTAGAAAAATGAGACCAAATATCATCTTAGTCTTTTAAATTTTTTTCTGATTTCAATTTTTGCATGATAATACATTTATGGGGGGGTAGTTTAGTATTGTAAAAGCGCTTTTTGTTATTCATTTATTCAAAAATATTTATCAGGTGTCTACTTTCTGTTGGGCACTGCTCACTGCTCTTGTTAGTAGTGAACAAGACCTGGTTCCCTGGAGTTTACAGCTTAGCTCGGGGGTGGGGGAAGACAAGGGAGGAACAAGAAAACAAAGGAACACGATCCCTGCAGATTGTGATAAGTGTTATGAAGGGGGAAAAACCGTCAATGATGACTTCAGCAGTGCAGGCCAAGGGAACGTCTAAGGAAGTGACATTTGGGCTGAGATCTGAATGGCAGGAAGGAGTCAGCCCCATACCAGGCAGAGCTTTCCTGGCAGTGAACTTGCTAGGGCAGAGGCTCCACAGGAAATATGCCTGGCATGTTCTCTGTAAAGACTCTCATGTACATGACACTTTCCCTTCATGTGAATATGCTGCATTTAAAGAGCTTGTTCTTCATGCTTTTAACTCCAGTCCTTTTTGTTCCAAATTTTAAGAGGGAAAAAAGAGAGTACAGAAGGAAAATACAGTAAAATTTTTCTGCACAGTACATACTCAAAATAGTCTGATAATGTTTTAATCTTATTTTTAAAGTCACTTTAGGACAAAGATCAGAATGACTATGTTTAATGGTATGAGGGATGTTGGTTCGTTTTGTTTTTCCCCCCGCAAGCCCGATTTCTCTAAATGGCAAATTTCCATTGGCAATGGTCCTGTCACATTCTAAATATTTACAGTTTCTTTAAACTCTTTATTATGATTTGATAATTTTTAAATGGATTGACCAATCATTAATTGCTTTACAGCTATAAAAGAAAAATACACATTATTTTTTGACAATAGAGAATGTGCAAAGTTGGAGCTAATTTTCTCCAAAATATTTTACCCATTGGCACCTTCCGTGTTACATTGTTCCCCCTTCTCGCTCCATCATCACTCCCACTCAATCTAAAGACAGGGAAGGTTTGGAAGCAATTAACATAAAGCAGGCATTGATTTAGCTATCCTGAGAGTTTCAGTGCGCTGTTTTGGTATCAAGAGTGCTATTTTTCTTTTGGTGCTCCAAAAGGTTGAAAAGAGCTCATTGCCTTTAAAGCCACCGGCCTTCTACATGGAATATTTGAATTTTATCCCTGGTACCTGAGAATGAAGACCATTCCAACACTAAAGCAAAAAAATTGTCAGGAATTTATAAGGTAAAGCCACTGGGCAAGTTGCCCAGGTTTTCTAAGCCTCATTTTTGACAGTGAAACTAGTGGCCTCTATGATTAAATAATGGAACGTGAGAGCTGGAAGGAAGGACTCCTGGAATTCATCTCAGTTTAGAGGTTTTGAGCAGTTTTCTTTTCCTGGAATGTCCACACTCACTTTCTTCATCTAGCAAACTTCTCAAGAGCTTTCAGATGAGCAGGCTTAGCCCCAGAGAGACTTGACTCAAATCTTAGCTCTGCTACGTAGTAGCTTATCACCTCAGGGCCTCATTTGTAAAACGGACATCAAAAGAAAGCTTACTAGAATTGTTAAAAAAAAGTTGCCTGAGATAATTCATGTATACTTATCTATGCACAGCTCAGCCGCTATCTGTGTCTAGGGTCTGCTACCGTGCATATTAACAATTATTTTTATAGTAGATAGTTTTTTATCTGATATAAAATGGCCTGATAGTTGGTAGGCTAATAGGACACTGGTTAAAGCAGAGGTAGCATGATGGCCATAAGTTTAGGGCACCAACAATATGTTTTACAGAGGGGAAAAAGCTTGTCAGCTAACCGAGAGAGTATGTTAAGTGGAAGATGTCTTCAAGAGCTTCCACGAAATTTTTTTTTAGGTCTCAGTTTAAATATTTCCTCTCGGGGATCTGGTCTCCCCATACCCTCTACATAATCTTAGTTTTCTGTTATGTGCTTTTGTATTATTATGATCATTATTATTATTATTACTATTACTACTTTGAGACAGAGTCTTGCTCTGTTGCCCAGGCTGGAGTGCAATGGCATAATCTTGGCTCATCGCAAACTTCACCTCCTGGGTTCAAGCAATTCTCATGCTTCAGCCTCCCAAGTAGCTGGGATTACAAGCATGAGCCACCATGCCCAGCTAATATTTTGAATTTTTAGTAGAGATAAAGTTTCACCATGTTGGTCAGGCTGGCCTTGAACTCCTGACCTTAAGTGATCTGCCTGCCTCAGCCTCCCAAAGTGCTGAGATTACAGGCGTGAGCCACCGTGTCTGGCCATGTGCTCTTGTATTAACAACCAATATTTACTGAGCACATACTATGCGCCAGGGGATATTCTACATAGTCCATGTCTATTAGTTTACTTAATACTTACAGGAGCCCAATATAAATAGGTGTTGGTGTTTTCCTTAAGTTCACATAGCTGGTCAAATCAGTGAGGGCTGTGACCCTAGATAGCCTAGCTGCAGTCAGTGCAGAGAAGCACTGCATAGCCCTGCTAACTCATCATGTCCTGCACTCCTTCTGCCAGGATTTATATAAGTGCAATTTGTCTATCTTCCTGGGCAGCTGAGCTCCACAAGGTAAGAATCATGTCAGTATTGTCACCACTGAAACACCATAGATTTTGATTCACAACAGGCAGTCAATACGTCTAGGGAAAATTTCCAAAGCCTCATTTTACAGATCAAAGTATGAAGTCAAGTGAGGAGGTTTAGTGACCTGCCCAATGGCCAAAGCCAATGTTTGAATGTTGGTCTTCTTATCTCGAGAGCACTTTCTTCTGACTTCATCAAATTAGCTGTGTTGGTTTTCCTGCTCAACATCTTCTTATCCATTTAACAACATCTTGTTTCTGAAGTCACAGCACCCAATCCCATCCCTGGCCAGATATTAAATTCAATTTCCCTAAACCTGATTTAAGTCTTTGATACAATGAGAGTTTTAAGTCCTTAAAAAAAGAAAAACAAAGAAGAAAGCACCAAATGTTAAAACATCCAGATAGAAAGTAGAACACAAAGCTTAGCCACAGCCAGGCTGCTTTCAGTGCCAGTGATGATGCCTGCACCCATGCTACCAGGTTTCCTAATTATCTCTCTGCCTGAAGTTCCACAAAGCCATACCTTTGAACTAAAACAGAAAAACAAATAAATAAATAACTAGCTCTGATGATTAGCGAGGTATTGCAGCTGCAGGAGAAATCTCCCACATCTAACTTACTATCATATCATCATCCCTGATGTTTGTTTCTTCTTCCAGCCGAGATGAAGAGAAAACTGAATTGTGCTTCTAGTGTACAATCTTACCTAATTATGCCAGCTGATCACTTAAAAGTAATGTTTGCACACAGACTGGGAAGATGCTTATAAGAACCAGCTGGTTGATAAAGGCTATAAGTGAGGATTTGATTCCTTTTCAAAGAAGTGTTAACTATTTACATCTATTTATAAACACCACATCACAACACGAGTTACTGTGCAGCACTGCAAAGTGATACTCTCCTCAAATTCCACAGAGGCAGGCAAATTTATGAATAAAAATACTGCTCAACATGTAGAAAGTATGACGCTACCATTCACCACTTTGGGATGTCCATTTGAGGGAAGGCAGACCACCGTCCTTTGGTTTTTAGACACAAATGAAAAATTAATAAGAGTTATTGGGGGAGAGATCGTGTGTGTATGTGTGTGCATGCGCACACACAAATGTGTTTTTACACAAAGCAGAAGGGTACAAGTTAAATACCACTAGCTTTTGGACTTAGAAGACTTGAGTTAGAAAATTAATCGTACCACATGCCACCCGCATGCCTTGGCCAAGTTGCTTGATGAGCTGTTGGGATGAGTACATGAGATACTGCAAGTGAAAGTCAGGGCACAAACGCTTTGTACAATCCAGAAAAACTGTAAATAGTAAATGCCACATATTCAGTAGTACTCCGTGCTAAGACCTATCCAAAGATTGTCTTATCTAATCCACGTAACAATCTTATGTAGTAGGTTTTATCATCCTCATTTTGTTTTTCACTTAAGTGCCTTTGTCCAAGAGGCAAAGTGGAATTTGAGCCTAAACCTGGGTGGTCTCAACTTTGTTTGAGTCCCAGAGTTCACGTTCGTAACTGCGGAACTCCCTAGTTCTACACTCTCCTTACTGGCAAAGTTTAGGCATCTTTAATCCATCCAATTTCTGAAGAATTTACCCACAGCATGGGTGTTCACCCATGATTTTAAGACTGAACGGGGATTTCTTTAACTCAACACATGGTTATTGAGTGCCAACCATGTCCTGGCATGAGCCTGAGTGCTGGGGATAGGAGAGTGAGTAAGACAGTGAGCGTCTCAGCCTGCTTAGAGCCACATGAGGGAGAGAGACACAAAGAAAACATTACACTGTGATGTCATGCATGCTAATGGCACCTAAGTGATAACTGGCATGTGGTAGATGCATATGTGGGATAACAGGGAGGTATTTGAAATGCAGTGGTAGCTGAGATATTGCCTAGGACATTTGAGGAAGGCAGCCTTCCTGGAGGAGGTGGCTGGAAAGAGAGCTCCTGAAGGATGAGGAGCTCACCTAGCAGATAATGTGGGAAGGACACCACAGGCAAAAGGGAGAGGCCCGTTTTATAGAATAATGGGACCTGTTAACGACTTGGAATAAACAGCTCCAATTATTTCTATGATGAATCCTCCATGTGGCTCATAGATTCAAAAGCTATAGGCCATTCACTGAGGGAAGAGATTAACCCGAAATTACAAATAATTGCCAAAATGGTAATTCTAAGACAGAAGCTAGGGTTTTCCAGGTGAATGACCCAAGAGTGAGGAATACTTGAAGACCCTAACCTTTCTCAGTGCATTGAATCCCCAAGGCAAGAGGGCACCTTAAATTCTATTGGCCACATCCAGTCTATAACTTATGTGGGTCTTTGCACGGCCACAAAATGGGGGTAAAGAAGAAAAGTGCTCATTCCTAAAGGAGACTCTAATAGGGAGATGGAGGGACCCACAATCATTGCATGTAAGTGATGCCACTCTTTTTTTTTTAGCTGAACCCAAGGTTACAATGTTTCCAATAGCCAAACCAGTCAAGAAGAGGGACTTCATGAAATGACATCAATTGTCCTCTCTAGCGAAACAGAAAAACATCCAGAGCCCGGCCTGGGAATTCTAGGCAGTGGGCTTCACTCTCTACTTCAGGAGGTTGTTATGGAACACAGGAATTAAATGATATATGAGATACAATATATAGGCAAACTCGTTCCCATAGTGGTTCATAAACAGCAATTTTCATTTTCTCTAGGAAGCCTTAATATAATTAAAGCACTAATATATAGTTTATTTATAAATCACTTATGAAACGAATTTTATATATACATGTCTATATATGTATAATATATATATTCATTATATATTGTCATTATATATACTATTATGTATGTATAAACCATTAACAACACTAATGTAGTTTAGTCCTGACATTATATCTTTTATCTAATCTACTTGTGGATTATAGACTAGATAGAGAAATATTAATCTAATATGTAGATAGAAGGTAAACATGATGGGTATAGAGGGATAGATGGATAGAGGGATAGATAGGTTAAATAGATAGCTAGATGAGATAGCTGTAACACTGAGACGAAAACAATATTCAGATCATAATTGGAGAGGCTAATTTTAAATCACATATTTATCACAAAACGAAAGTCTTCAGAGCACATCTAGTCCTAATAGTTCAGCATCTATAACCTTCCAAGTCATCTTTATTTCAGTGTAAACAAAAGCAAAAGGACAGAAATGAAATTCAGTGTAAGAGATCCCGGCCATTTAAAACAAAGATGTAAATATTACACTTTACCTGGGGCTCATCTGCATTTCCTATTTCCATCAACCCGTAAATACTGAAACTTCTACTCCCAGAATATGAATATTCACCAGTAAATGAATGAACAGATTAAATTGCTATGCAAAAGACATTGTCTTTCTGGTGCGTTGAAATTCTTTCTGCCTCACTCTGGTAACAAGGCTCCTCCCGCAAAAGGTTTTATAAGATAGACAGAATTCCTCAACAAGCGTTTCCAACAACTGCTAAACCTTAGCTCTAATGTACACCGTGAAAAGGGAAAATCCTCTTTCTAAGCCCATTTGTGATTTATTAGCTTATTCATTTGACTGCAAATGCTTGAGAAAATCTGCTCTTTTCAACAAGCTTAAACATTTGAGAAAGGCCAGAACAACAAAAAAAAAGGAAAGTAAAGGAAAAAAAGAATTGAAAAGGTATATTAAATGCAAATGGTAGGAGCTTAGTGAGGCATCAAGACTGACATTTGAACTGCAACAACTCGGCAGGTAATTCGAGATTGATTAAATACTAAACTAGGCTTGATTGGTGTAGAGGCTCAATCATAATCATGATTCAGAGACAGGAACCGAGAGGAAGATTCCCCCGTGAGAACTTGAAGTCTGAAGAAAGTGCAAACCAGTTGCACAGAAAATTCTTATTTGCTATTCATCATGACATCCTGCCACACTTAAAGGAGTGCTGGTAAAATGAAAACACCCCCCATCAGCAAGAAACAAGAATCCAGACCAGAAGTTATGCTTTATGGATATCTCCTTGAAGGTACTACCCATCTCTCTCAGCAGCAGAGGAAGCAGCTCCACTCGGGGCAGCACTGCAGAGACGGAGGGAGGACAGCGTCGGAATGAGAAGCAATTCAGAGGGGCTGGATGCAGGTTGAGATTTCAAAAGGAGTGTAGAGCTATGCAAGATGAAAAAAATAAGTGCTAAGATGCATCAAAAAGATGCTACTCAGTTTTTGCTCTTAAACATATTAACAATTTTCCTACCATGCTTGGAAAAGCTAAAAAACCAAACCAAAACAAAACAGGATGAGAGCAAGGATAACTGGTTAAGCAAAGACTATTATGATTCTGACACGCTTGGCAATAGGCTTTGCAAGGCTTTCAATGTACTTCATAAGATTTGCTAGGCAAACTAGTGTCAAAAGGCCTTATTTTGGAAAAACAGAAATATATATACGTGTGTGTGTGTAATGTGGAATGTGAATAGATTAAGAGAATTCTCGTCTACATGCAGTCCAATATATGCATTTTGCCAGAACTTGCAAGATCAACATGACTTGTTTTTCTTATTTCAAAATTTTGCACATATGTCTATGCTTTGACAACTGGATGGGTGAAAAGAACCAAGCAGGATCACAAAGATTCATGGAAAAGCCTCAGAGTGACCAGCACCTGAGCCCTAGCCAGATGACACACTGGTTGTGCCAGTCCTCCAAACCTTTTATGGTTTCGTATCCTCTTACCTCCTGACCGCCGTCAGGCAGAAGGGAGCAGCTGGTTTTCTCCTCTTTGACTCTTGGCTGCTGTCACTTTTGTACTTCCTGTCTCTTTCTGAAATCTTTCTCTCATTCCACCTCCCACTTCCACCAAACCATTTCCTTCCCTTCCAGTCCCAAAGTTGCATTTCCTCCCTTTCCCCAGGATGCTTCCATCTGCTCTCCTCCCTCTCCAATCCTCTCGTTCTAGGAGCTCCACCTCAGTTCTTACAAACGCTCTTTATGCCATCTGTTAATAGGATGTAAGCGGCAAGACATCATCTTGGGATAAAATAATACTTAAACTTGTAATCAAACATTCAAGGCCCGCCTCCACCTGGTACCCAGCCAGATTCATGTATCAATACATTCCTACATTCCTTTACTCAAGTCAAGCTGATGAACCCTATTTTTTCTCTGGCCCCTATACTTCTCTGCCTTTGCTTACACTGTTCTCCTAATCTCAAACACATTTCTTTCCACCTCCACCAGTGTTCTTTTCTGAATTCCTGTAGGTAGAAACGTTACCTGCTTTTGACCCCTAATCCGTAAACTTTCCTCTTGAAGGTGTGATTGTGTTTCTGTATTGGAGGTACAGAGTCCATGAGAAAGCTTTTGTCAGTGCTAGATTACAAAATATTTAACAGCAGAATCCCCTGTAAGTTTTTATTGTCTCTCTCTCACAGTTTGGACACATATCATGTGATAAATTTTGGGAGATAGTACAGTGATAAAGGAAAGAGCAAGCCTAGAAACCTCCATTTTAGAATTATAGCAAGACCACGTGCACTTTTTAAAAAGTCCTATCTGAAATGACAGAGAAGTAACAGAAAAGATGTGACTTAGGGGCCAAAGGGAATGGAATAGGTAAAATGAGTGAGATCATTCAATGAATTCTTGGAAGACGGAAATTGAATGGAGAAATATTCAAATCTTTATTAAAAGTGGAGACAAGTGAATCATGGCACCCTGCAGCAAAGAATACCAAAGAAAAGTGAGCCAGTTTCTACTACAGAACCCCCAAAAGGCTCAGAACTTGGATGCGTGGTTGAAGAAGATGGGTGAAGCACGCAATTGCTAACTGGGGTTCTCTTAAGAGCATTTACAAGCCCAGGTGAGAGCATTTACATGCTTTGCCCACTCTCCTTCTCCATCACTGGAACTCCTAACTACTTCCTTACTCATGCTAAGCAGGGTGTTAGTAAATTGTTGTCTGGAGAAATGAAAAGGAGAAAAGAACTCTAGGAACTGTCACGGGGTGTTTCCAGTGAACATGTCCGCTGGCTACCCAATCAATCAGTGGTGAGATCCACTAGGCAAAGATTCATCACACTGAGAACTTGTACGTAGCTTTTAGCACCATATGTTTAAGGGGACCACCAGGAATCCCCAGAATTTCGCAAAGTTCTCAATATGGAACAGAGAAACTGACACAAATAAACAGGGAGAAAAAAACAAACGAATGAAAGAGATAATACAGAAAGCAGAAGAAAACTTCTATTTGAAAGCACAATTTAATTTTTAAAACCATGTGTATATATTCTGCTTTGATTAAATATGTATTAATGTACAAATAGGTTACATTCTTAAAAGAATAGATCTGGGTTTGAAACATGATTTCCATGGTTAAAAGCTGCGTGTGTTATAAAAAAGTAATTCAGTCTCCTTGACCTCAGATTTTAGATCTATAAAATTACCACGGTAATATACTAACTCCCGGGGTTGTTTTCAGAAGTAAAAGGAGGTGATGTCACACAGTGTGTATGTTCTGTGCTAAATAAATGACTTAGGAATTTTTTATGACCAGTACTTCTCATCGTTTTTTGAAGTGGCAGATGGCTTGGAGAACTAGATGAAGTTCCTCTCACTAGAGAAACACATACACTTATTGATACGGTTTGCCTCTGTGTCGCCACCCAAAGCTCATCTCCAATTATAATCCCCAGGTGTTGAGGGAGGGACCTGGTGGGAGATGATTGGATCATGTGGGTGGTTTCCCCATCCTGTTCTCATGATAGTGAGTGAGTTCTCAGGAGATATGATGGTTTTATAAGGGGCTCTTCTACCTTCACTCACTCACTCACATTCTCTCCTGACGCCTTGTGAAGAAGGTGTCTGCTACTCCTTCCATCATGATTGTAAGTTTCCTGAGGCCTCCCCAGCCATGTGGAACTGTGAGTCAATTACACCTCCTTTGTTTATAAATTACCCAGTCTCAGGTAGTATCTTTAGAGCAGTGTGAGAACAGACTAATACACATATGTATGGAGGAGAGATGTTCACATAATTCCCAAGGCATGTCAGATTCTCTGAAGCACAAGTGAAACTTGTCCAGCAAAATAACTGATCTACAAGAAGAAGTCATTAAGGGCAGCATATTCATTTTGGTTTCTTCTAAATCAACTGCAATGGTCAGCAAAAAAGGCAAATCAGTGAATGGGGTAAGAACTGTATCTAATTCTGCCTGTGCTAAATGGAGGAGATTCTGCACGAATAACAGCAGAAGAGTCACCTGACCTGAGGAGGTCCAATGAGTGTCATTTCATTTGGTTCATGAAAGAAAGATGGCTGATCCAATTAGACTGTGCTGACCTGAGGCCTGATGATGCTTTAAATTTTGTAAGTCTGGAGGGTTGAGAATAAGGGCTCCTTATGGTTCCAGCAGAGAGAGAACCTAGAAGACACTGTTTTCTTCTGCAAAAGGATGTGCAGATCTCATGGAAATGCTGAGCTGCCTTTTCTCAGAAAGAGCTGACTGTGTCCGTGGAATTATTGAGCAATCAAGCATTCATTGCACCTCTAGGCAATGGGGTTGAACAAAAAGGTGCAGAACTTATAGTCAGACTGACCTGGATTTAGATCTCTGCTCCATGACTTCTAAACTGCATGACCTTGGACAACTCAGCTCTCTGAGCTTTTGTTTTTCCTGTTTTAAGTACAAAGGCCATAAGAGAAGACTGAACTTCTTTTAGGGGTATAGGACAAGCAGCGAGGAGGTGGAATGCCTGGAGTAGAGTAAGGAAGAGCAACACAGCGATAAAGTAAGAGGAAGAGTGAGCCGGGTCACATAGATCTCACAGCAAAGTTTTAGGTTTTCTTTTGAGTAATATGAAAAGCCATCGGAGGGTTTTGAAGAGAAGAGAGAGACATGATCTGACCTACATTTTCAAAAGCTTACTCTGTCTATTGTGTGGAAGCAGAAGCAAGAAGTTCCCGTGGTGGTGGTTGCAACCATCCTGGGACCGAATGTTGTGGCTTAGAAGAAAGCTGTGGTAGTGATGGTGCTGATGACAAGAGGGGTCAGATTCAGGATGTCCAAGGAGGATTCCTAAATGAAAGAACAACTGAGGCATCCAAGTAACTTAGGACAACTTCATAAAAAGAATGTGGCTTATGCTAAGAACAACACCACAGAGCAAAAGTGCTAGTTGTTCTCTTTTTTCTCAGTAATTGGACACTTGGATTTTAATTAAGCACAGGACTGTCCAGACATGTCTCCCTGGAAAAAAGTGTGACCATGTAACCAAGCATTAGCCAATGGGATGTCAGCAGAAGTAGTGGGTACATCTACTGGAAGTTGTGATTAAAGTTAAGAGACACATCCCTTTCTTTTTTTTCTGTGTGCTAATATGGGCATGACCAGGGCTGGAACTGCAATCCTGGGCTCTGGAGTGCAACCTATACATTGAGACTAGCAGCAATCAGGAAAGAAGCCTTTGTACCTGCTGATCCTGATGCATCTATAAAAGCCCTGGACTGCCTGATTTCATAATAAAACTTCCCAACAAAACTTTAATTTGTTTAAAACAATTATTTGGGATATTTTGAAATCAGGCCTGCCTGATTTCATAATAAAACTTCCCAACAAAACTTTAATTTGTTTAAAACAATTATTTGGGGTATTTTGTTACAGCTGAATATAATCCCAACTAAATCAAAAGATAATAAAATAATTACTATTACTGCATTCATTATATGTTTGCTCTGTTCTGAGTATTGTGGAAGGCACTTTACACATACTGTGTTCTTCAATCTTCAGTACCCCAAGAGGAAAATATTGGTATTACCATTTTACAGGTAACAAAGCTGGTACCGTGAGAGGTCAAATAACTTGTCCAAGATCTTGACTAGCTTATAATTAGCAGAGTTAGGATAGCTAAAATTTGACAAATAGGAGAAAAGAGAGAGGATATACTGATGAAACTTAGAAAAAGGAAAATACCTTTGATAGTGTTATCTGGCAGCTTTGCATTTGACCTCTTCTGTTGACATTAAAATACAAAAAAAATTGGTTTCTATTCCTTAAATTGAATTCAATTTTTAAGTTTAATACTTTTTAGAGAAAACATTTATGAATTTGGTATATTCTAAGCACATTGACACTAACTCTACCTCATCAGTGTAACTTCAAATTTCATAATGAAACAAAATTGCACAGCCTGTATCTTGAAGTTGATTAGACAAGAGATCAGTAACTGGCTTAGAATTTTTGAGCTGCATGTTAACATCCTACCCATAAGGCTCTGAGAAAGACTACTGTCTAGATTAGGATCGTCAGACTTAAGGGACCTCTGTAAGTACTAAGTACCACCAGTAATACTGATACACGGGGAAACGGGACACAGGACCTAGGAACTACCTGGGGTTGAAATTAGAAACTTCTCACATTCCTAGAAAGCAAAACTGCAAGACCATTTGAACAATTTTGAAAAATCCTATAACTTGAGGAACTCAGAATAACTTAATATTTACTGAGTGCCTAACATATAAACACACAAGTTCATATGAATATTCCTATTTTGCTCACAAGGAAACAAACAGTGATGAAGTCCTTGCCCCTTCCAATGCTCCACTGTTGAACAAAAATAAATATTTATTCACTGAAAAAACACACTTTTATCTCAATCTTGGGGCATAATAGAGTCTAAAGGAAATCAAATATGCTTACCCAACTGTAACTAGAAAAGGTAGGTCTGTATAATGTTCAGACCAGTAAGATAGTCTAGAAAATTCACTGAAATTCATGAAAGGGAATAGTCTAGTCATAAAAGAGTTTAAGAGGAGACCTTTCTTGTAACTTATCTTCAGTAGACATTTCTCAACGTTGGTGTCACTGACAAGTATGTACACACGTGATATTATAGCACAAAAACAGAAGAAACAGTTTTCTTTTGCCCAACTTTTATTCCTTCTTTCTTTGTATACTTATTGAGTGTCTGGGGTCTTTTCCTGCAATATCTCCTTTAATACTCACAATATGATCTGGTCCCACCAGCTTCACTTTCCACCAATCTTTTCCTCATTTTCTATTACTCAGTCTGTTCCAGCTCCACAGTCCTTTGCTGCTCCCCCAAGCACACGTCCGCCCCTGGATCTTTGTACTTGCTCTCTCACACCCTGTAAGTCTCCTACCCAAATGTCCCTGGTTCACTCTCTTACTTCATTCGAGTCTCTGCTCAAATGCCATCTTTCCAGAGAAATCCTTTCTGGTCGTTTTCTCTATAGTATTAGCCCCTTAACTTAATATATGTCTCACCATGGCACTTACTTCTTCTTGACATTCTATTATGTGTTGCTTGTTTATTTACTAATATTCTGCCTCCTCTACAAAGGAGGGCTTATTGTCTGTTTTGTTCACTGATGTCCAGGGCTTGACTCAATGCCTGATCCACCTTTAGGACTTATAAATAAATTGCTGTATAAGTGAATAAACTTTGCAAGGGGTCACAAGCTTAAACATTTGGTCTGCAATATGCTTTGGGAAAAATGAATGAACTGTCAAACTGTCACAATCAGGATTTCTAGATTCTCTTGAAAAATCAGATCTGACATGGCCATGCCATCACACCTATGTGACGTGATTGAGTGAGGGCGGAATAGGGGTTTTCCCCTTTACATAGGGCATATGTTCTGCAGTTTGGGACAGAATCCCGTCAGTGATAGTCTTCACCCCTATGAGTCTGTGACTCCTACAGGTGCGAGCTTTAGAAGGTAGATATCAAGAAGGAAAGGGTGTGTCTTGTTCACTATTGTACTCCCAGCATCCTCTTACATAGTAACTGGCACTTGGAATTATTTTTTGAACAATAGGTGAATATATTATCCCTGCATTCCAGATGAGGAAACTGAAATTCATAGAGGAAATACCTTGTCTCAAATCACAAAGCTGTACATGCTGCAGACTGCTTAATCCCAGTGGCTTGGTTCTTATGACACATAGACAATGAAGGAATTGCTAGTTACAGACATCGCTTACATTCAAGAGTAGAGGCCTTAATTTCTTAAATCAAGGTAATATTTATGTGGCGTAAAATGCATAAGTCTCATGTTTACAATTTGAGTTTTGAAATACGTGTTTGCTCTTGTAACCACTAATCTTAGGGAAATGCGAACGTTTCCTAAAAAATCTTCTCGGGCTCCTTGACAGTCAATGCCATCCCCACATCCCAAATAGAGGGAGCCACTGTTCTGGCCAATTGCCACACGTTAGATGGACTTGCCTGTTCTTGAAGTCATGTAAATGGAATCATCACTATTTACTCTTTGTTTGAGCGCCCATTTTGTAACAACATTTTTGCAAGTCTTCCGTGCTGTTGCATGCAACAGTCATTCATTCGTTTTTATTTAGTGTGTAATTGTATGTACAGACACAAATCGGTCATCCATTTTCCTGCCATGGTTTCTGACTATTTTTTCAAAGCTGTTATAAATATTCTTGTACAAGTCTTCCTGTAGATATAAGTTTAATTTCTCTTAGGTAAATACCTAAAAATAGAATTGCTAGGTCATAGGGATAGGTGTAAGTTTCACTTTACAAGGAACAGCCAAAGAATTTTAAAAGTGGCTTTGCTATTTTATATTCTCATCATCAATCAAAGAGAGGCCTAACTGCTCTCTCTCTCTATATATATCCTCAGCAATATTGGCTGTTGTCAGTCTCTACAATTTTAGTCATTTGATAGGTGTGACGTTTTGTTTTGAGGTGACTCAAAAGATACATTCATTTTTAAGAAGTAGGAACTCTCCTTCCAACTCTATCAGATAGAGCTCAACTTCACATTTATATTATCTGCGCTCTACTGATGTGCTGGTAAGTGTTTAACAATGGAACATTCAGGCGTGGTGGGGTAAAAGTCCTGACTTGTAGTATTTGCTAATTTCTGTGGAATAAATACTCCCAGTAAGGATGATTTTAAGCTAGCAACACAATAGAAATGCACAAACTGGGCTCACGTGAGCTGGCTTTAACACACCACTGTCTGTCCATTACTTCACTGTGAGATTCAATCAATAGAAAAGAATATTAATTTTCCAAAGATAATGACTGTATGTATAAGTGCACCCATGATGTGAACCAAAGCTTATTGGTCATTCACAAAGAGAGAGGGGGCTTTCCATTCCACTATGGCTTCATCCTCAACATTTGAGGAATCTCATATTATTGAGCTGTGGGACTCAAATCTAGAACTTCATCTGCACTGATTAAAAATTTGGCTGGGAGGATGAACTTGGATAATGGGAGAACAAACAGGGTTCTGAGGATGGCTGGGTGTGAAATCATATGAACATCTCAGTTACTCCCAGGTCCTCAGGAAGTCCATAGGTTTCCATTTTCCGGCTGGGCAAATTTGCCTCCTCTTCCTACATGTCAAAGCTCTCCAGATTTGAGGTTTATCTTGCCTAAACTGTTGCTATTTGCTTTTGATCTCTAATGCACACTGGCAATTCTCACTGCTCAGACAGAGGCCAATGTCTTCCCTACTATCACAGCCTTCCCTCCTTCCAGCATTGCTCCCGATTTGTAAAATGCCCTCCCTTTTACCTCTGCTATTTTTTTCCTTCCAAATCACTCGTGCCTACCATTTGTCGATTTCATCTAGTTACCAACGCTGTGCTCAGAGTTTTACACACATGGAATTATTGAATCCTTAAAACAGTATTTCTGCTTTAAAGATGAGGTCACTGAGGCTCATAAAATTTAAATAATTACACACTAAAAGTGGCATTGCCAGATTCTGAACTTTAGCACTTTTTATAACCAAAGCCCAGATACTTTTCACTTTGTAGGAAGATCTAATTAAAATCTCTAGAATTTAATTCTGTAGATTTTAAACGGTCATTCATATTACACATACAGAGCTGCTACATAACCGTTATCTACTTGACACAATTCTGTATTTCATCTTCTGTTTCCAAAGTGGTTGCTAGTCCAGGTCTGTGTAGACGCTGAATGCAAAATAGAGAGAAAAACAATTCATAAAGTTATCCAGTTCAGTGTTTATGTGAGCACCTAAGATATTTAGACATTCTGATCTTAAGCCATGAGTTTTCTCACAACACAAAATTTTTCTGACATGGACATATTCTGACATGACTGTTTACTCTCTGTATGACCTTAGGCAACTTAACTAACTTCAGAATATTTGGAATAATAACATCTACCTTGGAGAACTACATATATATTTAAGGAAATAGCATATGTGAAGCATCAACTTCCATACCAGACACATATTAGGGACTAAATAAATAAAATAATAAATTACTATTTAAGTCAGGGTCAGCGCTTGATTGTTACAGTAATGATCACCAAAGAATCATGCCTCTTATATTCATGCCTTGGCATAGTCTCTTCCCATGCTGACTCTAAACCTGGCTACATAACTTCCTCTATTGAATGTTAGAGTCTATTGAATGTTAGAAAACAGATTGAAAGTAGAGACTTAAAAGTCACTTACACACTAGGATTGCTTTCTGGCTCTGCATGAAAAAGCCTGGGCTAACCTATGAGAGACACACGACCCAACCAACACCCAACACTCACTGCTAGACATGTGCATAAGGCCCCCTTCAACTGTCCAGCCCACATTGCCAGATAACTGCAGTCCTGTGAGTGATCCCAGGTTAGACTGACAGAAGGACTACTCACCTCAGTGCAGTCAAATTTACTAACGCACGGTATTACAAACAAATAAAATGGTTGTTGTATGAAGCAGTAAACTTTGGTATGATATGTTAGGCAGGAGAGTGTCTTTTATATTTGAACTTTTTAGCGTGCTAGCTCACACATGGAAGGCACTTGGTGCACATTCACTGAATTCTGTAAAAAGTATAAAACTTGTACATGAGATGGTGATATCGCTGAAGGCGGGGACTAGGCTTTATATTTTCATGGCATCTCACACAGTTTGAATACAGAGAAAGTGCAAAATAAGGCTTTTGGCAGTCATGAAAGCTTGACTTGATTTGCACTGAAAGAAAATCAAAGCCCTGTTTGTATGAGCAGCAAAGATATTTAGGCATGTTCTTGAGCCATGAGTTTTTTCACAACATGGAATTTTTCTGACATGGAAATATACGAGTTCAACTTTTCATCGAAAGGCACATTCCATCTCCTACACTATGAGAGGATGACCTTCTCCTTAATTAGGAGAAATTAAAAATGGAGATCAGCAAGCAACAGATGCAGAGACTCAAACTAATCTGCCTTTCATTCTTCCCTGCTTGCTACCTCAAATCCCTTGGCATGTGACCGTGAGGGCACCTTCCACCGTAGCTGTACTGCCATTTCTGTGGCTCCACATCTGGAAAGGCGACTTTCAAACTTTAGTTCACAAGCTCACTTGTGGCTCCCTCCTGGCCTTTAAAGACACAAATACATGTCTGTGAAACCTACAGCTAAGAGTTTGGGCCAAGGTATAGGAAGTACTATTGGGATGCTAGCATGTTTCTTCTTGTCATGTACTTAAAGAAGGACACCCAGAGTGCACTGTCACTCTCTGGAGAACACATCGGAAGAAGTACCTTGCTTTGGAGCTCCCAACACACACTGAGGTCACAAACTTGGCTCAGCCATTTCTCTGCCTGGGAAAATAGGCAACTTACAGTGTTAGGAAAAGGACATTAATCTGTTTTCCATTAATGCTAATAAATGATTCAGACTTCCACGCACTGAACAAAGAGTAAAAAGCAAAAAGCATGATTCCATGCAGTTTGGAAGAACTTACTCTAAAATGCACAATAGGCATAGTCATATCAGTGACTTAACTTCAAAAGACTTCATTTTCTTTTGTTTTTTAAGCTTCCTATCCTAGGATTAATGAGAAATTAAAGTTTTGCTCTGTGTTAGTGAGAAAGTCTCACAAAAGAGCAGACCAGCCTCCCCAAACATACTCTACAGGAGCAGGACTGCAAAAGTGCTGCACCAACAAAGAAAGACAAAGAAAGGAGAGGGGAATGAAACTTTTTTTTAGTTCTTTGTATTCTAGACACTTAATATACATGCTTATATTTAAACAAAACCATGAGCAAGCGTATTAGTTCATTTAGTGCTGCTATCAAAGAATACCTAAGACTGAGTTATTTATAAAGAAAAAGGTTTACTTGGCTCATAATTCTTCTGGCTGGAAGATTGGGCATCTGGCGAAAACCTCAGGCTGCTTCCATTCATGGCGCGGCCAAGGGAATCTGACATGTGCAGAGATCACTTGGTGAGAGAGGAAGCAAGAGCAGGGAGTAGGATATGCCAGGCTCTTTTCAACAACCAGTTCTTGTGGGAACTAACAGTGACAACTCACTAACACCCCAGGCCTCAGGGAGAGCATTAATCTGTTCCTGAGAGTTCTACCTCCATCGCTCAAATACCTTCCATTAGACTTCACCTCCAACACTGGGAAACAAATTTCAACTTGAGATTTGGAGGTCACAAACCCAAACTACAACACCCAGTTTGATGGGGCTGATCCTTATCCTACACGAGAAAACTGAGGCTCAGAAAGTTAAGTGATTTTCCCAAGTTGAGTAATCTGTCAAGTAATCTGTCAAGAGTTAAGGAATTTGCCCCAGCTCAGTAGGGATGGGCAGCTAATTAATGGTAGAACAGTGATCTGAAACTACCCCAGCCTGAGTTCCATGTAAGATGTCTTAAACTAAAAAAGATACTATTATTTAGAGATACCAGCATGCCAGGCACTGTGCCATGACCTTCACATCCATTTTCTTATATAAGCTATGAGGAAATTATAGCCTTTGATTTGTAGATGAGGAAACTGCTCTGAGTCTGAATCCAAGTCTTCATAAACAGGTCTATGAATAATATAAACACACACACACATACACACACACGTGCGCTTTTGGGGCCTATCATGAAGTGCACTAAATCTCTTTGGCTGAAAGGAACCTGAAGGTCTTCTAAATCTTTTGCATGCTAGTAGTAAATACACACCATGACTAAAGCTCTCCTCAGTTTATAAAGCACTTACAGTACCATCTGTTTTAACTTTCCCAACAATCCTCTCAGAAAGGAAACATAATCACTTCACAGACAAAGAGCTAAGGACCTAAGAAGTTTAGTAATTTGCTCAACTATCAACTCTGATCGATTTATCAGACAAAAATGGCAAAGTCAGGCACTGAGCCCAGCAGTCAGCACTAGTGATAAACTTGACACTCATGTCTAGAGTTCAGATGGAAATGACTTTAAGTGACAAACAGTAGCATAGATGTATGCATGTGCTACTATCACAACTGTGTAATATATATATATATATAAAACAATCTTTTATCTATGAACCTAATCACAGATACACACCAATAATTTCCATGTTTTCTTTTCCAGCCACTGACCATTTATTCAAGAAGCCATGACAGAGGAAAACCCACAGAAGGTCAACAATGGGAAGAGGAAAAGGTGAAAGAGGGAAGGCTGTATCTGCCATGTGGCTTTAGCAGCATATCTAGAGTACAGAGGTTGTTTGGGATCATTTGACAGGACAGCTCGGTGGCTAGCTATGGACTCTGGGGTCCAACAGACTTGGATTTAAATCCTCGCTCAGTCCCTTGTCAATAAGTTGTGACCTTGGATGACTTATTTAGAATCTCTCAGTCTCAAACAAAGATGCTTAACTCACAAAGACTACCAACTGTATACTTGATGCAGTATGCATAACACACACCAAGGTGTTCAGAAAGCAATAGATCTCAATATGATATATTGCTCAGTCTTTTGTCCAAGAGTGGGCAGAGAGATCACTTTCACTGCCTGCAATAACAGGGGTGATGCCCCATTCCTGGTTCATGGCTTCCTGGTCCAACCTAGAGGAGACCCTACAAGAAAAGAATTGCCACCAGTAACATATCCTCGATTAAGAACATCAAAGAGGATTTGCTTGGTTGCAGCAGTGTTTCCTCCGTCTCTGCATGCACATTCAAACCCAAGTTTCATGAGATAGACCACATCTCACGCAAACTCATAACCTGTGAAATTGTGTTTTGATTGGGTACACCACATATGCCCGGCCTTATCTACCCAAGTCCCTAAGGAAAATTATAGAATACCATTTTTTTTCTTAGCCCCTGTAGAAAAAGATTCAGTTATTACATTTTTTAACATTCAGGGCAGGCATAACCATAGCTAGCTTTGACATTTCTGAACAGACCTGAATTTCCAGGGAAAGCATAGCTAACACAACCAGTATACTAAGGTCTGTTTTAGCCCACAGAAAATGTGAGTGGATTCACAATACCCCAGAACAATCAATATTTTCCCTTGCATATCTGAAACAGATGAACCAAATATTTAAATTAGATGATGACATGGTTTATTCAAAATTTCCCACCTGGTAAAACCACTTTTTGAATGGCATTATACATCATATGTGCACCTAGTAAACAGGTGTTTGATAATCCTTTAGAAGGCATCACATGTGAATAAGATTCTAATTCTCACAGTTACCTTCAAATGAGAACATTACTTTTCATCTCGAAAGCGACCAACACACAGAAAGATAGCAAACACCTTGTGCATTTTTTTTCTAACCTCGATTTATCAAGGGCTTTTCTCCCCTTTTCTCCTTCTTTGAGATAGGGTGGAATATGTGCAAAATGTTTTGTGAACACTAAAGCCCTAGACAAATATCAGTTGTTGTGCTGGAAAATAAATCTTACATTTACGTTAGACTCAAACAACTACAAAAACTTTAGAGTTGGGAGGAAATCAGGAGGTCATAGAGTCCAACCTACCATTTTCAAGTAGGCCCCTACAAATGAAAAACAGATGACATTTTAAACAGACCATTTTCAAATGAAATGCCAAATGCATATGATGCAACCTAACACACCATAAACTCTTAGAACACAAAGCTCCTCCCCAGTTTCTTCAAGAGGCCATCAAGACCCTCATGGAATTTATATATTCATCCTAGAAGTCTATAAAGGTGTATTGCTGGGTACCTCTTGGGGAACTCATCTATTTTCATGGCTTTGGTGAGCACATTTTAAAGTTATAATCCTTCCACATGCTTTTAAGAGTCACCTTTGTAATTCTACTCCACACATTATTTGTTACTGAGTCAACAGATATAAAGCATAATAAAGCAACCTAAGCCCGGACTTCCAACTGCTGGTTGGGAATTTAAAACTTTGGCTGCTAAATACCTCCAAAGTGCAAATTTAGTGGTTTCCTGACCTTGAAGGGATTTGTTCAATGAAAGGAAAAAGTTAAGAAAAATCACACAATGGTGGGACTGAGACTATCAGAGAGAGAAAGGGAGAAAGAGCAAAGAGAAGTCAACCTAGCGAAGAAACTAATTTATAAAATAAACCTTATTCAGTACACTTTTCTGTCAATTAAGAAAAAAAATCCATGTTCTAAACAGTTATTTAAAATGTATAAACGAGCTAATTTACATGTATATACTTCAACAAAAATGTGCTTTAAATTATTTAATTATACACATTTATTAAGGCACTCAAAAATACTCCAAATACACCCCATGACTGATCTTTGAATGGAAATTAAAAATTTACGAAACACTTTCACAAGCATCATCACATGTGATTTGTTCCACAGCAACTTTGGACAGTGGATATTGTTAAGATCTCTGTCTTACCAACAAGGCGTAAGAGTTTGAGCTCTGGACACCAGTGTTTGGATCCACTTTTTTTTTTTTTTTTTTTTTTTTTTTTTCAGACGGAGTTCCGCTCTTGATACCCAGGCTGGAGCGCAATGGCGCGATCTCGGCTCACCGCAATCTCCGCCTCCTGGGTTCAGGCAATTCTCCTGCCTCAGCCTCCTGAGTAGCTGGGATTACAGGCACGCGCCACCGTGCCCAGCTAATTTTTTGTATTAGTAGAGACGGGGTTTCACCATGTTGACCAGGATGGTCTCGATCTCTTGACCTCGTGATCCACCCGCCTAGGCCTCCCAAAGTGCTGGGATTACAGGCTTGAGCCACCGCGCCCGGCCTGGATCCACATTTTTAAAGCCAGAACGATTTATCTTTCTAAAGGAGTAATTTGCATAGTAAAGAGGTCAGATTATAAAATTGGTATTTCCGGGTTTGATCCAAGCTCTACAATCCTCAATGCCCGATTTCCCTAACTTGTGATATACTGCTATTGTGAGGATTCCATGAGTAAATGTATATGAAGCTCATAAAGCCTAACACAAAGGGAGTTACTGAAAGGTGACACTATTATTATTTTACTTAAACAAAAAGAAAATATTGCAAAGAGCAATATTGCCAAGAAAGAACAGAAAGTCTCATCACACAGCCTTTGTTTGTTTGCACTTTTTCCTTTCCTTATCGTCAGCATAATTGCAATCATTCAGCATATACAAATCTGTACTCCATGGTGTTCACTTAATGCAACATGAACACTTTTCTTGTTCAATATCTATGTCCAGTAAATTTATCAGAAGTAATCATTTCCTTAGTTTTTACACAGTAAGATTATTTTCAATTTTAGTGTTAAAAATAACATTATAATATATCTCTTTGGAAAGTTAGCATTTTCCACATACTGGATTCTTTCCAAAGAAGGCATTTTCTCTGTGCATGCTTCTTAAGTGGATGAAGCATGTCGTTTTCTTCACTGTTCAGTCTCCAAAGACTAGCACCCGGTCTGACAAAAAACAGTTGTAAATGAGTGAATAAGTGAATGAAAGAATGAATGAAGGCCGGGCGCGGTGGCTCACGCCTGTAATCCCAGCACTTTGGGAGGCCGAGGCAGGTGGATCACGAGGTCATGAGATTGAGACCATCCTGGTCAACATGGTGAAACCTCGCCTCTACTAAAAATACAAAAAATTAACTGGGTACGGTGGCACGTGCCTGTAATCCCAGCTACTCGGGAGGCTGAGGCAGGAGAATTGCCTGAACCCAGGAGGTGGAGGTTGAGGTGAGCCGAGATCGCGCCATTGCACTCCAGCCTGGGTAACAAGAGCGAAACTCCGTCTCAAAAAAAAAAAGAATGAATGAACCACTTCAACAGATTCTTAAATGTTAAATATTGAATGTAAGTGTATACATAGTTCATCACCAAGTGCTAAAATTGAGATATTTTCATCCTATACATTATTAAAAGCATTATCAAACAGCATAAAAACAGGGTGCCATTTTGTAAAATATGCTATTTTACAAATTTGTATTTCTTTAAAAACCAAGGAGATTGCTTTCTCTATTAGGATCAGTCAGACAGGCATGGTGGCTGACACTGGTAATCCCAACACTTCGGGAGGCAGAAATGGGAGGATGGGTTGAGCTCAGCAGTTAGAGACCAGCCTGGATAACAACAAGACCCCATCTCTACACAAAATAAAAAATTAGCTGGGCATGGTGGCACATACCTATATTCTCAGCTACTTGGGAGTCTAAGGTGGGAGGATGGCATAAGCCCAGAACGTCAAGGCCAGAGGCCCCACCACTACACTCCAGCCTGGGAGACAGAGACACACCCTGTCTCCAAAAAAAAATGAGCAATCAATGGTGAGTCACCAAGCAACAGCTGTAGAAGTAAAAACTAAATACCTCACTTCTCCCCTACTTCCCTGGGTGCCTCATTTCAAATTCCTTGGCCAATGACCTCCCTTTACTAAAGCTTTATTTACATTTCTGCAGTTCCACATCTGGAAAAGGAACTTCTAAACTTTATTTCACAAGAACATTTGGGGCTCTCTCATGTCCGTTTTTATGATAAAGATGTTAAGGATTTGACTGTTAAGACTTTTTTTTTCTAATTCTGCTTTTTGATGGGGTAACTCGGATACATCCTTAAAGCACAAAGTTTTTTTAATGTTAAGAAATCAAATTGATTGACTTGGCATTTAAAAGAACATTCCCCATGTCTTCTCTCATTTTGTGTTGTTTTTTGTTCATGACTTTTAAGACACGGTTCAAAGTGCTACTTCCCTGCTCTTATTGTTGATTTTCCTCACAACATTAGCACATTTTGCAGAACCCTGAAAACATTGCTTTTCCCTGACCTATACCCCCTAATGTCTTCTTCCACCTGCACTCATTTGATTTCAGGCTTGATACTGTATTAAACGTTCAGAGCAAATGGATTGTGGTCTGTGGTTAAAAGGTACAAGAGGGAAAACTACATCATGTCACGTCTCTGCTAATGGTAGGTCAAGAGTAAACATCCATAAGCAGATGCAGCGGAATCTACCGCCCACTGGGGGAAAGTTCACTCTGGCTCTTTAAGAGTCAACGACTTAGACTCATCAAGTGAATGTTTCAGCCCAGCCCCAGATTAGAGATGTGGGGTCTCAATTTCGCCATACTAAAGCTAGCAGGTGGAGGTTACACAAGGTCAGTGGTCTTTGTTCTGTGGTCCCTGAAGATCTAGAGAGCTTTTCAGGGGAGAAGTAGCATGCAAAAGTGTAAGCAGATCCCCCACTCCCAAATTTATACATTAAGCTTCCTTATTAAAAGAGCAGCTTTGGTAGCTACAACCACAACAGCAACGCCTGTCACCGAGATCCCTGCTCAGCTCTTTCTGTGATCATTCCATGGCCACTCCTGTTCCCTTTGAGCATTGGTGGGTGTTTTAGCTCTCTGAGTAACAGCTTTTCCTATGAAAGAAACCCAGACGGCAATGGGCAAAGCTCACTTTTCTCTCCTGCCTTCCTACGGCAGGCACAAAGACCTGACACGTTAAGTATTCAACACATGTTTGTTATGGTTGCTAATATTAGTTGTAATATGGGCTACAAAATACATGACTACCTATTATCCCAACATCTACTATTTCTTGTTGCAAAATTCTATGACAGCAACAGTGACAGGAACTACACTAGCAGCAATACTAACTGCATAGGACTTATGATATATCTGCCATGAGTAGGTCATCTACTCGCTGGTTTATGTGTACTATCTCATTCAACCTTTAATTTGCAAGTATTACTAGTTCTAATTTATGAGGATATTAATTAGGAAACAGGGCAAGAGAAGTCAAATCGTTTGTCCAAAAAGAAATGAGCTAATAAGACCATGTGTGGTGACTCACATCTGTAATCCCAGCACTTTAGGAAGCTGAGGTGGGCAGATCACCTGAGGTTAGAAGTTCAAGACCAGCCTGGCCAACATGGCGAAATCCTGTCTCTACTAAAAACACAAAAATTAGCTGGGCATGGTGGCTCGCGCCTGTAGTCCCAGCTACTTGGGGAGGCTGAGACAGGAGAATTGCTTGAACCCAGGAGGCGGAGGTTGTAGTGAGCCAAGATTGCACCACTGCACTCCAGCCTGGGCAACATAGCGAGACTCCACCTCAAAAAAAAAAAAAAAAAAAGAAAAGAAAAAAGCTAATAAGTAGCAAGGCTGGATTATAAGGTCAGGTTCCTCTGATCTTAAGTCTCTATGCACCACACTCTCCAAGACCTCGGCCCACTCTTGACAGGTTTTTACATTTTCTAATACACGTGCTTTGCCAAGCAGTTGTTATTTAACAGATAAGAAGCGTCACCTGTAACATGTAAACCCATCAAGATGGCTAACTAAGCTTTAATAATTTCAAATAACAAACAGCCTAGTGAATGCAGGTTTTATCAATAGAAAGCAAAGTCTATTCTATCTTGTCTACCCCTAGTGCTGTTGATAAGCAAAAGATCAAACTCTCCAGCAGAACAAGTTGCATTTTAACTTACTGAAAGTGGGTCTAAAAATTCTATCTATATATTTTTTATGGCCTAAGTGCATGGAAATCAGACTTTTGAAGGATGTTTTGTTACCTTCTGTAGTAGTTTGAGAATTTCTAGAGCTATAAAAACACTGAATATGTAAATTTGGGAGACATTTATATGTTAAAAATACTGAAAAGCAACCATGTGTAAGCATTGCTAAAAGCAGGTAGGGGAGATGCCACATTTGCAGTTTGTAGACTCCCCAGAGCTCTCCATTAATTCTGTCATGTCATTTACATGAAAATGGGGCTCTCCTTTGTATTAAGATGCTAAAGCCAAATCACATGGACAATGCAAATGAGCAGGCAGAGTGCTTTGTCACAAAAATATATAATTTATTCCAACAATTTCTGTGGATTTTTGATATCAAAGACTCTTTATGACACTGACAGTCATCAAGCGGATGTTTGTCAAAGTACATTTCCCAGATGTCTAAATAAAACAGTATTGCCTTGATGAGTTTTATACTCAGAGCTGGAGAAGATGGCACTCCATTTGAATTTCTCTACATTTTCAGTGTGTGTTAGTTCATTCTCTTTTCAAGTTGACTCTCACCCCAAAATTTGAATAAAGTTCTAGTTAGTTGGAACCCAATTAATTAAAAATCTCCCATAATTGTTTTTATGGCAAGATAAAAACAGTTCTATATGTTATAATAGCATGTAGAAAAATATTTATCCTCACTAGTAAGCCACAAAATACAAATGAGGCTATCAACACCAAATAATTTTTGACTAACAAATCAGCATAATTTTTTTTCATGATACCATTTAACAGAGACCAGAACGTGGTCAGAGGGCCACTTGTATCCATACTAATGGAAGGGTCAATTACACAATATTGTTGGAAACTCAGTGTTGACATTTTGTAGGAAGATTTTAGGAAATGTCCAAACTCTTTATTTTGTGACACACCCTTCTTAAGGATGTTACCCAAATTATGAAAAAATTCTTACATCAAAGATGTTTACCATAGTGGTAGAGAATAACAATCATTAAAAACACCTAAACTTCTTGCAATAATTTATCATCTTATTAAATGAAAGAAATATTTGATAAACATTAGTAAAGGCTCTTTAACAAATTTTTTAAAGTTATATTTTTAAATGTCTGCTATAACACAAATGAAAAAGCAAAATATAAATGTAAAATACCTGGAGTTTTGTGGAAAAAAAATAAAATAAAGGAAAATAAGAACTGAGAAAAAAAAAAGCCAAATACTTAACTGTCAGGGTCTTTGACGAATGCTGGAAGGTATTTATTTTTGAAATCCAGTTACTAGTCTCTGTTTTTCTTACACTCTACAATAAGTATATATTATATTGAAAGTAGAGACAAAGTGAATTTTAAAAAGCAAAAATGAACTATGTAAAGGGTCTGGGCAACAAGTCATTGCTAAAGGCTTAGTGTTCATTCTAACTAAGGCTATGTCACAACGATCTGCACACAGATGTAAAGCTGTTTGGTGAAGTCCACTTATATACACCATAATCTAATTAACAGCATTTTTACCCAAACTAATTTAAAATTTTAATGTTTTAAAACAATGTCAAAAATCTTGAGTATTCACATATTTGGCACATGTTTCTAAGAAGACAGCAGATGTATTCCATGTGTTTCCAGAGAAACACGAATGTACACATGGATGGAAGTTGCAGGAAGGCAGAGTCTAGCTTAGCATGTGGAAGAATTTTTGGCCTTCAGAGACATCCAACAATGGGGTGGGCAGCCTAAGGATGTATTAACCCTCCTCAACTTGAACAGGATTTTAGCAGAAGCTGCAGTGTCATATGCTAAAACAGAAAAAATATCTTTCTCCCTATACTTTCTCTTAACTCCGAGTAACCCCCATTTCAGTAAATGATAGCAATATCCACATCATTGCTGAAGACAAATATTTCAATCTTCTGTTTCCTTTGCCAGCCACATCTGATACATCAACAAACAACATCTCAAATCCATCCACTTTTTCCCATCTCCGCAGCTACCATCCTGGTCCAAGTCAGAATTGTGTCTCCTGTGGACCACTGAAAGAGCCTCCTCAATTGTCCACACCCTTCCTTGTAATTCACTGTCTGCATGGCCGCTTAAAAGCTACATCTACTGATATATCTAATTAAAGCATAAATCAAATCATACCACTCCCTTACTTGTAGTTCTTCAAAGATTTCTCAAAGCACTAAAATGAAATCCCAAATTGAAAATTGAAATCCCTTTCCCTGATCTGAAAAGACCAAAAAAATCTGGCCCCCACTATGTCTTCAATTTAATCCCAGGCCATTTGCTTCATCCATATTCATTTCTTCCCTTTCTCTTTCTTTTGCTGTACTTGCCATTGGTTTCTGCCTGTTAGCTCTCTCCCAAGATGCTCACAGGGCTGGCTTCTTCTCAAATATGTCTTTGTTTAAGTATCACTTCCCCGGGAGTACTTCTGTGACCACCCCAACTAAAGTAGCCCCAAACATGCTGTCTTTCTTCCTCCTCTTTCACTTCTTTCTATCACATTTCTTTTTCTTTTACAAATTGATTTCTTCTAATGCAAGCTCCAGGAGAGAAGGACCTTGTTCATCTTGTCCCCTCTTTCATTCAAAATGCCTGGCATCAAGCAGTTGTTTAATTAACAACGATGGAACAAATGTCAGGTACACTTTATCATGACCACATTCCATGCAGGAAGAACACAAAGGCAATGTTTAAAGGGCCTGGTGACTGACTTACTGAGAAACCCTCTTAGAGAGTTGTGCTGCTTCCTTCAAATTCCTCTGATCCAACCGATATATTAACTCTTCGGGAGCCATTTAATACAGTGACACTTCACGGTGTGACTGTTTCCTGCTTGTCAAAAAATAACACATTCTTTGAAGTGTAGCTATTGAAAAAATACCTATCAAGAACACGTGGACCTTTGCTCCTAATCCTCTCCTATCACTCTCTGACCATTCCCTGGAAGGAGAGTTCTGCCCCCTTCTGGAAGGTCAGCATCTTGAAGGCAGACACTAACTCTTAGTCTTACACCTTGTCCCTCTTAAATTGCATCCTTCTAGTGCACATGCTAGTTATGTGGTGTGGGCTTTTGCATACTGGTGAGTGATTTAAAAACAAAACTGTGGAAACCAGGTATACTTTTAACAATCCCTGGGAAGGTGAAGTTCTTTCATCTTCAAAACTCCAACATATATTAATAAACTTTGCATCTATGCATTCGGGTATGTCAAACAGGTGATGTGCTGTATAGGTCTTGGTGGGGATGAATGCTGGCTTTGGGAGAATAGGAAGGTAGCACTAGAAAGAGTGCCTCTGGAGCTCTTGTGCAGGGAGAAAGTGGGAGGCACTTTCTGTGAGTCTGTGATGGGAGCTGCCAAATAACTGCCGGTTTCCCTTCACATGGACACATCTAGCCAGAGGAAGCTGGGATAATGGACCGATCACAGGCTTTGGATACGGCCTGGCCAAATCCCAGCCCCACCACCTACTAGCTGAACTTCCTTGAACAAGCGATTGAGCTTAGCTGAGGCTCAATTTCCCTCACACATCACGCCCTTATTTGTAGTTCTTCAAAGTCCCTTTCCCTGATCTACAAAGAAAATTTGCAAAAAACTTTTGATGCAAAAAAATTAGATGGTGATATCTACATTATAGAAATACTCAGAAGATTAAGTAAATTTATGTATGGAAAAGCTCCTAAAAGTCTTGGCACCCAGTTGATAGATATTTAATTTACATGAGCTTATTTCCTCCGTTTCCTGAGCACAGAGGAGAACACAGGATGTCAGGTTTCCCACGTTGTAGAAATTTGAATGGTCTGAGAATTAAAAAGTAAACCACACCATCATCCAAAGTCATCATTTCCCTCATATCATTACCCCAAGAACTAACCCCTAGAATGATAATCCCTTTTGATAACATCTTCTTGATCTCAACATGGCTAAGGAGAGAGAGGGCACACCAAATTCTGGATTGGGTAGTAGGTGGATGGTGGGGTCATTCACTGAAACATGAGACATAGGAAAAGAACAAGATAGTGAGTTTGATTTGGAACTTGGTGAATCTACAGTATGTGTTCAACATCCAAATGATCCAAATGGGCATTTCCAGGTAGTGTTTGGATGTACAGGTCTGAAACTCTGAAGTAAGTTCAAGATGGAGATAGATACTTAGGAGAAATGAGGTATGTAATAGTTAAAACCCTGTGTGTGTGTGTGTGTGTGTGTGTGTGTGTGTGTGTACTGGGAAGCAGGAAATGACACCCAGGGAGAATGTGTTAAGTGAGGCAAAAACTAGTTTGGAGGGGCTATCCGAGAAAATACCCACAATTATGAGGGTTAGTAGAAGCAGAGGGTGCTAGTGAATAGTAAACAGCCTGCTCTTGGAGTGAGGAGAAACTGATCTTAAACCTTTGCCAATTCCTGTGGTGTAAATACTCCACCATAGCCAACTTCAAGCTACCAACAGTATATCAACAGGCATATAAAAGTCGTGAAAAATTAACATATGCTCTCAAAGTAGGTATGAGTCAGCGGGGTGGCAGGAAGGAGAGAATGCAGAGGATTAGGCAAAACCAAACGAATAGTATGGGGAGTAAAAGAAAAAAAGGGAACAAGGACAATAGTGTTATGAAAACCAAGGGACTTGAGTTTCTCAATAGGGACTGTGGCAATTACAATAGAAAGTTCCAGTAGGTGAACAGGTAAACTCAAATAATGTCATTAGGATTTGCCAATGTGTAGGAGAGTGAGGCCTCAGAGGCAGATTCAGAGAAAGGGTAAGAAGCAAGTCAAACTGTCTTAAGAGCAAACAAATGAGAAGGCAGTGAAAACATACAGAGACAATCTTTTCCAAACAATGAGTTAGGAAGGCAGGAGAGAAATCAAGCAATGTCTCTAGCGGGAGGCAGGATCAAAGTGAGGTAGGGCTTGAGCACAATCTGAGAAACATGAGCCACTAGGTGAACAAGAGCGTAGCAGCCAAAACGTGCTGGAGATCAATGGCTGCCCAGTGTTCTGCCCACTCTGTTAGTATTACTTTTACCATAAAAGAAACGGTAGTGACCCAGCTTGATTTCTGAGATCACAGGCAGCTGGGAGCAACCCTGATCCTCTCATGTTCTAGCGTTGTGATCTCAGACAAGACTCATTTCCTCAGCTGTAAAATGGAGATAATAATAACCCCACCTTGATGGGTTTTTATAAAGATGCAATTATCTAAAACATGCAAAGCACCCATCAGAGTACCTGGCATATAGTAGGTCCTCGATACGTTTTAGTCTCCGTCTTTTACCCAAAACATTGAAACTAAAATCCAAAGGTATCCTGTGGTCTACCCATGACTAGGGAGGAAGGAAATGTTTCTTCTGCTGTGTAAATCACGCAGCTTCAGACACATGAAAAGACAAACAGGATGGGTTTTTCTTTCCCCTTCATACACATCTGCAGTGCAATGAAGTGGTGAACTTCCACACACATGGACTAAACTAGGAGCTGCCACATGAAGGAAAATCCATTTATAAAGTACTTATAGGATCATCTGGACAAAAGATGTTATATGAAAATTTGTGATCATTACCAATTACATATTCCATTGGTATGAATCATCAGAAGATATAGCATGAATAACTTCAGAAGATAATACCTAGGAAATTAACTTGCTTCAGCTTTCCCTAATTTGACATTAGCTATGTTTATGATGTTTTTAGTTTGTTTTATGTGTGACTTAAATTCAAAAGTAACATTTGCATTAAGTCCCTTAAATTATTCTTTTGGGATTAAAAGCTTTATTTTCTGATGGTAAATATGAAAAAGGCAGTTACAGGAGTGTAAAAGTCAGTCACTAATATGTAAATTAAATAAACTGATCCACATATTTGAAGTAACATTGGTTACTGTACCCTGTATCTCATATAAATATTGGAGTAAGTTTATTTATATTCGTTAGCCAGAATTTGAAGATAAAAAAAGAAAGATCACTTTAAGTTTAGAAAAATCTTTGGCCCAAATCTTTGTAAGAGTTTCGGTAGGCAACACTTCTCATTAGAAAGCAAACAAAAGAAAGCCCTCTCTTCCAGAAAATACCATTAAATTTTCAAATATGCAGGTACTATAATTCTTCCTATTGAATAAGCAATAGAAATGGCTCTTCGTGCACTATTATGCTACAAGAACTAAGAAGACATGTTTTTATAATTTTTTAAATTATGCATTTTAATTACTAAATCAACAGAATCAAACAGCAGCCTATGGATTGAGAAAAAATGTTTGCAAACCATGTATCTCATAAAGGGTTAATATCCCAAATTTGTAAATAACTCACACAACTCAATAGTGAAAAAACAAATAATCCAGTTAGAAAATGAGTAAAAGACCTGAATAGACGTTTCTCTAAAAGAGACATGAAAATGGTCAATACATGTATGGAAAGTGTTCAACATCATTAAGAGCAGAGAAATGAAAATCAAAACCATTATGAGATACCCCCTCACATCTGTTACAGTGGCTGTTACCAAAAAGTCAAAAGATAAATGGTGAGGATGTGGAGAAAAATGAATTCTTGTACACGCTGTTGGTAGAAATGTAGATTGGTACAGCCATTATGTAAAACAGTATGGAGATTTCTAGAGACTTCAAAAATAGAACTAACATGTGACGTGGTAATCTCTCTTCCAGACATACACCCTAAGGAAATAAAATCACCACCTAATAAAGATATTTGCACTCCCATGTTCATTGCAGCATTTTTCACAATAGTCAAGATATGGGCACAACCTGTGTCCATCAGTGGATGACTGGGTAAGACTGTGGTACATATGTGCAATGGAATATTATTTGGCCCTAAAAAAGTATATATATATAACATATATATAGACGTAAGTTATACCATAAATCCTTGTCCATAGTTTCTCCCCTAGGGAAGGGGAATTGGTAAGTAATATATTCTACATTATTGCCTTTTTTATATATAACATATGTATTATAATAGTTATGTATAACATTATACTGGATATATATATAACCATTATATATGAATGGTTTTATATATATAATAGCTATATATATATATATATAACCATTTAATAGTTTTATATATATGTAAAACCATATAATAGTTATACATATAACCATTTATATATAATGGTTATATATAATAGTCATATATGTACCATATAATGTTATATATAATATATAACATTGTATCATATAACATTATAATATATACATTGTATGTAATAGTTATGTGTGTGTATATATATATATAACTGTTCATGTAGAGTAGGAGAATTAAAGAGTGATATGTGCTACATTAATTAACAACACATTTTAGGCCTTTCTATGTTAGTACATTTCATGCAACATGGCATTTTACTATGTATGAATGCACATGATTATTTAAGCTTTGCCCTATTGGTGGAGACATAGTTGCAAGATTCAGAGAAAGGGTAGAAAGCAAGATTTAGCAAAGCTCATTTATCAAAGATCATTTATACATATATAACCTCACTTCTAAAAATCATTAAGAAAAAGACAAAGAACCCAATAGAAAAATGGGCAAAAGATATGGACAGCCAGCATGCAGAAGGAAATGCCAACAAAAATATGCTCAACCTCAGTATTATCTAAGGTAACTGTTCTCAAGTAGTCCCCAAGATCATTTCCAGGGATACACATGATTAAACTATTTTCACCAAAATTCTAAACTCACTATTTGCCTTTTGCTCTGTGTTGACACTGCACTGAGAGTGCACAGCAATAGCGGGAAAAACTAGGGTGCCTTAGCACCAATCAAGGCAATGGTACCCAACTATATAGAAGTAATTATATTTGTCACCAGCATGCACTCAGAGTTTTTAAAAATTCCCTGATGAAGCAGTACAAATTATAAATTATATCTCTACCACTGAGTACATGAGTTTTTAATTTTCTGAAAGACAGAATGAGAAGAATAAAGACCATCTCTAGGAAAAACACTTGTATGATTGTCGTAAGCTCAACTAGTGGCTTATTTTGTGCAATATCATTTTAGTTGAAAAACATCCCACAAATTAATAGTTATTTAGATGTATATTTAGCAGATATTTTCTCAAAAGTGAACAAAGTGAGCCAATCACATCAAGGAAGACAATTCACAGTATTTGTTGTCAATGACAAACTTTGAGCTTTCTAGAAAAAAATAATTTTAGGAAAGTTATATCTGCTCTGTGAGCGTGATAGCTTCTTAATACTTAAAGGCTTTTCTGATGAGATTGATGATGACATTAATGAGTGTGACTTGTTTTTTTTTTGTTTTTTTTTTTTTGTTTTTTTTTTTTGCTGTTGCATGATGATATTGTCAAATTTGGAAGATATGCAAAACTCAGTGAACCAATATTTTCCAAATAACCAATGCATGTTATGATAAATTCATGAGTGGGTATAATACCCATTCAAAGTGCAAGACAGACTAATCGATTTTAATATTACAGAGCATAAAAAGTCCATTGATACGGTTTCAGATTCCACACTAAAGCTAACACTTAAGAAAACACCACTTACAGAGTTTGGATGTAGCAACAAAGAATATTTATATTTATCTCAAGAGATTTCTAGAGTATTCCATCCTTTTCCAATCCCAAATCTATGTGAGGCCAATTTTCTTTAAACAAAACAAATCAGCAGAGTGAATGCAGAAATTAATACGAAAATCCATTCGTCCTTTATTAAATAAACATTAAGGAGATCTGCAAACAATGCCAAAACAAAACCTCTTTGGAGTTCTCAAAATTTTTAGAGTTTCAGATGATCCTGAGATTAAAATCTTTGATATTCTTGGTCAGGGAAATGGAATTTAAATTTAGATATAATTTTAAATTCATCAGCTTGGCTAAATTTTCAAAATTAATAATATTAAGTGTTAAAGCAGACAGAAGTGGATATTCTCACACTCTGAATCCTAAAGGGAATGTAAATTGGTAAAGTAACTTTTAAGGCAATTAAGCTGTGTCCATTACAGAGGTTAGCCAACTTTTTCAATGAAAACCAGATGGCAAGATTGGATGCAGTGGCTTGCCTGTAATCCCAGGACTTTGGGAGGCTGAGGCAGGTGGATCACGAGGTCAGGAGATGGAGACCATCCTGGCCAACATGGTGAAACTTTGTATCTACTAAAAATACAAAAATTAGCTGGGTGTGGTGGTGCACACCTGCAGTCCCAGCTACTTGGGAGGCTGAGGCAGGAGAATCTCTTGAACCTGAAAGATGGAGGCTGCAGTGAGCCAAGACCATGCCACTGCACTCCAACCTGGTGACAGAATGAGACTCTGTTTCAAAAAAAAAAAAAACTAAAATAAAGGAAAACCAGATGGTAAATATCAATATCTTAGATTTTGCAAGCTAAAGTTTTAACTATCACCTCTGCCATTGCAGCACAGTAGCAGCCATAAAGGGTGTGTAAATGGATGGGCATAGCTGTGTTACAATAAAACTTTATTTATATTTAAAATGTGAATGTTCTGTAACTCTGTAATTCTGTTCTTAACTACTTACTTTAAAGAAATGCTTGGCGGGGCGCGGTGGCTGACACCTGTAATCCCAACACTTTGGGATGCTGAGGCGGGCAGATCACCTGTGGTTGGGAGTTCGAGACCAGCCTGACTAACATGGAGAAAACCGTCTCTACTAAAAATACAAAATTAGCCTGGCATGGTAGTGCATGCTGAAATTTCAGCTACTCAGGAGGCCAAGGCAGGAGAATCACTTGAACCTGGGAGGCGAAGGTTGTGGTGAGCTGAGATCGCACGATTGCACTCCAGCTGGGCAACAAGGGCTAAACTCCATTTCAAAAAAAGAAAGAAAGAAAGAAATGCTTACACCTATATAATGATTAATAGACTTTGAGCACTCTTCTAATCACTACATATATTAATTGATTTAATCCTCACAATAGTCCTATGAGATAAATATTATTGGTTTCTTTATTTTATGGAGGAAGAAATTGAATCTAGAGTGATTAAGTAACTTTTCTGAACTTGTACAGCTAATGCACATCATTGTAGCATTATATTGTACAGCAAAATTATAGAAGTAACCTAAATGTTCAGAGACATTAAATATTATATTTGATCTGGTTTGTGTCTTTCCTTATGCAGATCTCTCAAAATTAAGTAGCTTCCTGCCTTTATTTCTTGCTTTTCAAATTTCTGAAGTACATTTGAAGTCACACTTTCTTCCTAAAGCTTTTGTTGACTGCGCAAGCCCATCATGACCTTGTTGTTAAATTCTCTCTGGAGCTTATGGAATACTTATAGAGCTTATGTCCTTGAGGATAATATGTTGTCAGGTGGCAGCAGGGGCAGGTCGGGGGATGCCCTCTGTTTTCTTGACATAGATTTGTCCCTTGGTAGAACAGCAGTTCCTCGAGGATTGGGAATGAATGGAATCTTACGCACCCTTTTCATGCCTCATTGTCTGTGACCATCTCTACCACCTCTAGTTCTACTACTCACATCCAAGCCACCATCCTTGCTAGTCTGAACTAAAAAACGTTTCCAGGCAGATAGCCCTGCTTCCATTCTTGCCTACCTACCTTACATGATCTTCCTAGCATCCAGGGTGAGCATTACACAAAGTTAAATTCAGAGCAAAAGCTCAACTCAGAAGCCTCCTGTGGTTTCCCACTGGACAACATCACAAGTGTTCACCACAGCCTTCAAAGCCTGGCTTCCTGTCATCTGACCTCCTGTCCCGGGACTGTCCTGGCTCACTCTGCTCCAGGCACACAAAGGCCTTTGCCATTTCCCATGACAGGCTGAGACACTCCTGCTGCATGGCCTTGGCACTGGCTCTTCCCTCTGCCTGGATGCTCTTCCTCGAAATGTTGGCAAGTCTCATTCTCTCACTTCATGAAGGTCTCTGCCCAAATGTCCCCTCAGCAGTGAGCCTTTCTCTGACTACCTGTCTAAGCAAGCAGAACTCCCCACCCAATCTCTTTACTCTTTCTTCCCTTGCTCAGTGTTAGGCTCTTCATATCACATACCAGAACGCAGTACATCTTGTGTTCATGTTTATTTATTTACCGTCCCTCTCTCCCCTCAGCCCAACCTAAAATAATGCCTGGGACTTGATTGTTCAATAAATATATTGACTGAATGAGCCTCAGTTTCCTCACTTCTAAAATGACGATAATACTGTCCCTCACAAGACTGCTATTAATAATAATCACTGATTATTTGATTATTAAAATACAGCAAGTAATGCCTGGTATACTGCTAAACTCTTTGCCTGAATTATCTCACACAAACCTAGTAAAAGCCAGTGAGATAGATAAGATCATTATTTCCCACTTTACAGATGAGGAAACTGAGGCATAGAAAGGATGAGTCACTTCCCAGGATCACAGCTGTGTCAATAATACTCAAAGCAAGGAGTTGCTTCCAGAGCTAAGTAGGCTAAAGAATGGCCAGGCATGGTGAAAGCACAGAGCTCTTTATAAATGCAGGGAATTCCTATTTACATTATCGCTCCAAGGAGGGCTTGGTGCATGATGCAAGAATACCCCCTGCGACCAGACGAACCCGTGTGCCTGTGTTTGGGCTTCAGAAGAAGTGGGACTCAGTGAGTCGCTGTGACTAAGAGAGACTGCTCAGGTGAAAAGAAGAAGACTTTTTCCCCACAACGAACTTTTCTTAAACACTGCTTGGAAAGGGTGTTTGCTAAGTCCATTTTCTGATCAGATAACAGTTTGACACTAATTCTTCTATTTTCAGCTGGCACCAGACCCGGTCCTCGACTTTATCACCCATCGGTTATCTGTGTCGCCTGAAGGAACTCCGGGTAAGGTACAGGAAAAAGGTGGGGGTATTGTTGGAGCTTCCTGCTGACCGGTACACTGGCCTATTGTTGGATTTATTTTTTTAAACTATCACATCACAATTATTTCGGCAACATCCTTTTTCCATCCTGGACCTGATACAATATTTATTGAACTATACAAACTGCGTCAATCCACAATTCTTTCCGTATTGTTGCCCAAGTTCTTTAGGGTATCTTTTAAAAATTTAATATCCACTAAAATATTTTGCTAATTGACACATGATCAGGCAACTCTCCATGCTACAAATTACAATTTTTTTTGAAATAAAAAGTCTTCAGATAGAACCTTGCTCGACTGCTACATTTTTAAAAAAACAAATGACAACAAAATGGCATTTCTTGAGATTACTAAGTGCCAGGTGCTATACTGTGCTTCATTTTGTTAAAGCACTACCACCATCCCACGGCTGTTAATAGTCCCATTTTACAGATGAGGAAACTGAGCTAAGAAAAGTAGTATAATCACACTCCCAATAAGCCATGAATGCTTACTCCAATCCCTGGGAGTCCTACTCCAGACCTCTGACTACATTATAAAAAAAAAAAAAAGAAAAGGAAAAGTGACTTATCCTTGAATCATTTTGCCATTTTGACTTCTGTTCAGCTGAATTCTGTAAGTAGCGAATATACAGAGCAAGGCCCCCATCACCATGAAGTCTGGTGGTATACCCTGGTGATTCATTCACGTGCACCTTAATAAGAGCCATTTGACTAGCTACTAAACTGCATTTTGAAAGTCATAAGAGTATAGCAACATTGAAGCTGCCACAATACCCCATTTCTGTTTCCCCTCCTAATTGCTTCTATCGGATTGTAGGAACAAACCTTCGCAGCCCAGCCGGCATCCTGAGACCTGCTCTCTGCATCCTCATTAGGTGTGCGTTACTTTTCCTTACCACTATCCTTTCGTATTCTTTAACTGTGGTGTGACCAGGAGCAGAACCATAGACTCAGAGACTCGTACAGAGAACTTGTAGAGCTGGGAGGGGGCATCTTCATTTTATTGAAAATAGGATGCCCAAGGAGGAGGGTGACTTTTAAGGGCCACACAATCACAGTACCAGAGGAATTATTGAAAAGAAAAAGAGAAGCAATGTTCATTGACAATCTGTGTGCCAGACAAATTTCATAATGAAATAACAGCAACGATAAAGATTATTATAAAAAGTGGCATATATTGAACTTTTAAAATTTGTCAGGCACTGTGCAAAATGCTTAATGTGAATTTTTTCAAGTTTTTAATCCTCTCCAGTTTAGAGACAAGTAATATTATTACTCTGATTTGACAGATGAGAAAACCTTTCAGAAAACCATGCCAGTCACGGAGACAGAATTTGAAGACCTAAACCTACCCAGCAACATGGCACTGGCTTTATTTCAAATATGGGACAATGCACTCAAAGTGCATCCCTAACCTAGCCAAAAAAGTATCTTCCTAACTATGGATTTCTGCTGAGATGAACATGGAAGAAGACAGATGGATTTGGGTAGTCTAGGAAGTAATGTTACCTGCCAGTCCCACTGCTCTTTCATTAACCCGCAATTCATCTGCACTTTCCTGTACCATTTAAATACTAATGAGACCTTTAAGAAATGCATCATAAAAGCATTTTCAGCCTAATAATTCAAAAGCCTTTATCCTTCAGGTAAAAGGAGCACCACTGTTAAACACACACACACACACACACACACACACACACACACACAGTGGTTCCTATATCAGAGCAGATGTACCATCTTCTCAGGTTATCTCTGTGTTAAACCCATGGGTCTCTATCTAACTGACTCACCTCTGATCAAACTTTGAAGAAAATTACAGCAGCCATCTGTCTATACTTTTATAAATGAGTGACACCTAAGGCTGCCACCCATCATCTCTGTGACCTCAGGTAAGTCACTCAATATCTCTGGTCCAGGTTTGATCATCTGTCAGAGTAGAGGTGGACTGAACAGAATACGTGGTCTCTTGCAGCCAAATGCTCTAGGATTTCTTGACAAAGTGTACTAAGATGATGTCATTCAATGAGCACTTGCTTCATGACCAGACTATTCAATGAGAGACTCTATAATGCTGAAGCAATATTGGCAGTGATCCACATTTGTGGACAAAATCATGGCTGGTGAATGTATTTTATATCCAGCAATACAGTGACCTTGGCTACACTGTAGTTCTTTACCACATGGATCTAAATCTGCTTAGTGAAAAAACTGAATACACCAGGGGCATTCCTACAGCTATAAAAAATCAATCTAAAATATTTTGCCAAAAAAGCAGCATTTGTCTTGACACAAGAATTCTGTAGTTTAAATATACTAGGCATGATAACTCAAAAGACCTCGCCCAAAGCAGTGGGCTCCATTAGGGTACAGAGGACTTCTCTGCTTGACTCCGAGTCTATGAAGAACATATATATCAAATATAATCATTGGAATGTTCATAAAAATGCTTGTCCTGCCACTGGATTCTTGTCTTCTTGTATCTGCTATACAGATGAGGAAGGTCAAGCACAGACTCACCAAACTGATCAAAAGAGATGAAAAAGAATGTGATTTTCAGCAGAACCCAGCCAGTGATAGCCCTGAATTACTGCAGGTCAGGGGTTCCTCCACCTTGACAACATTGACAGTGGGTCTGGATGTTTCGTGCTGTAGGGGACTGTCCCGCAGACTGTCTGCTGCTTGTCAGTATCTCTGTCTTCTACCCACTAGATGCCAACGGTGTCCCCTACTCCAAGTTGTGGCAGCCAAAAATGTCTCCAGACTTTGACAATTATTCCCGATGAGACCGTCACTATGGTGCCATAGTTTCTCCAAGAACATAGCAGGAATAACAATTCTTCAGCTTCCCTGATGACCAAAGCCTGGCTTAGACCTTCTCCCTTCTCCGCAACTGACTCTGTTACTTCTAACCTTCTCGCCAATCCCAACCTTCCTTCTAATTACCTGTATTATCATGCCGGTCCCTGCTTTCGAACTCTCAAGCCTTGTCCTCATGGGCTGCAGAATCTCAAACAGTGGCCTCCAACCATGAGTCAGCCTTGGTCCCGCTGCCCTAGCCATATGGGAGCCACAGACAGCCCAGACACACTACCCCTTGCCACTCCTCCCTTGCACATGCTGTTCCCCTGCCTGCAATGCCATTCTTGTCTTCTCAAACAGATAGAAACTGGGCAAAATCATTCTCCGAACCTGTACCCCTGTGGGGAATACTCCCTAGGTGTTCAAGAGCTATTGTCGAACTAAATTAACTCTTTGCTCAGATGCCCCAGACCTTGACCTCAGTCAAGTTACCCAACCTCCTCAGACCGTAGTTTCCTCCTCTGCAAGACGGGGGCAATGATTCCTCCCATACAAGGTTGTTGTAAGAAATAAAGGACATCGAGGCTGCCACATGGTGAGTTCTCATCAAAAAGTTATTTTATCTTCCTGTTCCGTGAAGATTATTTTGTAAGAATGGGCACAATCTCTGGGCTATAACCTCACATGCTGGGTAAACAGAAATAGAACTAAAAACCTTCAAGTCTCTTTTGAATCCTGAGTAATATATCATTTTTTTCAATTATGGTTTTTTCATTTTTCTCCTAAATATTTGGAAGGAGAAGTCCAAGTTTCATACCAGTGTAAGGATGGAGGCAGCTCTATCTTCTGTGAATCAAAGTGCCCTCTGGCTCTGGCCCTTGGTGAATTCTCTCCACATAGCTCTATCTGCGATCCACAGTGTTTGCAACCATCAGTAGTTTTTAGTAGTGTTTGCAACCATCTAGTTTCCCACGGGAATATAAGGAAATTGGAATTATTAAACCAAACGATAAGAGAGACAGGAACAAAGCCACAGTCCTCCGCCCCCAAAGTCCAGCAAATTTGAACTTCTTTGTGCAACTCTTATAAAGATGCCAAGCCCCTCCAAGATTGGCGACCAGGAAAAGGAAGCGGATGAGGAAAGGAAAGAGCGTCCAGCGAGTCAGAGTCAGCTGAGTAAGGGAGCCATCCATCACCAGTGCTTCCTGGGCAGCCCACAAGATTCCAGTCACAGAGGGCATGGGCTCCGGCCAGCCAAGGACAGAGGAAAAAAACAACCTTGGCTTTGGTTTATTAGTTAAGTGAACGAGTCCTTAAGAGTATTGATATATTGACTAATGATTCCAACATCCAGCGTGCTGAGTGCTTACATGTTTAAAGGGCAAGAGTTACAAATCAACAAGTTATTAATTTAATTCCTCTTTGAAAAGGTGCCAAAGGCAGAGAAAACAGAGAGGAGCGTTTATCATGTTTTTTGCAATGTCACCACCCCCTTCTCCTCTCTTAGCCAATGAATAATCATAAACAACAGCTTATTAAAGTGCAGGTTCCTGGGCCCCACGTTCAGGTGTGTGATTGTATTAGGTCATGGTTTAAGTCAGGGAATTTGTATTTCTTTACTTATTGCCTCCCACACCAAGGGATTGTGGTGCAAGGGGGGAGCAAACCATTTTGAGAAACAGTATTTGCGAGACCTGATGTCCGTGTTTTCTCTTACTTGACAATTACGCCCTGCTACATTTTTCAACCCTTCTGCAAGGAGCTGGAGCCAGGTGACCAAGTTCTGTGCAGCAAGGGGTGTGTGGGATGTGCACCGTTTCCAGGCCTGACTCTAAGACTCCTCCACCAGCCTCGCATTTCTGTTGCTCATTGCATGTTTGAATGAAGAGGCTTCAAAGGAAGCCCAGCTGCTAATGAGGAGGTCCCTGAATGATTAAGCGATACAGAATCTCATTCCTACTCCCACCTACTTGTACTCTACTGTCATTCGCATGAGAGAGAGGGAGGGAGAGAAAAACCACCACCATCACCACCACAACATCACCAACAAAAATCCTTTATTTTATTACGGCACTGAGATTCAACAGTTTTTTTTTTTTCAGTTGCTAGTCTAACCTGACAAATACACATTACTCTTTTCTATTCTACAATTTTATTAGATCTTCATTCTAAAGATCCAGGGTAAATGTTTTAAGGGCAAAACTAGGAAACAAACACAGGGGAAAATCAAAGAGTGATTCATCACTTCAAAATCCAACCCTGCTTTCAGATATGGTAATAAAAACCCCTTAAAATAGAATAAGTCTCTTGGACTTTCTTTGCACAGACAAGATGACACCATAGATGTCTGCCTGCCTTGGTGCCAAACTAATACAGTAAGTGTAAGACTCAGGTAAAATTTAAAGTAAACACTAAAGAAGGGTAGGTCAATTATCCCCAGAGTATTAATTAAAGGCCCTTCTCAGGGCACTAGAAATACAAAGAAATCTGTCCTACAGAGACAGTAAAAGGGAACTGCAACCAACTCTTAAGAAATAGCCTATGCTGGCTGGGCATGGTGGCTCATGCCTGTAATCCCAGCACTTTGGGAGGATGAGGTGTGTGGATCACCAGAGGTCAGGAGCTCAAGACCAGCCTGGCCAACATGGTTAAACCCCATCTCTACTAAAAATATAAAAATTCACGGGGTGTGGTGGTGGGCACCTGTAATCCTAGCTACTTGGGAGACTGAGGCAGAAGAATTGCTTGAACCTAGGGGGCGGAGGTTGCAGTGAACAGAGATTGTGCCACTTCACTCCAGCCTAGGCAAAAGAGTGAAACTGTGTGGAAGGAAGGAAAGAAGGAAGGAAGGAAGGAAGGAAGGAAAGGGAAGGGAAGGGAAGGAAGGAAGGAAAGAAAGAAAGAAAGAAAAAGAGAGTCCATACCGGCCAGGTGTGGTGGCTCACACCTAGAATCCCAGCACTTTGGGAGGCCAAAGCGGGCAGATCACTTGAGGTCAGGAGTTAGAGACCTGCCTGGCCAATATTGTGAAACCCCATCTCTTCTAAAAATACAAAAAATTAACTGGGTGTGGTAGTGCGTGCCTGTAGTCCCAGCTACTAGGGATGCTGAGGCAGGAGAATCATTTGAACCTGGGAGGTGGAGGTTGCAGTGAGCTGAGATTGTGCCACTGCACTCCATCCTGGGTGACAGAGTGAGACCCCATCTCAAAGAAAGAAAGAAAGAAAGAAAGAAGGAAAGAAGGAAAGAAGGAAAGAAAGAAAGAAAGAAAGAAAGAAAGAAAGAAAGAAAGAAAGAAAGAAAGAAAGAAAGAAAGAAAAGAAATAGTCCATTCCTAGAGTTTACGTGGCCATCTTGACATCCCCGCTTTGGCTCCAGTGACCAGTATTCAGAAATCACTTCCCTCAGTCCTATTGCAAGAAGCCTCTGCATTCTTCCTGGGAAAGAAAAATAAACATGCAACCAGCTTGATGCATAGGGACTCGGAGCTGGGCTGGCAGCAGGATCAGCTAGAGATGGCATTCAGGGCACCTCCTCACACCAGTAGCTCCTGTGATCATGAGGATGCCCCAGCCTCCAGGAGAAGGACCATTTTCCATCTAGTAAATGTGTCCTGGCCCACGAAGCCAACCCTTTCCATGGAGGAAAAAGCATTTCCAACTCTTTTCTTTCTCTGCAAGCTAAATCAGCCTCACACCAGCAGACAGCAGTTGACAACAGACTCTGGGGTTCAGCTCTTTGCACGTGGCTGTCTACAGTCACTCAGGATAATCCAATTTGACTTTGGAAAAAACAAAGAGAAGGGGCAATCATCTGAGAGAGCTCAAGGGTAGAATCTCTCATTCACACTTCCACTGGCCACACTGGCCTCACTGCCCCATGGACACTCCAAACACATTCCCACCTTTGTGCTTGCCACTTTCTCCGTCTAGAATATTCTTCCCCAAACCTTCACAGGGTTCTTGCCTCAGCTTCCTGCACACCCGTGCTGCAGTGTTCCCCCTGAGAAACTTCCTCTCGAAATCAGCTACCCCCATTCAGGCACTCTCTAACCCCTTGTCCCATTTTATTTTTCTTCAAAGGCCTTATCTCCACATGGAAGTCTAATAATTGTTGTTCCTGCCTAACAGGATATCTACAGAGGACTTTGTGATAAGAGCTGGGACCCGGAAAATAGGAAGGTGACTGTGCAGATTTTCTTTCCCCTAAGTGCCATTTAAAAACAATCTGTACACAAAAAGACATCAATATGGAAAATACACGATACGAAGTTAATAAAGATATGAGTTACAAAGTAGCACACTTCACTTATAAACTGCACTGGAAAGGTCTGGGATGAAATAGAGGAATGTTGAATTTAAGTAACAAAAAAGTAAGTAATAATTTTTTACTTTTCAAAATTCTGTATTCTATTTTTATTATTTTATTAAGAGTACATTTAATAAAATAAACATGTAATTTAGAAGCCAACCAAATCAAATAATTTTGTAACAACCTGGAAAAGACTATAGAAAGAGAGTGCGTGGTCTACTACCCTCATTTGCCAGATGAAGAAATTGAGCCTTGAAGATAATTAAATGGCCCAATGTTATACTCTAGGTTAGTCAATGAAAAGACAGAAAGAAGAAGTTGGACTCCAGGTCTGTGCTTTTCCCACTGCATTATGTTCCATATTCAAAGAAAGGAATCATAAAGGGAGCTGGACATAGGGGAGAAAATCTTTATTCCCCTGACATGTCAACTGATACAACATACAAAAATGTCCTGTCTTAGTAAGAGCACCAAGACAATTATCTCATTCACTGTATTAATCAGATCTTAAAAACTTGAAACCAAAATGGGCCTGTGTTGCCTGCAGAATATGACAAATTGTATTTTCCAAACACGGCCACATTAATACACATCCTATCTCACACACTTTTCTTATGAGGTGTTGCAGAGATTCCCACATCAATAGGTATACGAAGCTCTGTTCCTTCTCCCTAAACCTGGCTGGACTTTGGTGACAACCTTGCCAAACAGAATCTGAAAGAAGTGATACCTTCTGGGACTAGGTGCTAAAAGATAATACGACTGCTGTCTGGCACACCGTCTACTGGACGCTTAGCCCTTGGAATCCAGCCACCGTGCTGTGGGGAAGTCCAGGGCGCAGTCAAGAGCCAGCATCCACTGCCAGACATGGGAATGAGCAAGCCCTCATTGCATTCCAGTGCTCAGCCTTGGAAACACCCACAGGTAACACTGAGAGGAGAAGAGATGAGCTAACCTGCGGAGCCCTGCCCAGATCACAGATTAATACTCATAATAAATGTTCTTTCATGCCAATGGAAAACTGGAACGACTAGAGAACCACTACGGTACAGGATAGCAGTGCCCAGGTTTGTAGTGTTTTCTAGGTAAAGAAGGACTCCAGCTACTCGAATCATTAACTTGGGGAGGTGAAGAAGGCCCTTTAAAATGTAGAAATAAGCACTAGGAATTCATTGGCAAAAGATGATAATAGCACCAAGATTTCAAGGTGGTAGTTGGGGGCAGTAGTGAAGAGGTGATCTATAATCAAATAGCTGCACTTCAAGACACTTCAAGACAATGAAGTCCAGGGGTGAAAAATATCGGACATTCATATCCAAGTGGATATGAATATCCTCCTATGCACATAGAAGGTATCAGCAATCGATGACAGTGTTCTATCCCTAACCTAACCTGACCACTTCAAAAACAATCCACTAGCATCTGTTGGAGCTGTCACATAAAATGAAATCCATTTGCTACCTCTGATAAAGTCCAGACCTCTCAAATTACCAAGGCCCAGAAAGATTGTCATTATAAAGCCCTGCACTAATTACATATACAGTTTCCACATTTTTCTTTTAATCACATTAGACTCATTTATCTTAATGATTTAAGTGGATCTTAATAGATTATATATTCTAGTTTTATCGTCAAGAGAGTAGGTATTACTAATTTTATTTTACTTTGGGGTCAATTGCGCCTGAGTAATGATCAGAGACTTACCCATCATTTCTGTGCTTTAACATCTCAGGCAAGAATAGGGACCAGACCTCTACAGTTGGGGACTTCTGATAGGACAAAGATGATATTGTTACTCAAAAACTTTTAATTGTTCCAACTTCACATTCTTGCATTCTAGGGGCGCCATTTGCAGATGTCAGAATGCAAATTAACATCTGCCGAACGGGGTGTATTTTGCTGATTAAAAGGCACAGCAAATACTATTCTCTGTATAAATTCTTAATATCAGAGAGGTCAGTCACCACCCCCACCAAACCCCTTCTGCCTCCCCAGACAGTGACTCAGCACTGGAATCAAAGTCTAGTAGCAGAATCTTAAGGCAAAGCAAAACCAATATTCACTCAGGCCGATGAAAGAAGTTGCAAATTATGTGAATGGATTTGTCTCTCCTCTTTTACCCACACTTGTCCTTTCAAAGGATGAAGACTGAAGTAATAGTAACCACGCAGAGTTTAACACAGAAGCACTTCTTGTTCACATAGAACACCAATTGTCAAAGACCTTCATCTCAGTGCCTTTCATTAGCCCAGTCATTTAATAGTTTTGAGGCCCTGTTTCTTCTCATATTATGATGATGATGGTAATGGTGGTCACTGTGTTGGTAATATCATTATCATTATCATCATGGTGGGTGATAATGATGCTGATGCTGTTGACAATGATATTGGTGATGAGGATGATGTTGATGAAGATGATAATGAAGAGGAGGACCTTGCTGGTGATGGTGATGCAGATGATGGGGATGATTTTAATGATGGTAAGGATGAAGATGATGACATTATTGGTGACGATGATGCCGGTGAGGATGATGTTGATGATGATGAATGGCACTACCACCTGTCAGGCACCGTGCTGAGTGCCTCAGTGCTTCATAAAGGTTCCTTCATTTAATTCTTAACAATGCTATGAGGTGGGCATCATTATTGTTATTATTTTGAGACGAAGTTTCGCTCTTGTTGCTCAGGCTGAAGTGCAACGGCACGATCTCAGCTCACCGCAACCTTCACCTCTCGGGTTCAAGCAATTCTCCTGCCTCAGCCTCTCGAGTAGCTAGAATTACAGGCATGCACCACCATTCCCAGCTAATTTATTGTATTTTTAATAGAGATGGAGCTTCTCCATGACGATCAGGCTGGTCTCAAACTTCCGACCTCAGGTGACCACCGGCCTCAGCCTTGCATGGTGCTGGGATTATAGGCATGAGCCACCGTGCTCAGCCTTATTATTATTTTTATTATCCCTTTTCATCAGGTGAGGAAGCTGGGGCCTAGAGAGTTTAAGTAACTGCCCAAAGACACACAGGAGTAAACTGTTTTGAATTAGAAATCAAGCTCAGGCAGGCCAGTTCTAGAGGAGAATTCTTGGGAAAGGTGCTATGCTGATCCCTCAGAAATGGAAGTGATTATATCAGACAACTGTCTTCAAAAATGAGGGTTGTTTTGAAGAGAACATTAAATCATGGGTGTGAAGGTGCTTCTAAAACACCCATGTTATATGAACACTATGTAACAGTATAAATTCATCTAATTCCAATAACACCAATAAAAGGCAGCTACTGTTACTAACAACTTGCATTTTAAAATGAGGCAACTTCCCAGCACTTTGGGAGGCCGAGGTGGGTGGATCACGAGGTCAAGAGATCAAGACCATCCTGGTCAACATGGTGAAACCCCGCCTCTACTAAAAATAAAAAAAATTAGCTGGGCACGGTGGCGCATGCCTGTAATCCCAGCTACTCAGGAGGCTGAGGCAGGAGAATTGCCTGAACCCAGGAAGCGGAGGTTGCGGTGAGCCGAGATCGTGCCATTGCACTCCAGCCTGGGTAACAAGAGCGAAACTCCGTCTCAAAAAAAAAAAAAAAAAAAAATGAGGCAACTGACTCATCTTCAGTTAGATAACTTGGCTGAGCCATGGTTGACCTGAAATTCAAGCACAGAGAGTTCAGTACCGGGGCCTGTAATCTTAACTACTGCATCACAGGTGTTTCTAAAATTATGATTATTATTGAGTTAGGAGCTTCTTACGTCACAAAAGCAGTTCACATGCCTCATTTTTTGAGTCTGTAGCTGGTCACACCGGTATGTAGATGTTCACTTTACTCAGTGATATTTTTGGTTGCCTTCCGTCTTCAGTCTTTGAGGAACATCCTGCTGTTTTAGGTTGCAAATTTGGAAGTAATCTAGAAAGTCAACGTGGCGATCCAAGAACAACACTCAGGACGTTCCTTGAGTCTGTTTTCCTACTTGCAGTATTTTCTTAGCCATGCGTTTCAGTCTTTGGGGACTTGTTCTTTCAGTGTGATGGTGACATGAGCCTATGTGAGTGGGTGGCTGTGATGGGATGCCAGTCAGCAGCAACCCCAAATGCTTTACTGGAAGAAGCAGCTGTTGTGTTTTGTACAAGGCAGCTGCAGAGGCAATCCACCACATTCAGAACTGAAAGAAGGAGATGCAGAAGATGCCTTGGATTCAGTGTTTGGAAGACTAGCCATAACCGTGTCAATAAGAGGGAACAGTAAGAAAGCCCGGGAGCCTGCCACATGGACTGATTCAGTAGGCAGCAGAACTTGCCGCATTCATTACACAAAAAGGAGTGAAGTCTTATCCAGATTCAGAGATGGTTAGAATTGGAAGGAAGTTTAAATGTCACATTAGTCCAACTTCCTTATGATAAGAAAAGTGGTGGCCAGGAGGGGAAGTGGCTCTTCAAGGTCACAAAGCTAATCAGGGGCTCTGCTGTCCTGCTGAGGGGGGTATGTACGGCCTCACCTGGAGTGTATGGGGATCTACGATCACCCCCACTCCCCTTAACATCCCCTTTACCAGGTATAAAAGCCCTCTCTGATCTGGCCTGACAATCTCTGCAGCCTCCCTCCCTCCTCATGTGCACTCCATACCCACAACACTCACTTCCTTGCATTCTTTAAAACCAACAAGCCTATCTCTGATTTAGATCTGCACACACTGCTTTCTCTGGCAAATGAGTGAGACCCATATGTTGCACTCAGCAGTGTGTTGGAGCTCTCTTATTGCTAAATTTTCAGAAATTTTGTGAGACAGCCTCTAACTTACAATTAAACAAATTACATTGAAAGCAAAGGTAATAAATAGTCCAAAATTCCTATTTATTTTGCTACATGTTACTATTATTGGTGCTGTTGGGGTTATTTATGCATATTGCAAGATGGAAATACTGTATAATGGTGTGTGTCTCTTTTCAACCCCACACTCTGAATATATGTAGCTTCAAATGAGCCATAGTGGGAATATTTACTTCAGAAATTGGCAAATGCTACAATGCAGGGCTTGAGTTTTTATTTTGTTGACTATGTAGACTTAAGAAAGTGATGCAAAAATGTTAATAATATGAATTAAGCATAAAAGTTTGCATGCCTGAAGCTGTAACATGGCAAGTGAAAGAAAATTTGAGGAAATATTCTTGCAGTATTCAAGAAGTATTGCCCAATAAGAAGAGCAGTGACTCATGTCATTGATGAATGAATGAAGTTCAAATATTCATCTCTGTTGTTTCATTTTCTTAGTCATTAATGTAAAAGAAAATATCAGGCAACATTTATGTCAGAACTACTCTTTTTTTCTTTTTTTTTTTTTTCTTGAAACAGAGTCTTGCCCTGTCACCCAGGCTAGAGTGCAGTGGCACGATTTTGGCTCAGTGCAACATCTGCCTTCTGGGTTCAGGCAAATTTCCCTGCCTCAGCCTCCTGAGTAGCTGGGATTACTGGTGCCCACCACCACGCCCAGTTAATTTTTGCATTTTTTAGTAGATACCAGGTTTCACCACGTTGGCTAGACTAGTCTTGAATTCTTGACCGGAAGTGCTCTGCCCACCTTGGCCTCCTAAAGTGCTGGGATTACAGGTGTGAGCCACCATGCCTGGCCCATGTCAAAATTACTCTTATTCATCAGTGAAAATTACAGTTGGGCTATGACTATAAGAATTCAGCAAAAATCAATGAAAACACTTTGAGAGAACTAATTGGCTATAAAGAATTTATAATAAAGAATATTATATATTTTATTATTATCCATAAACTGTAAACTATATATCTATTAGTAAAACTTAGAATAAACTTATATATGTATATACATGCTTTAAGACCCAATTGTTAACATTTATTCGCAGGGCTCTCACTTCTGTACTTTGCATGGGTCTCTCTCTACTCAGGGAAGTCCCCGACCACATTATCTAAAGTAGTGTCCATTGTATCTCTCTACCCTCTGACTCTATTTTTCTTCATATTTTTTTTATTCTTTAATCTTTATTTTTAGTTTTTATCTTTATTTTTCTTCACCAAAAATGAAAATCTGAACTTCAGTCATTCATCAATGACATCAATTACTGCTCTTCTGAATTGGATAAAGCTTTTCAAATACTACTTAATGGTATGGCATATATCTATTTGTTTACTTGTTTATTGTATGCTTCCTTCAACTCAATTGTAAGTTCTATACTTGCTAAAAGATTCTTCATTGTTATCACTTCTTCTTTTCCCCCTTGTGCCGAGAACGGGTGACTGGCATAAAGCAGACACATAAAAAAAAAGTTTTTAATGTATGAATGCAATAGACCTTCTCAGATGCTCAGGTAAATTTATGGCATCTTTTTTATAAGTCAGTGTGGGCAGGACTCTAGATCCCTTTCATATTGTTACAATCAAAAATAATATTTGCAAATAGTTTAGAATTCTGTTTAAGAAGGAAACAAAAACAGAGAAAAGATTTCACAACCATGATTATTAATTAACTTTCTACGTTTTAGCAAACGATGACAAGATAAAAAAATATGTTCCCTTGATTTCTGAAAACAAAGCAAGAAAAGCAAAAGATCCACTATATTCAAGGCGAGGCTGGACAGATCATTGTGGGGTAGTCGACCTGCTTCTAAGGCCAGTTCTAAGAGTCCCCTTGACAGTCCAGTGACAGAGGAGAACAATCAGATAAGGAAGAGGCTCGTCATCTAATGGGGGTTCAAAAAGGCCAAGTGGTACAGATACCGTGAAGGAGAATGGTGTGTCGGGCATTTCCTCTGCATTTGAGAAACAGCTGAGCGCCCTGGGAATATTTAGCCCAGCGCGCAGTATTTAGCAACGAGAATACCTGGAGCCTTGGGATAAGAAGCTCCTCATATTTGGATGGTGGAGGGCTCTCTTATAGAAGAGAGAATGAACTTATTTTGTACAAGTTCAGAAAAGGACTGGTGAAGGATAGTGACTAAGAGACAAACTTGAGTTTAATTTTTTACATTTCTTTTAACTGGAACCCTAAGTTAATAAGATGGATTCCCTCAAAACAGGGTGTGCTGCCCATCACTGAAAGTGCTGGCGCACAGGACAGGGTTGAGCTAGAACCTGGAAAAGAGAAACTGGCATTCAGCCTGGGGTTAACCTTGGCAGTGTTAATGGTATCTATTCACCAGTTGATCTGATGACAAAAAAAATGTTCTGTATTCCTTAAAAAATTCAACAAAGAAAAACCAAATTATTCCAATTCCTAAGAAGTTTTCTAGAGCAAAGGATATTTTGGCATTTCTTGGTATTATTTTTATATTTCATATTATTTTGCATATGTTTAGTCTTAAAATTTAATATTTGAGAAAACAGCAGTGGTGGCAAAGTTTTTTTCATGATCCTATTGAGGTATAATTTGTAAATCATAAAATTCATGTGTTTTAATTTTTTGTAAATTTACCAAGTTCTAACAATCATCACCACAACCAGTTTCAGCCGGTTTTCATGATCCCCAAGTGATCTCTCATGTCAATTGCAGGAATTGCTGTTTCCACCCACGTAATTTACAATATATGGTGTTTTGTAAAAGACTTCTTCTTCTATTTAGCATAAATGTTTTTGAGGCTTATCCACACTGTAGCAATGGATCAGAATTTCATCCATTTTGTTTATCCAGTCATCACTTAACAGACATTTAGGGTTACTTCTGCTTTTTGACTATTATGAACAATGATAAGCATCATTTAAAAATATCTCCAACTCCCTTACACAAACCCAAAACAAAAAAACTCATGGAAAACGTTTATAGTGAAATTAGATGATAAGACCATCACAGCAATACATAGGCTAGAAAATATGCAGATCTTAAGATTCAGTTTTATATTATGTTTAATAAATAAATAGGATATATTTTAAAGTGAGAAAGAGGGTTACAGGACAAGAAGTCCAGAAAGATCCCAAATGTCTATATTTATCTATAATTTCATTAATTCTAAGGTGCACATTTTTTCCAATATCAATCTGATGTCTCACTGCATGTTTTACAATCAGACTATGATTTACCCTCTCTGTCAAGCCATCATTGTCATTGTGTATGTGCAAATATTCAAAGCACAAGCATTATAATTTGCAGAATGGGTGTGAATGGCTTGGAAGAAAAGACAAGACGGAGATAGATTACTTTCTCCTGTCAAACAAATGGTTAAGGGTAAGAGTCAGGGAGCGTGTGCAACAAGATTGGCTATATTCCTAAAAATTCAATTCAAAATTAGGCAAGCTCTACCTAATGCAAATCCTGCTCAGAGACCTGCATCATGTCTGTTTTTTAAAAGTGTTATTTTGAGCTGGGTGTGGTGGCTCACGCCTGTAATTACAGCACTTTGGGAGGCTGAGGTGGGCGGATCATGAGGTGAGGAGATCGAGACCATTCTGGCCAACATGGTCAGATACCCCATCTCTACTAAAATACAAAAAAATTAGCTGGGCGTGGTGGCAAGGGTCTGTAGTTCCAGCTACTTGGGAGGCTGAGGCAGGAGATGTCTTGATCCCAGGAGGCGGAGGTTCAGTGAGCCGAGATCACACCACTGCACTTCAGCCTGGGGGACAGAGGGAGATTTCATTTTCAACAACAACAAAAAGTGTTATTTTGAAGAATGCCATCTCACCAACATCCCTGGTGACACAAAGGTTATACAACATGGAAAATCATGGTCAACCATGAGTCGAAGAACAATTCTAAACCATTAGATCCTGAGTGTCTTAGTAGTAAACCAATGTATTTCATTTATAGCCTTGTTTATGTACGCACAAGAGTGGCACTTGACAAAAATTGGTCTAATTGTTTTTAAAAAAAAGCTCTTTCAATTTTTTCAATAAAACAATAGTTCTATTTGAACAGAAAAGGAAACATGACATCCCAAAATACAAGCCAGTGGAACAAACCACTACATTCATAGACGTGCATATTATCAGGGTCTAGGTAGGCAGGAAGCTAGAGAACATCTGATAGACCAGAAAATAAGGGAACCAAAAAGAGCCAACAAGTATTTGCTGGACAGTAAGGCAGGCCAATCTGAGAATAAATAGCAGCTGAAAGTGTCTGGGGAAACATAAGAGAATTAATACCAAAAAAGTCAATTAAGACTGTACAAGGAAAGGGGTTATAATCAGGGCAGGGTTTCTGGGCTGGCTAGCAAAATATGATCTGGGTGGTAATCAGATAACATCATTTAATGACTTAAGCTACACAAAATTAATTTATCAATTGAAAAATAAATTTTTAAAGATTACCGTGTTACTGGATAAAAAGCAGATCCTGCAGCCTACTCCGGACCAGCTGAAACAAAGAGCTTAGAGCAAAGCCAAGGGATACTAAGGAACATTACAGCTTATGGATAGAAAAAAAAAGCAAACTTATGATCGATTTTACTTAAAATTATTTTTAAAATCAAGTGCATTTTAGAGTGAATCATCTGTTTAGTCACTAGCAAAATTTCTTCCAATTTTATAAAAGAAAGTTTTGACCAATAGAAGAGTCTCTATCTAGAGTTATCTGATGTAGACTGAGCCAGAGGAGGCATGACAGTATTCTCAGCGATGACGCAGAACTCTCTACCAGAAGGGCTGCTACAGAGCGAGGAGATATTCCCTACCTAAGCAGACGGCCAAGGATAGGCCCTCTCCCAGGACCACTGGGCAAAGGCACAGGCTAGCTGTTGGGGATGATATTTGCCTTATGAAAGTCGCATCCACAATAACAATACCATTGTCCATATAAAGAGCTTTGACTTCCACAAAATATCCTGTATCCTCCTCCTTCCATTCCTGTTTGATTTTTAGACCCCCGGGTAGTAGGCAAGGAATGCCTTATAGGAAGAAACTGAAATTCAACAAGGGAGGCCATATGTACAGAGTGGTTGGTTGGGGCCATGACCATGTCTCTGGCTCCAATCCTGCCACCCTCCTATTGGGCCTTTCCGCAACCAACTCAAAGTCACAAAATCATCTTGCATTAATTAGCATGTTTCAGAAGCACTAAAGATTTGGATAAACTGACTATGCTACACAGAAATTCTTCTTAAGTACCCTACGTGCAACAATTTCATAAACATTTAGTATTCTGGGTCTATTCCTTTCTCTGAAACACCTACTGAGTTGATTGATAATTTATGCAATGGTAATATTCCACTGCATTTAAATCTAGGGGTGCACACCTCTGCTCTAACGCTGCCTGTAATTTTCCTATCTCACTTTTCCTAAAGGAGTCAAAACTTGGTAGATATAAAAGAATTACAACAGGTAGAGCCTGGAGTTTAAAAGATAAAGAGTTGCTAGGGTCACCCTAATGTATTCATATTGCACCTGTTCTATATAGGACTTTTCTCCACTAATAGGCGATTAAATGTAAATCCTAATGTACATTTCATTTTATGTGCAATATGGGTTAGTTACTGTTGCTATGGAAACCTTCACTTTTGCATTTACTGATTTTAATTCTGTGACATTTGCTGACTTTAGTACAATGTAAAGTTTATAAATATAACATACAGGTTTGTGGAGAGTTTTTTTAAGGATTCAATTTGCATAGCTAATTCTATCACAAATCTCTAGGTACATTAGGGGAAAAAGCATTAAACTGATCCCTACCAGCAGTAATCAGCAAACAACAGGCTATTTCTAGAAATAAGTATTGTCATCGATCCTCAAAAATCTCTCCTCACTAACCAAATACTCCATCCATTGTATAAGCCTTTAACCATTGATTCAGTGAAAATTTCCCAGTGTGGAATTTGTATAGTGCTTTTTCTTTTTTTTACTTAGACAAAAGGTCTCACTTTGTCACCCAGGCTGGAGTGCAGTGGTGCCATCATAGCTCACTACAACCTCGAACTCCTGGGCTGAAACAATTCTGAAGCCTCAGCCTCTCCAGTGGCTGGGATTGCAGGCGCATGCCACCACACCTGACTAGAGCTTTTATTTATTCCAAACATTTTCAAATCTGTTACCTTTAATATGAAGCTGGCGAGAGAGACAGGCCAGAGGTGGTTTGAAAGAGAACATGACGTCACTTTGGAGACTACTTCCAATCCAGGGCAATCCTCTGACTTTCAACTGGAGCTTCAAGGGGATCATTGCAACAAATCATTCTCTTTTCCTTCTCTTTCTAAATTGTCTTAGTTATCTTTGTGTGTTTGGAATTTAGCATAGTTCCCACTATGTGGAATAAACACACACTTTCTAGGTGTCCTTCATGCTTTTTAGGTGTCCTTACATTTTTAAAAATTCTCTGATTATTGCCATTTAACAGATACAGAAACTGAGACCCATGATGCAAATCATCTAAAGTTATCTAGCAACTAACTGGGAAAGTCAATGCATCCATAAGAGTTTATTGAACTGACGTGTGATTTTGATGAGCACCCAATACTTTTGAAGGTGTTCTCGCAGGCATAGGTGAAAATTCATGTCACTGTTATAGATCCACAGAGATATCAATTATTTTAAGAATATTCCCAGGGAAGCCTGGATTCTAGTAGCCATACACATACATACATAGGTAGAAACGAAGGTATGTACAAGAAACATTTTAAGCGACGTCATCAAAGCCTGCACAATCAATAGAAAGAACAAATCTAACCAATATTTGTTGAGCCTCTACGTTGTGTCAGACACTGCTTAGTAACCTTGGAAGAGCGAAGTGTCTGCAGTTGTACCTGAAGAAGAGGAATAAAAGAAAACTATAACGCCATACTTTAAGCTTATAGGGAAAAGGAAGACAGAGCAACCAGATGGCAAATGGCCCTAAAAGAATCACAAGAGCTTCTCAAAGACAAGAGGCACTTGAAAGAAAACAGAGTCACTAATAACCAGGAAGAGACAGAGAAATAATGAGACTCAAAAATGGCAGAGAATGAATTAGATCAATCTTTGATTTAAAAAAATAAAAATGATGTTGAACAAACTGGGGAGTAACGAAGATATTGTAAAAGTTGAAGCCAATGAAAAGCAGGTAGTGGAAGGGGCTTGGGAAATTCACAGCTCAGGGGAGACGGAGGAGGCCGTGGAGCAGTTGGACATGGAGAATTGATGGGCATTGGGGATGTGCTGTTACAGCCATTTCCAATGGATTCTGGGGTGGAAGTGGGTAGAGTGAACATCACTAAACTTTACACTTATTTAGGGCTTGCAGACACAGGTACATACTGTTGACAAGAATGGATAGAGATAAAGCCTGAGAAGGGTTCCTACTCTCTTATTCCAGTAACCTTAGAGTTTGGCTGGAGACCAAGTATACTCAACACCTTCCACGGCCAATCCATCCTCCATACAATTCACTGTCATCTTTTACCAGAAAACTATACTATCCTTCTCTAGTATGTCATTCTGCATCTGCTTTTAAATCTTTTGAAGCCATTCTCTACTCAGCAGCCTGAGTGTTGTTTTCCAAATGCCATTCTACTGATATACCTTCTCTCAAACCACTGCCAAAAGGAGCACATTTTCCATTACTTTCAGAATTAAAACAAAAACCTAAAAAGCCCAAATCCTTACTACCCTATCTGGGGTCAAACACGGTTTGACCCCAACCTTCAGATTGCATCATGCATCTCCTTTTTGTTCCCTCAACTACGGACAATCAGCTCTCTTCTGCTACAGGGCCTTTGTCCTTACTGTGATTCTTTTAAAATGCCATCTTGGCATTGCATGTCCTATTTTTCTAGCTGAATCTCATTTGTTCTTTAAGTCTCAGCTAAAAATTCACTTCTTCAAAGAAGCCTTCCCTGACCACTCTTCCCACCAATCTAGGTCAGCTTTCCTTATTTATTTTATGCTTTCACAAAAACGTGCTTGATTCCTCCAGTGCACTATCACATGGTGTTAAATAGTGCACATTTTATCCATTACAACTATAGTTAGTATGAGTTTTTAATTGCCGTACAGCTCCCTTACTCGGTCGTAAATTTCCTGCAAGAAATGCCGATGTCTGTTTTTATGCGGTATTGTATGCTAAACACCTGGTCCTGCTCAATATAGATGTACCAAATGAGGGAATTAGTAAGATGTTAATGGACCTGCTCAAGAACATATAATATTCCCTACTGCAATACAGTCAGATCCAAAGTCCTCAGACAAACATTCAAAGACCTTTGACACCAGCCTCTATCTGAGAAGGCAGCATTTTGGCAGGAAAGAATGTGATGGTTAATTTTATGTGTCAACTTGACTAAGCCAAGGGATGCCCAGATATCTGGCTAAGCATTATCTCTGGGTATGTCTGTGAAGGTGTTTTCTCTGAGATTAGAGTTAGAATTGGTGGCCCGGGTAAAGCACACAGCCCTCCCCAATGGGAGTGGGCACCGTCCAATCTACAGAAGGCCTGAACAGAACAAAATGGTAGAGGAAGTTTGGCTTAACTCTGCCTGGTTGTTTAAGCTGAAACGTTGATCTTTTCCTACTTTCAGGGCTCCTAGTTTTCAGAGCTTCAGACTTGAACTGGAATTTATGCCATCAGCTCTCTGGCCCTCAGGCCTTTAAACTACACCACCAGCTTTCCCGGGGCTCCAGCTTGCAAATAGCAGATCATGGGACTTCTCAGCCTCCATAACAACATGAGTCTATAGCTTATAATGAATCTCTTCCTGGATATATACCCTATATCTACTTTTCTGGAGAATTGTAACTAATGCAGAGAGCATAGAGAAGGAAGGTATCTACCCTAGAAACACTCCATGAAGCCTCATTCATACTGCATTCTATGGACATGGTACCCAAGCTTGGAGCACAGAGACGATGTCTCCTCTTGGTGTCCAACTCTCTTCACACCTGCAGAGACTTTCCTGTGCAAAGGTCAGCCAACCACATCCTATTCCTATGCCAGGCTGTTTGCTTGATGGCATCTCAGATCTTTATTCCCACAAACCACATACCCTTCTTCTTCCCCAACAAATCCAAATCCTACAATCCCTTATCAAGCCAGTCCCAACCTCCTCCATGACACATGGCCTAAACATCCTTCTTTATGCACTGTATCTTAATGACAGAAGAGAATTTAGCGTAATCTTGAAAATTCTTCATGGGTTTAATCAAGATTTAGAGAAGATCAATTAGAATTCATGTTCCGGGTGACTAAATTAAATCAAAACAGGCCTCCGTTTACTGTTGGGCAGTTTCCACACTGCAGAAAGGCAGCTGACCAAGGGGAGAAGGAGCAGCTAAAATCCAGAGTGCTTTGCTAAGCCCTGTGGGGCTAATGTCTTCCAGGAAGATCAGGAAGATTTTCATTTGCACAAAAGGGCCATAGGCTCATCCAGAATGAGCATGTTTTTCTAGTTTGCATAGGCATGTCCCACAGGCTTTTGTGCCTGAAAAGACAGGAACCACACTTGTCTGTGGTGCTTAGAGTTAGCTGCCTCTCCCACTGTGTGTAAACTTCGGAGCCTGCTATTTCTTTCACATCCTTCATTCATTCAAGAACTATTTAGATTATCATTTCTACCCTTGGCCCGGTATCCTCTGCTGCCGATACAAAGGTGAGCCAGGCAAGGTCCCCAACCTCAATAAGTCCTTGGCGGTATGACCCTCACAGTGGTGTGACCCTCACAGTGGTGTGACTCTCACAGTGGATTCTCAGTGTACAGATGCTGGTCCCATAATTGAATGTGGGGATCACTGAGAAGCCAAAGACGAAGTCATCAGCCAATGAGGAGGCTTTGAATGTGCCCTACAGTGAGACTCAAGACCCAGTCTAACCTACCTGGGCCTCAGTATCTTCATCTGTAAAGTGGGCTCTGTCTGGGGAGGCAGCAGAGTTGAAAAGTGAAGTTCAGCTCTAAACTTGGGAATAACTAGGTTTAAGCCACAGTGTGCCTCTTGCTACCTCTGAAACCCTGGACTAATTGCTAAGCCTCTCTAGGCCTCAGTTGTCTTATCTGAAAAATGGAATGAATACCACTATGTACCACAGCAGTGTGTGACTTAATTGAGACCATGATGGAAAGCACTTAGCTGTGAGACTAGCAATTCGTAAGTACTCAATAGACAATCACCTTGATTAGCATGGCTCCTGCTCCTGGATTTTTGAGATTCTCTTTCTTTTTTCATCCAGTCCTCTGCTTTCAGCTTCATGGATTTCTATTTTTTGTTTTTTTGAGATGGAGTCTCACTCTGTCTTCCAGGCTGGAGTGCAGTGGCATGATCTTGGCTCACAGCTACCTCTGCCTCTCGGGTTCCAGCAATTCTCCTGCCTCAGCCTCCCAAGTAGTTGGGATTACAGGCACGAGCCACCATGTCCAGCTAGTTTTTGTATTTTTAATAGAGATGGGGTTTCACCATGTTGGCCAGGCTGGTCTCGAACTCCTGACCTTAGATGATCCTCCCGCCTTGGCCTCCCTAAGTGCTGGGATTACAGGCTTCAGCCCCCACGCCCGGCCTAGCTTTATGGATTTCTAACAATTCAAAGCTTTGAATGATTTGCTTTCTTCATAAAGTTCTCTCGATACTGTCTAGCTATAATTGGGGGAGGGAAGTTTGGGCATTTTGGTTTTTCTTAAGATTCACTAAATAACCACCTGCAAGTTCCACATAAATGATTATGATTAACTTCCTGATAAGGATGAAAATTTTCATCCTATACTCAGACAATTTCTCATGGTCAGAAAAAAAACAATTGCTTTTGCCACATCTTAGGTCTTCAGTGGGCTTAAAAAGCTGCTTTTTTTCTTCTTTCACCCTCATCTAAGGTTTAGATTACAGTAGATTAACGAAAGCAGTTGCAGCCACCACTGGGGCATTTATGTTTCCTAGCTTCACCTCCCTGTTTTGAGATGTTTACGCAGACTAATTCCTCCTAAAATCATCGGAGATGTAGCATCGTTAAAAAGTTAACAGTGCCTTCGATTAAACACAGGAATATGTGGGTCAAAATTTAGCACATAACACAAGCAATTTAGGGTGTGAGTGTGCATGTGTGTGCACGTATATGCACGTGTGTACATGTCTCAGTCAGTACCGCAATCCTGGCTGGGAAAAACCCTGTCCTTGCTCCTCTCAACAGCTCACTCATGGCACCCTCAGTTACAACTGGAGTTTCAGCTGGCTATCTTCCCCACTAGGCTGTGAGCATCCTGAGGGCAGGGTTTATATATGGTCCTCCCTCACTGAGTACATAATAAAAAAACTCAATAAGGTACTGAGGAATGAATGAGCCAATGCAATTCCATCCTAAACATCACAGGGTGCCGCCATGAATGCTACTTCTTAAATGGTTTTAAAATCAAAGCTGTAATAAAACTAACAGCAGAGTTCTTTCTTCTCTCCTTTTCCCCTGCCCCCATAAAAAAGTCACAGGAAATACAGAATTAGGACTGGAAACCATTCCCCCTCCATTCTCTCCCCACCTCCCCCATTCTCTAGTTATCCTGAGGGTATCTGGTGTCCCTTCAAGGAGGTCTCCAGAGACCAAGTAATATTATATAGGGTTGAGCTCCCTGGAAATACAATGGAGTGAATTAAGGCTGAGATTTCAGTTTCTAATGAAATATGTCTTGACATATTTTCCTTTCACACAAACACTTGGAAATATAATAAACTATATTTTAATGTTTATTTGTTTCAAATACAGTATTTTTTTCAACAGACAAATGTGAAGTTTTGAGTCCAGAAAAAAATAGGTTTAAATCACCATCCCAGCAAGCAGTTTTTAAAATAGTACAGCCAAGTGATCATTTCCATCCAGTTTAATGCACTTAGCCAACAGGCATTAACAGTCTTTTCAGAATAACCTAAAACCTGAAGCTTATTTTCTAGTCTTAGTTCAGATGAATTTTAACCTTTCTAAAAAAAACTGGCGACGCAGGGCACCCACTGAACTCCGTAATTTTAGTAGATTCTGCATTTGCATTTTGAGCTTATTTTATGAGGACAGACAAAAACAACCATGGAGGCTTTCTTTATGTGCAGGTTTTAAGACAATGGTGCCCAGAGCATTTTGAAGCAAAATGTGGTCCTCCGGCTCCATCCAGTTTGTGCGGAAAGGCAAGACACTGTGACTCAGCAAGATTCCTCACCCAAGGAGGTGGGAGAAAAAGAGCTGAAGGAGGCTCAACAGAGAGTAAAAACACGTTATCTACCTTGATTTTGTGCTGGATGTGACAGATTAAAAACAGAAAGCAGCAGTCCACCTCATTGGGATCATAGACTGCGGCTGAAGAGAGAACCTTGGTGTTCATAGCTCATCATATCCAAGGAAGTCGGAAGAGGAAACAGACTCAGGAAAGGAAAATATTTCTCCGAGGCTTAAGTTTACAGAGGGAAGAGGGTATGAGAAGGATTCAGGAAAAACGTTCATTCAATGCACAAGGCGTATGGGCCTGCAATGGGGCATGAAGTCCCACGCAGCAGAGGGAAGAGCCACACCAGATACCCACCCGCCCGTACAAGGCTCGGGATGTTCCTCTGATGTTGACAGACTATTTTTCCCATTCTACCAGTATGGACACTGAGTGTCAGAGACTCCTGTCCCATGTCCTGAGTGGGGTTGGGTTTCAGCCCTTCTTGCCTTTTCTCTTCCCCATGCAGCCTCTCCCTTGCCTCCCTGCCACATCACTGTGGGCCCTTGTGCCAGGCCAATGGCCAACACATCACTTCTGGTTCCCCCACAGGTCCCAAATATGTCAAGGCAGGAAGCATACTCAAGACTGGAGGCCCCAGGCTGATAAAAGTTTCTTGGCCCACATTGCAGACCTCAAGGATGGGCAAATAAAATGTCACAAGGCAAGTTACATCACCTGGGCTTACGGGAATTTTGCATCTTAAAAAAAAAAAAAAACCCATGAAAATCCATCCTTTGCTTCAGACACACTAGGCTAAAAATAGCTCAGTCAGCCAGTAAGTGTGTGTAATTTTTCCTTTGTGCATCTCTCTATCCACTGATTTCTTTCTCTCAAGCAGACAGATGTGCTCCAAGACAGACCACCAGTCCACCCTCCACAAAGGGATCAGAATGTTCTTGCTCAAAGGCACAGCAGATTGCTTCCCTCCCCAGCCAACACAGAACAAAACAAAACAAAACACTTTATTAGCTCCCTTGGCCCAATAGTAGAAGCCAATACTGACTGAATGCTTACTACCAGGTAAGTTGGTCTAAGGGCTTTCATGCCTTATCTCATTAAATTCCCTAAAACAACTCTATGAGGTGGGGACTGCTGTGGTCTCATTTTGCAGATGAGAAAACCAAGGCACGGAGAAGTTAAATATTCATGCTATAGTCTAAAGTATAGTCTCTAAACATTAAGGAACCCTGGCTTGGTATATAAATACATCCACAATTAGGCCCCCACCTCTTCTCCAGCCTACACACAATCATACACACACTAATACGTGCACTCCAGACCTTAAGCCTCAGCCATGTCAAAATCTTCACTCTTCCTAAAATATAATATCAATTTACTTACATTTGATGTTCTTTGTACCTTGAGCACCCTTCCCACCACCCTTCTCTCATTGGCAAATTCCCATTTATCTTCCAAGACCTTCCTTCCCTGTAAATCCTTACTGCATCCTCAGTGAGCTCTTTTAAGACAAGGATACTGCCCTCTTCATCTCCAGACTAGTAATATCACATAGAGTAGACGTTCACTATCCATTCAACAAATAAACCATAATTATAGTTGTTAACCCTTACAGGGTACAGGCACTATGCTAAGCACTTTACAAGAATTAACTCACTCTATCTTGTGACAACCCAAACCCACAGATTCTGTTATCCCCCACATTACCCACAGGGACAACCCAGGCACAGATGGGTAGATTAACTTATCCAAGGTCACACAGCCACTAAGTAAAGAAAAAAAGATTGCATGACCCCAGAAGCTAAGCACTTAATGCCAATGCTATGGGAGAGTACATAATCTTATTGCACAACACTATGTTGTACTAGAAGCCTACGTGTGTGAGACTTACCTATAAAACATTACCCGCTTAAAAACAGTGATCTGAGGTGCGAGGATCACTTGAGCTCAGGAATTTGAGACCAGCCTGGGCAACAAAGGGAGATACCACCTCTACCAAAAAGTTTTAAAAAGTGTTTAAATTGGTGAAATGTGGTGGTGCATGCCTGTAGTCCCAGCTACGTGGGAAGCTGAGAGGTGTGAGAAATTTGAGTCTTGGAGGTCAAGGCTGCAGTGAGCCATGATCACACCACTGCACTCCAGCCTGGGGAGCAAGACCCTGTCAAAAAATTAAGAAAAAGAAAATGATAACTCAGAAACTAATTACAAAATGGCTGCCTCAGTGAAATGTGCCTTTAAAAGAAGATTGATATTGGCCACAGATAATTTCAGTTGTTATGACTGATACAAATATAAGATAGTGACCGACCCCAAAGACCTCTTTGATCCAGTGAGGAAAATGGGATAACATTACATACAAGTCATGACATAACCCACTTTTTGAGGTATCCCTTTTCTTTTTGAATTAAAGACATGTCCTTCAGACGTGTCATAAATTAACTTGCTATATCCCAACCCACTGGTTCTAGATCAACACTAGCTCTTAACGTTAATTCAAGCTTCCTTTTCCCAGTATGAATTGTGTGAAAATATTTTGATTTATGGACCTTGTGAACGGTTACGTGCTCGCTGCCTTTTGACTCAGAAATAGTACAAGAGAAAGAAAAGCAGAAATAAAAAAGGATCTGCCCTCAAGTTGGGGGTGGTGCTGGGGGTGAGAGTAAGGATTTGTCTTAAAAGGGAGAAGACGAGGTCTGGACTCAAGACTTCTGACTAGTACTAACTGCTAATGGTCATCATAGTAGTCATCATAGTAAACTCCCTCATACCAGTAATCCTCTACCTCACTGGGGGATAAAACTGATTGTTAAGAATATTCAGTCTGGCCTAAACTTGTAATCCCAGCACTTTGGGAGGCCGAGGCAAGAGGATCACTTTGAGCCAGGAGTTTGAGACAGCCTAGGTAACAAAGAGAGATTCTATCTCTACAAAATATTTTTAAAAAATTATCCTGGTGCAGCGGCATATGCCTGTGGTCCCAGATACTCAGGAGGCTGAGGCTCAAGGATCACTTGAGGCCAGGAGGTTAAGTCTGCAGTGAGCTGTGATGGAGCCACTGCACTCCAGCCTCGGCAACAGAGCAAGACCCTGTCTCACAACAACAACAATAACAACAACAACAACAAAAACTGATCTCAAATCATGTACAATGGAGCTGAATAATTTTTAAAACCCTAACCCTATATGGTGTTAATTTTTAAAACATAAACAGATATATGAATAATTCAGGCAACTCAAAATTATATTTTAAGAAGATTTAAGGACACGGTAAAATACTCATAATTTTACTTAAAAGAGCTGGATTCAAAAAGATGCTCAATATGCTTGTAAGCAAGTAAAGATTTATGTATACGTATGTGTGCATTAAATTTATATACTGACATGTTCACAGCAATTTTGCTGTATAGTAAATTTAAAGACGGTTTTTGTTTACCTCGTTGAACATTTTTGTATTTCACAAATACTCTATGTTAATAATGTACTATGTTTTTAAAACCAAAAAAGGAGACATGTGTTTTAAAGCACATGCAGCTTTATTCTAAATAAACTGGCAAAGGAAATCATAAATTCAAAAGCAATGAAGGTTAGTGATGTGTTTTTCAACATCAGTAGCATGACACTAAAGATCAACACTGTTTTAAGACAATTGGAAAACTGAAAACAGAGAAATGGGCTTGGAATACAAAAGTTTTTGTGGTGTTGAGGTGCAGATTAGCGGTTGGTAAGATGTTTGGATTGGCCAGTTCCAGGTAATTACATAGTGACAGGAGAGTGCTAAGACTTCAAAAAAAAAAAAAAAAAAAAACCAGCGATGGCTTATGAATTGACAGCACTGCTTAGTCCAAGTAAGCCCCGCTTGGGTTTGGCTTCTGCACTTCCATAATCAGGAGCTTGGGCTAGCTGATCTCATGGCCATTCCAGTCCTGACATTCTAGGATTCATCTAATTTGGGAGTAGGAGGTTCCATCAAATCAGAACCTTTCAAAGGCAGGTAATATGTACTGACTGTTTAATTTCAATTTCAAGCAATAAATTTCAGCTAACTACATGATAATCATGATTAAACTCGTAAGGCCTGAAAAAGGTTGTTTGTTGTGTGTACTGCCAATTGGTCAGTTTTATGTGTTGGTTTGGCTTTTGCTTGTCTACACAGATTTTCAATATCTAAATAGAATCCTCATGAGTGGTAAGAAATGACCTACACTGGGAAGAGAAGTTTCAGACACCCTACCTCCTACCAAAAGGAAAAGAAAAAAAAAGGGCTGTAAATAATTTAATGTTTGAGCTATACAAGATATTACTTTACATAGGTTGATAAAAATTATTATTAATATAGAACTATAAAAATCACAGATGCCCTGATCAGGAAAATGACATATATAGGACAATGTGTGTAATTTGAAGAATTCGACGGGAAAAATCAAAGAGGTGCTACACTGAAATCAGTGGGGCAAATCAACACAGTGTAATGCCCAGTTGCGTCTGTAAAAAAAAAAAAAAAAAGACACAGGTAATATTACTACTCATCAACCTGATCCCTGTGGCCAGAAAGATACGGTATGGTACATACAGTTCAGCACATCACTACTTCCCCCCATGTGTGCGTTTTCACTGTGTAAGGAGTAAGCCACAAGGTGTCACAGTGGATCAATTGGAAGGGCTGTTATCAGTCCAGACACGCTGGTGGTGCTTCAGGTTTCCGACCAGTGCTGACCCAGCTCCCCTGGAGAAGTCTGTGCTGGGCTGCATTTGAGAAGCGTGCCTCCTTAGAAGAAATGGCCAGTCAAGGCCAGCAGGGGTGAGCTCTCCAGCCCTCTCCTGGGGCCCCCATTCACACAGCCCTGCAAAGGCACTGGTGAAAGGGAACATTTTAATGTTTTGTTGTCTCCACTGAGTTCCTAAATGGAGAAAACCCCAATCACAGCTTTGTTTTAAAAATTAAAAATATGCAATAATTTATTGTTAACTGTAGTCACCCTATTTATTGTGCTACTGAATAGTAGATCTTATTCATTCTATCTAATGGTCTCATACATTGGTCAACCCTTAATACTTAACCCATAGGTATGCCTAAGGAATAATTCTAGCCTGGACTTTGTAGGAGATTGTGACCACTCTCTCATAACAAGATATATGATTATTATGTCATCCCTGCCATATAACAGTGAAAAGTCCCTGAGACATTATCACATGAGAACAACCAAACTCAAGAGTCCCAGATCATGTTATTGCAAGTTTTGTTTATTAAATTGAAATATGCTAGTGCAGGCATTAAAAGGTACTAGTAAAGATAATTTTAAGACATGAAGCAATGTTTGGCATTATTTACACTACTTAATTTGCTGATAGAATCCAGAATAAGTGTGTCATCATCATCATCATCATAGTTCTCATTGATGTAGCACCCATCATATACTAGGCATTGTACATGCATTCATTCTTTACTTCCCAATGTAACACTCAGGCTAAGGAAACTGAGGCTCAGAAAATTTAAGAAACTTCCTGAATATTACACAGCAAATAGAAGTCAGACTCAGAGTTTGGACCCAAATCTGTCATATTATAAGTCATACTGAGGCTCAAGCCTTTATGTTCAAGGCTGGTGGTCACTCTTTTCATTCCTGAAGAAAACTATTGATGAAAAAAATTGTTCATATTCCCTAACCAAAAGCTGCACACATACACAAATACACTCTGATTAGGACAAGTCTCTCTCTCTCTGTCTCTCTCTCTCTTACACACACACACACACACACACAAACACACACACACCCGTTAGCAAACACAAAGTTATAGACCACAGCATTATATACTGATAGAACTTCCCATATTTTCTGTTGTGCAAATCACTTCAAATAAGCTAATTAATGGTCCTGAAAGCACTTACCTAAAATGCAAAGTGCTCCAGGAAATGTAACGTATTATCATGATTCATAACATAATTCATGGCTGTCGGCCCCCAGGTAGATACCGAGAGAGAGAATTAGCAGAAATATCAAATGAGAAAAGAAACACTAGGATAAGTATAAATATTTTTAATCAGAAGTCAGGAGATTCCCAACAGATTTGCACTATCCAGAGGGCAAAATACTCAGGGCAACACTCCCTTCACAGAAGAAATTTTGTTTTCTCGGGGCTTCTTTTTCCTTTGGGTTGGCTGTGCATTCTAGCAGTGAATGTTCACTGGACTATTAGGCTCACAGATTCTTCCCCTACTGGAACTGTAGGCAATTGTTGGTAAGACTCAGAGAAAATTCTAGTGTCGGGTTGGACAGTGCTGTAACAACTTAATTTCCTGTATTCAATTGACATATTTTGCACATCAGTCATGTGCTATGGAGCACTAGGGATGCAGAGATAAATAAGACAATCAGGCCCCTGCCCTCATGGGGCTTATATTCTATAAAGGACAAGCAAATACTTAAGATATAAACAAGAAGCAGGAAAATGTGGGCTTGTGATAATTCCTATGAAGAAGGCATGCAATAGAAAGTCATTGGGGGTTAATTTTAATTGTTTGAGGAAGAACTCGCTGGAAAGAGAACACTTAAGTTGCTCAGTACAGGACCTTCTAATTGCTGGGACTCTTTTCCTTTATTGTCCTTCTTTTCTTTGAGATATCTAATTGATTACCTGCAAATAAAGCCAGAACCATGCCAAATCCTAACTCACCTGAGGTCTCCTAATACTTAGCTGAGTTATTGCAGAGAAAGCCACACACCAGGTGTCCCCCAACCAAGGGCGAAGGTCCTGCAGTGTGAATCAGCTTGGCAAGTAAACGGATCCCAAAGAAGCCCTCCATGGCTCCGGTCCAATGAACACTTGATAGGAGATAAGAATGGACCATCAGGAAGGAAGAGATCAATAGACTCTTAAAACCAGAACAAGGAGTTTAGAGCTTGTTCTAGGTGGGAGGGGAAGAGGGAGAGTCACACGATCTGATTTATGCTTTAAAAATATCACCTTGGCTGTTCATGGGGATCAGATTATAAGGTGGAAAGAGGGAGCAGAGAGTGCTGTTAAGAGGTCATCTTGATCCCAAAAAGAGAGGCTGGGAGCTTATAATGTCACCAGAGCAGGGTAGAGTCCTCTTCTTCAGAGGGATCTGCCAAATCCTTAATGCTAAGCCTTCTATTTTAGCTGGAAGACTGAAACTTCAAATTAGGCTGGTCGAATATGAGAAAAGGGTGTGGCTACCAGGACCTCCAAGAGGAAGTGGGCCCCTGAGAGACAATGTTCCTTCACTAGTATGCTCCAGGAGAGCACATTCAGTGAAAAGTGAGATGATCCAGCCCCTGCCTCTCAAATCTCAGGATGACCATGTACAAACTCAGGCCTTGATTTCTTGTCTGGTAAAGGAGAACCAGAATACATGCATCTCAAGCTTTGGGGGTGGATCAAATGAGGAGATCTATCTTATCTTCAACAACTAGCAGACATTTACTCCAAAGACAATGGCTTTGCAGGTAGCTAAAGTGGTCTGCGAGTGTAGGAAGGAAACATCATCTTCCACAAAGAACTTCTGCAGAGAGACAGGATGTGGGGAGACTGTGCCTCTCAGGAGTAGATTAAACTAGGATCCTAAGATGCCAAACATGTTGGAAGTGCTTTCCCCTTTATGCCTTTATTTTCCCTAAGATTCCTAATTGATTACCTGCAAAGGAAGTCAATACTATGTCCAATTTGAATTGTAATTTTATTTCCTAACATTTATTTTGGTTATTGTTTCCACCAAAAATGGGATAGCTTTTCTACTCATTCACTACTGTTTAAAACAATCAAAACACCATCTTTCCCAGGGCACAACTAAGAAGCAGCACTGAAGGGAATTTTAAATATTTTTAATTAAAAAAATAATCTTTTAGATGACTATGCGTTGTATTCTATAACAGTTTCAATGACTCTTCAGATAAAGTGGGCATCTTGCAGGGCATGGTGGTTCATGCCTGTAATCCCAATATTTTAGGAGGTTGAGGTGGGCAGATCAGCAGATCAGGAGTTCGAGACCAGCCTGACTAACATGGTAAAACCCCATCTCTACCAAAAATACAAAAATTAGCCAGCCACAGTGGCTCCCACCTGTAATTCCAGCTACTCAAGAGTCTGAGGCAGGAGAATCGCTTGAACCTGGCAGACAGAGGTTGCAGTGAACCGAGATCGTGCCACTGCACTCCAGCCTGGGCAACAGAGAGAGACTTCCTCTCAAAAAAAAAAAAAAAAAGTGGGCATAAGTGTTCTTTAATAAGGAGTGTAATTTGGGTTTTTTTTGTTCAGTAACCAGGGTATATTTTCCATTTCTGGATACATCCCTTGGAATTTCACTTGGTCCCTTTGGAAATTAAGTCAGGCAATTGAGGCACACCTAGCAGAACCATGTTAGTGAATGGGATCAATTTCCAAGCCACCTCCAAAGTCAATTTGTCTTAGGAAAATAAATGAATATATTCGCATTAAAAATTCCTTAGGTAAAACTAGATTCGTAGCTAGTGTTTCTTATTTCAAGCAAGGTGCTATGGCAGAGCAATGACAGCCTCTGAAGCTAAACCACCATCTATTTGACCTCGGACAATTTAAGTAACCTGTCAGTTTCCAGTTTCCTCATCAGTACAAGTGCAGATGTTAGTAGTACCTATCATCTAATGTGATCATGAGCCGACATACAAAAAGCACCTGGTATTAATACTTGCCCAACAGACAGTGAAAACGCCGTAGATGCTCTTCTGTGACTGTATATACCTTTCACTACAGGAACATGCGCACGATACACTGTGTATTCACCTATCATAGCCCTCTATTGTAAGTGTGGTTTGTATGTCTCTCCTCATTATCAAATTGTAAGCTTCTAGAAGACAGAAAATATCTTAGCATGTTTATAGTTCCAGACCCTGATACTGTCATTGCCTAAAGTATGGAAATTCTTGAAAGAATCCCTGAATTTTGTTTTAAGCATTAATAGTTGCCTAGGTTCAAATGCATGCTGCCAGAATTTAAATTTTAAAAAAAAAGTCTAGGTTCATATTGATTTTTAAAACTTTAAAAAGAAAGAAAGTGTCTTGTCAGAAAATGACAAAGGTATTTGTAGTATCTACATCCTTTGGACAGTTTTTAAATGCTGTGTTCTGACACTTCAAAAAGACATTGTTTTCCCAGGTCGGTTATATTTTGAGGCCCACTGACCACATCCAGATAAGTAAGTTTATGAATCTTGTTCTTGATCATTTATAAAGTTGGATGTTTGGGGTTGTTTCTTTTACGTTTTGTTTGCTGTTTCAGAAAGGGGGTGCTTGTGTTCCTCATGAAAAATGAGTTAATGTGGACAATTGTAATAAAAAGAGATTTATGGCCCTGTTCTCCATATACTTTAAATTAATTTCTTTCTGAAATCCAAACAAAAAGCTAAATGTTTAAAAAATGCATAGCATTTAAATCCTACATCATAATTTACACACCAAAAAGAGAGAAATTTAAATGTGCATTGATTTGAGGCTGATAAGAATCTGTGTTGAATGTGAGTTGAAAGTTCTTTTTTTTCTTCTTGGCCTCCTATGAATAGTTAGTTTGCAGCAATTTTTAATTAAAAACAGTTCCCAGAGTAAGAAAATGGGGGGGGAAAAGACTTCAGGAAAATAAAATCAATATAAGAGTCCTGCAATTTGTTTTCTGAGGCCATGTAAAGATCCTGAAAAATAAGAGAGTTTGGAAGTTCTCATTTTTAAAACTGCACTTTTGGTTTCATTTAACATTTTCAAAATAGCTTTCCTTTCCACCACCCAGCCCCCTTCTCCACCTCACCAACCCCCTTCAAACAACTTGCAAAGGTCTGTTTTTAACACTGAAAATCATTTATATATCTCAGAGTAACAGCAACATCTTTCTTGCTAAATTTCTAGGGGAGAGAAACCTCCAAGTTATCACACAAAGCATTTTTTCTTTTTCTCTACCTATCCAAAATAACTAATCTCATTTTAACTAGATTCCATCTGAACATCAGTGATACCAAGCTATTCCATGAATAAACATGATGTTACAACATGAAACCCTGTGACTAAAGTATATAAAAATGTAGCTGAAAGAAAAGAGGACTGAGAATCCCCCTCCTCACCACCCCCTTCCCGCCACCCCCTCCCCAGGGAGTTTGAGAGTTGAGCTGAGAAGGGGTGAAAACCAGCAGATTTAAATTTCAAGGTCTTCGAACATTTGTAACCTTCATATTAAATCCTATAAAACTAAAAACTGTAATTCTAATAAAATCCTTGTGCGCACGGCTTCCGATTGTAATCACAGGTTTCTCTTTTGAAAGAGGATGTGTAATATTGATAAAAGAAAAAATCTCAAAACAGGAAAAATACACAATAGAACTCATACTTTTCTGGTGTTTATGGTTTAAAAAAAATTAACATGGTGTCAACATGAAAAACTATATATTCTTAACAAATATCTTCACTTAATTGCAGACATTTTTGGTCATTTGAATGAGAAAACAAGGTATAAAAAAGTTATCTACTCTAACAAAGATTTGTGAACTTTACTTGATAAAATTTCTTAAATTTTATAATTATCCCACATTAGTTAAATCCCTTCACTTACAATGATGCCCACTCTAAAGTTTCTCATATATTTTACCTATATTTTCATTTCAGAGCCAAGACCTAGAAATGAAAAAATGTATTGTTTTTGCTTTTATTGAAGCTTTTCACAAAACAAATTCTGAAGTCTTCAGAACGTATTTTATATCTTATCTGACTGTATTGTGCGTGCAATGTTAAAACTATATAATTGTGCGGCTGTATTCTTCCAAAATAAATTTCACACTGCAAGACCATTCAAATACATGCATTTTGGAAGACATTGGGTCAACTTTTGACAGCATACACACCAGGAAATGTAAACTCCTTACTGCTGCCTGGGAATTGCAGTGAACAACAATGATGCAAACCTCAGAGTTTTTCTTAATTTCATTTTAAAGGGTGGGGGGAGCACCCACACATTTATTGATTGAATTCCACTGAGATTCTAATGTTGCAAAAAAAATGTATGTCCCAGAACAGCTACGCAGCATTTCAAACATGCTTTGGTTGTTGCTGCTGCTGTTTGCTTTTTAATGCACGCCTGTTTCTTTACAGAGAGGTGAGGTCCTATTAGTACTTAGGCACTTGCTTTCCTTTGCCACAAATATCAGGGATCCAAATGACCTCAGATCAAATAAATGTAGGCGAGGTGGGAATGAGAACTTTAGGGACAGTGAGAAGCAGAGGCCCAAAGCTGCCTCATCTCAATAGGAGATACAAGGTCCCCCAAAACTTCAGAATTGTATTTATCAAGGAAGGTGCTAATTTAAATGCACCGGTTTTCAAATTCTCTCCTTTTGTCTACTGATTCATTGATTGGCTAGTCAGCCAATGTTTAATGAGTATCTACTTTGTCCAGGAACTTGCTCTAAGTGCTAGCTTTAAAACCAGACTGGATCTTCAAGTTTTCTTCACCATTACCTAATTATTTTATTACAATTTGTGATTTTGAACTAAAGACCGTGAGCAAAGAAATAGTGTCTGCACCCTTTACTTCATAACTTTTTCTCATACATAAAAAAAGAAAATCTGAATTTTCAATTAAAGGGACACTGTTGATAATTTGCAAATGAGGAACCAAGACCCATGCCAACTAGTTAGTAAGAGCTGGAAGCAATATTAACTCCTCATGCCATGCTCTTTAAACTAAAACTGCACAGCTTCTGAAGAACTTCGATTTAATTTAATTGGAAGAAATTCATCTATCCCCATGAGAAGATGCCCTGGGATTAGCCATGGAAGGAGAGTAGGGGAACACCATAGTTCTTTATTAATTTATTTCCATTAAAAAAAGGAGATTTCTAGGAAATTTCCAGAAACTTGATTACAATTTCTTCATCACATACTGTTTTGCCTTATTTTTTTCAAGTCAAGTCCATGTTCCAAAAGGAGTGAAGACTTGAGAGTGTTACCCGGTGTGTGTGTGTGTGTGTGTGTGTGTGTGTGTGTGTGAGAGAGAGAGAGAGAGAGATTAGGACTTAATGAAATAATACTATATACTATAAGAGTGGGACCAGGAGAGAGAGAGAGAGAGAGAGAGAGAAGGAAGAGGGATGGGTAAGTCACTCTTGCCCAGAATGGTTGCATGCTTTGGTTAAATTCTCAAAGTAGTTACTCAACAGCATATTTGATTTTGCATGCAAATAAACTAATAACTCTTGCTGAGTATCACTGTATTTTATTCCAACCAATCCCTCTCCAGAAGTCAGAGCAGCTTTATCATAAATAACAATTATTGGTAAAGGTATAGTGTAACTTTACATGAAAAGTTATTTTTTTCAGAGTATACACATCATGATCAAAATTTAATATTTAATGTAAATATTTAAATATCTTAGGAGGAATTATTTGAGTCTCTCCTCTTTCCATATGAAATGAAAACACATGTATGGCAATGCGTCAATGACACTATTTACTGCTTAGCAAAGGAAAAAGAAGTGTAGAGGCAATTATTTGAATAATTACTTTAAAAATTATCTAATTAAGGAGGGAAAAAATGTAAAGGGTTAGCTCCAGAACACACCAGAAAATAGTTCATACCACTTTACTGTCACAGGCAGGGAGGTTTTAAAAACACCTTTAAGATTTGTAATAGCAAGCTTTCTTCTCTTGGTTCTTGAGCAATGAAGTAGTCTTTTTCTACTCAGAGCTAAATCTTTAAAAGTAATATCCCATAATCCAAAAGTTAGGAATTCCTGAATTTAGCTCTCACAAAAAATGATGTGCCATCTTTGCAAAGTGTACTGCAAAAAGAGGTCTTTTCAAATGCCTTGTCTCAAATGGGAAACAAATGTGGGATCATGTAGAATCCTGCAGTTTTTTGTTTGTTTGTTTGTTTGTTTGTTTTTAATGAGGGCAAGAGTAGGGAAATCTTGCAGATAAGTCTCCTAGCTCAGAACTGGCCAAGTGTTCCTAACTGCAGGAGGATGGAGAAGAATCTCCTTCTACAATTCCTCAAAAACTTTCTAAAATGTAAGATGGACACAGGTCATTTTTAAATCTTATTGCTGTTCAAGAATTGAGCCATAATGGTCCCTGGCCTCTTTTTGATAACTAATCATACTTTTAAAAGACTATTTTTCCCAAATTTGTATGGCAATTAATATATGCCTGAACTATAAGTCATTTTCTATCCTCCTAATTCTGAAAGCAGGCTATGTCAACCAACAGTTTTCGCAGAGATTTAAGATTCCAATACACAGTTGCAAAGATCTGAAGGAAATATACAAACTGTAACACACACAAAGCAACATACACAAAACAGCAAGTACAAATATCAGTTACTGCCAACAGTTCACCACCCTAAGCAAAATGTAGTTTGTACTTCTAGAGAAGCTACTGACTTCTAGAGAGAGCAACAGTACCAGCAGTCATATTTAGCATCTATGGTATATTAACATATAAAGAAAATAGCAGTCATTAAAGACCATCCGGCTTTTAAAATACATATAAGTCCTTGTCCAGTAGTTAGCCAATCAGAAAGCAGGTCACATCTCGTTAGCTGTATTAAATACACGAAACGTCATGAATTCTCTATGGCTCTGTTGACAATTCAAGCAAGTGTGTTTTGTTCTATAATACAAACTTAATGGAGTCCCTTCCTAGAGTTAAAAGTCAATCTTCAATCTAAAATTCCACCAAAGCTATTCCCTAAAAGCTCTTTGGCATAAATCTTCTGGGTATTTGTACTCTGCAGAGAAGACTAAATTCCTAGCAATTTCTACTTCCTAAAGTGACTTTGGTGCACCTATAACAAACTCCTTTTTCGAACACTTCCACACAAAGCTCCAACTTAAAGGCAGATGGACAACCCAGCAGCAAAACCTGCCAGCTGAGCTAGCACAGAGAAAAAGTCAACTGACATAAAATATTTAAATTGCAGGAGGCGAGTCTGGAGTTTTGCATTTAAAAAGTTCTGAAAGTCCTGTTCTCTCTGCTCCCAGAGTTGCTGGCTGCCTAGGTGGCGGAGTCTCCCTCTCTCAGGCACAAGATCTCAAATATGCAAAATCTAGAACTGACTTGAAAGCTGAACCAGCTCCTGTCCTAAGGTGAAGTGCTCAGCGGGGGGAATGCCGACAGCAATAGGAGAAAGTCAAGACTCCCCTTGCCCCAAGCAACTGGTTTCTGATTTTAACACGGAAATATACAAACATGTGTCCCTCCTGGGTTAGTTCTGAGAAGTAGGCAGGGTTACTGTTCTGCCCCCTTTTACCTCAATTTTGGTGACTTTGAAAAGCAAATACAAGTCAAGGCAGACTTCCTCTAGGATTTGTAAACACACACACACATACACACACATATATATATGTGTATATATATATTTTGCCGGATGCAAAGAACCACAAAATTTCTTGGAATTATATCTCAAGAAACACCAACAGGAATGACTCAGAGCCTGCAAAACACCAGAGTTCTAGGAGAGCAACATTTCTGGAAACCCAGCATGTGAATCAAGTGCTGGGTTGTCTCAAGATTCCAGCAGAAACTGTCCCCTGCTACAAGAGTTGCTGTGCCTGGAAACCCAGCGTCCAAACTCGTGGATTCATCCTGGCGCTCATTTCCACGTACGTGGTAGAAGCAAGTGGGACACTTCCCATAGAATTCAGCCAGCAACCCTAGGAAAAGCTCATGCATAGCTTAAAAAAAATACACAAACACATCCCCAAGGTTGAAGTACTTACCTCTGTGCGAGACTGCAGTCTCTTGTTCATCTCATAGATTCGGTACTCTGGCTGTACCATGTATGGTGTATGCCTCCTATAAAATGGGCCGAAAGGAGAAGAATAGAAGGGGTCATGTGGTGTGCTGGACATCTTGCCTGCTTTTCGAAAATCAAGCTAAACAGAGTATCAGTAACGTCCATGCAGAGCACATGGGCTGTGTTCTTCACAGTACAAAGTAGACGCACGCACACACGCTCACACACACACAGAGGCAGGCAGGCAGGCAGGCTGAACACACTGGCTGGGAACTGCTGTCGGAGCCCTCTATAGCAGGAGAGGAGAGGGAGAGCAGAGGAGGGAGGGAAAGAGGGAGGGAGGGAGGGAGCACGGGAGAGGAGGGAGAGGGAGAGAGCAGGAGCTCCAGAGAGGGAGGGAGGGAGGTTGGTATGGAGGAAGGGAGGGAAGAAGGGAGGGAGGAGGGAGGGAGGGAGAAAGAGACAGAGAGAGAGAGAGAGAGAGAGAGAAAGAGAGAGAGAGGGAGAGGGAGAGAGGAGCTGGATAGCTTTAGGCACCACTGCTTGTTTTTAAAGAAGCAGTTTGTGAAGAGGTCATTTCCTGTCCACACTGTAGACTAGTTCACAAATATAATTCTCCTCACAGTCTGACAAGAGGTCTAAGGTTTGGTTTTAATTTTTTTCCTCCAGCCAGGACCCTTCACAACCTGATTGCTAAGCTTGTTAGCATAGAGGTGGTCTAACCGCCGCAGGAGCCACTCACCCCTGACAACTACCCTGTTATAATGTATCAGAAATGTTGATTACTACAAAATACAGAAACACCCACTGTGGTCCCCCGAATTTGGGCTGGTGATTCACTCACATGCAGAGATTTATTTCAGCACTAATCTCCCTGTACAGTTTTGCTTGACTTGCTGTTGTTCCAGGGCTTGCCATATTCTTTGCCCTTCCACTCCTTCTCACCCCCATCTCTCCCCACGCACCCCTCTTCCCAGCCACCTCCTTCTTCTCTCAAGACTTCCTATAGGCCCTTTAGGTTCCCGGGTATTTTCTGGTAAAAACAATCATTCTGAATGTGGAATGTATAAAATACACCTAAGGAGAGCAATGGTCTTTTTTCCTATGAAGTAAAAAAAAATAAAAATAAATTAAAAAACCAAAAGCAGACCTCCCATTAAGACAGGAAAAGCAAAGGAGAAAACTGCTGTAAAAATGACCAAGGATAATTTGGTTGAGTGGAAATTGCAAATAATTGAACGGATCATCCCCAGATAACCTACCCATCTCTTAAGGAGAAAAAGTATTTTCTGAGACTGGTCAAGTAAACAAATCTTTTCCCAACTATGGAATATGATAACCATAAGAAACCCCAACAGCCCACAGAAGGGGAAAGAAAGAATCTCTATGGAGAATTTATCGATCCATAAATTAATCAAATTCTGCCAGGACCAACAATAACCAGAGATATGACACTTAAACAAAGCCCAGTCACAGAAAATTTAAATGTATTGAGCTAACACCTAGGTAGGTCAGTGGTATTAAGGAAGTAAAGCAAACGACCACCAAAAAGCATGATGAATTCAAGACCAGAATGCAAACGCATGCAAATGAGACATTTCTTCTTTTTAATAAGCAGATTAATTAACTTTCTGCCCCAATCATGGCTTGGGTATCTCCAAGTCACTAGCCAACAGGGGATAACGTATTGCTAATTCTGCAATTTACACTCTTAAAAATACTCAGACACAGAAAAGTGTATTGCTGTCTTGATCAGTCCTTCTCCATAATTGCATAAAGTATTTGCTGAGTCCACCCTAAACTTCCAGCAGAGCAGCCCAGCACACTAACGTCGCTTGCCAGGATGAGATTAGGGCAGGTATTACGCTAAGGCTGCTTGGAACTTGCGCTAGGAGACCCCAAGCCAGGCGAGAATGCTTGGTTTCGGGTTTCATGACAAATCCAAAAGCTGGACCAAATTTGCTGCGAGGTTTGTCAAAACACACAACCTTCTAAAGACAGGATTTCAAACAATTTTGGCGTGATTTATGTTTTGGTATGGCAGCCACTGCAAAACCTAACGGTTCCTTATGTTTAAACTCCCAAACTGAAGACATTCTAAGAGTTTAGTGTCTCCCTGAGTTTTTGTTAATGTGGCCATTTCAGTGCAAGAATGAAAGTAACACCTAGGCAGGTGTGTGCAGGCCAATAGTCATAAAAAAAGAAACAGTTCAAAAATCCATTTAGGGAGGGAATCCCTCTATGAATAAGGTTCCGGTTTGCTCTTATTTGTTTCTGAAGACCATTGCAAATTATAATTGGAGCTATTTCTTGCCGTTAATAGCTAAAGACTCTCAATTCAGAACTATCTGAAACTTGATAATGCTTCATCCATTTCCCTGATTCTCATCCCAGCTACTTCAAGAGTCTCCAGACTGGTCCCCCTGCCCAGAGATTCACAGTTCTCTTCTAACTTGTGCTCTGTCCTCATTCAAATCAGAATGTGGATTGTAGATAAGTAAACGCGATCATGTCCCGTGTTTCCCCCAGTGTTTCCCTGCTGCCAGTAGGAAATTGTGCAAGTTCTTAGGAACATGGCATACAGGGCTCAGTAATCCTGCACTTCTGCACTCTCTCTCTTTGTCCCTCTGTCACGCACACACACTTATTCATTTGCTCATTTGTGTTGTCATTCATTTCTTTCTTTCTTTCTTTCTTTTTGAGATGGAGTCTTGCTCTGTCACCCAGGCTGGAGTGCAGTGGCTTGATCTCAGCTCACTGCAATCTCTGCCTCCCATATTCAAGCAACTCTCCTGCCTCAGCCTCCCAAGTAGTTGGGATTACAGGTGCCCACCACCACGCCTGGCTAATTTTTGTATTTTTAGTAGAGACGGAGTTTCACCATGTTGGCTGGCCAGACTGGTCTCGGACTCCTGAGAAGTCCGTCTGCCTTGGCCTCCCAAAGTGCTGGGATTACAGGCATGAGCCACTGCGCTTGGCCTCATTCATTTATTTCTTTGCTATACTTGATCTTCCTAAAGTTACAATCTTTCTTATGTGTGACCACATTTGTACTTCTGTCCCTAGCTTACCTACAAACTGCTACTCATCCTTCTATTCAATTAAATTGTCTCCTACATAAGCCTTTTTAAATTACACATTCGTTTATTTATTCAACAAATATTCCGTTCGCAGTGGATAGAGGCAGAGGCAATAGCGTGGCCAGAGCACGTTTCAACCCTGGCTCCACCGCTTAGTTGTCACGTGAACCTAAGCAAATGACTCAGTCTCTCTGCACCTCACTCATCTCATTGGAAGATAGGGACAATGACAGAAACTAGTCTATCGGATTGTTGCTAAGGATTAGCAGATTCATCCGAATGCATTAGGACCCTCATCTCTAAATGCTTAAATAATAACATGATAGGCTGGGCGCGGTGGCCCACACCTGTAATCCCAGAACTTTGGGAGGCCAAGGTGGGCAGACTGCCTAAGGTCAGGTGTTTGAGACCAGCCTGGCCAACATGGTAAAAATCCTGACTCTGCTAAAAATACAAAAATTAAGGCCAGGCACGGTGGCTCATGCCTGTAATTCCAGCACTTTGGGAAGCTGAGGTCGGTGGATCATGAAGTCAGGAGTTCGAGACCAGTGTGACCAACATGGTAAAATGCCATCTCTACTAAACATACAAAAATTAGCTAGGCTTGGTGGCAGGCGCCTGTAATCCCAGCTACTCAGGATGCTGAGGCAGAAGAATCACGGAACCCGGGAGGTAGAGGTTTCAGTGAGCAGAGATCCCGCCACTGCACTCCAGCCTGGGGGACAGAGTGAGATTCCATCTCAAAAATAAAAGAAAAAGAAAATAAAGAAGAGAAGAGAGGAAGGGAGGGGAGGGGAGGGGAGGGGAAGAGAAAAATTAGCTGGGCATAGTGGTGGCGCGGGCCTGTAGTCCCAACAACTCCAGAGGCTGAGGCAGGAGTATCGCTTGAACGTGGGGGGCGGAGGTTGCAGTGAGCCAAGATCGCACCACTGCACTCCAGCCTGGATGACAGAGAAAGACTCTGTCTCAGAAAATAACAACAATAATAATAATAACTTGATTATTAGGTACCTGATATCTGCTTAGGTGTCAGGGACCATTGGGAGGTCAAGGTAACGTAGCCACGGGCTACCTGCGTTCCTGCCCCTTGCTGTCTAGTGAGGGCAAGGGAAAGACAGTGTCGAAGAGCTAGTACCTATTTGGGAACATCATTCTAAACTATAGTGCATGCTGTGTTGGAAATAAATAAAAAGAAGAGATAAAGAAATCATTCCTCCCTTTGTGTTGTCAGTGAAGCTTTGTATTCTTCTATTAAGGGACTTACATTAATACATAAAAGGAGCAAATACTGTCACTCGGTCAGCACATGCTATGTGCCAGCCACTGTGCTGAGTGGTCTACACAATTACTCTTGGTAATCTCACTATAAATCTATGGAATTGATCTGATTACTATCCCCATTTTACCTAACCGGAAGCTGAGGCTACGAGAGGCTAAGAAAGTTCTTTGAAGTCATGCAACGAATAAGTGACAGAGGCAGGAGTCACATCTAGTTTGCCTGACTGCTTGCATCTTAAGCATCTTTCTTCTCAGAGGCCGGGTCCATCCTCATCTCCAGGACATTTCTGTTCTCTGTCCTCAGTGGCCAGTACGCTGCTGAGCCCATAGTAGGTGCTCAAGATCCATGGACCTGACTAACGGGAAGAAGAAGCAAAGAATCAAGTGGTTCCCCTCACCTGGATTTTATTCTTCGTTGTCTTGCTTAGTTTCAGACACTCAATGTCCCCCCTGCCTCACTCCAACCCCTGCCTCTGAAGCCCTGCCCTGCCAAATGACCACTCCCAGCTTTATTATTGTCCCGAATCTCCCAGCGTGGATTCCGAAATCCACAGGCTAGGAGTTGAATCCTTTGCACCACCAGGTTACCTGGTTGTTTTTGTGATTCACTTTTGTCTTTTTTCTTGCTTCTTGAATGACCAGCTATGACTGGCCTTCGTCTGGGTCAGGGATGAGCTGAGAAGTGAAGGAAACGAAGTGCTCATTTTGAGATTGTAAATCAGCTCCTTCAGGAAGCCACAGAGAATCGCAAGCATGCAGTATCTGCACCCCAGCAAAGAACAAACAAGTCTAACCCCCAACACAACAGTTCTATTACCCCAAAGGTCGAGCCATGATCATTTACGCATCATTTTGTGTGTTGAGTATGACCGAGTTCCCAAAGTCCTCATGCAGACATTCAAGGTGCTCTAAGAGCTGGCCTGCCCTTTACACTCGGGACCTCATTTAGCTGCATTCACCTTAGGTTTAAACCACAGAGTGATCATAGTTCCTATAAGTGGAAATGTTTACTCACAGTTTAAAAAGTGAAGAATTTCGTATACAATCCAGATTTCATCTTCTCTGAAAAATCATGAGCTCTACTGCATCCAGGCAGTGGGCCTGGCCTCTTCATGCTTGTCTATTTACCATGGTCTCTGTCACTCTCCAGCCTCCCTTCCAATGCCCCTAATTTCCATTTACCTGCCTCGTTCTTCCAGGTATTGAAACATTGTCCTTTTTCTTAATCTATCAAGTGCATCCTTTCCAAATCCTTCAACCAAGCACTGTTGGCTTCAGACGGCCAGCTTTCTTACTACTCTTCAGTTCCCCTTCTCAGTCCCACTTCCTTACATGTTTTTTTTTTTTATTTGAGATGGAGTTTCCCTCTTGTTGCCCTGGCTGGAGTGCAGTGGCTTGATCTTGGCTCACCACAACCTCCACCTCCTGGGTTCAAGCAATTCTCCTGCCTCGGCCTTCCAAGTAGCTGGGATTACAGGCATGTGCCACCACACCTGGCCAATTTTGTGTTTTTAGTAGAGACAGGATTTCTCCATGTTGGCCAGGCTGGTCTTGAACTCCTGACCTCAGGTGATCCTCCCGCCTCGGCCTCCCAAAGTGCTGGGATTACAGGCGTGAGCCACTGCACCTGGTCTTTTTTTTTTTTTTTCCCCTGGAGCTTTTGCTCTGTTGTCCAGGCTAGAGTGTAGTGGCATGATCTTGACTCACTGCAAACTCTGCCTCCTGGGTTCCAGCAATTCTCCTGCCTCAGCCTACTAGGTAGCTGGGATTACAGGTGCCTACCACATGCCCAGGTAACTTTATATTTTCAGTAGAGACAGGGTTTTACCATGTTTGCCAGGCTAGTCTCGAGCTCCTGACTCAGGTGATCCACACACCTGGCCTCCCAAATAGCTAGGATTACAGGCGTGAGACACCACACCTGGCCCTTCCTTACCTATTTCTGTGCCCTATACTATTTGTACTTCTTCGTTCAATAAACATTTCACTAATAGGTAAAAGCAAGATACAGTTGTGATGTGGTGAGGAATACAGATAAATGAAAACATACAAGGCACGGCACATTTCAACCCCCCTGGCGCTACCGCTTAGTTGTCACATGAACCTGAGCAGATGACTCGGACTCTCTGCACCTCAGTCATCTCATTGCAAGATGGGGACAATGACAGAAACTAGTCTGTAAGATTGTGGCTAAGGATTAGCACATACATCTGAAAGCATTAGAACCATCACATCTAAATGCTCAAATAATAACGTGATTTTTAGGTACCTGACGTCTGCTTAGGTGCTAGAGATCACTGGGAGGCCAAGGTGATGTGGCACACAGGCTGCCTCCCTTCCTGCCCTTGCCATCTCGTCTCTGCTTCCAAGCGACTTAACAGACACGTAAAACTATGCTTCCTTCATTCAACAAGTATATACTGAGCCCTTACTATGTACTAAGCACCAAGCCAAGTGCTGGGAATATTGCCCCAACATCCAAACCAAAGGAAACACAGAATGAATTCCCTACTCCAGAAGAGAGGTAGTCTAGAATAATGTTTTCAAGGATGAACTTTGGAGCCTCACTGCCTTGGCTTAAATCGTGACTCCTGCATTTAGCTGAATGACCTTGGCATTTAATCTCTCTATGCCTCAGTTTTCTCACCTAATTTGTATCTTGGAACTAATAGCAATCCTATGATTTTTTTTTTTTTTTTTTTTTTTGAGGCAGAGTCTCGCTCTGTCGCCAGACTGGAATGCAGTGGTGCAATCTCAGCTAACTGCTACCTCCGACTCCTAGATTCAAGTGATTCTCCTGCCTCAGCCTCCAGAGTAGCTGGGATTACACGTGCTCATCACCACGCCCAGCTAATTTTTGTATTTTTAGTAGAGATGGGGTTTCACCATGTTGACCAGGATGGTTTGGATCTCTTGACCTCGTGACCTGCCCACCTCAGTCTCCCAAAGTGCTAGGATTACAGGCGTGAGCTACCGCCCCCGGCCAGCAATCCTATGATTCTTATGAGGATGAAATAAGTTAATGCATATACGTTGATTAGAACAGTGCCTGGCATTTAAGAAGTTCTCATAATTGTTAGTTATTATTAGAAGAGGCAACAGCCATTAATCAGAAGCACATGTAAAGTGACACTGTGAAGTGTAGAAGACAGGCTGGGATAAGGAGGAGGAATGAGCAGTAGAGATGCGGCAGAAACCAAAAATGTCCAAGGCATAATATGACAGGCGTCTCCACATTAATAAACAAGACCCTAATTTACAAAAAGCCTTGAAATAAGGAGGGATTCATTCAAACTAGCTAAATCAAGGAAGGCTTCATGGAGGAGTTGGCATTTGTATTTAGCCTCAAAGGATCAGTCACAAGACTGACATGAAAGTTTGAGAAAGTTCATGCCGAGCAAAGGGGACATCACAGAAATGAACATATTTGAGATCAAGCAAAGTCAAGCAACTCGGTGGAGGCAAAGATGATAAAGCTCAATTTCAGTAGGCCTGAAAGTGCCAACCTGAAGGAATTTGCAGTTTATCACCTGGGCACTGGGGAGCCAGTAAGTGCTTTGTTCAAGCAAGATGACTTGCAAATACAAGGAAGATAAATTAGATTGGGGTTGACTCAGGAAGTGAACTATGCTTTGGGAAGTTGATTTTGGTCAACAAAGTCCCTAGCATACATCTGTTCAGAAAGCTCTCTCAGAGCACATGAAAAAGGAGACCCAGAACAGAGATTGAAAAAGCTCTCATTGTTCTTGGCTACCACCTAGAATTAAAATACTTTTTTCCTTTTTTTTTTTTTTTTGAAACAGAGTCTTGCTCTGTTATCCAGGCTGGAGTGCAGTGGCACAATCTTAGCTCACTGCGACCTCTGCCTTCCAAGTTCAAGAGATTCTCCTGCCTCAGTCTTCTGAGTAGCTGGAACTATAGGCGCCCGCCACCATGCCAGGCTATTTTTTGTGTTTTCAGTACAGATGGAGTTTCACCATGTTGTCCAGGCTGGTCCTGAATTCTAGGACTCAAGCGGTCCACCCGCTTCAGCCTCCCAAAGTGCTAGGATTACAGGCGTGAGCCATTGCTCCTGGCCAAGAATTAAAATCTTTCATGACTTTGTGGAATGCTTCAAGGCCATCTTCTAAACAGCACCAGTAGTCATTGTCCAGGCGTTTAAAATTTCCAGATTGAATTCAGAGTCGAGACGTTGCTGAGAACATCAAAGAGCTTGGAAATCTGTGTGTACCCTGCAGCTTTAGAATTGTCTTGGATTTCCTTTATTGAGGTGTTTGCTGTCATTCTTTAATGTCTTCTTCTTCTTCTTTTTCTTCTTCTTTTTTTTTTTTTTTTTTTTGAGATGGAGTTGTACTCTATTTTCCAGGCTGGAGTGCAATAGTGTGATCTTGGCTCACTGCAACCTCCGCCTCCTGGGTTCAAACAATTCTCCTGCCTCAGCCTCTCAAGTAGCTGGGATTACAGGAGTGCACAATCACACCTGGCTAAATTTTGTATTTTTAGTGGAGACAGAGTTTTACCATGTTGGCCAGGCTAGTCTCAAACTCCTGACCTCAGGTGATCTGCCCGCCTTGGCCTCACAAAGTGCTGGGATTACAAGCATGAGCCACTGCGTCTGGCTCTAATGTCTTCTTGACTAAGCCAAATCTAATAAGAAATTATAATGACTAAGAAAAGCCATAGCCATTGAGAACAGCTTATTTCAAGAGTATCAACAGTGAAATCCAACCCCATAGCACGGACCATTCAACGTTCATTTAATTATTAAACGGGTCATCCCTGAGTACCTGCAGTGTGCTGTCCCAGGAGCTATCCTGGAAAATTATATCCCTTAATTCCAGGCCAGGCTATTCATATAACAGTGATATATAAAGGCTACTTTTGTTCATTTATTCATGCAGTTGGGTACTTACTACAAGTCAGGTACTGGGAAAACCAAAATGGGCAAATTTGATAACTTGAGAGACTCTCTTTCCAGGAACCAATTCCCTGTAAAGCCTTTTGTCATCATTAATTACTTAATGTCCAGAAGACTCAGAGCTGCTATGGAGACTTCCATAATCTATTTCCGGCCTATGGGAGACCATGCAGCCAAGTGTCAAGGACCCTGTATTCTCTATCCAGTTTTGAACCTTTCTCACTGTGTGCACTGGGTAAGTTGTATCACTGCAGTTTGCTTGAGTTTCTGTATTTGCAAAATGCAGATAACAGCACTAACTTCATAGGGCCCTTATGGGAATTAAGGAGGAATGTTTTCTGCTTCTAATAGCCAATGGCTGTTACGAAGTGTTAAGCATTGTTTCAAGAATTTTACAAATATTGACTCATTGAATCCTTACCACAATCCCATAAGAAAAAGACTATTTTGTTCCCAGTTTCTAGGTGAGGAAATGTAAGCTCGGAGAGTCTGAGCAGCTTGCCTGTGGTTGCACAGGTAGCAGCTGGTGGAATGGAAGCTGAATTAGGAGAATCTGGCTCCCCTTGTCGATGCTCTCAGAGGGTCCACAGCCTTTGTTCATCTCCACACTCAGTTGTGAGCTACTTGAGGGCAGGTGACACATATTTCATAAAGGAAGAAAAATAGAAATGAGTGAATGAAGATGGATTATCATTCAAGACTCTTTTGCTTGTAGAAAAAAAGAAACTCCAAGCAAAAAAGAAAAAAAAAAAGTGAATTTATTTAGGAGTAGAGCCACCCACAAAGTATACATGCAAATCCTAACCCTTAGTTCCTGTGAATGTGAGTTTATTTGTGAATAGGGTCTTTGTGGATATAATCAAATTAAGATGAAGTCATACTGGATTGGGCGAGCCCTAAATCTGATGACTGATGTTCTTATGTGGAGAGATACAGACACACAGACACATGTGAAGAGGGAAGAGGCAGGAACTGGAGCGATGCAGCTATGAGCCAAGGAATACCAAGGACACCCAGAAACCACCAGAAGCTGGTAGAGGCAGAAAAGGAGTCTTCCTTAGAGCCTTCGGAGGGGGCACGGACTGCCAAGACCTTGATCTTGAACCTCTAGCATTTAGAACTGTAAGAGAATACATTTATGATGACTTAAGCCACTCAGTTTGTGGTACTTTGTTACAGCAACCTTAGCAAACTAATGTAGAAGGGAAATGGATCCTGCATGGAAAGCCTCTGCTATCCAACCTCAAAGAGGCTGATTTGGCTCAGAACAGAAGGGAGTGCAAGGAGCTTCTTTCTACCTGTTGCCTTTTCCTATACTAACAAAGATAATAACAATAACAGTAATAATGTCATTTACTGATTGCCTACTAATTGCCATGCAAATGTAAGGTATGGTAATTCACATAAAATTATATCATTGGATCCTTGCACCACCCCTGCTGAGTTGGCTATGTTTTCCTTTAAGCACAGAGAGTTATCATACAGGAACAGGGTCCTCCTTCTATCTAGGTAAGATCTGTGAGCGCAGATTCTGTAGTTGTTAATCCCTATATGAACCCTCCCTCCAAATCTCTATCTCTCTCTAACATACATACACACACACACAAAACACACACACACACACACACACACAGCCATACCACTACACCGTGCTTGTCCCAAATGGGTGGCAAATATTTACAAATGAATAAATGAAAACCTTTAAAAAATTTGTTCTAACTTACTATAGATTATTATCTGTGGAATCGTGATTTTTCTACTCATGCCCTGTTTTATCAGAACTAACTTTGAGCCATTCCCCTGCCCGATCTGCCAGAACTGCTGTCACTCACTCTGATTTCAGCCTTGCACCTTCTGCCTCTCTTTCCCTCCCCAAGAGCTTTGCAAGCAGACTCGTGGATCGGCCACTGACACCAGGACTCCTCCGGACACCCTGGAGGCTGGAGAAAGTGAGCTGAACACAGCCTCACAAAGCCTGCCAAGGACAAACTTCCTCAACGTGACTTGGACCTGGACAATCATTCTCTGACAAAGGAATCCCCAAGCCTGAGCCTCCGTGGAATTGACTTCTGAGTCCCTTTATTATTGGGACTGACATCTGAAGCACATGTATGTTTTTCTTTCATAAAAGCTCTACCCTAATCCAAGATCAAACAATTTATTTTGGAAAATAACTGTAGAGAATGGTACATTTTCCAGAACCGGACAGGTTTCCCCTGTCATTTGCCATCGCCTTTGAAGTATTTAATAGCCGAGGTAACTTGGAGAAATGACTGTGTTCCTGAAAACTGCACTTACTGTCGCTGCTGTTTGCAAGGGACTTATCATTTACCCGCTGCTTTTATCAGTCCACCTTTTGCTTTTATCTGCTTTGTTTCCCAAGTGAATTGTCATTCGTAGTTTTCTATACATCGTTTCTAACAGCCATGGAGGATTCCCTTCTGGGAATGTACCACACTGATCTCACTGTCCCCTGCCATTGATATTTGCATGATTTCCAATTTTTCTCTAATACAGCAATCCTTGATAAATACCCTTATATCTCTTTGTACATCCACATGTATCCGCAACAAAACTCTAAAAGTAAAATCCTTTTGAGGCACAGGGTATGTACTTTATAAACCTTTTGTTATATATTGCTGAATTGCCCTATAAATGAGTTCTATGGCTATAGTCCAACCAATAATAGTTAATTTTGATTTCATTTTTATGTTGATGAGCATGGTACACACTCATGAAGAAAACTCACGCCACACTTCCAAGTATGAAGAAAAATGTGAAATGCACCTGATTTTCTCCACTGCACACGTTGCACAGAGGGATGTAGCAGCTCATTTCTTTGTGCATGGGTTGAGTTCTTCAGCCACCATGCACCCCCTGGGAGCTGGTGGAAGGGAACCCACTGTATGGATGCAAAACACTGTCGCTGACAAATCTGAGTGTCTCTAATTTTTCACAATCATAAACAACAGGGCAAAGAATTCCCCGGCATTCATTCTTCAGCACTGGACATAAATGCCACGTTTTTTTTTTTTTTTTTTGATACGGTCTTACTCTGTCGCCCAGGCTCTAGTGCAATGGCGCAATCTCAGCTCACTGCAGCCTCTGCCTCCTGGGTTCAAGTGATTCCTGAGTAGCTTGAACTACAGGTCCACCATGCCTGGCTAATTTTTGTATTTTTAGTAAAGACAGGGTTTCACTGTGTTAGCCTGGCTGGTCTCGAACTCCCGACCTCAGGTGATATGCCCACCTCGGCCTCTCAAAGTGCTGGGATTACAGGCATGAGCCACCACGGCCAGCCCATAAATGCCACTTCTTGAGCATGCTTTTCTTGACTCCATAACCTATATTTCAACCTTTTCTTTGATTCATTGACTGGAGTAAGAGGTTCTGAGCCCTATGCATGGAGGCTTGCACCCACAGAGTATCGTGTACTTAGCACATCGTGACAGACCAGGTCTGGATGCACTTATTGATATGTAGCAAACTTTTCAAAACATGCAACATTCTGCAAGATATGTTATCAATGATAAGTTGCTATCAAAATGAATCAATATTCTGTGTACACAATGGTTCATACGTTCAATTGAAATGGGCAAACATTTGTTGTGACCACAATGCATCAGATCTAGTAGGCAAGTGTTGGAAATGGTGATGGCTAATACTATGTTAATTGACTGGGCCACTGGGTGCCCAGACAGTTGATCAAACATTATTCTGAATGTGTCTGTGCAGGTGTTTCTGGATGACACTACCGTTTGAATTGTTAGACTGGGTCAGCAGGTTGAAGGGACCCAGCCCGCATTCCTGAGGAAACTGGATGGCCTCCCTGAGGCAGGTGCTGTGCGGGACAATGCTGAGTCCCCTTAGGCCCCATCCCATAGCTCCTTTTTGCTTCTAGACCTGTAGCCAGATGCAAGTCCCAGCAGCCCTTCAGGTGAGGGGTGCATTGTGACCACTGAGGAGGTACTCTGCACTCCAAAAGAGAGGTTTGAGTTTTCTTTTCTTTTCTTTTCTTTTCTTTTTTTTTTTGAGACAGAATTTCTCTCTGTTGCCAAGCTGGAGTACAGTGGTATGATCTCGGCTCACTGCAACCTCTGCCTCCCATGTTCAAGCGATTCTCCTGTCTCAGCCTCCCAAGTAGCTGGGACTGCAGGCATGCAACACAATGCCCAGCTAATTTTTGTATTTTTAGTAGAGATGGCATTTCACCATGCTGATCAGGATGGTCTCAATCTTTTGACCTCGTGATCTGCCTGCCTCAGCCTCCCAAAGTTCTGGGATTCCAGGCCTGAGCCACTGCGCCCGGCCTGAAAGGCTTAAGTTTTCTAATTACAAAGACAGAAATCCAGAACATGTGTGGGAATGCATAGTAAGGGATGGGATAATGGTGGAAGGAACATAAAATTGGATTGGGCTGAATTTATTGGTATGGACTCACCGAGAGATTCTGCTTTTAATGCTGCAGCTCAGAGAGTTAGAAAGGGCTCTAGCAGCTTGGCTGTTTGGTTGGTTGGTTAGAACATGGGCCAAAGGGTGGGCCATAGTAACTGAGTTGGAAATGTCAGAACAGTTTTGATCTAAAGTAGAAAAAGGGATTCAAACTCTTAGGGAGATGAAATGTTAGGGTGTATTCACCATTTAAAACCTACTCACTCACACTGGAAGGATCCAAAGACACTTTCACCACAACTTTGAGAAATAAACTTACAGAGGAGCCCAGCATCCTTGGAAAATCATCCCACAGTTGCTTTTCTGTATAGGGCAGGACTTACAGTGGAATTTCAGTCAGTGAATTGGGAAACCTAAATGCAATGGGTGTGATTGGATCCTGGGGTGGCTAGGGCCATGTGGCAGCGTCAACCGCCCAAGGCCAGGTGAACGTGGCCACTGCCTCGCACAGCAGAGTCAAAGCAGCCATCCGAGCAGCCACACACTGACCCGTGGGGCTGGCTAATGGATCACGCTGTTCCTAGAAGTGAAATAGACAGGAAGCCCACTAAATTCTTACTTGATGTATATAAGCAAATTTTAGGTTGAGTGAAAAAAATCTAACGCGAGTCATAAAAACAGAGGGTCATGTCTCTTCAATTCACTGAAGGAGAGGCCAGTGTTGTGGGGTGCATTGAGAGTTCCCTTCTAAGCCAGAGAATGCGTTGATGCATCTGGCCCCTCACCAACAAGTGAAAAGAGACACAGTGCCTGGTAGGCCTCTATGGAGTTTGGAGGGAATATATTTCTCATTTGGGTGCATTGGTGCAGCTCATTTACTGGGTGAACCAAAAAGCTGCTAATTTGAGGGGCACAGAACAAGAGAAGGCTCCGCAGCAGGTCCTGGCTGCTGTGCACCCTGCTCGGCCACTTGAACCTTACGATCCAGCAGATCCAACAGTGCTTGGCGTCTCAGTGGCAGATGGGCAAGGAATCCTGTCTGGAGTCTTTAGCAGGCCCAGTAGGTGAATCACAGCACAGGCCCTCAGGATTTTGAAGCAAGCCCTGCCATCCACTGTGGTTAACTACACTTCTTTTGAGAAATAGCCCTTGATCTGCTACAGGGCCTTAGTAGAGACGGAACCATGAGCCAGCAAGTTACCATGGGGCCTGAGTTGACCATAAGGAATTGAGTGTTAGCTGGTCTACCAAGCTATAAATGGAGGTGTGCACAGCAGCACACCTTTATCCAGTGCAAGTGGTGTACACATCATGGGGCCTGAGCAGGCCGTGAAGGCACAAGTAATTTACATAAAGTGTCCCAAATGCCATGGTCCCCACTTCTGCTACACTGCCTCCTCTTTCCCAGTTTGCACCTGTGGCCTCATGAGGAGTCCCCTACAGTCAGTTAACAGGGAAAGAAAAGGCTTGGGACAGGTTTACTGATAGTTCGATGTTGTGGAGCACATTGAGAGTTTCCTTCTAAGGCAGAGAATACATTGGTGAATCTGCAAGTGAAAAGGAGACATAATGCCTGGTAGGCCTCTGTAGAGTTTGGAGGCAATGTATTTCTCATTTGGGTGCATTGGTCCAGCTCATTTACTGGGTGAACCAAAAAGCTGCTAATTTGAGGGGCACAGAACAAGAGAAGGCACTGCAGCAGGTCCTGGCTGCTGTGCAAGCAGGGAGTGCAGGCACCACTGAATGTGGACAGCTGCAGCACTACAGCTCCTCCTTGGGGCATCCTGAAGGACAGTGGGCAGAATTTAAGCAAGGCATCTGATTGTTTATTTTGCCAGGAAGAAGAAGAAGCAAGATGTATGATTATACATTAATTCATGGGCTGTGGATGTCCATTGGTTTGACCGGATGATCGGGGACGTAAAAAGAACATGGTTGAAAAACTGGTGTCAAGGAAATCTGGGAAAGAGATATGTGGATAGACCTCTTTGAGTGGATATAAAAAATGAATATATTTTTGTTCCATGCGAATGCTCATCGAAGGGTGACCTCAGCAGAAGAGGGTTTTAATAATCAAATGGATAGGGTGTTCCAGTCTGTGAATACCAGTCAGCCTCTCTTCCCAGGCAACCCTATCATCACCCAATAGGCTCATGTACAAAGTGACCATGGTGTCAGAGATGGAGGCTATGTATGGACTCAGCAACATGGACTTCCATTCACCAAGGCCCATCTGATTATGGCTTCTGCAGCAGCAGACACAAACACTGAGTCCATTGGCACCATTGGAATATGGCACTATTCCTTGAGGTGATCAGCCCACTACCTTGTGGCAGGTTGATTATATTGGACCATTTCCATCATGGACAGAGCAGTGTTTCATTCTTACTAGAATAGGTACTTACTCTGGAGATGAATATGTCTTTTTTGCATGGAATGCTGCTGCCAAAATTATCATCCGTGGACTTACAGAACGCCTTATTCATCATCATGGCATTCTATAGAATTATTTCTTCTGATGAAGGAACTCACTTCACAAGAAAGTGTGGTACTGGGCGCCTGCTCATGGGTTTCACTGGTCTTACCATGTTCCCCCACCATCCTATAGCAGCTGCATTGATAGATCAGTGAAATGACCTGTTGAAAACTCAGTGATGGTGTCAGCTAGGTGGCAGTACCAGGCAGGACTGGGGCAAGGCTTTCTAAGAGACTGTATAAGCTCTGAATCAGTATCCATTATATAGTACTCTTCCTCCCATAGTCAGGATTCATGGGTCCAGGAATCGAAGGGTAGAAACGAGAGTGTCACCATCCATTCACTATTACCCTTAGTGACCCACTAGCAAAATTTTTGTTTCCTGTTCCTGCAACCTCTGCTCTGTTGGCCTAGATGTCTTAGTTCCAAAGGGAGAAGTTCTTCCACCAGGAGTCACGTGACCAGCTTCAGAAATAAAGACTGTCACTGTCATGAGTATTTCTTCCTATTTTGTTAAGAGTATGTCCGTGTGTGTGTGTGTATGTGTGTGCATTAAGCAAATGTCTTTGTTTTCTTCCCTTTCTTATCTTTTTATGTGATACAAGATATGTTGCATTATAACATAGTATTTAATACTGTTAACTACATCACAATTTTTAAGTCATAAAATATCAAGGAGAAGAGTTAACATCACTCAAGGACTTTATTTCTTCTTCTGGGGAAGGGATTAGTGCATTTCTGGTTGCACACATGACAGTTGTATAACATTTGGTGGAATTTTGACCTTTTAATTGTGTTAATTGGGAGAATAGGTATGATTTAAGAAGATGTGTGTGGGTGCCAAGTTGACAAGGGGTGGACTTGTGATGGTTAATTCTATGTCAACTTGACTGGGCCATGGAATGCCCAGACATCTGGTTAAGCCTTATTTCTGGGTGTGACTGTGAGGGTGTTTCTGGAAGAAATTAGCATTCGAGTTAGTGGACTGAGTAGAGCAGACGGCCCTTCCCAGTGTGGGTAGGCATTATCCAGTCACCAAAGACCTGCATAGAATAAATGGTGAGTATTAACTAAGTCACGTATCATGACTGTGTAAGATGTTAACATTAGGTGAAGCTTGGTGAACGGTATACAGCAACTCTCTGTACTATTTTTGCAATTTTTTTGTAAGTCCAAAATTTACACAAATGTAAATTCTAAATCACTCCACATGGTGCCATAAAAGACGAGTGTGTTTATATCCTGTACGCACACTTATCTTTTATGTTTGGCACAAACGTTTCTAGAGATGTTTAAGAGAAAAATACCCATTTATATTTGCTTTATTTAAAAATAAAACTTGTGGTTGTCATTTACTTTTCTAGTTCAGGGAGTAGGTGGGTTGCCACCTCTCTCTCAGTCGCTGAATGACATTAATTTTGCCTTGGAGTATTTATTATAGCAGCGTGTTTCCTAAAACAAGCTCAAAATTTTGGCATCCCTTTTATTCACCATGTAAATGGCAACACTGTTGTCTTAAAATTCCACAACGTGTCAAGCTTCAGTAGTCAACGTGGTCAGTGACCCAGATCTTAGATCACATCCCCTTGAGAGGAGGATATTCTTCTGAGCCTAAAGTGTTGAGGACGCTTCTCTTTTGCTGCTGAGGTCTTCGTACCAGCTTCGTTGCTTCAGCCCCTGCTATGCTAAAATCTAAGGCACAATCCCAATTATTTTGCTATATGTGAATTTCAATGCGTTAGTTTCCCTAGTTTAAAAAATAAGCTCCCCATCTACCGTAACTTGGTTTGACTGCACATTTTTCTTTCCAATGTGTTTACTGCAGAAGAATTTGAGCCCTCCATTTTAGCTATTTATAGGACTCTGCTTAAGGTTATGGTGAAATTGCACAATTTCCCAAGATTCAGATTGTGGGTTTGGGGAGGAGGGTAGGTAAGAGGGGTCCGGAGAATCCGGCCTTTAAAACTAGATCATGACTCAAGGGGGAGGAGACAATGACCCTACAGAGTGGTGTGGTCAGTATATGGCCAACAGAAAGTGACACGTCCATCCTCATATCTGGAGAATGATTGCTTATGTAGAATCAGACAATGAAGGCTGGGCGTGGTGGCTCACGTCTGTAATCCCAGCACTTTGGGAGGCTGAGACAGGCGGATCACGAGTTCAGGGTATCGAGACCATCCTGGCTAACATGGTGAAACCCCGTCTCTACTAAAAGTACAAAAATTAGCTGGGCGTGGTGGCGCACGCCTGCAATCCCAACTACTCAGGAGGCTGAGGCAGGAGAATCGCTTGAACCCGGGAGGCAGAAGTTGCAGTGGGCCGAGATCTCGCCACTGTACTCCAGCCTGGGCGACAGAGTGAGACTCCTTCTCGGAAAAAAAAAAAATAAATAAAATCAAACAATGAAAACAAACAAAATCAAAGAGATGATGAACAGATTCACTTATGACCTGCCTTTTAAAAAAATGACACAAAGTTCCTTCCCTCTTTCCTCAATCAGAGGAGCGGGTTTCCCTCCCACACACCTGCACATTTCCTGCTCTTGAAGCAGGTAATGATGGCCTGACTGCAGTGGTTTCCCTTGAGGAGGACGGTCACTAGGGAGCTTGCGGTGTGAGTGGCTCAGCGCCTCCTGTCTCCCTCTAGTGGCAACCTCGGGGAGGGCAAGCACACGAATGTAAACTCTAAATCACACCCCAGGGTGCCCTTGTTTAAAATTCTCCAGAGTCTCCTCATCACATAAAATAAACCCTAGCTATTTACTAGGCTCTATGAGGCCACTCACTACTGGACCCCGTGTCCGTCTCTGAGCACTTTCATCTCTTTTCTTTTCCCAATACTTCGGACTTCCTTCTGACTCCAAATACGGCGAACTAGAGCTCCCCTTAAGATCTTTGTACTTGCTTTTTTTTACCCTTTGGGATTCTCTTCCCTCAGACTCTAAGTCTACTTCTTGATCGACATTCAGCTTTCAGCTTAAACACCACCTCTTCAAGGAGTCTTCCCTACCGACCCAATCTACAGAAAGCCTTTCTTCATTGCACAGTCGTATTTTATTAGTTCTTCATGGAATTCATCATTACCTGACATTTTCTTGTTTATCTTTGTGTTTACTTCTTTTGCAACCTAAATGGAAGCTCCATGAAAGAACACTGCTTGCTTTGTTCAGCTGTATATTCGCGGGGTTTAAACTAGTGCCTGACACAGGGTTATGGGGCTTAATGTGTATTTAGTGATGAATTGATTCCGCCACTTTCCCAACCAGCATCTATGGCAGATAGAAATAATCATATGTGGTAGTCTTCCCTCTGCATCTACCGCATTTATAAGACTGTTGTCTGGAGATCCTGAACTCACCCCTCATTCAAAAGTAAATTCCAGGCCAGGTGCCTTGGCTCATGCCTGTAATCCCAGCACTTTGGGAGGCTGAGGCTGGTGGATCACTTGAGGTCAGGAGTTCAAGACCAGCCTGACCAACTTGGTGAAACCCCTTCTATACTAGAAGTACAAAATTAGCCAACGGTGGTGGTGCACACCTGTAATCCCACCTACTTGGGAGGCTGAGGCAGGAGGATCGCTTGAATTTGGGAGGCAGAGGTTGCAGTGAGTCAAGATCACACCATTGCACTTCAACCTGAGTAACAAGAGAGAAAGTGTGTCAAAAAAAAAAAGTAAATTCCAGACATAATTCAAAGCTACATATTAAAAAAAAAAAAAAAAGGAAGAGGATATTTAAAGAAGGATGTTTTTTATATTCCAAAGTCAAGCATAAGACCTGGAAACCAATGGAGAAAGGATAGACAATTATGTCAATAAAAACGTCGTCTGTACAACACAGTAAGCCAAGTTAAGAGATAAATAAAACATTTGGTGGCAATATCTGCAAAATAAATGAATAAAGATTAATAAACTTAATTTTTTTAAAAATGTATATATCAATAGGAAAATGAAAACAATCCTACAGAAAATGAACAGTGGATGTAAACCAACAATTCACACAGTACAAATCACCAGTGAGAGTATGGAAAGACATTCAACTTCACTTCCAATCAAGGAAATGAAAATCAACATAAAACACTGGTTCCTGTGAGATTAGTAACAGAAAATATTCGCGTCTATCAGGGAAGTAGAGGAATGGCCGCCATAGTCACTGAGGAAGAGGGTGAATGGGTCCTGTCTTTTGAAAGACAGTTTGTCAGTGTGCACCAAAATGCATGGTGCACCTGTACAATAATTTCACAGTTAGATGTTTTGTAATAACTGACATTTCTTTGACTGTAAGTGAGATAAAGTATTTTCACGATAGTCATTCATCTGTATATTTTTCTATTCTGAATGTGCCTGTTTATGTCTGTTGCCTGCTTTCCTACCATTAGATCATTAGCTGAGTAAAAGGTGGAGAGGAAAGAAAGCACAAAAAGGTCCCTAAAATTTACTTCCTCACACGTGGGCTGTTGAACTACTTTATCATTTCACTTTCAATAGCAGAGCCAGTGGAGGCAATAATATAATTACAATCATTTCTTAGTAGTGGCCCCACCCCCAGGAACTTGCAATCCCTCATAACTTGCTAAAAAGATGACATAATTGCATTTAAATGTAAGAAGATCTAACTCATCACTCATTCTTTAACTCAATTAGCAAACATTTATTGACTACCTACATTTGCCAGGGACTGTTTCAGTTATCTGTCCTCAACCCTCTTTCTGCCTGCTCTTACTTATAAAATATGTACAACCTCTTAAGAAGCAATGGCATGGCAGAGGAATCAAAGCCAGCCATCAGAGTCCACAGAAAAGGTGCCCAAGCTTCCCTTCTGAGCAAGAAGGGAAATTGTGTTATTAAAATTTAAAAAGCAGAATCTTGAAAACTTGAAAAGTCTTCATATTTTTTAAAAAAGTTAACAAAATGCTACATGTATTTATAGTGTTTTTGCCCATCGTTGCTAAAATATATATATGTATGTATATATGTAAACGTTTATATGTACATATTTATATGAGTGAATTTAGATAAGAAATGTCCTGGAAACATTTTCTCAAAAGGTGAAATGTCATGCTATTTTCATCTTTATTTTAAAAAATTTTTTCCAATATGTATACGACCCCTAATAAACTCAGAAAAGAAAACATTCCCCGTGTAGAGTTACAAGTGGGTTCTGTAACCAACAGTCCTAGTTTCTTTTTTGTTTCTTTTTTTCTTTTTTGTTGTCAAATTGTCAAATTCTAATCTCATGAATCTGGCAATTACTTTAAAAAAGTTACTTGAACTATGCTAAGCTTTAGTTTCTTCACCTGAATTTAGTGATAATAACTAATAACTCTTATGGGTTCTTAGTTTAGATTAAATAAGATCAAGGGAGAAAAGCCCTCAGGATATAGCTTCACACATAGTAAATATTCTCTGTGTTAGTTCATTTCTTTTCTCTTTTCTTCTTATGTGGACAAATGATTAATGTCAATTGAACATTAGGGAGTCTCTAGGAGCCATAGCTATACACCCGGGGGTTTCTGGGATAGTCCCAGTTTCAAATATTTTATCCTGTTGCCAGACCACATGCACTGATTCTCATTTAGGATTCAGGATTTTCATCAGGCTGCTTCTTTTGTCATCTTATCATGATATCAAACATCTTTGAGCGCTTGCTATGTGCTATCCAGTCTTCTGTAATGAGGAAAAGTAACTCTGAGAGTCTGACCCCGTCGTCTGCAGCATCACGCTTCATTCATAGCCAAAGCCTCTTTTATGCAGTTAACTGAGATGTTACCTGCCTTCCTTAGTAGATAGGCAATCCCAGTTCATTGGAATGCTGAAAGTGCTTCTTAATGAATATTTATTTTTCATATATTAAAGAATAAATGATAAACATAGGAGAAATTCTAAATAGATTTATAAAGTGAATATAACATTGGTATAAGTTGACAAAACTGTATCAAAAAAGAAAATTACATACAGACTATTCACACTACTGAATATTTATGCAAAAATCTTCAATAAAATATTAGCAAACATAATCTAATAGCACGTTAAAGAAACAAACAATCCTAACCTTAAAATTAAAGTATTAAAAAAAATAAAGTGAACATTATAACCATGGATACATTTATGAGGAATGCAAAGGTGATTCAATATTAGAGGTTGTATTTCTATAATACATATGAATAAACCAAAAGAGAAAAATTATGTGATTACTTTTATAGACATGCTCAACTTAATTTATGATGAAAGAAATCTACTTCAGATTAAGATAGCGTTTCTTATTCATTAAGTAGCAAAATCCAAGCTTTCTTATTAATTTGGCAAAAATTCCGTAAGTGTAACTTTAGACGAGTAGGCACTTTCATATTGATGCTAGAAATGCAAAGTTGTAAAACTCTTACAGAAGAGAATTTGTTAATATCAATATCTATACAACTATAGATAGATAGGTAGGTATGTGCATTTAAGCTATGATTCAATCCAACTTCGAGGAATATATCTTAAAGATACCCTAGCTAAAAAAAAATGAAGGGAGGGAGGGAGGGAGGGAGGGAAAGAGGGAGGGAGGGAGGTAGAAGAATAGTATAAAGGCTATTAATTGAAGGATTAATTATAATAGCAAAAACATGGAAATGACCTGAGTATCCATCAATAGACGATTGGTCTAATAAATCCTGGCACATTCCCACAATGTGATAACATACAGACTTACATAAAAAATAAGGAATAGCTCTAACAGTATACTAGTGTACAGTAATACACAGAATAGATTGTTATATTAAAAAAGAAAGGTAAGAAAAGCGTGAATACTGTGTTTTCCTGTGTTTTCTTAAATAAAGGGAGTACAATATATGCATATACTTGCTTATGTCAATAAAAAGCAAATAATTATAGAATAAACCCTAAAATAAAAAGAAAATGGTCACCCATTTGGAGGCTGGTTTTTAAGATTTGGCTTTGTTTTTTTGATTGTCTTGGTAGCTATGCCAAAAGTTTACATATGTTTAAAACAAATTAAATTTAAAAATCAATTACTACTAATAAAAAGTAAAACAAAACAGATGACTGTCACTGTATATATAGTTTGTGTCAAATCCACAAAGAGAAAAATAATTCTGAATGACTATAAATCACAATAACATGACTATTTATCCCTGGTGGCTGGGATATACCCTAAGGATAAAAAGAACTGCCCCTCAAATATGCAAACTTTAAAAATCTTCCTATTGTTTATGATGAAGTTGGTGGTGTTATTCTGAGACTATTATGTGTGTATTGTGAAATAATGCAATTAAATAATTATGCAAAATATAAATTTTATTATTCCTGTAAAGAAAGGGTTGTGGACAAATGACTCATTTTCTTCAATAAATAAGTTGTAGCAGAGAGAGAGAAGAAACAACCTATAGATTACAATAAATTTAAAATACCCATTAAACAATCACAATATATGGATCTTATTTGAATTATCATTCAAACAAATAAAATGTTTTTACACGAATGACATTTACAAAACAATTGAAAATTTTCTACTTGATATTGAGAATTTACTGCAATTTTATGTAAAGTAATAAAATAGAGGCTATGTTTTTATAAGAGTTCTTGTCTTTCTTACATACATATTAAAGTATTTATGGGTAAAATGATAAGATAATGCAAATTAGCTTTCTAATAATAAGAGAAAGAGAAGTGAGTAGAAGTACGGATGGAAGAGACTGTCCATTAGTTGACTGATAATCACTGAAACTGAATGATGGATACATGCGTGTTCATTATGTTATTCATTCTATTTTGTGTATGTCTGAAATTTTTCAAAATAAAATAATAAAAAAGTCAACTTTTTGATCCACAAAAAGATTGCTAACAAAAATAAGCAAAAAATTGCTAACATTTGCTAGATTTATAAGTAAAGCAAAAACTTCAAAATGAAGCTAAAATCCTAGGAAAGAGCTAGGTTCCATGAATGTGTAACTTTGATACATTAAATACTAGTTGTTTAGACCCAAATACAACTTCTGAATCGTGTTTTCTATGCATAAAAACCAATGTCAGGGACACTAAAATACAAATTTGACAATACAGAGGCTTAACTCTCAAGGGAGACGGGCTGGATTCAAATTCCTTCTCCCCACAAATTTGATTAATAAATATAAGTTGTTTGGAATTGTGGCAGCTACAAAGACAGCACTCAGAAAATTCCAGCCATCATGATAATTGCCAGCCTGGACAGTGGAAAGGAAATGAACTTAGTTTCCAATCTTGACCTTTCCAGTTATAAATTGGGGGCGAGTTACGTGGTTTATCTTAACAACTGTATCTGGAAGTGCCCTCTGTGCACTAGGCTCTCCAAAAATGGGTCTACGTTCTTGAGGAGGTTACAGTCTTGATGGGATTTAGGACACGCTACCCCAGAATATGACACCTTGGCATTTAAGAAAATAGCAGAAGCAGGAAGGTCTCTCTGACCTTCCTCTGCCCATGTTTTCTGATATAGATTATAAAAGAATTCTCTGACCTTCCACCAAAGCAGATCATGGGACCCTCATCTCAGAGGTACCCTCCCTATACCTAGAGGAAAGAAATGTCCTGATCTCTAAGACACAGGGACACAGGGAAGAATCTGTATAAACAAGCTTAGTTAAGTTTCCCCTGGTTTATTACCATTAGCTTATACCCCTATTGTCCAATCGCACTTCTCCACAACTATGCACTTCATCAAACTTCACATGAAAACATACAGATTTCCTGTTCTTTGGGTCTTCGTTTCTGAAGGCTTCCATGTCATGTAAAACTTACATTAAATAAATGTATATGATTTTGCCTTGCTAATCTGTCTTTTGTTATATGAACCCCAGCCATGAACCCTGCGATAGTAAAGAAAGATATTTCTTCTCCTCACCAAGTTTGTTTCCCACACCCCAGATGGAACAGTTGAGACTCCCCAGTCACTTTTAATCCTGCAGATGAAATCCGGGGAAAATGAACAAAATGTCAAAAAAAAAAAAGGTGGGAATTCTTCCCAAGGTCAGCGCTCCTGGATATCTGTCTCTAGTTCCCAGTGGGGAGAGGAAGGTAAAAACTTCTTGTCCTTTTCTTTCCAGATTCAGATTAGCAAAGGAAAACCATTTGTATTGTGAAATAAATTTATATGCCTTCCTCTTGTTAATCTGTCTTTTGTTATAGGTGCCTCAGCCATGAACCTACAGATGGGTGAGGAAAGAAAAATCTTCCCTCCCTACAATCTACAGTCTAAAGTTCATCTCTGTGTCTCTGATTCTAAAATTGTTATCTTAATGGTCGCCGATCACAATACCTTCACTCAGTTGGTATGCAAATGAAATAAAATGATTCCAACGATCTAAACAGAAAAATCCCAAAGTGGAAAAAAAACGACTTTGCAGCATCCCAACATCTCAACTAGATGAAAATGGCCTTCAAGAGCATCAGACAAGTTTGCTGTCTTTTCTAACCATGCTGACTACTGATGCTGATTTGCTCCCTGACAGGACCTGCCTGCAACCCAATGGTCAGCTAACTTCTGGTGTTTCCTGTTAGTATCAAAGGGCTTGCATTAAACCAGAAATTACAATTTGGAATTCTAAATCAAGCCTCGACCCATTTTGTTCATGGAAATCCAGAACCTAAATTCCAGAACCTGTTTATCTTTTATTCATGAATTCATTCAGTAAGTAGTTCTGAGTGACTGACTGCACGCAAGGTACCGAGCTGGGGCTTGGGATAACCTTCAACACACGAAAGAGCCTATATCCTAGCAAGAAGAGACAGACAAACAGTATGCTTAATAAATGAGTAAATTATTGGTAGGTTAGGTAGTGAAACTTGCCATGGGGGAAAACGTAGAAAAGTATAAACTAGGTGTTCAATAATATTTGTGGATTGATTATTTTATGTTTGAATTTTCCTAGCCTTTATAATCATTATCTACAACTCTTGATATGTCACAAGCAATTGTTTTTGCAGACACTCAGTTAGTTTATCAATAAACAGAGAAGCTTGGGCTCAAATGTGTACTAGGAGCCCCACAAGAAGGAATTAAGGCTATGGGTGCATGTGATTTGGAGCAGAAGCTAAATTCTGTTTATGTCTTCATTTCCACAAGTCAATTATTTTGAACTTCAGGTGCTGAGTGATAAAGAGTTGGTAAAAGTTTACAGAAAAACAGTTCGAGTTTATAATATTAGGACATGGCGTCACCAGTCTTTTGGCAAAGCATCACACCTATTGCTTCTGTAGAGTCCAACAGAACTCCCATGTTACACTGACTGCCCTGGAAACCTGGTAGATTGCAGCTTGGATTATTTTTTGTTATTTAATAATTTGCTTTCATCCACGGTACGTGGTCTTTGTTGCCTGCTAAAATTCCCAAGCAACTTCCAAATGTGTACTCAGAGCTCTCCCATAAAGACTACTAGGAAAGTAGGTAGCACGGGGCTTGCAGATGTGGATGCCGTGCCTCCCTCTCCAGCACGGTGCAGCTGGATGCTGCCCCTCCCATCTGTTCTACACACCAGTGCAGGGCGACACTGTGAACTTAATCTGTTCTTTCTTGCCAGCTTTGCTATGTAGGATCTCTTTACTGTGGAAGCAGTGGCACCTCTCTAATTATGTATTAGACACATCAAAGGGATTCTTCAAAGTAGAGAGGTCTCCTCTGTGCACCCTTGCTAGGCTGCTGAGTTTAGTGCCTGGTCTTAGACTTAGCTCATCCTCTTCCTGCCTGTCCATCTAGATTGACTTGGTTGACTTTTCCTTTGCTTGGGTTAGCTCAGTTGTTTGCAAAACCAGTTGTGTTTGAATCACCTGGGGGTATTGAAAAATAGTGATAAAGTCCCCCACTCCAACTGATGGAATTGGACATGAGATGGGGTTGAAATCAGCATTTTGTAATAATCTCACATCTGACCTCCAGCCTCCGAGTGCAGTCAAGAAGAGTAAATTGGGGGTCTTTGGCTTTGCTGTGACAGTTTTCTTGTCCCTGGTCTAGCACTTCCTTCCTTCCTTCCTTCCTTCCTTCCTTCCTTCCTTCCTCCCTCCCTCCCTCCCTTTCTTTCTTTCCTCCTTTCCTTCCTTCTTTCTTTCCTTCCTTCCTCCCTTTCTTTCTTTCCTCCTTTCCTTCCTTCTTTCCTTTTTTCTTCCTTCCTTCTTTCCTCTCCCTTCCTTCCTTCCCTCCCTCCCTCCCCCTCCTTTCTTTCTTTCTTTTTTTGGTTTTTTTGGCTAAGCATAGGGGATTTTATCATGGTACACAACAAGGTGGGGCTCCCTAGGCCCTTCCCACTTCAAGGGGTCTGCATGGAAACTGTGAGGAGGGGCAATTCAGTGTGGTGGGGGACTCGGTGTGGCAGGGACTCCCCAGCAGTGAGGGCCTCTCTTCCTCTTGTGCTATAGCTGGGGCTGGTGGTCCAGGGGTTTTACTCCTTGGAGGCCATGTGGGACATGAGGTCCACCACCCTGTTGCTGTAGCCAAATTCATTGTCATGCCAGGAAATGAGCTTGACAAAGTGGTCGTTGAGGGCAATGCCAGCCCCAGCATCGAAGGTGGAAGAATGGGTGTCGCTGTTGAAGTCGGAGGACACCACCTGGTGCTCAGTGTAGCCCAGGATGCCCTTGAGGAGGCCCTCCGATGCCTGCTTCACCACCTTCTTGATGTCATTGTATTTGGCAGGTTTTTCCAGATGGCAGGTCAGGTCCGCCACTGACACATTGGCAGTGGGGACACGGAAGGCCATGCCAGTGAGCTTCCCGTTCAGCTCAGGGATGACCTTGCCCACAGCCTTGGCAGCACCTGTAGAGGCAGGGATGATGTTCTGGAGAGCCCCGCCGTCATCATGCCACAGTATCTTGCAGGGGCCATCCATAGTCTTCTGGGTGGCAGTGATGGTGTGGACGGTGGTCATGAGTCCTTCCATGAGACTAAAGTTGTCATGGATGACGTTGGCCAGGGGCGCTAAGCAGTTGGTGGTGCAGGAGGCATTGCTGACGATCTTGAGGCTGTTGTCATACTTCTCATGGTTCACGCCCATCACAAACATGGGGGCATCAGCAGAAGGAGCAGAGACGATGACCCTTTTGGCTCCCCCCTGCAAGTAAGCCCCAGCCTTCTCCATGGTGATGAAGATGCCAGTGGACTCCACCACGTACTCAGCGCCAACATCGCCCCACTTGATTTAGGAGGGATCTCGCTCCTGGAAGATGGTGATGGGATTTCCATCGACAACAAGCTTCCCGTTCTCAGTCTTGACAGTGCCATGGAATTTGCCATGGGTGGAATCATACTGGAACGTGTAGACCATGTAGTTGAGGTCAATGAACGGATCATTGATGGCGACAATATCCACTTTACCAGAGTTAAAAGCAGCCCTGGTGACCAGGCGCCAATACCACCAAATCCGTTGACTCCGACCTTCATTTTTCCCATGGTGTCTCAGGGATGTGGCTGGCGATGGGAGACAAGAAGCGGGTGTCTGTCAAACAGGAGGAGCAGAGAGCATTTCTTTCTTTCTTTTCTTTTTCTTTCTTTCTTTCTTTCTTTCTTTCTTTCTTTCTTTCTTTCTTTCTTTCTTGGCAAAGTGAAAGCATATTTATTAGAGAAGTAGGGAAACAAAGGAATGGCTACTCTAAAGGCAGAGCAGCCCAACTTGTTTCTTTATTTGAGTCACTTTTACAGTTTTCCAGAACTGGGAACCTACCATTCATTCACTGATTCTTCTGAGCAGATGCCATGCTGTTCAGTGTTAATGTCCAATCATTAACACTGTATTATGCATTACATACAGGCTGCAGAAGGCAGCTACCGGGTGGACATCAGGTGGCAGAACCATCCACTTGGCTGCTGCCACCACGACTTTATTAGCATCATCAAGCAGTCTAGGAAAAGGGAGTTAATGTTGTCTGCATAGCCCGCTTAACAGTACATGCCTATTCTTTATCTTCCACTAGATTGGAAACCTGAATGTTTCCACGGTTACAAAGGCCACCTGATGGGGCAAGGGGCACAACAAACATGGCATGGGGCATTTAACATGCTAAATGTCAGCTTTTGTCTGGGGCCACATCCTACGGAATTAAAACAGGACTTGTGGAGTCCGCCTTGAGATGAGAGGGCAATTCTTCGTAAATCTGGTCACAGTGAGGTTCTGAACAATGCACTCTAGGCTGACAATCCCACCCAGTGCCCACCCTCAGATAAAATTCTTTCCAGGCTTGCCAGTGATTAAAAGATAAAGTCCAAATTCTTCCACTTTTCTGTAAGACCTCAACAACCTGTTCTGGTGAAATTTTGCATCTCCTGTAGACACTCAGGTCCTTGGCTTAGCAAATCCTCCACTCTCTCTCCTTGGACTGGCGAACCTTACTGTTCCCTCTAGAGCTGGTTCATTTATCACTTTCTCATGTAGCCTGATGCCCCTATCAGAATTTATATCCCCCACCCAAATCCTCCATGGCATTTCTATGATTATATTGATGGGCTTACATGCTTTTCTCACCAACTGGGCTGTAACATGTTTAACAATAAGGCTTTGATATATGGAACTTACCTTTGTAACTCTCAGCACTGAAAACACGGTAGATGCTCAAAAAAAAAAAAAAACTCTTCAAAATGAATGAAACTGCCTATGAAGTATTCTTGCTCTAAAAACATGAACCTGAACCTTTTAAATGTATCTTATTGTTTAAATAAAAGACTACATGGACACACAGAGGGGAACAACACACATTGGGGTTTATCAGATGGTCGAGGTTGGGAGGAGGGAGAGGATCAGGAGAAATAACTAAGGGGTCCTAGGCTTAATGCCCGGGTGACGAAATAATCTGTACAAGAAACCCCATGACACAAGTTTACCTATGTAACAAACCTGCACATGTACCCCTAAATTTAAAATAAAAGTTAAAACAAATTTTAAAAAAAGAAAAGACATTGATGAGGGCACCGGAGAAATTATGCTATTAGGAAATAACCATAGCATGGATTTTATGGACAGTTGATGAGATTTCTCTAATAATTCAATGGCATGGGAAAAAAGGAAGGGGATAGGCTAGGGACCCTTCTAGATAAAAGAGAAAAACATATGCTACAACCAAATGCAATGTGTCAATCAATTATAAAGACATTTTTGTGACGATCAGGGAAATCTAAGTATGAAGAGGGTATTCGATGATATTATTGCTCATTAAGTATAAAATGGTGCTTCTGTTATATGCAAAATGTCCTTATTTGAGCATAAAATAATGTGATATAGAAGAGTTTCTTTAAAATACAGTATAGCAGGCTGGGTATGGTAACTCACACCAGTAATCCCAGAGCTTGGGAGGCCGTGGTGGGAGGGTCACTTGAGGTCAGAAATTGGAGATTATAGTGAGCTATGATGAGCCACTGCACTCCAGCTTGGGCAACAGAGTGAGACCTTGATCCTAAATTCATTTATTAATTTAATTAAATAAAATACTACTGCAAAAATTTAAAAACTGATAAATATACAAATGAGACATAACTGGGATATGTGGTGTAGCAAAGAATAAATATTTGGTCTTTATTCCTCCCACCTCTGTTTCTGGCACAGAGCCCCTAAAGCATTGGAATTTCCTGAGTGATGGGAACTACCTTTTGTTATTCATAACAAGTCCCTTTCAACCTCATCTAAGTTTATCTCATGAGGTGACTTATGGGGTGCCCTAGGTATTCTCTGGATGGGGGTTGGCCATCAGCAGAGAAATCAACCTTGTAATTCGTGGGTTAGAACTTTCAGCCACATGTCAGGACCTCTGAGGAGGGGTCTGGAAGTTGTCAATCACTAATGGCCGGTGATTTAATCAATCATACCACATAATGAAATCTTCATACAAAACCTCTAAGTTATGGGGTTCAGGGAGCTTCCAGGTTGAAGAACATATCAGTGTGCTGGGAAGGTGGTACACCTGGGGAGGGAGGAAAGCTCCCTACACCCCCATATTTTGCTCAGTGCAACTCTTCTATTTGGCTGTTCCTGAGCTGTATTTGTTATAATAAATGTTAATTTTAAGTAAGGTACTTTTGCTGAGCTCTGTGTCACTCTACATAATTACCTAGAGGGGGAGAGGAGCCTCAGAATTCCCAATTTTGTAGCTGGCCAGGCAGAAATGCAGAGGTCCTGAGGACCTCTTTTCAGGCTGGCATTTGAAGTGGGGGCAGCCTTGTTGGACTGAGCACTTGATTTGTGGGGTCTGTACGAATGCCAGGTAGTTAGTGACAGAATTGAATTGAACTGTAGGACACGTACCCAGTTCATGTCAGAGAATGCGATAACTGATTATTGTTGAAAAATGACCCAAGGTAATTATGGCAAAATGTTGGTAATTGTTGAATCTATGAAATGAATATATGAGGGGTTATTAAACTATTCTGTTTTTGTGTGTTTCAAAAGTTTCCTAAGAAAAACATTGAAAACTTAAAAGAATATTTTTTCCATATTCATTTACTTGTTCAAGGAGAATATTTGTAAACTTTAGCCATCCTAGTGGGATGCAGTGGTATCTCATAGTGATTTAAATTGACATCTCTTACATGATTAATGGTGTTTAACATTTTTACATGTGTTTATTGGACATTTGTATACCTTCTTTTGTAGAGCGTTATTCCAAGATATTTTGCTAAAGGAAATAAAAACTTCGCCCACAAAAGGACTTTTACAATAAGGTTCATGTCTATTTTATTCATAATAACATAAAATAGAATAAAATAAACAACCCAGATGTCCATCACCAGGAAAACAGATAAACAAATGGTGGAATACTATGCAATGGAATATTACTCAGCAGTAACAAAGGACAAACTACTATTGTATGCAACAACATAAATGAATCTTAAAATTATTATGTTGAGCAAAAGATGCCAGACACAAAATAATACATATTTTATTTGTTATTTTAATAAGAATTTTGAGATCAGACAAAATTGATCTGTGGGGATAAAAATGAAAAGAACAACTGTCAGGGGACGGTGAATGATAAAAGGCAGTAGAGACCTTTCTGGGGTTACAGAAATGTTCTGTTATCTTGGTAGAGCTATTGGTTATACAGGTGTGTACATTTTTCAAAACTCACCAAATTCTATGCTTAAGAGCTATGCATTTCATCGTAAATAATTATAGTTCAATTTAGAGAGAGACAGCGCAATGCCTAACACACACGCAAAATGTGTTGTTAGAAGTGGGATTTTGGACATTGGCAAGGGAGGTATTTTAAGATGGAAGAGCATACCTTCCTGGTCTTTCCTCCAGGTATGATCCTGTAATTCAGGACTCTCTGTGTTCACCTTGAAAAATATGAATTCCCCTTTGCTTAGGTAACAATGCAGAGCAGCTGGCCGCCCCTGAGATCTGAACTCCTCTTGCTGCAGACACAATCCAGAATTCTTAGTATGACACCATGGAAACAGCGCTAGCTTTCTTTACCAGGCCACACAAATGACCCCACTACAGACATCCTCCTTGGAAGAAGCAGCAGAAATATTATTAGCAATAAGTGGGCTGTATTTGACTGAAAGGAACACAGTGGAGAGGCATATGTTACTTTTCAATTCTAAGAGCTTATCTCTTGGAGTTCAAGGTTCTAAGTTCACACAACTTACTTGTTGGACTTTTCTGGGTATAGGAATGAAGGCTCAGTAAAGAGAAGGTCTAGATGAAAAGTAAAGTTGTTTTGTAAATATTGAGACTGCTATTCATTTTGCTGTTTATGCACTAGAAATATATTACCTTAGTAGCATATCTTTAGACCACAATAAAGTGTGTTAATCCTCCCCAGGAGAAGTTATTGTGGTCCCCATTTTGGTAGCACAAAAAGCCTCAAATGCATTAAGGAACTAGGTCAAGGCCATTTTACTGGCAAGTCATAGAGACGGTGTGCAGGATCATATCCCTCAGGCCTCATTATTGTATTACACCCCAGTTGACTTCTAACGGGACTATGTAAACCCAGTTAATAGGGAGTGGAAGGACTTTCATTGGAGCTCTGAAGGCCACTATGCCTGTCCTTAGGAGCAGCTCTTAACCAGTTACTAATGGAAGTTACTGTGCAACTATTCCAGCCCCCTCCTCTTGGGTGGGCTGTCTCTGAGATGCATGTCTACACTAACTTCCACATCTGCCCAGCGAGAGTAAGCTTCCATTGCCACTGCCCTCTGCTGTGCCTGGCTGGAGAGCATGCTCTTTGTGGGCTGCATTTCCTTCTCTGGGTCTCTTCCTCGAGCAGCATGTCCAGCCAGAAACTCCTTCACCTGAGTCCTTGCGTCGGTCTGATTCTGAGGAACTCAAACTAAGTGAAATTCACACCTAAGATTTTTGACTTCACAATCTATTCTTTTACTGTATTGTCAATTATAGGTCGAACTGTTGGAAATAGTGATGTTTGACCATGTTTTAACGAACAGAAATGGCAGTATCACACAGTTCAGCTGACTCTCAGTAGGAGTATGTGTACATCAGCATAAACACTTGAAAAGCCATGCACACACATAATGCTCACATGTGCATGTGATAGAAACATAATATGCTTTTTATAATGTAAGGAGGGCAGCCACGTGGCCTTTCTAAAGCAAAAGTCTTTGTATCTCTTTTTTTACTAAATCCCTCAGTAATTATATCATCCCCTTGGCAAAATCCAGGCTCTCTAGAATGATATAGATATCCCATTATCTTCTGGCTCCAGCCTTTTTCTTTGGCTTGTACTCTGCCCTCTTTGTTTTGTTTTGACATTACGAAACTGCTTAGAATTAAATAATAAAAGAAAAAAGAAAAACGCTGAGCTATTTCATCATCTTTTCCTGCTCAACAGTCAGAAACTTTTCTTGTGGTTCCCTTTTCCCAAAGCAAAAGAGTCCAGCCTTCCCAGGACCAGCTCTTTACCTTGGAAATGAATCCACAAGTGTATCAATGACACTGAACTATAATATTTTCATTTGTTTGACTCTTTCCTTCATCAGAATGTGAGCTCCTAAGTCCAAGGCCTGGTTTGATCATCTCTGCATGCCTACTGTCTACCACAGAACCTGATGCATAATAGGTGTTCACTAAATGATGTTGAATGAAGATGAAGTCAGATTTGAACATTGTTATCCAGGCTCTAGTAAAGCAGAAGGTATGTGAGCGATGCCAATTTCTTCACAGTGCATAGGGATTTTATATTCAGAAACAAAAATAAAGATACATGAATTTCTGACATCTGGCCCCAACCCAGGTCTGAATATTTGACCCAAACTGTCCAGAGAAAATGGAACTATGCTGAAACTGTGACATCTGAAGTCAGGCTGCATGGGCTCAATCTCTGGCTCTACCACTAACTAGGGGTATGACCTTAGGCAAGTCTCTACCCTCTTGTGCTTAAGTTGCTCCTTCTGCAAAGGAGAATAATAAAAGATCCCACGTCAAAGCATCAAAGAGTTGTTGCAAAGATATTTCAGTTCTGGTAATAAATACAGGCTATGGATAGTGATAATGCTAGCAAGTTCACAGCCTTTAAACTGGATTTCATGTAAACATTGAGCCTCCATCTCTGCATTTATATTCAGGGGATAATTTATGAATCACTGCAACCAATGTTCATGTATCTGAAATGCTCAGCACAGTACCACGTCTAAGGAAATCATAGTGACGGAGATAGACACAGGACTTTTCCTCATGGAGTTTCTTGTCTGATGAAGGAATACAGGGAAGTGGAAATGTCATGTAAGCTGAGAACTGAGGGTAAGCTAAGTTAGAAGAAAGGGACAGATAGAAAGAGAAGATGAGAAGCTATTTTAAGAAAAATGGAGACTTTATTTTAAAAGCAATGACTTTTAATCAGGAAAGTAACTCAATCTGAGTGAACTCTAGTGAGATCACTCAGTCTGCCATGGGCAAAACGGACTTTAAGGGGAAGGCGGGAACAGAATGATCTCACAGGTAGCATTTCCAGCCAGTCATCCCTGCAAGGGCTAATGGGAGCCTGAACCAGGAAAATGAAAGTGAGCATGTGTATTAGATTCCTAGGGCTGCCATAATTAGGTATCTCAAACTTGGTGGCTTCAAATAACAGAAATAGATTCTCTTACAGCTTTGGAGTCTAGGATCCCAAGTCAAGGTTTTGGCAGGATTGAGCTCTCTCTCAATGCTTTAAGGAAGGATCTTTCCTCAGTTCTTGCTAGCTTTTCATGATTATGACAATCTGCACAATCCTGTACGTCTTTGTCTCTGTCCAAATTTCTCCTTTAAAAAAAAAATAAGAATACCAGTCATTGAATTAGGGCCAACCCTACTCCAGTCTGATTTTAACTTGATTGAGTCCATAAAGATCCTTTTTCCAAATAAAGTCATATTCGTAGATACTGGGATTTAGGACCAAAACATGTCTTTCTAGTGGGGCAAAATTCAACCCACCAAAGGCTGGTACTAAATAAATAAACTTGGGAGATATTACTAATTTACTGATTCATTGGGGATGGTGAAGGATACAGAAGAATCAAAGACATTGCCCCAAAAACAGACATGAGAAAATAGTAGGTGAAATATCAATAGTAGGTGATTAATGGTTCAAAGGTTACTTAAAAAATAATGGTTACTTAAAAAGTAACATGGGAGAAGTCCAGATTTCATGGAACAGATGACAGAGTTTCAAACCTGCTGCTGGAGACATCATCTTTTAAAGCCTCAAAACCCTTTTGGGACAGCCATCAGGGTAGAATTTGAGAACTGGGGATTGGATTTCTAGATAGTAGAGCTTCCATAGTAAACACTAAGAAAAAAAACTTGAGATGAGGTGGAGGTGAATGTTTCAGTAGGTTTGAAAAAGCATGGGATTTGGAGTCATAAGTCTTACATTCTCAATGTTTAGAAATTACACATGAAAGAAGCTCATCTTCTGTCTGTCCAGGATTACCAACTTTCTAGATCACACTTGTCCGACTTGCAGCCATGAGGCCCAGGACAGTTTTGGATGTGGTCCAACACAAATTTATAAACTTTGTTAAAACATTATGAGATATTTTTTGCAATTTTTTTTAGCTTGTCAACTATCATTAGTATTAGTGTATTTTACGTGTGGCCCAAGACAATTCTTCTTCTTCCATTGTGGCCCAGGTAAGCCAAAAGATCGGATGCCCCTGTTCTAGATGAATGTAATGATGGCTCATTTTAATATTTAGGGAATATTTTAGTTTACAGAATATTACTATATGCATTAAATGAGTTGGTTCTTACAATAACCCTAAGATAAGTTGAAGTAACTTGTCCTGGGTCCCATAGCAAACAAGGGGCAAGCCTAGCAAGCAAGCCCAGGTCTTCTGGTTCCAAAACTGCTGCTCATTTCATGGCACTTCACTGCCGCTAAGAGGTTCCTTCACTGGAACTTCTCATTACCATGTTTGTTTTCTTGGCAACAGTCACTGTCACCCAATGCCTTTAATTTAGATTTCTCCTATACATTAATGTAGAGGAATCCATTTTTCTCAGCTCAAAAGGTCACCCTCCTTAAAAAGTAGATGTTCCCCAGAATACATGGATTTAAATCCTCTTTGACATTGTGTAATATTATTTTTCCAGAAAAAAAGAACAATATATCTTTCAAAGCAACTAGATGTCCCCTAGATTATAAAGAACCACATGAAAAGGAGAAAGTGACTGCAGAAAGGACACAAGCCATTTTTGAACCTAAAAATAAAATTCCAAATATTGCTCTTGAAATTCTGGTCAAAATCAAATAAATTAGAATAACAGATTTTTCTACAAATATTTAAGGGGACAAGGGAAGTCTTGCATTTATATTACAACATCTAAATATTATTACAACAATAAACTGGACCTTTGGGAGTTATTTAATAATACATTTTCCTTTCTCAAGAATAGCTGCATCTAATTTATTGCTTCTCAAAGTTTACTCCATAGATGTTAATAAATGTTATTTGTTTTAAAAGAATGGGTGACAGTGGGAAACTTTAGATGAAGTTAAATAGATTTACTTGTTTTAGGACTTTTCAAGGCCTTTGATATGCTAACATGTTTACTGAATCCTGAAAGGAGAGTGATGGCATGAATGAATATTTGCTAAACTTACTTGATCATAAAATCCTTTTATCACATAAGAGCCTGAAGACTAGCATATCATAAAATATACTTCAGGAAACAGTCATTTAAATAATCAAAAGGATGAAGATTTACCTAATTTTGGAAAACAGAATCAGAGATTTCTGAGTTTCTTTCCATGTCTTATTTCTATATTTAAATTTAATATCAACCATATTCTTCTTTAATGTGTGACTCAAATCTTAGCTTCTGCAATGTAAACCGTATGCAGCCAAAATGTATTTATTGAGAGCTTACTATGTGCTGGGCTGCTCTGGGTACCAGGCCTCTAAAGATGGATAAGACAGCAAATCTGTTCTCAAAGTAATACGTCCTTTCTAAAAGTGAAGTCTTTGGCTCCCTCATTCTTCTGAGGTCTACTTTCAAGAACTGCAATTCTTCTTGCTTCTAATATAATAGATCTCAACCCCCTTTTTAATGCACTTTCCATGGGGCAGAGATCAGAGGGTCTGTCAGATCAAAGTCCTCATTTTGTAAATGAGAAGAGTGAAACACAAAGGGAGAAATAACTAGTTCAAAATTACAGAGGAGTGAGATGGAGGTGAGATCAAACTCAAGGTCAGTGAATCAGCTTGTGCCTGTGCTCTCAGCTACTACGGAGGCCGAGGAGGGAGGATCACTTGAGACCTGGAGTTTGAGACCAGCCTGAGCAACATAACAAGACCACCATATCAAAATAACTAATTAACTTTTTTTTTTTTTTGAGACAAAGTCCTGTTCTGTTGCCCAGGCTGTAGTGCAGTAGCACAATCTCAGCTCACTGCCACCTGTGCCTCCCAGGTTCAAGTGATTCTCGTGCCTCAGCCTCCCGAATAGCTTGGATTACAGGTGTACACCACCATGACTGGCTAATTTTTGTGTTATTAGTAGGGATGGATTTTCACCATACTGGCCAGGCTGGTCTTGAACTCCTGACCTCAAGTGATCCTCCTGCCTCGACCTCACAAAGTGCTGGGATTACAGGCAAAAGCCATTGTGGCTGGCCAAGTAAATAATTTTTTAAAGCAATCAATCACCTTCTGGCTATAACAACCTGTCTTCCTTTTCTCAGTTCTCAAGTCCGTAGGTTATAGTGTCTGCACACTTAGAACAATAGTGTAACTGATTCTTGATGAAATGCAAGAAACTGCTTGCAGTTTCAACATCCAAAATTTTTATCCATGGGAAGTGACTGAATAGAGACAAGCATGGACTCAAATTCTATTTCCGTTATTAACCAACAGTGAGAATAGGAAAAAAATTTTAAAGCTCTCCAGGCCTCAGTTTACCCATCTCTTTAAGATGGGGCAGTAATAACAACTGCTACTACAACTACAATAAAATTACAGAAACAAAATGCCCAGCTTGAAGGTTATGCTCAATAAACATTGTTAAAACTAAATATATATCTCCATAACCAGTTCACTAGGCTTAATCTCTTTCTCTGTGACACTCATAATCTAAGGCAGTGTTGGCCATTACATGCTGCTTCATTATCTTGCTCTCTTCAACAGAACCCTTCCATGGGGCAAGAGAGAATGGGAGTTTCAAGCAACTCTCTGAGACAGGTGGTAAAAAGAGTGAAGACAAAACACAACATCTCAGTCAGGTACCTTCATCTGTAATCCCAGCACTTTGGGAGGCCAAGGCAGGCCGTCACTTGAGCCTAGGAGTTCAAGACCAGCCTGGACAAAATGGCAAAACCCCCATCTCTACCAAAAATACAGAAAAATTAGCCAGGCATGGTGGCGAACACCTGTAGTTCCAGCTACTTGGGAGGCTGAGGTGGGAGAATCACTCGAGCCCAGAAGGTCAAGACTGCAGAGAGTGGTGATCTTGCCTCTGCACTCCAGCCTGGAAGACACTGAGACCCTGTCTCAAAACACAAAATAAAGCAAAACAAAAAACATTCCAACAAGCTGTTCCATTACTCATGCATCATATTGTCTCATTTTATAGCTGTGTGTACATCTTATACTTAAGCGTCTGAGAACAAGAAATATGTTTTGTTCTTTTTTGTATCGTTCAGGCACATTACATGAAGCAGTTCTTAACACAGAGGCTCACATACACTAAGCATCTACTACCTGCAGGCTAGAAGGAATCAACAGATGACTGAATGGGTCCCATGTCATTAGCACCCCTGAGGTTCTGGTCTGTTTCTCCTTGTGCTTCGTTCTGAACCAGAGCTGTCCCCTGCCTTTGCACACCCATCTGCTTCCCTTATCTATTGGGTAGTTTTGCTTTTCTCCCAGAATCAAACCACCAGTATTCAATCAAGACTTGTTACAAAACAGTCCAGCCAAGGGATGCTCAGGGAAAGAATTACCTGCAGCATTTTAGCAAATCCCAGCTAAATAAAGCACATCATACATTTGACATAAAAGCAAGATTGTGACTATATCTCACCTTAGAGCAATCAGCAGGGCTTTGAAACATGAAGAAGGGTGGGAAAAATTACTTACACACTGGAGACCATTAGACTGGAAACTAGAAAACAAGAGCGATCTGTTAGTATGGGATGTGACACACCAGAAGTGCCTGCTGTCAATGAAACATCCATCTTCAGATCAAACTGGCATTCTATGAGGAAGGCTGCCAAGCCCTGCCATCTGAGTCGAGTCTCATCACTGACACTTGGGTGCTGCTTTCTCTATGACAGTCTCCAATAAAAAGCCTCAGGGAATTGGACTTTGCAAACACGTGTCTGTAATGTCGCTTGACATCTTACAGAAAGTGGAGACAAGGCGTGGCCACTGTCAGTTGAACTGAAGCAAGCAGTCCTTTACAGAGATGGTTCAAGGACAGTCTTTGGTGCCTGCAGGCTGGCTGGTAGAACAGAAAGTCTCCTCTTCCTGGAATCTTACCCTACCTCACTCCATCCTGCTGGGATCATTCACTTGCCACATTTACACGTGGTCTGAACCACCAGACCATTACGCATTTATTTTCGATCTTTGGGTAGTTTCTTGGTTGTTTTATATCTATAATTAAGACTCAGTAAGTCCCACCTTACCCATCAAGTCTTTTCCCATAGCTGCCTGAAGCACTGGTCTAGGTAACCTCTCAGTCACCTTGGACGGATGGGATGTGGAGCATATCCCATCCCACATCCCATCCCTCCAAGATGACTGAGAGGTTGAATTCAAAGTGCATGAAGTCAGCAGAACTTGAATTCAAAGTGCATGTCCAACACTAACCACATGATCCCAGGCAACACAGAGCATCCCTTTTGTACCTACGGGGGACAATAATCATGTCCAGATAAAATAATTTGTGATATAATGGAACGACTGGAAACAAGCCAAATGTCTCATAAAGGCTGGTTGTATAAATTATGGCATGTGCATACCTTGGGGGGAGCTTCTCTATTTCTGATGTTTCCTTTGATATGGAGGGAGCTCCACTAGAGTAACCTCTATTCCTCTCTATCCTCTTTTTTATTCTTCCATAGAAAATCGGGGGTGACTTTTCTCATCGATATGTTTGGGAACAATCCACTGGATGTGCTTAGCCAGTCCCTCCCCTCCTTCCTATGTCTTGGGAATGAGATGCTTGCAGAGGTTCTTATTCTCTATGGGAACAACACCTGCTTGTTCAGCACTGCCTGGGGCTGGGGAGGGAATGCTGTCTAATTCTAGGGTTCAGTATTAGTCAGTCTACCAGTCTTCAGCTAATAGCTGCTGCACCTTCATCACCGGGAATGAAGGTGATATTCATTTCCCAAATAATTCAGAACTCAGGTAAGAAAGATGGTTGCTATTTAGAGGGTCCTCCCAAAATCCCAACATAATACCATGAAATAATTTCATATATGTATATTTATTGACAGAGAAAGAGAAAATGATATTCATTATAAATTGATAGAAAAAGATGATAAAACAGAAAGAATAGTATAAATCTCTTTTAGCTTAAAATTATATATTTGTGTATATGTTATATGCAACATATAACAATAGGAAAAAAGTCTGAAATGGCAGCGTGAACTTTTAACAGCAGATATCTTGAAGCAACAGAATGATGGGTGTTTTTTAATATTCTTCTTTTAGATCATGAGCATTTTAGAAGAGTTTACAATAACAGTATATTCCTGAAAATACCATAGTTATTTATTTGCTAAAAAACAAAAGTCATTTTCAAAATTGTCAAGAACACAAATGTCTCCCAATTACCTCTTCAGGAGTTCATTGCTTGGATTGTTAGCTCAAGTCAGAAGTAATTATGTATTTGGTTGGGGACCATCTGGTGTCACTGGTTTTAAATGGACAATTTTCTATAGGCTATAAATCCCTTTGAGTTTTAGAATAGGAAGGATGAAGAAAAGAAGCTCCTTCAAAATTTGAATAATGCTGTATGCTCAGCATGTGCAAATAAAAGGAAAGGATGGAGTGATTAAGAAGCACAGCACATGAAAATGTGGAATTGTCTCGCTAGAAAGCACTTCAGAGTTGCCCTGGCCCTCTGGCCAGGGTGCCCGTGGAGGTGTGCCCTTCCCTCTGCTTTCCCCATAGCTGCTGCTGATAGGTGGTAATGGCCTTTTTCTATCCCAGTCCATAACTGAGTTGCATCCTCTATTCCAAGAAGCCACTACATATTCATCAGCTTTGCCAGAACACATGACACCTTTTGCCCATCTCTCCTCTATCTGAACCATCTGTTTCACAGATAAGGAAACTGAGACATATGACAGTTAAGTGGCTTTCAAAAACATCACATGGCTGATGAGAGACTCTGATACCAAATCTTTAGTTCCATCCAAAACACTTACTGAGCCCCTACCATGAGCAGATCACTGACCTAGACTTTGTGGAGCTACTTAGGATAGGCTAGGAGAGTGTATTCACCTGCCTTCAAGAAGTTTACGATCTACTCAGAGTTACCCTGATGCATAAAGGGAGATAATAAAACTACATATAACAGAAGAAATTGAGGTACAAGGAAAGATCAGAGAAAAAGGGATTAACCCTGATTGGAAAGATTGAGAAACCCAGTGGTCAATCTACTATGCTAGGATAAACTGCATACTACAAATAGAAGCCTAGCACATAATAGGTGCTCAGTAAAGGCTGACTGAACAAATTAGTAGATAAATATTAATATATATACGTATACAGTCCTCAAATAACTTATATATAAATCACATATACAATCAAATCATTTCATTAAAATTATATTGAGATTTTAATAATTTCTGTTAGTATACATACATTTATATGTATAAATTGATATACATAAATAAATTTAAAAAGATATACACAGTCATCAAATTATTTTACATAATGATGATATTTACCATAATGTGTATCAGACCCTGCACTGTTTTGCATACATGATCTTACTTGATTTCCTCAAATCTTATAAGCCAGTTTATGGATAATAGAAAATAAAAAACAGTAATGCTAAAATTTTATTTCATAAGGTAGGTAATCATCTGAGTGATTTGCACATATTATCTGACATAATTCCCGAAACAGTCTCATGACTTAGGTCCTATTGTCTTTTACAAATCAGAGAATGGAGGCAGAAAGAGACTGATTAGCGGACCCAGAGTTACCCAGCTCCTAGGCAGAGCAGCCCACAAAGAAAGTGAGGCAAACACAGACTGTCCGACCCCATAAAACATTAGTTACATTATACTGTACAATCTGGGGGTGGAGGAGGAAATAACACACATCCTTTAACATCACCCTGCAAGGTGTACGGGGGGCTCTAAGACTCAGGCACAGAGAAGCACAAGCAGGACCATAGAGGTCAGCAGTAGGGAGACCACTCGTATCTAGGGAATGGTGGGTCCTCTGGGTTGTGGTGTTTAACTTGAGACCAGCAAAAAATCTTTTGTGGTTGCCTCAAAGAATAAAGGAGAGGGTGTCATTCAGATCATTTCTAGAAGCTGTGTATGTAAAATGTCCTTGTGATTCAGTGAACCTATGATTTTTCCTTTAAAATTATCCATGAAGGGCAGAAGCAAATGTCCACTCCCTTTTCCAGCTGCACAGTGTGTCTGCTGGGACTGAGGAGGGCTGACTTGCCTAACCTGGAGCTATGCCCCAAAGGGCAACTCAAGTCAGCTATGGAAAGAATTGATTTGGAAGTCACCTATGGCAGCTGAAATCCCCTTCTGTCACGTCCAACCTGGCAGACTTCTAGGTGATTTTCCAGGACCAGTGGACAGTGTGAGCCATGGACAGATAGCGACATGATTGTCTTATTCCTGAAAGGGCCACGAGTGTGCTTTGGTGTTGACCTCAGATGACTTCTGCAACTGCCAAACCACTAATTACTTATCCTTCCAATAGCAACCACTTTGTCATTAAAAGCAAGACTACCAAGTGTCTCTGCTATTGCAGTTACTTTGAAAATATAAGGCTGGCTGTGGAATGTTAAGGCAGGTAGACCATGGGCGATGGACAGTATTTCCTTAGACAGGGAACTGAAAGAAGGGAAGGTGCTCTGAGGAGAGGAGAAAGCAGAAATAAAATCTAGGAAAAAGAAAAGTATAAGATGTAATGAATAGTTTGTGAGTAACCTGGTATATTAGTTTGCTAGGACTGCCATAACAAACTGAGTGGCTTAAAAACTTACTGTCTTGGCCAGGTGCAGTGGCTGACACCTGTAATCCCAGTACTTTGGGAGGCCGAGATGGGTGGATCACCTGAGGTTAGGAGATGGAGACCAGCCTGGCCAACACGGCGAAATTCTGTCTCTACTAAAAACACACACACAAAAATATATATATTAGCCAGGTGTAGTGGTGGGTGCCTGTAATTCCAGCTACTTGGGAGGCTGATAGAGAATTGCTTGAACCCAGGAGGCAGAGGTTGCAGTGAGCTGAGATAGTGCCATTGCACTCCAGTCTGTGTGACAGAGAGTCTGTCTCAAAGAAAGAAAGAAATTTATTGTCTTACGGTTGTGGAGGCTAGTAGTTCAAGACCAAGGTGTGGGCAAGATTGTTCTTTCTGAGAGCTGTGAAGAAGAATCTCTTTCATGTCTCTCCCCTAGTTTCTTGTGGTTTGCTGGCTATTTGGGACATTCCTTGGCTTGTAGATGCATCAACTAATTTTTGCCTTCGTCTTCACATGGCATTCTCGCTGTCTGCATGTCTGACTCCAAATTTCCCTTTTCTGTAAGGACACCAGTAATACTGGATTAGGTCCACTCTTCTAGTATGATCTCACCTTAACCTAATTATGTCTGCAATGACCCTATTTCCAAATAAGGCCACATTCTGAGGTACTAGGGGTTAGGAATTCAGCATATGTATTTTGGAGAAAGCACAGTTCAGCATGTGACATTTTGTGTGGCTGGAGAATCGAAAATAAGACTTAAAAGAACAGAGTAGGCTGGGTGTGGTGGCTCATGCCAATAATCCCAGCACTTTGGGGGACCAAGGCAAGCAGATCACCTGAGGCCAAAAGTTCAAGATCCATCTCTACTAAAAATACAAAAATTAGCTGGATGTGGTGGCACATGCCTGTAGTCTCAGGTACTGGGAAGCTGAGGCATGAGAATCACTTGAACCTGGGAGCCAGAGGTAGCAGTGAGCCAAGATCATGCTATTGCACTGCAGCCTGGATGACAGAGCAAGATTCCAACTCAAAATAATAACAACAATAATAGCGTGGTTGGATTGTGGGAAACTTGAGAATCAGGCTGAGAAGTGTGTGTATTCATCCCCTTAACATATTGGCTGCTTATTCATGGAAGCCCCAGCGGCACTCAGTCACTCAAGCTTGTTTAGGCAGAGGTCTTGAATGTCATGGTGCTCCTTCTAGGGCACCATAAAATAGCAATATATTTGCTTCTGTTGAGCAATTGGAATAATCATCCTTATCATGAGGAAAAATACCCAAGATAATACATATTTGCTAGTTTTCATTTGTTTTACTATTTCATATGTTTTGGTGGCCAATAAGTTAGTGAGGTAAAAGAGAATAACTAAAAATTAAGACAAACTTATCCACTAACTTACTTCTTATCCTTTATGAATAAGAAAAGATAGTAAAAGATAGTATTCATTCACTTTTGTAGGTGAAGTAATTCAATATTTATTTGAGTTACTTTTTGGCATTTAAAAACATAATTCAGAATATTATTCCTATAGAAACATGCCACAATAAATTGTTAAACCTTTAGAGATATTAAATATATAATATATGTTGATGACTAAAGAAAAAGTGTGAGAACAATAGCAAAGATATGAAATCAACCCAAATGCCCATCCATGATAGACTTGATAAAGAAAATGTGGTACATACACGCCATGGAACACTATGCAACCAGGGTGAGATCCAAGATGGTGGAATAGGAACAGCTCTGGAGTGCAGTTCCCAGTGAGAACAATGCAGAGGGTGAGTGATTACCACATTTCCAAAAGAGTTTTTATAGCCCACAGACCAGGAGATTCCCAGGCCGAAAAGTGCCATGAGTTTCCAGCACTGCTGTTTCAGCCAGCGCCGCAGGTTTCTGCACAAAAACTCACAAAATCTGGGTGTCCATTTCAACTGGTGCCTGGAATGTCTGGGAGACAGAGCCGCCCATTCAACTGAAAAAGATGGGGCTGAAACTGGGAGCCAGGTGATCTGGGTCAGTGGGTCCCACCCCCATAAAGACAAGCAATCTGAAACACTCTGGATTGAGACTTCTGCAGCTAGCACAGCTGGACTGGGGATGGTCCAGCTCAGTGGTTGGAAAGGTATCTGCCATTACCGAGGCAGCCCGCCATTACTGAGGCAGTCCGCCACTACCAAGGCATCCCGCCATTACCAGGCAGCCCACCATTTCAGAGGCAGTCCCCCATTACTGAGGCAGACTGCCAATACAGAGGCAGTTCTAACTGTCCCTCTGTAAACAAAACCACAAGGAAGTTTACACAGCAGCTGGGCAGTGCCTGCAGCAGCTCAGCACCATTTCTGCTGGCAGACTGTGACTAGACTAACTCCTTGCTGGGCAGGGCATCTATGAAAAAAGGCAGCAGCATGTCAGGAGCTTATAAATAAAGCCCCACCTTCCCAGGACAGAGCACCTGGGAAAAGAGGTGGTTATGAGTTCTGCTGCAACACACTTAAATGTACCTGCCTAACAGCTCTGAACGGAACAACAGAGATCACAGAACAGCACTTGAGCTCCTATAAGGGACAGACTGTGTCCTCAAACAACTCCCCAACCCCCTTATATCCAAAGAGACACCTCATAAAGGAGAGCTTAGGCTGACTTCTGGCGGCCCTTCTGGGATGAAGATAACAGAAGAAACTGGCAGCAATCCTTACTGTTCTGCAGCCCCCGGAGGTAATTCCCAGGCAGGCAGGGTCTGGAGCAGACCTCCAACAGTCCTGCAGCAGAGGGGCCTGACTGTTAGAAGGAAAATTAAAAAAACAGAAAGAAATAGCTTCAACATCAACAAAAAGGACATCCACTCAGAGACCCCATGCGAAAGTCACCAACTGCAAAGACCACAGGTAGATAAATCCACGAAGATGCAAGAAACCAGTGCAAAAAAGGTTGAAAACACCAAAAACCAGAATGCCTCTCCTCCTCCAAGGGATCACAACTCCTCACCAGCAAGGGAACAAGGCTGGATGGAGAATGAATCTGATGAATTGAGAGAAACAGGCTTCAGAAGGTGGATAATAAGAAACTTCTCTGAGCTAAACAAACATGTTCTAACCCAATGCAAAGAAATTAAGAACCTTGAAAAAAGATTTGACGAAATGCTAACGAGAATAAACAGCTTAGAGAGGAAGTGAATTGACGGAGCTGAAAAACACAACACAAGAACTTCACGAAGCATATACAAGTTTCGACAGCCGAATTAATCAAGCAGAAGAAAGGATATCAGAGGTCGAAGATCAACTCAATGAAATAAAACGAGAAGGCAAGATTAGAGAAAAAAGGGTAAAAAGAAATGAACAAAGTCTCCAAGAAATATGGGACTATGTGAAAAGACCTAATCTATGTTTGGTAGGTGTACCTGAATGTGATGAAGAGAATGAATCCAAGCTGGAAAATACTCTTCAGGATATTATCCAGGAAACTTCCCCAACCTAGCAAGGCAAGCCAGTATTCAAGTCCAGGAAATACAGAGAACACCACAAAGATATACCTCAAGAAGAGCAACCCCAAGGTACACAATCATCAGATTCACTAGGGTTGAAATGAAGGAAAAAATCCTAAGGGCAGCCAGAGAGAAAGGTTGGGTTACCCACAAAGGGAAGCCCCTCAGACTCACAGTAGATCTCTCGGCAGAAACCATATAAGCCAGAAGAGAGTGAGGGCCAATATTCAACACCCTTAAAGAAAAGAACTTTCAACCTAGAATCTCATATCCAGCCAAACTAAGCTTCATAAGCAAAGGAGAAATAAAATCCTTTATGGACAAGTAACTGCTGAGAGATTTCATCACCACCAGGCCTGCCTTACAAGAGCTCCTGAAAGAAGCACTAAACATGGAAAGAACAACCAGTACCAGCCACTCCAAAAATGTACGAAATGGTAAAGACCATTGACACAATGAAGAAACTGCTTCAACTAATGGACAAAACCAGCTAGCATCAAAATGGCAGAATCAAATTCACACATAACAATATTAACCTTAAATGTAAATGGACTAAATTCCCCCATCAAAAGACACAGACTGTCAAATTGGATAAAAATCAAGACCCATCGATGTGCTGTATTCAGGAAACCCACATCACATGCAAGGACACACATAGGCTCAAAATAAAGGGATGGAAGAAGATCTACCAAGCAAATGGAAGGCAAAAAAAAAAAAAAAAAAAAAAGCAGGAGTTGCAATCCTAGTCTCTGATAAAATGGACTTTAAACCAACAAAGATCAAAAGAGACAAAGAAGGGCATTACATGATGGTGAAAGGATCAATGCAACGAGAAGAGATAACGATCCTAAACATATACGCACCCAATACAGGAGCACCCAGTTACATAAAGCAAGTTCTCAACGACCTAAAAAGAGACTTAGACTCCCATACAATAATAGTGGGAGACTTTAACACTCCACTGTCAATATTAGACAGATCAATGAGACAGAAAATTAACAAGGATATCCAAGACGTGAACTCAGATCTGGACCAAGTGGACCTAATAGACATCTACAGAACTCTCCACCTCAAATCTACAGAATATACATTCTTCTCAGCACCACATCACACCTACTCTAAAATTGACCACGTAATTGGAAGTAAATCACTCCTCAGCAAATGCAAAAGAATGGAAATCATAACAAACAGTCTCTCAGACTACAGTGCAATCAAATTAGAACTGAGGATTAAGAAGTTAACTCAGAACCACACAACTTTATGGAAATTGAACAACTGGCTCCTGAATGTGAGCTGGATGAACAATGAAATGAAAGAAGAAATAAAGATGTTCTTTGAAACCAACAGGAATGAAGACACAATGTATCAGAATCTCTGGGGCACATTTAAAGCAGTGTCTGAGGGAAATTTATAGCAATAAATGCCCACATGAGAAGTGAGGAAAGATCTAAAATTGACACTCTATCATCGAAATTGAAAGAGCTAGAGGAGCTGGATCAAAAAACTCAAAACCTAGCAGAGGACAAGAAATAACTAAGATCAGAGCAGAACTGAAGGAGATAGAGACACAAAAAAACCTTCAAAAAATCAATAAATCCACGAGCTGGTTTTTTGAAAAGATCAATAAAATAGACAGACTGCTAGCCAGGTTAATAAAAAAGAAAAGAGAGAAGAATCAAATAGATGAAATAAAAAATGATAAAGGGGATATCACCACCGATTCCACAGAAATACAAACTACCATCAGCGATTATGACAAACAGCTCTGTGCACATAAGCCAGTAAACCTGGAAGAAATGGATAAATTCCTGGACACTTGCATCCTCCCAAACCTAAACCAGGAAGAAGTCGAAACCCTGAATAGACCAATAACAAGGGCTGAAGTTGAGGCAGCAATTAATAGCCTACCAACCAAAAAAAGTCCAGGTCCAGATGGATTCACAGCCGAAATCTACCAGACGTACAAAGAGGAGCTGGTACCACACCTTCTGAAACTATTTCAAATAATACAAAAAGAGGGAATCCTTCCCAAATCATTTTATGAGACCAACATCATCCTGATACCAAAACCTGGTAGAGGCTCAACAAAACTAGAAAACCTCAGGCCAATTCCCATGATGAACATCGATGTAAAAATCTTCAATAAAGTACTGGCAAACCAATTACAACAGCACATCAGAAAGCTTATCCACAATGTTCAACTAAGCTTCATCCCGGGGATGTAAGGCTGGTTCAACATAAGCAAGTCTATAAATGTAATCTACCACATAAACAGAATCAAAGACAAAAACCACATGATTGTCTCAATAGATGCAGAGAAGGCCTTCAACAAAATTCAACAGCCCTTTATGCTAAAAACTCTCAATAAACTAGGTATTGATGGAACGTATCTCAAAATAATAAAAGCTATTTATGACAAACTCACAGTCAAAATCACACTGAATGGGCAAAAACTGGAAGCATTCCCTTTGAAATCTGGCACTAGACAAGGATCCCCTCTCTCACCACTCCTATTCAATATTGTATTGGAAGCTCTAGCCAGAGCAATCAGGCAAGAAAAGGAAATAAAGGGTATTCAATTAGGAAAGGAGGAAGTCGAATTGTCTCTATTTGCAGACAACATGATTGTATATTTAGAAGACCCCATTGTCTCAGCCCAAAACCTCCTTAAGCCGATAAGCAACTTCGGCAAAGTCTCAGGATACAAAAACAATGTGCAGAAATCACAAGCATTCCTATACACCAATAACAGACTAACAGAGAGCCAAATCAAGAGCAAACTCCCATTTACAATTTCTACAAAGAGAATAAAACTAACGAAGGATGTAAAGGACCTCTTCAAGGAGAACTACAAACCACTGCTCAAGGAAACAAGGGAGGACGCAAACAGATGGAAAAACACTCCATGTTCATTGTTAGGAAGAATCAATATCGTGAAAATGACCATACTGCCCAAAGTTATTTATAGATTCAACGTTATCCCCATCAAGCTACCAATGACTTTCTTCACAGAACTGGAAAAAACCACCTTAAATTTCATATGGAACCAAAAGAGAGCCCACATAGCCAAGACAATCCTGGGCAAAAAGAACAAAGCTGGAGGCATCACGCTACACGACTTCAAACTCTACTACAAGCCTACAGTAATCAAAACAGCATGGTACTGGTACCAAAACAGAGATATAGACCAATGGAACAAAACAGAGGTCCCAGAGGAAATGCCACACATCTACAACCATCTGATCTTTGACAGAGGATTCCCTGTTTAATAAATGGTATTGGGAAATCTGACTAGCCATGTGCAGAAAGCAGAAACTAGACTCCTTCCTGGCACCTTACATTAAAATTAACTCCAGTCAGATTAAAGACTTAAACATAAGACCTAACACCATAAAAACCCTAGAAGAAAACCTAGGCAAAACCATTCAGGACATAGGCATAGGCAAGGACCTCATGACTAAAACACCAAAAGCATTGGCAACAAAAGCCAAAACAGACAAATGGAATCTAATTAAACTCCAGAGCTTCTGCACAGCAAAAGAAACAATCATTAGAGTGAAGCAGCAACCAACAGAATGGGAAACAATTTTTGCAATATACCCATCTGAAAAAGGCCCAATATCCAGAATCTACAAAGAACTAAAACAGATTTACAAGAAAAAAACAAACAACCCCATTCAAAAGTGGGCAAAGTATATGAAGAGACACTTTTCAAAAGAAGACATATATAAGGCCAACAAACATATGAAAAATGCTCATCACTGGTCATTAGAGAAATGCAAATCAAAACCACATTGAGATACCACCTCACGGCAGTTAGAATGGTGATCATTAAAAAATCTGGAGACAACAGATGCTGGAGAGGATGTGGAGAAATAGGAACACTTTTACATTGTTGGTGGGAGCGTAAATTATTTCAACCATTGTGGAAGACAGTGTGGCGATTCCTCAAGGACCTAGAAATAGAAATTCCATTTGACCAGGCACTCCCATTACTGGATGTATACCCAAAGGGTTATAAATCATTCTATTATAAGGACACATGCACATGTATGTTCATTGCAGCACTGTTTACAATAGCAAAGACTTGGAACCAACCCAAATGCCCATCGATGAGAGACTGGACAGGGAAAATGTGGCACATATACAACATGGAATACTATGCAGCCATAAAAAACGATGAGTTTGTGTCCTTTGTAGGGACAAGGATGAACCTGGAAACCAGCATTCTCAGCAAACTGACACAAGAACAGAAAATCAAACACCACATGTTCTCATTCATATGTGGATGTTAAACAATTAGAACACATGGACACAGGGAGGGGAGCATCACACACTGGGGTCTGTTGTGGGGGGATAGGGGAGGGACAGCAGAGGGTGGGAAGGTTGGAGAGGGATAACATGGGGACAAATTCTAGATATAGGTGATGGGGGGATGGAGGCAGCAAACCACATTGCCATGTATGTACCTATAAACAATCCTGCATGAGCTGAATATGTACCCCACAACCTAAAGTACAATAATAAAAATTGAAAAAAAGGTTTATTAGAATGCTATAAATAATAATAATACTAATGATGATAATAAATGAATACTATGCAACCATAAAAAGGAACAAGATCATGCCCTATGCAGGGCCATGGCTGGAGTTGGAAGTCATTATCCTCAGCAAACTAACGCAGGAATGGAAAACCAAACACCACATGTTCTCACTTGTAATTGGGCTCTGAATGATGAGAACACATGGACGCATGGTGGGGAACAACACACACTGGGGCCTGTTGGAGGGGGTGGCGGGAGGGTCAGCATCAGGAAGAATAGCTAATGCATACTCGGTTTAATACTTAGGTGATGGGCTGATAGATGCAGCAAATCACCATGGCACATGTTTACCTATGTAACAAATCTGCACACCCCTCACATGTAACCTGGAACTTAAAATAAAATGTGTGAGAAAATATTTGTAAAATAGATGAGCTTCAGAGAATAAGAAAATTTTAATATAAAAACAGCTTCTACAAATCAGTAAGAAGAAAAGATTTATATAAAAATTTATAAAATTCCTAAATGGAGAAGTAAAATAGACCATGGCCATAAGAAAGTTTCATCTTAGTATTAATCAACTAAATGAAAATGAAAAGCATGAGATGTATTTTTTTTTTATCTAATCAGATTTTCAAAGTTTAAAAACTGTCCAGTTTTGGTGAAGGGGCATGAAAACATAATGTCACATATTGGAGGTAGAACTGGCAATATATTTCAAAATGTTAAATGTGCATACTCTTTGATGCAGTAGTTCTACCTCTAAGAAGTTATCCAACGAAATTAATGCAGATTATGTGAAAAGATGCTGAATAGTGATACTAAAGATAAAGAAACAATAGCTAATATTTATTGAATTATCTACCAGTTACTGTGATAATTCACATTTACTGACCAGTTTAGATCCTGAAAATATACTTTGAGATAGATATTTCTGTTATTATTTATTACTATTTGAGATAAATAACTGCCATTTTACAGTTGATAAAACTGTTTCTTGGAGAAGTTGAACAACTTAGCAAATGTCTTTGGGGATTATGAAAGAAAAAATTAAAACTCATTGTATTGTCGTTTGTAACAGGAAAAACGTGGGTACCACCTAAAAGATTAAGTGGTAAGTTAAATAAGTAAAGGTACATTTGCACTATGGAATGCCTCTATTGTAAAGAATGAAATATCTATGTATTAACATGAAGAGATAAACATGATATATTATTGAGTGGAAAAAGGCAGCCACAAATGCTATATATATAATTATTTAAACATACATAAGCATTTCAGTCATGTATCTCAAAGTATTCATGGCAGTTATCTGTTTTGTTTCTTCAGTTTTTATTTTAAGTTCCAAGGTGCATATGCAGGATGTGCGGCAGGGTGGTTTGTTGCACAGATCATCCCGTCACCTAGGTATTAAGCCCAGCATTCATAAGCTATTCTTCCTGACGCTCTGACTCCCCCCACACCCCCTCCAACAGGCCTCAGTGTGTGTTGTTCCCCATCATGCGTCCATGTGTTCTCATCATTCAGCTCCCACTTATAAGTGAAAACATGTGGTGTTTGGTTTTCTGTTTCTCTGTTAGTTTGCTGAGATTAATGACTTCCAACTTCATGTCCCAGGAAAAGACATGAACTCGTTCCTTTTTATGGATGCATAGTATTCCATGGTGTATTTGCACCACATTTTCTTTATCTGGTTTATCACTGATGAGCATTTAGGTTGATTCCATGTCTTTGCTATTGTAAATAGTGCTGCAATGAACATAGACATGCATGTATCTTAATAATAGAATGATTTATATTCCTTTGGGTATATACCAGGTAATGGAATTCACAGCAGTTATCTTAAAAGGGAAAGATTAGGAGGTCTACTTTATATAATGTTTGTTATTTTAATTTTACTAATAAGCATGTACTACTATTGAAGATCTCCTGAAAAAGTGCCCTTCTTCTTTACCTGAGACCTAACCCAATGGTGAAATATGACAAAATGGTAAAGAAAACAGGGCCCTAAGTGACAAAATGAAGTTTCTATCAGAGAACATTCACAGGCAAGTCACTTCCAGCCTCTCACTTCCTGCAACCTGGGACACAGCCCTGAAGGTGTGGGAGGGACTGAGACAAGGATGCATCTTTCTTCTTTCACACTCCTCATTCAAATTGAGTCATTTCTCCTCCTCAGAAGCAAGGACAGAAAAAAATGAGATAATAGGCAGAGTAAGATCAGAGTGATATGAGATATAAGGTTAGATGGGAATGAAGTGGCTTCCCTCCCCACAGTTACTTCATTATGCTCTGAGCAATCAAAGATGTCCATGTCCTGATCCCTGGACTCTGCAAATATTTTCTTACATGGCAGAGCCACTTTGCACATGAAATAAAATTAAGACTCTTGAGATGAGGAGATTGTACTGGATTATCTGGGTGGGCCATAAGTGTCCTCATAAGAGAGAGGATCATCATAAGTTTCCTCATAATAGAAAGGCAGAGGGGTTGACTACAGAACAGGAAAAGATGATGGGACAATGGAAGCCATGTGAGAGATGGAGAGAGATTTGAAGATGCTGTGCTGCTGGCTTTGAAGTTGCAGGAAGGGGCCATGAGCCAAGGAATTCAGGCAGCCTCTAGAAGCTGAAAAAGGCAAGGAAACAAATTCTTCCCTCAAAGCCTCCAGAAGGAACCAGCCCTGCCAACATCTTGACTTTTGTCCAGTGAAACTGATTTCAGACTTCTGACTTCCAGCACTGGAAGGCAATACATTTGTGCTGTGTTAAGCCACCCAAGTTTGTGTTAATTTGTTACAGCAGTAACAGGAAACTCATATATGGTACTAAATATTCAATAACTAATGTTTGCATCTTTACTCAAAATATGTAGAAGGTTCTGTTAACTATAGTAGAAAATAATCTATATCTTTTTTCTTCTTTACAATTATATAACGTACTAAAAATTCTGCTTAAGGCAATCATCTACTTTTCTCCCAAAACCAATGAAATCTAATTTACCTGGTAAAGTGGATAATGGGAAAAGCATATCCATAAATTGTCCAAATATTGAAACATTCTTTTAAAGTGCCAACACTTGAACATTTGCTTATTTATCTATTCTTCTTAAAAGAATCAAATATTTCCTTATTCTTTTTTTGGTTTTGTTTTTTGTTGTTGTTTGTTTGTTTTGTTGTTTTGTTTTGTTTTTGAGACGGAGTCTTGCTCTGTTGCCAGGCTGGGGGTGCAGTAGCACGATCTCGGCTCACTGCAACCTCCACCTCCCGGGTTCAAGCAATTCTCTTGCCTCAGCTTCCAGAGTAACTGGGACTACAGGCACGTGCCACCACGCCCAGCTAATTTTTGTATTTTATAGAGACAGGATTTCACCATGTTGGTCAGGATGGTCTCCATCTCTTGACCTGGTGATCTGCCCACCTTGGCCTCCCAAAATGCTGATATTACAAGTGTGAGCCACCACGCCCAGCCTCCTTATTCTTTTCTTAAAGAGACCACCTTGAACACATTTCAGCCTTTTTGTTTTTGCAATTGGGGGACATAAATGTGACTATATAAAATAGGACCTGTGTACTCAAATGTCCTTAACATATTAAGACATTTATATATAGGGGTATATTTATATAAAGGTATGTTAATATATCTCTGTTAACGTCTATTTCGCATTACCCCAAAACTTCTATAGGGTCTGAATTATTTGGTCTGATTATTCTAAGTTTTCTGCCTCCTTCTTTGCTCTCTGGTATAAGAGAGCAAAGCCTCTTACTCTCACAGAGGCTGGTATATCTCTGTGTCCCTGCTTTTATGACTGTTTTTAGCAAGCACTAGCTTTTCTTAATTGCTGCTTCTAATGTATAACTAAATAGGAAATCAGAAAACTAAGGTTGTAACAATAGTTTCTGAAATAAATAAGAGCTATGCTTTATTTATTTTTTTTAATATATATTTTATTGCACTTTAGGTTCTGGGGTACATGTGAAGAACATGCAGGATTGTTGCATAGGTACATACATGGCAATGTGGTTTGCTGCCTCCATCCCCATCAACTATATCTGGCATTTCTCCCCATGTTATCCCTCCCCAACTCCCCATCCCCTGCTGTCCCTCCCCTAGTTCCCCCCAACAGACCTCAGTGTGTGATGCTCCCCTCCCTGTGTCCATGTGTCCTCATTGTTCAACACCCATCTATGAGTGAGAACATGCAGTGTTTTATTTTCTGTTCTTGTGAGAATGATGGTTTCCAGGTTCATCCATGTCCCTACAATGGACATGAACTCATCTTTTTTTATGGCTGCATAGTATTCCGTGATGTATATGTGCCACATTTTCCCTGTTCAGTCTATCGTCAATGGGCATTTGGGTTGGTTCCAGGTCTTTGCTATTGTAAACAGTGCTGCAGTGAACATACATGTGCATGTGTCCTTATAATAGAATGATTTATAATCCTTTGGGTATACATCCAGTAATGGGAGTGCCAGGCCAAATGGAATATCTATTTCTAGGTCCTTGAGGAATTGCCACACTGTCTTCCACAATGGTTGAAATAATTTACGCTCCCACCAACAATGTAAAAGTGTTCCTATTTCTCCACATCCTCTCCAGCATCTGTTGTCTCCAGATTTTTTAATGATCGCCATTCTATCTGGCGTGAGATGGTTTCTCAATGTGGTTTTAATGTGCATTTCTCTAATGACCAGTGATGATGAGCATTTTTTCATATGCTTTTTGGCCTCATATATGTCTTCTTTTGAAAAGTGTCTCTTCATATCCTTCACCCAATTTTGAATGGGGTTATTTGTTTTTTTTCTTGTAAATCTGTTTTAGTTCTTTGTAGATTCTGGATATTGGGCCTTTGTCAGATGGGTAGATTGCAAAAATTTTTTCCCATTCTGTTGGTTGCTGCTTCACTCTAATGATTGTTTCTTTTGCTGTGCAGAAGCTCTGGAGTGTAATTAGATCCCATTTGTCTATTTTGGCTTTTGTTGCCAATGCTTTTGGTGTTTTAGTCATGAAATTCTTGCCTATGCTTATGTCCCGAATGGTTTTGCCTAGGTTTTCTTCTATGGTTTTTATGGTGTTAGGTCTTATGTTTAAGTCTTTAATCCATCTGGAGTTAATTTTAGTATAAGGTGTCAGGAAGGGGTTCAGTTTCTGCTCTCTGCACATAGCTAGTCAGTTTTCCCAGCACCATTTATTAAACAGGGAATCCTTTCCCTATTGCTTGTTTTTGTCAGGTTTGCCAAAGATCAGATGTTTGTAGATGTGTGGCATTGCCTCCCAGGCCTCTGTTCTGTTAAGAGGCTTTCTTGTGAGTAAACTCTATCTGGCCAAAAGCCCCCATCAGCGAATTACCAGTATCTGAAGTGATCTGTTTTTCTGTCTGTCAGGCTATGAGCTCTCTGAAAGCAGGCATTATATTTACCAACAAAAATTTAAAAGACTAATAATTTACTCTATACCTACTATGTGCCAGGCATCACCACTCCTCCCCACTGTAGGGCCCTGGCATGTAGAGTGCATTCAGCAGAGTACATGGCAATATTTCACAACTCCACTGTTTGTAAAATGCAGGATTTAAATCATGCTTGTCACTGCATGCATCTCCCTCAAACGATACAATAAAAGGGCAGGGCATTCACCGCTGATTCCCAGGAACAGAAACCACTAACAAATGTATCTTGTTAGTCTGCTGTCAGGAGCAAGATTTTTATCAGGAATGTTGTATTTCTGAAGACACCAGAATAATTTCCTCCTAATAAATTTCCATCTTATTCAGAAAAGCTGAGATTCTGCCAGGAGCTCGGAGCCTCCTGGGGGTAGGGCTCCGGCAGGTTTGTACTGCTGGATTAGATGTGTGTGCACGTCTGCGAAAGGCTAGGACGAACCCAGCACACAAAAACACATTGGGGCATTTAAAGCAAGAGCACAGTGGCAACTCGTAGCGTGGGTATAGTTTCCAAGTACACTTTTTACAAGACCTAAAATGTAATGTTACTGGACTTTCTTCCCCTCCCAGTAGAGAAGGAAGTGGGTTTGCCTGTCTACTCATTCTTGCAAAGAGGAAAGTAAATATTTTTCTATATCCATTTTAGATTTGATTCATGGAAGTTTGAAACATTGTTAATGCTGCATGGTTTGTATTTTTGGTTTTGTTTTCTCTAATTTGGGATTTTCTGATAAATTCTCCATTTGCACTAGCACTCATTGCAAATATGTCAAGAAAACACACCCAAGAAAGGAATTTCTGAAGGCCCTAATGGATTAATTCCCGCAAAGGATATAAGATCCGTTTAACTGTTTAAACGTGGATGGCATTTTTAAAAAAACAGTTAATAACAAACTCAGTCTGTCTCTTCTTTCCTTTGCTTACAGCTTCTCCCCAATTCTTTAATAAACAGAAGAGTAGTCTTGGGATCCTTTTCTTCCTTTTATTGAACAATGTTCTACTTTTTACTGATCCCAAACTATATTTAAACTCCAAATTCTTTTCTCTTTCCCCAAGAGATTACCAAGCATCCTATTCCAAACAATAGCTAATGAAATAAAGAGAAATGGTGTGGCTTTAAAAAAAAAAAAAGAAAGAAAGAAAGAAGGAAGTGCCATTCGAGCCTGCAAACTAATTCCATTTGTGCTTTAGCCTGGCACCTTTCCCCCTAGAACGTCCCTGGGGAAAGGATGAATGGCCATCTCAACATTGCGTAAAAATTAGCATCAGGCTACAAATTATTGAACCTTATTAGATATTTCTTTTAAGTAAATTAAGGTTATATATCACAATCTTCCAAGAAGCTTGAGTGTTTTGAATTCCCCAAACTAAGAGAATATTTTGAATTTCCTGAAATGGAATAGTAGACATAATTAGAAGACAGGACCTGGTTGTTAAAAACCCAGCTTCTTTTTTGTGGCATTCTCATTTAAAAAAAATAAAAATGAGATGATGTATCTTATAATTAAAGGATATTTGGCAAATAAAATTGATCACATGGTTAGCAAGTCATACATTAAGAGTGTACCACCAGTTCTCTAATCTATCAGATCACCAGGAAATTTAGAAGATACTATTGGTTTTTGTGTGCAAGTGTGTTCACATACTCACATTTGTGTGTGTGTGTATACTCACATTTGTGTGTGTGTGTATACTCACATTTGTGTGTGTGTGTATACTTACATTTGTGTGTGTGCACGTGTATTTCAAGCCACACAAGGGCCATTCAGATTTCTTCCAGTCAGACACAGCTATGTTTATGTTCAATGTCTTTGTTTCTTTAGTATCAGTTTTAAGCCAGATTTTATTGTGTTTTCTGCATCTTTCACGTAGCAAGCTGATATTAAACTCCAGTGTTAACACAGTATTGGAGAAATCTACACATTGCTGCCCAGCACAGTGACTACACATTTTACATCTCATGTTAATTTTATAAAAATGTTAGCCATGTCTAGGTGGAAATGTTATTGTCTCAGGGTAAGTGCCTACCTTATGGATAGGTTCCCATACCTTCGCGATGACTTTCTTCCGAAATCATCTTTATCCCTTTCCCCTATATCCTAGATGTCTCAGTCCATTTGTGTTACTATAAAGAAATACCAGAGGCTGGGTAATTGATAAAAAAAAGAAAAAACGGTTTATTTGGTTCATGATTCTGCTGGTTGGAATACTGGGCATCTGGTGAAAGCTTCATGCTGCCTCCACTTGTGGCAGAAGGTGAAGGGGAGCCGGTGCATGCAGATATCACATGACAGGAGAGGAAGCAATAGAGGGCGAGAGGAAAGGTGCCAGGCTCTTTTTAATCACCAGCTCTTGTGGGAACGAATAGTGAGTGAGCAAGAATAATGAGTGAACAAGAACTCACGCACTCACTGCTCACTGTGAGGAGCACCAAGCCATTCATGAGGTATCCTCCCTATGATCCGAACACTTCCCATTAGGCCCCACCTCCAACGCTGGGGGTCAAATTTTAACATGCGGTTTGAGGAGATGAATATCCAAACTACAGCATTTCACTCCTGGTCCCTCAAAACGTGGTTCTTCTGAGATTGGAAAATACAGTCATCCCTCTCAGTCGTCTTCAAAAGTCTTAATTTTTCCAGCATCAACTCAAAAGTCCGAAGTTGAAACTTTCATCTAAGACTCAAGGTAAGTTTCTTGCAGCTATGAATCTGTAAAAAAACACAGAAACAACAAACAAACCAAGTTATTTACTACCAAGACACAATGGTGGTACAGGCATTAGATAAACATTTCCATCCCAAAAGAAAGAAGATTTCTGGAATGACTTCATGGTCTTTTCCACGTTGTTTTCACTATTAGCACCTGACTTGCTTTTAGTCACACTAATCTCTCTAGCAAGAGGTTGCTACACAGCGCCTGTGGATTTCTCTTTTGAAAATGCTATTTCCTTTCCTATCATATGGCAGTGCTACAAATTTTTCAAATTTTTACACTCTGCTTTTTAAAAACTATAGGTAGTTTCTTCACTGCCATATCTTATTGTAAGCTATCAAAAGTATGCATGCCACTTCTTGAGTGCCATGCTACTTAGAAATTACTCCCACCAGATATCCTGGGTCATTCCTCTTCAGTTTGGCTTTCCACAAATTTTTATGGCATGGGCATAATCCACCCAAGTTCTTTGCTAAAATGTAAGCTCTTCATTTCCATCACAGACCTTGCCAGCATGGCCTTTACGGTCTATATCTCCTTGCATTTGGGTCACAACTACTTAACCAATCTCTAAGTAGTTCCAAACTTTTTCTAATCTACCTGTCTTTTTCTGAGCCCTCTAAAATCTTCCAACTTCTGCCCATTAGCCAGTTCCAAAGCCACTTCCACATTTTCGAGTATCTTTATAGCAGCACTCTACTCCTTGGTACTAATTTCCTTGGCCAGTGACCCAAACACCTCCCATTAGGCCCCACATTCAACACTGGTAGTCAAATTTCAGCATTAAGTTTGGGGGAATAAACATCTGAACTATAGCACTAAGGGATGTCCCACTCCCATTGTTCTGACAGACTCTCATTGAGGAACCCAATCTTCTATATATGGTTCAAGTTTTGTATAATAAAAGAAAGACGGTCTGTACAGCTGCTCACTCTGCAGTGATTGTTTTAAAGAAAGAAAAGGAGGAGGTGTATTAGGCCATTTGCATTGCTATAAAGGAAAACATGAAACTGGGTAATTTACAAGGAAAAATATTTATTTGGCTCAGGTTCTGCAGACTGTATAGAAAGTATCGTGCCAGCATCTGCTTCTGGTGAGGGTTTCAGGAATATTTCCATTATGGGGAAGGCGAAAGGGGAGCAGGTGAATCAGTATCGTGCCAGCATCTGCTTCTGGTGAGGGTTTCAGGAATATTTCCATTATGGGGAAGGCGAAAGGGGAGCAGGTGAATCACATGGTGAGAGATGGAGCAAGAGAGAAGAGGAGGCACTGCTTGCATAAACTCAGAGTGAAAACTCACTCACTATCGTGGGGACAGCACCAAGGCATTCATGAAGAATCTACCCCTGTGACGTGAACACCTCCCAACAGGCCCCACCTCCAACATCGAGGATCACATTTCAGCATAACATTTGGAGGGAACACACATTCAAACCATATAGAAGGTATGTTCAAGTTGCTCTAGCTCTGTCTCTGCCCCTTTCCTGCCACTGCACCATTCTGAAGAGCATCCTCACATACTGCTGCCCCAATCCTCCCCGGATAATGTTGGGGCAGAGCCCTGGCTGAGTGTACCAAGGCCTGCCTCCCACTCTCAGGTCTGACACTAAAAGATAAAACTAAACTTCCTGAGATCTAACAGCTTTGCACAATGCTTCACTCTCTAAGTGTGCTACCTCATTTCATCCTTATGATGCCCTGTGAAGCAGGCACTGGTATTAATTCTACTCCAGTTTATGAAATTGAAGCTCAGAGAAGTTAAGTGATTTGCCAAATAGGGCAAATAGCATTTGAACTCAGGCATTAGAAGCCAATGTTACTGAGTTGAGTGGGCCACCCATGACTCCATTTCTTTGTCTGTTACACAAGTGGGCCAAATATCTCCTTCCAACTCCAATAGTTTAAATATTTGCTCTCTCTTTCTCTAGTTTGTATGTCAAGTTTTAAAGAAGTCAAAAGTCTTGCCATCATGTTGGGGATACAGCCTCATCCTGAGACTCTGCATTGGGATTATCGGGGTTATACATATATTCTCAAACACAAGAAGTTAGCACAAATCCTAAATAAAAGGAAGAATTAAAAAGTATGCCCCATTTCCAATTTCAAAATATTTACAGTGAAATTCACAATTTTTAATTCTTAATTTATGAATGCCTGCTGAAAATACATACCATTTTTGTAAAGTGTTAATTTTCTAAAAGTTCTCCATTACAGAATTTTTTGCAGTATTAATTCATTTGGCTAAAAGAATGACTCTTTGGCTGGGCACGGTGGCTCACGCCTTTAATCCCAACACTTTGGGGATTGATCTTACAAGTCAGGCAGATCACAAGGTCAGGAGTTCAAGACCAGCCTGGCTAATATGGTGAAACACCATCTCTACTAAAAATACAAAAGTTAGCCGGGTGTGTCACACCTATAGTTCCAGCTACTTGGGAGGCTGAGGCAGAAGAACCACTTGAACCTGGGAGGTGGAGGTTGCAGTGAACTGAGATCATGCCACTGCACTCCAGCCTGGGCGACAGAGCAAGACTCCATCTCCAAAAAAAAGAAAGAAAGAAAAGGAAAAGAAAAAAAAAAGAATGCCTTTTCTACATGCTAAGAAAAATAAATATCTGGAAACATATATCTATATGTGTTTATATAAATATTTTAACATATCTATATGTTAAAATATATGTATTTTCAGATTTTTATATATACATACATATATATGTATATATAGCAAGTTCATGACGTTATCTTTGGGTGGTTGATGACTTAAAACCCTTTTTGGTGGTGGTGGTGTATCTGATTTTTCCATAAATGTACATAACTTTTGTAAAAAGAATAGAGAACAATAAACTAAAAAACAAAAACCCCAAATTCTATTTTCCTCTGTCTAAAATTCCTCCCATTTTAAATTGAGGAAGAAAACACAGGATAGAGGGTAGAGGTTGGGGAAGAGATTTCCCTGAGACTGAATCCAAATTGCACAGATTTCCAATGTGCTTAATTGAGGAGGGTGGTGATGGATAGGGAAGTCTCCCTGCAATGAGTTTTCTCCAGAGGACTTTTTTTTTTCTCCAGGGCAGCTGATGGCCTGAAAATGAGATTAGAGAGCCTGTACCTTCTCCTAATTATACACTACAGAGCCACAATTCCGTCTTTGGAATTCCAAAATCCAAATGCTCAGAAAATTAAAAATTGGAAGCTTTCTTCAAGACTCATTTGGCTACAAAAACCTAACCTTTTACTGACGGCTTTTAGCCAACTTTACGTGATAATTAATACATTTTTTGAAGAAGTAATATGGCCTGATTACTGTATACAATGATCTGCTTTCCTAAAATTTAAATAATTCTACATTCCAAACTGCATCTGACCCTAGAATCTTGGCTGAGGGCTCAGTGACCTGTACCAAACTAAAGATTTGGTGACATTTAAACCTTACAAGGGGTCATGGCTTAGTGGTTTACACGAGCAATACCTTTCTCAATTTTCCAGCTAAGATTATTCCTCATGACATATATCATGTTGGATTTTTAAAGGAATGCAGAGTACAATCTTGGGAGGACAAGACTAAGAAGAAAACCTCATGGACAAAACAAAATATTAAAACAGGTAAAAAAAATTGTCAAATAAATAAACCACCTTTTCTTCTCTTTGCCCAGAAAATAGCCCTGCATTTCAAATTACAGCTGCCCTTGAATGTTCTTTTTTGCTGTTGTTGTTCAACCCTACACATTTTAAAGCATGTCCTTACTTTATACATCCAGTTCTCTTATTGGCAATATTATTATGAATAGGATACACACATAAGATGACAGAGTTGGGCATATTTTTATAGATCGGTGCTCTAACCTTCACACACATTCCAGGTGATTACATTCCATAGGATGCCAGAAAGCAAATCGAGAAGAGAAACTACTTTAAGCATCCTAACTTGGGCAAATGTATCTCTTTTATCAATTTTTTTTTTTTACCTTGCAACACAAAGAAGGTAGATGAAGAAAGACGTTGGTGAGGCTATTAATATAGGACAGGCTAGTTCAAGGAGAGGTAGGCAGATAATCACCTTGTAGTCAAAACTTTTAAAGAACTTGAACTACCAAATTCTGGGGCATTTTGTCCTATCAGGTCACAAACTCATCAAAACAATTTTCAGTCTCAGTTACAGACTCAGACAGGACTGGCCTCTTCTTCACCCTGATGACTCGCACCATCTACAGATCGGGACAGATCCAGCTTCAGCTAACGTGAGTCAACCAAGGGGCCCTATCTTCAGAAAAAGATTCACGCATTGACAATTTCACAGAGCAAAATTTGGTGATGTAATTTCTCGAGAGTTAATTGCCTTGGCTTTTGTCTTCTATATGAGTACCAAGCTCTGCAAAGGAAGAACAGACAAAAATGACTTTTTAACTCAACCCTGTGTCTACAGGTTTATTAACGCCTTCTCTTGATTCAGAATCCGTGAGCCCGGAGCTTAGCTAAGATGCAAAGTACCAGTGCACAGTTCAAGGTTGTACAAGGAAGAATTATGGGAGAAGGTAATGTGAGGGACAAGCGGAGATGACTGAGGCATCTTTGGAGAAAGAAAATCTAAGGGGAGAGGGCAACAGCAGGAGCAATGAAGTCAGAAGGGCCCAGACAAATCCTGGCTCTGAGATGAGAAAGCTGTGTGTCCTGGAGCTGGTTATTCAAACACTCTGAGCAGTATCTTGATATTCAAAATAAAGATATTCAGAACTGTCCTGCTGACTTGAGGATTAAATGTAATTACATATGTGAAGAATTGAACAAAGTGCTAGGCATGTAAGAACTCAATAAATTGTGCTTGTACTATTCCCCTTAATATTCCCCTAATATCTCACCACTCCCCCTACTTCCCTTGCACTGAAAATGACAAATCATAGTTTCAGGCTTACCTTTGTGAGTAAGGAGAGCTGTCTCTCCACCATTCTTGCAGAAGCCTCATAATTAAAAACTGAAATAAAATGTTTACTCTTCATGTTTTATTTTAACCAGCCAACACAATTTTTTATCCACCTTTGCATTGCAGAAATCCTGCCTCTGATGGCAGGGAAGCAGACGAGAAGCTCTTAGATGTCTCTGATTCTTCAGTTTTCTGCTGCTTGTTAAAATTCTCTCACCTCTAGCCTAATTCCACATACTCCTGACTGTGAAGCCTACAGAGCAGAGCCCTTCCGGTTTTAATCATTTATTCATCAAACATTTATTGAGCATCTTCTACATGCCAGGCACTGCATCATATTCCAGAGCAGCTCAGGCACACACACACACACACGCACACTCTCATGACACAATGAGGAAAATTCAATGCTAGCTTATCAGGAAGCAGAAAGGAGAGGACAGGTCCCCCTCAAGTGGGCGTGGGAGGGGCAGCAAGAGAGAAAGTTGTAGAATGGAGCTTCCTTATCATGTGGCTTGGAGCGGCAAGATGTTCCCAAAGCACTTCCTCTCATTCAAGGAAACTTCCAACTATGCAACCTGTCATTTGCTGTTTTCCTGTCATTTATCATTATTAATACTCACTTCCCCTCTCCCCCTGTTTTCATTCATTGTTGTATCTCTAGCATCTTAGAAAACTGTCTGGAGCCAGGAAGAGGCATACTCCATTTTATGGCACTTCATTTTATTGTACCTCCCAGATAGGGTGCTTTTTAAAAATTGAGGGCTGTGGCAACCCTGCATTGAGCAAGTCTATCAGTGCTATTTTTCTAACAGCATGTGCTCACTTTGCGTCTCTACATCACGTTTTGATATTCTGTCAGTATTTCCAACTTTTTTATTATTATCATATCTGCTACAGTGATCCATGTTCAGTGATCTCTGATGTCATTATTGTAATTATTGAAGGTCAGGAACTGCACTCACGTAAGGCAGTGAACTTAACCAACAAATGTTGTGTGTTCTGACTGCTCCACCACCCAGCCATTCCTCCTTTTCTCTCCTTCTCCTCAGGTCTCTCTATTCCCTGAGACACAACAACATTGAAATTAGGCCAATTAACAACCTTACAATGGCCTCTAAGTGTTAAGTGAAAGAAATAATCACACATCTCTCACTTTAAATCAAAAGCTAAAAATGATCAAGCTTAGTGAGGAAGGCAGGTTAGAAGCTGAGATAAACCGAAAGCTACGCCTTTTATGCCAGTTAGCCAAATTGTGAATGCAAAGGAATAGTTCTCAAAAGGAAATTGAAAGTGCTACTCCAGTGAACAAATGAATGATAAGACAGTGAAAAAACCTTATTTCTGACATGGAAAAAGTTTTAGTGGTCTGGATAGAAGATCAAACCAGCCACATTTCCTTAAGCTAAAGCCTAATCCAGAGAAAGGCTCTAAGAATCTCTTTAATTCTATGAAGGCTCAGAAAGGTAAGGAAGCTACAGACAAAAATTTTGAAGCTAGCAGAGTTTAGTTCATGAGGTTTAAGGAAAGCAGCTGTCTTATAACATGAAAGTGCAAGATAAAGCAGCATATGCTGATGGGAAAACTGAAACAAGTCATCCAGAAGATCTAGTTAAAATCATTGATGAAGGTGGCTACACTAAACAACAGATTTTCGATGTAAATAAAATATCCTTCTACCGGCAGAAGATGTCATCTAGGACTTTCATAGCAAAAAAGAAGTCAATGTCTGGCTTCAAAGCTTCAAAGGGTAGGCTGACTCTCTTCTTAGGGGCTAATATACCTAGTGACTTTAAATTGAAGCCAATAATCACTTATTCCAAAAACCGTAAGACCCTTAATAATTATGCTAAATCTACTATGCTTGTGCTCTATAAATGGAAAAACAAAGCCTGGAGGACAGAACATTTGGTTACAGCATTATTTACTGAATATTTCAAGCCCACAGTTGAGATCTACTACTCAGAGAAAAAGTTTTGTTTCAAAATGTTACTACTCTCTGACAATGCACCTGGTCACCCAAGAGCTTTGATGGAGAGATACTAGGAGATTAATGCTGTTTTCACACCTGCTAACACAATATTAATCTCACAGCCCATGGATCAAGAAGTAATCTCAACTTTCAAGTCTCATTATTTAAGAAATAAATTTCATAAGGCTTTAGTTATCATAGATAGTGATTCCTCTGATGGATCTGGGCAAAGTAAATTGAAAGCTTTCTGAAAAGAATTCACCATTCTAGATACAATTAAGAAGATTTGTAATTCATAGACAAAGGTCAAAATACCAACATCGTCTTAGTTCATTCTCATACTGCTATAAAGAACTACCCAAGAAAGAATAATTTATGAAGAAAAGAGGTTTAATTGGCTCACGGTTCTACAGGCTATACAGGAAGCATGACTGGGAGGCCCCAGGATACTTGCAGTCATGGCAGAAGGTGAAGGGAAAGCAATATGTCTTACCATGGTGGCAGGAGACAGAGGGCAAGGAAGGAAGTGTAACCATTTAATGGATTCGTCTTGCCCACTGCATAGACAGAACCAATTTATCAAGACAGGGGAATTGCAATGGAGAAAGAGTCATTCATGCAGAGCCAACTGTGTGTGAGACCAAAATTTTGTTACTACTCAAATCAGTCTCCTGGAGCATTCAGGGACCAGAGTTTTTACAGATAATTTGGCAGGTAGGGGCTTGGGAAGTGAGGAGTGCCAATGGGTCAGGTTGGAGATGGAATCATGAGGGCTCAAAGTTGGGTTTTCTTTTTTTTTTTTTTTTTTTTTTGAGATGGAGTCTCGCTCTGTTGCTCAGGCTGGAGTGCAGTGGCACAATCTCAGCTCACTGCAACCTCCACCTCCCAGGTTCAAGCAATTCTCTTGCTTCAGCCTCCCGAGTAGCTGGGATTACAGGCACACACCACCATGTCCAGCTAAATTTTTGTATTTTTAGTAGAGACAGAGTTTCACTATGCTGACCAGGCTGGTCTCAAACTCTTGATCTCATAATCTGCCCACCTCGACCTCCCAAAGTGCCGAGATTACAAGTGTGAGCCACTGCACCCATCCATTGAAGTTGGATTTTCTTAATGTCTTCTGTTTCTGGGTGCAATGGCAGAACTGTTTGGGCCAGATTACTCCTCTCGGTAGTGTCCACTGAACCCTCAAGCACAGGGTTTGCAAAATATCTCAAGCACTGATCTTAGGTTTTACAATACTGATGTTATCCCCAGGAACAATTTGGGGAGGTTCAGACTCTTGGAGTCAGAGGCTGCATGACCCCTAAATTGTAATTTCTAATCTTGTAGCTAATTTGTTAGTCTTGCAAAGGAAAACTGCAAAGGCAAGAAGGGCGTCTTTTTAGGAAAGGGCTGTTATCAATTTTGTTTCAGAGTCAAATCATGAACTGAATTCCTTCTTAAAGTTAATTCAACCTATGCCCAGGAATGAACAAGTACAGCTTAAAGGTTAGAAGCAAGATAGAGTCAGTTAGGTCCGATTTCTCTCATTGTCAATTTCCTCAGTTATAATTTTGCAAAGTCAGTTTCAGAAGTTCTACACACTTTCAAACAATCAGATCTCATGAGAACTTTATCAGGAGAACAGCAAGGAAGTCCGCCCCCATGATCCAATCACCTTCCACCAGGTCCCTTCCATGACACATAGGAATTACAATGCAACATGAAATTCGGGTATGTACACAGAGCTAAATCATATCAAACGTTAACAGAAGTTCAAAAGAAGTTGATTTCAACTCTCATGGATGACTTTGAGGGGTTCAGAACTTCAGTGAAGGAAGTACCCGCAGGTGTGGTTGAAACAGCAAGAGAACAGGAATTGGAAGTGGAGCCAAAGATGTGAATGAATTGCTGCAATCTCATAATAAAACTTTAAAGAATGAGGAAGTTGTTTCTTATGAACAAAACAAAATGGTTTCTTGAAATGGAATCTACTCCTGATGCTATGAACATTATTGAAATAAAAGCAAAGATTTAGAATATTATATAAGCTGAGCTGATAAAGCAGTGGAAGGGTTTGACAGATTGATTCCATTTTGAAAAAAGTTCTACTGTGGGTAAAACGCTATCAAACAACATTGCATGCTACAGAGAAATTTTCCATGCAGGAAACTGTTAGTTGATACTTTATTGTCATCTTATTTTAAAGAAATTGTCACAACCATCCCCAACTTTCAGCAACCACCACCCTGATCAATCAGCAGCCATCAGCATGGAAGCAAGGCTCTCTACCAGCAAAAAGATTATGATTTGCGAAGGCTCCAGTGATCATCAGTATTTTTAGTAATAAAGTATTTTTAAATTAAGGTAAGTATATTGTTTTTTAGACATAATGCATACTTAATAGATTATAGTGTAAACATAACTTTTATAGGTACCAAGAAACCAAAATATTTGTGGGACTCACCTATTACAACATTTGTTTTATTGAAATGAACCTGCAATATCTCTAAAGAATACCCACAAATGTTTGTTATGGGCTGCCTTGCACCCCCCAAAATTCGTGCTGATATCCTAACCCTAGTGTCTCAATAGGTGATTATGTTTGGAGATAGGGTATCTAAAGCTATTAAGTTACGTTACTAAGTTAATATGATGTCATAAAAGTGGGTCCTAATCCAATATAAATGGTGTTCTTAAGATTAGGACACAGGCACCAAAGGAAGACAATGTAAAGACACAGGGAGAAGACAACGACCATCTGCAGGCCAGGGGGAGAGGCCTCAGGAGAAACTGTCCCTGTGGACACCTAGATCTTGGACTTCTAACCACTAGACGGTGAGAAAAGAAATGTTTGTTGTGTAAGCAATGCAGTTTCTCGTATTTTGCTATGGCAACTCTGGAAAACTGATGCAATGCTCAATGTCTCCATTAAATAGTGCAAACATCATTCATATATATATACACACACACACACATATAAACTCTGTGTGTGTGTATATGTGTGTAAGACCTCAAAGTGTGTAGTGCTGGCAGGTTGCTAGCTTACTAACTGGAACATAGTAAATGCTCAGTAAATGTGTATGAGACTGTTGGTTAACATTAACTCATCTCCAAGGTCAGACTGGAAGTTTTCCTTCTTATTTTAAAGTAGCAAAGTTTTGTTCAACTTGGGCCCCGAGATTTAATTGCAGGTGATAATAAAGGAGCAGGAGGAGATGAAAACTAACATTTACTAATCACCTTCCTTGTGCCACACAATGGGCTGGCAGCTCTCTAAAAACTATTTCGTTTAATTATCACTTAACAATCTGTGAGACAGATATGAATACCCACTTTACAGGTGGTAAAACTGAGGCTCAAAGAGGCTTGGTAACTTGCCTAGGGTCTGATGTCATGTCCAGTGTTGCATATCTAATAATTGATGCTAACACAGCACTGTTCTTGTCCTTGGACACTTTTATGACTCTTACCTCATTGACCCGTCTCAGCAATTCCGTGATTCAGAAATCCTGAGTGACTTTCCCAGCGTAATGTGTGCTTTTTTTTTCTTTTTTTTTTGAGACGGAGTTTCGCTCTTGTTACCCAGGCTGGAGTGCAATGGCACGATCTCGGCTCACCGCAACCTCCACCTCCTGGGTTCAGGCAATTCTCCTGCCTCAGCCTTCTGAGTAGCTGGGATTACAGGCACGCGCCACAGTGCCCAGCTAATTTTTTTGTATTTTTAGTAGAGACGGGTTTCACCATGTTAACCAGGATGGTCTTGATCTCTTCATCTCATGATCCACCCGCCTCGGCCTCCCAAAGTGCTGGGATTACAGGCGTGAGCCACTGCACCTGGCCCAATGTGTGCTTTCTTAATTTATATATATATATTTAATTTAAATTATCCTATAGAAATAGAATCTACAGTAAGAGCATGTGGCTTATGGTATATGTTAGACATAAAGTAAAAGGAACATACATGGATTAAACATAGATAAATAAATGGAACAAGTAAGAGTGTTTCTGGAAGGAAAGAGATGGAAAGGTACAATTATGCCAGTGGCAGGCTGATAGTTCACATCATCCCTATGATGATGTAATGGCATTGGTAATACTATTACAGTCCCGTGTGGTTCTGTGTGTGTCTTGCTCAAGAAATGCAGATAAAAGGCTTCTCAGCAGACCATAGGCAAGACACAACTCTCGTCCGGGTGTACTTGCCACTCCTCTTGCCACCGCTCCTCCTCGCATCTCTCCAACAGAGCAAGGGCTGTTGCTTCCAGGTTCTGCCAATCTGCTATGTCCCTTACTAAATCTCATTTCTGGTCCTTGAAATCACATGAACAGTGGGGAAGGCATGTGAAGGAATGGAGGGCTGGGTGGGAAAAGGGAAGACAAATGGAATTCAACTAGCCCAGAATCTGGGTGGCATGGCCCTTCTGCCCTACTGGTAACCCATCCTAAGTGTTCTAACCTATTCTGCCACTTTTCCAATACATTTCACTGAGTTTTTAGAATTAATCAAATCAATATATTTGAGTATCTTAATTTGATCTATAAGCTTTCCTCTTCCATCACCTCCAGTGATAAACTTACCTAGTATTGAACTTGAGGCCATGGTTGCATCAAGGTAATTTCCCTATATGGCATCTACTGTCGTGTATCTGTCCAACTCTCAATCCCTTGTCATTATTATCCTGGGCTCTATCCCTGTGGGCGCCTAATAGAAAAACATATCTTCCTGAAAGAAGAGACTCCGCACTACCAAAAATCACCCTTCATGGAATTTTTGGTCCCATACAAAGTCTAATTTTGGATCTGCATTTACCTCAAAGATACACAAACTTGAATCAATACTTAAGTCACAAGTATAAAGTATACTGAAAAATTTTCAGAATGATGTGGGTCCTCTCTAATCTTTTTCCTGAGACTGCCTTTCTAATTCAAGGTGGTAGAATGAGAGCAATACAGAAGATAGCAGAGGACTCATGGCAGAATCTAAAGGAAGTTTTTTAAATTAGCAAATGGATGAATGAGCAAGCAGCACATTGGGCATCCCAAAGTCTAAAGGAAAGCAATCGCCATTGCTTGGGTGAGTCATGGAGGACTTCATGGAGAAGATGACAACAGAGCTTGGTCTTCAAGAATGAGCCAAATGAAGGGAGAAAGAATTCTTTTTCTGCAAGGCATAAGCTCCCCCAGGAAATGAGCTCTTCTGTCCAACCCACCATGGATGGGTCCTGTTTCACGGCTCCCTTCCAGATGCCTCATGCCACAAACAGAAGACTTGGCATCCAGCTTTACAGAAAAAGTGGGGCTCTCAGGTAAGCTATCCCTCAGCTCCTGCTATACCTTCCAACTTACCTGCTGCTACATTCACCTGTTCTAGACTCTACCACAGTGGAAAAGTATCTGCCCACAATGAATTTATTTCCTTATGTGCTGAAGTCAATGTCCTCATCTTCTCCTAAAAGACCTCATGGTGATGACACCTAAGAGAAGAACCTCTTTCTTCTGTCTACAAGCTCTTCTCTTCTGTCTACAAGCTCTCCTCTTCTGGCAAGTGCTTTAAGTTCCAGCCTTTGACTTCCGGTTAAGTGAAGACTACCTCAAAATCCAAGTCTCCATGAATTTCTACCCCTGAGACCCAGAGCCATTGAACATCTATCTAAGTGTGCCATTGTTCTCTCTTTAAATCTGACTTTCCTTGATCTTAGGGAATTATACCAACTTTGTATTATTGCTATAGAGAGAAGTCTTGGCACTCATCCTTGACTCTTTCCTTAAACATCTAGTAGTCTTGAAATTTAGAGTCCTAACATCTCTTAGATATGTCCCTTCTTCTGTATCAGAGATCTGCAAACTACAGTCTATGGGCCAAACCTAGCTCGCTACCTATTTTGGTTAATAAATGTTTATTGGACCACAGTAAGCTCATTCACTGACATACTGTTTTTGGCAGCTTTGGTACCACTTGGGCAGAATTTAATCATTGTGACTGAGACAGTGGGGCCCAGTAAGCTTAAAATATTTACCATCTGCCTATATTTATTATCTTTTTATATATCTTTTGCATTTACTTTAATATTTTCTTTTATATTACTCTAAATATCTTTTATATTTACTTTTTCCAAACAAAATTTGCCAATGCCTTGCATATATTTTCCCTGAGATATCCCTTCTTTAAGCCTTTGACATTCTTATTCACTTCAATCATTCATCCAAGAAATATTTGTTAAATACCTGTTATGTCCCTAGACACTGTTCTACAAGTGGAGTTTATACAGCAGTGAACAAATATGAACAAGGAGCATCCATACCGGCACGTTCCTGCTTCAGCGATGCGCACCTGAGGGGCCTCCTGTAAGAACGCCCTTCTCCCAGATGGCTCCATTTTCAGTCTCTGCTCAGCGCCACCTCACCAAGCAGCCTTCTCAGCCTAAGCTATCCAGCAGCGCACCCTCCAGTCTTACTACTTTTCTTACTAGTACTTCCACCACCTGCTGTGTTGCACATGTGTGTTTCCTTCTCTTTGTTGCAATTAGAACAAAGGCACTGTTTGTTCATTTTGCTTAATTTTTACCTTTCCTTCTCCCATTCAGTCCAGCTTGCTGCCCACATTGCTTCCAGCCATGAATAAAGTGCAGTGGAGTAGGTATTAGCAGGGCTAAGAGGCCATCCTAGGACACAGTATGAAGGTTGTTATATGCTTAGCTACCTATTTTGGTAAATAAATGTTTATTGGAACGCAGCAAGCTCATTTATTGACATATCATATTTGCTTTTACAACTCAGGGAGGTGTCCACAAACGAGGTGTCCTAAATTCACAGCTTTACCAAACAGCAAGAGTTCTGGGGACCAAGAGTAGGAAAATTTGAAGTCTAGTCCTAGTCTCAACTTCAACAATTTGAGCCTGTGTCATGTGGCCCCAGGTTTCTATGTCTCATCTGTCAAGGCTAGCCAGCGTTGTTGATCTAAGATGTGTAAGTCCTTCTAGATCTAGTAGATCCTTGAACAGCCCTCCCTTGGGGAAGAATCCATTTACTGAACTCTTGGAAAGACAGAGGGTACTATAACACACACAGCGCAAGTTGATACTGGACCTTTTACAAAATCTGTTCCTCTCGCTAGCTTTGTAATCATGGGCAAGTTGCTTGATCCCTTTGCCAAGTTTCTACATCTGCACAACAGGATAAACATTATCCCTAAACATAGGACGGTGACGAGACAGTCTACCTGAAGCCTGAAGCATCATGTGGCACATAGGAAGTCCCCAGGAAATATCAGCTGGGACAGTCACCATTGTTAATTGTTAAAAGTGTACCTTAGCATGGCCCCAATATCCCACCATATTCATCTTCCTTTTTCTATTTACCATCTCGCTTTCTCATTCCATTTAAACACTTTCATTCTCTTCCCCCCACACACCCCCTCCCCAACCGATCTCCTCTCCTCCTCAGGGTTTCGCCCCCAAGAGGCTAATCAAAGGAATTTCCTGGAGAAATCAAGTCCCCCTCAAGACAGATTCTAGTGCCAGCTATTAAAGCTTTTGTCCTCAAGGCTACATAAGCACTTTTATAACCGCTCTTGTTTTTGTAGACACATATCTGCTTTGTTACATAACGTTTGGCTTCAGCTTTAACTCTCAGAAGAAAGATAAAACCTCTTAATCTTGGGGATCTGATCTGAATCACTCCCTCCATTTCTGGAAATGCAGAAAGAAGCCTGGGCTCTTGCTGACTCTAGAAGCCCAGCCAGCGCTTCTCAGAGGGGCCAAATTGCCACCTGCCATGTGTGGAAACCCAGGAAAGAAGGGGGACTCAGAGGCAGCTGCAGTGTCAAGGGACTTAAAAATAGTAAAAGCTGCCCTTGGAGAACATGCCTGCTGGATGTTTGCATTTTAAAAGATACCTCCAAGGGAAACTGTTCCCCCAAAATAATGAACAGTAAACAGGAGGTGATGGCATCTTTAGGGGAGGTCTTCAGAGAAGCGTTCACCTGGACTCTTAAAATCACATCACTAAGCCCTTGATTTCAGGCCAGTTTCTTACAATGGAGCACAGTCAAAATTGGAAAAGATGGAAAATATCTACAGTCGACAAGAAAAAAAATCCTTTTTACGACACTGTGTGATAAATCCAGATATAATCTCAGACTGGGAGGTTCCTAGTCTTTTTCATTCTTTTCTCTGCATTTTTATAATCATAGATGCATATTTTCTTTTCAGAGTTCGAAAGAAGCTCAGAAATCTAAGCCAATCATCATATTTTCAGAAGGAAATGAAACCAGAGAGGTAATGTGACTTACTCAGGGCCGCACAGCCCAGCAAGGACCAGGGTCAGAAACACTGTTGTCCTCTCGCAGTCCGGGTCCCTCGTGCATTGGGAACCTCCAGACCCAGAGTCCAAAAAAGAGCTGTCCCCGGCCCCCACCACCACACCACATGGGCTTTCTATAAATACCTTCTTCCCCAAGATGACAGGATTTATTTTCCTCTGATGCCCACACTAACTTTAGAGCAAATTCTGGCCTTTGGTGATAGAAGAAGAGACCCAGCGGCTCAGAGTTCAGGAGATCTGCACTCGGTCACTGGGATGGTAAGTGAAGGCTCCAGAAGTCAGATGCAGATACGTTTATTCCCAACCCCAGGCTGAATTCATGTGACCTGAGGCCAGGAATATACCCATTTTCGATATTATTTCTGGTCCTGTCTGGCCTAACATCTTATACCTGCTGTCATTTTTATGTAGCTGGTTTAAATCTTTGGGGCGCTTGCATAACAGCTCTGAGAGTGGGCGCCTCTTCCAGTGTTGCTTGCTGGGCACGCGACTTGCCTCCCACTAGCCCTGGACTTGCTGTCATAGTCTCTTGCCTTTTAAAGTCAGAATGATCTTTCCAAAATTGAAGTTGGCGTCACTGCCCCTGCTTAAACCCTATCGCTTCTTTCCCTTGCCCCAGGATAGAGTCCAGTTTCCTTCATTCAGCTTAAGAGTCTGTACAGTATCCAGTGCAAAGATCTCGAACTGCAGAGTGTACAGCATCCAACTCAGAGACAATTTTAATAGCCTAACAATTTGAATATTTTGATTCAAAGGTGCACATTTCTACTTCTCTTGAGGAAAGGCCAGTTAATTTTCATGCCTTAATTCTTTCTTCAGTAAAATGGGGGCGATACTATAGAAAATAAATACAACAGTGCTTGACCAGTGACTACCGTTCTTTAGTATTATGTCAACTGATGTCCACGAGCCTGGCCCAAATCAGCTGGCACTGAGGAGCGGTTCCCCGTCTCTCAGGAGCAAGAGGTCACAGCTCTCCCCAGTCTTCAGCCCGCCCTTGCTGTGTGTCATTCAAGCTTCCTTTCTGGCCCTGGAAATGGGGGCCCCATTTCCTGCGTCCTGTTTTTGAGCAACACTAAGCAGCTTGGGTTCCCTTCATGTTTCTTTCGACCTGAACCTGAGCTGTGTTCATTCATAGCACCTGGAACACATGCATTCGCTGCTATTAACTCTACTGAAGAATCACACCATGCCTCACCTGGGCCAGGGACGTGTCTTACTCGTTTCTGTAGCTAACACCAGCACGTGGTCTAGAGTCGATCACTTAGTACAGCTCAACACGTGTATTGTGAAATAAACGAAATCGGGAGCCTACCGCAGCAACACACTGACAGGGATTTAGAGCCTCTCCTGGCTTCTAAAGAGCCTGCACTCTCAACCAGTAACGCCAGACTGTGCTCAGTTTCAGAAACTGAGTTTGAACTTGAATTGAACTGAGTTCAAGGCCTTGCCCTGTCAGTTATTTGCAACCTTGGCCTAGTTCCCTTATCTCCGAGACATTCCTTTTCTCACCTCTTCAAAAGGACATGAGTCAGCCTAAGTATTATGAAAGCATACATCCACACAATGACTTGTATGTATGTAGTCAAAGTAGCTTCATTCACAATAGCCCAAAACTAGGAAAAACAATTGTCCACTAGCAGGTGAATGGTCAAACCAGTTCTAGGGTAACCCATGCCATGGAATATGGCTCAGTGATTTTAAAAAGTGTGTACCACTGACACCGAGCAACATGAATGAAGCTCAAAGGCATTGTGCTGCGTGAAAGAAGCCAGACAGGTGTATAATTCCATTTATATAAATGTAAACCAATCCATGGTGACAAAAAGCAGTTCAGTGTTTGCCTGAGCTCCAGGGGAGGGAGAAAGTAAAAAGGATTGAACTAAAAAGGGGCTTGAGGATTCTTGGGGGGTGATAAACATGTTCTGAATCCCGATTGCAGTGGCACTTTGGTGGGTGTATGCCACTGTCAAAACTCACGAATTGCACACACTTTTTTTAGATTTAGCATAATTAGTTTTATTTCTGTTATTTATATATAAGATGTAAATATTTCTGGTGTATATGGGGTAATTTGATACATTTTAATAGTCAAATAAAAGTAATTGGGATATCCAGCACCTTAAGTATTTAAGTTTTGGGGGTGAGAGCACTGGCTCACACCTGTAATCCCAACACTTTGGGAGGACGAGGCCAGCGGATCACCTGAGGTCAGGAGTTCAAGACCAGCCTGGCCAACATGGTGAAAACCTGTTTTTACTAAAAATACAAAAATTAACCAGGTGTGGTGGCATGCACCTGTAATTCCAGCTACTCGGGAGGCCAAGGCAGGAGAATCACTTGAACTTGAGAGGCAGAGGTTGCAGTGAGCCAAGATAGTACCACTGCACTCCAGCCCAGGTGACAGAGTGAGACCTTGTCTCAAAAAAAAAAAAAAAAGAACACAATTAAAGTCAAAAAAATAAATTTTGGAAAAACTCTCAAACCAGGTTTTTAGTCTGCTCTCAGACCACAAGCAAACACAGAAGACTCCAGTAGTCAAATGTGTAGAAGTTTTTCTTCACCAACAAGCAGTGGACACCAGCTGAATATCCTCCAGTGAAATTCTGACACTATCTACTTGGAGACAGTGTCAGTTACCACAGGCTGAGGGCTCAGTCCCCAAAACTATGCCCCCTAGACACCAGTTGCAAGCCTAGGCCTCAGGAACTTCTGACCCACTGGCTTCAAGTTGGGATTCCCACAACCTCCTCTTTGAATTGCATGCATTAAATGCATATAGTTATTGCACAAGAATAATTTTTTAATGCATTGGAAAAGAAAAAAACATTAAAATTATAACCCTTGTGATGTTCACCAACATTTAACAGTGATGGATGAGACACTTCTGTGGGTTTTTTTTTGGTTTTTTTTTTTGCAGTAATTCTTAATTTAGCTATATAAAAGGGTTGGACATGGTGGCTCATACCTGTAATGCCAGCACTTTGGGAGGATGAGGCTGACAGATGAAAAGATCAAGAGATCACCTGGCCAACATGGTGAAACCCCATCTCTACTAAAAATACAAAAATTTGCTTGGCATAGTGGCACACACCTGTAGTCCCAGCACTCAGGAGGCTGATGCAGAAGAATCACTTGAACCCAGGAGGTGGAGGTTGTAGTGAGCCGAGATTGAGCCACTGCACTCATTCCAGCCTGGTGACAGAGTGAGACTCCATCTCAAAAAATATATACGTGTGTGTGTGTGTGTGTGTGTGTGTGTATATATATATATGTATGTAATATATGAACCAGTGTTAAGATCTATTGTATTAAGGAAGAATCATATAACCTTATTTTCCATAGTAGTTATTTGACATTTCTCCATGCACTCTTGACAAAGTTCATTGTAATTTTAAATTTAATACGGCAGTGTTTACACGTACACCACATATGCACTTAAACCACACAGGTGTAGGCCTGTTGTAAAAATACTTAATACATGCCTTAGTTAATGACCAAAAAGAAAAAGAAAAGAAAGAGAAAGTGTTCAGCAAATGCTTGCCTTGTTTGGAGGTTGTGAGGGAGAAATGACTCGACATCCAGAGAGGAGGTCTTTGCAAAAGCAGCCCATTTTTACTAACCTACAGCGCCTGGATCCCAGGGATCTTCACCCAGCTCATCTCTCATTTTCTGTTCCTCACACTTGCATGGACCTGAAGTGGTCCCTTCCTTTTGGTGTGCCTAGAAACACTAGCATTATCGCTTCCCTCCCAGGCTCTAATTTTTCTCCGAGTGCCTGGTAGACAGGGTTTCCCTAAAAAGGACAATTAGAAAAGACTTCATAGTTGGTGATAAATGGGAAACGTGAGGGGAAGGTGGGAGTGAGAGCCATCTTTTATCTTAATAGCAAATACCAAATACCTGTCCCCCACAGTCCACTCTCGACCTTGCTCAGCAATTTCATTCAGCTTTTAGATTATTATCTTTATAGGTACCTACCAACCATTTACCAAAATGCAGCAAGTGAGGTGACCATTTTATTAAAGATAAAAATGACATCTCTATTCTCTTTGTCTCTCCCTCTTAAATCCAATGCTCGACTGTTATTTTAACTCTAGATTTTTTTGGCTCTCCAGGATGGCTCAGTGCTCTGGATTTGTCTGCAACGGTTGGGGAGACAAGGAGTTAAACCATCACCTAGAGAGTTTGATCACTGCAGACCTAGACTCCTGGCAGTTTAGTGCAAATGAAAACAGCAAGTTTCTTTTAGCCTTAATTATCTGTGTAATTACTTTAGCCAAGAACTGGCTCAGAATCTCAAGAAAGGTGATTATTTTTTCTTCTCAATCCATCAGTGTCATTGTCAGTAACATTTATTGTGTGCCAATTGCATGGAACAACTCTGTATTAAATATTGAGAAGTATGTAAGATACTTATTATAGATGCTACTCATGGATCTCTTAATAACCTAACTTCAAAAACAAGATCACTGGAATACCTGATGGGCACCAGGCAGTACACCAGCAGCAAAGATACAGGGACATATAATCTGTGGGCTTAATGAATGTATAGTCTAGTAGGTAAGAATAAGCAAGATAAAAAAGGTTAATCTGTATACACTATTACTTTTGTGACACTTACAAGTGTGGTAGGATTTCAGGGAGGAAACAATCAAGGTATAGGAGCTGCCGTCCAACAAACATTTAATGGACAATTACTCTATGCTAGGTATTACCTGTTAGACTTTTGCTCATCAATCATCACAGATGTTAAGTGAGAATCTTTAAGTGTCCAAAATGATGCTGCATTCTGAGCTGAGAGATAACCATTTAATGATTTGAGGACACGTAAGGAAAGGAGTTATCCATGCATTGTAGCCAAGTTACTGCCCGCCAGGTGGGCAGATTTTCTCCATGTTTCCAAGTCTTTGTATTGACCTCTTTTAAAGGAGAAACTGATGATGGGTCTGTGCTAATGTTCAGCCGTAAGTCTCCTCTGCCGTCTTCTACAGGACACAGAAGGACAAGTTTCTTGCATTTCTGTAATAGAAGCCTAGAAATCAAGCCAGCAGAAACTGTGAACCAAGAGGGTTTGGGCAAAAATTTTTGCTGGCGTTACCTTTTTCTCTGTCTTTGATGTGGTCTACCTTCTGGAAAGAATATTAGCTCTCTTTTGGCAGTATCACAGTCTGCTTATCCTATTTGCTGCCTGTAAGCAGGAATAATCATCACATGGTGTGGTTTAAGGTCTCAGATCTGTAGGTTTTCACCCCAAGACTCTTCTCCAACACAGACACTGATACATTAATTCACACAGAAAAATGTCGTCCACTGGGCTGCAGTGACCTCTTTGGCATGATCAAGGCTTTCTCTTGCTCCAACCCAACTTGCTCAAGGATCCATCATCTAATTAGAAGGTGCTGAGTGAGCATGAATCAGAACAAAATGAGTTTGTCAAAATATCAGAATATTTAACTGATTGATTTCAATGCAGACATTTTACAATAAGAACTATGTTCCCACCAAGACCTAAAAATATAAATGTGGGCTTTCTTGAACTGTTTTAAGAAGAGCACTGTTGTGTTTTCCTTGGGATTCCTCCATGCTTCACCATGGGTCTTTCCATTTGCCTGTCCAGTCAATGAAGCCATAGATGTACAATGACCTAGACCTCAGCCTTTTCCCTTAAGACCTTAAACATCTCTGTTATGATTTTTATAACTGCTAGTTTATATTTCAGGGACAACTCTATTTTCCTCCTTCCAAATCTGTGAAATATCACATTGAGACCTCAAACTCTAAAAAAAAATAAGACATCATTGAGTGCGAGAATGTGTTATCGGAGCTGAAACCTCAACACAGTGATTGCAGTGCACAGAGCTGGAGAGGAAGGAACTCCAATAGAGAATGGGGAAATGTGAAAAATGAGATATGAACTTGGAAACTTTCTGCCTCCCTGGACTACTGTCTAAACATACTATTACACCTCTGGGATTTTGGTCCATATCAGCTTTTTGTGGGGGCTCGGGGTGGTGGTAGAAGGGAACTGAGACGCTCTTTGCCAGTTTTTCCAGTTCCAACTACCTGTTCTTCTTTTAATCTTCTAATATCCAGTACTAAATGGCAGAAAGGACACCAGAAGAAACAAACAGGTAAGAGGCAAAGAATAAAGGGAGGGAGGAAAAAAGAAACAAAGTCTGTACTTGCCATTGAAAGCCTGCATTCAGATCCTGCTCTGCCTATGTTACTTGGACTAAATGTTATACTTACCTTTTCAAACATCAGGTTTCTCTTTCAAGAGGATGAGGAGAATGTTACCCGTATCCCAAGATATAAGTTATATGACTGACCTAGAGAATGTATATACAAAAGCCTAGAACAGAGCAGTAACCAATAAGGTGTCAATCAAATCTAATCTGAAAACCTAACTTCAATGTTATCCCTAGAATAAAGGCTGACATGACTTCTTCAGCAATGAGTGGCCCTCCACCTCCGTCTTCCCATACACATGCATGCGCCACCATCACAACACTTACCATGTCCTGCTATTCTGTTTTACATCCCTTTCCTTTACTAAAATAGAAGTTCCTCAATGGCAGGTGCCAGTCCATGTCCATTGATGGACCCCAGTCCTGGCACTTGCACAAATGGGGTTTTTACAAACATTTGTAAGATGAATGAATACATGCCATCAAAATTGCCAGACCTAAGTCAGAAAACAGAGGTGTCATTATTATTTCTGTTATGAGAAAGCTTTCCCACATTATGTGATCTTTTTACTTTCTAAAGTTTCAGTGGATATGGCATTTTGCATTTGCTGTCCTTGGTTTCCAAATGTATTTACAATGTACCTCCCAGGTCAGGTCTCATGGTTGTAAAATCACACAAGAAGAGTCTTGTTTATACAGGAACAGCAATATCTATTAGTTCCTTTGTGTCTTCCTTTTACAGGTTACTCCTTATTGATGTCAAAAAACAGATTTCCTCCGAACAGCTTTTAGTCTTTTATTACTTTCTGTCATCAGTTATAATTTTACAGAAGAAATTGTTTCATTTTCCTTCTGTTCATGAAGATTTTAAAAGTTCTAAGCTGGCTTCTCTTTCATGTGCACAGGGAAAAAAAGCAAACAGCATTTGGGGAGGATAGTGTAAGGAAAGAATAATAAAGATTTCTGAAAAGAATCTGGAGCTCACACTGGCTCTAAATGCTTAACCCTGCAGGCTGGAGCAGAATCAGGATTTCATATTAATGGATAGTTTGTCCAGAGCCCTATTCTTTATTTTAGTTTGAAAAAAATACAATGAAACAAGCTCAATGGAATTTTCCATTAATATTATTAAATAGAATTTTAAATTAATAAAATGCACAGATTTTAAATGTGGTTTTATAGGTTTACAAATGTATATACCCATTAACTATTATCTCTATCAAGATACAGAATAATTTATCAGAATTTGCCTGTATGTCTCTCTTTTTTTAATCTACTCTCACCTCCTGCCATGCAATCCTTGGGTTTTAATATTTTGGGCTCCATGGATTGTTTCTTAGAAACTGATAAAAGCTACAGAATTCTCTCCACTCAGGGAGAGAAGTTGGAGCATGGTGGATGGATACTAGGTTAAGAAACCAAAGCAAGTTATATTAATTCTTTTACTTACTCATTTAAAAATCTTTATTGAGCACTGGCTGGGTGCTTTGGAATAGGTACTGGGTAGACAGCGGTAAAGAAAAATTGATATTCTTCCCTATTTGATCTTACATCAGGGAGAAAGGGCACAAGCAAAGAAGCAAACCTCTCAGTATCCTGCTTGAATAGATGGAATGGCAGAAAGTATTAAATGCTTTGCTATGAAATCTATAACTTTTATATGTTGTATGTAAAGATTTATATGACCTACAGCAGTACAACTCAAGAGAAAAGGTTTGTCTGCTACTTTTCTAATTCAGGATGTTTCTCCAAGCTCTTGGTCATACATCCCTACTGAACATGCATTCCTAATGTAGATCTATGTATATGCTATATATTAGTATATTGTTTTATGATAAAAATATGTACTAAACTAGAAATAATGAAACAGATAAGTCACACGAATAACCATGACACAGAAAGTCAAAAGAGACTGTTTTTGAAATCAATGAATCCAGTTACAGTTGGAGACTTCAACACTAAGCTCTCAACAATTGATTGAACAACGAGACAGAAAGTCAAGATATATAAGAATTCAACAGGAGGGAGAGATCCAAGATGGCTGATCACTAGCAGCTTGGGCTCGTAGTTCCCAGTGAAAGCGCAGAGAATGAGAGGACGCCACACTTTCAGACGAATATTTGTTGCTCACGGACCAGGAGATTCAAAGCAGAGGAGCCCCACGTGTCGCCAGGGCGACTCTTGTGGCCAGTGCGGCGGTTTTGCTGGGCCTCGGTGCCGCAGTTTTTGGTGCAGAGTCCGGAGATTCCCGGGCAGAAAAGCACCATCAATCTTAACACCGCTGTTTTGGCCGGCACAGTGGACTGCTCAGATTTCGGCGCTGGGAATCAACAAGTTGGACGTCTGCTCAGAGACCTAGTTAGAAAGTCGGTAATTACAAAGACAACAGACGGATAAATATATAATGAAGGGAAGAAATCAGCGTAAAAAGGCAGAGAATACTCAAAATCAGAATGCCTCTCCCTCTACAGGGGATCGCAATTCCTCATCAGTAATGGAACAAGGCTTAATAGATTATGAGTGTGTTCCAATAACAGAAGCAGATTTCAAAACGTGCGTGATAAGAAACTTCTGCGAATTAAAAGAACTTGTTCTAACCCAATGCAAAGAAACTAAGAACCTTGAAAAAAGGTTTGACGAAATGTTAATGAGAATGGACAATTTAGAGAAGAATATAAGTGAATTGATGGAGCTGAAAAACACAACACGAGAACTTCACGAAGCATGCACAAGTTTAAACAGTCGAATTGATCAAGTAGAAGAAAGGATATCAGAAGTCGAGAACCAGCTCAGTGAAATGAAACGAGAAGACAAGATTGGAGAAATAAGGATGAAAAGGAATGAGCAAAGTCTCCAGGAAATATGGGACTATGTGAAAAGACCTAATCTACGTTTGATAGGTGTACCTGAATGTGACGAAGAGAATGAATCCAAGTTGGAAAATACTCTTCAGGATATCATTCAGGAAAACTTTCCCAACCTGGCAAGGCAGGGTAATATTCAACTTCAGGTAATACAGAGAACACCACAAAGATATTCTTCAAGAAGACCAACCCCAAGGCACATAATTGCCAGATTTATTAGGGTTGAAATGAAGGAGAAAATACTAAGGGCAGCCAGAGAGAAAGGTCAGGTTACCCATAAAGGGAAACCTATCAGACTTACAGCAGATCTCTCAGCAGAAACCCTACAAGCCAGAAAAGAGTGGGGACCAATATTTAACATCCTTAAAGAAAAGAACTTTCAACCCAGAATTTCCTATCCAGCCAAACAAAGCTTTATAATCGAAGGAAAAATTAAACCTTTTGCGAACAAACAAGTACTTAGAGAGTTCACCACTACCAGGCCTGCTTTACAAGAGCTTCTGAAAGAAGCACTATACATATAAAGGAACAACCAATATCAGCCTTTCCAAAAATATATCAAAAAGAAAAGAACATTAACACAATGAAAAATTTACACTAACTAGTGGGCAAAACAGCCAGCTAGCATCAAATGCCAGTATTAAAGTTATATATATTCTAATAGGATAAAAAGCCAAAATCCATTGGTATGCTGCATCCAGACCCATCTCATATGCAATGATACACAAAAACTCAAAACAAAGAGAAGGAGGAAGAGTTATCAACCAATCAGCGAGTAAAAATAAACAAATAAATAAAAAGCAGGAGATGCAATTCTCGCCTCTGATAAAGTAGGCTTTAAAGCAACAAAGAGCAAAAGAGGCAAAGAAGGACATTACATAATGGCAAAAGGATCAATGTAACAAGAAGAGCTAATGATTTTATAGATCAATGAGACAGAAAATTAACAAGGACATCCAGGACTTGAACTCAGACCCGGAACAAGTAAACTTAATAAACATTTATAGAACTCTCCACTTCAAATACATAAAACATACATTACCACCTCACACCTATTCCATAAGTGACTACATAATTAGAAGTAAATCACTCCTCAGTAATCGCATAGCATTTCATAGGTTTAAATGAAATATTGGTTGGTTGCTCGTTTGTTATTTTCTTCCCTTATTCCTTCCTGTTTACATCAAGTATAATTATTGGTATAAAAGAGGTTTTCAATACCCATTACTAAAATGCATTCTAGCCTGGGCAAGAAAGCAATACTCCCATTCTCTCTCTCTCTTTCTCTTCCTTTTTCCTCCTCTTCTTTATTCTTTTTCTTTCTTTCAAAAAAAAAAAAAGAATTCAACAATACTATCAAATAAGACAACTTAATCAACATCTATGAAACACTCCACCCAACAACATCAGAATACTCATTTCATTCAAGTTCTCAGAGAACATATACCAAGATAGATCAAATCTTGGGCCATAAAACAAACCACCTCAACAAACTTAAAATATATAAAATCCTATAGCCTGTGTCCTCCAACCACAATAGAATCAAACTAGAGGTCAATAAATAGAAAGAAGAGAGAAAAAAGTTACAAACTCTTGAAAAATTTGCAACACACTTCTCAATAATCCATGAATCAAAGAGAAAGTCGCAATAGAATTTTTAAAAAGATATAAATTATATAAAGTTAGTAAAAATGAAAACACAACACACAAAAATTTGTGGGGTGCAGCTGAAGCAACACTGAAAGGGAAACTTACAGCACTAAATGTAGATGCTAGAAAAGACAAAGAATCCCAAATCAATAATCTAAACTCTTATCTCAAAAAAATAGTAGGAGAAGAGCAAAATAAACCCAAACCAAGTAGAAAGAAGGAAATAATAAAGATAGGAGCAGAAATTATTAAAATTAAAAACAGAAACAATAAAATAAATTAAACAAAGATATAATTCTCTGAAAAGACCACTAGGATAAGCAAAACTGCAGGAAAATTGACAAAGAAAAAGAGAAGGCTGGGCTCCGTGGCTCATGCCTGTAATCCCAGCACTTTGGGAGGCCAAGGCCAGTGGATCACGAGGTCAAGAGATCAAGACCATCCTGGCCAACATGGTGAAACCCTGTCTTTACTAAAATCACAAAAATTAGCTGGGCATGGTGTTGCGCACCTGTAGTCCCAAATATTCAGGAGGCTCAGGGAGGAGAATCACTTGAACCCAGGAGGCAGAGTTTGCAGGGAGCCAAAATCACACCACTGCACTCCAACATGGGCGACAGAGAGAGAATTCATCTCAAAAAAAAAAAAAGACTATAAAAAAGGAAAGACATAAATTGCTAACATCAAGAATGAAACAGGAGGTATTGCAGACTCTGCAAGCATCAAAAGGATCATAATGAAAAATTACGAACCATTATACACATATACATTTGCTCTGGTTTGAGTGTCACCAGCAAAATTCATGTTGAGATGTAATTGCCAGTGTAATGGTGTTGGGAGGTAGTGACTTTAAGAGGTAGTGACTTTAAGAGGAGTTTAGGTTGTTAAGACTTAATAAATAGCATCTAAAAAATGCTAACATTGTGTTAATGTGAAAGACTGAATGCTTTCCTCGTAAGATCAGGAACAAGGCAAGGATGTTCTTCCTATTCTTATTCAGCATAAGTTAGAAGTTCTAGTCAGTGGCATAAGAAAAAAAAGTGACATAAAAGGTATACAAATTAGGAAGGAAGAAATATAAATTTTCACGTTTGCAAATGACATGATTTCATACACAGAAAATCCCAAAAAAATCTATTTTCAAAATCCTAGAACTAATAAGTGAGGTCAACGAGGTCACAAAATCAAAGATAAACATACAAAAACCAATTATACATCCATGTGCTATCAATGAACACATGAACAATACAATTTTAAAATACAATGCCATTTGTAATAGATTTTAAAAAGAGGAAATTCTTGGGTCTAAATCAAACAAAGCACGGGCAAGACTTGTATGATCAAAATTGCACAATGCTGATGAAAGAAATCAAAGAACTAAAAATAGATACTATGTTCATGGATTGAAGACTCAACATAATAAAAATGTCAATGCCAATTCTTCCCAAACTGTTATAAAGATTTAACACAATTCCTATAAAAACCTAGCAATATATTTGTAGATACAGATTAAAAATTAAATTGTAGGCAAGAATATTCTAAAATTTATATGGAAAAACAAAGAAATTAGAATAGCTAATGCAATTTTGAAAAAAGAATAAAATGGGAGGAATCAGTCTACCAGATTTCAAGACTTACTGGATAGCTACCGTAATCAAGGCTATGTAATAATGGCATAAGGATAGACACATATATCAATGGAACAGACTGGAAAACCCAGAAACAGACTTACACAAACATGTTCAACTCACTTTTGACAAAGGTACAAAAGCAAATCAATGGAGAAAAGACGGCTTTTTCAACAAATGGTGGTGGCACAATTGAACATGCATTGCTATAAAAATTAACTTCAACCTAAGTCTCATATCGTATGCAAAAATTAACTGAAATTGAATATGGAATTAAATTTGAAACTATCCAACTGAAAAAAAAAGTATAGGGGAAAATCTTTGGGATCTAGGAATAGGAAAGAGTTCTTAGACATGACACCAAAAACACATCTATAAAAGAAAAATTGCTGAATTTGACTTCATCAAAATTTAAAACTTTTGCTCTATGAAAAACTGATTAGAGAATAAAAATCTCAGTTAATAATGGGAGAATACATTTGAAAACCCACATATCTAGAGTATAGAATATATAAGAAACTCTCAAAATTCAATAGTAAAGAAAGCATACAATCCAATTACAATGTGGGTGAAATACAGGAAAAGATATTTCATTGAAGAAGATATACAAATTGCAATTAAGCACATGAAAATATGCTCAACATCATTAGCCATTAGGGCAACACAAATTAAAGTCACAGTGAGATGCATCAAATTAAAATTTTAAAAAATCAACATCAGATGCTGATGAGGATGCAGAGAAACAGGATCATTGACATATTCCTGGTGCACATGGAAAAGTATATAATCACTCATGAAAATTGTTTAAAAAAAACCAGATATGTAGCTTCCATACAACCCAGCCATTTATTCCTGAGCATTTCCCTCATAAAAATGATACTTTCATTCTCACAGAAACTTGTTCATGAATGTTTATAGGAGCTTTATTTGTGATACTCCAAAACTGGAAACAACCCAGGTACCTTCAACTGGTAATTGGTTAAACACAAATTGATACATTCATATGATGATGAAATATTACTCAGCAATAAAAAGGCACCAACTGAAGATAGACAAAGAGAATTATGATGGATGAAAAAAGCCAATCTCCAAATATTACATACTTCATGATTCTATGTATGCAATATCCTTGAAATGAGGAAATTACACAAATGGAGAACAGACTAGTGGTTATCAGGAATTAAAGAGAAGATAGGGTGGGACTGAAGTGAATATGATTATAAAAGTGAAACATGAAAAATCTTTGTGGTAATGAAACAACATGTAGGACTCTATCAATGTCAAGGTCCTAGTTTTAACATTGTGCTATGGTTTTACACAAATGCTACCATTTCAGGGAAATGCATAAAGGGTACACAGGATCTCTCTATGCTATTTCCTACAACTGCATGTCAATCTACAATTATCTCAAAATAAAAAGCTCAATTAATAAAGTTAACATACTTCAATCTCCAGATCTAAAAACTGAGTAAACTCAAAGCAGGATAAATACAAAGAAAACCATGCCTCAACATCATAGCCATTTGGTTAAAAACCAGAGATTAAGAATAAAACTTAAAAGTAGCCAGAGGAAAAAAAAAAATCCATGAAAATATATTACCACAAATTGAATCACAACTAACTTCTCACCAAAAATATGTAAGCTTAAAGACAATAAAATGGTATATTTTTGTGTTAAAAAAAAATCTGCCAACAGAATTCTGTGTCTAGCAAAAACATCTTTTAAAAGAAAAGCAAGCCAGGTATGGTGGCTCATGCCTGTAATTCCAACACTTTGGGAGGCCAAGGCAGGTAGATTACCTGAGGTTAGGAGTTTGAGACCAGCATGACCAACAAGGTGAAACTCCATCTCTAATACAAACACAAAAATTAACAGAGCATAGTGGCAGGTGCCTGTAGTCCCAGCTAGTCAGGAGGCTGAGGCAGGAGAATCACTTGAACCAGGAAGGTGGAGGTTGCAGTGAGCTGAGATTGTGTCGTTGCCCTCCAGCCTGGGCGACAGAGCAAGACTCCATCTCAAAAAAAAGACAAAAAAATTATAAAACCTAGACAAAATACTTTTTTAATCACCATAAAACAAGTATACATCAAAGCATTGATATCTACATAGTATGTTCTCTGACCATGATATTTAATTAGAAATTAATACCAATAAGACAATGAGAAAAATGCCTTAGATTTGGAAATTAAACAATGTATTTCTAAATGATCTATGAGTCAAAAATAAATGAAAAATGAAATAAGAAAGTGTTTTAAACTGAATGAGGTTAGACTATAACATATCAAAAATTATAGGAGGCAGTTTGCAATGAAATTATATCTGATATTCTTGTAGAATAAGAAAATTTAAAATCAATTATCTAATTTTTAAATTTAAAAAGCTAGAAAAAGAAGACCAAAGCACCCCCTGAGAGAGAAGAAGAATGGAAAGTTCATCGTAGAAATCAGAAAAGTGAAAAACAAACATGCCAGAGAGAACAATTTTAAAACTTCAAAAATCAAAATATATTTTCTTAAAAAGGTTAATAAAATTGATGAACCCATAGGAGAAAATCAACAATAAGGAAAAAAATATATTACAGAGGAGAAGAGATCCCTACATATGAAAAGGATAATAAGGAACTCTTTTGAACAGCATAATGTCAATAAATGCAGCAACATAGATGAAATAGATGAATCCCTTAAAAATACAACTTGACAAAACTGACAAAAGATAAACTACAAAAAGACTCATATTTATTAAAGTAATTGAATTAGTTATGAAAAATCCTTTCACACAGAAATACCCAGGTGCATGTGAATTGTATCAAACAAAGTAAAGCTACTTTCTTTAAAGAAGAAATAATAACAATTCTATGGAAACGCTTTCAAGCAGAAAGAAGAGAATGAGACATGTAATCTACTTATTTTATGATAACAGCATTGTGAGGGTACCAAGCCTGACAAAGACTTTACAAGAAAATAATATATACACCAATATCCCTTTTAAAATAGATTCAAACATACTTAGAAAACATTAGAAAGTTAAATGTGCCAATACACTAAAAGAATAATACATCATGACTAAGTGGGATTTAAAATTTGAAAATTAATCAAAGTAACTCATATTTACAAAATAAAAAAATCCAACTGAACTCAATGGTCAACTCAATAAATGCATATCATTCTATTCCTATTCATAATAATAACTCTTGGAAAACTTGAACCAGAAGGAATATTCTTCAATCTTGTAAAAGGCAACTATGAAAAACCTAGAGCTGGCATCACACTCAGTAGTGAAATATTAAACATTTTCACCATAAGATTAGGAGCAAAGCAAGGTGACTCACTCTCACCACTTATATTCAACATTGTACTGGAGGCCCTAACCAACTTAATAAGACAAGAAAAAGAAATAACATGCATAAAGACCTGAAATTAAAAAGTCAAACTTTTCTATTTACAAGCAATTTAAATAATCATAAGGACCAACTCTTCTCTTCCTCAAAGAAACTATGGGAACTACTAAGCAAGTTTAGCAATATCTCAGAATACATCAAGAGCAACATTCGACATCCACCTATTATTATAATTTTATGTACTATAAGCCAACAATTAGAAAACAAATCAAAACAAAAATATACACAAAATTCCATTTACAGTAGTGTCATAAAGACTTGAAAAAATTAGGAACAAATTTAATCAAAGATAGGCAAGACTTCTGAAAGCTACAAATCTCCAGAGAGAAATTTTAAAAGGCCTAACTATATGAGGAGATATGCTCTTTTTATACGTAAAAAGACTTAACATTATTAAGATATCCATCTCCATAACTTAATTCAACATCATCGAAATCATAAACCCACCAGGATTTTTAAACGGAAAATTGTATGCTGTGTCTACAGTTCTTATGAAAATGCAAAGGACCTAGAATAATCAAATGAATCTTCAAAAAGAATCAAACTAGAGGACTTACACTATGTGACTTTAAGATTACTGTAATGTTAAATCATGAAGAGACTCGTATTTGCATAGGTATAGACAAATCAATCAACAGAACAAAATGCAGTCCAACAATAAGTCCTTTTGAATGATCAACTGTTTGTTTCCTTTTGGTTTTTGGTTTTTGTTTATTCATTTGCTGCTGAGACAGGGTCTCACTCTAGCACCCAGGCTGGAGCAGTAACATAATCAGGACTCACTGAAGGCTTGACCTCATGGGCTCTGGTGATCCTTCCATGCCCAGCTAATTCTTGTACTTTTTGTAAAGATGGGGCTTTGCCATGTTGTCCAGGCTGTTCTCTAACTCCTGAGCTCAAGCTGTCAGCCCACCTCATCCTCCCAAAGTGCTAGGATTACAGGCAAGAGCCACTGCACCCAGTCTTTATACGATCAATGAAGGTGCAAAGCAGTTCAATAGGGAAAAAAATTCCAATCAACAAATGGTGCTGGAACTAATAGAAAACCATAAGAAGAAAAAAAAAAGCCTAGATTCTTACCTCATGCTATACATAAAATTAATTTGAGATAGATTATAGGTCCAAACATATTAATAAAAGCCAAAAAGATAAATTTTCTAATAGAAAACGTAGAAGAAAATCTTCACAACCTTGTGATAAGCAAAGATTTTCTGGAAAAAGGCAGAAGTCACAAACCATTAAAGAAAAAAAATAACAAATTGTACATCCTCAGAATAAAAATCTATTCATCAGAAGATATTTTAAAAAGTCAAGTCATAGACATGGAAAAAATACTTGTGTGAGTATGTATGTATATATGACCTATGTACACAATCATCCTCTGGTATTCGTTGGGGACTGGTTCCAGGACCCGCTTAAGATACCAAAATTTGAGGATGGTCAAGTCCCTGATATAAAATGGCATAGTATGTGCATATAACCTGTGTTCGTTCTCCTGTATACTTTAAATCATCTCTAGATTACTTGTAATACCTAGCACAATGTAAATTTTCTGTAAATAGTCATTATATTGTATTATTTCAGCAATAATGACAAGAGAAAAAGTCTGTACATATTCAGTACATATGCATTTTTTAAATATTTTTGAGCCATGGATGGTTGAATTTATGAATGCAGAATTATATGTCTATAAAATACAAATTTGATATAGTAGTCCAGTTTAGAATATATAAAGTCAATAATGGAAAAAAATTAATGGGCAAAAGATGTGAACAAGCATTTCACCAAAAAGGATATAGAAATGTCCAGTAAGCGGAGGCTCAGGCCTGTAATCCCAGCACTTGGGGAGGCAGAGGCGGTGGATCACCTGAGGTTGGGAGTTGGAGATCTGCCCAACCAACATGGAGAAACCCCATGTCTACTAAAAATACAAAATTACCCCAGCGTGGTGGTGCATGCCTGTAATCCCAGCTACTCAGGAGGCTGAGGTAGGAGAATCACACGAACCCAGGAGGCAGAGGTTGTGGTGAGCCAAAATCGCACCATTGCACTCCAGCCTAGGCAACAAGAGTGAAACTCCTCTGAAAGAAAGAAAGAAAGAAAGAAAGAAAGAAAGAAAGAAAGAAAGAAAGAAAGAAAGAAAGAAAGAAGGAAAGAAAGATCCAGTAAACGTGAAAAAATGCTCTAGGAAACACATAAATGAAAATCAAAATTATAATGAGATACCACTGCACAAAAATGGCTAAAGTTAAATAGACTGAAAACATGACAGGATGAAGATGAAGGTGAAGATGAAAAGCAACTAAAACACTAAACATTCCTGGTGTCAATGTCAAAAGATATGACCATTTATAAAAGTTAAAAATTCACTTATTTATTGATCTAGCAATTTCACTCCCTGGTGTTTATACAAGAGAAATAAAATAAATTGTCCACCAAAACTTACAGAAGAAATGTGCACACAACTTTATTCTTAACTGCTAAAAACTTGAAACAACCCAAATATTTGTCAATAAAAGAATGAATGTAAATTTTGTGGTAAATTTCTATAGTGACACATGAGTTTGCAATAAAAAGGAACAAACTACTGATAGAAACAACACAGATAAATTTTACAGACATTAAGTTGAGCCGAAAAAAAGCCAAGTACTGACACACACACATACAGAAGATATACTGTATAATTACATCTATATAAAGTACAAGAAAATGACAAAAGGAATCCATGGTGATAGAAGTTCAAAGATGGTTGACTGAACCAGACATTTAAAAACTGTGTAATTTATTGTCTGTAAATGATACCTCAATTAAAAAGAATCCAAAATAAGATAAAATTTTCAATGAACAATATTTTATATTTTCTCCAACATGTTTTATGTCATTGTGTTGCTAATAGCTTCAGCATAATCTATTTGAAATCGCTAACAATAATTGGCGAAAATTTATTTTTCAAATTGTCTTGGTGTTTGCAATTTTATCTCTACCGCTCTCCCTTCTTGTCTGATTGGAATAGATTGTCACCGTTTTGAGGAGGAGGTGAAATGCTACCTCTGCCTCCTTGGGGTTTTTTTTGTGCATGTGTGCTTGCTTTCATTGTTTTGTCTTCAGTACAAGTTAGTTTCTTTACAGGATTTTTTCCAAGGTGCTTGTTCATTTTGTGAAGTTTAATATCGTTAAAAGCAATTAAAATGACTATAATATTAATACAACTGAGCACAGAAAACCCCCAGTGAGTCAGAATGTGGCAAGAACAACAAATAAGTGAGGGTCTTGTCAAGTTCTTTTGTTGTGAACCCCTGCATCTCCCCATGGGGACACCTCTCCGAGTATTAGTGACAGTGAGAGACCTCTATTGTCTCACACAGGTACCTACTGAGTACTCTAATACTAGTGAGTATATTAAAAATGAGTAAAGCTTATTTTGTTCTAATAAAAATAAATATACATCAGGGGTCTTCCTATACCCAGTGGGCCACCTATGTGTCCATTTTGCTGTGTTTTCTCACCTGTCCCCTTCGTTATGACTCCTTAGCCTTTAGGTCTTAGATGCCATGTCTCTAGCAAATTTCTCTGACCTTTTAGAACTGAGTTAGGTGCGTAAGAGCCTTTGCATATGAAAGCAGGCCATTCTGTGATTCAGACAATAAGGAAACTATCTCCTTAAAATATTATTTCCTTACTTTTCAAGAAATTGATATTACTAATTATGTTCTAGGTACAGCTATAGACACTGGAGATTCACTAGTGAACCAAAAAACAAATAGTCTCCTGCCCTCACAGAGTTGAAGTTCTTGTGGAGCAGATACTTAAAGAATAGGAGACTTGGTGATAAGTATAAAGGAAAAAAAATAAACAAGAAAAGTGGGTATGCAATATCAGATTGTATGGGGTTGACAATGAACATTTAATGGCAAGGGAGCATCCCATTCAGAATGTGACCTTGAGCCAAGAACCAAAGGAGCCCAGGTGAATATCTGCAGGAAAATTCCAAGAAGAAGAAAGTTCAGTCTTGCTGAGAAAGGACCAAAGCAGGGAGCGAAGCGGACAGGTTCAAGATCTTTTTTGGAGTTAGTATCCATGAATATTTCTTGTTGATGGGTTAGCTGTAAGGAATACCAGCATAAGGAAAGAAGGGCTCAAGGTAGACTTCCAAATGTCTGCTTTCAGCTAGTAGATAAACAATGGTGCCACTTAATGAAATAGGAAAGAGTGAGGGAAGAGCAGGTGAAGTGGGGTGGCACCCTGGGTCAAGAGGTCATATTTGAGGTGATAAATTTGAATTATTAGGTATATAGTGCTCACTGATTTTAAATTTGAAGGCACTCAGGTTCAGAGAGCATAATATTTTGTGGTAGTAGTCTGTGCCGTTTGCCTCTTTGCAATGTGATTTTTCAAAACGTCCCAGCAAGACCAGATTATTTTCTGCTCCTTGAATGCGAGCTTAGATGTGTGAGCTTCTTTGGCCATGGAGGACATTAGCAAATGTGACATGAGCTGAGACGTTGAAAGATTGGGCAACCGCACAACCACTGCCATAGGGAACAAGCTGTAGCTAACAAGTTGGGTGATGAGAGTCATGTGGCCAAAGTCCTCCAGATGACATCATTTCAACAGCCAGACACATGAGTGAGGCTACCTTGTATAATCCAGCTCCATTAGAGCCTACCCAGAATGTGTGAAATTTAAAAAAAAATTCATTTGAATTATGAAATCTCATAAGCAAAACATAGCTGATACACTTGTACAGGATTCAGAAAGGATGAGTGACCATGTCAGGAACTGTGCCTCCCTTTTTCTAAGTTAACTGCGTTTCCAATTAACTTAGGTTGGACCATTTATATATTAGTTAGCAGAATCAGAACCAGGAGCACCCTAAGGTCATGTCCCCTAAGCTGCTGTCTTAAGCAAGTGTGCTTTAAAACTCACTCCATTTGTTAATGTGCAACATGCCTCTGTCTCTCTCTCTCTCTCAATCTCTCTCTTTCTCTCTCCCTCTCTCTCTCCCCCGCTTGATCAGACATTGTTGCTGTAAAAGCAACCAACAGAAATCCAATTCAGTCTCCGGGGAAATTTATAGAAAAAAAATCTTGCTATGCCAGTGCTTTTTCCATGGCAATATGAAGCATATGGGATCTCAGAAGAAGCATCTATCACAATATGTTGCATTGCAGTGCAGGAATTGGCATTTTCTCCAATTCCTCAAAGCATAGTTAAGAGCAAAATAAATGTAAAGATATGAGGTCCAGGCTACTGCTGACATGCTCTCCCTTTCAAAGCATTCTAGTGGTACCGGAAGAAAAAGAAAAATCAGAAACTAAAGCCCACAAATGTAGCTAACTTTCAGTCCCAGAAGTCTCTGAGCTAAAACTCAAACCTGAAGCATATTCAAAGTTGTAAATAGGATCAAGGAGTTCAGCCACTGCAGCCCGTATCGAACTCAAGGACTGCAGGACAACATTCTGGGGCCCTAGATAGAATGGAAAAGAGGGCATACAACTACCCAGGCTAGCCTGGAAAACACAGAGCCCCTGCTTTCCTATCATGTTTCTGTATGGCTCTGGATAAGTCATGTCATAACTGTTAGGATGACCCTAACAGTCGTCATTAACCATGAAGACTTTAGCATGAGACTCACTGTTTAAACCAAGGGTGAGCAGACTCCAGACTAGGGATGGCGTTCCAGACACTGCCCCCCAAGACATGGCACCTTGACATCGGAGAGAACAGCAGAAGCAGGGAGGTCACTCTGACCTTTTCCTGCCTTTCTTCCCTGAAGCATGCCATAAAAGGATTCTCTGACCTTCCTCTGAAATAGATCACAAGACCCTCTTGTGAGAGGTGCCCTCCCTATACCTGGAGGACAGGAACATCCTTCTCTCTGAAGTCACAGGGACGAAGAGCAAAATCGGAACCAACAGACCTTTCTAAGTTCTCCCCAGTTTATTACCGTTAGACCATACTCCTTTTGTCCAATTATATTTCTCCACAGCTGTCCACTCTTCATCCAATCTAAGCATAAAAATACACAGATTTCGCTGTTTCTTCTTTTCTTTCTTTTTTTTGTTTGAGATAGAGTCTCACTCTGTTGCCAGGCTGGAGCGCAGTGGTGCGATCTTGGCTCACTGCAACCTCTGCTTCCTGGGTTAAGGGATTCTTCTGCCTCAGCCTCCCGAGTAGCTGAGACTACAGGTACCTGCCACTGCATCAGGCTAATTTTTGTATTTTTAGTACAGACGGGTTTTCACCACATTGGCCAGGATGGTCTCAATCTCCTGACCTTGTGATCTGCCCTCCTCAGCCTCCCAAAGTGCTGGGATTACAGGCATGAGCCAATGCGTCTGGCAGGTTTGGCTGTTTCTTTGATCTTCATTTCTGAAGGCTCCTGTGACATATAAGACATTTGTGTGATTTTTCTCTTGTTAATCTGTTTTATTTTTTAATAGGGACCTCAGCCACAAACCTAGTGATGGATGAGGAAAGAAATGTTTCCTGCCCTACACTAGGAAAAGTCTCCTGGACCACTGAGAACAGAAGGAACTGGGTCATTCTGAGTTAGCCAGGGAACTAAAGGAGCATGATGTTGGGTGCTTGGAGTTTAGATGCCAAGAAGGAGTAAGGATGTGGAATTTAGGGGAGCTTTACTGTGGGTTGCACCACTTAGCAGTGGGTGATTCTCATTATATCCACATCCCCAGTGCCAGGTCCTTTTAACTCATGCCATTTGATTAAACCTGGCCATGACAGTGGGGTTAAGGGTGACTACTGCATCTCTTATAGTACCAGTGAGGAAACTGAGATGAAAGGAATTGTGTGACTTATCCCAATCCCATGGCCAGTAAGTGATGGAGCTTAGATATAAATCTAGGACTTCTGGTTTCTGAATCCCATGCTTTTATCATTTTAATCTTCTTGGAATATAAGACTTAAAAATAATGTCTATGCATGAGAATTTTTTGAACCTGGGAGGCAGAGATTGCAGTGAGCTGAGTTTGCCCCACTGCACTCCAGCCTGGGCAACAGAGCAAGACTGTCTCAAAAATAATAATGATGATGATGATGACTGTGAACATATTCCAAAGTATTACAGAACAGATAACTTGGTGCTCACTGGCAAAGAAATAAACTGCAGTTCATTATAAAACACACTTTCAAGTGATGAAATGAATTCTTTCTCTTCTTGCTCCTGTAAATGGATTTAATACAAGTTTTGCATGACACAGGAGCCTTCATAAGTGATGGAGGACTCACACGAATAGGAAAACCTGTGTGTTTTTATGTTAAGTTTGATGACAAGAAGACAGTCATGGAGAAATACAAGTGGAAAAGGAGAATTCCATTTAGTGATAATAAACTGGGGCACGGAGAGGGCCTGTTTGTTTAGATACTTCTGCGTCCTGTGCCTTCAGAGATAGGGGTGTTCCCTGTTTCCAGGTATAGAGGAGGCCCCTCTGGGGCCTTATGATCTATAGGTCATAAGATCCTCTGGAATGAGGATCTTATGACCTATAGCAGGGCAGGAGAACATCAGGGTTTATGACCTGCTTCATGGGAGAAAAGGGAAGGGAAGGGGAGGGTGACTGATATGTTTTGGCTCTGTCCTCACCAATTCTTGAATTGTAGTTTCCATAATCCCCACATAGGACTCAATAAGAGGTAATTGAATCATGGGGTGGGTTTTTCCCATGCTATTCTGATGATAGTAAATGAGTCTCATGAAATCTGATGGTTTCATAAAGGTCAGTTCCCCTGCACACATTCTCTTGCCTGCCGCCACGTAAGACATGTCTTTGTTCCTCCTTCCTCTTCTGCCATGATTGTGAGGCCTCCCCAGCCATGTGGAACTGTGAGTCCATTAAACCTCTTTTTCATTACAAATTACCCAGTCTTGGGTGTATGTCTTTATTAGCAGCGTGAGAACAGACTAATACAGTGACCTTCCTGCTTCTGCTGTTTTCTGCAATGCCAAGGTGCCATATTTTGGGATATCGTGTCTTGAATCTCATTACATCCTTCAAATGAGTCTCACATGGTTTGCCTTTCCTCTTGTAATCCTGTTATTCAGAGTGGGAGAAGCAAAATAGTAGTGCTTGGGAGTGCCTGCAAGGGCCAAGAATATTAGATTCTGCTTGGTATCACAGCAATAAACATCTTCACAATGCATGGAACACACCATCTTACTGCCTCCCAGTAATCTCCAAGATCAATCCTCAGGCCTCTGCACCGGGAGAGAGAGAAAAAGCCCAGAAATGGCTCCAGGATTGGAAATAATTTTACAGAGAAGCCTATCCCTGCGTTTTAAATCACTTAATCAAAGTTATTTTCCTAAAATTGTAATTAATATTTGAAATGAGATTATTTAATTCCACTTACGTGTGTGTTTTATGTGTCTCAAATTAAATTAAAATCAACAGAAGCGTTTCTTGAAATGGAAAGGCTAGAAAATCAAGAATTTTTCCAATCAAAAATAGTTATTTAATTTGTATCCTCTAGATGGGACCCGTATATAAGATGACCAATGAGATAAAAGTCACTTGATGGTTATTAGAGCCCAATCCAGATATAAAGAGCATTCCCTACTATGCGTCAGGCATCCTGCTGGATGCTGGCAAGGAATGCAGGATGGAGGGTTGTTAAACGAGGACGTGCCTGCCAGGAGTTTCTGGAACAGAGAAGCATATGAATATCACATGAGTTCCGTGGCGAGTCCTAAGAAATGCTTTACTAGGGAGTTTTAAAAAGGAAAAACACAGCAAACCCCAGCTTCACCACTTACCAGATCTGCAACTTGAGGCAACTTACCCTCCCTCAGCCTCAGTTTCCTCATCTGAACATTTAGGATAATGTTTCTTCCTTGGCAGGGGAATTGGAGGAACAAATGAGATCACGCTGTTTCCCAAACTCGCCTCTTCATAAGGATCATCTGGAGGAGCCTGTCCAAATATAGATTCTCAGGCCGTTTTCTGGAACCTTCTGGGGCATCCCATCAGGGGCATAACCAAGGGAAGGGACTAGGCCTTTGTCCCAACCCGGTTCCACCCGGATCACTCCAAATCCACATGCATTATTTTACTTATTTTTATTTACTCTTATTTATTTATTTATTTTTGAGACGGAGTTTTGCTCTTGTTACCCAGGCTGGAGTGCAATGGCGCGACCTCGGCTCAACGCAACCTCCGCCTCCTGGGTTCAGGCAATTCTCCTGCCTCAGCCTCCTGAGTAGCTGGGATTACAGGCACAAGCCACCATGCCCAGCTAATTTTTTGTATTTTTAGTAGAGATGGGGTTTTACCATGTTGACCAGGATGGTCTCGATCTCTTGACCTCGTGATCCATCTGCCTCAGCCTCCCAAAGTGCTGGAATTACAGGCGTGAGCCACCGCGCCCGGCCTATTTATTCTTATTTTTAACTCTTCACTATGAAATATTTTAGGCTTGCAAAAATTTGTGAAAATAGTATAATGAGTTGCCTTATACTCCTCATTTAGTTTCCTGAAATACTAAAAGCTTACATAGCCACAATTCGATTATCAAAATCAGGACATTAACATTAATATAATACTCTTAATTAACAGACCTTATTTAAATATCACTGATTGTTCCACTAATATCCTCTTTCTGGTCCAGGATACAAGCCAGGCAAATGCAAATAACATAAGGCACGTTTGCTAGGCAATGCCTTATCTAGACAAGTCCCCAACTGCTCTCAGCCCCTTCCGCCTGGATGCTCCAGAGCTGACATTGCACCCACAGGATCATATGATCAGGATATTGAAATTAACATGGAAGTCATGACTTTTTATGCTTTTGGCACAGGTTAGTCTAATCAGTAGAAGCTAATGCAAACCCAAAATTTACATTTATATGTAAGGAATAAAGAAAACAGTAAAGAAAGGTGGACAGAAGCTTTAGTTAAGAAGCCTTGCACAGAAGCCACTGGCTCTTGTCCTTGCTCTTTCTGTTGAGCAATGCTGTCCCCAGGCATAACAACCTGCCACCACCCTACCCGTCAGTCAAGGTCCATTAAATGAGATGATGCATGGAAAGGATTTAGTTCAATGAGCACATAGAGAGGACAGAATGAGTGTTGGTTATAATTTGATGTTACTCATTCTGTCTTCTTGAAACTTCTGATTCAATGCATAAAGCATGACAGGCCCATTTTTCTAAGGCCCATCCTGTTCTTTGAGTCTTTCTCATAGCCCCAGTGGAACACATCCTGATTCATATTGCGGTTATCTCTGTGCTTATCTTACACCCCTACTAGATTGTAAATTCAATCCTTCTATCTCCCATGGCGGCTTCTCAGGCATCATGCGGATCTCACTGCCAGCAGCTTGCCTCTCAAATGCACTGGGGCGTCCAGCCTGCATATCCTCTCATTTAATTTATCACTAAACACTCTAGGCTTTAACTTGTTGTAAGCATCTCCAAATAAAAGCTGCCATTGTGGTCAAGAAGGGATGCTCCTGTTCAAAACTAGGCCTCTTATGAGAGTCAAGTTTTTAACCTCCTCTTCAGGAAAGAAGAAAACACCTCTATTCAGGTGGGCAACTTACTGATTATGAGGACTTCAGAGCAAGGTCTGTATTTTGGGTACCTCATCATGGTACTGACAAGTTACCTTTAGGTAAAAGAAAGACAAAGAAAGTTTAAGGAGGTCAATGATGCTTCTAGCACTCTGGGTCTTCGGATCTTCAAAGCACTTTACACAAATCAACTAATGAACACTTCATCACACAGCATGTAGGTTCCGCCAGGAATTGGAAGGCTCTAGGCTTCCATCTTGCAGCCAGAGACTTGAAAGGGGCTGAGTAATTTGCAGTTAACAACTGCATTTATGATTGTGATTCCTAAAAGAGAGACCATCAAATCTCTTGTCTTTCACTGCCTTTCACTGAGTCCTTGCTAGATGTTTGTTGAATGACAGAATCACAGTGAAGGCAGATGGTAAATGTGGCTCTACCTCTGCTGCCCACTTTCCACAGGTCTAATTAATAGGGGCCAGGCCAAGTTCTCCCTAGGAATTTCTTTCGATGCCATGCTAGCTCATTCAATTTAAAACACTTTAGGGTTATGGATCCTTTATAGAAATCCGATGAAAACTATAACCCTCGTCCCTAGAAAAATGCTAAGTGCAGACGTACACACCGTAAACATTTGTGTGACTTTTCAGAGTCCCTCTGAAATCCAAATTAAGACTCTCTGCTGTAGATATTGTTGGGAGTCAGCAAGCTTAAAAGGGATCACCCATATCCAGGTTTGGGAGCAACAGTTTATTCTTCCAAGAATACTTTGTTTCACTGGTTTGAAAACAAAATTTAGAAGTGCAGTTACCCTTTTTCGGATTAGGCATCGAGAACATATGACTATATATTTAAAAAAAAAAATACTAAACAAAATAGGTGCTTTCTGGTTGCAGCCCCTTGCAATGACTATGAGGACTTGTTTTTCTTCTTCTTCGGCTCATTTAATGACATATTCTCATATTTGAGAAAGTAGAAAAAGAACTGCCTGTCTCCTCAGCGAGTAGATGTGTGACTGGGGAAAACTTTTTTGAAAACCTGCTTGGCAGCGTTGACAGCAATGTTAGCTAAATCCTCCATGAATACCACCCCCAAACAGAGCTAAACACATCATGATAGGAAGCACTATCATCCAGCAACTAATATCCACCCTATTGAAAGTCAGTAAGGAAAAGTAGCTTGTGCACACCCAGATGGAAAAGAGCCTTACTTTCTAGGAAAACTGAGCATTCCAGAATGATGCTGGGGGGAGGCCTGGAAGAGATCAAAAGGGAGTTTGTAGTCCATCTGAAGTGACTCTTTAAAAACGAGAGCTTGCATTTCCATGGCCAGCCTTGAAACTGGAATCTCAGGTCCCTTCTGCAAAGGTGTGTGGTATTCACAAATGCCCAAATCTTAAAGAAGCTTAGGTGCATGAGAAAATCACATGAGCAAATCACTTTCCGATAATGTTTCTTGGTAGAAAAGAAGAAACTAGAAAGTTTGGAGCCAAGGGAGAAGATTCTATAAATAAAAGCCAAGGATAAAATATTTTCCACACTTCTCACTAATTGACCTGTAAATTTGCACCTTCACCCAGATGTCCTTAAATGACTGTGTGATCCAACATCTACAACAGAAACCTTGAAGTTCCAGTCCATGATTCTTAGGTAAGATAAGATAACCAGCCAGGAGGGCTAATCTGCTTCCTGGGTATCTTGTCAAATGTCCTAGAATTTTTCTCCTGATCCATTCTTTCTTTCCTGGTTGAAAGTTACGTGCTCCTTGCACAACTAAAATAGTCAAGTGTAAATGTCAGACTCACTCATGTTTGAGTGCTCGGCTCATCTGTTTGTCCAGGTCAACCTTGGGAAGCTCCCATCTCCACAGCACAGTGAGGTTGTGGGTCAAAGTCCTCCGCTATCCTGAATTTGAGAGTCCTGGCATCAGATCTGTGTTTAGATCCTGGCTCTGCCACCTCCTGGCTTTGTGAGGTAGGCAGCTTACTTGAACTCCTTGATTCTTAATTACTTCATCTATAAAATGGGCCACATGCCTATTTCATTAATTTGTGGTGAGGATTAAATAAAATATTAAAGTTCACGTAGTTTCATCTGCCTCATTCTATGAAGAGTTTTCAGTGGTTCACCCACACAAACACATATTGAAATAAAAGAAAGAAAAGAAGAAGGAAGGGAGGGAGGGAGGAAGGAAAAAAGAGAATGAACATAATTTAAATGAAGATACTAGATGTTTAATAAAATATTTATTCTTTTCAATAAAAGTGATATGTTCAATGATATATATTCATTTTTAAACTTGAGGTTTCTAGAGTGTGTTTTATTTTAGGAACTTTAACTTCAGAACAAATGTACAGAAGTTGAAAGAAAACACAAGATATGAATTTTTCAACCTACTTTTCAATTTCAATTAGTTTCTGTCCCTGAACAGAAATGTCATTCCTATAACTAGTTAGTCATGTTGCTAGCACTCTATCCCAGGTCCCTTTCCTGGACAGGAAGTTGAGACATCAGTAGTCTTGTTTTACCTCCAGGATGGCAACACTCACATCAGGGTGTTAGAGGCATTTGAACCAGAGCAACTCCATCTTGAATAGGAGCTGGGGACTGGGTTGCATTCCCAGATTGTGAGGCATTCTAAGACATGGGATGAGAGGAGGTTGGCACAAGATACAGATCATAACGACCTTGCTGATATGATAAAACACTGCAATAAAGAAGCCAATCAAATCCCATCAAAAGCAAGAGGGCAACGAGAGTGACCTCTGGTTGTCCTCACTGCTACACTCCCACCCAAGACAGTTTGCCAATGCCATGGCAGCATCAGGAAGTTACCAAATACGGTCTTAATAGCAGAGGCATGAATAATCCATTCCTTGTTTAGCATATCATCAAGAAATAACCATAAAAATGGGCAATCCGCAGCCCTCAGGGCTGCTCTGTCTATAAAGTAGCCATTCTTTTATTTCTTTACTTTTAAAATAAACTTTCTTTGACTTTACTTTGTGGACTTGCCCTGAATTCTTTCTTGTGCAAGATCCAAGAACTCTCTCTTAGAATCTGGATCTGGACCCTTTTCCAGTAACAAAGGTGCTGTCAAGAGACAGAGGTTGGTTGATGCTTCTTAACCTTGTTAATGTCAAATTTTCTGCATCTAAGTAGTGCTTTGAAAGCCCCAGTAAGGTGTAAGACATGAGAACTTTTGTGCCTATTGGAAATCAGAAGATGCCACACCAAAGTACACAGGATTACTAAGCCAAAGGCAATGAAGAAGAGTTGCAGGAAAGCACTCTGCCCTCCATTTGCCCAAAAGCAGGATATAGACGTACAAAGGCAAAAAGTTTCCACGCCCTCACCTACCACAGAGAAGAAGCATTAACCATTTAAGACAACTTTAGCCCAGGGAGGTGGTAGCAGTGGAATCTACATTCGCCAGCTTTCCTAACTTGCTATTAACTGCCCTTAGTTTACCTTCCCACAAGTTGCTACTCCGCACAAAGTTCCTTTCCTTCGTTTTGTCACTTCTCTAAAATTTTACTGTACTTTATTAAAGATGCTATACAAGCTGTAATTCAAATTCACCTCTGAGAATTATTCATTTCCTGGCATCTCCCATGTATATATAAAAAATCTACATCTTAATAAATGTGTTTATTTGTTCTTATTAATCTGTCTTTTATTACAGGGGTCCATTCCAACTAAGAACCTATGAGCACTGGAGAAAAAAATATTTTTCTTCTCCCACATGCCCGTGAGAAAAACAGACTTGGAAGGAAAAAAAAAAGGCTTTTCCATAACTAATTAGTGGTGTCGCCAGCACTCTATCCCAGGTCCCTATCGCAGAGGGATCCTCTATACGTGGTATTATGTACCCCCTATACGTAGTACTATGAAACTTTTAAATCTCTACTTTGCAAATTTTCCTTCCTTGCTCCATACTGAGCTGTGGTTCCATTTGTGCTTCTGTTTCTTATGAGTTATATCTTTGTTTTACCCAAGGATCAAGATATTAACCTCCTGGAGTGACTGTACCTAGCAACAAGCTGCAGCGGAGATGAGAAAAAAACATCCTCATCCATTTCTTGCAGCTTAGCTCTCCTTCATACAGATGAATGGTTGGTGCCTCTTGGAAAGGTTATTTCTAATGATTACTCCAAATATATGAGCAATAGATTTCACCCATTAAGCAAAATTCTTGAATTCTGACATTTTAACAAAAGTGAAAATCTGAAAGCAATCCTAATGCTTTTTTCTTCTGGGACAGAAGTGTGAAAATAGCATATTTAAAACTTCTCTTCATCAATTTCTGCTGTCCCTACCCGATGACACTGTCAGACCCGGCTCCCAATGCTTTGTATGCATTAAGCCTCACGCTAGGCAATGGAATAAGCACTTCTACCATCCCCATTTACCAATGAAGACACTAAAGTTGAAGGAGGTTGTCATTCAAAGTCGTGAAAGTAGCAAGTAGCAAAGCTGGGATTGAATTCCAGGAGTTTCTCACTCTAGAGCCTGTTCTCTATCCCACTGCCATTTACTGCTTTCTCTGCTCTGTGTAAAGAAACTACTTAAGATTCTAGAATGTTGACAATATCTTGGCTTTCAAAATGTAAGTTTTTGGTTACAGTAGAAGAAATGGATAACAGAGACAACCTTACCATCTTAGCCTTTCACTTGGAAAAACAAGCAGCCACACACACCCCACTTCTAAATGTATGCATTACGTGCCAGGCACCAAGGAATGCCAACGATGATTAAGATACAATTTTTAAGAAATCACAGCTTGATGGGGGGATGGGGGGAAGCAGAAGATTTTATCTTTATTTAGCAGTATGAAAGAGATACAATTACAAGGTGAGAGTAAATAAGAACTCTTTCTGAGGATGTCAGTAAAGGTTCCTCTGAAGAGGTATCTTCTCGAACTGACTTTGAAGCATGGCAACTTTAGGAAAAGGGCACTTCGTTTCTAAGTCCAGGCAAGGGTAAGGATGTGGTGCAGGGAATGTGTGGCATGTAGGGGCCTGGGGCTGGAGGGGCAGAGATGAGGCTGTGGTGAGGTTGGTTTGGGTCAGATTATAACAGGGTCTCACCCTGTATTTTTGGGACAGTTCCCCAGTGAGCTCTGCTGGAGGATGTGTCGTAAAATGATGTCTCAATTTTGTGCCCAGAAAATATATTCGCTAATGCTAAGAACTGTGTCTTAATGTGTTTTAAAAGCAGAGCCTTTATTAAACTACACCCAACTGTAACCCCGGGGAGGAGCAGAGGCTCCCGAAGATGCTTTCAGTTTTCGAGATCAGATGGTTTCCCCAATGTGCTACGGTCCTTGACCACTCTTACCCCAGGAATAGGGAAAGGATCCCAGAGACATGGTGAGCTTCCTGTTTGAATAAATATCTTGGACCCAGAGAGTTTAGCAGAGAGCCATTTATTAGGCAGAGAGAGAGAGAAGGAGAGAGAGCTCCTAGGCTGCCGTGGGAGGGGATCCAAGGGTAGAATCCACATAGGTAAGGGGCAGGGGGATTTTAACCCAGGAGTTATTCCCGCCCATTCATGTTCTCATCCAATGAAAGGAGTTCTTTTAAACTTCCTCTGGAGTGATTGATCTTCAACCCTGATACTGGATTGGCTGCTAGGTCTGCAACAGAGGCCCTTCCTCCCAGAGCTTTCCATGGGCTTTTTGGACAAACAGGCTCACCTGGAATTTCTGCTGAGCCCTTATGGGAAAGTCAAAGAACTTTACGTTCCGGATGGGGACGTGGATGGAGGCATGGTGCTGGAAAATTCCTGCCTTTTAAACCACGCCCCTTGTGGACTCAGTTTTCCTTAACACAGTCCCTCAATACTATATAAACATTTTTGTATTAATGTTTGATTCAGCAGAAAGGCAGTGGGTGTGGCAGAAAAACAACCTTTGGAGCCATACACCACTGGGCTCAAATCCTTGTTACTTTCCACCCCTCTAATCTTGGGGAAATGGCCTCATGTTTTAGAACCTTGGTTTTCGTATCTATAAAATAGGAATGATCAAAAGTGATATCCAAAATATTTAACAACTGGTCCATACAGGCACCCAGCAAATGAAAGAGAAGCCAGTCCTTTGGGACTCTACCTGTGAGCACTGCCTGCATATCTACCTGCAGATGATGAAACCTTCTTTGTAGGGAAGAAGTGAGAATTAACTGGTACAGAATCAGGCCTGTAGAAATGATCCACAATGGCTAAGGAGTCAGAAGCTCATCTTCAACTGTCTCACATCTTTGGAAAAGATGACGTCTTGGCTTTCTAGTCATGCAGATATTTCTCTCAAACTTGCATCTTTGCTGTAGTTGAAAGGAAGCCCATCCTTTTTAATCAATACAGGCTCTGAAGGATTGCTTTTGTCTATGCAGTCATGATGAAGTTGGAATGGGGGCCATTTTGGCTATAGAGATCTTAGTTCTACAAAGGAAGCAAAGAAATTTGTGTGTGTGTGTGTGTGTGTAAAGAATATTGGCAGGATCTACCACAATTAAAAATGCACACTCCCTGACATGTGAGAGACTGGGATGCATATCTTTCTTCTCCCAGGGTGCCTCCTTGACAGTGGAAGCTAGGAAGCCACGCATGTCCCAGATTCCTTTGCAGATAAGGTTTCAAGTGTGAATGAGATTCCTTCCATCCGAAGTACCATATGAGATTTGGAAGGCAAAAATGAAGCTGACATTTGCTCCTGTTGCATTTGTGGTCACTAGCTTTGTGAGTATCAAAGGTCAGGGCATATAACATCCATTTTACTGGCACAGGTTAATTCTGGAGCAGAGGCAGCAGCAGCAGCAGTGGTTTCCTGATCATCACTGATTCCTGATATTGCTGCTTCTTGTTCATGGCTCCGTGCTGGTGGGATTCCGGGAGCTGACATCTATATGGCAACTTCCCAATTAGGCAGCAGCTCCTTTGGTGGATCAGTCCAACAGCGTAACTTTGACAATCATTCCTGAAAGTTCAAACTCAAGTCTTTACCCCCTGGAAAAGATTTGATTCTCTGGAACTTAATGTATGCTGATTAAATTCTCCAACCCATCTTCTGGGAATTTAGCCAACAAATATACCTATAATCCATATGTATCCAAAAATGCATGTATAAAATTCACTAAAGCATGGCTTTATATCAGGAAAGATTTGGAAATCACCTACATGTACATTAGTAAGGGATTGGTTAAATAATATTATATCTACATACTCAAGTCTTATGCTGACAATTTTTTTTCCAAAGAAAATGTATCTAGCTGTACAGCTATGGAGAGATATTCCTAACATAATGTTAAGTAATGTGCTAAATATCTTATTTTATTTTTTTTTGCCTGGATAGCTACACCTACCCCTCACAGCCCATATGCTTGGAAAATGATAACTCCACCCCTGGCTCTCAGGTGAGCCTTTCCTTGGCTCAAACCTAATGAATTCATGTAACCCATCCTTTTCTAAGGAGATTGGTTCCAATGGGGCACATGACCCAATTCCTGCCAGTAAGATGTGAAAAATTGTTGGCTTGAGCCTCCAAGGGAAAAAACATTAAAATTAATGTTTTCTGGCTCTTCTGAGAGAATTTCAAGAAATAACCCTCTCTCTTTCTGCCTACATACGGACATGTAGGTATGTAGCCCTAGGGATGTTAACAAGTCATATGACAGCCGGGATGGGAAGCCAGCCTTAACAATGACACCAGGAAAGGCAAAGCAGACAGAGAGAAACCAGACCTCTGATAACAAAAATAAGCCACTGAGCCAAATCCACCTTGAATCAAGCTCTTTCTCTGAACTTCTAATTATGTAAGTCAACAAATTCAGTTTCTTATGCAGGATAGTTTGGTTTTGGTTATGTGCAATGGAACCTATTCTATAAATTCAGTGTGTAAAAAGGCAAGGAGCCAAAAAAAGATGCGTAATGCATTATCCCACTTGTGTTAAAAATGAAAAATTTTAAATACACATATACAAATGTACTTTATTGTGTATAGACAAATTTTAAGAAGAGACACAAAACTGTTCATTGTAATGATTTCTGAGGAGTGAGTTAGGGAAGTCTGGGGTAAGAGGGAGACTTTTCATTATTTATCTTTTTATATTTGAACTTATTTAATCAATTACATATATGACGTTAATAATTCTACTTTTAAAATAGAATCATCTATTTTGCTCATGAAGAAATATTGGGCTGGGGGCAGTGGCTCACACCTGTTATCCTAGCAGTTTGGGAGGCTGAAGCGGGTGGATCACAAGGTCAGGAGTTCGAGACTAGCTTGGCCAACATGGTGAAACCCCATCTCTATTAAAAATACAAAAAATTAGCCAGCTGTAGTGGTGGGTGCCTGTAATCCCAGATACTCGGGAGGCTGAGGCAAGAGAATCACTTGAACCTGGGAGGCAGAGGTTGCAGTGAGCCGAGATTGTGCCACTGCACTCCAGCCGGGAGACAGAGTGAGACTTCTTCTCAAAAAAAAAAAAAAAAAAAGAAAGAAAGAAAAAGAAATATCGACATATCGACACATAGAAAAATGGTTTGGATCTATTCAATCATCGTTTGCACAGGCAGAGGGAAAGAAAAGCTCCTCTTTGGGTGACATCATCTCTGCACTGGGAAGCGGGGCCGGAGAGAACTCGGGGTCTGTATCCCCTGTAGCCAAGTGTCATTTAGGAAACGGCAGCTGGCTTCAGACTTCAGATGTAGAGGATACTCTACCATGTTTATCTGCATGATCTCATTAACATACGGAATTTTAAGAAGTCTGCATCACAGAAACAGAGAGCAGAAGGGTAGTTACCAGGAGCCGGAGGGGTGAGAGAAATGAGGTTGGTCCAATGGCACAAACTTTCTGTTATAAGATGAATACGTTCTGAAGACCTAATGTACAGCATGGTGATTATAGTTAATAATAATGTATTATCTGCTTGAAATTTATTGGGAGAGTACACCTTAAGTATCATCACCACAAAAAAAGTTAACTGTGTTAATCAGCTTGAGTGTGGTAATTTCACAACAGGTAAGTATATCAAAACATCACGTTGTACACCTTAAATGTATGCAATTTTTATTTGTTAATTATATCTCAGTAAAGCTGGGGAAGATGTAGCGGATGCTATCTATTGACAACATGTCATGAGGTTTCGTGGACCTCATGCAATTAAGCTGTCCCTGCAAGAAATCTGGGGGCAATCTAAGAAGACCTGCCCTTGAGCTTTCCTTTCCCTATGCAGTTGAAGAACGTTTTCTTTAGTCTTGGAGGCTTCTGGAGAAAGACCAGTTGAGAATCTGCCATCTCTTTTTTTTTTTTTTTTTTGGTCACCCAGGCTAGAGTGCAGTGGTACCATCTTGGAACTGCAACCTCCGCCTCCCGGGTTCAAGCAATTCTCCTGCTTCAGCCTCCAGAGTAGCTGGGACTACAGGCACCCGCCACCACGCCTGGCTAATTTTTGTAATTTTTAGTAGAGATGGGGTTTTCGCCATGTCGGCCAGGTTGGTCTCGAACTCCTGACTTCAGGTGACCCACCCCACTCGGCCTCCCAAAGTGCTGGGATTACGGGCATGAGCCACCATGCCCAGCCCCATCACTTGTTTTTTACAGCATTCACTTCAACTGCAGCAACTTTAGAGTGGACAGGGAGAGACAACCTCTGGGCTCTTTATAAGCTTCTCCCTCCCTCTAAATGCCACGCAATCGTCACAGGAAACCTTGCCTGGCTTTTTCCTTCCTGCATCTCTCTGCTCCCTTTACCTTGAATTCCATCACAGGTCGGGTTTCCTGGGAAGCAGGCTAAAGGCCTATTTTTTAAATTATTACTATTATTACAATCTTTAAAAATCAGATGATCCTATTTGTAAAACTAAAATGTAGAGAACAGACACATGCCCCCATTCTTTCCCAGTTACAGAGTTCAAGGGACTAAGATGGTGGGACCTACAATTTCTAGGCACTGCACTTATTTTTAAAAGGGAGAAAAGAAAAAAGAAACCTAAACGATGCTATTACGGCGGCTAATTAAATTTCTTCTCTGCTGTTACCATGCATTCATTTTTGAGGATCATTACTTTTCGTGTAGCTTCTCTCAAGAGCTTGGTTTAAGGTTTAAGTTAAGGAAACCACAAGGCAAGCCTTAAAGCCATGGGCCGTGCATCCTCCATCCATGGCAATGTGCACCCTGTTCAAGAGAACTCCTGCAAGAGAAAATGATGACCAAGTTGTCATTTCTTTTGAAGTACTTGAACCAAAAAAGGAAGGGAGAACAGCTATTCTTTTTATAGAAGGACATCCACTGAGCTGATAGATAGAAATGTGTTTGCATATAGCCTTTAGCTAATGATCAAAGTTCAGGGTGTTCATTTCCTATTTAATATTCATTTATTCCACCAAAAGACACAAGTTGCCCTAGATGTGCCAGGAGCTCTGACATATGTAAGGGAAAGAGTGTAGAGAGTAGGTGAGGCTCAAAGACAGCTTTGGGGAGAAGGTAGCACTAAGCTGGCCCCAGGGGTGTGTGCTGGAGACAGCTCAGACTGGCGCAAGGCAATCATGCACACCTCTTCTCAACTCCACGTTCATTCCCATTTGGTTCATAATTTGAAATGGGCCATTGTGGGATTCTTTACACCACAGAACTGGCAAACACTACAATCACACAGCTTCTTTCTCTCCCCTTCTGGAGAGCCAGTCTACCAGCTGCACACTGGCTGCACCTCACTTTCCAGATGAGAAACTGAGGCAGAGACAGGAAGGATGTCTAATTCTTTGTCTTCCTTAGTCCATCAGCACAGTGTTTACCATACCACAGATGCCCAATGACTACATGTGACTAACTAAAATGGGGGCATTCAAGTTGCTTTCCTCCTTCTAAGTTATTGATAAACACAATTGAAAGTGTAAAAAATAATGCAATTGTATTAAACCAAAATGCAGTGGCAGAAACAAATACCTAGACCTAAGAAAACATACCAAGTATTACAGAAAAAATAAGTTGCTAACATTTTTTGCTAGAATGAGCTTTGATTACTTTTTGTCTGTTTTCCTAATCAAATTAGACCCTTTTAAGATCTCAAAGGATATCCCAGAACCTACAAATTTTGGACTGAGGCTCTCCATTTTGAACAGCAAAAGTCTTCATTCACTGCATAGGCGTTTCAGGCACTGAACAAAGCGTTACCCCAAAGTGAAATGGATGCTCTGTGCAGCCAAATAGATAGGTAAAGGCCAAGTAAAATTTCAGCAGGTGATACCTGCAAGTTAAAACAAAAAACCAACCTGCCAACATTTGGAAATGTGTGTGGGCAAAAGCAAATAATAGCAAATGTATGTTTTTCATTAGAAAATGATAGAAGTTTGATGTGAAATTTGAATAATAAGGGGTATCCATCATTAAATAGGTCATTTTTATTCTTACCTTTTCAAAGTACCTAGAAAAAAATAAAGAATTAAAGAAAGCATTAGTGATAAAGAGAGAGAACATGTAATAACTACCCACCAACACTGTATTGCACATGCCCAGTTGGAATCAAGTTACAAACAAAACTCAATTCTGAAACCCTCAGTGTATCCCTTACATTCCTCTGTCCACCACCCGCACGCCTCATTCCTCCCACCCTCCCCTCTAGTAATGATGTGAATGCTGAAAAGTCAAGCCTGGGTTAAGAAGGGACCAAAAAGAATGTTTTAGATGAAGTCAGATGTGACCCCTGAAATCAAGAGCATTTGCCAAGCATGGTTTTAATTATGGGGGCTCAGTCAGCTTCTCAGTATCTGCTCCTGGCTGCAGCTTGGTGCACCTCTAAAAATCTGCATGGCCTGCCTGCCTGCCAGCAGGAAGGGTTTATGGCCTCTCACTCCATTAAAAAATAAATAAATAAATCAGAAGCCCCTGAGGCAGTCACGTATTTAGAAGCAATGGAAATTGCAACCTGTTTGCCTCTTCGAAGACATTTAAATTCCCAGCCAAGGTACAGCCTTATAAGCTACCATTAAACCTTACTGTGAAGGAATGAGAATTTTTTGGCTCTGATGCAGTCTGACTTGTGGCATATGGCCCATCACTGAAAACCAGAGGCTCATCCTCTGTTTTTCAAGATCTCATAAAATTGTCCAGTTCTAATGGAAGGAAAGAGTTTTGCATCTTACAAATCTGTAGGTACTTCATTACAAGCTGGAGTTCTTTAAATGATGTCAGCAGAACGCTAAGGGCTAAGCCACTTCACAATACAAAGGAAATGAAGTCCATAAATGTGGGAGTTTGGGTCTAATATCACTGGGAAAAAAAAAATTGTAAGTCACTAGAAGGAAAGACATAAGTAAGCCGAGGACTGAAAGCAAGAAAAGAAAAAAAAAGCATCAGATCGTGGGGTAGGAAGGAGAATTTGAGAATCTGAAAACGTTTAGCTTTGAGTGCTAATCATCAAAATTTTCCTCTTCAAATAGTTGAAGTATTGGGGGTGATGATTGATTTTAGGTCTTAACTGGGCTAGGCTATTGTTGTTTGCTCAAATATCAACCTAAATGTTGCTGTGAAGTATTTTAAACCCATTGTTAACATATAAATCAGTGGACTTTGAGTAGATTACCCTTCATCATTTGGTGGGCCTCATCCAATCAGTTGAAGGCCTTTAGAGAAATGACTGAGATTCTCCAAGGAAAAAGGAATTCTACCTTTAGGTTGCCTCAGGCTCAAGACTGCAACGTCAGCTTTTTCCTGAATCTACAGCCGGTTGGCCTGCCCTAAAGATTTCAGACTTGCCAGCTCCCATAGCTTCAGGGAGGCAATTCCTTAAATTAACTCTCTCTCTGTAAACGTACATCCTATTGGTTTCTCCGCAGAACCTTGACTAACACAGTTGATATGTAAAGAAGAAAGTGAAAAGAGAACTAATGTTTGGTAGCATTTTATGATTTCCCATTCATCTCTTTTGTCCTGACAACAACCTTGTAAAGTAAACAATTGTCCCATTTTACAGATTAGAAAACCGAGGCTTTGATCTTGCTGAGAATCATGAAACAAGTAAGCAGTGAATCTTATTTTCACTCAGCTATGTCTGTCTCCTATGCCCAGTCCTTTCCAGAACATCACTTGGCCTCCCTGCAAGGCTTGTTCTGTGTCATTCCAGAAGGCAGAGCAAGGCCTCGTGCCTCCCATATGAACAAGCTATCCTCAGAGAGAGAAGCTGGTCTGTAGAGAGAGGTCGAGGTGGAAGAAAGAAAGTCTTAACGACATTCAATGCCTGAGCTTCAGTGCTTTCTCAGGCTAGCTCCATGCTGCCCCTTCACTGTCACGTTTATGTTTTGGTTTGGTTTGTATCAGCTTTATTGAGATATCGTTAACATACCATAAACTGAACATATTCAAAGTAAACAATTTGATAAGCTTTGTATGTATACATTTATGAAACTAATATCTGCAATCAAAATGATGAGCTTATCCACCTCTCTCAGAAGCTTCCTGTGTACTTTTGTGACATTTTTGTCCTCCCTGCTTCCAGTCCTTCTGCCAGCAATCACTGACCTGCTTCCAGTCTCTATAGATTAGTTTGCATTTTCTGACATCTTGTATAAATTGAATCATACAGTATGTACTCATTTTTTAAATCTGGTTTCTTTCATACAGCATAATTATTTGAAATTCGTGTGGTGTATGTATCAGTAAATTATTATTTTTTGATTCTGAGTTTTATTTCATGGTATAGATATGCCACAGTCTGTGGATCTGTTCATCTGCTAGTGAAAATTTGGGTGGTTTCCAGTTTGGGGCTATTATAAATCAAACTGCTTATGACCATTTATGTACAGGCCTTCATATGGATGTCTGCATGGGTTGGCAGCCTGTGGCTTGTTTTGAACTGCCTACAGACACAGCCACACACACTCATTTACTTGTTCATTTGAGATCTGTGACTGCTTTTGTGCAGCAATGGCAGAGTATGTTGCATTCTGGCTGGAAAAGGCTCAAACATTTACTTTATAGTTTTCAAACCCCTGCTCTTGTATGTATTCCTAAGAGTAGAGTGACTAGACATGAGCAGGTGTTTGTTTAGCTTTTCAGAGAATGCTTAACTGTTTTCCAAAGTTGTTACTTCATTTTACATTGCCATCGGCACCATATGAGAGTTCCAGTTGCTCCATATCCCTGCCCAAACTTAATATACTCATTCTTTTTAATTGTATCCATTCTAATAGACACGTAGTGGTATCTCATTGTGATTTTAATGAGCACTTCTGATAACTCATGATATTCAATCTCTTTTCCTGTGTCTGTTTTCTATCTCTGTATCTTTTTGGGTGAAGTCTGTTTAAATATTTTTCCTATTTGAGAGAGAGGGAATATTAATTTATTATTGAGTTTTGAGCATTCTTTATGTATTCTGGATACAAGTGTTTTATTAGATATGTAATTTAGTGATTTTCCTCCCAATGTGTGGCTTGTCTTTTCATCTTCCTGTCAGTCTTTCACAGAGCAAAAGTTTTTAATATCAATGAAAGCCAATTTATAATTTTTATTTTGCTTTAGATGTGATGTTTAAGAAATCTTTGCCTTACCCAAGATCATAACACTTTCCTTATGACTTTTATAGTTTGGGATTTTACCCAAAACTATTTTAAGAACTATTGAGAAATGATTAACTCTTTAAAGATGTGCACATGGATGCTCAATTGTTTCAGAATCATTTGTTAAAAAGGTTATCCTTCCTCTACTGAACTGTTTCTGCACTTTTATTGAAAATACATATATAGGTCAATTTCTAGATTTCCTCTTCTATATAATTAATCTATTTGTCTAAACTATCTTGATGCCAAGACCACACTGTTGATTATTATGGATTTATGATAAGTTTTGAAGCCAGGTAGTACAATTTTGTTCTTCTTTTTCAGAATGATTGCAGCCATTCTAGGTCTTCTGAATTTCCATTTGAATTTTAGAATCAACTTATCAATTTCCACCAAAAATAAAAAAAACATGCAGGGGTTTTTATGGGAAATGTTGATTTTATAGATCAATATGGGAAAAATTTACATCTTAATAATACAAAATACAAAATTCATGAACATGATATATCTTCCCATTTTTTATTTAGAATAGTATTCTTTAATTTCTCTCCATGATGATTTGTAATTGTCACTGCATAGATCTTACAACCAGAGGCTGATTGGGAACAACTGGTCCCTTGTACTACAATGCAGAGTCACAAAATAAACAACACATCCTGTCATTATTTAAAATTTTGATATTTTACTCATCATAGATTTTTTTGCACTAATTTTTATATTTTAAAATCGTGTGAATATTATTTATCTTGATTACCGAGTTTCTGGTGCCTTAAATTTTGGGCCTGAAGTGAATGCTTCTTAAAACTCCCTGTCATCCCAGCACTGCCTAAGTGTTTCATAATTTTTACACTAATGTTTTAAATTTGAATTTTCAATTATTCATTGCCAGCATATAGAAATACAATTGATTTTTTAAATATTGATCTTGTATATTGCAGCCTAACTTCCTAGTTCTGATACATTTGCTATTGAATAGAATCAGTATTATTTCACCCTTAAATACTTGGTGGAATGTACCCTTGAGGACACGTGAGCCTGGCATTTTCTTTGTGGGAAGGTATTTAGCTACAAATTCAATTTTATTAACAAATATCAAGGTATCCGGGTTACTGATTTCTTCATGAGCCTGCTTTGGTAGTTCGTCTTTTAAGGAATTTGTCTGTTTTTTTTATGTTGTTGAACTAATTGGCATAAAGTTATAATATTTACTTATTATCCCTTTAATATGTGTAAAACCTGTTTCTGTCACCTTTCTCATTTCTAATATTGGTAATTGTTTGTTTGTTTTTAATCTCTTTTTGTTCCTGAACAGTCATCTTTCTTCTAGAAGAAGAAACCTCAGCTTTTGAAAGCATGTTTCTAAATTGTTTTTTTAATTCCTTTTCATTCATTTTCACTCCAATCTTTTTTATTTCCTTTTTTTTTTTCCAACTTACATTGAGTTTTATTTGCTCTTTTCTTTTTAGTTTCTTAAGGTGGAAGGACTTGAGACTTTCTTCTTTTTTACTATGCGTAGGTGTTTAGTGTTGTAAATTTCCATCTAAATACCTCTTAAGCTGCATTCCACAAATTTTAATATGTTGTGGTTTCATTTTTGTGCAATTCAAAATAATATCTCATTTGCCTTTTTATTTTTTTCTCTGACCTAGGGGTTTGTTATTTAATATAAAATTATTTGAGGATTTTTTTCAGGTTTATATTTCTATTATTTATTTTTAATCTAATATCATGTCCGGGAATAATGGTTTTTATGAACTTAACATAATTTATTGATACCTTTTTATGGCCTAGAGTAAAATCTACTTTGGTAACTATTCCATGAGCACTTGAAAACGTGTTAGTTCTCTCATTATTGGGTGGAATGTTCTGTGAAATCAATTAGGTCCAATTGGCTGCTAGTGGTGTTCAAGACTTCTACATTTTTATTAACTTTCTGTCTAGTTGTTCTATTAATTACGGAGAGAAGGTTGTTGAAAAATCTAATTTTGGATTCTTCCAATTCATCTTTCATTTCTAACAGTTTTTGCCTCATGTATTCAAAGCTTTGTTGTTATGTGCATATACTCAAGATACTTCAGTATGTTCATAATTTTAAAAAGCCAGTTAAATAATCTTGTGGCCTCACCTTGCACCTTCAAACACTGGCAATCTTGAGATTTTATCCTATTCCTATATATGTATGAATAAACAGTATTTCTCCCAAATCAAATTGTTTCAGAAAACAATAACCAAACATATGTTTTAAAGCAGCATGTTTTCCTCTTCTTAAGGTACTTGAAATCTCATTGGAGAAGCAAAACCATGACACTATAGCGAACCATGCAAGGCCATTTGTTACTAATAGCTGGATCTGGCTCCGAAAAATTCTGCAGAATTCCAAAGAGGCTGGAGTTCAATCAGCACTGGGGCCTGTTTTCATGCTTTCATTCTTCTGTTCTGGCACCCTCCCTTCTGTCTTCTCTCTTCCTCTCTCTCTCTCCCTTCCTTCCTTTCCTTCATTTCACATTTACTTTGTACCTATTCCAAGTCCGTTTCTTTGTCAGGAGGAGGATACAGAGTTGATTCAAACAAAGTCCCTGACCTCAGAATATGTAAGAAGGGAAATTGGCTTGGAAGAAATGAGACTTGAGTTGACCTTGAAAGACAATAGCCGAAGGACATATAATGTATGATGAATAGAGCTGATACATTCATTATAAAATAAATTGTATGGTTGCCGGTAAAACCTGAGGTTTTAAAATCTTGCATTTTATTCTTGTTGATTAAAAACTAAAGGTGATTTTTGTTTCTTTTCTGTCATCATCACATAAGGGGACACTAAATGACAGAGAAATACATTCCTAATCACAGAACCTATGAATAACCGCTTAGAGATATTTTGGTAGTTTTCTAAGTCTATTTCTTGTGTAGTAGATATAATCATTAAGTTTTGTGTATTCATTTTCTTTTCTTTCTTTGTTTCTCTCTCTCTCTCTCTTTTTCAGGGTCTTGCTCTGTCACCCAGGCTGGAGTGTAGTGGCACATTCATCTCACTTTTGGGCTTAAGGGATCCTCCTGCCTCAGCCTCTTGAGTAGCTTGGAATACAGGCATGCGCCACAACACCTAGTTAATTTTTTTATTTTTTTAATAGAGACAGGGGTCTCACTGTGTTGCCCAGGCTGGCCTCTAACTCCTGGGCTCAAGCGATCCTCCTGCCTTGGCCTCCCAAAGTGCTGAGATTACAGGTGTGAGCTACCATATCTGGCCAAAATTTTCTGTTTTCTATAATTTTTATCAGCATAACTTTTTAAATAGTCTAACTGAATGGCTAAACAATAGTGTACTTTAAATTTTCCCTGTTGTTTTATATCTGAATTGTTCACTTGCCAATATAAACTACAGTAGATTTTTATAAACTCTATATTTATGACCTTAGTGTTTTATAGGTAAAACGAACTTTTAACGCGTATCAAGTACAACTGTCCATTTTCAGGCAAGAAACTGAAGACGGGTAATTGACTACTTTCTCGCAAGCTACACGTCTCAAACTTCAATGTGTGTGAAGATCACCTGAGGATTTTATTAAAACACAGTAGGTCTGGGGTGCAGCCCAATATTCTGCATTTATGATAAGCTTCTAAGTGGTGCAGATGATGCTCAAGGTGTGCTTTATGCCCCAGGCAAAGGTTTGGAAGCCAAATATGTCTGTCTGCAAAGCCCCAGCATACTGATTATTGCTTCTCTCTTCCAGGTTAACGCTACAGTGGCTAACTAGACCAATGGGTAGAAGCTTTCACATGGAATTGGAATTTAATTTGATTATCTTAGTTTAGGGTGTCTTTTCTACCAACCATTGGAGATATGCAAACTCCAGCTGAGCATCCAATTGGTGGAGACGTTTAATGGAAATTCAGCAATGGAGGGGAGCATCCAGCATCTGCTGACCTTGACGTTCTTCCCAACTCCAAGGTTAGGGTTTTAGAAGTTATTATTGACTTTTTTGAATGTTTATCTTAACAGCTAGTTCTCCACTCATTTAAGATTCAAGGAGCAATTTTCTGACAGAATGTGATGGTTAATACTGTGGGTTAATTTGACTGAATTGAAGGATACAGAGTATTTGTCCTGGGTGTGTCTGCATAGGTGCTGCCAAAAGAGATTAACATTTGAGTCAGTGGACTGGGGAAGGCAGATCCACTCTTAATTTGGTGGGCACCATCTAATCAGCTGCCAGTGAATATAATGCAGGCAGAAAAACAGACATGAGAGAGATGAGACAGGCCTAGCCTCCCTGCCTACATCTTTCTCCTGTAGGGAGAGATGTTCTTGCCCTTGAACATCAGACTCCAAATTCTTCAGCTTTGGGACTCGGACTGGCTTTCCTTGCTCCTCAACTTGCAGATAGCCTATGGTGGGACCTTGTGATCACATAAGCTAATACTTAATAAACTCCCCTTTATAAATAGATAGATAGATAGATAGATAGATAGATAGATAGATAGATAGATAGATGATAGATAGACAGATAGATAGATAGAGATATTCTATTAGTTCTGTCCCTCTAAGAGAACTCTGACTAATACACAGAAGTTGCATTGTCAGGCAGAAAAATCAGATGAAATTAGACTTTTTTTTTAAACCAAAGTGGCGGGGGTTGGAGACCTAGGCAGGAGACGGCCAGAGTTGTCACATGAAAGAAAATCCTCTCTCTCTTTTGGAAAAATAAAACCTCACATGTGAGAAATTTTCAGTAATATAATTTGCATTTGAAGAAAATGTCAGAATTATTTAACACAAGATGGGAAGCAAAAGTGAAAATGTAAATGATTGGGGTCTCTTTACAAAAAGGAGATAGTGTCACTTACTACAGACGCATTTCTCTCTGCAAGGTTTTCAAATGATAATGTTCTCCTTGAAACATGTTAAATGTCTGAATCGTAAATTTCAAATTGTCACTGCATGATGAGTTCTAGCATTAAAGAGAAGGAAAGATCTGCTTGTTTTTCATGCATGCTACATTAAAACTCCTGAAAATTCACATTTGAGATGTTGATTTTACTTCAATTTTCCAAAAACTGGAGACCCTGTTTGGTGATACATAGGTGCGTGGACAAGCAACAGTGCCACAGAGATCACCTTGAGCAGCCCATGACTCTGAGATAGATAGGTAGGTAGATGATAGATAGATAGATAGATAGATAGATAGATAGATAGATAGATAGATGATAGATAGATAGATAGATAATAGATAGATAGATGATAGATAGATAGATAGATAATAGATAGATAGATGATAGATAGATAGATGAGTAGATATCTAATGAGTATCTCTATTAGTGCAGTGTCCTGGGGTCCCATTTCCAGTTACCTGTCAGACTTTTCTTCCCGGGTTGGACACTTGCAGCACAGTCTGTCTAAAACCAAGCTCATTGTCCACCTTCTGCTGCCAAACCAGGTCCTCTTCCTGATTCTGAATAAATTTGTGTCATCACCTTCTTCTCAAAAGTGCAGATCAGACCCTAAACAGATTCTCCAACACCCAGTTCTCCACCCTCATGGCAAGTCCTGTTGATTCTCTTGTTCCAAATGATTTAAAAATTTGATCTTCACAGGTTCTTGCAGTCTTGGCTTTTCTGATGCATCCTCTATACTGAAGCTACGTTGTTCCTTTTAAAGGACAAATCTTCTTCCTCTTAAGTACCAGGTCACTCATTCATCAGGAGAATCTTTGACTGACTACAGCCTTCCTCACCTAGCTAGCTATCAATGTCTTTCCTGAACTGCCCTCTCCTATTCTGTTCAGCCTCATTCCTATTGAAGCTGCAGTCTAGCTGCTCAAAAGAATGCTGTTCCTGAAGACACACAGATCATTTTGCAGCCAGGCGCAGTGGCTTATGCCTGTAATCCCAGCACTTTGGGAGGCTGAGGCGGGTGGATCACCTGAGGTCAGGAATTCGAGACCAGCCTGACCAATATGGTGAAACCCCTTCTCTACTAAAAATATAAAACTTAGCTGGTGTGGTGGTGTGTGCCTGTAATCCCAGCTACTCAGGAGGTTGAGACAGGAGAATTGCTTGAACCTGGGAGGTAGAGGTTTCAGTGAGCCAAGATCACACTGCTGCACTCCAGCCTGGGCGACACAGCAAGACTCCGTCTCAAGAAAAAAAAAAGAAAGAAAGAAAAAGAAAGATCGTTTTGCAAAGTGGTTACTGATTACTGGGCTTTGGATTCAAGTCTCAGCTCTACTCTTTTCAAATTGTGCAGGACTTTGAACTCAACTCTGAGTCAGTCTCCTCATTTCTAAAAAGAGAATACAAATAGTGCCTACCTTTCATAGTAGGTGCGAGGTTTCAAGTAACAATGCCGAGGTCTTCCAGTTTCTGCTCAGGATATAAAGAGCTGGGAAAAGCATTGTTCCTGATCTTTTAAGAAAAAGAAGTCAAACAAATGGCAAGCTGGTGAACTTTCTCTAATAAGTCAATCTTTTTTCTTGAGATGGAGTCTCGCTCTGTCACCAAGGCTGGAGTGCAGTGGTGCAATCTCGGCTCACTGCAACCTTCGCCTCCTGGGTTCAAGCAATTCTCCTGCCTCAGCCTCCTGAGTAGCTGGGACTATAGGCACCTGCCACCATGCCTGGCTAATATTTGTAAGTTTTATATTTGTAGTAGAGACAGGGTTTCATCACATTGACCAGGCTGGTCTCAAACCCCTTACCTCATGATCTGCACCCTCCCTCAGCCTCCCAAAGTGCTGGGATTACAGGCATGAGCCACTGCACCCAGCCACAGCATTTTTGAAAGAGAGGAACAATGGGTGTCGAATAATTAGGCTCTGTTCTCAAGGGCACACAAGGAGTTTCTTTAATGGCCGTCGGAAAATCATGGTCAAGTGCTCTAAGTCTGCTTTCTGGAGTTGGTGGGCTATGTCTTGGCAAGCACAAAATGTGAAAAGTTTTACCAGACATGGGATCATTTTGTATGATTTAAGCCTATTCTGTCAGTTAGATTAAAGTAAAGATTAATAAGCCCATTTCACAGACGATAAACAGGTTCAGGGAGATTAAAGTTTGTCCAAGGTCAAAGGGAAGTATCACTAAGGAGACAATGAGGGAAAAAAGCTGGAGAGAGGAGAGTGGAGAGGAGGAGGGGGACAATCATTCAGGACTTGGAGCTCTTCTTGAAGATGGTATCCCATGCACAATTTGAAACTGTAGATATGTTTTAAGAATACACAAATACGATCTGATGTGGGTTTGGGTGTTAGCCTTTTTTGCTTTTTTTGAGGTGGAGTATCACTCTGTCACCCAGGCTGGAGTGCAGTGGCACAATCTCAGCTCACTGCAACCTGCCCCCTGGGTTCAATTCTCTTGTCTCAGCCTCCTGAGTAGCTGGGATTACAGGCATGTGCCACCATGTCTGGCTTTTTTTTTAATTTTATTTTTAGTAGACTTGGGGTTCCACCATGTTGGCCAGGCTGGTCTTGAACTCTTGACCTCAAGTGATCCACCCATGTCGGCATCACAAAGTGCTGGAATTACAGGCATGAGCCACTGCACCTGGCCTAAGGGTGTCAGCTTTTCAACTGATGCATTTTCTTTATAGTATATTAGTGGAAAAAACAAACTGTTCCTCCTAATATCCTCTCACCACACAGAACACTTTTGTGACCCCAGATGTATAGGAATTTTTTCCCACTAACAACTAACTCTGCAGATGAGTCTGCAGTGGACAGCGACTGGTTGCCCTCTAATTCAATTCAATTATGACACTATCTACCAGGAGATAGCATTAGATCTCACAGGTCAGAGGCTCAGTCCCCAAGAGTGCCCCTCACCTTTGATGCCAGTCACAAACACAAGATTGTCACTTGTACTTCTGACCGACTGGCTATAAATCTGGAGCTCCCACGACTTTCTCCTCAGGTTTGATTAATTTGCCAGAGTGGTTCACAGAACTCGGGAAACACTCAGATTTACTGATTTGTTATAAAGGATGTTACGAAGGATACAGATGAAGAGATGCACAAGGCACCGTTATGTTGGAATGGGAGTGAAGTTTCTGTGCCTTCTCTGGGTATGCACCACCCTCCAGAAACCTCCATGTGCTCAGCTATCCAGGAGCTCTCTAAACCCAGTCCTTTTGAGGTTTTTATGAAAACTTCATTATAAACATGATTGATTCGATCACTGGCCATGAGTGATCAACTGAAACTTCAGCTGCTCTCTCACTCCTGGAAGTCTCAGGTGGAGCTCAAAGTCCCAACATCTAAACCTGCCTTGGTCTTTCCTGTCACCTGCCCCAATCCTATAGCTGTCTAGAGGCCCCCAACCAGTAGTAATCTCATGAACATACAGAAGACACTCATTTTTTTCTTTTTTTAAACATTTTATATTTTATTTTAGACATGAGGGATACATGTGCAGGTTTGTTACATGGTATATTGCATCCAGGTAGCAAGCATGGTACCTAGTAGGTAGTTTTTTTATTTTTTGAGATGGAGTCTTGCTCTGTTGCCTAGGCTGGAGTGCAGTGGCACGATCTTGGCTCACTGCAACTTCTGCCTCCTGGGTTCAAGCAATTCTCCTGCCTCAGCCTCCCAAGTAACTGGGATTACAGGCGCCCGCCACCGCACCTAGCTGCTTTTGCATTTTTAGTAGAGGTGGGGTTTCTCCATGTTGGTCAGGCTGGTCTCAAACTCCTGACATCAGGTGATCCACCCGCCTTGGCCTCCCAAAGTGCTGGGATTACAGGAGTGAGTCATGGCACCCGGCCCCCAGTAGGTAGTTTTTTAACCCACACCCTCCTGCCACCCTCTCCCTGAGTAGTCCACAGTATTGTCTCATGTTCACGTCCATGTGACACTCACTCTTATCCCTCCTGAGTTCCAAGAATTTTAGAGGCTGTATGTCAGGAAATGGTAATAAAGACCAAAAATAAGTATTTCACAACATCACAGTGTACTTTACATTTAGTCATCCAGCGTCCTCTCCCTCCACTTGCTGGCGGCCATCCCTGGTTTGGCTTTGAGGAAGCTGCCCTCTCCTCACCATAGCCTATAAATTCATGGCACCCTAACTCTGCCCCTGGACCTCAAAGGAGAAGTGTACACCAGGGCTGACTCTACTGCCTGGTTCACTGTTGGCTATGTGTCCTATGTAGGCCCAGCCTGGACCAACAAGACTCAATTCTCAGGTTTTTATTAGACTCCTCCTTTTCTGGCCTAGATATTGAGATGATGCCACACAAGGAGGAGAAACCCAACTCGGAAGATGCCCAGTCTCGAAATGGATTCTAGCACTGTTTTTGAACCTAAGTAAAATCTTACTTAACGTGCAATCTACCCCGAGACTTGGTGGTTCAGTGAGCAATCAATCTCTCCCTTCCCCCATCCCCGGATCTCTTTTGCTTAAGCTATTTGAGTCAGGGCTTTAAAAACTGCAGTGGAAAGATATCTAAATAGCATACCCTTTCACGGCTATTAAATGTGCCAAAGTGTAAAAATGATAATAACCAATCTGTTGGCAAAAGCATGGGAAAATAGGCTCTTTCCTGCACAACTTACAGAAATATAAATTGACTATGTATAGTATATATTAAATATATATACATAAACTTAAAAATGTGCATGCCCTAACACTCAAAAATCCTACTTTAAAATTTTATCTTAAATAATCAAGAAAGTATGAGACAAATTTGTTAGTAAGAGTATCTACAAGTTTCATTCATAACATCCAAATATTGGACATAATCTAAACATACAATGGAAGATAAACTAGATAGTGATACATTCATACAACACAAACTAAGCAGAATTTACAGTAAGATTGTGGTAGAATATTGGCATGTTAAAACATTCATAAAATATCACTGAGTAAAATCTAGACTATAAATGCTAGGTAGAGTATGATTTCATTCTTGTTTATGAAAATGGAGAGTTGTGTGCATGCAGAGAGAGTGGGGAAGATATGTTACCAGTGGTGGAAATACCAGTAAATTTTAACTTTCTCCCTTTTTATTATATTTATTTTTGAAAGCATGCTTAATTATCATGAGTTACAAAAGCAATACTTAAACCATGTCTGTTAAAAATTATTTAAATGTTGCATAACAGAAAAATTAGAAAAACAGAGGGAAATACTGCACCCACAGTCCTATCACCATAATATAGTCATTCTCATATAACCGGATACTTTTCCCTGCAGTCTTTCTCTAGCTGCCATTTTCTGTTATGTTATAGCTATCAGAGTATACATGCAATTTTGTATCCTGCCTTTGTCACTTAGCATTTTGCTGATGTTTAGTGTTTTCCCAGATCTTCATTAGATATTTCTATCTAACATTTGTAATGAGTAACATTCCATGAGTTGATCACTCTTCATTCTTTAACCATTCCCATATTGTTGGACATTTAGGCTGGATCCAATTATCCAAAACCAAATTCTGCATTGCTCTGTATTTTGGATGATTTTCTTATAAGAAATCCCCAGAAGAGGATCCTTTCATCTTCTAAGGAAGAACTCTTCCAAGAGCACTGCGTGAATGACAGCTAACCGATGGAAACTGGTGCCCATGCCCCTGTCTACCTCTCACCAGAACTCCTAATTCCTGCAGGAACTGGAAGCAGCAACCTCTGCAGAAGCCACTGTCAGGTGCAGTGGAATCAGAGAGATTCTGAAACCAAAGAGAGGGCTGGGACCAGGCTGAAGGTCTGCTGGGGAAAAGCTAAGAGGCAGGAGCAGGGCAAGATTGTTCCAGTTACTCCTAAGTGCAACTTGAGGCTTAGTGACCATCATTCGAATCAATATCTGACCTGGAGCCCAGTGTACTGAGAAGTTGAGCCATCTCCTTACGTCCAAGGCTAGAAAGTGGAGACTCTGTAATGGACAGGGAGGGCCCTTTTGCAGTGAGGGAGGGAGGGAAGGTAAAGGAGGGAGGCTGGACTTGGGTCAGAGGCCTCAGTTCTACCTGCTAGGTATGTGAAGGTCTTCCCAACAAAACACGGCTGATAATACATGGCCTGCCTGGAAGGCTGAGAGTCTTCAATGAGAAAATGGATGAGAAAGTCCTACAAATGTTAAGAACGCTGTGCCTCTGTGAGGGATTAATGTAGACCATGTTTGGTAAGGGCAAGAAAATCACAGAGTGCTCTGATCATTACGCTCCTAGCATCTGTCAGTAAAGGGGGCTGTTTCTTCTTTCATTCCACACTGACTGGGGTGCCTGCTGGGTGCTAGGTTCTCTTTTAAGTACTTGGGACACAAAAGTGAACAAAACAGATAAGGTCATTCATGGAACTTGACAGTCTAGTGGGTAAGGACAAAGAACATAAGTCAACAAATAAGTAATTTCAGAGAACGGTATTAGGAAAAAGATAAAATGGGGTAATAGCATAGAGAGTATAGGAGTGAGGGATGTTGTTTTGTGCTAGCATGTGAGCAGAGGACTGGAAAAGGTGAGAGTTGTGCTGAGGCCTGGGATTTGTAAAGGTACAAACCACCTGAAGACCTCCAGGGAAGATGTTCCAGGCAGAAAGAATGAAAAGGGCAAGAGCTTGGAGCAGGAACAACCTCTCAAGGTTTAAAGATCAGAGAGACAATGGAGGCGAAGGGGCTAGAACTTCCTGACTGCTATAGGTAGGTGTGTGAGTTTCCCAGGCAGCACAGGTAGGTGGGGACTGGACCTGCCTTCCCCCAGGAATTCCCATGCCCTACTTGTTTAACTGCAAACTCTTTCATACACGTCCTGAGCACTGTGGTTTGCTCCTCCTCTCCCTGTGACGTCTTCCCCGGCCACCCCAGACTGGGTTCGCCTCATACTCTTATGCCCTCATGCTGTGCTTGCTCTCCACTAAGGCTACATCCAATGCGGGGTGACATATATCTGCTCTCTTTCTGGTCTTCAGTGATTTTAATAGTAAATGGCATGCAGTAGTCTCTCAACAAACACGTGGAGAGCCCAGAGGGCTCCAAAACAGATTTTGGCAGAGTGTGCCAAGTGCTATAACGGAAGTATGAACAATATGCTGATGAAACGCAAGGTGGGTGGGAAAGGAGGAATGCATCATAGAAGTTGAGTCATCATGTTGGAGGCACTGGAAATGGGAAAGGGGCATTCAAGGCAGAGCAGAGGCCTCCAGGAGGGAACGTGGGAAACCTAGTTTGAAAAATGCTGGAGAGTTTTAAGTGCAGGTTGTAAGAAGCTGTGGTTGGTGCAGGTGGAGTACGGAAGAGGAAAATACGTTGGAGATGAACTTCTTTGTGGGGAAGTGGGAGCAGACAAGATTCCAGTCACTGATTTCTAAATGTTCTTTGTGATGCCAAAGATTTTGGTCAGCAAGAAATGAACAGCCTGGACTTAGAGGTGATGGATAAGAACTGTCCCTGGAGAGATTTGGAGTCAATCCCTCCAATCCGGGAAGGAGCAAATACAAGAGCTATAGGACAGAGGCTGAAGGACCCCTCCAAAAGCATCACTAAAACCCCATCTGTGATGGGTTGAATATTGTTCTCCACCAAATCCATGTCCACCTGAAACCTCAGAACACAACCTTTTTTGGAAGTAGGGTCTTTATAAATGTAATTAGCTCTATTAAGATGGGTCATATTGGATTAGGATGGGCCCTTCCTAAGAAAAGGAAAAGATGCACAGAGACACACAGGGGAAAAGGCCATATGATGATGAAGGCAGGGATTGGAGTGATGCATCCACACACCGAGGGACGCCGAGGACAGCCAGCAACCAGCAGAAGCTACCAGAGGCAAGGAAGATTTCTTCCCTAGAGCCTTCAGAGAGAGTGTGGCTCTGCTGACACCTCGATCTTAGGCTTCTGGCCTTCAGAACTGTGAAAGAACACAGTTCTGTTGCTTGAGCCACTCAGCCTTAGAAAACTAGTACCCCAGCCCCGGGAGGCTTGGCTCTGTGTGTGTCCCGCAGTTCACAGTGTATCCGCAAAGGAAACAAGTCTTTGCAGGTCTCCGAGTCTTCAGTGCAGAAATCTGAGTGTGAGAGGTAAACAATTTGACCCAACAAAGGGAAAGAATGTGAAAAGGAAAGAACCCAACTTGCAAATCGTAGGATACATCTCCGACTTCCAATTGAGTGCTCCGGCAACTCAGAAACAAAGGGAAGCATGTCACAGGCTCACTTCTGTTGCTATGGCAAATCCATTCTCCCCTGCCTCTTAACGCCTCCCCAGACCCTGCCATCCTTGACTAAAACTGTAAATACTTCCATAAATGTTTAGCACATAAAAATCAGGACTGCCCCTAGTCATTCTTATTTACCACTCCTATTTTAGAAACAAAATTAATTTGTACAATGTATCAAAGTGATGATGCCCTGAAGTCTAAAAAGTCAGTGAGCCAGAGAGTAAATGTTACTCAGCGAGCTCTGTGGCTGGTTCTGTTGGCTGAGACTCAACTGGAGGAAAAAAGGTTCATGGGCTCAGGGATTTGCAGTTCTTGAGGTTTGGTGTCAGGTAGACCTGTACCTGAGGGTTCTCACCTGCAGAATGAAGCGTCAAATTGCCTAAGCTAAGATTCTTCCCAGTTTGAAAATTCTCTGACAGGAGGGCTGGGCTAAAAAAAGCCATTTTTCAAGGCATTGCTGGGCTAGTCAGTTGAAAATTCATACTCCCGCAGTACAATTGCCACTCAGTCAACTTCACACAGGTTGTCAGTAAATGTGGTAAAACTGCCACTCCCTCCTCTTTCCTCCTCTCTCATTCCTGGCCAAAAGTCATCTCCCTGAGCCATGAGAACTCGGGACTTCTGGTCATATAACCATGCTGCTTTAGTCAACCAGGAGGGGCTGTTGGAGGGGCTGTGGTTGGCCTCGGTGCTCCCGTCATGCAGAGCAGGAACTGAGGCTCCAGGAGATGATGTCATTGACCCAATATCTTGAAGCTCTGGCAAAACCAGGATCTGAAACAGCAAAATAAATCACAACTGGGACCCAAGGAAGCTGCATCTGGTGCCACAGGGACTCTCCTCTATATTGCTCTGATTTCTCAGTTCCAAGGTATCTTCCTCAGTCTACGTCAAAAATACGGATCATAAGAAGCTTGTATTCGGGTGTGTTCTTTTTCTCCTTTCCTAGGAACCTGCTCCTAGCTCTCTGCTGCTCTAGAACAGCTCTGCCTAGCCTGACATGTGCACTGCCCTTAACATCATGCTCCTATTGAAAATAGTCCCTGCTATATTTACACCCTATCTATTAGCCCATTTTCACACTGCTATGAAGAAATACTCAAGAAGACTGGGTAATTTATAAAGAAAAAGAGGCTTAATGGACTCACAGTTCCACATGGGGAGGCTTCACAATCATGGCAGAAGGCAAGGAGGAGCAAAGGCACATCTTACATGGCAGCAGGCAACAGAGCATGTGCAGGGGAGCTCCCATTTATAAAATCATCAGATCTCCTGAAACTTATTCACTCTCATGAGAAGAGTATGAAGGGAACTGCCCCATGATTCAATTATCTCCACTTGGCCCTGACCTTGACACATGGGGATTATTACAATTCAAGGTGAGATTTGGGTGGGGACACAGCCAAACCATATTACCCTACATGGCCACTCCTACTTGATCTGATCAATGTATCTATCCAAACACTTGAGAACCAACTGTATTGAAAAGATAGCATTTGGCATTTTTCAAAGAAGAGCTAAAACAGCCTCTTGCTCCTATGGGCTGCTGGGTAATCAGAGATTTCTGTCTCGAAAGAAGTGTAAACATCTTAGGGTTCTTGTTAAAATAAACAGCTTTCTGAATCTCCTTGGGGAGAGTGGATTCTGCAGGTCCTAGGTGAAACTAGTTTTAATGCACTCCCAGGGGTTGTGGGGTGGGTCCCTCTGCTCTGTATCTACTTGGATCAGCAGGCTCAAGTGGTCTCTTTGGACCTTTGATTCACCCAAAGTCATGCCCAGGCTTTTCAACTCTTGTCCAGGGAAGGAGTTTTTCTTTTCAGCAGTCTTTGAATTCCCTTCTCTTCCCTTCCTCCTTGGCAAACATAAGCTTTATTTCATAAGAACAGTGACTCAACACTGACTCATGCTGACTTTGCAGCCCACCTTTCCAATCCTGAACTAATCATGGCTCTTTTTTATTTATTCAAACTCCTCTGAAATAGAAAAAGAGAGGTAGAACAGGGAAATTTTGACTGGAGCTCCTACTCTTTAATTTTACATACAGCAAAATGCTTCTTCTCATTCTCTTTTCCACTCCAGGTACCTTGGTATAAAACTCAGCCCCATGTCCAAGCTTAATACTGATACCATATCCAGTATTAATATACAAAGGATGCTTCTACAAACTAATGGGGTCTTTGCCACAGAGGGCCATAGTTATCCCCCAAATTACTACATATGATGGATAAATCATGATGGGATAAAAGGGTCTCTGAATTCTAGGGTTAAATGTTTTGGCTTCTCTTACCATCAAAGTTTTACAGGGAAAAGAGCAGGATTGCTCCCCCATTATTGTGAATTCCCTCCTTATGATCTTAAAAGAACAACTTCCACTCACTTCTCAACTTTCTGTCTCTCTCTCCCTTGCATTCCTGCCCTTCATTTGTAATCCAGAGCTGCTATTGCTTTGGTTCCAGGCTTCTGGCTATCTTGGTGAACATTTCAGACTCAAATAGAGTATACTGAAGGCTAATGTTGCCTACAATGCTGCTTTTGCTCCAGCAAAAAAGCAGAGAGGGGATGCCAGAGCCCAGCAGATTAATACAAGTGCTTCTGCATTTCTTTCTCAGATGAACCCACATTTCCACACTACCCAAGGCTGCTTCACATTCAGAAAATTGATATTTCTCTTTGGGAAAGCCACCTCCTCATCTATCTGGTCGGATATCTCTGCCCCAGCTCTAATACCAATCATTACCCGTGTCTTCAGCCCTTCCTTTCAAAGGAGGCCCTGGTACCTCCCATTCTCCATGTCCCAAATGGAAACAATCAATTTCTCCCAGAAACCTGCTCCTCTTTCTAATCTACTTGCTTCTGTATAATGTCCAAAGTATCCTTCTGAATCATGCTGCATTCATTCCCAAATATAAATGAACTAAGATAAGTTATTATGCACTTTTCTTTTAATCCCCACAAGGTACGAAGCAGGGCACACTAAGCACTCAATAAATACTGAATTAGAAGGAAAGCACTTAAGCATAAAGTTAATGGAAAGTGTGAAAAAGGCAAGCGATTATACTCTTTAACCTCCACTACAATGATTATAGAAATGCTTTACTGACGGCAATACCTGATCTTTATACACAACTTTCTAACACGCTTTCAAATACACAGTCTCATTTAGTTCTTATCCCAGTGGTAGTTTAAGAAAAGTTCTGCAGTGGAAAGATCTGGAGCCAAGCATCAGTTTTACCTTTTAACTTTAGTTTACTGAATAGAAACACACAGCATACTCTCTCTGAACTGAATCAAAATGATGATGATTATAACTCACAGGGTATTTAAGATTCTAAAAATATACCCTGAGTGTGAAAGTGCATTGTGAACCAATGATCCCCTCTAAAACTCTACCTTTGTGAAGTCACACGTTAGAGGTAACATCTTTCTCTTTGTGGTCCTACTATGCATAATCTTACTCAGGTAGCATTGAAATGATCCTATTAACCTTATGAATTCCTGTGGCCTCTGACTCTCACACAGTACAGTTCTCTGATAGTTATTTGCTGAATGAAAGTATAAACTTTCAGCAAATGTGATCATTAGGATCATGTTTGCAATCTTATTTTCAGTTAAAATCATTCATTTAAATTGAGGTCTCCATCCCCAATTGTGTTTTGAACTCTCATCTAAATGGAAGTGTGTGTTTAATTTTGTAAGAACACTCAAAAACTATTCCCATGTATCTTCTTAGACTTTTTCCCTTAAAAACAACAACCAAAATATACACATTCATATGCTGCTTAAAGACAAGGATAGGTTCTGAGAAATGGTATTGTTAGGTAATTTTGTCATGCAAACATTATAGAGCATACTTACAAAAATGTAGATGGTATATGTATTTTTATATATGTATATTTATTTCATATGGAAAACCAAATGTCCCAGTACCATTGTTAAATATGAATCATTTCCCTTACTTGATTTGCAATGCCAGTATCAAGCAGCATGTATCAGATTTCTCTATGTGTTCCAATATACTCTTACAGTACCACCGTCCTATTTGTGGTCCATCATTGACCCAAACGTCATTTTGCAGTGTATGAATGCATATAAATATTTGTGCATATATGAAATCATTATTCTGAGAAAAGCTTAGAGTGAGGAACTGAATCATGGTACAAATAAATGATCCCTCATACCTGAACTAACAAAGAGTAGGTAGTTAATCAATTTTTCAAGAAGTTACTCATTGTTGGAAATTAACCTGAAACTTGATCTCTAGTTATAACACTTGAGTGGTAGGATGATGTATGAAGTTTTACTTTTTTTTTTTTTAAGGGATCACGGCTGCTGTGCTCCTCCTTCCAAGAAGTATCCTAATTCGTACTCAGGTCCAGCTTCTTTCACTCATTGAAATTTAGTATTTGAGGTCTGCCTTCAACCCATAAAACCAACTGTCACTGTGGAATAACTCACACAGGGCTGGGGAACAGGGAGACATCAATTGAGAAGCCAGATAAGAAATGCAACTGGGGCTCAACTTGAGCATCATTTGCAAAGTCCACGGCACACCTTCCTTATCCACGGTGTGTGTGCCCATCTGAAAATCAGAATGCCAGGACCATGCAGCTCCTTCTAGCTCCACAGAGTGGAAAGCTTCACTCACAGCTTACTCACTCCAGTTGCCTGCTGACCTTTTATGGGTTGCAACCTGCATGCCTGACGAACTGATTTTTTCCAGCTGCAGCTATATTTTCTACCTTCCTTGTTACTTAATTGATCCTGGCTGTGCCTGGTCCTACAAAGAAGCCCTCCCAGACCTTGCAACATATGCTATATATCCTGTATGTACTCCTGTGTCCTGACAAGGAACATAAAAATCAGAGATGGCAGGAGACAAGGGGAGGGAAAAGTCAGCCAGAACGCTGTGAATGCAAATAACTTGGCTTGCCTCATTGAGTCTCTCAACCGCCATCCGCCGCTTTCCGGACAAACTGACTTTCTACAAACAGCACATCTCCAGAGACTCAGATTTTCTTTTCAAATTTTAAAAACTGTAATCACCTACAGACCTTAAAAGACAAAAGAAAAAAAAAAAAAAAAAACAGAACAATAATTGCTTTCCTTCATTCATTCTTTGTTTTTTTGGCCACGTGGATTAAATTCCTAAGTACTCAACACGGTGTTAGCCTCTAGGGAAAAAGCTGACTTAGACAAAGTTCCTGCCCTGCTGTAACTCACCATCTTACAGGGGTAGAGACACAAAACTCAATTAGATACTATGGGACTTGCCTTAACCTAGACCAGCAGTTCTCAATATATGGTGAAGAATCCCTGAGTATTTCTGAAACACTTCCAGGGGAACTGTGAGGCCCAACCTCTTTTCATAATAAAACTAACATGCTATTTGCCTTTTTCACCCTCTTTCTCTCAAGAGTGTACAGTGGAGTTTTCCAGAGATGACATATAAAATCACAACAGATAGAATGCAGAAACAGATAGGACAATGCAGCTATATTCCATTCAGCCAGACATGAAAGAGATTTGCAACATGGAAAATAATGTCACTCTCCTCACCACTGCTTTGTCTTGGAAAATATAGTCATTTTTTAATAAAATGTATTATTTATGTCATTGTATAATTGGTTCACTGGTATTTTAAAATAAATTAATAAATACGTAAAGCTATCTCAGAATAGATGTCCAACATAGTAAATACTGATAAATATAGCACACATAAATGAAAGCTCTTTGGGGCTTTTGAAGGAGTAATTTAACAACACTTAATAATTTTGAAAGAGGAGAAGACTGTCAAGAAGTTGCAAAATTAGTATTGAGAGATCCTGTGTATCCTTTGCCCAGCTTCCCCCAATGACAACATCTTATATAACTATAGTCCATTATCAAAACCAGAACATTGACCTTGGTTCAGTATTGTTAACAAAAGATCTTACTTGTATTTCACCAGTTTTTACATGTACTCATGTGTGTATGTGTGTGTGTGTGTGTGAGAGAGAGAGAGAGAGAGAGGGGAAGTTTTATGAAATTTTATCACACCTATAGATTCATGTCGCTGTTACTTTGGACCAGCATACAGAATTATTCCATCATCACTAAGATATTTCCTCATGTTACCATTTTTATGGTCAAATCTCCTCCCAACCCTAATTCCTGGGTTCTCTGATCTTCTATCACTATGAGTTTCTCACTTTTTAATATGATACCAGTGGAAACATATCGGATGAAACCCTCTGAAATGAGCATTTTTTGCTGGACATAAAGCTTTGACACTCCATCCCAGGAGTAGTATCAATAGTCTGTTCATTTCTTATTGCTAAGTAGTGTTCCATTCAATGGAATGGTATCCATTGTGGACACAACAGTTTATTCATTTATTCACTCATTAAGAACATTTGCAGTTTTCAGTGTTACAAATAAAATAACATTTGTGTACAGGTTTGTACATCTATACATTTTTGTTTCTCTAGTCTAAAAACCTAGGCCTGTGCTTGCTGGGTCATATGGGGAATGTATTTAACCATATAAGAAACTGCCTTATGTTTCCACCATGAGTGTACGATTTTTCCTTCCCATCAGCAATGTATGAGAGAACCACATTTTCACCAGTACTTTTTTAAAAGAAAATTTTTAAGACAGGGTCTCATTCTGTTACTAAGACTGGAGCACATGCCATGACTACAGCTCACTAAAGCCTCAACCTCCCAGGCTCAAGTGATCCTCCCACCTCAGCCTCCTGAGTGGCTGCGACTACAGGCATGCACCAACACACCTGGCTAATTTTTTAAAATTTTGGAGAAATGGGGTCCCACTGTGTGCTCAGGCTGGTCTTGAACTCAAGTGATCCTGCCACCTCAACCTCCCAGGGTGCTGGCATTCCAGGTGTGAGCCACCATGCCTGGCCACCAATACTTTTTATTGTCAGTATTTTTTATTTTGGCCAGACTAATAGGCACGTAGTAGTAATTCATTTTAGCTTGTATTTGAATTTCCCTAAGAGTTAATGATGTTGAAGATCTCTTGATGTACTTATCCACATATTTTTGGTTAAATGTCTGTTCAAGTTTTGTCCATGGATTGGGCAGTCATTAGATTGTGTGTTGTCTTACTGTTGAGTTCAAAGAGTTCTTTACTATTCTGGATACAAGTCTTCTATAAATATGTGATTTACAACTATTTTTTTCTAGTATGTGATTTTTAAAATCCTCTTAACAAAAGTTTTAAATTTCTACAAAGTCTAACTTGTTGATATTTTTCTTTTATAGATCATGCTTTCTGGTGTCAAGTCTAAGAACTCTTTGCCTAGCCCTTGGTCAATAAAGATTTTCTCATAAATAATTTTTAAGCATGCGAAGTGTCCTGAGTCCAAAAAGGTTGAGAACCGCAGGCCTAGGTGTGTGTACAGTGTTTTCAGAATATAGAAAAAGAATCTTTTACTGGCACTTGTTTGGAAAGAAGACAGAGAAGGTGGTAGAAAGAAGATATAGAACCAGACTCTACAGAGAAGGTGAATGCCCAGTCAGAAGGTGGGGTCATGGGGGCAGGAGCTGGGTCTTAGGTCTGTCTTTCTCCTTCTTCCTTTCTTGCTTACTTTATAAATATCCTTAGCACCTGGCATTGAGACTGGCACATAGAAGGATGGAGCAAAGGCATCTCATAGAGTAAAAGCAACGAAGCAAAGCTAAGTGGCTGTGGAAATTCACGATGTGTTTGGAAACACCAAGCCTTCCAGTGTGGTTGAGATGCAGGCACATGCAGAGACCGCGGGGTAGAGGTGAGAGACGAAGGAGGAGAGGTGGGGAAGGGGTAGGCTGTAAACAGGCCTACTGTGCCCTGCCGAAGGGTGCTTCTGTGTCCTTCTTCTAACGCTTTTCCATTCCAGACTATAGCTCATTGTAATACATTAATTACAAAACTTGCTGTCAGATAACAAAAACCTTCTAACACTAGCTACAGAGCCAAGATCCCCTGCATTTTATTGAAGTGAAAAAGGAATAGAAAGTGGGGCAAGGAATACACTTACTTTTTTGCTTCTTATGTGCCAGGCATTATAAAACACACTTCATAGCTCACCCTGAGGATCGGAGACTGTTAGTTTTTCATCAAAACCCTTTTTCTTTTGGGAGCATCCAGATAGGCTCCATTGCCAGCCCCCCTTGCACGTAGGTATGGCCAGTGGAATCTGAGCAAAAGTGAAGTCAGGTCTTGCACACAGAAATCATCAACACAATGTGCCATGATCATTCTCCGTCCTCAGATTGTCACAAGATGGGTGCAAAAGTGAGTCTAAGCCTCCGCATTGGAAGGGAACTGCCCACATCAGGAGCCCTTGTTTGGAAATGTATATGAGCAAGATATAAACCTCTACTAGAGAAAGCCATTGAGGTTAGAAATTTTGTTATAGCAGCAGACATGACTTTAAGTCATACATGCCTCAAGTGGTCACTCTTCTGTGCCTTTCTGGCTTCTCACACTCACTAGGGCTTTCTACTCAGCTCTTTGGCCTTAGAGGGAATGAACACCTTTCTGGTTGCCCTTAAGGCCCCATCATCTGATTATATCCAAAATGAGAGGACAAGAGCTTCCTGAACTGCCTGGCAGTTACCTTCTGGGAGTCCAACTGACCTTAACATCTCAGATTTTCCTCCTATGCTTCCTAATCGGGGCCAATAGTTGGGAGTGGGAGGAATGCCTCAACTCCTTAGAAAAGCATGTAGGCCCTCTGTAACCTGACTCTCCCCAACCTATCCCTGTTCCCTTCTCACCTAACCTTCTTCTACAGCCCAGACTTCCTCCTTCAAACTCTCACCACACTCTGTTCATACCTCAACTCGGATCTTTTCCTGCATTGTGCTGCTCTTTTGTGTTCTGTGCCTTTGAGGAAACTGAGCTCCTCGAGGGAGGAAGAGAGCCTTATTCTATGAACACTGCAGAATCCGTGACTATGTCTGGAACATCTGTGACTGTCAGATGTTTTGAAAGTCACTGAAATATAAGAAACTCATAGATAGAGCATTGCTGCTGCCTGTCCTTGACCTCTCTGATATCAGCTCTTAGAGCTCCTCGCCTTCCTCCATCCCCTTCTGCCACACTCACTTCCTGTTCCCTCTGCCAGGAATTAGGGTTAGGGTTGGGGTTAGAGCTATGGTCTTCCCCAGATAGCTCCCTGGGCTGCTCCCTCTGCTCCTACAGGCTGCACTGATCTGTACCTTCTCCCAGGTCTTCGTGTAATAGGTACATTATAATTGCCATTACTTCCTTCCTGAAAGCCCCCCTTACTCTTTACCTGCTTCATTTTCCTTCAATGTGCTTTTTACTGTCTAACATAATTTGTTTTATTTATTTATCTGTGTACTACCTGTCTTTACCCACTATCATGTCAGTTCCCGAACAAACAAAGCAGGGACTTTATTTTGTTTTAGAATGTTTTCACATGCGAAGAGTACCCGGTGGTTAGTTTATGGTTAACATGTTTGTGAAGAAGAAGAAGAAAAAAAGAAAGAAAGTCAGAAAGGAAGGAAGAAAGGAGAGAAGGAAGGAAGGAAAGAGGAAAGAAAGGAAGGAAAAGAGGGGAGAAGAAGGGAAGGAAGGAAGAAAGGAGGGAGGGAGGAAGAAAGGAGGATGAAGGAAGAAGGAAGGAAAAAGGAAGAGGAGAAGGAAAAAGGAAGAGGAGAAGGAAGGAAGAAAGAAAGGAAGGAAAAAGGAAGGAAGAAAAAAGGAAGGAAGGAAGAAGCAAGGAAGGAAGGCAGGGAGGGAAGGAAGGAAAGAAGGAAACAGATCCCATGGAACTGCTCTGGTGGCCTCTGGGCCAGGGCCGGGGAGCCCAGCTCTCTTTTTGTTCCTTCTCACTCCTCACAGTGGCCTCTGAAGCCCCCACACACCAGATTGGAGGCCACTAGATCCCAGTATCTTCAAATCCTTTCCATGTTACTCAAGAATGAAGGTGCCACACTTTTCAGGTTCCTCATCTTTAAAATGACAATAATAATATTGCCAACTTCTGAAGTTTTCATGAGAAGAAATGAACAGTAACTGGTGCATAGTACGTGTTCAACGGTGCTTCTTATAATTATATTTTGTTTTACTCCTCACTTTTTAAACCACCCACAAACAAGTCTGTTTTGCTTTGAGAGTTGGAAAAGATGCCAAAAAATCTTTGGGTTCCTTATTTTGTAGTGATACCCAGAGAAATTTAGTGACCTTCCCAAGGTTACATCATTAGTGAAGAGCTGAACTGGAGTTCTAAGTCAGGTCCACGTGCCTCAGAATCCTGTGTGTATACGATCTTTCTGTTATTTTCTTTGATCTGTCCTTTTCATCAACCAATCTAGTTCTTTAACACCTCCCAGGCATTACTCTCTTTTGACACCTGTAAATGTTCTCCACATGTATTTAATGAGAATGGTTCTTGTCAACAGCAACAAATGGCAAATCTTCTGAAACCACTGGGTAGGGGATAGTTTACAACAGGGAATGCATAGCACTTCCCCCAACACACAAGCATGCACATGCACACGCACAGAGTGGGATCTCACACCAATCTTCTATCTGAGCAGAATACTCATAAATAGGCTCTATAGGCCAGGTGCAGTGTCTCAAGCCTGTAATCCCAGTACTTTAGGAGGCCGAGGCAGATGGATCACCTGAGGTCAGGAGTTCAAGACCAGCCTGGCCAACATGGTGAAAGCCCATCTCTACTAAAAATACAAAAATTAGCCAGACATGGTGCATGCCCTGTAATCCCAGGCACTAGGGAGGCTGAGGCAGGAGAATTGCTTGAACCCTGGAGGCGGAGGTTGCAGTGAGTCAACGTCGTACCACTAAATTCCAACCTGGGTGACAGGAGCAAGACTCCATCTCAAAATAAATAAATAAAATAAAAAATAAGTTCTATAAACACCTAACACTAGAGTATCTAGGGCGCTGGCATGACACTGTCTTTTGTTTTTTACAAATCAAATTAAAAAGTGAAAACTGTGAAGGAATATAGCACTGTTCTCCCTAAGACCGAATCGCATTTATTTTTGTGCTCAACAATTTAGTATTTACTGAGAATCTGTTATGTACCTGTTTTTGTGATATACTCTGAGAATAAGAATATGAAATATAGTGCCTACTCTCAAAGACTGTTTGTTCAGTAACAGTGACATGGTGTCCTGCCTTAGGAGATGACACGTACTTTCAGTGCCTTTTGATCAGTGCTATGGTTACAAGGCTACATTCATTTTAAAGCTTATTTTGCATTAGTGTCGTATCTATTACAGTTTTTGTTTTAGTAAATATGGTCCTAGGGTGAAGATTGTGAAACCAAAATACTCTGAGGTCATAAAGGAGAGAGCAGCCTAACCAGTATGGATCAGAAGATAGTGAATGCTCAAGAGAAGAGGTGATATTCAGGATGAGTTTTGAAGGATGAGTTGAAGTTCACAGAGAGAGGAGAAGAGAGGATTTCAGTAAAGGTAACACCATGCTGTGAGACACCAAGCCAAGGAATAGCCATAAAAATGAAATGATTACCTGGATCTAAACAACGATTCACGCTATTGCCACAGGGCAACGAATGGCTTATCAGTGACCAAATAAATGCTACATGGAAGAACGGGGAGGGACGCGGAAGAGGCAAGGATTGCTCTAAGCTCAGAGAAAGCTTCATGGAGAAGGTCAGGTTTGAAGCAAAGACAGGAATAGTTGAAAAGGCAGAAGATGTTTGAGGCTTTTCTTTTTAATCCATTGGGATAGAATTATTTAAACTTGAGTATTAAGAAACTTGTCTTGGGGATATTTCTTAGCCTCTTCCCATTGTCTTTTATGTTGGAGAAATAAAAGACAGCTAAAGTATTTTTCTGTATATACTCACATCATCTGTATGAAAGCCCTTGGGACAAAGACTTGACAATTTCTTATGGCCTCAGTATCCCTGAGAAGGAATTTCAGACTAATGCTTCCTGTTATACTGAAAGAGGATACAGAGAGCAGTCCCTCTGGTTGAATCATCACAGACCACATCAAGCCAGGTACAGAGTCAGGCTAACTGTCTCTTGCTCCTCCTCATCATAACATGGAGAGAGGAAAAAAGATTGAAATTCAAATAAAGCATGGTTTTTAAAAAATCTGTGTTTCATATAAGCACATAAGTAAACGCCACTTTTTATTTTTTGGTTCTTTTTGGCAGCAGAAACTACCAGAATGAAGACTACTAATGCATATTTGAATAGAATTAATTTTAAAGCAAATTTAAAAAAAAAACAAATTATCACCCCCGTTTTAGTTTTCTCTTAGCAGTGTGTGGGGCTCCTGGGGGTAGGTACAGTAAGCGCCCTAAAAATATTTTTAAACTAAACAGATCAGTCACAGTGTTAGGTTCCATGGCAAAAATGTTTTTTGGGCAGATCATTTTCACTGAAAAATACATAGGCAAATGGGTGAGGGAAATAAATGGATTGATTTTATTTTTCTTTTCTAGTTAAGATTTCTTTAAAGAAAGACCAGAGCTGGGGTTTGTTGTTTGGCAGTCAGCAGATGTGGGCACTTGCCTCATTTCAGGTTAAAGCCCAGACTGTCTCCTAACTCTTTGTTCTTTATGGTCAGAAAATGTGATTTTAGACAGAAAATCATGTGTCTACTTACTTATTGAAGTTTTCTAATTGGATTCTTTTTCTGTCTTTCCTGACCCAAGAAGGAGCCATCCACTGAAAAGTTGGCCGACATAATTAATTTTGTTTCAGCAGGGATGTATTAAGCCCCTGGTGTATACAAGCCACCACAGTGGACACTGCAGTTGCAGACACACGAGGGACTCTCATTTCTGCCTAGAGGGTGCCATAATTGCAGGGTGAGTTAGGAGGGTGGAATGTTGTGGAAATGAGACAAAGGACACTGGGCCCAATCTGGGGTTGCCAGGGAAGACACCCTGGAGGTAGGACAGCCTGAACTGAGACAAGAGAGGCCGGAAAAGTTACCAGGGCCCTGAGAGGGGCACTTGCAGAGAGAAGGAAGTTCCATTTGCAGAGAGCAAGGGGCAGCATGGTCCCTCTAGGCAGATAGTTTCCAAAGCCCAGAGCAAAGAGCACCCTGGCGAGGCAGGAGAGAGCACCATGGGGGAATTGGAGGCCAGCATACAGGCCTCAGCCCACGATGACCAAGAGGTCCTGGCAAGAACAGGCTGAAGAGACCACTCACAGAGTGGAATCCCAGGAACTAACAAAGGATGTCAAGGCATCCAAGCACCAGGTGAAGCTTGTACCACCCCTGGGCATGAGGGAGCAAGGGAAGGATAGTGAGCCCTAGAGCCGTGGGGGAGTCACCCACTGGGAGATGTTGTTGAGAAGAGACATAGCCATGGCTGGGATCCTAGCACTGCAGCAGGGGTGGGCAGGGAAGCCATTTGTATCAGTCCATTTTCACACTGCTATAAAGAACAGCCTAAGACTGGGTAATTTCTAAAGGAAGGAGGTTTAATTGACACAGTTCTGTATGGCTAGGGAGGCCTCAGGAAACTTACAATCATGGTGGAAGGGAAGGAGAAGCAAGCACCTTCTTCTCAGTGAAGTGGATGGTTGAGGGGGATTAGTGCCACACACTTTTAAACCATCAGATCTGATGAGAACTCACTCACTATCATGAGAACAGAATGGGAGAAATCACCCCTAGAGCCTTCCCCTGACATGGAGATTACAATTTGAAATGAGCTTTGGGTGGGGACGCAGAGCCAAACCATACCATTCTACCTCCTACTCTCTCTCCTCCTGCCCTGTCTCTTCCCAGCATCTCTCACTGTCCAAAACCAACCAGGAGCCTGGGGCAAAGGAGCCTTGGGAGGTGAGGGCCAGCCCCAAGCACCAGACTTCCCCCTTACAGGTTCTGCATCCAAACTGCAGCCAGTGTCAGTGTGGACCCCCACAGGTACAAGGAACATTAGTGGAACATTTTTAAAGGACACAAATACCAAGTGAAACATGATGTTTAGATAACTATTACAAATACAGGGAAATTTCTTTATGTAACTTTATGTAAAAACAGTAATTTTCTATATTTTGTTCAAAACATACCCCCAAAACATCATCCTAGTGTTTCAGGCTAGATCTATTATTCCAAAAAACTCCTGAACATGTATTGGATCCTGTTACTGGTTTATGGGAATGTAGCAGAGCTTTTTTTAGTGGTTTATATGTTTAAGTGAAGGAAGTCAAGGGGATAATGTTGGTGGAAGAATAGAAAATGAAGAAGGGAAGCATTTGCTGAACACTTACTAGGAGCCTATATATGGACTTAATCCTCCCAACCACCACCCAATTTTTTTCACACACTGTACATGGGGTTCCATCAGAAACTCATTAAGTAACTCATGGAGCCAGGATTCAAGCCCGCCTCACTAACACCGAAGGCCGTATTCTTTTCATAAAACCACAATGTTTTTGTGTTAACATTTCATGTTGGTCTTACAAGCCAAAGGTGCCAAATGGACAAAAATATCTTTTCTTTTTTTAATTTTTTATTTCCATAGGGTTTTGGGAATAGGTTGTGTTTGGTTACATGAGTAATTTCTTTAGCAGTGATTTGTGAGATTTTGGTGCACCCATCATCTGAGCAGTATACACTGAACCCAATTTGTACACTTTCATCCTTCATCCCCTTCCTACTTTTTTCTCCTGAGTACCCAAAGTTCACTGTGTCATTCTTACGCTTTTCTTTTGTTTTTTCTTGTTTTTTTTTTTTTTTTTTTTTTTTTTTTGCCATTGGTCCCTAAACTTCATGTAATATGAATAACATCTCATTCATCATCAATACCTGATACTTTTTTAAGAAAATGAATGCTACATCATAAACTATTCTTAAACAGTTTTTCAATAACTATTAAATCGATTGCCTCTTGGAGCAGGGGGACATCTTTCTATAGGGACCATCTGTGTGAAGAACTCCTATAACAAGACAACAAAAGCCTGCTTTTATAGGCTTCTAAAGAAGAAACTAGTTTTATTATAAAGAGTTATTTCTTCTCAGGGATTATACCCATGAAACATGATCTAAAAAGAATACAAAAAGGAGGTATATGAGTTCTGTTTTACCTGTTCTGGTTCAAGGGCTATATGAGTTTTACACTTCTGGAAAAGATAAAACTCATATAGCCCTTGATTCATGCTTTTCTGTGGAATCCAATTCATCCTCACATGTGTCAACTGAAAAATCATCCACATAACTATTATGGGGAAAGGAATAATCCCTATGAATTTGACAATTCACACATGCTGAGGGAACTCAGTTTCAAACAGCCAACTTGGTGTTAAACAAGTCAGATGGGGAAGACCAGATGTTTCCACAGGCTTTCTCTATTTATTTGTTCATTAAAGTTGGTGCTTTAAAATCATCTGAACTTCCAGGTACTCCACGAAGCATTTTTTACTATACAGACTCCTACTGAGCTTCAAAGCAGACCCAGGTCAAGGCCTTGGTCCAATGTTTAATACACATCATAGTACACTTAACAAATCTGACTCCTTCATACCACTGCTGTTCTTAAGCCATCTCTAACAGTCTTGAATGTCTTCCACCTAACTGGACTCTTATTTCAAGTCTCTGCATACTTCATACATTTCTTCTCCCAACTGGTACACTCATTCATTCCGTCATCAAACACTCAGTCTGTACCTCATAGTCTGTTCCTTCTCTACACTCATCTTGTGCAATTCTCATGTCAAACTCCAGCTACCCTAAACCACTGTGGTCCCCAACAGGTCAGTGGCACTAAGTAAAAACTTTCAGTCTTTGAACCGTGCTTTAAAATATAGTTTTTGTATCCTTTGGTCAGATGAATGGAAATAATCACACTGATGAAGTCAAGGTGGAATTAATGGTGCACACTGGCACGCTTAGGTCTAATGGGGAACCAGATAATTCTATTTAGTTAGTGCCCCATCAAGTTTATGAGTGCCTACAAAGTTCCAGTGTAACTTTCAGGACCTTGTAAATGCTGGTCCCCTAGGTTCTAATGCCTTTATCTAAACTCTTTCTTCTGGGGAACTCAAAGTCAGCATTCAGCTAGGACCCAGCTACCTCCAGAAAGCACTTTTCTTTTCTTTTCTTTATTTTGGAAATATTTGAACATATGCAAAAGTAGAAAAAATAGTAATGAATCCCCATGTCTTACCCATCTGCCAGATTCAACAATATCATCTCATGTTCAATGATATTTTCTCTGTGGACCTGAGGATGGAAAGCAAATGGAAAATAAAGCACACATGGAGGTTAGACCTTATGCAAAGGACAACAGAGAGAGCTTGACAGGTTAAACAGGGAAATGGTATGGCTAAATCTGCTTTTTAGCACAAAACCTTCTGATCTTAGAGTGGAAGGTAAGTTAAAAAGAGACAAGACTAGGCTGGGCTCAGTGGTTCACATCTATAATCCTAGCACTCTGGGAGGCTGAAACGAAAGGATTACTTGAGCCCAGGAGTTCAATACCAGCCTTGAAAACATAGTGAGACCTCATCTCTATAAATAACAAGAAAAATATTAGCCAGATGTGGTGGTACACACCTGTTGTTCCAGTTACTTGAGAGGCTGAGCAGGGAGGATCGCTTGAGCCTAGGTGGTCGAGGCTTCAGTAAGCTGTAATCACACCACTCCACTCTGCAACAGAGCAAGACCCCATCTCAAATAACAGGAGGGTGAAGAGCAAGACTAAACTCAAGGATACCAGGGAGGAAGGTATTCCTGGAAAGTAGATGGAAACTTAAAATGTATAAATTGATGGAATATTCTATTGTAGTGCTATGGGAGGCCTGCTTTAACACCAGCAGAATATGGGGAGGAAAAGTGCTGACCCTGGGAGTCTCAGAAGGCTTCTTGCAGAATAGTAAGGTTTAAATTCATTCTTGAAGTAAAGTTAAGACAAACAGCTCTCACCGTTTTCCAGTGCAAAGAGAGTTTACCCAGCAAAGAATGTTGTTTATGGTGCATTGATAATTAAACTTGACCCTCCATTCGCCATGCTCCACCAATCTTTACTTGGAAAAACCCAGCATATGTGTGTTGTTATTTTAATGAACAGCATTTCCACCTCACCCGCCCAACCATACAAATTCCAGCAAGTCGATATGGTTCTTTAAGAGTCGTTATCGTGGGAGCTCACACTTCCAACATAAAACCTCAAATGAATGTTTCTTGCGACCACTTTGCTTTCTCATTGAGGCTGTTCAAATGTCAGTGGTTTTAGCACTGAGCTTAACCTTTACGGATTTTCACCAGAGTTTCAGAAACACAGCTTGTGCTGGATTTCCCTTCCGGTGGTGAGTAGGAATGTTTTAGACACATAGTTATAAGCCAAGAATTCTGGCAGCGCCATCAAACTGCCTTTGAGACATCATACAAGTTTGAATACTTGCAGTGTTGCTCAATCACACTTAAATGCCAAGCACATATAGTCATTCATTTCTTCACTCATTCATCAAAATATTTACTGAGGATATACTATGGGACAAGCACTCTCAGAGGCGATGGGGTAATAAGACTGAACAAAATGACGTGCCTGCCTTCATGAAGCTTATATTCTAGTGGAAAAGACAGACCACTAAAAAACAATGGATCAAGTTGTGATAACAGTTATTTAGAAAAATGAATCGTGAGAAGAAGGGTGGAGAACACTGGAATGAATGGAAGCCATATTGCAGTGGGTTCTAATGAATGGAGAGATCATATTTTATGTGAGTGATCATGAAATGGTTATCTGCTTACTTCAGAATAACCGGAAGATAATTGACCTAAATCTTAACAATATGCAGTTGCTGTTCATTATTTGTGGAGTCCATGTTTGTGAATTTGTCTATTTGCTAAAATGTATTTGTAACCCCCAAATTAATACTCATGGCTCTTTCACAGTTATTTCAGGACATGTGCAGAGCAGTGAAAAATTTGAGTCATCTGGTGTGCACTTCGCCAGCTGACGTCCAATGAGGTAATGCTCTGTCTTCCCATTTCAACTCTCATTTTGTAAACAAATATCTTTTTCGCGGTCTATTTAGTAGCACATTTTTTGAATTTTTATGCTTTTGTTGGTGATCTGCTGTTTAAAATGACCCCAAGCATGGTGCTGAACTGCTGTCTAGTGTTCCTAAGCTCCAAGGGCTGTGATGTACCTTATGGAGAAAATGCGTGTGTTAGATATGCTTCCTTAACTGGCTATTGGCTAAGTTCCATGTTAAAGAATCAATAACATGTATTAAAAAGATATCTTTCAACAAAAGCACACATCAAACAAGGTTATGTATTGATTGATTGACCAAAACATCATGACCAAAGCCTCAGAGGAAACTAATCCTGTATTTCCCTAGGAGCAGTGGTTCAGTATTCCCAGTTAAGTGTCAGCAGTGACCTTACAGAACAAAATTAGTGCAAGTAATGAGAATCGACTGTATATCTCCCATTTCTTTTATTGCATACTAAGAGGTACCTTAGTATTGTTAAAATAAAACAAAACATGGGCTTTAGGGTTAAATAGATCTAGATGTTAATCCCATGTCTGCTACTGATATCTGTGTCATTTGGGGTAAAATAGCTAATCTCACTGGGTCTCAATTTTATGATCTGTAAGATAGATATATTAGCACTTACCTTACAGAGTGGTTGTGAAGATTAAATGAAATAACAAATGATGACCAATTTGGTGCATCATAGGTACTAATGAAATTAAAATCACTTTAAAAATATTATCAAAATTTTCTATGTTGGTTATATGTTGGTGAATGGAAATTTTATAGTGGAAAATAATTACTTGAATCTATTTTTTTAAACTAAACCAATTTTTCAATTGGAAAAATATTGCATAATATGCTAAAAACCCAAATGATATCAAAAGCCATGCCTGAACAGCGAGCCTCTATCTTTACCCCAGAATGCCAGTTTCTCCTCCAAAAGGCAACTATTATTAACCATGGTATAGGCTTCCAGAAGATTCATAGGCAAAAACAGATATTTATGAATTTAAATACTTCTGGTGGAAAAAAAAAACTCTATTTTAAAAATTAGAAGCCCTTACATCTCTTTGGATTTGAAAGCAATGTCTGTATCCCCTCTGGGTTTTTGCTCTGTGTTACTCTGTGTTTTGCTGTTGCCCTCAGCAACAGAGGGATTTGTCCCTTCAATACAAGTGCCCAGTTAGAAGTAGTTAAAAGGGTGAGCCAATTCCTTGGCAAAGGGTATTTATTTAGCTCTAGCTCCTGGTATCTTTTACTCTCATCTCTGCCACCTGGGCTCTACATTGCCATCAACACAGTTGGCTATTGATCTGCTTACAGGTTATTGATCTGCTTACAGGTATTGCTCCATTCTTTGTGGCTATGAAAACTCCCATCACTTAGTTGGAGATACTGGCGGGTTATATGGCCCAAGGGATGACTTCTGATTGGTCTAAAACAATTAGTGCACTCTCCCTCCCATTTGCTAACAACTAGCTTCAAGTCAGCCATATGACCCCAATCCATGAAGCACATAAAGAGAAGTTCTTTCTCTATCCTGTATTTGGACATTGTCCTGTGGGTACCTGATATCTGAAGTTGTTGCAGTCATTTTATTTGTCTCCATAAGAGAAGGCATTGCTGACCATTGGAGTTGGCCAACTAACTCAACATTCATTCATTTTTCACTTGTTCATCAAGCATTTATGAAGTATCCACTATGTGCCAGGGATTGTGTTAGAAACAGTGATATAATTGCAAATAAGATGATATTTCATTGCGCTCTGTGAGTTTATCATCTACTGTATGGTCAAATAACTATACAATCAATTTATAATTGCAGCCTGTGAAAAGGAGTTTGAAGAAAAATGCAGGAGGCTCAGGGATCAATAAACAAGAGGGTGGAAAAAATGTGAGGAGGAAGGGCTTTTTTGTCTGGACTTGATAATTCAGAGGATCCTTGAACTCAGATAGGAAAAACAGTACAACTTTATTTTAACTACACACTAACTAAAATTTAGCTTTTCCTTCAACGTATTAAGATAGCTAACGAATATAGTAGTTTTACAGTTGTTGTAGAGATCTTGAAATGGTGTTTGCATTCATTTCATTAAGACTTTGAAATTACAGGCATATCTTGGAGATATTATAGGTTCAGTTCCAGACTATGACAACAAAATGAATATCACAACTGAGTCACACAAATTTTTTGTTTTCCCAGGGCAAATAAAAGTTATTTTTACACTATACTATAGTCTATTAAGTATGTATTGTGTCTAAAAAATAATGTAATACCTTAATTTAAAAATAATTTATTGGCTAGGCAAGGTAGCTCATGCCTGTAATCCTAGCATTTTGGGAGGCTGAGATAGGAGGCTCACTTGGGGCCAGGAGTTTGAGACTGGCCTGGGTAACATAGCAAGGCCTCATCTCTACAAAAAATTAAAAAATTAGCCAGGCATGGTGGTGCATGCCTGTAGTCCTAGCTGATTGGGGAGTTGAGGCAGGAGACTATTCTGAGTCCAGGAGTTTGAGATGTCAATGAGCTGTGATCACACGACTGTACTCCAGCCTGGATGACAAAGTGAGACCCCATCTCAAAGGAAAAAAATTACTTTATTTCCATAAAAGTGTTATTACCTAAACTTTTCAGAGTCATCTTTTTGCTGCTGGAGAGTCTTGATTCAATGTTGATGGCTACTGACTGTTCAGGGTGGTGGTGGCTAAAGGTTGGAGTGGCTGTGGCAATTTCTTAAAACAAAACAACAATGAAGTTTGCATCATCAATTGACTCTTTCTTTTACAAAAGATGTCTCTGTAGCACGCCATGCTGTTTGACAGCATTTTACCCACAGTAGAACTTCTTTCAGTATTAGAGTTAATCCTCTCAAACCCTGTTGCTGCTTTATCAACTAAATTTATATAATATTCTAAATCCTTTGTTGCCATTTTAACAATATTAACAGCATTTTCACCAGCAGTAGACTCTATCTCAACAAACCATGTTCTTTGCATATCCACAAGAAGCAACTCCTCATCTGTGAAAATTTTATCATGAGATTACAGCAGTCACATCTTCCATCTCCACTTCTGATTCTAGTTATCTAGCTATTTCCACCACATCTGCAGTTACTTCCTCCACTGAAGTCTTGAATCCCTCAAAGGCATCCATAGGGGCTGGAACCAGTTTCTTCCAAACTCTTGTTAATGTTGATATTTTGACTGCCTTCCATAAATCACAAATCTTCTTAATAGCCTCTAGACTGGTGAATCCTTTGCAGAAGGTTTTCAATTTGCCCAGATGCATCAGAAGAATTACTCTTTACAGCAGCTATAGCCTTATGAAATGTATTTCTTAAATAATTAGACTTGAAAGTTGAATGACTTCTTTATCCATGGGCTACAGAATGGATGTTGTGTTAGTAGACATGAAAACATTAAGCTCCTTGTGCATCTCCATCAGAGCTTTTGGGTGAGTAGGTACATTGTTGGTGAGTAGTAATATTGTGAAAGGAACCTTTTTTTTCCTGAACAATATAGGTTTCAACTGTGGGCTTAAAATATTCAGTTTACTATACTATAAGCAGATGTGCTACCATCTAGGATTTGTTCTTCCAATTACAGAGCTCGGGGTAGATTTAACATGATTTAAGAGCCCTAGGATTTAGATGAGCCATGGCTTCAACCTAAAGTCACCAGCTGCATTAGCCTCTTAAAAGGGAGTCAACCTGTCCTCTGAAGCTCTGAAGCCAGGCATTGACTTCTCCTCTCTAGCTATGAAAGTTCTAGAGGTATCTTCAGCATCTTCTTTAAGGTTATTTTGTCTATGTTGTAAATCTGTTATTTAGTGTAGCCACATCCATCGGTTGTCTTGGCTAGATCTTCTGGGTAACTTGCTGTAGCTTCTCCATCAGCACTTGCTGTGTCACCTTGTACTGGTTCGTCTACTTTGATAACATAAAAGTAGATAGAAGTGGGCTTTTTTCTTAAACCTCACGAACCCACCTCTGCTAGCTTCAGACTTTTCTTCTGCAGCTTCTTCACTTCTCTCAGCCTTCATAGAACTAAAGAAAGAAAGTTAGGGCCTTGCTTTGGGTTAGGCTTTGGCTTAAGGGAATGTTACAGCCAGTTTGATCTTCCATCTGGTTCATTCAAACTTTCTCCATATCAGCAATAAGGCTGTCTTGCTTTTTTATCATTTGTGAGTTCACTGGAGTAGCACTTTTAATTTCCTTCAAAAACTTTTCCTTTGCATTTACAACTTGGCCAACAGTTTGGCTCAAGAGGTTTCGCTTTCAGCCTATCTGGGCTTTCAACATGATCTTTCTCACTAAGCTTAATTATTTCTAGTTTTTTATTTAGGTGTGAAATATAGGACTCTTCCTTTCACTTGAATGCTTAGAGGCCATTGTATGGTTATTAACTGCCCTAATTTCAATATATATGTGTCTCAGGGAATAGCGAGCCCTGAGGGGAGAGAGAAGAGGAGGGGGAGAGAGGTGGGGAGTAGCCATTGAGTAGAACAGTTAGAACACACAGAATAGCCAGTGAGTAGAACAATCAGAACACTCACAACATTTATCAATTAAGTTCACCATCTTATATGGGTGAGATTTGTGATGCCCCAAAACAATTATAATGACATCACAGATCACTGATCACAAACGAAAAATTTTTTAATATTGCAACAATTATCAAAATATGACAAAGACATAAAATGAACACATTATTTTATTTATTTACTTTTTGGAGATGGAGTCTCACTCTGCTGCCCAGGCTGGAGTGCAGTGGTGGAATCTCGGCTCACTGCAACCTCTGCCTCCCAGGCTCAAGCAATTCTCCTGCCTCAGCCTTTTGAGTAGCTGAGATCACAGGTGTATGCCACCACACTCAGCTAAATTTTGTATTTTGGTAGAGACAATGTTTCACCATGTTGGCCAGGCTGGTCTTGAACTCCTGACCTCTGGTGATCCGCCCACCTTGGCCTCCCAAAGTGCTGGGATTAAAGATGTGAGCCACCATATCTGGCAAAATGAGCACATTCTATTGGAAAAATGGCACCATGGACTTGCTTAGCACAGGGTTACCACACACCTTCAATTTCTAAAAAGCGCAATAAAGAAAAGCTTAGTAAAACAAAATATGCCTGTGTTAGTTATTAAACCTACCATGAGATCTCGATATTTAATGACTTCATCAAGAGGCCCATATATGAGATGCCCCAACTTTTAAACATGTTTCAGAACTTATTTTAATAGAATTGCAGTCCTGCATCTTTTACGGATTTAAAAACATTATCCTATGAAGGGGATCCATGGGATTTGTCAGACGGCCAAAGGCATCTTTGGTACAAAAATGGTTAAGAATCCTTTTTTCTTTTTAAGTGATATAACTGGGTGAGTTACTAAGAAAAATCAGTGTCAGCATCTCCTTCCTCTTCTATAATATTTTATCCAGGTCTTCCCTGTATTTCCAAATAAGTCGCTCTGGAGGAGCTGGGGCCCAAAGGAAGGGCTTGGAGAGCTAGAAATTGAAATAGCTCACTGGGAGAGGGAGCCCCAGTATTAAGAAAATATGGGGTTTGGGTGGCTGTTGGCAGTAAAAGATAGCTGCACTCCTTCTTTGCAGTCCCATAGGGAAATATCATAAGCTAATATTCATGGGTAGACAGCAGGCCAGTGGGCCCAGGGGCTGGCAGAGACATGAAGCCTCCCAGCCTCAGCACTGACCCCCTTGCAAAGCACAGCACAGAGGAGTGAACCTTCTGAGTTAGGACAGTTCACACTGCAGCAAGAACCTTGGTGTTCTAAAGACCAGAGACCGTGAACACTACCTAACCCTTGCTCATACACACACACACAGAAACAAAACAATAGAAATAATTTTGTTTGCCTCCTGGTGAACTAGGACTTAAAGTCCAATTTTCTAAAGTAAATAATGTGTCATTCCTTATCTCCAAGTATTTCAGCTGAATAAAATTCACATCTGTTTTACTAAGAGCTGAAAATTGAGTAAGAGATAACTTAGGATTGTTGGTGGTGTCAGGGGTGTACTTGGCAGGAAGCAGCATATGCAAAGGCCCAGGGGTGAGAGACATGATGACACTGGTGAAAGAGAAGGCCAGTGAGCCTCAGCGTTAAACAGGAGAGGGAGGTGGGAGCCTGCAACCTCCAGATGGGCCATGTTCAGAAATGTGGCCTTTCTCATCCCAATACTGGGATGGCTTCAAGTGTGTGTTTAGGTTTTAAAGATGTGGTTAGGGTAGAATGAGCAGAAAAGAAGGGTGTGAAATGATGAAATTTGCATTTTACATAACTCTCTGTGGCTGAAACGTAGAGAAAACACTGGAGAAGGCAATAAATACTTGAGCGGAGGTACTTTCAAAATCTACTGCAACGGTCCCATGAGAAGTGATGGTGGCTTGGACCAGTGAGGAGGCAGTGAAGGCAGAGAGGAGTGAGGGCATTCAGGGAAGAGGAAACCCACCCAAGCAGGTGTGGGGATGGAGCAGGCCTCCAGGGTGAGAGATGCTAGGGTACCTGGCTCACATACATGGGGATATGGCACTCCTTAAGGTGGGATCATTCCCTGGCATAGAGCTCCCTGGGGAAGCAACAAGGAAGAAGGGAGAAATCAGGAATTTGCTTATGACAATATTGTAAACGAGGTGCTGGTAAGATGTAAATAGTTGGATGTGTGGATGTGAGAGAGTAGCATCCCTTAGAAGTACAGGTTCAAGCAGAGATCTTCACATCTTAAAATTTTATGCTACTCTCCGTTATCCTTGGCCTTTGCACATGGCGATGATAAAGATGACTACAGTGGTGATGATGATGACGATGATGGTGATAATGATGAATAATATTCATTGACAATTACCTTGTTCTAGGCACTTTGGTGCATTTTAAATTTAATTATTATGAAAACACTGTATGTTTGATTACTATCCCATTTCATGCTTGAGAAACTGAGGCTTAAGATCACATAGCCAATCAGTAGCACAGGCATGATCTAGACCCAGACAATTTGTTCCATAAAATTGAGACACCAATCATATTTACCTTATAAGACTGCTGTGAAGATTAAATTTCAAATGATAATAACTGACATTTATGAAGCATCAGTCTTTGAAGAGCTTTTAAATTTAATCAGTAAAACAACATTATGAAGTAAGCAGTACTTATTATCATTCCCATTTTAGAGATCAGAATACACAAGTATGCGGAGCTGGAATAACTTGCTTGTGGTTAGTAATTCAAAGCCAAGACTGAGACTCAAGTAATCTGGCTCCAGAGTCTATAGTCTTGACCACTACGTTATACCATTTCAGATTCATAAGGTGTTGAAGGCAGTTCCTGCTACAAGGTAAGCATTCAATGGCACAGTCCAGGAAATGAAAACACATTTGTCTCAGGACCTACAGAATGACATTGATCCTTTGCAAAAGATAAAGATCTAAGCCTACATTTGCATTAAGGGTTAAAAGCTGAAAGGTGGTCAACATGGTGAAACCCCGTCTCTACTAAAAATACAAAAAATTAGCTGGGCACGGTGGTGCGTGCCTGTAATCCCAGCTACTCAGGAGGCTGAGGCAGGAGAATTGCCTGAACCCAGGAGGCGGAGGTTGCGGTGAGCCGAGATCACACCATTGCGTTCCAGCCTGGGTAACAAGAGCGAAACTCTGTCTCAAAAAAAAAAGCTGAAAGGTAAGAACACCTGTCAAAGGAACACCAAGTAGATGCTCAAGAAATATTTGTTAAATGATAAATAAATGGATAAGCCCTGGATGAGAGTAGTAAATGGATCAGAATATAGGACCTGCTCTGCCACTGGCTATGTCTCTTGGAAATATCACTTCTCTTCTTAGGTCACTGTTCATTCATTTGTAAATATGTTGGTGGAACCATCAGACAGAGTGAATGATATACATGCTACATGCTATCACTCCTTACTCCTGCCCCCTTTGACAGACATAACTAATCCATCACTGGGGTATTTCCCAGCAAGCCCAAGCCGACTTTCAACACTGTGCTCTCAGAAATCACAGGGATGCCACTGAAGATGTCATCTGTTACCTGACCCTGAACTCCATGGCCTCTGAAGTCACTTCCAGCCCTGACACCTCATCACTCCCTGAAATAGAGTCCTGCTTTCTTAAAATCTTCTTCTGCATGAATCTGTTGCCTTTGTCGTTGCTCAACCCCAAACCTAGATCCCTGGCTTGACTGCATTCTCTTCAGGCCATGGCAGGCAGAATATGAACCACATGCTGAAAGAACTCCAATTGTTCACACATCTGACTGGCAATGCTGAAACTGCCCTGGTGACTGGAGGCCACGTGCTGCTGTCAGCAGCATCCTTCACGTGAGGCCCTTCCCATGTTTCCTAGGAATTCCCAGAGTTCTTAGGAGTAATCGGCTCTATTTTTTTTTTTGAAAGAATTCTGCTCTTCCTAAATTTGTTTCTTGTCTGCCTGTTCACAGCTGCAATCTACTAGGACCAAGCAAACTAAAATGGAAGGACCATTGCTGACACCTTCAACCTCTCCCCTCATTCCCAGAAAAATGGGCCTCTGTGATGCTTCTAGGATTGTCTAACCTCCTCTTGCTTCCCTCTGTCTTCTCTCTGCAGCTGTGCACTGGGACTTTAGGAAGCACTTTGACCAGACACACATTTTAAACAGCTTTAGAGCTGTTTTTCACCATCTGCTTTTAAGCACTGAAACCAACAAAAAATGTCTTTAAGCATCATTCTGTATTTCCCCCAGCCCTCTCTCAACAGTGAATCAAGACCCATCACCAACTCTAATTTAAACTAGAGAATAACAATATTTATAGTATGATTCTATATGTGCAAACACTGAACACAGCAAATGAGCATAGCTGGATGGCTGCCAGCCACCAGTCCCCACCATACTGTGTGGGTTGGCCATGGGTGGAGCCTTGGCAGGATGAAGCTGGACTGGACGTCTGAGTTTCCACTTGGCTGCCTACTCACGTGTATAACCACAAGCAAGTAACTTTGCTACTCAGAGCCTCAGTTTCTTTCTCTGTAAAATAAGGCCATGGAGCCACTTCCTCCACAGCTATGAGGGTGAGACCCACCTTGCTCTGGAGATCCGGACTAACTGTCAAAAAGAAAGAGGAAGAGAACAGAGTTCCTGGGGCCTCCATCTCAGATGTAGATGAGAAAAGAAGACTGGAGAAAGGAGGCAGCAACACACCAAGTTTTCCATGTTTGACTTTTCCTGTAGCTATGTTGGGTAGTGAGTGAGGATACGGTGTTTCCTGTACCTGAGCAGCAGACAAACACTGAGAATAGGTCCTTCTAAATGGGCCCAGAAAGATGATTTGCAAACATGGAATGATGCAGTGGGCCCCCGCAGTTTCCTGCCAGATGCCCTCCCACAAGCCCTCTGACAATATGGCAGTTTGCTTCTCCAGAGCCAGCAGGAGAATCCCTTGCTGCAGTCTTGTGTGATGCAACGCACAAGAGTGAAATCTTACCAGCTTTGCCATTGGCTAGCAGCAAGCCACAGATTTCCCTCCTACTCAAGGAGAGAGAATTATATAAGAGGGTGACTCACTGGGTGTCAGCTTAGAATCCTGCCTACCATAAGCACCCCATGCTGTCTTCTGCACATAAATACCCTGACTCCTCAGCAGCCAGCATCAACCCCAGTTCAGGGAGTCTAATAGGATTGCCTGACCCCAGTAGTCCTGATCTAACCCTGCCTTCACATAGTACATTTGCCAATAAAGACTATCTCAATCAATAAATCTGCAAATATTTATTGCCAATATATTATATACAGAGGGCATGAGAATTTTTTTATTATAATGACTATAATACAAACATTTATGATGAGTTTTGCAATTTTTAAAGGACTTTGACCTGCCCTTTTAATTGATCCTTACAGCAACAGGCAGGAGAAATAGCCTTATTCTTTTATTTCATAAGGATGCTGGACCTCAGGAAGGTGAGATGACATAGTCAAAATTGCACAGCTAGTGAGTACAGGATCAAGATGAGAACCAAACATCCGAGGTTCTTGTCTCCAGGGATATATATCCAGTTGTGTAAGTAAAATAAATGCACACTTTTATGAAAAGATCAGCAACAGTAAGTGAGGTATCACTTAGAGCCATATGAGCAGTATGTGTATTAAAGGATTTTTAAAAAAAGACTGGTCTGGCCTGGGGGAATTTTATAGAAAAGGTAGGACATGAATTGAATCCTGAAAAACAAGATTCATCTACCTGGTAAGGAGGATGAAGAGATGGGCATTCAAGTGGGAGGAACAGGATGAATAAAATCAGAGAGTGGAAAAATATGAGAGTTTCCAGGTGGGGCAAAGGAAGACTACTCAGCTAGAGAAAGGCTTCTGTGAGAGACACGTGGAAAAGAACGGAAAGCCATCTGGAACCCTGGGAGTCTCTTTGGGGACCTAAAAACTGTGGTGCCAATGGGCCCCTAAGCCCCACCAGCTTTCCTTGAATCTCATGCATAAGCAGCAGCCTGCAGACCTGACCAGGCCTGGCAACCACAAGCAGGATGCTAGGGCAATGTGGATGCCAGTGCCTCCTCTGCCACTGAAAGTTAGACACTTGGCTCACCTGGAGAACCAGCAGCATGAAAACAGCTGAATAGATCTGGTTCGCTTTCCACTTTCCAGGTAGGTAGCTTTCATCTCTCAGAGCCTCAGTTTCTACCTCTACAAAATTGGGATTAGAAATACCTACCTTGCAGATTTTTTGAGTAGGAAAAATACAAGATCATACTTGCAAAGTGCCTAGCTCAGCACATTCAATAAAGAAGAGCTATTGTAATTAAGTTAATGAATCAATCTGTTGGTATGCTATGAATTGGTCTCCCAGGCTGGCACCCATGAGAACGCTCAGGCATATATTCCCCATACTCTACATACCTCTATTCATCCTAAACCCCAAGAATCTTTTCCTTGTTTATCTTCAGTTAAAAGATAATTGGTATTTTTAAAAGTTTCTTCTTTCACAATTGTGTCATTGGTGATACAAGTGAAAATGCATTCACAAGCAGCTTAGCAAAGAAGTTCCTTTAGACTAGGGCAGTGGTTCCTAACCGGGAGACTAGCATTTGGTGATGCTTGGAGATACTTTTGGTCGCCACAATTGGAGAGAGCTACTGGCATCTAGTGAGCCGAGGCCAAGGCTACTGCCAAGCATGCCGCAATGCACTATATAACTCCTCTATCCTCTACAGAAAAGATTTATCCAAGCCCAAATGTCAATAGAGCCCCGGTCAGGAAACCCTAGGCTAGAGACAGGAAGAACTGGGTTCTGGTCTTAGCTCTCCCTGGAATAAACTCTGTGACAGTTACTTACTTTATCCGGGCTTCAGTTTCCTTATGTGTAAGATGAAGGCTTCAGCTTAGATCTGCCTGCATTGAATGAAAAAAAAAAAAAAAAAAAGTTGTAGCAAACTTTGCATAAAGCAAAATGTGTTCACTCTAAAATGCTATCCTTCATACTGATAGCATAGTCTGCTTTGTTGAAGCAGGATGTTAAATGCCTTTTCTTTTAAAAATGATTTTGATAGTTTACTTGAAAAACATGTAAAAATATTCTTAGCAAAATAATCATTGTGAATCCCAAGTCAGTTACGCACAATTTTAAAAATTACATTTGTCAATGAAATCCAAATTTTGAGGAGCTATCAGCCTACATGATCTTAAAGATCTCCTCCAGTTTCAGCACAGTGATTCTGTAAGAAATAACAGAGGGAAATCGCTGGTGAGTATTACGCTCTTCTGAAAAACATCCTGCATTAACCAGGGTTCCTTCAGTAAAACAGAAGCCAATCTATGTGTTCCACTTTTGGAATTAGAGGGCTGTATAGCTGAGGGAAGAGCTGGAAAGTAGAGGTCAGAGAAGTCACTGCCAAAGTCCTCAGCCTGAAGCACTGAAGCAGGTGGTTCTCAGGCAAGTTGTCAGTGACGTTCAGCTCTGTGCACATACCTGCTACAACTGCCTCCAGAGAATCACAGCTTTTTCTGCTCTTCAACCTTCCAAATCTTGTGCAAGTATGTCTCCCTAGCAGGGAAATTTGGGGAAGGAGATTTGAGGATATGTAGTCCCCACGTCTCCCTTATAATATGGTAGAGACCTTAGAAGGGAAAGGGTGGAGGGGGCGAACAGGCTGCCAGACTGGCTAAAATCCAACCCACTTACTAAACAGGGCCAACGTGTCATCCCATGCCTCCCTCCACACCCTTCTGCCCCATCACTACACAGATGCCTGGAGTAAACCCAGCCAAGACACGGACAGCTTACCCTTGAATGTGTGTTGCTCTGTTGCAGAGGAGAGGAATCTGAAGAAATGGACTACAATCAGTTAAATAAATCAACATTGCTTACAAAAATGTCTGATTGTTGAATTAATTCCTGCACTGATTTGTAAAGATGGTTGGGATGCTTTTCGGAGTTTTCAATTCCCCACTAACATTGTGTAAGCCAACAAGTCTCTGAGATTCAGATCCTGTGACCATCACATTAAGCTATGAAACATTGTTCTGCTGATGCGGTAATTGCCTGACATGGCTACCTGGTTCGAACTCGTGCTTAGTATGCAAATCTGCTCCAGGAATGCATTTGACAATCACTTTTCTGTCCACAGAAACTGCCCCTTGACGGAAAATGTATTCCAAAAACGATTTTCTATTTTTTGCCTTTAAAACGAAAGCTTGCAAGTCCAGTGGTAGCTGAGAGCAACAACATATGCTTATAATTAGGATTACCATCAGGGAATCCAACCTTACTGAGGGAAGGGAAAGAGGCCCGCCAAGGGGGAGCACAAAAGCTCTCTGAAAAATAGCAGATGAAACAAGCCCAGTCAATTTGGCTATTCCTGGGTAATGGGAGAAACTTGATTGTGAAAAACAGTGCTGGTTTTACTCCAAATTCTAAAGAAATGTTGCGTGGGCAGACCAAGAAACGCTGACAAACAAAATCAAGCTTTGGGGAATCTGCCTTCCAGGGCAGCCTGAAGAAGCCTCTCTAAGGGCAGCAGCCCTATCCCCAGCAGCCACCCCAGGGTTGGGCCTGGAAACCAGGCAGGCCGCTTGCTTCAGCACATGTGACCGACGCACTGCTCCACTCCCCAGGAGGGGAGGGTGTGGGGACTTTCACTTTTCTCCTGTTCTGATTCCCTATTGGATTTCTGGATTCCAAGCGTGAGTTTGCAATCAAAGAAGCAAGTCTTTGAATCTCAGCCTCTGATAGTGCATGAGTTGGACAGCTGAGATGACACCTCTGACCTTCAGCCTTTCAAATGGGAAGGAGAATACCTAACTTGCAGAACCATTAGGGATTTAAATAACATGATGGAAAGGAATAACAGGCACTGCTGTTATTGTTCCTTTGTTTGGTTGGCTCCTAAGCTTCTTGGGATTGGTCACTGTTTGTGGCTCCATGGCTCTTTATTAATTAATTTATTCCACAATTAACTGTTTCATGTCTACTATGTACCAGGCATGCTGGAGCAGCAGTGGCGTACAGGACAAAAGGGGTCTTTGCTGGCTGCCTGGTAAAGGCAACAGAAACCAATAGGGTATTACACTAAATGAGATGGGGGAGACGCAGGATGCTACAGAAGCATCTAAGAGGGAAATTCTACCCAGATTTGGGGACCAGGGGACTGGAGGAGGCAGCTTCTGAGTTATATCTGAATCATGAGTCTGATAAAGCCAGATACAGGGTGGTGAGAAGGAGTAGAGAGAGGAAAGGAGACCTGCAGCTTCAGACCACAGTGAGTGCCAAGGCACGTAGGAAGTGACTCCATTTTGTGCCTGTTACTGCAACAAGTTCTATATGTGTGAAAGGGGCAACAGGGGCCTAAAGAAGGACAGAGAACAGCCTATGAGACACGCTGCCAGCTAATGGGCAACCAGGCTTAGGTGTCCCTATTCTCTCCCAAGTCTGTGTGCCTGTTAAGCCTGTTACTCTTCTGGGAACCTCCTTCTACCTTCCCCTTCATTTCCTGGTATTCTTGCCATGAATCTGGCAGAATCTCACTGTGTGGCTTTGGGCAAATTGCTTCATTTTCTGAGACTACATTTCTTTGTCAACCAACTATCAATCTTGTATTACTCCATTTTCATTTTGCTAGAAAGAACTGTCAAAGACTGGGTAATTTAAAAAGAAAACAGGTTTGATTGACTCACAGTTCCACATGGCTGGGGATGCCTCCAGAAGCCTACAGTCATGGTGGAAGGTAAACGGGAAGCGAAGTCCATCTTCACATGGTGGCAGGAAAGAGAGAACTAGCAAGAGAAGGGAAAATTGCCTTATAAAACCATCAGATCTTATGAGAACTCATTCACAATCACAAGACTAGCATAGGGGAAACCGCCCTCATGACCCAATCACCTCCCACTGGGTCCCTCTCTTGACCTGTGGGAATTCTAGGGGTTACAATTCAAGATGAGATTTGGTGGGGGACACGGCCAAACCATATTAACTCTATTTGTGAAATTATCCTGAAAATTTTAAAGAAAGTGACTGCATGACAAGTGGGCCCAGGGTCAGTAATGTATGGAAAGAAACAGAGAAGGGTGAAAGCAAAATGTCCTGGCAGTGAGCAGATGGACCAGGGACTCTGCTATCCACTATATGTGTCCCAAGTTCCAAAAGGATATTTCAACCATTGCCACAAAGCCTGTCAGTGTCCAGAGTCACTCAATTAATTCCCATATGCAATAAAAAGCATTAAGGTCTAATGTCTTTGCAGAGATACCAACTGGAATTGAAGCTCCTTCCATGGAGAGCCAAGGTCAAGTTGTTCAATCTCTATGAAGCTTTTTCATATGAACGAGACAATCAATGTACCTCATAATCTTGTTAAGAAGACTAAATTAAATGCAATAAACTTTGTGAAGTGCCCAACACATAGTAGGCACTAAATAAATTATTATACCCTTGTTCTTCTTATTGACCCAAAAAAACCTTACCCTTATGGGATTATTACATACTGTATGTCTGTATCAAAAAAATCTCACGTCCCCCATAAATATATATACCTACCATGTCTTCCCAAAAGCAAAAACCAAAGAAACTCACTCAAAGACACAATGCCATATGTGGTGTCAACTTTAATTCACTTTCTTCATTATTTCCTCTAATTACTCTTTTCTCCCCCTATCACAAATCACCATAACTTCCCGTGTAGATGTTCTACTTAGCCTTTTGTTTTAGAACAGAGTTCGTTCAATTAAGTTGAGAAATGAAAGGCTTATGAAAAGAGAGCACAGGGAAATAAAAAAGCAGGAATCGCAACTGTTTAGCCCGGCACCATGGAAAGACAGTGAGATTTGTGGACACAGGAACAAACAGGCCTTTCAGAATCCAAAGCTGTTTTGGCTCCACCATGTCTTACCATCAGAGGAGTTCACGGATCACTCCCTGGATCTCACCCATTATTGTGACTTGGTTTACCTCTTGGTGTCTTCTCTCTGTGTGTCTTTTGTCGTCTTTCATCTTGACACCAGTTGGCTAACTTTCTCCAAATTAAGTTCTAATTCTCTGAGAGAGAAGATGTAATTGGCTTCATTAGCCATGGTTTTCCCTGTCAGATGCAATTTTCAAGCCAAACTATCTTAAAGGCAACTCTCAGCCCAGAAATTGGCGACCCTTAGGACCATTGCCTATACTAAATTACTGGGGTCAGAAGGTGGGGGTCCCATGGTCCTCGGTTAACCAACTCATCATGGTTTGCCTGGAACTTTCTCAGTTTTAGCATGGAAAACCCTGCATCCCTGGAAAGTCTTAAGTAACAGTTTTAAAACTAAAAGTCTCTCACTCTATACAAAAATCAACTCAAGATGGATCAAAGACTTAAACCCAAGACCTGAAACCATAAAGATTCTAGAAGATACATCAGAAAAACTCCTGTATACATTGGCCTAAGCAAAAACTTCATGGCCAAAAACCCAAAAGCAAATGCAACGAAAACAAAGATAAATAGATGGGACTTAAATTAAACAAAAAAGCTTCTGCACAGCAAAAGAAATAAGCAGCAGAGTTAACAGACAATCCACAGAGTGAAAAAAAAATCTTCATAATTTATATATCCAACAAAGGACTAAAATCCAGAATCTACAAAGAACTCAAACAAATCAGCAAGAAAAAGTCAAACAATCCCATCAAAAAGTGAACAAAGGACGTGAGTAGACAAGTCTCAGGAGAAGATATACGAAAGTCCAACAGGCATATGGAAAAATGCTCAATATCACTAAGTATCAGGGAAATGCAAATCAAAAACACGATGTGATACCATCTCACTCCTGCAAGAATGGCCATAATAAAAAATAATAGATGTTGGTGTGGATGCAGTGAAAAGGGAACACTTATACTGCTGGTGAAAATGTAAAACAATACAACCACTATAGAACACAGCATGGAGATTCCTTAAAGAACTAAAAGTAGAACTACCATTAAATAACATGGAATACTATTCAGCCATAAAAAGGAATGAAATAATGGCATTTACAGCAACCTGGATAGACTTAAAGACTATTATTCAAAGTGAAGTAACTCAGGAATGGAAAACCAAATGTCCTGTGTTCTCACTCACATGTAGGAGCTAAGCTATGAGGATGCAAAGGCATAAGAATGATACATTGGACTTTGGGGATTTGTGGAAAAGGATAGGGGCTGAGAAGGGATAAAAGGCTACACATTTGGGAAAAGTGTACATTACTTGGATAACGGGTGCACCAAAATCTCAGAAATCATGACTAAAGAATTAATTCATGTAACCAAACACCACCTGTTTTCCAAAAACAGATTGAAATAAAGAAAATTTTTTAAGAAAAAAAAAGATAAAACTGAAAGTCCTACATTCTGGAAACTTCTTCAGAATAAGAATTTCTGCAGTGGAGGTGTGGCTGAGGCATGGCCTCTCACACAGTAAGAATTAAGAACGCCATAGCTGCCAAAATCCTTCTGACATGGTGGAGTCAATCTGTCTCAGAGGACCATCTTTTTGGTATGTGGGATTCAACTGATTTCTATTAAAACAATGTTTAAAATAAACATTCTGGAATAAAAAAATCTCTCTTAACTTGCAATTTGGAAGTTTTAACCTTTTTTTATTTTTACTGCATTTCAGCTTTCTAAGCTTGTAACCAAAACAGTGCCACTTGGACCCAAATCAAATATGATAGTCTGGCGCAAAAGGAAACGTTGATAAAGTTAGTAAAACTTGAAAGCAGATTTATGGTATAGGGGACCCACAGACACAATCAGGGATCCCCAGACTACGAAAGTGATATGTGTGCTGACTGCCCACTATCATTCTTTTATTCACTTCTTAAATCAATATTCAGTAGGAAAATTTATTGGACAATTACCACATACCAAGCTACCCAGAGTTAGCCAATGTATAAGATATGTGGACATAGCCCTCCAACTGTCAAGTCTGCTCAAGGCATCTAACACCAACTGCAAGTTTGGGAATATCCCCAAGTTACCCTCAGGTTGGAGAGTTTTCTGGAAGGACTTTCTGAATCCACTGAAGGCTACTGTGCTCTGTTATAGTTTATAACAAGGAAAAGATACATTAAAATCAGACAATGGAAGAGACTCAAGGGACAGAACTGGAATCATTCTGAATGCGAAGCTCCTCTTGTGCTCAGGATGCATTATCTTCCCAGCATTGATGTGTGACAATACACACATCTTACTGTAACCTGGAAAGCTCATCTGAGCCATGGGGTCTAGAGCTTTTACTGGCACTGTACTACTGAGACATGATTAGTTGATTACCTATGTGGTTGAACTCAGGCTCCAGCCACCCTCTCCATGGAGGTCAGGCTGATATTCCGTGGCTTGAGGGGCCTATCATGAGTCACCATCTAGCATAATGAATTATCAAGTGTGATACAAGGGCAACCTATGAATTTCAAAGACATTCCTATCACATCAGAAATTTTAAGAGTTTAGAGTTTACCTCATAGGAGCTGTGGAGAAGGTCCAGAGCTCTTTTTGGGCAAGATCAAATTCTTTACTAGATCCAGTCCAGTGATAAACAGTCTGTCTTCATCCTACCACTTAACCCTCAGAAATCTGTGAATAAACCTTATTATTATGATTTCCATTGTATCTTGAGGAAACAGAGACTTAGAGTAACTGACCCATGATTGCATAATAATTGGAGCTGGGATTAGAACCAATTTTGTCTGATTCCAAAGCCTGAGCTCTTAACCACTGGGCACTGCAGTTTTCAGGTGTTCAGGATTTGTGATAGCACTCAAGATATACCAAGATAAAAATGTCATGGTCCATGTATCTATCAGGGGCCTGGCAGGAAACAGATGGCCTGTATATTCTTCCTAATTCAAAAGATTTTGATGAAACGACCATTTTCAAAAGTGTAAGCAATAGCACAGGATGGTACTCTGTCCCTGGTGCCAGCAATAATGGGGAGCTGTTAGCAACCCTAGCCCTGAACATGAGTGGAGTCAATGACTCCTGGATCTCATTGACAGCAGGTCCAGCTACTGGGTAGAAACTGTGGCCTCTGGTAGGGGTACACAAATACAGCCAATGCACAACCCAGTTGGGAGTGGGGGGTGGAGAGCTCTGGTAAAAATAGTCCAATCTCAACATATTTCCTCCTTCCGATTTCCCCATCACATCTCCCATTGGCTGGAATCTCCAGGAAGCCTGGAGCAAGAGAGCTTATGGATATAGTCTATACATAGTAGTGGACCCAGCTCACGGTTGAAAAGTGTGGAGAGTTGATCTGGAGGGAATAAATAAGAAAATATTCTGCACCCTTCTGCTCACCATGAACTCAAGTATAATAAAGAAATAAATACACATATAATGGCAACTCAGGGAATAAATATCGGCTTTAACATAGATAATGAGAATGGGATTAGGTGCAGTCAAAGGACTGAGAACAATCATCGACCAGCAGAAACGCCTGCATCTTTTCCTGAAGCATGAGTAGATTACTATTTGGGCAGGAGAAGGATGGACATGCTCAAAGGATTTTTTTAAATAGGCAAGACATGGAAGCTTGAAACAGTGAAAAGAACTGTATAATGTTCATCAGACTTGGTGTGGACTGTCGGGAGAAGCAGGTAGTGATGAGACTGTGAGGTTAGACAGGGCCAGACAGGAACGGACTTCAAGTACCTTATTAAGTAAAGAGTGTCTTGATCCCTCTAAGGCAATGAGAAACATTTCATAATTTTATGATAATATTTTAGCTTAGGAAACTCCTTCTGGCAGTTTGGAAGATAAATTAGAGATATATGATTTGGTGGCAAAAGATCTGTTAGGAGACAATTGCAATAGTTTGTGTAAGAACCACAGAAGACGTAGTATAGGGAAAGGGAAAGACGGCATAGGACACATGCAAATCACTACATGAAGTGGAACCAGGATCACTTAGGAGGCTGATGACACAGTGAAAGGGAAGGTCATTGCTAACAGCATGTGAAAACAGTACTCAGATTTAGGTATTAAGCATTTGAAAAGATGAGTGTTTGTTCATCAGTATCACACCATAAGCTACTCTTCCTTTATCTCCAGAGAAAGAAGTCTTAAAGAGAGAGTCTTACTAGATGATGTTGGATATGGGCATCTGATGTCTAAATGGTCACAGATTTATAAAATTGTAAGATCAGTAGAAAAAGGAAAAGTGATTCATTGATAGACCAATAAATGATGAAAAAAATGTTAACAGCAGTGGAAGAACTTTTCAGTTGTGTAGAAAACCTTTGTACTCTAAAAAGTGAACTCTCAGTAGTCATGAACATAAAAATGGAAAACGATTTTTAGTGTTTCTATAAGCACTATTCAGAATAAAGCTGCAAAACTGACCCAGTTTGAGATTTATTTATTTTAAAAACTTTGATCCAGCACTTCTTATGTACCAGGCATTATTATACTATATTTTAGGTTACATCAGATTAGATTCTCTCTTTGATCCTCATAAAGACTTAAAACTTTACTATGATTATTGTATTATTATCTTATAATATTAAAGGATGCTGATTCCATTCCCTATTCCTATCCAGGCAGAATTACCATGTACAGTGATGCAATTTATTCACTGTCAAAATATGCCTGTCTTAGGGAGTGAGTCAGGGCCAAAATCCCCCACTGCATGTGAGACATGACTCAGGCTGACATTTGCCTAGAGGAGAGGAAGGACCACATTTTACTATTATTCATCCAGAAAAGTCTCTTTTTCTAATTTATGCAAAAGCTGATGCCTGGCCCAAATTTAAGGTCCCACAGAGAACAGAGAGTGAACCAAGATTCCATCCAGTATACTGTGCTCCCCCACAGCCTGTCTCACTCTCTCTTGCCAACCAGGATCCTCTTCTCCAACGTTCCAAGGGTGGAGCTCTAGTTCCTTGACTTCTAGTAGCTCTTCTGCTCTGAATAGACTGATTATATCAAACCTATCCAGGTACATGTTCTCTCTACTACACTCTCAGAGCATTTACACTACCATAGGCAGTTCCAATGTGCCTTTGGTATAGGATTTGCTAAGTCATGAATGGCATATATTTGAAGTAGTCCCTGGCTCAGAGCACCTAGATATGGGTAAAAGAATGGAATTTTCTATCAGGTGTTGACAACCTGAGATGATCTGGGGGCAAGGGATGGATGGGGAACTGATTGCTACAGGTGTGAAATCACCAACTGTGGTCGCACCTTGTCCATCATTTAGTGAGTTTGGAAACTGAAAGCATGGCCTGTTAGAATCTCTGTCCCCTGGAAGCTAAGAGGCAGATTATAATTCTTCATAGAAGGCTGATAAGGCTTCCCAGTACCCTCTTCATTAAGCTCCACTTCTTCCCTTTAGTTCCAACCCCAAACCGTATTTCCACAGCCCCACTCAGGCAATACGAACTCTTTCTGGCTAATTCCAAAGTTGCCAGGAAATTCGTTCCTGATAAAAGAGTCTCACTCTCTGATGTTGGTTCTAGGTGTCTTTTCTCAACTAAATAGGCAAGATCATGACATGCATCTTATCCACATAAGAAATTAGTGGAAAATGAATAAAATCAAAACAACATGGGCTTCAGAGTCAGACAGAACTGAGTTCAGTGCTAGAATAGCTACTTACTAGCTGTGTGTCCTTGAACAAGTTACTTCACATCTCCGAGTCTCAATTTCAGAATACGTGATATTGACGGTACCAATAATTACCTCCAGTGCTGTGAAGATGAAAGTAGGATCCCCTACAAGAAACACTTTGTGTAGTTGCTGGCAAATAAGTACTGGATGTGGCACTTGGAGGAATTGGGAAGACTACCTCTGCCTGGCTTGTTTCCTTATTCAAGAGGAGCTCACAGAGCAGCTGACCTCAGAGAGAATTCACTGATGAATTTGTACCCTGACCTCTCCCATCTAGTACTATGCAATAAAGGAATACTTATGTAGGTATGTGTTTGAAGTACCATTTGCCATCAACAGGAACATAAAGGACCTATTAGATTCTAAATATCTCATGTAAACTAAATTACTCATCCTCATAGTGTGGCAAAGACTTGCCTTGGAATTAGGCACTCAACTTCTAAGTCTGGCTCTGCCTCTGATCAATCATGTGTCCTTGGATCAGTCACACCCTTGCAAGATCACAACTTTGCAAACAAATATTTGCAAGAAACAGACAAAATCATTGATGTAAGATACAACATAGAGAAGAGGCTCAACATATTAGAATCCTCTACAGTTTTTTTGCGGATCAACACTGCCAAACATACAAACTGTGAGATGACACCAACCATACCCTGAACTGTTATTTCGAATCCTTTATTCTTCAGTATGTTTTGGGAAAAGGACTTGTTGATATTTGGACAAGTTAGCAACATGGTTTTGTTTTATGAGCTGCCAGTACTAAATGTTGTCTCTATACACTTTCATCTTGTTTTTATTTAAGCTTTTGCATAAACTTCTCTTCTATGTTGATTTGACCTTTTCAAACCCCCATTCTACAAGTGTTTGAGACAAGATGAGGATACGTAGAGTGATGAAGCCAAACTCACACCTTTTAGACTGAGAGGAGAGTGAGCCCAGGCAACTGGGTTCCATGCCAGGAAAGCCTATTAAAATATCAAATGAGGAGTTCATGACAGGTTTAACTAGGCTCTTGTGGCATACCTCCAAATCTTAACTTAGTAAGCTTAGATTTTGGCTGTAACAAACCAGCTGTCACAAGCTGTGTGAGACCATTAATTATGTACATGAGCATTGATAAATTAACACCTGATGACTAAAAAAAATTAGGGGTTCTTGTTTTGTTTAATGCACCCTCTTCTCATCTTTAAAGGAGTTCCATGAGAAAATTACATTGTACAAGTTTATGGAGGTACAATGAATACAATGAACAGTAACAAATGCATGGCATAGATCTAACTGCTAAAGAGTGAAAGTTGGACTCATGTTCTTAATAGGCTACTCTTACAGTGGAGCATCTATCCTGGCATTTTAGAATATTGTCCCAGGAGATTGTTCTTAATGGATCAGGTGGGCTTATAATGAGGCCATTTTTCATGTTTTACTAACCAAGAAACTTTGGATCTGTTCCAAAATACAACACCTTATTCTGAACATCTGAACTATAATGATAATAGCCTCCATTTTTTGAGCAGTTATGAAGTACCAGGCAATTGCAAAGCCTGGAGATTATCTTAGTAATTAAAATATGATATTGATAACATATAAGGAATGAGAGAGTACATGGAAGCAGGACATCCTATGACCTAGAAGCAAAGAACATTGGAGAAGAGAGGAGAGGAGAGAAGAGAAGAGGAGAGGAGAGGAGAGGAAGGGAGGGGAGGGGAGGGGAGAGGAGAGGAGAGGAGAGGAGAGGACTGGACTGGACTGGACTTGGTGTATTTCAGTCTTATACCCAATATTGCAGGGGGTCAGCTGAGTTTGGGCCAACTCTAGCTGGTACAGTACCCCTTGAAATGTCAGAGTTCTCAAGTCAAGATAAAGAAAAATCATTCCTGATATTTCATTTCTGACATATTACTAGGGATGACAGTCAGCTGATATGAGTAGACAGTGAGATATGGTTACTAGAATTTGATGTCATGCTAATAATTTAGAGTACATGGTAAACTGATTGTAGTAATGGCTCCTTTTCTCATCCCTCAAGTTAAATAATTTTCTTTGCCACCTAACTTTGCAGTCCTTCTCATTAAAGAGAGATAAAGTCTATTTCCTCCAAAAACGAATATGGTTGGCATTGTGACTTGCTAAGGCCAATAGAAAGCAGTAGAAGTGACCATGCCCTGGTTTTGAGCTTAAGCCTTAGGAAATCTTGTCTTTTCTGCCTGCTCTTGAACTTATGCAACTGCCATAAGAACAGGCTAGCACTCACTAGAGGAGGAGACACATGGAGCAGAACTGAGTTGCCTCGCTTATCTCAGCTGGGGCCAACCAAGATCAGCCAACAGCCATCCAACTTGGCAACTCAGAGTGAGCCCAGCCAAGATCAGCAGAGGCATCTAGCTGACCTGTAACTGTCTGTAGACATGTAAGCAAACCCAGCCAAAATCAGCTAATTCCAGTTCAGATCAGCTGAACTCTGAGGAGTCAAAAACCAGAAATTTGTTTACCATTATTTGCCACAGAGAATTTCTGGTTGTCATGCAGCATTATTGTGGCCATTGATAAACTATATAGAGTCTTATAGAAGCTACTGTTTGATTCTAGATTTCTAAGATCAAATTCACTAATAAGAGCACTATTTGTAATTTATATCACAGGGTTTGTGTTACTGAGTCAATAGAAGGAATCTTAAAGCTTATCTTGCCAATCTGTCCAATCTTAAATAGAAGTTCTACCAGATTCAATTCTACTCAAAACACATCTATGGAACTTGCAAAGCACAGTTTTGTCACTGGGAAGGATGATTCTCAATGGAAGTATACACTGAAGAGACAGAGCAGAACTGTGCTGTGTAACTCCCTTTTTCCCTCTATACTGAGATTCAGTGGGTGATATTTCCTTCATTACCTCTGTAAAGAGCCTCTGTTGCTAAAGGGAGAAAGTTATATCCTTCACCCATGTTGGGTGGAAAAAATTAAGAGCCACCAACCTAAAGTCAGAGCTTACTTTCTATTATCAACTACAGCCATCATTTGTGGATCATTTATTATAGCAATGCCTGACGGTCAGTAAGGAAAAGAAGGCAATGTTCACAAGTCCTGTGATTTGCAGGTCCTGCTCCCCAGCAGCCTCCCTCTCAGTCAATATTTTCACATCATGACAATTTACAGATGGGCACAAGGTCTTCCTGGAGCCAAGAGATGATTATTCATTTCAAAAGAACTATAAACAGGGTTCTCATGAATACATTTGTTTTTTACCCCATAACTTAAACATAACATCAGGTGGTTCATTTATTAAATGTCATGCTTGAAGCCAAGCTCTGTGAATGAGATTTGTAACCCAAGTGTGGACTAGCAGATGAGTAAGTTAGGATCCTGGGTCCATACAAGAATATGAGTAGTTGGCAACCAGAAAACTTGGCTGAAAGACATTCCCTGACTCTAGCATGTATTGCTCAGATCCATGCAATTTTACTTTTAGAAAGACCCTTAGTGGTATGTAGAATATTCTATTTGATGGTTAATATGCTGCGTCATCTTGGCCAGGCTATAGTATCCAGTGGTTTAACCAAACACTAATCTAGATGTTTGCCTTGAAGGTACATGGTAGATGGGGTTGACATCTACAATCATTGACCTTAAGTAAAGATAATGCAGCTGAATCTAATCCAATTAGTTGAAGGCTTTAAAAGCAAAAACTAAGGTTTTCCAGAGAAGAAATTCTGCCTCAAGACAGCAACATCAATTCCTTCCTGTGTTTTCAGCTGCCAGCTTCCTCTACAAATTTGGGATTTGCCAGCCCCCACAATCACATGAGCCAAGTGCTTAAAATAAATCTCTTTCTCTCTCTCCATATATAAAATATATTAAAAGATGTATATGTATAATATACATATGTAATAGATGTATATATGTATGTACCTATTATATAATACATACTTATATGTAATATGTGTATATGTTATATATATATTATATATATATATATATTTTATATGTATATATCTCACTGGTTTTGTTTCTCTGCAGAATCCTGGCTAATACACTACATCAATTTAAACTTCTTTCACTCTCACAAAATTAACTTCTGCAATCCTGTAGGAACTGCTTGCACCTATTTTGCACTCAGTATCTGAACTTGTTTCTAATATGTTTGCTTCTAACCATTTTTATGGTCTTAGGATTTGAACTTCAAGTTGATTTGTGTATTATTTGCTGTGACCTTTAAGGGGTACACTGTTAGCATTCTGCCCATGTCCACCTTGGATCCCTTTTAACTTTACTGTGAGTCCTTCCCCAGAATATTGTATGTTTTTGCTTCTACAACACTCTTTATTGGGTCTTCTCTTATGTTACTGAAGCCTTTTTCCCCATGAGCACAGAAAGCCTACGTGTTAATATCTTAGTCAATAACTGACTGATGTAGGAATATAAAACCCCAGTATCCTCGCCTTAAGTCGGGGTAAACTCTGAAATGTAGCTCACACTCCAGAGGTCTCCTGTGGAATCAGACTGAGTCTGGGACTCTGCTTAAAACAGCACCCTGGCTTGGCTTCTGCCCATTTCCTGTCCTGCTTCCTCTCTCTCATATGACTATCTCCTAGGAATGCTTCCTTATCTCAGGCCTTGCTTCTGGCAAGCTCAGTCTAAGAAACTCCGTTATACTCTCCTTTGTCTGGAATCCAGATTCTTATTCTAGCTATGTTCGTTTGGAAGAGCCTGAAGAGATAACCTGCCTGTAATTCAGCAGCCCATCCCATCAAGAGTGAAATTTTTAGTTAGTTCTGTCTCCTTGAGTAAGATTCAGATGGATCTGACAAAACACTAAATACAGAAATGCAAAAGCAAAGGTAGAATTTTAGAATGACACATTCACAGAAGCTCAGAGTTGGAAGAAACCTAAAAGTATTTCATTCAAAATCCCACCTACTCATGAATTCCTTCTTTAACATCTCTGGAAAGTGGTCACTGCATTCTTTTTGAATAGTCTCTACTTTTCAAAGTGTTGTGTCCCATTATTGAAGTGTTAGGTCAGAAAGTTTAACCTTACACTGAGCCAATTTATTCTCCTATAAACTTCACCCATTTGAAAAAAGAAGTCTTTGCTGTTTATAAGAATTTCATTGAAGAGGAAGAGTGATCCCACAGGCTCATGCCCACCACAGTGCAATGCCTTAATGAAAAATTTTAGTAGTTTCCTTTTACACCTGAGTTTAATCCAATATCCCTCCAACAGTTAACTTGTTTTCCACAGGAGTGAAAGAGCCTCAAGACACATAGGTAGGGAAGATAAGACATTTCATTGTTTAGCACAAGAGAGACCCATGGCTACAAGTTAGCAAACTTCAAAAAGGCATCTCATATGACTGCTGATAACGTATTTCAAAAGGTCCCAGTACTATCCAATAAACACTTAGGATCTATAAAAGGGTTTGCAATACGTGTTCAGCTGAATGAGACGCTCAAAATCAATAAAGAGCCTCAGTGCTTATCTGGAGGAGGTGAACATCAAGGATCTCTTTGTTAGTTAAAAATGTTTACTTCTAGAAAAGATGACATAAAACCAATTTATTACGTAGGGGCTGATTTCAGTGTGAATATACATAGTGGGTCTAATTCCATGTTCATTTAACTGCCATTTAGACATTTGAGTCCTGGCCCATGGCTCTTTTTGACCATCTTCAAATGCTCTGGTCACTTTTCAGAAGACATAGTAAGGCTCATTGCTCTCAGCCCTTATCTCTCAGTGTTGTGCCCTCTTCTTTCCTAGGAAATTCCCTCTCTATATTCCTTTCTGGGCTCTGGGTCCTCCTGATCTTTGCATCTTGTTCTCTATCAAACTTTGTTTCTTATTGAGAACTGAAACTGGCATGGAAATGACTATTAATATCCTTACTCTGACCTAAAGGCCAACATGATTTCCCCCCATCAACATTCTGCTCTGAAATCCTATCATCCCCCCATTACCATCTCCAACCCCACTGGTCTCTGCTGTTTCTCAAACACTTCTGGGACTCATGTCTTAGAGCTTTAGCATTTGCTTTCTCTCTGCCTGAAAGGATCTTCCCACGTGGATTCTAATGGCACCTGGGTTAATCCATTCTCACACGGCTATAAAGACATCCCTGAGACTTGGACATTTATAAAGAAAAGAGATTTAATTGACTTACTGTTCTGCATGGCTGGGGAGGCCTCAAGAAACATAATCATGCCACAAAGTGAAGGAGAAGCAAGTACCTTCTTCACAAGGCAGCAGAAGAGAGAGAGAGAGAAGGAAGCCACACACTTTTAAACCATCAGATCTCATGAGATCTCACTCACTATCCCAACAACAGCATAGGGGAAACTACCCCCATGATCCAATCACCTCCCACCAGATCCTTCCCTCAACACATGGAGATTACAATTTAAGATGGGATTTGGATGGGCACACACAGCCAAACCACACAGAACCCTAACCTCCTTGAGGCTTTTGCTCCACTACCTTCTTACTAGAGAGACCTTGCCTGACCACACTGTATATTTCCTCTCTATTTCCATTCATGGCATTTTATTACCTCTTGGTGTCTATAAGCTTCTTCATGTACAGTCTTTTTACCCCTATTAGAATGTAATCACTAGAGGGCAGGGAATGTGTCCATTTTGTTTTCTGCTGCCAACTGACCCTCAGAACTATGTTTAGCATCCAGTGTAACTACTCAATATCTATATAACAAAAAATCAAATTTTCATATTACCAAGGTTCATGTCTTAGTGTATTTCTTTATTTGCAATATTTTTTTGCAAAAGTTACAAGAGTATCCCTGCATCTCTGTTCCCAGCTACCTAGATTTCCTTCCTAAAGGCAACCAATATAATAATTTCTTTATGTATCACACCAGGGAAACTTTTTGCATATACAGGAAAACATGCATGAAGGTATTCTTTTTATATTTTACTCAAATGAAAGCATACTACACATACTATTTCTCAAACTGAACAATATAACATGGAATCATTTCATACCAGTATAAATAAAAACACTATATTTAAAAAGACGTATCTGCACAGATATGTACCATAATGTACCATAACATATTTATCTAATCCTCTATTTATGAACACTTTGGTTATTTCTATCATATGATTTCTTTGGACATTCATTACTTTGATCAGTTTCAATGTTACACTGGACCATATACAATTACAGATATTTAACCATTTTGCATTAAGAGGATAAATTTCTAGAAGTACGATTGCTGGATTAAAGGAGGCAGACATTTGTGAAGTCAATCAATATTGTCAAATTGCCCTCTAGGGAGAATGTGCAGATGACACTCCCATTATGGGAGAGTTTCAATTTCCACACACACCATGCCGGCACAGAATGTTATTAAATGTTCTTAACTTTACCAATCTGATAGGCAAAAATGATACCTCATTCTAGTTCTAATTTGCATTTCTTCTATTATCAGACTGAGCATCTTTTTATATGTATAGAAAACATTTGAATTTCCTATTTTATAAACTGTTTTGCCTATTTTTCCTTTAGGTGTTTTTATCTTTTTTATGTTGATTTGTAAATCCTCTCTATAAAACAGATGATTTCTCTATTTGCAGTCTGAGTTGCAAATATTTGCTCCTGCTTTGTGGTTTGCCTTTGACTTTATGTTTATTTTTTTCTTTGCAGAATTCTATTTTTACATTTATGTGGTTACATTTATATTTCATGTTGGTTTTGTGTTCTAGGAAATGACTTCCTCTCTCCAAGATTAATTTTTAAAAATTCTCCATATTTTCTTCTAGTATTTTATGGCTTCAATTTGTATTGCATTCTTTAAAAAATATGGAGCTTATTTTCAAGTGTGGGTGAGGTCAGGAGCCAGCAAGATACGTATTTTTTTAGATGGCTACCCCATTTTCCCAACTCCATTTTTTGAAGTTGGCTTTATCCCTTTTTCAAATATTAAGTTCTCATAGGTAATTGCATTTATATTCTGCACTTTCTGGTATATTTCACTGACCTGCCTGTGCATGCATATGGCAATACCACACTGCTTTAATTAGTGTAGATGTATAACATGTTTTAATAAATGGAAAGTCTAGATTCCCTTAATTGTTCTTCTTCCCTAGCATTTTTAACTCTCTCTGCTTGTCTGATTTCCATATTAATTTTATACTCAACTTACCTAGATCTCCCCAAAAAATTCTGTTGAAATTGAATTTAATGAGTCTATTGTTTCTTCATTAGTTTCTTCATGTTGTTTTTCAGGTTAAGGTATATTTAAAATATATATTCATATAGTTATATGTCCTATAAAGAAGCATTTATCTTTTTATTGATTAAAGTTTTATTAACATGAGCTATTCAATTTTATCCAATATCTTTTCAGTATCTTTAGAGATAATCATAATTTTTTCTTTTGATCTATTTCTTTAATGAATTACATGGATGGATTCCCTAACATTTCATCACCCTTGGATTAAGACCCCCTTGATTATAGTATTACTTACTTAATGCATTCTGGATTCTGTTTGTTATCAATTTAGGTAAATTAGTTAGTTCTGCAATTTACTTTTTTTCTCTTTATATATGGTTTAGGTTTTAATATTATGCTAACCTCAAAAAAAAAAAAAAAGAGAGAATTTCAAAAACTGCTTTATACTTCTGTATTCTAGAACAGTTTGAGTCACATTGGATTAACGTTGTCCTTAAAGGTTTAGTGGAATTATTCTGTGAAACCCTCTGGGGTGGCTGCTTTGGGGGATGTAACATTGTGACTATACTCCCAGGTTTAGTGGATGCTAGTGAGCTTAATTAAGCTTCAGGGTCCCTTGCATAGGACCCTAATAAGCCCCTGAAAGGGCCCTAGCCTTTTTTCCACACGATCATATGCTTTTGTGAAATCTGTAAAGTGAGATGTTTTTAGTCACAATTGGCTTAGGCCACTATCTCTTTGCTAATTTCTATGTTAGCCTTCTGTTTCTGTCAGGTGGTGTTGGGGGGACTGTAGGCATTTTTGGGGCTCTGGCTAAGGGGTACGTGGTAGACTTGCAGCCAGGCCACTCAAATTCCCCTTTAAGAAAGGACTTGCATCTCACCTGCAGAAGTGTGGTCAGCTGTCTGCAGCTGCCAGCTCCTCTGAGGAGAGCCTCTGTGCCGAGGGCACACCCTTGCCAGGGCAGCCCTGTCACCTGGTGATTGAGTGAGAAGAATAGGAATGCCCAGGCCTCTCAGCCCGATGAAGAACACTCTGACAAATGCTACCATCTGCAGGGCTCTCTACAGCACTGTTGATGTCTTCCTTTGTGTGATCCTGCATCCTCTTCTTCCCATCACAGCTGTTGACTCCTAAGGAACATCTTGCATCCCAAATAGCCTCCCAGCATCTGCTTCTAGAGAAGCCAGCCTACAATAGAAAAGCTGAGTTTGATGTACATTTAGTTTGATTTTAACAGGATACAATACACACGCAAATACACGCTATGGTTTTCAGTCAATCATAGTCAACCAACTTCTGTGTTTTGTTATTTATTGTTGGCAGATTTGATGTGTTGTCTTGGCTTCCAAAGGAACCCTACTCCCCCGGATATTTCCTCACCTGGCATTATCACATGAGTGGTTCCCGGCTCTGGAAGTATCCAGGGTGAAGGAGAAACCAAGTTTGAAGTATAGGAAACCAGAATCTAATCTGTAAAAAAAAAAAAAAATCCAATTGTCACCATGTAAATGTGTAAGCAAAGAACTAGTTTTCAATCAATACCAGTCAAAATGGAAGATTACTCCTTAAAGAAAAATGCTCAATAGCATAGCATATTCACTTATTAAAAACATCACACTTCAAAAAAATCAAACCACAAAATAGAACTTAAAATTTTCATATGTAGGACACAAATCTGCAGCAATACTGAAAACAGCAAATACATCTGTACGTGAAGTAGAATGTTGTTTGTCTGCTTTTGTGCCCCTATATATTGAATTGCACCTTAGCAAGGTTGAGAGATTCCAGACAAATGGCATGCCAAATTACTATCCCAAACTGAAAGAGCCTGAATAAACAAGTATTCCAGTGGCAAAATCACACACATTTATCAATATGTCAATGTGTGTGGCTTATGAGTAATTTGATCACCCAGTTATGCAGTTGAATCCAACATAGAAGAAATTTTAAAATGCTTTGAATTGCTCTAGGTAATGAGTGATATAAATTCAAACAGTACTTAAGATTAGTCCTTGCATAAGAAGACTTAAAATACCTACAAATACATATCTCATATAGGAAAAAATGCAGTGGTTTTCCCAAATTTGCCAATAATTCTAAAATACTTTTATAATATCACTAATGAGTTGTGAAGCTAAAGAAAACTGTAGGAGGCAATAATCAAAAATTTTTAATTAATATTGCTAGAGGAAAGATAAAATTGCCTTTCTTGTTTTTTTATAGAAAATGATGCTAAAAAGGCATTATTATATGAAGAGATAACAAAGTATGCAGTCAAAACCTGTCGCAAAAGTGCGGTATGAATGTATTGTTTAATAAAAATGCTACAGGATTTACCTGAGTTTTGCAATATTTGCATTTGGGTTTACCATTTTGTTTGTAATTTACTCTTTTTAAATATCTTCTTTCCAAATGAATATTCACTTTCTGTTTTTATTTCAATATTTTTATATTAATTTATAAAGAGAATGACAAAATTTTTTAAGTATTGAGACCCCCCCAAAACTGGAAGCCACTTCTGCTCTGTGTGTGTGTGTGTGTGTGTGTGTGTGTGTGTGTGTGTGAATGCAAACATGGACAACTTAAGGTATTTGATCTTTTCAGATTCTTTTATTTCTTACAGGGTCAGTTTTAGTAATGTAGTCCTAGATAATTATTCATTATAATTATTTATTTTATTCTGCTTTCCAATTTATTTGCAAAAAGTAGTCTCATATTTTCCATTTCTTTTTTCAGTAGTGGCTTGCCTTTTGTGACTTAATTTGTATGTTCTCTCTCTTTTTCCTGAGTTGGTTTATCCAACAGAGTTTATCTACTTATTGTTCTTCCCTTAAAAACAGTTTATTTTTAGTTCAACAATTTTTAATGAATTACTTTCTGCTTATTTTTATATATCAACTTCTTCCTGGTGTGCCTTTCCTAATTCTTATATTTTCAACCATTCTTTGTTTTAAATGAATATTTTTTCTCAGCATATAATTGGATTTTGCTTTGTAAAATCCAGATGTATTTTTAAAATACAGTAGTTAGCCCTTCTATAGTTACTGACATGTCAGATACATTTAATATTGGCATCATGTCATGCTTTCTGTTTGTATATATTTTCTTCACTTCAAAATATCTTTCACTATACAATGTGTGTTGTGTTTCTCCTGATCATTTGGAAGGTTTATGTATATCTTCTGGATAGTTTATTTATAATTATACTAACATAATACACTTAAGGCTGTCTTTCTTTAGACAATGTCAGTTGAATTTATATAACAGTGATAAAATTGATACGTGTCCACATCTTCCCTTACCCTACTAATTTTAGTTGAATGACTTTCCATAAATTATCATGTTTAAATGACATCTTTTTACTCCTGGTTATGAAGGATAAGAACATAAGCATACTACCTTCATTTATTTCTCATCCTTCTCTCTCAACTGTTGTAATTTGCATAGTTTCTACATTGGTAATATATGTAGCATTTGTTTTATGTTTTGCAGCTAAAATACTCATTTGTTTAGTCTTTATTCTTCTCAGTATAATCCTAACAGGGTTGTTTTTGTGGCTGTTGTTTTTGTTTTTGTTTTTTGCTATGGATTTTCCAGTCATCTCTTTGTTGGCTAAACGTATATTTCAGTGGTTTCTTAAAGAAAAATTCGTAAGAACTACACATGTGAAAATTTTTTTCTGATTTTTTTTTTTTTTTTTTTTTTTTTGAGATGGAGTCTAGCTCAGGCACCTAGGCTGGAGTGCAATGGTTCGATCTCGGCTCACTGCAACCTCCTCCTCCTGGGTTCAAGCGATTGAGATTACAGACGCACACCACCATGTCCTGCTAATTTTTTGTATTTTTAGTAGAGCTGGGGTTTCACCATGCTGGCCGGACTGGTCTTGAAATCCTGACCTCATGATTCGCCCACGTCGGGCTCCCAAAGTGCTGAGATTACAGGCATGAGTCACCGCACCTGGCCTCTGATTTTTTTTTTTTTTTTTTTTTTTTTTTTGGTGTCTGAGCAAGATATAAAATTAATGGGTCTTACTTTATTTTCTAGAAGACATTGTCACTTTTCTGCTTTTATATTGGGATTTGTGATGTTATTTAGAGGAAATATGGTTGGGTCAATGGAATTCCTAGAGTCCCAGAAATTAAAGCCACTAAATTGGTCATTTGCTCTCTAGATTGGGTGAAACCTGATGCTTTTTGGTTTCTTTCTCTCTGATATTCTATAATTTGCGTTCAAGCTAAATGTGCCCCTTTCTAATGATACCAACTGATTTGGGGTAATACAGTTGATTATTCAGTAGCAGTTTGTTGGCTGTTAAAAAGTTGCTCATTTTTACCTCTCTATTTCCTAATCAAAAGCCTGTGTGGATTTAGGGTCCACAAGAAGCTAGTGCTCACCCTTTCTGACGATGAGGATGATGCAACTTTGTCACACTCCTCTTTGTTTCATGGCTGACGAGAAGCTTGTAGCAAATCTGTTTCCTATTCACAGGCACTGTTCTAACTCCTGTGGTTTGTGTGTTTGCCTCTTCATCCCCTTGTGGTGCTGACTTTCTGCTTGGCCCCCGTGCTCACATGTGTGGTCTTTCGGTTGCTATTTTCTTTCCAGGAGAGCATCCTTTCCACTCTCTTTCCATTGCTAACTCCTAGACACCCTTCAAGGCTCCGCTCACACATCAGCTCTTTCTGCAAGTCTTCTTGGGTGCTTCCGCAGCCTTCTGCCATTACACTCATCTCAATGCATTACAATGTTTTGCTTATGTGGTTCTTCAACTACACATAAACTTGGAACTCTCTCAGGATGACATAAGTGTTTTTTCTTTTGTGTTTGTTTTTGTTTTGATTTGTTGTTGTTGTTGTTGTTTTGAGACAGTCTCACTGGTGCATTCTCGGCTCACTGCAACCTCTGCTTCTCGGGTTCAAGCCATTCTCCTGCCTTGGCCTCCTGAATGGCTGGCATTACCAAGCACCCACCACCACGCCCAGCTAATTTCTGTATTTTTAGTAGAGACAGTGTTTCACCATGTTAGCCAGGCTAGTCTCAAACTCCTGACTTCAAGTGATCTGCCCACCTCAGCCTCCCAGATTGCTGGGATTACAGGTGTGAGCCACCATGCCTGGCTGACATAAGTGTTTTCTATCTTCAATTTCCCAACATCTAACACTGGACTTATGTTATTCAATGGAAAACTAAATAAAGGAATGATGCTTGTTCTTCTAAATTTTTTTGCTGTAAACCACATAAAATATATTTTATCAAAAGCCCTCCTGCTATCTTTCAAGGGCTTTGCGTCCCATATTCAGTTTTATCATTCAACACTTCCTTACACAGGCCATCTGACCCATCCAACCATAAGTCTTTACTCATGCAGTTGGCATTTCCTCCCTCACTCATCCCCAACTTGCTCAGTGAAACCAGCCATCCCAGATTTAATCTGGTGACATTGCCTTTCCCCTGATTCCACTTACCCTACAACCAAAAGATAACTGCATGCTTGGTTAAGATAGATCCCCAGCAGGAGCCTTGCTTTCTTTTCCCCTGATGTGTCTGTATTTTGACACCTGTTTTACTTTTCAAGGCTTCTCCAATGGACTCTCTGGTTTTAATTTGCCTCAACATCTCACTTGGTTTCTTCAAGTAACTGAACTACTCCCTTCTTTTTGTCCCTGGAAGAGGGGAGCTGATTTAATTATTTCATAATGGAATGCATTTTCTCTTATAAAACTGATTAATTTCTCAACTACATCTAGGAAATGAAAAAACAGATATCCATGGCAGTTTAATCAGTTACCGATCAGCCATATTTCCTAGGCTCCATTATCAGATAGAAAAAACAAATACTGAATTTGAAGAAAAATGATCTGGAGTTGATCCCAGTTTTATCACTTGTCCGTTATGTTTCTTTGGGAATGTACACCTCCTGAGATTTGATTGCCTCCTTGGAACAAATGATCCTTCTGTGCTTCCTAAGATTATCATGGTATGAAGTGAATTTATGAACTCAAGAGCCATTATAAAATTTTGATGGATTACTCCAACAACAATTGTTATTATATAAGAAATTTCAAGTCAAATCTGTAACTCCTACCTGATCTTTTCAACAATGGTTATATTTGTTAAAACATACAATATAGTTATTATCCTTATAGCAACAAAATCAATGAGGGCCAGTATGTGAAGTTCTAATAAATCCTGAACTCAATGTGTGCTAATTTTTGCTGAATTAGTTTTTGACACACCCTGTCCCAAAACCACAAAGTGTGATGTAAGGGTTGTGATCAGGCTCATAAATTTTCATACCATATTCCTAAATGGTGAGATAGAAATTCTAAGCCCACCAATTCATTTGTTCAAAAATTTATTTGTTTCTTCAACTATGAATTTAGCCATGCGCTTCCTAACTGTGGCCTTTACGAAGCTGTGTATCTGGCTCTGGAAAAAGTTCTACTCAGTCTCATCACAGTGGGGCTCAAGTAGTAGATGTCATTTATTTTGTGTTGGTTTTTATCATAAAGCCCTGGTATTGAACTTTAGCTTCTTCTATTTGATAATGATAATACTAATGAATGACAATGATTATGTTATTTTTAAGACTTTTCTGGAGCTATATTTTTTAAGAAATTAAGGCAATTTACATGTTTTATACTTGAAATGATGGTTCATGACCTCACTATAGAAGACATTAGATATAGTTAATTATTTGCCTGTATTAGAATCACCTTATTTTGATATAGAAAGCAGTCTTTTTTACTTTCTTTGCTAGACTTTACATTTTTTCTAAAATGTCAGTAATGTCATTATTAAATTCCAGACTGTAAATATTAATTGCATAACATTAAATACATAAAATATGAAGATATTTAATAATATTTACAATCTTCTTTTTGATACAAAATGTTAAAATTGCTGTATATGTTCTTTCAAATAAACACACACATGCACACACATTTTTTCAAGTGAAATGTATATTAAATCTTTCACCTGGGACATTTTACAAATTTTTTTCTGTTTTTAAACAAATGTCTATTTATTATAAAACATTTGGGAAGATGTTTAAGATGTTTTTACGCATTAAAGACATCTTAAAGAAAGTAAAACAACAAATTATCAACTGTAAGAATTTGTAGCACAATTAATTCGTAAGTGGCTAGAATCAAGAATATATAAAGATTACATAAAAAGCTCCTTTAGATGCAAAACAAAAAGGCAAAATACTCTAATGAAAAATGGATTTTAAAAGGGTGAACAGGAATAACATAGGAGCAGGAATACAGCAGACTAAAAAAAAATACAAACAGACGTTTAATCCCCGTAACAATTAGGAAAAGTAAATCAAGATTAAAATGTAACATTACAGCCAATCGATGGAAAAATAATGTTTTGGACAAATTTGTGATGGACAATAATTTAAAAAGTTTAAAGAATATCAAATTTTGAAGAAAATTTGGGAAGAACTATCAGATGTTTTTACTCATTAAAGACATCTTAAAGAAAGTAACTGCAACAAATTATCAACTGGAAGAATTCATATGTAACACAATTATTGATGAGTGACTAGAATCAAGAATATGTTGATATTCTTGATATCAATGGCATAAATTTTGGAGACAGAAAGAGGAGAGATGCTTTTGTTCATTATTAATTACCTAGTCTTAGGTATTCTATTACAGCAACACAAAATAAATTAATATACCTTCTATGGAAAATTACCTCAGTCACATTCTTTTTTAGGGATAAAGCCAATGTTTTTGTCTTTACAGCAGGGGCCATATTTAGTACCAAACAATCACTCCTCAGCCATGATAATGTAACTAGAAATGATCACTTGAATTACATTTGCAAAATTCCTTCATTTTTGTCATATGACCTAATTATAGCCACAGTCTTGTCCCACTCAAGGGGTGGGGTTCATATAGAGCATATACATAAAGGGTGTGGACAGTTTAGGGGTCACCTTAGAATTCTGCTTACCACAGTAGGGTTATCAGGTATAATATAGGATGCCAAGTTAGAGTTCACTTTCAGATAAACAACAAATAATTTTTTAGTATGCTTGTTTCCCACACTTAGTCTTTAGAATGTCCTAGTGCCTACAATAGGTCATGAGATCAAATGTTCCTAGGGGGCAAGACGGTGATGTGGGTAGAGAGGCCAGGTAGGAACTGTGGCAGACCTAGAGGCTCATGCCTCAGGTAAAGGAGGTCACAGCTCTGCACCTGCAGCTGGCTGTTGCCATGAGGACTCACAGGCCATGTGACAGGAACTTCTGATGGTTTTTCAAGAGATAGTACTTCTACTTGAATTTCTACATGAACTCTCCCAGGAGAACCATTAATCCAAAATAAAAAAAAAAATGTATGAGTTATATGAAACACATTTAGGGACTATATTTTGGCCCATGGAAGCCAGTTTGAAACCCATAATCTAAGGACTACAATCCTCGAGACTTTTGTTCCTCCAGGATGTGGGGAGGGCTTCCCTTGACCCTGCTCATGACACTCTCCCGTCTGAAGCCACAGAATTTATATCCCTTTGCTCCCCCATCTCACTTAGCCACCGAGCTTCACCTCTAAAACAAAATTGATTTGCCACATCAGAAAACTGATTTACAAGTCCTCTACGGCAGCCCTAATGCCAACAAATCAAATGCCAGATTTACAAATCCTCCAAAATGCACAATAAATGCCAAATAAAAACTTCCAATTTACCAATCTTTATTTGTAGGAAGTATAAATCAGACATGGGATGGAATGACTCCTGGCATTGTTATGATTAAGTTTTGAAGCCCTGATTTTTTTTTTTTTTTTTTAAGAAAGAAAGAGAGAAAGAAAAAAAAAGAATGAAGGAGAGGAAGAAAAAGGAAGAGAAAGAGGGAGAGAGAAAGGGAGTATTGCTTTATTGCCCAGGCTAGAATGCAGTCTAAATATGGGAATTGAAAACCTCTTTTATGCCAATAATTGTGCTTAACAATGGAGACAGGAAGGAATAAGGGAAGAAAATAACAAGCAGCCAACCAATATTTCATTTAAACCTATGAAATGCTATGCAATTATTGAGGAGTGATTTACTTGCAATTATATAGTCACTTTTAGAATAGGTGTGATATGATACTTATAAGAATGTATGTTTTATGTATTTGAAGTGGAGAGTTCTATAAATGTTTATTAAGTTTACTTGTTTTGGGTCTGAGTTCAAGTCCTGGATATCCTTGTTAATTTTCTGTCTCATTGATCTGTCTAGTATTGACAATGTGATGTTACAGATTTTTTTTTATATTTCCTTTCAAACTTGATCTTCTCTTTAAGAGTGAACTTCTAGTTTTAATGACTATGTAAAAATAATAGCCTTAGTTACAGCTTAGAAAAGATGTTGGGCTGATGCAGGCTTAGGTTGGACATTATTGGATATCAAAGCCCACAGTATTTTTTAATTTGGGCAATCAGCAAGTCCTTTGGGGGTCACTTCTGGCCAGTGTTTTATTAACCCAGAGGGTTTGCTGGACACAGGCCTTGTGTGGCCAGGCAAGGCCCTAAACATCCCAACCCAAAGTCTTTTACCTTACTTGGCTGGTTTTCTAGTGGCATTTAACACTCTCTCCAGTTTATCATGAGGCTTGACTTTAAGATGCATTTTTTTTTTTTTCAGAGACTTCTCAATCTTTGGCTCAGAAACCTTTGAAGACCTAACTTCTGCACAAGAGAGACAGTAAACATTAGAAGTGGCGGGTGCTCTTTGGCAATTTTCAGCGCTAGGTAGTAATAAGGAAGGACCCGTGTCTGGGGATCATGGCGCTGGAGCTTTGAACATTTCTGCCTTTGCTCTTTCCATCATTAACAATGGTTAACACCACTGCATATTGGTTGAATGGTTTGGCTGTATCCCCATCCAAATCTCATCTTGAACTGTAGCTCCCATAATTTCCACCTGTTGTGGGAGGGACCCAGTGGGAGAAAATTGAATCATAGGGGTGGTTCCCCCCATATTGTTCTCATGGTAGTGAATAAGTCTTATGAGATCTAATGCTTTTGTAAGGGGAAATCCCTTTCATTTGGCTCCCATTATCTCTTGTCTGCTGCCACGTAAGACGTGCCTTTTTCCTTCTGCCATGATTGTGAGGCCTCCCCAGCCACATGAAACTGTGAGTCTGTCAAACCTCTTTTTCTTTATAAATTAGCCAGTCTTGGGTATGTCTTTACCAGCAGCATGAAAACAGACTAATACATTGGTAATCACCATGGCACGTGGTAGCCTATGATATCAATAAATACTGTTAAAAGGAAAGAAAATGCCAGACAAAAGAGAACTTAGGAGTTCAAAGCAGGCCTTCTCTACACTGTCACCTTAGGTAGCTCACAGTTAAAAGCACATAATCTCATGGCAGAGGGATCACGAAGAGCACCTAACCCAGCTTCTCTGCCTGCATGTCCATGTCCCCATCAACTATGCGGTGGAGAAGGAAAGGAGCAGCTTGGGGTGAGACTGAGAGACACGAAGGGGCAATTGAAGCATCGGGATTCTTGGGGTGAGGAAAGAGTCATTCGGGGGTGCAGAGAAGAGAGGGTGGCAACAGGCAAGGTGGGAGATGTGTTTGGTGCAGTAGGTCCCCCTCTCTCTGGGATGAAGACCCTTCCCCTTTGGTAAGAGGGTGAGGGGACACTTCTATCTAAAAAAAGAAAGAAAGAAACTCAGAGCAATTTCTCTTCATTACAGAAATTTAAATAAAAATTTTAAGAGCCTATAAAATATACAGATAACCTGTTCCATCCAAAGATAATCCGTGTATGAACCCCCTTTAAAGGACTAGACACAGTAATGGAATCTAACATCATATATGAAATTATCATATCATACACCACCACAAAAGAAAAATTGTTTTGCTAGTGTTTATTGATTGTGAAAATTCAAGGTGACAGTCTGGAGTTCTAGACCAGCCTGGCCAATATGGTGAAACTCCATTTCTACTAAAAATTTAAAAAAATAGCTGGATGTGGTGGCACATGCCTGTGCGGGAGGCTGAGGCAGGAGAATTGCTTGAACCTGGGAGGTGGAGGTTACGGTGAGCTGAGATCGTGCCACTGCACACAGAATGAGACTCCATTTCAATAAATAAATAAATAAATAAAATGGCAAGCACCACTATGAATTGAGCATCAGTGCACATTTGGAGTGTAGTTATGCATGGCTCTAAGGAGTTTAGACTATAGATCAAGTTTTGTGCACATCTTCTTACAAATTTCTTCCCTCCCTTAACTCATCCTACACACAGTTATTCCACTCAGACAATTGAGTGCTGTGCCAGCAAAACATAGGTGAAATCATTTAATAAAAATCTTTTCCACGAATCTACTATGTTTAAGGCATTGTGCCCAAATGCTGGGAATGTACTTATGGGGAAAAACCAAATCTGAGCAAAATACCTGTGTTCTTGGAGCCTGTATTACAGTGGGGAAAAACTGACTCAGTTGTGGGATGTTTCACACATGATTTTTGCCAAAAACTATTATTATAAGTAATGGCAAAACCACAATTACTTTTGCACTAACCTAATAATTTAAAATATTTGCAAATGATTTACCATTTTTTTTTTTTTTGAGACAGAGTTTCACTCTTCTCACCCAGGCTGGAGTGCAGTGGCATGATCTCGGCTCACTGCAGCCTCCACCTCCCACTTTATTTCTTTGGTAATAAAACTCTCACTGCCATTTTGAATTTGCTACCTTGGGTGAGAAAGGAGGAGATGGAGTTATGGTTAGCATTTAGGAAACTGTAGATAATAACACTGTGCTTTTCCAAGGTAGAGTATCACATGTATGAACATTCTGTATATAACTCTCTGTTGTAACTGACCAGGAAAAAAAAGTAGGGATCACTGCTTTGTAGAATTAATCATAATGGGTGGTTCTGTGGGCAGACATGGTACCCACAGAATGAGCCATGGACCTTCTGCAAATACCTACTGTTGCAGTTTCTGAAAAAATGATCCTAACTGGTATCGAAGAAGGAGAAATTGAACAGGTGTGATGAAGTGTGACTGTACCAAGTACAGCAAACCTTCACGAGGGTGTCTCTGTGCTCAGCCCCAGAATACATATACAAATCACATCACCCCATACCCTACAGGAGCTTATGACTGAGGTTAAAAAAGAAAGTTGGCTGAGTAATCCACAGATACGGTACAATATGTATGTCCAGCCCACAGTTGGATCAACTGTTAGAAGAAGAAACAATAATCACGTTGCAGAGTCTCACGAAGGGGGTGACTATTGTAGAGTAAAAATGGTCTGCCCAACAAAGAAGGAAGTGAAAGAGCATAATTCCAGGTAGAAGGAACTGTATGTGCAAAGGCACAGAGTCTAAGGGATCATGACATGTGAAGGGTGAAAAATCACTGGAGTCTGGAGAACCGGCTGGAGTAAGACACCAAGGCCAGAAAGGTGATCTGGGGCCAGATCAAGAAGACCTAAGGCCATCTTGTGTTCAGATTTAATCCTGAGGGGTAGTATTACCCTTTTTGGCATTCCAGATCATTTTAGAAACATTTTTAAAATCATTATTTACTTACTTTAATTTTCCTTCACACTCAATGATTAAAAAAAAAGCAATATAGCAAAATTGAAATTTAATTGAAAAGTGTTGCTTAGGACAAGGGCAAGTTTAAATAAGAGCAAATTTAAGGAAAATATTAAACAAATCATTGTAAAGATGGTACATGATACAGCAAAAATATTATAAAATATGGAGGCAAATAGTGTAAGTTGAGAAATAACCCTGCTAGAGTTAGACAGGGGATTAACCTGAGTGACATGCCTAGACCTGCAGTGCATTGTCATGGGCTGTGATTTGCTTTCCAAAGATCACCAAAGCGCCAGAGTGGAGGTTTCACTAAGGTAAGCAGAGGACAAGGCTGGAACTCTGATTTGGGAGACCAAGGAGTAATCCCAGAAAGGGACCTTGAATACTGGAATGACAGCAGTGACAGTGTGGACAGCGATAGAAGGACATGTTCGAATATCCTTCCCCCGCTTCCTGTCAAAGTAGAGCACAGCCTGGCACGCGGGCAGGAAATGAGAAGAAGAGACGATTTTTCCCCAGATTATTATCATATACGCTTCCTTTCCCAATTACTGGTATTAGAATTATAACGTTGCGTGACAGTGATGTTTTCTCCTGGTGTCCGGAAGCTGCAATCTAAGTGCTCATAAACATCTTTGGGAATGGATGAACTAGAGAGTATGAAAATGGACTTTCTGATTTAGTCATTACAGCATCTGTGCTGAACTGTCAGCCACTTACAACTGGCCACATGCAAGGAAATGCCACTTTGAAGTTCATAGTCACCATCAAATATAAAAAAGAAGACAATTTATACCAGATGGGCTGATGGTTGTTTCAATCCCCAAATTTTCCTGCTTGTATTCATCTTTATTCTCTCTCCTATCAGCACCCCAACTTTCCTCCAAAAGCCACCCGTTCTACAGTTTGGCAGTTCTAACCCCATCCCTTGCCTTTGAGGCAGACACAAACCTCAGGTTTGGCCTGGCTCACAAATAGGCACTTGGTACAATCTCAGTAAAGAGGAATTAATCAGCATGATGCACTGGGACTAGTTGATAAGGAAGCACTTTGCTCACTGCTTACATTCGGGCCTGAAGTTCAGGAGGGCCACTATAGGGAAGGAGAATGACCCTCATCCAGAGAGAAATGGACCTTGGGAGATAAAGACTCTATACCTCATGGCAATTTTTAGTTTTTTGGATATGGTTTTTCTCTCTAGACTTTTCAGTTTTGTGAAAAACATTCGCCTCTTTTTTTCCTCTCAGGGAAATTTGAGTTGGGCGTCTGTCACCTACAAACTAAATGTCATTGCACAGTCAAGCCCAGCTTAGAAAATCAGCGTGTAACTGGGATAGGATGGGGAAACAACAGTGAAAAGGAGGCAAGCGCTGTCAGGAAGAGGCCAAGGGGCATCTAGCCCTCATTCTGACTCGTCTCCGCAAACATTTATTGAGGACTTGCCATGTGAAAGGAAGTATGTTGGACAAGATCGGGTAAGGAGTAGGAATGTAAAGACTTAAGAAAATGATCTGGGTCCTTAAAACTGTTACCCTCCATTCAGGTTGGACTGTTACCAGTGTAAAGCCTACATGGCATAGGTGAGTTTCTACCCTGCCCTACTCCACTGACCTTTAGGAAACAGGATGCCTGTGGTCAGAAGTTCCCCTTCGTGACTTAACCAGTCAAGACTTGTGGGATCTAAGATGGTAGCTCACTTGACCTAAGAGGAACCCCTAACCTCGTTATAACCTAATTTCCATGCTAAATGACACTCCCATAGTTGACAGTTGACAATCACCATGACAGTTACCAGAAGAAACTATAAAAGGACAGAAAGAAAGGCAGAACTCTAGTTCCGAGAAGTTGTCTGCCCATTCCCAGAAAAGACATGAATATTCCTCCCCTTGTTTTTTGTGTGTTTGTTTTGGGGTGGAGCCTCACTTTGTCACCCAGGCTGGAGTGCAGTGGTGCAACCTCGGCTCACTACAACCTTCACCTCCCAGGTTCAAGCGATTCTCCTGCCCCAGCCTCCCGAGTAGCTGAGACTACAGGCATGTGCCACCACACCCAGCTAATTTTTGTATTTTCAATAGAGTTGGGGTTTCACCATGTTGGCCAGAATGGTCTCGATCTCTTGACCTCATGATCTGCCCACCTCGGCCTTCCACGGTGCTGAGATTACAGGGGTGAGCCACTATACCCGGCCTCCTCCCCTTGCTTTTAATGCCCAGCCCTTTCACTAAAGATGCCCTATATTTGTGGCTTCCCAGCTTTCATGAGCTGAGAGGTTGATTTGAGAGCCAAGCTCCTGCTGCTCAATTCCATGGCCATTGAATAAAATCTGTACTACTCAATGCTCACTTTCAGTTTTGTGTATCGGCTTCACAGCACTGAAAAGGGAAATACCCCATTTGGGGAGGACTGACTTTGTTGGTAACAAGAGCAAGGTAATGTTACCACTGGACCTTGCCTCTACCAAAGCACACTCCACCGCCACCTTCTCTCTTACTCTGTACATGAGATGCTATATCCAGTCTCAGTGAGGAAGTCCACACCATCAACCAAAAGCTCGCCTGACATTCTTCACATTGTACGAAGGATGCATTGTATCCTTCATTGTATGGAAGGTTTTAGAGCAGGGAGTGCTGCACTTGGATCTATGCTTTTTGAAAAGTCACTTTGGAAACTTAATCTTAGCATAAAGCATTGTATGAATTTCCTGAGGGCTAATTTTGCTCCATTTCTGGGCAAAATTAGCCCTTAGGAAATTATTTTTGTATGTATATGTATAAAATTATTTTTGTGTGTACATGTCAAAAACCACACAACTGAAAGGGCAACAAGCAGATTTAATGAACTCTGATGACCGTTTCCACAGCCTGTCCTCGTCTTGGATCCGCTTTCCTATTGTGTTTGTCCTTCTGACAATTCCACTTTGAGTGTGGCATGAAACATTTGGAAGAAAAGAAAATTACAAAAAGGAGGTAAAAGGAAGGAAACGTGAAAGAAGGGAAGGAGAGAGGATGAAAGAAAGAAAGGAGGTGGGAGGGAGGGAGGGAGGGAGGAAGGAAGGAAGGAGGAAGGAAGGAAGGAAGGAGGGAAGGAAGGAAGGAAGGAAGGAAGGGTTGGCTGCTTCTTGGAGTTTGTTGGCATGGAAACAATGTTTCTTTCTCTGAACAAAGCTTCCTGCACCGTTGCAATGCTACTATGTATCAATCCCACAAAATAACCACTGGGCAGAGATCACAAAGTATTACCAAAGAAATGCAAGCTGAAGGAGAGCCTGGGTAAAAAGGGCAGATCTGTCCGAAAATTCATGGAGAAGTATCTAGGGCTGGAAGTTGAAGTCAGGAAGCTGAGTCCCAGCTCTGCAGAGCTGCTGTTATCTTTCCTCCTGCTTAGCCAGCAGAAATCAGATCATTTGCAAATCTTGCCTGCCCTTCTCTTTCGGAATAAGAGATGTATGGCCATTTCTTATTTCTGCATGTGCTGAGGACTCTTCTCCCTCCCATCCCCTAAATGGAACCACGGGGTCTGTAAGTGCAGCAAGAATCCAGCATGCAAAACATCAACACTCTGGATCCCTTCTTGCTTTTATGCTGTGCACCCGCTTCTTCCTGCCTTAGGAAACCTTATCTTTAGCCTCCTTTGCCCAGCTGCCAGATTCTTAGTGTGCCTTTTCAAACTGAAGGACACTTATTTATGGCTCTTCCTCTGAAATTAAAATCCAGGATAGGTTACGCATATGGGGAAAGGAGGGGTCCTTCAATCTTGAACATGCTGCCAAGTGAGTCAGCACACAGCCTGGCTTGAGGGAAATAGAAATATCTGTGACAAACAAAATCCAGGAAATAAAATCATGATGCTTGCAATACTTATCAAAATGATGACCACCACAGGAATCTAACATGGGCAGCCCTACATTTTGGGCAGGGCAAAGGAGATGTGTGTATATCTGAGTTTCTGTAAACAACAATATACAGTTGTCACCTTGAACACTTTCTTTTGGAAGTAGGAATGTGTATATTGCAAACTAAAACTTAATTTCAACCTTCCCTTATAAAGACCCTATAGTAAAATTGATATGTGAGCCTAGACAAAAGAAGGTACTGTGTCCCTGCAGACTCTGGCAACCCCTGAGAATGGAGTGCATTGTCCTCTAAGGATGTATCAAAGGACAGCTGTGAAGTCCACAGGGACCCAGAGCATTATCATTTTGAGATGGAGATAAAAGCACGTGGCTGAAAAAACACAGAGTCTATTTGGGAAATGGTGATGGACCCAGGAACCAGATAGGGATTATGAGACATGAAGAATGGCATTGAAAACCAAAGAGGTTGTATGGGAGTCAAGGAGCACTATTTTAGGGAATTTGAACCTTATTCATAGGCAGGGAGGTGCCACGCAAGGTGTTAGAGCAGGGAGTGCTGCAATCAGATCTGTGCTTTTTGGAAAGTCACTTTTGAGACAATCTTAGCATGAAACCCACAGCAAGCAGTTCAGGAAATTAATCTTTCTATGGTCATGTATTCTAAACTTTTATGAGAAATTGGTGATTCTGGGTATGGCAGAAGCAGAAGGGAAGAGTATGGCAGACAGTAGGGGGTCCTCTGTTTTAGAACCATCTTTGGAAGTAACCACAGTCGGGCCCTACAGTCCACCCAGCCTCCCCTCCGTGGGGTGCCTTGTTAGCTCATCAACCAGAAGCCATTTAGAGATACAGCCATGTAAGAAGAATCCATACCTTCCCTCCTTCCTCACACAGCCTAGAAAAGATGTAGGTCAATCCGTAATATCATCAAAAGTTTTTAATTAAAGGAAAAATGAAAAAAAAATCAGCTGCTTTTGGGTGCTTGTCACATAACAACATGATACGGCATTCCTTAGGAACATATTCTAGTTTTTTTAGCCTTCCTCACTCTCAGGTTCAGATGCTGATCAACCCCTGAGCCCTTAGTGCCTTAGCATCCTCAGCGACAATGAACTCCATCTTTAATTTACTAAAAGGGCCTGCTAAAACGGCCTGGCTGCAGTACCCAAACATGGTTCTTCTGCTTCTTCCCTTCTCCAGCAGATATTCCCCTGCCCATTCTTCAAAAGCTCCCTTGCTAACCCTTTTCATCCTTGCCTAGTATCAACTAGCCTCATCTACCCTTGACCACTCTTCCAAGCCTCATGTATCTTCAGCAACCCTCACCTACCTTCCATCACCCTAATCCATCCTCCACTTTCCTTATCTAATCTTGTCTATCCCCAACTATCCCCATCCACCCTTGAGTACCTTTGCCTCCTTTTATGAATCTTTAGCTTGCATTATCACCATCATACCTACCCCTAGATAGTAACAAGGATAACCAGCATGCCCTCTCTGACACACAGCATATTTTCCACTTGGGAAATGTCTTTGGAATGAAGGATTCATGTAGCAATTATAATCATTTGTATTTACTGGCAATTTATATCTTCAACATCATTTTACATCATTGTTGTTTAATCCTCATAAGCATTCTGTACAGAATGTGAGATTTTCCCCAGATGAAGAAATTTCACAACTTTATGAAGGCGAGGTTACACCTAAGTACAGGACAAAGACTCAGGGATCTCCTGCTATTCCTGCTCACAATAATGGATATTGTTTAGTGTCATACTGAAGTATGTTCAACCCAACCCCGCGTGAGGAACTTAATGCATATGGTGTATCATCCTCAGAGTCTCACAAGGGAGACGTCTTACAAGTGAAAAATCTAGAGCTCAGGAAACCTCAGTGACTCACCCAAAGCTACCAAGCCAGAAAAAGGCAGAATAGGGACTGAGAACCAAGGTCCTCTGACTCTGGGTTTTTCTTTTGTATCAGAAATAAACTCATTCACACGCTGATGTTATCGAAATCATGTGTATTTCTTTTTCACGAACGTGTTCATTTTAAAAGGAAGAGAAAATTCACTTTCAAGGCACAGAAAATATTTTTAGTTGGAAGAATTGTATGAAAAATTGTACCAGAGTGATTAAAGTTTCCATAGTCCCTCAAGTTATACTTTGTACTTCTAAAGTCATTCCTGTATCAAACACCAAAGAAGAAAATAGGTCAGATATTGAAGTTACCTTCCTTCCACTACATTCCCCTCTGTTTCATGCCTGTTACTACTGCAGAGCACATTTGACTCCCTTGAGTTAAGGCTCAAGAAATGTGAGATACTCTGTTATGCAAATCACTGAAGGAAAGAGCAAGCAGGAAAAAAGGGGACAATCTGTGATGGTGGAGGTTTTTGAATTATGAAATTTCAAGGTAAATAGACAGATTAAGCAGTGACTAGTTTGACCTCACAAGCAGATGGAAGACTCTTAAGCAACTGTGTTATGAAGAACAACTAGGAAGAAAAAGGGAACTGGTATCTACTGAGAGCAGAATAGCACATTGGCTTGGGTGCATGTTCTGACCTCAGACTGCGTGCATTCGATTCCAGCCCCACTTCCTGTCTCAGTCTCCTGATCTCTAAAAGGGGAATGGTAATAAAGATAGTATCCAACTCATACGAGCAGAGAGGAGCCACGGAGCTGGTGTGTGTAGTCTATTTCAAACAGGCACTGGTGTGTTTATTAAATGCAGCATGAATGATGGAGAGACATCACTAGCAAGCACCCTTCCTGGATGCTCTTGGGCTACTTTCTGTGCGGGGCGAATTAGGCTGCTTCACTTGTAAGGTGCAGAACCTCATTAAAGTTTCTCAGCAAGGAGGAGAAGTTCCCCATAAAGCATACAGGAAATGAAGAAGAGCAGGGAACAAGTGGTCAGACAGACTACACGGAGACTGGAATGTGCTCAGCATATGGGAAACTCTGTTCTGAGCCATCAGGTGCCAGCTCATGACTGAATGGGCAGTGCACTGTTCTCCAATCTCTTACACCACTGTTAGGACAATGAATTGATTCTCTCTGTGGTAGGGTGCCTTTAAAGACCACTAGAAATAGGATCTCACTGGTTCAGTGGGGCAACATAGGTCTTGGCAGTTAGAGCTATTATTTGGCCAAGCACCCACACAGGTTCTCACCAACCTATAAATTAGCCTCCAATGGGCCAAGAGCCAACCATGATCAATAAACAGAAGTCTAGGAGGAGAGATCCCAAAGCCAGCTTTCCCGAGTGAGGAACAGGGTAGGACAGGTATAGAGAGTACAGTAGGTTCCCATCTAATAGAGTTATTGCATATTCTCTTATACGGCCTGGTGAAATGGGCAGTACTAAGTCCTATGTTTCAAAATGCATTCTTCTAGGCATTTCTTTTAAGAATGGTGCTCAGCCACAGACTTTAGTAGGGTTTAAAATCAAACTTTTTTAAAAAAATTAAACTTGGGAAATGTTAGAATTCCTTAGGGATATTTATTTTACCAATCCTCAAATATGCAAAGTTATAAATACTTTGTAGAAATGTTATGGCATATGGATTTTTATCATGTGTTCTTGATTTTATTATCTTTCCTAATGAAGGATAAACACTTATTCATTTAAGAAAGGAAGATGGGGTTTAGAAAAAAGGGAAGAAATGAAAAAAGCATTTTGCAGCCAGGGTTCCCCAAATTAGATGCACATCAAAATCCCTTGGGAAGTTTATTTGAAAGACAGCTTTATTAAGGTGTTACTTACATACCATAAAATTCGTTCATTTAAGTATAAAATTTAATAATTTTAGTAAATATATGCAGTTGTGCAACTACTACCACAGTTCAGTTGTGACATTTCTGTCATCCCCCAAATACTTCCTCATACCTGAAAGCTTTTAATTTTGTTTTTAAATCAATTCATTCTCAAATTATATAAAAAACCATTGTTAAGAGTTTGCTGCTTTCTCATACTTTTATCAATACATTTGTGCATTTATATACTGTCTTAGTAACTCAGGCTACTATAACAAAAAACATCATAGACTAGGTGGATTGTCAACAACAAACATTTGTTTCTCTCTGGAGGATGGGAAGTCCAAGATCAAGGCATTGGTGGATTTGTGTCTGGTGAGAGCCCATTCCTCATAGACAATGCCTTCTCACTACATCCTCTTTTTTTTCTTCTTCTTCTTATTCTTCCCAGCCTCCAGAACCACTCACTACATCCTCATGTAGTAAAAAAGGACAAGGCAGCTCTCTAGAGCTTCTTTTCTAAAGGCATTAATCCCAATCAGAGAGTTCTATCTTCATTACCCAACCGTCTCTCAAACACCCCACATCCTATTACCTTTGGGGTTAGGATTTCAACATACAAATTTGAGGGGGACACAGACATTTAGACCATAGCACACACATAAGGAAATAATAGCCACATGTGTGTTGAGTTTTTTTGTTTCATTAAAAAAATTAATGGGGCCAGGAACAGTAGCTCACGCCTATAATCCCAGTACTTTGGGAGGCCAAGGCTGGTGAATCACTTGAGGTCAGGAGTTTGAGACCAGCCTAGCCAACATGGTGAAACCCTGTCTCTACCAAAAAATACAAAAATTAGCTGGGTGTGGTGGTGCACACACCTGTAGTCCCAGCTACTCAGGAGGCTGAGATGGGAGAATCACATGAACCCAGGAAGCGGAGGTTGCTGTGAGCTGAGATTGCACCACTGCACTCCAGCCTGGGTGACAAAGTGAGGCCCTGTCTCAAAAAAACTAAATAAAAGTAAAAATAAATAAATGGAACCATAGCATATGTTCTCTTTCATGACTTGCCTTTTTTATTGAAAAATATGTCTCAGAGATCTTTTCATTTTGGTTTTTTCTCATTTTTTTGTAATGTCTTCCTGGTATTTCAGAAGATAAATACAATGTAATTCATTTGGCCACCATTTCCCCTTTTGATGAAAATGTAAGCTGTTTTCTTTTTTCACTTTTTATCTTAAATAATGTGGAAATAACATTTGTGTACTACATCCATACGCATCTGTGTGTTATTCCTGGAGGACAGACTCCTAGAAATGCAAGCCCAGGTGTGAATTTTGTTTAAAACAGGTATCCAAACACCCTTCCTCTCCATTCTCAGTCCTCCAAGAGTTTAATTTATTAGATCTGGGTGGAGCTTTATTTTTACTAAGCACCTGCTCTAGTGATTTGGATATAGCCAGCCTGGCACCAGCTGCAACTGTCATTGTGGAGTCTTTGTTCTAAAGCAAACATCAGTGACTTTGTAGTCAGAAAAGTGTGGGTTCAGATCACAACTCTGTCATTGCAAGTGGTATAACCCTGGCTGCCATTCATTCTTGCCTATGCCCATGCACCCATTTATTCATTGACCATCCAGTAAACAAGTATTGAGCAATTCTTATGTGTTCAATTCTCAGTCAGTAGGTAACACAGATACAAAAACAAATGAATAAATACAGTAAAGTGTCATAGATTTTATGAAGAGGAGGCTAGTCCATTTTATGTTTAGTAGAGAAGGATAATTGAGGAAATTTGAAAAGATGATGGCAGGAACTCTAAGGGTAAGCCTTAAATTAAGGTTTCTGCCAAGAGAGCAAAGATAACCCAGGCAGAGGAAACAGTGAGTGCAACGGTCTGGAGGTAGCATGGTTTGTGATTTCATAAAATACAAAGTGCAAGGGACAGCAAGAAGGCTGGGGAGGCAGGCAGGATTATGGTAGGCTTTGTAGGGTGTTCTAGGGTCCTTTTAAAGGGCTGTATCATAGGACATACCATGGTACAGTTGCATTCAGCACAACTTTTATGCTACGGTAAGGAATAAAGGGGCTTTGGCAGGGAGACCCAGGTCATAGAGTCAGTTGGCGTGGAGCCTTGTCCCAGGCCAGCACCCTTCACACAGTCCACACCAAACACTAGTGTTAGAACCCATTAGAAAGCCAATTAGGGCTCCCTAACTATTGTTGACTTGCCCAGTTGATAAGCTGCTTGTTCCTGGCCTTGCTGACACCCAGCACTAAGCCTAGTATTGAATGCTCAGCCAGGTACAATGGTTATTTTATAGGTCAGCTTGGCTAAGCCACAGTGTCCAGATATTTGGCCAAACATCATTTTGGATGTTCCTGTGAGGGTGTTTTTGAATAAGATTGACATTTAAATCAGTCAACTTCAAGTAAAGTGATTGCCCTTCTTAATGTGGGTAGGCCACATCCAATCAGTTGAAGGCTGACTAGAACAAACGAATGACTCCCCGCAGTAAGAATCCCAGCACTTTGGGAGGCTGAGGCAGGTGGATCACGAGGTCAAGAGATCGAGACCATCCTGGTCAACATGGTGAAACCCCGTCTCTATTAATACAAAAAAAAATTAGCTGGGCATGGTGGCGCGTGCCTGTAATCCCAGCTACTCAGGAGGCTGAGGCAGGAGAATTGCCTGAACCCAGGAGGCGGAGGTTGCAGTGAGCCGAGATCGCGCCATTGCACTCCAGCCTGGGTAACGAGCGAAACTCCGTTTCAAAAAAAAAAAAAAAAAAGAATTCCCAGTAAGAGAGACTTCTGCCAGCAGATGGCTTTTGGACCTGGACTGCAACATCAGCTCTTTCTGGGTCTCCAGGCTGCTGGCTTACCGTGCAGATTTTGAACTTACCAGCTTCCTTAATTGCATGAGTCAATTCCTTGGAATAAATCTCTCCAGATATATGCACACCCAGTTGGTTCTGTTTCTCCAGAGAACCCTAACACATCAGGGAAGACAGTATGAGTCTTTAGTAGTTCTCTCTAGGGCTAGAGGCAGCCCCAAGACTGTGATGGGAATGCTTCTCATCCAGAAAGGTTATGGGGGATGGAGAGACAATTTGGTGACATAATCTCTCCCTCTACAGATATCTCCATTACAGCAGTTGTTTATACGCATCTTTTCTGAACTCCTTCTTTTCATTCTCTTAGTCCAGGACCTGATGCCTGCCTGAACCTGCAAGGAAGGCTGCTTTGCCTGTTTTTGTTGTGGTTTTTGTTTAGTTTTGTTTTCTTACATTTTCTTCAGTTATTGACACAAGTCACTCAAGTCTCAGAAGGTAGGATCCATATATTGAAAATTTTTCACATTTTCCTTGTAAAGTGAAGGTAGTAGTCATACTGGCACTTTCAGTTTAATATTACTTTACAATTTATAGAATAGTTTTTTGTTTAATTAAGCTCTTAGCCTCAGTCATGAAATCTGTAAGTTGAGGATAATATGATAATTGGGACTAGTACTATAGTACTTCATAGACTGCTCTAAGGATTAAATGAGAGCAAGCATGTCAAGTGCTTAGCAATGTACCTGGCATTTCATAAATGCTAGGTCTTTGCCTTATGAGATCATAAGTCTTATATGATTATTTCAACAAGCCTCTAAAGTAGACAAGAAATGATCAGTTAACCCTGTTTCAATAATGAAAATGAAGCTTAGAGGTAAAGTATCTTCTTTGGGGCCACACAGCCAAAAAGTAGAAAAGCCAGAACCTGAATTCAGAGCTTCTGACTTCAATGCTCTTATTACTGTGCATGCTCAGCTTCTGGGGCACACCATAGACCTGGAAAAGATACATATACACACAAGAGTATACACCTTGAAAAGATACAGACACACACAAGAGCATAGACCCGGAAAAGATACACACATACACAAGAGCATAGATCCGAAAAAGATAGATACACACACAAGAGCACAGACCTGGAAAAGATACACACACACACAAGAGTATAGACCCGGAAAAGATAGATACACACACAAGCACATAGACCAGGAAAAGATACACACACATACACAAGAGCATAGACCCGGAAAAGACACACACACACAAGAGCATAGACCCAGAAAAGATACACACACACACAAGATAGATAGACCTGGAAAAGATAGATACACACACAAGAGCACAGACCCGGAAAAGATACACACACACACAAGAGCATAGACCCAGAAAAGATAGATACACACACAAGAGCATAGACCAGGAAAAGATACGCACACATACACAAGAGCATAGACCCAGAAAAGACACACACACACAAGAGCATAGACCCGGAAAAGACACACACACACACACACAACAGCATAGACCTGGAAAAGATACACACACACACACAAGAGCATAGACCAGGAAAAGATACACACACACACACACAAGAGCATAGACCCGGAAAAGACACACACACACAAGAGCATAGACCCGGAAAAGACACACACACACGAGCATAGACCAGGAAAAGATACACACACACACACAAGAGCATAGACCTGGAAAAGATACACACACACACACACGCACACAAGAGTTTATGCAGATCTATATGAGTATGTGCAGCCGACAATAAAACAAATATACTATCTATGTACTTACATGTATATTGTAAACATATGTGCACACTTTCCCAAATCATGTCAATTTTGCTATTCTTATTCAAATACTACTGTTTTAATTTCTTCTTAAAATCTTTATAAATGGACTACTGAAAACATATACTAAGGTCACACATTTTTGAGGGGATCAGATTTCTTGCAGCTCTTTTCATGTACCAAAGTAGTGGTAGAATGTGAAACTTTTAATAGAGCCACTTGAATTGTCTACATATCCTTTTTAAGGGATATGAATCTTAGTTATACATTTTTTTGTATGTTGACATAGACTCCATCAGAAAGATTTCAGCCAAGTAGCCTCTTTCCATCTTCCAATGCCACATATTTGCAATCTGCTTCTAGAATGAAGAAAACTCAACTGGAGAAGAAATGGAATGCATCTGGCCCATAGGAACAGAGCTTTACTACAGCATCACCATAATATTGCACATCTGTAGAAAATCACATCCATCATAAACGTCAGAGAAGGCAAATGTGTCATGGTGGAGACACAGACTGTGGAGCCAAGTAGGAGTGAGTTTACATTCCTATTTGTCAATGTAGCGAACTTATGCAAGAAGTGCCCATTGTGAGTTCAAGGCCATACATTTTAATAAAATACGTTTGTCTATATGAGTAGATGTGGAAATATTGTATTGGTTGGCATTTGCACAATAATGGTTGGCAACTAAATATTCAAAACTCAGTGGTTTATAACACTAAGCATGGATTTTCATGTTCATGGATTTTCATGTTAATAATTTTGGCTGATCCAGGCGGTGCTCAGCTGGGAATTTCTACTGCAAGGTGCTGAACCTACCTCCAGTGTACAAATTGTGTTTCGTTTGGGCTCAAGCCTCCGGGGCAGTGATGACTCAGTACACACATAATCATGTTAAGTTACAGTACAGAGCAAAACTCCAAACCAACATGTAGAATAAAATATTTGATAATGACATTGATAAATAATTATGCTTTCTATCCTTTACAATCTTTAAATGCTTTCAAATTTAACTTTTCATTAATTAGGAAGATAGGTATGTATTTTCATGTGGCTTTAAATAGAAATTTCCTTAAATAGGCCTCATTTGGGGAGAAAAATCTGTATCTGAAGTAAATATTCCTTAAAGTATAGCTTCTTAAGTCTTGCATGGATCACTTGCTAACTTTCTAAAATGTAGATTGTCATTCAGTTCATCTAAGGTGGCTCTGCAATTTTGCATTTCTGACATGTTCTCAGGGATGCTGATGATGCTTTTGAATTCTGGACAAATTGTGAGTTGGAAGAAAAATAATGCTACATCCACTTTTTCAATTATTTTTATTTTTGTAGAGAGATTTTATTTGTTTCTGAAATGATAGTTATATGGTTTATGCAATAAAATGAAAAAAGTTTATGCAGATTGATGAATAAAAATGTGTATTTCGACAGTTTCTATATCATGCCAGATGAATAATAAGTGTTGAAAAATAATCAACAAAAGAAAAACCTCAATCAACAGTTCTTAGCCTTGACACATTTCTCTGTAAAATCTTGAGCAGATCATTCATACCTCAAATGCCTCAGCAAGCAACTTGAAGTTCTAGCATGCACTCCCTCAGCTCCCCGGGTCACTTCCGTTCCAGAAAGCACAGACCTATAGTCTCTTCTGTTCTGAAACTCAGCTACTTCTGTGTAGCTGCTGCTTCCAGCCTCCATTGCCAGGATTCCATTCTCTATTCTTCTTCATCATTTCTTCCAGCATCAGAGTTATCTTTCTGAGGCTCAAATCTTCTCATAATCCTCAACCACTTATCAACAAATTCAGTCCCCGCCCAGCACCCCTAGGTTAAAGTTCAACTCCCCTCACAAGGCCTACAGGCCATTCTTCATGCATTCAATCAACAAATATTTATTGTGCCAGACAGAGTTCTACAGGCTGGGGAAATCAAAGTCCCCACCTTCATCGAGTTTGCATTCCAGTAGGAAAGATGGATTCACAAGCAAATAAATGCAAACAAATCAGATATTGTCCTAGCACAGCCTTATCCACTTCTCCTCTTGCCACTGTGCCATATGTAGTGCATACTTGCTCCCCATTTCTCTACACTCCCAGGTACATCACGTTCTTGCCTACCTTTGAGCCTATATCCTTGTCGTTTTTCTATCTAGAATGTCCTTGACTCTTCTCTACTTGGAACAGCATAATTGTCTTTGAAGACAGATCACGTGACCTGCCATGTGAAGCTTTCCATCTTTCTTTTTTTTGAGATGGAGTCTCGCTGTGTCACCAGGCTGGAGTGCAGTGGTGCCATCTCAGCTTACTGCAACATCCGCTTCCTAAGTTCAAGCAATTCTCCTGCCTCAGCCTCCTGAGTAGCTGGGACTACAGGCACGTGCCACCATGCCCAGCTAATTTTTGTATTTCTTGTAGAGTCGTTTTTTCACCATGTTGGCCAGGATGGTCTCAATCTCTTGACCTCGTTATCCACCTGCCTTGGCCTCCCAAAGCTTTTCCATCCTAACTCCATGTATTTATGTCCTGGTATATGCCTCATTAAATCTGAAATGTCTGTTATGGCCATGTTTTTATTCATCCTTTTTTTAGTTGATGATCCACCATCTTTCTTAGAAGATCCACTCTCATCCAATACGGGCTGGCACCATCCAATTGGCTGGGGACCCAGATAGAACAGAAAGGCAGGGAAAAGGCAAATTCTCTTTCTCCATTATGGGGCTAGGCCTTTTTTTTTTTTTTTCCTTTGGAGACAGCGTCTAGCTCTGTCACCTAGGCTGGAGTGCAGTGGAGCGATCTTGGCTCACTGCAACCTCTGTCTCCCGGGTTCAAATGATTATCCTGCCTCAGCCTCCCAGTAGCTGGGATTACAGGCAAGCACCACCATGCCATGCTAAGTTTCGTACTTTTAGTAGAGATGGGGTTTCACCATGTTGACCAGGCTGGTCTTGAACTCCTGACCACAAGTGATCTGCCCACCTTAGCCTTAGCCTCCCAAGGTGTTGGGATTACTGGTGTGAGCCATAATGCCCAGCTTGGGACATTCTTTTTAAACTGCCCTTGGACATGAGAACTCTAGGTCCTTTGGCTTTTGGCCTTTGACTGAAAGTTACACCAGTTCTCCAGCCTGCAGACAGCCTATGGTTGGACTTCTAAGCTTCCATAATCACATAAGCCAATTCCCCCAATAAATACCTTTTATATGTTCAATGTTTATATGTTCATATGTTTGTATGTTCTACTGTGCTTTTGGTTCTGGAGAGCCCTAATACAACCCCTCCCCTCATTCCAAGCTTCGCAAATATGACTTAACAGCCCCTTTCCATCAAGAAGTACAGTCTATTTCTTTACACCTTGAATCTCGGCTAGACTTATACTTGCTTTGGTCAGTAGAATGTGTCAGAGAGTTGGGGTTCTTGCTGACTTCCGCTCTCTTGGATTCCTGTGTCTGCCATGAGAACAAGTGTGAGCTAGCTGGTTGATGGATGAGAGACTTAATGGAACAGAATCAAGATAAATGAGTAGTCCCTACAAGATCCCAAGGCAGAAGAAACAGATATTCTCAGATGACCCATGGATTCATGAAACAAATTAAATATTTATTGCTCTGTGTCCCTAAGGTTTGTGACTATCTGTTACACAGCATCTTTGTGGCCCTTGAACACTGATGCAAATACTTTAGGGCATCATCAAATCTTATTATTTTCATCAAATCTTTTTTTTTTATGTCAGATATATCATTTGCACTGTTTTAGTCATTTATTCACTTATTCATGTATCTGTATTTCAAGCAGATTCGTCTACTATATGCCAGACACAATTATAGGGCTTAAAGATGAATATGGTATATTTTGTGCCCTAATCAATAAATGTCAATGAGACAATTGACATGTGTCTTTTCCCCTTGAGTAGTCTAGAAATAGAACTTCCCTGACTGCTCCATAGAGCCAATTCCTCTGTTTAATCTCTCCAGGGGTTAAGAAGTTCTTCCTTATGTCCAGCCCCAAACTCTCCAGCTTTAGTTTGAGCTTCTGTCTTTTCGTTCAGTTGCCCATGAACCTGGGGAATAAAGCTCAGCATCTGCCTCATAAAAACCCTTTATGAATTTAAATTCAGTCATTAAGTCAGGGAAACAGTTAAGCCACTTTACATGTGCTAAAGATTTTATTTTGGGATATCTCTGTGGGAAGGGATGTTTGGGATTAATTGAGCTTTCTGGATATCTGCACATGAGCACCGGAGTTTTATATATAGAACCAGAACACCTGATCATAGCACCTGCAAAGGGAAATTACTCATTTAACCTCTTGAACTCCAGTCAGAGAGAGGAGGTGTTGAGGCTCTAAAGGAAAACCCTGTGGCAAGGGGTCAGGTCCCATGGTTGGGGCGCAGGAGGAACACTCCAAAGATGCCATCTTGGTATTCATCTTTCCCTGAGTCCCCTCTCCCATTCCTCATGGTCACTCCAGGTCATATTCTGCTTAAAACCCTTTCTCAGGCCAGGTTCTTAACCATTCACTTATCTATAAGTCTCTGATTACTCCAGATACCATCTTATACAACATTTTAAGAGGTTAGTTTCATAGAATTTTGTAAATACTGGAAAGGAAAATCTTTTTCATTCTTTCTTCCAACATAGAGTTTAGAAAATCATCATTCTTGTAGAAGGTTTCATAAATATTCACTTTTCTCTTTCCACCTTCTTTAAAATACAATGAACTCATTCAAACTCATGTTCTAAATTCATATGATCAGAGAGGACTCTGCTGACCATTCTATATAAACTTACATGCCATCTCATTTTCTCTGGCTTTTTAAAATCTATTAATTTTATTGCTGTAGCTTATTCCATTGTGTGACTCTATTACATTTATTTATTTATATGTCTGGGTTTCTAGGTTTGTTTGTTTAAGAAAAACAGGTTCAGGTGTACATGTGCAGGTTTGCTATATAGGTAAACTCCTGTCATGAGGGTTTATTATACAGATTATTTCATCACCCAGATACCAAGCCCAGTGCCCAACAGTTAATTTATGCTCCTCTCCCTCCTCCCACCTTCCACCCTGAGGTAGGCCCCAGTGCCTGTTGTTCCCATATTTGTGTCCATGTGTTCTCATCCTTTAACTGTCACTTATAAGTGAGACCATGGAGTATGTGGTTTTCTGTTCCTGCATTAATTTGTTGAGAATGATGGATGGCTTCCAGCTCCATCCGTGTTCCTGCAAAGGACATGATACATTCTTTTTTATGGTTGTATAGTATTCCATGATGTATGTGTACCATATTTTCTTTATCCAGCCTACCTGCACTCTCCTTCTTGATCTCCTTTTGGTCCTCTATTCTTTCTAGTTCCTAGCATCAGCTGACCTTCATGTATTTAAGTGCATATGTTTTTAAATGTGTTTTTCCCCACAAGAAGTGGAAATTTGTTTTGGTGTTTTTCTTCATTTGTCTAATTTTTTTTCATTTTTTATTGAAATGCAATTCATATAGTATAAAATTTACCTTTTTTAGTATAGAGTTCTATGAGTTTTGACAAGATATCTGTTTAAATTCTTTGCCAATATACAATCATATATCCACCACTACCATCAAGATGTAGGACAATTCCGTCACCCTCAGAAATTTCCAAATGGCCCTTTGTAACCAGCCCTTCCCCTCACCATTCACCAGCAATTACCAGTCTGTTCTATATCTCTAGTTTTACCTTCTCCAGAAAGCCATAAAGATTAAATCATGCATTATGTAGCCATTATGGCTTCTTTTACTCATCATTATACATTTGAGATTCATCCTTCTTTTTGCATATATCAGTAAATTCTTTTTTTAATGCTAAGAAGTATGCCATTGCATGAATTGTACCACAGTCATTTATAAGTTTAATGACATTTGAGTTATTGCCAGGTTTTGCCTGTTACACATAAAGCCATTATAAATATTTGCATTCCCAGTGCTTTGTAAACATAAGCTTTCATTTCTCTTGGGTAAATACCTAGGAGTGGGATTGGCAGTTCATAGATTAAGTGTATGTCTAATTTTACAAGAAAGTGCCAAATTGTTTTCCAAAATTACTGTACTATTTTGCATTCTCACCATCAGTACGTGTGAGTTCCAGGTGCTCCACATTCTTTCCAGAACTTGGTATTATTGGTTGTCAGTTGTCCGTCCACTTTTGCTGTGTTTTGTTTTGTTTGGCATTCCAGTAGGCAAGTGGTGGTAGAGTGTTGTGGTTTTAATTTTCATTTCCTTAGTGATAAATTACACTGATTATCTTTTTTTTTTATTTTTTTGAGATGGAATCCCACTCTATCACCCAGGTTGGAATGCAGTGACGTGATCTTAGCTCACTGCAACATCTGCCTCCTGGGTTCAAGTGATTCTCCTGCCTCAGCCTCCTGAGTAACTGGGATTGCAGGTGCCCACCATCATGACTGGCTATTTTTTGTATTTTTAGTAGATACAGAGTTTCACTGTGTTGTCCAGGCTGGTCTTGAACTCCTGACCTCAGGTGATTCACCTGCCTCAGCCTCCCAAAGAGCTGGGAATCACAAGTGTGAGCCACCATGCCTGGCCACTGAACATCTTTTTATGTGCTTATTTGCCATCCATTCATGTTCAATGGTGAGGTATCTGTTTAAACTCTTTGCCAATTTTTAATCAAGGCATTTATTTACTTATGAGTTTTGAGAGTCCTTTATATATTCTGGGTACTAGTCTTTTATCAGATTTATGATTATAAATATTTTATTCCCGTTTGTGTTTTGTCTTCTATCTTCTTAAAAGAGTCTGCTGAAGAGCAGAAGTTCTTAATTTCAATGATGTACAATTTCTTAATTTTTTTGTGCCTTATGTTATGGTGTTGATTCTAATAAATCTTTGCCTAGGCCAAAACTATAAAGATTCTCTACCATGACTTCTTATAAAAGACTTATAGATTGAGGCTTTAATTTCATGAGTATGATCCATTTTGGATTAGTTTTTGCATGTGATACAAGATGAGGATTGTGGTTCGTTGCATGGATGTTCAAGTGTTCCAGTACCAGTTGTTGAATAGACTGGGAATTTAATGCAAAGCTATTCCACTGCCTAGAACTGTTGCATGTGGGCAGGCATCCAATACATATTTGACAAATGAATGGATCTCATTAATTTGATTTTAAGTATGTATTTAACTCTTTATTCATCTAGAATTGGTTTGGTATACTGTGAGAACTATAAATTTAAATGAACTTATTTTCCAGATTATATCTGTTATGCCAGCTTTATCTATTAATGTAGACCAAATAGTCTTCCTTGAAACAGAAATTATTTAATCTAAGCCTTTCATTCACCATATATTCTAGCCACCAAGCTCTGAACCAGACACTGAGTTAAACACTAAGACAGGATTTTATGTGTTAGTTTGGTGAAGCCTATAGATTCCTTTCTCAGAATAATGTATTTGAATGCACAAAACAAATACATAGGATTACAAAGGAAACAAATTATATTGAAATACAGCTTTCAAAATACTTTCTAAAAATTGTGACATGGTAATATATGTGTTTCTTTATTTAAACATCATAACACAATCTAGTAGTAAGTCTAATGACTACCATGTCAGAGCAGTGATAAGCTTAAGACATTTTAAGAGGTCTGCAACAACCTGTAACGTGATACAGAAACACCTGGGATTTCTATTGCAAAGTTACAGACACTACTGATTCTACTGTGGCTTGTTGCCTATATGATAATTGAAGGACATGCTAAATTTCTGTTAGAGGTTAGTAAGAATAAAGATGTATTCTTTTCCTATTCAAATTCTGAGCCCCAAGAATTGTAACTCCATTGAAGAACTCCTGAGCTGGAGGGATGCACAGATGAAAAAAATAATATAATGTGGCCCCTATTCTAAAGAAATTACATTTCAGTGCAAGGCAAAAGACATATGAGCAAGAGAATCTACAAGCTGCCAGATCCCTAGTCATCCCTAGAGGAACATATTAAGTCCTGTGCTCACATGAGAGGAAAAGATGACCTCAGAGATCAGTATAATCTCTTTCTCCATCCCACCACGAATAATCAGACATAGCTGTGTTTTTAAGAGCTTGGCCATTACTAAACATTTTTGAAAATGGAAAAAGAAGGTATGATGTCTGGGGCAGATGATGGACATGACAAGTAAATTCTCTTCCAGGCCATAGAAATGCCTTTTCTTCCTAAAATATAAAATTATACCCTAGAGTTGTCGGCTGAAATCTGGACCCCCATCCCATTAATGGGACATAGGCTGGTAAAAAAAAAAAAAAGCCCACATCGTAAAATGGGCAAAAATAGGGACTTTGCATCACCACAGGTTTGAGCCTCAGTACTGTCATTTACCCATGTGTTTTAGGCAAGTGATGTAATCTGATGTAATCACCAGTTGAGGAGTGACTTCACTCATCAACGGTGTCCTCACCAGGAGAATGTGCATAGTTCTGTTTCTTCCTGGCTCCCTCTTCCCCTTTGGGAAAAGGGATAAATCTGTTCATAAACACACTCTCTGCTTTTTCCATGTGGTAAGCTAACTGGGGTGGGCCTTAACCCTGGAACTGGGTAAGTGGAAGAGGAGAGCTGCAGTTGTTTGTCTGCTCTCCCTGGTATGTGTGCATGTGTGTGCATGCACATTCAGGGGATAGAAATCACACCAGTTACTTGAAGAGAGCATTTAATATAAAGAATTGCTAACTAGCTATAAAGTTGTTGCCAAGGTAACTGAAAGAATAAAAGAGAGCTCAAGAGTATCATAGAGGTAGTAACAAAGAAGCAGCTAACACCTAATGGGCTGGGGGAACACAGGGAGGAAGCTGACATCATTACAACTTAGAACTTGGAGAACAGCCCATGGAGCTGGGACCAAGACCCCTGAGAAAGGGGCACTGCCAGCCTAGGAGTGCTGCTGTGGCACGGCAGGGGAGTATAAAGAGGTATGTTCTACAAGTGTTTTTAAAAAGCTGCAAACTGGATTTAGATGCTTCTATAGGAAGGAAACACCACTGCCAAGGTGAAAGGAAGAGGCTGAGGAACCCAAAGTAGCTGGGAAGCCAATAGACAGTTTCCTCCTTTCCCCTCTGGCCTCTGATTCTCTCTCTCTCTCTAGTGCCCCCTATTGGCAGCTCCTAGCAAGGTAGCCAACAAAGCCCAAATGCAGTCCCAGTCTTGGCATTTCAGAGATGAGTATAAACAGGTGGACTGGAGCCAAGAAACAATAGTGTAGCAATTGACGTAAGGGGTGTGGGGTGTGTGTGTGTGTGTGTGTGTGTCTGTGTGTGTTTAGGTATCCATATGGTGGGGAGTATATGCGTGAAATAGGAGTGGCAGGTAGGAAGTTCATCTCTACTTCTAGTACAGTTTTAGGATTATTAAGGCATTTGATTCTTATATGACTACTATGTTTATTTTTTAATTGGTTAAAATGCAAAAGGGGTGGGTGGCAAGATGGCTGAATAGGAATAGTTCCAGTCTGCAGCTCCAAATGAGATCAACACAGAAGGCAGTGATTTCTGCATTTCCAACTGAGGTAACTGGCTCATCTTAGTGGGACTGGCTAGACAGCGGGTACAGCCCATGGAGGGCAAGCTGAAGCAGAGGGGGCATTGCCTCACCCAGGAAGTGCAAGGGGTCGGGGAACTCCCTCCCCTAGTCAAGGGAAGCAGTGAGGGACTATGCTGTGAGGAACGGCCCATTCCAGCCCAGGTATTATGCTTTTCCTATGGTCCTCACAACCCACAGACCCAGAGATTTCCTCTGGTGCCTACACTACCAGGGCCCTGGGTTTCAAGCACAAAACTAGGTGACTGCTTGGGCAGACACTGAGCTAGTTGCAGTATTTTTTTTACATACCCATTGGCACCTGGAAAGCCATAAAGAGAACTGTTCAGACCCCTGGAAAGGGGGCTGAAGCCAGGGAGCCAAAGGGTCTAGCTCAGTGGATCCCACCCCTACGGAGCCCAGCAAGCTAAGATCCACTGGCTTGAAATTCTTGCTGCCAGTATAGCAGTCTGAAGTCTCAAGACATGGAATACTTGAGCTTGTTGAGGGGAGGGGCATCCACCATTACTGAGGCTCGAGTAGTTGATTTTCCCCTTACAGTGTAAAGAAAGCCACCAGGAAGTCTGAAATGGGCAGAGCCCACTGAAGTTTGGCAAAGTCAGACTGCATCTCTAGATTCCTCTTCTCTGGGTGGGGCATCTCTGAAAGAAAGGCAGCAGCCCCAGTCAGGAGCTCATACATGAAACTCCCATCTCCCTAGGACAAAGCACCCGGGGGAAAGGGCAGCTATGGGCACAGCTTCAGCAGACTTAAATGTTCCTGCCTGCTGGCTCTGAAGACAGCAGCAAATCTCCCAGCACAGCACTCAAGCTCTGCTAAGAGACAGACTGCCTTCTCAAGTGGATCCCTGACCCCTGTGCCTCCTGACTGGGAGATACCTCCCAGCAAGGGTCAACAGACACTTCACACAAGAGAGCTCTGGCTAGTATCTGATAGGTGCCCCTCTGTGATGAAGCTTATAGAAGAAGGAACAGGCAGCAATCTTTGCTCTTTTGCAGCCTCCACTGGTGATACCCAGGCAAACAGAGTCTGGAGTGGACCTCTGGCAAATTCCAGCAGACCTGCAGCAGAGAGGCCTGACTGTTAGAAAAAAAAGAAATAGTATCGACATCAACAAAAAGGAAGTCCTCACAAAAAGCCCATCCAAAGGACACCAGCATCAAAGACCAAAGGTAGATAAATCTATGAAGATGAGGAAAAACCAGTGCAAAAAGGCTAAAAATTCCAAAAACAAGAACACCTCTTCTCCTCCAAAGGATCACAACTTTTTGCCAGCAAGGGAACAAAACTGGATGGAGAATGAATTTGAAGAAACGACAGAAGTAAGCCTCAGAAGATGGGTAATAACTAACTCCTCTGAGCTAAAGGAGCATGTTCTAACCCAATGCAAGCAATCTAAGAACCTTGAAAAAAGCTTAGATGAATTGCTAACTAGGATAACCAGTTTAGAGAAGAACATAAATGACCTGATGGAGCTAAAAAACACAGTAAGAGAACTTTGTGAAGCATACACAAGTATCAATAACCGAATCAATCAAGCAGAAGAAAGGGTATCAGAGATTGAAGATCAACTTAATGAAATAAAGCATGAAGACAAGATTAGAGAAAAAAAGAATGAAAAGGAATGAGCAAAGTCTCCAAGAAATATGGGACTATGTGAAAAGACCAAACCTGCATTTGATTGGTGTACCTGAAAGTGACAGGGAGAATGGAATCAAGTCAGAAACACTCTTCAGGATATTATCCAGGAGAACTTCCCCAATCTAGCAAAACAGGCTGACATTCAAATTCAGGAAATACAGAGACCACCACAAAGATACTCCTTGGAAAGAGCAATCCCAAGACACATAATCATGAGATTCACCAAGGTTGAAATGAAGAAAAAATGTTAAGGGCAACCAGAGAGAAGGGTCAGGTTACCCAGAAAGGAAAGCCCCTCAGACTAATAATAGATCTCCAGGCAGAAACCCTACAAGCTGGAAGCGAGTGGGGGCCAATATTCAACAATTTTAAAGAAAAGAATTTTCAACCCAGAATTTCATATCCAGCCAAACTAAGCTTCATAAATGAAGGAGATATCAAATCCTTTAAGCACAAGCAAATGCTGAGAGATTTTGTCACATCCAGGCCTGCCTTACAAGAACTCCTGAAGGAAGCACTAAATATGGAAAAGAAACCATGACATGAAGGAAACTATGACACGTACCATTGACATTATGAAGAAACTGTATCAACTAATGGGCAAAATAACTGGCTAGCATCATAATGACAGGTTCAAATTCACACATAACAATATTAACCTTAAATGTAAATGGGCTAAATGCCCCAATTAAAAGGCACAGACTGGCAAATTGGATAAAGAGTCAAGACCCATCGGTGTGCTGTATTCAGGAAACCCATCTCATGTGCAAAGACACATATAGGCTCAAAATAAAGGGATGGAGAAATATTTACCAAGCAAATGGAAAGCAAAAAATAGCAGGGGTTGCAATCCTAGTCTATGATGAAACAGATTTTAAACCAACAAAGATCAAAAGATACAAGAAAGGGTATTACATAATGGGAAAAAGATCAATGAAACAAGAAGAGCTAACTATCCTAAATATACATGCACCCAACACAGGAGCACTCAGATTCATAAAGCAAGTTCTTAGAGACCTACAAAAAGACTTAGACTGCCACACAATAATACTAGGAGACTTTAACACCCCAGTGTCAATATTAGACAGATCAACGAGACAGCAAATTAACAAGGATATCCAGGACTTGAATTCAGCTCTGGACCAAGAGGACCTAATAGACATCTACAGAATTCTCCACCCAAATCAACAGAATATATATTCTTCTCAGAACCACATTGAATTTACTCTAAAACTGACCACATAATTGGAAATAAAACACTCCTCAGCAAATACGAAAGAACGGAAATCAAACTAAACAGTCTCTCAGTCCATAGTGCAATCAAATTAAAACTCAGAATTAAGAAACTCACTCAAAACTGCACAGATACATGGAAACTGAACAACCTGCTCCTGAATGACTACTGGGTAAATAATGAAATTAAGGCAGAAATAAGTAAGTTCTTTGAAACCAATGAGAACAAAGACACAATGTACCAGAATCTCTGAGACACAGCTAAAGCAGTGTTTAGAGGGAAATTTGTATCACTAAATGCCCACAGGAGAAAGGAAAAGGATCTAAAATCAACACCCTAACAACACAATTAAAAGAACTGGAGAAGCAAGAGCAAACAAATTTGAAAGCTACCAGAAGACGAGAAAGAACAAAGATCAGAGTGGAACTGAAGGAAATAGACATGAAAAACCCTTCAGAATCCAGGAGCTGGTGTTTTGAAAAGATTAACCAAATAGGTAGACCACTAGCCAGACTAATAAAGAAAGAAAGAAAGAAGAACCAAATAGACACAATAAAAAATAATAAAGGGGATATTACCACTGATCTCACAGAAATAAAAAACTGCCATCAGAGAATACTATAAACACCCCTACGCAAATAAACTAGAAAATCTGGAAGAAATGGATAAATTCCTGAACATATACACCCTCCCAAGACTAAACCAGGAAGAGGCTGAATCCCTGAATAGACCAATAATGAGTTCTGAAATTGAGGCAGCAATTATTAGCCTACTAACCAAAAAAAAAGCTCAGGACCACACAGATTGACAGCCAAATTCTACCAGAGGTACAAAAAGGAGCTGATACATCCTTCTGTAACTATTCCAAACAATAGAAAAAGAGGAACTCTCCCTAACTCATTTTATGAAGCCAGCATCATCCTGATACCAAAACCTGGCAGAAACACAACAAAAAAAGAAAATTTCAGGCCAATATCCCTGATAAATATCAATGCAAAAATCCTCAATAAAACACTGGCACACTGAATCCAGCAGCACATCAAAAGCTTATACACCATGATCAAGTCAGCTACATCCCTGGAATGCAAGTCTGGTTCAACTTACGCAAATTAATAAATGTAATCCATCACATAAACAGTACCAGTGACTAAAACCACAAGATAATCTCAATAGATGCAGAATAAGCCTTCAACAAAATTCAACACCCCTTCATGCTAAAAACTCTCAATAAACTAGGCATTGACGGAACGTATCTCAAAAGAATAAAAGCTATTTATGACAAACCTACAGCCAATATCATACTGAATGGGCAAAACCTGGAAGCATTCCCTTTGAAAACCCGCATAAGACAAGGATGCCCTCTCTCACCACTCCCATTCAACAGAGTATTGGAAGTTCTGGCCAGGGCAATCAGGTAAGAGAAAAAACTAAATAGTATTCAAATAGGAAAAGAGAAAGTCAAATTGTCTGTTTGCAAATGACATGATGGTATATTTAGAAAATCCCATCATCTCAGCTTAAAAACCTTAAGCTGATAAGCAACTTCAGCAAAGTCTCAGGATACAAAATCAATGTGCAAAAATCACAAGCCTTCCTATATACCAATAATAGACAAACAGAGAGCCAAATCATGAGTCAACTGCCATTCACAATTGCTACAAAGAGAATAAAATACCTAGGAATAGAAATGCAAATCAAAATCACAATGAGATGCCATCTCATGCCAGTTAGAATGGCGATCATCAAAAAAAATCAGGAAACAACAGATGCTGGAGAGGATGTGGAGAAATTGGAACACTTTTACACTGTTGGTGGGAGTGTAAATTAGTTCAATCATTGTGGAAGACACCATGGAGATTCCTCAAGGATCTAGAACCAGAAATACCATTTGACCAAGCAATCCCATTACTGGGTATATACTCTAAGGACTGTAAATCATTCTACTATAAAGACACATGGACACATATGTTTTCTGCAGCACTGTTCACAAAAGGAAAGACTTGGAACCAACTCAAATGCCCATCAGTGATAGACTGGATAAAGAAAATGTGGCACATATATACCATGGAATACTATGCAGCCATAAAAGGATGAGTTTATGTCCTTTGCTGGGACATGGATGAAGATGGAAACCATTATTCTCACCAGACTAACACAGGAAGATAAAACCAAACACCACGTGTTCTCACTCATAAGTGGGAGCTGAACAGTGAGAACACATGGACACAGGGAGGGAAACATCACATACCAGGGCCTGTCAGCGGGTGGGGAACTAGGCAAGGGATAGCATTAGGAGAAATACCTAATGTAGATGATGGGTTGATGGGTGCAGCAAGTCACCATGGCACGTGTATACCTATGCAACCAACCTGCATGTTCTGCACACGTATTCCAGAACTTAAAGTATAATTTTTTAAAAAAATGCAAAAGGAAGAATAGTGTGATTCATTACCACCTCTCACAAACCCCTGAGAAATTTCTTAACTAGGAATTCTTTGCTGTGAGAATATAATTTTAAGACATAAGTGAAATGGCTAAAACAGTTCCCTGCACAAAATAGATAATCAACAAATGCAAATGTTCACTTTTTATCTCACTCTTCCTTCCATGTACAACTGAAACACTGGATATAGAAAGAGATTTCTCTCGATATAATTACTTATATTAATACAAATTAAATAGTTGATGGAGAATTGATGTTTACAGAAGGTTTCCACATGTATTTTATTCAATTCTCACACTAATCTTACAGGCAAAATATTTATTCCCATTTTGCAGAGAAGAAATCTACAGCTCAGAAAAGCTGGTAAACTGACCCAAGGTAACAGCTGGACTATATACTCATCTGCTCCAGTGTTTCTGAAGTGTGGTCCTTTTACCACTTGACTCAGAAATACTTTTGGCATTTGTTAATATGCATATTTATAAACCTCACCCCAAATCTATGGATTCAGAGTCTCTGGACTTCTCAGATTTTGAACTTCACTAGGACTTTGTATTTTTCACAAACTTCCCAGATAATTGTGATGGACAATGAAGTTTGAGGCTCATTGTCCTACACTGTATGTCTCCCTAATTGGTAATAAAAATGCATTCTGGTGAAAGCCCTTTAATTGATTCCCTGATGGTTAAGATACTATCCTGACATGCTTTTTAACGATTTCACTATCTTTGTAACTATTAATTGAAGTAATTCTCAAAGTACGGTCTTGAAACAGCCGCATCATCATCCCATGGGAACATGTTGGGAGTGCAAATTCTTAGACTGCAACAGACATGGGGGAGAGAGGCCTCCAGGTGATACTGGGGCATATGAAGTTCAAGAGCTACCTTTGCAGATGACACTTGTAGTAACTATCTTTTCAATTCTTTGGCCTACTTTCTTTGGAGGATCAACTGTCCCACGTGCACATACTATCATCCGTACATATCATTGATTATACCTTTATAAACATTGTTCTTACCAATAACTGCACCCTCTCCATGATCACTATGTCTCTCGCCTATTATCTAACCAGCACTTTGTACCTTTCCAGATCATTCTCTCTAGTACTCTAAGTCCAACAACTCCTCAATCCTATGGGAACCTCCAATGCATTGATTCTATCTCCTTTTCATTCTCCTTACCCACATATGTAGTTCCCCATAACTAGATAGTATGGTCCACGATTACACTCGTCTCCTTGCACATACCCTCAGTTTCCTTACTTCTGTCCCTTTATTGTAAGTGTTACACCTGTCAACTTTCCAATGCTAGTTACATCCAATGCTCTGCCTATTCTGAGCTTTCACGTACATAGTGGAACAAATCAGGAGAAAAATATAGTCATGCTGACAGGTCTTGCATTGAATTCAGGCCTTGGACCACATCTCATCTGTATCTACATACATTCCTTAGGTAATCTCATTCAGTCCTCTAGCTTTCAATACTTTTTACATGCAACCATTTTAAAAATTATATCCCTACCCAGACTCATCCCTCAAGCTCCCAAATCATACAAAATTCAAACTCATCACTTGTATACTGACTTGGAATCTCCAGCTTCATATCTCCGAAACCCCTGATTCCACCTCCTTCCCTGACCTGCTTCTACTACCAGTCTTCTTCTTCAGGGAAAGTGGCAGGTCAAGACTTACAACTTTGAGATTATCCTCCATTATTCTATTTTCTCAAACTCCATATCAAAAAGTCTTATCAGCATCACCTTCAAAGTATATTCTGAATCTAACAACTTTGTCCTATTTCCATCCGTATGATATTAGTCCATGACAACATCATCTCCCACCTGGGTTATTTTACAAGAGCTTTCTAAACACTCACCTTGTTCCTACCTTTGCCCTGCCCCCATCCCGAACAGCAGCCTAAGTGATCATTTTCAAAACGGGAAGTCCAATCACGTCAATTCTCTGCTCAGAACTTTCCATTGGCTTCTCATCTCAGTATGAAAGACCAATTTTCTACAACTGCCTCTAAGGCTGTGTATAATCTGCCTTCTCTTCCTCTCAGACTCTACCTCACACTTCTCTCCTTCTCCCTGCCTCTCTTCCAGCCACTCTGGACCTTGCGCCTCCACACACTAGACAGAATCTCATCTTAATTGACCTCGCTCTTCCTCTTTCACATTTCTGTTCGTGTGTTCATATCAGTAAGACTTTTCCTGACCGTCTGCATACCCAGCAGCCACCAAGGATCAAGTCTTTATTGTTGTCCCTATTTCCCTGCTTTATAGCACATATATTTGAGGCAGGATTCAGAGCCCCTCCCTTTATTTCACAACACTGAAGTGCTTTGGAGTTGGGCATGCTGGTCAATAGGCAGGGGCTGTTTATTTATTTATTTTCTTACTAAGTTATTGCAGGCAGCCATGGCTTCACGGAGCAGAGTCTTTATATTGCCACAGGGTGGATTGCTATGTGTGCTCCTGTCACCTGGCTGAAGGGTGGTTAAGCCATCTTAGCTCTTTCCACCCAGTGCAACACGGGCAGGGGTGGAGGGGAAACAATTGAGCTTTGCTTCTTTAATGACTTTAAAGGGTAAAAGTTTACAGTTGATTCTCAAAAACTCAAGTGCCTATGAGATAATATATTTCTATTGTTTAAGCCAAAATAGAAACAAACAAAAAATGAAAAACAACCCGACAAAAAACAAAACAAGACTTTAAAAAACACTTAAGTACCTATGGAATCTAGGCTGGCAAGTGAGTGAGGAGGGACTTGTAAACAGGAGGGCTCACACCCTCCAAAGTGGATCTGCTCCCTCTCACCCTCAGCTGCTGGGCCCACTGCAGAGGAGATGCAGAGGAGCCATGTGTTCTAGACATCACATATATGTTTTTTTCAAGAAAGAGATATATCAGTTTTTGTGCAAAAATCTCCCAATTTCAAAAAGTAGTTTATTTATTCAACAAGGTTTCTGAGGCAAATACCATGTGTGGTGTGCGCTGGGTACTGTCCGATGTGTGCTGAGTATAACAATGGAGGGAAAAAGTACCTGTTCTCAAGGAGTTTATCTTTTAGTGTCAAAAGACAGTCAATACACAAATAAACAGTATGCCGTAAATATAATATCCCAATGGTGATACGTGCTATAAAGCAGGGAAATAGGGACAACAATAAAGACTTGATCCTTGGCGGCTGCTGGGTATGCAGATGGTCAGGAAAAGTCTTACTGATATGAACACTCGAACAGAAATGTGAAAGAGGAAGAGCGAGGTCAATTAAGATGAGATTCTGTCTGGTGTGTGGAGGCACAAGGTCCAGAGTGGCTAGAAGAGAGGCAGAGAGAAGGAGAGTAGTGTGAGGTAGAGTCTGAGAGGAAGAGAAGGCAGATTATACACAGCCTTAGAGGCCGTTGTAGAAAATTGGTCTTTCGTACTGAGATGAGAAGCCAATGGAAAGTTCTGAGCAGAGAATTGACGTGATTGGACTTCCCGTTTTGAAAATGATCACTTAGGCTGCTGTTGGGGATGGGGACAGGGCAAAGGTAGGAACAAGGTAAGTGTTTAGAAAGCTCTTGTAAAATAACCTGGTTGACTTCAGGCAAATGTTTTCATCTCTTCATTTCTCAGTTTTCTCATCTGCAATATGAAGACTATAATAATATTAACCTCATACAACTCTCTTGAAAGGCCTTACTAATGATCATTCAGTAAGGGTAGCTATTGTATCTATTCAAATTTTTATTCTTTTCTCTCTCCACCATTAGACTGTAGCCTCCTTTCAAGTCAAGGCTGATGTTATCTATTCTTGAATCCTCGTGCCCCACAGCTGTGATTCTCAGGGTAATGGGTTGGGAGTGATCCTAGAGAATGAAAGGGGCTGTTTCAAGTAATAAAGGGAAATTTCCTCCCTGGTTTTCTGAAACCTGGCTAGGCTCTGGATCTGTTGCATATTTTCCAATAACCACATTTTCAATGACTTAGGACTCTGGAGTCAGACTGCTGAGGCCTGAATCCTGACTCTACCACTTTCAGTTGTGTGACTTTAGACAATTGTTCTGCCTCTCTATGTCTCAATTTCCAAAGTGATCATATCAGGAGGTGGGCCCTTTGATATGTGATTAGAACATGGACTGTCGAGCCCTCACAAAAGGGTTTAGTATCCCTATAAGGGGATGAAGAGACCTTTCTAGCATGTGATGACACAGAAAGAAAGTGCTCCTTTTTCACCATGGCCTCCCTTTCCTCCATGGGATGACACAGCAAGAAGGTGCTCTCTATTAACCAGAAAGTGAGCCCTCCTCAGACACTGGATCTGCTGGCCCTTTGATCTTGAACTTGCCAGTTTCCAGAATTGTAAGAAATTTCTGTTGTTTATAAGCCATCTAAGCTATGGCATTTTGTTATAGTAGCCAAAAATGAACTTTTATATGTACATATGTTTAAGATTTTGTATATACGTATGTTTAGATATGGATATATCTTATATATTATGTATTTAGATTTAAGATTACTTATATTTTGAGCTATACATAGCTTAACATAAGATATACATATCTTTACATATATATGTTTATGTTTAAGATATATATATGTCTATGTCATGCTTATGTATAAGTAAAATGAATGTCAGCAATGATATGAGGGATAAATTAGGATTGTTTTGTTAGACACTCACACTACCTGTGAAGTGGTATAGTGTTATTTAAAAAGCTATCTGGATTACCTGTAAGTGGATGATGCAAACTCTAGGGCAATCACTAGAGAGGTTAAAAGAAGTATAACTGATGTGCTAAGAAAGAAGGGAAAGTGAAATCATATAAAATACTCAATCAAAACAACAGAAGGCAGAAAAAAGTGGAAGCCAAAATAGAAACAAAGAACAAGGACAACAAATAGAAAATAGAAGCAAATATGGTATATAATAATCTATCAATAATTACTTTGAACAATGAAACAAATGTTTCAATTAACATACATAATGTCAGAGGGGATCAGAAAGCAAAACCTAACTGCATGTTTTCTACAAGAAACCTACTTTATTTATTTTTTGAGACAGGATCTAGTTCTGTCACCCAGTCTGAAGTGCAGTGGCACAATCATAGCTCACTGCAACCTCGAACTCTTAGGCTCAAGTAATCCTCCCACCTCAGCCTCCCAAAGTGCTGAGATTACAGGCATGAGCTACTGCACCAGGCCAAGAAACCCACTTTAAATATAAAGATACATGTAGATGAGAAGTAAATAGTTGGAGAAAGATATACCATGTAACAGTAATCAAAAGAAAGTGGCAGTGGCTCACACCTGTAATCCCAGCACTCTGGGAAGTTGAGGTGGGTGGATTGCCTGTGCTCAGGAGTTTGAGATGAGCCTGGGCAACATCGTGAAACCCTACCTCTACTAAAATACAAAAAATTATCTGGGAGTGGTGGTGCGCTCCTGTAATCCCAGCTACTGGGGAGGCTGAGGCATGAGAATTGCTTGAACCTAGGAGGCGGAGTTTACAGTGAGCTGAGATCATGCCACTGCACTCCAGCCTGGTTGACAGGGCAAGACTCTATCTCAAAAAAAAAAAAAAAAAAAAAAAAATGGGAGTAGCTGTATGTAGCTATATTTATTTCAGACAAAGCAAACTTGAGAACAAGAAAAATTATTGAGGGTCATTACATGCTGAGAAAGTGTTCAATTCTCCAAGAAGACATTATAATCATTAGTTTGATTAACCTAACCACAAAGCAGAAAACCATATGATGCAAAAACATACAGAATTTCAAGAGGAAATAGATGAATCCAGTATTATGGCTAAAGACTTCAATATTCCTTTATCAGAAATAGACAGATCTTGCAGGCAGAAAATCAGAAAATAATATAGTTAAATTCAGCAACACCACTAATCCACTGAATATAATGGACATCTATAGACTATTTCATCCAGCAACAGTAAAATACACATTGTTTCTAAGATTACATGGAAAATTCACCAAAATAGACCATATTCTGGGCTACAAAACACAACTTAATAAACTTAAAGAAAAACAAATTGTACAATGTCTGCTCTCAGACTACAAAAAATTAAACTAGAAATTAATAACAGGAAGGTAGTTGAAAAATTCCAAAACACTTGAAGAGTAAATAACACATTCCAAATAATACACGGACCAAAAGTGAAATCTCAAGAGAAATTTAAAAATATTTTGAACTGAAGGAAAATGAAAATACAACTTACCAAAATTTGAGAATGATCAAAAGCAGTGCCTACAAATAAATGTATAGCACTGAATCCATATATTAGAAAAGAAAAAACATCTAAAAATAATTATCTAAGCTTCCACCTTAGGAAACTAGGAAAAGAAGAGCAAATTAAATTTAAAGTAAGCAGAAGAAAAAACAAATAATAAAAATTGAGCAAAAAAAAAAAATCAATGAAATTGTAAACAGTAAATCAATAGGAAAATCAACAAAACTAAAAGGTGGTTATCTGAAAATAAATAAAATTTAAAAAAAAAAAAATGTAGCCAGGATAGCTGGAATAAAAGAGAGAGAACAGAAATTACTAATATCAGAGTGAAAGAGGGGATATCACTACAGAACTTATGGACATTAAAAGAATAATAAAGGAATGATTCCATGCCCACAAATAGGATAATGTAGGCAAAGTGGAACAATTCCTTAAAGCACAATCTGTTAAAACTCTCTAAGAAGAAATAGACAATCTGAATTAGTCTTTACCAATTAAAGAAATTGAACCAATAATTAACAACCTTTCAAAATAGAAATCACCAGGCCCAGATAGGTTCACAAGTGATTTCTACCAAAAATTAAAAAAAAAAAATTATACCAATTCTCTACAACCTTTTCAGAGGATAGAAGCAGAGGGAATATGTTCTAACTCATTCTGTGAGGTCAGAATTATTTTAATACCCAAACCAGACAAAGTCATTACAAGAAAGGAAAACTACAAACCAATATCGTTCATAAATGTACATGCAAAAATCCTCAACAAAATATTAGCAAATTAGATTTTAAAGAAAATCATAGGAAGAATGACACAAAACAACCAAGTGAGATTTATCCCAAGTATGCGAGTTTGGTTCAATATTTGAGAATTGATTAATGCAATCCATCGTATCAACAGGTTAAATAAGAAAAATCACATGAACCTATCAACACATTCAGAAAAAAATTTTGAAAAAACCTAACACCCATTCATAATAAAAACTCTCAGGAAACAAGGAATAGAAAAGAACTTCCTCAACTTGATAAAGTATGGGCTACAATAAACCTGCAGCTAACATCATAGGTAATGATGAGAAATTTGAAGCTTTTCTGCTAAGATCAGGAACGAGGCAAAGATATTCCCTCTCACCACTCCTTTTTAACATCGTACCAGGAGTCCTAGCTAATGTGAGAAGATTTAAAAAATAATAATAATAAATTAAAATTTTTTAAAAATCAAGATATACAGATTGAAAAGGAAGAAATAAAACCTGTCTTTCTTTGCAGCTAACATAATTGTCTATGTAGAAAACTGAAAAAAAAAAAAAAACCGACCAAAAGGAAAAAAAAAAACCCTTCTGGTACTAAAAAGCAATTATAGCAAGGTTGTAAAATACAAGAAGAATATACAAAAATTCATTACTTTACTATATACCAGCAATTTAAAAAGTGGAATTCAAACCTAAAAACATATTACTATTTACATTAGCACCCCTAAACATCTATACTTAGGTACAAATCTAACAAAATATATACAAGACTTATATGAGGAAAACTACAAAACTCTGATGAACAAAATCAAAGAATTACTAAATAATAGAGTCATATTCCATGTTTATGGATAAGAAGACTCAATATTGTCGAGATGATCTATAGATTCAATGCTGTGCCAGTCAACATCTTAGCAGTTATTTTGTGCCTATCCCCAGAAACTTAATTTTACAGTTTATATAAAGAAGCAAAAGACCTAGAATAATCAACACAATATTAAAGGATGAGAACAAAGTTGGAGTACTGACGCTAGCTGACCTGAGACTTACTACGATGTGACAATAATCAAGAGAGTACGGTACTTTAAAAAAGAAAAAAGAAGAAGAAGAAGAAGAAGAAAAGTAGACAAACCAGTGGAAAAGAATAGAAAGCCCAGAAATTGACCCAAATAAATTAAATCAACTGATATTTGACAAAGAAGTAAAGGCAATACAATAGAGCAAAGACAGTCTTTTTAGCAAATGGTGCTGAAACAACTAGACATACACATGCAAAAATAAATACACAAATCTAGACACAGATCTTACACCATTCACAAAAATGAACTTGAAATGGATCACAGACCTAAATTTAAAATGCAAAACCATAAAACTCCTAGAAGATAACATAGGAGAAAATCTAGATGACCTTGAGTTTGGAGATGACTATTTTATACAACACCAAAGACATGACCTATAAAATAAAGAATTGACAAACTAGATTTCATTAAAATTAAAAATTACTCTTTCTTTGAAAGACACTGTCAGGATAATGAAAAGACAAGCCATAGACTGGTAGAAAACATTTGCAAAAAAGCCTATCTGATAAATAACCATTATTCAGAATATACAAAGAGCACTTAGAACTTAAAAAGTGGGCAAACTAAAAAATCAGCAAAAGACCCAGCTAAAAAATGGGCAAAAGACCATAAAGACACCTCAGCAAAGAAGAATTACAGATGGCAAATAAACATAAGAGAAGATGTTCTACGACATATGTCATCAGGAAAATGTAAATTAAAAGAACAAGGAGATACCACTACTTACCCACTACAATGGCCCAAATCCAGAAACCTGACAACACCAAATGCTGGTGAGAATGTGGAGCAATAGGAACCCTGACTTACTGCTGGTGGAAACAGAAAATTGTAGAATCATTTTGGAAGACAATTTGGCAGTTTTATATATATATAAAAACCTAAACATACTCTTACCATACAATCCAGCAGTTACACTCTCTGGTATTATACTCTCTGGTATATTACTCAAAGAAATGAATATAAGGAATAACCTTATATTCACACAAAAACATGCACACAGGTGTTTACGGCAGCTTTATTCATAATTATTAAAATTTAAAAGCAATCAGTATGTCCTTTCAGTAGGTGAATCAGTAAATAAACTGTAGTACATCTAAACATGGAATATTATTCAGAACTAAATAAAATAAACCATAAGCCATGAAAGGACATGGGGGAACTTCAATGCATATTACTAAGTGAGAGTAGCCAATTTAACTGTGCTACATACCCTGTGATTCCAACTATATGACATTCTGGAAAAGACAAAACTATGGAGACAGTAAAAGGATCAGTGGTTGCGAAGAGTTACAGGGGAAGAGAGGAATGAATAAACAGAGCACAGCAGATTTTCAGGACAGTGATTCTGTTGCTACTATAATGGTGGATACATATGACTGTATATTTGTCCAAACTCATAGTGTGTACAACACCAAGAGTGAACCTCAATGTAAATACTGGACTTCAGGTGATAATAGGGTGTCATTGTAAATGTATCAACTGTAGCAAATGTACACTCTGGTGGTGGATGTTAATAATGGGAGAAGCTGTGCGTGTGCAGAGGAACAGGTTATTGGAAATCTCTGTACCTGCTTCTTAATTTTACCGTGAACCTAAAACTGCTATTTTTAAAAGTCTATCAAAAGGAAAACAAAACAAAAATATGCCTATGAGTGCCACCCTAGATCCCTTGAAATGAAATATGTGGGAGACAGGGCTCTGGCATTGCTATTTTTTGAAGTTCCCTGGATGATTCTAATTTGCTGCCAGGATGAGAGCTGCTGTGGCATGCCAGCGGTTCTCAAAGTGTGGTTCCCTGGTAAGCAGCATCCGCATTGCCAGGGAATTATTAGAAATGTAAAATATCAAGCCCCAAGCCCAGCCTTCTGAAGGAGAAACTCTGGGATTGGGGTCCAGCAATCTGTGTTTCAACAAACCTTCCAGGGGATTCTGATGCACACTCAAGTCTGAGAACTGCTTGGCACGGCCATGATGTGAAGAGAGAGTGCTTGTATGAGTCTGTGTGGAAAGAGGCACATGAGGCTCCAAACTCTCATGTCTCCTCAAATCACCACATCCTATCATGTCTGGCCCTTTATGTACCCCTGCTGCTTATTTCAGTCACCTAGAATGCTTTACGCATATTTAGAAACACAGGTACACACTTTCTAGAGAGGGAAGTCAAGGAATGCGCTCTCTTCCCTCCAGGGCCCCTCAGACAGAGCCTGTCACTCCCTTTGTGCATCTGAACACAGCACCGGCCTGCATTAGTGTAACAGTCTGCTTGTGAGTCTTTCTCAGACCACGAGACCTGAGCCTCTCAAGGGTAGAGATAGCATCTTACATATCTGTGTTTTCTCAGCACTTGGCACGGATCTGGCACAAAACAAAAAGGGGGTCAGTAAGGGAATAATGATGAATAAAGCTATCTAATACAAACTATGATAATCATTATGTTCTTTTATTGACTACCTTTTCAGAGAGGAGCACTTTTATCACAGTAACCTTACATATACAGTCATTCCTTGGTATCTGTGCATGTCGGGATCCCCCTCAGATACCAAACTCTGCAGATGCTGAAGTTGCTTATATAAAATGGCATTGTGTTTGCATATAACCTATGCACATCCTCGTGTATACCTTAAAGCATCTGTAGATTACTGATAATACCTAATACAATGCCAACACATTACTTCATTCACTTGGATTCAAGGTAGTAATCACTGCACAGCAAATTCAAGTTTTGCTTTTTGAAACTGTACAATTTTTTTTCTGAATATTTTTGAGCCACAGTTAGTTGAATCCGCAGATGCCGAACCCACAGATAGGAAGGCTGACTATTACCTATTTAAACTTCCCAGCTATGCTAAGTTTCTATTGTCCCCTTTTCACAAAGAAGGAAAGACAGAGATTTAGACAAGTCACTAAAGGCCACATGACAAGTGGCAGAGCTGGGATTTTAACCACTGCACTGTACTGTTGTAAGTATCAGAAGAATTAGAATCTAGTCCTGGCTAAATAATCACTCTCTTGGTGATCTTGGACAAGTCAATTCTCTCTGGGTCTCAATTTTGCAATTTGCTAATTGGTACATATTGTCGTGGAAAGATGTCTGTGATATACTGTCATGTGAGAAAAGAAAAGTGAGCAATATAGTATATATATGTGTGTGTGTGCATGCACGTGCATGTGTGTATACAGAGTCTGATTCCATTTATGAGGAAGTACACGCAATATAAATGAATAAGAAGGATGCTCAACAAATTTTAACAGAGGTCCCTCTTGGTAGAGAAACTAAATGGGAAGATCAGGAGAAGAGATACAGTGAAAGAAGGTGATTTTATCCTTTTTTTCTCTACATTATTCTTCATTATTGGTTTGTTTTTTTAATTTTCTTTTTTAATATGAGCATTATTGTTTTTGGAATTAAAGGAAAAAAAAGAAAAGACAGCCCCGAGTTGAGTTCAGTGAAAGGAAATTGGCATGATCATACCCCACTGGTGGTCCTATAAATTGGCACGATGTTTCTGGAGGGAAATGTGGAAATGTATGTATTGAAAGCTTTAAAAGTTTGCATACAACCTCTAGGAATTTAATCTGAGAAAATACTATATATGCACATACAAGGTTAGCCCCAAAGACTGTGGAGCAGTTTTGAAAGATTATGGCACATCCATTTGTGAAAAAATGATGTAACTGTCCAGAAGAATCATCTATACATACTATCATGAAAGATGTTTGAGATACATTGCTAGGAGCAAAAAGGAAAGAAAGCCATGGAGCATGCTGTTTGTAATAGCAGAACATTGGGAATAATTACAATATCCAACAATGACCTATCAGTGGAATCAAATACTATTTAGGTCTTTAATGTTATAGAATTTCTAGTGATATATTGTTTCTGTTAATTGAGTAGTTTTTAAATTAAAATGTCATTTTATATAATATACATGTAAGGCATATTTAATATTCTGTACCTAATGAAACATACATATATATGTGTATATTTCATATATATGTACATAAATATGTTTTATATGTATATATACACACAGGTATATGTGTGTGTGATGTGTGTATATATGTGTGTGTGTGTATATATATATATACTAGTGTGTATATGTGCATGTGTTGATAATGTCCTATGTCTGTACTGACATGAATAGACTTATGTCAAAAAGACTAGACAGAGACCAACTGGAGATTTGTCAAAGATAGGTAATGGGTACAGTAACAGCCACTTCACCTAAAACCAGTTTTCCTAAAGATCAGTTCTCCAAATATCTGCTAATAATTTGCTAAGATCATCCCTCTTTTGAATGTGTCTCATTATTTATAAAACATTCCAATTTTGACAAACCCTAATTTGATATAGAAAAATAAGTTAGAATTGCTTTTAAGTTAGAACTGTCTTTTTGTTAGGAATAGTTACATGCCAAAAAGATGCAAGGACAAAGAGTAAGATCCAAAAGGATGCAAAAGAGAATTTAATTTTAGACACGTAAATTGGCAAATGATTCACAGACAAACTTGTTTTAGCCAAACCAGATTTAGGTAAATTATCTAGATACAGTAAGCCTATAAATGGCTTTTTCCCCCTTTTTTAAATTCTTCTTTCTACTCTTCTCTTCATTATTTCTTTGCTTCTTTCCTTTCATTCTTTGTTCTTTTTGATAATCCATGACTTTTAATTTTTCTGCAGAGCTATAACTCATAATAAAAGTTAAAAAAGGAAAGTAATTTTTAAAAAATAAAGGGAGATTTTGACATTTACTAAAAGTGGGCAAACCTATGCTATAAAGTCTATCCCAGCTGTGACATCCTTTGATGAATTCGACCAGCAAGTGCCATGCAGTACCTACCATGTGCTGATGTCCAAGGTTGATGTCACCTAAGCACACCCTCATGGCCAAGAGCCAACAGTGAATGCCAACAAGTATGGAAAATCCCTGTCCCAATGCTGCCTAAGTCCAGGCTTGGTGACCAGCCCTGGAGAGTGCTAACTCTGCCCAGAGAATCCATTTGGTTGACAGCATGTGACTTCTACAGCTTCTATGAGGAATCTGGGAATCATTACACACCCCTCATTAGCACTGAAAAACCATCTGGTGGTCATTAGAAAGCAAATATTACATATTATGCCCTAAAAACAATTTAATTGCCATCAAGGTCTAGCCAAAATCCTTCAAATAAGGGGGATTCCCAGATAAGGGGCAACTTGCTTTCCCCTTTATAACTTGAGTAAATGAAGAATTATGTCAGGCCGCAGTCCTGCTGGCTCCAGGCAATGCCTAGTGCAGATGCAATCAGCTCAATTCAGAGGCCATTGGCCAAATGACCATTTCTTTTAGGAGTTGGTGAAGTTGAATTTTTTTCAATCTTTGATGGTTCTGTTGTGAAGGGAACAATGCCATTACCCAGATACTCTGAAAATGCTGCAATCGGGGACAAAAACTACATTCCCCCTGCCTGGCACACAATGGTTTGTTTGTTTTGTGTTTTACTCTGGGATTTGGTATGTTGTAGTTGAAAGAGCTCTAATTAGGAATCATACAATGGTATTCAGCTCTGTGCAGCCTGCTCTCTGTGTTCTTGGATAAGTTGCATAACTTCCCCTCTTCTGTTGAACAGGCCATCTCACTGGGGCATTGTTGATTCTACCTAACACAAATCAAGTCAATACTGGATTTATCAATATGCCTGTTGGAATTATAGAATCTAAATAGTCCAGGCTCCCTTTGGCTTCCACCGAGCAGCATCTTGGAGTGTTTTTAAATGACATAATCCAGGGTGCATTTCTCAACATCCATTTGTCCAGAAGATTTAATGAGGTTAATGGATTCTATTTCAGACCCATGTGCTACCTCTGGTCACACCTGCCAGTGGTACTCTCTTTATGGGAGTAACATCAAACTAGACTCAAAATCCTTAGCCCAAGCCTGCCATAGAATTCCTTACTCATTCCACACAAAAGCATTTAGTCAACTGGTTTTTAGTTACTGGTTCTGGCTGGTCCTCAAGCACAAATCTGGGCCCCTCTTAAACAATGCTACTCTCTTTTCTTCTCACTCAAACGGAATCTTTTGAACACCTACTTTGTGTGGGGCATCCTATTAGTATTGGGAATACAGGTGCTTCCATACAGTTCCTTTCTTTGGGGAACTCACAGGTTAGTGGGAGAAATCAACACACAGTAAATTACAATCCAGTGCAATGGTCACCGAGACAGAGAAAGCAGTGTGCCCCTATTCCTTGTCACTCAAAGTGTGGTCCTGACACCAGCAGGACCATAGCAGCAACCACACCTGGGAGCTTGTTAAAAATGCAAAATCTCAGGCCTCACTGTACCTACTGAATCAAAGTCTGCATTTCAAGATCCTTTGTAACTCGTATTCACATTCAAATTTGAAGGGCACTGCTACAGAAGACTGATGTAGGGTTAAAAAAAAATCCTGTTTATGTGAGAGTGAGGGGTTTCCTGGAGCATGGAGCTTGCGGTGGTAAAACTGAGGCAGCCTCAGGCAAACCAGAACAGTTGGTCATCCTAAGCAGAGGATTCACTGAGCTATGACTTGAGGGGTCAGGAGCAACTTCCAGGATCACATGAAGCCCAAGATGGCCATGGGGGGTTAGACAGAAAAGGCTGATGAGGGAGGATGGTCTACAGGTAGCAAATGGGCCTGGAGTGGGTTCCCAGTCTTGTTTCCAAAAATCTAGCTTGGCAAGATGAAGCTTCAGAGGCTGTTAAGTCACTTTTGGATATATCAATAGACCAGTTTGGAATTACAGACACCAAATAGCCCAGGCTCCATTTAGCTTCCACAAAACAGCATCTTGGAGTGCGAGGACTGGTCCTGAGAAAATAGTTTCACTCTAGTGTTTTTAAATGACACAATCCAGGGTGCATTTCCCAATATCCGTTTTTCCAGAGGATTCTAATGAAGTTAATGCATTCCATTTCAGGGATAGAAAGTGGGCCAAATGACATGTGGCCACCATCCACCCACACTTCAACAAGAATACGGTATTGTTCTATTCTTGATTTGTGTATCGGGAATCGTGTTACGTTTTCTTGTATACGCATCCCAAAGCATTATGCTGCTAAAAAGAAAAAAATAGATTGAAAACCTCTATTGCGGAGATAAAAGTGAGGCTGTATAGCCAGGAAGACTTAGGTTTCAATCCTAGTTCTTTTGTTTACTGGTTGTGTGATCATAAGCTAGTCACAGAAATCCTCTGAGCTTTAGTTCTTATGTAAAGCGAGTTCTGTGGGAGGTCTTTAAGACCACTTTAAGGTTTAATTATTCACTAGAAGAACTCAAAAAATTCAGAAAAAAAACTTCTATACTCATAGTTATAGTTCGTTACAGTGAAAGGATACAGATCAAAATCACCAAAGGAGAAGGTGCATAGGGAAGAGTCCTGAAGAGACAAGTACAAGGTTCCTGTTGTCCTCTCCCAGTGGAATCATACTGACAGCACTTACTTCTCCCAGAAATGATGTGTGACAACACACACAAAGCATTGCCAAAACTGCAGAAGCTCAGCCATGCCTCAGTGTCCAGGGTTTTTATTTGGGGTCAGTCATGTCATCATGGAGTGCCTATGTCACCGACCTTAACTACTCAGTCTTCAGCACCCCCAGAGGTCAAACTGATGCAAGCTAAGCCTAAGGTGAACAAAAACCAGTGTTCACTTTAAATCACATTGTTGGCATAAGCAACCTAAACTATCTGGTATGGGGCTAAAGCTTCAGTCATACAAATACACTCTTACTAGGTAGTATATTCCAATGGTGCAGAGGTTACCCCTCAGGAGTCAGTCAAGGGCCAGTCAGAATGTGCAGGGTTTGAACACACCAAATCTGCTAAATTAACCCTTTACTACATATGGGGATAAAAGCATTTACCTTGCAAGAGACAGTTACTTATATTGTGGCATATGATGGTGATAAACATAAGGAGACTTTCTTTACTCCTTGAATAAAAATATCTTTGCCCAGGCTTTCCCTATGTGATTCTATAGCTTCCTATAGTTTTCATTGCCTTAGGCCCATCTAGGTATTTTCCAATGGGAATTGCTGTCTTTAAGGCCCCTATTCCAAGAAGTCTTCCTCATAGACCAATTCCATAATGTTTTTTTCTCACTCCTTCTAGGAGCCACCTACAAGAAATCTCTCATGGTTACTTTTAAAAATATATAAATATAAAATATTATTTTTGTAAATAAAATGTACACTTATTGTGAACTCAAGCAATGCAGATAAGCATACACCCAAAAATCCCAACAAATTGAAAATCACTTCAAATGATCTCACCCAAAACTAACCATCAATATTCTAGATAAATATTGCTCAACGTGTTTTTCTGTATATAAATACAGATAGATAATAGATTAATGGATATTTTTCTAAAAATAGAATCATGCTATAAGCAGTTTTTATTGAGTGTTTAATTTTATTTGAATTTACCAAAACAATAAAAAATTAAAATGAAATGGAAGGAATTGCTAATCTTAAAATGTTTCTTTACTATGATAGATACTTAAACATACGTCTGATTGTAGGTAATAAAATTATGATGATCATCATTAAAGACATTAGATGTTTTTAAACTAATAAGTTTCAATTTTACGCAGCATTGACTGACTACCATGAGCAATGAAGCCATTAGCATTCTCACGCCTCCTCCCACCAAACCTCCCACCAACTCCTGATTTTCGTTAGCTAGAGCATCATTTTACACTGTCAGGACTGCAGTATTTGCATTCTGCTTTGTAGCAATACTTCTCACAAATGTTTAGGATTAGGTCTATATTTAAACGGATTCAATGCTCACTGTTACCACATCCTCCATTCCTCGGTGCTATGCTTTGATTCATCGCTTAGGTGAACTGATTTCATTTTTAAGTAATTTTTTCCCAGTAAGAGCTCAAGGGTGCAATATTTCCTGAGTTATATGAGTTATTTAAGAATATCTGCCTGTTATCCTATTCTTGAACAACATCTTGGTTATAACTGACATTACTGAATCACAATTTCCTCCAAAAAATGTAGACATTAGTCTGTTACCTTCAACTATTGAATAATGCTGTGGTCAGTCTTCTTGTCTCCTGCTTCTGTGACTTATTCTTCCGGGATGTCCGAAGAGCTCATTATTTTTCCTGGAAGTTCAGCAACTAAACCAGCCTACGTCTCCACACCGTGTGCTCTCTCTGCTTAGGGGCTCTCCAACAAACTGTTTTGAAGCAGAGCTAGTTCTGTTAATCTGCAGAGTCATGATTTTTTATTTCATTATATCTGAATAATTTTTCTGTTCTATTTGTTGGGTTCTCTACTTCAAAGACTTCAATTATACACTGATAACTCACAAATTTGTATCTTTGATCCAGAGCTTTTCTCAAAATTCTAGAATTGTACATCTAATCAACTCTTATATCTTTACTTGAATTAAGTACAAATTTAACACACCCAAATCCAGACTTCTGTTCCCATCACAAACCTGCTACTACCACAATCTCCCCAGTCTCATAAATGGGGACTTATCCTTCCAAATTCTAAGGCCAAAACCTTTGCATTTACCCTTGGTTCCTCCCCTTCTTTCAGAGTCCATATCTGATCCTACAAATCCTATGATCTCTCCCTTCAATAGATCCAGAATTTAACTCCTTCTCACCTACCTCCCCTCTGCCCCACTCTGTCCCAGCATCATCTCTCACTTCATTTACTGCAATAATCTCCAAACTGGTCTCTATGCACACTCCTTCACTTCATACAGTCTCATCTCAACAATTCATCCACAGTGATGCTGTTCTTTTCCTTTTCCCTGTCCTTTTCAAAGCATTCTATGGAATTCATACCCAATCCCCACCATGGCCTACAAGGCAATGCACATCTGGCTCCTTCCATTTCTCTGACCTCATTTCCTAGCACCTTCCTCATTCTCTGTTCCCTTCTCAACGGCCCCCATGAAGCTCCCAAATGTATCAGGCATGTTCTCATCCAGGCCTTTACATTTGTGTTCCTTTTTCCTGGAGCTCACTTTCCCTAAATACCTTCAGACTGGCTCCCTCACTTCATTCAGGTCTCATCTCTAGAGTTGCCCCATGAGGCCTTCTCTGAACATTCTGTATAAAATAGCCACAGCCCCACCCTTGTCCTCTCCAACTTTTCTTTGCTTCATGTTTCTCCTTGGCGCTTATCACCATGTGACATGCTGGCCTGTTTATGCTTGTTGACTGTAAACTCATTGATGTCACACGTATGTACTCTATAATATTTGCTAAATGAACTAAATGTTAGATTTACCCTTTTTCTGTCCTATCAGCATCTATCCAGTTACCTTTCTTGCTCTTTTTAATCCACCTTCATTGGTGCTGTTTTCAAGCCTTTTCATATTTTCAGTAATTAAATTTTCAGCGATGTCTGTTCCCTTCTTTACTTTTTTAATTTTATTTTTTAGTTCCGTATTGAAAGCATGTTATTCTACCATTTTTCTTCCTTAGGGCTTCAGTGTCCCTCTGCATCATGTTCTATTGCTTTAGTAGCTTTTCTCTGAGCATTTGTTTTTATTGAATTCACACTCTTACCCAGTTGCGTAATAACTAGAAACACATGGGGAATTGCCTTTGGTTCCTTGGGTTATGTTTTCTTCTAGACTGGATTCTCTGCCTATATTTTGGATAAATGTTTCTTTTTCTTTACTTTTTCTTGTAGTTTATTTCTATAGTTGACATACTCTTTTTTTTATTCTTTTCTTTTTTTCATATTGCTTTTACTGACTAGTCCTTAACAGTACTTCTCATTGTTCCGATGTGACTTTTAAGACAAATTGTTTCTTCCTCAAAATGCATCTTTGAGGATAGCTACTGTGTGTTCCTTTTGGTATATCTTTTCAGGTTGGATGGTTGGAGGAGACGGTCAGGGATGCTCAGCTGACCAAAGTGCAAGCTTCTACTAGATGGGACACCCGTGGGATTCCTGGTGGCTACTCCTTTTTCTGACACTGTATTAAGTGACACTTGGAGGGCTGAGGGAATTAAGTTATTCCCGCAGGGAGAGGAATGCCTCTGGCTTCATTGCTTTGATTCAGCATGGAGCCTCGGAGTCCTCACTGCCTCAGAGCACATCACTCTTTGGGACCTCTTTGTGTTCTGTGTGTCATTAGACTCTCCCTTGCTGCTTTTCTCACTGTTTCAATTATAAGCAGAAAAAGATAAGATTAAGTTTGCTTCTTTCCAGGTTTGGATGGTCTGTGTAAATATTCTTAGATAAGTTGCTAGGGCTACTATAACAAAATACCACAGACTGGCTGGCTGAAAGAACAGAAATGTATTGGTTAACACTTCTGGAGCCTGGAAGTTCAAGATCACGAGGCCAGCAAGTTGGTTTCTCCTGAAGCCTCTCTTCTTGGCTTGTAGATGAGTGACTTCTTGCCATGTCCTCAGATGGCCTTTCCTCTGTGCTCATATCCCTGGAGTCTTATTATATTAAGGATCCCACCCTAACAGCCTCATCTTAACCTAATCATCTCTTTAAATACCTTCTCTCCAAAAATAGTCACATTCTGAGGCACTAAGAGTTGGGGAGCCTCAACATATGAATGTGAGGGAGGAGGTTACAATTCACCCTATAACAATTTTCAACATGTAGTTGACTTCCTGGTTACCATGCCTGGGGTGAGAGCTCCATTGGGGCCTCCCCAAGGTCCTCCCCGCACCCAGCTATGCTCCTACGCTTCTTTTTTATTCTTCTGGATTCATGTCACTGGGCTGGGATTAAATTGCTTTGACTATTTGTTCATTTTGTTAGGAACCTATGGTGGATGCAGAGGAAGACTGGGCATTGAGAATTCTGATTCAACAGATTCGTTTCCTGCTATGAATCCATTTTGAGCACGCTCTAAGAACCGGGGACAAGGCTGTTGTGCCAGGCTCTGGGCCACAGCTTTAAGAGGGTAGCACATCCTGACTCCTACTTCCTGCCTGTCATCATCTCTCTCCAGTCTGAGTATGACCTACTGGGGGGAAATTTCCTCCTCTTTCCTCCTCTGATCTGCCTCTGTCTAGCCAGCTCTTTGTCTGAGGTTGGGGATATTCATCAATAAAAATCAACTAGAAAAAAGAAATGGATGTGAGAACTCTAAAAGGTATTGTCACTGTGTTATTTGTTCTTAGCCCCAAAGAAAGAGAAAAAAACCTGCTGAGTTTTCTTCTGCTTTCAAAGAAGGGGTGAAGGAAAGAAAGACTCACATCTGGCCAAGTTTTAACTATGAACACTTTGCATAATCAATTAGAAACCCTTTGTTAGCAGGCCAGATGGCTGTTGCACCCCAAAAGGAAATTAAGTACATAGGCAGTGAGAGTTGAAGGGAGGAATAGAAATTCCTTTCTAAAGATAAAAGACTTTATCTGGAGATGCCTGGTAGGTGTGGTTAATAGTGGCCATTGGTTTCCTGGCAACCAAGCCCTTTCCCTTTCAGAAATACTTCAGCACCTATCTTTAAAGGATTGCCATAGTCACTGGAGGATGCACCCAGCACCCATAATGCCTTTCAGCAGAACTGGAAAAGCCCAGACCAATAAAGATAGGAGGGATGGCCCATGTCCTCCAAACCCAGCTGACCTGGTGCCAAGATATCTGCATCAATGGGATCAGCCGTTGCACATTTGGTCATGAGTCCTTTGCCTACACAGGCTACAATGTCCAAGATTCAGAGCTCTGAAATTACTCTTGACACATAATGGGTTTCTAAGGCAAATCCAGCATACTTTTCTGCCCATAATTCGGAGTATACACTCATCACACTTGTTCAACCTTCAACATCCTGGATTACTGCACCCACTTCCTGACTGATCTCCTGCCCCTAAGTCATTCTCTCTCCAGTCTACGCTGCTCACGCAGCTGAAGTCATCTTTGCAAAAGGAAATTCTACTAATTTCTATCTCACAAGACCTTTTGTGATATGGCTGTTGCTTAAATTCCCAGCCCTTTCATTCTTCCATATGCAACCTTTGCTTAAGACAGATTATACTACTCATAGTTCCTTGGACACCAGGTTTTTTCCCATCTCTGTTACATCCTAACTTAAACTTCTAAAATTGCTCAGTTCCTCTGGGAAGTGTCGCCTCACTCTCTTTCTATGCCTACTCTACTTCGTGTGTTTCCCATCTTTGTTCCTACAGAACTCTGGGTATACATCTGTCCTAGCACTAAGAAAGATGTGCTTTATGTGTGGAATTGCTTATCTGTGTTCCCAACTTGATGTCACTTTTTCCCAAATTCTCCTTACTCAGCACAGGGTCTAGTACAAAGTAGATGCTGAGTAACTGTGCACTGAATGACTGAGTAAATAGTGAAGTAGTCAGTATGACTTGGCATCTTCCTAAAGCTTCTCATATATGGTTCTGGGTGTTCTATAGGCTAGAATTCTGCTTTTATGAGAAGTCAGCTGAATGCTATGGAAAGGAATATAGATAGTAGCTTAAAGTTTCAGGCAACTTTACACCAAAATCTGCATTCTAACCTCCCAGAACCTATGGTTTAGAAGGGACTTATCAGCAAGATGATAACCAAAAATGTCTAGAATCTGAGATTATTCTAAAAAAACCTAAGATATTATCTAAAATAATCTCTCATCTAGTAGAAAAGTGGGCTCTCTATAATGATTCCAGAGATGTGGTTTAACACCTTCCATATCCTTGAGCACAGGGCCCACCTAGGGAACCCATTTTGTTCCTAATTAAAGTTTGAACAAAACAATTCCTATCTTATTATAAAATCCAGTCAGTGTCTGTGCATTTGTTGCAGCTCTTTGCAGGTGAGGTGTGTAGCTCCTTGCCAGTTGGCTGAAATCTGCTTCCATATGTCTTCCACATATTGGCTTGGACTTTGGCCTCTGTAGCAGCCCAAAGAGCATTCTTTTCTTCCATGTCATTCTTCAAAGGCAAGAAGGCTGCACTCATGTTCTCTCTTGGGCTATTGTTGTTTAGGATAAATTCTTTGGGTTCCTTCAACTGCTCCTCATGAGATGTAGTTTTGAGACATTTCCTCATAAATATCACCAGGCTTTATATTTTTATCATATGTATCCTGCCCAATCAACAAGAAATGACCAAATTCTAATTGCCAAGACTGTAAAGATCTGATATTTTACACTCATTGCAAGCTAACAACTTAACCTGCCAAAGTTTTATGGATGCTGGCAGAAGATACAAGGCTCCTGGGTCACAAACAAGGACAATACAGCCACAGCAATAGCTGAAATATCACCATTGTTTGTGCCAGCTCCCTAAGCCTCAATTCCCACAGAGAGATGTGAAGAGGACCAGATAACACCTGCACAGTGGATTGCATTATAGAGAAGGAGCCATGAGTTTAAGAAATCCCATCTATTATAAAGATGGGGCAAATCTGCCCAATCTTTGTCCTAAAGGGAGACATCATCGTTATCTTCCAAGGCTCTTTGCTATACAAACTTACTCAAAAAGACAATTCAGAAAAGGTTTCCAATACCCCTGCTCACAAGATGTGCAGAAATGTGAGAGCTCCATGGAGAACGCCAGCATTCAGGAGATGAAACAGTTCTTTGGCTATAAGTGGACCACACAAAAGAGAAACATTGGAAACAGCTCTGGTCTCTAGCAACAACAGTGTGAGCATCATCTTCAGGTTCATGGAGCAAAAAGACCACCTCAGAAAAGCTGTGGCCTTGAATTATGAAGGACAGCAGATAGTGGACTTATATCCAGTTATTCATTATTTATGTGCACTTTCCTTCCTCTATTTAAGTGTGTATTTAGTAAAAACAGGGGTCAGAAACCATGGAATGCCCTTGGGAGTGAATTCTGGGTCCCATGTGTCTAGTGGCACTTTTATTTATTGCTTTAATTATGCTTATTGTATCTAGCCCACAAGACCAAGCAAAGAACACGTGTCCATGAAAAATGGTTTATTACGGAAATTTTTAGTGACTTTTTATGAACGTAACAGTCTAAATCTAGCTTAATCCTAGGCAGAACAGTCATGAAATTACAACAACAGTTTTGTCAGAATTTTCAGGTCCATTCAATCTGTTATACATCTTTGGATTTGAGAAGAACTTGGGTTTTATTCATTGATTCATTCAACAAATGGATATTGAATGGTATCAGGCATTACGTGAGGTGCTAAAGATAGAGTAATGAAAAAGACAAAGCCCTTAACCAACCACATGGAGATTACATCCTAGTGTGGGAGACATAAAATGAATAGGCAATTACACAGAGAAATAATATCAGGTAGAATGGGTCTAGAGAGTGATCCCAGCAAGATGGCAGGATAGGAGTTTCTAATGCTTATCCTATTGCAGAACCATTAATTTAAACAACTATGCATGCACAAAAGCAACTTCACAAGAGCTAAGGAATCCAGGTGAGAGATTACATCATCCAAGTGTAGCACAGAAATAAGAAAAACATTGAAGATGATAGGAAGGACAATTTCATATTACCCACTTTACCTCTTCCCTTCCCCAAGCCCACACAGCACAGCCTGGAGAGATACCCTCCAAGTAGGGGAAGGAGAACAAAGTGAGCACCCAACTTCACTGTGGACCCCAGCACCAGCCCTGTCCCAGTGACTCAAGGCACCAAACTGACCATGGTGAACCAGGCTTCAGGCCCACCCCAGGACCAAGCTGGCCTCTGAGGCCTGAAGCTCCAAAACAATTCCTGTAGACCCAGGCATTAGGCTGGCCCCCATCAACCCAGACTGCAAGCCCACTCTAGCACCAGGCCAGCCATCACAGTGCCAGGCTCCAGGCCCACCCTATTGCCAGGCCAGCCCATACTGACCCAGACCCCCAAGCCAATCCCATGGACCCAGACAACAGACTGGCCCTCAGATATCTAGCTTCCAGATCAGCCTCTGCAGACCCAAACTCTAAAACTATTCTGGCATAGACCAGCCTTGTAATCCTCAAATGCCAAAATGGCACCCAGGGACCAACGTTCTAGGTGCACTCCAGTGGACCTCATCACCAGGTTGATCCTGAGTCTCCAGGCTCTATGCCCACCCTCATGGACTTGGGGACTAAGCCAGCTCACCTTAAGAAACATAGCAGTAAGCCCACCCACAGACCCTGCCAGCCAGCCCATCCAGAATCTCTGGATAGGCTGTCTGGTGAAGAACTTTCTCTGCCAAAACTAGTCTATAAGGATTGGAAGAGGTTCCTACTCCTTCAAACACAGAGTTTTGTATCAGTAAGATGATACAAAGCCATAAGAATCACAAATAGTCAGGGAAACATGCCACCACCAAAAAAACAAAATAAAGCACTGGTAACTAACCCTAAAGAAATGGAGAATACCAAACTAAGAATTAAATTTGATCAACTTGAAGCTCAGTGAGCTATAGAGAATGCAGATATGCACCTACATAAAGTCAGAGAAAAAAATATGTAAATAAAATAAGAAGTTTAACAAAGAGATAGAAACCATAAAAAAGAACCAAACAGAAATTCTGGAGTTGAAGAACACAATCACTGATTTGAAAATTTCCATAGAGAACTTCAACAGCCTAAAAATATACTTGACAGAATGAATTAATGAATGAATGTATGAATATCCTATGTTTACATATATTCTTTATTAGCAATAAGCATTTGAATACATTCCTCTAGATCACTATAGCACCTGCTGTAATCATACTGAAAACATTTACTTTTAGACTTCTCGGAATTTAATACAATTGTTTTAAAGCTACAATGCATTATCAACCAGATTTCAAAGTTTCACACTGCTACTATCCTCTAATAATTTCAGGATCATTGGAAACAATCTTTGGCTCCCTTTTTCTTCCTCAGCTCACAATTGGTGATCCCAAGAATAATTTTGCATTTTACAACTGAAAACCCCACTTAACAGAAGTTAGCAGGCCTTGAAATCCCTAAAGAAATATAACCCTTCCTTAGGTATAATTGGTCTTGGGTTACTTTACAGAGCACTCAAATTTTTGGTGTCTTTATAGGTGTTTAAAATGAAACTCAAAGTCCTCAATTAATATAGTTCACAATAGAGTATGTTAAATAGTTGAATGGAATACCCCTGAGTTACTGCTGCTGGAGCAATGTGCAATGTTTATTTTAATTTCGATCTTCTCAGAAACAGAACTAGAGACAAGAATTTGAGTAAGACATTTATTTGGAATGTGCTGGGAACCCCAGTAGGGGACCAGGGGAAATCATACAAGAAAGAGAAGGCAGTCGATAAAGGGTGTGCTATTTAGTAGTTATCCTGGTGGGTGGCTAGAGCTTCATCCCAGGGGAAACTCTGGGAAATGATGCAAAACACACTCTTCACAAATATCTCACTCAAAAAGTGAGGGACCTGGGGTATGCATACAGCCATACAAGTGTCATTGATTCAAGGTTGCTTAGGAATTGTTAATCTCCAAGTACTTCAGGCTTGCTTCTTCCTCCCATAGGTGCACTTGGAAGAAGAATGGAAAAGGTCCCAGGCATAGAGATGCATATACTGGCAAGCAGGATGTAGAGATAGGAACCTGACAGTGCCTGATATAGGCACTTACTCAGCAAGTGTCTTCCTTGCCTCTGAACAATATGGAGGTCCATGTTAAGATCACACCTCAACGAGCTCTCCTACCTAACAAATAAGAACAAATGTTCACCCTACTCAGCCTTACTTGACAATGGACTCAGATAGGATCCGGCACTCAGGTTATAAAGAGGGCAACAGCATGAAGCAAAAAAATAAAATATAATAAAAAGTCTTCTTCAGAGTTAGAAAAACAAACAAACAAAGAATAGGCACTTATAATTTTACAGAGCATATTAAAGACAAGCAAAACTGAAATTAATTAATTAATTAATTAATTAATTAATGAAGACTGCTTAGCTGAGTGCAGTGGCTCGTGCTTGTGATCCCAGCACTTTGAAAGGCCAAGGTGAGAGGAGTGCTTGAGGTCGGGAGTTAGAGACCAGCCTGAGAAACATAGTAAGACCCTATCTCTACAAAAAAAAAAAAAAAAAAAATTAGCCAGGTATGGTGGCCCTCGCCTATAGTCACAGCTACCCAGGAGGCTGAGGCAGGAGGGTCACTTGAGCTCAGGAATTCAAGGTTACAGTGAGTTATGATCATGCCACTGCACTTCAGCCTGGGTAACAGAGCAAGCCCTTTTCTCAAAAAAAAAAAAAAAAAAAAGGCATTGCTTTACAGTGAACAGTGATTAATCACCAGAAAAAATGACAGAGAAAAAAAAATTAGTGGGACGAGACAGTATAGGGCATATACCTGGAAATCAAATGGAAGGAGAAAAAGGCAGAGAATCCAGGCCTTATAAAAGATGCTTTCCTGGTTTGACTAGATCTGGGTTATCTTTAGTTCCTTGCAGAAAAGGACCTGGATATTGAAACTAGAACATCATTGTATTTGTGGCTGTTGTAAGCATTTCTGTCTAATCACCTGTATTGGATCTCTTTCCACAGTAAAGGATTAGTCTTGCTCAACTAGTCCTTTTATCATCTTTTAAAAATCTTGGAGTAAAGAACCTATCAAGATACTACTATATACAGATATCAAGCCTAGGAGGTCACTATGTGATTTTTGCTAGGTCAAAAGTCTAGCACCCAGAAGGTACAAACCATGAAAGCACCTCTTAAATACACACACACACACACACACACACACACACACACACACACACCTGGATTTCTGCTGGTTCATGTTGGCTGCAAGTCACAAAATGTCTCCTGAGCAGCAGGAATTTTAATTAAATCAGGGGAAATCTAATTTGGCCTAAATTGACTTGCTACAAAAGGTGTTAAGAAGAACAAAAATTGTTCTGCAATATGGATGTTTGTGAAAGGGATGAGCTGGATCCATTGACAACGGTTATGCAAAATGATATGGAAAATACGAAGCCCACTGAAGATGCTAGAAAGCTGGAGAATGTTAATCTGTGATAAGCTGATTACAGAAGGAAATGTATTACATACATGAACTCCTGGAACTAAATTCATCTGAAGGTACAACCAATATTGAAGGCTGATTCCTGGTAGCCTGCAAAAATATTAAGGGAGAAAAATGAGGGAAAGAGAAGTACAAACCACTATTATCGTGTAGACTGGAATAGGAAGTACAAGAGTATCACTGGTTGGACAGAGACAATAATAAATACCATATTCCTTCATACTTCCAAGAGAAGAAGACCTTTGGTAGCAGAAATGAAAGAATAACCAAGCAGAACTGGATAGGTCTAGCAAAAGAATAAGTAGGTGAGAAATTTGAGGATACCCCAATAAAGTTGTTGAAGTTGCATGCCATGGGATTTACACTGAATGAAGAAGAAAGGAACGTATTGGAAAGGGCATTGAGGGCCATGAGGCAAAGGGAAGTTTGACAGTATAGCAGTCTTGATGTGGTTAAAAATCAGAAGCATTGTAAGGAAGTGAGAAGGCTGAAAGGAGGGAAATTTAGGTCATTGTGGGATACAGAAATTTACATTCTTTAGGTGTAGGATTCCTGGCAATAACCAGGGGTGTAGGTGGTTGAAGGGGAGTAAGTGTAAGGATCATGGGAGTCACAGAGAAAAAGGAGCTTGGAGGTCTGGCTGTTGGGTGACTCATCTACGTAGATGCTGCCCATGATAATTGAAGGAACTGGGGCGGAGACAAAAATAGCCACAAGATTGCCAAAGGCTTCAGTGTGGAAGAGGAAGGAGCCAGGAGTTAAGCAATTAAAGGCAATGAGAAGTAGAAAACAGTGGCATAGATGAGTGTCATTAGCCTCAAAGGAAGAGGGATTTTATGCCCACAAAGATGAAAGGATAACAGTCGGGAAGCAGCTGGGAGAACTTCTCCCATGTTTGGGTCCCCATGAGATGTGAAGTCTGGGAGAACACTCAGGTCCAGCTGTCATTTAGGCGAAGTGATGTTCCCCAGTTGTGACCTGCACAGTAGTAGCTTGCCCAGATGTTATAGATGAACAACCAAATAATGTCAAATAAAGGTTTCATGATTATATACATTTGAGAAATATTGCACAATTAACCTTTTTCTGGAAGCATCATATTACAAACTACAAAATTAGAGCAATACTGCACAGCAGAAGCATATTTTACCATAGATTTCTCATCTTTACTTCACCACCAAATCATTGCTCTAGGGGGATACCTAGTAAGCCCACAAATAGGTATCCTGCAGAGACTGGGGAGAGCTAAGTTAACATAAGAAAAAATAAAGAGTCTTTCATAAAAGGGTAAAGAGGTTGAAGATGGAGAGGTATAGTTTGGGATCTAGAGGAGTCTGGCTGGTTTTAAATCCCTGATCAGGTACTTCCCAGCACTGTAATCTTGGGCAAACTGCCTCAGTTTACTTATCTGTAAAAGAAGGAAGATGAGAAGACATGTCATAGGGTGTTGATAAGGATTAAGTTAATTAACATAGGAATACCTAGAAAAACACCTGGTACATGATATATGCCCCACAAATGAAAGCTGTTATTATTGCAGTTTATTTGCAATGGAAAGAGAGTTCTAACTGACAAACTGTTTTCCAAGCACTGAGAGTTGCTGGAAAGAGCAATACCAGCTCCACAGGAAGAGAGTAGATAAGGTAGCTCTCAGATGGACCTGAATTGGGAAGAAATGTGGATACCAGGGGCAATTTTTTGAGAAACATATTAAATAACCCAATTGTGTTTGTATAGTCTAGGAGCTCACAGTTTAATCATTTCATACCCACCATTGTGTGGGCTACCTAAGACAAGAGGAACACTTTCTAGTGTGTTCATTATTTAACTTTCTTCTTGCGTAAATTTTCATTCATTTTCTTTGCCAATGTACATATCAAGGTCTTAAATCACTTTTCATCCAAATGTAAATGTAGGTAGTTCTTTCCACCTTCTGTTTCTGCCCCTTTCTCTTTACAGGGCTGAAAGAGCTGCCTCCATTCATACCAGTCGTGTTAATGATTTTCTCATTTAGAATACTAGGAGGCATAATCGATCCATTTTTTAAGCCTAATGGGTGAGAAATACAGAGATCTTTCTGATCACAGAATCTGTCTTTAGGTCTTGCAACTATTTTCTTCCCTTTCACAGTATCTTTTCAAATTACTAACCCAAAACTTCAGTCCCCTCTTTTTAGCTGACAGTTTTGAATCAGGAATATTGTACTGTGTCCATGTCTCTGAAATCTAATAAGACAGAGCATGCTTCTCCTGCTCTGTGGAAGCAAAAGAAAGCAACTGGAGAATGCTCTAGGCCACTGTCAATGAGCCCTAGCCCTTTTCAGGAATCCACCATATCCCACCCATCTCCGGGAGATGCCAGAGATATTAGCTGATTATTCAGGGTCCAGCCGGAAAAAGCATATTGAACCAGATGGGATAGAAAAAGCAAATCCAAACCCTCAAAAAAAATCTTTGCTGATACCTTGCTCCAACGCAAGACTTTACTATTCACAAAACCCTGTCATCTTAATCATCATCCCCTTGGATACTCACAATAATTCTGCCCCAGTGGGCAGTTCTAGACTGGCTGGGCAATATCTATTTTTGGTATTTCTGTAAATATCAAAATATCTGAAATGGAATTATTTATATCTCGAGAAATACACAGGGAATTATATACTGTGTTAAGATAGCTCATCAAAAAGGTGCTCTTGTTTATTTGGCAATCTGACCTTTAACAACTTCCAAGGCAACTTATTATAGCAATAATTGCCTTTTACTTAACTATATTGAAGTACAGCATCATTCCTTATGTTTATTCGCCATCCATACTTCCTCTAAGGTACTCAATATGGGCCCTTTTTATAATAGGAGTGTAGAAAACCCATAATGAGAAGAGAAGAAGGGTGTGATAGAGGATTAGGGAAGGAGAAGGGAAGAGAAGGAAGATTTACAGGCTGTAGGACAGAAAAGATAAATTTCCTCAACCATCAAAGATTCATGGCTGACATCTCTCTAACAAAAGGCAGAGCAACAAGAAAAGGACAACACATGTGTTTAAAATAAGTTTTACATGACAGGGAACTTTCATAAATGAAGACCCAAAGACTCAGGAAAAACTGGATGATTTTTATAAACAGTCATGCAGAAGTATGATGAGAGGACAAAGGTATAATGTAATGTCAATAACCTGGGGGGAACTCAGCAAGGCCTATTTGTTTAGATTCTGCTTGGTCTCTCTATTTGACATTCGCTCCCTGCTGGTGTAGGGCAGGACACCTGTCAGATGAGAGTCTCCAGAAAAGAAAAGAAAGTAAAAGTCAGAAAGCAACTGTGATGGTTAATATTGAGTGTCAAATTGATTGGAGTGATGGAGGCAAAGTATTGCTCCTGGGTGTGTCTGTGAGGGTGTCGTCAAAGGAGATTAACATTTGACTGGGTGGACTGGGAGAGGTAGACCCATTCTCAATCTGGCTGGGCACCATCTAATCAGCTACCAGTGCAACTAGGATAAAAGCAGGCAGAGAAATGTGGAAAGACCAGACTGGCTGAGTCTTCCAGCCTACATCTTTCTCCCATACTGGATGCTTCCTACCCTCTAACATCTGACTCCAAATTCTTCAGCATTTGGACTCTCGAACATTTGAACACAGACTGAAGGCTGCACTGTCGGCTTCCCTACTTTTGAGTTTTTGGGACTCAGAATGGCTCCCTTGCTCCTCAGTTTGCAGATGACCTATTGTGGGACTTCACCTTGTGATCATGTGAGTCAATTCTACTAATAAACTCCCCTGCATATATATGTCTAGCCTATTAGTTCTGTCCCTCTAGAGAACCCTGACTAATATAGCAACCTTCCTGCTTCTGTGGTTTCCTCAATTTCCTTCAGATTAAAATCCTTAGCAGACCAAGGTGCCACATTTGGGGTTATCATGTTCTGAGCTCCAACAAGGCCAGATGCCACACTTCTGGAGAAGACTTCCCCAATCTACTTCTCTCCCCTTTATTACATGTAAGGCCAAATTAGCTCTTTGGGGGCCTATACCTCCTCTCAAAAATAATACGCTTAAAAATCTGAATCCCCTTTGTCAGTTTTTCTCAGAAGACCCTTGGTCCTAGATCTTGGATTTCTCTGATAGCTCACAGTATCTGAGGACAAAAAGTATCAAACAGTGGAGATGTCATTTCCTTTTAAAACATAAAACAGCAGTATTAATGCTACTTTTTCAGTATTGTCTTTTTACCTCCATTTTGTAAATAAGTGTATTTTGAGAATGAGCTGTTTGAGGGTCACCAGGCTGAAAGTGACATGACCAAGATCTTTGCTAATGTTTTGAGAAGGACTCAAAGCCAGTTCTTTTGAGTCCTAGACTCCTGTAGCCATGTGGGTATGGGACAAAGAGACTTAAAGTGAGGCATTCTAGGCAATTTTAGCCAGAGCTGATGTTTAATATCTAGTAGGGTTCTATAATATTTCATTGACAAAAGGGTACCACTGCTGAAATAGAATATAGCACTACATTGGGTTAGGAAGATGAGAGTAACAAATTCTACCTCCCCAGAAAGTTATGATAAAGAGAAAGCAATTGTCATTATCATCATCAAAATCAGAACACATTTGAGCTCTTCCTCTTTTAGGGCATTATATTTTTTCCAGCTGCTAGAGACAAAAAGGCTTTAAGACATGGCCTCATTACTTAGGAGTTAATAACTTAGTTGATAATGAGGACATTTCTAAAATGTTAATATGTGCACTAAAAACTGGTATTTACCAAAACAGTAATGTCCACTCAGAGTTCATTGGAAGAAGAGATCCTTCTAGAAGTTACAATTCAAAGATGGGCTCTCCAGGATTTCAAAAACGGAAAGAGTCTACAAGTGTTATCCAGGGCAAATTGGAGACTGTCATTCACATGCAAAAGCATACTGGGGATCTCTGACTAATGACCCTGGAAGAGGAAGGATGTTTTAGTAATATCCACATTTATTATGCTAAGTGTTGTATGTGAACTGCCTTATTTGATCCTTACCTAAACTCCGTGGTATAGGTGTTATTTTTCTCATTTAGAATAAAAGGAAACTGATGTTTAGACGCTAAAATGCACAAATCAAACATTGGCACTTCTCAAAACTAAATGTGCTTCAGAATTAAATACCTGTGGATCTTGTTAAATGACAGATCCAATTCAATAGGTCTGGAGTAAGGTTGATATTCCTTATTTCTAATAAGCTCCCAAGGGGATGCCAAAGCTTCTGTGGCCCAGATTATTCTTTGAGTAGTCAAGTTCTATACTATCATGCCTCTTACTGTAGCATTCCGGAATGAACTGAGCTAGCTGACATATGGGCATTGAGGAGGGGAAGGGTTGATAGGAGATACTGGGGGCAAGGGTGACAAAGAATAATGCAGAATTGAAGGGATCTTTGAAAGATGATTTTTAGATACAGAGAGTAGATATGAAAATTTAAGATGAATATGAAAATTCTGAGTAGAAGACATTCTTTCATTCTGTCAAATACTACAGAGCATTTATGATGTGCCAGGTCCTATGTGAGCAGCACTTGGGCTACAACTCTTCAGGTGGCTTAAACTCTAATGAGAAATCAGTAGACAGTCAATTAGGATAAACATGGGAGTGGTAGGAAGAAGTGAGATGCTATGGAGTTCATAGTAGAAGCAGCCTCCCAGGCCTGCAGAGTCAGGAAAAGCTTCCCAGAAAAGTGAGGTCTATGTGAAAACCTAACTTTGAATACGAGGTAGCCAAGTGAAGGTGGCAGAGTAAAAGGGAGGATTTTTCTGACCAAGGGAAGAAAACATACGAATACCAGGAGGTAGGCAATGCATGGCTCTGGAGGAACTGAAAAATGTTTAGGATGGCTGGAGTTCAGAGGTCAATGGAAAATCCCCAAGAAGGACCTGGAGTCGAAAATAGAGAGGATTCATTCTTACAGCCCACACACAGCAGTCAAATCAGTAAGCAAAGAGGGGCCAGGAAGGAGGGATATTGCTTACTCTTTCCTTTGGCCAACAGAAGATTTCTTGGGGACATACATGCCACAACATGGAACTATGCCCCTGGCACTTTGTCCTTTTGGTAGGCCTTCATTTTAGAAGATAAAATTCCTGCCCTCTAAACCCCAAGAAAACGATTATTAGATGAAGACTTTTGGGCATGTTGTCCAGTCATCCCACATCTGACAGAATTGGTTGATAATGGCTAAACTGTGACATATAAGGAAAGGACTTGGGAAATAGGAAACTGACCTTGATCTTGGGAAGAGATGGTAAGAACACTAACAACTAGCTTGAGCATGTACTATGTGACAGCACTTCCTGCCAGGCATATTACTCACTTATCTCATGTTACCTGCTCAGCAGTCTTGTACATAAATGCTATTACCATTTCCATTCTATAAGTAAGGAAATCTAGGTTTGAGAGGGATTAAGCAACTTTCTCATTGTTTCCATTTCCTTAGCTAGAAATGACTGAGACTAGACTTGCACCTAAGCTCATCTGAACCTGAAGCCTGTTTTCTTAACTGCTTTAGAGAATAAAGGTTGGAAGGAAGAAAGGACCCGTCTGAAGAGTGTGGCATGGCATCTGCTTCCTCAGAGCAGTTTATTGGCTCAAGGACCTTAAAGACAGGATCTTGTCCTGTGGTAGATAAGATGGCTTGGAAGACCCAGTGCTAAATAAACAGCCATAGCATGATCAGCACTCAGCAATGGCCCAAGTTGAGACCAGATCAGAGAGGACATAAAGCCAGACTTGGGTCCAGCTTGAAGATGGATTACAACCCATGTACAGAGTAAATTAGTCAGGATAGACTGATTTTTGCCATAATAACAAATAACCCCCAAATATGAAAAGGTTACTACCACAAAGATGCATTTCTCACTCATGTAATGTCAGCTACTGGTCCAGGTACCTCTTCAGGGCAAGCATTCTGATATGGTTTGGCTGTGTCCCCATCCTAATCTCATATTGAATTCCCACGTGTTATGGGAGGGACCCAGTGGGAGGTAACTGAATCATGGAGCAGGTCTTTCCTGTGCTGTTCTCATGATAGTGAATAGATCTCACAAGAGCTGATGGTTTTTTAAAAAGGAGTTTCCCTGCACGAGCTCTCTCTTTGTCTGAGGCCATCCATGTAAGATGTGACTTGCTTCTTCTTGCCTTTCAACATGATTTTGAGGCCTTCTCAGCCATATGGAACTGTAAGTCCATTAAACCTCTTTTTCTTCCCAGTCTCATGTATGTCTTTATTAGCAGAGTGAAAATGGACTAATACACCTTCCCTATGAGGTAACCTCAAATTTCAAAATGTTAGAGACACCACTGCCATTCTTTGCCTCCTCCTTGTCTGATTCAGCAGGAATAAGCAAGACTGAAATGACATATACTCCTTTTACTCTCTCAGCCCAGAGGTGATATCTTTCACTTCCATTCATCCTTCATTGGCCAGAATAAGTCACATGGCACCACTTAACTGTAAGGGAGCTGAAGAAGTATATTCCTTGCATTGTGAATGGGGAAGAAACTGGACATCAACAGACACTGGTATGCCCAACTACGAGAGCCTCTTGAGAGTTCTCAACATACCTCTTTTTATAGTGAATTACTAGAAACCCACATCACTCTTCACCAAGCACTGCCTCACATCATCCACTGGGAAGTCATCAGTTAATACAACTTAATTCCTTACATTGTCCTGAAGCTGTAACTTATTTGACTTGGAAGTCTTAAATCCCCTAACCCAAGATACACCATTCTGATTATCTTTCCCAGAATTGGAACACAGGTTTTGGGTGTTTCTACATGTGTCCTTAAATTTCAGGATACTACTTTTCTGCTTAAGTGAGCTCAAGTTTATTTCTATTCCTTCATGGCCTTCATATTTACATTTACAAATGTAAATAGCCAGCTCAGAATGAAAGACTGACAGGCATAGACATTTCTCAGGTAAATTAAATAGGGTTTGTTTATTTTAAAGATTCAGAAGAAAGTTAATACAGTCAGAATTCATAGCAAACAGATTAGCAACATTCTCCAGGAGAGACTGGGATGCAAACTTCTAGATCCTAAAGTCCTCCTTCTGGAGCCTCACATCTGAAGGAGAGTGAGGATCTCATCAGAACTTGTGGAAGTCCAAGTTCATCTCTCTAAAGACTCTGCTTTATCACACAAGCTGTCCTGTGTGCAGGATGGTTTGGATGCTATCTGGAAACCCCCTCATCTAAGGCAGATTCATCTCATTAATCTCAATACCATATAATAGACACCATGCTTACAGAGTGCAGTGCAATTCTGTAAGCTTTGGGAAATGTTTAAGCAGCTTCTGAAGGGGCACTGCTCAGATGGAGTCACAGGCTATGGAGGCCTCAGTTAAGCAGAAATTTTGCCTTCACCAATACAGACACTTGAATTCTAAGGGGCAAGAATGAAATAGAAAACAGGGTTACAATTCAACCTTCAGAGTTTTTTGCTAAGCCAAATGGGGTCAAGTGCTGTGATATTCAAAATGCACAAGGTTGTTTTTTTTTCTTTAGGAACACTTGTGGTCGAGAATAAAAGGTCATATCTTAAATCTCTTTAGTGACAATTGCTTGCATGCCATCAGAATACACTTAACTCTAACTGTCCTTTCATTGTATACTCCTTAAAAGGAGTAATGCTATTTTAATCATAATTCAGTCACAGGAGTTGAGCACCATCTTATTGAAATGGGATGGAAATTAACGACAATCATCTCAAACAGAAGTTTAACAACAATTTATTCTGCTTACAGATATGAGCAAAGTAGTAGAGAGAAGAGATAGAAATAATCAAAAATGGCAAAGGGTAAAATTTAAAGAACTTTACTTTCTTAAAAGACTCATAAAAGCCGGGTGCAGTGGCTCACACCTGTAATCCCAACGCTTTGGGAGGCTGAGGTGGGTGGAACACAAGGTCAGGAGATCGAGACCATCCTGGCCAACACGGTGAAACCCCATCTCTACAAAAATTAGCTGGGCGTGGTGGCATGTGCCTGTAGTCCCAGCTACTTTGGAGGCTGAGGCAGGAGAATTGTTTGAACCCGGGAGGCGGAGGTTGCAGTGAGCCAAAATCGTGCCACTGCACTCCAGCCTGGTGCCTGGCGACAGAGCAAGACTGTCTCAAAAAAGAAAAAAAAGACTCATAAAATTTGAATTTCAAACAGTTATAAACATATTACATTTTTTCTTAATGTTATAACTTGATTTCTTACTACAATAACATATGCTTATTGCAAAAGAAAAAAACTTAGAAAATACATGCACCCCAGAACCTAAAGTACAATTAAAAAAATACTAAGAAAAAAAAGAAAATACAGATAAGAAGGAGAAAATAAAAATCATCTATTGCCCTGCTACCCAGAGAGATTCTGTTGACTCTAAATGCACATATGTATCTGTCCATATCTATCTTAGCTATATCTCTATCTAAACAGATACACACAGAGATGCATACACAAACACATATATACACACAATTTTTACAAGCTGTATTGTCATTTTAAGCTCTTAACAATACATGTTAACTATAAGAATACTACCATTCATCAATATCTTGTTCTTTTCTCCTTGCACGCCCACAAAATGACTTACTTCCCTGTCCTTTGAGGTGTGATGTGGCCATTTACTTTGTCAAAAAAAATTTAAGTTGAAGTGACATATATCATTTTGAAGTAGAGGGATTTTAATACCTAGTAGGGACTATCTGATCTGCCCTCTTCCTGCTGTAACATAGAGATGGAAATATAAGGGATTTTCCCATAAGAAGGCGATATCTTGAAATGCTAAACCAACATGTGGAGGGAGGAAAGCTGCACTTCAGAGTCACTATATGGGCCATTGTGTAAGGCTCTGAGAATTTCTGAATTCTTCTCAAACTAGATTATGCCTATCTCTATTTATCTGGTTTATTCTGACCAGCAAAATCTTTGGCATCGTTCTGACATTAAATGTTCTTCAAAATCACTAAAATGGCTAAATTATATATCATAATGTGCATGTGGTGTAATTTATTCAGCCAAATTTTTAGTGTTGCATATTTAAATTTTTTTCATTTTATAAGTTTTTATAAACAATATGGTAAGAAATATATTTATTTAAATTTTTGCTCATATGTTTATTTTCTTAAGATGCAATCATAAATTGGAAAGTTGTTGTTCAAAAGATACACAAAACCATCAATTTTCTTATGTAGCATCAAGTCATCCTACAAAAAGATTGTTGACAGCATCATCAATGGCATAAAAATACATGATTTCTCTGTTTGATATAAATATTCTACCTACCTACCCTACTTTTGCCAAATTTAAAGGTAAAAATGGTGCCTTATTTTTTTTATTATAATTCCATGAGTCAAATTTTTTCATAGTTGGATAAGTTATTTGTATTTATTCTCTTGTGAATTGTCTTTTCATTATTTTCTCATTGATTTCCTAATATCATTTATTTCCTAATTATTACTGAATAATAATTTTCTTAAATGCTATGTTTATTCATGCCTTGAGTTTTCAAAAATATATGACAGTGGCCTTTAATTCTGCCCTACTGATCGGTCCATCCATGCCAAATCATCACCAGACTGCTTTAATTATTGCATCTTTAGACTTTTCAGTATCTCATATCATATCTTGCTATTCTTTTTGACATTTTCTTGCCTATTTTTAAATATTTATTTTTCAATTTAAAATTTTAAAAATTCTACTGGGATTTTCATTTTTTTCAGGAACGTTATTCAAGTCTTATTTAATGACATTTCCTTCCTTAGTTCATTCAGCAAATGTTTACTGAGCACTTAATATGAGCCAATAGTTATTTTAGGTACTGGACATAAAGAACAAATAGAATTCCTTGCCCTCATGGAGCTTATATTTTAGTGAGTTAGAGATAAAGACAATGAACAAGATAACTAAGTACAACAGAGAATGTTAAATAGTAGACAGAGCTAAATAGAAAAAAAATTAAGCTGGAAGGGGGCTTCTGAAATAGCATTGTTAGTGAGTTTCAATTCAAGTTCTTTGGGAAGCCAAAGTGAAAACAGAATCAGACATGTAAGAGATGTGTTGTGAGGTGGGAAAGTCGCAGATGCCAAGATGAAATCACTTTTGTCAGACCCAGACAAAATAAGGCTGGGAAGGTATGAAGGAGAGAAGTACAAGCTTACATGCCTGAGATAAAAAACATTCCTAAGGACTTTCTAAAAACCCCGTAAGAAACCTTTAACCTTCATGCATCTCCTGCTTTGATAAGGTTTATTACCAGACATTCTTTAAGACCGCAGTAATTCATGTAGGATTCTCTCAGAACACCTGCCCAGTAATGGGAACTCCACCAATGAACTGACAGCAACCCTGGCTTTGAATCTCTGGAACCAATAAATTTGTTTCTAAGCATCTTATTTAAATTCCTTTTTGCTAATGCAAGCTTCCTTTTACCCTTCCCTGGTGGTGTGCCATTCCATGCATTCCAGATTATCATCCTTATTTCTTATTCCTGAGTAAACCCAACATATTTAGAGATAATTTTCTCTAGTGTCTTTTTTAGGTTGTGGGGTGGGTGGCAGGGGAGCCTGAGAAAAATATAGGAAAGAACGTAGGAAAAGGCAGAAACACTGTCAGCCACGAATGAAACCTGACATCCATAAAGAAGGAAAGGAATAAAATTCAAATGTCTTATTGAGAAAAAGAGGGGAGAGGGAAAGGACAATCCCACCCCACCAAGAAGAACGGGTGGGGGGAAGGAAATGGGTAAAAATAGCCTCACACTGCTGTGGAGCCAAGAAAATCTCACCCAGCTGATGGGGAGCCTAGGCCAAAGTATTTGCAATGGAGGATTTCCACCTCTGGTAGAAATAGCCATGTGCTGGTACCCAGTCACTCTCGCTCATTGACTGGGAGCATCCCGGGGAGGGCGTGGCCTTTACATGGTGGGCGGTATTGGAGCCAAGCAAGTTCTCTTTCCTGGCCACCAGAATGGGATAAAGTTTTGAAATTTTAAACAGGTTGATTTTGAAATGTAGTACACATACTTGCCCATTTACTATTTATTTATAATTACTCCATAATATTGGCCGATGTTCTAAAGGGGGTAGGATTTTTCCATGTCATTTGAAAATTAATTATTGCTAGTATGCAGGAAACCTAAATTTGGATGTTTATTTTCTAACCTGCCACCTTCCCTAATTCTTATTAATTTATTTGCTTCTTTGGTTGAGATTTGTATATTGCTAAGAACACCGTCACTCCTAGTTTTGTCTCCCTCTTTTTGAACTATTCTGCCTTCTTTTCCTTATCCTTTTGCCAAATCAGGTTGATGGTTGTGGATATGTTCATGCTCACAGGAATCCCTTTCAGTTTTGCCATTAAAGGATTATGCTGGATGTTCTACGCCAAGACATGCGAAAAAATATATGTATACTCCTTGATCAATTTCCAGAGATATTCTAAATTACCGAAATTAACTTAAGAAATTGATCTGGGAACATTTTTTCACATCTTGCTATAGAATTGTAGATAATGTACTCATACATTTTCCACCTCCTCTCTAATACATGACATATCTTAGCATTTCTCGTGTTTGTGGTTGTGCTTTTACCTGTTCTATTATTTTCATTAGACTTCAAGAAGTTTCTTTTATGTTTTTTTTCAAAAAATCAGATTTTGAAAGTGTCTATCATTTCTGTATCTTTCTGTTTTATAATTTATTAATTTCTGCTTTTATCTTCAACATTCCTTGATTCATTCTCTGCATAATTTAATTTTATTTTTCACAGGCTTTTAAAAGAGAAAAAGTGAGAGCTGTTTGTGCATTTTCTAGCCACATCTCTAATCACAATTATAATCATCACATATCACAGGCAGCGTGGGGCTGCAGTCGAGGATGTAAACTCTGTCTGCTACGTATTGCCTGGGTTCATATCTCAGCTCTACTTTTGCCAACTGTGGGACATGGACAAGCAGTTTCCACATGTGTAAAATGAGGATTATTATTGTAATAAAATTTAGCTCATAGTGTTAGTGTGAAGATTACTTGAGCTAATATTTGTAAAGCTTTCAAAACAGGGCTTGGCACACAGTAACTGCTATGTAATACATGAATAAATTACATTTCTGCAGTACTTTATTCTTTACAAAACATTTTCACATTAATTTTCTCCCTTAGTTATAACAACCCCATGAGGCAAACAATTCTCATCATTACTTTTTCTATGATAAAACTGTAATGCCAACGAGTCAACTTAAATTAGTGGATGGAAGAGACAAGTCTTATGATTCTGTGATCAGTGTGTGGCTTGAAGCCCAAATGACATCTTTAGTCTAGGGTTTGTGGGACACAGACAGAGAAATTCATGTTTGGCTCAGCTTTAGGCACTGGTAACAGTTGCAGATTTTGAGACCCTCAGAGGGATGGCCGACTACTCAAGACTGGAACCAGCAGCACGAACAACTGTCAAGAAGAGCTTTAAGGTACCAGGCTCCTGGACAAGTGAAGCCAGCCTCGGTGGGAAGGTGGGACAGGACCCGGCTGAAGTGTAGGAGATGTGGGTTCTCACCCTGGTCTTGCCTCTATCTTACTCAGTAAGTGTAAACAAGGTGTTTTGCCCTGCCACATCTCCATTTTCTCAAATACGAAACAGGGAAAATAATTTCTGCCCAGTTTCCTCCACACAGTCAGTACAGGATTCAGAGGATGCTGCTGGCAGTGCAGCACTTTGAAAGTTTACAGTTTTCCACATAGGCAAGATTCTGTGCATGTTTAAGATCCCTCTCCTCCCACTTTCTTTGCTTACACAACCAGGAAGTGAAAAGCAGATGTGAAAACAACCCTCAAACTTTGTGCCAGCCCCCCAAATATTGTGGCCAGGAAATGTCCTCCAACTTTCCCTCACACCAACAGCATCATTATCTTTGCATAGGAGAAAAAAAAGTCTATACACCACTCCAAACAGAAATCTAATTTCTAACTGGCTTCACCTGGACTGTGAACCATAGGAAACAGACCACAACCGAGTTTTCCACAAGCACTGTTTTCCATGCACACCCAAAACCAAGCAGGAAAGAGAGGAAATGGAAAACTCCCCTAGGCACTTAGCTCTTCATTATATTGTAAGAGTGTGAACTACCTGAGGGAAATAATCAAATTTAGGGGAGAAAGAGATTAATCCAATTCTGCTTCACATTACCAGATCTGTTTCTATGACTATATATTTCTCCAGATTCTAGGAACCATCCATTGAAATCGTTTTACATTTTAAATCTACTGTATTTAGGTTTCTTCTTTTCCCCCCAAGAACTGAATCTATTTATTACCTTCCTACTTAGTCTTTTCTTGGTGAGTAGCCACTTTTATTTTCCTAACGTTTACAGGATGGAAATTTGAAGATGTGCAAATCACAGCTACAAGGCAGGCAGGTGAGTAGGGGAGGCTTCTACCCTTTCTTCTGTTCCTAATAGAACCCCCTTAAAGCTCAAGAAAGAGATGTGAGCAGCTAGATTTTAGAGTCCTTCCTTCCTTTGCAAGGAAAAAGTGGGGCGGGAAGGAAAGAGAGAGATTGATTTTCTGAGCACTGACAGGTTTTATCCTTCATGAATTTCATTCTTTCTTTGTTCTATGTGTGTAGGAAGGAGGAAGGGAATTAGAAGAAACAGTGACAAAAAAAATGACATCTAATGGGTATGCAAAAGAGGACCCTGGCTGAAATTACCATTTGAGGGCAGGGCGCAAATGATCTGTGACCACCTATGATGCCAGTTATTCCCTTCTCAGGCCAGGAAAGGACCCACAGAGCAAAATAACTATCTCCCAAGAGTTCTTGTAAATTGAAGTTGCTCTTAGCCAAATTCAGTACATGTCCCTAAAAAGGAAGGTTATTTTCAGGCCCAGCTGTTCTGCCCTCATCAGACATAGAGCAGTGTGTAGAGTTCAGGGCCAGCAAGGGATGGAAAGGAACCAGTGATTAGCGGGTATCAACTATGTGTCAGACACTTGTTAATAGACACACAGAGACACAAATAAAATCTCATTTAATCTAATAGAAAGTTAGTTTCGTGATGGTAAAGGATTTTGCCTATTTTTTTTACTGTTCGAGCCCTAGCGCATTGACACATAGCAAGTGCAAAAGAAATATTTGTGAAATGAATGAATGGATTGTCACAACCCTATGCATATAAAATAAGTATCAATCTCGTTTTAAGATGAGGCAGCTAAAATTCAGAGATGTTAGAGGAGTAGACGAGCTAGGATTCAAACCTAGCTATGTCCAAAATCCATAGCCAATGCCTTTCAGGACGCCTTGCTGTTCTCAAGTAACAAACTAAAATGTACACAGAACAGTGTGGCCAGGGTCTTGAAATCACATTCTATAAAGAATCACTGGGAAACTGAAGCATTTATCTGTGAAAAGAAACATCATAAGCTAAAAAGTTATGGCGAGGCCCCTCTCCTTTCTGGAATTCTGTTCTTCATTCATGATATGAAGGTTTTGGACTACATCAGAGAACAAATAATAGACATATGTACCATGACTCTACCCTCCTATGACAAACATTATGCATTGATTATAGTACTCTTTCCCACTGAATTTTTTTTTTCCCAGATGGATTCTCACTCTGTCACCCAGGCAGGAGTGCTGTGTTGTGATCTCAGTTCACTGCAACCTCTGCTACCCAGGTTCAAGCGATTATCCTGCCTCAGCTTCCCGAGTAGCTGGGATTACAGGTGCCTACCGCCGCACCCAGCTAATTTGTGTAGTTTTTAGTAGAGACGGGGTTTCACCATGTTGGCCAGGCTGGTCTTGAACTCCTGACGTCATAATCACCCACTTCAGCCTCCCAAAGTGTTGGGATTACAAGTGTGAGCCACCGCACCCGGCCTCCCACTGAATTTGAATGCAATTTCACAAATATTCTCAACAACACTCCATGTAACCCCACCCATGATTAAAGGTGACATGCATGATAAAGGCTGTCTGATTTCTCTAGACTAGATCATCTCTAATGTCCTTCTAATTTTTTTTTTAGGAGTTTTTCATTACTTTATTTTTCAAATGGTTTCTAATGTTGGCCTCATGAATAATTCCATATGCAGTCACTGTCCACATAACAACATTAATGTCAATGACAGACCACATGTACAGCAGGGGTTCCGTAAGATTATAATACCATATTTCTACTGTACCTTTTCTATGTTTATTATCGCCATTAAAAAAATTTATTTCCATAGGTTATTGGGGAACAGGTAGTGTTTGGTTACATGAGTAAGTTCTTTAGTGGTGATTTGTGAGATTCTGGTGCACTCATCATCCGAGTAGTATATACTGCAACCTATTTATAGGCTTTTATCCCTTGCCCCCCACCCACCCATTTGTCCTCAAAGTCCATTTGATCATTCTTATGCTTTTGCATCCTCATAGTGTAGCTTCCACATATCAGTGAGAACATACAGTGTTTGGTTTTCAATTCCTGAGGTACTTCACTTAGAATAGTAGTCTCCAATTTCATCGAGATCACTGCAAATGCAACTAATTCATTTCTTTTTATGGCTGAGTACTATTCCATCATATATATATGTGTGTGTGCGTATGTGTGTATATATATGTGTGTGTGTGTGTGTGTGTGTGTATAAATATACGTACACACAGTTTCTTTATCCATTTGTTGATTGATGGGCATTTGGGTTGGTTCCACGTTTTTGCAATTGCTAATTGTGCTGCTATAAACATGTGTGTACAAGTATCTTTTTCATATGACTTATTTTCCTCTAGGTGGATACCTAGTGGTGGGATTGCTGGATCAAATAGTAGTTCTACTTTTATTTCTTTAAGTAATCTCCACACTGTTCTCCATAGTGGTTGCACTAGTTTACATTTCCAACAGCAGTGTAGAAGTGTTTCCTGATCACCACATCAAGCCAACATCTACTGTTTTTTGATTTTTTAATTATGGCCATTCTTGCAGGAGTTACACAGTATTGCATTGTGGTTTTGATTTGCATTTCCCTGATCATTAGTGATGTTGAGCATTTTTTCATGTTTGTTGGCCATTTGGATATCTTCCTTTGAGAATTTTCTATTCATGTCTTTAGTCCACTATTTGATAGGATTTTTTTTCTTGCTGATTTGTTTGAGTTCGTTGTAGATTCTTGATGTTAGTCCTTTGTCAGATGTGTAGATTCTGAAGATTGTCTGCCATTCTGTGGGTTGTCTGTTTACTCTGCTGACTGTTCCTTTTGCTGTGCAAAAGCTCTTTAATTTAATTAACTTGGAGCTATTTATCTTTGTTTTTATTGTATCTGCTTTTGGGTTCTTGGTCAAGAAATCCTTTCCTAAGCCAATTTCTAGAAGGGTTTTTCCAATGTTATCTTCTAGAGCTTTTATAGTTTGAGGTCTTAGATTTAAGTCCTTAATCTGTCTTGAGTTGATTTTTATATAAGATGAGAAATGAGGATCCTGTTTCATTCTCCTACAGTATAGTTTCAAATCAGATAATGTGATGCCTCCAAATTTGTCCTTTTTGCTTAGTCTTGCTTTGGCTATGCAGGCTCTTTTTAGATTCCATATGAATTTTATAATTGTTTTTTCTAATTCTGTGAAGAATGATGGTGGTATTTTGATAGGAATTGAGTTGAATTTGTAGAATGACTTTGGCAGTGTGGTCATTTTCACAATATTGATTCCACCTGTTCATGAGCACGGGATGTGTTTCCACTTGTTTGTGTCATCTATGATTTCTTTCAGCATGTTTTGTAGTTTTCCTCGTAGAGGTCTTCCTCCTCCTTGCTTAGGTATATTCCTAAGTATTTTAGTTTAGTTTAGTTTAGTTTTTGCAGCTATTGTAAAAGGGGTTGAATTTTTTATCTGATTCTCTGCTTGGTCGCTGTTGATGTATAGAAGAGCTACTGATTTGTATATGTTAATTTTCTATCCAAAAACTTTGAATTCTTTTATCAGTTCTAGGAGCCTTCTGGAGGAGTCTTTAGGGTTTTTGAGGCAGAGGATCATATCATCAGCAAACAATGACAGTTTGACTTCCTCTTTACCAGTTTGGATGCCCTTTATTTCTTTCTCTTGTCTGATTGCTCTGGCTAGGACTTCCAGTACTGTGTTGAAGAGATGTGGTGAGAGTGGGCATCCTCCTCTTTTTCCAGTTCTCAGAGGAAATGCTTTCAACTTTTCCCCATTCAGTATTATGTTGGCTGTGGGTTTGTCATAGATGGCTTTTAATACATTGAGGTGTGTCCCTCTTGCATGACGATTTTGCTGGCAGTTTTAATCATAAAGGGATGCTGAATTTTATCAAATGCTTTTTCTGCATCTATTGAGATGATCATGTGATTTTTGTTTTTAACTCTGTTTATGTGGCGTATCACATTTACTGACTTGCATATGTTTAACCATCCCTGCATCCCTGGTATGAAACCCACTTGAACATGGTGGATTATCTTTTTTATATGTTGTTGGACTCAGTCAGCTAGTGTTTTGTTAAGGATTTTAGCATCTATATTAATCAAAAATATTGATCTGTAGTTTGTTTGTTTGTTTGTTTTAGTTATGTCCTCTCCTGGTTTTGGTATAAGAGTGATATGGAGGGCTCCCCCTTTCTCTATCTTGTGAAATAGTGTCAATAGGATTGGTACCAATTCTCTGAATGTCTGGTGGAATTCTGCTGTGAATCTATCTGGTCCTGGACTCTTTTTGTGGTTGGTATTTTTTAAATTACCATTTCAATCTTGCTGCTTGTTATTGGTCTGTTCAGGGTGTCTAATTCTTTCTGATTTAAGCTAGGAGTGTTGTATATTTCCAGGAATTTATCAGACTCTTCTAGATTTTTTAGGTTATGCATAGAAAGGTCTTTATAGTAGCCTTGAATGATCCTTCGTATTTCTGTGATGTCAGTTCCAATATCTCCCATTTCATTTCTCATTGAGCTTATTTGGACTTTCTCTCTTCTTTCCTTGGTTTATCTTGCTAATGGTCTATTAGTTTTATTTATCTTTTCAAAGAACCACTTTTTGTTTCATTTATATTTTGTAATTTTTTAAAATTTCAATTTCATTTAGTTGTGCTTTGATCTTGGTTATTTCCTTCTTCTGCTGGTTTGAATTTGGTTTGCTCTCGTTTCTCTAGTTCCTCAAGGTGTGATCGTAGATTATTTTTGCTCTTTTAGTCTTTTTGATGTACACATTTAGGGCTATGAACTTTCCTTTAGCACTGCCTTTGCTGTATCTCAGAGGTTTTGAAAGGTTTTGTCACTATCGTTGTTCAAATAATTTTTTAATTTACATCTTGATTTCATTTTTGACCCAATGCTCATTCAGGAGTCGGTAATTTAATTCCATGTATTTGCATGGCTTTGAAGGCTATTTTTGAAGTTGATTTCCAGTTTTATTCCACTGTGGTCTGAGAGTGCTTGATATAATTCCAATTTTCTTGCATTTGTGAGGTTCATTTTGTGGCCTATTATTTGGTCTATTTTGGAGAAAGTTTCATGCACCATTGAATAAATGTATATTCTGCAGTTGTTTGATGGAATGCTCTGTATATATCTGCTAAGTCCATTTGTTCCAAGGTAGAGTTTAAATCCATTGTTTCTTTGTTGACTTTCTGTCTTGCTGACCTGTCTCATGCTGTCAGTGGAGTACTGAAGTCCCCCACTATTATTATGTTGCTGTCTATCTCATTTCTTAGGTCTATTAGCAATTGTTTTATAAATTTGAGAGCTTCAGTGTAGGTGCCTATATGTTTAGGATTGTGATATTTTCCTCTTGAACAAGGCCTTTTCCCATTATATAATGTCCTTCTTTGTCTTTTTAAACTGGTGTTGCTTTACAGTCTGTTTTGTCTGATATAAGAATAGCTATTTCTGCTTACTTTTGGTGTTCATTTGCATAAAGTATCTTTTTCCAACCCTTTGCCTTAAGTTTATGTGAGTCTTTATGTGTTAGGCGAGTCTCTTGTAGGCAGCAGATAGTTGGTTGGTAAATTATTATCCAAACTGCAGTTCTGTATCTTTTAAGTGGAGCAATTAGGCCATTTACATTCAATGCTAGTATTGAGATATGAGGTACCATTTCATTCATTGTGCTATCTGTTGCATGTGTACCTTGGGGTTTTTAGGTTTTGCTTTTTAAATTGTATTTTTGTTGTAAAAGTCCTGTGAGATTTATGCTTCAAAGAGGTTCTGTTTTGATGTGCTTCCAGGATTTGTTTCAGGATATAGAGTTCCTTTTAGCAGTTCTTGTAGTGGTGGCTTTGTAGTGGTGAATTCTCTCAGCATTTGTTTGTCTGAAAAAGACTGTGTGTTTCCTTCATGTATGAAGCTTAGTTTTGCTGGATACAAAATTCTTGACTGATAATTGTTTTGTTTGAGGAGGCTGAAGGTAGGGCCCCAATCCCTTCTAGTTTGTAGGCCTTCTGCTGAGAAATCTGCTGTTAATCTGTTAGGTTTTCCTTTATAGGTTACCTGGTGTTTTTGCTTCACAGCTCTTAAGATTCTTTCCTTCATCTCAATGTTAGATGGCAATGTGCTTAGGTGATGATCTTTTTGCAATGAACTTCCCAGGTTTTCTCTGTGCTTCTTATATTTGGATGCCTAGGTCTCTAGCAAGGCCAAGGAAATTTGCCTCGATTATTCCCCAAATATGTCTCCCAAACTTTTAGATTTCTCTTCTTCCTCAGGAATGCCAATTATTCTTAGGTTCGGTTGTTTAACATAATCCCAGATTTCTTGGAGGCTTTGTTCATATTTTCTTTTTCTTTTTGCCCTGTGCTTGTTAGATTGGGTTAATTCAAAGACCTTGTCTTCAAGCTCTGAATTTCTTTCTTCTACACGTTCATTTCTATTGCTGAGACTTTCCAGAGCATTTTGTATTTCTATAATGTGTCCATTATTTCCTGAAGTTTTGATTGCTTTTTATTTATGCTATCTATTTCATTGAATATGTCTCCCTTCACTTCTTGTAACATTTCCTTGATTTCCTTACATTAGGCTTTGCCTTTCTCTGGGGCCTCCTTGATTATCTTAATAACTAACCTTCTGAATTCTTTTTCAGGTAAATCAGGGATTTCTTCTTGGTTTGGAACCATTGTTGGTGAGCTAGTGTGATTTTAGGGGCATGTTTAAGTGCCTTGTTTCATCATATTACCAGAGTTGGTTTTCTGGTTCCTTCCAATCTGGTTAGTCTCCGTCAGAGGAAAGGTTTAGGGCTGAAGGTTGTTGTTCAGATTCTTTTGTCCCATGGAATGTTCCCTTGATGTAATACTCTCTCCCTTTTCCTATGGATGTGGCTTCCTGAGAGCTGAGCTGTAGTGATTGTTATCTTTCTTCTGGATCTAGCCACCCAGCAAGTCTACCAGGCTCTGGGCTGGTACTGCGGGCTGTCTGCACAGAGTCCTGTGATGTGAACCATCTGTGGGTCTATCAGCCATGGATACCAGCACCTGTTCCAGCAGAGATGGCAGGTAGGTGAAACAGACGCTGTGAGCTTTCTTAACTTTATGGTTTAATGCTCTATTTTTGTGCTGGTTGGCCTCCTGCCGGGAAGTGGTGCTTTCCAGAGAGCATCAGCTGCAGTAGTATGGAGAGGAACAGATGGTGGGTGGGGTCCTAAACCTCCCAAGAGTATATGCCCTTTGTCTTAGTTTCCAGGATGGGTACAGAAGGACCATTCGGTGGGGGCAGGGCTAGGCATGTCTGAGCTCAGACTCTCCTTGGGTGGGTCTTGCTGTGGCTGCTGTGGAGGATGGGGGTGAGGTTCCCAGATCAATGGAGTTATGTTCCTAGGAGGATTGTGACTGTCTTTACAGTGTTGTGCAGGTTGTCAGGGAAGTGGGGGATGGTTGCAATCACAGACCTCACCCAGCTCTCATGCAACCCAGAGGGCCAGTCTTATTTCCTCTGTACACCCCCAACAGCACTGAGTCTGTTTCTAGGCAGTGGGTGAGCAAGGCTAAGAACTTGCCCCAGGATACCTGCCTCTCAGCTGTGAAAGCAAGTATGGATTTTCTTCTTATCCCCGCCAATGGAGTCTGAACGCTAGATTCACACCCTTCCCCAAGTTCTGGCCAGGAGGTTTCTTGATCAGTTCAAATTGTTATGATGGTCAGCTGGATAGTTCCTTCTTCCTGTGGCCTTTTTCCAGTACCTCTGGCAGCCCTCTGGAAGGATCCCTGTGAGGCCAGGCAGGAATGACCAGCTTGGAGACCCAGTGAGCTCACAGGGCCTTTCTCACTGCTTCCTGTACTCCTGTACCTCGCTTAGCTCTCTAAATTGACTGAGCTCCAGGTAAGGTCAGAATCTTCTCCCAAAATCTAGACTTTCAGTTTCCCCAGTGGGGGTGAGTGTTCAGAGGTAGACAATCTCCCTTTCCCATTTCCGCAGTTTGGGCACTCACCGTATTTGAGGTGTCTTCTGTGTCCTGCAGGAACAATCTGCTTCCTTCAGAGGGTTTGTGGATTTTCTACCTGGTTTATTCCTGCAGGCGTTCTGAAGCTAAAATTCATAATGCAAGCCTCCATATGTTGCTCTGTCCGAGTCAGAGTTGCAATCTAGTCTGCCATGATCCTCGTTTTCCTCCTCTCAAATTTGTTTTGTCTATGAATTCATCATTGTTTCTGTCTTGCTTTGTATATTGTTTAACACAAAAGAGACCATGAGCAATAAAAGCCTCTAATCTTCCCTGAGAGCAGTAGCATAAAAACCAAGTAGCCTCTGGACTCTGGGTTTATTCAAATAGAATCTTCTATTAAAATGACCTTCCAGATAGGAAAAAAAAAAGTTTTAACTACAATTGATCTAAATATTGTTAACAGAAGATCCCTCCTCTAAAACTGAGACAATGCCTATTACAAAGACTACATTTCAAAAGCAAGCTAAAGTAAAAAGTTGGGACAGAGTTTAGATTTAAGGTTTTGACCCATGGATTGGCTTATAGTCAACAATTTCTTGAGTAACACATACAGTGAAGATTGCCACAAAATAAGATGACACATTGAAAATAACATTATCTGAGCAGCATCATGTCTGGTTTTTAGCCAAGCTCAAGAAATATAAGGTTATTTTTTATATGGTTGCCTCATAGCTGTGTTTCTGGCTTCTTTTTTTTTTTGAGACGGAGTTTCGCTCTTGTTACCCAGGCTGGAGTGCAATAGCGCGATCTCGGCTCACCGCAACCTCCGCCTCCTGGGTTCAGGCAATTCTCCAGCCTCAGCCTCCTGAGTAGCTGGGATTACAGGCATGCGCCACCATGCCGAGTTAATTTTTTTTTTTTATTTTTAGTAGATATGGGGTTTCACCATGTTGACCAGGATGGTCTCGATCTCTTGACCTCGTGATCCACTTGCCTCTGCCTTGTTTCTGGCTTTTAATGGCTTAGAAAGAGTATGTGAGAAGATTTCATATTGATTTTTTTTAAGTTTACTTTTTAATAACACAACCTTCAGTAACTCATAAGTCATTCCAATAATGCCATAAAAGTACAAAATTTGAATTTCTAGTTTAGAAGTTCTCGCATTTTATAGAATGCAAATGTTAGATGCCTTTATGCAATCACAAATGCAACAAAGGTCATTGGTGGCAAACAACAGAAAGCAACTCTGGTCGATTTACACAGGAAGGGAATGAATAAACAGTGTTGGGATGTTCAAGGAATGGATATGAAGGCAGAAGAACTAGGCTCAAGAGTCTGTGAGCAGAATCAGGATCCTGCCCCATCACTACCAGCCATGTGCTCCCCCCAAACCCATTCCATGCTGCTAGACTCAATTGCCCTGGACATTCACTCTACACCAGTGATCTTCTGAGTCTAGCATAGATGCCATGGATAATGTCTAACTGTCCCTATCTCTTCACATCATTCTCTCATTATTCAAAGTCCTAGACAGAAGCCTTTGATTATTCACACTCAAGTTTTGGACCTGGATCTAGCTGTTAGCCAGTAGAGATAGGAAATATTTGCCCCTTTCTTGGGCTTCTGCTCACATAGGAAAGTATCTGGAAGGTGAGCAACCAAAATGACTAAAATTTGTTAAAATAAAATACCCAAATGAATACAAAGTGAATATTTCATGTCAGTGAAATATCCCAACAATAAATAACTGTAATTTATTGAGTTGACTTTCTTCCAGGCAATGCACTAGGTACAATATATAATATATCACATACTTCTAGGCCATGCATTATGTATAATACATAGTATATATAATCTTCATCTCATTTAATCCCTTATAACACCCCTAATGAGACAGGTGTTATCATATTAAGGACAAGGAGAGAGCCACATACCCAGGGTCACGCAGCTATTGAGCATCAGAGCCAGAATTTAAAGGAAAGCCTTTCTGAAATGAACACCAGTTCCTCTAACCACTAAACCACACAGTCTCTCCATGAGTATTGCTACTATAGCTTGGCTCAGGGTTTGCACTTACAAGGCATATGATGCATGTTTCTTTCGGCATTTCCTTTCAGCAGACATTCAGTGAGTTCTCACCATCTATAAGCCACCATTATAGGCATCATGGGAAGATATAAACATGAATAAAGTACATGTCAGTCACTAACTACAATATGGAGAATAATAAAATCCATGCAAGTGACAAATAAAAGATAAGTCGTATCCTGCACATTCCTTGAGAGCAAGGATTGTGTCTTTCTTGCTTACCCTCTATCCTTAGTACTTAGCATGGTGCCTGGATATAGCAGACTCTCAGTAAATATTTAATGAATGAATAAAAACAACTAACATTTATTATGCACTTACCATGAGCCAACCACCCTGCCAAGCCTCCTATGAGGTACTTACTATGATTATCTCCATTGTGTACCCTACCTAGGATCACATGTGAGTAAGGGGCATACAGACCCATGCAGACTGTCCTGTACTGGGGGTGAGAGCTTCAGCTTGAGGTTGGCAACCAGAGAGCATGCTCGCTATAGCAATCTGGGTTCCACATCTGTATCCCTTGGCTTTCATAAGAAGAAAAGGCATCTTGTTCAATGGCTCTGTTAAGAGAAAAGAAACTGCTTTCCCAGAATTTTCCCACAGATGCTCCCTTTGCATCTAACTGGTAGGAACTGGCCATATATTTATTCCTAAATTGGGCCCTGTAGCTAAAGTGAAGTCATGAACTTATTGTCTTCAGCCAAAATGGCCAGTCCAGTCAGATCCAGAGAGGTATTAAGAGGGATAATAAGTAGTATTAAGAGGGATATTAAGTAGTATTAAGAGGGTTCTGATGATCCTTAATAGGGTCAAGCCCTGCAGCTGGAGGTTGTTTCAACTTCCCCTGGAGCATATGGGCTATTGGGAGATGGGTAGCTACCTGAAAATAAGTGGAACTACCCTCAGGAAGGGGAAATGGACAGATGGATGCTCTATCAGTAACTGAATATGTCCATTATGACCTCCCTCTTTAAATTCCTATAGGAGTCCCCCACAACTCTCAGAATAAAGTCCAAATGCCTCAGCAAGGCATACAACATTTTTCAACACTTGCCTTCAACCTGATTTTCCAGGCTCACTTCCAAACCTTGCAGGTCCCCTTCCCTGGTTTCCTAGAACTATTCCCTCTCCTCTGAAAGCATGCCCTGCCCTTCCCCTTGCCTTTGATCATGTGATCTTGTGCACAGAAAACTCTTCAGCTCTCGGTTAACATGGCAGCTCCTCCTCTCAGCACCACGTCCTGCCCACTCCTTTGGGACAGTCTGCAAGGGCAGACCCCATGAGACAGTCTGCAAGGGCAAGCCTCCCTCACCAGGCTGCAGCAGTGCCTTCCTTGTCTTTTGAATAAAGCAAAAAAAATGAAAAGTCATTTGAGTGAGTGAATGAATCCTAATGCAATATACTGTCTTAATTTCCTGAGCTTTTCCTTCCCAACTGTTATCACAATTGAAATTACATATTCATTGACATAATCATTTGTTTGGTATCTGTTTCTCCCCATAAAAATATAAGCTCTCTGGGGGCAGGAACCATGTTTCTTGCTTACTCCTGCACCTACCACAGTGTCTGACACATCTCAAGGGTTTAATAAATATCTGTTGAATGAATATAACATACAGGACATAAAGCTGCCTGAAAACTGCACACGCTATTTTTTCCATCGTATCTATTTTCTTCATCAAGGAAATCATATTGCTCATAGGAAGAAAGAAGAAACCTAAGCTTTATTCCAGACAGCTTTTCACGGCTTTGGTTGCTGGAAAGAGGCAAAACCCCAAGTCACATGATTTTGTATTTAGAATATTAATTTTCCCTAGGTCATGCAGAATCAGCGATACTTTCCTTAATGAAATGCTCTTGTATGAATTTCTATTTGTATGCAAAAGACATCATTGGTTGAACACATTGAGACAATCTCCCCCACCCGTGCACACCCGTATCTGCCTAGCCGAAGAACAGGAAAGGCTTCTGATTTATTACACATAAACAAAATGAATAAGATAACATTTTATTAGTTAGAAACCATTATAAAAACAGCAATAAAATGGGCAATACAAGTGGAAGACGCCCTTATCAATAAATCCTCGGAAGTTTAGGACCCTGGTGCATGTTGTAATAATAAAAAAGATAATTAAAAGGATCGAATTGCAGAGCTGTATCATTTTATCAAGAAACAGCTCTCTAACAATAGAAAACATAAGGGCAGTAATAGTCGGTGAGTCTCTAACCTTTTTAATAAGGAAAGGTATTTGAGATTCAAGTTGTTTTAGCTAATGTGAGAAGAATTCATGTTTAGGTTGTGTCGCATTGAAACATGCAAATCCAGGCAAGAAATGGATTTCCTTTAAAATCAGTATCTTTATGAGTCGGGTTTCTGGTGTTGATCAGTAACTGGCTTTATTAAATTAGCCATGTCCATCCTATCAATTATGGCTGATATTATAACTAACGACTGTAGGTGAGAAAGACAGTTTCCTTACTTTTTGTCTAAGAAAGACTTGGTTTTTCTTCCCTTGACTGAGAATCTTCATTTTGTCTTAAAAAATCCTTATGACATGTTGCAAATACTTTTTATACAAAGACATCACAAGGAAACACAGAAACCTCAGAGATTTTTCATTTCCCAGAGAGCTGTAGTCAGTTTTTAGAAAGTAAATTGTGTCCTCTACCCTCCCCTCAACTCCCTCCAGGTCAACGTTTCCCCTCCCCCATCCTGGTCAGTTTAATATGAGTCACTGCCTGGGCTTTGTTGTATGGAATAACATATTCTCCTGGAAGTCAGTTCATGCAAAACACTCCCCGCTGAGAGAGTGGAAATTTACCCATAAGACATTCTTCCAGCAGCAAGCCCCTGGAGAAAACCTGACCAGAATGTTTAAAGACTTGACGAGCTCGCTCTCCTTAACTCCCCCAAAATTTCTTGGAGAAAAAAAATAATAAACCACATATTTAAGGTTTATAACACCTGGTGACAACAGGCACAGTGAGGTATGATGTTATTTAGAAAGAAAACTGAAAATGAGTAGATTATTTCCGATATTTCATCTGCTACTCTGTCTTCTACCACGATTTCTGTTCTCTCTATTCTCCCTTCCCATTTTGGTTTATAGTCATTCTGCAATCGTTCCATTGATCAATGCATGAACTCTTTTTTTAACAACTGCCACATACTCAATAAGTTACTTTAAGCCAAGTAGTTATTATTTTGTAACATATTTATAAGTTTTGATATATTTTCTCTAGTGCAAATGACATCGATTTACCACTAAAATAATACATGTGTTCATAAATGCATAAATCATAAGAAAGTTTAGTTGCGACTTCTTTATAAAAAGTCTTCAAACAAGCCCATCTTTGTAAAACATACACATATACATAATTAATAATGTAATAGATACACATACTTACAGCTACAGATCCATAATTTTTTAATAGTAAAGGTAAGGATCACGAAAGAACACGGAAGTGGAAGCCCAGCCCAAGAACTTTGCTTCTCCTTCATCAGCATTTACCAAATGGTGATGCAAACAAGTAAGAAGGAAAATAAATTTCACCGAAGGCAGCTCCCATCTTAGAGAGGGCCTAGACAAAGCTGGTGAGAACCAGCTGTCTTGAAAAGGAATCAAAAGAGATTTATTTGATGGCCCCTGGGCTAGACATTGTGTCATCCTTTCTCTTTATTAAGAACTTGTTATCTAGGTTTTCAAAAGTGCACTTATAATACACTTTACTAAATAGTATGTAGAGTTGCACAATGTATGCTTGTATAAAAACCCTGTTAAAAATTTCAAAGTTTGCAAACTGGAAGAATAAGTGAGTGGCTCATTTAATTTATTTTAATCAGTTATATCAGGAAAATGCAATTATATTGAAGGGAACCCTTTGCAGAAGCAGAGAGCAATTATGTTTTGCGTGCAGAGTACTTTTTTTTTTTAAGCCCATGTGTGCAGCATTAAAGAAAAGCTTAATGTCAATCATCTTGATTTCAAATTCCTTTAGTGCAGTTCTTAAACAGTGCAAAAATTATAGAACGCTAAAGCTATTTTTCTCAAGATTGCGTGCAGCTGTTTTCTGCAATTCTTGAACATTCTTGATATAAATGTGTTTCCAAAGGTACCCATTTTTAAAAGCAAAAATTACTGCAGTAATGCTCTTAACCTTATTTTAAATAGATATTTTCACATCATCTCTTAAAGAGAATAACTCACCAAAGAGGCCCCTTGAGTGAGCTAAAGTTTCACTAAATTTAAGTAATGGGATTTCCCTGATCATTAACATCACGTTATGCAAAAGAGTAGCTTAAAAGTTGACAAGTAGATGGCAACTGTGCAAAATGGCAGCCTATTTAAAGGGAATTTGTTAAATTGTTGAAGATGTTAGTGGGAGGCAGGTAAGAAAATTTTATAACAACTACCACGCTTCCAAAGATAAGTCTAAAATTCTAACCTCAGGAAGGGCAGGGATCTCTCTCTCTCTCTGCTTTCATGGCTTTGGACAGCTTTAAAATGAAGCCAATGCATTTCACAGGTAAAAACAATCATGTTTCCTTTCTGCCTAATGTAAGTAAATCAACTTTGAGCTCAATATTGAGTTGAAATCTCTTAAGATATAGTGACTTATAGCCTGTCCAGATATGATTAACAAACGTTTGATTAAAAATGGGAATATACATGGCAAGTGACAGGTAGATCCCCGGAGCTCGTTGTGCAACTTCTCATTGTTTCACATATTCTTAGATTTGGGTCATTTTCTGGTCTGTAACATGGGAGCTTGTGTAAATTTCATTATTATTAGAAATTCAACCAGCAGCTTGAAACTTTGAACAAATACTTCAAGTCTCCTGGAAGAAATGAATCACCTAAAAGTACAGTGCTGCTTCATAACACAGGCAACCCCTAGCTTAGAAATGTACTACATTTCCAGAAGTTCATTGGTAAGCTGATCATTTAGTATTCGGAATGCATTTTTTGATAGAAACAATTTTATACCTTATGATTGATTTTCTAAATTAGCAAACAAGCCTATTTAACTCATAATGAATCAGAAGTAGGTGTTAATACAAATGTAGCAGTATTATAAATACATCGTTTGACCATTTATGATACTGTAACAGGGGAGAAATACATTTTAATTTTTAAGTCAGGCTACTGAGAGCAGATATCCTACTCTGCTTCAGAAAGGTACTGCAAATACACTTGAAGATGAAGAATTTGTTAACAGGATAGCCCCCCAAAACAACAGCTCTATGACTGCAGAAAGAAAGGCATTATTTCCCATTCTTTGATTTATATATAAAACAATTGTATATCTGACTGTGCATTGGCTCTATGACCTTCGGCAATTTACACTTATTCTCTGTGCCTCACTTATTGTGAAATTCAGTGAGGTCGCTTTTCTGCAAATTTGCCTCACCCAACTTCTATCTTCCTTGCAGCTATTCCCCTGGTTTTCACTGGGTAATATTCTCTCTCTACCCAGCATCTCATCATATGACTGGTGCTCCATTCCCATCTCTAGGGTGGAGCACATGGCTTGGCCTGCCAATCACAGCTGGCTTCAGGAATGACTTTAGGACGACTGCTTCAAGGGTGGGCCATCTTCCTCAGTAGCTTCAATAAGAGTGAATCTCAGAATGTTTTTCCCTGAGAATTCTGGAGCAGAAGTGCCTTTCTTTGCTGGGTCTGAATCAGGAAAGATACAGCTGCAAGAAGCACATCTGGCGCCATGTTAATTTATTCCAGTGGTTCTGGTGGCTCTCAATGACATGCAGGGGATATTTGGCAATATGTGGGAACATTTTTGGTTGTAGTAACTCTGGGAAAGCTACTATTCTCATCTAATGGATAGAGACTGGGGTGCTGCTAAACATTCTACAATGCACAGGATGGCCCCCCACAACAAAGAACTTTCTGTCCCAAAATGTCAATAGTGCTGAGGTTAAGAAACGCTGCTCTGACTGCATAGTTACATCTAACAACATAAAGAAACAGCTAAAACGTGGAGGAACATCAACTCCAGGTGATATTGTTTGAATCCTGGATAGAGTCACAACTTACTTGATTTTTCTGAAACTTACACCCCCAAAAATCTTAACTGACCAAACTGGTAAATATGCAACATACAGGAGCACCCCGTAAGTGGGGGTCTTATTCATTAAAGGTTATCATCCACATAAGATCCAGGATCGGGGACTTTGGAATCACAAACATTAAGGGATCAGATGCTGTCTACATAAGAATTGCATGTTTCAGCTCCCTGCAGCACACATCTGTACCCTCTACTGTGTTCTCAACATTTTCTACATTCCTAGTTTGCACTCAGGAAAAACAAACATTCAAAAGATAATGCCATTTTTGTATGGAATTTGCAATTTTTCTCTAGTTTAGAGCTCCTATCATCAAGAATTTAATGCATCTGACAGGAGACTAAAAAATTAAAGGAAAGGTTGCAAGATTTCTACAAAATCACTAAATATTTTTCTTAAGTGACTACCAGTCACTTGTCTCTGGAGAGCTTGATTTACCATAAATGTGTAAAATGAAAATAAAGGAGTCCTGAAAAAAAAATGAAGAATGGCTATTTAAAAATTGCTTCATAAATTAACACATAGGAGTAAAAGAATCTCATTTATATTTATATTCCATATTTTCTTTTCAGCTCTTGCGTGTTTGATTATATCATGGAAAGGGACAGGATAATACTGTATTCTAAATTTATTGACAAGAAATGTTAAGATCTTTTTGTTTTTAATGCTGCCCATTCCCCTAAAGGTGGTTAAAACACATATACAGTATATGTCATTTCACCAACACAAACTAATTATCACATTTTTTTGATTTCACAATTCTATAGCCTTAAGGTCATAATTTTCACAGCATTCTCACTCTCTTAACGGTTTGTACATTTTCATTCCTCGGTAAGATATGAATATTTTCTAAGAGATATAAATGAGACCATTATTCAGAATGAGAATTTTCTCTACTAACATCATCACCATTTGTAGCACAGAAGACTAAATAAATGTCTCCGATGAGTGACTAAATGCAAAATAAAGAGTAACCACTCAACTTTAATAGTTTAAAAAATGCTATTAAACATAATGGCTCCTTGACATTTAAGTAGCACTGTGTTTTAAGTGATCTTCATTTTTTAAGAACTGCTTTATTTTCATCTTAAATATTGATGGCAAATCAGGTTCTCCAGAGTGAGAAACCACAGGAGAAAACTCTTCGGAGAAATAAATTACCGTGGACTCTAGAATTCCAAGGTGCTATTTTTTAAATTTTGTTTTTGTTTGGTTTTATTTTTGTTTTCTCCTGAGGCTGTGTAATAAAATCATATAAATGAATAACTTGAAAAACTGACAAAACAATCTCGTTTCTCAAGATCTTCAATCCTTGCTGGATGCAATTGTGACCATATGCCCTGTTCCTCGCTTTAACCTTCAGGGGGAGCTCTGATGTCTATCAGGGACACTGAGGAACAAAATGGCCCAGTGGGACCATCAGGGAATGAAACTCTGTGAAAGGGAGGAGACAGCCAGAGGAGGGAGGAAGTGGGGAAGTGAAGCCTTCAAAGGAAGCAGTGATCCCGTTGATTTCTTATCCCTCTGCAGGAGATTAGCACTAGCGTCAAGCTCTAAGGGAAAAGAAAGCATTAGGGAGGCAGCAAGTTGCCTCGGCCTGATTCTAGCCCAGAAGTATGTGAAGGGCACCTTCAAGGTCTGTCTGTTAGCCCACTCCAATTCATCAGGTTAAAAGGGAACTGGTTACTGCCTGTGTGTAGCTGACATCCCAGTGGTGCATCACAAGAATATGGTGATACATACATGACCAGCAAGGACTCAGGGTGAGTGAAGACATGAACATAGCTTTAAAATGAGTAACATGTCCAGTTGATTATTGAATGATGCTAAAACAAACATTCTAACCTCTGACTTTAGACACTAAGCTCTCGAAGGGCAGGGCCTGTATCTATCTCATTCCCTACAGTACAAATATAATTCCTAGAGCAGCTACAAAACTCATCAATCACTTATCTCCAGAAAACAAAATTAAATTAATAGTTGCTTAAAGACTTTGAGCAAGTCTTCAAGTCTTGCTAGGTTTTAGTTTCCTTACTACAAAGAATGTAATGAATGAAGTAAAGGATTCATCTGGTTCCTAGTAGCCCAACGAGTCTTTAAGCTATGCCCCCCTAAGGTTTAAGCCTGACAATCACAAAATTGCAGATGTCTGTCCCATGATATGACAACCAACCACCTGCTATATAGATCACTTGATATCTATATATAGATATAGATATACACACATACCACTTGATGTCACAATTAAGAAAAATAAAAAAATAAAGACATTTGTCAGATTAAGTATTCCTGTCATAATCAAGAGGAATGCCAAAGCCCACCCCATACCACCTCTAAAGAGAGCTCCATTCTGGCTACCATTCGGGTGGGATATTTTCATATTGTTGTGGTCAACAGTATTATTGGCCCTGAGCTCTCAAAGGTTTCATTCCTGGCTCACTGAACAGCCATATTTGATATTAAGTAACAGAAATAAAACTACCAAACCATCAAATTCCCACAGAGGATAGTCTCTGTTGAGTAGCATGATAGCACAGCCAAAAGATTATGGATTTTGGAGGCTCATCTACAGAGCCTGAGTCCACTAGAATGTTTAACCTTGTTAAACCAGTTTTCTCCCCTGTAAAATGGTAATAGTTCCTGCCTTACTGAATAGTGAAGATAAAATGAAATAATATATGTGAAATGTATGTCCATAGTTAACAATAAACAGTAGCAACTGTTTTCATTTAAGGCTTGTCACTTGGTCTCACAGAGAAAAAAGAAATTATTTAAATGATTAAAAAAGAAAAAGCATAAGATGAGCTCTCTTTGGAATATAGCAAATAGAAAGACCTGAGAAAAGACTGAATATAGAATGAGAAAATGTTTACTTATAGAATAGATGATCTTGGGCCAGTCACTTTATCTCTCAGAACACTTTCCTCTTCTGGAAAACATGATCGATCATGTGCCCCTGGAAAGCATTCTGTAAACTCTAAAGCACTATTCAAAGGTTTGGTGCTAATATCATTATTACAGTAGACAAAAGTCAAGGCAGCATGGCTGTTGACAAATGGGAAGCGGTAGCTAAAGATTTGCCACGGCGACATTTTGGAACTGGAGAGAGAGTGATCATGTTTTAAATTAAGTCTCTCTTTCGGCAATTAAGAAGCAAAGAGGCACAATTAAAATTGCAACCAGTTGTAGATTTTCCAGCAATCCTAGCCTTGCCGAGATGGGGTGAAGGAAACTTAACTTGCCTGTATTGTGCTATGCGTATTCAGAATCATTTCCTTAGACACAACCATCAACATCTTTGACTTCAAAAGAAGCTTTTTTCTGTGATTTCAAAGCATTTTATGTCCATCCATGGGTTTAAGAAAATCACATAGCAGAAGACAAAAGAACAAAGCTTCGACAGCAGAAAAATTCATTGTAAGCCCCTTTAAACCATCACGCTGAAATGTTCAGTGGAGGAAAGCAAGCTCTTGTGTATACACTGAGTATATCAAAGGCCACCTCTGAGGTTAGTCAGGAACCTGTCTTCTTTGGAGATGTCAATATTGCCACAGAGTTTTCAAGAATCCACAAATCACTATTCACAAACCAATCCCCCCCACCTTTGACAAATACTAACATTCCTTAGCAAACCAGAGGGAGCTGTATGGTGCTTTTCAAGGGATGAAAGACAAGTAGGGAGGAGTTGATTGTCCACTGAAGAAGCAGTCTGGGCCATAAAGCCTAGCCAGTCATTAATCTCCGGGAAATGCCCAGAGCCAATGTCGTTATTGCTATTATAAACTAAAAACTAAAAGAAAAAGAGAAAGCACGTAGCTCTTTTTTATGGGTGATACAGTTTCAATTGGCACATATTGAGCATTTCTAGACATTTAATTAAGCAATCAGATTGCTTGAGTGGTCTCAACATTCAGTGCCTTTTATAGAGTTCTTTAATAGCTATGCATAGAATTATTCTGGATACTTTATGGAGCATAGCAAGTGAAGTTTTATGTCTTCCCAAGAATACAGTGAACCTTTCCACTGCTATTCTACCTTAAACAGAGATTGTTGTTGTTGTTGTTGTGGGGTAGAGGGATTTTGGATTCATGTCTAGAAAAGTATATCCGGAGAATTAGGATAAAGATAATTTACTTAAACCAAGAAGCATTTCACTTTACCTATTCATAACTTATTCCACTAAGATCCAGTACCAACACCTTGTAAAATAAGGTGTGGCAGCATATTCAATACTGTTTTTGTTTATTCACGTATTCATTTCCTGGATCATAAGGATATAAACAATATCCTTTTAGAACCAAAAATATGGTAGGGAACAGAATCTGTAAGATCCACATCCACACACAAGCAGCACAGCACAGCGATTAAGAGGACTGAGACCTTGGACAAATTACTCAACCCCTCTCTGCCTCAGTTCTTTCCTCATGGGCTCTTGTAAAGACTAAGTGGGCAATACACATGAAAGCACTCAGAACAATGGCCAGCATGTAATGTGAGCTTTGTAAGTGTTAGCCATCATTATTACACTCTTGTGCACAGAAACAGGACAATATGCAAGGGAACAAATCAACAAATATCTTGTTTATAAATAGTGATGAGTGGCACCAAAAATAAAACAATGCAATCTAATTAAAGTAGGGGTGAATTTATCCGGAATTTCTCCCTAAGAAGTGGCATTTTTGCTTAGCCCTGAATTATTAGAATGTCTTATGATACAAACTGGGCAGAGGGAGCACCCCAGAGAAATGGAACTCCCAGTGCAAAGGACCTGACAGGTGATTGGGTTTGGTGTGTTTAAGGTAAAACAAGAACAGACTGCTGGAATGTGATGAGGAAGTCGGGACTGGCCCAGATAAAGTAGCAGAAGGGTGAGGAGCCAAGTCATATAGGACTTTTTAAATCAGACTAAGGCTGTAAATTGGTTCATATACAAATTATCACCTGTATTTTCTATAATGCCTTGATAAATATGTCTAGCCATGTACATACAGCTATGAGACTGGCAAAAGTTTAGATATGAACATTCCTAACTAATAAGGAGTTAGATTTATTTGAAATACAATAAAACCACTGTAATAGAGGAAGGTAGAGATGTCTGAAAAGTAGGTTTTTGTTTTAAAACTGGCTTCAGGGGCTATGAAGGGAATAAACTGAGTGTGAGGAGAAGCAGAGGAGGAAGAATGAGTACTGGTCTGACTTGAAGAAACTGGTGGATTGTGTGATGATGGCCGGTCCAATTCATGTCACCTCAACTAACTGAATTTGCATTTATTGTGTGCCTACCACATGTGTGGGCCTTGTGCTGGGAAGGTATCTTAGTCCATTTGAGCTACTGTAACAAAATACCGTAGACTTAGTGTCTTGTAAACAACAGACATTCATTTCGCATTTCTGAAGGCTGGGAAGTCCTAAGATCAAGGTGTCAGCCAATTTGATGTCTGGTGAGAGCTCATTCTCAATAGATAGTGCCTTCTCACTTCTCACTGTGTCCTCACATGGAGGAAGGGGTAAAGCAGCTGTCTGGAGTCTCTTTTTTAAGGGGACTAATCCCAATCATCGGGACTCCACCCTCATGACTGAGTCACATCTCAAAAGACTCCACCTCCCAATACCATCATCTTGGGGATTAGGAGTTTATCTTATGCACTTCAGGGGAGACACATTCACACTATAGGAATGGAAAAAATACAGAGATAAATAAAATAGACACCTGAACTAATAGGGCCTAGATTCAGTGTGGACATTGACAAGGAAGAGTAATAAATGGTTTCATGAGTCCTGTCAATATAGTCCCCGATAGAGTTCTCTAGAGAAAATGGTCAAATCTGCTTGGGGGAGAAGAGGACAAGAGGCTTTAGAAAGGAAGTGACACTATAGGTGAACCTTGAAATGCAAACAGGTGGCAATGGAAATTGTCTTCAGATGTTACAGAGTGAACAGGGAAACAGAGGTGCGAACCCACCTGTTGAGCTGGAAACTGCAGGTTGATGAGGATAGCTGAGACACAGGCAACTTGGACAGGGTGATAAGAGGTCCCACAGGAGACGTGAGCATGGGTTAAATCTGGAAGGGTCTTGAATAACCCAAGAAGGCATGTGTTCTCCGTCCTGTCTGGCTTACCATGTACACTGGGAGTTAGTGAAAGGAATCATGTTTAGAAAGATTGTCCTTGGCCATCTGCATGATGGATTAAAATAAGAAGACTGGCAGAGGGATAAAGAAGAGAAAAGTTAATGAAAGCCCAGACTAAGGCAGTAGCAGTGGAGACAGAGAGATGGAAATAGAACACAGAGATGTTAAGGGAAGAAAACCAGTGGACTTAATCTGTAACTGGATTTGCAAGGAATGCCATTGGCTCCCATGTAAACTTATTTCTGAATGAATGAATATCTCCACGTGAATGACTGAGTAGGTGATTCTGTTAGTTATCAAGATTATGAAAACCATGGAAAAGTGGGCAATAATACATAGAGTAGATAGTTACAGATAGACATGTGCGAGAGAGAGAAAAGACATATAGGAGATATAATACTTCCCTCAACTGCCGCCTATCATCTTTTGAGGTTCTGGAGGAATCTATATGTACAACAGAAGAATTGATGTCAAAGTTTTAGTTAGATCAGCAAACTCTGGAAGGTGAGACAGACAGTGCCAAGTCAGGAAGATTTCTTCAGCCTAGACGAGGCAGAACAATAGCCTCTCTGATTTCCTTACATAGGAGGGAAGGGCTCCTCTTCCCATGCAGAAAGAGGCAGCTAGCCACCACCGTATGACCTTCCCAGATATTTGGAAAGGACCAATCAGAAAGCATAAAATGGTGTGAGGGTCACAGCCAAAGAAGGAGCGATGACCAGGTCTTCCCCTAAGCAGGAACAGTCCCAGTCCTCCAGCACTGTCTTGGCCGCTGGTAGGAAGAGGATCTAAAATAAAAGGAACCCAAATGTGGACACCAAAACAATAACCTTGGAATTATAGAGCATTGAAAAGCCTTTGAACCAGATATATCTATAATAATATTACTAGTATTGCCTAATGATACTATTCTAGGGCATTCCTTGGAGTTAGAAGGGGTGGTACAAAGGACTGGGTAAAATGGCCAAGGGAGATATGTGAGTTTCCTTTAGGTAACAGCAAATAACTTGGGCAAATTTTGAAGGAAAAATAACCTTTCACCTTCACCTTTTATCAATAAACATGTTTGTACATAGTGATAAGTAGTACCAAAAAATAAAACAGTGTAATGTGATTGGAGTAGTAATTACATTTTAATGTAATCATCTGTGAAATGAATGGGTTTTCCTGCATGACTTCTAAGTTTCTGGGTCTCTACATTTCCATGAGTCCACAGGGCTTTATATTTTACTGGACACAGAATTCACAACAGAGAACTCACAACCAGAGAAATCTGGTCACATGCAAAGTTGCATCTGTAATTTCTACTTTACCTCAGTCTTCATGATTATGTCTGGCCATGTATGTACAACTATGTAACTATAAAGCTTAGATTTGACTAAAGATGACTACTAGTATTTTTAAAAGAACATAACTATATTTCCAGGCTCAACAAAAATTATTAAGTGCTCTAGTCTTCTGGGCAATCAAGCCAAGAAATCAAGAGTGAACAATTCTTTGCCACTTCCTGTGTGGAAACAGTTCAGTACCCTACATGAGCAGATGCTCCACACACGTGTTAGTAGTAAAAGAATGAACCACTCTTTCTTCTTTGTTCCTGCAGAGGTTTGCTTGAATCTGTCTTAAATGCTTATTCCATTCTTTCTGGTAATAAAATGGGTTGTCTCCATGTATCTAATAGATTGTAAGATTCTTGAGGAACAAGGGCTATGCATAAGTAATCACCGCTCCTTCACAGCACCTTGTAGCAAGATTGACTTTTGAAAAAATCCTCTCTTTAATAAAATCGAAGGGGTCCTCCTGTGTTGTCCCTGGAATGAGGTGGGACAGCCGCACACTGTGAGAGACTATGGTCTGCACTGATCACTGAGTCCCTCCAGGAGCCATTTCCCTGTGGCTAAGAGCAGTTGGTATAAGGTCTGAGGTCTCAGAAGGAACTAGAGCTTGGGATTGCTGTTGATCAAAACTCTATATTTGCTAATCTCAGGTAGCACAGGGTAGAGAAGGAGGAGGGCTGTTGCCATTATCACTGTGGGCCTTTGGCCAGATCAGAGGCAGCCATTGTTTCACTGCCGTGTCCCACGTAACAACATTTTGGTCAATGATGGACAGCACATAAGACGGTGGTCCCATAAGATCATAATGGAGCTGAAAAACTCTTATCGCCTAGTGACACTGCAGACACTGTATGATATACTCATGTGTTTGTGGTGATGTTGGTGTAAACAAACCAGTCATATGGAAAGCTAACACATACTGTTATGTACAGTACATATTACTTGATAATGATAAAAAATAACTATGTTGCTGGTTTATGTATTTACTATATTATACTTTTTGTTATTATTTTAGAGTATACTCCTTCTACTTATAAAAAAAAAAAAAGGAACTGTAAAATAGCCTCAGGCAGTCCTTCAGGAGGTCTTCCAGAAGAAGGCATTGTTATCACAGGAGATGACAGCTCCATGTGCGTTACTGCCCTGGAAGACTTTCCAGTGGGACAAGATGTGGAGGTGGGACACCTTGAAACTGATGATCCTGACCCTGTGGAGGTCTAGGCTAAGGTGTGTGTCTGTGTCTTCGTGTTTTAAAAAAAATAGTTTTAAAAAATCTTTTAGTAATAAAAAAATTTAAAAATAGAAAAAACGCTTATAGAATAAGAATACAAAGAAAGAAAATGTTTTTGTACATCTATACAATGTGTTTGTGTTTTAAGCTATTTTGTGGATTACAAATGAGTCAAAATGTTTTTTAAAATTAAAAGTTTCTAAGGTTAAAAAAGCTAAGGCTAATTTATTATTAAAGAAAATGCTTTTATAAATTCAGTGTAGCTTAGGTGTACAGCGTTTATAAAGTTTGTAGTAGTGTCCAGCAAGGTCCTAGTCCCTACCCTTCACTCGCCTCTCACTTACTGACTCACCCAGAGCAACTTCCAGTCCTTCAAGCTCCATTCATGGTAAGAACCCTATAAAGGTATACCATTTTTTATTAATATCTTTTATACCATATTTTACTCTACTTTTTTTATCTTTGGATATATTTACATACACACATTCATCATTGCATTGTAGTTCCCTACAGTATTAAGTGCAGTGACATATGGCACAGGTTTGTAGCCTATAAACAATAGGCTATGCCTCGATGTGTAGTAGGCTATACCACTTAGGTTTGCAAAAGTACTCTATGACGTCTGCACAATGATGCAATTGCCTAACTATACATTTCCCAGAATATATCCCCATCATTAAGAAGTGCATGACTATATATGAGAGGTTCTATATTTTTGTTTTAACATGAGGACACCAATAAAGTCCAGAGACAAGATGACTTAGTATTTGAAATCTAATGACTCATTTAAATCCAGCAATGCCAGTAAGTGACCGTGGGAAAGTCACTCCCACCCATCCTGGCCCTGGGCTTTGGTTTGTGCTTCTCTAAAATGAGGGGAGTGATTCAATCAGAGGTTTTCAAACTTCTCCCTGAGCAGCAGAATCCTTGATATATACCATTGACTCAAGTGGAGTCTCCCAGGTTAAATTGGTGGGCCCTTAATTCTTCCCCACATTAGGCTACTTTCTCACCTCCAAGCCAGTCTTTGGCTCCAAGGAAGGGAGTTTGGGTGCCCCCAAAAGCCATGGCATTTCCAACATGCCTTCAGGGACACTGATATAAGCCCCTTGCTTGCACAGCTGCACACCATTTACAAAGACCTTTCCCCCAACCCCCTTTCACTTAATCTGACATCTGATCATTTTAAGTAGGAGATCAAAAGTGAGAAGCGGTTACATTTCCAGCTTTTAATGCCACAGAGTGTGGCCAGCACAGAAGGTTCAGCAGCCAGCATGTTCTAAAACATTAAGATGAATTTTGGAATCCTCAAGCCAGCCAGGGTGCCGGCGCTTTACAAGTGTTTAAACAAATTCACTTGTCTGCTCTTGTTTCCTACCAACGTAAGAATAAATGCCATTTTTTAACATTACTATGCAAATTAGATCAGAGATCATTACGGCTAGATAACTATAATAGTAGCAGATGATACACATAGTCTAGAAAAAGTTTATTCTACGAGACCACATTTTTCATATTTTAAAATAACTTGCATTTTCATATAAGTAATACATGTTCATGATAGACCAAAGACAAAAATTAACAAAATAATTACTCATAATTGTACAAACCAGAGATAAATGCTGTTCACATGAGTGCATACATCCTTATCTTTATGTGAAATGTAAATGCTTTTACTAAAATTGGACAATATTGTGTATATATGTTTTAATCTGCTTTTTTCATTCAACAGTATATTTATGATCATCACATCAGGTCAAAGAGCACATTGCAGCAACACCAATTGTTTGCTTGTTTTTTAACAGGAATATGGTTCTCTATCTATTGAATTTGTGATAAATGTCATGTATTCAAATAATCACCTATTGTTGAAAATATTGGTTATCTCCAGTTATTTTCCTCTTGCTATATGCTTGCAGCTAAATCTTTGCCTTACTTGAGGAATTGCTGGATCACAGTGCATGCAGATTTCTTTTAAAAATTTCAATATGTTACATATTAAAATGTTGTACCAATTTTATCCTCACCATCAAAATGAAAGTAATCATTTCCCTTTACTCTCTTAAAAATTGGATAGTATCAGTCTCTGTATTTCTTAAACCCAGCTTTAAGGTCAAAGGGAAAAAAACTTCTGCTTTTGCAGTCTTCCAAACTCATACCAAGGCTACTTAGTCTTCATGTCTTTTCTTTGAGTTCTATGCTCCTTTCCTAGTCCGTAGCAATGTAAGGAGTATTAGGCCAATGGCTGCAGGATTTAACACCAAATCCAGTTGTGCTGCTGATCTTATTTGCCTCCTACCACTCTACGCAATTGAGCTATGAGCTTAAGCATTCATCTTAGACCCAGCTTCAACCAATGGCTTCCTTAGCTATTTCCTGGTGGCAAGTTCTCTGGGGATCTACATGGGTTGAATAGTGATCCCTCAAAACATGTGTTTATGCAAACCCATGAACGTGACATTATTTGGAAAAGAGTCTTTGCAAATATAATAAAGTTAAGAATCTTGAGATGAGCTAATCCTGGATTAGGATGGGCCCTAAGTCCAATGACAAGTATAGGGAAAAGAAGGAGAGAAGACAGACAGAACGGGAGAGCACGCAGAGCTGAAACCCAGGTAAAAACAGGCAGAGATTAGATTTTTGCAGCCAGAAGCCAAGGAACACCTGGAACCACCAGAATCCGGAAGAGATAAGGAAGGAGTTATGAGAAAAAAATTACTGCTGTTCTTAGCCCCCAAGTTTCTGGTGATTACTGCAGCCCTATGAAAGTAATGTAAGATCCTACAAAAAGGTTATATTCTGAGTGTTTCTCAGTCACTTAAAAATCCTGGTGACCAGCACTAATGACATTTGCTTATAAAAAGGATTTTAAGTGACTGAGAAACACTCAGAATACAGCCTACTTAGACTTTATCCCATTCGTTAGGCAAACATTTATTGAGCACCTACAATATAGCAGGCCTTCTTCTGGGTACTGGGCAAAAACAAAAGTGAAGAAGACATAATCCTTTGAGAGACAAACAAATACCTGCTGTGCAACCTACAGGGCTAATTGTAGACAGAGAGAGTAGGCTGTGGTCATGTCATAGAGTACCACAGTGACTGAGCTAAAATCTTTGCCTTTATCCTGTAGATAATGGAGTACTTTAGAGGGTTTTAGGCAAGTATTTACCCACACTCCCAGGCTCCTCTGATACTGAACTTCTCTGACCTCTACTCCAGGACCAGCCTACACATCTGCCTGTGACCTACAATGGGACTCTCCTGGTTTTACATCTGCCTGCCCTGACTTGCTCTGTGACCACACTAAGTTCCTGCTACTGTTCATTCTCCAGGCCTTCACAGTCACAGTCACTGCCCCAGAGTAAACAGCTAGTCAGGTTCTGGCCTCACCTGATCTACCAACTGAGCCCATGTGTGCTACATGATTAATTTATTCATTCATTCGAGAATTAAATGCTTAGTATCTACTATTTTCCAGTCCCTGGTTGTACAAAAATAAATAACATGCAGTCTTTGCCCTTAAGATGCTTACCATCAAAATGTCTAAATAATAGTCTTCCTGGCTGCCGTCATAAAATGCCACAAACGTGGTGACCTAAACAACAGGAATTTATTTTTTCACACTTCTGGAAGTTAAAAGTCTAAGATCACGGTCCCAGAAGAGTTAGTGTCTGATGAGGTGTTGAGTTGTAGAGGGCTGCCTTCTCCTTGGGCCCCTACGTGGCCTTTTCTCTGCACTCAAACTCCAGTCTTTCCCTTCTTATAAGGACATTAGTTCTATTGGATTAGGGTTCTACCCTTGTGACTTCATTTAACCGTAATTACCACCTTAAAGGCTGTGTCCCCAGATATAATCTCATTGAGGATTGGGGCTTCAACGTATGAATTTGAAGGTTTGGGAGCATGGAGGGGACACAATTCAGTTCATAACACCAGCTAAGTGGAAAAGACAAATATGTACGCATAATTGCCATATGAGGAAACGAATACTATAAAGGTATCTTGTATTTCTGTGGTGAAGCATCTAACCTATCTAGATGGATCTTTAAAGAAGACAGAGTTACTTAGGTGGACCAGACACAGCAGGGAAATCCAGGCAGAGAGAAAAGTTTTTGTAAAATGCCAACATGAAACAACATGATCTGTTGAGTAGATGGCAAGTGATTCAGGGTAGCTGAGACAGAGAGAGGATAGCTTAGGGTATCATGGAGACGAGACTCAAAAAGCAGGGAAATTCAAGCAGGGCAATCCTGTTCTCTCTGCCATGTCCTCGTGGAAGCCCAACCCCCCCTTCTCACCTTCTGCCACGACCTTGTTTCCCATGCGGTAGTCGCTGTGTGTTCCCTCCTCACCCCAATCAAAATATTACTATCCTCCGTCTTGGTCCTAGACATTTAAAATAATAGCCTCTTATATTTTGCATAGTACTTTATAGTTTACGAAACACGTTTACTGCATCATTTGACCCTCATAGCTGCCCAGTAGAGAACAAATATTATATCAGTATATACAATAAAACTAATATTCAAATAGTAATCATAATAATAGACTTGCCCAAGATCAGAGGTCTGTGCTACAGTTACCTTGTGGGTAGAACCCAGACCTCTGCCTGCCGATCTAGTGTTCTTTGATACTACCTGTATTTTTCTCTGCTGTTTGCTTCTTGTGCTGTAGTTCTCCAGTAACGCTTCTACATTTTGACAGAGCTTTCTGGAAATAATGTGTTAACCAACAGAAAAAGCTCAGAGTGGGAATGTTGGGCCTGGCAAGATATTTTTTTGGCCTGGCAGGCCTGTCAAAGCCCATCGAATCACACATCTGCTTCACAAAGGGCCAACCCAGAGTAAAGCCCCTGGGTATACTTTGCCTAGAGGAGAAAATTAAAGCACTTCCAAGTCAGGAAATGCCAAGCTAGACTTTGCTATGGTGTTAACTTGCTGGCCCAAAGTAGACCAAATAGTAATTTACCTACAGCCTAGCTGCAGAAAATTCCTACCCAGCCTAGCTGGAGGTAAATCCTTCTCTGACTGCACTTTTGTCAGTGTTGCCAAGGCAACAACTCTCACCACTCTGGTAATTTTTAGTTTCAATCACAAAGTTTGGGTTGACTTAGCTGAAAGTCTGATGCAGCAAAACTTCTACTCACTGGAATACATGAGAAATAGGTTTCCTAAGTTTTCAACAAATCTGAGACTAGATTGTCCCTTACAAATATTTGTCCACCGTTTTTGATAGTAACTTCTCTAAGATTCTTCTCTCACATCTATGTCTTTCTTATACAATCTATAGAGCATAATTTAATTGATTTTTGAGAAGATCCAGGGGTCAGAGTGGCCTTTTGAAAACACAAATTTTACTCCAACGTGAAGTCTAAACTCTTCTAAGTTTGGGAAAGTGCCTTTCACCATTCACCCCATCTGCCTTTTCAATCTCACATGTTGTCAGACTCTTCCTATTCACTCTAAGAACATGGAATTAACCATTATTTTTGGAACATTCACAAAACGCACCACGCTCTTTCGTATGTCTGAGTATTTATACACAGGGTAGCCCTTCATTCTCTTCTCTGCTAAGAAAATTCTTACGCAGCCTTGACTGTCCAGCTCGACAACCACCTACGTGAAACCTTTCAAATGCTCCTCTTAACCACACTCCCAGAGCATTTTGTACATATGCCTTTATTGCAATAATTTATGTGCCTGACTCCCTCACCTCATCTTTGTACCCTAATGTCTAGTTAGCACAGCCCTGGCCTCATGTAGGCGCTAAATACATAGTTAACATTATTACCAAATAAACAAGTACTAAACTCCTTCAAAAATACCACTGACTTGGTGTTTACTATGTGTCAGACTCTATGATAGGAACTTTCCATGTGTTTCCCACTTAGTTCTCCTAACAGCCCAGTAAGTGCAGAGCCTGAAATCAAACTCAGCTCTCCTGTTCCCCAAATCCAGGCTTTCCCTCCATTTTACATGGCACAGCACATTCTGAACAAATCAGTGTACTAAATTAAAAGCATGGGGGCTGTTAATCAATTGAAGAGTGACTTGTGGCATCCATGCCATCCAGCAGTTAAATAGCCAAGGGTCAGAGTGGGCTGCAGGAGGTCAGTACCCAGGGTTTGAATAGGCAGAGGGTTTGAGCAGGAATCAGAGGCGATATGCAGAGTCAAAGGAGGAAGCTGTCGCTGGAAAAGTCAAACAAATCTAAAACACAGTTGGAGTCACATATGCAAATATTTACAGGGCTAGGAAAACAATGGAGAGGATTAAAGCAAGCCACATCACTTCCAGCTCACAAATCTCTTTTTCCTTTTCATTGAAGCCCATGGCCCTTTGGGTCTTTCATTTGACCACTTTGGATAGCAATCTGCGTACAAGACATAATTTACATTCACCTTCCTTCCACTCCAGGAAAAACAATAATGCCTGCATATGGGAAATGGCAGCTGACACTGGATCGCCATGCAGAGATTATCACTGGGAGATATTGACAGGCTCGATTCCAGGAGGGAGGTGAAGTCCGGAAAATTATTTCCAGATGGTGGAATTTTTAAAGAGAAGCTTGAAAAGTTGCATTATTATGAAAGAACTTCTAATTTTTAAAAATCAGAGCCATATGCAAAAATGTTTAAAATATTATGTGGGATCCAGCCAAATCTTCAACTTTATTGGACCTAAACATCAATTGGGGAGCTTGTTAAAACACAGATTATGGGGCCCCATGCCAGGAGATTCTGGTTCAGTAAGTCTTGGTGGTGCCTGAAAATGTGCATTTTTAACAGGCTCTCAGGTGAACTGATGCTGCCAGCCCAGAGATCACACCTAGAATAGCACAGGACTAGATACGAGTAGTACCTGCCCCAGTATTCAGGCCACCCATTTGGCACCTCTGGTATACAGATTTAGAGAAGGAAACTAGAAGCAGGAGGCAGCCAAGCAAACCTTGGTCCTGGGATAGAAGTAGTCTTACATACACTTTCATGCTTCTTTTAAGAAAGGTGACTTCAAGTAATATGGATAAGATAGCAGACCTACAAAAAACTTCTCACACCCTGGCCTCAGACTAGGAAGAATTCAAGGATCCAAAAGATGCATGTAGAAATTCATTGAGAATCAGTCACAAACATAATTGGTAAATGAAATGGAAGAGGAGAGAGCTAAGGACCTGACATAATTTGGCTTAGAGAAGCAAAAACCAAGTGGTGACTCACTAATCATCTTCAGGCATGAGAGGGGAATTTGTGGGAAGACGGTGAACAGCTGTTTCTGCTTCTACCAGAGTTTCCAGAACAGCAGGAAGAGCTGAAGTAGAAAAAGAACTCTAGTACCTGACAGCTGTGAAAGATAGTCATTGATTGCCAGGGGGATTCCAATCTTTCAGGTCTTTAAAATCAGATAAATGATAGCTTCTTAGAACCTTCAAAGACCTCCTCTCCCTGTGAGTGTTTCTCAAAGTGCAGGACGCAGACCACAGCTGGTAGAGAAGACATTTGGGTGCTGCATAGACAATGAATTAAGTGACTTTGGCTCATAAAAGGAAAGAGGTATTCCCTTTTCAATTGTCTTTCATTACTAGAGTGTGTCAAGGAGAATGTCTACATGAAGTACTGTCTTTTCCAACTCTCTAACACTTCCTGGTCTCCCTTTTAACAGATAGCGAGAAGGTCTTGGCTGCATCATGTTACACAGCTGCATGTGTGAGGATTGTCATTGTTTTGTTTCATGGTATGTATTTTAACAGTTTTCTCTATGGAAAGTAATGCTGGTTTTTCATTTAAGATAGCAATAGAAAGTTTTCCTCTTTCCAAATCTGCGCACTTTTGCAATGAGATTTTGCAAATTTTCCCACCAAGAGGAGACTCTGAGAGCAATCAATAAATTTAGAAAGGTAAAGTCTATGAAATCATAGAGAGATATCAAGCCAAGGATACTGTATTAGTTTGTTTTCATGCTGCTGATAAAGACATACCTGAGCCTGGGCATTTACAAAAGAAAGAGGTTTAATTGGACTTACAGTTCCACATGGCTGAGGAAACGTTACAATTACGGCAGAGAGCAAGAAGGAGCAAGTCATGTCTTACATGGCAAAGATAGAGCTTGTGCAGGAAAACTCCCCCTTGTAATAATCATCAGATCTCATGAGACTATCATGAGAACAGCACAGGAAAGACCTGCCCCCATGATTCAATTACCTCCCACCAGGTCCCTCCTACAACACATGGAAATTCAAGATGAGATTTGTGTGGGGACACAGTCAAACCTTACCAGATACTGATGGATGATGGCCATGGCAAAAATTGTACATATGGTACATGGAAGAATGATGTTTTAGAAACACTAATCAAATCGAAGCCTCCCTTATATGAACAAGAAAACTGAAGTTCAGAAAGTTAAAGTACATTCTCATTTCCATGCAGAATTTGCAGGTAAAGCTGAGACTAGAGATAAGCTTAGTCAGGAGAGAGGAAGGGGAGGTAGAGGCCTCCATCACCAGCACCTGCAGCATCCTTCGCTATAGCACAGTGCCTCATCCACTCCAGCTGGGTACATGAATCCCTGAATGAAATGGACTAGTTTTCTCTCTGGTGCTGTGGCCATCACTCTGTGTGACTTCACCAGTGTGAGCATCTTTGTCATTATCAACAAAGTGAGATACTAATTCAGGTATCACTTGTGCACAAAGTGAAGTACCATACACTAACATCCCTCAGTAAACTCTAAAAGGTCTCCAAATGTAAAGTGCAAGAAATAGAAAAACATATTCTACTGCTACTTCTCAAAATCTGATGTCACTATGTTCTGATAATAGTAATATGTTAGTGGTTGAATATCAGTTTTCTCATTGACTTTATCCTGCTTTGAACAAAAAGAAAAAAGTAAACATAGCTTGGAAAGATTTTATTTCATCCTGAATGGACTCTCATGCATAAACTATTATCCAGCAGTGGCCTAAATTATATAATATTTTCACAGAACTGTAGGTTTATTTCTTTCAAGCATATCTCGAGGCTTTCCTCATTAGGAAGGCAAGAATGTTTAATAATTAGCACACAAACATGCGTTTCAATAGAAATTACCTTTAATTATGTTATTTGGAGTGAAATACGTGTTTCTAAGGACTTAAGAGCAGATTTTATTGTTTAAAAGCTATGCATTCTCCTTGAAATTGGGTTCAAACAATTTTATTGTTTATTAATCCTCCTTTTAGATAATACTAATAGATGAACTTTACCCCAGGCCTTCTCCAAAGAATCACAGATTCCTAAAGAACATGACCAAACTGGCAAGTTTTTACTATAAATATATTTGATGAGATTTGGTTGATATGAATAGAGTGTTTTTTAAAATTAAGATTATTAACAAACTCTCAATTTCAGTTTAATAAAGAAAAAAATACATTTCCTATCAGCTTGCCAGAGATATTACAGAAATGCGTGATTTCTAACCTCTGGTAATGCAAATCTGTAACATCCATCCTATTGCACAAATAGATCATTCAGAAAGGTAAAGGTTGCTTCCAGAAATAATAGTCGTATAAAGGTGTTCCATCCCTCAGTAAATTAAAGACGCTGCCTCACTCCTACTCTCCATGCTGAACGGAACACTAGGAACCTATTAATAGCATCGTTAGTTTCAAGGAGGCAGTTTACATGGAATTTGGATCTTAATGTACAGAAATAGATCCTCATCTACTCTCCCAGCAATGCAACAATCTTAATGGAATAATATTTTCAAAATGAAAACTCTGCCCTAATGAAAGTCCCCTTTTTCATGAAAATAAGGAAGAGATGTAACAATGCCAAGGCTCTTCATTTACTTGAATGATCTCATAGCCTCACTAAAAATGTATACTTAAGTCCAGGGATTATTTTTTAGAAATACTAATGTTAAACTACCCACAGAATATATTTAGCTGTAGATAATACAAACCAATAGACACTAAAACATTTTTTCTAAAAATGAAACTTATAAATATTTATTTTAAAGGGTCAATAGCGGAAGTTTTCGTAGCTTAAGCAAGTTTAATACCACCATGTAAAATAGCTGGAGTTAAAGACATTCTACATATTTAAACTGATAACATGTTAACAACGTTAGCTGAATTTTAGAGTAACAGAGACTAAGCTGCCCTTGGGAAGTGTGTGTGTGTGTGTGTGTGTGTGTGTGTGTCTGTGTGTGTGTATGTGTGTGTGTGTAGTGAGTGAATAGCTCCCTTCAAGTATCTGAAGAGCATCTTAAGAAAGAATGATGGGTTCTGTGCCTTGTGGAACAGAATTAGAATGTGACTCATGGTCCCTGGAACTGTGTACTATGAAGCCTGTACATCTAAATGTGGTGACCCTGGTCCAAGAAAGGAAAGGGATGAAGGCTTGATGGTTCCAAATATGGAAATTGACTCCTCCTCCCAGAATCTGTGCACCTTTGCAATGAGACTTTGCAAACTTTCCCACCAAGAAGAGGGATCTATTTCCTCCACCCTTGAACCTAGAGTGACCTTGTGACTCACCCTCAGAGTCTCAGAGTGATGTGCCAGGTCCAAGCCTAAGCCTCAAAAGCCTTTGCACACCTTTCCTCTTGCTCCTAGAACCCTGCTGCTGTGACATGAATAAGCTCAAACCAGCTTGCTAGAGAATAAGGGACCACAGCAAGGACAGACCTGCCATTCCAACTGAGGCCATCCCAGACCAGCCAGACCCCAGCTGATCTTCCAGCTTCCCACAGATACATGATGGAGCCCAGCCACAATCAGCCTATCCTGGCCTGGTTCAGCAGAACCACCCAGCCTGTTGACTCATGAGCAATAACTAATGGTTGCTATCTTAGGCTAATAAGAGTTAGCGTGGTTGTTTATGCACCAAAATCTATTATCTTCCATGATGAATTCAAAGCTTGAACAAGTGTTGCCATTTGAGTTTTACAACAGGTATATGGATGGGTTTGGGGCATTGAACCTTAGAAGAAACAGGGATAAATCTGAAAGAATAAAATGTAGCCCTGAGGAAGTAGAGATACTTTCCTTCAAATGGCCACCTGGCTTATGCTGGTAGCTGGGCCAGTGAGACATAGTAGCAGCAAGCATTAAAGAGACTTTTCTCAGTGTGGTTCAGCTATGTCGGTGGGACAGAGAAAGGCCTGTGCTTGCTGCACAACAGTGAGAAGTCACTGCAGAGAGGAGGTCCAGGAAGTGAGCTCTCCTTGCTTTGGAGTTGGAGTTGGATGGACATCCTCTGTAGGCTGCTCAGGCTCTGAATGATCTCAGGAAGGGTCATGAGGGCCCTTCCTGGTCTTCTTGCCAATTAGATAGATGAAATTAAAGAAAGTTCCAAAGTAATTTGGATTCATAGAAATGCTCACATCTCAAATATTAAAGACCAGTCCATATATGCGACAAAAAAATTAAACATCCCTTTGTGTCTCATTGAATACACAGACCGTATCTTGAATCTATCTTGAGTAATATTATTATTCTGCCTTGCTTTTGTTTCGAGATGGCTGATACAAATTCATTAATCTTGTTTAAAAAGACTGCAATGTAACATATATATTTAAAAACATGATAACCAGGCACCACTGCCAGAGTTTAGGTCCAAGGTGGGGCCTAAATGTTAGCACTTAATGTACCACATAATGTTAGCGTACAGCCAGCGTTGAGAACTGCTGATCTATCTAGAACTTTCCCCTGTTTATCCTACCCAATGGACAAAATCTTTAGCACAGATTTACTTCTCCTCTGCACCACTATATTCCCCAGGTTTTCTTGAAAGCACCTGGAATTTTACTTCTTCCAGATTTGTTCTTTTTTTTTCTTTACATCGTGCTTCTTATGTTCTGGGAATCCTTTCCATTTAATTTCAGCCTCATTAATAACAATTATTTAGGCCTAATTATGAGCTCAGCTGGCTCCTTTGCTCATCAGTGTGTCTTGTATTCAACCTCCCCTTCCATGGAGTTTACGAGTCAATCAAGATGCTTTCACTCACAAGGAACAGACTGTCACTGTCCTCCCTTTCCACCACACCCTTCAGCAGTGGCTTGTAGAGAGGGGGAATTTGGTATTTCATAACTAGAAGCCTGGCCATAGTCCCTGTTGGTTAATCAAGCAGCTCCACCATGTCATCAAGGCACCAGGTGTTCATCTTTCTGTTCTGCCAGGCTCAGCATACCAATGAGTCCTCTTATGGTTTTAAAATGGTGATAGCATTTCCCAGAGTTATTTGCAGACAAATAGCATCTGAAACAGAAAAAGATATTTCTTTCCATAGGGTTTAAGAAAACCTTTTTCTAGAAGCATCCAGTGTTTTCTAGAACTTAGTGATAGCTTCTCCTCTCCCATCACTGGCAAGGAGAATAAGATCACTGTGTCTGGCTTAGTCTAACCATGATTTATTCCTTGAGGCTGAAAAGGGGCCAGCCTTTCCTGTACACATGTCTATCTGGTACTTAGACAAAATTCTGAATTCTATTAGCAAGAAAGAAGGTGCTGTTAAAGTAATATATGTAAAAAGTTTTAAATTTTTCACTAGGTCAAGAGATCGAGACCATCCTGGTCAACATGGTGAAACCCCGTCTCTACTAAAAATACAAAAAAAAAAAATTAGCTGGGCATGGTGGCACAGCCTGTAGTCCCAGCTACTCGGGAGGCTGAGGTAGGAGAATTCCTTGAACCCAGGAGGCAGAGGTTGCAGTGAGCCGAGATCACGCCACTGCACTCCAGCTTGGGTAACAAGAGCAAAACTCCATCTCAAAAAATAAAAAAAAAAAATTTGTGTGTGTTTTCTCAAAAGAGATGCATAGATGGTAAACTTACAGGGTTTATTTATTTTAGAAATGTCTTAACCCTCAAATGTGAATAATACTTTGGAGAGTATGTTAGTCTAGGTTACAAATACTTGCTCATGATGTATTTTTAATCATTTATAGAATTTAGCCAGAATCTTAAAATTAGTTTTAAATGAGTTTAAAATTCTACACAAAAGCAAAAATAAATATGGAATAAAAACATTGTAAGCAATATAAAAGACAAATAATAAGGCAAGGAAGAAAGTTACAACTTAGAGACTAAAGGATGGTTTTCTGAATATATCTATTTTTATATAGGAGGGGAAAAGCAGTGCATATTGTGGTTCCTACCACTATTTCCCACTACCAGAACCCAAAATGATGCCTGGAGAAATAGCTATTAGTCTGGGACAGAAATGTAAAGAATTGGCCTGAAGAATAACTTGAAGAGATTCCTACTAGCCAAATATGAAATAATGTGAACATGAAGAAGAGAATTTAATGCATGGATTAAAATACATCAATATATTAAAATCTATCAGTTTACAGAAATACTTCAAAACAAAAAAAAATGAGTGAACACAAACACTTTGGTTAATCCTTGGAAGTAGCTAGGGCATAGACCATTTAGTCTAAAAATTAATGATAATAATAAAATGAAGCATTTATTTTGTATTTTTGGCACAAATTGAACTTCAGGGTAACCAAAAGGCTGATGAGGGGAAGTTTCTATTTACAGAAATCTTTTAGCTTGTAAATGAAGAAAGAATGATCAAGTAGGAGCATCACCATTTTACAAACCCAAGGAAGTAATGGATCTTGACATTGACCGTCAACAGCTGCCTCACATCATGGAATGAGAACCAGACCCAATGCCTCATGACAGAAAGACTTAATGATAAGTCACAAGAAGGGTGAAGACAGTAAAATGAAATATTGAGAAAAAGAGATTACATTCACATAACTTTTATTACAGTATATTGTTACGATTGTTCTGTTTATTAGTTATTGTTATTAATCTATTACTGTACTTAATTTATAAATTAAACTTTATCATATGAGTGTTTATCTAGGAAAAAACATAGTGTATTCAGTACTCAGTATAGTGAATTCCATACAGTCCACAATTTCAGGCATCCACTGGGGTCTTGGAATGTATCCCTATGGATAAGGAGGACTACTGTACATGGAAAAGACTTTAAATGAAATGCAAAATAATTACTAGCTTTTAGATAATCCATTTCATTTTTTAGATGTGAAATGCTCTCAAACCTCCGAAAATACTAATTCAAATTTTCAAAACTTTATATCTTTTCCATCATTAACTCTGCTTCCTTGGAATTTTTTCCTCCATTTTTTTCAGATTGATTTGCTATTTCATGTTGTTTTCTTACAAAGTTTGGTGATTCCTAGCTACCTGTTTATACTTACAAAGAAGACATAAAATTATTATTATTCATAGTGAGCCTGGCACCATTATACTTTTATGGGCCCCATTCTCCATACAAAAGTGTTTAAAATTATATTTGATAACTGCATTGGTATAAAGATGAATGTATTTCAGGCTAAAGTATGCTCATTTTTAAATATTCTGATTTCAAAAGGAATTAGAACATTTTATTGGGCCCCTAACAGTGACATGAGCCCCCAGTCACTGTGCACATTATGCCTAGTGGAGAGTCCTGGTAGTGGGAGGAGGTTGTTTTCAGTGCATGGGATTGTGGATTGTAATTACAGGGGTCCATGCAAAAGAGGCATAGGGCTCTTTCCAGGGTTTGCAAACAGTTTATGTGCCTTTGGGTTACAGGGACTTGACCACCTGGCAGCAGCCAGACCTTCCCCTGGGCATGATCCTATACTTGTCTTCACCTCTAAGGCACAAGTTAAGAAAACTCAGAGGCAAATCAACCATGTTACCAGAAATGTGTTCTCTTGAATTCATGCCAAGGGCAAACCCTAAAGCCATCCACACTGAAGGTGCTGGGCAGGCTCAGCGATTTCACAGCCTTTTAATTAGCAACCCTGCCAACTCTGGCAAGGACTTTTCCCATTTTCCAGCCATTGCCACATACTGTAATTTTTCCTCAGAGTTATTTTGGGAAACTACTTTTTCAGGGGCCTCCTTCTTAGCCTGTACTGTGTTGTGGATTCCCTCACAACTGCTGCATCATTGATTTGATCCCCTTTTCTGTTTATGCCCCAGAAATTCCTCAGAGTTACTGATTTACTGAAGTCATTGTTCCTGGCTTGCAGGACTGCCTTGGAATCTTTCTTATGTTTCTATTACTTCTGTTATTTCAGTACAATTTGGAGATGGACAACAAAAGCCAAATGTGCTTTAATAACCATTTCAGACTGATGTGTGAAATATTAAATTTGTTTGTTCTAGATAATGTTGTAAGTATAAAGAAAGAAATGTAATAGTAACTTACATCAGTCACCTGGGTATCTCCCAGTCCTCTGGCTTCCACTAGCAAAACATAATATTTTTGTTGTTCAAAATATGAATGAGAAATTTATCTTTTAGCTCATCATCTCTTCAACTTAGCTTTCCTATTTCTTCAGAATATTTAACTTATTATACATCTCACTTCCTAGTGATGCTGATGTCTCTCCACCCCATTACATCCAGTGATTATCACAGCTTTGTATTACATCTCAAAATCAGGTAGTATGATTCATCTAACTTTATTCTTCTTTCTCAAAATTTTTTTGGCTATTACAGGTCATTTGGCTTTTTATATAAATTTTGAAATCAGTGTGTATATATATTTAAAAGGTTGTTTGGATTTTAATTGGAGTTGTATGAAATCTATAGAGAACTTTGGGGAGAATTGACATCTTTGCTAAGTTAAGTCTTCCAACTCATGAATATATGTCTGTCCATTTATTTAGATTTTCTTTTATTTCTTTCAGCAGTATTTTACAGTCAGCACATATATTTTGTAAATGTTTTATTAAATATTTTCCTAAGTATTTAGTTTTCTTTTGAGTAATTATAAATGACATTGCCTTTTAAATTTTGGTTTCCAAAAAAGAAAAAAAAAAGTAAATTTTGGTTTCCGTGTATTTATTGTTAGTTTATAGAAATGAAATTGATTTTTTAATCTTATGTATATGACCTTGCTGAACTCACTTATTAATTCTAAAAATATTTTTGTATATTCCTTGAGATTTTCTATGTAGACAGTCATGTCATCTACAAAGACGAATCGTCTTATTTCTTTCTTCCTAGTCTATATGAATTTTATGTCTTTTTCCTTGCTTTATTGTTCTGGCTAAGATTTTGAATCTGATGTTGAATACAAGTGGTTAGTGTGAACAATTATGCCTGTTCCCCATTTTAGAGAGAAAGCTTTCATCACTAATAATAATGTAACCTGTAGGTTTCCCATAGATGTTTATTATTAGGTTGAAGAAGTTCTGTCTGTATTAGTCTGCTCTCACACTGCTAAAAAAGACATATCTGAGACTGGAAACTTATAAAAAACAAAAAAAAAGAGGTTTAATGGACTCAGAATTCCACATGGATGGGGAGGCTTCACAATCATGGTGAAAGGCAAAGGAGGAGCAAAGTCACATCTTACATGGCAGCAGGCAAGAGACAGGATGTGCAGGGGAACTCCCCTTTATAAAACCATTAGATCCTGTGAGACTTATTGGCTATCATGAAAACAGCATGGGAAAGACCTGCCACCAAGATTCAGTTACCTCCCACAAGGGCCATCCCTCAACGTGTGGGAATTATGGAAGCTACAATTCAAGATGAAATTTGGATGGGAACACAGCCAAACCGTATCAATCTTCACTGAGAGTTTTCTTAATCATGGATGGATATTAAACTTTGTCAAATTATTTTTCTGCACAAATTGATATAGTCCTGTGTTTTTTTCTTCTATAGACTATTAATATGGTTGGTTACTAGTTGACTCAAAGTTCTTTGGGAGAAACAGAACCAATAAAATGTATATGTATATACACATTTAATACATATACATATATATGTGTGTGAAATTTATTATAAGGAATTGGTTTGTGTGATTATGGAGGCTGGCAAATCCAAAATCTGCAGAGCTCATGTCCCAGTTTGAATCCAAAGCCTGGCAGGACACTGTACAACAAGGAAGATCCTATGCCCTAGTGTGAAAGTTATCAGGCAGGAGGACCCTACATTCTAGCCTGAAGGCCATCAGGCAGGCAAATTCTCTCTCTCTTGCTACAGGGTCAACATTTTGTTTCATTTGAGCTTTCAACTGGTTGGATGAGATCCACCCAAGTTAGAGAGAGCAATCTGCTTTACTCTTTCTATTGATTCACATGTTAATCTCATTCAAAAACATCTTCATAGAAACAGACAGAATAAAGAAACAATAAATATCTGAGCACCCCATTGCTCAGTCAAGTTCTTACATAAAATTAACCATCACAACTACAGTGGTCAATTTTCAAACATTAAAGCAGCTTTGCATTCTCAGGATAAATCCACTTGGTAATAGATTCCATTGTATAATATTGTTGTTGAGGTTTTTGTGTTATGTTCATGAGGGATGTTTGTCTGTAGTTTTCTTTTTGTACTGTGTTTGTCTGGTGTTGATATTAAAGTAATGCTGGCCTTTAAAACGAATTGGGAAGTGTACTCCCACTTTTATTTTCCAAAGAGATTATATAGCATTGTTATCTCTTCTTTAAATGTTTGTAGAATTAGACAGTGAAACCATCAAACCAAGTGGATTTTATTTCAGAATATGTTTAATAATAAGTTCAATTTATTTTGTCAATTTTGGGAAATGTTCAGTCATTATTCCTTCACCTATTTTATTAGCACTACAACCTTTATCTTCTCCTTCTTTAACTTTAGAGACACAAATGTTAGGCCTCTTGGATTGTCCTCGCCTGCGGTTCAGGCTGGATAATTTCTATTGATCTATCTTTAAGTTCATTTACTTTCTCCTCTGTCATATCCATTCTGTTATTTAGTCCATCCAGTTAATTTTTAAATTTTTATTATGTACTTTACAGTTCCAAAATTTCCATTTGTTTCTTATCTTACACTTTTTACGTGACTTTCTATTCTTCCATCCATTTTAGCAGTGTTTTCAAACTTTCTTGAAGCATTTTTACAATAGCTGCCTTCAAGTATTTGATAATACAAACATTTGTGTTGCCATGGTACACGGATCTTTTGATTGTTCTTTTCTATGCAAGTTAAGATTTCCCTGGTCCTCTGGATGCTAAGGAAGTTTGGATTGGATAGATACCCAAGAGTGAAATGTATATTAAAAACACAATTTTTTTTTTTTGAAACAGAGTCTTGCTCTGTCACCAGGTGCCAGGCTGGAGTGCAGTGGCACAATCTTGGCTCACTGCAATCTCCACCTCCTGGGTTCAAGCAATTCTCCTGCTTCAGCCTCCTGAGTAGCTGAGACTACAGGTGCACGTCACCATGCCCAGCTAATTTTTGTATTTTTTAGTAGAGATGGGGTTTCACCATGTTGGCCAGGATGGTCTCGATTTCTTGACCTCATGATTCGCCTGCCTCAGCCTCCCAAAGTGCTGGGATTACAGATGTGAGCCACCAAGCCCGGCCTAAAAACACAATTTTTAAGAAAAAATAAAGCTTTTCTGCTTCTAAATTAATACCTATTTATTATAGATGAAATGTTTTTTAAAACTAATAATCAAAAAGAAATAAAATTACCTATAACTATATAGAGATGGTTATTTCCCTCTACTTATTTACATATAATCTCTCTCTCTCTCTCTCAGAATGCATCTGAAGTTTAATTTCCATATAATTAATTTGATTTACTAAGGTCTATTCTTTACTTCCTCAAATACAGATTTTAATTCTCTGATTGCAGTGTTAGCTTTCTTTTAATCATCCCTTTCCTCATCCTGATCCATTTCATTTTGTTGCCTTTATGTCTTATCTTTTTGCCTTTTGAATTTATAATGTCATATTATTTCTCAACCTATTAGCTCTCTTATCAGTTTCTGATCTACTGTAAAGGCCATGTTCTCCTGATATTATTGAGGGTTCCAAAATATTTCTAGTGCTCTTTTGGGTCCAGTGGAAGTCATTTTCTAGCAACTTTGCTTCCACTGAATTTTGAGGTGCTATTAAGTTTGCAATAATATTCATAGGTTGTTGTCACTTTACACTTTTTCCCACTCAAGTGATAATGACTTTTGTAGAATTAATATTCCTGATTTTCCCAATATAGAAAGAATAAGTGATATGAGATAGCCTCTAAACAACTTTTTTCTCACTCAGATGATAATGAACTTTGTAGAATTAATATTCCTGAATTTCCCAATATAGAAAGAATAGGTGATACGAAGTAGCCTCTAACCTATTCCCAGCATCCATTAGACAGACCTTCATATATGTAGATACATAGATTTATTGGACTTGTGGAGTGAGGGTTATACCAGTTAGGGTGCTTTGGGTACAAGAAACATAATATCAAAGACCGGGTCAGGTTTCAGACTTAGTAGGATCAGATCTCTTGACACCTCTCCATTTCCACTTTGTCTTCAGTTGGATTTTGTTTGCGGTTGTGGAAGTTCTATACGCTTCACTATCCAGAAAATCTCTGAGATTGATTCTGTTCTCAAAATCATCAAGCCAGAGTCTCAGGTTGCACTCATATTGGATCAACTTAAGTTAGTTTCTTATGCTTTGAGCTACTAGGGGCTGTCATAAGACTCCCCTAGATTTCATTTTTCATACAGTATTAAGCAGTCTGCATCCCACCAAATCTACACACATTGTGTGAGCTATCCCTAAAGAGGAAGAGAGGTTGGATATTGAATATCATTCCCTCAACACACACACACACAATGCCTAATACAAGTAAGTTGTCCACACCTAGACCACTGGCATTACGAGTCAATGGAATACATGTTCTCCCAGACACAGCTCCCACATTCAGCACTTATTTATAGAGACGAATCTCTAAGAATGTGATAGTGGGTTATGATTTATTAGGCAGGCAGAGCCCTGTTGGTTTTATTTAATGACTCATGGATATATCTCTGATTGTTTTTTTGAATCCAACATAATCTTATAGCTGGTAGAAATTTCATCCCAAATTCTAACAGTAAGATATCTGTTAGGATCAATTTCAATTTTGTTCTGCATTTTTAATAAGATGGGCCAGGTGCTAGCCATTTCCACCATAGATATTTAAATTTCTCAAAATGTTAACTTATATCCAGCTTTCTTAAGTGTCTATCACCAAGTTATTTTTTTAATTCCACAAGTAATTTGAGAAACATTTGATGAAATAATTTAAAAATATCTCCCATGAATGTGAAATTCCATAGTAGATAAAAGCATAGTTTAAAAAATAAATCAAGACTATGTAATACAAAAGCACAAATACTGCAAACTAAAAAGAATAACTAGATCAATTATCCTTATTGTTGTTGGTAGAGAATTGTATTTTCTCTAATTGAGCCTCAAATTTGGTTCTGAGCTACCCAGCAGCCAAAGGAAAAATGGAGACATATTTAGATCATTCTCAAATATCAAACTGTAATAGTCCTTTAAAAATTTTAATTTTTTTCATGGTACTAAATATTAAATGAGTATATAAGAAGTTCTGAGCATCATAGTAGAATATCTTCCTTATTAACATTCCTTTAAGACAGTTTGCAAGATCTTTGTAACCATTTTTATAGTATATTTCAATATACACTGAAATAACTTACAATTATGAATGGTTTAATTAAGGACATTCTGTGAGGGGCTGAGTAATATGTTGTAAGTATATGGCCTTTCTATGACTCAATTTCATCCTAGGGCAAAGTTTTAAATATCTTGATAAATTCTTAAACTATGCATTCTTCTGATAAGCTGTTTCTTTTTTTCTCAGGCTTTTGACAGGGTTTCATGGTCTTTCATTAAATTCTTTCAACAACCTGAGGTAATACTCTTATTTCCACTAAATTACATTTAAGGAAGTAGAAGCTCAGAGGAGTGAAAATGCTTCACTGATGGTCAAACAGCAAGTAAATGTCTTGGAAGAGACTGAAAACACAGGTGTTCTGATTCCAGATTTTAAAACTGCATTTATTAAGCACCTACTGTGATTAGACAGTGCTCTAGGGGATGGGGGTAGTTGACTAAAATATAATTCCTGCTCTCAGAGAACTAGTAGAAAAAACAGATACACAAATATATTATTTTATATGATTCAGCCAATGCTCTTTGCTTTCATTATAGCGAGGATGCAAAACCAGTACTCATAGAGTAGACAGTTTGGCCATATAAGATTGTTGGATAGGAACAAACATTTCTGAACAACTCTCCCAGATCATGGTCTAAATTGTGTGATATACTATTGCTAAAAACTCCATACATATTGAGAGAAACACAGATGAAAAGGACTGGAGGAGTGATTGCTTCATGCAGTTACTGAACCCCTTTTGGAAAAATCAGAAGGAAGAGGGAAAGACATTCCATTTATTCCCAGGATGATCATAACTAATTTGTATGGTTATTCTTGGCCATACAAGAAAATAGCATTTGGTGACAAAATGTGGTTCTGAGGATAAAAGGCTTGCAAGGTCAGATGGGGCTATCTTGGTCCAAATATTTCAAATTCTTAGAAGTGAACCATTTGGTTGGTGGTGGTGCTAGTGGCGATTTTACTTAAAATGACAAATTCATGAATGCCCTACCCTAGAAGTGGCTCAATAGGACCTGGACAACTATCTGTGAGGAAAGTCAGAAAGGCTCACTTGGCATTAGTCATGTTTCACCCATAGATAATGAAATTATCTTGGAAATAAAATCTCACATAAAACTCAACATATAAATAGAAGAAAGGGGAGTTACTCTGGTTGACTGAATCCAGGGTAGGAGGAAGAGGTCCACCCACACTGTGCCCTGTCACCTTCTCACTGACCACACCTCCAGGTGATTGTTGAAGCACTATTTGAAAAAATATGGTGGGACTTGTCCTGCTAATTCAAAGGGTCACAGATCCTAGGACTTTACAAAATAATAGACAACAATGACTTTCTCTCAAATGGCCGTTGCAGATATTAGAAGCCTTTAGGGAAGTAATAATAATTTTACCTTTTTGGTTCTTTTCTAGCTGGCTACTTCAGTGGTTCAAACTCAGACAAAGTGGACAGACTCTGGAAGCAATGATTAAAAAGAAAATAAAAAAAAAAAAAAACAGCTCACAGTAATGACCCCTCCCAAGAAAAGACCTAGCAATCTTTCAGCTACAGTAACAGTAATCCCAAACCCACTACAGCATCTAATTGAAATATTGATTCTTCAGTTAGATATCTAACTTAAAATTCCAGAGCAGAGAGCTCCCTACCACATACACCCCTTCGCAGGAGTCACAGCACAGAACACAGTCTTTCCTTCACATTAAGCTTCCCCAGGCTTTCATTTCAATTAGTCATTAAAAAAAAAATCAAGAACTAAAGTATTGTCGGAAAGACTCCAGTCAGTATTTTATTGCCTGAAGTAGTTGTCAGGATTAACCATTTCATAGCAGAGCAGAAGTTCTGCACAAAGAGCAATGCCTTTGTTTACAGGTAGGACACTAAGGATAAAGTAAACAAAACCTACTTTCTTGTACGAGATTTATCCAGCATGTTTGCATTACACAATCTCATTTATGACATTAAAATTTATTTAAACAAGCACCCAATTTGTGCCAAGAAATTAACACAAATCCAACTTTTGCTATCCTTATATTTTCATTTAGATTCTCAGAGCAACAAAACCCCTGGACGTTATTATCTCCTATGAATACTAATTATGTCACTACAACTGTGTGTCTGCTAATCTTCCAGAAATAATGTGAGAATTACTGGGATGCGATAGGAGCAGAATGGAATTAGAAACCTATTTTGTGAATTTCTCAAAACTACCAGCTTTCTAAGAGTGGTAAAAGTGCACATCCAGAAATTGTTTCATAAAAGGACAAATTACCACAAAGAAGATAAATGATGATTCTTAATGGCTCACTTTGAGTACAGACCAGTTACTAGGGCACGGCCAGCATTCTGTGGGTTCTTTTATCCTTACAATAAATTTATTTCACAGTACCTAGTATTTTCATCTCAGGGCACCAGCTTCAACTCCAGATAAGACCTGGTTTTAATCATGCCTAATGGTTCAGGTTCCTAGGAGAATTAGCATGAAGGTGAAAATCTCCTTTCCAGCAGGCAAGGGAATAAACTTGTTCTGGTACCAGAACCTAATCTGCTCCTCCAAAGGAAGGAAAATATTTATCACAGCACAGTGTCTGCCACCTTGTCAGTCTCAAATATTTATTGAATGTCTGAATGAAGATGTTATTGTGATTTGCTTATCCAGAACTGAAAACAACATACTCATGAACTATTGTGCTTGAAGAAACCTTTGCTGTCTTCTCCTTAGGTTGCCCCATTTTGAAGTGGCAACTGAGACTGCAGGCAAGTGAGAAACTGAGGCACAGTAGGCGAATGGGTCTGCCACAGGAAAACACGTGGTCACATAAGGCAAACCAGAATGATAGTTTATTTCCTGAAACCCTGATCAAGTCTCTTTCCTCTACTGCAAACTCCAAAATCCTACATCACCTTCTGTATTAGTCCATTATCAGGCTACTATGAAGAAATACCCAAGACTGCGTAATTTCCAATGTAAAGAGACTTAATTGACCTGCAGTTCCTCATGGCTGGGAAGGCCTCAGGAAACTTGAAATCATGGTGGAAAGGGAAGCAAATATGTCCTTCTTCACAGAACAGCAGGAGAGAAAAGTGACAAGCAAAGGGAGAAAAGCCTCTTATAAAACTATCAGATCTCATGAGGACTCACTCCCTATCACGAGAACAGTATGGGAGTAACTGCCCCCATGATTCAATTACCTCCCACCAGTTCCCTCCCATGACACATGGGGATTATGGGAACTACAATTCAAGATGAGATTTGGGTGGGGACACAGCCAAAACATAGCACCTTCAAAACCAAGTCTCAGGTATTTCTCTAAGTCATTTCTTTTTCCTACCCTTGGTTCACTGCAGTGGTCCAGGTACTTGTTATCTCTTTCTGGACCCTGGCCACAGGCTCTGGTTGGTTTCTCTAATCCCAGTCTTGCCCACTCTGATCTCTTCACATAATTCTCAACTTCAACTAGGCTCAAAAGACATTTTTCTCTATTTCATCACTGAAACCTTTCCTCACATTTTTGTTCTACAGCACTGCTGAACTGCTTACAGTATAAAGTTGTATACATGCACATACGTTCACATACACACACACACACACACACACACACACACCCCTTGTGTCAGTTCACCCATGACTTTACTTTTGTAGTCTCCCTTGCCTGGACTCTCCCTCTCATCCATCTGGTGGGTTCCATTCCATGTCTTTGCAGGCACGTCATAAGCCTGCTCCTCTTCCTCCACACTCCACACCAGGCCTGGGTGAGGAAACTCTACTCTCTGATTTTGCGTTCCCAGGTATCTGTTGGTATCTCTGCACTAAATTTAGATACATTACATAAAACTCTCACATGAATTTTCCAGATTCAGTTGGGCTTGGTTTCTCCCAATTGCTTTAACCAATGAACATGCAGGCATCGCATGAAAACCATGTCTCTTGACTTATAAATATTGACACGAACAGGTGACAGGTAGTTAGGAAGTGTTTATAGTGCCTTCATGCAATTTCTAGGCATCTGTTACTCCATCTCAGTTCAGTGAATTATTTTGAATATAATAATTCAAAGGACCTGTGCTCCTTCTGATCTGCACAGAATTAGAACAGAAACTTTTGGCATAATTGTACTTATGTCTTTCAAAATCTGATATTAGTTGTGAACAACCATGTGTTTTTCTTTAAAGAGTTCAATCATTGTGCTCATAAAATGCTGCATCTGAGAAGAATGAAATTCTTCATTGTGTTTGTGATGAGATAGATGAATAAATAAATAGAAGGCATTAATATTTTATTAATAGTTATGGCTATCTTCTAGAATGATGTGTGCTATGCCAAGTGCAGCTGGTTGTATTTTAAGTATCTTTTTATATGTCTGTTTCCCACACTTAGTTCCAGGCTAATTGCCTGATTCACGTTGCGTGGTCAGAACCCAGCATAGTATCTGGCACATGATAAAAACTCAATACTTTTTGAATGAAACATTTATGTAGTCCTAAACTCTCTGTGGAAACTTGGCTAGCTTTCACCACTTTTCCTAATATTCCTTGTCAAAAGTCAGTTCATGCTTAAATTCTAGTCATACTATATCCCTAAAAAAGGTTTGCCCCTATAACTTCCACTCATTGCCTGTATCTGTCATCTAATACCAAAACAGACCAACCGTGACTTCTGTTTTATATCTTTTAAAACCATGATTGCATCTCTGCCAAATTCGCATTCCTCCAGGCTAACATTTACCTGTTCTTCAAACATTTTCAGAAAGTATCATCAGGGCTTAACGCCTCTAAGTACACCCTCCAGGTAGTCAATCTCCCACTGAAGATGTGCCATCCAAACTGCACACAGCATTGTCCAGAAAATCTGGCCAGGTCACAATTAAGTGGGGTTGTCACCTCTTTTGACATTGATGGCATACCTTTGTTGATGAGGCCCAAGTGTGTTACTATTACTAATAGCTACTAAACTGTAATCATGATGACTTCACACCCACTCTTTCTCTGTTCCCTGTTTAAGAAGAGACATCCCTCCTACTCTTAGAAATTTAGGGTTAATTCCTTTCACGTGGACTCCTAATTCTGTCTAATTGTGCCTTTTCAAGGATCTTACACCATCATTTACAACCCCTCCTACTTTCAATGCAACCTCTCTCTTATTGACACTTCCTTTCTAGTAGCTTCAAACATGCTTGATAAGGTTTGGCTGTGTCTCCACCCAAATCTCATGTTGAATTGTAGCTCCCATTATCCCCACGTGTCATGGGAGGTAACTGAATAATAGGAGCAGGTTTTTCCCATGTTGTTCTCATGATATTGAATAACTCTCATGAGATCTGATGGTTTTATAAAGGGCAGTTCTGCACACACTCTCTTGCCTGCCACCATGTAAGACATGCCTTTGCTCTTCCTTCACCCTCTGCCATGATTGTGAGGCCTCCCCAGCCATGTGGAATTGTGAGTTCATTCAACATCTTTTTCTTTATAAATTACCCTGTCTTGGGTATGTCCTTATAACAGCGTGAGAATGAACAATACAATGCTCAAGTTCCTCTCATCTTAAAAAGTACACATAAGCCCTCCATATTGTGTTTCCACCCTCACCACTCCTCTCACAGTCTTTTACCAAGCTCATGAATAACTGTAGTTTTACCAAATCCAAAGCCTTCAGTTTTCACTTCTTTGCTCCATTCAACACTATTCACAACGCCTCCTCTTTAAAACATTTTCTTTCCCCCGCTCCTGTGACATTTCTCTTTCTGGCTTTTCTTCCATCTCTGGCCACACATTCCCATCTCCCAGTAACACTGTGGGCTGCTCTTCACTCACCCTTCAAGTGCCTCCATGTCTCAGGCTTGTATCTTCAGCCACTTCTCTTCTCATCTGCATATTATCTCTGAAATATGCCATCACCTTTCATGATTTCAATTACCACAGAAAATCAAATGTCTCTTTCAAATTCTACCTTCATTGCAAACATTTCTCCTAAGCTTTAGAGTTAAAGGAGAAAGTGAAAGTGTACTCCCTACTCATCATTTGCATTTGTTAGTAGGAATATCCCTACTGGTGGATACCCCATACATTCCTCACATTCAATATTGGCAAACTGAACTCCGCTTTCTCTGCTTCCCCCTCCTCCACATGTCCTTCTTACCTCTCTGAATACCAAGATCAGCCACCCAGTGTGCTGCAGGATGCTTACAGGTGAGATGAGTTGTAACACATGAACTGATTTGTTGAGCAGGTGGAACTCACTGAGGTGCCATTAGGCAAGAGTTCTTTTTCCTACATCGCTGCCATCAGCCGCTCCCCGTTAGGCCTCCTGTGCTTGCCCTTGGACCACGTTTCATGGCACACTATGTGTATTCTGGATGACTTTTTAGTCAGAAGAGCAATCTCATCGTGCTTTCTGTGGCTCACTTTCACATATTTAAAAGTCTAGTCTTTTTAAAGTCAAAACTTTACCATTATCCTTAGCAAACTAACACAGGAACAGAAAACAATGTTCCTGTTCTCACATGTAAGTGGGAGCTAAATGAAGAGAACACATGGATAAAGAAAGAAACAACACTAGCTGGGGTCTTTCAAAGGGTAGGGGTGGGAAGAGGGAGGGGATCAGAAAAAACCAACTAGTAAGTACTAGGTTTAATATCTGGGTGATAAAAGAATTGGCAGAACCAGCCTTTATGACACAAGTTTACCTATGTAATAAACCTGTACTTGTACCTCTGAACTTAATATGAAAGTCAAAAATTAAAATTAAAAAAATAAAATCAAAACTTCAACTTCTTGCCCAATGTAAATCTTCTCCCTGCCCTAAATCATGCCTCACATCAGGCCTGACCTATGGACCAGGGACGAATACCCGGGGAGAGAGACAAGGCGTGGCCTTCTCTTTCTTTACTTTGTCGGTCTCTTGCTCTGTGGCTTCTGTGTTTCACGCTCTTCATCTGGAAAAAGTGCCTTTAAGTCACTGAGTGACTCCAGGCCAATAACCACCATGGTTTGGCCTCCCTTTTTTTAAAAAAAAAAATGAAGCAGTTGCAGGAAATTACATCTAAGGGCCCTTCCAAATCTAATACTGCAAGATTCTTAGATTCTTGCTCTGATGAATAACAATTCATTTGTCCACACTGCCTTGATTATTTTTGAACTCCTAGATTTTCTGCTCATCTAAAAGCTGATTTAAAAAAAACTGTAGATCTATTAGGCATGTTTTTAAGTAAAAGCAATATATGAAGAGGCTGTGTTTCCAAAGAGGAACATCAGCAAAGTGTCTTGTTAACATTCTCATCACTTCCAACATGGCTGAGGCTAATGCAGCCTTTTTCATTTCAAGTCACAAGTGGGCCACATAATATATTTCTTAAATCATGATCACACTTCAGGCAAGTAGGTCTACAGCCTTACAATGCCCAGTAAGTGCTTCATTTATCCCTAAAATGATAATCTATAGTTGCATCAAAACTTTTTTTTTTTCAAATTTCTTGACTGTCATGTAATAGTTCTAGTTGTTTTGAAACCCTCCACTGGTCTTATAATATATTTATGCTTTAGGCCTACAAACATGAGAGTGAAGTCGTTGATCAAACTTTTGTCAGCAGTTGTATGGCTTCAAATGAAACTCTTGTTATTTCCGTGTTTTCTCTAATACCTTAAATCACAATTTTCTGTGTTGGAACATATTTCACTCAAGGTGATAGCAATCACAAATTATAAAATTGTGTATGAATCTGTGTGAGAGTTATTTTTAATGTAATTTTAACAGGAATAATGTATGTACACAGTTTATTAAAAGGACAAACAGAGGTTCCTTATTCTATCCCTCTCTATAAATTTAAGACTTCCCAATGGCAGCATTTTTTTTTTTGTCTGTTAAGCATTTCTTCTGGTATTTAATTAAATATTTCCAAATAATATACCACTCATTCTTGATTGTTCAACTTCATACGTTACCTTTTGGTTTCTGAGTTAGGATATAGGTTTGGATGCTGTGACAGAGAATAAAATGACAGTGCCTTAAAATAAAGAATTATTTTTCTTTGTAATTGATGGCAGAGCATCAAGTTAGAAGGAATTTTAATCACCTGATCTAGGGCAGGCTGTCACCATGACCACAATTCATCCAATGGGATGGGGAGGTAAGAATGGAAAGAGCTTGTTGCTTTCATTTAAGAATATAACCCAGGAAATGTATAGATTAATTCCACTTATATCCTATTGTTTAGAACTTAGTGTAATGGCCCCATCCCACTACAGATGAGGCTGGGAACTCTGGTCTTTATGCTGAGAAGCCGTACTATTAGTTAAAATTCTCTTACTATGAAAGAAAAAAACATATATTACTGAGCAACTATTTTTCTTCCACAATTTTCTATTTTGAAAGAAGAGTATTTTACCCTTGTAAATAATTCTCACTGCATGTGCATGCACGCACACACACACGCTCATGCGCGCACACACACACACACAACTCACTTTGCATCCCCATCCTCCTAATATAACTATTGTATCTCAATTTTATTTAAATCAGTATTTGATGTTTACATTATGAAATATTATTTTGTAAGTGAATCATATAATGTATTTCCTCCTTGCACATCAGGAGATGTATATTATCTCGATAATATCTCTACTTGTATTGGTTAGCTATTTCCTCAGTAAGGCTCAATTGTCTTAAAAGGTTACCATTAATTTCATGGATCTACAGGCTCAACCCTGCACCATCTGTATCTCATTTTTCTCCCAGGACCAGCCAGCTAGTGGGCTTTACATGGTGATTATAGAAGCAAGAGAGGGAAATCAGAAACATGCAAATCCCTTGAGATCTAGACTGAGAGCTGGCAATCCTACTTCAACCTGCATGCCATTTGCCCAAGTAAGTCTCATGGGCAAGCCCAAAGGCAAGCTCCCCTACCATAAAAGTGTGCCAAAGATGTGTCTGCAAAAAGGGGGAAGAATTTGAGATAAATAATTTAATCTGTCACATCAAGAAGGCTCGATTCTCCTCCTCAATCCAAAGGCTGCTCTGCAGGTCTGCTATGTACTGCTCATGATGAATTTTCCAATACTTAACAAGGAAATGTCTTTACTCTCATTCATGCTAGATCACTCCCTTTTTTATGGGTGCCTATATATCCTTGGCTGTCTTTCATATTTAAAACTGAAGCAAGAAATGCTATTGTCAGCTCTGTGGGTATTGAAGGGTTCACATATGGGCATAGGGCAAAGACTCAGCCCTGTGATAGGGGCACTCCGAAATGTAATTATTCATTAAGTACTTTTCTCTTAAGTAATTAATTTCCCTCAAAGAATAATTATTCAAACTTTAATCTTGGGGAGGGTAATGGCTGACAACATTCTCAAAGCTGAGATGGGAAAGTGTGATGTCTTAATTAAGTAAGTCATTTTTTTTAGACCAATTCTTATTCCCTCACCCAGACTGGAGTGCAGTGGTTTGATCTCAGCTCACTGAAACCTCTGCCTCCCAGGGGTAAGCTATATTCATGCCTCAGCCTCCCAGGTAGCTGGGATTATGGGTACGTGCCACCACACCTGGCTAATTTTTGTATTTTTTAGTGATGGGGTTGGTTGCACCATGTTGGTCAGGCTGGTCTCTAATTCCTGGCCTCAAGTGATCCACCTGTCTTGGCCTCCCAAAGTGCTGGGAATACAAGGATGAGCCACTATCCCTGGCCTCATTTAGTAACTTCTAAAGGACAATTGAGGGAAAGGAAAATGATTCCAGGAGAGAGGTCTAAATGATTCCAGAAGGGAGTAGGCAGGCAGATCTGAAATGTAAAGATAAAATACAATGCTAAATAGTTTTCAGCAATGCCACAGTTCTATTCTTAAGTATACATCGTAGGTGACATGAATTGATACAGTTTGGCTGTCTCCACCCAAATCTCATCTTGAATTGTAAGCCCCATAATATCCACATGTTGAGGGAGAGACCCGGTGGGAGGTGATTGGATCATAGTGGTAGTTTCTCCACTGCTGTACTCATGGTAGTGAGTGAGTTCTCACAAGATCTGATGGTTTTATAAGTGCTTAACAGTTCCTCCTTCACACGTTCACAATCTCTCCTGCCAACTTGTGAAGAAGGTGCCTGTTCCCCTTCCGCCATGATTATAAGCTTCATGAGTCCTCCCTAGTCATGTGGAACTGTAAGTCAGTTAAACTTCTTTCCTTTATAAATAACCCAGTCTCAGGCAGTTCTTCATAGCAGTGTGAAAACTGACTAATACATGAATTCTCACAAAAGCATTGTTCATAATAGAAAAACTGGAGGAACTACCTATTAGCAAGAAAACAGATCACGAATTATGATCTCAATGGAATATTATATAGCAGTAGATAGGAATAAAATGCAGCTACATTTTTTTTAAAAAGTCCTAAAAGAATGTAACACTATTAAACATATCCAACAAAGTTAGTTAACCTTTATTAAAATTTTTTAAATTTTAAATTTTTTCTATTGTTGCTGCAGTTCAACAAATTTTTCTGTTGTTGCTGCAATTTAACAAATTTTTCTATTGTTGCTACAATTCAACAAGTTTTTCTATTTTTCCATTGTTGCTGCAATTCAACAAATTTTTCAGATAAAAACATGTAATAAACAAAAAATTCAGAATAGTGGTTCTCTCTGAGGAAGAAATAGATGAGAAGGTGATAGAGAAAAAGCACATAACAATTTACAGGTAACACATAAACCATGCATTTGATGGTGGGTACATGGATGTTCATCAATTGTTATGTTTTATAACTTGGTGTATTATTCTGTTTACATGATGCTGATAAAGACATATCTGAGACTGGGCAATTTACAAAGGAAAAAGGCTTAATGCACTTACAGTTTCACATGGCTGGGAAGGCCTCACAATCATGGTAGAATGCAAGGAGAAGCAATTAACATCTTACATGGATGGCGGCAGGCGAAAGAGAGCTTGTGCAAGGCAACTTCATTTTTAAAACCCTCAAATCTTGTGACACCCATTCACTATCACAAGAACAGCATGGGAAAGACTTGCCCCCATAATTTAATCATCTCCTATCAGGTTCCTCCCACAACACATGGAAATTATGGGAGATACCAGATGAGATTTGGGTTGGGACACAGACCCAAATCATATTATTCAACCCCCAGCCCCTCCCAAATCTCATATCTTTACATTTCAAAACCAATCATGCCTTCCCAACAGTCCCCAAAGTCTCAACTTATTTCAGCATTAACTCAGAAGTCCATAGTCCAAAGTCTCATCCGAGACAAGGCAAGTCCTTTCTTCCTATAAGCCTGTAAAATTAAAAACAAGTTAGTTGCTTCCTAGTTACAATAGGGGTACAGGCATTGGGTAAATACAGCCATTCCAAATGGGAGAAATTGACCAAAACAAAGGGGCTACAGGCCCCATGCAAATCCAAACTCCAGCAGGGCAGTCAAATCTTAAAGCTCCAAAATGATCTCCTGGAATCCCTGTCTCACATTCAGGTCATGCTGATTCAAGAGGTGGGTTTTCATGGTCTTGGGCAGCTCTACCCCTGTAGCTTTGCAGGGTACAGCCTCCCTTCCAGCTGCCTTCACAGCCTAGTATTGACTGTCTGTGGCTTTTCCAGGCACACGGTGCAAGCTGTTGGTGGATCTACCATTCTGGAGTCTGGAATATGGTGGCCCTCTTCTCACAGCTCCACTAGGTAGTGCCCCAGTAGGGACTCTGTATGGATGCTCTGACTCCACATTTCCCTTCTGTACTGCCCTGGCAGAGGTTCTCCATAAAAGCTCCACCTCTACAGCAAACATCTGCCAGGGCATCCACGTAAATCTTCTGAAATCTAGGTCCCAAACCTCAGTTCTTGACTTCTCTGCACTCTCAGGCTCACCACCATGTAGAAGCTGCCAAGGCTTGAGGCTTGCACCCTCTAAAGCCATAGCCTGAGTTCTGAATTGGCCCCTTTCAGCCATGGCTGGAGTGGCTGGGACACAGAGCACCAAGTCCCTAGGCTGCACCCAACATGGGGACCGTGGGCCCAGCCCATAAAACTACTTTCTCCTCCTAGGCCTCCAGGCCTATGATGAGAGGGGCTGTTGTGAAGACCTCTGACATGCCCTGGAGACATTTTTTTCATTGTCTTGGGGATTAACATTTGACTTCTCATTGCTTATGCAAATTTCTGCAACCTGCTTGAATTTCTCCTGAGAAAATGGGATTTTCTTTTCTATCACATTGTCGAGCTGCAAATTTTCTGAACTTTTATACTCTGCTTCCCTTAAAAAACTGAATGCCTTTAACAGCACCCAAGCCACCCTTGAATGCTTTGCTGCTTAGAAATTTCTTCCACCAGATACTCTAAATCATCTTTCTCAAGTTCAACATTCACAATGCCACCACTCTCTTTGTTAAAACGTAACAAGAGTCACTTTCGCTCCAGTTCCCAACAATTTCATCTGCATCTGAGACCACCTCAGTCTAGACTTTATTGTTCATATCACTATCAGCATTTTGGGCAAAGCCATTTGACAAGCTTCTAGGAAGTTCTAAACATTCCCACATTTTTCTATATCCTTCTGAGCCCTCCAAACTGTTCCAGCCTCTGCCTGTTACCCATTTCCACCCCACTCTACTGGTGCCAATTTTCTATATTAATCTGTTTTCACACTACTGATAAAGACATACCCAAGACTAGGCAATTTACAAAAGAAAGAGGTTTAATGTACTTATGGTTCCATATGGCTTGGGAGGTCACACAATCATGGCAGAAAGCAAGGAGGAGCAAGCCACATATTATGTGGACGGCAGCAGACAAAGAGAGAGTTGTGTGGGGCAACTCCCATTTTTAAAACCATCATATCTCATGAGACCCATTCACTATCATGAGAACAGCAAGGAAAGGACCTGCCCCCATATTTCAATCATCTCCCACCAGGTCCCTCTCACAACATGTGGGAATTATGGGAGCTACAAGGTGAGATTTGGGTGGGGACACAGAGCCGAACCATGTAATTTGAATATATTATTTTATATGTATCAAATATCTTGAATAGATTATAAAAAAGAAAAAGTAAGATGGGAATAAAATACTCGAAAATGACAGCATGTTAGGCCAGAGGCAGGTTACCAGAACTCGGGTGTTTTTAGGTTCCTCGCAATGTTCTGGATTGGTGTAGAAGTATTAATTTGGGGCTTTAAGCTAGATAGGCATGTTAAAATTTTAAAGATAACAATTAAGGACAGAAAAGAAACAGAGTAAAGAACTTTCAGGGAGGCCGAGGCGGGTGGATCATGAGGTCAAGAGATCGAGACCATCCTGGTCAACATGGTGAAACCCCGTCTCTACTAAAAATACAAAAAATTAGCTGGGCATGGTGGTGCGTGCCTGTAATCCCAGCTACTCAGGAGACTGAGGCAGGAGAATTGCCTGAACCCAGGAGGCGGAGGTTGTGGTGAGCCGAGATCACGGCATTGCACTCCAGCCTGGGTAACAAGAGCGAAACTCCGTCTCAAAAAAAAAAAAAAAAACTTTCAAATCAGAAGTAGTCAGGGGAAAGAAGCATAAAAAGAGAGAAAAGGTTAAAAATACCAAGTAAAAGGTAAAAATAAAACTAAATACATCAGCAACCACAATGAATATAGACTATATTCACCAAATATTGAATATTATTAAATATTAAATATTATTATAAATATTTATTATAAATATTATTATAAATATTAAATATTATAAATATAAATATCAAATATTAAATATTATTACCTAAACAGATGTTTAGGTAAGAATATTTAAAAATCTAGTCAAATGCTTATTTGCAACAGGTATCAAGTACAGAAAACTATATATCAGGGAAACACCAAATAAAGGAAAGTTGGCTTTATGATATCAGAAAACTACTTTAAGGCCAAAAGCATTATTAGACTTGAAAAGGATCACTATATAATGGCAATTTTTAAAAGTTTGCTTCAAAAATATAATAATTTTAAACTAGCATAATAACATGGCTTCAAAATATATCGGGGTAAAAATCTATGATAGACAAGTAAGCTGCCTCCCATCTAACCTCCAGAGAGATTTCAATCCTAGACCCATTTACTTGGGATCTGTCTCCCTCCCCACCTTTACCTCACATTCCCCACCCTGTGCTGTGCAGTTTGTGTTTCCAAGGTTGCCATGTCAGCCAGATTTTCACTGCTTGGTCAATGGGAAGTCATTTTTCTCTTTCCGCACCTAATGTTGCATCTCCAGCAAGAGCAGCATCTCCATACTGTTCCAAATGGCGCCTATCAATCCTCCCCTTGGTTCCAGTCATTCAATTTCCCCCTTTTGTTCCTAGAGCCTAGGAGTAGTCATCATTCCCTGCTAGTACCAATCTCTAGGTTTTCCTCTATTTTCTCTTTGACTTTTCAGCTCACCCACCACCAGGGTAACCAAGTGGATGCATTACGTTTCCCTTTTATCAGGTCCTAAGATTGACTCCTGTGTTTCTACTTGAAACCTGTATTAGTTTTCCAAAGTCTCTATGACGAGTTACCACATATTTAGTGGCTTAAGACAACGAAAATCTATTATCCAACAGATATGTAGGCCAAAAATCTGGTGGATTTTTCTGGTTTCTGTGCTTTGAGTCTCATAAGGCAAAAATCACGGTGTTACTGGGCTGCATTCCTTTCTAGAGACAAGAATTTGTGTCCAGTGACATTCAGGTTACCAGCAGAATTTAGTTCCATGTGGTGGTAGGGCTGAGGTCCGGATCCCTTGCTGGCTGTCATCTGGGAACTGCTCTCAATTACTAGAGGCTGCCTCCCTCATGGCCTCCGTCCTTCATCTTTAAAGCCAGGAAGTATGTCAATTCCTCATGATGCTGCATCTTTTCTGTCTCTTCTGTCTCCTCCTCTTTTGCCATATTTCTCTCATTGACTCTTTTGCCTTCCTTTTCTGACTTTAAGCGCCCATGCAATGATACTGGGCCTACTTGAATAATTTAGAATAATCTCCTGACTTCATGCCAGCTGATTAGTAACCTTAATTCCAACTGCAAAGTGTCTTTTGCCATGCACCATCACATAGTCACAGGCCTAATACCAGTGAGTGAGGATTATGGAAGACAAAATTATTGTCTCTAATAATTTTGGAGACACTATATTGTTCCTAAGAATTTTTTGCTTCTTCCATCTTGAGACTGACTTGACCTATAAGGGGTGACTCCCAACACAAACTGGGGTGAAAAGGAAAATTATTCTGAAGGTGTACGCTTAGGCCTCGCATTGTTCTCTCAGCCCTCTGGGAGCTCCAGGGGAGTGGTTCGAGGCCTCCCAAAAAATTAGCACAGAGGGTAAGCTAAGTGATTAGGACTACATGCCTTCTTCCTTTTCTCATCAGCATTTTACAGTAGGAAGCAAAGGCTCAGAGAGACCAAGCCATTGCCTAAGGTCATAAAATTGGTTAATGGCAAAGCAATGAAAATAGTTTAAATTCATTCATTCATTCATTTATCTATCAAATAACACTTGCTAAGCCCTAATATGCTGAGCGCACTGGGGAAACGAAACACGAAATAAACCTCGCCCATCCACCTTGCAGAGATTCGTGTTTATCTAGGACACAAATGCAATAAACATGTTTGCATGCTTGATACTCGTTTCTTGAAATTTCCCACACATTTTTACATAGAAATTTAATTTGCTTCATGAACATCTGCTTTAGCTCAAATGCAGCTGTTGGAGTAGTGGGCCCTGATTCAAATCTAGGCTGTGTATTCTTAGGCAATTCACTTAGTAATAGTGCTTACCTAATAGGGTTGCTGCATGCAAATCATTTAAAACTGGCATGTAACAAACATTTAACACATGATAGCTGTCATCATTATCATTAGTATTTAACCTTGAGCCTTAGTTTTATTGTTTCTAAAGTGAGAACGATAATAACCATCTCAAGGGGTGATTTGAGAATTAAATGACATGGTATATGTATACATAACATCCAGTGTGCACATGCCCTCACTCCGTCCTCAGCAACCTCACTAACAAACTTATTAATTGTATATCTTATATCATTAAAAAGCACTGCAGGGATGGTTTTTGATGAAGAAGACAGCAACAGGCTGAAGATTTTAGGATTCTTTAATGGATCTGAAATTAGGCAAGGGGCTTGGCCTTTCCGATCCTGTTTTCTCATTCATGAAGAACAGGTTGCTAAGATGCTAGATCCCAGAACCCAGAATTCTTCTGTTGCTTTAGAAATGAAACCAGAAATAAAGTCTTCTTCTCCTATTGAGTTTGTAGATTAACCAGAGAGTTAAACCATTCTCTGGAAATGTAAACTTCCAAAATGTACTAGATTTGCAAATCTCTTTCAGCACAAAGTTTTGGAAGTCAGTCTCACTGCTCATCTACTTCTCCTTTTGTTGATGTGGCTGGTCTTCCTGGGGAGCTCTTGGATAATCCAAAAGATGAGACAAGAAACCTGAAGCCAGGAGAGATCCAGAGAGGCACCTAACACGAGAGTGAGCCAGACCCTAGGGAGACTGGGTTCTTCTTGTCCAGAGATGCTGCTCAGGAGGAAGCTGCAAACCGAGGCTGTCAGAAGCGGCAGTGTGAGGACAGAACCCTAAGAGGGTCGGGAAGTAGTAGAAAGGTGGCTCTTATGAACACACACCACTATCCACTGAGCGTGCTGCACCCACCCCTGGAGCTCGGTCCCCCATGTTTGGACCTGTCAGGTCTCCCCGTTGAAGGAGGCCATGAAGCTTCCTGTATTACAGGAGGAAGGCCAAGAACAGTACTAGGAGATCCAGGAGGAAAACATTCCAGGTTGCCCCAGAACCAAGCACAGAGACCATGCTCATTCAGGAGGGGAGGATTTGTCTGACAGAGAGAAGCCAGCACCCCCAAAGCAGGGCCATGCCCTTACCCACCTCAGAAAGGGATCTTTGGGTTTTGCTACAAACAGACTCTGTTAAGCCACCTTGAATAATATAGATTTGTTGTCAATAAGAACATTAAACAAAAGAGACAGGATCACAAAGAAAGCCAGTTTGTCATCTGAAATCTAAGGAATCACCAATCCTGGGACTTTAGTGTTTCTTCTCTCCTTCTATTTGTGTCTTTTTGTTCTTCAACTCTTATACACTGGTTTATTTTATGTATTTCTCCGGGTGAGGTTCCAATAGGAGAAATCTTGCTGATTAGGGTCATTCCATAGTCCTCCCTCACTTTTCAGGCTGGGCTTGGCTTCCCTATGACTCAGTAGCCAGCGTAGGAATCAGCTGCCATCAAGTCCAATATTCACTACTAATCCAGGAATATTAAATAGCAACTCTTCATTCAAGAGACTATCTAGGGTCACTTTTTGTCAATGGGGCTGTTACCCTTTGAAGGGGATGATGATTTTTCTGCCTCTGTGATGTGCATGTCTAGTGAATATCCATCTTTGTCCATGTAACAAACAACAACTGAGTTTAGTTAATGGGCCCATGCCTACCAACCTCTGGGCACTTAGGATGGGGCCATTCCTGGCCCACCGGATCCAGTCAGTGGCAGTATCTGGAAGGAAGAAGTTCCAACCTAGGAATGGATCTCACGGGGACTTGATCTCTCAGGCTTATGAGTGACAGGAGGAGAAGTCAAGGAGGAAGTAGATGGCAGACCCTAACCAGAGAGAAGGGGTCTGAGAGGATGCAGTTCCTGCGGTTGTCCTGCGTGGATTTTTGCCACAGCCTTAGGGTTGTCCTTGACGTAGTCACTGGTATCACCACCCCTTCATCAGGTGCGTTCCTTCTCGTCTATGTTCCAGGTGATAATGCTAAAAATAATGCTCATACCTATACGTTCATTTTTGGGGGAATCAGACAGACGTGGGGTCTATCTCTGGCTCTGCATCCTTGATAAAGCCATTTAATGTCTCTGGGTTTCATGTGTCCTCATCTACAAAACTATGCTAAGAAAATCTTCCTCATATATTCTTTATACATGACCACTGTATTTGGAACATTCTTTTTCTAACTATTGATATGTGATTTGAAAAAAGAATGTTTGACTCTTAAAAGCAGTGTTGTTCATTCTGCAACAGAAATAGATGAGGACTTGGAACAGAGAGGAGGAAGGACTTCCAGGGCAGCAATGTGAAGATGGAAGGGGAATGGTTTGAGGGTTCCTGAGGTCATGGGCCCTAGAACCTGTTTCTTCAATAGCACTCCCGGGGGCTGGCTGTTGCCCTGGTATGAAGGAATCAAGAGCTATAATGTCAGGCCATTGTTGACTCAGAGAATCCTTGGCTGATGTGACGCTGAGAGGGGCAAGAAGGTCCTTCCCCAAAACACCACTGGAAGCCCCTATCCAGTCTCCCATTAAATTCCTGGGATTGAGAAGCCCAGAGAACACTGCAAGGAGAGGTCTCCACTTGCCCTGTCAGCAGATGAAATAGCCCAATACTAAGAGCATCACCCAGGTATCCAGAAAGAAATGTGTGATCTCTGGAGGACAAATAACTAGGCATATCTTCTGTTTTTAAGACCTGGGCCATGTGATAGTTACAGAAGCAACAACAAAGGAAAATGGAAACTAAAAATGGGTTTACCACATTGCCAAGTTTTTTCTCCAAGAACTATTTTGAGGCAAGACTGGATCTTTTGGATGGAGAAAACCTTGGGGTTCTTGGATAATTCAGAATAGGAGAGGAGGACATATGGGCTAGTCTGCTAATATGGATACATGGGTGCTGTAGACAACTTTAATCTGGAAAATCAAAGTGACACATATCTTACGCATGCCCACAGTAGGGAAAGGGGTCATACAGGTTATTGTGTTATTATTCTGGGAGTACTACAAGGATGTCAGCCTGAAAGAGATGATCTTCTATGCCTTTTCCATAGCTTTCCAATGACTGGAAGTCTGTCCAAAGATTCATAGCGGTTCAGGTGTGTTTGGTCCACTTAGAGAGAGAGATTAACCAGTTAACCTGCTGCACTGGGCTATGATTACTCTGAAATAGACTGGCCCAGGTATCTCAGTACTGTCAGAGTCTAGAGTAGAGACTGCAGGGCTAGGTCCATGACTGCTTCTTGGAGCTTAAAGTTAACATGCAGCTTTTGTCTACAACAAAATCCAACAGAGCATGCTCAGAGCAGTAGGGCTGAGTGAGCTGTGAACAAAAGATGGTTTCCAATCAGTCTGGAAGCAAGCAACTTGCCCCCACTTGTTATAATCTTGTCTTAGTATGTAATTCATCATTTACTGTACATCCTCCTCAAATCCTTTGCCCAAACTTAAGATACAATATTCCGTCTCCAAAAAGCAAAATCATAATGGAGTTTAAGCTCAAATTCTGCTCTGTGCACAGCTGTGCTATTAATTTTGGCATTTAAGCTTCATTCATGAACCACTTAACACCCCACGTACCAGGATGTTTTGGGTAACTATGATGAAATTTATATAAAGAAAATAATTTAAATATCAGTCCAATTCACATAGATTAATTTAGTTCAAATGTAATTTAGTTTTTCTAAATTTGCAATGCGGAATAAGTTATTATTTTTTTAGTAAAATAAAAAAGGATCTTTTCTCACCTTTCCCTAGCTGTACAGGAAAATGAACAAGATTTGGTCATCTAGAACTTCCACTTCCGCCAGTGAAAATTCTAGAAGCTTTCAGTTAATGAAATACTTCCAAGTCAATGGGTTATTGAATAAAGAAGGAATTGCCTTTTGGGAATGTATTTTGGAAGGTAAAGAGTTTAAATCTGAACTGGGAACCTGAGTGACAAAAAACATGATCCTAGAATATTATATGAGTTAGTGTTTGGTTGAATTCAGCATGTGGTTTGTGATTCTACTGAACAATATATAAAGATACAAGGAAAAAAGAATTAGCATGCATTTGTACTTAATTATATGCCAGGTACTATGCTTGGTACTATGAATACATTATTTTATTGAAGGTTATCCTTAAAGTTAACCTCCATGTTTCCTTATTTATACAATTCTTCATAATAATAGTACTTGCACCATAGAACGGTGAAATTATGTGTATAAAAAGCTCAACAAATGTTGCGTGTTGTTTCTGTGGCTGCTGCAAGTAATGATAGAGTTAATACTGCAAGGTAGGTACTGCCTGATTTGCACCCAATTAAATAGCCAGAAAGCAATAAACCCTGCACTTAAACCAGATTTCTAGACTCCAGACCCTCTGCTGTTTTCACTGTGCTTGGTAAGAATGTATAATCACATTTTTACTCTAAGTCAACTAACAAAACATTTTCTTTTCTTTTTTGTTAATGAAAGAAAGAAAGAAAGAGAAAGAGAAAGGGGGAGAGAGAGCAAGAGTCTTGCTCTATTGCCCAGGCTGGAATGCAATATAAAAATAGGTATTAAAAACTTCTTTTATGCCGATAATTGTGCTTAACAGCGGAGACAGGAAGGAATAAGGGAAGAAAATAACAAACAGCCAACCAATATTTCATTTACAAAACATTTTTCTAATACATAGATGTGAAAGGAAGGAAAACTAGCTAGTGATTCCAATACATGCTTTTGAGTAAGAGAGTTCTGGTTTTAAAAATGTAGCCATCACCATCTATAAGCTGTGTGACCTTGGACACATTCTTTAACTTCTGTGACCCTTACTTATTTTGTCTGTAAAATTTAAAACTCCTCTGAGCTTTAATATTGCATTAGTTAAGGTAATGCTGATTTTATAACAAATAAATCCTAAAATTCCATTAGCGTGGGGAAAAGAAGTTTATCTCTTATTCATGTGAAGTAGGAGCTGTAGCAAGGCAACTGGGGAGAGTGTTGGGGAACTGTTCCATGCAGTGATTCAAGTATCCAGGCTGATGGACTCTCCACCATTTTCAACATAAAGATTATAAACTTGTTTTGTTTTGTTTTTATTTATTTTTTAGACACAGAGTTGTTCACTGTCACCAGGCTAGAGTACAGTGGTGTGATCATAGCTCACTGCAGCCTCCACAAGTAGCTGGGATCCTCTCTGTGCTGAAGGGATCCTCTCACCTCAGCCTCCCAAGTAGCTGGGACTACAGGCATGCACCACCACATTCAGCTATTTTTTAAAAAGTATTTTTAGTAGATACAGGATCTTGCTATGTTGCCCAGGGTGGTCTTAAATTCCCGGCCTCCAATGAGTCTCCTGCCTCAGCCTTCCAAAGTGCTGAGATTATAAGCACAGACACTCAGCTAGCAGAGAAGAGGGAGGATGGAGAATTCCTCAGAGGATTTCTATTAGCCAAGCCTAGAGGTGGTATATATCATTTTCACCCACATTCTGTTGGTCAGAACTCAGACACATAGGTATACCCCAATGCAGGGGAGGCTGAGAAATGTAGTCTAGCTGCATGTTGTGAAGGAAGAAAAAAAGACCCTAACACCCTTAGATTATCTGTGCAATAAAGATATCACGTAATTTTAAATTAAATCTAACATACCTTATAAAGTTTGTTGGAATGATTAAATTAAACAACATGTATAAAGCATTTAACATGATGCCTACACATGGTATGTATTCATAATTGGCAGTTATTATATTAGTATAATTATTATATAAAGACCTAAATAGATTGAGCTTCAGAGACCTATGGGACAATATCAAACAGTCTAACGTAAACATCATAAGGCCTAGAAGAATAGCAAAGTGAGAACAGGGCAAAACAATTAAAGAAATAATGGTCAAAAATTTCTGATTTGATTTTTAAGATTAGCTTATAGATCCAGAAGGCTAAAGAACCTCAGGCTAAATAAATATAAAAAACACCATGGTTAGGACATCATAATGAAGCTAACAAAAGTCAAAGATAAAGAGAAAATTTGAAAGCAGCCAGAATAAAATGACACATTACATTCAGGGGAAAAATAATACAATTATTGCTTCTCATCATAAACATAAAAGACCAACAGACAATAGAACTCCTTCCTTAAGGTGTTGGAAGGGTAAATACGTCAACCTAGAATATCAATAGCTAGTATATTTGTCATTCAAATACAAGGATGAAATATAGATAATTTCAGATAAACAACAGCTGAGAGCGTCTGTTGCCAGCCAACATGCATTGCAAGAACAGAAAAAGGGTATTCTTCAGGTTGAAGGAAAATGACACGAGATGGAAACACTGAAGAAAGTGTTAAAGAGCATGAGAAGTGGTAAATGTTAAATATAAAGAATATACTTTTTATTTTTTTAACTTTTATTTTAGGTTCAGGGGTACCTGTGCAGGTTTGTTACTTAGGTAACCTCATGTCATGTGGGTTTGTTACACAGATTATTTCATCAGGCAGGTACTAAGCCTAATACCCTACTGTTATTTTTCATGCTCCTCTTCCTCCTCCCATCCTCACCCTCAACGGGGCCCCAGCATCTATTGTTCCCTTCTTTGTGTCCATGTGTTATCATTTAGCTCCCACTTATAACTGAGAACATGCGATATTTGGTTTTCTGTTCCTGTGTTAGTTTCCTAAGGATAATGGCCTCCAGCTCCATCCATGTTCCCGCAAAAGACATGATAAATTAAGGATACATAATGTTAGCCCTAGATCAAACACTAAAGCATAATTTTTTTATTATACTTTAACTTCTGGGATACATGTGCAGAACATGCAGGTTTGTTACATAGGTATACATGTGCCATGGTGGTTTGCTGTACCCATGAACTCATCATCTACATTAGGTATTTCTCCTAATGCTATTCCTCCCCCAACTCCACACCCCCTGACAGGCCCCAGTATGTGATGTTCCCCTCCCTGTGTCCATGTGTTCTCATTGTCCAACTCCCATTTATGAGTGAGAACATGTGGTGTTTGGTTTCCTATTTCTGTGTTAGTTTGCTGAGAATGATAGTTTCCAGCTTTATCCATGTCCCTGTAAAGGACATGAACTCATCCTTTTTTATTGTTGCACAGTATTCCATGGTGTATATGTGCCACATTTTCTTTATCCAGTTTATCATTGATAGGCATTCGGGTTGGTTCCAAGTCTGTGCTATTGTGAACAGTGCTGCAGTAAACATGCATGTGCATGTGTCTTTATAGTAAAACAATTTATAATCCTTTTGGTATATACCCAGTAACGGGATTACTCAGTCAAATGGTATTTTTAATTCTAGATCCTTTAGGAATCACCACACTGTCTTCCACAGTGGTTGAACTAATTTATACTCTCACCAACAGTGTAAAAGCATTCCTGGCCAGGCGAGGTGGCTCACACCTGTAATCCCAGTACTATGAGAGGCTGAGGCAGGCAGATCACAAGGTCAGGAGTTCTAGACCAGCCTGGCCAATATGGTGAAACCCCATCTCTACTAAAAATACAAAAATTAGCTGGGCATGGTGACATGCACCTGTAGTCCCAGCTACTCAGGAGGCTGAGGCAGGAGAATTGCTTGAACCCAGCAGGCAGAGGTTGTAATGAGCCAGGATCATGCCACTGCACTCCAGCCTGGGCAACAGAGTGAGACTCTGTCTCAAAAAAAAAAAAAAGTGTTCCTATTTCTCCACATCCTCTCCAGTATCTATTGTTTCCTGACTTTTTAATGGTCATCATTTTAACTGGTGTGAGATGGTATCTCATTGTGGTTTTGATTTGCATTTCTCTAATGAGCAGTGATGATGAGCTTTTTTTCTTATGTTTGTTGGCAGCATAAATGTCTTCTTTTGAGAAGTGTCTGTTCATATCCTTTGCCCACTTTTTGATGGGGTTGGTTTCTTCTTGCAAATTTGTTTAAATTCTTTCTAGATTCTGGATATTAGCCCTTTGCCAGATGGATAGATTGTAAACATTTTCTCTCATTCTTTAGGTTTGCCTATTCACTCTGATGATAGTTTCCTTTTGCTGTGCAGAAGCTGTTTAGTTTAATTGGATCCCATTTGTCAATTTTGGCTTTTGTTGCCATTGCTTTTGGTGTTTTAGTCATGAAGCCTTTGCCTATGCCTATGTCCTGAATGGTATTGCCTAGGTTTTCTTCTAGGGTTTTTATGTTTTTAGGTCTTACATTTAAGTATTTAATCCTTCTTGAGTTAATTTTTATATAATGTATAAGGAATGGGTCCAGTTTCAGTTTTCTGCATATGGCTAGCCAGTTTTCCCAACACCATTAATAAAAGAGGGAATCCTTTCCTCATCGCTTGTTTTTGTCAGGTTTTTCAAAGATCAGATGGTTGTAAATGTGTGTTGTTATTTCTGAGGCCTCTGTTCTGTTCCATTGGCCTATATATCTGTTTTGGTACCAGTACCATGCTGTTTTGATTACTGTAGCCTTGTAGTATAGTTTGAAGTCAGGTAGCATGATACCTCCAGCTTTGTTCTTTTTGCTTAGGATTGTCTTGGCTATATGGGCTCCTCTTTGGTTCCATATTAAATTGAAGGTAATTTTTGCTAATTCTGTGAATAAAGTCAATGGTAGCTTGATGAAGATAGCATTGAATCTATAAATTACTTTGGGCAGTATGGCCATTTTCATGATATTGATTCTTCCTGCCCATGAGCATGGAATGTTTTTCCATTTATTTGTGTCCTCTCTTATTTCCTTGAGCAGTGGTTTGTAGTTTTCCTTGAAGAGGTCTTTTACATCCCTTGTAAGTTGTATTCCTAAGTATTTTATTCTCTTTGTAGCAATAGTGAATGAGAGTTCACTCATGATTTGGCTCACTGTTTGTCTATTATTGGTATATAGGAAGGCTTGTGATTTTTGCACATTGATTTTGTATCCTGAGATTTCCTGAAGTTGCTTATCAGCTTAAAGAGATTTTGAGCTGAGATGATGGAGTTTTCTTTTTTTTTTTTTTTTTTTTTTTTTTGAGACAGAGTCTCACTCTGTCACCAGGTGCCAGGCTGGAGTGCAGTGGCGCGACCTCGGCTCACTGTAACCTCTGCCTCCCAGGTTCAAACAATTCGATGGAGTTTTCTAAATATACAATCATATAATCTGCAAACAGAGACAATTTGACTTCCTCTCTTCCTATTTGAATACCCCTTATTTCTTTCTTTTGCCTGATTGACTTGGCCAGAACTTCCAATACTATGTTCAATAGGAGTGGTGAGAGAGGGCATCCTTGTCTTATGCCAGTTTTCAAAGGGAATGCTTCCAGCTTTTGCCTATTCAGTATGATATTGGCTGTAGGTTTGTCATAAATAGCTCTTATTAAAGAATAATTTTAAAAGATAGTAATAAGAAGCCAATACAGAAAACAAAACAGAATTTTTGTTCCAAAAATAATTGATTAATCCAAAAGAAGGCAGAAAATTAGCATGAGAAAAAAACAGAAGGAATAAATGAATAATAAAGAGCAAAATAATAAGTTTAAACTCTAAGACATTAGTAGTACATTAAATGTAAATTAACTAAATAATTGAAAGGCAGAAGGTATAAATCTAGCTTTTAAAAGCAAAAATTAATATGCTACAAGAGATGTACTCTAAATAGATAAAAATAAGTTGAAAACTAAAATTACTCTCTGTTTTGAGTTCTCTCCATAAAATATAAAAATATAAAAACAATTTAAAGAAAATTAAAGAAGGACAAGAACAGAAGTCAATAAAATAATAAAACAACAGACAATAGGAAAATAAACAAAGTTGAAAGTTAGGTCTTTGAAAATTAATAAAATTGATAAACTGCAGTAAGACTACCCATGAAATAAAAAATACACAAATGACTAATATCAACAAAAATGGCCACAGGTGAGGAATATTACTACAAACCTTGCAAAAATTTAAAAGGTAATAAAGAAATATAAGCAATTTTATTACCCAAAATTGTGAAACAGATGAAATGGACAAATTGTTTGAGAATACAACTTACAAAAACTAAAGTACGCTCAAAAATAAATGGAAAACCTACATAGTCCTATATATGTTTTAAAAATTTAATTTAAACACAGATAGCCACATAGAAAACCACAGGCACAGGTGATTTTACCAGTAAATTCTATGAAATATTTGTGAAGGAACAAATACCAATATTACACAAATCTTTTAGAAAATAGAGAAAAGAACAATTCCCAGCTCACTTTTTGAGGCCAATGTAATCCTGATACCAAAAACAGATAAAAACATTATGAGGGAAAAAAATAACAGCCAATATTTCTCATGTGCCTAGACACAAATGTCATTGTAAAAGCAGCAAACCACGATATATAAAAAGAATAAATGTTACGACCAAATGAGTTTTACCCAGGAATACAAGGTTCATTCAATATTTGAAAATCAGTCCATTCGCTACATTAACCAAATAAAGGGGAAAAAATGTGATTAGTATGATCATCTGAATAGATGCAGGAAAAGCATTTAACAAAGTGCAGCACACATTCCTGACAAAACCCTTTAAAAACTAGGAATAGAAGAAAATTGTCTCAATTTGATACAGAGCACCAATGAAAAAAACTACACTTAACAAAATAGTTAATAGTAATGTTTTTCTCCTAAAAATGGGAAGCAGATATTTTCCGCCTAATTTATTCAAAATTGTAATAGAGAACTTCATGAAATAAAGCAAGATAAAGCAAAAGAAGCATAATGATTGAAAAGAAAGATGTAGTATTATTTCTATTCACAGATCACTGAGAATCAAGGACACTCTGAATCAGCCCTGGACACCAAACCCCAAATTCCTCTGCATGAGGAAGAAATGTCTTATTTATGGTCCTGCTAATTGGTTTATTTTTTATTCACAGCTAAACCTAATCCAAGACAAAATAGACAAAAGCTTTGCTGTCTGTGGGCCTTCTCTCAAGTATGCTGACATAAAGTAAACTCTAAGACCTCTGCTCTCTGTATCTCTCAATTCAATTTCTACATTACCAATAGAGAATTTGTTTAGCCAAGCCTGGGTGAGGTGTTCATTGTTGGTCTAATCAACTGTCACCAGGAAGGGGAACATATGGCAGAAATCCACTGTTAAAGACCCTACTATGTGCATAGGGAAGTGAAGGAAAAGCATTCCTAGAGGAAAAGGATTGTGATGAACTCTGCAAAACTCCAAAAAGTGTCTTCTAGGGTGAATTTGGACATAGCTCTCTAATCCTTACTTTCTTCATCTGTAAGATCAGTGTAATAATAATATCTCCTTCCTAAGGTCAGCATGAGGATTAAGTGAGAAATGTAAAGCTTATTAGATAATGCGTATGCGTAACAAACTATTCCCAATCCTACTTCTAACAGCTAAACTCCTGCACTTCTTTCAAGTTCTATCTGAGCCATCACTTCTTTTAAAAATCTCTCTGCAGCTCCCAAACTCTGGATGAGCTTCTCCAAACAGGCATTCCCATTTGAACTCTATTATTCCCCATTATAGTGTATATCACACTCTAGTATCATTGCTTTTTCAGTTATCCAGCTCCAGGATTAGTGTCTGAGTGCCATAAAGGCAAGGAATAAGTTTTATGCACTATTTTATCCTGTGTCCAGAACAGGGCTTAACTAAGTTCATTTGTTAATATGAACTTAACAAATACTTGTTTAATAAACAATGTTGACCCCTTTATTAAAAAAAATGAATGTGATTACCTCATCAACTTGTCACATTTTACAAATGAAGAAACTGAGGCTTGAAAAGTTAAATAACTCACTCTAGTTTATCCCCTCAGTAAATGAGGGAGCAGAATTTGCACCCAGGGCTTATAAAGACAAAAACCATTGTTTTCTCATCATGCCATGATGCCTCACTAAACCAACACCTGGGAGCATCTTCTATGTGTTGGTCGCAGTGCTGTGTAATTCTATATTATCTCATTTAAACTCTGCAACAATCTTTAGAGGCAGGGGTATCTGTTTTATATATAAAGAAATTATGACTCAAAGAAGTAAATTCCGTGCCCAAAGTCACATGGCAGGTAGATAGTAGAACAAGGGTCCAGCTCTTCCCCTTTTTACAGGGACACTATCTATGATTATAAATCAAGTAGCCAGTAAGCCCCAATATCTAGATCCAATATAAGAGATCACCAAGCCTAAGGAGATCAAACTTCCAGACCTGAAAAATTCTGACAGCATTGTCAATCTCAGGATTTTGTCTCACCTCCCCGTCTCCTAGCAGCAGTGCTATACCGTGCTGATGAACTGTTTATAGGTCACCTGAAATATGTTTAAAGATGATTCACACGTGCCTGTTGCAAAGCATCACAGGAGTAATTCCTTTTCCGATGGCTGGGGAAAATTCAAAGGGCAAAGAAAAAAAAATAGCTGAGAAAAAATACAATTCTTGAGCTGGGCACGGTGTCTCAGGCTTGTAATCCCAGCACATTGGGAGGTTAAGACAGGTGGATCGCTTGAGGTCAGGAGTTCAAGACCAGCCTGGCCAATATGGCAAAACCCCATCTCTACTAAATATACAAAAATTAGCCAGGTGTGGTGGCACACACCTGTAATTCCTGCTACTTGGGAGGCCAAGGTATGAGAATCACTTGAACCTGGGAGGCGAAGGTTGCAGTGAGCTAAGATCATGCCACTGCACTCCAGCCTGGGCAACAGAGCGAAATTCTCTCTCTCTCTCTCTCTCTCTCTCCATACACACACACACACACACACACACACACACACGCACACACACACACACATATATATATGAATGATTCTTAGGGTGCTTCAACTCTGTTTATAGATTAGCATTCTCCTCTTTCCTTTTCTCCTTTTAACATTAATATATATTAACTGAATGTGCATTAAAAACACTCAGCAAAAGGCATTATCTTGTTTAAATGATATTTAAGTGCTATTTTATAAATTATTATACATTTCCTCCCTCCCCTCTCATTTTCATGGTTTAAAAAAAAGGAAGATTCACCATGACAGTTGGAAAAATAATAAAAAGCTTGGTAGCATTTCTTCAACAGTTACTTCCCATTATGTCAAACACTCTCCTTTGAGCTAGCAAGATACCATAACTATACTGTTGTAGGACCTCATAGGTTACGAATAAAATGGTGACTCAAGCTCATAAACACTAGAAAAGACTAAGTAGAAAAGTGTGACCTAGAGCCTAAACATCATTCATTTGGCATCATAATAAAATTTTAACAATCATCAAACATTGCCTTCAAATCGTCCTTCCAAAGAAAAGTTAGCTCAGGCTCAAATCAAACTCTTCGAATGCTGTAATTCACCAGTACTGCTGAGTAGAGAGAACTCTAAGCCATGGTCAAGGAAAGCTGGGTCTAGAACCATCTCTGATGCCAACTTGCTCTGTTGTGCCTCTCTCTGGGCCCATTTCTTCACGTGCAGATGACATCATACATCTCTAGGGCAATGCTAAAGTTCTAAACACTAAGGGAAGATGATTGGCAGTATGAAAGAGTGTGGAAGCTGAGGAAGACAGGACCGAGCTTCTTGATACAGGCAGGGGAACCTCATAGGGGAGATGGGATTTAAGATGAAGAGAAACTCACCCTAGCCCTGTGAGGAATGAACCTAGGAAGAATGTGAAGTACAAAGGCCTGTCTGAAGAGGAGGACCTGCAAGGAAGTAAAGAAAGGAAATGTTGAAAGAACATTAAAAGAGAGCAACGAAGTCAGGAGCAGGGTGTAGGACAAAGTCAGAGAACCCCTTGGCCCTCTCTTCCAATTCACTCACTACAAAGGCTGCAGGTACATTTTTCTACCACCCAACTAAAATTATATTCTTTTCCCGTGCAGAATTTTTTAATGACCACCCACTACCTTCAGGACTAAAACAAAAATGAAAACCTACTAGGTTCCTATAACTCTTTACCCTTACTTTCAAAATTCAACAAGCTCTGAAATCTCAAGTTTCTTTATAGGTATTTGAGCAAAATTTGACCTAAACTGACTTGAGGATCAGTATGTTCTGTCTTTCTCAAGTGTGACTATTTGGTGTCAAAAATATTAACAGAATTATTGCTGCCCCAGGCCCCACTGGGACTATTCTAGGATGTATACAATACAATGAAAATATTATATTTCTAAAATCTGAAAAAACTCTAACTCTAAACTATATCTGGTACAAAGGTTTCTGAATCAGGGATTGCAATTTGTATTTTCTTTCTTTCTTTTCTTTTCTTTTCTTTTCTTTTTTTCTTGCACTGTTACCCAGACTGGAGTGCAATGGTGCTATCTCAGCTCACTGCAATCTCTGCCTCCTGGGTTCAAGTGATTCTCGTGTCTCAGCCTCCTGAGTAGCTGGGATTACGGGTGCCTGCCACCACGTCCGGCTAATTTTTTGTATTTTTAGTAGAGATGAGGTTTTGCCACGTTGGCCAGTCTGGTCTCGAAGTCCTGACTTGAGGTAATCTGCCCACCTCGGCCTCCCAAAGTGCTGGCATTACGGGTGTAAGCCACCGCGCCCTGCCCATGATTTGTACTTTCTTATCATAACAAGGATGGTCCCCAGTGGCCAAGCGTTTGCCAACCTCACCCTCTCCTACATCATACTCATTTATGTCCACCATGCTGTGTTCCAGATATAGAGTCCTCATCATGGCCTTATGCTACAATTTTGTCCCCCACCATGGCTTTATACAAGCTTTCCCCACTGCATAGAATAGCCCTACTTCATCTTTTCACCTGGAAAAATGCCTTGCACATTTCAAAGCCCATTTCAAAGTCTGCCTTCTGTATAAGGCCATCCTTTTCCTGTGCAGAATATTTTAATGCCCCTGACCCTGGCCCTGTCCTGTAGTCTGAACACGGTTGGCTACTCACTCTTCTGTGCTTAACCAAACCCACAATAGCATGGGCCACATTTATTATAACCATCTCTTTACAGGATAATGTTTCTCCTCTGATCTGTAGGCTCCTGACAGGCAGAGCCTACCCTACTTATCTCTGACCTCAGCATCTGGCAGAGTTCCTAGTACTAGAGAATGCCTGGTGGAATATGGGAGGCATTCAGCAAAGGGCAGTCCACCAGTCCATTACTCCAAGAAGAAATGAACTAAATACACACCACCACAGTCACTAATGACCCAAAACAAATCAGGATACTTAGAAGCCAAGGCAGAGAGCTCTCCAACTTCCTTCCCTAGAGCATAGAAATCATCCTTTCTTCCTACAGATGCTCTGGTCCTGCACTATCTCTGGCTCTACCCACACCATCAGGAACAGAGCATTCTACCAAGCTCTTCTAAAAGCTGCAGAGCAAAAACATTCTTCTTCCCAGGCCCTCCCAAATAAGGACAAAGCCCAAGTTGTGTCCTACCAATGGTGGCTGAGTATGCAAATGAGACAGTGCATCAGGAGGCCAGGACAGAGAACACTCAGCTACCTTTAGGGACATGATTCTGATTCAAATATAAATGGAATAAATAATAGTAATCAGAACAACAATGATATTGACAAAGAGCTTCAAGCTTCAAGGCTTACAAAGCACTTTTACTTTTATTTTCTCAATCAAATTTGCACAGTCACTCTGTAAAGCAGATATTGTTATTGTGTCCAATTAATAGATGAGAAAACTGAGGCTCAGAGAGAATAAGCATGAATAATAAAGGCTGAAAAGGTAATAAAAAGGATTTGGGGTTAAAAATAGATTGATGTGGGCTGGGCACAGGGGCTCACGCCTGTAATCCCAACACTTTGGGAGGCTGAGGTGGGTGGATTACTTGAGGTCAGGAGTTCAAGACCAGCCTGAACAACATGATAAAATCCCATCTCTACTGAAAATACAAAAATTAGCCAGGCATGCTGGTGGGCGCCTGGATTCAAGCTACCTGGGAGGCTTAGGCATGAGAATCACTTGAACTCAGGAGGCGGAGGTTACAGTGAGCCGAGATCAGGCCACTGCATGATAGAGCAAGACTCAAAAAAAAAAAAATTAAAGAAAGAAAAAAAGTAGATTGATCAGAAGCTCAGATTTGAAGGAGAGCATATTAGCGAAAGACATAGGAAAAAGAGAGGACATAAATTTGGTGGAATAGGCTGATATACTACTAGTGGGAAAGGCAGAAAAGGAGGTTATGGTTCTATGTGTAGAAAAGTGCAGAGCTTTTTTAATATCAGGGAAGAGAAAATGGTGTGATTACAATGAGAATTGGAATTAGCAAAAAACCTGCTGGCCAAGGGATCAAGGCTACCACAAACCGAGGTAAGTGGGACTTGGAATCTACTTCTGATTAAAAGCAATATCTAATTATTACAGAGAATTTAGAAAAACTAGAAAAAAATGAAAGAAACAAATTTTATTTAAGGACATTTTTTAAAACATCCCAAAGTTCCATTATATAAAGTCAAGCTCCTATTTGTTTGCTACACCTGTTTTTAATTTAATGGAGTCTTTTTATTAACATGGATGTTCTCTTGCTTTTCCCTTCCTTATCTTACCCCTGGATGAAAGTAAATATTTTACTTATCCTCATCAACATTCAATATTATTATTCCATTTTAAATATCAGATAATGATGGGGAAATTTTGGAAGAAAGGCTATAACATCCTATTATTATTTTAATTTACATTTAATTGGTTAATTAGGAAACAAAATTTTCTTCACAGCTTTTACCAGTATATTTCATATTTGTCTTTTGCCTATTTTTGTTCTTTGGTCCATTTGTTTACGAGGTCCTGGTATTATTGAATTTATACAAGTTTTATATTTATTTTAAAACGTTATCCTTTGTTGAATTCTCTATATTATTCCAAGTTTTGTTGATTGCTTTTTAATCTTGGTGATTTTTTTGATGTATGAAAGTTTTAAATTTTTATGTAGTCAGATCTTTCAGTCACATCTTTAGTGATTTATTCGGTCAACTTTAAGCTGAGAAACCCTCCCCCTCAGGAGGTTTGATAAATATTCACATCTACTTTCTTCTAGAATTTCTAACAGTTTAGGTTCTTAAATATTTAACTCTTTAAATCATCTGGAATTTATTTTGATGTTCTGAATGAGGTAAAGGAAAATGTTCCAAATGCTTTTTAAAAAATAATAAAACACTTAGCACCTCATATTTTTAGCTGATATTGGCATAAACCTTAAAGGCCAAGTGGCACCCCCATTAAACACTACAAATTTCTTAATAGTGTTTAGTATTTTCTTTCTAATAGCACAACGTACAAAATACACATACTTGCCAGTCACTGCTCCAAGTGAGTTTATCAGCAAGTCACACACCCAGCACATGGTCTCCCTTTTATTATTAAGAAAAGTAAGTAATAAATAAGAAGCAAGGCTCCTACCAATCATTAGCAAATCCTCCAAAGAAAATCCAGCACATATTGGTTGGAGTCTTGTCCCTAGTGGACTTGTGCGATTTCTCTGACTGAATCATTTAAGCAAAGAAAACTTTCCTCCCTTCCGATCACGGTCTCTCCTTCAAAGTATGTGGTGTTCATTCAAAACAGTACATGCAGAAGAAACCAGAATATACATGTTTGCTCTCTCTCCACTCTGGGGAAACAGTCCTGCCTTTCTCTGCCTTCCAGCCCAAAGGTGGCCACGCCTGGTGCTGCACTGAAAAAGATTTGTGGCTTCTTGTCCTGACAGATGCCAGAGTAATGGAATAGCTCTGTACTATGTCCTGGAAAGGCAAGCCAACAAAGCATTGTGCTATTGATGGCTCACATTATAATAGAGAAATATTAGGGGGATATTTCAATAGCCACCCAGAGGAGAAACAGCAGCTATAAGAATGCCACAGACTGTTTCCAAGGAGAGTAAAAGGTACATAAAAAAAAGGGGGGAGGGGCATGAAAAGGGGGTAAAAATGCTTCAGGGGAAAAAAGTCCACTCCGAGAATATATGTTAATGCACAGGCTGTTTACTAGCTTGGTTCTCTAGAGAAGGAGAGTAACAATCCCCAGTATGTGAACTCCACAATTACAGCATTATTAATTTATACAGCACCAGAGACCACACATGGGACCTCATGGTAATTAAGTTACAGATAAAGCCAGGTTAGTTTTCCTCTGAATATAAACAACTGTGTTCTGTTTAACAGACACTCAAAGAAAAACTGGTGGATTTTAAACCAAAGAACAGTGTCTGGTAAACATATATTCAATGCAGATCTGTTAGTAATATAATTTAAAAAAATAAATAAATAAAGGAACTGCCTAGCAATAGATTCAGGAGAGAAGTAGAATAATGAAGATTTAGTCTGTAAGCCATGCCATTTTCCTTAGAAAAGAGAGTAGGCAAATTGGAAGAAAGAGATTTGATGAGTCTCTCTTACAAGGCCTGAATTAGAAATGTGCAAAAGTTCAATCAAACACTGGACCTGGGGATAAAATCCATTGCCATCGTCCCCTGGAATGGCCAGAATTAGACCACGACATAACCTTTACGAGTGGGGTAGACTTGGATCCAGCAATTTTACTTCTAAAAACTCATTCTAAGCAAGTAATCATGGACATGTGCAATGATTTTGTTTCAAAGATGTTCATCACAGCATTGCTTATAACGGCAAAACTTTGTAGTCAATTTACTTTCATCTCACATTTTACTATAAACAAATCTGCATGTCTATGGATATATTTGTGGACTCTCATCTTAAATAATGACAGAGTCTTCCACTGATAAATACATCATAGTTAGTTTAATCAATATATATATAGGGATATAAGAACGATATTACATTAACCCTTTATCATGTTCACAAAACTGAAGAGAGTGCACTAAATAGACATTACACATTTTTATTTCCTGCTTGCAGAACCTCTCAGGAGTACCCTCACCAGCAATTTCAACAAGATTCTAACAAATTTATTTATTTCCAGTAAAATTCCTACTTACATTTTTATTGTATCTAGTTTGCCATTTAAATGATCTAATTTTATGTCAGATTCTCTAAGTCATGTCTCTCAGCAACGCGCATATCAGATACATGCTCAAGTTACTATTTTCAAGATTGTAAAAAATGTACACAGAAGTAAAGCCATTAGAGTGTAGTGGAATTGCATCTAAAGAAAATGTTAAGACCGTTGTGTCAGCTAGCTATCGCTGCATAGTAAATTGCCCAAATATTTAGTGACTTAAAGTGTCAAATATGTATTATCTCATAGTTTCTGAGAGTCGGAAATGCAGCCATGACTTAGCTGGGGCCTCTGGTTCCAATCTATGAGGCTGCAATCAAGGTGTGGGCCGGATCTGCAGTAATCTTAAACTCAGCTGCTACTTTTAAGCCCATTCAAATGGTTATTGACCGGAGTCAGTTCCTCCTGGATTGTTAGACTGAGACTTTCCTTGGTCCTCATTCAACATCTACAGGGCATCACACAGCATGGCAGTTGGCTTAGCCAGAGTGAGAAAGAAAGAAGGCAAGAGAGTGAGTACAAACAAAACAGAAATTACAATCTTTTAGAGCTAGGGTTGCCATATTTAGCAAATAAAAATACAGGACACTCAAAGCAGTGTTAAGTGAGAAATTTACAGCTGCAAATGCATATGGAAAGTAAGAAAGAGAAAAAAAGAAAGAGGAAGAAAGGAAGAAAAAAAGAAAGAGAGAAAGAGAAAGAGAAAGAAAGAAAGAAGAAAGAAAGAGAAAGAAAAAAGAAATAAGGAAGGAAGGAAGGAAGAAAGGGAAAAATAACTAGAAAAATGAGAAGAAACTAAACCCAAAACTAGCAGAAGGAAGAAAATAATAAAGATTAGAGACAATAAATGGATTGGAGAACAGAAAAATAGTAGAGAAAATCAGCAAAACCAAGAGTTTGTTCTGCTAAAAGATTAACAAAATCAACAAACTTTTAATTAAATTAATGAAGAAAAGGAGAGAGGATTCAAATGTAGTGAAATAGGGGACATTTCAACCAATTTTACAGAAATGAAAAGGATAAGAGAATATTACAAGCAATATGCCAACAAATTCAATAACCTAGATGAAATTGACAAGTTCTAGACTGAATTTTAAAAAATACCAAATGGGAACAGGCCAATAACTAGTAAGGAAATAGTTGCACAACACTATTCATAGCAGAACTATTTACAATAGCCAAGAGAGGGAAGCAACAGAAGTGTCCATCAACAGATCAATGGATAAACAAAATATGGCATGTAGATACAATGGAATAGTCAGTCCTGAAAGAAAAGGAAATTCTGACACGTACTACAACAAGGATGAACCCTGAGGATATTATTCTAAGTGAAAAAGCCAGCCACACACATGCCAAAAAATGCTGTGTGAGTCCACTTTTACAAATATCTGGAGGAGTCAAACTCATAGAACCAAAAAGTAGAATGGTGGTTGCTGGACCTAGAGGAAGGGGAAAGTGGTGAGTGGTTGTTTAACGAGTATGGGGTTTCAGCTTTTTGAGATGAAAAAATCTGGTGATTGCCCAACAATGTGAATACACTTAACACCACTGAAGTGCACACTTTAAAATGGTTAAGATGGTAAATTTTATGTTATGTGTTTTGGTGTTTACTACTTTTATTAAAAATAAATGTTTAAAAAAATGTAGAACACCTCATTAAATTTGAATTTCAGATAAACAGTGAATACTTTTTTAGTGTAAGTACCTCCCAAATAGTACATGGGACTTTTTTACACCAAAAAGTTATTCAATGTTTATCTGAAATTTACATTCAAGTTGGCATTCTATATTCTTGCTGGCAATTTTATTTTCAGCCTTATTTCAGAAGTGAAATAGCATTACTTTTACTAAATTCCATTAATTAGAAGCAAGCCACTAGATTCAACCTCACTCTAAGGGAAGAGATTATACAAAGACATGAATACAAGGAGACAGAGATAATTGGGAGCCATTACAGAAGCTGCCTACCAAAGACAGAAAGAGATGAATATTTCTAAATACTTTTATTTTTTCTCTCAGGAATGTGTTTGCAAACCTCTTGAAGGTCTACCTCAGGTAAGATGACTGCATAATATATCATCCAAACCAGAACTCTTTTGAGATCATAAAAAGAGTGGTTGTGGGGAGTGCTACAAATAACTACAGCAGGGCAAAGAAGATAAACAGAACTTTCCTAGGCAAACCCAGAGGTATGGTCACCCGAGTCAAAGATCATATTGTTGGGTGTCTTCCTCAACCATTGGCACAATGCCAACATATGAGGAGTATTTAATATATCTTGCTTATGGAATGCAAAATGATTCTAAGACACACAAAGGTACTTAGGCCACTTGTTGGCTGAGTACAGTCGTTCTCAAGAATTTTTCATCAGAGTCTAATTAGGGAGGCCGAAAACCCCTTTTAACCCATTGAATCTTACCTTTCAATCAAAAAGTACATCGATAACAACAGAGACTTCACTCTAGGAAGTCTCTTAAATCCCAACCGAGGGATGAGTTAGATTATATAGCCATTGGGGTTAGCAGTCGATCTCAACTATCCCAGTGTTATAGTGAAGAGCTCACTGGGTCTCTGGCATTGAAGACTCCTGGACTCGAACCCAGCTCTGAGACTAAGTAGGCACAAAACCATGGGAAAATAAATTGACCCCTCTAAACATCAGCATGCTCATTTAAAATGTTTTTTGATTGAATGTGACAATATGCAGAAAGTACTTAGCACATTTATTCAACATATCAACAAATATTTCAGCATTTACTATGTGCCAATACATAATTCCTGGAAAGCAATAGTCCAAGAATATTCTTGATAGGAATGTATATCACTACACAATCTGGGATTTACCAAAGAGTCCTCAACAAATGAAATTAGAATTCCTAAACTTACAGTAATTTATTATTTTAACAGTCAATCGTACCAGCAACTATAAATCATAACCAGTGTAAGACAATGCTGATAACCCATGGATGAAGAAATTTGCTCCTTCCAAATCACAAACATTTCAATTATTGACATAAATTCTTTCACTGAAAAAACTTTTAAATTTTGTACCCAGACGGTGTGATAGAATAATGAGTTCAAGTTTTCAGTAAACTAAAACTGTTGCCATTTCTAGTTTATGAAAAACAAATGTTTGTAACCCTTCATAACTCACAGTTACTAATTAGTCCTTCTTTATACATAAAAATGAAACGTTATGTGATTTTTCCTATTATGCATGTAAAAATGAAATAAGATACGGTTTTTAGGGATCAGGTTGCAGCCAATTAGGAAAACCATTCCACTTCACCATAAAGACATGAATATAAATAATATGATTATGAATCTAAATTATTTCCAGGCTTGAGTGGGAGCACAGTAAATGTGTAGGTTGTGACATTAGGACTACTGTATTAATTTTCTCTTGCTGCTATACCAAATTACCACAAACGTAGTGGCTTGAAACAACACAAATGTATTAGCCTCTCATTCTGGTGATCAGAAGTCTGACAAGTTTTCATTGGGTTAAAATCAAAGTGTTGGCAGAGCTCCACTCCTTTCTCAAGGCTCTAGGGAAGAATTCAGTTCATAGCCTTTTCCAGCTTCTAAAGGCCACCTGCACACTTTGGCTTACGGCCTCTCCCTCCATCTTCAAAGCCAACAGCAGCAGGTTGAGTGTGTCCACGCTGTATCACTCCGACCTCCTCTTCTGCCTCTCTCCTCCACTTTTAAGGACCTGATCACAGTGTGCCCACCCAGATGGTTCAAAATCAACTCTTTAAAGGTCAACTCATTGTCAATCTTAATTCTATCTACAACCTAATTCCCCTGTGCTATGTAACAGAACATAATGACAGGTTCTGGAGATTAGGTTTTGGACATCTTTGTGTGGTAAGGATATGGGGGAATTGGTCTACACAGCACAGCTGCATTTTCCAAAATGTATTTTGGTCAATATTAGTTCTGCAAGATGGTATATAAGGGAAGGGTTCCATGGGGAAATGTTTGGGAAATGCTGCAGCCTACATCTCATTCTTAGAACTTCACAAGACAGTTTTACATTAAAGAGATGTGCCCAACTAATTCGAAAATGTATTTTCTTTTTAAAGTAACTGTTAACATCCAAACAACTAGTGTTCTGCAGAATGTGATGCCCTCGAACTAGTCCAGAAGTTATGAATTCTGACCTCTGCTTACCAATAGCTCACAGTATGACCCTGAGCCAGCACACAACCCCCTCTACTAACTAAGGGGAGGATGTGGCTTGGATGTAATCTGCTTCACTATTCTACATTTCCTAAAGTGGCCAAAAAGTTTCCTTTTAAACTTGAGATTCTATGAATCACTTTGGCAAACATTTATGGAACATTACTGTACAGGCAGGAAATGAGCTAAACTCTGGGCATAAATTGATATAAAGACCAGGCCCTTTTCTTAAGGATCTAACTCTCCAGTTAGGAACACAAGCATGAAAATGAAAATCTGTAACATGTCTGGTAAATTCCCTAACAGCAGTTAATGCAGAATGCAGAGACAGCGTGGAGAATAGGTGGTTGACTCCATCAAATACCATAGGAGGGGACGAAGTTTGCATGTAAAGGACAGCTGGAATCTTCCTGGTCAAGTGAGAGGGAGAGAAGGATGTCTAAGTATTCATTCTGAAACATAGGTCAAAGATGGAGTGATCAAAATAAAGGAATTTTTACTATAATTCATAAACTATTTGTAATGTGCCAGTGGAATCTATTGAATCACTGAAGCATTGCTAGAAGAGAATAATTCCAATGTTTCTATTATAGAGAGAAGACAAATATTTAAGGGATAGATATCGCAATGACACTGATTTGATCTTTACAAACTACATGAATGCATTAAATTATCATATGTACCCCCAAACTATGTGCATCTATTGTGTATCAATAAAAATAAAAAAAAACAAGTGACTAGACTGAGATCCATAAAAAATTATCCTTTCCCATAGTTAATATCTACTAGACAATTTCTGCCTGACTGTATCACCAAGGATACTACTTTCTAGCATCATCAAGGCCCTTTGGGGGACAAGTTAAAAGACTTGTCCTCATTCCAGAAACAGCCTTGCCTTTCTTTGGCCCTAAGGACATAACAGATGTGATTTATTCAGGCTACAAAATTTACACCAAATTATAGACCTTGCTTTGCATGTCTTAAGGGCCTTTTCATGTTTACTTTCAACAAAGGTGTATTATATTTTTTCTGCAAGCCTTTTGTCAACAGCATGACAAAGAGAGCATGAGTGTTTCTAAATTACCCTTGCCTCTTGCATGACTAGAAGAGAAAGTCATGCAGGTTGGATATCTGTTTGTTAACAAGAACACAGGAATATATTTGTTGTTTTTATTTGGACACATTCTTTTTTCCAGTTCCACTTAGAGTTGTGGGATGTTACTGGAAGGCCACCCATGTTCAGTTGTTATTGCCATTGTTGCTAAGAACAGGGGAAAGGAATCAAAAGGGCAATTGAGAAATGTTTTCTTCAATAGAAAACTCAGAAAAATAAATAAACCAATGTACATAACAATGTACTACTTACCCAAAGAGTTAGACCTCAAAAGAAGACCTCATATATCTCCATAGAGATGAGGATAAAAATAAAACACAAGGGAGCTAACGATTGTTAAACTGCTGCATCGTGCCAAGTATTGTGTTTAATGTTTTCTTCATTTAATCTTCAAGACAATTCTTTGCAGTAGGCCAAACTCCTACAAATCAATCTCCAGAAAGACCATAACAAAAGTCTATAAATGCAAATAAACCAGTACCAGCCTGTGTACCATAAATCTCATGGGGCCCCGTGTGCTCTTTCTACGGGGTCTCTAGGATGCTGGAGGTGTTTTTTCTAAATTCACAGCCACCTTTTTCAAGCTCTGGGCTGTCCATGAGGAGTTGCTCATGAAAACCCCTGAAGCTGACATCTCATTTTAGCCCCCCATCTACAGATCTCTGGGAGAAAACTGGTATTTTGCCAAGTGTCTCACCTGTGGTGTTCTCAAAGTTATCAGCTTTTAAATTGCCAAAATAGGTCTTGCTTTCTGCCATCCTTGCCACACCACACCATACTGAGATCCATGCAGAAGTAGAGAGAAAGTCTACCTACTTTGTGTCTCACTTTAACCCCTGGGCACCAAAGGTAAACCTTCAGGACCATTATGAAAACATCTCATTTAGCTTCTAGTAAGCACCCCCTCCAGATTAGACACTGCCTTAAGGCTGATCTTAAAGACAATAGTCTTACATGGACTCCATGTAAGCCTCCCCTTTTCCTCCCTACACTCAGGCATCTGCAAAGACCTCTGATTTCATTCTCCCTGGGCCAAAATTCCTCATGCCGACTGATTTCTAGCAGGACAGACCTATGCATTCATCAGATACACAAAGATACCTCTGGATTCCAACTTTCATTCAAACAAGACTCCATCTATAAACAAGTAAAAAACTTGAGCTTTTGAAAAGTTAATAAGTTGGTCCAGTTGTTAAAGGTCAGAGCCAGAATGGGAACCCCAGGTATGCCTAACTCCAAGTCACACCATCTTGAGAACTCACTAAACAAAGCTTATGTGGCATTGCTGCAAAGAACCTTGATTTTACTTCTTATTTTACTTCTGATGATTAGGGTGCATTGGTTCTATCTCAGGTTTTAATTTGGCCTTTCCATTTAAGACTTTTGGAGCTTGTCCTCAGACTGTGGCAAGATACCTGTAACTCATAAGGAGGATGTAAGAAGATATCTCCCAGTAAACAGCAAAGGCTACAGCAGTAAACTGATTTAACCCATATCTCCAGAGACTGTTGCTAACACATCTGCAATAATATATCAAAGTTAAATGTTCAGTTTGGAGAAGGAAGTTGTTCTAAAGGGAAATAATTTTTTATTATATATGTAAGCCTTGTTGATAAAGTTGTATACTTTCAAGATATTCTGGAGGCATTGCACTGCCTGTTTTCCCTTTGAGATTCTTTGGCTTTCAAGAGAAAAAGGAAATCTTGCAAATTTCATGAGCTAGCTTACTTTTGTTTTCCTCAGAAGCTATGGCTTATTGAAAAGAGAATCCTGATCTAACAATTCTGAAAAATACTTTTCTCTAGTCAAAATTGAAATTAAGGCTGATTTAAAGAAAAGCACAGTCAGATACTGAAAGCCAGGTTGCCAAACCTTTGGGACTTAGACCATGCCTTTGTCAAGATGGGCCCTCAGAAAATTCTTCTACTAGAATGATATCAGCTAGTAAATGGAGAAGGAAGTAGAATTTGAAAATTACCATTTTATAGCTACTAATGAAATAATTGATTAAGGCAGGGATTATTAACAACACCAACACCCTTAGATGAAAAGTTGATAGGGCACTGGATGTTTACATGATGACAAAGGGTCTCCTACATCCAAAGGCCAATCACAGGGGAAATATAAGATCAAAGGGATAGAGCCAAGCTCCCAATACATTACTTGCCTACTAAAGTGATTAAATATGAAGGACACAGCATCATGCATGAAGACTTTTACCATAATATTTACCCTGGATCTAAGCAAATGTTTAGATCTAATGTTTAGTTCATGTAGGAACTAAAGAGGAACCAAAACACTAGCAGATGAGAAGGCAGTCAGGCAATTTAGAAAGAAGAAATTTCTCTAGGACAATTAGCCCAGTTCCTTCAAAATCTTCAACAAGTCAATGTCATAGAAAAAAATAGAGTACTAGATTAAAAGAGACTCAACAGACATAACAACCAACTGTGATATTGATTGTGTCCTCATTTAAACAACTCAGCTGTAACATTTTGGGGGGCAACTGGGGAAATTTGAGCATGAACTGCTAATTTGAGGATTTAAAGAAATTATTAATTATATTAGGCATGTAAATTGTATGATGGCTTTTCTATAGAAAAAAAATAGCCTTTGCTTTTTAGAGATGTACACTGAAGCTAATTCACAATTGCAAAGATACAGAACAACCTAAGTGTCCATTGGCCAATGAAGTGAATAAAGAAAATGTGGTATATCTACACCATGGAATACTACTTAGCCCTAAAAAAGAATGAAATAATATATTTTGCAGCAACTTGGATGGAGCTGGAGACCATTATTCTAAGTGAACTAACTCATGAATGGAAAACCAAATACTGCATGAGAAACTTGTAAGCGGGACCTAAACTGTAAGTACACAAAGGCAAACAGACTGATATAATGAACTTTGGAGACCTCAAAGCAGGAAAATGAGGGGGTGTGGAAAAAAAACTATATATTGGATATAATGTTCACTACTCAGGTGACAGGTGCACTAAAATCTCAGATTTCACCACTATATATAACAATTTATCCATAACCAAAAACCACTTGTACCACAAAAGCCATTGAAATAAAAATAGATTTTAAAAAGATGCATGCTGAGGGATTTGTTGGTGAAATACTATTATATAAATAATACGCTTTAAATTTCAGCACAAAAACATACATACAAGCAATATGGAAAAATGCAAACAATTGTTATATTTACATGATGTGTATATGAGAATCCATTATACTGTACACTAGTCTCCCAACTATTTGGCATTTGTCAGAATTATTTTTCAAAATATGAGTGGTCAGCATAGCTTTGGGCTTTGGCGGGGAGGAAGCATGAGTGTTCGACCCTCCCTGCTTCCGGTTGCTTTGAAAGTTTGATGACACCGTCAGGGAATCCTGGAATATTGCTGCTGAAAGAACCTCCAATGTTCAATCTACCTCCCCCTTTATTTAACAGAGGAGAAATGGAACTTCAGGGAGACACAGTGAATTTCTTCAAATCACATAGTTAATAGGAATGTGGTCTAGGAGCAGAAATCAGATTTATTGACTGCACGTCAAGCCCTTTCCACTGTCCCAGGCCCTCAACAGCCCTACAGCCTCTAAGCTTTTGATGAAAGGAAAAAGTGGAGCCAGATCTGGAGAAGCTGTGATTGCTATCAGGATTCAAGGAATGCTCTCAGGCCTGGAATGTTTCCCCTCAGTCTCAGACTTGCTGGTTCAAGGCAGAACTGGGTGCAAGCATTTGCTAAGATGGTGTATAACAGCACAGAGTGACACACACAAGTTAGAGTATACGCACAAATGAGGAAAAGCAATTCCAAAAGCCTCCCCACCCTCACCTTGGATTTCTTCCACCAAATGACAGAGTGAAAAGAGGTAGGCATTGGGGTCGGAGAGCATTCCGTCCTCATTCTACCACTTATAATCTGAGAGTCACTTAACTCACCTGATCCCCGGTTCTTCATCTATAAAATGGAAACAGCAATACAAGAGGGGATCCAGGAGAAACTACCTGTCACAAAAGATGGCACACAAACAGTTTAAAAACTTCCATTTCTGTCCCTTTCCCTTTCCCTTAACTAAATGCTAATTTGACTTACAATGAAAAAATACACAGATCACTGCATTATCTATTAAGAGACTATTTAATAACTCCTGCTGTCAGAGTTTATGCAGATCTTCTAACATTTTCTTTGCCTAAAGAAACATGTGGCTATCAAAATATGTACCTCATATTAGCTCAGGAAACCAAAAAGGGGGGAAAAAAAGATCTTCATTCTGTTGCTGCAATAAAGGTTTCCTTCTCTAGCGATAATCAACTCTGCATAATTAAAATCGTTCAGACTGCTGAACTAATTTTCAGACTGGAGGTTTCTTCCTGTAGCAACACTTACAAGCAAAGTTTCTCCTGTGAATGAATTTAATCATAGTCTAATTGCAATTTTAATGAATATCCCCGGCCCTGCATGTAAACTTGCACTCAAAATCTTTGCTATCTGTTAGGGTATTTTAAGGTCTTTTCATTTTTAATATAAAGGAATGGCAAAATGACAGTGTGGAAAAGAAATCTTCCTTCTGGTTTAGTTTGGTTTGGTTTTGATAATCACGTGAGGAAATGTAAACAGCCTGATATTTTGAAGAGCCTTTTCAGTTTGGGCATTTCACCTTTAGATTTTATTAAGTGCTCTTTCCTAAGGGATGGAGAATACCCTGAAACACTTGCATTCCAAACACTTGCAATTTGGTGTGTGTTATCTGGTTTCATGAATGTCCAGAAGATCAGAGCTCCAATTTACCTTAGAGCTCAATCTATTCTGGAAATTCAAAGACATTTTATAAAAGAAGTACAAAAGTGGGCTGGGTGCAGTGGCTCACACGTGTAATCCCAACACTTTGGGAGGCCAAGGCAGGCAGATCAACTGAGGTCATGAGTTCGAGAACAGCCTGGCAACATGGTGAAACCCCATCTCTACTAAAATTAGCAGGGCATGGTGGTGTGCACCTTTACTCCCAACTACTCGAGAGGCTGAGGCAGGAGAACTGCTTGAACCCAGGAGGTGAAGGTTGCAGTGAGCCGAGATCATGCCACTGTACCCCAGCCTAGGAGACAGAGCAGGACTCCATCTCAGAAAAAAAAAAAAGAAGAAGAAGAAGAAGCAAAAAAGAGAAAATGTCAAAAATTTCTTCTTTAAAAATATATTTAAAAGGCAAACACAAAAATAGCCAAATTAAGCCACTCAAGTAATCAAAGATAACTTTCTAAGAGAAAACAAATGAAACATTACTTGATTAATGCCAGCATTTTTTATAATACGGAATATCATGTAACGAAAGTGGAAACCACCTGCTAGCTAACAATAGACAACAGGTGAAATAAAATTGTCATATGTTTGAAGGCTATTTAGTGACATGTTTTTCTCTTTTTTAATATTATTTTTATTACACAGATAATACATGCTCAGTTAAGAAAAATACATAGGTAACTAAAAATATAAGTAATTTTAAGATTTTTTAAAAAGTATCTCACAACCTAAAATTTAGTACCGTTTTTTAAGTACTAAAATCAAAAGACTTTGAGTGCAAGTTTACATGCATTTTTAAAAAGTGATCACACAACCTAAAATTTAGTGCTGTTAAAATTGATGTGTTATTCCAGATTTTCATGTGTGTATGAATATATACATAATACATACACATGTCTATACCAAAATGGCTTCATATTGCATTTACTGCTCTGTATCCTGCTATTATCACTTAATAACATATTGTAAACAACTTTCCATGTCAATAATTACGTTTATGCAACTTACACAGACTGCAAATGCAGAAAGGCAAGCCTGCTCCAAGCTCTCTAGCAACCCTGATTGCATTCCCATTTCTCTCATTTCTCGTAGCCAATCAGTTGAGGGCCCTATCCTTTGCTCCTGTAGCTCCCTCTGCCTAGAAGTCTCTTCCCTGCCCTTTTCTCCTCACTTCTTAGGTTGGAGGTAATGGCCCTCCTTCGTGTCACCATAGAACTGGGGACTCACATTTGGTAAAGTCTTCTGTGGTCAGTTCAGAGCCCTCAAATTCCTAAGACAACTAGTGCATGGGGAGAAAGACAACACAGGGAAAGGAAGGAAGGAAACAGACATTCATTGTAATTGGAGGGACCAAGTGTCTTCACATACATCATCATTGCATCTTCATAGAGATTCTGCGAAGCTGGTGTTAGTGACACCCTTTTCGCAGATGTGAAAACCAAGAGTAAAGGCAACACAGCCAGGAATGATCACTTTGTAAAACTGCTGCAGCCAAGATGCTGTTGCTTCCCAGCTGAGTGAGTACGGTGGTTTGCAACAATGACCTCTAGCCCCAGACACCACTTGAAGGCCCTCCGCCCCACAGCCTCTGGATCCTGGGTATATCTGTGCCATCCTTGCAGTATGGATTCTCTGGGATCCCTTTTTTTTTTTTTTTTGGCATCACTAGCTTCAAACTGAGAGTCAGGTTATCAACAGACCCTTGCTCACATGCCTGTACCAAAGCTGTTAAGAAAAGTGGGAAAGGGACTTCTGGTTTCTGCCTTAGGAGTAGTGAACTCTAGAGTGGAATTTTCCAAATGGGTGTTCAAAGTCACTGTATGTCTATACAGAGTAGGTAGACTGGGTGTAGTGGCTCACATCTGTAATCCCAGCTACTCAGAAGGCAAAAGAGGGAAGTTCTCTTGAGGAGAGGAGTTCCAGACCACCCTGGGAAACAACATAGTGAGACCCTGCCTCTACAATAAAAATAAAGAAATAAGTTGGCTGGGCCTGGTTACACGTGCCTGTAGTTCTAGCTACTCAGGAGGCTGAGGAAGGAGGATCGTTTAAGCCGAGAAGTTCAAGGTTACAATGAGCTATGATAGTAGCACTGCACTCCAGCCTGGGCAACAGAGTGAGACCTTGTCTCTAAAATAAATAAATAAGCAAGCTAATGTCTACCATCATTCATTTAAATAGTCCATTTTACAGAAAAGACTGCTCTGGGTTTCTGAGGTACAGCTGGGTGAACCCCAAGTGGTTTAGGCTCTCTAAACTGCCTGTGTACTTAAAATTTGGGGAAATTTAATTCTAGAAAACCAAGACTTTTAACTTCATTTTTTTTATTGTACTTTAGGTTCTGGGATACATGTGCAGATCATGCAGGATTGTTGCATACGTACATACATGGCAAAGTGGTTTGCTGCCTCCATCACCCCTTAGCCCCCCCACCAACGGACCCCAGTGTGTAGTGCTCCCCTCCCTGTGCTTATGTGTTCTCATTGTTCAACACCCGCCTATGAGTGAGAACATGCGGTATTTGGTTTTCTGTTCTTGAAGACTTTTAAATTCTATCTACCTCTCTTCCAGACTTCAGCCATACCAAAATCCTGCTCTTGCCTGTTTCGTATAACTTGATTATGTGCTGTTGAGAGAAATCTTTTCCAAATCTCCCACTTCTTCCTCCTGTTTATCTTGACCCCAACTTCCCCTCGCCCCTCCCATTATAGCCATATGTGAGAGATTATTCTAAACATACGCAAGAAATGCAGGGCACCCTAACCCATGGGAAGCGCGTGAGAAATTCTTTCCTAGAAAGATCTGGTTTTCAGGACTTTAAAAACGCACAAGATGAAAAAGGAGATGGGGACTCAAACCGAGGTCTACGGGCTTCATGCTATAGTTTGAGAGAGAAAAAAACCTAATTCCATCTTGGACAATGGGAAATGGGAATAGAAATGGACAACAGGGGAAAAAAACTTTCAAAAAGAACTCATATTTCATTGAATCCATTTCCTGCTCTCCTAAAATCATAAATTCTATGAGGATACTAACAAGTTGTTTCTGGATGAAATTTTGATTCTTTTAGGGGTAAAAATGAGTGTACTAAAACGGGGAAAGGAATAAAGTTAAGTTTTTTAAATCTAGGAAGGCTGAGGAAAGCAAATAATGCAACAAAAATGCAGAATAATTTGACCTCAGCCAACAATGTCAAAACCTAGATGGGATTATATATATATATATAATTAGATTATATATATGATCTAATTTTTATTAGATCATATAGATTATCTAATATTTGTTAGATTAATATATTAATTAATATATATTATATATTATGTACATATAATATATACAGATCTGTCAAGACAAAAGTACTAAACATTACTAAAGGTACAATTTTTCCACTAATTTTGACTAGTCCAAGCTACTGAAATCCTTTTGTATGTATATTTTAAAAGGATGGAATTGTAATGTATAGGACAATAAGAGATGCCTAGTAATTTATTTCAGCTGTGGCTAAAAAGAGGCAAGGGGCTTCATGAAGAAACTGAACAGAGGCCAATCATGAAGTCCAGATGGCATAAATCTTTGGGTCTTGAGGAATTAGGTAATAAGCTTACTGAATCATTGCCATTATTTTTATAAGTCAAATAGCAGGAGAATTGCTAAATGGCTTTTATTTGAAGGGTTTTTTTTTTCTTTTCCTCGTTTTTTAATACAGGTTGAATCAGGTTATGAAGAAAATTTCACCCAAATGAAATACAGTACTTGCCAATAACCAACATCAATCTAAGAGTCAGCTCCAGAAAAATTATACAACTTAAAATGCAGTCAGGGTAATGCTTCAAAAAGTGATAATGAGATTCCTCCAAGTTGGACCCGTTTCTAAGTTCTTACAGACAGCTGCTTTACCATGCGGTGTGATGCTGGATCGCACAGAGGTCCACAAAAACTATGCACATAAAAACAGTAGTTGGAAAGAACCAGGCTCGGTGTCAAGAGAATGGAATCAGTCCTCTCTCCCCATCATGAGCTGAGTGACCATGGGTGAGCAAATTAACCTCTCTCAGCCTTGTAATTCTGAACTATCTATAAACCTGGGAAACTGAGGCCTGTTATATCACTCTCGACACATTTAAAAGCTAAAAAAAATGCGTCAAAATATAAGTTAATGTTATTATTTTGAACTGCTACTATGCTGAGAAAATTTCTAAAAATTCTGGAAGCATTGACAATGATTTTTAGCTCATGCCAGGCACTCTGAAACTTAGGCTGGAAAAATATTTTGAAATTATAAAAGACTGTACCAATTACATTTATGGTAAATTTAAGGCATCTCAGTGGGGGGAAACTCATTTATTGAGTGTTTACTGTGAGTCTGACCCTGTGCTCAGGGCTTTACATACATTACTCAAATTTTAATCCAGTGAAGTTGGGTGATATTCCAGCCCCATTCTTCTCAAGGGAGAAGTCAGGCTCAGAGAGGCTGGATTGCACATTCATGATCTTTTTAGTGGGAGGTGGAAAAGTTAGGATCTGACCCAGGAAGTCAGATTCCAGAAACTGCTCACTTCACTGGCCATAGGCTCTTAAAAGATGAAGATAAACCATAGCAACAGAAGACAATGACTGTGGAAGCCTTATGCAAACCATCAAGACCAATGTTGACCACATAAATAAAAGAATCACTTGGGGCAGTGAATCGTAAAAATGATACACACAAACTTTAAATGTTTTCTTTAAAATATATAAATATCCACTTGTTTAATAGAACCATTATTTGAAAGTTGTTAAGAAAAAAGAACACGGTTTTTGAAATATACTTTTGAAGCACATACATTTGTTATGCTCTAATATAATTGGCTGCTGATTTAATAAAACAAAACTCTTCCCAGCGCAGCTTTGGCTTCTGAATGTGAAGATTTGGGGTCTAGACATGGTATCACATTTCCTTTTTCTCCTTTTCTTTATTTTTTGATTTATTTATTTCTGTCATAATCTTAATGATTCTTCCCTGGCCCCTAGTATATATTGCATAAATAGGAATCATTAGTTCATTACCATTTATCATCTTTCTTTAAATCACTGGAAATTCCAGTTTTGTCTGGGATCAGTTACCAAACTGATTTAGTGACTCTTAACTATTCTCTTGTAGTCCAAAATGTTTCCAATGTTGTCAACTTCAGGCAACATTTTTTTTTTTTCTCTAAAACTTAGTAAATATCAAACTGGGAATTTCACTCCCCACTAAATGCTATGTGAAAAGAAAATAAACCCTTAATGATTTTTAATGTATGGTGCCTATATTAAAATGAAACTCCTAAATTTTTTCCTAAAATGAAACTCCAAAATTATTTTAAAAACACTTTATAGTTCATTGATCCATAACTTGGAACAAGGACATTGCATTCTGTTGTAAAAACCTGGCATTTATTTAAATCACTTTCTTTACATTATTCATGACCAAAACATGAAGGAGCATTATTTTAGACCAAAGGCCTTCAAAGATTTGCCAGAAATACAAGACAAGAGAAATTTTACATGACAGCTAGGAATTGTATATTATGTCTACATACATACTTACATGCTCACACCTATACACACAAAAATGTATAAAACAATTTTCATAAAATGCCTTTACAGCATATAATGCTCACTGACATTTTTTATTCTGTTTTACTCAATTTTATTTTTGAAAATCCTTTTTCCCAATTCAGTAAATTTATTTCATGACCCACCAAAGAATCAAAATCTACAATTTGAAAAACGTTGATAAAGCAAGCATAGGCTTTTCAGACGGCTATTTTCTTCAAGTGTTTCTTCACAGAATATACATATTCATGGGAAAGAAATCAGTTTATAGAATTACTCGGTGTCCGTCCATGCTGATTTTTACAAATAATACTTATCTTGTAAAAACAAACAATTCATATCTCTTAAATCTTGAAGAATTTTTTGTTGGTCAGTAACAAAAGTCAAAATTTGAAATTCCACTTGTATTGCTGTGGGCAGCTGCTGCACATCTTTGCCTGGATTCTGTGTAAACTGGTAAAGCACTTGCTTTACCTTTGCACCAGGCTTTTCCAGAAAACTTCTTATAATGTAGAACTGCTTCCACTCCACTGGAGATTTACGCCCTAATCAATTTTTTCCTTTTGATAAGTGACTTTAACTCCTCTGTAAATTTTTAAGCAGCAGATTGATTTGAGGGCAGAGGCAACTTTTGACCTCCAAGACCCAATACCTGGATAACATGGCTTTTCCTATATTCAAGCCATCCATCGGTTGCTACAGAGCTGTCAGTGCTTCCCATCTTTTGATGCAGGGCCAAGACCTTTTTTGTAACTATCCATCTACTGATTGGCATTCTGTGTATTCTTTCTTGCATAAGCCACATCAATAATATATCAGCCCTAGTCATTAGTTTCAGTTTCTTTAAAGTAGAGCAAGAATTTAAAGACACTTGGAAAGCCACGAAATTATAGAAACTTTCTAGATGATTATATGTTCCCCCAAAACTTTTACAATTATCTTACCGTAGTTCTTTTTTTATTAGCAACATTTCTTTAAGTCCAAATCATTCAATGATGGTTTTTTTTCAACTTTTATTTTAAGTGCAGGGGTACATGTGCACGACGTGCAGGTTTGTTACATAGGTAAACATGTGCCATGGCGGTCTGCTACACAGATCATCTGATCACCTAGGTATTAAGCCCAGCATCCATTAGCTACTCTTCCTGGTGCTCTCTCTCCCTCAACCCCTGACAGGCCCCAGTGTGTGTTGTTCCCCAACGATGCGTCCATATGTTCTCATCATTCAGCTCCCACTTATAAGGGAGAGCATGTGATGCTTGGTTTTTCAGTCCTGCATTAGTTTGCTAAAGATAATGGTTTTCAGCTCCATCCACGTCCCTGCAAAGGACATGATATTATTCCTTTTTACGGCTGCATAGTATTCATGGGAACAGCACTCTTTGTCTTCACATCCATGATTTATTGGGTTTGCAGCATTTAATCACATTGTATGATTATGAGTGAAAATGGTATATAAAAATATAACTGAATCTTGACAAGGACGTAGGCCAGGTGAAAACATAAATCCGCGTGAGACTACAGCAAGGCAACTGGCTGTGAGCATTCAGAGTATGGTTTACAGATGAAATGAAGCATACTGGACAATCCAGGAGTAGCTTAAGAGGAGATGGGTTAAGAGAGCTTCCACTGTCCCATAGCAGAGGTTAGGGACAAAGCCCAATGGGAAGCAGTCAAGAAAGTATCACAGCCTGGGGCCTCCTGAAAGTAGACCCCCAAAGCAAGAATTAAAGTGCTGTCACTTCATTTATTAGGTGCAAGCCCAGGGTGCAGAAGGCGAAGGGAAAAGGTGAAACAAGGTAAGGAAAGAGACTAAGCAACACAGTTCCCAATGTAACAGCTACCACATCACAATTAACAACAAAGAGATACAGTTGGCAACTCAAGAAACATGTTTACTCACCACACAAAATCTTTCTGGGATGTTTGCAAAGAGGAACTGTACAATCTCAGCACAATCCAAAAAGGGCAAAGGAGTTGGAACTTACAGACCCTCCCATCTCCTGATACCTATTGTGAAACGATCACCCTACAGCAAGTTGATCGCCCCATGCTTCAGATGACATCTTCCAGCCTCTCAGCATCCAATCAAGGACTCAGATACCATATCCTATGGTGGGACTTTTAGGTTCTAGTCTTAAAAGTCTGGAAGCAGAGGGGCTTGCTTGTAGCTCATGGATACAATGCAGTTCAGAGCTCTAACTGTGAGCACCAGCCAGCTCAGGGAGTTCATAAGGATGCCAGAAAATGAGGTGATGGCACTCTCCAGAAGACGTGCAGAAGCGATAGAATAAGAAGGTAGTTGAGAGAATCTGAGAAGGTGAATGTTTCTGTTCAACACAGCTTAAAAGAGAAAACATTGGGAAAGTAAGGGCATTTCAAGAAGAAGGAATGATGCATTTCCAGACTCAGTAGGTAATATCTGCACCCCTATGTCCATTGAAGCATTGTTCACATCAGCCAAGATATGGAAACAGCTCAAATGCCCAATATGGATAAAGAAAATGTAATATATGCATACGATGGAGTATTAATCAGCCTTTAAAATAAAGAAGGAAATTCTACCATTTCTGACAACATGGATGAACCTGGAGGATGTGAAATAAGTCTGGCTAAGTGAAATAAGCCAGACGCAGAAGCACAAAGACTGCATGATTCCACTTACATGTAGTATCTAAAATTGTCAGCCTCATAGAAGCAGGAAATAGAATGGTAGTTGCCAGGGGCTGGGAAGAAGGGAAATACAGAATTGTTGCTCAGTGGGTATAAAGTTTCAGTTATGCAAGATAAATAAGATCTGCTGTACAACATAATTTAGCCTATAGTTCATCATAGAGTATTTTGCACTTTAAAGTATGTTAAGAGGACAGAGCTCATGGTAAATGTTCTTATCACAAAAAATGAAATAACAATAACAACAAAATATATAAAAGAACGCAAGGAAATTTTTGTAGGTAATAGTTATGTTTAGTACCTTGATCATGGTGATGATCTCACAGGAGTATGAATATGTCCAAATCCATCAAAATGTACACATTAACTGTGTAAAATTTTTCTATATCAATTATACCTCAATAAAGCTTTAATAAAATATTCAATGAAAGGAAATAGTGTGGCTTTTTCTGCAGAGTGCAAACAGTAACATGTGGCCGGCGTGCAGGGGCATTCTAGAGTAGGACAGGAGAAAGCTCATCTCATTTCATTATGGCAGCCCTTTTACACTACTGACTTAGAAAGAACTTACTGTCCACTAAAACCCCCTACATTGTCTTTTTTACACATTCAGGCCAGATTAGCACTCAGGTGTCCTGATTCCTGATTCTCATCCACTACACTGCATGCCCACTAGAAAACATCCTTCTCATGAGAGCGGGGCTTAGGGAAAATATGGAATACAGACAAGGCTTAGAGAAAGTAAAACTGCTTATTTCTTCCAAATAATGCAGCCTACATATTTCACAGAATTAATGTTGACAGAATTCACAGAGTTTAGGGAAAAGCAAAACCCAGCGCACACGTGATTTCTTCCAGCCATTTCAAAGCTCACAATTTCTCTGCCATTGGTAACCTACCACGGAGAATTCATTTCATGCCTGTCTACTCTGGTAAAATCTTGGAATGAATTGAATTGTTACAAAAAGGTGAAAATTAGGAATGCCAAGAGTCATTTGATGCAGCTAATTAAGAGTCGTCATCTCTGCAGTTTTGCACGTGTTCCTGACTTGCTTTACCTGTACTTTCTGAAGTTGTATCTGATTAAAAAAATCGTGAGAAACCCCCTTGTCTGTTGCCAGAGAGAGGGTCTTATCTCTTTACACTGAGGCATTGAAGAAAAATATTCACTTTCAAGTGATCTTTCTAATATTGGAATTATTTAGATCAAACTAAAAACCTCTGAGCCAAAATGTAGTTCAATTATGTGCTGGGTGAAGGAGATTGGGAATGAAAGAAATGAAACTGTTCCCTCCAATGACTTGTGCTGCATTTAGATAAAAACCCGAGCCCCTTTACCTGGTTGGCAATGCCCTAACTCTCTGACCTCACCTTTATTTATGTTCCCATCACTCCCAGCACACCGTAGCAACCTCTTCTCTTCCTCAAACACATCATGCTTGTTCCCATCTCAGGCCTCTATACTTGCTGTCCTGACTGCCTACAGCACTCTTCCTCTAAGTCCTCGACATACCTTGGCTCCCTCTTGACTTCCATATATCAGCTTGAAAGCCCCACATGTATCATTTAGAATACTTTCAGCAACAGGTAACAAAGAAGACTCAATGAGAAATAGCTTAAAAAAGGAGGAAGAAGAATAAGCTCCAGCAATGCACACATATAATGTAGAGAGACAGGGTAGCTCTGAGGCTGGATGATTCAGCAGCAGGAGGACTCCATCAAAGCCTCAAGTCCTTCCCAGCTTTCCCCACTGCCATCTTCAGCAGATAAGCAATGCTCCCTTCATGGTCACAAGGTGACTACAACTGCTCCAGACTTTGCATGAGGATACAATGGTGATCAGTGAAAAAGACACACACCTCCTTTCATGTAGCTCTTTCTATTAACAGAAAAAACATTTACCAGAGGTCCTCCAATCAGTAACCCTCTGATTCCATTGACCAGTACCTGATGTATTTAAGCTGACCGCTGGCAAGAAGAAAACCACCATGATTGATGTCAGCAAAGGATCTGGGCAAGGGTCAAATTCTCTAAGGTGACCAGAGCATAAGAAATTTGAAGCCATGCCAGCAGGTACAAGAAGTGAGGCCAGGCTTGGAGCAGGAATGGCTACTAAAAACAAGCAGAAGTGGGCCGGACATGGTGGCTCATGCCTATAATCCCAGCACTTTGGAAGGCCAAGGCAGGCAGACCATGAGGTCAAAAGATCGAGACCATCCTGGCCAACATGGTGAAACCTCGTCTCTACTAAAAATACAAAAATTAGCTGGGTGTGGTGGCACATGCCTGTAATCCCAACTACTCAGGAGGCTAAGGCAGGAGAATAACTTGAACCAGAGAGTTGGAGGTTGCAGTGAGCCAAGATCATGCCACTGTACTCCAGCCTGGTGACAAGAAAAATGGAAAAAAAAAAAAAAAAACAAGCAGAAGCAACAACTACAATGTCCAATTCAAAATTTCCCTAGTCATGCTCTACCACAATGACCATAATGTATGTTTAAATCTCCGCATAGAACTGTGTCTAGCCTCCTATTTCTCTTGCTCAGGAATCGTCTGATATTTCCATGCAAATGTAAACTCCATGAGGGAGTTATGGACCCTATCTGTAGCTTCACCAGGGCATTCTTCAGCACCAGAATAGTACCTGTAGCATAGTAGCACATAGTGAATATTTTTGAGTACATGCATGCAGGACTGTGCCTACATATGTGCCCATTCTGCCACTGAACCCTTTACGGTAGCCTGTTATTGAACTTAACAAGCAGGAAAATCCACCAAAACTGAGCCATCACTTCAATGACCATAACCCTGGGAGATGACCACTGAGTTCATGAACATATCTCATGATTTCAGAAAACGTTTTAAGGAACTCAAAACAGAATGCAACACTTTTCTCTCAAGTTGTTCTCCTTCTGCAGTGTTTCTGATTCCATGATGACACCATTACCCAACCAGTTGACCAAGACAGAACCTCAGATATTTTCTTCACTCCTCTTTCTTCCTTACCCACCCCACATCCAACAGTCAAGTTTTGAAGAACTCAAAAATCCATCTTCTCCTCTTGATTTTGACATTACTATTTAGTTAGGTTGTGTTCAATAAACTCTAATATCTTTGTCAACTCCGATATTCTATGATACTTTGACTTCTATGTTCTTATTTTCCAGGACCCCACATTAAAACACTGTTATGTTGTGTTACCAGTGAACATATTAAGAACATTGCTGTTTCATCCTTCCTCAGAGGGTTACATTTGAGAGGAAAGGGAGGGAGAAAAGGCAGTTTAAGTTGTGACTTTAAATGGTCATTTCTTAACAGTGGCAGAAACACTAGAGAGCATGACTCAGAATTTTTAGTTTGGTACTCAGCCAACTGTACAGAATCCAATCTTGTAAAAAAACCCATCAATTTATAAAATAAATGAAGTAAAGATAGTCCAACATCTTTTATAATTCTGGGATGTTAGCCATAGAGAACTTTTTGCTTTTGAACACATATCATAATTGTTGAGATGACATTAAAGAAAATTTATGGACAACATGTGACGCCTTTCTTCTTCCCCCAATCAGAAAAGTCCATCTCTCCTCTGAATTCCCAGAGCACTTTATATGAGACATTTATTCTCATCCTTTCTAACATGTGTTAAGTAATTTCTGATCTTATTATATCTCCCCTACTCACCTATGAGCTCACTGAAGGCAAAACCTAAGTGCATTAGGAAGTCTTAACTCATTGGGGTCATATACATGAAACAATCATTGTCTTTTCCAATGATTGCTTTCAGTCATTCTCTGTTGAAACCTTCTCTTCAATCTCTTGACGACACTTAGGCATAATACATAACTTCATGGTTACCTTGAGGTATTAAAAGTCCCTTTTATTTTAAAACTTCAATTTTATCTGTGACACAAACTTAACCTCTTCTGCCTTGTGGGCTGGACATGTGGTTTGGGAAAATTTGAGTGGGAGGGTGTTTGGTCTAATTTTTCACTTCCTTCTCTTCCTTCAGGATAGGCTCTTTGCCTGTTGATAGTTGGGCACAGAGAGGATGGATCAGGGAGCAGCGAATTCTTCTTACATTTGCGGCTGTGGACCGCTGATGCCCTCCCTCTGTATGGTGGGCATCTAAACACTGCCTCTCCTGTGTGGCTTCCTCCAAGGTCAATTAAAATTTCCCAAAGAAATTTCCCTTCCTTTGGAAATCTTAATTGACCTCTGCAGTCTCTCATTTAGCTCCCATGGGTGTTACAGTTTCCCCAGCTAGTAAACAGCCTGAATTGACCTTGTGACATACACTTAACCTCATGGTTCCTGATATGCCAAGGCTACCCGATTGCCAGCCTTTTCTAGGCTTTGCCAACTCACTGTCATTCACTTTTTCTACTCAAGAGGCAGATCTGCTACCTAAAGACAGGTGTAACTAATGGCTAAGATGATCATCACTGCTTCCTGTGGCTGGTTCCAATTTTCCAGGGGTTCTCTGACAGTCCCTATCACTTGACATTGAGGGGAGAAGGGATAAGTTAATTACTTCTCACCTGAACATTCCCCATCAGCACAGCAACCCCAGAGGAAATCTCTTGTCTTCCTCCCTGGTCCTCTCTTTTGTAGAATGAGTGAGGGGGCAAAAAATAATGATGGCAAAGCTCTCTCTTGACCCCTCTGGGGAATGTTGGCTGCTCAAGTTAGATGGCAGCTCACAGAGTAGGAGGCTTCTCTGCCTGCCACTCTGGACTCTAGTATCTTTTTCTGCAGCCACAGAAAAAAAATACCATTAACATAGAGCTTAAAACATCATCCACTCATCATCTCACAGTTTCCATGGATCAGGAGTCCAGGCCTGGCTCAGCACGGTCCTACTCGGGGTCTCCTAAGGCCATAATCAAGGATTCATCTGAGTCGAGTTCCTATCTGGAGGCTTGACTGAGAATAATTCACTTCCAAGCCCACTAATGTTGTTGGCAGAATTCATTTCCTTGCACATGCATGGTTGAGGCCCATGCTTTCTTATTTGCCGTCAGCCAGGGACCACTCTTAGTTCTAAAGCCACCCTCAGTTCCTTACCATGTGGCCTCATAGGCACTCCTACAAATTGGCAGATCACTTCTTCAAAGCCAGCAGGTGTATCTCTCACTCCTGTCTGCTAGGGCAGAGTATAATAGAATATAACACAACAATGGGAGTGACTATCATATCTCCTTTGTCATATTCTATGGGCTAGAAGCAAGTCGCAGGCTCCAACCACACTCAAGGGGAGATATGACTCATTGGGGGCAACTTTAGGGTATGTCCACCACACACAGGTTTCTTTCCTTTCTCCCTCCCTTCCTTCTTTCTTTACTTCCTTTCTTCCACATGTAGATGGCCTGCTATGTGCAAATCACACTACCTTAAGTGATACAAAAATGATTAAAGCAAGCCCCTCGTCTTAGTGCAGGGTGCTGCAACAGACTATCATACCCTGGGTGGCTTAAACAACAGACATTTATTTCTTACAGTTCTGGAGGCCAGAAGTTGAGGTCAGGATGCCTGCATGATCAGGTTCAGGTGAAGACTCTTTCTGGTGTTCAGACAGCCGTCTTCTCACTGTATCCTCACACGATAGAGAACAAAGCAGAGAGAACCATTAACCTCTCCTGTTTTTTCTTCTAAGGGCACTAATCCCATTCACTAAGTCTCCACCCTCATGACCTAATTATTTCCCAAAGGCCCCACCTCCTGGTACCATCACATTGGGTGTTGGGATTTCAACACACGAATTTTCAAAAGCTTCTAGGCTACTGAAAGAGACAGTCCTATAAACAGCTACACTGTAGCTTGTAATCAACACTGGCCTATAGTTATGTACTAGCCCCAGCCCAAAACCAGGAGCCCTACTTTTCCATGATAAAGGCAGGAAAAGCTCATGGAGGAGGTGCCATTTGATTGGCTTTTGAAAGAGGAGGGGAAGCCCCACACGTTTCCACAGTGCTTTACCTGTGTCAGGCATTCAGCAAATGTATGTGTAACAAAAAACTCAAGACTGTGAACAAAGAACTAATCTTCCAAATGAGCAGAGTAAAAGCTTGGGGAAAACACCTGACATCACAGTAATTTCAACATAATAATTAGTGCGTGGTCACATGTTGCATGGCAAAGAACTTGAAATTCTTCAAAAATAAATCTCTTCATTATATACCTAAGAAGCAGCTGAGATGACCAGAAAGGACAGGGCAGGGGAATGTAGTCTCAGAGCCAAGAAAAGGTGAGTGGAAGAACTGGAGTTCAGGGCAACGGGTTGGAGAAGAAAGAGGACGGAGCTGTCTGATGGCTGCATTCAGAGAGGTGGTTCTGGACCAGTAAAATGCAGACAGTCGATCCAAAGTTTCTTTCTTTATTTTATTTCTTTATTTTTTTTGAGACAGAGGCTCCCTCCGTCACTCAGGCTGGAGTGCAGTGGCACAATCTCGGCTCACGGCAACCTCTGTCTCCCGAGTTCAAGTGATTCTCATGCCTCAGCCTCCCGAGAGAAGCTGGAATTACAGACGCATGCCACCACACCTGACTGATTTATTATTTTTTTTTAAGTAGATACGGGATTTTACCATGTTGGCCAGGCTGGTCTCAAAATCCTGACCTCAAGTGATCCATCTGTCTCAGTCGCCCAAAGTGCTGGGATCACAGGCATGAGCCACTGCACAAGGCCACTTCCAAAGTTTCTACTTTCAGACAACCTGCCTTTTCACACATTGTATACCGACACCATAAAGTGACTTTCATATACCTAAGAAAGACTTTCCTCTATGAGCTGACAAATGAACATTTTGAACGATTTAATAGTACTACTCATCAAGCTCCTTTCTGACAGTGTCATCAGCTTGGGCTGTACAATAGTGTTTAATGTGGAATATTAATATAATATTGCAAAGGTCTTTAAACGGGGTTCTGGAGGTCCCAGAGAGATGCCTCTAAGACCTTTGTATTCCTGTCTCAATTTTAATCAAGGTTGGTTTACTTCTTTTGTTTTATTAGTTGTATAAATTTAAGGGGTACAAGTGCAATTTTGTTATGTGAATATATTACAGAATGGTGAAATCTGGATTTTTAGAGTAACAATTACCTGAATAATGTTCATTGTGCCCATTAATTTCTCATCCTTCACCTCTCCCACCCTTCTACCCTTCTGAGTCTCTGTCTATTATTCCACACTTTATTTCCATGTGTACACATTATTTAGCTCTCACTTATAATTGAGAATATACGGTATTTGTACCTGCATTAATTTATTTGTTCCTGCATTAGTTTATTTGGAATAATGGCCTCTAGCTGCATCGATGTTGCTGCAAAGGACATGATTTCATTCTCTGTATGGCTGAGTAGAATTCCATGGTGTGTGAGCTTATATATATATATATACATTTATATAAATATATAAATGTATATATTTATATAATATATAAATATAAATATTATATAAATATAAATATAAATATTATATAAATATATATATTATATAAATATGTAAATATATATATAAAGTTTTCTTTATCTAATTCTCCATCGATGGACACTTTTATCCCATATCTTTGCTATTGTAAATAGTGCTGCAACAAACATACAAGAACATACAAGTGCAGGTATCTTTTTATACAATTATTTCCTTTGGGCAGGTAGCCAGTATTGGGATTGTTGGATTGAATGAGGTTGCTCTATTTCTATGTTTTACAGATTAGCATCCTGGTAAGATTCTATTTGAAGAGAATTTCACTGTTTAATTTTTTAACCCGCTGTTTTATTTTATCCTTTTTTATAAAAATGGGGAGAAATTTTAAAAAATAAAAGCCCTGACACATGTGATAGGAAGCTAGGTATAAACACATTACAATCAAAATTAAGATAGAAATCTTTAAGCACACTCGAAGCAGCAAAGCTCTGTTTCAATTCAATGTTTAATGAGCTTAGCATGGGTCAACCACACGTGACTAATTGTCAAGGACAAGAAACAGAAGATAAACATGTACAAAATATCATTAATGATATATGATTGAAAATTGTGACCAAAATGAAGATGTAATTATAGAGATTTTTAAGCTTTCTGCAATGGAGCCCCCATTATGCCATGAATATCGATATCTTTCACACACTTGAAGTTAGCACATGCATATTTTTGGGGTGTGTATGTATACAAACAGGAGAATGCCTTCAAAAATGCTTTCACTAAATAAAGTCATGAGCTAATGACTTCCCCCAAGTAGTGCATCTTCAGTATCTTATTCTCAGGGCACACAGTATACAACATACCTTTTATCTGGGTTTCACTTTCACAATCTATGTCCATCTCACCTAGATTTAACATCACCCCAAAGTTGCTTTCTTTTGTTCCCAATTCCAGCCTTTGCTTTCACGAGGGCTTCTACTTAGTTTGCTCTCATAACTAAACCAAGAAGCTTAAGAAAATCACAGCAAACATTTCTTAGTCTGATCCTGCTCTTTCCTGCCTTCTTCATTTCAGATCATTGGAAGCTTAGAGAGCTTCTGATAACCACAATAACAAGCCAGAACAAGGCACAGCAGGGTCTTGTTATTAAGAAATAAATATAATGGAGATCCACTTTGCGTTGGCAGAAACAAAATCGAATATTAAAGCAAATAAAATCACCATGCAAAAGACTGATGTACCCTTTAGAACATCACTAGAATGAGAAATTTAAAGAGCCCTAATGGGCAAATATTTTGATGAGCAGTGTCTTTAAACCTACTCTTGCAGATTTTCACTGTCTTGCTAGCTACTATCTTGTTGCATTTTTTTTGCTTTCTGAATCGATAGATAGCCTTTGTCTAACATGTATCATGAGCAATACACTGTCTTAAGTTCCATGGAAGATAAACAATTGAGCTTACCTATGAATTTTCAGCTCACTAGAGAAACTAATTCATGTATTCTAACAAAAAATCAAAACATATAAGTGCTTGAAGAGAGAAAACCTTGCAGAAAGGTTTTGCATGACCAGTCAATGCCGTGCCAACCAGTTATTAAATATGTGCAGTATCACTTGTGGGATATATACTATAATGGTGTCTGGCTAAGAAATGAGGAAACTGAAGCACAGAGAGGTGAGGTGACACATCCAAGGTCACAGGGCTGAAGCAGCACCAGCAAGATTCTAGCCCATCCCCTCACCTCACTCCAAACTTCTCTGAGGTCTGTGTCTACTGCAAAGGTTTTCAAGGTTTTTAGGACAAGGTAGCATTTGAGCTGGTTTTGAAGGTTGGTATGATTTAGACATGCAAAGATGAAGACAATTGTGTTAGTCTGTTTGGGCTGCCCTAACAAGATACCATAGATCGTGTGGCTTAAACAACAAAAATTATTTCTTACAGCTCTTGAGGCTGAGAAGTCCGAGAGCAAAGTGCTGGCACATTTGGTGTCTGGTGAGGGCCCACTTCCTAATTTATCTTTTCATTGTAAGAAAAGATGGTCATCTTTTGCCAGAAGGTGCAAACAAAAAAAAAGAAAGAAAGAAAGAAAAATAAGAGAAAAGATGGTTATCTTTTCATTGCATCCTCACAAGGTGGAAGGAGCAAGGGAATTCTCTTGGAGTCTCTTTTATGAGGATGTGAATCTTATTCAAGAAGATAGAACTCAATCCCACTCCCAAAGGCTTCTCCTCCAAATTCATCACATTGGAGATTTAGGTTGCAACATATGAATTTGGGACAGAGGGACAAACATTTAATCTATTGCAGCATCCCTAATAAGGGAACTCATGAATAACCATACCAAAATGATAAAGCATAAAATTGTTCAGAAAATAAAACTTAGACCTTGAGCTGCAGATACCAAAAACTCAGTTTCAAATCCTAGCTGAATGTGCCAGTTCAAACTTCTTAGAAGACACAAAGGTACTCTTTTCTCTGGGATGTTGAAACATGATGTGAAGATACAGACATTACTCCAGTACATTGAGGCAGCACCTTTCCCACTGCACTGCCCCATTCTTTCCTCCCTTCCAGTACCCATCTCATACCATGTTTATGCTCAGTTACTCAGATGTATTATGGTTACTTTCAGTTACTCAATATGCTCAGTTACTCAGATATATTCAGCCACCTGCTCCAGGGCACATACGTTTCAGAGCCTAGATTTAAACTCCAATCTTGCTCATTTTGATGTCTCCACTCAGCCAAGATCAGCTGCCTACACCCCTTTACCTCCTCCACGAGAATCTGTCTCCTCTAGTTTTAACCACCCTGGGAGCCCAGCACACACGCAGCCCACCCACACCTTGCTAGGCAACCAGCAACACTGGAAAAAAGAAGCACAAGCTCAATTCCACCAAATTGACCTTTGTTCCTGTCACTTCTCAGTGCCATTTTAAGTAACAAACAAATTCACAGCCACCATAGGCATTGTCTGGGTCCATGCCTGTCACTGGTGTCAATTTATAATAATGCATAGAAGGTGCCAACTGAATACCCAACGTCTTGGGCACAATAAACTCAAGAGAGAAAGGCATTTAATATCACAATGATTTACTTTACTATGACACATTGAGATATTATCAAGCTCCACTTGGGAAATATCTTCCCAGCCATGGTGAGGAGGAGACAATGATGATCCCAGTCAGATCAGACCCCCTTGCAAATGAGCAGTAAGCTACTCCATAGTGAGCAAAGTCACCTATGAATCTGTGTGACCCCTTCATGGGGGCCATAGTCTCTGCTTTTGTTTACACTGGTGTTGGACTGTCTTTCCTATTTCTTCACCTATAAAAAAAGTTTCTAAAACAAGTATCTGGGCTTAGCTCCAGAACCACCTTCCAGAGAAGTCTCCAATCCCTCCACCAGATCCAATCATTTTAAACTACCCATGCACACTTTTTTTTACCTCTAGTGAGCAATTTATTCTTTATGTTTTTTCCCCATTATTTATTTATTTATCCACCCATCTCTCTTAAGGGTTAGAACCTCTTTGACTCAGGTCTGCACTCCCCACAGTATCTAACCAAATGTATGGAAGAGAGAAAAAAGAAGAGAGGTAGTGAGAAGAGAAAGGGACAGTCCAGAGCTGAGCTCAGTAGAGGGTGAGATGGGAGAATATCTAGGACAGGCCAGGGAGGAGCTCTGGTTGGCCAGGGCTGTTGCATCATCAGTACCCTGGGCATCATGCAACAGCATGAAATGTTCAGGTCCTGGTTTCCTATGCGGCCCCCAATCAGCTCAGTATTCTTTGTAAAATGAAGGAAGTGCACTACATTTCAAGGGACTCTTCCAAAGCTGAATTCCATACTTCTCTCTGCCCCATCTCCAGACACCTTGCCATTGCCCCTAAGACTGCAGTGACCACATTCTGGTGTCACCACCTGCCTCCTCCATCAAACTCTGAACTCCTCTAAAAGTACCGTGCACTGAGTCTTGTTAGCAACTGCCATCTTTGCACTTAGTACAGGACCTGACAACTGTTTCCCCAAATGAATGAATAATTGAATGGCTGAAGGAATGGAGAGTTCTGAAAACTCCGGAGCAGAAGTCTGGGTTCAGGAAGAGTTGGGGGATTTTAATGACTTCTGAGGTCAGAGTGAGATGTGATCAGGCCCCTCCATATGTCCTAGTCTACCTGCAGTTCCAGTTACTGCTTGTTGTCCCAGTGTAATTATTACAGTCTCCCCTTTGACTCCCACGTGTCCCATCTGGATAATAAATTAAATGGTCACCATGAAAATGAGGGTGCCTCGTGCTTTAAGTACTGACCATGTACCAGATGCTTCAATCAGCTCTTTCCATACCTGATCTTCATTAATTCACCCTCAAACCCTTAATATGGGTCTTATTATCCCCACTTCACAGACAAAACAAAACTGAGTCTCAGAAAGTTCATATAAATGCCTGAAGACCTCAGAGCCATTAATAAATGGAGGACTGTCTGGAAAGTCTTGCTCTTTCTACTCTACCTTGTTGTTGGATCACGGAGGTAGTGGGAACCGGGAAGGGTCATGGTTCTCTCAATGCTCGGGGTCAGATTTCTCTCACTCTTACCTCCCTTGTTACATTCTCTGAATTCCTATTTTTTCTTTGCTGGGTCTTATCTCCTCTCCAAACCCCAGAATGGCCACAGTGGGTATTTCCTTTTTCCATCACTTTTCCTCTGCTATTTCCAGAAGTAAGTCTGTAAGAGAGGACTGTGCTTTGTAACTTAAACTCTTTGAGCAGAGTGCATAGCAGGAGTTGATCTTCACAGTACCAGGGAGGGTCATACCCAGCAGACTCAGAGGCATGCACTGTGGCTTCATGAGGCTGCTGTCATGGAGAAGGATGTAGGCTTTTTGAGTCTGCCTGTCCGGGTTTGAGTCTAAATCAGCCATCTTCAACTATTTGATGTTGGGCTAATTGTTTCATCCCTCACAACCTCTGTTTCTTCATCTGTAACTGTCCATTGCCTCTGGTTGTCACTAGAAGACTTGTTCTCACCGTTTTGCTGGTTGAGAGGAACATTGAAGACTAGGGCTTGGGGTTTTACATGTCCTGATGGAAACTCAGCCTCTCCATAACCTAGATACTTTGGGAAAATTCCTATTTCATCCCCCTAAGCCACCAAGACATCACCTCGATAGAACCTAAGATTCCTCCAAGCTATGTCCCTCCTCACTCCACACCCACTACCCACTGCCATCCTCTCATCCTGAGTTTAAAGCATTAGCCTCTCATCCTGCCCCTTTCCCTTCCTTCTACCAATTTATTCTCTACTCTGATTCCAGATGGATTTCTTTTAAAGTGCAAATCTATTCATATCACTTGCCTACTTAAAATTCTTCAATCGTTTCCTCTTGCCCTCTGAATCAAGTTCAGCCTCCTCCTTGGAGAGAATTACACGGCCAGGGTACCGTCCTGCCCTCTCCCCCTCATTTCTTACTCTCTAGCCAGAGTGAACTTCTCTTGGTTCCATGAAGGGGCCTATTCCCTTCCCACTGCCCGGCTCTCATGATGCTTTTCTCTGTTCCTAGAATGTTCTTCTCCCTTGCCCATTCCCCTCTCCACTCACTCACTCACACCTCATCTTGCTAACTCTTCCTTGTCATTTGAATCTTAGCCTGAACCTCGCTTGAAAGGAAATAAGCCTTTCCTTTCCCCACATGCCAATCGAGGTCACCAGTTTACAGGTGTCAGCCCCTTGTACTTCTTCCCTTGTAAAATTCAGTCCACTCAAAGTCACTTAGTCAGTGGCTGTCTTCACTACTAATCTGTAAGTCCCACAGAAGCAAGGAGCACATCTGACTTGCATCCCATTTTATCCCTGCACAATGGGGAATCAGAAGCAAGCCAAAAATTTTATGTATTCATTCACCACTCATTCATTTGTGCATTAATTCTTTCCATTGTAGTGGGTGGGCATTTCTGTTTTTTTAATCACCTTTTCTCTGCAACTTCCAGAGATTAATCTGTAAGAGAGGACTGTGCTTTGTAATTCACAGAGGAGAAAGACTCACAAACTCTTTGAACATAATACCTTGCAGGTGTCCTTGCAGTATAAGAGGTTAGGTGTCTTTTAGATCGTCTGCCCTGATGCCTGACCCTGGTAAGGACCCCTTCCCCTTCCTCTCCTCTAATCTCAGGTTGTGAACCTCCTCGCTCTGTCTGAAAATCCTTCCCAGCAGTGCGATCAGGTAGGGCAGAGAATGACTGACAACTGAAATTTAAGGTAAGACACTGGGAGAAGGAGAAGTTTGAAGAAAGAAGCAACAGGATGAAAAATGGCCAAGAGGTGGTATGGGATAAGAAAAAAAGGGAGCCAGGCGTGGTGGCTCACTCCTGTATTCCCAGCACTTTGGGAGGCTGAGGTGGGTGGATCACTTGAGGACAGGAGTTTGAGATCAACCTGGCCAACATGGTGAAATCCTGTCTCTACTAAAAATACAAAATTATCCAGGCATGGTGGCAGGTGCCTGTAATCCCAGCTACTCAGGAGGCTGAGGCAGGAGAATTGCTGAGAGAGAGAGAGAGAGAGAGAGAGAGAGAGAGAGAGAGAGAGAGAGAGGATCCTGAGAAACTAAAACTAAACCATCCCACCTAAAATTGGACTAGATAAGCCATCTGAACTTCTACCACACTGTGGATTCTGGATGATTTGAAACATTTCTTGCTGAAGTCCAAAATAAAGAATTGATCAAATGCTCGTCATAGGTCCCTGTAAATGCTTATAAATGGCTTATCTTTTTGTGTGAATCCTTTTTCAGCAAACACCAATGGCCATCCACTGGAAACCATTTCTTCCTTCTTGGTTAGGAACAGAATTGCAGCTGGGGTACAGTCAGCTTCAATTATGACTACATTTCCCAGGCTCCCTTACAACTAGCTATGCATACTAAGTGTATGATTAGGTTAGATCAATGGGAAGTGAATGGCAATGAAATATGCAATTTCTGTGCCATCTCCAAGTCACTTGCCCTGGAGATCCTCTGTATCCTTTCACATGAGCTGCATCACAGAGGGACCATATAGACAGGACAATGCCCTAAGGAATGTAGAGTCGTGAGATCAATAAAAGGAACTTGGCCCATGAATGGCCACATAAAGCCGAGCTAGTTCACCAGCCTCAATTGCTCTCTTCAGGAATGTTACATGAGAATGAATAAGCTTCTATCTCCCTTAAGTCATGGTATTTTGGGGTATCTTCATTATAGCAGGTTAGCCTCTACCCAGATTAATAGAGGTTTTTTTTCTCCCATGTCAGAAGGTATAGGGCTGAGTTTTCAATGATTGGATTTGTGAAACAACAAAGAGCTTCCAGAATGTATGTTGTCTCTTAATAGTGTACAGCAATTCTAACAGTACTACCTTGGGACTTATTTGGCCAGGCAGAGCAATGTGCATTAAATATTGTGCACAATGAATTTAGATGCATTTTGAGGTTCCTATGAAAATATATGCAAACCTTTTATCTATTGTCTATATAGCTCAGTTGGTATGCAAATGCTATGTAAGGCTCAGCTCAGTACTGCCTCCCTAAAGAAGCCTTCCCTGAACTCTTCCTACAACTCCAGTTAGTCTCTCCTTTGTTAGGAGGTCCTTGTACCAGTAAATCTTCTCTACCCAAAGGAGAAGGTCATTGTACCAGCAAATCTTCTCTACCCAGAAAAGAATCTGTGTGCAATTTCTCTCTTCTATCAAGTTGTAAGCTGCATCACTGCTTTGCACCATTACTTATTCACTTAATAAATATCTATTATGTGCTAAGTACTCTGCTGGGTGCTGGGGATCAAGAGATGAATGAGACACAGTGATGGTCCTCAGAGTCTGACGGATGGAAAGAGACAAGTAGATGAAAAATGACAATTTTTCTTATTGCCACATGTAGTGTGGTATGTGCTACCGCAGTATCATGAATCTAGGCAGGCAGCTCCAGAGCTTGGTCTCTCAACCACCACACTCTCTGATGATCCCCAAATGCTTATCTCTAGGACACGATTGTCTCCTGAGGGTCAGCCAACTGCAACACAGGACATTGACAATAATCACTAGGACAATTAGCAGAGTGTCAGGGTGATGAGACACTCTGACACTTCAGTTTTATCTTTGAGCTTCCCCATGGTCATCAAGAACCGTCCTGGGTCCAAACTCATCAAATTGTTCACATGAAATACATGCAGTTCACTGTATATCAATTATATCGCCCAAAAAGATGTTTTATTTAAAAAAAGAAAAAAAAAAACTCCCAGAGATGAAACTGAACAGAGAGCCACTAAAGAGTGCATGGACTTGTCTCTGCCCCAGAGAACTCCAACTGTCCATCAGGAAGTTTTACACACAGCTGGTTTATAGTGGGCTTGATCTGAGCCTCTGTGGATATAGCTAGAATCTCTGCTATTTGGGCCTCTTCCATTAGTCTGGTAAAGATTTTTAAATAAGAGATCTTCTGTGAAATGTCTTTGATCTAAAAGCAAATTTTTAAATTGCAGGGCCAGAGAAAACCAAAGTCCCAAGAAAAAAAGTCAAACCTACAAATTTAATTAAAATGTAACAAAGAAAACAACTGTTTATGAAAATCATGAAGACATTGGAGCCCAATTATATAATTGTTTTATCTATTTTCTTATTTACAAAGCCATTTTGGTGAAGTACAGGTTTTAAGGATCAGGGTATCTGTAAGTGAATCTAGCACAGGCAATAGCGTATGATAGAGGCTCAAGAAATATTTGCTGAATCCAGACTGATTTTCTTAAAAGCCCACTCCTCTCCCTCTTATCCAGCTGTAATATATCCTGTATATTTTGAGCTCAAGGCTCAGGCATAGCCTGAGGCTACAGAGAGAACAAGGTCAAGGTTAATTAGGAACAGCCAAAATTCCTCTAATGACAGGATTCAGGACTTTTAAGGACAAGCCTCTAGAGTTCATATGCTCCAAAGTTTTTATTCCGTGGAATAAGTAACAGGAGCCTGTAAGGAACCAAACTCTTGCACAATCCTGGGTAAAGCTGGGGGGCAGAGAGAGTAATCTAATCAGTGAGGAAATCCAAGTTTTTTTCAGAACTTGAGTTTCATTCCAAAGTGCAGAATATTTACCTGGATTTTAAGATAAGAGCAAATCAGGGAGTAACACTACAAGTAAAGTCTGAATCAAACGCACTGTACTGGATTGAATAAAGAAAATGTGGTACGATACACCATGGAATCCTATGCAGCCATAAAAAGAATGAAATAACGTCCTTTGCAGCAAAATGGACGCAGCTAGAGCAGCTAGGGAGCTAGAGGCCATTACTCCAAGCGAATCAACACAAGAACAAAAAACTAAATACTTGTTCTCCCTTACAAGTGGGAGTTCAACATGGGGTACTCATGGACACAATGATGGGAACAATACATGCCGGGGACTAATCGAGGGGAGAGAGGAAGAGAGACAAGGGCTGAAAAGCTACCTGTTGGGTACCATGCTCACTACCTGGGTGACAGGTTCATTCATACCCCAAACCTCAGCATCTCACAGTATACCCAAGTAACAAAGCTGCACACATACTCCATGAATCTAAAATAAAAGTTGAAAGTATAAAAATTAAATTTAAAAAATTTTAAATGAACCATATATCCTGCCTCCTTGTTCTGCATTCCCTTCTCCCACTGGTTTGGCAGCAAAAGAACACAGGACATTGAGAATAATCACTGGGACAATTAGCAGGGAGATTCCCCCTAGAAGGAGCTAGGATGTGGGCTGCAGAGAAGCTGATCCTATCCAGCCAAGATGACTCATCAGATCAATAGAATCATTAACAGGAGTCTTCTGAAGGAAAGTGCCCACCACAAAGCTGATTCTTAATCTATCTCAGATGGTCCCATGTGCACATGTAAAGAAGTCAGATCCAAGGCCAGGTATGGTGGCTTATGCCTATAATCCCAGAACTTCAGGAGGTCAAGGCATGCAGATCACTTGAGCCCAGGACTTTGAGACCGCTCTGGGCAACATGGTGAAATCTCATCTCTACAAAAAATATAAAAATTAGCGGGGTAGGGTGGCATGTGCCTAAAGTCCCAGCTACTCAGGAGGCTGAGGTGGGAAGATCTCTTGAGCCCAGAGGCCTCGAGGCTACAGTAAGCCATGATCATGCCACTGCACTCCAGCCTGGGTGACAGAGCAAGACCCTGTCTCAAAAAAAAAAAGGAAGAAAAGTCAAATCCAAAGGATGAAGGGCCAGGAAAGGGGAGAAGGGAGTAGCCCAGACTGGGTGAGGGGAAGAGTAAGGCCACGAAGCAACTAGCAAACTGCATGTGAGAGCTAGTAACTAAGCTTGGAAAAAGGACTCTCAGGGATGTAAGCTAAAGGGAGAGCTCAGACTCTGCTCTCAATAGCGCCCCTGTGAGCATCAGCTCTAACCCTATGGTAACAATGGCTACTATGGATTGTGTCCCAGCCCTGAGAAGAAGGTGAGAATCAGCATAGTGTTGGGGGTGTGAGATGTGGCACTAGGAGCAGCTGTGACCTACAGAAGTGTAACCTATGAGCTAGGATGAGGCTGCAGAGATCAGCTGTTTTGCACATGAAGTAGTTTGGACTTTCTCCTAGGACAGTGGGGAGCCATGGCCAGATGCAAAGCATGGTAGTGCCCTTGGTTTAGGCGACTTATCTGGAGGTTGTACAGAGAACAGATTAGCACAGCGGATCTCCAAGTACTGTCCCCAGTCAGCAGCATCAGTGACAACGAAGACTTGTTAGAAATGCACATTCTCAGGCCCCACCTCAGACCGAATGAATCAGAATCTGGGTGGGAGCTTAGAAATCTGTGTTTTAACGAGTTTGAGAAGCACCAGGTTAGACACCAGTGTCACTGAGAGCATATCAGTTAGGAAGCTGCTGCTGGAGGCTCTAGAGAATGGTGAGAAGACATGCATGGGCGCAGTGGCAGTCCCTGCAATGAGAGGATGTGCATAGCATAAAGAGGCCAGAGGAGCGCAACCCTTGGTGACACTCGTGAGACAGAAGAAGAGGCCCAAGGAAATTTCACAAATTCCTGCTTAGAAAGAGATGCCATTTGCCAAAAAAGGAAACAGACTGGGCGTGGTGACTCATGCCTATAATCCCAGCACTTTGGGAGGCCGAGGCAGATGGATCACCTGAGGTCAGGAGTTCAAGACGAGCCTGACCAACATGGTAGAAACCCTGCCTCAACTAAAAATACAAAATTTCCTGGGCATGGTGGCACATGCCTATAATCCCAGCTACTCAGGAAGCTGAGGCAGGAGAATCGCTTGAATCCAGGAGGTGGAGGTTGCAGTGAGCCAAGACTGCACCATTGTACTCCAGCCTGGGGAGACTCTATCTCTAAAAAAAAAAAAAAAAGGAAACACAGGAGGTGGGGAAGGAAGAGAGATGAACTTGTGGCGGACAGCTGGGCAAGAGTCCTCCCCATCTTTTCCTTCCTTCCCTCTAGCTCAGCAGGCCCTCAATCAGCTTCATCCCTGGGCAGTTGTAGAGGACCACAGGGGAGCATGAAGATAGGACCCAATTCAGGATTGTTGTCATCCCAGGGAGTCTGCTGTCAACTGCTCTCTAGACAAGCCAGTCCTAGAGACAAACATCTGCGAATCACCAGGGTGACTGGTTAGAGCACAGTGGTGAAGAGACCAAGCTCTGGAGCTGCCTGCATGGTGTTAAATACAATTTATAGGTGGCCATTGATTGGGACTGAGCTCCACCTCCAGTAGGCCCCAAAAGACCAAACCAAAATGGAGTCACTCATGCAAAAGTTTCACATCACCAAGCCATAACTAAGTTGTTTATATGCCCTTCTGAAAACTTAGAAGAGGGAGAAATAGATGGCAGTCATATCCCCAAACAGGCCAGTTTAAACCGAATTAATAGGGAGGTCCCCTCCACTTTAACCTTTACAAGTAAAGGACTTTGAAACGACCAATTCACTTTTTGTTCCTCGTGTTTGCTTTCTTCAGCCTTTTCCTGTCTATAAATACTCACTCCCCACATTGCAAATCAGAGATCTCTGAACCTCTTCTGCTTCTGTGGGTTGCCTGATTCATGAATCATTCTTGACTCAGATAAACTCTTAAACTTATCTTGTCTAAAGTTTTTCTTTTGTCACTGGTCTCATGACTTCTGTTGTATGATTTACTTGCTGTGGGACCTGGGGCAAGTTGCTCAGTCTCCATTTCCTTGTCTGTAAAGTGGGAATGGTAATAATAAGACACATATTTTAGGATTATTTTGAGAACAAAATGAGTTAGTCCATGTAAAGCATTTAGAACAGTTCCAGCAATGCTGTATTCGTGTCAATGTTTAGCTATTATTATTGTCATGTTACCATTTTTATAACCCATGGAAGTGAAGAGATTTGAGAAATCCACCAGGTCCTCTGAGATGGGAGGTCTAAAGGGCTCCTTTGCTCTGCTTCTATTGTAGGGGCGTGAATTCCAGTCCTGACTGCTGGAGCGCGTGCTACTCTCTTACTTCCAGGCCACTGTTCTTCCTTCCAACCTCCTCTCTGCTTAATGCCTCCCCCTCCTCCTCATTGCTCTTCTCAGCTTTAATGAGTCGACACCACATAAGCTCTCAGGACATATTCAGTGCATTGCCAGGCTGGAAAACAAATCTTCAAGATGGGAAAGAGAACTTTAATCCATACATTTGTTGAACACCTAATGGGCACTGAAACCTGGTAGACGGAGTCCCGGGCCTCCAGGATTACTCTGGCTGGAGGGCAGCAAGGAGGGTGCAGAGACCACAGCAAGAGGCCCGAAGGAATAAGCTTTTCTCTCTCACTAGAACCTTCCCACCCCCAATCCACTTAACAATTTGTGTTCTCACTCTGGAATCATCAAAGCACAAGAAATCTGCTATTGAAACAGGAAATGCCAAGATAGCACAAGCTCTTTTTTTTTTTTTTTTTTCTCCCCAAATGTCCCATCTTTTCTAATCTGGGCTTTGGAAGCAGAGCCCCTTGGCAGGGAGAGAGAAAGCACAATCCAAGCTCGGAAGAGGCAGCGCTCCTGGAGAATGACGGGAAACAGCAGATATCAGCCCACACTCGGAGCAACTCGGGGCAGAACCGGAGCCTGGGCCCGGCGGCGAGGGCTGATTCAACTTCCTGGTTTTAGCTGCAGTCAGCTGGCTAGATGGATAGACTCAAATAGAATCCCAGAATGGGTTTTGAGAATGAAATAGAAAGAGAAAGGCCCTGGGGCACGGAAAGAAATCCCCAGAAATACAAAGGTTGGGGAGAGAGGGAGAAACACTGAGAGGAAGAGAGAAAGAGACCCAAACTGGGAAAGCGTCAAAGGAAGAAGGACCTAGGAGAGCAGAAAATGATGGAGAGATCTCATAACTTATTTTCAGCTGGTCCAAGGGAGCAGGGAAATTTGATCATGAAAACCGGAACAAGAAGCTCAGAGAAGGGTCAGCAGAAGACAGCGTATCTGGTGACCCCGCCTTAGGCTTGGAATTAGATGATGATTCCCCTAAACATAGCGCAGAGGTGAAGTGACCACTGATTAGGAAAAATGTATTCTGTCATCCCTGTAGGGCAAATAGCTTTATATTTTTTTCTTTTTCCAGTCTCTGAAAAAGGGTCTCTTCTCCCCACCATTCCCATCATCCTCACAAGTCTCGTTCACTGCATAGAAAGGCTGTTTTTACTGAGACACATCTGGGCAAGCCAGAGTCTTTAACAGTGTCTCATAATGGCACCAGCTTTTTATGTGTGAGAAATAATGAAACACCTTATTGGTGAAACAAATATCAAAGTGAAAAAGCATTGCTCATGCAGAGAAAAACAGAGGGAAATTGCTTCCTTCTGCACCCAACCCATAAGCACAAGTCCCTTCCAAATTGGGGTGTTTGGGTGTGTGTGTGTGTGTGTGTGTGTGTGTGTGTTTTGTTAATGTGTCTTTTTTGTTTCCGTCTAGAGTTTAATAAAATCCTAAGACAGTTGTATTTCAAGAGGAACATATGATCTTGTTATTAATGCAGAGTAGCTAGTGATTATATCCTCAGACCATCAAAAGGGACTCTCAGCCTTCATTCCACTCATCTGGAAAGATAAAGTGTTTTATCAAAAAGTAATAAGTGCACCATATAGAAAAAAACAACCAAAGAAAAAAGGAACCAACCCTAGTTCTACAACTCAAACAAAAATATTTATACCTTATTATAATTCTTCCCAGTCTTTCATTCCTATATAGGCACTCTTTCATATTAAATTTCCTTTCTTAAAAAATCAGTAATCATAGTAGAGCTACTTGAAATTTTTTTAAAGAGAGACATGATGAATATATATTATTCTTGGCTTCCCAGCATCTATGTAACCTTCCTTTGGTACTTGTGGCCACATTCTCCTTTGGCTATTACTTTTCCAGTGATATACCTGATGGGAATGTCACCTGAAATGTCCTGTGTTCTTCTCACCCTGGGAAGGGCATTGGCCAATCAGAAACTTCCATGCTTGGATGTGCATCTTGAATAAAGTGACAGAAAGAGATGAAGATAAAAATAGTTTAACCTTATACATCCAGTACAATTTCCATGGAAGACTACTGCATTGTTCTTGCCACCTTTATACCCCTCTCCCCTCCAGAAATGCCTGGTTCCTGAGCCTGGTTCTCCAAACTTGAGTTAATTCTATGAACTCTCTCATGTTCTTTCAGGAAACTTTATTTTTACTTAAGGCAAAAAGAGCCCATTTCTGTCGCTTGCAACCAAAGAATCCTTAATGAAAATGTGGCTAAAATGAGGATAGGGATAATAAGAGGTGCTGTTATCTGAACAAAAGAATAAGAGAATATGTTCTGGAAAATATTGTTTAATAACTTGTGGGACAAAATATCATCTGTTGAGACTCCCAGAAATGTCGTAAAACACCAGATAGTACTAACACCTCAGTTAGATTTGGCAGTGTTGATAAGAACATGAGTCCTGGAATGAGAAGGCCTCAGATAAATCCTTGTTTTAACACATACTAGCCAGGTGACCTCAAGCAGATTGCTGAACCTCCCTGTGCCACAGTTTCCTCATCTAAATAAGAGGAAATAAGAGATCCAAATTCAAGGGTTACATGATAAATACATGCAATGGCTTAAAACAGAAATCATTCAGTGTAATGCTGGTTCTTAAGAGAATTTGCTTTTCAGAGTCAGAATAATTTAAAAGAATTACAATCTTCTAGTTGAGTTCTGTTTCTTTCACTTAATTTGGCAATCTTTGCCTTCTAGTGGAAATAGTAGGTTTCATTTCATATACTATTGAGATAGTTGTGGTTAATTTTACCATCTTTTTTTTTAATATTTCTTTCAGATTCCTGACTTCTTTGGGATATTTTAATGTCCCATCTCCCTCTCCTGATAGAGAGGAAGGATGGATGGATGGATAGATAGATAGATAAATGGAAAATTATAGGTCAATAGATAGTAAATTGTAGGTAGATAGGTAGGTAGGTGGATAGATGATACATAGTAGATATATAAGTAGGTAGGTAGATAGGTAGATAAATAGAAAATGATGGATAGATAGATAGATAGATAGATGAATAAGCCCATTCTCATGCTGCTGATAAAGATATACCTGAGACCAGGTAATTTATAAAGAAAAAGAGGTTTAAAGGACTCACAGTTCCACATGACTGGGGAGGCCTCACAATCATGGTGGAAGGCAAAAGCCACATGGTAATGGACAGAGAGAGAGCTTGTGCAGGGAAACTCATCTTTATAAAACCATCAGATCTTTTTTTTTTTTTTATTGCATTTTAGGTTTTGGAGTACATGTGAAAAACATGCAGGATTGTTGCATAGGTGCATACGTGGCAGTGTGATTTGCTGCCTTCCTCCCCTTCACCTATATGTGGCATTTCTCCCCATGCCATCTCTCCCCAACTCCCCACCCCATGCTGTCCCTCCCCTGTTTCCCCCCTACAGACCCCAGTGTGTAGTGCTCCCCTCCCTGTGTCCATGTGTTCTCATTGTTCAACACCCACCTATGAGTGAGAACATGTGAAAACCATCAGATCTTGTGAGACTTATTCACTATCATGAGAACAGCACAGGAAAGACCCGCCCCATGATTCAATTACCTCCCACCAGGTCCCTCTCATGACATGTGGGAATTGTGGGAGCTATAGTTCAAGATGAAATTTGGGTGAGGACACAGCCAAACTTTATCAACAGATGATACATAGGTAGATAAATAGTATGTATGTAGGTAGGTAGATGGTAGAAGATAGATAGATAGATGATTGATAGATAGATAGATAGATAGATAGATAGATAGATAGATAGATAGATAGATATAAAAATTGCCATTCTTTCAGTGATTAAAGACAACAATATACATCCTTAACTTTAAGGGCTAATATAAATTAGCATTTTGTCAGTGAGCTGTGTAAGGAACTTAGAATCTTTTGACATTTGATTCCTTTTATCCCCATCCCACCTTATGTGTGATTGTTAGTGTACATTTGAAGCTCCTTTAACATTATCCTTCTCCAGGGAGAATCTGGTTTTGCTTCTGTCAGGCACTTAGGCTGAAGAACCAATCAGACATTTTCAGAGATTTGATGATTTGAAGCCAGGCTTCGGTCTTTGTGAGGGCTGGCTTATTTCCAGGCCTTTACTCCTAGGAAGGGTTTCCTACTAGAGTTTCTCAGCCTTAGGACTATTGACATTTGGACCAGAAATTCCTTGTTCTGGGGGAGCTGCTCTGTGCATTGCAGGGCATTTAGCAGAATGCTCTATTTCTTTCCACTAGATGCCAGTAGCACATCCTCAACTGTGGCAACCAAAAATGTTCCCAGACATTATCAAATGTCCCTTGAAGGGGCAAAGGTGCCCGACTAAGAACCAGTCTCCCAGGGTGTAGCCCTACAGGATCCCAACTAAAAGTCCCCAGTCCCTGAGACTGTCAAAGCTGCTCTCACTTCTCAGCCTCTTTGTTGCCACTTTGGAATGAGGGAAAAAGCTGCTCCCAAGAGGTAGCTCACTTCCCTTAATTCCCTCCTCCCAGAGACTTACACATCTTCCCTACCTTGTTAACCTGGCCAGCACCTTGACACAGGGGTGTGTGTGTGTGTGTGTGTGCATGCATGAGCACATATGTGCATGCGCATGTGTGTGTATTTGCTTTTCTATTTCTCAACAGAAACATTGATTTGACAACGACTAGCTCATCATTGCAGAACTCAAGAATGACAGTCACTTGGAAGCAAAATCTTAAATAATTTCTTTTGAATATAGATGCAGAAGACTGAATTCTCTGCAGAGCTCCTGGGTGCAGGGCATAAAGAGGGAACACATTAATGTACTAATAGAACTGTTACCAGAGGAGTATTACACTGGGTTATTCTTTGTTGCGGGTCATAGCCCTGTGCATTATAGGATGTTTAGCAGCATCCCTGGCCTCTGCTACACACAATAAAAATATCCATCCTTAGAGGAATTTACACTCTCGTTAGTGTAAGAGTATATGCACATTTTAAAAGCCAAAAAAAAGACTTCAGTTGAGCTACAAAGTATATACAAGTCTCAAAAAAAAAAAGGCATATGGTAGAAAACTACAGGAGATGTTTATTACAAGCTAAATTCATTCCCCTACTTTTTGCAAGCTGTGTGACCTTGGCCAAGTTGAGGCTCAGGGTCTTCCACAAAGTAAGAGTGCAGAATGAGACAATCCATCACTACTGTCGCTTCCAGACCTGACAGATGAGAAGTCTATCAGAAAATAGATTTGTGATCATTTAGAACACCAAATACAGCCAAAGAGAAGCTGCGCATTTGTGAAAAATCAGTCTTATCTGATTGACTTATTCCCATTTCGACTGATGTTCCTAATTGAGAAAGTAAAGAAAACTCATCAGACATGGGATAACTGGTTTCCAGACACATCTGACAAGATGCATCAGAATGTTCTGAGGAAATGGAGAAGTGTGGGCTGGAGGAACAGACAGCTTGTATGATTTGTAACTAGTTGATTCCAGAAACCAAAGAATTCTGATTGGCAGGTAGATATGGAGAGATAACGGCCGTCTCTGATGTTATGGTCCCATAAATCAGCAGCCTCTTCCAGGCCTGTTGCTCTGGATCAATGATTTGGATGCCAACTGAGAAAGCATTTCATCAAATCCATGGGTTTTTTTCAAAGGTGAGATAAAATACAGGGAACTCTAGGTGGGGTGCGGTGGCTCATGCCTGCAATCCCAGCACTTTGGGAGACCAAGCAGGGCTGGATCACTTGAGGTCAGGAGTTCGAGACCAGCCTGGCCAACATGGTGAAACGCCGTGTCTACTAAAAACACAAAAATTGGCCAGGCATGGTGGCAGGCTCCCATAATCCTGGCTACTCGGGAGGCTGAGGCAGGTGAATCACTTGAACCCGGAAGGTGGAGGCTGTGATGAGCCTAGATAGCATCATTGCACTCCAGCCTGGGCAACAAGAGCAAAACTCCATCTCAAAAAAAAAAAAAAAAAGAAAGAAAAGAAAAAAGAAAAAGAAAAAAGATAAAGGGAACTCTAAACCACGTTCCTGCCCACTGTCCTTCAAGCGCCTCCTCTCTCCGGTGCTGGAAGTGCTGCACAGGCTTTCTTTGTTCTTCCCGCCTGAGTCAGTGCACGCTAATGCCTGCTTCATCACTGCTGCCCAGTGGACCCGCTGGCTCCTGAGGCTGATGCCCTCTCCTTCCTGGACACTTCCCCATGCACAACAGCCCTCTGCATTTATTCCCCAGAGTGCCACTAACACAAGACAATCGTGTGCTGCAGATTTCTACTGAAGTTTTGCGGATGGCAGAAGGTATTTAGAGCATAAAGCAGAAAACAGCTTCAAACTAAAAATCAGACATCAAATCCCTAGAAATGTATTTTCCACTCCCGGCCACAGAGAGTTCCCGATTGGCTTCTTATGGATCCTCTTGTCTCAGCAGCATGCAAAGTTCCTTGCATCCTTCCATCTCTTCCGACCCTTGGCTCCTGGGTTCTGACAACATTTTGTCTTGCCTGCCATTGATACTCAAAATGTGGACTTCTTTTCCTGTACCAGTACATTCTGGACCCTTATTGACCTATCTTTGCCATCCAGTGTACACCCAGGGTGGAGCAAGGAAGGGTGAGAGAGGGCTTGTCTTCTTCACCTAAAAGACCTACCAAGGAATGTTCCTATAAATTCATCCACCCAAGAGAAAAATACTGCCTTTTACATACAGGGGAATTTGAAGGTTCTCCTCTAAGCTGAGATTCTATGATTCTGTGGTTTTGCTTTTTGTCTTCAAATGGCTAAGTGCCTAAGAAACAGCGAGCACTAGCCCCCTACCCCTCCACCACAGTCAAGAGTGGGAGGATTAAGGCTCACAAGTTTTGAGGATCAAAGATTCCTAGAATACAGCGAGGATTGCCATGCATTTACAAATCCCCCTTTTCCTTTGTGCATTTGTACAAACCTGAAAATACTCTCATCCCCATTCAATAAACAGAAGCTTAGAATTCAGTAGGAGCAGGAAGTAGTGACAGAAGATGAAAGAGAGTAAAAATGATTTGGAGGAGAAAAAAAAATACAAGGGAATGAAATGTCCACACCCAAATAAGGAGTGGACCAAATGAGACGAAGGATTTGGGTCCCCAAAATACCACCCTCTCCTTTCGCCTCCTGGTTTGATGCCAGTAGGGAGCTGTGAGCTCTTGGGCAGATATTTGCATGCTCTAAGTGTTCCGCTAGGAAAGTGGCAGATACCGAGACAGATGGCTCTAGGAAGTGTGGGTGAGCCTGACGTCAAGTTTATGAGCCAAATGGTGTTTTCTGAGTTCCACCTCTTCAGATCCCATCCATAACGGACCCACTACCTCAAGCCATGCCCCTCCCTGAAGCCTCTCCTGACCCCTGGATCATAGCAATCTTTCTTTCCTCTAATAATAATAAATGCTGGTTAAACCTGTGCTGTTCTGTCAAATATTGTCATTTTGGCCTCATCTGTCAAGGATTCCCTTGAAGACCATAACAGGGTCTTCCCTCTGTACCCCACTGCCTGGAATTCCTCCATTTACTCAACACATCCTTATCAGATACCTAAGAGGTGCCAGGTGCTGTGCTTTGCATGAGGGAAACCAACAGGGAACCAATGAGAAGGTCCTTATCTTCACAGGGATTTCATTCCAGTAAAAAGAAACAATAAATAAATAAATAAAAATGAAGAGTCCAGCTCCTGGTTAAAAACCTACATGTGGGCCAGGTGCAGTGGCTCATGCCTGTAATCCCAGCACTTTGGGAGGCCAAGGTAGGTGGATTACAAGGTCAAGAGATCAAGACCATCCTGGCCAACATGGGGGAAACCCCGTCTCTACTAAAACTACAAAAATTTTTAGCAGGGTGTGGTGGCACATGCCTGTAGTCCTAGCTACTCGGGAAGCTGAGGCAGGAGAATTGTTTGAACTGGGAGGTGGAGGTTGCAGTAAGCCAAGATCGTACCACTGCATTCCAGCCTGGCCACAGAGCAAGACTCCATCTCAAAAACAAAACAAAACAAAACCTATATGTGATTTTTTTCAGGCCCGACCATAGGCAAGTACAAAGGCTTTACCTGGCTGGCTCCATGGGCAACATCTGCCCTTCCCACAGCAGACTTGGCTCTGAAGGGAATTGGAAAGGACTCAGGCCCCTCTAGCTGGTCTTGCTTTTCACATATTTGTATTCCTAGCCCCAGAGCCCTCATTCCTGGGTTTCTTTATCTGAGGCCTTGGGCAGAGATCCTCTTCAGGCATCTCTGCCAAGTCCTGCTCATGGGTGAAAAGACCGGAAAAACCTGGAAGACTATATGCCCCACTCTGACTCAGTACCCAGAACTTTTCCACTCCTGGCCCTCAGCCCTGACCCTCCCCAACCCCAGAGTCCGTAAACTGCTCCCTCTACCCCACATCTGCTCTGACTCACGTGACCTCGGCCTGTGCACCATGCCAGGGGCAAAGGGGAAAATTTCACTGCGTGGGTTTTGCCCCTTGCTTGTACCACAGCAGTTAGTGAATAAAGGCTGCGCTGGTTCTTCCATTTCAGCCCCCTGATGCTTAATCAGCTACTCCTACACCTGATAGCTCAGCCCTCTCTCCAGCTCAGCTGAGTTCCTGAGAAAAAATAACAAATAGTTACAGAGAATAAGATCTCAAATGGAATTTTTGGTGTTGTCTTAGAACTTTGGCTGAAGCCCAAAGCTGAGAACAATAGCTGATAAATAAAACCCTCCCACTCCTCCACCAGCACATTGAAACTAAAGATGCAAAGGTGTAGACCACCCATTCGGGAAGTCTTGTGACCCACAGTCCACCTCCCACCCCCCAGTCCATATGTATGAAGGAAGCCTAGAAATAGAGGAAGATAATCTCAGGCAAGTGGTGAGTGGGAGGGGGTGGTTCCTGTCCCTGGTACTGCTACCAGAGGACCAGAACAGACGGTGACTTCTTCGGGGAGCTTTTTGGTCTCCCAGTGCACAGAGACCAGAGAAAGAGTCTACATGCCAGAGGCTGGCTGCAGCTGCCAGTGACAGAACCCAAGGGAGAAGGCTGACTTGGGATTGGCCAGTTCCCTCAGGAGTACACAGCAAGATAACCTAGGGTTTCCAGTGGGCAGAGTGGATGCTGTGCAAAGCTGCCTGGCCCAAATTGTCTTGAAAGAGCTGCTCAGGGGAATGAGCTCATCTTCACAGACAGAGAGGTTGTGAGGTACATTGCCTGAGAAGGAACTGCAGGGCAGCTCATGGGAGCGAGTTGGAGAGTCCCCCCACTGAGGTTGGGTGGGCAGGATAGAGGCCTCCTATGCGGGGGTCTTCTTCCCGAAGAAGGGCCAGCAGTTGTGAATCCACCTTGACAGAGGACATTGACAGTCAGGAGAGAGCCGCAAACAGCACCAGCTACCTGGAAAAGAACTTGCCCATTAAGCCCTCATTTCTCCCTCAACCCTCGTCTTTCAGCCTGACTCCGGAAATGCCAGAAGTCCAGTGGGGAAGCAGAGGAGGGAAGAGTGAAGAAGGTGAAAAAGTGGAAGATGGAACCACAGTGTATTTGCAACTGCCGTCAGTAGGACCTAAGCCTAGCTTGAGTCTACAGGGCAGGAAAACTAACTGAATGAGGAACTGAAAGGTTGGCATTAAATTGGATTAAAACCATTTAATATCTAAAAACAAGATGATTTTAATACTTAAAAGTTATCATAAAAGCCATGGGATTTGCTTGCAATATTATTTTTGTCAAATCCTTCCCAAGCAGGTTTGAAGCTGCGGTGGGTGAAAAATAGAGTTCTTTCCTTATCTTATCTTAACCAAATATAGCTTGTTCAAATGCCAGGCATAAAGGCAAAAAAGAAGCTGAGGAAGAGACAAGCAGAGACGAAATCTACTTTTGAAACTGCCACCTGGGAAGGCTGAGGCAGCAAACAGTAGTGAGAGAGGCGCCATCTCTCTCACTGGAGAGGGGGAAGACTGCTCCAGGCCCAGGGAAGATACGTGCAAAGGCCCTGGGACATGAAAGAGGAAGCAGTGAAACTACAAGGTCTGGAACAGGGCAGGGCATGGGACATGACATCAGAGGCAGATTGCATCAGGCAATATGGTCACAGTGAAAGGTTTGGATTGATTCTGAGGGCATTCCAGAGTTTAAGTAGGAAATTGACATCCAATTTATATGTTTAAGATCACTTTTACTGTTGTTTCAAGAATGGATTGGGAGAAGGAATAAGGGTGGAGGCCCAGCAGAAGCACACAACATACTTCTTAGAAACAGCGCAACAAGTCCTGAGTGGTTGCCTTCCTCAAATTTACAGACTCCAGAAAACCAGAAAGACAGGCGCCATGCGTACTTCAGGCTCCCTATGACTAACACAATCTACTGGAATTTAACAAACAAACAAATTAATTAAAAAACAACAGCAGCAAAAAGAAAAAACAGAAGAGATGCTCTAGCTTGAAAAACAGGCATTCTTCATGAAAGCTACATAGCATGTTATATACATAGATATATATATTTCCTCCTCAAGCCACCAAAAAGCTCAGAGCTAAATTTTACATTCTAGTACAGTAATTTTCTCACCTCTTCTTCCTCGCTATAAATATGGTTTCTAATCTCTCCTTTAACAGAATTTCAACATGAAAATGTACTTGTTCGTTGTTCATGAGCCACTGCAAATCCATTTTAAAGACTTTTGCACAACCTGCCACAAAGGGAAGAATGAGATTTTTTTAACTCGTTTTGAAGACAAGACCAAAAAACAAAAATACCGCCAATTATCAAAAAAGTTTTGATTTTTTTTCTCACCAACAGCTACACTGAGCATTCCCCCTCTGTCCTGACCCTTTGGGACAGTTAATCCCCAATAAACCTACTGCCAGCCCAAGGAGATGAACTGTGAACACTTCCTAATGTTTGAGACAATTTCTCAGGAAGCCCCACTTCACTCATGCGTTCTAGCCTTATTTGAATAGTTACTATACATTGAGCACTTGTTCAGTGCCAGGCACCTGAGCACTTTATATTATAATTATCCGGCATCACAAAAACTCTTAAAGGCAAGAACCGTAGCCACACCAGACCAATCTGCTTCAACTTCTACTTGGTGAAGTTGTGAGTTGTTTGTCAGTTGCTATGGACCCTCAGGTCATATAACCTGAACATGCCCAGGTGAACCAATCATGCAACCACAGAGGAACCTAAATGCTTGGACCAAGAAGGTGAGGACTGAATTAAGTAGCAGACGCTGCATGGGAGGATCCAGAATCCAATGAGTCTGAGCCCTGGCATCACCCCATGGCAGGATCCAGTCGATCCTGCCTCCCAACTTAGCCTTGTCACAAGATCAAATTAGATCATGCCTCATTACCCTATGCTTATAAAACCTGACCCAACCCCCAACTCAAAGAGACAGATTTGAGTGGTGCTGTGGTGTTTGGCTTTCTGATGCACAGGCAAATGGACCCAGTTCAGTTCAATGACAGGACTGTTATTAGCTATATCATTTTATAGCTAAAGCAACTGAAGCATAGAGAGTTTCAGTCACATATCCAAGGTCACAGATACTGGGACCACTAATGTTTCCACTATAAATCTATCTGCCTCTGGTGATAAACTTTCATGTTTGAGGTCATCACTTTAATCCCCCTACACCTCCACCTCCAGCTCACTAGACGACGGGATGTTTGTTTATATCCTCTCTAGCTCAGGTGCCTTTTCAGCTTGTCATAGGCACTGGCTTGAGCCCCTGCTTCTCACCGCCTACCATGGTGTCCCATGAGAAATATCAGGTCTAATTTAGGCCCCAGCTCAACCACACTATTTCCCTATAGGAGGCAATGGGATCCAAACATACAGCAGTGTGCTGGATCTGCTTATCCTAATTTATGAGTCTGTCATGTGCATTACCTCTCTACAGTGTATTCAATGACATCATGTTGCTCACTTGAAATCAGTCATGATGGAAGTATTTACACCATGGAAATTGGCAAATGCTGCCAATCAGGGCTTTTATTATCCTATTGTCTGCCCCAAGTGGTGTGCTGGTAAATGTGGGGGAAAGCCACATTTCCAGCACACCACTTGGGGCAGACAATAGCATAATAACAAAATCATCTCTTAGTCTTTTCTTTATAGCCCTTAATAAACAAACCATAGTCAATTTCCAGAACTCCACCAAGAGAAATCCAGCTGAAATTGTACATGTAGGGACCCATTCTCCTTGCTGAGAATGCAAATGTCCTTCCTCAACCTGTGCTGCTTTCCTTGGTGCATTATGAGAAACAAGCTAGAAACTTTTTCATGCTTTCCTACATTCTGTTGAGCTTGCAGTCTTGCTGGAAGGAGAAAGCCAATCTCAGGTGCTGAACAACAAATTGCTTATTGGAACAGTTGCTGCTTTTGGCTGAGTAAGCAGGACACTCAAGGGTGGTGCTTTCTTGCCATGGTGCTGCAGCCAGTTAAAAATTAGTGTTAGGGACAGAAAATAAGAAGCAAAAGGGAAACCATCAGATGATTTGACATGGGCCACAACCAGAAGTCTCTTTTGCACTTTTAAATACAGGATAGGGTAGAGGAAAGAACGTGAACACAGAAATAAGGCCTGCATTTGAGCCTTTGCCCCACCACTTACTATATGTTCTGATGGGACAAAAAGGTAAGAGAAGAGAAGGAGGTGTGATGAAAGGTGTAATGAGGGAGAGACATCAGGGCTGAAGAAAAGACTTTTCACTATGACAGCAACTCAGTGATGATTAGGCACATTCCTTGCATATTCAGTATTCATTTGGCACCTACTGTGTGCCATGAAAATACTAGATACAGTTTTGAACAATAGAGACATAGCTCCTGCCCTCATGAAGCTTACAATCTAGTGAAGAATAGAAGCATTAAATGTGTCGTACTAAAGAAGTTTTATTGCATGTTATGACAAAAGAAATAAAGGAACCATAGAAACATAACAGGTATGTGTTGTGGCTGACCTAGTCCAAGGGACAGAGAATAAAGCCTTCCCATAAGGCCCTGCTCACAGAGTGAAAGGACAAAGTAGCTAGAGAGTCATAGGATGACATCATGACTGGACTTTCCCCTCTTGTAAGAGCATTAGAGTGAGCCAGACACCATAGATTTGGAAGCCAGAAACCGGTGTTCAAATCCTGGCTCTGCCACTGAGAAGCACAGCAAGTTACCTAACCTCTGTTAGCTCAGTATCTTCATCATATATAGGGACAGTAATAATACCTATTATCTTCCAGTTTTATTCTTTGAATTGAATTAGTGTGGAGAATAGGTCTCAGCATAATACATGACTTACAGCAGGTGCTCATTAAATGATAGATATATATAAAGATTAACAAAAAATTTATTTTAAAAATTAAAGATCTCTTAAACTGGACATGATGACCTCCTTATTTATATATAAACATAAACATTTAATGAGGCTTAGTGGTCCTGTCCTGTAAGATAACTTGAGAGTTTGCACAGCAAGAGGCTTTGAAAGTAATTGCATTAAACACATCTGGAATAGTCAGCATGTGTTTCTAGCAGCAGTGAGAACACATACTGTCCCTTCCAACCTACCTTGTCTGGCTTTACCCAAAGTATGATTCCCACCTGCAGTGACTCTATCTATTCCCAGATTGTCCAAGGTGAATTGCTATTTCTTATTTTTCCAATAGCAAGGAGGTAAGTGTGACTTAATTTGTTCACTGTTATAAAACCCTTCTTTTAAAAAAAAAATCATTGTCCATGACATGTGCCAATTTGATATTAGAGAAAATATGGTCATTATAAAGACTTGAACATTCTGAAAGTTTGAGTTTGAATAGATTGATTCAATTGCTACCAATAGTTTCCCTGAAATGACCCATCTTGTTTTCCATCCCATTGGTGATATATGTAAATTTTAACAATCTGCAATATTTCTTTCTATGCACTGCATTTGCAGCAGGGGTGATAAGCTATGATGGTTGTCTCCTTTGCACTTTTGCTCACCTTTAGCATAAATTATCAAAGAAGGTAGAAAACTGCAAGTTGATCAGTCTCCCCACTTTAATTTAACACGACAGGTCATAATGGCTTTGTTCCTTGGCCATAAAGGCCAGGAAGCTGTTTTCACAGATTAATGTGACATGATGTGGAGAGTCATAATAACTATGACAAGATAAAGGGAATTAGTTAAAACTTAATTAAAACCACATGGATAACAAGTAGAACACTGTATGTTTAGTATCTTGAAATCTTTGTTGCTGGTTTGACAAAAAAAAGAAGAAGAAGATGCTTTGTAGCAAAGACAAGGTCCCCAATTAATCCCTGGTCTGAAATGATCAGATCAAAATCAGAATCAAGAGGAAATGAAATTGGTGATTCTGATACCTGTCAGCACCCACCCTAGGTCACAGTAAAATAACAAAAAAGTGAAGTTCTCATCAACTCAAAGACTGGAAGCATGAAGTAGGTAGTTACCACATTTTAACATGCTTAAGAATCATCCTGAGACATTTATTAAAAAGCTGATTCTTGGGATCCAATCTCAGACATTCTGATTTGATGAGTCCAGCATGGCAGGCATGAAATCTTTATTTTTAGCCAGCATATTTCAGCTTTAAAGTGACTTCTAATCAAAATATATTTGGTTACCATAGACAATGAGGGAAGATACTTTGAAATTATGTAAATAACCTGCTCTTCATTAAACTATTAGTCTCTAGTTTTATTATCCATGGATGAGCCTTACCTGAACCAATTATAACTATCACAGTTGCAAAATGGTGATTTTTCTAACTCCTCCATTCTTAGTTGGCATTTATTATTTCTTTTGTTTGTTTGTTTGAGACAGAGTCTCACTCTGTCACCCAGGCTGGAGTGCAGTGGCACGATCTTGGCTCACCGTAGCCTCTGCCTCCCAAGTTCAAGCAATTCCCATGTCTCAGCCTCCCAAGTAGCTGGGATTACGGGCATGCACCACCATACCCAGCTAATTTTTGTATTTTAGTAGATATGGGGTTCACTATGATGTTGGCCAGGCTGGTCTTGAACTCCTGACCTCAGGTGATCCACCCACCTTGTCCTCCCTAAGTGCTGGGATTATAGGCATGAGCCACCATGCCCAGCCAGCATTTATTATTTCCTTCTGTTTATTAGTTGGGATGTATTATTTCTTTCTGTTCTTTTCTACATTTATTAGCCAGAATTATATTATAAGGAAGTGTTCTCTCAATAATTATGAGTATTACATTATTCAATGGGTGATTGATCCATTACTGTCATTCACTTTTAATACTTGTATTATCCCATATTTGACCACAGATAGTCCCTTCAAGCTGGCTTCCACAATCTTCTAAGTACTTGCTCACCTTTTGGGCAATAAGATGTTCTAGGCTTATCTTATATTTTCCCTGCCCTGTCCTTGTCCTTTTAGCAGGAAATGATGTTTAAAAGTAAATTTCTCAACTAACAAAGATCCAATATCATTTCTATGATACTCTTGCCAAGAAATGCATATCTAAATGTAACCATGAACAAATATTGACAAACTAAAATCTAAGGGTGTTCTACCAAACAAAAACCTGTACTCATCAAAAATGTCAATGTCCTGAAAGGCAAAGAAAAGCTTAAAAAGTGTTCCAGATGAAAAGAGAGTCAAGAGACATGAAAACCAACTGTAGTGCCTGAAACTCATTTGGATCTTGATCAGAATTTGGCAGAATTTATGAGAATTAGCAGATAAAATGTTATATGAAGAATAGTTTTGGAACAACAGGCAAAATTTGAATAAGGGCTGTAGATTAGATGATAGTATACTATCACTAAATTTTCTGATTTCGAAGGGGACTATGATACAGCAAACATGATGAGATGATGAAAGGTGTATAGGAATTCTTTGTGCTCTTCTTGAAACTTTTCTGTCCATTTAAATTTATTTCCAAATATAAAGTTTTAAAGAATTGACAATGTGGCATTAAGGCAAATGGTTAATGTATGAATGAATGGCAATTTACTTAAGCAGGCAAATTTCAAATAATTATCAATCTACTTTAATATTCTTTTATATACATATAACAAACACATCTAACCTATAATTTCACAGATACTAGTACTTAATAGAGGCGAAATTTAAAGAAATTAATGTAAATAAAAATATTCAGTATATAGCAGCACAGGTGCTATGTAGATGCAGCAAAAATTATAAGTATTGAACAAGAATGATTGAAGTTTAAGGAACAGGGGTATACTGAAGAAAGCATTTACATCAGGGGCCCTGTGCTTCTCTAGATATGGCTTCATACTTAACATTTTGAGTAAATTTCCTACTCTTTGTCCATAAAATGGAGATAAGAACATTTGTCCATATCATTTTCTATAATGATTACCAAAGGTATTACTAGGAAAAGGGTTGTTACTCTATAAAGAATAACACCAGGCCAGATGCGGTGGCTCATGTCTGTAATGCAGCACTTTGGGAGGCTGAGCCTGGTGGATCAAGTGGGGTCAGGAGTTCGAGATCAGCCTGACCAATATGGTGAAACGCCATCTCTACTAAAAATACAAAAAATTAGCCAGGAGTCGTAGCATGCACCTGTAGTCCCAGCTACTGGGGAGGCTGAGACAGGAGAATTGCTTAAACCCAGGAGGCTGAGGTTCCAGCGAGCCAAGATGGTACCCCTGCACTCCAGCCTGAGTGACACAATGAGACTCTGTCTCAAAAAAAACAAAAACTAAAACAAACACCAAATCCATGGCCAGGCATGGTGGCTCACACCTATAATTCTAGCACTTTGGGAGGCCAAGAGAGGTGGATCATATGAACCCAGGAGTTTGAGACCAGCCTGGACAATATAGTGAGTCCTTACAAAAAATAAATAATTAACTGGGTGCGGTGGTGCATGCCCATCACCCCATCTACTCAGGAAGCTGCTGTGGGAGTATCTCTTGAGACTGGGAATTCAAGACCATCCTGGGCAACATGGCAAAAACCATCTCTACAAAAAAATACAAAAATTAGTTGAGTGTGATGGCATGCACCTAAGTTAATCAGGAGACTGAGGCAGGAGGATCGCTTGAGTCTGAGAGGTTGAGGCTGCAGCGAGGCATGACTGCACCACTGCACTCCAGCCTGGGAGACAGAGCAATACCCTTCCTGTCTAAAACAACAACAACAGAAAGAATGGCACTGAATCCAAATGGAGCCATTTGATGCCATTCTGCATCCAAGAATTCCCTTTATTTCTCTTTATTTATCACAACCCTTGGCAATGTTTCATCAGCTGGTGGCCGACTGGCAACCCTCTTCTTGCCTCCTCCTCCTCCTTCTTCCTAAGTAGAGGCCTTCCCATTCCTTCCTATCTCTTCCTGTGGTTGAAAGAGTAGGATGTGAAATTTTAACCTCTGAACATGGCTGTTCTAACAACCATGGCCATAATTTGGTGTTATCCATTTGACTTCATCCCACTCATTCTCCCCCATTCTTAGGACAATCCTGAGCCCTCTGGATCTTTGAGCACATGGGGTGCAATGTTTTGAGGAGATCATCAAGACGTAAATGCTTATTTTTATCGTTTGATTTTAATAAGCTCTTTGTTATATCTAGGGTTGTACAAAAAATATAAATAGGTAAAGATAATATGTGACTTTCAGTGCACTGGCATTTTAGAACACAGAAGAATCAGTGTGGAGGAGTATAATTTACATCAGTAAAAAACTAGATTTGAATCCTCACTCCTTTACTTTTCAGCTATGTAATGGTGAATGAGTTATTTAACCTTCCTAAGTATCTGTTTCCTTAGCTGTAAATTGGAATACCAAAATCTGCCTTATCAGTTGGCTATTAAAATTTAAAAGATAATGATATAAGGCTGTAATTTTCAAACTTTCATATGCATGCAAACAACTTTGGCATTCTTGTTAAAACACAGATTCTGTTTCTGTAGGTCTGGGGTGGGACTTGAGATTCAGCATTTTTAAAAAGCTTCCACGTGATGTTTTATGGACCATACTCAGAATGCCAAGGACTGAAGCCTGAAGGCACAGAGAAAAATTGCTAAACCAGAGCAGATTCCATGTAAGTTTGCTTCACTCTCTTCTACTCCCCACCACTTCATTTTCTAAAGGGGTCTCTTAGCTAAAAGAACTCACTAAGGAAAGTCAATCAAAAAATGACAAAGAAAAAAGCATAAGCAATTCACAACTCTGCAGTAGGGGTTGATTAGGGTCAAACGAAGATATATTTAAACCTAATTAAGATAAAGGATCCCTCGTTAAGTTGAGAGAAAGGCTAAGAGTAAAAACTCTGAGGACCAGTTGATTTCTGTCAGATTTCTGTCAGAAAAAATATCGCATCAAGGGAATATAATGACAGCCTTGAAGAATGATGGTCCCGACTGTAATTCTGAAGGCAGTTTTAATATTACAGAACTCAGGAAATAACAATAACAACTTATACTGAGAAATTGTTTTAAAAACTGCAAATCCCTTTGCATGCCTTAATGCATCCCAGTCCTCACTTCATAAACATTTTATCACCTTATTAAATAGGAGATCGTGAGCTCCTTGAGGCTAGGGACCTGCCCTGTTCATATTTTTGTTTCTAATATTTGACAAACATCTATATCTAGCAGGCATTTGACAAACATTGACTTGAAAAGAGATTTTTTTCACCCAGGTCCTCAAATACATATTATCCTATTTCATGGAATCTAAGTAATCATCAATAATATGATACACTGTTTTATGTATCTCTAAGAAAGAAAAAATACCCCCATTTAAATCTTGTGTACCATTAATTTTAAAATAGATCCCAATTTCAGAGATGTTAAAATGTGGGGAGAAATGTGAAACTTAAAATTGAGACTGAAGTCATTGGACTGTACCATGGAGTCACTCACCCAGAGCAGATGTGAAATGACAAAACAGCCATACATTAGGGTTGCTGAATATACCATAGGTAAGGAAGGAGAAAAACAGGGACAGAGAGATATTTCTTTTTAATTTTCATTTTTATTTCAATATTTCTTGGGGTATAGGTAATTTATGGTTACATGGATAAGTTCTTTAGCGCTGAGTTCTGAGATTTTAGTGCACCCATCACCTGAGCAGTGTACACTGTACTCAGTATGTAGTCTTTTATCCCTTACTCCCCTCCCAAACTTCCCCATCAAGTCCCCAGAGTTCATAACTCATAGCTTCCTCATAGCTTAGCTCCCACTTATAAATGAGAACATAAAACATTTGGTTTTCTATTCCTAAGTTACTTCACTTCGATTAATGTCCCCCAGCTCCATCCGAGTTACTGCAAAACACATTATTTCATTCCTTTTTATGGCCGAATAGTATTCTATGGTGTATATATACCACATTTTCTTTATTCATTGGTTGATGGGCACTTAGGTTGGTTTCATACTTTGGCAGTTACGAATTGTGCTGCTATAAACATGTATGTACACCTATCTTTTCCATATAATGACTCCTTTTCCTTTGGCTAGATACTCAGTAGTGGGATTGCTGGATCCAACCCTAGTTCTACTTTTAGTTCTTTAAGGAAAAGGAGATGTTTCTTTATTTCTTTATAACATAGAACGTGTCACAGATTCAGTAACTTGGAGGCAAGTGGGGATCTTTCTCAGATTGTGGTCAACATGGTAGACATCTTTCTCAGGAAAAGCATCAGTGGCCTCCTTCCTTTAAAGATGAGGTGAACAGCAGAATCCATGAGACATTGTTCCAAGGCTAATCGTCCTTTAACAGAAAGCAGACAGAAGAAAAATGCAGGGGGGAGCAGGAATGTCATTACTGTCTCAAGTTATACAAATCTGTGTAGTAGCCATTAGGGGAACCCAGAGCTACAGAAATTCAGTGAGTGAGGACGCTTGGAGCAGTTGTCTAGAAAGAGAGTAATTCTCTGCCTATATTAGTTCATTCTCATGCTTCTAATAAAGACATACCCAAAACTGGGTAATTTATAAAGAAAAGAGGTTTCATTGACTGACAGTTCCTCAGGGCTGGGGAGGCCTCAGGAAACTTACAATCACAGTGGAAGGGAAAGCAAATGCATCTTGCTTCACATAGTGGCAGCAAGAAGAAGTGCTGAGCTAAAGTGAGGAAACCACCTTATAAAACCATCAGATCTCGTGAGAACTTACTCACTATCATGAGAACAGCATGGAGGTAACTGCCCCCATGATTCAATTACCTCCCATTGCATCCCTCTCATGACACATGGGGATTGTGGGAACTATAATTCAAAATGAGATTTTAATGGCAACACAGCCAAATCATATCACTGTCTCTGGTATAAAAGTATTGGATCAAGGGAGACATCTTTCTGCTGTGGATAAATGTGAACTGAGGAACCATTTTTATGCTCTATCAACAGGAGATCAAACTCAGTGCCAGACTCTTAGACCCACTGAGAAAAATTAACAAGTTAGAATTACCTCCAAGTGAGGTTTTTTCCTACCTGTGGGAGCTACTGTCACCACAGCTCATAGAGTGCAGCTCTGCAACTGCCTTTACTTGAATTGAAAAGACATTTGCAGAGAGTCTGTCTTCAAGTTAATGACCTTGGGCAAGTTATTTAATGACTTGGAGCCTCAGTTTTATTGTCTGTAAAATGGATAAGTAGTGCCCACCTCATCTTGAAATGAGAATGAAATAATACATGAGAATATTTTGAACAGTGTCTGGCATATGGCAATCACTCAATAAGCATTACATATTTTTACTATCTGACTTTTTTTTATAGATTGACACAATGACTTTACTCAATGCTGCATTCATGATGATGCAACAAGTTGCACATGTCTGCAACATTCCTAAATTCCTATCCCAAACTTTTTTATTAACAGTTGGCTTACACAGGCAATGGCAAAATTAAAATTGAAAATCCACAACTGCAGGAAAGGATGCAATTCTAGAAACCCAGAAACATGGCCTTCGAAGAACTGGGGCCATGGCACTTCCCTTGAAGCAGCCTGAAAGCAACAGCAGCTCTGAGGAACAACGTCCCCAACCCACCTCACCGCACCTCAGTCTCCTTTCAGGATGCAGAGTGTGTGCTGTGTAATCTGTCTTGCACACAAAAGCATTAACCTCTGGAATCAAATGCGTCTGTTAATAAACCAACACGCCGCTCACACCGTCAGCCCCCTGCGGTGTTTCCCCCTTCGGAGCCACAACACCGGCACGTCACATTTGTCAGCTGGTTCAACTCCTTAGGCACAACATAATTTGGAAATGTGAAAGATCCCAAATTATCTTATCCAAAAGTGACAAATCGAGTACAGTGCCCACAAGCCCAGACAGTTTACACAAATAAACAAAACACAACAGTAGCAGGGGTATCAATCTCATAACAGTTTAGGAAAAACAAGTCTATTTCTTTTCTGTAAGATTAATGAAGTAGGCTGTAACCTCACCTCTCATTGTGGCTAAACAGAAAGCTGTTTTTCATCTATTCTGCAGTAACATAATAATGTCATGTCACAAAAGTTCATAAAGAAGGGGTCTATACTTACTTGCAGAATTATTTAAAATACCCAGTGACTAGTCATTAATGTAGAATTATTAAATTTTTCTCAGATATACTGTTTTTAAAAAGCTGCAAATATTAGGCATAGCCCAACTGCTAAAAATATCCTCCACTAAATAAGACTTTGTGGGGTTTTTTTTTACTATAGACACAATGATAATTTATTTATATAGCACATAATTGGTATATTTTAAAAGCTATTGATATTTTTATATCTTTTTGGCCTTCTGCTGAACTTAGTTGTTCCAATAGCTGTCAGGTTTATTTCTCTCACCTGATTTTAAATGAATGCTTATGTTATCTGGATTTAACCAGGGCCCATTTTCCCTGCTTCCCTCTCTGAGCCGACACACACAGGCTTGAAAAGCTTAGGCAAGGAAGAAGGGGAAGCTGGCAGACTGCAATGAGGAAAGAGAACTTTGTTTCCTTTAGGTCAGATAACTGCTGAAGCCAACCAAATGCTTTCAGAGACGGGGGGCACAAAGTATAGCACCTTTCTCTCTCCAAACTCTGTTGAAAGTGGTTGTACATCTAATGAAAATTCACATGGAACTTCACATGGTTAAACATAATCATACTCAGTGAGGTTTTTTCCCACGTGGAATATAAAATGTGCTTCTTCCTCAGAACTTATTTTCCATCAACGAGACTGTGAGTAATCATAGGAAGGGATTCATCCTGAGCAAAAATCAATTTTACTGGAAAAGCAAAGAAAGGTAATGCATACAAAAAGGGAAAAGCAACATTTCCCAGTAAATTCCCAGGTGGGGAGATAGGCTGAAACCACAGGCCATGTCTACACTACTAATTTGAGCAGTGGAATTTGGATGCAAGTTAAACTGGATCATCTGTATCATATTTGAGCATACACTGATTTGACAGGAAAATTGTAATGAACCAACACCGAAGCCCAGCCATTAGTCTTGGTAGTAAATTGTGCTCACCTAACAGCCCAGAAAGTTCTAGCGCAGATACATCTAGGATAAATACTTTCATGGACTATGTGTGTGCATGCATGTGTCGGTCTGTCGGCATTGTTTTTCAACTGAAGAATTGTTCCATGTTTTCATTATCCAAGCTACGCATAGTCCACACATAGCAAATGGTCAAGAAATGTTACATTAAAAAAGACCTTTTTGCTAAGAGGTGAAATGACCAAATGACTACAGGACACCCTTATTTAAGAGAGAACTCAAAAATGAGGGGGAAACAAAATTCCAGGATTCATTATTTACTTTGTGTGACCACTTCAATTTTTGTACTAAAGAAGTTTTCAGTTAAGTGGAAAGCAACTGCAAGCCAGAGATGTCTGACTGCCTCCCTGAAGCCTTTGCCCGGGTGCCTCTGGAATTCTAGAGGGGTTGCTGGCTGGAACACTCTGGTCAAGGCTTCTTGATGAAGCACACAAGGTTTGATTCTGCTACTAAGAGCAGAGCAAACATTCAAGTACTGAATTACCTACCATGGCCCTGAAATAGTTCCCAGTAACTAGAAATTCCTAAGAGAAATCTATGGAGCCAGTGTCTTCCTTTCTTCTAACCAATAAGATCAAACCAAACTAATAGCTTAATTCCTCACCAGTAATGACAATGAGGAATTACATTTAGGACCTACATAATAAGTGCTTAATAAGTCATTGGAATAAGTGCCTTCTTAAAAGAATAAGAAGACTTGCACAGCTTAATGGGGAAAGACAATCTGGAAGTGAGTCATTAAATACATTAGGTTAAGTATTGAACTCAAATAAACAAAAAATACTATGTAACATGAAGAAGAGATTCACAACCCCTGTACAGAAGTCATAGAAAACTTCATGGAAAGGTGGCGTTTGACTCGGTTTATCAAGGATATGCAGAAACTGGTAAATTAGAGAAGGAGAGGAAGGGCATCATGAAATAAAGAAACAGCAGTGCAGAGACACTGAGCTATCCGAGTTCAGGATGTGCACTCCATGCCTCTGAATGGTTTGTATTGTGGGAGTGCAAACAGAAGATGAAACCAGGAATAAAGAAGGACAGATTCCCATGGGCTTATTTAGCAAGTGCTAAGGTCTGAATGTCCCCAAAAATTCACTTATTGAAACTTAATTCCCATTGTTGTGGTATTAAGAGATGGGACATTTTAGGAAATGATTAAGTCATAAAAGTTTCACCCTCACGAATGAACTCGTGCCTTATAAAAGGGCTGGAGGGAAGCAGGTTTTTTTGCCCTTTCATCTTCCACCATGTAAGGACATAGCATTCAAGGCACCATCTCAGAAGCAGGGACTGGGCTCTTACCAGACACCAAATCTGCCCACTCCTTGATCTTGGACTTCCCTCCTCCAGAACTGTTCTTTATAAATTTCCTAGTCTGTAGTATTTCATTATAGCACACAAACAGACTGAGACACCAGGGGAAGACATATGGATTTATCCTAGGGATAAAGTGGAAAACCAGTGGAAATATTAAATCATGGGAGCCATATAGTAAGATTGGATCTTTAGGAGCTATCTGAAGACAAGGGAAAGGAGAGAAAAACATTTATGAGAGCTTTTGTAGTTGTCTAGGTAAGATACAGTGCTGGCCTGAACTAAAAGAGTAACATCAAGAATGAGTAGAAAGGACTAAATCAGAAAAATTACCCTGATTTAGAATTGGAGAAGATATTGGCCTAGTGCGGTAACTCCAGCACTTTGGGAGGCCAAAGCAGGTGGATCACCTGAGGTCAGGAGTTTGAGACCAGCCTGGCCAAGATGGTGAAACCTCGTCTCTAATAAAAATACAAAAATTAGCTGGGCATGGTGGGGAGCATTTGTAATCCCAGCTACTTTGGAGGCTGAGGCAGGAGAATCACTTGAACCCAGATGGTAGAGGTTGCAGTGAGTCAAGATTGCGCCACTGCACTCCAGCCTGGGTGACGAGAGTGAAACTCTATCTCAAGCAGAAGAAGAAAGAAGAAAGAAGAAAGAAGGGGAAGGGGAAGAGGAAAAGAAGATATTGCACAGTCAAATAGGGAGAATAAAGGAGGAAAGGAGAAATAAATAATGTCAAGATATTTTATCTTGTATAATTGGGTGGAAATTAACATCATTAATACAGAAAAATCAGGTTTGGAAAGATTGATTTTGAGATGCCAAAGGGAAGTCAAGCACTGATGCCCAACAGACAGTGGGAAATATTAATCTGCTTAGAAAATTTTATTTGTAGTGGATTCTTATGACTTACTTAATTTCTGCAATGTTTAGAAATGTTGACAAGTATGCAGAGAGAATAGAAAGCATACTCCATGTCCTCTTAGAACTTATATTTCTCAAGATTTTCAACTAAATTTCTGCTCACTTAAATTCTTTCCAAATCTCAGTTCTGACATGCAGGAAGCTTTCTTCTATTCCCAAAGCTTTAAGTCATCTCTCCTTCTTCTGAATTTTGCTGTCAACGTGCATGCCGACAACATCTTTCCTTTGGCATTCATATGATGCCCTGTGCCTAATTGTCAGTTAAGTCTTTATAAATATGTATCCTGTTTTTCCCAAATGAATTGAGAATATTCTCAAAAGCAGAGCTATAGTTCATTCTTTTTTTTTTTTTTTCAGCCTTAAATATTTTGCACAATGTCCAACAGCAAGTGACAGCTCAGTTGAGCCAGATCGCCTGGGCTTGCATCCCAGCTTTGTCACTAACTTGTTATATTGGCAAGTTATTTATTCTATGCCTAGTTTCCTTATCTAAAAATGAAAACAACAATAATACCTACTTCACAGAGGTGCAATGAAAACTCAGTGAGATAATAAATGCAAAGCATTTTCTAAGTTCCTAGGACATAGCAAGAGTCCATAGGCTTTGTATTAGTCAGGATAAGTCAGGATGTGCTATGTTAACAAACAACCTTGTGTTTCAGTGGCTTAAAACAATTGAAATGTATTTCTTCTTCATGCTACAGACTGAACTGATCAACAAGAGATTTCTGCTCATCAAGTCACTCAAGGATCCAAGCTCACAGCAGTCACTATCTTGAATGCTGTTGGTTGTCATGTCAGAGGGAAAGAAAGCCTGGAAGGTCTTGCACCAGCAATTAAATATCCAGAATGAAAGTATCTCATTCACTTTAAACTCATTGGCCAAAGTAGTGACATGACCTCATCCAACTACTGGGGCTAAGAAAGTAGAATCCTACCGTGTGCCCAGAAGGAAAACAGAAGCAGATCTCAGTGGAATATCTCTAATGACTATCAAAGTATTGGTTATACTATGATCATTTTGTTGTTGCCACAATAAATTATTCCATAAATATTCCATAAATTATTTATTCCATAAAATATTCCATAAATTACAAAGATGACAGAGGGATAAATATATAATGAAGAGAAGAAACCAGCCTAAAAAGGCAGAGAATACTCAAAATCAGAATGCCTCTCCCTCTACAGGGGATCGCAATTCCTCATCAGTAACGGAACAAGGCTTAATGGAGAACGAGTGTGTTCCAATAACAGAAGCAGGTTTCAAAATGTGGGTGATAAGAAACTTCTGTGAATTAAAAGAACTTGTTCTAACCCAGTGCAAAGAAACTAAGAACCTTGAAAAAAGGTTTGACGAAATGCTAATGAGAATGGACAATTTAGAGAGGAATATAAGTGAATTGATGGAGCTGAAAAACACAACACGAGAACTTCGCGAAGCATGCACAAGTTTAAACAGTTGAATTGATCAAGCAGAAGAAAGGATATCAGAAGTCGAGAACCAGCTCAGTGAAATGAAACGAGAAGACAAGATTGGAGAAAAAAGGATAAAAAGGAATGAGCAAAGTCTTCAGGAAATATGGGACTATGTGAAAAGAGCTAATTTACGTTTGATAGGTGTACCTGAATGTGATGAAGAGAATGAATCCAAGTTGGAAAATACTCTTCAGGATATCATTCAGGAAAACTTTCCCAACCTGGCAAGGCAGGGTAATATTCAACTCCAGGTAATACAGAGAACACCACAAAGATATTCTTCAAGAAGACCAACCCCAAGGCACATAATTGCCAGATTTATTAGGGTTGAAATGAAGGAGAAAATACTAAGGGCAGCCAGAGAGAAAGGTCTGGTTACCCATAAAGGGAAACCTATCAGACTTACAGCAGATCTCTCAGCAGAAACCCTGCAAGCCAGAAAAGAGTGGGGACCAATATTTAACATCCTTAAAGAAAAGAACTTTCAACCCAGAATTTCATATCCAGCCAAACTAAGCTTTATGAGCGAAGGAAAAATTAAATCTTTTGCGAACAACCAAGTACTTAGAGAGTTCACCACCACCAGGCCTGCTTTACAAGAGCTTCTGAAAGAAGCACTATACATATAAAGGAACAACCAATATCAGCTTTTCCAAAAATATATCAAAAAGCAAAGAGCATTAACACAATGAAAAATGTACACCAACTAATAGGCAAAACAGCTAGCTAGCATCAAATGGCAGTATTAAACTTATATATATTCTAATTGGATAAAAAGCCAAAACCCATCAGTGTGCTGCATCCAGACCCATCTCACATGCAGCAATACACAAAGACTCAAAACAAAGAGGAGGAAGATTTACCATCAAAACAGAGAGTAAAAATAAACAAATAAACAAAAAGCAGGAGATGCAATTCTCGCCTCTGATAAAGTAGACTTTAAAGCAACAAAGATCAAAAGAGGCAAAGAAGGATATTACATAATGGCTAAAGGATCAATGTGACAAGAAGAGCTAACGATTCTATAGATCAACCAGACAGAAAATTAACAAGGACATCTAGGACTTGAACTCAGACCCGGAACAAGTAAACTTAATAATCATTTATAGAACTCTCCACTTCAAATACACAAAACATACATTACCACCTCACACCTATTCCAAAAGTGACTACATAATTGGAAGTAAATCACTTGTCAGTAATCGCATAGCATTTCATAGGTTTAAATGAAATATTGGTTAGCTGCTTGTTTGTTATTTTCTTCCCTTATTCCTTCCTGTCTACGTCATTAAGTATAATTATTGGTATAAAAGTGGTTTTCAATACCCGTTACTAAAAAGCATTCTAGCCTGGGCAAGAAAGCAATACTCCCATTCTCTCTCTCTCTTTCTCTTCCTTTTTCTTCCTCTTCTTCATTCTTTTTTTTTCTTTCTTTCTAAAAAAATAAAATAAAAATAAAGTTGGCCGGGCATGGTGGCTCATGCCTGTAGTCTCAGCACTTTGGAAGGCTGAGGCAGAGGAGGGGTGGGGAGGAGGGAACTCTTGAGATCAGGAGTTCAAGACCATCCTGGCCAACATAGCAAAACTCCGTCTCTACTAAAATTACAAAAATTAGCCAGGCATGATGGCAGGCACCTATAATCCCAGCTACTTGGGAGGCTAAGGCAGTAGATTCACTTGAATCCGGGAGACAGAGATTGCAGCGAGCTGAGAACATGCCACTGCATTCCAGCCTGGGCAACAGAGTGAGACTCCATCTAAAAAAAAAAATCATCAGTTCCACTACTCAAAAACAATCACATTTAACATTGTTGAGTTCCTTCACCCAGTCTCTTCTCTATTCCTAAGACTTTGTTTCTTTATGTTTAACATAATAATACATAGATAACTTTTACCCAAATGTTTTCATTTAGACCTTTCCCTGTGTTATCTGAAAGTTTTTTTTGACCTTCCCCACTTCAAACCTGCTCTTCCTCTAGCATTCCTTTCTTTGTAATGGCATCTGTCAGTGAGTTAAGCCAGCTACCTGGGAGTTATCTTTGTCATTCATTCCCCCTCCTCCAATATTCGGTGTATCAATAAGTCTTAATCAATTGTACCTCCTAAATACATTTCAAACACATTAGCTTTTCTCTTGTTCCATTTCATCACCCTAGACAAGGATTTCTCAACATTGGCACCATTGATATTTGAGGCCAGATAATTCTTACTTAGAGGGGGCTGACCTAGATATTATAGAGTACCCATTTTGAAATACATGCAGGGCATTCTACATAACAAAAGCCTTCTCTTACAAGTAAAAACTTTGTCAGAGCCTTATCTCACCCAGGGGGAAAAAGGTTACCTAATCCCAGCCCCTTCTAACCTTCCTGTCTCACCTAAGGGAGGTGGGTGGCAGGGGAAGATAAGAAACACTTATGAAGGTCACAGCCTAGAGACACAAGCCCAGAAAAATACTGAGATTTGATTCGAATTATAGAATCCCTTCCCTCCCTCACTTCTTACTAGCCCATCAACAGGACTTCAGTATCATAACAGTGGATTAAAATTCATACAGGTGCAAGATTAAAGCTGATACAGGTACAGACTCTATTTAAGAACAGCATTTAGAGAATACCAAAGACAACAGGGAAGATTAAAACAAGGACACTAGAGGAATTTGAAGCCCCTTTGCCTTCAGCTACAACAATCATTACATATAGCCACGATCCCAGCCAGATACATAAAAAACCTGATACTAAAGTCCTGTTTGCCTCAGTGCCTATTATCTGATATATTATATTCAGCTTCCAATAAAAATATGCAAATTGATTTCCACCACGATGGCCCAGTAGGAACAGCTCCGGAGCATAGTTCCCAGTGAGAGTGATGCAGAAGGCGAGTGATCTTCGCATTTCCAACCGAGGTACCAGGTTCATCTCAATGGGACTTGTTGGACAGTGGGTGTAGCCCAAGGAGTGCAAACCGAGGCAGGGTGGGACGCTGCCTCACTCAGGAAGTGCAACAGGCCAGAGGGCACTCCCTCCTACCCAAAAGAGGCAAGCAGGAACATCTGGCCACTCTGGAGCTCCAGTTCTGATGCTGCACTTCTCCCGAGGTCTTTGCAGCACACAGACCAGGAGATACCGGCATGCCGACAGGCTCCGCAGGTTTCCAGGGCAAATCTGGGTGGCTGATTCAGCCTGCGCCAAGTTACCAGCACAAATCCCGGAGCAGCCGTTTTGATTGGTGCCTGGAGCACCTGTGAAACAGACTCACCCATACACCTGAGAGAAAGGGGGCTGAAGGCAGGGAGCCAGGTGATCTGGCTCCACAGGTCCTACCCCCACGGAGACCAGCAAACTGAATCCCACTGGCTTGGGATTTTCGTAGGCAGCATAGCAGTTTGAGCTCGACCCTGGATGGTCAAGTTCTGTCAGGGGAAGGGTATCCGCCATTACTGAGGCAGCTCTAACCTTACCTGTGTAAACAAAAGCACAAAGAAGTTTACACAGCAGCTGGGGGGAACCCGCAGCAGCTCAACAACACCTCTCCAGGCAGACTGTGACTAGAACCCCTCCTTGCTGAGCAGAGCATCTCTGAAAAAAGGCAGCAGCCTGTCAGGGACTTATAAATAAAACCACACCTTCCTGAGACAGAGCACCTGGGAAAAGGAGCAGTTGTGAGTTCTGCTGCAGCAGACTTAAAAGTCCCTGTCCAGCAGCTCTGAAGAGAGCAACGGAGCTCACAGCACAGCACTTGAGCTCTGACAAGGGACAGACTGCCTCCTGAAGCGGCTCCCTGACCCCTGTATATCTAAAGAGTCACCTCATACAGGAGACCTCTGGCTGACATCTGGTGGGTACCCTTCTGGGATGAAGCTACCAGAGGAAGGAACAAGCAGCAATCATTGCTGTTCTGCAGCCCCCGCAGATGATTCCCAGGCAAGCAGGGTCTGGAGTGGACCTCCAGCACTCCCACAGCAGAGGGGCCTGACTGTTAGAAGAAAAACTAAGAAACAGAAAAAATAGCCTCAACATCAATAAAAAGGATGCCCACTCAGAGACCCCATCCGAAAGTCACCAACTTCAAAGATCAAAGGTAGATAAATCCATGAAGGTGGGAAGAAACCAGCGCAAAAAGGATGAAAACACCAAAAACCAGAACACCTCTCCCCCACCAAGGGATCACAACTCCTCACTGGCAAGGGAACAAAACCAGATGGAGAATGAGTTTTATGAATTGACAGAAGCAGGCTTTAGAAGGTGGGTAATCACAAACTTCTCTGAGATAAAGGAACATGTTCTAACCCAATGCAAAGAAAATAAGAACCTTGAAAAAAGGTTACACTAAATCCTAACTAGAATAACCAGCTTAGAGAAGAACATAAATGACTTGATGAAGCTGAAAAACACAGCACGAGAACTTTGCGAAACACACACAAGTTTCAATAGCTGAATTGATGAAGCAGAAGAAAGGATATCAGAGATTGAAGATCAACTCAAATAAAATGAGAAGGCAAGATTAGAGAAAAAGGAGTATAAAGAAATGAACAAAGCCTCCAAGAAATATGGGATTATGTGAAAAGACCTAATCCACGTTTGTGACGGGGAGAATGAATCCAAGTTTGAAAACACTTTTCAGGATATTATCCAGGGGAACTTCCCCAACTTAGCAAGGCAGGCCAACATTCAAATCCAGGAAATACAGAGAATACCACAAAGATATTCCTCAAAAAGAGCAACCCCAAGGCATATAATTATCAGATTCACTGGGGTTGAAATGAAGGAAAAAATGCTAAGGGCAACCAGAGAGAAAGGTGAGGTTATCCACAAATGGAAGCCCATCAGACTCACAGCAGATCTCTCAGCAGAAACCCTACAAGTCAGAAGAGAGTGAGGACCAATATTCAACATTCTTAAACAAAAGAACTTTGAACCCAGAATTTCATATCCAGCCAAACTAAGCTTCATACTTATTTTCTTCATGAAGAAGAATATAAGAAGAATACTTTATTTCTTCATGAAGAAGAAATAAAATCCTTTATGAACAAGCAATTGCTGAGAGATTTCATCACCACCAGGCCTGCCTTACAAAAACCCTTGAAGGAAGCACTAAACATAGAGAGGAACAACCAGTAAAAATGTACAGCCACTGCAAAAATATACCAAATGGTAAAGACCATTGACACAATGAAGAAACTGCATCAACTAATGGGCAAAACGACCAGCTAGTATCAAAATGGCAGGATCAAATTCACACATAACAATATTAACCTTAAATGTAAATGGGCTAAATGCTCCAATCAAAAGACACAGACTGGAAAATTGAATAACAAGTCAAAACCTATCAATGCGCTGTATTCGGGAGACCCATCTCATGTGCAAAGACACACATAGACTTAAAATAAAGGGATGGAGGGAGATTTACCAAGCAAATGGAGAGCAAAAAAAAAGCATGGGTTGCAATCCTAGTCTCTGATAAAATGGACTTTAAACCAACAAAGATCAAAAGAGACAAAGAAGGGCATTACATAATAGTAAAGGGATTAATGCAACAAGAAGAGCTAACTATCCTAAATATATATGCACCCAATACGGAGCACCCAGATACATAAAGCAAGTTCTCAATGACCTACAAAGAGACTTAGACTCCCACACAATAATAGTGGGAGACTTTAACACTCCCTTGTCTATATTAGACATATCAGCGAGACAGAAAATTAACAAGGATATCCAGGACTTGAACTTGAGCTGGACCAAGTGGATTTAATAGACACCAACAAAACTCTCCACCCCAAATCCATAGAATATACATTCTTCTCAGCAACACATCACACTTACTCTAAAATTGACCACATAATTGGAAGTAAATCACTCCTCAGCAAATGCAAAAGAAAAGAAATCAAAACAGCCAGTCTATCAGACCACAGTGCCATCAAATTAGAACTCAGGACTAAGAAATGCACACAAAACCACACAACCACATGGAAACTGAACAACCTGCTCCCGAATGACTACAGGATAAATAATGAAATGAAGACAGAAATAAAGATGTTCTTTGAAACCAATGAGAACGAAGATACAACATACCAGAATCTCTGGGACACATTTAAAACAGTGTCTAGAGAGAAATTATTAGCACTAAATGTCCACATGAGAATTGAGGAAAGTTCTAAAATTGACACCCTATCATCAAAATTAAAAGAACTAGAAGAGCAAGATCAAACAAATTCAAAAGCTAGCAGAAGACAAGAAATAACTGAGATCAGAGCAGAAGTGAAGAAGATAGAGACACAAAAAAACCCTTCAAAAAATCAATAAATCAAGGAGCTGTTTTTTTGAAAAGATCAACAAAATAGACAGACTGCTAGCCAGACTAATAAAAAAGAAAAGAGAGAAGAATCAAATAGATGCAATAAAAAATGATAAAGGGGATATCATCACCAATTCCACAGAAATACAAACCACCATCAGAGATTACTACAAACAACTCTGTGCACATAAACCAGTAAATCTAGAAGAAATGAATAAATTCCTGGACACTTGCACCCTCCCAAGCCTAAGCCAGGAAGAAGTTGAAACCCTGAATAGACCAATAACAAGGGCTGAAGTTGAGGCAGCAATTAATAGCCTACCAACCAAAAAAAGTCCAGGTCCAGACGGGTTCATGGTTGAATTCTACCAGACATACAAAGAGGAGCTGGTACCATTCTTCTGAAACTATTCCAAACAATACAAAAAGGGGGAATACTCCCTAACTCATTTTATGAGACCAACATCATCCTGATACCGAAACCTCACAGAGACACAACTAAAAAAGAAAATTGCAGGCCAATATCCATGATGAACATAGATGCAAAAATCTTCAATAAAATACTGGCAAACCAAATGCAACAGCACATCAAAAAGATTATCCATCACAATCAAGTAGGCTTCATCCCAGGGATGCAAGGCTGGTTCAACATATGCAAATCTATAAACATAATCCATCACATAAACGGAACCAAAGACAAAAACCACATTGTTATCTCAATAGATATAGAGAAGGCCGTTGACAAAATTCAACAGCACTAGCCCTTTATGCTAAAAATTCTTAATAAACTAAATATCGATGGAATGTATCTCAAAATAATAAAACCTATCTATGACAAACCCACAACCAATATCATACTGAATGGGCAAAAACTGGAAGCATTCCCTTTGAAATCTAGCACTAGACAAGGATGCCCTCTCTCACCATTCCTATTCAACATAGTATTGGAAGTTCTAGCAAGAGGAATTATGAAAGAAAAGGAAATAAAGTGTATTCAGTTAGGAAAAGAGGAAGTCAAATTGTCTCTATTTGCAGATGACATGATTGTATATTTAGAAGACCCCATCATCTCAGCCCCAAATCTCCTTAAGATGATAAGCAACTTTAGCAAAGTCTCAGGATAAAAAATCAATGCGCAAAAATCACAAGCATTCCTATACATGAACAACAGACAAACAGAGAGCCAAATCATGAGCAAACTCCCATTCACAATTGCTACAAAGAGAATCAAATACCTAGGAATACAACTAACAAACGACATGAAGGACCTCTTCAAGGAGAACTACAAACCTCTGCCCAAGGAAATAAGAGAGGACACAAACAGATGGAAAAAACATTCCCTGCTTATGGTTAGGAAGAATCAATATCATGAAAATGGCCACACTGCCCATAGTAATTTCTAGACTCAATGCTATCCCCATCAAGCTACCATTGACCTTCTTTACATAACTGGAAAAAACCACCTTAAACTTCATATGGAACCAAAAAAGAGCCCACATAGCCAAGACAATCCTAAGCAAAAAGAACAAAGCTGGAGGCCTCATGCTACCTGACTTCAAAGTATACTATAAGTCTACAGTAATCAAAACAGCATGGTACTGGTACCAAAACAGACATATAGACCAATGGAACAGAAAACAGGCCTCGGAAGTAATACCACACACCTACAACCATTTGATCTTTGACAAACCTGACAAAAATGAGCAATGAGGAAAGGATTCCCTGTTTAATCAATGGTGTTGGGAAAACTGGCTAACCATGTGCAGAAAGTTGAAACTGGACCCCTTCCTCACACCTTATACAAAAATTAACTCCAGATCAATTAAATATTTCAACATATGACCTAACACCATAAAAATCCTAGAAGAAAACTTAGGCAATACCATTCAGGACATAGGCATAGGCAAGGATTTCATGACTAAAAGATTAAAAGCAATGGCAACAAAAGCCAAAATAGACAAATGTGTTCTAATTAAACTTAAGAGCTTCTGCACAGCGAAAGAAACAATCATTAGAGTGAACCAGCAACAAACAGAATGGGAAAAAAATTTTGCAAGCTACCCTTCTAACAAAGAGCTAATACCTAAAATCTACAAAGAACTAAAACAAATTTATAAGAAACAAACAATCCCATCAAAAAGTGGGCAAAGGATAGTAGTAGACACTTTTCAAAAGAAGACATTTATGTGGCCAAAAAACATATGAAAAAAAGCTCATCATCACTGGTCATTAGAGAAATGCAAATTAAAACCACATTGAGATACCATCTCATGCCAGTTAGAATGGTGATCATTAAAGAATCTGAAGACAACAGATGCTGGAGAGGATGTGGAAAAATAGGAACACTTTTACACTGTTGGTGGGAGTGTAAATTAGTGCAATCATTGTGGAAGACAGTGTGGCAATTCCTCAAGGATCTAGAAATAGAAATTCCATTTGACCCAGCAATACCATTACTGGGTATATACCCAAAGGATTATAAATCATTCTGTTATAAAGACACATGCACACATATGTTCATTGCAGCACTATTTACAATAGCATAGACTTGGAACCAACTCAAATTCCCATCAAGGATAGATTGGATAAAGAAAATGTGGCACATATACACCATGGAATACTATGCATCCATAAAAAAGCATGAGTTCATGCCCTTAGCAGGGACATGGATGAATCTGGAAACCATCATTCTCAGCAAACTGACACAAGAACAGAAAACCAAACACTGCATGTTTTCACACATAAGTGGGTGTTGAACAATGAGAACACAAGGACACAGGGAGGGGAACATCACACACTGGTTGGGGAGTGGGGGGCTAGGAGATCAATAGCAGGGGTTGAGGAGGTTGGGGAGGGATAACATTAGGAGAAATCCCTAATGTAGGTGAAGGGAGGATAGAGGCAGCAAACCACCATGGCATGTGTATACCTGTGTAACAATCCTGGAAGATTTGCCCATGTACCCCGGAACTTAACATATAATAAAAAATAATAATAATAAATAAAAAACAAAAAAATTGCAAATCACAAGAAAATACAAGAAAACACACCATCTGAAGAGACAAAGCAAGCATGAGAAACAAACAGATATGACACAGATTTTGGAATTGTCAGACAGGAAATTTAAAATAACCATGATTAATATTCTAAGGAATCTAATGGAAAAGGTAGGCAGCATACAAGAACAAATGGGTAACATAAACAGAACAATAGACTCTCTAAGAAATTATCAAATGAAAAGGCTAGAAATCAAAAACACTGAAACAGAAATCAAGAATGGCTTTGACGGCTCATCCGTAGACTAGACACAACCAGTGACCTTCAAGATATGTCAGTGACCTTCAAGGAACAAATCAGTGACCTTCAAGATATGTCAATAGGAACTTCTTTCCAGACTGAAATTACAAAAAAAAAAAAAAAAAGAATTTTAAAAAGAGAACAGAACATCTAAGAATCGTTGGCAATTTCAAAAGGTTTAACAGGCATACAATTGTATACCAGAAAGAAAAGAGAGAAATAGTTAAAATAATAATGGCCAAGAGTGTTCCAAAATTAACAACAGACAGCAAACCACAGATCCAGGAAGCTCAGAGAACACAAAGTAGGATAAGTAATAAAATGTCTACACCTGGGCATATGATAGTAAAATTGAAGAAAACCAAAGACAAACAGAATATTTTGATAGACTACAGAGAGTTAAAAAAGGACAAGAATTACAACATGTTTCTTGTCAGAAACCATGCAAGCAAAAAGAGAGTGGATTGAAATACTTAAAATGTTAAAAACAACACAAAACAAAACAAAAAACCTAGAATTCTACACCCAGCAAAATTATCCTTCCAAAGTGAAGAAGAAATAAGTATTTTCTCAGGCAAGCAAAAACTTAGGAAATTCATTGCCAGCAAACTGCTCCTCCAAGAAATATGAAAAGAAGTTATTAGGGAGAAGGAAAATTATAATAGTCCAAACCTCAGATCTACATAAAGAAAGGAAAGCTGCCAGAAAAGGAATAAATGAAGGTAATATATAAAATCTTTAATTTTTTTCTTATTTATTTATTTTTTTTAGACAGAGTCTTGCTCCATCGCCCAGATAGTGCAGTGACACGATCTCAGCTCACAGAATTCTCCACCGCCCAGATTCAAGCAACTCCCCTGCCTCAGCCTCCTGAGTAGCTGGACTTCAGGCATGCACCACCACACCCAGCTAATTTTTTTGTATTTTAGTAGAGACGGGGTTTCACCATGTTGGCCAGGATGGTCTCAATCTCCTGATGTGATCTGCCCACTTCGGCCTCCCAAAGTGCTGGGATTATAGGCATGAGCCACTGTGCCTGGCCTCTTACTCTTTTTTTAAGTAGATTCGGGGTATGCACATGGCAGTTTGTTACATGGATATATTGCATAGTGGTGGGGTTTGGGCTTCTAGTGTACCCATCACCTGAATAGTAAACATTGTACCCAATAGGCAATTTCTCAACCCTCAACCACCCTTACCTCTCCCTTTTGGAGTTTCCAGTATCTTTTATTTTCTTCTGTATGTCCAGGTGTACCCACTGTTTAGCTCCTACTTAAGAATGAGAACATGCAATACTTGATTTTCTGTTTCTGAGTTATTTTACCTAGAATAATGACCTCCAGCTTTCTCCATGTTGCTGTGAAAGACATGATTTTGTTCTTTTTTGTGACTGCATAGCATTCCATGGTCTATATATATCAAATTATCTAATCCACCATTGGTGGAAACTTGGGTTGATTCTATGACTTTGTTATTGTGAAAAGTGCTACAATAAACACATATATCTCATATAAACATATCAGATATATATATACACACACATTTATATATGTATCATATATATACACACACATGTATATATATATCATATATACATATACACGTATATATATATATCATATACACATATATATATATTTCTTTTTTTTTAAGGTAGATAGATATTCAACAATTGGGTAGCTGGACCAAATGGTAATTCTATTTTTAGTTCATTGAAAAATCTCCATACTGCTTTTTATAGAAGTTGTACTAATCCACATTGCCACCAACAGCATATAAGCATTCCCTTTCCTCTGCATCTTCACCTACATCTGTTGTCTCTTGACTCTTTAATAATTGCCACTCTGTGGCAAACAGCAGATGCTGGCGAGGCTGTGAAGAAAAAGGAATGCTTTTACACTGTTAGTGGAAATGTAAATTAGTTCAATCATTGTAGAAGATGATGTGGCAATTCCTCAAAGACCTGCAATCAAACATACCATTTGACTCAGCAATCCCATTACTGGGTATATACCCAAAGGAATGTAAATCATTCTATTATAAAGATACATACACGGATATGTTCATTGCAGCACTATTCACAATAGCAAAGACATGGAGTCAACCCAAATTCCCATCAATAATAGACTAGATAAAGAAAATATGGTACATATACACCATGGACTACTATGCAGCCACAAAAAGGAATGAGATCACGTCTTTTGCAGAGACATGGATGGAGCTAGAAGCCATTATTCTCAGCAAACTAATGCAGGAACAGAAAACCAAACACTGCATGTTCTCACTTATAAGTAGGAGCTAAACAATGAGAAGATGGGCACAGAGAGGGAAACAACACATATAGGGCATGTGGAAGGTGAGGTACAGGGGGACGGAGCATCAGGATACCTAAGTGATGGGTTGGTAGGTGCAACAAACCACCATGGCACACAATTGCCTATGTAACAAACCTGCACATCCTGTACATGTATCCCAGAACTTAAAATAAAATAAATTTTAAAAATTATTGTAATAACCAGTTCTGACTGGTATGAGATGGCATCTCATTGTGGTTTTGATTTGCATTTATCTGGTAATTAGTGATGTTGTTTTTATATATTTTTTGGCCAATGTATGTCTTCTTCTGATAAATGTTTGTTATATCCTTTGCCCACTTTTTAATGGAGTTATTTGGTTTTTTCTCATTGAGTTGAGTTTCCTGTAGATTCTGGATATTTATCCTTTATCAGATACATAGTTTGGAAGTGTTTTCTCTCATTCTGTAGCTTATGTGTTTACCCCATTGATTATTTCCTTTGCTGTGCAGAAGCTTTTTAGTTTAATTAAGTCCCACTTGTCTATTTTTGGTTTTGTTGCATTTGCTTTTGAAGTCTTAGTCATAAATTATTTGCCTAGGCCAATGTCCTGAAGAGTTTTTCCTAGATTTTCTTATAGGATTTTTTATAGTTTCCAGTCTAGCCAGAGCAATCAGGCAAGAGAAAGAAATAAAAGACATCCAAATTGGAAAAGAGAAAGTCAAATTATCTCTGGTCACTGATGACAAAATCTTATAACTAGACAAACCTAAAGACATCTCCAAAAGACTACTAGACTCAATAAATCACTGGAGTAAAGTTTCAGGATGCAAAATCAACAGGATACAAAACTCAGTAGCATTTCTATACGCCAATAATGTTCAAACTGAGAACCAAATCAAGAGTTCAATCCCATTTACAATAATCACAAAAAAATAACCTAGGAATATGTTTAACCACAGCAGTGAGATATCCCTACAAAGAGATCTACAAAAAAAATGCTGAAAGAAATCATAGATGACAGAAACAAATGGAAAAATATCTCATGCTCATGGATTGAAATAATCAATATTATTAAAAACAACCGTATTTCCCAAAGCAATATACAGATTCAATGCAATGCCTCTCAAACTGCCAATGTATTTTTCACACAATTAGAAAATATCATTCTAAAATTCATATAGAACCAAAAAATAGCCCAAATAGACAAAGCAATCTTAAGCAAAAAGAAAAAAATTAGAGACATCACATTACCTAACTTCAAATTATTCTACAAGGCTATAGTAACCAAAACAGCATGGTACTGGTTTAAAAATAGACACATAGATCAATGGAACAGAACATCGAACTCCAAAATAAAGCCACATACCTACCACCAACTTATCCTCCACAAAGTTGACAAAACTATACGATGAGGAAAGGACATACGACTCAATAAACGGTACTGGGAAAATTGGATAACCATATGCAAAAGAATGAAACTGGAACCTTGTCTCTCACCACATATAAAAACTAATTCAAGATGGATTAAAGACCGAAATATAAGACCTGGAACTATTTTGTCTTATTCTTAACTGATCAAATAGAAAACTGTTCAAAGAAATAACAATGTGTTATGTGATTATAGGATATGCATCAGTGAAATGAGTGAAATCAATGCTATAGGATGGGAGGGAGAAATTGAGAGTGCTCTGTTATAAGATACCTATATCACCTATGAAGCAACACAGTGTTATTTAAAAGAGACTTTGGTGAGTTGTAAATGTGTATTGCAAACTCTAGGCCAGCTATTAAAAAAATTTTAAGACATATAGTTGATATGTTATGAGTGGAGAGAAAATGGAATGGTATAAAATGCTCAATTAAAACCAGAGAAGGCAGAAAAAGAGGAGAAGAAAAAAGAAACAAGAAACAGATACAACAGATACAAACGAGAGAGATCCAAGATGGCTGATGATTAGCAGCTCGGGCACGTACCTCCCAGTGAAAGCGCAAAGAACGAGAGGACGCCACACTTTCAGACGAATATTAGTTGCTCACGGACCAGGAGATTCCCAGTGGAGGAGCTCCACGGGTCGCCAGGGCGACTCTTGTGGCCGGCGTGGCGGTTTTGCTGGTGCCTTAGCACGCCAGTTCTTGGTGCAGAGTCCGGAGATTCCCAGGCAGAAAAGCACCATCAATCTTAACACCGCTGTTTTGGCCGGCTAAGTGGATTGCTCAGATTTCGGCGCAGGGAATCAACAAGTTGGACGTCAGAGACCCAGTTAGAAAGTCGGTAATTATAAAGACGACAGACAGACAAATATATAATGAAGGGAAGAAACCAGCGTAAAAAGGTAGAGAATACTCAAAATCAGAATGCCTCTCCCTCTACAGGGGATTGCAATTCCTCATCAGTAATGGAACAAGGCTTAATAGATTACACGTGTGTTCCAATAACAGAAGCAGGTTTCAAAACATGGGTGATAAGAAACTTCTGTGAATTAAAAGAACTTGTTCTAACCCAATGCAAAGAAACTAAGAACCTTGAAAAAAGGTTTGACAAAATGTTAACGAGAATGGACAATTTAGAGAAGAATATAAGTGAATTGATGGAGCTGAAAAACACAACACGAGAACTTCGCGAAGCATGCACAAGTTTAAACAGTCAAATTGATCAAGCAGAAGGAAAGATATCAGAAGTCGAGGACCAGCTCAGTGAAATGAAACGAGAAGACAAGAATGCAGAAAAAAGGATGAAAAGGAATGAGCAAAGTCTCCAGGAAATATGGGACTATGTGAAAAGACCTAATTTACGTTTGATAGGTGTACCTGAATGTGATGAAGAGAATGAATCCAAGTTGGAAAATACTCTTCAGGATATCATTCAGGAAAATTTTCCCAACCTGGCAAGGCAGGGTAATATTCAACTCCAGGTAATACAGAGAACACCACAAAGATATTCTTCAAGAAGACCAACCCCAAGGCACATAATCGCCAGATTTATTAGGGTTGAAATGAAGGAGAAAATACTAAGGGCAGCCAGAGAGAAAGGTCAGGTTACCCATAAAGGGAAACCTATCAGACTTACAGCAGATCTCTCAGCAGAAACCCTGCAAGCCAGAAAAGAGTGGGGACCAATATTTAACATCCTTAAAGAAAAGAACTTTCAACCCAGAATTTCATATCCAGCCAAACTAAGCTTTATGAGCGAAGGAAAAATTAAATCTTTTGCAAACAAACAAGTACTTAGAGAGTTCACCACCACCAGGCCTGCTTTACAAGAGCTTCTGAAAGAAGCACTATACATATAAAGGAACAACCAATATCAGCCTTTCCAAAAATATATCAAAAAGCAAAGAACTTTAACACAATAAAAAATTTACATCAACTAATGGGCAAAACAGCCAGCTAGCATCAAATGCCGGTATTAAACTTATATATATTTTAATTGGATAAAAAGCCAAAACCCATCGGTATGCTGCATCCGGGCCCATTTTACATGCAACAATACACAAAGACTCAGAGAGAAGGAGGAAGATTTACCAATCAAACAGAGAGTAAAAATAAACCAATAAACAAAAAGCAGGAGATGCAATTCTCGCCTCTGATAAAGTAGACTTTAAAGCAACAAAGATCAAAAGAGGCGAGGAATGACATTACATAATGGCAAAAGGATCAATGCAACAAGAAGAGCTAACGATTCTATAGATCAACGAGATAGAAAATTAACAAGGATATTCAGAACTTGAACTCAGACCCGGAACAAGTAAACTTAATAAACATTTATAGATCTCTCCACTTCAAATACACAAAACATACATTACCACCTCACACCTATTCCAAAGGTGACTATATAATTGGAAGTAAATCACTCCTCAGTAATCGCATAGCATTTCATAGGTTTAAATTAAATATTGGTTGGCTGTTTGTTTGTTATCTTCTTCCCTTATTCCTTCCTGACTACATCATTAAGTATAATTATCAGTATAAAAGAGGTTTTCAATACCCATTACTAAATTGCATTCTAGCCTGGGCAAGAAAACAATACTCCCATTCTCTCTCCCTCTTTCTTTTCCTTCTCCCTCCTCCCCATTCTGTCTCTCTCTTTCTCTTCCTTTTTCCTCCTCCCTATTTTCCTCTCAAAAAAAAAAAAAAAAAAAAGAAACAGATACAACAAAAAGAAAGCAATGATAAACACGTCAGATAGTAATTCAACTATATCAATAATCATTTACATATGAATTGGCTTAAACATGCCAATTAAAGGACAGAGATTGTAATTGGATGTTTTTAATGATTTAAAAAAATACCTAATCATATATTGTCCACAAGAAATTCATTTTAAACATAAAGACACAGATAGGTTAAAAGAAGCGTGGTAGGGAAAAATAAACCCTGTTAACACTAGTAAAAGCAAGCTTAAGTCATTAAATTAATTTCAGAAAAAAATGTCTCCATCCATTGCCAAAACTGTGGGTTACATACTGAGGGTTAAAACCACCTCTGGCTGAGAGGCACCAGTTTAATCTACCGGCATCTCTTGGGAGAACACCTTCAGTAACTCTTTAATCAGTTCTGTTATATGTACTCTTGGTCCTGAACAATTCATTCTACACTGCAGCAAGAATAATCTTTTAAAATTCAAATCTGAGATGGGCATGGTGGCTCATACCTGTAATCCTGTACTTTGGGAGGCTGAGGTGGGAAGATAACTTGGGGCCAGGAGTTTGAGAACAGTCTGGCCAACATGACAAAATCCTATCTTTACTAAAAATGCAAAAATTAGCCAGGCATGGTGGTGCATGACTGTAATCCCAACTATGTGGGAGGCTGAGGCACAAGAATCACTTGAACTCAGGAGGCAGAGGTTGCAGTGAGCCAAAATCTCGCCATTGCACTTCAGCCTGGGTAACAGAGCAAGACTGTGTCAAAAAACAAACAAACATCAACAACAACAACAACAAAAACCCTCAAATTTCATGTAATCTTGCTGCTTAAGACCATCAATGTCTTCCCTCTATTTTTAGGACAAAGGTCCAAATTTGGTAATGTGCCCATAAAGCTCTGCATGTTTTGACCCTGACATCTTCTCCAGGTGTTTAACATCATCCCTACTTTGCTCTGCATACTCCAGTCTTACTGACCCTCTTCCTGTTCCTTGAACTCAATCTGTTTATTTCTACACCAGGACCTTCACACATGCTATTCCCTCTACTAGAACTCACCCCCATCACCACTTACCGCCCCCTTGCCTAGATAACTGAGCTTCACACACCACCTTCAAAGTTTACTTTCGCTACCTCAATTCTGGTTCCCCTTTTACAATTTCCTAGCACCTGCTACTGATCATTTATAGCACATATCAAAACCACACTTCATCAGTTAATGTAAAAATATTTGTTTTTATATCTGTCCTCCCTGTTAGATTATAACAGGGATGTTTTCCCTCTTGTTCACATGTCCAACATAGCTCTCAAAACATAACAGGCACTCAGTACATACTTATTGAATGAATAGATGAATTGAAGAATGAATATCTTTGTAAATATAATTTTAGGACTGCCTAGTAGTCAATCTAAGTTATGATAAAAATTTAGCCATTCTTCTGTTCATGACCATTTAGATTGTTTTCAAATATTTACTAAAAAGAGAGAGGCATAAAGAATAAAATGAGATATTATTCAAATATCTAGTGCCAAAATTTATCTTAGGAGGAAAAACTTCCTTTGGAGAAAAATCCCTTATTAAGAGCTTGGGATGACACTGAGATTCCAAGGGGTGTATGGCAACTGGACCCAAAAACTTCAAGAAAGAAATCACTGCACTTACTGAAACAAGAAGATGAATATTCTCATTGTTCTAGAGAGGCAGAGTGAAAGGCATAGAATGCAGGAGAGATGAGAGGGAGAAAAAGAGAGATAGAGACAGAGCAGGGATAGAGACAGAGCAGAGAGATAGAGAGATAGAGGCAAGGGCAGGATGTGATGGTAGGTGCTGAGCGGGGACAGGTCAGGAGAGGTTCCCTAGTGACATGGTGACCAAACAAATCCAAGACAACAGAATATTGTAGTGAACCCGTCCCCACAAATCGTGGCTCTTTAACACTTCGTTGGGTTGTTTTTTGTTTTTTGTTCTTTTTTTCTCCCCCGAATAGATGAAGAGGCTGGATTCCATGTCTGAATTGACACGTAAGAAGCTAAATTAACTCAAGATGGATTAAAGATTTAAATGTAAAACCTCACACTGAAAATTTTAGAAAAAGACATAGGAAACACCAATCTGAACAATCAGACTTGGGAAAAAAATTCTAAGTCCTCAAAAGCAATTTCAACAAAAACAAAAAGTGACAAGTGAGACCTAATTAAACTAAAGGGCTTCTGAACATCAAAAGAAACTACCAACAGAGTACATAGACAACCTACAGAATGGGTGAAAATATTTGCAAACTGTGCAGCTCACAAAGGTCTAATATCCAGAATCTATAAGGAATTTAAATAACTCAACAAGCAAAAAAGCAAATAACCCCATTAAAAAGTGAACAAAAGACATGAATAGACACTTCTCAAAAGAAGACATACAACTGGCCAACAAACATATGAAAAAATGCTCAACGTCATTAGTCATCAGAGAAATGCAAATCAAAACCACAATGAGATACCATCTCACACTACTCAAAAAAGTCAGAAAACAACAGATGTTGGTGAGGCTGCAGAGAAAAGGAAATGCTTATACACTGTTGGTGAAAATGTAAATTAGTTCAGCCACTGTAGAAAGCAGTTTGGAGATTACTTTAAGAATTAAAATGAGAACTACCATTTGACCCAGCAATCCCAATACTGGATATACATCCAAAAGAAAATAAATCACGTGAGATATATATGTCTGTAAAATAGAATACCACCTAGCCATAAAAAGGCATGAAATAATGGCATTTGCAGCTACCTGGATAGAGCTGGAGACCATTATTCCAAATGAAGTAACTCAGGAATGGAAAACCAAGCATCAAATGTCCTCACTTATAAGTGAGAGCTAAGCTATGAGGACACAAGTCATAAGAATGATACAGTGGACTCAGGAGACTGAAGAGGAAGGGCAGGAGGGGGATGAGGGATAAAAAACCACACATTGGGTAGTGTATACACCACTCGGGTGCCGGGTGCACCAAAATCTTTGAAATCACCACTAAAGAACTCATCCATGTAACCAACACCACCTATTCCCCCAAAACTATTGAAATTTTAAAAATTATAAATTGTTCTAACAAAAAGACACATGTATACACTCATATGTTTATCACTATACTGTTCACAATAGTAAAGACATGGAATCCACCCAGATGCCCATCAACAATAGATTGGATAAGGAAAATACTGTCTATATACACTATGGAATACTACTTGGCCACAAAAAGGAATAAAATAATGTCTTTTGCAGCAAGTTAGATGGAGCTGGAGGCCATTATCCTAAGTGAACTAATATAGGAACAGAAAACCAAATATCAAATGTCTCACTTATAAGTGAGATCTAAACTTTGGGTACTTATGGACATAAAGAGGGAACAATAGACCCTGGAGGCTATCGAAGGGGCAAGGGAGGAAGAGGGACAAGTGATGAAAAACTAACAATTGGGTACTACGCTCACTACCTGGTGGAAGGGCTCAATCAAACCTCAGCATCACGAAATGTACCCAGGCAAAAGAAACATGAAGCAGGAAGCAAACAACAGGACATCTGATTTTACTCGCATCTCCAAGAGACAAGGCAAGGAGGATCCACCTTGTCTCCGTTTCTCTCTCTCTCTCTCTCTCTCTCTCTATATATATATATATATATATATATACACACACACACACACACACATATATATATACATATATACATACACACACACTATATATAGAGAGAGAATATACATATATATAGTATATGTGTATATATAGTATATGTATATACTGTATATGTATAGATATAGTGTATATATAGTATATGTATACATATACTATATATGTATATACTCTATATACATTACTATATATATACACACACACACACATATACTATATATACACTCACCTATAATATGTGTGTGTGTCTATCTTTGTTGCTTTTTCCTTTCTGAGGGGAGCGAGAGTATATTCAAGGTTGTCTCCTTTAGGATAAATTTCTAAATATGAAATTACTGGGTTAAAGTTTAGGTACATATTTAAAGTAAAAATGATTTCTAGCAATTTATATTTCTGTTTTTTAAAGAAGGAATTCAAAAGAATAAAACATTCCTTGTCCTTACAAATAGTTGTTGTCAGTTAAAAATTCCAGCTCCTTCCCATTAAAAGTCATCATTCTTCTACTGTAAAACTGTATATACCATGAGTGCTTAATCAATGAATATTGAATTAAATTCCTAGCACTCCTAGTCCTGAAAACTAGCCATTTTTATATGGGCATATTCCCCCTATTTCCAAGAACACTGCAGTATATCTTAATTTTTCAGGATCTGTCTCTTCATCCTCTGACTTACAGATAGCTTGAGTCTTCAAAATCGTGTTGGGTATTTTGTATCTTGATTTCGTGAATTTTCCAACTCTGTTAATGTCTTGTTTCTGTTTTTGTTTGAGACAGTGTGCTGCTCTGTCGCCCAGGCTGGAGTACAGTGGCACAATCTCCGCCGGCTCACTGCAACCTCCCTCCCTGCAGCCTTGCCTCCCAGGTTCAAGCGATTCTCCTGCCTCAGCCTCCTTAGTAGCTGGGACTACAGTCACCCACCACCACACCTGTCTAATTTTTGCATTTTTAGTAGAGACGGGATTTTACCATGTTGGTGAGCCTTGTCTAGGTCTCCTGATCTTGTGATCCACCCACCTCAGCCTCCCAAAGTGCTGAGATTATAGGCATGAGCTACTGCGCCTGGCCAATGTCCTGTTTTTTAAAGGATTTTGACACACGTACTTCTGATTAGCATAATAAACTCAAAACGATTATACTAAATCTTTTTTTTTTAACTTTTCAAGCCTGTTTATATAATTCCATCACAGATTTTTTTAAAATAAGAAAGCACTAAAATATTTACATTTTGCATTGACCCAGACAAGTTAGCTAACAGTTTATCAGTTCTATTTCGTTTTTTCCTTCAAAGAGCCAGTTCTTCAGTCAACTTATTAGACCATTTTTCTGTTTTCTAATTAATTGAGTTCAGTTTTGTGTTTACAAATTATTTTTTTTACTTACCTTGGGTTTATTTTTTAATGTTCTTTTAGTATATTCTTTTTTTTTTTTTTTATTGCATTTTAGGTTTTGGGGTACATGTGGAAAACATGCAAAGTTGTTGCATAGGTGCATTCATGGCAGTGTGATTTCCTGCCTCTCTCCCCCTCACCCATATCTGGCATTTCTCCCCATGTTATCCCTCCCCAACTCCCCCCCCCCCGCTGTCCCCCCCACTCCCCCGCAACAGACCCCCGTGTATAGTGCTCCCCTCCCTGTGTCCATGTGTTCTCCTTGTTCAACACCCTCCTATGAGTGAGAACATGTGGTGTTTGGTTTTGTGTTCTTGTGTCAGTTTGCTGAGAATGATGGTTTCCAGGTTCATCCATGTCCCTACAAAGGACGCGAACTCCTCATTTTTAATGGCTGCATAATATTCCATGGTGTATATGTGCCACATTTTTCCTGTCCAGTCTATCATCGATGGGCATTTGGGTTGGTTCCAGGTCTTTGCTATTGTAAACTGTGCTGCAATGAACATTCGTGTGCATGTGTCCTTATAGTAGAACGATTTATAATCCTTTGGATATATGCCCAGTAATGGGATTGCTGGGTCAAATGGAATTTCTATTTCTAGGTCCTTGAGGAATCACCACACTGTTTTCCACAGTGGTTGAACTAATTTACACTCCCACCAACAGTGTAAAAGTGTTCCTATTTCTCCACATCCTCTCCAGCATCTATTTTCTCCAGATTTTTTAATGATCGCCATTCTAACTGGCGTGAGATGGTATCTCAATGTAGTTTTGATTTGCATTTCTCTAATGACCAGTAATGATGAGCATTTTTTCATATGTTTGTTGGCCTCTTGTATGTCTTCTTTTGTAAAGTATCTGTTCATATCCTTCGCCCATTTTTGAATGGGCTTGTTTGTTTTTTTCTTGTAAATCTTTTTTAGCTCGTTGTAAATTCTGGATATCAGCCCTTTGTCAGATGGGTAGGCTGCAAAAATTTTTTCCCATTCTGTTGGTTGCCGATTCACTCTATTGACTGTTTCTTTTGCCGTGCAGAAGCTGTGGAGTTTGATTAGGTCCCATTTGTCTATTTTGGCTTTTGTTGCCAATGCTTTTGGTGTTTTGGTCATAAAGTCCTTGCCTACGCCTATGTCCTGAATGGTTTTGCCTAGGTTTCCTTCTAGTGTTTTTATGGTGTTAGGCCTTATGTTTAAGTCTTTAATCCATCTGGAGTCAATTTTAGTGTAAGGTGTCAGGAAGGGGTCGAGTTTCTGCTTTCTGCATATGGTTAGCCAGTTTTCCCAACACCACTTATTGAACAGGGAATCCTTTCCCCATTGCTTGTTTTTATCAGGTTTGTCAAAGATCATACTGAATGGGCAAAAACTGGAAGCATTCCCTTTGAAATCGGGCACTAGACAAGGATGCCCTCTCTCACCACTCCTGTTCAATATAGTACTGGAAGTTCTAGCCAGAGCAATCAGACAAGAAAAAGAAATAAAGGGTATTCAATTAGGAAAGGAGGAAGTCAAATTTTCTCTATTTGCAGACGACATGATTGTATATCTAGAAGACCCTATCATCTCAGCCCAAAATCTCCTGAAACTGATAAGCAACTTCAGCAAAGTCTCAGGATACAAAATCAATGTGCAAAAATCACAAGCATTCCTATACACCAATAATAGACTTAAAGAGAGCCAAATCAAGAACGAACTGCCATTCACAATTGCTACAAAGAGAATAAAATACCTAGGAATACAACTAACAAGGAACGTAAAGGACCTCTTCAAGGAGAACTACAAACCACTGCTCAACGAAATAAGAGAGGACACAAACAGATGGAGAAACATTCCATGTTCATGGTTAGGAAGAATTAATATCGTGAAAATGGCCATACTGCCCAAAGTAATTTACAGATTCAACGCTATCCCCATCAAGCTACCAATGACCTTCTTCACAGAACTGGAAAAAACCACCTTAAACTTCATATGGAACCAAAAGAGAGCCCGCATAGCCAAGTCAATTCTAAGCAAAAAGAACAAAGCGGGAGGCATCACACTACCGGACTTCAAACTCTACTACAAGGCTACGGTAATCAAAACAGCATGGTACTGGTACCAAAACAGAGATATAGACCAATGGAACAGAACAGAGGCGTCAGAGGCGACACAACATACTAAATCTTTTTGAAATTCAAGCAAGATTTTACTTATACTTAGTTGTTTTGTTTGTTTGTTTGTTTTGTTTTTTTGTTTTTAGACAGAATTTTGCTCTTATTGCCCAGGCTGGAGTGCAATGGCATGTTACAGCTCACCACAATCTCTGCCTCCTGGGTTCAAGTGATTCTCCTGCCTCAGCCTCCCGAGTAGCTGGGATTACAGGCATGTGCCACCATACCCAGCTAATTTTGTGTTTTTAGTACAGACAGAGTTTCTCCAGATTGGTCAGGCTGGTCTCGAACTCCCGACCTCAGGTGATCTGCCCACCTCGGCCTCCCAAAGTGTTGGGATTACAGGCGTGAGCCACTGTGCCTGGCCATGCTTAGTTTTTAATAATGCAAAATTGTTTTGAGCCAGTACTCCTTTTTTAAACTAATTTGATTATTTTCTTAAATATGCTACATTAAAAATCTAGCCAATATCAGAATTAGCCATATAGCTGATAAAAGAAAGCAATAATAATTAGAATCATAATTTCAGAATTTGTCTAGAAGGCTTTTTCTCTTTTTTCCAGATTTATTAAGGTACAATTGAAAAATAAAAACTGTACATATTTGCAGTGTACAACGTGATGTTTTGACATATGTGTACATTGTAAAATGTTTAAATCAAGCTAACCGACATATGCATCAACTCACATACTTATTTTTTGTGCTGAGAACATTTCAGAGCTAGTCTTTTAGCAATTTTCAAGTATACAATACAGTATTATTAAGTATAGTCATTATGCTGTACAATAGATCTCCAGAACTTATTCATCCTGTCTAGCTGAAACTTTGTAACACTTGACCAATATCTCCTGATCAGCCACTCCAACTCCCGGTAACCACCATTCTGCTGACAGCTTCTATGAGTTGGAAATCTTAGATTCCGCATATGTGAGATCATGTAGTATTTGTCTTTCTGTGCCTGGCTTGTTTCACTTAGTGTAATGTCCTCAAGTTCATCTATGTTGTCACAAATGACAGCATATACTTTGTTTTTAAGGCTGAATAGTATTCTAGTGTGAATTGATACCACATTTTCTTTATCCATTCATCTATCAATGGACACTTAGGTTGTTTCCATGTCTTGCCATTGTGAATAGTACTGCAATAAACACAAGAGTGCAGATATCTCGTCAACATACTAATTTCATTTCCTTTGAATATATGCTCAGTAGTGGAATTGCTGGGTCATATGGTGGTTCTATTTTTAATTTTTTGAGGAACCTCAATGCTCTTTTCCATAGAGGCTGCACTAATTTGCATTCCCACTGATAGTACACAAGGATTCCCTTTTCTTCACATCTTGCCAACACTTGTTATCCTTTGTCTTTTTGATAATAGCCCTTCTAACAGGTGTGAGGTGATATCTCATTGTGGTTTAATTTGCATTTCCCTGATGATTAGTGATGTTGAGCATTTTTTTTCAAATGCCTATTGGCCATTTGTATGTCTTCTTTTGAAAAATGTCTACTGAGGTCCTTTGCCCATTTTTTAACCGAATTATTTGCTCTCTTGCTTAGCAGCCATTTTCTTTAGACTCTCCTGGACCATGTTAAAAAAAGAAATAGGCAGAACTAAGATAAAAAAAAAATTAATCTGTAATAATCCACCAGCTAGCTATTTTATCCACTCTTTATACCTTTGAATTTTTTCTATCATAATTATTCTCTTTCTGCAATTGGTCACTACTAATATATTTTTGGTTGGGTTAGAGTCTGACCATATAATGTTTTTAAGGGCATAGCAATGCTACCTTTTAAAAGTTATCCTGGCCAGGCACAGTGGTTCACATCTGTAATCCCAGCACTTTGGGAGGCTGAGGCGAGTGGATCATGAGGTCAGGAGATCAAGACCATCCTGGCCAACATGGTGAAACCCTGTCTCTACTAAAATACAAAAAATTAGTCAGGCGTGGTGGCAATCACCTGTGGTCCCAGCTGCTCGGGAGGCTGAGGCAGGGGAATTGCTTGAACCCGGGTGGCAGAGGTTGCAGTGAGCTGAGATTGTGCCACTGCATTCTAGCCTGACTATAGAGCAAGACTTCATCTCAAAAAAAAAAAGTTATCCTACAGTTATAATCTCATAAAATACAGTTTATCCTGGCTTTGTTTCTAATATCAAAAGACAGGAAACTACGTAAATCTCCAACATTAGTGGGTTAGTTAAATACATTATGGAACATGCACCAGTAGAGTATCTTGCAGCCAATAAGAAAGAATGAGATACATCTACATATGCCAATGTAAAATGAATTCTATGGTACATTTTAAATGAACAAAGCAAACTGCAAAACATTGTGTATAATATGCATTTTGTATGTTTAAAATATCTCTACTTGGTTACACAAGAATCTCATAATTGTTTGTAAGGAAGGCAGTGGGAGACATGGTTCGAGATGTAAGAAAAACTTACTCTTCACTGAAATTTAATTTTTTTTTTTTTTTTTTTTTTGGATACAGAATCTCGTTCTGTCATTCAGGCTGGGGTGCAGTGGCATGCTCATGGCTCATTGCAGCTTCAACTTCCTGGGTTCAAGCAATCCTCCCACCTCAGCCTCTCTAGTAGCTGGGACTACAGGGGTACACCAGGACACATGGCTAAATTGTCTATTTTTTGCAGAGATAAGGTTGCCCAGGCTGAAATAATTTATTTTTTTTTACCATGAGCATATATTAATTTTTATTTAAACATACACAATCAAATGGGAAGGGGGAGGGCTTTGGTTCTATATTTCATGAAACCAGTCAAAATCACTATCAATTTTGGCTAATGATAATCAATTCAAGTTGCAAATTAGCAATTAATTTATCTCTGAATCCATCAGCAGCATTTCAACATCTCACCAAATCTTTCTAATAGTTTTAACCATATGCCAAACAGTTATTTCCTCGGTCATTCATTGATTGCATACTAACTGTAATTGTGAGCATGCACAATGCCAGCTGCCATGCTGGGACACAGGAACACAGCAGGGAGCAAGAAAAAGAATTTGTTGTTACCTCCCTTGAGCTCAGAGTCTAGCAGGAAGGACCACCCTTCCCACTAAGTAACTGCAGAAATGTTGAAGAGCATTGTAAGAGCACTTGAAGGCGTGCTGACGCAGTCTATGTATTGGAAAGACCTCTAGGAAAGGACATTTAGCTGATGGCTCTAGTTAACCAGGTGACTGGTGAGAGAGCATGTTCTAAGAAGAGATGTGCAGTGCAGACGGTGCCACCTCAAGGGTAAAGAGAGCTTTACCTGGCAGCATTGAAAGCCATTGGGACCAATGGAGCATCACGTTCAGAGAAATGAATGGGGAGACCACTAGGGAGCCTTCCTAGGGGACTTGAGCAAGGCTGAGGACCCTGGACCTCACTTTAACGACAGAGAGAATCACGACAGGATTTCAAGCAGGAGTGTCAGTCTCCTAGGGTCACTGTAACAAATTACCACAAACCAAGCCACTTAAAACAACAGAAATGCATTTTCTAACAGTCCTGGAGGCCAGAAGTCTGACACCAAGGTGTGGTGAGGGCCACGCTCCCTCTGAAAGCTCAAGGGGAGAATCCCTCCGAGCCTCTTCCTACCTTCTGGTGGCTGTCGGCAATCTTTGGTGTTCCTTGACTTATAGACATATCACTCCAAACCCTCCCTCTGTCATCAGATGACTTCTCCTCTCTGTAGTTATCTCTGTACAAATCTCTCTCTTGTAAAACCAGCAGTCATAATGAATTTAAGAGCCACTGTGATCCATGTGACTTTATATTAAGTTGATTACATCTGAAAAGACCCTATTTCCAAAAAGTCATATTCCCAGGTTCCACATGGAAGTGAATTCTAAGGGGAGACAAATTAACCCAGTACAGCAAAGACACGATATAATCTGAGTTGTATTTTAGAAAAACTATTCCATGGATAATGAGGAAAAAGATAGGAAGGGAGCAAGACTGGAAAGATGAAGATTAACTTCATATGCATCTTTATTATTTTTTAATTAGGAGATTCATTTTGAGGCCCGAGCTACACATCAGACATTGAGCTAAGGGCTGTTTCCATATTACATTCTGCCCTCACACTGCCCTGTTGAAGATAGTCAGAGATGTGACTTTACCTATCCATGGTCACAGAGCAGTGCCTCAAACCCAGATCTGATAGGCTCTAGAGCCTGTATAGTTTCCATCCTCCCAGGCTGAAAACTGAACACATTCTCAAGGCAATGAGACTCCTCTGACGTGGATTTCCAGGAAGTGGAAAATACTGCATACTGGCATGGTTTCAAGCACACTTCATATTCTTTATGCAAAGCCAGGGCAAAAGGTGAATAGTTAACATGTCCTAAAGAGCAGTTGTGTTGTAATGCAAAGGAATCTGAGGGTTCCAATCACACTGCACCATGTCCAGTAATTCAACACTAGGTCAGAAATATTCTCTTTAAAAAGAGATCTATGTAAAATCCGTGCTTTGCAAACACAAGCCCATATTAAAAGAAGCCTGCTTTTTATAAAATGAAGAAACTTGAAGCTATCATCTGAAAAACTAAGACATAGAAATGAATACAGAGGAAAAAAGAGGTAAATTGGTGGGAATTGTTTAGACTGATAGTTGTTATTGATCAGAAACAGACTATGGGTCTTCTCCCTCTTTCCTGGTTTACCTCCATAGTTCACAATTTTAAATATGAGTTGAAATTTTAAGAAACAACAATGAAGACCAAGGTTATTCTCTCTTGTGCTCAGTAGTTTTTTGGGGGTCAAATGAGTAACGTGGGTGTAGGTTACAGCTTCCGTCACTTATCACAATTTTGTCATCTCAAGGTCTGAACAGAGCACCCAACTCTCAATTTCCTCCTTTTTCTTCCATGGCTTTTTCCTGCAATATTAAAATGGAAATGAAAGAAGGAAGAAAGGAGGGAAGGAAGGAATGGAGGAAGAGAGGAAGAAAGGGAGGAAAGAATGAAGGAAAGAATGAAACTTGAAAAAAGTAAATGTGAATCCAAAAAGGGAGTAGAAAAGGATTATTCTGATATTTATTACTAGTTTAAAAAACCGAACTGTAAATCACGTTATAATTTATAAACTGGTTCCTAAAAATAAAGAATCAAATGTTTAAAAGCAATTAATAAGCAATTTTTATCTAGGAAGTGGGTGATTTTTGCACAAGGGGGAGAGAAATGCTCCAGGCTTTGCCTCATCTCCTGGAAGCATCCCATATTCTTAGATGTGACGTTGCCTTGGTAACCACAACTTGGTGACCTCGTTATTTCAACCTAATCCTGCTTTGAAATTATAGTTGCTCCACCCTTTTGCCTGGCCAGCCTGATAACATAATCATTGTAAATGAGGATGGGGAAAAAACAGCAGGATATAGTCCCTCCGGTGACACGAGACCAGTCTCACCTTATCATGGAAATAGACGAACAATTAAATGGCATGAATCTAAAACCCTAAAAGTGGATTTTCTTATTTTTTATATGGTTTGTTATGCTTATTTTCAAAACCTACTGGTGGATTCAATGTAGCAGGGTATCTTGATAGTACTATATGAAAATGGAAAATTCCTATTTGTGTTACAAAAAATAAGAAGAGCTAAACTGTCAAAGGTGAAGTCCTTAATTATGCATTTGTTTTGCCCAACAGCTGAGTAGAAACCAGAATCAGAATATAATTTTTTAACAAGTAGACTGGCAGTATCCAGGTTTGTTTGTCCAGCATAACTTCCTCTGGCTAAAGCCTCGCAGATCAGTTGTCATCTTGAATTCAGGCTCCTTTCATAACAAAAGAATCAGGAGAAAAATTCTGAATGCATCAAGTCTAACTATACTGTAGTTTAAAGGAAATATAGTTTACTCATTTGTTTCAATTTGTATGCTTTGAGATCTCTACCCAGAAAGGAAGGAAAATTCCTTTCTCTTTCTCCTTCATTTCCTCCTTTTTAAAAAAAAAAAATCCCAAAATGGCTAGGATACAGTAGTGGTAAGTTCAGATCTCAAAAAAGTATTCATACTGCACCCAACTCATACATGGAGGGGTCTGGGTAGCTATATGGCCTGGCTCTTGGGCTCCTGGGCTCCCCAAAGCTTCCCCTCCAGGACACACCCCTGTTTCTGACTGCCACACACCAGTTCATTCATCTTTCCAAGAGATCCCCAATTGTGGCACTTGGAGGGGAGGGCTACGTGGATGGATTCCCTTCCCCGATTCTCCTGCTGGCAATAGTCCTGCTTCCTCTGTCTACCCACTGTGTGTTTCCCAAAGAGTAATTCTTTGCTACTGGTGGATACACTGTTGGCCTCACCAGTGGATGTCAATGGCAGTTCACATGTGAGAAGCAAGTTCCCACTCAGGGCCATTATCCAGAGAGAACATGCCCAGGGAATAAGGCCACCCATGCTGCATCCCTCCTTGCCTGCAAAAAGAGAGCCACTGTCACTGGGGGAAGAGGGAATGGCCAATGGTTGGCTAATGGATCTAAAAGTGGAGCTAGATAATGTAAATAAGTTCTAGTGTACTATAGTACTGTAGGGTGACTATAATTAGCAACAACAATGTGTCATATATTTTTAAATAGCTAGAGAAGCAGGTTTTGAATGTTCCCACCTCAAATAAATGATAAATGTTGGAAGTGATAGGTATGCTAATTATCCTAATTTGAATACTCTACTTTGTATACATGTATTGAAATATTATACTGTACTCCACAAATATGTACAATTATTATGTGTCAATTAAAAACAATATGAAAGAGAGCTGCCACCAGCTCTACCTTATATCTACAAATACTATTGTGATATAATCTAAAGAATGTAGGGAAAGATTGTAGCTTCTTGAAAAAAGTATGCTGCATCAATTAAAGCTTCACTATCAAAGTGATAGTATCAAATCTCTAAGAGAAATAACTTGGAACAGTTTGACTGTTCCAAGTTATTAACATTTGACTTAAGAGTATTTCTTCCCTTCTGCTGAGAGGTGAGTAAAATTAGCATTTCATAAAGTGTGAGCTTCAGGCACACTACACCGGGCCATTCTAAGCCCATTCTTCTCTTGTTCGCTATAGCCACAAGGAGTAACAGTAATATAATAATGATGATGAATACAGCTAAAATTCAGTGAGTTTGCATACTACTAATTGCCCCATTTTACAGAGTAGTGGCCAATACTGACAGCCGAGTGTCATGATAGCCTCCCAAAGCTGGCAGCAAGTGGCAAGCCAAGATTCAGATGCATGTAGCGCCTCAGCTATTCTGCCCTCCTGGACCTAACTGTAGAACTAGGACCAGTGTTGGGCCCCATGAGTAGACACATCAAAACTCACTCTGAAAAGAAAGTTCTAAGCGGTCCAAGCTGTCCAAAGACAGAATAGACCTAGACAGTCTCAAAAACAAAGGAAACACACAAAGTATGAAATTTAAGGCCAAATATCTTTGACCTCTCAGAACAGATCAAAAGTACAGATCGGAGTATAAATACTGCACCCTACTGCCCTCTCTAAGTATTCATCAGATGGTGTGTTTTTGGTTTGGGGGTTCTTAAGTGATACACGTAGAGAGAGAAAGGGAAGTAAATTTCTTGGCAGATTCAAGCATCTGTGTAGGGAAAAGGAAAGAAGAGTAGTACACTTAAGAGAATCACGGTGGGATGGGGGTAAGAGGCTGAGAATAGACACGTTTTAGGTTTAGACTAAGAATTGAGAGAACTCACACAGTTGCTGCGAGGATCAAACGATAACATGCAAAAATAGACAGAAAAGTATAGATCATGAGATAAATGTAAGAAATTCCGGTCCCAGAGGCAGCTGGCAGTGCTGCAGGCTCCTGAGCAAGCGAAGCAGTGCAAACTGTCGGAGGAATATGGTTCCACTGAACCTATTCCAGCCAGGAAGAAACAAGAGCAAAGGAGGCTTTGGGAACAATGAAGGCAACAGACAGCCGGTGCAGGGTGGAGAAAGGAATATGAGAAGGGAAGTCCAGTTCTGCCAGGGCTTGGATAACAAGGTGCCCAAAATTCATGGAGCTCCTCCCTTCCACCATTCGCACCCAACAGACCTGAAAACAACCAGATTGCCAGACATTTCCTCCGTCTCCCTCCCTCTACCTGAAACATCTCTCTTCTCCTTCCTTACTCAGCTCTTTCCTTTGCCTTCTGCCTGGTCATCTCCCAGCCGTGTTTCAGGTCCTAGTTGTCACTTTCTGCAGAAATTCTGGACTTCCCCCCACCCAATGCTAAATGCTTCTTTCTTTTTGCCCCTCTAAACTGCCTATCCTTTTATGTTTGTTTATTTGTTTGTTTCTTCCCAGAATGTCTCACAAAACAGTCAAATATACCTCTGTAAAGACATAAGGTAAAATAATGCTAGTTCTGTGAATTCTCTCATCTTCTCATGTAAATCCATCAAATGCCACCAATAGACAGAAGGGAGATCAACGAGAAGCCAAACTCCCTGTCCTTTCTCCATTGCTATATATTTACTGCTTCTTGCCTGTCTTCCCCGCCACCCTCCATAAACTTGTTAACCTTGTGAAAGCAAGAACCATGGTGTCTACACAGTTCCTGGCACATAAGGCACATAACAGAAACACAATAAATTCATTCATTAATTTTTCACCCAACACATATTTACTGAATATACATTCTGTGCCAGGCACTGAAATAAAGCAACAAACAAAGACAGATAAATTCTCTGCCTTCATTCTTGGGGGAAAGAAAGATTTTTGTTTTAAATCAAGTCAGTGAAAACAAACAAGATAGTTACAGATTCCTAAAAGTAGTATGGAAAAAAAAAAATGAACAGTTTGATGACATGGAAGAGGAAGATCTTCTTTAAGTCTCATGTCTTTCGATCCTGAGAGAATCTGTCCCTGTAGCTTAAAGCCAACCTCCTTCTTTCATCAGGATTCACTGAGACCCTCAGGGAAATCACAGGGCAGTGAGGGGAACTGAAGAGGAAACCAGGGATTGCAATCATATGGGATAAGACCTATGACAGATACTCACAGGAGACTGGGTGTCATGGAAGGACTAAGTAGTATGTTGAAAATTTAGGAACAGTGCTCCAAAAGGGTTTCCAGTGCCGATGACTTTGAGCCTGGTGATTCAGAGTACTACAGTATCTGGGACCATGGTACTGGGTTTGAATTCAGCCCCCACCCCTCACTGGCTGTGTGGCCATGAAGGAATTACTTATCTCTCTGTGTTTCAGGTTCCTCATCTGAAGGATGAGTTAAATGATAATATTCGCACTACAGGGCAGTTGTGAGGATTAACTCTATTCATATACACAAACTACTTAGAATAGAGTGAGTCTATAGTGAATGCTATATATGTTAATCACGATTACTGTTTTCAGGATGCAAAAGAGTTAGCTTGATGAAGAAAGAGAGGTGAAAAAGCATCCCACGAAGAACAAATACCTTTGGAATGAAGGAAAGAATGGCAAATGACTCCAAGATGACAAGTCAATCAACACACACTGCCTCTGTCCGGGAATAATCACAGGGAGGCTCCATTGTGCTAGAGCTGCCTTGTGCGTTAAGAACAAACCCAGAGAAAAGAGATGGGTTCTCTCTCCTCACATATTCAACAAGACTAAACACATGAGGAAGAGAGACTAAACACATAAGAAGGATCCAAGGCAGAAGAAACCAGCTCTGAACTAGGTAGCCAGACTGAAAAAAAAAAATCATATCTTGTTTGTGATGTACCAGACACTGGGCTAAACATTTTACATGCTTTTCCTGCTGGAATTCAGCCTACAAATACACATTGTGTGACTGCCTCCATGACAAAACCCCCAGGAGATTTTAGGGAAGGGAGAGATCAACACAAAGGACCCAAAAAGACAGCAAGGCCTTAAAAGAAGGAAAGAATTTGAATAGAGGGTGAGTGAAAGGGAAACCACAGAAGCACAGCCCAAGAGAAACATAACGCGAGCCACAAATACAAGCTACATATATAATTTTGAATTTTCTAGTAGCCACATTTTTAAAGTAAAAAAAAAAAAGGTAAAATTAACTTTTAGAATATACTTTGTTTCATCCAATATTTGCAACATATTAAAATTTCAGTATGTGATCAGTAAAAAACATTGTTAATGAGATGTTTTATCTTATTTTTTCTGTATAGTCTTAGATATCTGGTATGTCAAGAGCAGAAAATCAAACACCGCATGTTCTCACTCATAGGCGGGTGTTGAACAATGAGAACACATGGACACAGGGAGGGGAGCATCACACACTGCGGTCTGTTGGGGGGAAATAGGGGAGGGACAGTGGGGGGTGGGGAGTTGGAGAGAGATAGCATGGGGAGAAATACCAGATATAGGTGAAGGGGAGGAAGGCAGCAAATCACACTGCCACGTGTGCACCTGTGCAACAATCTTGCATGTTCTTCACATGTACCCCATAACCTAAAATGCAATTTAAAAAAAAAAAAGATTTCTGGTGTGTATTCTCTACTTACAGAACTTGTCAGTTCCAAGTAGCCAGACTTCAAGTGCTCAGTAGCCCACTGTGGCCACCATCTTGAACAGCACAAGTCAAGAGGGGAAAAAGAACAGACATTTATGGACGTCTTGCTAGTCCTCAGTTACTTTTTCTATAAACACAGCTTTATTAAATCTTCCCAACCACTCCCTTAGGGGAATGTTATTACAGGTTGAGTATCCCTTATCCAAAATGATTGGGATTGAAGTGTTTTGGATTCAGATTATTTTCTAATTTTCAAATATTTGCATTAAATTTATGGGTTCAGCATCTCTAATCTAAGAATCCAAAATCTAAAATGTTCCAAAAAGCATTTCCTTTGAACATCGTGTCAGCGCTCAATGACAAATGTTTGGATGAGAAAAAGTTTTGGATTTGGGGGCATTTCAGATTTTGGATTTGGGGATGAGGGATATTCAACCTGTATTTTCCCCATTTTAAATAGAACACTGAGACTCCAAGAGGTTGACAGCTAAGTAAGTGGGTTGATCCAGGATTTAAATACAGCTCTGACTTCAAGCCTGAGCATGTTCCTCACATTAGAATTGTCTTAGGAAACTGCTTCCAGGGACCGTGCACCACAAAACAAGACAACACCTGGGCAGGGAGGAACCGCAGAGATCCTGGGATCCACTTCTGAGCAGCTTCCTCCCCAAGCCCCACAGCCCACAGCAGCTTTGTGCAGCCTGCCAGATAGGGAGCAGGGTGGACAAAAAGCAACCGAACAAATGCACACACTTTTCTCTTTCCAGTTAATAGAAATTGAGACACGTACCCTGCTCCAGCACAGTAAAATGACGAAAGGGTACTACAGGAAGGGCACCTGTGTACGTAAATCTTTAACTTTCGTTGCAGGGATGGGCACCACGAAAAGACACTTGGCTGCTTCTCGGTCAGCCAAGCAGGGCTCCCTTACACTCTCTGTGGCTCTATTTTGTTGTCAATTACTGTTTCTAAAACTATTAAGAGAGGAAGGGGGAAGAGTGTAAACAGCATTAACAGTAATTTATGATCTGAAAAGGGACAGCAGGAGTTCGAAATCTGTCTCCATTAAGATACTTTCCCCAGCTGCTCTGGGTCCTGGAGCTACAGGACTGTAGGAAAAGGATGTTTATACAATGCTTCTGGCAGAAAGGACTTTTTTTTTTTTTTTTTTTTTGCACCCCAAGGGCAAGATTCAGCTGACTTTCCATAAAGGGTCTGGTCTGTGCTGAGCATGCTGTGGGTAACCCTGTCCCTGGTGTGGGAAGATACTGAGCTTTCTAGATTTTTGCTTTCTTTATTTTTTGTTTGATGAACCCTCCCTGATTCCTACAGCGCCATTCAAGCCTACAGCCACCCACCCCACCTCAACCATCAGCAAAGCCCACCAGCAAAGACCACCAGGAGAGACACTCATCAGCTCTTCAGTGAGAATTGTGCCATGCTTCTGCCTTTAGTAACTCTAGATTCCTCAAGACAAAGGTTGGCTCCTAAGGCATGTTTTATGCCACCCAGTTTAACTCTGCAGGACCTACTTCTCAAGTCAAGGAATTACAAGGCCGCGTTACATAGCAGCTTGAGTTAGAGTCTAAAAGGAGAGCCAGCTGCACCCCAGGATTACTACGTTTTTTTCCTTTTTATTTTCTTTTGAGGTGGGCATGAGATACCATGGTCTGGCTCTGAACACAGTCTCTGGCAGCTGCTATGGTTCTCTCAACACTAATGATGTGATCAAGTCTTCGAGTGAATTTTAGAGCTGAAGGGAGAGACAAAAAGAAAATTTCATAAACCACCCCCAGAATCTGTTCGCTGAAGCGCCACACGTTTACAGTACCACCTTTACGAACCAGTCTCTTAGATCACTAGCGACCCCACGTGGCCAATTTAAAATAACAGTAATTTTTTTCCCCCTGCAGAAAAGAAACTAACACTTCAAGGTTTTACTCCTAAACCTTTGTAGAATTTAAAAACTGAAAGCTGTAAGGACCGTTAATGTCACCTGGCCCAACCACCTCATTTTACAGGAAGCAGAGGTTGAGAGAGGTAAAAGGGGGCTCGAAAGGTCACGCAGAATATTGGGGTCAAGTTAGGAAGCAATACAAGAAATGATTCTAAGAGATTCTGTGCTATTGGATTTTAATTTCTTAAAGGAAGAAAGGAAAAGAAGGCTTTTTGTTCCCCGGATCAGAAGATAAATACTGCCATTACGTAAGAATCACTGTAATAAGACTGCATGTTTTAAAGGATTCCAAGTTCCAACAGGTATGCAAGAGATGCATATATTTCTTTCTTCTACTCCTGAAACTTATCAGAGTACATTAAATTGAGTCATGGCAAGAATGAGGTCAGCATGGACAACAGGCAGGAGTTGGCATTTGGCAAATGTGAATTAGACGCTTATTTCCAAAACCTAGCCGCTGAGTGAAGGAAAAGATTGGGTTTGGTTTCCACCTTCATAACGGTACTGCAGATTGGGCGCTATTATTCCCATTATAGAAATGAGAACGCTGAGGCTCAGGGAACTGAACTAACTTGCTCAAAATCTGACAGAGACTAAACTGCAAAGCCAACTCTCTGCAGGACTTTACTTAATGCCTCAACTTATCCATCCATCAAATGAGATAATATAGTCTGCTTGTTGATCAGAAAATGGTAGTGTTAGAAAGGGTCCTCAGAGGAATGCTTTTTCAGATGAAATTGGACCTGCTGTACATATAACAGTCAAAAATGATTGGTGTCTACTTGCATATATATAATAAAGTCTAGCAGAGAAACATGGATGCTGCTGTGACCAAATTAAAGCTGAGAGTTAAACAGGGCATTTGCAGTTTTCGATCTGCTTGAGCATCCGGGCTCTATATTCTGTTCTGTTTACTCTGTAACATGAAGTTTCTGATTCACTTTTCCCAAGGTAAAACTCTATCTTGGTTTGACGGACAATGTTGCTGCTGCTGCAGCTGTTCAAATCACGCTGCCCTTCCAACCTCAGAGCCCTCTGCCATTCAAAACAGTGATGCTTCATTCAAAGTCGGCTCTAAAACCGCTTAGTGTGTGCCTACCCTCAGGTCCATGTGTTGTTAAAATATGACATTCTATGTGCATTTATATGCGTACGGGTTCATATTTATTACCACTACTAACGCAGTTTTAAATTAGGTGCAGATGACCTTAAAATCATTTGCTTAACTCAAGCACCACCATAGAATCCAAAAGTTCCCAGAGGAGGAAAGAAAATTTGAAAATCACTGACCCAGTCCAGGCTGCTATCAAGAAATCCTACTCTTGTTAAAACAAAAATGAGAACCTCCAAAATTTAGGTCCAGCTTAAATCTCCACCCGTCACTGCCACCATCACTACAAACCCATGTGCCTCCTTTCCCGCGAGGCGTCTCATCTGGTCTCCTGCAATCATAGGTTGGACCTCTCCCTGCCCCCGCAGGACACGGTCCCCCACTCCTGGCAGCTCTGTCCAAAGCATGGACCAAACTCCTTTTGCTGTCTGCTCTGAGCACCATGGAAACAGTCTGGAATTTTCCCAATGCCGTTTCTAAAATAACTGCAAAAGAATAGAAGGTAAATAAACACAGAAAGTGGGAGAAGCCTAAAATCAATGATTTACAAAGCATGAAATTCTGATCCAAATCCTGCTACAGGTCATTCTCTCTCTAGGGCTAGAAAATCTTTCCCTATTCCAGGAGAGGTCTCAAAATAGAAATGTAAATTGGTATAAAACTTCTGAAAAGCAATACAGCGGCATGCCTCAAGGTCTGCAAAAGAGTCCTATGCTCGGGCCCTCTAATTTCACTTCTGGCAACTCATCTGAATGAAATAAACAGTGAGGGCAGTAATTTATACACAATATGTTTATCACTAGCTCACCTATAATTACAAAAAAAGAAACCTGAAAACAAATTGTGCAACAGGTTTTATGATGTAGTCATAAAATGGAATATTACATAGCCATTAAAAATGATGTTTTAAAGCATTTTTGATAATACTAAGTGAAGAGAAAAAGAACTTTTATCGGCATTTAGTGACATTAGCAAGGTGCAAAACTGGCACACATTATGTAATTAAATATTTCAAATCAAAATAAGAGAAGTGTGAGTGTGTAGAGAAACGAAAAAGAAGAAACCTACCAAAATCACAAAGTGAACTGACCGAGTGGTGGGATTAATGCTGATTTTTCTTGCATTCTGCTTTAGTTTTATGATGAGCTTGCATTAATTTATAATCTGAAAATGAGATAATTGGGTTGGTCTCTTTAAAAAATATTTTAAAGATATTAACTTCAAAGATGTTAACTTTTTAGAGATATTAACTCTGCAGCCTGGGAGGCTGACCCATTTTCTCCATCCAGATCTCCCTCCCACCTCTCTGCCCCCAGCATGCTCCATCTCAAAGCCTCCTGCTCCGCCCACCTCATCCTGCTTCTCCTTTCTGCTTGTGGACCCAAGAGATCCACATTCAAGACAGCCAATGATGTGGCCCTCCAAGGGACCTTCCAGAGTCACATTTGTCAGGAGGCTGGTGCCTCTTCTGAATTGCTTACCCCTAAATAAAGCAACCCCACGAAAATTCACATTCCTCAAATGTCTTAGAAGATTTTTCTTCTTTGCTTCAGCACTGTCTAAAGAAAAAGAAAAAAAGATTTTTCTTCTCCCCTTGGTTGAAAGGCAGGGTCTATGGAATTTGGAATGCATTCAACTAGCATTGATTGAGCGTTCTCCATGTGCCAGGACCTCTTCTGGAAGAATACATGAGACAAGGTCACCACCTTCTGAGAACTGGCATTCTGGCAGGGGTGAAAAATGATAAATAATCACACAAATGAGGATAATATCAACTCTGCTAACTGATGTTCTCAGAGTGACTCAGTGGCTGCCTGAGACAGTTATTCTTCAGATCTGTGATGGTAAGACCACGAGGGAACATCCAGGAGGTACCTTGATGCCAAGATGTTTAGAAAAGCTCGACTTCTTCAGGTCTCGTGCACTGGTGGTGAATGCTAGAAGATGCCAAGATCTTTCAAGAAGGGAGTTGCCAGAGGCTTCTAAACACAGACATGCACCCATGAGCCGTGGCCAGCAGGCTCCCGTTCTCCTCATAACCTTCTCTCCACTCCCTGTCCAGTGATGTTGGTTAGGAGAGAGACTGGAGGAGGGTAGTGATGGTATTTTTGAGACTCAAACAACTCTTCTAAAAATCAGACTCTTAAAGCCAGGTGTAGTGGCTCAGGCCTGTAATCCCAGCTCTTTGGGAAGCCAAGGCAGGCAGATTACCTGAGGTCAGGAGTTCGAGACCAGCCTAGCCAACATGATGAAACCCTGTCTGTGCTAAAAATACAAAAAAAATAGCCAGGCGTAGTGGCGGGTGCCTGTAATCCCAGCTACTCAGGAGGCTGAGACAAGAGAATGGCTTGATCTGGGAGGCGGAGATTGCAATGAGCTGAAATCACAAAATTGCTTTGCACGCCAGCCTGGGCAAGAAGGGCAAAACTCCATCTCAAAAAAAAAAGAAAAAAAAAAGTTAGAGACTCTTAAATGGGTTGTAGAGGCCCTGTTGCTTCTCTCTCATGTGGATTGCTGTTGGGTTTTGTTTTTGTTATTCCAAAAGAATAAAAGATTTAAAGTTACTAGATGCCATAATGACTTTATCTTTGTTGGTTTTCCTCAGCAAATACCTTAAGATCGGAAAGTTCTAGAAGCAGAATTAAACGTATGACCTAAGACAGAGGGCAGGGGAGATCCAAAGAGAAGAGAGAATCTCCAACTCAGTCTATTTTCTCAACAGCACACTGCAAAACACACACACACACACACACACACACACGCACAGTCACTCACTCGCACTCATCCTTCCTTCCCAGATAAGCTGTGGCATTGCCTGAGCAGCCATTCAGAAAATTTTCCAATGCCTCTATAACTTACAGAGCTCTTCTTTCTGGACATAAGTAAGAATTTCAACTGGACCGAAAGCAGACACTAAATTACCAAAAGATTCATCAAACATCAAACAACAGAGGAAAATGGTTTGAAGCTGATTGTAAAAGATTAAGGCAAAAGGTTCTGTCCTGAGGAATTGCTGTTTGAACAGGAAATCAAATGACCTAAGGTGGCATTGGGGGGAAGTAGGGAAAGAGACATAAATCAAGGAAACAGCAAATACCCGATTGCTCTCGTGCCCATGGAAAGTTTTAGAGAGAACTCAAGAAAATGAAAATTGAGCTTGCCCCAAATACATCCCAGATGTCCACTTTTGACTCCCAAGAAATAGGAATGCAAAATGGAAAAAAGATGTAAAATGAAATGAATCATTGGGATATATCCCCCACTAATCTGGCTCCCAAAATTTACCTTCTCTAATTTTTTTAAGCAAGTAGGAAATGTAGCACTTAAGGAAATGGTGCCTTCTTCTCTAGCTGTGTCTGTGTATATCTTGTTTGTCTCGTGGTATTGATGGACCTCGAGGGCAAAAGCCAGAATCTGTGCTCGTACGAGGCACATTGCTGCTAGTAGGTGTTCAATACATATTTATTCAGTGACTGAAACATAAGCTCTGAAAATGTAAGGGTCTCTCTATATACATATTACCTGTTAATAAAATGTACACAAGCATCCGGGTTGTGTAGAAAAAGGGTTTATGAAGCTACTGGTAATCATAATAATGGTAAATAAATAGCTCTTTACAGTTTACAAAGCACTTTCATAAACTTCATCTCTTTACTCCCATAACAGCCATGTGAAATAGGATTGAGGTTAATTCTCCCGCCCCAGCACCTTTCTGAGAATATCACCAGATGGACTAATTACTCAGTTCATAAAAGAATACATCCACTCTAACCCCAGGAATCCCAGATCAAGCTGTGTTAGCAGAAACAAACAGCAGTCAGCTCTGCTTGCACATCCTCAAAAAGACATAGAAAGTCTGAGCCACAGCAGCTGTACACAGCAACGTCAATTCTCTGCCGAAGATTAATTACGGACCTAATTTTTCATATTCCTACTATTGCTGGCTCAGTTCTGGTTCGTGGGAATGTTTGGTTGTATTGTGTGTTTCTAATATATTTTTTTAATAGTTTTCTCTCTCTCCCCCAAATATCTGACACTGAAAAAAGAAATACTAAAATGGGCGGGGAAAGAAAAACTAGAAAATATTTCATACATCAAACCGATTCTGCCTCAACTTCTTTTGTTTTAACAGACCCATAGTTTGAAGCAAGAAACTCATGACTACATCTGTTTTTACAGTGTTTCTAGACTAATTTTTTCATTTTGAAGACTTTGAAAAGTAAGTTTGGGATTGTACCATTCGCTAGATTACTTTAGACTTTTCATTTAAAATAAATGTCAATAATTTATTTTAAAGTACATCAGAATAGGAAGTGGTGTGTGTGTGTGTCTAAATTAATTTGAATTTACCTCAAAGGGTAGGTTAGTTAGGCTTTGAAGAATGCTAATCAGAAAATATACCCCTTAGGAGTGTTAGTTAACATGTGAAAGATCCTTATCAGAAGTTCCAACTCCAGAAACTCTATGACAATCATTTCAAATAGCAAATTCTTAATCTATATTATGAGATTTATTAATTTAGCATTAGGGATATTTAAAATCATTTCTCACTGTTGAAAGGAGTAGTGATCAAACATCTGTGTTGGTTAGAAACACCACACACACATCTATCTCCGCTGCTGTGTAAATGAAGGATAAGAATCTGATGAGCCCAACAGTCTACTTCAGTGGGACACCCTAGCCTGGGTCTCAATTGATACTAGATTACACTACTTGACAGATGATTCTATTCCCTGATCCAGCTGGAAAGCTGACTAATTCTACCTCTAAATGTAACGTCGTGACATCTGCCTTCAGTAAATCTTTCCTGCAGGTGCTTTTAAGAGTGCCGAAGGGCAGGTCAGGCACAATGGCTCACGTCTGTAATCCCAGAACTTTGGGAGCCTGAGGCAGGTGGATCACTTGAGGTGATTAGATCAAGACCAGCCTGGTCAGCATGGCAAAACCCCATCTCTACTAAAAATACAAAAATCAGCCAGGCTTGGAGGCAGGCACCTGTAATCCTAGCTACTTAGGAAGCTGAAGCAGGAGAATTGGTTGAACCCAGGAGGCAGAGGCCACAGTGAGCCGAGATCATGCCACTGTACCCCAGCCTAGATGACAGAGCTAAACTCTGTCTCAAAAAAAAAAAAAAAAAAAAAAAAGAGTACCAAAAGGCAGAGAGCTAGGGCTTCACTAAAAATACAAGATCACACCTAGGACTTCTATGGGTTCTGTTTGCTAATAAATGTTGGCACTTCGGGAGCAGAATTCATTTAACTTCATGGGAACATATCAGCTGATAGCAACGCTAGGGGGAGAGAAGCACCATGGCTCTCATCCACCTCTAATCCTTGGAGGCAATGAATCAAGACAACGTGACAATTCCAAACCGCCACGTTGGCTGGACAGCAAGCAACAGCTCAGCTTGAATTTACACTATCTGGAATTTGTTGGGAGAGTATAATGTCCTCTACCTGTGCTGCAGCCCACAGGGAAAAGCACTTTACCTTCTCTCCTTGTATGAGGAAGTTCTGGGGAAGGTGTTTCTGCCCTTTGTCCACCTGCATCCTCCTACTTACTTTTCCCTAATATGGGAGTAGCTGAACATGGCCAGAGCATAGACATTCACTGGGTCACATTGCACTGTGATAATGGTTAGTGGACATTCTTGACATGCACTCTTGTTCTCTTTCCGTGTCTTCTTTTGCTTCCTTCCTTGGATTCAAGAGACCTGCTTGAGCTTTGCAGCTTCCATGTGGTAGACACACCTGGGAAGACATGGCTGCTGAAGGCAGGCTCATCTATCATGTTGGTTCTTCCCACTGGGACCTTAACTATGGCACCCATTAAAGTGGCCAGTTAGGAAATAGTGTGCTCTCATTTGCTCTCGCTCTCTCAGTCTATCTCTCTCTGACACACGCGCACGCACACACACACACACACACACACCCCATGAAGGTCTCAAGATTCAGATTCAGTTCTACGCTATGTTCTCCAATGCATGTTATACCAGGTGATGAAACATGGGTTGTTGGGAGCCTGCCCAAACATCATTTAATGCAACAGGTCTTCATTCATCATTGGCTATTGATATCTAGGTGTACACTCCACTGGTCAGAAACTCAGAGAAGAGGAATGACATTTAGTACCCTGAACCTCTACTGGAATGCTCTGTACCTACCAAAATCATTTTTTCTAACAATATTTAATAACATGGTGAAATGTTTACAATACAATTGGAAGTGAAAAAAGCTTCATGCTCAAGAGGCTATGTAGTGTGGTTTCAGTTTTGTTTTCTACATGAAAGGATAATGAAAGAAAATATCCCCCAAATGCATATCTGCCTATCTTAGAGAGATGACACCACTGAAGATTTCTATTTTTGATCATTACACTTTCAAAATGCTTTACAATGAACAAAAACATTTATAACCAGTAGAAAAAAATGTTACTGTAACAATTTAAATATTTGCTCTTGTCAGCGAAGTCTCTGTAACAGCCACGTCCCACAGGAATAGAAGAATGCAAGCCATGCAGGTAATTTTAAATTGTCTGGCAGTAATATTTTTTAAACCCCAAAGAAACAGGTGGAGTTAATTTTAATAAATGTATTTTATTTAACCCAATATACCAAAATATTATCATTTGAATGTGAGCTCAATATAAAAACTATTCATGAGATATTTTCATTCTTTCTGTTATACTAAGTCTTTAAAATGTGAAGTATATCCTGGCCAGCAGTGGTGGCTTGTGCCTGTAACCCCGTCACTTTGGGAGGCTGAAGCAAGCAGATCACTTGAGGTCAGGAATTCAAGACCAGCCTGGCCAATGTGGTGAAACCTGTCTCTACTAAAAATACAAAAATTAGCCAGGCGTGGTGGTGTGCACTCATAATCCCAGCTACTCAGAAGGCTGAGGCATGAGAATCGCTTGAACCTGGGAGGTGGAGGCTGCAGTGAGCTGAGATCATGCCATTGCACTCCAGCCCCGGTGACAGAGCAAGATTCCGTCTCAAAAAAAAAAAAAAGTGAGGTTCATGCTACATTTAAAGAAACAGCCACATTTCCAACTGGCTACATTTCCAGGGTTTCATAGCCACATGTGGCCAGTGGCTTCTAGAGTGGACAGCACAGCTCTGTGCATTAGCACTGAAGAATCAATATAGAAAGCATGATGCCAGGAGAGTGCAGGGAGATCTCCCCTAGTATGCTTTAGACCTTGACATCCTGCCATAGTCATATGCTAAAGTTGGGACTGTAAAAGCCCCCGTTAGAAAGTAAATATGCATGCTTTACTCATCCATTATTTACTGAGTCGTCATCATCATAGATCAGGCACTCGGCTGGAAGCTGAAGATGATGTCATGAAGGGAGCCCTGCCCTCCTGGTAACCCACTTGTGGGAGAGATGGCCTGTAAATAGACTGTGACTTGGATGGAGCACAGAATTCCTGTAAAAGGGGACACTGGAGTCAGTCCTGAAGATGAGTTGAAGAATCTTGGCGGAGGTGACAGAATGGGTAATGGGCACAGGTGTGTAAAGGAGCATGTCTCCCAGGGAATGAGGTGGGCTGCGTTATCTGCATCACAGGCTATATTGGGAGTACCAGTGGGAGCTGGGAGTAGAGAGAGGGCAGAAGCCATGGGGTAGAGAACAAACTGAAGAGACAGACTCAGGGTGTTTTAGAAAGGAGGATGTATTAGAGCCTCCTCCTTTCTAAAGACTACGTGGAGGATATACTAGAGCCATAGAGTGGCTACTACTACTTGGAGACGTATTAGAGCCATAGAGTGACTGGCAGAGTAAGGTCCAGCTAGGAGAAGAGAACTATGTCCACATGAGAGCCAAACGTGCCTGAACCACACAGTGGCAGTAGGGAATGGGGATGAGTGAACAGAAGCAAAGTCAACAAAACTTAGCAAGCAATAAGAGGTAGGGTGTGAGAGAGAAGGGAGAAGGTTTTAGTAACATTTCACTTCCCTAGTCTGGCTAAGTGGGTGAACAGTCATGACCGTAAACAATGGAAGCCTTGCTGTCTGCATAGAGGAGACTAAGTAATCACTGGGGACCAGCAACGCCAGCCTGGCACCTTGATCCAGCCCAACAATGAGGCTTGAGCTTGAATCTCTCTTCATAACTGGTCAGCTGCCCTGTCTAGGGCCCTGTGCTTCTCCAGGCTGGGGCCCTACCTTACTCCTTACTTGGATCTCCCTGGGGATCTCCTGGGGATAATGCTGTCCTGGTGCCTGTGTCCTATTTGAACAGAACCACAACGGCCACTCTGCCAATCAGCCTTCTTGCATTTTCTCTCCTACCAGGAGATGGGGCTCATTTTTGCCATTTTTCTTAAATATTTTTCTTTTCAAATTTAATGTCGGGCTGGCTCGAAAAAGTAATTTTAGCAATACCAAAGCATTCATATTTTCCTTCTGGTGCCAAAATTATATTTCTTGCACATAATTTCTTCTGCTAAGTACAAATGTCCAGCATACAGCAAAAAGTGTTAGTCACATTTATTCACATTCCTAGAGCAATTGGTAGTTTTCAAGGCACTTCCATGATTTTTCTCTGCTCTAAAGGCAAGTTTCCAAGTCCTGCCTTGATATGCCAAGCTCTTGATGCCTGGAGCCCTCCCTACATCATTGCTCCGTCTCCCTCCACCCTGCCTCAGATTCTGCTTTCCATTTGGACCCATGACTCCGACCTGCACCGTGCTCTTCTCTTCGCCTCTGATTGCGGCTCTGCATGGGCTGTATCTCCATCTGGAAAGCCTCTCCCCACCTTTCACACCTTGTTCTTTTCTTTTCTGCCGGCATCTCCTCCAGGAACACTTTCAAGCCCAACCCAGCCCAGCCTGACCCCAGGCTAAGATTGGTATCCTCCTGACTTGGGCTCTCATAGCAAATTTACCTACTTTTTTCTGCCCCTGGCCACGCTGGACCTTAGGGCCTGCCTGCACCCCTGCCACACTGGACCATGAGCAACTTGTGCGCACATTCTGTCTTTTTCATCCTTTCCATTTTTCTCCTTGCAGAGTCTAGAGCACAGAATGGTAAACAGTGCAGTATCTTATTCTTACTCTTGGTGATAGAGTTCAGTTCTATGTCCCCATCCAAATCTCATGTTGAATTCTGATCCTAAGTATTGGAGGTGGGGCTGGTGGGAGATGATTGGATCATGGGGGTGGTTTCTGACGGTTTAGCGCCATTCCCCTAGTGCTGTCTTGTGAGTGAGTTCTTGTGAGATCTGGTTGTTTGAGAGCGTGTAGCACGTCTCCCTTCTCTCTCTCCTTCTCTTGCTCCAGCCATGTAGGATGTGCCGGCTTCCCCTTCGCCTTCTGCCACGATTGTAAGTTTTCTGAGGCCTCCCTAGCCTTGCTTCTCATACAACCTGTGGAAACGTGAGTCACTTAAACCTCTTTTCTTTATAAACCACCCAGTCTCAGATAGTTCTTTATGGCAATGTGAGAACAGACTAACACACTTGGTAACAGGGGTGAACAGAGGCCTCAGAAAGCACTGTCCAAGTCCTAAGCCTCCCACCTTCATTCATTCCACCCCCATTCAGTATCTGTGAATGTGACCTTATTTGGATATAGGATTGTTACAGATGTAATTAAGGATCTCAGCATGCAACCATGCTGGATTTACAATAGGCTCTAAATTCAAGCATGGTGAGAGAAAGAGACAGGGAGCTTTCAGACACACAGACATAGAGAGACACACAGGGAGAAAGCCTTGTGCAGACAGAGGCAGAGACTGGCACGATCCATCCACAAACCAAGGATCACTAAGGATGGGTGGAGCCGCCAGAAGCTAAGACAGCAGCAAGGACCGACTCTTCCCAGAACCGCCAGAGGGGCCATTCCTCTGACTTCTTGCTTTCAGACTTCTGGTCCCCAGAATTGTAAGAGAATATATTTCTCTTGTTTTAAGCCACCATGTTTCTGGTAATCAGTTACAGCAGGTCTAGGAAACAGATATAGGGGATGCCTGTGAAATGCGATACAAACACACATATGATGCCTATATACCTGAGTAAAAGTATTTTTTGTTTGTGATTTGGTTTTGTTTGGAAAATTCCCATACATGTCTAGGCTGGTTCACACCTCCCTCCCCGCCCCCATGTAAGTGCCCTCTTTCCAGCCTCCACCCCAGCTGGGCAAATCATCCAATGTGGTCTAGCAAGAATTCTACTGGAATAAGTCAGCTCATGCTCTTGACTTGGCTGCCCTGTCTCCCCCACTTAGCGTGGAGTCCAGTTGGATTCCATGACCTTGTGTAGCCTCTGCACCTGTGACATCTGTTCCCTCACTCCCAGTCCTCTCGACCTGCATCCCCAGGGGCAGCTACTGCAAGTTCCAGGATGCCCCCCACCCCCAATCCTGATCTCACTCCTCTCTCAACTAGGTCCTCGTCACAGCCCAACTATCAGCACACAGCATCTGTGAGTGTGTCATGAGTAAACACATTTTCCATGCACAATCAATACACTGATAATGATGGTGATTGTCAATTTCAAGCAGTAGCAATTAAAGAAGGAGGACATTTTCTTGTCTATCTACATTTTCAGGTTCAAAATCACACATGTTATCATTAACAAATCCATTGCTCCTCAAGACATTTTCTTATTTACTTCTTCATCAGACACTTGAGAGCTATCTGAATAAAAATGAAAATATGTTGGGCTCCAGGAATGGAATCTTTCTTGATACCTGGTTAAAGCAGAAAGTCAATATCTAATCCCACCATAATTGATCTGCTAATTGTGCTGCGGTAGGTGATATTCTTACTCTTTAAGTCAGCCAGCACCCATCTCTACTCCACTCCCCAAAAACACTAGATTTCAGGAATGCAGTGAAAGCAAACCAAATGAAGTGATTTCACATTCCTGGGACACTGCAGGTGTTTTTGTTATTGGGAATATGTGTATGCAAAATAAGAGGCATGCCAAGAAGCAACATGATTAGTGTTCTCCATGATGGGGGGAAAGGCACCATTGAGAAATCCAAGTTTACTTTTGTAATTTTGACACAATTCAGTAGTTTTCCAGAAGGTCAGAGGGCCTGAAGCAGCTGGTGGACTTCCTCTGATTCACCACAGCAACGTCCTTCCTGACCAGGCCCCGAGCCCCGGTTCAGGCCCTTTTTATCTTCCCTCCTGCCACTGCCAAAGCCTCACACCCAGCCAGCCTGCCCCTTCCCACAGCCTGCCTGTCCATCTGCCTGGAGATGCAGAGCCACCTCTCATGGAGCTGATGATGTTACTCTCGTGTTTAAAACTTTCCTCTCACCCTTGCCTTGGGTATAAAATCTGAACTCCAAGACCCAGAATCTCTGAGTCACTTCAGCTTCACACGCTCTCTGTCAGCAAGAGACACCTGAGCTCAAACCACATCAAAGTAATTTGAGTTTCCAGCTCATTTCGCTGAGAGCCAATATGCAGCATTTCATAAATGAAGGGGTTTTCTCGTTGTTCATTATGGCTATAGCTCTTTGTTTCATTTACTTTTGAACACTTCGGTCACTTTCCTTTGTATTTTGTTATAATGTAACCTACTTGTTTTGTTTGTTTTATTGTTTTAAAATCCTGAAAAGACTAAACAATAATAAGCCCCTCAAAAATGTGCAAAAACATACACACACAAAGGTGTGTTGATGGTATCGTGGTTATGGGGTAGAGGGTCTTTGATCCTAGGAGAACTTTGCTGAAATATTGGGCAGAAGTGTCATCATGCCTGCAATTTATAAACATTCAGCTAAAAGAAAAACTGTGAGCTGTGAGAGAGTGAGACAATGTGGAAATTTTTCAAAATAAAACGTTGGGGAGAATGGGAAAGTGAATTGAATTTTACGTAAACTCATCATTCAACAGTTTGATCCTCTATGAGCCGACCTTGGGGAAGCACTGTGACTTTTAGTGACCTTGCATCCTTCTTCTGCTCCCTCTGCCTGAATCCCTTGGTATATCTCAGTGGCCCCAGTCTAAATACCTCCTTGATCTTTCACTTGCTCTTCGCAGGCCAATCTGATATCTGCCTCCTTTACAATAATACTCTATCATCCACACTCTTCATTCCTACAGTGTTAATATTGCATTTTGCGTTGCTGTTTTAAGAGCTCCTAGTGTCTAGGATATGGCCAGATATACAAAAGGTGTTCAAGCATGTTGTCCTAGAGGAAATCAGTGAGGAAATGAGTGAAACCATACTATCTATTTTATACAGAATGATATTCTTTTTTTTTGAGACAAAGTCTTACTCTGTTGCTCAGGCTGGAGTACAGTGGTGCAATCTCGGCTCATTGCAACCTCGGTCTCCCAGATTCAAGCAATTCTCCTGCCTCAGGCTCCTGAGTAGCTGGGATTACAGGCACTCCCACTATGCCTGGCTAATTTTTGTACTTTTAGTAGAGACAGCGTTTTGCCATGTTGGCCAGGCTGGTCTTGAACTCCTGACCTCAGGTGATCCGCCTGCCTTGGCCTCTCTCAGGGCTGGGATTACAGGTGTGAGTCACCTCACCTGGCCTTCTTTTATCCACTAGGTACTTGAAAAACTGAGGCAATATGAATTGAAACTGGGCCCACCAAAGCTCACACTTAGAGAGCCTGAGAATTCAGGATTCTGCAAGAGAAATGGGGTGTAGCAACTAAATGAGTTTTTCCAGAGAACTATCCCAGAAAACAGAGACCAGGGGAATGGACTTTTTTGGTGCAGGGTGTACTGATGCTGCGAGCTGAGGAAAATACCCTGGGAGCCCAGCCTTGGTTCCATTCTCAGTCTCACTTGTTCAGATGTGCTGGTCTCAGCCTAATCCATCCCAGGCAATTCTTTAAGCATCCCTTGAGGAGCGGGCTTCTAGTCTTTTATTTTCTGTGGATCCACTAGATTTGCAGGGGTTCATGCAAAGTTTCGTCCACATGTTACAGCAGGTCCATGACAAAGAACAGGGCTTTTGTGGCCAAGAACGTTTGCAGCCCTGAAAAGCAAGAAGGTGTGACAACCCAGTGAAGCCCCAGGGAGGGGATTTTATAGGCATCTCACCTTGGACCATCTACTCAACCACTTTGTTTCACATCATCTTTACACCTATCGCACCTATTACGCCCTTTAATGATATCTTTTCTTGGTTGTTGAACCTCTACACATCATAATTCAAAACGTTTCAATCCTAAATTGGCCTTTAGAAAGCATTTCTAAATTCCACAGTATCTTTTTTATTATACAGCATATTGATGTGTATATCATCTTCCATCTCCTCAGAATTATTATCTGACTCCAAACTCTTAAACTATTTTTTTTAATGCAAGGTTTTTGGAACTGGATCATCATCTAGATTCCTACTAAGTCCTTCTCTTTTTATTTTTTAATTTTATTTTAAGTTCCAGGACACATGTGCAGGACATGCAGTTTGTAACGTAGGTAAACATGCGCCGTGGTGATTTACTGCACCTGTCAACCCATCACCTAGGTATTAAGCCCAGCAAGCATTAACTATTTATTCTGATGCTCTCCCTCCTCTCACCCCACCACCCCAACAGACCCCAATGCGTGTTGTTCCTCTCCCTGTGTCCATGTGCTCTCATTGTTCAGCTCCTCCTTATAAGTGAGAACATGCAGTGTTTTGTTTTCTGTTCCTGCATTAGATTAAACCCTTCTTGCTACCTCCACCCAGTACCTTGAAGGATGGCATGGAGGAATGGAAAGACCAGAGACTATGTGACCTTTCTAAGTACCCAGCATCTCTCTAAACATGGGACCCTTCAACTCTAATGAAATAACACTAATTGTGCCAAACTCAAAAGACTACCTTAAGTAATAAACAATGTAATAAATGCTGCATGTGGCAACAGATACTGGAAAGATGATTGTATTAGTCAGGGTTCTCCAGAGAAACAGAATCAATCAGATAGGAAAAAAAAAAGAGAGAGAGATGTGTTAGACACTATTATCCCACATGATTTTGGAGCCTGAGAAGTCTTACAACCTGCCATTGGCAAGCTGAAAACTCAGGAAAGCTGACGGTGTCATTCAAAGACCTGAAAGCCAGAGTCAGTGGTGCAGATTCCAATCCAGGTCAAAAGGCCTGAGAACCAGGAGCACCAAGGGCAGGAGAAAATCAGTGTCCCAACTTTATCAGTCAGACAGAGAGAAAATTTAACGCTCTTCCACCTTTTTGTTCTATTCAGGCTCTCAATGGATTGGATCTTGCCCACTCACACTGGGGAGGGCCATTTACTTTACTGAGTCCATGAATTTAGATGGTACTCTCTTCCAGAAACACCCACAACCTGAAACACTCAGAATAAAGCTTAATTAGCTATCTGGGCATCCCTTGGCCCAGTCAAGTTGACACAATTAACCATCACAATTCCAGTTCCTTTCCTATTCTGACAATAGCAAGTGCTAGTATTTAATTTACTGAGCACTTACTCCGTGCTTTATATGTGGTAACTCTTTAATCTTCAGAGCAACCCCATGAAATAGGTTTTAATTTACAGAGGAAACTTAGGGGAAAATGAAGTCAAAAGTAGCAAAGCCAAACACTGAAAGCCTACTTGCTGGAGAAACAGCTGAGGGAGCTGTACTGCAAAGGGAGAACCTTTAGCATCTACATGTAAACTCCTTTTCAAAAGCTCCTAAGAGATACTGTGAAGTCATGAAAATAGCAACAGATGAAAGTCCAAAGTCTGGGCTCCTGTCCGGGCTCCATCAATTCCTAGTTTTGTAATTGTCATGGGGCGCCCTCCACAGGCCCACAACAGCAAATCAGACTGCATGGTTTTCCTCCTCCTTGGAACGGATGGGCTTGCTAGATACTTACCACTGATCTTGAAAGCAAAGAATAGGCCAGTGAGATGGCTCATGCCTATAATCCCAGCACTTTGGACAGATCATTTGAGGTCAGGAGTTCGAGCTCAGTATGGCCAACATGATGAAACCCTGTCTTTACTAAAAATACAAAATAAAATAAGCCAGGTGTCATGACACATGCCTGTAATTCCAGCTACTCGAGAGGCTGAGGCACAATAATCACTTGAACCCAGGAGGCAGAGATTGCAGTGAACCAAGATCATGCCACTGCACTCCACCCTGGGTGAAAGAGTGAAACCCTGTCTCAAAAAAAAACAAAAAAAAAACCCAGAAAGCAAAGAATGCCAGTGTGCCTTCCTGAAATATAGGCTATACATCTGTGGTGAGAGAGAAAAATAAAAAACATCTGCAAATTTCCTGCCTAAAAATCCCCTTTGTTTAGAAATTCCGCTTGCTTATATATATCCTCAGAAAGGCAAATTTTAAGTTCCAACCAGTTGTCAGGGGTTCACAATTTATGATCCTAGGGAAATTTTTGAAAGGCAGCTGTACATCCCCTCCCTTTGTAGGACAAGCATTCCAATAGTCCCTTCAAGGTCCTAGCTGTAAGTTTTAGTCAAGATCCCACTGATGTCCCCCTCCCCAACCCTACCCTATGGAACAAAACTAAGGTTCCAGATCATTTGAAATGGGAAGATGATATCCCAACCTAAGCCGGAGGTAATAACTAGATATTGTCTGATGCTGTCTGCATAAAACCCTTTGATCAGCATCTGTCCCGTGGCCATCAAAATAATTAAGATCTAATGCAGAGAAGAAATATTTGCACTAGGTTTGGCAGGCCCTGGAACCCTGGTCTTAGCTGAGTTGAGTCATTTAAGTTCACCAAGACTTGAATTTCTACCCAAAAACATGACAATAATAACATCTATCCTGACTCTTTCAAGGGCCATTGTGAAGATTAAATTAGGATGGCAGCTCAGTTCATAGTTAAGAGGTCAGATTCAGAGTTAGACAGCCTGGGTTCAAATTCCATCTTCAATACCCACTAGCTGTATGACCTTGGGCACATTATACATTCATTCATTTAACCTATATATGCTGCAGATTCCTTATTTGTAAAGCAGGGAAAAGCAAAGATCCTATATAGGTTTTTTTACCTGTATGATCCAAAGGTCATAAGGTTGTTGTGAGGATCAAGTGGGCTAATATATGCAAAGCATTTAGAAGTGTTTGCCATTATGAGTTAGGAGTTAGTGCTCATATAAGTGGTAGCCATCATTATGGGAAAGCATTTTAAAGCCAAAATTGTCACTCTAAGATACCTCTGTGGAATGAGTCTTACCCAAAAGCTTTCTGTGAATTTTCAAACAATGAGGGCCTGGAAGTTTGCTTTTAGACAACTTCAAAATATCCCCTGCCCAATCACCAAGTCAGAACTGCAGCATCTACAGTTCCTGAAACTTAAAGGAATGTTGTTGAAGTCCTGTAGGGCTCCACCCTGCTTTCTGCCATCCCAAAGCATCAACTTTAACTCAGCTAGAGAAGATGGTCATTTCCTGAATATGGTTTGGATTTGCATCCCTGCCCAAATCTCATGTGGAACTGGAGGAGGGGCCTGGTGGGAGGTGATTGGATCATGGAGGCAGATTACCTCCTTGCTGTTCTCATGATAGTGAGTAAGTTCTCATGAGATCTGATGGTTTAGAAGTATGTGGCACTTCCCCCTTTTCTCTCTCTCTCTGTCTCTCTCTCTCTCTCTTTCTCTCTCTATCTCCCACTGCTATGAGAAGGCGCTTGATTCCCCTTCACCTTCTGTCATGATTGTAAGTTTCCTGAGGCCTCCCAGTTATGCTTCCTGTATAGTCCGTAAAATTATGAGTCAATTAAACCTCTTTTCTTCATAAATCACCCAGCTCAGGTAGTTGTTTATAGCAGTGTAAGAATGGACTAAAACACAGAGGATGGTGATGATTATGGGAACCACATGCAATAACTAAACAACATTTTTTAGCATACGAAGCACTTTTTGAGCGTAAACCCTTCAATGATCACAACCAATTCACAGATCATCCTTCTCTACTGTCTCATCTTAGAGGCAGACATATAAAAATCCATTCACAAAAAAAAATACATTCATGACAACTCTCACAATTTCTGAAAAATCACTGTGAAATTCACCCCCAAGCCCTCATTGAATCAGTTCCTGGGACTCAATGGCTAATCAATCTATAAATGTGACCTATCTCAACAAGTCAATGTCTTCAACTTCAAATCACACAAATAGACACAAGCCACACTGCACAAGGTCATTATCCAATGCGATATGGGGAGACACCAGTTGAGACTATTACCAGGTATCCAGAGGACTGTATAGGATCATTGCATCTGTGAATCACATCAATTTTAGCACCTAGCACATTACTAACACTACCCAACACATACTAGGCACTCCATTAACATTGTTACAGTTGGGGTTTCCTAAGCATCTTCACCCACATTATGTAGTTTTTAAACCTCAAACTATCCTTCACAATAGGCATTTTTAACTTATACTCACTTGTTTTAAAATTTGTGAAACTGCTATTTCTACCAGTTCAAGGATTTGCCCAAAATTATAACAAGAGTAATAAATGACACAAATGGAACGCATCTCTCCATCATTCAAGGTTAGTGTGTGTCATACTGTTACATAAGTATAAAAACTTCAGAAGTAACATGGAACAGGGATTCCTTTAGATAGAATGTCATGCCTCTCACAACATTATAGACCTTGCCGTGGTATATGCAGTTCTAGCAAGAATGCATTTTCACACTTTGATCAAAATTTAGCAGTGCACCTGAGACGGTTAACAAGATGCTAGCAGCAAGCCAGCTGAGAATCTTTGTCTCAATAGGAAGATGTGCCAAGAAAGGAGGAAGGTAAATGGGGTTCCAGGAAGGGCAAATACAGTAGGATTTAGGCTTGTAAGGCCTCCTCTCACCTACCTTCTCAAAATCCAACCTCCACCCATGGCTCCATACACCATTCTACTAAGATTATTCCTCTAGCAAAAAAGAGTTTTCCCTCTTCATTTATGAACATTAATATCACAGAACAGAACTACTTTCATTTTGTTCTGTTATTTTAATCAAATCGCTAATTCACATTTACTATAAAATGACTGGTAGAGATAACAAAAATAAAAATTATTAAATTAAAATCACCCTGAGTTCCACAACCAAAAAATTTCTGCTAACTTGTTAATGTAATTCTTCCAGAATTTTCCTAGCATACCAACTCTTATATACATGTATATATATTTGAAAAACAATACTATAACTGTTTTAAAATCTGGCTGTTGTGTTTCTTCACTCAACAGGAAATTTTACACAACTTTTCACGTTAATACATAAGAGCATGTAAACATCATAATGACTTCAGTATAAACCATTTAATGAACTTTCTATGGCTGAATATTTAGGTTGTTTCCAAAATTTTGATACTAGAGACAATATTTTATGAGCATTCTTGAATATACATCTTTGGGTACCTGGTTAATTATTTCTTTAGGATGAATGTGTATTTAGGATAAACAAGTATTTGATTATCTCATTTATAATAGACAGGCCTTTAATGGCTCCTACTCAACACTTTATAATAAATTCCAAATGAATTAGCTTAGCCCACTTTAGTCTTTCCCTCACCCCAGAACTTCCCTGCATATACTGTTGATATCTTAGGCTGTGCTCACTGTGTGTGTCTTTCTCCACTTCACTAATCCTTTCTCTTCTTTCCCCAAATTTCAAATTTCAGCTTAAATATCACCTTCTTCTGAAAGTCTTCTACTATCATGATTCTTCACCAATACAACTCAAATTATACTACTACTAATAATAATAAACATATACATTTAGCCCTCATTTTGTGCCGGGAAGTATTCTAAGTATGTTACATAGATATGTCATTCTATTCTTTCAACAAATCTATGAGGTCATCACTGATACCTCAATTTTACAGATAAACTGTGATTTAGAAGCTTTGAAGTTTGTTAGGATTTATGAATATATGAGTACTTATACAAACTTAAACTAAAGTATGTGTATGTATGCAGCTCTAGCTAAAAGTATAAAACCTTAGCTACCTGTTTTGATGAATAAATCCTTTTTCAAAAACACTTAAAACTAATGTTATTATCTAGAGGAAAGAACTATAAGATGCAATTAAAGAGATCTGTGTGATTTAAGGTGAAGCCAGGATAAACATTTGAAATGAAGGTGAATTATTGGTATTGTGGACTAAAACTCAGCCCCTGAATCTGTTAAACACTTTAATTGCCTTTACACATCAATACCAATTGGGGAAAATTCCAACCTGTATATACCATTTTTGTTTAAGTATCAAGCCTTTTTATCAGGTACTTAGCATCCTATAATAAAAACTAAAGTTATTACTTTATTTTACTCGATTAGTCAAAAGGAAAATAGAATTCCCACTCATAAGAAAACAAAACCAAACAACAGGACATAACAAGTTGTTAAGCATTTATATAAACACATTACATTTTTAAAGCATTCAACAAGTAATTAGTGGAAACCAGAATTAGATTTGTTTTTATTGTCACAATGCGGAAGAAAACCTAGTACTGAATAAGTTATTCAACTATTAAACCTTGACCAAAAAGATTTATTGTTAATTGTTCAAACAACCAGCAATAAAATTAAACAACCTTTTTTCCCTTCCAATCAACAAACCTGGCCTGCATGACTTTCACTAATTCACTAAGTGTCTAACAAAGGTAAAATAATAAACACGCAATGAAGAGGTAGCCATGCCCCGTCAAACAGAAGTGCAGAGTCTCCTGAATTGCCTGACTCTGTGCCAGGTCGTATGAGAAGATGAGGTAGATACAATTGACCCCGCTAGAGTATCAATTTTTCTAACAATGAAGATAAACATGTTTATTCTAAAACAAGCATAGTTATACTATAACATAAAATAGAATAAAATTTTGAAATAAAAAGCTGTGATCTACTTAAATGCCTTCCTATCCACTCTATATTTGTATGCCTTTAGAATTTTGCACCATTTTAATGTATTACCTCTTAGAACAAATTAACTTTTTAAAAGCTGCAAGGGCTGGGTGTGGTGTCTCACACTTGTAATCCCAGCACTTTGGGAAGCCAAGGTGGGCCGATCAGGAGGTCAGGAGATCAAGACTATCCTGGCCAACTTGGTGAAACCCCGTCTCTATAAAAAAAAAAAAAAATACAAAAACTAGCTGGGCACGGCAGCTCATGCCTGTAATCCCAGCTACTAAGAAGGCTAAAGCAGCAGAATCTCTTGAACCTGGGAGGCAGAGGTTGCAGTGAGCCAATATCACACCACTGCACTCCAGCCTGGTGACAGAGCTAGACTCCGTCTCAAAAAAAATAAAAAATAAAAGCCAGAAGATGGGAAGAATGATTTGGAGAAAATAACAACTATGTTTGGCACATCTGAATTTGTAGAGAATTCATATCTGCTACACATATGTATAGCTGCAAAGATTATCCTTGTCCAAAATATGTGTATTAATCTCTCAATCTCTTTCTCAATATGTGTAATACTTCCAAAAGGTTTCCACCAAAAAGTCCTAATAGTCTAAATAAAAATTTGTCCACCCTCTCTCCACTCCAAATTCACGGCACAAAAGGGTCACTAAAGATACTGAAATTTTTTAGTACATTTTTAAAGTCATATTTTTCTTTATTAATTTACTTTTAAATTAATTTTAATTTATTTAATTTTTGTTTGATAATTTTAATAATTTGTTTGGATAATGATTCCAAATCCAAGAGAAAAATACACATAAAAATTTCCCCTTCCACCTCTGTACCCAGCTGCCCAGTTTCCCTTCCTGAAAGTAACAATCAAAGTTACCAGATTCCTTTGTATCCCTCCAGAGGGCTCCTTAAATATGACTCTGTGCCCATCACACCAGGCTAGAGAGAATTTAATCTTAGTCATGTTAAGGATACATACTTTTCGAGGGAACTAATAAGGTGTTCCCTTATTAGTTCCGACTAGTTGGAATCAGTCTGAAGAGGGGTTCAAAGAACCACACTTATTTATGCGGGTAGGAAATGCAAAGTGAATTTGCAAATAGAAGCCAAATGGACCTGTCCATAGGGCAAATAATCACCTCCCACCTGACATAGCTAATTTGCATTTCTATAGATAGTAATCCTTTTCACTAGCATCAGTTTTCTATAATTTACAGTCTGGTAAAATAGCTCCAAGACAGTAAAAGGCAGATAAGCAGAAAATGTGTGCTTAGACAGAACACTTCATTATCTTTTCTTTGTCCATTTTGATCTTTCTCAGCTGTTTCTGACAGTCACTTAGATGGAATCCTTACACCCTCTGCTATACTCTACACACACTCTACACACACCTGCATATGCCTACACATACGTGAAGGCACAGAGATCTATCTCACAACAAAAATTCAGGAAGCGTCCTCCAGTCATTGTTCTACACTGGTCACTGCTACTTGTTCCATGTCCTTGCCATGGTTCTATGGAAGAAGGGGTCCTCTGTTGCTTTCCTGATGCTTTATTTTAGGTTTTCGAGAAGCATACCCTGAGATAAAGATTTGAGAGTAGAGAGGTAGTTTATTTAGAAGGTGAAGGTACCACTGGTAGGGGAGGGAGAAAGTGAGGCAGAAATGGAAAGACAGCAGTTAAAGGATTAAGTAACTGGAGCTTAATCTCATAGGAAAATTATGAGATACATTGTAAAGCCCCCTCTTTGGAAGTATTCCAAAGGGTAAGGGAACTGGGGTATTTATACTCCAGCTCCCTGGAGTCATTGGTAGAGGGCTTCTCCCAGGAGTGTTAATTCTCTAGCTCTATTGGCCTGCTCTAAAAAACAGCAGAGCAGCCTTCCAAAGCTTTAGAGAGACACTATGTCAAAGAGATGCACCTACTAGCAGTTGGAAGTCCACAGAAGCACACAGGAGTAGGGTCTAGAGATATAGGCAGGGCCCCCACAGAAACCACTTCATACCAGGCTTGGATGTGCAAGCCTTGGCTGGGCCTCAAGTTGGAAGCCTGAAACCTAACTCTTACGCCTTGCACATCCTCTCCCACCTAGGGTCCTGCCACCTCCTGTTGCAGGTACTGTGAAGGTAGAAGACATGGGTCCTGCTACTCACAAAATCATCAGCCCCTGTCCCTTTCCAGCACTGGATCTGTTTTCCCTCCCCACTAGAGCTTTGATCTCCCTGCTCCCAAAGGTGTTCATTTCTTGCTACAATTCCACACTAGGAGATCAGGCTACCCAGAACAAAAGCCAAAATAACAGACTGCCTTTGATCAACCTTGAAACACATTTCCCTAGGAGCAATGGAAGCTGAAGTCCCAATTACTTTCTTGAAATAGGAAAAACAAGAACAAAACACAGTCATGTTTCAAACTTCATTCTGCCACATAGAGGAAAAATAGTAAAAATGTAGGATCCTCTTTCCATCTCCAGTGATCTGATGGTTTCTGAAAAAGAGAAGTCTCCCCATTTGTTTCTGGGATTCCTCAAAAAATAGCAAAACAAAGGCCGGGTGTGGCGGCTCACACCTGTAATCCCAGCACTTTGGGAGGCCGAGGCAGGCCAATCACTTGAGGTCAGGAGTTAGGGACCAGCCTGGCCAACATGGTAAAACCCTACTAAAAAATACAAAAATTAGCCAGGCATGGTAGTGGGAACCTGTAATCCCAGTACTTGGAAGGCTAAGGCAGGAGAATCACTTGAACCCGGGAGGCAGAGGTTGCAGTGAGCTGAGATTGTGGCACTGCACTCCAGCCTGGGCAACAGAAAAAGATTCTGTCTCCAAAAAAAAAAAAAAAAAAACACAGCAGAATGAAAATTTAGCTAAGTTGAGGGCTGCTTCAGTCTCAGCACAGACATAATGGTAAACCTCCACTCCCCAGTGTTTGGAAGGTGTTGTCTTGATTGTTTGATCCTTATGGGGAATCTGTCTTCCCTCTCAAGTTAGAGTGCCAGTGTATATTTCTCTGTAATCCTGGACTGGGAAGTGGTAGTTAAAAATCCTGCCTTCTTTGCACATTTCATTTCCTTATTATTTTAAAGTTATTTTACCTTCTATAGTCTCTGATGAGACATGAAATAAACTGCCAGTTTTTGAAAGCCTAGTAAACATCAGCAGCTTCACACTCATAATCTCTTAAAAGTCTCCACAACACTGAAGTGTAAAAGCATTTTTAAATGGGGATTGTGGTCCAGAGAGGTTAAGGAATTTCCTACAGGTCACAAAGCTACAGTTGGAACTAGGATTCAAACGTATTCCCTCTGATATTTTCCACTATACCATAATAGGTATTTTCCTTATTAAATCCTAACTGGACTTTGTATCTTAAAAGTCTTCACAACACTGAAGTGTAAAAAGCATTTTCATATGGGGATTGTGGTCCAGAGAGGTTAAGAAATTTCCCGTGGGTCACAAAACCACAGTTGAAATTAGGGTTCAAACTTATTCCATCTGACATTTTCCACTATACCATGATAGGGATTTTCCTTATTAAATCCTAACTGGACTTTGTATCTTCCAAACCTAAAAAGTTATGAAAGGTTAAAAACAGTAGCATTTTCCCTATGCTTTTCTCAAATTCTAAGAGATGACAATAATTAAATGATGATAATAATAATTAAAAAGACCCCTCTTAATTATTATCATGATAAATAGAAAATAAAACCAAGGAAAACATATTACATCAATTTGTGGACATCAAAGTCAATTTTCCATGCTCTAGGAAGTAAGTTCTACCAAGTAACTGACATTGTAACTTAACAATCTTGGTAAGAACAGGGCCCCCAATGGCATTCATCAGGCAGCATAATGTTTTCTTCCAAAACAACACTTTACCCACTTCCTCTTATGCTCATTGGAGGGAGTGATTCGAGTAAAAAGATCAGAATTTTGCTGACTGACAGACCTGACTTCTAATCAGAATGCTGCTGGTGTCTTGCAATGTATATTAGTCCATTCTCACATTGCTATAAAGAACTACTTGGGACTGGGTAATTTATAAAGAAAAGAGGGGTTGTTTCTGTTTTTGTTTTGAGATGGAGTTTCATTCTTGTTGCCCAAGCAGAAGTACAATGGTGCAATCTCGGCTCACTGCAACCTCCGCCTCCTGGGTTCAAGCGATTCTCCTGCCTCAGCCTCCTCAGTAGCTGGGATTACAGGCACATTCCACCATGCCCAGCTAATTTTGTATTTTAGGTAGAGATGGGGTTTCTCCATGTCAGTCAGTCTGGTCTCAAACTCCTGACCTCAGGTGATCCGCCCACCATGGCCTCCCAAAGTGATGGGATTACAGGTGTGAGCCACCACACCTGGCCAAGAAAAGAGGTTTAATCGACTCACAGTTCTTCAGGTTGTACATGAAGTATGGCTGGGGAAGCCTCAGAAAACTTACAATCATGGCAGAAGGCGAAGGGGAAGCCGGCACATCTGACATGGCTAGAGAAGGAGGAAAAGAGAGTGAAGGGAGATGGCAATACACTTTTAAATGATCACATCTTGTGAGAACTCACTCACTATCATGAGAACAGCTAGGAGAAAATCTCCCCCCATGATCCAGTCACCTCCCACCAGGCCCCTCCTCCAACACTAGGGATTACAATTTGGCATGAGATTTGGGCAGGGACACAGAGTCAAACCATGTCATTCTGCCTCTGGCCCCTCCCAAATCTCATGTCCTTCTCATACGGCAAAATACAATCCTCCCTGCTAGCAGTCCCCAAGTCTTAATTCATTTCAGCATTAACTAGAAAGTCCACAGTCCAAAGTTTCATCTGAGACAAGTCCCTTCCACCTATGAGCCTGTAAAATCAAAAGCAAGTTAATTCCTTCCAAGATACAATGGGAATACAGGCACTGGGTAAATACACCCATTCCAAAAGGGAGATATCAGCCAAAACAAAGGGGTTACAGGCCCCTTGTAAGTCCAAAAGCCAGCAGGGCAGTCATTAATTCTTAAAACTCCAAATTAATCTCCTTTGACTCTGTGTCTCACATCTAGGCCACAGTGATGCAAGGGGTGGGCTCCCAAGGCCTTGGGCACAGTGTGATCCTGAACAAGTCATTTGTTTATTCAACACAAGGTTACTGAGCACCTGCTAAGTACCAGGCTCAACATTCCATCCTGTTGCTAAAACTCTACTCAAACCCTGTCCTCAGAGCTGTCTAACTAAAGAGCCAGACAAGGGTCAAGCAAACGTAATGGAAATGGGGTTAAATACTATGCGCATGTGGCCAATAGACTCTAAGATAGCCCCCAACAACCCTGCCTCTTGGTATTCACACTTTTGTATAATCTCTGCACAAGTGTGAGCTGAACCTAGCTACTTGCTTTTACCAACAGAATATGGCAAAGGTGATGGCATGTTGTTTCCATGATTAGGTTACCTAAGATTGTTTGTACCTTTCTGGAAGACTCTGCCTTACAGTCTTTGATGAAGCAAGCTGCCATGTTGGAGAGATCCACATGACAAGAAATTGAGGGCAGTCTCTGGCCAACATCCAGCAATGAACTGAGGTTCTTAGTCCAATAACCTACAATTAACTGAAACCCATCAATAATCATGGGAGCTCAGAAGCAGATCCTTCCCCTATCAAGTCTTCAGATAAGACTTCACCCCAGCTAACACCTGGATTATAACCTTGTAAGAGACTGAGTAGAAGACACCAAAAAACCATGCTCAACCTCCTGATCCACAGAAACCATGAGATAATAAATATGTGTTGCTTTAAGCAAGTTTGTGGGCAATTTGCTACATTGCAATAGATAACTAATACGAAGCCTAAGAACAGGCTGCTATGCGAGATGCCAGAGAGAGACTACTTGAGACTAAGTGGTGAGCACAGGCTTCTCCAAGGAATCACATTTAAGGAGAGTCCTGAGTGATGAACAGGCACCCACCAGGAATGTGGGGAAAGGGAATTCCAAGTCTTTGAAGCTTAGTGGATCCTCAATTTCCTCAAATAGAAAATGAGAATTGGCTGGGTGAGGTGGCTCATGCCTGTAATCCTAGCACTTCAGGAGGCCAAGGCAGGCAGATCATGAGGTCAGGAGTTCAAGACCAGTCTGGACAATATGGTGAAACTGCATCTCTACCAAAAATACAAAAAGTAGCCAGGTGTGGTAGCATGCACCTATAAGCCAAGCTACTTGGGAGGCTGAGGTAGGAGAATCGCTTGAACTCAGGAGGCAGGGGTTGCAGTGAACTGAGATCATGCTGCTGCACTCCAGCCTGGGCAACAAAAGCAAGACTCTGTCTCAAAAAAAAAAAAAAAAAGAAAAGAAAAGAAAATGAGAATTTTCCCTAGGTAAGGCCTCCTGCATACAGTTGCTTTGAGGATTAAGTGAGAAAATATTTGTAATGTGCTTTACATGATGCATGGTGCAAATAATAAACCTGATTACAATGATGGATGTTGAGAATGATATTAACACCAGTATTTTACAAATAAAGTACTAGGACTGAATGGCACTCAATGGCAAAAAGTAGTAGATATTCTAAGAATGGACACTTCCTGTCCATAGATTTATTCCTTTCAAGCTTCCCTTCTATGTCTGGCCCGTGCCTTTCTCTGGCTAGGCCTTTCTATGCCTCTTAATGCAGATGAAGGGAAGAGGTTGGGTAATCCCTCTTACTAATCATTGTGCAGACTACATTTATTTCTCTGTTGCAAACCACTGTGGCTCTCTTATCAGCCAACAGCAAATAATTCTGTACTTAGCTTGAGCAGTCCTGCTTTCTCATTCAGCTCACTCCTGTCTACTTGGTTAAAAATGTACCTCCTGGGCCGGGCACAGTGGCTCACACCTGTCATCCCAGCACTTTGGGAGGCTGAGGTGGGTGGATCACCTGAGGTCTGGAGTTTGAGACCAATCTGGCCAACATGGTGACACCTCATCTCCTCCAAAAATACAAAAAATTAGCTAGGCATGGTAGCGTACACCTGTAATCCCATGTACTCAAGAGGCTGAAGCAGGAGAATCACTTGAACCTGGGAGATGGAGGTTGCAGTGAGCCGAGATCATGCCACTGCACTCCAGCCTGGGTGACAGAGCAAAACTACATCTCAAAAACAAAACCAAAAAAATAAATAAATAAATAAAATGCACATCTCAAAGGCAGAGATTGTGATGTATCCCTCTTTACCTTCCCAATACATACAAAAAAACTGGAATAGTTAACCCATCCCTACCACCTCTCCCTTCCCCACACACACGCATACACACACACACACACATACACAGTCTGATAAACCAGTTTCTAAACACCCTCCAAAACCCAGCTGAGAAGCCTCAGTCCCTGAGGAAGCATCCTTCCTATCCTTAGGTGATGAAATTAATAATCACTTCTCTCTGCAACTTGAACTTGCTTCTATCCTTGCCCTAATCAGACTGTATTACAGTTTATTCACAGGTGTTGTCATCTTGGCCAGTTGTTAGTTGAGCTCATCCAGCATATTTTGAGAGCATACTGCATGAAGCTGGGAATACAGCAACGAATTTAACACAGACCCTGCCCTGGAGGAGAGGCAGGCTGTAAACAAGTAGTTTGAACTAATGTGGTAAATGCTTCCATCCCTGTGTATCCCAATGGCTCTCAATGTGAAAGGGCAGTAGCTGAGCACTTAGGCCTCTGGAGAATCTGGAAAGACTTCCTGGAGAAAAAAACAACAGACAGGACTGAACCCCAAAGGATGGGAAAGTTAGATGGTGTTATGGACTGAATTGTGTGTCCCCAGATCCGTATGTTAAATCCCTAATTGACAAGGTGATGGTATTTGGAAATGGGGCCTTTGGGAAATAATCAGGGTTAGATGAAGTCATGAGGGTAGGGCCATCATGATAAGATTAATGTTGTTATAAAAGCAAATATGAGAGAGTTTGCTTTCTCTCTCTCCTCTCACCATGTGACGCCACAGCAGAAAGGTGGCCATCTGCAAGCCAGGAAGAGGGCCCTCACCAAAAACTAACTATGCTAGTTCCCTGATCTTTAACTTCCAGGATTCAGAAATGTGAGAAATAGATGTCTGTTATTTAAGCCAGCCAGTCTATGGCACTTTGTTATGGCAGCCCAGACAGACTAAAACATACAAGCAAAGAAAGATGGACCCAGCATTTCTAGCAGAGGAGACCACTGAGGGAAAGCTGTGGAAACATGGATCAGCACATAGTATGACAGAGATATCAGAATTGCATTTGACAAGTGTGCAGAGCTGAGACAGGCAAGGTGTGGCCCAGTTGATAATGGCAGTAAATGCCCAGCTCACAAAAACACCCTTTTTCTGAGAAGCAGCCTTCACTCACAGGATTAAGCTCCTAGCAGCCATATTTCTATCCCATGACTCTCCAGGTCATAGTTTATCAGACCATGGTGCCCATGTGACCCAAGCTGGGCCAATCAGATTCTCTCTAGTGAATCTGGAATTGCTATAAGAACATACTAATCAGTCTAGGCTGTCCTGAATAGAGATGAAAAAGTAAAAACTATGTGGTGGTCATGCACAGAGAGAAGCAGAAAAAGCTGCTCTCAGGATGTGGAGAATAAAGCACATGAACCCAGCAAAGAAGCAGCTGGAAAGAAGACAGGGATGCCTAGAGTTCTTACGCATTCCTTTCCAGTTCTTGCATAAGTTGCTTGAAATATCCCAGAATCCTTCTAGTAAATTTTCTTTCTTCCCTATGTGCTTAAACTGGTTTGACTTGGCTTCTGTCACTGGCTACCAAAAATGCTGGTGTGTCCTCAGCTTTGTCCAAGACTCCCCTTCTGTTATTTATCTTCTTTGTTCTTCTTAGATTATCATCCCCTACTCCATGAATAAAAATACCATTTATGTTCTGTAAGTCCCAAATGTGTCTTCTCCCCTCATTTATCCAACATCCTACTTCACATCTTCATCTGAATTGGCTAAACACATCTCAAAAGTATCCTGTCCCCCAGAACTCTTTGACTCTGCCTCCTCTCCTAAAATTCTTCAACCTGAGTCTTCTACATCTCAATAAATACCAGGATCTCATTCCTCCAGCCAACAACTTAGAATTTTTCTTGATTATTTTTCCTTTCCTTTGGCTCCCTCATCCAGTCCATCCACAAGTCCTACCAGCTCCATTTGCAAAATACATCTCAAAGCTATCCATGCCAGTCCACCTCTACCACTCAAATCCATGTCACCAAAATCTTTCACCTGCTCTGCCTCAGTAATCTCCTTACTGCTCTTCCTGGCCCCCTGCCCTGTTCCCATTCCACCAGCACACACACACAATGACTATCCTCAGAGCTGCAAGAATGATTTTCTTAGAACATAAATCATGACACGTCATGTCATGAACCCACATAAAACCTTACAATGGCTTCTCACTGAATGTTGGAAAAAATTACCTTAGTTCATAAGCTCTTACATGATCTAGCCCCTGCCCACCTGTCTGTTTGCTCATGTTTCTCTCCTCCTTGCTTACCAACTTCTGGGAACTGGTTCTGTTGCTTTATTTTTGCTTTCCTTTTGAACATGTCTAGATATTTCCCTCCTCAGGCCCTTCACCCCAATGTTCCTATTGTACCCTCTTTCTCCACCTTCTCATCATTCATGTGTCAGTTTAAATGTCAGCTCCTAGAATGTCCTGACCACATCTGCAAAATAAGACTGTCCAAGATTAACTACCTCACATGTCACTCTACTTCTTTCAAGTACTTATCACAATCTGAAAAGATCCTGTTTGATTGTTTAACTGTTTATTTCCTGAATTCTCCTGCCAGAAAAGTAAGCACCAACCAAGGAGGCAGGTACCTCGTCTGTCTCATTCACTGTGTAGCCCCAGTTGAGCCCAACATCTGGCATGTAGTAAATGCTCAATAAACCTCTGTTGACTGAATGGATGAAACCAAGGACAACACTGAAGTTCAAATAGTAGAGTGACAGGAAACATCTCATATGCTTCATCTACATCCATGACAAGAGTGTAGAAGGCTGAGTTCAGGAGGCAGAGTCCACATCCTATTCATCTTTGTACCCCCCAATGTCTAACATGGGACAATCTGATCTACTATGTGTAATAATGAGATTCCCAAGCAATACAATTTTATCAAAAATCACATTTAAAGTACATTCACTGGGGTGTGTTTGGTTAGAAGGAGGACTAGCAACTATACATAATAGCAAAGTTATTTTTCCTGTGTGAATTTCACAAATAAAGAATTTTAGCTATGCATGCTTTTTATTAAGGAAAAAATAACCAATTTATCAAAATGACAAAACAAATCCAAACATCACCTGAACAATTGATTTTAATAAATTCTGATGATAACCCTTGAATGCTAGTGTTTGAGTTTGAAGAGCCTTTGAAAAGGATCTAGTTTGATCATCTTAAAAAACAGATGTGGAAACAGGCTGATGGAAATTGAGTGGTCAAGATCAGAATGCAAGAATACAAGTGTCTGACCTGCTCTCCTGGGTGCTGCACATTCTGCCTTCTTGGGTTGGGAAGATAATGTTGAGGATGGAGTTGGCAAGACGGCAGCAGCCCAAAGCTGACAAAAGGCCACTGATCTATTTGAATCTAAAAATAAAAACTCTGACTTTTATGATGTTATTGAAAGATATTATTCTTAATCCCAATAAAAGAGGATACTTCCCAAACAAAAAAAGAAAATCAAGTCTCACTTTATATCAGCAGAGCCCAACTTGAGTTCTTTTATAGTCCACAACCAGATGTGCATTTAGAGAAACCATCTGTTCCAATCAGGATGCAAAACAAACCACATAAAAGAGAACTCTCACCCCAGTCCAATCTCTGAATGGAAAAGGAAATAATCAGGTGAACCATAAAGCAAACGTTGAAGAGATAGATAGGTAATTAGATAGATAACACAACAGAAATTGCAATCGATGGCAATAGATGTAGGTGTTTGATGGAGATTGGCAGATGGAACAGGTGTTATGACTGTGGCTCCATGTGTTTCAATCAGAAGATGCTCAGGAGTTGAGGCTTTGGGGAGTCACTGGCAGTTCAGACAACTTTGCTCACAGTCATATTCACTCCATAGACACCTATTTCAGTATTATTATTTTTTGCCCTTCTGAATTCGCATTCTGGCTCTCTCTTCCTTCCCATTACTGCTTAAAATTGGGTACCCTTTATTTAAATAAAAATTCACCTTGTTTTCTACTATATGCATTCTGGGAAATAAACACTCAAAAAGCAGCATTTGGTGCATCTTTGAAAACTGCTTCTGGAAATGTTTCACTATACTGGCACCCTGGTCGAAGCTTTAAAATGGATTCCCTGGTTTCAATTTTGTTTTTATGCTGATTAACTGGAACATATTTCAAGTCGTTCATTATCTCCCACATGGAAAGCACTCTTGATACCTGATGAATTCAATCTAGCTATGAACCCAAATCCAAGAAAGAATGTAGGTCAAATTTAAAATCCTATTTCCACAAATATGTCTTATATATCGCACGAGAAATAGATGGCAATTGCCATCTATTGCCACCTATCCTAAAATCCCATCCCAAAAATATGTCTTAGTGTTATCAATAGCCTTGAATCATGACTATTAATATCAGCAATATTATGACAATTTTACTGGAAAATTACAATAACTTTATGCCATTGTTTTGAGTAGGTACAAGCAACCATCCATCTATTCTTTCAATCAACATTTACTGAGAACTCATTCTGTACCAGAGCCTTTGCTAAATGCTGAAGATACCAAAATGGTTCATAGATTCTTCTGCAATTGTTCCTGTCTCCAGAAGTCATCATCTGGTATAGTTCAGAGATTGGGGTAATAGACAGACCCTAAGGTGACCCTTCATAAATCTACCTTCTGATATTCATACCTCTGTATAATTTCCTCTCCTTGAGTGCAGGCAGGAAACATGAGCTGCTCCTAATCAATACCTTACGGCAAAGTGATGGGATGTCACTCTCTGGGATTAGGTTACATTGCATAAGATACCTTGTTGGCTTGATGAAGTAAGACGCCATGTTGAAGAAGCCCACATGGCAAGGAACTACAGGCAGCCTCCAGCTGGTAGTTAGCCAAAAGTCAGGACCTGAAGTCACACAGGCATAAGGAAATGAGTTCTGCCAACAACATAAATGAGCTTGGGATTAGATTCTTCCCTCATCAAGTTCCCAGATTAAAACAAGCCTGGCCAATACTAGATTATATCCTTTCTAGACTCTGAGCAGAGGACCCAGCTAAGCTGTAGCTGCACTCCTAACCCACAGACACTGAGATAATAAATGTGTGCTCATGTTTTCGGCTGTTACATTTGTGGTAATTTTTGTTTTGTGGCAATCAAAAATTAACATAGTTAGCAAACAATAGCCCACAAGCCAAATATGGTCTGCTGCCTGTTTCTGTATGGCCTACAAGCAAAGAATGATTTTTACATTTTTAAGTGGCTAAAACTAAATCAAAAGAATGTTTTGTGACACACAAAAATTATATGAAATCCATACCTCAGTGTCTATAAATAATAAAGTTTAATTTAAAAACATCTACATTCATCTATTTATGTATTGTCTGTGGCTGCTTATGTGCCACAACTGCACAATTGTGTAGGTGTGACAGACGCTATATGGATGAGAAAGATATTTACTACCTGACCCTTTTCAGGAAAAAAAAAATATAGTGGTCTCTGATCTAAGGGAAGGGATATCAACAGATAAATTACAAGCCAGCCTGGAAAAATCTCAGAAGAGGCATGGGAGCTAAGTTCTACTGTTGAGTAGGTGTTTTCCAGATGGAAAGGGAAGAGAAGATATCGCAAGGGAGAAATTGAAAGTGGAAAAATCATGGAGACATGTAAGCCTTCAGTCATCAGAAAGTGGCAGAAACTCCCAAAAGGCAGGAGTGCTCCCATGATTTTACAACCCCATAAAATTTCTGACCCCCTGATTGAGTAGCATTGGATCCGATGTGAAGCTTTGGGGAAATTATTGCACATAATAAGATCTGCAATTTAATCCATATTTCTAAACTGTTCTTGTGGTTTGCCTAGGATTCTTGGCCAAATCATGTCACATGTGCTGCTCCTGCCTAAATGAGTTCAATAATGATGCTGCATTCCATTTCCAAATGCCATAAAACCCACAGATGTATTGTACTGCTGGATTTGGTTTTGGTTTTTAGAGGGTTTTTTGGGGGGGCGGGGAGTTCCTCTACAGCTTAGATACTTCAGATCATACTTGCTGCTGAGCTACTTAAAAGATTTAGTTTCACCTTATTTCCTCTAGTCTTCTGCTTCCATCTCTTCCAATACACTAGTCAGTTATATTGCAGGTACCACTGAAGTTTGCAAAAAGACACAAAATCTGGGGAAGATCAGCTAGCTGCCTCTAAGAGATCTCACAAGGTGAACTTGTCAGGATCTGGCCCTCAGCTTCACAAGTCTAGAATCTCCACCTCATTAGAGCTTTGTGACTATATTATCCTAAGTGTCCTCATTATTATCACCATGCTACGCTCAGACATTAGCAGGGGGTGTGACACTGTATGCCCCTATGCAAAATGACCCCAAACCATAGTATATTCTGTGACTTCATCTGGCATAATTTTTTCTCTCTTTAATGTAATTGGAATGTGTGGGCATCTCTCCCTTCTCTTGACTGCCTTTCAGTAGAATCCATACTGCCCATTTCTAAATTATGAAGAGCTTTAAGAAAAAAAAAAAAGATAGCATAGGTCTTTAAATTGTGTGTAAAACAACAATCTGCATGCAAAGAGAGAGGGTCTAAAGCATTCTTCAATTACTTAAACTATACATATTTGCTATATACAATTGATAGCCTCCTCTATTGACTGCACAGAAGCTGTTTGTTCTACTGCTTGGATGTCAACTGCATTCCAGGTAGCCAAGTTCAACAGAAGTTAGGAGTTACCACTCTGCTTTTGAAATACCTAGGAACAATAGAGATGCATACCAAGAAAAAAACAAAGCTCTATCACAAAAATTACTCATATTCACTCTGCACATACAAGTTTACAGATCAACTTATCCACATTACATATATTATAAGAATTTCTAATCAATATTCTATAACTTAGACCTAAGTTTGAGAAATTCAGCAAATTGATGAAATCAATCAATGGCCCCATTCTGCTAGAGCTCTATGGCATTTCCAAAAGCTCAGCAGTTACTTACAAGCAGAAGAAACCCACGGGCCAAAAAGCACAGCTGTCCAGTTGCCAGAGTGTCTGCAGATGGTGACCCTCTCGCTTTCTCCCCACTCTTCCCCGAGGCCCAGCACAGCTGAACTGCCCTGGCTCAGGAGACAGGAACTAACGAGATCTTACTAATTAGTTGAAAAATATGTTTAGTAAGAAAGAAAAAGAAGCATGAAATTCTGTTTGAGCAAATATAGAAATAGTGATCAACTGTCAGTACTAGGGGACTTCCAGCAATGCAGAACTTTTACTGCTAAAGCCAGAAAAGATCCAGGCACACTGGGATAAGTTGGCAACCCTATATGTTAAAGTAAATGTAGCTACAATTTCTTTAAAAAATCCATAGCTCTACTAAAAAGGAAAAAGGAAGGTGATTTCCCAGAAGAAGTAAAAACAGAAAGACACATTGAGGCCGGGCATGGTAGCTCATGCCTGTAATCCCAGCACTTTGGGAGGCCGAGGCGGGTGGATCATGAGGTCAGGAGTTCGAGACCAGCCTGGACAACATGGTGAAACCCTGTCTCTACTAAAAATGCAAAAATTAGCTGGGCATGGTGGTGCATGCCTGTAATCCCAGCTACTCGGGAGACTGAGGCAGGAGAATCCCTTGAACCCGAGAGGCGGAGGTTGCAGTGAGTTGAGATCGCGCCACTGTACTCTAGCCTGGGTGACAGAGCAAGACTCCATCTCAAAAAAAAAGAGAGAAAGACACATTGAGATGCTCCTGATCACTCCACTGATTGAAAAGATTTATTGATGACTATCAGTTACTACTGCCTGTTTCTTCTGTATTTTCCAAGCATTCCTTTCCCCTGAATTTTCTCCCTAAGTCTACATCTTTCCCATTCTAAAATATAAATCTCCCTTACCAATAGTGTCTGTTATTTAAAATACTTCAGCGTAAAAAGCATAACACATGCATGTGTTCAGCTAAATGGTGCTCTAGGGCTCATGCTTCTGGGGAGGTTACTACTAGAACTTCTGTTATTCCTATCTCAACATCTCAGTCCATTTGTGCTGCCCTAATAAAACACCTGAGACTGAGCAATTTACAAACAGTAGAAATTTATTTCTCACAGTTCTGGAGGCTGGGAAGTCCAAAACCAAGGTGCCTGCAGGTTGGATATCTGGTGAGGGCCTGTTCTGTGCTTCCAAGATTTCGCCGTTGCTGTGTCCTCACACAGCAGAAGGGATGAATGTCACGAAGGGCATGGTGAAAGGACAAAAATACAGAGCTAGCTAGCACCCTTCAATCTCTTTTTTAGTGGAACTAATCCCATACATGAGGGCACAGCTGTCAGGATCTAATCACCTGCTAAACACCACATACCTCTTAATACCATTAACTTGGGGTGTAAGTGCCAACATGTAAATTTAGGAAGGATACATGCATTCAAACCATAGCACTGAGATAATACCAGAGGCTTTGGTAATTAACATAATAAGGGTCAGACATGAGCTTTAACTGGTAAAAATTAATGGTTTGTTAATTAGCATCATGGATATTAGAAATGGTCTCTCACCAGTGAAATTTATGGTATTCAAGAAGATGTGTGAGTTGCTTACACTCTTCAGCCATCTTAGTCACTTAGGGTTGCCATAAGAAAATACCTCAAACTGTTCCATTGGTCTATATCTCTGTTTTGGTACCAGTACCATGCTGTTTTGATTACTGTAGCCTTGTAGTATAGTTTGATGTCCAGTAGTGTGATGCCTCCCGCTTTGTTCTTTGTGCTTAGAATTGACTTGGCTATGTGGGCTCCCTTTTGGTTCCATATGAAGTTTAAGGTGGTTTTTTCCAGTTCTGTGAAGAAGGTCATTGGTAACTTGATGGGAATAGCATTGAATCTGTAAATTACTTTGGGCAGTATTTTCATGATATTGATTCTTCCTAACCATGAACATGGAATGTTTCTCCATCTGTTTGTGTCCTCTCTTATTTCATTGAGCAGTGTTCTGTAGTTCTCCTTGAAGAGGTCCTTTACGTTCCTTATTAGTTGTATTCCTAGGTATTTTATTCTCTTTGTAGCAATTGTGAATAGCAATTGGTTCTTGATTTGGCTCTCTTTAAGTCTGTTATTGGTGTATAGGAATGCTTGTGATTTTTGCACATTGATTTTGTATCCTGAGACTTTGCTGAAGTTGCTTATCAGTTTCAGGAGATTTTGGGCTGAGATGATAGGGTCTTCTAGATATACAATCATGTCGTCTGCAAATAGAGACAATTTGACTTCCTCCTTTCCTAATTGAATACACTTTATTTCTTTTTCTTGCCTGATTGCTCTGGCTAGAACTTCCAGTACTATATTGAATAGGAGTGGTGAGAGAGGGCATCCTTGTCTAGTGCCAGATTTCAAAGGGAATGCTTCCAGTTTTTGCCCATTCAGTATGATATTGGCTGTTGGTTTGTCGTAAATAGCTTTTATTATTTTGAGATACGTTCCATCAGAGGCAACACAACATATCTACAACCATCCGATCTTTGACAAACCTGATAAAAACAAACAATGGGGAAAGGATTCCCTGTTCAATAAGTGGTGTTGGGAAAACTGGCTAGCCATATGCAGAAAGCAGAAACTCGACCCCTTCCTGACACCTTACACTAAAATTGACTCCAGATGGATTAAAGACTTAAACATAAGACCTAACACCATAAAAACACTAGAAGGAAACCTAGGCAAAACCATTCAGGACATAGGCGTAGGCAAGGACTTTATGACCAAAACACCAAAAGCATTGGCAACAAAAGCCAAAATAGACAAATGAGACCTAATCAAACGCCACAGCTTCTGCACGGCAAAAGAAACAGTCAATAGAGTGAATCGGCAACCAACAGAATGGGAAAAAATTTTTGCAGCCTACCCATCTGACAAAGGGCTGATATCCAGAATTTACAATGAGCTAGAACAGATTTACAAGAAAAAAAACAAACAAGCCCATTCAAAAATGGGCGAAGGATATGAACAGATACTTTACAAAAGAAGACATACATGAGGCCAACAAGCATATGAAAAAATGCTCATCATTACTGGTCATTAGAGAAATGCAAATCAAAACTACATTGAGATACCATCTCACACCAGTTAGAATGGTGATCATTAAAAAATCTGGAGACAACAGATGCTGGAGAGGATGTGGAGAAATAGGAACACTTTTACACTGTTGGTGGGAGTGTAAATTAGTTCAACCATTGTGGAAGACAGTGTGGCGATTCCTCAAGGACCTAGAAATAGAAATTCCATTTGACCCAGCAATCCCATTACTGGGCATATATCCAAAGGATTATAAATCGTTCTACTATAAGGACACATGCACACGAATGTTCATTGCTGCACAGTTTACAATAGCAAAGACCTGGAACCAACCCAAATGCCCATCAATGATAGACTGGACAGGAAAAATGTGGCACATATACACCATGGAATATTATGCAGCCATCAAAAACGATGAGTTCGCATCCTTTGTAGGGACATGGGTGAACCTGGAAACCATCATTCTCAGCAAACTGACACAAGAACACAAAATCAAACATCACATGTTCTCACTCATAGACGGGTATTGAACAATGGGAACACATGGACACAGGGAGGGGAGCACTATACACTGGGGTCTGTTGGGGGAGAGTGGGGGGGACAGCGAGGGGGTGGGGAGTTGGGGAGGGATAGCATGGGGAGAAATGCCAGATATAGGTGAAGGGGAGGAAGGCAGCAAATCACACTGCCACATATGCACCTATGCAACAACCTTGCATGTTTTTCACATGTACCCCAAAACCTAAAATGCAATTAAAAAAAAGAAAGAAAGAAAATACCTCAAACTGGTACTTTGGGTGACTTAAAGCAGCAGAAACTTATTCTCTCACAGTTCTGGAGGCTAGAAGCCTGAAATCAAGGTGTTGGCAGAGCCTTGCTCCCTCTGAAAGCAATCAATGGTAAGACTCCCTAACTTCTTCCTAGGGTCTGGTGGTTCCTGGCAGTCTGTGGTGTTCTTTGGCATATAGCTGAACCATTCCAGTTTCTGCTCTGTCTTTACATGGTCTTCTCTCTTGTGTCTGTCTTCATGTGGCTTTCTTATAAGAACAAGAGTCATGGTGTTTATGTCTTATCCTAATCCAATATGACCTTTTCTTACATAATTACTTCTGCAAAGACCTATTTCCAAATAAGGTCACATTCTGAGGTTCTGGGTAGATGTGAATTTTGATGAGAGGTTAGGAGTAAGAGACACTACTCAACCCAGTACACTGTCCATGCTTAAAGAGAGTATAAGACTATTAAAAAATCTAAAACCTGGCCGGGCATGGTGGCTCAAGCCTGTAATCCTGGCACTTTGAGAGGCCAAGGTGGGAGGATCATGAGGTCAGGAGTTCAAGACCAACCAGACCAATATGGTGAAACCCCGTCTCTACTAAAACTACAAAAATTAGCCAGACTTGATGGCATGCATCTGTAATCCCAGCTACTCAGGAGGCTGAGACAGGAGAATTGCTTGTACCCAGGAAGTGGAGGTTGCAGTGAAATGAGATCATGCCACTGCACTCCAGCCTGGACAACAGAGCAAGATTCTGTCTAAAAAAAAAATAAAAAATAAAAATAATAGAACCCTAATTTTAGAAAGGGTACATGAGATCTGATTTCTAACAGTGTCTGGCCATTTGGTTGCCTGATAATGAGATGGCAATGGACTCGTATCTCTGGAATACTTACTGAGCCTCAAATGAACATGTCATCAAAGTGAAGATCAGATCACCAAAAAGGTCAGAAAGTTGGGAGTGATGCTTTTGGAACATTTGAATGTATTGTTTGCCTGTTAAATAATATATATGTGAATACATGTATGTATGTGTGTCAGAATTTGGCCTGAGACTTGCTTTCATTATAACCTGGCAATGAGATTGCAAGAGAACAATCATCACCCTCAAATACCGCAATATTTTGTTTGTTACTGTTATTAATTAAAAAGGACCAGGGAGTTGGACATGACCAAATTCACGTGAGTTTCCTACCATTCCCTTTAGCCCCACTTCCCTCCCTCTTCTCCCCTCCTCAGCCAAACTTCTGGAAATAATAATGTACACTCTCTTATCTGCACTTTTGCCTTTTCCATTCATTCCTCAACCCACTGAAATGTGGTTTCAGTCACCATCAAACCAACAAAATGCCTTCTTCAAGGTTACCCATCTTTTGAATTGCCAACATTAAGGATTGCTTTCAATTCTTCTCTTAGGAACTGCAGCAACATTGGATTGAGGAATCCAATCAGATGAGGATTTATTTCTTCATGCAACCCTCTCTTTTCTTGGCTTCCCTGACACCCCTTTCTCCGTAACCTCCTACTTCTCAGAATGTTACTCCTTGGTATCTTTCAACAGTTCTCTCTCCATCTGCCCTGTCTCTGTGTGTATTTCTGAGGACAATATTCTAAATTCACTGCTGTTTCCATTCTCCCTGGATAAACTAATATTCTCGTCTGGTTTTCATTCATTATTCTAACTGATGACTCTAAATTTATGTTTCTCTAAGCTTCAGAGACACTTAGACCAATGCCTACTGAATTTCTCTACTTGAATAACCCGTGGGCAGCTCAAACCAGCTTGCTTGACTTGATCTCATCTATTTCTGCCAATATCATTTATTCCTCTTGGGTGGCCCTCAGATGCAGCTCAGATTACAGCTGCACCAGATGCCCCATCATTCAAGGCAGAAACTTGACCACTCCCTCTCTTTTCCCACTCACATCCAAACAGTCAATAAGTCCTCCATCCCACTACAAAGATTCTAGCCCAGACGCTCACCAGTTCTCACCTTGTGCTGCTGCAGAAGTCTGTCCTCCTATACCACTCACTTGCTTAAAGCCCTGCAATAACCCAGCTCCCTTCTTGAAAGCAGAATTTCTCAACCTCAGTACTATGACATTTGGAGGCAGAAAATTCTTTGTTGCGGCTATTTTTGCATTGTAAGATGTTTAGCCACCCCCCTGGCCTCCACCCACTAGATGCCAGTAATACTCCCTAAGTTATGACAATCAAAAATGTCTCCAGACATTGCCAGATGTCCCCTAGGGGGGTCAAAATCACCCCTTCTTGAGCGTCAGCAACCTAGAAAACAAAGGCAAAGCTCTCTAATATAGCCAAAATGGCCCTTCATCAGTTGGTCCCTGGCTACGACTCCCACACCTTCCCCTCCCTCTACCTATGGTGTGTCTGATGCCCTATAAAAATTCTTATGATTATATCTAACACATTATAGCATGATTAATTCTGTATATATCTGTTTTTCCCATGAACCATAAGCTCCTTGAGTGTGGAGGACCCTCGGGTATATTCCTCTGTATAGGCAAAGTGCATAACAAGTGTAGTGCCTGCCATTAGTAGGCATTTAATGTTTGTCGCATAGGTAAACAAATCAATTGAAGAGGACTTGGAAACAAAAGAAGAAAACTCTCGTTTTGGTGTCCATTATTGCCCCATCTCTAACAAATTAGAATCACACACTTTCCTCTTCAACTTTTGAGCACTTAACCAAGAGAATTTTTCTGTTACTCTCTGTTTCACGATATACACCTCATTTTCCTAGTTAGGAAGTAAGATTAGGAATGAAGATTTCTGCTTTAAACTTCTTTCCTAAGTCTTATATCCTTCAATACAGTCCTGACCCCATAATGTAGCTTAACATAGACTCTGAGAAACACAGTGACTCTCTGTAAAAACTTCACCCATGGAAGAGAAGCCTGGGTAAGATGGTAATTAAACACATAGATTCTAGAGTCCCACAACCTAAATTCCAATCTGGCCTCTTTCCACCTCTTACTGGCTCCATAACCACTCATTTAATATATCTAAGCTTGTGTTTCCTCATTGGGCAAAATGAATAAAGCAATAATATTTACTTCATTTATTCAAAATAATATATTGATTATCTCTTACACCCCAAGCACTGTTTTTAGCATTGGAGATGCAATCGAGCTCAAGACAGATTTTTCGGCTGGGACTTGTGGCTCACACCTCTAATTCCAACACCGGGAGCCAGGGGCAGGTAGATCACCTGAAGTCAGGAGTTTAAGACCAGCCTGACCAACTCAGTGAAACCACATCTCTACTAAAAATACAAAAATTAGCTGGGCGTGGTGGCACACTCTTGCAGGCCAGCTGAGGCTGAGGCAGGAGGATCACTTGAACCTGGGAGATGGAGGTTGCAGTGAGCCAAGATTGTGCCACTGCACTCTAGCCTGGGCAATAGAGCGAGAGTCCATCTCAAAAAATAAAAAGTTTTTTCCCTCATTTGAACTAATATTTTAACAGACAGAGACAGAAAAATGAATATGTAACAGTTACATTATATAACTCCAGATAATGGTAAGTGCTGCAAAGAAAATACACTAAGGCATTGAGTGGGATAACCTTAGAAAACGTTTTCAAGAAAAGTGTCATTGAGGAAATGAAAATTGGTCTCCTATATACAGAGGTTGCCATGAAGATAAAATGAAATAAATGCAAGTAAAATGCTGAATACAGTGAATGTTCATAAAATTGAAAATATTCTATAAATATTTAGTATTGCTATTACAGGGAACATCCACTAGAGAGAACTATTATTCACTGAGTACTTGCTGTGTGCCAGGCATTTGACCATTATTTTATATGTAATTTTCACATAATTTTCCCAAAAAAAAAAAAACAACCTTGAAGAACAGGTATTATTGGCTCCATTTTATAAGACCGAGGCTCAGAGAGCAACTGGCCCTGGGGAACACACAGCTTGTGAGTGGTGCAGCCATGCAGGTCTCTCCAACCTCAAATTCGTGGTGCTTTTTTTTTTTTTTTTTTTTTTTTTTTTTAGTTAAACCATGCTGCCACTTTCTTCATACTGACTTCCCTCAAAAACAAAGAAAGAAGAGCTCAGTGGTTGAAGATCAATAAGTAGGAGGAGGGAAGGAGAAGGATCTATACGAAGCTCATGGTTCACAATTTGGAGTCAAAAGTGCTGGCAGGCTACAGAATGAGCAGGCACCTCACATCAGGGGAACTTCTTCAGAACTGTTTTCAGGGACAGGCTGGCTTTCTGCTCCATCCTGGGGCTTCCAGCCTCTGAGATTCCCACGAAATCAAAGCTCAAAGTGACACCTCATAGCCATGAAACTGAACTGACAGAAACACTTCCTTAAGGTCCCCTTAGGGCAGAAGTAGGTAGAAAAATTCACTCTGTGAACACAACAGAAGATTTTGTTTTCTGTAAACACCATTCTGGTTTATCCTGCCTGACATCCCAAAGACTGCCCACATAATCAGGTAAGGAGTCCCACAAGCCTCTCTTTTGGGAGTCTGGCACATGGGAATGCCCAGAGAATTCAATCAATGTCATATATTACAGAGCCAGCCACAATACAGACCCCCGGGCCAAGAAACCATCACTGAAAACGGAAGGAAAATAGAAGGCGAGCTCTATTCTGAAGATAAACAAACAACCTGCATGGTGAACGCAGCCAGTCCACACTAACTTTGGAAACAAGAAAAGCTGGAGAATGAACTCCAAATGGTTCACTCTGTCACTCACCAAACATTCGTTAAGCATTAATATTATGTCAAGATAAGATGGAAGACATCACACTCGGCATTATTGCTCACACTTTTAACTTACTTATCTCTATTTGCTATTTGGGCAAGAGTAAACACAACTTTATAATATTTAATGTAAGAATACATTTCAAATGAAAGTAAACAGTGGCGTGCTGGTGAAGGTTTACCAGCTCTCCAGGAAGGATTATCAATGGAAAGCCTGATGATGTACAGCATTTGCCAATTTCCATGGTGTAAATATTTTTACCATGGCCAGTTTTGAGCTCCCAATGTGAAGTCACTAAACTGAGGTGATGGGAAGTGTTACTTGCAAATCAGCTCTCAGAAGCCAATGCTAGTCAGCTCTAGCATACCACTAAAAATGTCTTTTACTATTAAAGTGTCCTTCCCACAAACTTGCAAAGAAGTAAAACTTTGTCAGCAAATTCCAAATTAGGAAGAAAGCATAGTGCAATAGAAAAAGCACAAAATGAAATTTAGGAATCCCTGAGTTCTAGGCTTAGCTTTATATGATCTTGGGTTAGTCATTTTTTCCACTTCAAACCCAAGTGTCTCATGTCTAGAAGGAGGGATTTGACTGGATGCAGTGGCTCATGCCTTTAATCCCAGTGCTTTGAGAGCTCAAAGCAGCAGGATTGCTTAAGACCAGAATTGGAGAACAGCCTGGGCAACAGCAATACCCCATCTCCACTAAAAAATAAAAAATTATCCAGGTGGCAGTATAGACCCCAGGTGCCCACTAGTCAGGAGGCTGATATGGAAGGATTGCTTGAGCCCAGGAGGTCAAGGCTGCAGTCAGCCATGATTGCACAGCTGCATAACAGCCTGGGCAACAGAGAGAGACCCTGTCTCTAAAAATGGATTTGGACTTGATCAGTAGTTTTCAATCATGGCTATACATCTAAATCACCATGGAATTTTTTTTTTTGAACTATAGCTGCCTGGATTCCACCCACCTCCCAGAAGAAATTATTCTGAGGGTTTGGAGCAGACTCGAGATCTTTAAAAAAAAAATCTGTAGTTAATTTTTATGTATAAAGAAGACTGAAGAAGCACTGAGCCACTTTAAGGCCCCACCTAAACATAATCAAGTGTGGCAGACAGACTCTAGGTGACCCCAATGATCCCTAGCTCCTGGTGGTGGATTCCTTGTATAATCTCCCCTTGGAGGTAGGTGGGAACTGTGACTTGCTTCTAAAGGGTAGAATATAGTAAACATAATGTGATTGTTATATCATATGAGACCCCATCTTGCAGGCAGACTCGCTCTACAGATTCACTCTCCTGCCAGCGTTGGAGAAGCAGCTGCCATGCTGTGAACTGTGGGCCACCCTAGGAGCTGACAGCAGCCTCCAGCCAACAGCCAGCAAAAAGCTGGAGTTCTCAGTCCTGAAACCACAAAGAAATGAGCACCACCACCAACATGAGTGAATTTAGAGGAAGATTCCTCTCTCGCTCAGCCACTGGAAGAGAATACAGCCCAGCTGACATCTCAATTGCAGCTTCATGAGACCCCGCATCAGACAACCCAGCTCAGTCCTGCCTGGGTTCTTGGCCCATAGACACTGGGAGATAAAAATTATGTTTCAAGCTAATAAATGTGTAATAATTTGTCATGCACCCTGAAAAACCAATACATTCAAAAACACCAGAAACTAACTCAACTAGTGGTGCTTGGGAACCTGAGGACACAGATCCACACCTCCCTTTTCAGGCTTTCTCCAGGGTGTCAGTTCATCGCATGGAATAACCAGCATGATTGCTCACACTTTTTAAGTTGTTTTATTATTTTCTTGAGCCCTAGGGTTACATTTTATTGAATTAAATATGCAGATATGTGACATCGCTGTAAAATTATACTCTAGAGTTCATAAAGCTTATTTCTTAATCTTTACCATATCCCTGTATGGTATTATTGTTGTATTAGTTTTCTATTGATAAATACTAAGTTACCACAAACTTAGAGATTTAAAAAAAAAAGAAAACGCACACACATTTACTTAAAATAGCCAAGAGGTGGAAGCAACCCAAATGTCCAAAGACAGATGAATGGGCAAACCAAAAGTGGTCTATATACAGTCAATGGAATGTTACTCAGTCTTAAAAAGGAAAGAAATTATGACACATGCTACAGCTTGGATGAATCTTCAAGACATTATGCTCAGTGATATAAGCCAGTCACAGAAAAATACCATATGATTCCACTTTTATGAAGCACCTCAGTTAGTCAAGTTCATAGGAACAGAAAGCAGGATGGTGGTGGCCAGCAGTGATGGGGAGGGACAATGGGAAATTGTTTAATGGGTACAGAGTTTCAGCTTGAGCAGATACAAATGTTCCAGAGATTGGTCACCCAACAACGTGAAATACTTAACACTATTGAATAGTACACTTAAAAATAGTTAAGACAGTAATTTTAATATTATGTGTGTTTACCACTGACATGGTTTGGCTGTGTCCCCACCCAAATCTCATCTTGAATTGTAATAATTCCCACATGTTGTAGGAGGGACACAGTGGGAAGTAATTGAATCATGGGGGTGGGTCTTTCCTGTGCTGTTCTCATGACAGTGAATACGTCTCAGGAGATCTGATGGTTTTATAAAAGGGAGTTATCCTGCACACACTCTCTTGCCTGCCACCATGTTAATGTGACTTTATTCCTCATTCATCTTCCACCATGATTGTGAGGCCTCCCCAACCATGTGGAACTGTGAGTCAATTAAACCTCTTTTATTTATAAATTACCCAGTCTCAGGTATGTCTTTATTAGCAGCATGAGAACAGACCAATACAACCACAATTAATTTTTTTAATTTAACTACCAAAAACCCACACATTTACCATCTCACAGCTTCCATGGATCGGGATTCCAAGCCTAGCTTAACTCAGAGTCTCACAAGACTGAAACTGAGGTGAGAGTCAAGCTACCTTTTCAGCTGGAGTCTCAGCTGGGGAAGAATCCACCTTCAAGTTCATTCAGGTTGTTGGCAGAATTATTTTACCTGGGGCTCTATGACTGTGGTCTCTGTTTTCCTGATCGCTGTCAGATGGGCTGCTCTCAGCTTCTAGGGCCTGCCCTAAGGTCCCTGCCATGCAGACCTTTCCATAGGGCTCTCATAACACCGCAGTTTACTTCTGCAAAACCAGTAAGGACAGCATCTACTTTCAGGTTGCTAAGAAAGAGTTTTCTACATTGTAACCTCTACAAAATGCCATCTCATCACCTTTACCAGATTCTGTTGGTTAGAAGCAGTTCACAGGCTCCTTTCACATTTAAGCAGAGGGAATTACACAGGGTTGTGACTTACTGGGAGTCACTTTAAAGTGTCAACCACCATTGCCGACCTCATGTTTCAGATGAGAAAACTGATGCTGAGCAAGGTTGTGTGACATATCCAAGGTCACACAGCCAGTGGCGAGCTGAAGTAGCAAGCTGAACTGAGATCTCTGTCTATGAAGCTCTGAATGTAATTTTCAGGCTCCATTCAGTCCATGTGCTCAGAAACCTTAAAAGATAAACTTAGAGACAGGATCAAAAACACCATCTATTGGATATCATGCTTATTACCTGAGTGACAAAATAATCTGTACACCAAACACCTGTGACATGCAATTTACTTTGTAGCAAACCTGCATGTGGACCCCTGAAGCTAAGATAAAAGTTAAAAAATAAATAAATAAATAAACTTAGGCACATTAAAATTTTAATGAGTTTATTTCAGCATTCAGCTATTCTTAAATTGGCAGCTCCAGACCTCAAGTGGTTCAATGCTCCAAAGGAGAGAGGAAGAGTGAGAAACTTTTAGAAGGTGTTCATGGAAGCCAGACAAAGAAAACATATTTGATCAGTTAAAGTGGAAAGTCCCTACATAGAGATTGGTTGGTGTTTTCTGATCGTTAAAGACTATAGCTAGAGTTAAGCTAGTGGTTTCTAACTGATTAAGCTTAAATTTACTTTTACTGCTAACATTGGGCTTTGGGTTTGCTTACATAGAAACCAGAAACACTACAGGTGCCTCAGCCTAATGGCTTCTCAATTAAATGTGTTTTACCAAAGTTAATAGGCACTCCTGGAATGGGATTGGAGCAGCCAATCTCCTTTTGCTGGTGGCATCAAAGATGCTCAAACTTTAAGAATTAGCTCTCAAACCTCAGCAGCAAACTGACTAGATTATGTGGTTTCTGTGATTTTCTTCTTTGTCCCTGAGTTCTATGTCGGTAATCAGGACTTCAGGAACCTATTGTGAAGTCCAATCAGCAGTCTTATTCATAAAACACACTGAGAAATGTAAATTATATTTTATCTCCAAAGAAAAAGATTGTCACTTTTAAAATGACTGCATGTTGGTCAATTTTTTAAAAGGAATCTCTACACTCTGATGTGTTAAAAATCATTTCTCTTAGAAGTGCAGTTTATATTACACGAGAGAGTCTTAGGACACACCAAGAATATATAGTACTGACTACCAGTTCAGCCTCTGAGAAAGAAAGACTTCCAGCGAAGTCAATGAAGTTGAAAATATATACAAAACAAAGTTAGCAAAGGAAGATGAAAACAAATTTTCATGGGGTCAGTTTAGAATTTGTTTTTAAATTTGCATCCAACACTCATTTTCTAATTCGACAAATCTTATATGAAGGTCTCCACCTTCCAAACGTGCCTGAGATCACCCCTGAGGGCTGCTGGACAAGACTCAGGTGCCTTTCCTTATCACTGTTACACTGTTGAAATGAGAGAGGAAGGAAATATATTTCTCACACCTACAAAGCTAAAAATTAGCCCATATTGTTATTTTTCATATTTATTCTCAATAATGATGCCAAGGTATTTGAAAATCATAAATATCTCAGCTAACATAAAAGAGATTAGCTTTCTTCCAAACATTTTTTAGTAGATAGAAAGTCTAAAAAACAGGAACAAAGAAAAGAGTAAGCAGCTGGCCCCCTTCCTTAGTCAAAAGAAAAGATCAAATAATACCTCACAGAGTAAAATGTCACCAGGGAAAATCGTGTGCCTTTGTAAATTCGGTATAGGATCCTCCCCTCTCAAGTCCATTTCCTATTCACATCTATTGGAACATGCTACAGTGAATGAAGGTTCATTTTATTGAAGTCAAGATCAAAAAGCAGGCGGCTCCAAGATACATACAGCCCTTCGGCCACAAAGGCCAGTGTTGGGAGCAGCTTGTGGGCTGGTAAGAGTGTCTCTATGTCTTTATTGAAAAGCAGGCTACTTTCTTCACTGCTTTCATTTTGAAGCAGCTTCCACAAGCCTTCATCTCTTGTTAGCATTTCCTTCCCAGTAAGAAGAGAGAATTCTAGCCATCTCATCACACCCAGAAAGTAACAAGGGGCAAAGCTGTGGTAAGTGTTGGAGCCGCCACTTATCATGGGAAGTGATATTGCAGAGTGATATTAAGTAGGCTGGTTGTAGAGACAGAATGTGGGTTTCAATCCCACTTAGCAGCTGTAGGATTTCAGACAACTTACTAACCACTCTGTGTCAGTTCTCCTATCTGAAAGATGGGATAACAGTCCTCACCTGATGGGTTATTGTGAATATCAAAATGCCTGGATTTATCTAAAGCACTAGAAACAGTGTTTGACCCTATATGAGCATATACAATCATGATTATTTTTCTCCTGTGTGAGAGAGGCTAAATGCTTGCCGATTGACTAATTAAAAGATAAATGACTGAGTAAATTATTAAACTAAAAAACTAAGATCTTCATGGACCGGTTCCTTCTTACCTCTCTAACTTACATCCCCTTACAAAATTGCACACCTCACGGCCTCCAGGAAGTTTTCCCTGACCCAAGTCTCAATTAAGCAGACTTCTCTGTGTTCCCACGCACCCCAGAATCACTGCGTCCCATCACTTCTTATTCTGTGTTGCAATGGCCTTTTTCGCCTCTCCCATGGTCAAGTGAGATCCTCAACAGGAGAGTCTGTGCCATGTTCTCCAGTTTCCCTCTCCCTGGAACATAGTAGGTGTTCAATATGCATATTCATTCGTTGAATGAATGAAGAAATGAAAAAATGAAAGGTCTATTGATATCTGCCGTTTGCAAGGGTCAATACTCTGAGCTAAACGGGAAGACCTGATAAAAAATATCTTATAACTCAATTAGGAGATAATCCTAAATAGATGAAAAGTTAAATAATTATAAGAGAACCAAATACACAGATAATCACCAAAAACATTAAACCTTCTTGTATACATATCACCAACCATGATGTCAGGGTGGCAAGACAACTAGTAAATGCCACTTACTATGGAAAACAAAACCTTTTACCTGGGTTCAACATTATATATCTATATTTCACTGATTACAACACATTTCTTTAAATTTTAACATCTCAATCTTATGAATAATTGCATGTCATAGTTTAAACAGAAACGTCTTTCTTTCTTAGTAGTACATAAAACAATGGTGTTCTAGGTTTGATGAAATAAGGTCAAAAGTTAAAAAAAAAAACCTTGAATTATTACATATGCATATTTTTCTTAGAGGAAATAACAGCAAATGTAAGGTCTAGTGGTCTGAGGACTTTACTAATCTTTTCTGTAGCATGTAATTAAAAATAAAAGGTTGCAAGTATCCTAGAAGGTAACCATTGTTCCTTAATGCACAAGGTGAATAGCTAATAATGTCTGAATGCAGACAGCCTTAGCTTAGCAGCCTGGAGAATATAGCCTAGGAGATTAAGGGGAAAGCTGCAATAGCTACATTCAAACATTTAGTATAATTATTCACTATCACTTTAATGTTCTTCTAAAAGCAAATAATCTTGCACTTATTCTACGCTGTTTTATGAGTTTTATAAAAAATTAAAAGTGATTCTGCTATCTTCAAAAGCCCCTTATAAATAACTCCTGTCTCTGCCCAATGACCACTCATATAAGTGTGTGTGTGTGTGTGTGTGTTGATACACAGTTTATCATTTCCACTAAAGACAAATACTCACTAAATGAGATTGTTCATTAAAGTGACATGGCTCCTGCTAGAATCCTACTTTTTGTTACAAGTGACGCAGAAATTGGAGAGTTATAATACTCAGCAGTATACCATGTCTCACATGGCTATTGTAATGTTTGATTTCTTAACTGATTTCACACTCACAAGAATTCACAGTATAGTCACGATAATGTTTTAAGTAACTTCCTAGAAATACCATAACACATAAAGGAAAATAGATTTTTGTCAGACTGCTTTTTTCAAAATTGCAAAATAGATATTAACTTATCACACTTTTCCCTCCCTCTGTCTCTCTCTCTCTCACACACACACACACAGTGAGAGACACACACACATGCACACACAGAGCAAAGTAATACTCTCCTGTCAAGCTAAAATCATCTTATTTTGATATATAAACACATATCACATAATTCGTATCTTTAATCAACACATCTAATTTGGATAATGCACATGGGGTGATTGGGTGTCTATGTGCTAATAACAGTGTCTGAATGCTAATGGCAGAAAAAAGCTAAATGGCCAAGAAGAGACATGGATTAACTATGAGCATTTACCTCTTGGCTTTCCTAGCACTGTTTGATTTCCCCTCCATTTAACCTTGACATTTATAAACCAAATCTAAAGGTTTGATAACTATGAACCCAATTTAAACACAAAGCAAAATGCCAAAAATCCCACATATATTGGCCAGAGGTGAAAAAAGTTGAAGATGAATGAGAGTCTCTTTTTTTTTTTTAACACTTTGTACTTTGACCTCATTGAGTAAAGATGATCTAAAAATCAAGTAATTTATTATTAAAAAGAATTCTTGGTGAGTAAAGGAAAAAACACATATTTAAGAGTATTTAACTACCCATGAAAATATTCAAGGACCTCTGCTTTGAAAAAATGATAGTGTTATATTTACATAATTCTAGGTGAGTATAGATCTTTATTTTCAAATAAGTTGGGAATTATGAATATAGTATACCTCCACCCACCTTAGAGTTTCATATTATGGATCTCTTATTTCAAAGGCTCAAGGAACTCTCGCAATACAGAAATCTATTTATATTTAGTTATTTGTTGCCTAAATGTATTCGACCAGGAAATCCTTTTGTGAGCAACAACATTTTGAGAATTGTTAAATGAAAAGACAATCAGAGACAAATCAGAAAACCTAGAGCCCAAGGTTAGCTTTGTTTTAATTAACTGTACAACACAGAGCAGCCCATCTCCCTTTAGTTCATGCTTTTAGAAAATGAAAAGGTTGGATTAGATGAGTTCTGAGGTCTCTTCTTTCTCATAAATTAAATGATCCTGAGAAAATCTAATGAAAATGAAGGTGAGAGGCTAAAGAAAATATTGGACGGCACCTGAAGGACTTGGATAAACGTGGCGAGAATAATGGCACTTGCATGGAAGTGCAAGTGGAAGAAGTGCCGCTAGGAAAGCGGGTATGAAGATCTGGATCATTCATTCCCAAGAAAGACATTCCCAAGCAGCTTAACTCAGTGGGCTCAGCAGCAGGTCCACACCCTTGTCAAGAGAAATGCAATTCAGACTCAGAAAGACAAGACCTTGTGAAGGCAAATAGACAAGAAAAAGAGACATGAAAATGAAGCTAGGAGGTCCCAGGAATAGCTCGAGGTGAGTGGTTCAAGAGTGAGACCAAGAACAGAGACTTGGCGAAATGGCCTCCTTTGTACATAGTGTGCAACATTCTGGAATTAAGAATAGCCTAGACAAAGGAATCCATGATAGACTGGACAAAGATTAAAATTATGGATTACGTTTTCTGCAATATTCAGTTGGCTTTTTATAGGTTTTAAAAAACTTTGAATGAAATTTGTCTAATAACTCAGTAAACAAAAATTAAAAATAATATATTTGAATAAGACCAAAGCTTTCCAGCCTAGACTCCTTGGGCTGCCAAGGCTTACACAAGTCATAGTGGGTGTCCAAGACATTCCTCCGGTAAAAGAAGTGGGTCTATTGCAGCTGTTTTCTCAAGATGTTCAAGAGGCTATTACCCAGAATTGGAGTCCACAGGGCTACAAGTAAAGCAAAGAGTCAACATTGCTTAGGGAAGGGCAAAAATGCAAGTGCTAAGACCAGAAGAGCAGAGGCAGAACAGAAGCCAGGGTTCCAGGACGAAGACAAAGCTATGAGCAACAGGGTCCCAATGTTATTTGATTGTGCACCAGATTACAATGTATTGAGTGCAATATATAACTGTACTGTCTGGAAATTGCATATGTATAGAACGATGTTCATAAATTATATACATTATGAAATTTGTACAAAAGAAAGACATGTTAACCAATAAGAAAAATAAATAAATACAAAGCTTCTAATACTGCATAACTCCTAGAGTAAAAAGCACTCCATTTGGGAGAGGACAGATACAGAAATCAGATCAGAGTAATAAAGGATGCAGCACAGCAAGAAGGGAACCAGCCAGAGATATCTGAGAGCAACAGCAGGAGCTCACTTTTTGGGTCACAGGGCATGATCAGCCTGGGTTAAAGAACTAGAAAGAGGAAAGGGAGTAAGGACCAGAAAGCCTCTTCAGAAATTCAAGACTTATAATGGAAAATATACCTTTACATGTGATAAAGCCACCAAAATTGAAAAATAATAATTTTTTTCAAATGTGGCTACAATCATGTCAGCTCAATGACATCATATCTGCTTCCTAATAGATGGCATTTCAATTGTTCATGCCTGCAATGAACAAGTGGGAGAAGACATCCATTATTTAATAAAAACCTTGCAAGGAAGAACCTTTTTTAACAGGAAAAATACAAACAGAAGTTCTCAGATGTGAAAATATTAGGAATTACTAAACAAGAGTATCTCTGACTCTATGATTTGAGGTCACCAATGTGACCTTTTCCAATTCACTCTTCAAACTGGAAAACCTTCTACACTGGCACAGCCCAGAAGAACTTTCTTCAATGATGACAATATTCCATGTCTGTGCTAGCCAATACAGTAGCCCCTAGTCACATGTGACTATTGAGCACTTGAAATGTGGCTAATGTGACATAAAAAAAAAACTGTGGTGTTAATTTAATTTAATTTTGATTAATTTAGTTTAAAATATTCACATGTGACTAGTGGCTACTGTATTGGATGGTGCAGTTCTAGAACAAAGTATAAAGCAAATCTATGACAATAAATTACTAGTAGTAATCAATATAGCTCATGAAGATTTGGGCAAACTTGCTAAATATCCACAATATAATCTGTCAAGTTGACTTTGAATTCTAAAAACCACAAAATCAAAGGGTGCAATTTAATAGGCTTTAAATGGAAGCTATTAGACTGTAACCAAACAAACATAACTCACAGATACAAGAGGGTCAATGACCTGTTAAGAAATAGAAAGAGAATAAAAGCCCATAGGAACCACAGGGACAAGTGGAATGAGTCAAGAGCTCCTCTAGAATTAAGATGAGAGGGGCTGAGCTGGGAGATAAGGATATGAAATTGCCAATGAAAAATCCTTTTTTCTCTAGACTTGGTTTGCGTTTTTGGCCTCCATATCTAAAGGGGAATGAGAAGGAATTGGAAAAGGTCCAAGAAGAACAAAGTGACTTCAATTATTGAATCACAGAATCACAGTGGGGAAATATTGAATGTGTTGTGGCTTTTTAATCCAGAGTAATAGAATTTGAGGGTAACACTGTCTGCCTTCAGATTCCAGAAGAGGCACAATAAGTGGCATTTGCCAGAGTACCGAAGCACATGGGGGAGAAAATGACACTCAACAAACAGTAAGGAAAGTGTTTCATTCAGCCAGAAGGGAGACTAGTCTATTCATGGGCAATGATTTAACAGGGAAGGAGTTTTATTTAATAAAGCCGAAATATTGAGTATCAGGACCTGCCAGGACTGGATATAAAGAGAGAAACAAAGCAGAAACCCTGGGCTTCATAAGCTTCACCTGGAAAAATGAGAAAAGGACAACTCCACACTTCCCAACCAACCAACAAACCTGGGATATGCTTGTTAGGAAGAGAGGTTTTGGCAATTCTGCACTCACGCCTCCATCCCCTCCCTACAGAGGAAGCTGTCCACACAAGCTGCAAGGAAGAAGCTAAGGGCCAAATTATAAAGAGAAGAAAAATCACCTGAAAACACATACCACATCCTCAGGTAAATGCTGAATTGAATATATGGAAAGACTCAAAGTCTAAAAAAGTCTCAACTTCTTATGGCAGGATCTATGGGGCATAGCATCCCTCTAACTTAGTGTCTCAGATGTGGGAACCAAAGCAGAATCAAAAAAGAGGCAAGCCCTGCCTAGATACTCTGGCCACCTGGAAGCAGGATGCACAAAGAGAGCAATTCCAGCACAGGATGCTGCTGCCAATGAGTCCTGCCCAAGAGTGACTATAGTAGTCTGTTCTCACGCTGCTAATGAAGACATACTAGAGATTGGGTAATTTATAAAGGAAAGAGGCTTAATGGACTCACAGTTCCACATGGTAGGGGAGGCCTCACAATCTTGGAAGAAAATGAAGGAAAGGCAAAGGGACGTCTTACATGGTGGCAGGCAAGAGAGCTTGTGTAAGGGAACTCCCATTTATATAACCATCAGATCTTGTAAGACTTATTCATGAGAACAGTATGGGGGAAACTGTCCCCATAATTCAGCTATCTCCATCTGACCCCACCCTTGACATGTGAGGATTATTACAATTCAAGATGAGATCTGAGTGGGGACACAGCCAAACCATATCAGTGGCCTCTTGGTGGCCAATGCCATGAATCAGAGCTGTTCTCGGAGAGTGGACAGAGCCCCCCTTCCTTTCAGGCACTATACTCTTACCAGTCAGGCATTAACTTTGCCCAATTGAGCGCTCAGGCTCTACCCAATTAGAACAGCAACTCCTTTCTTAGAGAAAATGAGAGAAGGTTTCTGCTGCAACGATTGCAATTATTATGACAAATATAATCAAGCACTAATGAGAAATCAGAGGAGGTAGTATAATGAAGGGCAATTACATATTATGCAACATTGAATTAATGTGAAAGTATATGGTATAAAAATATTAATGAAGTCCCTATCTATGCACAAAATTCAAAATTAGGCAATTTCCAAAACATTGTTTAGTTCATCAGGAACTGTTTATTTTCAGTGCTGTTATGCAAAGTGAATTGTAAGCAGTGTTGACGTTACTACCACTTGAGCTGGTAAACAGAAACCCACTATCAGAAATATTTTTATTGGGTCTCTGAGAAAATTAATCTTCAATTATATTAGCTTTGAATTATGTAAATTCTTTAAAAATCTATCCTTCACATAAACTGTAATCTCTGTCCATGAGAGCAGGGGAAAGGCATTTCATGAAAAGGTAAGTATCATTCATAAACACATAAAAGCAAGAAAGAATTAAAGAAAGCAAGAAAGAAGGAGAGAAGGAGAAAGAAAAGGAAAACAGAAAGGAAGGAAGAGCGTTTAAAATAGTAAAGAAACAGTGGGAAGTGGAGGAGTGGGGAATGAGGCTAAAAACATTGGTTGCAAACCAATAATGCCCAAAAGCCAGGCCTCAATTCAGTATCAGGCCATGATGGAGTTTTCATAAATACACAGTGAAATGAGAAAAACAAGCATGGCATTTTCCACAAAGCTAAATACGTAAGGTATTTATACAATTGTTTCAAATGACCTTTTGTTATGAGACTACATCCTCTGTAATTTGTTAGCATTAAAATATCCTATCTGTATACCTACTATGTACCCACAAAAATTAAAAATTTTAAACTTGTTTTAAAAATAAAATAATATAGTATCTGTTATGAAATGGTGGCAATGGCGTATGACAGATGTCACATAGTTTTCTTTTTGTATATCATTTTTTGACAAAATTAAAATTGACAATCTTATATAGATCCACAATTTATTTTTTGGAAATATTATTGCTCTATAAAATGAAAGAGACTGAGAACCACAGCCCTACAAGAAGAAATTTACATAATTGAATAAGGCACCAGATTAAGCACCATGGAAATAATTCTAGATGTTTATTATTAAATATGTTTAAATGTACATCAATAATTTAAAAGAAAGCACTACAGGAACATAAATAGTATGCAAGTGTTTCTAACAGCTAGTGGGGAAAAAAAAATCTAACAAAAAGCCTTATAAATTCCACAAAGGGCAAAAAAGAAAAACACAAAGAAAACATGAAATAAATAAGATGGCAAGAATAAGTCCAAGCATACCATTAATCATGACAAATATATCTGGGTTATATTTTCCACACAGAAACTCCCAGATTGGTCATGAAAACCAAACCAAATCTAACAAATGAAAACTGTCTGCATGGTGTTCACACGAATCACATTAAAATAAGAAATTTAAACAAGGTAACAGTGGAAGATAAGTCAGACAAATGTTAGCTACTATTCCCCAATCTGTCCTCCTCAAAACAAAACAGTGACTTAATATTAATTTCAGATGAAATAAAATCCAAAGGAGTGCAACATTAAATGAGATGCAAGAAATTTTTGTGTTGATAAAATGTAAAACCTACCAAAAACCTACAACAGCAGTTAACAACATCATTTAAAAATATACAAGGCAAAAATTGTTAGAAAGAAAACAGAAGTTCACTAACTCATAGAAACAGTAGGATGAATTAGTAGTAAAAAATGATTCTATGTGGAAATAAGAACTTGAATTTCACTATCATCAAGCTTAATCACAGCTATATAAAGAAATTGTACATAACAGAAAACATACTTTTTTTGCATCATTTCAACTTTTATTTTAGATTTGGGCGGCACATGTGCAGATTTGTTACATGGGTACATTGCATGATGCTGAGGTTTGGGGTACAATTGATCCATCACCAAAGTACTAAGCATAGTACTCAATAGTTTTTCAACCTTTGCCTCCCCAAGCTCCCTCTCCCTCCCCCTCTAGTAGTCCCCAGTTTCTATTGCTGCCATTTTTATATCTGTAAGTATGCAATGTTTAGCTCCCACTTATAAATAAGAACATGCAGTATTTGGTTTTCTGTTCCTGCATTAATTTGCTTAGGATAATGGCCTCTAGCTGCATCCATGCTGCTGCAAAGGACAGAATTTTGTTCTTTTTTATAGCTGTGTAGTAGTCCGTAGTATATATCCCACCAGATTTTCTTTATGCCCCAAAGCCAGTCCCCAATTCAGTATCAGGCCATCCACCTTTGATGGGCACCTAGGTTGATGCCATGTCTTTTGTGAATAGTACTGCATTAAACATACAAGTGCATGTATCTTTTTGGTAGAATGGTGTATTTCCTGTTGGATATATACCCAGTAATAGAATTGCTGGATCAAATGATATTTCTGTTTTAAGTACTTTGAGAAATCTCCAAACGGCTTTCCACAGAGACCGAACTAATTTATGTTCCCACCAACGGTAAATAAGCGTTCCCATTTCTCCATAGCCCTGCCAGAGTCTGCTGTTCTTTGACTTTTTAATAATAGCCAAAAAATACATTTTTAAACATTCATGAAAGATTTAAAAATAAAATCTCAGGAAGCTCCATAATTAGAAATTGTTGCACAATCCAAAGGCATTAGAAATTTACAACAAAAGATAGCCAGCATCATCCTATCCCAAAATAACTATTTGGAAATTTTAAAGAGCTATTTTAAATAACTTCTAAGTAAAAGCTGAAATTAAAATCAAAATTACAGATTCTGTCAAAATTAATGCCAATGACAGCATTATATAACAAAACTTTGAGATGCAGCCTCAGTGGTATTCAGAGATCTTTGATACATTTATCAGGTTAAGTATCTAAGCATCCAATTCAAGAAATTAAAAAATAAAAAACAAATGTAAAGAAAAGGAAAAGAAAGGCACTAATAAATAAAAGTATAAGTTAATTGAATGTAAAACAAACAGTTAATATAAAATAAAATTTTTAAATAATCTTGATCAATAAAATGACAACCAGTCATTTAGATGGAGAAATAACAGCAATAACAAGACTGTCTATTCTTTAGTAAGTCTGGCTATGAGGAAAAGAGAGAAGATAAAAATTAACTCAAGAGGCCAGGTGCAGTGGGTCACACCCGTAATCCTAGCACTTTGGGAGGCCGAGACAGGTGGATCATCTGAAGTCAGGAATCTGACACCAGACTGGCCAGCATAATTACAGATACAGAGGGAGCGAAATAATTATAGTAGTATCTGCAGCAGATTACATGGGTTTAAATCCCAGCTCTACCCATTGCTGGAAAAGCTACTAAACCAGTCTTCTGTGTCTCAATTTCCACATCTATAAAATGAGCATAATAATAGTACCCACCTCAAAAAGGATTAACTACTCTATATAAGAAAGTACTTACCACTATACCTGACACCACAGTAAGCAAAGTATACATTTTGGCTAATATTATATGAATACAATTTCGACTTTCATCTACATGAAATATATGATTTCCTAAAAATATGTAAATGAAAAGAAATTAAAAACTGAGTAGGTAAATACTTAAGAAATTAGAAAAGATAGTGAAAATTTTAGAATGGAAAAAGGCATTGGACCTACTTTATAAAATTGTTTTATAAGAAGAATACTAAGATTTATGTCAACTAAATATTTCATAGCATGAAAAAGCATGATAAAATGTTTAATTCATTCTTTTGGGCTAGCATAATCCTGGTACTAAAATCACATGAAACAGCATGCATGTACACACAAACACACACCCTTTGGCTGAGTTTACTTATGAAGATAAACAGAAAAATCCTAAATACAATCTTAGTAAATCAAATCTTGTAATGTCTTTTTTTTTTTTTTTTTTTTATTTTTTGTAGAGACAGGTTTTCACCATGTTGGCCCAACTGGTCTCAAACGCCTCACCTCAGGTGATCCACCGGACTCAGCCTCCCAAAGTGCTGGGATTACAGGCATGAGCCGCCATGTCTGGCCACAATGTCTTTTTTTAAATATTAGGAAAAAAATCTCAGGAATGGGTTAATGTTAGGAAAAATACATTAACGAAACTCAGTATTATAACAGGTTAAGGAAAAAGAAATATATATATTTAATTACAGCGATAGATGTTAAAAAGCATTTTTAAATTCCACACTCAGCTTAATTAAAAAACAAACAAAAGTCTTAAGTTAACAGAGAGTATCTATGAACAGAAAATATCACACTTTATGGTAAAACACTAGAAAATCCCCAGTCATCAGGAACAACACAGGAAAATCTGCAATCTTCCTGTAAATCAATATTATGCTAAAGATTCTAATAATCTCAGTAATAGGAGACAAAAAAAGAAATAACATTTTTTGAAAAGCAAGGGACAAAACATCCCACATTTATAGGTAATACTATAACCCATTTAGAAATTCTAAGAAAGCCAATTTTCCCAGCTACTGGAACTAATAGGAAAATTCAGTAATATGAGCATCACAAGATCAACATGGAAAACACAATAGCGTTCTAAACACCAACAATAACCAATAAATAATCAAAAAGGATACCATCATATTTAGGACTCCATTGCAGACAACAGAAATCTCTCTAGATGGTTTCAATTGCAAGGAATTTTTTTCCATGTACTACAAAATTACTGAAATGGCTGGAGAAATAGGACTCACCTATGCTGCACTTCAGAACTAGTCTTCGGAATCATATTCCTCTATTATTGGGGCCTATTTCTCCCTTTCGGAATGAAAATGTCTATCCTATGTCTGTCCCACCATTGTATCTTGGAAGTAAATAACTTGTGTTTTATTTTACAGGCTAATAGCTGGACTTTGGACTTTTAAATTGATGCTGGAACAAGTTAAGATTTTGGGACTATTGAAACGGAATGATTGCATTTTGCATGTGAGAAAGACATGAGTTTTAGAGGGGCAGGGATGGAATGCTATGGTTTGGATGTGACTAGTCCCCACCAAGATTCAAGTCGAAGTCTGATCCCCAATGTGGCACATTGGACCCTACTGGAAGGTGTTTGAGTTATGTGGGCAGATCTCTCATAAATAGTGGGGATGAGTGAGTTCTCACTCTTGCAGTAATTGATTAAATTCTGTGAGACGGAGTTGTTAAAAAGAATCTGGCTTCTTCAGTTTCTCTCTCTTGCTTCCTCTTTTGCCATATGATCTCTCTGCACCTGCCTGCTCACTTTCTGCCTCTGCCACAAGTTGAAGTAGCATGAGACTCTCACCAGATGCAACTGCCTAATCTTGAACCTTCTAGCCACTAGAATCAGGAACCAAAGAAAACTCTTTTCTTTGGGTTCTTTATTTTTTTATTTCTTGGGGGTGATGGTGGTATTTTTTGGTGGTAGGGGATGAGATCTCACTCTGACAGCCAGGCTGGAGTGCAGTGGTGTGATCACAGCTCACTGCAGCCTCAATCTCTAGAACTCAAGTGATTGCCCCACCTCAGCCTCCTGAGTTGCTGGGACCACAGGTGCACTTCACCATGCCCAGTTGATTTTGTTTATTTTTTGTAGAGACAGGGTCTCATTATGTTGCCCAGGCTGGTCTCAAACTCCTGGGCTCAAGCAATCCTCCCACCTCGCCCTCCCAGTGTTGGCATGAGCCACTGCACCTGGCCTCAAACACTTTTCCTTAATAAAGTACATACCCTTGGACCCAAAAATTCCACTAAAAAACCTATCTACAGAAATGCTTACATATGGATATAAAATTTCATTTAAATTTCAGTATTCATAGATAGAAGGAATTAAAGAGCACTATTGTACAGCATAGTAACTATAGTTAATAATGGCGTATTATATTCTTGAAAATTGAGAGGAAAATAAATTTTAAGTATTTTCACCACACAAAAAAGATAAGTATGTGAGGTATTACACATGCTCATTAGCTTGATTTAGCCATTCCACAATATTTCCAAACTGTATACATATTTCCAAACTGTACAGTGTATGATAAATATTATTCCACAATATTTCCAAATTGTATACATATTTCCAAACTGTACAGTGTATATGATAAATACATACCTTTTGTCAATTAAAAACAACCCAAAAATGCTCACATATTTACACAAAGATATATGAATAGTGATGTTCCCTGAAGCGTATGTTTGGAAATTACTTATATCTGTTATTTGCTACATACCAAATAAGCCCAAAATTTAACTGCTGAAAGCAGCTATTTAATTTATCAAGTTTATATTTATTCATTTATAATTCTATTTATAGCTTATAATACTATTTATTTAGTTTAATAGTTTATAATATTATTTATTTAGTTTATAATTCTGCAGGTTAAGAATTTTGACTGGGCTAAATCAGACAGTTCTGGCCTTCACTGTGTTAATTCATATAAATGTGGCCAGCGGGTAGGTCAGTTGGGTGCTAGCTCATGTGGAGGCTTGCCTCTGCTCAACATGGCCTTTCTGATTCTACAAGGAACACTGGAGTTTGTTCACTGACTTTCTGATTCTACAAAGAACACTGGAGTTTGTTCACTGACAGCAGCCTCCCAAGAAAGAAAGTGAAAGCTAGGCCTCAAGACACCAAGGCTTAAGCTGATACGCATGGCTTCCCCCACAGTCTTTTGGTCAAAGCAAGTCACAAGGTCACTCCTAATTCAAGGTTTAAAGAAATAATCTCAACCTCTTGATTCAAGAAGCTACAATATCACATTGCAAAGGTACATGCACGTTGGGTCAGGTAAAGAATTATGGCCATTTTTTCAATCTACCATATTACCTACACACCCACCAATAAAAAAAAAGATAAACCTAAGAGACTAGTTGAATTTTGGCATCTATATGATAGAATATTATGCAGGTTTTAAATAGGATGAGGTCAATTTACATATTGACATAAAAAGTTTCCCAAGTCAAATTGTTGAAGCAAAAAATAATAATATAAGTTGTGTAAGAATACATGTTTATCTATTAAAGGATTAAAGGTAATAACTGAAGTGCCTGAAAATAGAGTAGAATGCTGTATTAATCAGTTCTCACATTGCCACAAGGAACTATGTGAGACTGTGTAATTTATGAAGAAAAGAGATTTAATTGACTCACAGTTCCACAAGCTGTATAGAAAGCAGGGCCAGGGAGCCCTCAGGAAACTTACAATCATAACAGAAGAGGAAAGGAAAGGGAAAGCAGGCGCATCTCACATGGCCAGAGACAGAGGAAGAGAGAGCAAAGGTGGAAGTGCTACACACTTTTTTTAAACAACCAGATCTCATGAGAACTCACTCACTATCACAAGAACAGCAAGGGGGAAATCTGCTCCCATGATCCAATCACCTCCCACGAGGGAGGCCTCCTCCTCCAACATTGAGGATTACAATTGGACATGAGATTTGGGTGGGGGCACAGAGCCAAACCATATCAAATGTAATATATAATGCCAGGCTATTTTTGAACTTTAGAAAAGGTGTCTATAATGATATTCTATAGGTTCTGGGAGCTACTGTAGGTTTTTAAACAGGAAAGCAATCAGATTGGGTTTATGTTTGAGAAAGACTGTTCCAATGTCCAGAAGAAAGATGAATGATAATAAAGCTAGCACTTACTGAGTACTTACTGTATCTTGAACATTGTTCTAAGTGCATTACACATATTATTTCCTTTAATGTTTACAATAATCCAAGAAAGTTGTTACTATTATTTTCCCTCATTAACAGATAAAGACCTTAAGGCAAGGAAGTTTGTCCAGGGGAGTTTGTCCGGAGAGTCTATAGAGTTACTGGTAAAAACATGACTTAAATACAAGCAGTCTGTACTAGACTCCACAATGTGATGTTACTCCTTTGTATTGAACGAGAATACAGACCAAGGACACCTAACTCTATACAGGTGAGAGAACTACTGAATTAATATTAGTCTATATAACAGATGATGATCATCTGGACAGAGTAACAATAAGTCTTGATAAGATTTTTGGTACAATAAAAAAAAAAATGAAGTTTCAAATAGAGGGAGGAGGGGCTAGGTGTGGTGGCTCACACTTGTAATCCCATCACTTTGGGAGACTGAGGTGGGTGGATCACCTGAGGTAAGGAGTTTGAGACCAGCCTAGCCAACATGGTAAAATCCCATCACTACCAAAAATAATTTTTAAAAAATTGGCTGGGCATAGTAGTGCATGCCTGTAGCCCCAGCTACTCTAAAGGCTAAGGCAGGAGAATGGCTTGAACTCGAGAGACGGAGGTTGCAGTGAGCCAAGATCACACCACTGCACTCCAGCCTGGGCAACAGAGCAAGACTTCGTCTCCAAAAAATAAATAAATAGAGGGCGGAGGAAATAAGGATGCCAACAGAAAGGTAAAAGAGTCAAGAATGTTTGGGGTTTCCAGCTTAGATAAACATTTGCATAATTAACTCAGACGAGGGATATAGAATGAACATCAGATCTGGTTTTGGACATGACGATAATTTCTAGATGAAGATGCTTTTGTTGATTAGCAACAATAGCTTGAGTGAATATGGTACAGGATGGCTAATAAAGAATATTCAGTTGACTGCACTACCTCCCAGTATTTAGGAGGTGGGAGACAGAGGATTAGTTTTTGAGAGTAGATTCTTCTCTCTAACTGTATAAGGGGCACTTTAATCTTTCTGAGTCCCAGTTTCCTTGTCTGTAAAATAGGAATACTAAAACTTACCTGCCAGTTTCAGGTGACTTTCAAGTGAGATAATAAACAGAAAAAATATGTTTGTATTAATCCCTTCTCACCCTGCTAATAAATACATATCTGAGACTGGGTAATTTATAAAGAAAAAGGTTTAATGGACTCACAGTTCCACATGGCTGGGGAGGCCTCACAATCATGGCAGAAGGTGAAGGAGGGGCAAAGGCACATCTTACATGGTGGCAGGCAAGAGAAATGTGTGCAGGGGAGCTGCCCTTTACGAAACCATCAGATCTCATGAGACTTATTCACTATCATGAGAATAGCATGGGAAAAAAAATAAACCCATGATTCAATTACCTCCCATGGCATGTGGGGATTATGAGAGCTACAATCCAAGATGAGATTTTGGTGGGGACACAGCCAAACCATATCAATGTTGTTGGCTATGAAATATATACACAGAAGATAGCATTTAAACAAACTTCATTTTAAAAACTTCAGTGCTTTAATAAGAGAATTCAACCTCACGTAGATGAAGTATTTCAATAATATCATCCCTTCTTATACTTAGTTAGCATTTGGTCTTCTTTGATGGGAGTCAGCAGTTAGAATGTAGTCATGAGAAATCAAAATGACTTTATGGATTTTAGTTTTTAACAAAATGTATATTTTCATAGTTTATTTAAAAAATTGGCTTAGATTATCTCTCTGGAATCAATATGCTGCACTTACAGAGACACTTTAAGAAAAAAGAACAGTGGCTTTTTAAGGATCCATAGTAAATGACTTGATTCTTTCCCAGGCAATGAATACATCCAGATTAATAAGAGCTAAGAGAAGTCATCCTTAAAACCCAGGCTTGCCCAAGATTTGGTCAGCCTTCAAGGCCCAATATACTTGCCACCTCTGAGTAGAATACTGTAGGGTAGTATTTAAGATAACATGCTTTAGAGACAGTTAGAGATGAGTTCATGTCCCAATTTCATTGTTTACTAGCTCCCAAGTTAGTCAGCCTCATCATGCCTTATGTCACTGCTGTGGTTTGAATATGTTCCCCTAACAGCATATGTTGGAAATTTTGTCCCCAGTGTAAGAGGGTTGGGAGACAGGACCTAAGAAAATGTGATTAAGTCATAAAGTCTCTCCCTTCATTAATAGATTAATGTCATTATCATGGAAGTGAGTTCATTATTGCTGGAGTAGTTTCCTCAAAAAAGAACAAGTTTGGCCTTCTTTCTCTTTCTCTCTCACCCTCTCACCTTCTTCCATGAAAGGACACACTAAGAAGGCTTTTGCCAAGCCATCCCCTTGACCTTAGACTTCTCAGCCTCCAGAACCATGAGCCAACAAATTTCTGTTCCTTATAAATTACCCAAACTCAGAAATTCCATTCCAGCAGCACAAAACAAAGACACTCAGGTTTCCCAGAAAATAGGCTCTGAGATAAAGATTGTACCTAGAAAGTTTCTTGAAGACTATGATCCAAAATGCCACTTTTAGCATAGGGAATGACATCGGATTGCACAGGGGTATATGTTACAACATGATATAGTCACAAGAAGAACTAAGGAGCTCTTGTGAATACAGTCACAAGAGGGAATTAGAAAAAGGAGTTTGTAGGCAGCAAAATCTTCCATTCAGTGAAAGAACACAGTACATAATCAATCATTCAGCTAGGAAATGTTTCCTTACTTTTCAGGGCTGTTTATCTCCTATAATCTATAGGAGCATAAGCATTTAAGAATCTTTACCAGACATGGTGACTTATGTCTATAGTTCCAGCACTTTGGGAGGCCAAGGTGGGCAAATCACCTGAAGTCAGGAGTTCAAGACCAGCCTGGCCAACATGGTGAAACCCATCTCTACTAAAAATAATAATAAAAAAAATAGCCCGGGGAGCAGGGGTGGTGGCGCATGCCTATAGTCCCAGCTACTCAGGAGGCTGAGGCAGGAGAATTGCTTGAACCCAGGTTGCAGTGAGCCAAGATCACACCACTGCACTCCATCCTGAGCAACAGAGCAAGACTCTGTCTCAAAAGAAAAAAAAAATCTTCCTCTCCCATCATCTTCTCAATATCTGCCTACAAACTCTTTTTTCTGCTAAAATGTTCCATGCAATAAAAAGCCACTGTACATAATGAACCATTCAGCCACGAATGGTTCCTCAGCCTCTAGTCACCAAGACTGGCCAAGGCCAACAGGAGGAAGAATGAGTGCCTGATTGCTTAATGGGGGTCTAGGTGGGGCAAGGCAGCAATCACTATTATGAACAAAAGTAGTTAGTTTGTTAGAATATAAAAACCATAAAAGAAATCACCTTCCCTGCTATTTGGTGTCTGTTCTCAATGTCTAGAATAGTATCCAGCACACGGTATGTATATTTATTAATAAATACTGGTTGAAGGGCCAGGCGCGGTGGCTCACGCCTGTAATCCCAGCACTTTGGGAGGCCGAGGCGGGTGGATCATGAGGTCAAGAGATCGAGACCATCCTGGTCAACAAGGTGAAACCCCGTCTCTACTAAAAATACAAAAAATTAGCTGGGCACGGTGGTGCATGCCTGTAATCCCAGCTACTCAGGAGGCTGAGGCAGGAGAATTGCCTGAACCCAGGAGGCGGAGGTTGCGGTGAGCCGAGATCACGCCATTGCACTCCAGCCTGGGTAACAAGAGCGAAACTCCGTCTCAAAAAATAATAATAATAAATACTGGTTGAATGAAGAGAAGATGCTTAATAAATGTTAGCTACTCTTATGATTAATAAGCCTTCCCTGATACTTCCAAATAGAAAGTATCTGTGTACTCTTATGACTTTGGTCCTGTCATATTTTTCTCTTCAACTTTTAAGTTCAGGGGTGCACGTGTAGGATGTGCAGGTTTGTTACATAGGTACATGTGTGCCATGATGGTCTGCTGCACAGATTATCCTATCACCTAGCTATTAAACCCAGTGTCCATTAGCTATTCTTCCTGATGCTCTCCTTTTTCCTCACTCCCCTCAGAATGGCCCCAGTGTGTGTTGTTCCCCCCACCCCGCCCCACGCCATGTGTCCATGTGTTCTCGTCATTCAACTCCCACTTATAAGTGAGAACATGCAGTGTTTGGTTTTCTGTTCCTGCACTATTTTGCTGAGGATAATGGCTTCCAACTCCATCCATGTCCCTGCAAAGAACATGATGTCATTCCTTTTTATGGCTGCATAGTATTCCATGGTGTATATGTACCACATTTTCTTTGGATCCAGTCTATCATTGATGGGCATTTGGGTTGATTCCATGTCTTTATGATTGTAAATAGTGCTGCAATGAACATATGCATGCATGTATAGAATAGAATGATTTATATTCCTTTTTTTTTTTTTTTTGAGACAGACTCTCACTCCATCACCAGGCACCAGGCTGGAGTGCAGTGGCACAACCTCGGCTCACTGCAACCTCCGCCTCCCAGGTTCAAGCAATTCTCCTGCCTCAGCCTCCCAAGTAGCTAGGACTACAGGCATGCACCACCACTTTGGGTGTATGCCCAGTAATGGAATTGCTGGGTTAAATGGTATTTCTGCCTCTAGGTTTTCGAGGAATTGTCACACTGTCTTCCACAATGATTGAACTAATTTACACTCCCACCAACAGTGTAGAAGTATTCCTTTTTCTCCACAACCCTTCCAGGCTCTTTTTTTTTTTTTTTTTTTTTTTTGCTTTTTAATAATAGCCAGTCTGACTGATGTGTGATGCTATTTCATTGTGGTTTTGATTTGCTTTTAACTAATGATCAGTGATATTGAGGTTTTCTACATATGTTTGCTGGCTGCATGTATGTCTTCTTTTGAGAAGAGTGTTAAAGTCCTTTATCCACTTTTTAATTGGGTTGTTTTTTTCCTTGTAAATTTGCTTAAGTGCCTTGTAAACTCTGAATATTAGACCTTTGTCGGATGGCTAGATGACAAAAATTTTCCCCCATTCTGTAGGTTGTCTGTTCACTCTGAGGATAGTTTACTGTGCTGTGCAAAAACTCTTTAATTGGATCTCACTTGTCAATGCTTGCTTCTGTTGCAATTGCTTTTGGTGTTTTCATCATTAAATCTTTGCCCATGCTTATGTCCTGAATGGTATTGTCTGGATTTTCTTTTTCTTTTTTTTTTTGAGATGGAGTTTCGCTCTTGTTACCCAGGCTGGAGTGCAATGGCGTGATCTCAGCTTGCCACAAACTCTGCCTCCTGGGTTCAAGCAATTCTCCTGCCTCAGCCTCCCGAGTAGCTGGGACTACAGGCGTGCGCCACCATGCCCAGCTAATTTTTGTATTTTTAGTAGAGACGGAGTTTCACCTTGTTGACCAGGATGGTCTCAATCTCTGGGCCTCGTGATCAAGTGATTCTGGTGCCTCAGCCTCCCCAGTAGCTGGGATTACAGGTGCCCGCCACCACTCCCACTAATTTTTGTATTTTTAGTAAAGACAGGGGTTTTGCTCTATTGGCCAGGCTGGTCTCGAACTCCTGACCTCAAGTGATTCACCCACCTCGGCCTCCCAAAGTGCTGAGATTACAGGCATTAGCCATGGCGCCCAGCCAAGATAAGGCCCCTAAGAGACAATTAGGTTAAAGTGAGTTCAGTAGGGTGGACTCTAATCTAATCTTACCATCATTATTAGAAGAGGAGATTAGGACACAAGGAGAGACACCAGGATGTTTGCACATAGAGGAAAGACCACATGAAGGTACTGCAAGGAGGTGGCCATCTGCCAGCCGAAGAGAGAGGCCTCAGAAGAAGCCATACCTGCTGGCACCCTGACTTTGGATTTCCAGAACTGTGCAAAATAAATTTTTGTTGCTGAAACCTCCCAGTCTGTGGTATTTTGCTATGGCAGCCCTAGAAAATAAATACAAGGGCTGGGTGCAGTGGCTCACTAACCCTTTCGAAGCTCATGGTGGGAGGATTGCTTGAAACCAGGAGTTTGAAATCAGCCTGAGAAACAAACCAAGACCCATCTCTACCAATATTTTTTTAATTAGATAGGTGTGATGACACACATCTGTAGTTCCAGCTACTCAGGAGGCTAAGGTGAAAGGATTGCTGGAGCCCAGGAGTTCAAGGCAGTAGTGAGCTATGATGATGCCACTGCATTGCAACCTGGGTGACAGAGTGAGACAGATGAAGAAATCAAAAGGAGGAAGGGAAGGGAAGGGGAGGGGAGGGGAGGGGAGGGGAGGGGGAAAGAAAGAAGAAAAGAAAGGAAGGAGGGAGGAAAAGGAAAGGAAAAAGGAAAGGAGAGGGAGTGGAAGGGAAGGGAGAGGGGAGGGGAAGAGAGGAGAAGAGAGGAAAGGAGAGGAGAGGGAGGAGAGGGAGGAGAGGGGAGGAGAGGAGAGGGAAAGAGAGAGAGAGAGGGAGAGAAGGAGAAAGGGAGAGAGGGAAAGAGGGAGGGAGGGAGGGAGGGAGGGAGGGAGGGAGGAAGGAAGGAAGGAAGGAAGGAAGGAAGGAAAAAGAAACAAAAAAGACAAATACAAAGCTTAAGAGTCTTTAGGGCACTATGGGAAAATAGAAACCAGAGTTGCAATCCCTTCCCTCCAGAGAGGAGGGAAGATAATACCTGTCAATATAGGATGCCTTGGGGATGAAAACTCTGGCCAAGAGTAGAAGCATTTTCTCAGAGAATGGCTCCCTACCCTGAGTTAAGCCTCCCATTATACCTCCATAGCAACCTGACTCAACCCTTCCAACACTCAGCAGACTCAGAATTACTCATTCATTGTTAGGTCTCTCACTGAACTACAAATTCCACAAGGCCTGGGACCAAAAACTACTGGGTCTGGGGCCAGGATTAAGCCAGTATGCACATACACACACACAGAGACACACAGACACACACACACACACCCCAATTATTTACAGCAGGCATCCTTTCTGATTGGTCCAAGTCAGTCCTGCATGATCACTATTTATGCCATACTAGTTGTCAAGAATTTTGAAAACCACTCCTGCTGATACTTTCAGAGGTTAACACAGGTCCCCAAAAACAGTAGGCATCTGATAAATATCTGTTGGTTGATGGGTTTGTTGCTTGGGTCTCAGGACGGTAAAAGGTAGAGTAGATTATTCACCAACTGACTATTAACCAACTTCTGCAACATGCCACGCCCTGGGCTCGGTGCTGGGTAACAAACGTGAGTCAAATGCATCCCCATGACTTCAATCAACTGCTAGCAATTGTCCAAAAGGAATAAACAAGGGATATAAAACCTCTGGGACCCAGGGCAAGAGCCAGAAGCCAGCTGAGGAAAGATATGGTCGCATAAAGGCTCCCAAGCTGCTAGGGCAGAGGCAAAATGCTTGATACAGGCAACAGGATGCCTGAGGTCAGGTGCGTTTTCCCCAGACCGTGAAGGACAAAGGGAACTTGCCCTTGCTCGAATCTATTTCTTTGGACCCCCTTGTCCTTGGGCTTCCAGTGACTGATCATCCTGGAGATAATGAAAAGATCTGTCATGTTCTGGATCATATAAAGCTTAAAAAGGGTTACATAGCTCAGAAACAATGGCCCACAAAGGATCGAGCACACTGAGCAGAGATCCAGTGTTCCATCCAGTGAACACTGAAGGGGCACAGGACACAAATCCGGTTGCCTTGGTCAAGAAGCCCTTCCTCAGCCTACGATACTATCATTTTTTTTTTAAATCACAGGAAAATGAAGGCAGTTGAACAAGAATGCAACATTTAGCTTAATTAGCCCCATCTTAGGAAAGGGTGTTGGTAAAAATTGGGGAGAAAATGTTCAGGGGCAAAAGATGGAATCATGAGGAAACCATCCTGGATCATAAATAATAGGGACTGTATCTAAACCCAGGAGCTTGAGAATTTCTTGGTTCTGCAGTGTCTCACCCACTAACTGAAGTCTATGTAAATAATGTAATGCCTGCAAACCCTGCGAGCTTCACCTGTTTTACTCTACTAAAAAACAGAAAACCGTGGAGCCAGAGACAGGAGACCACCTGCCCCTTGGACTGTTCAAAAACTTGGCTTGAGTTACTAGCTTTCTGCATTTGTTAAATTCCTCCCCTCTTGTACCCATCCAAAAGAGCTGAGATTACCAAAAGGATTTAAAGTATAGATGAGAATCTAAGAGCTCTCTCAACTTAGAAACATACTGCCCAGACTTCATTAAAATCAAGAGATGCTTACAAGCTAACATTTCCATTCCAATTTTAAATAATTCTCTCTTCTTTAATCAGAGAAGTATTTTAATAAAAAAGAAGAAACTTTAAAAAAATAAGAACTAAAACTGCAGCAAATGCCAGTTTATATCTTCCCCCCAAAAACATTTTTCTGATCAAATCTCCCCTTCTCTTTTCAGCCTGTGACAGAATGACACTTTCCTTATACCTGAATTGAATGCTTCTGTTATAAAGCCAATGAATGCTAACAGGCCAAGCTCCTGAACAGGCAAGAAGCAATGAGAATTCAGCGGAAAATAGCCCATAGAAAAATTTTATGAGCTGCAAATGTTACATTTCATCCTAGAATGTAATCTGCCTCCCTTCATAATCCTCCAGACTTCCAGCCCACCCCCAGGCACCTTTATTTCCCACAGAACCTGTGATGCTCAGTAATCCAGCAGACTAGTTAAACCGCGAGCACTAGCCTTTCTTGAGGTTTGGGTGTGTTCTGTTTTGGGTTATTTTGCCTTGTTTTATTTTACTTTCCTGGTCATTGATTCTTGTGAAATCTTAGGAGCCTAAAATCTCCCCAACCCCTACCTTTCTTGAAGTCAAGAAAATTAATGAAAAACAGTCATGCGTGGGAATACTCTATTATGAAAAAGGAAAACTTGGTGTAAACATATTATTTGAAGGGACTTGCAGGTGGACCTGCAAGGTCAAAGCCACACAAAACCAAACAGTAAGGTCAAGTTCTAAAATATTTGTATGCCACTGACTGCAATGAAGGGTAAAGTATGCCCTAATTAAATTGCTAAATACTTTATATCTGTAATGAGCGTAGGGAAAGGAATCTATTGTTTCATTTCAGCATCCACCTTTAGGAAATTTTTTGTTTAAACTAGCTTTATCAGTTGTACTGAATTGGAGCATGACCAAACCTCTATTTAGAAAAATGGTTAGCTAAATCTTTCAGAGAGGCAGCATCTGTATGCACATCATGTGGCCTGTTACCCATTTTGCGACCTGGTGTAAGATGCTTAGTCACTCTGAGCCACATTTGCCTTGCTACCAGATGGGAATAGTAATATCTAATTTGCAGTGTGGTTATAAGAGCTAAATAAGTAGTGCTTCTGAGGTGTACAGCACTGGACAGAGAAGACTCTTGATTAACGTTAGGAATGACGGTCATCAATGATGGCAATGATGACGAAGGCGGTGATGATGAGAATGTAGATGAGGATGGTGATGCTGTAGAAGAAGATCAAGGCTAACGTTGCCTCTCCACAAGCTACTGATTTCCATCTTTGAGTGTCAAGACTGATTCTCAATACTATTGCTCATCTGTAGATTCCTACTCTGGAGATGTTCCTCAGCCCATAGAGTTAAAAAATAACACCTGAGTGCCAAATAGCCACCAATTCTAGGCCAGAGACAGGATAGAACAAAGGGTCAAAGGTAGAGATTTGACACACACGTATACACGCACACATACATGAGAACCCCATCGCCAACAAATCCATCTCCTCAGGGGAATGCCTCTCCGGCATGCTGCATTCATCAGTCAAAGCATCTATCATGGGTTCACTCTGCAGACCTGTCTACACCACAGAGGTCGCATTGCAGACTTGGGCTCTCATCTTGCTTTAACCCAGATGTTTACTGGGACCTGATACTGTCTGTGATTTCTCACAAGCCTGAGACGTGGAAAACTATCACAATACAATATCGTCAAAATGAATCTTTGTCACCTGGTCATTTTCATGTTAACAATTGGAAACAAGACTGGGGGCTCTTTTTAAACATGAGATTTAGTAGGGGACAGGGGACTGAAGATGGGGTGAGGTTTGTTATGAAGCATGGTGGTAATAAATGTCACCAAGTGGGAAATATTCTAGCCCTATTTCCAGGAACCAGAGGCAATAGCTCAAGGCAGAAAAATGACAATAATTACATTTCTCAGAAGCCTACAGCATGTATAAATCTGGTGTATTAAGCCCTGCTTGTGGATTTGCTTTCCAAATCTTATTTTGGCAGCATCCTTCCTGGGAGCTGAAGTCCCCTATTTCTTCCTAGAGACCTAAGGTAAATTCTGCCTTTGCAAAGAGTAACTACTGTTAGAATGTTTCTTTATTTTTGTTTAGGCAGTGCAAAGTCCCGCAATCTTTTCATTTCTAGCTGGTGAATTACTAGTCATAGGAAAGAGGAGGGCAGATGAGTGCCTGGGTCAGAGTCGTCCCTCTGCTTCACATGGCCATTGTATGGGGGATTTCTCCCAGCTGCCTCCCAGATGAGTCAGACTTGAACCTGAGCTTATGTAATAAACCTCTGAAAACCACTGCTCAAGCAGTTTCCAAGGGACTAAGCTGCCGTCCTCAGTCAAGCTGGCTTTAAGACTTCATCAGGAGATCATGCTGGTATATATGTGTGTCTAGAAAAATACATTCACAATTCGTCACACTGAAGGAAAGGATTGGGTGTGTCAGAGCAAAGCTCAGTTTTAAGGTGCAAATGCTGGACAGATATGAAGGACTTTTAAAGCCATATGCTTTCTAAATACAAAGGCAAATTAGAAACCTTCCTTTTAGTAGCAAATTTTACACTTTGGAGTGAATTTTGAATTTCTGGATCTGGTATCAATCAAAGCATTAGAATATAAGATTCTATATTTGAAGGGCCTCAGTGTTCACAAGTCTTAAGTCTTAACAACTAAAAAAAAAAGAAAAAAAATATATTAAGAGAGACATTCTCTGCTGAAAAGAATGCTCTAAGAATTACCACCATCTGCCTTTCCAAGCTGAAACCCAGTAAACGGGTTTCGGCTGGTAGGGAAAAGAACAATGGAGAGGCCAGACAGAAGAGAGGCCTGGGGCAGGGTGAGGGGGGCAGGCCCATCCCCCGCCACTTTAGGATCTGCCCTCTTAAAGACCTGGTACAACTCACCAACATCCCACAAGAGTATGAAAACATTCAGAAACTTGAGAGAACATGGACTAGAATAAGTGAATCAACAGGGGTATTGTGGAACAGGTCTGTTAGGCCATTCTTACCTTGCCATAAAGGAATACCTGAGACTGGATCATTTATTCTGGGAAAGCCTCTGGAAGCTTTTTCTCACGGCAAAAGGTGAAGTAAAAGTGGGCAAGTCACATGGTAAAAGCAGGAGCAAGAGAGAATGCAAGGGAGATGCCACACACTTTTAAACAACCAGATCTCATAAGAACTCAGTCACTAGCACAAGGACAGCACTGATCCGTGAGGGATCTGCCCTCAGGACCCACCACCTCTCAGCAGGCCCCACCTCCAGCACTGGGGATTGCATCTCAACATGAGATTTGGAGGGGACATCCAAACTACGTCAATGTCCAACTCCATTTATTCTGAAGTAGTGGTAATGTCACAACTCTCACAAAATTAAAATCAAAAATAAACATAAAGCAGGAACACCATGTTACAGAGAGATGTACCTCCATAAGTTTGCATGTATACTTAAGATACGGTGAGGGAGGCACATTTATTCTCTACCCCTTATGTCTCCAGAGAGGGGAGAGAATTTCCACTGTCGCTGCCCAATGTGGAAACTGCAGGAGGGATACTGTGACCTTCTTCCTCCTCCCTCACTATCTGGTCCAGAAGAAAAGGAGAATAACCCATCTGATTGGAGAGTTTGGAGACAGAGGGAGAACTAAGTATGTCCATCAGGGCCTCTGTGAAGGGGCTGTGCCGAAGAGCCAAATTCAAGACTCACATTCTCCGCTTGTCCAGGGAGAGTGAGCTTCTGAGACCCGCTCTTCTCCTGCAAGCAGGAGGCCACATGTTGATCAGGCTGTAGACAGGTCATTCAGTTCATTGAGCCCAGGAGTTTGAGACCAGCCTGGGCAACATAGTGAAACCCGATTTCTACAATAAATACAAAAATTAGCCAGGCATGATGGCATATACCTGTAGTCCCAGTTACTTGGAAAGCTGAGGTAGGAGAATCACCTGAGCCCAGGAAAGGTTGAGGCTGCAGTAAGCCATGATCATGCCACTGCACTCCAGCCTGAGTGACAGAGTGAGACCGTCTCAAAAGAAAAAAAAAGAAGGGATGCTGAGAAGTTCTTTGTGGCCACACATCTAGGTATCATCACCTAATCTAACTTATACTAGAAATAAAGCAGAAATGTTTGTTTGCTATTTTTCTTTTTCTTTCCTTATTCCAAGTAATTGTGGTCAAAATAGACATAAATAAAACTTGCTATTTTAACCACTTCTAACTGTAGAGTTCAGTGGCACTAAGTATTGTCACGTTATTGTGCAGCCGTCACGACCATCCATGTCCAGAGCTTCTCGTCTTGCCAGCTGAGACTCCATACCCACTAAACAGTCGCTCCCCATTCTGCCCTTTCCCACCCTCTGCTAACCACCATCCTACTTTCTGTCTTTATAAATGTAACCACTCTAGGTGCCTCATATAAGTGGACATATGTGTCCTTTGTGTGTCCATTTGTGACTGGCTTATTAAATGAAATAAGACATTATTAATATATTATAAATTATTATTTATTAATATGACAGAAATGAAATAAGCCATTATTGCTTATTAAATGAAATAATGTCTTCAAGCTTCATCCACGTTGTAGCGCGTGTCAAAATTTCCTTCCTTTTTAAGGCTGAATAATATTCCATTATACCTATAGACCACATTTTGTTTGTTTATTTACTCATCTGTCAATGGACACTTAGGTGGCCTCCACCTTTTGGCTACTATGAATAATGCTGCTGTGTGCAAATATCTACTGGAGTCCCTGTTTTCAATTCTTTTGGGGGAATACTCAGAAGTGGAATTTCTAGCTCTATCTTTCTGACTCCTCCATTCATCTCTGAAACAGTCCTTATCTCAGGACTGGAGAAGAGTGTTACTTATGACTCTGTGAACCCCCAAGAGACATAGCTTCCATGTCTAATTCTACCCACAGGCTCCCTGGGGACAGGAGTGGAGAGACTAAAACCACCCATGTTACTTCCTCCATGCACCTGGCCCAAAGGTGCCCTGGCTGCAGCCCTGCCCACAGAACTCCTGTCCTCCCATGTTTCTAATGCACATCTCAGACCAATCATCTGTATTCCCAAAGGCCTTTGTCCTATACCCCAGGGTTTCTTTGGAAGAATTCTATTTCTTCTGCCTCTCTTGATCCTAGTTTCTTCCAAGGGTTCCTGTGGTCATGTGTGCACAGACAAATGAGACTACACCTTCTCAAACAAGATCTTCCCCTTCCTATGTGAAATTATCCATCTGGCCCAGGCAATTAGTCTTTGAGAAAAATACTGAACTACTCCAATCATACAAAAACATGGTGCTAAAATCCCACAAGCAGGCAGAACAAGTATTCCACAGTAATTATTATCCCTTAATACTTCTTTAGTATCAAGTTTTACCTTCTCAAAATTTGACTATCTCATCTAGCTTGATCTCTACAATCTAAATAACTAATACACTGAGTCAATACCACCCAATTCAATCAACTGGGTGTTTTTGACTTTTTTAATGTGTAAAGTGAGCAGCAGTTCTCCCCATCAACATTCCTCTATCAGCTGGGAAATATTCTACTTTTCCTTCAGTTAACAGTTACTGCCCACAATGCCAACCCCTTGGGTCTGTGGATCATAGAAGCTTGAGCTCCCAGCTCAAGTGGTGGGAAGTGGTGGATACTGTATCCATTCTGAGCTGAGTGGTGGATACAGTATCCACAGAAGTGGTGGATACTGTATCCATTCTGAGCTGATCTTAGTACTTTAACCTGATCAAGCATAGTGATTGGTCCAAGAACTAGTCACATGACCCATGCCTAGCCAACAAGAATTCTTATCCAAGTTTTCTCAAATTGGAGTTAGGGTAAGAGTCCCTTCTTCTCAGGCTACTCTGGGAAGATTTGAGTCTGGAAGCTACTAATCATCGCTCTCTCTCCTCCAGAGAAGGCCAGATGCTGTAGGGACACTGAGGCTGACATTCAAAAAGAAGTCAAGTCCAAGGAAAGCAAGTGCCTGGCTTCAGTTTTTCCAAGTCATACCCTCTCTTCCCATCTCCCCAAGAAAATTAATTTCCCCATTGATCTAAACTAGTTTAAGTAGAATTTCATCAATTGCAAATAACAATCCCAAATAATTCAAAAGGTAAGCCCCTTGGGGACAATCAATTCACAAATCTGACCAACCTGTCTGAGTACCCACTATGCGCAGTTATAGTTTCCATTATCAATAGTATAATTTTAAACACAGAATAGATGAGAAACAAATGTGATGAATGTGAAATTTCTTCATTTATAAAAAAATATTTATCACCTAGGGGGCCTTCTAAGATCCTCATATTTCCATTTGGAAACTAGATCTTGCAACCAGAACCTGATAGACAAGAATATAGGACCTAGCTAGATATAGACACATGGCCTGCAGCCTTCCTCTGAATCTGGCCTGCCAGTCTAATGAGCCCCCAACTCCCAATTCCACCTCATATATGCATCCAGCATCCCAAACTGTGCAGATTAAAACAGCTTTTGCAACAGAATGCTCATCACCTCATATGTTGACCTTAAGGACAGATCTGGGCTCCTAGCAGGCTTGGGGAAAGTAGGATAAACTGGGGGTGATATTCTAAATATTTAACAACCAGAACTGCAGGGACACAGAGCAGTCAAAAGCGAGGCTAGCTATTGAGAACTCTATATTTGAATATAAGCCTCGAGGTGGAGTGGGCGAAAAGCTATGACTTCAGATTCTGGAGCAAGCTCAGATTTGGGATTGAGAGAACCCCAGCAGGCTGACACAGAGAGGCTTCCAAAGAGACTTCCATCACTCATTTATCTGCCAGTTGTGAGAACAGACAGAGGATATGGGGGTAAATGAGACAGGGGCCTCTCTGTCTCTATTTTTATAGTTTTCTAATTACTGCCACTTCAAGCTAACACATTGCTTTGTTACATGTGCTAACTCCTTCAGAAGGGTGGTAGCCAAGGCCCCTGTCCTAGGTACCTTCCTGTCTCTTTTGGGTCATTACGCAACAGTATTTCAAGCATAATTAAAGGCTGTGCACATTGTAACTTCTATGTTTCAAAGAATCAGAGTTCAGTAGCACGAAAAAGTGTTCTAAGCCAATTCAAATCTTTACTCAGATTCTTGAGAAAAATGACAAAGGACACTGCATTCCCAATGCATAGTAAAATATTTTAAATATCCTTTGGGGACAGTTTTATTACTGTCATTCCCTCTCCCCATGTCATCCTTCTCCTTCACCCAGCAGTAGACTCCAGAAAAACTTTCTCTCTGATGGTAACTCTGAAAAACTCTCCTCTCCAGCTTTAAATGTTCCCCCACACTCTCCCTACTAATATTATTTGCCCTGAGTTTCCCAGTCATCATAGAGGCTCCCAGACCTTTCATGTCTTTTCCTCCCATCACACCGCCCTTCTGTTTCACCTGCTTCTACCTGCCAGCCTCCCAGCAAGCAGAAGCCATTGCTAGAGGGCTGCTTCTTCCAGCAAGGAGAAATGGGGACTCGGTGCTGCCCAACTCACTCTTGCTCCCCACAGAAGGGAGCTTGTGAAGCATTTGCTTTTTGCAAAAGAAAATTCTACCGGAGACTTTCTGGAGAATGGAATGCTTCATCTGCTTGCATGTGTCTCCAGTTCATGTGAGTTTTCGTTCTTTTCCTAGCTTTCCATTCCCAGTTCTTAGAGGTGCGCTATTTGTATGTGGAGGAACTCCCACAACACAACCAAAACAAGCCTGATTTTTAAAAATGATCAAAACTTGTATTGACGTTTTTGCACAGAAGATATACAAATATCCAATAAGCACAGGAAAATTTTCTTGATGTCACTAATCATTTGGGAAATGCAAATAAAAACAAAAAAAGAAATACCACTTTACCCCTATTAAGATAGCTATTACCAAAATAAATAAAAAAAACAGTGTTCACAATGATTAGGAACAATTGGAACCCTTGTGTATGAATGGTGGAAGTTTAGACTGATACAGACACTATGGAAAGTAGCAATCCAATTTCTCAAAATATTAAAAATAGAATTATCATATGATCTAGCAAGTCCCCTTCTAGGTATAAACCAATAGACTTGAAAAGTAGAGACTCAGATATCTGTATGCCAATATCCATGGAGCATTATTCATAATAGGCAAAAGGTAAAGCAACCAAAACATAAACAAAATGTGGCACATACAATCAGTGAAATATTCATATTATTCAGCTTTAAAAAAGAATAAATTTCTGGTACAAGCTACAATATGGATAAACCTTAAAAACACTGTGCTAAATAAAATAGCCAGACATAAAACGACGAATATTGCATACTTCTACTTATATGAGGTAACTAATCAAATTCATAGAGACAGAAAATAAAATGGTGAAACCAGGAGTTGTGGGGATGAAGGAATGGAGAGTTACCGTTTAGTGGGTAGAGTTTCAGTTTGTGATGATTGAAAGTTCTGGAGATGGAGGGTGGTGATGGTTAAATAACAATGTAAATGTACTGAAGGTTGCTGAATTATACACTTAAAATGGTTAAAATGGTAAATTTTACCTTGTATATATTTACTACAATGAAAAAGCTATAAAAATTTAAAAAACAATAATTATACAAGAGAGTGTCTATAGGTGGGGTCAGCAGTCAGCACAGGTGGTGCCATAGGTGGGTGTCTGAGCCCAGGATGAGTGAGGAAGGCTTCTACGCAGGGTGGGGACAGAAGCAGCAGCAGCCTGATGCAAGTGTCTGGGTTCCTACGGAGCAAAGAAAGCACCTGAACAGCAGAAGGATCAGCTACAGCAGAGAGGTTGGTTACACACTGGGTGATTGATCCCATCGGTAAACATACTAAAGATAACGAGCAGCAGGTTTCTCACTGCCACAGAAGAAACGTATAAATATCAGAAAAAAAGAAAACAAGAAAGAACTCTGTGTTGTTAGATTGTAACTGGAGGCATCAATGTGAACTCATGGCTTGAGATAGGTAAGTAAGTAGACAATAGACGAAGAAAGGAAACAGAAGAGAGAGAAGGATGGAAGGAAGGAAGGTAGGAAAAGGGGAAGGAAGGGAAGGAAAAGGGGAGGGGAGGAAAGGGAAGGGGAGGGGAGGGGAGGGGAGGGAAATAGATGTGAAATGGGAGGAGTTTTCCCTTATCCCCCGTGCAGGGTATGCAATGGGGGTGTGGCTTGCTTCTTTGGTGCCCCACAGCTCAAACCTCTAGGGGGAGCATGCAGATAGGCAGGTCCTGGCGAGTGTGGGCTCCAATCCCTGGCAGCATCTAGGGTTGAATGTTTACAGCTCCCGGAGCCCTAGTGGGCGGGTGTCACAGTGTGCTCTTTCGCCTGTCTGTAGGTGGCTAGTGTTAATCAGCTCAATTCAACCCTCTGCCTTATTGTAAGAATAGAGGGCTTCTGTATCCTGGGGTTCTTGCCCTAGTGTACCAGAAAAATCAGATCACGTGTGGGCTTAGAGAATGAGTACAAGGTTTCATTGAGTGGTGAAGTCACTCTCAGCAGATGGATGGCGAGCCAGGAGAGGGAGAGTGGTTGGGCTGCTTAGCGGCCGGGCTCTCCTCCAACCACCTTGGCCAAATTGCCTTTGGTGTCCACGTCGTTCTACCATCAACAGACTGCCAGTGTCTGCCGGTGTGTTCCTCTCGATGTCCAGCTGCTTGTGTATGTGCCTGCTAGGGTCTCGGGATTTTTATACGCACAGGATGGGTGGCATGGCAAACCAGGGTGGTCCTGGGAAATGCAATATGTGGGGGCAAAAACAGGAGTGCCTGTCCTCACTTAGGTCCGTGGGCACAGTCCTGAGGGTTGAGCCCTCACCAGAGGCCCCACCTTTCTCCACTCTGCACTTCCCTGACTCCCTCCCATATCAGATGGATGACATACATACATAGAATGTGAATGTGACTATCTGAGAGAGAGAATATGTGTATACATATTTCAACTTGCTCTCTCCACTGAGAGCACCTGAGAACAGCAATATCCCAAAAGCAATGAGATCTAGTTTCTAAATGTCATTTTCCAGTCAAAGGAATCAGCATTCCTTGAAGAAGTGTCTGATTCCGGGACTGAAACAAGAAAAGTACAAGATCAGCTGGGAATGTTTTGTTCCAAAAAGTAAGAAAATGCTCAAACAATGATGGGGACATGTCAAAGGATACAGGGGCCAGCTTTAATGGGTGTCACCTGGTGAAATTTGAACATCAAAAACATAATGATAGTAACAGATTAAAGCCATTAAATAAGTAGGAAAATATAAGTCCATCTGATAAAAATAGATATGAAACGGCTGAATAGTCCCATAGAGAGTTGTTTTTGGATAAACATAGAATAGAAATTGACCCTTCTGCTGTTAAAGCTTGAAACTTTTATTTGTTTTATCCTAGTTCCTACCTCAGGAAAGGACTTTCAGACCTCTCAGGAAAAAGTACTGAAGAACTGGAACTCACCAGATCACAGCACTTGATGCCTCCTTACCCTGTCCCTAGTTCTTGTTTTCTTACACATTGTTATATTTCTTCCTGGCTCTCTAAACCCCTAGTTTTAGTCAACAGGGAGATGGACTTGAGACTGAGCTCCCATCTTCTCAGCTGCAGCACCCAATTAAATTCTTCTTCTTTGGCAATACCTGTCATCTCAGTGATTGGCTTTCTGTGCAGTAAGCGGCAGAATCTAGACTGAACCCCTGGTGTTTTGGTAACAAAGCTCTAGAGAGTTTTGTGATGAATGAGATACTTATACAGATTCAAAGTACCTCTCTATCAAATGTTTATTAAGTATAAAGGAAAATGAATAGTGTTACTGTGGAGAAGCCCTGCAGACACATTAATCAAGTAGTCAAAGTGAGCAACCTCAGTTATTAAACAGACCGAAATGCTAGAGTGCAATCACAACATCTCATCACTTTTCTGACATTCCTGCCAAAAAATTGTAACTTGAGTCTAATGAGGATGAAATAGCAGAAAAATCCCACCTGGTGGGTATCATGCCTCAAATCTTCAAAAGTGTAAAGGTCGTGAAAGTCAAGTAAAGACTGCGGACTGTCACAGACAAGAAGAGACTAAGGAGACATGGCAACAAATGCTATAAAGGACATTATTGGAATAATTGTCAAAACGTGTGGGGTCTGTGGATTAAACATAATACATTAATATTGACTTTCTGCCTTTCATTATTATATTGTGGCTATGCAATAATATTCCCTTATTTGTGGGAAATAAACACTGAAGCATTTAGAATTGATGGAGCATTATTGAAAAGTTTCTGTCAAATATCTCAGTAGGAGTATTCTTTTTACCATACTTGGCAATATTTCTGTAAGTTTGAAATTTTTTGATATTAAAAATTACTTTAAAAATAATATGGGACAGCCCATTATACATTAAATGTTAAAAGCAGGACATGAAATTGTGCAAACTTGAAGAGCTAAATTTTCTTAAAAAGACAATGCACTCCCAAAAAAGTATACCAAAATAGTCATTGACTCTAATTGAATTATGTGCAACAGTTTTCTTTATACTATGTTTTATTTTTCAAATTTTATAGATGGCATGCATTATTATTAGTGATTATGTCCTTTTTCTTTTATAGAATTTAATGTTATTCTGCCTCTTTGATGTTCTGCTATTTTTCTGTTATGGCTAAAAGTTAATTTGTTTTTATTAACTTTTTTTAAAACTCTGTGCATTCCTTTAATGAGACCTTGTAGCTTTCTTTAAAAATGAAATTTTTTTTTCCATTTTACATTGAAGTGGTTCCTCTTTTCCATTATATCCAAGTTAATTTTCAGATTCTCTTATTAGATATTTTTAATCTTCATCTTTCTTTTTTCTTTTATATTCATGCTTAATTTACTTAGCTTTGTTTCCACATTATTAATTCTCTCTTCAACTATTTCTAGTCTACCATTTCATGAGTACCTTTTTTTTTTTTTTTTTTTTTTTTTGAGACGGAGTTTCGCTCTTGATACCCAGGCTGGAGCGCAATGGCGCGATCTCGGCTCACCGCAATCTCCGCCTCCTGGGTTCAGGCAATTCTCCTGCCTCAGCCTCCTGAGTAGCTGGGATTACAGGCACGCGCCACCGTGCCCAGCTAATTTTTTGTATTAGTAGAGACGGGGTTTCACCATGTTGACCAGGATGGTCTCGATCTCTTGACCTCGTGATCCACCCGCCTCGGCCTCCCAAAGTGCTGGGATTACAGGCTTGAGCCACCGCGCCCGGCCCTTTTTTTTTTAACTTCAATGACTTCATGGTTTTTTATTTCTTGAATTTCTACTTGGTCTTCATCAAATCCACCTTTTCTTTTCCCATAATTTTCTCTTCTTACCTAATAATTTCTATTTCCTCTCTTATCTCTTTGAATAATATAAATATACCTATTTGAAACTCTATACTTGGTCTTCATCAAATCCACCTTTTCTTTTCCCATAATTTTCTCTTCTTACCTAATAATTTCTATTTCCTCTCTTATCTCTTTGAATAATATAAATATACCTATTTGAAACTCTTAGATTATTGTGTTACCTACAGTTATTAGGGTCTAAAGTTTAGCATTTCTTGCATCTCTGACTCTTACACAAGACTCATATGCAGTTGTTCATTTGCAAGTGTGATTCATCACATTTCTCTGTAATGCCATTTTCATTGTAGAGTCTTATATTTCCTAGCCCTAGCTTCCTTCTCAAAACAGTACTTTCTCCCCATATGCACTTGGCCCAAAGGATCACCTGCTGCCTGGATTCCTGCCCTATATTCCTGGAGAGCCCCCTCTGGCCTCTGTAATGATTCCACCACTGAGCACTGTACAGACCACACCTGGGATTCCCATGACCTTTAATCAACATAGCTGAAGCTCCCAGTTGCTCCTCTCTGGATCCTACAGTAGGACTAGAATCTCACAGCCAATTCCTGGCACCATCTTCTTCTCCCATGAAAGAGCATTTATACCTTCTCCTGAACCTCTTTTTGGATGCTGAGTTTTTCCCACATGCCTGCTTGAGCTTCCTTTCTTGCCTGAAAACTACACATAGCAAGGTGGAAGAGCTAGAGTCAAGTGTGGCCCTCTCCCACTCCGCCCATGCCTCTACAGCAACTCCCACTACCTCTGCTGCATTAGGCACACGGCTTATGGCTGCAGCTGTCTGGCCACAGTTATCTATCTAAGCAGTGCCCTTCATCCTGTACACCAGACCACCCTCATTTTCCTCTGTGGGCTCCAATTTACTTGAAGTTAAAAACTTCGTGTCAAAGGCACCAGGCTAAGCACTTTATGTACTTCCCCTCAGTCACTGTTCACAGTTCTAGAAGGTCGGTATTATCATACCCATTGTGCAGATAAGGAAAATAAGACTTAGAGAGGTAAAGCCCTTCAGAGAGGTCACACAGCCCAAAAGTGTGAAAGCTCAGAATCAACCCAGGCCAGTGACTCTAAGTCCCTCACTGCCCTCTTTGCCCACATGGCCTTTTCCTTTGAAACATAAGCCAGGCACATCTCCCGCTCTAGAAAATGGGAAGTAAATCTCTAGCTTTCCTCTAAGCTACTCTGCAGAGCATTTCAGGCACTGACTTCTCAAATTTCTTTCAGCCACCAGGAATATGCAATCTTCATTAAATTAGCAAATGGCCCACAGAATAAAGACTGCACTAAAGTAGATCACGATGGGCCTTCAGCTTTTCCTAATGATGTTTCACGTGTCCCCCCTGCAGAAGCCAGTGTCAGGGTAAGAGGTGGCCAGATTCACTCCCATTTTTCCCAGGAAGAGCCACTTAATACAATAAGATCTCAGACCTGTCAGAGAGTTTGTCTGAGCACTGTTTCCTGGAAGAGTGATTTTATAAGTTCTATTTACATTAAAATAACCTCCATCTCAACTCTCAAGGCCACTTTCTATTGCAATTGACCAGGGAGGTAGAGATGCATTCCAACAGAAAGAAACCAGAGTGAATTTGGCTGATGCTAAATTTACTGCTTTTACCCTTTCCCATAAGGGAGAAAAAAAACCACACAACTGCTTTTTAATTCTGCCATGGCAAAGTTTGAATATGTGAACTGTCATCTCAGCCTCATGTATATTAACTAAGAATCCTGGAAGACACATCTCAGATTCTCTATGCCCACCATCTTCCTGGCATAAAGATAAACCCACTTAAAATGAGTAGTATTAATTGGATGCTAGAACCATCTCACATATTAATAACATAAACCCCCATACTCAAACACTTCTTCTCCTCATCCAATTTCCTAGTTTTGCTGCATATTTTACTGCTTAGACTTGAATAAAGGCATATATTACTTTTTCAACTCTACCTCTGTCTTTGGTCCATGAGTAAGTTCAGGACAGGTCCAGGTGTGACCAGAAGTCACCCATCAATGGCCCCACTCACTGGAGCCAGGCTGAATCTCATGCAGGTTTTCAGATGTGTTAGGCTTTCTCTTGCCTGTGGTCTGCATCTCTGCTATCCCTCTGCCTAAAGCAGGACTTCCTGCCTTTCTTCCCCTAATTTTAATAGGCTCGTTAGCTAATGCCTATTCACCATGCAAATTTCAACTCAGAAAGCCTTTCCAGAGCCTCCTCTCTACTCCAGGCTAGGTCAATTGTGTTCACATACCACCTGTGCTTCCCACCCTGCTGGCTCCATGAGGACACCGCACAGAAGCCTACCGCCTCTAGGATGATGGCTCTGGGTTCATCAAATATTAACTTCTCTTCAATCTGATTCTCTGACTGGAAAAGTGACCTTGGATGAAATCATGCTCTGCAGGACAGTTACAAATGGGACTACAAAAGATGAAAAGGTGAGTCCTTCATCCAGGTCTAAGACTACATTATGGAGCACTCACTGCGTGTCTTAAGCACGTGCTGATGCTTACCACAGTACTTATTAAATCTTCAAACAGCCATAGATATGGTTATGCCCTTTCTAGAAGGGAAATCTGAGGGTCTGAGAGGTTAGGAACCTGTCCCAGATGTCAGCAGTGGAGACAGGTTCAGACCCAGGACTGACTCCAAACTCTCACATATTCCTCACATGCTGACTGTCTCTGAGTGAGTATCCATTAGTCCAGAAGTTTCCTACCACTCTGGTCAACCTAATGACTCTTGTACAGAGTCCCTGACACAGTTCACCTTTTGGACTGTGTTTGTTATATTATTTAAGATATTCAATTCTGCTAGAAAAAATCAGAAATACCAAGAAGAAGAATAAATGAAACAAGTATAGAAACAAATAGCTTATCAGACAGAATTAAGCTTATGAGGCAGAATTCATTAGATGGGTTAAGTATGTATAAAGTAGCAACATAGGGTGACATGTTAGCATAGATTAAATAGAGCATGTGTGTGCTGAGCTTAAAATGAGATGGAAAGACCAAGAAGTATCAAATATTTGAGACTCACCAAATATACATGAGGCACAGGAGTTTCCAAATAGTCATAACATATTCAATACACATGGGGCACTCAATATTTATGCGGTCTGAAATCAGCCATTCATTGCTGACACCCATTCCAGCCCCACATGTCCTCTGCCAAATGAAATCCAGGGCTGCTGGCAAGGTAAAGGGTGAGTTACAACCATGGGCCAGGTGCGACTGCCCCTGCATCTCCCAATAGAGCAAGTTCGCTGTGTTGGCCCAGGCACTTGTCATCTGCCAAGCTCCTTGTTCAACCCAACTCTGATCTTGTAACCTAACCATCAGCAGGGAAGGCTGATGTAGCAAAGAGAGGTGAGGCTCTGCACTGCCCACTGCTCTTTCCCTCTCTGAGCACACACGGCAGTTTGTGGCCCTTCTCTTCCTACTACCAATGAATTGGAGTTAGCATCTAAAATGACACCTATTTGCCATCCTAAAATCTAAATTGTTGGTTCCCTCCTCTGGCTATAAATCAGAATCATTGAAGCGCTTTTACAAAGTACAGGTGTCTGAACTCTACCCATATGGATTCTGATTTCATCCTTCTGTGATGAGAATGAGGCATCGATAAATTTTAAAAGCTCTCCAGGTGATTATAATGAGTAGGCAGGATTGAAGGCCACTGGATGAGATGATCACTATACGGGCCTAATATTCAGTTACTCTGTGACCAGCTGTTGGCATGAAGATGGCAGAAATGATTGGGCCGGTTGAGCCAAGCTCTGGTGGCAAAAACATTAGATTGAGTTCTGCATAATCCAGGGTTCAGGAAGCATGGCCATTCTTCCCTGTTTGCATCCTCTCCTAAGTCCATTAAACAGCCACCCCACTCTTCTGGCTTCAAACTGTGTGTTTTAAATTAATATACTAAACTATGTGAATCAAGCATCTTAACTTGGTCCTTGAGCCTTTCTATTACGTGAGCTTTATGATAGCCAGTCTTGGAGTTAGCATTGTATGAAGATAATTTCCCATGGGATACCTTTGAGCCATTCTTTTCCCCTCAGAGGATGCCCTTGATGCCAGATTTATGAAAGCAAGCAACAGATTTGGAGTCAAGCCTCCTGTATTTCAGAATTATCTCAGCTACTAACCTCTTCAAGCTTTCATTGGCTCTAGATCTGTCAAATGAGAATGCTAATCCTTCACTCACAGAATTATTGTTAAGGTTAAATAATGACAGAGGTAAAAATATTTTGCAAAACCTTTGTCACTTGTATGGCTTTTTTTGTGACATGTGGACATAATATTTTTCTTTATTTATATCTCAGCATTGAAAAAAATCTTAATTCCTGTCTTTCAGTGGCAAGCTTACTGACTTGGAAAATGAGAGTCCCAAGGATTTAGCAGGATTGGGGATGTGTCACACGTCCTCATTCCCTCGGGAAAGCCACAGAGATGCTGCTCATAGCATTGGCACCATCGGGAAAAATGCCCACTCGGATCAAGTTACAGACCATTTCCATCTCTGGAAAGCTCCCTGGAGAGACACATATTCCCAGCCAACACTCCACCCACCCAGATAACCCTGTGCTGACTTGTATCACCACATGTTTGTTTTGCCTCTTCTTGAATTCAACATCAGTGGAACTAGAAAGGATCCCATTCTTTTCTCCAGACTTCTTGCTCATGGCTCAGCCAGGCAGGGCTCAGAAGCTGCAGCAGAGCTGAGCTGCAGTGGCTGAGAGACAACTGCTTGAACCCCAGCTGTGATCAATTATTGATTGCAAGGGTGATGTGCGGACACGAATCCCGGTGCCCTTCATCAGGCCGGGCAGCCTCAGGCAGTGCACCCAGTGCAGCCTGTTAATAATTTTAACACATTTCACGTGCACGGTTTGTTTCACCTCTCAAATAAATTAATTATGGAGACTTTAAAGGATTTTCAGAGAGAATCTCATTACTAACTGCACATTCTGCCCTCCCAATCAATAGTCTTCTCATTTTTACATAGCAAGTGGAAGAGAAAAAGGGGCTTAAAAAAAAAAGCTTCTTCCATTTCATCATCTCCAGCCTTGGCATTTAATAAGTGCTCTGAAACATGCTCGAATTCTCGATTCCCTCTGTGTGAGTCTGGGCAAATTAATTAACCTCTCTGAGCATCACCTTTAAAATATCACCACCTTAAATGTCCATCACCCTTATTGTCCACATGAGAAACTCCTATTCATTCTACAAAACCCTACTGCATGCATAAAGGGCAGAAGTTTGACACAGTGATAACATCACACTTTAGAGTCAGACAGTCCTCCTAGATTCAAATGTTGCTTCAATTTACTAGCTAAGGTGACTATGGGCAAGTTACTTAAGCGTCAGTCTCCTCACCTACAAAATGGTATCAATAAACATGAGTCACAGGTAGTTATGAGGAATAAGTGATAGAATGCATGGAAAGCCACTTCGCACAGGTAGGGCTGGACATATAATATGTGCTCAATATCTATTGGTTGTTATTATTCATTTATTTATTCCACAACTATGTAAGACAGACACCATGCTTAGGTACAAGCTTTCCATGACCCATTACCCCAATCCAAACCACCTCTCTTGACTGCATTACTTCTTTGCTTTGTTCTCCTTCTAGTAACATTTGGGTCACATTCTGTTTTATATTTAGTTGAGTGAGCTTTCTCCCTCTGTAAATGCTGAGCTTGGAGAGGGCAGGTACCAGTCTCACTTAGTTTTGCATCCACAGAGCTTAGCAGGGTGTGCGGCCCACAGCAGACACTCATGTTGGATGAACAGTTGGCATTTAAGGCCTCATAATACAGGCTGGTGCATTGGTGCTACAGGGGCATGGAAAAAAAAGAGCCCAGTATATAGCTGGGAGGCATGCAAAAGTGCTAGAGAAGGTGTCATCTAAGCCAAATCTTGAAGGATGAGTTGGAATTAGCCAAGATACGGAAGGGGAACTGCAAGGCTGGAGAGGTCCCTGAAAAAATGTTGCCACAGGTCCTGAGTCCCAACTCTCAGTGCCTGGGAGAGCAAAGCTGCAGAAGAGGCTTCTAATGTGCAGGGCCTGTAGTCACAGCACCCAGGGTGCCCCTGGCAGCAGACACTCCATGGGCCTTCAGACTAGAGATAGAGGTGGAAGCCAGATCTTGGGGAATCTTGGTGTGTGCTAAGGAACAATGAGGTTGCAGATGCTCCTCAACTTACAATGGGATTACATCTCAATAAACTCATCACAAAGTGAAAATACCCAACATTATAGCTTAGCCTAGCCTACCTGAAACATGCTTAGAACACTTACAGTAGCCTACAATTGGGCAAAATCATGAAACGCAAAGCCTATTTTTATAATAAATTGTTAAACATCTCATATAATTGACTGAATACTACACTGAAAGTGAAAAACGGAATGATTGTATGGGTACTCCAAGGATGGTTTCTATTGAATGCACATAACTTTCTCACCATTATTCACATTCAATTGAATATCCATTATACTCCTGTGATGTAACAGACACTAAATTATGCACAAAATTACATCAAAAAATAAGTTGTAGAATGCCCCTGAAGTCAAGAAACTACAGTATCTTGTAACCTTCACAAGAACCCTACAACGTTGACAGAGATATCCCCACTTCACTAATGATTTTTTACTACATTTTACTATAATCCCCATTGTACAAACAATTCCAAGTACGATTTTGCTTTGCAGGTTTTATAATTTAGTGATGGAGCTTAGATAGCAAACTAGGTATTCCTTACTTTTAAACATACAAGACACCCACTAAAAAAGTAAAAGTTGTAATAACACAATCCAGAACTGAACTGAACAGCGATTTAGCTATTTCTACATAAAGGTTTTTACCAATTCTTTTAAAAAGAAATTTTAGATACATATCAAAAGCCCACTGTATTATATCTCTTGCACAAAAGTATGCTTACACTAGCTGTATCCAGTTATTATTCCAAAGTGTGAGTATAGCCATTCTCCACTGAACTATTTTATAGTCACCAGAGGACACCTTACATGTTACAATAGACAAAAATAATATTTTTAATAGCCACACTATAGAGTAGCATTAAGAGCACAGACTCTAAAGCTAGGTTGCCTGGGTCCCAGTCTTGTGCTGCTTACCAGATGAGTGACCTTGTACAAGTTATTTATCTTGTCTAAACCTCAGTTTTCTCTTCTGTAAAGTGGAGATGATGATGATTATATCTCTCTAATAATCTGTTGAGTATTAAATGAGTTGATGTGCATAAAGCATTCAGAACAATATATTGCATATAGTCAGCACTATATGAGCATTAGCCAAAATTATTCTTATACCTAGATAATCTTTAGATCTCGATTGGGGTCCTGCCAGCATTACAGTCAAGATCCCAGTGCCCAGGAGTGATTGAATCAATCAATAAACAAATGAATGGATGTTGCTTTCACAAGGGGCATTTCTGGTAAGGGAGCAGCACATTGTCTTTGCACTAATTGGACAATACTCTGACCACCCAGACATGCACATCAGCAAGTGAGTTCCTTGAACTATGAGATCTAAAGAGAACTCAGAAATCGTTTTATCACCTACATAAAATCCAGCTCCAATTTTAAAATATCCTGTTCCTAAGAGCTTGACTCTAAGTTCACTTAACTCTGAATTAATATTTAAACATTATTTTCTATAGTGCCTCCAAAGAATGAAGTGTCTTCAGAAGAATAACTTTCAATTAATACTGAACAAGTAAAAGGGAACTACTTAAGATCAACACCCATCTTTTCCCTTACTTTATAATTAATGGCATAACTGCTTTGCTTTGGCAACTACAACTTACTATGAAAAAAAAAAAAAAACAAGCTTCAGGGTTGGGGACTGGGAGGAGTGTATGAAATACACAGTTCTACTTAGATATTCAGTATTCTACAGTCTCTTCTCATTTTTCCTGAGGCTTTGTTTGGAAGCTTCTGCCTTTTCTCCATTTTCACCCAATTTGCTGAGAACAATGATTTTAGCCTTCTGAATTTGTTTTGCAGGGAATTGAGATGTGAGCATATTACAGCCTTTAGAAATATTTTAAAAAGAACCATCTCTCAGCTGCTATCAGGGGATTAAGAGAAGCTGGGAAGCTGCTCTGTTTGGAGCTGCATGGAGGAGCTGGCGAACCAAGGGGCCAGGGGAAGGAATATTATAACTTAAAGCAATCAGGGAGAATGGAAAATGAAATTCACTATTGGAGCATCACAGGTAGCTCAGAAAACCCCAGTTCTGATCCAGTACTTGGGTAGCAGAAGACACAGTTGCTCCTGCCTGCCTGGCATCCATTCCATCGTCTTTCCTTCCCTTTGCAGAGTTCCTCATCCCTCACTCAGCTTGTAGATATCCAGTGGGATGGATCACTCTCATCCCTAGAATGACCATATAATTTCTTTTCAGAATTATGGCATTGAGAGAATAAAAGTTTTTTAAATTGTAATTATGTAATTTTTGAACTGTGTATTTAGTGACCAATAAATTGATTTCATTAAATGGGTGGACTTATGAAATAATCCTACTAAAGAACTGTTTTCAAAAATACATTTTTTCCAAAAAATAAAACGTGCACAACCATTAGAGAAAAATATGAGGTGGGGAAAAGGGACATCTAATTTCGTTTATATTCATTTTCTGAACATCAAAAATAACAAGCAAAACAATTATTCTTCATATATCATTAGATACTTCAATCAATTTATTTCTTTCTCTCTCTTTTTTTTTTTCTTGATACAGGATCTCACTCTGTTACCCAGGCTGGAGTGCAGGGGTCTGATCATGGCTCACTGCAGCCTCAATCTCTCAGGCTCAAGCAATCCTCCCACCTCAGCCTCCTGAATAGTTGAGACTACGGGTGTATGCCACCACACCCGGCTAACTTGTGTGTGTGTATGTAGAGATGGGATCTCACTATGTTTCCCAGGCTGGTCTAGAACTCCTCAGCTCAAGCGATCCTCCCATCTCAGACTCCCAAAGTGCTGGGATTACAGGTGTGAGCCACCATGCCCCACCCAATCGATTTCTTAACTGTATCTGTCTCTAGTACAATGTCAAGGGTATTTTCTGAAGAATTAATGATTTGATCACTTTTAATGTTTTCATAAAACTGCATGCGCTATGACATTGTTGAAAGCTTCAACTGAACCTCTTGTCTGTAGATTCAAACATTTCCCATATCTGATTGTTTGTAGACAGTAAGGAAAAAAGTATGCCAGACTTTTTGAAATGGTTTTTTTTCCCTATGGTTTTTTGTTTGTTTACTGTGGATATACTTTGGTCTTTTTTTGTTTACAAATGAAACTCTTGAAATTCAAAATTAACATCCTTGCCAGTGAGCTTCTTATAGACACCAGAAAAGGCTTAACCCTGTGTTCCATATTGTTCTGCTGTGCTCTGTCTGAATGAACCTTCATGAGCTGGCTGCCATCCCATTTCATGCAGAGTCTCTTGCACATAATTTCACTTGGAAAAACCAAGTCCTCAAGGATGGCAGCATGCATGGCTGTCAGAGTACAGCTCCTGGGCGCTTTTGCTTATTTTTTGTATGGCTTTTTTGAGTTGCCTTAGGCAGAATTCTCCTCTGAACAATAAAAACATTCTTCCCTACTGAACTTGTTCTCCAATTCATGTACTAGCTGAATGTGGATTTTCTGGAAAGATTCCTTTGAGGAACAGGAACAAAGATGATGATAGCTTTCTGACCACCACCAACTTCAATTTCCTTGGCTGCCATAATATTCAGCTCCCTGAGCTAAGCCTAAGGTTCAAGTTCATCTCCAGGTTCAGAAGTGCCTGGAAGAGCTACACTCAAACATATTCAGTTTCTTGCAGCTGGGCTTCACGATCTTGGCGCTTGACCTGAACATGGCCTCCTTGCTGAGCACCGGCTTAGGAAGAGGCCCAAGTCTTACAAAAGCTTCTCAAATTCCAGCAGCCTGAAGAGATTTCTTTAAATCCAACATCAGCTTAATCATGAAAATTTTGCAGTTTTGTAACTGAAACTGCCTATGTTTAAAAATTATATAAAATTTGACAGGAAAGCTCTATTTTGCTTCATAGAATATCACAGCTTATTTGGATGCATTTCTGAATTATGTGTACAATACAACCAATTCCATGTACAATTTTCCTTATTAGGTTTCAAATTTGCTTTTAAAAAGTTGTTTTACATGGACATCATGTTGTTCCAAGAAATATATATGTGTTATTGCCTTAAATATTTTATCTTCAGTGTTGACCTTTTTAACTTAATCTACAACATCCATAATAATGTCAGATGTTTCACCATGAATAGAACAAATTTCCAGATTTAGGGTTTTTTTCAATAATTGGGTAAAAAATGCAAGTCCTTATAAACTAATTCTATAAGTTAGCTTTTCTATTTGAAGCGTCTCAGAACATGAATATAAAGCTGGCACCCATTTAACTGTCTGCAAATTTTTTTGGTGGAGTCAACACACTAACAGCTATCATATCACTTTTTGTATTGCACAAGAAAACTTGGTATAAAAAATGAGCAAATTTAATTTAGAAGAGGAGTAACTTGATCTTAAAGAAAAGTCATGCTTCACAGAAGGATAGGCAAAAGCACCTATGGCCACGCACATATTAATTTATCATTGTTAGCTACAGTCTTAAAATAACTACCAACACTGGAAGTAGACCCTGATGTTCCCATAGACGTGTACCTTCTGGTTTTCAAGTGGTCAGTGATAATATTATGCCTTCTCCCATACCCATGATAAAAGTCAATAAATATCTTGTACAAGTTAACCTTTATCATCAACTTTCTTCCTTTTTTTTTTTTTTTTTAAGAATGAGTCTCCCTCTGTTGCCTAGGCTGGAGTCCAGTGGCACAATCTTGGCTCACTGCAACCTCCACCTCCTGGCTTCAAGCAATTCCTGTGCCTCAGCCTCCTGTGTAGCTGGGATTACAGGCATGCACCACCACACCCAGCTAAGTTTTATATTTTTAGTAGAGACAGGGTTTCACCATGTTGGCCAGGCTGATCTTGAACTCCTGACTTCAAGTGATCCAACCACCTTGGCCTCCCAAAATACTGGGATTACTGGCATGAACCACCACACCCAGCCTATCATCAACTTTCTTGAGAAATTAACATTCATTCCCTAGTTTTTCAACAAACAAGTGCATTTTTTAACTCATTGATGTTAAAATAATATTAAAAATCATTGCAAAATAGAAAAATATTACTAAACAATGAAATAAATAGTCGAAGATTTCACCACACAATACTTGACAAAACTACTATGGCAAGAACATTCAGATTATTTTCTATTATAACGTGAGATATTTGGAGGAAGTGAATGCACAGCATAGAGAATATAATATGTACATTACAGTGTGGGCTCATTTCCTCCACATGCCTCACATACACCTGACCTCTAGTTTCCATTGTTCCATTGATCCTGTCAGCTGGAGACCTGGCAGTCCCAGGTGTCACACAGCACAAGCCACAGCCCTCTTTCTGGTACCATGGCCAGCCCAGGCAGCAGCAGCAAATACTTACCCACTACCACCCAAAACCAAAACAATTTGCAAGCCCAAGCTGCTCTTCCCTAAGTATGTAGTTTACTGCCCTTAAGGACAGGTACTAGTTATTTCATGCCAGGGTCCAGACAAGAGAGTCATCATGGCTGAATGAGTTTTAGATTTAACTGTGAACTAAACACAAGTCTCTTCACTACATATGTTTCTCTCATATGACTAGAGGAGTCCATGGCAAAGGGTGGAAATACAAAGTAGAGGTCTACCAAACCCATTTCCATGTATTTTTAATATCACTATCAATAACATTTTATTAAAAATAAAGAAATCAGGGTAAATGTTAAACCACCCAAGAAAGACAACAGGCACAAACTTAGACCCTCTCCTACAAACCAAAGCACATGGTTCTGAGAGAGACAGCACCTCCTAGACTGGCCTATCAGAGTTCTGCAGCCTCCTGGCCACAGCGACTGGTTCCAAGTTGAACACATGGCTCTTGTTGAACCAATGAAAATCAGCTCCAGATCTTTTGCTAGAAACCTTTTTTTTTTTAACAAAGCCTTGCTCAGACACCTAGGCTGGAGTGCAATGGTGCAGTCTCAGCTCACTGCAACCTCCACCTCCCGGGTTCATGCAGTTGTCCCGCCTCAGCCTCCAGAGTAGCTGGGATTACCATCATGCCCAGGGTAGAGATGGGGTTTCACCATGTTGGCAAGAGTGGTCTCGAACTCCTGACATCAGATGATCTGCCCACCTTGGCCTCCCAAAGTGCTGACATTACAGACGTGAGCCACCACATCTGGCCGGGAATCTTTTTTTAAGAAGCTACTTCCTTTCCATTCAGATTTCTAAGCTAGACAGTTGGAAGTCATCTTGTCACCAAGCAGGAATAGCCTGCCTGAGAATTAGACCAACAAGGAGAAAGGCAGAGCCAGCTGGTTCCTGATGACATCAACTGAGCCCTAGGATCCAGCTGTGCCTGAAGTGGGTAAGACTTGTTCCCTGCTTCCCTGGAACTTATTATATACTTAGGAAAACAAATCCAAAAGAAGGCCGTTCGGAATTTGAAAAAGTCAATAATTGTTCACTAAAAGTCATTAGCAATTTTATAACAAAAATAATAGCATAGGCAGCGTATTTAACAGCATGGAAAGTCTGGGCTATGATCATGGGAAAAGACTTCACGGAGGAGGAGGAACTTAACCAGACTTTGAAGAATGAGAAACAAGAGAAAGAAGAGGAGAGAGCATTAGCATCCTAAGCAGGAAACAGCCCGAGCGAGGCCCAAGACAGGAATGAAGATGCATTTGTTAAGCCATCTTATGATGAACACAGTGCTTTTCATAGCGCAGCTACAACTACAGGCCCATTTTAAAGGCTTGAACAATTGAAAAGGACAAAGAGATGATCTGCTGGTCAACATATCTCAAATATTTATCTAGCAGGGATGGCTTAACATACAGAAGTCAATCAATTTAATACATCACATAAACAGAATTAAAAACAAAACCATGTGATCATCTAAATAGATGCAGAGAAAGCATCTGAAATCCAACATCCTTTTTTGATAAAAACTCTCAACAAACCAGGCATTGAAGGAACCAACCTCAAAATAAAAAAGTCACATATAACAAATCCACAGCCAACATCATCCTAAATGGGGAAAAGTTGAAAGCATTCCTGCTGAGAACAGGAACAAGACAAGGATTTCCACTTTCACCACTCCTGTTCAACATAGTTCTGGAAGTTCTAGCCAGAATAATTAGGCAAGAGAAAAATAAAGGGCATCCAAATTGAAAAGGAGGAAGTCAAACTATCACTGTTTGCAGACGATATTATTGTATATCTAGAAAATCCTTAAGAGTCCCCCAAAGAATCTTAGATTTGATGAATGAACTCAGTAAAGGCTCAGGTTACAAAATCAGTGTACATAAATCAGTAGCACTGCTATCCACCAACAACAACCAAGCTGAGAATCAAATCAAGAGCTCAATCCCTTTTTACAACAGCTGCAAAATAAAAAGTAAAGTAAAATACCTATGTATATACTTAACCAAGGAGATGAAAGACCTCTGCAAGGAAAACTACAAAACACTGCTGAAAGAAATTAGATGACACAAACAAATGGAAATGCATCCCATGCTCATAGATTAGAAGAATCAATATTATAAAAATGACCATACTACCCAAAGCAATCTACAGATTCAATGCAATTCCCATCAAAATACCAACAGCATTTTTCATAGAATTAGAAAAAACAATCCTAAAATTTATATGGAATCAAAAAAGAACCCAAATGTGATTTAATCACCAAGGCAATACTAAGTAAAAAGAACAAATCTGGAGGCATCACATTACCGAACTTCAAATTATACTACAATGCTGTAGTTATCAAAATAGCATGGTACTGGCATAAAAGTAAGCACATAGACTAATGGAACAGAATCAAGAACCCAGATATAAAGCCAAATATGTCCAGCCAACTGATCTTTGACAATGCATACAAAAAATAAATTAGGGAATGGACACCTTAATTAATATATGGTGCTGGAAAAACTGGCAAGCCACATGTAGAAGAATTAAACTGGATCCCTATCTCTCACCTTACATAAAAATCAACTCAAGATGGATCAAAGACTTAAATATAAGACCTAAAACTATAAAAATTCTAGAGGACGACATTGAAAAAAACTCTTCTAGACATCAGGCTAGGCAAAGAATTCATTACTTAGACCCCCAAAAGGAAATGCAACAAAACCAAAAATACATAAAGGGGACCTAATTAAGTAAAAGCATCTGCACAGTGAAAGAAATAATCAGCAGAGTAAACAGCCCACAGAGAAAATATTTGCAAACTACACAACTAACCAAGGACTAGTATCCAGAATCTACAAGAAACTCAAACAAATCAACAAGAAAAAAAAAAACAATTCCATTAAAAAATGGGCAGAGGACATGAATAGAGAATTCTCAAAAGAAGACATACAAATGCTCAACAAACATATGAAAAAAATGTTCAGCATCTCCAGTCATCAGGGAAATGCAAATTAAAACCACAATGAGATACCACCCTACTCCTGCAAGATTGGCCATTATTAAAAAGTCAGAAAACAATAGAACAGATGTTGGCGTGGATGCAGGAAAAAGGGAAGGCTTATACACTGCCTGTAGGAATGGAAATTAGTACAACCTCTATGGAAAGCAGTATGGAGATTCCTCAAATAGCGAAAAGTAGATCTATCATTTGATCCAGCAATCCCACTACTGGGGATCTACCCAGAGAAAAAGAAGTCGTTATATGAAAAAGACACTTGCACACACATGTTTATAGCAGCACAATTCACAATTACACAGGTATAGAACCAACCCAAGTGGTCATCAACTATTAAATGGATAAAGAAAATGTGGTATAGACACACCATGGAATACTACTCAGCCAGTAAAAGGAATGAAATCATGTCTTTCACAGCAACTTTGATGGAGCTAGAAGACATTATTCTAAGTGAAATAACACAGGAGTAGAAAATCAAAACCTGTATGTTCTCATTTATAAGTGGAAGCTAAGCTATGAGTGTGAAAAGGCATACAGAGTGATGTTAGGGACTCAGAAGAGGGAAGGTGGGAGGGGGGCTAGGAATTAAAAACTATATATTAAGGTACAATGTACACTACTCGGCTGAAAGGTGCACTAAAATCTCAGAATTCGCCACTATATGATTCATTTGTGTAACCAAAAACCATTTGTACCCCAAAAGCTATTGAAATATAAATAAATGAGGTAATGAGGAGAAATAAACTAAATAAAAAATTCAAAACTTTGAATTGTGTGTGTGTGTGTGTGTGTGTGTGTCACCTAGTGAGCCCAAGTAACTCTCTTGGATGCCATGCAAAAAAAAACAAAGAAGAAGAAAAGATCTTTGGCGTTTATTTTTCTTCTCACTCTGTCGCCCAGGCTGAAGTGCATTGGCACCATGTCGGCATACTGCAACCTCCGTCTCCTGGGTTCAAGCAATTCTCCTGCCTCAGCCTCCTAAGTAGCTAGTATTACAGGTGCCCACCACCACGCCCAGCTAATTTTTATATTTTTAGTAGAGATGGGGTTTCACCGTGTTGGCCAGGCTGGTCTCAAACTCCTGACCTCAGGTGATCCATGTGCCTCGGCCTCCCAAAGTACTGGAATTACAGGCATGAGCCACCGTGCCCTGCCTATCTTTGGTTTTTAAGAAACTTAAAGGCACAGGTGAGTGCGTGAGACACAGACAGAGAAAGCATGGGGCCTGCACTTGCTTTATAGTAACTCACTTATGTGATAACTAACCCGCCTCTGCAAGGAGGACATTAATACATTCATGAGGGCTCCACCCTCATGACCCGATCACTTCTTATTAGGCCCCACCTCCCAATACTGTTGCATCTGGGGATTAAGTTTCCAACACATGAAGTTTTGGGGGACACAGTCAAACCATAGCAGTGTGATTCTGGCTTTAACTGCAGTTTCCCTCGTTAGAGAACTACTGGATCTTTAGGGAAAGACACGTTCCAGTCCTGATCCAATTGTGTGTGTTCCTTTGAAGTCCCCTGTTTACTGACAGGTCAGGCTACCTTGCACCATGTTTCACTGGCTAATTGAGGGGAGTTCTCTGTTTCTCTGCCACTGCTCAAAGGCTTCATCATCATCTACATTTCTAAGTAGTAGTTTCTATTACCCATCATTTGATACCTCATAGATCTGTGCATTGGTGGAACTTATGGAGGCTCATATTTCTCCAATTAAATCCCATAAAATTTCCTGCTGCTGCAACCTCTTTCTCTCAGCTGTGAGGTCAAAGACTACATCAACAATGGGTTTTAGTAAAAAGCAAACAATTTCCAATCTGTTCTTGAACGTTTCCTAACATTTTGAAAGGGAAAAAAACCAAATCCATTATTACTTACTGGGTTGTGCTATCAAATATCCCCCCACCATCTGCCAAGGCCAGAGTTTTGTTTTCTAACAATATACTGCCCACTTATTAGGATGATAGTAATCAATAGTAAATGCCGCTTAAATGATATAAACAGTAAATGCCATGGAAATCCACAAAAGAGAACTCTCACTTCCTGGGTAGACTTCCATTCATTTGTTCACTTATCTATTCAATGAATATTTATTGATAACCTACACACCAGGCACTGAGCTGGAGACTGACATAGCCTCTGCCACTGTGGAGCTTTTAGAGACATAGAGAAAATAGTCACACATATGGAGATAATTACAAAGTGTGGTAAGTGCAGTGCAAAAAAAGGTACAGAGAGCTATGAGAAAAAAATAGCATGGGAGTGACATTTAATTTGGATTTGAAGAGAAAGTAAGATTTAATTGGGCTATAGGCAACAAACAAGATTTATTATGATCAGAGTCTGAACAACAAAGAAAATGATTGAGCGTTGAGGCCTCTCAAAAGAGTCTCAAATAATTGAAGACAATTATGATTATTTCTAGGTCCCAGCAGGTGATGACCCCGAACAGGTCAGGGGACTATGGTGTCCCAAGATGAGCCCCTCTCAGAACCTTGGACCATCTCTCTCTTCTGACACAGGTTTGACACTCACCTCCTGCTCAGATTCACTCCCACCAGTGGAGTACCCCAAACTGTGATGTTGGCAAATCTTTAATTGTTTTGGTGATGAAACAGGGTAAGTTCCCTCATCCCCCTGGCAGGACGTGTGATGGGAGAGTGGCTGGATTCTTCGGTGCCCCACTGCTCAAACCCCTAGAGGGAGCATGTAGACAGGCCAGTTGTGGGGCTCCGACCCCACAGCAGCGCCTAGAGGTGAATGTTGACAGCTCCTGAGGCCCAGCGGGCCTGTGTTACAGGGTGGTCTTTTAGTTTAGCCATCTGTAAGCGGCTTGTGTTAGTCAGCTCAGACGCCCTGCCTTAACACAAGGACAGAGGGCTTTCTGTATCCCAAGATTTCTTGCCTTGGTGTGTTGGAAGAACCAGAGGACACCTGGGCTTGGAGAATGAGTTCAAGGTTTTATTGAGTGGAAGTAGCTCTCAGCAGATGAGGGAGCCAGAGGGTGATGGAGTGGGAAGGTAGTTTATTTTTTTCTGGAGTCGGGCCCCTCAGTGGCCAGGGCTCTCCTTCAACCACCCCAACCAAACTCTGAGCTTTTCCACTGATCAATGGCTAGCTGGTGTGCTCTTCTTCAGGCAGGCTCCCCTCGACACCCCTCTCAACGCCAAGCCATTTGTATGTTCCTTCACTGATGTGTTCCTCTTGACTTCCAGCCACATGATGTGTCTCTGCCTGCTAGGTTCTCTGGGTTTTTTGTTGTTGTTGTAGTTTTTTCCCTGAGACGGAGTCTCACTCTGTCGCCCAGATGGGAGGGGAGTGGCACGATCTCAGCTCACTGCAACCTCAGCCTCCTGGGTTCAAGCAATTCTCTGCCTCCATCTCCCAAGTAGCTGGGATTACAAGCTCCCACCACCATTCCCCAGCTAATTTTTGTATTTTTAGTAGAGACGGGGTTTCACCATCTTTGCCAGGCTGGGGTCTTGAACTCCTGACCTCGTGATCCACCCACCTCGGCCTCCCAAAGTGCTCAGATTACAGTCGTAAGACACTACTCCCAGCGGTCTGGGTGGGGGAGGTTATAGGCACAGGAGGTGGGTGCGGCAAACCAGGGTGGTCTTGGGAAATGCAACATTTGAACAGGAAAACAGAAATGCCTGTCCTCACCTAGGTCTGTGAGCATAGGCCCAGGAATGCAGACCTAGCCAGGACCACGCCCTTCCCTTCCCAGCACTTCCCTGCCCTGCCCTGCTTCTGTATCAGTGACAGTCTCTGGGTACACAGGTGGTTCCATCCAGGGTCCTTGTGCACCAGCACAGGAGCAAGTAATAATAAGAGAAGTCTTGAAGAGAACCTCATTTGGTCAGTCACTGAGCCCAATTGGTCAGTTACTAAGTAATGATCCCAGTGCTGTTTAACTTGTTGTTGAATACATGGGAAAGGATTGGTCAAGGCTGCCATTTTCACCTCCCAGGACCAGCAGAGGGTCAAACAGGAAGGGGGCAATGAGCATCAGATCTTAAATCTCAAATTTCCTCTCAGTAACCCTACCTTCAATTAAACCAAATGCACAGTGTTTCTTTACTGCAGGACTTCTCCATGTCTTTTAATGCCTTTGTTTATTGTGAATTTCTAGGAAAGGAGTGATTTATGCAGTGTTTTCTATTCTTTTATGACCACAGTGACAGGTTGTAAAACTGTTTGCCATGCTTCCAGTGTCTCTTGCTAAAAGAAGAATATACATCTCTACACTGATGAACTCAAGTGAAATGGGCAGAAGTGATACTTATCACTTACTGTGGTCATGCCTTGGCAAAGCTTTAAGAGCCAGCTCACGGCTCCTCTTGTCTCTTTCCTCTGCCATGGCAGTCATCAGTATTCCAGAAGCAGCCTAGTCCACATACAGGGTCCTGGAGTGAAGATGACTTAGAACAAACTTGCAGTCGTTGCACCATGGCAGGTTGTATGCACTGTGGGAGATCGGTCAGAGTGCTGGGAGAAACTATAGGGAAAGGAGCAGGCCTTCTGAAAGGTCAGAGGCTCTGCAAAGCCCTGGGGGACTGCAGCTGAAGGCAGCTGTTCTATAACCCTGAGGCAGAGGGCAAGGAGTAGGTACGAGGGAGTGTAGACAAATTTATCTCACACACGCTTGTTGACCAGGAACTGACCTTTGGTCATCTGAGCTGGATGTTTCTTGAAAGGGGAATAATAAATGTTAATTACCCACAGATTGTGTTTGCTCCAGGCTTTCGGCATTATGCCTGCACTGAATAAAAGCAAGCAGCTCCAGCTTCTCAGGGCTGCTGCACTTTGGCCACTAGATTCAGGCAGTCCCCTAGCTGCTCTTACACAGCATACCTGTGTCCGAGTACTCATTTCGTCCGTCAATCAGCCACGGTCTGTGGGACAGACCCAGCAATACACAAGAAATAGGTCCTTATAGTTTAAGCTGCTGAAGTTCTACAGTCATTTGTCATTACAGCATAACTAGCCTGGCAGTTCTCAAAGTGCAGTCTTCAAACTCCTGTGGGTCCTCAGACTGTCATGGTATTCATGAAGTCAAAACTGGTTTTTGTTTTGTTTTGTTTGATATGGAGTCTCACTGTCACCCAGGCTTGAGTACAATGGTGCAATCTCTGCTCACTGCAACCTCCGCCTCCTGGGTTAAAGCGATTCTCCTGCCTCAGCCTCCCAAGTAACTGGGATTACAGGTATGCACCACCACACCCAGATAATTTTTGTATTTTTAGTTTGTATTTTTAGTTTTCTATTTTAGTTTCATCATGTTGGCCAGGCTTGTCTTGAACCCCTGACCTCAGTTGATCCACCCACCTCAGCCTCCCAAAGTGCTGGGATTATAGGCATGAGCCACTGTTCCCAGCTAAAAGTGTTTTTGCAATAATACTGAGACATCGTTTGCCTTTTTCATCATGTTGGCATTTACATTAATGGTGTGAAAGTAATGGTGAGTCTCCATCTATTTGTGTTGCTATAAAGGAATATCTGAGACTGTGTAATTTATAAAGAAACAAAGGTATATTTGGCTTATGGTTCTTCAGGCTGTACAAGAAGCATGACACTAGCATCTGCTTCTGGTGAGAGTCTCAGGCTGCTTCTACTCATGGTGGAAGGAGAAGGGGAGCTGGCATGTGCAGAGATCACATGGCCAAGAAGCAAAAAATAGGGGAGGTGCCAATTTTTTTTTATAAATAACAGCTATTTCAGGAGCTAACAGAGTGAGAACTCATTCATCTCCCACCCAAGGAAGGCCTTAACTTATTCATGAGGGATCCACCCTTGTGACCCAAACACCTTTACTGCATCCCACCTCTAACACTAGGGATCAAATTTCATTATAAGGGTTGGAGGATCAAATTTACCCATTGATATCCAAATGATAGCAATGGGTAAAATGGCTGGTCCTTATCACGAGTCACAGTAGAATACCAAACTACTTAACAGCCATTGTAGTTTTCACCCCCATGCAGTCACAGTTTTTCAGTTTTTTTAAATGCAAATTCTTGCCAGGAACAGTGGTTCATGCCTATAATCCCAGCACTTTGAGAGGCCAAGGCAGAAAGAAAGCTTGAGTCCAGGAGTTTGAGACCAGCCTAGGCAACATAGCAAGACCCCATCTCTTCAATAAATAAAAAATTAGGCATGGTGGTGCATGCCTGTAGTCACAGCTACTTGGGACACTGAGGTGGGAGGATCACTTGAGCCTGGGAGGTTGAAGCTGCAGTGAACCATGATTATGGCATTGCACTTCAGCCTGGGTGACAGAGCAAAACCTTGTCTCCAAAAATTAAAAAATAAAATCAATAATAAATAAATAAAATGCAAGTTTTTCCTTATCACTTAATGCAACAGAAAAGGCTAATTTTTTTAATCTCACTTTTGAGTACACATCTTAATATTCTTTGTGATGAAATATAATGTAGACATAAAGCTCTTTCACTGCATACCAAAATACTATGGTTTGTCATGAGAAAAAATATATGATTGAGCTGCAAACTGAATTAGCTACTTTTCCATTTATAAAAAATTTCTTATTTATAAGGATGACTGGCAGACAAATTACAGTAATTCAGACTTAATTATTTGTCAAACATATTCTTGCCAATGATAAACTTGGGATTTTCAAGTGAATTTTAGCATTTTTAAAAACTTGTATCTGCCACTATGAGCTTGATAGCTGCTAATACTTAAATATTTTTTCCTAATAAGATCAGTGGTAATGTCAATGAATGTGGGTTTTCTCATATTATATAAGAAAATGTGGGTCAGGTGTAGTGGTTCACACATGTAATCCCAGCACTTTGAAAGTCTGAGGCATATAGATCACTTGAGGTCAGGAGTTCGAGACCAGCCTGGCCAACATGGCAAAATCCTGTCTCTACTAAATATACAAAAATTAGCTGGATGTGGTGGCACACATCTGTAATCCCAGCTACCAGGAGGCTGAGGTAGGAGAGTCACTTCAACCTGGGAGGCAGAGGTTTCACTAAGCCAAGATTGTGCCACTGCACTCTAGCCTGGGCAACAGAGTGAAACCCCATCTCAAAAAAAAAAAAAAAAAAAAGGAAGAAAGAAAAAAAGAAAAGTAACAAATTAGGCCTCAGAAAACTTAAGAGCTCCACAAAAAGGCCCCTAGAACTGAAAAAGGTATTTTGGTCAAGTTTCAGGATACAAAATCAGGATACAAAAATCAGCAGCATTTCTATACACCAATAATGTTGTTCAAGCTGAGAGCCAAATAAAAACACAATCTCATTTACAATAGTCATAAATAAAATAATAAAATAAAAAATAAAATACTCAAGAATACATCCAACCAAGGAGATGAAAGATCTCCACAAGGAGAAATACAAAACACTGCTGAAAGAAATTATAGATGATACAAATGGAAAAACATTCCATATTCATGCATTGGAAGACTCGATATCATTAAAATGGTGATGCTACCCAACGTGATCTATAGATTCAATGCTGTCCCTATCAAACTACCAAAATCATTTTTCACAGAATTAGAAAAAAAAAACTATTGTAAAATTCATGTGAAACCAGAAAAGAGCCCAAATAGCCAAACAAAAACAAACAAACAAACAAAATAAACAAAGCTGGAGGCTTCCCATTACCTGTTATCAAACTTTGCTATAAAACTGCAGTAACCAAAACAGCATAAGACTGCAGTGTACAAAAACAAATACATAGACCAATGGAGCAGAATAGAGAACCCAGAAATAAAGCCACATATCTACAACCATCTGATCTTTGACAAAGTCAACAAAAATAAACAATGGGGAAAGGACTCCCTATTCAATAAGTGATGCTGAGCTAACTAGGTGCCCATATCTAGAAAAATGAAATTGAACCCCTACCTTTCACCATATACCAAAAAATTAACTCAAGATAAATTAAAAATTTAAATGTAAGACCTCAAACTATAAAAATCCCAGATAGGCTGGTTGTGGTGGCTCATGCCTGTAATCCCAGCACTTTGGGAGGCCAAGGTAGGCAGATCACCTGAGGTCAGGAGCTCAAGACCAGCCTGACCAACATAGAGAAATCCCATCTCTACTAAAAATACAAAATTAGTTGGACATGGTGGCACATGCCTGTAATCCCAGCTACTCAAGAGGCTAAGACAGGAGAATCACTTGAACCCGGGAGGCGAAGGTTGCAGTGAATCAAGATCGCACCATTGCACTCCAGCCTGGGCAATAAGAGTGAAACTCCATCTCAAAAAAAAAAAAAAAAAATTCCAGACAAAAACCTGGAATTTTCCATACCCTTCTCAATATTAGCCTTGACAAATATATAATTTATGGTTAAGTCCTCAAAAGCAACTGCAACAAAACCAAAAATATACTTTACAGAGTAAACAGATGACCTACAGAATGGGAGAAAATATTTGCAAACTATGTATCCAACAAAAGTTTAACGTCCAGGATCTGTAAGGAGCTTAAACAATTCAACAAGCAAAAAAAAAAAAAAAAATATATATATATATATATATATACACATATATATATATATCCCCATTAAAAAGTGGGCAAAAATATCCTGGGCAATATAATGAGACCCTATCCTATGAAAAAATAAAAAATGAAGTTTTTTAAATTAGTCAGGTGTGGTGGCACATGCCTGTACTTCAGCTACATGGGAGGCTGAGGTGGGAGAATTGCTCGAGCCCAGGAGGCTGAGGCTGCAGTGAGCCCTGATTACACCACTGCACTGCAGCCTGGATAATACAGTGAGACCCCATGTTAAAAAAAAAAAAAAAAAAAAAAAAAAAAAGTAGTCAGAGGACACGACAGACACTTCTCAAAAGAAGACATACAAGCAGCCAACTAGCATACAAAGATTGCTCAACATCATTAATCATCAGAGAAATGCAAATTAAAACCATAATGAGATACCATCTCACACCAGTCAGAATGGCTACTATTAAAAAGCCAAAAAAATAACAGATGCTGGCAAAGCCACAGAGAAAAGAAAATGCTTACATACTGTTGGTGGTAATGTAACTTAGTTCAGCCACTTGGAAAGCAGTTCGGAGATTTCTCAAAGGTCTTATAACAGAATTACCATTTGACCCAGACATCTCATTATATAACCACAGGAAAATAAACTGTTTTACAAAAAAGGTACATGCACTCATTTGTTCACTGCAGCACCGTTCACTATAACAAAGACATGGGATCAATTTAGGTGCCCATCAATGGTGAATTAGGTAAAGAAAATGTAGTACATGGACACTATGGACTACTACACAGCCAAAAAACAAGGATAGAATCATGTCTTTGCAGCAACATGAATGCAGCTGGAGGCCATTATCCTAAGTGAATTAATACAGAAACTGAAAACCAAATACAACATGGTCTTATAAGTGGGAGCTAAACATTAGGTACTCATGGACATAATAGACTATATTAGCCAGTTTCGCACTGCTATAAAGAACTGCCTGAGACTGGGTAATTTATAAAGGAAAGAGGTTTAATTGACTCACAGTTCAGCATGGCTAGGAAACCCTCAGGAAACTTACAATCATGGCAGAAGGCAAAGGGAAAGCAAGGCACCCTCTTCACAAGGTGGCAGGAAGGAGAAGTGACAAGTAAAGAGAGAAGAGCCTCTTATAAAACCATCAGATCTCATGAGAACTCACTCACTATCATGAGAACAGCATGGGAGAAACTGCCCCCATGATTCAATTACCTCCACCTGGTCTGTCCCTTGACACATGAGTATTATGGGGATTACAATTCAAGATGAGATTTGGGTGGGGACACAAAGCCTAATCATATCATTGCATCCCTGGACACTCCCAAATCTCACGTCCTCACATTTCAAAACACAATCATGCCTTTTCAACAGTCCCCCAAACTCTTAACACATTCCAGCATTAACCCAAAAGTCCAAGTTGAAAGTATCATCTGAGACAAGACAAGTAAGTTCCTTCCACCTATGAGCCTGTAAAATCAAAAGCAAGTTAGTTACTTCCTAGATACAATGCAGGTACAGGCATTGGGTAAATACACCCATTCCAAGTGGGAGAAATTCGTCCAAACAAAGGGCTACAGGTCCCATGCAACTCCAGCAGGGCAGTCAAATCTTAAAGCTCCAAATGATATCCTTTGACCCCATGTCTCACATTCAGGTTACACTGATGCAAGAGGTGGCCTCCCATAGCCTTAGGAAGCTATACCACCATTGCTTTGCAGGGCACAGCCCCCCTCCCATCTGCCTTCACGGGATGGCAGCTGGATGTCTGTGGCTTTTCTAGGCACACTGTGCAAGCTGTCAGTGGATCTACCATTCTGGGTCTGGAGGACGATGGTCTTCTCACAGCTCCACTAGGCAGTGCCCCAGTAGCTACTCTTTGTGGGGACCCCACCCCCACATTTCTCTTCCACACTACTCTAGGTGAGGTTCTCCATGAGGGCTCTGCTCCTGCATCAAATTTTTACCTGGACATCCAGGCATTCTCATACATCCTCTGAAATCTAGATGCAGGTTCCCAAACCTCAGTTCTTGACTTATATGCACCTTCAGGCTCAACACCACATGTAAGCCACCCAGGCTTGGGGCTTTTCCCCTCTGAAGCAACAGCCTGAGCTGTACATTGGCCGCTTTTACCCGCAGCAGGGTTGCACCGTACGCAGTTCTGAGACTGCACAAAGCTGCAAGACCCTGGGCCCAGACCACAAAACCATTTTTCCCTCCTAGGCCACTGGGCCTGTGATGGAAGGAGCTGCCATGAAGACCTCTGACATCCTGGAGATATTTTCCCCATTGTCTTAGCAATTAATATTTGGCTCCTCATTAACTTATGCACATTTCTGCGGCTGGCTTGAATTTCTCCACAGAAAATGGGTTTTTATTTTCTATCACATCATCAGACTGCAAATTTTCTAAACTTTCATGCCCTGCTTCCCTTTTAAACATAAGTTCTAATTTCAAATCATCTCTTTGTGAATGTATAAAACTGAATGCTTTTACAAGCAGCTAAGTCATCTCTGGAACACTTTGGTGCTTAGCAATGTCTTCTCCCAGATACTCTAAATCATCTCTCTTAAGTTCAAAGTTTCACAGATCTCTAGGGCAAGGGCAAAATGCCACCTATCTTTTTGCTAAAGCATAACAAGAATCACCTTTATTTCAGTTCCCAACAAGTTCCTCGTCTCCATCTGAGACCACCTCAGCCCAGACTTCATTGTCCATATCACTATCAGCATTTTAGTCAAATCTATTCAACAAGTCTCTAGGAAGTTCCAAACTTTCCCACATCTTCCTTTCTTCTTCTCAGCCCTCCAAACTGTTCCAACCTCTGCCTATTATCCAGTTCCAAAGTTACTTCCGCATTTGGGGTTATCTTTATAACAGCACCCCACTCTCTGCAGTACCAATTTACTGGATAAGTCCATTTTCATACAGCTATAAATAACTGCCCAAGACTGGGTAATTTATAAAGGAAAGAGGTTTAATTGACTCACAGTTCAGCATGGCTGGGAAGACCTCAGGAAACTTACAATCGTGGCTGAACTTGAAGGGGAGGCAAGGCACCTTCTTCACAAGGCAGCAGGAAGGAGAAGTGCCAAATGAAGGGGGAAGAGCCTCTCATAAAACCATCAGATCTCATGAGAACTCACTCACTGCCACGAGAGCAGCATGGGAAAACCACCTCCATGATTCAATTACCTCCTCCTGGTCTGTCACTTGACACAGTTGGGATTATGAGGATTATGGGGATTACAAGTCAAGATGAGAGGTGGGTATATATAATTCAAGATGAGATTATGGATATAATAACCATATTATAGACATAGGGGACTACTAGAGAAAGGAGAGAAGGAGGGTGGCAGGGGATGAAAAATTACCTGTTGGGTACTGGGCTCACTACCTAGTTGTGAGATCGTCCATACCCCAAACCTCAGAGTTATGCAATAAATCCACATAACAAACCTGCACATATACACCCCTAAGTCTACTGAAATTATTTTTTAAAGCAAGAAAAGTGTAAACATCTAGATCTCCCTAACTCAACAAACCAGTATTTTCCCAATGACCAATGCATGTACAAAGTCACTCAAAGTACAAGATAAATCAATTAATTTTAATTTTAGATTCCACATTACAGCCAATCTCATAAAAACTACCGCTTGAATGTTGGTGCAGCATCAAAGATGAATATCCACAATTATCTAAAAAGGCTACTGAAATATTTTTCCCTATACAACTACATATCTGTGAGATGCTAGATATTCTTCACAAATTTCCAGCTAAACAACCTCTCACAGCAGATTGCAGAAGTAGATATTATAATCCGGTTCTCTTTTATTAAGCCAGACATGAAAGATGTTTGCAGAATTGTAAAACAATACTACTCTTCTCACTAATACTCTTTGCATTGAAAAATGTAAGTATTTTTCAATATTTTTAACATGTAATTCATTTATCATTTTTCAAGGAATTAATTTTTTTAAGTTTTTTAAATGTCTCAGTTCTACTTTCTAATATGGTAAATATCAATAGATATAACCTAGATAAATAGAATTTGTTTGGGGTCTTTAATAATGTTAAGACTATAAAGGGATCTGAGAATAGTTTTGAGAACTGCTGTTATCCCCTGTCCTGACTCGATCTTTCAAAGTTTAACAAGGAGACAGGAGCTATACAATAACTTGAACAGGGAGAGTTTAATATAAACCCTTATTAAACATAAAAGGGGGCTGGGTGCGGTGGCTCAAGCCTGTAATGCCAGCACTTTGGAAGGCCAAGGTGGGCGGATCACCTGAGGTCAGAAGTTCAAGACCAGGCTGGCCAATATGGCAAAACCCTGTCTCTACTAAAAATACAAAAATTAGCCAGATGTGGTGGTGGGCACCTGTAATCCCAGCTACTCAGGAGGCTGAGGCAAGAGAATTGCTTGAACCTGGGAGGTGGAGGTTGCAGTGAGCCAAGATTGCACCACTGTACTCCAACCTGGGTGACAGAGTGAGACTCTATCTCAAACAAAAAAATAAAATAAAATGACAGAGGAGAAACAATAGAAATGTGAGAGAACACTGAAGAATACTCCAGGGCCAAGGAAGAGCATCCAAAGAAAGGCAACTTGGAAGTTGGGGCCTCCCCAAGGCTGGGATTCAGACCTTGTTGGAAAAGGTGTGGTTGCAGCTGGCTGGAACCAGGAAGAGAATCCCCCTCCTCCTGCAATGTTTCTTCAGTCTTCCTCTACTGACAAAGCTTAATACCATGCTTGCTACAAAAGAGGAATGCTTAAGGCTTCACTGTGGAGCTGATAACAAAAGGGTGAATTTGGAGCTGAGAGGTAATAAACTGACTGTTGTGACACTGACGAAAAACACACCACATAGTCCTTTTCTATACCACATTTATTAATGTAGCCAAAAACAGGGATCTAGGGACTGACTTTTTTGTGTTTTTGAGTTGAAGTCTTGCTTTATCACCCACGCTGGAGTACAGTGACACAATCTCGGCTCACTGCAACCTCCGCCTCCTGGGTTCAAGTGATTCTCCTGCCTCAGCCTCCTGAGTAGCTGAGACTACAGGTGCATGCCACTGTGCCCGGTTAATTTTGTTTTTTTCGTATTTTTTTTTTTTTTATTTTTAGTAGAGACAGGGTTTCACCATGTTGGCCAGGCTGGTCTTGAACTTCTGACCTCAGGTGATCCTCCCACTTCAGCTTCCCAAAGTGCTGGGATTACAGGCGTGAGCCATCATGCCTGGCTGGGGCCACCTTTTAAGAAACATGGACCTTTGCATGTCATGGAGGATATGTTCTCAGTCTCCTCTCCCACTTACATGTATCCATTGTTGAATTTCAAAATCTACATGTCAACAACCAGATATGGAAAATACTCTCCACTTAGGAAGGCTGCCAAAGGCCAAAAACTAGGTGTGTATATGTGTGAGTAAAATTCTGCAAGATTTTTTTAGTGCGGGAAGCAAAAAAGATTGATGTATCATTAATAAGGGCAATTGAGCAAAATATATCAACAAGTTATTGCATTTAGTGACAATGTTCTCTGGTTATATGTGCTTTGAAAGTGCTTAAATTCCACGTCTCCTGAGCTGGTGTTTCTGCAGCATAGGAATAAAACTCCTAAAGCTAGAGAGAACAACAATGGCGGTTTTTCATAGCTCACAGAAAATCATCAAGGTCTTTGTCATCCTTCAAGTACTAATTTAAAATACAGCCTTGCCTTCCCAGAACCCTCCCCGACAAACAGAACAGATCTCTCCCACTCTGGACCCTGACTTTTTCTGTTTATGCCTCTACTGAAGCTCTTCCCCAGGCCAACTTGTTCCATAGTCAGTTATGTCTGCATTGTTCTCTTCCATTAGACTGTGAGCTCCTCGAGGGCAGGAGCATTCCTTCTTCATACTGGTATCCCCACAGCCAAAAACAGTCACTTGATGTAAGTTCCCATCCTTATTTGTTGACCCAAATTTGTTCACTTCAAGTGAAGGAAGAATGATAGTTTAAAGTATATGATTATCATTCCTTGCTTGCAAAGAAACTTGGCGACAGACAGGCACTGAGCGGGTTTCTGCTGTGAGGAATCTTCAGGCCATTTCAAAAACAACGGTCTTCAGGGGGATTCCTTTGAGATAGGCAAAGAATTAATTTGAGAATCTTGGAATACAGGAAGGATATAGGCTAATTCAAAACCCAGAAAAAGCACTTGGGCATTATTTTAGACAGTGATTCTGTTGCAGAGTCTCCAGATTCGTTGCTTTCCTTCTCACTTCCCACCTCCAGTCTTGATTCTCCATCATTTACCAGTGGACTATTTGGCATAATTTTAGGATATTTTGTTGGTAGCACAGAAAAGTTTCTACCCCATTTCAGACATTCCCCACGAGGCTCAACTGGTCAAAAGAAACTGACGAATTATGAGGCAGTAACCAACAGCCCTCAAATTTCAGTGCCTTCATGCCATAATAGTTTACTTCTCATGTTTGCCATGTTCACTGTAGCTCTGGGCAGCTCTCCACGATAACGAAGGTCAATGCAGTAACTCAGCAAACTAGATGTCCCTTGCCTTGTGGGCTCTAACATCTCAAGACGAGATTGAAGAGAGAGTGTGGCGGTCTCACATCTGTATGTTCTATGCTTGGGCTCTGAAGCGTTGCATCAGCCACAGCCCTTTGGTCAAAACTAGACACACAGCTCCACTTACTGGCAAGGGAGCTAGCAAATATAGTCCTCTGTGGACCCAGGAAGAAAAGAAAAAACAGATATTGATAAGCTCTTGTACCGCCACTTCTAAGGGTTTCACAAGAACTGTTTTGTTATTGATTTTTAGGCACGGGGTCTTGCTGTGTTGCCCAGGCTGGGATGCAGTGGCATGATCATAGCCCACTTTACTGTAGCCTCAAACTCCTAAGTTTCAGCAATCTTCCGACCTCAGCCTCTTGAGTAGCTAAGACTACAGGTGTGTGCCACAACCCAGCTATTTTTTTTTTTATTTGGTAGAAATAGAGTCTCACTATATTGCCCAGGCTGGTCTCCAACTCCTGGCCTCAAGTCATCCTCCCACCTCAGCCCCCCAATATACTGGGATTGCAGGCATATGTGCCCAGCTTACAAGGACCTTATAAGTTAAAAATGTACTAGTGCTCCACCCATCAATCCCATCCCTCTTGTAAATCAGTGCCATAAACTACGACACGCACTTGACAGAGGGAAGGCAGATTAGAAGAGGCAGCTTGCTGCTCCCGCCAGACTAAACTAAGAAGACTAAGCCAAGACCAGTTTCTTCCACATCCCCTGAAGCAGAAACCTCCCCTGCACAGATCAGAAGGAGAAGTGCAGATCCCTGCCTTTCTCACCTACAATCTTATTTATGGGGTTGTGGGGGATGCCGTATGCCTATTTATTTTTCAGAGGTGTTTTAGCCTAGTTGATTAGGAAAGAAACAAAGCAATTAGAAAAAAAATTGGCCATTTCAGGACATCTACTCTTGAAGAGCTCCCTGACCAGGAAAAGAAGATTCAAGAGTGAAGTTTGAAAGGTTTCAGCCCTCTTTCCAATGTTAGAAGAAAAACTTTAGCCAAAGCAAATGTAACAGAGTTTAATTGGGCAAAGACTGATTCACGAATCAGCCGGCCTCCACAGCCAGAGTAGGCTCAGAGACTCCAGAGCAGTCACAGGATGGAAGAAGATTTATGAACAGAAAAAGGAAAGTGACACACAGAAAACAGAAGTGAGGTATAGAAACAGCTGGACTGGTAGCAGCTCAGGCATGTACCTTATTTGAACATGGTTTGAAGAGTTGGCACCCTTTGATTGGCCAAAACTCAGTGATTGGCACAAGAGTAGGTTACAGTCTGTTTACACCTCTGTTTAGGTTATAGTTCATGATGTACAGGGAAATTTTTAGGCTGAACTTAAAATATATAAAGAGGTAGCTCTAAACTATTTAACACCAAATTCAATAACTAATTTTAATATAATGCCTCTCTTTCCTTATCAATATTAGAATTCAACACCTCCAACAAATATTCATCGAATACTTACAATATACCTGATTGCAGGAAATAGAAACCCAAGAATTTTTCAAACAACTATGACATTCCATGTTTCAAATTGTATGTTCTTTTATTTTATTTATTAAACGTTATTGTATCCTTTATTAAAGGATAAATTATTTTATCCTTTCATATCCTTTGAAGTTCTTACGATTGCTCACATTTTGCAGAAAAATAAACTGAGGCTCAAAGAGTTGAGTAGTTTAGCCAATGTCAGGGCTAGGAATAGTGGGAAAATGGGCATCTCAACTACATGGATCTGGCTTATGATAATGGAGCTCCACATATTCATTCCAAATCAATTAAAACTTAGAAGTCATTGGTTTAACAGTCATTTTTAGACTTGGTATTACTTGAAAGTATAATCAAGGGATCATTTATTCATTAGAGTAACTACAGTTCTATCTGAATAAGCTGAATTTTTTTCATGCTAATCATGTCTTTTGTGTACTATTCATTATGATAATCTTTTCAACTTCATCAACTTCCCTTTCTCTGTAATAACTCATTGAACAGAATTCAGTTCTATAATGTGGTCCACAGATGCACTTCTATCCCAGGATTTAAAAAGATAATAATCATAAGGCATTTAACAAAATGCCCATAAGTAAGTAACCAGTGTATAAAGATTATTTTGTTTAGTAAAGTTACAGAGCATTGGTCTTTATGTCATATAGTAAGTGAAAACCTGAAAAATAAAAATCCAAATGCTCTGATAAGAACTGTAAATATCACAAACCTATTAGAACTGAGGTAGAGATGGAGACCATTATATGTGTCTAAAGTGACACATCTTTAGCTTCAAACATACACTCATGGGGCTTACCATGAGCGATTGTGTGTTCAATTATAGAAAGACAAATATAAAAGCAAATTTAGAAATATTCTGAAAAGTTGTGAATCTGTTGTCAAAATTATGACTAAAAGGCAAGATATAAATAGAGGGCTTTTTAACTTTTTTATTTATTTATTTATTTTGAAACAGTCTCACTCTGTTGCCAGGCGCCAGGCTGGAGTGCAGTGGCACAATCTCGGCTCACTGCAACCTCCGCCTCCCGGGTCCAAGCAATTTTCCTGCCTCAGCTTCCTGAGTAGCTGGGACTATAGGCATGTGCCACCACGCCCAGCTAATTTTTGTACTTTTTAGTAGAGACAGGGTTTCACCATGTTGGCCAGGATGGTCTCCATCTCTTGACGAGATCCGCTCACCTGGGCCTCCCAAAGTGCTGGGATTACAGGCGTGAGCCACCACGCTGGCCAATAGAGATTTTATAATATTTCTTAGTTTTTTTTAAATGAACCCTCCCTTATACTAGATAAGCCTAATGTTTAGATTTTCTTACATTTTATTTTATGCACATTTTCAGGAGCCATTTACACAAAATTAGGATACTGCCAGTGTGATTTAAACAAAATTAGGATACTGCTGGTGTGTACTTTTTTAATGCAATAAGTCTACTTTGTTCACTATCTCCGCAGTATCCAAAGCAGTATCTGGCATACAGCAGGCTCTCAGAAGGTCTTTGATGAATAAATGAATGACCAGATCCACGTAGGATAATATATGTGACAAAGAGGAAAGAATACTTCAAAAGTTAGTAGTGAATTCCCCTTAGAAAGATAGCTGCCCTTTTTTGTGGATAATCCATTGTGATGGTTAATTTTATGTGTCAGTTTGCCTGGGCCATTAGATGCCCAGATATCTGGTGAAATGTTATACTGGCTGTGTCTGTGAGGGTGTTTCTGGATGAGATTAACATTTGAATCAGTAGATTAAGAAAAGAAGATTGCCTTCTCTAAATGTGGGAGGACCCCATTCAATCAAATGAAGACCTTAACAGGACAAAAAGACTCAACATAGGGAAACTCCTCCTGCTTAACTGCTTTGAGCCAGGACATTGATCTTTTCAGGCCTTAAGACTTATACTGAAACATCAGTTCTCTTTCTTTTTAGTTTATTTATTTATCTATTTTTAATTTTTTTAATTGACACACAGTTGTACATATGTATGGCATACTTAGTGATATTGCAATACATATATAAAGTATAGTGATCATATCAGGGCAATTAGTGTATCTGTCATGGCAAACATTTATTATTTTTTTGTATTGGGACTGAGGGATTGTTTCCTTGACCTTGACCCCCTTCGTGAGCAGAAACTGGAGTGGCTCATTTCACTCAGCCTGCAGTCTATAGATGGCTAAATGTTAGAAGCTCAGTGAAGGGTCAGGGTGACAGCCTCCTGCACATGCCCTTTTTGACACCTGAGTTCTTGTTCAGTATCCAGGAAGAGTCAGGTCACATGAACTACTTGAAGGATAGTATATGTGGAGGATTTTATTGGGTGATAAAAGTGGCTCTTAGTGGGATAGGGAATTGGAAAGGGGATGGTGTGGGAAGAAGGTGATCTTACCCTGAAGCTGACCCATCTAAAGATAGCCAAGTCTCCGCAGTCTCCTATACTTAGCCGCTTGTATCCCCAACATTCACATGACAGTTTTATCTGTAGCTTTTTGATGACCTGCCATACTATTCTCCACAGTGGCTGTGCTAGTTTACATTTCCACCAAGAGTATATAAGAGTTCCTGTTTCTCCACATCCTTGCCAGTATCTTTTTTTATCTTCGTGATTAACTGGGGTGAGATGATACCTCACTGTGGTTTTGATATGTAGTTCCCTGGTGATATGGTTTGGCTGTGACCCCACCGAAATCTCATCTTGAATTGTAGCTCCCATAATTCCCATGTGTCATGGGAGGGACCCAGCTAGAGGTACTTGAATCATGGGGGTGGGTCTTTCCCACACTGTTCTCATGATAGTGGATAAGTCTTATGAGATCTGATGGTTTTATAAATGGGAGTTTCCCTGCACAAGTTCTCTCCTTCCTGCTGCCATGTAAGATGTGAGTTTGCTCTTTCTTTGCCTTTTGCCATGATTGTGAGACTTCCCAACCACGTGGAACTGTGAGTCCATCAAACCTCTTTTTCTTTGTAAATTACCCAGTCTCGGGTATGTCTTTATTAGCAGGATGTGAAAGAGACTAATAATGCTGATGGATAGTTATGTTGAGCATTTTTTTCACATATTTGTTGGTCATTTGTATATATTATTTTAAGAAACATCTGTTCAAATCATTTGCCCATTTTTTTAATAGGATTGTTTGTTTTTTTTTGTTTTTTTGCCATTGTATATTCTGGCTGTTAATCCCATCAGATAAATAGTTTGCAAATATTTTTCTCCCATTCTGTCTTTTTACTCTGTTGATTGTTTCCTTTGCTGTGCAGAAGCTTTTTAGTTTGATATAACAAAAGCAAAAATAAACAAATGGGATTGTATCAGATATCAGCTCTTCTGGGGTCTTGAGCCTGTGAGCTCTCATACTGAAACTGCATCATTGGCTCTCCTGGGCCTCCACCTTGATGATTGCAAATCTTTTCATCCTTTGTAGTCACATAAACGAATTCCTTATAACAAATCTCTTTCTGTAAATACATACATAAGTATGTAGTTTTATATACTGTTCTGTTTCACTGGAGAACCCTGACTAGTACAGGCATTAAAGGAATTTTTATTTCCAGCAGGATGGAAGACGAGGTACTTCAAACTACCCTTCCAATGGAAAATCACTAAAACACTAAATGAAATCTTTTTTAAAACTATCTTTGAAATGCATCACTAAGTAAGCCAGCACAAATGTAAGGAATGTGCAGAAACAAAAACAAAGACAAAATAATTAGGTCACCAAGCTCTAAAATTAACTTTGACTCTGAAGTTTTCTGCTGTACCCTAAAGACCCTGAAATTTACTGGGCGATGGGTTGCTGTAGGGGAAGGACTAGGAGACAAAACTAAAGGTCTGTACAAAGTGATCAACTCTTCTTATTTTTACCCCTTTATAAGCTTAACTTCCAATTCTTACTAAAGGCATACCTCCTTTTATTGCACTTTGTTGAATATTTTTTAAATTGAAGATTTGCAGCAATCCTCCATCAAGCAAGTCTATTAACATCATTTTTTCAGCAGTGTGTGTGCATTTCACATCCCTGTGTCACATTTTAGTAGTTCTTGCAATATTGCAAAGTTTTTCATTATTATATCTGTAATTGTGATCTGTGACCCGTGGTCTTTGATGCTATGCTTATAATTGTTTTGGGGCACCACTAACCATGCCCATATAAGATAGTGAATTTAATTGATAAATATTGTATGTGTTCTGACTATTCCACCTCCCCTTTGGGCTCCCTATTCCCTCAAACACAACAACACTGAAATTAGGACAATTAATAACCCTGCAATAAACTCCAAGTGTTCAAGTGAAAGGAAAAGTTGCAGGTCTCTCACTTTAAATCAAAGGCTAGAAATGATTAAGCTTAGGGGAGGGTCAAAAGTCCAGATAGGCCAAAGCTAGGCCTCTCGCACTAAACAGTTAATCAAGTTGTGAACACAAACAAAAAGTTCTTGAAGGAAATTAAAAGTGCTACTCCAGTGAACACAGTAATGGTAAGAAAGTGAAACATCCTTATTGCTAATATAGAGAAAGTTTCAGTGATCTAGATAAAAGATCAAATCAGCCACAATACTCCCTTAAGCCAAAGTCTAAAACAGAGCAAAGTCCTAACTCTCTTCAATTCTGTGAAGGCTGAGAGAAGTGACGAACCTGCAGAAGAAAAATTGGGGCCAGCAGAGATTGGTTTATGACGTTTAAGGAAAGAAGCCATCTCTGTAGCAAAAATGCAAGATGAAGCAGCAAGTACTGATGAAGAAGCTGTAGCGAGTTATTCACAAGATCTAGCTATGATCACAGATGAAGGGGATTACACCAAACAACAGATCTCAATGCAAACAAAACAATCTTATTTTGGAAGAAGAAGCCAAAATAGGACTTTCACAGTTAGAGAGGAGATGTCAATGCCTGTCTTCAAAGTTTCAAAGGACAGGTTGACTCTCTTGTCAGGAGCTAATGCAGCTGGTGACTTTAAGTTGAAACCAGTGCTCATTTACCATTCCAAAAATCCTGGGGTCCTGAAGAATTATGCTAAATCTACTTTGCCTGTGCTCTATAAGTAGGAAAAAAAAGCCTGCACATTTGTTTATACATAATTTACTGAATATTTTAAGCCCACAGTTGAGATCTACTGCTCAGAAGAAAATATTCCTTTCAAAATATTACTGCTGATTGACAATGCACCTGGTCATCCAAGAGCTCTAATAGAGATGTACAAAGAGATTAATGTTCTTTTTATGCCTGCTGACACAACATTCATTCTGTAGCACATGAGTCAAGTGTTCATTTCATAAGGCTACAGCTTCCATCGATAATGATTCCTCTGATGGATCTGGGCAAAGTAAACTGAAAACCTTCTGGAAAGGATTCATCTATCTAGATGGCATTAAAAACATTCACGATACATCAGAGGAGGTCAAAATATCAACAATAACAGGAATTTGAAAAAAGTTGATTCCAATCCTTATGGATGGATGACTTTGAGGGATTCAAGACTTCAGTGCAGCAGGAAGTAACTGCAAAAGTGGTGGAAATAGCAAGAGACTACAATTTGAAATGGAACCTGCAGATGTAACTGAATTGCTAAAATTTCATGATAAAACTTGACAGATGAGGAGGTACTTCTTATTGATGAGCAAAGAATGTGGTTTCTTGAGATGGAATCTACTTCCAGTGAAAATGCTGTGAACATTGTTGAAATGACAATAAAGGATTTAGAATATTACATCAACTTAATTGATAAAGCAGTGGCAGAGTTTGAGAGGATTGACTCCAATGCTGAAAGAAGTTCGACTATGGATAAAATGCTATCAGGCAGCATCACATGCTATAGAGAAATCTTTTGTAAAAAGGAGTCAATTGATGCAGCAAAATTCATTGTTGTCTTATTCTAAGAAATTGCCACCAACCTTCAGCAACCACCACCCTGATCAGTCAACAGCCACCAACATCAAGGCAAGACCCTCCCCCAGCAAAAAGATGATGACTCTTCAAAAGCTCAGATAATCATTAGCATTTTTAGCAATAAAGTATTTATGAGTAATGCATATACGTAGTGTTTTAAATGTAATGCTATTGTATACCTAGTAGACTACTGTATAGTATGAACATAACTTTTATATGTAATGGGAAACCAAAACATTGTTGGCTGACTTTATTGTGAATTGGTTTTATTGCAGTAGTCTGGAACCAAACTCACAATATATCTGAGATATGCCTAAATTAGTTTTACCTAGACTTAAAGCTGGTACACCCCCTCCCTACTCACTTGTAAAGGAGAACTACACCAATTTGTTATTCAGAAGTAAAGTGTCTGAAAGAAGGGAGGAAAAGATGAGTGGAGGGAAGCAAAACTCTCTGACCCCTCTTTCCACTAGGCAGTGAAGCCTCCTCATTTTCGGATTTATCCAGAGCACCTTCAAATTCTCAGTTCACATAAGGCTCTTCCCCATTTACTGCTTTAGTTCAAGGATTACAAAGCAGAGCAGTCCCTTCATTTGAAGGAAATAGTTAAACTTTATTAAAATTTTCTTTTCTTCATTAAATCATATACATATAGAAAATTGTCACCTGCTTAAGATTCTCTCCACTTTATAGAAATCTGCTGCCCTTGATTTCGTTGTAAAGAGCATGTTGCTTGGAGAAGCCACTAAAGTGTCAGTGAGTGAGCATTAGGACATCATCCATGGATTTGACATTGTGTTCAAGGAGTGTTTGAAAACTCAACCCCAAGTTTGGAAGATAATTTAATCACAATATTCGATAAACGACATATCTTTAAAGCAAACATTAAATTGATACCTCTAAGGGACAAGTTGTGCAATTAAGGTTTCTTTCAAAATAATCAACCTTGTATGAACAATAGAGGAAGGAATTGATATGGCAATGGATCTCTAAGAGGGAATAAAAGAAGAAAAAATATATTTTCAAATATATTTCCATGAAAAAGCAGAACTTTCCATTCAGTTCATTTCTACATATATCTGCTAAGTATCTCCTATGTATAGGGAACAGAACAAGGCCAGATAATGTCTGAATGCACGAAGTCCATTCTAGTGCTATAATCAATATACCTTTGTCCAATTCTCTCTTTTTTTTAGTAAATTTTCTTACTGAAGTAAAACCTACACACAGAAAAGTTTATGATGTACAGCTCAATCTGAACAAGGTGAAACAAATCTTTATAATCACTACTTGGATTAAGAAATAAGATATTTCCAAAATTCATTGTGGCTTTGGCTGCCCTCTGATGCCTTCAAGTGCCTGATTTTCATAATTTTTCTAGCTTGTATACTTCTGCCACTGGAAAGGTTAATCTATTACCAACTACTCCCTCATCCTCAAGCAGAAGTTCATTATACACTATTGAATCCTCACAAAACCTTGTGGGGTGGTATTATTATCCTAATGTTCAAGTTTAGGAAATTGAGTTCCAGAGATAAATCCTTTGCTGACCAGCTGGTAGGCTGGTGACCTGGGCTAAGGTTTAAACTCCAGAGCTCCCACTTGACCATGATACTATATTGCTTTCCAATAAGGCACAGTCTTGTGCATAAGGAGTTTACAGTTTTTAAGATATTGCTATGATTTGAATGTTTGTGTTCCCTCTAAAATTCATGTTGAACATTATTCCCCAATGCTACAGTATGAATAGGTGGGGCCTTAATGAGGTGATCAGGCCATGAGCTTCACCCTCCTGAATTGGATTAGCACACTTATAAAAGGGCTGGAAGGAACTAGCAAGGCCCTTTTTGCCCCTCTGCCCTCTGCCATCTGAAGACACAGCTAGAAGGTGCCATCTTGGAAGCAAAGGGCAGGCCTCAGCAGACATCAAATCTGCTGGCACCTTGATCTTGGACTTCCCAGCCTCTAGAAATTTAAGGAGTAAATTTCTATTGTTTATAAATTACCCAGTCTCAGGTATTTTCTAGAGCACCATGAACAAACTAATGAAATGGGAGAGTTCCTTGATTCCCCTTGCAGGATGTACAACAGGTGTGTGGCTCACATGTTTGGTCACCCCACAACTCAACTCAAACCCTTTACAAGAGAGGGATCGTGCAGATGGGCAGGTGCAAGAACTGGGATGAGCACTTTTGGGCTCCAGCCCCACAGCACCATCTAGGGGTGGGTGTCTGTGACTCCCAAAGCCCAAGTGGGTGTGTTACAGTACTCCTTTAGCTTTGCCATCTGCAGACAGCTTGTGTGTTAATCAGCTCTCTGCCTTATCGCAACGGCAGAGGGACAGTGTGACAATCTTCTGTATCCCGAACTCTTGCCCAGTGTCCCAAAAGAATTGGATTACACATGGGCTTGAAAGATGAGAGCAAAGTTTTATTGAGTGGTGGAGGTGGCTCTCGGCAAGATGGATAAGGAGCCAGAAAGGGGGATGGAGTGGGAATGTGATCTTTCCATGGAGTTGGGCCCAGTGAATGGACTCCTCTGACCACCCCCGGCCGAATTTCCCTCAGCATCTAGACATCTCTCCTCTTTTCTCTTTCTCTCCTGCATTGTTCCACCATCGCTGGTCTGCTGATCTGCTGGTCTCAATATTCAGTCACTGTGTGTGTGCCCTGTAAGCTCTTGGGTTTATATGGGCACAGGATGGGGGGTGTGGTGGGCCAGAGTGGTCTTGGAAAATGCAACATTCAAGTGTGAAAAAAGGAGTGCCTGTTCTCACTTAGGTCTGTGGGCAAAGGACCCTGCCCTTCTCTACCCAGCACTTCCCTGTCCCACTTCTGTATCAGAGATACAATATTATCTAGAGATTTGGGTACCAATCCCTTTATATATTATATATACCTATGTATTGTATCTAGGGGAATTATATTTTTAAATATTTTATCTCATTTAAGCATTATATTATCTCATTTAATAATTACAACAATCCTATGAGGTAGAAATTAATTTCCATATATTACAGATGTGGAAATTGAGGTTAAGAAAGGTGAAACAACTTTCCTGAGCAGGCAGCCAGAAAGTAATCCCACTTCAGAGCACTGGTTCTTCCCACTCCTCTGTCAAGACCACCTACCCCTTGCCCATACTACCCACATAGCCAATGAAGGTCAGTAGAATAAGAGAATAAATGAAATAAATAACCATTTGTGAGCTAAAATTGTTAGTACAAGAGGACAATACCATAGTCCTGAGATCACCCCAGACATAGAATGACATCTAACCAGAGGTGCTTAAAGTCAGTCCCAATGAGAAGAGACAGAATCCTTCCATTGTGTTACCTCCTCATTCCTTACCATGGTCTGGGATAGGCGTGACTACTTCCTTTGATATAAACCATTCCTTGCTCATCCAAGTTGTTTCTTAGTCTACAAAGGGAGATATAGTACCCACCCAATGGGTTCACTTTGCCTGCTGCCTAGACAGAGCAAATTTATTAAGACAGGGGAATTGCAATAGAGAGAGTAATTCACACAGAGCCAGCTGTGTGGGCGACCTGAGTTTTATTATTGGTTTCCTCAAACATTTGGGGATCAGAGGTGTTTTTTTTTGTTCGGTTGGGTTTTTTTTTTTGAGACAGAGTCTCGCTCTGTCGCCAGGCTGGAGTGCAGTGGTGCGATCTCGGCTCACTGCAACCTCTGCCTCCTGGGTTCAAGCAATTCTCCTGCCTCGGCCTCCCGAGTAGCTTGGACTACAGGTGCGGGCCACCACATCCAGCTAATTTTTGTACTTTTTAGTAGAGACAGGGTTTCATCATGTTGGCCAGGATGGTCTCAATCTCATGACCTCATGGGGGAATCAGAGTTTTTAAGAACAACTTGGTGGGTAAGGGGAAGCCAGTGAGTCAAGAGTGCTGATTGGTTGGGTCTAAAATAAAATCATAGGAACTGAAGCTGTCCTCTTGCAACTGAGTCAGTTCCTGGATGGGGGCCACAAGATCAAGTGAGCCAGTTTATCAGTCTGGGTGGTGCCAGCTGATCCATCAATGGCAGGGTCTGCAAAATATCTCAACCACTGATCTTAGGAGCAGTTTAGGGAGGGTCAGAATCTTGTAGCATCAGCTCCCTGACTTCTAAACTATTTCTTTCTGTTTTTTTTTTTTGAGACAGAGTTTCATTCTGATTCCCAGGCTGGAATACAGTGGTGCAATCTTGGTTCACTGCAACCTTGGCCTCCCAGGTTCAAGCGATTCTCCTGCCTTAGCCTCCCAAGTAGCTGGGATTATAGGCACATGACCATGCCTGTCTAATTTTTTTTTTTTTTTTCAGTAGAGATGAGGTTTCCCTATGTTGGCCATGCTAGTGTCAAACTTCTGACTTCGAGTGATCTGCCCACCTCAGCGTCCCAAAATGCTGGGATTACAGGCATGAGCCACCATGCCTGGCCCTAAACAATAATTTCTAATCCTGTGGCTAACTTGCTAGTCCTACAAAGGCAGTCTACTCCCCAGGCAAGAAGGAGGTTTGTTTTGGGAAAGGGCTGTTGTTGTCTTTGTCTTAAATTATAAACTAAGTTCCTCCCAAAGTTAGATCAGCCTACTCCCTGGAATGAACAAGGACAGCTTGGAGGATAGAAGCAAGATGGAGTTGGTTGGGTCAGATCTCTTTCTCTGTCTCAGTCATAATTTTGCAAAGGTGGTTTCAGTATTAAGGCAAAGGACACTATAGCAGGTTACTGAGGGCTAACTGTGTATTCAGGATACTATACTAAATCTTTTAATATAGTATTTCACCTCATCCTCACAATAGACCTGTGAGGTCGAGACTAGTGCCCCCATTTTACAGATGAAGAACATGAGAATCAGACAGGTGAAATAATTTGTCCGAAATCACATAGGTAGAAACTAAAAGATTTGCGATTTGGACTGTGCTGTCCACTCCACAATCCCATTGCAATTGTAGGTCTTCCTCATAGCTGTGAAATCTAAGAGCCTCAAAGGCAGTAACTGTCTTGTACTGCCAGGGTCTGGCACAGAGGAGAACTCAATCAATAATTAGTCAATAAATCTGTCTGGTTTTCAATGCCCACCACCGTGCCACCTCCCTACCAGCTTTACATATGTGCAACTCTGCCTTAAGTTTACTTTCTATCCCAACAAAGCTCTGGATACATTCATTCTCAGTACACATTTTCTTAAAACTCAATGTTTTCTTTCCTCTTTTATCCTTCTGCCCCTTGGGAAAGGCCACTCATTTCCCCGCTCAGACAGTTGGTTTAGAAAAATTGCACGCAGAAAAAGGGAACAGCTTGCCCACTGAACTGCCATGCAGGAACAGGAGCTACATTTGGAATTCACAGCCCAGAAAAACGTCCAGCCTGCTTACAAAGCATTGGTAGAGGCTCAAAGGAAAGCAGATACAACATAATCCTTTCCTTTTACTAAATGACATCCTCATTTACATCCACACCATATTAATTCTCTTTGTTTCAACTTGACTAAAGTCAAAGAAGGCTTATCGGGAAGTGTTATTCACATGTATTAGACAGCCTAAAATGACAAAATGTTCTAATTCCATTCGTGGATAAAAGTCAATTTGACAACAACACTAAGCTGTTATTTTTCAAATAACAATGGTAATGTTTAATTAGAATTTAACCTGGCTTCTTGCTTTCACTTAGCAACGTACAATACACTGGCGGTTACCTGACGAAAGCAAAGATTGACATCCAGTGTAAATGCTACATTTCAAAAACAGCTGCACACTAGTAGTGCCTAATTATGCATAACACTCTGCCATTAATTGCTAATATTTCAAGTGGCTTGAAAGGTCAGCTGGTCTTTAGTTGTTCCTATTATGATCACGGGTTAGGTTAAGTCTTTGTCAGACTATCACAATTGCTTTGTAGTGATTACTTCTATAAACCGAGCCCTCAAAAACTATCCCAGATGATTAGTATTTCTTGATCTGTTTTAACTAAGAGATAATAGAGAAAGCATCTAGTATCATGCCCAGCATATAGTAGGTGCTTAATAAATGGTAGATATTAACATAGTAAATAATCCGCCAAACGCAGTGGTTCACACCTGTAATCCCAACACTTTGGGAGGCCAAGGCGGGTGGATCACCTGAGGTCAGGAGTTAAAGACCAGCCTGGCCAACATGGTGAAACCCCATCTCTACTAAAAATACAAAAATTAGTGGGTATGGTGGTGGGCATTTGTAATCCCAGCTAATTGGAAGGCTGAGGCAGGAAAATCACTTGAACCCAGGAGGCAGAGGTTGCAGTGAGCCGAGATCGCACCATTGCACTCCAGCCTCGGCAACAAGAGGAAAACTCTGTCTCAAAAAAAAAGAAGTAAATATTCTTTTTGATTTGACCATTCATTATCAGAATCCTGAGCTGTGCATTGATGCAGTAAGTTTTCTTTCCTCTCTTAGATGCCTGCAGTCCATTATCCACTTACTCCTTCATTCATTCATGCCACACACACAGTCATAGAGCTCTGTGCCAGGCACATATTTTCTCTAGATATCGATTCCCGAGGAAATCTCTCTCTTGGAGATCCCCAATGCACATATTAGCGCTCTGAGAAGTTTTGTAAGGAATGGATGGATAGATAGATAGATATAAATGACAAATAGAGGATGGATAGATGATAGATATACACAGATAGATAGATAGGTGAGAAATAGAGAATAGATAGATAATAGATGGATAGATAGGTAGATAGACAGATAGATGATGGATTAACTTTTAATATTTTCCTTACTTATGGACCCCTTTTCTCATGGACACCTATTACCATCCCAGCACAATGGTGTTCTGAGGAACACTCTGGGAACAGTGCAGGAGCACACCTGACACACTGTAGCACACTCCTGACCAAGAGTCTCTCCTTGAGACTTTCCAAACTCTAGCCAGGCCCTTCTGAGTCCTTTCTCTACTAGGCCTCAAGCTTGGACTAGCAAGACTTGAGCAAACACTAAGCTAGTTTCTAACAGCTCAGCCATATCCCTAGGACCACTCCAGCTTCCTTAAAGTGCCTGCCTGAGAAAACTCCAGGTTGCCAAAAGAATGTACTGTTTGTGCCGGTAACACCTGAGGACAGGGCCTGTCTCCCAGTCTCTGTGGGAGGGTAGGAGCCTACCTTCGATAAGAGCTAGTTAACAAACCCAGATGGATTTCGCACAAACAAACCTCTTTCTGCTTTTTGTAATTTTTCATTTCTCTGACTCAACTGAGCCCCCAGTCACCCCCTCCCTACTCCAATCTCCCTTTAAAATGCCCAGTCACCTCCATACAAATCAAAGTTGAGTTCACACCCAACCTTTTTCCCTGTTTCAATAGTGCATAGTAGTTAACCCCTTTCTAAGGTTTTATGTTTTGTGGTTTCAGTTACCAGCAACTGTGATCTGAAAATATAAAAGGAAAAAGTCCAGAAATAAACAATTCATGAGTGGTAAATTCCATGTCCATTCTGGGTATCATGATGAACTCTCAGGCCATTCTGCGCTTTCTGTACCTGGACGTGAATCATGCCTTTGTCCAGGGTATCCACATTGCCTGTGCCACCCGGCCGTTAGTCACCCAGTAGCAATCTGGGTTATCAGATCAAAAAACCAGTATATAGGTGATATGGGTTGGCTGTGTCCCCACTCAAATCTCATCTTGAATTCCCACATGTTGTGGGAGGGACCTGGTGGGATGTAATTGAATCATGGGGGCGGGTCTTTCCCATGCTGTTCTCATGATAGTGAATAAGTCTCATGAGATCTGATGGTTTTAAAAAGGAGAATTTCCCTGGACAAGCTCTCGTCTCTCTTTGCCTGCCACCATCCATATAAGACATGACTTGATCCTCCTTGCCTTCCACTGTGATTGTGAGACCTCCCCAGCCATGTGGAACTATAAATCTATTAAACCTCTTTCCTTTGTAAATTCCCCAGTCTCTGGTATGTCATTATCAGCAACATAGAACTAACAAAATAGGGTTTGGTACTATCTGCGGTTTCAGGCATCCACTAGAGGTCTTGGACGATATCCCCCCGTATAAGAGAAAACCTCTGTATTACTGATTAAAATCTGTTCATACCACATTAACTGGTGTCTGGCTTTGTTTATCTTTGCCACTCCACCTAGTTCTCCACACATGAAAAGCCCTCAGGGAAGACTCATTAAAGTTGATACTGGAGGATCTAGTTAATGCAACGAGGTCTAGGTGAGATTTGAGACTACCCTGTTTCCAAAAATCAGGAACCAGGTATGTTTTGTCCACAACAACAAATTCTAGAACTGGTCTTAGAGTCCCACAGTTGTGACTAAAATCCCAGCTGGTCCATTTAAGGTCATTGTGAAAACAGCTTCTCTGGGTCTCAGAGGTCCCAGTGAGGATTAACTGAGATAATGTTGAGGAAAACCAAAGCCTCCCCTGAGATATTTGCAAATGCTTTATTCTCACAGTTGCCTTTGCCTATGCCTAGCTACTCAGCCTGTGCATCACAGTCTGTCCCCCAAGACACAGATAAGGAAATCAGCCTCTCCTTTAATTGGAAGAGAAAGGAGGCAGGGATAAAAAGTTTAACCAGTGGGCCAGGCACAGTGGCTCACACCTATAATCCCAGCACTTTGGGAGGCTTGAGTTCAGGAGTTCAAGACCAGCCTAGGCAACATAGTGAGACCTCCTCTCTACTAAAAATCAAGAAAATAAGCTGAGTATGGTGATGCGTACCTGTGGTCTCAACTACTCAGGTGGATGAGGCGGGAGGATCACATGAGACCAGGAGGTCAAGGCTGCAGTTTGCCCCACTGCATTCCAGCCCGGGCAACAGAGTGAAACCCTGTCTCAAAAAAAAAAACAAATTTAACCATACTGGGCATCATGGCTTACGCCTGTAATCCCAGCATTTTGGGAGGGTGAGGTGGGCAGATCACTTGAGCTCAGGAGTTCAAGACCAGCCTGGCCAACATGGTGAAACCTCGTCGCTACTAAAAATATGAAAATTAGCTGGGCATGTAATCCCAGCTACTCAGGAGGCTGAAGCATGCGAATTGTTTGAAGCTGGGAGGTGGAGGTTGCAGTGAGTCAAGATTGTGCCACTGCACTCCAGCCTGGGTGACAGAGAGGCTGCAGCTCAGAAAAATGCTGCATCTCAGAAAAAAAAAAAATTAACCAGAGGAGGCCAGTAATTTTTTCAAGCCCATGCATGCGCATGCACACACACACACACACACAAACACACACACACACACACACACACAGCATTTTTATAGATTTTTTCCAAGCATGAGATAAAACAAAGGAGAAGTTACATGGCAAGAATGAAAATAATCCAGATTAAATATCAGACACCCTGTTCTTTAAGGATTCCTCTCCTCACACCACCTCAGCAAAGCTGTGCATTCCCCTTTGCTGTCTCCTCACACTTTTATATGGAGCCAGTCAGCTCTTCACACCCTCAACCCCCAAATTTGATTCCAGGGCTACCAGCTCTCCAAAGGACTTTCCAATAGAAGCCCTCATTAATAGGCAAGTATGCTCTCAAATAGTGAGGTTTTCCTCTGCCTAAGCCTGCACCTAAACAGATCCCAAGAAAGCCAACTTCAAGTCCAAAAACGGCCCATAAGAAGGCAGCTGGAGTGTAAAGCAGATCTCCCCAATCTCCAATCGTTCAAACATGAGCTGCACGAGCTTCCCCATACATCACACACTCATACTGTGTCTACTAGAACGATACCTCCCGAAAGCTGCTTGTGCCCTAATTCCCAGAACCTGTAAATATGGCACCTTACATGGCAAAAGGGACTTTGCAGATGCAATTAAATTAGGATCTTGAAAAGGGGAGATTATCCTGGATTTCCTAGGTGGGCCCAATGGAATTATAAGGTTCCCTATTATAGGGGAGGCAGGAGGGTCAAACTCAGAAAAAGCAGGTGTGCTGTGAGGACAGGGCCCTAAGCCAAGGAAGGCAGGTGGCCTCTAAAAGCTACAGAAGGCAAGGACTCAAATTCTCCCCTAGAGCCCCCAGAAGAAAAGCAGCCCTGACAACACCTTGATTTTAAGACTTCTGTTTTTGCTTTTTGAGATAGAGTCTCACTCTGTTGTCCAGGCTGGAGTGCAGTGGCACAATATTGGCTCACTGCAACCTCCACCTCCCAGGTCCATGCAATCCTCCTGCCTCAGCCTCCCAAGTAGCTGGGATTGTAGTCACTAGCCACCACACCTGCTAATTTTTTGTATTTTCGGTAGAGATGGGATTTCACCATGTTGGCCATGCTGGTCTTGAACTCCTGAGCTCAAGTGATCCGCCCACCTCAGCCTCCCAAAGTGATGGAATTACAAGTGTGAGCCACTGTGCCCAGCCACCATGATTTTAAGACTTCTGGCCTCTGCAACTATATGATGATAAATTTATATTGTTTTAAACCAATAAATTGGTGGTAATTTGTTACAGCAGCAATAGGAAGCTAATACGCTAGGTACATTACATTATGTAGTGTATTTTTCGGGTAATGTTTAAATCTGTCCACTTTTTATGCATTGTCTACTTTAGCCTCATCCTCACAATAATAACCATGGATTCGTGGTTTTGATGCGGTTGCCACATATTTTCCTCGAAATAAACAAATGTTATTAAATAGGAAGCGTTCACCTCTGTCCCACCCCATACCTCCAGTACACCTGCCAGAGGGCACACTGTGGATCCCACTTTGGAAAACTCTGGTGCAAAGGGACACTCAAGGCCCTCAAGATGGGAGACCAGAGTTCCATGCCTGCCTCTTCCACTCATGGCCTTAAATGGGTCACTTTGAAACTCCTGCTCCCTGGCACTCTCCTCTGTACAGGGGTTCCATAGAATAAATTCCTGTTGGACCCCAGCCTTCTGCTGTCCACCAGGATTATCCAGGACAGTAGGTGGCTGAGAAGGTGGTCAGCCAAGGATTTCCACACCCTGGGCCCTTAAACCCATTCCTCTTACCTGAGCTCTCCGGCCCCCCGCCCCACCGCCACAGTGCTCTCACCATACATGGAGTCAGGAAGCTGAAGTTTAGAGCAATAACAACCTCTCTCTCCACTCCTCTTTTTCTCTCCAGACCATCTATGCATTAAGCTTAGTTGACATTAAAGAAAAAAAGCTGCTTCACATCTCCCTCCACACCCCGTCGGTCACTCTGACTCACACTCCCATAGAGAGATGATCAGTCAACCAATCCAGTGTGGTTTAATGGCAGGAACACTACGGTAAAAGTTCAAAAATCTGGTTTAAATATGGCTTCGTAACCTGCCAATCCTGTGATCTTAGCCTCTCTGATACTCAGTTTCCTCATTTGTAAACATGGAAAATCTTACTTAGCTCAAACTATGAATATGAAGATTTAGTGGAATTACATAGGCTTGATCTCACAGCACCAAGCCTGATACACGGCAGGTATTCAGCAAATGTCACCTGAGCCTAAAGTGGAATCAATAACCATTTCCAAAGTGTGCAGAGGTGATGGACGCTTTACAGGGACTCCCGATGTGTGATGGCTGGGCACAGACCTTTTCCCGTGGTTGGTGAACACTCAGGTCTACACTGCTGCCGTGGTGACTGTTGCTGTTCGCATGTGTTGTTGTTTGAAGGTGGACTGGGTTTTCACGATGTTGCAAACTTGGTGACGTTTAGGAAGCATCCACTATTACATTGGCACAAAAGTAATTGTGGTTTTTGCTATAGCTTTTAATGGCAAAAACCGCAATTACTTTTGCACCAACCTACAACATTTTTGAACCTGTTTCCACTTCTGTGAAGTAAGCCAGAGGAATGAGGGAAGAAACGGCGAGGGGAAGAAGACAGGAAGGGAGGGCGGGAGGAAAAGGCAAAGTGAACAACTGCAGGTCTCCAGTGCTTGAGGTGACTTATCGATTTCAGTTCCACTCACAGGGCTGAGCAGAGGCCCTACTAGGAAAAGAAAATTGAACCAAGATTCCCACGCTGGTTTTCCAAGACGGATTTTCTCATTGGCTGCCAATGCCTGCCCCCTTGTGGAAATTCTTCAAACTGTCTTTTTTTTTTTTTAAATGCCAGGACACTTGGAAAGGTTTACAATGAGAAAATGTTTTAAGCTTCCAGAGGTTCCCCGTTGCCGGCAAGATAAAGACCACCTGACAGAGATCCTTCATGATACAGTCCCTGTCCACGAAGACACCTCCCCTCCATGCACTCTCCGCCAGCACTTTATCCTGCAGTAATAACAAGCTCCATAGTTCCCCAATAATTAATTGAGTTGAAAAAAGGCCAACTTGGGAATGAGATAGACCAGAATTAAAAATTCTGATGCTTTTTCCTTTAGCTGTGTGTCTCTGGGTAAGTTATCTAACTCACAGCCAGGGGCGGTGGCTCACCCCTGTAATCCCAGCACTTTGGGAGGCCGAGGCGGGTAGATCACCTTAGGTCAGGAGTTTGAGACCAGCTTGGCCAACGTGGTGAAACCTCGTCTCTACTAAAAATTACAAAATTAGCCAGGTGTGGTGGCACATGCCTGTAGTCCCAGCTATTTGGGAGGCTGAGGCAGGAGAATCACTTGAACCTGGTAGGCAGAGGTTGCAGTGAGCCAAGATCATGCCACTGAACTCCAGCCTGGGTAAGATGGAGTGCGAATCCATCAAAAAAAAACCTCTCAACTTGTTCCTCATCTGTAAAATAGAAATAAGAACAGCACCTACCTTCTAGGGTTGCTCTAGAATTAAATTAGAATTAAATGAGATAACACATAAAATCATCTTTCAAGGGTGCTTTATGCCCCATGCCCTTTAGCTGCTATGGGTTAATACAGCCTGTTCTTTCTTTTCTTTCTTTTTTTTGGAGATGGAGTGTCGCTCTGTTGCCCAGGCTGGAGTGCAATGGCGCAATCTTTGCTCACTGCAACTTCTGCCTCCTGGGTTCAAGAGATTCTCCTGCCTCCGCCTCCCAAGTAGCTGGGATTACAGCATGCGCCACTACACCCGGCTAATTTTTGGATTTTTAGTAGAGACCGGGATTTCACCATGTTGGTCAGGCTGGTCTCGAACTCCTGACCTCAGGTGATTCGCCTGCCTTGGCCTCCCAAAGTGCTGGGATTACAGGTGTGAATCACACCCAGCTGCAGACTATTCTTTCTACCTCTAAGCCATTCACTGAACAAATGCTTATTATGCATTACTTGGAGGACAAAGGAGACATCCTCTCTGCTTTAAAGGACTTGTAGTTAAGTGAAGAGACAGAAATACAAACGAGTAACTATTATACTCTTATTTTGACAAAGGCAGTGGTTGAGTTAAAGATAGCTTGTGTCCCTCCCAAAGAAAGCAAAACTTAAGCTAAGGGATTGTGGACACTAATTGATTTAAGGAAGTGGTCCTAGGAAGCAGAGCTGGGGACTAGGGGCATAGGAAGAGTAAACCAGGGCAGCAGGGAAAGCCAATACACATTTTACTATGTTGGTGCAAAAGTGATTGCAGTTTCTGCTATTACTTTCAATGGTAAAAACTGCAATTCCTTTTGCACCAATCTCATACCAAGCTACATTATGCTCTAAGTAACTGGGGATGATCCCCCTAGAGGCTCTCTAAAGAGTGGTGAGGAATGATGTGCCTCACTGAAGGACAGAAGAGGGAAACACTCGTCCACCAGCCTGTCTCCCAGTGGGCAAGTATTAGCCCCTCGGAGCGTTAACTCTCCACCCTCCCAGTTTGTGTATGCGCGAGTACCCAGCACATTTCTGCAGACACCCCATGCCTCGATGTCAGGCAAGCCTAGAGGCAGAAAGCAAGGCATGCAGGACAGCCAGGGAAATGCCGTCAGCTTGCACCTGCTCAAAGCTGGTGGCCCAAGCCACGACTGGAATAAAATGTGGGCAGAGAGGATGCAAGGCTAGGCACAAGAGGTGGCCGATGATGACACAGGAAACTGTGGGAGGGTAGGAGGGGCACCTGACCCAGCCCAGCCTTTGAGCAAAGGGATGGGATTTTATCAGGTAAGGGTTCCTGGAGCAGACGGCTATGCCAGGTCTAGGAGGAGTTAGCTGAATCAGGGTGAAGAAGAGCAGAGAAAGGGCTGGGCTAAAGCAATGTGGGAAGGTGGAGTGCAGAGGCAGGAGGAGGGCAAGCTCAAGGAGTAGTTAGGAGGTAAATTTTCAGGGCGAGGTGAGTGACAGGATGACTGAGGAGTAAGAGTGATTGTGGATAACATGGTTTCTGACCCTCGTGTCTTCACTCAGGACAGAAAGGGAAGGAGGAGAATGTAACTCCCAGAATGGATACTGAGCTCTGATGCAAAAATAACGCTGCAATATGCAAGTGGAGAAGGTCAAGAGACTCCTGGTGCTGGAGTCAAATGCTTAGAGAGGCTTTAAAGTTGGAGCATGGAGAAATGGAACAGGATCTTGAAAGGGAGTTGTGTATCAGGTTTTCATTAATGCCCGAAGGCCGAGAACACAACAGGTACCAGGTCCCCACATTCCCAGGCAAAGTATTAGGTCACTGGGTGCAGGACCCATCAAGACACTAGAAAGCCATTGTCAGATCTCACACACACCTGCCCCCAGCCTACCACAGGGGAGAGGTGGAAGAGGTAGAGAGACAATGCCTCAGGAGACTGTTGAAATCTCACGCCATTTCTCCTTTCCCTGCCCCTTTTTGGGGAGTGAAGAAGGATGGCAAATGCTTATGTTTTCCCAAGGCCAGATGTGGGTCACATGGGAAGGAGCCAACCTCAAGCCATTTTGAAACGGACACTTCCCAGAAGTATAGCCTGGAAAGACAAAGTGACCCTGCAGGTTTGGGGACCATGGGAGCCTAGAGGCTGAGGGGACCTGCTAGGGGAAAAGACTGTATGCTTCAGGGTTGCTGTGCAACAGGGTGCACCCAGCCAAAGAACAAACATTTAATAATCTGCCATACCCAGACAGCACCCATGTCCAGATATGTGTGAGCCAGACCAACACATCCTCCCTGTCCTATACTGTTCCTGGATCCAACTCTCCAGCACCCTCAGAATTGGATCCCTCAGCCCCAGTCGAGCCTTCAGATGAAGGCAGCCCCAGCTGACATCTGACAGCAGCCTCACGAGAGACCCTGAGCCATAACCCCAAAATAAGTCACTCCTATATTCCTGACCCACAGAAGCTGTTCTTTTAAGCCTCTAAATTTGGGGGTGATTTGTTTACACAGCAATAGATAACTAACACATGGCTCCATCCCGCTACTACTAAATCAAGATTGGGAAAGTTTCCAGGAATCCATTTTTAATAAGCTCCCAGAATGATTCCTTTGTTAACCAACTAGATTTAGAGGAAGAAGAACAATGACATCTCTGGGAATCCCGACATTGAGTTTCCATGAAGTTTACAGTCTTGTGAGTGAAACTGACAATAATCACACCAGTGTTATCTAATTGTAATTATAATCTGGGTTTGAAGGAAGTAGGAAATGGTTTGGGCCGCAATTTTAAGAGTCACTGAAACATCCAACTTATAGCTAAGCCAATCATACTTCTAGCTAAACTGACAGCTCCACCTAGTGGAAATTTTAAAAACTTTTCTCGTCTGAGTTTTTTTTTTTTCTTTTGGCAGCCGAAAGCCCATTATCACCATCAGCTGAGATGCTGATTCAGATCATGTTTGCATCTTTGCTGCTTACCAGCTGTTGACTACCTAAATTGCAAGCCCTTTCATGCACCTCCGAAGGAGTTTAGTTTAGAAGATCAGAGAGCAAAAGTTGCTAAGGAACAAATACACACACACAAAAAGTCGTGGTACAAACATATATTCAAAATGTTGGATCTGCTTCTACCCATGGAAATAAATTATTTTATTTTTTTTTTTTTTTAAAAAAAGGTAGGGTGCGGTGGGTTCTGCCTATAATTCCAGCACTTTGGGAGGCTGGGGCAAAGAATCGCTTGAGCTCAGGGGTTCAAGACCAGCCTGGGCAACATAACAAGACTCTGTCTCTACAAAAGATACAAAAATTAGCCAGGTGTGGTGACACATGCCCATAGTCCCAGCTACTTGGAAGACTGAAGTAGGAGGATCACTTGAGCCTGGAAGTCAAGGCTGCAGTGAGATCTGATTGTACTCCAGCCTGGGTGACAAAATAAGGCCCTGTCAAAAAAAGAAAGAAAGAAAGAGAGGAAAAAGAAAGAAAAGAAAATTATAGAAATGCATTCTGCGTGAAATTTTTATTAACCAAAAATTTATTTCTCCACATAGATATTTTTAATATTTATTCAAAGAATCACCAAATTATTAGCCTTGCCCAGTGGCTTGCACACCCCAGTGAGGCTCATCAGAGCCTCTTTGAGGCAGAACAGAGCTGCCGGACCGTTGCAGGGATGAGGTGACAGTGCACTGGTGAGACCCTGAGTGGGGGATGGGGGAGTCCAAGGGATAAAAAGACTTCAACATCAAATTTACTGATCCTGATTTCTGTGCTGTTTCCCTGAAAGCAAACAGGCACTGGGCCCACTCATAAATGTTGCTTTACATGAAATGGACAAGGTCACAACAGGGAGATGAGCGCAATCCACTCACTCAACAGCAAGGTCATCTTTTCTTGACCTGAATGTCTGCGTTCCTGTGCCACACCGGCTTCAGTCCCCTACATGGTTCTGGCATGATACAAAACAAAAAGTGAGATGGCAAGAGGAGGGGGCAGGGGACTGAATCCCCCAGGCCATTACAATGGATTCAGTTCAAGCAGACTCCACACAGGTTCACAGCAGCCCACACCGCCCAGGGAAGACCATGACCTCCTTCCCTCCCCAGGGCTCCTTAACATTGACTGAACACTTACTATGCTGTAGCCTTACTTTACAAGCATTGATCCGTCTTCACAACTTTAATGAGGAAACTTCTATTATTATGTTCATTTCACAGTTGAGAAGAGTGACGCATAGAGGAAGTCCTCCCATTCAGCGGTTACTCTATGGCCTTACTATGTGGTGGCACTGAGCTACATACTGTGAGTTATGGGGACGAGTTTAAAAGACAAGTTGGTCAGACACGGTGGCTCACACCTGTAATCCTAGCACTTTGGGAAGCCAAGGCAGGCAAATTGCCTGAGCTCAGGAGTTCGAGACCACCCTGGGCAACATGGTGAAACTCCATCTCCACTAAAATACAAAAAATTAGCCAGGTGTGGTGGCTCATACCTGTAGTCCCAGCTACTTGGGAGACTGAGGCACAAGAATTGCTTGAGCCCGGGAGGCAGAGGTTGCAGTGAGCAGAGATTGTGCCACTGCATTCTAGCCTCGGTGACAGAGCAAGATGCTGTCTCCAAAAAACAAATAGATAAATAAATAACAGACAAGTAAATGGCACTGCTCCTTTCTCATGGAATTTATTTCTTTTTTCTGTTTCATTAAGTCATAAAGCAAAACTTGCATTATTTTATTTTATTTTATTTTATTTTGGAGATAGTGTCTTGCTCTGTCACCCAGGTTGGAATGAAGTGGCATGATCACAACTCAAGCAATCCTTCCACCTCAGCCTCCCAAGTAGCTGGGACTAAAGGCACATACCACCATGCCCAGCTAACTTTTGTATTTTTGGGAGAGATGGGGATTTGCCATTATGTCCAGACTGGTCTTGAATTCCTGGCTTCAAGCAATTCTTTCACTTTGGCCTCCCAAGGTGCTAGAATTACAGGAGTGAGCTGCTGCATCTGGCTTACATCATATTCTATCATAACATATATCATGCATGCTGTCTTTCAGTTGACATTGTACTATGAGAATTTTCTCATGTCACCAAAAATTATTTGAAGAAGTGATTGTTAATAATTCTTAGCACAACTAGGTTGTGCTAATTAACTGTACAGCTTATTTGCAGTCTGGCATAATATACTAAGAATGGTCTGAATGCCTGCTCAAATCCTGACTTTTGCTGCTTCCTAACTCTGTGACGTTGGACAAGTAACTTCTCTCTTTGCCGCACTCTTCTTAACTGGGAAATGCACATAATAGTAGAAGTGTCCTCGTTAAAGTTGTGAAGATGGATCAATTCTTGTAAAGCAAGGCCTATAGCATAGTTAGGATTCAGTCAACGTGAAGGCAGAGAGACAGCAAGAGGACCTAGGCAGGGACTGAAGCCCCCAGGCCATTACAGCAGATGCAGTTCAATGTCAAGTAGATCCCACATGGGTTCACAGCAGCCCACTCCCCCCAGAAAGGCTCTAGACCTCCTTCCCTCCCCAGGGCACTCCTCCCATTCAGCAGTTATTCTATGGCACACATCGTATTATATCATAACATATAGTGATTACTTAACAATTCTGTACTGTTAGTCTTTTGGGTTGTTTCCAAGATTTCAGTAATGATGCAGGGATTTCATTTGTTACAATTTTTTGTCTTTGTTGCTGATTATCACATAACACTTAAGATATGGAATTACTAGATCAAATGGTATAAAGCTTTAAGACCCTCAAATGACTTGCCAGAAAAGTCATTTGGCTGGCCACTAGCAGGGCCTGGAATTACACTTTACCAATTACCACAGGCATTAAAAATCACTGCTACTTTGGTAACTAGTATTAATGCTATTTCACTGTTTCAATTTGTAGTTCTTAGATAACCATTGAGATGGGATATTTTAATTCTTCTCTTATTTGGATTTTCAGTCCAAATTGCTTTACCCAGAGGTAAAAAAATAATTTCAAAAATGCTGTAGGAAATTCTGCCAGGAAACAGAAAACTGAGGCAGAGGCCAGAAAGAGACTTGCTTAGTCTAGGAGTATCTCTAGACTATATAGAGGCTCATTCAATGCTAAGAACATTCTAGAAAAACAGTAAGTTTCGGGACAGCCACGGTGGCTCATCACTGTAATCCCAGTACTTTGGGAGGCCAAGACAGGTGGATCACCTGAGGTCAGGAGTTCGAGATAAGCCTGCCCAACATGGAGAAAGCCTTGGCTCTACTAAAAATACAAAAATTAGCCAGGTGTGGTGGCACATGCCTGTAATCCCAGCTACTCAGCAGGCTGAGGCAGGAGAATTGCTTGAACCCAGGAGGTGAAGGTTACATTGAGCCGAGATCATGCCACTGTGCTCCAGCCTGGGCGACAGAGAGAGACTCTGTCTCAAAAAGAAAAACATTAAGTTTTTCCAATAATCCCCTGCACAGAGTTCCAGGACAGCAGAAGCCCCTGGCACTGTAGGATTTTCTCTCTAATGTGCTTTCTGTATCCCCACGGAGCTTTGCTTCCCCCTGTCTGTCTCTAAAATGCCCCCAAATGGCCTTTATTTTATGTCTAAGTGACAGACTGCCTAAAATGTCCCAAATGGCCTTTATTTTACATCTAAGTGATAGTATTACAATAGAAATTGAGCTGAGGGGGAAAAAATTTGACTCAGCACTAATTTCCTCCCATGGACAGAGCCCCGGAACTGACCCTTCCCAATTCTCTTGCCAAGCCCTCAGGAGAGGCTGTTGGTGGCACTCTGAATGGCAGCATGAGGCTGCACCATTCACTTCACTTAGGCGCTTTCCATTTTCTGGGACTTTTAGCAACTGTGACTTCAAAACACTCATAGGTGGCAGCAACATATTGCCCAAGTCCCCAGCGAGACACGATCTGCCACGGAACGTGGCCGCTTCCGGCTATTCCAGAAGGGTGAGTGGCGATATTGCTACTACCGTCCCATTGCAGCCAGTAGAAACTGTGAAATTAAAAACTAATGGCTTTGGAGCAAATAAAAAATGCAGAAGTCAGAGGCATTGTTTCCCAGAGAGGCCCACTCTTCCCTCTGAAGTACAGAAACAACAATAAATACTAACCAGCTGCCATCGCATTGAATACCCACGGCCACACCATAAAGGAGATGGTAACACTCCCATTTTACTGATGAGGACACTGCATCGGTCAGGGACCAGCCAGAAAACAGAACCACTCCAACAGAGGGAATTTAATAAAGAAGATGGGTCATCTCGGAGATGGAAAAATTCAGAATCCAAACAGGGGACGATGAGGTGACCCAGAGATGAGCAACAGTGAGAAGCCACTGCGACTCAAGGGCTGAGAGTCAAAGGAAGAGCTGTGGGCAGGCCCTGGGGAGCTGTTTCCACCGAGGGAGGAGCCGGCCAGTGGGAGCAGGGGAAACAGAGGAGACCCAGCCACGGCCGAAGACATCACCACTGCCCCTGAGATGCCACTGAGGCAGGAGAAGTAATGGGGATACGGTGCTTCTCTCTCCTCATCCTCCCCTTCTCTACCAGGCCCCCAACTGCCTGACCCAACAGGAAGCCAGGGGCAGGGGAGCCTGGAAAATGTGATGTCTGATGTGCAGACTGGGACTGAGAAGGGCAAGTGATAAATGTGAGAGAAGAGGCCCACAGCTGGCCCATTGCTCGTGGTCCCACAACTAGGATGTGGCAGGGCCAGGTAGTGAACAAAGTGCACCTGAATCCACCAACCTGCAGCATGGAAGAAGCCACCAGGGAGATGAGAGGCAGACAAAGCGACAGAAGACAGGAATAAGCAGGAGGAGATGTTACCGTCGTGCCCCGCTAACCAGAGAAGCATGCAAACCACCTAGGGTGGCGCTCGGTTGTGGACGCCGGCTCCCTGACTCACTTGCATCACTTAGTAGGGCTGTGCAGGATCGTAAACATCTCCAAGGCTGTTTCCCATCCACTCATTCAACACTTACTCAACACCGAACAGGTGGAGAGGCAACGTGAAAAATAATGCTTCAAGGGTTAAGAGAAACTAATCTTCATTCCTCCTCTCCTCTATGTTCATAACCCACCAGGAACAGACAAAAAGGTAGAGGTGAGAAATCACTTCTGCATAGACAAGAAGAGGGCAGGAGAGTGAGCACGACACGGCCCAAAGTCCATGCAGCAGACCTGCCCCGGTCCATATGTTCCAGTCAGTCTTTATTTACAGTCTCTTCAATCAGATAAATCCGTCCTTCCTCCTGTGGTGAGGAGCAAGTAAGGATCTCAAGAGAGGAAAAGATACGTTCCTGAAAAAACCCTCCCGTCCTTAAGGACAGGTGAATGCCTTAAGGATATACAAGGAAGAACGTGGGTAAAACCTCACAGCAGACGGCCCGTGAATGCCACATATCGTTAGCACATTCACGGACCAAGTGCCAATGTTCAGTCTCTCTCTCTTTTTTCTTTTTTTTTTTTTTTGTATTAGTCCATTTTCACACTGCTGATTAAGATATACCCAAGACTTGGAAAACAAAGAGGTTTAATTGGACTTATAGTTCCACATGGCTTGGGAGGCTTCAGAATTATGGCGGGAGGCAAAAGGCACTTTTTACGTGGTGATGGCAAGAGAAAAATGAGAAAGAAACAAAAGCAGAAACTCCTGATAAACCCATCAGATCTCACGACATTTATTCACTATCACAAGAATAGCACAGGAAAGACTGGCCCCATGATTCAATTACCTCCCCCTGGGTCCCTTCCATTCCCACAACACATGGGAATTCTGGGAACTACAATTCAAGCTGACATCTGGGTCGGGGCACAGCCAAACCAAATCGGGGTCTCACTCCATTGCTGGCTGGAGTGCAATGGCATGATCCCAGGTCCCTGCAGCCCTAACCTCCCAACCTCAAGCCACCCTCCCACCTCAGCCTCCCAAATAGCTGGGACTACAGGCGTGTGCCACCATGTCAGGCTAATTTTTATATTTTTTTTGTAGAGAGGGGGTGTCACTATATTGCCTAGGCTGGTCTCGAACTCCTGGGCTCAAGTGATCCACCCACCTCAGCCTCCCAAGGTGGCTGGGAGTCACCATGCCCGGCCTTTCAATGTGAAAGCTCAACTCAAACTTACTATGTCCCGCACCCTGTCCATAAAGAATCTCATAGACTTCAGTGCAAATTCTGGCTTCTTTCTACACCAGCTATGTGGTTTGGGAAAATGACTAATTCTCTATGATCCTTAGTTCCCTCACCAGTAAAATGAAACTAATATCTACCTCACTCAGGTACTTAGTCCAGGTTCCCTAGAAAACAGTGAGAAACAAAAGCTTACATGCAACTGGAAATCATCACAGTTAAATATTATGTTCTTCAAAGGTACCATCAATAAAGTGAAATGACAACCCAGTGAATGAAAGAAAAATGTGGCCAATCACATAACTGATAAGAGAATTGTATCTAGAGCATATAGAGAATATGAGAGTTCAATAATAAAAGGATATCATTAAAAATTGGGCAATGGGGCCGGGCGCGGTGGCTCACGCCTGTAATCCCAGCACTTTGGGAGGCCAAGGAGGGAGGATCACCTGAGGTCAGGAGTTTGAGAAACCCTGTCTCTACTGAAAATACAAAATTAGCCGAGCATGGTGGTGCATGCCTGTAATCCCAGCTACTCAGGAGGCTGAGGCAGGAGAATCACTTGAACCCAGGAGGCAGAGGTTGTAGTGAGCCGAGATTGTGCCATTGCACTTCAGCCTGAGCAACAAGAGTGAAACTCTGTCTCAAAAAAAAAAAAAAAAACAAAGAAGTATTGCTACCTGCTCTGTAACATGGATGAAACTTATGTTCCCATCATACTTCCATATAAAATTAAAGACAGATAATAAAAATAACAACCAATACTTTCTGAGCACTTTTTTTTTTTTGAGACAGAGTCTCACTCTCACTCTGTCACCTGGACTGGAGTGCAGTGGCCCAATCTCAGGTCACTACAACCTCCACCTTCCAAGTTCAAGTGATTCTCCTGCCTCAGCCTCCCAAGTAGCTGCAACTACAGGCACATGCCATCACACCCAGCTAATTTTTTGTCATTTTAGTAGAGACGGGGTTTCACCATGTTATCGTGGATGGTCTCAATCTCCTGACCTCGTGATCCTCCTGCCTCGGCCTCCCAAAGTGCTGGGATTACAGGGATGAGCCACCGCACCCGGCCCTTTCTGAGCACTTCTATGTGCCAGTCCTTTTGCACTCAATCATTTGTTTAATCCCTGGAGATCATGAGAATGCTCCTATTTCTCATATGATTGAGATATATAAGAAATATTCTCAAGATTCTACAGGAAGTACGTGGAAGAACTATGTTCAAATGCATGTGACCTGACTCAGGGTCCCTGTATAATTCTATACTGCTTCTAGGTGTAGGTTATATTCACACTGAAAGTTCCAAAGAAAAAGTCACAATTGTTTAATGGAACAGACCACACTGAGTTCCTCCCCAGTACTCTGCAACCCCATGGCATGCTGCTCTATTCCTAGAAGCTGTGTACGCTCTCAGCTTCCAGGAACGTGCAGGCTGACCTCCAACCTGGCAACAGCCCATTTGAAAGACGGCAGAAGCCACAATCTGGAAGGTAGCAGGAAATCGGCACCCAGAGGCAAGCTGTCTTCAGGCAAGCTCAGGCCGAGGGAACCTAAAACTCAATAAGCCAGACTTCAAATTACATGTATTTGATCATCTCCCCCAAGAAATGATTCCAGCTGTAACACATATCCGTGAGAACAAACAGATTCAAAAGCCTGGTAGGGTAGAATTTTCCAGATTCTGTTCCAGGATAAAGTATAAGACTCCAGTGAAGTACCTAACCTAAGTTGAAGTTGTCTGTACACCAACTCTCCTCCCATGCTTCATAAGCCCATCCCAATCTTCCCTGCTCTCCATTACTCTATTGGAACTGCTTGTCAGGATTGTTAGGACCTCTGCACAGCTGAGTCCCATGGTCAGTTTTTATAGCCTTTGTCTTACTTGACTTCTCACGGCATTCAACACTGCTGTTCATTCCCTCTCTTCTTGATACTATCGTCACCTCACTCCTGGGACACCACATTCTTACTTTTTCTCCTCCCTTATTGATTGTTCCCTCTAAGTGCCCATTTATTGATTTTTTTTCTCCCTAATCTCAAAGAAATGATCTTCTTCTCTTCTCACATATTTAGTGTACTGCCAATTTCGAATTTATTTCCTCTCTGCTCCAAAGCCATCCTTCATTGCCTGTTCTGCAATAACGGAGCTGGACTGTAAGCATTTCTCTTGCACAGTTGATATGATGTTCGGTTTTGCCAACAGAGAGAGCTGGAAGAGCGGACTTCCCTTTCTGGTTCTGGTGTGCTTCCATATGGTTCCTGCCACATGGCCACCATGTATGTGTAAGGGACATCCAGCAGCACTTCATGCACCCTGGCAGGGCACTTCCTGCTTCCCAGTGGCTGTAAACCAACAAGGGCCCAGGCAACCCAGCAAGCCCCACTCATCAGTGAGCCACAGCCACACCTTCTCCAGTGAAGCTCAGGACCCAGCCCTGGGGAGGGACCTATCTTCCAAATTTGTTCCTTGAGTAGTGTCCCTTAGCCCAAGAATTTTCTTCAGAGTTCTCATTAACCTTTTAGAATTAGTCCTTGATCCTTGATAATTCTTTATATTATGCTTACCTCATTCACAATACTGCACAGCTTCTGGACCCTGACCAACACATTCCCTTAGCAATCCCACCTAGTCTCATAGCTTTAACTTCTCAGGACCCCCAGATCTCTCAGGACCCCCAGATCTCTCTCTCTCTCTCTCTCTCTCTCTCTCTCTCTGTCTCTCTCTTGAACACCAGACTTAATTACAACTGCCCACTTGACATCTCCACTGGGGTATTAATAGAGCAAACCTGTATGTCCAGAACGACACTCCAGATACTCCCAATACTTGCTCTATCCACAGCCTTCTTTATCACACTTGCTAACTTAATCCTTCCATCTGCTCATGTCAAAAACTTTGGGAGATATCACTGACTCTTATCTCTCTTGCCCTCACATTAAATCCACCAGGAAATCCTTTTGAATCTATCATTAAAATATCTGCCATTTCTCAATTCTCCTCTCATGACCTCCACTGCCACCACCCTAACCTCTGTCATTTCTTGCCTGGATTTTTGCAAAAGCCTCAGTACTATCCACAACACAACTGCCAGAGCAATCTTAAAATATATCATGTCACCTTTTTGCTCAAAATCCTTGCAGTGGTTCCCAAAATCCAAAACCAAATCCTTAAAATGCCCAACACCCCCTCACATTTGCTATTCCCAAACTGTGCACCAACATAGCATTCACAGGGACACTACAGGGCACTTTCTGTGTTCTAGGTTATACAGCAGTATCAGTCAGGTTACTACTATAAAATTGTTAGGACCCAATCACTTGTAAATCCAAATCATTCATTATTTTCTTTGACACAGGGGCATTGTAAAAAATTACCAAGACACTAAGGGCACTATGGCTTAGAAAGTTTGGGAGCCCCTGCCCTACACAATCATCTGTCTGATCTTATCTTCTGAAACAGCCCCTCCATTTGCTCCACTCACTCTCCCCCAGCCAACCCAGCCTCCCTGTGCTCCTCACCCTACCTGGTACACTTCTGCTTCAGGCCCATTGCAATGCCTGGTTCCTCTGTCAAAAATGCCCTTACCTCACCTCAGAGACCCTTGGCTGCCTTCTACACTTTCAGATGTGTTCAAATGTCACCTTCTCATGTGAGATATTCCATCACTGCCTGTATTAGTGTGCACTGCCATAACAAAACATCATGGAGTAGATGGCTTAACAGCACATTTATTTTCTCGTTCTAGAGGCTGAAAGTCCAAGATTGAGGTTCCAAGCAATTCCGTGTCTGGTAAGGGCTCTCTTCTCAGATTGTGGACGGCAGCCTTCTTGCTGTGTTCTCACACAGCCTTTCCTCAGTGCGTGTGTGTGGGAAGAAAGTGAGAAAGAGAACTCTGGTGTCTCTCCTTATAAGAACACTAATCCTGTCAAATCAGTGCCCAGCCTTATGAACTCATTTCATCTTAGTTACTTCCTAGACGCCCATCTCCAAATAAAGCCACCTTAGAGTAAGGGCTTGAATATATAAATTTGGGGGAGACACCCACATTCAGTTCATAACACTACCATATCTGAAATTATGATCCCATTCTCCCAACACTCCTTCACCTGCTTACCTTGCTCTCTTCCCCCTGCAGTTCCCCTTTCTCACGTACTCTACAAGAAATTCATATTATATGACATTTATTGTTTATTATCTGTCACCCTCTCACTTAACTAGAATAAAACTCAATGATTAAGGGTAGGAGCTTTTGCCTACTTAGTTCATTATGTGTCCCAGGCATCTAGATTAGTGTCTTGTACACAGTTGGTACTCAGATTACCCGTTTAATGAATGGAGGAGAAAAAAACATCTCCTTCCTGGCCCTTTTCCCTTTTCATTCTCTTTGCACATCACCAGGGAAGGAAAAGAAACAAACCTCAATAATCAATTAGTTTCAGAAGAGCTAGTAGTCATCACTCCATTTAAAAACCAGACCTGATATTCAATAATTAATTTAAAATAAAATTATTAAGGTGGGCTAGGTGGCTCACGCCTGTAATCCCAGCACTTTGGGAGGCCAAGGCGGGTGGATCACCTGAGGTCAGGGGTTCAAGACCAGCCTAACCAACATAGAGAAACCCCATCTCTACTAAAAATACAAAATTAGCCAGGCACAGTGGCACTGCCTGTAACCCCAGCTATTCAGGAGGCTGAGGTGGGAGAATCACTTGAACCCAGGAGGCAGAGGGTGCAGTGAGCCGAGATAGCACCACTGCACTCCAGCCCGGGCAACAAGAGGGAAACTCCATCTCAAAAAATAAAAATAAAAAATAATTAACACTTAATAATAAATAGCCCAAATTTCTACCAACAAATCAGTAGGTAAACACCAGATTAAAAGACTTCCAGCAGTCCATGATTCTAGCATATTCATCTATAACTGCTGGACATGAGATGTGATTTGATTAAAGAAGGCAGCCAACATGATAAATGAAGTGCATTTATTAGGATAATCAATAATTATCATGTCTGGCTTCTAAACAGAATGAAAACTACCAGATCTCCTGAAACTAACTGTACCCTCGGCAAGTGTACAGTTACATTAATGAATGGAGGAGAAAAAAAATCTCTCTCCTGGACCCTTTTCCCTTTTCTTCTCTTTGCACAACACCAGGGAAGGAAAAGAAACATACCTCCATAATCAATTAGTTTCAGGAGACCTGGTAGTCTTCACTCCATTTAAAAACCAGACCTGATATTCAATAATCAGTGTGTGAGACTTTCTTCATCTGAAAAATGCAAACAACAACAGGACAGGAAAGGAACAGAGCGGGTGATGAGCTCAGGCTGCTCTCAACAGCTCGGCTTGTGTTCTAGTTTCATCTGGGTGACTTTGAACAACCAGTCTGACCTATGAGCTCCCATTTTCTTTCCTGTAATAGTTGGGTAAAATCACCTCAAAGTATATAGTGGCAAGAATCAAAAGAGACTCCTCAAAATTTAAACATAGAGGCTGGGTGTGGTGTCTCATGCCTGTAATCCTAGCATTTTGGGGAGGCCAAGGCAGGTGGATCACTTGTCAGAAGTTCAAAACCAGCCCAGTTGACATGGTGAAATCCCATCTCTACTAAAAATACAAAAAAAGCTAGGCTTGGTGATGGATGCCTGTAGTCCTAGCTACTTGGGAGGCTGAGGCAGGAGAATCATTTGAACCTGGAAGGTGGAGGTTACAGTGAGGCAAGATCACACCACTGCACTCCAGCCTGGGCGACAGAGACTCCATCTCAAAAAAAAAAAAAAGTTAAATATAGAAATTACCTTATGATGGAACAATCCTGCTCCTAGGTATATATCCAAAATCATTGAAAACAGATACACAAACACTTATACATGAATGTTCACAGTGGCAATACTCAACAGGAGCCAAAAGGTGGAAACAGCCCAAAGCAAAATTGCAGTAGATACATATAATGGAATATTACTACACCACAAACAGAAATAAAGTACTGATACATGATGCAATGCGGAGGAACATGGAAAACATTAAGCGAAGTGGAAGGAGCCAGACACAAAAGGTCACATATTGATTCCATTTATACAAAATACCCAGAACAGGCTGGGTGCAGTGGCTCATGCCTGTAATACCGTACTTTGGGAGGACAAGGCAGGAGGATTGCTTGAGTCCAGGAGTTTGAGGCCAGCCCAGGCAACATAGCAAGACCCCATCTATACAAAAAAAATTTTTTAATAGCTGGGCGTGGCAGCACGTGCCTGTAGTCTCAACTACTCCAGAGGCCATGGTGGGAGGATTGCTTGAGCTCAGGAAGTCAAGGCTGCAGTGAGCCATGTTCATGTCCCTACCCTTCAGCCTGGGCAAGAAGGAGCAACACTCTCAAAAAAAAACAGAATTAATTCACAGAAACAAAATGCAGATTGGTGGTTGCAGGGGTTAGGGAAGGGGAATGGGGAGGAACTGCTCAGAAAGCACTGGTTTTTCTTTGGGGGTGATGAAAATGTTTGGGGAGTAGACAGAGTTGGTGATTATGCATTACTGTAAATGTACTAAATGCCACTAGGCCACTGAACTACTCACCTACTTAATTTTAATACTTAAAATTAGGCTTATAATGGCTAATTTTATGTGAATTTCCCCTCACTAAAAACAGAAACAAAAGAAAATACATAGTAAAGGCCTTTAAAAACAGCAACTGTCTGGTGACAAGAGATCTGGGCTCAGTTCTGCCACTTGCTGGTAATGAGGTAATGTCTCTCTGGGCTTCAGTTTCCTCATCTGTAAAATGATCAGGTTGGATTAGACCATTACTAGTTCTCAACCAGGACAGCCTACTTTGGCCATATGTGGAGAGCTGCTTCCAGATGCACAGGGCCAACCCCCACCCCCAGATTTTGATATGTCCAAGGTAGAATCAGTCCTGTGGTCTTATGCTGAAATATTTATTTCAGGATATAAATCCACCCGCTTCTGAAAACACCAGATTAAAAGCAATCCATGATTCTAGCACACTCATCTATGACTGCTGTATATAAGATGTTATTTGATTAAAGAAGACAGACAACACGATAAACGAAGTGCATTTATTAGGAACAACGTTCTGAATATTCACAAATAGTTATGTTGCACACTTAACCTTAGGCCAGAGAACACAGGGCAACCACACAGGAAAAGGATACCAGGACGGAGTCCACGGCATTTTGCTTATACCACAAAAGGAGTTTTAAGGCAGTTTAATTCAAGGCTGCAAAAACTACATCTGTGACATAAACATGACATTCAAAAATAATTCAGCCTTCAAAATGTCCCCAATACCAACAAATCAACAAAGTAGTCAAGATGACAGCCACTGTCAACACAGTCTCAAAAGCAATCCAACATGACACCGATATAGCAGGGGCTACGCAGAGACCGCCTTACGCAGTTAACACAGATTGACAGATGCTATTTGCAGGCTGCCAGTCTCACATGCTTTTACTTCACATAAAGTATTACACTGTCCTAGAAGAGCAAATGCACATTAGGTGACAGAAAAATAGGACTCATTATCTCATACCACAAACTGGGGTTACAGAAAACGCAGGGCTAGACAAGGCCACGCTGAGATAGGTTAGTGACGTTTTTGGCAAGTCCCTCACAGGAGCACTGAGATGAGGCCTAAAAATACGCCGGGGTGAGCTCCGTCCTTCCTTCCGTGGTTACCACCTGGATTAGGCTTCCTGAGCTCGGTCGGTTTTTCCCTGTGATCCAGTCGTGGAAGGTTCTGGAACAGAAAAGAATTTTTTTTTTTTTTTTTACATTCTCAAACCAAAAATCTGGGCACACGCTGACATTTACAGTGACAGCTTAGCGGGTGGAGGGAAGGGGTGGCACAGCAGTGACTGTTTAAAAGTCACTAAGGGTTGGGTGCCGTGGCTCGCACCTGTGATCCCAGCACTTTGGGAGGTCCAAGACCAGCCTGGCCAATATGGTGAAACCCATCCCTACTAAAAATACAAGAATTAGGTGTGGTGGTGTGTGCCTTTTATACTAGCTACTTGGGAGGCTGAGGCAGGAAAATCACTTGAACCCAGAAAGCAGAGGTTTCAGTGTGCCAAGATTGCACCATTGCACTCCAGCCTGGGCGTCACAGTGAGGCTCTGTCTCTAAATAAATAAATGCCACTCAAGGTCAGGCACTGTGGCTCACACCTGTGATCCCAGCACTTTGGGAGGCCAAGGCGGGAGGATCGCTTGACCTCAGGTGTAAGTTTGAGACCAGCCCAGACACAATGGCAAGACCCCGTTTCTAAAAAATAATAAAATATATATATATAAAAGCCACTAGGCATGATGGACACATACCCAGGCCCCCAGTGAGTTCAGTGGTGTACTCATTGTAATCTGAGGGGCAAGATTTGGCATGAGTTTAACTTTAATTTTGGTGTTTTTCTACATTGTTGGAATTCTTTCATGATTTTTAAAAGATCTGAATTTGGCCACGTGTGGTGGCTCATGCTGTAATCTCAGCAATTTGGGAGGCTGAGGCAGGTGGATCACTTGAGCCCAGGAGTTTGAGACCAGGCTGGGCAACAGGGTGAAACTCCACCTCTACAAAAAATTGCTGGGCATGGTGGCGCAAGCCTGTAGTCCCAGCTACTCAGGAGGCTGCAGTGGGATGACTGCTTGAGCCCCGGAGATCAAGGCTGGGGTGAGCCATGATTTTGACACTGCACTCCAGCCTGGGTGACAGAGTGAGACCCTGTCTCAAAAAAAAAAAAGTTGTTTTAAAGATTTTAATTAGTTAATTCAAAGAGACAGACATATGCACAATACTTTGCTATACTACCTTCTCAGAAATTTATGAGAGAAACAGACGGAATTCATTTATTTGGCATTTTTTTAGTCCAACATTTATAGGGTACCCACAGCTGCGCCAAACAATGGAAAAAGAGATACAAAAAAACAGAATACTACAATAAAATGTTAAATACAGTAACGGGGACATTTCACAAATCTGAGGAGAGGAGCAACTGACCCCAGTCGTAGCAGGCAGTCAAAAAGACACCCTCTAAGAAGACAGGAATCAAAAAGGGCAAAAGAAATTCACAAGAAACAAGAAGTAGATGATAATTTTTTAACACAAAGCATTTCCATTACAGTACATCATCCATTTCGACAATTCACCAGCTGGGACTTCGGACCTTCATGAACTGCAAAGTGCTCAGCAGTTCCTTCTTGGGATCCTCCTGGTGCCATCTGTGACCTTCTGGGCCAGCACTGATGTTTAAAGATCCAGTCACTCAGGCTCCCACTCTGGGGTTTGAACGAGCCCATTTATGCACATGGGCTCAAAAAACAAAATGTTGTTGAAACTCTCTCAAGTACTGTCATGTGTCATGGCCTCATCTCTGGAGACAGGGCGGGGCTCGGTGAGGGAAGGCTCTGAAAGAGACCAGTGCTGTTTGGATGTGGAGGGTTTTGTATGTTGGTTACGCATGTTTTAAATGGTCTTACTTCTCCTTCACCCTCGTCTGTGGCATGGATAGGTGAGAGAGAACGCCATTCTAACCAGGGATGGTAGAGGAAGGATGTGCTCGCAGACATCTCAAAGCAAACTTTATCCCAATTTTTCTGAGAATTTTCAAATGCCACAAATGGGTGGATGTGATCTCTAGAACAAAGGGTGCATGTGACAGCCCATGCTCTGTGGGTCTGTGGCTCAGCACGAGTTCAGACACAAGACCCCACATGTTCCATCTAGAGTCTAGGTCTTAGATCAATGTCTCAAGTGTGGTTGGGAGTATCAGCTTTTAAAAAGAAATTCAGACGCAAACACAATTCGAAGCTTGATTTCCTCTAAACTTCCATTTTTTTTTCCTGCAAATCAAGCATTAAGCATGATTCCAGGCATAGACAGAAATAACTGTCAGCACACCGGTTACGACCACGGGCTCCGTAGCCACACAGCTTGTCAGATCCTGGCTGTGCTGTGTGACTTTAGGCAAGTGACTTAGCCCCCTGCCATTCCTCCAAGTCCCTAAGCCTTAAACAAAAATGACAGCTCCTCCCTCATAGTTTGCTATGAGCATTAAATAAGATAAGAGTTGTGAAGTGCTTAGAATACTGACTGGTATCACATAAAAAGTGCTCCGTAGCCAGGCACAGTGGCTCACGCCTGTAATTCCAACACTTTAGGAGGCCAAGGCGGGCAGATCACAGGGTCAGGAGATCGAGACCATCCTGGCTAACATGGTGAAACCCCATCTCTACTAAAAATACAAAAAATTAGCCGGGCATGGTAGCATGTGCCTGCAGTCCCAGCTACTCGGGAGGCTGAGGCAGGAGAATCGCTTGAATCCGGGAGGCCAAGGTTGCAGTGAGCCAAATTGGTGCCACTGCACTCCAGCCTGGGTGACAGAGCAAGGCTCCGTCTCAAAAAAAAAAAAGTGCTCTATAAGTAAATGTTTCAAACATAAAATACAAGTCCCAAATTTCTTTGATTTAATTTAAATGAGATTGTGACATCAGGCCAGAAGCACACTGCTAACTTCACAAACATCTCTTACAAACAGTCATCAAAGCAGTTTACACAGAGGCACTGCTGGGTCAGGCTGTCACCTTGACTTTCTCTGCGCCCCCTGCTCCATGACGGCAGGGATCCCATCTTCATCCTCACCATGTCCCCAGGGCTGAGGGCGGCACCTGGCCCATAGTGGGTGCTCGATGAACACATGCTTACTAACTAGGGGATCTGATAACTAAGTAAACACAAAAGAGCAGTTCAACTCTCTGGCCCATGAGCTTTCAAATGTCACCCATATTCACATATGGGTGAAAAGGATTTCGGAAATACAGGGCACTTTCTGTGAGTCTATGGCTCGGCACTGATTCAGACATGTGCCTCAGGCCATCTACCTGCTGTCCGCATCCCCCTGGAGGCTCCTCATCACAGCAGTAACAATACAAAATGCAGCTGGGGATCACTGAGCACTCACTATGGCCAGACACTGTGCCGAATGCTTGGCGCACATTATCCCATGTAATCTTCCTAACAAACATGATGATCTCATGATACAGGTGGGGAAACTGAGGCCTTGGCAGGTCAATAATGTGCTCAGTGTGGCCAGTGGTGAGGGAGGGAGCCAGGATTCATGTCGGCACTACCCACCCCGCCACCCTGCTGCCTCCTGTCTCCAAGTCCAGCTACCCTGAGATTCCGCCTGATGTGCGATACATCCTCAGAGGCCCAGAGACCTCCCAAGACCACCCCAATTGATGATCCACAGGAACATAGGCTTGTCCTCTGGACCACAGCGGGCAGAGAATGGGGGCTAGAAGCTGTTCAGCAGTCACAGACATGACTGCAATACTCACTCAACTAGGAATTCTAAGGGTGTCCAGGAGCTGAAGTCAGCCTCAGGCATTGATTTCCTGTTCATTGGGGTATCCAGGGTAACCCTGCAATGGACACAGATAAGCACATCATTCATGCCTCTCCTTCATAACAACAGGTGCCCAGTCCTCCTCGGCCAGGAAAACGCAAACATACAGCATGACTATCTAGAGCCTCTGGCACCGAGGGTGACATTTACATGGAAAGATCAGACAGGAAGATAAGCAGAGAGAGCAGGAAGCTGTCCCCACTAGCAAAGGCCACATCTGAGCATAATTCAATAAGGTGCGCTGTGGCTCACCATTTAGGCAGATAAGAACAAAACAAAAACTTCACTGAGTTAAACTGCTTTGCTGCTGTGTCTTTATTCACTTCCTGACATGCAACACACTCATTTCTAAGGATTTTAGGTAGTAATATAACTTTAAATATGAGAATGCTGAAATATTAAATTTTTTAATATGTGGCTATTTTCCACAAAACCTTAAGATTTTTGGCAGGAGAATATATAATTTAGATATGCATGAATCTCCCAAGAACATTCAGGCCTCAGGAATCATTCGAATCATTCAAAAAAGCTGTGGGAGTCATGTCACAGAATCACACACAGAACTTCACAACTAAAAGGGAACTAGAAAGGCAATCAGTGCAGTCCCTACAGTCTCCGCATCCCTTTATAGGACCGCAGGCAAGAGGCAAGCCTGCTGGTGCTGGAAGCCTTCCAGTGAGAAAAAACAGCCTCCCTCCAAAGCAGCTGCCTCCGCCTGGGACCCAATGACCAGCAGAAACACCTCCAACAGCTTCCCATATTCTCTCTCTCACACACACACCCCCCATATAATGACTTGAAAGACAGAGCTACATATAAAAAAATAAAATGTGTAGTCCGATTTTAAAGGAAGAAATGATGAGGGAAAAAAGAAATGGAGAAGAAAAAAAAATGGCAAAAAAGACAGACCCATCCTACCCACCAATCAAACATTCTGGACAGCCCAGGAGAACCCAAAACTTAAAGAAGGACTGCCGTGGGCAGACCCTCATACACCAAGCGCAATCTGCAAGGTAAGAGGTGGGGTCTGCAGGAGAGGTTTGAGGGCTTTAGGAGGAGATTAGCACGCTTACAAAGGAAGCTAGAGGCAGCCCGTTTGCCCCTTCCACCACGTGAGCACATACAGAAGGCACCATCTATGAGGAATGAGCCCTCACCAGGCACCAAATCTGCTGGCTCCTTCATCTTGGACTTCTCAGCCTCCAGAACCATACGCAATACATTTCTGTTATTTATAAATCACCCAATCTAAGGTATTTTACAATAGCAACTCAAACAATAATGAGTATCTTAAGAGTCTTTGGTGCATTTCAGAGCCCGAGGTGAGAGCACACACAGGTCCCTGGTGTAAAGCTACAGTCAGACAAACGGTTACTCGCAGCAGTGGGGCAGAGGTGGGCAGCAGCCAGGGAATCCCCAGCACTTACGGGAGCACAGCGATGGCGGCTGACCCGGGCGGCATGCCGCTGTTCTTCCCGGCCAGGCTCTGGCAGAGCTGGTGAACGGCACCCTTGGCCATGCCGTACCCGATCATACCTGGGAAATGGGGAGAAGATGGCTCAGTGACCACTGGTGCACCGGGGGGACAGCAAGGACATGCAATCTTCTCCTGAGCATCTCTATTCCCTGAAAACTTTATAAATAGCTGCGTCTGGCCTCCTTCAGGCCAGACACCCTCAACAACCTCCACCAAAAAACAGCAGAGAGTCATGAGAAAGAGGGGATGGGAACAGGTGGGTTGGGAGTTATGGCCTCCAGCCAGTTTCCAAGAACACAGGCTTCACACAGGCCACTAGTGTGTCCAAGGTGCAGCGTGCCACGGTCCCGAAGAGGCCAGGAAGAAAAGATAAATGAACATTTATGGAGAGAAAGTGAAGGGGACATGACATTTCAAGTGTACCTACTTAACATTTATTACAAAAGCCAGAAGGTTGATCTTATTTTTATTCTTAGGAAACCGAGACTCAGACAGGTTGAGTACATGCCAGGCTCACAAACAGACTTGTGCCAAAGCTCATGGAGAGGGTAAAGCCCAAGCAAGAATTGGGTTCTGAACCCTTTGATCACAAAATGCTTGTGGGCACCTGGCACACAGAGGTACGCCATGGGACAGCAAAATCAAGCCGTCATTTGGAGTACAAGCCTTCAAGTCAAATTACACACATTCAAATCCCAGTTCCTCCACTTACAACTACAGAAATTCTGGGCAAGTTCCCAAAAACCTCTCTAATCCTCAGTTGCTGCATCTGTAAAATGGGTTTGAGGTGTTTTCCAACACAGTCAATTCTCTAAGTCTCCAGACACCAACTGGGTGTCCAATAATTCAATTAGAACCCCTGGCTAGGTGCAGTGGCTCATGCCTTTAATCCCAGCACTTTGGTAGGCTGAGGCAGGAGAATTCCTTGAGCCCAAGAGTTCAAGACCAGCCTGGGAAACATAGTGGGACCCCATTTCTAAAAAATTAGCCATGCCTGGTGTTACGTGCCTGTGGTCCCAGCTACTCGGGAAGCTGAGGTGGGAGGTTCACTTGAGCCTGGGAGAGGTCAAGGCTGCAATTAGCTATGATCACATCACTACACTCCAGTCTGATTTAAGGGTTCAGTCTCACAAGACCTACCCTACTTCAGATGCCAATCACAAGTCCTGGGCCACTTACATTTCTGACTGACAGGCTATAAATCAGGGGTTTTACAATCCCCTCTTCAGGTGCAATAATTTGCTAGAATGGCTCAAAGAACTCAAGCAAACACTTTTTTTTACAGTTACTGGTTTATTATAAAGGATACAACTCGGGAACAGCCAGGTGGAATGACACAGAAGCAGGGTAGGAGGCGGGTGGGCATAGAGCTTCCATGCCGCCCCAGCCACACCACCCTCCCTGCGCCTCCATGTGTTCAACCCAGACGCTCACCACATCTGGAAGTTTTTATACAGCTTAATCTCCAGCCCAGCTCCCTTCCAGGAGGTCGGTAGGTGGAGCTGAAAGTTCTAACCTCCTAATCACTTGGTCTTTCTAGGAAATAGCCCCATCCTGAGGGGCCCCAACCTACTAATCACGTTATCTGTATAAACTCAGGTGTGATCCAGAGGGGCTCGTTAGGGCACACAGGAATATAGTACTTAATTCTGAGCATACCCTCAGCACAGGACAGGCACTCCATGAATGTTTTCCATTCAAATCAATAGAAGTAATATGCCCTGGAACCCAACTAGTGGCTCGTATCCAGGCTCTGCTGCTTGCTAGTGACTGACACTGGGAGAGGCTATTAAACCTTGGAATCCTCAGTTTCCCCTTCTGTGAAATGGGAACGACAATCCCAAATCCTAAGGATAATACAACAATCAAATAAAATACCATATACAAGTGTAGCAGACAGGGGTGGTCTCCAGGGACTATAGAAGTTTCATCAGCTTGAACAATCAGCCTGTTTCATAGCCTCCTGCCCTTCAGCCCAGTTTTTCCCACACTTCGCATGGAATGCAGTCACCTAGTCAGAGGAAACCAGCTCCTGACAGACCCCAGAAATTTAGAGATGAACCCAAGTGGACTTTCCTCATTACCATGCTACAGTCTCCACTCCAAAAGGATCTTCCATTACCAGAACACGTGACTATGTGCTGGCGTGATGACTCACTGCACCTGTGCCACTGAGCCCCCTCCTCTACATGCAATGACACACCCTCTTCCCTCTCCATTGCCCCATGAAACCCTCCTGGGAGAGACGCTGCTTTGGAGAATACTTCCAGTGTCCTCCTTACTTATACCAAGTCATAAAACTCCTAGTGATTGGGTTTTTTCCAGACAACAAATCCCCTCATACAGTACTGAGCACAGAGGAACACTCAAACCTGGCCATTACTGTCATTCACAACTTTGAGCAAGTCACTGGCAACTCTTTTTCCTCAGACGGCAATAAGGAATCGCAAAAAAGGGTCATCAACTTGGAATTCAAAAAGTGCGGCTGCTTTTCCAGCCACCAAAAAAATCTCAAGTTCTGTGGGTCTGCTTTTCCATCTGTAAATGTGAGTGAACTCAGATCACAATTTTTTTTTTTTCTGTTGCCCAGGCTGGAGTGCAGTGGTGCAATCTCGGCTCACTGCAACCTCCACAGCCTCCCAAATAGCTGGGACCACAGACGCCCAGCTAATTTTTGTAATTTTAGTGGAGATGAGGTTTCACTGTGTTAGCCAGGAAGGTCTCAATCTCCTTACCTCCTGACCTGCCTGCCTTGGCCTCCCAAAGTGCTGGGATTACAGGCATGAGCCACCGCTTCTGGCAGATCACAATTTATTCACAGGGCTATGCCGAGGATGGAGGAAGACCACATCCAGGAAGGGCCTTGGAAACCATGGAGGGCATGCACAGGACCTGATCAGGGCGGAGGGAGCCCAGCCTGGTGTAGGAGGGGCTTTGCTCAGCACCTTGCCAGGGAGATGTTCTCCCAGTGACTGGGGCAGGCAGGGGGTGACATTTCTCCCCCTCTCCCAGCTCATCATTATTCATATTATAATGCACGATTCCTCTTCAGATCAAGCAGTCATCTGTGGTCCATCAGGGGCATTTCCTTCCTTATCAGCAATGGAAGGACTGTGACCTGCCTGGCATGGTAACAACTCTGGCCTTAACATCATCAAACCAACCTGCCAACACTCTGCTGCCTGTAAAGCCAGAGCCTGGAAAGGGGCTGCCAGGGTCCACCTGCTCCCAGGCGTCAAAACCCACTCACCCCACCCCCTGCCATGGAGCCTCTTCCATGTGGGAATCCCTGGGCTCAGTGTAAAAAAGACGAAGAAGCAGAAGGCAGCTTCCTGGCTCCCAGGAACAGCACAGCACACCAGAAAGAACCCAGAATCTGGACTTTGAGGCCAGAGCTTAGAACCCAGGTGATTCCTCACCACCGCAACTTGGGCGAGCAGCTCTTTCAGCCTCTGGTTCTTCCCTGCTAAATGGGATCCAATGCCCAGGTTATAGGCTTTCCTGAAGACAACGTGAAACATGACACATCTCATAAACTCCAAAGGGCTCTTTCATTCCCAGAAGTAAGTTCCACAGAGGCAGGGATTTTTATTGTTTTGTTTAACGATGTATCCCAAACCAAAAGGTGGCATTCGATAAATACTTTATTTGGCCAGGTGAGGTAGTTCAGGCTTGTAATCCCAGCAGTTTGGGAGGCTGAGACAAGTGGATCTCTTGAGCCCAGGAGTCCGAGACCAGCCTGGGCAACATGGTGAAACCCTGTCTCCACAAAAAATTTAAAAAATTGGCCAGGTGTGATGGCACGTCATCACACCTGGTAGTTCCAGCTACCTGGGAGGCTGAGGTAGGAGGATGGCTGGAGGCTGGGAGTTTAAGGCTGTAGTGAGCCAAGATCATGCCACTGCACTCCAGCCTGGGTGACAGAGCCAGACTCCGTCTCCAGAAATAAAGTAAATTAAATAAATAAATACTTTATTCATTGCTTTCAGAAAAGACCAATAGGTAGGTTTCTGGAAGGAGGATAATGGGGCTTAGTCAAATGGTGGGCACTCAAATACTGTGGGAATGAAAGAACAAACTGGTAGCTTTGTTCATTAAAAGTATGATAGGTGATTCTCAGTAACTCATCAGTTTCTCAATATTCCAGACAAACTAATTTTTAAATTATTTAATCTATGATGAAGTGAAAAGAGCAAGGCACAGAAAAAGTCTCTATTGAATCATCAAATTATAGTGGGTTTTTTTTGAGGCAGTCTTGCTCTGTTGCCCTGGCTGGAATATAACAATGCGATCTCAGCTCACTGCATCATTGATCTCCAGGGTTCAAGCAATCCTCCCACCTCAGCCTCTTTGTTTGTTTGTTTGAAGACAGAGTCTTGCTCTGTCGCCAGGCTGGAGTACAATGGCACAATCTCAGCTCACTGCAACCACCACCTTCCAGGTTCAGGCCATTCTCCTGCCTCAGCCTCCCAAGTAGCTGGGACTACAGGCACCTGCCACCACACCTGGCTAATTTTTGTATTTTTTAGTAGAGAGGGGTTTTCACCGTGTTGGCCAGGCTGATCTTGAACTCCTGACCTCAGGTGATCTGCCAGCCTCGGTCTCCCAAAATGCTGGGATTACAGGCAGGAGCCATCATGCCTCGCCAAATTATGGTGCTTTTTTAAAAGTATATGAGTGTAGCATGGGCGCACACTAGAATGTGCACAGAATGCTTCCGGAAGGACACACGAGAAGCCATCACTGTAGCTGGGCCTGGGGAGGGAGTGCGTAGAGACCAGGGGTGTGACTAGGAGAGACTTCCTATTCGTTGTGTTTCCTTTAGTGCCATGTGAATTTTTACTACATGCATTGGCTAGTTTTCCAATTTAAAAATTGATTAATTACATTATTTGAATAAAAACTAATACAGTACCTTCTCATCTTTTCCCATAAGCTCTATTTGTCAAAGCGGGTCCTTTTCCAAGACCCTATTGGAATCAGCTCCCTCAAAATTATCTCAATATAATTATATAATTGTCAATATAATTACATTATCAGTAATTATTATAATTACTGATTATAATTATGTATTAATTACTAATCAATTTATTATTCAGACCAATCTTCTACTTGCTAACCAGGTTGTCTTAGACAAGGCAACTAAAATCACTGAACTTTGGGTTTTTTCCTGTATAATTAAGAGAAATTAATAGCACCTACTTGACAGATACCTTTGGTGATGAGATAAGATCCGGCTTAGCCCAACGAGCCTAGCACCCAGCAGACAGAGGCCTAAAAAAATGTTTTTCTTTTTTGCCAAGTCTACTGAGATATTAACTGAAATACAATAAACTTAAACATGTTTAGGGTGTACCATTTGAGCAAATTTTGACGTTGGGTGTACCTGCTACCTATTGATCTTCCTTTCCTCCCACTATTCGATGAATATTTGTTGACTGAAGCAAGGGATGCCTTTTATTAGGGGAGGTTTCCCTCTGCCCCACAGGCATGTGGCAGGGACGGGGTCTCTTTCCTCTTTATGTTCCCCCACTGCACCCAATGGTAGCTGCTCACTAAACGCTGCTATCACAGCAACAAGGAATGGTTAGTCACTGTAAACCCCGCCACCTTCTGAAAACCACTATTTCTTCCAGAGGTCAGCAGGCTCCCTAAAATCCTCGGCACACACACGGTTTAGAATGTAATCACAGTGGAGGTATCACAAGTCCAGGGGGAGGTGGGAGGATCACAGCCCAGCCAAGGAACCAATCACAAAACGGCTTCAACAACAACCTCAAATTGCAAAACAGGGTCAAGGTCTCAAACAGTTATTTGGAAGCACAAGAAGAGTATTTCACCATCCCTAGCTTCTCTGTTTAATCAGGGGGCAGTATAAAAACATAAGGAACTCTTCAGTGATTAAAATAAACGAGGGCGTAAGTGCTCATTAATCCAACCCTGGTCCTCAAAGTCCCAGAGCTCTCTCTTCACTCCATTCAAAAACACAAGTGGAGGGACTCTGATGAAGGAAAGAAATGAGCAAATAGCAACTGTAATGGCTTAATTCTACAGAATGACACCTTTCCTGGGGCACACAAAGAAGATTATTTGCAAGATATGGAAAAAGGGCATTTCACTATGAAGGTCAACACTTCCAAATTGATCATTGTGGTCCCCAAATTGATCACTGTGGTCCCCCAAAACTGATTTCCAATCACAGCACAGATCCTTTAATGGTAAACAAAGTACTACCATTTTAATACAGTGTATCCTACAGAAGACAGTCTACAAATACAATCCTAGAAATAGGAGGGTGAGGTGTTCTCAGTATCCTTCCAAGTGAAAAACTCACTTGCGAACAAATCTTCTTGAGTTTGAGGGACTAGTAAGCCTGATTCATCATTTACTTTCAAATTGTAGATCAATTTCCCCAATTTTTCTGAGGTCTGCAGCACACTTAAAAGATCTCATGACTCAGATTATTAATAGTTTAACAAAATCTAACTTAAGAGGTTAAAGATAAACAAACTTGTTAACATCTGAGGCAGGAATAGCTGGGCAGAACTAAGCCTGGAGTAAATAATAATAATGGCTCACACTTACTATTGACTCTGTAATAACGTTCTCATTCATTTAGATCCATTAAGACATTTACAAGGCACAACCACCATATATATAAAGGAGACATTATTTAACCTTTTTTTTTTGTGAGGAGTCTCGCTCTTTTGCCCAGGCTGGAGTGTGGTGGTGTGATCTCGGCTCACTGCAACCTCTGCCTCCCAGGTTCAAGTGATTCTCCTGCCTCAGCTTCCTGAATAGCTGAGATTATAGGCGCACACTACCACACCTGATTAATTTTTGTATTTTTAGTAGAGACGAGGTTTCACCATGTTGGTCAGCTTGGTCTTGAACTCCTGACCTCGTGATCCACCCACCTGGCCTCCCAAAGTGCTGAGATTACAGGTGTAAACCACGGCGCCCAGCCTATTGAAGCTTATTTTACAGATGACAAAACGGAGGCTCAGAAAGGTGAAGTAACTTGCCAAATGTGTCACAGTAAGTGGCAGAACCTTAACAGAAGATCAACACGCATGGTTCCAGAGCCTGCAGTCTTAACCACTACCCAAGTAATCAAAGGATACTGGCAAACCACAGGAAAGCAGGAGACTCTTCCGTCATTTAGAAAAATCAGTCTTTTGGTCCTAGGGTTTTGTTTTTTAAATTGTCAAGCTATGACTCATTTCTCTGTTTACTTCCTAGTGCCTCTGCTCCACGTCACCTTAAATAAAAATCAGATCGCAACCAACCAGACAGCTAACATTTACATAGCTTTACTGATTGCTATAGCCATGGACTTGTAACATCACATGCTCTAAGAAATGGAAGAAGAAAATGAGAGTCAAGGTTTTGCTAATAGTCACAGCCTCACAGTTCAGTGAGGTACATTTAAATTGAGAAGGGGCCTAGTGTAGCAGCTCGTGCCAATAATCTCAGTGCTCTGGGAGGCCAAGGCAGGGGCATCACTTGAAGCTAGGAATTTTGAGCCCAGCCTGGGCACCACAGCGAGTTTGTACCAAAAAATACATAGCACCTGTTTCTACCAAAAATACAAAAATTAGCCAGGCATGGGGGTGTGTGCCTACAGTCCCAGCTGCTCAGGAGGCAAAGGACTGCTTGAGCCCAGGAGTTCCAAGCTGCAGTGAGCTATGATCGTACCACTACATTGCAGCCTGGGTGACAGAGACCCTGCCTCTAAAAAAAATAAATAAATAGCTGAGAAGGGTCCCAAGGTCTCTACCACTTACTAGAGAGTCAAAAAAAAAAGCTCCCTTTTTTTTAAAGAAGAGTTAAACTTAGGTAGTTGAGGTAGACACTTCCTGCCTCCCTGTGCTCCCCTTTCTACCCCTACTTAAATTCATTTAGCCCTATCCCCAAGTATTATGGGCTGAAATGCATCCCCCTAACATTCATATATTGAAGTCCTAGTTCCCAGTACCTCAGAATGTGACCGTCTCTGAAGGTCTTAACGAGCTCATTAAGGTGGGCCCCAGTCCAATATGACTAGTGTCCTTACAAGAGGGGGAAACGAGGACGCAAACACCCAGAGGGAAGACCGTGTGCAGACAAAGGAGAAGGCAGTCATCTGTAAGAAAAGAGGATTCAGGCCAGCGGTGGTGCACGCCTTTGATCCCAGCACTTCAGGAGGCCGAGGCGAGTGGATCATGAGGTCAAGATTGAGACCATCCTGGCCAACATGGTGAAACCCTGTCTTTACTAAAAACACAAAAATTAGCTAGGTGTGGTGGCGCGCACCTGTAGTCCCAGCTACTCAGGAGTCTGGGCATGAGAATCACTTGAACTCGAAAGGCAGAGATTGCACTGAGCCGAGATCGGGCCACTGCACTCCAGCCTGGTGACAGAGCAAGATTCCGTCTCAAAAAAAAACAGGATACAGAAGGAGCCAGACCATGTGCAGGCAAAAGGCAGCCATCTACAAGAAAAGAGGATTCAGAAGGAACCAGCGAGCAGATACTTTGATCTCAGGCTTTTAGCCTCCAGAGTTACCAGAAAATAAATCTCTGTTGTTTAAGCCACCCAGTCTGTGGCTACCCAAGCAAACTAATACAGGTCGTAAAAAATGCAAAAGGAATGACCTAATGGAAAAAACACACAATTGGTAATTGATCAGGGTTCTGGTTCAAGTAAGTCAGCAACTTTCTTACTGCACAAACCCAGACAAGTTACTTAACTCTCCAAGTTTTAGTTCCCTAACCTGTAAACTGAAAAAGATAATACTGATGAGAGTAAAGTGAGAATATATGTGAAATGAAAAGAGTGACTGTAAGACCTATCATTTATTGTGAATAACAGTAAGACTTTCCATTTACAGGTGCCTACCATGTGCTGGGCACTTACTGCATATCAACACCTCTACAGTTTTACAGCACTCTTCAAGTTAGATTTACTGTCACTATTTTACAATTAAGGAAACTACAGTAGACATCTGATCAGAGACCAAAGAACTGGTTCAAGGTCACACATCTAAGGTAAATAATCCTCCCCAACCCTTCATTCTCTCTCTATTTTTTAATGTAGAGACAGGGTCTCACTATGTTGCCCAGGCTGGTCTTGAATTCCTGGGCTCAAGCAATCCTCCTGCCTCAGCCTCCCAAAAGTGCAGGGATTACAGGTGTGAGCCACCGTGCTGGCCAAACTAACAAACCTTTCTCATTCTAAAACCTATGCTATTTCCAGCTGCTAAGCTGCTTCCCTGGAACACATGGATACAATGTAATAATAATAACAGTACATCTGTATTAACTAATGAATATCCACTACACCATTCATTCCAGTGTAGATCACAGATAAACAAACTAAACAGGGGGGTGCCAGGTTACAATGTTCCCTAACCACCATAAACATGAGGACAGGCAAACGAAAAGATCAGAACTCTTCCTAAAATGATTCAGGCCCCAAAGAAAGCAAAATCCATCCATCTGTGAAGCACCTTAGAAGATAAAGGCTTTAACAGTCCTTATCCCATGCAAGTACCCAGCAGCCCCAGCAAACAAGGTAAGCACCCCCACTTCACAGATGGGGAAATAAAGGCTTACCAGGAGTCCCATCCAGGGCAGCCTTTGCACCAGCCAAGGTCAGGAGGCCGCCTTCCTTGAGATGCTTGGTAGCCAGGTGGCTAGAGATGGTGGACGTCCACATGCTCTGCTTCCACATCAGGTCACAGTTCTTAAAGAGAGCTGAGTGAAAAAACACGTGGGTCCAGCATTCCCAGGAAAGAAACCAAAAGGTGAGCTCAACTCACGCAGCCCCACACTCAGGGAAGCCCTCCCTCCTGATCGCTGGGTCCCTGTCTACAGCAAGGTCTAACACAAACAGCACAGGGCTCAGTGGTCAGAGACATGGGTTCAAATCCAGGCCATGGGATCACCTGAGGTTCAGCTTCCTTACCTGTATACCGGAAAAATTTTGACCAATAAATTTTAGAAAATAAACCTGGAATTAACTGATTTGCTAGACTGCCTTGAATTCAAAGATTGTTTTATTTTATGAACAGTATCAGATTTGTAATAAGAACCTAAATGTGTACATCAGGTTTTCTCTGTGATAAAAATCTAAGGGTCTACTACTGTACGGCTATACAGAGGGCTTTTACTGAGCTACATATTTTATGGCTGCAAGTTTAACGTTAGCTTTAAAGACTCTTTTAAAGACAGCTGAAGTAACAGCCACCTCACACTTGTTTTAACTCCCTGGCCTTGCCAGAGACTTAAGGAAGCACAAGTGGTACCATAGGTCACACCACCAACTGGGCAACTCGCAGGGCATGTGGTACCTGAAGTTCAAAAAAGGAGGCCCTCCTGATATAGGAGGGGTCAGTAGGTGATAAGGTATTGCATTTCCCGACTACAAAAGACTAGAAAAGGCCAGGTGTGGTGGCTTACACCTGTAATCCCAGCACCTTGGGAGGCAGAGGCAGGTGGATCACCTTAGGTTAGGAGTTCGAGACCAGCCTGACCAACATGGAGAAACCCCGTCTCTACTAAAAACACACATTAGCCAGGCATGGTGGCGCATGCCTGTAATCCCAGCTACTCAGGAGGCTGAGGCAGGAGAATCTCTTGAACCCGGTGGGGAGGAGGAGATTGCGGTGAGCCGAAATCGCTCCACTGCACTCCAGCCTGGGCAACAAGAGTGAAACTCCGTCTCAAAAAACAAAACAAAAAAAGAGTAGGAAAAAACCTGATGGATCCACATTTATTTCTTCTCCCAAAACACATAAAAAAGGTTATCAAGCTGTTTTGCTAACCCGATCACCTCACAAAGCACCACTCTCACATTTACATGTGGTCACAGAATGTCACTGTCTTTTTAAGTGGCTTTGGCTAATAAATGTAGAAGGGATAACACAATTAGAAAACTACCATTTTCTAACCCCCGGTAGAGTAAGTGCTTCAGGCAGAGATTATCAATGAATGCCTAAAACCACTGGGTGAAAAGTACAATACTTGGGAAACAGGACATTCACACACAATACCACAGTACCACACATCCCACAGATGACCTAATTACTGCAAACAGAAAAAAATACCTTTATAATGGAAGTCTGGCAGTTGCCATCTCAACCAAGCATCAAATCTGGCATCCCTATGGTAGGGCAAGCTGACATGCTGAGCTTCCCAGGTGATATAAGGTACAAACCATCACTCAGGAAGAATTCACACCTCAAGAATATTTACGCTAAATCTGATCGAGTCTCTAGACCCAAATTCCCATTCACAGGGAATACCAAGGATAGAGGAACAAGTCCAATAACACCTTAAAAAAAAGTTCAGACAAATTCAGAATGTGAGAGATGCTGTATGAGAACTGCCCAGAACTTGACGAAAAGTCTTATCACAGGTGCTTTAAAAAAAATTCTAGATTAAGAGACTAAAAACAACATGATGCAGTATGCAAACCTTGAGTGGAATATGGTTAGGGAAAAAGAACTGCAACAGACATGGAATTAACTGGGGTAATTTGAATATGGGCTTAATATTATTAATCTTAGAGAATCACTGTTAATATTCTTAGGTACAATGGTACCACAATAATGTGGGACGGGCTTATTCTTTGGAGACATATGCTGAAATATAGTCAGGCATAAACTTACTTTCAAACAGTTTAAAAAAATGCACAAAGTACACAGGCACAACAAAACAAGTTCAACTAAATACAGCAAATGTTAAAGTTACTGAATCCCGATGGAGCATATAAAGCTTTCACTGTTCTTTCAACTTTTCTGGTATGTTTAGAAATGATCATAATGAAAAGTTGAAAAATGGGCCACGCACAGTGGCTCAGGCCTATAAGCCCAGCAGTTTGGGAAGCCGAGGCAAGTAGATCACCTGAGGTCAGGAGTTGGAGACCAGCCTGGCCAAGATGGTGAAACCTCATCTCTACTAAAAATACAAAAAATTAGTCAGGCGTGGTGGTGGGCCCAGTAGTGGGCGCCTGTAATCTCAGCTACTCGGGAGGCTGAAGCAGGAGAATCGCTTGAACGTGGGAGGCGGAGGTTGCACTGAGCTGAGATCACACCATTGCATTCCAGCCTGGGCAACAGAGCAAGACTCTGTCTCAAACAAAAAAATAAAGAAAAAAGTTGAAAAATGCATTAGCTTTAGTAAAAACTCAATTTTGACTTCTTCTGACTTCCTAATGATCTCTGCACTTCCTACACATCTGCTAATGCCTAGATAGCAATAAGCCCTGTGAGGCTGGGGCACATGCCATGCTGATTTCATTCTGCCTCTACTTTAAACTCAAACTCCATGCCCTCATCACGTCCTCCAGGGGAAGTTTCTTCTTTATACATAAAATGGGAGCAGTAATCACTCTCTCACTGAACAACTATAAAGACTCTGGGTTACATACAGAAAAACAGCTAGCCTGTCACCTAGTCCGCACCCAATCCTTGTCAGCTGGACAAAGAGCAGAGCAGAATGAAAGAGTGACTTAGGAAATGACTCACACTTGGATTTGGCATTGCCCCCGGCCCATCCTCCGGCAACGCAAAGAATCGCATCCACCTTCTCTTCACCCAAGAGCTTTCCAACCTCAGCAGTCACCTTCAATGCAGGAACAAAAAAAAATGCATAAACTGTAAGGTAAGCCAACACAGGCTAGCATCTTTACTGATATTCAATTTCTTTTTCTCTTCTTTTTAAGCTAGTTTACAGTACCTGGCAATTAACACTTTGAAAATTAGATGGAGGACCAAACTCTGATGAGCATTGTAGACAATGAAACCCAAGTACATTTCAATGTAATTTTTATAAAACAATCTAGAGTGTCTTTGTATACGTTCTGAAAGGTAGAGACATGAGCATCCCTTGAAATCAAATAATTAATAAATAAAAGTAGGTAAACGTTAAAAAAAAAAAAAAAAGCACCTGTAGTTTCACTGCCCACAGTTAACATCCCGGTATATCTCTTTCCAGACTTTCTTTGCAAATCACAGAATTATAATCCAAAAAGAAGATCACCTCTATTCTCCCCCACAATCCAAAAATCCCTTTAACTGCAACTCCAAAAAAAAAATGCCAATGAAAAACTGTAAGAAAAATCAATTGCAAGAAAAAATTCAATAGCAATATGTTGGTAATATTAAGTACATGGGGGATTCACTTTGATGATCTCTCTGCTTCTATTTGTTTGATATTTTAAAGCACTGAAAATATATTTATGCCCTCTTGTTATAATTTATCAAAAAAACAGTCTGTCAAGATAGGCAATTCTGGCCATCCACCATGACTCTTCCATACTTCTCTGGAATGGCTGAGACGACACATCCCAATTGCTTCATTAAGATCAATCTTAAGACTTTTTTTTTTCTTTCTTCTTTTTTTTTTTTGAGATGGAGTTTTGCTCTTGTCTCCCAGGCTGGAGTGCGATGGCACAATTTCAGCTCACTGCAACCTCCACCTCCCAGTTCAAGCCATTATCCTGCATCAGCCTCCTGAGTAGCTGCGATTACAGGCAGCTGCCACCACGCCCAGCTAGTTTTTGTATTTTTAGTAGAGATTTTAGTAGAGTAACAGGGTTTCGCCATGTTATCGATGCTTGTCTCGAACTCCTGACCTCAGGTGATCTGCCTCCCTCAGCCTCCTGAGGTGCTGGGATTACCGGCTTGAGCCACCACGCCCGGCCCAATCTTTTTAAGACTTAAATCAGGCCGGGCACAGTGGCTCATGCCTGTAATCCCAGCACTTTGGGAGGCAGAGGCAGAAAAATCACTTGAGTCCAGGAGTTCAAGACCAGCCTGGGCAACATAACAAGAACTTATCTCTACATTTAATTTTTTTAAAAAAAGACTTAAATCAAGATCCTGTGCTCTCCCAGCAGGAACATTTCAGTTGATTACCTTTCCCTAGTTTCATGACAAAACTGAATGTTATGCTGAATGTCCAGAAATTCTTAACATTGAGGGTATGGTGGAGAAGGTACTCCTCTTCCTTTGGTGAAGTAGTGGAAGAGGGAAAAGACTTTAAATCTAAGTTTATAAGCACTAACGCATTTTTCAATCTCTGTCTTAGAGATGCACTCTACGGTCAAGGCTTGGGTGGAGACAACCTCCACATTCAACCTGAAGGGACGTTAGAAACCTATAATTAATCACAGCAGAAGAGCCGCTGAAGAGACACCAATTCCAGAGACCTGCACCTGGCAGGGCTGCTGCTCTCCAAACCCAGGTATATGGGCTGGGTACAGTGGCTTATGCCTATAATCCCATTACTTTGGGAGGCCAAGGCAGGTGGATAACTTGAGGTCAGAAGTTCGAGACCAGCCTGGCCAACATGGCAAAACCCTGTCTCTACTAAAAATACAAAAAAATTAGCCGGGCATTGGGGTGCATGCCTATAATCCTAGCTACTCAGGAGGCTGAGGCACAAGAATCGTTTGAACTCGGGAGGCAGAGGTTGCAGTGAACAGAGATTGCACCACTGCACTCCAGCCTCAACAACAGAGCATGACTCTCTCAAAATAAAACACAATAATAATCAGATATGTAGACAAAGATGTTCATCACAGCATTCTTGATAATAGTAAAAAAAAAGTCCTGCAAAAAACTCAAATGTACAATAGAAACTAAGTAAACATTGGCCAACCCATAAAATGGAACATCACACATCTACAAAGAGTTTTCAGTAATCTGGAGAAGGATTTAAGTTTAAAAAACAAAACAAAAAGCTGACCGTAAACTATAAAATAGAAAATTATTTAAACTTATAAAAGGAGTAACATACAATATGCATAGAAAAGACAAGAAATAGGCCAAAACGTTAACAGTGAGCTAACCCAAAATGATTATATAATTTATCTTTGTATTGTTTTTCACTTTTTCCAAATTTTCCTCAATGAGCACAAATGGCTTTCCTAATTAGAGAAATACCAGCTTTAAAAAAAGGAAGAACAGCCAAGGTGGGTGGATCACGAGGTCAAGAGATTGAGACCTGCATTGAAGGTGACTGCTGAGGTTGGAAAGCTCTTGGGTGAAGAGAAGGTGGATGCGATTCTTTGCGTTGCTGGAGGATGGGCCGGGGGCAATGCCAAATCCAAGTGTGAAACCCCGTCTCCACTAAAAAATACAAAATATTAGCTGGGCATAGTGGCGTGTGCCTGTAATCCCAGCTACTCAGGAGGCTGAGGCAGGAGAATTGCCTGAACCCAGGAGGCGGAGGTTGCGGTGAGCCGAGATCGCGCCATTGCACTGAGCCTGGGTAAGAAAAGCGAAACTCCGTCTCAAAAAAATAAATAAATAAATAAAGGAAGAACGTAGAGCCAGTGGTCACCTCTCCCCAGGGTTCCCCTCACAGCCTTTGGGGGCCTTTCTGAAATTACCTGGTCAGCCTGCTCAGTGAAGGAGTCAGTCATTTTAACCACAATACTAGCGCTGGCCTCTTCATTCTCCACCACATCAATGCTGGCAACCCACTGGAAGGAGAAAACAGCTTTGGTCAAGAGGCATTGAGCTGTTATTCCATGAAAGAGTCACACACAGAAATGGGGGCAGTTGGCCAGGTGTAGTGGTTCACATCTGTAACGCCAGCACTTTGGGAGCCAAAGTGGGAAGATCTCTTGATGCCAGGAATTTGAGACCAGCCTAGACAACACAGCGAGACTCAGCATCTATAAAAAATTTTAAAATTAGCCAGGTGTGGTGGCGCACACCTGTAGTCCTAGCTACCCAGGAGGTTGAGGTGAGAGGATCACTTGAGCCCAGGAGTTGGAGACTACAGTGGGCTACGATCGCACCGCTATATGGCCTGGGCAGCACAATGAGACTTTATCTCCACTAAAAAAAAAAGAAAGAGGAGGAGAGTAGAGACAAGTAAGAGGCTTAAATGAAAATTCACCAGAGAAAGGAACTAGCAACTGACCTCTCATGCATGTTCCAGGGACACCTGTCTTTGGCCAGCCTACCCCATATTGGGTCCTATCCCAGCCCCTCCTACCTCCAAACACTCTCCTCCTCCTCCACATTCACCTCTAAAACCCGAACCCTGCCCTTCTAGAGACATCAAAAGCCAGTAACTTTTCCGTAAAGGGCCAGTTGATAATTACCTTAGGCTTTGCCGGCCATATGGGCTCTGTTTTTACTCAAATCTGCAATTGTAACAGAACACATCAATAAACAAGGAAAAAAAATAAGTGCAGCTGTGTTCCTGAAATGTGAATTTCATGTAATTTTCACATAACAAAATATTCTTCATTTGATTTTGTTTTCAACCACTTGAAAATGCAAAACAATTCTTAACTCGTGGGCTGTACAAAAACATGTGGCAGACCAGATTCAGCCCACAGAGGATCCCTGCCGTGCGGCAGAGAGGGATAAGGCAGAGAGGGATGGGTTTTTGGACTGGAAATCTGACAGAGCAGGTTGAATCCCAGCTCTGCCAGAGTGGCTTTCTCACTCCAATGCTGGGCAGATGTTCTCCACAAAAGAGGGTGTTTGTTGATGATTAACAGGGTCATTGTAAGAACTAAATGAAATGGAAGATGCTAAAGCTCCTGGCACAGGTGATGCTCACTCCTTACTCAGAGTCTCTTGTTCTGAAGTCCCCAGAGATATATATTTCTACCTTAAGCTGTAAACGCAGCATCTATTCATCAACATTTGTTGTATTATTAATTAACTTGTTATCCCATGGGGGATACTGAAACAATGAAATCTCCATCATCCTAGCCCTCCCTAAAATGGCAGGAAGAAAGCAGGAAAAGAACCAAGAGTCAGAAGTAAATCAGCTCTCCAGATTCTGCCAAGACCAATGTAAACCAAAGTGCCACCATCAGGGTAAAGCACAGCCTTCACCCTCTTAACACATGACACTAATGGGATCTACTGCCTTAAAGTTATTGGGAGGATTAAGAGTCTACAGGAACTCTGGTACTGGGAGTACAGGACCTGGCCCTTGGCAGAAGTGCTGCCTCTGTCACCACCATGCATCTCTGAAGACCTGGGAAAGTGCTCTCATCCAGTGTCCCCAGGCTCTGAGCAGGTGGGTGGCTGGAAGGGGGTGGTATGATTGAATCCTTTAGAAACATATTCCTGTCCCAGATTTGGAGCAAGAAGAAAATCCTGGTAAATGTACACTGGGTGATGGTTACACTAAAAGCCCAGACTTCACCACTACACAACATATCCATGTAGCTAAACAGTACTTATGGCCCCTAAATCTATATAGATCGATAGATAGATAAGTTTTTTTTTTTTTTTAGAAAATCCTGAGATCCTTTTTCTGATCCCAGGGAACTCTTGCCCAGGCCGCTGCTGCTGCTGCTGCTAAGCTCCCAGAACGCTGCCCCTGGCAAGGTCTCCACTGGGAAAGTGCTGAGGCCTGCTGAGCAGCTAAGGTCAAGGGTCTGTGGCCATGGATCTGCTTTGCTCCGACCTGCCCCCTCCTGGAAATTCACATCTGACTATACAAAGTAGTTGAAATAGTCTCTGCAAAGCAAAGTGGTGCTGAGTCTTCAAATTGTCAGATCCAACGGGGCTAAAAGAACAGGGGTGGGTAGTAATAGTAACATTAATAGCCAGCATTTAAACACTTTTTACCAGGCATCAGGTAATTTATGTGCGAATAAATTTGCACACAATAAAAGTCTCCATCTTTTCATTATGGAAAAGACCGATTATCTTATGTAATCCCCGCAACTCTCCTAAGGGGTAAACACTATCAGAATCTCCATTTTACAAATGGGGAAATTGAGGTTCGAGGGCTTTAAGTAATCAATACGCGGTCACAGGACTAGTAACCGGGACTGGGCTGTCTCATTCCAGAGACGACTTCTACACTCTCTCTCCATCCTCTCAACCCCGCTCCTGTTTCTCGCCTTTGGAATTCTCTCCCGACTCACGCCGGACTTTGTGGGTCTGGCGGAGGCCCACGGAGCACCTCCTTGCAGAGCAAAGGCCCAGCGCCCTGGGACTGGCGTGTGCACGCACTTGGAAACAGGAATAGATCCGTAGACCTGTGCGCGCACGTGCAAGCACACGGGTCACGGAGTGCACAAGGGCCCCTAGCTTCCCCCAGGCTGCCCCCAACCAGGCTGCACACGAAAGCCCCGGCCACTCCCGTGGAGACCTGGCAGCCCCCAGCCCGCAGCATTACCCAGTTGCGGGCCCGGAACGCCTGCACGCATCGAGAGCCCAGAGCGCCCCTGCCGCCGTACACCAGCACCCGACGCGCCTCGCCCGCAGCCGCCGCCGCCGCCATCCTGCTCCCGCACGCTTGGTTCTCGCAGCTCCGACTCTCTCTAGTCTGAGCACCCCGCCCCGCCCCTGCCGGCCAACCCCGCCAAGAGGGAGAGCGCTACGGCCTCGCTCCGAGCCGCGCCCGCTGCTGCCGCCTAGCGCGCGGTCACGCTCGGGGCGCCCAGCCACCCAGAGCGACGGTAACCTTGGCCAGGCCCTGCCCCGGGGACGGAACAGAGGCGAAGCCCCGCCTCTCACCCGCGGGCAGGTGCTGGGCCCCGGGGCGTGCGGCGCGCGGCGCTAAGGGCGAGGAGGGTGAAAAGCGGTGTTTCACGAGCATTAATTTGTGAAGTGTAAGCATGTAAAATATACTACAATTTTCGGCCACTGTTTTGGCAATTTTTTATTTTTAATCGTGCATCAAAATAGACATTTAAATATCCCCACCTGCCAGAAAACGGAAGAGGCTCAAAACAGTCGCTACGCTCAAGGAGCTGGAAGTCCACTGCGGAATCGCGACAAACCACCTAAAATATATTTTTCCTCTAAATAAAAGCGAGAGCTCTGCAGCCCAACTGCGTAGTCTTACTGTTTAATACCTCTGTGGCCTATGCAACTTCCTTCACTGCCCCGTGCCTCAGTTTTCTTACCAGTAAAATGGGAACATAATGGTCTGTCCTCACAAGGTTTTGGGAAAGATGGTAAAGGGTGGTACTGGGATCCTTAGAGCAGTGTGTGGCTAAGTAGGAGGCGTTCAGTAAAGGCCAATTGATGGTTATTAATATTATTATTTTACCACTACTTCCCTAACAATTCACTGAGTCTGTCAGAGATTGTGAGTTTCAGGCCGCTTCCGTTTTGGCAGGTGGGGAATATTTAAATCTCTTTTGATGCACATTTAAAAATAAAAAATTGCCAAAACAGTGATACAAAAATTGTAGTATGCTGGCTGGGCACGGTGTCTCACGCTTGTAATCCCAGCACTTTGGGAAGCCAAGGCAGGCAGTTCACTTGAGCTCGAGACCAGCCTGGCCAACATAGTGAAAGCCCATCGCTGCTAAAAATTCAAAAATTAGCCGGGCATGGCGTTGCGCACCTGTAATCCTAGCTACTTGGGAGGCTGAGACAGGAGAATTGCTTGAACCCGGGAGGCGGAGGTTACAGTGAGACAAGATCATGCCACTGGACTTCAGACTCCGTCTCAAAAAAAATAAAAATAATTGTAGTATACTATATTTGACACCTTACACTTCACAAACTAATGCTTGTTTAAAAAAATACATAGAAAACACATACATTATTACAAGATTTCTAAAAAATATTAGTACATAGGGCACAACAGGCCTTTGGTCTTGTAAGGACATAAATCTAACACTGTAGAACATTAGTCCTCCTGGACCTCTGTGATTGTTAGTGCGCCCTCATTTGGCAGAATGTCAAAGATCCACTATGGAAGCCCACCAAATGGGACTTTTTTCTTCCCAGAATTATTTTTATTTTTATTATTGATACATAATAGATGTCCATATTTGGTGGGTATATGTGATACTCTGATACATTAATATAATATGTAAAGTTCAAATCAGAGCAGTTGGGATAACCATCACTTAAACATGTATCTTTTCTTTATGCTAGGAACATTCAAATTATTCTCTACTAGCTATTTTTAAAGGTAAATCAATTATGGTTAACTATAGTCACACAACTGTTCAACAGAACACTAGATCTTATTTCTACTATCTAACTGTAAATGTATACCCATTAATCCAAATGGGCCTTTCACCACATGCTACCCATCCCCAGACACAGATCCTGGTATTTTCTCCTTTGTGTATTAGTTATTTCTTCCCATTGCCTGTATCTCTAACACAGAGCCTCTCAACTACAGCACTACTGACATTTTGGACCAGATAATTCTCTGTGGCAGGGGCTGCCCTGGGCATTGTAGGATATTTACAGCATCCCTGGCCTGTACCCTGTAGAAGCCAATGGCAAGCCCCTACCCCTCACTCATGACAGTCAACATATCTCCAGATTTTACCAAATGTCTCCTAGAAGCAAATTCATCATTAGAAAACCAGAGTTCTAACAGACCTTCTTAATAGCAAGACCCTATATTATATATATATATATATCTTTGTGCCACTTCCCACACACACAGAGCCTTGTACACAACAGACACAGATGTTTGTTCAATAAACTTGTGCCAGGTAAGGCACGCAGAAATACATCACTGGAGAAGAGGATGCAGCCAGCAGCACATTTTGTTGTCAGATGCTTCATTATCAGAAACAGAATTGCTAGGAAGCTGGATGGAGAGGAGAGCACCATAATGCCCGTTATATCGAAGGCACTGTGCTAAGTGATCTGCCTGTGCTATTTCACTTTACTCCACACAACAATCCTATGCAGATTAGGAAACTGAGGCAGGAGAGTCTCAGACACTTGCCCAGAAGAGTGGGAATTTGAACCGAGGTCTTCAATGGCTACAGTTCTGCTTAACCACATCTTTGTTCAGCAAGGCAAAGGCTTGTTGGGAATCAAGTCTTTCCCTTAGACTTTTTCTGAAAACAATAGCTTAACCCCCAACACACCAAAAGTTGACACAGCTCCATCACTGATGGCAGAAATACGACTCAGTGATATTTACACATGTCCTGACTTGTCAAAGCATGCTTAATGTTAAAATAAGTATGTGAACTAACATTATTAATCACTTATTAATGTGTCAAGCAGTCTTCTGAGCCTCTTGTATATCGTATTTTATTTTTTACCAGAAACATATCTGCTATTTCAAAGTCACTGGGATGAAAATGAGCTGTTGTAATTCAAAGAGCTGAATTCAGCTCCAGCACTCAGTTTTCCATGAGAGAAATGGCTGAAATCATACATTTCCTGTTTACCATCAAGAGTTGCTGGAGCATCAGAAGTGAGCACGCATATGGTAAAAGGATTTCGTACATGGTAAAATGCCACTCATCTTTATATAGAGACAGATCTCACTCTGTCACCCAGAGTGGCATGATTATAGCTCACTACAACCTTGAGCTCCTGGGTTCAAGCAATCCTCCAGCCTCAGCCTCCTGTAGCTGGGACTACAAATACATGCCATCACGCCCAACTATTTTTTTTTAATTTTTTAGTAGAGATGGGATCTCACTACATTGCCCAGACTCAGAGATACTCATTTTTATTTCCATTGTGGAGAGGCCACTAAAGTAAGCCCCAATTATAAGGAAGGAAACTGACATTTCCATTAACATGTCTCTCTGCTTCCTTGGCACTCTCCAAGTCAGATTCCTGGGACCCCTACTGGTTAACAGTGCAGCTTCCTGAACCCGCCTCCAGACTTCTGTGACTGAAAACGTTTACTGCTCCACTTCTGCCCAACTTTGCTCCCCAGAGATGTGGCTAGAGTGACTGTTGCCAGTCTCACATGATGTTAAGTTGATACTCAGGAATAAGGTAAAAGTCAAAATGTAGAAGTTCACAGTATAAGATAGAAAGGAAAGAATATTTCATTCCTAGTATCTGCAGATTAAAAGGAAAAGCCAGATCTTCCACTTTTAGAAGAGATCAGTCCCCCAGCAGTGTGACTACTATTTGCTAATACAGTAGAAAAACACTCTTCTGTCCCATTTCAGACAATGTAGAAGGAGGGGCAGCTGGGAAGAAGGTTAAGTGTTGGGTTCCAGGCTGCCCCAACAGTCACAAATTAATTCTAGTCACAATTTTACCCCCAGCATGTTCACAAAGTGAGAAATACATAAGACCCTGTTTACACATTTTAATATTAAAGCCTCAAGAACTGGGGTCATTTGATGATATTAGTAACAGTCCTAAAGATTCTGACAGCAGTGACATTTTAGAGAAAGAAATGCCAGGGCACCCACCATGAGAGAGATCGACATTTGATACTGCGCATTAATGACAATATTCAAGGGCTAATCATTCCACGTTTGTTTTCCTTCTTCCACATCCATTTTTTGAGATTGGTTTGCATCTCTATCATCAGAGCTACCTGGTTTTGCTTATTACAAACTCCTTTATCATTATGAGGCCCACACCAGGGCTATTTAAATACTTGAAACGAGGAACAATTAAGCCCTCTGCTGAAACATTAGTCTAGGAGGAGATATAAGGTTACTTCCTTCAGTAACACACTCCGCTACATAGTCAGGTGAAGATTGTCTCTGTAGAGGCTTCCGGATGTGGTTGTAGTAAACATGGGCTATGCGAGCTCACGCTGAAGGATGACAAGGGGATGGACTTAAAGTCTTGAAACAGAGTGTTTGGAAGAGCTGACCTTGGAGCAGAGCATTGCTGAGTATCTGAAAGATGTCAACGACCTTTGCTGCTGCTCGGAGAACTTGGGGGTGACCTGCACCCACTAGCATGCCTGGATGGTTCAAAAAGGCGTGGTACGGGCTGGCGTCTTTACTCAGTTTCTCCTCCTTCATCCTGATCATCGTTGCCCTGGTAGTGCCGCACTGGCTGAGTGGGAAAATCCTTTGTCAGACTGGAGTGGATCTGGTCAATGCCACAGACAGAGAGCTGGTCAAATTCATTGGGGACATTTACTACGGACTCTTCCGAGGGTGTAAGGTGCGGCAGTGTGGGCTCGGGGGCCGCCAGTCCCAATTCACAAGTGAGTATAATGGGGGCATGAAAGCTGATTCTAGGCACTTATTTTTGTTAATGTGTAAGAGTACTTATGTCTCCTTGTAGAATATGTCTGCTGCCTCAATCTCAGACATAATGTCAAGGTCCACAGTGAGCCAAGCGTTCTGGATCCACATCAATCTCTCCTTCCTTCCTTCTTTCCTTCCTTCTTTTCTTTTTCTGTAGACGTGTATGGAAACATTAGAAATAAGGATTGGTGCATTTTTGCAGTTTTCCTCAGTTAATAATGACTATTAATATTTTGAGGGTTTACATGTATCAGATATTCTACTACTACGCACTTCACACTGCTTGTCTCCTTAAAGCCTTACAACAAACTTGTACAGAAGGTAGTGTTAACGTTCCCGTTTTCCAGAGGAGTACACTGAGGCTTGCAGAGGTTACATAACTTACCTGAGGTCACCCGGCCAGGAAACAGCAGAGCCGGACTCCAGACCATGGCACGTGACCACAACATGTGGGTGGAGACTGCCTGCAGAAATAAACCTTTGGGAAGCAGCATGACCGCTTCCATGTAAAACCTGGAAAACTTTATGTAAAAACTTTATAGTCTGAGGAAATGCAAAGGGGCACTGTGCCTGGGTTCTGGAATCAGACTAGCCCGGCTGGAACCCCTGCTGGAAAGTTTACAGGTGAGGAGACCTCAGGCAAGGCACTTGCCTGCCCTCCATGAACGTGAGCGGGCACAGTCTTTGGCTGGCATTCAGTGTGGCATCAGAGCTGCTCAGGATGTAAGCAGAGCCGTCTATGCAAACAGGAATCCAAGCTGGGCTTCGGAACAGGCTTCTGGGGAGGAAAAAAACAAAATAGGCAATATTCTGCAAGCCGTTTGAGTTGATGAGATCGCAGGTGGAAACAGTGTCCCACAAAACCGTAATTAATCAACACCATGCCAGTGCAAGGTGATAAAGAATTGTATCCATTCCTTGATTTCCATATTTCAGAATTGTAGTACTTTATAGAAATCTGGCCAAGGTAAATGTCTTATTAAATTTATAAGAACAAAAAGCTGGAACCATTGACAAATATAATACAAATTGTCATCATTGATATACACAAAAAATTATATTTGTTATGTATATTCAAGAACTATATCTCTGGACATATTTGTATATACCTAGCAATTAGATTAGACCCTGATTATTGGAAAACTAGCTCCATCAAAATTATAATACAAAACTTGAAAATACACACACATAAAGAAATAAAAATAAAAGAAATGCTAAAAGCTAACCATGACGACTACATGGGCTACTTGATTCTGAACTAGATGCTGTTGGTATAAAGGATGTCATCAGGACTGTAGGGACCAAGGGAAAACTTCCCCTTTGCAGTCTGAAGGTTCTCTAAACAATCAACTGACAAAAGGCAGATTAATAGGAAAAATAGTATACACATTCATTAGCAGACACGGGGGAAAATCACAGAGTGATTGTCCGCTATCTCAATGGGGTACCGATGGTTATGTCCTCTTCATCTCAGGGGAAAGGGAGATGGGAAGTGTGGATGATTTTAGGGGACTAGTAACTTATTTTGGGGGGAATTCAATGGGCTTAAAGAACATACAATGGACTGGACCAAAGTCTGTTGGGCCCGCAGAGCAGACATTGGTTTGTGACAAAAGTCTGTCCAGCTGTATTCACAGACTTCAGTCTTTCTTCCTGCGATATGGGTACAATTAATGAACACTCAGGGAAGGGACCAGAGGTCTTTTTCTTTGGTGAGTCAGGACGTAGGCAGGTGAGGGAACGTCAGAGAACAACCTCATCCTGTGGTTTCAGACAGACAAAGAATGGAGAGACAGGAGGGAGGAGCAGGCCAGAGAGATCTTGAGGCTTCCTCACAAAGCTTCATATTTTGGGGATATTGTTGAAACTTGAATGGGGTTGAAGCAGGATCAGCCTCAAGAAACAGACCTCTCGGACACCGAACTAGGAAGGAAGAGGTGTTTTATTATGGCAGGGAGTCAGGCGACAATTCTTCGTCTAACAGCCAAGCTAGTTTAACAAAGAGAAGCTCTGCCTTTATATAGGCTTACACTATAGATACTACACTTGAAAGGATCTTAGGTTTACAGCCTTAGAAGTTACACGTGAAAGGGTCTTGGGTTTATAGCCTTAGAAACTACATGTGAAAGGGTCTTGGTCGATGGAGGAGTGGGGTGCGGGTTTGATCCTGTTTAAGTAAAAACAATGCCTTCCGGAGAGATTCCCCCATACTATGACCGCTATCTATAGGAAGGCGATTTAGGAGGCGCCAGTCGGCCAGCCTTTTCTTCTATTGAAATGCAGTGTGGAAGTCAAAGGGGAGGTGATCCTAGATGCCTGGGTCTCCTTCCTCAGGGTGAGAAGATTAAACAGCAGTCACATGCCAGCATTAACCTAATGACCAGACCGAGGCCATTCCCAGCTCACAGAGTGGGAAGCTGTAAACAAATGTGTATTTTATTTGAGTCTTGGAGGAACTCAATAAATACTTCTTGCCTTCTTCCTCCTTCCTTCTTAGAAGGACACCCGTGGGAAACATTTCCCTGGGTTCATCTAACATGGTCTGGTCTGGAAAGCATCAGAACCCTGCGAGAAGTATAAAGGTCATTTTATTCTTGTCCCTGGGTAGGAGCGTATTTGAGAGGGTTTTGTTTCTTGCTGCCCTGGGGTTGTCCCAGAGGAGGGCCTAGAAGCATCCATCCACAGTACCTTGGATATGATTCTCCTTCAAAGCATTCACGAAGAGCCCGGGGCCAGGTTCGGGGCCAGGTTCCTCCCATGCTGGGCTGGCTTTTCACCCTGAGACAGCTCAGAGACACTGATGTTACAGGGTCTCTAGTGCCTGTCTAGTCTCTTTTAGATGTACAGCTTTTAATTCTACCACAATGTTACCTCGAGGCAGCTACGGGGTATATCAGAGCCTACCACAACCTGGAGTCTGTTTGTCCTGGAGTCTCTTTCTGCCATTCACTACTGAGCTGTAGAAAAAAAAAAATCCCCGCAGTTGCAAATCAGTGTAGATGAGGATATGAGTGAAAGTGCTTTGTAAACTGTGGAGTGGGGAGGTTTTATTGGGTCTCCTTCCCAAACAGCCTCTTTTCTTATCATAAAGGTCTCCCCAAAAAATCACTTCCCACACCAATCATGGAGAAAATCAAAGAACTATTCATCACAAAGATTAAGGTCCTTTTTTATACCCAGACCCTATGAAATAAAAACAAGTCAACATGACTGTTAGGGTGGCTAGAGAAAGAAAGAGACAAACATTGCTTTAGCAGCATCCACACATTCAATTGTACTGTGGAGTATTTACAGACCAGACTGTTAGGGAAACAGAGATGAACAAAACAGACCAGTGCCTGCCCTAGAAAAGCTTACCAAATGACTGGGTGCAGTGGCTCATGCCTGTAATCCCAACACTTTGAGGGGCCAAGATGGGTGGATCACCTGAGGTCAGGAGTTTGAGACCAGCCTGGCCAAGATGATGAAACCACATCTCTACTAAAAATTCAAAAATTAGCTGGGGGTGGTGGCGCATGCCTGTAATCACAGCTACTCCAGAGGATGAGGCAGGAGAATCACTTGAACCCAGGAGGCGGAGGTTGCAGCGAGCCAAGATTACACCACTGCTCTCCAGCCTACTTAAAAAGAGTGAAAAATCTGTCTCAAAAAAAAAAAAAAAAGAAAATCTTACCATCTGATGAAAGAGAGGCAGGTAAATATGTACTAAGCACAGAACACAGTATCTCAAGCCACTGCCTTGTAGTTCATTTCCTTCCATACTGGAGAAGAGATTTTATTACGTTCATTTTACTGATGAGGAAATTACAGATCAGAGAAATCAATACATAAACTAATTTCTTTAAAAGCACCTAATGTAATAGATTTCTTTGCAGCTTTTAGTTCTCTGGTTCCTCTCTACTTCCTACCCCACAGGTATTCCACTAGTGGCCAGGACCTGGGTTTGACCTCAGATGTCCTGCTTTGCTTATTTGCCCTGCTGGGGCAAAAAGGACTGCCAGACCTCTCTCGGATTAGAAGCAAACAAATTACCTAATAGTCTTAGGTGCTGATAGAACAATTAATGAATTCTGGTATTCAAATGAGTTAGCACTAATACGAACGAAACAACTGTATTTATTCAAATTCAAAATAAGACGTCCAGAATTCAAGAGACTCTGTGTTTAGAATGTTAAACCTCTACCTGTCTATGCTTTCTGGTTTTTCTACTCCAGCCCTGTAACAGGGTAGTTAAGCTGTTGTGGGAGCGTGGCCAAGCTATTTCACTTCTCCGAGCCTCAGTTTCCTCATTTGTAAGAGTGAGAGAGGGTGTCCATGAGCTACAAAACAAAGAATATGTATAAAGCCACCAGCATATAGTGTGTACCCCACATAGGTGGCTGTTGTCACTTATCACCATGAATCATGTGCTTTTAGGGTCATGGATTTCAAACTGGAAACTTGTTTTTTTTGAGACGGAGTCTCCCTCTGTCGCCAGGCTGGAGTGCAGTGGCACGATCTTGGCTCACTGCAACCTCCGCCTCCCGGGTTCAAGCGATTCTCCTGCCTCAGCTTCCCGAGTAGCTGGGACTACAGGCACACGCCACCACGCCCAGTTAATTTTTGTATTTTTAGTAGAGACGAGGTTTTACAATGTTGACCAGGATGGTCTCAATCTCTTGACCCCAGGTGATCCACCCACCTCGGCTTCCCAAAGTGCTGGGATTACAGGCGTGAGCCACCGTGCCCGGCCTTGAAACTTATATTTAATTCATAGTGGGAGACACCCAAAACTCTTGGAACCTGGGTTTCAAATATGAAGGGCAATGAGCAACAGCTTTCCAAAGCAGCACTGGGTATCAGGACTAATGCAGAGTCACCCCTCAGAAAGAAAGTCTGATGCATTAACACTCCTGAGGAAAGATTCGAATTTCTATTTTTTCTTCTTTTTAAAAAAATTTAATTTAGGGACAGAGCTTTGCTGTGTTGCCCAAGCTTGTCTCCAACTCCTGGACTCAAGCAATCCTCTCATCTTGGCCCCCAGAAGTGCTGGGATTACAGCCATGAGCCACCGCCCCCAGCCTCAAATTTCTAAATAATGACATATATTAAAAAATAATAAGGCTGGGTGCGGCGGCTCACGCCTGTAATCCCAACACTCTGGGAGGCCGAGCTGGGTGGATCACCTGAGGTCAGGAGTTTGAGACTAACTTGGCCAACATGGTAAAACCCCATCTCTACTAAAAATATAAAAATTGGTGGGGTGCGATGGCATGTGCCTGTAATTCCAGCTACTCGAGAGGCTGAGGCAGAGTAGTTTGAACCCAGGAGGCAGAGGTTGCAGTGAGCAGAGATCGCGCCATTGCACTCCAGCCTGGATGACAAGAGTGAAACTCCATCTCAAAAATAAAATAAAATAAATAAATAATAAAATCTCAATGAACTATGAGGTCCTGAGCCTTGAGTTATGGCACACGAATGTGGGGGTTGAGTGAGATTTGCCCTTTACCAATAAGAATTTTTTAAATATAATTAATGCACTTCCTACTACAGAGGCCATGGACTGGGCACTGTTTACCACCCTCTCCACATCACTCCATATGCCCAAAATTCCCTCTCCCCCATCATCCTAATATGGTTATCGCTCAATTTTTTAAAATCAAATCTGGATATGGGATTAATCATTATGTGGATATGATTCTTTCTTTTAAAAAGATGAATTGTGTACACTATGTACATTATGGGTACCTTAATTTGTTACATCAATCTATTCACATATTGTTTTTTCTTCAATCTTTTGCTATTGTAATGAATATCTAATATTTGATCCAGCCTTTGAGCACATGTGGAAGTGCTTCTGGAAAACAAATTCCTAGAAGTGAATGTGCTTTAATAAATGTTGCCAAATTGCCCTCTAACAAGGTTACATGAATTAATATTTCTATGAGATTTGAGAGTGCCTCTTCCTTACATCGTTGTCAACACAGTGTGTTAGCAAACATTTTGATCTTTGCCATTCACATAGGTGACTCTTTTCTATTTTAAGAGTTTGGTGAGCATTACTATGTTAGTCATGTGCCCTAAGGATTGCCGGGTCAAGAAAGGGGATAATGCAACAATTTAAAAATCAGGCACAAGTGGCCGGGTGTGATGGTTTGTGCCTGTAATCCCAGCACTTTGGGAGGCTGAGACAGGTGGATCACTTGAGGCCAGGAGTTCAAGACCAGCCTGGCCAACATGGTGAAACCCTGTCTCTGCTAAAAATGTAAAAATTAGCCAGGCATGGTGGCGGGTGCCTGTAATCCCAGCTTTTCAAAAGGCTGAGGCATAAGAATCGCTTAAATCAATGAGATGGAGATTGCAGCAAGCCGAGATGGTGCCACTGCACTCCAGCCTGGGTGACAGAACGAAATTCTGTCTCAAAAAATAAAAATACATAAAAATCAGGCACAAGCTACTGTGTCTAAAACAAAAGGGGCTGGGGGTTTGAAAAGAGAAAAAAAGAAATCTAAGTGACATTAAGATGGAGTAGAGCACAGAGAAGAAAGACGCTTTACAAAGACAAACTCACTGGAAAAGAGCTCACCTTCCAGGGTAAAGTTTCCAATGCCGATTAGATAACCATAGAGAGATAAAAATAAATGGAAATTCAGAACTGGAAAGAAAGATTAGACCTCACAATGTAAATGTGGAGTGCCTGAGAACGTTTGAGTGGAAAGGTATTCAGCAGGAACCTTGGTGCAGTTGCAGAGGATTGAGTATGCTCAGAAGTTCTGAGGCTTTCATAATGTTCAATTCTTCATTTATAACTACTAAAGATCATGACTTGAAACCGTTTATACCATACAGTTGTGAACAAAAGTTCTCAGAAAAGGAATTTGGAGGAAAGACTTTATTCCAGTTAGCAGTTTGCAAACCAAGGAAACACAGCCTCTGATGTAAAAGGAAGGTGCATTGCAGAGAAGAAAGGGAAGGTTCAGATTTTATAGCAAAGGTTCCCACCCAGGTTCCCAATCAGGTCTGTTTATGCAAATAAAGGATTCAAATTCACTTAGTTCTGATTGGTCGATACAGCTGAACCCTGATTAGCTGATACAGCTAAGCCCTGATTGGTCATTACAACTGAGCCCTGATTGGCTGAGGCAGATGCCAAAGATGAAAAGATGTGGATTTTCAAGGAACTAAGAGGATGTGTGTGACCCCCTAGTCAGTAAATGACCACTTGGCTCTATTTTAAATTTAGACCCTGTTAACCACTCAGGATCTATCTTGAAGGACTGGCTCTTTCAAGTTCACATTTGTTCTCATAGTTCTCATATGTTCTCATTGAACTATGATCTTATATAGAGTTTAGAGTTGCCTTGCCCAAACACAAGCAATTTAATGTCTCCAAGCCTGTGAGTAAAGGGAGTTAATAAAATCTGCATGTCTCTGTCATGGGCATTGAACAAGATGACGGATGTGAAATATTTGGCCCATGACTGCACTTAGTAAATGTTGATTATCTCAATCCATATGCAGGAATTATTATCCTCACTGTACTGATGAAGAAACTGATGAAAGTCACATGACTTTCCCAAGACAGTCAAAATAATAACAGCAATAACCACAGCTGCCATTTTTGAGAACTGACTTTCTCAGGCAACATTTGAGCTACTCTATCATGTTATGCCATTTGATCTTCACAGCTGGTACTGATGGCAAACATAGAGAAAGCAAATATAAATTAAGATTTCACAAACTTACTTTGCCATATTCATAAGGCAAATTAAATCAGTTCACATCAGATCCCAGAGCTTCAAGCTTAATGCAGCTTACATCGACAGCCCCAGGACACATTTTGATTTTGTGTCCACTCCAAGGAAGAGAGGCTTGTTGGTTAATTGACAAGCGTGAATCTGGGGGCCATGAGTTTATCTCAGGAAGTCTCCTGCTGTTTGAAAACCCCAAGCTTGCCCACATCCCTGTCTATCGAAGCCTTCATGGGAAGCAAGCTTGGGCTTTATGAAAGTGAGTCTAGCTCTGACATTGAAATAGCGGCTGTGTCTTGTCTCCCCAGTCTTCCCACACCTGGTGAAGGAGCTGAACGCAGGCCTTCATGTGATGATTCTGCTGCTCCTCTTCCTGGCCTTGGCCCTGGCTCTGGTCAGCATGGGCTTTGCCATTCTCAACATGATCCAGGTCCCATACCGGGCAGTCAACGGTCCTGGGGGCATCTGCTTATGGAATGTCCTGGCAGGTAAGAAGTCCCTTAGGGAGAGAAAATTGTGTCCACATCATCACAGGGCTGGGCTCCAGGTATTTGGGCAGAAGGTGGGAAGGAATTAAAATTCACCCCTGAAGCTTTGACTTTCCTGGGTCTAAGACCTTCTTAACAGGCATAGAATGAATGTCCTCTTTCTTTTCTTTTCTTTTTTTATGTTTTTTTGAGACTGAGTCTCACTTTGTCTCCCAGACTGGAGTGCAGTGGTGTAATCTCAGTTCACTGCAGCTTTGACCTCCTGGGCTCAAGTAATCCTCCCGCCTCAGGTCCCCCAAGTAGCTGGGAATACAGGCATGTGCCACCATGCCCAGCTAATTTTTTGTATGTTTTATAGAGACAGGTTTTCACCATGTTGCCCAGGCTAGTCTCAAACTCCTGAGCTCAAGGGATCCATTCGCTTCGGCCTCCCAAAGTGCTAATGAATTTCCTCTTTCAGTTGCAGTCTGTCACAATAAAGAACCATCTTATTAGAGTACGTCAATGGCTGAGGACTTAGAGCAGTTGAAGAGAGATGGGGTGAGAGGAGAAGACAGAAGACAGAGAGCTGGAAGTAGGGAGAGGAGGGGGCCCTGGGACGTGGAAAGAGATGGAGCTGGTGCTGCAGCTGAGGCTGGGAGGAATTCCAGACAGAAGAGAAGGGTAGTGTGAGCAAGAAGCCATTAGTGAAAGGCTCCTTCATTCAGTCTCTGGGTTGAGAAGGGGAAATGAGTGCCATCTAGTGGCCAAGGTCTTTGGTGCTCCCCCCACACAACCTGGGCATATTAACGCAGACAGGGCTCGCTGGCTGGCTTAACTCTCCCTCCTCTCACCTCCCCAGCACCTTTACTGTACCATGCCCTTAAACTAGATGCAACTTACTGAGCAACCACAACAACTAGGCATGGACCTAGAGATTTTGCATGCATTACTTCATTTAAATCTCATCACATTCCTATAGGAGGTATTATTAGACCCACGTTTACAGATGAAGAGCCTGAGATTCAGAGACGTTAAATAGTGGCATGCACAGCAATGAGTAGCAGAGGTGGTATTCCAACCTAGGCATAACTGATTCTAAGCCTTTTTTTTTTTTTTTTGAGATGAGTCTCTCCTGTCGCCCAGGCTGGAATGCAATGGTGTGATCTCGGCTAACTGCAACCTCCACCTCCCAGGTTCAAGTGATTCTCCTGCCTCAGCCTCTGGAGTAGCTGAGACTACAGGCCCCTGCCACCATGCCCAGGTTAATTTTTTGTATCTTTAGTAGAGACGGGGTTTGACCATGTTGGCCAGGCTGGTCTCGAACTCCTGACCTTGTGATCCACCCACCTCAGCCTCCCAAAGTGCTAGGATTACAGGCATGAGCCACTGCTCCCAGCCTAAACTCTTTATTTTTCCTTAGATCCATGTTCTCATTTATGACCATCATGACCTATTTTCCAAGACAAAAACTAAAAGATTTGCATGTGTATGCATGCATGTTGATTTGACAGTATGTGGATGCACAGAAATTAATTCACATTTAATTATGCACTTAACACCTCATCTAAAATAAAAATAACAGGATCTTGTGAAATAAGGACTGTCTCAGAAAACTCAGGTCAAATATTCAAGGTACCATTAGGACAATAATCCCTCACTATGATTACCTTATACAAGGATATCATAAAATATAAAAACAGGTAATGTTATTTTATTATGTATTGTAATGTGTTTCAAGAAATCAGTTAGTATGTGTTCGCCTTTGTTTGCAGATGGTAGCCACCCTATAGGATTGTTTATGTACATGGCTCACCCTCATCTAGACTACAGGTATCTTTCTTATCTGCATGAATCCTCACAGTGGCTGGCATGTAAAAAGTGCTCAACCCTGCTTATTAAATCAATGCTTATCTCTGTCAATTTTTTCATCAGAGAGACAGCACTCTCAAACTCTACTGATAAGAGTATTAGCAACAGGCAAAATAGCCTGGACAACATAGCAAGATCCCATTTCTACAAAAATAAATATAAAAAAAAAATTAGTTGTGCATAGCGTCAGGCACCTGTAGTCTCGGCTACTTGGGAGCTGTAATCCCAACACTTAGGGAGGCTGAAGTGGGAGGATTGCTTGAGTCTGGCACGTCCAGGCTCCAGTGAACCATGATCATGCCACTGCACTCCAGCCTCGGCCAACAGAGAGAAACCTTGTCTCAAAAAAAAAATAAAAACAGGCAAAACTTTATGTTTTTTGACAAAACTTTATTTCTTGCCATTGAGCTTAAAAGAAAAAACACTGTAGTATCAAAGGGCATAAAAAGGTGAATATCCTTTGAATATCTTTTGACTAAACAATTCCACGTAGGGATTTATGCTAAGGAAATACTGAACAAGAGAACAAAGATGTACATAAAATGGTATTTGCTGTAGCACTTTATAATAAAAAATGAGAAGTAATCTAGACATCCAGAAATAAGGTCATGCTTACATAAATTAAAGTGTGTGACTTTATTCCTATAATTTAGTAGAGACTTTCATAAAAAATACTTACAATAATTATAGTGTGTAATGCATAAAATATTATGCACTCATTTAAGGTCATGCTGTAGGCCTGGCACGGTCGCTCACGCCTGTAATCCCAGCGCTGTGGGTTGCCAGGGCAGGAGGATTGCTTGAGCCCAGGAGTTCAAGACCAGCCTGGGCAACACAATGAGACCTCATCTCCACAAACAAACAAACAAACAAATCAAAAAATTAGCCAGGCATGGTGGCATGCACCCATGGTCCCAGCTACTCAGGAGGCTGAGGCAGGAGGATCACTTGAATCCAGGAAGTCGAAGCTGCAGTGAGTCATATCATGCCACTGCACTTCAGCCGGGGCAACAGAGCAAGACCCTGTCTCAAAAACGAAAATAAAAACAAACAATAAAGTCGTGCTGTAACAGAAGATTTAACAACATGGAAAAATACTCAAGTGAGGGGAAAGGAATCAAATTTAAAATCAAAGTAAGAGTCCCGTAATACTAATTTTGTTAAACAGAAAGAAATGTAAAGTAATACACTAAAATGTTCAAAGTGTTCATGCTGGCTTTTAGGATAAAAGTAAATTTGTTTATGATTTTTGGAAAAAAATTTTTCCGAATTTTTCTTCGATGAAGATATCTTTTAAGAAGTATCATAAATGTATTATCAAAGATATTAATTAAAATTGAAAGCAGAGGAAGAGGGAGAGAGAAAGAGAGAGAGAGAGACTCCTCCCAGAAGGTCAAAGTTTCAAACAAAACGTGGAGAAGTAAATGAAGTTTGGAATCCTTCCAGTTTTCCCCTTCCTCCTTTCCTCCTTCTATGAATGGTCATCCTTATCCTTAAGCATGGAAAGTGGATAATAAAAGAGAAGAACAACAGTTTTTCTTACATCTTGCACATAGCCTTCATGGTCTTCATAGAAATCCTGACAGATTTTAGACAATGAACTTCTCCAAATGCGGATCCCTAGGAAGGATAGTACTGGGTAAGGGAAAAAATTGGAAGGGTGGGCTGGGCGAAGTGGCTCACACCTGTAATCCCAGCACTTTGGGAGGCCGAAGCGACTGGATCACTTGAGGTCAGGAGTTCAAGACTAGCCTGGGCAACATGATGAAACCCCTGCCTCTACTAAAAATACAAAAATTAGTGGAGTGTGCTGACAGGCACCTGTAGTCCCAACTACCTGGGAGGCTGAGACAGGAGAATTGCTTGACCCCAGGAGGTGGAGGTTGCAGTGAGCTAAGATTGCACCACTGCACTCCAGCCTGGGCAACAGAGCAAGAATCTGTCTCAAAAAAAAAAAAAAAAAAAAATTGGAGGAGTGGAAATTCAAAGTTGATCTGATATAAAGCATATTCTCTCTTTCCCTGCACAATCCTGCCTTTCTCCTGCATATTGTGTGGGTTATCTCCTACATTTAAAAGCAAATTAAAATTTATGTCGTCCTCATAATTTTTTTAACCCAAAGCAAGTTTGTCACACGTCCCACTTCTTATAGAGTTATCACAGTTGCCAAAAGGAGCCGTGAATGAGGGTGACCTTTTTGGGTTTCAGGTGGAGTCGTGGCGTTAGCCATCGCCAGCTTCGTGGCTGCGGTGAAATTTCACGACCTGACGGAACGCATCGCCAACTTTCAGGAGCGGCTCTTCCAGTTTGTGGTGGTGGAAGAACAGTACGAGGAGTCGTTTTGGATCTGCGTGGCCAGCGCTTCGGCCCACGCCGCAAACTTGGTCGTGGTGGCGATCAGTCAAATTCCCCTCCCTGAGATTAAGACCAAAATGGAAGAGGCCACAGTCACGGCTGAGGATATCTTGTATTAATAGCCTGCCCCTGCTCACACCCTGTCTGAAGTCCGTTCTGTGTGTGAATGGAGGCCTCGTGTTTTTGCAGGCTTCCCACTCTGTCATGGCCACGTTCTCAGCAGTAAGAAGAAGGATGTGAAGGACCAAGGCTGTTGCCGGGGCCAGAAAAGAAAAACTTGCCCAGAATCCTTGGAATCCAGCGTCCTTGGATTCCTCTCTCATGACCTTGGAGTTCACGTTGCAGCTGGAGACTGCCACTTGCCAGCTGTGTGTGACATTGGACAATTCACTTAATGTCTACGCTCAGTTTCTGCATCTGTAAACTAAGCACGGTAACAACTTCACAAGGCTGTTGTGAGGTTTAAGTGGGTGATGATATTGCCAGCTTCTGCACCCTGCAGAGCACTCGACAAATATAAGAGACTACATGCTCCTATAAGTGTCTGCAGACCCCTGGTCTATTCCACACAATATTGGGCTGGTGAATGGGGAAGAATTCTAAGAGAAATACGATACTGTTCCTGTTCCTGCCCTCCAGAAACACCTCATCTTTCCACATGACGCAGGACTTAGCCACAGTAACACTAAGAATGAAAATAACTGCCATTTGCTGAGTGGTGACTATGTGCTAGACACTGTTCTAACTCATTGATTAACTCATTAGGTCCTTACCACAAACTCGGAGAGTAGGTACTATTTTAGCCTCATTTACAGATGAAGAAACTAAGGCATGGAGAGGTTGGGTAACTTGCTGAGATCAGGAATTTAACCTAGGAAGTCTGGAGCCAGAATCTATACTTTTCACCTTTGCTAATCTGTTGCTTGATACACAAGCAATTGCAATGCAATGTGATAAACGTCATAATATTATTAGGTTGGTGCAAAAGTAATTGCTGTTTTTGCCATTAAAAATCATGGCAAATAACAGAACAGCCATAAGGGACTGAGGAGGGAATTAAATCTTGGGGATGGGTTGTGGTATTAAAGAGAGTGTCACAGCGTAAACATTTGATCTGAGCTTTGAAAGATGAGTAGACTTTTTCCAGTGGTGAAGAAAGCAAGGTTGGAGAAGGGCATTCCGGGATGTGTAAGTAGGGTGGGCAAGGCTGTGAAATTACCAGGAGGGCCGGGCACAGTGGCTCATGCTTGTAATCCCAGCACTTTGGGATGCCGAGGTGGGCAGATCACGAGATCAGGAGTTTGAGACCAGCCTGACCAACATGGTGAAAACCCCGTCTCTACTAAAACTACAAAAATTAGCCGGGCATGTTGGCATGCGCCTGTACTCCCAGCTACTCGGAGACTGAGGCAGAAAAATTGCTTGAACCTGGGAGGTAGAGGTTGCAGTGAGCCAAGATCTGACCACTGCACTCCAGCCTGGGTGACAGAACAAGACTCCGTCTCAAAAAAAAAAAGAATTACAAGGAGGGCTTAGAAGCGTGTGGGTACTCAGGGTGTGAGTTCTCTAATCACCTGTTGGAGAAATCCAGCTGTTTTGTGTTCGGTTTTCGTAAGTGCCACCAGAATGGTTAATTTTATGTGTCACCTTGCCTGGACCACAGCACTGAGTTATTTGGTCAAACACTTCTAGATGTTTTTTCAAAGGTATTTTTGATGAGATTAACAGATTAACATCTAAATTTGTGTATCTTGAGTAAAACAGATTACCATCTATAATAGGATGGTAATTCCCACATCCAGTCAGTTGAAGGCCCTGATAGAAAAAAGGCCTAGCTCCCCTGAGGGAGAGGGAAGTCTGCCAGCAGACTATTTTTGGATTCAAACTGCAACTGTCACTGGATCTCCAGCCTGCCCACCTACCCTGAAGATTCTGGAATTGCTGGCCTCCTGAATCATGTGAGGCAATTCCTTAAAATACTCCCCACTTTCTCTCTGTCACTCTACACACACACACACACACACACACACACACACACACACACACACACAGCCTGTTGGCTCTGTTTCTCTGGAGAACCCTGACTAATAGGTACACAACTCTATCAACTCATTTTCCCATGCTGCTAGCTGGGATGAACCTTTTCCCAGGTTTCCTATCTTCATACCATGCAAAAGTTCTCTAATGCGATCCTTTCATAGCTCCTGAAAATGATGATTGAGTTTTCATGCATGTGTGTGAGATGTGCCACCCTGGAACCTTGTTATGACATTGGCATATTACCTGTCAGACCTGAAAAAAAAAGAAAAAAAGAGGAAACTTTTTTTTTTAAGGCGGAGCTTTGCTCTAGTTGCCCAGGCTGGAGTGCTATGGTGCAATCTTGGCTCACTGCAACCTGAACCTCCCAGGTTCAAGCAATTCTCCTGCCTCAGCCTCCCAAGTAGCTGGGATTATAAAACACCAAGCTAATTTTATATTTTTAGTAGAGATGGAGTTTTCACCATGTTGGCCAGGCTGGTCTTGAACTCCTGACCTCAAGTGATACCCCTGCCTCAGCTTCCCAAAGTGCTGGGATTACAGGTGTGAGTCACCACAGCCAGCCTAGGAAATTTTTTTTAAGTTATCTAATCCCCCAAATTAGCTCCATCTAAAATGACACCTGATTTGTTGACTTCAGGAAGTGCTCATAGCATTTCTCTCTTCTAAATGCTTATAATTCCTGCTGGGCTCACCTGTCCCTTTCAGCCCTCTTTCCACATCCCAGGCATGGCTGTGGCACTATTTAGTGGACTGATGTCACTCACCAAAGATGCAGATGGCACATGGCTAGAAGAGACAGTTATGTGATAGGAGATGGATCCAAACGATAGTGACAGACGGCCAAGCTGTCTTAAAAACCAGAGGAAATGTCAATATCATATCAAGTTTCAACACAAAGTCTTGCTGATGGGTTTTTTAAAAATCAACATAAATACAGACAATCTGAAGATAGTTTGTATCACAAGTGTCTGAGGATCTTGGTACATTTATTCATTCAACAGTATCAATACTGATCTAGGTGCTGGGACTAAAGCAGTGAACTGACAAAAATCCCTGCCCTCCAGACATTTCATTCTCCCAGTAGCTGGGATGATTCATACTGACTGGGCTTGTGATAGAGCTATGCAAGAAGTTAGCACAGTAGCCAGGCATGGAGGCTCATGCCAGTAATCCCAGCACTTTGGGAGGCCAAGGGGGGAAGACTGCTTGAGTCCAGGAGTTCAAGACCAGCCTGGACAACATAACATAGTGAGACCCTGTCTCTCTATTAAAAAAAAAAGTCATCAGGGCCATAGCCTTTGAACTGATCACTGCCTTCAGGCATATGCAGACCTTCATGCCAAGAAGGGGCAGAGTAAATTCAGTTTTGCTTCTAAAGTTAGGATTGACTTTAATCAAGATGGATGTGTTTCAAGAAGCCAAAGTGCAGGCTTTTGTACACATGTGCAGTTTTTCTGTGACAGAGTCTATAGCTTTTAAAGCATTTTGGAAGCATCTACAATGTCTTTAAACCATGATCCATCAGGTGGCAACCATAATGTTACTGGCAATAATCAGGCTTAGTTTAAAAGACCATCTCTCAAGAATACTGTAAATGAGATTCCTATATGGAATTTAGCAGGGCGAGAGTAGGGATGGAAAGAAGGGAGATTCAATATCTGGATCACAAAATTCACTTGCATTATTTTTCAAATCTGGCTCCTTTATCTTGACTATAATTAATTTGGTCATTTTATGAGTAAATAAACAGTAGCTTCAGGAAGGGGGCTGGTCATGGGAAAAGACCAAGGCAGGATTAGAGGGTTGGGACTTCCAGCCCCACCCACACCCATGACTTCTGGGAGGAAAGAGGCGCTGAAGGTTAAGTTGATCACCAATGGCCAATGGTTTAATCAATCATGCCTACATTATGAAACCGCAACAGAAACCCAAAAGAACTGGGTTTGGAGAGCTTCCAGATGGCTGAATATGGGGAGGTTCCTGGAGGGTGGTGCACCCAGGGAGAGCATGCAACCTCCGCGCTCCTTCTCCCATACGCTCCATGCATCTCTAATCTGTATCCTTTGTGATATTCTTTGTAATAAACCAGTAAATAGAAGTGTTTCCCTGAGTTCTGTGAGCTGCCCCAGCAAATTAGCCAAACCCAAAGATGGAATTGTGGGTTTAGCTCATTTGAAGCCAATCAGCCAGGAGTTCCAGAAGCCCAGACTTTCAACTAGTGTCTGAAGGAGGAGGGACAGCTTTGGAGATTGAGCCCTCAGCCTGTGGGACCTGATGCTGTCTCCAGGTAGATAGTGTCAGAACCGAATTAGAGCACACCCAGCTGGTGTCTGCTGCAGAACTGATTGCTTATTTGTTGATGGAGGAAAATTCCGCACATTTGGTCACAGAAGTCTTCTGTATTAATTGTTGTTGAGAGTAGTTTGAGAGCTGAGAAAAACAGTTTGAGTTCTTTCTTCTCAGAGGTCACCATCTTGTGTGGACCAGGCACTGTACACTTTCTCCTTAATTCTGACAATTATTTGAGATAAACATTATTATCTTTTTTTTAAGCAGGTTTGGAGAATTTAAGGAACTTGCTCGGCCACATTGCTAATAAGTAATGGAGAAAGACTTCAACCCTGATTTATATGATGCCGAGGCCACCACTTTTCCCCTACATCAAGATTATTGCCTTGAATCACTCCTGAGGCTCCTTCTCAGGTTTCTCCAAGTGGGTGTGCAGATAGCACCCTGTCCAAGGGAGGTGCGAGCATGAGGAGTGAGAGACTAGCTGATGCACCCCTGGCTTGTCCTGGCCTCATCCACAAAGGGTGCTTTCTCCTAAAGGGGGTGCCTCTTCCTAAGGCTCACAAAGGTGTGCCCTATCCCTTCCAGCTGACTGGTCCATGCAAAGTCAAAATATTAGTCATGACATTATTTTATGACATTGATTTGAGTGTGATGATGATTAATTTTCATATGACCTTTAAAAATAATTATCACATGCATACGATTGTATGCTTGCTAATGATATGATGTTACGAATACTAACTGCAGGGACCAAAGCCAATAAAATTTGGCTGCAATTAAGAAAAGTAATTTGTTATCAGTGAAAAGAAGTTCTACTCTATGTTCACAGTGTAAAAAATGAGTAATTGCCAAGCATGGTGGCTCAAGCCTATAATCTCAGCACTTTAGGAGGCAGAGGTAGGTGGATCACCTGAGGTCAGGAGTTTGAGACCAGCATGGCCAACATGGTGAAACCCTGTCTCTACTAAAAGTATAAAAAATTAGCCAGGTGTTGTGGTGTGCACCTGTAGTCCCAGCTACTCAAGAGGCTGAGTCAGGAGAATCACTTGAACCTGAAAGGCAGAGGTTGCAGTGAGCCGAGATCGCACCATTGCACTCCAGCCTGGGTGACGAGCAAAGCTCCATCCCCTCTAAAAAAAATATGAGTAAACACATGGTTTTCATTAATGAAAATATAGCTAATAACATATACAATTAATCAAGACTTTTGGATAGCAAGGATCCTTCCATGTCAAATCAGAGCAGAGTTATGTTACAAATATACTTCTCTCTCTGTCAAGAAAAATGTGAAACTATGAAGAAGAAATTAACTCCTCACACTTCCAAAAGCATATAATAAAAATGCTAACTCCTTCAATTAAAAAAATCCTATTTTCTATATCATAAATAAGGTCACTGCAAAGAGGTTGATGGTTAATGAGAACTAATGCATGCTTTAGCAAAAATGTGCAACACAATCCAAAGAGACAATTGTATTGTTTTCCTAGGGTTCCTGAAACAAATTACCACGAACTTGGTGGTTCAAAACAACACACATTTATTATCTTAAGAATTTTAGAGGTCAGAAAACCAAAATGGGTCTTATTGGGTGCTATGGTTTTGATGTGTCACTCAAAGTTCATATGTTAGACACAGTCTCTAATACAAAAGTGCTTAGAGATGAGATCTTTAAAAGGTGATTAGGCCATGAGGGCTCTGCCCTGGTGAATGGATTAATTCACACTCTCTCACCATGTAATGCCTTCCATGGTGTTATGATGCAGCAAGAAGGCCCTCGTCAGATGCCGGCGTCTTGATACTGGACTCCCCTGCCTTCGGATCTGTGAAAAATAATTTTTTTTCTTACAAATTACTCAGTTTGTGGTATTCAACACAAAATGAACTAAGACACTGGGATAAGTCAAGGTGTTGGCAGAAGTCAGGCCCAATGGCTCATGCCTGAAATTCTAGCGCTTTGGGAAGCCAAGGTAAGAGGATTGATGGAGGCAAGCCTGAGCAACATGGTGGTGACCCCCATCTCTACTAAAAATTAAAAAATTAGCCAGTCATAGTGGCATGCACCTATGATCCTAGTTGCTATTGAGGCTAAGGCAGAAGGATCGCTTGAGCTCAGGAGTTCAATGTTACAGTGAGTTATGATCATGCCACTCCACTCCAGTCTGGGTAACAGAATGAGACCCTATCTCAAAAACAAAAAAAAAGAGAAAGAAAGAAAAGAAAAGGTGTTGGCAGGGTTGTGTTCCTTTTGGAAGCTCTATGGCAAAGTTTGTTTCTTTGCCTTTTTTAGCTTCTAGAGGCCACCTGCATTTGCTGAGTCTTGGTCCCTTCCAGCAATTACATGTTTCCAGCCTCTGCATCCATCATACAAGTGACGATGGCTCTGCTCCTCCTGCTTCTCTCTTAAAAGAACCCTTGTGATTACACTTGGTCCACCCAGATACTCCAGGACACTTTTGGGGAACAGATTTCCACTTACCACAACAATGTTACTCAGTGCCAGTATTTCTTGTTCTAACAATATTCCTGAAAAGAACATAATGTTTAGATATAAAACTCATGAACAAAAAAAAGTCTTAATCATTAATTATTGCTAGTAGATTAGCATCACAATTTAGAAAATACTTGCTGGAAATGGGGTGTTAACCTACTTCAAATGCTTAAATATTAAGCCAGGTCTGTCACTGGAAGTCATAGAGGGAAGGAGGCCACGCGGGGCACAGGGAGTCTCAAAGGTGAAATGTGAAAAGTGGTTTCAAGATATGATACTGGAAAGGGACACAGCAACTCAGAGAAGTCCCTGAGCCCATTTTATTTATTTATTTATTTACTTTCTTACTTATTTATTTATTTTGAGATGGAATCTCACTCCATCGCCCCAACTGGCTCACTGCAACCTCCCTCTCCCGGGTTCAAGCAATTCTCCTGCCTCAGCCTCTCAAGTAGCTGGTATACAGGCATGCACTACCATGCCTGGCTAATTTTTATTTTTTATTTTTTATTTTTATTTTTTGTAGCTATGGGGTTTCACCATATTGGCTAGGCTGGTCTCAAAACTCCTGACCTTAAATGATTCACCCACCTCAGCATCCCAAAGTCCTGGGATTACAGGCGTGAGCTACCATGGCCAGCTTCCTGAGTCCATTTTAGATGAACTTCTACAGGTAAAAGATTTCTCCTTTTCATCCTCATCATCCTTCGTTTCCTTTTCGTTTTGGTAGTTTGGGTTGTAAAACCAAGAGTAGAGCTTCCTAACAAACCTATGCAACTAGGACGCACATGAAATCCTTGCCAAGTAAATTAGGTTGTATGCTCTCCGTTTCTTTCTTTCCTATGGCAATGTCAACCATGAGTCAGCAATAGTCACAACTTAAAAATAAGGCCAATTGATACGGAGCGTTTTTTCACATGCTAGGCTTTCTGCTAGGTACTCCATATGCATTGTTTCATTTCATTCTCATAAAAATTCTGAGAAGTCGTTGTTATTATTAACAGTTTTTGAACAAAAGTTCTCTGAAAAGAAATTTGGAGGAAAGAGACTTTATTCCAATGAACAGTTTGAAAACGAGAGCGATGCAGCCTCCTTCTATACCCCTCTTTGATTTCCAAGGATATACCCAGCTTAATATATTGGTAAGAAGGTGCGCACCTCATTCCTAGCCTTGCAAACCACAGTTTGCAAACTGGCAAGATGCCGCCTTCAGTCTGTGAACAAAAGTTCTCTGAAAAGGAATTTGTAGGAAAGAGACTTTATTCTAGTGAACAGTTTGCAAACTGGGGAAACGACCTTCAGTGTAAAAGAAAAGTGCATTCCAGAGAGAACAAAGAGAGGGTTCAGATTTTATAGTAAAACTTCTCACCCAGCTTGCCAATCAGGTCTGTTTATGAAAATAAAGGATTCCAACTTTCTTAGCTCTGATTGACCAACACAGCTGAGTTCTGATTGGTTGGTAGAGCTGCACCCTGATTAGTTTATATAGCTGAGTCCTGATTGGCCAAGGCAGGTGAGCTCTGATTGATTGGTTCAGGTGAGACCTGAAAGTCTCAAAGTTAAAAGGATGTGGGTTTCAAGGGAACTCAGAGAATATGTTTGACCTCTAATAAGCAAATGGCTGCTTGGCCCTGTTCAAAACTTAGGCCCAGTTAGCCACTCAGGATCCATCTTGAAGGATTGACTCTTTCAGGTTCACATTTACTCATTACATGTATTCACAAGTTAAAGAATTAGAAACACAGCTTTTTCATTTGTAAAATAATCAAGTTGCATAAGATAATCTCTAATTTTCTTTCTCTGTCTAAAATTTTATGACTGTTAATGCTAAAAATATATCCAGATTTATAGTGAATAGAACACCTAAGTGTATTCCAGGCACTAAGCCAGGCATTTTCATGTATGCTATTTGGTAATAGGTGACTACCAATGTGATTGGAGATGCTGTTACACACACTGGTAATTCAGTATTATGAGGATTTCAACCGCCAATTCAACTGTATTCTGAATGTACCGTATATGCATCTCTCTGATGTTCGCAGCTGAGTTCTTGGTTAAATAAAACAAATGTGGCCAGGCGTGGTGGCTCACGCTTGAAATCCCAGCACTTTGGGAGGCTGAGGCGGGTGGATCACGAAGTCAAGAGATCAAGACTATCCTGGCCAACGTGGTGAAACCCTGTCTCTACCAAAAATACAAAAATTAGCTGGACATGGTGGCGGGCACCTGTAGTCCCAGCTACTAGGGAGGCTGAGGTGGGAGAATCGCTTGAACCCGGGAGGCTGAGGTTGCAGTGAGCCGAGATCACACCACTGCATTCCAGCCTGGTGACAGAGCAAGACTCCATCTCTAAATAAATAAATAAATAAATATTAAAAATGTAAAAACATGGCATGCAGTTGTTTATTGCTTTTTGTTTTAGACAAAATAATAAGCAACACTAACAAATGACTTTGCAACCACAGTGATTTTTCTTTCGCCATTGACCTCTTGGGGAAGAATAAATTGGATGTAATACATTTTTTTTCTTCTAACGTAACAATTCTCTCAACCTTACAGATTTCAAGGGGATAGGAGGCATGAGGGAGTGAATAGGACAAAAAGAATTCTTTATATTGAAAAGGAGATGTGGCTGGGCTCCGAGGCTCGTGCCTGTAATCCTAGCACTTTGGGAGGCTGAGTCAGGAGTTCGACACCAGCCTGGCCAACATGGGGAAACTCCGTCTCCTCTACTAAAAAACAAAAATTAACCAGGTATAGTGGTGCGTGCCTGTAATCCCAGCTACCTGGGAGGCTGAGGCAGGAGAATTGCTTGAACCTGGAAGGCGGAGGTTGTGGTAAGCCTAGATCAGGCCACTGCTCTCCAACCTGGGCCACAGAGTGAGACTGTCTCAAAAGAGAAATGTTTCTAAGAGGCCAACAGCAGTTCTCAGCACCAGACCCAGGGTAGGAAGCTGGGGACAGTGAATAGGACAAAAGAATTCTATTAAAAAGGAGATGTTTCTCTATTAATATAATCCCAGCACTTTGGGAGGCCGAGGTGGGAAGATCAGTTGAGCCCAGGAGTTCAAGAACAGCCTGGACAACATATGGAGACCCCATCTCCATAAAAATATATATTAAAAAAAAAAAAAAGGCCAAGCACTCATGCCTGTAATCCTAGCACTTTGGGAGGCCAAGGCAGGCAGATCACCTGAGGTTGGAAGTTCGAGACCAACCTGACCAACATGGAGACACCCCTCTCGCTGCTCAGAATAGAAAATTAGCCAAGCGTGATGGTGTATGCCTGTAGTCCCAGCTACTCGGGAGGCTGAGGCAGCAGCATTGCGTGAACCAGGGAGGTGGAGATCGCGGTGAGCCGAGATTGCGCCATTGCACTCCAGCCTGGGCAACAGGAGCGAAACAAGAAAGAAGGAAAGAAGGAAAGAAGGAAGGATGGTAAAAGGGAAGGAAGGAAGGGAGGGAGGGAGGGAGGGAAGGGAGGAAGGAAGGAAGAAAGAAGGATGGAAAGAAGGGAAGGAAGGAAGGAAGGAAGAGAAGGGAGGAAGGGAGGGAGGGAGGAAGGAAGAAAGGGAGGGAGGGGAAAGAAGAAAGGAAGTTAGTTCTCAGCACTGCTGAAGAGAGGAATGAGCCATCCTCATCGGCGAGTCATCCTGTCTACTATTGTTGAAGCTTCCCTGGGTACCACAGCTCAAGTGGCCCGCCTGAGAGGCAGCTCCTGATAGACTTGCTGTTTATTAACTATGCCAATAAGGGTGATTTCTCTCTCCAAAACAAACTACTCAAAATTTTACTTTAGTTTTGAAAAGTAGTGTTCCTGTGGTGAGTAGTCAGCTGAATGATTTTAAAAGCCCACCTTTCAGGGTTTCACTGTGGTAGATTATTCCTTGCAATAAAAAAAAGATTCTTGAAAATTAATGAATCATGATTTTTAAAATGTTGTTTTGTGAGTATACCTTTGTTTTTTTAAAGCTCTCATCAAGAGGACCTTGTCTCTCTTCTCAATCATCACTATGGCAAACTTTAACAAGTTAGTTAGAATTTACAAAACTGTGGCAAAAACACTGTTATGTACTTCAGAAAGTAAAGAGTGGGAATGTATGACTTTTTCAAGTTCCCTTTACATAGCAGGTTGTATGCCTTTCAGCAAAAAATGAAACAAAAAATAATACATTGAAATAGGTAATATTTAATTTAGTAGAGTTATACATTCACAAAATTCATTCCTCCTTAAATTGAAGTTCAGCTTATAAATTTTATTGTTCTGTTTTTAAAGTTAGCAAGTTTAAATGATCACTTCAGAAAATATTTTGTTTACTAGTTGGTCCCCTTTATGAATGTACTAAATAAACACCTTGAAACAGTCTATGTAACTTAATTTCTTTTCCATGCACTTCAACTAACTGACCAAGTTTAATAATTCTTCTAAGTCTAATGAATTAAAGTTAAAATGCTGTGAAACTTAAGTCATCTGTAAAATTCCAACCCTGTCATAAGCAGAACATGATTCCAAATCATTGGAAATACAAGGCTGTCCTGTTTCATCAGCAGACCAGCTTCTCTTTCATTGCCAATGCATAAATAACAAGGAAGTACACATTTTAAAATAAAAATTATCAATACCTCAATTTTGCTTCTTTTAAATGTTTATACTTAATTCTAAGCTTTGTCAGGGCAAAAAGATGCTTACTCACCAAGTAAATAATTATATCATCTCTCACGATTTTAGGAATTGCCTTCCCATCTGTTTTGGGAATTGACTTCTCAGGAGGTTGGAAAGTCACATTGTGACCTTGAGTCTTGCCTCAAATGTCATCACCTGAATGACTACCCAGTTTCATACTGAAGCCTGCCTTATACCTTAGCACTGTTGTTCATCTCTACTACCCTGCTGGCTGTTTTCTTTGTGCTCATCTTCAACATGCTAGATAATTGGTATTTGTGTTATACTTACGGTATATTGCCTGTCTTTTCCCATGAGAATGTCATCTCCATGAGGACAGGAATCTTTCTAGGTCTTTTGCTCATTGACAGATGTTAAGCACCCAAAACTGTTCCTAAATTATTTAGAAAAGAGGCCAGCCATGATGGCTCATGCCTGTAATATGCCAGCTGGAATTTTGCCATATCTACACATATGTAGGTACAGTATATATGTATGTATGTACATATGTATGTCTCTATACAGGATGTAGCCTTTTCAGACTGGCTTCTTTCATTTAGCAATATGTATTTACATTTCTTCCATTCTTAGTGCCTTGATAGCTCATTTCTCTTTAGCACTAAATAGTATTCCATTGTCTGTGTGTAGCAAAGTGTATTTAGCTACTGAAGAACATATTTGTTGCCTCCAAGCTTTAGTAATCATGAATAAAGCTGCTGTAAATATCCATGTACAGGTTTCTTTGTGCTCATAAGTTTTCAACTTCCTTGGATAAATGCCAAGAAGTGTGATTGCTAGATGATATGGTAAAAGGATCTCAGTTTTGTTAAGAAACTGCCAAACTGTCTTTCAAAGTGGCTGTACTCTGGCATGTGCTGTGTCCCGCGCTGCACAAGGGTTCAAAGTCCTAAGAGGGAACAGTGGGGGATAAAGAAAGCCACAAACACAAACATAAGGAAAGCTGGGCCAGGCAGTCCAGGAGAGTGAGGATGTTAGTCTCTCCGGCCCTGACCTGTCTTAGGGTACTTTATTTTATATGTTCACAAAGCACATAGCAGAGGGAGGGTGCAGTTACTCAGAACAGCCTGTGGTTATTATTCTCATACTTCAGATTAACATACTTTAGCTAACAACTATCCTGCAGCAAGGTCAGTGAAAGCTGGTTATCTCTCTGGGCCCATCTCTGTTCTACCTCGAGACATACACATCCTCCTATTATGGTTTCACTTCTCTGGAATTCACCCAAAGTTCACAGCAGCCTTGCTGCTGATCCCCATAGAGGAGGTGGGCTACTCTGGCTCTCTACACTGTACTATGTTGCATTCCCACCAGCAATGAATGAGAGTTCCTGTTGTTCCACACCCTCACCAGCATTTGGCGTCATCTGTGTCCTGGATTTTGGCCATTCTCGTGAGTGTGTATGGTATTTCACCATTTTCTTCTTAGAAAGAAAAAAAAGTCACCAATGACCGATAATAAGCCAATGCTTACTTTTTAGATCAGTAATTGGATTTATAGAAGTTCAGAAAAGAAAGAGGTGGGTATAGATAGCAGTGAATAAAGTTTCTTGGGAAAGGAAGTAGAGCTCAACTGAGAACGTTTCATGCTGGCCAGGAGTGTTACAGGGTGCATACCAGGCAGAGGCAGAAACGCAAGCAAGCAGAGTGTGGAAGGAGAGATGAAACCCGTTTGTTCTTTAGACCAGCGATCCCCAGCCTTTTTGGCACCAGGGATAGGTTTTGTGGAAGACAATTTTCCCACGATTGGAAAAATTGTGTGTTGGGGGGTGGGGGATAGATGGTTTCAGGATGAAACTGTTCCAACTTAGATCAGCCATTAGATTCTCAAAAAGAGAATGCAACCTAGGTTCCTCTCATGTACAGTTCACAATAAGGTTGGCACTCCTGCAAGAACCTAATGTCGCCACTGATCTGACAGGAGGTGGAGTTCAGGCAGTAAGGCTCACAACTCATCTCCTGCTGTGCGGTCCAGTTGGTTCCTAACAGCCCACGGACCAGTACCAATCTGGGGCCCGGGGTTTGGGGACACGTGCTATAGACAGTGGACAGATGTACCGAAAAGAGTAGAAGGCTGTCTATTGGCCAATAGATTTTGCAATACCAGCTATCTTGCAGAAAGTATTTCCTGCGTGCCAGCTACTGTGCTAAACACTTTAACTGCTTTACCTGTATTATCACATTTAATTCGCAGGGCTATTTTTTTTAACTTTTTACTTTTACATAGCTTTAGACTTAGAGGAAGTTGCAAAAGAGTTCAAAAACTTCCTATGTATCCTTTAACTAGATTCTCCAAATGTTAAAATTTTATCACATTTGGTCCAGGTTCAGTGACTCACACCTATAATCCCAGCACTTTGGGAGGCCGAGGCAGGAGGATCTGTTGAGTCCAGGAGTTTGAGACCAGCCTGGGCAACAAAGTGAGACTCTGTCTCTACAAAAAATGAAGAGAAATTTAAAAATTTTATCACATGTGTATAAATATTTGCTGAACCATTTGAGAGTAAGTAGCCAACAACATCTTGCCGCTTTACCCCTAAATATGTCCATGTATATTTTCTTTCTTTCTTTCTTTTTTTGAGACGGAGTCTTGCTCTGTTGCCAGGCTGGAGTGCAGTGGTTCAGTGGTGTGATCTCGGCTCACTGCAACCTCCGCCTCCCCAGTTCAAGTGATTCCCTGACTCAGCCTCCTGCATAGCTGAGACTACAGGTACACACCACCACGCCCAGCTAAGTTTTTGTATTTTAGTAGAGATGGGGTTTCACCATGTTGGCCAGGATGGTCTCGATCTCCTGACTTCGTGATCCACCCACCTCGGTCTCCCACCATATGTATTTTCTAAATCACAATGTATGCAACCGCTGTGAAATGATGAAAACTGAGAAATCAACAGTGGCATAGTTCTGCTACCTAATCCGCAGATTTTATTCTGGTTTTGTCAGTGGTTCCCCTTATGACTTTTATAGTTATTGTTATTTTAATATTTTCTACTGGTGCTGGGTCTAGGTAGCACTTAGTCATCATTTCTCTTTAGTCTCCTCTAAATCAGTACAATCCCTCGGTGCTTGTCATTTATGTCCTTGACGTTTTTGATTGACATGTGACATTCTTTTATAGGATGTCCTTTAATTTGAATTTGCCTGATGCTTCTTCATGATTAGATTCAGGTGTGCACTTTCTCAGCAAGAATACCTGCAGGATGACGCTGTGCCCATCTCAGCGCATCTCAACAGAAAGCATGTGAGATCTTTTTCTCCCATTGCTGGTGGTGCTAATTTTGATCCCCAAGAAGTCATACGGACAGATTTCTCCACTGTAGTTTCTACTCTTCCCATTTTAATTAGTTAGTATCTTGTTGAGAGATATTTTGAGTTTGTAAATATCTTATTTCTCATAAATTCTCACTATTCAAACCATGATTTTAGCATCCATTGATGATTTTCTGCCTGAAACGATTGTTACTGTGTGACGGTTGCCAAATGGTTTCTTTTCTAACTCCTTTATTTCTTCTAAGTTTATTGATTGTCATTCAACTGTAGGGAAGAGCTTTCCCTTCTCTCCCACTGATTAGTACATTTATATCACTGTAGACTCATGAATTCCCATTTTGTTCCATGGTTTACTCTCCATTACCATCATTATTTGATACTCAAATTGTCCCAAATTTAGCTGGTGAGAGCTCTTTCCAGCTAGTTCCTGTTCCTTTTGACATGCCCACACCGTTATTGGAGCACTTCCTCAGCCATGGCATAGCAAGATTCTAGGCTCACTCAGTATTCTTCCATCGCAGCCTTGGAATCAACACGCTAGAGCTGTTTTTGTTTGTTTGTTTTTAACACAGTAGAGTTTTGAGGTAGGTGCTGTCATCATTCTTATTTTATTTTATTTTATTTTTTTATTTTTTTATTTTTTTTATTTTTTTTTTTTGAGACGGAGTCTCGCTCTTGTTACCCAGGCTGGAGTGCAATGGCGCGATCTCGGCTCACCACAACCTCCGCCTCCTGGGTTCAGGCAATTCTCCTGCCTCAGCCTCCTGAGTAGCTGGGATTACAGGCACGCGCCACCGTGCCCAGCTAATTTTTTTGTATTAGTAGAGACGGGGTTTCACAATGTTGACCAGGATGGTCTCGATCTCTTGACCTCGTGATCCACCCGCCTCGGCCTCCCAAAGTGCTGGGATTACAGGCTTGAGCCACCGCGCCCGGCCCATTCTTATTTTATAAATAAAAAACAGAAGCTCAAGAAGTTGGATATGTGGTTAGAGATATCAGAAGAAAGAAAGTAACTCAGTAACATTTTGCTACCACACAAAACCGTGAGGGAAACACCATTAAAATAGCAGAGCTGTGGTAGTGATTTGGGAAGACCAATTTAACTCCCATTTGGGGTTAGGGACCACTACTCCCCCATCCTGGAGGACTGGCTAGCATGCGAACTCCTGCCAACTTCATCCTAGACAAAGAAATAGAGAAAATAGAGAAGACAGCCTCAGCAGCTGCTGCAGTACCTGCTGGAAAACCAGATGCTCTCCACATTGGGGTTTAATTGTCAAGCACTCAATGGAAACTGGATTGCACTGAACTTTGAACATCTTCAACTTTAAGATTTATCAGAAACACATTTTCTGGGTTTTTAAAAATACATATTTATTATCATTTGGGGAATGTGATGTATCCTCGCTGGGTTTTTACTATGTGACAATACATTTTGTATTGTTTATTGAAAATGTAATAAATTACATCATGATGCAGTAAGACAATTTTTTGAAAAGAATCCTCTTATCCCCATACCCCAACATTATTTTTGACAGCTTTATTGAGCTAGAATCTTTACAGCATGAATTTCAGCCGTTTAAAATGTACAACTCAAGTGGGTTTTAGCATATTTACAGAATTGTGCAACATCGCGTTTTTAGAACTTTTTTTAACCCAAAAAAGAAACCTTATGCCCATTTGTGGTCACTATTCACTCTCTTTCCCATGCAGCCCTAGGCAACCACTAATCTACTTTTTGTCTATAAATTTACCTGTGCTGGACATTTCATAGAAATGAAATTATGCCATATATGGTTATTGTATAACTAATGACTGGTTTATTTCCCTTAGCCTAGTGTTTTCAAGGTTCATCCATGTCGTAGCATAATATCTCAACATTTTAACTTTTTTATGCCATCATAGTGTCCCTCTTCCCAGGCAGTACACATCGTAGACTTATTTTCATTCTGCTTTCTTCAAATAAATATGTTAAGCATGTTTTTATTTCTACAGAATTTTCTTCTAAGTTTTAACGGCTGTACCAGTACTGAATCCCGTGACATATCCCCCTACAGTGGAAATTTCCAGGCTTGTTATTTCAGACAATGCAGTCATTCCTGTAATCCCCTACTCATGCCATCATTCAAGATAAATCTGTTTACAAAATCTGAGCTAAAGGATGACCCATAACAATAATCATTTTACTACTCAACTGTTCCCTCTTGCAGCTAAATGAAGGTTTTGTCCTCAGGAGACTGTGACATCACGTCAAGGGCTGACAGGCCACAGCAACTGACCTCCTCATCTGGGCTTCTCCCCAGAAGAGGTGGAAGGCATTGTCATTGTTCCTCACAAAGGGCCACTGTGATAAGATGCAAAGTAAACAAGCAGAAATGACAGCCTGCTTCATTATAGTACTAGCACTACTTTCTCACACTCGTTTCTTAGTAAACAGACATGGGGGGTTTTTTTTCTTTTTTTTCTTTCTTTCTTTTTTTTTTTTTTTGAGATGGAGTCTTGCTCTGTCGCCAGGCTGGAGTACAATGGCACGATTTTGGCTCAATGCAACCTCCACCTCCTGGATTCAAGCGATTCTCCTGCCTCAGTCTCCCGAGTAGCTGAGATTACAGGTGCCTGCCACCATGCCCAGCTAATTTTTGTATTTTTAGTAGAGACAGGGTTTTACGGTATTGACCAGGCTGGTCTTGAACTCCTGACCTTGTGATCCCTCCGCCTCAGCCTCCCAAAGTGCTGGAATTACAAGCGTAAGCCACCGTGCCTGGCCTTACTTTTTACTTTTTGTTGGTGGATATGTATTGAATATGTCAAATTTATATAAATATAAATAGTAGGCAGTCCTAGGTGCCTATTATCCAGCTTTGATAATCATCAGCCCATGACTAATTTTGTTTCACCTGGACATTTACCTCCACTCTCCACCTCCATCAACAAAAGCTTCTTACTGAAAATTATTCCAAATATTTACTTCATTGTCCCTGCCCTGTCATCCCACAGATCCATTTATTTTCATCAGTTTATTTTGGGAACATTACTATGTGTTTGGCACCATGCCGGGTCCTGGGGATACAAAGATGAAGATGACATTGTTTGCAGTTTACATACCAGGAACTAGAAACACAAACATTGCATTTTATTATAACATGACTTTGGAGGATGGACAGAGCTGATCCTGACACAGCCTGGATCAGGAAGTGGTGAGGTTTACAAATAAAACCATTAATAGTAACTACGTGCTGGGGTGAGGGTAAGTTTACAGTGAAGTTGCTAGTATGGAGGTGCTTATGTGCTGTTATTCTAAAGGTTCCCCGGGGTTAAAGTAGCTACAACAATAAGGCTGGAGTTGGCTAAACTGTGAAAGCAAGTCTGATGGAACCCTGGGTCAGCTGTACTGGGCAGGAATCACAGTCTAGAAAACCCAGAGTACTGCAAAGTCACCATAACAGCCCTTCTGCTTTCCACATTACCACAAATTTCTCCTAAGGTGAGGCCTGCCACTAGCTTGAATGGAGAAAGTCCAGGGGCAGGTGTAAATTAATATCTTCATAAATTAGTATCAGCCTCACTGGTATGAATCTAAGTTAAAAATGTATATAAACATATAAAATATATATGTATCTATAAATATATATAGCCAACCAAAAACGGGAAGCAATTGAATTGTCTCCGTATTAAGTTGGTGCAAAAGTAATTGAGATTATTTTTGCACCAACATAATTAAACCGGGAAGAAGCTTTGCCTGCCCGATGAAAGGGGGTGGCTCCTACAGGCCACCTGGTCTAGGCAGCTGACGCCCCTGATATACAGGGACAGTTCTTTGATGCAGTGATCAGTGTGTCCTTAACAGACTGCTCCCAAGGTCATGGCTGCTGCAATCTGCCCACCTGTGATCTGTCCACATTCCATCCGCCCGCCCTGGGATTTGTGCATGCACGCAGGTCTCTCTGGTCCGGGAGCCAGAGCTGGGATGGGTGTGAAGGGACCCTGAAAGGCTCCCTCGCACCATCAGTTTTTCAGAATAAACAAGAGATAAGCAGGCAAAGACAAAAGACTCAGGGTGAGGCCATAAAGATAAGCAGAGGTACCGAGGCAGGAAACAGCACAGCTGGGTCACAGCAATGCAGCACTCACTGGGTCAAGTGCGAGACAAGAAGTATGGAAGGAACACAGGCAGGCGAGAAAGGCAGGGCCAGGCTCAAGAGGGATTCTGGTGTCCTGTGAAGGAAGTGGGCTTCAATGAAGGCTAAGGAACAGGATAGGTGGCACATTAGAAGGACCCCTCGAGCAGCACGTAGACAGTATATGAGAGAAGAGGATCCAGGCAGGAAGGTGATGTGGCATCAAGGGCAGAGGGAGGCAGCCTTCAACCAGTTCAGAAATGAACCAGGCTGGGCTTGGTGGCTCACACCTGTAATCCCAGCACTTTGGGAGGCCAAGGCAGGCAGATCACCTGAGGTCGGGAGTTTGAGACCAGCCTGACCAACATGGAGAAACCCTGTCTCTATAAAAATATAAAATTAGCTGGGCATAGTGGCACATGCCTGTAATCACAGCTACTTGGGAGGCTGAGGCAGGAGAATGGCTTGAACCTGGGAGGTGGGGGTTGCAGTGAGCTGAGATTGTACCATCACACTCCAGCCTGGACAATAAGACAGAAACTCTGTCTCAAAAAAAAAAAGACATGAATCAGTGAACCAGAGCTGTCATGGACAGGGTTATGCCCTGCACCAGCCCCCCAACTCATGTTGAAGTCTTGACCCCCAGTACCTCACACTGTGACATGTTTGGAGACAGGGCTTTCATTGATTCATTGATTGATTGAGACAGAATCTCACTCTGTTGCCCAGGCTGGAGTGCAGTGGTGTGATCTCGGCTCACTGCAACCTCCACCTCCCCGGTTCAAGCAATTCTCATGCCTCAGCCTCCCCAGCAGCTGGAATTGCAGGCGCGCACTACCACGGGGCAGATCCCTCATGGGGCAGATCCCTCCTGAACAGCTTGGGCCAACCCCGTGGTAACAAGTGAATTCTTGCTCTATTAGTTCACAGGAGAGCTGGTTGTTTAAAAGAGCCTGGCAGCTCCTCCTTCCTGCTTGCTCCCTCTCTCACCATGTGACAGGCCTGCTCCAACTCTGCCTTCCACCATGAGTGAAAACTTCCTGAGGCCTCACCAGAATCAGAAGCTGGCACTATGCCTTTTTTTTTTTTCTTTGAGATGGAGTCTCACACTGTCACCCAGCCTGGAATACAGTGGTGCAATCTCAGCTAACTGCAGCCTCTGCCTCCTAGGTTCAAGCAATTCTCCTGCCTTAGCCTCCCGAGTAGCTGGAATCACAGGCGTGTGTCACCACGCCCAGCTAATTTTTATATTTTTAGTAGAGGCGCAGTTTCCCCATGTTGGCCAGGCTGGTCTCAAACTCTGGACCTCAAGTAATCCGCCCACCTTGGCCTTCCAAAGTGCTAGGATTACAGGTGTGAGCTATCACACCTGGCCTACTATGCTTCTTATACAGTCTGCAGAATCATGAGCTAAAATAAACCTCTTTTCTTTATAAATTACCCAGTCTCAAGTATTCTTTTATAGCAATGTAAAATAGACTAACACAATGGCCATCTACAAGGAGAGAGTCCTCAGAAGAAACCAATGTTTCTGACATCTTGATCTTGGACTTTTAGCTCCAGAATTGTGAGAAGATAAATTTCTGTTGTTGAAGTCACCCAATCTGTGGCAGCCCTAGCACACTAACACAAGGGCGCAATAGGAAGTGGAGGAAGGTCAGGAAAATCAGCAAGACATCAGTTGCAAGAAGCGAAAGACAAGAAAGGATCGGGAAGGCCTCCCAGAGTTCTTGCTTGACAACTGAGTAGAAGACAGTGTTCCTAACTATAACAGGATCCAGGGACGAGTTGGTTCTCAGGGCCTGTGGATGAGACATCCCCCAAAAAATGCATAGCAGATAGTTGGATATAAAAGTCTGGAGCATTTCAGGAAGAATGAAACAACCATGATTCTTGTCCCATTTCTGGGACCCTATTGCTGTGTGATCTCTCTGAGCCTCAGTTTCTTCAACCATAAAAGAGGTATACTGGCCAGGCATGGTGGCTCATGCCTGTAATCCCAACACTCTGGGAGATCAAAATGGGCTGATCTCTTGCAGGCAGGAGTTTGAGCCCAGCCTGGTCAACATGGTGAAACCTGGTCTCCACCAAAAATACAAAAATTAGCCAGCTGTGGTGGTGCGTGCCTGTAATCCCAGCCACTGGGGAAGCTGAGGTAGGAGAATCGAGTGAACCTGGGAGGCAGAGATTGTAGTGAGCTGAGAGTGCACCACTGCACTCCAGCCTGGGCGACAGAGTGAGACTTCATCTCAAAAAAAAAAGGTATATTAATACCTTCCCTGTCTACCAAGGAGAGTAGTTGAAGAGGCAAATGATAATAATACAGTACATGTAAAAATTCCCCAAAAACTGAATAAGGCAGCATTTTAAAAAATTTATAATTATATATAAGCTTTTCTGGGACACCAAAAGATAATTTTAAAGCTTTGTTAAGTTCAATTGAGGCTTTAAGAACAATTTGCCTCAAAATGACAAACTTCTTTCTGGGCATGATCTTTTTGTCAAATCCTGGATCTGGTAGTTACAAGTGTCAATTTTGTTGTTATCGTTGCTCTGTTTGTTACCAAAAGCTATAACTATTTGGTGGCAATTTGCCACTTCTGAAGTCTTAATAATACTGGCTTATAATGCCTTAATGACTTATAACTACACGATTACATGCATTTCTTTAAGATTTAACAGGAAGAATATTATAAATCAGGGATAAATTGTTTCATAAGTGAATAAGAAAGAAATTAGAGAAGTAATGAGCTTTGACTGCCTTAGGTATCGTTGCTGTGATTAAATGCTAATAGTTTTAGCATTGATACTGTATAATACTACCACAAGCATAGATGTTGTAATAATCATAGTCAAAGCAATCCATGGTGCAAAATAATTTCTGCACCTTGATTCTTCTAAAAACGGAAGTGGTATGGCCACCTTTTGCCACTAGGGGGAAGCAATCTATCGGCCATAAACTCATATCCTAGCAGGTGTGAGGTGCTGGTTGGATCGAAGAACCTTGAATGATTCTTTCAGCCCAGAGTCAACTCTGGATTGCACTATGCTTCCAGCTTCAAGTTCCAGTTGAATAAGGAAAAACCTTTTAATATTTTAGATAACGTTGCTAAGTATAATGACGGTTATTTCTCAGGGAGGTGTTGCAGGGCCCTAGAAAACAAACTGTTAGAACTTTAGAGGCCTTACATCCTACGAGTCATCTGTAAAGACAGTGCACTCTGTCTGAGCAGCTGCTAACCATGCTTGTTAAGATAAATCCTCGATCTTGGCTTAACCAAAAATTACATAGGTATCCGAAGCAGGGTGCTTGTAGACATCTGGTTTTGTGATGACAAAGATATTCTTATTTTCCAGTAGTAATTGTAGTAACCCCTGTAACCTATGGAAAACCGAGTTTGGACACAGTCATACACGCCTTCTTTTCACTCTGACTGTTTTGCTTTACTGATTGACACTTCATCGATTTCAGCTGCTGCTGTCAGCTGGGCTGCTTGTGTGGTTGTCTGTGTGGAATCTTTTTCCTCGAGCTCTGGTACTGATTTATGACTGGCAGGTTCTGTTCTAGACCCGGTCTTCACTTGGGGCTGTGGCAACTCCTGCTCTGTAGCAGGAATGGTTTCTGTGGCTTCACTGGGTATTTAGTGCAGAGAACACAGACCAGGATGGTGGCAGAAAGACAGCCAGCAAGAAAGCAACAGTTTCTTTTTAAAAAACTAAATGGCCTGGGCATGGTGGTTCACACCTGTAATCTCAGCACTTTGGGAGGACGAGGCAGGCAGATCACTTGAGGTCAGGAGTTCGAGAATAGCCTGGCCAAGACGGTAAAACCCCATCTCTACTAAAAATGCAAAAGTTAGGCCAGACACGGTGGCTCACGCCTGTAATCCCAGCACTTTGGGAGGCCAAGGTGGGTGGATCATGAGGTCAGGAGTTCAAGACAAGCCTGGCCAATATGATGAAAGTCCGTCTTTACTAAAAAATAAAAAATTAGCAGGGCATGGTGATACACACCTGTAATCCCAGCTACCCTGGAGGCTAAGGCAGGAGAATGACTGGAACCGAGAAGGGGGAGGTTGCAGTGAGCCGGGATCATGCCACTGCACTCCAGCTTGGGTGACAGAGCAAGACTCCATCTCAAAAAAAAACTAAAGAACAAAAAAATACGAAAATTAGCCAGGTGTGGTGGCATGCGCCTGTAATCCCAGTTACTCAGGAGGCTGAGGCAAGAGAATTGCTTGAGCCCGGGAGGCAGAGGTTGCGGTGAGTCAAGATCGCACCACCGCACTCCAGCCTGGGCAACAGTGTGAGACTCCAACAAGTTCACATACAATATGATTCCACTTATATAGCATTCTAGAGATACCACAATTACAGAGATAAAGAAAAAATTCAAGGTTGTGAAGGGTTGGGGATGTGACGCAGTAAGTGTGGCTACAGAGGGTAGCACAAGAAGGATGTTTGTGGTGATGGAATAGGTTGGTATCGTGATGCCAGTGGTGGTTACAAAAATGTGCATAAGTGATAAACGACCATCAAACTGTATGAACACCTTAGACCAATGTGCTTTCCATGGTTTTGATATTATACTAGTTATCTAGATATAGAAATAACCATTGAGGAAACCAGTGAAGGGTAATTGGAATCTCTCTGTACCTTCTTTCCAACCTTCTGTGAACCAGTACTTTTGTTTGTTTGTTTGTTTGAGACAGAGTCTTGCAACCTCCACCTCCCAGGTTCACGCGATTCTCTTGCCTCAGCCTCCCAAGTAGGTAGGATTACAGGCATGCACCACCATACCCGGCTAATTTTTGTTTTTTCACTAGAGATGGGGTTTCACCATGTTGGTCAGGCTGGTCTTGAACTCCTGACCTCGTGATCCGCACACCTCGGCCTCCCAAAGTGCTGGGATTACAGGCATGAGCCACCGTGCCTGGCAAAAATACAAAATTTAAAAAAAAAGCAATTTAAATCTAAAAATCTAAAAAAACAACAAAAAAAAAAATTAGCTGGGCATGGTGGCCCACGCCTGTAATCCCAGGTGAGACTGAGGCAGGAGAATCGCTTAAACCCGGGAGGCAGAGGTTGTGGTGAGCCAAGGTCATGCCATTGCACTCCAGCCTGGACAACAAGAGCGATACTCCATCTCAAAAAAAAAAGTAAGAATATTGGTATGCACCAAACAAAAACATCACCTGGTCGGGCACAGAGGCTCACGACTGTAATCCCAACACTTTGGGAGGCCAAGATGGGTGGATTACTTGAGGTCAGGAGTTCACGACCAGCCTGGCCAACATGGTGAAACCTCATCTCTACTGAAACTACAAAAATTAGCTGGGTGTGGTGGTGCGTGCCTGTAATCCCAGCTACTCGTGAGGCTGAGGCAAGAGAATCGCTTGAACCCGAGAGGCAGAGGTTGCAATGAGCCAAGATCGCGCCACTGCACTCCAGCCTGTGTGATAGAGTGAGACCCTGTCTCAAAAGAAAAAACAAAGCAAAACAGAAATAAAACCCATCACCTTCCCTAGACTCCACATTCTACTCTAGCTATATGCTAATGCTCCCAAAACTGGCCTCACTAGCCAGCACGACTCACCTGCTCTCCAGACCCATATACCCAGCTGCCATTGCATATCTCCACTTGGATAACCCCAGGTTCCTCAAACTCAATTTGAGCAAAATGGAGCTGTCTTCCCTGCTGCCTCCTACATTACCCTCACCACAATTGCTTCTCCTCCTGGCTCCTCAATCTCAGTTGAAAGCAGGATATCCACCTTAGTGCTTAAGCTAGAAGTTTAGGAGTCATCTTTAAATCTTCTCTTCCTCTCACTCCAGATCCAGTCCATCCGTTACCAAGTCATCTTGATCCTACCCTCCAAGCAGCATGACAATTTTCCACCTCTCTCCTTTGCTTTGGCCACCATATAGGACAAGCCACCATCAGCTCTATCCCGTGGCCCAGAAAAGCTTTCAACAACTGGACGCCGCTCACCTGTCCAGCTCCACCTTCTCTTCACTGTCTATACCGCAGCCACATCTGCTGTAGAAATAAAAAGTTCCTCTTCAAAGTTTCCCTTCTTGTTAAAGAATAATAATAATAATAAATGTTAGAAATAATCGTTTCTTTTAAAGACTTTCTTCAAAGCCTTCTTGCTTTTTGCTCAACCAAACTCTTTGTTAAACCCTATCCTAAATAGCTGTTAGATATGAGTGAATAAGTACATTCTACGTCTTTGTACTTTAACCAAGACATTTGTGCTGGACATGCTCATAGGCATGACTCAGCTTGCAGCCTATGCCCCTTCCTTATTTAGTAAGGGTATTACTTTTCTAAGTCCTTTCACAAGCAACTTCCTCTTTTCCTTTTGTTCTCCATTGCCTTTACCTATTCAGGAAAGTTTTAAGTTATTAGCCAATCAGGTTTAGCTTAGACTGTGAGGTCCAGCTCCAACTGACTGAGATCAGACACAGCAGTAAGGACCCAATGCATAAGGAATAAATATTCCTGACTTTCCTTTGTTCAGTGTGCTTTTGCGGCAAGATTGCTGACGGACAGCACCCTTTCTCCAGAAAGTAAAATTGCCTTGCTGAGAGATCCTTTGTCTCAGTGCTGATTTTTCTTTGTGGCACAGAGCATCTGTTTCCAACATCCACCTTCTTCCAGTTCCTTGAAAGACAAGCCACATTCTTCTGCCTTTCTGTAAGCCCTTCACTCACTTTCCCTCCTCACCTGTATCAGTCTTGCTTATCATTCAGGTTGCAGCTTTAGTGTTAATTTTTCTGGGAGAACTTTCCTGACTCATGAAGACTCTGTGCAGAAGACTCTGTGCTCTATGGAGCCACGTGTATTCCCCTCTCGCAATCTCTGCTCAGCACGTATCATTGGTGAATTGCCATTCTTCCTTGCTGCATGACGTGCTGAATAAAGGCAGAGATTGTGTCCCTTGTTTATCTTGTACCCCTGTGTGCCTATGTCATTACCTCCCACATAGTAGGTCCTCAACATATTTATTGTGAAGGAATGAAGCAAATTGATAAATGCTGGGACTCATGAGAAACTGAAGGAATGAAGTGAATAGATAAATACTGGGGCTCATGTACCTCAGGACACTCTTGCCCATCTTGCTCACCTGCCATATCCCCAAGTATCTAGAGCACTGTTTGAAACAAAGCAGCCATTCAATAAATATTTGCTGAGTAAATGAATGAATGCACACGGCGAAATTCCATCCCAGTCGTCTGAGGAGGAATACATTATTCAGTCTGTGATACAGTTACACTGAGAACATCCTCTTAATTCTTAACTGACAAAGCAATCCAGAGACCAGATTACACAGAAAGGAAGAAAATATAAACAGAAACACAAAATAATATCTCAGGTCTTTACACATTTTATTTACCTTCCCCCAGGTAAATGCATTTTTTCACGACTTATTAGAAGATAAGATTTTCTTTCTAAAAGGGTTGAATCAGAGAAACTCCAGATTTGGGGACCCGAGGCCAGGTCAGAGAGGGGGAGCTGCCTAACAGAAAATAGGGAAATTAAGTGAAAAGCTACAGACTGAATTATATGACCCCAGATATATTTCTCCTGACTTTCTCCCAAAAAACTAGCAGTCAGGCTATTAAGACAGACAGGCAATTGAAGGACCCCCTTTAGGGGAAAGGGAAAGCCCAAGAGAAAAGCCTGGTAGAGTTTGACATTTGGGGATGTCCCAACGAAATGATGGGGTCCCACCTAATCACTCTGAAGTAATACCTACCGATTATCAAGCCCTTCCCATGAGCACAAAGAGGTTTCATTTAGCCTTTCAGTCCTCACTTTTTGTTTGCTTGTTTTTGTTTTTTAATAATTTAAACTTTCATTTTAGATTTGGATGTACAGGTGCAGGTTTTTACATGGGTATATTGAATGATGCTGAGGTTTGGGGTACAACTGATCCCATCACCTGGAAAACTGTTGAGTGAACATGGCACTAACATAGTTAGTTTTTCAACCCTTCCCCCCTCCCCACCCCCAGTCTCTCACTTATTCAACAGCCAAAGATCACCAAGCATTCAAAAAAATCCCGCCAACATCAAAGTGAGAGACCAAAACAAACAAAGAAGAAATCAGGACTCAGAACAAACAGGGCCAATTCAGAAAGCAGAGAAAGAAAATTCAGAGAAAGTGTAATTAATATCTACGAAAAGATAATAAGTATTGCATCGATGAGAAAAGAAAGCTCTTGGAAATTAAAATTTTTGGTACTAGAAATAAAAAATTCATAAACAAAAAGACAAGGAGATGAGAAATAGATCAATTTAAAAAAAAACACATGTTAAACAGATGTTAATGGCTCATGCCTGTAATCCCAGAACTTTGGGAGGGTGGATCACTTAAGGTCAGGAGTTCAAGACCAGCTTGACCAACACGGTGAACCTGGTCTCTACTAAAATACAGAAATAAGCTGGACTTGGATGTCGGGTGCCTGTAATCTCAGCTACTCAGGAGACTGAGGCAGGAGAATCACTTGAACCCAGGAGGTGGAGGTCGCAGTGAGTCAAGATTGTGCCACTGCACTCCAGCTGGGGCGACAGAATGAGACTCCCTCTAAAATTAAATAAATAGATAGATAGATAAAAATTTTTAAACCCAGATGCGCAGTCTTTATTTGAGCTTAGTAGATGCTTAATATATAGTAATAGCTACTATCACCTCACTCAGGAGATAAATTTGCCAATGATCTTTGCACATGAGATTCCTTCTTTTTTTTTTCCTTTCTTTTTTTTGTTTCTTTTGAGAGACAAGATCTCACTCTGTCACACGGGCTGGAGTGCAGTAGCATGGTCATAGCTCAGTGCAACCTAGATCTCCTGGGCTCAAGGGATCCTCTCGTCTCAACCTCCTGGGTCTATCGGCACACATCACCATGCCTAACTAATTTTTTTTACTTTTATTTTTGCAGAGATGGGAGTCTCACTATGTTGCCCAGACTAGTCTCAAACTCCTAGATTCAACAACCCTCCCTCCTAGGCCTCCCAAAGTGTTGAAATTATAAGTGTTAGCCACCACACTCAGCCTGAGATTCTTTCTGGTAGAAATACACCTTCTAGGACTGTTTTATTAAAACAAATTTCAAAATTTCACATATGTTCTTTTAGAACATTAAACTTAGTGTTGTACATAGCAATGAATATACTCAGCATTTGTAATATACAGTACAATCGTATTGATTTAAACAACATTAACAAATGCCGCTATTTGTAACTGACAACAAATTAGACCGGACAGTGGTGTAAAAACAAGGATGAGGGGAAAATATGCAGTAGATGCTCCTTGGCCAACGATGATGAAGGGCTGTTTAACAGGCCTCTGATTCACATAAGTCAGAAGGTCCACTACTAAAATTCAAAATATGCGTTAACTCAGCATTAGCTCAGATTTCAGCTCCTCCTGAGAAGTCTTAAAGGGATGTTAAGATAAGCTAGCGTTAACAAGAACACATGAGTACTAGAAGGCCAACAACAGACACTGGGGCCTACTCGAGGATAAAGGGTGGGAGGAGGGAGAGGATCAGAAAAAATAGCTACGCCTATGGCCCAGGTGACAAAAGTTATCTGTACACCAAACCCATGTGTCACACAGTTTATCTATATAACAAACCTGCACACATACCCTTGAACCTAAAATAAAAGTTAAATAGTTTTTTGTTTTTTTAAGATGAAGTTTCATTCTTGTTGCCTAGGCTAGAGTGCAATGGCATAATCTCGGCTCCACACCACCTCTGCCTCTTGGGTTCACGAGATCCTCCTGTCTCAGCTTCCCAAGTAGCTGGGATTACAGACATGCATCACTACACCCAGCTAATCTTGTATTTTTAGTAGAGATGGGGTTTCTCCCTGTTGGTAAGGCTGGTCTTGAACTCCTGACCTTAGGTGATCCACTTGGCCTTCCAGAGTGCTGGGATTACAGGTGTGAGCCACCACGACCGGCCAATAAGCTAGTTTTAACATCTAAATATTGTACCAGGAACAGGTCATATTTAGGAATTAAGTTTCTAAAAAGTCCAGAATATTTCTCTCCAGCTTTATACTTAGCTAAAAAGACCAAACACACTAAACCAAAGACGAAACTCAAATTATTAAAAAACTGATTTTCCTCATACAGAATAGGACAAATTGCATAGTTAAATAATTCTCAGCCAGGCGCAGTGGCTCACCCCTGTAATCCCAGCACTTTGGGAGGCCAAGGCGGGCAGATCACTTGAGGTGGGGAGTTCAAGACCAGCCTGACCAACATGAAGAAACCCCATCTCTACTAAAAATACAAAATTAGCCAGGCATGGTGGCACATGCCTGTAATTCCAGCTACTCAGGAGGCTGAGGCAGGAGAATTGCTTGAATCCAGGAGGCAGAGGTTGCAGTGAGCTGAGATCGTGCCATTGCACTCCAGCCTGGGCAACGAGAGTGAAACTCCTTCTCAATAATAATAATAATAATTCTTGAGTTTCTTTTTATTTCTAAATCCACTCTACCAGTAGTAAAATAATAAATTAATCCTCACATTTAAATTTTAAAATTCACAAAACTAACTGAATTTATCAAACAGGAAATCAGGCACATGTGCTTTAATTGCCCAGGAATGGAAGTGTCCTCTACTTCCTCCATAGATAGTTCTATTATCTGATCACTGCTCTGCTGGAGAATAAATCAGTTGTCTTCATAGCCCCTCAGATTGACCCAAATTCTAACACTCAACTTGCTTTGGATAGAGTTTAGAATTTCTCCCCCTGGGGAAAAGAACTAATATTCTTGTGCAAGACTGAAACTCAAAATACACAAGGCATTTATTAGAAAACAAACACGGCTAAGTAATTGTATTTGCTTATGTTGCTTTTCCGTTGACTAATGGGTTAGAGCTAAAGAAATCCTCCATTTGTTTCAGTGAAATCTATCATTCACTGATTAAACATACATTGAGCCAGACGCTGTACTTGGCTCTGCAGTTGATCTTAGCTAAAAGGCCAAGAAGCAATTGTATTTGGCTCTAATAATAACATGATGAAAAGAGAGTAAGACCATCTAATAGTTGATGGTCAAGTCGCTTTAACGTAGGTATGTGCAGAATCTCATGTTGTTTAATAGCTTTATTTAAATAAAAAGACAAAAAAGAACATGAATAATAGTTCTTTTTGATCCTTGCTATGAAGTGGTGTGGAAAAGTCCAGTGAGTAATCCCTACTACTCATGACAAGTGCAAAGTTCTATTTGCTGCTTTAATGTCAACACAATGTTTTCTGAGATTTCTGGAAGTTCTGTAACTTAGGCATTAAAGGGACGGACTCTAGGGTTCAACAGGCTGGGGTCCAAATCCATGCTCTGAGAACTGTAACTTGGCCTTGGGGAAGATACTTTGTACCTCTGAACCTCACTAATTTATGAAGGTTAGATTTGGCAGCATGTGACAGCAAGCCTAAATCTACAGTGACTGAAATACACCAGGACTTACACACTCACATTAAAGAAGTGTGGGGCTGCTGTCCAGGACTTGTAGAGAATGTCCATGAAGCCACTATGGACCCAGGCTCCCTCCCCTGTCTGCTCCACCATCCCCAGAATGTGGCTTTATCCTCACAGCCCAAGATGGCTCAGGAAGCTCCACCCATGGCATCTACATTCGACTACATCTGCATTCTACAGGTGGCAGGATGATGGAAAGACCTGAAACATTGGTTTCCGACCTCTTCCTTATAGTAAAATGCCAGGTACTAAATGCAAACCCTTTTGGTCATTCATTCAACAAATATCTGTTGAGCACCTACTATGTGCCGGTGGCAACAGTAGGTGCTGGAAATACAATGGTGAATAAAATAGACAGGGTTCCTATCCTCATGGGCCACAGGGTATTGAAAGAGCCATAAGAATGGTTTAATTGGCATGGCAATAAGCCCTGTGAAAGAAAAAAAGAGTATGAGAGGTTAATAATCATAGACACAGAGAACCTGATCTAGGTATGGGCATCAAGAAAATATTTCTTTGGGGAACTTGTGTTTGGGTCTGTGCTTGGATCTGTGAGATGAGTAGTAATTACTACATGGGCAGAAGTTGCTTGTTGCCTTCATAATATCCACACACTCTCTCTCTCTCTCCACCCCCCTCCACTTAGCTTTATACTTAGCTAAAAAGACCAAATTCACTAAACCAAAGATGAAACTCAAATTATTAAAAAACTGATGGGTAATCCCTACTACCTGCCTGGGACAAAGTCTTGCTCTTGTTGTCCATGCTGGCGTGCAGTGGTGCAATCATAGCTCACTGCGTCCCTGAACTCCTGGGCTCAAGCGATCCTCCCACCTCGGCCTCCCAAAGTACTGGGATTACAGATATGAGCCACTGCACCTAGCCGAAGCTTGCTTGCTTTGCTAGTTTTAGAACTCAGATTTTATTCAGGGTAGCAACCCTCCTTCCAGACAGGAATGGCCAGCAGAATGTAGGCGGAAGTTGTTGAAAGGCATCCTTGAAAGGGAGTGACTCAACAAGGTGGATGCCATTGGTCTTTCCCCTTCCTCCTGCCTAGCTAACATTGCAGCAACAACAGACCTTGAGGATGGAAACTATGCACCAAATGTTGGGAAAGGCAGCCTCATTCACACAGCCCTTTGGCCCCCTCCTTAGCCAAACAAGAATGAGCCTGGGGCCAGGCACCGTGGCTCATGCCTATAATCCTACCACTTTGGGAGGAGGCTAAGGCGGGTGGATCACCAGGGGTTCACCAACCTGGCCAACACTGCAAAACCCCATCTCTACTAAAAATACAAAAACTAGCTGAGCATGGTGGCACATGCCTGTAATCCCAGCTACTTGGGAGGCTGAGGATGGAGAATCGCTTAAACCCAGGAGACGGAGGTTGCAGTGAACCAAGATTGTGCGCCACTGCACTCCAGCCTGGGCGACAAAGTGAGACTCCATCTCAAAATAAAATGAAAAAAATAGAACAAGCCTGGAACATTTCTTTACTAAGAGACAAAGAGATAAGGAGCCCACACAGCCTGGCCCGGCTTATCGCCTTGTGTGGGAATGCCTTTCCCTGTTTCAGGCTCAGTGTGTGCTTCTTTGTCCTGTTTAAGCAGGTGTGTTATCGGCCCTCAGGCATGCCCCTGGCTGTCAGTATTCAGACCCCACAGGGGTGGAGAGGAGACAGGGTCCGGCTGCTGCAGCATGAAAGAGGTACAGGGAGGTGTGTCTGCTGTCAGTGAACTCACTGGTCGTGGGGGACCGACATCCACTATTGAAGCTGATTTTGCTGTCTCTACTCTGTGTGAGTAAAGCACTGTTCCATTCAGGGCTCAACTGTGTTGTGTTTTCCTCGGTGACTCAGATACCAGGATGCAGTTGGTGGAAGGGCTAGGACTTCTGTTCCTGATAATAGGAAACAGATACCACTTGCTTGACAGTTTGACACAGCGAGCAAGTCTCCATGAGACACATCATGACGAGGTAGAAATGCAAGGGCTGGCCAGCCACAGTGGCTCATACCTGTAATCCCAGCACTTTGAGAGGCCAAGGCGGGCAGATCACCTGAGGTTGGGAGTTCGAGACCAGCCTGATCAACATGGAGAAACCCCGTCTCTACTAAAAATACAAAATTAGCTGGGCATGGTGGCATATGCCTGTAATCCCAGCTACTCAGGAGGCTAAGGCAGGAGATCTGGGAGGCGGAGGTTGTGGTGAGCTGAGATCATGCCATTGCACTCCAGCCTGGGCACCAAGAGCAAAACTCTGTCAAAGACAGAAAGAAAGAGAGAAAGAGAGACAGAGGGAGAGAGGGAGAGAGGGAGGGAGGGAGGGAAAGAGAAAGAAATGCAAGGTCTTGTCAGTCGCATTGCCCTGGGGTGTTGCTGACTCTCTGGGGGGTAGAGGGGAGGGGAGGCTGGCCTCCCTCTGATCACAGGGTGACATTCCCATGGTGTCCGAGGGGCCACAGGCGATGTCAGAGGAAAGTGCGGGGAGTTCCCTAGTGCAAGAAAGTTTTACCTGATCCCAGCCTCAAATTAGATCTGTTTGCACTCAACACAAAACCACCAACAGCATTGCTGAAAACAGAACTGTGGAAATGAGGTCCTTCTCTGAAAATGAAACACTAAAATTGAAGGACAGATATGGACGAATGCCAGGGAAGTCTCACGCAGCCTGGCTGGCACATCTGTTAGATAAAGGAACAATATAGACCCATATTCTCAGGCCAGTCAAGGAAGAGGCCAGTGGGAACGGGGTCCTTTGCCACAGCAGCCTTGGGAGTTGTTCAATAAGCCACGACCCAGACACTGCCTTTGCAATCTTTGGAGCCTGCTGGCCCCGGGGAACCGCTGGTAACCCCCAAATCCATACCTGCCAATTGGAGTCTGCGGTAGCAGGAAACTGCCACTAGAGGACACTGCCTCAGCCTCCCAGGTAGCCACTCCAATGTTGGACACAAAAGTTGCCTGAGGCAGCTGCCAGATACACCCCTTTCAAACAGCAGCTCCTTGCTTGCTGCTGGGCACTGGTGAAGACTGAGCATCTTATAGCCGGAGCACTGCATGTGATCCTGTGACCTAAACTACCTATTCTCACTTGTGTGTTTATGAATCCTATCAATAAAATTGGACAGGCTCAATAGAGCTTAATCAGCAAATGAAAACGGAACATCCAAGATCAGGCCCAGCCAGGACAACTGGAACTAAAAGCCTCCATAAACAAATAGCCAGCTTAGCAAAAGGGACCAAGAGACCCATTGTATATGCTTTGCCCCTCCAGTGGCAACCTGGGGTCCAAGATTCAAAGACGTACCTGCCAATGGTATGACATGGTTTACTGATGAGTCTTTGAAACAAAGCAAATGGGATCCAATGGCTTGTGGCTACCATTTGGTCAGCAGAGGGCCATCTTTTGACTTAGACTGGATATGAATGTTCTCCCAATGGACCAAACTGTGTGCAGTGGTGATGACCATGCAGGGCCCACCTACTGCTACACCTTGCTACTTTTCACCCACTCATGGACTGTTGCCAAGAGTCTAGCTGTGTGGTTGGGGAATGGCAGCTGAATGACTGGACTATAGAGGGCTCCCTCATGTGGGGATAAGAACTATGGAAGCAGCTTGCTGCCTGGGAAGGATGAATGTATGTCACTCATGTGAATGCTAAGGGGAAAGGGCCTTTTGAGATGGATCATGAATGAAACTCATGCCAATCAAGCTTATGTCCTATAAGTGACAACTGCCTGCTTAATACACCAACCCACTAGACATGAAAGTCCACCGCAGATACAAGATTGGGCTAGGGCCTGAGGGATGATCCTGAGAGATGAGACTAAGGATGCAGTACAATCTTGTGGTTCTTGCCAATGGGCCTAAGCTGTTTCAAGAGGAAAATCAGGGCACATAAATTGAGGACTAGGACATGCCTAGGTCTGGCAGATTGACCTCATTGGACTCTTGACCCCTAGCTATGGGCCCCATTTGTGCCTCACTGCCATTGGCACCTACTAAGGCCATTCTGGTCTGTCCTGTGAATGCTAGAGCTATCACAGGTGCCCTTGAAAAGAACTTATGTTTTTGGACATCGCATGAGACTTCACTCTGACCAAAGAACCTCTTTCACTGCCCAAGCAACATGACAATGGGTGGACTTTGTTTTTCTTTTTTTTGAAATGGAGTTTCACTCTTGTCACCCAGACTGGAGTGCAATGGCGTGATCTTGGCTCACTGCAACCTCTACCTCCCGGTTCAAGCTATTCTCCTGCCTCAGCCTCCCAAGTAGCTGGAATTACAGGCATGTGCCACTGACTTCTGTGGAATATGATGGACTTGCCATGCACCCTATCACCACAGGCATATGGAGCCATTGAATAATGGAAAATCCAACTCACACAGTCACTGATGAAAGGACACATGGCCTGTGAATGGTGTGGTATCCCTGTCTCACCAGGGCAGTGTGGACAGCGAACACTGCATTCTAGCAAAACAGAAATGTGACACTGCAGCATGTACTGGAAAATACTGAGCTTGGTGGGGGTTGAGGTGGACCAGGGAGCTGCTTGCTTAGGCTGTGCCTGTGATACCCCAATCTCTGTATACCCAACAGTTTTTTTTTCTTTTTTTTAGGGCACATGTCTGGGGGTGGTTTGCAGTTTGGGCCACCATAGTACCCACACAGGGCCTCCTGACCCTCATCTGGAGGTTATGTCTCCTTAGGTGCCTTCCTTTACGGGAATCCCACAGGGGTACAGGATGGGACCAAGGACTACAAAGGTGCTAGGGGCCCTCCAGTGGCTCTAGGGCATCTGATTCTTCCATGCATGTGGGTGATGCTGTTGAACATGTCAAGTGTGTACAGGACATGACCTTCCCTCCTGGACTGGACGAATAAGGCCAAAAGGTCTGGCTCCAGCAACGAGGGCAATGGGTGCCCTGAGAGGCAGTAGCCTCAGGATTGGGACAGACAGCCTGGGTTGTGATATCTGGGCAGCTGGTACTCTAAGTAATAGAAAAGAACACCTCCGACCATAGGAAGTATGAGAAGTGGGTGCTTAATCTCTCCTCTTGTTCCTTCACAGTACATGGATTGAGAACACATTGGTGAAGGTCATCCCAGCAGTAGCAGCAGTGGGAGATTTGAAGTGTTGCTGGATCTTCCACTTGAGTATTGGGAGCACATCCCCCCAGACTAATAGTTCACATGTGGCCTATTGCAAATCTGACAGTGGTCCATCAAAGCCATCAATGGGTTCTGATCAGACAGTGACACCCCTCGGTCTGGACTCAGATACACAGAATACATAATATACCCTATCCACAAGCCTTAACCACAGATATAAAATAAGAGGTGGACTTTATTTTCATTTTTTAATTTTTTGAGACACAGTTTCACTCTGTCACCCAGGCTGGAGTGCAGTGGAGCAATCTCAGCTCACTGCCACCTCTGCCTCCCAGGTCTCGTGCCTCAGCCTCAAGGAGCTGGGATTACAGGCGTGAGCCACAATGCCTGGCTAATTTTTTTTTTTTTTTTTTTGGAGATGGAGTTTCGCTCTTGTTGTCAGGCTGGAATGCAATGGCGTGATATTGGCTCACAGCAACTTCCACCTCCTGGGTTCCAGTGATTGTCCTGCCTCAGCCTTTTGAGTAGCTAGGATTACAGGTATGCACCACCACACCAGCCCAATTTTTTATTTTTAGTAGAGAGAGGGTTTCTCCATGTTGGTCAGGCTGGTCTCGAACTCCCAGCCTCAGGTGATCCGCCCACCTCAGCCTCCCAAAGTGCCGGGATTATAGACATGAGTCACCGCACCCAGCCTTCCCAGCTAATTTCTGTATTTTTAGTAGTGACGGGGTTTCACCATGTTTGCCAGGCACACACCTTTAGTCCCAGCTACTCGGGAAGCTGCCATGTGGGTGGTTATGATATCGGAAGCCACATGCAACCAGGAGGGAAAGATCAAGCAAAAGAGCAGGAACAGGCGACACAGCACTGAGCAGCTGAACTAACTCCTGCAAAAGCCCTGGGCGACAAAGTGAGACTCCATCTCAAAGGGATGAGAGTCTCTCTGGACTTGCTGCTCTATGAGAAAAACTTCTATCTATTTATACTAATATTAATCAAATGTTCTCCTGCTTGCAGCTGAAAGCATTTCTAACATTTTTTTTTTAAAACATTTCCATAGCTTTTTGGGGCACAGGTGGTATTTGGTTACATGAGTCAGTTCTTTAGTGGTGATTTGTGAGATTTTGGTGCACCCATCACCCAAGCAGTATACACTGAAGCTAATTTGTAGTCTTTTATCCCTCACCCCTTCCCACCCTTTCCTCCTGAGTCCCCGAAGTCCGCTATATCATTCTTATGCCTTTGTATCCTCACAGCTTAACTCCCACTTAAAGCATTCCAGCAAAATTACAAACCAGGAGTGTTGGGTATTATCATAAAACTGTGAATGAAGAGCTTCATGCCTGGTTAATTTTTTTTTTTTTTTGTATATTTGTATTTTTAGTAGAGACGGGGTTTCATCGTGTTAGCCAGGATGGTCTCGATCTCCTAATCTTGTGATCCGCCTGCCTTGGCCTCCCAAAGTGCTGAGATTACAGGTGTGAGCCACTGTGCCTGGCCCTGATTCTGCATTTCATTTCCCAAATGGGGTCATCAAGCAAGTTCCATCAGAAATTCATGTCTTCAGCTAGCTTATTTGCTATTCAAAGGTAAGTTTCCAAAGAGGGTAAAACCACGACCCTTAAAGAAATATAAAGATGGGGCCAAACACGGTGGTTCACGCCTGTAATCCCAGCATTTTAGGAAATTGAGGTGGGCGGATCACCCAAGGTCAGGAATTAGAGACCAGTCTGGCCAACATAGTGAAACCTGTCTCTACTAAAAATATAAAAATTAGCTGGGCATGGTGGCATGCATCTGTAATCCCAGCTACTCGGGAGGCTGAGGCAGGAGAATTGCTTGTACCCAGGAGGTGGAGGTTGCAGTGAGTTGAGATCGCGCCATTGTCCTCCAACCTGGACTACAAAAGTGAGACTCCATCTGAAAAAAAAAACAAAAAGGGCCCGGGCGTGTAATCCCAGCACTTTAGGAGGGTGAGATGGGAGGATTGCTTGAGTCCAGGAGTTTGAGACCAGCCTGGCCAACATAGTGAAACCTTGTCTCTACTAAAAATACAAAAATTAGCCAGGCATGGTGGTGGGCACCTGTAATCCCAGCACTTTGGGAGGCCGAGGCTGGCGGATCACCTGAGGTTGGGAGTTTGAGACCAGCCTCATCAACGTGGAGAAACCCTGTCTCTACTAAAAATACAAAATTAGCCAGGCGTGGTGGTGCATGCCTATAATCCCAGCTACTCGGGAGGCTGAGGCAGGAGAATCGCTTGAAACTGGGAGGTGAGCCGAGATCACACCATTGCACTCTAGCCTGGGCAACAAGATTGAAACTCCACCTAAAAAAAAAAAAAGGATATATTTATAGATCAGGAACATTGAAATGAATGTGCAAATGGAGATAAAACTGATTTTTCTACATGGGATGATGGGCTGTCAATTGAATGTCTATCAATCAGAATGTCTATCAATCAGTCTATCAACAGACTCTTGTCTATTTATATATGTAAGAGCTCTCCTTAACTGCATCTCATAACTGCAATTTACAGAGTTGTGAAAAAGCTTCCGTGGAATCTGAATAAAATAACCCAGAGGAACTTCCTCAACAGTTTCTCTGAGCCAGACATGGTGGCGTGCACTTGTAATCTCAGCGCTTTGGAAGGCTGAGGTGGGAGGATCACTTGAGCCCAAGAATTCAAGTTTACAGTGAGCTATGATGATGCCACTGCACTCCAGCCTGGGTGACAGAGCCAGATCCCGTCTCTAAAAAAGGATCTCTCTGGACAATGCATTGGTTTTCACTGAGGCACCGCTCTCCCCAACACAGCTGTCTTTCTTCGCCCTGACTCCAATGTCTATCATCATAGTCAAATACAGCTTTCACCACCTCAGCTTCTACAAAGACTGTCTATTGACTCCTACATCCACAATAAACTTCTCTTCCTGCCTTTCAAGGTTCCCTTTAATCCAGCGTCACTTTCTTTGTATAACCACCTCTTATTCCAGGCAGACCTGATCTCTCCACCCCAAGCCAAGCCAATGGCCTCCCACACACTCTCCTGACCCAGATGTCCCCCTCAATTATCTATAGCGTTCTCATTCTGCTGGCTCCTTTGAAGCTTCCTTTTTGTTTTTGCTTCTATTATCTGAAAGCTACACACAGCACCTATCCTGTTCTTTAATTATAGATGCTACCTCCACTAGACCTTCATCATGAATTCATTTAAACATATTATGAGCAATTTGTATTGGTTCCAGGGACAGTCTAAATGCTAGATCTAGGCACTGGCTATACTGAGATAAAAGCCATAGCTCCCTAGGTGACTGGGGGGAAACAGACAATGAGAATGAATCTGCCTTTGCAAAAATTATAACTAAGAAATTTACGACAGCAGTCTAGATGAGGTGGCCCACGCCTGTAATCCCAGCACTTTGGGAGGACAGGGTGGGTGGATTGCTTGAGGTCAGGAGTTCAAGAACAACTTGGCCAACATGGTGAAACTCCATCTCTACTAAAAATACAAAAATTAGCTGGATGTGGTAGCAGGCACCTGTAATCACAGCTACTCGGGAGGCTGAGGCAGGAGAATTGGTTGAACCCAGGAGGCGGAGGTTGCAGTGAGCTGAGATTGTGCCACTGCATTCCGGCCTAGGCAACAGAGCAAGACTCCATCTCAAAAAAAAAAGTAAAAAATAAAGAAATAAAAAAATTAAAATGCTTTACAGAAAATAAAAATACATAAAAATATTGAGCACTACTTGAAAACTTTCTATTGAAACCATTCCCACAGGGTTGATAAGAATTTCATGCCAAGTTCTGGGCAGAAATATAGTTATAATTAAGCATTAATCAGGTTGTACTTTGGCTCACTTCCTTGTTGCTCAAAGTCACCTAGCACTAGATACTCAACATTTGCATTCCCATCGTTCCTATAGATAGGATTTTTGACTTCAGGGTAGTAAGACTGTTTAACAATTGATTTGCATTCCCATTGTTCCTATAGACAGTATCTCTGACATTAGAATTATAAGCTTTTTGCTCAAAGATTGCTTAAGATGTGTCTCAGACCTTGAATTCCAGCTACCAGTTTGAAGATCCCCAGAGAGGAAAGGGGTCAGCATAAGAATACAGGTTCTTTATCTCCCTGTCCCATGACTTCACCCTAATCTCTTAAAACAATCAACAATCTCCACACTATAGCCCTCTCCAAAACTCTTAAAAACCCTAATCCCAAATTCCTCAGGGCGATGGATTTGAGGTTTCCTCCCATCTCGTCCTTTGGCGACCCCACGATTAGACCTCTTTTTCTGCTGGAACGTATGGACTTGCTATGTGCCTGAGTCAACGAACCTAATAGGGTTACATCATTTTCAAAAACAGTATTTACAGCGTTGCATCCATCGACCAGATAAAAGTTCAGGACACGAACAAAAGTAACTCAGGCCGGGGTGCGGTGGCTCACGCCTGTAATCCCAGCATTTTGGGAGGCCTAGGCGGGCGGACCACGAGGTCAGGAGTTCGAGATCAGCCTGGCCAACACGGTGAAACTCCGTCTCTACTAAAAATACAAAAATTAGCTGGGCGTGGTGGCAGGCGCCTGTAATTCCAGCTACTCGGGAGGCTGTGGTAGGAGAATCATTTGAACCCGGGAGGCGGAGGTTGCAGTGAGCCGAGATCGCGCCATTGCACTCCAGGCTGGGCGACAGGGCGAAATTCCGTCTCAAAAAAAAACCAAACAAACCTTAGTGGGAGTGTCTTCACTACGCAGTCGCCTACTCAGCAACCTTGACAGCAAGCTCTGGCACTCAGTTTCTATTTCCCGGGAGTTGCCCAGCGCTCGGCCCCCGTCTGCTGTGCAGAGCTCGCCCCGCCTCCTCTCCACCCATCTTGTGACGTCACCCTCCCGGCCCCGCCCCTCTACTGCGCATATGTCCCGGGACTGTCAAAACACGTCCGGAAGCACCGCCTCTTCGCCCCCGCCCACATGCGCACGCGCACACGGATCGAGCACACCCCGAGCCCCCGTCACAGCCGCGGGTTGATCTCAATAGTCCAGTCACCGGTGCTGCCCGTCCGCCCCACCCACTAGACGCACGTCCGGTCGCTCCACTCCCGAGCCAGTCCGCGCGCGCGCGCGCTGGCCGCACCCCCAAAGCCCCGCCCCAGGCGCGCGCCCGCCCACCGCGCGCCACGTGCTCGCTGGAGGGCGGTGCGAGGGGCCGAGCCGACAAGATGTTCTTGCTGCCTCTTCCGGCTGCTGGGCGAGTCGTCGTCCGACGTCTGGCCGTGAGACGTTTCGGGAGTTGGGGTCTCTCCGCCGCAGACATGACGAAGGTGAGAGGCGACGGCTCGCTCCCGGTGCGCCACTGGGGCCGTGGCCGGGGGCGACTGGGGCAGCGAGGCGGGTCGAAGTCGTGGTTTCCGGGTGTCCACGCCAAGTTGCAAAAACCAGTTAAGATAAATTCTCTCCTTGCGGGGATGGGCTTAGGCCACTGAGGACCCCATTGGTCGTATTGAGGGCGCGCTTCCCCTGCTCGGGGCGAGGGAGTAAAGGCTGTAGCCGTTCTTTAGCCGGCCCCGCTCGGCGCCCCCTTGCTCCAATCGTCATCCGCGGTCCTCGTAGTAACCCGGGGAAGGATGCGGCGGTGGGGCTCCCACTCGAGCTTGGAGGAAGCCCGAGTTTGGCAAGGTGAAAGGTTTTCTGAGGTCCCAGAGTCACAGGGCTCCTTCCCCAGCAGAAGTGAAAGATCTGGGAGTTAAGTAGCTTGGAAGAGTTTCTATAGGAAAAGCATGTCTCTCTAGAGAAAAGGGCTTTGCAGAGAGACCCACGTTTCCCAGGATTAAAGCGTCTTCCAGAAAAAAAAGTGAACTCCAGAAAATGTTGAAGGTCTCTCTTCAGATGTGAAGGATCTGGAAAGGGAATGGCTCTTGGAACCAGCACATGCTTGGGAGTCATGCCCGAGCACCAGAAAGAGTTGACTGTTCCTACAGAAGAACATTCTAGGTGGAGCTGGAGCTCCAATGTCTTGCAGGCACCTCAGTGGCGGAGGGACCAGTCGCCTGACCAGTGTTGTCTCCAGTACTGTGCCACAGCCTACCTAGATAACAGCTTCCCAGGTAGATCCATTGATTCCCGCGGAGTGAACCATCTTAAGAAAGTTAGAACCTGGCAAAGTTACCATTGCCAAGGAATCCTGTTTCCCTCGGTGGAAAAGACAGAGAGGGCATTATTCTAAGTGTCTGTGTGGTTTTGTGGAAAGACCAACTGCTGGGCGTGAAGACATCTGGATTCTCACTCAGCCCTACCGCACAAGAGCTCCTGTGTCAAAGTAGGTTTCAGTTTCCTTATCGATCAAGGGGGAATAAGACTACATGTTCTTTCCACCTCACAGAGTCGCCATGAGGCAGACAAAACATTTTTAAAGTCTTAAGTTGCCATGCAAAAGTAAATACTAAGTATTACTAGGTTTGCTTTCTCATTTCTGGTATTTGAGACCTGGGGCTTGTGAAGGAGATGAAGGAAGGGAGTGAGCTGCTAAGTGCTTAGCAGAATGCTTTTACCCCTCCCTGGGAAGTTAGTACTTCTCTTTCAGCCTCTGAGTTAACCACAGTTCTTATGTGGCAACGGTCCTTATGATGGCAGGCACAGCCATTGGCTTGACGGGAACAGCATCCTAAAATATCTGGGATTTGCACTTGAGGATTGTAGGGGAGGAAAATCTTCCTTCTATCCTCTTAGGTTCTGTGACTGGGCCTACAAAAACTGAAATAAGATGTATTAACAGGAGAAAAGGATACAGATTTCTATTTGCTGTTTTTACATATACACAGGAGTCTGCAAGAGGAAAATGAAGACCTGAAGAAGCGTTGGGCCCAAAAGCTTGTAATCCTTTTTAAACAAAGAACAATACATTGTGGGGATGTGACAAGACACAGGGGTTTGGGTTAGGGCTACTAAATTGTGGAATAATGACTAGGAAATATATGGGGTAACTTATAGAAGATAAGGGTAAGTTCAGTAGGTTTGTTTGTGCATGTCCATTTTGGTGTTTACTTCCAGTTTCTGGTGATAAGAATGTTCTCCTCTTCCTGGTACAGGGAGAGCACCTTTCTCATGGGAATTTGTATGACCTGGTTTTAGGGAGAATGAGAGGTCAGAGAGCCCTTCTGCACTTGCTGTTTCTCAAGCGCCTTCTGCTCAAAATAATCAATGTGCCAAAGTGGCATATTTTGGAGGGGCGTGTTCTGAATTTTTTCAGGATATAACTTGGTGACAAATGGATTTTTCTTAAACAAAACATCTTTCTGCTTTATATGAAAGTGAAGCTATCTCCTGGCAGTCAGTGCAAAAACCCAGGGCAAGGTCCAGGGTGGGTAGCTATGGGTCTTGCTTTGGCAAGAATCTGAAACTCTTTGGCAGGTGCACATGTAACTGACCCCAGCACCTGCTTCTTTTTTGGCTTTCTTCTGCCCTTAGGGAGGACACAGTTTGGGTGGAATTATTTGTTCCTCCTGAAATTTGGGGACTCCTGAGCCTCTTTAAGAGATCTACTTTAATTCTGTTATATTTATATTTTTTGCTCATTCGCAGGGTCTTGTTTTAGGAATCTATTCCAAAGAAAAAGAAGATGATGTGCCACAGTTCACAAGTGCAGGAGAGAGTTTTGATAAATTGATAGCTGGAAAGCTGAGAGAGACTTTGAACATGTAAGTGTTGCTTGTGTGCTCTAGTGCTTACAGTTCTTAAAGTGCCCCCAAATCGAAACAATATTTTTTCTTTTCTTTTTTTTGAAACAGAGTCTTGCTCTGTTGCCCAGGCTGGAGGGCAGTGGCACAATCTCAACTCACTGCAACCTCTGCCTCCTGGGTTCAAGTGGTTCTCATGCCTCAGACACCCAAGTAGCTGGGATCACAGGCATGCCTACCATTCCCAGCTAATTTTTTTTTTTTCTTTTAGTAGAGATAGGGTTTCACCATTGTTGGCCAGGTTTGTCTTGAACTTCTGGCCTTAAAGTGGTCTGCCTACCTCCGCCTCTTAAAGTGCTGGGATTACAGCTGTGAGCCACTGTGCCAGGACAAGAATACTCTTCTATGCCTTTCTGTCAGAAGAGACAATGCTGGGAAGTGCTCTGGCCAGAGCGGAAGTGAAAGCATGTGTCTCTGGAATGCGTTTTGGTACTTTGTGTTTCAGTATGGGTGGGTCTGCAGTTTTGGGAAGTCAGGCTATTTCCAGCGCAATCATAAATCTATTGTGAAGGACTGATCCAGAAGAATCTGGAAAGTACCAGATTTCTTCAGCCTAACCTCCTGGCTCAAATTCACTTTCCCCACCCTCTTCTCTCCCCATTGCCTTCCCACCAGCCTCTCTACCTTGTTTAACTCCCCTTTTCTTTATGAGAGACAGCAGTATCCCTAGGACAGTTAAAAGCAGCCGAAGGGTTCTGCTTCTTATTGCATGCCTGGAGTTTCAAGGGCTTCTTAAAATTTAAAATACCCGTGAATCACCTGGGGATATAGTTAAAATGACAAAAGTCTCCATAGGGCTGCAGATCCTGACAGTAGAGAAGCATTGTAACTGCAGGCTGTTTTTGGCAGACAGAAGTATCCACGTAAACCACTGCAACTGTGTATTATTCGGATGATACATAGCCTGTTAGAATCTAATAGCTATCTAATCATCAGAAAAGAGAATTTGTATCTCCTCTCAACTATCAGTTCTTCACCAGCAATACATAGAGCATTCTCAAGTGCATTAATTAATTCATTCATCTGAAAGCCAACCTGCCTTCCTTAATGGATGGCTGTCAGCTGCATTCCAGAGCTTCTTTGCTCCTGGCCTCTTAATAGTCATGAATCTGTTTTGTTTGGAAATTGCCCAGGATAGGCAGTATCCGGTGTCAGGTATCTGATCTGTAGAGAAACCACAAAGACAGCCTCCAAGCCAAACACCCCTTAGATTACTGTGTTTTTGGTGTCTTGTGTCTTTTATTGAAAAGGTTTGAGATTCATTCGATTGAGCATCAGTCTGTACTCAGATGCCTTTGTGCAGCCGTGGCATTGTTTTTCACTGTTGTTTTCAAATACATTTGTGTTAGATCTAATCTGAGAGTTTGCTAAATAGTTTTTGAGCTAGAATTTGAAAGGCCATGCATGCCTAAGATATCTGAGCTGGGCACAGTAGATTAGCAGTGTAATCTGTATTATACCTGTAATCTCAGCACTTGGGGGAGGCCAAGGTGGGAAGATTGCTTGAGCCCAGGAGTTCAAGACCAGCCTAGGCAACATGGTGAGACTCTGTCTCTATTTTTTTTTTTTTTTTTTTAAGAAAGACATCTGACTTGAGAGCAGTCTGTATTTGGATAAAAACATAAGTGAAGCAAGACTACAGAAACAGTTAGCAGAATAGTGTGATAATGCTGAGTATATAAGTGTCCTGTCCCAAGTAAGCCGAGCAAACTCTTGTTTTAAAACGACTATTTCCTCTTGTTTTAGATCTGGACCACCTCTGAAGGCAGGCAAGACTCGAACCTTTTATGGTCTGCATCAGGTATGAAATGAACATGATCATTCGGTAAACCCTCAGTGAGCACCTACTGTATACCAAGTATTGTGGCTGTCTAGTCATACTAAACATTTTGTGTTGGATTTTATGATTTTTCCAGTATTAAGCAGAAGTATTTAAGATTAAGAGGCGAATTGCTATAAAAAAATACTGCATATCCTATATTACTCAATCTGAAGGCTTTCTTTATCTGGTTGTAGCTCTGGCTTACATAAAATTATTCGCAAGAGTATCCTCACTCACTCTGCCTCTCAAACATGGAAGTTATAAAATTTTGCCAGGATACAAGGGCTTAAAGGAAAAAAAAAACAACCAAATTTCACCATGAGTTTAACCCTGTTGCCATGGTTAAAGTAATTGTGTGGGACCTCAGTGAGTTTCCACATGTAGAATTCCCTGCTGGAAAGGACGCCTGAAAGAAACAAAGTGGTTGATTTGGTGTTATCTGTGGGACAGGACTTCCCAAGCGTGGTGCTAGTTGGCCTCGGCAAAAAGGCAGCTGGAATCGACGAACAGGAAAACTGGCATGAAGGCAAAGAAAACATCAGAGCTGCCGTTGCAGGTTATTTCACTTTTTAAGTTTAAAGAATCCTAAGGATCCGCTGTTTATGATGACCTCTCTTTCCCCCTTTTTGTCCTTCTACCAACCACCCTCCCCTTACCACGTTCACACAGATATCATTCATCTTAACAAAAATTCAGTTCCTCTTACTGAATATGCTTGGCCTTATGATAAATACAGGTAAGCTAATGGAATTTTATTTTTAATATATCCGTACCTTGTTTCGGCGTTTTACTACCATTTGTTCGCTCTTGTAGTTTCAGAGCTGTGTTCTACCAGAAACTAGCGTGTAGATTTTTTGTAATGCCACCCTGGTGTTGCCTGACTTTTAAATAACACAGAGTCATCAGATTTTACAAATAAGGAGAGTAAGGAAGCAAAGTGTGGCATGCCTGTCTATCACTAGCCAAAGGCGTGTGCCTGTACCAATGTGTCCCAGGCAAACGCCATTGAGTCACTTAGCCTTAAGCAGCAGGACGGGTCTAATACTGAGGAGAGCTGTGATTAAAAATGTTTTAGAAGACATTTCTGAAACAGTGATAATTGCCTTGATTACTCTCTAGGCCTGTATATGTTATAAATGCTCATTAACTTTACTTTCAGAGTTCATTGAAGTGGTTATTTAATAACTTCTATTTGGGAGTTTTTGCTGACCTGATCTTCATAACATGACATGTTAATAATGGACTTTGCTGAGTTCCTTGTCTATAATTTCAGCATCATCATTTCCCTGTCATTTTTAATGTGAGACGCTCTTGGCAATTGGGAAGCTTCATCAGGAAATCATAGTGTTTCAGAAATTATCCTAGGAATAATTGCCACATGCTGAGAGCCTGTACTGCTCTGTGAGGAGCTATTCATTCTCTCCTTCAGCCTGTCCTTACCACCACCTAGGAGTGAGGTATTCTGTAAAATGCACTCACACTCTCATTTTATAGAAGAAGAAACAAGGTTCAGAAGAGTTGGGTATCAGGGCTGGGATTTGAACCCCAGGTGTGTTATGTCAGCACGCCACACCATGCCTCTGCTGTCTGCTATTCCAGTTGTCTTAGACTGACTCCAGTTTTCTAATTGCTCTGTCCTTTCAAGCGGGGTGCAGGCAGATTCAAGACCTGGAGCTCTCTTCCGTGGAGGTGGATCCCTGTGGAGATGCTCAGGCTGCTGCAGAGGGAGCCGTGCTTGGTCTCTATGAATACGACGACCTAAAGCAAAAAAAGAAGATGGCTGTGTCGGCAAAGCTCTATGGAAGGTGATGGAAGGAAATTAGGAGGAGGGTGGTCCTCCCTGGCGTTCTGACAGCCTGGCCTTTGGGATATGAGCTGCTGCTTTTCAGCACCCCACACTGCTGCATGGCTTGGCTGTGACCTCCCCATTGCCTCAGCCATTTTAATAATGTGGTCACAAGCCCAAGCTCTGCTCCTGGCTCTCCGCATGTGCCTGTTTCCTCCATGACTCCCTGACCCCACCTTGTTTGCTGGTTACAAGGAAGCCATACGAGGTAGCTCTTACCTGAGAGGGAGGAATGACATGACAGACATGTCCCGCAGGTTTCAACCCAGATGTGTTCGTTTAACTGGCACCTGCTGGCCTTGTGCTAAACGCAGGCGTCACACAGATGAAGAGATCCTCTGGGTGCTTGGTCCTTGCCCTTGTGGGAGGACCCATCTGTAGGCAGATCATTGAGCACCTATTACATGCCAGCCTTATTGCGGGTTTTGGGAGATGAGGTCCCTGCCATCAGGAATAAACCAGATGAGACCTTCAGCAGATGGTGCCAAGCACAGTGGGGGCCCGGCACCACCCGAGGGTTGGCAGCTGTGGGGAGTGGGGGAGAGTGCGGGCTCTGCAGCCAGTCAGCATGGGCTTAAGTCCTGGCTCCACCACTTACTCGTTGGGGGACCTTGCTGGTTACGTGACTGAAATCTCTGTGCTTCGTTCTCTGCATTTGTTTAGTAGAGTTGTAATACTGATTTCATAGGGTTTGTGTCATCATCCAAAAGAGCACATCAAGTGGGGGGCACCTGGTAGGCCTTCCAGGCCATCTACTGTTATATACCCATCTCCATGCTGCCACAGGAAGAGCCAGGGTGCCTGTATCCTTTCTCTTCTAAAGCTGGCCCTGCTTATGGATGGGTTGGAATTTGCAGCCCCGACCTAGGTAAAACAAGGCAGAAAGGTCTTCAGTGCCACATTAGAGCCATTGCCACACGCTTGCTCTGCAGTTAGCACCTGGGGCTGCGCCATTCCTGATCAGTGAAGGAGAACAAAACGGGCCTCTCTGTGGAAGCCTCCTCCCTTCATTTATGTGATAGATTTAGAGCTTAAAAGACTCCACAGCACAGGCCCTTTTTTATGCAGTTTGAGGATTCTGAAGGGAAGTGCCTGACCAGGTACCCTCTGGTTCTGCTCCGTGTGGCCATGTTTTCTGGCTCTTTGCACCATACCGTCTGTCTGCTGCCCTGGGTCAGATCACAAAAAATGAATCCAGGTCCTGTGTGCCAATTGTTTTTCATTTGTAGTCTTCCTTTTTTATTTTCTGTAAGCTAAGAGCATCTCCTAGTTGCCAGGTGGTCAGAGTTCTTGAGAGGTTGTTTGACAGTCACTTTGTCTTTCTTCTGCCAGTGGGGATCAGGAGGCCTGGCAGAAAGGAGTCCTGTTTGCTTCTGGACAGAACTTGGCACGCCAGTTGATGGAGACACCAGCCAACGAGATGACGCCAACCAGATTTGCTGAAATTATTGAGAAGAATCTCAAGAGTGCTAGTAGTAAAACCGAGGTCCATATTAGGTAATTCAGGATTGTGTCACAGATGCGGGATGTTACAGCCAGAAGGAGCCTTTGGGATCCTAAAATCCAGCTCCCTCACTATTTAGAGGAATAACTTGAGACCAGAGATTTGAGATGACCGGCTGGAGGCCGCATGGGAGCTGGAATAGAGCTGAGAGAGGTTCTTTCTATCCTTGTCTTTGAGAGAGAGAGAGTGTCGTGGTATACTATGTACATGTATGTTTCATAACCGTGTTATTTGGACACAGTTAACATACCATACAATTCACCAATGCAAACTGCAGTTAAGTGATTTTTTTTTTTTTTAAGACAGTATCTTGCTCTGTTGCCCAGGCTAGAGGGCAGTGGCATGAATGGGCTCAAACTCCTGGGCTCAAGCCTCCTACCCTAGCCTTCTGAATAGCTGGGATTACAGGTGTGTGCCATCATGCCCAGCTAATTTCTTAATTATGGTAGAGATGGGTCCCGCCATGTTGCCCACGCTGTTCTTGAACTCCTGGCTGAAGCAGTCTTCCCGCCTTGGCCTCCTAAAGTGCTGGGATTACAGGCATGAGCCCCCGTGCCTGGCCTGATACGTAGAATCTTCACGGAATTGTGCTACCATGACCACAGTCAATTTTAGAACATTTTCATAACCCCCAAAAGAAACCCTATACCCGTTAGCAGTTACTCCCTGTTTCCCATTTTCTGAAACCATCAGGGATGGACACTTCAGTTGCTTTTTTGGATACTATGAATAATGCTGCTGTGGGCATTGTATACAAGTTATTGTGTGAACATACTTTTATTTCTTTTTGGTATATGCCTGGGAGTTGAATTGCTGAATCAAATGGTTTAATTTTTTGAGAAACTTAACATGATTTATTTTGGTGAATTCTTTCTGTCTTTACTTTTGTACACAAATGAAGAACACAGCATGCCTAACTAGGCATGGGATGAGAATTTCTGCCACATAGATTCCCTTAGCTAGACTCCAGTATTGCTGCTCCCAGGCAGCCCTGAGTGCTGTATCAGTGGGAGGCTGTTGGAGCCGAAAGGCTCCCCATCCAACTCCATCACTCTCTTGGGATCTCCAACCCCTTAAGCAAATCAACTCAGAGAATTTGGGAATTTATGATTAAAACAAATTAACAGGTATTTGTTGTTTGACCTAAAGAATTTTTGTCAAAGTTGTTTCCCGAGGGTACTTCCATTTAAATTTTTTTTTTTTTTTTTTTTTTTGCAATGGAGTTTCTCTCTTGTTGCCCAGGCTGGAGTACAGTAGCACAATCTTGGCTCATTGCAGCCTCCACCTCCTGGGTTCAAGTGATTCTCCTGCCTCAGCCTTCCTGAGTAGCTGGGATTACAGGCATGTGCCACCACACCCACCTGTTTTTTGTTTGTTTGTATGTTTGTTTGTTTTTTAGTAAAGACAGGGTTTCTCCATTTTGGTCAGGCTGGTCTCGAACTCCTGACCTCAGGTGATCTGTCCGCCTCAGCCTCTCAAAGTGCTGGGATTACAGGCATGAGCCACTGCACCTGGCTAAAAGAATTCTTTAGTATCTAATTGTAATTAGAGTTAATGTTTTTTCAGGAAAGCACCTATGGTTTAGAGAGAGTAAAGAAAAATTTATAGTCTATAGGAAGCATAGTACTTACAGCTTGATAAAATTTCTGGAATGGTTAGTATATGTTTAATCTGTAGCAATGTTTAGGTTCTATAAGATATCTTTGGTAGAGCCTCTTATTTGAGGAAGCACCAGAGCTACTTTGTGGTCAGCAAATACTGGTTATGACAGCTCTGGTGTGCCTGGAATCTGTCATAAAAATACAAGACAGTGGTCCTTGTCCTTGATGAAAGTGAGGGTGTTATAAGAAGGAATAGGCGAGTAAATGGGGTTTGCAGAGGGTGCTGCAGGAGCAGAGGGACAAGGATTGCCAAAGAATATGGAGCTGGTGCCGCAATTGTACACGCCGCTATTTGCAGCTACTCAAGAAGCAGGCAGGAGGACCAATCAAGTCCAGAAGTTCAAGGCCAGCCTGGGGAATATAGCAAGAACTGTCTCTAAAATAGAAATTATAAAAAGAATATGAAGTCTAGGCCAGGTGTGGTGGCTCATGCCTATAATCTTAGCACTTTGGGAGGCTGAGGCAGGTGAATCACTTGAGGTCAGGAGTTCGAGACCAGCCTGGCTAACATGGTGAAACCCCATCTCTACTGAAAATATAAAACTTAGCCAGGCATGGTGGTGCGTGCCTGAATTCCAGCTACTTGGGAAGCTGAGGCACAAGAATCACTTGAACCTGGGAGGTGGAAGTTGCAGTGAGCCAAGATCATACCCCTGTACTCCAGCCTGGGTGACAGAATGAGACTGTCTCAAAAAAAAAGGCTATGAAGCCTAAAGCAGAGTCCTGCACGTTGCGTAGAAGTTACAATACAGGAGAGTGGGGCAGGGTGGTTCAGCTGAGGAAGTTGAGCTGAGCAACGGGAAAAGAGTTCAGCAGAGACCAGGCAGGACACATGGGTGGGGTATGACTCGTTAAACTGAGGCATCGCTGCACTAAGCCCTCTCCAGTGTAGGTGGGTGTATATCAAGGAAAGACAGGCAGTTCTTCCACAAGGGCAGGACTTTAATCAAACATTGGGTACTGAGTTTCTGATTTAATATGCCCACATTGCACAGCTTTGGTTTTTTTTTTTTTTTGAAGTGATTTTTAAAACCGTTTTATCTTCCAATTTAATTTTTTTTTCCCTTTGAAGTGTGCTGGTCATCCCACCATGATGCAGTCCTAGTTTAATTATTTTAACAAATGGATGGCAAGTGCTGGAGGAGCATTCCTTGGCTATGGTTGTTGCTGGTCTGCGGGAGTATAGGATTTCCTTCTCGGCCTAGTTACTATGGCCAGAAATCAATACAGAGTCCTTTTGTGCTCCCAGCCTAGAAAGAAAGAGTAATATGGCATCAGTTTTCTAGTTTGCACTAAGGACTGTTTCCACTGCTACCCCACTGATCCCATGTTTATTAAGTAAGAACTAACTAGTTTTCTCACTTAAATCAAAGATACCTCAAGCTACAGTTGGAACTGTGCGAAATGGTGTGTGACAACATTAGAAAGATAGAATTCAACAATTCTAAAAAAGCAGATAAATAGGATATTTTTTCCAGTCATTAGAATATAGCTTTTATTTGCTGTTTATTGGTTGATTTTGTGTGTGTGTGTGTGATTTTTAGAAATAAAGCAGTGGACCCCTTACCTATCTTTAAGCACTCTTTGTGGTCTCAGAGCCTATTGTTTATTTTATTTTATTTTATTTTTTTTGAGACGGAGTTTCGCTCTTGTTACCCAGGTTGGAGTGCAATGGTGCGATCTCGGCTCACCGCAACCTCTGCCTCCTTGGTTCAGGCAATTCTCCTGTCTCAGCCTCCTGAGTAGCTGGGATTACAGGCACGTGCCACTATGCCCAGCTAATTTTTTGTATTTTTAGTAGAGATGGGGTTTCACCATGTTGACCAGGATGGTCTTGATCTCTTGACCTCGTGATCCACCCGCCTCGGCCTCCCAAAGTGCTGGGATTACAGGCGTGAGCCACCGCGCCCGGCTAATTTTATTTTTTTTTAGAGACAGGGCGTGCTATGTTGCCCAGGTTGAATGCAGTGGCAAGATCGTGGCCCACTGCAGCCTTGACCTCTAGGGCTCAAGCGATCCTCCCGTCTTAGCCTCTGGAGTAGCTAGGACAACCGCACATGCACCAATATGCCTGGCTGATTCTTTCTGGTCTCAAATTCCTATCCTCAAGTAATCCTCCTGCACTGGCCTCTAATTTCATCTTTATTATATCTTACCTTATTTGTTTTCGAGACAGTTTCACTTTTTTGCCCAGGCTGGTCTCAAACTCCTGAGCTGAAGCAATTCTCTCGCCTCGGCCTCCCAAAGTGCTGGGATTACAGGCATGAGCCACCACACCTGGCCTTCTAACTTCATCTTTAAATTAAAATTGTAGAAATATCTGAGTAGATTGGAGGGGGGAAATTAATTATATAGACCATAGACTATTAGTTGACATTGTTTTAGGGAGGGAGGAAATTAATTACATAGACTATAGACTATTAGCTGACATTGTTTTAGGGAGGGAGGAAATTAATTACATAAACTATAGACTAATATTAGTCGACATTATATTAGGGAGGGAGGAGATTATTTACATAGACTATAGACTATTAGTCGACATTGTATTAGGTGCCACACGACTTCTCTTAGTAACTCTATAATCTTTTGATGGAAGAGTTATAGACCTCATTTTATAGATGAGGAAATAGGCTCAGAATCAAGTGACTTGCCCAAGAATATACAGAAAGTAAATAATGGGACCTGATTGTTGAAACTTAATGTGTGTATACTTTAAGAGCTTGTATATTTACTTTTTCACACACTGTGATGAGCTTTTTCTCTTATTTTGAAATAAAGGTAACAGTATATTTACTTTTTCCCTCTTTCTGCCCTATAGACCCAAGTCTTGGATTGAGGAACAGGCAATGGGATCATTCCTCAGTGTGGCCAAAGGATCTGACGAGCCCCCAGTCTTCTTGGAAATTCACTACAAAGGCAGCCCCAATGCAAATGAACCACCCCTGGTGTTTGTTGGGAAAGGAATTACCTTTGACAGGTATTTTTTTATGGTGTCTGTGCTTTGTATTTCGGTGAATTGTTTGGATGCAGTTAAATTACTTGGTGTTTTTTGTTTGATTGAGTGTGTTTGTTTTTTTGTTTGTTTGAGACAGAGTCTCTCTCTGTTACCCAGGCTAGAGTGCAGTGTCACGATCTCGGCTCACTGCAGCCTCTGTCTCCCAGTCTCAGGCAATCCTCGTGCCTCAGCCTCCTGAGTAGCTGGGATTACAGGTGTGTGCCACCACACCCAGCTAATTTTTGCATTTTTAGTAGAGATGGGTTTTTGCCATGTTGGCCAGGCTGGTCTCGAACTCCTGGCCTCAAGTGATTTACCCACCTCAGCCCCCAAGATGCTGGGATTACAGGCATGAGCCACCACACCTGGCTGGTTTATAGTTTGATTCGAAAGCATGGTGTTCAGTTGAAGGTATACATTACTTTAAATTTATTAAGCTACCACCTATAAAATGCTGAGTATATGTCAGAGATGATCAGGTATTTTGCATGTATTAGCCGTAACTATACCCCTGTGGGCTAGGTATTGTAGACATTTTACAGGTAAGGAAGCCATGACCCAGAGTTTAAATAATTTGTTCAAAGTCCCATAACTAATAAGTGGAGTCAGAAGTCAAACTCAGGTGTGTCCTTTTTTTTTTTTAAATTTGGAGATGAGGTCTCATGACATTGCCCAGGCTGGTCATAAACTCCTGTCTCAAGCAGTCCTCCTACCTCAGCCTCCCAAAGTACTGGGGTTATAGGTGTGAGCCACTGTGCTCTCCCTAAAATGTCTTCAAATTTTTCTGCCAAGCTTTTAGTTTGTCCTCTCTGGCTGTTAAAGATTCTCCATGAGGTTGGTGGTGATGCTCTTGCTGGATTATGCTGTCTTCCCTATGCTTGCTTCAGATTATTACTTCTTTTTTTTTTTTTTTGAGACGGAGTTTCGCTCTTGCTACCCAGGCTGGAGTGCAATGGTGCAATCTCGGCTCACTGCAACCTCCGCCTCCTGGGTTCAGGCAATTCTCCTGCCTCAGCCTCCTGAGTAGCTGGGATTACAGGCACGCGCCACCATGCCCAGCTAATTTTTTGTATTTTTAGTAGAGACGGGGTTTCACCATGTTGACCAGGATGGTCTCAATCTCTTGACCTCGTGATCCACCCGCCTCGGCCTCCCAAAGTGCTGGGATTACAGGCGTGAGCCACCGCACCCGGCCAGATTATTACTTCTTATAGCTGACCACCCTAGCTCCCAGTAATCTTATTCAACCATAAGTATTTCTTAGAGTTGGAAGCTGTATCTGGTTATTTCAACCAAAGAGAGGCTGAACTGGGAAAGGAGTTCAGTATTTCCCATGGGAAGCATTTGCCACCGAAAAAAAGTTTCAGGGATGCCAGTGAGTATGAGGCGTAAAAAGGGCTACTTAGCAGGCTAAGCATGCCTGTAATCCCAGCACTTTGGGAGGCCGAGGCGGGCAGATCATAAGGTCAAGAAATCGAGACCATCCTGGCCACATGGTGAAACCCCGTTCCTACTAAAAATACAAAAATCAGCTGGGTGTGGTAGTGCACGCCTTTAGTCCCAGCTATTTGGGAGGCTGAGGCGGGAGAATTGCTTGAACCTGGGTGGCAGAGGTTGCAGTGAGCCAAGATTGTGCCACTGCACTCCAGCCTGGCAACAGAGTGAGACTCTATCTACAAAAAAAAAAAAAAAGAAAGGCTACTTAGCAAAGAAAACCAGGTTGGAGAAGCACATGAAGGGTTTCATTTTCATTTCATTTGCTTAACTACAGGACTTCTCAGGGTACAGAATGTAGCATTTTCTGTATTTCCTTTCTGATTCCTGGGAATCATGTTACCTGGAAACTACTTCGGAAAATGCCGCTAGAGAACCATAAGATGTTGATGTCCTCTTGTTCATTTTTGCGCCCTTTCCGGAATGCTTCTAGACCTGGGAAGACCCTGTCAGTGGCATGCTTGCTGGCAGTGTGGTCTCCATATATTAGCAGGTCAAAGTGCCTCCTCGTGTCTTCCACCCACTAGTTCATGTTTTTGCCTTTAAAGCATTGATCTCCAAATGATTTTCCTGGTAGAGCCCATCAGTAAAAGATTTCGAGCACATCCCTTTCAAAATATGCATGCTTTTTTACAAGTTATATGCATTATACTATTGTACTAAAGTGTATATTATAAAAGCAACATAGCAAATAAAATTTAGAAAGTTAAACTGTTTTTTGGTTTTATTTTTTAGTAGAGAGGAGGTCTCAATATGTTGCCCAGGCTGGTTTTGAACTTCTGAGCTCAAGCAATCTGCCTACCTTGGCCTCCCAAAGTGCTAGAATTACAGGTGTGAGCCACCATACCCAGCCTAAACTTTTTTTTTTTTTTTTTGTGAGACAGAGTCTCGCTGCGTTGCCTCAGCTGGAGTGCAGTGGCGCAATCTCAGCTCACTGCAACCAGCATTATATGGTGCTTTCATGTGATTGTTAACCCTCAGTTTATGTACTTTTTAAATAAAGTGATTTTGGCCATCTTCTTTGCTATTAATATTGCACATTATCCATTTCCCCATAGTGGTGGTATCTCCATCAAGGCTTCAGCAAATATGGACCTCATGAGGGCTGACATGGGAGGAGCTGCAACTATATGCTCAGCCATCGTGTCTGCTGCAAAGCTCAATTTGCCCATTAATATTATAGGTAAGTGGAGCAAGGGATTACATCTCAGAGAGCTTCTGGATTCCAGACAGGTGGGAGAACAGAGACAACAGACATGATGCCCCTAATCTGAAAAGATAAGAAATGATTTTTAAACAGTTATCAAAGCAGAAGCTATTTAGCTCAGATAAGTGTTTTACTGTCTGAGCTGATTGAGCTAAATGTATCTTGCAACCAGTGGGCTGTAACTGGAATTGATTTGTTTTACTTCTGCAAAAAGTGGTTAGCAGTCAGGAGCACAATGTCAGGTTTGTAGTTGACATTATGAAATTTGCCCAGTAGTTGGGGTGGAAGGACATTGTGGCTCATTGACTGACTGCCTTGTAGGATTGTGGCCAATAAAATGGTGCAACACACAGAAAGCTCCTAGGACAGAAAAAGTGCTCATTATTTGGCAGTTCTTAGTAATGGAGGATGCAAACTCCCAGGCACGGTGCTGGGAGTCTGTATAATAGCATTGCTCACACTCATTTCAGAGGAGACGGAGGAGGAGGAGAGAGTCTTAGGTTACATGACAATGCCCAGTGTCATGTCTGTTGTACAAGGAAGGTAGATTAGAATCCAGGCCTGTCAGACATAACCCCCTCCTTCACTATCATAGCCCTTTTTTTCCTGAACTATTTAAAAGTCAGTTGCAGACACCATGACATGTCCTCTAAGAAAAAGGACATTCTGTGTAATGACAAAACCATTATCTTTTCCAAGGATTAATGCAGTAACCTAATTCTTTCCAGTTGTATAAAAAATGTCCATTTTACTTACTTATATTTAGTTTTTTTTTTTTTTTTTGAGATGGAGTTTTGCTCTTGTTGCCCAGGCTAGAATGCAATGGCGCAATCTCAGCTCACTGCAACCTCTGCCTCCTAGGTTCAAGCAATTCTGGCCCATCCTCCGAAGTATCTGAAATTACAGTCATGCGCCACCATGCCCGGCTAATTTTGTATTTTTAGTAGAGATGGGGTTTCTCCATGTTGATCAGGCTGGTCTCAAACTACTGACCTCAGGTGATTTGCCAGCCTCAGCCTCCCAAAGTACTGGGATTACAGGTGTGAGCCACCGCGCCCATTCTATATTTAGTTTTTAAATCCAGAAGCTAACATTGCCTTTGGTGCCATGTCCCTTTAGATTTCTCGAGTCTAGACCCTATTCCTATTTTCTTCCATGGCATTAGCAGTTTTGAAGGGTCTAGGTTTGTTTCATGATATTCTGCAACTTGTATTTAAATTGCTTCTTAATTAGAATCAAGTTAGACTTCTTTGGGCAGAATGCTACGTGGTGATGTGTACTTCCTGTTGCTGACACATAATGTCAGTTATGTCATTGGCGATGTTAAATTCGATCACTTGGTTAAGGTGGCCTTTGTATGTTGCTTCTCATGGCTCACAGGTGACCTCTTGTCTCATGAGTGGCATATTTAGACCCAGCATATACTGTGTGCTTTCATATATTCTTTCCAATAGGTCTGGCCCCTCTTTGTGAAAATATGCCCAGCGGCAAGGCCAACAAGCCAGGGGATGTTGTTAGAGCCAGGAACGGGAAGACCATACAGGTTTGTACATGCAAGACACAGCACTGCCCATCTGGCATTCCTCAGGAATCCCACAGTAGCCACATAACCACAGCTTGAACGGGTGCAGAGCCCCAGCAGCATATGAGGGGAGGGTGCTGTCTTTAGTGCTGAGTAGCCTTTCTTTTCCTTTTCCTTTCCTGTAATAGGGTCTCGCTGTGTCACCCAGGCTGTAATGCAGTGGCGTGAGCATGGCTCACTGCAGCCTTGTCCTCTCCAGGCTCAGGTGATCCTCACACCTCGGTGTCCTGAGTAGCTGGGACCACAGGTGCATGCCACCATGCCTGGCTAATTTTTTGTATTTTTTCTAGAAGCAGGGTTTTGCCATGTTGCCTCAGCTGGTCCCAAACTCCTAGACTCAAGCGATCAGCCTACCTTGGCCTCCAAAGGTCTAGGATTACAGGCGTGAGCCACTATTCCCAGCCCCTGAGTAGCTTTCCTTGCAAAGGCAGAAGTGTCTCTTTTTGGGATTTTGAAGAATGTTTTTCCAGTCTTACTGTTCCTCCCACTTCCTGTATGCCGTACACACACATTTCCATGAATTTGCAGCCAGCCCTGCAGAGTGCAGCAAAGCAGTAAATCTGTGGGCTGTCATCTGGATATACCTGTGCTATGAGTGACTTTTTTCCATTTTGGGTATTGAGGTGGAAAACACCGTCCTACATCATGGGCTCTGCATTCAAGGGGATGTAGCAGCAGGTCCTCCGGGTGGCACGTGCATGCACATGTGTACAAGCCACCCATGATGACTGGACTGCCATTTAAAAGAAGGGAATATAGGCCAGACGCGGTGGCTCACACCTGACAGATCCCAGCACTTTGGGAGGCAGAGGTGGGCGGATCATGAGGTCAGGAGCTCGAGACCATCCTGGCTAACATGGTGAAACCCCTGTACTAAAAATACAAAAATTAGCCGGGTGCAGTGGCTCATGCCTGTAATCCTAGCACTTTGGGAGGCCGAGGCGGGTGGATTATGAGGTCAAGAGATCGAGACCATCCTGGTCAGCATGGTGAAACCCCGTCTCTACTAAAAATACAAAAAATTAGCTGGGCGTGGTGGCGCATGCCTGTAATCCCAGCTACTCAGGAGGCTGAGGCAGGAGAATTGCCTGAACCCAGGAGGCGGAGGTTGCGGTGAGCCGAGATCGTGCCATTGCACTCCAGCCTGGGTAACAAGAGCAAAACTCCCTCTCAAAAAAAAAAAAAAAAAAAATTAGCCGGATGTGGTGGTGTACGCCTGTAGTCTCAGCTAATTGGGAGACTGAGGCAGGAGAATCCCCTGAACCCGGGAGGCAGAGGTTGCAGTGATACAAGATCTCGCCACTGCACTCCAGCCTGGGCAACAGAGTGAGACTCTGTCAAAAAAACAAATGAAAAAAAGGGAACATAGTTAGGAAGTGTTACTAAAGTTGCAAGAGTTCTCAATTCTAGGATTCACAGTGCCATGTAGCTGTAGCTTTCTTAAGCTCTTTAACCTTGTTTTCAGAAATCTTTACATTTTTCCCCTTCATGTTATGAAGTTGTGGGTAAAATGGACTAGACATTTTTCCATTTATTTTGGCTTCCAAAGTCATCAACCTTAGGTCATCAGCTCTGGCACAGGGATTATTATATTATTATTATTTTTTAATTTTTAATTATAGATGAGTTTTCACCATCTTGCTCAGGCTGGTGTCAAACTCCTGGGCTCAAGCCATCTGCCCACCTCTGTCTCCCGAGGTGCTGGGCGATTATTAAATCATATTTACTCTCCAGATTAGATATGTTCCTATTCTCATTGAAGTGTACGAATGGCTTTGATAATGACACACGTCACAGTAGTTTTTTCCGAATTTTCCATCGAACACTGTTGCAGGTGTCTAGTTTTCACATTCGTTACCCATGCTATCACCGTTTCTGTTTTTGACACTCTGCAGGTTGATAACACTGATGCCGAGGGGAGGCTCATACTGGCTGATGCGCTCTGCTACGCGCACACATTTAACCCAAAGGTCATCCTCAATGCTGCCACCTTAACAGGTCAGACCACACACTTGCCTTGTTTTTGTTTGAAGGAAGTCTTGTTTGTTGCATGGGTTTCACACACTATAATTTGGGCATTATTTTGCCAAAATTTGGCTCCGTCCATTCACATTCAAAGATCTTTCACCAGAGGAATTGGTCTGTAGTTTAGTTGTAAACTGTTTTGAATATTAGGTTTGTTGTTTTAAAACATTCCAGGCTGTACCTTTATTTTTTATTTTTTTTGAGATGGAGTCTCACTCTGTCGCCCAGGCTGGAGTGTGGTGGTGTGATCTTGGCTCACTGCAACCTCTGCCTCCTGGGTTCAAGCAATTCTCATGCCTCAGCCTTCCGAGTAGCTGGGATTACAGGCGTGCATCACCACACCCGGCTAATTTTTGTATTATTTTGAGACAGAGTTTCACTGTTTTCACCCAGGCTGGAGTGCAATGGCACGATCTTGGTTCACTGCAACCTCCACCTCCTGGGTTCAAGCAATTCTCCTACCTCAGCCTTCTAAGTAGCTGGAATTACAGGCACCTGCCATCATGCCCAGCTAATTTTTGTACAGGGTTTTTGCCAGTTGGCCAGGCTGGTCTTGAACTTCTGACCTCAGGTGATCCACCTGTCTTGGTCTCCCAAAGTGTTGAGATTGCAGGCATGAGCCACTGTGCCTGGCCTGGGCTGTACCTCTAAAAAAAGAAATAACAAGTGGGCCAGATCAGCTCATCTAGAGTGACATCTAAAAATGATGTTAAGAGATGGTTTCGGGCCGGGTGCAGTGGCTCAGTCCTGTAATCCCAGCCCTTTGGGAGGCTGAGGCGGGCGGATAACGAGGTCAGGAGATCGAGACCATCCTGGCCAACATGGTGAAACCTCATCTCTACCAAAAATTTTAAAATGAGCTGGGTGTGGTGGCATGCACCTGTAATCCCAGCTACTCAGGAGGCTGAGGCAGGAGAATCTCTTGAACCTGGGAAGTGGAGGTTGCAGTGAGCCAAGATCATGCCACTGCACTCCAGCCTGGGTTGCAGAATGAGACTGTATCTTAAAAAAAAAAAAAAAAAGAAAAGATGGTTTCTGTTACAATTAGCATTTAATACAGATCTGAAAAGATTAATGATAAATCCACAAATCAATAGCTTTCTTTTACTTTTTTAAACTAATTGTAATGTATCTGATACCCTCTGAGTTTTCAGAGCTTTTCTTTTTTGTTTTCCCCAGAACTTTTTATACTTGATCTTACAATAAACACATTTTATAGGGTAGCAAGATCCTCATTTAACAGAAGTGACACAGTGTGAAGTCTGAGCTTTAAGGCCAGGCTCAGGTGGGACTCCCAGCTGTGCCACTTACTGGTCAGTTAGCCGTGGGCAAGTTCCTTGGCCCTTTTGAGCATTAGTACTTGGGGACTATTCCATTTGCCTGGAGGAGTTGTAAAGACTAGAGGGAGTTTTTGGAAAGCCTCTTTAACACAGGCTGTGACGCCATCAACCCTGGAGGGCCGGGAATAAATTCCTAAAGAGATGACAAACAAGTGTTGTCTTACTGCCAAATCGCAATGTTTATAATCTTTCATCTAAAAGTTCTTTTCTAGTAATTCATCCTGACTCTACCTCCCCCCCCTTTTTTTTTTTTTTGAGATGGAGTCTCGCTCTGTCGCCTAGGCTGGAGTGCAGTGGCGCAATCTCAGCTCACTATAACCTCTGCCTCCTGGATTCAAGCAATTATCCTGCCTCAGCCACCTGAGTAGCTGGGATTACAGGTGTGCACCACCATGCCCGGCTAATTTTTGTATTTTTAGTAGAGACGGGGTTTCACCATGTTGGCCAGGATGGCCTCCAACTCCTGACCTCATGATGCACCCACCTTGGCCTCTCATAGTACTGGGATTACAGGCATGAGCCATTGCGCCCAGCCTTCTACCCCTTTTTTAAAAAAATTAATTTCTGAATCTTAAAGTCATACTTTACCTCTTTTGAGAGGAAAATTAGATTATTTTATATCCTTTGGTTTTATTCTTGCCTGATCATGTTGAACCTTTACTTTAGCAGAAATCATGTTCACTTTTATACGTAGGTCTAAAAATAGTCCACAGGTCTATTGCTAAGAGTTCTTTTTCAAAGCTAGCATTATAGTGTTTTCATGGTTTTTGGTCTCCCTATTCAGTTTAGCAAACACTTGAAGCTGAAAAGTAGAGGTTCTCTGGTGGGGGGTTGGCGGGGAGGCAGTGGCGGTGAAGCGGGTACCCCCTCACTGTAAATGAGGAATCACAGAGGATAGATACATCAGACACATCCAAGTTTTACAACTTTAAAATAACTCTCATAATTACCACTTGAGAAATACTTTTCCTAGATGCTTAGTAGCAGCATCCTACTCCACTTTTTTTCTCAGTCTGAGAGGTTGAGAAGGTAGGAAAGTTGGCCCTTAGTAACCAAGGGTGACCTTATGGGTGAGCTTTCAGACCGCGCTGGGTGATGCTTCCCTACATACTGCTGAGCCCCTTCTGAGTTCCAGAAGGTCAGGTTCAAAGAGGAGAATAAGAACCAGTTTCTAACCTCAGGCTCTTGATAGGAAGAAGTACACAGTCTTCAGAAATAAAAGACCTGATTTTAAAACTTGTCCTACTTTTTAATAGCATGTGACTTTGGACTAGGCTTTAGTTGTCTCATCCATAAAAGGGATATAATAGCACTTCGTTTACAGGAAGGATTCCTGCGAAGACTAAATGAGATGATACTGGTGTCTCTGGCCCAGAACATCACAGACACTGAACAAATGTTAAGTGTCCTTTGAAAGACAGGCCGTACTCCAGATTGTAGGAACAGTGACATATTCGGGGATGGCTATCCAATCACGGTGCTTCTCTTCATTTTCTTACTGCATAGGCATAATTTAGTATTCAGTGAGTGTGGTGCTATCTTCACTTTCCTTGGGGCTTTGATTCTTCTAGATTATGAGCAATTCTGGTAACATCGATCAGTGAGCATCACAACACAGGGCTCCACATGTGCCTTATAAATGAAAATGGGGAGTATGCCTCTGCTACTAGTAGTTCTGAAATGGGTGGTGGTAATAGTTCTGGAATTATAGAAAATAAACTATTTAAATATATAATGAAATCATCTTTAGAGCTGTGGTCCCAAGTGGACCAAGTTAGATATTTATGTCTGCATTTTCTGTTGCTTTAAGGAAAGGTAGCATGTTCTTGTTTGAGGGGGATTGTCCACCTTTTCTATGACAAATTTTAAAACTAATGAATGACTCTTATGGGGTTGATTGAAATATTTTGAGGACAAGTGAATAATTATGTAAAAACCCACTAACTTGTAAAGTATTAATGGGTATGTATATGTTGTCCTTCAGTATGCATGGGGGACTGGTTCTAGCATCCCCTCTCAGATACCAAACCCACAATGCTCACATCCCTTATGTAAAATGGCGTAGTATTTATCTATAACCTGTGTACTTCCTCCAGTATACTTACATCATCTCTAGATTACTTACACTACTTAATACAATGTAAATGCTATGTAAATATTTGTTACACTGTATTGTTTAGGGAATAATGACAAGGAAAAAAAGTCTGTATGTTTCAGTACCCATGCAACCATCTCCCTCCCTTAAAAATATTTTCTGTCTGCTTTTGGTTGAATCCCTGGATGCAGAACACATGGATATGGAGGGTTGACTAGTTAATATCTTCAAGTTTCAGTTTTCCTTGGGAGAGATGCTAATGAGCAGTTTCATGTAAAGACATGGTTAAGAATTTAAGGAGCAACCTGGCCATACTTTGCATTACAGGGAAGAAATGCCACCTTATGAAGACATAGCCCAGTTTCAGTGCTGTCTCCTCTGACATTCCATATGCCTGTCCTGGTATTGGTGGTGGGTTCAGTGCTTATCCTGGTACTGAAGGGTAGTAAGGTTTGCTTTTCCTTTCAATAAATACTTAAGCTCCTTTATGCCAGGCAGCGTGCTTGCTGGGCCCACTTGACTTCCTTACATATGAGCCAGGCAGATAACAAACGAGACTGTTGGAAGCCAATACCACAGCGAAAGGAGGCAGCACTAAGTGGCTGTACCTGCTTGTCTCTTCTCAAGAGGACCTGCAAATCTGCATTGTTAAGTTGATTTTTTACAAATATGCTAATTAATGTAAAAATAGAAGTCAGCCAATGGGACATAACTTTGTTGGAGGAAAAAAACTAAAGATGAAACAAGTAAATATGATGCAGTCATGACAGACATCAAATTCTTATAGCAATACTTAACTGAGATGTGATTAAAATTACTGACAAATTAGATTCCTCAATGACAGTAGTATGTAAATTATGATACCTCCATATGGTGGACTTTTTTTTTTTTGAGACGGAGTCTTACTCTGTCACCAAGCTGGAGTGCAGTGGTGCAGTCTCAGCTCACGGCAACCTCTGCCTCCAGGGTTCAAGCAATTTTCCTGCCTCAGCCTCCTGAGTGGCTGGGACCGTAGGCACGTGCCACCATGCCCAGCCAATTTGTGTATTTTTAGTAGAGACGGGGTTTCGTCATGTTGGCCAGGGTAATCTCGATCTCTTGAACTCATGATCCGCTCACCTCAGCCTCCCACAAAGTGCTGGGATTATGGGCTTGAGCCACTGTACCTGGCCAAACTATTTTTAAATAATTAAAGATACTTTCAAACATTTGTTTATAAAAGAGGAATTTGTTTTTTCTTTTTTTTGAGACAGAGGCTCACTCTGTTGCCCAGGCTGGAGTGCAGTGGCATGATCTCAGCTTACTGCAACCTCCGCCTCCTGGGTTCAAGTGATTCTTCTGCCTCAGCCTTTCAAGTAGCTGGGAATACAGGTGTGTGCCCCCACACCCAGATTTTTGTATTTTTAGTAGAGATGGGGTTTCACCATGTTGGCCAGGCTGGTCTTGAACTCCTGACTCAAGTGATCCACCCATCTTGGCCTCCCAAAATGCTGGGATTACGGGAGTGAGCCATCACACCTGGCCAAAGAGGAATAAAATTTTAAGGCATAAAAGGAAGAACACATGCTTGAGCACATATAGGATGGTGTTAAGTGTTTTTTATGAAAGTGTAGAAGTTGGGCTGGGCATGATGGCTCATGTGTGTAATCCTAGTGCCTTGGGAGGCTGACATGGGAGGAACACTTGAGCCCAGGAGTTCAAGACCAATGTGAACAACATAATGAAACTCCATCTCTACATTTTTTTTTTTTTTTGGACAGAGTCTCACTCTGTCATCTAGACTGGAGTGCAATGGCACCATGTTGGCTCACTGCACTGCAACCTCTGCCTCCTGATTTCTAGTGATTCTCCCTGCCTCAGTATCCTGAGTAGCTGGGATTACAGGCATGCACCACCATACCCAGCTAATTTTAGTAGAGATGGGGTTTCACCATTTTGGCCAGGCTGGTGTTGAACTCCTGAACTCAGGTAATCTGCCTGCCTCGGCCTCCCAAAAGTTCTGGGATTACAGGTGTGAGCCACCATGCCCAGACCAAAAAGAAATTTTTAATTATCTGGGCATGGCGATGTGTACCTGTAATTCCAGCTACTCAGGAGGCTGAGGCGGAAGGATCACTTGAGCCCATGAGTCTGAGGCTGCATGTAGTGAGCTCTGATCACACCACTGCACTGCAGCCTGGGTGACAGTGAGACCTCTCTCAAAAAAAAAATTTAGAGGTCTGGAAGGAAATGTGATAAATAAGTAACAGTTATCCCTAAAATGAAATTATTGGTAAAATTCAGTAGGCTGTTTTTTTTTGTTTGTTTGTTTGTTTTTTTGCGTTTCCTAATAATTCAAGTGAATTCTGGCTTGAAAACATAAAAATGTGTTAAGTATGTACAGGAAAGATTTTTTAAGCTTATCTATTTTTGAAAATGAGGAAGCCATTAAATAGGGTAAGTACTAAGGTTTGTTTGGGTCTCCATGGCAAGAGCCCATTCTGCCTGGAGAGACTGCACTTGACCTGAGGCCTTGTGTCTTACAGGTGCCATGGATGTAGCTTTGGGGTCAGGTGCCACTGGGGTCTTTACCAATTCATCCTGGCTCTGGAACAAACTCTTCGAGGTAGGAATAATATTTGTATATCTAAATGGTGGGGTTGATGAATAAATTATTCTAGCCTTAGAAGGATAGACTTCTTCAACCCCTGTGTTAAAATGATTTTTATGCTGCAGGTTTGCCTTTGAATTGAAAATTAACCACAGCAATAAATTCAGTTCGGTGGTGTTGGGTTTTCCACACATGCTCCTAAAGGAGGGGTCGAAGGCACCCTGCTCTCCTCTGGTAGCCTCAGAATCATGTGAAAATGTCTTATGAACTCTGTGGCCATTGTTTAGAATCCCTGAGGTTTAGAATCCCTGAGGTAGAAATGGTTTTGAAGATGGCTTTGTGGGGCAGTGTTTGTGACTGCGTGCTATGAGTCATGTAAGGAAGCTCGCCCTGCAGTGATGAGGATGTCTTTAGACCGCTGTGCTCTGTGCCTCCCTCCATGACCCTTCACAGCCAGCCTCTTCTCAGCAGTCACCCTTGTTTACACACACACACACACACACACACACACACTCTCCCCCCCTCACTTACTGCCATCAGTTTTCACCTTCCAGCACCACTGTTAGCCTAATTCACAGTCTTGAGGCAGTAAGTGACTCTGGGATAATCCTCTCTTGGGCTGCCTTCTCCTATGACTCTCCTGCTTCCCTCTCCGGATCTGTTCGCTTTGCCTGCCCTTTGGCTGGTGTTCAGTTCGAGACCGTAGGCTCTTCCTACTCTACACAGTCCTCACAGGGACACTCCAGCTGGCATGTGTGCTTGATGGCTCCCTCTCTCTCCTGAGCCCCAGCCTCTGTGTACCCACGTGGCTGCTAGATAGCTCTAGCCAGCTGCTACTCATTCTTTCAATTAGTAATTAATGGGAGCTTACTCTGTGCCAGTGGGGGACAAACATAAAATGTCCCCAATTATAATCTTGAGGGTGGTTTAAGGTCTAAACTTATTTTCACCCTAAACTGCTTCTCCTTCATATATGTCATTCGTGAAGCCCAGTCCTCCCAGCTCTGCAATATTCAGCTCCATCATCTCCTTCCAGGCCAGGCCAGGAACCTCTCTTCTGGCTCCCACAGAGCCATTATCCCTCTCTTTCATGGCACCCACACATTGTTGTTTTGACATTTTTTTTTTTGAGACAGAGTCTTGCTCTGTCACCAGGCTGGAGTGCAGTGGCGCAATCTCAGCTCACTGCAACCTCCGACTCCCTGATTCAAGCAATTCTGCTGCCTCAGCCTCCTGAGTAGCTGGGATATTAGGCATGTGCCACCATGCCCAGCTAATTTTTGTATTTTTGGTTGAGACGGGTTTTCACCATGTTGGTCAGGATGGTCTCTATCTCCTTAACCCGTGATCCACCTGCCTTAGCCTCCCAAAGTGCTGGGATTACAGGCGTGAGCCACCGTGCCCAGCCTATTTTGACTTTTTAAAAACATTTAAGCTTTAAAAAAAAAAATCTCAGTTATATGTGCATAAATTAACAATCAGCAGCCCACAGTCTGTTTTCCAGAAGGCGGCCACTTTCAACCCTTAGCTGATTCATCTAATTACTTATGTCTTAAAATAACAGCTTATATTGCCACTTTTTGATTTTTCACTTTTAGGTCTTATCTTTGACTTGTTACCAGTGAGTTAAATAATCTGTTTATGTATCTGTTTCTCCTACTGGCCTGTAGGCCCTCGGGTGGCTTCAGCACACCTGATGGTGCTCACTAGTTCAGTAAACGATGAATTAATGAGTGAGTGGGTAAAGAATGAATGAATGAATGAATGTGGTCACCTTGTCTCAGGATTTCAGTGATACAGGTCCAGTCATGTGTTTCTATCACATTGAAGTGACCAGCCTCATGAGAACCCTTTCACCCTAATCAACCCACAAAGCCTGTAATTGTAGTTTGATGATTTTACCAAAATGCCCTACAGATTTGTGAAACTGCTTCACAGCATTCCTGGTTTCTTTTATAGTTCTAAAATAAATCTTTTAATGAATGGACACAATTCTGAAACCTATTTTATAGTTTCATGTTTTAGAGTAACAGCTTAGAACAACTCTTCTTTCATGCATTGAGCATCTCAATGCCGTGACTTTCCCAGAACCTACCTCGTCCAGTCTTCCAACTGTCATACCTGTTTCTTCTCTAGGCCAGCATTGAAACAGGGGACCGTGTCTGGAGGATGCCTCTCTTCGAACATTATACAAGACAGGTTGTAGATTGCCAGCTTGCTGATGTTAACAACATTGGAAAATATAGGTATGTAAGATAAGCTAAATGTACATTTATACAGTCATCCTTGATTGCCAAAAGTTTCCATTTTATCCCCTTATAAAAGGTTTAACTATTTAATTTCCTTTTGGTGTAGTGTTTGTAAGGTTTTTAATGTCTTGAATTTCAAGCATTTCTTCAACCAGGTCTCAAAATTTGCATGTTTCCAATCTAAAGGTAATTTTAAATGAATGGTAAGGGTAAGAGATGGAAAATATGGGAATTCATTACCATAGCAAAAAGGAATCTAGAATTTATCCTTTACTGCTTAAAGCAATATCTGAAAATAAATATTCTGAAAGTGATATGTGAGTTAGCATCTTAATAGGTCCTATAAGCTTGACTTTTGTTCTATAGAATGTACTTACCAAGAATGTGAGATCTCTGTGCACATTTACATGGGGTTATAAAGTCCTTTTTGTCGTTCTCTTCAGGTCTGCGGGAGCATGTACAGCTGCGGCATTCCTGAAAGAATTCGTGACTCATCCCAAGTGGGCACATTTAGACATAGCAGGTGTGATGACCAACAAAGATGAGGTTCCCTATCTACGGAAAGGCATGACCGGGAGGCCCACAAGGACTCTCATAGAGTTCTTACTTCGTTTCAGTCAAGACAATGCTTAGTTCAGATACTCAAAAGTGTCTTCACTTTCTGTCTTAAATTGGACAGTTGAACTTAAAAGGAAAATCTTTCAGAGGAGATAAAAGATGGTATTTTAAAATGTAGGACACAATGAAATTTGTATGCCTTGATTTTTTTTTCATTTTACACAAAGATTTATAAAGTTAATCTTACTTGGCAACAATTTTTAAGATATTCTATAAATGATTAAAATTTTTAGAACTTCTGAATCACTTTTCAGAGTTTATCTTTTTAATTGAGAAGCAAAATTGTACTTCAGATTTGTGATGCTAGGAACATGAGCAAACTGAAAGTTACTATGCACTTGTCAGAAACAATAAATCCAACTTTTTGTGCTCTCTGATATGGCTCTGATACTTACTTACATACTGCTACAAACCCAGTAACTTATTACTATAATATCATTCGTCTCTGTAGCCATGTTATATGAACTGCCGGATTAAATTGGGGCACAGTGCCTTACGCATTTTCTCAATGTTCATCATCCCTTAAGGGTACTCAGTGATTGAACTCATCAGTTTGTGTAATAGTGACTTGACACGTGATTTCCAAAATGAATCAGTCAGAATAATGTTAACTAACCATTGTTGACTTAACAGCTGCCAGGCACTGTCCTCAGCGTTTTCAGGTATTAAATTATTGAGTCCTACCCAGTGAAACAGGTACTTTTATTACCTTCAGTGACAGATGAGGAAAATGAGGCACAAGAGGTTTAATAACATGCCACTGATGTCACAGAACAAGTAACTGGTAGCTCAGAGTTCAAGCCAGGTGGTCTGATTGCTGCACTGGTACACCACAATGCTCTTTTTCAGTTCAGTGACTTGAACGGATATAGAATTTATTTGAAATACTTAAGTAAGAAACATGACCATAGGCCAGGCACAGTGGTTCATGCTGTAATCCTAGCATTTTGAGAGGTCAAGGCAGTAGGATTGCTTGAGACCAGGAGTTTGAGACCAGTTTGGGCAACACAGTTAGAGCCTTGTCTTTTATTAAATTTAATAAAGAAACAAGCCAGCAACAGTGTGTTGAAAAGAAACAAGACCATAAAAGGGATTGCCACCTGAGCCCAGCTACTCAGGAGGCTGAGGTGGGAAGAGCGCTTGAGCATGGAGGTCAAGGCTGCAGTGAGCCCCGATCATGCCACTGCATTCCAGCCTGGGCAACAGAGCAAGAACCTGTCTCAAAAAGGTGTGGGGTGTGGTAGGGCGGTGGGGATGCAGTGGCTCATGCCTATAGTCTCAGCACTCTGGGAAGCCATGACAGGAGGATAACTTGGAGCCCAGGAGTTTGAGACTAGCCTGGACAACATAGTGAGACCCTGTCTCCATGAAAAATTTTTAAGAATAAGCTGGGTGTGGTGGTGTACCTGTAGTTCCAGCTGCTCAGAAGGGTGGGGCAGGAGTATTGCTTGAGCCCGGGAGTTTGAGGCTGCAGTGCTCTAGCTGGGGCAACAGAGCAAGACCCCATCTCTTAGAATAGCAAAGATCTGGAACCAACCCAAATGCCCATCGATGACAGACTGGACAGGGAAAATGTGGCACATATACACCATGGAATATTATGCAGCCATCAAAAATGATGAGTTCGCGTCCTTTGTAGGGACATGGATGAACCTGGAAACCATCATTCTCAGCAAACTGACACAAGAACACAAAATCAAACACCGCTGTTCTCACTCATAGGCGGGTGTTGATCAATGAGAACACATGGACACAGGGAGGGGAGCACTATACACTGGGGTCTGTTGGGGGGAAATAGGGGAGGGACAGCAGGGGGTGGGGAGTTGGGGAGAGATATCATGGGGAGAAACACCACATATAGGTGAAGGGGAGGAAGGCAGCAAATGACACTGCCACGTATGCACCTATGCAACAATCTTGCATGTTCTTCACATGTACCCCAAAACCTAAAATGCAATAAAAAAAAAGAGACTGTCAATGGGTCAAACTGTTTGCTCATCTCCTGAGACTATAACCAATCAACATAATTCCATCAGTGCAGACTTAGAACAAAGCTCTCCTTTTTTACTTTTATATCTGATGAATCAAATTATCCATCAATGGGATCTGTGGCCCTTTTGTTTAACTTTGAAAATGTTTGCCAGGAAAAGCTCTGTTACTGTTAATTTTAATATTTAAGAAATTTGACATGTAAGAAAACATTGTGTATCTAAACTGGTTTATAGAGGGAATGGAAATAGGTATGCATGTTTGGTATTTATCAGAATTAAAGAAAACCTGGTGAGTGTAGTAAGTAAACACAGGTTTCCCTGGTTATCCATGTTCAGAAGTCACTTCATCAGGAAAGATGGAATTAGAGGGTTGGAATTACAGGCTTTTGAAGGAAACTGAATACAGATTTATTCTGAGTGATACAGAGCCTCAGCAGGGCTTTGATATAATTTTTTTTTTTTTTTGAGACAGTTTCACTCTCACCCAGGCTGGAGTGCAGTAGAACGATCTCAACTGACTGCAACCTCCACCTCCTGGGTTCAAGCGATTCTCATGCCTCAGCCTCCCACATAGCCGGGACTACAGGCGTGAACCACCACGCCCAGCTAATTTATGTATTTTTAGTAGAGACAGGTTTTGCCATGTTGCCCAGGCTGGTCTTGAACTCCTGGTCTCAAGTGATCCGCCCGTCTCGGCCTCCCAGAGTGCACTGGGATTACAGACGTGAGCCACCGTGACTGGCTGAGATGAAATTTAATAGTTGTCACTGAATGTGCATTTAGCTGCCAGAAACTTCATGAACCCTGTCTCTACTAAAAACACAAAAATTAGCCAGGCATGCTGGCGTGCACCTGTAGTCCCAGCTACTAGCGGGGCTGAGGCAGGAGAATCACTTGAACCTGGGAGGCAGCGGTTATAGTGAGCCAAGAATGTACCTCTGCACTCCAACTCTGGCCTGGGTAACAGAGCAAGACTTCTCTAAACAAAACAAAGCAAAAAAAGTTGCATTCAAATCATACTAACATTCCATTCCCAACCAGTTGGTTGTTGAGCAAATCATGGCATTTATTTGACCCAAGTCTCACCACTGATCTCTCAACTCCCCTAGTACAAGTCACCATCCTCTCTGCAGTTCTAGATTACTGTCTCACTGGTCTCCCTGCCTTCTCCACTTGTTCTCCTGTTATCCGTATGGCTAGAAAGATTATTTTAAAACATAAATAAGGCCAGTCTCCGTGGCTCATGCCTGTAATCTCAGAACTTTGGGAGGCCAAGGTGGGAGGATCACTTGAGGCTTCAAGAACTCAAGATTAGCCTGGGCAACATAGTGAGACCTTATCTCTAAAAATTAAAAAAAGGAGTCACATCGTGTCACTCCTTAGCAACTTAGTCTATGTGAAGCACCATATTAAACCTCTACATACGTTATCTTGTTCTTAGTAATTTTTCTAAGGCAGTGTTCTCTCATCTTATAAATGAAGTGATGGGTTTTCAGCAAAATTCAAAAAATGTCAGTGCTTTTTTTGTGCAGTACTCTAGGGGGACTGCAAGAGAAATACCACTGACCATGCTCTCAGGAAATTTACATTGAGGTTAGGTAAACTGGATATTAGAGACTTGAAAGGCTGGGCATGGTGGCTCACTCCTGTAATCCCAGCACTTCAGGAGGCCGAGGTAGGTGGATTGTTTGTGCCCAAGAGTTCAAGACCAGCCTGGGCAACATGGCAAGACCCCATCTCTACAAAAAATTAGCCAGGTGTGGTGGCATGCCCCTGTAGTTCCAGCTACTTGGGAGGCTGAGGTGGGAGACTCACTGGAGCCTGGGAGGTGAGAGTTGCAGTAAGCTGTAATTGTGCCACTTCACTGCAGCCTGGGTGACAGAGTATGACTCTGTCTCAAAAAATAAAAATGAAATGTGTATATGTATATATATATACACACACACACACACACATACATATACATGAGACTTGCCAAAAAGTAAAATGATGCCACTCTTTTTACTAATTTATTCCTTATTTTGGAAAACAGAGTATTAGTTTTAATAAAGATACTATTTTTGTTAACATGTAATGAATTTATTTTTTTTATTTTATTTATTTTTTTTTTTGAGACGGAGTTTCGCTCTTGATACCCAGGCTGGAGCGCAATGGCGCGATCTCGGCTCACCACAATCTCCGCCTCCTGGGTTCAGGCAATTCTCCTGCCTCAGCCTCCTGAGTAGCTGGGATTACAGGCACGCGCCACCGTGCCCAGCTAATTTTTTGTATTAGTAGAGACGGGGTTTCACCATGTTGACCAGGATGGTCTCGATCTCTTGACCTCGTGATCCACCCGCCTCGGCCTCCCAAAGTGCTGGGATTACAGGCTTGAGCCACCGCGCCCGGCCATGAATTTATTTTTAAATGACTTTTTAAAATTCTCAGTTTTAACTTATAAATATTAGCAGACATAACCCACATAAACAAAAACTTTGGGATCCTCAATACTTTTTAGGCATGTAAAGGGGTCTTGAGACCAAAACTGTCTGAAAACTGCTGGAGTAGACTTGTTTCCTCCGGGCACTTTCTTCTGGTTCCTTCAGTCACCACATATTAATTATGTCTATCTATGCCAGGCACCATTCTAGATTTTGGGGATACAGGTGAATAAGATGGGCAGGCTCTGATGTATGGAACTTATATTCTAGTTGGCATGTGTATGATAGAGAGAGAGGAGGAAGAGGAGGAGGGTAGGTGATTTAGTTAGGAAGAAATGAACAAGGTAATTTCAGATTACATAAAAGCTGTGAAGAAAATTAAACAGGGTCAAGTACCCAGGAGTGGGGATCTAAGTCAAACTGAGGCTGGAAAGATGACTTGATTTGAGCCTGATTGGCAAAGGGAAGCTCCTGCTTTTTCTCTGAACATTTCCGCCCTGGCTCACTCCTCTGGCACTGAGCTTCCTGTGGTTCCTTAAATACACCAGGTAGGATCCTTCTTCAGGGATCCCTCGGTGTAGAAAACACTCCTAAATTTTCATGCCAGTCACTACAGTCCAGATCTCCTTGGAGGGGCCTTCTCCAATCACCTATCTCAAAGAACACCCCTCCATCACTAGCCATCTCCTTACTGGGTTTCATTTTCCTTCCCAGCTCTTCTGTCTACACAATATTGCTATATATTTATGTGCTTGTCTCTCTCCTTCCAGAGATTTGGGGTGATTGTTATAACCCCCAGATCATTAAATAGTGCCTGGGAAATAGAGGGCTCAGTTTAAGTGTGCTGGGTGATAACTAAAATCAGATATGATGAAAAAATGTTATTTGGCTTCTAAGGAGACAAGTAAGTGGGCCGGGTGCGGTGGCTCACGCCTGTAATTCCAACACTTTGGGAGGCCGAGGCGAGCGGGATGCCTGAGCTCAGGAGTCCGAGACCAGCCTGAGAAACATGGCGAAACCCCATCTCTACTAAAATACAAAAAATTAGCCGGGAGCGGCGACCTTCGCCTGTAGTCCCAGCTACTCGGAAGGCTGAGGCAGGGGAATCGCTTGAACCAGGGACGCGGAGGTTTGCAGTGAGCCTAGATCGCATCCCTGCACTCCAGCCTGATGACAGAGCGAGACTCTGTCTCCAAAATAAAAGAAAAGATAAATAAGCAATTTTTTTTTTTTGAGACGAGTTTTGCTCTTGTTGCCCAGGCTGCTGGAGCAATTCTCCTGCCTCAGCCTCCCGAGTAGCTGGGATTACAGGCATGTGCCACCACGCCCGACTAATTTTGTATTTTTCAGTAGAGACGGGGTTTCTCCATGTTGGTCAGGCTGGTCTCGAACTTCTGACCTCAGGTGATCCGCCCGCCTTGGCCTCCCAAAATGCTGAGATTACAGGCGTGAGCCACCGTGCCTGGCCTAAATAAGCAATTGTTTAAAAGCAGATTATTAAAGGATTAGCAGCCTCGTGCATTTTCTTATGCTGGTATTCCGAACACTTTGGGAAGCCGTGGCGGGAGAATCACTTGAGCTCAGGAGTTGGAGACCAACCTGGACAAAATGGTGAAACCCCCGACTCTTCTAAAACTAAAAACTAACTAACTAACTAAATAATAGCCCCGCGTGACAGCACGCACCTGTGGTCGTAGCTACATGGTTGGCTCAGGTGGGGGGATTGCTTGAGCCCGGGAGTTCGAGTCCTGATCATGCCACTGCACTTCAGCCTGGGCGAGACAGAGCGAGACCCTGAGAAATAAGAAGAGAAAGAAAAAGATTAGCACAGTGACTGTCTCTTCGGTGTAACCATAAATATCTAAAGAGAACAGTGCCGGGCACATTGGGAATCTCAACAAAGTTGTTTCCGTTATCCAACTCCGACCAGAAGTTCGGAAGAACTTTGCCTGTCTTGTTCCCGCCATAACCAATGACTCAACAAGTATTTGTGGAGTGGGTGACCCTCTCCTTTTATCAACGGGTAAACAGCCCGCGGAAAGTAAAAGTGACTTAGCCAAAGTCTCTGCAGGCATTCGGGGCAGAGTCAGGACTAGAAGAGTAGTATATACACTAGCATACATAGTATCCTGACTCTCGTGGTAAGGCTTGCTCTACTGTAGTTATTAATTCCCCTGTCCACACAACCAGGTCTAATCTGGCGAAAGTTTTCTAGTCTTTATTTTATTTTTTTATTGTTTTTTCTTTTTCTTCTTAAGTTTTCTATTCTTAAGCTAAGAAAAAAGGAAAAGACATGTAAACTCTGTTTTGCGATAGACAAGAAGACAGAAGAATCAAAAATCCTGCTTCCGGCGGCGCAACAAAATCCTCCCACCTCCCCGTCCTGTCACGTGACCACGCCTGGTACGCCAGCCACGTGACCTTTTGCGCCGAATTCCGCGCAGGCGCAGCTGACCTCTCGTGTGCCATTCCAGACATGGCGGCTCCGCTAGGGGGAATGTTTTCTGGGCAGCCACCTGGGCCCCCACAACCCCCGCCGGGCCTCCCGGGCCAAGCTTCGCTTCTTCAGGCAGCTCCAGGCGCTCCTCGACCTTCCAACAGTACTTTGGTGGACGAGTTGGAGTCATCTTTCGAGGTAATATAAGACATAGGAATCTTTGTCTCCAGCCTTCCCTTTCTCCTGAAACGTGAACCGCGCGTGCTCGTATCTCTCCGGGCATCTCAGCAGCTAATTTACAGATAGGGAAACCGAGGCTTAAAGAACTTAAGTCACTTGCTTTAGGCTTCCCAGTGGCCGGTATTCAATTCAGGTCGGCTGCCGGAGGCGCGTAAACTGGACGTTTCTGGAAACGTGGAGTCGGAAGTTTGCCTAACCCCCAACCTTGGAACCCTTCCAGATTCCCAGCCGGCTGTTGCCGTACCAGCCGGTCCTTGGTCCCATCCCTGAGCCCCGTTTCTTGCATTCCTACATGTTTAATAAGGGGCTCAAGCCTTTTCGGAGCTTAAAGTTTCACTGCTGTGTTCTGTCTCCTTTCCGCTGGACTTCACCCTTAAACGATCCTGAAGTAATGGGACTCTTAGAGCGGAAATTGACTTCAGTTACCAGGCACAGCCTGGTACTAGGGGTTGAGGAAGGAGGAATGTTGGCGGTTGGGGAGGGAGGGAGGCAAAGATGACCCAATCTCCGAGTTCTGCCCAAGGAGTTTACCTTACGGCAAGGAAGGTGAACTATGTATTGAGGGACGATGGAGAGGTGAAAATAAATGCTTTGGTGATTTCCAGTGGTCTTTAAAGTGGAAGATGAGCTACTCGTGTGTAGTGATGAAGTAATATAACTTCAAATTGGAGTTAACTTTTCCACATTTTAAATCCCAGTTTTGTGACTTTTATACTGTATCTAATAGCACAGTAGTACATGAATATAATTTATAAACGATATTATTCAGGCTGTATGTACCACGGGCTGTACAAATATTTAGAAATAAATGATATAAAGGACAGAGAAATCTGCCCTATTTGGGAAGAGGAGGAGAAGGAGACACCTTTGAGGTAGTGCTAAGTGGTAAAGGAAGGGGATGGTGAGCTTTAGAGCAGAATCTAGCATTGTTCTTGAGGTGAGGTGGCTCTCAGTCATGGGCACTTGCAGAAAGACTGGCCCTGTACAAGTCTTAGCCAAAGTTGACTCCCAGCACCCTGCTGACAGTGGCTGCTTGTTGCTCTTGAGATAAGACCAAGATGTTTAGTGTGGTCTCCCAGGCTTTGCATGTTGAGTTCTCTCCTTCATGCTCATTTCCTCTTACTCCAGCCACACAAGGCTTTCCCACACGTACCATTTGTTTTCTCTTTGGGCTTCCAGGCCCCTCCTCAGCTCATTGCATCACTTCTTCAGTGGACCCTTCCTGGCCTTCTTTTTACCAGGCTCCATGAAGTCAGAGACTACCTGTTTTGTACCCACACTCTTCACATTTTGTATCCTGTAGTGCTAATACAGTGGTAGTAGATAGCAACTGCTAGATGAATATTTGTCAGACATTGAAGGAGCCTTTACTGTGGTGCTGAATATTTGTCAGACATTGAAGAAGCCTTTAGTGTGATTGCCTGTGCACAGAACTCCTTGGCTGATTCACGTATGCGTCCGTAGGTGTCCTTTAGAGAGAAGTCCCTCTGGGACTTGATTATCCATACAGGGAGTACGGAGAAAACCAGTCCCTGCCTTCAGGAAGCTTGTGATAAACGGCAGGCAGTTGCCTTGCTGTAGGATGAGTGCTCTGTTAGAAGAAACCTAGAATACTGTGGGAGCACATATGGGCATGTACATCAAAGGCGGCTTCCTAGAGAGCGTGAAAGCCAAAGCAGCATTTTGATTTAGCCAGGTGAAGGGGAGAGGGAGAGGTGCTAGCTGGATCCTCTGCTGCTGGGTGATCACCTGTCTCATCTCGTCTCAAGATTCAGTTCAAAGGCCACATTTTCATTGGAATTTTTCCTGCTTCTTTCCTTGTGTTCTGTGTGAACCTCAATTTTCACAGCCTCCTGTGGCACATGGCAGCACCTGCTCACCTGCTTCTCATTCCTATTGGGGTACCACCTCTTGAGGTCTCTGTCTTGTTCATTCTAGCTGCTCAGTACATGCTCTTTGATGGAATGAGTTTATTGAGCTCATGCACTCTTGATTTTGGAGGGAATGTTGGAGACCATCTAGTCCCGTTTCCTCCATTTAATGGATAGAGAAACTGAGGCTCAGTGAGGGGAACTAACTTGCTCAAAGCGAGCCATTGGGTTTGTGGAAATGAGGACTAGCACTTACTTTCCAGGCAAAGGCTCTGTTGTAGCCATGCTTTTAAAAAGCTGTTCTCTTCCTAGGCAGATGCTGTGGCTCACGCCTGTAATCCCAGCACTTTGGGAGGCCAAGGTGGCTGGATCCCTTGAGGTCAGTTCAAGACTAGCCTGGCCAACATGGTGAAACGCCATCTCTAACTAAAAATACAAAAATTAGTGGGCTGTGGTGGCACAGGCCTTAATCCCAGCTACTTGGAAGGCTGAGCAGGAGAATTGCTGAAACCTGGGAGACAGAGGTTGCAGTGATCCAAGATCGTGCCACTGCACTCTAGCCTGGGCAACAGAAGAGACTCCGTCTCAAAAAAAAAAAAAAAATCAAAACTGTTATTTTTTTCTAGACTACCACACATTTTCTTCTCAGTACAGCTGTCCAACTGTCTCTAAAGGCCTGTATATCTTTTTTTTTTTCTTTTTTTTTCCTGAGACAGTCACCCAGGCCAGAGTGTAATGGCATGATCTTGGCTCACTGCAGCCTCCACTTCATGGGCTTGAGTGGTCCTCCTGCCTCAGCCTTCTGAATGGCCGGGACTACAGGTGCACACCACAATGTCTGGCTAATTTTTGTTTTAGTAGAGACAGGGTTTCACCATGTTACCCATGCTGGTCTTGAACTCCTGGACTAGCGATCCACCACGTCTGGCCCCTAATTTTTTTCTTAAGGGGATGGAGGGGAGTAAAATTCTTGAGATCAGATTTCCTGCCACCCTGACTGGTGGGCCTTTTTGGCCAGTTTGTGGCTGGTTGGCCTCTTGATGGGATGTTTTCCAGTAGCCATAGGTTTCACAAAAGAGGTACAGCCTATCCACATCCCAAACCCAAGAGGAATCAGCTTTCAGAGTAATCCCAGGAATGGGCAATCTGTTTTCTGATTTACTTTTTCTGTAAATCAAGTGTGGGAGTTACAGGCAGGCAGAATTTTTGTTTCTTGAAGGGCCCTCACCTGTAGTTAATGTCCTAAATTTGGGCTCAGATCTCCCTGCCTCACACCAAGTGTAGTTTGCTAATTGCTGACAGAGCTCTGCTTTCCTGCGTTTGAGGCTCCTTTCCAACCCCTGCTTGTCCACCTGCCATCCTGTTCTCTTTCTGTGCCTCCCCAATCTCTCTACCCACTTCCTGCAGTGGGCCTGGCATTTCCTTAGAGTTACTTATGGACAGAACTCCTTGGTTGATTCGCATTTGCATCTGTATGGGTGCCCTTTAGAGAGAACTCTCTCTGGGACTTTTGATTATATCCATGTGACACCAACCTTGTCCTCTTAGGCTGTCCAGTCAATCATTAATATGTGTTATTTAACACTTCCTTTGTGCCAAGGCAGTGTTCCTGGCACTAGGAGGACAGTGGTGAATAAGAGACAAAATTCTCACCTCCTAGTAGGGGACAGATAATAATGAATGAAAATAACAGGTATGATGTCAGTTAATTATGTGAAAAACAATAAAGCTGTGCTTGGGGGTGAAACGTGAGCAGGAGGGTCACCATTTAGAAAGGGTAGACCAGCTGGTCTCTCTGAGGGGGTGAAGATTGACCTGAGTCCTGAATGAGTGGTCATATGAGTTGTGTAAGCATCAGCAATAGGCCACAGTGGGGCTGGAAGAGTGTCTGGGCCTGGTGTGGAGTAAGATAAAGGGAAGGGGCACGTGGTAGCACAGAGACCAGATGTAATGCCGGCTCATTTGCCTAGCGCTTCCTCCATGGGCCTAATTGGTAAACTCAGTTTACCAGGTCTTTCTGTTGGCATGATGTCTTACCATCTCGTGCAAACACAGATGCTGCCACCCCATCAAATGACTTCAGGAGAAGTTATTTCTTCCTCTGGAATAAGATTTTTGATGTGTGAACGACATTTTTTTTCTTTCCTATGTTTTGATTACACAGGCTTGCTTTGCATCTTTGGTGAGTCAGGACTATGTCAGTGGCACTGATCAGGAAGAAATTCGAACTGGTAAGCATTCCCTTTGTGTACACAAGGTTCTTGGCTTCAGCAAGATTTCCTAGTTGCTAATTTTATACTTCATGTGTTTCAGTCCTGCTTTTATCTTAAGAGAACAGTTCAGGGACTAAAATGTGTGCACATAATCTCTATGAGCTGCTGGCTCTTAGTTCAGCTTTTTAGTTGACATCTTATATCACGGATAACGAACCATTTATAATGAGCTTTTCATATTGGTGCTAGGTAAAGAAGACCAATAGTGTGTACTGCATTTTTTTTTTTTTTATTTTTGGAGGCAGAGTTTCGCTCTTGTTACCCAGGTTGGAGTGCAATGGCGCTATCTCGGCTCACCACAACCTCCGCCTCCTGGGTTCAGGCAATTCTCCTGCCTCAGCCTCCTGAGTAGCTGGGATTACAGGCACGCGCCACCACGCCCAGCTAATTTTTTGTATTTTTAGTAGAGACGGGGTTTCACCATGTTGACCAGGATGGTCTCGATCTCTTGACCTCGTGATCCACCCGCCTCAGCCTCCCAAAGTGCTGGGATTACAGGCATGAGCCACCGCGCCCAGCTTGTACTGCTTTTTAAAAAATTTTTATTATTTTTGGAATAGGTCTTACAGAGAAAAGTGTCTTGTACGTTTTCTTATTCCCCAAGTTCTGTCTCTGGAGGTAACCAGAGCTTCTGATTTCTTTGTACCATATTTTACATGTTCTTTTTTTTTTTTTTGAGATGGAGTAGCACTCTGTGACCCAAGCTAGAGTGCAGTGGTGCAATCTCAGCTCACTGCAACCTCCACCTCCTGGGTTCAAGCTGTTCTCTTGCCTCAGCCTCCTGGGTAGCTGGGACTACAGGTGTGTGCTGCCATGCCCCACTAATTTTTTATATTTAATAGAGATGGGATTTCACCGTGTTAGCCAGAATTTTCTCAATCTCCTGACCTCATGATCCTCCCACCTTGGCCTCCCAAACTGCTGGGATTACAGGCGTGAGCCACTGTGCCCTTTCTTTTTTCAAGATACATTTTCACTCTGGTTGCCCAGGCTTGAGTGCAATGGTGTGATCTCAGCTCACTGCAGCCTCTGCCTAACGGGTTCAGGCGATTCTCCTGTCTCAGCCTCCCAAGTAGCTGGGACTACAGGCATGCACCACAATGCTTAACTAATTTTGCATTTTTAGTAGAGACGTGGTTTCGCCATGTTGCCCAGCCTGGTCTCAAACTCCTGACCGCAGGTGATCCACCTGTCTCAGTCTCCCAAAATGCTGGGATTGCAGGTGTGAGCCACCACACCCAGCCTCTCACCCTTTAAGAAAGGAGTGCAGTGGCACCATCTCCGCTCACTGCAGCCTCTGCCTTCTTGGCTCAGATAATCCTCCCACCTCAGCCTCCCGAGTTGCTGGGACCACAGTGTAAGCCACCACATGTGGCTAATTTTTGTGTTTTTATTTTTTGTGGAGAGGAGATTTTGTTGTATTGCCCAGGCTGGTCTTGAACTCCTAGGCTCAAGCAATCTGCCTGCCTCAGCCTCCCAAAGTGTTGGGATTACAGGCGTTGAGCCACTGCACTCGGCCTCTGCATAGTCTTTTTTAAGAAGATCTCATGGCTTTAATGCTGTATTAAGGTCTCTCTCTCTTTTTTTTTCTTAACCTGAGAAAAGCATGAATTATCTGCTGTTAAATGTTGGTTAACACATGAGAAGTTGGGGGTTATTATTTCCGCTGTGGCTAAGATTAAAATCTCTGAGTCGTCTATGAGAAGGCTCTGTTTTTACATTCTGATTATTCATTTATGAGGGAGATAAATGTATATAGCGTTTTTCTTATATTAATCTTTTTGGTCTTTTTTTTTTAAGGTGTTGATCAGTGTATCCAGAAGTTTCTGGATATCGCAAGACAGACAGAGTGTTTTTTCTTACAAAAAAGATTGCAGTTATCTGTCCAGAAACCAGAGCAAGTTATCAAAGAGGTATGAACTCAGTTGTCTTCTCAGCTTCTCTAGGAAGAACTAAGTGGTGCCAGGATTCCTGTTATGCTTTAGATGAGATGTGCTTGTTTCTCGCGAGTCTCAGTCAGGCTTTATAGGTCAGTGTGAAATGTGACTAGTCATCAGTGTTTGGGACAACCTGAACAAGAAGTGAAGCCAATGAGTGGGGTTCAAAAAGAGAGTGTCAGGTAGAACAGCTCTGATCTGATTTGTGTCATACATTGGCCTTCAAGGAAGATTTTTCTTAAAAGATTCTGCCATGCGAAAAACGTTAAAAACCCATTAATATGTGTAGACGCATTTTGGACAAAAACTGAGATCTGTGTCCCTAGTTGCCTTACGCATTGCCTTGCACACAGGAATCCAAGGAATCAAAAAGTAGTGTTCCGACCCAGGGTCCTTGAAACTCAGGATATCATTGATCTCAGTTGTTCTAAGCTAGGGCGTTTGGAAGTGTATTGGGGTTGCCACGATGACTTGGGAAGCTTTCATGGCGTTGAATGGGTTGGGCCAGGACCTGCCGCATGCAGTGTGGAAGAGTGAAGAACCGTCTTGCCCAAAAAGCCAGTGATACCCTCAGTGAGAAACACTGAATTGAGATTACTGGGGGCAGTTTTTGAAGTAACTAGTCCCAATTAATCAAAGTCTCTTTCCATTCATGATACCAGGTGTTGGGGATAGATAGATATTCTCATAGTTTATCATGTCGGATCGTTTCCTGATGTGAATACTTGAATAACAGTGCACGTATGTCCAAGACTGGGTCTTTAGTAAAGGATTTAACGCTGTTGTTCATAAAAAGCTCTTGAAAAATATAATTTTAGCAGTTCATAATCTGAAGTGATAGAGTGGTGTGGATTTTTTTGTACACAGTTGTTGACAACTGTTTTAGGTTCTCAGCAGTAACCTTTGGAGAGAGGTACTGGGTGGCTGGAGACTAGGATGGGGTAGAGTCTGCGTATTAGTCCGTTTTCACACTGCTGGTAAAGACACACCCGAGACTGGGCAATTCACAAAAGAAAAAAGGTTTAATGGACTCAACAGTTCCACATGGCTGGGGAGGCCTCACAATCATGGCAGAAGGTTAAAGACGCATCTCATGTGGCGGCAGACAAAAGAAGAGGGCTTGTGCAGGGAAATGCCCATTTTTAAAACCATCATATCGTGTGATACTTACTCACTAGCAGGAGAACAGCATGAGAAAGACCCGTCCACATGATTCAGTTACCTCCCGCCAGAGTCCTCCTATGACACATGGGAACTGTAGCAGTTACAATTTAGGATCAGATTGGGTGGGGACACAGCCAAACCATATCAATCTGATTTTTTTTTGGCTGCCCTTTGGTACCTTTTGAATTTTGTAACTTGCATATTACTTTCTATAAGAAAAATAAACATAGACTGGGTATGGTGGCTCATATCTGTAATCCCAGCACTTCAGGAGGCCAAGGTGGGTGGATGACTTGAGATCAAGAGTTTGAAATTAGCGTGACCAACATGGCAAAACCCCATCTCTACTAAAAATACAAAAATTAGCCAGGCATGGTGGCATGTTCCTATGATCCCAGCTACTCAGGAGGCTGAGGCAGGAGAATCACTTGAACCCTGGATGTGGACGTTGCAGTGAGCCCAGATGGCACCACTGCACTTTAGCCTGGGTGACAGATTGAGACTTCATCTAAAAAAAAAACCCAAAACAAAACATAGAAACTTGGTTTCTAACCCAAATCTATCATTTGGGTTATTCAAACAGTGGAGCCAAGCAGAGTAATGGACTTAATATGGTTTAATGGATTATTTTTGTTTTGAATTCTTAGCCTCTTAACTAACCAGAACCATATATGTTTTTCCTGAGTTTGCTCTGACTTACTCTATCGCTTTTATCTGCAGGATGTCTCAGAACTAAGGAATGAATTACAGCGGAAAGACGCACTAGTCCAGAAGCACTTGACAAAGCTGAGGCACTGGCAGCAGGTGCTGGAGGACATCAATGTGCAGCACAAAAAGCCAGCCGACATCCCTCAGGGCTCCTTGGCCTACCTGGAGCAGGCATCTGCCAACATCCCTGCACCTCTGAAGCCAACCTGAGCAAAGGGCAAAGGCACTCGGACTGTGAGTGGGCTGGTGCGTGAGGTTGGCCACACATCTTTTCCTGTGGACTTGACGTTTTGGAAGAATTCTTTGCCAGATAATGAGTTCATTTTAGTTTTATGCTCCCATTGAAAAATTTTCCACTATTTTTATAAGCTATTACTTTCTTGAGTACTTTAAGGGTCTGTAGCTTGGATAAATCAAGTAAATTTTTTTTTTGTCTTTAGCAAAGTTTTGACTGTGAGTGGGATGGCACAGATTCTTTTTTATAGTGGTTTTGCTTGTTTTTAAATTTTTGTATGACTTTTCATCTTTTTTTCATCTTTTTATGTGTGTTTCCTGGAGTTTGATAGGAAGGAAAAAAGCATAATAGCCTGAGAATTAGGAGAAGGGGATTTTAGTTGTAGGCCTTACGATAATTACCCCTCAGTGGTGAGTAGAAAAGTATGTAAATTTGCTCTGTTTTAAGACTTTAAACTACCTCAAGAAGAGGAATCTAACACAATATTTGTAATGTTTCCACAGCGCTCAGAATGAGGATTTTTTTGTAAATAGGTCAGAAGAGGATTGAACTATCTTGGGTTAGTGTAGTAATCTTACAGTAGGATCCTTAGGTTGGTGCTGACCTCTGTTTGGGGGTATGTTTATATTTTATGTGGTGTTTACTTTTTCTTTGATAAGGAAGGATGTAGTGGGAACAGTGATACCCTAACATTTATTACATTTTGCAGTAATGAATCCATTTAATGGGCAGACACTGTTTTCAGTAGTCTGACGTTGGGGGTATAGGTGAGCTCTGAGGGGCTAAAGCTTGCTGTGATTGTCTATTTCTGTTTTGAGTTTTTTTTGCATGTATCATTTTTGTTTTACATTTTGGGAGGGGAAACATTTTCTGTTAAGGAAGGTTGTTGCCAGTGGATTTGACTCCAGGGGACTAGAGTGTCATGGTGAGGGTGGAGGGGATGCAGGGTGATCATTGACTACTGAGTCTCCACAAAGAGCATGTGGCGCCTCTGCCTTTGGAAGGATATTTTGCTCTCTTGTTAGTTTTGCAGGCAACCTTGGATTCGCTGTTGAGTTGCTGTTAAGAAATGGAGACCAGCGTTGTTTCTGCCTCTCAGTGGTTAGGTTTTCTGAGTTTTATAGTCTCTTATTAGATCACATCTCTTTACCCAGAACAAATGCTTCCCTATCTTCTGACTGGCGGTACTCCTGTGGCTCTGTGCCTTGCCTCATTTTATTTTCTTCAGCCTTGAGGGCCCCTTCCCACAGGCACTGACATCCACTCGTGTGCCTGGTCCCTGAAGCCTCCCAGTACCTGTTCTGTTGCATCCTCAAGGCATGGGACTTTGATCTCTTCTGCTGCCCTTGCTAGGTTCTCCCTGGTGGGTTAGAGCTTTGTATCAGTCTCTCTGCCCCTCACAATTGTGGATTTTTACCTACTCTAATTCAATGATGCTAATGAGAATTAGACATTATTCCCCTTACATATATAGGGACCATATAGTCTTTATCTTTTTGTTGTGTTTATATATGGTATCTGGCAAATGCATCTGTGATTACCAGCCTGACACCAACAAATCCCCTCAGTTAGGATGTATAGATTAAACAAAGCTTTGAAAAGCTCATATGCTATGACCTCAAGGTTGTTAACCTGATCATCTCATGGTAATTAGAAACTCTGATTGGCAGCTTTATATTTCTTGATTAAAAACCTAAATAGACTGATTAGGTTTTAGGTATTCTTTCAAAGAGTTTCTTGATTAAAAGATTGAGAACTATCCTGTTTGGTGCTTAGTGAAAAGATTTTGAATTACTGTATGTAACAGTTACTGCCATTTCTTTATTAAATTCAGAAGCTTTTTTGCCAAATAAATAACAATTTTTCAATCTTGTCTGTTTGTAAACGTCTTGCTGGGCTATGAATAACCCTCTAAGAAACCCTCTGAGCTGCTGACTTTTTCAGAGAGAAAATCACAAGCCATCCTCTGAAGTTCCCTTCTCAACTACTGTAAATGCCCTTGGCCGAGTCACTGCCCTGGTACCGGGGAGTGGAGTATTATGTCTTGGAAGAAAGACTCCTCTCATTGTCCAGGGGTGGGTTCTGGTCTGGCGTGGTGCTTGACCTTAGGTCTGCCCATAGGCTTCAGGCTTTCAACTTCCAAACAAACATCTGTGCCACACACATTCCGTGAATGATCTCACTGAATCTTCTAGAAGGCTTATAACAGAATCAATATTGTTGTTCCCATTTTCACAGATAGATAATAAATCTGTAAAATAGAGATAAGACTAAGACCTATCCCCCAGGATTATTTTTGCAGACTAAAGGAGATGTTGAATGGGAAGTCAGTGGCAAGGGTGCCAGAATGTGTAGCAAGTGCTCTTCGGGTGTTAGTGATTTCTGTGGTTCCAGGAAGAGGAGGATTACGGACGAAGTATATGGGATTTAGGAAGTTTAAGTGGTTTGCCCACAGTCGAGAGACTAGTCTTTAATCCTTGGCAGAAGCAGGATTTGATGTAGGTTTTCACACCTCTCTTCTCTGGTCAATGTGTTGATAACAGCCTACCTACCTAGGGTTCCAGGGTGTTCTTAAGAAGCCAAGGTTGTCTTGGGTGTGGTAGCTCTTTGAAAGGTAGAAAGTTCCACCAGAAGGCCTTTCTTCTCAAATACTACTTAGTTTCTTGTCAGGCTCCCAGATGCAGATTGCCTGTGGGCTGTCACTCTCCACAGGTAAAGCTACCCACATCTTCAGGACAGGCTTTTTTTTTGAGACGGAGTCTTGCTCTGTCACCCAGTTTGTAGTGCATTGGCATGACGGGGTCCCACAGGCAGGCTCTGGGGAAAGGCCCGCCCAGCCGTCAGGTAGCCTGTGTGTTTTACGAACAGCAGCTGAATGCGCTGCCTCCTGCCAGACATTCCTACCATTGACATCAAAACTGGTGGGTGACCTTTTCAGCCATTTGACATTTCCCTCAGAAGAACCTTGCCTCCTGGCAGTTCAAGCAATTCTGTCTCAGCCTCCCAAGTAGCTAGGCTAATTTTTGTATTTTTAATGGAGACGCAGTTTCACCATGTTGGCCAGGTTGGTCTTGACCTCCTGACCTCAAGTGATCTGCCCACTTCATCTCCCAAAGTGCTGGGATTACAGGCATGAGCCACCGTGCCTAGCTCATCTTCATCTTCTTTACTTGAATTTAATTCTTTTTCATGTATCTTCCCTCTTTTCCTCTTTCCTCCTCTACCCAATGTCTTGACTGTTGACATTCCCAGGTGTTTGTTTCTGGGCCTCTGGAGGCTGTGAAGGAGCGCTGCTCAGTCGTCCCTTCAAGAAAGCAGCTTCAAGGAGTTCAGTTACACAAGCACCTGCCATTGGGGACCTGTTGCCGTGTTCCCATCCAGGCTATGATGGCTGTCACCAAGCGCAGTGGAGGTGCAGATGCTAGACCATTTCTGCCTGACACAGGACTCCTCTAATGAGCAGTCTGAGGCCAGGCATGGTGGCTTATGCCTGTAATCCCAGCACTTTGGGAGGCTGAGGGAGGCTGATCATTTTGAGGTTAGGAGTTTGAAACCAGCCTGACCAACATGGCGAAAACCTGTCTCTACTAAAAATACAAAAATTAGCCAGACATGCTGGCAGGTGCCTATAATCCCAGCTACTCAGGAAGCTGAGGCAGGAGAATCGCTTAAACCCAGGAGGTGGAGGTTGCAGTGACCTGAGATCAAGCCATTGCACTCCATCCTGGACAACAGAGCGAGACTCTGTCTCAGAAACAATAAAAAAATACTGAGCAGTCTGCTTGGGCACTCCCATCAGCCTGGCCACAACATCTTCGGAGCTGTCTTGCCCTCCTGCCTTCTTTTACCCCTGTGTTCCTTGGCCCACCAGCAGACCTACATCATAGGCTCTTGCCTTCTGTTTCCTCCTCTCCCGTTTCTCTAACATAGGTGTTTCTCCTGAGAAGGAGAAAAAAAAAACTACCTGTCCCTGACATTCAGAAGCTGACAACACTGTTCAGTCATGTTATTCTTTTATTGGACATAAACAGTCTCTGACTACCAACTCCAAAGTTGCTCTCAGGCCATGAAAATAAATCACTTCATAATTTTGTCTAAGCACATAAAAGAAAAATTCAAGGTCTGTTTACCACTCACAAAATACCGTCTTCTCCTGGTTAAAATGAGTAACAGCGTGCTTGCTTTGGCAGCACATATACTAAAATCGGAATGATACAGAGAAGATTAGCACAGCCCCTGCGCAAGGATGACACGCAAATTCGTGAAGCAGTCCATATTTTTCAAATAATTCCTTTTTGATTGTATCCTCTAGTATTATAGCTATAGGACAGTACCATATCATACCTCTGTGAATGTAGAATATCTTGTACCTGCTTTATGATACGTGCTAGCGACCGTGCTGTATCACAGCTGTTTTTAATGATGTTATTCTAGAATGTTTTCTTTCCAGATGATGATTCAGAAGCTAATTTTTAAAAATGGTGCCAGGTACCACAAAAGTAACAGAACTTTACAATTTTTGGGGTTTTGTTTTTTACCATTTTTCCCCCTTTTTTTTGAATGGAATGTGCTGGATGTCTCCATAATTTTGTTCAGATGACTGCAGAACCTGGAAAAGCTGTTGCTGCTATTGATGCATAACATACTGCTATTATTGGTCTTTTTATACAAATATATATAGATACATATATATATAATTTGAATTTTTGGAAACTTTAGCTGTGCTGTCAACTTTGGAAAAAGTATCCCAGTTTACTCTGTTGAGTTGGCATTGTACAGAAATTAACAGCCATATTGGTTTAGAAACGTTAAACTTAATTTTTTTCCGTTTGTACAGGGGTAACACACTGTATTAAATATGTAAGGTCTTATCTACATGGGTTTGATTACAGAAACTAATATTCTCTAAAATAAAATTAAAAAAGTAACAGCTGCTAATAAAAAAAAAAAAAAGGGCAGTTACAGCCTTTATCCCTACTCTAGTCCACCTTCCTGTAGATAAGATGTATTGAGATGCTCAGTCCTACAGTTGCCCTTACTCTGACAGTGTCCAATCTGAATGAATCCTCACTTCTTGAAATCACCCAACCAAGGCCAAAATCCTAAAAGAGGTTCTGACACCCTCTGTTTGAGAAGCCCTACTGTTCTCTATGATGAATGTTCTCCCTCACCGCAACAAGTAATAGACCCAACTTGTTCAAATACAGTTGTTTCTAGTAGCATTTGGCTGAAGGCATTCAGACCCCCAATGAATGTCTTGTACTTCTGAGTGTGTCTTGGGGTGTGCCTCATGGAAGACCCTACAGAGACAATTGTGACTGGATGTGGTCTGAGAGCAGGCAGTAGGATGAAGCTTGGGGACTGACTCATTGACTGTCCAACTGGCAACAAAACACATCCAGAACAGTGTGTGAGGTACGGACAGTCGCTGGCACAAGGGGGCGGCCCAGTTGCTAAGGATTCTACCAGTGGTGCCCTGGGAAAATATCCCCAGGGAGGGGAATGTGTGGAGTCAAACCTGTGGGAGGTAAGGGGAGTACTTCACAAGAGGACAGTAGAGTGTCAGTTCCCTGCAGGGGAATAGTGAGAAACTGATGAGGTGACTGAGTACCCAGGGCCTCTGTGGTTATCTCTGAGGACCTGGTAGAAATAGTCAATCAAAAACAATACTGAGGCCAGCCACGGTGGCTCATGCCTGATGCCAGCACTTTGGGAGGCTAAGGTGGGCAGATCACTTTGAGGTCAGGAGTTCGTGACCAGCCTGGCCAACATGGTGACACCCTGTTTCTACTAAAAATATAATTAGGTGGGCATGCTGGCAGGTGCCTATAATCCCAGCTACATGGGAGGGTGAGGCAGGAGAATCGCTTGAAACCAGGAGGCGGAGGTTGCAGTGAGCTGAGATCGCGGCAGTACACCCCAGCTTGAGTGACAGAGCAAGACTCCATCTCAAAATCAAACAATACTGTATCCTGGGGGTGGAGGGGAGGTGATGGTGAAGATTAGTGCTACCCTTGGAAATCTGACAGATGCCAGTAAGATGGTCCCAATCATAGTTCCATGTGATTTGTCAGCCTGATCTGCAGAATCCTGATGGATGCTGGAGAAAAATTGTCAACCAAGTAACCTCCATAACAATTGCTGGGTTGGAAATTGCATCAGTGTTAGAGCAGTTAAGGGCTCAGGTACGTGGTATGCAGCCATTGACTGAGCGAATCCATTCTTACCTACCCCAGTTAGGGAACACTTTGCATTCATGTGGAACAGAGAGTATTCCTTTCAGTTTTACTGCAGGAACATGTTAACTTCTCCACTGTCATAATACAGCCTGAAGAGACTGACCATCAAATCCTGTTGTTTCTCTCTCCCAACTTAATCCCGAATTGGATAATTTATCTCCATCTCCACTGTAACCTTTACATCATCACTGTCATCTCTAGACCACTCTGCTTTTGAGAGACTGATGGAATCATTATTCAAACTAAAATAGGAAGAATGTTTTATCTATCGAATTGTATTTTTTGTCAATAGTGTTAGAGCACAGACAGTTTCATTTACTGCTGGTAAGGGTGTAAATTGCTAGAAACTTTCTGAATGGCAGTTTGATTAAATCTAAAGAGCTTAAGTTTTAAATCTAAAGAGCTTAAGTTTGTGTCCTTAAATGCCTTCCTTGAATACTCAAGGCACATGGCCTCAAGAAAAAAATTACAGAAGCATGCAAAGATTTTGTTAACAAAGATATAATCACTGCAGGCTAGAATTTAGAAATTTAAGAAGATTTTTTAGTCATCTGCAACAAGAAAGGAGTCAAAACAGATGTAGGGTTTCAATTAGTAAAATTCTCTCCCTGCCCAGAGATTACACTGAGTTAAGCGACAGAAATGCAAAGTGTAACCTGCTTTGCTAGTTATCAGGAATTACACTATGTTGGGAAAATGTTTCAACACACAAAAATAGAACCACCTATATGTAATCTTTTTGAAAGCACAAAATAAAGAGCAATCCTACAACGTTCACTGCTGTGGTCTGAATGTTGGTATCCCTCCCAAAATTCGTAGGTTAGAACCTAATGTCAGTGTAATAGTATTAAGAAGTGGGGCTTTTGGGAAGCAGTGGATTCATGAGGGCTTCACCCTCATGAATGGGATAAGTACTCTTACAAAAGAAGCTTAGGGACAATCTCTTGCCTCTTCCACCTTATAAGGATACATAGCAGGCACCCATCTCTAAGGAATGGGCCCTCACCAGACTCCATATCTGCTGGTGCCTTGATCTTGGATTTAGCCTCTAGGACTGTGAGTGATACATTTCTATTGTTTATAAATTATCTAGTATAAGTAAGATATTTTGTTATAGCAGCCTAAACCAGCTGAGACACCCTAAGAAAAGAAAAAATATTTGGTAATGAAAAACAATATGGCATGTTACATGTATGGTGACAAGTATTTGCATTTAAAAATGTATTGGGGCCTTGTTTTGATTAGACAGGAAATTTACCTTTAATACCTAAGTTTGGTTTTCTTTCAACATGACAGTTATATTATGTAATCAGCTTTGTTTTTTTGAAGATTATGTGATTGAGGTTAATGGGAACTGAACTTTCTGTTTCCAAGCTGTCTTCATTTTACCTTTCTATAAAAAAATCAATACAAGTCAACCATTTTTATTGCCCAGTTCAAAGTTTTATTCAAAGAGCAAAGATTTGACAATGCATAGAATTAACATTGGTTTGTGGGCCACTTCCTGGGCCAGCACCGAAGACTGAAAAAGTATTTTGCCCCCTGAAAGTTGTATTGAGTCTTGTCAAATCACATTGCTCCGTCAGAAGGTAAGACAAGTCAGTGTGGACTGAGAGCACCATGAACAGCCATTGAAGCAACACACCATGAGACAGATGGCTCCAACCCAAAGACCAGAGGTTCAGGAGTTTGTTTGTTTTTATCTGTAGAGAAGGGGTCTCACTGTGTTGCCCAGGCTGATCTCAAACTCTTGGGCTCATACTATTCTCCTACTTCAGCCTCCTAAGTAGCTGGGACAACAGGCGCCTATCACTGTGCCTGGCTAATTCCTTTTGTAGAGATGGAGGTCTTGCTGTGTTGCCCAGGCTGGTCTCAAATTCCTGGCCTCAAGTTCTCCTCCCATCTCAGCCTCCCAAGGTGTTGGGATTACAGGCATGAGCCATGTGCCCAGTCTAGAAAATCTCTGACTTCAAAGAACAGACAGTCTAGAGACCTTCACAAATGATCAGGTTGACATTACAGTCATTAAATTGAGACCTGTAACTGGGCTGGGCTTGGTTATTTACAGAAAAACCTGTGGTGCTTAATTCCAATTCATGTTAACTTACATTATCTTGCTTAATCCTTTCAAAGCCCTTTTAGAGGTAGGTGTTATCCCATCTATATATAATCTGCTGCTTGTCTTAGACCACGCAAGTGAAAATATTCAATCCAAGCATGCTACCATCCATTTCTGGTAGGTTTGGTTTGTTTTCTTTTTAGTTGGCTTTCCTGTTTATTTTGAACTTTTATTCGTCTTCCTATTGAGGTTAGATGTGCATTTTGGAATTGTATCATAACATAGAAAAAACTCATCGGTGAGTTGACTAGCATCCTAAGGACAATTAAACCACTTTTAAAGTAGATCATGGAAATCACAAAGTCTGATATTCCACAAAACAGAGTGTGATGTTATGGACACTAGAAATACAATATAGGTCATTCGTAATGCTAATAACATTTCCCTGTAGATGCTTTTTAATAACACTGGTTTGTTTAATGTCAAGATACTTGTCATGAACTGTCACCATGGAAAAATATGATTTTTTTTTTCTTTTTTTTGACAGGGTCTCCCTCTGTCACCCAGGTCGGTTGGAGTGCAAGAGTCTGATCTTGGCTCACTGCAACCTCTGCCTCCCAGGTTCAAGTAATCCTCCCACCTCAGCCCCACAAGTACCTGGGACCACAGGCACATGCCGCCATGCCTGGCTAATTTTTGTGTATTTTGTAGAGACGGGGTTTCACCATATTGCCCAGGCTGGTCTCAAATTCCTGGACTCAAGCGATCTGTCTGCGTCAGCCTCCCAAAGTACTGGGATTACAGGCATGAGCCACGGTGCCAGGCAGAACAGTATGAAATGTTAATGCCAAAATTTGTTTTAGCTATCATATATAAATCATATTACAAGCATATTATTTGGTTGGTTGGTTTTAGTTCATTCCTTCAATCAGATGATTTAAAAGAAATGTTTTTCAGGTATCCTCTTTGTGATGTATCCGAAAGATTAGCTTAGAAAGAAAAGTACTTGGTAAACCATTCCTGGTGCGGAGAGCCCTGTTTCTGCTGGGCTTCTTTGGGTTGATCCGTTTCACCGTCTGGTGTCCTAAAAACAAGAAAATGTTTTTTATATGGTTTAAATATGCAATAAACAACTTAATACCCACCATCTTTTCAGAGAAAGATAACTGCTTATTTACTCTTCAAAAATACCCGAATGGGACCAGCCAACATTAGTAATGGGAAACAAGTTGAAAAGGATGGGGTTGGGGAGGGAGTGTCTAATTCCCATTTTGAAAACAGAAGATTCAGCATTGTTTGTTTCTCTGTTGTTCCTTTGAGACTTAGTGATTATAGTTCTGATAATTATGCAGGATTAACCAAACCTAAAGATTAATGGACTTCATTTTTATTTTTTTTTTGAGACACAGTCTTCCTCTGTTGCCCAGGCTGGAGTGCAGTGGCATGGTCTTGGCTCACTGCAACCTCCAGGCTCCCGGGTTCAAGCGTTCAGTGTTCCTCAGCCTCCCAATTAGCTGGAATTACAGGCGCAGACCACCACACCTGGCTAATTTTTGTAGTTTTTGTAGAGATTGGTTTTGCCATGTTGGCCAGGCTGATCTTAAAAATCTGACCTTAGGTTATCTACCCACCTCGGCCTCCCAGAGTGCTGGGGTTACAGGTGTGAGCCACCAAGCCTGGCCTGATTAAGAGACTTTAGAATTCCAAGGTGATACAGTAAATCTTGAGGAATAGTATTAGTAGTAATACTGAAACTATATTGAAGATTTCTGTGCCAAGTCCTCTGCTAAGCATGTCCTATGGATTAATGCCTTTAGTCTCACATTAGTCTGATGAGATAGATGCTGTATTGTCTTCATTTTAGAGGCAAGGATATGGTAACCTGGAGAGGTCACGTGACCTGTCCAAGGCCACACAGCTAAGAACGGGAGGAGTGTGATTTGAATTCAGACCTCCAGGCCAGATGGGGTCTACCTTTTGTGTAACCCATTCTGAAGTTTTCAGCTAAGTGATTCAGTGTCCCTTGTCTAATCATCCATGAAAAAGGGCCTTCTGGAATTTGGTACTAGGAATAGTACCCCTTCCAAATGACATAATTCTCTTCTCTTACACAGTCTTTCCTTTTGGCTAAATTATCATTTTTCAGGCAGGGCTTGTTTTGCTACTCTTTATATCACCCAAATGCCAAGTACTTAGCGGGTGCCAGAAAGAATCCTAATTTCCCTCTTATCTATGGGGAAATAGAATCAGGGCCTCTGTCCCCGACAACCCCCGGAACCTTGTGGCAGTTTTTGCATCCAGAGACTGGTTGGGTTTGTAGGGCCGGCCACAGCTGGGGCTTGGGTCCAAGCTGGGTGATTTAGTTATTGGAGGGGTATTAATCCTGGAGCTCAGATCGCCACTCAGAAAGTTCTTTGCATAGGAGGCAAGGTTCGGCACGCTGACCACGCGGCTGGGCACGTCCTCCATCTTCTTTTTCTGTTTGTATTAATGGAAAGGTTAGCACAATGCAATGCAAAAAAAAAAAAAGCATTATTGTAAAAGCAAATAATGCTCGCCCAATCAAAATTGTACGGGAGAAGAAGCAACAATTTCATTTATATACTTACATGCTATTTTTTAAAGCACTTTTCCTTCTAATCTTCATTTTGTATTATAAAGATATATATGTATATTCACAATCTCTTAACCAGAACTTCTGGAGATGGATGTGTTTTGCAACTAAATTTTATTTAAGATTTTAGAAGGTCATATAACACCCTCAGCAGGAGCTGGGTCCACCCTAGCCTCAAATGCATTCACATTTCTGGAGTGAAACTTACATTTCGTCACACTGAGGGGTACATAAAAACTACAAATGAGATCACATTAGTTAGGTCACAAGTGTTTTGTCCTGTGAACTATTTTTTAAAATACTGGGTTTTTTTTGAGATGGAGTCTCGCCCAGGCTAGAGTTCAGTGGTGCAATCTCGGCTCACTGCACCCTCCATCTCCTGGGTTCAATCGATTCTCCTGCCTTAGCCTCCCGAGTAGCTGGGATTACAGGCATCCACCACCACACCCAGCTAATTTTTCTATTTTTTAATAGAGATGGAGTTTCACCATATTGACCAGGCTGGTCTTGAAATCCTGACCTCGAGTAATCCACCCACCTCGGCCTCCCAGAGTGCTGGGATTACAGATGTGAGCCATCACACCTGGCCAAAAATACTATTTTCAAAGAGCCTTTAGGATTTTGTGATAGCCTTTAGGATTTTGTGATAACAGATAAGAGAATTGGATGTGAAAAATTCCAAAAATACGTACAGAAATAAGTGGAAGATTCTTACTCCTCTTCTTCTTCCTCCCATTACCTAGATAGAGCTGTTATTAATACTGACACATATTTACTCTAAAAATTTTGGAAAATACAAAAGCCCATAAAAAATAAATATCACACATAATCTGCCCAGCCAGATATAAACACTATTAGTACTTTGGACTGTTTCTCATGGGTCCTTTTTTTCCAATGAATATTTCTCTGAGCGTACACCAGCCCATCAATAACCTGTGATTACCTTTAAGAAAACTGAAACCAACAGAATTGTATAATGCATTAAAACCAGTACAATCAATTTACCTTCATGGAAGGAGTCAAGTATCCCGGGTGAGGATTGAAAGAAAAAGATCGATTCCGGTGGGACATTGCACTGGGGAATGCTGTGTAGTGAAATCTTCTCTCTTCCTGAAAAAGCAATACGACTGAGTCTAAGTGAACCTAACCACACAGCACTGGGTTTGACCTGAAGGAAGATGACTGTGAGGGCAGAATACAGAGAGAAGGAAAGTCCAGGGGAGGAAGGGGAAGGCAGTGAGAATCAAACTGCCAGCCGCTGACACTTTGAGGAAGCACCTTTCCTCTTGATCTTTTATGTCCCCAGCCCCTCTTGTAAAGAAAAGGGCAAGGTTATGCTTTAGGATACTGGAAATCCAATTGTTCTTAGCATGTGAAGGTAACCAGAAAGCTAATAAGGCAAAGAAAGAAAACCTCCAGGTATGCAAAGGATTTCACCTTTCTTCCTCTTGTTTACATTTGTGTTTTCTAACATATACAAACGTAGAGAAGGTAATGAAAGCCATCCCCCACTTTGCCTATTATAACCGTATGGCCAATCTTGTCTGTATGTGTCATTTTCCACTCTTTTTCTCTCCTGCTGTATTAGTATTAAATTCCAGTTATTACGTAACTTTCTCTATAAAAACAGTATTTCTAAGAAACAACGACTACTTTAAAAACTCACAATACCTGTTCACACTTAGCAAATGAGCAATAATTCCTTATCAGTGTCACCTAATTTTCAAATCACCAGGAGATACAGAAGGTAGGTGGGTGGGTGGGAGCAGGTGGAGGGGGAGACATTCCCAAGAAATGACCAGCAGGCCTTGGGTGGATACTGAATCAGACGGAGTTGGGTTCTTTTCAAGGGGTCTAGGGGTGGCTTTGCTAAGTAGAAAACAGGTAGTCATTTTTACCAAAAAGAAGAACAATAAAAACATCTATTGATTCTACTAAAATTCAAACGTAAGCCATTCTAGATTTTCTCAAATTCTGTAAGTTAAAAAATATATATATATTATTAACATCGGGCAAATGCTGTTAGACTTGGGAGTAAAATTATTTTTTTCCTTCTATTTTCCTGTATTAATTTTTAGTGAGTATGTCTTCTTTAATAATAGAAAAGAAAGGATTCTTTTTTTTTTTCTTTGAGACAGAATCTTGCACTATCACCCAGGCCAGTGCAGTGGCATGATCTCGGCTCACTGCAACCTCTGGCTCCTGGGTTCAAGTGATTCTCCTGCCTCAGCCTCCCTAGTAGCTGGGATTACAGGTGCCCACCACCACACCCAGCTAATATTTGTATTTTTAGTAGAGACGAGGTTTCACCATGTTGGCCAGGCTGGTCTCGAACTCCTGACCTCAAGTGATCCACCTTTCTCAGCCTCCCAAAGTGCTGGGATTACAGGTGTGAGCCACCGCGCCCAGTCCGAAAGGATTCTTTATAAAGCAAGATGTTAGGGCACCTAGAGAAATGCTGGGTGCAAGTGAACACTCCTCCCCGGGGAACCCGCAGTGCCCGGCAGGCACGTGGGCAAGGCGCCCCCTGATTGCCTCACCGTGAGCTGCCTGATGATGTCCTCTCTCTCCTTCAGCCGGGTCTGCAGGCGGCCTATGAGCTGAAGATCCTCGGGCCTGGACGCTCCCTTCCCTGGCTTCTCTCCAGAATCTTTCAGTCTGTTTCAAGCAGGCATGCAGTCAGGTCCCCCTTAGAGCAATTACTCAACAAGGCGGGAGAACAAGTGCACGTGATGGGAATGCCGTCCTGTGTTCAGCCTGGTCGGGGAGGCCCAGATAGCAGCAGAGGCTTAGCCAGGGCCACCCAGGGAGATGGCTGGCAGAACCCAGGATCCCAGCTCTATCAGGTCCCCTGAGGCTGCAGGGCCAGGAACCAAAGGTCCCCTGTGTGCACAGAGTGCTGCACACAGCGGGGCTTCAAGAGCCAGGGATGCTGCTGGGAGAACAGCCCAGGGCAGGAACATGCCCCCAACTCCACCCGAGGCCTGCAGGTTCTCTTAAAGCTCTGGTGCCATCTGCTGGCGGACACGGAGCATGGCCCATGGCCAGTACCCACTGCTTGCTTTTTCAGTGTGAAGCCAGGGAGGAACTGGGTGGGGAGGCGAGCAGGGCTAGGGCTGCAGATGACCTACTGACAGGAGTTGATAAGAGCCCAGGGCTTTGGGTGAGATGACCGGGCTCTAATACTGGCTCTGCTTTTTTCTAGATATGTGACCTTGGGCATCATTTCACCTGTGTGTGGGCCTCGGTTCCCTCTTCCTTAAACTGGCCATAGAACTGGGTGGTTGTGAGAATTCCGTGTGATAATGGGCCCCTGTCTTACATAGCAAGTGCCCTGTAGACTGTAGCTGGTAAAACCTTTCCTGCTGGTTTTTGGATGCTTTGCTTTGTATTGGAGACAGTGGAGAAGTTTTTAAGTACTCAGGCTAAAGGTCAGACAGGTGACATTTAAATTCACTTAATGCTGCCTGACCTTGGGCAAGTGGCTTTGCCTGTCAGGACCTGGCTTGCAGCCATCACCTCCTAAATGGTCTTCCTGCCACTCACCCCTTCCCCGTTTCTTCTCAGCAGTCAGGCCATGCCACTCCTGCCCAATGCCTTGCGATGGCTTCCCAGGGCACTCTGAACACATCCAAATTCCTTCCCATCTGGGCAGGGGTTCCTCCGCCCAGCTCCTTTCTTCCCACTCACCCTCCCTCTCACTCTGTTTAGCCACACAAGACTTTGGGCTGTTTTCAGGAACGTGAAGCAGGCCCAGGGCCTTTGCACCAGGTGTGGCATCTGCTTCGAATGCTCTTCCTCCAGATGGCTCAGGAGTGCCCTCACCTCCTTGTACTTAAATGTCACCTCTTCAAAGACGCCTTCTTTTGCCCACACTTGCCACTCCCATCCTGTCTTCTCGCACTTTCACCACCTGTTACGTATTTAACTGCTTGCTTTTTCTTTTTATTGAGACAGGGTCTATTTTGTTTTGTTTTGAGACAGAGTCTCTCTCTCTCTGTAACACAGGCTGGAGTACAGTGGTGCAATCATGGATCACTGCAACCTCAACCTCTTGGGCTCAGATGATCCTCCCACCTCAGCCTCCCAAGTAGCTGGGACTACAAGCACACACCACCATGCCCAGCTAATTTTTAAATTTTTTTTATTTTTTGTGAGACAGAGTTTCGCAATGTTGCCCAGGCAGGTCTCAAACTCCTGGGCTCAAGGGATCCTCTCTGGGCTCAAGCCTCAGCCATGCAAAGTGCTGGGATTACAGGCATAAGCCACCAAGCCCAGCCTGTTTGCTTATTTCTTATCTGAGTCCTCAGCAGAATTTGTGAGCCTATGGATACTGTCTTTGTTTTGTCCTTCGCTGTAACTCTAGAGCCTAAAGCAGTGCTGTGCATACTGTGGGTCCTTAACAAATATTTGTTGAATGAATAAATACAATCTGTGTGCATGAGGGACCAGTGGGAATAACGACTCTACCCTCAAGTACTGTTGTGATGATTAAATGAGATGATACTATTAGAACAGAGCAAATGCTCATAATTGAGCAGCCCTAATCCTTCTGATTTCTTCCAAGTGTGAGGATTAAACCAATGCTCATCCTCACAGATTCCCAGTGACCTGCAGGAAAGGGGAATACAGCCTCATAAAATGAAGGGAGAATGATGACCCCTTGGCTTGTTCCTCCCCACCCCCACCCCCCCCACCCCCCGAACTTGCTCTGTCGCTGAAGCTGGCGTGCAATGGCCCAATCTCGGCTCACTGAAACATCCACCTCCCAGGCTCAAGTGATCCTCCTGCCTCAGCCTCCCGAGTAGCTCGAATTGCAGGCGTGTGCCATCACACCTGGCTAATTTTGTGTTTTTAGTAGAGATGGGGTTTCACCATGTTGGTCAGGCTGGTCTCCAACTCCTTAGCTCAAGTGATCCACCTGTCGCAGCCTCCCAAAGTGCTGGGATTTCAGGTGTGAGCCATCAGGCCCGGCCAGAACCCAGGACTTTTCATTTGAAAACCAGGAAAGCCCAAGGCCACTGGGGTGAGTTGGCCACCCTACCAAATGGCACATTTGCTAGTCCCTCCCTGGGGCCCAAGGCCTCACTTACTCAGTTTCCAGGGCGGCCAGCCGGGCCTGGAGCTGGGCCTGAGCACTACTGAAATCTGCCACCATGGCCTGCATCTCCTTCCGGTGTTCCTGGCGGAGCGTCTCCACCTCCCTGGCCCGCTGGGCTTGCTGATTCTCCTCCAGCAACCTGTGGTGGACGAAAGCACAGCCAGGCTTGCCCAGCTCCGGGGATGGCACCCCTTGGGTTCTGGGGTTTATTCCCCTTGTTGCTGCCCAGTTTGGGAGAGCTGGGTGGGGAGAGGTTGTGAACTGAGGATACCTGTGGGAAGGACAGCTAGGATCTCCGAGTTGTGGGGTCCAGGACAAACCCCCACTGTGGGACCCCTTCTCAGCACCCTCCCATCTCAGAAGGAGAAACATGAGCATGGGGACAGCCTTCAGGCAGAAGTGATGGAGAACAGCCCTGCAGGGGAGCCCCAGAAAACACGCTCTTCACTTGGGGCCAGCAGGGAGGCGGGAGGCTGAGATTCTCTATCAGTATCGCCTGAATGCTGGGACTCTGAGACCTGGGGGGCCGCCAGTCCAGGGCGGAAAGGAGGGTGGGAGTGGGTGGGAGTGGGTGGGATGGCAGTGTTTCAGCCCTCCCACCCACTCCCGGCTGCCTGTGTCTGCAGCCTCCCCATCACTTCCTAGCTGTGTGATTCTGGGCAAGCTGCTCCCTGCTGCGCCCTCCTCTGTCAGATGCAGGTGACAGTGGAACCTACCTTACAGAATTACTGCAAGGAGGAATTGTGTTAATACATGTCCAGAATGGACATGGGATAAAGTACATGCTCATTAGTGATAATTTCTCTAGTGAGAAACAGCGGGATCTACAGAAGAGCCTCAGGGGTCTATTGCCCTCAGAGGGTACAAGCACTTTTCTTTCTTTCTTTTTTTTTTTTTTTTCAGATGGAGTCTTACTCTGTTGCCCAGGTTGGACTGCAGTGGCACGATCTCAGCTCACTGCAACTTACACCTCCTAGGTTTAAGCAATTCTCCTGCCTCAGCCTCCTGAATAGCTGGGATTGCAGGTGCCCACCACCATGCCCCACTAAGTTTTTGTATCTTTAGTAGAGACGAGGTTTCACCATTTGGGTCATGCTGGTCTCAAACTCCTGACCTCAGGTGATCCACTCACCTTGGCCTCCCAAAGTGTTGGGATTACAGGCGTGAGCCTCCGCACCCGGCCAGCACTTTTTTTGTTGTTAGGGGTAAGGTCTTGCTATGTTGCCTAGGTTGGTCTCTAACTCCTGAATTTAAGCGTTTCTCCCACCTCGGCCTCCCAAAGTGCTAGGATTATAGGTGTGAGCCACCACGCCTGGCCTGGTCCAAGCAAATTTTATGTAATATATTCCTTCCCAGGAGTGGGACCATTGCTCTTCTCACTTGGAGGGGGCTGTAATGTAAAATGGTTAGGAGTTGCTAATCCAAACTCCTTATTCTAGGGAGTTGCTAAGGTCACATGGTGAGTCACTAACCAAAGCTAAGTTGTTCCACCTTGGCCAGATGGGCTCCTGGCTGCCTCTCAGATGAGCTTCAGGTCAGTTGTTCGCTTGGGGAGGGAGGCCTCATGACCCTAGTCCAGTTAGGGCCTGAGCTCTTTCACAGCCACCTGGCCCTGGCAGGGGGAACTGTCCCTCACCAGTGAGTGTAGACTCAGAATAACCCCCGTCTCCTGGTGGCTCTCCTCCCAATCTCCACTGGGCATTCTAGTCTCCTGGGGCCTCGTTCCACATCCAGATTCCCCTCCTCACATCTCCTGCAACATCTCCATGGGGTGGCCCTTTCCACATCCAGGCCCTTCCTGGGACCTCCTTTCCACATCCAGGCCCCTCTTGGGACCTCATTTCCACATCCAGGCCCTTCCTGGGACCTCCTTTCCACATCCAGACCCCTCCTGGGACCTCATTTCCACATCCAGGCCCCTGCGGGGACCTCCTTTCCACATCCAGCCCCCTCCTGGGACCTCCTTTCCACATCCAGGCCCCTCCTGGGACCTCCTTTCCACATCCAGGCCCTTCCTGGGACCTCCTTTCCACATCCAGGCCCCTGCTGGGACCTCCTTTCCACATCCAGGCCTCTCTCAGACCTCCTGCAACTGGAGTGGCCCCAGAGTGTGGACTTTTAACAAAGCTCCCATGAGGGGCACCTCTGGCTGGGAATCCATGTACCCAGCACTACCTCAGGCCTCCAGGACACCCTGGTTCATCTCAGCGAGTGCTTCTGCCTAAAAAAGGAGGATTTATTAAGAATTCCAGCACCTCTGGAAAACTCTCTTGCTCTGGCCATTTACTGCAGCAAGAGTGAAGTAAAGTACTCACAGATGAGAAGGCAGTGGCACTCAAAGTAGCATCCTGGTGACGCTGCATCAGCATCTCCTGGGAATTTGTTAGAAACGCAAATCCTAATTCCAATGCTAATTAATCTAATTAATCCCGGTTTTCAGGCTCCACCCTGGCTCTAGTGATTCAGAAATGCCAAAGGTAGAGCCCAGAAATGTATTCAGAAAACCTTCCAGGTGATTCCTTTTTTTCTTTTTCCTTTTTTTTTTTTTTTTTTTGAGACAGGGTCTTGCTCTGTCACCTAGGCTGGAGGGCAGTGGCAGGATCTCAGCTCACTGCAGCCTCCGCCCTCTGGGCTCAAGTGATCCTCCCCTCTCAGCCTCCTGAGTAGCTGGGACTGCAGGTGCACACCTCCATACCTGGTGTTTTTTTGTTTGTTTTTGTATTTGTATTTTTAGTATAGAAGGAGTTCTTACATGTTGCCCAGGCTGGTCTCAAACTCCTGAGTTTAGGCAATCTGCCTTGGCCTCCCAAAATGCTGGGATTACAGGCATGAGCCACCACACCCCTCCCTTCCAGGTGATTCTAATGCAAGTTCAAGTTTGAGAACCATGACAACAGACGTTTCTTGAATCAGTGCTGGGTGCCAAGCATCGTTCCAAACCCTGTACACGTTCTCTCTTTCAGTTCTCCCGACAACCCTGTGAGCTAGGTCCTGTTATCCTCCCATGCTCTGGGCCAGTGAGGCATGGAGAGGTCAAGAAACTGACCCAAGGTCATGCATCAGGGGCAGAGTTACCAATGTTGACCAAAGTGCAAAGCCCAGCCTTCCCTAACAACTACAGTGCAATGGAAAGCCTCCCTGAACCTTTTTTTTTTCTTTTGAGATGGAGTTTTGCTCTTGTTGCCCAGGCTGGAGTGCAGTGGCACCATCTCAACTCACTGCAACCTCCACCTCCCAGGCTCAAGCAATCCTCCCTCCCAAGCCTCCAAAGTAGCCCGGACTACAGGTGCACACCACCACACTTGGCTAATTTTTGTATTTTTAGTGGAGATGGGGTTTCACTATATTGCCCAGGCTGGTCTTGAACTCCTGACCTCAGGTGATCTGCCTGCCTTGGCCTCCCAAAGTACTGGGATTATAGGCGTGAGCCACCGCGCCAGCCGAAGCTGGAGTCTTATCCCCATTTTACAGAGGACTCAGTCTGGGAGAGGTCAGCTGACTCTTAAGAGCGCACAGCTAGTTAAGAAGACACCACACGGTCTGAACTACTCCACAATACTGTCTCCCTGAGGTTGGATTTGATGACACTTTTGGTGTCTTCTAGGTCCAATTCTTGGTCTCATAAATGCCCTGATTTGCAGGGAACAGGACTCCCTCTTCTATTTCAAGGCACTTCCTCTGCGGTTTTGAGATCTAGAATTTCTGGCACTCTGGGACTTTTCATGAGTTCGAGGAGTAATATCTGTGAGATGCTGGCGCATTAAGTGTCTAGTGTCTTGCAAGGCAGGGTGCCGGAGGGAGTGACCCATTTCAAGTCTTAGGCTCAGTGAGCCGCTGTGGCGGGGGAGGGAGGGAGGCTGGTCGGGGGCGGGGTCGCCGACCTGCGCTGGTCACGGAGCTGTTGCGCCTCCTGCTGGTGCTGCTCCACCTCCGAGCGCAGCCGCCGCACCGCGTCCTGGAGCTGCGCGTTCTCCTCCCAGAGCCTGCATCCCTCGCTCGGACCCTGCCCAGCAGCGCCCGGTGGGAAGCCGGCCTGGCCCGGGCCACCCCGTTCCTGAGAAGGCAACCAGGAGAGCTGTTTTCAGGAGGCGCAGGGGCGGACAAGGCACAAAGGGCCCGAGCTGTGCTGCGGCGAGATGGAGATCCACGGGTGTCCCGCCCAGGCTGGAGCCCGAGACAGGTTCCTGGGTCCCCTGCAGGGACTCCCATCCAGTCTCTTAAACTTTTCCTGCTTTGGGACTTGGCCAGATCTGGCCCTTAGAGTTTAATAAAACTTCTGAGCCAAGAATGGGGCTTGCATCCAAATGAACACCAACCACACTCCACCTGCCCCAGGCCCTTGCCGTGCTCTCTACCCGAGGTGCCCGGCCTGCCTGCCTCCGTGTCCCTTAGTGAAGTTGAGTGTTCAGTGAAGTGACACTGCCTCAGTGAAGCCTTCCCCACCTCTCAGGGGAGAACTGATAAGCTTCCTCTGATAGCACCAAATCTCGCCACCAGCTCTGGCTCTGTAAGGGGTGACACGGAAGAGAATTTATGTTTTCATGCTGATTTCCTTGGCTGAATTGGGAGCTATTCCTCGCTTCATCTTTCCAACTGTGTAGCACCTAGCATGGTGTATTCTATAGGTGCCATGTGAATGCTTGCTAAACAAAATTGTTCTAGAATGTCAGTAGTTCAGGTAGAAACACAAAGATTGCTGTCCAACAGCAAATGGGGTCAGATTTAATCTGTGACTAGTGAATGTTACAGTTTTCAAATCCAAATATGCCCGACGGCTTGTGCAGGTATTTGCTCGCTGCACACCGTAATTGCACAGCTGTGTCCTGGGAGAATCTGTGACCCAGGTTCCATGTCTCTGCCTTCCTGCCCTGGGGTTGGCATGGTGGGGGATGCCTGTGGGCACCCGCTTGGCACTCTCACATGCCTAACCTGGAAGAGCAAGAGCAGGGGGGTTACTGCCCTGTGGGGACCACCCTTGACCAATGGGGGACAGAAACAGATGGAAAAATGCATTCCCCTCTTGAGTCTCTGGGTAGCAGAGATGAGAATTAGATCCCAGCAGGACAGAACTCCACTTAGCTCAGCGGTGGCCAGCTTGGGGCTGCAGCCTGGCATTGTGTCCCCCGCCCTTTCCTTTATGACTTGCTGCCCGGGCTCTTCCTCTTTGCTGACACCCCGGCATCTGTGCTCTGTGTGGGGTATCAACCCGAGACCACACTTTCCTTCTAGAGGGTAAAGGGCTTCCCTCCTCTGGGGCAAAGGAGAGGGCTGGGGCACGGGTGGCCAGGTATCGTCTCATGTACTCAGTGCTCCCTGGCTTCCATCCAGAGCCCTCGGATGAACACTGACTCCATGGCCCAGGCCCCAGCTGTCACCATCCCGCATTTCCCCTGTCCCCTTCCATTGGTACCAGAGGCTCCCACTCATCTAAACAGTTAATGGAACACGTTCTGTCTTCCCTCTGCTAGACCTAACCACTGGGCTAACCTGTGATTCATCATTTGTTAATATTTTTCGCATAAACCCAGAAATCACCTTCCTATGCTCAGCAACAGCTAAGTCTGGCACACGTGATTCCTATTGTCCCCAGGACTTTCAGCAGGACTGGGGCACCAACAGATCCTCACCATCCACAGACACTGGTGGAGACCCTGCTGAGAGCCAGGAGTGGGCTGGGGAGGCAATGAGGCAGAACAGACGGGTTATCCTCGGAAGACTCCTGATCCAGTCTAGGCAACAAGGACATCCATGAAATGGCATGTCCCCAACAGGACCAGGTGGTAGATCCTAGAGCCAGCTGAGCTGTCTTGGGAGGACGTGCTACAGGATCTCAGAGCCAGAGGGAGCCACGGTGTGTAAGGGAAGCCCCCAGCACGGGATATGCTATGCAGCATTCCAGGCAGGAGGAGTTGCACAGGCGAAGGACAAACGGAGGGTGCAGATGCCAGGTTTATGAACTGCGAGGAATATGGCAGGACCTATAGGTCATTGTCAGTGGTGGAGGCTTTTCAATGCCAAGTTGAAGCATTTTGGAGCTTTCTCCAGTGGGAGCCACCAAAGGCTTTATTAAAAGTGGTGCTGGGTTTTGGGGGAATACCTGAAGCCGTACACCATGGGCTGGAGGGAGAGAGGGCTGGGCTGTTAGGAGGTGACTGTGCCACCCAGCTAGACCAGGAATGATGGACGTGCAGGGAAGGGGCTGATGGGCAAAGTCTGAGCAGGAAGTGGAAGGAGAGTCGGGTACTGAGCCTGGGTGACAACAAGGCTGCTCCACTTAGGGGAACAGCAAGGTCTAGACGGAGCCTATCTGGGAGATGGTCTGAGAAATTCCCCTGCAGATCCAAAGGAGTGGCCCAGAGCAGCTGCACTGAGGGCCTGTCTAGCACCAACACCCTGAGATACCATTGCATCTGAATGATAAATAACATGCAGCATTTAAAACCTTTTTTTTTGCTTGACGAGACCCTGCAGGATCCCTCAGGCCTGTGGAGAAGGGTCTTCCCCACTTCAGGCAGGGGGCAGGGGAATGACTGGGTACCCAGAGCCCATTCTTTTTTTTTTTTTTTTTTTTTGAGACAGGGTCTTGCTGTGTTGCCCAGGCTGGAGTGCGATGGTACAATCATAGCTCACTACACCCTGGAACTCCTAGGCTCAAGTGATCCTCCCGCCTCAGCCTCCCGAGCCAGGATTACAGGCATATGCCACCACGCCTGGCTAATTTTAAAATTTTTGTAGAGAGAGAGTCTAGGCTATGTTGCCCTGGCTGCTCTTGAAATCCTGGCCTCAAGAGGTCCTCTGGCTTTGCCTCCCAAAGTGCTGGATTCCAAGTGTGAGTCACTGCACTCGGCCTCAGATCCCGTCTCTTATGAGGCTTCTCACTGCAGCCCTGATGCTGCTCTGGGAAGGGTGTGGCTAGGGCAAGGGCAGGGGTGCTGACCTCTGTGGCGATGGTGTGGTCCTCGCTGTCCCCTGGACACTGGCTGCTGGCTTGACGTCGGCCCAGAGCCCTCAGCTCAGCCTGCAGCGCCTCCAAGTCCTTCTGGTGCCCAGAGCAGGCAGCTTGCTGCTCCGACAGCTCCTGCCTGAGGGACTCTGGAAGAGGGAGAGCAGTGGGAGTCAGGTGCTGGGTCTAGGCTGAAGCCTGTCTCATGGGGACAACAGTCTCTGGAGCAGGGGTGGGTGGAGTGGGTGGCTGCTGAAGGCTTGTGGTGGGTTGAGTTCCCCAAACGTTTTTCAAATAACAGTAACCACAGGGCTATGTGTGAAAACTCTTCTCATTAAAGCCCCACAACCATCCTTTCTGGTATCAATTATACCCCCTCCCCACCCCTGCTCCATTTTAGGATGAGACAGGGTGAGTACAATCCCCAAAGCCACACAGCTATTAAATGATGGAGTTGGGGTGCAAAATTTCAAGTGGTTCTTCACTCTGAACCCCCTGCTTGCCCACTACTGGTTGGTTAGGATGGGTAGCAGGTGAGGGCAGGATGGCCTGAGCCCAGGGCCAAATCCTGTGGCAAAGCTTGACCTCAGCATCAAGTTAGGAGACCAGGCAAAGAACAGGGAATTATCAAATGAGCCGAAGGCCTCTTCTGGGGGTGATGGTCTCAACTTGGAAAATTTGAAATTTATGTCAACTCTTTTTTTTGAGATGCAGTCTCACTCTGTCACTCAGGCTGGAGTGCAGCGGCACGATCTTCGCTCACTGCAGCCTCCGCCTCCCAGGTTCAAGCAATTCTCCTGCCTCAGCCTCTTGAGTAGCTGGGACCAGGAGCGCACCACCACACCCGACTAATTTTGTATGTTTTTTAGTAGAGATGGGGTTTCACTATTTTGGCCAGACTGATCTTGAACTCCTGACAAATGATCTGCCCACGTTGGCCTCCCAAAGTGCTGTTACAGGCATGAGCCACCATGCCCAGCCAAAGTCAACTCTTAAGGAGACAAAACGTTCACAGGTTCTTCTTCCCATGGGTGGGAGGCCTTGGCTAGATCATGGAGGTAGGAAATGGCATGTCGTCCCAGAAGGATAGGGACTAAAATGGAATCACCCAGGAGAAATGTGTGCATTCTCTTAAACTCAGGGGAGAATAAGGCCAGAAACTCTAGCTTCCCCTGTGAGGATGGAGACTGATTTCCAGTAGTACACTAGACACTTCCCAGCATGATGGAAACAATTATTTCAAAATGAATATTTTCTGATAGAGCAGATGCTGTGTAGTAAGCTATTCCTTTAAAAAAAATACTTTCAAAGTGCTTGTAAATTTGATACTTTACTTTTCTGTTAAGAACTTTTGAGACTCTGTATTTCAGTTATTGCAAATAACCTTTGAAACATTGTTCTGATCACTCCATAAGCACCTAGCACAGGTTTTAGGACAGAGCAAGTGCTCAACATGTATTTGTAAAATAAACAAATGATCTTTAGAGTGAAAATGGGTGAGGTGGTAAAAGTGTATTCGTTATAAAAGCTTTCCTATAAGCTTACTAACCTTGTCTCAAAGGTCAACTATATTAAACACATGTAAAAGCTTAGTATATTTGGATGATATTAAGATGAAAAATTTACTTGGTCATCTTTTCTCTCCAGCAAAATTTTGATAAAGTGATTTCTATAGCTTATTTTCCTTTTTTTTAAAATCTCTAAACATAGCCCCATTTTTTGAAAACTGTTATCACAAGATATATGTAATAAAACTCTTTAGCAAATAATAAATTATAGGGTATTCATTCTTTACCCTCCTCCTTCTCTCACACCTTCCCATCATTCATCTATCCATCCACCTACCCATCTATCCACCGACCCATCTATCCCTCTATCCACTTGCCCATTCATTCACCCATCCACTTATCTACCCATCCACCCATTCACCATCCATCCATCCATTCACTCATCCATCCATCCACCTGTCTATCCATCCAGCCATCCATCCACCTACCTGTCTGCCCACCTATCTGTGTACCCTTCAGTCCATCCATTCATCCATCCACCCATCAATTGCCCACCCAATCATCTGCCCATCTGTGTGTCCACCCATTTGTCCGCCCACCCATCTGTCCATCCATCCATCTCCATCTGTCCATCCATCTATCCATCCTTCCTCCTGTCCATCCATCCACCCATTTTTCTGTCCGTCCACCTGTCAACCCAGCCACCCATCTACCCACACACCCATTCATCCTCCATCCATCTGTTCATCTACCCATCCAGCATGTCAGGGTCCCAACCCTCTAGTAAACACCCGCCCTCCCTGCCCTCTCACGGTGACCTATAGTATTACAGGTCAGCTGTGTCTCACACAGGTATTAGAAGAGGAATAATCAGCACCAGGATTATCTCATATCAATCTGCCATTGCCATAGGTGCTTGCACCTTCCCTTGAAGCCTATGATTTGTTGTCACCACAGAGTCCACAAAGCGCCTTCTTCCCGGGACTGGTGCTGAGAAGCCCAGCTTTTCCCCAGGCTCTTTCCAGGGATCTCTCTGGATTCTTTTATTCATTTATTTATTTGTGAAACAGAGTCTCAGTCTGTCAGCCAGGCTAAAGTGCAGTGGCATGAACTCAGCTCACTGCAACCTCTGCCTCCCAGGTTCAAGCAATTCTCCTGTCTCAGTCTCCCGAGTAGCTGGGACTACAGGCGCCATGCCCGGCTAATTTTTGTACTTTAGTAGAGACGGGCTTTCACCATGTTGGTCAGGCTGGTCTTGGACTCCTGACCTCATGATCCACCCACCTCAGCCTCCCAAAGTGCTGGGATTACAGGTGTGAGTCACCGCAGCCAGCCTCCCGATTATTTTCTTCAGGGAAGAATAGGGCTGCTGTGGAGTCAGAAAAGCCAGGGAAGGGCGGCAGGGACATCTACACTGGCAGCTGCTGCTGAGTGTTGGAATCACCAGGGCGTCCAGCCTGACCTGTACATGGGGAGCCTTGGACCTGAGCCATGCGGCACAGCCTATGTTTTATCTTTACATGCTGCTAACTCCAGCATTTCCCAGGTGGACACCTCCATTCCAGGGTAGCTGCTAACTGGGAAGTCTACAAAACTCTTTCCTTCCTGCTCCTCACACCACTTCCTCAGAAACATGCAGTCAGTGGGACATGCTTTCTAATGAGAACTCAACCAAGCAGCAAGATAGAGCCTACTCATTTAGGGACGTAAAGAAAATGCTCTCCTCCAGAATTCTCTTTTTACTTTTTTTCCTAATTAATTTTCTTTGTAGAGATGGAGTCTTGCTATGTTGTCCAGGCTGGTCTTGAACTACTGGCCTCAAGTCATCCTCTCTCACGTTGGCCTCCAAAGTGCTGGGACTACAGGCATGAGTCACCACACTCAGCACCGAGAAATCTCTTAAGGAGAGCCCTGTCTAGGTTTGGAAGAAATATTTAATAAAGGCAACATGATCTTTAATGCTCTGCATAAAATGATGAGAGGTATTTGTCTTGCTCTTAAGAGTGACAGGAAAGATGAGCACAAAGGAGAAAATGAGTGACAGGAATGATCTACAAAAATGGAGAGAGGTGTCCAGAGTCAGGCATGCAGCACTGGAATCTTCAGTCATCATTTAACAGGGAACACGCGCACAGCACTTACTGCATACCAGGCTGTATGCGAAGCGCTTCTCGTGTATACTCATGTAATCGTCATTACAGCCCAATGAGGTGAATGCTATTATTACCCTCATTTTGTAGATGGGAGACTGAGGCACAGAGCAGTTAAGCAACCCCCTACCCAAAGTCACACAACTAGTGAATGTCAGAGCTGCGCTTGACACCCACGCAGTTTGGCTCTGGGGATCCTAACTGTCTCTGTTAACTTTCAAGATGCTTGGTGTGAGTGGTTTTATTGATGTGGCAACTGAAAAAGGGCAGAGTTTTGTGCTGGGGAAGATATGGGGGCAGTTAGAGAAAGCAGTGTGTGGAGGCCTGAGAGCCCCCAGTTTGTAGAAATTTTCAGAACAGAAATGAGAGGTTGAGGCAATGCCATGAAATTCATATGAAGGCTCAGATCTGGGTTATATGCAATAATAATGATGATGATAATGGCAGTATCTACATTCACTGGGCTCATGTTATATGCTAGGCACTTCATATTTAATATCTCATTTAATCCACACAGTGAGCCCATGAAGTAGGGACAATTGTAATTCCATTTTATAAAAAAGGAAAATGAGGCTCACAGTGAGCCATCCCAGGTCTCACAGCTAGTTGATGGCAGACTGTCCCTGACCTGTGTGCTCGAGAGCCCTGGAGCCCCGGCCTGTGTGCCTGAGACCCCTGGAGCCCCGACCTGTGTGCCCGAGAGCCCTGGAGCCCCGGCCTGTGTGCCCGAGACCCCTGGAGCCCCGACCTGTGTGCCCGAGAGCCCTGGAGCCCCGGCCTGTGTGCCCGAGACCCCTGGAGCCCCGGCCTGTGTGCCCGAGACCCCTGGATCCTGGCCTTCAGCTTGTCACTGGTTTCTACGTGCAGACCCTGCAGATGGCCGGGCCCTCCCCGGTGCACTACTGGTTTATACCTAGCAGCAGGGCCTGCTGGGCCTGCATCCTCTCACGCTCCTCCTGCAGCTCTTGCCTGGCCTTTTCCTCCAAGGCCTGGAGCTCCAGCCGGTGCGCCTGGTGTTGGATCTGGAGGCTGTGGCTGGATTCCTTCTTCAAGCGTTCCTCTGTGGCCTGTGGGAAACAGTGTGGACAGGGAGGCATGTGGGGACAAGTGGTCACAGGGTTGGGAGACTTGACTCCTTTGCCAAGCTCTTCTGAGCCAGGGTGGTCTGAACGCTTGCACTCTCCCATGGAGGGCTTATCAGGCTACAGAGAACGCTGTACAATGTCCCAGCCACAGCAGCCATCTTGCACCTTGTGAACCCACCCTCTTCCACAGCTGATTGGGCCAGAGCGGACACCCGTTCTAAGCTGGGCCAATCAGAGTTCCTTTAATGGAAATTTGGTATGAAGAGGTGGGGGATAGAGAGAGCAAGAGAGACTGACAGATACTCTGTGGCTCCAAATTTACTGTACTCGGGAGCTCTGCGGTAATGTCTGACATCTGCCCCAGGACCAGTGGGGTGGAGGCAGCCGTCTGTGGAGGTAGCCCAGGGCTGGTGTGCAGAGCAGAGCAGAGCAGAAATGCCATGGGGAGGAAGGGGGGTCCCTACAGCTCTTGTTTGGTCCTGAGAACTAGCTGTGTCTCTGTCCTTGGGTTCATATTCACTCATTCTTTCTTTCCCTATTTTTTAATTTTGGTTTATTCATGCTTTCCCTCAACAAACATTCATTTACTGAAGTCCCACTGTGTGTCAAACACCCAAAGCAGGTTCTGTGAGCAGCTGTGTAAACTTTAATAAGTGTCTCTTCACTGCCTTCCTAACGTCACTAAAGTTGGTTTCTGTGAGAGGTACAGAAACAGCCTGTAAGATGTCCATGTCTGAATCCCTGAAAACCGAGTATGTTACCTCACATGGTCAAAGGGACTTTGCAGAGGTGATTAAGGATCTTAGACGGGAGATTACCCTGAATTATCTGGGTAGGCCTCAGTTACAAGGGTCTTTATAAGAGGGGTCGGTGAGAAAAGGGTTGATGGTGGAAGCAGAGGTCAGAGAGAGAGAAAGAGGGAGAGAGAGGGAGAGAGCACGCGATTTGAAGATGCTACACTTTTGGCTTTGATAATGCAGGAAGAGACCAGGAGCCAAGGAGCTCAGGTGGCCTCTAGAAGTTGGAAAAGGCAAAGACACAGATTTTCCCCTGGAGCCTTTAGAAGGAACCAGCCCTGCCAATTCCATGATTCTTAGATTTCTGACCTCCAGAACTGTCAGATAATAAATCCGTGTTGTTTTAAATCACCAAGCCTGTGCTAATTTGTTACAGTAACAATAGGAGACTAATACAGTTTCTGGGTTTTTTTTTTTCCTCCCCAGTTAGGAGAGTTTCAGTTAATACATAGCCCCAGGTTTTAGATGAGGAAATGAGAGGTGGGCATTGATGAGATGAATTTCGTTTCCCAGGGTCGCACAGAAAAGATATAGAAATTATTATCCCTTCATCTTTTTAAATTCTTTTTTTATATAGAGGGAGGGTCTCACTATGTTGCCCAGGCTAGTCTTAAACTCCTGAGCAATCCTCCTGCCTCGGCCTCCTGAAGTATTGGGATTACAGGCATGAGCCATCATGCCCAGGCACCCATCCCTGCTGCCATCTTTTTTAGCAGAGCTGGAAACTGTGGCTAGAAAGGTGGAGACCTGCCTGTAGACAGGTGATGATAGAGGCAGGATTCTGACCTATGAGTGGTGGAGTCCAGGGCCCAAGCCCTTTCCATTCACTCATGCAGTGGAAATTTCATCAAATTTCCTCTGGGATTTCACCAAATACATGAGGCTCCTGTGAGGGAAGAACTCAACCATCTTTGCACCCAAGTTGGCCTCCTAAACCCAGCGGGTCATGTGGAAGCTTGCTTCAGCCTGTCTCTGCCACCTGTCACTGGGGATAGCAATAGGGAACTGGTCTTACTCCTCCCAGGGGAAAGTCAGTCATTCTGTGGCAAGTTTCTTTTTCTTTTCTTTTTTTTGAGACAGAGTCTCACTCTGTTGCCCAGCTGGAGTGCAGTGGTGTGATCACGGCTCCCTGCAGCCTTGACCTCTCAGGCCCAAGTAATCCCCCAACCCCAGCCTCTTAAGTAGCTGAGACCACAGATGCTCACCACTACACCTGGCTACTTTTCTGTAGAACTTGGGTCTCCCTATGTTGCTCAGGCTAACCTCAAACTCCTGGCCTCAAATGGTCCTCCTGCCTTGACCTCCTGAAGTACTGGGATTACAGGCATGAGCCACCATGCCTGGTTGCAAGTTTATTTAATAAAACAGAAAAGCCTCATACTTTTCAAATTCTCTGATACCTTCCTCCTCCTCCCCTTGTTGCAAGGCTCAGAGAACACCAATTGGTGACATTTTTATCCCTAGGGAAATGGGGATGGAAAGCTTGAAGCCTGGGCTTTGCAAGAGGGAGCCAAACTCTCTCACTCTTACCCAGCCTCTCTCCATCCCAGGGGGCAACCAAAGATTCAGGTCAGCACCGCCCACCCACTTGCTCAGAAGTCTTTGGCAGTGAGGATCACACATGCTGCAGCAGCACCCAGGGTTCAGGGCAAGCTGGGTACTCATTCCTGGTGAATTTCTCCAGCTGCTATGGGAGGGTTACCCTGCTCTTGTTGTGGCGAGTTTGGGGCCTCCTAAGGGACCCAGTTTCACCTTGTTTCTCCAAAAGTCTCATATTATATAATGTGCTTCCAAATACCTTAGGCAACTCCCTCATGGCTACCACCCACTGATCCCAGCAACCTGTTTGAGGGGCTGTCTTTTCCCCTATAGGCGAGCTATGTAAGGACAGAGAGTGTGGTAATCATCTGGTATCTCCGCAGCTCTGCATGATGGCAGCTCACAGTAGCTACTCAATAAATGCCAACAGAATAGATGACTGAATAATAAAAATGAACCTTTTAAAAACTGAGCTGTTACTCAGCCATGCACTGTTCTAAGTACTTTACATGTATTATCTCTTTTGATCTTCATAACCATCTTATAAGATCTATACTACCATCAGTCATTTTATAAATGAGGAAACTGAGTCACAAAGAAGCTAAATGACCTGAGCTCTCATACTTTGTAAATGGCAGATCCAGGACTTGAACCAGGCAGCCCACTCATAATTGCTGACACAAGAACTGGGGCAGAGTGTCCTTTCACTTGCCCTTGGCTAGGACTCAGACCTCATGGGTCCAGCTGCCTAGAGCACCTAGAACTCCCCGCCTCAGGTGAATGAAGCCTCCTGCCCTCTCTGCCTCCTGTGAGAAATTGGGGTCCGCAGCATGGAGGAATAAAGCTCAGGCATACATGAAGGTCAGTGTCACCCAGCAGTGAATACACCTGGGATCTCCCCAGCCTGAGCTCTTGAAGATTGTAAGCCAACGTGGAAAAAGACTTAGAAGAACAAAAGAAATAAGGAAACTGACTTTTTTTTTTGAGCATCTAGTAAGTGCCAGGCAGTCCATGTGCATCATTTCCCTTCTTTCTTTCTTTGTTTTGATTTGAGATGCAGTCTCGCTGTGTTGCCCAGGCTGGAGTGCAATGGTGTGATCTCAGCTCACTGCAATCTCTGCCTCCCCGGTTCAAGCCATTCTCCTGCCTCAGCCTTCTGAGTAGATAGGATTACAGGTGTGCGTCACAATGCCTGGCTAATTTTTGTATTTTTAGTAGAGATGAGGTTTCACCATGTTGGCCGAGCTGGTCTCGAAAGGCTGGCCCCAAGTGCTCGGCTCACCTTGGCCCTCCCACAATGCTGGGATTACGGGCATAAGCCACCATGCTCAACTTTCTTTCTTGTTTTAAAGCTTCTTTTATATTGTTATCAGGGTAATATGTACACATAGTAAAGAGCCAAATAGTATTAAAAGAAAGAAAAATAAGCAGCCTCCTAGCTCTTTCTTCCTCCCTCTCTGTCTCCTGTTCTCTGGAGGCAGCTGTTGTCAACTCCTTATTTCTTGTGGTATTTACCAGCATTAAAAAGACAGTGTTTCCATTATACTGTGTCTTATTTTTGAGATTATGAATTGTCTCCCCATTATAGTAGATGAGGATTTTAGGTCTCATACACTCTACCTCTTCCATTCCTTATACATAGTTGCTTTGCTTTTTTGTTTGTTTGTTTTTCAGACAGAGTTTCGCTCTTGTTGCCCAGGCTGGAGTGCAATGGCGCGATCTTGGCTTACCGCAACCTCTGCCTCCTGGGTTCAAGCAATTCTCCTGTCTCAGCCTTCCAAGTAACTGAAATTACAGGCATGTGCCACCATGCCCAGCTAACTTTTTGTATTTTTAGTAGAGGCAGGGTTTCTCCATGTTGGTCAGGCTGGTCTCGAACTCCTGACCTCATGACCATCCACTTCAGTCTCCCAAAGTGCTGGGATTACAGGTGTGAGCCCCTGCGCCCGGCTCTATGTTGTTTTTTTAATATGTTGAAGTACACCTCATATTTTCATTATTGAGAATATGTAAATATTATGCACCGTTGAGCCAAAAAAGTTACTATGATTGAATTTCTGCCTTGTGCAACTTTTTGTTTTTCTTGTTTTAATAACTGCTGCATTTTTTATTTGTTTAGTTTCCTTTGGCTATCTGGCGAAGTCTTCCTACAACTTCTAAATGCTTTGTACAACACACAGTGCAATTTTCCACATGGCCAAATCTATCAGAGAATCCATCAGTTCTGCTTTCCCCGGGAGACAGCTCTTCCAGAGCCCTCGGTTCCTTGCTGCAGCCTGGACTGAGCTACTGGCCAGCGGCTAAGCCAGCCTCCTCAGACCTTCCTTCTTGCTTCTGCATTGAACCCCGGTATCCCAGCTCTCTTTCATTCCCTCTTGCTGGGTTTGCTCCCTTGTTTTTGTGGGACACCTATTCAACCTATTCAAATAACTGCTTAAGAAGGGAACACCCTCTGAGAAAACAGTGTTTAAGCCAGGCCACAAGGTAGAAGGTGCTGGATGAAACGCACCTGAACCACCTGCCAGGTTATCCATTGTTGTATACCATACCACAGTTTTCCAAATCCTTGGAAAGGTCGAAACGTCTTTGTGGCTGTTTTATTTATTTATTTTTTTTGAGACAGAGTCTTGCTCTGTCTCCCAGGCTAGAATGCAATGGCACAATCTCAGCGCACTGCAACCTCCACTTCCGGGTTCAAGTGATTCTTGTGCCTCAGCATCCCAAGTAGCTGGGATTACAGGCACTTGCCATCATGCCTGGCTAATTTTTGTACTTTTATTTATTTTTTACTTTTTTTTTTGGTCATGAAAGCAAATCGTTCTTATGTCACCAAGGTCACAAGCAGGTGGGGACTGTAGCACAAGAAGCCCAGCAGACCTAGTCCACTTCCTTGCTTTGCCACTTATGAACTGTTTGACCCTAAGCAAGTTACAAAATCTCTCTGAGCCTCTTTCCTCATCTGGAAAAAGAGAATATAAAATAACAACCTGGAAAGATTCTCGGGGGTGCGGATGGAGGTCATGTAGAAAAGGGACGGCTTTGTGCATGGCCGTACTCACCTAGTGGGTGCCCAGCAGAGTAGACCGCACAGTCATCCCCTCACCTTGAGTTCCTGATGTCTGGCCTTCTCCAGCATGCGCAGGGCTCTCTGGTGGGAAGCCTCGAGTTGGGCTTTCACGGCCTGGTTCTGCTGAGTGCGCTCCTGGAGCTCATGCTGCAGCTTCTCCCTCTCGAGGTCCGAGAGCTGCTTGAGTGCCTGCAGGTCCTCCCTGTAGTTGCTGGCACACTGCTCCAGAGCCTGCTGCATCTGCAAGACCTGCGCACCAGGCGTGCTGCCCTCAGCCTAAGCCCCTGGCCTTTCCTGGGATTTTTTTTTTTAAATGAAAGCTTTCTAAATGTCACCTCCATGCAACTGTCTGTAGGGACTCGGGATGGAAGCTGCAAGTTTTAAGGACCTGAGGGTGGCCAGTCCTCCCAGGGACCCCTCAGCTAGAGCCACGAATGCCAGGAAAGAGGACTGGAATACCCTCCAGAGACCCACATGGCGGCCCCCCTCCTCCTTCAGGTGCTTGCTCGAATCTGGCTTCCTCCCTGAGGCTCCTCCTGACAGCGTGCTGTAGTACTACGTACCCTACCCCCGTCCCCTGTCACAGGGCAGCCTCCCAGAACCCTCTGCCCTGCTCTAGTTTTCTTTTCTTTCTTTCTTTTTTTTTTTTTTTGAGATGGAGTCTCACTCAGTGGCTCAGGCTAGAGTCAGTGGCACAATCTCAGCTCACCGCAACTTCCGCCTCCTAGGTTCAAGCGATTCTCCTGCCTCAACCTCCTAGTAGCTGGGATTACAGGCAGCCACCACCATGCCCAGCTAATTTTTTTGAATTTTTAGTAGAGACAGGGTTTCACCATGTTGGCCAGATTGGTCTCAAACCCTTGACCTCAAATGATTCGCCCACCTTGGCCTCCCAAAGTGCTGGGATTTCAGGCGTGAGCCACCACACTCAGTTTTTCTTCTTCCTGAGTCATCATTATCTTAGAATCAACTACGTGATTTACTAACTTCTTATGTCAACCATTTATTTGTCTGTTTCCACCTCCGTTGCTAAAATATACATATTCTTCTTGTGACACGGAATCTCACTCTGTCACCAGGCTGGAGTGCAGTAGTATGATCTTGGCTCACAGCAACCTCTGCCCCCCAGGTTCAAATGATTCTTCTGTCTCCGCCTCCAGAGTAGCTAGGACTATAGGCACGTGCCAACATGCACCATTATACCTGGCTAATTTTTGTATTTTTAGTGGAGAAGCAATTTTACCATATTGGCCAGGCTGGTCTCAAACTCCTGAACTCGTGATCTGCCCTCTTCAGCCTCCCAAAGTGCTGGGATTATTGGCATGAGCTACCACACCCAGCCAAAATGTATATATTCTTTGTATATAAAACATGAGATAGGATCTTGCTTTGTTGCACAGGCTGGAGTGCAGTGGTGTGATCTCAGCTCACTGCAACCTCTGCCTCCTGAGTTCAAGTGATTCTTCTGCCCCAGTCTCCCAAGTAGCTGGGACTACAGGCATGTGCCACCACATCCAGCTAATTTTTGTATTTTTAGTGGAGACGGGTTTCACCACATTGACCAGGCTGGTCTCAAACTCCTGAGCTTGTGACCTACCCACCTCAGCCTTCCAAACTGTTGGGATTACAGGCATGAGCCACCATGCCTGGGCAAAATATACATATTCTTTATATAAAAAACATGATATCTTATTTTTGGAGATAGGATCTCACTTTGTTGCCCAGTCTGGAGTGCAGTGGTGTGATCACCGCTCAAGGCAGCCTCAAACTCCTGAGCTCAAGCAACCCTCCCACCGCAGCCTCCTGCATAGCTGGGAGTACAGACACATGCCACGGCACCTGGTAATTTTTTTTATTTTTTTCTAGAGACGGAGTCTTGCTATGTTGCCCTGGTTGGTCTTGAACTCCTAGGCTGAAGTGTTCCTCCTGCCTAGGCCTCCCAAAGTGCTGGGATTACAGGTGTGAACCACCACATCTGGCCATAAAATGTAAGGTATTTTGTCTGGCTTCTGCATTGATGAATCATCAATGGCTCATAGTAAGTACTCATTAGCATAGCAGGGTTTTTGTTTTTCTGTTTTTGAGACACACTCAGGCTGGAGTACAGTGGCGTGATCTTGGCTCACTGCAATCTCTGCCTCCCAGGTTTAAGTGATTCTCCTGCCTCAGCCTCCCGAGTAGCTGGGATTACAGGCATGCACCTGTAATATCACACTCGGCTAATTTTTGTATTTTTAGTAGAGACGCGGTTTTACCATGTTAGCCAGGCTGGTCTCGAACTCCTTACCTCCAGTGATCTGCCCCCGCATTGGTCTCCCAAAGTGCTGGGATTACAGGCGTGAGTCACCATGCCCAGCTGCAGCAGGTTTCAAATAAATGAATAAATAAAACCAAGAATCTCATTTTGCTCTGGTCCTGTAATGCCTTCTTAGCTTGGATGTGAATGAGGCTCTGAATGCATTTCCAAGTTTATAAAAAGGAGAAGGCAAGATCTCAGGAAAGGGGCATCCCCACTAGGGCTGTCCTACCTGGGCTTGCAGTTTGGCCTTCTGGCTTTGCCAGTCCTCCTGTAGATGTTGGATTTCAGATGCATTCTCCTTCAACAAAGAGTCCAGTGGAGGTTGCGGGTCACTTCCCTCCTTGAGGGACACTTTGATCCTTTGAAGACAGGGATGCCACAATCACAAACAATCCTAGAGCTGGGAATGACACGACCACTCTAATAACGTGCCAGTCACTCTGCCTGGGAGGAGGGAACTCTGATAGCAGTTAGTGGGGGTGAGAAACATCTTACTTGACTTTCAAAAAGCAACCTGCCATATAAAGTGTATTATTACACTTAGGATACAATCAGTATTTAGCAGGAACCATCTAATATCTGTTTTAGTGTGTTCTTAATAAATGATGACCAACTGTCAGAATGACTGAGAGCTTAGAGTTACTGATGTGGGGTCTCTGGAGACTCCAAAAAAGAGATCTCTATGGTCTTAATTTTGCAGCTCTCTCTGCGTATATAAAAACAACAACACTTCACCTTAATACAGTGTTCTGCATTTTTCAAAGCATGGTCATACCTTTTACTGGCATCCCAAGTACAAATAGGGGTATTACAAATAGGCTTCCATATATGTAGCGTGAACAAGGAAACGCTAGTTTAAACCTGCAAGAGTTTCTACATTCTAGGTAAGATGTGACAGATGTCTTTAGAGGAGGAGACCAGAGCTCCCTTCCTTAATTCTGACCTTTTGAACCAACTGAGAATTTAGAGTGTGATTGGTTTAGATTGGGATGTTAAGTGTTTATCTTGTTTGACAATTTAAAGGAATGCCACATGGTGGGCCTCTCTGTAGAGACTGCCAGGTATGAGTGGCATCTGCTTCCCCTGACAAGGACATCAGGCCAGAGCCCCAGAGGTGGGGGTGAGGGTCTTGGGTTGTGAGAAAAGGCTGAGAAAAGGCTATGAAAAGGGGCACTCTGCTTGGCAGAGGTGAGAAGGCCCAGGCTGGGGTGTTAAGTATGAGAGAGACGATAGGGACCCCTGAAAGGAAAGGCAGGATGCTAGAAGCAGCACAGGAAGGTGGCCAAGAGGATGGTGTGAGAGCCAGACCACCCGGCTCCAAATCCCAGCTCTGCAACCCACTCACTATGGGGCCTTGGTGAGGTCTTTAAACTCCCTGGGCCTGAGCTTCCTCTTCTATAGCATAAGGTTAATAAGGCTACCTTTTCCATAAGAATTAATAGAGTCAATATCTATAAAGTACTTAAAACACTGTCTGGCGCATAGTAAGAATTACATAAAGAACTAATTGTGGGCTGGGGCAGTGGTGCATGCCTGCAATCCCAGCACTTTAGGAGGCAGAGGCAGGGGGATCACCTGAGGTAAGGAGTTTAAGACCAGCCTGGCCAATATGGTGAAACCCATCTCTACTAAAAATACAAAAAATTAGCCAGGTATGGTGGTGCATGCCTGTAGTCCCAGCTACTCAGGAGGCTGAAGCAGGAAAATCGCTTGAACCCAGGAGGTGGAGGTTGCAGTGAACTGAGATTGTGCCATTCCACTCCAGTCTGGGCAATAAGAGTGAAACTCTGTCTCAAAAAAAAAAAAAAAACAAAAACAAAAACAAAAACCTACACATATTAAAAGAGAGAAGTTTTCTTTCTCTGTATCCTGATTCTCTTAGTTATCCTCAAGCCTTTCGAAGGTGTGCAAAACATAGCCACCTTTAAGGAACAATATAGCAGGGATACCCAGGTCTGAGCTCTGGGTATGAAACCAACCCAATGGTTAGGAGAAGGCCAGAGAAACTGGAAAAGCAGCCTAGGGCAAAAGTGACAGGTGGCATCACCATGTAAGCGCTCCCGGTGAATCCCTGGGGAGGGGCTGAACTTTCTCTCAGGCTAGGGCTCAGTTTATTATTATTTTTAATGTTTTCTTCAAGTAAAATTTAGATATAGTGAAGTGCACAGATTCAGTATAAGTGTACAATTCAGTGAGTTTTGACAAATACATGAAACTATGAAACCAATATCTCAATCAAAATACTGAACATTTTCATTACCCAAAAATTTCCCTTGCAGCCAAGCTTTGATTTCCACAGATTACTTTTGCTTGAGCTTAAGTGTCATACAAACTGAATCATGTGGTGTGCATTCTTTTGTTTCCAGGTTATGTTGCTCCCCCTCATGTCTTTGGGCCTCGTCCATGTTGTTGTGTATGTCAGCAATTCATTCTTTTTGAATGCACTGCAATTTGTTTATCCATTTCTCTACTGATAGACATTTGGGTTGTTTATGCTTCTGGGCTATTCTAAAGAAAGCTGCTAGAAAGAAACCTGTCCAAGGATTTTTGTGGATATATGTTTTTCATTTCCTTCTTTCTTTTTTGAGATAGAGTCTCACTCTGTTGCCCAGGCTAGAGTGCAGTGGCACCATCTCAGCTCACTGCAACCTCTGCTTCCTGGATTCAAGCCATTGTCCTGCCTCAGCCTCCCAAGTAGCTGGGATTACAGGCATGTGCCACCATGCCCAGCTAATTTTTGTATTTTTTAGTAGAGACAAGGTTTTACCATGTTGGCCAAAATGGTCTTGAACTCCTGTCCTCAGGTGATTCACTCACCTTGGCCTCCTAAAGAGCTGGGATTACAGGCATGAGACACAGTGCCCGGCAATGTTTTTCAATCTTTTGCTTGAATACCTAAAAGTGGAATTGCTGGTAGGTATGTGCTTAATGTTTTAAGAAACAATCAAATAGCTTTCTAAGTTGATTGTACAGTTTTAGACCCTGCCAGTAATATATGAGAGTTCCAGTTGCTCTAGATTGTTGCCAACGTTTTGTGTTGTCAGACTTCTTAATTTTAGCCATTCCATTGGGTGGGAAATGGTATCTCACTGTGGTGGTAAGTTGCATTTTCCTGATGACTAATGATGTTAAGCACGTGTTCATGTGCTTACAAGCCACTCATATATCTTTTCTTTTTGGGGACAGGGTCTTGCTCTGTCGCCCAGGCTGGAATACAGAGGCATGATCATGGCTTGCTGCTGCCTCAACTTTCTGGGTTCAAGAAATCCTCCCACCTCAGCCTCTTAAGTAGCTGGGACTGCAGGCATATACCACCATGCTCAACTAATTTTTGTATTTTTTGTAGAGACCAGGTTTTGCCATGTTGCCCAGCTGGTCTTGAACTCCTGGGCTCAAGCAATCCACTTGCCTTGGCCTTCCAAAGTGCTGAGATTACAGACATGAGCCACCATGCCTGGCGTCACATATATCTTTTTAGGGAAGTGCTTGTTCAAGTATTTTGTCCATTTAAAAAATAGGTTTGCAGCACATGACAAAGATGCCCTCTCTCACTCCTATTCAACATCGTATCGGAAGTTCTGGCCATGGCAGTCAGGCAAGAGAAAGAAATAAAGGGCATCCAAATAGGAAGTCAAACTATCCCTGTTTGTAGATGACATGATCTTATAACTAGAAAACCCATAGTCTCAGCCCAAAAGCTCCTTATGCTGATAAACATCTTGAGACTTCAGGAAAGTCTCAAGATATAAAACTGATGTGCAAAAATCACTAACATTCCTATATACCAACAACATTCAAGCTGAGAGCCAAATCAGGAATGCAATCCCATTCACAACTCTCTCTCTCTCTCTCTCTCTCTCTCTCTCTCACACACACACACACACACACACACACACACAAATATGGAAGGAATACAGCTAACCAGGGAGGTGAAAGACCTCTACAAGGAGAACTGCAAAACACTGCTCAAATAAATCAGAAATGACACAAACAAATGGAAAAACACTCCATGATCATGGATAGGAAGAATCAATATTGTTAAATGAACACATTGCCTAAAGTAATTTGTAGATTAAATGCTATTCCTATTGAACTACCATTGACATTTTTCACAGAACTAGAAACAACTATTTTAAAATTCATATAGAACCAAGAAAGAGCCCAAATAGCCAAGGTAATCCATAGCAAAAAGAACAAAATTGGAGGCATCATGCTACCTGACTTCAAACTATACTACAGGACTACAGTAACCAGAAGAGCATGGTACTGGTACTAAGACAGATTAGACCAATGGAACATAATAGAGAACCCAGAAATAAAGCCACACACCTACAACTATCTGATCTTTGACAAACCTGGCAGAAACAAGCAATGAGGGAAGAATTCCCTATTCAATAAATGGTGCTGGGATAATGGCACAATTTGCAGAAGATTGAAACTGGACCCCTTCCTCATATCATATACAAAAGTTAACTTAAGTCCAGGCATGGTGGCTCATGCCTATAACCCCAACACTTTGGGGTTATAGTGGAAGGATCGTTCAAGACCAGCCTGGGCAACATAGTGAAACCCTATCTCTAAAAAAAAAAAAAAAAAAAAAAAAATTAACTCAATGGATTAAAGACTTAAATGTAGAACCCAAAACTATAAAAACTCTGGAAGACAACCTAGCCAATATCATTCTGGACATAGGAACAGGCAAAGATTTCATGATGAAGACACTAAAAGCAATAGCAACAAAAGCAACAATTGACAAATGGGATACAATTGAACTAAAGAGCTTCTGCACAGCAAAGGAAACTATCAACAGAGAGAACAAACAATTTGCAGAATGGGGAAAAAGATGTGCAAACTGTGCATCTGACAAAGGTCTAATATCCAGTATCTATGAGGAACTTAAACAAATTTATAAGAAAAAAACAAGCAACCCCATTAAAAAAAAAGTGGGCAAAGGACGTGAACAGACACTTTTTAAAAGGAGACATACATGTGACCAAAAATCATATGAAAAACAGCTCAACATCACTGATCATTAGAGAAATATAAATCAAAACCACAATGATAGAGCATTTCACACCAGTCAGAATGGCTACTATTAAAAAGTCAAAAAATAACAGATGCTGGTGAGGTTATGGAGAAAAAGGAATGCTTATACACTGTTGGTGGGAGTGTAAATTAGTTCAGCCATTGTGGAAGACAGTGTGGTGATTTCTCAAAGGCCTAGAGGCAGAAATACCATTTGCCCCAGCAATCCTGTTACTGGGTATATACCCAAAGGAACATAAATCATTCTATTATAAAGATACTTGCACACATATGTTTACTGCAGTACAATTCACAATAGCAAGGACATGGAATCAACCTAAATGCCCATCAATGATAGATTGGATGAAAAAAAATGTGGTACATATACACCATGGAATATTTTGCAGTCATAAAGAATGAGATCATGTCCTTTGCAGGAACATGGATGGAGCTGGAGGCCATTATCCTTAGCAAACTAACACAGGAACAGAAAACCAAATGCCACATGTTCTTACTTTTATAAGTGAAGCTAAATGATGAGAACACATAGACACAAAGAGGGAACAACAGACACTGGGGCCTACCTGAGGGTGGAGGGTGGAGAGTGGAAGGAGGGAGAGGATCGGAAAAAATAACTAATATGTATTAGGCTTAATACCTGGGTGACAAAATAATCTGCAACCAAAACCCCCATAACACAAGTTTACCTATATAACAAAACTACATGTGAACTCCTGAACTTAAAAGTTAAATTAAAAAACAAATAGGTTTGTCTGTTTATTACTGATTTATAAGAGTTATTTATATATTATGAATACAGATGGGATATTTTATCCCAGTCTGTGGCTTGTCTATTCATTTTTAGGGTTTTTTTTTTTTGAGACAGAGTCTTACTCTGTCACCAGGTGCCAGGCTGGAGTGCAGTGGTGCAATTTCGGCTCATTGCAACCTCTGTCTCCCAGGTTCAAGCAATTCTCCTGCCTCAGCCTCCTGAGTAGCTGGGACTATAGGTGCACACCACCACACCCAGCTAATTTTTGTATTTTAGTGGAGACGCGGTTTCACTATGTTGGCCAGGATGGTCTCGATCTCTTGACCTCGTGATCCACCTGTCTCAGCCTCCCAAAGTGCTGAGATTACGGGTGTCAGCCACCATGCCCGGCCAGGGTTTTTTAAAATAAGCAGAACTTTCCATTTTGATGAAAAACAATTTATTAATTTTCCTTTGATAATTAGTGTTTTCACATCCTAAGAAATTATTGCCTATACCAAAGTTTCAAAGACACTTTCTTGGTTTAGTTTTTATGTTTTAGATTTATGAAACATCTCAAATTAATTTTTGTACATAGGGCATAGAAGGGGTTGAGGTTCATTTTCTTCTCATGTTTATCCAGTTCCAACACCATTTGTTGAAAAACTTTTCATATGTCAATTGAATTGCCTTGGCACCATTAACAAAAATTAATCTAGCAACTCTGTGTGAATCTATTTCTTAGCACTCCATTATGTTTAATTAGTTTATTTGTCTATTGGCATATTGATACCACAGTGTGTTTATTACTGAAGCTTTATAATATGTCTTGAAATCAGTTAGCCTGAGTCTTCCAACTTTTTCTTCAAGATTTTTAATATTAGTTTTGGCTCCATGACTTGCTCTGGCTTATGGAAGGTGGGTGGAAACGAGAGTGCATTTCTGAGTGTAGGCTTGAAGATCCACTGCATGTTTCCATCAGCCTTTTGAGCATCTTCCCTTTACCATGACAAAAACATCCCCTAGATGGGGACTAATCCTTCAGCCTGGGCCGCAGAATGAGAAGGCATGTGGAGCGGATTTGAACTGTAATTTGTGGCACAGCAATAACACCTTACTCTCACAGGAGCCAAGCTCATGTAAGTCCTGCTGATATGGTTAGGCTTTACGTCCCCACCCAAATCTCATCTCAAGTTGTAATCCCCATAATCCCTATAGGTTAAGGATGGGACTTGGTGGGAGGTGATTGGATGATGGGGGCAGTTCCCCAAACACTGTTCTCGTGATAGTGAGTTTTCATGAAATCTGATGGTTTTATAAGTGTTTGTCATTTTTTCCTACACACACTTTTCCCTCACCTGCCGCCATGTAACACGTGCCTGCTTCCCCTTCTGGCATGATTGTAAGTTTCCTGAGGCCTCCCCAGCCAAGCAGAACTGTGAGTCAGTTTTTCCTTTATAAATTACCCAGTCTTGGGTACTTCTTCATAGCAGTGTGAAAACAAACTAATATACCTGCAGAGCCTGATAGAGCCAGTCATAAAGGTAGCTCGCCTATGAGCTAAAAATCTTTGATATTTAGAGGGTATTTGTTATAGCAGCAACAGCTGACTGACATAGGTGGTATAGGTGGGGATTTCCTCAGGATCACGAAGCTTCCCTATATCCCCTAAAGAACACTTGGAAGCACAGCAGCAGAAGTTTTGGGCCAGTGCAGGTCTGAATCTTGCTAACTTCTTTGAGCTCCAGGTTCTTAAGCTAAAAAATGGCTTCTTTGGGTTGGTATAACCATTAAGTAAGATAGTTTATGTAAAGCCTATAGCCATGCTGAAGACATACAAGATAGGCCTTTTACCTCCCCAAGCATGCTGCAAGGAGCAGTGACAAATACTTGAGGACAGAATGAATGAATGGATGAATCTTTCCACATCTGAGTGCTCAGTCACTGGAGCACTCAGAAGTCTGTACGTCCTCCTGTACCTTTCTTCTTCATCACTGCTGGTTCCTTCTTCAGCTGCTAACTTATGTTGATACTCCTCTCCTCTCGGCGAAGTTTCGTTCAGCTTCAAGCATGGATCCTAAGGCAAAAAAAAAAAGAGGCAACATGAGCTTAAGTACAGCTTCATGATTCAACCTGTGGCTTATTCAAATCAGAGAGCAGAGGAGAGGGAGACCCAGCAACCCACTATTGGTGCTCGGTTTGCAGGGGGTGCCAGCACTTGTGATGATGACGTGACTAGAACAGTGCCTGGATTACTATGATCAATGCCAGCCTTTATCCCTGTATCCTGTTTCTCCATCTAGGAAGCATTTCACACTGCTGATAAAACTAAAGCATAAAGAGGGGAAGTAACCTGGCTAGGGTGCCACCATCAGTGAGTAGTGGAAATGAAATATGCAACTGGGCAGTAGGACCCTGGGGACTGACCTCTTGACCTCTTCCTGATATGGTTCCATGCATAACCCTCAGAGAGAGGACCTTGTTTTCTTGTTAAGTCTGCTGCACGAGGCTGCTGTGAAGACCTGAGAACAATGCCGGCTCACAGCTAGTGGTGTGTAAGTGTGAGCGATTGGTGTTATTATTACATCCGTTTTACAATTTGTAGTCTGCTATGTCCCATTACATAGAATCAGAAGACATGGAACTTGCTGAATGACCAGAAATGGAGTATGGGAGGAGAATATGGAAACTATTAGTTAACAATGAGGCTTCTGAATATTTTATGAATTGGATTTGCAAATGTTATTATTCCCCCCTTCCCCCAGAAATACGTAGGTGAAAAAGACCCTGTTATTTTGATTTTTCTATTTGTCATAACCACTGTCCATGAAAACAGTATAAGACAGGGTAGGAACAGATTTATCTCATGAAATAGTGATAACTGTAACTTGTGCTTTTCACTAACTGGTTGCGTGGTCTTAAGCCAGTCTCTTCCCGTTTTTGGATCTGAGTTTCATCAGCTGTGAAACAAAGGGGATGGCTTACATCTATGTTCAAACTGTGTTCCAGGGATCCTGGGAGGTGTCTCAGGGGTAGAAAGGGGCAGAGCTGAGGCTGGAGGGTAGGGCCTCGGGCTTCCATCTCTCCTTGATCTGGAACAAAACTGCTTTGGTTGCCTTTTCACATACTGTAATGTCTATAAAAGGCCATCAATGTCAAGACCAATGAAGACCTCCACAAGGGACGATTCTTGGATCTGAGCTAACTGGGCCTCCTAGCAGAACTGGAAATATTGATGATTCCTTCTTTTATGGAGCCTTCTCTCCTGGGCTTTTTCCTCCCCTATCAGTTGCTGCCTCTCAGTCTCCTCTGCTGAAGCCTCCTTCTCTCCTGCTTTTCAAACTGCCACATGTCCAGAACCAAGCTCTTGATTTTACTCCTCCAAACAGCAAGCATGCACCTGGCTCAGGGCTTTGCACTGGCTGTTCCTTCTTTCCTCTGATATTTGCATTCCTTGTTCCCTCACTTCACTTGCTGCAACCAGGAGATTGTCCCTGGCTTAAAGCTTAGGCTCTAGCACCAGACAACCCGTGTTTAAATGCCAGATCTTTTACTTACTAATGATGTGACCTTGGGAGAATTACTTAGGCTTTCATGAGGATTAAATGAGCCAATACATGTAAAGCTTTTAGAACAGTAGTAGGTACCCAAGGTACATTCAATGCTCAAGTTTATTCCCTGGGATTCTTTTTTTTTTTTTTTCGCGACGGAGTTTCACTCTGTCACCCAGGCTAGAGGGCAGTGGCACAATTTCAGCTCACTGCAACCTCTGCCTCCTGAGTTCAAGCAGTTCTCCTGTCTCAGCCTCCTGAGTAGTTGGGACTACAGGCATGCACCACCATACCCAGCTCTTTTTGTTTGTTTGTTTTTTTTTTTACATTTTTTTTTTTTTTTTTTTTTTTTGAGACGGAGTTCCGCTCTTGTTACCCAGGCTGGAGTGCAATGGCACAATCTCGGCTCACTGCAACCTCCGCCTCCTGGGTTCAGGCAATTCTCCTGCCTCAGCCTCCTGAGTAGCTGGGATTACAGGCATGTGCCACCATGCCCAGCTAATTTTTGTATTTTTAGTAGAGACAGGGTTTCACCATGTTGACCAGGATGGTCCTGAAGTGATCTGCCCATCTTGGCATCCCAAAGTGCGGGGATTACAGGCACAAGCCACCGTTCCCAGACTGTTCCCTGGGATTCTTATTCCCTAGACACCTTCTCTAAAATCCCACCCCATCTCACTCTCTTTTCCTCACCTTGCTCTATGTTTTTCTCAAAGGAAATATCATGGCCTGATGTTGATTTGTCTATTTTTTAATTATTTGTTTTCACTGGAAGGTAAGCTCCATGAGGGCAGGGGCTTTGCTCACCTGTTTCCCTCATGCCTAGAACAGTGTGTGGCACATGCGAGTCATTACTAAATGAACAAACACAAATAAGTCACAGGCCACTCCAGGATAGCAGGAGGACCACTCTCTCCCATGCTTGCCCTACACCCACTTTTTTTGTTTTGTTTTGTTTAATGATACAAGATTTCGCTCTGTCGCTCAGGGAAGAGTACAGTTGCAAAATCATAGCTCACTGCAGCCCTGACTTCTCACACTCGTGATCCTCCCACCTCAGCCTCCCAAGTAGCTGGGATTACAGGTATGCACCACCATGCCCAGGTACTTTTTACATTCTCTGTAGGCACAGGGTCTTGCTATGTTGCCTAGGCTGGTCTGAAACTCCTGGGCTCAAGTGATCCTCCTGCCTCAGCCTCACAAAGTTCTCATATTACAGGTATAAGCCACAGCACCCACCCTTCACCCGCTTTACATCTCATGGAAGGAAGGGCCTGGGACTGCTGCTTTGTCATGAAAATCCCCTGGGCACACAGCTGGAGGGTGGCATGTGGAGATGGCTGTCGCCTAAACTTTGAGTGTTTCCCTGCTTTGCTTTAGAAACCCTTTATGCTTTTATGATTCATAAATTCAAGTTATGTTTAAATCATTTGCATTGCCTCTAAATGTAGCAGAATACCATGTGATGCCCACTCCAGGGAATCAGCATGGAGATGGCACTTGGGAAACTACTGCCCACTGTGCCCAGGAGGACCTGTCCTGGGGCCTTCCAAAGTGATGGTCTGAGAGAGTAAACATTTGCTCCGCCTCCCACAGCTTTTCTCTCTAAGCCTTTATTTTCCCTGGATATGTTCTGTGTTAACTCTGCTAAGCCAGAGCTACATTTGCCAGGACTTTCTTCTCTGTGTACTCTGGTCCATGTGACTTTGCATAAAATGTGGCAGATGGAAGTGAAGCAGCAATCATTTCTTTGTGACGCTTGGATGCTTGAATGTAGCAACACACCTGGTGCTGTTGCAGCTCACACACATCATTGCTGATCAGCTTGCTCACTTTGTTGGCCAGGGCAGGTTTTGGGCTCTCAGCTCCTTCAGCTCTTGCTGGTTTCTCTTTGACTTCTCCCTATCCTGGGCCAGTGTGTACAGCTCCTGGGGCAGCAACCAGGCCTGAAGCTCCTCCCACACCTGCCGGATCCTCCTCAGGCTTCTCCCTATCCCCGGCCATGTGCATGTTTAGCTCTGTGATGAAGGATGCCTGATTCTCCTACGGGTCACCTGCATTAGCAAGGTGGAGCCTTTTTGGCTTCATATACCGACATGGTTCAAGCCCAGCCTTGCGGGCTGCAGTTCGTTCTTAATCTTCCTCACTTCACTTCTGTCCTTCTTTCCTTCCAGTGACCCGCCCTGCTGACTTTAGGCCCACCAGCAGGTAAAGAAGCAACGGTTGAACTTAAAGTGTTTAGCTGGCTCCTTCAACTACGCTAGGCCAGTTCCTAAATTTAATCTCACATCCTACATCATTCTTAGTAGCTTGTTTCTACGATAAGACCCTAACTGATGCACTCTTTCATCTCTAGATCCTACTTATTCTTCAAGGCACTATTCAACTGTTACTTCCTCATGAAGACTTCACAATCTTTTGTTGCAATTACACCTTCTCCTCTTAAAATTCTCATAACAATTTTTTTTTTTGCTACCACAATTTTCTTTTCATTGTTGATGTTTTGTTTTGTTTTTTGAGATGGAGTTTTGCTCTGTCACTCAGGCTGCAGTGCAGTGGTGTGATCTAGCCTCACTGCAACTTTCATATCCTGGGTTCAAGCGAGTCTCCTGCCTCAGCCTTCCAAATAGCTGGGACTACAGGTGTGTGCCAACACGCCCAGTTAATTTTTGCATTTTTTAAGTAGAGATGGGCTTTCTCCACGTTGGCCAGGCTGGTCTTGAGCTCCTGACCTCAAGTGATCCACCTGCCTCAGCCTCCCAAAGTGCTGGGATTATAGGCGAGAGCCACCGCACCGGCCTTGCTACCACAATTTTCTTACAAATACTTACTGAGCACTTACTATGTGCCAGGCCTTGCTCTAGGGACACCTGAATAAACAAAAAAAAACAGTTTTTCTGCCTTGTATTAGTTGTAGGAGCATTTTCTTTCTCCCTTCCTAAACATAAGTGAATATAAAAGTAATCCCAGATATCGTTTTTAAAATGTTATAAACCCTACAGCCAGGGACTGAGAATGCAGCATAGCTATTTTTCATAGCCTGAGTCCTCCCTCTTTATGTAACTAGAAACTAAAGTCCAGCTGTTTGATGTGAACTGGTCACAGGGCCCCATTAGGTTGGTTCATTGTCATGTATTTTCAAAAATGTTGCAACTAAACAGATTATAACCTACAACGTGAACGAGAGGCTAAAAGGTCCTCCTGTGCCTCCTAGTTTCAGGTATTTTGGGCATAAAAAATATCTCAGTGATCTCTAATTTCCACAAAGCACAGCAGTAAATATTATAGTCTAGAAGCAAAACAGCTTTGTGAGTTACCTGCCATAAATTCAGGTTCTGTATAAACCTGGAAAAATTGCATGGTGAACATGGAAGAAAAACAGATAATCAGATGGGCATATGTACTATTACAATATAAATACATAAATGATGTATGATTAATTAGGTTCAGGTCTCCAAAGGAAAATTCAAGGCTACAAAAAAATTTTGTTCAAAAGAAAGCACAAAATATGTTGGCAAAACAATTCTAATGAGACCAGTAGTCAGGACAAACATGAACTGGCTAAGTTCTACATGGAGAGCTCTTCTGATAAAAGGAATTGTTCACTAAAATGCTCTAATAATGAAGCTATAGTCCTCTAACAACAGAGCCTAAAAACATAGGCAAAATGTGTATAATTGTAGTGAGAAATAGGAAAATTTGTAATGGGAGATTTTGATATAAATCTCTCAGAAACTGATGCATTAAGCAGACAAAATGAACACACCTAAAAGCTGACTTTTTGAAAAGATGCATCAAACTCCTGGCAAGTCTGGTCAAGGAAAAAAGGATAAAAACCTTAAAGCAATACGAATGGACAAGGATCTCATGACAGTTATTAGGGATTAAAAAGAATTCCAAATGTACTCTGAGGCAACATAGGGCCTGTGAAAGGGAATCTGCAGGATGTAATTTCTAAGCCACTTTATTGACCATGGCTATATTTAAAGGAGTTCTGGGCAGGAGTCCAGAAAGAGGAGAGGACTGAAAACACTAAAAGGGCTAATACACCCAGATAACAACATTGTCTCCCAGCTACATTGCATTTGTCTATTTCCATACATTATCTCATGGATGCATATGACTCTGTGAAGTAGCCAGGAAAGGCACTGTCATCTTTGATTTACAGATGGGAAACTAAAATTGGAGAAGTAAGTCCAGTCATTTGTCTCAGGTCTCATGGCCACTGGAAGGTGTCGCAAAAACTAGAACCCTGTATTTTCTGAGTCCCGTCTGCATAATTCCATGTCTCTGCACTGACCCTCAGCTGTGCTGTGTTGACATGATTGTCACCTACCAGCATCAGGGCCTAACTGGATTTGAGTTCAAACCATGTTGTGCAAATTCCAAGTATCTGAAAAAATGGTGACTCAAAAATCGACCTGAGAGGAGTAATGTCAGCAACACGGCAGAAGGAAGTCCTGATCCTTTTTTTCCCCAATAAGCACATCAATTCAGCAATAATTCATGGACATATTCCATTTGTAAAAAATCAGAAGCTAATCAAAAGGCTCTGGCACCTCAGGAGAATGCAAAACCACACTCACCAAAGCTGGTAGAGAGATTCAGAACACACTCTTGCCAAAGATGCTGCCCCTGGTGAAGTACCATATGATCACAAAGAGACTACCTACCTCAGCTTCAACCAGAGGAGGAAAGGAGTTGATTGGCATGTCTGGCACCCCACAAGGGGGAGGTCCCTAGAGAACTAGCTTTTGTCTTGCTGGTGTTGGAACTCTATAGGTCCATCACAGTCTAGCCACTTGGAGGAGAATGGAGGTGGAAACTTGGGCTGGTAGATACAATAGCTCCCCCTTGGCTCAGTGTAGAGTGAGCAAACAAAAAACACAGTTGCCTGCTTCTTTCTGGGAGGAAAAGAGTTGGTAGAGACTCCCATTATCTGGCCACGCTCATTGATGGGGTAGTCTCCTGTACAAGATCAGCCTGGGAAGACTGGGAGAGGTGACTGCTTTGTCTAATGCATAGACACCAAAACAGAGAGTCAAGGAAAATAAAAATCAGGCAAAGATGTTCCAAACAAAAGAAGATTAATCTCCGTAAGTTGGATCTAATGAAACAGTTATATGATTTACCTGACAGAGAATAAAAATAATTCTCATAGAGTTGCTTACCAAGATAAAGAGAACAATGAATGAACAAAGTGAGAATTTCAACAAAAAGAGGAAACATTTTTAAAGTACCAAAATAAATCATGGACCTGAAAATAAAATAACACAATAACTGAAATGAAAATTCAGTAGAGGAATTTAATAGAAAACCATATCAAGCGGAAGAAAGGATTAGTGAACTCAAAGACAGGTCACTGGAGATAATTCAGTCAAAGGTGCAAAAAAAGAAGAAAGAGAAAGGACAAGAAGGCTTATTTAAATATAATGACTAAGAAGTTTCCAAATCTGGAAAAGGAAATAAATAAGCATACAGATCCATGAAGCCCAAAATACATCAGATAAGATGAACCTGAAGAACCACATTGAGATACATAATCAAATTGTCAAAGGTCAAAGACATAAAATTTTGAAAGAAGCAAGAGGAAAGCTATTTGTCACATATAAGAGAATCCCCTCATAAGACAATGAACATTTTCCAGCAGAAACCTTGCAGGCCAAAAGGAAATGGGATGATATATTCAAAGTGCCAAAAAAAAAAAAAATGTCAACCAAGAATACATACCTGGGAAAACCTTCCTTCAAAAATAAAAGAAAGTTTGACTTCCTGTTTACCAATTTGGATGCCCTTTATTTCTTTCTCTTATCTGATTGCTCTGGCTAGGACTTCCAAGTACTATGTTGAAGAGGAGTGGTGAAAGTGGGCATCCTTGTCTTGTTCCAGCTCTCAGAGGGAATACTTTCAACTTTTTCCCATTCTACTGAATTTTTTCCATTCAGTAGAATGTGGGTTTGTCATAGATGGCTTTTATTGCGTTGAGGTATGTCCTTGTATGCCAATTTTGCTGAGAGTTTTAATCATAAGGGGATGCTGGATTTTGTCAAATGCTTTTTCTGCATCTATTGAGATGATCATGTGACTTTTGTTTTTTATTCTGTTTATGTGATGTATCACATTTATTGACTTGCGTATGTTAAACCATCCCTGCATCCCTGGTATGAAACACACTCGATCATGGCAAAACATCTGACAAAGGGTTAATATCCAGAATCTATAAGGAACTCAGATCAGCAAGAAAAATCAAACAATCCCATCAAAAAGTGGGCTAATGACATGAATAGACAATTCTCAAAAGAAGATATACAAAGGGCCAACAAACATTAGAAAAAATGCTCAACATCACTAATGATCAGGGAAATGCAAATCAAAACCACAATGTGATACAACCTTACTCTGCAAGAATGGCCATAATAAAAAAAAATAATAATAATAATAATACATGTTGGCATGGCTGTGGTGAAAAGGGAACACTTTTACACTGTTGGTGAAAATGTAAAGCACTATAAAAAACAGGCAAAGTTCTTTAGGAATCACCATATTGTTTTCCATAGTGGTTGAACTACCAGTATCCCACTACTTTACCCAGAGGAAAAGAAGTTGTGATACGAAAAAGATACTTGCATATGCATGTTTATGGCAGCAAAATTTGCAATGCAAAAACATGGAACCAGCCCAAATCCCCATTAGTCAATGAGTAAATAAAGAAATTGTGGTATATATAAATATACCACGGAATACTACTCAGCCATAAAAAGGAACAAAACAATGGCATTTGCAGCACCCTGGATGGAGATGGAGATCATTATTCTAAGTGAAGTAACTCAGGAATGGAAAACCAAACATGGTATGTTCTCACTCGTAAGTGGAGGCTAAGCTATGAAGATGCAAAAGCATAAGAATAATACAACAGACTTTGGAGACTCGGGGCAAAGGGTGAGAGGGGGGTGAGGGATAAAAGACTGAACAATGGGTTCAGTGTGCCCTGCTCGGGTGATGGGTACACCAACATCTCAGAAATCAGCACTAAAGAGCGTATTCAAGCATATAAGGTAAAACATATGTTAATTAGCTATATTGAGCCATTCCACAATGTATAGATATTTTAAAACATGTTATACATGATAAATTATAGTTTTTATGTCATTTTAAAAAATTACATCTAAATTTTGTTATTTTGAAAGCGTTTTCACAGATCTTTTTCAGTTTTGTTTTTGAGCCTGTCTTGTACCTGGTTGCACTAAATATATAATAGTTCTCTTTTGTGAAAAACCTTAAAAGTCTAAATTTGAAGACATGTTCAATGATAATAATGATATAACAGAAAAAAGAACTTATTCATGTAACCAGACACCACTTGTTCCCCAAAAACCTATTGAAATAAATAAACAAAACAAAACAAAAAATCATCCACTTCTCTAAACTCTAAATAAAATAGAACATTCCTTCTGAGAATATCCCTGAGCCACTCCTGGTATATCCTGAGTTGTTCAATCCAATTCCTACTCTTGGGTTTCCCATCAGGCATTTTCCTAGGGTTCAGTCCAGTGCTCTCTCCAGTGCTAAAGTGGCCCGGGTATGAATAGTGTGCATGGAAAAATAAACAGATCTGCTTCTCCTCCAAACCATCTCCCGCAAATGCCCCCTCCCACTTCCTCCCAGGCAAATGGCTGGTTATTTTAAATCTGTGTTCACATTAGGTCCTCATCTTTCATCTTCCAGGTGTTTAACCTTTCTGGATTATTTCTATTTTAAAGAAACACCCAAGCCCAGGAAATCTCCTAGAAGAGAATATTCAAAGTCATTCTCAAGTTTATCCAACAATCTTTCAAAGGTAGCATTATGTACCTCTTAAAATAGAACACCTAATGTAATGGAGTTTTGCTGAAATGATTACAGGGAGCTGTAAAAGATACTATAAAGTCACCTTACATTTACAGAATCTTGAACAGTTTTGAAAAGTGCCTTCATATGCTTTCTCCTGTTCATTATCACAAGTCCCTGGGGGTCTGAAGGGCAGGGATTCTTGCTATTTTACTAACAGAAAGTAGCACAGCATTGCAGCTTACAGCGCAGGCCCCGGTGCCACCCTTTGGACCTTGGTTTCTCCATAAGAAGTCTCATAGGGTTGTTTGTGGACTGTGTGAAGTACTATGGGTTTGCCATTATGAGTAATGAAGAAACTGATCTCAGGGTTGGTTTCTGATCTGTCTGAGGCTCCTAAGCAGGTCTTAGGTAGAGCTGGGTGCCTTATGCTGTCTTCCTAGGCGCTAGAGAATCTCATCCGATGCCAGGAACCTCTCTGTGGAGTGAAGGGCAGCCTACCTTGTTCCATGTCAGATGGAACCAGACCCTCAATTCATACCAGACAGAGGGTGCTGGCCCCTAACTGGCCTGAGGGACACTCAGTATGTCACAGTTGTTTAAGCGCCTAGTGGTCATCTTCCTGCCAATGGCCAGGACAGCTGATGCCTTGAATTCCCGTGGTCCACCATGTATGGCACAGGGTGACTGCTACCCAGCAAACCACTCAGGGCCTCCAGGGAGCAGGGGACACTTTCAGGGCTGGAGAGCTTTGGAGTGTCCCTGACTCCTTCCCAAAGGGCCTCAATGAGCTTGCCTTGGGCTGCTTCCCCATGGTATGCCATTTCCTGGTGAAGTCATTTTCAGATTTCAGTGTCAAGCAGATGTCCGCAGATGTCATTCTTCTGGAATAGTTTCCTGGACTCTCCTGGACAGAAAACTTCCTCTCCCATATGGGCTTGCCATTAATATATCTTCTTGCCATCATTATAGCAGTCATCATAACAGGTTAATATTTAAGGAAGTATTTATTTCTCTCATTTATAACAGGTTAATATTTAAGGAAGTATTTATTTCTCTCATTTGAAATATGAGCCCTCCAAGGACCAAGATTGTGCTTCGTTCTCCTGGACATGTAGCCCCATGGCTAGTATGGTGACGGTAGGCAGACATATTTATAGAGACGAGATGACTTCAATAGCAGCTACCACAAATGACTTCCTTTTCCTTCTGGAGAGCGGACAGGGGCTTGAATAAAATTTCCACCCTTCTCCACCGCTCAGGAACCAAAGGAGTCTTCCAGAAAAAAAGTTTTCCTTCAGAGTTACCATGACTAAAATGGCTTTCTGGAAACCAATTAGTAAAACTTTGAATCTACAAGAATCAAGGAGACTGTGAGGGAGAGACCAGGATTAAAGACTTGGCGAGGTCCCAGCTAAGCTTAGTGGGGACAGAACCACACCCACATTTGGCATCCCTCTCCCTGCATGTTCTGGGAATGGAGGGAAAAGCCTGCTCTCAGTTAACATTATTATTTTTATCTCTTTCTTCTTTTTAGATTTCTTTTTATTGTTTATTTATTTATTTATTTTTGAGACAGAGTCTTGCTCTGTTGCCCAGGCTGAAGTGCAGTGGCACGATCTTGGCTCACGGCAACTCCCAGGTTCTAGCAATTCTCGTGCCTCAGTCTCCCACGTAGTTGGGACTACAGGCATGTGTCACCATGCCCAGCTAATTTTTGTATTTTTAGTAGAGACGAGGTTTTGTCATGTTGCCTAAGCTAGTCTTGAACTCCTGGCCTCAAGTAATCCACCCACCTCGGTCTCCCAAAGTGCTGGGATTATTAGTGTGAGCTACTGCACCTGGCCTGTTTTTATTTCTCTTGACTCACTGAAATGCTTTGGCAGAACAGCTACTGCCCTGACTTCAAACCCCTGAGTCTTGAACAAACTTAAATTTTAAAGCCCCAATCCAGCAAGAACACTGAGGAAGCTATCGTTTAATATCCTGTTCCGACCCCCGTTTCCACCAGCAGATCTGCCATCGGATTGTTCAAGCCCCTCCATGCCTCTCCAGCTTTCCTTCTACCTCTGTATCATCTTGTGTGGTTGCAGGTATGGCTGTACTGAAGTATGCTGCTCACACATCATCTAGACCTAGGCAGAGCTTCAGCTCGCCAGGCTGGCACAGAGCTGGCTGGCCAACACTATTTGAACTAGATTACATTTTTTTTTCTGATTGGCAAAGTCGGAAAGTTTTGTAACTTGCTGTGTTAGCCAGGCACACGTGCTGCTGGTGAGCACACAGAGCAAAGCAACCTCAGTTGGGTGCAAGTGGTGGTATTATCGAAGTTAAACAGCCACACACCACTGGACCCAGCAAATTCCACACGAACAAGAGTCAGCACCTAGGGAGCATCTGCACACACTAGGTGCTGTTTCCAACACCAGACAGACAGGAATTCATTTAGATCTCAAAAGACACTCTGGAGTAGAGGCTATCATCATCCTTGGTTTATAAATGAGAAAGGTGAAGCAAAGAGATATTAAATTATTTGTCCAAGATTATCCAGCCAGTAAGAACTCAGGTGTCTGGTTCAGGGGTGAGTTTGCTTAACAGCTATATTACATTATATTCCTGTATGGTGCTAACCATTGAAGTATTACCTATAATAGAGAAATACAAAAACAATCTAAATGTCCATCATAAAGGCATGGTTCAATATAATATATTTTTCTGTATAAGGGGAGAACTAGACGGTTTTTTTTTTTTTTAATGAAGCTGACAGGGAAGTATACTAATATATTACAATCTCTAAGCTATGAAATTTAAGTTAAGAAAAGCAGAATTGGCTAGGCACGGTGGTTCATATCTATAATCCCAGCACTTTGGAAGGTGGAGGTGGGTGGATGACTTGAACCCAGGAGTTTGAGACCAGCCTGGACAGCATGATGAAGCCCTGTCTCTACAAAAAATACAAAAATTAGCTGGGCGTGTTGGTGGGCACCTGTAGTCCCAGCCACTCAATGAGGCAGGGAGGATTGCTTGAGCTCAAGATGTAGAGGATTGCAGTGAACCAGGATTGCAGTGAGCTGAGGATTGCAATGAGACACAAAAGTTGGCCAGGCATGGTGGTGGGTGCCTGTAGTCCCAGCCACTCAGGAGGCTGAGGCAGACGGCATGAGCCCAGGACATTGAGGATTGCAGTGAGCCAGGACTACACTCCACCCTAGGTGACAGAACAAGACCCAGTCTCAGAAAAATAAAACAAAAGCAGAATTCATGAGAGTATGCTATCATTTATAGAAAAAAATCCATAATTATGCCTGTATATACAGTGTACCTCTGAAAGGATATATAAGAAGACAGAAAATAAAACACAAGTGGTTTTCCCTGGGATAGGGAACTCAGCAGGAAAAAGGAAGATACTTTCCAATGTATACCTTTATATACCATTTGAGTTCTGTACCATATATGTGTATTGCTTATTTGAAAAGAGGTCTTAATTTGAAAGAACCAACAATACCTGCAAAATGCCTAACAGAAAACAGCACCAGACGTTGAAGCTATTATTAAGTGTCCACATTGTTTTCCAGCTATTTGTTTATGCACACTTCTCCCTCCAGCATCCAGCTCAGAGGCTGGCACATCCCAGGTATTGCACACAGGACTGCAGAATGAATGAATAATGTGCATATTGAGTTGAATCAAATGAAACATATTTGTCACGGTTCCTGCTGCAACTCTATAGAGGAGGCATCTATAGAGAACTTCCTTCTAGAAACCGAGCTCATTCACTATTCATGACAGCAAAAACACAAAATCAACCCAAATGCTCATCAATAATAGACTGAATAAAGAAAATGTGGTACATATACACCACAGCGTACTACGCAGCCATAAAAAGGAAGGAGATCATGTCATTTGCAGGGACATTGATGAAGCTGGAAGCCATTATCCTCAACAAACTAACGCAGAAACAGAAAACCGAACACTGTATGTTCTCACTTATAAGTGGGAGCTGAACAATGAGAACACGTGGATACAGGGCGGGGAACAACATTTACTGGGGCCTGTTGGGAGAGGGCGGTGGGTTGGGGAGAGCATTAGGGATAAGAGCTAATACAAGCTGGGCTTAATATCTAGGTGACGGGTTGACAGGTGCAGCAAACCCCCATGGCACATGTTTACCGATGTAACAAACCTGCATATCCTGCACACGTACCCTGGAACTTAAAAGAAAAGAAAGCGAGCTAATTGAAAGACATTCTAGATTAAGAAGGCTGAGGAGTTTCCTGGTGGACCAACCCATGGTTCCCAACAGGCACTTGTATTCTGGACTTCTCCAGGACTTACTTTTTTAGCTACAGAGGTAGTTCTCAACTGGGGATAATTTTGCCCCAGGAGACATTTTTGGTTGGAGGCGTACTACTGGCATGTAGCAGGTAAAGCCCAGGGATGCTGCTATACATCTTGCCGCACACAGCACAGCTCGCTGCAACCCGCCAAAACAAAGAATTATGTAACCCCAAAGTCAAGTGCTGAAGCTGAGCTGTGGTGAGAGCACTGGCTCACCGACATCGTGACCATGACTGGTAGACTTGGGTCATCAGCCCTGGGACATACCCAGAGCTTCTACGTGTTTATGTTCCCTCCTAAAATACAGCCTGCTGTACAATCCTCCTGAACTGCATTTTTTATTCAGCCTCCAGCTTATCAAACTTATTTCAGATTTAATCTCATCAAAAAGGATACCAGCCAACTGCGGTCCATCTCCCTGCCATGGTCACTTTGAGGAGCTGAAAAATACGAGTATCTCAGGACAACCTTTCTGGGAAACCCACAGGGTGCTGGTGAAAGAAAGGTTCAGCTGTCCCTGGGGCCAAAAGTTCTCTGGAATGCTAGCTCATGAGATAGGTTCTTGAGAAACTAAGGGAGAATAAAAATATCTGCACATTCCTCAGAAAGAAATCTTCCAAAAGGAGGGGGACAGCCTCAGATCAGGAAGGGGCAAGCTCTGTGGGTGAGGGTGCCTCTGCTCCTTTGGGCTTCTCCTCCCAGCTTACACAGGGGCAACAGGGCTGCTGAAGGATTCTCCCCTAATCTGGGTGTCAGAGGAGGAAAGAGGGAACCCAGGGAGTCCAGGCTGCTCCCCTTAACCCAGTGACAGTTGGGGCCTGTTTTATCTGGAAGCCATCCTGCGCATGTGCTGCTCTCATGGTGAGAGGAGGGGATCAGGGCTAGTGGTTCCATCCTATCTTGGCTATTTACCTGCCTGTGACTGTGGGGAAGTCATCTGCCCTCATCTTCTGTTTTCTCTTCTGTAAAATGTGTGCCTTACAGGGTTGTTGCAAAATTCCAATGAAGCTGAGCATGCTGGCTCATGCCTGGAATTCCAGCACTTTGGGAGGCCGAGGTGGGAGGATCACCTGAAGTCAGGAGTTCAAGACTAGCCTGGCCAACATCATGAAACACCATCTCTACTAAAAATACAAAAATTATCCTGGCATGGTGGTGTGCACATGAGGTCCCAGCTAGTTGGGAAGCTGAGGTAAGAGGATCACTTGAGCCCAGGAGGTTGAGGCTGCAGTGAGCCGTGATTGCACCACTGTACTGCAGCCTGGGCAACAGAGCAAGAAAGACCCTGTCTCAAAAACACAAAAACTCCAAAGAAGTCAAAGATGAGAACAGTGCTCTATGACTGACCAGTTCACATTCAAAGGCTAATTATTATTGAAATCCACAGTCACTAGATTTTGGCTCATTTTTACCCTGGCGAATATGTGGTTGAATATAGGTTATTCCACTGGAGTATGCCATGGGGGCTGTTGGCAGGACCAGGGCCTGAGCCCTGGAAGGTGGATGTCATGGGAGAGAAACTGCAGTTCCTGAGGACACTCGTGTACACAGAAATGGGTAAACAAGAGACTGGTGAGATGGATGTGATAAGATTCATACTCACCCATGTAGTGTTTTCCCACCTGGAGTTTGAAATGACCTGAAAATTGCAGGCAGCAATCAAATAAGTGAAATTGAAGGCCGTGGGTTTTTTCAGGCTCTCTTGCTGCCGAAACAGGAATTAAGAGGGTTATTCAAGCCAGGGCACTCAAGTGCCCACTTCACGGGGATTATTTATATTCCTGACATGGTGCCACAAATGTTCACTGAGTGCCTATCTTGTGGGTTAGGCTGTGTCCCTAAGAGGATATGCTGAAGTCTTAAGTCCCAGTACCGATGAATGTGAACTTATTTGGAAATCGGATCTTTGGAGATGCAATTAGTTACGATGAGGTCATACTACAGCAGCAGAGTGGGCCCTAAATCCAATGACTGGCGTCTTTATAAGAAGGCTATGTGAAGACACAAAGACTCAGACACACAGGGAAGGAGGCCACGTGACAACAGAGGCAGAGATTGGAGTGACGCATCTACAAGGAAGACTTGGTCAAGGAACGCAAGGATTGCCCAGCAGCTACCAGAGGTGAGGGGAGAGGCACAGACCAGATTCTCCCCCGCAGCCTCCAAAATAAACCAATCCTCCCAACACCTTGATTTCAGACTTCTGGCCTCCAGAACTGTGATAAGTAAATTTCCATGGCTGAAGCCACCAAGTATGCGGTAATTCATTATGGCAGTCCTAGAGAACAATACAACCCACCGTGAGCCAGACAGGGAGACAAACAGGAACCAGTTTCTACCCTCAAGCAGTATCCCTGAAAGGGCAGCTTCACGGACAAGGGCTGTTGTGAGAGCAAATGAGATCACGGCTGTGGAGGGGGACAGCTGGGGAAAGAGGGGCTTTTATGACTACTGTTGAGGTTTGTGCTGGGCAGACTCAAAGGCCCTGCTCTAGTTCAGTGCGTCCTTTATCCGCCAGGCAGGCTGCTCTCAGAGAGAGAGTGGAGACTTATCTGACAGGCTTATTCTTTTCCAAACCACACAATAATTAGTCAGAACTCTGTTTCCTTCGTGGTTTCTGTGAATGGATTTTGTGGTGATTTTTTTTTTCCCAGGCATTTTGGCAGTGCCGGGGGGAGATGTAAGAAAGCCCGTTAACATCAGCATGTGTCACTGGGGACACTGAGAGGCTGAGACGGAGTAGAGAAAGATCTTTAATTAAAGCTGACAAAGCTGGATGTTACCTGGGTCTCCAGAATGCTGCAGCGCTGGCAGCCTAATTCCTGGGGCCTCTCCTCAGCTTTTGTGGGGCGTGCCTTATTTTGTTGGATAAATTCTTCCAGCCTTAAAACCTAGAACAGGAGATAAGAAACACCACACAATGAAACCAAGTTCTACCTCCTTGATACAGTCATTCATCTGGGAATCAATTCTCCTGGGTCAATCTGTTCTGAGGAATGTGCCCTATTAGACAAATTCTACATACACTTCTAGAAATTCCGTTTCTTTCTTTCTTTCTTTCTTTTTTTTTGAGCTGGAGTCTTGCTCTGTCACCAGGTTGGAGTGCAGTGGCATGATCTTGGCTCACTGCAACCTCTGCCTTCCGGGATCAAGCGATTCTCCTCCATCAGCCTCCCGAGTAGCTGGGACTACAGATGCACACCACCATGCTGGCTAATCTTTTGTATTTTTACTAGAGACTGGGTTTCACCATATTGGCCAAGCTGGTCTCAAACTCCTGACCTTAAGTGATCCACCCACCTTGGCCTCCCAAAGTGCTGGGATTACAGGTGTGAACCACTGCACCAGGCCTAGAAATGCCATTCTTAATGAGCTAGTTGCTTAGTCTTTCCAGAAGAAAATGTGCCCAGCAGGTTTCCAGTATTCCACATTTTCCTTTAAATTATTTACATGTTCTCACTCATAGATGGGTATTGAACAATGGGAACACATGGACACAGGGAGGGGAGCACTATACACCGGGGTCTGTTGGGGGGGAGTGGGGGGGACAGTGGGGGGTGGGGAGTTGGGGGTAGATAGCATGGGGAGAAATGCCAGATATGGGTGAAGGGGAAGAAGGCAGCAAATCACACTGCCACGTGTGCACCTATGCTACAACCTTGCATGTTTTTCACATGTACCCCAAAACCTAAAATGCAATAAAAAAAAAAGATAGAAAGAATTTTCAAATAAAAAAATTATTTACATACATTTTTCTATACTAGATCTGTAGGGTGGCTTTCATACCATTCCCAGAAGGCCGCTCAATGTCTTTTGAAAATAACAACAAAAAAGTTAATTGGTAAAGAAAAGATAAAACATTTAAGAATCATATAGATAAAATGAGAGAAGAGTGGGTGGGTGGTACTCTAAAAGCGTAAGGCCTTAATTATGATGATGATGATTAACCAACTAATTATAATATAGGAATTAAACAGACTGCTTTCCCCTAGACTTTGAGGAGAATGAGGCCAAAACCCATCAAGGACACTTAGACTTTGCTCAAATTTTTCTAGAAAACTTAATACTAGTTAGGCACCATGCTAGGTACAAGGAGGGATGGGGAAGGGATGGAGTGAGAGCAAGACAGTAAAATCATAGAACACGGTCTCTGCCTTTAAAGAGCCGTCATTTTATGAGGGAGATAGACCCATGTTTATAACCACAATGACATCTGGTAGAGATTCGTACAAAATAAGAGTACTTCCTTAATGGTGCATTTGCTTTATGCCACCCAGGAATCTAAGCCTTTTCTCTTTTTAAATTATTTTCTTTTTTAAAAAATTGGGACAACATCTTGCTATGTTGCCCAGGCTGGTCTCGAACTCCTAGACTGAAGAGATTCTCTTGCCTCAGCCTCACCAAGTACTGTGATTACAGGGGTAAACCACTACGCCCAGCCAGGAACCTAAGCCTTTTACAGTATTAACTCTTTTAATCCTCAGAACAGCCATTATGAGGTGGGTACTACTACACAGAATTTACAGCAATAGGAGCAGGCACAGTGGCTCACGCCTGTAATCTCAGCACTTCGGGAAGCCAAGGTGGGCTGATGACCTGAGGTCAGGAGTTTGAGACCAGTCTGGCTAACATGGCGATACCTCATCTCTACTAAAAATACACAATTAGCCACGCATGGTGGCGCATACCTGTAATCCCAGCTACTTGGGAGGCTGAGGCAGAAGAATTGCTAGAACCTGGGTGGCAGAGGTTGTAGTGAACAAAGATTGTGCCAATGCACTCTAGCCTGGGTGACAGAGGGAAACTCCATCTCAAAAAAAGAAAAAAAAGAATTTACAGCAATAAACTCTGCCCAGGGGCATTCAAGCAGCTTAAGGGCACTGAAGGATGAATAGGAGTCGGCGAATGGTGAAGGTGGGATAGTGCATTCCAGACAGCAGGAACAGCAAGTGCAATGGTAGAGGACAGGTGGGACGGATGTGAAAACTGAAGAAAGATTCCATGTTGGAGGGACTGGAGTGAAGGACTGGATGGAGGCAGCAGAGCCTTGGAGGACAGTGGCAGCAAGTTAGGTTGGGTCCAAGTTGTGAAGAACATGAGGATTAAAGATTTTAGAGAGGGAAGACCGGGGCTTTGAACAGATTTGGATTTTAGATCATGAGTTCTGGAAGTAGCTGGCCTGGGGAGAATGTGGAGGCAGAAAGATCCATGACAATGCTCTTGCAAGACTCCAGCAACATTGCAGGGGAACAGCAAGGCTGTCAGAACGTCCTCCAGGCTTTCCATAAGGAACATTAGAGGAAGAGATATTTCAAGATTATGAAACTATGCTTAAACTGCATCCTGCTAAGGTTTCCAAAATATTCAGAGGGGCCTGTACAATTGTTTAAGTAACATCCACAAGTGGGGAAAGATTCTAGGCAAGCCATTCCAAGGATCTTGTTCAAGCCATAGGTATGGAGGGAAGCGGGGAACAGAAAGGCTTAGGGCGTAGGACCCACAGGACTTGACAAGGACTGAGTGTGATGATGGGACAAGATGGTGACTAGGGGTGAGGATGGGAGAGCTGGGAGTGATTGTGATCAAGGATGACACTTCCATTTCTAGCTTTGGTAAGAGGGGGACAGACTAGCATCATTTAAGGGGTAGGAGGAGTCAAGGATGGAGAGTAAGACCTAGGGCTTTTGTCAGTGGTCAGCCTTTTGGTCATGACTTGCAATCTGTAAACATTTAGGTCCTGAGTCATCAAAGAGGCAACATACCATACTAGAGGCAGTATTAGCTTAGCAGTTAAGGGCGAGGTCATCAGAGCCACATTACCCAGGTTTGAATCCCAGATCTGCTACTTGTTAGCTATGCAACTTTGGGAAAGTAATTTACCATCTCTCTGCCTCAGTTGTCTCATTTGTAAATAGAGATGATAATAGCAACTACATGGTAAAGTTGTTGTGAGTATTAAAATAGTAAATGTAAATTTCTTAGATAGTGTCTTGACTAGAGCAGAGTGATCCACAAAGCTGGCCATTGTTTTTTTTGTTTTTTTTTTTAATTTTTAAAAAAAGCTCTAAGGCACATTCACAGAAATAGGTCAGGGCTCAGGATTTCCTGACCTGTGTTATTCAAAAGAATAACTGGGCTGGTCTCATACATGTACACGAGGCCACCTTAAGCTCTGCAGCGAACAGTTGTCCAGGTACAGCATGAAGACTGGCAGTGTATCTTCAACACGGCGAAACAAAGAAATGGAGGGAGGGAGAAGTGAAGGAGGAGGGAGTGAGGGAAAGGAGGAAGGAAGGGAAGATGGCAGGGAAGAAAGGAGGAAGGAGAGAGAAACAGGCTTCTTTGCTGTGCAGCCCCACCTTTGTCTGGGCTAGAACAGAAGGCTCTATCCTAGAACTTTTCACCAAGACCCACCTTTAGACCCTGATATATCAAGTCTAAGGAACAATATGCTCATGTTTTATTTATTTATTTTTTTTGAGACAGGGTTTTGCTCTTGTTGCCCAGGTTGGAGTGCAATGGTGTGATCTTGGCTCACCGCAACCTCTGTCTCCCGGTTTCAAGTGATTCTCCTGCCTCAGCCTCCCAAGTAGCTGGGATTACAGGCATGTGCCACCACTCCCGGCTAATTTTGTATTTTTAGTAGAGACGAGAGTTTCTGCACGTTGGTCAGGCTGGTCTCGAACTCCCAACCTTAGGTGATACGCCTGACTTGGCCTCCCAAAGTGCTGGGATTATAGGCATAAGCCATCGAGCCCGGCCTCATCATTTTTTTTTTAAATAATAATTTTAGAAATAGAGGGAGTTAGAGAAAACATAACACCCATGTACTTGTCACTCAGTTAAAGAAATAACACGTCACAAATACAGCTGCAGCCCCTTACACTCTCTCCCTTCTAGAGATAACCACTGGTCCAATTTGATTCTGTCATCCTCATGCTTTGTTTAGACTGACCTCTTGGATATTCCTAAACAATTGATACTGTTTTACACATGGCCTCTGTGTTCTTAAAAATTCCCCAGAGGTTGTTATGTACTGCCAGGGCTGAGGAACCAGTTTCATGGGTTCCTGAGGCAGGTGGGAGACACAGGTCTCATCTGGAAGGTTTGAGGGAGGACAGGGGAAGGAAGGAAACTTGTTGACATTTTTTGGTTTAAGCAGGCTCAGAAATGCTCTTGGGATTCTGTTTCCAGCCTTTTTCACTAGTTCTTTCATGCTTTTAGAGGCCCACAAAAATGTTTTCATTTCTTTTAAAATCAGGAAAAAGTACAGTCTGGATGATACTCATGTTTTTACCAGTGCAGTCATAAAATATAAATTTTTAATTTTTTTGGGGGGGCAGAGTTTTGTGCTTGTTGCTCAGGCTGGAGTGCAATGGCATGATCTCAGCTCACTGCAACCTCTGTCTCCCAGGTTTAAGCAATTCTCCTGCCTCAGCCTCCCAAGTAGCTGGGATTACAGGCATGCACCACCACGCCCAGCAAATTTTGTATTTTTAGTAGAGATGGGGTTTCATCATGTTGGTCAGGCTGTTCTTGAACTCATGACCTCAGGTGATCTGCCTACCTCGGCCTCCTAAAGTGCTGGGATTATAGGCGTGAGCTACTGTGCCCGGCCTTAATATTTTTTAATAAAGGAAGGCCCTAGAATGGCAAAAGTACTAAGAGCCCACAAAGAGGTGAATGTAGCCCTGGGGAAGGAAAGACAGAGGAACTGCATGTTCCCCACTTGTGCCTTCATGAAGCCACAGAACCAACTCCAGTGGCCTCCTGTGTCCTCTTATTTGAGATGTTAAAGGCCTATTTGTTTAAGCCTCTGTAATCTGGCTGTCTGTTACTTGCAGCTAAATGCATGCCCCCGAGACAGGCTTCCTGTCTGGCTGAGTGTCCTTTTCTGTCTTCCAAGATTCCTGGCTTTTCAGTTAGGCAGAAGCTCCCAGGAACCAGAAACAGCATCCCAAGGCTTGCATTTGTTCGGGTCTCACCTCGAGCAGAGAATTCTGGAGCTTCACGTTAAGGGCGGCTTTCTCCTCTTCCAGCTGCTTTATCTCCTTTTCTGATTTCTTCCTCACTTCCTCCAACTGTGCTTCTACTTCCTAAATGACGATTGGAAGAGTTAACCACACAAGGCACAAAAACAGGACACTTAACGTTTTCACACCCTGCCTCGTTCCCAGAGGAGATCAAAGAAGCTTACGAGAGTCATACAATGCTGCAAATAAACATAAATTAGAAATACATGAGAAGGTCAAAAGAAAACATGTGTTCATTTCACACCACACAGCCTGATATATATAGGGGTGGGGTGGGGCATACCATTATCTTGAAGTTTTCTAGTGTGAAATAAAAAAATGCTCATTACTGACAAAATTCTCAGTGTTGCATAAGTCAAAAAGCCAACTACATTTTCAGATGCAGGGAAACAGGAAAAGCAGCACGAAATTTCTTCTTCTTAACAGCATCCATACATGAGTCAAAATTTTGGGTTGGCCGGGTACAGTGACTCACACCTGTAATTTCAGCACTTTGGGAGGCGGAGGCGGGTGGACAGCTTGAGCTCAGGAGTTTGAGACCAGCTAGGGCAACATAGTAAGACAATGTCTCTATTTTAAAAATAAATAAGTGATGGGGTTCCCAGGGCTGATTGCTCCATGGTCCCTCACCATAGCCCATGAGCCTCAGTGCAAAGCAGATCCAGGTAAAGGAACATTCTGGAGACCACATGACTGGTGCAGTCACATTCCAGCTGTGTCATCTGGAGCACATTTCCTAATCTCTCATGACTCACTGTGGTACTCTCATGCTCTGTGCCACTCAAGGTACACAGTAAAGGATCGGTAGATGATCAGCACTACTATTATTCTCATAGAGACCTAGGCTTTCCATTTTAGCTTAATTTCTATGGAAACTGTGCAAGTTTATAGAGGAGTGAATGAGATAGTCTGCTCCTCTTAGCTGAACTTTAGGAAGATATTGTGTCACTCATCCATTCAACAAATATTTCTTAAGATCTACTATGTGCTAGGCACTGTTCTCAGAGCTGGGGAGATAAAAGGGAGAATTTTTATTTCAGGAACTTACACCAGGAGCTGACATTTGAGTGAAAGAGATGGGCAGCAATTAAAGTCCAAGAGTGAACAAGACAGCAAACACTAGGTTGGATGGAGAAATAATAAAGCGGGGAGGGGACTTCCCAGTGTTGGGGAGGGGTTGAAATGTTAGATAACTAAGTGTCCAGAAAGCGACTTTGGAGTAAAACCCTGTAATAAGTGAGGGGGTTCACCAAGGAGATGTCTGGGTGTGAGGTTTCCCAGACCTGCAAAGGCACTGGCATGTTCTAAGGACAGAGAGGAGCCACTATGGCTGGACTAGATGAGGTTTGGGGAGCACCATCTGAGGCCTCAAACATCAAGGTAAGACTTACTGGTGAGGTGAAGACCACTTAATGGTCAGTCAGAGGAATGACGTGGTTCCAATTATATTTTGATAAGCTTGCTACTGTTTTTTGTTTTTGTTTTTGTTTTTTGTTTTTTTTTGAGACAGGGTCTAGACTGGAGTACAATAGCACAGTCATGCCTCACTGCAGCCTTGACCACCCAGGCTCAAGCAATCCTCCTACCTCAGGATCCCAAATAGCTGGGGCTACAGGTGCATGCCACCGTGCCCAGCTAATTTTTAAATTTTTTTTGTAGAGACGGAGTCTTACTATGTTGCCCAGACTGGTCTCAAACTCCTAAACTCCAGCGATTCTCCCACTTCCACCTCTCAAAGTGCTGGGATTACATGCATGAGCCACCATGCCCAGGTTCACTACTGGTTTCTCTCTTGACTACAGACTGACATGGGTGGAGGGGTGGGGTGAGAGCAGTGGCAGGCAGGCCTGGGAGGAGGCTGTGGCGATAACTGAAGTAAGAGGATAGTGGTTGGGCCTGTGGTGGCAGTGCAGCCAAGAGGAGGGGTAGAAACTGAGATACATGTGGAATGTTGACTAACAGAACTCACTGAAAGGAGGGGTCAGATAACTAAACATGTCAAATTATCCTGCTTACCTTTCTTTTGGATGCTCCAGGGGCCCTCTGTAGCACCCAAAAGTTAGGGGTTGGAAAAGACAACCTTGAAACTGAAGTTTCATTTGGGGAAGCCTGTGAAATATGTTAAAGGTTTAAAACACTTGATATGAAACAGAATTCCAGATTACCATAAGTCATTTATTTTAGCCAAAACGATGACTCGAAAACTGGACTTTCTGACTTAAGCAAGGAGACAATGGTGCCACCATGAACTGAGGTGAGGAAGACAGAAGGAGTGGATTCAGGGACTGTCTGAGGAGCTTGTCTGCACATGTTGAGTTTGATAAGATAGAGGGTCTGGAATTCAGGGGAGGGTTCTGGGTTGGAGTATGCATTTGGGAGCCATCAGCATACAGAGTTTATTGAGGCATGCATTTGAATGAGAAAAGCTAGAGAGAGAACATGAAGGAAAATATAAGGCATTAGAGAACTAAGCCCTTGGACACTTCAAAATTTCCTGTGAATCAGAGGTTACAATATCCAGCAGGTATTTGTAGAGCAGCTCTCCTAGGCTGTCAGTTGACAATAGACCTGTAGGTCTAATGGACCTAATAATGGTAGCTGACATTTGATGAGTATATGCCATTTGCTGGCACTTTGCACAGTCCATCTCTCTGGTCTTTGTGAAAGCCCTATGACTTAGGTACTACCACTAAGGCTTATTGTAAAGATAAAGAAATGAAACTTAAAGAGGTTAAATGCCTTGCCCAGGCTCAAGATTTGAACTCAGAAAAGCCTGACTGCTTGACTGTGCTTCTTCCCTCCCTTCTTAAGGAAAATGTAGCACCTAGTACAGAAAAATGCTTGACTGTGTGAGCAGAGGTTATCATGTCTCAAACAACAGCATCACTAGACTGAGCAGAGAAAATTTGTAGGAAAACCCATATTTAAGCTGGACTGGAAGCATCAGTAAGAACTGGACAGGATCAGATAGGTAAATTTGGGAGCAAGGAAAAAGTGCTCTTCATCAAGGGAAAGAACATGGAATAAATGATGAACTAAAAGGTTGGAACCATTGAGTGTATAATCCCAACAGTTTGAGAGTGTTATGCCTGTAATCCCAATACTTTGGGAGACTGAGGCAGGAGAATTGTTTGAGGGCAAGAGTTTGAGACTAGCCTTGACAACACAGCAAGACACTATCTCTACAAAAATTTTTTTTAAGATTAGTTAGGCTTGGTGGCATGTGCCTGTAGTCTTAGCTACTCAGGGGGCTGAGGCAGGAGGATCACTTGAGCCCAAGAGTTCGAGGCTGCAGTGAGCCATGGTTGCACCACTGTATTCCAACCTGAGTGTCAAAGCAAAACCCTGTTTCTAAACAAACGAATGAATGAATGAATGAATGAATAAAAATAAAAGGCTGGAGGGCAGAGTTGGATAGGGGAGGGGTTGTGGGATGAGGCAGGAGGGACCAATCAGGAGTCTGCCTCTGTAGGGTCTTAAAAACGATGTAAAGAATTTGAACTATTTAATACATTATAAAGATGACAGGGAGTCACTGGAGAGTTTGAAACCAAGGTTGAATTTTTAGAAAGTCCTGCTGCAATGAAGATTAGAATACATGAAGTGGGGAGACTGGAGGCAGGGAAACCATCACACGGTTCATCATGAAATGGTGGTTGACTGGATCAGCATGGTACTACTGAGGATAGAGGGAAGTGGAGGAATTCCACAGTCACTGAAGAAGCAGAATTAATAGATGTGATGGCTGATTGAATGTGAGGGGTGAGAAAGGCATCATGTTTGACTCCTGGTTTTCTGAGTTGAACATCTAAAAAGATACTGCTGCTGATCACCTGCATGATACTTTTATACTTCCTGTGGGGCCAGGCCCAGCTTAGGCCAGTTACTCTGGAGAGCCCCTTAGCATTTTTCCTGGGGTCAGGTCATTTAAGAGAAGAAAAAACCCTGGACATTTAGCATGCGTATAATCTCTGTTCAGTAAATCTATGATCCCCTTTTGTAGGGTTTATTGTTTTTGAGAGCTCATTTTCTAAACAAAATATGTAAACTCTCCTTTGGTTTCAAACAAGTTCAGATAACTTAAGCAACCATCAGCAGCAAGGCCATCCCTTCAACAAAAATTCATTTTCTTTACTTCATTAATTAGCTTCTCATCCATAGAAGCTTTTGTTGAACAGAAGTTTTGTTTAACATGCTTTAATAGAGAAGACACTCACTAACACTGCCAAGATGTGTTCACTGTAATAGCGCAGTGACAATTCCCTGTGATAATAATTTTTAGCATAAAGGAATGACTATTTCTAATTTTACATAGCTTAACTTCCCAGACTACAAGTAATTAATCATAGCTTCAGCTATAACCTTGACAAATGACCCTAATGTGAAAAAAATTCCCCCACAGATGGAGATAATCAATTTCAGCAGGAATTTTTGGCATTAGTTAGCTTCATTTTGGGTGCAAAATAATGTGGTTTACTGTCAGAAAACAGTTCTGGGTGGGAACACAGATTTGAAAGAAGCATACTCCATCCAGCTCAGCCCAAAGTGACCTTGAAGATTTCAACAGGCAGCTTAAATATTCCCTTAACTCAGGTAAAGAGAAAAAAAGATAGCAAAGACAAGGACATTGAGAAAAAAGGAGACTAATGCTCTCAGATATCTAAACTGCTTCATCCCAAACCTGGAAGAGTGTTTCATGGGCCATTAATTTATAGAAATTTCATAAACTGTATTCTCACTGAACTTTCAGATATCCAGGAAAATAGATTTTATTGCACTCATTTTACACAGAGGAAATCCCTCAGCTGATAAGAGGTAGATGCAGGACTCACACTCATTTACTGTTCCTTTGTCCAGATTGTCTACAATTACAGGTAATTAAGGAAAAGAGATGTAAAGGTGCCACTGTAAGGGAACAACAACTGAGCAACCACATAAAATTACCATGTAGAGACTTCAGCTGGAGTTTTAAGAGAAAACTTAACTTTTTTCAAAAAGAAAAGTTAATTATCTGTATATATTTAGAGTAAAGTTCATGATGCTGCTGAAAGAGTCAACCAGTAGGTCTTAAAAAATCACTCAGAATCAGTCATTAGCAATAATACCAACATTGATACTAATCAGTACATGGGGCATGAGACTCAATGAAGCATCCCAACTCAGTAGTAGAGCTTAACTAGAACTAGAGAAAATTCTACTTTAGACTTATCCTAAGAAAGCTTAAAAATAAATCCAGAAAATAGAAAATTTTATATTATAGGTAATTTATTGCAATAAAAACATCTCACACAATGAAGCTCATTCACAAGTAATTTAACTGCCTGTCAAAACAAAATTCAGCAAAAAGGACAATAACGTCCATGTTTAACAACTTAACGTCCTCAATGTCCAACATTCAATCAAAAATTACTAAATAGGCAAAGAAGCAGGAAAATGTGACTTATAAAGAGCAGAAAAATCAGTCAATAGAAAAAGATCCAAAAGTGACAGAGACAACAATATTAAAGGAACAATTATAAATATGTTCAATAATTTAAGGAAAACCATGAAAATAATGAGGAGGGAAAAGAAAGCTGTAAAGAAGAACACAATAGAATTTCTAGAGCTAAAATATGATATCTAAAATGAAAAATGTACTGAATGGGTTTTTAAAAAGATTAGATGATACAGAAAGAAAGATGAGTGAACTTGAAGATACAGCAAGAGAAATTATCCAAATTGAAACACAAAGAGACAAGGAATCTGAAAATGAAGAGAACCTCAATGACTTGTGGGACAATATTAGAAGAGGAGAAAAAGCAGGAAAAACAATGGAAGAAATAATGGCCTTAACATTTCCAAATTTCATGAAAACTGTAAACCCATAAATTCAATGAGCCTATAACAAAAACAAAGAAAATCACACCATGGCATATCATAGTCAAATTGTTGAAAACCAGTGATAAAGAGAAAATCTTGAAAGCAGTTGATAAGAAGAAACATACTAGGCACAAGGAAAATAAGATAAATATGGCAGTTAACTTTTTACTGGAAGAAAATGCAAACCAAAAGATACTGAATGACATCTTTAAAGTGTTGAAAGAAAAAACAACTGTCAACCTAGAATTCTATATCCAGTAAAAATATCCAACAAACATGAAGGTAAAATGGAGAAAGAAAATTTGTTGCAAGTAGGTGTTGACACATGCTGCAAGAAATGTTATAGGAAGTTCTTTAGGCTAAAGAAAAATGATACTATACAGGTACTTGATGCTACCAAAGGAATGAAGACTGCAGAAATGGCAAACAAATGGGAAAATGACCCTTTTATTCTCATTAAATTTTTTTTAAATCTAAAATATGATTGTCCATTTAAGCAAATATAAAAGCAATATACTGTGGGATTTTTAGCATGGATAAAATAAAATGCAGTATATGACAACCATTGTACAAAGAATATAAAGAGTGAAATGAAAATGTATTATCATGAGGTTTGTATGTGTGAAGTAATATATTTCAAGACAGACCAATAAATTTAAAGATGCACATTCCAAATCCTAGAGTAACCACTAGCCCTCCACTTTGCCAAAAAAGAGCATACCTAATAAGTCAAAGATGGTGCTAGAAAATGGAATACCCCCCAAATGTATTCAAATTAAATGGAAAAAAAGGGGCAGGGAACAGATGTGACAAGTAGGAAAAACAACAAGATGGTACACTTAATGATAATTACATTAAATGTGAATGGTCTGAATGTCCCCTAAAAGGCAGAGATTGTCAATCTGTATAAAAAAGAACCTAAGTATACCACAAAAGTACTTCTAAATAAACTTCTAAATATACTTCTAAAATATACTTCTAAATAACCAGGAGTATTTGGGGAATTGGTAGAAATAGGAAAAAAAAATTGAGATCTTGGTGTTAGTAGCAAAAAAAGAAAAAAAAATCTGAGAAAATAATCTCATTAATATTTGTTATTTAAAGTTAGAAAACAGAGGCCTGTAGTGGTTTGGGGTAACATATTCAAGATTTGACAGTGAGACTGCTCTCCCCAGGTGCAGGGCTTATTTCAGACTGACTTGACTCTGGTTGTTTGACTAGATCTTGTCCTTCCTACCAGACTGTGTGTTCCCTGAAAACATGGCTAATTCCTGTATCCCTGTACTGCTCAAAACATAAATATGCATTCAGTAGATGGTAAATAAGTAATATATGGATAATGGCAGAGTGAGGACCTGAATGTTACCATTGAAGGCCCAGGGCAATGTATATTCTTTTACACATACAGACTGGTAGAGAGCAAAAATTACTGGCTGTGGAGTCAGACAGGCCTGATTCTTATACAACTGTGTTATCTCTTAGTTGTGTTCTACTCAAGTTACTTAATTTCCCAAGTTCCTTGCCTATGAAATGGAAAAACAACAAGAGAGCTGAGGTCAGGAGCTGATTGCTGAGTGGAGAGTTGTCATTCCTTTTGACATTGGCTGCCAAAGATCTAGCCTCCCTTCCATTTGGATGTTTGGGAATTCTCCGTCTGATGCATCAGATCCCTCCTCTTATCATAGGACTGGAAAACACCAGACTGCCTGCAACATGAGCATGGGCATATGACTGAAACTCCCCAGTCAAGTGTACCCATTCTGGATTTCAAATCAGAGGCCAGTGATATGGACTAGTGGGAGTCACATAGAATTTAACAGCTGCAGTTTCCAGGGGCAGCAGGGCCAGCTGTTCTAGAGCTGTACTGACCAACTCAACTTTCTGTGATGATGGAATGTTCCACAGTGTGACATAGCTAATGTGCAGAAATCCCTCAGAGTTGTGCTGGCCAATAGGGTAGCCACTGCCACATATGACTAGGGAGCACTTGAAATGCGGCTAGTGCCACTGAGGAACTGAAATTTCAATTGTATTTGATTGTAATTAATTCACATTTAAGTAACCATGCATATCTAGTGGCTCCCTTATTAGATAGCTCAGTTCTCCAGGCAACGCTCAGGGCCCAGCGTTGGTGGTGTCGGCTGTGTAAGCTGCAGGTCCAGGTTCAGAAGTGGCAGTAGAGGTGTCCTAATCCATTTTGCAATAGATTGGGGACATTATTCCTGGCTGGGTAGCTGCCAAGCCCAATTGCCTGGTCTTCCATTATGCTTTATTAAGTTTCTTTTCTGCCTAAAGTCCCAGGTGGGTTTGTGATTCTTGTCACCAAGAATCCTAAGTGATACAAATGAGAATGTGCAGAAGTGATTAGCACAGCTCAGGAGGCGCTGAATACGTCATCTGCATCCCTTCCCTGGGAGTCAGTGTATGCCAGTGCTAATTATAGGATGTGTACTGTGCTGTCCGTCAAGATTCAGTGACAGTATCATCCAATCCGAAGTCAATGAAGGCATTGAGGCCTCCAGGTCAGCTCCGCCCACCTCCTGTAGTGTGCCCTTTAGGTTAGGTTAGCACTCAGGATACACAATATACCCACAGACAAGGGCTCAAAGAAATAGTGCACTCCTAGGCTGGGCCTGGTGGCTCACGCCTGTAATCCCAGCACTTTGGGAGGCTGAGGCGGGTGGATCATGAGGTCAGGAGTTTGAGACCAGCCTGGCCAATATGGCGAAACCTCATCACTACTAAAAATACAAAAATTAGCCAGGCATGGTGGTGCGTGCCTATAGTCCCAGCTACTCAGGAGGCTGAGGCAGGAGAATTGCTTGAACCCAGGAGGTGGAGGTTGCAAGATGCAGTGAGCCAAGATCGTGCCACTGCACTCCAGCCTGGGTGACAGAGTAAGACTCCGTCTAAAAAAAAAAAAAAAAAAAAAAAAAATAGTGAACTCCTAACTCTGTAGGGGAAAATGGTATCTATTTTTAGTCTATAAACCCTAGATTTGAGGTCTTTTTAAGGTTTTACCTTTCCCAATCTGTGTGGCCTAATTTAAATTCTCAGTTTTTGGAAATGAACAAAATGTAAAACAAAAAAACCCCAAAGTGCAATTTATTGTGACATGATTCATATCTCAGACAGACTCATGACCCCTATTGAGGCCGAAGTGAGATTTACACATTCAGAGTCAGGTGTGGCTGACAGGTTACCGGGTCAAGCTGCAGCTCTGCCATCCCTCCTGTCACTTGTGGCCAGGGATGGAAAGAGTGTCCATCTGTTTGAGGATTAGATTTGTGCAACCAGTTGCAGCTCATGGGGAGAAAAAATGCTTTCAATACAGCTGCCTGCCCAGTGCGAAAGTGGGGAAGCCACTGGCTCTGGAGTCAGGATATCAGGTTTGAATTGCAGCTCCACCACTTAGCTGTGTGACTTGATATACAACACCTTTGAGCTTCAGTTTCCTCAACTCTAAATGGGATCTGAACATTTTGTAATATTGTTGGAAAGATTAAATGTGTTCTAAAGTATAAGGTACTTTATAGAGTATAGTGGGCATGAAATAATATTATCACACATTAGGTTACCCAACACACATGGAAAAGAACAATGAGGGCTGGGCATGATGGCACACACCTATAATCCCAGTACTTTGGGAGGCTAAGGTGGGAGGATCCCTCGAATCCAGGAGTTCAAGACCAGCTGGGCAACACAGTGAGATCCCCATCTCTACAGAAAGATTTAAAAATTAGCCAGGCATGGTAGGGTGCACCTGTAGTCCTAGTTACTTGGGAGACTGAGGTGAGAGGATTGCTTGAGCCCAGGAGGTTGAGGCTGCAGTGAGCCATGATCGCACCAATGTACTCCAGCCTATGCAACAGAGACCCCGTCTCAAAACAAACAAACAAAAGAAATTAATATCTACCATATCATGAACTTTCATTACATGCTTTTTACTAAGATAAGGGTTTATATATACTATAATACCATATTTAATTTACATAACAAGCCCTTGAAGTATTTAGCCCTATTTTAGAAACCAGGCTTCAGGCAGGGCGCGGTGGCTCACACCTATAATCCCAGCACTTTGGGAGGCCAAGGCAGGTGGATAACAAGGTCAAGAGAGCGAGACCAACCTGGCCAACATGGTGAAACCCTGTCTCTACTAAAAATACAAAAATTAGTTGGGTGTAGTGGCGCGTGCCTGTAGTCCCAGCTACTCAGGAGGCTGAGGCAGGAGAATCGCTTGCACCCAGGAGGTGGAGGTTGCAGTGAGACGAGATCATGCCACTGCACTCCAGCCTGGTGACAGAGCAAGACTCCATTTCAAAAAAAAACAGAAATAAGGCTTCAGAGAGGTTACATGACCTGTCTCCAGTCACACAGCTTGTGTTAGAGTCAGGACTTAGATCCAAGACTAGTCTTGCTCTTTCATGAGTTCGTTTAACATATATTTCTTGAGTATTTTCTACTCCTAACCCCCACACAACAGTGCATGCCCCAGTGATACAGGATTGTCATTCAGTGAGCACTCAAAGCTGGTACTACAGAATCTCGGGTTATAAAGAGGCCTCCTTGTAATAATTAAACAAAGCATTCCACCTGCATTCACAATGATATTGCTTCACACTTTAGTCTTTTCTGAAATCTTCACATATGTTGTTTACTTATTCCAGCAAACACAAGAGATGAGGTTTTGCATGCCTTGCCAGCAGAAAGCCACCCCGTTTGGAAAGAGAGCAGAACAGCACACAGAGACAGAATTTTCCCTCCTTTGGCATGCTACTGATTAATTACCGGCACCGACCTGCTGCCCACCTGTCCTAGGCACTAGGATATGCCTTGTGTCTCCACGTGGTTCCCTCATTGAATCTTTGCAGCTACTCTGTGAGGTGCTATTATTATCATCCTCCATTTTACAAATCAGGATCCTGAGGCACATGGAATTTCCCTCTGTGGGGGCCCAGGTTATCGCTGGAAGTGTGGTGGTAGGGTGGGGCGTTAGATCCAGGAAGTCCTCCAGGCCTGAGTTTTTGGTTCATGGTATTCTCTGTGTGTTTTTGCAGAGTAAGTAGAGTTGAATTTTCCTAAGTTCACCACTCATGACACAATTCCGCCCCATGTCAATGACTGCAGGCCCTTAGGGCTGTCCCCTGTCTCCTCCAAAAGACCTTGAACTCCCTTTGGACAGGGTCTGTATCTTTCATCTGTGTATATTCAGAGAACAAGCTTACATTTGTACGTAGCAGGAGCTCAGTGAATGTTCGAGGAAGAAGGAAGAAAAAAGGAAAAGGAGGTGGGAGAAAGAAAAAGGAACCAGCACAGTCTCTATGGAAGTAGATCTCACCTTCTGCAGTTTCTTTCTTTCAGCCTCCACGGAAGAGCGAACAGATTTGATTTCCACGGTGTGATTCTTTACCAAGTCTTCCAGCCGCTTCACCAGCTGGTCTTTGAGATGTTTCTTCTCCTCTTCTGTCTGATGTTTGATTTTACGGAGGTCTTCTTCATATTGTTGCTTCATATATTCTGTCTCAACACTTGGCTCTTTCTTAGTCTATAAAAAGAAAAAGGACCTTGTAAAACTGCTGGGAAGGGATGAGGAGCAAGGAATCACCATTTCTCTTTCATACAACGTTTACAACGTTTACATGCTGGCTCTGGAGTCAGCCATCAGACCTGAAAGGTGGGTATGTGCACAGCAGAAGCCCTGAGTGTGGAAGCATGTAGCACAAGGTACAATCAATTTTACGAGACTATATATTTGATGTTAGTAAGAGTCTCTACCATTGGAAAAGGGATTTTTGGAAGGGTGTATGTGTTATCATGAGATGGGATATTTCAGCCCACACTATGGTAGCTCTTAAATAATGCTTTGCTTGTTTTGACTGGGAACATGCAATGAGATCCTAAGCCAGTTTCCAGTTTCCCAGAAGCCGATGATACAGCGTTGGAAGGATTCTGCTGCATTCTCAGTTTCCTGGTTTCTAATGGCATGGAGTAGTAGGCAGTAAGTTGACTGGAATTTTACTCTTGAAACTATGGAGTCTGCTGACGCCAAGTGGATCCACTATGTTTGGACTGGCCTCTACCTGATGCTTATGATAGATAGCAAAGCTCCCTGTGCCTTCTCCATCCCCAGGGCTGGGTCAGACACTACCTGTGTGTCTGTGCTTCCTTTCATGCAAGGACACTCCTTGAGATAGCTTTGATCCTGCTGAGGATGAAGATTGTCGGTTTCCAAGTCATTCTCTTCCCCCAGGACTTCATTCTCTGAAACTAGCTCAGTCTTCATGTCATCTGCAAGTAGACATTTCAGCATTATTTGGAATGCTCTTGGCCATGGCCTCTTGTTCAAGGTTTTCTGCTGTCAGGTCCCAGTTCTGCTTTTCAAACACTTTGTCAAGCATCCCCTATGTAATTCCTGCCCTGTGGTCTGCTGGCCCTGAAGCATGGTTAAGGTAGCAATTCTCGTCTCAAGAAGCCTCATGAACTTAAATAGCTACCCTGCTCTCCCTTCCTAAATAATCTCCAAATCTTTTTCACTGCAGTTTCCATTGGTTAAAAAAATTGAGAATTCTAAATACATGTTCTTTTAATAGGAATTTAAAGGATGAAACAATAACAAATATTTAATATAAGCAGAATTACTAAGTTTTCCTCCCATATTCACCAAAGTTCTCATGTCCTACTTTTGAGACTTCTGCTCTAAAACACACAACACCTTTCTGGTTTCTCTAGAACCAGGACCTCCTTCTCTGCACCTTTCTGGCCCATGGTGACTTCTTTCTCATGCACATTATTTATCTGCTGCCTTTGATACCAAAGCATGCTGTGGGCTGTAATGTACAGTCCCATGAGCTCCCTGAAGGCAGAGCCCATGTTTTATGCCTTTGTTATATTTCCCAGTGTCAAGACTTTCTGTTGAGGGGGCCTCAGGCAAGGCACTTAGAATCAGTATTTTTGGATACAAGCAAGATTGTATCACCAACCAATTGGCTGACCTTGAGCCAGGCACTTATCTTTTCTTGGTCTCATTTCTTCATCTGTAACATGAAAGATTGGCAATACTTTTTGGGTTGGGTGTGGTGGCTAACGCCTGTAATCCCAGCACTTTGGGAGGCCAAGGTGGGGGGATCACTTGAGTCCAAAATTTCGAGACAATACTTTGTATTATTATTATTTTTTTTGAGATGGAGTTTCATTGTTGTTGCCCAGGCCAGAGTGCAATGGCGCAGTCTCAGCTCACTGCAACCTCTGCCTCCAGGACTCAAGTGAGTCTCCTACCTCAGCCTCCCAAGTAGCTGGAATTACAGGCACACGCCACTATGCTCCGGCTAAATTTTTTGTATTTTTAGGCAGGTGCAGTGGCTCATGCCTGTAATCCCAGCACTTTGGGAGGCTGAGGCAGGTGGATCTCTAGGTCAGAAGACTGAGACCATCCTGGCCAACATGGTAAAACTCTGTCTCTACTAAATACACACACACACACACACAAAATGTTAACTAATTTTGTATTTTTAAATTTTTTGTATTTTTTTGTATTTTTGTATTTTTAGGGTTTCACCATGTTGGCCAGGCTGGTCTCAAACTCCTGACCTCAGGTGATTCACCTGCCTTGGCCTCCCAAAGTGCTGGGATTACAGGTGTAAGCCACCATGCCTAGCCTGTACTTAATTTTTTAATTTTTATTTTTTCATAGAGATGGGGTCTCATGTTGCCCAGGCTGGTCTCAAAGTCCTGGGCCGAAATGGCCCTCCCTCCTAAGCCTCCTAAAGTGCTGGGATTACAGGCATGAGCCACCGTCAGTCTGCCCAACCAGATTGACAATACTTATCACTCAAAATTATTGGAAAAGCCCAATAGCATAATTGTGTTAAATGATGTGAAAAGCATATAGCATTCTGTTAAGTGGTAGGGGGTGGGACGAGTCAGTGCTAAGAATTTCAGGCACTGTGGTGAGTCTGGTGGGGAAACATTTTGGGGCAAGGGGTCCTTTTAGATGTCCAACCTGGGCTAGCTCCAGGCAAGGCAGCTGTAGGTGTCAGCTCACCTGTACCCAGTAGGGATCGGTCTCACGCACCGGGCAGGTCAGATCAAGAAGCCCTGGCCCTCCTCTCTGCTCCCTTAGCAGGCTCAAGGCTGCCAGTAGCACCAGGCCCACCTGGCAGCTAACCTTGGTCTTTTAAGGAAATCATCCCAGGGCATCTTACCTGTCTTCTGCGTCCCATGACACTCTCGCAGCATCATTCTGTCTTTGGCAGCAGCCAGCTTCTCCCCAAGATTTTTTGCAGTGCTTTTCAACTCTGAATTCTCCTGACGAGCCTCCTTGAGCTGCACATCCAGGTCCTAAACAGACAGGAAGGGTCCCATTGCTCTGGTTACAGTTCTGTATAGAGACATCCTGTGTACACAGAACAGCCATCAGACCTGAAAGGTGGGTATGTGCACAGCAGAAGCCCTGAGTGTGGAATTCAGTGGCTCAGGGCTCATCAAATCCTTCCTCATCCTCTGACCTTTCTGTAGAGAGGATTAAATGATATAAAATGTCTGGTAAAAAAAAAATGCTCAGGGAGTATTAGAAATGTTAACTGCTGGTCAGGTGCAGTGGCTCATGCCTTTAATCCCAGCACTTTGGGAGGCTGAGGCAGGTGGATCTCGAGGTCAGATCGAGACCATCCTGGCCAACATGGTAAAACTCTGTCTCTACTAAATACACACACACAAAAAAAATGTTAACTGCTGCTACTTTTAGAGATGGGGCTCTGTGCTTTTATGGGGCTCACATAACTGAATCATCAATGATCCTGCTCTCTATAAACACAAAGTCCTCGGTATTTTAGGACAGGCAGGTTGCTATGAAACTAACAGGGGCTTTAGAATCAGGTTGACCTGAGTTCAAACACTTATTAGCCATGTGCCAAGGCAGACCAGTCCTTAAGCCTCTCAATTTCAGTCTTAGCTTTTCATCTGTAGACTGTAAGTCTCCAAGTTTTCCAAAGTTAGGGACCAAGTATAACTTACCATGTGTCCCTGTCCTGGGCGTGGCAGATAGTCAGTGTTCAATAAACATCTGTGGGCTGGGCGCAGTGGCTCAAGTCTGTAATCCCAGCACTTTGGGAGGCTGAGGCGGGCAGATCACCTGAGGTCAGGAGTTCGAGACTAGCCTGGCCAACATGGCGAGACCCTGTCTCTACTGAAAATACAAAAATTAGCTGGGTGTGGTGGTTGGTGCCTGTATTCCCAGCTATTAGGGAGGCTGAGGCAGGAGAACTGCTTGAACCTGGGAGGCGGAGGTTATAGTGAGCTGAGATCATGCCACTGCATTCCTGCCTGGGTGACAGAGTGAGGCTCCATCTCAAAAATAAAAAAGCAAGCAAGCAAATAAATAAATAAATAAATAAATAAATATTTGTGGAATGAATGTAGTTGAATTCAATGGAGGTAACAGGGCTCACCTCCACAGAAGGCAAGTGCTTGGCACAGTGCCTGACCTATAGCAGGTTCACAATAAGCAGCCCTGCTGATTATCCCTGTCAGGTTGTTTGAAGAGATGCTGCTTTACCTGAATCCTCTCCTTCAGCTTCTGGGCGTACTTCTTCAGGTCACTGATCTTGCGGCCTCTGTGCTCCAGGTCTCCCTCCAGCTTCCGAACCTGAGCCTGCAGGGCAGACTCCTGGACCTGGAAGTTCTTGCGGAGGTCCGACTCCTTCTCCTGCCACTGCCACAGGGCCTGGCTCACCGACTGCTGCATGGCCTGCCGGATGGCCTCATTTTCCCGCTCGTAGGTGGCCTGCAGCTCCTCGGCCTTGCGAGCGTAGTCCTTGCTCAGCTGCTGGTTCTCCACTCGCAGCCGCTGCACCTCTAGCAGGACCTCCTGCATCTCCGGGCCCTGGCCTGGCTCTGACTTGGTGTCAGGGCTCTCCTGGGGCAGCCGGCCCCGCAGGGGAGCCTCATGGCTCGTCAGGTGCTGGAGCCTCCTCTCGTAGTCAGCCTTGAGCTCCAGCATTTCCCTGGAGAGCGTGAGGACCCGCTCGGCATGCTCTGCCTCCACTCTCAGCTCTCTCTCCTTGGTCTCCAGCCTGCACGAGGCTGACTCAGCCAGCGCCTCCTGCGTCAGCCTCTTCTGCAGCTCCAGGGCGCTCTCCAGGGCCTGGATGCGCTGGAGAAGGGCCTCCTCCTCCACGCAGCCCTGTTCCTGCAGGAGCCTGGCCTTGGTCTCTGCCATGGCATTCTGGAGCTCCTCCTGGTGCGCGTCCCGTAGCGCCTCCATGCTGGCCTCTGCCTCATCCTGGCGGATGTTCAGGGCATAAATCACCTGCAGGAAAATCATCAGAGCCCAGTTAGGGCGAGGAGGCTGGGGGTGTGGGAGCGCTGAGGGGACCAGAGATGCTTCTCCTGCATAGTGGTTGATCTACACAAGTGGTGCCTGAGAAGAGGATTTGCATGGAGAGGATTTATTAAAAACTGTTTCCGGGAGAAGCCAGTGAGAGAGCAGGGAAGTGCGATAGGGAAGGATTTGGACTGGGAGCAGAGCAAAGGGGTGACATTGCACAAAGGCCCCAGAGAGGGCAGCTTGGGCCAAATTCCGAAGGGGACCTCTGGAGTATGGTGGGAATCCACGGAAGAGCTTTAAAGCAGAGAAGTGATGTCACCTCATTTGTTCAGAAGGAACATTTTGGAATGCAAACCCCTGAACAAAACACTTAGAAAACTGGACAAAGGCCAGGCACAGTGGCTCACGCCTGTAATCCTAGCACTTTGAGAGGCCGTGGCAGGCAGATCACCTGCGGTCAGAAGTTTGAGACCAGCCTAGCCAACATGGTGAAACCCAGTCCCTACTAAAAATACAAAAATTAGCTGAGTGTGGTGGCATGCACCTCTAATCCCAGCTACTAGGGAAGCTGAGGCAGGAGAATCACTTGAACCTGGGAGGCAGAGGTTGCAGTGAGCCAAGATCACATCATTGTAGTTTGGCCTGGGCAAAAACGAGTGAAACTCCATCTCAAAAAAACAAAAAACAAAAACAAAAAACTGGACAGAGCGATATACAAAAAGGCCAGTATAATGTGAAAATCAGCTAATGTAATACCCCACATCAACAGAGTAAAGGACAAAAACCACAGGACTGTCTCAATAGACACAGAAAAAAATAGTTGACAAAATTCAACATCTTTGCATGATAAAAACACTCAACAAACAAGGCACAGAAGGGACTCTTCTCAGCCTCATAAGGCACATCTAGGAAAAGTCCCCGGTTAACACCATCCTCAATGGTGAAAGACTAAATGCTTTTCTTGTAGGATCAGGAAATAGACAAGGAGTTCTGTTCTTCCACTTTTAACACAAAAGAAAACAAAAAGAATGCTTTCTTTGCTATGTGAAGAACTGAATGAAGGAAGACAGGAGAACAGTGAGAAGCCCAGGAATCGAGAATGACTCCTAGGATGTTTGCCTGAGCCACAAGTTGGTGTTTCCTGAAATGGGAAAAACTGTAGGTAGAACAGGTATTGAGAAGAAAATCAAGAAGTCTAATTTGGACATACTAAGTTTGATGAACCTCTGCAGATCCTAGTGGAGACGGCACCAAGGCACACAGAGATAAATGTCTGGCACTCAGAGGAGCCAGCCTGAGCTACAGATGAGGGAGGTGGAGTCTGGAGAGTTTTGTTGCTGTTTGCTTGATGAGAGATTCCAGAACATATTCGTAGGATGATAGGAATGACCCCATGGAGAATCTAGAAGTTGAAGCCAGGCACAGTGGCTCATGCCTGTAACCCCAGCTCTTTGGGAGGTTGAGGCGGGATGATTACTTGAGCCTAGGATTTTGAGACCAGCCTTGGCAGGATAGGGAGATCCTGCCTCTACCAAAAAAAAAAAAAAAAAGCTGGGCATGGTGGTACATGCCTGGGGTCCCAGCTACTTGGGAGGCTGAGGTGGGAGGATCGCTTGGGCTGGAGGAATTGAGACTACAGTGAGCTGTGATCCTGCCACTGCACTCCAGCCTGGGTGATAGAGTGAGACCCTGTTTCAAAAACAAACAGAGGCTGAAGCCCCAGGAATAATGATAATGAAGGTCCAAAATCCCTGAGAAGGGTACCATGAAGATTGGTTTTAAGAGCCAGGAGAGCACATCCTCATGGGTGTAGGATGGAAGGAAGAGGTGGAAATAGGTGTGAGGCGCTTGGGACAGGTGAACGAGGGAGCACTTGCCTTGTAGACATGAGAAGGTGGCTTCTGCATTCTCAGTGGAATGAGCCAAGGTCACTAAGAGTGAGCTGAGTCAGAAGACAGGAAGAAAGCATAGAGGTGTGAAGAGTGAGAAGTTGTGAACTCATGTTTAGGAAGGGAGAAGCCAGTGGTCTACGTTACAGTGTGGCATCAGAGGTCGTGTTGAGTTACAGTTCTCTCTGCTTTGCTGTGAGATTTTCCTCAGTCAGTTTCATCTGAATGAGTTCAAAGAAGGACAGAAAGGATGGATGGGTTATCTGGAGTTGGAGTTTTATTTGGTGAGTGTGACAGAAAGAGAAGACAAGGTATTTTCAAGGGCCAGCAAGCAGGAAAGATGGAGCGGAGGCAGTTTTTTGGTGATGACAAGGTTAAGTGTCAAAGGGAGTGTGTGACTGAGGCCAAGTAGAGGAAAAGATGGCTGGAGATGACGGGGGTCAAAGACTGAGAAATCCAGGGCAGGGTGAGCCCTGCATGAGATGTCCTCACTGAGAACAATGTAAGAGAAGCTGGGCTGGTATAGATGCTGTGGAGTCAGATGCCAAACATGACATTGGCGCCCTGGGGCATTTATGATCAGAAAAGTTTTCCTGAAGACTCCCCACCATACCCTTTCACAAGGATTTACTTTTAGGCTTTGGGGGTTGCTGGTTTTCCCTTATCCATGAGGCTGTCTACTGAACTAGACTCTAACTTCATTGCCAAGTTCCTACTACTGCTTCACCCATGGTTTTCAAACCGCACTCCTTGTAGTCTTGAGTTCTCTGATGGAGGTCAGGGCAACATCAGGGAGCTAGGGGGAGGCTGAGCAGGTGGGGACCCCCATCAACCAGGGAAGAGTTTCCACACTCGGGCTTCCCTAGCCAGTTTAGAAAAAAAAAAGCTTTCTGTGCCTTTAAAAAAAAGTAAAAAACTAGAGGCTCACATAGTTAAGAAATAGACAATAGACCAATCAGAAATAGTGTATAAGAGGAAGTGTTTGGTATCACTGTGTGCCTGTGTGTCTGTGCATGTGTGTGTTCATTACAAAATCATCATTGAAGGCCAGATAGCACCACTAGAGCTGACATGTATAATAGATTTAACAATGGTTTACCTAGAGACTACAGATCTTGAAGAAAGAGTGAACATATATCCAGGACACAGCCTAAGATCTTATTTTTCATTGTCTCTGTCTGATATGGCAATCATTAAAAAATCTGGAGACAACAGATGCTGGAGAGGATGTGGAGAAATAGGAACACTTTTACACTGTTGGTGGGAGTATAAACTAGTTCAACCATTGTGGAAGACAGTGTGGCAATTCCTTAAGGATCTAGAAACAGAAATTCCATTTGACCCAGCAATCCCATTACTGTGTATATACTCATAGGATTATAAATCATTCTATTATAAAGACACATGTACATGTTATGTTCATTGTGGCACTGTTTACAATAGCAAAGACCTGGAACCAACCCAAATGCGCATCAATGATAGACTGGACAAAGAAAATTTGGTACATATACACCAGAGAATACTATGCAGCCATAAAAAAGGATGGGTTCATGGATGAATCTGGAAACCATAATTCTCAGCAAACTGCCACAAGAACAGAAAACCAAACACTGCAATTTCTCACTCATAGGTGGGTGTTGAACAATGAGAACACAAGGGCACAGGGAGGGTAATGTCACACACTGGGGTCTGTTGGGGGGTGGGGGGCTAGAGGAGGGACAGCGGGAGGTGGGGAGGTTGGGGAGGGATACTATTGGGAGACATGCCTGATGTAGCTGATAGGGGGATGGAGACAACAAACCACCATGGCATGTGTGTATCTATGCAACAATCCTGCAATTTCTGCGCATGTACCCCAGAACTTAAAGTACAATAAAAAAAAGAATATACCTAGAAGCTGAAATTGGTTTCCCACTGGCTATAATTTAGGTTAATAACAAATATCATTTTTATCAAATTTACTATGTGCCTAGCACAGGGACAGATGCTATATATACATTCATAATCTCAGAGAGTCCTCATGGCAACCCTGCAATTTGGTATTTTTCTGAGCAACTGAGGTTCAGAGAAGTTCAATAACTTTTGTGAAGTCCCAGTCATAAGAAGGTTTGAGTAACGCTGAAGCACACGTTCCATGCATGGTGCCACATTGCATCTCACTGTCTCACTCAGCCATTTATTCATTTGCGGATTCACTGCACATCTCAGATGTGGCAGGCTCTGTGCTGGGCACTGGGGTTATGTGCTGGTCAATAAGACAACTGAATTTGCAACCTTAAAAATATTATAATTCAGTTGGAGAGTCAGACAAGAAAATGGAAAGTTTCAATGCACTGCAGTGAGTGCTACAAGAGGATTTATCACCAGTTACTGTGGAAACACAGAGGAAGAGGTCTGGGAGGAAAGAAGACTTTCCAGAAAAAGTGGGCCTTGCCTCCTCATCTTTGGGGTCACCAATCCCCTTTTCCATGTCAAGCTGCGGACAAGAACAATATCACTTCTTTGGGCTGCTCAATAGCACTTGGCATAAAGTTGAGTACACAATTGGTTCATAGTAAGTATTTGCTACGGAGCTGCTGTAGGTCATCAAGGATTCATGCTTTCCTTCCGCAGTGAAGAGCTGCTGCAGAGCAGCCACTGAGCAGAGGCTCCATTTCCTAGCCCCTTGCCTTTAGGTGAGGTCCTATGACTGCTGATTGCCAATGGAATTTGGATAGATGGGGTGATGTGTGTCATCCTGAGGGCAATGTGGGAACATTAAGAAGGGCTCATGCCCTTCCCACAGTTTCTTTTTCCATCTGCAAACTTAATGCAGAGGAGTCAGAGGTCTTAGAGGAAGGCAGAGTTCAAGATGGAAGGCATCCGGGCCCTGAAAGACCAGGGAGAAGGCCACCTACTCTCTCAGGAACACTGTCATCAATCTTTACATCAATAACTACCATGTTGAGCCTCTGACATCTTGGCATTTATCTGTAACAGCATCTATTAGTACCTGTTGGGGGTCCCCAAGACTAGCCCCTGGTTTAACCATTCATTAGAGGACTCACAGGACTCAGTATATAGCCATGCTCGTGGCTATGATTTATGACAGTGAAAGGTACAAAGCAAAATCAGCTAAAAGGAAAGGTGCATGGGGTGAAATCTGGAGGAAATCGAGGGCCAAGCTTCCAAGGGTCCTCTTTCAGTGGTCACACAGGACATACTTAATTCACCTAGCAAGGAGTTGTGACAATATATATGAAATACTGTCTACCAAGGAAGCTCATTAAAGACTTAGCATACGAGGTTTTTATTGGAGAAGAGTCAGGTAGGCAACCTTCATCAGGTAGGTACCAAAACTTCGGACATTCAGGAGGAAAGCAGGTGTTCAGTGTAAACCTCATTGTTTGCATAGTTTAGACAAAGTGAGCAACTCTTATTGGTTTCAGTGGGGGGACCCTCTGGAAATCCTAGATGCCGGTTGAGGCCCACTCTATTAGCTCTTCTGTACAGTTAAACCCCAAAACGACAGGAAAAGACTGATTTTTCTCTTTAATAGAGTCAAGCTTGTGCCCCAGGGCAAACTGTAACATTAATGAGGGTTTCTTGTGGTAAAGAAAAAATATGCTTTAAAAAATTGTCCTATGAAATTTGTTATTGGTGATTCTACTAAGGATAAAGGTCGGGCGCGATGAGTCATGCCTGTAATCCCAGCACTTTGGGAAGCCAAGGCAGGTGGATCATGGGGTCAGGAGTTTGAGACCAGTCTGGCCAACCAACATGGTGAAACCCCATCTCTACGAAAAATACAAAAGTTAGCTGGGCATGGTGGCAGGCGCCTATAATCCCAGCTAGTTGGGAGGCTGAGGCAGGAGAATTGTTTGAACTAGGAAGGCAGAGGTTGCAGTGAGCCGAGATTGCGCCATTGTACTCCAGCCTGGGCGACAGGGCAAGACTCCATCTCAAAAACAAAAAAAGGGATGAAATAGACCTTGGGGTATGGGGTTCTTATGTTCACCCACACCTGAAGAACAGAGAATTTAGTTGAAGATATTGTATATCCTGATGCCACAAAACACTCAATTAAATTTAAAAAAATAACCCCAATGTTATACCTGTTGGAGTAGGAAGCAGAGTCCCCTGAACTGGGGCCTTAGGGGGCTTCAGCTGTTTCCAGTATGCGCACTCATGTGAGTCTGCCCTATCATGTGAAAACTCTTCCTAAGTGCCCACCCAAAATTAACACATAATCAGATTCAGGCTGGAGGTAGCAGAGAGGGTACCCCACAGTGGGCTCACAATGTCTAAGGGCACCTTGGCATGTTCACATTTAATCACAGTGTCTGGCAACCAAAGTCCCCAAATCCAACAAAATGTGGTATCCCTTGGGGACAGCAAGGATCTGCCCAAACTGTTCTGTTAGGCTGAAGTCTAGTAAATGGCTCCTCCCCTTCCCTCCCCTTCCCCTCTCCTCCCTGCACAGAAGGATACTCATATATCATTTCAGGGATAGTCTGTACATCAACAAGAATATTATGTTACGTCACATACTTCATATCACATATTTTCACCATCTTTTATACACATACACATTCATCTGCACTTTGATTTTTTTAAACTTCACAACAAATTTTGGAGATCATGCTATTTCTGTACATAAATTAATGTTGGGGCCGGGTGCAGTGGCTCACACCTGTAATCCCAGCACTTTGGGAGGCCAAGGTGGGTGGATCGCTCGAGGTCAGGAGTCCAATACCAGCCTAGCCAACATAGTGAAACCCCATCTTCATTAAAAATACAAAAATTAGCCGTGCGTTGTGGTGCACACCTGTAATCCCAGCTACTTGGGAGTCTGAGGCAGGAGAATCACTTGAACTCAGGTGGTGGAGGTTACAGTGAGCCAAGACCGTGCCACTGCACTCCAGCCTGGGTAACAGAAAGAGACTCTGTCTCAAAAGAAAAAAAAAAAAAAGAAAAGAAATTAGTGTTGTTGGTCAAAAGACACAAAATTTCAGTTAAAGGAATAAGTTCAAGAGATCTATTGTATAGCACAGTGACTGCAGTTAACAATATACTATATATTTGAAAATTGCTAAAAGAGTAGATTTTAAGTGTTCTTACCACAAAAAAATGATAAGCATGTGAGGTAATATATATGTTAAATAGCCTGATTTAGCGATTTCATCACATATGCATACATCAAAACATCATGCTGGAAACCATAAATGTATACAATTGTTACTCATCCATTTAAAAAAAGAGATTTCTTATTTTTATTTTTGGCTGCTTCATGTGCCATTGTATAAGCTATAATTTATTTCTCTGGCTCCTCTTGAGAGACATTAAGTCGTTTCTGTGGGAGATTATCGGCATGTTTCTCATTTCATTGTTATCAAGTAAAATTTTCTTTACTCTTTTTTCCATTTCTGCCAGTAAGCCTGAACCCTGCTTTTTCCTTAGAAATGCAACTAATAAAATTCCAATACCTGGCCTTAAAAAACTCATCTTCATAATTAATACAGGAGCCTCAGGAAGAGATGAAAGAGGAAGGAGGACAACATGCCTGCCATCTTGTGTCATAAAACTAGTTCAAAGATCGTTGAGAATGACTGCAAGCATCCAGCGTGCCTTCCTGTGCAAGTGCTCATGACTGACTGCAAGGGCACTCCTGGGACTGCTCCCTGGGACATGCACTGACTCTTACCATGGTCCCTCTTTTTTCTGCCCTCTCCACTCCCTTCCCCTCATTCTATGCTTGTTCTCTGAGCTTGAGCCTTTGTCCTCTCCTAGGTTTTTGTTTGTTTGTTGAGAGACAGGGTCTCTCTCTGTGTCCCAGGATGGAGAATAGTGGTGCTATTATGGCTTACTGCAGACTTCATCTCCTGGGCTCAAGTGATCCTCTCACCTCAGCCTCCCAACTACCTGGGATTACAGGTGCACATCACAACACCTGGATGATTATTTCATTTTATTTTTTAGAGACAGGGTCTCGTTATGTTTCCCAGGTTGGTCTTGGACTCCTGGGCTCAAGTTATGTGACTGCCTCAGCCCCTAAGAGTGCTGGGATTATAGGTGTGAGTCACTGCACCCAGCCTTCTCCTAGTTTAGCAGTCTCTTTTCATCTTAACATCTGTCCTTTTTCAGCCTGCCTCTCACAGTCAGTCATTTCAATTACATTCTTGTGACATATTCAAATCCCCTGCTCAGCCTTGCATTCTTGGCCTTCTCAATACCAGAGCTTACCCTTTATTTTGTCTCTCTCTGTCTTCCAGGCTGGAGTGCAGTGGTGCTATCTCGGCTCACTGCAACCTCTGCCTCCTGGGTCCAAGTGATTCCTCTACCTTAGTCTCTTGAGTAGCTGGGACTACAGGTGCATGCCACCATGCCTGGCTAATTTTTTTGTATTTTTAGTAGAGATGGGGTTTTACATGTTGGCCAGGCTAGTCTCAAACTCCTGACCTCAGGTGATCCACCCGCTTCGGCCTCCCAAAGTGCTGGGATTACAGGCATGAACTACCACACACCGCCCAGAGCTTATCTTTTAAAATGTGCTCAAGTTATTTCACCTCTTTGTGCCTCAGTTTTCTTGCCTGTAAAATGGAGACAACTCAGGCTTGGTTTTTGTGAGGATCAATAGGATTATATATCTTAGGTGTCTGACACATAGTAAGCACTTATTTAATGCTTGTTTCTTCTCTCCTATCTCATCCTATCTCCTCAAAAGGAAAGGTCCCATGGTTTAGAGACACAATCTCTTCCAACTTGTTCTGAATGTCTGAAATTGTTGAGCAGCTTTTGAGCAGCCCGTTCTTCTCCTGGGCGTCATGCCTCACAGGTAGCTTGGCAACTCTTCTTCTGCCATCTGCTTGCTTGCTTTCACTCGCCACCTTCTAGACTGGAACATCAGACTGCTCCAGGCCTCATTTATAAACCCACCTCCTACGGGGGAGGCTGACTTCAGAATCCATCAAGGAACATAAATAATTCAGCCGCCAAGAGCAATTCTGAGCAAGTCAAAACTTCCTAAGAGTTTTAGAAATCCACTGCTCATGGTTTGACTTCAGAGAAGATTTCAGCAGAGGGCCTGTTAGGGCTGTAGAGGTGGAGTGTTGTAGGTTTAACAAGGCTCCAATTAATGGCTTTTAAGCATCGGATCTTGAAGAAAGTTTTCATCAAGTTTGGCAGCAGGAATCAGAATTGAAATGAAAATGGAAAAAAAGGACATAATGTCTGTTGAGTGCCCAGAGTATGACATTCACTGGGCCAGATAATTTACATGTTTTTTTTTTTAAATTAACCTATTTAGGTTAGTGCAAAAGTAATGGCGGTTTTCACTGTTACTTTTAATGGCAAAAACTGTGATTACTTTTGCACCAACCTAATAACAATTCTACAAAGTGAATGCTTTTATGCTTAGCCTTATTTTACAGATGGGGTTAACTTCATACGTAGGGGTAATAGAATAGAACTCCACCTTTTTCTAGCTGTGTGACCTTCAGTAAGTTACTGAACCTGAGTCTCAGTTACCTTATCCATGACATGGGGAGAGTTTTGTTTGTAGATTAAATGACATTATGACCAAAAACCTTTCACAGCGCTCTTAAAGCACTTAACCCTTCTTAAGCACTTAAGAAATGCCATTGGTTACGATTTTTACTGTTCTTGGTATTACTGTCAGAAGTCATTGAGCTAAAAAGTGACAGTGCTGGGAATGAAATCCAAATCCTTCTGGGTTCAAAGTTAAAAGAGTAGAACCATACCTTGTTAGAAAAAAGAGCTGATAATATGCTTTTACTCAATGTTTTTGCAACATTTCCTACATGCCTGGCATGATGCTAGGCACTGGAAAAACAGAACAAATAAGACCATCTGTGGACGGGCTTACAGGCGAGTAGAATGGGCAGATGACATTATCTGTCCATATAAGAATCCTCCCCTTTTCTTTCCCCTTCTTTGCCATCGTTTGTGGATGGCATTTGTCTTCCCTGTTGATGTGGAACTTGGCTGTGTGACTTGCTTTGGCCATGGAAATGCAAGTGGACTTGTTGCAAACAGAGGCTTTTGATGTGTTTATGTGCTTTGGCTTGCCTTCTTGCGCTTCCATCACTTGCTACAAGAAAAGCCTGTGCTGGGTAGCTACGGGTCCCAGAATGAGAGATACAGGGCTGGACCCCACCCCAGAGTCTGGAATGCAACTGGCTCAGCCAAGCCCAGCTGAAAGCAGCTGAACAGCAGTGAAGCTGAGCAGGAAATAAATCACTGCTGTAGCCACTGAGATTTAGAGTTGTTTCTTACACAACATTATTGCAGGAAAATCTGCCTGATACACAAAGTGAGATAGAAAAGAAAGCTAATTAGTATATGCAATAGTCATCCCTTATCTGAGAGGGATACATTCCAAGATGCCCACTGGATGTCTGAAAGCTTGTATAGAACAACCCCTAGAGACACTATGTTTTTTCCTATACATACGTACATACCTATGATAAGGTTTAATTTATGAATTAGGTACAAGAAGAGGTTAACAAAAATCACTTGTAATAAAATAGAACAATCATAACAATGTGCTAGCATCACTCCTCTTGAGCCTTGGGGCCATTATGAGGTAAAAATAAGGGTTACTTACTTGAAAACAAGCACTGGGACAGTTGATCTCATAATCGTGACAGCTGCTAGTGACTGATAGGCAGGTAGGGTCTACAGCACTGATACTCTGGGCAAGGGGATGATTAACATCCCAGTAGGGACAGAGGAGAATGGCACAAGATTTCATCATGCTACTCATAACAACAAACAATTTAAAACTTATGAATTATTTATTTCTGGAATTTTCCATTTAATATTTTCAGGCCTTCCTTGGTTCACCTTGGGTAAGTAAAACCTCAGAAAGCAAAACCACAGGAAAAAAGGGACTACCATCTAGGGGTATTTCAAGTACTTTGCTGGAAGTCTGCAGAGGCGCAGGGAGGAAAGGATCACATTGCCCCAGTCATCTCTCCACCCTTTTCTCCTTCATTATCATCAGTGGATCTCTCCCATCAACACATAAACGTGCTGTATTTTTTATCATGAACAAAAATCTTTATATTAATCTCACATTCTCCATTTTCTACACCCCTTTATAGCAAACTCCTCAAATACTCTATTTATAACCACTGTTACTAATTTCTCAACTCCTCTATTCCTCTCGAATTCTCTCCAATCGGGCTTTTATACTAACTAATCCACCCAAATAGCTCATCAGAATCAGGAATGATCTCCATGTTGCTAAAACAATAGCCATTTCTCAGTCTTCATCTGCTCAACCTTTCAGCCTCATTAGAGCGAAAGAATCACTCCCTCTTCTTGAAACATTGTCTTCACTTGGCTTCCACAATAGGACATACTCCTACTGACGGCTGACCACTCCTTCTCATCTCCTTGGCTAGTTATATCCTCCTCAACTCCCATCCTTCAAATAGGAGTGTCCCAGAGCTTTAGCTTCAGGCTGTTTCCATTCTTTTGCAAAAATTCCCTTGGGATCTCACTCAATTCCATGATTTAATGCATTCTCTATTAGCTAATGACTCCCAGATTTATATGACCAAGCTGGGATCTGCCACCTGAAGGTCAGACTCATGATTCTGATGCTTACCGATATCTCTACTTGGGTATTGAGCATGCCGCTCAAATTTGATTCTGGATTTTTCCTCTAATACCCGCTCTTCCCACAATATTTCTCATCTCATTTCATGGCAACTCCTTTCTTTCAGTTGCTAAGGTCAAAAATTTTAGAATCAACCGATAAGCACGTGAATGGATGCTCAACATCTTTGTTAGGGAAATGAACCTCAAAACCACTTCAGGCTCGTTAGAACGGCTATCATCACAAAAAGAGAAATGTTGGTGAGGATGTGGAAAAATTGGAGCCCCTGTACATTGCTGGTGGGGATGTAAAATGGTCTAGCCACTGTGGAACACAGTATGGTGGTTCCTCAAAAAATTAAACAGAGGGCCAGGCGTGGTGGCTCACGTCAGCACTTTGGGAGGCCAAGGCAGGCAGATCACAAGGTCAGGAGATCGAGATCATCCTGGTTAACATGGTGAAACCCCGTCTCTAGGAGAAATGCAAAAATTAACTGGGCATGGTGGCACCTGCCTGTGGTCCCAGCTGCTTGGGAGGCTGAGGCAGGAGAATTGCTTGAACCAGGGAGTTAGAGGTTACAGTAAGCCAAAATCATGCCACTACACTCCAGCCTGGTGACAAAGTGAGACTCCGTCTCAAAAAAAAGAAACCACCTCTCCCAAAAAATCCATAGAATTTCATATGAACCAGTAATTCCGTTTGCTTATCTTTCTCTCTAGAATATGAATTACATGCAGATGAAAAAGTTTGTCTGCAGAGTTCACTACCAGATCCCCAAAGAGTGGCTGGCTCATGGGAAGGACTCTAAATATTTGTCAAATGAATAAAAAGTCTCTTCACCCAGCAGAAAGGGCATCCAAGTGCAGAGGATACCCAAGTTGGGTTCGGAAAGGTGAGCAATTGTCAGTAAGGTGGACAGGAAGGGGAAGAAACCATTGGCAAAAGTAGTAGCATGAGCAGGAAGTAGCACAAAGACATGACATAGAGTGGACTGTGAGGATAGGCAAGGGGCATCCTCCAGGCCGGAGCCGGGGTGAAGGGCATCGGCAGGGAAGAGGAGAGCACCATGACATGATGCTGAACATGTGGGCAGGGGTCAGATGCTCACGAGTTCAGCATCCATGTTAGGGAGTGCCGACTGTGTCCTGTCTACTAGCACGTGGTGATCATGCAGACTCCCAGGCCCTGTCCCAGACAGCCTGATGTGGAGAGTCCGGGGGTGGTCCCGAGATCTGGATTTTTAATATTCCCTTGCAATGGGCCTAAGATCTGAAAGGCAGATGGCTGCATACTTTGGAGACCTGTGGTATGTGTTCCATGCAGGAAGTTTCTCATAAGATTCAGCCTCTTGGGAGCTAGGGGGAATAACACTACATCTCATAACTGCATCTCTGGAATCATTGCAGAGAGCAGTCTACATGTGATGCAGCCTTAACTAAGGAAGGGGCCGGGGGAGGGAGTTTGGGCTAGAAAGTTGTCCATGAGAAAATTGGCAGAGCTAGTGACTCCACCCTTCCTAGGACTCCTCTATCAGATGTCCCTTTTCTCCCTGGCCTGGCAGACTGTCATGGACTTTATACAGACACTACTGATAGCATAATTCAGAGACAAAAGATGGGCTGGCAGAGAAGAGTTGTCTGCCATGAGAAGAGTGGCAGAGCTAGTGACTCACTGTGTATGGGGAGGGGGAGAGGGAAGAGTCCAGAGGATTCTGCAGCTTGTGTGACTGAGGGGATGGCTATGCCACTTCTACTGGGAAGCAGAGGTTCCTGGGATCCCGGGACAGCAAAAGGCCACAGTCACTGCTCTTGACTCACATCCCTGCACGCAGAGTGGAGAGTGTTCTGGGCACGGAAAAGAAGACTAACTAAACTGCCAGAAGGAAGCCCTGGATTCAGGTGCTGAGAGGCCTGGGGAGAGCAGAGGTTGTGTGGTTGCTGTCCCTTCCTTTAAGGAAACAAGCTCAAACAGGTCCCCAACAAGGCTGGGCTCCTTCGAGCAAATGAGCTTGAAATGGATTTCTAGGTAGATCCAAAACGCTAATTAAAATCTCATCATTGCCCATCAGAGAGCCGTTGCTAGGCGCCTAGCTGCACATGGCATTGAACTGTGAGACATCAGCTTCTGAGTAATTGAAACCCAACTGTTCCCCAAACCAATTTAGGCTGAGACTGAGCTGAAAGATGAGGGTGGGCTCCCAGGAAGGTTCTTAATGAGAGCCCCTCCGTCTACAGGACCATGACTTGTTTAGAGTTTTTTGGAAAGCACCCTTGGTTGGCCAGCCTTGTTAATAGATGAGTGTATGTGTGAATGGTATTTTTATGAACAAAAACAATACAAAGAAATCTTAACACTTTTCATAAGACATACTTTGAAAGAGAATTAATCCAAGCAGGCACATCAAATCCTATAACCATGCTTATAAATGGAATTGCAAAACTCAAACACAGACAGAGCAGCTCCTCAAGTTCACCTGTTCAGATGCCAATTTTACATATTTAAATCCTGAAAGCAGCTTTGTGTGCAGATCTAAATAGACATGCATATCCATTTTTCCATATGAGTGGTATAACAATGTATGCTACCATTATTTTTACATAGCACTTTCCAGTTCACCAAGCAACTTTACAAGGTAAACCCTGCAGCATGATAAATATAAATATGTTGAATGCGCGTTCTAAATGAATTTTTACTTTTGCCATTATTTTCAGCAGAGAAAAATCTCTTTACATATTTTCCAGTTCATTTATTGTACCGTCTGTAAAATCCTCAAATAAACAGTATGCTTCAAGTTATACATTATCATCCAAACAACACCATCATAAAATCCCAACATCCACTTATGATACTCAGGTCACCTTTGCCAGTCATCTTCCCAGCAGTGGCTGAATTTCTGTGCTCTGACTGCATGTGGCCTTGAGTATAGCAGCAGGTAGTTTTACTAACAACTCTGCTGAATTCTCAGTTTATGGGTTATGGGTCAGATGCTGCTGGTTTAACCTGCACATCAGAAATGGAAGGGCCACACTGGGTCAAGTTCACAGCCAGCCCATCTTTTGTCTCTGACTTATGCTATCAGTAGTGTCTGTATACAGTCCATGACAGTCTGCCAGGCCAGGGAGAAAAGGGACATCCTATAGAGGAGTCCTAGGAAGGGTGGCCTGGAGGAAATGATTCCAGAAACGTCCAGGCAGTACAGAGGGCAAGCTTGCCCTCCACTTTACACAGCCAAAAGTTCTTACGATTGTTGTGACATTCATTCTCAGAAGAGCTTCATGCAAGGTTGAATTCAAGAGCGCATTTCTGAAAGTGTAGAGTACCTACAACCACAAGACCTCTGTTGTTTGTGCCCTGTGGTTCCCTGTCTGCTGGATGGAAGCTCCAGGTAGCATCTCATCACATCCAGAGCAGCAAGACTCTTAAACAAGGTGCAACCTTGTTCCAAAATCACACATGCCACCACTATACAATTTCAGGTCATCCAGAAGAATTTCAGGGATCTGGAAGAATGAGGTTGACCAGCCTCAATCACATGGAAGGAAGACTGAGGCAGGTTACCTGCTTAGTATCTCGAGGGAAATTAGACATCTGGTACCTGGACACACATAGATGCTGTGTCAGGAAGAGCAGATATACACTGCAGCCAACATTCCTGACCCTTCTAAGTAAACTCAGTATTACTCACTGAACACTAACTTCAGAACTGGAGGAGACAGAACAAAAGATTAGGACTTGGTCTCTACTCTCACATTGGACACGAGAAGCACGTGTACACACACACAGGGTCGTGTGAAACCTCCAGGCAGAAAGCTGGCACAGGCTGAAGGCTCTGCAGGGTACTGGAGGAGGCACCAGGCCAGTCGACAAGAGACCTGAGTCCCAAGACCCAGCTCTGTCTCTCTCAAGCCGTGTGACCTTAGGCAAGCCCTATAGTCTCTCTGAGAAAACAAAGTTTCCTTTCCTAATGTATTAGTCTGTTCTCAAACTGCTATAAAGATACTACCTGAGACTGGGTAATGTATGAACAAGAGAGATTTAATTGACTCACAGTTCTACATGGCTGGGAGGCATCAGAAAACTTATAATCATGGCAGAAGGGGAAGGGGAAGCAAGCACCTTCTTCACAAGGTGGCAGGGGAGAGAGAGAGTTCAGGGGAAATCGGTACTTTTAAATCATCAGATCTTGTGAGAATTCCCCGTCATGAGAACCACCCCCATGATCCAGTCACTTCCCACCAGGTTCTTCCCTTGACATATGGGGATTACAATTCGAGACGAGATTTGGGTGGGGACACAGAGCCAAACCATATCACCTAATAAATGAGATGGTCAAACTAAACTGACAGTTCCTAAAGGGAATGAAAGTGACAAATAAGCCTGGGGAGTGTTTGATTCGCTCTGTTATAAAGACATTTGCTTAACTGTATTTACCCCAGCAGTTGGCCATTGCGTTCTCTCTCTTTTTTTCTTTTTTAATTACAGTGAGTTTAGGCTCCATGGTTCACACCTGTAATCCCAGCACTTTCAGAGGCTGAGGTGGTAGGATCACTTAAATCTAGGAATTTGAGACCAGCCTGCACAATAAAGTGAGACCATGTCTCTACAAAAATTTATGTAAAAATTAGCCAGGAACGATGATCATAATTTGACGATGACAATGATGACGAAGGTGGTGACAATGGGGGTGAAGATGAGGATGGTGATGCTCATGGAAGAGGATCAAGGCTAATGTTGCATATCCACAAGCACACCTGTAGTCCCAGCTACTCAGGAGGCTGAGGTGGGAGGATTGCTAGAGCCTAGGAGGTCAAGTCTACAGTGCGCTATGATCTACCAGTGCACTCCAGCCCAGGGGACAGAGTGAGAACTTGTCTCTTAAAAAAATTACAATGAAAATTAACATCCCTCAGAAAACATTTTTGAAAGTGCTGGACCAGGAGATCTTTACATCTTGACCTCTGTGAGTTAAAGTATCAACAAGACAGGAGAACAAATCTAGGAGAGCTCAGGACTTGCAGGCTCCTTCTCTCCGGGCAGTGAGTGCAGGTGCTGCAGTGAAAGCAGGTGTCCTGAGCGGGGGAGGGGATGGGAATTGAGGGGCAGTAGGAAGAAAGAGTGCTGGGGAAAGTGCTCCGAGGTGTGGAGCATGGGCAAGTGCTGCCCCTGGAGAGCTGAGAGAAATGCTGATGTCAGACTCGGAGGAGGTATCTCAGCATGTTAGTCGTAATCTCTGGGTGATGAGATTACAGTAGATTTAAATTTTTTAAAAAATTTTTCATTTGTTTCATTTCCTTATTTCCTACAACGAATTATTACTGGTTCAATTAAAATTATCAAAGGAAAGGAAATTTTAAAAAATATTTTTAAAACCCAGAATATTTTTAAACCCAGAAATGATATGAACCAACATGTAGCTTTTCTATGTCCAATACTGTATTTGATTAAAAGGGAAAGATTTTCATGTTAATGATAATTTTCAAGGCTTCTTTTTTAGAGCCCTGTCAATGACATTTTTTTCATAGTCAAAAAGCAAATCTAAGGATGACAAATATGAAGAAGCAACCATTCTCTATCCAACCTTTCATTTTTCCTCATTGCTCCCTATCTCATTTCAGGTGGTCCAGCTCCTGAGAGGTGCTGAATGTGCAAGACTACAAGGGCAAGGAACGCCATGCTCAGTCACTCTGAAAATGACATTACAATCGAAATAAATGCTAAGGCAGCAGGTCTCTTTAGGACACATACCTGTGCACAGTGCCAAACTCATCCTATGCCCAACAGAAAGACAGAGAATCACAGAGTGCTGAATTAAGGATGGGTGACTGTTCATAGTGGGTTTCCTAAACCTGGGAAGCTCAGCAAACCAGTTTTACAAAGGCATTAATAGATGATAATGGTGGTGATGACCTTGTTAACAGTGTTAATGATTATATTAGAAACTAATACTTCTGAGGGTTTACAAGGTGGAGGCACTGAGGCAATATCTTTCTATACCTTCTCTCATGTGATCCTTCCAAGCATCCCATCAGGTAAGTCTCATTATTGCCCCAGTTTTACAGCTAGACAAACCAAGATGTGGTGAGGCTGGGTAATATGCGTGAGGTTACGGGGCTGGAAAACAACCGAACTAGGATTCTGTTCCGTTCTGACTCCACAGCCTGTGTTCTTAACCACTGTGTAAACCATGTAAAGAAAATGGAAGTGCCACTTAAGTAAAAATGAATCCTAATTCTGTGATTGGCAGGGTCTTAATTAAATAATGAATCTTAATCATTACTCAAGCTTAAGTAAAAGTGAATTTGAATTCTGTGATTTGTAAGGTCTAGGCTAAGCTGTGATTAAAAAATTATCCCAAGTACAGAGGGTTAAATAAGGCGGAAATTTATTCTTCTCTTGGGACAACAGTCTGAAGGTCAGTGGTGGTCAGAAATGGATAGAAGACTCTAGTCTGACCATTTAGCCTTCATCAATTCTCAATCTACAACTTCTGTTACCTGGGCCCAAGTTGGCTGCCCTGGTTGTCACCATTCTCATGTGGTAAGAAAAGGAAATACAGGAGATGCAGGGTAAGCAGCTTGTGCTTAGGTTGGGGATGAACTAGAGGCTGCATTTATCACCTCTTCTTACCTCTCTCTTGCCTGCACTTACTCCCACTGCCACACCTGTCCACACGGAGGATGGGAAATGAAGTCCCTAGCTGGGCTGCCATGTGCCCAGAAAACTCATGAATGGTTCAATTATTGAAAAAAAAAAAGAGGGGAGACGGCTGTTTCCTCCATATCAGTACCTCAGAACATTAAAATTAGAGCTTGCCTTTTACCAAATTTATACCAGCTGTGTTATATACAAATGAGAAAGCTGAGGCTCAGAGAGTTTAAGAGATCTTGTCAACATCCTGCATCTCATTAGGGCAAAACTGAATCTAGAGCCTGTTCTATGATTTTCAGTATAATGTTCTTTTTTTTTCCTGTAAATTTAGTCTTCATATTAAATTGAAAAGGAAAGTATGAAATTTCTAAGTTGTACTAGATAAACACAATAACCTTTAAAAAAATGATAGCTGACTTTAACAAGCTCAGTTAAAAAGAGGTTCAAAAGGAGCCAAAAAAATGTCAAAAAGAAAGATAAACATATTCACAGAATTTTAAGATGGTAAGCAAGATATCACCAGGATCACTTTCCTCATTCTGCAATAAGGCAGCTTTGGCTCCAGAAGTCAAATTGACCGACTTCTCTTTCCATTTTCAGTGTTCCCCCCACCCAAACCTCAAAGTCCCTCATGAGAAAAAGTCTCTCCCAACACCCTAACATTGGAGCCCATGAGACTCCCAGGAAACCCCACTCTATCTTCTTGAGCATTATCTCCAAAATCTGTTACTCTCTGATTTGGCTCACATTCAGAAAACAGCAAGTTTCAACCAACCAACCTCCATTTATAGAGGTACCATACTAGGTTCTGAGGAACACGAAGATACAGGGGCCAGGGTTCCTGCCTCTGGGAGCTTACAATTTAGCAACAAACAAACAAAAACAACCATGAAATGATGAAAAATGACATAACAGTTGGATATAGAGTGTCAGCTATTTCATTTATTTTTCCCAGAAAGCATAATATTCCACATATCATCTGTAATAGACCCTGACCCCTGGCCACAGGGATGAGTAGGCATCTTAGACTGGGCTGATAGAACTCCATCCCGCTGACCAAAATGATTGGCATAGGCTGGGCATGTGACTCAAGTCAAGCAGAGTCCTTCCTGGGAGTTTATTCATTGGGATGGGAGAGAATCTCTCTCTCGCTTGTTAGGTCTGAGGGCTGAAAGGATAGGAATTCAGAATGACTGGTGGCCTTGCTCTCCATCACATGGAAAAAGCTTCTTATCAGTAGGAAAGGGTAACCCTGCCAAGCAGATCAATGCAGAGATATGAGTAGGATAGTTAAAGATATTTGCCTAACAACAACAAATATCCAGATCCTGTATCATCATCAGAATTAACATTTTTAAAGTTTATGCCAGGAATGGTGGCTATATAAAATGTAAGCACTTAATAGCATCTCATTGAAGGATAATAAAAACAGTAATATTTATGAGTATAATGGCATTATCCTCCTTTTTTCTTTGGAGAACAAAGAGGACCAATAATTTGCCACACAACTAGTGAAAGAACTGGGCCATGAACCCAAATTTGTCTGACTCTGAAAAAAATCTTTGTTCTTTCTACTGCAACAGATAGTCCTGTGGTATAGTTTGGATGCTTATCCCCTTCAAATCTCATGTAGAAATTTGACCCCAATGTTGGAGGTGGGACCTGATGGGAGGTGTTTGGGTCATGGAGGTGGATCACTTGTGAATGGATTAATACCCCAGGTGTCGGGTGCAGTGAGTGAGTTCTCTATTATTACAGTTTCTGTGATGACTGGTTGTTAAAAAGGGTCAGCCCCTCCCTTCTTCTCACTCTCGTTTCCTCTCTTACCATGTGATCTCCACACATGCCAGTGCCAAGGCTTTTTTTTTTTTTTTTTTTGAGTTGGAGTCTCACTCTGACACCTAGGCTGGAGTGCAATGGTGCTGATCTTGGCTCACTGCAACCTTCACCTTCCGGGTTCAAGCAATTCTACTGCTTCAGGCTCCCGAGTAGCTGGGGATTACAGGCCTCCGCCACTACACCTGGCTAATTTTTGTATTTTCAGTAGAGACAGGGTTTTTCACCATATTGGCCAGGCTGGTCTCTTGGCCAGGCTGGTCTTGAACTCCTGACCTTGTGATCTGCCCGCCTCAGCCTCCCAAACTGCTGGGATTACAGGCATGAGCCACAGTGCCTGGCTCTAGCCTGAGGCTTTTACCAGATGCCCAGTCTTCCATCCAGCAGTATCATGAGCCAAATAAACCTTTTTTCTTTATAAATTACCCAGTCTGTTATTTCTTTATAGAAGTACAAAATGAATTAATACACCCTGTGCCTGCAAGGCACTGTCCTCTGAATGAAGGCAGCAGCTTGACTTTCCTACATAGAATTAGAATTCATGTATTTACCTCACTTGACCCACAAGGTAGATCTGATTCTGGACAGCTTCTTCTCCTAGCAGGCTCTTTCCCCAGTCTGATCTCCCTTCCTCAACCACCATGGGTGGATTCCCTTCCAGACAGGGGAATCCCAAGTCTTGTCCCCAGTACAACTGCAGCACAGTGGACATCAGATTCTGCCTCTGCTGTTCCCTCTGTCCAGAGTAGAAAACTGTCACTTGTGACACCTTCACAACATCTCCACACCTGTTCATTATTCTAGGTTCTTGGGAGAGGCGACATTAGCCAGGCAGACATCTGGGTGAAGAATTCTAAGCCAGAGCAGCATGGCAGAGCAGAAAAATAACCAGAGCCTGGCTGGCTCCCTACACCATATATCATACCAACACTTTTTTATTTTTGAGATGGAGTTTTGCTGTGTCTCCCAGGCTGGAGGGCAGTGGCACCATCTTGGCTCAGCGGCAACCTCCAACTCCTAGGTTTAAGAAATTCTCCTGCCTCAGCCTCCCAAGTAGCTAGGACTACAGGCACCTGCCACCATGCCCAGATAATTTTTGTATTGTTAGTAGAGATGGGGTTCTGCCATGTTAGCCTTAGCCGGGCTGGTCTCGAACTCCTGACCTCAGGTGATCCACCCACCTCGGCCTCCCAAAGTGCTGGGATTACAGGCATGAGCCACTGCAGTCAGCCTGTCACACCAACTTTTAACTGTCTACATCTGGACTTCTTTTATCTAAGAGAGGAACACACTTCTAATTTGTTTAAATTGCTATTATTTTGGATTTTCTGTTAAATGTTAAACCTAACCCTAAGTAATAAAAAGTCCCTCTTTCTTATCCAGTTTTGCATCTTCTGCACCTTGCATAGTGTCTGGCACAAAACAGGCGCTCATAAAAAATGTCTGGCATCAGGGCATGGTGGCTCACACCTATAATTCTAGCACTTTGGGAGGCTGAGGTGGGCGGATCACATGAGGCCAGGAGTTTGAGACCAGCCTGGCCAACATAGCAAAACCCCATCTCTACTAAAAACACAAAAATTAGCTTGGTGTGGTGCCTGTAATCCCAGCTACTTGGGAGGCTGAGGCGCAAGAATCACTTGAACTGGGGAGGTGGCAGGTTACACAGTGAGTTGAGATAACGCCATTGCACTCCAGCTTGAGTGACAGAGTAAGACCCTGTTTCTTCTTTGCAATGGCGCAATTTTGGTTCACTGCAACCTCTACCTCCTGGGTTCAAGCAATTCTCTGCCTCAGCCACCCGAGCAGCTGGGATTACAGGTGCCCGCCACCATGCCTGGCTAATTTTTTTTTTTTTTTGTATTTTTAGTAGAGACAGGGTTTCACCATCTTGGCCAGGCTGGTCTTGAACTCCTGACCTTGTGATCCACCTGACTCGGTCTCCCCAAGTGTTAGGATTACAGGTGTGAGCCACCGCGCCCGGCCCCATTTCAAAAAAAAAAATGTCTGTGGAATCATAAGCAAATTTAAGACCTAGTTGAGCTGCTGTTTACACTCTTCATCTCTTGAAATAAAATACATAATCTTGACCTTGGAAGACAGCTGCTGTCAGGTGGGCCTCACCGTTCGGATCACAATAGACAAGGAAGAGTGGCAGCTGCCCAGCTGAAGCTGGCTGGGAGAGATGAGTGAGTGGTTTGGGGATTACGCTTATCTAATATTTATAAAAGCTAACTGTCATCAGAAGCCAACCTCCAGGCCCCCAGGTGCTTTGCCTCATAAAACCTCATGGGAGACTTATGTTTTATGTCATGTCTTTCTTTTTCCATCAATCACAACAGGCTTCATTGTCAGCTCTGCTTGTAAAGCAAGCTGCACAACCTTACTGTCTCTTTGTCCTGGACTTCTGTAGCTAAGGGGAATGAATAGCCAACTCATTACGTTTCTTAAAAAATAAACCCACCATCAACTTCTTAGTAAGGAGAAAGCAGTTACCCTTAGGAAATGCAATATATTTCCGCTTCCGCACACATCTCCCTTTTGTTCAGTTGTTTAGCAAATATTTATTGAATGCCTGCCATGTGCCAGGTACTGTTCTTGGTATTAGGAATATAACATGCTTTAAGCAGATCTGGGTCCTTTTGTACCTCAAGCTAACATTCTTATGGGAGGATCTGACAAACATGTTAAATGAGTAGAATAAGCAATTTCTTAGTGATATGTGCTCAAGAAAAAAATAAAGCAAGGAAGGGATATTTGGGGGACAGAGTTACAGTTTTACACAAGGTAGTCAAGAAAGCCTTCACTGAGAAAGTGACATGTGAGTGAAGATCTGATAGTGAAAGAGTAAGCAATGAAGTATCCCAGGGAAGTGCAGTCCTGCCCAGGGCTCAAGAGCAAAGTCCTGGCCCAGCGCGGTGGCTCATGCCTATAATCTCAGCACTTTGGAAGGCTAAGGCAGGTGGATCACCTGAGATCAGGAGTTTGAGACCAGCCTGGCCAACATGGTGAAACCCCATCTCTACTAAAAATATAAAAAAAAGCCAGGCGTGGTGGTGTACACATGTAATCCCAGCTACTTGGGAGGCTGAGGCAGGAGAATTGCTTGAACCCAGGAGGTGGAGGTTGCAGTGAGCCGCAATTGCACCACTGCACTCCAGTCTGGGGAACAGAGCAAGACTCTATCTCAACAATAAAAAAAAATGCAAAGTCCTAGGCAACATGGACTGGACATAGACATAAATCCAGAGGACATTGTCCTGGGTTAAATAGCCCAGTCACAGAAAGACAAAGACCACATGATGTCACTTCTATGAAGTATCTAAAATAGTACACTCATATAATTAAAGAGTGGAATGGTGATTACCAGAGGCTGGGAAAGAGGGAGATGGGGCGTTACTAATCAATAGGTCTGAAGTTTCAGCCAACAAGATAAGTAAGTTCTAGAGATCTGCTGTACCACATTGTACCTATAGCCAGCAATAACATATTGGACACTTAAAAATTTACCAAGAAAGTAGATCTCTTGATAAGCATTCTTACCACAGTAAAATAATTAAGAAGAAAGAAAATAGGCTGGGCACAGTGGCTCATGTCTGTAATCGCAGCACTTTGGGAGGCCAAGACAAGAGGATCACTTGAAGTCAGGAGTTTGAGACCAGCCTGGGCAACACAGCGAGACCCTCATCTCTACAAAAAATTTTAAAAATTAGCCAGGAGGCTGAGGTGAGAGGATCACTTGAATTCAGGAGGCTAAGGCTGCAGTGAGCTACGATCACACCACTGCACTCCAACCTGAGTGGCAGAGCAATGATAACAGAAGGGCTGGGCTCCTAGCTAAACCCCACCCTTAAGCCTGGAACCACGGCCCTAAGTGAAAACGGCGGACCCCATTTTTCTGCCCAAATGTTGCCTTTTTGGCCTGTTCTGCCCCTATCCTGTGCCCATAAAAGATTTCAGCTGGCAGAGCAACACAGGTGGCTGAGCATTGAGGTTACAAGCAGCTGAGCGGCAAGAGGAGAAGGAACTGAGTGTCAAAGACTACAGAGAGATGTGGCTAACTTCAGACAGTGAGGCTTCAGGGAAAGATCACCTTCCCATCCCCTTGCCAGCCTCTCCTTCTGCTGAGGGCTACCCCTCACTCAATAAAGTCTTCCACATGCATCACCTTTCAAACAGTTCTGTGACCTGATTCTTCCTGGACACTAGACAAGGACCCGGGTGCCGAGAGGGCAGGAACCTGGCTGCTGAGAGGATGGGAGCTGCCACCCTGACCCTCCACTGAGCTGGTTGGCACTTGGCCATTCCCGGACAGCAGAGCTGAAAAAGCATCGATTGTAATATGCTTAGACACTGCTGTGGGCCGCACAGAGCTTGCTTCTGCCAGAGAGGAGTGAACAACCATTCCAACAGCCATTTGCTCCGGTTCCCACACTCACTGGCTTGCGTGCTCCTTCCTGTGAGGAGTGACCAGTGGCAGGCTGAGTGAAACAAGCCACTCCAGTTCCTGCCACAAAGGGGGTCGAGAGAACTATCCTGTCTCATTGAGACCCTGACCACTCCCACCAAAAAAAAAAAAAAAAAAAAAAGAGCCAAGTAGGAGAGGTGTAAAAATGCACGTGAGTTAATGGATCCAGGAGGCCAGAGTAGCTGGGATGGGGGCAGGGAGAGAGCTCGCAGAAAGAGGGATGGCACCAGTGGTGGAGGCCCCGTCAGCCACTGAAGAACTTCGGTTCACCCCTGGTGAAATGAGAAGACCTGGAGAGTTTTGAGCAGGATGCCAGAGCTGATTCACATGTTATAAAGGTCACTCTGGCTGCTGCATTGAGAGCAGGTGGAAGTAGGGAGACTAGTCAGGGACACCAGTCAGGGGACATTTATCTTCCAGGATCCCAGGGACCATCTCTCACCAGCCATTTCCCCCTCTCCGTCTTCACTCCTGCGGTGATCTTCCTCCCCAGCCACTTCAGAACCCAGAACCATTTTGTGCTACCTCTGTCCTCATCCAAATTTAAATTCTTTCATCACACTAGTCAACAACAGATACTCTTGTATATATTTTATATATTTTCTTGGGTATAAATCTGAGAATTTATACCCAAGAAAAGCCGAGTGAAGAATGACAGCTTCTAGCATCTGCGTAGGGCAGTAGAAGAGGACTATTTTCTCCTCACTGGTTTAGTCAAGACTTATTCAGGTCTTACCCGAATGTGCCAGTTTTCTATTGCTGATAAACAACCACTAACTTAGCCACTTAACACATTCTTTATGTCAGCAGTTTAGGTGCAGCAGGGCTGGGGGTTTTTGCTCAGGGTCTCAAGGACTGAAGGAAATCATGGTGTTGGCCCAGCTGAGTTCTCATCTGAAGGCTCCAGGGAAAAGTCTGTTTTCAAGAGAATCCAGGTTGTGGGCCTAATTCAGTTCCCTGTAGTTATTAGACTGCTGTCAGGGGATTGCTCTCAGCTCACAGAAGCTACCTACACAGACTCCCTTAATAACATTTTCTCACATTTCACATGTCTCTGATTTCTCTATGCCTAATCTCTAGACTCAGCTGGAAGGCCTTGTGTAATTAAGCCAGATCTGCTTGGATTATCTCCCTATCTTAAAGTCAATTTATCTGGGGACTCAATTAAACTGCGAAGTCCCCTCACAGCAACACCTAGATAAGTGCTTGATTGAATAACTGGGAGAAAGTGCAATAGACCAGGGGCTGGGAATTATGGGTCATCCTAGAAATCTGCCTACTACACCAAGAAAAACAAAGCACACTGACCCATCTGCGGAAGTACCTGGAGTAGGAGAAGAGCTGAAGGTGCCAGGCAGGCCTTGTGGGCTGGGACTAGGATTCAATATGCTATGACTCATTCATTCTCTCTCTCTCATACACACACACACACACACACACACACACCTTTCTCCATTCACCTCTCATGTCTGCTGGTCTTCATTCTTCAGAGTTGCTCCTCCCATGTAACAAGAAAGCTGCATGCCTGTAATCCCAGCTACTCAGGAGGTTGAGGAGAATCACTTGAATTCAGGAGGCAGAAGTTGCAGTGAGCCGAGATTGTGCACTCCAGCCTGGGGGACAGAGTGAGACTCTGTCTCAAAAAAAAAAAAAAAAAAAAAAAAAACAGAAAGAAAGAAAGCCACAAACTTCCCTAGTTCCTGCTATCACAGTTTTGCTTTTCCAGTAAAAAGAGAATGTCTTTCTCCTAATGTTTGGATATCAACCTAGAGAAAGAGTCTGATAGAGCCAGACTGAGTCTGGGATGGGAAGTGGAGCGTCGAGATTCACAGGCAGCTGGAGGAGGCAACAGGCAGCTAAAGGAGGCAGTGGGACGCATGTTGGGTGAGCAGATGCACAGAGCCACTGGGGCCTCTTCAGCCAGAGCTGCTGCTCTTCCTCAAAGACCTTACAGCCCTTCTGCATCGCTCTCCTTCCTCTTCTGATCTGCCTAGTAGTTCTGCCTTCTCTAACCCTCAGGGGGCTGACATCTAGCTGTAGCATCCACAAGATTAAGTCCAAACCTATAAACTTGGGGCCATGGGATGGGCCAGGCACTGGAGAGAGAATGCCTTGCAGAAAAATCTAGAAAGAATTCTGGACTAGATTTTAGTTCTTGCTCTGCAAGGACTAAACCATGATCATGAACATGTTGTGGTGACCATGAAGGTTTGCCACTCAGACCTTCCTTAGAGAGAACCTGATATGGGGAGTATAGTTGGGTGAAGCTTCTACCTTTCACACCTTTGGATTTGCTGTGATATTCACAACAAAGCTTGACACCCCTTGCCCCTCACCAAGCTGCTTCTAGCCAACTACTATGTCCATTGGGGGTACCGCAGCTGGGCTATTTCTGCCCAACACAAGACTCCTCAAATGTTCTGTCTTCGCTGAGGGATGCCTGACTGGCCTGGCCAAGACCCTTTCATGGCTGTACCGCATTCTGAGGTTCTTCTATCCACCCCCTTCCTTCTGTCTCCTATCACATATGCAGACCTGCACCTCAGTCAATAGATGCTTCCTGCCTACTCCTGTTCCCCCACCATCACCTTTTACAGACATTTCTCCCAATAGATCTCTTGTATGTCTAAATTCTTCTTGGTTTCTGATTTTCAGAGGACTCAGACTGACACACAGGTTAATCCCTTTTCTCTCATCTGTAGCACCAAGGACACTCCACTGGATTTCTGGGTCCCTTCTAGCTCAAAGATCCTACGTGCTTTTGTGATTTTAGAGAGTTATTGCTGTTTGATGAAAGAAGAAAAAGATAATTGCATATTTAGATCTCTGATTCACAACTATTTGGGCCTATGATCTTTGGTTATATTTAATTTTTGTCACTTCAAATAACTTGTTTTTTTTTGAGACAGAGTCTCACTGTTTCACCCAGGTGAGAATGCAGTGGCACAATCTCAGCTCATTGCAATCTCCACCTTCTGGGTTCAAGCGATTCTCTTACCTCAGCCTCCCGAGTAGCTAGGATTACAGGCACCTGCCACCACACCTGGCTAATTTTTGTAATTTTAGCAGAGAAGGGGTTTCACCATGTTGGCCAGGCTGGTCTCGAACTCCTGACCTCAGTCAATCTGCCCGCCTACACCTCCCAAAGTGCTGGGATTACAGGCATGAGCCACTGTACCTGACTGCTACGGAAAACTTTCCTGTTGGTGATATCCTATCAGGTAAGGTAAAGGATTCTGGGCAGTGTTTCCTTAAGGACTGGCTGAAAACTACACATTTTATGAATGAACCATCACTGTCTCAGCCAAAGGTTCTTCTACTTCAGCATACAGAAGAGTCCCCTGAGAATGCCTTTAAAAAAGTAGATTCCTGGCCAGCACAGTGGCTCACACCAGTAATCTAAGCAGTTTGGGAGGCCACGGAGGGCAGATCACCTTAGGTCGGGAGTTAGAGACCAGCCTGGCCAACATGGCAAAACCCCGTCTCTACTAAAAATACAAAAATTAGCTGAGTGTGGTGGTACACACCTGTAATCCCAGCTACTTGGGAGGCTAAGGCAGGAGAATCGCTTGAACCCAGGAGATGGAGGTTGTAGTGAGCTGAGATCATGCTGCTGTACTCCAGCCTGGGTAACAAAATGAGACTCTGTCTCAAAAAAAAAAAGGCCAGGCTTGGTGGCTCACACCTGTAATCCCAGAACTTTGGGAGGCCAAGGTGGGCGGATCACCTGAGGTTGGGAGTTTGAGACCAGCCTGACCAACATGGAGAAACCCTGTCTCTACTAAAAATACAAAATTAGCTAGGTGTGGTGGTGCATGTCTGTGATCCCAGCTACTTGGGAGGCTGAGGCAGAAGAATCGCTTGAACCTGGGAGGCAGAGGTTGTGGTGAGCCGAGATTGTGCCATTGCACTCCAGCCCAGGCAACAAGAGCAAAACTCCATCTCAAAAAAAAAAAAAAGAACAAGAAAAAAAAGTAGATTTCTGGATTTGACCCATAAAGAGTGTCTTACATTTTACAAAAATTATTTCCTGGGTATCTAGAATGTGCTGTGGGGCACCATGGGAAGTCACTGACTCTCATGGTGGGGTGCGGCGTGGGCCTATGATCTTTGGTTATATTTAATTTTTGTCACTACAAATAACTTTTTTTTTTTTCGAGACAGAGTCTCACTGTGTCACCCAGGTTAGAGTGCAGTGGCACAATCTTGGCTTATTGCAATCTCCACCTTCTGGGTTCAAGCGATTCTCTTACCTCAGCCTCCCGAGTAGCTAGGATTATAGGCACCTGCTTTCTTTCTTAGGTGGTGACATTTCAGCAGGTAATAAAGAATGAGGAGGAATTTGTTCCCCAGGTGGCAATGTGGTAAAGACATTCCCAGGATGTTGAGACAACAGCTGGTCAGGTGAGGGGTGTGGGTTGGCCAGGAGGGAAGAGAAGAACATGAGAAATAGTGTGGACCTTTGGTTTAGCTGGGTTTCTGGTAGGGATGTCATTTTAGAGATCTGTGATATGGGTAGAGATTGGTACTTCTGAAGTCTGGGGAAGAGCTCTCTGTTCTAAATAAAACACAAAGTAAACAAAAAGTAAAGTAAAGAAAGAGCCGGTCGCTGCTCACACCTATAATCCCAGCACTTTGGGAGACCAAGGCGGGTGGATTACTTGAGGTCAGGAGTTTGAGACCAGCTTGGCTATCATGGTGAAATCCCGTCTGTAATAAAATTTAAAAATTAGCTGGGCGTGGTGGTGCACGCCTACAATCCCAGCTACTCCAGGCTGAGGCAGGAGAATCACTTAAACCCGGGAGGCGGAGGTTGCAGTGAGTTGAGACCGTGCCACTGTACTCCAGCCTGGGCTACGGAGCGAGACTCCGACTCGGGAAAAAAAAAAAAAGGAGAAAGAAAGAGTCAGAAGTAGCAAATTCCATTTGTTTTCAATGCCCAATACTTAGAATGCTGTGCCATGGGACCCTCTCTGTGACTCGGTGGGGTGTCCACTCTTGCTCTCTGAGGTGCGTGCTATCTTCCAGGGCATTTCCCAGTCCCAGGAGGGAGCATCTAACTGACTTTTTGCAACCCCTAACCTGCCTCACAAAGTTAACCCATCCCCAAAGATCCAGGTATCAGTTGGGGCATCAGCAGCTAATAGGGTTGTCCCTGTCAGAAGTGGGAATCAAGACTCTCTGGTCCACTGACAGACCTCAGAGTTGGCCCATTGCTGTCCTTGGATTTGATACATGACTGTCCTTTACTTCAATCCTCCTTTGTAATTTCTTCTTTTTTTGAGACAGGGTCTTGCTCTGCCACCCAGGCTGGAGTACAGTTTTGTGATCTCAGCCCACTGTAGCCTTGACCTCTGGGGCTCAAGTGATTCTGTGGCTCAGCCTACCAAGTAGCTGGGCCCACAGGCTCATGTCACCACACCCAGCTAATTCTTTAATTTTCTGTAGAGATGAGTTCTCATTATATTGCCCAGGCTTGTCTTGAATTCCTAGGCCCAAATGATCCTTCTGCCTTGGCCTCCTAAAGTGCTGGGATTACAGATGTGAGCCACTACACCTGGCCTTCCCATGTAATTTTTTGTTTTATGTTTTAGGGATGGGGTCTCGCTCTGTCACCCAGGCATGAGTGTACTGGGTGCAATCATAGCTCACTGCAGCCAAACTCCTGGGCTCAAGTGATTTTCCCAGTCCAGTCTCTGAAGTAGCTGAGACTACAGGTGCATGCCACCATACCTGGCTAATTTTCTTTTTTTTTTTTTTTAAGAGACAGGGGCTCACTATATTGTCCTGGCTGATCCTAAACTCCTGGCTTCAAGTGATTTTCCTGCCTCAACCTCCTGAGTAGCTGGGATTATAGGCAGAAGCCACTATGCTTAGCTTAAAATATTCTATTTCTTTTTTAAAAAGTATATATGTTTTACAATTTTAAGAAGTGCATCTATAAGCCTCTTAATGTCTGTGGAATCCAGTTCAGGAACCCATGGAATTATTTTAAAAATAGTCCAGAAAAGATCAGAAACAAAAGAACCAGGCGGACACAGTGGCTCACACCTATAATCCCAGCACTTTGGGAGGCTAGGGCAGGAGAATCGCTTGAGGCCAGGAGTTCAAAACCAGCCTGGGCAGCATAGTGCGATCTCATCTCTATTTTAAAAAAGATGCTTCAGGAAAGGAATCTAGGAAAAAAAATAAAAAGAAAGAAAAGAAAAAACTATCATGGAAACAGACCTAAAAATTGAATTATTAGTACCATCCATATGGCCTGCCTTTGTTGTCGTGTTACATAATAATATGGTGGTTGCATTACATTACAAAATAAGGTTGTGTTACCTTAAAAGTAAACATAACTGTATCATCTTAAAAAAATCAAGACTAGAAGAATAAAATCCACCTCAATACCCTTCAACACAAAGGTATAGTCACACTCACACTCTGGTGCTTCCGCCAGATTACTTTTGTGCATTTATATTTTAAGGTATTTATTTTCATAGTTAAGATCATAGTATGTGTTCCATTTTATTTCCTCACTTTTAGTATTTACCATTATAATGTAAGTATTTTTTTCCTTCATACAAATCATGCTTAATGCCAATATAAAATTCCATCATGTATCTCAATCATATTTATTGCTATTATACCTATGTTGGAAGTTTATTTTCAGAGTTTTGTTATAAATAATGGTGTTTAGAATAAAGATCTGCGTAAAAGCTTTCTTCATATTTTGGATTTTCCCTTAGGACAGATTCTCAGAAGTGGAATTTGAGGATGAAAGGGCATGAACATTTTTAAGAGTCATCACATATATTGTAAAACTGCTTTTTGAAAATAGTCATGCTATTTCCTGTCACCACCATCTTAAAACAGTGTCTGCTTCACTACACTCTCACCATTATTGTGTATTATTATTCTTTAATCTTTACTGTTGGCAAAAATTATTGACTTAATTCCCATGATTCTGTTTTAATCCTACGAACTCTGATTCCCAGAGATGCCAGTAAGATATTACAAACCAGTATCACAGATACGCAAAAAATGAACTAAAACATTTTACCAACATTCATAAAAGCAGTTTCAGTTTCAGTCTTTTAATTCATCATGCTTCATACTGTTGTATTTTAATGCAGGGTTTCACCCTCAGTACTGCTGGCATTTTGGGCTGGATAATTCTTTGTCATGAAGGACTGTCCTGGGCATTAAGTGGTATTTCACAGCATTCTTGGTGTTGACGCAGTGGATGTCAGTAGCTCCCCTAGGCTGTGACAACCAAAAATGTCTCCAGGCATTGCCAAATGTCCCCAGAGGGAAAATAGCCCCTTAAGAATTACTGTTCTAATGAAAACCATAAAACTCTGTTAGTTCACATTTTGTCCCAATGTTAAAATTTTATTCTTTAGTATCTTAGACCTGATGGACCTACCCAGCACCCTTTCCTTCCTTCTCCCTTGCCAACAAAGCCCCAGTTTTGTTCAGGTGTTCCCCCTGCCTAGACCCAGGGAATGAATTCTGTCTAATTATGCCTGGTCTAAGCTGGCCTGGTAGCCTTATTCTCCTTCTCAGTGACTGGCTTTGGTTTGGACATGGAACTCAGTCCTGACCCATAGGTCCCAAGGAGATATTTGCTGAAGGACTTCTGAGAAAGATTTGCTTTACTGATAAAAAGAAGCACATAGGGCCAGGTGTGGTGGCTCATGCCTTGAGTCTCAGCACTTTGGGAGGCTGAGGCTGGTGGATCACCTGAGGTCAGGAGTTCAAGACCAGCCTGGTCAACATGGTAAAACCCCAGCTCTACTAAGAAAACCCACAAAAATTAGCCGGGTGTGGTGGTGGGCACCTGTAATCTCAGCTACTCAAGAGGCTGAGGCAGGAGAATCATTTGAACCCAGGAGGCAGAGGTTGCAATGAGCAGAGATCCCACCACTGCCCTTCAGTCTGGACAACAGACAAAGACTCTGTCTCTAAATAAATAAATAAATAAATAACCAGCACATGAGATAAATTGCCCTTCTTCTTTAGTAGATGCTGTCAATATTTCCATGTGCTCCCTGGAAGGGTTTGGGAAAAACCACTGACATGCTGAGGAGTAGGAATACTGAAGGCATGTGGCTGTGGTGACACCGCTGAAACACTGAAGTATCTCCCCATGGAGAGGCTCCACCTCCAGAATTCTTGCTATGGGAGGTAACACACTTCTCAACTTTCAAACTACTTTTTGTTGTTACTGTTCTGTTTTCCACGATTGGCATCCTAATGGGCTTTCTGGGAGCCCCTAAGACAGTGCCAAGGAGAGGTGGTGAAATCTGGTCCTATCCGAGCCTGTTTTAACATCATGTTTGAGCAATAGGCAGGCCCACTGTCATAAGGACCAGCTTCTGAGGAGAGATGTTGCTCCAGGGAGGTCCAGCCAGTTGAAGAAGGAGCTCAACCAAGGCGCTGGAGGTCAAGAGGGCTGACTCTGGCCCTAAAGAATAAGGCATCTGTGTGTGCATACACACACACACACACACACACACGAACTAGGCACACAAGTTCAGGCAGGTGGAGGTGTGGCGGGATGCAAACTCTAGTTCAGGAACCCATGGAATAAGAAAAAGGGAGACCAAGAAAGATCAGGAAAAAAAAAGAACCAGCTGGGCCACTGGGTGGGCTTCCCTATTGAGCAGCCAGAATCCCAGGGAAGCAGATGAATTCCAAGCCCACCATGGACAGTAACAGGAGCTCTTGGTACACAGTGACTAGCAGTTTTCACTGGGCTGAACCAAGCTTGGAAGTCTTCAGTACTAGTAGTTTGGGGGATCTAAGACAGGTAGGAACTGACGAAGTTAGTGTCAACATACCTGGAGGAAAGTACTATCATACAAGAGAATGAATGAGGGTTTTGGAATTGGAGTTTCAAGAGAGATTTTGATCCCATGTCTAACGTGGGTAGATGGGTGAGTAAACAAATAGGGAAATAGGTGGATGAGTGGGAGGGCAGATAGGTGGAGGTGAGGCTGGGCAGAAGGCTGGATGGGAAGAGGAGATGATAAGAGGGATGAATGGCTGAGTGGCTGGATGAGTGGGTGAGTGGGTGGCATAGCTTACTAGAGGAACAATGGGTAACTAGATAGATAGCAAATGAATAATAGCAACTCTTTCAGGTTTTGCTTTGATCACAGGCAGCCATGTTCTTAAGGTGGGAAGGAGCCTCCAGCTATCTCAGCAGGCCTCATTCCCTTCTTGCTCCATTTCATGCACTGTGAGGGTAGAAGTGCATCCTAAAATCAGACCACAGGAGGATGCCCAGGACATCACATGAGTCTACCGCACAAAATTTGTGTATGTCATATATTTTTTAAAAAGACACAAAGATACTTCCTTCAAGTCAGATATGTAAATGAGAACTGCAAATGAACTATCAAGCTTATATATATGACAGCACTCAGAAATCTAATATCATCGCTGAACAAGCTTTGACCTGTACTGAATCCAAGATAGCTGCATTTGTTAAAATTAGCAGAACACCAGAGATTAAAGTAACGAACGTCTTTTCCACTTGGAACACAGTTTGATTGACACCCAAGTTTCTCTCTTAACTTCTGCTATTTGCCCTTGAAGGTAGCAGCTACTTCTAACTTGTTGGCAGTGTTTTAATTTGCTTGTACATTCTTCAGTTAGCAGTGCTGAAAGGTCTTTTCAATTTGGTAGCTTGGCTTTTGATTCCTCTTTGCCTAAGTCTCCTTTCACATCTATTTGACCTCTGCCCTGACCTTTCATCATCCTCCATCCCCCCATTAGGGCTCCCTCATTTGTGCTCCACTGCACCCCAAATGGACCTCTATTACCTCACACCCATCAGAATATATTTGTAATTGTTTATTTACATATCTGTCCCCTAATTTATCATGAGTCTCTGTAGGGCAGGGAGCATGTCTTATTCTTGACCCAGTACCTAACACATGAAGGATCTAAAAAATGCTTTAGGTATGAAGAAATAAGCTTGCACTTATAAGACCAACTTTTATTAAAACAAAGCTGCAGAAACTTCTCTGTATGTCTATTTTACTTGAACAAAACGTTTTAACCCAGCCTTATTTTAAAGATAACCATAGATCATTTTCCCACACACTTAAATCAGTTTTCCTACTGTCAATAATTTTCACATTCAAGTAGTCTAGAGTAAAGACTGATTAAGTACTAGGATAGGGTGCTGTGAGATTGTTGTGAGATTGTAAGGTTGACTGAAAGGATGGAGAGGCCGACCCAGGGTCAGGTTTAGCAAGTTAATTTTAATCTGCCAGGCTGGCTGCCTTACCACAGGCAGTGACAGCAGTAGCCTGACTTACAGACTATGGAGGTTATATAGGGGGGTTGCAGGTAGCTGGATGCTATTCTAAGAAAAACCACATCTTGGTTTTTAGGTGCTAACATTCTCCTTAATTGGGTCACCATCCTGGGTTCTAGATCCGGGTGTAACCACATCCTGTAACCCAGGTACCCTGTTTGCAAAGCTTGAGGCTGTTTTTGTTGTGAGCTCAGCTTAGCAGGGGAGAACGGGGAGGGGGCTCTATGGGCTTGCCTTGCTGTAACCCTAACAGTCACTTTCTGGAGGGCTATAAAAATTGACTAGGATTTAAATATGTGGTTCAGTAGCTTTCCCAGTGTTTGCTAAAAGGGCTGTATATGCAAAGTGAGCCCCAAACACAGAAGGAGCCAAGAAACCAAAGAACAAAGCAGGTGAATCCAGTTTGTCCATAGACAGTGATTTATTGGGGAACTTAGGGACAGAAGCATGGTCTTAGGTGACAATAAGAGAGGGAGATCTCTGCACTGTTACCTTCCAGGCCTGGGGTTTATATACAGTAGGGAAAGGATATGCAAGCTTTGCATGTAGGACAATTGAAGTCAACCACTTAGGGAAAGGCAAGAAGACTAGTGTAGTATAGCCTAAGGGTAGGATTTGTGGTAAGTATGACTGTTACACAAGGCATAAAAGATGAAGTAGAATTCTTAGAGGCATTACTAGAACTGGGTGAGCCAGAAATCAACATGGCAGATTAGCATCTAAAATGGTATTTTAGCCTCCATCCACACCCAGTTATAAAAAATAACCAGCTGAAAATATATTAAGGAAGTGCATATTCTATTTACAATAGCAGCAAACACACACACACACATGCACACATTTAGGATCAAACTTAAGAAAAAGATAATTTAGATCTATAGCATGGAATTTTACTGATACATCCCTGGTGGAATAGAACCTAAAGACCAAAGAACTGCACTCATGCACACACCCACAAACACATAAACCCTTAAATATATGTTAAACTATTTTCAATAATCACATTATTGTTGGTAGTACTGTTATTGTTATTCTGAGACTTTTCCATATATATTATGAAATAAATACTAATTAGGGCCTTAGAAACTAAAATGTCTAAAGCGGGAAAAAGGAGATACGGATATAAAATCAATAAAAGAAAATTAAAACTTTTTTTTTTTAAATAGGGCCTGGCTCTGTCACCCAGGTGGCAGTGCAGTGGCATGATCATAGCTCACTGCAGCCTCAACCTCCTGGGTCTAAGTGGTCCTTCAGCTTCAGCCTCCCTAGTAGCTAGGTCTACAGGTATGAACCACCACACCTTGCTAATTTTTTTTTTGGTAAGAATGGGATCTTGCTGTATTTCCCAGGCTGAGTTTAAACTCTTGGCCTCAAGCAATTCTCCTGCCTCAGCCTCTCAAAGTATTGGAATTACAAGTGTAGGCTACCTCACCCAGTCTAAAATTCTTTTATACCTCAATTTGAATAACAGCATCAATATGAACTCATAATGTAATTTATCTTTAAAAAGCACATCTTTTCTAGGTCTTCATTAAAAAGCCTAGAGACAAGAGAAGACATTCATTCAGCCAGCAAATATGAAAAAAAGCTCAACATCACTGATCATTAAAGAAATGTAAATCAAAACCACAATGAGATACCATCTCATGCCAGTCAGAATGGCGATTATTAAAAACTCAAGAAACAACAGATGCTGGTGAGGTTTTGGAGAAAAAGGAATGCTTTTACACTGTTGGTGGGACTGTAAATTAGTTCAACCATTGTAGAAGACAGTGTGGTGATTCCTTAAAGATTCCTTAAAGCAGAAATACCATTTGACCCAGCAATCCCATTACTGGGTATATATGTAAAGGAATAGAAATCATTTTATTATAAACATACATACATACATATGTTCATTGAAGCACTGTTCATAATGCAAAGACATGAAATCAACCCAAATACCCATCAATGGTAGACTGGATAAAGAAAATGTGGTACATATATACCATGAAATACTGTGTAGCCATAAAAAGGAATGAGATCAGTTCCTTTGCAGGGACATGAATGGAGCTGGAAGCTGTTATCCTCAGAAAACTAATGCAGAAACAGAAAACCAAACACCACATGTTCTCACTTGTAAATGGGAACTAAATGATAAAAACATATGGACACATGGGTTGAACAATACACATTGGGGCCTGTTGAGGGGAATAGAGGTGAGGGAGAGCATCAGGAAGAATAGCTAATGAATGCTGGGCTTAATACCTATGTGATGGATCGATCTGTTCAGCAAACCACCATGGCACACATTTACCTATGTAACAAACCTGCATATCCAGCACCTGTACCCTGGAACTTAAAAGTTGAAAGAAAAAAAAAAAAAGCCTAGAGACAATGAATGACCTAGTAGCAATGAACACCTTCAGTGTACAAATTTGGGTCTCTAAATACTATTTCCTACCAAAAAGAAACAGGGTTTCTTAGGGCAATGGCTGAATCCAGATCTAGAGCAGGAAACATACAAGATGATCCTCAAATGTCTTGTGAGAGCAAGGAAGAAAAAAAAGAAAGCGTCATGTTAAGTATTACTTCAACCATGTCAAAAGGACTCAGGAGCCAACACTGGAGGGTTTCTCTAACCAAAAATCAGTCAATTTGAACACCCAAAGAATAATAACTGCAATGGATGGAAACATATGAAATACTATGTTATTTATATATAAATAATTTTCCAAATTTATAATGATAGCCTCCTCTAATAAAAAACCTCATTGGTCACTGACCTTCAGAGGATATTAGGGAAATAAGCCATAAGTTTTAAGGCAGGTAATCAACAAAATAAAATCAAGCACTTATTTTGCTTTTTCAGTATGAACCATACCACCAGCTAACCAAATAGTTGATGAGCAGAAGTTTCTATTGATATAAGTGGTTTAGCTATTAAATGAAGATGGGGTTGGGGGCAGTGGCTCACATTTGTAATTCCAGCACTTTGGGAGGTTGAGGTGGGCGGATCACCTGAGGTCAGGAGTTTGAGACCAGCCTGGACAACATGGCGAAAACCTGTATCCACTAAAGATACAAAAATTAGCTGGGCATGGTGGTGCACACTTGTAATCTCGGCTATTCAGGAGGCTCAAACAGGAGAATCGCTTGAACCTGAGAGGCGGAGGTTGCCAAGATCACACTACTGTACTCAGCCTGGGTGACAGAGACTCCGTCTCAAAAAAAAAAAATTTTGAATGGAATGGAATTAGGAAGTCATTATTTTGCAACCTCTACTGAAATGATGGTCAGCAGTCTTTCCAGTGACTGATAACATCACAAAAAGAGAAAGACAGTATGTTCCTTCTGATAGAAGTTCACAGCACTTCCTATGAAGTGTTCTTGCCAAAAATATTGAACCTGAATTGAATCAATCTTCTAGACATAACTAAAAATTTCTAGGAAATAAGAGTGATAGAAAAACAAGTTACAGAGCATTGTAAGTGCAATCAGCAAAACCTAAGCTGTTGGAAACTCTGTAGGACAAATAACTCAGTTTCGGAATAAGCAAAGGAAAAAAATGTGTGTGTGTGTGTGTGTGTGTAAAACCACAGATTTAAAAAATCTAAAAGACATATCAACCTATTGCAATATATAAATTCTTATTTGGATCCTGATTTTTAAAAAATGTAAAAATTTTATGAGACAGAACTACAAAACAATATAAGTACTAGAAGAAAACTTGGGTTAAATATGAACACTGACCAGGTATTTTGTGATATCAGTAGGATTTAGTGTTAATTTTTTTTCAGTATGACAATGGCATTGTGGGAATGCTATAAAACAGAATGCTTATCTTTCAGAGACATACATTGAAATATTTATGGATGAAATACTTCTGAGATCGCTATAAAATGATCCAGGTGTAGGGAATAGATATGGATGTGACTAAAGCAAGATTCGCATGTGTTGGTAATTTTTGAGGCTGAGCAGCTGGGGTAGATTATACCGTATCCATTCTAATGTTATACATACTTAAAATTTTCATAGCAAAATGTTATCTAAACAATAACAAATGCCTTCTTTCAGAGTACAGGATTTGTGTAACTGGAATCACATCAAGAAATTTAGCTGCCAAGAGTTCTGAGAAACACAGTTTTAAGCTTTCCAGTCTCTGCAGCAGTCTAGAATCAGGCTTGAAATATGTGTAAGTGAGATAATCAATAGTGTCTGCTCCCGAATTTATAACTCAAACCCTGACCTCTGTCTTCAAGGACCATTAAAAATATCCAACTGCCTCCTTGATATCTTGACTTGGATGTCTCCCAGGGTCCCGAAACTCAACATGGCAAAAGCAAAACTAATGATATATTCTCACCAAACCGTCTCAGCAACTAACTAGCTGTGTGACCTCAGAAAAGCCTCTAAGGTTCTCTAGTCTCCAGTTTGTGAACTAGGGGAATGACTAAATTATCTCTGGCATACTCCTAGCTCAAGGAATATAAAGGACTCAAACTTACCCCTCTTGTCAGTACTAATTTCGTTATATATTGTTTTTTACAGCAAGCCCCCTTAAAGAGAATTAGCCCATAATCTTTTTAGAAGTGACAATGTTTCACGATAAATCTTAGTATCTGCTTAGCCATCAGTGATCATTTATTCAATATTGGCAGAAAGTTCAAATAGCCTATAATTGCTTTCAGTGTGGACTCATGCATCCTAGAACCAACCAGCCAAGTAACTAACTGCCTGCCTACCTGTAGCAACAGCCAAAGAGCTGTCTGCTGTTGTGAAGATAATATAGATGGCTGGCTTTTTCAGACTCCGGCTTTTGTATCTGTTTTAAAAATGTGACAGGTGTGGGTTTTTTTCCAAGACAAGAGGAAGAGAAGATTTGACCTCTAGTGCCTATTGAAACATCTACAGAGGGGTAACTTGTCATTTTTATTGCATAAGTGAGGGTGCTCCCACAGTGAAGCAAAAGGGGTGATAAATAACATTTTGAAGGCCATTAAATGGCACTTAGCAGGAGGGAGCCTGAGTGACAGCTGCACATTGCTCGGTGATCACAACATCACGATGCCCCTTCCCACAGCACTCTGCAGTTGCAAAGCACTGGCACATCCTTCGTGGTGTTTGACTGCATTTTCTCTCTATGCTCAGATGGCTTACCCAATTTAGGTGGTAAAAAAAATCCAGTAAACTTAAAACCAATGGGAATAAAAGATCATTGGGAAAGGTGAGGAAAGGTGGACCAGCCTCTTTTGGCTGGTTCAGAACTTAACCCAGGGTATAAAGATAAGGTCTGTTAAATCCAGTTTATCTTTTCTCAGAGAGACAGTATACATCTGATGTTGGCTTGGTGATCCTGTCCTTTGAGATTCTAAAGAAGCGGGACTTGAACTTCCATCAAGAGTAGAAGCCCAGCCCCATATATGTTGCCGGTTCTTAGGGGGCTGGCTTCTGTTTCTCCCAGTCCCCTTGATATGGTTTGGATTTGTGTCCCCACACAAATCATATGTCAAGTTGTAATCCCCAATGTTGGAGGATTGGTTGCTCTCCTGATAGTGAGTTCTCATGAGATCTGGTTGTTTTAAAGTGTGTAGCACCTCCCCCTTTGTTCTCTTTCTTCTCCTCTGGCCAAGAAAGACACATTGGTTTGCCCTCTGCCTTCCACCACGATTGAAAGTTTCCTGAGGCCTCCCTGGCCATGCTTCCAGTACAGCTGCAGAAACAGAACTGTGAGCCAATTAAAACTCTTCTTTGTACATTACCCAGTTTCAGGTATTTCTTTATAGCAGTGCGAGAACAGATTAATCCATTCCTCTAGTGCAAGTTCTTCCTTCTGTTTAAGGATCTGCTGGCTGTTCCCATGTTCTGTCCTGCTCCCAAAAACTTGCCTCAGGGTATACACTACTAATGCTACCTGAAAGTCTGCTGCCCCAGGCCCCTGTAGTGCAGTGGCACAATCTTGGTTCTCTTGCCTCAGCCTCCTGAGTAGCTGGGATTAAGGCCATCATGCCCAGCTAATTTTTGTATTTTTAGTAAAGATGGGGTTTCATCTTGTTGGCCAAGCTGGTCTCGAACTCCTGACCTCCTGTGATCCATGCATCTCAGCCTCCCAAAGTGCTGGGATTACAGGCATGAGCCACGTGCCCGACTTCTTTTTTTTCAGGCCTCCACCCGCCTTACCTCTCTGTACTATCTGCCACCAATCAACACTATCTCTTTCTTGAAAGGCTCTCCTCCTTTGGTTTCTAAAATACCACCTTCTCCTGGATCTCCTGTGACCTCTCTGAAGGATCTTAGGCTCTCTTTCTTGGGCTAGCAATCGCCAGGGCTCTCTGTTTTGTTTTGTTTTGATATGTCCTCCTCTTCTCCCTCTGCAAATTCTCTCTGGGAAAGCTGCCAAGAGACCTCTTTCCATAAGAATCTTGGACAGTGTCCTCCATACCAATGAATGGAAGTATCCAGCGCAGAATAAGCTTGTACTAAATAAATATTTACTGAGTGAATAAGTAAATGAACAAATTAACAAAGCATCCCCTATGAGATCATAATTCATAAACCAGAATCCCTGGTTTAGACATCTTTTCTGAGTTTCAGGCTCAGAAAAGATGCTTACAAGAATGCCATGTTACAAAATACCTTTTAAACTCAATGACTTACAATAAGACACATATATTGTCCTGTAGGTTAACAGTGGTTGAGCTGATCTAGGCTGGGTGTGGCTAAGTAGATCTGCCCTAAGCTTCAGATCATCTGGGCTTGGCTTCAGGCTGTGAGCTGGATTCAGATCTGGCTTCGTTAGGGCCAGGCTATAGAGCAGTAGCCACCAACACATGATATTGTCATGGCAATCACTAAACCACACAAGTACACTTAAGGCCCCTGCCTATGTTTGCATCCTTTAACATTTGATCAACCAAAGCAAGTTGCAAAGAGAAGCCCCTTACCAATGGGGTCAGGAAGTAATCTCTACTCATGGAGTTGGAGAGAGGGACAGGAGTGAGTAAATATTTGGTGAACAATAATGCAAGCATCCAAACTAGCACAACTGTACATCAAAATGCCTACAAGACATTGCTTCCGTGAATGTCTCAGATCTCTACATTTTCCATGTTGTTTGCTAAGAACCTAGTACTCTGCCAGCTCCCTCCTGTAAAGTTGGGTCTTCTCATCCATATCCTACTAGCAGGGGATGCTGCTGAATTTGGACAGAACACCTACTTCCAATTGCCAACTGCCCTGACTTCTGAATCACTGTGTCTTCCGGATCTCCTCACTGCCCTGGCCTACACAGCTGAACAGCTCTGCCACTATAGATGTAAAAAAACACAGGAGTTCCTGACGCATTCCTGTGTTTTTATGGTTTTTGGACACCGCATCCCTGGCTGCTCTCAAAGGGATGTTCATTTCTCAGCTCCCATTTTGCTCAGTGCTAGTTCTTTCTTTGCCTGTCAACCCCAGCCACCAAGGTCCAATCGTGCCTTGTGCTTCAGCTTGCCTAAGTCACAATGAGGAGATTGGATTCTTGGCAGTCCTTTTGAGCACTGGCCTCTAAAACTGAAAACAAGATTCTCTGCATTGGCTCTTTTTGGGACAACACCTCATAGGCTCAGCAATGAGCCACCTCCCATAGAATTGACACTAGAATCTACCAAAGGGGAGACAGATCAGCAAATGAGCTACTGATGAGGTCTGCTTTCCCGGCCTGCTTTCAGAGGGTGCACACACACACACATGCACACATACTGGTACTCAGTTCTAATCTCCTCCCCCATATTTATTTAGGCTGTTACCAGATAATTTGATAGGCTTCTTTGGGACAAACAGGCCCTGCTCCAGGGGCTGAGGACAGGAATAGCAAGTCTGGACGGACACACTTTGGCAGTGTGAAGAGAAGAGGCTTTGCAAGATGAATGTCGCCACTGTTGCTGGCTCTTGTCTGCTATATTAATTTCTCTCTTAAAAGAAAGCTGACCCATTTTTTTCTAGCCCACAGCCCTAATGGACTTTTATTCAGAGGCCATCCTTCTCTGACATAAAGAGCTGTATTGTATTTAATGATAAGCCTTTTAATGGAATTTGCTATTTCTAGGTCTCCGGGAAAATGTCATTAATGAGCCAGCAAGTGCAAGGAATAGCAGATGTTTGAGAGGCATGCTTTTTCAAGGGCAGACTATCCTGGCAGAAAAGTGAACAAAAACAAGGCACATGTACTTTTGTTTTTTTTTTTAAACCTTTTTGGATCTAGTTTGGCCTTACTAAAAATACGATCTAGACAAACTTTGTCTTCAAAATGTGAAGATATCACTCTTCATGCTCTCCATCCGCCCCCAACACCTACCTACATGTTTTTTACTCTGTCATCACCCACAAATATTTGTCATTCTAATCATAACAAAATCAGCAGCATGCAAAACTAGACCAAGACCCATGGGCAAACTAAACAGGCTAACATCTGTCACTCGATTTCAAATCTATATGTGGTCAATGCCAATTTAAGAGACTGAACACACCATGAAAAACTGAAGAAAGGAGAGATTAATCTTCCCTTTACTGTCTAGAACAATTCAGCTCTGCCCCCAAACCTGCATATTTGCTCAGTAAACAGAAGCTTGTGTTTAACCAGAGGTACTTTCCTTTGCAAAGCAGTTTATCAGTCACCTCTTTTTACTCCACAAGGGCCCTCCAAATTGCACTTCTAACCTGGAAGAGCTCACTGAAGTACATGCATACATTTCTTAAGAGGGTTCTCATATGTTTTGCATCTCTTGGTATTTTCGCCAGCACCCAGAGATGGCTCAGCATGCGTTATTGGTTGGCGTTTTGCTGGCACACCCACCCTTTAATCTGTTTCTTACTAGCACCCCCTGTTTCCTGGCATTAATGGAGGTCCTAAAGATACAAAAAAAGTAAGACAAGGTTCTTGTCCTCAAAAGTTTAACAGCAAAAAGTGATCCAACTCATTTTATTGAATATTGTTGAGACCAGGGCAGTATGCTAGAAGCTCTTGGGAGTTCAAAGATGAGAAAAGCCAAGTAAAGATACTTGATCATCCTAAAGATTTGCTATAGTCTGCAGCATCACCTGGGAGCTTGCTTAAAATGCAAATTCTCAGGACTCACTTTTGACCTACTGAAAGAGAAATGCTGTAGGTGAGGCCTGGCCATTTGTGTTTAACATAAACAATTGAGAAGCTCTGGCTTAAAGAGCTTCTAGTGAATACACAATCTCTCTGCTATCTGACAAGATAAGCCCAGGACCAGGCAAGACGCCAAGGCTGCAGGTCACAATTGTTAGTGGAGTTCTAAAACCCCCCTAGTTCCCTGAGCCTCAATCCAAGATTTAAATTCACTGGTCTGATTTTTTGTTAAAAAGGAAGACGCCTTCAGTAGTGGTGAGAAGGATACTGTGATAGAAAGTGAGTGCTTTTGTTTCCTACGGCTGCCATAACATCACTACAAGTGGTTGAAAACACAGAACTTTATTCTCTCTCAATTCTGAAGGCCAGAAATCCAAAATCAAGGTGAACACAGCGGGCTTCTGAGCCTCATGGGGACAATCTGTTCTCTGCCTCTTCCAGCTTCTGGTGGCTTCAGACCTTCTTTGGCTGTGGTTGTTTCACTTCGGTCTTTGCCTCCATTTTTACGTGGCTTCTATTCTTGTGTCTTTTCCTCTTCTGTCTCAAATCTCACTCTGCTTTTTCCTTATAAGGATAGTTATCATTAGATTTAGGACCTTCCCAATCATACAAGACTATCTCATTTCAAAGCTTAACTTAATCACATCTGCAAAGACTGTTTTTTTTCCCCCCAAAATCAGGTAGCATTTACAGGTTACCTGATTTGATATGGTTATCTTTGGGGGAGCCATTTTTTGGTCTTCTAGAACTAGTATCTGCCAAGTGCACATTAGTATGAAGGAGTAAAGGCATGCCTCATTTTATTGTGCTTTGCTTTATTGTGTTTCTCAGATATTGTGTTTTTTACAAATTGAAGGTTAGTGGCAATGCTGCATCAAGCAGGTCTATGGTAGTATAATTTTTGAAATAGTATGTGCTCACTTTGTGTATGTCATATTTTGGTGATTCTCATAATATTTCAAACCTTTTCATTATTATATATCTGCTATGGTGATCTATGATCAGTGATTTTTTTTTTTTTTTTTTGAGACAGAGTCTCACTCTGTTGCCCAGGCTGGAGTGCAGTGGCATGATTTCAGTTGCTCACTGCAACCTTTGCCTCCCGGGTTCAAGCAATTCTCCTGCCTCAGCCTCCTGAGTAGCTGGGATTACAGGTGCATGCCATCACATCTGGCTAATGTTTGTATTTTTAGTAGACAGATGAGGTTTCACCATGTTGGTCACACTGGTCTTAAACTCCCAATCTCATGATCCACCCGCCTTGGCCTCCCAAAGTGCTGGAATTACAGGCGTGAGCCACCATGCCCGGCCGATCAGTGATCTTCGATGTTACTATTGTAATTGATTCGGGACACCATGAACCACACTCATATAAGATAAATGGCGTGTGTGTTCTGACTGCTCCACTGATGGGCCATTCCCATCTCTCTCCCTCTTCTCAAGCTTCCCCATTCCCTGAGACATAACAATATTGGAACTAGGCCAATTGATAACCTTACAATAGCTTATGATTATTCAAGTGAAAAGAAGAGTCATGCATCTCTCACGTTAAATCAAAAGCTAGAAATGATTACACTTAATAAGGAAGACATATTGAGAGCCAAGACAGGCTGAAAGCTGGGCCTCTTGTGCCAGTCAGCCAAGTTGTGAATGCAAAGGAAAAGGTCTTGAAGGAAATGAAAAATGCTACTCCAATGAACACACAGATGATAAGAAAGCAAAACAGTCTTATTGCTGAGATGGAGAAAGTTTGAGGTCTGGATCAGACCAGCCACAACATTTTCTTAAGCCAAAGCTTAGTCTAGAGCAAGGCCCTAAGTGTTTTCAGTTCTCTGAAGGCTGAGAGAGGTGAGGAAGCTGCAGAAGAAATGCTGGAAGCTAGCAGAGGTTGGTTCATGAGGTTTAAGGAAATAGGCTGTCCACAGCATAAAAGTGCAAGAAGCAGCAAGGGCTAACATAGAAGCTCAGCAAGCTATCCCTAAAATGTAGCTAAGATCATTGATGAAGGTGGCTGCACCAAACAACTGACTTTCAGTGTAGATGAAACAGGCTTCTACTGGAAGAAGATGCCATCTAGGACTTCTATAACTAGAGAGAAGTCAAGGCCTGGTTTCAGTACCTGAAAAGCTTTGTTAACAAGGCCGTCTCTCTTGAAAGGGGCTGATGCAGCTGGTGACTTCAAGTTGAAGCCAATGTTCATATACCATTTCTATTATCCTAGGGCAATTTATTTATTTATTTACTATTTTTAGCATAGTCTCAAACCCCTGGGCTCAAGTGATTATCCCACTTTAACTTCCCTAACAGCTGGGACTACAGGCATGTGCCAACATGCCTGGCTTCCTAGGGCCCTTTAGAATTATGCTAACTCGGCCAGGTATGGTGGCTCATGCTTGTAATCCTAGCACTTTGGGAGGCTAAGGTGGTCAGATTGCTTGAGCCCAGGAGTTCAAGACCAGCCTTGGCAACATGGCAAAACTCTGTCTCTACAAAAAATACAAAAATTAGCTGGGTATGGCGGTGGGTGCCTGCAGTCCCAGCTACTCAAGAGGCTGAGGTGGGAGGACTTTGAGCCCAGAAAGTTGAGGCTGTGGTAAGCCGTGATTGTGTCACTGCACTCCAGCCTGGGTGATAGAGTGACACCCTGTTTCCAAAAAAAATGATGCTAAATCTATTCTGCCTGTGCTCTATAAATGGAAAAACAAAGCCTGGATGACAGCACATCTACTTACAGCATGATTTGCTGAATATTTGAGGCCCAGTGTTGAGACCTACTGCTCAGACAAAAAGATTCCTTTCAAAATATTACTGCTCACGTACAAGGTACCTGGTCAACCAAGAGCTCTGATGAAGATATACAAGGAAATAAATGTTCTTGTCATGCCTGCTGACACAATATTCTTTCTGCAGCCCATGAATCAAGGGGTAATTTTGACTTTCAAGTCTTGTTATTTAAGAATACATTTTATAAGGCTAGACTTGCCATACACAGTGATTCCTCTGAAGGATCTGGGCAGAGTAAACTGAAAATCTTCTGCAAAGGATTCATGATTCTAGACACCATTAAGAACATTCATAATTCATGGAAAGTTAAAATATCTACAATAATAGTGCATCAGGCTGCACTCCAAAGCCTGATGAATAACTTTGAGGGGTTCAAGACTTCAGTGAAGTAAGTAACTTCAGAGTGATAGAAACAGCAAGAGAACTAGAATTGGAAATGGAGCCTGAAGAAGTGACTGGATTGCTGCAATCTCATGATAAAACTTCAGCAAATGAGAATTTGCTTCTTATGGATAAGCAAAGAAAGTGGTTTGAGATGGAATCTACTCCTGGTGAATATGTTGTTGTTGAACATTTTGAAATGACAATAATGGCTATAGAATATTACATAAACTTAGTTGATAAAGCAATGGCAGGGTTGGAGAGGATTTACTCCAATTTTGAAAGATTTTCTACTATGGATAAAATTACATCAAACAGCATTGCATGCTATGGAGAATCTTTCATGAAAGGAAAAGCATATTGATGTAGCAAACTTCATTACTGTTTTATTTTAAGAAATTGTCACAGCCACCCCTACCTTCAGCAACCACAACCCTGATCAGTGAGCAGGCATCAACATCAAGGCAAGATCCTCCACTGGCAAGAAGATTACAACTGGCTGAAGGCTCAGATGATCATTAGCATTTTTTTTTTAGCAATAAAGTATTTTAAAATTAAGGTTTTTTTTTTTTAGATATAATGTTATTGCACATTTAATAGACTAGTGTAAACATAACTTTTATATGCACTGGGAAACCAAAAAAATTTGTGTGACTCTATTGCCATATTAGCTTTATTGTGGTTTGGAACAAAACCTGTAATATCTTTCAAGTATGCCTGTAAAAAAACTGGGCTTATATCTGAAAAAAAGAAAGGAGCGGGTGGTTGGGCACAGTGGCTCATGCCTGTAATCCCAGCACACTGGGAGGCCTGAGGGGGCAGATCACCTAAGGTCAGGAGTTTAAGACCAGCCTGGCCAACATGGTGAAACCCCATCTCTACTTAAAATACAAAAAAATCAGCTGACCATGGTGGTGGGCGCCTGTAATCCCAGCTACTCAGGAGGCTGAGGCAGGAGAATCGCTTGAACCCAGGAGGCAGAGGTTGCAGTGAGCAGAGATCACACCATTGCATTCCAGCCTGGGCAACAAGAGCGAGACTCCATCACAAACAAACAAAAACAAAACAAGAGCCTGCAAGTCAAAGGGTAGAGCTATTATGGTGCCCGTTCAGGATGCAGCAGTCAGAGTCATGTCTTTTTCGGAAAACCTACGTAATGCTCATTCTGCTTCAGAAGACTAGGAAGAACACTATTCCTGATGATATCAGAGATTCATAGGTAGATCTTTCTGCTTCATCTCCTCAAAGGTCCTACAGCTGTACCTCCTAAAGTTTCCACAGATAAGGAAAAGTCTTCCTCAGGAGCTCAGGGACAATGTCTTGTCCCTGTAAGAACTGCTAGTATGCTGTTGATTCTACTGGCTGCTGAGCTATGAGAGAGGTAGTTGTTTCTCTGATAGCTTGAGCAACCCGGGAGCATTTTCCAGATATATCTTCTTTTCCTGGAGGCTCAGAATATAGGGAGTAACTTCAAACAGGTCCATTAGACAGTCAAAATACAAACTGACAGTCTGAAATGTGATTATGTCAGTGCAATTTGAAAATAATTCCAGAGTCAGGAGTGGTGGTTCATGCCTATAATCCCAGCACTTGGGAGGCCAAGGCAGGAGGATCGCTTGAGTCTAGGAGATTGAGACCAGGCTGGGCAACATAGCAAGAGCTTGCCTCTACAAAAAAATCAACAGAATTAGCTGGGTGTGGTGGCACACATCTGTAATCTCAGCTACTCAGGAGGCTGAGGTGGGAGGATCACTTGAGCCCAGGAGGTCAAGGCTACAGTGAGGCGTGATTGCACCACCGTACTGCAGCCTGGGCAACAGAGCAAGACCCTGTCTCAAAAAAATAAAGTGATTCTGCCATTGTCCCTGTAACTACGAGTGTTGCTCCCGTGGAGTTCTTCCAGTTTTTGGATGGTGGGAGAAGACAGTGTAATAAATGGCTTTTAACATGGCAAGCTTTGCAGTTACCAAGTCAAGACCTCAGCACATCTTGTCTATCAGATTGTTTTTAACTAATCACTAGATATTTTTTTCTCTAGGCTGGTCTCTTCCAATCTTCCTGATATTCTTTCACGGGCATTACCTATAACAAAGGTGAGTTGTGCTCATAGGAATCTACCTCAAGGAAATATCTAGCAAGTGTGCAGGAATAGAATCAAAAAAGGGGCCACTATATTGATCATACTATTGATTATATTGATTAATATTGGTAATATTGACTATTATCATGACAAACTGGAATCAAGCAAAGTGGCCATGAGGGATGATCAATCAACCATGAGGGATGATCTCAACATAACTTCCACAATCCCTCACACTGACAATGTTTTCACAGTTCTTACTTAGTAGCGTATCAAAATTACAATTCAGTTTTTGTATAAAAACAGTAGAAGTTCTTTGGCAGGTCTGCCTGCAGCCAACACAGGGATAAACTGATACTCTTCAGCCTCTCTCCTCACACTGCCACCTGTTTATGCTGGTTGTATTTGTTATTGTAATTATTGTAATTATGTAATTTAACACTGTGGTAAGCCAATTATATATGAACGTGAAAAGAAAGTTGTTGTTCCTGTGAAAACAGGCTTCACTGCTTTGGAAAAACTCAGTAAAGGCAAATTGCTAAAGGAAGAAAACCTGGTATCAAATTATGTGTGATAGAGAAGTAAAAAAGGCTGGGAAACAAATCGTAAACGTTTGGGAGAATTCTGAATTTAAATCAAAATGAGAAAAAGTACAAATGCATTATGCGCAAGGTGACCTTACACTTGGATGAGGCTGGAACAGTCCCTGTTTACATCTGTTGTTTTAGCGCTCTGTCTGGATTAGTGCCACCTGCCCCCTATTGGTCTCAGAACAGTCCCATCTGGATGAGACATTAAAAGATCACCCTAACTGTGGATGTACTTTAAACAAGACTAATGAGGTGGAGTGCCAGTCAACAAACCATTCCCAAAGAAATAAAACTGAGTTTTATCTTAAAAGATTAGTGATCCGTGTTTGTTTACATACTTTAAATTAGGGGTCTTCAAACATTTTCTATAAAGGTAGTAATTCTAGGCTTTATTCAGTCTCTGTCACAGCTATTCAGATTTGCTATTTTAACACAAAAGCTGCTCTAGAAAACCTGTAAATGAATGGGCATGGCTGTGTTCCAATAAAACTTTATTCATGGATACTAAATTAGAATCACATATAATTTTCCAGGTGACACAGAATGTTCTTCTTTTGATTTTGTTCAAATATTTAAAAAATTTTTTCTGTTTTCAAATTATTTCTTCAAAGACATCAAGCAATTAAAAATGTAAAAATCATCCTTAACTTGTAACTCATATAAAAGTGGGCAGTGGGCCAGATTTGGCCTGTGGGCCATAGATGTCTGACCCCACCATCTTTTTTTTTTTTTTTTTGAGTCGGAGTTTCGCTTTTGTTACCCAGGCAGGAGTGCAATGGTGTGATCTCAGCTCACTGCAATCTCCACCTGCCAAATTCAAGCAATTCTCCTGCCTTAGCCTCCTGAGTAGCTGGGACTCCAGGCACACACCACCATGCCCAGCTAATTTTTGTATTTTTAGTAGAGATGGGGTTTCACTATATTGGTCAGGCTGGTCTCAAACTCCTGACCTCAGGTGATCCACCTGCCTCAGCCTCCCAAAGTGTTGGGATTACAGGCGTGAGCCACTATGCCCAGCTTTCCGACCTTTTTAAAAGTTTAAAAATAATATTGTGTATATGTTAGGTTTTTTCTTTTATGGTTGTCAGTTTTCAATTATCCAAAATGTCCAAACAACATTGAATAAGATCTCTATTATTACATTTGTTCACATTTTTCCTACTTTTCTTGCCTATGAGGTCCACAAGATAAGGGATCTTATCTGATACATAACAGGTGCTCAGCAAATGTTTCTTAAATGAATGAAGTTAAATTATGCAATCTCCATACAACAGAGTACTAACACAACCATTAAAAATTACATTGAAGAGTTCAAGATTTATTGCGAAGGGGAAAAACAAAGCAAGTTACACCATAACTACGTATAATACAACTCTATTTTAAAATATATGTGTCTCCCTTTGCAGGGGAAATCATCTAGTAGGGTATGTATAAGTGTTAATAATTATTATATCACTATACTTACAGATTTAGTTTGCTCTAAAATCTTTTTGCCTATCTATATTTTTGAGTTTTCAAAAATGGGTGTGTTTTCTGTCTGTGATTGGTTTCTCATTATTGTTTTTGTTTTACCTTACAACTCTGGTTCCCTGAAGGAATTTGGATCTGGTCAAATGGAGGCACCATGTCTGAACAGACCCCATCATTGTGGTCAGGTGCTGGGAGTGACTAAGTTAGATATTAGCTTGGGAGGGAGTGAGTACAGACTACTTGTCAGGGCCAGCCAGTTTCCCAGTGTACTTAAAAAACTTGAAATGAGATGCTAGGACCTCTTGAGTTCAAGGCCAGAACCTTGAATGAGGCCTCCTCACTCTCCCATGAGATGCCCATATGCCCTGGTGAAATTTGGTATATTATTCTAAGAGCAATGGGAGGTCTAAGAAGAATTTTGTTCATTTAGTCTATCAACAAATAGTTGCTGGGCAACCACCACTTGCCAGGCACCGTTCTAGGCACTGGGGATAGGAGAGGACAGAGTAAGCAGAAATCCCTACCCTTAGGCAATACACCAATAAAGGAAAAAATGGCAAACGGAGCTGAAGTAGTCTTGGGGGATGCAGGGCAGGGCAGCGGCATTAGTCTGAAGAGACATCTGAGCCAAGTTGGCTGAGTCCGGATCAGGCAGCAGAAACCAAGAGGACAAAGGCCAGCAGTGGCACAAGCTTGGCACAAGTGAAGGCCTGAGAGAAGGGTGGTGGGGCAGAGGAAATGCAGGAGCTACCTCAAGTGACCACGATAAAAAATTTATTATAAGGTGAACAAACTTTTCTTCTAAGTAAAATTGGAATTGAAATCCCATCCCAAAGGAAGCCAGTGGTAGGTGTTAAACGAATGAAATATTCTGGTTTATTTTATTTTATTTTATTTATTTTTTGAGATGGAATTTCTCTCTGTCGCCCAGGCTGCAGTGCAGTGACACCATCTCGGCTCACTGCAACCTCCACCCCTGGGGTTCAAGCCATTCTTCGGCCTCAGCCTCCCAAGTAGCTGGGACTACGGGCGTGTGCTACCATGCCTGACTAATTTTTGTATTTTTAGTAGAGATGGGGTTTCACCATGTTGGCCAGGCTGGTCTTGAACTAGTGACCTCAGTCGATCCACCCGCCTCGGCTTCCCAAAGTGCTGAGATTATAGGCATGAGCCACCTCCCCCAGCCATTCTGGTTTATATTTAAAAGATAGTTCTTGCTGCTGTGTGAGTGGGCAAGAGTGGACCACAAGGCCAGAGAGAGTGTCACAACAGGGGTTGGTAGCCAGAGGTGAAGGTGGCTCCAACTACGGCGGAGGTGGAAATGGAGAATGGAGGTGCACTTTTTCATTTTTGTTTATGAGGTAAAGTTACCAGGACTTGACTCAGAACTAGATTTTTTTTTTTGAGATGGAGTTCCGCTCTGTCGCCCAGGCTGGTGTGCAGTGGTGCAATCTCGGTTCACTGCAACCTCCTCCTACCTCAGCCTCCAGAGTAGCCTGGGATTATCAGCACGCACCACCATGCCTGGCTAATTTTTTTGTACTTTTACTGGAAACAGTGTTTTGCCATGTTGACCAGGCTGGTCTCAAACTCCTGATCTCAGGTGATCTGCCCGCCTCAGCCTCCCAAAGTGCTGGGATTACAGGCATGAGCCACCTCGCCCAGCCAGAACTAGATTTAAACAGGAGACACACACTATTCAATTTTTGTTTGTTTTCATTTTAGCAGCGTTATTGAGATACAATTCTTATACCAGGAAATTCACCCAAAAAGTGTATGATTCAATGACTTTCAGTATCTTCAGAGTTGTGGAACCATCACCACAACCAACTTTAGAACATTCTTATTACCCCATAAAGAAACCTGGCATCTGTTAGTCATACTCCTCTTTGTCTAAGGGATGAAAGGTTTCTTTTACTATTTATCTATTCCTCAGTTGATAGACATTTAGTTTGTTTCCACTTTTTGGCTATTGTGAATAATGTTTCTATGAACATTCTGGCTTCATTTCTCTTGGGTATCTGCCTAGGAGTAGAAAGGTAACTATGTCTAAGCATATGAGGGACTGCCAGACCATTTTCCAAAGCAGCTGCATCATTTTATATTCCCACTGGCTGTGTATGAGGAATGTTGATTCGGTTTTAAGATCATTCTTGCTGCTGCCATGTGGAGAAAGGGTAGGAGGAAGGCTGGGGCGGGGCGGAGGAGTGTTGGGAGCACTGTGGAAAGTGGAGAGATCAGAATAGTTATGCAGAAGTTGAGGGATCCGAGCAGGGTTCAAGGACATTCAACTTAAGGTACACTTCATACCGTTTTACGGTATGGTGCAAAGATTCGTGAGCGCTCTTTACACAATGAATCACATCATTAAATTAAAAGATTCCAACAGAGAGGGCTTGTTAAAACAGATCTGCCGTTTTCAAGTCTAGAGTCCTAAAGCAAGCTGGTATGGAACTGCTTAAACATCTGTCCCCAAACAAGCTCCTGCAAGCAGGAGGATATTTTCAGAAAAGCAAGAGGAGCCAGTGGGTACAATAAGATTTCCACACCTTTAAGCCATGAAAACACAGGGCTCAAGTGACAGCCTGTTGCTGAGGACTCTTGTGGCAATGGGCATCACTCCTCCTGCCCTACAGCACTGCCCTGGCCTCTCAACCCAGAGAAGGGCTGGCTTGTTTCCAAGTTGACAACTAGGCAGCAGTCCTTGACTCTCTGAAGTTCCTCCAGTTCAGAAAGGGATGGGAAATGAACATCTGTCAAGCTTCAAATGTGCCCAGCATTGGGTTATAAATGACATTTCACTTCCACTCCTTATATTGGTGAAGTCTCACAACATATCACCAAGGTGGAAATATTTCCCCCAATTAAAGATGAGGACAGTTGGCCCCTTTGCATGGGGAGGTCAGAAAAGGCCGCTTTGAAGAGATGGTAACTTAACTGATACCAGCTACACAGGGATCCAGAGGAAGAACATTCCAAGTTAAACCCCAAAATTATTCATTTGCTCTCTAGATGTCTTCATTTTTACTCTTATTTAATTTTAATTTATATTCATTAGAATAAATAAGGGTGAAAAGTTGCCCTCTAGAAACAAATCAAATTTAATTTCATTTAACATATAACTGAATAGAAATTATATTTCTTTTTCCTTATTATTTCTGATTTTATACTCAGGGACTGTTCTCCACTTCATCTCCCAAGCCTACACCCATCACCTCCCATCACCCACCCCCATAACAGAGACAATACCGTTGTCTCTATTAGTGTGTTGTCTCTATTAGTGTGTCTTTTTTTTTTTTTTTTTTTGAGACGGAGTCTCACTCTGTCACCAGGCTGGAGTGCAGTGGCACAATCTCGGTTCACTGCAACCTCAACCTCCCAGGTTCAAGTTATTCCCCTGCCTCGAGTAGCTGGGACTACAGGCGTGCACCACCACACCTGGCTAATTTTTTGTATTTTAGTAGAGATGGGGTTTCACTGTGTTGGCCAGGATGGTCTCAATCCCCTGATCTGGTGATCTGCCCGCCTTGGCTTCCCAAAGTGCTGGGATTACAGGCGTGAGCCACCACGCCCAGCTCCTAATGTGTCTTAATAGATGGGTAAGGTTCTGGAACACGGGAGACACAGTCCTCATGGTCTGGCTGTGCCACTGTGCAGGAAGCGGTGACTTTGACCTCTTAAACTTCCCACTGAAGATGTATCTCCAGATAAATACCACACTGCTATTCAAAAGTTTCCCACTCTGAGGTTAATATGCCTTCTCAAATGAAAGAATTAGTTTTCACTATAACTCTGCACCAAACTCCTCAAAGCTAGACCCATCCTAAGATCTGTCTGTTGGGTCTTTAGGATGGCCCGATATATAACATTCCTCTTCCCTGCTGTTCTAATTGAAATGCAAGACTGAGGTGTGAGGCTGCTTTGAGACCAAATTATCACCTTATTATCAACTAAAGTTAATACTGGTGATTGTGGCATATATCCACTGGCAAGCTGAATTCCTGATACTTACCCATATGGTTACAATGCTAGGCCATGGCAGCTCTGCCCCCCAGGTGCACCTACCTTTTAAAATTGATGGGTAGAAGAAAATATATGCTTCCATGGGTAGATTACTCCATGAGCAATAAGGGAGGAAGAGAAAAGAGCTCTGCAGGCTCAGTCCCCACTCCAAACCTAATTAATTATATATTCCCCCTTGCAGTGGAAAAAGTAGTAAAGATAATTGAGAGAGGCTATGGAAATATCAGGATGAACAGGGAAGAAACTTCCCCACCTCTCTCTCTTCAACACACACACACATCCAGCGCTGGATTCTGGATGTCCTAGCTCTGTCAATATATATTAATGTGACGTTAGGAAAGAATACTGATCCCCTCGTGGATCTCAGATTCCCCCGCTCTCAATTAGAGATGGTTCTTCCCTCCCCGCCATGCAGAATTGCTGTGCACACAAAGGATGAGTAAGTATGTCAAAGGCTTTGCAAAGTATGCAAAACTGAAGAATCCCTAAGGTATTACTAATATGGAGAAATTGCAGCCACTTGACTCAGCATTTGCTCTTGCAGGGTCTTCTGACAAACTGGCAGAGATCCAAAACAAGAACAAGTGAGAGGGTCCCATGAGGTTGTTTGACTCCTTAGACTTGAGCTCGGAAGCTTCTAGCATTAAGACGCCTACTCATTTCCTCTTGGGTACGTTTCCTCTAGTTGGTCCAGATGAGAGGTAGTGCCCTGGTATCTGCTTCTACTGTGTGTGGTCTGGGTTCCCGAGAGTCAGCCTTCAGTTTGAGAGATGGTTCTTGTAGAGGAATACATGCTATCCCAACTCATTTTCTTGTTTTAATATAAAAGAGCCTTCATTAACACTTGTATTTGGGGTAAGACATTCTATTATTTCTTGAAAATGGGAATTGAGGAATCCCTGGGTAGGAGGGATTCCAACTCTTCAGGGGATGAAGTTGTGGAGAGAGCTGCAAAATTAAAAACCAGCTGGGGCCTGGCGTGGTGGCTCATGCCTGCAATCCTAGCACTTTGGGAGGTCAAGGTGGGAGCATTGCTTGAGCCCAAGGATTTGAGACCAGCCTGAGCAACACAGTGAGACCTCATTTCTACCAAAATTACAAAAAGCCAGACGTGGTATGCGTGCCTGTAGTCCCAGCTACTCAGGAGGCTGAGGTGGGAAGATGTTTTGAGCCCACGAGGCAGAGGTTGCAGTGAGCCCAGATCCCGCCACTGCACTCCATCCTGGGCGGCAGAGCCAGACCCTGTCTCAAAGACAAACAAACAAACAAACAAACAAAACCCAGCTGGAGAGTGTTAGGAGGGCAAAAACAGACAGAGGTGGACACAGGCCCAGAGGCAGGGCAGGGCTGGGCAAATCTGCCTAATGCTTTCAAGAACGAAAACTTCCCAAAGGCTTTATTTAATGGGGAATGGATCTGGAACCTCTTCTTCTTCCAAATACCTCCTCTGGGTGCACTTTACTGTTCCATCCTTCAATTGCTCAGAACCAGTGGTTCTCAACCCTGTCAGCACACTGGATGCACCTGAAGGGATCAAAAAATACTAATGCCTGTCACCATTCTCTCTTATAAGGTGGGCCTGGGCCTGTGTATGCTGTTTGGTTTGTCTGTTTTAAACTTTGATTTAGAAATAATCTCAAACTTAGGAAACAACTGACAGAAAAAGGACAGTACAAAGAACATCCACATACTCTTTTACTCAGAATCGCCTGTTTTTCCCCATTTTGCCTCATTTATCCTTTATTCTATTTCCACATTCTGTTTTCTACATTATGAAATGAAATGCTTTGAGAGTAAGGCATTTCCTTAAACATAAGATCAGCTTCGATGTGCATTTCTTAAGAATGAGATATTTTCTTGCATAGCCATAGTACAGTCAACTCCAGTAAACTTAACTGGAGTTAAGCTTTTGTCATCTGACCCAATCATCTCCTTGTAGCAATTTCCCGCATCAGTATAGAATTCAATCTAGGACAGGCACTGCATTTAGTTGTCAAGTCTTTGTTTTTATTTATTTTTTTTTTTTGAGACGGAGTTTCACTCTTTTGCCCAGGCTAGAGTGCAGTGGCACGATCTCAACTCACCGCAACCTCCACCTCCTGGGTTCAAGTGATTCTCCTGCCTCAGCCTCCTGAGTAGCTGTGAGTAAATGCATGCCCCACCACACCCGTCTAATTTTGTATTTTTAGTAGAGGCAGGGTTTCTCCATGTTGGTCAGGCTGGTCTCGAACTCCTGACCTCAGGTGATCTGCCTGCCTCAGCCTCACAAAGTGTTGGGATTACAGCCATGAGCCACTGGCCTAACTGGTGAGTTTTTAAAAGCTCTCCGTGTGGAGTCTATTATCTTAAGTGAAATAACTCAGGAACAGAAAGTCAAATATCACATGTTCTCACTTATAAGTGGGAATTAAACAATGTGTATGCAGGAACACAGAATGTGGAATAATAGACACTGAAGACTCCAAGGGTGGGAGGCTAGAAGGCGGATGAGGGATGATAAATAGCTTACTGGGTACAATGTACCCTTTTCATGTGATGGTTGCACTAAAAGGCCAGACTTCACTACTACACATTGTACCCATGTAAAAAGCACTTGTACCCCCTAGACTTACACAAATAAAAAATAAACAGATATTTTAGAATATTTTGGATACATTGGCATAGTAAAAAAATAAATAAGGGCTCCATAGGTGATTTTAATGTTCACCTTGGGTCACTGTGTAAATGAATATTCATTTACTACACTACCACATATTGAGTGCCTACCAGGTGTAAAGTATTATGAATAAAATTACAGAGCTTAGTACTTTAAGGACATACTATCCACAAGTCAACTATAATATCAGAGGGATGAGTATCATGAAACAAACCTATGGAAGGAAACTTTAATTAAACTGAACAAGCTTATTGAGGAACTACTATGTGCCAGACATTGTGCAAACTGCTGGAGAAATAGATGGATAGGTAAAAGTAATTAATACACAGTTAAAAATTAATTGACACATTCTTAATCACAAAAGTTAGGTTTTTAAAAGGTTTTTCTTAGAGGAGGTAGGACTCAAAAGATAAGCAGGATTTTACTTTTAGAGATGAAGACATTTCAGGAGAGGAAACTTCACGAGGAAAACTAGGTGCGTGCACAGTGGAGTAAGGAAAGAATCATATTTCCTGTGACCTGAGAATTGGGTGCATAGGGATGTACCAGGAGATTGTGCTGAAGAAGTAGGCTGGAGAATGTATGATGGTACACTTTGCAAAACAATTTGGCAGTTTCTTAAAAAATTAAAAGTTATCATAAAACTTAACAATTGTACTCCTAGGTATCTATCCAAGATCACACAAAGACTTGCACATGAATGTAATATTCATAGCAGCATTATTCATAAAAGCCAAAAGGTAGAAACTCAAATGTCCATCAGCTGGTGAATGGATAAATAAAAATGGCATACCCATACAATAAGATAGATAAGTGAGCAATAAAAAGGAATGAATTAATGATATATGTTACGATGTGGATGAACCTAAAAGAATTAGATGGAGGCTAGGCACGGTGGCTCACTCCTGTAATCCCAGCACTTTGGGAGGCTGAGGTGGGTAGATCACGAGGTCAGGAGACCCAGACCATCTTGGCTAACACAGTGAAACCCTGTCTCTACTAAAAATACAAAAAAGCAGCTGGGCGTGGTGACACTCGCCCATAATCTCAGCTACTTGGGAGGCTGAGGCAAGAGAATCGCTTGAATCCTGGAGGCAGAGGTTGCAGTGAGCCGAGATCGCACTACTACACTCCAGCCTGGGCGGAAGAGCCAGACTCCATCTCAAAAGAAAAAAAAAAAAGAATTAGATGGAAAGAATAATATATTATATGGTTTCATTTAGAGATAATTTAAAGAGATGGGAAATAGAAATAGATGAACAGTTGGCTGGGGCTGGCGGTGGGAACAAGAACTGATTACAAATGGGCACAAGGGAAGATTAATTCCAGGTGATGAAAATGTCCCTAAAACTGGATTATGGTTATGGCTCAATGACTGAAACAATGTTGAACTGAACACTTAAAACAGCTGAATTTTATGATATGTAAATTACACCTCAATAAAGCTGTAAAAATTTAAAAAACTATTATTATTATTATTTTTTGAGACGCAGTTTCGCTCTTGTTACCCAGGCTGGAGTGCAATGGCGCGATCTCGGCTCACCACAACCTCTGCCTCCTGGGTTCAGGCAATTCTCCTGCCTCAGCCTCCTGAGTAGCTGGGATTACAGGCACACGCCACCATGCCCAGCTAATTTTTTGTATTTTTAGTAGAGACAGGGTCTCACCATGTTGACCAGGATGGTCTCGATCTCTTGACCTCGTGATCCACCCGCCTCGGCCTCCCAAAGTGCTGGGATTACAGGCGTGAGCCACCGTGCCCGGCCCTTAAAAAACCATTAATCAAAATTAGGCAGAAAGAAAATAGAGCAATCTTAGAAATAAAAAATATAATTATTGAAATTCAGAAAACTTAACAGATGGGGTCGGGGGCGGTGGCTCATGCCTGTAATCCCAGTACTTCGGGAGGCTGAGGCAGGCAGATTATGAGGTCAAGAGATCGAGACCATTCTGGCCAACATGGTGAAACCCGTCTACTAAAAATACAAAAATTAGCTGGGCATGGCGGCAACCAGGCAAGACTCAGTCTCAAAAAAAGAAAAAAAAAGCAAACAACAACAACAAAAACTTAATAGATGGGTAAAACTCTGGACTAGACAAATTATTTAGAAGACTGGCAAATTGGAAGGCAAGGAATTCACCAGGGTGCAACATGAAGACAAAATCTTTTTTAAAAAAATAACATCTCAGGATATAGATAATGAGGCTTCCTCACTTACCTAATGGTAGTGCCAGAAAACATAATGGAGGTAATGGCTAGGAAGCAATATTGCAAGAGAAAATCAGTAATAATTTTCCAGAATTAAAGAAAGCACATGCACACCTGTAATCCCAGCACTTTGGGAAGCCAAGACAGGAGGATTGCTTGAGCTCAGGAGTTTGAGATCAGCTTGGGCAACATAGTGAGACCTTGTCTGTACAAAAAAAAATTTTTTTTAATTAGCTGGGCATGGTGGCTCATGCTTGTAGTCCAGCTTGAGCCTGGGAGGTCAAGGCTGCAGTGAGCTATGATCACACCACTGCACCACTCCAGCCTGGATGACATAGTGAGACCCTGTTTCAAAAAAAGAAAAAGAGCACATGATAATCCTCAACAGATAGTACCTCCCACTTTTGCAGAAGATAAAGATAAACTAACACCAAGACAGTTCTAGTAAACCTGCAGAACCACAAAAATAAACTAAATGAATCTGAAATGTTAACAAGGAGAAAAGGCAGCTTATTTACAAAGGAATGAAAATTAGATTGGCAGTAGATTTTTTAATCAGCAACAATTAGTACCAGAAGACAGTGGAGTACTATCATCAGTGTGGTATGGGAAAATAACTATTCACTAGAATCTTATATCCAAATAAATTATCATACAACAGTGAGGGCAAAATTAAGACATTTTCCAATATACAATGAATTCCCTCCCATACCAACACACCTACAAAAGAACTATTAAAGATGGACTTCAGCCAGAAAAAAAGTGAACCCAAGGGATCGCTGTAGATCCAAGAAAAAAATAAGCAGAAAAATTGATAAAATGTCAGTAAATTTAATTAACTTTTAACTACAAAAACTATTTTGAAATTTAAGAAGAAATAGATTGAATGCAGTAGCACATGCCTGAGCTTTGGGAGGCTGAGGCAGGAGGATTGCTTGAGGCCAGGAGTTGGAGACCAGCCTGGGCAACATAGTGAGACTCTATTTCTACAAAAAGTTTTTGAAAAAGAAAAAATTAGCCGGGGGTGGTGGTGCACACCTATTCCTAGCTACTTGGGAGGCTGAGGTGGGAGGATCACTTGAGGCTCGGAGTTTGAGGCTGCAGTCAGCCATGACTGTGCCACTGCACTCCAGCCTGGGTAACAGAGCAATATCCTGTCTCTTAAACAAACGAAAGTAAAAATAAAACTCTAGGCAGCAATAATAGGATGGAAAGGAAGGGGCTGTTAAATGAGTAAAATATACAAAGCTTTTTCCATGGGAAGAAACAGTTACTAACTTTGTTAGAAAAAAATCAGAGTAAGAATATATGTTGAAAAATAAAAGATGATTCTGAGAAGAATAGAAATAAAATCTAAAGCTTTCAAACCAGTAGTGGAATATGGATTACTTTACTAATCTGATAGAAGGCAAGAATGGAAGAAAAAAGCAAGGAGAAAGAATGTTAAATGAAAAACACAAGATCCAGTGGAAGAAAACCCCAGATAGATCAGTAATCGCAATAAATGTCTGTGGATTACATTCACCTGTCAGAAACACAACCAAAATAAAACTCATAGAAAGATTAAATATGACAATATGAAAAATATTTCACACACAAATAGTAGCCAAAAGAAGGGTGGCCTATTAATAACAAAAATTTCTAATTTAAACAATTAGCATAAAAATGATAAAGGCACTACATAAGCATCAATCATGATTTCTAATACAGAATATACTTTAAAAAACACTGCCTACTGTGTGCCAAGAATCATGTATGCCTTCTATACTGCTGTATTTTCAGGCTTGGCACATAATAGGTATGTCATAATATTGAGTGGAATGATTACTATATTATATCAAAGTGATCTGTTTATGTGTTTGTCATACCACAAAGGCAAGACCATATCTTACTAATTATTATGCCATTAACATTCAACATACTGCTGGCACATAGTAGGAATTCCACAAGTCCACAGTAAATTCAGGGATCATCTCTTCCATAAAATCTCCCCTCACTGTTCCTCCCATACTGATTTGTCCTTTGTTTCTACTTAAACACTCGTAATTAAAACACTCGTAATTAGAAACACCCAATTTAGCAACCAAGACATAGTCTTCTAGCTTTCTCTCAATATTTCAAATCTTGTTTTTCTAAAAATATTTTAGATTCTTTGAAGATAGAGAAGATGCCTTGCACTGTGCCAAGTGCCTTTTCAGGTACTTGAATAAATACATATTTTGGTTGATGTCACTGTTTAGATGAATGTAGTTTAGATCAATAGTACCAGCCATAGAAGCCAAGGACTGTAAGTGTTATCTCCATTCCCTTTTTTCATCCCTTGATCAAACAGAGCCCTGTTTGGAGACAGGTTCATGTGCAAAGAATGTGAAGTTAATGAGACAGGTGGGAGAAGGCGGCTGGTGTTCAATTCCAAACCTCTGTGCTTTATTCTTCCTGGCAAAACAGTGCAGTTGTTGGAGGGGAATGTCTGTGATCCCACAAAAAAGTGAGTGTTGGAAGTGAGAGGGAGATAGTGAGGAAAGAGAGCACGTTCCAGACACTACAGGACAGACCTGGACCTGACTTTTCCCTGGCGGGCATGGCACCAGGAGTTTATTATGAGACCAAACGGAAACCCCAGGGCAAACAGCTAAATTCATCCACTTAAAACCTTGCATAGGAGGCAGTGAGGGACGTTGTTGTCCATCTAGACAAGGCACAGAGGGGAGTCAGTGACAAGGAGGTCCTAAATGGGGAGCTGCAGAGGGTTAACAAAGAGCACTGGTGAAATCTTGCTGGTCTTCTTGAAAAAGACACAGTGTGGAGAGGTTCAATCAGGGCCCTGCAGGAGGTAGGGAGGTGGGCTGGCTGACCTCCCAAGGTCCTTCCTAATCTCATAATTATTTGGTGAATCGTGCTCTATCCCATTTACGCTCCTACACACCTCTGCACCCAGTTTGATAGTAAGTCCCCAGGGCTGCATTCCAGGTTTAGTGTGGTCCCACGCAAGCTCAACGAATGACACAAATATTTGTTGAATGAAGGAATAAATGGATCAAGTGTTTAAACAGAGCCTACATGACCTCCCCAGCTGTAAAGTATGGCAGTTGAATGAAATCCCAACATTGTAGGCACGGCCACTTGAGCAAAGCTGGCGGACGGACACACACACACACACACACACACACACACACACACGCCCGCGCGCCCGCGCGCGCACTCGATTCACATTCCCACCTTCGAAAAGCACAGACCACCTGCTCAGCAAGCAGGTTGTGGGAGTTTCCTTGGCAAGGATCTTTCTCTGCTGCTTTAGGATGGTGCCTTTAGAAGGTCAAGTCACCCAGATTTAGGACCGCTTCCTTTCCCGGTTGGCCTCCGGGGCAAAGTTTCTGCCTGGATTCGGCCCGGGCCTCCCGGGACGCGCATCCGCACTCCCTCCCGGCTCCGGTGCCCCGGGCGCTCAGCTTGCTGGCCAGCTGCGCCCCATCTTACCTTGGTGAGCTGGGCTATCTTCTTGCACATTTTCACGTGCATCTCGGGATCACAGTCCATTCTCCAGCCAGCGCCACCGCGGGCGTCGGCTTTGGATCCCAGGCAAGTCCCGGGCGGGCTAATTTTGCTGTTGAGAGCAGAAGCCATCGCTAAAACGCGCCCAGCACTCCAAGACTCTCGCTCGTGTTCTCCCTGCCCAAAGTGTGCACGTGCGTGCGCGCGCGGACGTGCGAGAATGTGAGCTTTCTCGGGAGAGGTGGCACTGCAGTCCCGCCGCCTGCACCGCCGCGTGGCCCCCGCTTCCCGGAGGTCTCCGCCTCCCGGGCCCACCCGCGCGCCCACCCTTTCTCCTTTTTCGCTGGCTCTCTGGCTGGCTAGCTCTGCGGGCACCCGCACCCTGCGGCGAGGCGCTGGCACCCCGCACGTGTCGCTCGCGATCCGCCTGCAGCTCCCCAGCCAGTGCGGGTTTCGTCTGCAAGGGGAGAGCTTCCGCCGCCAGGAGCCTCCAGCCTTGCGGGGGTTGCGCTGGGCGGGTGCGGCGCTCTTGGACACGTGGGTGGCGCGCGACCCTGGACTCCGTGGCGACGGACCCCACCCGAGGTGGGCATCTCAGGCCAAGGAGAAAGAAGAGCCTCTGGAGAGGGACAGGGCACAGTGACCCGCGGCTCCCGAGTCTCCGAGCTGAGGGCGGAGATGGGAGTGGGGGACGAGATGCTAAGAGAGGGGCGGGTAGGTGAAGGAGAGCCACCGGGACTCGAGGAGGTGTGGGGCTCCGGGGCGCACGGTGAGAGCCAGCGCCTGAGTTGCGGGAGTGCACGGCGGGGCTGGGGATGGGAGCCTTCCTTTCTGGATCTTGGAGAGGAGCCAGGGCGTTGCGGGAGGATTGCCGGAGATGCCCAAACAAAAGGGAGAAGCCAAGGGGATGGCAGGGTGAGAGTAACCGAAATCTGAGATTCAAGCGCGAAACGTGTTATGCAGGAAGCGGTAGGGACGCAGAGACAAAGTCATTGAGGGGTAGAAAGGATGGTGTCAGGTGCGGGAAAGGAATGGAGCAGTTAGATGAGTAATAGATAGAACTGAAAATCTAAGTAAACTGAGCCCAGTCAAATTAAAATGAGTTGTCGAAGTCCACACTACTGGCCTTGGGCAGACTGGAGCCAGATTGTGAAGCTTTCGGATTCCGAGCTGGTGCCTGTTTAGTGTTTGGTGAGGGAAGAGGTTAGCGGGCCAAATTTCTTTCTGCCGTGTTCTCTGGTTTCAAACAGTGGGCTTTGAGAGAAAGTGACAGTACCATGATCAGCTTTTCCTAGTCTCAATAATAGTGTCTTCTTGATAGTTTGCATGGTGAATGTGTATTTTTACGAACTGCCTTATATCAGAAATTTTAATAATCGTCGTAAACCAAGCAAGCAAGCTTCAAAGGGTCTCAGAAACCACAGTACCACCCATCCATACTGAAGGTAACAATACCCATTTTTATCGATGAGGAAAACTGACCCAGAAAATTTGTACCTAGTCAGGCAATTACATGTAGCACTGTTTCTGAAACAGACATTTCTATTTTAGATTCTGTATCAAATGACCAACCTCGGTTTTTGATTTCTAGTTTACCATCTTCAAGTTCTCTTTTTAGCACAAACCCTCCCTCCCCCAGTTCCTTTAGAAAACAGAAGGCCTGAATCAAAATCATGGCCAAGGATTCTGTGCCCTATCCTAGATTCCATGAATCAAAACCTCTGAGGATGGGGGTCAAGGGTTCAGGAATCCATATTAAACAGGTCTGTGCTTAATTCTAAATTGTGTAAATTGTGTATTTAGAATGTTTTCTTCAGGATCTTAATATACACTAAATTTTACAGGAATTCAACCACTGTGTAAACTAAAGGAAAATTAGCCTTTTTGGTCAAGAACTTTACCAAAAGTTGTTCACCATTTTGGAAAATCACATCAAGGGTTAGGTGGCTCCTGATATTTGATTGCCAATACAACACACTTCTTTAATTTTTAATTTTTTTGAGATAGAGTCTTGCTCTGTCACCCAGGCTGGAGTGTAGTGGCATGATCTCGGCTCACTGCAACCTCTACCTCCTGAGTTTAAACCATCCTCGTGCCTCAGCCTCCAGAGCAGCTGGAATAACAAGCGTGTGCCACCAAGACCGGGTAACTTTTGTATTTTTAGTAGAGACAGGGTTTCCCCAGGTTGGTCTCGAACTCCTGTCCTCAAGTGAAACTGTCCACCTAGGCCTCCCAAAGTGCTGGAATTACAGGTGTGAGCCACCATGCCCAGCCACCACACACTTCTAACTGCCACATTCGTGGTGAGCCTACCTATATATGCAAGCATCTGAGTACTACATTATGTCCCTCAGTATCAATAGGGGATTTGTTCCAGGACCCCTTCAGATACCAAAATCCATGGATGTTCAAGTTACTTATATGAAATGATATAGCATTTGCATATAACCTACTCACGTCCTCCTGTATACATTAAATCATCTCTATACTACTTATAATCCCTAATATAATGTAAATGTTATATAAATAGTTGTTACACTGTATTGTTTAGGGAATGAAAAATAGTCTGTATATGTTCAGTATAGATGCAACCGTCCACTTCTTTTCCTCAAATATTTTTGACTTGTGGTTAGTTGAATTTCAGGATGAGGAACACATGGATATGGAGGGCCGATTGTAAGTATTATTTAATTATAATGAAATATCAAGAATAAAATATCAAAAATATCAAAGTCAAGAAATTATGCAGATTTTTAAATGTGTCTATTATCTATGAATTTCAAGATAGTAACATGAATGTTATAAAAAGTTGGGTCTGAAAAGAACTGAAAACCATTGCTCTAGATGATCTTATACACACTAAAGTTTAGAAAAACTGCAAGTCTAACGCCACGTTTTAGTTTTTTAATAATGATTTCATTAGGTCCTGGGGCTAAAATATGTTCTAGTAGGGAAAATTATACTTTCAACTTTACAATGGAAGACAATGGAAAAATCAGATTCCCTTATCAGCTTTGTTGGCCCACAGCTGCTATAATCAAGGCACCAGGAGCCGACCTGTTTTGGGGAGTCCGCTGCAGTTCCTAGGATTTCCAGCACTGGGATTAGTAGATCCCTTTACACCACCAGGAATGAAATTGAGGTCAGAAGAGAATTAAGTACTATATCAAATGTGGAGGTGGAATTACACTTATTAGGCCACTAATGTCATACTGGCACTGTGCTAAGCCCTTTGCACATGTTCTGACCTTCTCTAAGGTACTTATTGTCATCCTCATTCTACAGACTAGGAAAGTGAAGCTAAGGCAGGCTGAGCCCCTAGCTGTATATAGCTAGTGAATGGATCTGGGTCTGACTTCAAAGGTGATATTCTTTCCAACTGATTAGTCTTTTCTTTAGATTACAAATATAAGCTTCCCAGAGTACAATGCTGGCAATATGAATTTATTTCTTTTTAAAATTCTTATTTTTTAAAACAGAAACAGGTCTCACTATGTTTTCCAGGCTGATCTTGAACTCCTGACTTCAAGTAATCTTCCTACCTCAGCCTACCAAAAGTGGTGGAATTATAGGTGTGAGCCACTGTGCCTGGTCAGAAAAATTTAAAATCATAATTGATTTGTCCTTTCTTTAGATTATAAACTTCTTATAGTATCCCCCCAAAACATCCTCACCCATAATAATACAAACAACAACAACAACAACAGAGTAAAAGCAAGCAAAAATAACCCCACATCCCAAACTCAGAGAAAATTATTGTTAATATTTTGGAGAAGATACTTCTAGACATTTCTGTGTACACGTATAGAAAATGTAACAAACATATATGTATTCACATATTCCATAAATGTTTTACACATTTCTGTGTAAACTATAAACAAATACTATAATAATTTTTTTTTTTAAGAGAGAGAGTGTTGCTCTTGTTGCCCAGGCTGGAGTACAGTGGAGTACCTCAGCTCACTGCAATGTCCGCCTCCCGGGTTCAAGAGGTTCTCTTGCCTCAGCCTCCTGAGTAAATGGGATTACAGGCATGTGCCACCATGCCTGGCTAATTTTTTGTATTTTTAGTAGAGATGGGGGTTTCACCATGTTGGCCAGGCTGATCTCGAAATCCTGACCTCAGGATATCCACTAGCTTTGGCCTCCCAAAGTGCTGGGATTATAGGCGTGAGCCACTGCGCCCAGCCAATAATGTTTTTTCATTTTGTTTTTGAGACTCAGTCTTGCTCTATTGCCCAGGATGGAGTGCAGTGGCATGATCTTGGTTCACTGCAACCTCTGCCTCCTGGGTTCAAGTGATTCTTCTGCCTCAGCCTTAGTAGCTGGGATTATAGGTACCTGCCACTACACCCGGCTAATTTTTGTATTTTTAGTAGAGATGGGGTTTCTCCATGTTGGCTAGGCTGGTCTCAAACTCCTGACCTCAAGTGATCCGCCCACCTTGGCCTCCCAACATGTTAGGATTACAGGCGTGAGCCACCATGCTCTGCCTATAATAATGTCTTTGAACCCTACCTACTCAGTAATATAAAGTGAGTATCTTTTTGTCAATGAAGATCTATATTCCCATTCTTAACCAGTCTTCCATAACATACAATACCATTTATCTTCTACTGGACAATTTAAAAAAATATTTAAAGCAAAAATGTTTAATGTATTTTTGTAATGTATGCTTGCTGTATTATGAGGATATTAAATTCAGTCCTAAGGGATAGATAGAAAAGGAATATATGAAACTTATGTGTTAAATATAATGGGCAAACGAGTAGCCTGTAAAATAGGCAGGATTAAGATGTGTTGAGTATAGATAGCATAGTGTCAGACATGACAAAGAATAAATGGAATATATGTAAAAAGGATGGAACAAGAGTGTTCCTAATGAACAGAACAAGGTGTGGGAAAGGCCTAGTTGCAATGTACAGATGATGCCACCTTCAGGCTGACATTCACTCCTGAAATGGCCATTCATTAGTGACACCCATTCTGGCCCCATCTGTTTTGCCACAGAAACACCGATTAAGAACATGGCTCTAGTTGGGAGCGGTGGCTCTTGCCTATAATCCCACACTTTGGGAGGCTAATGTGGGAGGATTGCTTGAGCCCAGAAGTTCGAGTCTGCAGTGAACTATGAAACTGCCACTGCACTCTAACCTGGGTGACAGAGTGAGATCCTGTCTTTAAAAACAAAAACAAAAAGACATGGCTCTCAGCAGGCCATTAGCTAGGTATCCTTGGCCCTGAGTTTCTGACAGAGCAAGTGTGCACTGGCTGTTAGCACTGCTAAGCCCCCATTTTCAGTTTTGGCTGTGGTCCTCATGACCTATCAGAGGTAAAGGTTGATGTAGCAGGTAAGACACCACCACACTGTGTAGCATGGGATTCAGGTAATTTGTCCTCCCACCTCTCTTGGACCCTATCCTAAATGTGTTAAACTTCATTGCATCTTTCCACCTTCATTTTGTTTAAAAGTGATAAGGCTGGGTGCGATGGCTCACATCTGTAATCTCAGCACTTTGGGAGGCTGAGGTGGGCAGATCACAAGGTCAGGAGTTTGAGACCAGCCTGGCCAACATGCTGAAATCCCATCTCTACTAAAAATACAAAAATTGCCAGGCGTGGTGGCGTGCGCCTCCCAAGCTACTTGGGAGGCTGAAGCAGAATTGCTTGAACCTGGGAGTCGGAGGTTGCAGCAAGCTGAGACTGTGCCACTGCACTCCGGTCTGAGCAACTCCAGCCTGTCTCAAAAAAAAAAAAAAAAAAAAAAAGTGATAAACCATGTGATTTGAGCCTCTTAATTTGGGGTGAGGTTTCCTGTCCGTGACACCTGGGACAGCCTGCCTGATCATGCATTTAAAGGTTACTACTACATCAAGGTAACTGCATACATGACATTGTTGTAAGGGGGTTTTTGCACAGATGTGCAAGTGTATCCACAGAAATACTCCCCCACATCATTTGTTTGCTGGTAGAATGGAATACCTTCCCACAACTTGATTAGTCATTGTTTTTGCCTGGCTTTCTTGCTGCTTACAAAGAGCTCTTCCTTCATAGGGGCTTTTAGCACTTTGCCTATCATATATATTGCAAACATTTCCTGTAGTTAGTGGATTTTTTTTCTAGCTTTCTCATGCTTCATAAACATTTTGAATTTCTATGCAGGAAAATCTGTTGATCTTTTCCCCTGCATTTTTTGACTTTTTCCTCATGCTTAGAAAAGTCTTCTCCACCCCAGATTATGAGGAAAAGGGAATCCATAGTTTATTCTAGTACTTTTATAACTTCATTTAAAATATGTTTATCTATCTGGGATTTATGCTGATACATGGACTGAGGTTAGACTTCAGACTTCTGCTTTTCCAGATGGCTAAACGGTTGTCCCAACAGGTATTAAATAATCCATCTTTACCACGCTGATAATCTAAGTGCTGCCTTAGGTGATTCTTTGGTAAAATTTTACTTAAGTAGATTTACTTAAGCTAAAGCTTTTAATTAGCATTTTCTTTCCTAATCAGTTAAGTAGCATGGGTACTTATTGTTGTTATTACTCCTAATATACTACATATCTAAAAACAAGTTCACATTCTTGAGTATTTCACTTAACCCCCTTCCCTAGAAGGCTATTTCCCCTCCTATGCCTGACTCATTCCTACTCACCTTTCAGACCTCAGCCTGAACGTCACTTCCACTGGAAAGCTGTCCCTGTAGTTGCAGATCAGCTTACATGTTCTTAAAATATGTTCTCGTAGCTCTGCATTTCCGTATAGCACCTATGCTGTATTTTATTTTTAAAAGCTGATGTTTTCTGTCAAACATCTTCCCTTTTTTTGAGTGAATAATGTAAGAACACATGTGTAAATTAGCATCATGCTTTTTAAAAAATAAACTGTAATCCTAACATGCATTAACTAGTATTCAGGGTTTCACTAAATATAGCATGGTATCAAATCTTCCATCTCATCTCCCAGGGAGAAAAATGAACACCTCTTTTACACAATGGCAACATTTGTACTGAGATTTCAGTATATTGACATAACACCATGGAGCATGACATTTTGGAATAAAATGTTTTGTGGCAAAGTTATAGTCAGATTGTGTTAAATATTCATATGATCATTTTGAGCTGTGTACTAAGTGGCAACTGAAATTTTTTAATGGAATAAAGTATTGGTAATACGTCTGATCTACGGTTGAATATTGCAATGTAGTTGTTTCCCAATTTCTTTCTTTGGAATTGACTGCTGCTGTTTTTGGTGGCGGTTGTCCTCTACAGTGTCTCTGCAGACAAGTATTATCCAGAGTATTTAGATGGGGTTAGAAATTCTCAAATATTAGTAAACATAAAATTTGTTTATATTTACTAAACAAAGAGCTTGATAAAAATGAATACTTCTGCCTCTCCATCTCAGAAATGTTGATTCAGTTGGTCTGGGGTCAGGCATTTAAAACAATCTCTTCAGTGATGCTGTTGTAGATGCTACCAGACACCGTGTTGAGAGTTGCTTAATGGCCCAACCAAGCCTTGCCAGTTCCCTCTATTTGCTTTGTGATGTTCTTCTTGTCCTCTCTGCTATTCATATCCCAAAAGCCTTCAAATCTCAGTTCAAATCACAGCAATGAGGTAGCCCTGGACTAACTACTCCAGTCAGAGATGCTGTCTTTGCTCCTATAGCAGTTAGTTATTTCACAAAATGTTAGAAATATTATATACTATTAACATACTATGACATAGTATTGTAATATTTTAAATAAAGCAACATAATTGAATTTATCATTTTGAGATATTGTGATACAGAGGTCTAGTTTTAAGTTCAGAGGTCTAGTGTTAAGTTCAGTTTCAACATTGACTTTAATAGCTGTTATAACAAAAAACCTATGAAATTTCATTGATTCAAGTGAAGAATATCATTATGTGCACTTACCAAATTATGTTATAAATTTTGCAATCTCATCCACCAATTTTCAAAAAGGATTTTGCTGAAATTCAGTAAAGTTGTATCTTCCAAGACCAATCAATTCTCACAAGCTAATCATAAAATGATGTATTTTTGAACACGTAATACATTCATATGGTACAACATTCAAAAGTGAAAAAATGATGTTTCCCTCCCACCTTTTTTCCTGGCCACTGTTTCCACTCCCCTCAGTTCTATTAATACAGAAGCACTCTGAGCATGTAGATATTTTCTGAGCCATTTTGTGCTTACTCCCATAATGAATGAAGAAGGACATGGTTCTCTCACACCATACCTCCTAGACGTTCCTCAGCCTTATTTGCTTAGAATTTCACTAACCACTTAATATAACTACAGTTGTAGTAACATTATGGTTCACAAACAATTAGCACAATTACTCCTACTTTCTTAGAAAACACCTTCCACACCGTGTATTTTAGTCACTACCTGCTGGGGATGCACTGGAGTCTGTGCTAGCCTCAATGTTCAGCAAAAATCTGGTTTTAGGCACTGGCCTTGGCCTTTCGGAGGCTGCTACATAGCTAACTTCCACCTTCAATATTATCTTTGTTGTTCTAGAAATTGTACCTGATCAATAATAATGGCTTGGTTTTCAGACAAACATCATATCTGGTCAGATTAACAGCATCTGCAGTATTAACAAAGCAAGCATATTATTAAGGTGATGCTAATTGCTAAAATACACAAGTAGCTTGACATGGTTTTTTTGCTCACATTAAAGTCTGAGTTACTGGTCTTTGGACCTCTTTCCTGTTTAAAGCGAATCAAGGATCAGCTCCTTCTATCCTGTGGGTCCACCATCCGCCTAGGGCCTGATAGTCATCTGCATCCAGCCAGCAAAAGGCAAACAAGAACACAGAGAAGATATATTCACTTCTAAAACACCTTGGCCTTGAAGTAACACACCAATTCTGTTGTCACTCTATTGGCAAAAACTGATTATATGCACTATCTAGGTATAAGGGGGTCAGAGAAATGTAATTTCTGGCTGAGTAGCAATTTCTCATAACTGTACACTATGAAAAGGGAGCACACATTTTTAATGGACATAAAACTACCTACTGCAAATAATTCAGACTTATTGCAGATTACCTGATTTTTTTTTTAAAAGCACCAGGTCTCTTACTCTGTAGCCCAGGCTGCAGTATTGTGGTGTGGACTCAAGTGATCCTTCCATCTCAGCCTCCTGAATAGCTGGAACCATAGGTGCATACCACCATACCTGGATAATTAAAAAAAATTTTGGTAGAGATGAGGTCTCCCTATGTTGCCCAGGCTGGTCTCACACTCCCGAACTCAAGTGATTCTCTCATGTCAGCCTCCCAAAATGCTGGGATTATAGGCATGAGCTGCTGCGCCTGGCCTGAACACTCACTGTTAAATAAAGGTAAACATGAACATTCCAGTTATAAATTAAAAGGAAAAAAAAATCTCACTGCAATATAAGCTTTATGAAGGCAGGAATTTTTGTCTGTTTTGTTTATTGCTAAATTACTAGTGCTTGCACTGTGTAGGTGCTCAATAAATATTTGTTGAGTGACTAACTGAATGGATGTGCTTCTATCAATAAGCCAAAACATTAATATGTATGTACTACAAAAATAAAGTGCTACAAATAATAATTGTGAAAAGTGTCATTTTTATTTTTTGTACAGAAACTGATACTGAGAACTTTCTGGTAGTTGGATAACAGGGAAGTAGAAGGATAATAAGACCAGTTAATATTTAAAATAGTTAAGACTAGATAATGTCTAAAAGAATACCTAAAAAATGTAAAAAAAATTTTTAAATAATAATATATGGTAGAAGAATACAGATTTGGTTATCATTCTAATGCAGAATTGGTGTGCTAACATTCACAATTTTAAACAAAATAAGTGTTAAGAACTGTTTGATTTTTAGTTAATTTATGCCCCTTAGATAGTTTTTAGGAAGAAATCCAATTTGGGAATTCTCTAGTCTTTTGGGAATAACTTAAAAACAGAATGTCAACTTTCCTACCCCAAATTCCATGGGAGAAAAAAAACCCTCCAAAGACATAAATGTCATAGGCCATAAATCCCCTTTACTTTGGATAACATAATGTGAAGGAGAAAGTATTAGAGAAAAATGAGATACCTAAAAATATTCTCTTCTCAGAATCAAATGTGAAAATGTATCTTAAATGTGAAAGCTAAAACTATAAACCTTCTAAAAAAAATAGGAGACTATCTTCATAATATTCAAGTTAACAAAGATTTGTTAAAGCACTAACCATAGCCAGGCACGGTGGCTCACGCCTGTAATCCCAACACTTGGGAGGCCGAGGCAGGTGGATCACAAGGTCAAGAGATCGAGACCATCCTGGCCAACATGGTGAAACCCCGTCTCTACTAAAAAAAAAAAAAAAATACAACAATTAGCTAGGCATGGTGGCTCACACCTGTAGTCCCAGCTACTCAGGAGGCTGAGACAGGAGAATTGCTTGAACCTGGGAGGTGGAGATTGCAGTGAGCCGAGATCGCGCCACTGCACTCCAGCGTGGTGACAGAGCAAGACTCCGTCTAAAAAAAAAAAAAAAAAGCACTAACCATAACTAACCATAATACAATAAGAAATCTGATCAATTGGATTTCATCAAAGTTGAAAACTTCTACCCATCAAAATATACCATTAAGAAAATATACAATGGCTGGGTGCAGTGGCTCACACCTGTAATCCCAGCACTTTGGGAGGCCAAGGCAGGTGGATCACTTGAGGCCAGGAGTTCAAGACCAGCCTGGCCAACATGGAGAAACCCTGTCTCTACTAACAACAACAACAACAAAACCCTATAAAAATTAGCTGGGTGTGGTGGTGCATGCCTGTAATGTCAGCTATCTGGGAGACTGAAGCATAAGAATCTCTTGAGCCTGGGAGGTGGAGGTCACAGTGAGCTGAGATCGTGCCACTGAGCTCCTGCCTGGGTATCTCAGTGAGACTCTGTCTAAAAAAAAAAAAGAAAAGAAACAGGCAAGGCATAGAGTGGCAGAATAAATTCATTATATAAATAAACAACTTGTATACAGTGTATATAAAGAACTCTTACAGGCTGGGCATGGTGGCTCATGCCTGTTATTTTAGCAAGGGGATTTTGGGAGGATGTTTTGAGGCCAGGATTTCGAGACAAGCCTGGGCTTATTTCTAAAAAATAAAAAAACAGAACTATAAATTAATAAGAACAAGATAATCTATTTTATAAGTGGGCAAAAAACTTGGACAAGTACTTGCAAAGGGGTATTTGAATGTCCCATAAGCATATAAAAAGGTGTTTAACAACACTGATCAAAGAAATGCAAATTAAAGTCACACTGGGATACCATTAAACAACCAGCAGAATGAGTAAAATTAAAAGGACTAACAATCACAAGTGTTTGTAAAGATATGGAGCATCTGGAACTTCCATACATTGTTGGTGAGAGTGTAAAATGATACAGTCATGTTAAAAAGTGTTTGGCAGTTTTACTAAAACTAAATACACAACTACTCTATGATACAGCAATTTGACTCCTAAGTTTATACCCAAAGGAGTGAATGAACATATCCATAAAAACAAAACAAAACACAGAGAATGTTTATTATAGCTTTATTCCTAATAATAAAAAATTGGAAATAAATGTCAACAGGTGAAAGGATAAATGAATTAAGATATATTCATATAATCAAATAGTCTATAACAATAAAAAATTAACAAGTACATTGATGAAAGAAGTCAGGCATAAAACAATATATACGGTATGATTCCATTCACATGAAATTTGAGAACAAGCAAAATGAACAGATCATTAGAAAAGAGTAGTTATTTCTGGGAGATATATAGACTAGGAAAGGGCACCAGAGAATCTGACATTTTTAATACTTTAATCTGAGTGTGTACATTTTTATATGATCTTGATATGAAGGTACACATATGTAAAAAAATCAAGTACACTTATGATTAGTGTACTTTATTTACTGTATAAACGTTATTCCTTACTTAGAAAAAAGGAGATGAACAAATTGGCCTGGCATGGTTTACTCAATAGATTTGATGATAGAGAAAAAAACCTATCAGCACACATATCACTTGCAAATAAATCAAAATTCATTCTGAGATTATGTAAAATTAATATAAACAAAGCATAGAAAAAACCCTGAACTCATAAAAAATCTAAAATATTATATAGGAATATATTATGGACCAGCCACTGTATGTAACTATATCTTGATAGCAAAAATAGTATGTAAGATGAAAAACAATATCAAATTTCAAAATATCATTTTTAAAAAGTAGATACAGGTTGGGTATTCCTTATCTAAAATGTGTGGGAACAAAAGTGCTTCAGATTTAACTTTTCCAGATTTTGGAATATTTATGTATACATAATGAGATGTCTTTGGGATGGGAAGTCTAAATATGAAATTCATTCATGTTTCACATACACATAGCTTGAAGGTAATTTTACACAATATTTATTTAATAAAGTATGTATTGTGTGCCCTTGTTTTGACTGACCTGTTACATAAGGTTAGGTGTGAAATTCTCCATTTGTGGTGTCATGTTGGCACTCAAAAAATTTTGGATTTTGGAAAATTTCAGATTTTGAATTTTTGGATTAGGGATGTTCAACCTGTAATTCTATGTTTTTGATTCTACAGAGGCTAAAATTTCAACAAAATGCTTGCTGAAATTACTGCCGTAGACTATGCATTATTTCTGTAAATAAATAAAAAATTGAGATTTGCCTAAGGAAATCAAAAAATCAATTTGAAAAACTTTATTTTCTAAAAATATCTTCTGCAGTGCACATCTTATTGAAGGTCAGCATCTACTGCAATTGTGGAGTATTATGCTGTAAGGACCAATCTAATTATAGCTGATAAGACTATAATTTTACTATACTTTTAACATCAAATTTTAAAAATCTGATTACTAAATAACATACTTTCTAAGAAATAAAATTTCAAATTTTCTACTCATTTATACACTTTCCATGTACTCAAATACTTTGTTTCCAGTTTTCCTGGAGACCTACTTCCTGGAACCTCCAAGCTACTTACTTGACACAGTAGTCATTCTAGGACTTCCCTCGTTTTCCTTTGTGACATCTTTTAGTTTCAGGATCTCATGCCTTCTCACTTAGATTACGCCCTCATTTTGGTGAAGCACATCCTTCAGAGGCCTCCTAAGAAAGGGTAGACGGTGAGATAAAATTCTGAGACCATGCAAGTCTTAAGGTATCTTTATTTTAGCCCCACTCTTGATTCGATTATTTGAGCACAAAATTCTAGGTTGGAAATCATTTCTTTTTAAATTTAAAGACCTTGCTTTCATAGTCTCCCAGCATCCACTGTTGCTACCAAGAAGTCTAAATGCCATTCTGAAAATGTATCCTTTTTATGTAAATTACTCCCCTACCTTTTTTGGGAAGCTTTTAGGTCCTTCCAAAATCCTGGCATTCTGAAATATATTAACAATGTGCTATTGCGTTTTTTAATTCTTTTCACAGGGCACTCAGTGGACCCTTTTAATTTAGGAGACTAATATCTTACATTTTGGGGAAATTTTCTTTAATTTTTTTCTCTCTTCACCTTCTTCCTCCGTTCTCTCATTTTGGAACTCTTTATTAGATGTTGCGTCCTATTCAGGTTTAAGTTTCTTTTTTGTTTTTGCCTACTTTTCATCTCTTTGTTCTATTTTTCAAAATTTCTTCAATTTATTTCCTAATATATCTACTGAATGTTTAATTTTGGTTTTCCTGTTTTTCCAATAGCTCTTGTTTTTGGATTGTTCAAAAAATGGCATCCTGATCCTATTTCATGGAAGCAGTATATTTGTTTCTGAGAATATCACAGATTATGTTCATCTTTCATGTTGAAGGTTTCCTCAAATATCTAGTGATCCTTGGCTATTTGTGTATAGTGATTTCAAGTGACTAAAAACTATATAAGAATGAGCAGGGCTTGTGGACTGTTTCACTGTAACAAATAATCAAGTGTCAAGCTGTTTTTTATACTGTTCTTCTTTTTGGGTGGGGTGAGGAAGGCTGGGTATAAGCCTAGTTGCCAAGTTCTGTAGCCAGGCGGAGAGTGGACTGGAGACTCATAATGTTCAGAATACTGACATTCTCTCAATCATTTTGTCTTTCATATAGCACATCACTACCACTACCATCCTCCTCCTGTCCTCAATTCTAAGTCTATTTGGTTTAATTTCTCCAGACAATAAGGCTTCAGTTATTTGGTAAAGAGATAGCTACTTGCCTACAAAGGGAGGACAAAAAAAAAAAAAGTTCAAATAATACCTTTATTTCAAGGGCATTATTGTTTATTACTCCCACCTTCCAGAGTACCTTGTTCCTTTCAAATCCCAGAGTCTTTGGTGGGGATTCTGGAAGGCAAAGACAGGTGTTCCAAATTTGTGAATGGCTGCCATAACTGTACTACCTATCAAGTATTTTTTTTTGTAAGTGATATACTTTCCCTTCATGATATAGAAGAGTGAGAAAGTAACTGCTTAAAACATACACAGACAAAAAAACCACAAACCCAAACTACGTACCGTTGAGACAGCATTTTAAAAATTTGTGTTTGCAAATATTGCAACGGTTATGTGGTTATTTTAGCTAAATAGCACGTGTCTCCTCTATAAAATCTAGTATGTGCAATTGGGCCTTGTCTTCTAACACTCAACAACAGTTCTAACCTTGGGTCAACTATATGTAAGCCTCCCTCACCCCCAATCTCTTATCATTAAATATTATTATTTTAGAGAGGGGCACTTGCTCTGGTGCCCATGTTGGAGTGCAGTGCCATGATCATAACTCACCACAACCTTTAACTACTCAGCTCAAGCAATCCTCCCAATTTAGCCTCCTGAGTCGCTGGGACTATAGGTGTGCACAGCACTGCTCCTGGCTACCAATAAATTATTTAGGAATAAGAAAACAACACATAGGCTGGGAGCAGTGGCTCACGCCTGTAATCCTAACACTTTGGGAGGCTGAGGCGGGCAGATCACCCGAGGTCGGGAGTTCAAGACAAGTCTGACCAACATGGAGAAACCCCAACTCTACCAAAAATACAAAATTAGCTGGGCGTGGTGGCGCATGTCTGTAATCCCAGCTACTTGGGAGGCTGAGGCAGGAAAATAACGTGAACCTGGGAGGTGGAGGTTGCGGTAAGCTGAGATGCCACTGCACTCCAGTCTAGGCAACAAGCGCAAAACTCCGACTCAAAAACAAAGAACAGAACACATAATGAAAAGAGTCAGTTCCTGGGAACAACTATATGACTAAAACTCAAGCTTAATCCATGCCACTAACACATTTATAGGGTTGTAGATAAAATGCAAAAAACTAAATTTGAATTTCAGATAAATAACTTTTTTCTGGTATATGTGCCATATTTCATTATTTATGTGAAATTCAAATTTATTTGGGTGTCCTGTATTTCTGTTTCCTAAATCTGGCAACCCAACACATTTAAAGAAATGTGTCCCAAGTAGAATGTGACCAACTTAGAAAAATTGCATTCAAAGAAGGAAACTGGGCCCTGCACCAAAGCTTTCAAGCCATGAGAAAGTTTACTTCAGTACCAACTAGGCAGACAGGGACCAATATCATATAACACACTTTGCAGTGAGTCTACATGGAATGCATTGGCTGTGGCCAACATTAATGCCAGCCTTCAATTAATTCAGAAATTAGGATTCTCCAGGTAGTGGTTGCACCCTTCTTTCACTTGAGCTCTGCCAATCAGCGCTCAGGCCATTCTGGTTACTCAGGGTGCAACCATAAAGCCCAACTAGGGTCTTTTTTTGCTGTAACTCTCAAAGGAAGTTGCCCCTACTGGTTCATTGCTTTATTAATATATTGCAAACCAGAACGATCAGTTGATACATTGCAGTGTCAGGTCCCACAGCTGATACCATAGATGGAAGGGTAATATATTAGGCATTAGGCTGAGCAGTTAACCCAAACTTAACAATTTCCCCCCAAACAAAACTATACTACCAGCTCCTTAATTTATTAACTGCAACACTCATTTTAAGAGTTTTATTTGGTTTCTGTTACTAATTTGACAAACCAGCTTGGTTTCTGTGTATACTAGGAAGTTAGTTTTAAATTTGTTAGACTAACCAGTATCCCGAGTCCCTTCTGAATGATTATTGTTAAATAGAGCCTAACTCCCCTAATGATTCCAGAAATTTTCATATGTGTCAGAATCATGTCTTCCCAAATATACTGCCCAAATTCCAGTCAACTTCCTGTTTTATGATTCAACTTGAAACCGCTGCTAACATATTTAACTGACTCCACAGTTTAGAAGCAATAACTCTATTGCTGTCTTCCCGTTACACTGTTATTTTCCTTTAAAAAAAAACAAAACAGGTACCAATGTAACAGCAGCACTTTGGGAGCCTGAGGTGAGAGGATCACTTGAGCTTAGGAGTTCCTGACCAGCCTGAGTGAAACTGTCTCTACAAAGAAATACAAAAAATTGGCCTGTGTGGTGGTGTGCATCTGCAGCCCACAGCTACCAACAAGGCTGAGGTGGGAGGATCACTTCAGCCTGTGATCCTTGAGGTGGGAGGTCAAGGCTGTGGTGAGCCAAGATCATGCCCCTGGCACTCCAGCCTAGGTAAGAGTGAAACCCTGTGTCAAAATAAATAAATAAATGAATAAAATAAAAAAAAAGAAAACCAAGCATTTTCCACATCTAATTGAGAATAGCTGGTCATAGCTCTCACAGAAGATGGAAAGCCAGTTAAGTGTCAGGTCACTGTGGCACATCCTCATCCTTTCCATTTCTTGGTCTCACTTGCAAACTTTTGTAGTCTTACTGCTACTGCTAACTGAAAGGAAGAGCCTGGCAAACTGCATGAAATTATCAGACTCAAATACGTAATAATTAACTAAAATTTATTTAAAATTATCAGAGATACATCATAGAGATTTTTCTTTTAGCAACAGCAAGTTAACAAAGAAGTACTGGTGGTTGGTGCCAGCTAATGTAGCTCCCTCAGTCCAATGGCTATCACTGGTGGACAAACATGTTACCAGCTTGCAGTTATGAAGTCTGAGAAGTTACCCAGACTTCTCGGGCTGTTCTATATATCCTAGCTACCTGAGCAAAACACTTCTGGCCCTGATGTTTGTGCCACTGCCTTGTGATTAGCAGACATAACTTAAATTTGTATACAAAATATCTACATATTTTCTCTATTTCCTTGGCTGAGTATCCACTGTGGGGGTTTAATTAAAGTGTGCCCTCCACACGAATCTTCACCACACTTCGATGGCTGCTCCATTCAATTATTTTATATGATTCTCCACTATAAGCTATTTTCACTATGTGAAGGGCCAACATATGGATTAGGGTTTAGGCTTATTTAACATGACCTTAGATAGCAGAAATGGCTTGGAGTAATACATAAATATTATTTTAAAACAATTTCCCATGTGTAGTATCTAATTTTGCATTCCCAGCATCTGTACTATAGTAGGCACTTCTCCATAGCAATATTGGATGAATGGCTAAATTTCTAACAGGTATTTAAAATTAACAGGCTGCTCCAAAAGACATCTCTAACACTGGAGCCAAAAGTAGAAAGCCAGATAGATGCAAGACAACTTATGCATAAGCCAAGTGATTTCTATTTCTAAGGTCCTCAAATACCTTAGCTATCTACACTAACATAAAAACGTTATTTTCATCAGAAAGACAATTTTTTTTAAATGAACAGGTGTGATAGAAGGCCCAGCAGGAGGGGCTTCTATCCCCTGGAGACGACCTATCATATGCCCTCCTGCCATAAATGTATGAAGTTTTTCCTTTTCTTAGGAGGCAGATGGGATTAAAAGACCTGATTATGGTCTTTGAGGCTCAAGGTTATCTGGACTGCTTTAATAAAAATGTTGCCTATGGCCGGGTGCAGTGGCTCATGCCTGTTATGACAGCTACTAGGGAGGCTGAGGCAGAATTGCTTGAACCCAGAAGGCAGAGGCTGCGGTGAGCGATCGCGCCACTGCACTCCAGCCTGGGCAACAAGAGTGAAACTCCATCTTAAAAAAAAAAAAAAAAAGTTGCCTATCTATCCTGACAAAGTAAAAGACTGTTAATGTCCACTGGTTTAGAAATAGTTTCCTTACCGCTTTGATAAACATTTCCATAAATAGAGGATAAATTCATCTCTTTTTATCCTAATTATGGTGACTGTATTTAACCAGAAGCCAACATAGGGAATGCAAAGGTAGTAAATTCATTCCCAAACCCCAGTGTCTGTGCCACACAAAAAGTTAACTTAAGTCTTATGTAGTTATCTATTATTTTGTGCAATCTGGAATTACTTAAAATATAAAAACAAATAAGCTCAATTTAATCTTGACTGAATATCAGAATTTTCTTCTTCAAGTGCGTTTCTTCTCTAGGGACGCCAAGTCATCTCCAGTCAGACATATTATATAGATACAAGTACTACATCTATTAACTCTATTCAGTATTTAGTGAATGTTGAATATGCCTTAAGCAAAGTAGGATCTACTTCATTTGTTGACGACAAATGACCATACTCTGTTTAGTATGTACAAAGCTGTTGGTTTATTCAGCTGCCAAGCTGGGGAAAGGCTTCCTTTTGAAGTGAAGAGCAAAAATGCATTTATGACAAGGCACTTTTATACACACACACAGAGAAAATGGAACACATTATGGATACATAAACATCAACATATTTTAATATGCAGACCTCTTCCCTATCTCATCCCACCTCCCCTTAAACAAAAAAAAGGAAAAGAGTTTCTTGTAACATTTTAGAAACCAGTTTCTAACAGAATATCTACATACGAAGTTTCTGATACATCCAATTACACTAACAATATGATATGGTTTTAGGCAAATAGTTTTATTCTACAATTCCCTCTATTTTCCTTTAGACCAGACAGCTAAGGCTCAGCAGAAACATTCATTAGGTTATAAGCATTATTCTCTCTTCTTAAAGTTGCTATGTATTTACATAATTTGTGATTCCTAACTGCTTTTTGTTTGAGACAGTATCTCACTCTGTCACCCAGGTTGGAGTGCAGTGGTGCGATCTTGGGCCATTGCAACCTCTGCCTTCTGGGTTCAAGCAATTCTCCTGCCTCAGCTTCCTGAGTAGCTGGGATTACAGCTGTGTGCCACGCGCCTGGTTAATTTTTATATTTTTAATAGAGATGGGGTTTCACCATGTTGGCCAGGCTGGTCACGAACTCCTGACCAGGAAAAAGCAAAACTAAAATAAGGAAGAGGATATATATATTTTTCACAATCTCTTTTCCGATTCCCTTTAGAGGCCCAGTCAACCAGGACCACGCACAGATTTCATTCCTAAGAGTATGTGAAAAGATCAAATAGTCTCATGCATTTTACGTATATTGATTTCTAGGTTTTGACTCATTTAAATAAATAAGACTCATTTACAAGGGCACATACTCCCGTTTGGCCAGAAGAAAATCTGTAACTAAATCTACTTAGAAAAACAATGCTAAAACTCAACTTCAGATTGTATTAGGCTGAGATTTTCTAATAAGAAGGTTCTTTAAAATTAGAAGGGTTCCCAAAGTTTGCAATGGATGTGGAAAGTACTTGAACTTTTGCTCCAGGAAATGTTATACAGATTAAAATTTTAATCCATTAGCAGTTAACACTGAAAGCATAAATGCTCTCTCAATAATTTTCCATTCGTCTTTCAAAATGTATTTTATTTACTCTTGACAAAAGTCTGAGTACAAAGATCCAGGAAACACATTCCCTACAGAAAATGTGTTTGTTTAATCCCAAGAGATGATCTTACAGGCTGTCAGCCAGAGACAGTCTGGTGGGAGACTCTGATATAGAATGTTCATGCTGCAACTTTAAGTAGCGAAGTTTGTAGTAGCATATGATAGGCTTCAAACTGCAGTCCTTCCTGCCTCCCCATAAAAAAAAAAGGAACCCTAAAGAGTAACACATGTAGGCACATCTATATAAAAGCTGGAAAAAGTCATATCCCTGACATTTTCCTTTGTGTACTCAATTCAGTTCAACTACCTCCATGTCAGAGAAGAGTATGCTCAGAAAGGTATTATTGTGGGTAACCAACTTCTTGCTTTCAATAATGGCTGTTCTGAAGTATGGATAGAAAAGGGGTGGTGGTGTACTTTTCTCCATTAATAATCAGATATCTCATTAAAGCCATTCAGAAACGCAGAGTAAATTGGGGTGGGGAGGGTGAGAACTGAGTGAAGAATATTCAACTATTTTTTGTAACATGGTTTCCTTAACTAATTCTCCACTGGTACTGTCATTTCTTTTTTGAGACTGAGTCTCGCTGTTGCCCAGGCTGGACTGCAGTGGCGCAATCTCCATTCACTGCAACCTTCGTCTCCTGGATTCAATCAATTCTCCTGTGTCAGTCTCCTGAATAGCTGGGATTACAGACATGCACTGCCACAGCTGGCTAATTTTTCTACTTTTAGTAGAGATGGGTTCCGCCATGTTGGCCAGGCTGGTCTTGAACTTCTGACCTCAGGTGATCCGCCTGCCTCGGCCTCCCAAAGTGCTGGGATTCCAGGTGTGAACCACCAAGTCTGGCCTTGATATTATCATTTTATCCATAGGATTTGTCAACGGGTATCCTCATTGGCTTACCAGGGCATAAAATAGTTTGATTGAGAAGGCATTGGTGGGCTGTGTAATAACTTTGTACCACTTTCTCAATTAGCAACATCAGAGATATCAGAGCAAACGGTAGACCTTTATAGTGATGCAGTTAGGAGTTTGTTAACTGCCTTTTGGAAGTCAGTGTAAGAATAAGTAGTGTTGATGGGTTCAGTACGAGTTGTTTCCTTAACTGTTTTAGTTAGCCAGCCACAGCAACACCCAGAAACACATGAATTAGGGATCTGTTTTAGGTACTCAGGTATGGGAGTGGCTCTACTCAATGTTCGCCTTAGTTGTTTGGTGGCAAATTGCAGCGCTCCATTTAGAGTGGCATGATCTCTAGAGAGTCGGCTGGGACTTGTAAGGGGCTTCTGAAAAGGTGGGACTCCACAAGAGGCCAGAGGGGGCCATTCAGGAATTGGTTCCAGTTTGGGGACACAATGGGAACAATGGGAGAGTCTTAGACCTATCTCTCGAAGTATATGGACTGGCGTGCTTGGATCCAAGAGTTTAGCATGATACAACCAGGAATTAGGATTTAAAGGTTTCCAAGTTGTAGAATATTTTAAAAGGCACTTCACCTGCCAGGCAAGACTCTCAAGAGGTGATAAGTTGGGTACCATGGAGTCCTCTTCTTCAGAGGAATCCCACTCTTCCCCAGAACTCTCATTTAGGTAGCTCATGTTTTCTTCTTCCTCACTTTCTGATTCTGACAAGTGGTCAGGAGAGGGATTTCTAGGACCCATCGGAATAAAACAGAGTAAGGAACCAGAAAAAGGTAATAATCTAAGCCAGCAGAACACTGACTTAATACTGGCAAAGAGAAATGAGATGAAAAATCCTTTCACCAAGGTTACTTTGTCTTTCAATCCATTACACACATAAAGTATGCTTGTGGCCCACACCACTGTGCAGTTCTTCAAGATTATGTTGAATATTCTTCACTTACAAAGAAGACATCTCAGTTTCCAGGACCAGTTCAGTGTGTAAAAGTATTAGTCACTTACCAGTGGCACAGGTCAGATTATCTCCTTCAAATCCTGGCTATCCAAGAAGAGAAGGGGTCCTCATCTAGGCAAGCTGATTTATTTAGCATAGTCCCAATTGGTAGTGGTACTGTGAAGAGATACTTTTTGTGCTGTTTTGCTGGCAGTGATATAATATCTACTTGATAATGAAAAGAAGCTCAGTAGTTGTCTTGGTTGTCTGCTGGTAAACCAACTTTTGTGCAGAGGGGGAATGATGGGATGAGCTGTCAAGAACATCTGGTGTATAAGGATCCGATGTTTTCATAGGTGATGCAAATGCCCTTGGAAACTGTTGAGTTAGCTGTTGCACTATCTGGAAAGGTAGCCTTAACCTGTGAATGAGAAGACTAGAGACATGATTGTAAAGCCTGAAAGCACTGGATAACACCATTACCTATCTAATGTTAGGGTATCTAAAAACAGAATACATGCTGAGCAAGAAGTCTTACAGACTCTTCCTTCTCTATCTCACAGGTTTAGGCCAATTTACCTGTTGGTAATAGCTCTTAAAATCATAGTATTGGGGAGGAGAGTCTAGGGCCATTTTAATCCTTTGTTAGTACATAACTGGGCCAGTTTGTATGCAGCTTTAGCCTAGAAAATTACTTTGCAAAAGCTGATCCCTTATGCCCCAAACTCTAAATAGAGAACTATAAGAGGTAATTTTTTTTACCTTCAGAGGTGCTTGTTGGGATTAGTTTTAGGGGGCCTGTCCTGGTGGTAGAGCTGCTAGATGTTAGGATTCTTGCTGGGACCTCAGAAGTTGTGATCATATGACCAATTTGATATAAGCTGTTCCACAAAAAAGAAAAAAGCATGAAAACTGACCAGCTCCTTTTGTAAAGATAATAAAAATCAATTCCAACTTAGGGATGAACCAAATAAGAAAAGTATAGGCTCATTTCACTTGCAAAATCCTAAATATCACTTAACAGAATCCAACAGTACATTAAAGAAAAGAGAATATGTTATTATCAAATACAGCCTATCCCAGGAAAGCAAGAATAACTCAAATTAAAAAATTGTATAAGGGGTGCCGTGGCTCATGCCTGTAATCCCAGCACTTTGGGAGGCCGAGGCTGGCAGATCACAAGCTCAGGAATTCAAGACCAGCCTGGCCAATATGGTGAAACCCTGTCTAGCAAAAATTAGTAGGGCATGGTGGTGCACGCCTGTAGTCCCAGCTGCTTGGGAGGCTGAGGCAGATGAATTGCTTGAACCCAGGAGGCAGAGGTTGCAGTGAGCTGAGATCCAGTCACTGCAGTCAAGCCTGGGCAACAGTAAGACTCTGTTTCAAAAAAAAAAAAAAAATACCAGAACTAAAGAAAAAAAAATAGATAATTTTATTGAATGTGGATATTTAACCTTTGTTAGTTCCTCACCAACATGTATTTATGCTTTAAAAATAAAACATTTTTACTAAACTAGAAAGAGAATGTAACTTTCTCAATGAGGTAAAGGTTATCTACCAAAAACTATAATCCTGAATGAGATGAGATACATTTCCTTTAAAAGTGAAGTCTGAGGCAGGGCACCGTGGCTCATGCTTGTAACCCTAGCATTTTGGGAGGCCCAGGCAGGAGGATCACTTGAGGTCAGGAATTCAAGACCAGCCTGGGAATATGGTAAGACCCTGTCTCTACAAAAAATTTAGCCAGTCATGGTGTTGTGCCCCTTTATTTTTTATTTTTATTTTTTTTTGAGATGGAGTTTCGTTCTTGTTACCCAGGCTGGAGTGCAGTGGTGCAATCTCGGCTCACCGCAACCTCCGTCTCCTGGGTTCAAGCAATTCTCCTGCCTCAGCCTCCCGAGTAGCTGGGACTACAGGCATGTGCCACCATGCCCAGCTAATTTTTGTATTTTTAGTAGAGACGGTGTTTCACCATGTTGACCAGGATGGTCTTGATCTCGTGACCCAACCGCCTTGGCCTCCCAAAGTGCTGGGATTATATGTGTCCCTTTAGTTCTAGCTACTTGGGAGGCTGAGGCAGGAGGATTGCTTGAGCCCAGGAGATGGAGGCTGCACAGTGAGCCATGATCACATTGATGCACTACAATCTGGATGACAGAATGAGACTCTTCTGAGACTCTTCTCTATAAAAAATAAAAAGATGAAATTTGGTAAAGATGACTATGTTGACTGAGTTGGATACTGTCTGACATGGTATACTAAAAGTCCTAATCAATGCTTTTCTTTTTTTTTTTCACAAAAGATATGTTAAGAATTGGAAGAAGTAAAACTATTAGTTTATAGATGATATCATCTAATTAAAAAAAGCCATACAAACTATTAGACTTCAACAGGGTTCCTCAACTGAGATTAACCTATGAATATTCATTAATTTAATTACTTATATAGCACTTACTATTTGCCATATCCTACTCTAGTGAACTGCACAAATGTTAACTATTTTAAAATTCTTCTAACAACTCTAAAAGATAAGCACTTTTATTGTCTCCATCTTACTTGTGGATTCAGTTACGTAACAAAAGCCATTCATCTAATAAATCATAGGGTCAGTGTTTCAACCCAGGCACAATTAACTTTTATACCAGCAATACTAACTAGACCATATATAAGGACATTTCACAGGAGAAAAAAGAAACAATAAAAATCTAATCCTATAAAGAACCTAGGAACTCATCATGAATATACAGGATCTAATAAACAATATAGAAGATAATTTAAAATACAGACATTCCATGGTCTTGGATGGAACAAATATCCTAAAGATATCAACTTTCTCCCTATTAATTACAATTCCAATCAAGATTTTAAGGAACTCTATAAATAAACTTTATTTATAAACTCTAAAAGTAAAGTTTATATAGAAAGGATAAAATTCCACATATAGCCCCAAATGAACTGTTTAAATAGAAGAGTAAGGGAGTTCCTATTCAAGATATGTCCTGTGACTAAAGTCACAGAAATTAAAATAGGGTAGGATTAGTGTAGACAATAGTCCAATAAAACAGAACAGAGCTTAGAAACAGAGCCATATATAATTTGGGAATGTAATATAAAATAAGGTTGGCACATAAACTAAGGGTGAATGGATATGGTTAGTACACAATATTGGTACAACGGTCTCATTATATGAAAAAAAGTAAAACTATTGGAGTAAGAATTAATAAAAAATTAAGAACAAGGTTAAGAAAAAAATGAAAAGTAAAACCGTATTCCTATATAATGACATGTATAAGGGAGGACTCATGATAGATTAAAGACCTAAATGGGGATCGTAAAACTATATAGTTAGTTGAATATAATACAGAATATCTTTGTGAACCCAGGCCAGGGAAAGACTTCTTAAACAAAAAGCATAAAGCACCGGACCAAAAAATGAATTTAATCACATCACAATTAATCATTTCTGGACTGAAGATACCAAGGACAAAGTTAAATCAATTTTTAAAAAAGATAGCAACACAATAAGGAAATAAGCAAAGGACAAAGATAGCCAAATTATAAAAGAGAAAATCCCAAGACATGAATAATATGATCACATTATGCTATCAGTTTGGCAAAATCAGAATGGATAATGCGAAAGTGTCGGTGAGTTCTCTTATGGTACTGGCACTGCTGTTGGGACTGCAGAGTAGAGTAACTGTTCCAAAGAAGAACCTGGCAGCACTACTTAGGCAAACTATGCCCATCTCATGATCTAGCAATCCTACTTTTGGTCATAGATAGCAAAGAAATTCAGTAAGAACATGTATGAGGATATACCCTGAAGCTACATCTCTGATGATAGGAATTAGAAGCATTCTAGGTTCTTATCACTGGAGAAGAGGACTGGTAAAGTATATATAGCAACACGGGTGGCCTTTAAAGGCATAGCTTTAAATGAGAAAAGAAACAATATCTTGATTCCAATGGGGGTTGATTTTCTCTTGTATTTTTCTTATTTACTATGGGTTCCATTTTTTATTTTTCAAATTGGATGATAATTTCCAGGAAATATTTTTTATGTTTTAGTAAAGAGTAATTTTTTATTGTTTCAAACTGAAGTTTACTGAGAGATCCATCATATTGAGCTGTTGATAATTTAAAATTTTGGCCACTCTTTTCAGATTTTACATTATTCTTGCTGAACTTCTACTCGAAAAATTTTTTTTTTTTTCTTTTTGGATGTGAAGGTGAACATTCCTGACTTTTGTCTGATGTGGAAAAACCTTGGTATTTTACATTTTGAAAATTCTCGGAAACTTAATATAAAACAAAGTTTGCATTCTACTCAGGAAAAAGCATCTTCTTAAATGTATCTTTGTCCTTATATACAGAAAGTTCTTAATTGATTTTACAGTCTGTAATGCTTGATGTTTTAAAATCATAACATTTTAATATTTTTTAAAAGGCAGACTTCATATTCTCCTGTTCTTTCCCGACTGCTAATATTGTATGGAATTTCACAGGTAGAAATCAACAGAATGGAACATTTAGTGTATTTTTACTCATTAAAGAGCTAGAATATATAGTTTTCACCTTACAAGAAGGGGGAAAACCATAAATACAATGAATCAACTGACCATTATGTAGTAGACAATTTCTCTAATGTCCCTTTCTTTCTAGGCTCTGTTGCTATGTGAATCCATTAGACTTGTGGTATCATAATATACAAGTTTTCTTTAAAGGCCTCCCCTTTAGAACTCGTGATGCCTTAGAAAAATATCCTAAGCACAAAATAAACTTTTCTAACCACTTCAAAAAGAAAGAAAGAAAAAAAAAAGAAATAATATCAATGTCTCATTTATGCTACTCTGTAGGGGGGTATTTCCAAAATCAAAGTCAGTGAACATTTGCATTATCAAATACACTGAGTTGTGCTAATAAGGTCATATGGTATGGCTTCAGGTCAGCAACGACTGTCCACTCATGAGTATTTCTGTGGCTTCCAGACACTCCTAGCACAGTGTCTGGCATATATTAGTGGCTCAGCAAATATATTTGAAAGAATCAGAGAATGGCAAAGGCAGTAAGAAACTACCACAGGCATGTTCTATTTTACTCCAGGAAGAGAAGAGTTTCCAAGTTATATCTTGGTGATTTGATAATGTTAAGACAAAGACAAATTAGATTAATTTTTAAGGCAGGATCAACATATATGATGCTACCACAGTAATATAAAGGAAACTGCTTATAACTTAAGAAGAAACATTGATGTGATACCTCTAAGTTTAGTTTCCAATACTATTAGTTAGTTCAATCTGTAAAAAAGTATTCAATCTTTGTAATGGACTGTAAGTCTTTATTAACTGAGACAGAAGAAGTTGTTGGCTTTTCATTGTGCTGTCCTCTAATATTTTTACTATTTTCGCTTCAACCAGACTGCACCTGTGAAATTACTAATTGGCTCTACTTCAGTTATTGTGTTACTCAGAATATTTTTTAAAAGGTTCTCACTTTTCCATAATTGCTTTTGTTCTTTTTCACAGTACAAATCAAAAGTCAGGAAACATGTAAGCTTTAAGGCAGTGATATTATGTTGTTTAAATTTAGCATCTTTAAAAAAAAAACTTCAGATTATAATATCAAGAAATACTGACCCTTCTCCCATGGCTTTAACCATTAAAACAAACACACAAACAAAAAACACCTAACCAAAATATAGTTAGGCTGACCTCTGGTGGCCAGACAGCTCATTCTTCTATAACTGACAAAAGGGTATGAAGTCTCCGTTGGTGAGACAGAAGAATACAAATACAGTAAAGAAAGGAGGCTGAGGCGGGTGGACCATCTGAGGTCAAGGGTTCGAGACCAGACCGGCCAATATGGCGAAACCCCGTCTCTACTAAAAACACAAAAAATTAGTCAGGCATAGTGGTGCACGCCTGTAACCCAGCTACTTGGGAGGCTGAGGCAGGAGAATTGCTTGAACCTGGGAGGCGGAGGTTGCAGTGAGCCGAGATCATGCCATTGCACTCCAGCCTGGGCAACAGAGGGAGGCTGTCTCAAAAAAAAAAAAAAGAAAAGAAATGTCACAAAGCAAAACAATGGGCAACACATATGTTACCACATTCTTACCTTAACTAGCAGTTGAATATCTACAAAGTTCGAGGAATTAAGCAGGAGAATGGATAACGTATGGCATATTAATACAATGGACAACGATAGCAACCTGTCTGTGCCTTAGTTTCCTCATCTTAAAAGATGAGATAGGGGGCCGGGCGCGGTGGCTCACGCCTGTAATCCCAGCACTTTGGGAGGCCGAGGCGGGTGGATCACGAGGTCAAGAGATCAAGACCATCCTGGTCGACATGGTGAAACCCCGTCTCTACTAAAAATACAAAAAATTAGCTGGGCACGGTGGCGCGTGCCTGTAATCCCAGCTACTCAGGAGGCTGAGCAGGAGAATTGCCTGAACCCAGGAGGCGGAGGTTGCGGTGAGCCAAAATCGCATCACTGCACTCCAGCCTGGGTAACAAGAGCGAAACTCCGTCTCAAAAAAAAAGAAGAAGATGATGAGAGTTATCCTACGGGGTTTGTTTGTACGTATTAAATGAAGTGTTTCGTGTCTGGCACATGATAAAGGTCAATTAAGTGCAAGTTACTATTATTAACATACGAATATGAACCACAACAACACTGACTGAAAAAAGCCAGATGTGCATATAATTATTCATTTAATGGTTAAAACATCAAAACAGTATAATATCCTCATTCAGGGATTTATTCATAAGTATATAAAAAGCTGCATGGTAAAGTTAACAGTAAATTCAGAAAATCCATGACTTACTTCTGAGGGAAGGTAATTCAAAAGGAGAAAGGTATACAGGTGGCTTAGTAATGTTCTATTTCTTCAGCTGGCAGTGGGTTACGGAGGTGTAGGAGAGGTTAAAATGGCTTCCCTCCATCCTCCTAGGTTCTTTGGCTGGGTTATAAATAATACAGTCCTATTTTTGGATGGTGCATCCTGAGACCCAACAGAAGTTTTGTCTGATGTAATTTTCTTTAAAAAAGTGATTTAAAGATCTAGTTCCTACTCTTCTTTATCTTAACCACTACCCGAAAGCCCTTTCCCTTCTCGAGTTATCGCTTAATACACTGTCCTTATGCATACTTCAAAACAGGGCCTCAAGAGCGGCACATCTAGAAACGGCAGCAGCTAATCTGGCCCGCACCCTCCTTCGCAGCGATCCCCCGGCTGCCCGCACGCCCCGTGGAACCTGACAGTCGGCTTCACCAGACCAGGGACAAAGGCCTTAAAAGACCGCATCAGTCTCCACTAACCTCGGGTCGCCCTGCGCAGCGGACCCGGCAGCGTCTCCCTTCTCAGAGGCGGCCGGGCCTCCGGAACGCGCTACCTTTCCTTAGTCGCCGTCTCTCGAAACGGAGCCCTCGTGTAGGGATCCCCCGCCCTTCGACCACAAGGGAGATTGTTATCCTCGGCAGATTTCCCGTTCTCACCCTTGGAGTACCGCTTCTTCTTTCCCCCTTCAAGCTCGGCCGCACGACCCAGCTAGGGGTCACGCCAGCAACCCTTCCCTGACCGTGGCAAGACCTCTCAACCCCGCTCCCGCGTCGCCGCCACTTCCGGCCGAGCCAACGGCCCCTCCCTCTCAGCAACGCCACTTCCCTCCGGGAAAAGGGTTGGACTAGGTTGAACCTAGACGCATGCGCCCAAAGCGCGGGATTTGACGTGGGTGGGCCCACTGCTTCCCGCTCTCGCCTCCCAAAGCGTTTGCGGAAGTCTCGCGAGATTTCTCTTTCTCGCGGGAATTATTTGAACGTTTGGGCGGTAAAGACTCCCCGGGCGCCTGGGGCCCGCTATCTGCAGCCTTAGGAGATTCCACCGAGAGCTCTGCCTCAGAGCTGGCGGGGGAGGAGGGCTGGCTGTAGCCGAGCGCGGGCAGTACTCGTCCCGGCAGGGTCCCAGAGCCATGGGAGCGGAAAAGAGGCTGCTGTCGATCAAGGAGGCTTTTCGGCTGGCGCAGCAGCCGCACCAGAACCAGGCCAAGCTGGTGGTGGCTTTGAGCCGCACCTACGGCACGGTAAGCGCGCCCGGGCTTGGTCGCCGCCCCTCTCCCGCCCCGGCCCAGCCTCCCTCAGGGGCCTTTCATCGCTCTTGGGCTCGGCGCACCGTAACTCCAGCTTTGTTCACCTTCGCGACACACTTCAGAGGGACTTGAGGTTCGGAGAAGTCAGGGACTTACCCGAAGTCGCTTGGGCCCAGGGCAGAAAGACTCCGAAGCCTGGGCGTCGCCCACTTCGGTCCTGCCTTGGCGTTTCTGGCCCGACACCCCTAGCCTCCGGGCGGTCTGATCGTGAACGTGGAGAGAAACGTTTACGAGCACCGAGGCGACCAGACATCAAAAATTGAGCCACAGAGTGGATCCTGAACGCGGGGGTTCAGTGGTCGTTGCCCCTGGGGTCATCGCTCCCCGCCGACGGTCAAATGACTCTACCCTCGTCCCACGGTTACATTGAATCCAGTCACTAAGCAAATGAGTCGTTAGGGCCTGGGCATTCCCATTTATATACATGCTATTTGTTTTGAGTGGAACCTTGAGAATAATAGAACAATGAATTTGGAGAGAGAATCTTGAGGCTCAAGAAAAATTGTAAGTCAACGTCACAGGGCTTTGAGGATATGAGATAGGATGTGCAGATTGTCTCATAAAGAAACTGCTGGTGATAGGAAGGCCAGAATATGAGAAATATAAAAGCCAGTATTGATTTTGGGTTGTTGATGAAGAAGCATATTTGTACTGAACTGGTACTGAAGGATTATTGAGAATTCAAAGATATTGAAAAAAATATATCAAATCTTTTCACTGTAAAAAGTCAAGCTTGTGTACTCCAATTATAGCCTGGAGAGAAATTCATGCAAATTGATTCCCCTTTTGCTGGCTCAAATAATTAAGAGTTTGCTAAATAATGATTTTTATTTGTCTGCATTATTACGGCTAGTGCTTTCAGCAGTCTTAAAGTGATGTTGGGAATAAAGGATTTTGATCGGTGTAGTTTATGAAGGGTTTCTTTTGTCTTTCAGACGGATGATAAAACAGGTTTTCATGAGAAGTTCGTTCATTACCTTAAATATGCTATGGTGGTCTATAAACGTGAGCCAGCTGTGGAGAGGATAATAGAATTTGCAGCAAAGTTTGTTACTTCATTTCACCAATCGGATATTGAAGATGATGAGGAAGAGAAAGATGGTGGCCTTTTAAATTATTTGTTTACTTTTCTCTTAAAGGTACTATGAAAACGATCACTTTGGGGAGGGATTTTAGAAATTTTGCCATTTTAATAGGGTCGTGGAAGTTTGTTTTTGACAATGAAATATCTAGTGATTAAGAAAGTGAATGAGTATCATTTATAGGAAATCTTAGAATTATCATTATGATTAAAAGGTGGACTTTAACTGCAGCATTACATTTTTAATGACCTCTTTAAACTAGTTCTTCTATGTTTGTTTTAAATGAGTTCTGTATTTTAGAAGCCTCTACAAAGAGGACTGTGTAACTTAGCAAAAACTTCTCTTAGACTGTTTGAGACTTTATAAAATATGTATTTGCTATACATATGGACCAAGGTAGCACTGTAGGTTCTCTTCAGGAAATGAATTGTTGTAACTTCTTGCGTTCTGAATGTATAGTGTTCAGATAATATTGATTATTTGGGAGTGGTATGTGACTATGAATAAATTTTGATTTGTTTCTGTTTTAGTCTCATGAAGCAAACAGCAATGCAGTGAGATTTAGAGTGTGCCAGCTTATAAACAAGCTTTTGGGAAGTATGCCAGAAAATGCTCAGATTGATGATGATGTGTTTGATAAAATTAATGAAGCCATGCTTATTAGATTGAAAGATAAGATTCCAAATGTGAGAATACAGGCAGTTCTGGCACTTTCACGACTTCAAGATCCAAAGGATGATGAATGCCCAGTGGTTAATGGTATGTATAGTTTCTGAAATCTTTTTTTCAGATTTGTTGATTTTGTTAAATTCTCAGTATTTGAAATTTTTTTGGTATGGTCTATACATATGGAAGAGTAGAGTTAATTAATATATGAATCAGATTTAAAAAAAAAAACCTAAGTAGCAACCACTGAGCTTAAAAAAAAAGTACCTTTGAAGCCTGCTTGCATCCTTTCCCAATGCATCCCTTTCCCTCAGAAGTAACTATTATCCTTAATTTTGAGTTAATCTTTTGCTTACATTAAAAAAATTTTGTTTTACATAAATCATGTCTAAATGTTTATCATTTTGTGTAAACCATGGTGTACTTATATATTTAGCAGCCAGTTATATTTCTGTATAATACCTGTTACTGTGTTTTGCCCATTTTTCAATCAGGTTTTTAATTTAATATACCATTTTAAAAAATTAATTCATTGGAATTCTTTATCTATTTTGAAAAGAAATCCTTGGGTTATATGAATTGTAGATCTCTTCCTGTTTTAGATGGCTTATTGGGGTATCATTGTTTCACTCCCTTTTTGGTATCCTTTTAGGAACAGAAATTCTAATGTCAAACATATAAATCTCTGCCATTATGATTCGTATTTTTAAATCTCTTTTTAAGGAATTTTTTTCTACCTCTGGGGTCATAAAGATGGCTGTATTTCATTTTTCTATATATGCCTAGGTATATTTTAGGCACTCTTCTGTTCTCTCTGTCCTTGTTGCCAGTTTTATAATCACTGGTATATTTATCACAATTACTTGATAGCATAGTAGTTGGGGTTTTTTTTAATGTTAAAAGATATACATAATAATTGTAAAACATGTATGTTTGATAGTCAACATGTACTTAATAATTAAGGTGGGAAAGATGTGAGAAGTACAGATAAATATATTTAAATATTAGAAATGGGTTTGTTTCAGTGAATGAAACCAGAAAATATTTCTTTTTAGGTCTCATTAAAAAACAAAAATAATGAGCCCTTATAAAGCAATATTAGTTTAAAATAAACTGTCTGCTATATTAAACTTTCTCTTACATATTGAGGAGTAGCACAGACATAATCTAATGATGAATTTTCCATGACTTTTAGTGCTATTTGTTTTCTCTTTTGGCCTTAGAGCCATTCCATTGACTAATTCCTTCTTGTATCTTTGGAAGGGAAGTTGGTGGCCTGTGCAGCAGTGACTCAGGATTGTAATCACAGTACTTTGTTTCCAACTTGGGCAGCACAGTGAGACCTTGTCTCCAAAAAAAAAAGGAAGTTGGTGGGGGGAAAAAAACTTGAACTAAAATTAAATGTGTAAGAGTAAAAAATGACATTATTACTCTTTATTACAGAGGGGGTTCTCACTCAGGCTCGATTATAGAGGTGTGACCTCAAACTCCTGGGCTTAAGTGATACTTCCACCTCAGCCTCCTAAGTAACTGGAAGCGCCACTACCATGCCTGGCTAATTTTTTATTTTTAAAATTACTTTGTAGAGATGGAGTCATCCTGTATTGCCCAGGCTGGTCTTGAAGTTCTCTACCTACCTTGGCCTCCTGAAGTGCTGGTTACAGGCATTAGCCATCGTACCCAGCCTATCTTTTATCGTATTAAAGACATTTTAAATATCAAAATGCGATTTATTTTATGACTCTAGTTAAATAATTTCTTCAAGACTAAAATGTATTGCTTTATTTTTAGCATATGCTACTTTGATTGAAAATGATTCAAATTCAGAAGTTAGACGGGCAGTGTTATCATGTATTGCACCATCAGCAAAGACTTTGCCAAAAATTGTAGGGCGCACCAAGGATGTGAAAGAGGCTGTTAGAAAGCTGGCTTATCAGGTAAATAAGTTCAATGTCTTGTGTTGGTATATTCTTAAAGGACAAGAAGCCATTTTCTTAAAGTGCTTTAGAAAAATACTTGGCATATAATAATTATTTCTTCAGTTGAGGTTTTTACAGAGAACACAGGTAATTTAGGTAGAATCTTACTGTATTGTGTTACCAGATATTAATTTCTTTTGGAGATTCTGGGTAATTTTCTAAGATGGTGATATTATTATGAAATCTATAAATTGTGTTGTTTAATGACCATCTTTATAAATTATTTTTAAGGTTTTAGCTGAAAAGGTTCATATGAGAGCTTTGTCCATTGCTCAGAGAGTAATGCTCCTTCAACAAGGTCTTAATGACAGATCAGGTAAGATAAACAACTTTATATATACAAAACTTTAGTGAGATTTTGAGGTCAGACAACAAGGTTTAGGAAACAAGTATGAAATCAGGTCAAGTAAGCTTGCCAGTCTCATGAACCTGGTGAAATTTATCTTGAGGTATTATATAGAAAACACAGGGCTAAAGATCTTGATTTTTTTTTTTTTTTTTTGAGACTGAATCTTGCTCTATCACCCAGACTGGAGTGCATTGCAATCTTGGCTCACTGCAACCTCTGCTTCTCCAGTTCAAGCGATTCTCCTGAGCAGCTGGGATTACAGGTGCACACCACCACACCTGGTTAATTTTTGTATTTTTGTAGAGACGGGGATTCACCCTGTTGGCCAGGGTGGTCTCAAACTCCTGACCTCAAGTGATCCACCTGCTTCAGCCTCCCAAAGTGTTGGGATTATAGGCATGAGCCACTGTGCCCGGCCAAGATCTTGGTATTTTGAAGGAGCAGAGCTTATTTCTTTCAACCTTTCTGTGTTTTACGGATGGTGAAACGATACTTAAGTCTATAAAGCTAATTCATGTCAGAAGTAGGAAAAGATCTATTTGCTCTCTCTCTTCCTTAAAAAAAAAAATGCTGTTCCCTGTCTGTGTACCTTGGTATGAATGTGTTCTGTATATCAGAAACAATTAGGAATAGTCTGACCAATATAATTTCCCCTTTTTTTTTTCTGTTAGAGTGGCATTCCCCAACATTTTTGGCACCAAGGATGAATTTCGTAGAAGACAGTTTTTCCACAGAGGGTGGGCAGAATGGTTTCTGGATGAAACTGTACCACCTGAAATCATCAGGCATTAGTTAGATTTTCATTAGGAGAGCGCGATCTGGATAGCACACATGCGCAGTTCACAGTAGAGTGCCTGCGCCTATGAGAATCTAATGCCTCCGCTGATCAGACACGAGGAAGAGCTCAGGCGGTAATGCTCCTTAGACCTCGGCTTACCTCCTGCTGTGTGGCCCTGTTCCTAACAGGCCACAGACTGGTACTGGTCTGTGTTCCAGGAGCTGGGGACCCCTGAGAGCATCTGCTTATAGGAGTGATATTTTTTGAAATTTTTAACTCTCATGAGAAGGCCAAGATGGCTCTATTGTGCTATGGTGAGAAAACCGACTTGAGTTTGAAAACATTGTCGGTATTAATTACTAGTATAACCTTAAAAGCTAAAAATAAGGTTTGTTGAGTGATGTGTGCTTGCATAGTTCACTACTATAAATAGCAGTCATGTAATAGATGAAATCAGGTAACAAGTGGAATAATAGCTATTGGATATTCTAAGCTAACACCTGAAGCCCATTGAACCCAGGGGAGAAGGAATGCAAAGGTATTTGTTTAGGCTGTGGTACTTGGTGCTGAACCTTTTTCATTTTTATTTGTGACCATCGCAGTGACTTTTGCAGTATCATAGTACTTCATAGTACTTCTTTTTTTTTCCCTTTAATATGCTTAGTTGTGCCTCTTAATCTCTATTATTTCTGTTGTAAATATTGACTTTGTTAATTAAAACAGACAAAATACAGGAGATGGAAGCTAGAGGGAGCCTTTGTTCACCTATGTTTCAAATGACTCAACAGATGCTGTGAAACAAGCTATGCAGAAGCATCTTCTCCAAGGCTGGTTACGGTTCTCTGAGGGAAATATCTTAGAGCTGCTTCATCGGTTGGATGTAGAAAATTCTTCTGAAGTGGCAGTCTCTGTTCTCAATGCCTTGTTTTCAGTGACTCCCCTCAGTGAACTGGTGGGAATCTGTAAAAGCGATGATGGCAGGTATATAAAGGATTCATTCTTTGAAATGTAATACTGATTAACTTATGCAATTAATTTTTTTTCCCTCCCCATAGCTTAAGATTATATTAAAACCGGGCTGGGCGCGGTGGCTCACGCCTGTAATCCCAGCAGTTTGGGAGGCTGAGGTGGGCGGATCACGAGGTCAGGAGATCGAGACCATCCTGGCCGACATGGTGAAACCCCGTCTCTACTAAAAAAATACAAAAATTAGCTGGGCATGGTGGCGTGCGCCTGTAGTCCCAGCTACTCGGGAGGCTGAGGCAAGAGAATTGCTTGAACCTGGGAGGCGGAGGTTGCAGTGAGCCGAGATTGTGCCACTGCACTCCAGCCTGGCGCCTGGTGACAGAACGAGACTCTGTCTCAAAAAAAAAAAGATTATATTGATACCTTTAATCTTACCTCTCTTTTGTTTTCTTTTAGTCTGATGAATATCTTCTTTCCCTTTTTCTCCTTCTGGTTTAAGAACTCATTACTTTATCATAGACTATATACTTTAGCTATGTTTTTTTCCCTCTTCAGTTTCTTACTTCAATTTTTGAATTAGCCTACCATGAGAAAATCCAAGAACATGCATCTCTAGTGTATGTTTGCTTATTTGGTTCTTTTTTGTTCTAAGTTTCTTCATTCCTTTCTGTGTGGATACATTAATGAGTAATTAAAAGGATAGTGGTTTTAAAGCAAATCTTATTTCCATTTTTGTACTCTTCAATTTTTAGTGATATAAAGATCATGCTTTTTCTTATATTCTTTCTTTTAAATGAAGGAAATTGATTCCAGTGGAAACATTAACTCCTGAAATTACTTTGTATTGGTGTGCCCTTTGTGAATATTTGAAATCAAAAGGAGATGAAGGTGAAGAATTTTTAGAACAGATTTTGCCAGAGCCTGTAGTATATGCAGACTATTTACTGAGGTAAATTTTTTTCTTTCAGTTTGGAGAATGCTTGTGTTGCTGCATGTGTCAACCTCCCTACCCTCTTCCTCAAAGTCGTGCTTGATTCTGAGTATGTTAAAAATCCTTTTCTTGTACATGCAGGGATAGTTATATACATTGAGTCTTTTTGAATATTTTATGCTGGTATGTATACTGAAAGACAAGTCACTATGTTTAGGATCATTTCTTCAAAACTGTTATGATTATTAACATTTCTGCATAAAGTTGATAATGATGATATATTATTTCTGAAATTGGTTGGCACATTTTCTGTTAAGTGCCAGATAATAAATATTTTAGAGTCTTCTGGGCCATATACTGTCTGTCACAATGACTTAACTCTGCCATGGTATCGTAAAAGTGGCCAATGACAATGTAGATAACTGTTTAGCAATAAAACTTTTATTAACTTTTATGGCCACCAAAGAGTTGAACTTTAATATTCGTGTGTTAACAAAATAAGAAATTTTTTTAAATGATCAGTTAAAAATTTAAAATATTCTTAGCTTGCAAGCTGTGTAACAAGTAGTAGGCTGAATTTGGTGCATGGACCACAGTTTTCCAATTCACAGCATGGATCTTTGTGGCCAGTTTTATTTATTAAAATCTTACTATTTGGCTTCATGTTTTAAAGTTTTTTCAAAATATACCTTTTAAAAAAATATTTGGATTACCATAATTACACCTTTTTAGAAATTATTTGGATTAATTTATTTCACTTTAAAATTATACAAGAAAAACATGAATGAATTCTTGTCAAAATTCAAATATAGAGGTATAGAGAATAAAAATGTGGAATTCTCTCTTTTATTTCCTACTTCCTCAATCCCATTATCTCCTTAGAATTAGCAACTAAACAATATGGGGTATATACTCAAACCTCTTTCTCTACATGTATATACATTTTTTGAATACAGGTTTCTTTAAACATATAGCACTCTACATGTACTATTTTTTTTCAACTGATACCTGAGATCATTATATGTTGGTGTGTATATAATGTAACAGGTGCCATTACCATTTTAACAGCATATCATTCCATAGTATAGTGGTAACATTTAATTTATTCCTCTGTTGATGGACATTTAGGATATTGTTCTTTTTCACTGATAAAAGCAAAAGTATGTTACACTTCCTTTACATTTTTGGATAGCTTTGGGATTTTTTTGGGTTAATTCCAAGAAATAAATTGCTAGGTCATTATCTTCATAGTGTATATATATTTTGACAGATATTGGTATGTAGGTTTTTAACTTTATGCTTTTGATGTATTTTTTTAAAAAGCCTCCATATAATATGAATTATGGTCCTGAATTATCTGTATGAAATAATACTTCTCTGCTTTTATTCATAATGGTCTCACATAGAAGTTAGGCAGCAAAGCTGTGAATGCCTCTAAATTTCCTCTGCAAAAGTCCTAAATCTAGGATAAATATCTCAAATGTGAGCCAATAGGGAAACTACAGCTCAAGCCCATATTAACATCATGAAGAACCTGTGTGAATCTAATAAGTGTTTTAATGGTAATTATTTCAGACTTTGACATTTAATTAGAGAATTCATTATAATGCTGTTTGGGCCATGCTGAAATATTTCCAAAAGGAATGAGTTTGTGGCAGAGTTTAATAATGTGTATTAATATAAAAGATGTTTATATAAGATAGTGAAACTACAAGAAAATATGAGGAAATGTTAAATATTTAAATGGCATAAAGGAGGAGGGGTCTTCCTCAAGGACGGCATCAGAAGATGACTTGTAAAGAGCTTGATTCCTCAATTCTGAAAGATCAGGGATTAACATTTCCTTTGTCACTCAGTCTTTGAGTTTTGAAATAAGTGACTTTAACTTCATCGACTTGTTTTCTTCACCTTTAAAGAGGAAAACATTTAGAAATTTATTTTGGGAGCCGCTGTGGCTCCGGCCAGATGTCCTGGCGCTTGAGGAGGCGAGGCTATGAGTTCAATGCCAAACTGGGCAATATGAGAACCTCTCATTCATTTAAAAAAAAAAAAAAAGAAATTTATTTTAATGATTGTTGAAAGAAGACCTAAAAAATAGAATGACTTTCTTTTTTGAGCAACATCACTAGATGGGATTAGTATACTTGAGTACAGAAACAAAATTAAATTGAAAAATTATTTCCTAATAATCTCAGGAATATATTTTCAGGCATATTGTATATTTTAGGCAGTAGATTCAATAACTGGAAACTCTGATGTGAAACAATTGGTTAACTAAGGTGTTCACTTAAAGAGCAAACAAGGAAGTGAGGCTTATCAAATTAGATTAAGTAAAATGGACAGCAATGAAATTTGTTGAAAGCTGTCTTAAATATAAATTCTTTGACTTTAAAATACTTTCTTGAGTGGTCTCTTCATTATAATGAGAAGATTTAATGGTAACTAAAATTGATGGGTCAGTTTGAAGTTGTATTTATGCAGTTGAGGATTTTTAATCTATTAATTAAACAACTGTTTGAATTTACTTAAAAAAAATACCCTCAGCCAAGATGCTGTGCATTTTGCTAAAGATGGAACTGGAGGAGTGGAGAGAGATCCAAAGATGAGTATAAATGAAGGTTTTCTTTTAACTTGTCAGAAAAGAGTAACTCTACTGATTGATTGATTTTGATAGTTATCAGTTGTGTAGGTTTCCTTAGTTTCCTATTAGAATCTAAAGGGTGGCTGATGTCTTAAAAGTCCTAATCTTGTGGCCAGAAATTTATGAGCTTTTATTTACTCTTGTTTGTCACTTTGTAATACATAAGAATATACTTATTTATTATATATTTTACCACAATTTCTATAACTTGATTTTTGTTGACTTTTTTTTTTGTGTGTTTTTTTTTTTTGGAGACGGAGTCTTGCTCCGTTGCCCAGGTTGGAGGGCAGTGGCGTGATCTCGACTCACTGCAGCCTCCACCTCCCAGGTTCAAGCAATTCTCCTGCCTCAGCCTCCCAAGTAGCTGGGTTTACAGGTGCCCACCACCACACCTAGCTACTTTTTGTATTTTTGATAGAGATGGGTTTCACCCTGTTGGTTAGGCTCTTTTCGAAATCCTGACCTCAAGTGATCCACCCGCCACAGCCTCCCAAAGTGCTGGGATTACAGGTGTGAGCCCCTGTACCTGGTGACATTTTTTGAATGACATTTTTGATCAGGATTGTTTTTCATGTTTCTTCTATCTTAAAGGCATTTTGCTGTCTAAGTTTACACTCTTAGTTCTGCTTTTAAGTAACTTTATTTTTTAATGTTCCACACAAAAAGCAGAGGCTACCGATTATACAGCCCTCTTGGTGAGGATTGTGAAGGGCTTTAGTTTGGGTGGTGATGTCTGTAATAAGAATAAAAGGTTAAAAAAAAAGAATAAAGGGTAACTGATGGTGGTGGTGTATACAGAGATTAGGATTCCTAAGAAAGAATAATAAAAATTTGTGAAGTTGTCCATATTTTTCTGATTTTTTTCAAAAAAGATAATTGTATTCATGGATTACTTGTGTAATTATTGTTACAATTTTTTAAAATAAAAGAATCATAATTATGCATGATGAAGATTAGATCTTTACGACTAATTGGATTTTTGGGCAAGGGATTCAGAACTTGACAGATGCTTCTTGACTTACAGTGGGGCTATGTCATAAGTCAAATGAGTTTAATTCTCAGATAAACTCATCCTAAAGTTGAAAAATTATCAGTTGAACCACCTGTAATTGAGGACCATCTGTAATTGGGAGAATGCTGGTGACATTGAAATCGTTAGTTATCAGTTAGATATAAATATGTACCTTTAGAAAATTGTCCATAAAAAATTTGAATCATTATTGAAAATACATTTCGAAATTATTTTGATTGATCAGTAAGTTTGTTTGCAAAAGTTAATGACAATGGTATAGAATTGAGTTTGTAGACCAAATTACATGGCATAGACATCTATGTGTTTAGACTAATATGACCTAAAAATGCCCTTTTTTGACCTAATGGTGGGAACCAATTCTTGTTTGATGTTTCTTAACAGATTCTACTTTATTAATTCTGCTTGTTTTAGTTATATTCGGAGCATTCCAGTTGTTAATGAAGAAAACAGAGGTGATTTTTCCTATATTGGAAATTTGATGACAAAAGAATTCATAGGTCAACAATTAATTCTAATTATTAAGTCTTTGGATACCAATGAAGAAGGAGGAAGGTATATCTAAATGTTAACACTTACTCCAATTTGCTCTTCTAATTTCCCGTATAGTAATATAGTGCTTTTTCAATATAACTAAACTTGTTTATCCTAGCTCTCTAAAGTGGTATATATAAAAAGTTATTTTTCCGTTTTCCCTTCTACATATTTCCATATATACACATACATTTATTTTTCTAGTTCAGTTTTCTCAGAATAAACCAATAAAATTGCAGTTTTTGGTTAAAAGTTTCTATTTAGGTTTATTAAGGCTAGTAGCATTTTCTAAAAGGTTTAATCATTTCTGGTATTTTGTCATTTTATCAGGTTGATTTATTAAAAATCATATGATGTTTTTTGAAAATTCTTTTTGTGTGGAATAAGAATATTTGACCCAAAGTCTGTGCATACAGATTTTTGTACCTATTATAGTGATAAATGTAAGTGAAAGAACTGAGACAAATGTAATTAAGTCTGCAGAACAGGTGAATGTTAGAGAGAAAATATGTTTTGTCATAATGATATTTAAATTAGTTCTTTTTGACTGCAGAAAAAAACTGCTGGCTATTTTACAGGAGATTCTTACTCTACCCACAATCCCAATATCCTTGGTTTCTTTTCTTGTTGGAAGACTACTCCACATCATTATAGATGATAATAAGAGAACACAAATTGTAAGTAATTTTCCTCATTGTTGATAAAGAGGTTTTGGCCAGTGACATTGAAGACTGTCTTATTTTCTCTTTAGAACTTTTGATTTTGTCTTTGTTTTGTTTTAGCTTTGTCTCTTTAATGAGTTTTAAAATTTCTTAAAACCAATTATCTCTTTTTCATACACAGAATATTTTTAAAATATCACCTTCTTCCTCTTAGTGTACCTGTCATTGTTGAATCAGTTAAAAATGGAGCAGATTTGGTAGGAAGTTACAAGTGGGGATGTGGTTTTGTCCATGAGGCAGTGGGTGCTAGTGTGTTTGAAAGCTTACTCAAATTGTACATACTTGGTTTTAGAATCCCCTCTGACCCTTTCTGGCTTTGTGACTTTGGACAAGTTACTCAGTCTTGTTACTTGTCTGCAAATAAGAATAGCGATGAAACCTACCTTTCATTGTTCAATGAGGTATTGCTTATAAAGTGCTTGATAAATATAGAAATAAATGTTTACTGTAATACTATTTCAGTGTTATTTTTTTCTGGCATAGCCAAAAAAGACAGATCTGTATCATTTCTTTCAAAAAAATCATATAATTTCAGTTGCAGGTTAATTCACAGGTCATCCCTTCCAACCTCTCCTTTTATATACACCCCTTCTACAACTTTTATTTGGGAGGCAGCCTTTTCCTGATCAGCCAATTCCAATGGACAAGTGGTTCCGAAAGGAAAGTCTTTCCTTATGCTGTTAATATTTATGGATTGTGTACCCAAAGGAAGAATAAAAGAATATTCCATTTTTCTGTATTTAACTCCTACATAGCTGAACAAGAGAATGACTGAGGATTTCAGGCAGAGAATTTAATAGTGTCTCATCTTAAGCACCATCATTCGTTTTTCTGTTTTTCAAACACTATGTGAGGGATAATTTATTTTCAATGTCTGTGTGCCTGTTTCCCTTCTCTTCAAATAATTTCAGTTTGTAGTCAAGTGTATATACATATATATATATGTTTTTTTTTTTTTCTTCCTAAAATTGTCTAGCAAACAGTATGTGTGCTATTTCTACCTGTGTATTTTTTCCTCTATTATTCAATATGTGGTGGATACTACTTGGAGTTTTATATAGCATTTTGGTACCATTTGCTGATGTATACATATATTAAAGCTCTGAATCATAACTTATCAGGTTACAGAAATTATCTCAGAGATTCGGGCGCCCATTGTTACTGTTGGTGTTAGTGATGATCCAGCTGATGCAAGAAAGAAAGAACTCAAGGTAAGTGTTTTATAAATAATAGAAATAAAATAAGTGCTTGAGTGTAATGTTGTACAAGTGTATTCTTTCCTCTTGATGTGCAGTTCTGAAATGTTTCTCACATAATCATTGTTTAATTGTTAAACTGTAAGAATATTTAAAATGTTGCTATTTTATATCAGTCTCAGAGATTTGCAGATCTCTGTCAGGAAAGTTACAAGTTTGCATATGCCTGACTCTTTAAATTCTGGATAGTTATTAAATAATACTCCTGAGTTGCTGCAGATATTAAGTTTTTGTTTAGTGTTGAAACAATTTATATCTTTTCTTAGATGGCTGAAATAAAAGTTAAGCTTATTGAAGCCAAAGAAGCTTTGGAAAATTGCATTGCCTTACAAGATTTTAATCGGGCATCAGAATTAAAAGAGGAAATAAAAGCATTAGAAGATGCCAGAAAAAACCTTTTGAAAGATACAGAGCAACTTGAAATTAAAGAAGTCCACATAGAGAAGGTATAGGTAAATTTTTTCATACTAAATCTCAGATGTTATTAATCATCTTAACTAAATCTTTTCTCTAACTCCTGGAATTGCCAAAATATATTTACTTTGGAGCAATTTATAACAGTGACATGAATTAAAATGAAAATGTTTTCCTGTTTCTATTTTTGGACTTTGAAAAGCCTTAATTATTATTAGGTCTTTATTTGCTGCCTTGTCATGCTAATCTCTAGAATCTGAAGTCTTTCTTACCAGGGAAGCTAGCTTTCCAGTGGTTCACTTCTGAGTTTTCTGGGTTTTTTTGTTTTTGTTTTTTTTGTCTTGAATGGTTTAAAAAAGGAAAATACATCTATTTTTCTCTTATTTGTGGAAGATCCATGACCTTTCTTTTCTACTGCTAGCAAAATAATTTCTATGGTAACATGAACCTTTTTTAAAGCTACATTACTCTTGTGTTTTTAGAAAAAGCTAAGCAGCGTTGTTGTGTTTAATGAAATACTAAACTTATATGTCTGGTAACATTTAAAGCTTGCTTTACAGTAGTTCCTTTTTTTAAATAAATTAGTTTGTTAAAGTAGACTCTTAAATGGATTATTTCTTTCCTCTTGAAAGAAATTTTTTGTTAATGGTATTGATACCATTCTATCTTATAACAAGTAATAAATATCTGAACATAAGATAGGTATCAATTAATATTTGTTATTAATTTTAATTTCTTTTGGGATATTACCTTTTGCAGTGAACATCATTTTTTATTGTACTTTTGGGATGTGCTGATTATTCTCATAAAGAGAATGCTAAATAGGAGACCCTTCTATATAGGAGAGTTTCATGAGTTATGTTCTTGACCTCGTTAGCCATAGACATCCCAACTTCAGTACCCACCTTCCAAAAGAGTATGCCTGAATTTTATTTTGATAGCTGGTAGCTTCTTTTTTTTGACAAAGTCTGTGGATCATTATAGGTTATTAAATTTGGAAAGTAAATTTAAAGTAAAAACTGAAAATGTCATCTGAAAATGACAAACTGTATGTCAAAATTAAAAAATTAGCAAAAGTAGTTTATCATGGTTAATATCATCTGTTTAACTTGACTTGCTTTGACCATTTATGTGTCCATTTGTCCTGTTTGAGGACTATAAATCTGTTAAAGTGCAACTTCAACAGAGCGTAATAGATGCTATGATCAGGGAAGTATAGAGGTTTTATGGAGAGATAATCTAATGCTGGTAGAGTATTGTTGGCTTCGCCAGAGGAGGACATGTTTTATCCTGAGATTTGAATAAAAATAACAATGTAATCTAACAGTTAGAGGATACTTTTTCTGTGGTGGTCACAGCATTACTTAGTTCACAAATGTGAATTCCTTTTCTTACTATAGGCCTATGATGTTGGTACTATTATTATCTTCATTTTACAAAGGGCAAGTAACTTGCCCAACATCACACAGATAGTAAATGGTGGAGGCAGAATTTAAACCCAAGTGGCTCTAGACTTGTGCTTTTAACTCATTCTGTGCTGTCTCTTCTCAATGAATTATGGAAGGAATGTTGTAGATAGATGGAACAACATCTGTGATGGTCCAGAAGTTAAAGAATGCTTGTTGTGTTTTAAAACTTCAGGTCCACATGACTAGAGAATTGATGGGAAGAGGAAGGAGAAAAATCTGGGGAAAAATTAAGGGCTAGGTCAGGTAGGCCTTGCGTAAGCAATATTAAAAATTTTGTATTTTAAGGATCATGGTGAACCACTAGTATTTTAAGTGGTTAGGTAAGTCATATGTCTCAGATCACTGTTGTTCAGGAAATGGATAGGAGAGTAGTAAAAGCTTAGACAGGCATAATAGTTGGGAGACTTACAGTAGCGTTGGGAGACTTACAGATGATGGTAGTCTGAACAAGGTAATGACAGTGGATATGGAAAGTAGTGATGAACTTGAGAGATATTTAGAAATGAGTAATAGGGAGAAAAAGGAGTCAGGAATATATCTTAGGTCTTTTGGTTTAGACAGCTGGGTAGATGGTGATGACAGTATGAAGATGGAGAACAAGGAAGAGGAGATATTTGTGTAACGATGCGTTCCCTTTTGGACGTGTTGAGTTTGAGGAGACTGGAACATCCAAGAGGAAGTGTCTTTTAGCAGTTGTATATATGAATCTGAAACTTAGAAAATAGCTGGGCTAGCTCATAGATGATAAATGAGGTTGTCAGTTTGTTTTGTTTTGTTTTGTTTTGTTTTGTTTTGTTTGTTTTGTTTTGGTTTGGTTTTGTTTTGTTTGAGACAGAGTCTCCCTCTGTCGCCCAGGCTGGAGTGCAGTGGCATGATCGCGGCTCACTGCAACCTCCGCCTCCCGGGTTCAAGCGATTCTTGTGCTTCAGCCTCTCAAGTAGCTGGGACCACAGGTACACAGCATGTGTACTGCCATGCTAATTTTTGTGTTTTTTAGTACAGATGAGGTTTTGCCATGTTGACCAGGCTGCTCCCAAATTCCTGGCCTTAAGTGATTTACCCGCCTCAGCCCTCCAAAGTGCTGGGATTAAGGCATGGGCCATTGCGCCTGGCTGAAGTTGTCAATTTTAAAATCCTACCTCTACCATTTACTATCTGTGTGATAGCTGTAAGATCACTCACAGAGTCTATATAGAGTGACAGTAAGCCCTACATAAAGCCCTGAAAAAGCAAACATTTAAGAGATGGGCAGAAGATATTACTAATGCTGAATATTTTGTCTTCATTTTAGAATGATGCTGAAACATTGCAGAAGTGTCTTATTTTATGCTATGAACTGTTGAAGCAGATGTCCATTTCAACAGGCATAAGTGCAACTATGAATGGAATCATCGAATCTTTGGTTTGTTGGTGGTCTCTTGGGCTTTATTTTAGTCCAGTCCTTTCTTATTTTATAAGTAATGTGTTCTTTCAAAATCAAAAAAGTGAACAGATTACAATCTTACATTTCTGATAAGTATAAATGGTAAAAAAAAAATATATATATAGTAGCCACTTCATATTGTGAGGATTAAATAAGATAATGTATGTAAAGGACCTGATACATAAGTTATAATCTTTTAAAGATTTGAAAAAATGATTTCATACTAGAAGGAGATACAGAATATCTTCATTCTTTGAATAGTAAGAGAGGAGATACTGAAACATAACCAGGAATATTTAAGTACTGGAATTTTGCTATATGATGAGACTGAGTTGATCACATTATATGCCCTCTGAAAGGAATTTATTTATTATATTTAAAGGACTTTTAAAATAACCCTTTGTAGGTAATTCCCATAGGTACACAAGTACTGTAAGATTCTTCTAGAATATTACTTTCTGATAGGGAATATAGTGCAAACTGTATATAACTTTACATTTTCTAGTAGCCACATTAAAAAAAAAGTAAAAAAAAAAAAAGGATAATTTTAGTATATTAAACGTATTCAACTGTATTATTTGGATATATCCAATATATCCAAAATATTAATTATTTCATTATTTACTCAATATTAAAACTGTTGCAGTGCTTTACATTCTGTTTTGCATACCAAGTCCTTATAGCAAATCCTAAAACTGGACTAGTCACATTTCAAGTGTTCAGTTGCCACATCATGAGGCTAATGGTCACAGTGTTAGTGCACTATTTTGTTGTTGTTACTGTTTTGATAGTACTACTCATCCAAAGCAAATTCTATATGTAGCCAGGCTCTTACAGAAGTATCTCAAAATTGTATTGACTTGGGACTAGTGAGAATTAGCCAGTGAATGTGATCTGAAGTCTAATTCCTTGGTTGTCGTGAGTTCCTAAATGTAGCAAAGAAAACCAATTTTAATAGTTTAGAGCTTCTGGAGAAATACTATTTTGTACTCAACCATTAGAATTTAGCTTTATTTTTAGAGAAGCAATTATCTTTAGTGAAAAGTAATGCTCTTTAAGTTGTACTTGGGTATTTTATGTCTGGCTCTACAAAATTGAAGTAGTAAATATGACCACTATGTATATATGAGGGAAAGGATATACAGTGTTATGTGAAGAAGGGACACAAAATTGAATGGTCATAATGATATTAAGTGTATAAAAATCTATGGCTAAAGATTGAAAGAGATTAGTAGAAGAATATAAAAGATATTTGGATAAAAGTTATATTTTTATGAAGTTACTATGTTTTAAATAAAAGATTTAATAAATTATTCATTGGGAAAATATTCATAAATTATTCATTGAGGAAATATTTACTGAACATCTGTTACATATTAACTTCTGGGAATAAAGTATACATGGTATACAAAAAAAAAAGATATAGATTGTCCTCGTTGATCTGGTCAAGTGAGAGGAGCATAAATGAAGTAAATAAAAAGTGAAAGTTTGTGCTATTAGTGCTTGTTATGAAGAAGAGCTATATGACCATATGTGAACTTATAATAGCAGGATTTGACATATTTATCGAAGGTGATTCTGGTCTGATATTTGAGTAGACTTTATATGAAAAAGACAGAGAATGCTTAATATGGTAGCTGCCAGCCATACATGGCTTATAAAAACTAGTCCAAAATGAGATATGCTGTAAGGACTAAAACACATTGGGGATGGGAGTGGTGGCTTACACCTGTAATCCTAATACATTGGGAGGCCAAGGCAGGTGGATGGCTTGAGCTCAGGAGTTGGAGACCACAACAGTGGTCTCAATGCAACATGGTGAAACCCTATCTCTACAAAAATAAAATAGAATAATTAGCCAGGTGTGGCTCGGGCCTATGCTCCCAGCTACTTGGGAGGCTGAGGTGGGAGGATCACTTGAGCCTAAGAGGCTGCAGTTGCAGTGAGCTGAGATTGTGCCACTGCACTTCATTCAGCCTGGGTGACAGCATAAGACTCTGTCTCAAAAAACAAAAAAAAAAGAAAAGAAGAAACCATGTTGGGTTTCAAAGACTAGTACAAAGAACAGAAGGTAAGTTATCTTGTTAATAGTATTTATATTGATTAAATACTACAATTACAAGGTTTTGGTTATATTGAGTTAAATATATTAAAATTAGTTTCACCATTTGTTTTTTAACTTTAATATGGCTACTACTTACATGACATAAGTGGTTCCCATTTGTGGCTTTTATTATATTTCTGTTGTATAGCATTGAATCCAAATCAGAATAGTTGAACAAACTAAGAGCAAGAGGTAGTGTGGTATAAGAAGATTGGGAAAGGAACTACACAATAAGGAATAGTATATGTCATGTTAAGGAGATTTATCTTATTCTGTGAGCATTGGGAAGCCATTGAGTCCCTTTTAGCAGGTGGAGGGGAGGTATCTCATGATCAGACTATTTTAGGAAGGTGATTCTGGCTATTTAATACTTGCCTTTTCTTTAAAAGTGAAAAATGACATCTTTGAGTAAATAGACAATAGGGAAATGAAGTAGATCTATGAAATCATATGGAAATTGTCATTTTGAATATGATTTTAGTACACTATTATACATTTGTTATCCTGGTCATTTCTGATTCATTTCAGATTCTTCCTGGAATAATAAGTGTTCATCCTGTAGTAAGAAACCTGGCTGTTTTATGCTTGGGATGCTGTGGACTACAGAATAAGGATTTTGCAAGTAAACACTTTATATTACTATTGCAGGTAGGATTTATCTGTAAGTCTCAGTTGTATTTTCTGAAATACTCTGTGGTGATAATGCTAATACTCTGAATTTATCTATTCTGGTGCTTATTGATGATTATTATTATTATGGATAATCTTTGGAGACTTTTTATCTTTTGATTTCTTATTAAAATGTGTTTGTAGAAAAAGATGAAATGCCAGTTATTTAAGATATTCTTTTAATCACATAGCAAATACTTATTGAGTGCATATTATGTGCCAGCAACTGTTATAGACTTAGAAAAAATAAAATAGGTAGGTAGTGAATAAATAAAACAAGATAAAAGGTGTTGTCTTAATGGAGCTTACATTCTAGAAGGGGAAACACAAAGTGAAAAATAAGTATACAATATATCAGATGGAGAAAAATAAAGCAGAGAAAGGGACTAAATGGGAAGGAGGAGAGAGAGCACTTTGGTTGAGAAAGACCTCACTAATAAGTTGACATTTGGGCAAATACCAGAGGGAAATGGGAGAGTGAACCACGTGGTTATCTGGGCTTCCAAGAAGGGGAAAGAGCAAGGGAAGAGGCCCTGGGGTGTAGGACTTTGGGTGTGTTCAGGGAACAAGAGAACATATGGCTAGGAAAGACTGAGCAAAGGGAAGAATAATAGGAAAAAGGGTTTGCTGGCAGCAGGATGTCCATGTCTTCTAGAACTTTATAGACTGTAAAGATGTCAGCTTTCACTATAAATGAGATGGAAAGGAGTTGGAGGGCTTTGAATAGAAGATTGTTATGATCTCACTGGGCATAAGGTGGTGTAGACCAGGGAGGGGTTGGCAAACCTTTTGTGTACAGGGCCAGAGAGTAAATATTTTTAGACTTTGTGGGCCATATGATCTGTCTGAACTACTCAGCAGTGCTGTTGTTGTGTGAAAACAGCTGTAGATAATGCATAAATGAATTAGTATGGCTGTAGTCCAGTAAAACTTTATGGACAATGAAATTTGAATTTCATATAATTTTCACATGTAATATATTTTCTTTTTTAAAAAATCATTTGAAAATGCAAAACTTCCTAACTTGCAGGCTATGCAAAAACAGGTGGTAGAATGGATTTGGGCTGTTTGCAGATCCCTCATATTAAGTAGGGGTACAAATATGGAAGCAGGGATACTAATAAGGAAGGTATTTGATAATCTAGGAAAGTGACGGTGATGGCTTAGATGATGGTTGTGGTTATTGAGGTTGTGAGAAGAAATGGTAATCTAAATTTGAAAATAAAGTTTAGGATTTGCTAATGAATCTGATGTGGTATGTGAGAGAAAGGTAGAGGATAAATTAAAGATTTGGGGCAGAATAACTGGATGGATGAAGTTGTCTTTTCTTACGATGGGGGAAGCAGAGGAGCAGGTTTTATGGCAGACAGTATTGGGCATGGTAAGTTTACAGTTTAAGGTACAAGTGGATATATTGAATAGGCATTTATATATGAGTTTGGAGTATATAGGGCAGAGGTCCAAGATGGTGAGATGGAAGTCCTTATTCTATTGATATTTGTATTGTATCTGATAGTATGCAATGCTTAGAGATAGGATGATGCCTGAGGAATGAGTATAGATTGAATGAGTTTAGGGGTCAACTTTGTAGGACCCTAAGCCTCAGATAAAGGTAGGGGAGATGAAGAGAAACTGGTAGGGGCTAAGGACAATTGGACAGTAGAAGAGAAATGGTATGATTTCCTGGAAAGCAAGTGAAGATAATATTTTAAAGATGATAGAATGACCCAGCTGTCTAGTGTTGCTTCATAATCGACCATTCTGAATTCACAATTGTCCATTTCTGGCAAGCAGGAAGTGTTCTTGAAATTTCTTTAAAAGTTTTGAAAAGTTAAGGCATTTTTTCTCAGTTCACTATTTTGACCATTTTACAGGTGATTTTTTTTTTTTTTTTTTTTGAGACGGAGTTTTGCTCTCGTTACCCAGGCTGGAGTGCAATGGCGCGATCTCGGCTCACCGCAACCTCCGCCTCCTGGGTTCAGGCAATTCTCCTGCCTCAGCCTCCTGAGTAGCTGGGATTACAGGCACGCGCCACCATGCCCAGCTAATTTTTTTGTATTAGTAGAGACGGGGTTTCACAATGTTGACCAGGATGGTCTCGATCTCTCGACCTCGTGATCCACCCGCCTCGGCCTCCCAAAGTGCTGGGATTACAGGCTTGAGCCACTGCGCCCGGCCTTTACAGGTGATTTTTATTTGTTCTAAAAGCCAAGTTATTTTATCAATTACCTAAATTTAATTACATTAAAGAATATAGTAAATTGGCTCACACCTTTGGAGCCTGTGTGTGAGCATTTTGGGAGGCTGAGGCTGGCGGATCCGAGGTCAGGAGTTTGACACCTGGCCAACATGGTGAAACCCCGCCTTTACTAAAAATACAAAAATTAGCCAGGCATGGTGGTGTGCACCTGTAATTCCAGCTACTCAGGAGGCTGAGACAGGAGAATTGCTTCAACCCAGGAGGCAGAGGTTGCAGTGAGCCGAGATCGTGCCATTTAACTCCCGCCTGGGCCATAGAGTGAGACTCTGTCTTAAAAAAAAAATTTTTTTTTTTAAATAATATAAATACTGAGCTCTGTATTTTTTTCATGGCTTTGAAATCTGTGTGCATTTTTAACGTTAGACTCATACAGAGTGCTGAGTTTCATGGTTTACCTCTTTTCATAAAGTAATCCAATTGAAAACTGAATTTACTATTAATGAATTCTAAATTCATTGAGCTAATAAGAGAAAAATAAAACTTTATAACCTTAGAAGAATACTGTTCTAGTGAATGCCTTTCATTGCTTAGAATATAATGTTTTTCTCTTGACAGCTGGGCTAGAACACTATTAATATAATTGAACAGTTTTTCTGAATCTTAAAAAAATAAAATCATGGATGAAGGCATTGTTGATACTTTTTAAACAAAAGGAACGAAGAATATAATTCAGCCTGAGTCCAATTCCAGAAATTTTTATTGACTGTGAAGATTAACTTTTTCTTAAAGCATATAGCTCTAAATGTTACGGTTCAAATAAATAAAAATAATGTGTTTTTTTTACATTGAAATTTTAACTATATCTTTGAAAAGTGACGTTTTCTTTAGACTTGACACTGTCATTGAAATTCGACTAAGAAAAAAATAAGATACATATTAATTTTCTGTAAACAATAAAAACAGTTTACTGAATTTACTTTTTTTGGTGGGGAATATCTTGATTTAGGTTTTGCAAATTGATGATGTCACAATAAAAATAAGTGCTTTAAAGGCAATCTTTGACCAACTGATGACGTTTGGGATTGAACCATTTAAAACTAAAATCAAAACCCTTCATTGTGAAGGTACAGAAATAAACAGTGATGATGAACAAGAATCAAAAGAAGCTGAAGAGACTGCTACAGCTAAGAATGTGTTGAAACTCCTTTCTGATTTTTTAGATAGTGAGGTAAGAAATAATCCAGTCCTGTGATTATGAAATGCCATTTTCAGCATGTATTTGTTTATGCTCTTTATATTTTATTTTTTCCTACTGGATTTTAAATTTGGATACTTTCTTTTACTTTTTTAATATCATATTTAAATCCTAACTTTCACGATCATACCTAATTTCTCACTATCAAATTGTATGTGCAAAGAAATGAAGTATAAACAAAAATGAAGTGACTATTAAAGGGGGTTGTTATTGATTTTTTATTTACATTGTATTTGTGATTTAGAGACTTCTAAGATTTATCCCTAAGAGTTTTAAGAAATAGTTTAGAATAATTTTATATTGGGAGGGTAGAAGATATAAGATAGGGTATGGTATTGGATCTCTTTTAAGTACTCTTGAGCTACTATTTTTATAGCACATGTTAACCAACTGATTAAAAATTTTTTATACAGCTTATAGTTTTTCACTGAGGTGGAAGTGATGCAACAAAACTTAACAATTTTAACTTTTTGAGATAGGGTCTTGCTCCATCATCAGGTTGGAGTGCAGTGGTGTGATCATAGTTCACTGCCCCCTCACCTGCTGGGTTCAAGTGATCCTCCTGAAGAGCTGGGACAATAGGCATGTGCTGCCATGCCTGCTGATTTTTAAATTGTTGAGACAGGGTCTCGGTATGTTGCCCATGCTGGTCTTGAACTCCTGGCCTTACACGATCTTCCTGCCTCAGCCTGTCAGAGTGCTTGGATTACAAGTGTGAGCCCTTGTGCTTGGCCACAACTAACACTGTTAATGTGAACAATTCATTGACATTTAGTACATTCAAAATGAAGGGCAACTACCACCTCTATCATCTAATTTAAAACATTTTCATCATCCCGAAAGGAAACTACTCATTAAGCAGTTGCTCCTCATTTCTTCTTCTGCCAGCCCTGACAACAACCAATCTCCACTCTGTGTCTATGGATTTAACTATTCTGGATATTTCATATAATTGGAATCATACAATATGTGACCTCTTTGTTTGGCTTTTTAAATTTAGCATAACGTTCTCAAGATTCATCCACATTGCATCTTGTATCAGTACTTCATTTGTTTTTAATAGCTGAATATTCCATTTTATGTATATATGGTGATTTGTTATGCATTCATCCACTGAAGGACAGTTGGGCTATTTCTACCTTTTGGCTATTGTGAATAGTGCTGCTTGCTATGAACATGGCGTGTATATGTATTTGTTTGAGTACCTGTTTTCAATTCTTTTGGGTATCTATATACCTAGGAATTGGGTTGCTGAATCATTTAACTTTTTGAGAACTTGACAAAATGTTTTCCATAGTGACTCAACCATTTTGAATTTCCACCTGCAATGTACAAGGTTTTCCATTTCTCCACATCCTTGTCAACACTTATGTACCAGTTTTAAAAAATTATAGCTATCCTATTATATATGAAGTGCTACTTCATTGTGGTTTTGATTTGCAGTTCCCTAATGACTAGTGATGTTAAGTATCTTTTCATCTGCTTCTTGGCCATTTGTATATTTTGTTTGGAAAAATGTCTGTTCAAGACATTTGCCCATTTTTAAAGTTAGGTTGGTTGTCTTTATAGAGTTCTTTATGTAGTTTGGATAGTAGATCCTTATCAGGTATACTTTGTAACTGTTTTATTGTTTAAGTTGTTTTTTTGCTTTCTTGATAACTTAGATATATTAAACATTTTTAATTTTGGAGATGTATTCATTTTTTCTTTTGTTGCTTCTGCTTTTGGTGTCTTATCTAAGAATCCAGTGCTAAGTCCAAGTCATGAAGATTTATCCCTGTTTTCTACTGAGAGTTTTCTGGCTTTAGCTTTTATATTTAGGCTGTTGATGGTTAATATTTGTATATGGTCTAAGGTCCAGCTTCATTGTTTTGCCTGTGTACATCCAGTTGTCTTTTCCTTTGTCTTCTCTAGACTTGTTTTGTTTACTCTTTCAAGGAATGCCTTCTGCTTCTACATCTTCTGTTCACATTCTACCCATTACTCAGACAAATTGCCACTCCTACCTATGGAGCTTTCGCTTATAGATAGGCACCTCTAATGTCAGGCGCCATTGCTGGGAATTTTCTATGTCTTAGAAACACTAAGCATTTAAATATATGTTTTGATTTTTATTTTCCAATAGTTATAAAAAGCTTTTGGTGCTTTTAAAAAAATTTAATTGAATTTTTCATGGCTAGAGTAAGCATTTGTCTAGTCTCCTAGTCTTTTAGATTTGTCTAAAATTGTTAGTCTAGCTGTGAAGAAACAGTCTTTTTATCTGCCTTTAAAGAATTGGTAATAACACAAATGATTTTTGGATGATTCATATAAAAATATTGTAGAACAGTGAGGCTTAAAAAGGAGATACAAATAAATTTCTTCTAATGAATGTCATCTTTGTTAGGTATCTGAACTTAGGACTGGAGCTGCGGAAGGACTAGCCAAGCTGATGTTCTCTGGGCTTTTGGTCAGCAGCAGGATTCTTTCTCGTCTTATTTTGTTATGGTACAATCCTGTGACTGAAGAGGACGTTCGACTTCGACATTGCCTAGGCGTGTTCTTCCCCATGTTTGCTTATGCAAGCAGGTATTGAGTCATAGGGGTAAATCAAAATCTGACTTGACATCAAATTCAGGTCCCTCATGAATTATATCTATAACAATATTTTGTTGTTGGTACTTTTTCGATCTTTAGTGGATACATGATGAAATGACAATAACTTATATAGATTTTATCTATCTGAATTGTTGGCTCTTTCCTAGATGAAAATGTACTTTATCTTGATGAGCAAATTTTACACATAATATTTTTGAATTTCATACATAACAGATTTTAGAGTCATGCTTTTTCTCTCATCAAATAATGTTCTGTCAACATACTTTCAATTTGCTTCTCAATAGGACTAATCAGGAATGCTTTGAAGAAGCTTTTCTTCCAACCCTGCAAACACTGGCCAATGCCCCTGCATCTTCTCCTTTAGCTGAAGTTGATATCACAAATGTTGCTGAGTTACTTGTAGATTTGACAAGACCAAGTAGATTAAATCCTCAAGCCAAGACTTCTCAAGATTATCAGGTGAGTGAGGATGATAACTGCGTGCAGATCACTGTTTTGGTAAAATAATGTCTCTCAAAGACCCCTTGAAATACGAGGAACTGCATTTTGATCTTTAGACTTTTGTCTCAAACATATAACACAAAGCACAAAAAAGCAAGACCCTGGGAAATATGGAGAAATCATAAATATGGGAAATATGGAGAAAACAGAAATCAGTGCTAACATTTTTGCTACTGAAAAGAAGTTACTAAAAATTCACCACCCCCACCATGCTCTTCCCTACCTAGTACTGACTGTTAATCTGAAATAATAACCTACGTTATCTAGGAGTCACTGAATCTTCAAATGTTGGCTTACCTGCTATGCTTCTGGCACAAGGAAGCACAATGCAGAGAATAGAACTCACCTGAAGCTTTTTTGGCTTTTAATTCAAAGAAGATAAATCAATTGCACACTGACTCACAGACTAAACTTATGCAGGCTTTAAAAAATCCTTTAATGGCATTTGGTCAAACTTGTTACCACTTTTGAAATTTAATGTATTAGTGATTTCAGATGCTAACTGCTTAAGTTGAAAGTATTATTCTTTTTTCGTTGTTTGATATTTAGTGATAGGCTACTCTGTTCAATTCATATTTTGTATAGTATTGGAAAGATAAGATTACAAAGGATATTAGGCAAAATTAGGTAAGGGTCAGTAATAGAGCTATTAAAGCATTTTATGACTTGAGACAAGGGCAAGAATCGTGTGGTAGGAATGATGAGTACAGCATTAGTTTTAAAACTCATTGAGCAAAATTCAGTTAGGCCTTTTTGGGATTTGGGGAGTGGTTTGGTTAGAGGAAGGATGTTTTAGTAAAGGTGATATATGTAGATGGTTATGCAAATATTGGGGAACTTTAGAAGGATTATTTTGGCTAAGGATCCTGAATAGGACTGTTAGGGCAGAACATTGGGGGTAGACTACAGATTGCTTTAAAGGTCAATGTGGGGAATTTGGAGTTGGCCTTATTTGCAATGGATTAACTATGCAGGACTTATCAAAGGGTTAATGTCATGAAAACCAATTATTAGAAAGATTAATTTTGTGGTCAGTGATGGTTACATGAGATGAATTGGTGAGCGGAAAGAAAAGAATATTAATAAAGAAAGCAGTTGAAGAGCTCCATAATTAGTTTGTAGAAAAAGTACTAGAAAGTAATAGTATAATGTAGAAAGAATAGAAATTGAGCTAATAAACAATTATGGGTACAAGAACCTAAAAGGAAGAGCTTGAGAGGCAAGGGAGATGGACTCCAGGAAAACTCTAAGTGTGTGTAACAGCAGTCTTCAAAGGAGCTGTTGACAGTTTAATTGGGGAGTACTCTCATGACTAGCATCTTGGAAGAGTGAGGGAAAAGTCAGTTGGGGCATAGCACTAAGTTCATCTACTGCTGTGCAAGCAAAGGCCCCAGCCAATCACATAGGGAATTCCAGAACTGGGATGTTCCTTTGAGTTGTCGGGAATGGAGACAAGCTGAGACATTGTACCTGTGCATTGGCCAGTCATTGGATTTGGACTAATCTTTGGGAGAAGAGGTATAACCTTGGACAAGGTCCACCGAAGTACAGTGTCATCAACCTATATCAGAACTGCAGCTGGAAACTTTTACCCTCCAAAATGTGCAGCAACTGGGGAATGAGTGCTTCTTTCCTAAAGGGAGTAGAACTGGGCCCTATGTCACTGCATCCACTACAAGAAGTCAAGAAGGGGAGCTTATTTTGGGGTGTGGGGGAATGTTAAATTTGGGTTTAGACATTTTATATTTGGGATTATGGCAACACAATTAATTGGAAATGTTTATTATATGTATAAGACTATATTATAATCATAATCATTTTCAATTTACAAAGAATTTGTTCTTAATTTTCTAGGCCTTAACAGTACATGACAATTTGGCTATGAAAATTTGCAATGAGATTTTAACAAGTCCGTGCTCACCAGAACTACGAGTCTATACAAAAGCCTTGAGTTCTTTAGAACTCAGTAGCCATCTTGCAAAAGATCTTCTGGTTCTATTGAATGAGATTCTGGAGGTAAAGTAGTTTCTAATATACGCTGAATTATTTTGTGTTTGTATTTATAAATGTAGAATTTTACATGGCTGTATTAGACTATACATAAGTTAGCACATTGTGATTTATTTGAAGTATTTTCTTCATAAATTTCATATAGTGTTTTTGAACAACTTGATATGTATTGGTACTATTTTCAAAGATGATAGGAAATGCTGTGTTTATAAAATGTTAATAATGTTTTCTTTTATAGCAAGTAAAAGATAGGACATGTCTGAGAGCTTTGGAGAAAATCAAGATTCAATTAGAAAAAGAAAATAAAGAATTTGGTGACCAAGCTGAAGCAGCACAGGATGCCAGCTTGACTGCAACTATTTTTGAAAATGAAGATGGTAATGACATACTGACCAGAATATTTATAAGATTCTGTGCTTTTATTCTGCTGTTCAAGTTTTGTTTTGGCATGCATTTCTCAACAAATGACCATCTTTTTAGGAGTTTTGCTTTTCCAGTATTTAAATTTTCGAAAGGGTGATTTATAACTTTTCACTAGCTGCTAGAGGGACTGTATCATTTCAGTTTTTTAAAAACTGGACTTAAAAAGACAATTTAAAATATTTCATGAAGCTATCTTATTTATATTATTTTATTATTCCCTTTAACAGAAAAGAATAAAGAAGTATATATGACTCCTCTGAGGGGTGTAAAAGCAACCCAAGCATCAAAATCTACTCAGCAAAAGACTAACAGAGGTAGTATATGGATTGACCATCTTTATGATGAAAGTTTTAAATTTTATCTTCCAATGAAAAATACTTGTTTTGCAAGTTTTCTTATCTTTGTTTCCTTAGGAATAAAGATTTTAAAATGTCTTCAGCATCCTTAATTATTTCAGTTGATGTCAGTTTTTGCCTTGTGTCTAAAGATTATAGCATCAGCGTTGCTTTAGGTGCTTTTGATTGAAAGAATTATGCTGCAAAAGATCATACTACAAAGGACAATTTGGGTTGAATTAAGATTTGGTTAAATGGTGGTTTTCTATTAGTTATTTGTGTTGTATCCTTCATTTAACTAAACATTAAAAACAAAAATCCCTGTAGTATTTTTCTGGGCTTTGTTTTCCTTCTATTCCCATCTTATTTCATATTTTCCCAACTTATTTCCCAAGGGCTATCCAACAATAGGGGATTTGTTGGTAAAGTAAATGCTGACTACTAGGGGATCACTTGGAAAAAAATCTGAAATTCAAGATATTTTCATTGGTTTATTATTTCCTTATTACAAAAGCAGTGCATGCTTATTACAGAAGAATCAGAAAGTACATCCAGGCAAACTATTATAAAGAACACTAATAATCCCACCCATGAGCCAACCATGATTTTAATTTTAGAAATCTATTTTTTAAGGCCCTTTCTGATGCAGATTTAATTTTGTCTAAAATGGAGTCTGGCCATAATATTGTTTTGTAACCAATAAATTATTTAAATACCAATTGCTGGATAGTGTTCCAAATTAGTCCCATATTGTTGGATGTTTTCTTGGGGATAAACGCATTAGTGAAAACAAGTAAGGAGTAGAAAAAAAAGTGTAACATGAATGAAGTATATAATTTTCAAACAGACTGTCACATTGAACAATTTGGTTTTGATCAGATTGTTTTTTGTTGTATATCACACAATGAGAACTCCATCCTTTTTAATAGACCAAACTTCATGTATTCATACTCTGTTTTATTTCTTATAAATGAGAAACATCACAAGCCAAACTTTGTCTTACTCCTTAACCTTGTAAATTTCTAGTAGGTAGAATCTTTATAATCCCCAGTATATAAAGGTTCTAGTTTTTACATTGAAATATTATATTTTAGAATACATACTTGAATTGGTTATGTATATGTTATAAGAAGCCATTATTACCTTACTGATTAATGTTTGTTCTATTTGTTTTTTATCACCTTTCAAGAAAAAAGAGTTTTATTTCTTTAGCACCTGTTTCTGCACCTAACCTACCTTTCTAACCCTTAATTTTCAAGAGTCTTTCCATAGATTTTGTGCTATAGCATAATAGAAGCACTTTATGGTAACACAGTTTTTATATACTGTCCGTAAATACATAGAACTAATATTTGCCTTCTTATAACTTGTTTGAAATTTCCTCATTTTCCCTTACTCATTATTAGTGCTTACAAAGAAATTAAGTTTTAATCTTGCTTGGGTTCCTTTTTCTGTGGTAGTGATAACTGGTACCAAGATGGCTAGAACAAGTAGGAGATAGATGTGTTGAAAAGGATCGTTGTGTTGAAAACAAAGGATTTAGCTAGCCTGGAAACTAGATTAAAAATAATAAGCAACTGATAATAAATTCTGATAATGAATTATACTGTCTTCAAGGACAAAGAAAAGTGACAGTTTCAGCTAGGACAAACAGGAGACGTCAGACTGCTGAGGCTGATTCTGAAAGGTATGTCATGCATGTCTAGACTAATAAAGGCCTATCTTCACTTTTTAATGTCTACAAGTAGAAACAAACTAATTTTCTTGTGATTGAGAGAAAATATGTGAAAACTAAAAGTAGCTGTTTTGGGTATATAGTCTAAAATTCCATTATCAAGAGCATTTGACTTCTTATGGCTTGTTTGCTTTTGCCTATTAGTTGGCATGGTCTTTAGTACTGTCTTTAATATGTTGTTTCAGTTTCTAATTACATGACTATATATGACTCTTCTTTGATCTTTAGTTAGCATACTCTTGATTTTGATAATATTTGGGTTCTCTATACTTAGAATGATAGAATACTTCTGTCTATAACTTGGATATATTGGGTGGTAGAGTGTTTATTTTTGACTCTGTCAAGCCACTGTTAAGAGTTGAAAGTTGGTAGCTGTCTTGTATTCATGTATTCATTGGCAAAATTGTATTATTTGTATTTTCAGTATATATCTTTACACTGTCTTGATTAAATTCAAGTGTATTTTAAGGGGAAACTTGTTTTTTACTGTGTTTTCAAAATTTATTGCTTAAATCAAGATAACTTATTTTTTTTTTCACTTCTTGAGTTTCGAAGAAATCTCTTTGGGACAGTTATGGTCCTCGTTTAATTACAAGCTTCGTTACAAGTTTGTGGTTTTTTTTCCTGTATAACACCAGTTTCCCTTATACTACATAAAATCATTAGCTAAGTTTTCCATGATTCATTTTGCTGAATAGCTAAGTCAGTGTTTTTTGATACTATTTGAGAATTTAGTTTTCAGCTAAGTTAATGGAATCAGGTTATCAATTACACACTGATAGAATGTGAGTCAGAAACAAAAACGTTTTATTTATAAATAAGCTGGTTTTAAAACTTGTATCTAAATTCATGTATTTTCAACATCTAGTGATCATGAAGTTCCAGAACCAGAATCAGAAATGAGGATGAGACTACCAAGACGAGCCAAAACAGCAGCGTTAGAAAAAAGTAAACTTAACCTTGCACAATTTCTCAATGAAGATGTGAGCTAGGAAAGATGATGGAGGTGGAATCCTTTAAAATTATGTCCAGTTACTTGCTTTAATAAAGTTACCTTTGTCAAAATCAGAAAAAACCTGATGCCTTTCTGAAGATTTTCTGCTGTGTGCCTCCACATTACTTTGGCCTGTATTAAAGCATTAGGACAGCATCAGTTATTATAGTCCAGAGACCATCTGCATTAGTCACAGAGATTTATCACAAGCTGAGGTGGGCCTAGGAATCTCATTTTTAAAGAGGATCTCCAAATGATTCTCAAGAACTCTTTATGTTTAAAATCATGGCATTATGGAAAACTTTCAAGTGTCACTAGCTAGTATCTTGCATTTGAGAAGCTTATGACAGAACCAACAAAGATGAAACCGCCTCGGGACACATTTAACAAGTAACATTTCAGGGGAAAATGAAGTACCACAAACTGGCTAGAAACGAGCTTATCACCAGTGAGGAAGACCAGTATAACGTTCAACAGTTATTTTGACAATCTTATTTTGGGATTCCTACAGTGAAAACAGTTTTGTTGACACTATCTGCCTGGGAAGTCTCTTCCTAAAGTATTTGCATATGGGATTCCTTGTTTGTGAGTGTTTCCTGGGTTAGGGAGGTGTCCACATAAATGTATATTAACCATGAAGCTGCTCTCTATATTTTTGGCATAACAATATTTTATTTACTGTGGATAATAATTCTAGTGGGAAAATAATGTGACAGGAAGTTCTCTTGTATATACTAATTTATGAGCACTATTCACTGTCAATTTCATTTATTGTCTTTTGAAATTGACACTTGGCCTGACTTATGAAACTTGTACTGTATGAAATTGGTCCTCTTTTTCTGCAGTACCCAACAAAACACCTTTTCTCTTTATTATTCAGAAATGTCTTAACATGGATGTTTTAATAATTGTGCTTTTTTAAGGCTTATTTACTAGAGGCCATTTACTTAAGGTGAAATTCTAAGATGGAGCTAAAGATCGATCACTGGTTTTTAGAACTAAATTGCTATACTTATATGCTTCATAGAACTTATAAAAGGAGTCAAAGTTACAAAGCAAGAATACTTATTAAGCAAAAGGAAAATTGGTAATGATATAAAGTCAACGAAAAATAGATGATTGATTGTTCTTCATTCTGTTTGTTGGCTCTGTGTCCTGTGCTTTAAATTCCTTATGGGTTGTCATTTTAAAGATAATTTGCAGGGGGGTTGGAAGAAGGACTGAAAAGGTACATTAAATATGATATAAGGAAACATCTTAGAAATATAACAAACTAAAATCCCATTCACACATGGCTAGGCCATCCAAAAAGAAAGAAGCCATGTTCTCATATGGTTCACCTTACCAAAGCTTGCTTTCTCTGGCATGGGAAAAATGAATTTAAGCACCAAATCTTTTAGTATTCTGAGTATTCAGTTTTTAGACACAGTCATGTAGCCATTGCTGAAACTGTGCTTTGCACTATTAGAGTTAAAAGTAAGGGAATATCCTGCTTCTAAAAGTAATCCCTTTAAACTTTAGAATAAAATGCTAAGGTACAATAAAACAGATGTAAATCCATTTACCATTTTTCATTCAAAACTGGTAACTTACAGAAACCAAATAGTATTCTTATCTATCCAGAGGCACAGATTTGCTGAACAGTAAACATGCAATTGTACCATTGCTCTTAAAGCCCACAGACTCATAGGTTTAAAATACAGAGAAAGATCTGATCAGCTCAAATTTTCCTGTGAATGGAAACATGCTACTCAATGATAAGCTATGATCAACTTTTTTCTTCTGTACATAAATAACTTTGAAGGAGATTTACTTCTAAGAGATACCTTTGCCTTTTCTTTAACCAATTTTGCTTCGAGGTAGTTGGTATCCAACTGTTTTACAATTGCTCATGGGTCAGGTCATCATCACAAATCTTTACAATACTAGCTTTCTAAATCACAATGTATTATATATTAAAACTTTGTGCACAGAAATAAAACTGGGGACAATTATGTATTTAAAGTTAGGGCATTAAAAATTCACATAATACCAATAAAAAGAGAAACATCAAAATCTGTTTATACTACAAAATTCCACAATGATCTGATGTAAAACATAAAAACATATAAAGAATATAATCAAAATGATTAATGCTAATGATTTAATATAAAGACAAATCACAGGACTAGAAATACTTCCAAGATCAATTGATAAATGCTTATTGTTCAGAAGGAATTTTGACATACAAAATAAAGATAGTGCAAGAAGAACTGCAATCTATTTCTCTTCACTTTTGAGATTTTGGTTATGAACTGTACAGCTCACTAGAGATGCTGTTGTCAAATTCAGATTCCATTCAATGGGACGATTAAGGCACATCTTAATGGGGCTCAAAGGGCAACTTGCTGTATTCCCATCAGACACATTCAGTTTCTCATCAGTTTTCATTTGTAGCACGCTGGAAGAAAAAGTGTAAGGCATTTTAGTTTTACTTTGGTTTCAAAGTAATTATCAACCTTGTAAAAACATTTAGTAGTAGTAGTGTTTGGACCGCTAAACTTTAGTGTACATAAGGCATTTATTCTGAAAATACAACAGTTTTATCTCCCATCTACTTATTGAACTAAATACAATGAACAATGCCATGTAAACTGTGTAACTTGAGAGGTCACATAGTACCGGAAAACTAACACTGCGTATATGGATTACATCAATATACATCAGAAAAGATAATTAACCTTGTTAAAGGATTCAATCCCTTAACCTGCCCTTTTGTGGATCAGGATGAGAGCCACTTTGAGGAAAAAAAGGGATCAACATTTGTTGAACGCCTCTTATAGTTTTAGCCACTTTCACATGTTTTGTCTCATTTGAATTTCATAAAAGCCAAGGTTGGTTTGCTTATCCTCATAGTAAACATAGAATAAGTCTCTGAGAGTTAAGTACAAATATGCCTGAGGTCATACAGTCACTTGCCTGGAACTGGAATACAGCCCTTTCTCTTTTCCTTATGCTTGTCTACTAGCTCTCTGATGAGGCTGGAAAATCCTCAGGAATTAAACTTATGGCCAGTTCATCAGAGGAGCATGTGGTATCCACAGGATACTTATTCTTGGTTGCCGATTTCAAAGACTTTTTTACATTGATGGGAAAGTTGGCTTATTTGGATTTACATTAGGTTGGTCAGATCTCTTCAACATTAATACACACACTCTGTTCTGGACTGGTGTCTTGTTCCACAAGTTTATGAGCACAGTCCCATCTGTTCCTAAATGTTCCCACCTAGGGAACCTTGCCCACCACTCTGCTTAACCAAACCTTACCCATGCATAATCCAATCTCACATATCTCAATTTGCTCTTAGTAAAACATTGCATTGGGTTGTGAACTATTTGGGCTTCTCCTTTATTGTTTCATGTCTAATAGTCTGATAACTCCCACTCTAGATCTGAAGGAAAGGATGCTAACATTCTTTGTGAAGATAAGCACAGTGCTAAATACACAGTAGCTACTCAAAAATTCAATGAACATTTATAAATAGCCTGTTGTGAAACATCTGGAGCAGAGTGTTACTCTTCAAAATCACAAACGTGACAGTCAAAAGGGGAGCTAGTCTACTCTGTGTAATGCATATGCCATCCCTAGTTTTAAATATTACTTCTAGTCAGTGCACATCTTCAGATGTGAATCCTTACATTTATAAACTATTCAACAGGTTTCTAGTTCTTTGATATTTAACTATGGTTAGTTCATTTGGACTACGTCATTCCTAAGCTTTCTCCAACTGTAACTCTACAAATTTTCCTATTAGCAATGAGGCTCAGTGTCTCATATTTAATATAAGTGACCTGCTAGATCTGGGAAATGGGAGCATCCAGACTCCAGTAGATCCCTCCTTGCAACCTCAACTAACCGACTCATATGCCATTCGATAAGCCAAATCCGTTATATCCTGTTTTACCACCACTAACACCTCACTGCGTTCTCCCTAAACAGTCCCAGTCCCACAGAATACAATTTCAATTTGTATAAATTGATACTAGACAAAATGACAAACCATCAAGTAGCTTAGTATGCATCAAAAGTAGTAAACCATAAACCATTTTTTGAAAAGTTAAAATGCATGTGATTAATAAATAAAGTATACGTGACAAATGAAAGAGCTCCAAAATATATTTTCATATCAGAAATAACTGATTTTAAAAAATTACATTAATTACTGTTATTAAATTGAGATCCTCAGAGACCTCATTTTTGTTTTTTCAAGTTAGCAAAACTCAGATAAAGCTGTAATTTTTTCCTTCCTCCAAGGACTGCTAGTCTTCATATTTTTATTGCTTGTATTTTCAAAGCAAAAGTTTGATGTACACCTTTTTGAGAAACTCTAAGGCAAGCTATAAAAATACAATTATATTAATCAAGATAGTTTGGTAGGCAAGTATAGCAAGTATTAAACTCCAAAAAAGAAAATGAAGGCATAGAACAAACAATCATGGTCATAAATAAAAACAAATTTTGTGTTTTTTTGCTATTTGTTTGACTAAGATGTTTTCACCAGAGAATAATAACTACATGATTTTCCTTTTCAAAAAACTTACGGCAGTTTTCTTAAGTAACTTTTCCAGAATGGTATACTATAAATTTGGGTACACAGCTCCTACAGGTACACAAAACTATACTTACCTATGGGAATAAAATGTCAGTTTGGAAAAAAAGGCTAAATTTACTAATTTACAGCTTGACATTTAATTCATATATACTTAAAAAACAGTGGATATGCAAAGTTTGGGCAGTACTGCTCTATGGAATTCTTAGAAGAATACAGCTATCTTAGGACATGCTGGAACCAGAGGCATTAGACCATTACAGCTAGAAAGTACCTGTTTGTTTTTCGAGATAGGGTCTTGCTCTGTGGCCCAGGTTGGAGTGCAGTGGCACCATCATGGCCCACTGCAGCCTTCAACTCCTGCGATCAAACAATCCCTCTGCCTTGGCTTCCCGAGTAGCTGGGAATATAGGTGTGTGCCACAACACCCACATAATTTTTAAATTTTTTGAACAGACGGGATCTTGCTGTGTTTCCCAGGCTAGTCTCAAATTCCTGGCCTTAAGCAGCACTCCTGCCTTAGCCTCCCAAAGCACTGGGATTATAGGCATGAGCCACCACACTTGGCCAGATTTTATTTTTTTAAGAGATAGGGAAACTAAGGGGTAGGAAAATAAACTGCCCCTTTTTTTAGTCTTCTAAAACCAGATATATGTGGACTAACATAAGGACCTGGTTCTCTGATTAGTACTTAACTGATGTTCATTTCAATTCCATTTTCAACACCAGAGTCAATGAAACTATTTAACATTTATTGGGGACCCATTAGAAAGTGCTTTTGTGATATAAAGATGAGGAAGACACAGTCATTGCTTTCAGAGAGTATGCAATCTAAAGGATTTTCAATAAATACTCCTTTATATTTGGAAATTAAAAATTTGACTAGTTAGGTTTAATGTCAGGAATTTGCCGTATAATCATACACATTTGTACAAAGTGAAAAAATAAATGTTCTCAACTTTTGATGCCATTTTTATACAATGTTTTTGGTCTTTTGCATTTTAAAAATAGATAATACATTTGCAAAATTAAAAACATCAATCAGTGCATAATCCCAGCACTATAGGAGGCTGAGGTAGATGGACTGGTTGAGCCCAGGAGTCTGAGACCAGCCTGCGCAACATGGCAAAATCCCTACAAATAATACAGAATTAGCTAGGCATGATGATGTGTGCCTGTAGTGCCAGCTACTTGGGAGGCTGAGGTGGGAGGATTGCTTGAGCCTGGTGGAGGCTGCAGTACGCTGAGATCATGCCATTGCACTCCAGTCTGGGCAACCCATCTCAAAAAAGAAAAAATCAATCAGTGAAAAATGTCATATAATGGAAAGAACTGCCTATCAGTGCTCCTAGCCCCTCTTTTGGGGCAGCTATTACCATTTTATTGTCTTTTCTTCAGATAATCCCCTCACATTGAAATATGTAGGTATCTGTATTTCAACTCTCTCTCCTTACACAATTCTACCATTCTATATACTGTTATGTATCTTGCTTTAAAATATATATTTTGGATATTGTTTCATATTTGTACAATGAATTCTCAATTCTTTTAACAACTACATAGAATTCCACTTTGTGGATAAATCATAATTGATGTTATCAGTTCTCAATTGACAGAATTTTGGCTGTTTTAATCTATTGTATAAAATAGCAGTGATGCACTGAATATTCTGACATATGTTCAAGTATATCCATAGAGTTGATTAGGAGTAGAATAGCTGGGTCAAAGGGTGCTTTTACATTTTTGATATTATCAAAATGCCCTTCAGAGACTGTACCATTTTACACTTTGGCCAACAATGTGTGAAAATGTCTTTCATTCCTCTTACTCTAACCAATAATGTATAATAAAACTTACAGATCTTTGAAATCTGATATGTTAAAAAGTGGCATACCATTGTTTTAATTTGCATTTCTCTTATAAGGTTAAGCATATTTTAATGTTTTAGAAGCCATGTGTTTCCTTTTTATGTTTTCTTTGCCAATTAGGATAATCTTTTTCATGTAGTTATGAAAATTAATCCTTTGTTGTATAGTGATTTATGATCCCACTCTCTTTCCACCCTATCCAGTTTATTGGTTTATACCTGCTTATGGTGATTTTCTCATGAGTCCATTCTAAATTCTATGTCATTAGATTTATCACTCTTATTTCATGGCTTCTCTGTTTCATAAAATGATTAGAAAGCTGAAAGCAGCAGCAGTAAGTCATCTGAGAAAATGACTTTATGAATCTATACCCTGGATTCTAGTAAAAGCTTAGCAATAGTATGTATACAGTGGTACTCTTGAAAATACAATTGGGGAAAAGAATGTAAAGACCTGGGCTCAAGTTCGGACAATCATCAGCTTATGCCCTCAGACAAGTAACCTTAACCTCCTGCCTCATTTTCTTCATAAGAAAAAAAAAAGACACTTTCGCTGCTTACCTTATGAGTTGTGACAATTTAATGAGAGCCAATTAACATGCTTTAAAAACCATAAGGAACTCTATACAAAGGTTTAATTTACCATTGCATATTTTGGTGAAAAGAAAAGAAGTAGGAAGAGAAGTGCTTATCATAAGTAAGGCCTCTTCTCTATCAAACTAGTAAACGAATGGAGGTGAGGGTTGAACAAGGGCATGGATAAACTGAAATGCTTACGTAGGCATTTAAGCCTATTTTCAATTCTTCAGTAATCTCATGAGATAGAGTCTCCATCTCCACCACCTGAATGGTAGTTTATAGAGTATGTGCATTTGCAAAGTGTAAAAGATGGAAACATTTTGAGCGCCATAGAAATCCAAAGAATCATCATTTGTGATTTAAGTTAATGATTATTGATAAGTCTAATCTTCACAAAAGTAAAAATGTATCTAATTCTAATAATTTAAACTTGTTATTACTGGAGATATGCAATGTTCATTTCTGCCACGGGGCAATAAACTTGAGTGTTAGCTAGCCGACTCTTGCAGGAAACAAATGTTGGTGTAACTAAGACAGGTCTGAAAATATCACTTATAGTGCAGTAGCTACGTATCAGGCAGTGTACTAAAAGCCTTTTTTTTTTTTTTAAACATTACCATATTCAATCCTAACAGCTATTCACTGAAGATCAGAAAAGTAAAATGACTTACCCAGCCACACAACTAGTAAATGCGAGTCTCCAGGGCCTATGATCTATTATCTTGTACTGTACTGCATACGAACTCTTGGATTATTCTAATTCTGTCATGATACTGCATGTTAATACCCATTTTTTAAAAAATGGAGTCTCTCTTGTCACCAGGGTGGAGTGCAGTGATACAATCTAGGCTCACTGCAACCTCTGCTTCCTGGGTTCAACTGATTCTCCTGCCTCAGCCTCCTGAGTAACTGAGACTACAGGTGTGCTTCACCATGCCCAGCTAATTTTTGTATTTTTTGTAGAGATGGGGTTTCACCATGTTGGCCAGGATGATCTTGATCTCTTGACCTCATGATCTGCCAGCCTCGGCCTCCCAAAGTGCTGGGATTATAGGCGTGAGCCACTGTGGCTAGTCAATACCTGCTTTTCTATTCTTCAGAATGCTTAACATGTGAGATTAGTGGACAAGTGTCTGGTTTATAGGTTTCAAACAGAAAGATATGCCTAAGGCTATAGTTGTAACTCTATCCAGGAGAGTTAAACATTTAATGCAGGAAGTCTTCTCATGGCATTAACTAAATAAGGAACTGCTACTCATATCTTTCAATTCCTGAAGGAGGAGAATAGTGTTAGGGCATAGACTGACATGTTTTTGAGACCTAACAGAATATTCTTTAGGTCAAGCATTTCAGGGAACACAAGTTCATCTTTTCAAAGGGAGAAGTCAGCTGTATCACAGATAAACAGCTCTGGAACAAGATTTGGACTTGGGATAGTTAACGTACTTGATGCTGTCAAATTTGAACTCATCTATTTAACTCCAAATTCTGGATGAGGCTTACTTTCTTCTGGAATGGTGTCTTCTAAGTGTTACTGCAGTAAAAATTTACTGACTAGCTATTATGGCTCAGCTCTGTCCTATAGCTTGATGTCTCCACAAATCTATCCAAATATCACGATAGGGTTGTTAAGTGCACAAACCTAGATGGGAGAACCTTCATGAAGGTCACTTATCCATCTCTCAAACCCTCAACCAGTACCTACTTAAAATATTAGTAGTATATAAAAAAAGGGATGGTATCTTCTTTAAGGGTTTTGCAGCTTGGTAAGGAGGCAGGATGAGAAAGTATGCAGAAATTACCAGAATAAAACAGCAGCATGCAATAAATATAGAGTAACTAAGGACTGAGAGATTACAGAAAAGGGAAAGATTAATCCCAGCAGAGTGGGGAGACAAGGGGAAGAAACATTTGATAAAGGTCTTTAGGGATAAGGGATGTTAGTAAGCTGAGGCAGAAGGAAGATCTGTAGAGCTTGAGTTCTGATCCTGAGTCCAATCACTGGCCACCTAAGTGCACACTTCTTAATCTTTCTAAGCTTCAATGAAGATAATGAAAGTCACTACCTTTTACGGATAATGGGATTGTTAAATGAATTTATGTAAAGCACTCGGCATAGAGAAGAGAATGCACATAAAATGCCCAGCATTTTGACTGGACACATAATAAGAACACAATAATTGTGAGTTAATGTTAGCACTATTAACAAAATATAAGACAATCAAAGGTACCTGTGTTTTCACTGGTGATACAATATGGCAGATATGTGTATGATTTGTTTCTGTACTGTACCATATTTGGTTATTCCTGTAATTCTCATAAACAGATATGATGATTTAATTTGTATAGACAGATAATACAGTTGTTTACTTTTGAGTCCCTGGGCTTAAGGGAGACCAAAAGATCTACCCAGGTAAGCACAGTTTGTAAGGATGACCATGAGGTCTAAAATTTGAAAAAATCCTTTTTTTTTGGTTGGCAAACAGTTACGTTTAGATTGCAGTTGCTTTTTTTTTTTAATTTAGCTTTTCTCAAAATTTTCCATACTGATGAATTTAAAGCCTTCGGTAGATTAATTAGAAAGTTAAAAAAATAAAAAGAATTTTATAGACTTTGTCTTTACTTGTGATTATTGTATTTGGAGTAAAAGAACATTATGGTTAAGAATGAGACTTTGAAGACCAAGAGTCTTGGGTTATAAATCTAGATTTGCAATTTGCTACAGCTAATCTTAGGAAAATTATATTTACTTTGTTTTGAAATAAAGGTGATACAAAGATTGGCATTCTGGTGCATAGTGTGTGCTTAATAACTGGAAGTGTTATGACCATTAGAGCAAACCATGGCAGAAAACATCTACAATAAAAATAGTTTTCTAATGAGAAATGAGAGAGCCACCTGAATTTTTAGTTGAATGGAAATGAAGGAAATCATAGTTGGATTAATGGCAGAGAACCAAGAGTCTTCAGAAATTAATGAATACTGCACTGTTTTGAAATTCAGAAATGATCCTTGGCCATGTAGGAACAAAAAAGACTTTCCCTGAATTTCTTAATGAGCTTGTTTATGAAATTAGTGCAACACAAGTGAACTGTCCCTAAAGCAGTATCTTAAATAAGTTATTCAAATACCCAGTAATGATATATGATTCAGCTACCTTTATAAAAAGAATAAAAACAGGAAGTTTTAGTAATGTGAAATTAAAAGCAATTAGCAAGTTGTTGATCTAAAACAATGCCAACAAACTGTAAAAGGTTGCAGAAACTGACATGGTTTATAATGTTCTGAGACCCTGTTTGCATCTGCCTTTTTAAGAACTTACCAATGATCATAATCCTTTCTCTTTTTTTTATATACTATCAATATCAAATTGATTGCATTAATAGTCCCAACTCTTTACTCATCCTTAAACTTACTTTCTTTGCCCCATAATCTTGCAGTGTTTTTCCATTCTGCCTTATCCACGTGATTTGCTCTCGCCAATAGCATCTTAGCAAGTATGATGGAAGCTGAAGCTTGAGAAAAATCGCTTGGGCAAACCTGCTGAGTTAGTGTGAGGGACACGTGGAGCAGAGATAAATGTCCCACCTGATAGTCAGCTAACACCAGGACATATGAGGGAGCCCAGCCAAGATCAGATGAACATCCTAGCCTTATCTGCCAATCACAGACTCATGAATGAAATAAAAAATGCTTACTTATTTTAAGCTAGTAAGTTTTGGGGTAGCTTGTAAATAGCATTATTGTGGCAATAAATAATAAACCATCTCTTTTCAATTGAATCCTCACCATGATGCTTAACAAAGTACAAGGTCTCCCATTCTTTAAAAAACAAATAAAAAACAAGACTTTACTCAATCTTTTTTCTCAAGGTAACGGTCTTATAACTAGAATACTTTAAGGAGTTATCCTATACTTTCTGTCACCATCCTTAGCTCTTCATTCCCTAAGCTATTCCAGTATGGCTTCTGGTGCTTTTACTCCATGAAAATAACACTTACTAAAGCCACGAATGACACTCGCATTGATAATTCCAATGAATTTTAGTTTTTGCCCCCTTGGCAGCATTCAATACTGTTGAGCATTTCTTCTGCTATGGACTTGTGTTTATCCTAAATACATATGTTGAAGCCCTAACCTTGAAAGTGACTGTATTTGGGGACAGGACCTTCAGGAGGTAATTAATGTCCTAAGAGTGAAGCTCTAATCTGATAAGGTTGGTGTTCTTGTAAGAGGAGGAAGAGAAACCAGAGGGTCCACTCTGCCATGTGAGGACACAGAAAGAAGGGGGCTATTGAAGTTCAAGATCAACCTGCTGGACCTTGATCCTGGACTTCCCAGCCTCCAAAACTTTGAGAAAACAATTTTCTGTGGTTAAAGCCATACAATCTCCGTTATTTTGTTGTGGTAGCCCAAGGAGACTAAAGTACTGTCTTTCATGAAACTCATTGCTTTTGGCTTTTGAGACAAAACACACTTTACTCTTGCCTCTTTCATACCAAGTCATCCTACTTTACTTGGATAATAAAGCTTGAATTTCTCAAGGATGAGTCCTAGGCTTTCTTTTCTCCTCTATTCTATACACTCTCTTTAGGGGTCCTCAACCCTACTCACAGTTTTAGTCGTCAGTGATATCCTCGATGTTTCAACTCCATCCACAGCTTATGCATTACTTATTCAGAAAGGATTACCCTGACAACTCAACCTAAAGTAGCTCCCCCTAGAAACTCCTTTCTATCATCCAATTTCATTAACACAATTTATCACTGCTTTATGCTTTCTATTATTGTTTTTCTCTCTTACTAAAATATAGACCGATGAGAATAGAGATCCTTGTTGGCCTTGTTCAGTATTTTATCTGCAGTTTGGCACATAGGAACTGGACAAATATTTGCTGAAAGAATAAATCTGATTTCTACTTCTGGCTATGATGAAGTAATAGAGTAGCAGGGACCAGATCGGTGGCTTACTGCCTGGAGAGTTTTCAGGCTGCATGATAGGGAGAGAACCCCAACAGAACTTGGAAATATTCTTGAGCTGGGGAGAGAGGGACTGGAGTTCACGAAGTCCCAGGTGACTAGAATCTGTGCATCAGAGTATAGGAGAGAGATGGGGGTAGAGGGAGAAAGGAGAGAGTGAGTGAGAGAGAGATCTGCGGAGGATTTTCCTCGGGTCTAAAGATAAATAAATACTGATCAGTGGATAAGTATTTCCCAAGTCTGGAAAAGAATCAATGAAAAGAACCAGGTAATCATTTTCTGAAGGCTATATAGAACTAGATATAATTGACCTTCTGACACATGGAGCATTTAGTAAAGTCCTCAGGTGGGTACTGGATTGCCTCTATAGTGAGGTCAACTTACTTAGCCCTAGAGCAGGGCTCCTTTTTTTTTGAGATGGAGTCTCGCTCTGTCACTCAGGTTGGAGTGCAATGGCACGATCTTGGCTCACTGCAACCTCCGCCTCCTGGGTTCAAGCGATTCTCCTGCCTCAGCCTCCTGAGGAGCTGGGATTACAGGTACGTGCCAGCACACCTGGCTCATTTTTGTATTTTTAGTAGAGACGGGGTTTCACCATGTTGGTCAGGCTGGTCTTGAACTCCTGACCTCATGATCCGCCTACCTTGGCCTCCTAAAGTGCTGGAATTATAGGTGCGAGCCACCGCGCCCAGCCCGAGCAGGGCTTCTTAAACAGCAGCTTCACCGACATTTGGGGCAGGTAATTCTTTGTTGTGGGGGGCTGTGCTGGGTATTATAGAATTTTTAGTAGCATCCTTAGATTTTATCCACTAGATGCCAATAGTACCTTCTCAATGTAACAGTACAAAGTGTCTCTGTCCATGACCAAATATCCTCTATGAGACAAAATCATCCCTAGTTGTGAACTACTGTCTGAGATTAAAGGCTGTTCTGGCTCTGCCCAACAATGCTTAAGACTTGAAATATCAAAATGTTTCTTAATAAGTTAACAGTGTCCCAGAACAAAGCCGAAGAACATATAACATGGCAAAAATTCCAGTGTACAGTAATACAAAATTCACAACATCTGGCATCCCAACAAAAATTACCATGCATGCAAATAAAAGGAAAATATTCATAATGAGGAGAAGAAAATCATTAAAGAATAAAGAAATAACACAGATTATGAAATTAGTACATGAGAATGTTAATGCAGATATTTTAAATACACTTCTTTAGTTTAAGAAGTTGAAGAATGCATAAGCATGACATGGACAAATGTGGTAGATATAAGGAATACTGAATTTGAATTTCTAGAGTTGACATACAATTTATGAAATAAAAAATATCCTAAATGGTATTAATACCAGATTAGACAATGCCAAATAAATTATTAGTGAACTTAAAAACACAGGAAGAGTACTATGCAGAATGAAAATTAAAAAATAAACAGAAATGAATAGAGTATCAGTGACCTGTGGGATAAAATAAACGTGATTTACATTCCAGAAGGAGAGTGGAGAGGGACAGAAGTATATTCAAAGCAATGATGGCTACAAAATGTCCAAATGTGATTAAAAGCATAAACTGACATATTCAAGGAGTTCAACAAACTGCAAGCAGAGAAAACATAAAAGCAACCATGCCAAGCCCTTTGCTAATTAAACTGTTGACAACCAGTGACAAAGAGAAAATCTTAAAAGCATCTGGCGGAAAAAAAGAACATACAAAGGAGCAAATATAAGAATGCCATACCCACCTTCAGAAACAATACAAGCAAGAATGACATTCCTATGGAACCAACAAAGAATGTGAATAGCTAAGACAATTCTAAATCAAAGAACAAAGCTGGAGGCATCACATTACCTGACTTTGAACTATACTACAAGGCTACTGTACTAGTCCATTTACACGCTATTGATAAAGACATACCCAAGACTGGGCAATTTACAAAGAAAAGAGGCTTAATGGAGAACTCACAGTTCCACGTGGCTAGGGAAGCCTCACAATCATGGTGGAAGGTGAAAAGCACACCTCACAGGGTGACAGGCAAGAGAAGAGAGCTTGCACAGGAAAACTCCCCCTTAGAATAACCATCAGATCTGGTGAGATTTACTCACTACCACAAGAACAGCACCAGAAAGACCTGCCTCCATGATTCAATTACCTCCCACCAACTCCCTCCCACAACACATAGAAATTCAAGATGAGATTTGGGTGGGGACACAGCCAAACCACATCATTCTGCCCGGCCTATCCCAAATCTCATATCCTCACATTTCAAAACCAATCATGCCTTCCCAACAGTCTCCCACAGTCTTAACTCATTTCAGCATTAACTCAAAAGTCCACAGTCCAAAGTCTCATCTGAGACAAGGCAAGTCCCTTCCACCTATAAGCCTGTAAAATCCAAAGCAAGTTAGTTACTTCCTAGATACAATGGTGACACAGGCATTGGGTAAATACAGCCATTCCAAATGGGAGACATTGGCCAAAACAAAGTGGCTACAGGCCCCATGCAAATCCAAAATCCAGCAGGGCAGTAAAATCTTAAGGCTTCAAAATGATCTCCTTTGACTACATGTCTCATATCCAGGTCACGTTGATGTAAGAGATGGGTTACCATGGTGGTCTTGGGCAGCTCTGCCCCTGTGGTTTTGCAGGGTATAGCCCCCTGCTGGCTGCTTTCATGGGATGGCGCTGAGTGTCTGAGGCTTTTCCAGGTGCACAGTGCAAGCTGTTGGTGGAGCTACCATTTTGGGGTCTAGAGGACTATGGCCCTCTTCTCATAGCTCCATTAGGCAGTTTCCCAGTAGGGACTCTGTGTGGGGGCTCTAACTCCACATTTCCCTTCTGCACTGCCCCAGCAGATGCTCTCTATGAGGGCCCTGCCCCTGCAGCAATCTTTTGCCTGGGTATCCAGGCATTTCCATACATCTCTGAAATCTAGGCAGAGGTTCTCAAACCTCAATTTTTGAGTTCTGTGCACCTGCAGGCTCAACACCATTTAGAAGCTGCCAAGGCATTGGGACTTCTACCCCCTGAAGCAGCAACAACCTGAGCTGTACCTTGGCCCCTTTTAGCCACAGCTGGAGTGGCTGGGATGCAGGGCACCAAGTCCCTAGACTGTACACAGCACAGGGACCCCATGAAACCACTTTCTCCATTTCCTTCTAGGCCTCTGGGTGTGGATGGAAGGAGCTGCTGTGAAGACCTCTGACATGCCCTGGAGACATTTTCCCCACAGTCTTGGGAATTAACGTGTGGCTCTTCATTACTTATGCAAATTTCTTCAGCCGGCTTGAATTTCTCCTCAGAAAATGGGTTTTTCTATCACATTGTGATAAATTTTTATCACAGTGTGCAAATTTTCTGAACTTTCATGCTCTGCTTCCCTTATAAAACTGAATGCCTTTAACAGCACCCAAGTTACATCTTGAATGCTTTGCTGCTTAGAAATTTCTTCTGCCATATGCTCTAAATCATCTCTCTCAAGTACAAAGTTCCATAAATCTCTAGGGCAGGTCAAAATGCTGCCAGTCTCTTTGCTAAAACATAACAAGAGTCACCTTTGCTCCAGTTCCCAACAAGTTCCTCATCTCTATCTGAGACCACCTCAGCCTAGACCTTATTGTCCCTATCGCTATCAGGCTTTTGGTCAAAGCCATTCACCAAGTCTCTAGGAAGTTCCAAACGTTCCCACATTTTCCTATCTTGTTCTGAGCCCTCCAACTGTTCTAACCTCTACCTGTTACCCAGTTCCAAGGTTGCCTCCACATTTTGAGGTATCTTTTCAGCAGCACCCCACTCTTGGTACCAATTTACTGTATTATTCCATTTTCATGCTGCTGATAAAGACGTAACTGAGACTGAGCAATTTACAAAGGAAAGAGGCTTAATGGAGAACCCAGAGTTCTACATGGCTGGGGAAGCCTCACAATCATGGTGGAAGGTGAAAGGTACATCTGGTGGCAGACAGGAGGAGAGAGCTTGTGCAGGAAAATATGCCCTTATAAACATCAGATTTTGTGAGACTTACTATCACAAGAACAGCATGGTAAAGACCTGCCTCCATGATTCAGTTACCTCCCACTGGGTCCCTCCTACAACACATGGGAATTCAAGATGAGATTTGGGTGGAGACAAAGCCAAACCATATCAGCTACAGTAAGCAAAACAGCATGGTTCTGGTACAAAAGCAGACACATAGACCAATGGAACAGAAGAGAAAGCTGAGAAATAAAGCTGCCATCTACAACCATCTGATCCTTGACAAAGTTGGGAAAAACAAGCAATGAAAAAAGAACTCCCTATTCAGTATACAGTGCTGGGATAACTGGCTAGCCATATACAGAAGATTGAAACTGGATCCCTTCCTTACATCATATACAAAAATCAACTCAAGATGGATTAAAGACTTCAATGTAAAACCTGAAACTATAAAAACCCTGGATGATAACCAATGAAATACCATTTTGGACACAGGCCCTGGCAAAGATGTCATGATAAAGATGCCAAAAGTAACTGCAACAAAAGGTAAAATTGACAAAAGGGGACCTAATTAAACTAAATTATCAATAAACAGACAACTGACAGAATGGGAGAATATTTGTAAACCATGCATCCAGCAAAGGTCTAATATCCAGAGTTTATTAGATGAACTTATAACAATTAACAAGCAAAACCATATCATTCTGCCTTGGCCCCTCCCAAACCTCATATCCCATTAAAAAGTGGGCAAAAGGGACAGGCATGGTGGCTCACGTCTGTAATCCCAGCACTTTGGGAGGCTGAGGTGGGCAGATCACCTGAGGTCAGGCGTTTCAGACAGCCTGGCCAATATCACAAAACCCTGTCTCTACCCTGTCACTATTGTAAAAATACAATAATTAGCCAGGTGTGGTTGTGAGTGCCTGTAATCCCAGCTACTTGGGAGGCTGAGGCAGGAAAATCACTTGAACATGGGAGGTGGAGTTTGCAGTGAGCTGAGATTGTGCCACTGCACTCCAGCCTGGGCGATAGAGTGAGACTCCGTCTCAAAAAAAAAAAAAAGAAAGAAAGAAAGTGGGCAAAGGACACAAACAGACACTTTTCAAAAGAAGATATTTACGCAGCCAACAAGCATATGAAAAAATGCTCAATATCACTAATCATTAGAGAAATGCAAATCAAAACCACAATGAGAGAATGGCTATTAATAAAATACCAGTCAGAATGGCTATTATTAAAAAGTCAAAAAAATAACAGATGTTGGCAAGGTTGTGGAGAAAAGGGAATGCTTATACACTGCTGGTGGAAATGTAAATTAGTTCAGCCATTTTGGAAAACTATCATTCGACCCAGTAATCCCATTACTGGGTATATACTCCAAGAAATATAAATCATTCTACCATAAAAAACACATGCACATTTATCACAACATTATTCACAATAGCAAAGACCTGGAATCAACCTAAATCTCATCAATGGTAGAATGGATAAAGAGAATGTGGTACATATAGACAATGGAATACTATGCAGCCATAAAAAGCAATGGGATCATGTCCTTTGCAGCAACATGGATGGAGCTGGAGCCCATAATCCTAAGCAAACTAATGCAGGAACAGAAACCCAAACACTCATAAGCATTCTCACTTATAAATGGGAGTTAAACATTGAGTACATATAGACACAAAGAAGAAAACAGAAAGTGGGCCTACCTGAAGGTGGAGGGGGGTAGGATGGAGAGGATCGAAAATCTACCTATTGGGTAGTATGCTTATTACCTGGGTGATGAAAAATAATTTATACACCAAATCCCCGTGACAAGCAATTTACCTATGTAACAAACTGTACATGCACTCCTGAACTTAAAATAAAAGTTAAAAAAAAAAATTCTTGGCTACCCATGAAGCACTATATTATTATTTGAAGGTAGAACTCTGATAAGTTAATGATGTATACTATAAACCCTTAGCAACCACTTTTTTCTTTCTTCTTTTTTTTTTTTTAACAGCGTCTTACTCTGTTCTCCAGCCCGGAGTGCCATGGAATGATCTTGGCTCACTGCAACCTTTACCTCCCAGACTCAAGTGATCCTCCTGCTTCAGCTCCCCCAGTAGCTGGAGCCACAGGCACGTGCCACTACACGTGGCTAATTTTTGTAAAGACAGAGTTTCACCATGTTGCCCAGGCTGGTCTTGAACTCCTGGGCTCAAGTGACCTTCCAAAGTGGTGGGATTACAGGCATGAGCCACTGTACCTGGCCAGCAACCACTTTTTAAAAAGCAAATCAGGAGATTAAAAAAATTAATAAAACACACTGTATTGATCCAAAAGAAGGAAGGAAAAGATAAAAAGGGGGGAAACAAATAGTAGGTGGGATAAATAGAAAATAGAAAGATGGCTGATTTAAATCCAACCATATTAATGGTCACATTAAATGTAAGTGGTCTACTGAAAAGGCAGAGATTGTCACACTGGATAAAAACGCAAGCTTTGATTATATATTGTTTAATGTAAGAAATCAACTTTAAACATAAAGACACAAATAGGTTAAAAATAAAAGTATGTGAAAAGATATACTATGAAAATAATAGTGAAAAGCAAGTTGGAACAACTCTAGTATTTATGAGATAAATTATATTTTAGAGTAAGGAATATTTTCAGGATTAAAGAGAAGGTTAAATTCATGATAAAAAAGCCAATTCATAAAAAGTATCTAGCAATTCTAAATGCATATACACCTACTTATAGAGCTTCAAAATACATGAAGCAAAACCTAATAGACCTGAAAGGATAAACAGAAAAATCCACAATCACAGTTGCAGATTTTGATATCCCCCTCTCAAATATAGATAGAACAAGTAGACTGAAATTCACCAAGATGGAAAAAACTTGAACAGCACTATCAACCATCTTGCTTAACTAATATTTATAGAACATTTCACTCAGCAGCAGTAAAATATAAATTATTTTCAAGAACACACAGAACATTTACTTAGATTTGCATAGATTCTGGGCCATATAATATATCTCAATAAATTCAAAAAAACTGAAATCACACACAGTATATTAGAATTAAATTAGAAATCAGTACCAGAAAGACATCTGAAAAATCCCTAAATCTTTGGAAAACGAACGACACATCTCTATGCAGGGTCTTGCCATGTTGCCCAGGCTGGTCTTAAATTCCTGGGCTCAAGTAATCCTCCCGCCTTGGCCTCCCAATGTGTTGGGATTACAGGCGTGAGCCACTGCGCCCAGGCAACATGTCGCTAAATAATCTATGGTCTAAAGAAGAAATCACAAGAGAAATTAGAAAATATTTTTAATTTAATTAAAATGAAAACAGCAGAGCAAAATTTGTGAGATACAGCTGAAGTAGTGTTTAAAGGGAAATTTATAACATTATGTTCATATTAGTAAATAATCTTCCTTCCACCACTGTAATGCTTATACTTCTCAAAATGTAGTTCCTGGACCAGAAGCATAAGCATAAGTATCACTTGGGCCCCACACCATATCTACTCCATCAAACTCTGTGGGTGGATCCAAACAATCACTTTAACAAGCCTTGCTGGGGACTTTGATGCACACTAAAGTTTGTGAACCACAATGGTCTAAGTGTGGTTAGGTGTCTTGCTCTATACCTTTCTTCACCATGCAACTAGGGAAATCTTCTAGAAAGGAAAATCTGATTATATCATATCTTCCCCATCCACTTCCAATTTAAATCTCTGCTCTAAGTGCAGTGGGGAGCCACTGAAAGCAGACAAACTTCTTGGCACGGCTCATAAGAACTTGTAGAGTCTGTTCCTTTACTTCCTTCCCAATCCTCCCTACATCTGACATCATCTCTTTCTTTCTCTCTTGACTAGACACACTGGCCATAACTTACACCTCTAACCTGCCAAGAATCACATACCTCAGCATTTTTTTCACATCCAAATCCTTCTTCCTACCCTACTGGCTCTCTACCACTTGGCCTAGTTAATTCCTGCTCACCCCTCACAGCTTAGCTTAATGGCCTTTTGATCTCTTCCTTCACTTGATAAAATCTCCCCAAAATAAATTCCCATAGCACCACATACTGAGAATGCAGCAGATTTGTGTATTTACTCAATGTCTGCCTTTCTAAATAAACTTGAACCATCAGGGTAGGAACCATAATCTGGTTTTGCCCTCATTATTTTGCATGTGTCTAGCATACTGCCTAGCGTGCAGAAGACAAACACTTTTGAATAAATAAAAAAGAATGTATAGGAAGAGGCTTTTAAAATCTAGCTTTCTATGTCTGCATAACACAGAAACAAAGTAGGAAATAAATGCATTTTCCAGGTTGCCTGGCATTAGGAGAAGGAAAAAGAAGACAAGGTTCAGTTTAAATAAAACAAACACAACCAAGAAAGAAAAAAGTAAGCAAGACAAAATCATTCAGACACCTATCCTTGCCTTATTTGTTTGTAATTAACCTATAGGTGAATTCACTAGGCTAAACGTTATGGTAATCACAGAATGCTCAGCTCTGTGACAAGAAAACTGTTACTGCCCAGAAAAAAATGAGAAGAAAAAATGGTAGTCAGGAGAGCTGAACTAAGAATTTTGAATTCTTAAGAAATAGAGAAGGAAGGAAAAAGGAGAAAGAGAACATTTAGACCTTGAGGCAGGAATTTATTATGGTGTGAAGCACTGAAACCAATCTCTAGCAGGTGGTAGCAGCTGGTTAAAGAAGAAAAGGGTGACCCTTGAACTTACCTGAGATAGAGAAAGCAGGTCTGGAGGCTGCAGGGAGAGAATAAAGATTTACAAAACAGAATACAACTGGTGCTCATGGCTCCCCAGCACCACTCTGCTGGATAAAGACAGATATTGACCCATAAAGATCAAACAAAACAAAACAGCTAACATGTCAAATACATTGTATTGTGTTGAGGGAGGGAGTGGACAAAGGGGAAGAAGTGGATGGGGTGTTGGGGATGAATGAGGTAGAATGATTTTAATATATTTTTTAAAAGCCAACAACTTATTATTAATTTTTTTTTCCAAGCCACACCATATCAAAATTGTAATGATATCAACAGGGTCAGCAAACTTTTTCTGCAAAAGGCCAGGTAGTAAATATTTTAGACTTTGTAGGCTTTATGGTGTCTGTTGCAACTATTCAGTTCGGCCTCTGCAGCACAAAAACAGCAATAGACAATATATGAGTGAATGACCATGGCAGTGTTCCAATAAAACTTTATTTACAAAACAGGCCATAGGCCAGACTTCCAATTTAGAGAACTAAATAGTTCTGTTCTCTACAACCACTAGTATGTTGAATCTGCCAAATTATGTTTCTTACTAATTATGTTGCCAAAGTAAAAACTTGAAATATCTTCTAGATAAATTCTTTGAGTTCCTTTGTGACTTAAACATCTAACACAATGCCTGGTAAATAAAAAGTATCCAATGTTTGTTAAATAACATTGTGAAAGATATGGGGCAATTAGTAAACAGAATATCCTGAAAATTCAGTAATAGTTGAGAAAGCAATGGACTGTAAAATATTCAAGAAAAATTCTATGAAAAAACATCAAGACAAAGATTGTTTAGCTGTTTTACATTTTAACAAAGTATTATGACAAAAGTTAGACTCTTTAAAACCTAAATTCTTCTCTTACTCAATTCCTAAGAAAACTACAGGGGAAAATTCAAATGTAAACAGAACGTATCTTTATTAAAAATTCCTCAGGGGGTTGGGTGTAAAAAAAATCTTATTTCATTAGAATACTTTAACGGAGTCAAGTCTTAATCATTTTACTTAAAGTAATAGAGTTACTTTTATCTTGTGTTCAGTGTTCAACATATGTGTTAAAATGTCATAAGCAAGATCAGAGGAGTATGTGTGGTTAGTCTTGGTTTCCGGTAGTGGAACTTTCACACAGGTTTATAACTGATGGCTGATTTTTAACTAAGTAAAACCAGAATTCTGAATGGGAAAAACATAAATTCAGTTATTTTTGAGGATAGAGGGCAAAACAGAAGAAGCTGACAAACTTTTTTTTTTCGGTCATCTCAGAATTTGATTCAAAGTGTCAACTGAATTCCAAATTCTTATGGGAAAATTTAATGTTTTAGGATGAGTACTATTATTATGGTAGCTTCAAGTTTATATTAGCTTATTTTAGTCTTAAAAGTTTACTCAGAGGTGTCCAGAGTCAGCTTATTTATATTGAGATGTTTATCAATTAGGAAAAGGCATACACTTGCTTTGGGAACTCAAAAGACACTGATATTAAAAAGGTCTATATTATTTTCAACAATCACACTCCATTTTGGGCGATTATCATCTCAAAAATCATCTCCTGCAACTGAGTCTTCACACATCACATTTCCTGCCCTGCACCCCTCGAATCTATAGTGTGTGCTATTATTAGAAAAGATTCTCCAGAACTCTACTTTGATCATATAGCTTCTCATTATCCACAGAAGAGATACATTCTTGGCTGGATCTCTTTGTCCTGTTATCCCCACTTGGTGAAACTGACTATTATTAAATCTAAGGGCTCACCTTTCTTCAGGCTTACTTTCTGGCAGCTGAGATAAAACCAGTTGTTCAATCCTGTATTTTTTGAGATAGCTATTTCAAACCTTGTCCATACTCCCCAGTTACCCAACCCTACATACTACTCTTGGTTACCTCTTGATTCACAGAAAATGGACTCTAATATCTCAGCATTCTGCCCACAAATTACCAATTTGCCTTCCCACATACTGTACCCACTACCCTCTTTCTTTTTTAATTCTTTTTTTTTTTTTAAGAGAAAAGTGACCCTTTAGCTAAGACCAATCTCTCTAGCCATGTCCTAGATCCTATACCCAATAATCTACACAGGAGCTTCACTCTATTTCCATTGGTTGCCATCTAATTTCTGTATCTTCAATCTTTCATTCACTATCAGCTTTTTCCCACTAGTATATAAATGTATCTCTTTTAAACCTATCTTCAACCCCAGCTTAATCTAGCTAACCTTTTTATATTCTCTCCATTCATGGCCAACTATAGTTTTCTGTGCTAATTTTCTTTCTCTTCCTGCATTTAATTCATCTAGCCTTGAATATGACTTGTGGCTCTATTAGGCCACCAAAGCTACTCTTTCCCAACCACTAAGATAAACTCTTGTTGCTATATTCAATGCAACAGTTTCAGGCTTGTCTTAGTTGACTTCTTATAGACAATTTACATTGCCTTCTCCCTTCTTAAAACACATTTCCACTCCCCACACTCTCCAGGCTTTCCTCTTACTTCTCAAGTACTCTCATTAGTTTCCTTTTGTATATATCTTTCCTTTTCCCTAAATTTTTGGGGCTGGCTCTGACTTCCTAGGCTCTTTCAATCTTACAATGAGTAATCTCTTCCACTCTCATGATTTCAGTTATTTGTTGATTCACAAATCCTTAGCTCAGGACTTTTTCTTGGGAAACAGATCCCTATGTTTAGGAAGCATATTGATAACTGCTTCTTAAACATCCTTTCTTGGATATCCCACTAAACACTGCAGATTTCTCGTATCTGAAACTGAACTCCCTAAGAGCATTCTATCTCAGTAGATCTTACTATCATCTACCCAGATGTTCAAGGGGAAACCTGGATGTTTTCCCTTTATTATTCTCATCTTTAAGACATTGATTTTACTTTATAGATCTAAAATCTATTCTTTTCAATTACTGCCACTATTAGGGCTTAAAACATTTTTTGTTTCATTATCTGATACTGACCTTACAATACTGGCTATGCTTCCCTCAGCAGCTTCATGGTTTACCATTTTCCCACTCCTTCTGATCCATGATTCCTATTTTATACCTCAGCTCTGAAAAATTACTCAATATTCCAAATACGCTTGCTGTTTTTAAAAAATTTTTGAGACACCTAGGTTGGAGCACTGTGGCGCAATCATGGCTCACTGAAGCCTTGACCTCCTGGGTTCAAACAAGGTGTGGGCCACCACACTGGCTAATTTTGTTTGTTTGTTTTGCAGAGATGGGGTCCCACTATGTTGCCCAGGCTGCTTGCTGTCTTTTGTCATCCAAATTTTCCATGTCGTTTGCATTGCCTGAAACAACTTCTAATACATCGGCATCCTTCAAGCCTCAGCTTAGACGCAAAAATGTAGGAAACCTTGCCTAATTCCCTAAATCTGAGTTCAAGTTCCTTTAACGTGCTCTTACAATTCATCGCTCTCTCTCTGATCACAGTGGTTATCATCCTTCTACTGAAAATGCCTATCCATTTTTCTAATCTTCATGACATGGTAATTTCCATAAGAGCAACAACCATGACTTTAACCATTCTGTCCCCTTAAAGATAAAAATCCCACTTAAAAAATGAGATACATTCTATTTATTGAGTAAATGATGTAGGTCTTGTTTTCTCCCTTAGATGGAAGGGAACTATTTGAACCTTTCACAAGGCCTAAGAGCATATTGTAGGCATTCATTAAATAATTGTTGAACTAAGACTAGAATAGGATTGCATTTTACTGCCTCCTTTCCATGTGCCCACTTGATATACACAGCAGTACAAATGTGGTGAAGTATAAATTTAAAACTCATAAATTATATCTGGACAGTTCATCTCAAAATGTACAAAAACAAGATATCGGTGACAGAAGCAAAACTTTTCATCAATAGAAATTTCATTATATACATTGCCTTAGAATTTTTTCTAGAAAAGTCAAGTCTCTTAATCTCCAGTCACTAATTTATTCTATGAAGAAGAAAAACACATATAAAACTAATAATGAGTTTTAGCATCATTTCCAAAAAGGCAAAAAGAAGTATGAAATATCAAGAATAATGAGAAAAAATAATACTGTAACATTAAAAATCAGATAAATATAACAAATATTTCTATAAATACAACTCTATAAAAATAATGTCCTTGTTGATTGACTTAAAAAAAGAATGTTAAAAAATAAAGAAGGAAAGTTATCAGTGAAAGATAAATAAAACTGTAAGCAGAACAGGAAATAGTACTAGTAATTTTAAAAATGAGAAAGATCAAAAATAGCTCCTCATATGATACTAAAAATTTTAAAACTGCCCAAAAGGATTTTGAAATTAATTTGAAAAAGTAGTAATTAGGCATCTTCCATCTTATTTTTCTAGGAGGATCTCATATTTAGTGGGGTGAATAATCACATTAAAATAAGCTTGATATTTATTTATTAGGAAGATATGATGATTAAGAAGCTTAAAGGACAAAATACGGTTCTGTTGTAAAATGAATTAATGTATTTACTTCTGGCAAACTGTAACAGCATGAAATGAGGATGATAGAAAGAATTCAAAATGAAGCTTTATATTTTATTCTCCATTCATGACAGTCTTTTAAGAAATATGTATGTATATTTTCAGATGAATTATAATTAAAAAACAAAAACACTATCAGGTTTTTTGCCTCTCTTTTTCCTGACATGGCATTTGATATTTTTAGTTATCCCAAGAACAAGAAACAGAGGTTATTTTTTCAGTTTTGATTCATCTTTTATAGTGGGAGAATCTACTTTGGCCAACCTTTAAAATTTTAATCATTGCATGTTAGATACTTGAAATTTTAATCATTACTTTCTGAAATAGGTTTTAAAGTTATATACTTGAATAACTGAATCTTGGGGGCTGTAAAATCAATAACCTATTAAAAATATGGAATTAACTGCTTTTACTATTTTAATATAAGACCTGATGCTACCTATTTTAGCTTTTAAACAAGTTTTAAAAAGAGTAATAAAAATAAAACCAATACTTCCCCAACCCCCCCAAAAATACCCCTAAAATATATAACGATGTAAGTATATATCTTTAAATTTCCAAATGTAAAATCTCTGTCATGTTATGCAAGTAATCAATACTTCTAAATATCCTATGTTGTTGGAAAAGGCTACATTGGCAACTATAGTGTTCCTATCTTATTTTTACTAGGTTTTAGCAGGGCTGTCCAATCTTTTGACTTCCCTGGGCCTCACTGGAAGAACTGTCTTGGGCCACACATAAAATACACTAGCACTAACAATAGCTGATGAGCTAAGAAGACAAAAACAAAAACAAAAAAAAAATTCAAGCAAATCTCATAATGTTTTAAGAAAGTTTACGAATTTGTGTTGGGCCGCACTCAAAACAGTCTTGGGCTGTATGTGGCCCACGGGCTGTGGGTTGGACAAGCTTGTAGGGTCCCTGAGTCTCCCTGAGGCACCAATCTCAGGTCAGTATAATCGAGTGAAGGACGTAATTATTTGCTAAGGTATTCTGGTTTGTATTTTGAATTTGGCATTACCTTAACAGTAACTTGTATATGGTTCTTTCTCTCTTGCTAGGTTATGGATTATCTGTGAAAAAGAATACTCATCTTTGTATCTGTGGAAAAGAGCTCAATGCCTAATATCAAAAAACTACTCAACAAGTTTGCTGATTTACTTAAAAAAACACTGTGGCTTCAAATAAACAGTCTTAAAGTGAGTTCCAAATGACATAACAACTTAATGGTTGATATGAGATTCATATCCTAAGATAATATGTTGCAGTCTATGAATTTAACAGATAGTCTTTACTTCTTTTAAAACATGGTCTCATAGTTGTTATTGATTTCTCAAGAGAGTAAATATGCATTATAGTCCAGTAATTTTTAGTTACTTGGTTATATTTATCTGTCAAACTGCTTACTGATTTTATTAGATCAAATGCAAAAGAAGATAACATCTACATTGTTAAAATAATATATTTTAAAGATTGTCTCTATGTTTCTACTACATATATTTTTATTTGTATGTAATCTTGGACATATTAAGGGGTGGGGAAGCGCACTGGTACATTTAGCAGCACCTAATTTCATGAGTTTCATACTAGGTGCCAAGAAATTAGGTTGTCCAAATATTTTGGAAACAAATTAAAACTGAATCAGCTGTTCCTTTTCTACCTGTTATACTTTACTCAAGGCACCTACAATGAAACTTTAAAATTAAGTAGAGAAGAACTTACCTAGGGATTTTGAAAAATAGTTTGCCATTTGTCCATTGTTGCAAGACTGTCGTTTATGTCTTTTTGTTGATATTTCTGTGGTCTTCCATGGTGGTCTTTTTCTTTTGTTCAAATTGCTAAGAACTTCAGAACTATCAGGACTCTTGTCAAAGTTAACACATTTGCTTAATTTACTATTGTCAAGATGACCAACAAATTCATCAGCTGAAGGACTATTTGCTTTAGCATTTTCTATTTCTTTAGATTGATTTTTAAAAGAATTTTGCCTAGCAGAATGAGATCTTAAAGTAAAGCGCTTTGATTCTTTCGTATGAGTCTGATGATTATTTCCACTGTCAGTAGATTCAGGAGAGTAAATGATTGTATTTAGCTTAAAAGTATTTCTGTGTTCAAGACAGTTGAGCTTCCTCAAAAATATTCTACAGTCTTTTAAGGTTTTTGACCTCCAATTATTAGGACACACATTTTCTAGTTTTGGTCCCTTTTCAAAGTCTTTTTGGCTGCAATCTGTTCCATTCTCTTTTGCTTCTGACTTAAATTTATTCTCGAAACTAGTATGTATTTTGAAGTCAGGCATTGTCACCCTTTGCTCCAAGTCACCCCTGATCTCAGGTGGCAGAACACACTGGTTATCTACTATGCTTTTTCCTTGGAGTGGGATGTCAGCATTTGTTTCTCCCTCAGTCTTATTTAAAAATTGGTTCTGGCAGAAAAATCTTAAGTTTCTCCTTTTAGAGTTCCAGTCAACTGTCCCATGGTTGTGCAGCTTTCCCTCTCTTTTCCACCTTTCATGATGCAGCCTCTTAAACTCAGTCCTTTTTAATCTAGCTATTGCTAAATTACTTTTCACATTTAAGAGTGGAGAGTTAGCCACTTTATGCAGTATATGCAACTTCTCTGCTGATTTTGAAGGAGAAGAGAGCGCAAACTTTTTAAAGTGCTTTCTGAAGGGGCTGGCATTAAAGTCAGAATATTTGGTCCCTAATTTGATTCCCCTGGTATTTATTACTTCCAAAGGGTTCCGGGCATTTGCTTTTCTAACTAGTGAAAGAGACTGTGTTTCTGTTGTTTGCATAAACCAAGTACAGAGTTCATTCAAATCATACTTTTTCTGAAAAAGCATTTTTACAGGTGAAACTTCAAGTTGTAAAAGACAAGTTTCCAAAGGGCTTGCTACTTTGAAGTGATCATTTTCAATGTGTTCTCTTTTTTTATGAACACAATTTTCAGCTTCATCTCCACTCACTTGTACCCAAGCATTTGTTATTTGCTCAAATCTATTGTTTAATTCCTCTAATAAGGAATCATTTGAAGCAGAAGTAGCCCACCACCTGAGCAAAGGGTTTGATGAAATTATAGGGTCCAAGGATACTTCAGAAATGGGTACTAATTTGTTATCTTCTAAACACTTTTTTGCATTCCGCGAATGTCTGTTTCTTGAGGTATCTTTGTAAGCTATTTTCATCCTTGACTGCCTATGTTTTTCCTTCTGAATTTTATTTTTCTGCAAATGCAGTTTATATGATTTATGGAGCAGAGCACTTCTATAAATAAGTGAGCTAGAAGATGCTAATGAATGTAAGAAATGCAGAGATGGTTTTCTATCTCTAATAGAATGTCTCAAAGGTACAGTAGCAATCATACTTTTTGATCCATTCCTAAATATATCAGCTTCAGTGTGCCTTATTTTGTCCATTTTAGTGCACTGTTGGTCACACTTTTCATCAGGCAGATTTTTTCCTAACATACTATCCTGTTCCAAAGGAGGCAAGCAGCTGCTGATACTTACTTCTCTTTCCTGAGGTGAAGTTCTACTAATAGTCACAGATATGCCAGAGATTTTCACTTTTGCTGGTCTACCAGGCTTCCTACTTATTGCCAAAGGCTTCTGATTTGGTCGAATAACGTTCTTGGAAGGCTGAGGTATCACAGATTTGTTCTTGATGGGTCTCACGTATTCAAAGCCAGACCCCAAGATCTCACTTTCAGTAGTCAAGCTTGCTACAGCACTTATTCTTTCACCCAAGTCAATTTCGTGTTCACTAATATTTCTGAGACTATTATGTTCAGTTGGAAAATCACCAGCATTATTGTTTAAAGACATAATGTTGCTTACGTTTACACTTCTTTCAGAAACATGCCTTTTAGTTCTTCTTGACCTTCCATAAATGACAGTTACCGTAATACTCTTTTTATAAATACCTTCTTTTACTTCTGATATGAGAGATTCTGGGCTTTTCCTTCCAGCACTAAAGGACTCATTTTGGCAACTAGTGATGTCTGTTTGATCAATTTTAGGCTTTGGTGGTCTTCCAATTGGTCGCTTAATCTGTTTCACAACTTGGGGTCCTATTTTTTTTGGTCGACCTGGTTTTCTTTTAAAAGATGAATCAACAGCACTGCTTGAATTGTCCTTCGGGTCTTCTTGTGGCTTATCACTATTTATATCACCTATAAACATTGTAGAGGATCCTACGGTTTCTTTTGCATGATTGAATTTGTTTAGTTCTCTTTGAAGAGTATCAGTATCATAATGATTAGAGTGATAATTTTCAGAGTTTGCATTTGAGATAGCCTCATTTGTTTCTGTTTTTCCTTCAATTACATGATGGGTTGTATGTTTTTCAGAAGGAAGAAGAACATTTGATTGGGAAGTACCAACTGAAGTTAAAGTATATTTGACTCCTTCACTACTTTTAACCTCAGATAAAAACATGAGTTTGATAGGACTAGAATAGTTGGAAAAAGATGAACTTTCAACACCTTCATATTTTGCTTGTATATTTTCAACACTGGAAATCAAGCTACCCAAATCTAAAACAGATGATTTTTTCAGATTTTCAAGTCTTTTGTTATTCAAATCCATTGCAGGCATACAGTGATTACTGATAATATTGTTGGATGCTACCACAGATTTTGATAAGCTCTGTTCTTTGCATGTCACTCTATTCAGAGTAAGTGTCATATTTCTGTCAGCATTTTGGCCTTTACCATCAATTTCTATCAACTTCCTGGATGCTTTATATCCTTCTGATAATGGCTGATTATTCCAGGATTTTTGGGCTATATTTATTGTATCTTCCAAACGCTCCACAACAACTTGTAAATTAGAATTCATTGCAATTTTGTTTAGGTCTATATTATGTGAGCTTTCAATGTGAATATTTTTCACTGGGTCTTTTTTTGTTGTGGATTTGGATACTTTTTTGGCTTTAGGGGTTTTTTTAAAAACATAATTATTTGTTACATATATAGAATACCACCCTGGCGGCACAATATTTCGTTTAGTTCTGCTCAAAAGTCCAGAAACATTATTTCTCAAAAGAGCATGAGTATTTCCTAATTTTGGATTTTGCTTATGGTTTTGCAAAAAATTTTTTCCATCTGCAGATTTCTCCTGTGGCTTTCTTATGCTCATTTTCTCAGTGGAAGTTGTTTTAAAGCTTTCTGAAAATGCATTAAAAGATAAGTTAGTTTCTAAACTATGAAGAGGTAGTTGCAGTGACTGTAATGCATAATTTGGTGAAAATGATGTTTCAGCATGATTTTTATCTTGAAGGTTTTTAGAATTTTGTAAAGAAGGCCCTTGGTCATAACAGAATTCTCCTTTGTCTAATGCAGATGTCTCATCATTGTGCATCAATTTCCTTGAACTTTTTTCGGTGTATTTTCTTCTTGTAAAATTTTCATCAAGACTAGCAAGTTCTCTTTTTATCTGTAAAGACTGCCTTCTAAACATGGGTGAATCAGAGGAGTTGCGCATTGCAAATAAAGCTTCTTGACGCTTTCGAAATCTTGTCTGAATAATTTTATTTTCTACCTTTTTATCATGTTGACTCAATAATTCCATAAAACTGTAATCACTAGCTTTTGCATTATGCAAGAGAGATGTTATGAAATCTCCCAATTTTAAATCATTATATGTATTACAATCACTGCTAGATAATTTCACAAGGCTTGTCATATCCGTGGTTTCTATTGATTTTAGTTTCTCATTAATGCGATCCATTAAATCTTGAAAAATTACAGCAGTTTCACCTTTTTCATGATTTATAGTAGAATTATTGCTGTCATTTGAGAGTAAAGAATAAGAGTTAATGGATTTTTTAGTTTTAAGTATTTTATCTTCATGATCACTCTTAGTGTTGCTTATTTCTGCTGGTGTGAGAGATGGAGGCTGGTTAACGTTTGCTTCAAGTTTGTTATTTTCTAAGGATGAAATCTCTGAGATGGCATCTTTCAATTTTTCAAATCCTTCAGTTTCTACAGGCGATAATGGTGGGGGTGAGGGACTTCGAGATCTACAGGAATCTTTAAGAGTGACTGAAAGATCACATACTTCCTTTGACAAAAGAGGACTACGAAAAGCTGATTTTGTAGAGTGATTGTTTGGTAACAGTCCAGAACAGCACCTGTGAGAATTATAACTGTCTGCAATTCCTCTATTCACTACTGTCTTAATGTGTTCAACACTTACAGTTTGGCAAGATAAACAATGTAAATCTTTAATACAGACTGGCAGAGGCTCTAAACCAGGGCTTTGTTTTTCGTTTTGTAAACACCCTCTTTCTGCCAGCCTATATTCACAACTACAGAATAGACCATATAAATCATCTTCGATTAAGGGCTTTTGAGATTCTGAAGACACAACACATGATGTATTACAACAGCAAAGAGAAGCAGCGTTCTGCTCTTGGACTAGAAATTTCAACATAGCCAAAACTTGTTGCTGGTGATGTATGCACAAAGATTCCAAAACTTTGCTTAATGCTGATTTTCTTTTTTCCATTTTAGTAGCTTCCTCTGATTTTGCATCAACAGTTGAACTAAAAATAAAAATCAAACAAAAAATGAATTGCAGCAAAAATACCACTATAAGGAGTTACAACTTTAACAGAGTTTGAAAAAAGATATTTAGGTATTGCTGGACTCCTGACTCCTAGAAAGCTGCAATAATGGCATTTTGATCATTGTTTAGCAAAATAGATTATGAAGCACTGATGATAATTTATTTCCTATGACAAAGTATAAGTTAAAGCAAAGTCCTATTTTTGCAATATAACAGCTGATGATTATACATATGATTACATTTATGTATTAATAATGTCTAATGTTTTGAATGTATTAAGAATATTTAATGGAAAGTGCTTCAGAAGGAGTTAAAATTTTTATAAAGTAGTCATTTTATAAGTTATTCTGATACATAATTATCCGTCTACATTAGTGCAAATAAGGAAAATAAAATGTAGGAGTATAATCTTTATTTAAAATAGATATTTTTTTCAAGACAGTGAAAATAATTAATGAAAGAGAGCTTTCCATAATCACAAGAAAATTAAGGGATTTAGATTTCATGTAAACAGAATGTCTTTCCTAAGATTAAGCTGCAGGCGTTAGCTATTTAAAAATGAAATCTATTTTTAATTGATGTTAAATACTAAAGTAATTTCATAAAAACTAAAGGCATTACTTACCTAATTATTAAGTTTCAAATGCTGGAAAATGGCCCACTGCAGAAACTAACATACATCTAACTTTAACTAAGAACCGGGATTGCTTATCAACCAATACAGAAGTCTACAAATTTTTTTTGATTCCAATACCAGCAGCAGGAAGAATAAAATATATTTAAAGAGTTCTGTTTCAGAAAAGTATCTATTTTGATTAAACATATCACCAAACTCTGTACATGAAAATTGCCTTTCTTTTATGGTTTGTTTCATTTGTTGTTGTTACTAGTTTCTGATTTCTAGAAATTTTATTTAAGGTTGGAATAATGCTGATTATGAACTACTACTGAACAATGTATTTTTGTTTAAATACAGAATTATTATGCTAATCTATATTAAAAATTGTAACAGGTTTACTTTAAAACAGGAAATGGAATATTTTTATTTTGCTGCCTAAAACTGGTAGAGACTGTTTCACAGATAAATATGTAATATTTCACTTATATTTTATAAAATTATGTTATTTAAGTAGCAAAAATAAAGCAAATTTTAAACATCTGATCAAAATTTTCTGGAAAAAAAGATGACTTTACTAGATTTAATCAATGTTTCACAAAAACTAGTGATTTGACATAAAGAAGCTATCAAAGTGAGAAGAGATGTGAAATTACAATAAAACTTTTAAAGTCCACTGCTGCCTCTAGACATAAGAAGATAGGACATGACCCCAGTATCCTTTCCTTTAAAAAAATTTTTTTTTAATAAATGTTGTCCTGGTTGCGAGTACAAATGATGCAATTAACTCCCAGGATTCAATGAGATAGTCTTAAAAAATATATGTAGAGAGCAAGGGCAGGAAGAAATGATAACTAACAAAGATTAAGACATAATTATATTCTTTCCCAGCAAATTAAAAATGATTTTCACACATGCAAAGGAAAACCCAGAATGTTGTGAGATGCACTTCAGTAGTTTCTACAGTGATGTTATGGCCTAATAAAGAGAGAATTTACATGTTTCTTGGAAAAAATATGCTATACTGTATGTTAAAGATCAATAACCTTTCATAACTCTTCCTGAAATGCTCAAAGATTTTTTTCTGGTAATAAAGTCAGGTATGCTGTATAAATAATCAAAACTAATAACTAGTTTTTATATCCCTTTTCTGACATTCTAAGCAAATCTATCTTTTTTTTTTTTTTTTTTTTGAGGCGGAGTTTCGCTCTTGTTAGCCAGGCTGGAGTGCAATGGCGCGATCTCGGCTCACCGCAACCTCCGCCTCCTGGGTTCAGGCAATTCTCCTGCCTCAGCCTCCTGAGTAGCTGGGATTATAGACACGCGCCACCATGCCCAGCTAATTTTTTGTATTTTTAGTAGAGACGGGGTTTCACCATGTTGACCGGGATGGTCTCGATCTCTTGACCTCGTGATCCACCCGCCTCGGCCTCCCAAAGTGCTGGGATTACAGGCTTGAGCCACCGCGCCCGGCCTGCAAATCTATCTTTTAGAGTTTTCTTATTCAGTTTATTAATAATGGAATTTCAAAAATACTATGGTGGCCAGTAATTCCCATCTAATGCTGTAAGAACAGCTTAATAAAGATATAGATATTCAGATATTAGATTATATCTTATGTATCAGATATTAGATAACTAAGATCTCAAATTATAGAACTTCACAATACACTTAATTGGCTTCAAACATTTTCCCCATATTTCTTGCATATTAGGATCTTAAAAAAAAAACCCAGTAATAAGTAAATAATAGTTGAATGCACATATAAGTATCCAGTCTAGAATTTATTCTCAGGTGATTATATAAGGTTCTAAAATTGCATTTTTTGATAGATCCTTTGCTTTTAATGTTAAAGTTTTCTAACCTTTTCCTGTTTGATTTATAAACCAAACATCCTGCCTATTTTTAGTATGTTACTATCCATTTTGCCCATCAGAAACTTGTTGGACTATTTCTTCAGAAAAAGTAAATTTCTAATACTACATTGAATAAAACTGCTTCCTAAAGTGAATCAAAGAAGTCAGTGTAGTCAGTTTTTTCTTTTTTCTTTTCTTTTTTCTTTTACTGAATGAGTAAATCAATCACACACCAACAGTGTTGTAAATTTAAGTGCAAAAGCATTGAAGTGCTTTACTACAAATTACAACCTAGAAACACGTTAACTGAACAATTAAAATTCATACAATCAGATTTAGATATATAACAACACAAAGTAGGAACAGAATTACAGTACATTTACAACACAAGACAGATACATGAATTCATTAGAAAATATTGTAATAAATAATTCATGAATTATAGTGCAATTGATTTATGCATAAATATAACTAATTGCCTAACAATCAGTTTATATTAACAAAATCTGTCAAAATCAAGGCAGCCACAGAGTTGTACTAAATTACTGCGACAATGGAAATACTGCAATTAAAAAACAAATACAAGTATTTGTACTGTAAACAACTAAAAAAATCAGTCTCACTAAAGTTAGTATACAATTTAATATAAAATTGTCATTAGCTACCAGAAATGGTTTAAACAACTTTACTGAGCAGTAGTTTTCTAAAAACAGAGGCACTGTTTTTTCTTTTCCTTCTTTTTTTTTTTTTCTAAATATAAAATACTTGAGGAACATTCAAATAAGTAGAAAGCACATAGGGGTTGCTTTCACCTTCATTAAAAGTCTGCTGAAACTGGATTTTTCAGAAAATTGTCAATTAATAAATAGTAACTGGTAACTAAATTCATAAAGTACTTTGAATGTTTAACATAAAGGTCATCTTAATAGAATCACTGGGGAGAAGGGGAATTTCCCTGCCTTTCCTAGTTTGTATAATCAAAGAGTTAACTCAATAATAGAAACATTTTGTTTCTTTTAAAAGTTATGGGTTATTACCTATAAACTATCAAAAAATATTTTAATTTACTATTTCTGACCAAAAATAAATAATACAAGTACTAAAATGCTGCAAATTAACTATAATATTACCTATAAAACTACTGATTACTGTGAAGTCAATAGCAAAATGATCCCTGATTTATGAATCCTGTAAAGTTTTTGGTCAGGTCATCTTTTAAATGATACAAAAGTGTTCTGTAAGTTTCCCTTTACTATAAACTTCTCAATCAATTTATTAATGTAAATATAGTGTGAGGAATAAAAAAGCTCAATACAATATAAATATTATGTAATGCATTCAAGCCCCCAAAGGTTTCCAGTAAAATTCTGTATAAAGAGGTCAATAAAATTGTTTTGAAACATGTACTTTATCTTTAACTTTGTTTTTCAATGGGGGAAGGGAGAAATATACTAAATAATCCAAGTTCTGGCCCTCACAAAATATGGCTTAATTCTTTAAAAAGAAAGATGACCCTGACATCTGCTGTTCTGTAATCTATTATGAATATTTTCTTGGGGTGAAAATAATAGAGGATTCATACCCTAGTGTGCAGGTAACATTAATAACTGAAGAGGGTTCAGTATAGATCTCAGAGACCAAATAACTGCTTGGTTGTATAGCTTCTCACTCTTCAGTTTCTTTAAACATGTAAGCAGTTTTAAAATTTAATAGCTGAAAATCTCTTTAGTATTACACGTATATGTGATTATTAAATACACACAAACACAAGTGTAAAAACACAAGTATTTGACAAGGTGCACTTATTTTTTAAATTCAGCTAAAAGTACTCCTTTTGGACTTAGGAAAACTGGCTTAGAAAAATGATCAGAACCTGAATTTTAACAGAGAAAGGGGGCACTCAGAGAATTTTGAATACATAAAGCAAATCCCCATTCTTTATATGAAGGCATATGCTTTATAACATTTTACCACTACAGTTGCATACTCCATAAATCCAACAAGGATACTTTGACCCATATTTTAAAACTGCTATGTAAAAATGACCAGTCTCTCTTATGAGTCTAGTAAAAGTTAAAATGCACTGCCCAGCTTCTAACTACCCAATTAGTAGAGAGTTTACATTACTGAAAGTTCAAAACAGCTTCAGTGTTAAATATTTGTAAATCTATTCAAGACCCTGAACAAACTGCAAATTTGGTTATTAGCAAAATGATAATGTATCGCCCACCAAAATGAAATCTGCAATTCATTTTGATAAACTGAAAATGTTTTGAAATGTCACAGCAGCAAATATATTAAAGTTACACTGAGGTTTTTCAATAGGAGTGTGTCACAATCCTTAAAATTTAAAGTAGTCATAACATCAACTAACCAGCACATTTAAACCAAAATTATTCTCAAGCTTTTTCTGTGCACATTATAAACATGCTCTAAGTTGCATTCCAACTTTCTTTTCTAACCTTACACATTAGCTTATTTTTCAAATGAAAAACAAAATTAAATTATTTTAATAACTAAATTTAAATTATTTTTTGTTCTTAGTACTCCATCTTATATTAAAGGGTTCTATAGCTGCTGGGGTTAACTATTTGTCAGTTTTTTAAAGTATATACCTTATAAACCCCAACTTCTTGCTAAATCAACTATTAAATGATAAATATTAAATTTCATTATGCATATCCTTTAAGGTTTTCTTTTCTATTCCTGGTGGATGCACTTGAGTGCATTTTGTATTTCATAGAATGCACTGTAATGTACTAATACTGTATATATTAATTTTTCTTAGTATGGAGATAGTTGTCTATTTAAATTTTGATTGGTTTGACATACATACAACAACTGTAAGTATGTTGTATAGAATGTTTATAAACTATTAATATCATATTTCCATTATAAGATGGTTCAACTGAATGGCTGGAATGGTCTTTCACCAATAAAAATGTTTCACTTGACAATTACTCATTTTCCCACAACGCTTTATGCTATTGACTACTAAAGAAAACCTGAATCTTTTTCACCTATTTATACAAGGATTAAATACAAACTATCAGAATTAAGTAAGCAACTATATAATTCTGTCCACAGTGAAAACCCTGAATAAAACTTTTTTTCAAAAGGCATGTAAGTGGTTTTTGAACTGTAAAATTTCATGTCTCCTGTCAGAGTGAGCATATGTAATTCCCACATGTGTGTATATAGACACACAAATACACACCTGTGCACATACACACACGCAAACACACACACACACACACACACACAAACATTTTCCTAACAAGTAATCTACACAGGCTTGCTGCTGTTTTTGCAGCTGCCAGTCCCTGAATCTGTCATATTATATAACCCAGTGTCTGGTAATCGTAGTTTCTTCTTCGGAGGAGTCTTCAGTGTTCCAGATCTTTCTTTTACCTTGTATTCTAAAGTGCTGTGAGGTACCCCATAAATTCCTTGTGCTTTGGAAACACTCATTTTTCCGCTCATTACCATTGCAATAGCTTCTTCCATTATTTCATGATCATATTGCCGATAGCGGCCACGTTTTTTCCTGGGCTGCTTACTATCTTTTCGATCTAATCCATCTTCAGTATTTTCAGAGGTTCCATCAACTGTTCCATTTTTAGAATTAAGACACAAAGGAGAGAGGTCCCCATGTAGAAAGTAAGAGTCAACACTTGAGTGAGTTACAGGCCCAGAACATTCTATTTTGTTCTGTTTAGGGAGTATATTTTTCAGTTTTTGGAGAGCTGATCCTTCTAGGACTGAAGAGGTTTTGGAAACTTGATACATAACATCCAGCAGACCAGAACCATCAGGTTGTGATTTTGAAACAGAACTTACTCGAAGCTGAGGAATTTTTAACTGTACGGTAGGATTTGAAGTTTCATATTGGAGGCTTTCATTTTTTTCTTTAAATTGAGTAACCATTTTCTGTAGAGTTAGCTGATGGAGGTAAGTGGAAGCTGTTGGGAATTTTAATTCTGAGGTTTCAAGTAGATTGAGTTTACTTTTTTCTGTGCGCTCTGCTTGAGCTCTTGCCCACAAGGCTACTTTTTGCAGCACTGCACAAGTTTCTTTACTGTCCTTATATGAATAACTATCATGGAAATCTCGAGTTTTGTTTTTAAAAGATGCAGGCTTCCCTGCTGGTAAGGCTTCTAAGTGAAGAAGTAAAGTTTTTTGAGGTATGCCATAAAGTATGCCTGCTTTATTTATGTCCAGTGCTCCAGACTGAATGTCTTTCAAAGCTTTTGAGAGCAAACCATCTGCAAACTCAGCACTTCTTTCCACATAGTCCTCTCTGTTTCTGTGTAGTCTCCTGGATGGATGGAATGAAACGATGGTAAACTGATGCATGAGAGACTCTCACACAGCTATGGAAGGGGAGGGTCCACTCCTTTATTATACTCCTTGCTTAGGTAACATCACTGCTTATGACACTTTTAAGTCTGTGAGATGTAGTAGTTACTCCTTATCAAAGCAAACGCTACAGTCCTGGTAGGACAATGTGTCAATGATACGGTGGCCTCAACAGGCAGACCTTCCAAGAACATAAAATCCTAACTCAGTATTTGTAAAAATATTCTCATGATGTTGCTATTCCTCTGACAGATGCTTGCAGAGCAACACTTATAAATTTTACTTGTACAATTAGTGTTCCATTATAAAAAGTACCCAAACCCTAAAGGAGTTTTTGTTAGTACAAACGTGACGTTACCGCTAAACAAGTAATAAAAGAGTCAACCCCTTTAAAGGAAATTTGTAGCAGCAGGAATATTTCCAAACACAAACATCCCATATTTCCACAAAACGAATTTTTCTCTAGATAACAACTTAAAACTTGAAACAAGTAGATGAGTTATATTTGAATAAAATAATTTAATTTTAGATATTATAAATGTCACTTCTATTTCGAATGTATCACTGTAATGTTCAAAGTTTCTTAGACAGAAAGCTTACTATACCTTATGACTCAAATACTACTATAGCTATAGTTGAAACAAATTAGTCTACCTATAAGATTTAAATGTGACAAAAAAGCTTCCTGTGCAGTTAGTTAATGGGAAGATGCAAAAAAGTTGTAAAAAAAATCCAAAAATCCAACAGAACAGCATTTCACTACTAATTATTTATTTAATGATTAATGATAGCTTTCAAAACATGAAAGAACTTTTTGTGGTGATTACTAGATATATTAAAGTAGTCTGCCACCACATCTAAAGTGCAATAAAAAATCTAAACACTATAAACTAGTGTTAATAATTAGTAAGTACAGTACTTTTAGAATTTTTTCATTGTTTGTTTTAAAAAATAAATTACAGATTTCCCTTAAAATTGCCTCCTGAGTATTTAATTTAATATCCTCTTACTTGTCCTGCTTCTTAGTTTGTATTCTATGATTAAGTTGGTAGTTCATTTTAGTAACATGAACTAAAGTTTGGTGATTGTTCTGATAACTTTTCTTTAACAGAAAGAATAAAAAAGAAAGAGAAAGGACAAGATGAAAGGTATGAGAGAGAGAGACTTATGAGTGACAAAAATTCTGGAGGAAAACTACATACGTCAATACTACTCAGAATAGTATTAAGAGTTCTCTGCAGAGATAATTTTATATTAATATTAAATTATATTTCCTAGATATTGCTTACCCAGCCACTGAATTTTCAGAAGAAGGATCACATATGGATGACTCTTCAGATTTTATGCTGGTTTTCTTTGTAGAGAGATCTAACACTCCATCCCCTATAATTTTTGCAAGAGAAAAAACTTTATATTTGCAAGAGATAGGCAATCCTTACATTTTAATATTTCATATTTTGTTGATCTACTAATTCATAACACTAGTATTTGATGTGTGGCCATTACCTACTCATCTTAAATGGTTTTAGGAACAGGATATGACTGGGAAGGCACTATATAGGAAAAAAAGAAGAGGAGCTGGCATTGCCAGGTGATAGGAAGAAACTAACTAAATATATGATGTAAAATCCGTCTAAAATAAACTTAGTCACCTCTCCACCATTTTGTAGTGAATAGCCATTGATTGCTCATTCCTAACAGTTTTCCATTCAAAGCTGCCCAGATAATGCTTTGGGAAGGTGGGAGTGATGTAAGTTGTACAAAATGGAGAGAATAGAAAATGTGATAATGAGTAAAATAATTAAATAATTAGCATTTACTAGGACTAGCAAAAGGTAAACTGTGACTCTCTGTATAACCATGTATTTTCTAAAACTCACAGTGTAAAATTTTACTGTTTTAAATTATTGAACTGTATAATAGTTAAATCATTGCCTACATAATATATTGTGTTTATATTTATGACTAAATATACAACTTATAATAATGCAACTTTAGAAAAATGCTATAAAATAACTGCCTAGGCATTTGTTATTAAAATGTAGTTACAACATTTACATAAATAAAACCTCAATGATTCAGACATATTGTTAATCTGGCATGCTTCAGGATCAAAAAGGACAAAAATAAACTATGAATTTAAAACCCAGTGAAGAATTCCGTGAATGTTTTTATTGTTAGCTAAAAAACTAAAAGTTTTAGCTATAAGAAAAATTATTTAAAAATGTTTAAAAACATACTAATTCAACTGGCTTAAAATCCAACGGGGTTTTACAAATGTAACCACAATCAATCCACGAAATATGTATGTTCCTGGGCAGAAACAAAGATGAAAAATAAAACAAAACATCCTAGCTATAGCCTCCTATATGGACTTCAACAATAATTTACTGAGTGCTCACTATGTGCAAAGCACTATTTTACACATTGGAAGAGCAGCCAAAAAAAAAAAAAAGTCACACAAAGTACTTATTGCCATAATGCTTAGGATCTAATGAGATAATTCATACATCACCACAACCACCACCACTACCACCAGCAATTACCATAGTGCCACCGAGAAAATAACACAGAATAAGCTGATAAGAGTAAGGAGGGTAGGGCTGAGGACACTGCTGTTTTATACAGTGTTATCAGTGCAGGCTTCTTGATTTGAACAGGTCCCTGAATAAGGTTAGGGTGACCAACCAAGCAGATACATGGGACAAAGTTTCTGAAAGAATAGTCTGTATAGAGGTTGTGATATGGAATCACGTCTGGATTGTCAGAGGAATAGCAAAGGCCAGGGTAGCTGAAATGAAGTAAGCCAGGCCAAGAGTGAGAGATCAGAAATGTTGTAGGAAGAGGTTACACAGGGCTGCTGGGCCGTGGTGAGAAATTTGCATTCATTTTGACAAAGACAGGAAGCCACTGGAGGATTCTGGGTGGAAGACTAACATGATTTCAATTTAGGTTTTTAAAGGAGCCAAAGGTGGAGCAGGGAAACCTGCTGGGAAAGTGCTATGCTATTTCTTGTCATTTGCTTTCACACTTAGAGTTGCTTTCCACTGCCTAGACCATTCCTACTCCTCTCCTCCTGCCCCCCACACTCCTAATTCTCACCAAATCTTACTCATCAGTCAGGCACTCAGGACACAACTTAGAGTTGGTTGATCGTCATTATAGGTTACTATACTAGTAACATGATCTATAGTATTTAGCAGGTTGTAATGCTAGTTGCTCATACACTCACCAGTGCTAGCCACAGACTATAATCTATGTGAGGGCAGAGACCATGCATATTTTATTCATCAATATATCCCTGCTGCTTAGAATAGTGCTGGCATACAGTAAGTATTCCATAAATGTTTGCTGAATAGAATTTCAAAGAACTGGAAAAACTCAGTGTGGCTAGAGGTTACAGTCCACAGATTAGAAGAGTAAAAGGGGGAGACTGAGAAGCAAAGTACCTGGCACATAGTATCTTGAAAAATTATTAAAGACAGCTTCTTGCCCCAGTATATCCATCCAGTTTAATTTTAAGCTTAGTCTCTAACTCATCTGAAACCTCACACATCTCATGTATCTAAGTACTTAAATTCCCTCAAACGTGCTATGCAGCGTTATGCCTCTTAAATTGCAGTACTGTTTCCTCTGCCTAGAATGCTCTACCTATTCGACTTGTCAAACTTACACTCATCCTTAAAGCCTCAGATCCCCTGCCCAAGCAGAAGATGCTTATTTTGTCTCCGTTCGTGGACAGCATCCTATAACACTTATGACACTATCAAGCAATTATTGATTTACAAATCTTTTCTTCCATGAAACTGAATTCCAAGGTCCAGGATCCTGACTTATTCATTTGTATTATTAAACATTGGTAGAGTGCTAACACCTACTAAAAGGAGAAAGAAATGTTTCTCTTTTTTGACAAAATTTTATTAAGAACTTGAAAGACAGGATAACTGCTAACCCCATATTTATCACTTTATTCACTAATTTTGGTTTTGCTCATTTTATGTAAGTTTATGGCATATAAAACACACTTCCCTAAGTCTGTTAATCTTAGTCTCAAAATGAAGTAATGAAATTTCCCCAATTCTAAGCTCTCCTAGACTTGATATGAGCAATTTAAAATTATTTCATAAAACAGAAATTATGAAAAGAGGTACAGGAAACCCCTTTCTCTCATTTACAGATAGTATAAAAACTAGACTGCAGCTCTCTACCTAGGGCAATAAAGGTTTCTTTTCTTTTTTTGGACTACTCACACACAAAGCACCAAGTACAGCTCAATTTAATCTGGATGAGCTACATATAAGCTCTACTCCATCTTTCAGAAACCTATGCAAATAAGCTTATACTTCTGATTCTTTCTCTTTAGGAAGTCTAAACAATGACCCTGGTGAGAAATGCTTTTATCTCTTCTTCATAGTCCTTTCTCCACATCTAGGCTCCCTATGTTAAAAGTTTTATTCTAAAAAGAGTTGACAAATAAAGTAATACATTATAGTCTGTTAGTCTGTATCTGGTAAAAATGGAAAATGTACTCCATCATATTTCTGTCACATTGCATTAAAATTTTTTAATCAATTAGTGTTTACATAGTAAACACAAGATACATAAATATGTAATAGTTCTAAAGCCATTAAGAATTTTAAGATAAGTATTAGCTATCTACAGAAAATCTCACTTTCTGTTAGTCGTATTAACCATCTATGTCATGATTCCCTTTTTTATCATAAAGCCTGTAATTCAAGGGCTGGAAAAGTCAAAAGAAGTTACTCATAGGATTCTCTGTATTAGAAAAACAAAAACAATGAGAGACATCTTGTGAAGGATAGAGAAAGACCAGGAATTGCGGGGGTGGGGGTTGAAGGATATTTTCTTGCTCCTGGTAATTTACATCTATCTGAATGGTGATTATATCACTCCTTCACAATGGAGATATAACTAGATTTTGGGTATACATCATTCCAAACTATAAAATTAACTCAAAATATATAAAATCTGTTTAAAATCAACTCTTGGTCACCTCTCCCACCATTTTGTAGTGAACAGTGTAGATAAAACTAAGCACTTAGCATGCTATTACAGGATAACATAAACTAAGTAGGTGGGTGGAGGTAATTAATTCGATTTATTGGTATATTCTCTGTAGACTATCTTATTATACTGTAATTTATTCCCCATTTATTTACTGGTATTCAGGTTGTTTTAGTTTTTCACTGTTACAAACAATGCTGAAATGAACATTCTTCTAGATTATATTTTGTCTTCATGTACGATAATTTCTCTAAGATAAACTCTCAGAAGTGCTGAACAATAGATATTACCAAATTTCATTCCCACATCCTTGATAACACTTGGTGTTGTTGTGATTTTTAAGTTTTGGTGAATAAGAAAAGTAAACCTCAGGATTAAATGAACAAGAGAGTGTATTTAGTATGCCATTTATGTCAATATGTTTACAGATACATAAATAGGTGGTATTATTGTTTGCTTTCAAGGGTAAATAAAAAGCTCTAAAAGGTTCTTAACTGTATTTCTAGAAATACTTTTGTTCTTTAAGACAAGACAAATCAGAAGTAAATATGACCAAATAACACATTTATTAATTCTGGTTAACAAGTATATGATTATTAAATTGTATTTTTCTGTATATTTAAAAATTTTACTAACATTTAATAATGTATAAATACAACATTGTTTTCATTTACTGGTTGGAGACTGGGCATTTAACATTTAATTTAATTATTTCTGATCAAACACTATTGTAAAATGTAAAGATTTAAAGATAAGCCAATCCAATCTTTGAACAAAGTCAGGTAATTTTCTCTGTAACACTACCAGAATTAACTTTAAAAATGAAGTGACAAAATCATGACCAAAGTGGGCAATTTCCTGAATACTGACACTTTATTGGGTTTTTAGTTAAAATTCAGATTGCAATTTTTCATGTATAAATTGTTTTCTCTCCTGTATTTTCATACAAATTTCTGATAAAGTATGTATTCAAAAAGGACAACTGGAACCTTCATAATATAGAATTGTTTTTCACCCATTCACGGAAATAATTCTGTTTCACCTCTTACCTGGCCTTTTGCTATTTTCCTCTCTAGGAGATTCTTATGGTTTTGTTATTTATATTTGACTGATTGCTAGAAGAAAATATTAGTAACTTACATTAAACCCAATGTGTTTAAAACTATATTTTTCTTAGGTGTACTTAAAGTGTGCAAAGCATTTGCTAGGAACATTACATGTCTTAACTCATTCAGTTCTCACAACAACTGGATGGCAAAAATAGGTTTATCAATGTGCAAATTTTAATTACGATAAAACTGAAAATGAAAGAGAAGTGAACTACTCGAGAGGGTGAGATGGAAGAATTGCCTGAGCCCAGAGTTTAAGTGCAGGCAACATAGCAAGACTTCTGTCTCTTAAAAAACACAAAACAAAAAACAACTTAGCTATATGTCATCAAAAATCTTAAAAATGTTTACACTCTTCTAGGTATTTAAGAAGATAATATTTAACATAAAAAGGCTTTGTATACAAAGATATACCATAGATTACACATTTAAAAAAATCATAAATATTTAAAAAATGGTTACATAAAGTATGGTTCTTTCACTTGCCTGAGAATTAGATTTAACACCGTCATTAAGGCAATTAATAAAGCATGAAAAACTGCAAACATTACTGTAACATTTTTAAAAGGTATGATATAAACATCTGATATGTAGATGATGTAAACGTGTAAATGCAAATACTACTGTAATGTTTAAAAGGTATGATATAAAAATTTGATATATAGATGATGTAAACGTGTTTCGTATGTAAAACAAGAAGAACCCTCAAGTAAAATAAAATATAGAATAAACTGTGGCAGTAAATATACAAAAACGGGAACAATGGTGATCTCTGGTTGACAAAGCACGGAGCAGTTAAAACATGTGACTGTGTGCATGCACAGGCCTAGGTACGTATGCATCTACAAACACATTTACACACACTTTTCTGCCTTCCCCAAGTTTCCATAATGAAAAAAAAAAAACACCCACAAACTTAATTAGCAAAAAATCAACAAAGTGTTTAAGTATTTCCTGGGTTTATCCAAATTTGAATTTAAAAAAATTTGAAGCCTTATGTTTACTGCAAATAAAATTGTTTTTATTGTTACTGTTTAACCTATGGGGTTTCAGTCATGGGAGAAATAATACAACAAAAGAGTAGCACATTATTCAAGCCTTAAGATTGTTTTTTTCCTTCCTTCATTTGCCTACCTCTGGAAGTCAAATAGTATTTATTTTATTTATTTATTTTTTTTTGAGATGAAGTCTCATTCTGTCGCTCAGGCTGGAGTGCAATGGCACCATCATGGCTCACTGCAACCTCCACCTCCCGGGTTAAGTAATTCTCCTGCCTCAGCCTCCCAAGTAGCTGGGACCACAGGTGCCTGCCACCATGCCCGGCTAATTTTTGTGTTTTCAGTAGAGATGGGGTTTCACCACATTTGCCAGGCTGGTCTCAAATGCTTCGGCACAAGTGATCCACCTGCCTCGGCCTCCCAAAGTGCTGGGATTACAAGCATGAGCCACCGTGCCCGGTCTTAAATAGCTTTTTTAACTGGAAGGTTATTTTCTTCCCAATGTCTTTTATTTTGTACATATATTGCTGAAATACTACATTAATCTATTTATTCATAATGATAAGAGATCATACAAATCAGAGAAAAGTGCTTATGGTGAATTTAGGATGTAAAAATTTATAACAGCAAATTCAGGAAAATGCTACAGGTGAAATTAAAATAAGACTTCAACATTTCCACCAAATGCCATTTTATAATTTTATTGTAATTTTTTTTTCTTTCTTCAGTTATTCCTGCAAATACCTAATTAAAGCATAATTTCAAAAGGCTTCAAGTCATTGCCTATGAAAAACATTTAAAAAGCAAAACATTTTCTCTTTTATCTCCTATATTACACTGTAAAAAGTTTTAGTCAAATATATCATTTAAAACATGGTTCATATATTTATTACAACAATGTCATAGTGGAAGACTTTAGATTTTTTTTAACCATACATTTGAGACCTCCTTGTCAAGCTCATCCAAAATTGATTACTTTTAAAAAACCTTTTATAAACATGTTTTACATAACAAAACTACATCTAACTATACAGTTTAATAACTTTTCATGAACTCAACCTTCCCATATAAAAGCTGCACCTAGGTTACCAGCGTCAACCCAGATGCTCCCCCACCTCAATATCTTCTTCTGGTCACTACCTCACCCCTATCCCTACTATGTTGACTTTCAACAGCATTATGCATACTCTTAGATCCAGCAATTTCACTTCTAGGAATTTTTCCTGAAGTAAAAATTGAGTGTAAAACCTTTTTACATATAAAATACACAAAATTAATATGTGATCCTTCCATACTACTAAGTAAATCAACTTAAGTATTAAAATGATTCTACAGAAAAATACTTAGTAACATAAGGATGTTAAAAATACTAATTATAAAAACAGTTACAGAGGACATATATCTCATGTAGATCAGTGGGGCTGAGCACTGGGAGTGTGTTTTGTGCACATGTAGATATTCTTCAGAAAATGGTTTGGAAGGACTGAACACATGAGCACCTGCAGATATCCGGGTGGAAGAACACAGGATAATTGTTATTTTCTTGTGTTTTCTAGTTTTTATTTTGTTTTGCTTTTTTTTTTTGTTATTTGTTACTTTCTAGTTTTTCTAAAATAGGTAAAGCTAGCCTCTAATGCCCAGTTTGTATTGAAATTTCTTGAGTCCAAAATGTGTTTTTACAGTTCAGTTTTACAGGTATGTTCAATTAATGTCTCTGTGTTACATTTAATTCTTAGTGTGATACATTTGATTCTTAGGTTATTTATTTATGAGATGGAGTCTCGCTTTGCCACTCAGGCTGGAGTGCAGTGGCATGATCTTGGCTCACTGAAACCTCTGCCTCCTGGATTCAAGTGATTCTCCCACCTTAGCCTCCCGAGTAGCTGGGATTACAGGCATGTGCCACATGCCCAGCTAATTTTTGCATTTTTAGTAGAGATGGGGTTTCACCATGTTGGCCAGGCTGGTCTTAAATGCCTGATCTCACGTGATCCACCCACTTCAGCCTTCCAAGGTGCTGGAATTACAGGCGTGAGCCACCGTGCCCAGCCATGGTCTCCAAATTAGAGAAGCATGATGACGTAACTTTTTAAAGAAACTAGATCATGAGTTCTACTGAAAATGTTTTGTGTTATGGATTACAGATGCTCCTCATTTTATGATAGGGCTATGTCTTGACAAACCCAGCACAAATAAAAAATATAGTAAGTCAAAAATGCATTTAATATTCCAATAAACCCACTGTAAAGTTGAAAACCTGTAGGTTGAACCATCTTAAGTTGATGACCATCTGCACTGCTTTCCTGGGGTGTCATTTACTTTGCTTTAAAAAATCTCCTTGTATAATAATTTTGATAAACTTGGAACTGGTAATAAAGCAACTAACTCTCAAACTTTTGGATTTCATAACTCCTTTTTACTCTTAAAATTGTTGCAGACCTTAAAGACCTTTTGTTTATGTGGGCTATCTCTACTGATATTTACCGTAACAGGAATTAAATAAAAGCATTTTTAAAGTATTTACAATTGATAACAACCCTAAAAATGCTAATGTTCATGAAAAACGTTTTCAAAATGAGTAAAAAGAATTACATTTTACAAACAGTTTTGTAGGTCTCTTTAATTTCCAGCTTACTAGAAAACAGCTGAATTCTCCTATCTGCTTCCATATTGACTGTGTTGAGATATCACACATCATGTACCTTCTGGCCGAGTCTACTATACACACTTGTGAGAGAATCAGAGTAAAAATAATAAATATTATTAATTTTGACCTGGTGTTCTCCTGAAAGGGTTTCAGGGACTCTTATGGCTTCCTGACTATTCTTGAGAACCAATGGTCTAAGAATTGTTTAGATGCATGTTCAACGTTTTTGATAAGGATACTTCACAGGTGAAGTGACATATCATGAGGTACATAGTCTATTTTCAATGATGCTCAAGTGATCAGTGTGTGGTCTGATGGTGACAGTCTGACCCCACCACTGTAAAGTTCTTAAAATAATCTTTCCTCTAATACTGTTTATCTTCATATAGATATACACACACACATACATACATATATAAGTTTTACTGGTTTGAATTGACACATAATTTTATCTATTTATGGGGTCCAATGGAATGTTTCCATACATGTGTACTTGTACACATTGTACAGTAATCAGTGTAATGAGCATATTCACCACCTCAAACACTTGTCTTTGTGGTGACAACATTCAAAATACTTTTAGCTGTTTTGAAATAACACGTTATAATTAACTATAGTTACCCTATTGTACAACAGTACACCAGAAGTATTCCTTTCTCCTACCTAACTTTGTACCTGTTGATTAACCTCTCTTCATCCCCTTCCCCATACCCTTTTCTGCCTCTGGTAATCACTATTCTACTCTCCATTTCTATACGATAGACTTTATTTAGATTCCACAATGACAAATACACATATTGTATTTGTCCTTCTGTGCATGGTTTATTTCATTTTACATAAAGTCCTCCAGTTTCATTCACGTTGTTGTAAATGACAGGATTTCATTTTTTTATTGGCTGAAATAGTATTCCACTGTGTATATATACCATATTTAAAAAATCCATTCATCTGTTGATAAAGACATTTAGGCTGATCCTATATCTTGGCTATTACAATTCAGTGGTTTTCACTGTATTCAGAGTTGCACAACCATCACAATTTTAGAACATTTTCTCCACCTAAGAAAGAAATCCTGCACCCTTGAGTGACTGCTCTCCCTCATCCTATGATTCCTAGCCTTTGGCAACCAGTAATCTACTTTCTATGCCTATGGATTTTCCTATTCTTAACATTTCCTACAAACATAATCATATATTTGGTCTTTTGTGACTGGCTTTTAATTAGCACAATGTTTTTAAGGTTCACCCATGTTGTATCATGCATCAGTACTTTACTCCTTTTTACTGTTGAATTCTATTCCATTTTATGGATATACAATATTTTACTTATCCTTTCTTCAGTTAATGGACATTTGGGTTGTTTGTACTTCTTGGCTATTATGAATAATGCTGTTATAAACATCTGTGTACACATACGTTTTCAGTTCTCTTGAATAGGCTCCTAGGATTAGAATTGTTGGGTCATATAATAACTGGATGTGCAACCTTTTGAGGAACTTCAGACTGTTTCCAAAGGGGTTGCACCATTTTATATTCTTACCAGCAATGTGTCAAGGCTCCAATTTTTTTTTTGCAACTTTGCCAACACTTATTTTATCTTTTAGATTCTAGCCATCACTAGTGGGTATGAAACAATGTATTATTGTGTTTCTTTTTTGAGTTTTAATTTTTGTGGGTAGTTGCTGAGTATGGGGTATATGAGGTACAATTTATATGTACGATTAAACTGTTATTGACTATAGTCATCCTGTTGTGCTACAGATCTTATTAATTCTATTTTTTGTACCCATTAACTATCCCCACTTCCTCCTTACACCACCCCCCATTATCCTTCTCAGCCTCTGGTAACCATCCTTCTACTCTCTGTCTCCATGAGTTCAATTGCTTTAATTTTTCACTCCCAAAAGAAGGTGAGAACATGAGAAGTTTGTTTTTCTGTGCCTGACTTGTTTCACTTAGCATAATGGACCTTCAGTTCCACCCATCTTGTTGCAAATAAAAGGATCTCATTATTTTTTATGCCTGAATAGTATTCCATTGTGTATATGTACTACATTTTCTTTATCAATTTGTCTGTTGATGGACACTTACATTTCTTCCAAATTTTGGCTACTGTGAATAATACTGCAATGAACGGGGGAGTTCAGATATTTCTTTGAAATACTGATTTCCTTAAGGGTATACACCTAGCAATGGGACTGCTGGATCATATGATGGCTCTATGTTTAGTTTTTCAAGGAACCTCTAAACTGTTCTCCACAGTGGTTGTATTAATTTACATTAGTCTTTATCTTCTGATGCTGTTGTTTTATTCAATTATCTTATTAGGGGTAGAAAAATAGTAATATTTTAAGTCTATTATGCCTTCCATATTTATTAGCCAAAATTCTTCAAGAATTTTCTTTAAATGATTATTTGGTTATCCTGAAACACAATTTCTACAGAAAGATAAATGCTTAACACTTTCCTTTAATTGCTAATTTTCACAGTAAAGAATCGGTGTGGTATATACCTCCAATACAGACTACTGACTCTGAGGGACACTTTCAGTTTCTGGTTCTCATAAATGAGTACATTTTTAAAAATTCAGTATTTTTCATTCCACTGAAATTGTTCTTCCTACTGATGATCAAATGTTTTCATATTTGACCAACTGGGAACTTTTAATATTGACTCCTGTATTCTTTTAACAAATTAGTATTTGGGCTTCCTTGCCTGCTGGCAAGGAAGATGTTCCAGGCTCATCCTGTACATTTCCTAGTCCAAACCTGAAGTCCAAAGAGGCTTGCTTCCTTTTAAAGGGAAATAATGTTTAGAGACCCCATTCTAGGTTTAGGTTCAATGTCACTGAGTTTTCACTGCTTTTAGGCTATTTCAGTGGTGAGATGAGGAAATGTGTATTTTTGAAAATAATTCATGTTTTGCACTGCGTTTCCAATCCACATGTAATATAAGGTTTTTAACTTGATGCTGACTGCTTCTTCTCTTACACTGAAAATACTGGTTTCCTAATGATGTTAACATGATTATATATTTAATTTGTTCTATAGACTCAAAAAATAATGACAATATTATTACTAGTATTAGCAAAAAAAGGTTTAAGAGTTCTTTAAAGTATTTTTTTGCCCTTAGAGTATATTCTATTACCGTTGTAATGTATTTCACTAAGAATGTATAGTCAAAATACTGGCTAAAATCATTTGATGTAATTCTTTTCTCAATGTTATGTTACTAACATTATGTTACTAATTTTACTAATTTGACCCAGCCAGGTTTGTTAAATTCTACTTCAAATTTTGAAGATTTTTTTTTTTTTTTTTTTTTTTTTGAGACAAGAGTCTTGCTCTCTCACCAGGCTGGAGTGTAGTGGCGCAATCTTAGCTCACTGCAACCTCTGCTGCCTCCCAGGTTCAAGCGATTCCTCTGCCTCAGAGGCCTCTCCAGTAACTTGGACTACAGGCACATGCACCACACCCAGCTAATTTTTTGTATTTTAGTAGAGATGGGGTTTCAACATGTTGGCCACGATCTCCGGACCTCGTGATCCACCCGCCTTGGCCTCCCAAAGCGCTGGGATTACAAGCACGAGTCACCATGTCCGGCCACTGGATTGCTCTACTTTTAAAAAATTTTTACCCTTTGGAATATGCAGAATATAAATAACAAGGTCTATTCAGAGCACTTCTATTCCTGTCTCATCTGCCTCATTTACTTCATTCCCTTCTGGGTAACCATGTTCATTATCATTAGTTTTTGGCTTATCTTCCCCATTTTTCTACACAAAAGACAGCATGTAATATATGCCATTTTTGCATCTTGCTTTTTATTATCTAACAAGAAAACCTGGAAATTCACTATCAAGAGATCATTCTCATACCCCACTTTTTTTTTTCGATGTTTGTCTTCCATTTTATGAATATAAATAATTGAACTAACCACGATACTATTGATAGATATTTAGATTATTTTCCAATGTCCTGCTATTCAAATAATGTCACAGTGAATAACCCTGAATGCATATCATTCCGTATCTGTGCAGGTGTAATTAAAGGCTTGATTTCCTGAAATGAGACTGCTAGGTCAAAGGACAAATGTTTATAAAATGTAACAGATATTGTCAATTCTTCCGTAAGGACTGTACCAGTTTGTATTTCCAGTAATGCATGAAAACGACTGTTACTTAACAACTTTGTATAAACAAACAGTGTATATAGCTAAACTTGACTTTTTATCATGTGACAGGTGTGAATCACACAAGTATGGCTGATACTATTTTTCTATGTTTAAGGACTTTTAAAATTTCTTCTATGAACTGACAGTATAATTATGCTCATTTTTCTATCAGGTTGTTAATCTTTTACATTTCAATTTTTTGAAACACTTAGATTAGAATCATTAGTTTTTTAATCTTATAAGGTACAAATATTTCATAGACTACCATTGTCTTCTGATTTTTCTAATAGTGCTTTCTTCTGTGTCATGCAGAAGTTTCTCTTGTTTATACATTGGAATTTATCATTTTATTATTGTTAAGGTGATATTCTAGCTAAGATAGAAATGATGAACAGGGGCAAGCGAAAGGAAACAAGAATATCTGAAGATAGAGTAATCCAGGCAAAGGGATCAGCAATGATGAAGGCCCTGAAGAGTGAGGTTGGCGAGTGTCAGATGTAGACAGCATGACTTGAACCTAGGCCAGGAAGAGAAGGAAAGGAACAAGTCCAGAGAGGTAGGCAAGGACAAAATCTTGGCAGAACCTAATAAGTCATCAAAAAATATATAAGTTTTGTCCTTAATTTAACAGAAAACTAAGAGGAAGATTAAATACAGAATATCAGCTTTATTCAAACTGGGCATAAGAACCCAATTTTGGCTACTGATAAATTCAAGGTTATAAGGTAGATATGAAAGTTATCTCTTTGGGAAGAGAATACCTGGAGAAATTACAAGGGAAAAGAAAAAAAAAAACAATGAATTGACACTTGGAAACCCATGGGGTTGGTTATCAACTTTATATTATATGAATAGTTAACACAAACTGTTGCATGCACCAAATTACTTAAAATAATATATAAAATTACCTTCAGGCTGTTTGTATAAGGTATATATGAAACAAATGAATTTTAGGTTTAGACTTGGGCCCCATCCACAAGATATCTCATTATGTGTATGCAGATATTCCAAAATAAGATCAAAATCTGAAACACTTCTGGTCCCAAGCATTTTAGGTAAGGAATACTTAATCTATACAACAAAGTTCTGTAAAAAATTGAACAGCAACAGAGAACACTAATTTCTTTTTTCTTCTTTTTATTTTTGCTTCATATACCTAATTAAGTTAGTCAAGTGACATTTCAGACGGTAACACTTATGAAACTTCTGAATTTAAAGTGCATGATTTTTTAAAATGACATTTTTTACAAAACAGAAAAAAGAAAAATCCAGCTTATATATATTGTAACAATTATATTTATCGACATTCTATAATCTCATTTTATTAAAAAAGCTTTGAACAATCTTTTGGTTTTCACCTGACTGAGACAATCTTCATACAGTTCCTCAAACATATCAGATATATTCCTGCCCTGAGTTTTGATATTTTGTAATTATATTTGGTATTTCTTCTGACTTAAATGCCCCAACCTCAAATCTTCATGGAAGACTTCCTCTCATTATTCATGTCTCAGCTCAAACTCACTTCTTCATGTAGGTCTTCCTGAACCATCTTATATAAAATAACCCTCCCAGTCACTTATTTTGATATCTTGCTTAGTGACTCTTTTGGAAAATTATGGGCATGCTGATAAGCATATTTGGAAAACGTAACTTCTGGAAATGGAAAGTATAATGACAAATTAGAAACTCAAGACACAGGTTAAATTGTGATTAAAATAGCTTGAAAAACAATTAGTAAATTGGGAAATATTTCTGAATAAACTAATCATGATATTACACAGAAACAAAAAGTTGGAAATATGAAAAGGAAGATAAGAGATAGGGAGGATAAAAGAAGAAGATCAAAAATATGTTTCAATGGATTTTGACAGGAAATAAAGTGAGTAAAAATATATTTGAACAGATAATGGCTGGAAAATGTCCCCAACTGATGAGAGATCTGTCCTTAGTTTTAGAAACCATGTAACTCCTAAGTAGAATAAAGAAATCTGCTTCCCTGTCACCTCATCAAACTGGATGTGACCTGTGCCACCTTGTTGGATTGCCAGAATGTAGATAAAAATGTACTTTTTTAAAAAAGATATATACTTGCTACTTGATAAGGACAGAACATCATTCTAGTTTCATGTTTAATTTGAATTAAATATATTCTGTGGTTTATATGAAGAAAAAGAAATCTGCTTCCAAACATATCTAAGACACCTGCAGAATGCCACAAACAAAACAGAGAAGAGCGAGAGAGTGCCCAAAAGTAGAGTGTGTAAAGTTCCCTATGAGGAAAAGACTATTAACTGGCAGTCACACAATCATAGCAAAAAGACAGTTATGTGCCCAGACAAAAGATCTTTTAAGAACAAAAGTGAAAAAGAAAAAGAAATATAAAACCAAAAAAAAAACAAAAAAACCCTGAGAGTTTACTACCAATAAACCTTTATTTAAGGAATGCCCAATCCCAGAGGAATACATGAAATATATGAAGGAATGATGAGCAAAGGAGATGATAATCAGGTATGTAATACTCAACAAAAATTGATGATATAAAACAAATGGTTGTGTTTAAGTTGTGGGGTCACAAGAAGGGAAACAGCATTGAAGATGGCTGTAAGTGTCAAAGCAGGTAACTCTAAATTTCTATTAACTATACCTTTAAAACATTTGAGGGTAACTACAAACAGAATAGCAGTAGAGTATATAACTTCAAAATAGGTAAAGAAGGAAAAGTGAGGAAATTCAATCCAAAAGAAAATAAGGAGGAAAAAAGCATAACAATACAAATAGCAGATAATAAGATGGTTGAAACAAATAATTACAAGGGTAAAAAATGCCACAAAACAATATATGATATTGTATGAAAATACAGTAAGAATCCCAAGCTAAATAAGAGTAAGAATATCAACATGTGTGTCTGTGTACATCCAATTTGGAAGGTATGGGGGAAGTTTACCTAAGAAAGTAATGTTTAAAAGGAGACCTGGAAGAAAGATAGTATGTATTTAACAAAAAAACTGACTGGGGGTAGAAGGTAGCTTTATTGTTGGTGTTCTGAGGTTCTGAGAGTGTATGCCATATGCAAGAAAATGAGAAAAAGCCAGTATGAAGACTAAAGAAAGAGAGACACAAGATGCAGCTGGATACGTGGGCAGGGGCTGGTTCCCGGAGTTTAGGATTTTAGACGTTATCTAAAGGGCAATATGAAGCCATTAAAGGGTTTTCAGCAGGAGAGTGTAGGCCTAGATCTGTATTTTAAAATATCACCTGTTTCTTCTATCCCTGCAGTCAGAGAAGGTTAGATAAGGGACACAGGACCACCTAGACATATGTTTTATTTTTTAGGTCGACTAAAACATGGCAAATTCCCAAGCATGGAATATAACATTTTTTCCACATGTTTTTTGCCACAGAAAACAAAAGCTCAGCATAGAAAAACAAGATAGACAATTTCATTAGTGAATATAGAAAAATTTTTAAACTGAACTTTAAAAGTTCTTTAGTGATTTCCAAACAGAATTATAAAACTTAATTTATAAACCACATATTTAAGCCTACATAACATCATAAAACTATACATGGCTCTCTTACAAATAGTAACACCTACCTTAATCACAGCCAAGAAAGCAGAACAGTGGCGGTGGCAGCAGCAACAAAGGATACTTAATAACAACTAAATATGATGCTGAAATTCATTTATTTTATTCATATAGTCTCTCAAATAGTCACTGGAAGCCGACTTAGTATTAGTCCTATACATAATTTGTTAAAAAGAAATTTAAACTAGAAGTTGTAAGTTCTATAGTTTACCCTACTGATAACATTTTGAAGTAATTAAAAAAAAATCTTACTTATCTCAATTAAGAGAAAATAATCCTAAAAATTTCAAAATCATTATATGGTGGTGCAACTGTTAATGTCCATTATTATGACACAATGTTCCACATCGAGTTTTGAAAAGCATTAAAAAGTACAGTGCAGAATATTTTCCAACCAAAGTGTTTAAAATAAAAAATTTCATTGTGAAAACATCATGAATGCCATGGTCAAGTCACAATTCTCATTTTAGTTATCAGTGGCATTTGAGGATGATGAATATTTTTAATTTACTAAATAAATCTGATATACCGTAGACCATATCAAGCACTGGAGACATAAAAGTGAAAAAAGACAAGTTTCCTGCTCCCAAAGGTAGATTACAATGGAGGGATAAACATGCAAACAATTACAATGCATTGAGAAGTTTACTATAATGAAAGTTCTACCAGAATACTCATTGGATCTTACGGTAGAAAACTGCATCAACAAAGTCAATGAAGTATTGCTGTTCCATCTCTGCCCATATCCATTCTTGTTCTGTACTGGATTTGCCTAGTCTTCACAGTTGTTACAGTAATGATAAAGGTCAAGTTGCAAATTTCTTCTTGTACGCTGGAATTTGTGAGAAGTTTTTACTCTGGCCCCAGATTAAAACTGATATTTAAGAAATATATACCTGACACACTTATGTTATTTATACTTGTTTTTTAACTCAATGTACTAGGAAAAAAAAAAGAATCCTGGGTATGGGCAATACATGCCTTACCTTCCTACCAGTTTCTGAAGCTCAGAGTATTTATACAAATCCGAAGAATTTAAAATGTACAAAGAAATATCCTCTAGTATTTGAAATGCCTGGATAGAATAGTACAATGGAGATGAAAATACCCATGTTTTCCTCAGGGTAACCATATTTTAAGTCAGTATAGAGTTGTGAAAGAGAAAGGCAATAACAATGAGGAAGATGGAAACTGACTTATGAAGAACAATTAAGAAAGCTGAAAAGAGTTGCATGGAAAACAGACATTTGAAGAATCGTAAGTTTCAACAAATATTTACAGCATTACTATGTCAAAGGACTAGAGTTTCTCATATTGGTGCACAAAATAAAAACAAAGCAAAACAGAAGAAAACCCTAAAGGTTATCATGGAAAAGAAAAGTCTTAGAGATGTAATAATTTTTACAAGTATTTACAGTAAAGTAAAATGCTGTTGCAGATGAAAAAATATAAAACAATGAGTATATACTTCATAGCTATGAGGTTAACTATTAGAGTTGCCAAAGATTTTCTGTAAATACTTAGAGGCTGAATTACTATCTCTTACAGAATAAAAGAATCCCATAGAGGGAAGGAAGCTGGGCAAAATATTCTTTTAAGTATCTTTTTCTTTGCTTATTTGGTTACTCCAATATCTTCTTCTGATTCTTGTTTTTGCCTATTTTTCTCATTAGTTGTCTGTCTCACTGGTTGTAGTTTTGTTAGCTGAATGCTTGCTAGATACATCGTTATATAGATGAGGCTTGACATTTCACTTTCTTCAATGACTTCTATACTTGAGTTTTAGATTTAAGTATAGTCAAATATACAAAATTGTTTATGGACTGTGATTCTTGCATTTTAAGAACTTCTTCCCTATTTTGAGTTAAGATATTATCCTCTAATTTCCTCTCTTTTAGTTTGCTTTTTACATTTAGCCTTTAAACTCAACTATTTTTTAGAGTGGTATGAGGTAGAGATCCACCACTTATCCCCCTTTTGGGTAATCAATTGCCCTGGAACTATTTATGAATATGGCGTTCTTCTCAGTGATTTATAATGACATTTCTGTCTTATACAAAGATTCCACTAATGTTTGGGAGCTTCTGTGCTTATTGATCTGTCCTACTTATTTTTATTCTGGGCAATAGCACCCTGGTTTAATTACTGCACTTAATAAATGTTGCTACATTTAGCAAGACTACATTTACCACCTTGACTTAATTATTCTTGGCTCTTTAAGTCTTGCTTGTAAATTTTAGGATCAGCAAGCCACATTTAACAATAAATCCTGTCAGAATTCTGCCTGGAATGACACTGAATTTGTAAGCACATTAAAGGTAAATTGCTATCATCTTTCAGTCTCACATTCATTTAAAGTATAATTACTCATTTTGCTGGTCGTCTTTAACTTCCTTCAATGTATTTTTATAATATTCTCCATAAGACCTGATATAGTTTATCTGTTTCATTCTTAGGCATTTCACTGTTTTTCCTGTTGTTGCAGCTATTGCAATCATAATTTTTTTAAAACTAAATTTTCTAATTGGGTAGCTAGCTGAGTGAGGACCACTCATCAAATGTTTAAAACTGATGATGGTGTGCATTTTTTGTGTTCTTTTATTTTAAACCTTTAGGTTATAATGTTTTTGGTAGTGGAAGTACCCATCTATTATACTTTGTTTGATAAGCCCTTTTTATCATAAATATGTCAGCTCTTGTGGAATAATTTTCTCTGTATCTATTAGGATGATACAGTTTTTTAACTAAGAAAATTTTTCAAATGCTTAATCATTCATGCCACCTTAGCATTATTATGTTCTTATACATCAGTGTACTCAATTTGCTGATATTTATTAAGGATTTCTGCTGCTAGGTTTGTAAGTTGCAACATTTCTTTCTTTTTTTTAACCTTTGTCTGGTTTGGATATCAAGATTATACCAACGTTTCTTTTTTTTTCTACTATTCGAAACAGAGTAGAAAAAAAGGAAAGCCCAAAACAGGAATTATCTGTTTCTTTAAGAGTACATAAAGTTACCTATAAAACCATTTGGCATGGAGAATTTCATAAACTTATGGGTTATACTATCCATAAATTTATCTACATCATTTATAGATATATTATCTATTGGATTTATGGATTATCATCTAATTTGAATAAAGTAACTCATCAAATAAATAACTGGCTTAAATGAGTATTGTTAAAAATTATAGTGAGAATAATATTAAAAATGCAAGCACTAGCAAATAACAACATTAAAAAGAGCATAACTGACACTGCTACCACTAGTATAAGCTCTTTACTGACTATACCATGAGGTAAAACAGTGAAATCCAGCTAAAAAAGATTAAATTCTTAAGGAAGCTATTTGAAATATGGGTTTATACTTTATATCATTGCTAATGAAACTCTTCTAAAGTATATTACCATTCAATAAGATATTGGCAGTGAAGTCATCATGATTAGCAAGACATTTAAAAACTGTTTATAACATTTTTATTTAAAGCCTAAAATATTTATAGAAAGATTAGTACATATAGTGTGTTAGTAGGTACATACGCACACATACATATGCACGACCAAATGCATCCGAGGGTATGTGCTCAATTTTTCCTTGTTAGGTGTGCAAGTAGGCAAATTTTAAGAAACTGCCAATCCATACCATGGCAGAATGGTTTCATAAAAGAAAATCTGATCCTGTTACTCTCAGTCCAGTAGCTTTCTACGACTCCAAGAAAAGTCGAAATTTCATCCCTACTTACTTTTCTAGCTTCATCTGTCATCATTCTTCCCCTTGCCCTCTATATCTCAAACCACATTAAATAATTTCTACCCTCAAGTAGGACTAGAATCACATGACAAAAAGTCATCCAAAAATTAAAATTATCACGAAGACAACTTATAGATTTATATCCATTATCACTAGTCTTTCCACCCTCAGGATTTTCACATATTTTTGCACTTTACTTACACTATTATAATAATTTAAATAATTAAATGACTTGTTTTCTATGTATACTTGGATCTGTCTTGCCACTTAACTTCATAGAATCAAAGATCTAAAAACTGGAAATTTACTTTTAAAATGCCATCTATTCTAACCAGTCATCTGAGATGCTTTTCAATACCTCCAATGATGAGGCAATCAGGGACTCATTCCTTCTTTCCTTAAAAATTTTCTTAGAAATATTCTTTCTTATCTAGACCTGAAATCTGTTTCCCTCTAACCTCTAGCTAGTCATCCTAATACTATTCATTGGACCATTCACAGAAAATTCAGTCCTATGTTAGGGTAACAGTCATACAAATATTTATAGATCACTATCACATTACTTCTAAGGCTTCTTCTGTGGTGGTAAGGAATAGGAGGGAGAGAGTATGGTGAGACTAGTATTTGAGTATCTTTCATGAGTTTGTTACTAAATATTTAATTCTCACTTTGCTCCAATGGGTCCATTATTATTATGACCAAATTACAATGGAAGAAATTAAAGGTCTGATAAGTAACGTTACCTATTACTTAAGTTACCTATCTGTAACTTAAGCAAGTAACAGAGCTGGGATTTCAACCACAAGCCTGTCACATACCAAAGCCTATGTTCTAGTCTCTTCAGAAATCCCCCAAATGAGAGGAGACATAAGGGAATATAAGACATGGAAAAGCAAATAAAAAAATTCTAAAAATCCTGTTTTCTGATTTCCAAAATTCTATGTACTGATATTTTTTTTCCTTAAGCTTTCAGGGGTGTCCAACCCTTTGATGTGAGGATTTTTTTTTTTTTTTTTTTTTTTTTTTTGCTTATCTGTGGTGGCAGATACCATAAAAATTACACAGGGAACCACCCGCCCCCACCACCAGTCCCTGCTTTTTAAAGCTCAGCAGCTATTGTTAGTGTATTTTATGTGTGGTCCAACACAATTATTCTTCCAGTGCAGCCCAGGGAAGCCAAAATGTTGGAGACCCATGCGATATCACAGTCATCTTTGACATTTCTTTCTCTGTCTTATAACCTATTATCTTAAAATTTGTCAGAAATTGTCACATAAATGCTTGCAACCTAATATTAGGGAATGAAAAAGGAAAAATTATTCCCATATTTCAGCCTTTCTAAATTTTAATCTGATTTACACACTGAAACAACTATCTCTTCAAACACTAACTAGTATTTTCTTCTTAAGAGACACAAACTAACATCATTGCTTTCTGGTATTAAATTTAATGCTTTTTTCTTATGGCTTCAACAACTTACAATACGATTCCTAACCCATATTAATAAAAGCTACCTCAATTGTCCTTTGCTCAGATAAACACTTAAGTCCTCACACACACTTAAAAGCCTGTTCTCGTCTTTCCTCTGTGAAGTTATGGTTCTCTTTTAATTAAAGTCCGACATGGTCTTCATTGCTCAGGCTCCTTATGACAAATACGTCTCCATACAGTTAGTTACATGATAACATTATATTTGTCACACATATTCCATTTCCTCTGTTCCCAGTTACATCATAAACTGGAAGATAAACCATCTACTTTTTCCCTCACCTAAGTACAAAAAAGAAACTAAACAAGCAAGTGCTTAATTAATGTTTTCAGCTGTCCACTAAAAAAACAATTATTTCTTATGAACGTCTCTTTCTTTATATCCTTTATTTTTAATCTGTTTATTAGGATTTGTTCATCATAAACTTTATTGCAAAAGGAGTTGAAATCAACTCAAATTTCCTCTTTCATGAACAAAGATGCAAATCCAAAAGCTGTAAATTTGTACTTCTCTCTAGTCCATATTACATGAACAAACTAAAAGTCATATTACATCCAAAATAAATTTCCCTATGAATATAAAAAGTTGCAAATATACATTTAAGGATATACAACATAAAACTATATATTACATGCACACAAAAATCTTACCTTGCTGAGTATTTTGTTCTTGCATTCGATTCACAGTGAGGTCTAAGGGGCCTTCCTGCTCTTCCTGAAGGGAGTTTTCTGCTTGATTCATTTGGATACTTTTACATACTATACTTGGTCCAATTGAACCATTTCTATTCTCTTGAGTTTTACCACTTTTTGAAATGTACTCAATCGCAAATTGACGTATCATCTTTTTCATTAATTCCTGAGCAACTAGGGGAATGTTAGGATCACAGTTCTGAGGAAGATCTAGGGAAGAAATAAATATAATAATCATTTTAAAAAGAGAAATGCAAATTTTACCAACATTTAAATTTATTTTTATTACAAATTAATGGTTTTAGAAGTCTTTTAGCATCAGTCCATAACTTCCACTGTTTTCTGGGAATTACCAACAGAAGCTTTATAGATTTAATTGGTTTTATAATAATATATCAACCAAAATGTAGCATATTTAATTATTTTGTATGATTAAACATTCTCTGGTCCCAAGCTAAAATACAGATAAAGAATTATACACAGAAGCCGAACAATTTATTCTCAAGAGTTCTAATATTCATTCAGATGTATTTTATTAAGATATTAAAACAGTATGTGAACATAAATTGTATGAATAACCAATTTTTATCCTAATATACAAAGTGCATGCATTAACTAGGAAAACATTGTAAATTCTTATAATTCTGTATCCATTAAATTCTTCAATTCTGTAAAATGTGCATCTCATATATATCCTGAATGTCATCATCAAGGATTTTTTTACTTTCTTGATTTTTTATATAGAAAAATTTTGATCATAAAGAGAAAATGAAAAAATAGTACGATGATACAGTTTCCACTAATATTCAAGAAATGTTACTGGTCTGCCAAATTTGCTGTCTTTTTACTTTATTTTTATTTGTAGAACCATCGAAATTGCAGAATAATCACAATTTACTCCTAAATATTTCAGCATGGATATCCTAAGATAATTCTGCACATTGGGAATATCATTGAGAGTTTTACCCAAAACATTTTGATCAAGTACAACTGCCATAAAGGACAGACATAATTAGACCCATATCATGTTACTAGGGCTCTACCTTAGAATTGAATTTAGAGCAAAGTTTAAAGCACAACAGATAGTGCTACTCTGTTTTATTCACCCATTCACTTTTTGTCTCTTTATATTATATTGGGGAATAAGTCCATGTGTGAGACCAAAAAACTTGGCAAAAGAGAGGGAGAAAGACAGACAGACAGAGAGAATGCTTCTCAGCTGCTGATTGGTTAGTGAGCCTCCTAAATCACTTGCACAAGTTGTCATAACTACAAAAAACCAAGTAACTTAAGATTTAGATGTAGGTCAGGAATTGTAAAATCAACTTTTTACAAGGATCAAGCTAGTAGTAAATATTTGCCCAGAAGAATGCTGCCATCCAGAAATGGGGTTTACTGCCCCCTATTAGAAAGGAACACTTATTTTTTTCCCTTAATTCTTCATTTTCCAAAGTTAACTAATTTACAAAGCCCTATGTGGCAGCTGCTTCAAGATGGTCCTCAATAATTACTGCCTCTTGATAAAACACTGCTGTGCAATACCCCCTCATCCTCCATTTTGTATCATGGGCAGTCTGTGTGACCAACAGTGTATTGTGAAAGTATCTGTCACTCTGGAGATTATGTTATAAATAAATGAAGGTTTTATACTGGACACTGATGAACACTGATGCTCTTGGTTGTTGTTTTCTCTTTTGTCCCCCTTCCCCTCATTTTTTCCATTCTCTCCCCTTCCCTCTCTCCTCCTCTATCTCCTTCGCCCTTTCACTCGTGTGTCCCTTCATCTCTCTGTCATCACTCAATCTAGAGAAAGTCATAACTGTGAGCAGTCCCATAAGGTGGCTCACATGAAGAAAGATGGAAGCCTTCTGCAAGCAGCCAAATGTGTGAACTTGCAAGACGTTATATAGAAATGAAATCTCGTATGACCACAACCCAGCTCACTTCCTGATTGTAGCCTCGTGAAAAAGTGAGCCAAAACCAACCAGCTGAGCAATTCTCAGATTCTTGATCCCAGAGAAAATGTGAAATAATAAATGTCTGTTACTTGAAACTGCTGAATTTTGGAAGTAATTTGTTATAGAGTAGCAAATAATAAAGATTTTGGTACATATTAGTGTGATGCTGCTGTAATAAAAACTGAAAATGTAGGTGTCACTTTCGAAACAGGAAGTGGGCTTTGGGAATAGTATTAATGAAAGGCTGAAGTAACTTAAGCTGTTAATAGAATACTCACAGCCTTTAAGAAGGCTGCAGAAGAACTAGAAAAATGAGGTAAATATTATTGGAATTATGTAATAACAGAAAGTTTCATAACACTGTTGTCTTCAGTAAATTGGGAAGTAGAAAATGTGCCCAATGATTTGGGTGATCTATCTAGGGAAATAGCTAAGCAAAGTGTGGAAGGTGGCCCCTGGTTTCTTCTTGCTAATTATAGTAAAGTGCAAAAAGGAAGAGATAAACTAAAGGAAGAACTGTGATATGGTTTAGATGTTTGTCCCCTCTAAATATCATGTTGGAATGTGATTCTGAATATTGAAGGTGGGGTCTGATGGGATGTGATTGGATCATGGTCAAACCAACCCAACTGCCCCCATAGACTGTTCTTTTTGATAAACACAGAAATTGCCCCTTCTGGTCTTAAAAGGCTTAAAACTTGTTTTATCTGAGTTCCTTCCTCAGAAAAGGACCTTCGGGCCTCTCAAAGAAAATATCAAATAACTGTAACTCACCAGATGATGGCCCCACATCATGGATCCCTCGTTCACCATGATTGCTTCCTTGCCCCTTCCCTAATTCTTGTTTTCTTACACACTGCTATGTTTCTCCCCTGCTATATTGACTTCTAGTTTTAGTCAGTCAGGCAGATGGATGAGACTGAGTGCCCCATCGCCTTGGCCGCAGCTCCCAATTAAAGCCTTCTTCCTTGGCAATACTTGTTGTTTCAGTGATTGGCTTTCTGTGAAGCAAGCAGCAAGATCTACATCAAATTCCTGGTGCTTTGGTAACAATGGGGGTGGATCCCTCATGAATGATTTAGCACTATCCCCTTGGTGATAAGTGAGTTTTCCCTCAGTTCATGTGAGATCCAGTTGTTTAAAAGTCTGGGACCTCCTTTTTCTTTCTCTCTTGCCATGTGATATGCTGGCTTGTGCTTTGCCTTCCACCATAATTGTAATGTTTAAAAGTCTGGGACCTCCTTTCTCTTACTCTTTTGTCATGTGATATGTTGGCTTCTGCTTTGCCTTCTGCCATGATCGTAAGCTTCCTGAGGACCTTACCAGAGCTGAGCAGATACTGGTGTCATGCTTGCACAGACTGCAAGAGCATAAACCAATTAAACCTATTTTTTTGGGGGGGTCTCTCTCTGTCACCCAGTCTGGAGTGCAGTGGTATGATCTTGGCTCACTACAACCTCCACCTCCTGGGCTAAAGTAATTCTCGTGTTTCGGCCTCCTGAGTAGCTGGGATTACAGGCTTGTGACACCACACTCAGCTAAGTTTTGTATTTTTAGTAGTAGTTGGGTTTTGTCATGTTGGCAAGGCCAGTCTGAAACTCCTGGCCTCAAGTGCTCTGCTTGTCTCAGCCTCCCAAAGTGCTGGGCTTACAGGCATATTTCTTTTTTTCTTTTTCTTTTTGAGATGGAGTCTTGCTCTGTCACCCAGGCTGGGGTGCAATGGTACGATTTCGGGCCACTACAACCTCTGCCTCCCAGGTTCCAACAATTTTCCTGCTTCAGCCTCCTGAATAGCCGGGATTACAGGTGTGTGCCACCGCACTCAGCTAATTTCTGAATTTTTAGTAGACATGAGGTTTCACCATATTGGTCAGGCTGAGATATTTGTCTTTTTTTCCCCTTTTCTTTCTTTTTTTATTTTTGAGACAGAGTCTTGCTCTGTTGCCCAGGCTGGAGTGCAAAGGGCAACAGAGTGCAATGGTGTGATCGTGGCTCACTGCAACCTCTGCCTCCCGGGTTCAAGTGATTCTCCTGCCTCAGCCTCCTGAGTAGCTGAAATTACAGGTATCTGCCACCACGCCCAGCTAAGTTTTGTATTTTTAGTAGAGACAGGGTTTCGCCACGTTGGCCAGGCTGATCTTGAACTCCTGACCTCAGGTGGTCCACCTACTTCGGCCTCCCAAAGTGCTGGGATTATAGGCATGAGCCATCACTCTGGGCCGAGATATTTCTTTATAGCAATGCAAGAGCAGCTTAATGCAGACCGTTAAACAAAGAGACAGCAGGTATTGATTGTTTTGAAAATTCTCAGTCTATATAGAACACAAATAATGCCAAAATAAAGAACTGATTGTTGAGCAAAGATTAAATCAGGAAAATAGCTAGAAAAATATACTTCATAAAGGTGACTCGTTTTCTTCCAAATTTGACACTTAATGTTGTGGATCTCTTGTGAGTTGTTGTTGCTGTTTTGCAGGGTGGGAGGGGGGGAAATGTAACTTCATTAAACAAAAGAACTCTGGGAATTAACCAAAGGCTTACAGCCAACAAGGACTGTCTATTCAAGAAAATCAGCTGGATCTCAGTAAGCACAGCAAGCTATCATGGCATTTTAAACTGTACTATTCTTCTTTTGAGCTGAAGCTGCAAGGTAAAACAAATAAACAAACAAACAAATGCACTATTCTCATCCTTCCTCCTCAAGACATACAGAGCCCTCATGGCAAACACTGAGAGTCTTATGATTCTAGACATACAAGGAAACCTCTGCTCAATCATTAGCTGACCACTAAGCTAACTAGCTGAAGATCTCAGTGGGCACAGAATACAAAGAATACTAACTTAACAGAATTAGTTTAGAAAAGTCACTAAACAAAGAATAACCATAATGACACAGCAACAAAACACCTTAAGGCGGAACATAATCTGATTTCCAGTTGTCATAATGTATTATTTTAAAGATTTAGTTTTTAAACAAAACATTATGGAACATGCAAAGCAATAAAAATGTACCACACATGGAGGAGAAAGTCAACAGATGATGTCTCTGAGAAAGCCCAGATATTGGACTTAGCAGACAAAAAACTTTAAATCAGATATTTAAAGTATGTTCAAGAATGAAAGAACACCATGTATAAACAACTAAAGCATGAGGAAAATATTTCACCAAATAGGCAATTATATAAATAAACAGAAGTTATAACAAAGAACCATACAGCAATTGTAAAGTTTGAAAGTACACAAATTAAAATTAAAAATTCACTAAACACACTGGTAGATTTGAGCTGGCAGAAGAAAGAACCAATCAACTTGAAGATAGGTCGACTGAGATTATTCAGTCTAAGGACAGACTGAATAAAGGGGAAGGTAGGTAACTAGGTAGGTGAACAGAGCCTCAGAGACCTGTGGGACACCAATCAAATGTATCAAGATTTGCAAATGGTATTCCCAGAAGGAGAGAAGAGAGAAAAGCAGAAATAATATTTGAAGAAAATGACAATGCCCCTCAATTTGAAGAAAACATTTATTTGCACATCTAAGCAGCTCAACAAATGCCAAGCAGAATAAACTCAGAGATCAAATTCAGATGCATCCTAATCAAACCAAAGAAAAGAATAAATTTTGAAAGCAGCAAGAAAAAAAAATCATCACAAGTAAGGGACTAAACAAATCCTTAGCTAAATTGACCTAGAAAATAACTAGAGAAGGCCTGAGTTATCTTCTAAAACAAGAAATGAAAGAAGATATATCACCAATGTTCTTAAAGAAACACAAAAGAGGGGTTCTTTGGCAAGATGGCCGAATAAGAACAGCTCCAGTCTGTAGCTCCCAGCAAGATCAAAGCAGAAGGCCGGTGATTTCTGCATTTCCAAGTGAGGTACAGGTTCATCTCATTGGAACTGGTTAGGTAGTGGGTGCAGCCCATGGAGGGCGAGCAGAAGATGCGGTGTCACCTCACCTGGGAATCACGAGGGGTCAGGGAACTCCCTCCCCTAGCCAAGGGAAGCCCTGAGAGACTGCCATGAGGAACAGAGGACTCTGGCCCAGATACTACGCTTTTCCCATGCTTTGCAACCCACAGACCAGGAGATTCCCTCCAGTGCCTATGCCACTTGGGGCCTGGGTTTCAAGCACAAAATGGGGTGGCCATTTGGGCAGACATCGAGCTAGCTGTAAGAGTTTTTTTTTTTTTTCATATGCCAGTGGTGCCTGGAATGCCAGCGAGACAGAACCATTCACTCTCCTGAAAGGGGGCTGAAGCCAGGAAGCCAAGTGGTCTAGCTAAGCAGATCCCATCCCCACAGAGCCCAGCAAGCTAAGATCCATTGGCTTTAAATTCTCACTGTCAGCATAGCAGTCTGAAGTCAACCCGGGACGCTCAAGCTTGGTGGGGGGAGAAGTGTTTGCCATTTCTGAGGCTTGAGTAAGCAGTTTTCCCCTCATAGTGTAAACTAAGCTGCCAGGAAGTTCGAACTGGGCAGAGCCCACTGCAGCTCAGCAAAGCTGCTGTAGTCAGACTACAGCCTCTTTAGATTTCTCCTCTCTGGGCAGGGCATCTCTAACAAAAAAAAAAAAAAAAAAAAAGCAACAGCCTCAGTTAGGGGCTTATAGATCAAACGCCCATCTCCCTGGGACAGAGCACCTGGGGGAAGGGGCAGCTGTGGGTGCAGCTTCAGCAGACTTAAACACTCCTGCCTACTGGCTCTCAAGAAAGCAGCGGATCTTCCAGCACAGCACTTGAGCTCTGCTAAGGGACGACTGCCTCCTCAAGTGGGTCCCTGACCCCTGTGCCTCCTTATTGGGAGATGCCTTGCAGGAGGGGTCAGCAGACAACTCATACAGGAGAGATCTGGCTGGCATCTGGTGGGTGTCCCTCTGGAAAGAAGCTTCCAAAAAAAGGAAGAGGCAGCAATCTTTGCTGTTCTGCAGCCTCCACTGGTGACACAGGCAAACAAGGTCTGGAGTGGACCTCTAGAAAATCCCAGCAAACCTGCAGCAGAGGGGCCTGACTGTTACAAGGAAAACCAACTAACAGAAAGGACTAGCATCAACATCAATTAAAAAGACATCCACACAGAAACTCTATCTGAAGCTCACCAACATCAAAAACCAAGGGTAGATAAATCCATGAAGATGAGGAAAAAACAGTGCAAAAATGCTGAAAATTCCAAAAACCAGAATGCCTCCTCTCCTCCAAAGGAACACAACTCCTTGCCAGCAATGGAACAAAACTAGATAGAGAATGAGTTTGACAAATTGACAGAAGTAGGCTTCAGAAGGGGGGTAATAACAAACTCCTTCAAGCTAAAGGAGCATAACCCAATGAAAGGAAGCTAAGAACCCTGAAAAAATGTAGAGGAATTGCTAACTAGAATACCTAGTCTGGAGAAGAACATAAATGATCTGATAGACCTGAATAACACAGCACAAGAACTTCATGAAGCAAACACAAGTATCAATAGCCAAACTGATCAAGTGGAAAAAAGGGTATCAGAGACTGAAGATTAACTTAATGAAATAAAGCATGAAGACAAAATTAGAGAAAAACTAACAGAAAGAAACAAGGCCTCTAAGAACTATGGGACTATGTGGAAAGACCAAATCGACATTTGACTGGTGTACTTGAAAGTGATGGGGAGAATGGAATCAAGTTGGAAAACACACTTCAAGATATTATCTAGGAGAACTTCCCCAACCTAGCAAGACAGGCAAACATTCAAATTCAGGAAATACAGAGAACCCCAAGACACATAATCATCAGATTCATCAAGGTTGAAATGAAGGAAAAAATGCTAACTGAAGCCAGAGAGAAAGGTCAGGTTACCCACAAAGGGAAGCCCATCAGACTAACCACAGATCTCTCTGCAGAAACCCTACCAGCCAAAATAGAGTGAGGGCCATTATTCAACATTCTTAAAGAAAATAATTTTCAACCGAGAATTTCATATCCAGCTAAACTAAGCTTCTTAAGCAAAGGAGAAATAAAATCCCTTACAGACACGCAAATGCTGAGAGATTTTGTCACCACCAGGCCTGCCTTACAAGAGTTCCTGAAGGAAGCACTAAACATGGAAAGGAAAAACCAGGACCACCCACTGCAAAAACATACCAAATAATAACGACCATCAAACTATGAGGAAAATGTATCAACTAATGGGCAAAATAACCAGCTAGCATCATAATGACAGGATAAAATTAACATATAACAATATTAACCTTAAATGTAAACAGGCTAAATGCCCCAATTAAAAGACATAGACTGGCAAACTAGATAAAGAGAAAGATTCATTGGTGTGCTGTATTTAGGAGACCCATCTCATATGCAAAGACACACATAGGCTCAAAATAAAGGGATGGAGGAATATTTACCAAGCAAATGGAAAGAAAAAAAAAAAAAACACCAGGGGTTGCAATCCTAGTCTCTGATAAAACAGATTTGAAACCAACAAAGATCAAAAAAGACAAGGAAGGGCACTACATAATGATAAAGGGATCAATGCAACAAGAACAGCTAAGTATATTAAATATGTATGCACCCAATACAGGAGCACCCAGATTCATAAAGCAAGTTCTTAAGAGACCTACAAAGAGACTTAGACTCCCACACAATAATAGTGGGAGACTTTAACACCCACTGTAAATATTAGATCAACGAGGCAGAAAATTAACAAGGATATTCAGGACCTGAACTCAGCTCTGGACCAAGCAGACCTAATAGACATCTATACAATTCTCCACCCCAAATCGACAAAATATATATTCTTCTCAGCACCACATTGCACTTATTCTAAAATTGACCACATAATTGGAAGTAAAACACTCCTCAGCAAGTGCAAAAAAACAGAAATAGCAGTCTCTCAGACCACAGTGCAATCAACTTAGAACTTAACTCAGGATTAAGAAACTCACTCAAAACCACACTACTACAAGGGAATTGAACAACCTGCTCCTGAATTACTGGGTAAATAATGAAATTAAGGCAGTAATAGAGAAGTTCTTTGAAACCAACAAGAACAAAGACACAATGTACCAGAATCTCTGGGATACAGCCAAAGCAATGTTTAGAGGAAAATTTATAGCACTAAATGCCCACAAGAGAAAGCAGGAAAAGATCCAAAATCAATACCCTAACATCACAATTAAAAGAACTAGAGAAGCAAGAGCAAACAAATTCAAAACCTAGCGGAAGACAAGAAATAACTAAGATCAGAGCAGACTGAAGGAGACAGAGACATGAAAGACTCTTCAAAAAGAATCAATGAATCCAGGAACTGGTTTTCTGAAAAAATCAACACAACAGACCACTTGCCAGACTAATAAAGAAGAAAAGAGAGAAGAAGAATCAAATAGACACAATAAAAAATGATAAAGGGAATATCACCACTGATTCCAGAGAAATAAAAACTACCATCAGAGAATACTGTAAACATCTCTATGTAAATAAACTAGAAAATCTAGAAGAAATGGATAAATTACTGGAAACATAAAGATTAAATCAGAAAGAAATCAAATCCCTGATTAGACAAATAACATGTCCTGAAATTGAGGCAGTAGTTAATGGGCCTACCAACCAAAAAAAGCCCAGGACCAGATGAATTCACAGCTGAATTATACCAGAGGTACCAAGAGGAGCTAGTACCATTCCTTCTGAAACTATTCTAAACAACAGAAAAAGAGGGACTCCTCCCTAACTCATTTTATGAGGCCAGCATCATCCTGATCCCAAAACCTGGCAGAGACACAACAAAAAAAGAAAATTTCAGGCCAATATCCCTGATGAGCATCAGTGTTCAAATCCTCAATAAAACACTGGCAAAGCAAATCCAGTAGCACATCAAAAAGCTTATCCACCATGATCAAGTGGGCTTCATCCCTGGGATGCAAGGCTGGTTCTACATATGCAAATCAGTAAATGTAATCCATCACATAAACAGAATCAATGACAAAAACCACATGATTATCTCGATAGATGCAGAAAAGGTCTTCGATAAAATCCAACACCCCTGTATGCTAAAAACTCTCAATAAACTAGGTACTGATGAAACGTATCTCAAAATAGTAAGAGTTATTTATGACAAACCCACAGCCAATATCATACTGAATGGGCAAAAGCTGGAAGCATCCCCTTCGAAAACCAGCACAAGACAAGGATGCCCTCTCTCACCACTCCTATTCAGCATAGTATTGGAAGTTCTGGCCAGGGCAATCAGGCAAGAGAAAGAAATAAAGGGTATTCAAATAGGAAGAGAGGAAGTCAAATTGTCTCTGTTTGCAGAGACATGATTGTATATTTAGAAAACCCCACTGTCTCAGCCCAAAATCTCCTTAAGCTGATTAGCAACTTCAGCAAAGTCTCACGATAAAAAAATCAATGTGCAAAAATCACAAGCATTCTTATACACCAATAATAGACAGACAGTCAAATCATGAGTGAACTCCCATTCACAATTGCTACAATGAAATACCTAGGAATACAACTTACAAGGGATGTGAAAGACCCCTTCAAGGAGAACTACAAACCACTGCTCAAGGAAATAGGAGAGCACACAAACAAATGGAAAAACATTCCATGCTTATGCATAGGAAGAATCAATATTGTGAAAATGGCCATACTGCCCAAAGTCATTTATAGACTCAATGCTATCCCTACCAAGCTACCATTTACTTTCTTCATAGAATTGGAAAAAACTAATTTCCATAGAGAAACCAAAAAAGAGCCCGTATAGCCAAGACAATCATAAGCAAAAAGAACAAAGCTGGAGGCAGCATGCTACCTGACTTCAAACTATACTACAAAGGCTATAGTAACCAAAGCAACATGGTACTGGTACCAAAACAGAGATACAGACCAATGGAAGAGAACAGAAGCCTCAGAAATAACACCACACATCTACAACCATCTGATCTTTCACAAACCTGACAAAAACAAGCAATGGGAAGAGGATTTTCTATTTAATAAATGGTGTTGGAAAAACTGGCTAGCCATATGCAGAAAACTGAAACTGGACCCCTTCCTTACATCTTATACAAAAATCAACTCAAGATGGATTGAAGACTTAAATTGTAAGACCTAAAACCATAAAAACCCTAGGCAATGCCATTCAGGACATAGGCATGGGCAAAGACTATATGACTAAAACACCAGAAGCAATGGCAACAAAAGCCAAAATTGACAAATGGGATCTAATTAAAGAACTTCTGCACAGCAAAAGAAATTATCATCAGAGTGAACAGGCAACCTACAGAATCGGAGAAAATTTTTGCAATCTATCCATCTGACAAAGGGTTAATATCCAGAATCTACAAAGAACAAATTTACAAGAACAAAAAACAATCCCATCAAAAAGTAGGTGAAGAATATGAACAGACACTTCTCAAAAGAAGATATTTATGTGCCAACAAACACATGAAAAAAGCTCATTATCACTGGTCACTGGAGAAATGCAAATCAAAACCACAATGAGATACCATCTCATGCCAGTTAGAACGGTGATCATTATAAAGTCAGAAAACAACAGATGCACTGTTCACAACAGTGCCCATCAATGATAAGTGCCCATCAATGATAAGACTGGATAAAGAAAATGTGGCACATATATACCATGGATTCCTATGCAGCCATAAAAAAAGGATGAGCCCATTTCCTTTTCAGTCCTTTTCAGGTGCATAGATGAAGCTGGAAACCATCATTCTCAGTAAACTAACACAAAAACAGAAAACCAAACATCACATGTTCTCACTCATAACAGGAGTTGAACAATGAGAACACATGAACACATGGACACAGGGAGGGAAACATCACACACTGGGGCCTGTCAGGGGGTGTGGGGCTAGGGGAGGGATAGCATTAGGAAAAATATCTAATGTAGATGATGGGTTAATGGGTGTAGCAAACCACCATGGCACATGTATACCTATGTAACAAACTTGCATGTTCTGCACATGTATCTCAGAACTTAAAATATAATTAAAAATAAATATATAAAATTAAATTAAAAATATAAAGAAACACAAAAGATTATTTAAAAATACTATAAAAAACAGTATGTCAATAAATTAGATAACCTGGATGAAATGGCCAAATTCCTAGAAGGACAGAAACTACCAAATTGACTCAAAAAGTAACAGAAAATATGAATAAACCTGTGAAAAGCAAAGGGACTGAATTCATAACCAAAAATCTACCCCAAAGAGGGACCCAGGAACAGATGGCTTCAATGGTAACCTCTACCAGATATTTAAAGAGAAATTAATCCCAATCCTTAAAAGCTCTTTAATAAAATAGAAGAAACACTTCCAACTATATTTATGATGTCAATATTATCCTGATATCAAAACTAGAGAAAGCATATGAAAACTATCAAATAAAAAACCCTATCTATTAGTAATACACATATTGGAAATATTGCAGGTTCAGTTCCAGATGATTGCAAAAAAGTGAGTATTCCAATAAAGGTAGTCACAAGAAGTTTTTGCTTTCCCAGTGCCTAAAAAATTATGTTTACACTATAGTCTATTAAGTGTGTAATAGCATTATGTCTGAAGAAGTACCCATACCTGTGGTGTAATGCTATATATTGGTTCTCATCCATGGTTCTTGGCTTGTAACTCCAACAGCCCTTATTACAGTCTTTGGTGTGTTAGGTCTCAGGAGCAGGCCCAGGAAACAGAATCTCTCCTGCCCTCCTTTCACCTGCCCCAAAACAGGGCTCTAATCACCTGCTTTTGTAACTATGGGTCTTAAGACCTTCCTTAGAGATGGTCTTGTCCTATACCCTGGAAGAAGGAATGCTGATGTCATGAAGCTTCCATAAAAATCGAAGAAGACTGGGTTCAGGAGGTTCCAGACAACTGAGCATGTGAAGGGCCCTGGAGGCTGGTGCACCCACCAGCTTCCAGGCCTGGAAGCTCCACACTCATTGCCCATGCCTTGCCTTACGCATCTCTTGATTGGTATCCTCTGTAATATCCTCCTAGATATTACTTATTCTAGTAATATCTGTAATAACTAGAATAAGCCAGTTAAGTATTTCCTTGAGTTCTATGAGCCACTCCAGCAAATTAATCAAACCCAAAGAGGGGATTCACGGAACCCCAACTTGAAGCCAATCAGTCAGAGAAGTTCCAGAGGTTGGGACTTGCAACTGGTATTTAAGGGTGGGGGCAGTCTTGGGAGCTAAGCCCTCACCCTGTGATATGTGACACTATCACCAAGTACACAGTATCAGAATTGAATTAGAGGGCACCCAGGTGGTGTCCACTGCTTGGTATGTGGGGAAAACCATCCAGGCCTCTAGTCACAGAAGTCTTCTGCATTGCTGACTACTATTGTGGTGGTATGAAAATAGAGGAAAAAAGCGCAGACTGAGAGAGTTTTTCCTGACAAAATACCTTAATTTAAGAATACTTTATTGTTAAAAAAATTCTGACAATCATCTCCATCTTCAGTGAGTGGTAATCTTTTTGCTGGTGGAGAATCTTGCCTCAATGTTGACACCACCTGCTGAATGATCAGGGTGGTGGCTGCTGAAGGGTGAAGTGGTTGTAGCAGTTTTTTAAATTAAAACAATGAAATTTGCCCACTGATTGATTCTGCTTTCATGAAACACTTATCTGTAGCATGTGATGCTATTTGATGGCATTTTACCCCAAGTAGAACTTGCTTCAAAATTGGAGTTAATCCTCTCAAACCCTGTCACTCCTTTATCAACTAAGTTTATGGAATATTCTAAATCCTTTGTTGTCATTTCAACAATGCTCACAGCATCTTTGCCAACAGTAAATTCCCTCTCAGGAAAGCAGTTTCTCTGCTCATCCATAAAAAGCAACTCGTCATCTGTTCAAGTTTAAACAAGAGATTGCAGCAATTCAGTCACATCTTCAGGATCTACTTCTCTTTTTAGTTCTCTTGCTGTTTCGACCATATCTGCAATTGTTTCCTCTTGAAGCCCTCAAAGTTATATATGAGGGTTAGAATCAACTTCTTCCAAACTTCTGTTAATTCTAACATTCTGACCTCCTCCCATGACTCAGTAATGTTCTTTTTTTTTTTTTTTTTTTTGGCAACCTCCGCCTCCTGGGTTCAAGTGATTCCCCTGCCTCAGTTCCCCGAGTAGCTGAGACTACAGGTGTGCACCACCACAACCGGCTAATTTTTTTTTTGGTATTTTAGTAGAGACAAGGTCTCACCATGTTGCCAGGACAGTCCCGATCTCCTGACCTTGTGATCTGCCCGCCTCAGCTCCCCAAAGTGCTGAGATTACAGGCATGAGCCACTGCAACCTGCCGAATCAGCAATGTTCTTAATGGCATTTAGTGAATACTTCCTAGAAGGTTTTCAATTTACCTTGCCCAGATCTACCAGAGGAATCACTATCCACGGCAGCTATAGCCTTACAAAATGCATCTTTTATAATAAAACTTGAAAGTAGAAATTAGTCCTTGATCCATAGGCTGCAGAATAGACGTTCTTGTTTTCAGGGCATGAAAACAACATTAATATCCTTGTATATCTCCATCAGAGCTCTTAGGTAATCACGTGCATTTTCGGTGAGCTGCAATATTTTTAAAGGAATTCTTTTTGCTGAGTGGTAGGTCTCAACAGTGGATGTGATGGGTAATACACAACTTGATTGGAATGAAGGATGCAAAGTATTGTTCCTGGGTGTGTCTGTGAGGGTATTGCAAAGAAGATTAACATTTGATTCAGTGGACTAGGAGAGGCAGACCCACCTTCAATCCAGGTGGGCACCATAAAATCAGCTGCCAGCTCAGCTAAGATAAAAGCAGGCAGAAGAATGTGGAAAAATTAGTCTGGGTAAGTCTTCTGGCCTCCATCCTTCCCCGCACTGGATGCTTCCTGTCCTTGAATATCAAACTCCAAGTCCTTCAGCTTTAGGACTCTTCAGCTTTTGAACCAGTGGTTGGACAAGGGCTCTTGGGCCTCCAACAACATAGTGAAGGCTGCACTGTCGGCTTCCCTACTTTTGAGGTTTTGGGACTCAGACTGGCTTCCTTGCTCCTCAGCTTGCAGAGAGCCTATTGGGGGACTTCAACTTGTGACTGTGGGAGTCAATACTCTACGATAAACTCCCTTTCATATATACATCTATCCTATTAGTCCTGTCCTATTAAAGAACCCTGACTAATACAGATTTTAGTACTGGAGTGGCTCTAGAGAAAAAAAAGTTTAAAGATGGAATTTTTCAGTTGGTTTTGGGGTTTCTGGAATTGGCTGCTTAATATGATTAGACCCAAAAATGTTAAGGACTATACTTCTAATAGTATGGAGAACACTGATAGTCCTTGGCATGAATTGTTTAAAGAGTTACGCAAATAAATGCATTTGATGTTCCTAATTCACCGCTTGTGAGAGGCAAAGAGTTTAGTGACTCTATACATATTACCTTTGACCATATGTAAAGAACCAAGGAATATAATGAAGTTGGTTGACTGCTCCTAAGTTCACCAGCCAAAGTGATGAAAGAAAACTATGAACTCAGGGATTCTATCTCTCGGCCCAAGAGGAACATACTGAGTCTCAAATCTTCTAAGATTGCCCTGATTAAGAGTTTTATCTCCTGCCAAGAAATAGCTGAAATTGTGGAAAATCAGACACAAGCTCTTATAATGCAAGTGGCTTACCTGCAATAAAAGGTGCACACACAGCCTTGCAAGGTGTTTACTGTTAAAGTGAGGGCACCGATTGTAAAAAAAATGGGACTTCTGGGAGAACCCTGATGAGGCTGGGGGCACTCAGCTCCTAAATTCTGATGAGCCTTTTTTGCCAGAGGAAACAGCCTCCCCAGTCCCAGTGGTGGCAATATCCCCAACCCATTCGCTCCCCAACCCTGGCGGCCATCAGCCTTTCTACCATTGTCTGAGATGTATCCAACACTGCCTGAGGCAATAGTGATGGCCTCCCAAGCAGCTGCCAGGCAAGGCAATGCTGATTCACCTCAGGACCCACCCCCAACATCTTTGTTTGCTTCCAGACCTGTAACTAAATTCCTGGCAGACCCCTAAAGGTGAGGTTTAAAGTGTGACCCACTATGAGGTGTACTACACTCCAAGATAACTGCTTGAGTTTTCTAGTTTATACAAGCCTCCCTGGAGAACAGGTATGGGAATGAATATTAACGGTGTGGGATAATGGCGGAAGAAATGTAAAGTTGGATCAGGCCGAATTTACTGATTTGGGCTCACTACGCAGGAATTTTGCAATTAATGTTGCAGCTTGGGGAGTTTTTTTTTTTTTTTTTTTCTGTGTCTTAAGGACTTTTTTTTTTTTTTAAATTATACTTTTAAGTTCTGGGGTACATGTGCAAAACATGCAGGTTTGTTACATAGGTATACATGTGCCATGGTGGCTGGGGAGTTAAAAAAGGTTCTCATAGTTTATTTGCTTGGTTAGCTGAAATATAAATTAAATGATGGGCTCAAGGCCAGGAGCAGTGGCTTATGCCTATAATCCCAACACTTCGGGAGGCAAAGGCAGGCGGATCATTCGAGGTCAGGAGTTTGAGACTAGCCTGGCCAACATGGTGAAACTGCATCTCAACTAAAAATATAAGGTGGGTGCCTTTAATCCAAGCTATTTGGGAGGCTGAGGCAGGAGAATTGCCTGAACCTGGGAGGTGGAGGTTGTAGTGAGCCGAGATTGTGTCATGCACTCCAGCCTGGGTGACAGAGCAAGACTCCATCCCTGCACCCCCAACAACCCCCTAAAAAAGATGGCCTTCTTTGAGAAAGCTAGAAATGCCTGATCTCCCTTGATTTAATGTAGAGGAAGGGATCTAAAGGCTTAGGGAGATTGAGATGTTAGAGTGAATTAGTCACTTTAGACCTACTCATCCCAGCTGGGAGGTTCCAGAAGACATACTCTTGACTGATGCTTTGCAAAACAGATTTACAAAGGCAGCATTTGCATCCTTAAAGAGCTCTGTTATTGCTCCTCTGTATGCCAGATTTTACAGTGGAAACCATGGTCACTTAACTACGAAATTTAAATGCAACAGGAGTAATTGGATCCCAAGGTGGCAGGGGCCAAGTGGCAGTACTCAACTATCAATGGCAAGGTGGGCGTAGTTACCATAATGAACAGCAGAGGCAAAGCAGCAATCAGAATAGTCTGACCCATATAGAGCTCTGGCATTGGCTAATTAATCACAGTGTTCTGAGAAGTAAAACTGATAGGAAGCCTATTGCATTCTTAACTTATATAAACAGAAAACTTCCAGGTAGAGTGAACAAAAGACTGATGTGAATTATTAAAAAAAAGATTCACAGCTCGTCATTCAATTTCCAGACCTTGAACTACTTACAGACCCAGAACCCCTTGAATGAAGCGGAGGCTGGGTCCCTTTGAGGAATGACTCCACTACACTACTGACAATTTATGCTATTAATTTTTCTCCCATACTTCCCCAAGGAGACCTTTTACCAGGGTAATTGTGCATTGGGGAAAGGGAAATGGTCAGACATTTTAGGGACTACTGGACACTAACTCTGAGCTGACACTGATTCCAGGGGACTCAAAATGTCATTGTGGTCTTCCAGTTGAAACAGGGGCTTATGGAGGTCAGGTAATTAATGGAGTTTTAGCTCAGATCTGACTTACAGTGGGTCCCCAGACTCATCCTGTGGTCATTCCCCAGTGTCAGAATTGGCATAGACACACTTAGTAGCTGGCGAATCCCCACACTGGTTCCCTGACTGGTAGAGTGAGGGCTATTTGGTAGGAAAAGCCAAATGGAAGCCATCAGAGCTGCACTACCTAGAAAAACAGTAAATTAAAAACAGTATTGCATCCCTAGACGGATTGCAGAGATTAGTGCCATCATCAAGAACTTAACAGACACAGGAGTGGTGATTCTCACCACATCCCTGTTCAACTTCCTATTTGGCCTGTGCGGAATACAGATGGATCTTGGAGAATGACAGTGGATTGTCATAATCTTAACCAAGTGGTGACTCCAACTGCGGCTGCTATACCAGATGTGGTTTCATTGCTTGAGCAAATTAATACATCTCCTGGTACCTGGTACGCAGCCATTGATTTGGCAAATGCCTCTTTCTCCATTCTGCCCATAAGGCCCACCAGAAGCAATTTGCCTTCAGCTGGCAAGGCCAGCAATATACCTTTACTGTCTTACATCAGAGGTATAGCAACTCTCTGGCTTTGTGCCACAATCTTGCTCCCAGAGATCTTGATCATTTTTCCCCTCCACAAGGTATCACACTGGTCCATTACATTAATGACATTACATCCAGCGAGCAAGCAGCAGCAAACACAATGGACTTATCAGTGAAACATTTGTATGCCAGAGGATGGGAAATAAATGACTAAAATTCAGGGACCTTCTACCTCGGTAAAATTTCTAGGGGTCCAGTGGTGTGGGGTCCATTGAGATATCCCTTCTAAAGTGAAGGACAAGTTGCTGTACCATGAAAGAGGTACAATGCCTAGTGAACCAATTTCGATTTTGGAGACAACACACTCCTCATTTGGGTGTGTTAATACTGCCAATTTATCGAGTGACCCAAAGGACTGCCAGTTTTGAGTGGGGGCCAGAACAGAAGGCTGTGTAGCAAGTCCAGGCTGCTATGCAAGCTGCTCTGCCACTTGGGCCATATGACCCCACAGATCCAATGGTGCTTAAGGTGTCAGCGGTAGATGGGGATGCTATTTGGAGCCTTTGGTAGTCCCCATAGGTAAATCACAGTAGAGACCTCTAGGATTTTGGAGCAAGGTCCTGCCATCTTCTGTAGATAAATATTCTCCTTTTGAGATAGCTCTTGGCCTGTTACTTGGCTTTGGTAGAAACTGGATGTGTAACTATGGGTCATCAAGTCACTATGTGACCTGAAATATCATGAACTGTGCTTTCTAACCCATTTAGCCATAAAGTAGGGCATGCAGAGCAGCATTCCATTATCAAATGAAAGTGGTATATACATGATCAGGCTCTAAGAGGTCCTGAGGGCACAAATAATTTCCATGAGGCAGTGGCTCAAATGCTCAGGGTCCCTATTCCTGCAACTATGCTTTCTCTGTGCCAGCCTGCACTGATGGCCTCACGGGGAGTTCCTTATGATCAGTTGACAGAAAAAGAAGAAAAGGGCCTAGTTTATAGATAGCCCTGCACAATACGCAGGCACCACCTGAAAATGGACAGCCACAGCATTACAGCCCCTTTCTAGGACATCCCTGAAGGACAGTGATAAAGGGAAATCTTCCCAGTGGGCAGAACTTTGAGCAGTACACCTTGTTGTGTACTTTTCTTTGAAGTAGAAGTGGCCAGATGTGCGATTATATACCGATTCACGGGCTGTAGCCAATGGTTTGGCTAGATGGTCGCAGACTTTAAAGAATCATGATTGGGAAACTGGTGACAAAGAAATTTGGAGAAGAGGTGTGTAGATGGACCTCTCTGAGTACTCAAAAACTGAAAATATTTGCATCTCATATGAGTGCTCACCAATGGGTGACGTCAGCAGAGGAGGATTTTAATAATCAAGTGGATAGGATGACTCGTTCTTGTCTGGTAGAGAACTTTTGGCCTCGTTCCCCAGTCATGCGGAAAAGGCCTAATTCCCAATAAAGGAGGCCCTTCCTCCCCCACAGGGAGGGTCCCTTATCTCACTCTATCCTGGCCCGGCCCGAGGCCAGCAACCTTTCTGCCCAGCAACCCCCCCGGGGCCAATCACCATCCGCCCCCGTAGCCTCCCGTCCCACAAGCTCCCGCCCGGCAGGTTTTCTGCCCAGCAACCAACCCAGTCAATCGCTAGATCAGCTCTCCTATCGCTTTTCTGCCCAGCAACCAACCTGGCCAATCGCTACCTGCCAGATCAGCCTTCCTACCGCCCCAGGCCCTCAGTCCCTATAAAACCGACCGAACAAAGCAAGCGCGCGCGATTCCTCCCTTCCCGCTTGAGTCGCCCGGAGATCCCAATAAAGCTGGTACCGGTCACCATGCGTCCTGCCTCGTGTCTATCGAGCGCCTGCCTCTGTGGGTCGGGGTCCCACAGCCGGGGTCGCACAAGTGGTGCCGAAACCCGGGAGCGCGGGCTGCCGGCCTGGCCACAGCCCCCTCCCCCGGCGACCCTTTTGGATTCGACATCTCTACACTCCGAATAAGGTAAGTTCATTTTTTTTCTCTTACCTTTCCTTCCACGTGGTGTGCACAGTAGTCCCTCCCAACTCTCCGGACCCCTCGCCTAGCGTCGGCCGACCCGAGGAAGGTCCTCCGTTCCGGCTCCAGGAGCCCTTCCGGGAACTGCCAGACAGGGGACGCCCTCTCTGACTATTCCCTCCGTTAATTCTCTGGGTATCTGCAGTGCTAGGGGGACGCCTCTTCTTGCATCTACCCAGCCGTTGGCAGGGAACCACTGCTGCGCACGCCATGGGGAACGCGGAGTCCAAAATACCCCCTAACACCCCTCTTGGGTGTTTATTGCGAAACTTCTCCAAATTGGGATACTCGTAAACCTTGAGGTGAAAGAAACTTATTTTCTTGTCTCAAGTGGCATGGCCTCAGTACCAGCTCGATAACTAGTCACATTGGCCCCCGACTGGCACTTTCGATTTCAACATCCTTCGTGACCTTGACAATTTCTGCCGCCGTACAGGCAAAGATCGCGAGGTGCCTTATGTACTGGCTTTTTGGGATCTCCGTACCCACCCGGACCTTTGTTCCACTTGCTCTACTCATCAGGTTCTTTTAGCTCAGGTCCCTCGCAACACCTCCTCCACTATCTCCATTACCTCTCCCCCGCCTTACTCAACACAGGAAGAGCTGCCTGAACATCTGTCTCCTCCCTCTGCACTTCCTGCCTCAGAGGCCTTGCCTCGCCCTTCCCCCACTCCCTCCGCGCCTCCTCCTCTGGAGCTTTCTCTCTTTCTCCCTCTCAAAATGGTGGCCGTACCATGCCCTTAAGATGGCGGCCACTTCTTGCTCTTAGCTTTCTCTTCCACCTAAGATGGCAGCTGGACCGCACCCTTAAGATGGCGGCAGCTTTCTATTTTTAACTCTACTTTCTCCCGCTTTCTATTTTTAACTCTACCATCTCCCGCTTTCTACTTTAATTCTATTTTTCTCCTTTCTTCCTAATTCTGGTGTGAGTGAGTGAGTTTATGTGTAGTCCCACGGCCTAACAGCTACAGGGGCTTGTGTGGGCCTCAACCCGCAGTTCCACGGGAACGTGGCCAGGAAGGCATCAGACTGGTCTCCCATCTGGGGGGCACCCACCCTTTGTCCATCAGTCTTATATGTGGTGCTGTCTTTATTGTAGCCTCTAATTTTGCCATGTGGCAAATAGCCCTAGCCCTATCTCTTTTTATTTTCTTCCTTATTATAATCATTATAGCCTGCAGGTTTTCTCAGCCACCCCTCTCCGGGAAAGGAACTCTTCTGCCCGTGTTGGGTGTAGTACTTGTTCCTATCCCTTCCTTGCCTCCAACTGACCCACAAAAGTCAACTATGGGGAACCAGAAGTCCCGCTTAGACCCCAAGTCATCATTAGGATGCCTAGCCCAAAACCTACCCAAACTAGGGCTTTCCATACAGAAAAGAAAAAAATGCCTTCTTTACCATTCCTCTACACTCTAAGTCTTACTTTCTCTTTAAAAATCCTTTAGTCAGCTTTCTCTGACTTCTCTACTCAACTCGGCTACTTTGTTTCCTCTTCCATCCCGTTCCCCCTCCGCAGCCCATTCCTGTCCTAAGCTAATGGATACATTTGTTACACCTTGGGAGGGCCTGTCTAACCTTTCTCTCTCTAGCCCAGACCTTGCCTTTTTGTAAATAGGAGTTCAATAGTGACAGCAGAGGGGTAACGAAAAGTAGCCTATGCAGCCTATGCAGTAGTTACAGATTCAGCCACCCTCGAGGCACGTCGCCTCCCCAGTGGACCTACTGAATAAGGCCACCTTAACTAACCAACTCAGGCCCTCGAGATGAAGGTGACTGTTAATAATGGTGCTGGTAATGAAAGTGGTAATGATGATGAAGGTATGATGAAGGCATAATGAAGGTGATAAAGGTGACGGTAGTGTGTTGTAGGTGATAATGGAGGCGATGGTGGTAATGGTAAAAGTGGTGATCATAATGAAGGTTATGGTAATGGTGATGATGGTAACGATAGTGATGGTAAAGGTGATGATGCTAAAGGTAGTAATGATAAAGATTATAGTAATGATAGTAGTAATAATAAGGGTAATAATAAAGGTGCAACAATCCCCCCGCTTCCTCCATCTCCTAATTACAACCTAGCCTCTCCCGTTAGTACTCCTCCACCTCCTGATGACAACCTAGCCTCTCCCGTTAGTGCACACACCGGCTCGCACAGTGCTCCTAGCGATGAAGCCTCCCTCCATTGCCCCCTCCGCGAGGTGGCTGGAGCAGAGGGTATTATCCGAGTGCATGTTCCCTTCTCCCTCTCTGATCTGTCAGCCATTAAAAAACGCCTAGGATCTTTCTCCACCAATCCTACTGCTTACACCAAAGAATTCCGCTACCTTACTCAGGCATATGATTTAACCTGGCATGACACATTTGTAATCCTATCCTCCACCCTTACCCTAGACGAGCGTGACCGGATTTTTACAGCAGCCCGGGAACACACTAATCAGATACATCTGACTAACAACCAAATGCCAGTAGGCGTGGCAGCGGTCCCCAAGGCCGACCCTAACTGGGATTATCAGGACGGTCGGGATGGCCGCCGCCGCCAAGACCAAATGCTACAGTGCCTCCTGGCGGGCATGCAAAGTGCAGCCCAAAAGGTAGTCAATTACGATAGGTTAAGGGAAATAACTCAGGGACCCGATGAAAAACCAGATGGCTTTCTTGACCGCTTGACTAATGCTATGATCCTCCATATTCAGCTGGATCTGGCCTCCTTAGCAGGAGCTACAGTCCTAGCCACCCACTTTATCTCCCAGTCAGCGGCTGATATAAGGAGGAAGCTTAAAAAGGCTGAGGAAGGCCCCCAGACTCCCATACGAGACCTAGTAAACATGGCATTTAAGGTCTTTAATGGTTGAGAGGATAAGGCTGAGGCCACCCGACAGGCCCACTTACGGCAGAAGGTAGGCCTCCAAGCCCGCGCTCTTGTAGCAGCCCTGAGGCCGGCAATCTACCAAACATCTGGTGAGGGAGGTCCATCGAAACCTGTCCGAAATGCTTTAAGGGCCCCGCCTGGGTCCTGCTATAGATGTGATCAAGAGGGACATTGGGCCCGGCAGTGCCCCTGTCCTCGTCCACCTCCTGGACCTTGCCCAAACTGCAAACAGACTGGACATTGGAAGGTTGATTGCCCATCCTGGACCAAAGGCCCACTCCCCGCACCTCTATGTGAGGAGCAGGCTGGTCCGTGGGAAGCAATCCCTCCCCTTGAATTACTTGGCCTTCTGGATGACTGATGCAGCCTGGACTCGAGGACCCCCATCACCCTTGCCGAGCCCAGGGTAACACTGCAGGTAGCGGGTAAGTCCATTTCTTTTAGTGGACACGGGGGCTGCCTTCCTACTCAGGGCCTAGTACACCTTCCCAGGTCACGGTCATGGGAATTGAGGGAAGGCCTTTCTGTCCTAACCAAACTCCTCCCCTAGCCTGTGTCCTCGAGGGACATCCCTTCTCTCACTCCTTTTTAATCATACCCTCATGCTCAGTTCCCTTGCTAGGACGAGATATACTCCAGGCTGTGGGGGCCACTCTTCAACTTACTAATCTCAAATACACGAAGTCAAACCCCTCACATACACACCTCCTACTGTCTCTCCTAACTGAGACTACGCCCTGTCTTAACCCTTTGCTTCAACCCCCATCCCTCCCAATATAGTCAATGCCACCCAAATCTCAAGCTCTGATGCTGCCCAAAGAGGCTGCGGTCATCCACTGCCGAGGGCACCAAGCTCAGCAGGATGTCGTTTCTCGGGGCAATGCAAGGGCAAATGTGGTAGCAAAGGCTCTAACTAGTACCAGGCCAGCTCCCGCTCCAGTTCTGTTCCTTACCGCAGCTACATCACCAATGTACTCACCATCAGGAAGACAGGACCTTATATAAAAGGGTAAAACCGAGTCTAACCAGGGCTGGATCTTCCTAAATAATATCGCCCTCCCACGGGAACAGGCTCCTACAATTATTGCCGAAATCCACCAATCCTTACATATAGGGCCCAAGGCATTGTACCACTTTATATAACCCCTCTTTTATTCACCAGGCCTACAACAGACAATTGAGCAGTTACACAAAACATGTGTCACTTGCTCTAAGGTCTCGTCTCAGGGAAGCCTAAAGCTGCAGTTTCCCACCCACCAAATTCACGGCAACCTGCCAGCTCAGGATTGGCAAATTGATTTCAGCCATATGCCCACTCACAAAAAACTTCGCTACCTCCTAACCTTTGTAGATACCTTTTCAGGTTGGATTGAAGCTTTCCCTACCTCTCGTGAAACAGCAGACACAGTAGCCTCCATTCTTATTCAAGAGATCATCCCCCGCTTCGGCCTACCTGCCACCATCCAGTCAGACAACGGTCCAGCATTCATAGCCCAGGTAGTCCAGCTGGTCGTCAAGTCTCTCAACATCTCCTGGGAAACTACACATCCTCTACCACCCTCAGTCATCGGGTAAGGTCGAATGGGCCCACGGGATTCTCAAAGACCATTTGGCCAAACTGACCATTGAGGTAAAACTTTCTTGGCCTACTCTCCTACCTCTTGCTCTAGCCTGGATCCGAGCCACCCCACAGGAACCAACAGGCCTTAGCCCCTTTGAGCTGCTGTACGGTCGCCCTTTTCTGCTCTCAACCCCACCACCTCCTGACGCTGCTCCTTTAGAAGGATACCTCCCCTATTTCACCCTTCTCCGAAGCCTTCTTCGTGAGCACGCCAACGTCTCTCTTCCTCATCCCACACAATCTTCTGAAAACCCCCCAGCAATTTCCCCCGGAGACTCGGTTCTCATTAAAAATCTCACCCCAAAACCTCTCACTCTAAGGTAGGAAGGCCCGTACACGGTCATCCTCACCACCCCTTCTGCCATAAAAATAGCTGAGGTCTCGTCCTGGATTCACCTTTCGCGGGTTAAAAAAGCTCGCCATGGCACCCCTCCCAACTGGAGGGCCACCCCTACTGGCCCTCTATCTCTTAAACTTACCAAAACCTAACTCTCTCGTCAAGTAATTAATTATGTTAATCTGTTCTCATTTACCATTCAAGTTGTCCAGGACCAGCTTAATTCCCTTGCAGAAGTCATCTTACAGAACCGCCGAGGTCTGGACCTGCTCACGGCTGAAAAAGGAGGCCTGTGCCTCGCCCTACCAACCGGTCGGGCACCGTCAGGGACAAAATCACAACTCTCCAGGAGAACTTGGCCAAACGACGGAAGGCTCTTCAGGATAACCCTCTGTGGAGCGGACTTAATGGACTTTTCCCCTACCTCCTTCCTCTTGTTGGACCCGTATTCTGTTTCTTTCTTACCCTGTCTCTTCCAGTTTCTTCAAAAGCAGTTCCAAGAGCTCACTAGAGCTTACTAGAGTCACCATCCATCAAGTGATGCTCCAACCGATGCCTAACCTCCATCGGCCGGAATACCGTTATACCCCTCTCCAGATGGCCTAAACTCCTACCCTCTCCCTTTCGCCGCCCCAAAGTCAGCAGGAAGTAGCCAGAAAGACTGCCGCCGCCCTTTTTCCTCTTTAATGAGTTAGGAACGTCTGGTAGAGAACTTTTGGCCTCGTTCCCCAGTCATGCAGAAAAGGCCTAATTCCCAATAAAGGAGGCCCTTCCTCCCCCACAGGGAGGGTCCCTTATCTCACTCTATCCTGGCCCGGCCCGAGGCCAGCAACCTTTCCGCCCAGCAACCCCCCGAGCCAATCACCATCCGCCCCCGTAGCCTCCCGTCCCACAAACTCCCGCCCGGCAGGTTTTCTGCCCAGCAACCAACCCAGCCAATCGCTAGATCAGCTCTCCTACCGCTTTTCTGCCCAGCAACCAACCTGGCCAATCGCTACCTGCCAGATCAGCCTTCCTACCGCCCCAGGCCCTCAGTCCCTATAAAACCGACCGAACAAAGCAAGCGCGCGCGATTCCTCCCTTCCCGCTTGAGTCGCCCGGAGATCCCAATAAAGCCGGTACCGGTCACCATGCGTCCTGCCTCGTGTCTATCGAGCGCCTGCCTCTGTGGGTCGGGGTCCCACAGCCGGGGTCGCACAGTTCTGTGAACACCACTCAGCCTCTTTCCTCAGCCACCACTGTCATCGCCCATCAGGCTCGTGAACAAAGTGGCCACGGTGGCAGAGATGGAGAATATGCATGGGCTTTGCCACATGGACTTCCAATCATGCCCAATTTGCCAGTAACAGAGACCAACACTGAGCCCTCAATATGGCACCATTCCTTGGAATGATCTGCCGGCTACTCGGTGGAAGGTTGATTACACTGGACCTCTTTCATCAAGGAAAGGGCAACAGTTTGTCCTCACTGAAATCGACACTTACTCCAGAAATGGGTTTGCCTATCCTGCATGCAATGCTTTTGCCAAGAGTAGCATGCATGGACTCATGGAATGCCTTATTTACCATCATGGTATTCCACACAGCATTGTCTCTGACCAAGGTACTCACTTTACGACTAAAGAATTGAGGCAGTGGGCTCATGCTCATGGAATTCACTGGTCTTACCAAGTTCCCCATCATCATAAAGTAGTTGGATTGATAGAATGGTGGAATGGCCTTATGAAGTCAAAATACAATGCCAACTAGATGACAATACTTTGCGGGGCTAGGGCAAAGTTCTCCAGAAGGCTGTGTATGCTCTTAATCAGCACCCAGTATATGGTACTGTTTCTCCCATAGCCAGGATTCATGAATCCAGCAGGACTCAAGGGGTGGAAGTCGAAGTGGCATCACTCACTATCATCCCTAATGGTAAATTCTGCTTCCTGTTCCTGTGACATTACGTTCTGCTGGCCTAGAGATCTTAGTTCCAGAGGGAGGAATGCTGCCACCAGGAGACACAATGATGATTCCATTAAACTAGAAGATAGCTACCTGGCTACTTTTGGCTCCTCCTACCACTCAGCCAACAGGCCAAGGAGGGAATTACAGTGTTGGCTGTGGTGATTGACCCGGACAGACTATCAAGATGAAATCAGTCCACTACTTCACAGTGGAGGTAAGGAAGAGTATGCAAGGAATACAGGAGATCCCTCAGGGCATCTCTTAGTATTACCATGCCCTGTGATACCAAACTACAGTGGCCCAATCCAGGCAGGACTACAAATGGCTCAGAACCTTCAGGAATGAAGGTTTAGGTCATTCTGGGTAAAAACCCACGGCCCACCAAGGTGCTTGCTGAAGGGAAAGAGGATACAAAATGGGTAGTAGTACTCATCAATACCAACTACCATGTGACCAGTTGCAGGAATGAGGGCTGTATGGGTTGTATTTCCTCCTAATTTTGTTAAGAACATGTTGTGCATGTATACACTTGTACTAAGAAAATATCTTCATTTTATTTCCTTTCTTTTTTCTTTATCATATGTAATAAGATTTATTGACTTCATATCAGCATTTAAGTGTTGTCAACTTTATGTAATAGCATTTGGGCTGGGGACTGATGCACTGCATGAAGGACAGCTGTATTATGTTAGGCATAATTATTACCTTATTACTGTCTTTATTTGAAGATTACGTATGATTTCAGATGTATATGGGTTCAAGTTGACAAGAGGTGGACTTGTGATGGTTAATATTGAGTGTCAACTTGATTCAACTGAAGGATACAAAGTATTGTTCTTGGGTGCGTCTGTGAGGGTGTTGCCAAAGGGGATTAACACTTGAGTCAGTGGACTAGGAGATGTAGACCCACTCTCAATCTGGGTGGGCACCATCTAATCAGCTGTCAGCTCAGCTAGGACAAAAGCAGGCTAAGTCTTCTGACCTTCCTCTTTCTCCTATGCTGGATGCTTCCTGCCCTTGAACATCAAACTCCAAATTCTTCAGCTTTTGGACTCTTGGACCTACACCAGAGGTTTGACAGGGGCTCTCGGGCCTTTGGCCACAGACTGAATGCTGCTCTGTCGGCATCCCTACGTTCTGGGATTCAGACTGGCTTTCTTGCTCCTCAGCCTGCAGACAGTCTATTATGGGACTTCACCTTCTGATCATGTGAGTCCATACTCCTTAATAAACTCCTTTTCATATATACATCTATCGTATTAGTCCTGTCCTAGAGAACCCTAATACAGTGGGCTTAAAATATTCAGTAAACTCACGAGGTCAAGAGATCGAGACCATCCTGGTCAACACGGTGAAACCCCGTCTCTACTAATACAAAAAAAATTAGCTGGGCATGGTGGCGCGTGCCTGTAATCCCAGCTACTCAGGAGGCTGAGGCAGGAGAATTGCCTGAACCCAGGAGGCAGAGGTTGCTGTGAGCCAAGATCGCGCCATTGCACTCCAGCCTGGGTAACAAGAGTGAAACTCCGTCTCAAAGAAAAAAAAAAAAAATTCAGTAAACTATGCTGTAAACAGATGTGCTGTCACCCAGGCTTTGTTGTTCTACCTATAGAGCACAGGCACAGTATATTTAGTGTAATCCTTACAGGCCCTAGAATTTTTAGTATAGTAAATGAGCACTGGCTTCGAGTTAAAGTCATTAGCTGCATTAGTCCATAAGCAGAGAGTAAGCTTGTCCTTTGAAGCTTTGAAGTCAGGCAATGACTTTAGCAATGAAAGTCCTAGATGGCATCCTCTTTCAACAGAAGACTGTTTCATGTGCTGATACATTGAAAATCTGTTGTTTGGTGTAGCCACCTTCATCAATTATCTCAGCTAGATCTTCTGGACAGCCTGTTGCAGCTTCTATATCAGCACTTGCTGTTTCACCTTGCACTTTCAGGTTATGGGGAGAGCTTTCTTTAAATCTCATGAACCAATCTCTGCTAGCTTCCAACTTCTCTCCTGCAGCTTCCTCTCAGCCTTCAAATAATTAAAGAGACCTAGGCCCTTGCTCTAGATTAGGTTTTGGCTTAACCGAATGTCATGGCCAGTTTGGTCTTCTACCCAGACCACTCAAACTTTCTCCCTATCAATAAGCCTGTTTTGCTTTATCATTCATGTATTCACTGAAGTAGCACTTTTAATTTTCTTCAAGAACTTCTCCTTTGCTTACAAAATGTGATGCATTGTGCAGTAACTGTTTAATGCAATAGGAGTAGCTTTTGGTCCATCTTGACTTTCAACATGTCTTTCTCACTAAGCTTAGTGATTTATAGCTTTTGATTTAAAATAAGAGGTATGGCCGGGCATGGTGGTTCATGCCTGTAACCCTAGCACTACGGGAGGCCGAGGCAGGCGGATCATGAGGTCAGGAGTTTGAGACCAGCCTTATCAATATGGTGAAACCCTGCCTCTACTGAAAATACAAAAAAATTAGCTGGGCGCAGTGGTGCACGCCTGTACTCCTCGCTACTCAGGAAGCTGAGGCAGGAGAGTAGCTTGAACCCAGGAAGAGGAGGTTGGAGTGAGCCAAGATTGTGCCACTGCACTCCGGCCTGGGTGACAGATTGAGACTCTGTCTCAAAAATAAATAAATAAAAATAAAAATGAAATAAAACAAAATAAAAGGCATGTGACTCTTCCTCTCACTCAAACACTCAGAGGCCATTATAAGGTTCTTAATAGGCCTGACTTTAATACTGTTGTATTTCAGGGAAGAAGAGGGTCTGAGATGGGAAAATGACTGGTTGGTGGAACTGTCAGAATGCACACATTTTATCTTCTCATATGAAAGTGGTTCGTGGTACCCCCAAACAACTATAATCATAACATCAAGGATCACCATAACAGATACAGTAGTAATACTAAAAAAGTTTGAAATATTGTGAGAATTACTGAAATGTAACACAGAAACATGAAGTGAGCACGTTATAGGGAAAATGGTGCAAACAGACTTGTTCAATGCAGGGTTGCCACACACCTTCATTTTGTAAAAAAATGCAAAATCTACAAAGTGCAATAAAGCGAAGCACAATAAAATAAGGCTTGCCCCTCTAGACCCAGTACTCAATAAAATGCTATCAAAAAGAATCCAGTAACATATTAATAAGCATTATATACCATGAACAGAAGGATTTATGTCAAGAATTCCAGGTTGGTTTAACATACAAAAATCAATCCACCCTGGACAGGCATAGTAGCTCAAGCCTGTAATCCCAGCACTTGGGGATGGTGAGGTGGGCAGATTGCTTGAGCCCAGGAGTTTGAGACCAGCCTGGGCAGCATGGTGAAACTCTGACTATTTAAAAAATACAAACCTTTAGCTAGGCATTCGTGATGGCTGGCGCCTGTTGTCCTAGCTACTTGGGAAGCTGAGGTGGGAGGATCACTTGAGCCCAGTTGGGCAAGGCTGCAATGAACCATGACTGCACCACTGCACCCCAGCCTGGGTGACAAAGCAAAACCCTGTCTCAAAACAAAACAAAACAAAACAAAACAAAACAAAACAAAACAATAACAACAAAAAACCAATCAATCCAAGTAATTCAACATGTTAACAAACAGGATACAGAACAAAAGCTATGTAATCTCCATATATGTATGAAAAAATCCTTGACAAAATAAAATTTCCTTTCATGGCAAAAACAGTGAACAAGCTTGAAACAGAAGAAAATGTCCTTAATCTGATAAAAGATATCTGTAAAAAATCCACAGGAAACATCATACTTAATGGTGAAAGGCTAAAAGCTTTCCCCCAGAATGCTTTGTCAAGAACAAAACAAGGATATATGCTCTTATACTTCTATTCAACACTATACTGAAGTGTTCTAGCCAAAACAATAAAGCAAGAAACATAAATAAAACACATCCAGATTGGCAAGGAAGAAGCAAAACTCTCTTTTTATATAAATCATATAATCTTGTGATATATAAATTTAATTTAGATTACCACTGTATAATCTTGTATATTTGCATATAATCCTATATACATAATTCTAAGGAATCTATATACAAATATTAAGAGCTAATCAAGTTCACAATGTTACAAGATACTAAATCAATATACAAAAATGAATTTTATTTCTAACCAACAGAACGAAATAATTCCAAAATGCAATTTAAAAAATCACATTTACAATGGCATCACAAAGAATAAAATACTTATAAAAAATAAACTTGGAAAAGTAGAAGAGTTGTACACTGAAAACCAGATACATAATGAAGACTTAATAGGAACATGTCCTCTGTTCACAAACTGAAAAACTTAATATTGTTAAGATGGTAATACTCCCCAAATTGGATCAACAGGTTCAACACAATCCCCAACTAAACCCCAGATGGCAGTTTTATAGAAACTGGCAAGCTGATCCTAAAACTCACATGAAAATGCAAGGGACCTTGAATAGTCAAAATAATCTTGAAAGAGAACAAAATTGGAGGATTAGCACTTCCTAATTTCAAAGCTTACTATAAACACAATAGTCAAGACTGGGTGTTACTGGATAGACATGCAGAACAATGGAAAAGAATTCAGTCCAAAAATAAATGTATTTATACACAGTTAATTTATTTTTGATGAGTACCAAAGCAATTCAATGGGAGAAAGAATAATCTTTTCAACAAATTATATTGGGGTGACTGGATATATCAATGCAAAATATGAAGCTGAACCTCTATCCCACACTATATACAAAAATTAACTCAAAGTGGATCAAAGATCTAAATATAGGAGACAAAATTATAAAACTCTTAGAAGACATATGTGTAAATCTTATGACCTTGGATTAGGCTATGATTTCTTAGATCTGACACTAAAAGCACAAACAAGAACAAAATGGATAAATAGAACTTCATGAAAATTAAAAGTTTTAAGCTTCAAAGGACACTATCAAGAAATAAAGACAGTCCACACAATGTGAAAAAAGTATTTCTAAGCCATATGTCTTACTAGGGTCCAATATCCACCATATATGAAAAAGTCTCACAATTCAACAAAGACATGCTAAATTTTAAAAATGGGCAAAGACATGTCTACAAAGACGATGTTACTAATGGCTTATAAGTACATGACAAGATACTTAGCATGATTAGTCACTAGGAAAATGAAAATCAAAACACTGAGATACTATTTCATACCCAGTAAGATTACTATAATAAAAAATGAATGTAGATAATAACAAGTGTTGTGGAGGATGTGAAAAAACTGGAACCCTCACCCAATGTTGGTGGCAATGCAAAATGCTATAGCTACTCTGGAAATCAGATCAGCAGTTCCTCAAAAACGTAAATATAACACAGAGGAAGTGGTGAATGCATGCAGCCCTAGCTACTCAGGAGACTCAGACAGGAAGACTGCTTGAGCCCAGGTGTTGGTCCAGCCTGAGCAACACAGTGAGACTCCATTTTCATATACAAACACAAAGTAAAGGGTTTTCTACTGTTTAACTGCACAAGCCCAAAACTTCAATACAGTGTTAAACAGCAGGGAAAGAGGAGGATAATGTTTTGGTCCAATTTTAGTTAGAATGCTGCTGGTGTTTCCACATTAAGTATTATGTTGGATTTAAACCTAGGATATATGCATTTTACATTAAAAAAACCCCATCAATTCCTGTTTTCCTGAATATTCATTTTTTGTTCCTCTTTAGATTAACAAGTAAATAATATCAAATGATTTCCTAAAATTGAACCACTTTTGCATTACTGGAATAAATGCCATGACTGTCATGTAGCATTTTCTTAATGTAGCATAGGATTCTGTTTGATGCTTTTGTATACTGATATACGTGAAATTGTTCTGTAGTTTTGTGTATGTACCTGTGGTGTGATCGTCACATGATTTTTATCTAGATTAATACCATACTGAAAAAAAATTTGAAAACTGTCTTCTTCCATGTTCTGGAAAAATTTATAAAGCATTGAGATGATTTGATCTTAAAAGTTTTGGTAAAATATTCCTTTGAAATCTTCTGAGCTTGGTGCTTTTACTGAGCTTTCTTGATGCCTTTTCATATTTCTTCAGAAAAAACTGATGTTTAACTTTTCTATTTCTTCTGGGACAATTTTAACAAACTGGGTTTTCCAAGGAAACAACCCATTTCACCTAAGTTGTGAAAAATAAAATTTTATCATTTTAAAAATTATCTGTTTCAATAGTTATTCTCCCCTTGTCATATCTTACATTTTAATACTTTCTCTGTTACCCACTTCTCTTCCTCCCATTCCTACCCCTACCAATTAGGTTAACTAGTGGTCTGTCTACTTCGTTGACTTTTTCAAAGAACCAATTTTTTTTTTAAACTTACTTTTTAGTACTATTGTTTTTGTCTTCAACCTCATTAATTTTTTGCTTTAATCTTTATTATTTCCTTCCTTGTTCTTTATTCTTATTTGTGATTTTTCCTAGCTTTCTTTTGATGAAAATGTAACTTACTTTTTCTTTAATTTATGGCTGTAAATACATAAGGCTGTTGAGTCTTTAGAAATTCTGAAACTTTGCTTTCTTCACTTTAGCCCTAAAGTTGTTTAAAAGACCATTTACATTGCAGGTAAATAAGATTTTTTAAATGTTTTGTTATTCATGTCCATCTTTATTGCACTATAATAAAATTTTTTTTGGTATTATTTCTACTTTATGGAACTTAGGATTTCTTTTTGACTTAATATTTAATTTTTTTGTGTGAATATTCTATGTATACTTGGGAAGAAATTACATTTCATGTTATTTGAGAATCGAGTTCAATATATATTCATAAAATATCCCTGGCTATGCTTTTGGGTCTTTTATATCCTTACTTATTTTAGATTCACTTCACTTATCTTGGACTAAAAATGATGTGTTAATTCTGTATATTTGTTCTTCTAAATTCTCTGTAGTTTCTGTTTATGAAAATGGTTGCTAATGTTATCTGATACACAGATACTAGCAGATGTTACATCTACATTATGATTTATGGTCTTTAATACTATGAAGTAGTCCTTTTCCCCCCCTAATTTTTACCCTGGCTGACATTAGAATTGATCTTGGCTTTCTTTATTGTTTTCATTTGCTGTCCATACCTTTTCTCACTCCTTTTAGTGTTTTAAAATTATTTTATTTTCTTCTGAATATATACAGCTCAAACCTGAGTCTTGCTTCATGAACCATTCTGGCCATCTGTTTAATAGGTGAGTTCAGTGTTTTTACACGTCCTACAATGACTCATATATTAGTGTCAGCTACAGAATTTTTTATTTTTCTTTCTTCATGTGGTCCATTTTCTTTGCTTTGTAAAATTTTTCAGTATTTAAGATAGTTTGTCTTTTTATTGATTACCAGTTTTACCTATTACTTCTTATGATGCCATTAGTTCCCCTTTTCCTTAGTTAGGTTGTTTGGTATTCAGATGATGCCTTTGATTCCTATATAATACCTATGTAACACTCAATGAATTTTTTCTACTTCATTTCTCACTCTTCTCAACCTTACTCTGCTTTAGCCTTAGATAAAATATGGCCAATGCTCACAATCACTCCTTTTACCATTTATTAACTGCATGAAATGTTCCATTGCGTATGAGGGTGGGCAAGTAGGGGAACATATGTGGCCCATCATCTTTTGTAAAGTTTTATGGAAACACACCCACACTAATTCATTAATATGCTGTCTATGGATATTTTTGTTACAATGGCAAATATGGAAAATTGTAATAGAGACCACATTGCCTGTGAAATCTACAATATTTACTCTCTATATCCTTTACAGAAAATGTTTGCAGACTACAGCTCAAGTAGATTATTCCAGTAGTGCTTTAAATACAGTATTTCTTTAGTTTTTTCATGTTTAATTATGTTTTGACCACTGTCATACATGAAATACAACTTGACTGGACACAAAAGTTTCACTTAGTTTTTAACTTCTTTGCAAATGTTGCTCTGGGGTTGTCTTTCTTTAAATGTTCTTGTTAAGAATTTTGATTCATCTGATTTTTATCTTTGTGACTTAGTATTTTTGTCTTGAGGTCCATTGGGTTTTCCCTTTCTTAAAATTATCACAGTTTTACCAGGATGTCTCAAAGTTTGCTACTCTGTGTCAATTATCCCAGGTACATAGTGAGCTATATAGTTTCAAATATGTTCCACTATTTTGTTTTCTTCTTTGGGGCTCCAATTACACCTGTATTGGATATTTTGTTGTTCGATCATTGTTTTACCAACAACTTTTTTTCTCTACCTTTTCTACAATTTTATTTCATTTTCATTCTCTTTGTCATTTTCATAGCTTTCTCCAAAGACTATTATATTCTTAGTCAAATCTGCTTTGAAATTAAGCCTTTATTTTTAAGAGGATTTCTTTTTCTAAGATTGTATTCCTAAGTTAAGTCTCAGTTCCTATCTTCCTTTTTATCTATTTCTTTTTGAATGTCTAGATTTTTTATCAGGTGTTTTATCATATCTGTCAATGCTTCTTTTAAGAATATACAATTCACTTTGAAGTGTTATGATGTATCATTCTTCTGTTTTTCTACTTGTTTTGTTTTTAGAGAGAATTTCTTATGTCCTATATTCTATTCATTTTGAATTACTTTATATTCCCAAACCAGCAATTACTGTCATATATAAAAAACTGCTGTATACAGAGAAAATCTGGATGAAAAGAATCCTTATGCTAGTATAGTAAATTTCCTTTAATTAGCAGTGTATTTTGAATGGTAGAGTGGAATGAAGGGTTGATGTGCTTTCAGTTTTGTGATTCTCTTTTGTTTCTATAGGACCCTTAATTTCTTCCATTTATTAAGAAGATTCTAAGTAATATTCCTTCTAAGTCACCCTTGTCTTCTTCAGAAACGGTACCTTGCCAAGACTGCTACCTCTAGTCCTGTGATTTTAAGGCTCTTCTTTCTTATTTCCTAGTATCAAGTACTCAGACTTCAGGGATTTTTCATGGAGTACAGGGATTTTTAGGGAAGTTATATATTATGATGATACTGTAACGAAGGATACATGACCATGTATTTGGAAAACCTATAGAACTGTAAAACATATGCAAAAAGATCCTAATGTAAACTATGAACTTTAGTTAACAATAATGTATCAATATTTGTTGATCAATTGTAACAAATGAAATACACCAATGAAAAGTGTTACTGGGGAAACTGAGGGGATGGGGGAAGTGATTATATGGGAATTCTTTACTTCCTGTTTAGTTCTTCTATAAACCTAAATCTGTTCTATTAATTGAAAATTAAAACAAAACAAAAAATTGAATTAAGTGAAAATCTATTATTTGACCTTATGTTTTTTCCTTTAAAAAGCATTCAGTAGATGGCACCAGAGATCTTTTGAAGTAAGAAATCACTAGATGCACTGTATAATTCATAATGCTTAGTTCTGATGTTGATACATGCTCTTGAGATCCTATTTATTCATTAATGAATAATATAATTGATGCTCTGAGAAAGGTGTGTTGAAGAAAAATAAATTTAGCTGCAAGTTTTATCATTCAGTAAGTAAATAATCATGGAAATGTAGGAATGCAGATCTGCAGAATTATGGAGCAACAGTAATTCTACATTATGGGTAAATTTTTAAATTCCAACTCACATTTTGACAACTACATAGCACCTTCATTTTGCACTTCTTTACTACTAGTGAGCAAGTATCTCATTAGTAAAACTGTTTTTCTCCACAGATTAAAAGCATTCACAAAATACAGTATCAAGGTATTTTAAAATATATTTTCTACTCAGACTAGGACAGAATAAAGTATTAAGTCCTTCTAAAAAACAGAGGGTGAAAACTAATTAATTACCCACTATGTAACGAATTGCCCACTCACTGGCATTCAAACTGACATACTCAATACGCAGTTTCATAGAGAACAAATCAAGCAGTCCTGACTAAATAAAAAAAAAGTGATCTTATATAGATGCCTGGTTATTACATACTTTGCCCATTAATGAAGTCCCAATATTATATATGGCCACTTTGGTAGGTACAGAAGAAGAAAGAAGGAATAAAAGTAACATCTGGAGAGAAGACTGAAATACATTCTTGTTCTTCCAGATTTAGAATCCAATTCTCAGAAAACAAATTATCAATGATGGCAGTGCTGAAATAACACAAATCAAATATATTAACCATTAATTGCCATTACAGTCTTTTGTACCTTGGAAATGAATGACTACTTAACATGTATTTCCATGAAAAAAAAATTACTCAGAGTTCCAAATGAATTAATCAGTAATATGGTTTAGATGTTTTGTCCCCTCCAAATCTCATGTTGAAATGTGACCTGCAATGTTAAAGGTGGGTCTAGTGAAAGGTGTTTGGGTTATGTGGCAGATCCCTCAAAGATGGCTTGGTGCTAACCTCACAGTAATGAGTGAATTCTCACTCTATGAGTTCATGTGAAATTTGGTTGTTTTAAAGAGCTTGTGCCCTTTCTCCTTCCCTCCCTCTCCCTTTCTCTCTCATTCTTCCTCCCTCACCATGTGATACACCAGCTCCTCCTCCGTCTTCTGCCATGATTGTAAGCTCCCTGAGGCGCTCATCAGAAGTAGACACTGGCACCACACTTCTTGTGCTGCCCGTAGAACTGTGAGTCAAAATAAACCTCTTTATAAATCACCCAGTCTTAGTTATTCCTTTATGGCAATGCAAACAGACTGACACAATAAATAAATTTTTAAAACATAATTTAACTGCAGTTGAAAAACAACAAAAACATGGAATGAAATTAAGTGTAGGTACACAGCAATTGAAAAGCAATTTTGGAATTAAATCCTTTGAAAGTATATTACACATTACTGGGTGATAAAAAACTATGACCACTGAAAGATCTCTGATTTGTCCAGAAATATTAAATAAACATACTAATCTTAACTTGTAAACTATTCACCTATACCTTTGGAAATACACACTGGAATATATATAGCTAATGATCTCCCATCTTTTCTAATTCCCTACTTCTAATTCAAAGACATTGTCAATAAGAAGCAAGTAGCTTAGTGTGGTAATTTTTATAAAGAGTAATATCAATTTGATCCAAATATAATATTAATGTGTTTGACCTACAGTCTTAGTGGAGATCATTATATAACTTCTTAAGGCTTTCTGAAATGTTAAAAATAGCTCCTAAACTTTTATCCACTTTTCAGGACTACTGAAATTCTGATCTACCAGATTTTAGATAAAACAGAATCCAGTCTTATAATGACAAAAAAAGAAACAAAAATCCAGAAAGATAAAATCAGAGATAGTGGCATAGTGGCAGAGCTTAGAACACTGGTTTCCTGTCTCCAGTACAGTATTTTTTTTTCCAACAGATCATGAGGTCTCATCAACAAAAACAATAAAACCCATATCGCTTTTTATTCAAATCTATTTAGTTCTTGAGTACACATAGTTTGAAGAGAACATTCAGATAGCAAAGGGATACTGCAGAATCTAAATCTATTTGGTTTCTGAATTTTCAATAGCAAGGACTTTCTTTGAAAATTTATCCAAGATGGCCAAATAGGAACAGCTCTGGAGTGCAGTTCCCAGCGAGAACGCAGAGGGTGAGTGATCACTGCATTTCCAAATGAATTTTTACTGCCCACAGACCAGGAGATTCCTGGATGGAAAAGCGCCACGAGTCTCCAGTATGGCTGTTTCAGCCGGTGCAGCAGGTCTCCGCATAAAAACTCACACAAAGCTGGGTGCCGTTTTAACTGGCACCTGGAATGCCTAGGAGACAGAGTCGCCCATTCAACTGAAAAAAAGGGGGCTGAAACAGGGAGCCAGGTGATCTGGCTCGGCGGGTCCTACCCCCACAAAGGCCAGCAATCTGAAACGCTCTGGATAGTTTCACAGCAAGCACAGCTGGACCTGGGACGGTCCAGCTCTGTGGGGGAAAGGGCGTCCACCATTACTGAGGCAGTCTGCCATTACAGAGACAGCTTGCCATTACTGAGGCAGATTGTCATTACCAAGGCGTTTCTAACTAAACCTCTATAAACAAAACCGCAAGGAAGTTCACACAGCAGCTGGGCAGAGCCCACGGCAGCTCAGCAACACCTCTGCTGGCAAACTGTGACTAGGCTACCTCCCCACTGGGCAGGGAATCTCTGAAAAAAGGCAGCAGCACGTCAGGAACTTATAAATAAATTCCCACCTTCCCAGGACAGAGCACCTGGGAAAAAAAGGTGGTTATAGGTTCCACTGCAGCTGACTTAAACGTACCTGCCCAGCAACTCTGAATGGAACAATGGAGCTCACAGCTCAGCACTTGAGCTCCTGTAAGGTACAGACTGTTTCCTCAAGTAGCTTCCCGACCCCTGTATATCCAAACAGATACCTCATAGAGAAGAGCTCAGGCGGACATATGGTGGGCATCCTTCTGGGACAAAGATAACAGACGAAGAAACTGGCAGCAACCCTTACTGTTCTGCAGCTGCTGCAGGTGATCCCCAGGCAAGTAGGATCTGGAGTAGACCTCCAGCAGACCTACAGCAGAGGGGCCTGTTAGAAGGAAAATTAAAAAACAGAAAGAAGTAACTTCAACATCAACAAAAAGAATGTCCACTCAGAGACCCCATCCGAAAATCACCAACTACAAAGACTACAGGTAGATAAATCCACAAAGATGGGAAGAAACCAGTGCAAAAAGGATGAACACACCCAAAACAAGAATGCCTCTCCTCCTCCAAGGGATCACAACTTCTCACCAGCTAGGGAACAAGGCTGGATGGAGAATGAGTCTGATGAATTGACAGAAACAGGCTTCAGAAAGTGGGTAATAACAAACTTCTCTGAGCTAAAAGAACATATTCTAACCCAATGCAAAGAAACTAAGAACCTGAAAAAAAGGTTTGACAAAATGCTAAAGAGAATAAATAGCCTAGAAAAGAATATAAATTAATTGATGGAGCTGAAAAACACAACACGAGAACTTCACGAAATATACACAAGTTTCAATAGCCAAATCGACCAAGCAGAAGAAAGGATACCAGAGACTGAAGATAAACTCAATGAAATAAAACGAGAAGGCAAGATTAGAGAAAAAAGAGTAAAAAGAAATGAACAAAGCCTCCTAGAAATAACAGGATTATGTGAAAAGACCTAATCTACGTTTGATAGGTGTGCCTGAATGTAACAGAGAGAATGAATACAAGCTGGAAAATACTCTTCAGGATATTATCCAGGAGAACTTCCCCAACTTAGCAAGGCATGCCAATATTCAAGTCCAGGAAATACAGAGAACACCACAAAGATATTCCTCAAGAACAGCAACCCCAAGGCACATAATCATCAGATTCACAAGGGTTGAAATGAAGGAAAAAATGTTAAGGGCAGCCAGAGAGAAAAGTCAGGTTACCCACAAAGGGAAGCCCATCAGACTCATAGCGGAGCTCTCCGCAGAAACCCTAGAAGCCAGAAGAGAGTGGGGGCCAATATTCAGCATCCTTGAAGAAAAGAACTTTCAACCTAGAATTTCATATCCAGCCAAACTAAACTTCATAAGTGAAGGAGAAATAAAATCCTTTAGGAATAAGCAATTGCTGAGATTTCATCACCACCAGGCCTGCCTTACAAGAGCTCCTGAAAGAAGCACTAAACATACAGAGGAACAACTAGCATTAGCCACCTCAAAAATGTACCAAATGGTAAAGAGCATCGACACAATGAAGAAACTGCATCAACTATTGGGCAAAACAACCAGCTAGCATCAAAATGGCAGGATCAAATTCACACATAACAATATTAACCTTAAATGTAAATGGGCTAAATGTCCCAATCAAAAGACACAGACTGGCAAATTGGATAAAAAGTCAAAAACCATCAGTGTGCTGTATCTAGGAAACCCATCTCACATGCAAGGATACACACAGGATCAAAATAAAGGGATGGAGAAACACATACCAAGCAAATGGACAGCGAAAAAAAAAGCAGGAGTTGCAATCCTAGTCTCTGATAAAACAGACTTTAAAACAACAAAGATCAAAAGAGACAAAGAAGGGCATTACACAATGGTAAAAGGATCAATGCAACAAGAAGAGCTAACGACCCTAAATATATATGTACCCAATACAGGAGCATCCAGATACATAAAGCAAGTTCTTAATGACCTACAAAGAGATTTAGACTCCCACACAATAATAGTGGGACACTTTCACACACCCCTGTCAATATTAGACAGGTCAACGAGACAGAAAATTAACAAGGATATCCAAGATTTGAACTCAGATCTGGCCCAGGAAACCTAATAAACATTTACAGAACTCTCTATCCCAAATCCACAAAATGTACATTCTTCTCAGCACCACATCACACCTACTCTAAAACTGACCACATAATTGGAAGTAAATCACTCCTCAGCAAATGCAAAGAACAGAAACCATAACAAACAGTCTCTCAGACCACAGTGCAATCAAATTAGAACTCAGGATTAAGAAACTAACTCAGAACTGCACAACTTCATGGAAACTGAGCAACTGGCTCTTGAATGTTGACTGGATAAACAACGAAATAAAGGCAGAAATAAAGATGTTCTTCGAAACCAACGAGAACAAAGACACAATGTACCAGAATCTCTGGGACACATTTAAAGCAGTGTCTAGAGGAAAATATATAGCAATAAATGCCCATATGAGAAGCAAGGAAAGATCTAAAATCGACATCCTATCATCAAAATTGAAGAGCTAGAAGAGCAAGATAAAAAAACCTCAAAAGCTAGCAGAAGACAAGAAATAACTAAGATCAGAAAAGGACTGAAGGAGATATAGACACAAAAATCCCTTCAAAAATTTAATAAATCCAGGAGCTGATTCTTTGAAAAGATCAACAAAATAGACCACCAGCCAGATTAAAAAAGAAAAGAGAAGAATCAAATAGATGCAAGAAAACAATAAAGGGGATATCACCACCGGTGCCACAGAAGTACAAACTACCATCAAAGATTACTACAAACAACTCTACGCACATAAACCAGTAAACCTGGAAGAAACTGATAAATTCCTGTACACTTGTACCCTCCCAAGCCTAAACCAGGAAGAAGTGGAAACCCTGAACAGACCAATAACAAGGGCTGAGGTTGAGGAAGCAATTAACAGTCTACCAACCAACAAAAGCCCAAGTCCAGATGGGTTCACAGCCGAATTCTACCATACAAAGAGGAGCTGGTACCACTCCTTTTGAAATGAATCCAAACAATTCAAAAAGAGGGAATCCTTCCCAAATCATTTTATGAGACCCACATCATCCTGATACCAAAACCCGGCAGAGACTCAACAAAAAAGGAAAACTTCAGGCCAATATCCATGATGAACATAGATGCAAAAATCTTCAATAAAATACTGGCAAACCGACTGTAACAGCAAACCAAAAAGCTTATCCATCAAGATCAAGTAGGCTTCATCCTGGGGATACAACGCTGGTTCAACATACACAAGTCTATAAATGTAATTCACCACATAAACAGAACCAAAGACAAAAACCACATGATTATCTCAATAGATGCAGAGAAGGCCTTCGACAAAATTCAACAGCCCTTTATGCTAAAAACTCTCAATAAACTAGGTATCGATGGAACATATCTCAAAATAATAAAAGTTATTTATGACAAACCCACAGCCAATATCATACTGAATGGGCAAAAACTGGAAGCATTCCCTTTGAAATCTGGCACTAGACAAGGATGCCCTCACTCACCACTCCTATTCAATATAGTATTGGAAGTTATAGCCAGAGGAATCAGGCAAGAAAAAGAAATAAAGGGTATTCACTTAGGAAAGGAGGAAGTCAAATTGTCTCTATTTGCAGACGACATGATTGTACATTTAGAAGATCCCATCGTCTCAGCCCAAAATTTCCTGAAACTGATAAGCAACTTCAGCAAAGTCTCAGGACACAAAATCAATGTGCACAAATCACAAGCATTCCTATACACCAGTAACAGACTTAAAGAGAGCCAAATCAAGAATGAACTGCTATCCACAATTGCTACAAAGAGAATAAAATACCTAGGAATACAACTAACAAAGGATGTAAAGGACCTCTTTAAGGTGAACTACAATCCACTGCTCAAGGAAGTAACAGAGGACACAAACAGATGGAAAAACATTCCATGCTCATGGTTAGGAAGATTCAATATTGTGAAAATGGCCATACTGCCCAACATAATTTATAGAGTCAACGCTATCCCCATCAAGCTACCTATGACCCTCTTCACAGAGATGGAAAAAACCACCTTAAATTTCATATAGAACCAAAAGAGAGCCCACATGGCCAAGTTAGTTCTAAGAAAAAGAACAAAGCTGGAGGCATCAAGCTACCTGACTTCAAACTATACTAAGAAGGCTACAGTAATCAAAACAGCATGGTACTGGTACCAAAACAGAGACATAGACCAATGTAACAGAACAGAGGCCTTGGAGGCAGCGCCAAATATCTACAACCATCTGATCTTTGACAAACCTGACAAAAACAAGCAATGGGGAAAGGATTCCCTGTTTAATAAATGGTGTTGGGAAAACTGGCTAGCCATGTGCAGAAAGCAGAAACTGGACCCCTTCTTGACACCTTACACTAAAATTAACTCCAGATGGATTAAAGACTTGAACATAAGACCTAACACCATAAAAATCCTAGAAGAAAACCTATGCAAAACCATTAAGGACACAGCACAGGCAAGGACTTCATGACTAAAACACCAAAAGCATTGGCAACAAAAGCCAAAATAGACAAATGGGATGTAATTAAACTCCAGAGCTTCTGCACAGCAACAGAAACAATCATTAGAGCGAACTGGCAACCAACAGAATGGGAAAAAATTTTTGCAAGCTACCCATCTGACAAGGACTTATATCCAGAATCTACAAAGAACTAAAACAGATTTACAAGAAAAAAACAAACCCATCCAAAAGTGGGCAAAGGATATGAACAGACACTTTTCAAAAGAAGACATATATGAGGCCAAAAAACATATGAAAAAATGCTCATCATCACTGGTCATTAGAGAAATGCAAATCAAAACCACATTGAGATACCATCTCATGCCAGTTAGAACGGCGATCATTAAAAAATCTGGAGACAACAGATGTTGGAGAAGATGTGGAGAAATAGGAACACTTTTACATTGTTGGTGGGAGTGCAAATTAGTTTAACCATTGTGGAAGACAGTGTGGCGATTTCTCAGGGACCTAGAAAAAGAAATTTCACTTGACCCAGCAATCCCATTACCTGGTATATATCCAAAGGATTAGAAATCGTTCTATTATAAAGACACATGCACACGTATCTTCACTGCGGCACTGTTTACGATAGCAAAGACCTAGAACCAACCCAAATGCACACTGATGATAGACTTAACAGGGAAAATATGGCATATATACATCATGGAATACTGTGCAGCCATAAAAAACGATGAGTTCGTGTCCTTTGTAGGGACATGGATGAACCTGGAAACCATCATTCTCAGAAAACTGACACAAGAACAGAAAATCAAACACTACATGTTCTCACTTATAGGCAGGTTTTTGAAGCATGGGAACACATGGACACAGGGAGTGGAGCGTCACACACTGAGGTCTGTTGGGGGTCTAGGGGAGGGACAGTGAGGGGTAGGGAGTTGGGGAGGGATAATATGGGGAGAAATGCCAGATATAGGTGATGGGGAGGCAGCAAACCACATTGCCATGTATGTACCTATGCAACAATCCTGCGTGTTCTTCACATGTACCCCAGAACCTAAAGTGCAAAAAAAAAATATATATATATATATAAAGAAAATTTATCTGAACTTACTTAATTCCTGAGTTTAGATAATGAAGTTGAAACAAAGAAAGATACCTATATTTAAGAAGAGGTTAAGGAAGAACATTTATGCATCATTTTCCTTTTCACATGTGTTTATAATTCTATCCTTCCCTCCCCTTCGGATTTTTTATAGTAGAGGTGGCACAATAACTTACTTTAATTAGGAAAGATCATTTCAGTTTCCCCCAAGTCCAAACCTCTTCACTCAGAATATTGTAGGAAGTTCCTAATCACCTCCAGCAGTATGATGTAAAATAGGTTAAGTTGAACAAATATTTAAGTCAATATGCTCAGTACTCATGTATCACTTTTCATTACTCTGCAATAGTTTCATAATGCATTATATACATTTTATAAACTTATGTAATTTACATACAGGGTTAACAAATTTATGAAATCATATATATGAGATGCCCCCATAACCCTCTTGAACAATTCAGAGGTATTCATCCCCAGCTTAGGTGGGTCTCTGTTTCTTGTCCCCATTCCTTAATGCCAAAATAACACTGCTCTGGGTTAACATTTTAGTCATTTCCAAGTTTTCTGACAAATTTTGCCAACATTCTATTGCAACTATTTTTCTAGCACATTGTAATATGCTTCCACTGCTAGATACATCTAACAAAACAAGCTCTAGCAGCTATACTATGTCAGACAACTGGGGGAAAAACAGTAAAAAGGCAGAATTCTGTAATAAAAAGTGTTATTTTCCACAACCATTGTATTATATCATAAAAATCTAGTAATCCCTCAATATAAAGAGTAATATTAATAAATCTAACTTTTTAAAGCATTTGTCAAGTAGAATATAAGAATGGCAATAATCTGAACTGCTAAAATTTATAATAAACAACTGATTTTCATGAATAATTTCATTCTTCCCTTATCAAAATCTCCTGTGATGAAGGCAGTAAATGGAAAACCTTACAGATTTAGATTTCTTCTCTTTTTTCACATCATTCTCCATAGAAACATATTACAAGTATGATACTTAGAACACCAAAAGGGAAACAGCAGCACACACCCTTGCCCCCATAACAAAGAGGCATATTTAATACATATAAAAAGAAAAATTTTAAGTCATTTTATTAATTACTACTTTATCTATTGGTAAGCCTAGCTGTATAGTTTTCAAATTAAAAGAGGAACTAAAGGCAATACAATAGAACAAAGTCGGGTCTACTTTTATATCTAGCATTGAAGTACCAAAAGAGTCATTTGACCTGGGCTGCACATTTATAAACTTATATTTAGAATTTTAATATAATTTTCAAAGTAGGTTATATGTTTACACGTGGCAGAAATAAAAGGAGTCTTTAGTCTTATAAATTTAAACTTGTATCCTACTGGGCTACCTTGATATTACATATTAATACTCTTTACAGACCCTATAATGACCTTGTGAGTATAGTTTTATTTCATTTTATAACTGTGTCTAAAGCTTAATTTACTATACTATTTAGAAGATAAAACAATTTTTATAACCCATTCAAAAAGTAAAGTTGCTAAGTCTTACTCAATCTGAGTTCCCCTTTCTTATTTTCTTAGTTGTCTTAGTCTTAATTTAGTTTCTTCTATGTGTCTAGTTTCTTTACCCACCCCAGGGAGGGCATCAGAACTAATACATCTTCAACCTCACAAGGTTAATCTACCCAACTAATTAGGGACAAAGTATATAAAAGCCCTTCAACCAGGCTAAAGCACTATTTAACAAACATAAAACATTAGTAATTATCCGACAAAGGACTTTAATCCAGAATCTATAATGAACACCTACAAATCAAAAGAAAGCAAACAACCCAATTAAAAATGGGCAAATGACTTGAACAGATCCTTTAAAAAGGAAGATATATGAATTGTCTATGAAAACTGGAAAACATGCTCAACATCATTAGTCACCAGGGAAATGCAATTTAAAGCAAAATGAGATACCATTTCACACCCACTAGAATAGCTAGTAACAGACTGATAACACTAATTGCTCACAGGCATGTGGAGCAACTGTAACTCTTACATATTGCTATTAAGCCTCAAAGAATACATTTTCTACAATAGTTTGGCAGTTTATAACATAAATAGCTTTTATATTTTATAATACAAATAGCTATTATATTTTATAATATATTTTAAATACATGTTGATCATATAACCCACCAATTCTACTCCTAGGTATTTTCCCAAAAGAAATGGAACAGATGTCTAAAAAAAGACTTGCACAATAATGTTCACAGCAGCCTCTTTAATAATCCCTAGCTATTTCTTATAACTCCTTTTAGAGAAAGTAGTAAGAAAGTACAAAGAATCAAAAATTATTCTTGCAATTTAACTCTGGGAGAATAGGAAAGCGTCAACAGCACTAATTAAAGGAGAACATGGGGAAAAAAAGAACAAGGTTTAAAAGCAAAATAGGCCGGGCGCGGTGGCTCAAGCCTGTAATCCCAGCACTTTTGGGAGGCCGAGGTGGGTGGATCACGAGGTCAAGAGATCGAGACCATCCTGGTCAACATGGTGAAACCTCGTCTCTACTAATACAAAAAATTAGCTGGGCATGGTGGTGCGTGCCTGTAATCCCAGCTACTCAGGAGGCTGAGGCAGGAGAATTGCCTGAATCCAGGAGGCGGAGGTTGCGGTGAGCCGAGATTGCGCCATTGAACTCCAGCCTGGGTAACAAGAGCGAAACTCCGTCTCAAAAAAAAAAAAAAAAAAAAAAAAGCAAAATAAGTTTAGTTTTAGACTCAGTGACTTAAAATTCTTCCCATAATATACACGTGAAGGTGTCTAGAAAATAGTAATGGAAGAGGGAAAGAGGCGGTGGCTCATCTAAACAGAAGTGAAGTGTTGAAGCCAGGAGAGGGAGCGAAATCTGGAAAAAAAAAGTATAGGTACATGTACATGTATATTTATATATTGCATATATATGTATATATATCTGTATATATATGTGTGTGTATATATATCTGTATATATAAAATCTAAGAACACTGTCCTTAAGATATGACATTCTAGGGACAGTATGAAGATTAAATAGTAAAGGTGGGAAACAGAATTCTTAACTATTTTTGTGCAAGGACTCCTCTGGCAGTGTGGTGAAGCCCACAGACTCTTTCTCTGAATTGTGTTTTTAAATGAGTGAATATATAGGAAACAAACTATATTAAAATATAGTTGTCAGCCTTTCTTCAGAAAAATTAAGATGTAATATATATACACTTCTTTTTAATGCATTAAAATATATAATCTAGTAGTAAGTCTAATATCTACCATAATTTCAAAGTAGTGAGAATGTAAAAAATAATTCAAGATATGATGTAAAAATGTTTATGATTTCTATTACTGGAACAGGTATTACTAATACCATTGTTGTTTGTTGTCTATGCTTACAGTTGAAGTAAATGCTATATTTCAACTAAAGGTCAATGGAAAAAAAAACAATTTTTTCACCCATTCAAGTTCATGGACCCATGAAAATCCTATCCATGAAGTTTTGGGCGAACTATGTGAATCCCAGGTTAAGAATCTCTGAGCTAGAAAGCAAAATTAAAGAGATAAATAGTATCATGAGAATTACAGTAGCAAAGCAGTATATGCTGATTTTAAGTTGCAATGGTAAAATGCTATATTCACCACTTCATTTCTTATAACTGTGAGGTAGATAAAGAGAGGCCAGAGAACAATCTGCCAAGCAAAATAAAGGAGAAAAGATTCAGAGGTTTCTGAGTATTATCAGAAAAAGAAAACAAATGTTTAAAAATTTATCCCCATCAGAAATCATTGATAACCACCATAACATAGACTGCCAATACAAAAATTATTCTGTATCAATGTTCCCAGACATTCCACTCCCATTCTGCTTCATCCAGCTTCCACTTCCTATATAAGCTAACAATATATTCCACCAGGCAAGACAAGTTCAGAAGAGAGAAATAATAATGGCACAAGTCTTCCAGCTGGCCTCTTACTCTCAATATAAGAAACACTTAATTATGGTAATTGAAAAGGAAGGGTAAACCATTTTCTTCTTATAGGGAAGCAGCCAAGCAATTTACTCTAGATACATTATCTCAACGTTCATATTTCTCTACACAATAGTCAGGATTGTAGTGAAAATTTGACTAGAAATTATTTGGAATGCTGGATCATTTCCCATGATAGACTTTTTTTTTTTTCTTTTGCCTTTTCAACAGTGATGACACTTGCTATTAAGTAGTATAAATCTCTGACTCATCAAAGGAATCATTCAGATATTGCCTTATTCCTATTACAGCCACCTTCAACACAGCTTTGCAGTTACTGTCTAGAGGCTACTGTGGAGAATTATAGTTAGGGGTGCCACAAATATTTGATTTGTTAAAACGTAACCAATATAACCAGTATGGTACTTAAGAGATGCCAAAATTTTTATATAAGCTTTTGGATCTGCTGGGGCATTCCTAGGAACAAATGCAAAACAAAGTAAAAGTGTTAAAAAGCAGATTTGTTTCCAAAGAAAATCTAATATTTTGACAGTGGAGTGAAACCCAAATAAGAGTAAAAAGTCTATTCTAAATTACTTAAGTTTTGTAAGGACCACTATGAACTACTATAAGATTTAAATGTATTATTCTCTGGTCACAACAAGACCATGCAAAATATCTAAAGGCTACAATAACAAGCAGAAAGGTAAACTGAGGCATTAGATTCAATAATCAACTAGTAAGACTCATACTGTTGCTCTACTTTATCTACAGAATGAGCCATAAAAGACACTCCCAAATGTTGCTTTTTTATCTTTAATTTTTAAATGGCATAAGACTGTAAGCAAAATGCAAACAAATTACTATTAATGAGTATTAAAAAGAATCATTTACCTAGAAAATACTCTAATAGGATAATTATAGAGGCACAGAACTAGATTTCAACTAGAGATCATCTTTCATTTTTATAAGTTATTAAAAATCAATTGTCAAAACTCTAATATAACTATGATACTTGCTCAGGGTAATAAAAGATACTGAGAAAGTATATGCATTTTCTGCTCTCTACAAGTTAACGACCTAGTACGGAAGAATACAATATAAAGATTATATATTTCTCAAAAGAATATCTAGAGCAGGGGTCCACAACCCCTAGGGCACAGACTGGTACCAGTCCATGGCCTGTAAAGAACCGGGCCGCACAGCGGGAGGTGAGCCGCCAGCAACTGAGCATAACTGCCTTAGATTCTCATAGGAGTACCAACCCTATTGTGAACTGTGCATGCGAGGGATCTAGGTTGCATGCTCCTTATGAGAATCTAACTGATACCTGATGATCTGAGGTAGAACAGTTTTATCCTGACACCATCTCCCTGAAACACCTTGCCTGAGAAAAAATTGTCTTCCATGAAACCTGTCCCCTGTGCCAAAAACACTGGGGACTGCTGATTTGGCAGCTCATTTTGTCTTCAATTTCAACACCTCTGAGATGACAAGAGAATCAAGAGCTCATAAATTGTTCTCCCTACTGAATCTCCACTGTAGCCTACTATAATCAGCAATGTCCTCCTTGAGACTAAACACTCAACACTATACCTTATTCATGTGTTCAGTGATCAGCCATGGTCCCACAACTCAACAAAGTAACTCAATCAGTATCTCATAAATGAAACGACTCTTCACTCTTCAAAGGGAATAAGGACTGCATTAACAATTGAGCAATAAGCTAATCTTTAAAAATTGGTAGCACACAGAAAAACAAAAGTGAGAAAACATTTCTTTATTCTCTCACACTTTACACCAAAAGTTACTAATAGTCGCTGATTTTTCTTCTGGAAGGCTTATGAGCTAGCTGGTTCAAAGGCTGGCAAGAATGAAGACTTACACCTTGCTTACGTTGCTTTCACTTTGGCTTACTATTTCACCACTGAGTATGGACTGCAAAGAGTAAGTACAAAATCAAGGATAAAGTAAGTGAACATGGGCTTCCTGAAATTTCTTTTCGTTCTACAGATTTGGTGGTCTCAATGGTCCATGCAGAATGAGGAATATGCCAGGTCACAGGAATATAAACAACACAGAATCATAGGATCTTTGCCTTTTATAGCATTTTAGGAGGTTTTTTTTGGTGGAGGGAGGTTAAGGGGATACAGCTACATTATCATAAGAATCCATATCATTATCACAAAAGGAAACACACACACAGTGGGATACCATTCAGCCTTAAAGAAGGAAATTCTGTCATTTGCAACAACATGGATGGAACAGGAGAACATTATATGAAGTGCAGTTAGCCACAAAGAAAGATAAATACTTCATGTCTTCACTTATAGGTGAAATCTAAAAGAATCAAATTGAAGAAGCAGAGAGTAGAATAGTAGAATACAAGGAATAGAGAGTAGAATACAAAGGCTGGGGGTAGGCGTAATGGGGAGACAGGGTCAAAGGGTACACCATCTCAAAAGGAATATGGATTTTTTTTTCTTTTTACATTTACTGCACAATGTGGTGAATAGAGTTAAAAATAGAGTACTATACCTTTCAAAATCACTAAGAGAGTAAATCGTCACCACAAAAAAATGTTAGGTATTTGAAGTGATGATGTATGAACTAGCTTGATATTCCAAGTTGTGTTCATAAGTCACTTTGTACCCCATAAATTTATGCAATTTTAAATTGTCAATTTACAATAAAAACATTTTTTTAAAAAGACCAGTAAATGCATTAACTCCCATATCACCATCTGTATAGGCTGCATTCTCACCGAGTAGAACAGATACCCACATGATATCGGTTTTAGTTTCTTATAATCCTTTCTCTTTTTGGTAAAACACATCTAATTTATGTTCATATACAATGTATTACAGGAAATCTAAGAATGAAACTTTAATTTTTGCCTGGAGGTAGTGAAAAGAAAAAACAGGAAACGGATCAGAGAATATAAAACATTTCTTCCTTGAAAGATGATTTAGAGTTTATCAAGCAAAGAGGAAATGGGAAGCAGCAAAAACACTGAAGTACACATAAACATAATTGGATTTTAGTGTTGATACTAAGCAGCAGCAGCAAGTGAAAAGTTTTTTAAGGGAATAATGGCTTTGTTTTAGAAGAAAATGAAAAGATAAATATGTGGAGGGTTATGGTAAAGCCAAGAAACTATGAACACCTGCATGGTCAATTAAATAAACAACATTTTAAGTAAAATCAATGAGACTGAGGGGACCTGGTAGATTCAGTTACTCAACAAGTATTTAGTGTGAAGTTTCTAATCAAGGTAACTGGGAGTATGGGTTATTTATATAAAGAAACTGGGCTATAGAATAGGATTTTAAACTTCTCATTTTTCTGGAGACTAGAATAGGAAACATTCATTACACAAGTTTTGAGCATAAATATATGTGCTAAGTACTAGAAAAAAATGATGAAATAAAAGACAGTATCTGTCCTTAAAGAGTTCATATTTTAATGGAGACAGGAGTGGAAGTCAACAGGAATAACTAAAATTTTCCAGTGTTACACATACTACCTCCTTTGAAATTCTTGTGGGTTGTATCTGGAAGTAGATAACCTAGAAGCAGCCAGGAATATGAACTTGAAAAATCAGGACTAGCAATGCAGATTTTCTATCACTAGGATGTGAGGGCTTGAAGCTTAAGGTTGTCCAGGGAGAATCCATAAAATTCAAAGGAGGCTGAGAATTGAGCCTCAAGAGAAGAATAACATTTAAGGGATGAAACAAAGAATAAGAAAATCTACCTTACTCAACTTATACCTTCTTCCTCATAGGAGAGAAAAAAAAAAAAAAGAAAAGAAAAGAGAAAACAGGAAACAATTTTCATAGGAGTAAAGAGAAATGAAAGAAAATGGTACAGCGAAAGCCAAAGGAAAGAGCATTTCCAAGAAAGAAACGAGTGATCAACAAAGTCAGATACTGTAGGGGCTAAGCAGCCTAAGGGCTGAGAATATGTCCTTGTTTTTGGAAAATGAAGGGGTTTAATGAACATCTGGCTTTGTATATGTACTGTCCAGCAACCAAGTCGTCTAATTTTAGTACCCAACTCCCCCTTTTCCAGGGTTTTAGCTAGCAGGTAGAGAGCACCACAATAAAAAGCATACATACTTCACCTGACAACTCTAGAATCTTGTTTTTTATAAACCCGGTCTGTGTGGGCATATTCATTTTCTACAGTGCTATTCTCATATTTTGACTACATGTACAATCGATGTGGAAGAGGCCAGATCCCTCCTCTCTTTCTCTGCCATAGTGTTGCTAAGGGTGGGCAGACAGATGTTTTAGAATGGGTCAATTAAATGAATCCTCTCAGGACTTGGAAAAACGAACACATTATGGAAGCATAAACCTCAGGTTATGCAGACTTGTTTATTACAATGTGTCCTTGGTTGTGGTTCCTCTGTATTCTCGGGTTTTTTGTTTGCTAACATTGGCCCTCTAGCCTTTAGATAATCGTGAGTACCCTGAATAGTCTCCCAATAACCCCCTTTTTCTTAACATGGGCTAAGTTAGTAACTTTTAATCAAGAACCCCGATACAGGAGCTATCCCTTTTCCTTTGCATTCTTCTACTAAGGAAATTCTGCTCAACTGTTACCTCTATTGTAAAGCCTGTGAACAATATACTTTCTTCTCCTAGCTCTTAATTCAAGTCGAATTATTTGTGCTTCTTATAATTCCATAAAAATCTATTTCTTGGGCCAGGCACAGTGGCTCATACCTGTAATCCCAGCACTTTGGGAAGCCAAGGCAGGCGGATCACCTGAGGTTGGTAGTTCAAGACCAGGCTGACCAACATGGAGAAACCCTGTCTCTACTAAAAATACAAAAATTAGCTGGGTGTGGTGGCATATGCCTATAATCCCAGCTACTCAGGAGGCTGAGGCAGGAGAACTGCTTGAATCTGGAAGGCAGAGGTTGTGGTGAGCTGAGATAGTGCTATTACACTCCAGCCTGGGCAACAACAGTGAAACTCTGTCTCGAAAAAAAAAAATTGTTTGAGTTCTTTGTAGATTCTGGATATTAGCCCTTTGTCAGATGGGTAGACTGCAAAAATTTTCTCCCATTCTGTAGGTTGCCTGTTAACTCTGGTGATAGTTTCTTTTGCTGTGCAGAAGCTCTTTAGTTTAATTAGATTCCACTTGTCTATTCTGGCTGTTGTTGCCATTGCTTTTGTTTTAGTCATGAAATTCTAAGAAAAAAACAACCCCATCAAAAAGTGGGCAAAGGATATGAACAGACACTTCTCAAAAGGAGACATTTATGCAGCCAACAAACATGAAAAAAAGCTCATCATCGCTGGTCATTAGAGAAATGTGGAGAAATAGGAATGCTTTTACACTGTTGGTGGAAGTGTAAATCAGTTCAACCATTGTGGAAGACAGTGTGGCAATACTTCAAAGATCTAGAAATAGAAATACCATTTGACCCAACAATTCCATTACTGGGTATATACCCAAAGGATTATAAATCATTCTATTATAAAGACACATGCACATGTATGTTTACTGCGGCACTGTTCACAATAGCAAAGACTTGGAACCAACCCAAATGCCCATCAAAGATAGACTGGATAAAGAAAATGTGGCACACATACACCATGGAATACTATGCAGCCATAAAAAAGGATGAGTTCATGTCCTTTGCAGGGACATGGATGAAGCTGGAAACCATCATTCTCAGCAAACACAAGAACAGAAAACCAAACATCACATGTTCTCACTCATAAGTGGGAGTTGAACACTGAGAACACATGGACACAGGGAGGGGAACATTATACACCGGGGACTGTTGGAGGGTGGGGGGATTGGGGAGGGACAGCATTAGGAGAAATTCCTAATGTAGACAATGGGGTGATGGATGCAGCAAACAACCATGGCACATGTATAACTATGTAACAAACCTGCATGTTCTGCACATGTACCCCAGAACTTAAAGTGTGTGTGTGTGTGTGTATAAACTATTTCTTAAACTCTCTGCTGTAACCAACCAATCACATTGTATTATAGTGTACCTCAGCTGAAGAAGGCAATGATTCAGTGAAAAAGTTGAGTTTTAAAGAAGTACAGAATGGTTTGAGAAATTTAAGAACTGTATAAACTACATAATTTGAGGATCACAGTTCAGTTAATAGTTTCTGCCAACAGTGAGGCTGTAGCAGCACTCCCCGGTTAATTTGAAAAACTACAGTATTGACAAATGTGTTTAAACCTCTATGCACATTTTCAATCCTGATGAATGAGAACTTTTATGGGGGAAAAACTGCCACCTCAAATTTTTTTTTAGACAAGGAAGAACAATATTAGAATAGCAAGATGTCAAAGACAGCTCAACATCACTTTTTAAGTGCAAAGTGTAAAGACAATATTAAGCTATAACCTTTGTTGGTATACCACTTGAAAAACTGAAGAGCTCTTAAGGTAATGTTAAAGGAAAGTATGCTTGTTTTATGGTGTTCAAATCATAAAGCTTGAGTGTAAAGGTATTCAAGATGTTGTACAGAACCATCCTTTATTATTCATCAAGGAATATATGGGGAAAGAAAATCTTCCAAACAAGGCACTTCTGGTAACAGACCATGCTTATGTACATCTCTTTCTAGTTAATGTTATTTTTGAAGACAATATTTAAATGGACTCTTGCTTTTCAACTGAATGTCATTAATGCAGCCTATAGACAAAGGACATATCACATACTTCAAGCATATTAATTATGAATATCTGATGTGGGATGTTAATACATTTGACATTTCTTTAATGTAGGATTTAAGAAAGAGTTTTCATAAGGTGATACTATCAGCCGATCAAGCTTGGAGGAAATATCACCACAAACAATGAAATGGAGTATGAAATAATCTAGCATATATTTTGCTAACTTCTAGGAGTTAATGGAAATGTTAACTGTAAAGCAAAATGTCTTACACCTTGCTAATGGAGACTGAATTTAATGAAATGGGCAGTAGAAATGTTGAAGTTTATAATTGAAAAAAATCTTTCCACTTGATGTTCATTATTAGTCAGGCAAAGAAAAAGAGTCACAAATACTTGACAATGAATCTTAAAAAAAAAATTAGACTTCACAAATAAAATGTTTGTTGTTACAAGTAAGTTTGATCATGACATGAGAAGACTCATCAAATTAAAAAATGAAACTACAAATAGAGTATTGGGTGATTAGGAGCTAAAAAACTGTAAGTGAAGTAACTTTAAACAGTTTATTCATTCTGAGGAGTTTTTTCATTCAGTTGCTTTGCCTATGGCTCAGCTGATGATTCAGAACTACTTTCATGGATTCAGACAAGGATGAACCTCAGGAATCTATTTCACTACTTCACCAGTTCACTCTGGCTTAACTCACTACCAAACAGAATGGAAGCTAAAGCCCCTATTTCTTTTTTTAACCACCACATTTCACTCAACCAACACTATCATCCATTAATCAGACATTTAAAAAATTGTCTTCTTTATTTTGCTAAGTGCTACTGACAATCATTAATTATCTAACATTATTTCATTATTTGTTTACCCTATAGTACCTGTTCTGGTCAAGTTATTAACTATTTCTTTGTGTGTAAAGAAACACAGACAATCTTTAACACCTCTTCCTGCTTTAAAATGTTACAATTTTAGATTGTTCTTTAGAGGAAAACAAACATTCTATAAAACCGTAGAATGGGAATGGCAACCACCTACCATGTGGCAAATCCATAATTTCTCAAAACTGCTATTAAGTTCTGAAATGTATTTCCCCTAAGATCTCTATAGTTTGCTACAACTTTTTTTATATCTTTGCTCAAATGTCATCTGATTACCATTTATAAAAATGTAATCACCATCTCTATTCTTTGTGTCCTCTTTCCATTTTGTTCCCACAGCATTTTTCTATATTCATATATAATCAGCATGTGAGAGTTTTGGATGTGTATATATACACATTCAACCACAAGTATAATTTACTTGTTTATTATCTGCCTCCTTTCTCTAGCACATAAAGGTCCATGAAGACAGGGATATTTTTTCTTTTGTTCAGTAGAACAGTGCCTGGCATGTAGTAGGAGCTTAGTAAATCTTTGTTGAATTAATGAACTACTCATGGACCAGAAATATGTTTTATAAAGCCAAACATGCTAGTTGTGCTGGGGGGAAAGTCACAAATGGGGAAAAGAAAGAACTAAATTAGTAGCATTCTATAAAAGAACACACAGGTGATAATACAGTTGGTGAGTTCATGAGTTATTCAAGAAAACTGGGAAAAATATCATTAAAAAGGCTTATTTAAGACAATATAATACTAACCAGTCATATAGCATATATTAGTTCTTCTGTTACTTCCACATAAAAGTGTTTCTTCCCATTTAGTACTTAAATATAAAGCATTTTGAACAGTATATATCAACTGCTAGATAATATATTAAATATAGGCTAATTTTACTGACTACCATATTAGAGACAGAGCACACAGAAGCAGCATTACCTAAAGACAGATGGTAATTCAAAACATAGGGTCCCAAAATATAACTACATCTCTTTTGATGATCAGGTCTGCATTCCCACCTACTAAACTTTCTCAAATGAATTAGAATACTCAAAGAAATTATTTAGAAAAACTCCTAACAAATTATATAAAATAAATTTAAAAAAACAGTTTTTCTTCTCAAGAAATTTTTTTTGTAGTTGCTATAATCTATTATCAAATATGTAGAGTTTTAAAAAATTAATTTTTTAAAATTTATTTTACTTTAGGTGCATACTATATCTGGCATTTCTCCCCATGTTATCCCTTCCCACCCTCCCCTCTCCCCCCACCCCCTGTTGTCTCTCCCCTACACCTCCCAACTGTCTCCTGTGTGTGATGCTCATCTCCCTGAGTCCACGTGTTCTTGTTGTTCAACACCCACCTATGAGTGAGAACATATGGTGCTTGGCTTTCTGTTCTTGAGTCAGTTTGCTGAGAATGATGGTTTCCAGATTCATCCAAGTCCCTACAAAGGACACGAACTCATCGTTTTTTATGGCTGTGTACTATTCCATGGTGCATATGTAACCACATTTTCTTTGTCCAGTCTATCACTGATAGGCATTTGGGTTGGTTCCAGGTCTTTGCTATTGTACACAGGGCTGCAATGAACATACGTGTGCATGTGTCTTTATAGAAGAATGATTTATAGTTCTTTGGGTATATACGCAATAGTGGGATTGCTGGGTCAAATGGAATTTCTATTTCTAGATCCTTGAGAAATCGTCACACTGTCTTCCACAATGGTTGAACTAATTTACACTCCCACCGTGTAAGAGTGTTCCTATTTCTCCACATCCTCTCCAGCATCTGTTGTCTCCAGATTTTTTTTTTTTTTTTTTTTTTTTTACTGGATGAAATGTTATATTGTGGAGTGGTCATTTGAAGAAGGATGGACTTGCAATGATCCAGGGGAGGAGCATCTGTTTAGCAGGACACCTCCATGGTCTGGTGTCTGTCCAGGACATCAGGGAACTCACAGGATTCTTGAGTTCCATCTGACTGATTGCTGGTGACAGACCAGCTGAAGGGACTTTCTCCAGAGCCAATGCTACTTGAGGTTGAGTGGGTTCGTGACCGGGCGAGCCAGGTCATGCTGGCAGATGGTATGTAGCCCCTTCCCTGCAAAAAGTACTTGAAGGCCTTGGTGAGCTTCCCAGGCTGAACTACCTGGGGCAGTCCCCCACAGTCTGCCATCTTTAGCAAAGTTGTATTTATAGGGTTCAGGCGGGAATTACATTCGACCACGGCCTCAACTGCAGGCGAACTGTCCCCCACCACGAGTAAAGTAGAACACTTTAATGCTTTTAATTTGTTATCATTTTGGCCCAGTATGGGTCTTTCGGTCTCCAGGTCTCTGCGTCCATTATAGGAATTCAAGAAGAGCTGCAGGTTGTCTTGGTTGATGTCTTGGGCAATATGCATTCTGTAGGTTTGGATCAGGTCCAGGTTGGCCTGTAACTCTTCCTGCCCAAAGTGATGAGCCAAAATAATGTCCACAACATTGGTTGTCAGGCCAGAGAGTTTGGAAGCTGCCCAGTCAATCCAGCCTTTAGCGCAAGGGTCAATATTAATGAGCACAAGGCCTTCCACAAATTCTGGATGATTGAGTGCAAATCTGCTGAGGATGTAAGCCCCGGCTCCAAATCCAATTCCAATGACGCTTTTCAGGCTTAAGTGGGTAAGAACAGGAGGCAGCATTTTGGCCAGCTCATCCATTGTGGGGTACTGATACCCTGTGGGGAAAGAGGGTGCACCTTCCTGCTGGCCTGGAGCATCCACATAACAGACAGCAAAGTGTTGGGTGATCTCTTGCATGTCCTCAAAGTTAAAGAATGCATTGAAACAGGATTTATGGTTGAGGCCAATGTCATGATATGTTAGTACAACTGGTCTGTTTCCTTTGGGTAAGCCTCTTATAGTGACGTGGACCACATCATGAGTTGTTTCTATGTCATGTTCCTGACAGTCAAAGTCCTGGAAGTTTCGTGTACCATTCTTATCATTTAGAAGTGGTTTGATTTCTGTGAGTTGAACATCCTGAAGTTCATCCATGAGGACAGATGAGAGTAGAAGAGTCTCAAGAATAAATCGGTAACTCTGAGGCGTGGGCAACAGCGGTCATCTCCAGATTTTTTAATGATCACCATTCTAACTGGAGTGAGATGATATCTCAGTGTGGTTTTGATTTGCATTTCTCTAATGACCAGTGATGATGAGCATTTTTTCCTATGTTTGTTGGCCTCATATATGTCCTCTTTTGACAAGTGTCTGTTCATATCCTTCGCCCACTTTTGAATGGGGTTGTTTGTTTTTTTCTTGTAAATCTGTTTTAGTTCTTTGTAGATTCTGGATATTAGCCCTTTGTTAGATGGGTAGATTGCAAAAATTGTTTCCCATTCTGTTGGTTGCCGATTAGCTCTAATGATGGTTTCTTTTGCTGTACAGAAGCTCTGGAGTTTAATTGGATCCCATTTGTCTATCCTGGCTTTTACTGCCATTGCTTTTGGTGTTTTAGTCATGAAGTCCTTGTCTATGCCTATGTCCTGGATAGTTTTGCCTACGTTTTCTTCAAGTGTTTTTATGGTGTTAGGTTTTATGTTTAAATCTTTGATTCATCTGGAGTTAATTTTAGTGTAAGGTGACAGGTAGGGGTCCAGTTTCTGCTTTCTGCACATTGCTAGCCAGTTTTCCCAACATCATTTATTAAACATGGAGTCCTTTCCCCACTGCTTGTTTTTGCTAGGTTTGTCAACGCCTGCATCTGTTCCCCTCAAATTTAAACATTTATTCCAAAGGTTATTAGGGATGTAAAAAAGCACTGAAAGAATAATGACTAAACATTTCTGAAAGGAATTTAGAATCACTTATATTTTCAGTATGTTTGGCTGATCCCTAGAACATCTCAGAATATTAGCACTTACTTGTCACCTGCCAGGACTCACTCATGTTTGTCTAAAGGTCTAACATACTGCAGTTGAGTTACATTTTTTAAAAACCAAAGGCCATCATGATTTTAAAGCATTGCTTTTGATTCTGAAAACATTTCTTTTCTAAAAGGTTTAAATGCACTCAATTAACTTATTGAGTGTTAATGTTGACAGGTACTATTCTAGGTGCTAGGGATAACACAAAATCCCTGCCTATATTCTTCTTATATTCCAGAAGCAGTGGTAGATAAACAGATTTTAAGAGGAGTCAGGGAGACTTTAAAAAAAATAACAGGAAAGAGTGACTGAGATGAATTTTCAATAGGGTGGTCAGGGCAGCACATCATCAGCAGAGGGGCAATATTTGATGACATGAAGAAATTGGCAATATGCACTGGTAGAAACAGGATTCCAGACAGAGATAACAGCAAGTATAAAGATCCTGAGAAGAGAATATGGTTAGCACATTTGAGGAAAGCAAAAAGCCAGTAAGTATTCAAGAGAATGAGCAACAAGATGTGGTCAAGGAGGAGGCAGAACTAGACCACATAGAGTCCTTGAGAGATTTTATTCTAAATGACATGTAAAGCCACTAGATGTTTTCGAATGGAGGAATAATGATCTGGTTGATGCTTGAGAAACATCCTTTTTCTTTTTGTAAAGAAAGCTCAATTGTTAAGAAGGGGGAGAAGTAGAAACAAAAGGACCAGTTAGAAGGCTCTTTAGTAGCATAACCACACCGGATAGGCCTTAGATTAGGGTAGTAGCAATGGAAATGATGAGACATGGTCAGATTTAGAATTGATTTGAGGGTAGAGACTTGATAATAGGTTTCACGTGGGGCTATAAAAGATACTGAGACATCAAAGAAGGCTCCTCCTGTCCTTTTGGCCTGACCAACTGAGTCATGAGTGATACCTTTCACAAAGATGGAAAAAGCTGGGGAAGGGGAATAGATTAAAATAAAGTTTTGGTCAGGTCATTGTGGGATGCCTATTAGCCATTGTAGTGAAGAATGTCAACTAGGTAGTTAGATATAAGAGTTGGTAAAGTAGAAGGAAAGTTTAGGATTAGGCTGAATATGTAATTATCATCAGCACACACATGACAATTAAAGTCATAGGACTGAATGAGGTCTCATCAAGTGAGTGGATGTGAATCATGAAGAGAAAACAGCTGAGGACTAACTCTTAGGGTTCTTTAACATTTAAAGGTCAAAAAGAAGAAAACCAGTAAGAATCATGTGAAAGAAGCAATTTGTGAGAAAGGCAAAAAAAAAAAAAAAAAAAAAAAAAAAAAATCCAAAGGGTATAATTTTCCAGAAACCAAGAAAATGATCTGCTCTATCAAATGATGCTGAAAGGCTGAGATGAGAACTGGCTGGCATTCCTTTGAATAGGACAAGATGTAATTATCAGTGAAATTGATAAAACAAGTTTAGTGGAGTCATAGGAAAGAAACTCTAACTAGGATGTATTGAAAAGAGAAGGGAAGGTGGAAAATGGAGATGGCAAAAGTATGGACAATAACAAATATTATTACTAAATATCTACTGCATGCTAGTCCTTGAAATATATTAGTTAACAAAAATTCAATTACTCATAGTGTTTATATTCTAGCAGAAGTCAACAGATAACAAACAATAAATAAAATAAGTAGAGCATACAGTATAATAGAAGGTGATTCTGCTACAAAAAGGAAGGAGAATTTTTAGTTGGTGGAGGTTTGAGGAGAGAGAGATAAGATAACCACCTATAAGACAGCAAATGGACTAGATAAAGGAGACTCAGAAAAACAGCATCACTGGATGTTTTCCTCTTGTCATGTTCAGCTATTCCAGAGTAAGTGTGTAATAAATGAGAACTGAATTAAAACACAGAAAAGGTTCTGAGTGTCAAATATGACAAAGGCAAAGAGAGGAAGAAAGGGAGTTAAGATTTTATATGAAAAATGATCACAATTTTCAAGCACAGTATGTGAGCTGAATACTGAGAGAAGTGAAATCATGAGGAGATAAACAGTGAAAGTGGTGTGGTCTACAGATTGAAGGCTGCAATGAGGTAAAAGAAAAAAAAATTAATACTTGCACAAATAATCCCATTAAAAAGTGAGCAAATGACTTCAAAAGACATTTCTCAAAACAAAGCACAAAAATGGACAACAGGCATATGAAAAAAATGTTCACCATCACTAACATCAGGGAAATAAATGCAATTCAAAACCACCATGAGACATCACTTTACCCCAGTTAGGCTGGGTATTATGAAAAAGACAAATAATAACAAATGCTGGCTTATATGTAAAGGAAAGGGAACTAACTGTTTTACAGTCTGTGGGAGTGTACATTGTATAGCCATTATAGAAAACAGTAGGGAGGTTTCTCAAAATCTACAAATAGAACCACCATAAAATCCAGCAACCCTACTACTGGGTATCTACTCAGAGGAAAAGAAATCAGTATATCAAAGAAAAGGAAATCAGTATATCAAAGAAAGGAAATCAGTATATCATGTATCCCCAGGTTTATTGGAGTACTAGTCACAATAGTCTTGAATTCAACCTAAGTGTCCACAAATGGATAAAGAAAATGTGGTATATCTACATAATGGAATACTATTCAGCCATAAAAAGAATAAAAGCATGCCATTTGCAGCAAAATGGATGGAACTGGAAGGCCATTTGCTAAATGAAATCAGCGAGGCACAAAAAGACAAATATCACACATTTTCATTCATATGTGGGAGCTTAAGAAAACACTGACCTCATGGAGGTAGAGAGTAAAATGATATTTACCACAGGCTGGGAAGCGTGGTGGAGAGGGGATGAAGAGGTTGGGTACAAATGTACAGTTAGATAGAAGGAATAAGTTTTAGTGTTTGGTGGCATAGTAGGGTGATTACAGTTAATAACAATATATTGTATTTTTCAAAATAGCTAGAAGCAAAGATGTGAAATGTTCTCAACACAAAAACGGTAACTATTTGAGGTGATGGATATTTGGTTATTACACATTGTATGCATGTATCAAAATATCGCATGTATCTTGTAAATGTGTATAATCTGCACGACCAGTACATGTACCCCAGAACTTTAAGTATAATTAAAAAAAAAAATACTGGAATGAGAGTATTGGGATAAGATGGTAGTCAGAAAAAGGGATAGGTAAAATTGGGTTTAGGAGGTGACAAAGGTGTAAGAATACGGGAAAAAGTGGCTAGAGTAAACAAAGGAAAAAAGAGCATTGGAAACGAAGAGATCAAGTAACTAAGCGGCCAGGGTGTTAGATGTATCAGCTACACAGATTTTGAAGTCAACATGAGCTATGATGGGAATAGTATTTGGGAGGAAGAAAGTAAAAAGCCATGTAGAGATGATAATGCAGATGGAATACTTTAATGTCATGTGCTTCAAAGAAGGTCATGTTTTTGAGCAAGTGGGGCAGATACAAAGATGTTGCAAGTTGCCTGCCAGTTGCCTCATGTTATATAAAGTAATGAATTAAAAACAATCAGCAGGTAAGAAGCTACAAAAGCATGCTTTATGAACACATAGGTTTCCATTACAGCAATAAAGAAAGAGGAACACTTAGAGAAGAGACTGAGGAATTCTGCTGATGAAAAGACCAAAGTTCCAGAAGACATAGTAGGAAGAATTTGGGTGCTTGTAAAGGGGTAGGAGACTGGAAAGAATTAGGGAATTAAAAAGTCAAAGGAAGATGAGAATCTGGGTAATGATGGATGACCTGGTAGATCTCCCTTAATTCCTTCTATGGATGGAATTGCAACTAAAAGTGAGATTTTTATCAGAAACATAGAAAGTCTTCAATCCAGTTCTAATTTCGAGTGTGTTCTTCGAATCTGTTTACTTATAAGTACCTAGTAAGAAAAGAAGAAAAAGTACCTAGTAAGGGTACTTTTTCTTACAAGTACCTAGTAAGAAAAGAAGAAAAATCTTTTAAGTACCTAGTAAGAAAAGTACCTTGTAATCTTTTAAGTACCTAGTAAGAAAAGAAGAAAAATCAAAAATCTTTTTTGTTTACTTACAAGTACCTAGTAAGAAAAGAAGAAAAATCTTTTCATGAACACCTCTGAATGCAGCTCATAATGGTATATGAGTTATTTTATGGCACTTAAAATTCCCTGAGTTCCAAAAAGGGCAACACATAGAAGAGATATTCAAAGTATGACCACAATGACATCACAAACTAACACTTATACGAGAAACATTTAAGGCCTGAATGAATCATGTTAAATTTACATAGTCAATCAAGGATGTCTGCATTTAGAGAAAAGCAATCTAAAGGATTAACACTACCTGTTTTAAAGAAATCAATTACTTTATCATCAGTCATAACCCAACTGATTAGTGAACCATACTAGTTTTTATATCCTGCTATAGTATAAAACAAAAAAATTAACAGTTTGAAAGAAAAAGGGCCTGTGTTCCCAAAAAGCATGGAAAACCAATATAAAACTTGGCTATCAATTAATTTAAGGGAAAAGAGTTCATTAATAGGAGCTTTCAACTAACGGCATCAAATCCATCAAGAAGGTCAAATCCATCAAGAAGGTCTTCAGAAAAAAAAAACACAGAATTGTGGGTACATGAATGCTAAGCATATGTGGGCATTAAAAGAAAGCAGGAAAAACATATTACATTTTGATAAAGGATGGCTTTGTTTTATTATATAGATAGCAGTATGATTTGCTGAGCTACTATGTACATATCATCTGTCCAATTTAGTCAAGTCCAGCAGCCTTCATTTTAAAAACAAAAGATGAGACATTTTCCTGAATCATAAGCCAGTGACACAAACATTTCAGGTGATTAGAGAATCTGCAGCTAAAGGCCAAAATAACTCAGTTTACATTTTATAAGGATACCTGTGAACAAGCCATTTTACATCTATATGCCTACATTTATCAACATTCCAAACAAACTGATATTCAAACTATACACAGTAATACTTTAAGTACAAAGCAGAGAAAGGTAAACTATATGTACATACAAAATAATTTACTTCTTCAAAACAGAAGAAATGACGTACTAACACTACTGAATATTTAGAGAAACTGAAAGATATCTAGGTTTAGTACTCATTTATTCACCAAAGAAATATTAACTCAGGACCTAAGATGCAGGTACTGTCTTAGTTGCTGAGATTCTGCAAGAAACAAAACAAAGTCCCTGTTACGGAGATTTGACTCTATTCTAGCACTCTAGTTAATTTTAGAGTTAACGTCTAGAAGGAATTCAATTTTTAAACATTTCTAAAGTAAAGAATATACAAAACTAGTTAAAAGTTTACCTATGTCCTAGAACATCCTCCTCTTTGCATTCAACTTATTCAACCCTGAAAGAGTAGTTTTGACTAGCTTCTAAATACAATGAATTGCCTGAGCTGAAACTAAGTAATAAGCTTCCACCATTCTTGAGAAGGTTTAATGACAGGGGCATTCCTACAACCTACCTATTATTAAGCACTGTAAGGGATTAATCACTGAAATTGTTCAGAAGCCTTATGAAGAAAAAATAGAAACCTATGAGAAATACAGAGTATTCCTCATAGTTACTCTCTAGCCTGCTTAATTCAAATAAAATAATTCTAATCCTAGTCTGCTAACTAGCAGAGAATGGGAAGTGTTTTCTACCTAGTACTTAAAAGAATCTAGGTGCTCCTCACACAGAACACTGTTCATTTTTTGAACTTCTTCTGGATGGCTCAAATGTTCATAACACAGAACTAAAAATCATGTTATATAACTTCTCTGAGCTCCATTGTTCCTATCTGTTAAACAGCACCTACCTCTTAATATTGTTTTGGCATTAAATGAGATAGAGCATTAAAAAGGTTTAGTGCTCAATCATAACTGATGATACCAATCAACATCATTATCCCAGGTAGTGATATTCTCAATAATAATAGGTTATATTTATCATTAGCACCATCTCAAAAAGCGTAAGTTGGGAAAGACAGTAAGTTCGTTACCATAAGAATATTAAAAGATTTATGTTTTAGCAAGATGATCAACATGCATATGTTCCTTAAACTAAGCAAAAGATTTAAAGTATCAGGAATATTAATGCCACCCATATCCATAAGCCCTAAAAATGACTGCATTTGGGATATTTTCAGGGAAAAAAATCTGCACTAAAAAGATATTTTAACAACGTGTTATATGCTACTCCAAAGACTCAGAAATATTTCCTGCCTTTAAAATCATACTTCTTGCCTTTTACTTCAAAGTAGAGTTAATAGTAGAACTCAAATGGCAAACTAATAAAAGAGTTAAGACCATTTAAAATATATTGTTATTATATTTGAGCTCCATCTTGGTCAGACCATTTGGAAATCTCTAAAATTATTTTACTGAAAGCAAATAAAAAAAGCCCAAGTAAACAAGTAGAAAAACGTTTATGGCTAATTAAATCTGGAAAGTGATGATGAACTACAAATACGGAAGTTAACAAAGGCCTAAAACAAAGCAAAAACACTAGGAAGAATCTTTAATTTAAAAACTCTGCAGTGTTTCAAAAGATGTTGAAATCCAGAAACGGAGAGGTCACTAAATATCCAAGAACACTCACCCAACCATTGGTAGGAGACCTCTTGGAGACCCAGATGCTTGAATCAGCTGAAATAGTACCAAGTTTTTACTGATTACTCTTAATAGGGCAACGGAGCATAGGCTAACTCCATACTATCAAAAATTAAAGGCTATTACTATTAATTCTAGTTATTACCATTACAAATGACTCAAAGGAAATGGAGACTGAGTAATGAGTTCCAAGGTAAATGAAACTTACTGTGTGTATGTGTGTAAATGTGTATATTTCTTCCAGTTCCTTTAGTGATACAAGTCTGATAACATAATTCTTCCTGTAAGTGAATACTAACAGAATAAAATTTTCTAAATTAATTATAAAATCCTTTTTCTAAAATAATTATAAAATAAGTTACAAAATCCTTAAAGAAAGCATGTAAAATTACTGTTTTAAAGAGATGGGGTCTTGTTGCCCAGGAGGCTGGCCTTGAATAACTGGGCTGAAGCAATTCTCTCACCTCAGCCTACCTATTAGCTGGGACTATAGGCATGTGCCACTGTACCTGGCTATAAAACATTTTTAACACTGTACTAAAAATTTTGAAAAAAGAATTTGATTTTTAAAGATAATGCACATTTCTCAACAGTAACACATAGGAAAAGATTTTCCATCCCTTGCTCTTAAAAATAATAGTTCTTAATTTTAGGCCTTTAAATTATACAATGACTCTTCTAATAAGACAATTTCCATATTTCAACATATAGAAGAACTTAAAACACTTAAGACTAAACAAAACTCTTACCAAAGGCAAGTACTATTTTAAACATTATTGATTTAAACACGAAAGTTATCAATTTAGTAGAAAAATATCTGGTGACATCTCATTGAAAAAAGGAGTAAAATAAGGTCAACAAGTAGATGATGACAATATGGTAATGTTTTCTCAATCCCAAAGCTGAGAGAGAGGATAATCCCCCAACCTAAACACACACCATAACTTACTGCAAAGGTCCAGGTGGTAAAAATAAGACACTCTATTACTGTGGGAACAGCCAAGAACAAAACATGACAGGTTCTACATTTCTATAATTCTCCCAAGTAACGAAAATATAAAAACTAATTCTGCTTGATACGTGTGTGTCAAGTAAGGCAACAAGTAAAACAAGAGCTATTTGGTTTGAGTAGTTTAGAGAGATAAGAAGCAAAAAAGAACATAGATTTTTTAATGTCTACTAAGAAAATTCAAGCTACCAAACAAATACTGAAATAGCAAGTCAGCAAATATATTCCAACCAAGCTGATAAGTGATTTAACCATTACATTAACAGGTATAGCTCTGCAATATAATATTATATATCTATAACTTATTGAACATCAAAGAAATTTTGAAGTGTTCAGAACAGCAATAGGAAGACCAGAAGCATAAGAAAAATTTTTAAAGGTGCCTATAGTAGATGAGGAAAATGTGAGATAAAGTCAGAGAGATATCTGAATATAGAATGCTGAACAGGAATGCCTAATACAAGGCTAGGATAATGATTGAGACTCTTACTCTCCCTAAAAATATAAAGAAAAATTAAGAATAAAGAAAGAAGTAATAAAGAATGAAGTAGAGAGGTTGACATATAAAATACTTTTGTGTAAACAAAATTCAAACATTTTATATCTCTACTGCAAATTTCAAATGAGAAAGCATACCAATATTACCTTTCTTTCGAAAGAGTGCATTTAGGTAATTTTCTGCTTGGCATTCAATCTTATCAGTGTTGGACTGGCCCTGAGATGATAGCTCCTCTGTTGGTGTTGACTGTGAAGAATCAAGAGATGGTATACAATCCTAAAAGTACAAGAAAACAACAACATACAAAATCATTTTTTAAGTCAAACATGGAATTCCATTAAAAATGACAAAAAAAATAATGCTCTAAATGCTCATTTGTTCTACCCTTTAAATTATATCAAATTAGATAAAGGGAACAAAAAATTCAGAATAAGAGTCAGGAAAAAAGAAGTAGCTATGATAGAGGGTCAAAATAACCTATTCCGCAGCAAAACTATAGTAAAAAAAAAAAGAGCATATAAAACATACTGGTGAATAAATTCACTATATTGGCATTCCAGTAATGTAATCCTATAAGAGAGTTTTAACAACAAAGCAGATGTGTTTACCCACTAATCTGATCAAAATCAGTACAGGTTCTTAAGTTCTCATTTCTTCTCAGCCCTTATCACAATGGTAGAAAAGAAATCAGGATTTCTCACCACACAAGAAGATGCTGGTTGTATAGTTTATGCCCCGTATACAGTAGACACTTACATATTTCATCACTTATACAGGAGATAATTATGATATCCAAAAGACTTCCAGAGTAAGTGAAAGGCTAAAACTAGAACATTATTCCCCTACTATTAATTTCTAAGAAATCAGATTGTAGAGTGGTCTCAGACCAAAGTAGGCCTTCAAGCTTACCCCTCTATACCTAAATATAAAATAGACCTGAAATAAACTTCATGAGTCAAAGAATGATAAGAAAGAAATGTGAAGTAAATAAGTAAAAAAAGATGAGATTTCTAGGATTTTCAGCTGCAAGTTAAGCTAAATGTTAGACTTCTAATGTAAGACTTTAAAATATTTTCGTTTACCAAAATCAAATATTTAAACTTCCACTGTGAGTCACAACTTTTCAAAACAAATTAAGATTTTAAAAAAACTGTTACAATTTTGCATTAGTTTAAAGATAATTTCATAGCACTAAAACTTACACTGACTGCTTCTCTCTGTAGGTTACAAAATGAACATTTTTCATCCATAGACCAGTCAGTCAGCTCTTCTGGTTCACAGTCTTTAAAAGAGGGAAAAAATTCATTAAACATGCTAACTTTATTAAAACAAATAAAATTACCACTCTCCACAGCAATGGCTCAAATAATACTAAATTTTTAAAAACTAACTACTAACCGTAAGGGAAGAAGAACTAACTTTAAAATGAAACTCAGGCCATCTAGAAATAATAAACAGAAAAGGCTGTAAGGAGAGTAATATGCACTATTATAGGACAAAACAGCAAGAACAATGAGCTGGTTATAAATTAACAATTTTCCAACAATAGGGTTTTAAGTATCATCTAACTTTCTGAAAGATTAGACTTATCGTTGTGCTTCAACTTTATTTTTGCTATGAAAGAAATCAGAACAAAGGGAGAGATATGTGGAGGAAATAAATTTTGCACACCAGGAAAGACAACATAAAATAGAGAAAGAAAAGAAAGCACCAGAAAAGCCCACAGATTTCAGAACATGGAATGATGCCCAAGAAAACAAGTAAAACTCCATATCTCAAAAGTCAGAACAGATTTTTATCATATTGTTTAAAGGCTCTGTTGCAAGAGTTAGAGTAAAAATTAGGTAAACAAATAAGGTATATTATTTAATATAAAATATGGAATTTTTTTTTCCAGAAGAATATTCCTTATAATCCAACCTATCTACATAAACTTGGACACAGCAGGTAATAGCAACTAAGATGCAATATAGGGTAATAGAAAAATAACTGGATTTGAAGTCTCTGAAAATGTGGAGTGGAATCCCACTTACTAACCTTTGTAAGCCACAAAGTTGTTTGAATTACCTCACATGCAAATAAGGATCACATCATCTAACTTATTTATGGATTAAATGAAAAAATGTAAAAATACTTTATAAACTATGAAACACCATAAAAAGGCCAGTTATAAACAAGATAGAATTACCAGTCACTATTACTTTTTCTTTTTTGTTAATTGTACTTTAGGTTCTGGGGTACATGTGCAGATCATGCAGGATTGTTGCATAGGTACACACATGGCAATGTGGTTTGCTGCCTCCACACCCCCGTCACCTACATCTGGCATTTCTCCTCATGTTATCCCTCCTTGACCTCCCCATCCCCCCGCTGTCCCTCCCTTGGCCCCTCAAGCAGACCCCAATGTGTGATGCTCCCCTCCCTGTTTCCCTGTGTTCTCATTGTTCAACACCCACCTATGAGTGAGAACATGTGGTGTTTGATTTTCTGTTCTTGTGTCAGTTTGCTGAGAATACCAGTCATTATTTTTTTAATCTTATTATCATTGTCCATGTATTTAATAAGATCAGTTTGCAGAAATATTTTTTTTTGTCTTGAGAAGGAGTCTCACTCTGTTACCCAGGCTGGAGTGCAATGGTGCAATCTTGGCTCACTGCAACCTCCACCTCCCGGGTTCAAGTGATTCTCCTGCTTCAGCCTCCAAAGTAGCTGGGACTACAGGTGCCCACCACCACGCCCAGCTAGTTTCTTTTGTGTTTTTAGTAGAGTCAGGATTTCACTATGTTGGCCACCTCACACAAAATTTAACTCCAGATGGATTAAAGTTTTAAACATAAGACCTAACACCATAAAAACCCTAGAAGTAAACCTAGGCAATACCATTCAGGACATAGGCATAGGCAAGGACTTCATGACTAAAACACCAAAAGCACTGTCAACAAAAGCCAAAATAGACAAATGGGATGTAATTAAACTCCAGAGCTTCTGCACAGCAAAAAAACCAATCATTGGAGTGAACCAACAACCAACAGAATGGGAAAAAATTTTTGCAAGCTATCCAGAATCTACAAATAACTAAAACAGATTTACAAGAAAACAAACAAACAAACCCATTCAAAAGTAGACAGGATATGAAAAGACATTTTTCAAAAGAAGACATATATAAGGCCAACAAACATATGAAAAAATGCTCATCATCAATGGTCATTAGAGAAATGCAAATCAAAACCACACCCTGAGATACCATCTCATGACAGTTAGAATGGCAATCATTAAAAAATCTAGAGACAACAGATGCTGGAGAGGATGTGGAGAAATAGGAATGCTTTTACACTGTTTGTGGGAGTGTAAATTAGTTCAACCATTGTGGAAGACAGTGTGGTGATTCCTCAAGGATCTACAAATAGAAATACCATTTGACCCAGCAATCCCATTACTGGGTATATACCCAAAGGATTATAAATCGTTCTATTATAAAGACACATGCACACATATGTTCACTGCGGCACTGTTTACAATAGCAAAGACCTAGAACACAACCCAAATGCCCATCAATGATAGACTAAAGAAAATGTGGCACATATACACTATGGAATATGATGCAGCCATAAAAAAGGATGAGTTCATGTCCTTTGTAGGGACATGGATGAATCTGAAAACCATCATTCTCAGTAAACTGACACAAGAACAGAAAAACAAACACTGCATGTTCTCATTCATAGTTGGGTGTTGAACAATGAGAACACACAGATACAGGGAGGGGAACATCACACACTGGGGTCTGTTGGGGGTGAGGGGCAAGGGAAGGGATAGTGGGGGGTGGGGAGGTTAGGGAGGGATAACATTGGGAGAAATGACAGATGTAAGTAACAGGGGGATGGAGGCAGCAAACACCATTGCATGTGTGTATCTATGCAACAATCTTGCAAGATCTGCACATGTACTCCAGAACTTAAAACTATAATAAAAAACCCAAAAATTTTAATTAAGAAAACTGGTCCCTTTCTGTAATGACCTGACAAACCGGAAAGTCTGAACAATCTATACAATTAAAAACCCATCTCCTATAGAACTGTAGCTATATAGGCTTACGCTGGTTTCAAACTTTCACCCCCTCACTAGGACAGAATCACCATACAACATAAGAGGAACTTGGGACCTAATGCTTACTCGAATATGTTATTCCCCACTCACAGCCTGCAGTCCAGCTGAACCAGATCACCCATAAGCATGCAAAAGATTTTAGAATTGTTTGTTTTGGAAATATTGTGCTAAAAACATGATTCATATGCCAAGCATAACATAATTTTGATAGGTCAAGGAAATCTTACTGCCTTTTCTTTTTTAATCAGTGCCTCATTAAAGAATTTTTGGAAAATAGCTTATAGACTTGGGGAAGGGGTATTTTTGAAAAATAGTTGTTAAGGATTCATAAAGTTTCAGTGATAAATATGCTGAATCAAGGGCCAACAATTTTAGATTAATTAAGACAATTGCCAATTGTAAGATAATATCAAGGCATGCTGAGATTGTCACTCATTTGTTATTTTAGGAGTTCTTCGAGAAAATGTTAATTACAACAAATGCCTACACAGTCAAATAAATGGCATTCAATAATCAATTGAATATAAAGACCATTAAATTTTTCTGAGTTCAAAATGTATAGCTTTACTTACAATTACTCTTTCTATATTACTTTTGATTTTGAAACCAAACAAATGATGTTTGGTGGAATAAATTTTTCTATATAGGAAAATAGCTTTTGAAAAATCAACTCTAGGTTAGATTTCTACTCTTTCCAAGTTATGTTTCATGTCATTAAAAATTAAATAAATGCTGAAAAACATTCATTTTATCTCAAACAAAATCCGACAATGAATACGATATTCATTTCTAAAAGACGTTATCTCTGTTTTTGAAACTCTGATGCATAAACTCAAGGTTAAATTATGTATCTTAGAAAAATAGCTTTATTAGTAAAAGGTGATGTCATAACGAAAACTAACAATAAATGAACGACAAAGATCAACCTTTCCACCATGGCTACATACTCTTATAGTTAAAATCTGGTTTGAATCATTTTATCTAATCCAGAATTTGAAATCAGAGAACCCTGATACTGAACCATGGGCTTTTCTACATACTCATGTGGCCTCAGTCAGGCAAGTTAACTTCTCTGAGTTTCAGATTCTTTGTTTGAAAAAGAGAATAATAATTGCATGTTAAGCCTGTAGTAAAAACTAAAGCATGTGTTAAACATCCTCAATAAATGTTATTTTCATTTTCTTCTAAGTAATCTCATTATTAATAATTTGAGTGTTTTTATGCTTTTTGTACCCTTTATACATAGGCTACATACTAGTGACAAAGTTCAGTGAAAAATGAAAATGAAGAATACTGAGACAGATTTTTCATGAAGATCATGAAACACGCGTTATAACTGTGTTGGTTTGAGGGAAAAGATACTGATCAGTAGGCAATACAACTAAAAAATAATTTTTCATTATGAAATTACATATTAATTATATTGAAAAGTACAAAGGAGAAAAGAAAAATTATTCATAATCTCATTATCCGAAGACAATGACTAACATTTTGCTATAGATCCTTCTAGTTTATATTTTGTGCCACTTAAAAAACTAGGATCAGCTGGTTCTGTGGGGAAAAAAACCTCAGTAAAATAATAAACCTCTAGCCATGCTTGGCTAGCCACTCAAGAAAAAAAGGGAAAACACAAATTTTTAATATTGGAAATGAAAGACTGGCCATCACATTGATCCTATGGACATTAAAAGGATAATAAATATTATGAACAACATCATGCTCACAAATTTGATAACTTTAAATAAAACGGACCAATTCCTCAGAAGACATAATCTACTTACACAAGGTAAGACAGATAACCTCAACAGCCCTATATCTATTAAATAAATTAATAATTAAAAACCTTCTGAAATAGAAAGCACCAACCCGGATGATTTCTATACCATCTGTCTCTAAAAATAGCAGCAGGGGAAACATTTCTTCACTTATCCTAAGAATCCATCACTGCCTAAATATCAAAATCTGTCTGAATAGACACATCACCCAGAAGATATATAGTGGCAGCTAAGCCTATGAAAAGATGCTGAATATCATGTCATTAGGGAACTGCAAATTAAGGCAATGAAATATCACTATATACCAGTTAGAATGGTTAAAATCCAAAACACTGACATCAAATACTGGTGAGGATATGGAGTAACAGGAACTTTCATTCACTGCTGGTGGGAATGCAAAATGGTACAGCCACCATTGAAGACAGCCTTACAGTTTCTTGCAAAACTAAACACAGTCCATCAGTGAAGCTCCCAAATGTTTACCCAAATGTTTACCCAAATGAGTTGAAAAATTTTGTTCACAAAAAAATTTGCCTGTGTTTATAGCAGCCTTATTCCTAATAGTCAAATACTGAAAGTGAGCAAGACGTGTTTCAATAGGTGAATGAATAAGCAAACTGTGGGGTACATCTATACAAGGCAGTATTATTCAGCAATAGAGATAAAAAGTAATAAAAGATGCTTAAATGCACATTTCTAAGTGAAAAAAGCAAATTATTAAAAGCTACATACTGTATGATTTCAACTACATGACATTCTAAAAGACAAAACTTTAAAGACCATAACAAGATTAGTGTTTGCCATAGGTTGGGAGAAATGGGAGGTATGATCAGGTAGTTTATGAGACTTTTTTCAGCAGTGATTTGTACCATATCTGATACTATAACGATGGATAAATGACACTATGCATTTGGCAAAACCCATAAAACTGCACAACACACAAAGAGTGACCCCAATGTATGTAAACTATGGAATTTTGTTAATAATAATGTATCAGCCTGGTGCAGTGTCTCATGCCTGTAATCCCAGCACTTTGGGAGGCCAAGGCGGGTGGATCACCAGGCCAGAAGTTCAAGACCAGCCTGGACAAGATGGTGAAACACTGTCTCTATTAAAGATACAAAAGAATTAGCTGGACGTGGTGGCGCATGCCTGTAATCCCAGCAACTCAGGATGCTGAGGCAAAGAATTGGTTGAACCCCGGAGGCAGGGGTTGCAGTGAGCCGAGATTGCACCACTGCACTCCAGCCTAGGTGACAGAGTGAGACTCCGTCTTAAAATAAATAAATAAATGAAAATACTGTATCAATTGGTTCAACAAAATGTGCTAATATACAGGGACCTGAGGGCAGAAGAAGAGTACATAGAAACTCTCTGTACTTCCTACTCAATTTTTTCTGTAAATTTAAAACTGCTCTAAAAATTTTTAGTTTAAAAAATTAAAATCATATTATACCTTTATGCTTATTTACCACAAATATTTCCCATACTTTAAGTAATTTTTGGTTAAGTATAGTCCTTCAAAAAGATGCACTACAATTTATTTAACCAAATCCTATTACTGAATATGTAGCCTATTTCTCCAATCTTTGTATTACAAGCATGATGATGAATATACTCAAGTAAGACTTTACTTCAGGTAAGAATGTTCAAATATCAGGTTGGTGCAAAGGTAACTCAGTTTTTTGCCTTTACTTTTAATTGTCATTGCCTTTTTTTTTGAGCCGTAGTTCCGCTCTGTCACCCAGACTGGAGTGCAGTGGCACATTCTTGGCTCACTGCAACCTCTGCCTCCCAGGTGCACGTGATTTTTGTCATAACTAAAAAGAATTCAGGAGAGTATAGAAGAATCCTTTGCTACCCAATTTATTTGGTTCTAAGTTGAGAACAGTGAGTAACAGGGGCTCAGATGTCCAATAGTTTATCTAAAACCATGTACTAATCTATGTGATTCCCACACACATATTTGCATAACGAGAAATACACTTGCAGTCTTAGCATCTAAATAGTAAACCATTTTTAATAATGGTAACAAGAAAGAAAGCATAGTTATTTAGAAGAGGATGGGAAAAAGGCTTCAGATGTCTATAATTAATAGCTTCTATATGCTTTTTTAAGAGGCTCTACATTTTGGCAGGACTTTGATAGCACAGTCTAATGTATGGCTGTCTACCTCATTGCAAATACACATTTATTACTATAATTAGTATCATTACTCTCTAGTCATCAACTTTGATTAGAAACTTTTTAAAGGCAAAAAGCAATAAAAAAGAGGAAGAACTTTCTAAGGCACCTGAAGAAACAAAGTAAAAATATTGGCAGTAAAAAGCCAATGAAGCAATTACGTGTCTACGTGTGAGAAAAAGACTGCCTGAGATTCAAAGTTTAGTTTTACAATCCCTCCCCCCGACCCAGAAAAACATAAAAGAGGACATCAAGTACAAGATATATTTGAATAAGAATAGAATGAGATATACAGTAATGAGATATTGAGTGAGTTAATTAAATTATAATACTTTCACAACAAAATCCTGTGCAGCCATTAAAGATGGTAATCCACAATCTGTCACAGGAGTAGACAAAAAAAAGTGATAATTTAGAACTTTATATACCTAAATGACATGCTAGTGAACATACTAGGCACAAAAAGCATATATACTGTGTATATCATACATATGATTTTAATAAAAGAATAAATGCATGCAAACATGTATTTTACATTTATACAAAAATATTAGTAGAGATTATCTGTGGGAAGTGGGATTGGGATAATTTTTTCTTTCTTATCTGTTGTTTTCTAATTCTTAAAAATAAACGTGTTACTTGTATAAAAAAATAATAGTCTAAAAATAAACTACAGAATTTATTTCCTTAGAAAATTCAGCCCTTCATGTAACAAACAATGAATTTCTGAAGAAACATAAATACTTATGCACATGTACATATATAACTATATAAATAAATACATGAAAGTGAAGGAAGTAAGAGGGTACAGCTCACAAATTGCCGCCTGGGCTACCAGAAGGCAGTGAAGCATAATACTGACTTTGAATATAAATATGGAAGGACAGCAGGTAAGAAAGGAAGGCTGAAGAATCATCAAGCATGGGTTAAATTCTTGATTCCTTAGATTTCCCTTTTTCTCATTTGTAAACTCAGCAGACAAATTGGTTAAACTAAAATTAGCATTGGTTAAATATTTCAGATAAAAATATTTAATTCAGTACAAAACTATGTTAAAATAAGAAATGATTAAAATTAAGAGATTTCAGAAAAAAGCTCTCTTAAGCCATAAGAACAATAAAACACTGGAATGGGTATATTTTGGAGTCTCCATCCTTAAAGTCTGCATGGCTATCATTCCATCTGACTGAAAATATATTGTTGGAATATCTTTCATATATACTTTCAGCTTTGTGATTCAAAACTGAATTATCCTGCTCAACATTAATAAAGATGAACAGAATGATGACTTCTTGCACCATCACCACTATCACTTCCTCAACTTAAAACAAGTATTTACACAAAATAAAGAAAGATCCTTAGCGATACTTTGTGTCCCAGTAGAATGGAAGGTACCACAGTATGGTGGAAGGTAACAGCACATAAAACTGACCAGATACAAGATCCAGAAATCGCTCAATCAAAAATCAAAGTAGAAACCCTACACCAACACTACCCATTTTGTAAATGAACTGTACTATAAAATTTCAGATATATCTACAAAAATGTTCTCTCCTTGTGCTCTACAAAATAGCAGGCTATAAAACAGCTAACCTGTGGTATTGCACTTATATTACAGATCAAAATCTTCCAACGGTATCTGAGCTAGAGCCTTTGGAAGAGGAGGCAACAACAAATAACGAACAGTATAACGTAAAATATAAAACTGTGAATGCACAAGGTAGTATTTCTTGAAGTGGCAATGTGAGTTCCAAGCTGCCTGCATTATGAGCAACAGAAGGTAACAGCTGCAAACCTATAACCTGTATTGCCAGAGAGCACCCAGGAGCCCAAGGGCTTCGATGAGCAATTAAAACATTGTTGACCACTGACTAGTTGCTAGGAATACAAAGTTTAATACCATGTCCTTGTCATCAAGGTTTGAAAACCTCAAAGGCCTTAACGCTATTGCAATACATTTAAGATAATCTACAAGTTCTTTAAAAACCTGAGAGACTGAAAACTTGCTATGTTCCTATATTATTGCAAGACCCCATTCCCATCCCAAGGACAGTTTAAGAAAACACAGGTTATATGTGAAAGAAAGTGTTTATACATTTGAGAACCCAAATGAAATTATATTTTCTTTATGGTTCTGTAATTTATAAAAATGGATAAAGTTCACCTGATATTCCACACTATTATTACACATACAGTATGGTGAAAATCACTGAAAAAACTAATTGTTGGTAAAAACAGATAATACTCTTAATTTAGTTAGCCACAGACCTCACTTTCCAATATTGGTAAGAGTTTCAGTAAGAAAAATACAAAGTGTGCTTTTTAAAAGTTTCATAATATTCATCTTTTAAAAATTATATAATACATGTTTGATTTTAGAAAAATCAAACTTTTCCTATAAAAGGAAAGCAAAACTATCCATAATCCATATTTCAAATATAACTGCCACGAACATTTCAGTCTTTTCTTTCTAGTCCATTTACAATGACTAGTCCAATTACAATTTTGTTGTTGTTGTTTCTTTTAACAAAACTAGGATGAGTCAAAATACAGTATATATACACTGCACTTGCTTTTCTTCAGTCTAACAATTCTTCCACGTCATTAATAAACTCAACAACATAACTGTTAATACCTCATATATTACAATTAGAAATATAAAACTGTTTATTAAATAGTCCTTTACTTTTAATACATAATAGCAAAAAAATAAAAAACTAGAAACAACTTTAAATGAACCATATAATGAGCAGCTTTATATAGAATACATCTGGTTATTTTCTTGTGATACCTAAAAGTAAAAATACAGTGTAGGTATGTATTATTCTTTAGCTTCGGAATATTTATTGATAAAACTTTGTTTTAGAAAGGCTGTACTAGTAATACATAGGAGCTCAAAATCGTATTAATACACAAAAGTCCTTTTTCCCAACCATACTTTAAAAACATTAGATTTTATCATTAAAAATAAATTACTTTAAATCTGATAGTAAACTTGTTCTTTGGCCTAACTTGTATAAAATATAATGGTAATCATAAAAAAATTTTATAAACATGATGTTAACACTTTGGGAACACAATCTCATCCTAAAATAATAAGTTGTACTCAATATTTAAAATTTACATTAAGAAAAGCTTGTAAGTTACTGCTTAGTAATGTCCCTTGGATTAATAGTTGAAAAGAAAAATCAAAGTAAATCACACCTAATAAATGTATTCACGTTAAGTTTAAAATTTTTTTTTAATTGATCAATATCAGTATCATTACTACCAATATCACTACCAAGAACACTTCTCCCTTGAACTATAGCAACAAAGGCTCTACTTATTTTTGAAAACTATGCCAGTGAAGAACCAAGTTTATAGATTAGAAATATGCTGACCTTACAGATTTAAGTGACTGTCAAACTCAGTAAAAACTAGAAGAAATTAATCTCCTGACTTCCACTCAATATTCTTCTATATAAACGCTCTCATTTAAAAAATGTTTTACAACTCTGGCTCTTCAGATATTAGAAAGAGATGTCCTGACAAAAACAAATAAAAGGAAGTCAATATATTAGTTCACTTAGCCATAGTTTCTTCCTTCCTAATAATCACAAGTGTTTCACTAAGACAAATATTAAAAGAACCAAGAAAAGTAAAAATTTGGGTGATAACTTTTTAGAAGACAATTATTCAATTGAACATTTACGTAAATTGAATAAATTAAATAATTCAATTAAAGTTTAATAATTTGATTAAGCAATTACTTAACTCAATTAACATTTAATTGGCTTATTTCAATCTTATTTAAGAATAGATTAGGGCATGGAATTTATAAAACAACAAAAATTAAATTACATCACTGACCCCAAAACAAGCTTCATTTTCTATTCTGATTTAGTATACAAAATTGTAAAAAAAACTACGACATGTAATACAAATATTTGGATTATAATTCATATTTAATATAAAGTTAGTATAGAACAACAATTTTTCATTTGTTAAATAGGGTGGGAAGTGAAAACTTTTAAATAAAATTTTAAAAATTACCTTCAAATAAACTGAGGTCTCTTCGTAGCCGTGGTCCATAAAGCCCTTCTAAAATACTCTCAAAACCTGTGTTTTTAAAGAGAGAAAAGTGTATTAACTACTAGAAAAGTTTTATTATACAATAATTCAAAGCAATAAATTCTGTATCAATCAGCAAATTAATTTAACATATCATAAGTACTTTTCCTCCAGCTGAATTAAGCTGAACTAGGCAATATACAACACAATAGTCACACAATGACTACCAGAAATTACATGAATGTAAAGAAATTAAAATATCAAAATGTAAATATTCACCACTAAAACAACAACTTTATCATTTATAACTATTTCTGGGTAAAATATTATGGGCAGATTTTGTATGTAGTAATCTCTTAGAGAGGGGAAAAATAATTAGAAGACATGTATTATAATTGCTTATATTTGTTTTAAAAAAGTAAACTTAAAAAAATAGCATCTTTATCCTTAATTACAAGAATGAGTAAGTGAGTGTCAACAGGGAGAAATCTTTCTGTTAAACGTATGATGTATAAAATGTAAACTTGTAAAAATTAAAACACAACAATTTGGTTATTGCTATGGACTGCCCTAAATTTTAAGTAAAAAAAAAAAAAAATTACTGAAAAATCTTGTCAAGTTAACAAAACCCTAGTTCACTAATTTCCCACATATTTCACTTTCTGGACATATTAGTTTTAAGATTTTACAATTTCTACTTTGAAGTCTGTAACATATTTAATTTTAAGCAACAATCAACTACAGACATCCAAAGAAAAATACGATCCTGATGGCAAAATAATTGAGAAGCCAAGAAAAGGAACTAATGTAAGCCGTGTGTGGATTTGGGAGGAAAAAATTAAACATGGCATGACAGACCCTACAAATCAAAGAAAAAGTTGATTTTCTCAGTGGCATTCCTAAATTGTAAAACACTCGTAACACTTCTACAGAAATATTTCATAAATTATAAGATGCTTTTGAAAAACATTAATGTCTCCAAAATCAAAACTCATCTTAGAATCTACTGTCATAATAAAAAGGTAGCCACAGTTTTTCACTTAATAAAACATGAACTATTGATACATCTTACAACTAATAATGCCTTAGATTTCACAAAGTAAGGTAGCTATCATGGTACTTGGTAAGTATGTAATGAATACAATCTTTTGAGAAATGACCATACTAGTTCCCTTGAGTGGAAATTTCCAGGTAAAAAACTGAATGAACTACCTACTGCCAGAGCAAGCTTTCAAAAATACTATAAAAAAGACTTTCATATTGGGTAGAGACTCAGACAGATTAAGCCTAAACTCTTCTACAGAGGGTTACTCTATTTTAGAATAGAAGACATTCTATTTTTCTGTAATTAACGTGCTTCAAAAATATTACCACACCTGTGAGCATCTATTGCTGATAACACAGTTCCTAAGACTCTGATTAAAAGTGTATTAGTTGGTCTCATTATAGTCTTCATGTTACTACCTATTTTCTCCACTTTGTCTCTTTAGCTTTCCTTAATGCATTTTGGTCAATTTCTTCTCTTAGGGTTCAATTTGCTGACTAATACATCTTTTTGTCTAAAAATGTCAACTTTATTGAGGTACAATTTTTATATAACACAAGGTATCCATTTTAAAAATAAAGTTCAGTAACTTTTGAAAATCCATACTTTCATTTTGCCAAGAACACAACCAAGACAGACACTATTTCCATCAACTCAAATGGTACCCTTGTGCCCTTCTGAGTGCCTGGAATATCCCAAAGCCCACCCCAAAGCATCTTTTCTCCTGTAATGTCTTTATTTGGTTTTGGTAACAGGGTAATGTTGGCCTCATAAAGCAAACTGGGAAGTGATCCAATCTTCTCCAATTTTTGAGTTTGTGTATTAAAATATTTATTAATTATTAATCAGACTTGGAGCTCTCTTTGTGGTAAAATTTTAATCATAAGTCCAGTTTTTAAAAATCAATAAAAAACTATTCAGGTTATCTATTTCTTACTAATTCAGTTCTGGTCATTTGTATAAATTATAGCACTTATTGGAAAAAAGTTATTCAAAAGATTATCTAAATATTTTTAATATTTTAAGAATCTGTAGTCATGTCCCTCTTTCATTCCTGATATCAGTTTAGGTATTTTCTCTCCTTTTTCTAAATTTTAAAATTTCTAAATTACTAAAAATTGAGTAATTTTACTGATCTTTTTACAAAAGATCAACTTTTGGTTTCAATTATTTTATTTCGTGATCACTCAGTTTCTATGTTTTTTTTTTATTTCTGCCCTTTCTTCTTTATATTCTTCTTTCTAATTATTTTTTATTTTCACTCAAACTTCTTTTTCTAAGTTTTTTAGGTGGAAGCCTAGATCATTGATTTGAGACCTTTGTTCTTTTCCAATAAAAGCATTTAAAGCTATAAATTTCCCTCTATTCACTACATTAGTTCTATCCCATAAACTGTGATATACTGTCTATTTTCATTTAGTTCAAATTCTTTATAATTTCCCTTATGATGTCTTATTTTCCCCATAGGATATAAATGTGTGGTTTAATTTCAAATATTTAGGTGGTGCTCAGAAATATTTCTCTGTTACTGAATTCCTTTTTGTTGTTGTTTGTTTTTGAGACAAAGTCTCACTCTGTCCTCCAGGCTAGAGTGCAGTGGTATGAGATCTCAGCTTATTGAAACCTCTGCCTTGCAGGTGCATGCAAATTCTCCTGCCTCAGTCTCCTGAATAGCTGGGTCTAAAGGCACCTGCCATCATGCCCAGATGCTTTGTATTTTTAGTAGAGATGGGGTTTCATCATATTGACCAGGCTGGTCTTGAACTCCTAACCTCAGGTGATCCACCCATCTCAGCCTCCCAAAGTGCTAGGATTACAGGCGTGAGCCACCGCACATAGCCTGTTATTGAATTCTACCAGATTCTTTGTGGTTATAAAACATGTAAGATTACAATCATTCTAAGTTTTCTGACAATTTATGGATAGCATATGATCTACACTGGTGAATATTCCATGTAATATGGAAAAAAATGTGTGTCTGTAGTTATTGGGAGGAATGTACTATAAATGTTAATTAGGATTAGCTGATTGATAGTGTTCTTTGAGTCTTGTCTCATGATTTTCTGTCCTTTTTTCTTTCCTGCCAATTTTGCTTCATGTAATTTGATGCAAATTAAATGCATTAGGGGGTACATTTATATTGCATATTTTTATGTCTCCTTTATGAATTCATATCATTATAAAATGCTCTTCCTTGTTCTTGTTCTGAATTCTATTGTGTCTACTGTTTTATCAGTTACACCAACTTTCTTACGATTAGCAGCATTTTCATTATGTATTTTTTTCCAATTCTTTAACTAACCTATGTCTTAATATTCACATTGAGTTTCTTGTGGACAACAGAGTTGAATCTTGCATTTTTATCCAGTCTAAAAATCTGTTTTTTAAGGACAGTGTTTAGACCATTAAAATTTAATGTACTTAGTGAAACTGTTGGATTTACGTCTACCATCTTATTTGCTTTCTATCCATTGCCTCTGTTATACATTCTTCCCCATTCTCCACTCTACTATTTTAAGTTAAATGAGAAGTTTGTACTATTCCATTTTGTTGCCACCATAAACTTAATAGCTATACCTCTTTTAGTTTTTTTAGGGCTTGCCCTAAGGTTTACAATATTCATTTTAGCTTTTCACCATCTTCTACTTTAAAATATTATAGTACCACTTAGTATGTAAGAGTCAGTGCATATTCATCTTCCAACCCAACCTGTGTGCCATAGTTATATATTTTACATCTGCTTGTTATAAATCTCATTATATATAATTTACTTAAAATATTATTTTAAATATACTAAAACATAAGAAAGTCTTTTAAATTTACTCACAATGTCACTTTTTTGTATGTTTGTAGATCTATGCTTAAAGATCTTTTAGCTACTGTTTTTCTTAGAGAAAAAATCAGTTGTCTCAATTTAATTTTTGGGGGGGTATAAAGTTATAGGTTGACAGTTTTTTGGTACACTGAAGACATGCTTTCACTGTCTAATGGTCTGCATAGTTGCTAGCAAGTTTACAATCTTTCTTTCCTTTATTCCTCTATATGTAATGTGCCTTGCCTTTTTTCTCTGGCTACTTTTAAGATTTTCTTTTTATCCCTGACTTTCAGCAGTTTGATGATTATGTCTTGGCATGGTTTTCTTGGTGTATGTCTTGGCACGGTTTTCTTGGCATGGTTTTCTTGGGGTACGCTGAGCTCACTAAATCTGCAGAATTACATTGGTGTCTACGGCAGATTAGTTTCTCTTTTCTAGAATTTTGTGAGAATAGAATCTTACAGAACAGACTCTCTTTTTGGGGGTGCTTGTCCTTTTCCATTCAATGGAATAATTCTGAGCTTTATCTGTATTATTGCTGGTTATCACTAGTTTGTTATTTCCCAGTATATTCCATTATATTAGATATACTACAATTTTTTATTTATTCAGAAGTTGGTGGATATATGTTTTCATTTTTCTTGTGTAAATAATTAACAGTGTTATCGTAGGGTTATATAGTAGGGTTACGTTTAGTTTTTTTAAGAAACCAAACTGTTTTCAAAGTGATTATATCATTTTACATTCCTGCCACCTGCCATCCATATATGAAAGTTGTCATGGCTGATTCACATCCCAATCATCACTTGGTTAGTTGTATTTTTCTTCTGTCTGCTTTCTTCTTTAAAAAGAAAAAAAAAAGAGTGATTTGTAGAAAACATTATAATGCCCTCATGTCTCCATATGATTTTAGTTTGTATTTCCCTATTCACCATCTTTTTACAGGCTTACTGGCATTCAGATACCTCTGTTCAAATCATTTGTACAATTTTTAATTAGGTTTTTAGACATTTTATCATAGCATTATAAGAGCCTTTCCAATTTTGTTTTTAAATATATTCTGTATGCAATTCCTTTGTCTAATAATATATGTTGTGAATATTTCTCCTAGTCTATTGTTTGCCTTTTTATTTTCTTAACTGTGTTTCCCAAAGAACAAAAGTAGTTAATTTTGATTACCACCCAGTTTTTTCTTTATGGTGGTTTTCCTGCTCTAACAATCAGTATTTTTACCCCAAGGATGAAAAGGTTTTCTCCTAAAAGCTATAGAGATTTAAATTTTACACATAGGTCTGTGGCCCATTTTGATTGCTTTTTGTGAATGGTGTGAGAGGACTGATCTTTTTATTGTTCTGTAATGATATCTATTTGATGCAGCAAATCATTTGTTTCTACCTTAAATCCTCCATTTCCCTCTTATTATGTTCATGTTATCCTTTCAGTCCTTGAGCATAACTGAGCAAACTTTATAACAGAAGTTTTAATATACTTCTTTGCAATTTCTATCATACATTATTTCTGCTTCTACTTCTACTGATTGGTATTTCTCTCAATTATAAATTATATTTTTCTGTTCTTTTGCATATCTAGTACTTTTGTTTGAATGCCAGACACTGTGAAATTTTACGTTGTGAGGTCTGGGTTCCCCACTTTTAAAGGGAGCCAGACCATGTTTATTCAGGAACCTAAGTTAAAGTTCATTTTAAGGTTTCTAAAGAAAGTTTTTAAGAGGCTGGACACAGTCGCTCATGCCTATAATCCCAGGACTTTGAAAGGCTGAGGTAAGAGGACTGCTTGAGACCAGGAGTTTGAGAATAGCATGGTCAACAAAGTGAGACCCTTTCTCTACAAAAAATTTAAAAAATAAGAAAATTAGCCCAGTGTTGTGGTACACACCTATAGTCTTAGCTAACTGGGAGGCTGAAGTGGAGGAAAGCTTGAGACAGGAGTTGGAGTCAGAAGTGAGCTAGGATAACCCCACTGCATACCAGTCTGGGCAATAGAGCAAGACCTTGTCTCAAAAAAAAAAAAAAGTTTTTAAGGGAGAAGCAGAAAAACTTTTCCATTACTAAGTTTAGCTTTCTTGGCTTCAGCTGGGTGGTGGGATCCTGAATAATGATTGTCAGCCCAGTATAAGTTCTGAAAATTGTTTGCATTATAGGTCCCAGAAACTGTGCTTTCCCAAAGGTGTTATTTGTCAGGTTTTATGGATGTCACCCTACACACACAAACTGGTTTTCAGCCAGATTAAAGACACTGCATGCTGATTTCTTGAGCTCTTTCTCTGTGCAGCTCTCTCCTTTTTGGTACAATGCCCTCATAAATTCCAGCCACTCACAATACACTGAAGGCAGAGATTCAGCAATTTAATTTATTTAAGCTTTATTCTGTTCTTTTTTAAAACTTAAAAACTTTTTAATAGCTCTCCATACTTTGCAGATATTTAGGTCTATCATTTATTTCTTTAAATACGAAATAGTACAAAATCAGTATTAAAAAATTAAATTGGTATCTAATCATTTCAACTTTTTCTTGAATAAGTCTGTTTCTGCAGTCTGATGCCTCTTGGACAAGTCAACATCTCGATTTGTTTCTTCATGCAATTAATTCAGTACTTACTGACTTTTGTCCTCAAATGATCAGATTTCCTAAGGCCTAGAATGGAAGTGCTCTCTTCCAGAGTTCTAACACCCAGTGCCCTTGAGCAAATTATGCTACATGGCAAGGTTTCCTCCTTGCCGTGTACAGGCTGCAGATACAATTAAGGCTGTTAATCAGCTGACCTTAAAATAAGATTATCCTGGTGGATCCAACTTAATCATAAGAGTCCTTAAATTGGGAAGAAGGAGGCAGAGGAGTCAGAAAAAGAGAGATGAAACTGTGAGAGAGAATCAACCAGTCACTGCTGGCTTTAGAAATAAAAGACGACAACGCCAGCAGCCTGTAAAAGCTGAAAATTTTAAGAAAATTGATTCTGGCCTAGAGCTTTCATAATGGAACACAGCCCTGCCTACAGTTTGATATTAACCCAGTGAGACCCATTTCAGACCTCTGACCTCCAGAACTGTAAGATACTAAGTTTGTCATGTGCCACTAAACTTGTGGTATTCATTACACTAATAGGAAACTCATACCTGCTTCAAACTAATTTCATGGCTTGAAGTTCCTTGACTGACTCAGGGTACAGATCTACTACAGGACAGGTCTATGGCAAGTTCAATATTTGATATTTTTCTACCATTTCTTTTCCCACTGTGATCATCACCAAGGCAACCTTCTGGAACTGGGGAAAGGCAAGATGATTTAGATCTACTTGGTTTTATCCTAAAACATAACCCTTTGATTAGCAACTTTATGTAAAGACAATCTCCCATAGAACTACTTGGACAGGCTACGGCCCTAGAATCCTGATCTTCCTGCCTAAACAGCCACGAAAGCACAAATATGTGGTACTAACAAAAGACATCAAGCTTACGCAGCTTTTTACCTCTGATTTTCTACTTACCTCTAAAATTAGCTTGGGTATTCTCAACTGTCTTTTTAGCTCTTGGCCATTTTTAACTTTTTAAAAATCCAGCACTTTTCATTGTTTTTAGAAGAAAGGTTGATCCAGATCAGGAGTCCCCAACCCTCAGGGCTGTGGACAAGTACCAGTCTGTGGCCTGTTAGGAAATGGACCACACAGCAGGAGCTGAGCAGCCAGTAAGAGAGCAGTACTTCCTGAGCTCTGCCTCCTGTCAGATCAGATTCTCATAGGAGCACAAACCCTATTATCAACTCTGAATATGAGGTATTCTAGGTTGTATACTCCTTAATGCCTAACGATCTGAGGTGGAATAGTTTCATCCCAAAACCATGCCCCCCTGTCCATGGAATAACTGTCTTCCACGAAACTAGTCACTGGTGCCAAAAAGGGTAGGAACCACTAATTTAGATAACTCAACCCTTCCAAAGACCAAAATTCATAGTTCTTTAAGACTGATTATACTATAGGGTTCATTTGTATAAGAACATAAAGTTACCCATTTTCCTACTGAAAGCCATGTGATTTTTTTTGTTATCACAAACACTGCTGCATTGAAACCTTTCATAAATGGCTTATCCTGTCCAACTGGTAGTTTCTGCTGGGTAGAAATCATTAAGTAAGATTACTTAACCCTAGAGTATGAATACTTTAAACTTTACCAAAATCAATATTGCATTGTATGGCTGAATCATCTTAACAATCGTATCAGCAATGTTTGAGTTCCTATTATCCCCAAATGGTCACCAAAAGTTATCATCATCAGACTTCATATTTGTCCAACACATAAAAACAAAATTACCATTTTAATTTGCAATTCTCTGATTATTGTTTTAGCATATTTTCAAATATTCTACTTTCAGATATCTCCTTTAGCCAGGCATGGTGGCTCATGACTGTAATCCCAGCACTTTGGGAGGCTGAGGTGGACAGACTGTTTGAGTCCAGGAAATATGGTGAAACCCTCTCCACCCCATATATAAATATATAAATTAGCTGGGGATGGTGGCATGTATCTGTAGTCCCAGCTACTCAGAAGGCTGAAGTGTGAGGATCACCTGGGCCCAGGAGGTTGAGCCTGCAGTGAACTAAGCCATGATCATGCTCCTGCACTCTAGTCTAGATGACAGGCTAGAGTCATCCAGGCTTTTCTTATTTTTCTTTTTACTTTTATTTTAGGTTCAGGGGTACATGTACAGGTTTGTTATATAGGTAAACTGATGTCTCAGGGTTATGGTGTACAGCCTGTTTCGTCATCTGGGCAATAAACCTAGTACCAACAGTTATTTTTCTGATCCTCTTGCTTCTTGCACCCTCCACCCTCAAGCAGGCCCCAGCATCTGTTGCTCCCCTCTTCATATCCATGTGTTCTCATTATTTACATGTAGAATATGTGGTATTTGATTTTCTGTTCCTGCATTAGTTTGTTAAAGATGATGGCCTCCAGCTCCATTTATGTCCTTGCAAAGGATATGAGCTTGTTCTTTTTCATGGCTGCATAGTATTCCATGGTATACATAAACCACATTTTCTTTATCCAATCTATCAATGATGGGCATTTAGGTTGATTCCATGTATTCACTACTCTGCATAGTGCTGCAATGAACATATGCGTGCATTTTTACAATACAACAATTTATATTATTTTGGGTATATACCTGGTAATGGATTGCTGGTTTGAATGGTAGTTCTGCTTTTAGCTCTTTGAGGAACTGACCTAATGCCTTCCACAATGGCTGAACTAATTTATCCTCCCACCAACAGTGTGTAAGTGTTCTGTTTTCTCTGCAGCCTTGCCGGCATGTTATTTTTTTATTTTTTAGAAATAGTCATTCTGACTGCTGTGAGATGTTATCTCACTGTGGTTTGATTTGCATTTCTCCAATAATCAGTGATATTAAGCTTTTTTTCATATACTTGTTGGCTGTATGCACATCTTCTTTTGAAAAGTGTCTGTTCATGTTCTTTGCCCACTTTTTAATGGAGTTGTTTTTTTCTTGTAAATTTAAGTAAGTTCCTTATAGATGCTGGAAATTAAACTGTTGTCAGATGCATAGTTGGCAAATATTTTCTCCCATTCTGCAGGCTGTGTCTTTACTCTGTTGACAATTTCTTTTGCTGTGCAGTTTCTTTAATTAGTTCCCATTTGCCAATTTTTGCTTTCATTGCAATTGCTTTTGGCATCTTTGTTATGAAATCTTTGCCCATGCCAATGTCCTAAATGGTATTGCCTAAGGTTATCTTCAAGAGTTTTTATGGTTTTGGATTTTACATTTGTGTCTTTAGTCTATCTTAATTTTTGTATAATGTGTAAGGAAGGGGTCTAGTTTCAATTTTCTGCACATGGCTAGCTAGTTATCTCAGCACCATTAATGAATAGGAAGTCCTTTCCTTATTGCTTATTTTTGTTAGCTTTGTTGAAGATTAGATGATTTTAGGTGTATGGCCTTATTTCGGTGCTCTCTATTCCATTCAATTGGTCTATATATCTGGTTCTGTATCAGTACCATGTTGTTTTAGTTACTGTAGCCCTGTAGTATAGTTTGAAGTCAGGTAATGTGATGCTTCTAAGCTTTTTTCTTTTTGCTTAGGATTGCCTGCCTATTCAGTCTCTTTTTTTGGTTCCATATGAATTTACAAATAGTAGTTTCTAGTTCTGTGAAAAATGTTATTGACAGTTTGGTAGAAATAGCAGTGAATCTGTAAATTGCTTTGGGCAAAATGATCATTTTGATGATATTGATTCTTCCTATCCATGAGCATGGAATGTTTTTCCATTTGTTTGTGTCATCTCTGATTTATCTGAGCAGTGTTTTGTAATTCTCATTGCAGAGATGTTTCAGCTCCCTGGTTAGCTGTATTCCTAGGTATTTTATTCTTTTTGTGGCAACCGTGAATGAGACTGCCTTCCTGATTTGGCTCTCGGCTCACTGCTGTTGGTGTAGAGGAATGCAAGTAACATTTGTTCATTGGTTTTGTATCCTGAAATTTTGCTGAAGCTATTTATCCACTGAAGGAGCTTTTGGGCTGAGACTATCGGGCTTTCTAGATATAGAATCATGTCATCTACAGACAGGTATAGTTTGACTTCCTCTTTTTTCACTTGGATGCACATTATTTCTTTCTCTTGCCTGACTACTCTGGCCAGCACTTCCAACATTATGTTGAACAGAAGTGGTGAGAGAAGGCATCCTTGTCATGTGCCAGTTTTCAAAGGTGATGCTTCCAGCTTTTGTTCATTCAGTATGATGTTGGCTGTGGGTCTGTCATATGTGGCTCTTACTATATTGAGGTGTGTTCCTTCAATACCTACTTTATTGAGAGTTTTTAACATGAAGGGAAACTGAATCAATAAATCGAAAGCCTTTTCTGTATCTGCTGAGATAATCATGTGGTTTTTGTTAGTTCTGCTTGTATGATGAATCACATTTACTGATTTGCATACATTGAACTGATCTTGCAAGCCAGGAATAAAGCCTACTTGATGGTGGTGTATTAGGTTTTTCATGTGCTGCTGGATTCAGTCTCCAAGTATTTTGTTGAAGATCTTTACATCTATGTTCATCAAGCATATTGTCCTAGAGTTCTCTTTTGTTGTTGTGTCTCTGCCAAGTGTTGGTATCAGGATGATGCTGGCCTCATACAATGAGTTGGGGAGGAGATCCTCTTCCTATATTTTTTGGAATAGTTTCAATAGCAACAGTACTAGCTCTTGTTTGTATAACTGGTAGAATCTGGCTGTGAATCTATCAGGTTCAGGGTTTTTTTAGGTTGGTAGGGTATTTATTACTGATTCAATTTAGGAGCTCATTACTGGTCTCTTCAGGGCATCAATTTCTTCCTGGTTCAGTTGTGGGAGGATATATATGGCCAGAAATTTATCCATCTTTTCTAGGTTTCTAGTTTGTATGAATAGAGGTGTTTGTAGTAGTCTCTGATGGTTATTTGCATTTCCATGGAGTCAGTGGTAGAAACTCCTTTGTCTTTTCTAATTGTGCTTATTTAGGTCTTCTCTCTTCTGTATTACCTAGCTAGTGACCTATCTTATTAATTTTTTCAAAAAACAACTCCTGAATTCAATGATCTTCTGAATGCTTTTTCTTGCCTCAATCTCCATTAGTTAAGTTCTGATTTTGGTTATTTCTTGTTTTCTGCTAACTTTAGGGTTACTTTGCCCTTCATTCTCTAGTTCTTTTAGTTGTGATGTTTGGCTACTAATTTGAGATCTTTCTAACTTTTTGATGTGGGCATTTAGCGCTATAAATTTCCCTCTTAACACTGCCTTAGTTGTGCCCCAGAGATTCTGGTATGTTGCATTTTTGTTTGCATTAGTTTCAAAGAACTTGTTAATTTTTGCTATTTATCCACAAGTAATTTCATTATTTATCCACAAGCTATTCAGGAGCATATTAATTTTCATGTAATTACATGGTTTTGAGTGATTTTTTTTAAGTTTTAAATTTATATATTTATTGAGCTGTGACCCAAGAGTTTTTGGTATGATTTTGGGTCTTCCGCATTTATTGAGGATTGTTTTATGTCCAAATTGTGCAGTCAGTTTTAGAGTATGTGCCATGTAGTGATGAGAAGTATGTATACTCTGCTGTTTTGGGATTAAGAGTTCCATAGTGGTCTATCAGATCCATTTGGTCCAATGTTAAGTTCAGGTCCTGAATATCTTTGTTAAGTTTCTCCCTCAATGATCTAATACCCTCCAGTGGGCACTGAAGTCTCCTATTTTTATTGTGGGGGAGTCTAAGTCTTTGTAGGTCTCTAAGAACTTGCTTTATGAATCTGGGTGCTCCTCTGATGGGCGCATATATATTTAGGACGGTTAGGTCTTCTTGTTGAATTAAACCCTTTACTCTTATTTAATGCTCTTCTTTGCCTTTTTTTCATCTTTGTTGTTTTAAGTCAGTTTTGTCTAAATTAGGATTGCAACCCCTGCTTTTTTCTCATTTCCATTTGTTTGGTAGGTTTTCTTCCATCCCTTTATTTTCAGTCTATGTATGTCACTGTATGTGAGGTGGGTCTCTTGAAGACAGCATACTATTGGGTCTTGGCGTTTTTATCCAGCTTGCCACTCTCTGCTTTTTAAATGGTGCATTTTTACCCATTTACATTCAATATTAGGATTGATATGTGTGGATTTGACCCTGTTATTGTGTTGTTAGCTGGTTACTATGCTGGCTTGTTTATATGGTTGTTTTACAGTGTCATTTGTCTGTGTAGTTAAGTGTTCTTGTATTGGCTGGTAATAATCTTTCCTTTCCATATTTAATGTTCCTTTCAAGATCTCTCATAAGGCAGGTCTGATGGCATCAAACTCCCTCAGCATTTGCTTATCTAAGAAGGATCTTATTTCACCTTTGCTTAGGAAGCTTAGTGTACCTGGATATAAAAATTTTAGTTGAAAATATTTTTATTTAAGAATGTTGAGTATAGGTGTCAAATCTCTGTGGCGTGTAGGGTTTCTGCTGAAAGGTCTGCTATTAGCCTGATGGAGTTCCCTTTGTAAATGATCTGCCCTTTCTCTCCAGCTACCTTTAACATTCTTTCATTCCAACCTTGGAAAATGTGATTATGTGTCATGGTAATCATCTTGCACAGAATCTTCCAAGGGTTCTCTGTATTTCCTGAATTTGATTGTTGCTCTCTTTAGTGAGGTTGGGGAGGTTTTCAATAATGATATCCTGAAATACATTTTCCAAGTTGTTTTCTTTTTCCCTGTACCTTTCAGGAATGACAGTGATTTATAGGTGTGGCCTCTTTACATAATCCCATATATCTTGGTGACTTTGTTCATTCCTTTTCATTCTTTTTTATTTTGTCTGACTCTTATTTCAGAGAGTCAGTCTTCAAGCTCCGAGGTTCCTTCCTGAGCCTGGTCTAGTCTGCTGTTATTACTTATGATTGGATTGTGATATTCCTGTAGTGTGTTTTTCTGCTCTAACAGATCAGTTAGGTGCTTTTGTTTGTTTATTCTGGCTATGTTATCTGTCAGCTCCTATACATATTCCATTTCTGCTATTTCAGCTTTGGCCACTTTTAACTGAACTGCTGGTCTTTTAAGAATTCAGGCATAGTTTTATGTATTCTGTGTAATAATGATCAAATTCATAAATTGCAAACATGTCCAATTATGACTTGACTTTTCATTTTGTTTTTGGGTGCCTCTTTTGGTTTAATATACCATACTTTAACCTTTTTTGTATATTGTTCTATGGTTTATATATTTTTTCTTATATAGGAAAAATTTTTGAAAGTCAAAAATCGTTTTATGTGTGAATATGAGTGGGCATTTTGTTTTCAGATGTAGTTCTTTAATGTATTGAAATTCATTTTCTTATAAACAGTATAAAACAGAAAATCAATTTTATCCAAAGCACCATTCATTTTCAGGCCACTTTTATTACTCATTAAATCTCAAAAGGATGTGGGTCTGTATTTCTTGTCCATTCACAGCTTTATTGAAATATAATTTACTACCATAAAATTCACTCATTTTCTGTCTCTATACATTTGCCTTTTCTGGATATTACATATAAAGAGAATGATATCACACATGCACTTTTGTGTCTGACTTCTTTCACTGACCATAATGCTCTGAGATTCATCATGTTATTGAATACATCAGTACTCCAATCCTTTTAACAGCTGAATAGCATTCCACTGTATGGGCATACTACCTTTGTTTATTGATTTGCTAGCTAATGAAACTCTAGGTTGTTTCCATTTTTTGCTATTGTGAATAACACTGCTAAGAAATTTACATGGAAAAGATTTTCATTTCTACTAGGTAGGTCTACAGGAATATAATTGCTGGGTCATATGGTAAGTCCATATTTAATATTTTGAAAAACTGCCAAACTGTTTTCCAAAGTGCCTGCAACATTTGCATTCCCGTAACAAATTCTCCACATCTTTACCAACACTTTGATTATAGCCATTCTAGTGGATGCAAAGTGCAATCTCATTTCTCTAGTGACTATGATATGTTGAATATTTTTTCACGTGTTCATTGGCAGTTCATGTAAGTTCCTTGGTAAAATGACTATTCAAATTTTTTGCCCATTTCTCAATTGAGTTAACTGTCTTTTCATTATTGAGTTGTAAGAGTTCTTTTGAACATAAATCCCTTACAAGATATTCATCCACCTGCAAGTATTTTGTTTAAGCCTGTGGATTTTTTTCTTGATACAGGGTGAGGTGGTTTGGCTCTGTGTCCCCACCCAAATCTCATCTTGTAGCTCTCATAACTCCCATGTGTTATGGAAGGGACCCGGTGGAAGATGACTGAATCATAGGGGCTGGTCTTTCTTGTACTGTTCTGGTGATAGTGAACAAGTCTCTGATATTTGATGGTTTTTACAAACATGAATTTCTCTGCACAAGCTCTCTTTGCCTGCCGCCATCCATGTAAAATGTGACTTGCTTCTGCCATGATATTGAGGCCTCCCCAGCCACGTGGAACTGTTAAGTCCAATAAGCCTCTTTGTTTTGTAAATTGCCTAGTCTCAGGTATGTCTATCAGCAGTGTGAAAACAAACTAATACACAGGGTCTTGCTCTGGAATTCAGGCTGAAGTGCAGTGACACTATCAAAGCTCACTGTAGCACTTCCTAGGCTTGAGTGATCCTCCTGCTCCAGCCTCCTGAGTAGCTGGGACCACAGGCATGCACCACCATGCCTGGCATTTTATTTTAGTAGAGATAGAGACAAGGTTTTGCTATGTTTCTCATGTTTCTTTGTGACTTTCTTTTTAGATTTTCCATTCATCTTCTCATATACTCCTAAGCTAATACCACATGTATTAAACATCACTATTTTATGATTTAAAAAATATTCTTAGTAACATTTTATCATTTTTCAAATAAAGGTCTAGCTCATTGTTTATTGGAGTTATTCTGGCTTATGTTATAGGTTTCATAATCATCAAAAATGTTAACTTAAAAATAATCTTGTTTCTGGCAGGACGTAGTAGCTCTCGCCTGTAATGCCAGCACTTTGGGAAGCCAGGCAGGTAGATCACTTCAGGTCAGAAGTTCGAGACCAGCCTGGCCTATGTGGCTAAACCCTGTCTCTACAAAAAATACAAAAATCAGCTGGGTATGGTGGTGTGTACCTGTAATCCCAGCTACTCAGGAGGGAAGGCAGGAGAATGGCTTGAATTTGGGAGGCGGAGGTTGCAGTGAGCCGAGATTGTACCACTGCCCTCCAGCCTAGGGAACAGAGTGAGACACCATCTCAAAAATAAATAAATAAATAAAAATTAAAAATAAAAACACTTGTTTCTTTTTGGTGTACATGAAAGTGGCCAATTTATATCCAAAACACTTGTTAAAACTATCCACCAGCTTTAATAGTATATCTCTAGATTCTTTTACACTTCTACACAAATACCTGTGGAAAACAATTGTAAATCCTCTTCCAAATTGTGTTTTTTTCCTTATTTTTACTGTTTTGATTATATCCTCAAGTTAATGCTGAACTGGTAATAATGAGCATCCTTTCCATTTTCCTGATTACAAATGAAATTCTCTTCAACATTTTGAAGTCACATACAATACTTGCTGTAGATTTTCTGTAGATATTATACTTGTGTCAGAATGAAGATTTCCTTCTATGGCACTTTTTAAAATTTTGATCCAGAATAACATATTTTGTTAATTGGGCACATGGGGAAAGAGATGGGCAGCGTCAAGGACAAAATATTTCAGTGAGACAAAAACAAGTTTACTGAGTTCAAGTAAATAGTAGAAGACAGTGAATTACACAACAGTTTAAGATTTCAGATACTGAAAGATTCTAGGTATAGAGTCTGTAGAAGTATCTCCCAAACTTTTGGAACACAAGCCCCATCAGTAAGAACTTGACTGTGTACCCTTGATATCTGCATATATGTTCAAAATAAAAAAGAAAAACATGAAATTAAAAACATCATAAAATGTCTTAATTTGTTCAAGTCATAAAAATCATTAGTTGCTCATTCAAGTCATATGTATTATTTATCTACTGCTATATAACAAAAGGCCACAAAGTATGTGCCTCAAAACAACACAAATTTATTCATCACAGCTCTTTAGATCAGAAGCCTGGTATGATGTGGCTGATTGACCAGTTGAGTTCTCATCTGGAGGTGCTGGGGAAAATCTGCCTCCAAGTTCATTCTTTTACTAGCACAATTCAGTCTGGTGTGGTTGCAGGACAGAGGTCCTCATTCTCTTACTGTCAGCCAAGGGCGATCCTCTGACTCCTAGAAGTCAACTTTATTACTTAATATGTAGCTCCCTCCATCTTAAGCCAGTAACTGTGCAGAGAATTTGAATCTCCCACCTCCTCTTCTACCGCGAGCAGAAAAACAAACAAAAAAACCACCTCTCTGCTTTAAAAGAAAACTGAGTTTAGGTCAGACCTGCCCAGATAATCTCTCTCTTAATGCTAACTATGTCTTATAACATATCCTAATCATGATGTGGGGGAGTGGGGTAGGGTGGGGGGTTCATCTTGAGGGCTGTCTTAGAATCCTGCCTACTACATCACAATATGCACTAAGGGTAAAGTTCATTATTAATGACAGTGAATTACAAGTGAACAGATGAACTAAGGTAAGCAGGTCTTGGCCTTCTGCTGGTGCAGCATCTCCATGCAGGGCCTCAGCCTCGTCCTGTCCCTGACTGAGGACTCCACAGCGGGCACTCCTTGGGCATGAAGGAGGCAGGAGGAATGGGTGACAGGAGTAGATGCAGAGCACCCCTCAGTCACCCTTGGCCTCCACCACATCTGAGCTGCCAACAGCCAAGACCTGGCAAAGCAGACAGAGGAGGGGGCGAAAGGGGAGGAGGCGGTCTCTGTGAAAGCAGGCCCCATCCTCAAAGCAGAGCAGACACCCAAGTCTGCAAATTGTGTCCTCCTGGGTGAGAAGTCCCCCCACAAATTTCTCCTTTGAGGCCAACAGCACCCTGGGGAGGGCAGGGGCTGCACAAGACTAGAGAAAGGAAAATCCCACAGAAGAAAACTCAAAGCATCAGTCCCATGCATTTCTGTGAACAAGCGAACGGGCCCAAAGGCTCTTCTCTGTTTCAATTTTTTGGTTCCATTTCTTTTCGAATATGATTAGAGTTACATTGCTTTCACCTCATAATTGGGCTAATAGCTTACACTAGGATAGGAGAAATACGTCAACTTTAAAATTTTGGTCTTCTTTATCTACACTTAAATTTCTAGCACTACCTTTAATCTGTGGTTTCTTTGTAGGAATCTCTGTAAACTACTTGTCTATTTCATGAACCTTACTTCAGTTAAAATTAAATAATAAAGCAGCAAAATTCACACGGATAAAGATAAACTCTAGTATCTTGAAAGTGAATGCACAAATGAACATACCACTATCAAGCCAAACCTCTGTAGAATGCATCTCTTCCATCAGAATGTTAAGTAACTTAACTAAAAATGTGATCTTCTGACGTAGAACTAGTATTAGTTTATGTTAAATTAATACAGAAATAAGCATTTGTTTTAAAAATACAAGTATCACAAGACAATTCTGCTCTCTCTTAGACTGAGTTGTCTCCACATTGGAGACCATTTGTCAAAACTATGGTCCAGCTTCCACCTACAACGTGAAAAGCTGAAAAGAATGCCATTTCCACCTAATAAGACTGGATAATTTACAAAAAGTATAACTTTTCTCAAACCCATTGGAGAGCTGAGGTTACAGAATAATTCATCAGCTTAAAATCTGTTGGGGGAGGGGAAAAAAGATACTTCCAAAGAGATGGGAAATGAAAACAGACTCGTGTCACAGAGCATGGCAGGGAGGTGAGGCAACCATACAAGTGGGTAAGAATTCAACTGTAATTTTTAACAAATTGCTAAAGGAAAAGTATGGGCTAGAATGAGTGTATAGCTGCAGACATGGACCTCACCAACTGGCTGACCAGAAAGAGTCTAAGAATAGCAAGAGATGAAAGAAAGTCTCTTTTAGTGATGCAGCCCTATAAGATGGGAGAAACTGGCACAGAAGGAAAATAATAAAGCCCTGCCCGGTCCCTGTTTTCCACAACGGCTAAAATTTTAAGCTGCCTGGCATAGAGAAGCAAACCATATCACTCCCAGAAAATAGGCAAACAAGGCCCACTATAACTAGAGTAGGTGAAAAAAAAAATCTATCCCTGAGGGAAGAACAGGAAACTAACCTGAACCTAGATTATTAAGATATCTCCTGCAGCATGTAGTAGCATAGGATCACTAAGAAAACCCTAGTCTTCAAACTCACGGACACAAAACACTGCCTATCTAAAACAAATAAAGACAACAGAGAAATTTTTATCTTCAGCACCTACTACCAGGCTAGCAAGCACAGAGTAACAAGCAGTAACAATCTACCATTGATGAAAAGGCAAACACTTGAAGAGCCCCTCCATAAGGTACAGTGCAGAGGGAAGCTTAAAGATGAAGGTGGAACAGAAACATTGAGGAAAACCTGTCAGCAAAACAACCCTCCACCCTCAGTACAAGGTAATATGAGAGGAATTTGAAGCTGATGAAGGTAACTGAAGATAACTATAGTAACAATGAAATCCAAATACAGCATAACTCTTAACCAGATAGACTCAATGCCTGATACTAACAGCCTAGCAGCAGAAGAGGCACATACATTTTTAGGCATAGATGCTATTTGCCTAAGTGTCTGCTTTTCTACATATTACGTCTGACAATCATTCAAAAATCACACACATACACACGAAAAAAACCAACAACAAAGAGATTAATAGGACCATATTTAGACATGACACAGAAGACAGAAATACCAGAAAGGAACTTTAAAATAACTATGATTCATATATTAAAGACTCTAGTGAAAAAGTGAGCAACATGCATATACATATGGAGAATGTTAACAGAAATAAGGAAGTCAAATGGAAATTCTAGAAATAAAAACAAGTACCCATGATAAAGGATGTCTTCCAGGGGTTCTTCAGCAGAGTCAACATAGGCAAGGAAAGAATCAGTGAACTTAAAATTAGGTCAACAGAATATATTCAAACTAAAACACCAAGGGTTTTTTTTCTTAAGTTTCATGTAAAATTAGTGTCCAAGAGCTATATGATAATATCAAATTGTTTAACATAAATGTAACTGGAATCCCAAAAGGAAAAAAAAAGAATGAAACAGAAGAAATACTGAAAAGGTAACAGCTGAGACTAATACAAAAGTAATGAAAGACTTCAAGCTATAGGTCGGAGAATCACAGAGAACACTGTGCAAAATAAATACTTAAAATCTTAAAAGCAGCCAGATTTTAAAAAGAACAATTTATATGCACAAGAACAAAGATAATAATTATAGCACATTTCATAAAGAAAACTATGAAAACCGGAAGACAATAAAGTGACATCTTTAAGTGCTAAAAGAAACAAAGTGTGAACCCAGAATTCTATACCAAGCAAAAAAATATTTGAAAAATAAAGGTAAAATAAAGACATTTCAGATATACAAAAACTGAGATAATTTATTATCAGCAAGCCTGCACTACAAGAAACATTAAATGAAATTCTTCAGACAGACATGTTACCACACAGACATTTGGATCTACACAAAGCAATGAAGGTTGCTGAAAAATGGTCAAGATTATTAATAAATATAAATATAAATAAATATAGTTTTTAATTGTTCTAAAGGATAATCAAGTATTTAACACAAAAATAGTCATAATGTGGGTTTATACAGAAGTTTTGTACTTTTTGTATAAGTTTTGCAGATCATATGCTTTTAACACACATGTAGACCATATAAAGAACTCTTAAAACTCAACATTAAAGAAAAAAAACCCTAAATTTTTTTTAATGAACAAAATATATGAACAGACACTTCACAAAAGAAGTTATATGGAGAGCAAATAAGCACATAAAAAGATGCTCAGTATCACTTATAAAAACATGCAAATTGAAACACCAATAAATTACCACTACATAACCATTAGACTGGTGAAAAAGAAACTGCTACTAGTGCATGGGTTAGGATGCAGAGAAACTGGAATTCTCAGAAACTGCTGTTAGGAATGTAAAATGCAAAACAGCCTAACAATTTCTAATAAGTTAAACATACATTAACCAACAACCCCATTTTTAGGTATATACATAAGAGAAATAAAACATTTACACAAAAACCTGTATAAACAAGTGTTCATATAGGTCCATTCATAATCACCCAAACCTGGAAATAATTCAATGTGCTTCTTCAAATGTTAAATGGATAATCTGTGGTATAGTAAAATACTACTCAGCAATAGAAAGGAACAAACTGCTAATATATGCAACACCAGAGTATCTCAAATGCATGTTGTTAAGGAAGCCAGATTCAAAAATATATAATGTATGCTTCCACTTATATGACACTAAAAAAAAGTAAAACTATCCAATCAAAAAGCAGATTCATGGTTGTAAGTGCCTGGATGTGGAAAAGAAGATAACTATTACATACACAAAAGAACTTCTGGGGACAATGGAACTGTTCTATATCTTGATTGTGGAGTGGCTGATTACCCAACTGTTTGCTGGAGCTCACTGAATTGTGCTCTGTGAATCATACCTTAATAAAACCTGGCAAAATAACACAAATTTTAAAATATGACCTAAGAGTTTTTGAAGGATAGAGAGATGAAAGTCATTATTGAGAATTAAATGACTGTGAGGTTGGAATGCTTGGTGGGTTATCGTCCAGAACAATGAAGTCTAGGAATAATGTCAGGGTTTAAAGTAAGGATTGGAGATTTAAAACTAGGTGTCAAAGCCACCAGTGAGCGTGCAAAGAGATCTGGCTTTTAGCACACTCATGCCATACTAAAAAGCCCAAGATCCTCAAAAATAGAAAGCATTTTGTATGGGAGCACAACAATGATTTGAAAGCAAAATCATGATACAGAATACACAAAGAAAAACTACCTTTAAAAAAATAATAAAAAGCTTTTTGAGAGTAAATGTAAGGATAATGAGGTATGTTCACATAAATATAACATTTTATAGAAGAGCTCAGGGAAATTAGAGGAAAATTCAAAGAATTTTTTTTAATAAATAAAAGATTAATAAAAGAATTTAAGTTAGTCTTAGTTTAGCATAACCTCTCTCATCACTAGTTAATCCTCCACTCTACTCTAGTGGTCCTCTGTTTCAACTCTTCACAAACACTATGCTTATTTATTTTCCTTTGCTTTTAAGGCCTCTATTTCTTGTTCTTCTCCATTCCTTCTTTTGTCTAACTCAAATTCTGTGTCTTCAAGGAAGGCATCTCTAATTCAACCATTCCTCATTAATATCTGTTCATCTTTAAATGCTTACCATACCTATTTGTGTTACACAATTCAAAGTATCTAAGCTATATCAAAGAAGCTTTTCTAATCCCAAATGTAGCTCAAGTCAACTGAGTTCAGGAAATTAGGTTTCTGATAGTCACACATTCCAAGTTGGAATATTTGAAATCAGAAGTATCTTGGGAAATCTATTATTTCCATAAGCCATTCTGATACATATTTGGCATCTAAACCTATTACATGATAGCCTCATATTGCTGAATGAACAAACCCAAAACCACAATTTTAAAAACCCATCTGTTTTTGGAACATGTATCCAGATCTCTGGTAAGGAAAATACAGTCACCAAATTTATTACAAATAGACAAGAGGAAGAACAAATATGTCTTTTGCCCCTTTCTTAGGGCAAAAATTTCAAGCCTTCCTTCCTTAAAAAAAGAAAAAATTTCAAGCCTTCCCTCCTTAAAAAAAAAAAAAAAAAAAATCATTTTTTTCTAATACACACTAGTAACATATTTGAAGCCCTAAACTTTGCTCCATCTAATCTCTCCTCCCCCTCACCCTCACATAGAGGTATATCTGAAATTATGATTACAGAAGTGAAGCACACAAAGTGATGGTGAGATGCATACAGTTATGGGTAACTCAAGGGGAGCAGAGGTAAAACTTTCTGATGACAAGTAATCATACTATAAACTTCAGAGTTCATATCACAATGATTTGATATTCCCCAATCTGTTTATGTTGGTTCATTTTATGCTGCTATGAAGAAATTCCCATGACTGGGTAATTTATAAAGGAAAGAGGTTTAATTGACTCACCGTTCCACATGGCAAAGGAGGCCTCATGAAACTTAACAATCATGGTGGAAAAGGAAGCAAACACATCCTTCTTCACATGGCAGCAGGAGAGAGAAGTGCTAAGTGAAGTGGGCAAAAGCCCCTTATGAAACCATCAGATCTCGTGAGAACTCACTATCATGAGACCAGTATGGGGGAATTGCCCCCATGATCTAATCACCTCCCATGAGGTCCCTCCTCTAACACTTGGGGATTACAATTCAAGATGAGATTTGGGCGGGGACATAGAGCCAGACTAAATCCCTGCTTATCAAAATGCTATTAAAACTGATCTGATGGCTACAAATTTAATACTGTGTTTTCATAATGAAAATACATCTGATTTTCATTACATTGTATAATTCTGATGCAATGCTTTTCTATCTACCAGTAGATTTACCTATTTACCTTTGAACAGATTCTTGAGTTGCTAGATTCAATTCTACATTTTAAAATTGGTTTAAATGCAAGCAATTATCATCAGTCAAGGAGCAAATCTGATAACTTTCACCTCCACAACAAACAAACTGACAGTCACACTTATCTAGTGAAGTTCTCTTTTTTTCTTTTTTCTTTTGAGATGGAGTCTCACTCTATCATCCAGGCTGGAATGCAGTGGACTGATCTTGGCTCACTGTAACCTCTGATTCCCGAGGTCACGTGATTCTTCCGCCTCAGCCTCCCGAGTAGCTGGGACTACAGGAACACACCACCACACACAGCTAATTTTTTTATTTTTAGTAGAGACAGGGTTTCATCACGTTGGCCAGGTTGGTCTCTCCTGACTTCAGGTGATCCACCCACCTCGGCCTCCCAAAGTGTTGGGATTACAGGCGTGAGCCACCATGCCTGGCCTGAAGTACTTCTTTAGTCAGTACTCAGAAGATAAATCCATTTAAGTGTCTCTTACATGCTGGTAAATCCATTCACCATACTCATAAATGTAAAAGTGTAATTTATATAAAATATATTTTGCTAGAATTTTGCTATTAAGCACTGACTCCTGGGTTTAAATGCAAAAAGTCATTAAAACCAAAGGTAACGAGACACAGACTTTAGGATTAGGGGAGACAGGAAAAGGTGTCATTTTCCAGAAATGATAATGCCTAAGTAGAGTCTTAATGGAAGAGTAAATGTTAGCAAGGCAAAACAAAGAAGGGCATATTACAGAATTAGAAAAGGAGAACAGCATGTATAAAGAGACAGGGACAAGAGAACTTGATATGCTTAAGAACAGCACTATCCAATAAAATTTTCTGTAATGACAGAAACATTCTGAATCTGTGCTGCTCAATACAGTAGCTGAGAAAATTTTACTTGGTTTTATTTAAATTTATTCATTTATTTGAGACACAGTCTCGCTCTGTCACCCAGGTTGGAGTGCAGTGGCACAATCTCGGCTCACTGCAACCTGTGTCTTGAGTTCAAGCAATTCTTCTGCCTCAGCCTTCCTAGCAGCTGGGATTACAGGCACTACCACAACTGGCTAATTTTTTCTGTATTTTTAGTAGAGACCAGGTTTCACTATGTTGGCCAGGCTGGTCTCAAACTCTTATCTCAAGTGACCCTCTTGCCTCAGCCTCCCAAAGTGCTGGGATTATAGGTGTGAGTCACCACGCCCAGTTTAATTAATTTAAATTTAAATATCTATGTCTAGAAATTGAAAAAAACATGGTTGAGTAAAGAATGTGATATGAAAGAAGGACAATATAAAAAGGTAAAGAAGTGTGCAATACAGATCTTGAGGAGCTTAGTTATGTTTTGCCAAGGAGTTAATTTTTATCCTGAAAGCCAAATGAACCATGGAAGACCTTGAAGAAATCAAGAAACAGAATTAGCTTTACATTCAGAAAGGAATGCTCAAGGAGCAAGTAGCAAATAGACTGAAAAAGGAAAAGAATGAAGACAGGACGGTTAGAAATACAGAAATGTTTAAGTCTTTAATCCATCTGGAGTTAATTTTAGTGTAAGGTGTCAGGAAGGTGTCCAGTTTCTGCTTTCTGCACATGGCTAGCCAGTTTTCCCAACACCATTTATTAAACAGGGAATCCTTTCCCCATTGCTTGTTTTTATCAGGTTTGTCAAAGATCAGATGGTTGTAGATATGTTGTGTTGTCTCCGAGGCCTCTGTTCTGTTCCATTGGTCTATATCTCTGTTTTGGTACCAGTACCATGCTGTTTTGATTACTGTAGCCTTGTAGTATAGTTTGAAGTCCGGCAGTGTGATGCCTCCCGCTTTGTTCTTTTTGCTTAGAATTGACTTGGCTATGCGGGCTCTCTTTTGGTTCCATATGAAGTTTAAGGTGGTTTTTTCCAGTTCTGTGAAGAAGGTTATTGGTAGCTTGATGGGGATAGCGTTGAATCTGTAAATTACTTTGGGCAGTATGGCCATTTTCACAATATTGATTCTTCCTAACCATGAACATGGAATGTTTCTCCATCTGTTTGTGTCCTGTGTTACTTCCTTGAGCAGTGGTTTGTAGTTCTCCTTGAAGAGGTCCTTTACGTTCCTTGTTAGTTGTATTCCTAGGTATTTTATTCTCTTTGTAGCAATTGTGAATGGCAGTTCATTCTTGATTTGGCTCTCTTTAAGTCTGTTATTGGTGTATAGGAATGCATGAGATTTCTGCACCTTGATTTTCTATCCTGAGACTTTGCTGAAGTTGCTTATCAGTTTCAGGAGATTTTGGGCTGAGACATAAGACCTAACACCATAAAAACCCTACAAGAATATCTAGGCAAAACCATTCAGGACATAGGCATAGGCAAGGACTTCATGACCAAAACACCAAAAGCATTGGCCACAAAAGCCAAAATAGACAAATGGGATCTAATCAAACTCCACAGCTTCTGCACAGCAAAAGAAAAAGTCATCAGAGTGAATCGGCAACCAACAGAATGGGAAAAAATTTTTGTAGTTTACCCATCTGACAAAGGACTGATATCCAGAATTTACAAAGAACTAAAACAGATTTACAAGAAAAAAACAAACAAGCCCATTCAAAAGTGGGCAAAGGATATGAACAGATACTTTACAAAAGAAGACATACATGAGGCCAACAAACATACGAAGAAATGTTCATCATCACTGGTCATTAGAGAAATGCAAATCAAAACTACATTGAGATACCATCTCATACCAGTTAGAATGACGATCATTAAAAAATCTGGAGACAACAGATGCTGGAGAGGATGTGGAGAAATAGGAACACTTTTACATTGTTGGTGGGAGTGTAAATTAGTTCAACCATTGTGGAAGACAGCATGGTGATTCCTCAAGGACCTAGAAATAGAAATTCCATTTGACCCAGCAATCCCATTACTGGGTATATATCCAAAGGATTATAAATCGTTCTAGTATAAGGACGCATGCACAGGAATGTTCACTGCAGCACAGTTTACAATAGCAAAGACCTGGAACCAACCCAAATGCCCATCGATGATAGACTGGACAGGGAAAATGTGGCACATATACACTACAGAATATTATGCAGCCATCAAAAATGATGAGTTCGCATCCTTTGTAGGGACATGGATGAACCTGGAAACCATCATTCTCAGCAAACTGACACAAGAACACAAAATCAAACACCACATGTTCTCACTCATAGGCAGGTGTTGAACAATGAGAACACATGGACATGGGGAGGGGAGCACTACACACTGGGGTCTGTTGCGGGGAAATAGGGGAGGGATTGCAGGGGGTGGGGAGTTGGGGAGAGATAGCATGGGGAGAAATGCCAGATATAGGTGAAGGGGAGGAAGGCAGCAAATTACACTGCCAGGTATGCACCTATGCAACAATCTTGCATGTTCTTCACATGTACCCCAAAACCTAAAATGCATTTAAAAAATAAATCAATGAATAAATAAATATAAAAAAAAGAAATACAGAAATGAAGACAAGATGGTTAGAAATGCAGAAATACATTAGAGGAAAGATAAGAATGTAAATTTAGGTGGTAGAAGTTTACCTGAGAGAAAGAAGATAGCTTTGAGCAATACAATTAAATTGAAATCATTTAGTGACACAGCATCATTATTTTGAGGTAAGAGTGAGAGAAGTAAAAAAATTCCGGCTTGAGAAACAGAATGATCAAACATTCACTAAGACAAGAAATCCACGAGGTTTGTTTTGCTTTGAGTGGTAGATTCAAATGAAGTTCATTTTGGTTGGATATGTGGGGTATAAATTAAACAAATATATCAGTAGGTAGAAACAAAGACTTAGAGGACATCAGTATGCAGGTAGAAGATGGGGTCTAATCTAATTAAATTAATTAAAACAAGTTTTCTTCAAGTATCAGAATCAAAATATTTTTAAATTACCACTTAAAAGCTGCTTTTCTATTTTCATTGCTATATTGTCATGATGCTATTTTCTTTTATAATATTCCATATTTCACTACAAAATAGAAAAATCGACACTGTATCTCCTATCATGCTACTCACTAACCCCCACCACTGCCAACACCCAAACCCTATAAAATGTGAATACTTCAGGTATTCACAGAAGTTGTTTCTTCAGCCACAATACACTCTAACCCCCATTTCTATTACCAAAACATCTCTGGATAACTTCAACTCATTCTTTAAAATCTTAGTTTAAGTATTATTGCCTCAATTTAAAGTTTCATCTAATCTAATCTTGCTTTAAACTAGATGCATTGTTACATGCTTTAAATTATGCAACATCCTGTATTATTCCCTTTGGAGCACTGATCATAACTCTGCTTCATCATGTGTAATTTTTTAATGTCTCTTTCAACTAATCAATTACTCATTTAACAAATATTTGCATGTCTACCAGGTGGTCTGGGGATACAGTAGTGAGTAAAAAGAGACAAGAGTTGTATCCTCAACTCAAACTGGGAGAAGGGGAGTAATATGGGGAAGTGGAAAGCACATAAATTAACATTTATGTGATATTTTTATTTGATAAATGCCACAAAATATTATAAGCTCCAAAGAAGCAGGGATCCTGTCATCTTGCTGGCTATGCTAGCCCAATGCCTGGCCCATGTTAGACACTCAAATATTTGTTGTATAAAAGTTTGAGGGAAAAATTTCACTCTGAAACCAAAGATATTCATTCTTAAAACAACTTTTAGAATGCAGCCCAATTTGCAAGTTAAAAACTGCCTATTATTAATTATTTTTCTTCACATCAGATAGTTTTCTGAAATTCACAGCCACATGACATATTTATTTACATCCTACTTTCTTCTAAGAAAGACAACCCATTTTTTCGGTCTGGCTTTGTTTAGTGCTTTTGCTATTTGTTTAGTTTCAGTGTAACCACTACCTTTCTCTTAAGCATTTTCTTACTATTCTGTTCAATTTGTTCTTTTAGGCATATGTCAGATATATTTTCTGCTATGACTTAAGGATTACAGTGTCTCTATTAATAAAGGTGTTGCTATTACAAGGTCCTGGTCTCCTTAATCCCAAACATGAACATATAAATGGAACTACTGGCATCTTGTGGGAAGAGGCCAACTGTGCTGTTAAACATCCAAAACAATTACAATAAAAAAGAATTACCCAGCCCAAAATGTCAAGAGCACCAAGGCTGAGAAACTCAGTGTTAAAGAAACCGATCATCATATCTAAATAGACACTAAGAGAGAAAAATCCAAAGAACACTTTAATGATCCACTGATTTCTCTAATTTACACTTATGCAACAAACAGAAACCAAACTAGTTATAAAGAATTACTGAGGAATAAACACATGTACAAGATATATGATTACCCTGTTGAAGGCTTAAACACAACTGATTTGATACTAGTATATTTCACAATATTTAAATGCTTCTTAGTCACTGTTGGGGAAACTAGTCTCACCCTCTCATTAGCATCCCGAGTTTTATATCTAATATTACATAAGTTTGTTATGCCTTCTCATGAAATACAGGATGTAATGAATATGGAGTAAAGACTCATGTTGGAGTCCATGATTTGCCATGGTACTAGTTATAGTAATTCTGGACAAATGTACTAATTCTGGACAAATGTACCTCTCTGAATCACTGACTCTTCTTCTATAAGACTTGGAATATTATCAACACCTCATATATTGAAGATTAATTATTTCATGAAAACATTTAGTAAAACACATATGTTCCAGATATCGAATTAATTTGCATGGAACTTCTTGATAAAATGTAATGCAATAAACAAATGCTAGATGCTGTCAGAAACTAGAAATATACAATTCAAATGTGTGGACCAGATTTACTCATACCTAAGTTCACAGGCACAAATTCAGGAGATATATTCTAACCAGGCTATATCTATAGTATTTCCCTTTATATTTTACCAACTTTTAAAATTATTACTTATAAAGTTGTAATACTAGAATATTTATATTTATAGCATTGATATGCATCATTTTATGCAAATGTAGTAGCTAAATAATCTAGATGTATAGAGAAATGAAAGGACAAAATCTTTAATAACATGCTTTAAAAGAAGAAACAATTTAAATAGGAGGTTTTTTGAGTAAAATAAATCAGACACAGAAAAAGTCTTAAAAAAGTACCCAGTAAAGAAAGCATAACTGATTCATTATATTGAAATAACTACAGAAAAGAGACTATACTTCATAGAAGACTGACAGTTGAGTGAAAAATATATACTTTGAGGATGGAAGAAAGGGAAAAGGAATGGCAAATGACAGATGGGAATTTCAATTTCATCTGTCATATTTTATTCCTTAAAATGCAAGGTAGTTGAACATACACTATATTACTCTGTAAAATTTTCAGAGGCCTGACATAGTTCATTAATTGAAAAAAAAAGTTTTATAATTCCAAACAGTAAGTTTGATGTATTACAGATTCACCTCTGTTGAACATCTTTCTCAGCAGTACAGAAAATTCAAGGTTCACTAAAATATCTCTCTTAAGGTTTTTATAATGGATATCAGAATCACTGTTCTAATCAACTTCTACCATTTAGAAGGGAAAAAGCCTATACTAACTCTGGCTTTCTATTGCCTACAAAATGAATTATAAATATTCTAAGATAGCATACATAGCCTTCCCTGATCTAACTCCTGCCTATTCTCCAACCATTCCATCATAAGTAAATTACATGCACTTATAAGAAACAACCCATTACATTGTCCAAACATTTGAACTTTTGCAAATACTATCTAAAATGTCTTTTTTCCCATCTTTGTTCATCTGTCAAGTGTTCTGTCTTCCAAACTAAACTAAAACCTTTTCTTCTAGTTTTATCACAAGCTGAACAACAACCTAACCACACTAACAACAGCTTGATCACATGTAACATACAGACAAGTATGTACTGGTCTAAATGATATCTCAAAGCCTTCTTCAATCTTATTTGTCAGAATTCATTGTTACCAACACCACATTTTCCAAGCACATTCACATTCTAATTACATTTATGACTTGAGAATTTGGGGAAAGGGTGGGTTGGGGAGGAGGGCCAGAATATTTAGCTTGACAACAGGAACAATATTACTGCCTTTGTATTACCCTCTGGATCTGTCACAGTACTTCACCTAATAAAAATAATTGAATTTTATGGCTAATAAAGGGTTTACTTATCATAATGCTTTTACAATAAAGAAGAACAGTTTTAAAATAATAAGAAAGACGACTAATATAAAAATGAGCACTTATGGCAAATGATAATGCTTTAGAGAACACTAAAACAGGTGAAGTCTTCATATATTTTTGAAAAAGTTTTACTGAGCTCCCAATAAACACCTATCTTAAACTCATAGTTTGGTAGAAAAGAAAGATAAAGATGCATATAATGTCTGAGATCAGCAAGAATAAGAGCTAAAGCCTAAGAAAAACTGGGAGAAAGGATGGTAGAAGGTATATTACCATTATTATTTGAGTGTTAGTAATGGACACATGGTTAAAACAAAGACGAAAATTTTAGTTTCAGAGAAGAGAAACTCAGGATAAACAAGGCTAAAAATAAAAAAGAAAATACTTGCAAATTGAATAAATAATATTCAAGTATAAATTAAGGACTCATGCATTGCTTAACAATGGCAATACATTCTGAGAAATGCATCTTTGAAGAGATTTGTTGTGTTGTGCAAACATCAGATTGTACTTACACAAACCTAAATAGAATAGCCTACTGTATACAGCCTGTACAGAATGTTACTGAATACTGTAAGCAATTGTAACACAAGAGTATGTGTGTACCTTAACATATCCAAACACAGGAAAGAACAATAAAAATATGGTATAAAAGAAAAAAAATAGTGTAACTGTATACTATTACCATGAATGGAGCTTCAAGGATAGGAAGTTGCTCTGAATGAGTAAGTAACGAGTGAATGTGAAAGCCTAGGACATTACCATATACTACTACAAACTTCATAAACACTGTATGGCTACATTATATTTATTGTCTTTCAAAAATAATCTTAACTTAATCTTAATCTTAATCTTAACTGTATTTTACAGTGTAAACTTTAAATTTTTCAGATTTCTTTGGCTCTTTTGTAACAAGACCTCTCTATATCCTTATTCTATAACTTTTTTCTACTTAAACCTTTTTTTAAAAAACTTTTTAACCTTTTTGGTTAAAAACTAAGACACAAACACACACATTAGCCTAGGCATACACAGCTTAAGGTTCATCCATATTGCCGTATTCCTCGTTCACATCTTGTCCCACTAGGAAATCTTCAGGGGCAATAACGTGCATGGAGCTGTCATCTATGATAACAATTCCTTCTTCTGCAGTATCTCCGAAAGGACTTTTAAAAAATTACGTAGAGTACATTCTAAAATAATGATAAAAAGTATAGTATATGACCAGTCAGGCATGGTGTTCATGCCTGTAATTCCAGCAGTTTGAGAGGCTAAGGTGGGTGGATTCCTTTAGCTCAGGTGTTCGAGACCAACCTGGGCAACATAACAAAACCCCATCTCTACAAAAACTACAAAAATTAGCCAGGTATGGTGGTGCATATTGGAAAATTTAGCTACTCAGGAGGCTGAGGTGGGAAATCACCTGAAACCAATGAGGTCAAGGCTTCCGTGAACCATGATCACGCCACTGCACTCCAGCCTGAGTGACAGAGTGAGACCCTGTCTCAAAAAATAAAAAAGTGTATAGTACAGTAAATACATAAACTAGTAAGACATTCATTTATCAAGTATTATGTACTGTACATAATTGTATGTGCTATATTTTTGAATGACAAGGCAGATTTGTTTACATCAGCATTACTACAAGCATGTGAGTAATGCATTGCACCACAACCATTAGAATAGCTAAGGCATTTCTAGGTGATAGGAACTTTTCAACTCCATTACAAACTTATGGGACCACCAACTTACATGTGGTCTGCTGTTGACCAAAATGTCTTTATGCAGCACATGACTGGACAAATAGGTAACTTGCCAAGAGTAATCAATTTTTAAGGCAGAAGAAACTCAAAAGCACAATATACTATAAACTCTGGTTTATCTCAGCGACTTAATTTAACCTCAATTCAGTGACAATTTTGTAAGAAGAAATTGTTTTAAGGACACTAGTAGGTGGGAAGTAGGGGAAGAAAGTCAATGTTCCTTAAAATCTCAAACTTATTTTTGATACAGCTTCTCATTCATAAAATTCCCCAGTCATCTGGCAGTTTCCAAATGTCTTTTGGCAATTTTCAGCACTCAAGACCACCGTGAAGAGCACAAACTAAGTCTGCCACAAATCAGGTTGTTAAATGTCCCACAAGTTATAAAAACAATGTCCAGAAATACTTTATATAATGGCTGTGGGACAGAATGAGTGTAAAAAAGGGACAAGCTGCCAGGCACATTAAAAAATTTTAGCATAACTTGACAATAACTCATTTTAAGGTAACTCTGCACATCTAACTGATTAAAACAAAGGGAGTAACTAAGTTTATTAACCAATTTCCATTAGATTTACTTATTTTTTCTGCACTGAAAGACTGAATGCATTAAAAACTCATTTGCTAAACAATTATTTATGTATTTGGTGGGTGCTAGAAAGATAGGGAAGGGGAAAATATGGCACACTTCTTTGTGGACATGCGCACACACACACACACACACACATTTTGAAACTGGTGAGAAAAAAGCAAGCAGACAATTTAAAAATAGCATAAATATTTATGATACAAGAAATAGAGTGATTATCATTGTACAAAGAAGGGTCCAAATCTCAAACTTGAAGAAGCCAAGAAAGGATTCCTGGAAAAAGTGAAATCTAGACAACTAAAATGAAGTTTAAAAATATTCCAGAAGTTGAATCAACATTAAGAATGTATAATGTCTAAGAATGTTTGCTGCATTGTTTGTAAGAATGTAAAATGGAAACAACATAAATACCCTTCAAAGGTAAACATTATGATACAGTTACACATTATAGAGCACTAAAGATGAACAAACTATATTTATAGGCAACTACACGAATGAATTACACAAAATACTGAGTTAAAGAAGCTAAACACTAAAGAATACATACTACATAATCTCATTTCAAAGTTTCCCAAAGCAGGCACAATAATTTACTGGGTTAAAACGTCAGAATACTATTCACAAATTTACAGGAAGTGGGGGAGATTAGTGACTGGATAGGGATATGAAGAGACTTCTTGGGGTTCTATTTCTTGATCTGGTGGTGGTTATAACAGTATTTCACTTTGTTCACTGAGGTGTAAGATTATGATCTGATATGTTTTTTCTATGTAGTTCTGTTTAGAAAAAAACAATTTACAAAAAGTAGCAATGGAGCAGCAGCTACTGTAATCCAGAAAACAACAAAACAAAACAAATATGCAAAAGCCCACAGGCATAGTGCTTGAGAATCCAAAAAGGGTTCAGGCTGAGTGACTTGGCTCACACCTATAATCCCAACACTTTGGGAAGCCAACGTGGGAGGACTGCTTGAACCTAGATGTTCGAGGCTGCAGTGAGCTATGACAGCACCACTGCATTCTAGCCTGGGCAACAGAGTAAGACCCTGTCTCAAAAACAAACAAACAAAAAGGATTCCGTGTATGCTAAAGACAATATCTATACTCAAGATTACTGTGAGGATTAAAGGATATAATATGTGTAAAGCATATACTTGGTATAAGTATTAATAGGTAGTCAATAAAAGTGGCTATTATGACTATACTACTGTTACTCTGCTACTGACATACTCTTTGATTACAGTGCTCAAAGTAGAATGAAAAACAAAAAAGCTAAGGCAGTACAGAGCGGGTAGGCTATGCTGAGCCCAGGCTGGAGTGCAGTGGCACGATCTTGCTCACTGCAACCTCTGCCTCCCAGGTTCAGGCAATTCTCCTGCCTCAGCCTCCAGAGGAGCTGGGATTACAGGCGTGTGCCATCAGACCCAGCTAATTTTTGTATTTTTAGTAGAGACGAGGTTTCACCATGTTGTTCAGGCTGGTCTCGAACTACTGACCTCGTAATCCACCCACCTCAGCCTCCCAAAGTGCTGGGATTACAGGCGTGAGCCACCGTGCCCAGCTGCTTTCTAAGCCATATTATAAATTTAAGACTTTATCCTAAGGTTAATGGAGGAACCAATGAAGATTTTTATTCGGGGGTAATATGAACACATTTGAATTTAGAAAAATTATGCAATAAAAGACCTTAAAAAAGATGTCAAGAAGAAAGGGGCTATCAACAATCTTGCAGAGGAAGGTTCGGTATAAAGAATGAATGAAAGACTGAGATAGGTACAGATCTGGAAATCAGTATGCAGTTATTTTTGAGGGAATAGCTTGTAAATTTCACAAGGTTACACAGTTAATAAGTGATATCTACAATGTGAACATAAGGTGTTAACTCCGAGATCACAATTTATTACAAAATCACAATGATATACTTTTTATATAATTTTAATTCTACACAAATTGGCAACAGGAGATTCTCCTTAACTGTTCATTAAAATAAAGCAAAAATATTTATTTTTTAAGTCTCCCAGAATCACTATACTTGTTAACTAACTATAAATTATACACATATATGGAGATAGACAGATCTATACACACATCTATATCTATGTTTACCTATATCCATCCACACACATTTGTTTCTCTAAAATTCAGATTTTCCAAGGCATAATTTAGTGTGTATCTTTAATAAACACCCAAGACATAAGTACGAAATTATCATCAGTGCTGCCATCCACACACATATATATTTATCTATTTCTCTAAAATTGAGAATTTCTAAGGCCTAATTTGGTGTGGATCTTTAATAAACAACCAAGACATAAGTACCAAATTATCATGAGTGCTGACAATATAACACTGATGTGAAAACATCTTCATTAAGTTACTGTTATTTCAACAACCAAGTAAGATGAATGTTCTGAGGGCTTTCTACACGTTAGTTACATCACTATTAATTTGGTGGCTCTACAAGATGGAACAACAATGAACCACTGTTCAGCATATGCAATGGGTTTATAATAACCAATACCTTCTTTAGTTTGCTTCATGAATGTAAAATGTCAGACAGATCCAAGACATAATGCTTTTTTACTGGGTTTTAGAGTTATTTAAAATGCATTTCATATATGAGATGCTCTCATCACCACCACTTCTGCCTCTCACAAAAGAAGGAAAAAAAAGCTTCTGGATTCTAGAATTCAACCTATTTGGTTTATAACTAAAACATATAGTACAAACAAAATTAGTTAACATTAAGCTAAAAGTAACAGTAAGACATCATGTCATCATGTTAATACTTTTCACCTTCTGTTGTAAATTTACAATTCCAAGAAAATGTGTAATTTGGGTTTATTCACATGAGAACATGGAATGAATTACAGTACATCAGACAACCAACATATAAAATGTAAATTAAGCCAGAATTCGTTATATTGTTAAAGCTGGGCCACAGAAACATTGAGATTCATTATGCTTATCAACACCTTATCGCCAAAACTGAAAGAGCTAGAGGAGGAAGATCAAAAAAACTCAAAACCTAGCAGAAGACAAGAAATAACTAAGATCAGAGCAGAACTGAAGGAGATAGAGACACAAAAACCCTTCAAAAAATTAATATATCCAGGAGCTGTTTTTTTGAAAAGATCAACAAAATAGACCACTAGCCAGATTAATAAAAAAGAAAAGAGAGAATAATCAAATAGATGCAATAAAAAACAATAAAGGGGATATCACTACAGATTCCACAGAAATACAAACCACCATCAGAGATTACTACAAACAACTCTATGCACATAAACTAGTAAACCTGGAAGAAATGGATAAATTCCTGGACACTAGCATCCTCCCAAGCCTAAACCAGGAAGAAGGTGAAACCCTGAATAGACCAATAACAAGGGCAGAAGTTGAGGCAGCAATTAATAGCCTACCAACCAAAAACAGCCCAGGTCCAGATGGGTTCACAACCGAATTCTACCAGACATACAAACAGGAGCTGGTACCACTCCTTCTGAAACTATTCCAAATAATTCAAAAAGAGGGAATCCTTCCCAAATCATCTTATGAGACCAACATCATCCTGATACCAAAACCCGGCAGAGACTCAACAAGGGAAGAAAATTTCAGGCCAATATCCATGATGAACATAGATGCAAAAATCTTCAATAAAAGACTGGCAAACAGACTGCAACAGCACATCAAAAAGCTTATCCATCACGATCCAGTAGGCTTCACCCTGGGGATGCAAGGCTGGTTCAACATATGCAAGTCTATAAACGTAATTCACCACATAAACAGAACCAAAGACAACAACCACATGATTATCTCAATAGATGCAGAGAAGGCCTTCAACAAAATTCAACAGACCTTTATGCTAAAAATTATCAATAAACTAGGTATCGATGGAACGTATCTCAAAATAATAAAAATTATTTACGACAAACTCACATCCAGTATCATACTGAATGGGCAAAAACTGAAAGCATTCCCTTTGAAATCTGGCACTAGACAAGGACACCCTCTCTCACCACTCCTATTTAATATAGGATTGGAAGTTCTAGCCAGAGGAATCAGGCAAGAAAAAGAAATAAAGGGTATTCAATTAGGAAAGGAGGAAGTCAAATTGTCTCTATTTGCAGATGACATGACTGTATATTTAGAAGACCCCACTGTCTCAGCCCAAAATCTCCTGAAACTGATAAGCAACTTCAGCAAAGTCTCAGAATACAAAATCAATGTGCAAAAATCACGAGCATTCCTATTTTTGTACATATTTTAAATTGTCCATGATGATTTTTAAAACTTAGCCCAAGTCTTCAAATATTCTCTTGGGAAGGTATTCTCTCAGAAAAGCTTTTGATTTCTCCAAAGAAGAGTAATCAGGGTTTGCATGGGGTTAGTATAAAAGAGAACTGCACCAGTAAATTCACTAAATGGAATGTGCAAAGTGGCATCCCTGAGTGAATCCCAATGCTTAAAAACAAACTAAAATATCAACTTAATCTCAATAACAGAGTAAGAACCAAATTCCACAGGACTATATATATATATATATATATATTTTAATAACAATCTGACCTCAAGTCAACTTTTGTACAGCCATGGTATCTGCCACATTGCAACTTTTGGGGGTGCTATAATAATTTTCCAAGAACAGAATATATTATACCCCCATGCTTTTGTTATTCGTGCGGAAGGAAGTCACTAAAGGTTGAGAGTAGAGCAAAGTTAAACAGATTTTTCTTTGTATTATGGAAGACTAAACTAGAGAAGACTAAGAGGAGAAGATAGGAAGTCACATAAGAATTTTTGACAGCCGTCTAGGTAAGAAATGAGGCTGATTTTGACTGGAGTCAAAATGAAGGGAAATGGATGGGTTTAGGATATATATTTGAAAACGTAATTAATTGGTGGACTGGGATAGGAGATGAGAAGGAAGATAAGTGAAAGATGACTTTTAGGTATTTGACTTGTGAAATTAGGTATGTTGAGATAAAGAACACCAAAGAAACAGATTTTGTATTTGGTAGAAGGAGATCGAGGGTTAAGTTTTAGGTATGCTACACATTAGACTGGTGCAAAAGTAACTGTGGTGTGTGCCATTGAAAGTAATGGCAAAATATCCTAATATTAGAATATCTGAGAGCCATACAAATGAAGAGAGATCAAGTCAGTCAAATATTGAGACAGGTAACTGGTAGGGAGATAAAGAAATGAAAATCACACAAGTGTTTTAGGTTTTGTTTAAAGATGTTATCACTATATGTCAAAGCTATAGGGATCTAAGACCTACAATTCTGAACCACATTACACTCACTCTATCAACTGAAAACTGACTTGAGGTATAACTTTTTCAAATAACATTTGTTATTAAATTATTCAACATCTCAAGACAAAAATATAACATAAAATTACTCAGTTTATCTTGGCTAAATTTTCCTGAGAGGTAAGTGATCAAACTTGGGGGAGGGGAACACCACACACACAACAATAAAGTCCAAAGCCACCTGTGGACCCTCAAATGTTAAGAATGCAAGAATGCAGAGGTGCTACATGCATTCCTGCAGCAGAAACACAAGAGCCTTTGAACCAAAGCACAGAACTTATAAGTATAGGGGAACTCCATTCTACGACTGCTTTCCCTGGGACGTCTTGCCATACATATCCTTGCAATAACTGGCTTCAACACAAACTAGCAAATCCCAGTGTGTGGATCCTATTTCAGACTATATGCTGACTCTACCTACCACATATAATATATGAAAATACATATATGAAAGCGTATTATTCATTTATGTATTTCACATGGTATCAGTCCATTTTCATGCTGCTAAGAAAGACACCAAAGACTGGGCAATTAACAAAGGAAAGAAGTTTATTGCACTTATAGTTCACGTGGCTGAGGAAGCCTTGAAGTCATGGCATAAGGTGAAAGACACATCTCAGATGGTGGCAGACAAGGGAAGAGAGCTTGTGCAGGGAAATGCCCCTTTTAAAAACCATCGGATTTCGTGAAACTCATTCACTATCATGAGAACAGTGCAGAAAAGACCCATCCCCATAATTCAATCACCTTGCACTGGGTTTCTCCCATGACATGTGGGAACTGTGGGAGTTACAATTCAAGATGAGATTTGGGTGGGGACACAGACAAACCATATCATTCCACCCTCACACCTACCAAATCTCATGTCCTCACATTTCAAAACCAGTCATGCCCTCCCAACAGTCCCTACCCAAAGTCATAACTCATTTCAGCATTAACTCAAAAGACCACAGTCCCACATCTCATCTAAGGCAAGTCCCTTCCACCTATGAGCCTGTAAATACGATGGGGGTACAGGCATTAGGTAAACACAGCCATTCCAAATGGGAGAAATTGGCCAAAACCAGAGGGTTACAGGCCCCAAGCAAGTCCAAAATTCAGCAGGGCAGTCAAATCTTAAAGCTCAGAAATAATCTCCTTTGACTCCTGTCTCACATCCAGGTCATGATGGATGGGTTCCCATAGTCTTGGGCAGCTCTGCCCCTGTGGCTCTGCAGGGTACAGCCTCCCTCCCAGTTGCTTTCAAAGGCTGATATTGAGTGTCTGTGGCTTTTCCAGGCATGCGGTGCAAGCTGTTGGTGGATCTACCATTCTAGGGTCTGGAGGATGGTGGCCCTCTTCACACAGCACCACTAGGCAGTGCCCCAGTTAAGGACTCTGTGCGGGGGCTCCGACCCCACATTTCCCTTCTGCACTGCCCTAGCAGATGTTCTCCATGAGGGCCCTGCCTCTGCAGTAAACTTCTGCCTGGGCATTCAGTCGTTTCCACATATCTTCTGAAATCTAGGCAATTTACAAAGGAAATTGTGGGAAAGCGTTCCCTAACCCCAATTCTTAACTTCTGTGCACTCACAGGCTCAACGCCACATGAAAGTTGCCAAGGTTTGGGGCTTGCACCCTCTGAGGCCATGGCTCAAGCTCTACATTGGCCCCTTTCAGGAATGGCTGCAGTGGCCTGGATGCAGGGTACCAAGTCCCTAGGCTGCACAGAGCACAAGGACCATGGGTCCAGTCCAGGAAACCACTTTTGACTCCTAGGCCTCCAGGCCTGTGATGGGAGGGGCTTCCGTGAAAACCTCTGACATGCCCTGGAGACATTTTCCCCACAGTCTTGGGGATTAACATTCGGCTCCTCATTACTTATGCAAATTTCTGCAGTGGGCTTGAATTTCGCCTCAGAAAATGGGATTTTCATTTTTTTCCACACTGGCAGGCTAAAAATTTTCCAAACTTTCATGTTGTTTCCCTTTTAAAACTGAATGCCTTTGATGGCACCCAAGTAACCTCTTGAATGCTTTGCTGCTTAGAAATTTCTTCCTCCAGATATCCTACATCATTACTGTCAAGTTCAAAGTTCCACAAACCTCTAGGGCCGGGGCAAAATGCCTCCAGTCTCTTTGCTAAAACATAACAAGAGTCATCTTTGCTCCAGTTCCCAACAAGCTCCTCATCTCCATCTGAGACCACCTTAGCCTGGACCTTATTGTTCATATCACTATCAGCATTTTTGTCAAAGCCATTCAGCAAGTCTCTAAGGAGTTCCAAACTTTCCCACATTTTTCTGTCTTCTTCTGAGCCCTCCAAACTGTTCAATCTCTGCCTGTTACCCAGTTCCAAAGTGGCTTCCACATTTTCGGGTATCTTTTCAGCAGTGCCCCACTCTACTGGTACCAATTTACTGTATTAGTCCATTTTCACACTGCTGATAAAGACATACGCAATATTGGGCAATTTACAAAAGAAAGAGGTTTACTGAACTTACAGTTCCATATGCCTGGGGATGCCTCACAGTCATGGCAGAAGATGAAAGGCATATCTCAGATGGTGGCAGACAAGAAAATTTGTGCAGGGAAATTCCCCTTTTTAAAACAATCAGATCTCGTGAGACTCATTCACTATCACAGGAACAGTGCAGGAAAAAACCACCTCCATAATTCAAACACCTACCACCAGTTTCTCCCACGACACGTGGGAATTGTGGGAGTTACAATTCAAGATAAGATTTAGGTGGGGACACAGCCAAACCATATCACATATATTATTATTATATATTATATGAAAATACAATGATCTATATCCTATTCTGGATAATGGTCCTATAATCCAATTACACTTTCTAAACAGAAGCTTGGAAATGATCCTCTGTTCTTTCTCCTTTTTCTGTATGCCCACATCTAATCAATGACTAAAATCTGTTTATTGTAACTCTTCTTATAATATTCTCCCCCACTTTTCTGTTTCTACTACTACACTAATTTCACCTTCAAAATTTGTTTGGTCTATCTTGATATCTCCTGATTTGCCTGTTATATTCTCCATACTAGCAGAGTAATCTTATAAAATCATAAATTAAACTATATCACTCCCATGCTTAAAATTCTTCAATGATTTTTCTCCATCTATATTGTAAGTGGGTTACTTTCCTTATCTGCAAAGTAGAATAAAAAATAATTCCTATCTTGTAAGACAGTTGTGAAAATCAAATTCTAAGTATAAGCACTTAATGCCTACTCCACAGTAAAATAATTTAAAATAATAATTACCACTATATCCTGCTTACATGTTTCTTCATGATTCAATTAAACAAACTATCTTTTCTCATTTCCCACGATCATCTTAAGATTGTTCATGTACTCACATAAGGAAACCTCACCATTCCCCTCTGTTATGCTATAAATTTAATACTGAATATGCTTCTATTATTGCATTTGTTGTATTCTATAATCAGAGAGACTTGTCTCCCCTAACAGACTGTGCTTCATGAAGACAATCTAATTCATCTGAGTCTCCTAGTACAATGCCCTGTCCATAATTACTGAAAAAAAATTATGAGAAAGAAAATACATGCAAAAGGAATATAGCAGATGGCCATGCTTCTTTCAACACTGAAAATACTATTATTCTTGATATAAAATAAATGGGGCAATTTTAGAATGGGTCTGAGGAATGAGTACGTCAGCAGAAACTCACTCTGACAGAGAATGAAAGGATCTATGGGCTCAGACTGTTAAGAAGAGTGAAAAGTTAGATAAGCAAGCTGATATGTACTCATAGAGAAATTCTATTCTATTTATGTGCTATGCGAGAATACCAATACTAAAAGGTTAAGAAAGCAAAGAAGAAAAAAATAATTATTGGGCTGATGCCAGAGAGTATTACATAAAAAAAAATATAGGAATTTTACTAAGAACTACTTTTTCATACCCTAAAATGGCACAGATGTAAAGGAAGGTTAAAATGAAACAATTAGCCATATCCTGTTAATTCACCTGCCATTCTTGGGGAAAGTTCAAAAGAGATGGAAAGGTGTTCCTCATAATTCTTAGAATTACGATAAAAAGTAACTTTATATCCAGACTAAAACTTAACATTGCAAGTCTGTGCTATGGAAAACCCTTGCCCACTAACTCCATGTTTTCACCATCATCCATTCCCAGTTGTAAAAACAATAAAAAAAATTAGGAAATATTATTCTCTGATGAACCATCACCGGGGAACCCTATCTCTGATACCATGCATTCAAATACAGAAGTCCCTCTTCTCTCTTACTCCAGGACAGAAACAAAAGGATGAGGAGGCCTAAACCCAGAATACTTTTTCCCACCCCTGAAACTCAAGTTCTAAAATAAATGAAAACAACACTACTAAAGTTTCAGATGTAACAATCTGATCAGAAAGGATGAGACTTGCTAATTTTTAAATGAGGTTTGACCTGGTATAGTGGTTAAGATAGTAACAGGACCTGGATGTGAATTCTACTTTTTTATTTGCTAGGCAGAAAGACTTGGGCAAGTCACTTAGCCTCTCTAAGCCTGAACTTTCTCATATGTAAAATGAAGATTAAAAACTGCATTATTTCATATGAAAAATTATATGTGATAATACATATAAAAACTTAGTATCTGCCTAACACATGGTAAGCACTCAATAAATATTAGCAATCATTATTTCAAGGGGCAATTCTTGGTGCTGGAAAATCTGTAAGACAACGTGTATATTACTAACTATGGTAGTTAGGGTTGAAAGTGATTAATTCACAAGAACGTATGTAGACTAATGACACTATTTTTAAATATTTACCTTTATGTTTTAACAATCTGAAACTTATAAAAAACATTTTAAGTATAGTAAGGAAGACTTTTATCTTCCCAACCATTTGAGAGTAAATGTCTACATGATGACCCAACACTCTTGAATTCTTAGTATTTCCCTATGAAGGAATTCTCTCACAAAAACAACCATTAAAATCAGGAAATTAACAGTAACACATTATGGTCACTTCTATCGTAGTGTCATTGTTCCTAAGTCCCTTCTCAATGACCAGTATAGGGCATGAGTATGTATACATACACATATATTTCTATATCTACATTATGATGAAAACCATGAGTTTACACCAGTACTTCATTTCCTATCCAACAACACAGACAGCATTCTCTAGTCTTCCCTACTTTCATATTTGTAACTCCCTTCTCAATGAGAGGCCTGGCTCTCATTATTCTTAATATTGATTTATGTGATCAATCTCATGCATGTAGCCAACCTCCTGTTGTAGCTGTCTCCCTTTCCCTACAGGGACATCCTCCTCACCTCTCTTGGCCCCAAAATCCCACCCCATGTATATAATCTCCTTACCCTGTTCCTCATGCCTGGCATCCCTTCTACAAGAATATCCTCCCTATCCTGCTCAGGCTCTGAAATTTTATATTGCACCAATCCTCCACTGAGAGACCTTCCTCCCTCCACCCTTGGGTTCTAACACCTTGGACTCAAGATACCTCCATGTATGGATTCCCTCCTATATCCCACTTGAGCCTCAATACACCTACACCAGGCTGCAATTCTACACAGATCACTCCCTATCCCCTGCTATCTACTGGGGTCCTGAGAGTTCATGCAGGGTAACATCCCATCCCAAGTAGATGTACTCCTTGCTGGGACCAGCTGACCCTCCCCCATACCAGGCCACTCTCCTTCACGGATACCATATCACCCTGCTTGGGCTCCAATATCCTACATTAGCATGACTTCCGATGCAGAGGTGCTCCTTACTCTTCATTTCATCAACCCCTATGGACAACTTCCTCACCCCATCAGGCTCTGAGATCTCACTCCTCCTAAAGGATGATGTTGCTCTGCCTCCCACACACCCCACCTAGTGTGGATACCTACCCCTGTTTTCTCCCACTTGATGTTTTGGTACCAAACTGTTGAGAAAGGGAGGAAGAAGAAGACACTGAAGAACAACTGACAATATTAAAAAAAAAAAAAAAAAAAGAGATACCAGTGAATAAACTGTGTAAGCACCTATAATCAGAGCTAATTAAAACAATAATCTGGCCAGGTGTGGTGGCTCATGCCTGTAATCCTAGCACTTTGGGAGGCCGAGGCGGGCAGATAATGAGGTCAAGAGATCAAGACCATCCTGGCCAACATGGCGAAACCCCATCTCTACTAAAAATACAAAAATCAGTTGGGTGTGGTGGCGCGCGCCTGTAATCCTAGCTACTCGGGAAGCTGAGGCAGATGAATCACTTGAACCCAGGAGGCAGAGGTTGCAGTAAGCTGAGATTATACACCACTGCACTCTAGCCTGGTGACAGAGTGAGACTTCATCTCGAAAAAAAAACCAAAATCAAAAAACCAATAATTTGTCAAAGTACCTGCTTTTTCCCATGTAGACAAACAGTGCTCTATTCTTTTATACTAATTCCTTCTACTAATTTAAAAAGACAATTGAAAATTATAATACAGAGAGACCACTGGGTTTCTTTCTAACCAAACATGCATTTTACTTAAGTATGTTACATGGACTTGTGGAAAACCTAGTTAATTTAAAAAGAAGAAAAACCCTACTAACTTTGAGAGTTTAAAAAATATAGTTGTTTCAAACACTAAAATATACATGTATGTATATACACACACACACACACATACACACACACATATATATATTGTTTTTTTTTTTTTGAAACGGAGTCTTGCTCTGTGGCACGATCTTGGCTCACTGTAACCTCTGCCTCCCAGATTCAATTGATTCTCCTGCCTCAGTCTCCAGGAGTAGCTGGGATTACAAGTGCCTGCTACCACACCCGGCTAATTTTCATGCTTTAGTAGAGACAGGGTTTCACCATGTTGGCCAGGCTGGTCTGGAACTCCTGACCTCACATGATCTGCCTGCTTCACCTCCCAAAGCTCTGGGATTACAAGTGTGAGCCACCACACCTGGCCATTAAATATTTTTTAAAATATCCAGGACAAGCAAGTTTGACTTGTTTTTAGCATGTTAACAGTGGTACTGTTTCCAGTATACTTATCCCCAGTTACAACCCTGCAAAAATTAATAGTCTTGATTGTTATAACACCTTTCCTTTGCTCCAGGTTTCTATGAGGAAGGATGCTTCAGAAGCACAACCTGAGCCTCTTTTTACCCTTAGGTAAGTAAAGTGAATTATCTGATTGGTGATTTTGGATTTGAGGAAGAGCTCAGTTCTGTTCCTCTGGTCTTTGAGGGTGAGTTTTCAAAGGAGAACATACCTCCAAAGACTATTCTGTTCTGCTTCTGTACTGCGCCTAGGACTAGATGGTTATGTCAGCCTACGCCAGACCACCTGACTCCTCCCTTCAAGCCATTCCTCTAACTTGGCCTATTATCAATACAAAGATTATTTTGGCTTCCATCTTTCTCCTTGTTTTATCTCTCAAGTTGTTCAGAGCACAAGTAGAATGTCTTAATACAATGAAGTGAAAGAAGACTGCTCATTTCCCCAGTTTTGATTTAAAAGGGCTGCTTTAATTTGAGCTTCTTAAAACTATTGCAAACAAAAAGCCCTCAAACCTGCACCAACAACAGATGTTCCAAATGAAAATAAGCTGACTTATCTGATCATGCTTATTACTCATTTAAAAAAAAAAGCCTTCAAAGGCTCATAATTCCCTCCTTATAGAAGCCATGATTTATACTTCCAGTCCTACTTTCTGCTGCTACCCTATACACCAATGGCACTGTAATACTAAATATTATCTTTTGAAGCTTAGTCATTTGGAATCCTTCATGTCAAAATTAATCATTCCCATCTCTACCTTTCCATTACATTACACCAAGTCTAATATTTAGCATCCCTGACCATTGTGAACTCTTTAAAAGCAAGGTATAAATCTGATGTAAATGGTAAGTGTTTTGAACCATACCACAGTTCCTGTCTTTTCCATAAAACAGAACTCCCACAAAAACACTTTTCACATTCTTGGAGGAAGTACTTTGGAGAAAGCTTCTGCTCTTTTCTCTACCACTTATTCAATCCTCCCAAAAGAAGGAAGAATTACTAATATTGGCAACATCCTTATAGTTGGTCCCTAGTGGGATGGATTAGTTTTAAAAGTCATTTTTCATTCATAGTCAAGCCTCCTGTTCACTCCTACCAACAAGCAAATCATATGGTAAACTCACTAGGGTATAGCTTCCTTGTATTTTAAGAGGCCTGCAGCTCCAGCTGTACTGCCTTTGAATAGGTTGGTAAGTTCAATTCAGGGAGTTGGGGAGTAAGGCAGTCTAATGTAATGTCTAATTTTGGACTCAGTTCCAAGCCAAGTTCTTCAATGAAATCTTATCATTGTAAAAAGCTAGTATTTTGATTTTTTATTCCAAAGTCTATTTCTAGTTCAGAATTCAGTAAAGAAGAAACATAAAATTATACCCCCAACCAATGGTCACACATAGAATTTAAGGTATTCGATGACTGACAACAGTAAATTAACTGTAGAAAAGAATATTCTTTTAAAATGTGAAATGCACCAATGTTACACATACCACATCTCAGTAACTGGATTAGGAAACTTTTTTGAAGAGAAAAAAAAATAAATTTAGAGTCCATATTAAGAGGTTAAAACGAAGCCTATCTCATTTATTTATCTAATGTATTTGTCTTAGTATTTTGTTACTATTAGCTCTCAGCTTAACTGAATTAACATACAAAAGAATCATGGATATCAGAAAAGTATTCCCCATTTTAGTATGGTAAATGGTAACCTCCATCTAACAAAACAAACATCCCTAAACCCCAGATGTCTTTACTGCTCCATTGATCAGTTCTCCCTTAAAATATAGCTTTTAAATGAGTAGTTTACTACAAATGTTATCTCCACTTGCACATATCTTACTTTCTAACCTATTAAATTATGGCTGCCATCTCCATCACTACTGAAACTTATCTAGTAAAGGTCACCTAGATCTGAAAACAATGTACATTTCCCTGTTTCATGGTACTTGACATCTCATCAATATGTAACAATCCCTCCTTATTGTAATATTTTTCTCTTTCCTCTTGAATTTGGTAATACCACTCCCTCCTGGTTTTACTACTCAGCCAGTGACCTTACTTTGAGGTTCATTTTCTGCCCAAGGAATGCTAAGATTCCTTAAGGCATGGTACTGAATCATCTACTAGTTATACCAACTAAACTATCTCTAATATACTCAAGTTGTACTCTAGATATACTGTCCCCTATTCCTGAGTAATCTCATCCATTTATGTGGATTTAAATACCATCCTTATGCTGATAATTTTCTAATTTATACCTTCAGCCCAGATACCATTACTACATAAATATTATAGCATCTTTTATAAGAATAAAAATTGTAAACATCTGAGGACAGATATTATCCCAGTTTCACAGATTTCCATCTGTAAAAAGTGGAATGACTTGTGCCTAATGTTACAATGACAGAGGCTAAGACGAAACTGGATTATTTCCATTAAGTCCGTTCTACCACTGTGAAGACTATTAGTTACTGTCCCTAAACAGTTTAACATGAAGACTAATGGACAAAATTACTTCCTATGTGAAAACCTTGCACATAATGGTCAGAAAAGAATTGGCCAATTTGAATTAATAGAGAAAGGCCTTAAATTTACTTTTCAACAAATGCTTTAGAAAAGACTCTAGGTTGCAGCCGAATTTTTTTTTTTTTTTTTTTTTTTTTGGTCTCGGTCTGTCACCTAGGCTGGAGTGCAATGGCATGATCTCGCTCACTGCAACCTCCACCTCCCAAGTTCAAGCACTTCTCATGCCTCAGCCTCCTGAGTAGCTGGGACTACAGGCATGTGCCACCATGCCTAGCTAATTTTTGTATTTTTAGTAGAGAAAGAGTTTGGTCATGTTGGTGAGGCTGGTCTCCAACGCCTAGGCTCAAGTGATCTGCCTGCCTCAGCTTCCCAAAGTGCTGGGATTACAGGCATAAGTCACCACGCTCGGCCTGCAATTGGATTTTAAAGATGACTGAGGATGCAGGGTAGAAGAGATAACTAAAAACAAACTAAAAACATACTGGAGAATTTGGGGGAATGTGGATAAAAAAGAAAAAAAAGCCTAAGAAAAAGGCTGAGTTGTCTAAAGAAGAAACTAGACAAACAGAAGAAGCAGGCTGGTAAACTATGACCAAATAGATAAACACGGCTGGAAGCTTTTATTTCATGAAAAATAAGATAAATGGGAGATATTACAGCTTTATGAACTATGATATCAAAGCAGCTACTTTAAACAATGATTTACTATGGGTTGTAAGTCAGACTGAAAGACAGTAAGACCCGCAATACAGACACTGATATAAACCAGAATCTTATCTGGATCTGTTCAAATGCTTACTGCATTAAAAAAAACTGAATCCATGAGATATTATAAAGAAGGTAATAATAGCTTGGCAACAGATTAAGGTAAACAAGAAAAGTAAGAAGCAAATGTAGGCAAGTAGGATACGGCTGCTGCCAATTATAGGGGAACTATATGAAAGGAAAGATGAGATACAGACAATTAATTCATTTTAAGTTTTGTTTTCTATCAAACACAAAAATTCTCAAAATTTTTATTTTGCTTTAATAAAGAACAAAGTGCTATTCTTCAAATACAAAGATGGTATTATTTTGTTAATCAGTTTTCTAGTGGTAGCAGTAGGCTGGTGTGGGCCCATTCACATTCTCTTACCTAGATTGCACTGTGAATAAAACTCTTGAAAAAATTACTTGATTATAGATTCAGTTCTTGAGTATAAACTCTATAAAGTTAGGAAGGTCCTTAAAATTTTGGACCTATGTCCTTGGTGCTCTGTTACCTATCAACCATGATTGTTAGTCATATATACCAAAAGGAAGGAATACTACTAAAAAGAAAAGACAGAAACTCCCCACCAAAAATGTAGGGCATTATAACTGAAAGATTAGATTTACTAATGAGGAAGAAAAAGTTACGTAACTTAACCACAAATCTATATATCTTTGTTGCTCTTTCCAAGACTGCACTATGGTGGAAGAATTAAAGACCAGAGTTGGAAGTGAGACAAGTTAGAGGAATCTAGAGGACACATAACAGCAATTTATGAGCACAGCCAATCAGGAAGCAGTGTACACATGTAGCCAAACAAGGGATGTAGTATGTGCACAAAAAAGACACCACAGAAAAGACTGGTTAACACCAGTCTGCAGCCCATATCTAACATTTACAAAATACAAAATTCACACGCTACATAAACATTATAGCATCTTTTATAAGAATAAAAATAGCAAACAAGAATAAAAACCAAGCAAACTGCTTGGTCCCAAAGAGGGCAGAACTTCATTCTTCCAAATATAAGATGATCCAAGAGTACAGAGAATGTCAAAATTTGCAAGCAAAATTCATCAATATGGCTATTTTACAGAAAGACTTGATATACGTCTTAACCATCCAACTACTCATCAGCATCACAGATTCCATTTGTCTAAGGCACACTATTAGATGGTGCCACAATTTACATCTTTTAAAATAGAAAACATATTTGATAATGCTTGAAAAAAAAACGGTTGTATAAACAAAGTCTTTTGGGTAGCAGACCCATCCATACCAGTCCCATCAATACAGACTTCTAAGTAAATTTACTCTTATGGGGTTTACATGGCAACAGTGACAAGATAAGGGAGAAGTTAGTGGTAAGATAAAGGAGCAGGAGACAAGAAGCATCCAGAAAGTAGCAGCTAGTTGATCAACAGGAAAAGTAAAATTAAGAGTGGACACCAACAAAAAGTAGCTTCAAGATGATTTAGTATGATATACATTTTTTAAATGAACTAAAAATGATTTTTATTCAGTTACCACATATCCAAAAGATTCCTTATGGCATCAAAGGTCTTCTTGGTTTCATATATAAAAAGTCAGGATTAGACTAAGTGATACTCTGTGATTCTAAAACTATAATTCTATGGCTCTAGAATAGTCTAGAATACAGATCATTCAAGCCCTTACTATCTTTTCTTTAACACATTTCACGATCTTTTCATTGTTCATCAGAATTCCTACCAGAAAGAATCTATTGGCAAAAACATAAAAGTTCAACGCTGCTTATAACCTGTGTAAATCAATCATAATAGCAAACACTTAGAGAATGCTTTCTATGTGAAAAACACATATCAACATATACTAACACAGAATTATCAAATAACCTGATTATCTCCAATTCACAGATTAAAAAACTAAAGTATAGAGAGGTTAAGCTACTTGTCTACACTGCTAAGTGGTAATAATAGGATTCAAATAAAAGTAGTTTAGCACTAGAACCTACGTTCATTTGCTGTTTTACACTACCAAAATAAAAGATTTGAGAAAAAATAAATTAAGCTATAGGTTATTATCAACAGGCTTTAATTAGGTGGTATGGTAATCAAGAGTTGGCTGGAGCGACTACCATATAGAACTGAACTATCCAATGTGATAGCCATTTGCCACGTGTGACTATTAAGCACCTAAAATGTGTCTAGTCCTGATTTTAAGACTCAGTATTTTGAAAAACGTAACTCATTAATAATTTCTATATGGATTAGTGTTAAAATGATAATACATTTAACACATTGGGTTAAATAAAATATGCTTTTAAAATGTGGTTATATTTAAAATTACATGTTTTACTTCCATTATATTTCTACTGGACAACACTGTTATACAGCAAAGATACTGGAGTTTACAAAATGATTCTAAACCAATCTTTGCCATTATGTTCTGCTGCTATGACCTTAAACAAAATGGTTACACTGATTATCAGCTTCTGCATCACAAAAATCAGATTTAAAAACAGTCCCAAAATCTACCACTTAGATTTTGGTATCTAAGTCTATTTTCCACTGAAAAGAACAGAGGTAACATTGGAAAAGGAGCTCTTGCCACAGCTTGGACAGGTAAAATACAAGATTAACCCGGAATATCTTGTTTTGGCAGAAATACACTGGAACCAGCTTGATGAGACACCCATTGGCCAAACCTGGGACAATCTGTGAATCAAAATAATGATAACGATGGATTTAACCACTGAATAAAATTAAGAATCCATGAGTTCATGCAGATAAAAAGAACTGAATAAATAAGAGATGGGAAAGATTACCTTATGTCAGAATGTCAACTAATAATTACAGAAGGAATGAAGTCAGATAAGCATCAATTGATGCTAAAACTAGTGGGTGAAGTTTTGATTATACTATGTAAATATACTGTTCCCCAAATTATTTTTCCACAAATTGCATGTAAGTTACAAAGGGATAAATAATAACTTTCAGGGATACAAAAGAGGAATGCCAGCTTAACAAAATTTTCACAGCTAACATCACCAACACTGGTATAAACCAACATCATGAATCTCAAGATATGATGTACTAAGAAGGGCAGAACATCTCGAGTGGTATTCCTGCCAAAACGCGTAACCAATCTAACCACGAGAAAGCAATAGACAAATTCAAATTGAGGACTTTCTACAAAACAGCTGCCCTGTACTTTAAAAAAAAATGTCAAGGTCAAGAAACAGTAAGGTTGATGAAGTGTTCCCGATTAAAAGATACTAAGGAGACATAATTACTAAATGTAATGGATAATCCTGGAGTGGATCCCAGAATAAGATGGAAAAGAAACCAACAGAGAAAATAGATAAACAGATATAATTTGAATATGGACTATAAATTAGATAACATATCAGCATTAAATCTTCTGGTTTTAATAACCTTGTTTTTTCAAAATATACACTGAAGAATTTAGGGGTAAAGAGGTATGATGTTTCTGAATTACTCTCAAATTGTTCCAAAAAATATATAGAGATAGGTATATAAAGCAAGAATGATAAACACAGCAAAATGTAAAACAACAAATGTGGGTACATAGGAGTTCTATTCTTCCGACTTTTCTTTAAGATTGATATTACATCAAAATATAAAATTTTAAAATATTGGCCAGTCTCCCAGATCAGATATCCTAGTGGACTATACAAGTCCTGATGATATTTAAAAATGTACAGGTGTATTTCTTTTATTCTAGAACTGTTTTAAATTTTATGACTTACCAAATGCTAACTATATTACACATTTCATAAAATCCAGGCCTGTATCTGTTATTTCTCAATATCATAGTACTAGGATACGATTTACCGTATCCAATAAGCGCTCAAACATTTGTTACATGGGCTACTGAAAACTATAAAACAGTTTAGAATAATTATAAAAAAACAGTCAAATTATAAAAGGTACCACATTGTAAATAGAGAGATTAATTGCGACAAAAGGTTGTAGGATAACTCTTCAATTAAAAGAAAAATATCGGGAATTAATCAGAACAGTAGTTAAAAATCTAACATAAAGAGACGAACACCACAATTAGAGGATGGTAAACATCTCATTCCATAATTAAGAGTTAAACGTTTACCTTTGTGGGTAACTACAAGGAGTCATGATAATTAAAATAACTTTCCTCCCTATAAAATTAGAATATTATATGAGTTATAAAATGAATCAGATTAAAGAGTTACGTCAAGAACTGAGATTCAAAATCTCATTAGGGGCTCAATCCTAATTTGCTGTACAACCCTGAGATGCTGCCTACAATTCCGTATCTCACTTAAAATTGAGATGTTTGGATCATTTCCTTCCCTAAAGGCAAGAAGGATATTATTTTATAAAAATGATTGTAAGCAATGAGAGCACCGAATATTCAATATATATACTGAATATACACATATATATGTATGCATATATATTCACACATGTATACACATGCAAAGGGAAACGAAAGTGGCTTTTTTTGTAAAAATATTTGCAAAGTAATGAATGTAAGGCACATTAATAGCAAAAGGTAATGATCCGAATTCTAGTTTATCCCCATTCACACCATATAAATAAGTGCTTAACACCTAGGATGCTAAAAAAGCCCAATCAACAAGTGTATACTCCATGTAAAAGGAATGTTAATTTAAAAATAACAATGGAGTTCGAGACCAGCCTGGCCAATGTGACAAAACCCAGTCTCTACTAAAAATACAAAAATTAGCTGGGCGTGGTGGCGGGCGCCGGTAATCCCAGCAACTCAGAAGGCTGAGGCAGGGGAATCGCTTGAATCAGGAGGCGGAGGTTGCCTTGAGCCGAGATCGTGCCACTGCACTCCAGTCTGGGCGAAAGAGTTAGACTCCCTCTCAATAAATAAATAAATAACAATAACAAAATATGAGACAGATTTTAATAGGGCTTTATTGGGATGGAGACCGTGGGAAAGAATTCTCAGATACAGTTAGAAGCCAGGGACAAAATTTCTTTTCACATACAATATAATCTATTCACATACTGCATTAAAACCGTAATACAGGGATTATATTAGACATACAGTATTAACTTTCAATGTCTTCCAATTTTACTTGAATATACAAGTAAGGTAAAAAGATATTCTAGTTCCCTTTTCCATCAAATCCAATTAACTATGTTTCATTTAAAGTTTGACTGTTTTTCAAAAGTATATATATTTTTATGATGCAAAGCTATACTTAAGGTATCTAAATAAGCAAGAAGATCATTTAAAAAACCCAAAATATTCCAAAACATAAAAAGACATCCTCAAATCACTTTGTGCCTTGGCAAAGCTTAAGAGTAATAGCATAAGCTAGTGTTGCAATGGTGTCATCCCACCTAATTCTACCTAAATGAACTCAGTAATTTCTAATTGATTTCCAGAGGAGATCTTTACATAAGCAATTATCAAAAACAGTCCACTGTATTCAAGAAGCACAGATAACATTTACTTTTTAAAACAATTTAAATAAATACCTAGTTTTTTTTTTTGCACTTCACGAACTAAAATCACTTATGAGTACTTGACTAAAGCTATTTCTCATCACCTTTCCTTAGAGAAGACCAAAATACAATTTTCATAAGGGCAAAACAAAAGCAGTAAATTACTTAAACATCACTTAAATGCCTCCAAAGCAACCTTCCTTTCTCGTACATTTTCCTATATTCAATGCATTCTGCGGTACACATTTCTGAATTGAAATTGTGTTAGTTTAACCTAATACAATCTCCTTTCCACTAGTGAAAAAAAGATCTTAAGGCATTAACCAAACACTTGGGAGGCGGGGTCGGCGATGCAAGGTGGTGCCAGAGCAGATGGAAACAAGGTAAGAGAGTTGTTTTCTCAAGACACTAGGGTTACTCCCCAACTCCAAATGCCAAGATTCACTCCTCAGTAGAGCAAGCTGCTGCCACTAACCACTGCTTACACAATACAACCTTCCTTTCTACCTTTTCACTCCCACCCATAACCTCCCTCCAAAACAAACACCCACAACGCGCCCCATTCCACAACCCGTGTTCGCCCCGCTAAGCCCACTAAACCAACCTGCTGGATAAACAGCTCCACGCTTTAGTCTCACTCAGGCAAGGAAAAAAAAAAAAAAAAAAAAAGCGACTGCAGGAAGGTCGGGAGTCCCACCATTCCTGTCACCCTAAACAATCCACAGGGTGAGAGCCCCAAGCCCAGAAGTTTGAAGCCAAGCGATTCAGACCCAACCAAAAAGAGGGAATTGCAGTTGAGTGGGAATGGGAGGTGGGGAGAGCGATGAGTATGCGAGTGCGTGTGTATGTGTGTGTGTGTGTGTGTGTGTGTGTGTGTGCGCAAGGAAGAGTCCATCACATGACAGCGAAAGAGGACCAGAGTCGTCGGGGCGTCCGCAAGCAGAAGGCGGGGAGGGTGTCGTTGCCGTGGCAACACCCCCCATCCGTCCAGACTTCCAAAGAGGGAGGAAGAACTTCAAATCCCAACCGTCAGCGCTCGAGCGGCTCCTTCTTAAAGGGGTACACACAGCGCCGCCGCCGAGCGCGAGAGGGCAGAGTTGGGCGCCCCCCGCCGCTCGGGCGACGCCCCCGCCGCCCCTTGCCCCTCGCCGGCCCATCTGCGGCCCCCGCCCTGCGAGCACCCGGGGGTCTCCAGGTCCGGGTCTCCGGGAACTGGCCGCGTCTGCTCACGCGGCCCCCGGCGGCGAGAAGGGGGTGTGTGTGCGCTCAGCGGGGGCGCGGACCAGCCCGCCTTCCTCCGGCCGCTCTGCTCGCCGGCTCCCCTCCGCCAGGGCGCCGACCCATCGGGCCGCTTCCTCCCTCCTGTCAGGGTGGACAGCAGGCGACGGTGGGCAGCGACGGGCGCCGAGGAGTTTCGGGGAGAGCGCGAGCGGGCAGCTTCCTCCGGAGCTCGGCAAGCGGGTCCGAACTAACAGTTCCCGGGGAGCCCAAGAGCTGGGAAGGCGAAGGAAGGCAGACTGCGCCGGGCCAACAGCCCGCAAGACAAAAGGCAAGCGCCGGGGCCGCCGCGCCGCTCCCATCTCGCTCCCCCACCGAACTAACCCGAACGGGAGATTCAACTAAACCCCTCAGCCACAAACTCCTCGGGCTGCGGCAGCTGTCGCCGCGCGGAGCTCGGGGCCCCGGCCCGCGTCTCTCTTACCTACACAGTGCATGAGGCGGTGGCGCCAAGAGTCGAGTTCCCGCCGGAATCCTCTCCTCTCCGCCGCGCACCGAGGGCTCCGGCACTGAGCGGCGGCGGCAGCGGCGGCAGCAGCGGCGGCGGCAGCGGCCATTCTCTCTCTTCCCTTGTCCATCTGCGTCCCGCGTCACGCGCCCTCATTTACATACGAGCAGCGCAGGCACGAGGCAGGGGCGCGAGCCCTCGGCGCGAGCCCCGGAGCGCGCGCCCCCCGGAGGGGGGTTGATTGACACGTGTCACTACCTTCCCTCTGCCCTTCCCTCCCCCTCCCACCACTCCCTCAGGGAGAGGCGGGGAGGGAGCCAGAGGAGAAGGAAGCAACCTGCCGCTTCCGCTGACCCCGCCTCCCCACTCACTACCCTCCTCCCCCTCCCGCTGGAGTTTACTCAGGCGAACCATACCGCTCCTGCCACCCGCGAAAACCCTGAGCGGGAGCGACAGACCCGGAGCCCCGCCAGGAACCGGCGTGCTAGTGGAGCGGACTAACAACGCCTACCTTCTGCCTTCACTACGGGACTCCGACAGTTCGGAGACTTCACTTCCCAGGCTCCATTGCGTTAGGATCCCGAAGCTGAGCTTGGGGCCATGGCGCGGTGCCTGCCGGTTATTGTAGTCCAGGAGAAAGGAGGTGATCCCTCGCACACTTAGGTTTACAAGCTGGCCTGGAACTTCTCTGCGCCGCGCCACTGTGGGGCTGAGCCTGTCGCTCCTTGCGCCCGAGACTGTGCGCCACCAGGGTGGCGGGGTCTGACCCGACTGCTTTAGCTTTCTTAGGCTCCTTGATGGAAGGGTCGTGAAAGCCACCAAAGTTGTTGGCCCCTTGAGGGTTGAGGCTGCGCTTTGTGTTTTAAGTGCTGGAAACTTTCCCGGGTCGCTGTCATCCTGTCATTCCGCAGGGAAAGGGCAAGCCGGTCATTCGGCTACACATGGAGTAACTGCCAAATGTCCAGAGAGAGAGATCCCGGAGTGACTTCGGTTTCCAAGGCGAAGAGGTCTCTGAAAGCGAGAATATTCTCAAGGACAAGGAAAAAGATGCGATTTTTTTTTTTCAAGGAAAATTACGTGCAGGGGACTGGGTGTAGCCGGCTGAAAACTGCAGAAGGAAAATTTTCTATGTAAGCTCCTGGACGGCAGTGACCTACTGAGACCTCTGTACCGTGATATCTGTCACTTATCAGAGCCTAGTACAGTGCGTGACACGGGATTAAGCACTTTACAAATATTATGGAATGAATTCTGTGCCATGCTAGAGACAATAACTTCTTCAGAGAGAAAGAGGAATCTTACTATTAAATACGAGACTCCAAACAATTTTTACTTTTTGCACCAGAGAGAGTGTGCGTTTGTTTCCGTATACTTGAAGTTTATGAAACCGAAGCTAAGCCACCCAATGTTTGTTAAGAAGTACTGTGTATTGCTGGAAATGTATTCACATGTCTGTGGGAAATATGTTTAATTTTTCTTGGAAACTCATAAATTCCGAGTTCAGTACCACCTTCCCTGTTTTGTGGCTTATCCTTATCTACCTTCTTTTTCTTCCCATGAGAAAGTATTGCATTGCTCATTATGACTTCAGTAGCGAAGATGTAACTTTTACATCTTCCTAAATTAAAAATAATAAAGTTTGAACTCATAATCACCTTTTCTAGAATGGTCACAATTGGAGTGCAGATGAAATCACTAGCGAAGGTGATTTTGGAATTGTCAGTGGATGGTTTCAGTTAACCACTTCCACTCATAATTGCCAAGATGATCAGCCTTTGTGGTTTTCCTGATCACTTTTATAGTAATCCACTTTAGTTAGAATGGGAAAAATTATGGTGCCGTAGTAAAGGATCCAAGAATCCTAGTGGCTTAAAACAACAACAAAAACTATTTCCTGCTTATTTCCTGCATATGTTCGTCTCTGGGTGGCAGGAATGCACATCTTACCTGAGATTGCTAGTGCTGGAAGCTGCATGATCTAGAATGGCCTCACTCTGGTATGCAGTTTGGCTCCCAGTTTGCTGGGGTAATGAGAATGACTGAGTCATGTGTCTCTTACCATCTAGAGACTAGCTAAGAGCCAATAATTTACATAGTGGCAGCATGTGAAGCACAACGTAGTGGTAAGTATTAATGTAGAAGTGCTTTTCCTTTGGGAGGCTGAGGTGGGTGGATCACCTGAGGTCAGGAGTTCGAAACCAGCCTGGCAAACATGGCAAAACCCCGTCTCTACTAAAAATAAATACAAAAATTAGTCAGGCACAGTAGTGGGTGTCTGTAATTCCAGCTACTGGGGAGGCTGAGGCAGGTGAATTGCTTGAACCCGGGAGGCAGAGGCTATAGTGAGCCGAGATGGTGCCGTTGCACTCCAGCCTAGGTGACAGAGCAAGACTTGGTCTCAAAAAAAAAAAAAAAAGAAGTTCTTTTCAAATCAGCTTGCATCATGTTCTGCTTGCTACTATCCTAGTGGCCAAAGCAAATCTCATGGTCAAGCGCAAAGTCTGAATGTAAGGACATCAACAAATGGCATGGATTTAGAACGGTGTGAACAAATTGGAGTCATCACTTCCATCAAACTACTGTAAATAACTATCCTAGCTCACTGTTATCCCCCTAAAACTGATAACCACATCTACAGAGTTCTTAGACAGTACCAAGACATGTAACTTGCAGGGCCAAGTAATGGTTTATTAATTTATTTACCACTTCATCAATTTTCAAGAGAGGGTGCATTTTAGGAGAACATGATATAACAAATACAAATAAATTGGAGTAGTTTGAAATACATTTCCACAATAGAGAAATAAATAGAGGGTATGACTGGAGTAATATTTTTTGAGATACTAACCCAAAATGACAACTATTCTTATATTTTGTAACAAATATAAACAATCCAATATACCAGTAGGATTGTAAAATACCTACGCAATTTTGTATTATCAATATGTGCTACAAAAACTAAATATTTTATAATTTAATATAATCTAAACAATTTTGTATGCATTAGATATTTACAGTTATAAAGCATAACTACTAGATACCTTAACTGTACAATGCTTTGTAATGCTGAGAAACTATCTTTTGAGTAAATTATATCTGTTTTATAAAGAGTCACATCTTAGGCCAGGTGCAGTGGCTCACACCTGTAACCCGCACACTTTGGGAGGCCAAGGCAGGTGGATCACCTGAGGTCCAGAGTTCAAGACCAGCCTGACCAACATGTAGAAACCCCATCTCTACTAAAAATACAAAATTAGCCAAGCTTGGTAACACAGGTCTATAATCCCAGCTACTCAGGAGACTGAGGCAGGAGAATTACTTGAACCCAGGAGGTGGATGTTGTGGTGAGCCGAAATCACAGCATTGCACTCCAGCCTGGGCAACAGGTGCAAGACTGTGTCTCAAAAAAAAAAAAAAGAAAGAAAGAAAGAAAGAAAAAAGAATCACATCTTACTATATTTCCTTTGGTTCTGACCTGTAATGCAGTTCACTGATCAAAGATTAAAACATCAGAGAAAAATTTGATTAACCAGTTATTTAGGACACAGAACAAATTCCCCTTCCAGAAAATTTCTAATCAGCTACATAATCATATTATACTAAACTTTATGCAAACACCTTAGATTCATCCAGGCTCATGAGTCAAAGGTTTCTCGATAGTTTTCTTCCTTATGGAAGTACAGACTCTAAAGACATCATTACCTGAAATATGTACATGTTAATGTATTCATTTCCAAGACTTCAGTTAAATAGTTAGAAATATTTAAAATATATAATGATTTTGTCTTCTTGATGCATTTCCAAATACTATCAACACCTTTTTGTGCATTTTGTAGGAACAAAGATAAAATTTTACAACAGGAATGATTGAAGAAACAGAAATATAGTGGTAATGTACTTCATTTCTTAGATTATAATGTCTCCCTTTTTCCTATACTAAGACTATCCTTAGTATACATAATGGGCATGATAGCTGGTCCAATTCTGTCACTTATCTCAGGGTGGCATCTCAGATTTTTATTCTTTATGTTCTTTGTTGAGTTCAATCATTGGATACTTTAAAATATTACTGTTATATCCTGTTACTGTCTATATAGTAAATATCATATAGTTAGACCTAAGTTTTACTATATTAGGACAACTCAGGCCCTAAACTGTCAGAATAATTAATACTAAAATTAGGGTGAGTATGTTTTCTAATTTTTTTTTAACATAAAATCATACACCTTTGAGCTTGGCACATGATTTTAATACCATTTACCATCTACTTTCTCTTGCATCCAGGCATGATAATAGGACCTGACCTATCACTACTCTTTTTGTGTCCATTTGAAATCACTTCCCTGGCCTAATGTATTATTGTCACTTTCATTTTCAGCCTTTTAATAAAATTTCAATGTATTAAAGGCTCAATGATGGCAATTTTATTCAATTTAATCCAATTGCACAGTTCAGTATCAAAGTAAAATAAAAATGCCATCTATAGTACCTAGACTATCACAGTTTAGAAGGAATACAGATCATCTAGGTCAATCCCCTAATTTTGCAGATAGGGAAATTGGGCCCAGAGAGGATAAGCAATTTATGTAGGTCACACGGCTTATTAGTAGCACACCCAAACTAAAGATCAATTTCCTGATTCCTAATCTTGACTCTTTTTGCTATAATAAGAGCTATCATGGCATTTATACAGATTATTAATTCATTTAGCCTTTCCATAATCTTATGCAGTAAGTACTTTTACTATTATTATCACCCCCATACCAGAGAGAAAGAAATATAAATTGACTTAGAGATGTTAAATAACTTAAATAAGTTAGCATCATCTAGCTAGTTACTGATGGGACTAGAATTTGACTCTTTGTGTCTTTCCAAATTTAACTACTGCTTCACTGGAGAACAGGAAAGAAGGTGAAAAGCTGCCTATTAAGCAACGAGAAATTGAGGAAGCTGGATTTGTTTCTCATTTTCAGTAGTACAAAAAATTATAGTCTCTCAATATTAACCTATCATTCGGCCAAACTGGGGTTTTTGCTGTCCCCATCTGACATTCCATGCTATCCTACTCCCATGAAGGACACTTCTCAACTGAGTGGTGATTATTACTACTTTCTGTGCTCTCAGAACACTTTATTTTTCTCATAAGTCTTATTGTATTTTTCCATGTATTATAATTATTTGTGACTGTATCTTATTGCTTCTCTCTATAACCTCGTTGACTGCGAAGTCAGAGACTGATATTCACCACCTCTGTATACTTGCATTCCACATCTAGTTGGTATCAAAAAGACTTTTTTTGAATTGAAATGGAAGAGTAATTAATTGAGATTTTTTTTCTTTTTTCTTTTTTTTTTTTTTGAGACAAAGTTTTGCTCTTGTTACATAGGCTGGAGTGCAATGGCGCGATCTCGGCTCACCACAACCTCCACCTCCTGGGTTCAAGTGATTATCTTGCCTCAGCCTCCCAGGTAGCTGGGATAAGAGGCATGAGCCACCATGCCCAGCTAATTTTTGTATTTTTAGTAGGGACGGGGTTTCTCCATGTTGGTCAGGCTGGTTTTGAACTCCTGACCTCAGGTGATCTGCCGCCTCAGCCTCCCAAAGTGCTGGATTACAGGCATGAGCCACTGTGCCCGGCTTGAGATTTTTTAAATAAAAGAAACATGTAAGATATAGGACTTCCTTAACCCATGCCCTACCTTTATTCTCAAGTTCTATTTGTGAACCCAAACTTATTTTTCACCTGATGTCAAGACAGTGACAAAAGGTGGTCACAAAATTGTGTTTTACAAAGGTTATATTTCAAACCAAGAAATTAACATCATTTGGCCTTTCTGCATGTTGAAACTCCTGATATAAACTAAGTCGTAACATTTATATGAACAAAGCATATCATTTTACTTATTAACATGCCTTAGGGAAACAGAAATATGAACAATGTATGAACCTGAAAACTGTTTTTCAGGTTGTTGACAATAGGATTTGGCTCTCAATTTCAAAATATAAAAAAAAAATTTTGTATGAAAATAGTACAAAATACCAATGTTTCATGGTAAAGAGGCCAAACAATAAACCTCTGAAGTAAAGTCCATTGGGTTAAAGAAGTTTATTTTAACATATTACCATAAGGAAGGCTTGTTTAGACCGTGAAATCTGATAATGGCCCATATTATTATCTACCTGGAGAATAGATATGAATAAAGAGAAAAGAATAAGGCAGTTAAATTATGTCATAGTTTTCCCTTATAAAAAAGAGATGTGAATGAAAATGTGGACTTGGTAAAACTTTAATACCTTTTAACTTAGCCAAAATTATATAATGTTTGAAGACTTAAGTTATAATAAGATTAAATTACAATTAATAATCACCTTATGTAATAATGGAAAGTAAAGAACAACTCGGTATTATCCTATTATAGGTTTTCAATTCAATAGGCAAAACCACTTGATTTTATATACTAAAGTCATTAAGCTCTAAACCTGAAACTTGAAAGAAAAACAAATCTAACTATAAAACAATATGGCTTGGCTCTGTGTCCCCACCCAAATCTCAACTCAAATTGTAATCCCCATGTGTTGAGGAAGGAACCTGTAATTCCCACGTGTCTAGGGAGGGAGGTGATTGGATCATGGGAGCTGTTTCCTCCATGCTGGTCTTGTGATAATGAGTGAGTTCTCATGATATCTGATGGTTTTATAAGTGCTTGGAAGTTCCTCCTTCCAAAGGAGGAAGAAGAGCAGGAGGAGAAGCTCTCCTCTCTCCTGCTCCCATGTGAAGAAGGTTCTTGCTTCCCATTCACCTTCTGCCATGATTGTAAGTTTCCTGAGGCCTTCACAGCCATGTGGATCTGTGAGTCAATTAAACTTCTTTCCTTTATCTAAACAAAACAAACAAACAAACCAAAAAATCACCCTCATAATCCAATCACCTACCTCTCTTGACACATGAGGATTACAGGTTCCTCCCTCAACATATGGGGATTACAACTCAAGATGAAATTTGGGTGTGAGGGGCACAGAGCCAAACCACATCAAAACTCTGTAACTATTTTGAATGTCAGTGGTCTCCTCCGATCTCTGCTTTTTCATTTTTCTCAGTAAACAGAACAATTGTAAAGCAGAAAATAAGGACAAGAGTCAGAGCTAAAGGCCTAGGGATTAGTTTAAATGTTATGTAAGGAGCTGTGAGAACCACCTGCTCCTCCAGACTTTGTCTCCACCATAATGTAGCCAGGCATTTTTTATCCTAACACCTGCAAGAAATTTACTCTGTGAAAAAATTGGACCCAAAAAATTATGGATTCGAGTACACCAAGCATAGTATAAGGGTAGGGCAAACATTATAGAGTGAACACAGATTATTAAGTCAAAGTTTGCTGAATTCCTCCACCTTGTTCTTGGGACATCTATAACCAGACTTATTCCTTTAAGCAAAAAATTGGGGCACCTTCTCAAGAGAAACTCAAAGTCTTAGAAAACTCATCCATTCCACAGACCTTTCAATAAACATTTAAAGACCTTACTTGTAAATATGTATTGACGTTTGAGGAAAATATCCGACTTGCAAGACAGAGAGAGACCAAAACGAACAGATAAAAGGAACTCAGAGAAAAACAGAAAAATTGCAAGATATAGAATAAAACTTCCAATTAATTATAATTAACATCTTCAAAAAGATTAGAAAAGATATTGCATCGTTAAAGAAAGAGTTACTTTGAAACGATGCTATAGAAAGAGCAAACAATGAGAAAACAGGAAAGAGCTCTTGGAAATTAAAAATATGTCAGGTGAAATTAAAACAAAATTTTTAAAAAGTGCTGAGAGATTAAGATGAGAAAATTTCTTTGAAGTAGTATTTGAAGAAATATGAAGACAGATAATAGGAGATAAGAAAATTTTGCAATCAATCTAGGAAGCCCACTGTTTGACTGACATGGGTTTCAGAAAGAGAGACTAAAGCAAACTGAGGAAAGAGTATTATCAAAGAAATAATAAAGAAAAGTTCCCAGAACTGAGGTGAATGAGCCTCAAGATTAAGTTGTTTCACTTCAAGACATATAATCATGGAAGTTCAGGACTCTAGAAATTATGAGAAGATTCTAAAAACTTCCAGAGAGGAAAATATAGATCATGTGCAATGTATTAAAAATCAGAATAGCACTGGGCTTCTCAACAGAAAACAATGGAGCAATGTCTTCAAAATTATAACTGAAAATGATATCCATCCTAGAATTCTAAAACCTGTCAAACTATCAGTCAATTATGGGCACAAAATTGATTTTTTAGGCTTGCAAATTCTCAAAACGTTGACCTCACAAATACTGTATCCCTTTTCATGATACTACCAGAGGACATGCTTCCTTATAACAAAGAGGAATAGTGATCTAGGAAACAGGAATCTAACACAACAAAAGTCAAGGAATTCCTAAGGGGAAGAAGGGCAGTTACAGATGAGAGCTGACAACAGATGCAGAAATTAACGAGTCCAAAACCAAGTAAGGTGATGGAAGGATCCCAAACAGAATTTCCTGGTACAAAATGAAACAGAGATTATATAACAGATTTGACTTGTGGAAAACTGAACATTGAAAGTATATTGGGGAGAGCAAGAATAATAAGCAATAGGCACATTGCTAATGTAATTCAGAAAAATAAAAGAGTGTCAATATCTGTGACTTTAATTTTTGTCTTTTCTTCTCCAGTGCCTGAGATAGTACCTGGCACAAAAGAATCTCAGTGAGTGTCTCCTGAATGGATACATGAATGAATGAGTGAATAATAAAAAATCTTGTGCCTTCCTCCAACAGCACACAACAGGGTTACTTGAACATATACAAATACTAAGAATGTTTGTTGACTTGTATGAAAGTGATTGTTTCTCAATTGTTTGTTAATTTATATATAAATTAATTAGACATCTTAGTGAAAGACAGAAATTAATTTAAATTTGTTTGATCAAAGAAGATCACTTATTAAACTGAAAAATTCTGGCTGGGCACTGTGGCTCACATCTGTAATCTAGCCCAGCACTTTGGGAAGCCAAGGTGGGTGGATTGCATGAGCCCAGGAGTTTGAGATCAGCCTGGGCAACATGAGAAACCTTGTCTTTACCAAAAACACAAAAAGTAGTTGGGTGTGGTGGCACGCAGCTGTAATCCCAGATACTTGGGAGGTTGAGGCATGAGAATTGCTTGAACTGGGGAGGTGGAGGTTACAGTGAGCCAAGATGGCACCGCTGCACTCCAGCCTGGGCCATAGAGCAAGACCCTGTCCCCACCCCCAAAACAAACAAACAAACAAACTGAAAAATTCCCAGTGGCAGCTTTAGTCACAGAATGGATCTAGGCATTCAAACAGAACCTATTTCTCCTTGTCTCCTCTTGGTTGTTTCCATTTTCAGGTCACGTGCTAGAAAAGGTGTACGTGAGCAGTTGTAGACTTAATCCCCCAGATTAGCAGCACCTATTTTTCTGTAGTTACTCAAAACCACAGAACTGATTCGGTTGACAAACTTTTATCAATTTCTTGAGTCAATTATTGTGGCCATTGGAGTGGAATATTCTGATTGGTTATGCCTGAGTCACACATTTAATTCTAGAATCATGGGTCAGCCTCAGCCAAACCACAGGGTCTCAAAATCAAGGAGGGAAAGAGTTCCTCAGAGAAGACCAGTGCACTATTACCAGAATAAGGGACTATATCTACCTAGCAGGCAAAAACAATTGCCAACTTTATTGAAAAAAATGTACCTACTTTATCCTGACCTCTACCAGAAAGACAAATATTACTCCAAAGAAGCCTTTCAAAACAGAAAATCACATTGAGCATACTTGTTAAATATGACTTCAACCTCTTTATATCTCGTCTCTGAACATTCTAGCTTCTTGGCATGTAAATTGTGTACTAGCACTGTTCAACAGAAACGTAATGTAAGATACAAATGCAAGCCACATGTGGAATTTAAAGTTTTCTGGTAACTGCCTTTAAAAAGTAAAAGAGAAATTAATTTTAAGAATATATTTTATTTAATACATTATATCTAAAACATTAAAAAACAAGCAATATGAAAGTTAAAAATGAGATATTTTACAATTTGTTTCTGTATTGTCTTTGAAATTTTATATGTATTGCACAAAACAGTACATTTCAACTCAGATTAACCATATTTCATAATCTCAGTGGACAGAGGCTATATTTGGCAGAGCAGTTCTGGACTGTGAAAGATCGTATATACTACTAAGTAGAGTTTTCATTTTCTCCCTCCTTCAACAAATTTTTCCTCTTAAAAACCTTCCCTTTTCATTCTAGTAATCTTTATTCTTCCAATAAAGTGGTACAATTCACCACATAGGACAATGTTATTCACAGTCTCATAATTTGGAAAATGGAACAAAAAGAAGTGTTCTTTTACCACTTTTCTACTTTTCAATTTTCTACTTTTCAAGAATAAGAGCTGAAATAAAATGGCAAATCACACTGGTGCTTTCATTTAGCATGAATAAAAGCAATATGAAACAGATGATCATGTCTTGATGACAGTTATGGTACTACTTGGCAGGATGAAGTGAAGAAAGAATTTGGCTTGTTAGCATTAAATGGCTGCCCAAATAGGTCCTACAAAGAATAGAGGGAGTGAGAAGAATCAAGTTACCCACATGCAGCTAATGAAATAGTTGTGTCATGCTGTTGGGGGACTCTCAAACGCTACAATAGAATACTTGTTAGCACACCTTTATTCCTCAAAGAAGTCTGGTTTGCACACACTCACTTTTGAGAATAAATCTTCAGATGTACTTTTCCTTACATTTAAAAAGAAGTGTTTTTTTTCTGTTATAAACCCCTTGATCCAAGAGTTTATTTTGGCACTTTGAGAATTATGTAAAACTTATTGCGAAAGCAGCATTTTCAATTAAAGCATAGGGTTCCAAGTATTCCTTAGGTTAAGAAAGATAAAAAAATAAAATAAAAAGCCCTCCAAAATGTCAACTACTTTGGTATGGATTTTTCATGACTTTCTCAGTTCAAGAAAACTTCAGTATATATAAAAATGTGACAGAATTTTACTTTGCAAATTTAGTATGATTAGAATTTATATCCAACTATAAAAATTCAGTTCATTTTTCAGACATATCTTAAACAATTTGCACTCATTTAACCTGGATGATTTAATTTTAAAATGTCAATATTTAAGATATATACTTTATCATAAAGTATATCTTTTTGTCAGAAAGCAACACTTTACATATAAAAATTCAACAAATGTTTTCACACCTAATGCTGGTCAAGTACTATAACAAGTGCTGGGTCTTTGGAGATAAACAGAATCTGCTCTTGTGTTTATGGTGTTTGTCTGTAGTATTTGTTGCAGAGCATTTGTAGACCTTCTTTTTGGAAACAATAGTTTTATTTTCTCCTTAAGACTATCCTCTCTCCTGTTCTTAATTTATCTGCTTCCTATGGAATTGACTCCACCTCTGACTGCAAACTAGAGTAGATAGCTCAGGACTGGCCAATCAGAACATTGAATCACCCTGGTCATAGAGATTGGCTCAAGCACAGGTATACTACCTAGTCAGGGTCAATGAGACACAGTGAGATTTAGAAAGAGATCCTTCCTCTTTTCTTTTAACTGTGCTACGAGTGTATTAGTCCATTTTCATGCTGTTGATAAAGATATATCTGAGACTGTGTAATTTGTAAAGAAAAAAGAGGTTTAATGGACTCAGTTCCACATGGTTGGGGAGGCCTCACAATCATGGTGGAAGGCAGCAGGCACATCTTACATGGCAGCAGACAAGAGAGAATGAGAACCAAGCAAAAGAGGTTTCCTGTTATACAACCATCAGATCTTGTGAGACTTATTCACTACCATGAGAACAGTACGGGGAAAATTGCCCTCATGATACAATTATCTTTCACCAGGTCTCTCCCACAACATGTGGGAATTATGGGAGCTTACAATTCAAGATGAGATTTGGGTGGGGACACAGCCAAACCATATCAACAACCATTTTGCCACCACATGTAGTTTGAGAACAAAACCCAACACTAAGAAAAAGAGTTCATCATAAGAGACAGGAAAACCAAGTCTTGTAATGAGCTAATTCAAAGCCAATTAAACTTGGAATAAAGGAGGAGAAGAAGGAAGTAAGCTGAATGAAGGCAATTAGGTTGAGGAGAAGGGATGTTGGAATTTAGAAGAAGAAACAGAATTTCAGCCAGATAAATGTAAGACTAAAGGCAGATACAGCATGACAAGTGGAGAAAACCTCAAACAGTTCATTTTGGAGGACATAAAGTAGTAACAATGGAATAATCAGTGAAGAGAATGGAGAGGTAGGCAAAGGACATGTCTTGGAAAATCTTATCCCCCAGGGTAAAGAACATCACACAGAGGATGGCAGGTTCATTGATATATTTTAAGCAGGAGAGGGACATGCCATATTTTTGTTTGAGATGGAATACTTTAGGGGTGTTGTAGAATGGGTTGGAGGATTCTAGAGACAAGAAAACACTTAGAAGTCTTTACTACTATCTATTCTAATGACTATAATGGGGTAGGGGCGAGGAGAAGGCAAAGGAGAAATGCAACATTTATTTCTTTATTTTACTAAATTGAAGTCTAAAATATTTTTAATCAAAGTAATATATACACATGATTTTAAAGTAAACTCATACAGAATGGTTTACAATGAAAAAACAATAGTCTGTTTTTGCTTTTCTCGAGCTGCCATCCTATTTCCCAGAACAAACAACTTTTAACTTTTTAAACTGTTCATGTCTATAGCTATACTTGGCTGGGCGTGGCGACTCGCACCTGTAATCCCAGCACTTTGGGAGGCAGAGGTGGGTGGATCACCTGAGGTCAGGAGTTCAGACTAGCCTGACCAACATGGTGAAATCCCATCTCTACTAAAAATACAAAAATTAGCCAGGTGTGGTGGTGTGTGCCTGTAATCCCAGCTACTTGGGAGGCTGAGGCAAAAGAATCACTGGAACCCGGGAGGTGGAGGTTGCAGTGAGCCAAGATTGCACCATTGCACTCTAGCCTGGGTGACAGGAGTTAAACTCCATCTCAAAAACAAACAAACAAAAAAAACCCTATTCTTGTGGTCAGTCATAACTGCCATATTTGGTTTTACCCTTAAAAACCTGTACAATTCTGTGTGGCATCCCTCAACTAGTGCCATGTCTCTAAACTATATGTGTTTACCACCGTTTCTTCACTTCAATTTTAGATATTATCAAGCTATCCATTTTCCCCTTCACCTCTCTTTTAATATATGCATATCTTAATACATTAAAAAATACATTTGTGATTGCTATAGGCTGAAATGCATCCTCCCCAAAATTCATGTTGAAGCTCTAACCCCTAGTACCTCAGATTGTCACTGTATTTGGAGATAGGCCTTTTCAAGAGGTGCTTAAGTTAAAAATGAGGCCATTAGGATGGACTGTAATCCAATATGACTGGTGTCCTTACAAGAAGAGAAGATTAGGACACAGACACGCACGGGAGAAGAACATATGAAGACACATGGAGAGAAGGGACATCTGAAAGCCAAGAAGAGAGGCCTCAGAATAAAATCAACTCTGCCAATCTTGGACTTCTAGCCTCCAGGACTGTGAGAAAATAAATTTCTGTTGTTTAGCCACCCAGTTTGTAGTTCTTTGTTATGGCAACCTTAGTCAACCCATACTGTCATTAAAATTTTAGAAGTGTGTAATATACTTTTATTGCCTGTTTTCATCAACCACAGACAATATATTTAATTCTCCATTTCTCAAGATGAGGGTTTTTAGCACTCATTTCTGTTTGCTGTTTTTTACCCTCTCAGTTTTATTTTTCATTTTCTGTACTTTCACATCAAGTTTGATAACATTTACGATCTATTCTCTAACCATATTTATATCTTCTATGCTTTATTTATAGGTTGGTCTGAAAATCAACAATCAATAAAAGTCATCTATGTGTAATGTCTGTGTTCACTGAATAGCCAAGTAGTTTGTTTTTTGTTTTCTTTAGGTTTCCAATAGCCTTGTTGTCCTCTTGCACTATGAATCCTAACAGAATCTGGAGGTCATTTTCAAGGATACTTGCAAACCTCCTGATTTCCCCTTTCCCCAGATACTTCCTCTGGCTGTCCTCTTTTCCCCTATTCCAATATGGACTGGCTGCTTTTTAGGCAGGTAGGCACGAGCACTTTCTGTCCTTGCTGTGTCTGATAGGAGCTACAGGTGAATGCCTTCTCTTTCTTGGTTTACTCCTTCATGTAGTGGGGTTGTATCTTCCAGAAATTTCCAGGAAAAGGATGTCTAAGAAGTAAATTTTCTTAGGTTTCATATTTAAAATTTTAAAATTCTGCCTTTATGCCTGATTAATCTTTTTGTATCTGGAATAAATTCAGAGATTTATTTCTCACAGTTCTGGAGGCTGAGAAGTCCAAGGTCAAGCGGCTTGTGTCTTGCCAGGGACTTCTTGCTGCATCATCCCATGATGAAAGACATCATGTGGGAAAGAGAATGTGTGTGGCGAGTGAGGGGTGGGTGGCAGCACAAGCTGGCTTTTATAACAAACCCGCTCTGAGATAAGCACACTGAACCATTTCGGAAAGCAGAGCCCTCATGACCTAATCACCTTTTAAAGGCTCCACCCCTCAATATTGTTGCTTGGAAAATTAAGTTTCCAACACATGAACTTTGGAAGACACATTCGAACCATAGCAAGAACCATTTAAAAAAATATCTGGAAGTCCTCAGTGTTTCTTTATCCTTGATGTGCTGAAATTTTATAATGCTATGTAGCAAGCTAAGTCATTCTTCATTCATTATGTGGGGTATTTAAAAGGATCTTTCATTTTGACAACTCAGTATTTCTGCTCTGGGAAATTATCTTTATTATTGTTTTGAAAATTTCTTCCCTTCCATTTTCCATTTCTCCCTTTCTTGTACTCCTGTCAGTCAGGATTCACTCCCTGTTTCTTACTTTTCTCTCATATTTCTCATTTCCGTCCTTCTCTCTACATTGTGGAAGATTCGTTTATGTTCCAAACTATTCTACTGGTTTTTTTTTACTTAAACAAATATTTCGTATTCATATATCTGTTGTAATACAAAGACTGTCATTTTTCATAGCATCTTATTCTTGATTTCTGTTACATTTTCTTTTAAAGTATATCTCAGGATAGTAATTCAAATTCGATTTAAGTTAATTTCTCCTTCCTGAATTGTTTCTTCTGGTATCTCAATCTCCTTCCCTTTGTTTACCTTATCCTCTATGTTCATGTTTACGGTTTCATTAAATGATTGGTGACCCTTAGTTATCCTTTTATACTTAACAATGAGGTAATATAGAAACCTGTTAGAAACACTGTATTCATAGACTGAGCTTCTAAACTAGTGATCTACACTTTAAGGTGAGCTGGTGGGCCAGAATGTGGAGGCTTTGCTCTCAGGCACTATTAGTCAGCTATTGCTGCAATTCTGCTGTAGAATACTTAGCTCTCAAAACTCTGTGCCTTACAATAACAGCAAAACTAATTCTCTCTCTCTCTCTCTCCCCTGTCTCTGTCCTCACTCTGATTCTCTCAACTTGATGGACCTGTGAAGGTTTTCTAGATTCAGGTAGATGTGGCTACAAGTTGCAGGTCAGGTTTACTGCATGACTACTTAGGGCATGCTCTCATCAGAAAGATGGCAGAATTGCATAATGGCAAGTAAGCATGAAACATTAAAGCCTCTCCTTATATCACATTGGCTAACATTCCATTGGTCAAATCAAGTCACACAGCTGAGGCCAAAGTCCACGAAATGGGATTTTTATTCTGCCCATGATGAACCTTGGCAAGGATTGTGGGGAGGGAAGGAAGAAATGGGAGCCAATCATATAATCTCACACAGTTACCAATGGCTATGGTGAACTATCATGGTTTTCTCTAGATTATTTGCTTGACTCCTTTGGAGAGTGATATGGTTTGGCTGTGTTCCTACCCAAATCTCACCTTGAATTATAATAATTCCCCTGTGTCAAGGACAGGGCCAGGTGGAGATAATTGAATCATGGGGGCAGTCTCCCCCATACTATTCTTGTGGTAGTAAATAAGTTTCATGAGATATGATGGTTTTATAAATGGGAGTTCCCCTGTACAAACTCTCTTGCCTGCCACCATGTAAGATGTGCCTTTGCTTCTCCTTCACCTTCTGCCATGATTGTGAGGCCCCCAAGCCATGTGGAACTGTGAATCCATTAAACTTCTTTCCTCTATAAATTACCCAGTCTCAGGTATGTCCTTATTAGCAGCGTGAGAATGGACTAATACAGAGAGGAGTACTACTTTTTCATTTTTCCAGGCAAATACAGGCTATTGTTAAAGATCATATAAGTTTAAGACAAAAGTCCATGTAGATAAAATAATAAAGCAATAACACCTAAAAGTGCCTCAAAGAAAACAAACATTGAATAAATGGTCAAATAAATAAGTAAATGAACAAAAAAGTGAATAAAAAGAAATAATTTTTATTGTTTGTTTTAAGGAAGCACTTAGAGGGATCTGGAAAATTTCAAAATGTGTATCTTTTTTTTTTTTAAATCCCAAATAGTTGAGACAGTTTCAGAGTCATATATGAATGTATACCTTATCTGTGCTGTATTCATTCTCTTATAAAGTTGTTCAGTGATTATATTCAGTTTTTATCTTTATAATACATAGAAGATTAAAATTGTTTTAGTAAGATATATTACCATCCAATATCACCAGGATAATTTGCTTAAAAATTTAAGATTTCATAGTACAATTGCTTTTGAACTTAAATGGAAACTATTTCACATTGTCAAGGCTGTAAAAAATACATTTTTATCAACCATCTCACTTCAAAAAAAAGTCTGGCTTAAAATACACGGAAAAATTCATCCACAAAGGTGATTTTTTTCTATTCATGTTTTATTACATCTACTGGCTTTAAGCTTGGATTTGCAAACATTCTAGAATTAGAAAGTATTTGTACAACAATTTTCTAAAACATTTAAAAACAATTATTATTTGATAGTAAATTCTATTAAAAATAACTTATTCTGAGTGGTAAGAGTGTTAGCAAGGGTCAGGCACAGTGGCTTATGCCACCCAGCCACTGAGAAGCATCTCTTAAGCCCAGGAGTTTAAGTGGGGAGGAACACTTGAGCCCAGGAGTTTAAGGCTATAGTGATCTATGATTGTGCCACTGCACTGCAGCCTGGGCAACAGAGTGAGATCCTGTCTCTGAAATAAATAAATAAATAACTTCCTTTTTTGATTAAGCTCCATGGCAAAGAGAAAAAATAAAAAGCAATTTGGGTGAGCACTATGAATTCTATTCATGAAATGAGGCCATCTGAGTAATGGCTGCAACAACCTTGATTTGAGTTCTTTCTGAAAGCTTTCTTATTACTAAATGATCGATTTTGTAATTCTGCAATTCCAGTGATGTTAATGGATGCAAGTTTAAACTGTAGTGATGGCATGTCCATTCTAAAGGGCATGGTTTGGTTCTACCATTTTGTTTAGTTTGTTATATGAGACTATTGTTGGAGGACCAAAGAGGTCTATATTCACATCTTGGCCTGAATATATCTCATTGTTTCTTTGGCCATTAATGTTTTTGTATTTTATTTAGAAAATTACCCAGGTGTGGTAGCACATGTCTGTGGTCACAGCTTCTTGGGAAGCTGAGGTTGGAGGATCTCCTGGGCCTGGGAGGATGAGGCTGTAGTAAGCCATGATTACACTACTGCATTTCAGCTGCAGTGACGGAGTGAGAACTTGCCTCAAAAAAAATTGTGTTTTAACTAGTTATTTTTTCTCCCTGAATGTTTATGATACAGACATGGAAAGCTTTTACAGACAGGTGAAGAAAGTTTTTGTTGTCATGGAATGTTTCAGGTTTATTCCTTTATCAGGAAGATTCTATTTTTGAGAGTTTAGAATCCAGACATAAGCTTGCCAAAGTGTATTTGTTACAGCCATTAGTAGCTAATCTCTGAATTTATTTTGAAAGGATAGTTCTATGTAGTAGGCAGCAACAGAATTTGCGTAGTCAAATTTTTCAGCTTAAAAAATGATTCCACAATATGCTTTTTGTGCAAGCTCAGGTGCCAATCCACTCTCACTGGTGGTGTAGAGAGAACCACCTTAAATTCACCGTAGTTTCTTCCGTGGAGTAGCAGTCTTTTACTCAACTAGAGGAGAAAAAAGGATGAAGCGGGGAAAAGGTAATTGCTAAGTTGGTGGTGGGTAGGGTATTTGTTTTTTTTCTCTTTGTTTTTTCTGTCTCACCTGACAAAGAAAGACAGTATCAGGCATGTGTATTAGTTTCTAGGGCTGCCATAACAAAGAACCACAAACTTGGTAGTTTAAAATAACATATTATTCTACAGTTCTAGAGACTAGCAGTCAGAAATCAAGGCATCGAAAAGGCCATTCTCCCTCTGAAACCTGTACCTTGCCTCTTCCTAGCTTCTGGTGGTTTGCCAAGAATCTCTGCAGATCCTTGGCTTGCAATTGGGTAACTCCAGTAACTGCTTTGCTTATCACAAGACATTCCTCCTGTGTGTCTCTGTCTTCACATGGTATTCTTCTTATAAAGACGCCAGTCATATTAGAGCAGGGTCCTACTCCAATATGAGGCCCACCCTACTCCAACGTAGCGGAAACATACAAAATTCAACACATAACAAAGTATAAGGATAAACTCAAGAACAGAAACAAGTCCAGTCCAGAAAGGGCCTCTGTTAACCTGTATGGAGTCTGTGTAAATTAGGAGAGATGCTCCCTTTGAGTGGACACATGCCAGGGCTCACAGCAAGAGAGCAGAAAACATGCTGGATTTCCATTCTCCACATTCCCTGGGCATAGTGTCTTTACCTAGAGCACAAATGGCCCAAACTAACCATGGCCCAGAGACTGGAAGTAGATGATGATGGCAAGGTGTGGGTGGCAAGAGTGTTAGCAAGGTCAAGTTCATGAAAATGGAATTTTTTTGGTGGGGATGGAGCACAGTAGGAAGAAAAGACGATATTTATTCACTCTGTATTCACTCATTCAACCAATATTTATTAAGTATATGTTTATAATAGGTGCTTTGATGTATCTCAAGGAACTTGATATACAGCCCAGAATGGATTGGTGTAGACATGTTTCCCCTCCCTGTTTAATTTCTCTATTATTTGATGCATGTGGCAGGGGGTGGGATGGGGAGGAGACAGCTGACCAAAAAATGGAGTTCCAGACCTCAGTACAGAAACTCGGCACCTACCAATAACTGATGTGTGTTAGTTGTCTCAGGTTCTCAATGACAAATTCCAAGTAGAGAGAGTTCAGTAGTATAATTTGCCTCAGTGTCAACTCTGGTCTAATTGACTGTGGTTGGGCAACAGAGTTGACCTAATACAAAGATCAATACTTTGGGTGAAGTGGTATGGGTTTGGGAGAAGTCTTTAGTAAAGGGAGAAGGAACTGGACATATATCCCCTAAGTGTTTACTGTGACTTGCTAGGTGACAACTTTGGGGGAGATGGTCACTTATTTAAAGTATCAGTTTTTGAATGTCTGCTTTCAAAAGTCACTTTCATTTATAGTCACCTCTTCTTCACAGTTTGTGAAATTTTGGCAGTGTTAATGTGCAAACAATTTATAGAAGACTGTAAGTAGGTAGAATAATTATTTAAAGTCTTAGAAAATCACTGCAAAAGGTACAGATTTATTATTTTGTGATTTTGAAAGCAGGATAAATTTTATTATGGCATTCCAAATAAGAGAGTTTAGAAAGGTAACCAAGAAAAAGTATAGAAAGTATTCAGTACATGTTCCTTATTGCTAGCAATAATTACTGAGAAAAGGAAAAATGAAATATACAATAGTAATACAAGCAGACCTAAGAGTAATCTTAAAAAGAAAGTGTAATATATAGAAAACTAAAAACTTTGTTGAGGCATAATACAGAAAACTTAGGTAAATAGAGATGTGTCATGTTCATGGATGGGATGGCTCCAGTAGATACAAATTTGTTGGGGGTGCATAACCAATCTTGGGCCAAATGCAATACTTTATTTCTCTTGCAGGAGTAACTGGACCAAAAGGTAAGTGCTCAGACCAAACTGAAACATTCAGAAACTTTCTCAGGATTAAAAATACTGGAAGCTAGCAGAGACATTCCACTAGTTTTCAGGTCTTGGAACTGAAGGAATGTGAATCTTAGACACCTGGCAGCTATGTTTTCTACTGTTTTGGAGAAAGTCAATCTGTGGTAGCAGAGAATGAAGCCCAGAGAGATAAGCAGTTATAAGACCAAGTCAGCAAAGTTTGGAGGTACCAAGTTCCTGGGGCCAGTCCTTGAGCACTCCAGAGCCACTCTACTCCTTACTTTGTTAATTTATTTATTTTCATTTTGTGAACTACTTCAGCATCCTTCCAGTGAATTCTCACATCTTTGTTTTTAATTTTTCCACATTTATTAAATGTCTAACACATACAGGACAAGTCTCCTTTTGTTCATAGAACTTAAGTTCTAATGGGTGGTGACAGACTAAAAACAAATAAATAGAAAACTGGAAAATACTAGGTAGAGATAAGGGCTGTGATGAAAATGAAAGGAAAAATGGGTTGAAAAATGATGGGAGAGCTACAGCTTAAGATGTCAGGAAAAGATTCTCTGATGAGAAAATATTTCAATTGAGACCAAAAAAATAGCTTACTTATTAATTAAACAGATACTTAGACTATATGCCAGATAATGGTTGATATAATTTACAAAGATTGAGTTAGTTTTTCTTGGATTTCTTTCACCAGCAGTGGAAAGAATTCAGATTAATACAAATGTCAATTGTTTCCAAATTTAGTTCCAATCAAATTTTCAGTTTTGTCAGATTTCTTGTCAGAAAGCTATACAATACATAGTTTGAATAAACATTTCAAAAGATTATTTATTAGTTATTTTTTTTTAAAACTGAGAGGAACATAAAATATCAAAGAAGCTGAAAACATGGAAAAGGATAAGGAATGGGGGAAAACTTGCCATATCAGATAATAAAATACATCATAAATATTATAGTTAAAAATTATTACATGAAAATGCTGTAAGAATTAGATAAGCTGACCAATACAAAAGTACTAATGGCCTAGAAATGGGATCTCAGTATATATACCCATATACAGTATGACGGTAGTGGCATTTAAAAAAAGTGGGAGAAATTATTCAATTAAACAAGCTTGATCATTAGGCAAATGTAGTAGGCAGAATTTTAAGATGACTCTCAAGATTTGTGGCTCCTGGTGTGGACAAACATTCTTCCAATAATTCAGTCAAAGATGAATCTAGGTGCTGCTGTGAAGGAATTTTGCAGATGTAATTAAGTCCCAAATCAGTTGACCTTAAAAATAGGGAGATTACTAAGGTGGACCTGACCTAATCAGATAAGTCTTAAAAGGGACTAAGCTCTTTCTGGAAGGAGATCTGAAGTGTGAACAGGATTCCAGAAGGAGATTCTCCTTTGAAGCCTCCAGGAGGCAAAAGTGGCCCCAAGCTGACAACCTGCCAGTACATGTGAAGCTTGGTTCTACAACCACATGGGCCTGAGTTCTGCCAAAAACCTCAGTGAACTTGGAAATGGATTCTTCGCCATAGCCTCCAGAAAGAAAGGCAGCTCAGCCAACACGTTGATTTCAGCTCTGTGAGATGGTTAGCAGAGAGCTCAGTCACACTGTGGTTGGGTTTCTGACCTACAAAGTTATGGGCTTATAAACGGATGTTGTTTTAGGCTGCGAAGTTTGTTGTAATTTGTTATGTGGCAATAAAAAACTAATATATTAATTTAAAAAACATAAAGAATCACTTCGCTATGATACATGAAAATAAACCCCATAAGTATTGATGCTTTAAATGCAAGGAATGAAGGCGTAAGACCAACCTATTTGATCCTAGAATTTGGAAACATTTTCCTCAATTTTTTATTATGTAACATCAAATACCAAAAAATACACGCAATATAGATTTGAGGCATAATCATAAAATGAACACCCTTGAGCCCACTATGAAACTTAAATAGAATATTAGTATTACCATTGCTGTAGAAATGATCTGTATTCCTCAAGGATGCTTTTCTTTTTTCCTGGGCCTCCCCTTCTCTATCCCAACCAGGTAAACTGTCCTGAACTTGATATTTATCCTTCCCTTGCTTGTGTCTGTATTAACAATAAATATCATTTTTGTATGTATCCTTAGACAACATATTGTTCAATATTCCTTGTTTATGAGCTTTATAAAATATCATACTCTGTGTAACCTCTGTGGCCTGCTTTTTTCCCACTCAAGGTTATGTTTTTAACATTTTATTCCTATTGTTGTCTATGGCTTTGGTTCATTTCTTTTAAAATCCAATGTGTCAACATATTACATCTAATCTTCTGCTACTGCACATTTTGGTTATACCCATTATTTTTGCTATTATAAGCTATGCCTCTATGAATATTCTGGTCTATGTTTCCTGGTTTTTCTAAAATATATACCTAAGAGTTAAGTTGCTGGGTTGTGTTCAACTTTACAAGATAACATCAAATTTTTTTCTAAAGTAATTACACCAAATTATAATCCTACCAACAGCATTCTTGTGAATATTTATTACTGTTCTATTTTTACTCCTCTGGTAATCTACTGGGTATATAACATGACTTATTGTAGTTTACTTGTCTCTATTATTAATGGAATTGAAGACATTTTCATATATTGAACTGATCTCTTTTCAGTGCATTGATCATTCACATTTTTCTTTTTCTTTTCCATTTTTTTTTTTTTTGAATTGGAGTGTCACTCTATTGCCCAGGCTGGAGTTCAGTGGTACAATCTTGGCTCACTGCAATCTCCACTTTCCAGGTTCAAGCGATTCTCCTGCCTCAGCCTCCCAAGTAGCTGGGACTATAGGCACGCACCTCCATGCCCAGCTGATTTTTTTATTTTTAGTAGAGACAGGGTTTCACCATATTGGCCAGGCTGGTCTTGAACTCCTGACCTCAAATGACCCACCTACCTCTGCCTCCCAAAGTGCTGGGATTACAGGTGTGAGCCACTGTGCCTGGGCATCTTTTTCACATTTTTCTACTGAGTTATTTGGCTTTTTCTTACTGATTTAGAGACGTTCTTGATATATTCTGGGATACTAATCCTTTGTCAGTTATTTGCATTGCTGTTCTCTGCAATAGTTTCTGGTTTGTATTTTCATTTTATTTATGGTGTCTGTAATAGATAGAGCATTTATGTCCTCCACCTGCAAATGTATATGTTGAAGCTCTAACTCCCAGTGTGATGGTATTTGGAGATCGAGCCTTTCATAAATAATTAGGTTTGGATAAAATAATGATGGTGGGGCCCTCATAATGAGATAAGCATCCTTATAAGAAGACACACCAGAGAGCTTTCTCTCTCTCTCTCTCTCTGACATGTGAGAACACAGCAAGAAGACAGTCATTTGCAAGCCAGGAAGAGAGCCCTCCTCACCAGAACCCAATCATGCCAGCATTCTGATCTTGGATTCCAGCCTCCAGAACTAGATGATAAAATGTCTGTTGTTTAAGCCACCCAGTCTATGGTATGTTGTTATGGCAGTCTGAACAGACTAATACAGTGTTTTTTGATGAAAATAAATTCTTAATCTTAATATAGTGGAATATATAAGTTTTTTCCTTAATGGTTGCTACCTCATTTAAGACATTCATTATCTTAAGATCATACTATATTTTCCAAAATTTTCCTTCTAAAAGTTTTAAAGTTTTATCATCACATATATGTTTTGAACACATTAGAATTTGATTTTTATGTACAGCATAAGATAGAGATTTAATTTTACTTTTTTTTTTTCCATTTGGATAACCAGTTTTCTCAGTCAGCATCATTAATTGAAAGGTCTGTTCTTTCAATTATTTGTAGGATTGTCTCCGCCAGATATCAATATTCCATACATGTATGGGTTAGTTTTTTGGCATTCTACTTTGCCCCATTGAGCAATTTGTTTATCTCTATGCTCATAAGTTACTAACTTAATTAAAATAATTTCATAATAGGTTTTGATATTTGATAGAGCAATTTCCTGCACTTTATTTTTCTTTTTCCGGGTGTTTTACTAGTCATGGAACTTTATGTAGTCATATGAATGTTAGAATAAGCTTGCTAAATTTCTAGGCAAAAAAAAATCCATTGAGACCAAGGAAAAACTTTTTGTTATAAAAAAATTTCTAATATACATAAAAATAAAAATAATAGTATATTGAATATATCAATATATCAATTAACTAAATTTAACAGGTATTAACGTTTCCAATATTGCTTCTCAATATTTTTCTTCACTGAAATATTTTAAAGCAAATCCCAAGTGTCCTGATATTTCTCTCCTCTATATTTCAGGAAGCATCTTTTTAAAAGAGGAGGCGTTTTCTTGTATATCCAAGAGACCATATTATGCCTAACAAGAGTAACAATAATTCCTTTATAAAATTTAATATAGTCTATATTCAAATTCTCCTAACATCCCCCCTCCTTTTTTACAGATGATCTGTTAACATCTAATACAAATAAGATGTTCCCACTATATTTGGATGTAATGTTTCTTAGGTCTCCTTTAATCTAAACAGTTCCTTCACCTTTTAAAAATGTCATTGGCCTCTTGAAAAAACCTAGTCACTTGTCCTATAGAATGTCCTACATTTTGAATATATGTCTAATTGCTTCTTGGAGTATCCTTTACCTTATTTCTCTATCTCCAAAATTTCAGATTTAAAGTGTTGCTTTAATTCAAGTTCATGATGAATATAATGACTGATTGTATCACTTTCAGTGATGCTAACCAAAATCACACAAAATGAGGAGAAAGCAGTTTCTGAAAGGAAAGGATGCAGAGAAGATGGCAAAAATGTGCAAGAGAGTTCGTGTTTGTGCTGATGCCACATAATGGGAGATCCATGGGCAAAGCACAGAACAATCGTGAGAATGTGATCATATAGAGAAGTAAGGAAATTCAATGAGCCTAAAGCCTAGTTTTCACATTTAGAAATAGTTCTAGAAGAGGAGATTGAGGACAAATAAGGTCAAAGAGGAGCACATGGGCCCCATAACACAGGGCCATGTATGCCATACTAAGGAGTGTGCATGCTCTCTCTAGAGGCACAGGAGAGACTAAAATTGTTTAGGGTATAGTGAAATGATCAGATTTATATCTTGGAGGGAGTACTTTGGTGGCTGTGTCAGGGACAGAGGATTAGAGAGAACAGCCTGGAAGTCAGGAGACTTGTTAGGATGTTGCAGTGCTCTGAATGAGAAAAATGTAAAGAGCTCAATAAGGCTACAGCAGTGTAGCTTCCAGAGAAAAAGATGCATCTGATGGATACTGAGGACTTAGAAACCCTAGAACGTGTTGAATTATGTGAATCAAGGATGACTCCCAGGCTTCTGGCTTAAGCTGTCCATTCGCTGTCAGTTTCAACTAGAACCTGTCTTCTATCCATGAGGGTAGGAACTAAATAGGAAATCACATGCATCCATCATTGGTCAATTCAGAATTACTAGAGGGCAGGCTTTTCTCCTGCCAGGTTCTGGGGATAGGCACTAGCATATTATATCTGAGGTTCAGGAACCTCAGTTTTGGAATTCATTATCATACAACTATTAGTTAACATCATAGGAACAGATGACCTAATTTAAGGAAGGGGTGTAGAGTAGATTTTGAAGACAGCCTAATTCAGACCCCAGGAGAACAACAGCATTTGGGCAATGAGGGAAGGAAGGAGAGCTGAGTTACTGTGGCCAGACTAGTAGGAGGAAAATCAAAAGAGAGTAGTAGTATGGAAGTTAAAGAGTAAGAAGATTTTAAGAAGGAAGAGGTATTTGTCTGCTCTGGCTGCCACAGGAAAACATCACAGACTAGGTGACTTAAGCAAAATAGATACTTATTTTCTCACGGTCTAGAGGCTGAAAGTCCAAGATTAAGGTGCAAGCATGGTTGGATTCTGATGAGGGCTCTCTTCTTGGCTTGCAAATGGCCAGCTTCTCTCTGTGGTCCTCACATACAGTGACATTGGAGTTTAAAGTTTTAACATATAAATTTGGGGTGCTCTGGAGTGGACACAATTTAGTTCATAACAGAAGAAGTAGCAAATATTATCAAATAGAATAGAAAGGTCCAGAAAAATGAATACTAGATAGTTATCTATTTGATTTGTCAACAAAGATGATATTTGAGACATCAGAGAAGGTAGTTTCTGTAGAATGATGGCATAGAAGACATATTGCTGGAGGTTGATGGGTACATAGAATTTGTGAATGTAGACACATAAGCGTAAATTATTTCTTTAAGAAGCTTGGCTGAGATGGGAAATAAATATAGAACAAAGATACAGGATATAGGACAATAGTTGAGTCTTGAAGATTGGATAGAATTAAGATTGAAGAAAATAATGGGGTGAAGATGCCAAGATGTAGGGGCATGTCATGGTAACAGGTGTAGAGGTGAGAACATAAATGGTCTGTTATGGTCTAGTGAGTCATAATTGTAGTGGAGAAAATTATTTTTGTAAGACAGCGGTCGGGGGCTAGATGTAGAAAGATAGTGTATTTATAGGCTAGGGCTGCCATAACAAAGTACCACAAACTGCGTGGCTTACACAACAGAAATTTCCTTTCTCACAATTCTGGAGGCTAGATATCCGAGATCAAGTTGTTGGTAGGATTGGTTCTTTCTGCAGGCTGCGAGGGAGAGCTGTTTCATGCCTCTGTCCTAGTTTCTGGTGGTTTGCTGGCAATCTCTGGCATTTCCTGTAGCTGCCATTTCCCTGTCTCCCCATCATTTGCCCTCTGTATGTGTCCCTTTTCAAATGGTGTTCCTTTTATAAGGACAGCAGTCATATTGCATTGGGGCCCACCCTATTCCAGTATGAACTCATCTTAAGTAATTATTATTATTATTTGAGATAAAGTCTTGCTCTGTCACCCAGGCTGGAGTGCAGTGGTGCGATCTCGGCTCACCGAAACCTCCGCCTCCCGGGTTCAAGCGATTCTCCTACCTCAGCCTTCCAAGTAGCTGGGACTACAGGTGTTCACCACCAGGCCCAGCTCATTTTTGCAGTTTTAGTGGAGACGGGGTTTCATTATGTTGGGCAGGCTGGTCTTAAACTCCTGACCTCAAGTGATTCACCCGCCTCGGCCCCCAAAGTGCCAGGATTACAGGCATGTGCCACCATGCTCGACCATCCTAAGTAATTATATCTGCAACAACCCTACTTTCAAATAAGGTCACATTCTGAAGTGCTGGGGGTTAGGACATCAACATATGGGTTTCTGGTAGGGGAAGAGGGAGGAAAAAATTCAACCCATAACATAGTTTGAGACCACAATGTGAGGGCATTAAAGGACATTTGAGACTTTTACTTGTTCTATGGGTAGCTGTGGAAAGTTTTTGAAGAGAAGAGTAATATGATTGAAGAGCTATTTCAGGAAAATTAATTTGATAGCAGTGCTTTATTAGTCAGAGAGATATGATTGAAAGCTAACTTAAGCTTAAAAGTAATTTTAAGCTTGGGTGCAGTAGCTCATACCTGTAGTCCCAGCACTTTGCGAGGCCAAGGTGGGAGGATCATTTGAATCCAGGGGTTCAAGACCAGTCTGGGTAACATAATGAGACACTGTTTCTACAAATAATTAAAAAAATTAGCTGGGCAAGGTGATGTGAACCTGGTTCCAGCTACTTAGAAGGCTGAGGTAGGTGGATTGCTTGAGTTTGGGTGGTTAAGGCTGAAGTGAGCTGTAATCATGCCACTGCACTCCAGCCTGGGTGACAGAGTGAGACCCTGTCTAAAATTAAAATAATCAAAATTATTGAGGGGAAGAATATGGGGGAACTCACATCAGGGAAGCCTGGAGAATCAGTCTTAGATTCTCACAAGACCAAGTGCACTCCAGGAATCTAGGTAGAGAGATTAGAGAATTGCCATAATACATCACCTTAAATAAATTAGATACAACCATTTGCAATTTTGCATTATGTCTGCTCAGTATTTGTATTTCAAGAGGAAACATGTGATAGTTTATCTTAGGTCATGGATCTGCTTTTGGAGGTTGCAGTTCACCTTGATTAATAGTCTTAGATGCAATGAAGAAAAGATAATTATCTAAAAAAATGGGGGTACTATTACTAAATGAGAAAATGTCCACAATAATGTCCACAACAAAAGTTTAGGGGAAAAGCAAAAGATGGAGCCCGTGAGAGTCTAGCACTTTGGGAGACTGAGGCGGGTGGATCACGAGGTCAGGAGATTGAGACCATCCTGGCTAACACGGTGAAACCTCGTCTCTACTGAAAATACAAAAAATTAGCCAGGAGTGGTGGCACACACCTGTTGTACCAGCTACTCAGGAGGCTGAGGCAGGAGAATTGCTTGAATCCGGGAGGTGGAAGTTGCAGTGAGCCGAGATTGCGCCACTGCACTCCAGCCTGGGTGGCAGAGCGAGACTCCATCTCAAAAAAAAAAAAGTGTCATATGGGGTGATGAGAAATTGGACTAGAGTGAAGAAGATACCATGAGGAAAGTTTTGATAACACCCAAAACCAATTGATAATGACGAGGGTAACCACGTGAGTGATTTAAGGACAATGACAAAAGCAAGGTGGTTTGTTAGGAGGGAAAGCTAGTTTTATGCAAAGGTGCAGGAAGTTTTATTGGTTTTGGCTGCTCACGACCCAAATACTGAAGCCCTACTGTGTTTATTAATTTTATGTGTCAGCTAGACTGGGTCACAGGGTGCCTAGGTTATTGGCTGAACATTATTTCTGCATGTGTCATCGAGAGTATTTCTGGATGAGAGTAACCTTTGAACTGGGGGACTGAATAAAGCAGATTGCCCTCCCCAGTGTGTTTGGGCATCATCCAATTTTTTGAGGGCCTGAATAGAACAAAAAGGTAGAGGAAGGGAGAATTCGCTGTCTCAGTCTCTGTGCCTGACTGATTGAGCTGAGGTATTAGTCTTTTCCTGCCCTCAGGGTAGGACTTGAACCATCAGTGCTCCTGTTTCTCAGGCTCTTGGACTCAGATTGAAACTACACCACCGGCTTTCCTGGGTCTCCAACATGTAAACTGTAAAAATATAAGACTTATTAATTTCCATATATATATCCATCTGTGTAGAATCTGTCTATCTATGTATCTATCTGATATATTTTGCTTTTTTTGGAGAAACCTGACAAATATGTCTACCTCCACCATGGGAGCCAGAAGTTTGTGTTCAGGAGGAGATAATCTCTTTCCAAGCTTCTGCAGACAGTGGCTAGATATGTGACCTAATAGTAGTAGGTATGTGACCTAAGCTAGGTCCATTGGATTTACCCATCTGGAACTTCAGTTCCTGAGGAAGTGACGAAACGGGGTGGTGGATGGTCAGAGACTATTTTTTGCGGCAGAGTTGAGAGTCCAACCAACACTTACTTATGATAGTGTTTGGTGGTGGTGGCATGAGGGCAGCATCTTCAGCAGCCTGGGTCTGTGGTGAGGTGTGCCTTTGTTTTGGCTCCCCTTGGTTTCTGCCTGTTTTCTGAAGTTCATTCTCCAGCCCTCCCATTGATCCTGGGAGCTACCCACATAGCTTTCCAAAAAATTCATTTTCTCCTTCAGCTGAGAGTTTATTTTTTTGTTTGTTTGGAAAGTTGGATGATGATTTACAGAGGCTGCAGTGGGGTCAACAGTGACTGGCATTTTAGTCACGATGAGTGATAGCAAATAGCATGACAGTCACACTGGAATGTCTAGAGCCAGTTGGATAAGCACAAGAAGGGCATAAAAGGACACAGGAATGAAGGCAGATTTGGTTGTTATCTATCTAGATGTGATTAAGGCAGTTATGACAGTGAATGAGCTTGCTGGGGAGAGAGTATGATGAGATAAAAGAATGCCAAGGCCTACTCTTTGGGTTAGCCCACAGTGGGAGAATAGAAGCAAGAAATGAATATCAGCATTCACAAAAGTGGGTGGAAGGATGATATAGTTCAATGATGTAGATGTTAAGGAAGGAGAGAAGTTCAAGGAGAAGCTGAAGGGTCAAACGTCTTGTGAAATGTTCAAAGAGAATGAGAACTAAGTTTATATTTTTTAAATTTGTCAGTTGAAGCATTTAAAACATTTTAAATATGAAAGTAAAAAATACAACCTATGTAGTATGCCGACTAGTTGGCAGGTCCTGTGATAAGCACTTTATGCATTATTGTATGTGAAATAGATAATATTATTTAGTAAAATAATGTGCCTGTGTTCACATGGCCAGTAAGTTGCAGATCTGGAATGAAAATGTGTTTGTAGGACACCCAATTATAGTTAAAGATATGGTTTGACTGTGTCCCCACTCAAAATCTCACCTTGAATTGTAATCCCCATAATCTCTGTGTGTCAAGAAGAGACCAGATGGAGTTAACCGAATGGTGAGGGCAGTTTCCCCTATGCTGTTCTTGTGGTAGTGAGTTCTCACAAGATCTGATGCTTGTATGTTTAGGAGGTCCTCCCGCATTCATTCTCCTTCCTGCTGTTTTGTGAAAAGGATTCCTTGCTTCCCCCTTGCCTTCTGCCATGATTGTAAGTTTCTTGAGGCTTCTCCAGCCATGTTGAACTGTGAGTCAATTAAACCTCTTTCCTTTATAAATTACCCAGTCTTAGGCAGTTCTTTACAGCAGTGTGAAAATGAACTAATATAGTTAATAAGCTTGGCAAAATGACCATAATTTAATGGACACCTTAAACTTGACTGTGTAAGTTCTGTTAAGCCTTTTGATACAACATCTCTGGATATAATATCCCATTCCCTTTGCTGTTGGGTCATTTGTACCTTGTACTACTTAAGTTTCATGCTACTGGAACTTTGCCATTTATAAATGCAGCCAGATATGACTGAGTTTAAAAAACAGGCTCTGATTGCTTTTTGAATATTTGGATTTGAACAATTCTTAGCATCAGAAAATTCACCAAACTTTTGTAAAATATGGAAAATTTTTTTTGTTTTTTCAATTTAGTTGTTTTGACTTAAAAAATTTTTTGTACTCCTTTCAACAGTTTTCTCACAATTTATCAAAAAGTCATCTATGTGATGATTTATTTAGATGTACATATACAGTATTTACATACATGCAAAATTTATATTTGTGACATTTTTAATGCAACATTAAAATTATAAACCTATAAAGAGGTAAAACATCAAGAAGCCATCATTTCCCTTGCCTTTTTCCTCTCCCTGCCTTACTTTCTAGCATGATAACTTGTTCTGGTCCTAACGTTAGACTACCTGAGTTTAACTGTTGGCAGTGCCACTTTTTAAGTGTTTATCTATCAGCAAGATACTCAACCACTCTGAGCTTCCATTTCCTCATCTGGAAGTGAAGATTATAATCCTGCGAGGACTGAAAGAGAAATATTGGGTACAGCCCAGAACAGTGTTCAACTCACACATAGTGGCTCCTCATTAAATGTTGAGTGTCTTTATTCCAGATTATCTTGAACCCTATACAGCAGGCAGAGAAACCTGTTTCCTGGTCTTGGCATGAAGTTTGTTTACATCCTTCAAATTTCTGCTATCATCTCTTCCTCCTGCTGGCTGCTTTGTCTTCTTCATATTTCCACGTTGCATTTTTTCATCAAAATATGACTTAAAAGCATTTCTGTGTGATTAGCCTGATTAACTTCATGAATATGACCATTTCATTAACTCAACAGTTTTCTCAATTCTTAAGCAAATTGTATCTCATAGTCACATGTATTTAAATTTTCTTTGTACGTAAAATTTTATGTGTTTTCGAGTTGTTTTGTCCGCTATTACTTTTTGTTGTTACAACATGGTGGTAAGATAGCTGGATTGGATTTGGGAGACTTAAGTTAAAATTCCTGCTCTGATACTAACTAGCTGTGTTCCTTTGGGCAAATTGCTTATGCTGTCTGGGTCTTATTTTCAACTTCTGGAAAATAGGGGATTGGGCTAACAATAAACATTGAATGGTGTCTGTGTGCTAGGCAATGTATCAAGTACTTTTCGTTACTCTTTACAATGACCTGTGAAATAGGCTCCATAACTATGCTCATTTTACAATATGACCACTGAGGCTCAGACTGGCTGAATACTTTGCCTCGACTTGTTCATCTAACATTTGAAGTTGGACTTTTAGAGCTATAATAAGCCTAGGAGATAATGAATTTCTTGGAATATAAACTGATATTCCGTTTTTTTTTTTTTAGAAAATAATTCTTATACAAAGCAGAACCAATAGTCATGATTACCAGTCCACTGGAAAGTGCTTAGGTCTGCTTTGAGGAATTGAATATAACCAAGCTTTGGGTAAATTTAAAAAACAAACAGACTGATACAGGACTAATATCATTATCAACATTTTGGAAAAATGCAACTTTTTGTTTTTTTTTTAATTTTACTTTAATTAATTAATTAATTTATTTTTATTGTACTTTAGGTTCTGGGGTACATGTGCAAATCATGCAGGATTATTGCGTAGGTACATACATGGCAATGTGGTTTGCTGCCTCCATCTCCCCATCACCTATATCTGGCATTGCTCCCCATGTTGCTTTCAAAAATGTAAAACTCAGACTTTTGAATTCAAAATTCTTTGAGAATTCTTAATTCTTTCTGTGCTTGCAGAACTAGGTCACTGAATAACATGCACGATATTTTTTATTCTTAAGCTTTAAGAAATTATGTTGACATTGGGATAAAGAGTTGTATGTATATCTCAAAAATCTGATAAAGATGGTAAATTGGTGTTTACACAGTCTGAGGAAAATAAACTATTAGAGAACATGAAGCTAGACTATCTCCTACAATTGAACTGGTTAATATATCCATGATGTCAGGAAACTGAGCAAATGTAAGAGGTTTTAAGATATCTACTTTCCTGTCTAACAACCCTCTCTAATGGGAATTAGATAAGAGTCTAATAACTGGATAAGGGTCTGATTGCTTCCAGGAATACTCAAGATTCCAGAGAATTCAAACAAAATATTCACTAATCTGTAGAGCAAAGTGGATTTTCTTTGGCTTGATTTATGGTACCCATCAACATTTCCTAGAATTTGATCTAGAAAACACTGTTTGTGCAATTTAAAGATGTTCCTTGAAACAAGTGTTCTAGGTTTAGATATATTTGGGTAAATCTGAGTGAAGCAAAACTGAAAAAAGCATTTAAATTGTAGTTCTTCTCAGTGTTTAGAATTGAATATGAATTTAATTTTTTGGTTAGCAAATGTTTGTTAAGTACCTTTCATGAGTCAGTAGTAGCCTTTTGGACATAGTAGAAGCATCTTTCCTACTTTTAGGGAAGTAATTTGCAAGCAAATAGTAAGGTATGCAAAATTTCTCATACTTTTGTTTGCTTTTTGCTTTTCAGCAAAATGTCAACAATTTTACTTATTTATTTCCAGATTTAGTGAGATGAAATTAACAAATAAAATTGCATAAATTTAAGGCATGTGACATAATGTTTTGATTTACATATATACTGTGAAATAATTACCACACTTTTTTTTTTTTTTTTTTTTTTGGAGATGGAGTTTTGCTTTTGTTGCCTGGAGTGCAATGGTGCAATCTCAGCTCACTGCAACCTCCATCTCCTGGTTTCAAGCAATTCTCCTGCCTCAGCCTGCCAAGTAGCTGAGATTACAGGCATGCACCACCACACTCAGCTAATTTTGAATTTTTAGTAGGGATGGGGTTTCCTCATGTTGGTCCCTGACCTCAGGTGATCCACCTGCCTCAGCGTCCCAAAGTGCTGAGATTACAGGCACCACACTTTTTTTTGATCACAAGAATATTTCTCTTTTTTTCTCTCACTCAACCAACCTACCTTCCTTCCTTCCTTCCTTCCTTCCTTCCCTCCTTTCTTCCTTCCCTCCTCATTTCCCCTCCCTCCCTTCCTCCCTCCCTCTCTGCCTTCCTTCCTTCCTTCCTTATTCCTTTCCTCCTTCCCTCATTCCTCCTTTCTTTTTCTTTTTTGTTTTTTTGTGGAGCATTTTCAGGGGCTAGCTTTCTAAGGAACATGCTTTGGGTAAAAATAGGACCACATCAATTAATCGATTCCTTGGATATTACCTTTTTCGAGGAAGAACAGTAATTTTTTTGTTTTCCCTCTGAAGTCCCAGATGTTAGAGAGCAAGGCCAGGATGAGCAAGCAATGAGGTAGTTCCAACTGACAACTTTACACGCCAGTGTCCGCAGGAGGCACCCAGCCATGGTGTGGTTCCACTGGAAACATAGGGGCAAGATGAAAAACACAGTACTTGGAAGTAGTGACAATTTTCAGTAGTTTGATATCAACAGGGATGCTGATGGACAATATTGTTATTTAGAAGTTTTCAAAATATCAATTATCCAATCTGAATCTGAATCTGAGGGATTCTGTGGGAACCACATCTTCTTTTCTGCCTGGGATAGAGGAGATACTACCAGGAGACTACTTTGTTCTTTAGGGTTAAAGCACTCCAGGTATCTTTACTCTGTGGAAAAGAACCAACCAGGCAAAGGTGTGAGAGGTGGGAGCGGTGAGAAGAACATGAGTCAGGAACACAAGTTGGAGAGCTGAAATAGTCTCTAACCTAGAAGCCAAGTGTATAGCTTAACTGAAATCTTACATATAAGTGGAAGACCTGCTACCAATAGAACCTTACACACTGTTTTGCAAGATGAGTGACTAGTTTATGGTGCTGGGATAACATTAGGAAAGCATAAGACTGTAACGTTAGATAGACTTGGATCTGAAACTAAGCTGCTTTTCTTTCTGTTGGATGCCTGTGGCCTATAATTACTGTGCTCTCAATTATGCGCATAGGCTCTGTGAAGGTTGCAAAGATGAAACAAACAGGAACACTGTCTTCAAAAAGTTTATGATTTGAATGCGAGATAAGGCACATACTTTTTTCCATGATATAAGGTAAAAAATATCAAAGGAGTGTTATGAAGTTCTATTTAACCCAATTTTTCAGTTAATAATTTCACTCTTTTTGATATTAAGAGGGCCTCTCAGTTTAAAGACTATGTCACAGTAAAATTGATTTCTTAAGAAAAAAATATTTTGTCATCAAGCACATAAAAATTACATCTTCACTTTGGATATATTTCTATTTAATAGCAAGTTTTGATTTATTTGTTAAAATTAGACATTAAACAGTTAATGCTATTTCTAATAATAAACAATGTGAATACTTTGTATGGTACTTTAAAAGTTTCATCCAGATTTTGCATCTATTTTCGAATTTGTTCTCCTTAATAATTAGATCTGGTAAGGAATGTACTAGCATTTATTCTGGACAGATGAGAAAATTGAGGCTTAAGGTCATTGGGCTAAGTTCAGCAAATGAAGCAGAGTCAGAAATAAAACCAGAGTTTATTGGTTTCAATACCTGTACATTTTTTCTTACAGACACTAGTTTCCCACATTTTGGGCTTCTGAGTCTTAAAAAGGCTACAAATTTATTGCAATAGAATAGTAAATCCGTATTATTTTATATGAGAAATTAAAAGACTAAAGAAATTCATTCTCACACATGTATTCACTGTTATTTATCCATGCAGTCAAGATGCTATTGTGAAATATATAGTACAATCTCATTTAAGAGTGTAATTAATTCATAGTTTTTTTGGTCATTAAGCTTTTTCTTTAACCATTATATGGAGTGTCTTTTACTGTTATTATATTTTAATGTGGAGAAAGAATCCTTGCTGTCTCCTTCTCTGGAAGGAAAATCATCAACTGTTTTTTTTTTTTGCATTTTAGGTTTTGGGGTACATGTGAAGAACATGCAAGATTGTTGCATAGACACACATGTGGCAGTGTGATTTGCTGCCTTCCTCCCCTTCACCTATATCTGGCATTTCTCCCCGTGCTATCTCTCCCCAACTCCCCACCCCCCATTGTCCCTCTCCTATTTTCCCGCAACAGACCCCGGTGTGTAGTGCTCCCCTCCCTGTGTCCTTGTGTTCTCATTGTTCAACACCCACCTAGGAGTGAGAACATGCGGTGTTTGATTTTGTGTTCTTGTGTCAGTTTGCTGAGAATGATGGTTTCCAGTTTCATCCATGTCCCTACAAAGGACACAAACTCATCGTTTTTGATGGCTGCATAATATTCCATGGTGTATATGTGCCACATTTTCCCTGTCCAGTCTATCATCGATGGGCATTTGGGTTGGTTCCGGGTCTTTGCTATTGTAAACTGTGCTGCAATGAACATTTGTGTGCATGTGTCCTTATAGTAGAACTATTTATAATCCTTTGGATATATACCCAGTAATGGGATTGCTGGGTCAAATGGAATTTCTATTTCTAGGTCCTTGAGGAATCGCCACACTGTCTTCCACAATGGTTGAACTAAGTTACACTCCCACCAACAGTGTAAAAGTGTTCCTATTTCTCCACATCCTCTCCAGCATCTGTTGTCTCCAGATTTTTTAATGATCGTCATTCTAACTGGTATGAGATGGTATCTCAATGTAGTTTTGATTTGCATTTCTCTAATGACCAGTGATGGTGAGCATTTTTTCATATGTTTGTTGGCCTCATGTATGTCTTCTTTTGTAAAGCATCTGTTCATATCCTTTGCCCACTTTTGAATGGGCTTGTTTGTTTTTTTCTTGTAAATCTGTTTTAGTTCTTTGTAAACTCTGAATATCAGCCCTTTGTCAGATGGGTAAACTGCAAAAATTTTTTCCCATTCTGTTGGTTGCCGAATCACTCTAATGACTGTTCTGTTGCCGTGCAGAAGCTGTGGAGTTTGATTAGGTCCCATTTGTCTATTTTGGCTTTTGTTGCCAATGCTTTTGGTGTTTTGGTCATGAAGTCCTTGCCTATGCCTATGTCCTGAATGGTTTTGCCTAGATTTTCTTGTAGGGTTTTTATGGTGTTAGGTCTTATGTTTAAGTCTTTAATCAATTTGGAATTAATTTTAGTGTAAGGTGTCAGGAAGAGGTCCAGTTTCTGCTTTCTGCATATGGCTAGCCAGTTTTCCCAACACCATTTATTAAACAGGGAATCCTCTCCCCATTGCTTGTTTTTGTCAGGTTTGTCAAAGATCAGATGGTTGTAGATACGTTGTGTTGCCTCCAAGGCCTCTGTTCTGTTCCATTGGTCTATATCTCTGTTTTGGTACCAGTACCATGCTGTTTTGATTACAACTGTTTTAAATAACATGCAAGTTAATCAATTGAAAATGACATTGTAGAGAAATATTTTTTTTTTTTTAAAACAAAACTTCTGGCTAGGTCCAGTGGCTCATGCCGGTAATCCCAGTACTTTGGGAGTCTGAGGCAGGCAGATCACTTGAGGCCAGGAGTTTGAGACCATGCCTGGGCAAAATGGCAAAACCCTGTCTCTACTAAAAATACAAACAAATTAGCTAGGCATGGTGGTCCATGCCTGTAAACCCAGCTACTCTAGTCTAAGGCATGAGAATCGCTCGAACTCAGGAGGCAGAGGTTACAGTCAGCTAAGATCGTGCCACTGCACTCTAGCCTGGGTGACAGAGCGAGACCTTGTCTCAACAACAAAGCAAAACAAAACCAAAAACAAAACCAAAACTTCCTGCTGGTTGCTATTTTGGAAGCCTGCGGTCTCTCTGTAGTTCAAAGCGTGACTTTTAATTTGCTCCCCAAAGCCTGGAATTCTCGTATTGACACAGATGAACAGATTTTCCTTTTGACGAGGCTGTTGAGACAGAATACAAAATTCCTTATTTTTGTAACTGCTCTTAAAATATTATGAAATATTATGATATTTAAGGTTACATGATCCAGAAAACAAAACAAAACAAAAGTTATATTTTACATGAACTAAAGACTAGTTCTGCTACTGTTGTACAAAATGATAAAATCTTTGCAGTTAACTCCTCAATAAAAAGAAACAGGTTTTAAATTAAGGTTTAAAAAAATCTATGTTATCTTGGGCCAGAAGAAAACAATGGCAGACCAGGGAGATGATAAGTGCCCAAGAGATGTGTGAAACAGAAAAGAGAATCATATCAGCCCTCTCAGCCCCTTCTTTCTATCCCCCTCCACACAAATCCCTCATTACCAGGACACTTTTGACTGAAAGAAAATGCTATGAAAATTATATATTTTTAATTTTTAATTTATATCTGGTATATATTGGTCAATCTGCCTGTAAAAAACAGGCATTGGGTTCAGTAAGGTACCTTTCAGAACAGTTAAAGAATTTTTAGTATTCCTCTTCCACTCTCACAGTTGAGCTTTGACTGCTTGTATTAGCAAAATGGTGTGTGAATTTAGTTGATTTCTTGTTCAAAGACAGCAAGAATAAGAAATGCCTTTCAGTATGTGTTAGAGTGATACTTCCATTAACCCTTGTGTTTTAGCTCTTTCAAATCTCTCAGCATTATAGATAAGTGGTTGACAGAAGCAAGTCTTGCCAAATATGCAAATGAGAGAAATAATTACAATAAAAGGTCATTTTATAGAAATGAATGTATTCTGTTTCTTAAGGGAAATAAAAAGAAAATTCAATTTAAAAACATATTTTTTATAAGAATTCATCTGAATATTTATTTTCAAAGTATTTAACATCTTTCCTCAGTTGCTTTTCATGAGGCTCACCATTTCTTGGTAAAGTACTTTTTGTTCCATTTGTTTAATTTTTTTTCTGTGTTGCTATTTCTTACTGGTTAATAACGGGAAAATTTTTAAAAAGATTAAAATAACTTTAAAATGATAAAAATTTATAAAAGAAGAACACTTATTTTGAAAGATGTAAAGTTGACTATTCTGTAGATTAAAAAACAGAGATTTTCTCCCTCATGAAGTGAAGGATATACATGGTGTATTAGTCAGCATTCTCCAAGCAGACAAAACCAATAGGATATATTTATTAATATATTTGTCTATGTCTATGCCTATGTCTATGTCTATGTCTATGTCTATTTCTATTTCTCATCTCTCTATCTACCTATGTATAGGTAGATATAGATAAATATATTAGGGAAAATTTATTAGGGGAATTGGCTCATGTGATCATGGAGGATGAGAAGTTCCAAGACAGCCCTCTGCAAGTTGGATGCTGGAAGCATGGCTCAGTCCAAGTGTAAAGGTCTCAGAACCTGGGAGGCGGGGGGAGGGGAGTGGGGGTGGTGGAGTGGGGGTGCCCACTGATACAAGTCCTGAAGTCCAAAGGCTGAAGAGCCTGGGATTCTGTAGTATGAGGATTGGAGAAGAGTGTATTCTGGCTTAAGAAGAGAGAGAGAGAGATCAATTTGCCTCTCTTCTGTTTTTGTTCTGTCTGGGCTCCCAGTTATTTGGATGGTGTCTGCCTATATTGAGGGTGGATCTTCCCCACATAGTTCACTCAGGAAGCAACCTCACAGACACACTCCTTAAAATAATACTTTACCAGTTCTCTAGCCATTCTTTAATTCAATCAAGTTAATACTTGAAATTAATCATCACACTGAGGTTTCTACAGAAGATTCCAAAAGCACTCAGGAAAATAATTCATTGTTTTTAAGTTAAAAAATATACACACAGTGAGATTTAGTACCCAGAAAAATGGCTGACACAATAACATAGATACAAATTCCCCTCTTTTTAAGAAGTTAATGATGCTAGAACTGACAAACCATGTTTAGAACATTTTATATATTGAAGGAATAGGGAAAGCAGCTGGTAAATTTAAAGAATATAGTTGGAACTATATTTTTCAAGCTTTTAGATGGCTTACTTGGTTTTTATTTATAAAAAATTATATATTATCTAAAACTTTGTACTCTACTTGAGGACAAAGAAAATAGTCAATTCTTGTTATTCGTGGTAAAGTTCTGTAAATACTGAGTTAGCAAATACAAAACTATTACTCCCGGGGAAATACAGAATTAGGTTCCTGAGAGCCTCTGGTCACATTTTCATCAATTGATCAATACATAACCTTGTTTTATGTTCATTTATGTTTAAAAATACCATATTTAATATATATTGCTACTTCATTGACATTGAACTCAGTGGTTGACAGCACTATAACTCATGTCTGAATGAAGCTTCACTAACGTACATATCTTCCATATCTTCTCTGTGAGGCACCTCACAGCCTTCTTGCACTTAGAAACACTAGACAACACTTCAGTATTATGCTTAGGGACCATTTTAATCAGTGAGATTACAAAAAAAGAAAAAAAAGAAAAAAATCAGAAAAACATGGCAGTCAATAGACCACTAAAAACACACATTTATAGTATGACAGCTGAAATAAGAAGGCAGAGATTCACTTTGTTCAACCTCAGCTGGTAGTGTGTGACTCAAATTTTCACTGATCTGTGCATTCCCACAAATGGCTATGAAAATGCTGTGAATAACAATTTGGGGATTACAAATGAATTTTAGGGAGTAGGCTAATTTGAAAATATGGAATTTTGAATAAATGAGATTGACCATATCTTGTTCACCTTTGTGTCACTACTGACTGTAATATTTTCTGTCATGTAATAGAAGTTCTATATATACATACATATATTGAATAAATGTAAATAGTGTTCTTTAATTTTAAATGAACCTCACTGTATTGTCCTCTTTTGTTTTATGCTTTTGAGAAGTTTGTGATAGTCTGTAAATATTTGGTTAGTTTTCAAATGTGAACATTTTATAACAATATAAATGCTTATTTTGTTAGGCTTACATTTCTCTTTGGAACTTTGAAGATATTGGTCCCTTACCTTTGGCATTTAAAATTAAAAAACATTCTGATGCCACTACAAATCTCAGTTTTTGTGGTGTTAATGTCCCTCCCCTTCTTTGAAAGCTTTTAGGATTTTTTTTTTGCTTGAAATTCTGAAAATTTATAATATATATTTAGACTCTTCATAGTAGAATGTTCATATCTTTTGTCAGTTTAGGGAAATTTTCTTCTATTTCTTTGGTTGTTTCTTCTCCATTCTTTGTTATTATTTCTGAAAATCCTATTAGATATGTTCTAAACCTCTGAATCCAGTTGATGTATTTCCTGAAGTTTTAAAAATATATTCCTCTTTGTCCTTTTATATTATGTTCTGGGAGCATAAGTTGACTTACATATCCAACTAACATATTTATTTTCAGCTATATTTATTACACTGTTTAGTCCGTAGTTTAAAAAATTATATACATATTCATTCTGAATTGTTTTATATATGGCATGAAGGGTACACCTTCATCTATTTGTGTGTGAATATCTAGTTGTCCCAGCACCATTTGTTGAAATGACTATTCTTTTCCCATTCAATAGTCTTGGCACCCTTGTCAAAAATCAGTTGACCATAAATGTAAGGGTTTATTTCTGCACTCTCAATTCTATTTCGTTGATCTGTCTTTCCTTACATCATACTACACTGTCTTGTTTACTGTAGGTTTGTTTGAAGTTTTGATATCAAGAACATCTTCAACTTAGTTCTTCTTTTTTAACATTGATGTGACTTTTCTAGTTCCTTACATGTTCATATAAATTTTAGAATCAGCTCATCAGTTTCTGCAAAAAAAGGCAGCTTGACTTTTTTTTTGAAATGGAATCTCAGTCTGTCACCTAGGCTAGCGCACAGGGGTGTGATCTCGGCTCCTTGCAATCTTCACCTCCTGGGTTCAAGCAATTCTCCTGCCTCAGCCTACTGAGTAGCTGGGATTACAGGTGCACACTCTATGCCCAGCTAATTTTTGTATTTTTAGTAGAGATGAGATTCACTCTGTTTACCAGGCTGGTCTCAAACTCCTGAACTCAAGAGTCTTCAGCTTTCCAAAGTTCTGGGATTACAGGGGTGAACCACAGCGCCCAGCCTGCAGCTTAGATTTTGATAGGAATTACACACAATCTGTGGATTAATTTTGGGAGTATTATCATGTTAACAATACTAAGCCTTCCAAATTCATAAATAAGTGGTGATTGTGGACATCTTTATCTTATTTCTAATTTTAGGGGGAAAACATCCAGTCTTTCACTATTAAGTATAATGTTAACTCAGGATTTTTTTTTTTTTTGTAGAGTCTATTTATCAGATTAAGGAAGTTTCTCTCTATTCCTAATTTGTTGAGTGTTTTCACAATGACTGGGTACTGAATCTTATCCAATGTTTTTTCTGTATTTACTGAGATGACCAAGTGATTTTTGTCCTTTTTGCCTATAATATAGTGTTGTATATTGATTAATTTTTCTGCATTAAAGCAAACATGCATTCCTATGATAAAATCTGCTTGGTCATAATTGTATTCTTGGCCTCCAACATATATATATATATTTTTTTAAGATACAGGTTCTCACTGTCACTCAGGTTGGAGTACAGTAGTGCACCTCAAATGCCTGGGCTTTGGTCATCCTGCCAACTCAAATTCCCAAGTAGTTGGTGTAAGGGTTTGTTAGGTTCTTGCCGAGTTTAAAATGAAGAAACTGAGGCCAGCACGAGAAGATCCAATGCGAAGAATTTATTCGGCTCCCGGTCGAGGTTCTGTGGTCCAACGGGAGTGGGGGCCGGAGAAGTCGCACGGACTCCTCTCAGACGTGAGGTTTTATAGGGAGTGGAGGCGTTCGATTGGTTGTGGGAAAGCATGGTGTGGGCAAGGCAAGACTGCTGTTGGGTAGAGTTACAAGACTTCGTTTGCATACAAGAGTCGGTTGCTATTGGCTAGAGTTACAAGACTTCATTTGCATTTTTGTGGGGTTTTTTTAAGGGAGAGCTAGGCTGTGCGAGGGAGTGGATGTGTCTGAGCTCCCGGGGGTGGGGGGGTCTGAGCTCCCGGCGAGGAGACCGGCCTTACGGTTGGGACCATCAGCATGAACCACCATGCCTAGTTAATTTTAATTTTAATTTTTTTTTGGTAGAGCCAGGGTCTTGCTACATTGCTAGGGCTGATCTTGAACTCCTGGCCTCCTGCAATCCTCCTGCCTTTCTCTCAAAATGTTGGGATTACAGGTGTAAACCACCATGCCTGGCCTTTCTTCTTTTTAACATAGCCATTTGTAGGTATAAATTTCTCTCTAAATAGTACTTTAGCTGCTATGTTGCATTTTTACCTTCATTAACCCCAAAGTATTTTCTAATTACATTGTGAATTCTTTTTTGACCAGTAGATATTTACAGTATGTTAATTTTCATATATTTGTAAAATTTTCTTCTTCTTTTTTTTTTTTTTTTGGGGAGTTTCTTTTTTTTTTTTTTTATTGCATTTTAGGTTTTGGGGTACATGTGAAAAACATGCAAGGTTGTTGCATAGGTACATATGTGGCAGTGTGATTTGCTGCCTTCCTCCCCTTCACCTATATCTGGCATTTCTCCCCATGCTATCCCTCCCCAACTCCCCACCTCCCTCTATCCCCCCTCTCCCCCCTCTCCCCCCCAACAGACCCCAGTGTATAGTGCTCCCCTCCCTGTGTCCTTGTGTTCTCATTGTTCAACACCCACCTATGAGTGAGAACATGTGGTGTTTGATTTTCTGTTCTTGTGTCAGTTTGCTGAGAATGATGGTTTCCAGGTTCATCCATGTCCCTACAAAGGACGCGAACTCATCATTTTTGATGGCTGCATAATATTCCATGGTGTATATGTGCCACATTTTTCCTGTCTAGTCTATCATCGATGGGCATTTGGGTTGGTTCCAGGTCTTTGCTATTGTAAACTGTGCTGCAATGAACATTCGTGTGCATGTGTCCTTATAGTAGAACGATTTATAATCCTTTGGATATATACCCAGTAATGGGATTGCTGGGTCAAATGGAATTTCTATTTCTAGGTCCTTGAGGAATCGCCACACTGTTTTCCACAATGGTTGAACTAATTTACACTCCCACCAACAGTGTAAAAGTGTTCCTATTTCTCCACATCCTCTCCAGCATCTGTTGTCTCCAGATTTTTTAATGATCGTCATTCTAACTGGTATGAGATGGTATCTCAGTGTAGTTTTGATTTGCATTTCTCTAATGACCAGTGATGATGAGCATTTTTTCATATGTTTGTTGGCCTCATATATGTCTTCTTTTGTAAAGTGTCTGTTCATATCCTTCACCCACTTTTGAATGGGTTTGTTTTTTTTCTTGTAAATCTGTTTTAGTTCTTTGTACATTCTGGATATAAGTCCTTTGTCAGATGGATAGCTTGCAAAAATTTTTTCCCATTCTGTTGGTTGTCAGTTCACTCTAATCATTGTATCTTTTGCTGTGCAGAAGCTCTGGAGTTTAATTAGATCTCATTTGTCTATTTTGGCTTTTGTTATGAATGCTTTTGGTGCTTTAGTCATAAAGTCCTTGCATATGCCTATGTCCAGAATGGCTTTGCCTAGGTTTTCTTCTAGGGTTTTTATGGTGTTAGGTCTTACGTTTAAATCTCTAATCTATCTGGAGTTAATTTTAGTGTAAGATGTCAGGAAGTGGTCCAGTTTCTGCTTTCTGCACATGGCTAGCTAGTTTTCCCAACACCATTTATTAAACAGGAAATCCTTTCCTCATTGCTTGTTTTTGTCAGATTTGTCAAAGATCAGATGGTTGTAGATGTGTGGCTTTGTCTCCAAGGCCTCTGCTCTGTTCCATTGGTCTAGATCTCTGTTTTGGTACCAGTACCATGCTGTTTTGATTACTGTAGCCTTGTAGCATAGTTTGAAGTCAGGTAACATGTCTCTAGCTTTATTCTTTTTGCTTAGAATTGACTTGGCTATGTGGGCTCTCTTTTGGTTCCATATGAAGTTTAAGGTGGTTTTTTCCAGTTCTGTGAAGAAGGTCATTGGTAGTTTGATGGGGATAGAGTTGAATCTATAAATTACATTGGGCAGTATGGCGATTTTCATGATATTGATTCTTCCTAACCATGAGCATGGAATGTTTCTCCATCTGTTTGTGTCCTCTGTTATTTCCTTGAGCAGTGGTTTATAGTTCTCCTTGAAGAGGTCATTCACATTCTTTGTTAGTTGTATTCCTAGGTATTTTATTCTCTTTGTAGCAATTGTGAATGGCAGTTTGTTCTTGATTTTGCTCTCTTTAAGTCTGTTATTGGTGTATAGGAATGCTTGTGATTTTTGCACCTTGATTTTATATTCTGAGACTTTGCTGAAGTTGCTTATCAATTTCAGGAGATTTTGGGCTGAGACAACGGGGTCTTCTAAATATACAATCATGTTGTCTGCAAATAGAGACAATTTGACTTCCTCCTTTCCTAATTGAATACCCTTTGTTTCTTTTTCTTGCCTGATTGCTCTGGCTAGAACTTCCAATACTATATTGAATAGAAGTGGTGACAGAGGGTATCCTTGTCTAGTGCCAGATTTCAAAGGGAATGATTTCAATTTTTGCCCATTCAGTAGGATATTGCCTGTGGGTTTGTCATAAATAGTTTTTATTATTTTGAGATACATTCCATCGATAACTAGTTTATTGAGAGTTTTTAGCATAAAGGCCGTTGAATTTTGTCAAAGTATTTCTCTGCATCTACTGAGACAATCATGTGGTTGTTGTGTTTAGTTCTGTTTATGTGGTGAATTATGTTTATAGACTTGCGTATGTTGAACCAGCCTTGCATCCCCAGGATGAAGCCTACCTGATTGTGATGGATAAGCTTTTTGATGTGCTATTGCAGTCGGTTTACCAGTATTTTATTGAAGATTTTTGCATCTACGTTCATCATGGATATTGGCCTTAAGTTTTCTTTTCTTGTTGAGTATCTGCTGGGTTTTGGTATGAGCATGATGTTGGTCTCATAAAATGATTTGGGAAGGATTCTCTCTTTTTGTATTGTTTAGAATAGTTTCAGAAGGAGTGGTACCAGCTCCTCTTTGTATGTCTGGTAGAATTTGGCTGTGAACCCATTTTGGTTGGTAGGCTATTAATTGCTACCTCAACTTCAGCCCTTGTTATTGGTCTGTTCAGGGTTTCAACTTCTTCCTGGTTTAGGCTTGGGAGGTTGCAAGTGTCTAGGAATTTAGACATTTCTTCCAGGTTTACTGGTTTATGTGCATAGAGTTGTTTGTAGTAATCTCTGACGGTGGTTTGTTTTTCTGTGGAATTGGTGGTGATATCCCCTTTATCGTTTTTATTCCATCTATTTGATTGTTCTCTCTTTTCTTTTTTATTAATCTGGCTAGTGGTCTGTCTATTTTGTTGATCTTTTGAAAAAAACAGCTCCTGGATTTATTGATTTTTTGAAGGGTTTTTTGTGTCTCTATCTCCTTCGGTTCTGCTGTGATCTTAGTTATTTCTTGTCTTCTGCTAGGTTTTGAGTTTTTTTGATCTTGCTCCCCTAGCTCTTTCAATTTTGATGATAAGGTGTCAATTTTAGATTTTTCCTTGCTTCTCATGTGGGCATTTATTGCTATAAATTTCCCTCTAGACACTGCTTTAAATGTGTCCCAGAGATTCTGGTACCTTGTGTCTTCATTCCCATTGGTTTTGAAGAACATTGTTATTTCTGCCTTCATTTCATTGTTTATCCAGGCAACATTCAAGAGCCAGTTGTTCAGTTTCCATGAAGTTGTGCGGTTCTGAGTTAGTTTCTGAATTCTGAGTTCTAATTTGATTGCACTGTGGTCTGAGAGACTGTTTGTTATGATTTCCATCCTTTTGCGTTTGCTGAGGAGTGATTTACTTCCAATTATGTGGTCAATTTTAGAATAGTTGCGATGTGGTGCTGAGAAGAATGTATATTTTGTGGATTTGGGGTGGAGAGTTCTGTAAATGTCTATTAGGTTTGCTTGGTCAAGGTCTAAATTCAAGTCTTGGACATGCTTGTTAATTTTCTGTCTTGTTGATTTGTCTTATATTGACAGTGGAGTGTTAAAATCTTCCACTGTTACTGTGTGAGAGGTAAGGTGCTCTTTTTTTTTTTTTTTTTTTTTTTTTGAGATGAAGTCTCACTCTGTTGCCCAGTCTGGAATGCAGTGGCATGATCTTGGCTCACTGCAATCTCTGCCTTCCAGGTTCAGGCAATTCTCCTCCCTCAGCCTCCTGAGTAGCTGGGATTACAGGCATGTGCCACCACGCCCAGCTAATTTTTGTATTTTTAGTAGAGACAAGGTTTCACCATGTTGGTCAGGCTGGTCTGGAACTCCTGACCTTGTGATCCACCTGCCTCAGCCTCCTGAAGTGCTGGGATTACAGGCGTGAGCCACCGCGCCCAGCCAAGGTACTCTTAATATCCTTTTATTTCAGCCTAAATTACTTTTTTTAGTATTTATTTCAGGGCAGTTCTGCTTATGATAAATTCTCAGTTTTTGTTTATCTAGGAATGTCTATTTCTCTTTCATTTTGGAAGGATAATCTTAGTGGATGTGGAATTCTTGGCTGACCTTTTTCTTTCAGCATTTTGAATATATTATTTCATTGCCTTCTGGCCTCCATGGTTTCTGATGAAAAATGAGCTGTTCATCTTATTCAGGCTCCCTTGTGAGTGATGAGTTGCCTCTTTGTTGTTGCTTTCAAGATTCTGCTTTTGACATTGTCTTTCAAAAGTTTAATTTTGGTGTATTTAGATATGGATCTCTTTATGTTTATTCTAGCTAGAGTTTATTATAATTTTTAAATGAGTAGGTTAATGTTTTTCATTAATTGCAGGAAGTTGTTGGTAATTATTTTTACGCCTTATCTTTTCCTTCTCTTTCTTCTCCTTCTGCAACTTTCATTATGTGCACACTCAATGGTGTCCCCCTTGATGGTTTTCATTCAGGTTTCTTCCTATTCCTCACACTGAATAATTGCACTTGACCTATTTTCAAGTTTCCTGATTTTTTTCTTCTCTCATCTAAAATATGCTGTTGAGCCCCTATAGAGAATCTTCTTTCCAGTTACTGTATGTTGCAAGCTAAGAGTTTCTGTGTGATGCCTTTTTGTACTTTTAATCTATTTATATTCTCCACTTGGTGAGATGTTGTTCTCATGCTTTCCTTTAAATTTGTGATGTGATTTCCCTTAGTTCTTTGAGCATATTAATGATAGCTGTGTGCATTAAAGAGTTAATTCAGTGGGCTTGGGATGTTCAAATATTGCATATTACAAAGAAAATATTGACCCTTGACTGGCTCCTGGGAGATAATCTCTAATCTCTCAGAATATCCTACTTGATAAGATTGTCTTTGTATACCTGGGACCTTGAGCCAATCCGGATAGATTATGCTAGCCATATGTTTCATAGTGAATGCCTACTTTTGTTTGCCTGGGGCTGTAGGCTATGCTGTATCAGCTTGACCACTGTGAGGAGGTGCTGGAGACTAAGTAGGTAAGATCAGTCACATGGGTGCTTCATGTCTACATGATTAATTCCCAGTGAAAACCTGGAACTCCAAGGCAGGGGTTTGCTTCTCTGGTTGGCAATACTTAGATGCACACTGTCATAGGTCATTGCTGTGAGAATTAAGCTCTGATTGTATGACTCCACTTGGAGTGGACAACTGGAAACTTGGACCTTGCAGCTTTTGGACTATGCTGTATGTGCTTTTCCTTTTTCTGACTTTAATCTGTATCCTTTCTATTTAATAAACCGTACTCATGAGAAAGACAGCTTTCCTATGTTCTATGAGTTCTTCTAGTAAATCACTGAATCTGAAGGCAGTCTTAGGGATCCGCGGTCCACTTTATTTCATAGGTAAAGTGGATTCAACATCTTTACCTAAGAATCCAAAGTCTGGGCTTCCTCAGGGACAATTTCTATTGATTGCCCTTTTCCCACATTTATGGACCACACTTTCCAGTTTCTTTTCATATGTCATAACTTTTGGTTGAAAATTGGATATTTTAAACAATATAATATGGCAACTCTGAAAATCAGAGCCTGCCTTTTTCCTTCCCCATGGTTTGTTGTGGTTTATGTTGTTTTTGTTGCTCTTGCTCTGTATTTATTGGTGATTTTTGTTGAACAAATTCTGTAAGGTCAGTATTTTTTGCCATGTGTGGCCTATTAAGTCTCTGCTCAGTTAGTTTGGTGAGCTAGACTATTAAGTCTCTGCTCAGCTAAGACTGGGATTTCCTTGAACCCTTCAAACCTAGTGGTTCCACCAGCCTTTGCCAAAGGGTTATGCACATGTTTTGGCACAATATTCAGGTAGTTCAATTTTGCTTTTGTCTTCACTTCCTGCTTGCACAGATCCTCAGGTTCCAGCAGAGGTCAGAGAAAGGGGCCTTCGCAGTTCTTTCCTGGGCATCTGCACAGCCCTGTGCATGTAGTTTATCTTCTAGATTCATAGGCATATGATGGTGCCTTCTTAAAGTTTCCTGTGGACACTCATGACTCAGCATTTAAATTTGTTTTTAGAAAAGTTATTTAGTTAGCTTCTTGTTTACTTGCCTGTGCTGTTAATTCTAATTCAGACACCTATGACATTAAAAAATTGTCACTGATTTTTGTTTCAACAAATGGTCTGGGGAAAAGGCAACAACTAACAGCTCCAGGTGAGGTCAAACAAAGACAAGTTCTATAAGTGGAGGTTTCTAGGGAGCTGCTAGAATTACAATAATGCTCTTCTAATGAAGATTTGCTGGAGACTCTAAGCATGTTCTGCCTCATCCACTGGCTGTTGGCTGTTTTTCACAGGTGTTACAGTTGCAAGGCTGTTGGTTTTCAAAGCTACTGTGGCACTAGGGATAGGATGAGGGGAATAGGGCAAGTTAAAACAGCACAAAGCTTACATTCTTACTGAGCTTTGATCATTTTTGCTTAATGAAAACTCCTTGGCTTGTCTTAAGCCTTTCTCTAATTTCCAGAGTTCTGAAATATTAATTTTGATAATTTTTTGCCAGTGTTCTCATTGCTTTTATGTAGAAGCTCACTTTCAAAGGTCCTTATTCTGCTGTCCCAGAAATGTTTCCCCTACTCTTCTGTTTTTGTTTTTGCTGTTGTTTATTAGAAGCATTTAGAGACTCTTCTCTGTTCATCTTTGTGTTGGAAGAAATCCTTTTTGCTTCAGTATGAGTGATGATTTTCGTTATGAAATTTTGTGATTATGGGTGAAAGGCAAGATGTGTACATAAGTAGGTTATGCTGGACTTATGGATATGCGGGCCTGGGTGGATCTACAAACCCCAATCACTACACTAACTCTCTCTCACAGGAATTTTCACAGGTCAAAGTAGCGAACTTACTGTTTATTATTCAACACAAAGAAGTATGGAGGAAGGGAGGACTTGCACAGCTGCTCTGATTGCTGTTCTCCCATTAGTTACCCTGATGAGAGCTGGAGGCTTTCTGCTCTTTGTACCATTGTATCTGAGCCAGAACACTGCTAGGACTTCCACAGCACTCTTCCTCAGAGTGCATTTTGTTTCATGGTTCCCTTGTTAATCTGATCCCTTTGGTTTTTATCTTTCGGTGATTCCTCCAAATTTCTGCTCCACTGATGATGTGCTCACTTCTGGTCCATTGATATCAAAATAATTTCTTCATCCTTTTCCATTCCTTCTCCCTTTCATCTTACTCTTCTTCTTTTTTTAATCCTCCACCTTCTCCTCTTCCTCTCTCCCTCTTCTTCCTATATATTTTTTCCTGTGATTTCTATAGATTGGGATGGATAGGAAGGAGAAATTGGCCTTGTTCATCATCTTAATCCAAGCCTTTGCCCTATGTATAACAGTGAATTGTAAGGAACTTCTAAAATGAGGAATGATTAACTAAATTGAAGTACACCTACATAATGACACATTGTACAACCATTAAATAGATATGTTCAATAAATGCTTAAAACCATGCAAAATTTGAGTGATGCAAGAAATATGAAAAGCAACATTTAAGACTGTATTTATAATATAATCACATTAATTAACAAAAGAAAGCATGATTAAATTCCCAGGAAGAAGAACTGGATGAAATATGCCACAATTCTAATCAAACATCAGGAGTATAATATTAAAATATGTAGCCTATCCCTTTGAAGATTAGTTAGTGGCTAAGTTTAGTTAGTGGTTAAGCCAAGGCTTGTAACTCCTTACAGGCTCTGGTCCCTAGGCAATCTGTGGCTTCATTTTGGACTTTCTCCCCCTTGCTCTCTCAGCGACAGACACACTGGCTTCCTTTCTTGTTCTTCGGACACATTGAACTTGCTTCTACCTCAGGGCCTTTCCCTTACTGTTTCCTATGCATGATTCATCATTTCCTCAGGTATCCTTGTGGCTTAGTTCCTTATTTCATTCAGGTTTCTAATCTAATGTTACCTTATCAGACTATCCTATAAAATATAGCATCTCTGTCCTCACTATCACTTTCTGTCCCCTTACATTGTTTTATCTTCATAATACATTACTATCTCAATATGTTTATTTTTTTCCCCTTGGTACATGTAAATGTTACACAAACAGCAACTTTGTTTTGTTTTCTACTCTATTTTCAGAACAATGCCTGGCCCATAGTAGACACTTAATCAATGTTTGTTAAATGAATAGTTTTATGAATGAATGTCTGACATAAAATAGGCAACCTGTTATTTTAGTCTATTATTTTAATTAAAAAATATATCTGGGCCCTAACTTCCTATTGAAACATATTAGATAATGATGAGTGCTGTGGAGAAAATAAAGCAGGAAGAAGAAAGGGTGTTTTGGAAAGGGCATTAGTAGTATTGGTATAATATTTTAAATAAGGTGGTTAAAGATGACTTCAATGAGAAAGTGGCATCCGAAATGAGATAATCTGGGGAATGAGCATCCTTAGCAGCGAGCACAGCAGGTGCAAAGGCCCTGAGGCTCATGGGTGCCTGATATATTTGAGAACAGCAAAGAAGCTAGTGTGGGTGGAGTGGAATGATCAAGATGGGGAGTCTAAGGAGATCGATTTCAGTCAGGCAAAAGGAAGGAAATTAGACAGAGCTTTGCAGGACATTGTAAGGGCTTTGGCTTTTACTGTGAATGAAATGAGGAGCTATTGGACAGTTTTGAGCAGAGGAATGAGGTGATGTGATTTATGCTTTAAAACGATTCATGTGATTTATGTTTACGGAACAGGCTTGTCACAAAAGAGCAACTGTTTGTTTTTAATTCATCTTAGATTTCAGATGCCTGACATCTTGAAGAGAAACACCGAGCAGGCAACAGGATATAAAGTCTGGAATCCAGAGGAGAGGTCTGGGCTGGAGATATTAATTTGGGAATTGTCAGCACATAGATGGTGTTTAAGGTAATAAGTTTGGATGAAATCACTTAAGAGTGAGTGAAGATGGGGAGGAGGTCCAAAGATTGAGACCTGGGGCTCCAACATTAAAAAGAACCAGCAAAGCAGGCTGAGAAGGATCACCCTGCAAAGCAGGAAGACAACCAGAAGAATGGGATGTCCCAGAAGCCAAGAGAAACAAGTACTGGAAGGATGAGGGAATGGTCATTTGTGTGAAATAGTGCAGGACCGGCATGTGTGAAGAAGAGAGAAGAGAGAAGTATTTGGAGGGTATATTCCTTTGTTTTAGCCAAGAAGGTTTTCTTTCCTCCCAGAGTCTCTGTAAGTTCAGCCATGTGGTGACGTAAGGTGATGGGCTGGGTTGGGCGCTATGGCTGACTTGTTTTTGGTATGTGTAATCTCCCTGTTCCTACTCTGCCACAATTACTGATGATCCTGGCGAGCAACATTTCCATGGGGAAGTTTGCATTTGCTATGTCTGGCTTGTACACAAGTAAATACAAATGCTGCTTTATCAATTTACAGTACAGTTGCTCCATGGCCAAAAGCTAAGTTGGAAGTCTGCCTCTCATTGCCTTCAGGATAAAGGTCAAACTTGGAAGCATGCCATATTTTCCTTCAGGAGATGGCTTTACATCTTACCATCCTCCCACTTCTTCACCTCCCCTACCACCCACCACCTCTCTTCCCTGCCACGCACCCCTATGCTCCTTTCACGCTGGACTGCTTGCTGTTCTCTAGGGACATTGTGCCTGTGCCTCTTCATAGATGGTATTTCTTAGGCTTGCCATGTCCGTCTCTGCTTTCCTTCTCAGGAAAGTACCTCTGATGTTTTGAAGTGCAGTTCATGTGAGATTCTACTGTGAAACCTTCCTGATCCCCAGGCTGAAGTACTTCTTCTTTTCTCTGCTTCACCTTCTTTTGATGTATTTCCACTATAATCTTCAGTTATTCAACCCAACATTAGTCTGGATGTTGCTGGGAATGTATTTTGTAGATGGGATTAACATCTACCATCAGTTGACTCTAAGGGGAAACTGTTTCAAATAATTGGGGTGAACCTGATCCAATAAATTGAAAGGCCTTAAAAACAGAACCCAGGTTTTCCTGACAAAAACGAAACTCCATCCGTAGACTGTAGCATCAGCTTCTGCAGGAGAGTTTCCAGCCTGCCCTTCCTGACATCCTGCCCTACAGATTTCAGACTTGCCTAGCCAGGCCATTGTGTGAAATTGTGTTAGCCATTTCCTTGCAATAAATCTCTCTCTCTCTCTTTCTTTCTCTGTACACCACACATGCACACACGCATGCACACACACATGTATGTGTACATATACATACATACACAAATCCTACTAGCTGTATTTCTCTGGTGGAACCCTGACTGATACAGTGAACAAGTAAAAAAAGTGACTATAAAAGGAGACAAAGAGAAAGAAAATATCCGAGTAAAGGGAGGGAAGAATGTAATTCATAATAGAAAATATGTAGAAGGGCTGAAGAGTGGAAACATCAAAGGAATTGAAGTGTTAATTGTCATCCTTTAAGACCCTGCTTAGATGCTTCCTCATCTACACAATCTTCCTTTTCCTAAGCATTCTTATTCTCTCTTGCCTCTTGCCACCTGTCATAACACAAGTATTAAAATTTCATGTTGATATGTTTGTGATTCCTGTTCTGTGAGTTTAAGATCTCAGAGGATAAATTCATCTTTCTATCCCTAGCACCTAGCTCAGTGCTTGGCTTATGATAGGGGCAGAATAAACATTGGATGATAAGTGAATGAGAGTTTGCAGCCTTAGGTTCTCACAGATGCTCAGCTTAGGGCAGCCCATATACCAGAGAAGGTTTTCTGGAGGAAGTATCCTGAGTACCAACAGAGGGAAACCACAGCAGTTCCAGCTCTTTCCCTCCATGTATTCATTGGCACCTTCAGGAGCACATGATTTGCTGGGTCTCCTTCCCAGTATGTTGTGGTCCTACCAACATACTTCCAGTGCCCTTGTAAATGGCACTCAGTGCCTCCTACTTGAGACTTACTTTACGGAAAGATCCACAGGCCACTTAATACACTGCGGCAACTCTCATAAGGGCATCCGAGTTGAAGGGCTTGTGGATATTTCTATCTTCATTAAAGACTTTTCCTGGGCTCCTTTCATCCTTCTTTTTGTTGGCACCAAAGTCTGAATCATCTCTGGAACACACAGATGTGCTGGATGCTTGTCCTCTGTGCAAGATGAGATGCAAGAACCCTTTCCTGCAGAAAGGAGAAAGCAGAGGTTCTTTTGGAGGCAGAGGACTCTCTATGGATGCTCTGGGGCAGTCCACATAGTGACTTCCTCTTACAGATGGATTTTTCCCTTTGACAGCCTGAGAGTGTGTCTTACTTGCTGGGAACTTGCATAGAAAGGGGGATGCTAGACTGCTTCTTTCTCTGATAGGAATCTACAGCTTTTGAGGCTATTTTGTTATGTCTGCCTCTCATCGCTTCTTTGTTGGAAGTGAAAGAGGAACCTCATGATTATTTATTGAATAGAGAATTGTTGAAAGAACTAAAATTGATAGTAAACATGAAAATACAGTATAAATGGAGAAATGGCTGATACTGGGGCAAGGAATAATACATAATGAGCCTGGGACATTCATTTTACAATGTCAAGAAGTAAGGAAATTCTGAAAAACAAAACAAGACAAAAATCAAACCCACATCGATGTGTGTGTCAAAGGGGCACAGGAGTCAATTTAGAGAGCCATCAATGGCCAAAGAGGGAACAATTTGAGCAACAAAGTAAATAAGATAAATTTGAGCAACAAAGTAAATATAATAGCAATAAAATAAAATAGGACCACAGCCCAATGTACAAAATAAACATACATGAGTCCACACTGATTAGATATATTATTTAATAAATAAAAAGAATGGTAGAGAAGAGACAAATCTCCCATGCAGAAGAATTTCAAATAAATCATGTAGATTCTTCATCCTAAAGTGGGGGAACATAATCCTTCATTCCTTGAATGTGGGCTGGACATAATAGGTCCCAAAATGTAGAGACAGTGTGGAAAGAGGCAGAAAAGAATAACTTTACAGTGGCTCAACCTGACAAGCATTGCTTCAGCTAGGTGATCAAGGTTAACATCAATAGTGATGTCATGTTGATAGTATGTGCCTTGGCTATGATGTAGTAAAAAATGACCTTTTGTCTCTGTGGTCTTCCTCCAAATATGTGTAACTACAGCGTAATCATAAGAAAAACATCATACAATTCGAATACAGGATCATTCTTCAATATACCTGACCAGTATTCCTCAAAATTGTCAAAGTCATCAAAAATAAGGAAAGTCTGAGAAACTGTCACCACCAAGGAGAGCCTAAAGAGACTTCATGACTGAATGTGATGTGATATCCTGGATGGAATCCTGGAACAACAACAACAAAAGAACATTGGATAAAAACTAAGGAAACCTAAATAAACTATGCACATTAGTTAATAATAATGTGTCAATATTGATTCATTAATTGTGCCATACTAATATAAGATGTTAATAACAGGAAAAAATGTGTGTCAGAGAGGTTATTTGGGAACACTACTATTTGCTAAATTTCTCTATAAATCTAAAACTCTTCTAAAAATCCAATTTTATTTTTAATTTTAATGGGTACATAGTAAGTATTTATGGGTTATATATGATATTTTAATAACAGGGCATATAATGTGTAATAATCACATTAGGGTAAATGGGTTATTCATTGCCTCAAACATTTATCCTTTGTATTGCAAACAATCCAATTATACTTTTAGTATTTCAAAAAATACAACTAAATTATTATTGACTATAGTATTTGTGCTATCAAATACTAGATCTTATTAATTCTTTTAAACTATTTTTTTGTACCCATTATCCATTCCTATTTGCTCCCTAAGCCCCTCACTACCCTTCCCATCCTCTGGCAACCATCCTTCCTTATCTCCATGAGATCAATTGTTTTAATTTTTGTTCTCACAAATACACGAGAACATGTGAAGTTTGTTTTTCTGTGCCTGGCTTATTTTACTTAACATAATGACCTCCAGTTGCATCCATATTGTTGCAAATGACAGGATCTCATTCTTTTTTATGGTCAAATAGTACTTCATTGAGTCTATGTACCACATTAAAAAAAATCCATTTGTTGATGTTTCCAAATTTTCACTATTGTGAATAGTGCTGCAATAAACATGGGAGTGCAGATATCTCTTCGATATCATTATTTCCCAGCAGTGGGATTACTGGATCATATGGTAGCTCCATTTTTAGTTTTTTGAGGAATCTCCAAACTGTTCTCCATGGTGGTTGTACTAAATTACATTCCCACCAACAGTGTATTAGGGTTCCCTTTTCTCCACATTCTCACCGGCATTTGTTATTGCCTGTCTTTTGGATAAAAGCATTTTAACTGGGGTGACATTTTAAAAAATCTATTTTAATTATGAGCGAAACCTAATTAAACTAAAGAGCTTCTACACAGCAAAAGAAACTATCAACAGAGTAAACAGACAATCTGTAGAATGGGAGAAGACATTTGCAAGCTCTGCGTCTGACAAAGGTCTAATATCTGGAATCTATAAGGAACTTAAACAATTTAACAAGCAAAAAATAAATAACCCCATTGTAAGATGGGCAAAAGACACCAACAGACACTTCTTAAAAGAAGACATACGAGTGGCCAACAAACAGGAAAAAATGCTCAACATTGCTAATCACCAGAGAAACGTAAATCAAAACCACAATGAGATACCATCTCACACCAGTCAGTATGGCTATTATTAAAAAATCAAAACACAACAGCTGCCAGCAAGGCTGCAGAGAAAATGCAACATTTATACACTGTTGGTGGGAATGTAAATTAATTTGGCCACAGTGGAAAGCAGTTGGGAGATTTCTCAAAGCAGTTAAAACAGAACTACCTTTTGACGTTGCAATCCCATTACTGGGTGTATATCCACAAGAAAATAAATTTTTCAACCAAAAATATGCACGTACTCATACGTTCATTGCAACACTATTCAGAATAGCAGAGACATGGAATCAATTTAAATGCCTATTGATGGTGGATTGTATAGGCAAAATGCAGGACATATATACCATGGAGTACTACACAGCCATAAAGAGTATGAAGTCATGCCCTTTGTAGCAACATGGTTGCAGCTGCAGGCCATTATCCTAAGTGAATTAACACTGGAATGTAAAACCAAATACCACATGTTCTCACGTATAAATGGGAGCTAAACAATGGACATAAAGATGGCAACGATAGTCACTTGGGTATACTAGAAGGGGAAGGTAGAGAGTAGGGCAAAGCTTTAAAAACTAACTATTGGGTACTGTTCTCAGTAACTGGGTAATGGGACCCATAACCCAAACCTCAGCATCACACAATATATCCAGGTAACAAGCCTGTATATGTATTCTCTGAATTTAAAATAAAAGTTGAAACTATACATATATAAAAGAAAAGGTGAAACTCTATACTCATTAAATATTAATAATAACACCCCACACTTCCCTTCTTTCAGCTTCTAGTAACCATCATTCTTCTTTATGTTTCTATGAATTGGACTTCTCCAGTTACCTTGTATCAGTGGAGTCAGACAATATTTGTCTTTTTTGTGATTGGCATATTTTACTTAGCATAATGTTTGCAAAGTTCTTCTATGTTGTAGCATGTATCAGAATTTTCTTTCTTTTTAGGCTGAATAAAATTTTGTTATATGTTTATTAAAAAAATTAAAAAATGCTAATTCAAAAAATGGAGAATAAAAGAAAAAAGGGCATAAGAGCTTGCTATGGTTGTGTAAGTGTGTAGAATTAAGTACACACACACACACAATCAATACCATATGACAGTCTGCTAAAATGAAGGGTAAGATATTGTTTGGTAATTATAAGATTACCTGGTTTTTTCCTCAGATATCTTTTTGGTAAGTCTTTGCCCACTGGAGATTGATTACTGTTTCTCATGGCCATATTTCTTGGAGGGAAAAGGACAGGAAGAGAGACAGGGAGAGGAGAGGAGATGCTGGGTACTGTGTTTATGTGGAACACTTTCCCATCTTCTTGAAATTGACTCCTTGGTTAAGGTTGTATTTATTATGGTTAAGATAGCATAAAGTAAGGATGAAGGAAAGAGTAAATAGCTCACAGACAAAACTCTTATGATCTCCTAACTCTCACTTTTCAAATTCACAGTTGTCTTGGATGAAAAGGAGAGTAGAAGTCTGTTGAAGGAGAAGATTATTACAGATGAGGTTTAACATACCCTCTTGACATATCCTGTTAAGTAGGGTTCAAGAATGGTTCTAATACTCCCAAAATGTTAAATTGAATTACTGAAAAAGATAAAAATTTGGCAAAATGGTCAAAAAGGAAAGAAAAACTGTAAAAGGTCTTCCTGGAGCCTTAGGTTTAGAGTCAGTTGTACTGAAGTAAGAGGAAATGGAGTTTTTAAAGAATACACCAGAAAACAAGTAAGCAGTTTATACTGATATATATTTTCCAAACCAAAGTCAGCAGACATGAAGTAATAAGTATGGGGGCATTTAGGGAGAAAAGTGTAGAATACTTTTAACTGAGGCTGCCTTGGGAAATCTGGGTCACAGAGTCAACAGAAAGTAAAAGTAAAGGGGTGATAGGCTATTGATCCTACCAGTCCTGTCTCCTGTGACTGATATGTGTAATTGCCACACCAATATCCATACTCTCTTCTTCTACTACTTTTTTAAATTGAACTCTTCTTTTATTGTTGGCTCCCTTTCTTTTATTGGTTGGCTCCCTTCTTTTATTTCCCAGGCTCCCTTTCAGCTAGGTGCAGCCACGGGGTTGAACTGCGTGAGACATGTTATGTACAACACTTAGTATGGTTATACTCAACATTTAGCATGGTTCCTGGCATACTGTGAATAGTGGTAAATGGTGGTTATTATTGCAAATGAATTTTTAAAATTCAAGGTGTTATATAGTATAAAGGATTATTCTTCTGATTATAATTGTGCCAGTTGTTAAAGTATTGTCTTTCAGCTCCAAATCATCTTTTCTAGATTTGGCTCCGCAGTATTGGGGCTGGAACTTTGCAAAAATCATTTCAGCTTTCTCAGCGGTTCCTTGTTACTCTTCCATTAGGGGGCACTAGAGGGAGAATGCGCTTGGAGAAGGAAAAGGGCGTGCGCCCCTTCCTGTCTGGTTCTTGTTGGCTTCGGATCAGGTTCCTGTTCATGTGAGATGCACTCTAGCAGTGCTTTTCCTTTCTGGCACTGGCAGTACTTTTAAGAGCTGAGTCTAATTTGCATTTTCTCAGACACTTTCAAATATTGTGCTCCACTTCAGATTCACTAGCACTGCCTACGCCTCATTTTTCAGAGGTCTGTATCTCAGGTCTATGGTGCCTTTTCTCAACTCTTCTCATCAGTACCAGTTGAGTCGCACCCTCTCCTGAGAACTCTCACTTCTGTGGGGCCGCTCTTCCAAGCTTCTATGGTTTAATAATTTCAGTGTTTTCCTGCCAGCCCTAGGGGTGTTAGGTGTTACCTGAAGAATTTTCAGGAATTTTGCAAGTAGTTAAACCATTAACAGGGGACCCCTGTTTGGAGCTTTGGCTGATGTTCTATGCCTGCATCATGCGCTGGTTCTGATGTCCCCAGACGCGACGTTGTATTGAGGTCCTGAGTCTTTTCCCTCAACCATGGTGGAAGGATTTACACCATAGAAACTGGCAAACGGTACAAATAAGGTTTGCCCAACGAAAGAGCAAGTTGTAATCACTTGGGAGCCCTTTGCTACTTTAGAGTTTTCTTTTTCACCCATCAGCTACCCAGTTAACTATTTGTATTAATTTCACATAACTATTGTGGTTTTGTGTTCTGAATGAACCTTGAATGATACAAGAACTTTGTAAAGTTGTTAAACCATCAACCCCAGTTGTACTGTAGGAAAACTGGTATATGTGTGTAATTAGTTTTTTTGACAAATAATTTTTTTTTGAGACGGGATCTCCCTTTGTCATCCAGGCTGGAGTGCAGTGGCATGAACACAGCTCACTGTAGCCTTGATCTCCCAGGCTCAAGTAATCTTCCCACCTCAGTCTCCCAAGTAGTTGGGACTACAGGTGTGCACCACAATGCCAGATAATTTTTTTTCTTTTTTTCGGTAGAGATAGGGTTTCTCCATGTTGCTCAGACTGGTCTCAAACTCCTGAGCTCAAGCAATTCACCTTGGCCTTCCAAAATGCTGGGTTTATAGGCATGAGCCACCACACTGGGCTGACAAATAACTTTTGTAAAGATTGCTTTGACAAATAACTTTTGTAAAGATACCTGGAATATTAGAGGTATTTGATTAATTGTGTTATTAACATTAGTTAACATCAGTAACATGAGTTGATGCTGGTTGAGTCTCCAGGAGACATGTAGAAAGCAATCTTGTGTGTTTTAGAATGTAGTTTATAATACTGTCCTCTGTATAGAAGGGAATGAGATATAGCTACTGATCACATTTTTGTCAATCAAGGAGGATGACACGTTTCTTGAAAAAAAAATCAAATATTGTTTTAAATATGTTAGGGTATTATGGGTCATAAGGTATCCTGTTATAAATGTGTCATAAAGGAAACAAACAACTATTCCCTATTTTGGTACTGGTATAGATTTGGTTTCACAAATCAGGTTTCTAAAAAGTAAGGTATATGTGATATCTCTTGATTCCTTAAAATATACAATCTGGGTCTCTGGATAACTATATACTTTTGGTTAAGGCTTTTGATCTCCATTTTACCTGCATAATTTTGCTTATTAGACTTGGAGAAATCTTTCATTGGCTCTCCAAAGCTTTGATCTTGTTCAATATGCCTACGTGAGGCTCCACAAGGTTATATTCTGAAAAGAGATGCCAACATTCTAATATAATCATAAAAATGATTTGTAAGTAAAAGCAAACTTTTCATACAAATCCTACATTTAAAGATGCCTTCCTTCCAATAACATTCATTAAGCTACCATCTGTTTGCCTTTGATTATCATCTGGACCACTAATAAGTGAGTTTAATTTGAACAATGTTATTTGCACGCTACTTCTAAATTTAGTGCTTTTCAAAGAAGTCAGCAAGCCTGGCCTCCAGGAAATAGTGACTTTGATGTAACATCTGGTATTCAGGGAGTTTCTGTGTAGTGCCCAACTAGTGGGTGGACCAAAGGGCAAAGGGAAGTCAAGCGACTTGCCCAGAGTCATGTAATTAGTTAAGGGCTTAACCTGGCATATCTGTAGTTTCTATCTGCGGCTAATAGTCCTAGCCTGTATATTTTTATTCTGCATGTTGTATAGATAATGTATATAAAGACACAGCACCCCCATTCTCCCAAATATTCACAAACAGATAAACAAATGTGTATTGATCTGTAAGACTAATTACAGATTTATTTATTTGCATCTTTCTCTATGGCATTTCCTTCCTGTATTTTGGGAAGGAAATAAATTTCCTTGTATTAACCTTCCCTTCATTAAAAAATGGTTTAAATTAACAGGAAATTGTTATTGCCTGCAAAAACTTCTCTGTAAGTGAACTGATTTTTTTCCTTACAAGGAAAATGGAGGGTTAAATTAAACAAACAACCCACTTGATTTGCGGGAAACTGGAAGGCATCATCAACATTCAACCTTTTTCCTTCTTAAATTTTTACCCCATTCTCCTTCCCAGGGCTGGAGATCAGAGGTGTCAACACGTAAAATGTGAGATTACAAAGAAAGTTTGAGGTTATGATGCTTTTATTATAAAAAGCAGTTCTTTTTTGTTACTTTACTGGGTCAATATATTTTATAATCAATGTGTCATTTTGATATCTTTGCACCATATAGCATAATATATTCTATCTGATTAGTACTTTTAACTTAAAAAATTTCACATCTATAATTTAATCTTCTCAGGTTTTTATTAAAACTAATTTGCATATTATGTATATTATATATGCTTAGAATTGTTTTCTCATTACCAAAATAACTGTTCCAATTTTTATACAGTCAAGCATATCTTAATATCTTAGAAATTAAGAAAATTAAAGTTCTGATCTGAAAAATTGGAGTTTAAGTTTCAGCTCTACTGGCTGTGTGACCTTGGGCAAATCATTAGATCTTTGTAATCTTGAAAGTGTGCATATGTGAAATATTTCATAGCACTGAGAGAATGAAATGAAATTTTATGTAAAGCTGCTAGCACAGTACTCTGATACACGTTAAAAGGTCAGGAAATAGTTCTCAATTGTTTCTCCTGTTCTTTTTTTTCCCCTGTAAAGTATATTAGTGTGTGGTGCTGGTTCTTGCCTTACTCTTAGAGAGTTTATGAAAATCATAGACACAGCTAGGCACGGAGGCTCATGCCTGTAATCCCAGCACTTTGGGAGGCTGAAGTGCGTGGATCATGAGGTCAGGAGTTCGAAACCAGCCTGGCCAACATGTTGAAACCCCATCTCTACTAAAAACACAAAAATTAGCTGGGCGTGTTGGCTCATGCCTGTAATCCATGCTACTTGGAGGCTGAGGTAGGAGAATTGCTTGAACCTGGGAGGTGGAGGTTGTGGTGAGTTGAGATCATGACAGCCATTGCACTCAAGCCTGGGCAACAAGAGTGAAACGCTGTCTCAAAAAAAAAAAAAAAAAAGGAAAAAAAAGAAGATCACAGACACATCATGAAATGAAAGGGCTCTTGGAAACCTTAGAAAACATAATTAGAGAATTAAGTGGTGTAGTGGAGACTTGGTATTTAGTTGGACAAGATCCATTCCCTTTGCTTTGGGTGATGCCACCATGATTTACTCTAAGGTCGTTCCTTTTGCTATTTTCTGTGCAGTATTGTCACTCAGAGAGTGACATAGTTTTCCTTGGCCAAGGGCTGGACATGGGACCCAAGCCATTGCAACTGTGGTGTCTCTCCTGGGAATTCGAATCTTGGTGAAATAACACAAAGAGAGGAAAATGATTGAAGCCACTGAGGCCCTGAATTGATAATCCATTAGAAAAGCCCTGTAGTACAATGAGTATGTCTAAGAACAGCAACTTAGAGCCAGATAGATAGCCTGGGTTTAACTCCTGGTTATATCACAGCTAAAGCAAGTTACTTATGGTTTAAGTGACCATAGCTAGGTCAAATTACTTACTTTTTTTTTTTTTTGAGATGGAGTCTCACTCTGTTGCCAGGCTGAAGTTCAGTGGCGTGATCTCGGCTCACTGCAACCTCTGCCTCCTGGGTTCAAGTGATTCTCCCGCCTCAGCTTTCCAAGTAGCTGGGACTACAGGCATGCACTACCATGTCCAGCTAATTTTTTTTTTTTTTGTATTTTTAGTAGAGATGGGGTTTCAGTATGTTGACCATGATGATCTTGATCTCTTGACCTCATGATCTGCCCAATGTGGCCTCCCAAAATGCTGGGATTACAGGTGTGAGCCACTGCACCTGGCCTATTTACCTTCTTTATGCCTCAGATGTTTCTTTTTTTAAATCTCTAAAGTGCAACCATGAATAGTACTGAATTTGGAGGGCTGTTGTATTAAGTAAGTTAATACTATTTAATAGATATTTAGTAAATATCTAAATGGCTTAGAATGTACCTGGTATATATTAAGTAGAGTATGTATTATAACTGCAACCTACATATACTGGTACTATTATTACTACTCTGTTCTTGCTTCAAGATGTCCAGACATCCTCTCGTTCCTGTTCTTCCCTAATCTTGGTTCTCTAGCCTTCCCTTTAATTCACTGCTTGAGGGCAATGAACAAGAGGAGGAGTGAGGTTTGAGGGGCCCCAAGGGAAACCATGCAGAGCATGAATTCAAAGTATGAACTTTGGATTTTTTTCTAAGTGTAATGAAAACTTGTGATGTCCTGGAAGTTGTTTGTACCATTAATGAGACCTGATTGTTAGCACCTCTTCCCAAGCTTGTGTTCAGTGCTTTCAGGCTGGTTGTTAAATATTGACCAGCACACCAATGGATGGGAAGCTCTTGGATAAGGGAAGGAGAGTGTCACAATCTCAATTATCTTTTGGGAGGATTGCCCTGGCTGCTCTGAGGAGAACAGTTTGCAGAGGGTCAAGAGTAAGCAGGGACACCAGCTAGGAATCTATTGCTATAGTCCTGGGAGTGTTGATGCTGGCTCAGGGGTTGAGAGTGGTGGTAGAGTATTAAAAATAGTTAGGACATATTTTTCCTTTTGAGATGGAGTCATGCTCTGTGGCCCAGGCTGGAGTGCAATTGCATGATCTCAGCTCACTGCAACCTCCTCCTCCCGGGTTTAAGCAATTCTCTGCCTCAGCCTCCTGAGTAGCTGGGATTACAGGCATGTGCCAGCACGTTGGGCTAATTTTTGTATTTTTAGTTGAGATGGAGTTTCACCATCTTGGCCAGGTTGGTCTTGAACTTCTGACCTCATGACCTACCCACCTCAGCCTCCCAAAGTGCTAGAATTACAGGAGTGAGCCACTATGCCTGGCCATGTAGGACACATTTTAGAGACAGAGTGACAATATATGCTGATGTATTAAATCAAGGGTGTGCATGAAAGAAAGGAATCAAGAATGACTTTATATTTGGATTCTGAGCAACCGGGCTAATGGAGATGCTGATTATTGAGATGGGAAAGACAGGGAAGTGGCATATTGGAGTAGAAACTTGTCTTCAAAAATTGTAGTTTGGATCTCTGTTTCCTGTGTAGAAAAACTGAGGAACAAAAAACAATAATCATTGGAAAGCGTGTCTTAGTCGGCTTGGGCTGCTCTAACAAAACGCCATAGACTGTCTGACTCAAACAATAGACATTTATTTCTCATAGTTCTGGAGGCTGTGAAGTCCAAGATCAAGGTGCTAGCAGATTCAGTGTCTGGTGAGGTCACCCACTTCCTGGCTTGCAGACAGTTGCTTTTTCCTTGTGTCCTCACTTGGAGAAAGAGCTTGAGCTCTGATCTCTTCCTTTTCATATAAGGACATTAATCCCATCATGGACACAAATCCTCATGACCTCATCTAAACTTAATTACCCACCAAAGACCCCACCTCCAAATACCATCACATTGGGTGTTAGAGCTTTAACATTTGAATTTTGGGGAGATACAAACATTCAGTTCATAGTAACAAGTAACTGTTGTTAAAAAAACATACAAAGAGGAGGAACAAACTAGGGATTTGTCAGTTGATAGAAGCAAAGCACTGGTGAGAAGCCAGATTATAGTTGAGAGTGAAGAATTGGAATTAAAATCCTTGAGGTCAAGTATTAGCCTATTAGACAGAGAGTTGGCCACTTTTTTCTTAAAGTATCAATGGGGCCCCACCTAACATTAAAAATGTACCTATTGCATAAAGAGCTTGAACAACCATATATACAGAGAATAAAATCATTTAATTAATTATTGCTTTTCTAAGCTTACACTAGATTATCTCCAATGCCTAAAGAAATTGCTGATTATAAGATTTCTATTTAATCAATTCACCCTGACTCTTCAGGGCACACTATTACAGTGGTAAAAGTATAGAATAATGGCTAAGAGCACAGGTGCTGGAGCCCAAACGCTTGGGCTCAAATCCCCACTCTGTCCATTTCCAGCTGTGTGACCTTCAGAGAATTGATGGAATGGTTTGTTATCTGAAACTTGCAGGTCTTGTGGCAGAGGGAAAGAACAGTTGGCTAACGATGTGTTAATGCTTACAGCTTCTTCTCAAAAGTGACAAATACAACTTTTGTTCATATTTCATTGGCCAAAGGCAGTTAAATGGTCAAACCTGATATCAACAGGGTAGTGATATTTGATTATCTCTCAGAGAGGCAGCACAAGTCACAATACAATGCCTGACTTTGATCTCCTTCAGGGAGTGACAATCAATATTTTGAAAAATAGCACAGGCTACCTATATATACATATATATGTGGACCTCATTGTTAGTATTTAATAACGTATGCTCTTAAAGCTTTGGCTCCATGTTTATTACTGACAGCATCAAGATTCTCTAAAAAAAATTAAAATTCTCATTAACACCTAGAAGGAACAGACCAGAGAATTATACTCCTGGCAGCTCATTAGAAGAGAATGACTGGGTTTTTCATCTTAGAATTTTAGAATGTGTTATAATAGCAAATTTCTTTTGGGGACCTGAGTTTCTGTGGATTTTATATCTAGGTTTTTGCTAGTAAGTGCTTAGATTTCTTCCCTGGCTGCCCCACAGGCATGGTGCAGCAACTCTGCTGCTCGTCACATCCCCTGGGTCTTATCATTTTTCTGCAAAACAGGGTAGACCAGTTGTCATCCACTTGACTCACAGTCATGTTGTGAGGATTAATGAGTTAAAGTTTGTAAAATGTCTCCAGTTTCTGAAAGGTGATAAGTAGGAGGCATAATTATTGATATTTTCCCATCTTTATGTAGACTTGAAAGGCCTTTTTGGTCACCTTTGAGATTTTGACATAAGCAGGCTACAATGGTGACTTATTTGTTTTATTGCCTTTCTGTTTGACATTTCTCTACCCTCACCCCATCACAGTGACTTTAAAGAAGGAATGTCAACCTCAACCTTTCCTGTCTCCATCTGTTGGGATTTTTGGCTTGTTTTATTGTTATTTTGCATATTTTATTTTACCATTTATAAGAACATGCTCTCAGACCTATCCTATTAGCTAACTAACACAGAGACATAAAGGACAAACTATAGTCACATGTTTTATTCTATATAGTGCCTGCTAAGTTCATAGGGTGGTTCAATGATTAGCTAATATTCTTTCAAATACAGGCTTCCGGGGAGCTCTCAATCTAAACATCTCATTACTAATTTAAAATAGAGTTCAAAACAAATGTTTACTATTACTATATTCAGTGCATTAACGTGTAGGCACTTTCCATCCCTGGCTTTGACCAGATAGCATATAAAGAAAGGAGAGATGGGATATGAATATTCTATGTAGAAGTCATTTCAGGGATGTCATTTAAGTTAGCATTCTTATGTCCATTGTGATTCTGCCTTTGGGGTACAAAAATAAGCTGCAATACTTTTACAGCCAGGCAAATTTGGTTTCTCTCAAGGACATACAAATAAATAGCTTCCAGGTTCACATCTCCACTCATTACCACTGTAAGAGCAGATTTTTCTGCAGATTCTTCTTTCTCCTTTAAATCTTGCTTCTGCAAAGCTGAATTTGGTTTTCCTTTCCCTCTAATGGAGGCAAGTTGGTAAATCCCTATCTACAATGAAGCTCAAGAGGTTACATGTAAAATTTGAATAAGGAAGTTGGGGAATTTAAGTTTTGGCTCATATTTCTACTCAATCAAGAAATATCTGTAATGTATTTGTTAGATATGGTACTAACCACCACCCAGTACTATCTATATAGCCTCCAGTGAGTTCTTGATTCACAGCTGTTTATTCACTATATAATAATTGAGTGCAGGTGTAGGAGAAACTATGGATTCTTTTTATCAGTTATCTTTCTATGCTGTGTACAAATAATAAATAGACTGGTCATGAGTTTGGCTTTCCTGGGATGGAGTGATTTAATGTATGCTAATTTCTACCTCCTAAGCAGTTTTCGAGAGTTAGAATTTAGATGCACAGTTGTAACTGTTTTCTTATGCTGACTTCTTATGTTCCTTGGCTGTTTACAAAACAAAGAGTATCCTGATACCAAAACCCGGCAGAGACTCAACAAGAAAAGAAAACTTCAGGCCAATATCCATGAGGAACATAGATGCAAAAGTCTTCAATAAAATACTGGCAAACTGATTGCAACAGTACATCAAAAAGCTTATCCATCACGATCCAGTAGGCTTCATCCTGGGGATGCAAGGCTGGTTCAACATATGCAAGTCTATAAACGTAATTCACCACATAAACAGAACCAAAGACAAAAACCACATGATTATCTCAATAGATGCAGAGAAGGCCTTTGACAAAATTCAAGAGCACTTTATGATAAAACTCTCAATAAATTAGATATTGATAGATATCTCAAAATAATAAAAGCTATTTATGACAAACCCACAGCCAATATCCTACTGAATGGGCAAAAACTGGAAGCATCCCCTTTGAAATCTGGCACTAGACAAGGATGTCCTCTCTCACCAATCCTATTTAATATAGTATTGGAAGTTCTGGCCAGAGTAATGAGGCAAGAAAAAGAAATAAAGGGTATTCAATTAGGAAAAGAGGAAGTCAAATTGTCTCTATTTGCAGATGACATGATTGTATATTTAGAAGACCCCATTGTCTCAGCCCAAAATCTCCTGAAACTGATAAGCAACTTCAGCAAAGTCTCAGGATACAAAATCAATGTGCACAAATTACAAGCATTCCTATACACCAATAACAGACTTAAAGAGAGCAAAATTAAGAACAAACTGCCATTCACAATTGCTACAAAGAGAATAAAATACCTAGGAATACAACTAAAAAAGAATGTAAAGGACCTCTTCAAGGAGAACTACAAACCACTGCTCAAGGAAATAACAGAGGACACAAACAGATGGAGAAACATTCCATGCTCATGGTTAGGAAGAATCAATATCATGAAAATCGCCATACTGCCCAAAGTAATTTATAGATTCAACTCTATCCCCATCAAACTACCAATGACCTTCTTCACAGAACTGGAAAAAGCCACATTAAACTTCATATGGAACCAAAAGAGAGTCCGCATAGCCAAGTCAATTCTAAGCAAAAAGAATAAAGCTAGAGACATGCTACCTGACTTCAAATTATGCTACAAGGCTACAGTAATCAAAACAGCATGGTACTGGTACCAAAACAGAGATCTAGACCAATGGAACAGAACAGAGGCCTTGGAGGCAATGCCACACATCTACAACCATCTGATCTTTGACAAACCTGACAAAAACAAGCAACGAGGAAAGGATTCCCTGTTTAATAAATGGTGTTGGGAAAACTAGCTAGCCATGTGCAGAAAGCAGAAACTGGACCCCTTCCTGACACCTTACACTAAAATTAACTCCAGATGGATTAAAGACTTAAACATAAGACCTAACACCATAAAAACCCTAGAAGAAAATCTAGGCTAAATCATTCAGGACATAGGCATAGGCAAGGACTTCATGACTAAAACACCAAAAGCATTGGCAACAAAAGCCAAAATAGACAAATGGAACCTAATTAAAATCCAGAGCTTCTGCACAGCAAAAGAAACAATCATTAGAGTGAACTGGCAACCAACAGAATGGGAAAAAAGTTTTGCAAGCTACCCATCTGACAAAGGGCTAATAGAATCTACAAAGAACTAAAACAGATTTACAAGAAAAAAACAAACAAGCCCATTCAAAAGTGGGTGAAGGATATGAACAGACACTTTACAAAAGAAGACATATATGAGGCCAACAAATGTGAAAAAATGCTCATCATCACTGGTCATTAGAGAAATGCAAATCAAAACTACATTGAGATACCATCTCATACCAGTTAGAATGTTGATCATTAAAAAATCTGGAGACAGATGCTGGAGAGGATGTGGAGAAATAGGAACACTTTTACACTGTTGGTGGGAGTGTAAATTAGTTCAACCATTGTGGGAGACAGTGTGGCGATTCCTCAAAGACCTAGAAATAAATTCCATTTGGCCCAGTAATCCCATTATTGGGTATATATACAAAGGATTATAAATCGTTCTATTATAAGGACACATGCACACGAATGTTCATTGTAGCACTGTTTACAACAGCAAAGACTTTAACCAACCCAAATTCCCATTGATGATAGACTGGACAGGGAAAATGTGGCACATATACACCATGGAATACTATGCAGCCATAAAAAAGGATGAGTTCATGTCCTTTGTAGGGACATGGATGAACCTGGAAACCATCATTCTCAGCAAACTGACACAGGAACAGAAAATCAAACACTGCATGTTCTCATTCATAGGCGGGTGTTGAACAATGAGAACATATGGACAGAGGGAGGGGAGCATCACACACTGGGGTCTGTGGGTGGGGGAGTACTATGGGAGGGACATTGGGGGCTGGGGAGTTGGGGAGGGATAACATGGGGAGAAATGCCAGATATAGGTGATGGGGAGGAAGGCAGCAAACCGTATTGCCATGTATATACCTGTGCAACAATCCTGCATGTTCTTCACATGTACACCAAAACCTAAAACGCAATAAAATATATTTAAAAAACCTGAAGAATATTAATGACAATGAACAACATTAGTCATTACTCAACTCTTATTAAACAGGTATTCTAAATTGCTCAATGAATTGATCTACTGATGCTTCCAAAGTTCTCTGTGACTGATCTTGGGCCAGTTATCTACCCTCTCTAAATCGTAGTTTCTTTACCTGTGCAGTGCAAATGATCTTGGTTACTTTCCAGGATTGCTACAAGTAGTAAATGAAACCATGCAGTCTTCAGACAAGTATTTATTGAATGCCTCCTATGTGTTAGGTGCTGAGCCAGCTCCTAAGGGTGTGGCCATGAAACAAATCTGGTATTGTCCCCATTGTCATGGGGATTATAGTCTAGGGAGGAAAACAGATATCAAATAATACAGATCACAATTACAGTTGTGATTAGTGCTACAAGGTAAAAAACAGTAATATTGACAAAGATTCTTTGCTTGACCAAACTCCTGAGCTTTCTCCTCAGCTTCCCCTGGGACATCCATGTTCTTCTTTATAAAATCCAGTTTTAGCAAGAACTCTAAGTCAGTTACCGCCATCCTCCATATCTGATTACCCTTGATAACAAATTGCATTCTTTGTCCTCTACCATTCCCCAGGTGGTGTCTGACCACACTGACCTGTCTTCAGCAAGAATCCCATTAAGTCTGTTTAGCCAGAATCTCCCTTACAACGGATGTTGCCTGTTAGTAATTTCCTAACTATTGACCCCCACCCTGCTTCTTGGCTATGAATTCCCACTTGCCCATGCTGTATTTGGAATCGAGTCCAGTCCTATACAGAGGCCTCTTTTCTCCTATTGCGATAGTACAGTTTTTACCACCATAACTGTGGCCTGGTTCTGTTTTCTTTTTCACTATGAGGGAGTCTTACAGAGAAACTGAACAAGAATATGGAGTTGGGGAAGGAAGATGCCCTTGAGAAGGGATCCTATAAGCTAAGACTTGAGGATGAGTAAGAGGGAGAATAGGGTAGAATCACGGGGGAGGACTTCAGGCAAAGGAAATAAGCTGAGATGAGATGGAGTTTGGTGCCTTAAGGCTATAGTGAGATTTCAGTGAACAGGAGTGAGAGGGATGCAGATGAGCTCAGGTGGCTGTTCAGGATTTGATCGTGCAGGGCTTTGTAGACTGTGGAAGAACTTTCAGTCTACTCTAAAGTTTATAGAAACTGATGAAATATATTAAGTAGATTTGAATTACAGTGCCTTTTTATCTGACTCTGATAGCAGTGTGGAGAAAAACTTAGGAGTTCAGAATGGAGTACAGCAAAACCAGTTAGGAGGCTGCTGCAATTGTCCAGGTAACAAATGCTGGTGGCTTGGGGCTTGGGACATCTTCATGGATGCAGAGAAGAGATGCATTGGATACGGTAGGCAAGGGGGAGGGAGGGATTAAGGAAGCTGTCCAGGTTTCCTGGGATGAGCTACCAAATGGAACATATTAGTGGTGTCTTTATTCAGAAATGGGACACTCCAGGGTTAGACAGAGGATACTTTGGAGTAGACAGAGAACGCTAAGTTCATTTTTAGGTATGTTTAAGTTCGGGGTGTCAGTGAAACATACAAGTGAGGACAGCAAGTACACAGTGAATATCTAAAGATCTAGAACTTAGAAAAGAGGCCTGGATGGAAAATAGATTTTGACATAGAAGGGATGGTTATTAATGTCGTAGAATGAATGAGGTGGCTTAGGGAAAGGGCACAGAATAAGAAAAAAGGATCTAGGACCGCACTTAAATGAATATCAATATTTAAAAGCTAAATAGAGTAAGATTGGCCAAGGAGGCTAGGAAATAGTAAAACAGATAGGAGAGAAATGAGTGTGTGGTCACAGGACCAAATAAAGGGAGTTTTGAAGAAAATAGGCATGAATGGGCCCAAGGGATATTTTTGAAATGATGGAAATGTTTTATTATTGACTGTGGTGATGATTAAATGATTCTGTAAATTTACTAAAAAGAATTGCATTTTACACTTAAAAAGGGTGAATTCGGCCGGGCGCGGTGGCTCAAGCCTGTAATCCCAGCACTTTGGGAGGCCGAGGCGGGTGGATCACAAGGTCAAGAGATCGAGACCATCCTGGTCAACATGGTGAAACCCCGTCTCTACTAATACAAAAAATTAGCTGGGCATGGTGGCGCGTGCCTGTAATCCCAGCTACTCAGGAGGCTGAGGCAGGAGAATTGCCTGAACCCAGGAGGCGGAGGTTGCAGTGAGCCGAGATCGCGCCATTGCACTCCAGCCTGGGTAACGAGCGAAACTCCGTCTCAAAAAAAAAAAAAAAAAAAAAAAAAAAAAAAAGGGTGAATTCTATGGCAAATAAATTATACCTTAATATACTGAAAGGAAAAAAAAAAAGAAAAAAAGACAGGGTAATCATGTTAACATTTGAAGAAGGATTGAGACAAAGATTAAAAGATATCTTTTTTTTTTTCCATCAAAAGAAGACTTTCACTTACCCACCATGATCATGTCAGCTTCATCCTAAGGATGCAAGGTTGGTTCAACATATGCAAATCAGTAAACGAAATTTATCACATAAACAGAACTAAAGACAAAAACCACATGATTAGCTCAATAGATACAGAAAAGGGCTTCGATAAAATTCAACGTCCCTTCATGTTAAATACTTTCAGTAAACTAGATATTGAAGGAACATAGCTCAAAATAATAAAATAATAAGAACAATTTATGACAAACCCACAGCCAATGTAATACTGAATGGGCAAAAGCTCGAAGCATTCCCCTTGAAAACTGACACATGATAAGGATGCCCTCTCTCACTATTCCTATTCAACATAATATTGGAAGTTCTGGTCAGGACAATTAGGCAAGAGAAAGAAGTAAAGGATATTCAAACTGGAAGAGAGGAAGTTAAATTGTGTTTGTTTGCAGATGATATACATCCTGTATCTAGAAAACCCCATAGTCTCAGCCCAAAAGCTTCTTAAGCTGACAAACAACTTCAGCAATACCTCAGGATACAAAATCAATGCTCAAATATCACAAGCTTTCCTATACACCAACAACAGGGAAACAGAGAGCCAAACCATGAAAGAACTCCCATTCACAATTGCTACTAAGAGAATAAAATAACTAGGAAAATAGCTAAGAAGGGAAGGGAAGGACCTCTTCAAGGAGAACCACAAACCACTGCTCAGGGAAATCAGAGAGGACAAATATTCCATGCTCATGAAATCAATATCATGAAAATGGCTATGCTGCCCAAAGTAATTTATAGATTCAGTGCTATTCCCATTAAATTACCATTGACATTCTTCACATAATTAGAAAAAAACTATTTTAAAATTCACATGGAACCAAAAAAGAGCCCAAATAGCAAAGACAATGCTAAGCAAAAAGAATAAAGCTGGAGGCATCACACTACCTGACTTGAAAGTGTAATACAATGCTACAGTAACCAGAACCATCTGGCCTTTGACTAACCTGACAAAAACAAGCAATGGGGAAAGGATTCCCTATTTAATAAATGGTGCTGGGAGAACTGGCTAGTCATATGTAGAAAACTGAAACTGGACCCATTCCTTACACCTTATACAAAAATTAACTCAAGATAGATAAAAGACTTAAATGTAAAATCCCAAAACTATGAAAACCATAGAAGAAAATTTGGGCAATACCATTTAGGACATAGACACAGCAAAGATTTCATGATGAAAATATCAAAAGCAAAAATTGATAAATGGGATCTAATTAAGCTAAAGAGCTTCTGCACAGCAAAAGAAACTATAATCAGTGAACAGATAATCTAAAGAATGGGACAAAATTTTTGCAATCTATCCATCTGACAAAGGTCTAATATCCAGAGTCTATAAGGAACTTAAACAAATTTACAAGAAAAAACCAAACAACCCCATTAAAAAGTGGGCAAAGGACATGAACAGATGCTTCTTAAAAGAAGACATGCATGTGGCCAAGAAACATATGAAAAAAAGCTCAACATCACTGATCATTACAGAAATGCAAATCAAAACCACAATGAGATACCATCTCACAGCAATCAGAATGGTGATTATTAAATAGTCAAGAAACAACAGATGCTGGTGAGGTGGCGGAGATAATGCTTTTACACTATTGGTGGGAATATAAATTAGTTCAGCTATTATGGAAGACAGTGTGGTGATTCCTCAAAGACTTAGAACCAGAAATACCATTTAACTCAGGAATCCCATTTCTGGGTATAACCTAAAGGAATATAAATCATTCTATTATAAAGATACATGCATATGTATGTTGCAGCACTATTTGCAATAGCAAAGACATGGAATCAACCCAGATGCCCATCCATGATAGACTGGATAAAGAAAATGTGGTATATATACACCATGGAATACTATGCAGCCATAAAAAGGAATGAGATCATATACTTTGCAGGGACATGGATAGAACTGGGAGCCGTTATCTTCAGCAAACTAATGCAGAAACAGAAAACCAAACACCACATGTTTTCACTTATAAGTGGGAGCTGAACAATGAGAACACATGGACACAGGGAGGGAAACATCACACACTGGTGCCTGGCAGGGGTGGGAGTGAAGTAAGAGATAGCATCAGGAAAAATAGCTAATGCATGTTGGCTTAATATCTAGGTAAGAGTTTGATAGGTGCAGCAAAACACCATGGCACACATTTACCTATGTAACAAACCTGCACATCCTGCACATGTGCCCCAGAATAACAACAACAACAACAAAAAAACTAAAAAACTTCTGAAAGGAAAAAAAGAAGGGTTTCATTAGAAAGGTAGAAGAGTGTTTGGAAGGAGAACTGAATGAACAGTGAAAAGTGAAGGTATGAGTGTGGACAACTCTTCCTAGACACAAAAGTGCTTTACAGACTATCACATTGTATTGTATTAAGATTGGATTTTATTTTTAAATTAAAATATATTTACAGGGTCAAAGTGAAGTTTTGTTATGTGGGTATATTACATAGTAGCCAAGCCTGGGCTTTTAGTGTAGCCATCACCTGAATTGTGTACATTGTACCCACAAGCAATTCCTTATCCCTCACCCATCTCCTGCCCTCTCACCCTTCTGAGTCTCCAATGTCAATTATTCCACTCTCTGTGTACAAATTATTATTATTATTATTGAAATGGAGTCTTGCTCTGTTGCCCTGGCTGGAGTGAAGTGGTGTGTTCTTGGCTCACTGCAACCTCCACCTCCCAGGTTCAAGTGATTTTCCTGCCTTAGCCTCCCAAGTACAGGTGTGTGCCACCATGCCCAGGTAATTTTTTTTTTTTTGTATTTTTAGTAGAGATGGGGTTTCACTGTGTTAGCTAGGATGGTCTCAATCTCCTGACCCTGTGATCCGCCTGTCTCGGCCTCCCAAAATGCTGGGATTACAGGTGTAAGCCACTGTGCCCGGCCTCATGTGTACACATTATTTAGTACTCATTTATGAGTGAGAACACGTGGTATTTGAGTTTCTGGTTTTGGGTTATCTGAATTTTTTTTTTTTGAAAGCATAACAAGCTTTCTCTTAGAACTTGATTTTCAAAGTGGAATGCATAAGAAAGTATTAGAATTTGGCCGGGCGCGGTGGCTCACGCCTGTAATCCCAGCACTTTGGGAGGCCGAGGTGTGCGGATTACAAGGTCAAGAGATCAAGAGCATCCTGGCCAACATGGTGAAACCCTGTCTTTACTAAAAATACAAAAATTAGCTGGGCATGGTGGCGTGCACCTGTAGTCCCAGCTACTCGGGAGGCTGAGGCAGGAGAATTGCTTGAACCTGGGAGGCAGAGGTTGCAGTGAGCGGAGATAGTGTCACTGTACTCCAGCCTGGCTCCTGGTGACAGAGCAAGACTCTGTCTCCAAAATAAATAAATAAATAAAAATAAAAATAAAAAAATACAAAAAGGAAATATTAGAACTTGTAGATATTAATTTATTCTAATAATAAGAAGACAGTTTGCTTTGCCAACTTTTGATATATGGATTGACAGTGCTGCTTTCCTTTGGTCCACGAAGCTTTTCATGAACATTGTGTATGGTGTCGGAAAAATGTGAGAGCTTTGCCAAGTAGAAGGTGGATAGTGATCCTGACCCTGAGAGCTCATTCACCTCCTGTGAAATGCAGGATGTTCCAGTTTATGCCTGGGCAAGGAATTTCACAGGCTGTTACCAGGCTTTAATGCAAACTTTCAAAAAATGGGCAAGTTTCTTAAAAATGTTCCTATAAATAAACTTCATGTTAAAGAGAATTTTATAATTTTACTACAAAGAACAAGAAAGCACCTTCTCTCCTTCTAGTACAGGTTCTCCATCAGTTAGAATAATGGTTTAATTTGACCAGAAGTGGCCAAAACATTTGAAACAATTCCAGCAATCTGAAATATGAATCTATTGTTATCCGTAGTGCTACCACGCTTTGTTCCATCTGATTTCTATTGGGTGTATTGTGCTTTTGTGAGCTATATTTTCTAGCTGTAAACAAACAGCTATAAATCCATTAAAACTGCATATTGAAATAAACTGAATCCAGTAGCCAATCTTTGAATTACTATGTCATAAAGTGATAAACCAAGGTTTTTTGAAAAACCCAGTGTAATCATTGCATTGCTCACATCAAAATTAATATTAATTATTTTAAAAGAGCAAACTCATGTAGCAAAAGTCTTAAAGTAAATTTATGCTACCCCTACAATGCTACTGTTTACTTCCTTGGTCAGTTCAGGGCAAAGTCTGTGAAGATAAGTTTTGATTTTAGTATCCCCTCCCCACTGGCACCCAGGTCCCATGAGTGCCCTTTCCCTCTGGCCTAACTCCTTTACCCATGCATCTCCTCATCTCACCCTACATAAGCTTCCTCTCGATGGCTCCACTCCTGCTTATCCCACTGAGTGGCTGTGGATGACAACAGCAATTTTCAGTCACCTCTATAATATGTCCTTTCCTGTCCTGCTCAGGAGAGTGGAAATTGACAGTACCTAGGGAAATCTTTAAAACTCTGCTGACTCCTGAATTCTATGTTTAGGAATTGATCATAAGGAAATTCCTATAGTAGACTAGAAGTTTTAGCTATAAGATATCACCTAATATAGAAAAATTAGAAACTATTTAAATATATATATATAATAATGTATAAGCTTAAATTATGGTACTTCTATCTAATGGGTATCACCCAGCTACGGGGAATCATGCTGTAGAAGAACATTTAGTGGTGAAGCTGTTTGTGATACATAGCATTTAGTGCAGAAAGCAAGCTATAAAAATATTTACCTTATTCAATTATTAGAAAGAATGAATATGAATGGTTTAACAGCTAGAAAGATATGCATGAGAACATTAAGGATTATGACCCTTTGCTTAGGGTATAATGGGCGATTTTTAATTTCTTCTTCGTGCTTATCTTGATTCCTTACATTTTGTAGAAGAAATATAACGTGTTATTTTTGTAATGAGGAAAAATAAGTTATTGAAAAAAAATGGCCTTATTCCCTGTTCTCCCACCTCCTTCAAAGAAAGAGAAGTTGAGCTGATTAGGAAAATCAGAGCTTCCAGTGAGGTCATTATTGACTGCAAATGGTCAGGATCCGTGATATTCAGGCTCCTTCACATGTAACCCAGAACCTTTTATCACTGCAGAGGGAAGGGCAGTGAGCACAGACCCTCCAGGAATAGTTATTGAGCATGGATCAGGGCCAAGCATCTATCCAAGCTTTTGGAAGACAGCAGCAACCAATTTGATGTTTCTGGCCTCAGGATTTTTTACATTCTAGTGAGTCAGTTACCAATTCTAGACATTTTACATTCCAACAGTCAGTTATAAATTAACAAATAAATATATAATGTGTACGGTGTAGTAACATCAATGGAAAAAAACATAGCAGGTTAAGAAGACAGAGAATAATTGGTGGCGTGGGGCGTGCATTTGTGGGTCACATTAGACAGGGAGATGGAGAAGGGAACTCTGGTAAGGTTGCATTTGAACAGACACTTGTAAGAAATGAGGGATGGACCCATGTGGTTTTCTGGCCATCCAGATTGAGGAAATGGTCACTCCTGAGGCAGAAGAGAGCATGTGAGGTTTGAGGAGCAGGAGGGGTGTCTGCAGTACTGGAGAGTGAGCAAGCATTGAGAGTGTCAGGAGGCTCCATTAGACAGGCATTCAGGGATCAGATCACGAAGAGCCTTGGGGGTCATGGGAAGGGCTTTAGATTTTATTCCGTCATGAGACACCCCTGGAGGGCTTAGAGCAGTAACGTGACAGGATATGATTTAAGTTCTAAAAGGATCACCCTGACTGCTATGGGAATAATGGACTGTGGAGCTGCAGGGGTGAAACAAGAAGCCCAGTTAGAGTAATAGTGTCATTGTTCAATCAAAACATGACAGTGAATTAACATGGGATCAATCAATTCTACTTCTAGGTATGATATATCCCAAAGAATTGAAAGCAGGGACTCAGTTCTCTTATACTTGCACGACAATGTTCATAGTAGCATTATTCACAATAGCCAAAAGGTGGAAACAACCCATGTGTCCACCAAAAGATGAATGAATAAACAAAACGTGGTATAAAATAAAGTAGAAATAAAGTAGAAAATTATTGAGCCTTAAAATGGAAGGAAATTCTAACACATGCTACAACATGGATGGACTTTTAAAACATTATTCTAAGGGAAATAAGTTGGTCACAAAGAGACAAAATATTGTATGATTCAACTGATATGAGGTACCTAGAATAGTCAGATAAGGAGACAGTAGAATAGAGGTTACCAGAAGTTGGAGAGTTGGGATGTGGGAAGTGGTCAGGGATGGGGAGTTACTGTTAAATGGGTACAGAGGTTTTGTTTAGGAAGATATATTAGTTTGTTCTTCTTCTGCTAATAAAGACATACCTGAGACTGGGTAATGTATAAAGGAAAGAGGTTTAATTGACTCACAGTTCAGCATGACTGGGGAGGCCTCAGGAAACTTACAATCATAATGGAAGGGGAGGCAAACCTGTTTTTCTTCACATGGTGGCAGCAAGGAGAAGGGCCAAGCAAAATGGTGAAAAGTCCCTTATAAAATTATCAGATCTCATGAGAACTCACTCACTGTATTGAGAACAGCAGCATGGGGGTCACTGCCCCATGATTCAATTACCTCCAACCAGGTCCCTCCCATGACATGTAGGAATTATGGGAACTACAGTTCAAGATGAGATTTAGGTGGAGACACAGCCAAACCATATCAGATGATGAAAAAGTTCTGGAAATTGATGGTGGCAATGGTTGTACCACTTTGTGAATGTACTTAGTTATACACTTAAGAATGGTTAAGATGGTAAAATTTATGTATATTTTGCCACAAGAAATGGTTAATTGGTAAAAAATATAGCAGTGGCTTGAACTAAGTGGCAGAGGAAGAGGTGGTGGGAAGTGTTGAATATTTGATATATTTTGAAGGTTGAGCCAATGGGATTTTCTGATGGTTTGGATTTTTTTTTTTTTCCAGATGGAGTCTCCCTCTGTTGCCCAGGCTAGAGTGCAGTGGCACAATCTCGGCTCCCTGAAACATCCGCCTCCTGGGCTGGAGCAAGTTTCCTGCTTCAGTCTCCCTAGTACCTGGGACTACAGGCACGTGCCACCACGCCTGGCTAACTTTTTGTATTTTTAGTAGAGACAGGATTTCACAGTGTTAGCGAGGATTGTCTTGATCTCCTGACCTCGTGATCCACCCGCCTTGGCCTCCCAAAGTGCTGGGATTACAGGCATGAATCACCACGCCCGACTGGTTTAGATTTTTATGTGGGAGAACAAAAAAGGAACCAGTGATAATACCAGGTTGGTGAGTTTGAGCAACTAGAGACATGGAATTGCTGTTTCTTGAGATGAGGAGACTTTGGGAGCAGAAGGTAAGGAAATCAAGAAGGTTTAGTTTTAGATCTGCTAAATTTGAGATGCTTATAAGACATCCAGATGAAGATGGTTAGTGTTCCGTATGCTAATCACTGGTCATCCAGCCAGGCATTTCCTTTGGGAATTCATTTGGATCTTGCCACAGGAAGTTATATTACAGAGTTTGTTATTTAAAATACATCAGTTATCTAAATTATATCAGATTTTATTTGAGCATATCATATGAAACACATAAACAATCAGATAGATAAATAAATAAGTGAAGAAAATAGAGCAAGTCAGCTTTCCAGGACAATCAAGAAGGAGCTGTGGTGGTCTGGTTATTATTCCTAAGGTAGAATTTGTGGCTGTGTAATCTGGGGCAAATTGTACTTTTGAAATAAGTACATTTTGTTTGTTATCTTTTATCATGAGGTGGCCCTAATTCACTTGGTGCTTCAGATAATGTTTAATCAAGAATCTCAGAGTCACCCTGATCTCTCTTACCTGACAAATTAGGGTAATACAGAACTCAAATCTAACCCAAGCTCAAAGTTGTTAAATACTTTTAATTTTCATCTGTGTTTTGTGTTGGAAAATAATTTTAATATTAAAGGACAGCTGTAGACTGCTAATGACTTGAATACAGTTTGACTGTTTTCATAAAGTGCTCTGTGGGATGTCAGAATATTTAATTCAGGATGTTAAAAACATCCCAAAATGTCACAATAATTATATCACAGCAGGCAATTAAAACACTGGAAAATGCCAACTGACTAAGAGTGTTCCTTGTTATTTAGGAAACTATTAAGAACCTGACATATAAAGTAAAAATCACTGGTTATAACTTTCTCTTTCAATAGACAATTTCATCATCATCTATGAAATTGACATTTGATACAGTCAGGGTCACGCTAAAAATGCAGCTTAAGGAGGCACTGAAGATGAGGTTTCCACTTGATCTTTTACTTTATAATATCTATATTCACACATTGTAAAAAACATTGTTTGGTTTTACATATCATACCATATGTGCTGCAATACCCTCCACACAATGGCTGTGTTAATTATATCTTTTGTTGGCAGCCTTAATTAATCTGATTTTACCATCTTAAATTATAGGTGATGGAATTATTTCCTCATTTTTCAAATTGTACTTTTGTAAATCCTGATGGATTAACGATGTAACACTGAAGACCAGGGGCAGTGTTTTCGTAATCCCTGAGGATTAGAGTGTCATTCTCAGTGGGGATGCTAAGAACTGACTATGATGAGCTGCAAGGGAATGTATTCAGGCAGAGTGAGGTACAGAAAACCGAGGGTACCAAAGTCCCAGGAGTTTAAATGCAATTACAGGCGTGTGGTTATCTTGGGTGTAGTGAACAACTTGCTCATGCAATTGTAACATTTGGAAGGACTGCAAAGAACCTATGAAGCTGCCTTTAAAACCTGAAACTGCATTTTGGGGAAGTATGATCAAGTTTAAATGGGTCACCAGAAGAGTTAAATATTACCTTTAACACATTTAAGAAGGACTTGTTAGGATATATAATTAGCACCATAGCATTCACAGAGAGCAAGAATGATTATAACCAGCATTTATTTTTGATTTATGGGAAATATGGTGGAAAACAATTGCCCTGCCTGTGAGAAATACATATAATTAAATAAGGTAATGTCATAGAGCTCCTAACATGATGTCCAGCAAAGAGTAGTTACTTAAAATATTTTAGTTCCTACTTTGCTTTGCGAAAAAACACATCACCATAAGAAACTATGGTGTAGAGGTGGTATTTGAACTAAGAACCAAAAGATGAATAGACTAGGGAGAAGAGGAAGACAACGTCTTAGAATAATGTTCAAACACGAGGGCATATTTCAGTAGTTATACAATTTGAGGGGCCTTCTTTAAGAAAAATGACACAATATTATCACTTAAAAATCAGGAACAGAAGCATTTAAGAATGAGAAAAGAAAACATAACCATTAACAATTAAAAATTCTGACAAATACCACAAGGAGCTCCAAATCAAGAAAAATAATATTTTATTTTTATTATTTACTTATGTGCCACACCACTAGGATACTTTTTTCTTCTTTTTTAAACTGCATACATTTTGATCATGTTTTCATATGACAATGATTTACAACATTTTCTATAAAAGGTGGGATATAGGTTGATAATTCAATCTTTTATGTGGTAATCAAAATATGATTTTTTAACATGATTGATTTTTTTTAAAGAAAAGTTTTAGGTTCACAACTCATTATTTAAATGCTGTGTAATTATTTAAGACTGTTGTCAAATTTGGGCTTTATTAAGCTTCTTCCAAATATGAGTTGTAAGAGTTCAGGGCATTTCAGATTTTTTTTGTGTGTGCAGTAATGCATCTTCAATGTTGGCAGAATTAGTGACATGCATTAAGTAATTTGTTACCGATAACAATTTGTTATCGATAATAATTTGTCCCTTCACAGTGGACTATTAAGAGTTAACGGTCATCTTTGTTGACATGAGAATTTCATGTCAATCAGCAAGAAATGTAAGCCTTTTCTCAGTGTGCTCACATCATTTACTCTTCTTTATTAGATTAGTGAAATATCTAAGAATCTATTCATTACTTATATTCAAAATCTATTTCTTCCTCTTAATCATTTCATTTGGTATGACCTGAAAGCTTCTTGTTACATTTGCTTTCCAATATCAGAATAATTTGTTGATTTCATTCCTTATCTTTATTGCTTTTATTTCATACTTAATGATTTTAATTTGAAATTTATCAGTTATTTAAAAAATAATTTAAAAGTGATAAGAAATGGTAGCCTTCATATGTACCCAAGTGAAGAGTCTGTAATTTCTCATTTGTTTTATATAAATATTTTTCTAAGTGACAATAAAAGTTGTGCATTTGAACTTTATCAAACGTGTCATTCTCATTAAAAAAAAAAGAAAGAAAAAATTCTTTCTTACTTTGAGATGTCTTGCAACAAATTCACAGACTTGGAAATTTTGATAAACACCAAGCCCTAAATGTATAGCCAACTTGACATCCCTTAGCTAGATCCCAAAACATGCCCTAGCCACTTCACCACAAGCTGACACTAGAGGAGGTTTGAAGCAGGAAGTCAGAGTGGAATGGACGGCTATGTTTACCACTTATATTGAAAGTATTTTCCTTTTCTAAAATTTCAAAAATATGAGACTATGTGAACACCTTGCTAGGGCACCTCTCAGGGCCTTGGAAGAGTTCCATGGAAGTAGGGCCTTGAAACTGAAGCTTCATTAGCTTTAATGTGATTCTGCCTTGGTCTGAACTTCTGAATATAGTTATTATAAATGGCTTCTGCTAACTTCTCTCATCACTTTATTCCCTTGCTTTCTCTGGCTGAGCCTCACTCAATTTCCTTCAGTTCCTTGACTCTTCCATGCTCTGTCTTACCCTGGGGCATTCAACGGAGCTATCCCTGTCTGGCTAAATATTCATCCTCCATGTGTCACTTGAAGAGTCCCTTAGCTTTTCCTGATGACCCAAGTCTATCTTCTTTATTTACTCTAATGGTATAGTATATGAATACCAGTAATAATAATAACGAATAACCAATAATGGCATGATGTAATAAAAATAACAATTACAAATCTGTATCGTATCCAATAATTTAGTGTGCACGTACTCTCTCTTCTGCATTCATCACTGGAAGTCACCTTGTGAGAGAAGGGACTTTGTTTTTCTTCTCTCTATTGTAATCCCACCTTCAGGCACAGTTCCTGGAACCTTCAGTAAATATTTCTGGAAATGTCAGAATGAAGGAGGTAGAGCTTTCCAGCCTAAGGGAATAGTAATGACAAGAGTGGAAGCTTAAAAGACAGTATAGTATTTGGGAGTCTAAGCTCTGGAGTCAGTTTTCTGGGATTTAAATCCCAGGCCCATCAGCTGCATGACCTTGTGCAAGTTGCTTAATATTTCTGTCTCAGTTTCCTCACTTGTGAAATAGGACTAACAGTAGTATGTACCTCATACAGGCTCTGAAAATTAAAGAAGTCAAAATGTGTAAAGTGTTTAGAAAAATGCCTGATACATAGTAAGCACCCAGTGAATTTTAGTTATTATGAAAATTCATAGCTTCATTCCAGTCAAAAAGTTTCCTTGTTTTAAACAAATCACCTTTCAGTTTTCACATCAACCCAACATTTACAAGCCGTGAGGTCAGGTTTGAGCTAAACGACTTTAGAGATCATCATTTCAATCTCTTTGTTTAACAGAGGAGGAAATTTAGTGGACAGAATATTAAATGGATTTTCCTTCAGCAATAATCTGGCTTTAGAATTCATCCTAATATGCTCAAGGCTGGGTGTTGCCTGGAAGACTACTCCCTGTCTTTCCAAAGTTTTTTTCTGAAAGAAAATCCATTTAATATGAGCAGTACCAGGACCAGATTCCAGATCCTGCCAGATCAAGCTGGTGGCCATGACAAGTTTAGAACCAGAGGCTCGGTGTTGCGTGGCTGGAAGTGACGTGGGCATTGAGGTGGTTGAGCTGCTCCCTTAGAGATGGTGCTTGTATTTTGCTGTTGGATGAGTTGTCGCCTGCCTCAATGACTCTATACTGCCCACTATATTTATCAGTCTGGATACTAAGGTTCTGGAAGAGCAGAAACAGCTTGACAATAGACACGTGTCTCGTGATGCAGCCTCTACTGTTTTATTCAGAAGCCAGAGGCTGATGCAATGGCTGAAAAACTATCAAATTGATTCTGGATTTTGGCTCTTAGCCTCTAAGTCAAAAAGCCACATGAATGTTGCTTGTGGTTTACTTCCACATGTTTTTATTATTAACAGTATATTAATAATAGTTATTAAAATAGTTTAATATTTAATAATACTAAAGCCACATGAATGTCACATGTAGTTTACTTCCACATGCTGAAACCCTCTAAACCAGAGGTGGTCAGTGTCTCTGTGGAATTTGAAACAGAGGCATATGGAACACTGAGTGTTTAGGGGTTTAGAGCTCAGGTTCTTACGGAGACAACATACACACAGTTATAAAGAAGCAACGCTTTCTAGAATGTCTGGGTTGGGTGGCTGGCTTTATAATTCATCCTAATGTACTGTAACTATTTGGCAAGTCTTGCAAGATGTTGCTCACACAAATATCAGGAGTCCCAATTTGTATATAATTTGGTTAGGAAGACTGCTTATCATTTCCACTCAAAGTAATAGGGTCTTAATTAAAAATATGGATTTAGTGTATCTCTTAACAATAAAGGACTCCATTTTAGCTCAGTACTTTGAAAGAGAAAAGGTTGGTTTAGAAATATGGAATGGACAGCAAGGAGTTAACTCTATTTTACTAAACTCATATTTATATACCCAGAACACTGCAAATACTACAAAGATGGATGACAGATAGATAGATAGATAGGTAGACAGATAGTCAGATAGACTGATCAATTGATAGAACCAGAATAAGGGTCTTGATCTGGTTTTAAACTATCTTCAGAGTGTTTGTTGGTAGACAATGACTTTATCAGAGAGAGTGATATAGTGTCTGCTATTTTATTTCAACCTGCTCATTTAAGTTACATATATTTTAAAAAATATTTATTGAACACTTATTATATGATAGAAGCTGCACTGTGTCAACTATTGTGAATGCAAGGATACCTAAGGTGTGGTTCTTGTCTTCAAGCAGTTTACTTTTGAAAGGGGCTGGTAGAGGTTCTGTGACCTGAGCCAGATAGGGATTATTTGAGGTTTTCTTTTAAAATTGTTCTTTTACTTTCATGTTGAATCACATCCTTCACTGGACTAGTTGCTTATTGGTGTCAGAATTTTCTTTTCTCAGAGTAGAGCAAGTTCAGTTGGTTAGAGGTCAACTTTTCACCACCGGTTAAAATTCAACTACTATCTGTTTATTGCATTAGCTTATTTCTGTTCCCACTTGCTATCACACAAATATAAGCCATGCAGGAAATGATAAAAAGAGAAGATGCTCCAAATAATGCCTTTTGCCTGTGAGCTTGTGAACACTTTGTGCTTTGCTGAAGTGGGAAGGTGAGTTATAGTCCACTTGGGCTTGGAGCAGGAAAAGACATGTGCTTAAGGCTGGGTGTTGCCTGGAAGACTGCTCCCTGTCTCTCCAAAGATTTTTTTTTTCTTTTTTAGGAGTGTTTCCTGTCTCCCATAAGCAGTTAAATTCCTTCTGAAATAGATAACATTTAGAAATAAGAGCTTTTCCCTGTGAAAAACTGCTATGCTTCTAGGCCTTTCCTGTTTAAAGTCTTATGTATTTTGTCTGTGGGTTACACCTAAATAAAATAATATTTTTATTTGGTGTGTGAAGGCTGACTCATGACTGCGAAGACTAGGTGAGTAATTTTGTTTGCGTACAGTCCCAAGTACTTTTGCAAAATTCCCACACTTATACCATAGGGTTGTGTGTGGCTGTGCAAACGTACATTTAAATTTTATGTTTTTATTTTATGTACCTTTTTAACCTCATAGAAGAGAGCTTTGAGTCTTTTTTTTTTTTTTTTTAATTGAGACGGGGTCTTGCTCTGTTGCTCAGGCTGGAGTGCAGTGGCATGATCTCAGCTCACTGCAACCTCCGTCTCCTAGGTTCAAGCAATTCTTCTGCCTCAGCCTCCTATGTAGCTGGGATTACAAGTGTGTGCCACCACCCCTGGCTAATTTTTGTATTTTTAGTAGAGATAGGGTTTCACCATGTTGGCCAGGCTGTTCTCAAACTCCTGACCTCAAGTGATCTGCCTGCCTCAGTCTCCCAAAGTCCTGGGATTACAGGCGTGAGCCACTGTCCCTGGCTGGCTTTAATTTTTTTCTGATCTTCAATTCTGCCTGGTGATGTAGCGGAAGTGTGTAAGATGACTACCCAAATGCAGGGAACAGAAACTCAAAGAATTGACTTGTCTGAGGTAGAAGAAATTAATTAGCAGACATGGGACTAATTAGGTGTTTGTCTCACTAGCATCTCTTCCCCCTTCTTTCAGCAATAACCCCCAAGTTAAATTTGGGGAACCATGCCTTCCCCATCTTTGTCTGTGTGGACTGGATGGGATTCCTTTCATAGTTTCAGGAGGTGTATCTTTTCCTGCAGATTTAAGACAATCTCATCTGCTTTGTCAGGTCCCAGTGCTGAGTTCAGAATAGGCAAGTGACTAACAAGGACCCATCCAAAGGGATGCTAAGCCTTGGGGAAGGGGTGTAGGAGATATATCATTTTATTTTTTCTGGGCTCAGTTTTGGGAATTGATAGAGGTAAAGCTGCTTACCATCACATGGAGTTTTGGACAAAAGCCAGAAGAGCAGAAGGCAGTGCCAGATAAGAAGAAAAAAAGAAACGACCTGCTGGTAACTTTTGAGCACCTACCTCCAGCCACACCTCAGAGTCAGTTTACCTTTGGACTTTTTAAGTTCTGTGAGAAGCCTTTTTCTGCTCAAGCCTGTTTGGGTTGGGTTTTCAGTCCTAACTGATATAAGAACATAGGTGAGTAAGTCACAGTTCCAATTTTCAAGGACCGAAATTTCTCCATCTAGAAAAATGAAAGTGCTTTTATAGTCTGTTATAGCTCTAAAGTCATGATCCTATCTTGGTCCTCTAAGGCTCATCTCAGCAGCATGGTGAGAGGGAATGAGCATTCTTTGGTGCATTAGTCAGGGTTCTCTAGAGGGACAGAACTAATAGGATGGATGTATACATAAGGGGGGAGTTTATCAGGAGTTTTGACTCACACGATCACAAGATGAAGTACCACAATAGGTCATCTACAAGCTGAGGAGCAAGGAAGCCAGTTGGAGTACCAAAACCTCAAAAGTAGAGGAGGCAACAGTGCAGCCTTCAGTCTGTGGCCAAAGGCCCAAGAGCACCTGGCAATCCGTGGGTGTAAATCCAAAAGCTGAAAGAATTGGAGTCTGATGTTTAAAGCCAGGAGGCATCCAGCATGGGAGAAAGATGAAGGCCAGAAGACTCAGGAAGTCAGCTCCTTCCACCTTCTTCTGCCTGCTTTATTCTAGCCGTGCTGGCAGCTGATTAGATGGTGCTCACCCAGATTGAGAGTGGGTCTGCCTCTCCCAGTCCACTGATTCAAATATTAATCTCCTTTGGCAACACTCCCACAGACATACCCAAAGACAGTATTTTTCATCCTTTGATCTAGTCAACACTCAACGCTAACCATCACAAGTCCACCCCTTGTCAACTTGAACCCATCCACATCTCCTGGAATCATACATATTTTCCAAATAAAGACAATAATAATGTCATAATTATGCTTAACATAATACAGCTATCCCTTGGACAACCGGAAGTATGCTAATCCTTAACCTAAATGCTATTACATAGTTAACAACACTTAAATGCTGATATGAAGTCAATAAATCTTGTCATATGATAAAAGAAAAAGAAGGGAAATAAAATGAAGATATTATCTTAGTACAAGTGTATACATGCACAAACATATTCTTTACAAAATATGGAAGCAATATTCCTGACAATTACAGTCCTCGTTTCTGCAACTGGTCACTTAGTTGCAGCTGGTATTGATGACTACCTTTCTACTACCCATTCCATATTCCCTTTGCCTTCTGGAAGCACCTCAGTGGGTCATGGTTTTTATCCTGGTGGAGTGACCCAAACCCTCATTCCTTAAGGGTTTGGGCCATTTGCAGTCCTGCCTGGATTGGTTGTTGTAGTTTCCCATTGAACTTAATCACAGGGTATGGTAATACTAAGAAACACCCTAGGGGATCTCCTGTATTCCATGCATACTCTTCCTTACTTCCATTGTGGAATAGCAGACTGATTTTTGTCTTGACAGTTTGGGTCAGTCACCCTAGCCCACTCTGTAACTCCCTTCTTAGCTTGTTGACTTAGAGGTAGGAGAATCCCAAAGTGACCAAGTGGCAATCTTAACTTCCAGTTTAATGGAATCATTATTGTGTCTCTTGGTGGCAGCATTTCTACCTCTGGAACTAGGATGTCTAGGCCGGCAGAACATAATGTCAAGGGAACAGGAGGCAAAAATGTTGCTAGTGGGTCACTTGGGGTGTTTGTGAGTGGTGCCACTTCCACCCCTCGATTCCAAGATCCCTGAATACTGGTTATGGGAGAAACAGTATCATATATTGGATGCCAATTCAGGGCATACAAAGCCTTCTGGAGAACCTTGCCCCAGCCCTGCAAAGTATAGTTGGTGTTGTAATTGTGACTTCAAAAGGCCATTCCATTGTTCCATCAGTCCAGCTGCTTCAGAATGATAGGGAATATGGTAAAACCAGTGAATTCCATGAGCATGAGCCCACTGCCACATTTCTTTAGCTGTAAAGTGAGTGCCTTGGTCAGAGGCAATGCTATTGGAATACCATGATGGTGGATAAGGTATGCCTTGGTCAGAGGCAATGCTATTGGAATACCATGATGGTGGATAAGGTATTCCATGAGTCCATGGATGGTAGTCTTGGCAGAAGCATTGCGTGCATGATAGGCAAACCCATATTCAGAATAAGTGTCTATTCTGGTTAGAACAAACGGCTGCCCTTTCCACGATGGAAGAGGTTCAATATAATCAACCTGCCACCAAGTAGCTGGCTGATCATCCCGAGGAATTGTGCCATATTGAGGGCTCAGTGTTGGTCCCTGCTTCTGGCAAATTGGGCTCTCAGTGGTAGTAGTAGCCAGGCTAGCCTTGGGACAAATTAAATGTCTGATGATTTCTAGATAATGATTACTTACCATTCCCTAAACACATCTAGATATTTCATATTTCCATGCCTTTGCATTTGCAGTTCTCCCAGCTTGAAATACCATTCCTTCTCTGGCAAATATAACCTTGAACTTTGTTTTACCTGGGGTCCTCCTCTAGGCATTTGATTGCTCTGTCCATGGTCACACTATGGTGCCATTTTTGTTTTAACTGTAGAATCAGTCACAGTATTTTGTGCCATCTTTCTGCTCCCTGTCTCCCTGTGTCTCTGCCACTGCACTTTGAGGACCTTGGATTCAGCGACTTGCTTGACCCTTCAAGTGTCCGATACACTGGATGAATAAATAACATTTGTGGTCATTTGAGTGAAGCTTCTAACATAATTATAATGGCTATCCTTTTGCAATACCTAATAATAACCAGATAATTTATATATATATATATAATTACTTATAATTTAATTTTTAGCCCTGCAAAATTTATATTATCACTACCCCCTATTTTGTAGATAAGAAAACTGAGGCTCAGAGAGGTATAGAAATTTGCCCAAGATGCCACTAGTAAGTGGTAGTGTAGTGATTAAAAGTCTGTGCTATTTCCTCCACATTATATCTCCAACTTTGCTTGAAGTAGTTATTTTAAAAATTTTCTAAAATGCTTCCTTTTGAACATTCCTTGAATATTCTCTTGAGGGTTCTGTTTCCTGCTAGATTTGTGCTACCTGCTTCCATCTGCAAAATCAAATAAACCACTTTGTGCAGCTCCTTCCTCAGGAAATCTGGAAAACTGAGCTGTTCTTTCTAGGAACACTAACAATTCATCTCAATTTACTAGCTCAGCTTATAATTTTCAGTTTAACCCACTGTGGCTCACCTTCCCCTGGGCTGGCATTGTTAGCGTGATAAATCTAAAAAGGTTTTCATTTCCAGCAAATAGAAGCCAGAAACAAAAGCAGAATTTGGGGATGACTGGCTGAGAAAGCAGTCATTTCAGTAATTGAAGCCAAACAAAAATTTTTATTAAAACTATCTGACTGATTCCAATTCTTACTTTGCTCTGCCAGTGCAGGTCTGGTCTACACCTGTTACATTCTGCAGTGCACTTTACTCCAGTGATTGCCAAATGCTGGTCAGTGAATTTGTCCTGCTCAAGGCTTTGATGAAGTTTTCACTAGTCTGAAGACAAACTAGAAACAAAGGGACAGTGTTATATGTGCATATGAATTTATGTATACATCTGCACAGTATATGCGTGCACACACACTTTCTCTCTTTTACAATCATTAGTTTCCTGTTTGATAAGAATTCTTTTTTATTCTGCAATTATGTCTTGCCACCTTTTATTGGCATTAAAATATCCTTTCTTTTTAAAAGTTGTGATGTGAGTAGAGGGTAGGTAATTTTCTTAATGTCTCCTTCTGACAGAATAAAATGTCTCAGAAAGCCCTATTTCATTCCCTTGATTTTTAATCACATTTTACTTGTCTATGAAATTCCAAAGTCCTAGAACCACATCTCACTTCCTTTTTTCACCTTTTTCTTTTTTGTCAGCCATAAAATAACAAATTTGCTCTCAAAGAAGGAAGACTAACATTTTCAAACTGATTCCTTCCTCTGAACCCTAATCTCACCTGTTGTCTTTACCCTCCATGGCATTTAGAATATGACACACTGTATTATTAGCTATAAATTTATATCCTAGCTACTAAAATAGACTGTAACTGACCCTACCCAAGGCAGGAAGCATTGCTTTATACATATTGCCAGAATCTACACATAATTGATGTTCAGCTGTTGCAATATAGATTTATTGTCAGAAACTTGAGGGCAGAAAATAATAAAATCATAATGACAATAATTAAAATCAATATTTATTAAGCGCTTTCTACATAGTAGCCACTATTTCATTTCATGTGTGACTTATTTAGTCCTCCTGACAGCCAAAAAGAGAGGTTTCGTTATCACTGCCTTCATAAGGGGAGGAAACTGAGATGATAGAGGGCTAAATAACTTGTCTAGAGTCACATGACTTTTACTTGGAAGTACTAGGATTTGAACCTAGATAAGCTTAGCTTGCATGCCTGACATTCCTAACCACCATACTCTGCTGCCTTCTGCAAGAACAGTTCTGGGAGCTGCATCTGGAGAATGATAATAACAGCAGTTGCAATTGCAACAACTAGAATTAGGATGACCCCAGGGCTACACGTGTGCTAAGAGCTTTATGTGCATTCTTTCATGCTCACAACCTTTGCAACCTGCGCTTCTATAATACCTGTTTTACAGATGAGGAAGCCGAGCCACAGAGATCTTAAGTGGATTGCCCAAGACTGGAGAGTGGCAGAATCTGAACTCAAGCACAGTAGTTTTGCCTAACTCCAAACCCGGAGAGCTTATATGATGATGATCTGCTTGTACGAGCCGGGGTTTTGGAGTGGGAAAATTCCTTCTCCAGGCTCTCCAGTAGCTGAGTGGCCATGATCATGTTACTGGACTGTCTGAGATTGTTGATCATCTATAAAGAGGAGGATATGTGTGTAATGTGCTTAATAAACAACAATGTGCTGCTAAAATGTAATTTATTTATGTATATATCAGAGGCTTGTTCCACCTCCTGATCCTCTGAGCATCTCTGTAGTTCCAGAAAATTCACTGTCCTTCATCTTTGCTTCCTATACTAGCACCACCTCAGAAAGTTTGGGCTCCTCTTCCTGAGTAGCTCTAGGAAATATATTTTGAGTTGCCAATCACCTATAGTGACATAAAGAAAATCAAAGCCGACAAGCACTGTGCTCATTAGGAAGATGTTCAGTTTTATCCAGTCACGAAGATATTAAGAAAAGATATTTATAGCTGACCTTTCAAGATTAATAATTTCAGTGAAAGAGAAACTATGGTACTCAACACAATTTTTAAAAATCCTGAATATTGAAGGAAATCATTATTTTACTGCTTGTAGTACAGTCTGTTACATTTATTAAAAATTTAATAAAATACATATGCATATCTATCAGACTTTAAAGACAGTAACTAATAATACAAATCAGTTCAGTTTGCTAATTTAAAATTTTATGTGTGACATTCTAACTCCTAGTTATTTTAATATTTTCTTAAAATATGTACATTAATCTTGTAATTTGAAAAAGTGAATTTCCATAACAACCAGTTATTAAGTAACTCGAACTTGGATCATTTAGGCACATTGAAATCAAACCATAAAGCATTTGTGATTTTAAACATTAGGAAGTAAAGATAGAAAAAAACACAAGGAATTAATGTATTCTCTTTTCTTAACCTTTGATCTTCCTTTTTTTTTTTCTTCATACTCCACAATAGATTGGCAAGTAATCTCATGTTTACATAGCTAGCATGTGTCTGGCGATGATCTTATCTTATTGTCTTGAGAAGGCAAGAATCAGGAGAATCCATTTTGTCTCCAAATAAATATACTAGTTGAGGTAGCTTCCCAGTTGAAAATCTTTATATTGTAAGTAATGAAATGGCCCGTGCTATGAACATAAAGTAGGACACATGCTGAGTGCAAAAACTCACAACTACTCTGGAGGGGAGTAACTTGAGTTTCTGAGGTGTGGAAAGTGAGGGAGGAGGTACCCAGGACCCAGTGTAGCTTAATATTGTGGGAATATTTGCTTAAGGACTGCATTGTTGCTTAAGCGTTGCATCCAGTTTGTTGTTTTTAGTGAAAATAAAATGGTTGTTATAAATTTAGCTGCAAAGCGATCTAAAACAATTTTGCAAACATAAAAGAATTTCCTGAATTTAAACACCTTATCTCTTTTTAATAAAAATAGTAACTTATTATAAAAGAATTTAAAATAATTTTTACTAAAAAATTATCATTAACACAACAAACAGCCATTTTATTATATATATATGTTCTTTAAAGTCTTTGTTCACATATTATAATCAAAGTCATCAATTTTATACTATTTTTAAGATACACAATGACATTACATTTTCTTTATTATTGCCATTATTAAAGTCTATATAACATCTTGATTTGGTTTGTCACTAGTAATTTAGCCATTCTTTATTTTTTGATAATTAGATTTTTGTTCATTTATTTTGCTTTTCTAGAAATTGCAGCTACACATTTTAGAGTTTCTAAATATTTTGCTACTAGTTCTTCAATTTTCTTTGTATTTGTGTGTCTTGCTTTTTGCTTAAAACTACGGTCTTGATAATCATAGTTAAAAATACAACAAGCCTGTATATGCCTACAGTTTTTTTTCCTATGTTGAGTTATTTCTTGAAGACAAAATTTCCTTCCTCTCCTTGTTACTTTTTTGTTTTTGCCATATTCTCATCATGAAGTCCTACTAATTATTTAATATGCAACTTAAATATCTTTTTGTTGAAGCTTTTATTGATATTCTGTAGCAGTTTGCCATTCTGTCTTTTAAATATTACTTGTTTAAGAGGAGAGTACACGTGGTGTCATTATGTTTAATTTTAAATACTTCTGCTCCTAATACACTATGTATTTGTTAGGTCAGATTCTGAGTGTATTTTGCACATATAGTCCAACTTTATAGGACAGTTTTTGAAAAATTCAATGATTATTAAAATAATTGAATGAGTGAATTAAATATAAGAGCATACAAGAACCTAGAAGAGCAGAAGAAGGAATAAAATTATATATTAGAGAAGTTCAGGGAAAGGCAAGACAATTAGGGGCTGGAGGAGAAGGGGAAGGGGAAGGGGAAGGGAAGGAAACCTGTTTGTATTGAGCTTTGTGTGTACCAGGCACTGTGCCAGGTACTTTACATGTCTTATCTCATTCAACTCTGAGAACAACTCTGAAGTAGTAGGTTCTGTTGCCCTCATATTGCATATTTCAGATAAAGAAATTAATGTTTAGTAATTATATGAGGTCGTTCTATTAATAAGTGCCAGAGCTGGAGGAATGACAGAAAAAGGAGAGTTTTGCTGATATTCCAAAGAAGGGATGAATGGGTGGATTCTGCAGAGGCAAATGCCCACACACAGATGGGAGAGATCAGTTAGTGTTTATAGGTTACCAAGGAGGCCAAGCTGGCTGACTTGTAGAGGTTTCATGGGGGTGAGAGACTGGTAATCTGGGTTCATGATATCACATGCTTTAAGAATCATTAAGTCATTAAGGCCTCTGACAGAGTAGAAGGAGTTAAGGCTCTGCTGAAGGAAGTATCTGTGTAAATAATGGTTACAACTAGGTTGAGCATGGGCAACTCCTGATACTCAGGGCAGGTCATATTCTTACTACTGCACTATTACCAGATGATTACGCTGAGCCCATAACAACTAATTTACATTGCTGAGAGCCTTTGGGGATGCCCAGTTGAGGGTTTTAATGAAACAAAAGAAATAATTGAAATAAGAAAACAGTTCAAGATAGAAGGTAGACTCTGATACTTGAAAGATGACATTAAAAATGAAACTGCTTTTAAAGGGAAAAGAGGATTAACAAAAGTTGTTCATTTAATCTCTATTTTTCTTCTCTATAGGAACACTTGTAAAATGAAATGCAGTTTTTAGGCATGGATGGTTATGGGCACCTTTTTAAATCAATGGCTTATCATTGTGCTTTTGGGTCCCTACCGCCATCGCCACCAAGTCATCATCAGTATCCACAAACACGGACCTGCTGATGTGCAACACTGAGCATAAGGCCCAGTCCCTGAATCTGAATGGCTTGTGCCTGAGGAAATAAGGTCTTCAAGGAAGGCAATAAAGGAACCAACATGTACTGAGCATGTTCTGTGTGTGGTCCACTTTTGTAAAATACATCACATGAGTAGAGACTGAAAAAATCACTCATTGACAGTTGGCACAAGAGTTATTTTAGGAGGAAGAGAGTATTTAGAAAATATTGTTAGGCTACTTAGTGGTAGAGTGAGGCCTGGAGAACTGGCCTAGAAGAAGACTGTGTCACAAAGCAGTGGCAAAAGTGAAAACTTTGAATTTGGGAATAAGGTAAGCAAACATGGGAGAGTTGGTATAGTGCTCCACATTTCTCTCTTCTGAAGTGAAATGTAGATGCTAGATTGTTAAAAGAGAGATCAAATAGAGTCTGATTGTATTAATAATTCAGGTCACTTGGTTATATGTGCTCATCCTCAAACTGCCTATGCAAGGGGGACTAGTAGAAGGAGTTCTGAATTCTACCTTGGAGAGGTGAGAGAGATAATTTAGAGCATTTCTGAAACACACAAAAGCTGTTTAGGCGATGCTGGGAGTGTGTATGGGGAAACACCATAGGTTTCTTAGAAATGGAAATCCTCCTTTGAATTTATTTCCATCTCTTCCATCTTGATTACAGAGACCCACGAAAAACAGTGCCCAGGGACACTGTGTGTAGAGAAGAAACATGACTTCTTGAGGTATATCACTCAGATAAACTTTGATGTGAATGGCTCTGCTAGGGTTGTGCAGCTTGGAAGCCTCTTGCATTTACAGTATTGGTTAATAAGAAAAAGCATTACTGAGTGCCTACTGTGATTCAGCGTCTGTCCTACATGGAGAGGTCCAGAACATGCACTTTGGTGTCTGATAGTCTTTAGGTTTGAATTTCATGTATGCTTTCTATTAGCCATGAGGCCATGGACAAGTTAGTTAAACTCTCAGAATCTTTCTTACTTTGTCAAGTGGAGGTCCTCATCTTGTTGTTCTGCATACCTAGCCCAGAGTGAGCACATGGGAAATGGTAGCTATAATTATGATCCACAAGCATTTTCTCATTTCATTCCCATTATAGTCTTATAATTCAGTTCTAACTCATGGGGACATTGAGGTTCAGAGAACACAGGACTTGCCCAAGATAAGACAGCTGAGTGGCAGAGGATTAATTTGAACTCAGATTTGGGAGCCTGTGCTCATTCTACACTCAGTTGATTTTTACCTATTTCCAAAGATGAATCTTTAATCTAAAGTCCTTTTCTTCCAAGCCCCTCTTCCTATGTCCAACATAAATATTAATGCAGCTACCATCTGCCACTACGTAAAAACACTTGGTCAAATCTATTTTAGCAATTGAAGCAAAATTGCTTTTTGTTTGATTTAGTGTATCTGTGTTATGCTTTCTTTTGACTATCCAGTCCATTTTTGAAGTGGAGTCTTGGTTGCCTAGGGAACTAGCATACAGCATTGGTATTTTTTTTTTTAACGAGATGTAAGTTCAAAGTTGTTAGAATTGTTGGCTGAATTTCAAGTGGTGACCTCTGTGTTCACTGGAAAGTAACATAACTACATATATATACACATATATATATGTATATATATGTACACATATATAATAAAATTAAAAGTGGGAGAAAATTAGGGGAGTTGGTGAAAAATAAGATTTTTAAGTTGCAGAATTCTGCCTGTAGTTGGAAGCTAGGTAAATCATTATCTTTATTTCAGACTATATAATTTGCACATAATTCTTTTTGCTTTGAGACATGTTTTACGTGTTTTTAAATGGAAATAAATTTTGTGTGCTATGTTATAGAAAATATGTAGCCATGAATAGTTTTGAGTTCCTTTCTGGAATGGCCCTATATAAAGTCTATGGGATTTTGCCTCTTCCTAGCCTTCACTTTCTTTTTAAAGAAGCTGGGCTTAGTTCAGTGATTCAAAACTCTCACATTGCACCAGCTATCGTAATACAGATAATTGAAAAAATATATATAAAAATTACTCAGACCCCCTTCCTCTGGCTCAGGTAAAGATAAGACCAGGGTAGAAAGATCCATCTTGAAGTCTGAAGTGATAAGGACTTTAGGAACTAAAGGCATGAGTCAAAGCAATGCTTGTCTGAGAAATCCAAAGCTCTTATCCCAAGAAGTATACTGTGGGTGCCAGCTTAAAGGGCTGAGGGGATGGATATCTAAGGATTCAGAATGAAATGTTTGCAGCTAGGTAGACTCAAAGTTGTGAACCTGAATTGCCATTGAACGAGGAGAAAGTCAGGTGGTCATTTGTCTTTTAATTTAATGATGGCAGATGATGGAAACTTGGGTCGATCAGCCTATGTTAAAAGGCCCATGTTGACAGAAAGATAAATATTGCATGTTCTCACTAATACGTGGGAAGTAATAACTTTTTTTTTTTAGCTCATGGAAGTAGAGAGTAGAACTATGGGCATTAGAGGCTGAGAAGGGTAGGGGGCAGGGGAGGATGGGGAGAGGCTGGTTAACAAATACAAAATTATAGCTAGATAGGAGGAATGTATTCACATCTTATAGCACTGTAGGGTGAATATAGTTAACAATGGTTGATTGTATATTATCAATATTACAATAGAGAGCTAGAAGATTCTGAGTATTCACAATACAAAGAAATGATAAATGTTTGAGATGATAGATATGCTAGTTGTTCCAATTTGATCATTGCACATTTTATACACATATCAAAATATCACTCTGTTTCCCGTAAATTTGTACAATTATTATCTGTCAACTAAAATTAGAAAGAAAATAAAAAAGACTAGTGTTGGGACAAATATGTCCTCACCAAATGTGTTTTAGCTCTTAAATGTTTCCTTCTTATTTATATAAAGTAAAATTAAGCTTGACTATGAGGGACCCAGTCAGGTTTCCTAAAAGCAGAGCCTAAGAACATGGAGCTTGGAGGGATGTATGTAAAAAAGTCCAGGGCTGAGGTTGGGATGAACGGCCTAGGATAGAACTACCCAACGTGCATTTAATGGGTCTGGGCAAAGGGAGAATCAGTTATGTGGTGGGAATCAGAGACCCAAAATAGAGCTGGTGGAATGGGAATATAAAGCAGGAGGTACCCCAAGGTGCTGGGTATAGCTACAAAGGTGTATTTCCCAAGGAGCCTCTGGCGTGGTTGGTAAGAGCTAGGCAGGAAGTTCTTAAGACTTATTGGACCTTGGAGATGGGTAGGGTCTGATGGAGTGATCTAAAGGGGAGGGCATTTCAGTGGAAACATACCCATGAGGAGCCAATATGGGAAAGGTGGCTGAAATGTTTCATAGATCTCTCTTACCTGCTCTCCTCAGCTGTGTGACACCAACATAATGCTATTTAAGAGTCACTTTTCTGGCACATCTGAGACCTTTCAGCTGAGCCCTTGCCTCAGCAAATGCTGAGATAATAAAGCCAGCAGTTGGTGACACCATGGGTTAGGAGGGTAGCCATTAGCATTGTTCTGAAACATCTCCTTCTCTCATAATGTTATTCTGATTGGTGATGAAATATCACAACAAAGTAATCTCTATTCTATAAAGACACTCAGACTGAACAGACAAAGGACGTTCCAGAGGAAGTTCACTGGAAGGCAAAGTACTTTCAACCTAAAAGGGGCAGTGGCAGTGAAGTGCAATGCCTAGTAAATGAGTAAATGTAGAATGGAAATGTGTGCAAGGATCAGCAATTAGAGAAGAAGGGGATGTTGAGCTTCTAAGAGCTAGTCCAGGAGCAGGAAGGTCTGTGTAATACTATAAAAGGGTTTAAAGTAAATGCAGTGGGAGTGTGTGAGTTTCCTGCAATCCACACAGGCGGAGTCACAAGGAAGGGAACACAGGCCAGAGAGAGCAGCAGTCAGACACTGCCATGCTCACAGGGAGCGTGTGGACCCGCTCTTGGTGGGAAGAAGAACTGGCAGTCAAAATGGAAGATGCAGGTGCTTCATATGTACACAACAAGTATCCTAAATATTAGTTCAGCAAAAATTATTTAGTATGTATATGTGTTATTTCCATTACGTTTTTTTCTTAAAAAATTATTAGCTTCAGTTGAGAATACCAATAAGTTAGTGAAACACTTCAATTAGGGTGGATTTTTCTAGCCACTCATCCCCTGGATTAATGCTCAGACTGGACACTCTCTCCTAATGTGTGTCTATGTATACCCTCGTTTTCCTGATAGGAATGAAGGGGCTTTGAGTATTTACTTATTTGGAATAAATGATCTTTGATGTAATGGAGTTGTATATAAATGTAGACAAGCTGCCTACTCTTAAAAATACTTCACTTTTCAAGTGCAGAAAGGTGTAAATTTAATGGCAAACTTATACAAATAAATCACTCCATATGCACTTGGTGATATGTGAATCTACAGTGCTTTCAGAAATAAAAATTGATTAAAATGTTTATATGAACATGTAAGTTCTTCACATTTCAAAAATATGATCAAGGACACAAAGTATTTGTAAAGGTCCCTTTTTGGCAGAACTGACTTAAGACTCCCTCCCTGCAACAGACCGTGTGTAATTGTTATGAGGAGGACTAGGAATGTCTAGGTCTTTGTCCTCCACCACAGGTATGAAGACAAATGCTGTGTTGGAGGACCACACACTTTGAAACCTGTTCTGAGTGAAATGGTGGCACATTATAAATCTCCCTGAAGCACTGAATTATTAGATTTAAAAGAGCAAGCATGCATAGTTGTCAAGTAAATGGTTTATAATCTTGTTATAGTTACATATGGCACTATTTGATAATCTAAAAAGCATGTCTTGGAGGCATAAAAATACATCTTTGAATAAGGTGCCAAGGAGAGAAAACCTTCACATTAGTGCCGTTAATATTTCCATTTTTGGATATTTCTGAGTGACCCTGGAAATGCATTAAATGTAGCCCTTTGCCATGGTTCGTGTGATATAGAGCTTATTTTGGCCACAGAATCCATGTTAATAACCTTGTAGGTTATTTATTTCTGTCCCTATAAAATCTTTATATATTGGAATGGGGTCAGTGGAAATTTCCTGGTTATACTTGACTCCATTTTTCTGGGATAAATTGTATGTTGTAGTGACATTCTTAAACATTCCTCCTGGATGTTAAGGGTCTGTCATAGGAATAAACGTATGGGAAACATTTTTCCATTGTTATAGAAATTCCAGAGCAGGAACAGAAACTGATAACTATGGTTCATCAGAACACGTGGCAGTGGTCCATGAGCAGTCATAAAGAAGTTATATGACTTGCCGTCTATAGCTATTCTCTGAGGGATCTTCTGTGTTTAATTCCTAAAGAACAAAAATGAGCCCAAGGACACAGCAAAGCCAAACTTGATCTTTGAAGGTTCAAGTTCAAAGACTAAGGCAAGGACATAGGGCAGCTGGCTGCCAGGGTAATAAGAACAAGGAGGGCAGGGGCTCTGATGTCCAGCATGGGTGCTGAAGAACGTGCTAATTAATTTGATTATGGTAATCATTACCCAATGTGTATGTATATCAAGTCACCATGTGGCACAACTTGATTATAGTCAGTCTTTATTTGACAATCAAATATTTTGGATAAAAAGCGTGGAGGATAGGAATTGAAAAATGGTCAAGAATTCACAGTAGCAAATACAAGGAATGTAAAAGAAGGAGAAAGATTGGAGGTTGACCATATTGCCCGGAAGTAAGGTCTTGAGTTTTCATTAGCCGATGTTTGTGCAATCTCTTTTTGAATACTGCTCTTAGAGGTGAGACATTCTATCTTGGTTCAGTTCTAATTTGTTTTTTTTTAGATGGAGTTGAGCTCTTTGTTCCCCTGGCTGGAGTGCAGTGGCACGATCTTGGCTGACTGCAGCTTTTGCCTCCTGGGTTTAAACGATTCTTCTATCTCAGCCTCCCAAGTAGCTGGGATTACAGGCACCCACTACCACGCCCGGCTGATTTTCCTATTTTTAGTAGAGATGGGGTTTCACCATGTTGGCTGGGCTGGTCTTGAACTCCTGACCTCAGGTGATCTGCCCACCTCGGCCTCCCAAAGTGCCGGGATTACAGGCATGAGCTACTGTGCCAGCTCGAGTTCTAATTTTTTAAATCTTTTGTATATTGAACACAAATCTTCATTTTCTTTTAATTTATTAGTACTAGATAATTTCCAGATACCTCATGATTCCTTCTTTTTCTAAATATTTAGTGAGAACCTGCCACCTGCAGGCACTGTTATTGGTGTTGGAAATACGTTGCTAACAAGAAAGACAAGATCTAAAGACATGGAGCTTACATTTTAGTGAGGGCAGACAAAAATATGCAAGTAAATGAGTGAACACACAAAAAAAAACATCGAAGAGCAAGGAGCAGTGTGCAGAGAACTGAATGGGGTGACATGATGTGGAGTGACTGGGAGGCCATGGGAAGGCTTCCCTGAGAAGTAACCTACAAACTATGAGAAGATTGCACACTAACTATAGGAGACAGCTATGGTAAGGACATAAGGTGCACATGAACTTTGTCATGTTAGAGGAGCTTAAGCAAGACTTTTGTGGTTGGAGTATAGTGTGTGACGGAGAGAGTAGCCCAAGGTGAGGATGGAAAGGCAAGGCAAGGGCAAGGACTTTGTGAGTTAGGAAAGGGATAGGCTTTTATTTAACTGTGATGGAAAGCCATCAGAAGTTTTAAACAGGGGAATGAGGCCAAGCTATGTACTTTCCAAAAGGATCACCCTGGCTGCTGGGTGGAGAATGGAAGTTAGGGAAGCAAGAGTGAAAGAGCAGTGACACCGGGGGCTATATTGATACTTCTGGTGGGAGATGATGGGGATGGGTTAGGAGGGTAGTGATGGAACAGCAGAAAAATGAACGTGTTAGAGATGCGTTTTGGAGGTGTTGATGGATAGATTGGATATTGAATATAAGGAAAGAGAGGAGTTAAGGATAACACCTAGACCCCTAGCTTGCACAATAGGTGGATGTGCTCCTATTCCCGAGAGGGGGAATATGTATTGTCATTTCTTCTCTGTACTAAAATATCATAAGTGGTATCGTTTATAAAAGAATTTGACATATCAGATTAAGAGCAGTTAGAAAGGAAGATGCTTACCATTATAGAGTTTATTCTCTTTTTGCTAGAATTCAAATATTCCTATGCTAAATTTATTTATGTAAAATTGAAAATTCACTTTAGAATTCTAAAGTTGTTGTTAGAGACAAGATGTTTATAGTACACATGAATGTTTTCTTGATATGTTAAGACCTCATAGTATTTAATAAGGAAAAAATTATATATTTTGAAAAGTTTTAAAATAAAGTGAAAAATCTGAAATATTAGGTGATGAAAAATCCTCAGAGATTATTTCAAAAGGTAAGACTGATAAAAGGTTAATGTCTTCAGAAATCCCTGGGACTGCGTCATTCATAAAGAAGAGAGGTTTAATTGGCTGATGATTTTGCAGGCTGTACAGGCATGGAGCTGTCATCTGCTTCGTTTCTGGGGAAGCCTCAGGAACTTTTACTCATTGTAGATGGCAAAATGGGAGCAGGCACTTCACATGGCAGGAGCAGGCACCTCACATGATGAGAGCAGGAGCAGAAGAGGGAGCAAGGTGAAGGATGCCAAACACTTTTAAACAGCCATAGCTTGTGAGAACTCACTGTCATGAGGTCAGCACTAAGTGGATGGTGCTAAACCATTCATTAGAAATCCACCTCCGTGATCCAATCGCCTCCCACCAGTCTTCCCCTCTGATGCTGGGAAATACATTTCAACATGAGATTTAGGGGAAAAAATACCCAAACTGTATCAGTCAATATCCTTAATGAGGTATTCTTACAAATCATTTTTTTAAAATGACGAACAATAAGAAAAATGAGCAAAGAACACAAAAAAGCAATTTACAAAAGAAAAGGTCAATAGCATGAAAGAAAGCTAAACCACACCCACAGCAATAATCCAGTCATTCAATATTAGAAAAAAAAGAGAGAGAAACAGTATCAATAGTGGATAAGAACACAAACTGTAGAGCTAGAATTTCTGAGTTTGAAGACCTACTTCTAAAATTTACTAACTGTGTAACTTTGGGCAAGTACCCTGATCTTTGTTTCCGTTTCCTAACCTGTGAACTGATAGTCAGGATAGTATCCATGTCATCAGGTTGTTTTGGGTATTAAATGAGTGTTAATACAGGTAGATTACTTAGAACAGTGCCTAGGGTATAGCAAATGTGTGAGTTTTAGAAATTACTGTTACTATTGCTGTTTGGTGTTTATATTTTTCTTAAATGTTTATAAGATGACAATACCTAATGTTGGCTAAGTGGAGGAAATGAGTATTTTTATACATTGTAGGTAAAAGTATATATTGGATTATTATTTTGGGAAGAAAGTTTTGCAATATGTCTCAGAAGTGTTAAACCAAATGAAATCTTTAATAAATAGAATTCTTCTCTTGGGAATTTAACCAATAATCTATACAATTATTTGCCCCAATGGATAGTCACAGGAGTATTACTTACAACGGTGAAAAGTTAGCAAAAACCTGACCTCCAGGTAAAGAGGTGGTTTGAATTTATTCATTTAATTTCATTTATTCTCTAAACTAAACTTCATTAAAACTATCGTAAAAGTATTATTTTTTATTGAAGTAAAATGTACACACAGGAAAACACATTAAATGGACAATTTGATGAGTTTTGAGAAATGTATACACCCATGTTAGCAAGCTCTCAATCAAGAACATCTCCATCCTCTGGGAAGTTTCCTCTTGCTCTATTCCAGTCAGTCTCCACCTCCACGGACTACACTGTTCAGATTTCTCTCACTGTATATTAGTTTTCCTTGTTCTTGAACTTCACATAAATGAGATAATACAGTGTGGGCTCCTTTGTGTCTGGCTTCTTTCGTTGAAGACACTATTTCTGAGAACCCATTTATGTCATTGTTAAATCGGTAGTTAATCCTCTACTTTGGATTCCCATATCCTCTGTCCCTTTATTGCTGAGTAGTTACTAATAGAAAAAAAAAATCCAGTTTTGAATAAACTCGAATTTGTTTTTTTCCCATTGCTTATACTGTTTTTGTTGTTTTTGACTGTCATGAATAAAGCTGTTATGAACATTCTTGTACAAGTTTTTTGTGGTCATATTTTTCACTTCTCTTGGGGTAGAGAAATAGGAGTACAATTGCTAGGCCATGGAGTGAGTGTAGGTTTAATGTTATAATAAACTGCTAAGCAGTTTTACAAAGTAATTGAACCATTTTATGCTTTCACCAGTATTGTTTAATATACGTTGCTTCATTTCTTTGTGAACATTTGGTGTTGTGAGGGTTTTTCTTTTTTAAGCTATTCTCCTATGTGTGAAGTAGTATCTAATTGCAGTTTTAATGCATTTCTCTGCTGAGCACCTTTACATATGCTTATTGGCCATTCACACATCTGCTTAAAACTTTTGCCTAAGGTTGTAAAGATGTTCTAAATTTTCTTCTGGAAAACTTAGGGCTTTAACTTAGACATTTAGGTTTATCACACATTGCTAATTAATTTTTGTGTATGATGTGAGGTAGAGATTGAGGTTCATGTTTTCATAGTTTTTTATCTGGTTGTTTCAGATCGATCTATTTTAAACTTTTCTTTCCCCATTGATATTTGGGTATCTTTGTTGAAAACCAATTAACACCACATGTACAGGTTTATTTCTGAACTCTATATTATGTTACATTCATCTATTCATTCTTATACTATACCCTTGATTATTGCAACTTTATAGAAAGTCTTGAAATCAGATAATGTAAATAATCCATTGTACTTCAAAATTGTTTTGACTGTTCTAAGTCCTTCAAATTTCCATATAAATTTTAGAATCAATATGTAAGTTGCTTCCTAAAAGCCTAGAGATATATAGACAAAGACATATATCTAAGCATAGTCATTTTTGTTTAGTTTGATGTAGCAAAGAATTGTAAATAATCTAAATGCTGATCAACAAGGAACTGGTACAATATAGTATGTAACATTTGCACAATGAAATTTTATGCAACCATTAAAGAATAAAATAGATCTATATGTTCTAATGAAGTAGATCTATTGTGCTAATTCTAAAAGACATATTAAGTGAGAAAGTCAATAGGCAGAACAGTGTAGTGTGTGCTCTCATTTATTTTAAAAATAAGGGTATAAGGGGAGGGAGGCAGTAAATCACACTGCCATGTATGCACCTATGCAACAACCTTGCATGTTTTTCACATGTACCCCAAAACCTAAAATGCAATAAAAAAAAAATAAATAAATAAATTTAAAAAAACAAAAACAAAAACAAAACAAAACAAAAGGGTATAGACGCATACATATACACACACACAACACACATATATACACTTGTATATACTTTCTATATATGCATAAAACTTATTGGTTTATTTAACTGAAAAGTTGAGGGTTGATTTGTCCTTCAGACTGTATCCAGGGGCTCACAGAATGTTACTAGAAACTGTTCCTCACTTTGTACCTTGACTTCACTTTTCTCTGTGTTGGCTTCATTGTCAGCGTCTTCCAAGCCATGGGCAGCTCCAGGCTTTCACAGTTACTGCAGTTCATGGCAGACATTATTAATCTCACTGTTCCTTTACTAAATATAACAGAGGATTTCCAGTCTTGTTTGAGTTATTTGTCCATCCTCTGGATCTCTCACTGTGAATGGAGGGATGAAGAATCTTCACTGGCCAAGTGGATTAAGTGCTTACATCTGTAACCAAAGGAGAGAAGGACACTGTGGGTAAAGGAGCCATTCAATGGAAGGGACAATGTGCAGATTAAACCACATATGTCCAGATACTGACCTTTTTTGGTCATTTGTAAGTATGGTGATTTTCTATAAAAAGTGGCTAAAACTGTACCTCTGTATCTCAAGAGATTGTTTGATGCTTTGCCTTTCACTGTCAAGCTTGAGCACATACATCCTTCTCTGATTTCCATGATTTCCAGCTGTGGGCTCTTACTTGTTTCCCCCTTTTTGCTTAGTCCATTTGCATATTGATAACCAACTTGCTTTTGACTCTCAGATCATATAATTTGGCTCAATGCACTAGAGCCCCTGGGAAAAAACACTTTACCTCTGTGATTAGTCTTACTGGAGTTCAATCTCTGGGTTGCCCTATGTCTGGGTAGGAGATCAGACAAAATTATCTGATCTCTTTCTGGTCACAAAAGTCCTTCTGATCACATTAGTCCTTAATGGATCTTCCAAAGTGGCTGCTTTCATGCCTGTATTTCATTGCTAGGTCCTCTTGATTCCTATAAAGTTGCACGAGTGGACACAAAACTGGATATAGTACTTGACCACCTGCTTGTTTCCAAGTAAAAATCAGGTAATGTTGCTGTGTGGTCATAGATATTAAATTATTCTATAAGCTCTTCATATTTTATTTTAAAATAAATTTTATAATAACTAAAAGAATAGATTTGGAATGTTCACAGCACAAAGAAATGATAAATATTTGAGGTGATGGATATCCCAGTTATCCAGATTTGATTATTACACACTTCATGCTTGCATCAAAACGTCATAAGTATCCCATCAATATGTACAAGTATTACATATATATATACAAATTATTTTGAAAAAATAATAGGAAAACATTGGTAGCTAGTACTATTTCTGAATGGAACAATTTCTTTGTTGTAGACTAATGTATTAATCTGAAATTGTTGGGATTAAAATTGTTCTAATATGATTATCACTACCTAGAGAGGAGGCCAAAGACAGTGAGATAAAAATGTCAAGAGATGATATAATAGTAAAATAAAAAGGATAAAATTGGATATTTGGTGAATTTTAGGATTTTAAAAACGTGTTGAATGAGCTGAGCTGTTATCCAGATTAAGACAACCAGTAGGTATGAGAAGCTCAGAGAGCAAAACTTCTAATTATAGAAATATGTCTATTCAAATAATGCATTGCTAATTTTGAAATAAATTGGGATGCAGAGAAAGGAACTGCCTTGGCTTACAGTTCCCAGATAAACTAGCAAATGTAGTAATTGATTTGCTTGATACATTCATTTGCTAATTCTTAAATCAGAGAAACATATTCTTTAGTCGTAATTTTTAAATGGAAATGATGATCAATTATAGAGCTGAGAACATGTAAGAGCTCTGCCCCTGCAAATAATCCCCTACTCTCCTCTTTAGGACTGAGTCACACTACCTTTTGCTTGGCCTGGCTCTTTAATCTTTGGACTAATATACTCGGGCCATCCTTTTTGATATTTTGTTTAGATTTCCTATCATATTGGGTTATCCCACTGGAATATTTAAAATTTATATTATGCATCTAATATTGTTTATTGCAGAAAAATGAGAAATAGATAGAAGTTTAAAGAATGAAATAAAGGCCAATTTTAAATCTAGCTATGCAAAAAATTTAGCAATGTTATATAACTAATAACATTTTATTCTACATCATCAAATCTAAGAGACCATTGACTATAATTTGCATTATTTTGCCTACCACTAATAAAGAAGAAATGCTGTAAATTTAACTACGACATACTGCTCTGTTTTTTATTAAAAAATTTATACTCATTAAAACAGTTCTTTTTAGGCAGGGCACAGTGGCTCACGCCTGTAATTCCAGCAGGTTGGGATGCTGAGGTGGGCAGATTGCTTGAGCCCAGGAGTTTGAGGCCAGCCTGGGCAATGTGACAAAACCCCATCTCTACAAAAAATATGAAACTTAGCTGGACATCATGGCACATGCTTGTAGTCCCAGCTACTCAGGAGGCTGGGGTAGGAGGATCACTTGAGCCTGGGAGGTTGAGACTGAAGTGAGCCATGATCATGTCACTGCACTCCAGCCTGGGTGACAGAGTGAGACTCTTTTGATATAGACTTCTATCACATTTGGCTTTGGAACATATATAAGAAAGAAAACGTAAGAAAAATAAATTGGGTAAAGTAGTCCTAAAACCTCTTCACATTCAGAGTCTAACTTTACTAAGTCACTTTTTGAATCTGAGTTGTCAATATCTGGACTTTTGCTTACGTTTTTATCCTCTGTGCTATCAAGAACATTGATGATGTGACATTTGTTGCAAGGGTGCTCTACTGTTGTCTCCTAAATTTTCATCCAAGCCTATCCATTCTCTTTTTCTTTCCTTTAGCATTGAAACTTTCCACTCACCATTTTAAGGTAGGCATGTGGTAGCCCAGCTAGAGACATTTCTGAGCCTCTCCTGCCTGGTAGCTTGGCATGATCATGGTCTGACAGGTGAGACAGGAGAAGAAATGCGTAAACTTATAGTTCGCATCCCTAAGGCGAAGCAGCTTTACTTGCCACTTTCCTTTCATCTTTTCTTTGGGCTGAAATGCAAATGTAGTGATAGTGAGTCAGCCTTAATCATGTAGAAAAACATACCCTACAAATGGTGAAGCAACTAGATAGAAACTCTTTGGATTACCTGCGGAGCAAAGCTGCCTATCTGCCAGACTACACAGCTACTCTTGCAGAGGGGAAACACAAAGCTTCCATCTTGTTAAACCATGGTTATTGTCAAAGCAGCTAGATCAATATTCATAGTGTATGTGTTTAAAAATTATTCCATTTAGTATCATATTGAAAAATACTTCTATATGGCATTAAATATTTTTAATGCTAAATAATATTCAACTAAGCCCCTATTGTTGGGTTGTTTCAATTTTTAAAGATTTACCATCTTAACAATTTTAATTTTTATTAAAAATTTTTTTTTTAGAGATAGCATTTCACTTTATTTACCCAAATTGCAGTGCAGTGGCATGATCATAGCTCACTGTAACCTCGAACTGCTTGGCTCAAGTGATCCTCTTGCTTCACCTTCCTGAGTAGCTGGAACTACAGGTGCCCATCACCATGCTTGACTAATTTTTAAACTTTTTCTAGAGACTAGGGTCTTGCCATGTTGCCCAGGCTGGTTTTGAACTCTTGGCCTTAAGGGATCCTCCTGCCTCTATCTCCCTAAGTGCTGGAATTATGGGCTCAAGGAACCTGGACTGACTATTCAGTTTTTCTGTATAAACAATACTGGAATGGAAATTCTATACGTATACACACACGTATACACTGTAAACACTCATATATGTGTGTCTATGCAGATTTCTGATTATTTCTTTAAAATAAACTTCTATGCATAGAATTAGCTGGCTAAAGATCTTTCATATTTTTAAGGCTTTTGGAATTTATTACCAAGCTGACTACCAGTACTTTTGCCCTAATTTGCAATATCACTAGGAATATATATATATATATATATATATATATTTATACACATACACACATTATAATACTGAGGTTGTAAAAATGTATTCAAGATATAATTTGCATATAATAAATCAACAGATTAATATATTCAGTTCCATACGCGTTCACAATTGTATACACTCGTGTAACTTCCAGTCAAAAAAAGACATAGAGAGAGCATTTTCATTACGCTGAAAGTTATCTTGTGCCCTCTTTCTCTGTCACCACTCCTCAGAGACAACTGCTGTTTTGATTTCTACTTTTGCCTATTTTTGAATTTTGTGTAGACAAAAGTAGGCATTTTTTTGTTTCTAGTTTCTTTTGACTTTCTTTCTTTGAGATTCATCCATATTGTAAATATCAGTAGAACTTTGTTGTATGAGTTACTACATTAAAAAAAAAAAGCATGGTGGTGTATGCCTGTAATCCCAGCAACTCAGGAGGCTGAAGCAGGAGAATCTCTTGAGCCCAGGAGTCCAAGGCCAACCCGAGCAACATAGTGAGACACTATCTCTCAAAAAAAAAATCAAAAATATCTTTAAAAAAATCTGTTCTTTTGTTGATTAATATCTGGGTTATTTTCAGTTTTGAGCTAATAGAAATATGACTTTTTGTGGACATATGGTTTTCATTTAATTTCTCTTAGGTAAATATCTAAGAATGGGATTTCTGGGTCATAGGGCAGGTACATATTTAACTTTAATGAAAATGACATGTGGCTTTCCTAAATGTTTGTACAACTGTGTGCTTCCGCCAGCAACGCATGAGAGTCCTAGCTCCTTCACATTCTGGCACACATTTGACCTTATCAGACTTTTAGATTTTAGTTATTCTTTTTTTTTTTTTCTATTGCATTTTAGGTTTTGGGGTACATGTGAAGTGCAGAAGTATTAACTTGTATTTTCCTCATGACTGATGAAATTGAGCTTCTTTGTATCTTCTTACTGGCCGTTCACATATCTTTTATAAACAGTTAGCTTAAGTCTTTTTTAAAAATAAATTTTCTATTTATTACTGATTTTTAGTTCTTTATACATGTTGGATACAAGTTCTTTGTCAGACATACATGTGAATTGTTTCTTCTCAAAGGTAGCCTTATAAACAGAAATTTTGATTAGAATGAAGTACAATTATCATTTTTTTATTATATACTTAGTTATTTCTTGTATCTTCTAAAAATTTTTATCTACCACAAGGTCACAAAGACATTCTGTGGTTTCTTTAGGATCGTTATGATTCTTATTTTCCAGTATGATTCGTAATTCATCTCAAATGAACTCTGTTACTGGAGTGAGGTAATGGTTAAGGTTCATTTATTTTCTGTTTTTAATACAAGTTTTCCAACACATTGGTTAGAATAACTATCTTTCCATTTTTACCAGAATGCCAAGTACAAATGGTATCTTAATGTTGTTTTAGACCCTGATGGACTCTCAACTTTGAATGTTTTCTGGATTTCCCTAAAAGGCAACTCCAAAGGGCTAACTTCTGGACTGCAGCAAAAAATCCTGTTTTCTTTTTGCGAGATGAGAAATTACCTTACCAGTGCTGATCTAGGGACATACAGGCCAATCAAGAGTAGAAGATAAAAGAATTATTGGCAACTATCAATCTGTTTTAAATTAGTGAGGATTTGGACTGACTTATGAAGCCTTAAAATGGCCATGTTTGTATGATGTTGCTCAACTATGGCAGAGGTTAAAATATAGGTAAATACAAATTATGCCAAATAATGTAGAATAGTTTAATAAAAGTTAGATCTGTAAAGCATGAGCTATGCTTGCTAGGGAAATAAAAGCAAACTGTTTTAAATATATTCAATATAAAACTATAAAGAAAAATAGAGAGTCACATTCTCTATTTGTAGCTTATGAAGTAGCATAGGGAGTAGCTTATGAAGATAAGTCAAATTACTTTGGTGATTTCACTCAGATTTTTATGACCTTGAAAAACAGAATCCATTGTCCTGATGTCAAAGTCTGAGATTCTCAAAAAAGAGTAAGTCTCAGTTCCACTGGGTTTTTCAGGGATTATACTGTAGATAGATGGGATAGAGCTCTAAGGAGAGTAAAATATTCACATTTGTTTTGGAGGATTAATGGCTGAGAAAAGTGACTAGCTAAGCAGCTATAATAATTCCAATAGAGAACCCTTTTACATTTTTTCTAATAATACAATTCATGTAATTCTTTATGCTACATAAGTCTTTTCCACATACTTCCAGATCGTTGGCTTCCATATGCTCTGTAAAAGCTGTAGCATGAGTTCAAATCTTCCTTTCTCTGAATTTTTTTATGAGTTAACTTCTTCCCATGACCTCTAGTAAGATGTCGTGTTGCCTGGACTTAAAAACCTTGAGTAATTTTTTCCTCCATTCTCCCTACTTTCTTTTCTGACAAATGCTAAGGTTTATTATTTAAATATATTTCTTACATATATTTTATTAAATATTTTGCATTTTGTAGCTCACCACATCTTAATTCATTATTTTTAGTTGGTGACTAAAAGATAATTCAGGGCTTTACTACAAAGACAAATAATTGCCACAAAAAGAGAACTGTCATAGTCCCCCCAAGGAACTCCTTCTTGTTAACTTCTTAAAATTGCCGAGCACATTTTTCTTAGGGGATTTTGCATTTATTTTTTCAGTACTTTTATGTGGCTAAAAAACGATTTTATGTATTGAATAGAGTTCTAGTAATATCTGTGATGGCAGTCTTGTCAAAACACTCAAAATGTATCTCACTTGTTATGGAAATTTTGAAAACCTCTGTCCCTTCAAAAATACATGTTTTGATTTGGAAGCTATGGCAAACATCTAACAGTTTGGAATGCTGTTGGGAACAATCCTCATAGAATCCATTTTAGTTTTCTAATTAGACAGTGCAGGACAATATTCAGGAGCCAGCTTAGACAACCTCAGTTTATCTAAGACAATTCTAGTAACACCCTCTAAAACATCCCATGTAACAGAGAAATTTCCACTTTCTAGCATTGCCCTAACAATATATCGGCAGCTTAAAGAATTGCAGTGCCTTAAATGCAAGCCATTGAAGATCCAAATGCTGTGAATTGGTTCTTTCTGACAGAGGAGAAAGACCCATAAGCCAGCCCCAAATGGTGTAAACAGGAGCAGTGCATAATTAAAAGCCATCTGCATGTCTTGTGTGCCCCTTTCTGTATGTGAAATAGGGCCAGCACTATGTGAGTACTTAAAAGCTCCTTTCAAAAATTTCAAATCCTTATTGAGACATTACCCTACAGTGCAGAGAACAAGACAAACCAAAGTATTCATGACCAACCCCCTCCCACTTCTTATTTTTGCATAAGATTTTTACATCAGATTTATAACCAAATTAACATAATGCCATACCATCACAGTAGACGTGTTTACTGTAGATTTTAAAACATTCTATAGTTCGTGAAGAAAAGTTAAGCTGTAGGAGCTAAGAAAATAACTTTGTTGTATGTATCCATCAAGATTATATTCAAAAGTTCATTCTGAATTCGAATGGAGGCTGTGCCCTACTCCCACAAACAAATGCTAGTTCCTAAGCCTTCAGATTCAGAAGTTTTACTTTTTATTTTTTGTTTTTTGTCTTGGAAATATTATTATTATTATTAGAAAAGGCTTTATTTTTTAAGAGGAGTTTCAGGTTTGCAGCAAAATTTAGAGGAATGATCAGAAATATCCTCTTCGCCCTCTGCCCTATACGTGCAGTTTCTCCCACAGGAACACCCCCCGCCACCAGGGCAGAAGTGTTATTTTATCTTCTTTAGGATGCATTTGACTTCTAGGCATATGTTTAATATTTTTTTCTTTACTAGGAAGTAACTGGTAAAGGAGCCTATTCATTAGTTCTTGTAATAAGTTTGAGTCACAGTCGTAACTTGGTGGTACTCCTTTTAATCCCATAGTGATAGCCTGTCTTGCTTGAGAATAGATGTGTTTAGCAGGCAAGTTTAGAAGATGGATTCATTCTACACAGATCATCAGTACTATCCAAGCACACATTTTGTTGTGTTCTTGTGCTTTGGGATGTTTAGGGGGGAATCTGAGTTGTTATGAGGGGAATTTGGCCCTGATGCCTTCAGAAGTTCCAACTCAGATTCTATGATTTTATGCAAGTTTTATTTTTGAAATCCTGCATTTCCAGTCAGTGCAAATACAGGGTCCTTAGGTAAATACATGTAAGAATACTCTAAGATCTTGAATTTAAAAATTTTTATGTTTAATTTTTTTTAAATTAAAATAATTTTGCTTTTTACATTTTGTACCTGTAGAATTTATATCACGGTTCCACTCTCTCAGCATTTCCCACCACACTGAATTCTTTAATATGAGATTTCAAGCATAATTTTTGAGGTTCAATTTAATTCTTCTTTTCAAGAATAATTGATACTGTGTTCAGGATGGGATACAAATAACTGATACTCTAAAATGCAATTTTTTTTACACTATCTACCTAGAGATAAATGCAACAATTCTGAATTCCCACAGACCTATAAATTAGCAGAGCATGCAGTCAGTCTTGCCTTACAGTCTCTCTATTGATTCGCCTCATTATCCCCTAGGCTTACTGGTGTCTAACTCGTCATTTCTGGTTGTTTTCGTCATTCATGAATGCAGCCAGAATTCAGCCCCCTCCACTCTTTTGAAGTCAGAGGACTTGGTATGCCCAGAACGTCATTCCTTGTATATGTGTCTCCTGCTGTTACTGCCACAAAACCCAGTCTTCGCAGAGCCACTTGGTCTTAGTGTGGTTTTCTGTGGCTAAGAGATGCAGTACCTGATGTGTTCCATGCCTCTCTGGAGCTCAGAGTCTTTGTCCAGTTGGTTTTAGCTCTAGGGAGAGGAACAAGTCTTGCTTTTTTCCTGTCTTCTGATTTTGCTTTCTGGCTCAGAACTAATCTCTTTGGATGATTGAGAGGAAAGATGCATTCCCTGCAGAGAAGTCCTCATCTCCTACCTCGAAAGAGTGGTCTAGCTTCTATGGACCTGAAAAGATAATTACTAACTAACTTGACATGCATATCAGGGTTGTGTGGCTACTTCTTATGCATGAACAGTCTAATGAAGGGTGCTACATTGATATTTACATGGACCTTACAGGGAAGGAAATGCAGGTGTGTTAAATTCTTTTTTCCCACCTTTATTCAAGACTATACTTTCTAATTTTTAAAGGTTGCAGTTCCTCCAAATTTTGTACCTCCAGGATAACTCCCAACTCTAGAGCGCTCCTCATTTAACAGTGATTATTATAAGATCCACTTAGGAGACAACAATCACAGCCTCTGTAACTTATTCAGCAATAGTTATGTGGCTCTGGTAACTGAAATAATATACAGGTGGCATTAAACTTCATTAATTCTATAAACATATATTTTATTTGTACAAGGTGTCATTGCCATTATGGATCTCTGGAGACTGAAGAGTATGAGAAAACCCTGAAGAAAATTGTTTACATTGGAAAACCTGGAAGTAAAGTGATTATAAAATGATTCACATTAGTTTAGAGTCAGAGTCAAGAGCTTTATCTGAGATAATAATATGAAACAAATGTTTTATTAAAGAAATGGTTTTCAAAGAAGTATAATAAATGTCTATGGAAATATGGATGAAATTCATAATTATTTTAAAAGCTATGAAAATTAGTGTGGCAAAGATCTTGTGCACTGTCACTTATACAAAAGGGGAAAATTAATTTTTCAGAGAATGTCTGCCTTCTGTTTTCCCCTGGCTATGTTACTGCCTTGCTTTATTTTCTCATTTTTCCCAAGCTATAGCATGAAAACAAGGCTTCTATCAAAAGCACTAAAAATGTTTCATTGCCGTAGTTTAGGTTGAAAAAGCAAGGTCTGTGGATTCATTATCTGAGCAGTGCTTTATGTAATTGAAAGGTATGGCTTCAAGGATGTTGGTAGTGAAAGAAAACTTAATTGCTGATTTCATTTACCTCCCTCACTACTAACATTGAGTCTTTTCTTTCAAAAGTAGATGTTTGCTGATTTTAAAACCATGCTTTAAAATATGTATTAAATTAGAGATTTTATTAGACTTAATGTTTGCCATCAGAAATTACAGGGAACTAATATATATATATATATTATATATATATATATATAATATATATATATATATTTACGTCACATTGTATTTTGTGCCAGTCACTTTCCATGTATTTCTTCATTTAATTTTCACAACTTTAGGGGGAAACTGCTAATCATCTACCCATTCATTCATATATCCAATAAATGTTTATAACATGCTTGTTATGAACTAACCATAATGATAGCAATAATAACTACAATAAGATGTGCCTTGTGAGTTTAGAGAGAAGTCTGCTTATGATTGGAGTAATTGGAAAAGGGAGGGCTGGTTCTGGACTCAACACATTACTGATGCTAGCTGGAATTTTTCTGGATCTCAATCCTTGGGGAACTGTTATAGGAAGCAGCAATGAAGACAATTATTGGAAGTTTTGTTGGGATTTCCCAGCATGCATGGGTTTAGTGTCCATACCATATGGATAATCAGCATTGGAGAAGAGAAGAGGTTCCTTTTCATGGGCTGATGACGTTCTTTAGCAGTGGGACTATTGCTATGGACAGAGAAAGCAGCACTTGTAATCCAAGGAGTGCCTAGAAAGAGTATGGATTGAGAGTCACAGGATGGAATTTGAGATGTACAAATTTGGATATTAAAAGACTGATATCACAGTGTGCACAAGGTAATAAAGGTGGATATATGGGTTGTATACATTTGAAGAAAAAGAAGCTTTGAGAAGTCACAGGAGATGAGAAGCAGAGATACTGGGATTCAAATCCAGGTTTATATTATCTCCTTGGATAGTTTTTTAAACCATTTGTAGACATTGACCTGAAATACTTTCCTCAAAAATTGTCTTGGCTATTGCAGGAAAAATAATCTGTATGAAGTGGAACACTTTTTGTAACAGTAAAACCTTTGGTGAATAGTGAGAAAGTCATTCCAAGTTGTACTCTGACTCTCTGTCCTTTGTTCAAATTGTACTATTCACACATTCAGAGACAGAGTGTCTCTATGACTTAATTATGATGAGTATAATAATTGAGAGTAGGTAGTTATATTATGCCAGAGGAGATAATTAAATGGGGGAATTGCACTATTAGCTAGGCTTTTAGTGCCATGCATTATCCTTATGAAAGATGATATTATGATACCACTATACAGTGCTCAGATAAAAAATATTTACCGAGTCAACATTTCAGATCAGAGGTTATTAAGAAATACATTAGATACAGAAGACATCCCAGAGAAATCATTAAAATACTTTGGAAATTTTACAAGCATAAATGCAGGGCACAGACTTACTTTATGACCAGCAGCTTTATTATCAGTAGGATTAGCAATTCTTCCTGCAACCACAATTTTAGCAGAAATAAATTAATCATTCAAGTGAATATTATAAGAGCATAGTGCATAGTGGTAGCTTAGTTCCAAATCTTCCCACTTCTTTTCTTGGAAATCACATACACAGAGAATAGGAAAAAACTGTCCTCATATTAGATTCTCATCAATGCTAGGAAACAGAGAGAATCTACAAAGTCTTAAGTTTTGTATTATTGTAGCCCAAGCAAATTAAATCAGCATTAACTTCATGGGAATGATGGGGGTTTTGGGGGCTAAAGGTGGGATGAAGAACGGGAGAGCAGAGAACAAACGGCCTGTCAGTGGTAGAGCTTAGAAATCAGAAGCAAATGTGGGCCCCTCTCTGAATTGTGCTATGAATTTGGCTGAGATACAACAGGATTCAATTGCTAAGGAAGGTGGGTGAAAAGTTGCAGAGAGCAATTAGGAAAAACCGAGAGGTGACTGAGTTATTTTAGAAAATTCCTTGTTCCAGAAAAAAGTGAACATTTTGAAAGGCAGGAGGTATATACCTTAATATAGTGACATAGGATGAAGGGAAATTAGAGCTGGGAGTAGAAGCTCTTTCAAACCAGGCTAGGTGCTAAGAGGCAAAGGAGATGTGGATTGTATTATAAATAAATAGCCTGCTACTACTTTAACAATGTCAGGGAGAGCTGTTGAACAAAGAAACCTAGAGAATGATCTACTGGTTCTCTTGCTAATAGCCGGTCCAAGAAATTCCAACTCATTTAAACATGAAAAAATGGAGTAAAAATATAGACAAAAATAGTATTAAAAAGTGTGCAAAAGATCACCCAAAATTTAGTAAGGAAACTCATTAAAAATGTCACCCTAAAGCAGATAATTTTACAATCCAAAATTTCAATGTGAATTAAAACAAGTAATGTGGAAGTTGCAGCTTTGAAGGAATACCATGAAGTAGAAATCAAAGAAATCAGGGACAAGTTGAGCAGTCAACAGAAGGTGTGAGTCAGACTGTCCAAAGAGTTGAATCAGAGAGTGGTATAGTTCAAGGAAGAATGATGACAGAGAATAGACATCATAGAAGCACAGTAAAAGACACAGGAAAAATAAGTAAGAAAAACAATGAAGTATAAATAGAAACAATGATTAGAGAGAAAAGAGAGAGAGAGAATAAAGACAAAGGAGATCCACCATATGCAGAATTGGAGTTTCTGAAGGAAAACACCCCAAATAATGTAATGTAACAATTTTATAAAATATACTTTATAAAAACTCTCTAGAAAACAAAGAAAATCTGAAGTTATGTATTGAAAGAGTGCACTAAATTCTACGGAAAAGTGACCCAGAGTGGTCAATGCCAAGATATAGTAGAATAGGCTATGAAGAATCTATATGAGACAAAATGATTGTGTCATCTATAAATGAAAGAAAATCAGGCAGTCAGAGTTCTCCCTGCAACACTGAATTTCAGATAACAGTGAGCCAATACCTAGAAGTTACTCAAGGAAGTAAGTGTTTCTCAAGAATTTTATATCCAGTCTAGCTGTCTGTGATGCTAAATAATAGGGGTCAACTTGAATGGATGGAAGGATGCCTAAATGGCTAGGGAAGTATTGTTTCTGGGTGTGTTTATGAGGGTGTTGCCAGAGGAGATTGATGTTTCAGTCAGTGGACTCAGAGAGGAAGACCCACCTTCAATGTGGGGGGGCACCAACTACTCGCCTTCTTGTCAGGTGAAGAAGGTGGGATAACCTTGCTTGCTGAGTCTTCTGGCCCTCTTCTTCCCGTGCTGACTGCGGGCTTCTGCTCCTCCTGTCCTTGGACATTAGAATCTGGGTTCTGTGACCTCTGGCCTCTGGGACTCATGCCAACAGCTTGCTGGGACTCTTGGGCCTTTGGCTGCAGACTAAAGGTTGTATTGTCTCTTTCGGCTTCCCTGGTTTTGAGGCTTTCGGACTTGGATTTAGCCATTCCTGACTTCTCTCTTCCCTAGCTTGCAGGCTTATCATGGGACTTTGCCCTGTGATCGTGTGAGCCAATTCTCCCTAATAAACTTCCTTTTTAATATACATATATCTTATTGGTTCTGTCCCTCTGAAGAACCACGATTAATACGTTGATTTTCAAGTATACAGTTTGAACATGTGAAAACTCAGGCCCTATTGTTCATATAATCCCTTCTTAAAATAATCTACTAGAGGATAAATGCTGGTCTATTAAGAGATGAAAAAGGAAACTTCAGCAAAACAAATAAGCATTAAACACATTTAACTATGATTCTAAGACAAAATCATAGGTAGGACAAATGTGTCAATATGACATGTTAACAGCATGCCATGGTGGTTTGCTTCACCTATGAACTCATCACCTAGGTATTAAGCCCCACATGCATTAGCTGTTTATCCTGACGCTCTCTCTACCCCTGCAAGCTCCCGCTACCCCACACACCAACAGGCCCCCAAATCCCCTTTCTATAGGAAAAAAATAAAATGGAGAAAATTGGGTTTCCCATTTACTGCCCGTGAGCTTCAAAATCAACCTTCTAAATTTTTCTCTTTGGTGCTGGGGCTGGGGCTGGTTCCCAGGTTCAAACTGCAGTTGACAGTTTCCTTTGCCTGCTTTCTTCTGTCAATAGGGAGCACTAAGGGAGATTGGAAGCCAGGAGCAGAGTGAAGGAACTTTCTTGTGGTTTGTTGCTGTTTGTGTCTGTTATCCCTGCAGCTACACTGCCCCAGTAGAAGTGGTTAGTTCTACTCTCCTGCTTCCAGTGCAATCCTTGGAAATAGCTTTGTTTTTTTCTCTGAGGTACGAGCCTCCACTCTTCTAGGCCCCTCTTCTAATGTCCTAGTTTCTTATAACTCCATTCTCTTTCCATTTGCAGCCTCATTTCTCAGGGTGGTACCAGCGTTCTGCAGTTATCTCTTGCTGTACCTCACTACTCCCTTCTTGTTCTTTCACCTTTTCAATACCTGTGTAACCCATTCCCTATTTTAAATTTCATCCGATAAAATATGTAGCGGTTCTTTCCCCTGAGTTATGCTTTTGTGGTTCAGTTTCCTCAGATGTGGTTCAGTTTCCTTAGGAGATGATGATGGTGATGATGACTGATGGTGATGGTGACGATAATCCTTACCTCTTTAGGCTGTTGTAAAGATTAAATGAGTTAATGTATGTGAGCTCTGAGAACTATGGCACAGAATAAGCCCACTATAAAATTATTATGAAAAAGATTTACCCACCCCCTTCAACTTTCCAAAAACAGCACGTGGCCTTGACAGATTTACAGAGGACTATTATGGAAACTTTACCATGCAGATGTTTTGATTGCTATTTAACCTATTTTAGAAGGGAGAGAAAGACAGAAAGCTCCCAGATCAATTTTTTGTGATGTGAGTATAACCTTGATAACAAAGCATAAGAAAAATTTTATAAAAATTACAACAGTCTCACTTTACAAATAAAGATGAAAAATCTTAAATAACGCATTCACAAAGAAAACTAGCACATCAAGGTTTAATACATCATGACCATGTCAGAAATGAAAAAAAGTCTCAATATTAGAAACTCTTTTAACATAATTTATTATATTAATAGGTGTAATTAGTTTAATTTACTGTTTGAGGCCTTAGGGCTTGCTTAGTCTGTGATATTCTTCTCCTCTCTATCTTCACTCCTTTGGTGATCTCAAGTTCTCTTGACTTCAAATGTTATCCATGTCCTGTTTTTGTATAGACTTCAAGTTAAGAATTACGTTTACAATTTTTTAGTAAAAAGAGACAACAGAAAAACAATTTTAAAAAGCCCCAACAGAGACCATGTGTGCCTCAAAAAGCCTGAAATGTTTATTATCTAGCTCTTTGCAGAAAAGGTTTGACCATCCTCTTAGATACAATATGACGGTTTTTGAAGTGGAATGACTTTAACATTTAATAAAAACTGAATATGGTACATATTCAGAAAAGTGCACACACCCTATGTGTACTGCTTTATGAATTTCAGAAACTGATCATAGCTATGTAACCAGCACTCAGCTCAAGAAACAGAGTATTACTTGGTTTCCAGAAGCTACCTTGTTCTGGGAGTGGCCTGGTCTTTGTTCTGATGCATATCCACATTTCCACTTCATTATCATCTTTAGAGTACAGTTTTCAAACGTGCCTCTCATATTCTTGATTAATTCTTTACTAATTCCCTTCCACCAGAAGTAACTATGCCTTAACTTTATCATCTTGACCAATTCCTTTTAATGACTTGAAAACTTTAACAGAAAAGAAAATTCAAAACTATATCAAGTCAAGCAGCATGAAACTAACACAACAGAATCGTGTAGGATGGCAGTGTATATTTTTTCCTAAATAGACAGAACATAATGCTGAGAAATAACATAGTACTTCACTTTAAATAGATGAGAGGGAATTATGCTTTGTGTCTTCAAGGTAGCACATACACAATTTAATGCCAGAGTTGCTATGGAAACTATTGAATGATAGGAAAGATAGTTGCATAAATCTGTATAATTCATGAATTTCTGAGAATTTTCAGCTTTAAGTTTATATAATACACAGAACTTCTTACCCAATGAAGCATTCATCTACTTGGTAAACATTTTTTTTTGTCTATATATGCTGAAATACTTCTATTGATTGAATTAGTCTGAAAAACCTACCTGGATTTTTAAAATTCTGTTTTGAAGGCTTAAACTTGTAAAACATTTTTTTTTTTTTGAGAAGGAGCCTTGCTCTGTCACCCAGGCTGGAGTGCAGTGGCACGATCTTGGCTCACTGCAACCTCTGCCTCCCGGGTTCAAATGATTCTTATGCCTCATCCTCCCGAGTAGCTGGGATTACAGGTGTGCATCACCATGCCTGGCTAATTTTTGTATTTTTAGTAGAGATGGGGTTTCACCATGTTGTCCAGGCTGGTCTTGAACTTCTGACCTCAGGTAATTCGCCTGCCTCGGCCTCCCAAAGTGCTGGGGTTACAGGTGTGAACTACCTTGCTGGGCCCATATTTGTTTGTTTGTTTGTTTGTTTTTAAGAGAAAAGTATACACATGTCTTTTACTTATGCAAAGAATGAAGTTCTGTTAACAATTTAAATTATTATATTAAAGGCACTGTTTAGCCTTTTAGAAATTTAACAGGGATAAGTGATCTGTAGGTAAATGAGAAGCCTGATTATTTGGAAATCAATATATTACAAATACTAATTTTTGATTCTAAAGTGGATCTGAAATCAGTTTAGAAAAGATGAGGGGAATCTATGTCCTAGTCTACATTTTCCAGAGATAGAGCAGAAAGCAAGACCTCAGGAGCAGAATCACTCTTCTCACTGATGCTTTCCTTCTGCCAGTGGTAGACAAACGATAATCAAAAGTATCAGCCAGTAATAGGTGTTCTAATGAGAATCAAACAGAAGCGCTGTTTATTTTACTAGCGGGTAGTCAGGGAAGTTCTCATTAGGAGATTACATGTGATCTGAATTCTGAATTGCAAAAAGGAGGCAACTGGGTGAAGATCGGGAAACACCACTCAGGTCGAGGAAAAACTGGGACAAAGGGCTCCAGGACATGGATGAACACAAGAACTGCAAGCCACTTTTAGTACTTAGTGTCCAAGTCCAAGTAAAATTCAGAGATCACTGTGTTTTCGAACATTTGGATTATGCCATTAAAAGGAAAGAAAAGTTTTGCCTTTTCTGTTGACTACCTTCTCTGCAGTCACAGCCTTGATGCTTCAAAGTGATCTCCTGCTTTCAGAAAGAAACGGAAGATTCAACTGCAGTATTCTAGCTCAGTATGCAAACTACTTATACATATACATATCTTTTTATTCTCCACTGCCTCCTTTTCCTCGCCCACTCTCCTTCCTGTCAGCTTTCTTGACTTCTTGACTACTTTCCTCCCTCCCATCTTCCCTCTCCATCCATCCCTCCCTCCTTTCCTTCCTTCCTTCCTTCTCTTCCTCCTCCTCCTTCTTCTCCTTCCCTTCCTTCCTCCCTCCCACCCTCCCTTTCTTCCTTCCTTCCTTCCTCCTCTTCCTCCTCCTCCTTCTCCTTCCTCCCTCCCTCCCTTCCTTCCTTCTTTCCTCCCTCCCTTTTTCCACAAATATCTATGAAGTGCTCAGAGTGTATGTATGTGACAAATGCACAGAGAGGAATTTTGGAGGGGGCAGATCCATCAGTTGGAGTTCACCAAGAACAGGTGGTCCTCATCCAAGGAATTCAAATGCACAGCTTGCTTCAGCCTTGGCTGATTTTCTGAGGCAGAATTTAAAAGTTCCAGATTCCTAAATTTCAAAACACAATAACCTCTTCTGTTTGTTTCACTTATTACAGCAAATGTCTCTCATTTGTGAGATCAACATTTTTGGTATGCACATTATGAGGTAGGAGTGTGGGGGAAAGTGTTATGCCAACAGTGACAGGGAAACCAAACTTTGTTCTCTAGCATGAAAATAATGACTCATTCCTTTACATCAGGGCTGGCCTTTGGGATATTGGTTTTAAAAACTTAACTCGTTGGTGGCAAAAATATGAAAAATAACATACACACAACAGACATATCCATGAAGCCATTAAAAAGTGCAAAGTGGAAACTGTGCTGAAGATGACTATAAAGACATCATAGCACGTAGCACATCCAGACAGGAATACATTTTAGAGCGTTTTCACAAGGGGTTTGGGAAGAATGACTTATCTGTTTTACCCTCTTTGGGTTACACAATGTTGAATACAACTGTTAACAGTGTCAACAGCATTCAGACATTATTAGTACTATTATTGTTGTTTTAATTAACACTATGAGGAGCTTCTTTAGGTAGAAACATTACGAAGATAATTAAGTCTTAGCTGAGAATAGCCGACTCCACATTAGCAAATGAAAACTATGTACAGTTTATTCACTACATATGAAACTTCAGCACAATTATATTTGTAGTTCATTATAATTAATAACTAGATATTAACTTTCTATCTCCTTCCACTGAGAGGTAGTGTAACCCTTAGTTTTGCCTTGCAAGGGAAAGGGCAGCTCTGGGCTGATGTGGGTTCTCTCTTTCTTCAGTGTCTGTTCATCCATCCCCGGCCCCCAGGAGTTGGTCATGGAAAAACTGCTTCAGTGTATTTGGCATATTAGGTTAAGACCTATTTGGACAATTCTCAGTCTCTGCTTCTCCAATTTTGGATGTTCAGTCTGTAATCATAGTTACTGGAAACTGGGTTTTGTTTCCTTTTTCAATGTCTTTTTAAAAACACTGGCTGCTCAAGGCTGCTGTTGTATGGCCCAGTATTCTCAGCAACATCTCTCTTCTCTCTCACGGGCCCCTCTAGACTTGAGCATGAGGAGGGCTTGATCAATCCTGACATTTTTTGTGTGCAAAGCAGACACACAAATGAGTCCCCTTTTCAGTGATTGTCTGTGGACCCTGCACTCCCTGGTTCCCTGATGAACACCTCCTCTAATTGCCTGTAAGCTCTGATTGCTGTGCACCTACTTCCGCCTACCTTCCTACCTGCTTCTGCCTACATTCTTGCTCTCTGTGCTTCAGATATGCAGGACTCTTCCTAGTTCCTGGAAAAGGTTCCACCACATTATCTCGTGTCTCAGGGCTGTCTTACAAGCTGCAGCCTCTGCCTGAAAAGCTTTTCTGCTGTGATTAATCCTTTTCTCTGCCCCAGCATCCCTGCCTGCTTGTGCTAGCTGATTCCTCTCTGTTTCTCAGGTCTCTGTGAAGTGCCTTTGCCATAGAGATGCTGTCCTTGGCCATGAACTCTATACTGGACTTCGTTATAATATGTTCTCTGTGTTAGTCAGTGTGGTGCTAACTGTTGCAACAAATAAACTTCCAAATTTCAGTAGTTTTACACAAAGTTTATTTCTTCCTCACTGTTTCAGGTTCTTAGGACTAATGTAGTAAAGTACAAAAACTGGGTGGTTTAAAACAACATAGACGTATTGTCTCACAGTTCTGGAAGCTGAAAGTCCGAAATCAAGGTTACAGAAACGCCGTGCTGTCTCTGATGGCTCTAGTGGAAAATCCTTCCTGGGCCCTTCCAGCTTCTGGCACTTGCCCGCAATCTTTGACTTGCGGCGTTACCACGCCAGTTCCATGGCTCTGTTCTCACTGCGTCTTCACGTCATCTTCCCTCTGTCTGTGTCTGCCCGTGTGTCCAAATTTCTCCTCTTTATAAAGGACATCAATACTATGGGATTAAGGCCCGCTCTGATGACCTCATTTTAAGTTGATTACGTTCGTAAAGACCTCTTTCCAAATAAGGTCATTTTTTGAGGTACTAGGAGTTACGACTTTAACATACTTTTTTTGGGGACACACTTCAACCCATAATATTCATAAAACTCTCAATGCTTTTTGTCAGTGGGCAGCTTTCCTACCCATGACAAAGGAGGAACCAGACTCCACTACTGCTCCATTAGGCATTGGCATCATCTGTGTCTAGGTGATGAAAAACGAAAGGCACGTTACCTCACAGTCACGTGGGCCCAAGAGGTGGTAACATCCTTCCCACCCACACCCCTTCTGGAGGACTGGTCTCAGGGCCTCACCTAGCTGCAAGGGGAGAATGGAAAATGTAGTACCTGCTGGGCAGTGCTTCTTAAGCCATCTGTGGTGACGAGCTGGTATGTCTATTTATAATTTATCACAGGCCAATATTTTATAAAACAGAACTCAAAATGTACTATATTTTTAAAAATGAATGAAAAGCATGCAAAATACAAGCTCCATTTTAGAAATTGTTAAATTCAACAAACTTAAAATTACTTCACCAAAATTCTTTAAGTTTCTAAACACTTAAATTCCCAATTTCCACACTTATTCTTATCATTGACCACTAACAGTTTGCAGATGGGCACTGGTCCAAGTCCCACACTTTGAGTAGCACTGCCTTACATTGTGGAAGGAAGTATCATTTTGTCATGTAGATGGACATCTTGGCCTCACTCTAATAGCCCCTGGCTCTTACCCTAGCCCTGTCGCCAGACTTTATTATGCTTATCTGTTTGACAGTTGTCTTTCCTGCTTATCTAGACTCCAAACTCTGTGAGGTCAGACACCACGTTTGTTTTGTTTTTGGCTGTGTCCTTAGCACTCAGCTGAGTGACTGGCATAAAGATAAATATAAAGAAATACTTGACGGCCGGGCGTGGTGGCTCACGCCTATAATCTCAGCACTTTGGGAGGCCGAGGCGGGTGGATCACGAGGTCAAGAGATCGAGACCATCCCGGTCAACATGGTGAAACCCCGTCTCTACTAAAAATACAAAAAATTAGCTGGGCACGGTTGTGCGTGCCTGTAATCCCAGCTACTCAGGAGGCTGAGGCAGGAGAATTGCCAGAACCCAGGAGGCGGAGGTTGCGGTGAGCCGAGATCGCGCCATTGCACTCCAGCCTGGGTAACAACAGCGAAACTTCGTCTCAAAAAAAAAAAAAAGAAAGAAATACTTGACAAAATTCTGTTTCTGGTCTGTACCTGGAACAATCCCTAAGAAAATATGTTTACATAAAATTCATGACATTAATTTACTTAACAGAAGCTCTGTTATTTTCATCTACTTTTAAATGTTTTCCTTCTGCCTTGTTTATCAAACACTCATGGTCCAAGTCTATTTAGTACAGAAATGAGGGAGCTTTTTGAAACACTGAGCCAATGAAATGGCAAGCAGGAGGTCAGGCTGGATGGCTGGACCTGGTTAAAGCAAGAAGAATGGTAATAGTTTTCTAAACTCTTACTAAACTTAGGAAGAATAATTTTGTAAGCAAAATATGACTATTTTGCTAAAAAAGTAAATACTGAGAAATAAAGAGAAGTGCCATAATCAATGAGAATTATTCCATGAAGACAGAAAAAGAAAAAATTATAGATAATAGCTTTTGAAAACATATACCCATGGAGAATGGAATATTGCTGAGTTCTTTAAGGGGAAATTTTGTGACTATTCTAAATGCAGAATTCAGAAGTGGCCCCATTAGTCAAGCAAGAATCTAATAAATGACTTGAGCAGGATTATTTGTAATATTTTTCTTCAGTAGCTGGAAATATTATTGTTCCTTAGAAAGAACTTTGGTGGATTTTTTTTTCTAATTTTATATCTCATAGTCCTTTTCAAGAGTATAGTTGCTACACACAGAAAGGAACATACAGCTAACATGCATACATTATGAAAAATAGCAGAGATTACATGTTTCAGGTACTGAACCACATACTTTTCTTTTCTTTTTCTTTTTTTTTTTTTTGAGATAGAGTCTCTCTGTGTCACCTAGACTGGAGTGCAGTGGCATGATCTCGGCTCACTGCAACCTCCACCTCCTGGGTTTAAGCAATTCTCTTGCCTCAATCTCCCAAGTAGCTGATACTAGAGGTACCCACCACCATGCCCAGCCAATTTTTTTAAAGATATTTTTATTAGAGATGGGGTTTCTCCGTGTTGGCCAGGCTGGTCTCAAACCCTTGACCTTGAATGATCCACCTGCCTCACTCTCCCAAAGTGCAGGGATTACAGGTGTGAGTCACTGCACCTGGCCTATATACTTTTTATGCATTGTTCATTTAACCTCCACTATAACTCTACAAGGGCTTATCATCTCCATTCTGCAGGTGATAGAACTAAATCTGCAAGAATAAGTAATTTTCCGGAGGTCTCCAAACTTGTTAAGTATGGAATATTTATCCAGTTGTTAATAATTTCCTATTTTAACAATGAATTAAATCATCCAAAAGTCAATCTTCCCCCAAGGACAAATCACCACAGATTCCTTTCAGTTTTAGAAACAGTGACATCTGTGAGCATTTATTTTCTTTCTGAAACTCTTTATATTATCTTAGGTTCTATTACGTTATGTTGTGTTATACCATATTGTGCTATTTATTTTGGGTGATGAAGATTTTCTTAACGGATACCTGTGATTACTGATGTGGGATCACACAGAATTTCTAGAGCCAACACAACTGAGAGTCACAGGAACAAGATGATTTATAAGAATTTAAATGAACATCACTCAGGATCTCATAGGCAACAACTGCTTTCATATATTACCCCCAAGAGAAGATCTTGGGGAGAGAGAAAAACATTAAACTCCAGTGACAATAAACCAGCAAAATAATGTGTTAAAAATGTTTACTGAAGATATAATTTGATGAAATAAAAGTTTTTGCTGCAAGAAAGGAAATAATGGTGATTTTCAATGACTTAATTTTTTTGGGGGAGCTAAATGTGTTTCAAACTCCTAAGCTTCGATTGTGTATTGCTTGAGTTTCCTGTTTAGCAATCTCATTGATTTAGTATGGCATGGCCTTTCTTTCTTCCTTTAAAGAGACAATAAACTCAGGTTTGCATGTTGCTTCCGTTCTTTTCCTCAGTATCCTCTGGCTTTAGGACAGATGTGTGTCTCATTAGTTTTGCAGGCATTTCCAGGCCACTTGGAATTCAACTCTGCAGTTGGAAGTTACCTTGCTTAGCCTATTTTCTAGGACGCAGTAAACCATGATAGTGTGTTATGTTTCTCAAAGTACTAAGCATAATGGGTGCACAGAAAAGGGAATTAGTTATATTTATATGGAAGAGGAGACATTTAACAGACAAGAACAGTTTTAAGGTGGAATTTTCAATACCCCAGACAAATAGCTCCATGAAGACAAAGCTATTGCTATCCGTTGATAGCTGTATTACACGGAGTTTATGGCAATTCTTGAAACATAACAGACACTGAAAAAATATTTGCTGAATAGAGCAATAAATGATTTAAAAATCGTTGTGGCATAATGGAGAAATGTGAAGCCAGTAAAGTTAAAAATTCTAGGATTGTTTACTTCTTGAGTGTGCTGCTAATTGGCTGTGCAGTCTTGGTAAAGTCACCTACTTCTGAGTGTTAGCTTCCCTCCCTGTGAAAAGGAGAAAGTAAACACTCAGATATTATTGTGACTATTAAATGAAGTAAAATGTGTCAAAACCACCCACTAATACACACACACACACACACACACACACACACACACACACACATAGAGCATACCAAGATCTCTGGGATGCAGCAAAAGCAGTATTGAGAGGAAAGTTGATACTGTTGAATGCCTACCTCAGAAAGTGAGAAAGAGCTCAAATTAATGATCTAACATCAGACCTAGAGAAACTAGAAAAACAAGAACAAGCTAACCACAAAGCCGGCAGAAGAAAAGAAGTAACTAAAATTTGAGCAGAAATGAACAAAACTAAGACCCAAAAATCCATATAAACAAATAACACAAAACCAAAAGCTTGTTTTCTGAAAAGATAAATGAGATCGATAGACCGCTACCCAGATTAACAAAAGATAAAAGATCCAGATAAACACAATTAGAAATGAAAAAGGTGATGCTACAACTGATCCCATGGAAATACAAAAGATCTCCAGACTAATATTAATACTCTATACACAGAAAATAGAAAATCTAGAGGAAATGGCTAAATTCTTGGAAACACACAGTCTCCCAAGATTGAATCAGAAAAAATTAAACACTGAACAGAATGATATTGAGTTGTGAGATTGAATCAGCAATAAAAAAAACCTACCAACCAAAGAAAAAGCCCAAAACCAGATGGATTCACAGCCAAATTCTATGAGACCTATAAAGAAGATCTGGTACCAATTCTAGGGAAAACTATTCCAAAAAATTGAGGAGGAGGAACTTCTCCCTAACTCATCCTATGAAGTCAGCATTCATTTGATACCAGAACCTGGCAAAAGCACAAAAGAAAAGTACAGCTAATGTCCCCCATGAACATAGATGCAAAAGCCCTCAACAATAATACTGGCAAAGCAAATTCAATGTCATATCAAAAAGTTAATTCACTGCAATCAAGTAGGCTTCATTCCTGGGAAACAAGGTTGGTTCAACATATGAGAATCCATAAAATGTAATTCACCACATAAATAGAACTAAAGCCAAAAGCCACATGGTCATCTCAATAGATGCAGAAAAGGTCTTTGATAAAATCCAACATCCCTTTATGATAAAAACCCGTAAGAAGCTATGAATCAAAGGAACATACCTCAAAATAATAAGAACCATCCATTATTTTGATTATATATCCACAGCCAATATCATACTAAATGGATGAAAACTGTAAGCATTCTCCTTGAGAATGGGAACAAGACAAGGATTACCACTGTCACTACTCCTATTAAACATGATATTGGAAGTCCTAGTGAGAGCAATCAGGTAATAGAAATAAAAAGCATCGAAAAAGAAAGCGAAGTAAAACTCGCTCTTCATGGATGATATGATCCTATGCCTAGAAAAACCTATTGACTCACCCAAAAAGTTCCTAGAATGGATAAATGACTTCAGTAAAATTTCAGGGTACAAAATCAATGTACAAAAATCAGTATCATTTTTATACACCAACAACAACCAAGCTGAGAGCTAAATCAAGAATATGTCCCATTTACAACAGACACACACACACACACACATACACACACACAAACACCTTTAATACCACCACTTTGTGAGGCCAAGGCAAGAGGATTGCTTGAAACCAGCAGTTCAAGACCAGACTAGGAAACATATGGAGACCTTCTCTCTACAAAATAAATAAATTAAATAAATAAATAAGCTGGGCATGGTGCACACCTGTGGTCCCTGCTAAACTCAGGAGGTTGAGGCAGGAGGAATGCCCGGGCCCAGGAGGTCAAGGCTGCCATGAGCCATGATCATGCCACTGTACTCTGGCCTGGGCTACAGAGAAAGTCTGTGGCCAAAAAATTAATGAATATATTAAAATAAAAGTATGATATTATACTATAATTTACAGAGTACTATTCATGATGTATTAAAACTCTTGACACTTTAGTTATGTGGAAAGAAAATAATAAAAACATAAAGCAGTGAAAAAATAAAAACATAGTATTATAATCTTATAGGACTGTTGTCTTATATGTGGTCTATCATTGAAATGTCATTATGCAGCACATGACTGTATACAGCCATATACAGATACATATATATATATATGTATCTGTATGAAGAAATATATATATATATGGGCATATAAAAGATGATGAAATACAATTCCTTCAATATAATAAAGTATAAAGAAATGTAACCTTAATGTAATGAAGGCCCTATATGACAGGCCCACAGATCATGTCATACTCAATGGTGAAAAGCTGAAAGCTTTTCCCTTGAGATCAGAAAGAAGCTAAGGATGCTCACTCTCATCATTTCCATTCAATATAGTATAAGAAGTCCTAGTCAGAGCAATTTTAGGTAAGAAAAAGGAAAAATGGCATCCAATTTGGGAAGGAAGAAGTTACATTGTCTCTGCAGATGACATGATCTTATGAAATCCTAAAGACTATGACAATAAAACTATTAGAACCAATAGACAAATTCAGTAAAGTTACAAAATGAGCACACAGAATTAATACACAAAATGATAACATTTTTATACACAAACGATGAACAGGAAAAGAAGCCCACTTATAATAGCATAAAAATACTTAGGAATAAAGTATTTAACCAAGGAAGTAAAACATTTGTACACTGAATAATACAATATTGATGAAAGAAATTTAAGAAGGCACAAATAAATGGAAAATACCCTGTGTTCATGGACTGGAAGAATGAATATTGTAAAAATGCCATGTTACTCAATGTGACCTACTGATTCAATGCAATCCTTATCAAAAATGGCATTTTTTCAGAGAAATAGAAAAACCAGTAATACAGTTTTTACAACATTCACTAGAATCCCTTTTCCTGCTCTATATTGTTCTCTCACCTCCACAGGCTCATTCGACTTCTTCACTTCTCTGAAAGCTTCCTCCTTTATGTCCAGCCTGATTAGTTTCTTATGCTTTATCCCCTTCTAATGTCCACTCGGCATTTTAATAGGAAGATTAACTTAACCTTCCCTCCAGCAGGAATCTTTTCTTCCCTAGAAGAAATAAGGAGGTGGGTTAGGCAGGCAATTTTAGGAATCTCTTGCACCCAAAAAGGAATGGATTAGTCTATGTCCAGTCTTTTGTGGCAGTTTTTGGATCTATGTGCACATGCCTGCACAGATTGCACATGCATGATGAGGCTTAATCATTTGCTTTTGACGCTTGAGTGAAAACAAAGCATATTTAGCCCACTCAGGTTTTTCCCGTGACACCCAAGCAAGGCTTATCTTCATTTTGGTTCCTTGGTGAAAACGGAATTGTCTCCCAATATCTCTACTTTTTTCCAGGTAGTAGAAGTTTTATCATTGAGCCCATGACCAGTCAGTTATATAAATTACATTTTCTCACCTCTCTTATAGCTAGAATATGATGAATAGGATGTATGAGAAGGTGATATTTGCAATTTCTAGGGCATGCCCACAAAGGGAAGGGGCTTGCCATTTCACCTGTTCCATTTCCTATTGGCAGGAATGTAGCTATGATGGCAGAGCACTGTTCAGCCATATTGGATGAAGAGATGGAAGTCACATGAGGACAATGGCAGAGCTACAAGATAGAAAAAACTTGGGTGCAAGGGAAGTTAAGGGTAGCTTCTTGTGACACCAGCTACTAATTGTCCCCAGTATTTATTCTCCATTTCTTCTCCTTTTTAGCATTGGATCTCTGCCCCAGACTTATCTAGACACATAGGAAACCAGTTGGATAACTCATTTCCTAGCCTCCCTTGCAATATGGTCGTGTGACTAAGTTCTCATCAATGAATTTTAAGCAGGAATAGTGAGCTGTAGTTCTGCTTTATTCTAATTAAAACATGTTCATAATCCTTTTTGTCTTTTTGGGATAGAAGTTAGGTCAGTCCAATCCTGGAGATAGCCAAGGTGGATTACTGTTTGAAATTTTTTATTAATTGGACACATCATCTAACATCTGTTACCAATATGTAGAATAACAACAGTGAAGAGGCCGTTTGGTTTACCTGCTCTTCCTTCCGGCTTCTTTGGTTCCCTGTTAGACCTTTGTCAAAATACCATACTGGCATTGTTGTTTTAGCTGTATGTTTTGTGCACTAGATTGTGATTCCGGGAAGGCTGAAGTTTATCTTCATATTTATCTGAATTCCCAGTTCTAGAATAGCACTTGATACACAAAAGGTATCCAGCTGATGTTTGCTGAACAAAGAAATGAAGGTGATATTTGAAAAGAAGGCAACGTTTGAAGTTGAGAGACAATGACGGGAAGGCAGACTAAACACAGAATTGAGAATTAGGAAAACTTGAAGAGATTATTTCCAAAGTCTTATTGGTTACAACGTTGGTTGGTGATATATACAGAATATGAATGTGCTGGATAACTTCTAGTTTACGCTTTTACTACACTGATGTAGTTATAATTACATCCAGATCAGGAGGACATCTTAAGGAGAGGTTACAGATAGGAGCGTGAGACAAAAGAGAATAGAAGTGGGTATGCATATGAATGAGCACGGGTGATGATATGGTTTGGCTGTGTCCCCACCCAAATCTCATCTTGAATTGTAATCCCCACAATTCCCATGCGTCATGGGAGGAACCCAGTGGCAGGTAATTGCATCATGGGGGTGGGTCTTTCTCCTGCTATTCTCATGATAGTGAATAAGTCTCACAAGATCTGATGTTTTTATAAGGGGTTACCCCTTTCACTTGGCTCTCATTCTGTCTTGCCTCCTGCCATGTAAGACATGCCTTTTGCCTTCCACTGTAATTGTGAGACCTCTCTAGCCACATGGAACTGTGAGTCAATTAAACCTCTTTTTCTTTGAAGATTGTCCAGTCTCTGGTATGTATTTATCAGCAGTGTGAAATGGACTCATACAGGTGTGTACCCCTAGAGTGGATTTTGGCAGAATATATTAATGGTCCAAATTTTAATTTTTCTATTTATCCATGTCCATTGCCATGTAACTTTTCAGTTTATTCCACTAAAGAGGCAGAGTACATTTCCCTGTCCCTTTATTTTGGATTTAGTCACATGACTTGCTTTTACCAATGGAATTTTGGCAGGAATGACATAACTGGCTCTATTTTGTCTCTGATATTGTCACAAAACATGAAAGGCTGCCTGCTGTTACCAGGAGATAGATGACAAGCAGGTGGAGCAGAGAAGAGTTGCTGTTGTTGAATCCACATCAGGATCTGTTGCATCCCTGACTACCTTAAGATGTATGAATGAGACCAGGTGACAGCAGTTGAGTGGCTCAGCTGAGTCCAGGGTAAATCAATCTACACTCTAGCCATGAGATAAATCTTTAAAAATCCCTTTTATTGTATGCTGCTGATATTGCACAGCACAATCATAACCATAATTACCTGATAGGGGTTAAGGCTAGAAATAGGGGATCATAATGAAGGGGATTGATGTCAGCAAAGCTCTCTTGAAAAGGAGTTGTGGGAATTTAGGATTGCATTTCAGTGGTAAGATGAAGGCTGCGAAATGCCACATTTGCATGTTAGTCTCCTAGTGGTGTCCTCATCACACATATTTCAGTTCTAGATGACAATATTTCAATCTAGGAGTGATTATTTTCATTTTATAAAGACCAAAGAGTCATGACATAGCACCTTTCCTGAACTATGACATAAAGGCTAGATAGGGATAAATGAGAAACAAGACAAATGTGTAACTGACTCTCAATTATTGCTATATGATTGAACAATTAGAGGAAAGTGTACTTTATTAAAAGATGGGGAACTCAAAATTATTTGTAATGTTTGAACAATAAACAGCCTTTGCCTAATAGGTAGAGATACTATTTTACTTCACCAACGCATTTGCCCATATGATTGGAGAATTTGGCACTGCCAAAAATACATTATTGGATTTAAATTATGGTAGAAAAGTGAAAGGGTCTTGGCTGGGTATTTTTCAAATTCCTCTTGATTTACATTCAGGGGCTCAATACCGGGAAGGCACTCATTTCTCCCATTTCTCCTTCAGCCAAGTCCTCTTCCTCTATCATCCTTAAATCTGTTCTTTTTCTTTCATTCCTTTTGGCCTCTAGATGGAATTTCCTCCCGTCAAAAAGGCTTTTTTGTTTTGTTTTGTTTTTGAGTCAGAATTTTGCTCTGTCACCCAGGCTGTAGTGCAGTGGTATAATTTCAGACCACTGCAACCTCCGCTTCCTGGGTTCAAGAAATTCTCCCACCTCAGCCTCCTGAGTAGCTGGGATTACAGGTGTACACCACCACACCCAGCTAATTTTTGTATTTTTAGTAGAGATAGGGTTTCACCATGTTGACCAGGCTGGTCTTGAACTCTTGACCTCAGGTCACCCACCCACCTCGGCCTCCCAAAGTGTTGGGATTACAGGCCTGAGTCACCATGCCCAGCCCAAAAAGACTTTTCAACTTTAGTATTTTCACATTCCCATGCCTTTTATTGATAACTCATCCCACATCTGGTTTGGTCCAAGAAAAATACCAAATTCAGTTAGGTCAGGTTAAGGCTCCCTAACTATCTGAGAAGAGGCTAAGCTACCATAATAAGGAGACTTCAAACTACAGAGGCTCATGAAATGCTAGTGAGAGTGTGCAGGAGCACAAAGGTACTTTCTGGGATGATGAAAATGATCTGTATTTTAATTGGAATGATGATTACATTAGTATATGTGAAAATAAAACTTTAAAATGGAACTAGAACTTACATGCACTGCTGATGAGAATATAATATATTACAATCACTTTCAAAAGCAGTTCGACAGTAAAGCTACATATGCAACCACCATATAACTCACCAATCTCATTACTAGATATTCACCCAAGAGAAATAAAAATATGTCCATTCAAAGACATGTACATGAATGGCATGGTAGTTTCATTGACAACAGTCCCAAACTGGGAACAGCCATATGTTCAACAACAGGTGAATAGATAAATACACTATAGTACATATATGCAAAGAAGTATTATTAGCAACAAGAAAAACATTACTGATTCTTGCCACCATATGGATGAATCTCTAAAACTGAAACCACATTTACAAAATTATGACTGATACGGTGAAAGGGATCTGACCTGACCAACTCCATCTTGCTTCTAACCTCCAAGCTGTTCTTGTTCATTCTTGGGGATAGGCTACACTTACTTTGGGAGAAACTTATTTTATAGTTTAAAACAAAGACCATAACAGCCCTTTTCCCAAAGCACACCTCCTTCTTGCCTAGGGACCAGATTGCCTTTGTAGGATTAATATTAGCCACAAGATTAGAAATTATGGTATAGGAGTCATGCAGCTGGAGGCTACAATATTCTGACCTTTGCTAAATGGCTCGTAAGATAAGTGATTGAGATAATTTGCAGACCCTACACTTGATGGATCAGCTGGCACCACCCAGACTGATTAACTGGCTCATCTGATCTTGTGGCCCCTACCCAGGAACTGACTCAGTGCAAGAAGACAGCTTCAACTCCCTATGATTTCATTTAATCCCTGACCAATCAGCACTCCTGGCTCACTGGCTCTCTCCTACCTACCAAATTGTTCTTAAAAACTCTGCTCCCCAAATGTTCAGAGACTGATCTGAGTAATAATAAAACTCCAGTCTCCTGCACAGCCACCTCTGTGTGAATTACTCTTTCTCTATTGCAATTCCCCTGTCTTGATAAATTGGCTCTGTCTAGGCAGCAGGCAGGGTGATCCTCCTGAGCAGTTACAATACGTTATATTGAACAAATGAAGCCAGACACAAAGTACATACTTCATGATTTCAATACATGAAATTTAAAAAATAAAAAAAGGCAAAATTAGACAAAGGTGACAGAAAATACATCATTTGTTTTCTGAGGCCTTGTGTGAAGAGTGGTATTGATTGCAAAGGAGCACAAAAGTACTTTTTGGGGTAATAAAAAGGACCTGTATTTTTATTGGAATGATGTTTACATTAGTATAGATGAAAGCAAAACTACTATTAAAATGGTTACATTTTATTTTATTTAAATTATTACTCAATAAAATTGATTGGAAGGTTTTTGAAACAGATTGAAACTCAGACTTTAGTGGAGGTGCACTAATTGCCTGGTAATAGTGTCACCGAGGTGGCAGGGTGAGGCTGGTTCTACCAGTTGGGAAAAAAGCCAAACTGCATTCAGCTGTTGTTTCAGGAAAGAACTGTTAAAGGGAGAAGATTTTTTTAAGGTCCTATTCACCTAGGAATGGAGAATAGACAGGATGTTAATAGGAAGCAAACAAAAATGAGCAATTCCTTTCCTCCTCTTCAGGTCTTGTATTCTCCCTCTCATGTGCCCCAGAGCAGAAGTGGGTTGCATAGTCTTGGTCCCAGCATCATAGGTTTGGAGGTGAGAAACAATGGATTAATAGCTGGCACCCCTGCTATTAAGCTGTCCACCCCTTAATAGCTGGACAAGGATGGAGAGGCTAGTGTTTGCCTTCAAGGAGCTTACAATGCCACAGAGCAGATAAAACTCTGTCAATAGCTGTAACCAAAGTTACAATGAGATATTTGTATTCTAGGAATGTGGAAACAAAGTGCTGTGGGTGACCAGAAGGATGATGAGTCATTTTCAGATGAGGATTTGAAAAGCATTCTTTAGGGGAAGTGGTGTGTCAACTGGGCTGGGAAAGTTGGATAAAATTATTACTGTTATAAGTCAGGTGACAGTGGAGTTGATGGTGATGATGGTAATGGGTGAGTGTAGTAGGAAGAGCATTCTACCTTGACTGGTGAAATGGATGTTATTTAATTTGAACTTAGGATATTAGAAAAGCAGCCCAGAGGAACTGAGATGAGGCCAGATCATGGGGAGTCAGTCATAAATGCCGTGCTGAGAAATTTAGGCTTTCTTGTACAGATAGTGATATGAAATCAAAGCCTTCTAACTTGAACCATAAAAATTATTGTTTTATCATTTAAACTAGTGATTTAAAAACCTGAGTGTTTATCAAGTTCAGTTGGAGCAACTTCTGGAACTTTCACATACTCAGGTGTTATTCCAGACTTTTCTGAATCAGATTGATAATCCGCTCCAACTCCATCTTTCTCGTGGAGTACTTTCTTGATCACTCTATTGAAAGTGGCCCAGTTATTCTGTGTCACATTTTATTGTTTTATTTGCATAACATCACTTAATCATCATTTGTACTGATCTTGTTTATTTATTTGATGACTTGTTTTTGTTTCTCCCAAGCAAAATATATGCTCCGTGCAGGGAGGGATATGGTTAGTGTTTTTCCCTGCTGTAACCATGGTGCCTGCAGTGGTGCTGGACACATGACAGGCCATCAAAAAAATATTTTTGGTGAATAGATGAAAAGTTCAGGTTGTATTTTAAGAAAATCTCTTTAAAAAAATTTCATCAGTCTATTTCTACTTTATTTTTGAACCACTGATTTGAATCACCCCAAATCTGTTCCAATTTAGATGACAATAAGATGTAGGGGTAGTCATGCTAGGAAATTAACTATACTTACAGGGTTCCTGGGACTTTTTAAACCTTAGAATATCAGGCCAGCAGGGGGAAGATAAAAGTTAATTGAATTAAATTAAATTATTTTTACTTCATCCAAGTGAGCATGAAAACTTCTTGAGCAAAGGAGCCATGACTCTCTGCTTAAATGTCTTTTATTTCCTGGTGACCTCTTATTCTTTCAGGAGTCCTTGGAAAGGTCTCCCTCTTTTGGGAAAGCTACTTTGATCCCCAAAGCAAATGGATGTTCTTTGCCTTGCATTTCCATAAAAGTAACACCTAGCACTTATGAAACATTTATTATGGGCCAGACCTGCACTGTCTAAACTCTAATGTAAGTATTATTGCTTTAAATCTTTACAGCAATCTTATGAAGTTGTTCCCATTATCCCCATTGTATCAGGGAGGTAGCTGAAGATAAGCAAATTACTTTATTGATAATAAGGGTGCAAGGCATCAATTCAGTCCCTCTGACTCTGGAATTTTTCACTGACTTATCAAATTTGGCTGATTTTCCACTAAAGTCAATGCATATCTTTATTAGAGAGCTTTACTATATGCTTGTTATTTGTATAACAACCTGTCTCCTTTGGGTTTGTTTTATAAAGAATTATTCAATTTTCCAACCACAGAATCTAGCCCAGTGTTTGGGCATAGTAGTTCTTCTGTAAAGGTTTTCTGAGTGGATGAATATGGTTGCTGCTATAGTGCTTGGCATTGTAGGAAAGGAATCACATAGTGGTTCCAACCTAGTAGACTCCAGGAACAGGGGAGTGTGTATAGCACTCAGTGTTCATCCAGGAAAATAGAAAACATTAAATATTTAAAACAGAGGCAATTTAATGCAGAGAGTTGGTTGTGTGGGTTTTGGAGGAGGAGATGGGAGGTCAAAGAATGATGTAGCAACCTTGAGATTAGTAATGACTAGAAGCCCTCCCTGCCTTAGGCAATATTTGTTCTTTGAATAACAACCTGTCTCGTTTGGATTTGTTTTATAAAGTATTATTCAATTTTCCAACCACAGTATCTAGCTCTGTGTTTGGGCATACTAGTTCTTCCATAAAGGTTTTCTGAGTAGATTAATATCACTCAGTTTTCTGAGGGACACACGGAGGTGGAGGTGGAAACTGCCAGGCTTGTGCAGAGGAGACCTGAGCATCTGAGAGGTTTCACTGGTTACTGGAGATTCAGCATGAGGCAGAGCGGAAAGGTGAGGGCTGTCCTACTTCTATTTCTTCCTGTCTTACAATCTTTTTCCACTACCTTGCACTGGCTTCCCATGGGCACCTGGGAAACTGAGCCTGCAGGAGTCAAGGCCCCTCTAATACAAAGCAGAGCAGGTACTCTAATACAAAGCAGAGCAGGTAGAAGGTGAGAAAAATCTCAGGGCAAGCAGATCCAGCCCTGACACAGAGTTAGAGGGCATTGGCAACAGCAGAATGTGGGTTGAAATTTGTGGTAGGCTGCAAAATAGCCTCTCATGAGGTAAAGGTTCTTTCTACTCTGAGCTTAAATCTGGGCTGATTTGGGGCTGGGTTTGGCTAATGGAAGAGTAGCAAATGTCATGCAAGCAGACAATTAAAGGGCTTGGGCTGTAATCCTGAAAGACTTAATCCCAAATGCCGTAACATCAAACATAAAATTCTGGAAAAAATTTAAAAACTCTTTAAAAGACATTTATTTTCATTTAAAAAAGGGGCCTTATTTGCGAAACATAAGAAAACATGACAGAACCCTTCATAGGCCTTTTAAATGATAAAACAGGTAATAATAACCTACATATTTTTGTAAGCATAAAGACTCAGGTACACTGACAGTGGCATGAGTATAACAGTTATGAGTATATAAACCATGGTCATAAAGGAATAGCTTATATAACTGTGGTCATCTGACATACCATGATGAACAACCTGTCTTCTGTTGAGATCAAAAAGAACAAAAGAGAAGTCTGTCCCAGTGCACAGAGAGAGACTTATTTTATTTCTGTGTTTATTCTCTCTGATCCCTTGGTCAACTGGATTTGCCCACTGATACGGTTTGGCTATGTCCCCACCCAAATCTCATCTTGAATTATAGCTCCCATAATTCCCATGTGTTGTGGGAAGGATGCAGTGGGAGATAATTAAATCATGGGGGTGGTGGTTTTCCCCATACTGTTTTCATGGTAGTGAATAAATCTCACAAGACCTGCTGCCATGGAAGAAGTGACTTTCCACCTCCTTTCCCTTCTGCCATGATTGTGAAGCATCCCCAGCCATGTAGAACTGTGAGTCAATTAAACCTCTTTTTCTTTATAAATTACCCAGTCTTGGGTATGTCTTTATTAGTATCGTGAGAACAGACTAATACACCTACTAATATTGAGGGCAGATGTTCTCCCCTAGTACACTCAGACTGACACAGTTATCTCTTCTGGAAACACTCTACAGACACACCTAAAATAAGGCTTGATCAGGTTTCTAGGGATTCCTTAATCCAATAAAGTTGACATTTAGTATTAAGTTCACAAGTTTACCCCTTATCAACTTGGCACCTATATATATCTCCTTAACCTTACTAAATTCCAAATAAGATAACAACAAGGTAATAGTTCCACCTAACACAATGCAGGTAACATGATGCAACTATCATGGATATAATAAAAAATGCACTACTTGTGATTTTCAGGATTTTAAGATGCTAGATATTTTAGACTTCAGGGATTTAAATTTTAGAGACTTTGATCTTTTGGGATTTCAACATTTGGTATTGTGGTGTTTGGGATTGTGTCTTATAAGATTATGATCAGCACTGAGGATCAAAATGTGTGTGTACATTGAGACTTACCCTCGCTAGCTGTAAGTGGAATCCTGAAACTACCATGTGAATGAGTCTAAGCTAAACTTCTGGATAATGGGAAGCCATGTGGATGAGAATCCAGGTATCCCAGCTAGTTAATAGCTGTCTGCAGGCACATGGGTGAGGCCTAGGTGAGATCAACTGAATCCAGACCAAATTACTGACCTGCAGGTTTGTGAGTTAAATAAATGGTTACTATCTTAAACCACTATGCTTTGGAGTAGTTTGTAATGCAGCAAAATTAACTGATAGATAATCTCAGCTCTGCTACTTACTGGCTGTATGACTTTGTGCAAATATTATAATCTCTAAAGGTCACTTTCCTTCTTTGTAAGAGGGGAATGATAGTAATCCTGGCACCACAGGACTTTTGGGGAGATTCAGGGAAATAATGCATGTGAAATAGAGCCACAGTGCTGGACACTTGATGAGTGCTTAATAACTGTAGCCAGGACAATGATGATTTTAGGCTTTTTCAGCCTATCTGCTCTAATTGTTGACCCTCCCTATGTGAAAAAAACAATAAGGGGGTTATTACTTAACAGGATAGGAATTGACACAAATGTTTTATTAAGAAGCTGTCTTAATTTTCCTACTGGCAGGAGGCAAATGAAGAGGGAAGATTTTTCTTTAATTAGGATTTAAAAACCACAAATTGTCTGTTCAGAATAAGTCTATATGTAACTGCAAAGCTAAATATCTGAAACAGAGAGGATATTCACTAATGTGTGGCTTGAATGACAATTATGATTCACATGGATTGTATATTTGTATTAGAGATGCTGTGGATAAGATTATGTCAAAAAGTGCAGGATAATAAATTGCTGAAACTCAGCAGTTCACATAAAATCCACATGCACTGCCATATTCCAGATGCTTGATTGTGGTTCTTTAATATAATGAGTTGCCAATTCCTCTCTCTAGAGAACGATTGACAGATTGTAATACAATCTGTTGATGTTCTTTGACAGCGATTCTCAGTCATTGCCACCGCTACTAAGGAGCTTGGGAGTCTAACCACAGAGCTTTGCTCAGGGAACTGTGTGTCAGTGTTGGGTGTCTTGGCCATTCCAAATGATATTAGAAAAGATTAACTATCAGCCAAAGAGTGGATTTGAGGATCTTCAAGAAATAGGCAGAAACTGGCTAAGTATATTACACAGAAGAGCCAACAATTAAATTACTGTGTGTGTTTTATGGAACAAGATGTCTTCATGGGAGACAAAGAAACACTGATGAAAATGAACTATAGAATGAATTATAGGAGGATTAAAAGACTATAAAATCTTGAGCTTGTTGAAGCTTGTGTCTTTAAATCTTTGGGCAGGGATGATGCTGGGAAAAGGTTTGGTGTGACTAAGAGGGTAAGCCTCCCCCTGGGAGGAGTAAGCTATTGATATTTGGTTATTATACCAAATAATATTGGCTGCAATGCTATTGATCTTTGGTTTTTATACATAATGTTGCTTTCAGTTTATATTTAAATCTTATTTTATTTAATCAAGTTATAAAAATAGTACATGTTCATAGGTGGTAGTATGGTACAGTAGTTAGTTTTAGAATCAGCCCTCCTGTGCTCAAATCCTTCATAGCTGTGGGATTTGTGGAAAGGTATTTCACCTCTCTTAGTCTTATGTGTATTATAGGAAAAATGGTGTGACTTTCCTCATCTCATTTTGAGGATAAAATGAAATAAAGTTTAGAAACTGCTTAGAACAGTGCCTGGAAAATAGAAAGCATTCTACAAATATTAGCTATTAGAGAAAACTTGAAAACAACAGCAAGGATAATAAAAAAATCACTGATCACCCAGAAGGCAATTACCATGAATATGTTGATGTATTTCTTTTTGGAGTTCATACCTTCTTAAAAGGATATTGGTGAACTCAGACAAACTCTGAAGAGACTGGCATCTCTATTACTTAGAAGAATTTCTTTAGGAAGAAAATGGAAAATGAAATCAGTTCAAATGAAGACAATTTTTATACTATAGCAGGTGGAGATTTAATAGAATGCAAATTCAAAAGATGCATTGAGATTGAAGAATAGTTTCGATAAGTTGATTTTGAACATCTACAACATGCAAATTTGGAAAGTTCTATAATAACCAGCATGGGTGAGGGTACAGGGAAAAGGATTAATTTTAACACTTTTTTTTAGAGTGAAAATTGGTATACCCCTTTGAAAGGGCTGTTTGGTAATACCATTTTTAATGTAAATTTTTAATGCACATAGTTTACTTAGCAATATCATGCTTGAATCTTTTCAAAACAGAGTAAACCCAAGAATTGGATATTGCTAACAACAGTAAAAGATTAGAAATCACCTAATGGCTGTTAAAAAAAGGGAGTAGTTATGATAAATGATGACATTTCCATAATATAGAATACTATGCAGGCATTAGAATTAGTGAAGTAGGTTACATAAATGGCTTCATAAGAATAACTGCACCATAACATTTTAAGAGACAAAGGCCAATTGTAGAATAATACATATATTACTGTATTGCTTCATTCTCATGCTTATATAAGAACATATTTGAGGCTGGTAATTTATAAAGGAAAGAGGTTTAATTGACTCACAGTTCCATGTGGCTTGAGAGGCCTCAGGAAACTTACAATCATGGCAGAAGGGGAAACAAACATGTTCTTCTTTCCATGGTGGCAGGAGAGAGAAATGCCAGCAGTGGAAATTCCAGAGGCTGATGAAACCATCAGATCTCATGAGAACACACTTGCTATCATTAGAACAGCATGGAGTAAACTGCCCCTATGATCCAATCACTTCCCACTGGGTCCTCCCACCATGATACATTGGGATTGTGGGAACTACAATTCAAGATGAGATTTGGGTGGGGACACAGCTAAATCATATCAACTACAATATTGATGTTAAAAATAAAAACAAGTCATACATTTCTATGTGTACACAAGGTGAAATTGAACAGAAAAAAGCCTATATGATACATACCAGACTAAATGCTTCCCTCCAGGTCAGAGAGGGGAAGAAGTAGGGAATTGGGACTCAGAAAGGGCTTCACTTTGTCTATATGGTTTGCATTACTTATAGGGAGAAGGCAGTTATGTATTTTTTGAATCATTATTAATTATCTCAACAGATTAAAAGTTTACAAAAACTGGAGTGTAAATTTATACCATTTTTTAAATGGAAAATGGCACTTTTGATTATGTTAAGACAGTTTCATAAAAATGTCTAATTTTGCAAAAGGCTGGAGAAAACCATATTTAGTACATTTGGCAAGTCATTTATGAGTAAACAGAAAAATACTCAAATATAAGATAATTTTTATAGTTCTGATTCAGAATTTCTACTCTGTCTCCATTAAGAAGTTTTTAAAACAAGAATTAGAATTTCTGGCAAGTGGAAGATTTTCAAGCTTTCAGTAAGAGTTATTTGAAGGTGGAACATTTTGTGAGTTATTTTTGAGAAATTAGTGTAAGAATTATGGGTGCTTTGCAACAAGGCTCTTGCCTTCCTTGTCTACTTTGCCAGTTTCTTTCAAGAATTCTCAGGAAGCCACTAGACTAGTGGTTCTCAAAGTATAGTCCCAACGACCAGCACCTACATTGTTACCTGGACCCATGTTAGAAATACAAATTCTCACCTGCACTTCAGTTTTCTACATGATGTAATTCCTCAGTAATGTTTGAGAACCATTGTCTTAGACAGTGAACACTTTGAACTCAGGGGCCAGCCCCTCACTCAAGCCCTGGGATGCCATATTTATTCAATGAATGAGCAAGTCTGGGAGACAGAGAAAGTGTGGATATAGCAAGAGAGGTATTTGTAGGTTACAGAAGTTAATATGATGAATAACTAACCATGGTGGTACTTACTGAGTTAGCACCCATCATACTGGGAAATGAAACAAAAAGCAGGGCAAGAAGATCTGTATTCTCTCACACTACTTTTTGTTTAATATTCCAGTAGAAATGTATATTCTTTCTGAAAGGAAAAAATAAATATATGTGGAATATTCAGAGGCTAATAGAAACGCCAATTTTCTCATTTCTTAGGTTGAGTTTAGAAACAGGAGAATTTTCTGATGGGTTGAATCTGAATAGCTCGCTATTTGACCTATTTAGTGGATTGTAGATTATTATATATTGCTTCTAGGAAGCTAATAAAGGTTAAATAAAATAGCATGCTCTTTTAAAATACCAATCTGACGATGCCATTCCCCTGCTTTAAGCATTTTTTAAAAACCCTCTGCCCACTTCCACAGTGATTTTGCACATTAGCATTTAAAAATACAAACCTTCATTCAATTATTCATTTATTCATTCATTTTTCACAAATATATATTGAGCATTTACCTTGTGTCAGGCAAATAATAATTTTTCCAGATGTGAATAATAGTCCTCAAAGTGCTGAATTTAAAAAATGTAAATGATATGTAATAAAATCCTTCTTTGCCTCAAGTGAAATCGCTCACTCATATAATCAGTCCCATTATGTAGTGAAGATTTGGTGATTATTTAATATATTTCAATCACAAGGTCAAATGGGATAGCTGATGCTGCAGAGTTGGTTCCCTGGATCAAAAGACCTGATTTTGCTATCTGCAAAGATAAAATAAATGGAGAATTTCCAGATATTTACTTTTTTTGTGTGTTTCGTGGACACAGACAGAGATGAAAAATAAAGCTGAATTTTAAAAGACAAGATAATTTCAAGGATGGAATAACATTTAGGGAAATCAACTTTATGTCATATGGAAGAGCATTGATTACATTAGGTCAGAGAGAGTTGGGTTGACAGGCAGGAAGACCAGAACTAAGACTCTGGAATGATCAAGGTGCATACTAGAAAGTGGTACAAAGGACACTTGTCAAATGGTTAGACTTTAGGAAAAAGTTTTCTGTCATAAAATGTCTTTTGTTTGCTGCTGAAACCTTCAGATTCAGGTAAGATGGGATGAGGAGATCAAACTGAATTTTCTGTGATCTCAGATTTGGCACTTTTGATTGTGACCCAGAGTTAGTGGCTGGGAAACCTGGCCTTGGAGTTTACCAGGAATGGAGAACTCAAGATTGTTTTTAGGTGGAGAGATGGGTGAGAAATCCTAAATTGTTCACAGTTCTGGTCTGTAATATCCTCCAGCACAGGGTCTGTGTCTAGCTTACTGTTGCATTTTGGGGGCACTCTGGGGCCACCCAGAATCAGCTTAGTGAAGATCACCAAAAGTCATTGGATTGGCTGCATCTCTTGTTTCTTTATTGCTCTTCAGATGAAGTCCCCTCCTGAGAGAACTCTCCCCAAAGCTGGAAAGGCCAAGAATATCCAAGAAAAAACATTTGTTTCTGAAAATACATTTTCACCCTGGAATATCATCTTACAGTTTTGATAGCAAATACCTGACTATCAGCACAATGAATTTTAAAAACTTTCAAAGAGTTAAAAAAAGTTTAAAACTTTAAAAACTGTGAAAAAAATCCTAACTGGTTCATTTAAACTCCTCCCTTTGCTATCTTAGCCTGTTTGGGCCGCTATAACGAAATACCACGAACTGGGTAGCTTATGAACAACACAACTTTACTTCTCACAGTTCTGGATTCTAAAATCAAAGTGCCAGCAGATTTGGTGTCTGGCAAGGGCTTGCTTTCTGGCTCATAGATGAAGCCCTCTGTGTCCTCACATGATGAAAGAAACAAGGCAGCTCTGTAGGACAGATTTTAAAAGAGCTCTAAATCCCATTTATGAAGTCTCCACCATCATGACCTAATCACCTTCCAAAGACTCCATCTCCCAACATCATCACATTGATGACTACAATGCGACAAAGTTTGGAAGAACACAAACATTCTGACCACAGCAACCCCTGACAAACATCCAAATACTATCCTGGGGAGTGAGATGGGAGAAGAAAACCTGAAAAACTGAAGATTTTTCAGAATCCTTCAGGAAGACACTAAGATACGTAAAGAAAATGGTAGGGTCGGAAAACCTGGCCTATACTCCTTGGACAAGCTTGAGGCAACTAGGTAAGAAGTTTGTGTTACTTCTTCAAACCCCAGTGACTCATCTTTCGCTCTGTGCCTTTCTGCTCAACCGAAAGACCAGATGAATGAGGCATGTGGCTAAAGAAGGGACTGAAACTTCCTATTATAGACTATACTTGGTGCCACTGCAGTGCAGGTAGACTTCAAAGAACTGCCTGCCCCTTTTCCTATTGTCCCCTGGATGTCTTTCTTCAAGACTCAACTTTTATATTATCTTGAAGACTTCATTCCCTTAGGTAGAATTTCACTTCTGGGCAAACTGTATTGTAATTCTATGTCTTCACATCTATCTTCATGAAGGCAGTGAGTCTACAAGATAACAGTTTCTGATTTACTGTTGTATCTACAGTGACAGGTAAGCAGCTGACCTATAAAAAGTGTTCAATAAACTGAATGAATAAATTAGTCATAGCTTGAAGAATGTGCAATGGAAACTGTAACTTTTCAAGTGTAAACATTGAAAGGGGCATTCCAAAGGCAGAATGAAAGACCTATGAAATTTTAAGATCATACCTGTGACATGTTTTGAGCCCCACAGTGGAGTGGAGGTCACTGTAATTTAAAGAGCTCTATAAAAGGTTTGAACGACTATTCTAAAACTTTATTAAAAGTGGTTGTAACATATTGTATGTAGAGGAGACATTGCTTCTGGCCATTGCCCAGAACTCTTGGGAGAACTGGATGAGAAAAAAATCAAATGACAGATTTATACAGTGCTTTACAGTTTATGAATTCTTTCCATAGGTTATTCCATCTGATACTCATAAAACACTGTGAAGTAGGTAGAGATTTTTATTCTCATTTTAGAGATATGAAAAGTGAGGGTCAGAGATGGTAAATGACTTGCCTAGGTCACAGAGCCCCATGCTCTTGTCATTCCACTTAGGCTCAGAAAAGATGCCATCTCTTCCATCTCTTCATCTGTCTGAGCAGAGCCAACATATAGCTTCTGTGGTGGAATAATAAGAGCGAACATTTATCAAGTGGCCATTTTATGCCGGATGTCGAGTTAAACACTATTTGTGCATTGACTCATTTAATGCTAATGAAATGCATTATTATTGCTATGGTTTGAAAAGATCTGGATAGACTTTTCTCAAAAGACATTTAAATGGCCAACAGAGATGTGAAAAAATGCTCAACATCACTAGTCATCAGGGAAATTTAAATCAAAACCACAATGAGATATCATTTCACCCCAGTTAGAATGGTTTTTATAAAAAAGACAGGGAATAATGGATTCTGGCAAGGATGTGAAGAAAGGGCAACCCTCATACACTATTGGTGGGAATGTAAATTAGTACAACCACTATGGAGAACGGTGTGGAGATTCCTTTAAAAACTAAAAATAGAACTACTATATGATCCAGCGATTCCACCGCTGGATATATATCCAAAAGAAAGAAAACTAACATATCAAGGTTATATCTGCACTGCCATATTTACTGTGGCACTATTCAAAATGGCCAAAATATGGAGTCAACCTATGTGCCCATCAATGGATGACTGGATAAAGAAAATCTAATATACATACAGAGCAAAAAAATTTTTTTAGATATGAAATGATGAAATCCTGTCATTAGCAGCAACATGGATGGAACTGGAGGCCATTATGTTAAATGAACTAAGCCAAGCACAGGAAGACAAATAACGTATGTTCTTACTTGTATGTGGGAGCTGAAAAAGTGAATCTCATAAAGATAAAGAGTAGATTAGTGGTTGCCAGAGCCTCGAAACGGTGTGGGGGAGAGAGGGATAAAGAGATACTGACCAATCGGTACAGATATACAGTTAGATGGAAGAGATAAGACCTGGTGTTCAATAGATCTGTATGGTGATCATACTTAATATTAATCTGTTACATATTTTCAAAATAGCTAGAAGAGAATAGTTCAAGTATTCATAACAGAAATAAATGATAAATGTTTAGTGATGGATAGCCTAATTACTCAGATTCAACTATACAAATACATTAAATTATTACACATACCCAGAAAAATATGTATATATTATGTATCAATAAAAATAAATAAATAAAAGGCACAAAAGAAAAAAAATAAGCACATAAAAACTATGTATAGTATGCCACAATTTGTGTGATAGAGAAATAAAAGAACATGCATACATTTATGTTTATAAATTCACAGAATCTTTCTGGACATGTACATAATAAACTGGAGTCAGATGTAGTCTTAGGGAGAAAGATTAGGAAGCTGCACACAGAAGAGAAAGGGAGACTTACTTTTGACTGCATTTCATTTTGTACTTTTAAAACCTTTACCATATATCTATATAATCTCTTCACAATAAATAATACATTAAAACAAAATTAAATATAATAGAAATCTAAGCATGTTTCTCTTTAAAAATATTAACTTTTTTCTTTGTAAATCACTCATTCTGTGGTTGTCTGTTAGAGCAGCAGAAAATTGACTGAGACAATTATGATTTTTTTCTTTGAGATGGAGTATTTGCTCTTGTTGCACAGGCTGGAGTGCAATGGTGTGATCTCAGCTCACTGCAACCTCTGCCTCCTGGGTTCAAGTGATTCTTCTGCTTCAGCCTCCCAATGATTGCTGAGATTACAGGTGCCCGCCACCACGCTTGGCTAATTTTTTACATTTTTAGTAGAGACAGTGTTTTGCCATGTTGGCCAGGCTGGTCTAGAACTCCTGATCTCAGGTGATCCACCCGCCTTGGCCTCCCAAAGTACTGGGATTACAGACGTGAGCCACCTCTCCCAGACTAAGACAATTATTATCCCCATTTTATATGTGTCGAAACCAAGGCATAAAGAAGTTAATTACCTTGTTGATGGTTATGTAGCTGCTAAACAGCAGTGCTGCATTTAGAATTTAGGCAGTCTGACTTCAGAGAATGTACACTTAGCCACCCTACTACACTATCATGCAAGAATATAGGTTCTGAATTTAGACCACCAAGGCTGAAATACCAGCTGCTACTCTTGCTAACTGGGTGGCCTTGGCCAAGAAATGTAATCTCTTTAAGCCTTAGTTTTCTGATTTATAAAATGAGATTAGAAGAATGGAATAAGCCACACCATCTGGCACACAGTAAATGTTCCACAAATATTAGTCATTTATTTTTGTCATTTATTTATTTATTTATTCTGCTTTCCAGCCCTAGACATGTTAATGGCAGACAGTGACAGAAAGTCATTTCTGGAACTCTGAGAGTTTGATCCATGAAATTAGCAGAACACAACAGATGAGAAAAGAGTCCTGTAATTCACTCTAAAGAGACAGAATAACTCCCAGGTTACCAAAACTTGACTATAGCTTAAACAATAGAATGCCAGAAAGTGTGAGGACGAAAGAGCAGTTCTCAGCAAGGAAGTACATAAATGTATACACTGATACATGCATGCAGGCATAATTGGTTTAGAGTGGCAACACTTGGGTGTGTAAGGCCGACACTGTCCAGGGAAGAGGACCTAACTTGGCTATCGCCTTTCTGGAGTTTGGAAGATACGTCAATTAAGGATTAATTATGGCTGCATAAAATACAATGCTGACTCCCGTGACTTCACCCAGTGGAGGATTATTTTTCTCACATGGAAATCTGGTGATAGACCCTCCAGGGCTGCTACTACCAGAGATCCAGCCACCTTCCATGTTCTGCTTTGCTATCATTGGCTGTCATCCTCAGTTTGCCTCACGGTAACAAGATGGCTGTTATTCCTCTAGCTTCTGTGCATTTAGGTAGGAACAAGAAGAAAGAAAGTACAAATATAAGAAACAAGAAATAGCATTTATATTTGGAAGAGAAAACATTTCCAAAAATTCTTTTCTTTTTTTTGAGATGGAGTTTTGCTCTTGTTTCCCAGGTTGGAGTACAGTGGTGCGATCACGGCTCAATGTAACCTCTACCTCCCAAGTTCAAACAATTCTCCTGCCTCAACCTCCTGAGTAGCTGGGATTACAGGCATGCACCACCATGCCCAGCTAATTTTGTATTTTTAGTAGAGACAGGGTTTCACCATGTTGGTCAGGCTGGTCTTGAATCCCTGACCTCAGGTGATCCACCTGCCTTGGCCTCCCAAAGTGCTGGGATTACAGGCATGAGCCACTGCACCCAGCCCATTTCCAAAAATTCTAAGCAGACTTTTTACATGTCATTGTCCAAAACTGTGTCAACAGGACTTATTAAAAAGAAAATATAGACAACAATGGGGAATAGATAAGCAATTGTGCAGAAATTTTGCCCCCCATTGATCGATCCATTTTCCAGCCTTCTACATCCTATCTGCCTCTGGAAGCTGATCTGTGTGGATTGCATCATTGTGCTCCCACACCCTTGGCTTCCAGGCAGGAGTCTGGAGTGAATAAAGGGAGGAAGATCAGGGCATATTTCTTCCTCAGCTCCTTCATTGCAAGATTACCCAGAGGTGGCTGTGCCCTCGAACGATGATCACACATTTTCTCAAGATGGCCCTTTATCTAAACCTTTTTCCTGGGTTCCAGCAGTCATTCCTTCCCTTGTCTCTTGAGGCTTATGGGGTGGTGACAGCCTGAGGATTATGCAGTTTTCCTACATCCTCCCCATGCTTTTGTAAATATTAATATTCCCCTGATTAAATTTCCCTTAACTCATCCTAATGTATACGTATGCTCTCAGTTTTTTGATGGAACTTTGACTGACATAGTAATTATCAGTGTCTGCCACACAATACATATTCTTATAGAAATGGGTGAATTAAATAAATACAGAAAGTACCATTATTTATTTGGCCAATGTTTATTGATCATCAATGTACTAGACACAATGCTAGATAAAAGCTTAATTTCTTTTGCTCAAGTAGCCCACAGTTATTTGGACGTATATGTCACCTAATTCACTCTTTTTGCTTCCTTTCTAAACTTCTTGTCAACTCTAAATGACAATTTGGTTTTGCATGTAGCCAAATGGGCTAGCACAAAGACTGAATTTTATACTTATAGGAAAATTGAAATTGAAAATTGAATGACATTAATATTTGGGAGAGAAAACATTTCCAAAAATTCTAAGCAGACTTTTTCTTGCATGTCATTGTCTAAAACTGTGTTAACAGGATTGAAAAGAAAATAAAAGCAACCATGGAAAATGCATAAGCAACTGTGCAGAAATTTTCCTCTAGGTATAAAATTCACTCTTTATGCTAGTCGAAGATCGGGCTGACTAACAATTATACTCTTATTGAAAATGAAGACACCTAATATGGTGTCTGAGCAAGAATTTTGGAGTCAGATCAACATTCAAAATGAACTCACCAAATGTGTAACCACAGGCAAATTACACAATCTCTGTGAACCCGAGCAGCCTCACCTAAGGTGGGGGCTCACTTGCATTTACTTCCTCTGGTCATAGTGAGAACTAAAGAAGTTGATGTAGTTCATGTCCATGAAGCTCTTAGCACAGTGTCTTGTTCAATAAATAAATGTCAGCCATTCCAGGTTATAAATAATTTCTTGTGAGTTAGTTGGGTGGAAACTATTCTTAAATGTCTGATCATCATTTGAGTAACTGACTGTTGACCTGCATGACTTAGGAACAGATCCTGGTCTCTGATGACCTCACCCAGAAAATGCTACCAAGGAAGACTTTGTCTCTGGGCAGCCAGCAAGTTAGTCTCAGTCCTCTGCTTTGCTTGAGGATCCAATCCACCTTAACAATAAAGTCCCATGGAAGTTTGGAGTTTGGAGACTAGATATGGTGTGATAGTTCAGCAAGTAGGAAGTAGAATATTCAGGGTGAGCACAGATTAACAGGACTAGACGGAGGCAGTAGAGCCAGGCCGGCTACAGGAGTGGGGGGTTTTGAGTTCAGGTGAGTCAGAAAATGAGGGAGGGAAGCATCAAATAGTGTAGATGAGCTTAATCCAGGGTACAGGAAATGAAAAGCCTAAGAAAAATGCCTGTCAGGCAGGGGACACCAAAGATGAATCCTGACTACTTGCTTTCTTCAGTCTTTTATGTTTTCTGCTCTGGCATAAGCAGGCAAGGTCAAAGACGTGTGATTTTAGTCAGAGGAGGAAAGAGAATTGAGAAGGTACAGTTAGAATTCAATAAAAGCAAGAAGAGAGGGTTAGGAGTTCCAGAATTTCTTCCAGTAAGGCCTTGGACAGTTAAGAGCCAGTTTTGAAAGAATTTCTTTCTGCTTGGCTATTTAATTCACATAACCAAAAGGTTGGAAATAATTCCAAGAGTCTCTCATTAAGAATGCACAGAAAAGCAGCACTATACTCTTTCTCTTTTATGTGGTTCTGATTGTACATTGTTTTTAACTTAATAATACCTTATGACTCCATAGCACATTATAGTTTTCAAAATGTTTTTACTTGGATGGTCTAATTTAATCCTTATAGGAACACTGTGAGGTAGTTATTATTATCAGTGTGTTGTAGATTCTGATCAGCTCAATTCCAGTGAACTTTTATTGAGCACCTATTCTGTGCCTGGCATTTTGTTAGCTGCTGCAGCTTAACTTCCTTCATGCATAAACAAAAACCACCCAAATGAGAATAAACAAAGGTTAGTTATCCAGAACTTGCTATAGCAAGGGAGTCAGCTACCACTGCTTGTGTCTGGCAGATCTCAAAGGCAGGCAGAGGAGTGAGAAAGCTTTAGTGTGAATAAAGGGGAAGGTTTCAGCTACACCCTGATTGGAGGTCATCACAGGGACTCTGGAAGTGGGCTATCTAGAAGAGGGGCTCCTATAATATTGGTTAGGGGAACAATATTGGCTTTCTTTTGTGGGTCCTAAATGATAAGTGGGGACAAAAATTAGGAAAGCCATTAATTATTTATCAAATCCTGGATAGTATGGGCAAATTGCTACAGAGATTTGGTTCATTTCTTGGAGCAGCGGCTGCTGAGATTGTGGATCAGGGCTCTGTTTTTACAGATGGTCTGGCTATTGTATGTTTATATATTCAATCTCTCAACAGTGTGGGTGACAAACATGTAATGACACTAATGGGCCAAGGAGCAGAGAGCATCTGCCTGAGAGGATGAAGACATTGACGCAGGGGTGGGGGGCATCGCTGATTTGCCTGGAATCATGAAGCAAATGGAGTGAAGTGCTGGAGTTTGAGTCTGGGTTTTCCAACTCTCTGTTTGATGGGCTTCTTGGTCCTGGCTTCAGGAGTGTCTAATTCAGTTTGGGGAAGAGGCGAGCACAGATCTTTCTTTTAATTTTATAGCAGTGCACTTCTGAGCATAAGTAAAATGTTTCTTTTGCGTCTTGTATCTGTGTGGCTGTAGATGATGATCAATGAGACAGCTTCTTGAATGTGTACTAAAAATTTGGTAAGAGAAATCTGGTATAATAGCACAGATGTTGCAGAGACTAGCACCAGGTCTCTAACTTTCCAGCACCATGTCTTCTTCTGGTGGCTACGTGACTGTTTTCCATTCCCCTGGAGATTATCACCTTTATTTGCTAACTTCCTGGACAGATTCTCATTTCTTTTTTGGTTTTAACGTCTTCCCATCTTACCCTACACCCCATCTCCCTCCACCATCCTCAGAAAGTGGGACAACTGTGCTGACTACCCTTCCATTATTATGGCTTCACATATCCTATCTTTATTTGTTTTTTTCACTAGACAAAAATTTAACAGGCAATGAGTGGGTGTCAGGGACTGTTTTATTGTGAGGAATACCGAGGTGAAAGGCAGTAAAAGTCCTTGCCCTAGTGATGCTTACACTCTAGTGGGGGAAGCAGACAAGACACAGATAAGAAAATGGGTAAATATGTTATGTCATGCTAGGTAGTGATAAATGCTATGAAAAATACTAGCAGCGGTCAAAGTGGTAGGGTCTGGTGTGTGTGAGTATGTGTGCGTGTGTGCATGTATGTGGGTGCAGTTGCTTGGTTGGGTGGTCAAGGGGGTGACTTTTAAGCAGAGGCTTGAATGAAGAGAAGGAATGAGCCAAGGGATGTTCTAGAGGGACATCATTTTAGTTAGTAAGAACAATGATTACAATGACCTGGGAAAAAATTTGGTGTATTTGAGGAATAGGAAGGATGTCTATTGGCATACAGTGGGTTAATGAGGAAATTTGTGCTATTAGTTTAATAAACAAATTTTTAACCTGAGAAAGAGGTGTCAGTAAAAGCAAGAGAGCATTTGTTTGCTAATCCCACTGGTTAAAGGAAACACATGTAATTGATGCCCATTGTGTTCTTAGTATCAAGGATGCATGTGTCTCTCCAGTTCATTGCTCCTTTCTATTAGGAATATTATCATGTTAATTTAAAAAAGCAACTTTGAGAAGCATCATTTTTTATTTTTATTTAGTTGTGTTTTGATATTATGTCCACATTTTTTGGCCTTGACCTGCGGTTGTATATTGTTCATAAACTTGAGATTAGATTTTCAATAAAGAAAGAGTGGGAGGCATGGCAGGAACCTGGCATATAGTAGACACTATTGGGTTGCTTACCTGGCACCACTTCCTCCTTCTTACAGCACTGCCTTGCCCTTTCATCTGAGAAAGTGCTTAATTCCACATCGGTGGTGTAGTTTTAATAAAGCTGCCTTCTTTTTCTTATGAAAGTCCCTCACCCCCCGCTTCCAAACTCTAGGCTCTTCAGCACAGTTGATGATCCCAGATGGACAGTTGAACTAAGCTGGCTAAGTAGAGAATTTTCATAGATGTTTTCTGGGCTGGAGCTTGAGAAAAAGTTTCAAACCCTTTTGGATGACAAAACTTGCAGATGAGTGGAGGATTGAGATTTGTTCATAGCCATGTGCTGAGCTTTGAGACGGTACCTTCCCAGAGAGAAAGAAGCAGACAAACTGAAAGTAACAAGGATGAGAGGCTTGTGCCATTTTATCTGGTTCCATTGATCTAAGAAGACTGTGTTCTTATTCTTCCCTTGGTAACCTGAGCCTTCAAATACATGTCTGTTTCTAGTTTAAGCAGGTTGGAGTTGTCACTTTCAATCTGAAGACTTCTAAGAAATGCAAAGTACGTTGTAAAATATACTATAATGAGTTTAGGTACATTAGTTTTTCCTTCAAAATTGTGGTTATAAGTACCCTTATCCTTCAGTGTCTGAGAGGGACTGGTTCTAGGACCTCCGCAGATATCAAAATCCATGGATGCTCAAGTCCCTTATGTAAAATGGTGTATTATTTGCCTATAACCTAAGAATATAATCCCATATAGTTTAAATTATTTCTAGGTTACTCACAATAGCTCAAGTCCCTTATGTAAAATGGTGTATTATTTGCCTATAACCTAAGAACATAATCCCATATAGTTTAAATTATTTCTAGTTTACTCACAATAACTAATACAATGCCATCACATCACTATATGGCAAATTCAAGTTTTGATTTGGAACTTTGTAGAATTTTTTCCACCTGCGATTGTTTACATCTATGGATGTGGAACCCAAGATATGAAGGACTGACTGTAATCCTGTAAATACCCAAAGCAATCCTTAGACTCAGGTTGAACAGAGCTTCTCAAATTATCCAGTGCCTGCAAATCACTAGGAAATCTTGTGCAAATGCAGATTTTGATTCAGTTGGTCAGGGTGTGTCTGGAGAGTCTGAATTTCCAGCAAGCTCCCAGGGGCTGCTGATGGTGCAGGTTTGCAGACCACAGTTTAATAAAAGAGGAATGAGACCGCATAAGTAAAGCACCTAGCATAGAGGGCTGGTTGTCGCAAATCCCCTTTGTTAAATACACACCTGTTGAGTTAAGAGAAAACTTTCAGATCCCCAGCAATCTGTTGAGGTTGGATAATTACATGATGCTGTCAACTGGAAAAACAATTTAATACTAGTAATTTTGAAGTTTACACCAGAAAAACACACTTTTTTGAAAAAAGATTTGAAAATGTAAATAAATTTTAAAAAATCCTCTGACAAGCTGAGACAGTCTTTTATAGGGACTGCACTGTGCAGTGGAAAGAATGATCATTCCGGAGTCGCACAGTCTGGGGTTGGAAACGCACCGTTACTTTCCAACTGCGAGCACCAAGAAAGCTCTAGTTCTCTCATCTGTAGATTATGGGTAATTTTATAATCAAAAGTGCAAATGTGAAATTTTCTTTGTTTCTCTACAACTGAACTGAGCATAATTTTAAAGCCTCCCTGTTTTCCTAAAAGCAGAAATTGCAATCTTACCAAATGTACGTAAATTCAGGCACATTTCCCTTAGTCTCATTCAGATAAAATTCATTCAATTAAAGATTCCTTCACCCCACTTCTTGTCCTATTCTCTCAGGAAATGTCTCAGTTCTGGAGGGCTCAGGTAGGGCCAGGCATTATTGGAAGGCACCTCTGCTTCTCCTACTCAGTCTTTCTCATTACTGTGATGTGTCTGATGCTACTGTCTTGTACATTCCTTATCAATCTTTTTCCAGGAAGTATCTGTGTCTAAAGTAGCTACAGTGCCTTGTGTTTCTGAGTCCTAGCTCCTAGTATCTTTCAGGCCATTTTGCATCCTCTTTGCCTAGAGGATGACCTTTGTAGGTCAACTGACACATTCTTGGGAACTCTCAAGTTTCTCAAGGATGTATTTTATCCATCTTTTATGTATTGTTCAATAAATATCAAATGTTTCATATGTAAAAGCCCAGTCCTGGGCACTAGGACCAATATTCCAAGCATAGTGCTTAGCTTACAATAGATGTTTACTGAAAGTTAATTAGACAAACGGTTTTTATTAACATAGAAAACTTCTAAGAAGAAGTGGAGATATTTGTATAGCTAAATATTACCCAAGTATAACAACTGGTCATCTATGAAGATAAGTTGAAATGTTTCAGAATATTTTCTTTAATACAATACAATCTTTCCAGTGGCAGGGTGAAAATGTCCTGTGATATTTTAACAGGGCACTGAAGATGTACATTTGGATTATATTTGAGGCTTTAATGATGTCAGACTTTAGACATGGGTAAAAAGTTCTACAATATTCCACTGTGGTATTATTATTATTATTATTTTGATATGGAGTCTCACTCTGTCACCTAGGCTAAAGTGCAATGGCATGATCTCCGCTCACTGCAACCTCTACCTCCTGGATTCAAGTGATTCTCCTGTCTTGGCCTCCTGAGTAGCTGGGATTACAGGCACACACCACCATGCCTGCTAAGTTTTGTATTTTTAGTAGAGATAGGGTTTCACTATGTTGGCCAGGCTGGTCTTGAACTCCTGACCTCAGGTGATCCACCCGTGGTATTACTGACTGACTTAATTGGATCCTTGATTTACTTAAACCTTAACTTCCTTTTTAAAATGTCACTAATTCCAATACTTGATCATTCAAGACTGTGATATGCTCTTTCCTGCTTCCTGTCTCTTCTCCTTTACCTGGGCTGTATCTATTCCTCTGTATGCATTTTGTGATTTACCAGCAACATTGGTAACGCACAGTGGGTGCACAGGGAGGGACACATCACCAGACACACTTATCAACATGGAACATGTCTGATTGTGTTGTTGCGACATCTCTGTCCCATGCTATTCTTGGGTCTCAAGTGCTTGGAGGGGGAATTGGAGTGCTTAAGCTTTCTTTGTCTAAACAAGGCTTTTCGGCTTGTCTATGGCTACTTGATATTGGAGCATGCGATAGATCAGAAAGGGGGCTTTATCTGGAAGAGACTTACAAATTGCCTCTCCTCAGGAAACACCTAAGCCTACATGGAGGTTTTATCAGTTTTTCTTGAGCCCAGGCCCTGGCTGGCTATGGGCAGAAGGGTCCTTTACACAGCCACTTCCTAAAACTAAGTCTTATTTCTTTGACTTCTTTCCTTTACTAGCTTTTTGAAATTTAGTAGCTTTTTGTTGAGGAAAAAAGGAATGATGGTGAGATATAATTTATTATATACTCTATTTCATAGTTGATGTTATAAATTTTCTTCTCCAAGTCTCCCAAGCCATTAGTTTTTTAGGGTTCAAACTCCATTTTCTTTCTCTAAAAGTCTGACTTTAACATAGAAACCTTCAGCTTTCAAAATGATTTCCCCGGCTCCGAATTTTAAAAACTCCATTCAGAGACTCATTTCTGGCTCTTAGCTCATATTGCTAGGAGGGCTCTTATTTGCCCTCTTAGCAAAGCTTTTGAATCTACGGGGCAACCTGAAGATTAAGGGAAAGGTAAACCTCATTCATTCTCCCAGAATTTTATCTCTTCACATGTGAAAGGGGCACAGGGTCATGAAATAGTTTGACATGGGGCAGGGATGGATTTCTCCAACAGGGACACTAGTACCTCTTGGGCTCCCAGAAATGCACTACAAAAGGAGAGGAAAGAATAAAGTCAACAAAAGAAATGAACAATCAATTACTAATAAGTAATCTAAACCTTTATATTAAAGCACATGTTTTGTAGGTATGTGTGTATGTGTAGCAAAAAGTTTTCTTTGAATTTCAAGGTAATGTCCATGATTAAAATATTAAGCTTGAGGTGGACTATTTAAGCCTCTCCCTCCAGCCCCTGAGGGTACCTGCCGGTGTTTGTCTGCTATTAGGTATATGTAGTGGATGTCTTGCAGAAAAACCAGGTAAGGAAATTGTTTTAAACTGCTTGGCTGTGTATTAAGACTTAATTCTCTGCTCCCACTTGAATTAAATCCTCTATTTTATCAAATGGCTAAAGCCCAATCTGTCTAAAAGAGGGAGCTGGCTGTGCTACAAGAATTCATGTTTCCGTCCTCCCAAGTCCCATCTGTGCCCCGGATGTCACCTGGAGAGACGGTGTTTGGAAGAGCAAGGCAGGGGCAGGCCAAGGACAAAACGTGGATGAGTCAGGCAGGAGCCATCAGCAGCGGGCAGCGGCTCTTCCTTGTCTTCTAATATTGTTCCAGAAAATGGGAGGAGGGTGTGTGCTGATTTTAACTTTCCTTTTTTGTGCTTTTGGAGGGTGCTTTGTGATATTGCAAATGCTGTCTGAGACCTTTGGAAATTGCATGTTTACCTATGTCTGAACTCTTTTGTGGTGGAACCCAGAGACATTTGATTCTCTCCCCAGGATTATATTTATCCTTTTAAGGTTGTTTCCAATGGGCCATGATTGAGAAGAAACAGAAAAAAATAATTTTTTTTATGGAATTCCCTTCCCCCACCCAACAAAAACACACATGCACACACACTGCAAATGGGAAAAATGTTTGAAATAGCGGCAGACTCTAATTACCCAGGTTGGAATAGGGCCAGGATATTGGTCATTGGATTCTCTCTCTTTCCCCCCGCCCCCTCCCCCAGTTTCTTTTCTTCTCCCTTCTGTCATCTTTCTCCAACCATCAGGTGGGTGGGTGGGTTGCTGGCTGGCTGCTGCTTGGCAAACAGAAATAGTTTAGGAGCAAGTGTTCTTCGGGTATGTTCACTGAAGGATGAACCAGAGCAACAAAGAATGATTTTTCTCTCGACATTCAGCCAATTTACATCTAAGGAGAGCAGGTGGGAAGATGTAATGCATAAAGGACACAGAAATTTAAATCTGAGTGTGTGATAGTAAGACTCTCCATAGTGAAGAGCTAGTAGGTAAAAATTAAATAATCTTGGAGAAATGTAAGCAGGATGGGAAGTATTTGACCCAAAGAGCAACAGGGGACGCACATATCCATCTCTGCAGACAATAAATCACTCCATTCTGATGCGTGTAGGAATGAATGTGGATGCTTTGAAAGAAAATGGATTCCACTATGAAATGGGCAAGAGGGTAATTAAAACCTATGAAGTTAAAGACACCAGAAGTTGAGCAACTAAAGCGGGCCAGGTGTGTTTAATTAACTAGCTATTTCTTGTTTGGTGATAAGTCCTTATGTTAGCAACATCACATTGTTCATACAAAAAAAAATTCTGTTCACAGATTAATTCAGTCATCAAAGATACTCCCAGTGAGTGTTACGATTTGTAAGCTGGATTTCAAAGCTGCAGTCTGTTGATGTTCAGACAGTTTAAGAGGATTTGCTCAATAAGCAGAGATTTGTCTTGCAACAAGACTGTCTGGGCCACCTACAGAAGAACGCAAGTTACACTCCTCAGACTTGCCTTTGAAAAATTCTGGCAACTGGCTGTCTCACACCTACCCTTGCACATGTGTTGCTGGTTTCTTTCAGCTACATGATCCCTTTGCTGTAACTAGGATGGTCTCCTCACCGCCACCGGCACCAGTCTGCTTGATTCTGGTCAGTGTATCTAGGCTGACAGTCTTTCTCGTTTTCCTCAATTTTGGCCAATCTGTGTATATAATTTTTCTGTGGGGCTTCTCTTTTGGAGAAGCCTATAAAGCACCCCCATTCTGGAATGACAGAGCTCCTGCTTGGGAGGGAGAGATCTCAAAGATTATCTACTGGAATGAACTGTTCATTGTATAGTACAGTCAAAGGGCACAGCCTTTGGAGCATGAGTTCCACTCAGCAATATTAGCTATATAGTTCAGGCACTTCATTGAGTCATGAATAGTCACTATCTCATTAATTCCTTATTAGCAATCCAATAGGAGAAAAGTGAAGCACAGAAAGATGAAATATCTTGCCAGGGTTATGTAAAGTAAGTAACTGATCTGGAATTCTAACCAAAATCTATCTGACTCTCATGCCCAATGCGTACTGCTACTCTTGTGTTGTTCGCTTTGGGCAAGTTATTTTCATTCTCATTGCCTTCTGGGCCACATTCATCAAATGTGGTTAAGGATTAGAGTTGATGCACATTAAGCACCTAGTAGAATGCCTGACAGTATGAGGAGTTTCCTAAATGATAATTAGATTGTTATTAGTATTCATGTGTCTAGTTCACTTTTTTCTTGCTAGTCAGAATTTGGTCTGTGGGCCAGCAGCATCAGCTTCACCTGAAAGCTTGTTAGAAACACAGGAACTTTGGCTGGCCCCAGACCTATGGAATCAGAATCTGCATTTGAACCAGATCCCCAGGTGAGATTTGTATGGACTTTAAAGTTGGGAAACACTAGGCTAGCCTATGCGTCTGTATCCACTAAAAATGTAATTTGCTACCTTTTTTCTTTGCTTTTCATTTAGAAATAATTTCACACTTACTGAAATATGTCAGTAGTACAAAGAACCCTGGTTTCTTTAGTGGAGAATGGTATTTATAATTTAAAAGACATGTGCCAGGTGTGCCCCAAACCATAGGATTTATTCCAGCTTCCCCTCTTTTTGTATTTGTAACTCCCTTCTCTGACGGTTAAAAAAAAAAAAACCTGTCTCCACTACCCTCACCATATATATGCATTTGTTCACTCCCTTCATGCGGTACCAGTTTCCTGATCTGCTTATCTTCTCATTTGACCACCTGCCTTGTGAAGGTCCCACCCTCGCCTGCCAGCTCACCATTCTCTACCTGGAAGCCTATTTGTTCCTTCTTGAAACAGCTTCTTATAGCCCAGAACAGTCCGTACCAAGAAGATATTTTTTTCTTACATTGAACTAAAACCTTCCTCCTGTAGTTTCCTCTCCCTGCTCCTCCTCCCTGGGAGTTTGAAGCTAAGTGTGCTTAGATGTAGTGTGGTGTGGTTGCAGAGAGTATGGCCTGGGGCATGGAGACATTGCTCTATACTTGCTCCCTGTGAGAACTGCTTAAATTATTTAATCTCCTCTTTCCTCAGCTTCTTGCAAAACTAGCACTATGTCTACAGATGGTCCCCAGCTTATGGGTTGACTTGAGATTTTTCTACTTTACTATGGTGCGAAACTGAGATGCGTTCAGTAGAAACTATACTTTGAATTTTGAATCTTGACCTTTTACTCGGCTAGCAACACATGGCACAATAGCCTCCTATGATGCAGGGCAGTGAGAATGAGCCTCAACTCTCAGTTAGCCGGGTGATCACGAGCATAAACAACAGACACTCTACCATGTCGGTGATACCAGCGTTTTTTTTGGATATTGTATTTTGTGTTTTTGAATACCTTCATGTCTACATAACACCTATTTTTCCACTAAAAATATTTTCAACTTAACAGTGAGTTTATGGGGATGTAACCACATCACAAGTCAAGAAGCATCTGTATTTGCAAGTAATTGGGGACAAAATGAGACAAGAATATAAATGGCACAGCAGAATGCCTGGCTCATATTAAGGGCAAAATAAATGAGCTCATTTTTCTTTTCTTTCTTCATTCCTTCTTTCCTTCCCTCCCCTCTTCTTTTTGCCTTTCTCCTTTCCTTCCTTCCTTGAATAAAATATGTATTAAGTGCCTAATGTGTGTTGCATAGCAGTAAACTAGACAGTCTTGGTTCCTTTTCTCACATATTTTACAGGATAGAGGATAAGTACGTTTTATTTTTTAAAAAAATTGCATAAACATGCAATTTGAAATGTTGGAAAGTGTATATTCTAGGTCTTGGGATACAGAAGCAAGCTGAGAGAGAAGAGCTCTGCTTTCCTGGAGCTAATATTTTAGGGGATGAGAAAGATGATAAACAAGAAACAAAAAAATAAAGGCATCAGATGATATCAGATGATAACTAGTGCTGTGAAGAAATGCAAGCAGAGAGACTAGAGCTCAGTGGGAGAGGAATGAATGGTGTGAGATGGGGCTGGAGAGACAGCTCCAGCGGGGTCATGGACAGCCTGGGAGGCAGAGTGGGCTGTGTTGTGCCCTGTCACCATGGACAAAAAGTTCAGTCTTTGCGGGGCTGTTTCCCTGCCTGTAAAAGGGAGATATGAATATTTGCCAAACTGACTGCATAAAATTTGTTGTGAATATCAGCTAAAATGAAATATAAGAATTTTGTAAAGCACAACATGATTTTTGTTGTCATATCTAGCAGGCATTTGATAAAACTCTCAGTGGGCGAAGAGATGAACAAAAGAATAAGATAACAAAAATACAAAAGAAGTCTAACTGTGCAGTCTTTCTTTGTCATTCCTAGAAGGAAAGAATGAGAGGCTCTTGGAAAAGGACTACACATTTGAGATCACAAGAGAAAAAGCTTTTTTTTTTTTTTTTCAAATGGAGACATAATGAATTTTTAGAGCACATTTTCAGGGAGGCAGGTAGACAGCATTTAAATGGCTTGACAAAAACATTTTCTTTAAAATGCAGAAGTAAAAAGGTTAACAATTTGAATCTATCTTGACATTTTCGAGTGTCAGCCCCAGGGCTATTTTCTTCCTTGCTTAGAATCATCATCTTTCACGTTTGTTTGAGACTACTGTTTCCTGGGCTGGACCACCTGTCCCGGAGTGGAGGCTGAGCTTGCATGGAAGTGTGGAAGTGGGAGCCGTGATTGGCCAGCATCCACACCCTCATGTGCTTTTCTCTCCTATTCCTTTCTTTCACTTCCTCATCTTGTGTGATTGTGAGCTGGTGGCCACATGGACCATTGTGGTCTTGGACTAGAGCCTATCCTAACATGTGCTACAAACATGACCACTACAAGGAGCAGGTCCTGTGCTCCAGTGACACCTAGATGGCTCTCCAAGGAGCTTGGAAACCAGCATATCTGGTAACCCTGAGGAATTGGGTTTGTCTTAGGGAAAACCAGGAAGAAGACAAAGGATGTCTTTCCCAATTTTGTCTTTAAAAAAAACAATACTAAAAACCCAGGGCAATGCTGGATATCTTCCATTGGCTTCTCCCAATCCCCTTCCATTTTCTTTTCCCGGTTCTGTGCCCCTGGAGGTTGTCTTCTATGGTCTATATCAACAGAGCTACTCTGACTCCTGGCTTCTAGTTGGGTTGCCTAATGGGTCCCTGACAGGAGATGGAAGGGAGGGAGGAGAGTAAGGTTGGAATACTTTAGCCTTGTGCCTTGGGCTGAAGGTCACTACTTCTCATGAGGGGGTGATCTCCTCCTTCTGAAGATTTGGGTGACCAACGCTTCCCTTGATCTCTTTTGGCCTAGGGATAGTAATTGTTGCTGCAGTTAGTTTCAGATTGTTGTACTATCCCTATGGTTCCCATACACCCACACTTTTATGAAAAGTCTCTTTGTAAATAAACAGTTTTCAAATCCTCCTATAGTTAAGGGAGGGATCCCATCTGTGTGGGATCCCAATGAATACAGATGCTAGAGTGGCTGGCTGACAAAGCCTGTAAGCACAGCCTGTCCTTGGAGGAACCCCAGCTTTGAGCTCATATGAACAATGCTTGAGTTCAGTTTTGTGACATCCAAGTTTGTAACTGGGCAATTTGCGTAATGTTTCTGGTCCTCAATTATAAAAATAGGACATCTCTTTATAGGGTTGTTTCAATGCTTATATAAAATGCTCACACGTAGAAAAGCCTCACACAGTGCTGGTTTCCCCTATTTTCACAAATGCTCTTTTATCCAGGACAAAAGGCCAAATGGGATTAGGAGAGAGACAGGCAAGCAAGTGGTGAAAAGTTGAGTTAGGCCAGTGCCGAAAAATCAAGCCAGCTGCAGCAGGCTTTGTTTCTGTCTTTCCAACAGGCCCCTCTGAAGGTGAGGGACTGAGGGTGAGTGTGTTTCTCGTCGGGGTGGGAACACATTTTTTTCTGATTGGAGAAGTCCTTCTCAAACAGCCAATCAGCCCAGCTCAACCACCACTGTTGTCACTCAGGCAGGGAAAGGCCAGTCTACTGGTGCTCAGCATGTGGCAGCCATGATTGGCTGCTGTAACAAAAATACCACAGACGAGTGACTTAACCAACAAACACGAATTGCTCACAGTTCTCGAGGCTGCGTTGTCTTAGATCAAGGCATAGGCAGATTTGATGTCTGGCAGGGGCCTGCTTCTTGGTTCCTAGAAGGCCGTTTCTCACTGCTTCCTCACAAGAGGGCAGGGGCGGGAAGCTCCTTCAGGCCTCCTTTATAAGGACACCCATCACATTCATGAGGGCTCTGCCCACATGACCTAATCACCTCCCAAAGTCACCAACTCCTAGCACCATGACTTTGGGGCGGAGGATTTCTGCATATGAATTTTGAGGATATGCAAGCATTCACTGTATCACAGAGGGTGACTAGTTTAGCAGATGGTGATATTAGAGAGTCACTGGGTTCCAAAATGTCCCTTAGACTTGGAATTGTGTTGAACTTCCCTCAGATTCCACACTTCTGTGACCATGTTTTGCCCCACAGAAGATGTGCTTTTCATGGTAATCAAAAGTCTGCTTTTGAAGAACAGAGCCAAGGGATACTTGTAGTAGAGAGGGGCAGCTGTAAGCCTATTCCCCTATAACCTCTATCTGCAACCCCATTCCAAATCAACAAATGATTTAAAAAAACCCTGAAATTTTACACAAATTGGAGCCATATTTTGTAGTCTCACCTAAGTATGCTGCCACTAAGTCCTTCCCTCTGGGAAATTTGGAGGCCTCCACAGCTTTTCTCCACTTTTCCTGAACACTCCCTGAGGTCCCATGTCTTACACCAGTGCCCACTTGAGAAGTTCTCTGAGATCTCCAATTTAAACATGACAACTTTCTGAAATAACTTATTATTGTCTGTCTGATACAGAACAGATATTTTATTTTTTTCTTTCCTATAAGCTTCCAGAAAGCTACATACAATTTTATTCATTTGGAAAGCTGGGGGCCATCTAACCATCTTCTCCCTCCCTCTTTTCTGGCTAAGACTGCTGATGCTACCTCAAAAGGATTTGCAGACACTCCAAAACATAGTTGTTTTCAATTTCTTTCCCTTCCCTACAAGCACACATTTCTGTCTTATGTAATGATTAGTGTTCACATATATCAAACACTACTAAGGGAATACATAGATTTATCATTTACATCGAATAACTGCATTCTGAGCATCTATGTGCCAGGTTCTGTTTTAGGCACTGGAAGATATAGCAGGCAACAAATCAGATAAGGGCTTTGACCTTTAGAAGCTTCTATTCCCAGAGATTAACTGTCTCTTCCCTTAGCGACAAAGCAAAGCAAAGCAAAAGAAAAACACAGCAGTACAGTACAGGGAACCTCAGCCTTTTCTTGATGATTGGAGAAGGGAACTCAGCCATTGCAGTTGGTGACAGGACATGCAATTGGAACTTTGCATGTCCTGCCACCTCCCAAGGCGTTTGTTTTTGGTAGTCAAGTGATAAGAGCGGAATCTATTACATAGAAAAGTGAGGATGCCCCACTGGTTACAGCCATATAGCATTGTTTCTATTCCCTATTTACTTCTTAATACAGCATAATTTATGTGCTCTTTGATCGCAGCCATGCCTTCAGCAAACGTCTTTATTGGGTGATCCATAACAATGCCTGCATCTGTTTCCTGTGAGGTGGCTGTAAATTTAGATTTCTTGGTATAAGAGCATTCTGCTGTCTTCTCTCCAAAGTTCTTCTATCGAAATTTGAATGTGAAAGAGTAACACATTTAATTAATAGACAAGATTCATTTGTTTCTAAGGCTGACTTATTCAAATGGCAGATACTCATTGTACAAGATATAATTCTAATTGTGGGCTAGGAATTTTATTGATATTTCTTTATAGTGTATATAAGCATGATATGGCAATCTGAGATGTTATTTTTCCTCAAAGCAATTATATATGGAGGAATTTTGATGAATCAAATAGTCTCTGTTTTTCTTTTTTTTTTTTTGCACACATTTAGCACATGTACATTCCTTAAATTATAACACATGTGTACAAACTCATTTGACCCAAATTCAAAGAGTAGATGATTTTTCCTACCCCTGTTAATAGAGTTTTACTGATTTTTCCATATCATTTCTTTTTTTTTGGTAGCTGTAATCATCTCTTTTTGGAATATCTTTCCATCCTCTGTCTCCTTAGAGAGTCTTTGCATTTTTTAAAGCCTGGATCAAATCCCACAACCTTTACAAAGCCTGCTCTGATTAGACCACTCTATTTTCTCTCTTGTTTTTATTCACATAGGATTCATGGTCAACAACTTACCACTTGAGACAATAGTTGATATCTAACTGCTTAGGTGAAGTTGTCCAGAAAAGATTAGGAATCCATGAGGAACTCTGATGAGACAGATCTGACAGTGCCTAGAATAGAGTAGGTCTCCAAAAATTTTAGTTGCTTCCAATATGAAATAGTAACTGTATTATTTCATTTTCTGACTGCTACAAAGAACTACCGGAGACTGGGTAATTTATAAAGAAAGGAGGTTTAACTGACTCACAATTTCGCATGGCTGGGAAGCCTCAGGAAATTACAATCGTGGTGGAAGGTGAAGAGGAAGGAAGGCATGTCTTACATGATGGCAGGAGAGAGAGAGAGATGGAGAAAGTGTCACACTTTTAAACCATCAGATCTCTTGAGAACTCACTCACTATCACAAGAACAGCGTGGGGGAAACAGCCCCCATGATCCAATCACCTCCCACTAGGACCCTCTCTCAACATGTGGGGATTAAAATTCAAGATGAGATTTGAGTGGAGACACAGAGAGCCAAATCATATCAGTAACACATTTTGTAGTTTTCAAAAGCATTGATTATAATTCTGGGGCTAAAACTGATGTCAATAAATATTTCTGCATATTCATTGCTAATTAAGTAAAGACAGTAGCCTGTGAGAAAATACTAGACTTAAAAAAATTGGAACATGTTTAGCACCAGGTAATTTTTTTTCCTAGAACAGGAAGTTTTTCATCAACATAGTTTTTATGAAGCTACACGTGCAGGAGTGGCCTTTGGGGCAGTTTAGAAAAGATCTGTCTCTGAAGAGCTCTTAAAAAGCTGGCTTGCAGTCAACATTGCCTCTGGGTTGTCCTCTGCAGGGAGAAGCTGATGAATGCCAACGGCTGAAGGAAGCAAAAGCTGAAAGTGAGTGAAAGGCGAAAGGACTCCTCTGCCCTGGTGCAAAAAGACCGTTTTCCTCAGTATCTAGTGTGGCGCCTGGCCCTAGTAGGGATGCAATAAATATTTATTAAATTAATATTGATATACTTTACCAGTGCTGATGTCAAGCGAGTTTTGTGATTTCTTAGACTATTGATCATAAATATTTATGCCATACAGTACTTCTGGAGGAAATTACATCTACAGAACGTAAGGTCCCAAGACAGTCTATGGGTAACCAATTGGCTGTGTTCTGGTGTTCAGCACCGACTTGTTCTACAGATTACTTTACCTGGTAAAATTACAATTGAATAAATGTGCCAGCATCAGGACCTGTATATTTCTATTGGCTGGTGGATTCCTGTTTATTACTTACATGATTTACCATTTTGTCTAGAGAAAAGGCTTAGAATGCAGAGAAGCTTGTAACAGGTGTAGTGTACGTTCTTGTTTTTCCTAGTAGCAGATGGTGCTGAAAGAAGATCATCTCTGTGGGGCCGTTACAGGATAATGCACAGAAATAAATAAGCACAATGATAGGTCTCAGCAAACACAGCCAGGTCTCGGGGTCAGTCCAGTATTCGGAAGTGATACATATACACAGAGTGGGTTTATCTATCCACTCAGCAAGGCCTATTTAAAACTCTATTTCTTTTCTTTTAATTTTCCTCCATATAAAATCCCTTCCCCCGATAAATCAACCAATCTCCTTCTCACTTGAATTATAGGTAGCGTATAAAAGGATCTAAATAAAGGGAAGTGCTTTCTGACAGTGCTTTGTACTAAAACGGAGGAGGTAATTTTCCTTGGAGTTCTTCCTCAGCCCCCAGCAATTTCTGTTTTTATTTTAATGGATTTTATGGGACCTAGTCTTTGATCTTGCCCTCTTAAAAACCAAAGGAGGAACAGAGGTTAATTCCAGCAATTCTACCCTAGTGTACCTCTGCTATTTTGCATGAAGAACATGACATGAATATAATTGAACCTAGAATTGGACTGAGGATATGATTATTTTCTTTTGTGCTAGGATAATTTCCATCTTTCCTGAAAAGAAAGAACCCCCACGGTTCTCAGTGTGTGTGTATATATGTGTGTATATCTATATCTATATATATATGAAAATATTGACTAAATAGTATATATACTGATATGTATTATATATATATATATAAATTTAGTAGATGTGCTCGTATATTTCTCATATGCTTAAATTTGACAATGCCAGAGCAGTATTTCAGCAGGACCTAGGCTCATCTTCTCCCTCCCCTTGTATAAATTTTATTTCTTATTATCCTAGCCTCAGCAGTATTTGAGGAATATTGTTCCCTTGGCCTAATGCAATTTTTTCCACATGATGTATTCTTGGTCTGTCCCTTATCTCCCCTTCACTTGCTGACAACAGTGTTTAGTCCATTTGGGACTAAAATGCATTGAAAGCAGATACATACTATTTTAACATTCTGCCTGATTCTTTAACATAACTGTGTTCATTAGCAAGAAATTCTGTCTAGCAAGTTGGTTAAATGGCCTTCATCCCTTTTAAGAAAAAAAGGCAAGAATTCTGTCAAAGATATCTTTGCCAAATGTGGAGCCTAGATACAAGCTTCTCAAAAATATTAACATTTTCCAAAGCATCTGTGTGTGCATGTGTGTGTATGCACATGTGGCTTTATGCGTATAATCATGTATTCACAGCTAGATTTATTTTTCTTATTTCTTAACATCCTAATTATTGACATTTTCTGAAATCTCATTATGTATCTGAATCTAATACCTCTGAAAGTTTATATTTCCTATGTCAAAAAAATTGTACTTAATATAAGCATTTAAAATGTAGCTTTTGTGTGGCCAAAATTTATGTTAATATAGGTGTTTGCCCCATGATTAGCCTCTGCAGTACAAACGTCTGTGGGACCCAGTGGGTTAATTTTTGATTGCCTGCTCTACCTACATCCTCAGAACTGAAAGAAGCCGGCATGAGAAAGAACAAAAACACATTGTCTTTGTGATGTCACGTGCATCTGCCTCTAAATTTCAGTATGAAACATAAATGGCAACAAGAATTGAAAGAGAAAACAGAAGAGAGATCTCTCTTAAACTGGGATTATTCCAATTCAAATCTCGAAATTAATTATCCCTTTAGGTTTTGAAGTTTCTCGAACACGGGGTGCACAGCATGTATGGGTGGTGATGGGGTGTGTAGAGCAAAAGAAGATTCCTAAGAATTGACTAAATCTGAAAAAATCTTTTGTCATTCTCCTTCCCCCTACCCCTTCTGATTTGACTAAATTGTCAAACAACAATCCCTGGAGTATAAACAAAGTTAAGATAATAATTTTTTTCAAGGACTTGTGTCAAACAGTGAGGAACACACAGAGAAACAAAATTATTGTAGTGCTGATCCTATAGATGAAACTTATTAAATGAAAACAGTACATTTTATAACAGAATCACAAAGAAGAAAATCACTGCTTTAGTTGGACAACTTAATATAAATTCCTTTTATTGTTTACCATGTCTAATTAGTCTTAGCTCCATTTTATAGGTAATATTTAATTCTTGGTATTTTAAATTTATCTTTTTGTTAATATTATCTTACCTTGAGTACAATTATCTGCTCCTGTCTAGTAGGAATACATTTGCTTAGGAGCAACAGCAAGATAAACATTGCTTGGAAACCATAATTTTTCTATTGCGTTTGTCTAGTTAATAAAGAGAGGCATTCTATTTTTCCCTGGTGACCACTTGTACTTTGTTCAGTAATTAAAGAAGTAAGTCAGGCTCCTAGATTTTCACCTATTCCATAACCTCTGCTGATTTGTCCAGGATGTCAGAGGCAGTTATGTTATGCCATTGGGTAGTTATGAAAAAGCCTGAGATGAAACCAGGGAGGATTCTAATAACACCTTAAACTAGTATCAATAATTTTCTCAATATCAAATATATCTAATATATTCAACCTGAGAGTAATCTGCAGGTTTCTTTTCAGAATATATGTTTTAAATTTTTCAGAAACATCTTTTCAGCCTCAATGAAATAAGCTTAAAAATGTGTCATCGTATGTATTTTCATGTATACATTTGCTTATAGGGGCAGCTGCACCTTTGCTGTCAAATGATGGTTTGAATCTTGGCTCTACCACTAATTAGCTGCATGACCTTAAGCAAGTTACTTAACTTCCTTAAGCCCTTGTTTTCTATTCTATAAATTGAGACTAATGACATTACTTACCTCATGGTACTGGGGTGAGGGTTAAATGAGGCAATGCACATAAGATACTTTCTATGGTGCTTAACGTACAGTAAGGGTTTAATAACCATTTTAATTATTACCATTGTTAAAGTGTATTTATATATCGACTCTGCATACATGATGCTGATTTTTGCACAAAATTCATAAATTCATTCTACTTATGTTCTTCTCACTTTATCAATGCAAAACAGAGGTAATAGCAATCCTCATAAAGTGTGCTTTTCTGTCTTGTTTTTGCCCATGCTTGAAGTCTCCACGCTGGTGTTCTCCCTTCCTGGAAACCTCCTTACTCCACTCCCTCCAGCTGGTACCCTTTATTCTGTACAGCATGGAACTCTGAACTCACTTCCATGCAGGCTCTGTCATTATAAGGACATTGTTGGTTTTCATGTCTTTCTCTCCAGAAGGTGAATATTATGTCATGTTAATTTCAGCATTCCTGCTCCTTTGTGCAAATGTGGTTATAGTGAGATCAACAGAGGTTTCTTGAACAAATAAGTATAAAATACCACTATTTATGTTATGCGAAGACTGATCTTTTTTCAGTGATATTGTCCCCTTTTATATTACCTTTAGCTGTAGTTTTTTTAATCAAATAATCTTTAGAACTTGTGGCACATCCTTTAAAAATTTTATGTAGAAGTGAAAGACTTTTACACTGAAACTGACAAAATGTTACTGATATTTGAAATGAAAGAAGAGATAATTAAATGGAAAGACATCTTGTATTCATGGATTGGGAGACTTAATACTGTTAAGATGTTCATACTACCCAAAGGAATCTACAGATTCAATGTATTTCCTATCAATACCGCAATGACATTTTTGCAGAAATAGTAAAAGTCATCATAAAATTTATATGGAGTTGCTATGTACCTCAAATAGCCAAAATAATCTCGAAAAAAAGATGAAATTGAAGGTCTCAAGCTTTGTGATTCCAAAACATTGCAAAGCCACAATAATAATGACAGTGTGGTAGTGGCATAAAGACAAATAATTCAATGGAACAAAATAGAGAGCCCAGAAATAAACCCTCAGGTACAAGATTAAAATAATCTTTAGTGAGGATCCTGAGACCACTCAACGGGGAAAGCACAGACTTTTTAACAAATTATGTTGGAAAAACTGGATACCTACATGCAAAAGAATGAAGTTGAATCCTTATCGTATTCAATAAAAAAATGGATTAAAAATCTGAATGTAAGCCCTAAAATTATAAAATTTCTAGAAGAAAATGTAGGAGAAAAGTTTCACAACATTGGACTTGGCAGTAATTTCTCGACTATGACACCAAAAGCACAGGAAACAAAAGCAAAACTAAACAAACAGAATTACATTGAACTTAAAACTTTTGTGTATCAAAGGATACAATAACAGAATAAAGAGGTAACCTACAAAATGGGGTAAACATTTGCAAATCGTATATGTAATAAGGGGTTAATGGCAAGCATCTATAATAATGTCTACAACTCAGTAACAACAAAAAGCATATAATGTGATTTAAAAATAAACAAAGGACTTGAATTGACATTTCTCCAAACAAAATATACAAATGGCCAATACACATATGAAAAGAGGCTCAACATCACTAATCATCAGAGAAATGCAAATCAAAATTATGGTAATTAGTCTAGACGACATAGTGAGACCCTGTCTCTACAAAAAATTAAAGAAATTAGCCAGGTGTGGTGGTGCAGGCCTGTAGTCCCAGCTATTTGGAAGGCTGAGGTAGGAGGATGACTTGATCCCAGGAGGTCAAGGCTGCAGTGAGCTGTGATCACAACACTGCACTCCACCCTGGGTGACAGAGCAAGACCTGTCTGTAATACACACACACACACACACACACACACACACACATACGCACGCGCGCACACACACACACACACACACACACATACCCTGCAAAAATCAAACCACATCCCAGTAAGATATCACCTCACACCCACTAATTAATTACTCTAAAAACCCAGAAAATATAAAGTGTTAATGAAGACGTGGAGACATTGGAACCAATGTAGACTGTTGGTGGGATTGCAAAAATGGTGCAAACATTAGGGAAAATAGTATGAAGATTTCTCAGAAAGTTAAATTACCATATGATCCAGCAACCCACTTTTGTGTATCTCTCTAAAGGATAAAATATCAGTATGTTAAGAAATATCTGCATTCCCACGTTCATTGTAACATTATTTAAAATAGCCAAGAGGTGGAAGCAACTCTTTTTTTTAGTTCTGTCGTATATATTTATTTTTTCTTTCCAATTTTCGTTTCAGGTTCAAGGTGTACATATGCAGATTTGTTATGAGTAAATTGTGTGTACAGGGATTTGGGGTACAGATTATTTTGTTACTCAGGTAATAAGCATAGTATAGTACCTGATAAGTAGTTTTTCAATCCTCACCCTCCTCCCACTCTCCACCATCAAGTAGGTCCCAGTGACTATTGTTCCTTTCTTTGTGTCCATGTTTAGCTCCTACTTATTAGTGAGAACATGCAGCGTTTGGTTTTCTGTTCCTGCGTTAATTCACTTAGAATAATGGACTCCAGTTTCATCCATGTCGCTTTAAAGGACATAATTTTATACTTTTTTATGGCGGCATAGAATTTCATCGTGTATCTGTATGACATTTTCTATATCTAGTCCACTGCTGATGGGCATTTAGGTTGGTTCCATGTTTTTGTTATTGTGCTGCATACAAGTGCATATGTCTTTATGGTAGAAAGATTTACCATACAACAATAATACTATTTTCTTATATTATTTAAGTTTCTTATAGATTTTGGGTATCAGATGCATGGTTTGCAAAAATTTTCTCCCATTCTGTAGGTTGTCTGAAAATAATGCTACAAATAACATGGGTATGCAGATATCTCTTAACGTACTTATTTTATATCCTTTAGAGAGATACACAGAAGTGGGTTTGCTGGATCACATGGTAATTTAATTTTTTGAGGAATCTTCATACTATTTTCCCTAATGTTTGCACCGTTTTGCAATCCCACCAACAGTCTACAATAGTTCCAATGTCTCCAATGTATTCCTTTGGGTATGTACCCAGTAATAAGATTGCTGAGTCAAACGGCAGTTTGTTTTATGTTCTTTGGGAAATCTACAAACTGCTTTCCACAGTGACTGAACTAATTTACATTCCAACTAACAGTGTATAAGCATTCCCTTTTATCTGCATTCTCACTAGCATCTGTTATTTTTGACTTTTCAATAGTAGCCATTCTGACTGGTGTGAGATGGTATCTCATTGTAGTTTTGATTTGCATTTTTCTTCTTTTTTTTCTTGAGACAGAGTCTCGCTTTGTTGCCAGGCTGGAGTGCTTTGGTGCGGCCTCTGCTCACTGTAACCTCCACCTCCTGGGTTCAAGTGATTCTCGTGCCTCAGCCTCCTGAGTAGCTGGGACTACAGGTGCTGTACCACCATGCCTGGCTAATTTTTGTGTTTTTAGTAGAGACCGTGTTTTACCATATTGGCCAGGATGGTCTCGATCTCTTGAGCTAATGATCTGTCTGCCCTGGACTCCCAAAGTGCTGGGATTATAGACGTGAGCCCCTGTGCCTGGCTGATTCGCATTTCTCTAATGACTAGTGATGTTGAGCATTTTTTCATATGCTTGCTGGCTGCATGTACGTCTTTTTTTTTTTAATTTTACTTTAAGTTCTGGGGTACATGTACAGATCTCGCAGGATTGTTACACAGGTATACACATGCCATTGTGGTTTGCTGCCTCCATCCCCCAGTCACCTACAGTAGATATTTCTCCTAATGAGAAGTGTCTGCTCGTGTCCTTTGCCCAATTTCAAATGAAGTTGTTTTTTGCTTATTAATTTATTTAAGTTCCTTATAGATTCTGGATATTAGACCATTGTCAGATGCATTGTTTGCAAAAATTTTCTCCCACTCTGTAGGTCATTTATTCTGTTGATAATTTCTTTTGCTGTGCAGTTCTTCAGTTTAATTAGATCCCATTGTCAATGTTTGTTTTTACTGACATTGTTTTTTTAGAGTCTTTGTCATGAAATTTTTGCTAAGGCCTATGTCCAGAATGGTATTCCTAGTTTTTTTCCTAGATTTTGTTTGTTTTTGTTTGTTTTTTTTAATAGTTCTAGGTTTTACATTGAAGTGTTTAATGCATCTTGGTTGATTTTTGTATATGGTGTAAGGAAGGGGTACAGTTTCAATGTTTTGCATGGGACTAGCCAGTAATGCCATCATCATTTATTAAATAGGGAGTCCTTTCCTGGTTTCTTCTTTTTGTCAGCTTTGTTGAAGATAAGATGGTTGTAAATGGGTAGCCTTATTTCTGGGCTCTTTATCCTGTTCCATTGATCTGTGTGTCTATTTTTGTACTCATATCATGCTGTTTTGATTACTGTAGTCTTTTAGTATACTTTGAAGTAGAGTAGCATCTTGCCTCTAGCTTTGTTCTTTTTGCTTAGGATTGTTCTGGCTATTCAGGCTCTTTCTCTTTTTTGGTTCCATATAAATTTTAGAATAGTTTTTTTCCTAATTCTGTGAAAAAGTCATTGGTAGTTAGATAGAAATAGCACTGAATCTATAAATTGCTTTGTGCAGTATAGCCATTTTAACAATATTGATTCTTCCTATTCATGAGCATGCAACCTTTTTTACATTTGTTTGTGTCACTCTGATTTTCTTCAGCAGTGTTTTGTAATTCTTGTTGTAGAGATCTTTCACCTCCCTGGTTAGCTGCATTCCTAGGTATTTTTTGTGTGGCTATGATGAATGAGAATATGTTCTTGATTTGGCTCTAAGCTGGGATGTTGTTGGTGTATAGAATTGCTACTAATTTTTGTACATTGATTTTTGTGTCCTGAAACCTTGCTGAAGTTGTTCATCAGATCCAGGAGCTTTTTGGCAGAGACTATGGAGTTATCTAGGTATAAAATCATATTGTCTACAAAGCAAGGTAGTTTGACTTTCTTTTTTCCTTTTAAATGCCTTTTATTTCTTTCTTTTGCCTAATTGCTCTTACTAGGACTTTCAGTACTATGTTGAATAGAAGTGGTGAAAGTGGTTATGCTTGTCTTGTTCCAGTTCTCAAGGGGGGATTCTTATAGCTTTTGCCCATTCAGTATGATGTTGGCAGTGAGTTTGTCATAGATGACTCTTATTATTTTGAGGTATATTCCTTCAAGGTTTAGTCTGTTGAGGGTTTTTAACATGAAAAGATATTGAATTTCAATGAAAGCCTTTTCTGCATCTATTGAGATGATGTGGTTTTTGTTTTTAGTTCTGTTTGTGTGATGAACACATTTATTGATTTGTATATGTTAAACCAACCTTGCAACCCAGCAATAAAATGTACTTGGTCTTGGTGAATTAACTTTCTGATGTGCTGCTGGATTGGTCTGCTAGTATTTTGTTGAGGATTTTTGCATCCATGTTCATCAGGCATATTGGCCTGAAGTTTTCTTTTTTGTTGTTGTTGTTGTTATTACTGATTCAATTTTGACACTCATTTTTGGTCTGTTCAGGGTTTCAATTTTTTCCTGATTTAATATTGGGAGATTGTGTGTTGCCAGGAATTTGCCCATTTCTTCTAGGTTTTCTAGTTTGTGTGCTTAGATGTGTAATAGTCTCTGAGGTTTTTTATCATCTTTGTGGGGGTCATTGATAATGTTCACTTTTTGTAATTCCTGATTGTGTTTATGTTTCTTTTTTCTTTATTAGTCTAGCTAGTGGTCTATCAATCTTATATATTCTTTAATGAACCAACTTTTGGTTTCATTGATATTTTGTATGGTTTTTCACATCTCAATTTCATTCAGTTCAGGTCTCATTTTGGTTATTATCTTTTCTTCTGCTAGCTTTGGGGTTGGTTTGCTCTTATTTTTCAAGTTCCTCTAGATGTGACATTGGGTTGTTAATCTGAGATCTTTCTAACTCTTTGATGTGGGGATTTGGCACTATAAACTTTCCTCTTAACACTGCTTTAGCTGTGTTGTAGAATTATGGTATGTGTTATCTTTGCTTTTATTAGTTTCAAATAATTTCTTGATTTCTGTCATAATTTCATTGTTTACCAAAAGTCATTCTTGAGCATTTCATTTAATTTCCATGTAATTGTATAGTTTTGAGAGATCTTCATAGTATTTATTTTTATTTTTATTGTCCTGTGGTCTGAGAGCATGATTGGTATGATTTGGGGTTTTAAAAAATTTGTTGAGAATTGTTTTATGGCTGAGGGTGTGGTCCATTTTAGAGTATGTGCCATGTACAGATGAGAAGAATGTCTATTATGTTGCTGTTGGGTGGAGTGTTCTGTAGAGGTCTGTTAGCTCCTTTTGGTCAAGTGTCAAGTTTAGGTCCCAAATATCTTTATTGGTTTTCTGCCCTGATGATCTAATACTGTCAGTAGAGTGTTGAAGTCTCCCACTATTATTCTGTGGTTATCTAAGTTTCTTTACAGGTCTCTAAGAACTTGTTTTATAAATCTGGATGCTCTTGTGTTGGGTGTATATATATATGTGTGTATATATATATACATATATATATATAAATGTATATATATATATAAATATATAAATAATATATTATTTATATATATATACATATATATATATAAAATGGTTAAGTCTTATTATTGAATTGAACTCTTTATCATTATGTACTGCCTTTTTTTGTCTTTTTCAATCAGTTTGTTTAAAGTCTTTTGTCTGAAATTGGAAGAGCAACTCCTTCTTTTTTGTGTTTTCCATTTGTTGGTAGATTTTCCTCCATCTTTTTACTCTGAGCCTATGAATGTCATTGCTTGTGAGACGGGTCTCATAAAGACAGCATACAGTAGGGTCTTGCTTCATTATCCAACTTGCTACTCCATGCTTTTTTTTTTTTTATCATGCATTCTTTTTTTAAAAAATTTTTATATTTATTTATTTTACTTTAGGTGCATACTATATCTGGCATTTCTCCCCATGTTATCCCTCCCCACCCTCCCCTCCCTCCCCACCCTCCACTGTCCCTCCCCTACCCCCCCAACTGTCCCCAGTGTGTGATGTTCCTCTCCCTGAGTCCATGTGTTCTCATTCAACACCCACCTATGAGCGAGAACATACGGTGTTTGGCTTTGGTATTTGGCCTATTTATGTTTAAGGTCAATATTGATATTTGTGGATTTGATCCTGTTATGTTTAGCTGATTGTTATTCAGACTTGATTGTGTTCTTGTTTCATAGTGTCAATTATCTATGTACTTGAGTATGTTTTTGTTGTGACTGGTAATGGTCTTTCCTTTCCATATATAGTACTCTGTGAAGGACTTCTTGTAAGGCAGGCCTGGTGTTAATGAATTCACTTAGCATTTGCTTGTCCGAAAAGAACTTTATTTCTCCATTGTTCATGAACTAAGGTTTGGCTGTATATAAAATTCTTGGTTGGAATTTTTCTTTAAGAATGCTGCATATAGGCCCCCAGTCTCTCTTCTGGCTTGTAGGGCTTCTGCTGAAAGGTCTGCTGTTAGCCTTATGAGGTTCCCTTTGTAGATGATCTGCCCCTTTTCTCTAACTCTCTTTAATATATTTTCTTTTACATTGAACTTGGAGAATCTGATGACTGTATGTCTTGGGGATGATCATCTTGTATAGTATCTCACAGGGGTTCTACCAAGTTCCTCAATTTGAATGCCAACCTCTATAGCAAGATTGGGGAAATATTCCTGGGCAATATCTTCAAATATATTCTCCAAGCTGCTTGGTGTCTCACTGTCTTTCAGGTACATCAGTGACTGGTAGATTTGGTCTCTTATATATAATCCCATATTTCCTGGAGGTTTTGTTCATTCTTTTTTGTTCTTTTTTATTTATGTTTGTCTGACGTAGTTGACTTGAGAAACCAGTCTTCAAGCTCTGAAATTCTTTCCCCAGCTTGATTTACTCTGCTGTTAATTGTATTATGAAGTCCTTGTGAGTATTTCAGCGTTATCATATCAGTTTGGTTCTTTCTTAAAATGACTCTTTCACCTTTAACCTCTTGAATCATTATATTGGATTTCTTAGATTTCTTTGATTGGGCTTCAACTTTATCCCAACTGATCTCCACTGCTATCCAGATTCTCAACTCTATGTATACTATTTCAGCCTGGTTAAAAACCACTGTTGGAGGGCTAGGGTAGTCATCTGGAGGTAAGAAGACACTCTGGCTTTTTGAGTTGCCGGAGTTCTTGTGTTACTTCTTTCTCATCTGTGTAGACCAGATCTTGGAGTTGCTGTTCTTTGGATAGGTTTTTTTTTTTTCTGCTTTTTTATCCTTTAGTGCCCTTGAGGTTTGATTGTCATATAAGCTGGGTTTAGTCTACTGGCTTCATTTCTGCATGATTTCAGGGGGTCAAGGCTTAGCTCTGCACCCCTGGGCTACATGCTCTAACCTTGGAGGGCTGTTACTAGGATCACAACTTTGTTCTCTGACCCCTCGAGGTTATACACCTGCTGTGCTGGAGGGGCCAATGTGTTCCTGCTGGGCTGGCAACAACACACCAGTGGGTGTTGCTGGCAAAAGTGCTTTGTTGGTGCATGTGCCACACATATGAAGCAAGTTCCACATGTGTGTGAGTGCGCCGGTGGCAGAAGTGTGGCAGGGTCTGCACACATGTATGTGTGCCAGGGATGATGGGGCTGCGGGGTCAGTGTGCATGTGCTGGCAATGGTGATGTGATGATGTCTGTGTGTGCATGTGCTGGCAATGACAGTGATTCAGTGGAGTGTGTGTATGCTGGTGTGACACAATGGTGTGTGTGCATGCTGGCAGGGAGAAACGATGGCATTTATACTTGAGCTAGTGGCAACAATATGGTGGTATCCATGCATGTGTATGCTCCAGCAGCAGTGGTAGCACAGCAGGGTGTGAAAGTGTATGTTGGTAGTGGGGTTGGTGATGGTGAGGTCTGTGCATGTGTGCACTGGTGGCAATAGGGTGGTGAGGTCCTGCACATGCACTGGTAAAGCAGTGGGAGGAGGCTGTGCATGGGTACATGCCAGTAGGGACCTGCCTGCTTAAGTTCTCTGATGGTTAGGCAAAGTCTGCCAGCAAAGGAGCTATGACAATGGCCACATCAGGAAGCACCCCAGTTGGACATCTCAGGATGCATTGCAAACTGGAGTGGCCAGGCAGATAGTGGGTGCTCAGAACAGACTGGCCCCATCCCATGGGCAAGACTTCCCTTCTCTGTTCATGTCCAGCAGTCAACAAAGGCCAAAGCCAACTAGAGGAGTGTGTTCATACTTGGGGGATGGGTATCCCTGGCGGTGCTCCAGAACAGCTGTCGCAGTGTTAAACCCTCTGGGCTCCTCACAGACTGGAGTCCAGAACAAGAAGCAACTCTTGATGTATAAATGAATAAACAAAATGTGGTATATACATGCATAGAATATTGTGGAGCCTTAAAAATGAAGAAAATCCTGTCACGTGAATGAAACTTGAGGGACATTGTGCTAAGTGAAATAAGCCAGTCACAGAAGACAAATATATACTCTATGATTCTACTTATATGAGATATCTGAAGTAGTTGAATTTAGAAATAGAAAGTAGAATGGTGGTTTCCAAGGGCAGAAGGTAGGGGAAAAAGGAAATTATTGTTTAATGGATATAGAGTTTCAGATTCACAAAATAAAAAAAATTCTAGAGATCTGTTTCACAACAATGTAAATACACTTAACACTACTGAACTGTACATTAAAAAGATGAAAATGGCAAATTTTATGTTACGGTTTTTATTTCACAATAAAAAATGTATGACATATAGAATTTAGGAGAATTACATATCATTTCATTTTCTTCCTTAAGATTCCATGAAGTAGATATTTAGCTAAGTGGGGAAGCAAACATTTCTAAAATCATCACATATCCAACTGTTTTAGTTAGTATATTGACATGCCAATTGTTAAGACTAAGATGAGTAGAGACTAGAGGAAGTGGGGTAAAAGTGAAATTGTCATTCAGGGATGGCATTGTTTACAGAATTTGACTTGCTACTTACCAATAGCACAGATGCCAGATCTTCAAATAGGACCCATGAACAGATTTTTTTATCCCAAGGCGAGAAACTGGCTACATGCCTTCCTCAGGCGAGGTTTCATTAGTTTACACATGAACATCTAAGGCTCAGAAAGATCATGTACTTGCTGAGGGTTGCACAAAGAGCACAGAATGTGTTCTGATTCAAGCCAAGGTTTATCTGGCTCTAGTCAGGCTCCAAGATTTCTCTGTACAACAGCTTCAGGGTTGAAGTGAAGTCATCATTTCATTTGCCAGTGGGGTCAGTGTGGCCACTCCCCTAAGGTACCTGCCTGACCACTGTCTGAAGAACCCCAGGCATTGCTGCTGCATCAACAAACCTGAGCTGAATAACACAGCCCTGTAGAGCCTCTTCTGTCTCAGGTGGGGAGATCAGCAGGAGGGCAGGAGCAAGGCTGGGTGGAGGAGCAGCAAGAGGAGAGTTTCCAGGGGTGCTGATCTAAAAAGAGGCAAACATTATCTGGAAGTTATGTTTTAAGGTTAAATGAGGTCATGAGAGTGGAACCTTAATCCCATAGAACTTGTGCCCTTATAAGAAGAGACAATGGATATCTCTCTCCTTGTGAGAACACAGCAAGAAGGAAGCCACCTGCAAGCAACGAAGAGAGCCCTCAGTAGAACTTAGTCTTTCTGGCACTCTGATTTTGGACTTCTAGCCTCCAGAACTTTGAGAAAATAAATACAATAGATTGTTAAGCCACTCAATCTATAGTATTTTGTTATGGGATCCTGAGCTGATTAATAGAACTAACTTAGCTCAAGACCTCATCTGGATTATTATATAAATTTCTTACCTTGTCTTTCTGTTTCTAATATTGTCCTGAGCTTATTCTCAATAACTAGTCAATGCATAACATACTAATTATCTTTCTAAGTATTTGCTCAACAAGAAATGAAAATATACATATGTAAAAAAGGCTTGTATAAGAATATTTAGAGCATTTTTACTCATAATAGCTCCAAACTTGATACAATTCAAGTACATATCAGTAGGTGAATAAGCAAATTATCATATTAATATAATAAAAACTTTAGGGTAATTAAAACCATTATTGATACAGCCATATTGATTAATCTCAAAAATATGCTGAGTGGATGATGCCAACCACAAAAGAGTATTTTCTATATAGTTCAATTTGTATTAAGTTATAGACCAGAAAATACTAAGCTACAGTGTTAGAAATAAGAGTGGCAGTGTATGAGGAGTTGCTATGGATTAGAAATTGGCATGAGGGAAAATTTGAAAGTGATGGGCATATTCTCTATCTTAATTAGAGTGGTGATTACATATGTGTACATTTGTTAAAACTTACAGAACTGTACACATAAAATTTATGCATTTTCTTATATTGGAATTATATGTCAATTAAAAAACTAGATATATTGACACAAACTGTAGTCTTTGTATAATTTGGTTACAAACAGAAGTATGACCAGAGAAGGTAATATTTCAGTATAATATTTCAAATGTTGGCATAATATTTGTGAAATGTAATCTGATTCTATCACTACCACTTGTTTCTGCTTTCCCAGCATCCTTACCCTCTGACATAGCTTGTAATGTTTCACTTTTTCTTTTCTTTCCCTTTTTCTCAGAGATGGGATCTGTATTGCCCAGGCTGGAGTGCAATGATGTGAACATTGCCTACTGTAGCCTCTAATTCCTGAGCTCAAGCAACTCCTGAGTAGCTGAGACTATAGATATGTGCCACCACACTCAGCTCTACGTTTTGTTTTGGAAGATTTCCCTCAGCATTGTAAGTGATCTTCGTGGAACTCTTCATTAAGTTGTCCTGCTCACTTTCAATAATATGTTGGGCAGAGGACCCAAGGAAATCAGTCAATGAGTTATTATTCTCTCCTGGAAACCAGAATCCTGAGAAGAGTGATGCACAGTTGGAACCCAGTCATTCTGTTGGCAGCGCCGTAAAATATTTCTCGCTGAAATCCTCCTGACTCCCTGGCTCCCTGCCTTTCCTGAGGCTTGGACTATTACTGTGTCCTTTGCGTCTATGAGTTTCCTTGCATTTTTCCAACAAATTGTTTGACTTTCTGGTTTATATTGTTGGAGTTACTTTCCGTTGTTTGTAGCCAAAAACCCTATACACTTGTCAGTGGCTTCCCATTGTCCTCACAATAGCGTCCAAATCCTTTCACATGGCATTTTAGGTTAGGTTCTCCGAGAAGCAGAACCTGAGCAAGGATGTAAGTGTGAGTAGTTCTTTTGGGAAGTGATCTCAGGAAGAACTGGCAGGGGAGTGGGGATGTGAGATGGGAAAGGGAAAGAAACTAATAAAGGGTTCAGAATCACTTCTGTTGACCTGTGGGTGACAAAGATTCCGTTTGGCAGGGAGCTCTGGGTGATAGTGCAAGACACAGTAGAAGCGATTTCACCTGTGAGGCAGGAAAGCTGGAGGTATTTGTTTTTCCTTTAGTTCCCTTTCGTCATTAGTCAAGGGCTACTGCTGCTGCATGAACTCCCTAGAGCTCTGAGCCTACCTTTCTTAGAGCTGAAAGAAAACTCTCAGGTGCAGGGTCACAGATATGGGTATTAGGATGTGATCAGCGTGGACTGGAACAGTGGTGCCGGGATGATCTCGTTGGACAATGAGGACATCTGCCAGAATGACTCATGGGGCTCCTGACCCAGGTAATCTTGACTCCTCCCCTTGTAGCCTATGATCTCATTGTATAGAACTTCTTTTTGTTGCATGAGTGCACTGTGCTCTCTCAGTCCTTTAATCCTCATGCTTTTGAACAGGTGGAACGTGCCTCAGTCTGGGACACTCTGCCTTTTAATTATAAATCTCTATACAATGAAAATTATAAATCTCTATAATTTATAAATCTCTGTACAAGGGTTAGTTATTATGGGAGAAGACATATTGACTTTTTCTAATAAAAAAACTGCAAATAAGAAATCATTGTGTAACACCAACGAAATACTGGAAACATTTCTTTATTCTGGAGCAAATAGTTCTGTGTACCTCAGTTTGCTTTCCTCGTTCTTTTGTCTTCTAATGGGGTGAGAGAAACCTCTTTGACACTCAATTTTCTTACCTGTAATAGGCAGAGGGACATGGTAAACACCAATTCCACCATTGAGATAGTTGATAAAACTCAAAGAAAAAGGAGAAACATGCTTCGTGGTAAGGGACAGTTTCCCTGAGGATGTGACATTTAGCTAAGTTGTAAAGGGAGAAGTAGATATTAACTGACTGTAGGGGTGGGGCATGGGAGAACAGAACCTAGTGCCCCACCAGTCTGAGAGAACCCATGTGTGCCTGCAGAGCGAGAAGGCTGTGGATAGAAAGGAGATAAGAAAGGTTGCAGGGGCTTGTAGACCATGTCAAAGATTTGGGATTTTATCCCAACATCCATGGGAAGCCTGCACTCACTGTCAGAGGAGCCTTCCTGAAACACAGTCAATCCTGCCATTTCTCTGCATAGGCACCTCTAGTTATTATACCCTCAGACCAAAGTTTAAATTTCTTAACTATGCTGTATTTCTTTATGATTGGGAACTAACCTAGGTGTTTGGATGTTTCTCCCATTTCTCCCCTGTGTATCTCTTACTCCCACCAAATTGTGTATGTTGGTGCCTTTCCTAATGTGGCTGATCATGTTCTGTCTGGTTATTTCTCTTCTCTCCTGTACTTGATTTGAAAGCTCTTTGAGCATATGGGCTATGCCTAAGTTATCTTTGTGTTTCAAAGACAAAGACAAACAAAGGCCAAAAAAATTAACCTCATTGTTAACCTTTGTTTATTCAAAAGTAAACAACGGCCAAAAAAATTAAACTCATTGCTTAGGCCAAAGTATTGCATTTTTAGTTCTTTTTGTTTTATTTTGTTTTGTTTGAGACAGAGTCTTGCTCTGTCACCCAGGCTGGAGTGCAGTAGCACAATCTCAGCTCACTGCAACCTCAGCCTCCTGGGTTCAAGCGATTCTCGTGCCTCAGCCTCCTGAGTAGCTGGGATTACAGGCACATGCCACCATGCCCGGCTAATTTTTGTATTTTTAGTAGAGATGGGATTTTGCCATGTTGTCCAGGCTGATCTTGAACTCCTGGCCTCAAGCAATCTGCCTGCCTCACCCTCCCAAAGTGCTAGGATTACTAGCATGAGCCCCCACGCATGGCTGCATTTTTAGTTGTTAATATGATAGTTACTGATGTTATCCTATAAAAGTAAAATAGCATCTGAGAGATTATTATTTTTTATTTGCAGTTAATTTAGAAAATATAATTTATGAAAGTTTCACATATTTTTGCTGTCACACAAAATGTCACCTACAATATGTTAGAGAGCTAGCAAGTCCTTCCACAAACTAAGAAATGTATTTTCTATGTGGGAAAGAGAGGGTGTTTTCAACAGTTCTTGGTGAGTTATTTAAAGAAAGCTAAAATACAAATAATCAAAGCTACATAAATTACATAAAATCTACCCTTAAGCATTTGTTTTTCTCCCTGAAGTTTATATATTATGTAATCAGTTACCGTTAGTTTGTTTTGAACCTTCATACAGGTTAATCTTTCAAATCTACTGTGCACATTCATTAGAGACTCACCTATGGTTAAAAAAAATTCCCTTTCCTTGGTTTCATACATTTTTAGGAACAGAGAGACATCAAGTAATTGCCTAGTTTGGACCACATTCTATAAGCAAGACTCTAGGGTTTCCCAGAGACTTGGGCATCCATGACAAGCTGAAATATATATTGGGAAAAAGACCCTGCAGCCCTTTCATGAAGGTAAAACATTCCATGTCAAATAGCATGAGCAGCATTTAAGATTTTATTTTTAAAATTAAAAAAAACTAGCTTTAAAATTCAGGCCAGAAAAACATATATTTATAGTATTTAATAAAGAGGTATGTGCAGAATTTGGCAAAATACAATACAGAAAAGTCCAAGTTTATAAAGAGGCATTATCCTGAGATAGGGTATTCCAGTGTCTTTGAAGTGAGAAACAACTGTGTCCTCAATGGACAATAGTAGAGTTGCTCATAAGAAATTAATGATCAGGAAACAGGGCAGCGTATAGTAGAGCATGGGGAAGTGATAGAGTGGGCAGAAAAAAACAGTATGCCCATAGTATTGGCATACTGTTTACCAACCTGATCCTGAAGCCTTAAGTCTCACCAATCCATACACAATTGATACCACTAACAGCAAACACATGCCAGGGAGTCAGGCACAGTGCACCATTATGTTGACTCTCTTATGTTCACCAACATGGACCCTCTTATTTCATTCCCATTCTGTCCCTGCCCTGTGTTCATTTATCTGTTTCTTCCATACACTGATTTATTTGAACATTAAGTGCTTAACTGCCAGACTCTGTTCTTGGTTGTGGTAACACCTGGTCAATATGATGACATTTCTGGCCCTCATGGCACTAAGAATATAGTAAGAAATGCAGAGAAATAAACAGTTAGTGTAGAAGCATTCAGTCCTGTGGTACGTAACAGATGGGCTACAATGGAAGCCCAGATAAGGAGGACCTACTTCTGTTCTATGGTTGGTTCAGGAAAGAGTTGCTGGAGCAAGAGGTCTCTAAGCTGAGAGCCAAGGTTAGAGTTAGTCAGAAAAGGACAGAAGGAAAAGGACAAACAGACTTTAGTTTGACCCATTTGACATTGATCCCTGGTCATTTGATTGATTTGTTTTTCCTCTTAAGTATAATATCATGAAAATAAATTAATACAAGTGCAAAAAAGTGCTGTGTAGTATGTAGCATCATTATTCAATATTCAATTAATGTATGGAGAAATGGTAGAAGAACAGACAGCCTGACTAAAAGAATGGAGTGAAGTCAGATTAGGACATTGATGCACTTCCAACTTCTTAGAGAGCAGTATTTCTTAAATTCAATTAGAAAAATTGGCTAGGATAAAAGTATTTAAATCCTGCCTAAATGACCTCAATTTGTATTCAAATAAATTACTGGTCTCTTTTGCAATTAGTCATCCAGCTTGTCAACCATATGAACAGAGGATTTAATTTCTGTTTCAGGTGTTGAGCAGATGGGCAGGCTGCCATGCTAGAACATGACTGTGCTTCCAGGTAATATGGGGGAGGGGGCATGGGGAAAAGAAGGTAGGAGCTGGGATTATCACCTGAAAAAGTTTTCTTGTTGTTCAGTCAGCTCTGAGTTGATATTCTGGCTTTGTTCTGAAATTCAGTTTTAGAGCTGTTGTTTGGAAGTTGGGGGACTTTTTCCTATTGTTATATCTGGCTGGAGGCCAGTGGGCAGAGGGAAAACCAGAGTGTGTGCAGTCTTAGTCCTAGAAAGCAGTGAGGGAGAAACACGTAGCTCATCATCTGAAAGGTGGGGTCTTGAAGGACAGCCAGGTTTAAGGACTTGGAGGTCACTGGAAGATGTTATGGTCTGAAGCACGAGTGGAGCTGGGGATCAGAGGCTGGGAAAAACAGAGCAACAGGAGACTGAAATGTAGCCACAAGTGGTCACAGAGCTGTGACTGATCATGCCAGAAGATGTTGCTCTTTCCCAGGGTGTTGTTCACTGGGTTGTTGCAGGGATGGTCATTCTTGCTCATTAGGTCCTTATGGTGATTTCACTTCAGGTAGTTTCTAAGTTGCCACAAACACCTCAGGTCAAGTTACCCACTCCAAGTCCTCTGAAGGCACTGTGCTTAGAGTTCCTCCAAACCAGATATCATGTGCAGCAAAGTTTCAGTGGGCAATTATATTAGTCCATTCTCAGCTGCTATAAAGAACTGGCTGAGACTTGGTAATTTATAAAGGAAAGAAGTTTAATTGACTCACAATTCCACGACTGGGGAGGCATCATGAAACTGACAATCATGGCAAAAGGGGAAGCAAACATGTCCTTCTTCACATGGCAGAAGGAGAGAGAAGTGCAGAGTGAAGGGGGAAAAGCTCCTTTTAAAAGCATTAAATCTCATGAGAACTCACCCACTATCATAAGAACAGCATGGGGGAAATTGTCCCATAATCTAATCAACTCCCACAAGGTTTCTCCCACAACACATGGGGATTTTGAGAACAATTCAAGATAATATTTGGGTAGGGGCACAGCCAAACCATATCATTCTGCCCTGACCCCTCCAAAATCTCATGTCCTTACATTTCAAAACACAATTAGTCCCCAAAGTGTTAACTCATTCCAGCAAAAGTCTAAGTCCAAAGCCCCATCTGAGATAAGGCAAGTCCCTTCTACCTGTGGGCCTGTAAAATCAAAAGCAAGTTAGTTATTTCTTAGATACAATGGGGATACAGGCATGGGGGTAAATAGACTCATTCTAAATGGAATAAATTGGCCAAAACAAAAGGGCTACAGGCCTTATGCAAGTCAAAAATCCTATAGGGCAGTCATTAAAGTTTAAAGTTCCAAAATGCTCTCTTTTGGCTCCATGTCTCACATCCAGGTCACAATGATGCAAGAGGTGGACTCTCATGTCTTTAAACAGCTCCACCACTTTGGCTTTGCAGGGGATAGCCCCACACCTGGCTGCTTTCGCAAGTTGGCACTGAGTGTCTGTGAATTTCCAGGCACACAGTGCAAGCTTTTTGTGGATCTACCATTCTGGGGTCTGGAGGACGATGGCCCTCTTCTCACAGATCCACTAGGCATTACCCCAGGGGGTACTCTGTGTGGAGGCTCCAACACCACATTTCCCTTTCACACTGCCATAGCAGAGGCTCTCCGTGAGGGCTCCTCCCCTGCAGCAAACTTCTGCCTGAACATCTAGGCATTGCCATATATCCTCTGAAATCTAGGGGGAGGCTCTCCAACCTCATTCCTGACTTCTGTTTACCCACAGGCCCAACATCACATGGAAGCTGCCATATTCTTTACTTAATATGTTTATTTATTGTCTGCTTATCTCTGATGTAAAGCTCCCTTGGGGCAAGGATATTTCTTTGCTTTTTAATTTTTAAAATGTTTGTATTTCAATGCCTTGTATTTTTTTTCGGATGGAGTTTCATTCTTGTCACCCAGGCTGGAGTGCAATGGCGTGATCTTGGCTCACTGCAAACTCCACCTCTTGGCATCAAGTGATTCCCCTGCCTGACTCCTGAATAGCTGGGATTACAGGTGCCTGCCACCATGCCAAGCATATATTTGTATTTTTAGTAGAGACACGTTGGCCAGACTGGTCTTGAGCTCCTGACCTCGGGTGATCCACCTGCCTTGGTATCTCAAAGTGCTGGGATTACAGGTGTAAGCCACCATGCTTGGCCTGATCTTTTTTTTTATCTATCTATTCATTCGTTGGTTCATTCATCCGTCCATTCATCCACCCGTTTAAATCAACCATTCATGTCCTAGTCCCTCATGACTTCCTCTCATACTGCTTTCCTTCTTATTTATTATCTCCAACTATTTGCTTCCTTTTTGTTTCCTAATAAACCCAAATGTGTTCCCTCCTGAAAGGCTTTGCTCATGCTTTTCCCACTGCCTGGGGCACTCTTTCTCTAGGTAATCTCATGGTGACTCCATATCACTCAGATCTCAGCTCACATGTCCTTTTTAGAGAGGTCTTCCCTGATAACCCTGTGTAAATTCTCCTCTGGCCTTTACCCCAATCATTCTAGTCACTCTCACATTATCCTATTTTAGTATCATTATTTTGATAACATATCACGATCTGAAATGATCGTGTTCATTTATTTGTTTGCTTGTTTAATGCCTCTGTCCATCTCCTCCTGTCTTGCTGCTGGTGGAATATAAGCTTCAGTAGAGCAGAGAGACCCCAGTGATTTTGTTTCCCATTGTATACCCAATTTCTAGACCAAAACTTGGAGCATGTTTGATGCTGAATAAATATTTGTAATTGTGATATTTGTAATTGTAATATTTGTAATTAATAATAAATATATGATCAGGATTATGCTTCTTGAAGTTACATTGCCTATATTGAAACCCAGTTCTGCCATTGACTATCCCTGTCACTTGAGAACAATGCTAGACTTCTCTATGCCCAAGTTACTTACCAATATATGAGAACTGCAATAGTAAATGTGTCATGTGATTGCTGTAGGGATAAGTGATAGCAACAATAATAATAGTAATAACTACGACTGAGCAGTTAAAATATGCCAAGCACTGTTTTAATCCCTTTACCCATATTTAATTGTTTAATCCTCATCACAACCCTCTAAAATGGGTGTTATTTTAACTCCCATTTTTCAGTGACTCAATTAAGTTTTGGGAAAGCAAATAACATGTAGTTACTAAGAGGTGGAAAATTGATTGAAATTCAGGCAGTTTGGCTCCAGGGCCTGTACTTTTCCATGTGCTAGAAACATAATAATCACTCAATAAATGTCAGCCATTGTTATTATTAGCTATGCAACATTACAAATGAATATACTGTAAATCAATTTTTTCTCAAAGATGTCAACTGTGAAACAGGCAACTTAATACTAGATTCTATAAAAAGCAAGAGGAAATTCACATTGATGTAAAAAATAATTTGAAAATACAATCTTTTCATTACAGAGGGAGCTATTAAAATACATACAAATAATATTTTTTATTGAACATTAAATCTTATTGAAGATATAACATGTGCTGCATTATACTGGCAACTGACATCTGTTAAAAACAAGCTTCCAAAATGCCAGTTTGGCTTAGGTAATTCTGTGAAAGAGGTTCTGGATTACTCCCCAACAAAAATATCTTGGCAAATTATGACATACAGGCTTTCAGACTTTCTTGTGAGTAGTTAAAACTGAACTACAAATCCTCAAATGTCAAGGGAATACTATGTTTTTTCTTGTACTATGAAACTTTTATTATGGACATTTGTATACTTACCAATATTTACTACACTGCACTATTTTTGAAAAGCAGGTAATATATATTTTCTTCATTATATTTATGCTAGAGTCTTGCATTTGGTAGGGAGTACATTTTTTTAACCACTCATTGTTAAATTGTGCATACCTGGGTTTTATTTTTCATATTTAGGGAAACTGTTTTTCCTAAAATTAAATCATGACATTAAGTGATTACATGTATACATGTGTCAACTATGACTTATAGGAAATAACCCAACTCTGTTCAAAAAGAAGATTTATGTTTACATTCTCTATTCAGTCAGTGGGTTAACCCAATGAAGACATTTAGAAAATGACAGGGTTTTAGATTTGGAAAGGACATTGGGACACTATAACCCAGTTTCTCTCTTTTATAGATGGGTAAATGGAAAATCAGAGAATTTAAGTGACTTGTCTAAAATTTCACAGCTAGTTAGTACCAGAACTGGGACTGGGACCTAGGTCTCGGGCTCCTGTTTTAACGCTTTATTGGAGGGCAGAGATTAGATGCTCCAAGAATTTTGCTTTTCTGTTATAGACAGTAAAACATAGAAAATCTAGATGAACGGATAGTTAATGTGCCCATTAAACCATTTGTTCCAAAGAATAAATATGTTAAGCAAAATTTTCATGAGTCTTTTGATTGAATTTGCTATTAAAAATTTGTGAGTAGAGATATATATTTTAGTTTTACCAGAAATAATAAATTTTCCCAATTGAAGTAATTCATATTCATTATAGAAATTAGTAACATATAGAAAACGATGAAGGTAAAATAACAATGACCCATCATTTCAGGACTCTTAGACAACCATTGTTAATTTATGGATATTTGATTTCTATATTTCTTGTTATATGTGTGTGTATGAACATATGTGTAAAATAATTACATGTATGGATCATATTTAAACATATTATATATTAATATCTATCAATACTAGGTTATATTAGCATATGTAATACATATGAAATGCTATATATTTATCATTTGTTTAATTGGGATCATATAATACATTATTTAAAGATTTACAAATGTGTTTGGGAATATTCTTGCTTTTCTTATCCTTTAAGTTTGTTTAACTTTAAAATTATTTCACAGTTTGGTAGAACATACTTTGGGCATAATGATTTTTGAGGGGTAGATGTTTTAAGTATAAACTCACTCTTTTAAAAGTAGGGATTTATTCTGTATTTCTACTATTTCTTGAGTTATTTTTGATATGTAATAATTTTCAATATGTTGGCATAATTTTTTTCATAACACTCTACTTTTGAAATTTTTTCCCTTAGTTTTTTCCTACTTTTTTCTAATATTTTTGACCTTTTTTTGGTCTCATTTATATTATTTACTTTTGGGTCAGACATGTCAGATGAAAGTCAGTTTTATTAGCTCTTTGAAAGAACCAACTCTGGTGGACATAGACCTGCACTGCCCAGATGTTTCTTTCAAGACTTTGTTGCCCTAGCTGCCGAGTGTACCACTTTTGGCAACTTCAGCTGTCAACCCCTTTAGGTCCCACCTCAGCTACAGAGAACCACCTTGGCCAAGCTCACATCCTTTTATAGGGAAGATCCAATGACTGATTCAGGTGGAGGTATATAGGCAAGCTATTTTGGTTTAATGTGGGACAATTTTGATGGGTCATTTCCTTTTCAGAGCTCCCTGTAGGGTCAGCTGAAGTTCTTTGACTTGCATTGCAAATCAATTTCTCTGCACAGTTCTTTCCCTTTCTCCCTTCCACAGGTGTTAATCACAATACTTTCTAACAAACAGCCTAAACATTAAACTCTGTCTCAGAATCAGCTTCTTGAATAACTCAAATTTTGGCAGTGGGTACCAGAAGTAGGTCAAGAAAGCTGTATTAAGATGAGATTTTGGAGTCGTATTATTTATGGCTCAGCTGGCAATGAGGATCCCATCACAGGTGATAGGAGGTGCACAGATAGCCCAAGGATAAAGGTTGTGGTCCAGTTGTAAAACATTGGTGATGATTTGGGATATTTTGTTAGAAAGGAATTCACTAGCTGGTGTAAAGTATTAGACATTTGTAAAACATGCTGGTAAAAGACAATGTAATTGGATAGCTGTTTCTACGCTCTACTGAAGCTCTAAAAAAACATACTGAGAGACTGAGAATGAATAAAAGGCTATTTTGAAAGCCAAAGGTGAAAGCCAGAGGCCTCTTTTGTAGCCTGTAAAAAGGATCACACCTCTTGCAATAAGAGAGGAGAGAAAACTGAGCAATATGCATATGACTTAATCAGAGAGTACTTGAGCTCTGAAGAGTAAACTTACAACCAAAGCAAGTCTACTATACCACAGGCCCTTAGGTAGGAATAAGAGTGAGACCTTGACACTTGAAATGGGAACCTCTAGATTCATCTTCTGTTCCCCAAACCTTCATCTAGGAATTATCTGAGTGTGCCTAAGTAGGCTATCCTATGAATTAAGAGTTAGCACCTTATCCCTTTGCTTCTGGCCAATGCAGAAGACCCTTTCCCCAGGATAACATGTGTCTCTTCAGAATCTTCTCTCACTTCTCCTGGCCACTAGGCTCATAACTAGGGTTAAGTTGCTGAATAACCCAACTGGGAATATACTATGCCTGATAAGGGAAGGAAAAGACCACATCCTTAAGAAGATGTAGCCAATATGTACTAGCAGAAGCCAGGAAAGCATATGTGAGACTGTGTTGTGAGGGTACATGATGGAGGTCAGAACTTAAAACTGAATAAGGAAGAGTCTATTGATTTTAGAATGCTTTCCTGAAATACAAAATTTAGGACCTTGGCAAGGACCCCTGGAGATGGTGTGAACTTGCTACTAGAATGACTTCTGTTCGTGCTCAGTGACTCAAAGTACTAGAAATCCATGGTAGAAAGCAGAAAAAGGTATTAAAAGGCTCAGGGAAATAATTAGATTGGAAAACTATGTTAAATTGGAAAACATGGGAAAGCATGGCCTATGCTCCCTTTACCAAGAATATCAGATATGCATTGGTGAAAGGAGCACCAGTAGCATTACAGATTTCACTGGTACTCTGCTCTATAGGCCAGGGATGTTGGAATAAGAGACTGCTATAGAACAAGACTCACTGATAGCAGTAAGAATAACAGACCCCAGAACAATAGAAGTAAGATGACACTACCTAACCATCAGAAGCCTAATGGATACAACTATTGTAATGAGTGACTAAGTCAGAGTGGCAGCCAATGGGGACTAAGTTGCAGAGATTTATAGATATGGACAATAGCATTGATATTCCTATATGGGTAGCCAATAGGGTTTTAAACCATCAGAAGAAATCAATAATAGATGGTCAGCAAGCTGAGGGCAACCACCACAATGAAATTATTATCCTTTGCCCAGTTTTCACATCTGAGCCAGATTTCCAGAGCTATAATCTGTTGACTGAATGAGAGGTTGGTGATGAAAAATATAATTACCCAAGTGATTGAGGAATAAATAGAAAACACAAATAGTTCAATAAATATTAAAAAATTGAATCAGTAGTTAAAAATCTTCCAATAAATAAAATAATCTTAGAAAAATCTATAGGTGAGCACTATGAAACAATCAAGAAACAGAATCCTCTGGGAAAGACAAGGAAGCAGATATTTCCCTAGAGCCTTTAGAAAGAACATAGCCTTACTGAATCTCTGATTTTGAGGAATAAATAGAAAACACAAATAGTTCAATAAATATTAAAAAATTGAATCAGTAGTAAAAATCTTCCAATAAATAAAATAATCTTAGAAAAATCTATAGGTGAGCACTATGAAACAATCAAGAAACAGAATCCTCTGGGAAAGACAAGGAAGCAGATATTTCCCTAGAGCCTTTAGAAAGAACATAGCCTTACTGAATCTCTGATTTTAGGACATCTGACCTCTAGAATTGTAAGATGATAAGTTCGTGTTGGTTTAAGCCATGAAGTTTGTAATAATTTGTTACAGCAACAATAGAAAACTAATACATAAGCTACTTCTAAATATATATAACAAAGATGTCTACAAACTTTATGAAGGGAATTATTAAAATGTTTAAAGAATTTAAATGAAGATATGTAAGTGGAAAGCTATACCATGTTCATAGATAGAAATACTCAGTATCATAAAACTGTAACTATAAATTAGAGGCAGTTTTATAGGTTAAATTATATTCCCCTAGAAAGATATGTTGAAGTTTTAACCCCCAGTACCTCAGAATGTGATCTTATTAAAAAAATACTGTCTTTACAAAGGTTATCAAGTTAAATTGAGGTTCTTTGGGATAAACCCTAATTCAGTATGACTGATAAACTTATAAAATGGGACTATTTGGACACAGAAATGAGCATGAATAAAGGGAAAATAAGGTAAAGTTGTAGGTAGAGATTGGAATTATGTTGCTATAGCCGAGGAACATCTGGGACTACCAGAAGTTGGAAGAGGCAAGGAAGGATCACTATCATACAGGTTTCAGGGGGCACATGGATAAATTTGCTACCTTGATACCAGGCCTCTAGCCTACAGAATTTTGAGGAAACAATTTTTCTTATTTTGAGTTACCCAGTTTGTAGTGTTTTACTACAGATGTCTTAGAAAGCAGACACAGGCAGTATCAACAAAAGGTTATGAATAGAGTTACTGGAGTGAGACCACCTGTATTTAAGTTTTGACCCTATTACTTAGTTGTGTAATCTCAGTATTATCTCATGTATAATCTGTGTAACCTCTCTCTTGGCCTTGGTTTAATTATGGAAAATATTGCATAAATGTACTTAAAAGGGTACCTGACACATAGTAAATACCATGTAAGGGCTAGCTTTAATGTCATTCTTCACATATTAATCTAAAATTCAATGGAATGTCAATAAAAATTCCCAGGAAAGTCTTTTATTGACATAAAGTTGAGAAGCTTATAGTAGCATTTTTAGAAATAGCTAGGACAATCCTAAAGAAGAATGATTTCAGAGTTGCAGTGGGTGCCTGCCCTACTTGATCTGAATAATTATTGCAAAGTTTGAGCATATAAGATGGTAGTATATTGGTATAAATTTAAAGCAATAGCACAATGAAAGATAAGAACATGTTTTGAAATAGACCCATACATATGAGGCACTTGATATATGGCAGAGATAGCACCGAAATCTACTGGAGAAAGATAGATTACTCCATCAGTGCTCCTAGGACAAATGATTTTTTAGGAAAAAAGTTGATGTCTTCTTTAAATCATAAAAGTCAGTTCCAGCCAGCTACGGTGGCTCACACCTGTAATCCCAGCACTTTCAGAGGCTGAGGTCAGGAGTTCAAGACCAGCCTGGCCAACATGGTGAAACCCCGTCTCTACTAAATATACAAAAATTAGCTGGGCAAGTTGGTGTGCATTTGTAATCCCAACTACTCAGGAGGCTGAGGCAGGAGTATTGCTTGAACCTGGGAAGCAGAGGTTGCAGCGAACCCAGACCATGTCACTGCACTCTAGCCCGGGTGACAGAGCAAGACTCCTTCTCAAAAAAAAAAAAAAGAAAAAAAAAGTCAGTTCCAAGTGGATTCAAGACTTAAATGTATATAAAATTATTTTGGAACGTTTTAGAAGCTATAGGATAATATCTTTATAGCTCTAGCATAAGTAAAATTATCCTGCACAATACATAAAACACAAAAACATTCAGTAAAAGACTGATAAATTCAAATATAAAAATTAAGATTTAAAGAATTGTATGAAAACAAGAAGGAAGTGAAACTAGAAGCCACAAATAGAGATAAGAAATTTCAACACATAAAATAGTCAGGATATTAGAATCTAGATTAACAACAACAACGAGAAAACCCTTCTAAAAATCAATAGGTAAACACAAATAATACAATAGAAAAAAGAGCAAGAGACCTGAAGTATAATTTCACTGAATAGGAAACAAGAATAACTCTTAAACCTGTGGAGAAATGTTAAACCTCAGTAGTAATCAGAAAAATATTAGTTAAAATTACAACTAGAAGACACGCTTTATACCTATAAGTTAGCAATAAACAAAATGTGCGGCAATAAAAATTATTGATGAGGATTTTAGTGTCTGTGGGTGGAATATAAATTGAAAAAACTACTTTGAAAAACGCTTTGAAATGATGTCATATGGCTTAAGCTGAAAGTGGTAGGTAACTCTAAGGCAGCTCCCAATGCGTCCCTCCTCCTGGTATTACACCCTTGTGTAAGTTCCCTTCCCTGGAGTGTGGACAGGACCTGTGGCATGCTTCTAACCAATAGAATATGGCAAAGGTGATGGGTGGTCACTTCTGTGAATAGATTACATAAAATCCGACTTCCAAGTTGTTCACAGATGCTCTTTCTTGCTGGCTTTGATGATGCAAGCTTCCATGCTCATGCTGTGAGTTGCCGTATGCTGAAGACCATATGACAAGGAACTCTGAACAGTTAACAAGAAAGTGAGTCCTTCAGTCCAACAATCCACAAGAGATTGAATCCACACGAGTTTGGAAGCAGATTCTTCACCAGTTGAACAGTCCAGTGAGACTCCCCCTCTGGCCAATGCCTTGTCTGCAGCCTTATGAAAGACCCTGAAGGCGAGGATCCCGCTTGTATACAGATTCCTGACCCAAAAAATAGTGAGATAATAAACGTGTTTTTTTAATGTTGCTAAGTTGGTGGTAACATTGTTACACAGAAACAGATCATCAATACAAAAAATGTCCTATAATTCAGCAATTCCATTCAATTAGAAACCCTCAAGGAAGTCTTACACTTCTCCAGGAGACATATACAAGAATATATATTGCTGTTATTATTTGTAAAAGTACAGCTACAAACATTTGAGTCTAAAAACAGAATAATGGATTCATAAATTTTGATATATGCATAGTACCAAATACTAAAAAGTGGAATAAATGAACTACAATCACACACATGAACCTGGATGAAATTCACAAGCACAGTGTTGCACAAGACAAGAAAGACACTGAAGAATACAAACAGAATGGTTTCATTTAGAGTCCAAACAGTGCAAAACTAAACAATATGTTGTTTGGGGATGCACACTTTCGTGAAAGGCAATTGTAAACATAGAATTGAAATAATTGTTGTTTTGAGGTGGGTTATTACAGGAATTAGCATTTCTGTAGGAATTAGATTGAAGAGGGGCACATAGTAGCCTTAAGAGCTATAGATAGCATTCTATTTCTTAAACAGTAGTGAGTACCCTGATTTTTAAGAAAAGTATTCTTTACGTCTTAACATATATTTTTTGTATGTTCTTTTATCTGTATAAAATATTGCACAATACAAATTGATTCAAGACTGTTCCTATTGTTAAAAAAATATAGATAATTATGTTAAGAGGGGCCTTTTCTTTGACTTAACTACAATATAGCTCTAAACACTGAAAAAACTGATAGATTCTTGGCTGTCCCACTGGGAACTTAAGGGTAGTGGTTACCTTCATCTTCTAGTCTAGAGACGGGGCTTAGGAACTCCGCATCTGCCAGACTTTAGGGGCATTTCCAGGTGACTTTTAGTTCTTTTTTTCCTGAAATAACTATTGAAAAAGGAGAAATGAGAGAATACATGTATCTAATAGGAACTTGAGGTAGAGACAACTGGAAAGAGGTCATACAGGACAGATATAGACTTGAATGTCATGAACACTAAGCTTCAGGAAAAAAAAAAATCTTAATCAGGTTAAATAAGACCCAATTATTTATAATAAAACTGTGGAACGCCAGAAGAAAAAGAGATCTGAAAAGTAACCAGAGAAAAATCAGATTACTTACAAATAACTCTTATTAGAATGGGAGCTGTTTCTTGGTAGCAATAACAGAAGTTAGAAGGCAACAAAATACTTTCTTAAAGAACAGCCTTCAGATTCCTGGCAAATAAAACATTACATGTTATCACCTTTAATTATAAGCCAAGTTAAGAAGCTTCTGGTAGAAAACACTGGAGAGAGTATGATTCAGAGAGCACTTGATTGACATTTATGACATACTATTTAAGATAATAAAAGCACCATGTTTGTTTCTTATTGCTATTAAAACATTTTTCACAAACTTAGTGGCTTAAAACTACACAAATTATTATCTTACAATTTTTGAGGTCAGAAATGCAAAATAGGTTATACTGAGCTAAATTCAAAGTATTGGCAGGCCCATTCCTTCTGGAAGCTCTATGAGAGAACCTGTTTGCTTGCCCTTTTTGCTTCTATGGGTTGCCTTTATTCCATGAGTCGCAGACTTTTCCTCTATCTTTAAGCCAGCAATGACTGGTTGAAATTTTCTGGTGCCCTAGCATTCTGACACTCCTCCAATGTAATAAAATCTCCCTCTGTCTTCCTTTTATAAGAGCATTTGTGATTATACTAGGCCTACCTGGATAATCCAGGATAATTTCCCATCTCAAAATCCTTAAATTAATCCCATCTGATAAGTCCCTTTTACTATGTAAGACAACATATTCACACATTCCAGGGATTCAGAAACTGAAATATTTGGGGCATATGGTTCAGTCTACCACAAGCAGACATAAATCTTTAAGATCAGTATGTTTAACCCAGGTATATTACAATACAAGGAATGATAGATTTTCAGGGAATCAGGGGGTATTAGTGTCTTCCTTGTCACTAAAAACCATAGTGACCTTGGAGGGGTCCCTTCACTTCTCTGAACCTCTGATGTTTCCTCCTTTCCTTCCTTTATTAATTCAGTAAATATTTCTTGAGTATTTCCTCTATGCTGGGTGCTATTGTAGGCTCTGTAAAATGGTAATTTTCCTTATTCTAAATGAATGAGAAATAACATATATGCTTAAAGCATCTAGTAAGGTGTCTAGCATATGGTGAAAACTTAATAAATGAAACTGTTATTAGTCTGAATTGAAATAGATAATTAAGATATTTAAATTGCAACTATGTCTTTAGAAGTTAAGTCCAAGAGGGTAAACATTTGCATGGCAAGCATTTTTGCATAGCACCTACTGTGTGCATTGTGCTAGGCATCGGCAATGTGAAGATGAGAGAGCCCTGGTTTCTGCTGTTGAAGAGGGTGTATGCACACAAGTAACTCTACAAGGTAGAGAGTTGTAATTTTGTGGTAGAAGTACAGAGAAGTGTCATAGGAGCACAGAGATAAAATCCCATAAACAGAATCCCAGACAGAGCCTAGTAGATAGAATTCTTTATTTCATTTGTTATAAGTTCAACTTTTATTTTAGATTCGGGGTACACATGCAGGATTGTTCCATGGGTATATTGCATGATGCTGAGATTTGCAGGATCATTTGCAAATCTGCAAATGCCCCCGATTCCCTGACAATCTATTATTCCGCACATTGCAGGATTGTTCCATGGGTATATTGCATGATGCTGAGATTTGTGGTACATATGATCCTGTCACCCAAGTAGGGAGCATAGCATGCAATAGGTAGTTTCTCAAACTTTGCCAGCTTTCTTCTCTCTCCCCTCTAGTAGGCCCTAGTGTCTATTGTTCCCATCTTTATGTCCATGTGAACCCAATATTTAGCTCCCACTTATAGGTGAGGACATGTGGTATTTGGCTTTCTATTCCTGCATTAATTCACTTAGGATAGTGGCCTGAAGCCACATCTATGTTGTTGCAAAGGATGTGATTGCATTTTTTATGGCTGTGTAGTATTTCATGGTGTATACACACCACATTTTCTTTATTCATCCACCACTGATGGGCACCTAGGTTGATTCCATGTCTTTGCTATTGTGAATAGTACTGCAATGAACATATAAGTGTATGAGTCTTTTTGGTAGAATCAGTTACCTTCCTTTGAGTATATACTTAGTAATGGGATTACTGGGTCAAACAGTAGGTCTGTTTCAAATTCTTTGAGAAATCTCCAAACTGCCTCTCACAGTAACTGAACTAATCTATGTTCCACAAAAGTGGAATTTTTGTCCTTACAAATGAATCCCAGTTTCAGGAAAGGCCAGTTAAGCTGAGGGCTCTGCATGCCCTTTCTCTTTTATGCCCTTGCTACTCCCAAGACTCATTGGCATTGGTCTCCCCATTACCATGTTCCCATGTGTGGAATGACCCTCGTTTTGTGCTTTGCTTATGCTATTCCTCATTCTGTGCATTTTTAGATCCTTAGATCAGGGGAGTTCCCTCTGCCCTTTGAAATTTAGATCCAGTAGTCTGAAGTCCTATTTTTCCATTCACTGGGAAGTTCAGTTCTCTTCCACAGGTCTTTACTCTATGGTGACTTCCAGCTCTGAACTCCTTCCTCAGCTGAACTCTTTTTTAATTTTTTTTTGAGACTGAGTCTTGTTGCTATGTTGCCCAGGGTGGTCTTGAACTTCTGGGCTCAAACATTTCTTTTGTCTGAGTCTCTTGAGTAGCTGGGATTACAGGCTTAAGCTACCATGCCCAGCTTCCATATTATTCCATATTATTTTTGTCTTACTTTCCATGGTAGTTTCTCTCTCTTTTCCATGACACACCTGATATGGAATTATTTTTATTCTTTTTCCATGGATTTCCTCTAAACTACTAGGCATATGTGCTTGAAATAGGTAATTGTTTGCTTTCATTCAATTTTTTTCCCACTTGTGAGCAACCCTGGGGAGGGACTAAATTTTATTTTGTTTAAAACCAATGTATTATTTATGCAACTTTCAAAGTGACTATGAATTGACAATTGTTGAATGAATGCATTCTTAGAGTATCAGTGCAATACCTTAAAATAATTAGAGGGCACACAGAATTGAATGGACTTCTTTTCTCAAAACTCAGAGTTTCTCACATTTAAGCCTGGCCCAAGAAGAAAGTCTTGCCTGTTCTCTCTGTTCTTTAGGCCCATTTGTATTTATTTAATAAAATATTTGTCAGGAACTTTATATGTGTTATCTCCCACCATCCTTAAAACAACCTGATTATGTGACTATTAGTATCGCCAGTTCAAAGATGTCAAAACTGAGGCTGAATAACTTGTTCAAAATCGTATAGTTAGAGAATGGTAGAACAAGAATTCAAACTCAGACCTGTCTGGCTCCAAAGACCAGCCCATTCCATTGCATTCCATTCTTCACTTACCTGAGTTCTGCAGCTGACATGTGATCACTTGGCTTTCTTTGGGGAGTAGACTGGGGGATGAAGAGGGTTAGTTATGACACCACCAGAGGGCTGGTGACATCATGTTCAAGAGTTCATGATGACTGCTGCTGTCAAGATGATCTGTGACCACTTTGAGCAAAGGCCCAGCTGCTGGCTGCCTCTTGGGTAGAATATATATATATATATATATATATATATATATATATATATATTTTTTTTTTTCCCCTAAAATAATCCAGCAAACCTGGTTGCTTGCTTGAAGCAGTGCTTTTGGTCTGTCTTTATAGCCTTCCTTCTGTCTGCCTTGCTTACAGCTGCCTACTTTCACTTGCCATTCAGTGATATTGTTGACATCCCACAGTGGCCAGTGAGTCATGCCTACCTGGAGGATATTGACAGCCTTTTCACTGGCAAATGCTCCTGACATATTGACTGTTCTGGAGGGGATCTTAACTAATGCTTCATGATACTAATGAAATTGTTCCTGCTTGAATGATTGGAACTGCATTATTGGAAGATTAATTTGGTGGCCTTGGGAAGGATAGATGGGAGTGGGGAGAGAGAGCAGGTAGACAAACCAATTAGGAGAGCATTGCAATTGTCTTGGAGAGAATAGATCAGAGTCTGAACCAGAGTAGCAGCAGAGACATAAAATAACAGGCAAATGCAAAAGACACTGGGGACATAACTGAGGTGATAGTTGGAACTGTTCTGTATCAAGCATACAGAAGTCTGGGCATTGCTACTGCCTTATCTCTTTACTTTGGCGTCGAATTTGATGAGGCATAAATTCAACTTAATTTAACAACTATTTGTTGAGCACATCCTATGTCCAGGCAGGCTGTTAGAGGTTGTGAGGCCTTCTCTCAAACATCTTACAATGTAGTAAGTGATATAAATAAGATGATAAAAGATACTTCACCTGAACTGGGAGAATTCAGGGAAAGCCTTATGAAGCTGTTGGTAATAGAGATGGGTTTGAAAGCTGGAAATGACTTTTAACAGGCAATAGCAGAGGAGGAGAGAAAAGGTATTGGGGTGAAAATAGACTGTGGGGGGGGCAAAAAAGGTGTTAAATTTGGAGTACAGGTATCCACAGGAGATAAAGCTGCAGGCTTTAGCCATATTTTTAAGGTGAGAAATTTTATTTCACTTAACAAGAGGGAGTCATTGAAGAGTTTTATGCTAAGTGACATAATATGTGGTGTATTTTAGGAAGATTAGAATCTGGAAACCATGAGACAGCATGCTGTTAGGAAAAAACTACCAGATGAGAAGCAGTGTACCTGGCTCCTTGGTCCAGTTATTTTATTCATTAGTTGAGCAACCTTAGATAAATTATTTAGTCTCTCTGAATTAGGATTTCCTCATGAGCAAGAACAGATAATAATTTCTGAGTTCCACAAAGATTATTATAAACTGATACCAAATAAGAAGTCAGTGAAAGATTTAATAAGCAAGTAAGACAAATAAAGTTTATTTTAAAGATGAAAGTGGGAAAGAAGTGGGAAATGAGTTTAGAGGATATGATTGTTGTTGGAGGTAATAAAGAAATGGATAGAATCAACTGAATTGGCAATGAAGAAAATAGAAACGATTTAAACTAATAGTAGCTAATACCTTCAGAGTACTTAGTAGAAGATGTTCTTTCAAGCACTTTGCTTATATTAATTTAACAACCCTACAAGGTAGGAATTATTGCTATCTCTACACTTTACAGAAAGTTTAAAAGTCTTTCCCAAGCTCATTCCACTGGAGAGACTGTGATTTGAACCTAGGTAGATGGCTCCCGAGCTTTTATTTTCACTACTAAGGTACTGACTTTCAATGCTGGAAGATTTGATTAGCATGGAGTTTCTGTTTTCAGTTTTTCTCCCAACACCTGTGTAGAAAAGAAAATATTGTGTAGTGGTTAGTCTCATGAATCTGGAATCAGGTAGTTCGGGTTTATGTTCAAGCTCAGCTAGTTTTCTTAGGTCTCTGACCTTTGCTTTATTTTATTTTATTTTATTTTTTTTCACCTCCAAAATAGGGATTTATTTAGTACTAGACTCCTAAGTTTGTTGCAGAGATGATTTAAGATAATCTGGTGAAGTGCTTGGTACAAAATTGCCCAGTCAATTCTAGTCACAGTTATTTTTGTTTTCTGAGCTTATTTTTCAAAGCATCTCTCCATTTAAGGTTATACTCCTTCAGTTGATTTTTTTCTGTTACCTTTGTGTGTACCAATTCTTCAGTATCCTTTGCAGTTGGATTTCATTCAGAGCTGCATTGCTCAATATGAGCGCTGCACTGCTTGTGAAGCACTGTTGTCTTTGATGATGTGACTTTCGGTAGTGCACTTAACCTTTGTGGGTTTCAGGTAGTTCCTTTAGGAAATGTTGCATACTGCTCTGCAAAAAACTAAATTCTCTGGTATGGAGTCAGGGTGGCTTAATCCTGGATGAGAAAGAGTTTCAGAAGGGTTATGAAAGTGGTCAGAGACTATAATTCCAAGGAAGAGGAAGTAACAGATGGATTGGTCTCTAATTTACAGTTTTAGGCCTACAGAAAAAAAAAAAAACATATTGGTTATGAAGGAAAAGTCAGCTCTGGATAGTGGAAAAAGACTGGAATCACATAAATCTGAATTTCAATCCTGCATTTTCACTTATTGTTTGACCTTGTGACTTGACCTCTCTGAGCTTCAGTTCTCCCTCTTTAAAATAATAAGAGTAATGATAATCTCATGAGGTTACCATGAGGATTAAATGAGATAAAATTTAATGGGTCTGAAACTGAGTAGATACTAATGCTGTAATCAATTACTGTTTTGAGGCTACTGAAAGAGAAAGTAAAGTATGTGATGACCATTGCATTTTCTCATATTTTTCTGAATGACTCTAACTGCCACAATATTGCCCACTTAAGTGAGAAACAATCTGAGAAATTTTAAAGAACTATTTCTTTTAAAATTGATTTGGGATTACTGAGGCCATTGATCCTAACTTCAATTAAAATAAAGTTACCTTGCAGAGATATAGCGTAGCAAGTGACCAAACTTGGCACCACTAGTAGTGGGGCACTCCATCATGATGGGTCACCTGATGCCATAGGAATTCATAGCATCACCTAGAAAGTGTTCCTAATAAGAATATTTGACTTGAATTTGATCAAGCTTCTATACCTCACCTCTAGTTTACAACAAATACAGAGGCCAGATAATTGAGAAAAATGACATCATTAGGAAACACTCTAGAACATATAATTTTTTTAAAAAAAGCTGGCGTGGACTCTTTAAAGAGTCAATGTCATGAGAAAAGAAAAGGCAGAGAAATTGTTTTAGATGTAGAGAAATCACAGAGACATCACAATTAAATGTAAGATGTGATTTTCAATTGGAAAATAAAAGAGGTATAAAACACATTTTGAAACTTGTTTCAGTCCATTTTCATGCTGCTAATAAACACATAACTGAGACTGGGCAATTTACAAAAAGGAAGAAGTTTATTAGACTTACAGTTCCATGTGGCTGGAGAGGCCTCACAATCATGGTAGAAGGTGAAAGGCACGTCTCACATGGCAGCAACAAGAGAGAGAATGAGAACCAAGTGAAACAGTTTTCCCCTTATCAAATCATCAGATCTTGTGAGACGTATTCACTACCTCAAGAACAGTATGGGGGAAACTTCCCCCATGATTCAGTTACCTCCCACTTGGTCCCTCCTATAAGACATGGGAATTAGGGGAGTGAAATTCAAGATGAGATTTGGGTGGGGACACAGAGCCAAAGCATATCAAAACTGTTGATGAAATTTGAATATTTAAAAATTAAATGTTGGAAAAAAATCTTGACATCCCATCCTCCCATCACCTCCACCTCCATCCATGTATTTTGATTAGTTGTTCAATTACTCTGTGATGGGGGCAGAGCATCAGTAGCTAGTAAAGATTCCACAGGTGATTTTAATGAGCACCACAGCCATAAATATAACTCTTGCACCTGTGCACCAGGAAACACATAAGAGCAGATAGCAGCACTGCTTGTAATATCACAAAATAGAAACCATCCACATGTCCATCAACAATAGAACGGACAAAGTATGCTATTTTTATAACAAAGGAAAGTGATTGTTTTAATGACTAGGAATATCTGCTAATTTTTTGTCTCCTCCCACTTAAATTCCAGTTTTCATTTGATCTACGCCCCTGGACCTCAGCATTAATTATATATATAGTAAGGACATTTCTAGACATTTCTTTTGGAGATGACCTTTACCTTTAATTTCTGAAGATTTCACCAACTGATTATCAACTTCTTCAGAGTGAATTTTGCCTTCCTGCTCAAATAGATAATTCCCATCTTCCAGTCTGTGGTTTTTGGAGAATGGGAATTGGTTTGCTTCTTTAAAAGCCATTTGCAGTAGTATGCCTGGAATTTAAAATTTTATGGCTTATTCCATCAGTCCATGTGATATTACCCCATCTGAATTTAGCTAACTGAGCTAATGTATAATTAGCATTTCTCTCCACTCATCCCTTTGCTCCCTAATGAGTTGGGAATTATGTTTTCACAGTGTGTACTGGGAAGGCAGACATGTCTGGGAAGATGTTCTGAGCTGCTGTTTCTCCTCTTTACCCTGTAAACTCCCACTTTGCCATTTTGGTTATCATTTTTTAAAAGTTTTATTATAGCTGATGGAAATATTATTTATTATTTAATAAACTTCTCAGGTTTGTGGTTCCTCATAATCCCAGGTTTCAGCATTATGACCCTCACTACCAATGTAATTAACTGCTTTTCTCCTACTGAAAGTAACAGTGTTGTTTTATTTCTTACTATTGAGATGTATTAATGACTCATCAGCAGGGTATTAACGTTTATTTTCATCCAACAAGGACCAAAGATACACCTTTCACGGTTTATTAATTTTAAGGTTCCCTGGATCAGAATCATCTATGAGGGTTAGAAGCCACTTAAAAATTGTAATGCATTTACCTGGTTCATAATAATTGGAGCCCATGTTTGTTTTGACAAAGGGGAGTATATTAGTGCATGAAGGGATGATGCTGTGTGATCAAGGTAAACACCTTTGTGAGCTTTCAAGATAATTCTAGTTGTCACTAATTGAAAATCCACAATTCAGGTGAATTTTCCTCTATTAGAGAGGGATCTGTGATAACATTTGTATTTCATTTAAAAAACATTATAGGAGATAATATTGTGGCCCCCCCAAAAGCATTATATATAATAAAGAAGCCAAAAGGTCTTTATTATTTTCCTTAAGGTTTTTTTTTTTTTTTTTCAGAGCACAGGGCTAAAACTCTTCTGTTATTAACAGTAAGTGTATCAGTTAGTTTTCGCTTCTGATAATAAACTACCTTAACATTTAGTAGTTAAAATGAAAATTCTTTTTTTTTTGTTCACAATTCTGTGGGCTGGCAACTTGGGCCAGGCTCAACTGGATAATTCCTTTGCTGGTCTCAGCTGGAGCTCACTCACATGTCTCTGGTCAGTTGGCTGGGGGCTGGTTGGTCTAGAAGAGACCTGTGATGGGATGGCTGGTCTTTGCTCCATGTGATTTCACATGGAACCAGCAAATGAAGAGGTGCTTCTTTCACATGAAGAAATCTAGCTTCGGCTTCTTCACGTGGAGAAGGTAACAGGAGCTCCAAGAACATCAAGACAGTGCAAGCCTTTTCAAGTCTTTGCTTGCATGTGTTTGGTGTTGTCCTATTAGGCAATGCAAGTCCCATGGTTTCGTTCAGAGTTCGTGTGTTTGGAGTGGGGTGGGGGATGATTCGGGGGAGGGTTGGCTACCAAGAGCAGGAAGACAGTGCAGTGTGAACAGATCGGGGCTTCTATTGCAAATAATCCACCAGAGTGAGAAAGGAGAAAGATTATTTGTCTAAACTGATATAGACCAACATTTTACCAGGCATATTCTAAGGAATTCTGGTTCAGGCAATGTAGCTATATGTTACCGAAAGGGGCATTCTAGAGTTAAATTTAAGTTTGAACAATGATGGATTTAGCAAAGTGAAAGAGATTTATTTATTGCAGGACATCTCAGCCTGAATCTTCAAACGTAGATGCATAATTTCCCAAACTTAGACATAGAATTTTCTACTCCCCGCCTCCACTTGCCATGGACAATCTTTAGAGATAGATGCCCTTTAAAACATATTTAAAATGCTGCTGTAGAACAAACGATGAGCTCTTTGACTAGCCTTTTATTTCTCAATCTTTGCTCTTGACAAGGGGCAAAGATTGAAAAATAACTACAGTACCTTCGTGTACTCACCACATTTTCTGTGCCTATTTCTCCAGGATTAAAATAGGAGACAGTACATTTTACTATCAATTTTCTTAGGAAAACAAAACAAAACAATGTGGGCTTCCAAAGAACAGTGTGCTTTTGTGGTCGGGCTGGTTGCATTCTCCATCATTGTCTTAAGAACCCATTTGCATGCAATTTTAGTATGATTAGACTTTGAATATGGAGTTTCTTCTATAATTTGAGCCTTTATTAGAACACTTTTCTCCTGATAGCAACTGCAATAAGCCAAGATTCAGGAGTAAGAGGTCTCTATATTTAACCTTTGGGAAGAATTTGCAGTATGTTTTCCATCATTTGATGTGGCATGTAGATAGTTTATTCCAGTAGAGATGAAGCAGGATGAAAAATAAGAACTTTGGAGTCTCCATGTAAATCTTGGGCTAGTCACTCTTTAGCCCTATGACTTTGAGTACATTTCTCAACTGCTCTAAGGCAGATACAACAGTATCTACCTTTCAGGGTTCTGAGATTCAGTGACATAATGTGAGTATGGTTTAAAAAAATCATGTCTTAGAACACAGAGGATGCTTAATAAAGGGTAGCCATTGCTCTTGAGGAAAGAAGCCTGCTTTTGAAGATGCGATGGCAAAAATTTGGGGCCTCAGTATGAATTGGGGTTCAGCCTAAAGCTCTGATTTTGCAAGATTATGACGGGGAGATTCTCTTTCCAGCTCTCACACATGCCAAAGCTTGCTTCAACCCCAGGGCCTTTGCACTTTTAGCCTTCTGCCAGAAATGATGTTCTGCCCAAGGTTTGTGCATGGCTTCATGTCATTTAGATCTCACTTCAAAAGTTGACTGCTGGACCCTGTCTAGCCACATTCACTGACGTAGCCATTCCTTTTACTAATTGCCTCTCTCCAATCTGTATCCTACTACCCGACTGATTTACTATTCTTATAACAACTTCATGATATGACCTTATGCATTTATTTATTATGTGTTTGTCTGCTCCTGTCCAACTAGAAATTAACCTCTGTGAAGCCTTATGAGCCATGGCCTGGAACGAAGTCTGACCCATAGTAGCAGCGCAGTAATATCTGTAGTTGGGTGTAGAAAAACAATCGACTGAACAGAAAGCTCATCTTGTGGATTTGGCAGTGAACGTGTCTCAAGAAGCAACCCCCAAGCTCCACCCTCCTTCTTGTGGCTGTGGATTTTAGTGCTGGGAGCATGCACATTTCTCTGGGTGTCAGCTCAGAACCTGGAGCAGGTAGAGACTTCTGAATAGAGGAATTGTAAGTGGACCTATCTGTGAAGATCCAGGGACAGGAGAGATGGGGGAGGTAAAGTGTGGCCTGATGCAAAATAGCCTATACTTCCCCAAGCAAGTCAAAACGTTTCATGGCTCAGTGCTTTTGCTCAGGAAGCAAAAGTCTGTGGAGCAAACACCTACTTACCCTACATGATCCAGTTCAAGCATGACAAGGCTTCTCTGATTTCTCCTCCCATAGATAGATTTAGCTCATGTCCTCCCTGCATTTTGTGCACACTTCTCTAACTTGTAACTCCTTATGGCTCTCATTTCTTTTTTTGTTTGTTTGTTTGGGATGAGCACTTTTATTTATTTATTTACTTGGTTCACGCTGTCAGTTAATATGGTTTAAGTGAAGCAAACCACTCTTCCTGCCTGGAGTGGCAGGGCAGATAACTGGTCCATTGGCAATATCATGTCCTTGACCAGTGATTGGTTCAGAAAAGGATACATACAATAACCCTGATGAATCAAGTCTGATACTTTTGCTGGAATGATTAGAAAAGGGATGTTCCCCTTTCCATGGTGTTGCCAGGCTGGTGGGATGGAAGTCTGGAGTGGTTGGAGGTGATTTTGCCACCAAAAAACAAAAATAAAAACCAACATCAAAAAAGCATAATTTGTGATGGAGAGAGACAGAATTCAGTCGGATGTTTGAATATCTGAATCTAGAAATGCCCAAAACAGCAGAACTTTTCAATGGTATGATCGTTTCTCTTTTTTGTTTATGTTAGCTTGGGTTGAGATTGTGCCATTTTGTAATCAGCGTCCTGGGTAGTGGAGTGCTTTTTTTCTATGGCACAGTGGGAGCACTTTGACAGCAGAGACCGTCTCTGCTCTTGTCTTTTGTCTTGACATTGCACTATGTGCTCAATATCTGTCTTCTAACCTGGTTTGAGTGATTGAATGAATTAGTGAATGAAATTAGTAGGTAACTGGACACATCTTTAATGGCAACTTCAGGAATTGGGGTTTTTGTCTTGACTTTCTCACATAATTAATTCACAGTATCCTGGCCCCATGTCAGCAACTGAAACAATTTTATTTTTTTCTTGCTTCTTTAAAATGACCAGTAGCTCGTTTCACTGTCATTTGATTCTTTCTCATTGTGCTTAGGTGCAAGGGAAACAAATTACCTTTAATTGAGGGTTGCTGTTATGAGGATTTGCGTTATTGCTTAGTTTTAACAAACAGGATATTACAGCAACTGGTGATTAATGTGATGGGAAAGAGCGAACATGCGACATGAGTCATTACATTAGATCCAACATGTTTAATGGTCTGTTATGCTGAGCAGGGAGCAGCAAGGAGCCTGCTGGGGAAAAGGCAAGGCAAAAATCTCACTTTTTTTTTTCAAGCTGTCTATCTTACAGAGAGTTGTCACCATTCTTCTAACTGCAAATGAGGCAACAATTCTGAGAAATTATTTTTCTTCCTTTGACCAGTGAGTATAGAATGTAAGTTGATCCATGCTATACAGAAATATTCTAAAGTGATACAAGGATGATAGTGATGGTCAACTCTCATGATGAGATAAACTCATTAATTCATTGACTTCTGCTTTCCTGCCTGGAAAATGAAAAGTAATAGAGAACCAGTTTATAAATTCATCAAACTTGCATAATGAAAACTGGGTTTGCTAAAAAGTCCCTTCTTAGGAGAAAAGCAATGCAAATCAAAGTACAAAAGTATTGAAGTCTTGGTCTACTTTTGGCTCAGCTTCTATTTGCATGAACCACTTTTGGCAAGATAGTTAACATTTTGATCTATAGTCATCTCACTTGCCTGGGAGGATTTGTACTCTATCACAGAGTGGCATGAGTATTAAGAAAGAATTTGTGAAATGCAGGCAATAAAATATGTAAAGAAATTTCATTATCATGTAGTAGTATTATTGATAATACTGCAGTTCACACGAGATGTCTAGAGTTATGAAAGTATGTTCTCTGACATTTTCCAGAAATGTAAATGAAATTTCCCTTCACTCCCACCCTTGGCATCTCCAGTCCATTCTTTACACTGAAGCCAGAGTGATCTTCTAAAAATATATAAATCTGCTTATAACACTCCCAATGCATGATGGACTCCAATGGCTTCTCATTGCTGTTATGTTTGGAACCAAGGTTCTCAACATGGAAACAAGCCTGTATACCATCTGGCACATTTTTATGTCTCTCTTCTCATCTCATAACTTTTTTTTCTGTCTGGGTTCTATCCACATTGTCTTCTTTCAGGATCTGAGTGCACTGTGCTTCTTATCTCAGGCTTTGCATGAGCTGTTCTTTCAGCCTAGAATGCTCTACCCACTCTGCTTCCCAATCTTCACCTTGAATAGACTGAATAATGGCCCTCTGTGCCCAAAGAAGCCCATGTTGTATGCTCCAGAAGCTGTGGCTATGTGATATTACATGGTAAAAGGGACTTTACAGAAGTGATTAAGCATCTTGAAATGAAGAGGTTATCTGGATTATCCAGGAGGGCCCCACTGTAATCACAAGCATTCTTATAAGAGTAAAGAAGGAGAATCAGAATTAATAGTAGATGTGATGAAGGAAACAAGAGGATGGCATGAATGTAGGAAGGCAGTTACCGTAACATGTGGCAGGGCTGCTGGTGGAGCATGTGGGGAAGGGCCCCTAAGCCGTTTTTGACAGTGCAGTTAATGGAGACTTCTTACAGAAAAGATGCAAGCAGAGCTCTGATGTTTGAGCAGGAGGAGGGGGCTGCTTGAAGAGGTGAGGACAGAGAATGTTGAAAGTAATATAGACGGCATGGGCATATGTTCTTAACGCAGAACTGGAAAGAGTGCAGAATACTGGTGTGCACAAATGGTGGTGGTTGAGGTTGGAAAAGAAATCTAGGGCCAGATTATTAAGAGCTTTTATGAGCCAGTTTAATGACTTAGGTAAATACAGGCCAGTGGAAGGGTTTTAAACAGAGGGGAGAAGTGATGAAATTTGAGTTGCAGGGATCAAAGTGGAGAAGGGGAGATAAAGTGACTATTTCAGTATTTGGCAAAGAGATGGCTTTGGTCTGAAAAAGTTAGGGGCAGTGGGATGAAGTCAAATTGACTGATCCTAAAGATATCTAGGAGGTAGCTTCAGTAGGACTTAGGCTGATAGAATGCAGGAGTGATGAGAAATGAGGAGCCAAGGATTCCTCCCAGATTATTAATTTGGAAAACTGAATAAATAGGTGGTGATGCCATTCATTGAGATAAAGGAAAAAAGAATATACTAATGAGAAAAGCCATCTACTCAAAATGTCTGCAGCAAACAATTACTTCATTAAAATGCCATGAATTTGGTATTGATGTAGACAAGTTAATCTGGATGACAGTTGGTAGAAGGGATCCTTGTTTGTGGATATGGCCTAGAGGGGACAGATTTGAAGGATGGTTCACATCTAGAAGATAACTGTTCATACTTTAAGTTCCATAATTTATCCTCACAGTTTAGGATCAAGGAGATATGATTTCATAGCACATATAAAATGTTTTATATTTTAAATTAGTTTTTATTTTATTTTTTATTTTTCCATAAGTTATTGGGGTACAGGTAGTATTTGGTTACATGAGTAAGTTCTTTACTGGTGATTTGTGAGATTTTGGTGCACTCAACACTGGAACAGTATACACTGAACCATATTTGTTGTCTTGTATTCCTCATCCCCCTCTCACTCTTCCCTCCAAGTCCCCGAAGTCCATTGTATCATTCTTATGCCTTTCTATCCTCGTTGCTTAGCTCCCACATATCAGTGAGAACATACGATGTTTGGTTTTCCATTCCTGAGTTACTTCACTTAGAGTAATAGTCTCCAGTCTCATCCAGGTCACTGCAAATGCTGTTAATTCATTCCTTTTTATGGCAGAGTAGCATTCCATTGTGTGTGTGTGTGTGTGTGTGTGTGTGTGTGAGATATAACACACACACACACACACACATATCACAGTTTCTTTATCCAGTCGTTGCTGGATGGGCATTTGGGTTGGTTCCACGATTTTGCAATTGTGAATTGTGCTGCTATAAATATGTGTGTGCAAGTATCTTTTTCTAACAATGATTTCTTTTCCTTTGGGTAGATACACAGTAGTAGGATTACTGGATCAAATGGTAGTTCTACTTTTAGTTCTTTAAGGACTCTCCACACTGTTTTCCATAGTGGTTGTACTAGTTTACATTCCCGCCAGCAGAGTAGAAGTGTTCCCTGTTCACCACATCCATGCCAGCACATACTGTTTTTTGATTTTTTGATTATGGTCATTCTTGCAGGAGTTACACGGTATTGCATTGTGGTTTTGATTTGCATTTTCCTGATCATTAGTGATGTTGAGCATTTTTTCCATGTGTTTGTTGGCCATTTGTATATCATCTTTTGAGAATTGTCTATTCATGTCCTGGGCCCACTTTTTGATGGGATTTTTTTTCTTTCTGATTTGTTTGACTTCATTGTAGATTCTGGATAATAGTTCTTTGTCAGACATATAGATGGTGAAGATTTTCTCCCACTCTATGGGTTGTCTGTTTACTCTGCTCACTGTTCCTTTTGCTGTGCAAAAGCTCTTTTGTTTAATTAGGTCCTAGCTATTTATTTTTGTTTTTATTGCATTTGCTTTTGGGTTCTTGGTCATGAAATCCTTGCCTAAGCCAATGTCTAGAAGGGGTTTTCCAATGTTATCTTCTAGAATTTCTATAGTTTCAGCTCTTAGGTTTGAGTCCTGAATCCATCTTGACTTGATTTTTGTATAAAGTGAGAGATGAGGATCCAGTTTTATTCTCCTACATGTGGGTAGCTAATTATCCCAGCACCATTTGTTGAAAAGGGTGTCCTTTCGCCACTTTATGTTTTTGTTTGCTTTGTTGAAGATCAGTTGGCTATAAACATTTGGGTTTATTTCTGGGTTCTCTATTCTGTTCCATTGGTCTATGTGCCTATTATTGTAACAGTACCACACTGTTTTGGTGACTATAGCCTTATAGTATAGGTTGATATCAGGTAGGGTGATGCCTCCAGATTTGTTCTTTTTGCTTAGTCTTGCTTTGGCTATGTAGGCTCTTTTTTGGTTCCACATGAATTTTAGAATTGTTTTTTCTAACTCTGTGAAGAATGATGGTGGTATTTTGATGGGGATTGCATTCAATTTGTAGACTGCTTTTGGTAGTATGGTTATTTTCACAATATTGATTCTACCCATCCAGAGCATAGGATCTGTTTCCATTTTTTTGTGTTATTATGATTTCTTTCAGCAGTGTTTTGTAGTCTTCCTTGTAGAGGTCTTTTGAGTCCTTTCTTAGGTATATTCTTAAGTTTTTTTAAATTTGTTTTGTTTTTTTGCAGCTATTGTAAAAGGGGTTGAGTTCTTGATTTAATTCTCTGCTTGGTCAGTGTTGGTGTATAGAAGAGCTACTAATTTGTATACATTAATCTTGAATCTGGAAACTTTGCTGAATTATTTTATCAGCTCTAGGAGCTTTCTGGGGAGTCCTTAGGGTTTTCAAGGTAAATGATCATATTGTCAGCAAACAGAGACAGTTTGCTCTTTACCAACTTGGAGGACTTTCTTTCTTTCTCTTGTCTGATTGCTCTGGCTAGGACTTCCAATACTATATTGAAAAGGAGTGGAGAGAGTGGGCATCCTTGTCTTGTTCCCGTTCTCAGAGGGAATGTTTTCAACTTCTCCCCATTCAGTATTAATTATATTGCCAGTGGGCTTGTCACAGATGACTTTTGTTATGTTATGTCCCTTGTATGCCAATTTTGCTGAGGGTTTTAATCATAAAGGGATGCTGGATTTTGTCAAATGCTTTTTCTGCATTTATTAAGATAATCGTGATTTTTTAAAAAATATTTGTTTATGTGGTGTATCACATTTATTGACTTGCATATATTAAACCATTCCTGCACCCCTGGTATGTGAAATCCACTTGAACATGGTGGATTATCTTTTTGATATGTTGCTGGATTCAGTTAGCTAGTATTTTATTATGGATTTTAGCATCTGTGCTCATCAAGGATATCAGGCTGCAGTTTTCTTTTTTGGTGGTGTCCTTTTCTGGTTTTTGGTATTAGGGTGATTCTGGCTTTATACAATGAATTAGGGAGGGTTCCTTCTTTCTCTATCTTTCAGAATAGTGTTGAAGGATTGGTACTAATTTTTCTTAGAATTCTGCTGTGAATCCATCTGGTCCTGGACTTTTTTTTTTGTTGGTAATTTTAAAATTACTATTTCAATCTCACTGCTTGTTATTTGTCTCTTCAGGGTATCTAACTCTTCCTGATTTAAGCTAGGAGGGTTGCATTTTTCTAGGAATTTATCCATCTCTTGTAGGTTTTCTAGTTTATGTTTGTAAAGGTGTTCATAATATCCTTAAATGATCTTTCACATTTTAGTGGTATCAGTGTAATATCTTTTGTTTTGTTTCTTAGTGAAGTTATTTGGATTTTCTCTCTTCTTTTCTTGGTTAAGCTTGCTAATGGTCTATCAATTTTTTTTATTTTTTCAAAGAACCAACTTTTTGTTTCACTTAACTTTTGCATTTTTTTTTAGTTTCAAGTTCATTTAGTTCTGCTCTGATCTTGGTTATTTCCTTACTTCTATGGGTTTGGGTTTGACTTATTCTTGTTTCTCTAGTTCCTTGAGATGTGACCTTAGACTGTCTGTTTGTGCTCTTTCAGACTTTTTGAGGTAGGCATTTAGGGCTATGAACTTTCTTTTTAGCACCGCCTTAGCTCTATCCCAGAGGTTTTGATAGGTTGTGTCAATATTGTCAATCAGTTAGAAGAATTTTTAAATTTCCATCTTTATTTCATTTTTGACCCAATGCTCATTCAGGATCAGGTTATTTAATTTCCATGTATTTGCACGGTTTTGAAGGTTCCTTTTGGAGTTGATTTCCAGTTTTATTACACTGTGGTCTGAGAGAGTGCTTGATATAATTTTAATTTTCTTAAATTTATTGAGGCTTGTTTTATGACTTATCATATGGTCTATCTTGGAGAAAGTTCCATGTGCTGTTGAATAGAATGTGTATTCTGTGGTTGTTGGATGAAATTTTCTGTATATATCTGTTAAGTCCATTTGTTCCAAGATATAGTCTAAATCCATTGCTTCTTTTTTGATTCTGTCTAGTACTGTTAGTGGAGTATTGAAGTCCCCCACTATTATTGTGTTGCTGTCTATCTCATTTTTTAGGTCTATTGGTAATTGTTTTATAAATTTGGGAGCTTCAGTGTTAGGTGCATATATGTTTAGGATTGTGATATTTTCCTGTTGGACAAAGCCTTTTACCATTATATACTTTATATACAGTTCCTCTTTTTCTCGTTTAACCACTATTGCTTTAAAGTTTGTTTTGTCTGATATAAGAATAGCTACTCCTGCTCACTTTTGGTGTCCATTTGCACGAAAGGCCTTTTTCCACCCCTTTACTTTAAGTTTACGTGAGTCCTATGTGTTAGGCGAGTCTCTTAAAGGCAGCAGAGTTAGTTGGTGAGTTATTATCCATTTTGCAGTTCTGTATCTTTTAAGTAGAGCATTTAGGACATTTGCCTTCAGTGTTAACATTAAAATGTGAGGTGCCGTTGCATTCATCATGCTCTTTGTTGCCTGTGTACTTTGAAGTTTTTTTGTTTTTGCTTTTTAAGCTGTATTTTTGTTTTATAGGTCCTGTGTGATTTATGCTTTTAAAAGGCTCTGTTTTGATATGTTTCCAGTATTTGTTTCAAGATTTAGAGCTCCTTTTAGCTGTTCTTGTAGTGGTGACTTGGTAATGACAAATTCTCTCATCATTTGTCTGAAAATGACTCTACCTTTCCTTCATACATGATGCTTAATTTTGCTGGATACAAAATTCTTGGCTGATTATTGTTTTGTTTGAGGAGGCTGAAGATAGGGCCCCAGTCTCTTCTAGCTTGTAGGGTTTCTGCTGATAAATTTGCTGTTAATCTGATAGGTTTTCCTTTATAGATTACATGGTGCTTCTGTTTCATAGCTCTTAAGATTCTTTCCTTTGTCTTAACTTTGAATAACCTGATGACAATGTTCCTAGGTGAAGATCTTCTTGTGATGAATTTCCCAGGTGTTCTTTTTGCTTCTTGTATTTGCATGTCTAGGTCTCTAGCAAGGCCAGGGAAGTTTTCCTCAATTATTCCCCCAAATATGTTTTCCAGGCTTTTAGAATTGTCTTCTTCCTCAGATACACTGATTATTCTTAGGTTTGGTTGTTTAACACAATCCCAGACTTCTTGGAGGCTTTGTTCATGTTTTCTTATCCTTTTTACTTTGTCTTTGTTGGATTGGGTTAATTCAAAGACCTTGTCTTCAAGCTCTAAATTTCTTAGTTTTTAAAATTTTTTTTATTTTTTGAGATGGATTCTCACTCTGTTGCCCAGGCTGGAGTGCAGTGGGATGATCTCGGCTCACTGCAACCTCTGCCTCCTGGATTCAAATAATTCTCCTGCCTCAGCCTCCCGAGTAGCTGGGACTATGGCTGTGTACCACTATGCCTGGCTAATTTTTGTATTTTTAGTAGAGATGGGGTTTCACTATGTTGACCAGGCTGTTCTTGAACTCCTGACCTTGTGATCTGCCTGTTTTGGCCTCCCAAAATGCTGGGATTACAGGCATGAGCCACCGTGTCTGGCCTGAATGTCTTTCTTCCAATTGTTCAATTCTATTGGTAAGACTTTCTAGAGCATTTCACATTTCTAAAACTATGTCCAAAATTTTCTGATTTTTTTTGTTTTTAATTTAAGCTATTTCCCCAAATAATTATCCCTTCACTTTTTGCATTGTTTTTTGGATTTCCTTGCATTGGGCTTTGCCTTTTACTAGTCCCTCCCTGATTAGTTTAATAACTAACCTCCTGAATTCTTTTTCAGGTAAATCAAGGATTTCTTCTTGGTTTGGACCCATTGCTGGTGAACTATGTGATTTTTTTGGGGTGTTGAAGATTCTTGTTCTGTGGTATTACCAAGGTTGGTTTTCTTATTCCTTCTCATTTGGGTAAGCTCTGTCAAAGGGAAGGGCTAGGGCTGAAGGCTGCTGTTCATATTTTTTTGTCTCACGGGTGTTCCCTTGATGTAGTACTCTCCCCCTTTTCCTATGGAATTGGCTTCCAGTGAGCTGAACTGCAGTGATTGTCATCTCTCTTCTGGGTCTAGCCACCCAGCTAGTCTACCCAGCTCCTGGCTGACACTGGGGCTTCTCTGCACAGAGTCCTGTGAGGTGAACCATCCATGGGTCTCTCAGCTATGGATACCGGCTCCTGTTCTAGTGGAGGTGGCAGAGACTGCAGTGGACTCCATGAGAGTCTTTAACTTTGGTGACTTAATGTTTTATTTTTGTGCTTGTTGGCCTCCTGCCAGAAGGTGCTGCTTTCCAGAAAGCATCAGCTGTAGTAGTGTGGAGACGGACTGGTGGTGAGTGGGGCCCTAGGACTCCCAAGATTAAATGCCCCTTATGTACCTAGGAGGATTATGGCTGCCTCTGCTGAGTCATGCAGGTTGTCAAGGAAGTGGGGGAAAGCTAGAAATCACAGGCCTCACCCAGCTCCCACGTACACTAAAGGGCTGGTCTTACTTCCACGGTTCTCCCTCGACATCCCCAAGTGTGGTTCCAGGTGGAGGGTGAGATAGGCTTGAAAACTTGCCCAAGACTGTCTGCCTCCTAACTACAAGAGAAAAGGGCTTTAGTTCTTTCCCCGCCTGTGATGTCTTGCACAACAGATTCATGTCTTCCTCCAGGTTCTGGCCAGGAGGCTTCTTGCCCATTCAAATTGTTACAAAGTTCAGCTAGAGACCTTCTCCCGATGGAGTTTTACCCCCTGCTCCTCTGGTCACCCTTCCAAAAGATCCCTGTAGTGCCAGGCAGAAATGGGCTGCTTGGGGATCCAGCGAGTTTCCAGGGCCTTTCTGCTGCTTCCTCTACCCCTGTATTTTACTCGACTCAGCTCTCTAACTTGACTCAGCTCCAGGTAAGATCGGAAACTTTTCCTGCAAATAGACCTTCAGCTTCTCCAGTGGGGCTGTGTGTTTGAGAGAGGAGGGTCTCCCTTTCCCAATTTCACAGCTGGGGCACTCACAGTGTTTGGGATGTCTCCTGGGTCCTGCAGGAGCACTCTGCTTCCTTCAGAAGGTCTATGGGTCCTCTCATAGGTTTGTTCTTGGAGTCGATCTGGAGCTAAAATTCCCAGTTCCAGCCTCTGCATGCTGCTCTGTCTAGAGCTACAATCTAGTTCCTGCCTATATTTTATTTTATTTTTATTAATATTTTGAGACAGAGTCTTGCCCTATTGCCCAGTCTGGAGGGCAGTGGTGCTATCTTGGCTCATTGCAACCTCTGCCTCCTGGGTTCAAGCGATTCTTCTGCCTCAGTCTACACAATAGCTGGGACTACAGGTGCATGCCACCACACACAACTAATTTTTGTGTTTTTAGTAGAGATGGGGTTTCACCATGTTGGCCAGGCTGGTCTCCAGCTCCTGACCTAAGTAATCCGCCCACCTCAGCCTCCCAAAGTGCTGGGATTACTGGCGTAAGCCATCACATCCAGCCAGTTTTTTAATTGACAAACAAAAATTGTATATATTTATTGTTATACAGCATATTGTTTTGAAATATGTACACATTGTGGAATGGCAAAAATGAGCTAATTAACATATGCCTTACCTCACATACTTATCAATTTTTTTTGTGATGAAAACACTTAAAATTTACTCTCAGCAATTTTCAAGAATACAAGACATCATTGTTCTCACAAACTCTATAATGTTATGTAGTTTCTACAAAGTGAACATTATCTTTGGTAGTCATATTGGAGGCATAAAATTTAAAATAAACAAGCAGATGTTTCTATTCTACCCTGAGCTGCTTAGTCCGTTTTTGGAGTATTATATTCAGTTTTGAATTCCACAGATTAACAATAACATGGAAAATATTGAGAATATTTACAGGAGAGTATCAAGGACAGTGAAGCAATTTGAAGCCATTGACACAAAGGAATTTTTCAGGAAATTGATAGCGTTTGCTGAGAAGACTTTGTGTATGTTTTTGGGGTATTGGGAAAGATGTGTAGTATACAAAAGCTGTCATGTGACGCAGTGATTAATCTTATTTCATACTATCCCAAGGGATAGAAATGGAATTGAAGGAAGTAGTTAAGGAGGTCAAGAGATTGATAAGCTTGTTGTACAATAGATGGGGAACAGTTTTGCAATAATTATTGAATAGAGTCACAGAATTCCATTCCATGGAAAGAGACACCATTGAAATAATTGTTTTTTCAAAGGTGAAAGTACAGGCTGCCTCAATTTAATAGTTATGGAGGTTCATAAGTGGAGGTTCATATTCAGTTCCCAAAGGATCATTGGAATAAATGACTTACTGTCCCTTTTGTCCCTGATGATCACTAGTTGTGCTGAGGATGAGGGTCTGAGGAAGCAATATGCTCACCTACGGATTCTCAGGACGAGGGGCAGGGGAGAGGAAATAGACATGGCTCCCAACTCCATGCATTCATTAACTGTTGTATTGGCTTAACTTTACTAGAAGCCAAGGGAGGTGGAGGTTGGGGACTGTAATGTCCATGACTGTCTCTGTTTACCATCTGCAGTTTGGTTGAGTGAGCCCATGATTATGCACTGAGTAGCTGTGGGAAGAAAGAAAACAGAGGCTGTGTGACCGGCACTCAACTGGTCCCAGGACCTGTCTTGATTGATCCCATTCATCAGTTTTAAAAATGCAATATCCTGGAATCTCAGTGATTCAAAGGACTGTACAGGTCAGCTTCCCAGGCAACTTCTGATTCAGACTCTGCTCAGAAAGACAGTGACTTCTTAGAGGTTGGAGTTCCTGAAATAACTCAGGATGACTGAAGACTCTTGGATAAAAAGAAAATTAAGTTTTGGATAAAACGGAAACACATACGTATATGAACATTTTAAAGTCAGTTAGAAATTGTCCTACTACTCCTGCTTCATGGAATATATGACACATATATAGATAGAGTCCCTATCTGCCTACTAATATAAAACATTTGTATTTTAAATGCATTTGGTTGATTTGTGTGAATTTTCTTTCGTTTCTGGCAGTCTCCAAATCAAATTTTACTAGGAGAAGCTAGGGAGGGGATGTAGGAGATTTTTCTCCTCTTTGGGCCCTGGTAACCACACATTGTTGCACAAAAGACAGAATTGAGTTCATTGTCGCCTGCTGAAGGGATCAGCTATTTTCCTATAAAAGCTGTCATAGTGACATATTTCCCCTCATTTATACTGAAAAGTAGGGCATTTGCTTGTAAGACAGGTTGAAAACAATTTATTTGGCATTTCAGTAAAGGTGGAAAATGAACCAACATTCTTCTTTCTCTCCCTCCCTCCCTTTCCTTCCTTTTTTGACAGTTTGCATGTAGGTAAAGCATATTACAGCCTTAGAAAGGCTAATTAAAACCAATTATAGTTTGACTGACCTGTCACCACAATCAAATTACCAAAAGAACAACACAGCATATTTGGAAAACAGTTTATTCTAGAGCACATATGCCTGATTTGGTCACATTTTATTTTAGGGATCTAAGTACAAGGATTACTTGGCCACAAACACCATTTCCATGATCTCTTATTTTTCTACAGTAGGTCCTACTTTCAGAAAATATAAAGAAAGCAAGGAAGGCATGAGGAACAAATGGAAAGGTAAGATAAGGAAGTCAAGGTTGCTTTAGATTAATTGGGATAGGAGAGATATGCTTTAGACTTTACCTTTAATTGTAGTTATTTTTGTCCTGTGGTTTGTAGAGTTTTCAAACTCATTAGTGTACCATAGGGAGCCCTCTTGGTCTGACTGGAGCATTTTTCTTCAGCTTCATTTCTTTCTCCAGAACACAATTCATGCCAGACACACCAATATGATCTCAATACTATTTCATAAAAAATCTCCAAATCAACTAAAATAGCTCTAGTTCATTCCTCTTGATTGTTACATAATATTCCATAATGAGAATGTATCATAATTTATTCAACCATTTCCTTGTAAATGGATGTTTACATTGGTTCCAGTTTTTACCACCACAAACAAAACTGCAAGAAGCAACCTTTTACACATATCATCACATTTGTGGTTCTAAGACAATTCTAAGAGTGGGGTTTCTGGGCAAAAAGATATAGATTTCTAATTTTAATACATGTTGTTCAGTTTACTTTAGAAAAAACTATGACATTTCATATTTACACCAGCAATTTAATAAAGTATAATTTTCCACATATTATCATAAAAAAGGTGTATTAGCCCATTTTCACACTGCTATAAAGATCTACTTGAGAACAAGTAATTTATAAAGGAAAGAGATTTAATTGACTCATAGTTCCAGCAGGCTGGGGACGCCTCAGCAAACTTGCAATCATAGTGGAAGGCAAAGGAGAAGCAAGCACCTTCTTCAAAAAGTGGCTGGAGACACAGAGAGTAAAGGAGGAAGTGCCATTTTTAAATCTTCAGATCTTGTGTAGACTGGCTCACCATCATGAGAACAACATGGGGAGAACTTCCCCCATGATCCAATCACCTCCCACCAGATCCCTCCCTTGACACATGGAGATTACAATTCAAGATGAGATTTGGTTGGGGACACAGAACCAAACCATATTATTGTGCCCTTAGCCCCTCCCAAATCTCATGTTCTTTTTACATTTCAAAACCAATCATGGCTTCCTAACAGTCCTCTAAAGTTTTAACTCATTCCAGCATCAACTCAAAAGCCCAAGTCCAAAGTCTTATCTGAGACAAGGCAAGTCCCTTCTGTCTTTAAGCCTGTAAAATAAAAAAGTTACTTACCTCCAAGATACAATGGGCATACAGGCATTGGATAAATGTTCCTGTTCCAAGTGGGAAAAATTGGTCAAAACAAAGGAGCCACAGGCCCCATGCAAGTTTGAAACCCAGGAGGGCACTTATTAAATCTTAAAGCTCCAAAATGATCTTCTTCGACTCCATGTCTCACATCTAGGGCATCTGATGCAAGGAATGCGCTCCCATGACCTTTGGCAGCTCCACACCTGTGGTTCTGGAGGGTACAGGCCCTGTGGCTACTTTCACAGGCTGCTGTTGAGTTCCTTTGGTTTTCTCAGGTGCATAGTGCAAGCTGTCAGTGGATCTACTATTCTGGGGTCTGGAGGATGGAACCATCTTCTCACAGTTCCATTAGGCAGTGTCCCAGTAGGGACTCTCTGTGGGGGCTCCAACTCCACATTTTCCCTCTACATTACCCTAGTAGAGATTCTCCATGAGGGTTCCACCCTTGTAGAAGACTTCTGCCTGGACATCTAGGCGTACTATACATCCTCTGAAGTCTAGATGGAGGTTCCAAAATCTCAACTTTTGTCTTCTGTGTACCTGCAGACCAAACACCAGGTGGAAGCTGCCTAAAGTTGGGGCTTGCATTCTTTTAAGCCATGGCCCAAGCTGTACCTTGGCCTCCTTTAGCCATGGCTGGAGCTGGAGTGGCTGGGATGCAAAGCACCAACTACTGAGGCTGGACACAGCAGCAGGGCCCTGAGCCTGGCCCATAAAACCATTTTCCTCTCCTAGACCTTTAGGTCTGTGATGGGAGGGGCTGCCTTGAAGATTTCTGAAATGCCCTGGAGACATTTTACCCACTGTCTTGATGATTAACATTTGGCTCTTCTTTACTTATGCAAATTTCTTCAGCCAGCTTCAATTTCTCACCAGAAAATGGGTTCTTCTTTTCTACCACATGGTTTGGCTGCAAATTTTCCAAACTTTTGTGCACTGCTTCCTTTTTAAACGTAAGTTTCAATTTCCAATAATCTCTTTAACACATATGACTGTATGGTTTCAGAAACATCCAGGCATGCATATAACCTCAGCAATTCGGGAGGCAGAGTTGGGTGGGTCACTTGAGGTCAGAAGTTCGAGACCAGCTTGACCAACATGGTGAAACCCCATCTCTACTAAAAATACAAAAATTAGCTGGGGGTGGTGGCAGGTGCCATTAATCTCAGCTACTCAGGAGACCGAGGGAGGAGAATCACTCAAACTTGGGAAGTGGAGGTTGCAGTGAGTCAAGATCACAGCACTGCATTCCAGCCTCGGCAACAGAGCAAGACTCTATCTTAATAAAAATAAAAGAAAGAAAAAGAAAAATCCAGGTCACACCTTGAATATTTTACTGGTTAGAAATTTCTTCTTCCAGATACCCTAAATCATCTCTCTCAAGTTCAAAGTTCTACAGATCTCTAGGATAGGGCAAAATTCCACCAGTCTCTTTGCTAAAGCATAGCAAGAGTGACCTTTGTTCCAGTTCCCAATAAGTGCTTCATTTCCATCTGCCACCACTTCAGCCTAGACTTCATTGTCAATACCACTATCAGCATTTTGGTCAAAACAATTAACAAGTCTCTAGGAAGTTCCAAACTTTTCCACATCTTTTTGTCTTCTTCAGAGCCCTCCAAACTGTTCCAGCCTCTGCCCATTACCCAGTTTCAAAGTTGCTTTCACATTTTCAAGTATCTTTATAGCAGTGCCCCAAACTCCTGATATCAATTTTCTGTATTAGTCCATTTTCACACTGTTGTAAAGAAGTGCCCAAGACTGGGTAGTTTATAAAGGAAAGAATTTTAGTTGACTCACAGTTCCACATGGCTTAGGGACCTCAGGAAACTTAACGATCATGGTGGAAGGTGAAGGAAAAGCAAATATCTTCAGAAAGTAGGAGCAAAGAGAGGGCGAGTGAAGGGAGAAGTGCCACTTTAAACCATCATATCTCGTGAGAACTCACTCACTATCACAAGAACAACATGGGGAAAACAACACCCGTAATCCATCACCTCCCAGCAGTTCCCTCCATCAACATGTAAGGATTAAAATTTGAGATGAGATTTGGGTGGTGACACAGAGCCAAACCATGTGGATAGATATTATAGTTCTTTTCAATTTTTGTCCATTTGATGAATATATAAGGTGAATTTTATTTCCGTTTTCCTGGCTACTAGAAAATTTGGGTGTTTAAAAAAATTTGGGGCAGGAGACATTTAAATTTGCTTTTAAGTAAAGTATCTGTTCAGGTCCTTTGCTTGTTTTTATACTAATTTTCTTTGTCAGTTAATAAGAGCTCTTGGTATATAATGGATATTATGTCTGAATTATAAAATTTTTCAAACAGTCGTTTATCAACAGGCTGTTATCTTTTGTCATATACGAATTTAAAACATCTTTATATAGACAAATATTATCTTTTTTTTACTTTTAAAATATCTTCTGACTTTTCAGTCTTGGTTAAAGCCTCCCCTTGCTCCTAATTTGATTATGTAGTTCCCTGAATATATATTTTTGCAATATTTTTTGTCTATCTTTTTAGCCAGCTTTGCTAGTTTAACTTATTAAACAAGACATATTATTTCCTGAATGAAACAAACTGTGTTTGTCATATACTAAACGTTCTTATATCCTGGGATTATTCTCTATTGCTATGCCAATGTCATCCTCATTTGATTAAAGTGGCTTTATAATGTATTCTGATATCTGTTTGGGTCAATCTTCTCTCAAAGTTGATTGCATTATATTTATCTATTAATTTTAAGATACTTCTGATTTTATATTAACTGTTTTCACACAGGAGTGATGGTATGTCTTTAAATATATTCAGATCTTGTTTTAAGTACTTCAATAATGTTTTATTATTTTATTTATATGTATCCTGTGTCTTTCTTGCTAAATATATTTCTATAAATTTTAAAGTAAATCAAATATATTTAGTTTTTATTGTCACTTATTGGTGCTTAATGCTTAAATAAAACTATTAAATGTATTGTTTAAAAAAGACTATTAAATATAAATATAACACTTATAACATTTCAAAAAATTAATTCTACCAGTTTTTTTTAAACTACAGTCTCTTAATTTTGCTCTTACCCTTGACTGAGAGTTTGACCTCTTACAGAATTCTAGACTGAAATTATTTTTCTTCATAACCTTGAAGGCATTAGTTCTTTCATATTCTGTGTTGCTGATAAACTTGATACTGGTTGGGTTCTCATTTCTTCATTGGTAAGTTTTATTTTTTCTCTGAGAAAATTTTTAGGGTCTTTCTTTTTATCTGCAGTGTTCTGAAATTTTACAGTTTCTGATTTGAAGTATTTCATTTTGCCATTTACTCTGCTGGAAACTCAGTGGAACATTTCAATTTAGAAATTTCACTTTTTTTCAGCTCTATACATTTTCTTCTTTAAAAATGTATTTTGTCATTTCCTCACATTTTTTTTTCACAAAAGTTCTTACTTTCTCAAATTCTTCTTAGTCTAACATTGAGTGTCCTGAATTCATTTCCTTTGTCTCTAATTTTTTTATCTTCTACATTTTGGAAACAGAAATCTGTGTTTAGCTTCCCTGAGCCAAACCCTTCATGACCACCTGCATCCCTCATGTAACATAAGCAAGAATATGTTTGCTGTAAGCTACCGAGACTTCGAGGTTGTTTGTTGCAGAGCAAAGTCACTAAGATGATTTGTCTACTTCTTTGTCTTTTTGCAATATATACCACTAGGTTGTCTTTTAAATGCTTTGATGTACATCTTTCTATTTTTCTAACCCCCCATTTTTAAAATAATGATTTGTATTTTTATTTCTTTGCATTTGGATTTCTTTGATTTCTTTAGGACACTATTTTTTTTAAGTTTGTCATCTGTTTTTTTTTTAATTGTATCTGTTTGTCTGTGTTCATTAATTTATAAGTACTCAAGTAGAATTTAAAGCAAAAGGATTGGAAAAGAATAGATCATGAATCACTGTAAGTATAAGAAAGTAACTATTGTCATATCAACAGAACAGTAAGTAAATTTCAACCCAGAGCATTGCCAGAGGTAAAGGGGACATTTCATCATGATAAGAGACTATTTGAAGCTATGATGGAGAAAGACATTTTTTGTTCACTCTTGTGGCAGGAGATGAATATTGTATTTTTTAAATCTGGACTTTCACTGAGGATAGAGCCCCATTACAGGTCCTGCTTCATGCAAAGACCTAGGGTTTATTTTCAAGGGGTCATGGTCTCTTCTCTGTGTGTCCACCTGTTGTGGTATTACTAAGTTCTGTCTTTATCACTCACCAGCAGGGAAGTCTGAGGATCTGCATTTACTTACCACTCATTTACAGCATAGGGACAAAGTGCTTTGGTTCTGGTGGATTTGTTTTGCTTTCTCTTGTGCTCAGAAATGCCTTTTAAGCCATATTTATTGTGATTCATCTAGCATCTAAATAATTTTCAGTGCAAGAGCCTTTTAGAATATCTAGTCTAGGGTACTGCTCAAAGAGGAAGCCTTATCTTGCCTTTCAAACTCTAGCTGCATCATTTACAAGCAACCTTGGGCAAATTAATCTCTATGATCTCCAACTTCTTCACTTATAAGAGAAGACAGTAAATTCTACTTCATAGTTTTGTGTTATATGCTACTATAGTATAACTGGTAGCTACTTATTTTTTCTGTGGTTTACATTATTAGTAAAAATTAGGGGTTAAATGTATATATATCTTGAATGAAGTAGAATCATGAAACATTCTGTTTCAGGAGTTGGAAAATGACTGCATGTAGGCTGGTCACCTGTGTTTGAAAATATTTATTGGAACACAGTGATGCCTGTTTGTATTTATATTGTCTATCACCGTGGCGTTACAATGGCAGAGTTGAACAGTTACAACAGAGACTGACACAAGTATAAAATACATAATATATAGCCTTTGAGGAAAAAGTTTGCCTATCCCTGTTGTGGTATATAGAAGCAATGAATTTTCAAGACTGAGCTCAATGCTACACCACCTGAAGACTTGTAAATATTTACATTAGAACTTGTATTATACAATGTGGCATTTAGCTTTTTGAGTTATCCACTTAGTTACTTCCCCTCTATTCCTTCATCAGCCTTCAAACTTTCCACTGTCCTAAACTCAATTTGTCCCACCAACTTCTCAAATAGGAAACTTCCCAAGCATCCTTTTTATCCATTCCTCAGATTAACCTCATCTAAGCTCATTTTCTGATGCTATAATAGAATAACACAGACTAGATAATTTATGAAGCAAAGAGATTTGACTCATGTTTCTAGATGCTGCAGAGTCCAAGAACATGGCATTGGCATCTGCTGAGGGTTATCTCATGATGGAAGTGGAAAGTGGAGGTGAGCATGGAGACAGAGTAATGGAGGCTATCTTAATCCTTTTATCAGGAGCCCACTCCTACAGTAACTAACTCACTCCAACAATAACAGTATTAATTTATTCATGAGAGTAGAGCCTCATGACCTAACCACCTCTTAAAGATCCTACTTCTTAATACTGTAACAATTAAATTTCAACATAAGTTGGGAGGAAACATTCAAACCATAGCAAACCCCTCTTGCTATATCCCTTATTTTTGATGTTCTCATGATTTTCAAATATTTTATTTCTTTTTCTTTATTTTACCTTTTTGTTTCAAACGAAAACAAAAGTCCCAAAGTAAAATAGCATATTTGTGTCCAATCAGTTTCCCAATTGTGTCAGTTCTTTTCTCAGCCAGCTATCATTCTTGAATCTGTTGACTTTCTTTTAATTTTAACTGCCACTGCTCTAGTTTACACCTTGTTTCCTCATGTCTGGATATTTTCCCTGATCTGGGCTTAGCTTCCATTCCATCATCTTATCCCACTGTAATCTTATAAACATTAAACTCTGTCTTCTTGGGGCTATTCACCATTCTTCAAATTCCTCCTTTCCTTCCACATCTTCTTGTCTTTGTTTCTATGATTATATCAGGAGGTTTATCAGCCTCTTTATTTCTCCACCCATTGGTATTTTCCTGCTCATCATTCAATACTTAACTCAAAATCTCTCTGTTTCTAGAATTCTTTCACTGTCTTTTCTAGAAGAATTCCTTCCTTCTTTCAATAACTAGTGTTCTCTCAGTACATTAGAGTGCTGAGTCTATTCTTAGTGATTTACATTAGTATTATTTAAATCTTTCTCTGCCACTAGGTTGTAATTCACCTTTGGGTAAGTGTGGGGTCTCATTCATCTTTGTGCTTATTGTGGTGCCTGGTACAGGAACCTGTTTGATAAAGGTTTGCTAAACAAAAAGGCAAGTTTAAATAGGCTCTAAAGAATTTTAATCAAACTGTGAATAATTGCTCAGAAATACTCCTTTGGGGCTGATGACACAGAAAGACAACCATAGCTACCCACACAAACACTCAGGACTCTTGGACAAAGCTATTACCAACCCTGGATGGCAAATTTTTATATCCATAAATAATCCTGAGCAAGCTGCTCTGTGAAAATTCCCTTTTCCTTTCGAGAGTGAGTAAGCCAAAGATGTTAATTGTGAAAATTCAGAGAAAAGTTGTAATCCGTAGGATGATGATTTGAAAATCTCAAAATTTGGCTAAAAATTAGGAGTTTATTCAGACAGTTTTTCTCTACTCATCTTGAACAAAGCCTCATGGTAAAATATTCAGCTAATAATTTCCCCTGTAGAGTAAATAGCATTTGGACACATACTACTTATCATTTTTACAAGGAAGGTGTCTATAAATACCATTTTAAAGAATGATCAATTCAAGGCCCATAAACATTGAAAAAAAAATTAGATCTTTTAGAAAGTCTGTAGGAATTAAGGTTAGACAAAACTTCTTTTCTGTATTAGCTCTTCTGGCTGTAAAAATAACCCCATGGGCTCTTGCAGGAGGGCTGGAAAACAAATGGTGGAGGCTATGGAAGAAGAAGATCTGAGAAAACAATAATAGAATATTTATACTCTTGGCTATCAGACCCTTAGGAGCCTCAGACATGACTCCATGCCTAGGGTAGGTTGTGGTTTTTAATAAGCTGCCTGGGGAAGGTGAGTCTAGTCTAGGGTGAATGATAGAGCTCACCATTAAGCCTAGGTGGGGTCTCAGAACCCAAGAATAACCTGCTGTCTGCTAATTTGGTTTGAACCCAGTGGATCTGATCTAAATAAAGAGTGGACTGCGCCTTCTAATAATCACAATAAAGTATGATTAAGTATAAAAGTAGAGACATTTATACAGTGCATCAAGAAATGCAACTCCACTTTTTCAGATGAGGAAATCAAAGCTGAGGGTCTTTTCAAGGTCACCCAGTCAACAAATGACAGAGCCAGAATTTGAACACTGTTCTGTTTTACTTATAATTCTATGTTTTAAGTTAGTATGTGACTCCATATTTCTGATAACGTATGTATAGGTACACATCTTTACACACACACACACAAACACACACATTATTTGCAGTATGTGGTAAAAATTTAAGTGGCTCACCACGCCTGGGGTACTCAGGAATCTCTAATCTCCATCTATGTTTAAGGAGTATGCACTATTTGACTATGCTACCTAACAAATTACTCCAAAACTTTGTAACAACAATTATTGGTTGTGCTATGTTTTCTATGGCTCAGGAATTTGGGATTGGCTTATCTGGTTGCTTCTGGCTCAAGATTTCTCATGAGGCTGTAATCTAGTCATCAACCAGGACTGTGGTCTAATACAAAGCATAGATTGAGAGGGGCTTCCACCTCCAACCTACTGATGTTATTGGCAAGCCTCAGTATTTCACCACGTGGCCCTCTTTGCAGAGTTGCTCCATAACACGGCAATGGGTTTACCATAGGGTAAGCAATCCAAGAGCAAGCAAGAACACCCCAAGATAAAAGCCACAGTCTTTCATAATCTAATCTCTGAAAGTGACATATCATCACTTCTGCCTTATTGAATTCATTAGAAGTGAGTCACTAAGTCCAGCCTTCACTCACTTGGGGAGAATTACTTGAGGACATAAATACCAGAAAGTGTGCCCCACTGGGGCTATCTTGGCAGTCTACCACAGGGGATGTTTCTAGTCTTTATCATCAGCCTCTTCTAAGACCAGTTTCCTGGGCTCAGCAGTACTTGTATTTAGGTATTGTAGAATCACTATGGCAGGCTTTAGACAGAAGTCAATGCAATGTGGCATCATGTCTTATCATCCTGAGCAGTCCTCACAGCTAGGGTTTCTTTCTGGTGACAGATCTGTTGGTAGTAAAGCATTCTGTTAAAATAAAAAAATCAAGTCATCATTATTATTCATACAATTGTCTTTGAGAAAAGCAGAGGCACAATAATATATATCTGTTTATTACACTAAATGGGGTATAAAAAATTTTGTATCCATGTGTTCTATTGTATTGGTAAGAGTAAAATTTACACTAAGAATACCAGTGTTAACATGTTCTTACTCATAAATGGGAGTTGAACAATGAGAACACATGGATATATAGAGGGGAACATCATACACCAGGGACTGTCAGGAGATTGGGGGCTAGGGGACGGATAGCATTAGGAGAAATACCTAATGTAGATGATGGGGTGATGGATGCAGCCAACCACCATGGCACGTGTATACCTATGTAACAAACCTGCATGTTCTACACATGTACCCCAGAACTTAAAGTACAATAAAAAAAGGAAGGGAGGAAGGAAGAAAGAGAGAAAGAGAGAGAAAGAAATAAAAAGAAACAAAAAAGAAAGAAGGAAAAAGAAAGAAAGTCGGGGTTGTGGCATGGCATAGGAGACTTGGGTCTGTATCCAAGCTTGAGCCCGTATCCTGTTGTGTAAACATAACATTTAATCTCTCTGGTTCTCAGTTTCCTTATATGTAAAATGAGATGGTTAAACAAGAGCAGGGTTCAACCAAAAGCCTTCAGGGAGCTTTAGGAAGCAAGTAATGGGAGAGTAAAAAGACCAGCTGTAGCACAAAAGAGAGTAAAGGAACTGTGAGAAGTGGAGTATCCACAAGCTATCTGAAGAAGACTACTAAAAGTACAAAAATTAGCTGGGGTATGGTGGCATGCACCTGTAGTCCCAGCTACTCGGGAGGCTGGGGCAGGAGAATCACTTGAACTCGAGAAGCAGAGGTTATAGTGAGCTGAGATCATATCACTGCACTCCAGCCTAGGCAACAGAGCAAGTCTCTGTCTCAAAAAAAAAAAAAAAAAAAAAGAGACATCAGACCATTATTGTCATAGGGAGACATGGGCACAGTGTTTCTGGTTCTTTTGACTTTTCAAAAGAAGTTGAAAATCCAGGCCTTTTGTAACATTTTTTATTTTAAACTTTGTATAGGCCAAACAATATTCAGTCTATGAGTAGTCATACTGAAATTCCTAAATGAGCATATTTTTCATTTAACAATATGAACTTAGGAATGAATCCTATAATATATAGCATATTAATTGCATACACTGGGAAAGCATTTTTTTAGGCGAAGTTGTTGTAGGTACACATAATATTCTTTGTCTTCCTTTAGGTGGTTTGTTTTTCCAACATTCCAATTGGTTTAGAAAAATCTACGTTTCTGTTCCAAGGAAATCAATAAAGAACCATTAATGTGAAAGACACTTCTCATTTCATTTATATTTGACCCTTAGTGCTGCTGGAAAAATAGAATAGGAACCACAAAATGAGAAATTTAAATGAATCTTGATGCTATCTGATAGGAATCTTTACCACCTCAGGTCATGGACTCAGTGAGAACATCTATCTAATACTTGTTAAAATTAAGTCATAAATTATATTCATAAAGATTTTTATAAATAACCTCATGCAGGGTCAATGTCAACAGAAGAAATTAGAAAAGCAATTGAGGAGTCCTGATGAATGAGCTCGTGGGCCCTGAAATTGACGGCGTGATTGCCAGGACCCAATTTTTATCTAATAAACACGCAAATGCCATCGTTAATATTGACACAGGGAAGTTAAATGGAGATACTCTCTATGATAAAATGTCATCCTGGAAGAATTAATATGAAGATCATGAGTTTAAATACACAGAGGAGACATAAAGTGGAAAATTCTGGGCCCTGCAAATTGTGAAAGTGATAATTGGAAGGTAGCTATCTCTACAAGGTTCTATACATTTTGTTTCTTTTGTCTTTTAAGTTGGTTAGATGGAAAGGACTGCTATTGTACTAATTTCGGGGTAACTATTGTCTTCATCACCAATTTCAGGTTTCAGAAAAAGTGCATCTATTTCCAAAGAAATATATTGCCATTTCTGCCTTTCCATCAGCTGCAGGCCCCTTACTTCTGGCCCTGCAGGGAGGACAGTACACAATACAGATCTAGTGACTTATGTTTCAGGACCAGAGTTGTCTGGAGTCCTGTCCAGATCCTTCTTATTAGCTCTGCGGCCTTGGGTAAGTTGCTTAACATCTTTCCGCCTTTGTTTCCTCATCTGTCCGTTAGGGATAATCCTCACACATGAGATTCAAGATTAAATTAGTTGATGGATATAAAGTATATAAAGTGCTCATAAGACACAATATACCTAACAAACAGTTAAGTGTTCAATTAACTTCAGCTATTACTATTATTACTGCTTCTTCCTAATGCATTTGCTAACCTCAGAACACGTCTCTTTCTTGCTGCATTTGCTGTATCTCCAAGGTGCTTCTGTTTTACTGGCTCATGTTTTCTGGCTAGTTCTCTTCCATTACTATGTATTGTTTTTTGTGATGTGTGTGTGTGTATGTGTGTGTGTGTGTGTGTGTGCACGCGTGTGTTTAGGATTGAATCTACAGCAAGCAATTCCTGGTGCCAAACTTACTTGAAAGTTCCCGTTTGTGCTTAAGAAGGGTTTTCAATGGTGAAAATGTCTTACAGATAACAGGTACCTGTCAACCTTAATAGACAGAAGGGCTCCTGGATGTGTTTCCAGGGAGATGGACTACCACAGACCTCCGTATGCAGGCACCAAGATTCTGATAAGAGGCTACCACCACTGATTTGGATCTTAGTATGGAAAATTTTCCAGCTTTCTCTCTGCAGGAAGGGAGCTACACTCACTTCTCTTTCTAGATTTTGCTTATGTTTTACTGTCTTTACAAAATGTTTCCAGAGTCATCATCTTCCAAGAAGAATTGACCATTTTCTCCTTGGTGCTGCCACTGCATCCTACACCGACTTTGGTGACTAACATGGCATGGGACTCATGCCATTTTAGTGTAAGCTTTCGTGCCCATGTCTGATCTCCTCTATATATGAATCCCTGGAAGGCAGGTATCTCCAGTGCTAAAACCAGGCCTGGCATAGAATAGGCCCTTGGAAAATGCTTCTTGAGGGAAGATGAGGAGCAGGTAGGCTTCCAGGAAAATGGCTCTGTTGGTGAGGAACCTTGATGCAGGAACATTCATTTGTTCATTCAAACTGGATCAGGTTACGTTCAGACATCATTTTTTTTAAGGAAGACTTCTTTGTGAACACCAAGAAGTAACTCCCAGGAAGGGTACTGTCACCTGGACTTGGTGCAGCTACCTTTAACAACATTTGAATGGGGTTATCTATCTCAAGCATAAAGTCACACACACAGACATACAATAATGTACAGATATGTAGAAGAGTATTGGAATCAGGTTTAAAATACCAAACTCATACCAACATATTCCATGGTATGCTGAACTCCTTGGCCAGGAGGTTAGCATTTCATCTGGCCTTACTAAGGATCTTTTTGTTCTTGGATCCCTGGGTTTTGAGTCTTTAACTCATTTGGTTACCTCTGAGTCTCATGCCAGTCCTCTGGTATGGAATCCTCCTTGTGTCTGAACTAATATTTTCAATGTAGACAGGTCTCATCCACTTGGCCTATAAGCACAGATGTAAATTCTTCTAGGTTTTCCAATTTGATTATGCTGAGTATAGCAACTACATTTCAATGGTCATTGCTATTTTTAGAACCAATTGTTATTACAAAGTTAAGTTCAAAAAGTTAAGAGATGACCCAGAAAGTCCTAGCCTTCTCATACCTTCCTGTGCCTTCTGAAGTAGATGTGATTTCAGTTGGGTATAAAGAATATCTTTCAGGTTGACTGATGACTGCAATATTATTTGCTATTCAAATGTCCTCTTTCCTCTTTGTTTTCTGTCTATCACCACAAATGTCTCCTGATGACACTAGCTGAGGTCAAAGCTGTCTGCTCAGGATTCTGTTACAATATCTTGGCTGAATATAACATATTTGGACCCTTGTGAATTAACTCTTTCATGACAGTCACATATGGTAATGTAGTTTTGGTATAGACTTGATATTTAACCAAGCAACTGTCCAGTGAAACCTTTTACTATTTGCGTAGAGCAAGAAGATTAAGAGAAGAAAGTGAAAAGGCAGTGTGATACAGTAGGAAGAGTATGAATTAGGGTTATATGGATCTGACCTTGAACTCTAGGCCCATTTCTAAGCCACGTGATATCAGGCAAGTTATTTAACCTCTGTGAACCTTAGGTTTCTCATCAGAGATGTGGAATTAATAAATAGTGCCTATTTCATATAAGTATTGAGTATTAAATGAGATTATACAAATTATATGCAAGTAAATGTTAGCCTAAAAAATAAAACCCGTCAAATCATTGAGGCCTCTGTCTGAATTAGGTGATCAGATTCTTTCTACTCTGAGAGCAAGCTTGAAATGAATTTAAATAAGGAGCAAGTGCAAGTAACAGAAAGATCTAGAGACTGCAGTAAGATTGAAGAGCAGAGGGGACTTTAGGACAGGGATTACCCTAAAGAAAAGAAAAAATAGTGGAGCACTGCCACTTTGTCATAGACCTGGAGCTAGGCTGTCTACCCATATTATCTCATTCCATTTTGAAACCTTTTGAGTTATGCATTCAGACAATTGTACAAATGAGAAAATTAGGGGGTCCCACAGAGAGGGGAAATGATTTGGGCATTCTGTCACAGGGAAATGATAAAGCTTAAATGACTGAATAGAGATTGACTCTGAGGTTCACAGGCTGAGTTGTAACCCTTTTCCAGGGAGGAAGCTGAGGAGAGTGCTGTGGTGGAGTTCACGGGTTGGCCAAAACCAGCTTAATTCTCACTATTTCAGAAACAGCAGTTTATATATAAGACATGATAACATTTGATCCCCAGAAAAAGTCCACAGAAAAATTTTCACCTTTCCAAGTGTTTTAAGAGACAGAGGATTTCTTGGATGATTTAAGAGACAGGTTTTGTTGGTTTTGATTTTGTTCTTTCCTTTTCAAAATTGACCAAAAGGAAATTGTAAGGCCAAGACGTAGTCAGGCACTTGGTCCTTTTAAAATGTTGCTTGATGCTAGCTCCACCACCCACCAGAATGCCACTGGATTTAATGAGTCCCTAATGCATCCCAGGCACCGTGCTAGGCCCTGGAAACACACGGGTGAGCAAGGCAGCATTGCCTTAGCCCCACAGAACTGTCACTCAAGATGAGAAGACAGGCCCTGAATTATTATGCAGATAATTCTAATTACAATAATGAGAAGAGCTACGCCAGAAGAGTAAAGATTATTAAGATAATAATATCAGGAAGAATAACCTACATGGCAGTAGGGAAGATCGTCAAAAAAGCTGCCCCAAGGCTGTGACATTTTAGTGGAGTCCTGAAAGGAGAGTAGAATTTATGCAGCAGAAAGGAAGAAGCTCTCCAGGCAGGACACACGCTTGTCTGGCATCTGGCATATTGCTTTTTGACCTTCTTCTTCTTTTTATTCTTTTCTTTTTAATATTTGCTCATGCTTTGATTTTGGTACCAATCTCACTTTACTCTGAGCATCTTCCATTTCAGACGGAAGGTAATTGTTTCAGGCTTCAATCGGTGACTATCCTTGGCCTTTCTCCCTGGTTTTAGAACTAATTCACAACTCCTTTTATATTGCCTTCTATATGCCTCTCAATTTTTGCTTTCCTCTCTCTGCCTTGTGTTTGCACATTTAAATGAAAAGAGATTTTAGAAAAATATATTTTTCATCTTAGAAAATGCTAGTTGTGTTGGAGAGTGGTTCTCTGAGATGCAGAACAAATTTAAATTGCATCTCCTATTTGATGCAACTGCTTGTGAACATAAGAAAATAGCATCCATTTATTAAGGAAGCCATGTGCAAATGCAGAGCATGTTTGCAAAGGCTTATTATAGCACAAGAGGCAATTGCTGCTTTGTTTGTTTGGTTTGTGGCTAAGTCATTACAATGCTCCTCTTCCAGAAAATAAATATATGTATACTGAGATGTCTTTGGCAGAATAACTACTCCCATTTTATTTAAAGACAATCCAAATTTTAGAAAACCATTACTGTCATGGACATTGCTTATTCTGAGCTGTCCAGCATCCATTTTATCTACACTTAGAAACATCACCCCAATATTATTTGTATTATTGTATTGAAGTACTACTGACTGCTACACTGCATAACTAGTAAAACTAAGCCTAAGAAAGATGTACTTCTTATATGTTAGTCTAAGGTGCATGATCCCAGCAGGGTGACTTCTACTTATTCATTCAGAGAGCCCTGCTCCTTCTATCCTTCTTGGCTCTGCTCTCTTCTAAATTTTCACAGTGCTCTAATTTTAGCTGGCAGATGGAAAAATACAGAAAGGATCCCGTGTGAGAAGATGGTATCCCATAGGCAAGGCTTTTATGCCATTGGCCAGAACTCAGTCACATTACAACACTTAGCTGCAAGAGAAACCAGGAAATGTATTCTAGTTGTCTGTGTGTGATAAAAAGGAAGTACTGGTCTGTGCTATAGATATCTAACTCTTCCCCATGTTTCAGAAGATACTAACTCCATCAAAAAAAATATGAAGCACGTGACTCAATCCTTACCTAATCTAGTCAGAGATAGGCACGTGACCTAAACTAGTCCAATCAAACTAGAACTCCAGACTTTTGTTTGGCAGTTGGGTTGCATGCTTATTCCTGTTGGAGAGAAACAAGGAAACACACAGCTCTATGGCAGCCGTCTTGAGATGGGAGATGGATGACAGTAGGTGCCTCAGAGATTGAAGACAACACCTTTTGGCTGGGTCCCAAAATGGAATCAGAGAAACTAAGTTGGGATTATTGTTTAACTGTCGGGTCAAGTATTTCCTAAAGCCATATCTAGCGTTCCAGTCAAATGAATCAATTAATTCCTTTATTTTCCTTGTTTAATTCAGTTTGAATTAAAGTTTCTCTTCTTGAAAACTTGTAGTCTTACAGATGGCATCCTAAGTGTATAATTTCCCAAAGACATTGAAAATATATACTATTTATGTGACTTTATTTGGGACACAGTTTAATTGGAGAAATGGACTGTTTCTTAATTTAAGGCATCATAGTTACATCTGATTATGCACTCACTAGTTTAACCAAGACTTTATATGGTATGTCTATTGTGCCTTTTTAACCCCATCTGGGGCAGTTGCTATTATAAACACTGAGTTCTTCACTGTCCACTTCCTTGAATTCTTCCTTATTTGCAATATTGGTCATTCCACTATTTAAACTCATATCTCTAAATACATTGTGTTTTAAACAAAAGCTAGATTGGGGCAAGGATCAAACTTGTCTCATGGTTTGCACACATGTGGGTAAGAGCATTCAATGTTTTTACTCAGCACTTCCTGAGGGCTACAAATTAATGTGATTGTACATTGAAATCTGTTTATAAATGCCCTGGTAAAACACAAACATTTTCTTCAGTCCCCAGGAAATTCTGAAAGTCTTCTTTGTTACTATGACATTACACATTTTCAAACTTTTGTCTTTGAAGAGTGAGCAACTAGCCAGAGGAGGCATAGCTTATTTTATTAAGTAGGATATATATTTGCTTTTATCATTATTATTATTTTTTGTAGAGATGGGGTTTCACCATGTTGCCCAGGCTGGTCCCAAACCCCTGTCCTCAAGAGATTCACCTGCCTCAGTCTCCTATAATGCTGGGATTATAGGTGTAACCACCGTGCCCAGTAGTAAAATAGATTTTAGTTCAAGCAAAAGAGAAGTTTATTTCTCATTCACAGAGATATTCGATCTGGTATTGTGGCTCTGAAAATTCTTCAGGGATTTTCTATTTTGTTGCTCTTATATCAATCAGGATGTCACTCTTGTTCACTCACCATCAAGTCTGAGTTCTAGCTAGGTGATGTTGAAAATAAGAGGAGGGAGTCTTAGTTGGAATAGGCTGGATTGGGCTACAGTACTGATCATATTCAAATTACTGGTGACATATTTTGCTCATGTGACATGTTTGTCATGAGCCACCGGGGATTCTGCTTCACGTTACTCTCACTGAGGGACACCAGCTGATGAACCTTCACCATCTGGAGCCTTTCTGGGACCTGTAGTGGGAGAAGGACAAGGTGGGCAGTGTTGCCTCAGCAGTGAAATGACTTTGTGTTCTACCTGCTGCCCAGAATGGATCATAGGGCTACTCCTAACTTCAAAAACTCAGGAAGTACAGTCCTACAGTGGAATGCACATGAGCAGCTCTAATGACTACCACAGAGGGCATGTCCCTTCAAAGCAAAACCTGGAAACTGAACATATAAATTATCCTCACATGCTATGGTCAGAACCCAGGTGCATGGTTATACTTAGCCAAAAAGGAAGCTGGTAAATGTAGTCTTTATTACTGTTACAGTGGTTATGGTTTCCAGCATTTCATTTGTATTGTTTATTAGAGTTTTCCTCTCTCCTAGCACATTACCCTGTTCTTACATTTCATCTTTTCCCTTTATGGCCCTTAGCATATTCGTCATAGTTATTTTAAGTGTTTTGATAATTCCAAAATCTCTGCCCTATCTGGGTCTGGTTGTGTTGCTTGTTTTGTATCTTTATTTTGCATTTCTTTCTTAGCTTTTAGTATGACTTATTTTCTTTTGGTTGAAAACCAGACATGATGTATTGGGTAATAGGAACTGAGGTAAATAGAATTTTACTGTGAGTTTTTATGTTTATCTGGCTGATAATTTTGCTCTGTTTACTGTTTGCTCTAGCTGTAGGTGCTTGAGGCTTCAATTTCCTTTTTGTCTCCCTGGTTGTCTTTGGGTTTCCCTAGGTACACCTTCTTAAATAGTGTGTTAGCTTCATAATTCTTCTAGTTGTAATTTTCAGTCATTGTACTGGAAACTTGTCAATGCAGTGCAGAAGTGTGAGAAGAGGAAAGCGTTCTATACCTCTATGATTTGCTCTCAGTCTTTTAGTCAGCACAGCCCTTCGGTGACCTTTAGAAGTGCTTCTTTTGTTTGTTTGGTTTTTGGTTTTCTTATGTAGGTGAGACAGAAAGTTTAGAGAGGGGCTGGAGCTGGATGCTTCTCTTCTCCCACATAAGTTAGGCTCTGATAAAGTAGTTTTCCTTAATGGCAGGAAAAGAAGAGAAAACTTTGGGTGTATTTCAAAATAGTTTCTTTTCCCTTGGGCATATTTTGAAATAGTTACTTTCCCCCTCTCCCTGCTAGAAGCAAAAAAAGAATTTGCTCTGATCTTCACCATCAGAACTTGGTGAGGTTCCTGTAGATGCAACTTATGAAAGTTTGTGGTCCTTTCTAAGGTAGGGAGCCCAGGAGACATTAATTCTCAGGTTATTCCACATTTGGCTTTCAGCATTTTGTCAATTGCAGTTTAAATATTCTTACCCATTTCTGGCTCCATTAGCTTTTTCTCCTGGTAAGCTGTGATTCTCTGTATTTGTCTGTCTCTCCAGTTTTTTGAGTCATGGTTTGCTTGTCACCTCAATTCTCTGATAGATCTAAGAGAAGTTCATTTCAGTTCAATTTTTTTTTTCTATCTTTTTGAAGACAGGAGTGATGACTTCCAAGTTATTTACATGTCAAAGTGGAAATCTACCTTTAATGGTGTGTTTATCACTAAAGTAATGTTGACTGGTAAATATGGTCTCATTCCTGGAATAACAATATTTCAGCTAACAATTTAGTACCATTACTATATAATAAGATGGGGAGAATGGATATTGGGGGATGTGGCAGTCTCAGACATACCCACATCATTGGGCCCACAGTGAGAATACTGCAGGGCTTTGGTATCTGTGAAGGACCCACAAAACACCCATGAGTGGACAAATCAGCATTTGGAATCTACTACACACAGAAAGTCCCAATGCTGATTTACAGCTGTGCCAGGAAAGTTAGAACTTTCTTTCTCTTCCTCCTACAGCTGCAACTCTGGAGAGCCATTGACAGTCTGAGTGGACAAGAGGAGCAGAGATGAGGCAATACAAAAGCTAACTTTGTCTTATTCTCCAGTGGGCATGTGGGAGAGGCTTTTTCAATGAGATTTGTAGTTTTAATATTATAATAGACAAAGCCTTTTATTACTGGCCTGTGACCAGAGGACAATTGAGCTACTAGAAGAGCCACGGAAGCTGTGGCAGAGATTGCCAGGTGCCTACTGATTCTCCCTTTCCTACTTTGTGACAGACTTGAATTTTCAACTAGGCACATTGTAACCTACCTAAAAAACAAACATACAAACAAACGAAAACAACCCCCTAAAACCCAAAACCTTATTCTGCCTTCTTTGAAGCTAGATGTGGCCAAGCTTCATATAGCTAAATTTCTGGACGATAAAGCTTTAAGCAGATGTGTTGTGTTGCACTTCTGGTAAGTATTTTTAAGTATTCCTTTCCTTTCATTTTTCTCCATCCTACTCCTTGAATGTGGCTGTTGTCAGCCGAATCTCCTGCAGCCATTTTGGACCATGATAGGGTCACACTTGAGGTAGGGGGAGCAATGTGCAGTCCTTTAGAATATAAAGTTGCAATACCAGCTTTGGACATTTCACCCAAAGGGTGGCTTTGTATGAGACGGAAATAAGCTTCCATCTCATTTAAGCTACTCATTTTTAGGGTTTCTGTTTCTCCTAATAAAAAGCTTAATTCTAACTGACGTAAAACCCATTCAAGATTATATGCAGTGAGGAGAAAAATAGTTCTACGGAGGTAACACGAGGAGAGAAAAATGGTTCCATGAGAGAAGGTTTACAGGTCTGCAGTGTTAGAGAGAATAAAGATGATTTTTCTAGAGGTTAGGTCCTTCTGTAAACCAGTTACAAAATAAGAAACTTACTCCTGAACGAGGTCTCTTACACAAACCAAGAAAGAAAAGGTAAGCTGTGTTAGCTCAGGTCCTTTGAGAAGTATATATAAACACAGGATATTATATGCCATGATTTTATATGCAAAGAAATACCTGTATGAGGGAAAATAATGTGGGAGCCCAATAGGACTGAGAGAATCATCAGACTGCTATGCAAGTATAGCTTCATGTAGAGAGAAAGGGAGAATGTTGGATGGAAGCATCCCAGATTTTCATGAATTGAAGAAAGCCTGGGCAAAGCCACCAAGGAAACCTGGAGCCAAAGCTGACCTTGGAAGAATTGTGTGTCTCCTAGAAACAAGTCTGTCTTAATATCCTGCCACAGACAGCTACTGACTGAGGGCATACCTAGGCACAAATCCTGAGACTTTAAGAGCTCAGCAGCTAGAACCCTTGGCAATTGTACTCGCTAAACTGGGTGATCTGTAAAGTGCATTCTCATGGCCACCACAGAAAATAAGAGTAGGCATCTCCAAATGGTAGGTGCCTAGATGAACACAGTAGGCTGCTATGTAAGGGGAACAGACTCCTGGAGGGGTGGCTGGACTAGCCTACATGTAACAGGATCAAATTCAACCACCAAGATTTCCTGCAAGAGGGTAAATAAGCACGTGAGTAATGTCAACTCAGGAGGCGCTTTGAGCAGAGGCAAAAAGACCTTGTTGTGGAAGGAAACACAGACTGCAAGGCCCTATGCAGAAGTCAGATGCACTCAGTATCAGCTGCAGTAAAACAAGGCTGGCTGCAGTTTCTGTATCACATGAGCCACTCGAACCATCACTGGATTTGCCAAGATTTTAAATGTACAGTTGAGAGTTTTGTAATGGTAAAGGTAAGATGATGCATAAAAGTCATCTTAGAGATTTCTCAAAGAGTTGCATGTATAAAAATGATAATATATGATATTAGGGGATTCAGAGATAAAATTATTTTAATAATTATAAATTTATTTTTAGGGTTTCATGATTAGTTATATATTTTGTTGCGTGATGATTTAAAGTTTTTAGTTTAAATTTTAAAATTGTGTTAAAATTTCAATCAAATTTTAAAATTGTGTTAAAATTTCAATCAAATTTTAAATGTAGACTTTATTTAGGATTGCACCATAATTTAGAACTTTAACCTAATACAGAGGGCATGCTACCTGATGAGTCTTGTTCTGTTGAGGAATCTAGAGAATATGATGTTCATGACTTTGATGCTGTTCGTACACTCTGGTTTTTCTGGGTCAAAAGGTTTGATATTCAGACTTGCTTTCAGACAGGTTATTGGGCAAATGATCTACAGATAGCACTGAGTCTCAGATTCTGCTCCCCCTACCCTCCCATAGCTCTTTCAATCAGGAGATATGTAACTTCTCCAAGAATTCTGGTAGCTATGTTATATCAACTCTATAATTGAAAAAATGGTCAATATTACCATAAAACACTGATTCCTCTCTATTATAGCTACAAAAGATCTTCGGTTTCTTGTAGATATTTATAAATATCTGTTAGTTAAATGAGTGAGTGTATGTTTCTTATTCCAATTGATATAGATTGACTTTTATGTGTATTTTCAATAATGATTGTTATTCGATATCCCCCTATGGTTTGCTAGTTTCTCTGAAGGCAAATGTGGTCTATTCTTGTGTTATTATAAAGAAATACCTAAGTGCGTAATTTATAGGAAAAGAGGTTTAATTGACTCATGGTTCTGCAGTCTGTACTTAAAACAGTGATGACATCTGCTTCTGGGGAGGGCTCAGGAAACTTTTACTCATGGCAGAAAGTGAAGCAGAAGAAGGCACTTCACAGGGTGAAAGCAGGAAAGAGAGAGTGGGAGGAGAGGTGCCATATACTTAAATGATTAGATCTTGTGAGACCTCACTTACTATTGGGAACACACGACCAAGCCATGAGGGATACACTCCCATGAGCCAAACACCTCCCACCAGGTTCTACCTCCAACATTGGGGATTACAGTTCAACATGAGATTTGGTCAAGACATCCAAACTATGTCAGCAAGGGCTAGGTACAGCGTCATAAGCTCAAAGAAGTTATGCCCTGCAAGGGTTAAGGAAGAAACACTAGACAAGACATCATAAATCTTTAGTTCTTCTGTTGACTCTATCAAGAATATTTATTCTAATTAACATTTGTTGCATGCTTAAAATATGCTAGGCACATTACATGCAGTATCTTATTTAGCTCTCACAGTAAAGCTATGTAGAAGGTACAACAGGAGTGCCTAATGATACCTAATATTCCACCAGGATTTAGTGAGGTTTTCTCCTTCTCTGGCACACTGCTAGACACCATCTCTCAGCCCCCTTGTTTGAGGGAGTGGGTATAACTATTCCCTTTCATGGATGAGGAACACAAGTAATATGAGTCACCTCCTGTCAATGTGAATAAGTGCTCTTGGGCTTTCTCCATACATTCTCTTCTCTGTCCCCTGCCTGCAAGCAGAGATGGGGCCCAAGAAAATGATGACAAAAGTTAACATTATTAGCTCCATTTTATGGATGAGACAAGCTGAGACTAGAGAGATCGAGTAACTTTTATAGAACAGGCAAGTGTTAATGCCAGGATTTGATTACGTGGTTTTGGTTTAACTCAGTACATCTTCATAGCCACTGAGTGTACAGCCAGCCATGCAAACTTGAGTCACTGTGGCTAAGTCTCCATCTTTTCAGCCATAAATGGAGATATTAAGATTGTCTTACGGCTATGCTATGGCGATTAATGAGTTAACACATGAAAAAAATCTAGAAAGAACACAGCACAGAATAAGACAAAATAGTAAAGAGGTGTTTGTGTGCACGTGCACACGTGCCTGTACGCACAAGTGAGCTAGCGTGCATTTGGAACCTTGTCACATCAAGGCTGATTTTAATAAATGGACCATGGTTGAGGCCTGATAATCTCTTCATCACTCAGGGATTTCTATTCAGTGACATTTGTTGGATAGGATTAGACCTGTTGTATGAAATATGCCTTCCATCTAAGGAGACTGTTTGGATACTAATTTGCTCACTTGCTTCTCAGCAACCATGAACAGGGAGAGAGGGTCAGGCAATTCCTCAAGCAGTTTTATGGCAGCATCTGTTCCTGGGTCCTAGAGGGAGCTGTGTTCAGTTCTTCTCAGAAGAAGGAAAAGCAGCCAGGCTTAGAATGGCAGAGTGGGAGGCGGGGAGCAAATGCATAGCGGGGCAGGACCCTCCTGAGCTTCACTGAACTTCAGGAAAATGCCATCAAGATCATCATCCAAAGCAAAAGTGATTCAGATTTCTATATGGAATAAAAACATTTCAAGGTGACATGGTATAGAGGACCAAGAGTCAGAATTGCGGGGTTTTAGCCTTCGATTGAGCTAATCTTTGACTCTGGTGAACTTACTTTCTGTAAGCCTCAGTTTTCTTATCTATAAAATGGAGATAACATTGACTCCAACTATCTACCTATAATTGTTCTGAGGATAGAATGTGGCTATGCCTATGAAGACAATCTGTAAGTGCCAAACAATTTTATGAGTGTGAGTCCTTGTTGCAGCTGTGACATCTTCATGACACCTAAGTGGATATGAATACAGGGAAGACTTCCTGCAAGGGGTAACTTCTCGAGTCCTGAAGGGTGAGCAGGTGATATGATCTGGAAAGCACATAAAATGATCTGGGGAAGACGGGGAAAGAAAGGCATTCTGGGTAGAGGGACTACCATGATCAAAGTTGAGATAAGAAAAAGCACTCTGCAGCGTGACACCATAAGCAGTTTGGTGTTCTTGGGATATGACAATGTGTGTGTGTGTGTGTGTGTGTGTGTGTGTGTGTGTGTGTAGGGGGGGTGGAAAGATAAGGATAAAATGTTAAGAAAGTTTGATCAAGAATGGAAATATTGAAGGTTTTTTTTTTTTTGACAGGTTCTCACTCTGTTGCCCAGGTTGGAGTGCAGTGGTGCAATCATGGATCACTGCAACCTCTGCCTCCCAGATTCAAACAATTCTCATGCCTCAGCCTCCTGTGTAGCTGGGGTTACAGATGTGCACCACCATGCCTGGTTAGTTTTTTTGCATTTTTAGCAGAGATGGGGTTTCACCAACCAGGCTGGCTGCAAACTCCTGGCCTTGAGTTGATCCCCCTGCCTCTGCCTCATCCCAAAGTGCTGGGATTATAGGCGTCAGCTATGAAGGGTTTTAGGTGGATGGGGTTGGGTGTGTGGCTGGGGTTGTTGGAGGCTATGTTAGGAGAAATACTGTTGGAGTAACTTTTGTGGGAGATACTGAGAATCTGAACTGTGGTCGTAGCTGGGATCAAAATTTTTTTAAAGAAAATCAAGAGGTATCTTGAATGGAAAATCAATGTCCCTGGAAGAGGGAAAGGTTATTATTAGATTCTAGTTTCCAGTTTGGACAATGGGGCTGGTGGTTTTGTCATCAAATGAGAGGGAAAACTCAGGAAGCAATTCAGATTTACAGGAAGACAGTAAATTCAGTATCGTGTTTATTGAGTGTGAAGTCAGACTGTATGTCACTCGGGTGGGATGCCAGCAGGCATTTAGAAACCAGTTGAAGAGAACTTGTGGCTCTGTCCCAGGCACGGCCAGATCTTCCTGGGCATGTGCAGGTGGACTGGATCCAGTTGGGGACAGGTTAGTAACTGTAAAGTGAGGAATTTTCATTCTTTAGAGCAGACACTTCTTGCTGTCCGTGGCAGCTGTAATCTAGATATGGTATTCTCTCAAACTCTCCACCCTTAATTCCAGATAGCATCCTTGTGAATAAAAAGTGAAAAATCAAATGTGAGGTTCTACATCCCATAGCAGCAAAGAGCTCTGGGCAGGGAGTTGCGAGTCTTGGGTTTAAGTTCCTACTGTATTTCTGATTAAGTCAGTTCACCACATGGATCTCTTCTTTCTTATCTTTTCAAGGGTGAATTTGGAATTACTGACTTCACGTTTTCTTGAATACTTGAGAACAGCAGGTTCTCTACAATAATTTTTTTCAAGTCTTGAGGTTTTTGTGAACGATCTACACTGTGTTTCTGTTTCATGGTACTGACTTTCAACTCTGAAATTAGTAAAATATAAAGCAATAATCTGTCTTAAATAACAAAAAAGCAAAGGTGCAAAATTAAATTACTCTGCTGCTAGAAACTTGTCATAAATCTGCACACAGCACCCCTCTGCTACCAGATTTCCATTAACCCAGAGCTCTCATAACCAGCCCTGCACACACTGCATAACCTTAGAGTAGGGATCTAAGTTTACGCCCTCGGTATGTTGATTGATATTCAGCAAGCTTGCCTTGAGGCAATGTGAAAATCCAAAGTCATCAAAGACAGAGGAAATTATGTCCAGTCTAGTTTCAAAGGTGAACGGTATTGCTTTCACATGATTTGAAAGTCATTAATCTATGTGTGGTTTATACCAGGGCTCCCTGACCTTTTAGTGAAGAGAATTTTTTAATTTCCGTAAGACAGACTTTTTGATTAACCAGAACTTCCTTCCCCCCCTTCCAAATATATTAGATAACAGGGTTTCATATTTACTTATGAGATCCATGGCTATCTTCAGCTTAATTTGATGCCCATCTGATGTTAAGCATAGGGAAAGATGAATCTGATCTTTGAGGAACAGTGGGAAGGCCTCTGGATGAAAAGTCAGGAGACCCAAGGTTAAGTCATAGCTCTGTCACTAATATGCTGTGTGGCCTTGGACACACATTACTTTGCTTTCTGGGCTTCAGTTTCATTATCTGTGAAATTAGATGGATGCAGTAGATAATCTTAAGGTTCTTGCTGTTCTAAATTGGCATAAGTATCTGTTTTCTAACGCTTCAGTTAAATGTAATTTTATTACAGTATTTTGCATACAGGCTTATATCTAATCAGCATAATATTAGATCCGTTTTATAACAACAACAACAACAACAAAACTGAGACCTGGAAAGAATGAACACTTTATTAATGGCAGAGCCAGAGTTTGAATTCCAGTGTTGTTTCCTACACATGTTGTGTGGCTCTCATGAGCACAGAGCTGGGTGGCCGACTGGGGCTTTGAGAACAAGATGCTTTGAGTGCCACTCTCTCCTGAGAGGGTGATCTATATTTCAGTGTCTTTCTCAGTTTAAGGAATGCTCTGCACTGCTTTTTCGTGGCTTTTGATTGTTGCTTTCAATCTTTCTTGGATCAAATCATGTCTCCTGGCAGTTGTGATGCTGTAATATGAGGATCAGATCTGCCTGCCTGTCTCAATAGCTGGCAATTTATCTTGGTATTTTTAGGAGCCTCAGATAAAGGTAATATAAATATAATGAAAGAACGAATTTCTTTCTGACACTTCGTGCCATTTGTATGAGAGAATGAAAATCTCCTTTAAAAATGTTGTTTTTAAAGCAGTATTTCTCCAAATGTGTTCTCTGGATGTAACTTGGTGTTACAAAACTATCAAAGCATTGTAGTGACCAAGTGAATTTAGGAACTCTTAATGGTAATTCTCAGAACCTTTAAAACAGTAATGTTCAATTTGAATTTAAAAGAGGAGAAAACATATGTCTTTTTCCCACCCATAGTTAACTACAGAATCTCCCCCAGGCTGTCTTCCTAACCCGACACAAGAATACTATAGGCTTCCTTTCTAATGAACTGACTGTGTAAATAGTGGTTGAAAGTACTGTGTGCCAAAAGGTAGGGTAACTACCACTTATTAGCCACTCACTATGTACCAAGTACGTTTACAAATATTATGTATCTTTTTCATCTTTATGAGGTGGTCTTTTGATCTATATTTGTATGTTGAAGAACTCGAGGTTCAGGTAGGTTTGGAAACAGTTTGTAGGGGTGTAGCCTATGGTCAAATCTACATCTGTCAAGTCCCAGCTGTTCCCTGCACTTCACTGTGTGTATTAAGGTGATGTAGCAACAGTGATCCAAGTCTTTGAGCTAAGAGCATAGTATTCTCTGGATCACTCTGACTGCATTGAAACCTGTACACAGCCAGCTCAAGATAACATGGTGGCTCATCACTAGTGATCTTTCCTACCCATTACTCTTTTTTTCCTGCTATCTTGGGATTTCTGTAATGGTTTCCTTGAAACCAAAACAAAAAGTATTGTTTTTCTGAGTCTATGCCTTGATTCATAACAGTACATCTTCCAACATTTGGTTCCTTTTGAATGGAAATTTTCCCAACAGACAGGAGAAAGCCTAAGTGTGTGGCAATGTAATAAGTTGCTATTGGTGTCCACATCTTGGATGGATGCATTCCCATGACATCTGAGTTATGTGCAGTGTTTTGTTTATGTTGTTTGTTTTGTGACAGAGTCAGTGGTAGCTGTCTGGAAAGAATGAAGGCATTGGAGTCCAGCAGTTTACCATGTGAATTCCAGATCCAGAACTTACTTATTGTGAGGCCCTGGACATGTTATTTATGTCCCTGACTCTCAGTTTTTTCACCTTTCTTGCAAGGTAGTTGGAGGATTGTATTAGATGATACATGCACGATCGCTGGTACATGGTAGAAGTTCAATGAATGGTAAAAATTTTTGCTATTATTGGGTCTTACATTCCTGGGCCCTTCCTTTATATATCAGAATAGCTCTTCTTTGCTGCCCTTAGTGAAATGGAAATCAAAGGAATCTTCATGATTATTCATGGTGGGGAGAGTCATCTGGTGGTCTGTAATCTTCTCTGGATCTCCTCTTTTGACAATGAAAGAGCAAGTTCTTAACCAGGTGATATAGCAGGATATAAGCACTCCTGACACTTTTCTTCCATGGGCTGAGCATAATTGAAGTTTTTTGTAGGTTTAACCTAAAGCTCTTCTTCTACTAAAAGATGTAAATGGGTAACATGCAATCAATTTCAAAGCCCAGGACTATGGCTTTACCTAGCAGATCTGTTTCCTGTACCTTAGACCTGGTTTAGGATATCCCATGGGGATGTATTATGTCCCTTTAACCTTTCATTTTCCCACTGCCCCCTTCTCTGTCTTCAAAATCACGTTTTTGTCATCCCTGCTGTCTCCAACACTGGCCTTGGAATTTTCTGCTTTTCAATATAAATAGATTATCAGCTCTGTCTTTTTTTATGTGTTTTGCAAATGCTGTCTCTGTAGGTTGCAGCTAATTATTAAAAGGATTTTCCTTTGTTCACTCATTGATTGCCTCAAAATTGGTGATGGGAAAACTCTAGTCTGTTTGATGGAAGTCAGAGAAGGATAGGATGTTGTAGGCCCTGTTTTACAATTTTTAAGCCAGGCTTGTTATGTCTTCACCTGCTTGAGTTTCCTAAAAAGGAAAATAAAATGCATGCCTCAAAACAGGGGCTTTCTAGAAACCTAGCAGCCATAAATGAAAACAAGTCAGATTTGCAAATAGAACATTTATCTGACATAATTGTGGTGATAATTTGATTTAAAAATAACACTCTTGATAGGATACAAATGCAGAACACACCCATGTTCTGTTACTGAGTGGCACCACTACCAGTAACCAAACACCCACCACTAGAACAAGAGTTGAACTCCCCAATTTCCTATGTGAACAGTTCTGTAGGAGAATTGAAAGAGGAGGTGGTCACTGTTAAAATAAAATTTGTAAGTGCAAAAATTATTTTGCAGAATACATTTTTAAAAAAAGTCAAACGAGAGAAAGGATGAGACTTAGGTCAACATTTCAGAGGAGAAATGAAGCAAAGAAACACCTGAAAGGAATCACAGAGATTTAAGGTGAATTGATGAGAACTGATGAGAAGATAACCAATATTTTCAAGTGGGAAAGATGAAAAGAGAGACAAGGATATAGAATCAATCCCAGTTTCTCTTTCTCTCTAAAAATTAGATCTAAGAGAATAAGAACATTTAGGAAATATGCAATGTAAGTGCTAAACAAGTCTGAAAAGAGAAGGTACATACTGATTTAAAAGTAAAAAACATGATCTAGAACTAAGACCAATAAATCATCTCAGCAAAGCTAAGACCCTGTGGTGGTGAAAGAGGGAGAAATAGACTCATCTTATTAGGGTGGAACAAAGAGAGGGAATAGAATGTCTTGGTGAAGGAAATCGTATTTTTTTCCTCATAAGATTAGAATTTTTTTTTTTGTTATGAGAACAGGGAAAAAGAAGGTGATCACTATGAAATACAATATAATAAAACTTCCAAATAAATAAGGGGAAATAAAGTTAATGACAGTCTGATCAAATCAGCAAACACAAAAAGAAAATGAAGAAAACAATGTAAAATATCAACCTAAATCTGAAGAACATGGACAACTTCCTATGAAAAAAAGATTGCTGCAGAGGGATGCTGATTTTCACCATTCTCACGTTGCTAAAGAAACTTTACTGAGGAATAATACACATGAAAATATGCATCCATTTTAAGTGCACAGAATGATGAGTTTTGACAAATGTGTACATCTGTGTAACACACAACCAAGATATTGAATACTTCCATCACCCCAAATACTTCTGTGTTCCTTTCCAGCCAATGTCTACGTTATGAAAAGAATAAATCATTATGAAAAGAAGAAATCAAATCATCCCACAAAATATAAGCAGACCAGTTTGAGTCTTTCCTTCTAAAAGACAAAGATTTTTCAAATTGGGTTAAAACACAAAAATGAGCTGTATTCTTATATATGTTTAAAAAGGGATAAAGTAGCATAGAAAATTAATATGGGTCAAAAAGAGATACAAAAGCAAAAGGGCAAATGCAAACACAAAGCAGGAGAGACAGCGTCTGACATGTGGGAATTCAAGGTTACACACATTGAATAAAATAACAAGACATTATGCAAATACAATAATTTATGAGGTTCTATATATATTATATAGAAATTATATATATTACATATTATTATATATAATAATATAAATTATATATAATATAAATCATATATATTATATAATATAAATTATATATATTAATTCAACAAAATTGGAAGTAAATAATAAAATGGTGACAATCTTTTGTTTTTGGGAAGTCTGAAATATTCTACTGGATAAAACCATGGAACAAAAATAATTTAAGAGACAAATTATAAGCTACAATAACAAGGAATGAAAAATAGGACCAAATTTCATGAGACATAGAGACACACACAGAGAAAATTTTAGAGTCTTAAATATCTCTCTTATATCTTCATCATTAATGAAGAAAGAAAAACTATTACTCATTTTCAGAAATCAATAAAATGTCAAATCAAACAAAAAGAAACCAAAAGGAAGGAATTAATCAAGCCAAAATCTCGCTTAAATGAAATAAAAATGAAACAGAAATAGTGAAGCAATTCAAGAGTTGATTGCTTAAAAGTCTGCTAAAAATAAATAGACCCACTGTGAGAGTGATTAAGGAAAAAGAGAGTTCAACCATTAGTAAAGAGAAAGATGAAAGAACTTTAGGAAACTATGACACACACCTCCAGAGGGAGCCACGTTCTGCCCAGACCCCCTTCAGGACTGGGACACTCCTTTACTGATTGTGGGAAATGTTGGTGGCTTATAGCTTACAACTGTGTCTCTCTCTAGAAATTGCTTTTGGTCAAGGGGACTGTCTTGTCTAAGCTACCAGCCAATGTATAATATATTGTCCAATGTGTACTGGGGACAACTCATATCTCAAAATGGGTTGATAGAGAAATATAAAATTCTTATCCTCTCGTCTCATTTTGGGATGGCTCAGAAGGACCACAACTTTGGTGGAATAGCCAAGGCCTCACTTGCTTCACAATTCAATTCCTTCCTCTGCTCAATCACACCTGCCATACTTTCTTACAGGCACTATTCCTGCGAGCGCTCTCCAGTAGACCTCCTTCATACCAATCTCCTGCTCAGAATCTGTCCCAGGAAACCTGATTGAAGATACAGCCCTATGACAACAAGCACATGAAAGTCTAGAGAACGTGAACAACTCCCTAAGGAAAAAAAAAATACTAGAAAGGGATACTTATTTTCACCATTCTCGTATTTCTAAAGAAACTTTATTGAGGAAGAATACACATGAAAAAATTGCACTTATTTTAGTGCACTGATTGATGCATGTTGACAAACACGTGTATCTGTGTAACATACAATTAAAATACAGACTATTTCTATCACCCACAAATATTTCTGTGTTCCTTTCCCATCAACCCCTACTTTCTCACCTCTGGCCTCAAGTAACCACTGATCTTTTCTGTATCACCACAGATTTCGATTCTGGAGTATGTGCTAGCCACATGTGCTCTGTAGTGTCAGACTTGGCTCGCATAGCACAAAGTGTTTGAGATGTGTCCCAATTCATCAGAGGGCTTTCCTTATCTATTTCACTTCTCTCAACGATCTTCATCCTGCAAGGCTGATTGTCGATTTACCAGATACAGTTATTTCAGGTATTTTGTCTAATTTTATAAATCTTGAAAGCATTATAGTGAATCTGGTATCTTTTACTATTTATTTTATGTCTGGAAGTCAGAGCCCTCATCATCCTTATTAAATATATATTTTTAAGGCCAGGAAGTGGCTCACGCCTGTAATCCCAGCACTTTGGGAGGCTGAGGTGGGTGGATTATGAGGTTGGGAGTTTGAGACCAGCCTGGCCAACATGGTGAAATCCCATCTCTACTGAAAATACAAAAATTTGCTGGGTGTGGTGGTGGGCGCTTGTAATCTCAGTTGCTTGGGAGATTGAGGCAGGAGAATAGACAGGAGAATCGTTTGAATTCGGGAGGTGGAGGTTGCAGTGAGCTGAGATTGCACCATTACACTTCAGCCTGGGTGACAAGGTGAGCTTCTGTCTCAAAAAAAAGTTGTAAAGAATATTCTATAAAAATAAAATAAAATAAGTTTATTTTTATATAAAAATAAAATGATATTTGTTTTATTATTCATAAAAAATAAAATGAAAATAATTCAAAAAAAGTCGTAGAGAATATTCTGTAAAAATAAAACGAAATAAGTAGTTATTGATAATGAAATATAGGTAAAAAGAAGACAATGCTGTCCCTTCTGATGTTTAGTTTATTTATTAAAAAAAAAAAAACCAAAAAAATCTGGGCCTAGTGCAGTGGTTCACACCTATAATCCCAGCACTTTGGGAGGTCAATGTGGGAGGATCACTTGAGGCCAAGAGTTCTAGACCCAGCCTGGGCAACATAGTGAGATCCCTTTCCCATGTGGTGGTACATGCCTATATTTCAGTTACTCAGGAGGATGAAGTCAGAGGATCACTTGAGCCCAGGAGTTCAAGGCTGTAGTGACCAATGATCATGCCACTACACTTCAGCTAGGGTGACAGAGTGAGACCTTGTCTCAAAACAAAAACAACCCCTCCACTAAAAAAAACTCTCTAGGGAACCTCTAGGGAGCCTCCTAGCAATATTTTATGTGGTAAGATAATTTAGGAATTAGCATAAATATAAGATAAAAATATAACGTTAATTGTTTTTTTCTTTGTCTAGTAATAAACAACTAGACATGGATATGGTAAGATATACTACTTTTAGTAGCAACAACATCTATAAAATATTTAAGAATAAATTTGAAAAGGAAGATCTGGACTTAGAGGAAGAAAACTGAAAATCTTCTTGGTATACTAAAAAAATGGCCAAGTGCTTCCTTTGTTTTAGTCACTATTCTAACTGATTTGCATGTATTAACTCATTTAACCTTCCTAGAAACCCTGAAAGGATATTATTATTATTTTCATTTCATGGATGAGATAATTGAGATAGAGAGGTTGAGTAGCATGTCCAAAGCAATCCAGTGTGCAAGCCACAGAGCCAGTGTTTGAAATCAGGGCTGAATGAATGGAAAGATACCCTGTTCTTTAGTGAAGTTTCCTAATATAAAAATATTTTCTAAAATGCCAATATGATCATGTCACTTTCCTACTTTAATCTCTTTGTTCACAGTCTGCTGCTCTTAGAATCAAGTCAAACCCTTAAGGGTGTCTAACACTCCAAAATAGCTCTCAAATCCAGCCCTTCCATATTACTACTATTACTGTCCCAGCTCAGGTTCTCATCACCTGCTTATCTATCCATTCATTCATTAAACAAATAGATCATCTTGATAGTATTCTAGTGAGCATGTTTGAGGGGGCCAGGAGAGACAGGAGTGAACTCAATTGAGAGGTTGTAAACCTATGAAATACTATGTGATTACTGAGGAGTGATTTACTTCCAATTATGTAGTCATTTTTGGAATAGGTGTGAGGTGGTAATGTATGTTTTGTGTATTTGAAGTGGAGAGTTCTATAAATGTTTATTAAGTTTACTTGTTCTGGGTCTGAATTCAAGTCCTGGATGTCCTTGTTAATTTTCTATCTTGTTGATCTATAGAATCATTAGCTCTTCTTGTTACATTGATCCTTTTGCCATTATGTAATGTCTTACTTTGCCTCTTTTGATCTTTGTTGCTTTAAAGTCTACTTTATCAGAGGCGAGAATTGCATCTCCTGCTTTTTGTTTATTTGTGTATTTTTACTCTCTGGTTGGTTGGTAAATCTTCCTCCTTCTCTTTGTTTTGAGTCTTTGTGTATCGTTGCATGTGAGATGAGTCTGGATGCAGCATACTGATGGGTGTTGGCTTTTTATCCAATTAGAATATATATAAGTTTAATACTGGCATTTGATGCTAGCTGGCTGTTTTGCCCATTAGTTGGTGTACATTTTTCATTGTATTAATGTTCTTTGCTTTTTGATATATTTTTGGAAAGGCTGATACTGGTTATTCCTTTATATGTATAGTGCTTCTTTCAGAAGCTCTTGTAAAGCAGGCCTGGTGGTGGTGAAGTCTCTAAGTACTTGTTTGTTCGCAAAAGATTTAATTTTTCCTTTGATTATAAAGCTTAGTTTGGCTGGATATGAAATTCTGGGTTGAACGTTCTTTTCTTTAGGGATGTTAAATATTGGTCCCCACTCTTTTCTGGCTTGTAGGGTTTCTGTGAGATCTGCTGTAAGTCTGATAGGTTTCCCTTTATGGGTAACCTGACCTTTCTCTCTGGCTGCCCTTGGTATTTTCTCCTTCATTTCAACCCTAGTAAATCTGGCGATTATGTGTCTTGGGGTTGGTCTTCTTGAAGAATATCTTTGTGGTGTTCTCTGTATTACCTGGAGTTGAATATTACCCTGCCTTGCTAGGTTGGGAAAGTTTTCCTGAATGATATCCTGAAGAGTATTTTCCAACTTGGATTCATTCTCTTTGTCACATTCAGGTACACCTATCAAACGTAAATTAGGTCTTTTCACATAGTCCCATATTTCCTGGAGACTTTGCTCATTCCTTTTTATCTTTTTTTCTCCAACCTTGTCTTCTCATTTCATTTCACTGAGGTGGTCCTTGACTTCTGATATCCTTTCTTCTGCTTGATCAATTCGACTGTTTAAACTTGTGCATACTTCATGAAGTTCTCGTGTTGTGTTTTTGAGCTCCATCAATTCACTTATATTCCTCTCTAAATTGTCCATTCTCGTTAACATTTCGTCAAACCTTTTTTCAAGGTTCTTAGTTTCTTTGCATTGAGTTAGAACAAGTTCTTTTAATTCACAGAAGTTTCTTATCACCCACCTTTTGAAATCTGCTTCTGTTATTGGAACACACTCGTTCTCCATTAAGCCTTGTTCCGTTACTAATGAGGAATTGCGATCTCCTGTAGAGGGAGAGGCATTCTGATTTTGAGTATTCTCTGCCTTTTTAGGCTGGTTTCTTCTCTTCATTATATATTTATCCCTCTGTTGTCTTTGTAATTACTGACTTTCTAACTAGGTCTCTGAGCAGACATCCAACTTGTTGATTCCCAGTGCCGAAATCTAAGCAATCCACTGCCCTGACCAAAACAGCGGTGCTAAGATTGATGGTGCTTTTCTGCCCGGGAATCTCCGGACTCTGCACCAATTTACTTCTACATAATTTGAAGTAAATCACTCCTCAGTAATCGCATAGCATTTCATAGGTTTAAATGAAATATTGGTTGGCTGCTTGTTTGTTATTTTCTTCCCTTATTCCTTCCTGTCTACATCATTAAGTATAATTATTGATATAAAAGAGGTTTTCAATACCCATTACTAAACTGCATTTTAGCCTGGGCAAGAAAGCAATACTCCCATTCTCTCTCTCTTTCTCTTCCTTTTTCTTCCTCTTCTTCATTCTTTTTCTTCTTTCTTTCTTTCTAAAAAAAAAAAAAAGAGAGAGGCTGTAATAGAACAAGCTGAACATGAGAGAGTCCTAGGAATAGACAGGAGGAGCTGTTTTTGAAATATATTCAAGAGTTGTATTTCCAATATATTTAAAATATAGGGTAGCACTTAAAGTCTAGTTGGGTGTAAATGTTGAGGAACTTGTTTCACTCCCATATGACTCCTGGGATTGTAACTTAGATATCTGGTAAATACCTTCAAGGCCTTCACCTTGTTGGAGAGGATAGGTTCAATGATTGAGGCCTACACTAGAGTTCTTTAGTCAGACTAACATTAATCTATTAATAAATATTATTTGTTTTAAAATCAAAATTGTTTTTATTCCATCAACAAGTATATTGCTTCTTTATCAGATTCAGTGCTGATACCTTCAAAATCTAAGCAGTAGAGGAATAGAACAGTTGAGAAACTACAGATGCAAGAAATTCACTGGATACAGTGGCTAGAACTGGCAATAGTATTGTCTGGGGTGTGGTTCGTATCTCAGCTTAGCACTTATCAACTCTAGTTGGCCTCTGTGTAACTCAGCCTCCAAACAGGGGAAAAAGTGGATAAAGCTATGGGGCTTTGTAAAGATTTTAAAGGGTTGAGGTATGCAAAACACTTAGCAAAACACCAGGCGCATAGTTTAAAACTCCTCAGATGCTATCTATTATTTATAACTGATAAAAGTGTGTATTTTTGTACAAAATAAAACAGTAAGGACAGGCCATGATATAAAGAGACTGTCAATGCAATTGACTATATGTTAAGTTGTTAAACATAGTGTGCAATGGATTACTGTTAGATATTTCTTACCTGTCAGAGAATTTTTATATGTAATAAAACATATATAACATAAAATACACTATTTTACCATTTTAAGTGTACAATTTGGTGGCATTAAATGCATTTACATTGTTATGCAATCATCACCACTTTTCCTCTCTGGAATTTTTTCATCATCTCCAACTGTCAAAGAATTTTAACCATTATCCTTTTCCACAGATACTTATAAATGCATTTTGTCTCTTTGGAGATACCGTAAATATTAAAAGTTAACATGCCCTAATTTTGGTCTGCCACCCAAATGTGTTTGATGCCTTCCTAATTTTATGATTCAAATATTCATATATTGGCTTCTACTTCCCAGTTCCCTCCGTGGTCCTGGAGACATGGGGTAATTTGGATGTTTGATATGCTTTGGTTTGAGATTTGATCTGTAAATCAAACCTTATTTGATTTACATATTATTTCTCAGAAATATCTGGGAAGGTATTTTTCACACCTCTTCCCCAATACCTAGGTCATTTATCCCTTGATCTACCCATGAACACGTTTTACCAAAGCAAATGCACTCAGCCCACCAGAAAAGAGAAGGAGCTCCAAATCCCAGGATTGTTTCTCTTTAGCTCTTTTGGAAAGATTTAGTGTAAAATTTCTATGCTATTCTCTAATTTTCTATGCTATTTCTGTAATTTTCATTGTCTACTCTTTACATTCCCTACCTCAAATCCTTTTCTAATTATCTCCAACTTAATATCATTTCTCAAATAGTACTTGTATTCTTTTCTTCCATCAAATCTACTCTTCCTCCAGTGTTCCATGTCCCCATAAATGGTAAAATCATGTATCTACCCTCATGCCTGTGCAAGATGCCTAAATTTAATGCACAAAGGTTAGTTCCACCTTCTTGGCAATGATTGGTCTAGGAATTAGCAAACGACCCAATCTGGATAACAGGAAGTAGAGACCTACTATGGGCTTTTAGGGAAGTTGTTACTTCTGCAAACCCTTTTGAAAGTAATCCCTCTTTCTTCTCCTGAGTATTGTTGCACATAGAAACCCAGAATTCCTGTAACCATCTTGCCCCTAGCCTGACAGTTATGCTGACCCATGGATTTACGGTCCCCTTCAGTCAACTTTCAATTAAGCCAATGCGTTTCCTTCATGTCCAACCTGGTCTGAGTTGAGTTTTCTTTTATTTGCTGTGGAAGTCATCCTAACAGATACTTCACAACAGCAGTCAAATTTCTAAAAGTTCTGTCAATCAATGGAGTACATTTTAAGTATCTTAGAAATTCACTTGTGCCAATCTACATGCTAATTTTCTATGATTTTTTTTTTTCTCATGGGAGTTTGAGTTACCCTAAATCAAGATGGATGCTGTGGTGACAGTGCTGTCTGCATTAATTTGAGGAAACTATGTTTCCCCCTGGATACAGTTCTTGGAAAGTTATTCTCATGGGTATAAGAGAATGTGTTATTTAACCTCTTGTCTAGAGCATTCTCATATGAGCTATTGCTTGTGCTCCTCCCTTGGCACTAGAGGACAGATTTTCTGAGTCTTGATGCCTGCTTTCCAGGGGAATTTAATTATGCTGCATATGGCTCAGCCTTTTGAATTTTCTTCCCATTTTTTTCTTCAATAGTGATGTATCTGTCCTTTCCACATTCCAACTGCCCATCAACTCAGGGAAAACAAGATGCTGGGATCATGTTTTCTAATTCGGGACTATTTCTTAATAAAGTGGACTTGAACCTTAGAGACCAGATCAGAAAAATTCTGAGTTATCTCTTCAAATATCCCTTTCACTCCCATTCTTTCCATCCTGTTCTTCTGGAACTCCTATTAGATATTTTTCAGCTTTTCCACTTTATTCTCAACATTTTTCTATTTGTCTTCAGATTTTTCAGCTCCTCTGTCTATGTTACATTCTGGTAACTCCTTCTGATCTTTCAGTTCACTATTTCTGTCTTCTGTTGTGTCTAAGCTGCAGTTTAACATGCCCACTGAATTTCTATTTAAAATGACCATATTTTTCAATTCTGGCAGTTCTACTTTTCTGTCTTCTTCAAATCAGCCTGATCTCTTTAAATAATCTTTTGATCTTTTTTCATACTTTTGATAGCCTATTTTATTACTTAAAATACTTACTTCATATTCTCATTCTAAAATCCAAGTGTCTTTGTTTTTGTAGGTCTGATTCTGCCATCTGTTGCTTCTTCTGATTGTTCACACTCACAATGGCTGTTTCCTCATAGTTTTCTGGTTCTAATGTCAGTTTATAGTCGCTGGAACTTTGTCAGTAGTAATCATTTGAATCTAGGGTTTAAGGTGTATTTGCCACAGAAGATTTGGGTCTGTGTCTGTCTGACTTTTGGTGAGACAAAAATCCAGGTAGAATATTTTGGTTTGGAATTTTTTTCAGGGGCCCTAAACTCCTACAAGTCTGTGATTAGGAGTCTTCCTTTATTTCCTTTCTACCTGAAGCTGAGGTTGTTCTAGGTGGGATCCTCACTCTCTGTCTATAAAGAAAAAAACTGAATATGAGTTTTCCATTTCAGGGTCCAAGCCTTATGTGGGCATCTCTCTTCTAACTGCTCATGTTCTTGGTCTTCTAGTACCTTTTTCCTGTATCGCTCATGTGGTTGTTGCATGCTCAGATGTGAGGACATCAAATATTCTCTATGGAAAAATACTTTCTATCTCAATGATTTTGCACTTTCTTGACCTTTCTAGCCTTAAGAATTTTTTTTGTTTTGTTTTATCATGGCTCATCTATACATTATAAAAATACATTTTCTATATTTACCAAGCTTTTTTTAGTCTCTGGTCTTGGGAGGCATTCTCTGGATGTCTAGTTCTCCATGTTGCCTAACCCAGTAGTGCTCATTTTCATATGGCATAATCTTCCTCCAGATTAATCCCATTTAAAATATATGTCTAACCAGAGTTTCCTGAGGCTTCTATTCAAGAGTAATCCATGACAAGGGCCTCAGGTTCATACTGGCCAAATTGCTTAATCACTGCATTGCTGCCTGTGTGACCTGTAATCCCTATGGTTGGTGACCATTCCTGGGACAAAACACAGCTCTTCCCTTAGCAATTCTTTCTGGGGCATGACACAGATCTTATCCATTTATTCACTTCTGGCAGAAGGCTTGGAGATCTGGAAATAGAATACAAGTTATATTGCCACTAGAAGTAGCACCCACAGGCCTAAACCTAAGCTGAGAATTCTTTACCAGATGGGCTTTCTACCTAGACAAAGTCACATATTGGAGTCCCTTCTACCTGACCTGGCATAGTCATGTACTAGAGGCCCTTTTATCCTCTATCACTGGGTATACACACCATCTCCATTCCTCAGAATTTGATCTAAAGGGAGTGACAGTGGCACCCCTTTTATAATCCCTTACCACCACATTTTACATCTACGTATTGCCCCATTTTCTGTTCCAGGATTTCCCCATTCAAAGGATAATTGATATGGAAATAGCCATCTGATCAGGGGACTCCCCTTCTTCTCTCTTAAGAATGTAATCTAAGGCCTGGCATGGTGGCTCATGCCTATAATCTCAGCACTTTGGGAGGCCGAGGCAGGTGGATCACCTGAGGTTGGGAGTTCGAGATCAGCCTGACCAACATGGAGAAACCCCGTCTCTACTAAAACTACAAAATTAGCTGGGTGTGGTGGTGGGCTCCTGTAATTCCAGCTACTGAGGAGGCTGAGGCAGGAGAATCACTTGAACTCAGGAGGTGGAGGTTGCCCATTGATAATAGATTGGACAGGGAAAATGAGGCACATATACACCATGGAATACTATGCAGCCATAAAAAATGATGAGTTCATGTCCTTTGTAGGGACATGGATGAACCTGGAAACCATAATTCTCATCAAACTGACTCAAGAACAGAAAATAAAACACTTCATGTTCTCACTCATAGGTGGGTGTTGAACAATGAGAACATATGGACACAGGGAGGGGAGCATCACACACTGAGGTCTGTCGGGGGGGAAACTAGGGGAGGGACAGCAGGGGTGGGGAGTTGGGAGGGATAACATGGAGAGAAATGCCAGATATGGGTGATGGGGAGGAAGGCAACAAACCACATTGCCATGTATGTACCTATGCAACAATCCTGCATGTTCTTCACGTGTACCCCAAAACCTAAAACGCAATACAACATATATTTTAAAAAAATGTAATCTGGTCACATGGGCCCCCAAGGCAATAAAAGAGTCATTGCATTTCCTAAAGTCAGGTTTTGCATGTTAAGAACTCCCCCAACTCCTCTTGTATAAGGCACAAAAGAGTAGGGTCCAGGCTATGATGGGCCAAACAGAGCTCAGCTCTGTTCTTCAGGCTCTCTGATATGGCTTGGCTGTGTCTACACCCAAATGTCATCTTGAATTGCATTTCTCATAATCCCTATTTGTCATGGGAGAGACCCCATGGGAGGTAATTGAATCATGACAGTAGTTACCCTCATACTGTTCTCTTGATAGTGAGTGAGTTCCCACAAGATCTGATAAGGGGCTTTTCCCTCACTTCACTCTGCTCTTCTCCTTGCTGCTGCCATGTGAAGAAGGACATGTTTGCTTCACCTTCTGCCATGATTGTAAGTTTCCTGAGACCTCCACAGCCATGCTGAACTGTGAGTTAATTAAACCTATTTCCTTTGTAAATTACCCAGTCTCAGGTATATCTTTATTAGCGGCATGAGAACAGACTAATACATTCTCCTTCAGCACAGGGAAGAAAGGGCTGGCCCTTCATATCCATCTTCTGGGGCTTCACTTTTGCCTCTTAGATATATGGGCAAGGACATGTGTATTTTCCTAAGAACAATTAGTATAATTCTGAGAGCTAGGACTGTCTGCATCTGTGTTTAGAAGGAAAAAAAAAGCACTCTCTTACTATACAGGGTACCAGTGTTTAAAGTAATTGTTATGCATTTGCTGTGGTTAATTTTATGTGTCCACTGGTTGGGGCATGGTGCACGGATACACAGTCAAACATTATGCGGGATGTTTCTGTGAGGCTGTTTTTGGATTTATATTTATATTTAATATTTATATTTGGATTTAAGTTTACATTTAAATTGGTGGACTTTGAGTAAAGCAGATTGTCTTCCATGAGGTGGGTGGGCTTCATCCAATCAGTTGAAGGCCTGAATAGAACAAAAGACTGAACTCTCCTGCGTAAGAGAGAATTCTGCAGCAGATGGTCTTCTGAATGATCCGCAACATTGGCTCTTTCTGAGCTTTCAGTCTGCTGGTCCACCCTGCAGACTTTGGCCTTGCCAGTCTCTGAAAGAGCATGAGCCAGTTCTTTAAAATATATCTCTTTCTCCTTATATATATACACATCCTGTTGGTTCTGTTTCTCTGGACAACCCTAATATAGCACTTGGAAATGGAAGATTTCATGTCAGGCTGGAAGCATCTGCATTCCCTCTCTCTGGGATTCCACAATTCTCCTTCTTGGCTTTTCTTTCTGACACACTAGCCCTCTCTGCTTTCCCATTTCGTCTACCTGTTCTTTTGATGTTGCGTCTCTTTTAAAGGAGCTGTCCTGTTCTGGTTCTCTCCATCTACTCTCTCTCTCCTAGGAGATTTCAGTTAACCTATGGCTCTATGTTAAGATGTTTGTTTCAAACTTTAATTTGTTCTTTGAATTCCAGATGTATGTAGTTAACACGCTACTAGACAACTCCATCTGGATATCTCACAGACTTCTTAAACTTGGCTTTGCCAAAACAGAATTATTCTCCGTTCCAGATCAATTAAGTCATTCATTAACAATACTTGGGCTGGTTATATAATCTTTCTGACCTGGTCCATAAATTGAGGATAATGTAGTGTGAGGATTAAAATGGCAAATATTTGAAAAACATGTAACACAGTGCTTCGTATGTATCATATGCTACACACTATTGCTTTGTTGTATTTTATTTTTTCCTTCAATATCCTATAGCTAGACTGTAAATTCCATGAAGTCAAGGATCTTTCCTGCAGAGCCCAGAACAGTACCTTGAATATGAAAGGTGCTCATTAAATATTGGCTAAATAAATATAAAAGAGGACATATACCCAGGTACTAAAACCTAGGATTTAGCTTTGATTTTTTCCCCCTTTCATGCCCTACTCAACCAATTTATCAGTGAGAACTGTTAACTCTACTTCCAAAATACATCTTAAATCTGTTTCACAAGTACTCCCTAGTCCAGAAAACCATCATCACTTTGTTAGACTACTGTGATAGTCTAACTTTTTTGTTTTGTTGTTTCCTGTTTATTATACAATCTGTAGTTTGAAACATTTTAGGGAAACGGGGTGGGAGAATACAAGTAGGAGGTTGAAACTGAATGCTTCTTCTGAACTAAAAGGAGAAAATGATGCCCAGAGGAGTCCACATCTGGGTATTTCTTAGTCTAGGCTGTAGCTGGCACCCTGCTGGCTGGGACCAGGGCATGGCCAGCACCTCCATGACATGTTCAGAGCTAAAGCTATGCTTGATTGTATGCCTGAGAAAAGGTCTGTTTAGGGAGTGGCTTAGCTGCTCCAGGTGCTGCCTCATGATTTGCTTCTGGTCCTTACTAAGTCCTGCCCAGGTAAGCTCTGGTTGTCTGCTCAGTGGGGCCAGAGCTGAGAGTACACTTCTTTGTGCGTGGTGAGTGGGATTGCAAAAAAGCCCTCAATGCAGGACAGCCAGCAGAGCATGTCCTGGAGGCCACAGGCAGCCAAGAGGTCTGGGCTCTGGTCCTGGGGTGGGTGCTGAGAGCTGCTTTAGGTATTCTGTGGTTTTCTATCTTCACCTCTGGGCCTTTCCCTTTCATCTGTTTAGAATCAAAAGCATCTCTCAAACAGATGACGCCACCAGCTCTGTAGAACATGTTCCTACAATTTACCTCCTTGAATGCAGCTTTAGGATGGGAAGAGAGAATACGAGCAAAGAAATGCTTTTGGATAGTCTTTCTATTCCTCCTGAAAATTTTATCCTCTTATCTTGAAATACCTGCTGAGGAGAAAAGGGAGAGGAGGAAGTCTGCCATTCGGTACTAAATAACTTCTTGGATTGAATTAGAATGAGTACAATGGAGTACGTTCTTCTTGGGAGAATGTGACTTTAAACACTCTGCCTTGATGTCTGATATCATGAAATTGCTTAGCTAACTTGCAGATGAATGCTTTACCCAAGAGTGTGTGTGGGCAACAGTGAGTCTCAGGGGACGATGGGTTCCATCTGACAATTAGGTGTCTTTGCCACTGTGGAAGGTCATGGAGTCAGCTGCACTTGAATCAAATAAAATTAGTATTTGCTTTAAAACCATTATATGCTCACTATGGCAACAAATATCAAGAGGATGTAAGGATGCATTTTCTGTTGTTACTAGAGAGACAAGAAGTATAGGCTGGAAACAACCTGAATTATGTGAAAATAATATGGTTGCATAATATATTAAGGTACCAAACTGTGTTTTTCTCTCTCATATCCTAAACCCATCAGAGTTTCTTTTTCATACCTAAAGACTTCATCCTTATATAAGCCATGAGGAGCAAAAGTTGAGATAACTCTACAACTAGGTGGCTTGGTTAGGTGACCTATTGTTAAAAGAAAATTTCAATGTATATTTGAGAAGCCAGTTTTTCCTCTTTGAGAGCTAGATTCACTGTGTCACAGGCTGGGAAAGAGATGACTGGAAGGTATCCTGAAGGCTTCAGAGCTATAAGAGAGAAGCTGTGAAGCCACCAGAGTTAGAGTGCTGTGTGGAAGCTGAGCCAGGAAAAAATTGTTCACTGGCTGCTGCCTGGTGAGGATCAGCTATCAAACATAGGGCTCAGCCTATTGTTGTTAAAAAGTCACGTGTATCCCAAGGTTCTGTCTTAATCTTGTCCAGTCCATTGAGTGGGTATGTCTTCTCTTAGATTTAGATTCTTGGTAACCCCTTCTGGATGGGCAGGTGAGACGCTGAGACCCCCTACAAGTTATTAGTAGTCTGATGGTATAGCTATGCCCCTGGTCAAAGGGGACTTACAGAACTTTTAAAAAAATCTCCCCCTGAGCCAGGAAAGTGGTAAACACACCACAAGTGTACCTAAGTTCTCAAGGGGTGAATATTATTCGGTGGTCATGAGAAATATAAGATCCAACTTGGGTTTGTAATGGCGATGTTGACTATCCCTTGTGCAGATCCACCCTGAGTCCCTGCAGGTTAGGTAAAACAGATCTCAACAACTGTCCAAGAGTCAGAAGAGAGGTATGAGCCAGGGGTCTGCCAATTATAAGATCTCTGGCAATTCACTTAAGTTTCTGGAATTAATTTCCTTCTATATTAAATGTGGATAACAATTTTAAAATTAACTTACATGTGAAATCTTAAATAGTTGTATTTACAGAAGTAGAGAGTAGAATGATGCTTACTGGGGGCTGTGGTGGTGGGTGGGTTGAAGAGGGAGAAGAGGGAGTTGGTAGAAGCGTCCAGTTTTAGATAGACAAGAGGGACAAGTTTTGAGATCTGTTGCATAGCAATGTGACTATTGTCGATAATAATATTTCTTGACCTCGTGATCCACCCACCTCGGCCTCCCAAAGTGCTGGGATTACAGGTGTGAGATAATAATATTTCAAATAACTAAGAGTAAATTTCAAATTTCATCACAAAAATAAGCAAGGTGATAGATGTGTTAATCAGCTTGATTTAATCATTCTACATTGTTTACATATATCAAAACATCACATTATGTCCCATAAATGCATATAATTATGATTTTTTAACTAAAATATTAATAAAACAATAAAAAAATAAATTGTATTTGTGAAATCACTTTGGGAACTGCACAACACCTATAAACATAAGTCTTAGTAACTGTTTCTTCACATATAAAATGAGGATCTGAATAATATCTAACCTTAAGGGGTGTAGCAAAAGTTAAATAAGGCAATAAAAAATATTTTTGAAAGTACTTTGTACCTGGGAGAGCTTTTGTTATTTTTTTTAGTGCATTTGTGGATTTAATTGATTTGTTGCTTTAGAGAGCAAGGTAGTTTTGGCCTAGCTTCCTCTTTCCTACTTTCTTATCCCTCCATTACCTTCATCTTTCCCATACCAAAATAAAATAATATTTTTTCTGCTGCATATGGATAATAAGAGAGACTCTGTTTTGCTTGTAAATATAGTTAAAGGAGCTAAGTCCTTTCTCTTGGTGACTGAGTCTTACCTAAACAGGAATTAGCACATCTGCATGGACAATTCCCCTTCTGCCATTATTATATTTATAAACAAACGCTGCCCCCTGAGTGGTGATTTGTTTAACCATCATCACCATAACCCATTATTTTCAATGAAATGCACAGTGAATGCTTCTAATGCAACTTTCTACTCAAATTGTGGCAAAATTGTATCAAGCATCTCTTTAGATCAAATTATCCCACTACTTCATTTATTTTAAGTGGCAGAGGCTCCTGACATTTGCCTTACCCCTTTTGATGCAGCTACTCCCTGGGGGAAATAGTCACACCCTCGAAAACACAACGAATAAATAATGATCAAGTCATTGAGGCACACCTTAACAACTCACTATTTTTAATATCTTATAAACATTTTGTTAAAACAAATGTAAAGCTGGGCAAGGTGGCTCATGCCTGTAATCCCAGCACTTTGGAAGGCTGAGGTAGGTGAATCAGTTGAGATGAGGAGTTTGAGACCAGCTTGGCCAACATAGTGAAACCCCATCTCTACTAAAAATACAAAAATTAGCTGGGCTTTGTGGCAGGCACCTATAATCCCCACTATTCAGGAGGCTGAGGCAGGAGAATCTATTGAATCCAGGAGTCAGAGGCTTGAATCCAGGAGCCGAGATCATGTCACTGCACTCTAGCCTGGGTGACAGAGAAAAAGAAAAGAAAAAAAAGAAAAACGAAAACTACAATGCATAACAGAAAGTGTTACATTTTGCTTTTTTAAAAAAGTTTCATATATAGTTGCATTAGTTTATTTTCATACTGGAGACTGGGTAATTTATAAAGAAAAGAGGTTTAATGGACTCATAGTTCCACATGGTTGGGGAGGCTTCACAATCATGGTGGAAAATGAAGAAGGAGCAAAGAAATGTCTTACATGGAGGCAGGTGAGAGAGTGTGTGCAGGGGAACTGGCCTTTATAAAACCGTCAGATCTCATGAGACTTACTCACTAGCATGAGACTAGCACTGGAAATCCCACTCCTATGATTCAATTATCCCCACTGGGTCCCTCCCAGGACACATGGGATTATGGGAGCTACAATTCAAGAAAAGATTTGGGTGGGGACACAACTAAACCATATCATTCCACCATGGCCCCTCCAAAATCTTATGTCCTCACATTTCAAAACACAATCATGCCCTTCCAACAGTTCCTCAAAGTCTTAACTCATTTCAGTATTAACTCAAAAGTCCATAGTTCAAAGTCTCATCTGAGACAAGGCAACTCCCTTCCATCTATGAACCTGTAAAGTCAAAAGCAAGTTAGTTACTTTCTAGATACAATGGGGTACAGGCATTGGGTAAATACACCCATTTCAAATGGGAGAAATTGGTCAACACAAAAGAGCTACAGGCCCCATGCAAGTCTGAAATCCAGAGAGGCAGTTAAATCTTAAAAGCTTCAAAATGATCTCCTTTGACTCCATGTCTCATTTTTAGGCCATGCTGATGCAAAATTTGGGTTCCCATGGTCTTAGCTAGCTCTGCCCCTGTGGCTTTGCAAAGTACAGACTCCCTTCTGGCTGCTTTCATGGGCTGATATTGAGTGTCTGTGGCTTTTCCAGTGCAAGCTGTCAGTGAATCTACTATTCTGGGGTCTGGAGGACGATGGCCCTCTTCTCACAGCTCCACTAGACAACGTCCCAGTAGGGACTCTGTGTGAGGGCTTCCACCCCACATTTCCCTTCTGCACTCCCCTAGTGGAGATTCTCCATGAAGGCTCTGCCCCTGCAGCACACCTCTGCCTAGACATCCAGGTATTTCCATACATCCTCTGAAATCTAGGCAGAGGTTCCCAAACCTTAATTCTTGACTTCTGTGCATCTGCAGGCCTAATACCACATGGAAGCCACCAAGGCATGGGGCTTGCATCCTCTGAAGCAACAGCTTGAGCTGTACATTGGTTCTTCTTAGCTACGGCTGAGACACAGAGCACCAAGTCCTGGTACCAATTTGCTGTATTAGTCCATTTCCATACTGCTATAAAGAAATACCCAAGACTGGGTAATTTATAAGAAAAAGAGGTTTAATGGACTCACAGTTCCATATGGCTGAGGAGGCCTCACCATCATGGCAGAAGGCAAAGGAGGAGCAAAGGCATCTCATATGGCGGCAGTCAAGAGAGCTTGTGCAGGGGAACTGCTGTTTATAAAACCATCAGATCTTAAGAGATGTATTCACTATCATGAGAACAGCATGGGAAAACCTGCCCCCATGAGAGCTACAATTCAGGATGGGTTGAAACACAGCCAAATCATATCTATAGTTAAAATCTTAGATGCAGACTTAATATTTTTATAGACAAAAAACATAAAATAAAAAAAGAATTTAAATATTTTTCTAGGATCTCCATCAACGCATTTTACTTTTAATCATTATCGTCAATGTACAGTTTTTAATGCTCTACTTTCGTTCAGATGTATATTTTCATGAAGCAAGGCTTACTTTATTTGTTCGATGTTTTATTTCATAATTTGCATGATCATTTTTCTATTACGGGCTACTTATATTGCAACAGTTCATCTGGATGTAAAAAAGTCTTCGATTTTTTTTTATTGCTAATCTCCCCATATCCAAATTGTTTAAATAAGTGGTTCTCCCCATTTCATGAACATCTGAATCACTCTTGGAGATTATGAAAACAAAGAGGTTATTTTGTGTTATGCCAGACTTACTGAATCAGAATCCGTGAATGGTGGCTGCTTGTGATTTTGAAAAAGCTCTTTAGGAGATTTTGATGATGAAAAGTCTACATTGATTATATTGATGAAATGATATATGCTATGCAAATACAGCTAAGGTCAGCTTCAGAGCAAACCATTATCTTCTTTAGTTAATGTTTAAGCATGCATGCGCGCACGCCCACACATACACACACACACACACACACACACAAGTTTAATTGGTCATGCAATTCTAACTGTGATAGACATAGTCAGCTCTAGCACACCCTGTTCTGTTTTGCGTATTCTCTGCTAGCCTTACAGGTTTATGCACCTCATATCTCCTGAACTAGATTATAAGCTAAACAATTGGAAATTACCTTTTTGTTTCTTGTATCTCACCAGAGTACTCAAGTATTCAGTACAGGGCTAAGCACACAGTGGGGTCTACATTCTTTTTTTTTTTTTTACTTTGAGATAGACTCTTTCTGTCACCCAGGCTGGTGCAGTGGTTTTTTTCTTTGAGATAGTCTCATTCTGTCACCCAGGCTGGTTCAGTGGTGCTATCATGGCTCACTGCAGCCTCTACCTCCTTGGCTCAAGCAATTCTCCCACCTTAGCCTCCTGAGTAGTTGGAATCACAGTTATGCACCACTATGCCTGGCTAATTTTTGTATTTTTTGCAGAGAGGAGGTTTCACCATAGTGCACAGCCTGGTCCTGAACTTCTGAGCTCAGGCGTCTCTCTCCACCTTGGCCTCCCAAATTGCCGGGATTAGATACAGGAGTCACCATGCCCCACCTACGTTAATGTTTACTTTCTCTTCAGCTGCCTTTTTCACGGCACCACTCTTGTCTTCTCCACTCCTGGCCGTCTAAATGGAGCCAACCTACCCATTCCTACCAGGAAGCAGGTGATGAAACAGTTGCCGTTTCAGGTGTTTACTCAGGCTCAACTTAGCTTGCCCATGCAACCCTTCCTCTGGTTGAGCTCATCTCCCATGATTCCTTCTCTTAGTTTCACAGTTCTTGGAGATGCATTCATTTATTCACTCATTCAATCCTTTAGACACAATTCCTTACATGTCTATGCCAGACACAGAAGCTAGGAGGGCTAATACCATATCCTATCTGCCAGTGAGGATCTTGCTTTCTGGTGATCATTCTGTGTAAGACATTTTTCCTCAGAGAAGGAAGTCAGGTAGCCAGTCCTGGCCTCTGGGTTGGGGACAAGGATCTACTGCCCAAGCTACCAAACCCTAGCTCACGTTTTGTTTCTAAAATACTTGAAATTTTTGCGGTAAAATATAACTATATTTTTGTGCAACATGTATTGATATATGCATTAATCTTGTTTACCCAGCTAGGCTCTAAGCTCCTTAATGGGTCAAAAACAATGTTATTTGTTTTCTCTGTAACATGCAAAATAACATATAATGTGTGGATTTATTGATTTCTGTAAATAAGAGATGAAGTGGCTCTGAGACTTGGTGTATATTGCTAAAAGATTTGACTTGCCTTATACTGCTCTATACATCCCGCCTCCCTCTCTGCTTCACTACATTCCAGGACTCACCAATTTGACCACCGTCTGTGATTACCTTCTGCTCTTTTGACTCCTTGACTTGCTCTGCAGGCACTCAACAAATCATCAACTTTTTTCTGTTCTTATATTCTGGCAGCAGAGCCCTTTGGAGAAAAGCCACATCATGATACAGATGAGGACCCCAACACACTCCTGATCTCCGTCTTCAGCTGGGAACTCGACTCTGCTTGGCACACACTGCCTTTTCAAAATTTTTTTAATTTTTTAAATCTTGCATCAGTGTTTGCTCCTGTTCCCAGGGCAACTGCAACCCTTTCAACTCTACGCTTCTTTCCTGAGGTTCTCTTCCTACTCACCTTCTCCCTCTCTCTCTGATAATAAATATCACAGAGAGAATGGAGCTTTATGAAGTACGCCTAATCTCCCTAGAAATTTCAGCCTCAGTCTCTCCCTTTTGTTAGGAAGAAACTCACTTTTCTCATCTCTTTCATTTTCCCCTGCTGAAGGCCAATCCCTTCACCTGTACCCTTCCTTGGTCCTCTCCCCTCTTGACTTTTACAGGCTCATGCTCCATCTATTAATAAACTTCTGGCCTGACTCATTAATCCCTTATCTGTATTGACTATTTCCCTTTAGCACAAAATAAGATGCACTATTTTCCACCCTCAAAAACCAACATTAGTTCTCAGTATCACTTCTGTCTTTCTCTTTCTGAAGGATGATAGAAGTTTTAACTGAAGCAAGCAGACAGATTTGAAATGCCAGCATGAACTGTGAGACAGACCTAGAATGGGTTACATGACTGCAACCAAGGTAGGAAGATTGCACCAGCAGAAATGGGGAAGGATCCCACCAGATTTCTTCATGAACTCAATGTGTGCTTCCTGTAGTTGATCCATAGGTGTGGGGTGGTGCTGGTGGGGTCAATCTTAAGCATCAAAAAGAGTGTAAAATATCTCATGTTAATTTTTATATTGGTTACTCATTTAAATGACAGTTTTATATATCTTGGATTAAATAAAATGCATTATTAAAATTAATTTCACTTGTTTGTTTTTTAAGTTTTTAACGTGGGTACTAGATAACGTAAAACTAACCATGTAGTTCACATTTGTGGCTTCCATTCTGTTTCTATTGAACATTACTAATCTAGAGGGTAAGAAAGACAGGCTGAGAGAAGGGGAGTTCTTGATGTACTTGTATCAGTTTAAATTTTCAAAGTTTTTAGGCATACCTTTATAGAGTATTTCAGACATGAGCTGTACAGGAGAATGATCCTGGAGCTCCTTTGACCGCTACCTAAGAAGACTACCTGGCCAGGCCAAGATAGGACTCCAAAAGGCAGAATTAGAGTAGAGTGGACTCCTGAAAACCAGGGGTTTGTGCGGCAGTAGCCACAGGAGGAAGGAAGTGATTACCTACTTCACAGGAGTGGCCATAAGGGGGCCCAGCAGAGAAACCACAAACACTCTAAGAGGAAGACTCTGCTTTAAAAATCTCCCAGGCCCTATGAGTTTGAAGCTGGGTTACTGAAATGCCAGTCAAGGACTTTCTGGCTCCCTGAATAGCATCTAGTGAGTGGACGAGGAGGTCAATATGAGCAGGCTGAGTGTATTTCAATCTTTGCAGTTAGATTAAAGATGGTGAGGTCAAGGAAGTAGATCTGATCTCAGAACAGTGACTGACTATGATTTTGCTGGCCCTGATTCCTGGTCAGTTTGGCTGTTATGCAACAAAACATACCCCAAACACAGTAGCTTCAATACAGTTCATTTATTTAGCTCCCAATTCTGGGTGATCTGGAAGAGTCTTCTGGTATCAGCCTCCTTGGCTGATCTCTGCTGGGTTAGTTTGCATGCTTGTGGTGGGTTGGTACTTGGCTGTATGCTGGATGATCCAGGATACTCAAACATCTCAAACATCTGGCAGGCTGTTGGCCAAGTTATGGAAGTGACTGGGTCATGTGTCTTCCATTCACAAATCAGTCTGGGCTTCTCCACTGGCAGGCTCTGGGCTCCAAAAGCAGCAAGAAAGGAGTAGCCACAATGTACAAGCCTTTTTTTTTTTTTTTTTAAAGAGGAAGTCTCACTCCGTTGCTCAAGCTGGAGTGCAGTGGCACGATCTTGGCTCGCTGTAACCTCCACCTCCTGGGTTCAAGTGATTCTCCTGCTTCAGCCTCCTGAGTAGCTGGGACCACAGGCATGTACCACCATGCGTGACTAAGGTTTTTTTTGTATTTTTTAGTAGAGATGGGGTTTCACTATGTCGGCTAGGCGGGGTCTTGAACTCCTGACTTCATGATCCACCTGCCTCGGCCTCCCAAAGTGCTGGGATTACAGGCATGAGCCACCACGTCTGGCCTTGTACAAGCCTTTTTTCAGCCTTTTCTGTCATTGTGCTGACCAACATCCCATTGGCAAGTCACACAGCTAGTGGGAAGCCACTCCAGGTTGCATGGTCGGGGCCCCAATATAGAGTGGGGAAAAATTTGTTACCATCTGTCCAACAAACAGCACACATTCTCTCTGACTTTCAGTGCAGGCATCTCATGTCCTGTCCCTTCCAAAACTTGGTCTTGACTTCTGAATACCTCCACAAGAATGATGTGCTTTTCCAGCTTCCATAAATATTTAGTGAATAAAGTTGTTCCCACATCATTAGCTAAGTAAAGCTCTTGACACTGTATCTTTATTATTGATTGCATTATTATCTAGCAACTATTTGCTCTTCAATTCCTGTCTCTAAGGTATAGCAACAGTTTTCAAACATTTTGGCCTCAGGATGTCTTTTACTTTTTGAAAAATTATATATATTTATATATTATATATATTACTATATATAATATATATATGTTCATATATGTATATGAACATATATATTTGAACATATATACTATATATTACAATATATGAACATATATTTATATACAAATATAAATATATATTATAAATATATATTTATAATATATATAACATAATATGTAGTTGTATATAATTTATATTTAATATATTAAATATAAATTTAACAAATATATTTAAACCAATATATTATATATATATAATATAAATTATAATATAATTATTATATATAATAAGTTGTAATTTATATAATATATATAACATTATGTACATAATATTATATGTTATCACTGGTTTGCTCAGCCTATAGGATGTGTGTGAACAGAGGCCTTAAATGTATCTGCTCAATTTGACTTGGCTCTTACACTCTTGTGAGCTGCCACGAGCAGAGGAGGTGTTGGGCACTGCCTTGATGCGAGGAGAATGTGGAAATGTGGAGAAGATCTGAATTCAACCGTCAGACTGAAGCCTGGATCCCAGAGTTCAGCTGAGCCCAACCGTGTTGCAGTGGACTGGAGACCTGTGAGCAAGAAATAAAGCTTAGTAATTTGGAGGTGGTTTGTCACGCACCATTAGTGAAGCAATACAATCTGGCACTTAAAAAAAATAAAACAAACAAACATATAAATCACAGGGTGAAGAATAGATTGGCTTCTCTTTTTTCCATGCCCAGAAGGTAAACTTTCTGGTTGCAAAGGTAAGAAATTAATCTACCACAATAATGATCATCTTAATTCATTGACGTTCTTTCCTTCTAGTTTGTTTTGACTTCCTTCTTCCTTTCTTCCCTTCCTCTTATGCTTCCTTTTTTCATTCTTTACTTCTTTTATCTTCTTTGACTACTAAACCTTTCAAATTTGTTGGGCACCAGGAATATAAAACAAATAGGATCAGCCTTCTGATTTAGAGGGGGAAATGGACTGTAGTCAAACAACTGAGCAGCATGTGGAGGTCCTGCAGTAAGTTGCTTATAGAAGGTAGTTGTGTATAGAAGGCAGAAAAAAGGGAAACGGTCACGTCTGGGTATTCTTCCTCAGAGTCACTGAACACTTGTGTCAGTCCCTTGCTAGGAGCAAGGTGAACAAGGAGAACTCCTGCCCTTGCTCTCTTCCTTCCAGCTTTTTGAAGCATGGTAGTTCCCTTCTGTGAATCCACCACATTCCTATTTCATTTTTTTGGAGTCTTGCTCTGTTGCCCAGGCTGGTGTGCAGCAGTGGCAGGATCATAGCTCACCGCAGTCTCAAAGTCCTGGACTAAGTGATCCTCCCACCCCAGGCTCCTGAGTAGCTGAGACTACAGATAGTGCCACCACCCTCAACTAATTTTTAAAAAAGTTTTTGTAGAGATGGAGGTCTTGCTATGCTGTCCAGGGTAGTCTCTAACTCCTGGTCTTAAATGGTCTTCCCACCTCAGCCTCCCAAATGTTGGGATCACAGGTGTGAGCCACTGTGCCAGACCTATCACACTCTTTCTTATCTCAGCGTTCTTCACACACATTTTCCCTCTTCTGGAAATCTATCTCTTCTTCTTGACTTAGCCACCAACTTTGGGTCCCTTCTCTAGGGAGGACTTCTCTCCATCTGGGAGTAAATTAAATTCTCCTTCTGGTTTTATTCATAGCATTCGATCTGTCTTTCACTGTAATGTTGATCATGCTTGCATTTCTAATTAAATATCGATTTTTCCCTGCTACACAACTAGTCCAAAGCGGCTTTCTCTGGGTTACTGCCCTGTCCCCACCAACCGGGAACTACTAGCTCAGCACAGAACACACAGAAGGGACGCTCGGTAAATATTAAGTGAATTGAACTGAAGTAGCTCAGGCCTGTTGTGTGTGTGAGATAATAGGCACGCGAGGAGGAGGCAGGGAAGGGAATCTGCAAAAATTACATCAACAATCAGTTTACTTCCTAAGCCCCTTGAAGAAAATGCCTAAATTACTACCCAAGTTGATCCCTGAAGCTGGGGGGCGGGAAAAAAAGAGAAATCCAATTTGGGTTTCCAAAGAGCTGAGGAGCACTGGGCACCGCCGAGAACTCCAACAGCTGGAAAATTCCACCCCAGAGCAGCTGGCCTCACGGATGGCTCATGACGCAGGCAGGGTTTGGCGGTAACATTTCCTGGAATTGATGCGTTATCTGCGGCGTGCGCGGCCCAGCGAGCTTGTCTTATTCACAGGAATACAAAAGCCCCTGCAGGGCAGCGCTGCTTTTGTATCCAGCACATCCTCTCAGGCGAGGCGGGAGGCTGCGCGCGAGGAGTTCTGCGCGCTCCATTGGCGGCTCGCGCAGGTGCTGGGGGCTCAGGAGTCGGAGCGGAGCCCTGCCTGCCCCAGCACTTTGTCCCGATTGTTATTGCGAGGGGCGGCTGCTGCTCTTGCTCTGTCCCTGCTTTGCTAAAATCCTTGAATTCCTTCTCTTATTTGTTGGACTCACATAATAAAAATACTAAAAACTTTACCCTCCTGGCAACCACTAGGCTTCCTGCAGCATCTATCAGACAAAATTGAAAAGACTGTTCAGAATGAAAAGGAGTATTTTGCGCATGCAAGGAATCTTCCTGTTTTCAACGAGTTTCCGGTCATCATGGCCACTTGGCCTTGTAGACTTCGATAGAATGTGGTGGCATCACGCAGTTGAGTAGCTGTAGCCTTGCTAAGACAACAGGGCAGACAAACCTCTGTCTGTTTTTGTGCGGCAAGAATCGTTTTTACATCTTAAATGGCTGCAGAAAAAAATCAAAAGAAAAATGGTATCTCTCCGTGAGTGAAAGTTAGATGAAATCAAATTTCAATGCCTATTCATAAAGTTTTGTGGGAACATAATCATGCCCATTTGTTAGGGGTATTGGTTATTGTTGCTTTCTTTCAGGGTTGAAGAGTTGAAACAGAGACAGTGTAGCTGGCAAAACTTAAATTATTGATTGTCTTGCCCTTTACAGAAAAAAAATTGTTGACCCCTGTACTAGAGGGTTATGGATTTTTTAACTGGCTCAGCCTAAATTTACCAGAGACTTGTTCAAGGGCCCATCATGTGTTTCCAATAGACTGAACTTAAATTCACCCTCCAAGGAAAAATGTGTGGCTGTAGACATCTCTGCTTGCTCCTCGGCTTTCCTTCTCCACCCTCTTTTATATTATGGCATGTGTGTGTGTGTGTGTGTCATAATCACAGCCCAAAGGAAATGACTGACTGGCTAGGACCACATCATGATCCAGCAGAGAAGGTAGGGCCATGCAAATCTGCTGCCTACAAGGCTAGTGGGGCCATCTTTCAATGGGGGCCCTTAGACACTCAAGAAAACCCAAGTTCTTTTCTCCTTCCTTAAAGGGACTGCCCTTCCTTAAAGGGACTCACACCTCTCAGAAGAATAATTAAGCAAAGACCTTTGTCTACATTATCCGAGTGCACCTTCAGCAGGTCTTGTTGCTGTACGCTGTTCTCCACCACCCTGTCCTTCCCTCTGCCATTGCACACACACACAGAGAATTATGGCTCTTGACTTCTCTACATCTTGTAGACAGTGAGTTCCTTGAGGGCAGGTTTTTTATATTCTCTGTATAATGAATGCCTGGCAAAGGCCAGGTGCATGGTAGATGCACATGAGATGTTCAAAGAACCATTGAAGTCTACCATGCTTCTCACACACAGTTGCATATCTGGGGAGTCCACGGTGATGTGATATGAATAACCTACATTAATTCACAGATTAAGGATGATGTGGCTTTCTGGGTATTGATTGTACAGGTTGAGCATCCCAAATCCAAGATGTTCCAAAATTTGAAATATTTTGAGTGCCAACATGGCACTCAAGGGAAATGATCATTGGAGCATTTCAGACTTTGGATATTCAGATTTGGGGTGATTAACTGGCTAAGTATAAATTGAAAATTCTGAAATCTGGGGGAAAAATTGAAATCTGAAACATTTCTAGTCACAAGCATTTCGGGTAAAGGATACTCAAGTTGTGCTTGAAGATCTATGATAAAAATCATGATATTTGTATTTGAACAGCATGACTGGATCATAGAGTAAAAACTCAGAGTGCTTAAAAATGTAGCAGAGACTTCAAATGGTCTGAGTTGTTCTCTTTGTTGGGATTGTCTTTGACTCCATGTGGTTTTCGGTGTTTCTTCAGCAAGTCACTCCTAAGCAGTCCCTTACTCCTGTCTATTTTTCTCTCTTTCTGCTAATTTCCCTGTTCCTTTTTAGTTGTCTTTGCTCCTCACCTCATGCACTGGGCCACTAGAATCTGGATGGAGCAACTATAGTTGTTCCCTACTTCTCTGTTAGTCTTGGTGGGCATTGGGGATCATATAACATATACCAGACTTTTGGATACAGCTCTCCTGTGCCCATGGAATTCTCAGGTTATTAATGTCTGTCCAAGTCAAAATCTGAAAAAGGAGAGTCTACTATTTTCAGAGTGAGTGGAGGTGAGGAAGAGAGGATGAAATGAACCAGGAGGTTTGCTTGTGTTTGAGCTGCCAGTAAAGGGGAGGGGAGAGGTGCAAGTGGGTGCCAGTGTGTAGAACATCACTAGCAGCAGGCAGCAGCCATCACCCAATCACAGCCACGTGCCTACTGCACTGTGTAATTCTATAGCTCTTTTGGCTGTGCTTACAGACACGCTCTCTCTGAGTACTATTGATTTCTTGGAAAAGGAGATCAAAAACAAGCGTTAGACTTGGTGTCGTATGTTTTCTAGGGGAAGTAAATAGATTAGCCAAATTGGACAGACAACATCAGGGCAAAAAGAGAGGAAGCTCCCTGGAACTGCCTGCCCTGAAATGGGATCTCTTGAAATGATCCACAGGGGAAAAAATGATTAGGCAGGGCAAGAATTCGTCTTGTACCCAGATCAAATGTCACTTTTCATTCCATCTCAGCTTTGTGTCCTGGGACTCAACCCTCTCTCCTCTCTATTGAGTTGCTGTTTGATAGCAGTAGCTTTGCTTTCCTGTGTCTCAGCCATTCTTGTCTCCCAAGCTGCCAGGACTAATCATCACTTATGCTTCTGTGTGTTGCTCTATTGTAGCACTGTCCAGTAAAACTTTTTGTGATGATGAAAATGTGTTATGTCTCTGTTGTTGAATACAGTAGCCACTGGCCTCATGTGGCTTTTGCTATCATTCGGGACAGTGCAGTTTTAGACTCTTGCAATACAAAAATGTGAACCAGCAGCATCATCTGTACCACCTGGGTTTGGGAAGTTGTTAAAAATATAGTGTCTTGCGTCTCACCCCAGACCTTGTTAACTAGAATCTACATTTTAACAAGAACTCTTAAGTATAATGGTGTGCATTAAAGTTTGAGCAACAGTGTTTGAAATGATTAGGTCTCAGGAAAACACAGGACATCTGTTGGGGTTACCTGGGTTATGCCATGGTAATGAATAAATCTAAAATCCTAGTGACTTAAAACAAACAAGTTTTATTTTTCACAAATGCTTCTTGTCTATCATGGCTTAGAAGTGATCTAGTATACATCATTCTCAATCAGGGTCCCAGACTAATGGACCAGTACTCTCTAGATCATTCTTTGTTGCCGTGGCAGAAGGGAAAACAGGCAGTGTGGTGAAACTTGTCATTCCTACTGACATTTCATTAGCCAAATGAAGTAACATGACCACACCTAAATCTAAGGAGGCAAGGAAGTTAATCCTACCCTAGGCCCAGGAGAGGGAGAAACAGAATATTTGGAGAATTTATTTAGTGAACAGCACTAATGACTGCCATACACAACAAGCCTAATTAGAACTTAAAAAAAAATAGCTAATTCTCAGAGCATCATCATCTCAAGTTTCAATGTGCAATAGTCTTCTAATTGGTCCCTCTGCCATCCTTTCTTCCTTCACATTGCTACCATATTAATCCTCCTAAGGCATAACTCAGAGTATGCAACTTTTCTGCTCAAACCCTTCCATGATACCTCACTGCCCACTAAATTAAGTAACCTCCTTTCAGCATGATGTAGTGGAAAGAATGCTACTAATTTATCTGTGCAGCCTTGGACTATGTTGCTTAAATTATCTGAATCTCAGTTTTCTCATTATTTAAGTTGGAGATAAAAATACCATCCTTCAAGGGCTGGTCTGAGTCCTAAATGAAATGATGTCTATTAGCATGTCGAGGATAGCAGACATCTAGTAACTGAGAGCAGCACCATTCTTGTGTGCTCTTAGAGCGTACTGTGCTTAACCATATCATAATATTTACCAAAGTCATATTGAAATGACATATCACATGTCTGTTTCTCCTAGTAGACTTGAATTCCTTAAGGGTAGAGTTTGTGCCTTTGACTTTATCACTACTGAATCTAGCACAAGGCTCTGGAACATTTAACTTATTAAATGTTTTAAACTTTACATCATTAGTCAAGCATTTAGAGGTCTCCCTTGCAAGATTGCCTCATGTGTGTATACAGTGTGATAACCAAGCTGGACCACTTGCTGTCCTTTGAATGGACAACGTATTTCTCACATCTCTGTCTTTGCTCATGATATGTCTGTTACACCTTTTTTTTCTGCCTCTACCTAAGCCTTTCGAATGGTTACTTATCACTTAAGTCCATCTGAAATGGCACCTCTGCAACTAACATTTTCTAATTTCTGCACCTGGAAGCAACATCTCCATTCTGTGAACATCCATAGTGTTCAGAAGAGACTTCACACTAAAGGTGATGACTTGGGATTTCTCTGGGAAAGTGATGATCAGGAATTTATACTGGAAAGATAAGGTTGGGGACAAAAGACAGGGAGGACATTTCAGAGTGACCAAGGTAGGCTTATACATCTGCAGAGGGTTAAAGTGTGGGAGATGTGGGGAAAGAAGGCAGAGATGAGACACACAGGCAGGGCCTTGAGAAGACTGGCCTTACAGGCCGTGGTGAGGACTTTGACCTTTAACCTGAGCAGTGGAGTTGGCAGTAAAAGCAGGGAAGTGACATGATCACTTCTGTGACTTAGAAGAACCAGTTTATTGAGAATGAGGGTCTGATATGAAAAGTCACACCTAATCATCAAGCTCTAATTGTCCATGTTGAGCCACTCAGTGTTCTCTCTGTTTTCTGATCACGTGTTTGGCCTGCCCAATTCCTCTCCTTTATTTATGTCATTTATTTGCTCTAATTAGCTACCTATCATTTGAAGATATTTGTATTTTCAACTCCTTTCCTAGGCTTGCTTTCCAAGCAAGTATTATCTCCTGATAGCTTCAAATGTCTGTCAACTAGGAATTGCATTTTGCTGTTTACTACAAAGACATTTCTCTGACTAGTGACTTCAACAAAATAGAAGCTTATTTCTCTCCAATATATGCTTGGAGGTAGGTTTCTTGATGTTACCATTTTATCAGGGACAAAGACTTCTATTTGTTTCCTGTGTCATCTTTGGCCTACAGCATTTATTCCTAAGATTCTCTTGTACAAAATGGCTGCTGGTCTTCCTACCATCACATCTTCATTCCAAGCTGTAGGACAGAGGAAGAGGAAAACAATGCATGCTTTCCATGAGTTCTAGATAATACATTTACTTATAATCATTGGCAAACACTCAGTTACAGTGCTGCAAAGGAGGTGGGAAATACAGATTTTTATTCTAAATGGCAGTGTGCCCAGCTAAAATGTAAGATTTCGATTTGTTTGCTTTTGTTTTAGATAGTAAGAAAGAATAAGAAACTGGCAGCCTCTGCTATGAGACTTATGAGAGTAGGAAACTGACAGCCTCTGCTATACTATATGACTCTAGACTTCATTTTAATACATTTTTAAAGAAACTTTATGCTTCCACAAGTGAATTTTGTCAAGAGTTCTATCCTACCAAGTCCCTATCACTATCTAGTTTACTTCTTGGATTTAATGTAAATTTCAATTTACATATGACTTATATTATGTGTCTTGATAGATGCACATCTGATTCTCCAAATTTGACAATTCTTGGTGAGATTCCATTCTTCTTAATTTTTTAGTACTCCATCTCAATGAGAGGGAGAAGAACGAGAAACTATTGGGCAAACTAAATGCAGAAACTCAGACATCCTTGAACAGATATGCCTTAGTTGATACCCATCTAGATAAGGACAACATTCTTCGCTTTGCACAAATTAACTTGTCTCCTAACTGCCCTTGTTTAGATTGTTCATTGTCAACCTGGTGCCCCTATCACACTCTTCCTAGGGTTTTCTCTGCATTGCAGAAGAAGAATCAAAAACTGGATTTATCCATGTCCCTTGTCCTATACTTCTACAGCTGCAAAAGAAATAATGCTTGTAAATGTGAAGGGCTACCCCAGTTAAGGATCATACTCTCAAATACCTGCAGGAGCTAACTGAGTGATATAAATAAATGAAATAGCCAGGATGAATGGGAATTGTGTGTCCAATATAAATGGGAATCCTCAACTCACTGCATTTTTTAATGTTTGGGAGTGTAATCAGATGTCTCTATTTTTGAAGAAGACTTAGAAGATAGATTTTTTGAGGGGTGGGAGGGAAATGTCAGGATTTTAAAGTGATAACAGAACTAGCTTAACTTTTTAAAGACCAAGCAAAACACATTTGCTCATTTGTGGATCTCCTTGAATGAACTTTAAGTTACACAGATACCAATTATCATTATTTTTAATGAACGTTGAAATAAAAGCTATTGTTTTTAACTTTCCTGTGAGCTTGCTATCTCTTTGCTTCTGCTAACATGCCTTTCCCCTTGACCAAAGTCTGGCCTTTCATAGTTCCCCATCTAAGGGTAAATATTTGACCTCTGTAGAGCTCATCATGTTCTTTCTAGGAATCTGTATGTGGACCATGGGAAAAGTAGGCTATCCTTACCCACTTGTATTGCTCAGTGGTCTGATGTAGGCCTGAAGATGAAAAGATGGTGGAACTGGATCTATAATGGCAGAGAATGAGGCCAAAAAACAAAGGCAAGCAGAGGTAAAAGAGATTGGGCCCACCCAGAGTCTTATAGCTCTTCTTGGAATCCTGTGAGTTACTAAAATATTCTCCTGAGCCATAGGAACCGGTGAATTCCCTTTTAGTTTGCTCATGCTAATTTGAACTGGGTTTGTTTCAATAACTTCCAACCAAAAAGACTACAACTTTAAGTAATAATAACAGTATTGGTAGAACTAAAACTTGATTATCCATCGCTTCCTTTAGACACAAGGCAAAAGTAGATTTTTGGATTCTAAAGAATTTTGCTTGGACTACAATTCTTTTCAAAGGGTTTAAGAACTGTAGTAAGAGCGTTGGTATTTTAGGTAGTGGTATGATAAGTATAAAATGAGAAGTTTTATCTTAATAAGTACTGGTCCTTCATATGTTCTCTCCAGTCCATCATCTCTTCATAGACTTTTCTTAGAAAATTTTCCATTGTGTGAACAGCTCCATAGATGTTTATTCCCCCATAAGAGAAACCAAGAGAACAGGTCTGGAAGAAAAGATTCAGTAGTTGCTGCATTATCTGTCTGGGATAAGTACCAATTTGATGAGAAAATGAAAAATAATTCCTCAAATGGAGCACTTTCTGAGATGTCATTGTGATGTACATAACTAAATAGGTATATTTGTCTTTTGCTAAATATAACTTAATAGCTCTTAAAACTAAGCTATGAAGGGAGAATTAGAAAATGTAGAATAATATGTGGGATTCATATGTGAGATAATATAAAGGCAAAACATAATAAAAAGCAGAAATGCCTGGCACTTAGTATAATAGGAGATTATCTAGGCCTGAGAGGAGGTTACAGAGATGATACTATGGTAGGAAAAATTATACATTAACTTTATGACACTTCATAATGAAGTAGCGATTTCTGAACATGTGCAGTTACTTCTACTATAAATACTACCAGAGTGATCAGAGATTTAATAGAGGAAAACATCTTCCCTAGACATAGGTGAGCATCTCCCTGGGAGCACAGTTTCCAAATGGTCTTCAGTGATGGCTGAAGGCCTGTCACTGGCTGCACTCTCTTAGGCATTCTTTAGGATGCCTCAAGTGCCTTCTTCATTCAAGCCTGTGACTTCTTGCAATGTTGAGACTTCACTGGATTTAAAAACTTGGGTGTCAAAACAAAGCTGAACCAGTACATCCTGTGGGTGCTTGGGTTAAAACTAAACCTGTCAAGATACAGGGGATTGTGTTTGTGAAATTGATCACATTAATCTCTGTCTCAGTTAATTATGTAATAACGTCAACATGCCTGGAGGTCATATTTACAATTCTTGCTCAGACTTTGCTGAAAATGTGCCACTATGCTCTGAAAACAGTGCCAAGATATTAATAGTAAATAAAATTTTTTTGGAGGGGGCAGTTATAATTCCTAGTCTGGCTTTCCCACACATTAGAATATGAAAGGTAGCCCCTGTCATTCTACCCATCCCATGATACTAGACAAAATTTTGTGTTAAAATTTCAAATTTTACCTGACATCCCTCCTGAAAAAGTTCCTATATCATCTCTTCAGTCTTGAGATTATGGAAGTCTACCAGCAATGTGTTGGATTAGATATAATCTTGAGACATATTCTAAACTCTTCCCCTGGTCCAAGAATGACTATGCTTAAATTATCCCAAAAAGTTGTTTGCTATGTTATTTATTTTTTCTAAAAGGGAAGTTCCACAAGTTTGTTGGCAATATATTTTAATTTATTATAACCTTGAGAATCAGAGGATCACTGAATCTGGGAGAAGAATACTTTTTAGCTCATTTGTCCCAGGCTTCAACCTGAGGCAGAAATCTCTTCTGCTATGTCTTTTATATTTTTATGTAGTTGGGAAATATTTATTAAGTATTTACAATGAGTGGGGGATTGTACCAAGTTTTGCCAGGGACTCTGAGGTAAGATCTCTGATAATTAGGGATTATAGTCTTATAGCAATTATGCTTCACATTTGTAAGTATACTAGCAGATGAACAGGGATGAATAGCATAGCAGAACTTGAGAGATAGAATGCTGAAGGAGTTTCAAGGTGGGAGAGAATAATTTCGACTGGTAAAATTAAAAAGTATAGAGGAAGTGGCTTTTCAGCTGATGCTCAAAGAAGTGGAGTAAGGTTTGAACTTACAGGGATGGGAGAGAAGAAAATTCTACATGGAGGGATCATGTGTGAAAATAAAGAAGTTAGGTGTGGTTGCATCATCAAACATGATTAGAAGGGTAACTTGCTGGAATCATGGTTGGAAGGTAACATATGGAGAGGTGATTTTCTAGACGGTCATTGAGTCCTTTGAAAGGCAACCAAAATATATCGTATGTTATTTTGCAGGAGCAGAAGAGCCACTGCCTATTTTCAAGCAAGGAAATGGCATGATCAAAATGTACTAGAGGAAGATGGCTGGGGCCGGGGGAGGGTACTGAGTGTCAGGTGGATTGGTGAGCAAGGAGTCAGGGAACAAGATAGTCTATTACATGGTTCAGATAAGGGGTAATTAGAGATGAAACTAGAGAAGTAGCTACAGCAACCATACGAAGGGGAGAGGTGTTCAATGAGTAGGATTTCATGACTGAGTAATTGTGGCGGGCAAGGGAAAGCAAGAGATAGAAGTTACCTGAGCAGTTTTTATCCAAGTACATGGGAAAAGAGGTTATGCTGAGGAGGAAGAAAAAGTTTGGTGGAGGTAATGGTGGGGGTTGAGATGAGTATGCATGAGAATCTGGAAGCATATCAAAGTGAAGATGTCCAGGAAACAATGAAAGATATGAGACTGAAATTAGCTAAAAGTATCAGCAGCATAAGCAAAGACTTGGAAATCACTCATGTAGAAATGGGATTTGAAGCCATAAAAGGACAAGAGGTTATCCAAGAAGTGTAGAATATAGAAAGGAAGAAAAGAGGGACAAAGCCAGATTTATCTAAAGGAACTCATACATTTAGAAGGAAGTGGGAGCTCCAAGAAAAATGAGTATGAAATAGACAAGGAACAGTTACAGAGGAAGGAAGGTAATCAGGAATATAACATACAGGGTAATGAAATGCATGTGAGGTGAGAGCTTCATGAACCAGGGCTTGTGCATAATCTGAATTGTCCCAGGAAGATCAACAAAACTAAAGTTGGAGAGAAATCCAGTATCTGTTGGATGAAATAGCTATATGCTCATTTGAGAGAACCCTTTTTGGAAAGTGTTGTTGCCATAAATCTGATTGTAAGGGAATAGTTGGGATATCTGTTCAAGATGGGGCAATGAGCTCATGCTTTTTTTCCCCAGGCATATAATAATAGATTTCTAAAAAGTAAAAAAAAATACTTAGTGAGAGGTTCTAAACACAAGGCCAATGAAAACTCACAATGTTGATGACAGTTGTAGCTCAAGCTTCTGGGCTTTCTACTTTAAAGCAGGACGTGGATCTGGGAGCTTGGTTTCTGCAAATATGTTCCTTGTGTGGGAGGGAGCAGTGCTATGGCCACTGATGAAAGCTTCACAGTCTCCACCACTTGCCAAAGTAGACAGGAATAAAAAAGGTCTCATAATGTAGGATTGGCAATTGGCTTAAAAAATCTGTGGGCTGTGAGGTAGAGAAGAGTTTGGGAAGTGGAGGTGGGAACAGAGGTTCAGGACGGACAGACACAGAAAACCTTATGGTTAAGAACTGGGTTCCAACTGCAATCTGAGTTTGTATCTGGATCTGTGACATTCCCACTGGAAGAAAGCAGGCTTGGATCTGTACTGGGAGACCAGACTGATGGATGGAGGTAATGACAAACAGACAACAAGTGTGTGAGTGTTAACAGCTACAACACCACATACACACATAGCATTAGAACAAACATATTTTAAAACATCTATTCAATCCAAATGTTTGAAAACAGAATTTGAAAACAGATGGAAAAAAATAATGCTGAAAAAGACAATAAACAAAAATTTGAAATCAGAACACAAATTTACTCCCAATGAAATTATTTTGTAAACTAGTCTGACAAAGACTTTTGGATGGTGTATTTAAGACATTCCAAGTTAAAAAAAAAAAAACCAAAATGTACACCATCATTTAAAAATGCACAAATGAGCTAAAGGAATATATGCAATAAACCTACCATATGATTGATTTTATAAAGTTTAAAATCAAGCAGCTCTCACGTGGTTTTAGAAGTCAAGATAAGGATAGTGGATATTTTATAGGACAAGAAAGAGCATGAGTGTCAGTTGGCATGAGGAGGCACTTGAGGTAATTTTGGGATGGTAATAATATTTTGTTGACTAGGTTGTTATAATTTATTGGGTTATATATACTTATGATTTATGCTCTTTTCTGAACGTATGTTATAATACGAAAAATATTTTAAAATGGGGAAAGAGCCAGGTGTGGTTACACGTCTCTGTAATCCCAGCACTACAGGAGACCAAGGCATGTGGATTGCTTGAACCCAGCAGTTAGAGACCAGCCTGGGCAATGTAGTGAGTCCCCATATTTATAACAAAATATTTTTAATTAAAAATTTTTCCAGCACTTTGGGAGGCCTAGGCGGGTGGATCACAAGGTCAACAGATCGAGACCATCCTGGTCAACATGGTGAAACGCAGTCTCTACTAAAAATACAAAAAATTAGCTGGGCATGGTGGCACGTGCCTGTAATCCCAGCTACTCGGGAGGCTGAGGCAGGAGAATTGCCTGAATCCAGGAGGCGCAGGTTGCAGTGAGCCGAGATCGCGCCATTGCACTCCAGCCTGGGTAACAAGAGCGAAACTCCGTCTCATAAAAAAAAAAAATTTTCAAAAAAGAAAAGAAACAGTGTAAGAACTAATGAAAAGAAATAATGAAAAACCAGGCAGAAATAAGAACAAGTGGCTTTATAATTAAATCTTGGGAATTAAAAGTATAGTCATTAAACTGGCTAAAATGTAGAAAATTATGTGGGATTTTATGAGTTCCATAAATAACACCCCTGTCTGCATCACTGTGCTTAAAACCAGTTTTGAGATGGATTCAGAAGCCAGATAGATTGAGATTAAGAGTGAATTTCATTAAGTGGAAGAAGCATGACATGGAAGGCCAGAAATTATATTATTTCATTCATTTGAAATGAACAGAATAGACAAATTCACAGAGACAGAAATAGTTGAGTGGTTTCCAGGGGTTGGGGATGAGGTGTGATTGCTAATGGATAGGAGATTTGTTTTGGGGGTATTGAAAATGTTCTAGAAGTAGATAGTGAAAATGGTTGCACAATTTTGTGGCTATGTCACAATGAACAAATTAATTGTATAGTTTAAAGGAGTAAATATTGTGGTATATGAATCATATCTCAATTTTAGAAAGAGTAAAAAGTGAGTTTTATTACTGAAACAAAAACTGTTGGAGGACAAGGTCAAATTCATGTCAAACAAGTTTGCTGGTGTTCCCTGCCTACCCTATCTTTAGCTTATCCCTATCCATGAAAAAACTTGGGGTGTCAGACACACTTAGAATTGCTGCCTCACACCAGTGCAGAATGCGGAAAGAGATTGAATCCCTAGCACTTACAGTATTTTTAATAGATTAACTCCATCCAAAGAATGTGATATAAAGATAATTTTGGTGTTTGTTTGTTTGTTTGTTTTTGAGACGGAGTCTCGTTCTGTTGCCTTGCTAGAGTGCAGTGGCGTGATCTCGGCTCACTGCAACCTCTGCCTCCTGGGTTCAAGTGATTCTCCTGCTTGATCAGCTTCCCAAGTAGCTGAGACTACAAGTACACACCACTATGTTCAGGTAACTTTTGTATTTTTAGTAGAGATGGGGTTTCAACATGTTGGCCAGGATGGTCTTAATCTCTTGACCTTGTCATCCACCCTCCTTGGTTTTCCAAAGTGCTGGGATTACAGGTGTGAGCCACCGTGCCTGGCTGATTTTGGTGTTTTAAGATGTAATGACTGCTCTGTTGGGTTCCTGACTTGCATGGGAACTGTAGCCCCTTTCTTTATCATTGATACGAAAACTGCTGGAGGACAAGGTCAAACTCATGTCAAAGGAGTTTGCTGATGTTCCCTGCCTGCCCTATCCCTCAGCAAACTCATTTGTTTGTCCTCCAACAGTTTGGATCAGTGATTAAAAAAAAAGATGGGGGGGCTACAGTTCCCAATCAGGTGGGAGGAGTAAGTAAGGGGTGGAGCAAAAAGAAAGGATCTATCTTTATTCACTCATCTATTGATGAACACTTAGGTTGATTCCATATCTTTACTATTGTGAATAGTGCTGCAATAAACATGGGCATACAGTTTTCCCTTCGATATACTAATTTCCTTTCCTTTGGATAAATACTCAGTGTGTTACATATACAGATGGAACACTATCCATCCATAATAAAAGATGAAATTCTGTCATTTGTAACAACATGTATAGAACTGGAAGTCATTATGTTAAGTGAAATAAACAGGCACAGAAAGACAACTATTGCATGTTCTCAGTCATGTGTGGGAGCCAAAAAATTTGATCTCATGAAGGTAGAAAGTAGAATGATAGTTACCAGAGGATGGGGAGGTTGTATATGTATAGGGATGATGGATTAGGCTGTTCTTGTGTTGCTACAATGGAATATATAAGACAGGGTAATTTATAAAGAAAAGAGATTTAATTGGCTCACAGTTTGGCAGGCTGTACAAATGTGACACTGGCATCTGCTCAGCTTCCCGGGAGGCATCAGGGAACTTTTACTCATGGCAGAAGGTGAAGGAGCAGGCACATCACATGGTAAGAACAGGAGCAAGAGAGACAGGGGGAGGTGCCACACACTTTTAAACAACCGGGTCTCAGAAGATCCCACTATTATGAGGACAGCACCAAACCATGAGAGTTCTGCTGCCATAACCCAAACCCCTCCCACCAGACCCCACCTCCAACACTGGCAACTACATTTTAACAAGAGATTTGGGTGGGACAAATATCCAAACCATATCACCCTACTTTCAGCACCCCCAAATTTCATGTCCTTCTCACATTCCAAAATACAATAATCAATTCTCAATACTCCCCCAAAAGTCTTAACTCATTTCAGCATCACTCAAAAGTCCAAAGTCTCATCTGGAAATGACTTTATTGTACCTATGAGTCTGTAAAATCAAAACAACTTATTGACTTCCAAGACACAATGGGGGGCATTCAGTAAACATTTCAATTCCAAAAGGAAGAAATTGGCCAAATGAAAGGGGCTATAGTTCCCGTACAAGTCAGGAACCCAGCAGAGCAGTCACTACATTTTAAAACCAAAGAAGAAGACAAAAATCATCTACTTCGACTCCATGTCCCACATCCAGGACACAGTGCTGAGAGGCAGGAACTCCCAAGGCCTTTGGCAGCTTCACCTATATATCTCTTCAGGGTGCAACCTCCATGGCTGCTCTCATGGATTGGAGTTGAATGCCTGCAACTTTTCCAGGTGTCGGGTGCAAACTGCCAGTGGATCTACTGTTCTGGGGTCTGGAAGATGGTGGCTTCCTTCCCACAGCTCCACTAGGCAGTGCCCCAGTGAGAACTCTGTGGGGCCTGTAAACCATATTTCCCCTTCACACTGCCATAGTAGAGGTTCACTGTGAGGGCTCTGCGCCTGCAGCAGGCTTCTTCCTGGACACTCAGGCTTTCTCATAAATCCTCTGAAATCTTGTCAGAGACTTCCAAACCTCCTTCACTTTTGCACCCTTTGCATCCACAGGCTTAGCATCACATGAAAGCCACCAAGATTTATGGCTTGCACCCTCCAGAGCAGTGGCTTGAGCTATACCTGGGCCCCTTTTAGCTGAAGCTGGAGCTGGAGTAACAGGATTCTGAGTGATATGATTTTGTCCTGTGTCCGCACCCAAATCTCATGTTGAATTGTAATTCCCAATGCTGGAGGTAGGGCCCAGTGGGAGGTGATTGGATCATGGGGGTGATTTCTACAGGTTTAGCACCATCCTGCTATTGCTGTCTCACAATAGAGTTTTCATGAAATCCCGTTGTTTGAAAGTGTGCAGTACCCACCCCCCCAACCCCTTTCCTCGCTCTCTGTCTCTCTCTCTCTCTCTCTCTCTGTCCTGCTGGCCATGGGAAGATTTGCTTGCTTCTTCTTCACCTTCCACCATGACTTTAAGTTTCCTGAGGCCACCCCAGCCATGCCTCCCGTACAGCCTGCAGGATTGTATGTCAATTAAGCCTCTTTTATTAATAAATTACCCAGTTTCAGGTAGTTCTTTATAGCAGGATGAAAATGGACTAAAAGAGAAAATTGGTATTGGGAGTGGAACATTGCCATAAAGATACCTGAAAATGTGGAGCCATGGGCAGAGATTGGAACAGTTTGGAGGCCTCAGAGACAGGAGGATAAGAAAAGTTTGGAACTTCCTATAGACTTGTTAAATTGGTGTGTCCAAAATGCTGGTAGTAATAAGGACAGTGAAGTCCAGGCTGTGGAGGTCTCAGTTGGAGATGGGAAACGCATTGGGAACTGGAGTAAAGATCACTTTTGTTATGCTTTAGCAAAAAGACTAGTGGCATTGTGCTCTACAGGTCTGAGAAACTTTGAACTTGAAGGAGTTGATTTAGGGTATCTGGCAGAAGATATTTCTAAGCAGTAAAGAGTTCAAGTTGTAGCCTGGCTGCTTCTAAAAGCCTATGCTCATCTGCATAAACAAAGAAATTACCTGAAACTAGAACTTATATTTAAAAGGGAAGCAGAGCATAAAAGTTTGGAAAATTTGCAGCCCAGACATGTGGTAGAGAAGAAAAACCCATTTTCTGAAAAGGAATTCAAGCTGGCTGCATAAATTTGCATAGGTAAAGAGGAGCTGAATGTTAATAGCCAAGGCAATGAGGAAAATGCCTTGAAGGCATTTCAGAGACCTTCATGGCATTCCCTCCCATCACAGGCCTGGAGGCCAAGGATGGAAAAATGGTATCATGCACCAGGCCCATGATACTAGAGACTATATTTCAGCATGAGATTTGGGCAGGGTAAATATCCAGATCATGTCAGATGGATGAGAAAAGGTATATTAGTGGGTACATATATACAGTTAGATAGAAGGGATAAGTTCTAGTGTTTGATAGCAAAATATTAGGGTGACTGTAGTTAACAATAATATATTATATATTTCAAAATAGCTAGAGGAGAATATTTGAAATGTTCCCAACACAAAGAAATAATATATGCTTGAGGTGATGGACATCCTAAATACTCTGTTTTGATCATTACATACTGTGTGCATGTATCACAGTACACACATACCCCATAAATATGCACAAATATTGTGTGACAATAAAAGAACAACAACAACAAAGAGAAAGGAATTTATTCTTTTAGTAGACATCCTTTCATGTAGATATCTGAGGAGTGGGAATAACTATTACTTAATAACAAAATTTATCTAGATACGGTACCAAGTGAAAATTAATGAATTAAAGATAATGTTAAGAAATTCACTTTGTGTGCAATACTGTTGTATTATTGTGAGGAAATTACAAAATATCACAAAGAAAAGAAAATATTAGAGCTATGACAAAGAAAATACAAACTACCTATAAGAAAACAGCAACTGAACTCACAATAGACTTTTCAATCAGCAAAAACAGAGACCAGAAAACTATTAAGTATAGTTGCAAAATGTCAGTCAAGACTAATCACACAGCCAAATTATTATTTAGTAATGAGGACAAAGAAATACACCTTTAGAGATACAATGTTACAAAGGTTTACTGCACAGAGATTGTCAATATAAGAATTTTTAAAACATGTTACAGAAAGTAGAAAAGTAAGTGCAGTTGGAAGCTCTGGGATGCAAGGTACAATGGAAGACATTGAAAGTAATCAACTGTGTTGAAAATTTTCATTGAATTGATGTAAAATAAATACATTAAAGAATGTAATATTGTTGATATCATACAATGGAGGGCACTAAAAGCAATAAACTGCATTGAAAAATTTAATTGAGTTGATGTAAAATGAATAAAATAAAGAACACAATATTGTTGTGTTTTTTTACAGGTGAAACTAAGGGGGAGGGGTATTTGATAACATGCTAAAATCCTTGTCTGGGAAAGCCAGATAAAATATTATGATCTTTAGAACATTCAAATAATGTATAGTTAATTCTATATACAAAAAGTTAACTAAAATTATAGAAATAAAATTCATGGGTGGAACACCAGGGGAATGCAAAAATGTTTATTCACCTAAGAGAGGCAAAGCAAGAAAAGGAAAAAAAAACTGAAGTGAAGAAAATGGTTGGTAAACTCCAAATACAAGTAAGATTCAGAAATAATTCCAAATATACCAGGTATTATGGTATGTGTAAGTAGACTAAGCCTTCAAAATAGAGAGATTATTAGATGAATATAAAAACCTAAGTAAAGCCATATGCTACTGATGAAGGACATCACAAAACAAATCACATAGAGAAGTTAAAAACAAAAGAAATTAGAAAATATGCTAAATGTTTAGCAATGTTAATATCATGCAAAATAGATTTAAAGTATTAATAGAAAAAGAGAAGAATTGTGCAAAAACAATTCTCCAAAAAGTGAGAATCACAATACCATTGTATATAACAGGATATCACCGAAAAATGCAAAGTAAAAATAGACCAAATTTCAAGAGGAGGTGGGAAAATCATCAATTTTAATGGGAGATTTAACATATAGCTGTCAGATATTTACAGAATAAACTGAAGAGATGTTTGTAAGAATAGAGATGCTTTAAGCAACACAATGTAAAAAGCTAACTCTAATAGACAGCATAGAACTCGGTCAAACAAGTGGAGAATATTATATGCCATTCAAATATATGTAGATTATTTACACGATGATCACATTGGGACAGAAAGGAAGTCACAATAAATTTTAAAGATCAGCATAGTAAATTCTATGTTCTTTAACCAAAATACTACTAAACTAGAAATCAATAATAAGATATTTAAAAAACAGTTCTCATATTTTTTAGAAAAATAAAATTATACATAAAATAATTAATGAATCAAAGTGTAAAACCCAATGAGAATTACAAAATATTGGAAAGATGTCCAAACAATAGTTCTCTCAATTTATTTTATTTTTTAAATAATTTAAAAAAATTTAATTTTTTTCTAAAAAACAGGATAGCTGTGCAGAACATGCAGGTTTGTTACATAGGTATTTGTGTACCATGATGGTTTGCTGCACCTGTTGACCTGTCCTCTAAGTTTCCTCCCCTCACTGCTGACTCCCCAGGAGGCCCTGGTGTGTGTTATTCTCCTCTCTGTGTCCATGTATTCTCATTGTTCAACTCCCACTTATGAGTGAGAACATGTGGCATTTGTTTTTCTGTTCCTGGGTTAGTTTACTGAGGATGATGGCTTCCAGCTTCATCCATGTCCCTGCAAAGGACATGATATCATTCCTTTTGATGGCTGCATAGTATTCCATGGTATATATGTACCACATTTTCTTTATTCAGTCTATCATTGATGGGCATTTTGGTTTGTTCCATGTCTTTGTTATTGTAAATAGTGCTGCAATAAACGTAAGTGTACATGTATCTTTATAGTAGAATGATTTATATTTTGGGGGTTATATAACCACTGGGTTATATAACACTGGATTGCTGGGTCAAATGGTATTTCTGGTTCTAGATCTTTGAGGAAACACCACACTGTCTTCCACAATGGTTGGACTTATTTAGATTCCCACCGACTGTGTAAAACGTTTCTTCCTATTTCTCCACATCATTTTCAGCTTATATTGTTTTCTGACTTGTTACTAATCGCTATTCTGAGTGGTGTGAGATGGTATCTCATTGTGGTTTTGATTTTCATTTCTCTGATGATCAGTGATGTTGAGCTTTTTTTCATATACATTTTGGCTGGATAAATGTCTTCTTTTGAGAATAAATGTCTGTTCATATCTTTGCTCCCTTTTTGATGGGGTTGTTTATTTCTTGTAAATTTGTTTAAGTTCTTTGTAAATCCTGGATATTAGACCTTGGTTAGGTGGGTAGACTGCAGAAATTTTCTTCCATTCTGTAGGTTGCCTGCTCACTCTGATGATGGTTTCTTTTGCTGAGCAGAAGCTGTTTAGTTTAATTAGATCCCATTTGCCAATTTTGGCTTTTGTTGCAATTGCTTTTGGCATTTTTGTCATGAAGTCTTTGCCAATGACTATGTCCTGAATGGTATTGCCTAGGTTTTCTTCTAGGGTTTTTATGGTTTTGGGTTTTACATTTAAGTTTTCGAACCATCTTGAGTTGTTTTGTATAAGGTGTAAGGAAGGGGTCCAGTTTCAGTTTTCTGCATATGGCTAGCCAGTCTTCCCAGCACCATTTACTAAAGAGGAGATCCTTTCCCTATTGTTTGTTTTTGCCAGGTTTGTTGAAGATCAGATGGTTGTAGATATATGGTATTATTTCTGAGGCCTCTGTTTTGCTCCATTGGTCTATATGTCTGTTTTGGTACCAGTACCATGCTGTTTTGGTTACTGTAGCCTTGTAGTATAGTTTGAAGTCAGGTAGTGTGATGCCTCCATCTTTGTTCTTTTTACTTAGGATTGTCTTGGCTATACAGGGTCTTCTTTGATTACATACGAAATTTTAAATAGTTTTTTTCTAATTCTGTGAAGAATGTCAATTGTAGTTTGAAGGGAATAGCACTGAATTTATAAATTACTTTGGGTAGTATGACCATTTTCACAATAGTGATTCTTCCAATCTACGAGGCTAGAATGTTTTTCCATTTGTTTGCATCCTCTCTTATTTCCTTGAGCAGTGGTTTGTAGTTCTTCTTGAGGAGGTCCTTCATACCCCTTCTTAGCTATATTCCTAGGTATTTTATTCTCTTTGTATTGATTGTGAATGATAGCTCATTTATGATTTGGCTCTTTGCTTGTCTATTGTTCGTGTAAAGGAATGTTCATAATTTTTGCACATTTATTTTGTATCCTGAGACTTTGCTGAAGTTGCTAATCAGCTTAAGGAGTTTTTGGGCTGAGATGATGGGGTTTTCTAAATATAAAATCATGTCATCTTTAAAGAGAGACAACTTGACTTCTTCTTTTCCTACTTGAATATCCTTTATTTTTTCTCTGGCCTGATTGCCTTCACCAAAAATTCCAATATTATATTGAATAGGAGTGGTGAGAGAGAGCATCCTTGTTTTGTATCAGTTTCTAAAGGGAATGCTTCCAGCAATTGCCCATTTAATATGATATTGGCTGTGAGGTTTGCCATAAATAGCTCTTATTATTTTGAGATATGATCTAGCAATACTTAGTTTATTAAGAGCTTTCAATATGAAGTGATGTTGAATTTTATCAAAGACCTTTACTGCATCTATTGAGATAATCATGTGGTTTTTGTTATTGGTTCTGTTTATGTGATGAATTACATTTATTGATTTGCATATGTTGAACCAGCCTTGCATCCCAGAGATAAAGCCAACTTGATCATGGTGGATAAGCTTTTATATGTGCTGCTGAATTTGGTTTGCCAGTATTTTAGTGAGGATTTTTGCATCAATGTTCATCAGGGATATTGGCCTGAAATTTTCTTTTTTGGTTGTGTTTCTTCCCAGTTTGGTATCAGGATGATGCTGGCTTCATAAAATGAGTTAGGAGGAGCCCCTCCTTTTCGACTATTTGGAATAGTTTTAGAAGGAATGGTACTAGATCCTTTTTGTGTTTCTGATAGAATTCAGTTGTGAATCCATCTAATCCTGGGCTTTTTAGTTGGTAGGCTATTATCTAATGTCTCAATTTCAGAACTTGTTATTAGTCTATTCAGGGATTTGATTTTTTTCAAGTTTAGTCTTGGGAGTGTGTATGCGAACAGGAATTTACCCATTTCTTCTAGATTTTCTAGTTTATTTGCATAAAGGTGTTTATAGTATTCTCTGATGGTAGTTTGCATTTCTGTGGGGTCAGTGGTGATATCCTTTTATCTTTTTTATTGTGTCTATTTTATTCTTCTCTCTTTTCTTCTTTATTAGTCTAGCTAGTGGTCCTTCTATTTTATTAATTTTCTCAAAAAAACAGCTCCCAGATTCATTAATTTTTTGAAGGTTTTTTTTTTTTTCGTGTGTCTCTATTGCCTTCAAGTCTTTTCCGATCTTAGTTATTTCTTGTCTTCTGCTAGCTTTTGGATTAGTTTGTTTTTGCCTGTCTATCTTTTCTAATTGCAATGTTAGGGCGTAGATCTGAGATCTTTCTAGCTTTCTAATGTGGGCATTTAGTGCGATAAATTTCCCTCTTAACATGACCTTAGTTGCATCCCAAAGATTCTGGTATGGTGTCTCTTTGTTCTCATTGGTTTCAAAGAACTTCTTGATTTTTTCCTTAATTTAATTATTTACCCAGGAGTCATTCATGAGTTGTTAGTTTCTATGTAATCATGTGGTTTTGAGTCAGTTTCTTAATCTTGGGTTCTAATTTGATTTCACTGTGGTGTGAGAGATTGTTTGTTATGATTTCAGGTCTTTTACATTTGCTGAGGAGTGTTTTACTTCCAATCAAGTGGTCGATTTTAGAATAAGTGCCATGTGGTACTGAGAAGAATGTATATTCTGTTGATTTGGGGTAGAGAGTTTTGTAGACAACTGCTAAGTCCATTTGATCCAGAGCTGAGTTCAAGTCCTAAATATCCTGGCTAATTTTATTTCTCATTGACCTGTCTAATACTGACAGTGGTGTGTTAAAGTCTCCCACCATTATTGTGTGGGAGTCTGTTTCTTTGTAGGTCTCTAAGAATTTGTTTTATGATCTGGGTTCTCTTGTATTGAGTACACATATTTAGAATAGTAGAATAGTTAACTCTTCTTATTGAATTGTTTCCTTTATCATTATGTAATGCCCTTCTTTGTCTTTTTTGATCTTTGTTGGTTTAAAGTCTGTTTTATCAGAGACTAGGATTGCAGCCCCTGCTTTTTTTGCTTTTCATTTGCTTTTCATCCCTTTATTTTGATTATGTTTGTCTTTGCACCTGAGATGGGTTTCCTGAAGACAGCACACCTGTGGGTCATGACTCTATCCAATTTGCCAGTGTGTGTCTTTTAATTGGGGCATTTAGCCATTTACATTTAAGGGTAGTATTGTTATATGTGTATTTGATCCTGTCATCATGCTGCCATTTGGTTATTTTGCACACTAGTTGATGCAGTTTCTTCATAGTTTTCATATATTTGAGGTGTTTGTGCAGTGGCTGGTACCAGCTTTTCATTTCTATATTTAGTGCTTCCTTCAGGAGCTCTTGCAGGACTGGCCTGGTGGTAACAAAATCCCTCAGCATTTGCTTTTCTGTAAAGGGTTTTATTTCTCCTTCACTTATGAAGCTTAGTTTGGCTGGATATGAAATTTTCTTTAAGAATGTTGAATATTGACCTCCATTCTCTTCTGGCTTGTACAGTTTCTGCTGAGAGGTCCGCTGTTAGTCTGGCGGACTTCCCTTTGTCGGTGACCTGACCTTGCTCTCTGGCTGCCCTAAACAGATTTTCCTTCATAGTGACATTAGAGTATCTGATGACTATCTGTCTTGGGGTTGATCTTCTCATGGAATATCTTTTTTTTTTGTTTTTTGAGACAGAGTCTTGCTCTGTCACCAGGCACCAGGCTGGAGTGCAGTGGCGCGATCTTGGCTCACTGCAACCTCTGCTTCCCCAGTTCAAGCAATTCTCCTGCCTCAGCCTCCCGAGTAACTGGAACTACAGGCTCATGCCACCATGCCCAGCTAATTTTTGTGTTTTTAGTAGAGACGGGGTTTCACCATGTTGGCCAGGATGGTCTTGATCTCTTAACCTCATGATCTGCCCACCTCAGCCTCCCAAAGTGCTGGGATTACAGGCGTGAGCCACTGTGCCCAGCCCTCATGGAGTATCTTAATAGTGTTCTCTGTATTTCCTGAATTTGCATGTTGGCCTGTCTTGCCAAGTTGGAAATGTTCTCCTGGATTATATCCTGAAGTGTGTTTTCCATCTTGTTTCCATTCTTCCTGTCTTTTTCTGGTACTCCAATAAATCATAGGTTTGGTCTTTTTATGAAATCCCACATTTCTTGGAGACTTTGTTCATTCTCTTTCATTCTTTTTTCTCTAGTCTTGTCTGTATGCCTTATGTCAGCAAGGTGGTCTTCAACCTCTGATATCCTTTCTTCCTCTTGGTTGATTCAGCTATTGATATTTGTGTATGGCTCTTGAAGTTCTCGTGCTTTGTTTTTTTTAGCTCCATCAGGTCATTTATGTTCCTTTCTAAACTGGTTATTCTAGTTAGCAATTCCTCTAACCTTTTATCAAGATTCTTAGCTTCTTTGCATTGGGTTAGAACATGCTCCTTTAGCTCAGCTTAGTTTTTTTTTGGTTATCCATCTTCTGAAGCCTACTTCTTTCAATTCATCCATCTGATTTTCCGTCTAGTTCTTTGTCCTTGATGTAGAGACACTGCAATCATTTGGAGGAGAAGAGGCACTCTGATCTTCTGGGTTTTCATCATTTTTTCATTGATTCTTTTTTGTCTTCATGCATTTGTCTAGTTTTGGTCTTTGAGGCTGTTGACCCTTGAATGGAGATTTTGTGGAAGCTTTTTTGTTGTCATTGTTGATGGTGGTGGTGTTGCTTTCTGCTTGTTTGTTTTTCTTTCAATGGTCGGGTCCCTCTTGTGTAGGGCTGTTGCAGTTTGCTGGGGTTTCATTTCAAGCCCTATGCATCTGACCTACTCCTGTGCCTGGAGATGTCACTCAAGGATGTTGGAGAACAGCACGGATGGGTGCCTGCTCCTTCTTCTGGGACCTCTGACCTAAAGGGGCACCAACCTGATGCCAGTAGGATTGCTCCTGTATAGGGTGTCTGACAGCCCCTGGGAGGGTCTCACCCAGTTGGGTGGCATGGAGAACAGGACCCATTTAGCAAAGCACTTAGTCCCTTTGTGGAGTCCTGCTTGTCTGGGCTGCCTGGATTCCTCAGAACTACCAGGAGGAAAGGCTAAGTCTGGTGGTCCACAGAGACTGTGGCCACTCCTTCCCCTATGGGCTCAGGCTCAGGGAGATCAGGTTTCTGTCCCTGCTTTTGGCTGGAGTTATTGGAGTTCCTGCAGGGAAGCCCCACCCAATGAGGAAGGAGGGGCCAGGGTCAGGCCTGAAGAGGCAATTTAGCTGCAGACTGCCACAGTCAGTGTGTTGGGCTGTGGGGGACCAGTCTTGAGACCAAGCCATCCAGTCTCCTTGGCTCCAGCTGGGAAAAAGCACAGCCTGGAGCTATAGAGATGTGTGTCACCCTTTCCCCACCCAGGGAGCTTAACATGTTAGGCAGTTGTGAGTTCCAGTGCTGGTTGTTGTCCCTTCTCCAAGGATCTCAAACAGCGTAGGCAGCAGGCAGTTGCAGCCACGGTTCTGGTCACCCATCTCTCGGGGAGTTCAGTAGGTTTAAACAGATTCCAGCTGAGAGGGTGTTAAGAGTCTGAGAGTTCCGGGGTTAGAACATGAGGCCCTGGCGGCATGGGTTCGCAAATGGGATCTCTGATTCATGGGTAGCACAGTTCCATGGAAAAAGCATGGTTTCCCTGGCTGGGTAGCATGCTCACTCACCACCACTCGCTCAAGGTGGGCCACTGCACCACACAGTTCTTCCTTCTCTCCGTGGGTCAGGCCAGTCTCCTAATCAGTTCTGATGAGAGAACCTCGGTACTTTGATTGCCAGCGAAGGATTCACATGCTTATTATAGTTTTCTTCAATGGGAGTCTCTGAACACTGCTGTTTGTAATTGGCCATCCTGGCCCCATCTCCCCCGGATCCCAACTTTTAATTTATTTTTTTGAAACAGAGTCTTATTCTATTGCCCAGACTAGGGTGCAGTGGCATGATCTCAGCTCATTGAAACATCTTCCTCCTGGACTCAAGCGATCCTCCTGCCTCAACTTTCCAAGTAGCTAGGACCATAGGTGTGTACCACCACACCCACCTGACTTTTGTATACTTTATAGAGATGGGGTTTCACCATGTTGCCCAGGCTGGTCTTGATCACCTAGGCTAAAGCAATCCACCCGTTCTGGCCTCCCAAAGTGCTGGGATTATAGACCTAAGCCACTGCACCAGGTCTAAATTCATTTCTTATTAAGTAAATGATTAAACATAAATGAATTATTTGAACCAAAAGCTAAAAGAAAAGGTAAACTTAATGTAGGTACAAGAAAATAGTGCATTAAAAAACAAATAAAAACATTTAAACAGAAAGTAAAAAGACTATAAGAAGAGTCAGGAAAATCCAAATGCCATTCTTTGATAAAAACTAATAAAATAGATAAACCCCTAGCAAGACTGAAGAAGAACAAAAGCGTATAAAAGAATAAACAAGGGTATGTAATTATGTACAAAACAGAAATTTAAAAACATCAGAAACAATACTATAAACATATTTTTGGTAGAAAAGTAAATTTCAACACTTAGATAAATAATTTTCTAGAAAAATATTTTTAAAATACCAATTTGAGTCAGAAAGATGTGGAAAATTTAATTAAAAAAAACTATCAAGAAGTAGAGATGATAATTAAAATTTTCCCCCTCCCTCTATTAACCCAAATTCCCATTACTCCCACCATACAAGGATCACACTTACCTGTCTTTTGGCCAGGATTGTTTTAACAAGGAAGTTTTACCAGTCATTTGAAGAACAGACTATCTCCATCTTAAAAAAACATATTTCAAAGAATTAGAGAGCTATTCAACTTATTTTGTGACAATATTCTAGTTTTGATATTCAAACTAGACCAATAAAGTAAAATAAGATAAAATAAAACTATAGATCAATTTCACTTAAGAGTACAGATGCAGAACATCTAGTTAAATTATAAACAAATGGAAAGGGTCATATATATATGTTTATGTATATAAATGTCAAGAAGAGATTATTCTAGCAATGTATCTATATGAGAAAATCAAATAATGAAGTTCATCATATTAACAGATTAAAAGGAAATACCACATGATCATCTCAACAGATAGAGGTAAAAATTAATATAATTCACACTCAGCCACAGTTATATATTAAATTACACATAGTATTATTTAAAATATTATAAATCAAATTATAACTATTAAAATATTATCATAATACATTAAAAACAGCCAACTGGAAATGAAAAGAAACACCTTTAAATTGTTTATTCCATTAAAAATTTATAACAAATATTATACTTAAAGGTAACACTGTACAAGCATTCATATTAGTCAAAAAAAATAAAGTAGGCAAATTTTAATTGTGTCTATTATCATTCTGTTAGAAGTTATATCTGATGCAATAAGCCAAATGTCAAGAGAGATCAGAGTTTAAAGGGAGCAGAACAAATATTCTTAATCACAGAAAACATGCTTGTCTCTGCAATAAAATCTAATAGAGTCTATAAACTATTAGAAATACTAGAGTTTAACAAAGTTGTGAGGGGATCAACGTACAAACATTAACACCATCCTAAACATCAGAAAAAACAAAGTGAAATATGTAATAATGTAACATATTATAAGGTACAAAGGGGTAAATTTAATAAAAGATATTTAATATCTTTATGGAGAAGACTGCAAATATTTTTGAAGGTCACAAAATGGACAGGAAGAAATTGAGAGATATACAGTTACTCCCTGATACCTGTAGGAGACTGGTTCCAGGACCCTCCCTGAGTACCAAAATCAACAGCCCTTCAAATAAAACAGTGTAGCATTTGCACATAATCTATACACATTCTCCTGTATATGTTAAATAATCTCTAGATTACTTATAACTTAATATAATATGAATGCAATGCAAATAGTTGTTTTGCTGTACTTTTACAATTTTTTATTTTTTATTGTTGTGTTCTTATTTTTTCCCAAATATTTTCAATCTGCATTTGGTTGAATCTGCAGATGTGGTACCCATGGGTAGGAAGGGCCAACTGTATTACGTTCATGGCTAGGAAAATTACCTCATAAAGGCATCAGTCCTCCATAGGCTATTCTAAACATTCACTGAAATTCTACTTAAAATTGTAATTTTTCATGGAATTTGATAAGCTTGTCCTAAAACCCATATGGAAGTAGAAAGGGACAAGCATAATTAAAACAAAGTTTTAGAAAAAGAAGATGGCAGATTGTTTTATAGATACTGAGAGTGATTATAAAGCCATAATAATTAAGAAATAAAGCATTGGTTAAGAGATAGACAAATGAAGCAATACAACAAAAGAAGTCTAAGCATTTGTGGAAAGTTGGTATATGGCACAAGTGCCATTGCAAAGCACTTGCAATAAATTATTTGAAAAAAAAACTATTGGAAAAAATAATTAAAATCAAACTCTTCCACATACAATACATATCATGATTAAAGAAAAAAATGTGATAAGCAAAATGTTTAAATATTTAGAATAAAATATAAATCGTTCTATTATAAAGAGACATGTACATGTATGTTCACTGAAGCACTATTTACAATAGCAAAGACATAGAATCAACCCAAATGTCCATCAATGATGGACTGGAAAAAGAAAATGTGGTACAGGCCGGGCGCGGTGGCTCACGCCTGTAATCCCAGCTCTTTGGGAGGCTGAGGTGAGTAGATCACAAGGTCAAGAGATCAAGACCATCCTGGCCAACATGGTGAAACCCATCTCTACTAAAAATACAAAAAAATTAGCTGGGCGTGGTGGCACGCCTGTAGTCCCAGCTACTCGGGAGGCTGAGGCAGGAGAATTGCTTGAACCCAGGAGGCAGAGGTTGCAGTGAGCCGAGGTCGCGCCACCGCACTCCAGCCTGGCGCCTGGTGACAGAGTGAGACTCTGTCTCAAAAAAAAAAAAAACAATTAAAAAAAAAAAAAAAGAAAATGTGGTACATATACACCTTGGAATATCATGCAGCCATAAGAAGGAATGAGATCATGTCCTTTTCAGGTACATGGATGGAGCTGGAAGCCATTGTCCTCAGCAAACTAATGCAGGAGCAGAAAACCAAACACCACGTGTTCTCACTTACAATGAGAACACATAGATACGAGGAGGGGGACAGCACACACTGGGGCCTGTTGTGGGGTGGAATTGGGGGAGGGAGAGCATTAGGAAAAATTGCTAATGCATGCTGGGCTTAATACCTAGGTGATGGGTTGATAGATGCAGCAAACCATAATGGCATACATTTGCCTATGTAACAAACCTACATCCTACACATGTACCCTGGAACTTAAAACAAAAATTAAAAGAAGAAGAAAATATAGAAGCAAATCTTTATAACCTTAGATTAGGAAAATATTTCCTAGACAAACAAAAATGCACAAACTATAAAGGAAAAGGTGAGTAAATTTGAGTATACTAGAGTGAAAAAATTTTCATGCAAGCTAGCATAAATTTGAAAGACAAGTCACAGACTAGGTGAAGATACTTACAACATATATGTTACAAATGTTTATCCTCCAAAATTTGTAAATAACTCCTACAGGTCTGTAAGAAAAGACAAATGCTTCAATAGGATAACAAATAAAGAAAATAAATAGACATCCACAGAAGAGGAAATGTGGCCAACAGACTTAAGAAAAAGAGGTCAACCTCAGTAGCAGTTAGGGAAATGCAAAATAAAACAGTAATGAAATACCCTTTGCATAGTTATCAGATTTGAAAAAAATATAATTCCAAAATGTGGGAGTTGGTGTGGAGGCTTGGTTTAACTCGCATACCATTGCTAGGGATGGAAGGGGAAGGAATAGCCAACAATTCAATTTATTTGGAGAGCTATGTAGCAGTGTTTGGTATATTTGAAATATGCCTTATCTTTGTTCAGGTTCCCTGGAAACTGATCCTGAGATGAGAATCTGTGATTTATTAAGTGCTCTCAGGGGAGGCTAGTAAAAGAGCAAGGAAGCCGGACAGGGAAGAGGTCTAAGACAAATGATAATGAAACCTCAGGCAAAGTCCTGCAGAATTGTCTTCACCCTGATCCCATAGGGGAGCTCTGCAGTGAAAGTTACTTCTCAAAATTGTACAAAATTGAAGCAAGGGAGTTGATCTTCCCTTCTTTCCAATTGCCCTTGTTACCGGTCAACAGCAGATGAAATGGATGAGCAAATACTTCATATTTCAGGGTCTGCCTATAGTCAGAGAAAATCTACAGATGCTCTGTGTTAGATTTCATTTCTAACATATGGGATGGAGGGATAACACAATAAATGGTGCAAAAGATTTGGGTGAAACATTAACAGTGAAATACTTGTGTACACCATAGTCCAGCAATTCAACTTCTAGCTATATGCACGATAAATCCTTGCTCAATGTATCATTATACACCATACTGTTTTCTATAATGGTTGTACCAATTTACACTTCCATCAACAGCATGTAAAGATTTCCTCTTCTCCTAAACCTTGGAATACTTATCTCTTGTCTTTTCAATAATAGCCATTCTAACAGGTGTTAGATGACATCTTGTAATGGTTTTGATTTCCATTTCCCTGATGTTTAGTGATGTAAAGCACTGTTTCATATACATGTTGGCCATTTGTATGTCTGGAAAAATGTCTATTCAGGTTCTTTGCATATTTTTAATTGTTGTTGATTGATTGATTGCTCTTTAGTTGTATGAGTTTCTCATATATGTTGGATATTAACCCCTTATAAAATATATGGCTTGCAAATATTTTCACCTATTCTATGGGTTGGTTGCCTTTTCATTTTGTTGATGGTTTCTTATGCTGTGCAGAAGCTTTTAGTTTGATGTAATCCCATTTGTCTATTTTGCTTTTATTGCCTGTGCTTTGGGTTCATATCCAAAAAGTAATTGTCAAAATTAAATGTTAAGTTTTTTCCCTATGTTTTCTTCCACGAGTTTTATGGCTTCAGGTCTTACATTTAAGTCTTGAATCCATTAATTTTTGTATATGGTATAAGACAAGAATTCAACTTCACTCTTTTGTACATGGATATTCAATTTTCCCAACTAACTTGCTTATTGTAACTTTTATTTCCCCATTGTGTATTCTTGGTGCTTTTGTCAAAGATTGGTTGATCAAATACACATGGGTTTATTTCTGAGCTCTTTATTTTGTACCATTGGTTTATGTATCTGTTTTTATGTCAGTACTATACTGCTTGGATTACTGTAATTGTAATATAGTTTGAAATCAGGGTATATGATGTCTCCAACATTGTTTTCATTCTCAAAATTGCTTAGACTATCTTAGATATTTTATAGTTTCATATGAATTTTAGGATTTATTTTTCTATTAATGTGTCAAATGTCATTGAAATTCTGATAGTGATTTCATTAAATCTGTAGATTGTTTTGAGTAGTATGGATATTTTAACAATATTAATTCCAATCCATGAACATAGGCATTTATTCTTCCAATTTATAAACATGGGATAACTTTCCATTTATTTGCATCATCAATTTCTTTCCTCAGTATTTTATAATTTTCAATGCACAGGTCTTTTAACTCCTTGGTATCTTATTCTTTTTGATGCTATTATAAATGAGATTATTTTTAAAATTTCTTTTATGGATAGTTCACTGTTAGTATATAGAAATGCTACTGATTTTTGTATGTTTATTTTGTATTTGGTAACTTCTCTGAATTTATTAGGTTTTTTTCCATATCTTCTGTCAATGTGGATGTTTATTAGTTTTATTAGTTTTTTGGGGGCAGAGTCTTTAATTTAGGGTTTTCTATACATAAGATCATGTGATCTACAGAGATAATTTACTTCTTTCTTTACAATTTGGATGGCTTTTATTTCCTTCTCTTGACTAATTGCTCTGGCTAGGAATTTCAGTACTATGTTGAATAGAAGTGGCGAGACTGGGCAGCATCTGTTTTTTCCTGATCTTAGAGGAGAGTTTTCATCTTTTTACCATTGAGTATAATATTAGCTGTGGGCTTGTCATATGTGGCCTGTATTATGTTGAGGTACATTTTTTATACCTAATTTATTGAGGTTTTACCATGAAAGGATATGGAATTTTGTCACTTTATCTGCATCAATTGAGATGATCATATGATTTTTGTTCTTCACTGGGTAAATATGGCATATCACATTAATTTGTGACATGATTTGATTTGTGTATGTTGAAACATCCTTGTATCCCAGGGAAAAGTCTCAATTGATAATGGTGCATTATTATTTTCATGTGATTTTAAATTTCATTTACTTACAATTTGTTTGAAAATTTTTGCATCTATGTCCATTAGGAATAGTTGCCTGTGATTTTCTATTCTTATAATATCTTTATCTGGCTTTGGTATAATCATTCTGGCCTCATAAAATGAGTTAGAAGTGTTTTTTTCACTTTAATTTTTTTGGAAAAGTTTGAAAAAGATTGACATTAATTCTTCTTCAAATGTTTGGGAGAATTTATCCATGAAATAATCTGATTCTACTTTGGTTTATGGTTGGGAGGTTTTTGATTACTGATTTAATCTTTTTATTTGTTATTGGCCTGTTCAAATTTTTTATTTCTTTATGATTTATTTTTGGCAATGTCTAGGGATTTGTCAATTTCTTCTAGGTTATCTAATTTGTTAGTATATAATTTTTCATAGTTATCTCTTATGATCCTTTATATTTCTGTGGTATCAGCTGTAATGCCCCCTTTTAAATTTATAATTGCATTTATTTTTAACTTTTATTTTTTAATTTTGTGGATACATAGTAGATGTATATATTTATGAGGTACATGAGATGTTTTGATACAGACATGCAATGGAAAATAAGCACATCAAAATTCTGAGAAATGCCTATTCAAATCTTTTGCCCATTTTTTGATTGGATTATTATATTTTTTTCCTATAGAATTGTTTAAACTCCTTATATATTCTGGTGATTAATCCCTTGTCAGATTGGTAGTTTGAAAATATTTTTTTCCATTCTATGGGTTGTCTCCTTGTTGACTGTATCCTTTCTATGCAGTAGCTTTATTTTTTTTCAGTCAGAAACAAGTATTCATCTATTGACTTCTTACAGTATAGTGATATCACATCTTAGCTGGTAATCAAAGATGGTTATGTATTAAGTAAGAGAAGACAGTCTTTCTTCCAGATATCACTTCTCAGAAATCTAGGCAAATTTTATTTTAAGAACTAGAATTGCATCTCCTGGTGGCAGTTGTCACCCTGACAACAGGAACAAGGCAAGGAAACTACACAGGATTTTGATTCTCCTACACGAGTGCACATAAAATTAGTTTATTAATGACTATATTTTGAAGCCAGCCATTTTGCCCAATATTTCAATAACTAGCTGTTTGATATTAAAGCAGAATGTACTGCCACGTTATGACAGAAGTGCAGCTTTATCCATAAACCCTCCCCGCAATTATACATACTTTTATTTAAGCAAGGCACCCCTACTTTTTCTAAAATATGGGATGTGCTATTTCATTGAAAAAGCAAATGAGGAGACTGATTTTCTTCCCATCTGGAGCTGGTTTGAATTCAAGTAAAGCCACTATTTTTCTTACCAGTCTGGACTGTTCTGACATGTCACCTCACAATTTTGAGACTAACAAACACCCTTAAGTTTACCCAAAACAAAACAAAACAAAGCAAAACAAAACAAAACAAAACCCAGGGAGAGACAATTCAGACAACTTTTAAGTTAAGACTAGAATGGCCCCTTAGGTAGATAGCACCAATGTTAAACACCTTTAGCACAAGGCTTAGAAAGGCAAAACATTTCTAAAGACATAAGACTGCCAAATTGTCATTGACACTCACTAAGCTGTGGTATTTATTTTTTTGTTTTGATTTTTTAAAATTCCTCTCTCTATCTAAGTAATTAAATACTGCAATTTAATTACTTAAAATTTAAAATCAGTCTGCCAAACCATACCAATTCAAAGGTCTGAAACCTTTCTTTGCTTTGGTGAATGTTTGGTTAAAATAAATCGGTTTTACTCTATGAGAAGTTTTACATCAGACCACTCAATTCATAGGCTATATATATATACATATATATATATATATAATTTTTCAAATGAAGGAGTTTAAAGAACTCTGCTAAATAAAAATATGTAGTCTTTACAATGGGTAACATATCATCTATGAAATGTTTAATCATGTAAAATGTTTAATCATAAATATGTTTAATCATGTAAAATAAAGATCATATTTTAAAATTAGATCCTGGACAGTTTAAACAAAAAATTTAATATGTGGTTTATTTCATAATCCCCAACTAGATCTTTCATTTCTTCTTCTAAACAGTCCACTATGAAATTTTTCTTAGAAGCAATTAACCCAAAACACCAAAATCATTTCCCTAGCAGTTACTGCTAATAAACTGGAACTATAGATCCCATGTCCAAGAAAGATGTGCAAATAGAATGCTTCTTGCTTCATCCTTATTTTCTGGAGCCCCTGAAGTCTTATTTTCCTTTTGGACATGAATTCAGGAGCAGTTCAATATACCTATGATGAATGTGGGACCGATCCTTGAGCATCCTTGCATCAGCATCCTCATGGGTCTAAGTGCACATCAGCTTCTCCAGTGGTCTTCCCACTGGAGCTGTATTCCATGGTGATTCTAATAGGCTTCAGTGGAATGAAAAAGTTTATAATTTCTTGGGCATTGGCTTGGAAAGATAATCCTGTCATGTGGACAAAGTGCAGAGAAGGCGTAGTTCCAAAATCAGCAGCATGTGGAAGCTTTTCTGGCACCTCTTTATGCAATTCTATTTCTTTCTCACTTTCGAAAGCTGTCATGGGTCGAATATCCTATGTTCTTCAAAGACCATTTCTGGCTCAGTTATATAGTTAGCAGTAGGAGAAGATGCCATTTTCTTTCCCTTATGAGAATCAACATGTGTTGGAACTTCATTCCTTCTGCTTGCTTCCAGTTTATCAATATGTGGAGCTTACACTTAAGGAATAGGGAATTATGTTTTGTCTCCTGAAGGAGAGAGTATCTACATAAATTATTTGGAATTCTACATGGGAGATTTTGTCTTCTCCAAATTTATTTATTCATTCAAATATTTATTTGTATTTGTATGGATTCATGAATATTTATTTCATACTTTGGATTATGTCTGAGTTTGCTTTGTACTGCTATTATAGAATGCCTGAGACTGGATAATTTATGATGAACAGAAACTTATTGACTCACAGTTCTGGAGGCTGGGAAGTCCAGTATCAAGGTGCTGGCATCTGGTGAGGGCCTTTTCACTGTGTCATCATATGACAAGAGAGGGTAAGAGAGAGGAAGCAAGAAGGGTGCAAACACCCTTTCATAACAACATCTATCCTATCCATGAGGGTAGAGCTCTCATTGGATAGTCACCAGTTAAAGACCCCACTTTGTAATACTGTTACAATGGGAATTAAATTTCAACATGACTTTGGGAAATGACAAACATTGAAGCCATAGCAGGTTTCATCTACTATTAATTTATTTTGTTATACAAATTTTTCCAGTTTTGGCCACTGGGAGCTCTTTCAAGTAGCTCTTGTGCCCTTTGAACATATTCTCATTTTTAATTAATTAAAATTTGGGTATTCCCTTACTTTCTGGCACTACAGGATACTCCAGTCTCATTTTCTGTATTTCCTTTCCCAATTGTAGAATCAGGCAAAGAGAAGTGCTGAAGAATGATACTAACCCCAAGATCTCGGTACTAGGCTTGTTCATTGCTACTAGGGTGTTGTCACTTTAGGCCCTATTAGCTGACAGGCTAAGGATATATTCATGCATAATAACCAGTCTGTACACTTATATCTATAAATATTTCTGTATGGAACTATTTGTGTTAAACTAAACATGAGTTGTCACTGATGTCTCCAGACCTAAAATATAAGTATACAGATGACTCTAGACTCTTTCACCTGCTAATTTGTAATCTCCAACTCCAACAGTATAAAATGGCTCCCACTATCTTTCATCCATCTACCTAATTGTTTGATTTGTGTATGCATTTGTAATTGTATAAGAATTGTAAGCCAATACCTCTGTGGTAAATGACTTTTTTCATTAGACTACAATACCTAGATATAATTTCTTTTGCCTTTGCTCTTACAGACTTCACACATTTCTGAAGTTATTTAGATTACCACGTGTATTATTTCACTTCCTTTGGTGAAGTTGTTTTGTACACTTATAGTATGGTCATAATGTTTTCCCACATTCCAAATTCCATTCTTGGATTCCAAAATCTTTTAGTTAAAATATTACAGCAATTGATGTTCACTGTTTTAAAATTCAGTGGATTTCTGACACAAGAGTATAATGTATCCACCATCACGGTGTCATTCAGAATAGTTCCACTGCACTAAAAAAGATCCCATCCTTCATGCTTCACCTATTCGGCGCTTACCTCTCCTATCTTCTCTCTGAAATCTGACCTTTTTACCATCTGTATAGTTTTACTTTTTCCAGGATGTCATAGAATTGGAATCAGACAGCATGTAGCCTTTCCCCAATGGCTTTTTGTACTTAGTATTATACATTTAAGGCTCATCTTTTTCTTTTTGTGATTTGAAAGCTCATTTCTTTCTATCATTGAATAATATTCCATTGTATGGGTCTACCATACTTTGTTTATTCATTTACCTTTGAAAGACATCTTGTACAAATTTTTGTGTAGATGTAGTCTTCAACTCATTTGTGTAAATATTTAGAAGCATGATTGCTGAATGGATGGTGATATGGTTTGGCTGTGTCACCACTCAAATCTCATCTTGAATTGTAGCTCTCACAATTCCCACATGTCATGGGAGGGACCTAGTGGGAGGTAATTGAATCATGGTGGCAGGTCTTTCCCATGCTGTTCTCATGAAAGTGATTAAGTCTCACAAGATCTGATGGTTTTCTAAAGAGGAGTTTATAAAAGGAGCTTCCCCTATGCAAGTTTTCTTCTCCTGTCTGCTACCTTCTGCCATGATTGTAACACCTCCCCAGCCATGTGGAACTGTGCATCCATTAAAACTTTTTCTTGTGTAAATTGCCCTGTCTCAGGTATATCATTATCAGAAGTGTAAAAATGGGCTAACACAGATGGTAAGACTTTGTAGACAACTCAGCTTTGTCAAAAACTGTCAAACTGTCTTCCAAAGTTGCTGTACTACTTTTCATTCCCACCAACAATGAATATAAAAGTTCCTGTTGTTCTATATCCTAATCAGTAATTAGCATTGTCAGTTCTAAGGACTTTTGTCATTCTAATAGGCCTGTAATGGTATCTCACCATTGTTTAATTAACAATTTCTTAATGACATATAATTTGGAGCATCTTTTCATAAGCTTACTTGCCATTGTATATGTTTCATGAGATGTTTGTTAATGTCTGTGACCAATTATTTAATCAGTTTGTTTTCTTGTTGTTGAGTTTCAAGTGTGTTTTGTATATTTTTGATATATGTCCTTTATCAGATATGTGTTTTCCAAATTTTTTTCACAATCTGTTGCTTATCTTTTTATTCCCTTAACAGTGTATTTTATATATCAGAAATGTTAAATTTTAATTAAGTCTAACCGTTATATTTTTTCTTTCATGAATTTTTGTTTTGATGTTGTGTCTAAAATGTTATCACCAAACCTAAGGACACCTACATTTTCCTCTAGAAATTTTATAATTTTAATTTTACATTTAAGTTTATGACCTATTTTGAGTTAATTTTTGTGAAACATGTAAGGTCTGTGTCTAGGTTCTTTTTTTTTTTACATGTGAATGTCCAACTTTTCAATCACTGTTTGTTGAAAATACTATCCTATACTTTTTTTTTTTTTGCAAATTGCCTATGTTCCTTTGGTAAAAATCAGTTGACTATATTTATTTAGATTGTTTCCCAGGTTCTTTTCCAAATATATATGCATATTCTTTTCCAATGATATATGAATGTGTCCTTTCACTCATGCCACATTGTCTTGATTATTGTAGTCTTATATCGAGTCTTGAAGTGCAATAGTGAGAATCTTCTAATTTTGTTCTTCTTTAGTATTATGTTGGCTATTCTAAATTGTTTCCCTTTCTTTATAAACTTTAGAATAAGCTTGTCAGTATCTTAAAAAAGAGCTTTTTGGAAATTTTGGTGGGATTATTATGAACCAATAGATCAAATTGGGAAGAATTAACGTATCAAATGCATTTTTTCTTCCAATGCATGAGCACGGACAATCTCTCCATACATTTAGATATTCTCAGATATCTTTTATCATTGTTTTATAGATATCTGCATAAAATTCCTGTCTGTATTTGGTTAGAGTTACATGCAAGCATTTCAATTTTTGTGCCATTAGAATTGGTATTGTTATTTTAATTTCAAATTTTTATTGTTTATTCCTGAAATATAGAAAAGTAAACAATTTTTAAAATATTAGCTTTGCATGCTGTAACATTGTTTCACTTGCTTTTCAGTTTTAGGTAATTTTTTTGTCAATTCTTTGGGAATTTACACATAAACAATCACATTATTTGTAAATAATGTAATTTCTCTCCTTTTTTCTCTTTTTTCTTTATAATACACCTACATTTTCTTTCTTTTTTTCTTTTTTAAAATTTTTTATTTTATTTTATTTTATTTTTTTTGAGATGGAGTATCCCTCTGTCTTCCAGGCTGTAGTAAAGTGGTGTGATCTGGGCTCACTGAAACCTCTGCCTCCGGATTCAAACGATTCTCCAGCCTCAGATTACAGGTGCCCACCACCTCGCCCGGCTAATTTTTGTATTTTTAGTAGAAACGGGGTTTTGCCATATTGGCCAGGATGGTCTCAATCTCTTGAGCTTGTGATCTGCGTGCCTCGGCCTCCCAAAGTGCTAGGATTACAGGTATGAGCACTGTGCCTGGCCAATACCTTTTATTTCTTGTTTTCGTGCAGTAGCTAGGAATTTCAGTGTGATGTTAAGTAGATGTAGTAAGAGAGAACACATCCTTATCTTATTCCTGACTTTAAGGGAAGTATCTGGTTTCTTATCATTAAATATGATATGAGCTGTTGATTTATTGTAGATGTTCTTTATTAAGGTGAGGAAGTTCCCTCTCTTCTATCTTTCTGAGAATTTTTATTATTAATGTATGTTCGATTTTGTCAGACACTTTTTTTGCATCAATTGATACGGTCATATGATTTTTTTGTTTTATCTTGTTGACATTAAACCACCCTTTCATACATGGATGAATTCACTTTGTTGTGGTTTGTAACTCTTTTTATACTGTTGAATTCTATTTGCTAACATTTTGGTGAGGACTTTTATAAATTTTAATGTGATATATTGGTCTATAGTTTCTCTTTCTTGAAATGTCTTTAGTTTTAGTGTTAGGGTAATGTTGGCCTCACATAAACAAGTGTTCCTTCCGCTTCTATTTTCTGGAAGAGATTGTGGAGAATTAGTATTATTTTCTCTTCAGATATTTGTTAGACTGCACCAGTGAAACCGTGTGGTGTTCGTATTTTGTTTTTTTGGAAGGTTACTAATTATTGATTCAATTTCTTTAGTAAATATAGGCTTATTCAGATTATCTATTTCTATATGTGTAAGTTTTATTATTTGTATCTTTGAAGAATTGGTCCATTTCTTCTAAGTTATCAAATTTGTGGGCATAGGATTATTTATAGTATTCCCTTATTATCTATTTGATGTTCATGGGCTCAACAGTGATGATCTTTCATTTCTGATACTGGTAATTTTTTTCTTCTTTTTTTCTTGTTTACCTTGACCATATGCTTATCAATTTTACTGAGTTTTCAAAAGTCAGCTTTTGGTTTCATTGATTTTCTTTCTTGTGTTCCTAGTATTAATTAATTAATTTATTTATGCTTTAATTTTTTATTATTTATTTTCTTCTTTTTTTTTTTTAGGTTTTACTCACTCTGCTTTATCTAGTTTCCTGAGGTAGAAATTTATGACACTGATTTGAGATCATTCTTCTTTTCTAATATACACATTTAACGTTATAAAGTTTCCTTCCAGTGCTGCTTTAGTTGTTACTGATGAATTTTGATTTGTTATATTTTTATTTTTATTCAATTGAAAATGTTTTCTAATTTCACTGTGATTTCTTCTTTGATCTTTGGGTTATTTAGAAGCATGTTGTTTAATTTCTAAATATTAGAAGCATGTTGTTTAATTTCTAAATATTTACGGATTTTCCAGCTATCTTTCTGTTGTAGGTTTCAAGTTTAATTTCTCTGTTGTCTAAAAACATATTTTTTTGTATGATTTCTATTCTTTTGAAATGTTAAGGTGTAGTTTTGGACTAGGTTGTGGTCTCCTATTACATATGAGAAAAATATACATTTTGCTGTTGTTGGATGAAACATTCTATAAATGTAAATGCCAATTAGGTTAAGTTGATTGATAGTGCCATTTTAACAAATTTCTTGCTGACTTTCTGCCTGCTTAATCTATCAGCTACTACAAGAGAGATGTTGAAATTTCTAACCATAATATTAGATTTGTCTATTTCTCTTTTCACTTCTATCAATTTTTACCTCTTCTGTTTTGACACTTTGCTGTTAGGTGCAAACACTTTTAGAAATGTAATGTTGTTTTTGGAGAATTGATTTCTTTATCATTATGTAATGCCTCTATCTCTGATAATGTTTTATTCTTATTTCTACTTTGTCTGAGGTTAATATAGCTACTCTGGATTTCTTCTGATTTGTGTTAGCATAGTATAACTTTCTTTATCTCTCTTTTTTGTAAACCTAGCTGAGTCTTTTTGTTTAAAATGGTTTTCTTGTATGCCTCTTAGAGTACATATTGTTTTTTAAAATTCATTTTGGCAATCTATCTTTTAATTAATATATTTAAACCCTTTATATTTAAAAGGATTTTTGATTTGGTTAATTTTATTTTATTTATTTATTTTTTGAGATAGAGTCTCGCATGATCTTGGCTCACTGCATCCTCTGTCTCCTGGGTTTAAGCGATTTTCCTGCCTTTGCCTCCTGAGTAGCTGGGACTACAGGTGCATGCCACCATGCCCAGGTAATTTGTGTATTTTTAGTAGAGATGAGATTTTTGCCATCTTTGCCTGGCTGGTCTTGAACTCCTAATCTGCCAGCTTGGCCTCCCAAAGTGCTAGGATTACAAGCTTGAGCCACTGCGCTTGGCCGATTAGGTGGATTTTTATATTTCATGTCTGTATGTTCTTGTTTCTAGGTGCTCCTTGAACACCTACTTTATTTCCCTCACCACTTCTATTTCATCTTGTTTTGAGTATTTTATATAATTTCATTTTATTTTCTTTCTTAGCAATTGATTAAGCTTCTTTAAAAATTTATTGTAATGGTTGCCCTTGAGTTTCCAATTTGCATTTTAAGATAATCTAGAGGGTTTTTTCCCCAAGGTGGTGAATTAGAGACTTTTCAGCATGCCTCAGCCACTTGGAAATAGCAAGATAGTGCATAAAGATAAATTCCTCTGTAAGGTTTAATTCAAGAAAGAAAACAGGAATCAACTGGAATCATGAAGGGAACCCTAGATTCCATGGAGAAGAATGTGGGCAAACAAGGTCTATTATGGTGTCTCGCTGATAAAAAGATCCTGATGCAGGAAGGCCCTCTTTCCTTCATGCCCAGGTGGACCTCCAGGCATTCAAAACACTCACAGTTCTATTTCAGCAGCCTGATCTATGTCCCACCATTCCTGGACATAGATCATGGTGCGGCAAGGCCCCCTCCACATCTAGGCAGATCTCTAGGCATTTGGAGCACCAGCTCACCTGGATCAGCAGCCTGCGCTGCCTTATCCTTCCTGTGCAGAGATCCTGGTGCAGGAGGTCCTGCTCTACTTTACACCCAGGCAGATATCCAGGCATCTGGAGGACTCACTCTCTTGGATTAGGAGTTTAGGGCACCCCCATACCCATGTAGAGAACTTGGGGCCATGGAGTCTTCCCAGTCTCATGCCAGAAAAAGAAAGAAAAAGAAAAAAGTCTACCTGCATGAAAACAATTAAAAGACTTAGAAGTGTCAAAGTCTTCAAATGAGAATGAAAGAGCACAAGAATTCTGGCACAGAATTGGTTTTCCAGCCCCATGCTTAGGCACACCTCTGGGTGCTTGGTGACCATCCACTGGATTCTCCCTCAGCACTAGTGCTTGTGCCTGTCATCAGGTGACTGGTAGGCAGACCTGCCTGATCCTGTCCTGCTCATTGTGGCCCCCACTTCCTAGGCTAAGCAGGGAGCTCAGACCATTGTGCACTCTGTGAATCAACACATTGCCTGAAGCAACAGAGAGCTTCTCCCAGAAAACAAGGATGAAATATATATATGGCTACAATCTGCTCTTACCTATAAGTGCCATCTACTGGCTTGTAGGTTAAACTGCACAGCCCGATATAGAATAAAACATTCCAACAGAAGTGCATAAAAACAAAGCCAAAAGAATATACTAGCATTCTCTACAGTCACACTCCCTAGGGAGGGGAGAAAAGGTAAAAAGAAAGAAGGTAAAATAATAATATTATGAGAAAAGCAAGAAACAAAAATTATACCTGTATGAAAAAAATATAATAATTAGATGTGCCAGTATCACCACATGAGAAGGAACTGGCACAAAGATTCTGGCACCATGAAAAATCTGAATGCAGTTACACCAACAAAGAATCATATTAGCTCTCCAGCGATGGTCCTTAACCATAATAGAAACTCAGAAATGACATAAATAATCTGAAGACTGGATTTCAAGGAAGTTCAATGAGATCCAAGACAAGGTTGAAAATCAATAAAAGGAAATCTTTAAAGCAATCCTGGAAATGAAGAAAGTGATGAACATCTTAGAAAATCAATAATAGTTTCTAAAACCGAAAAACTCACTTAAGGAATTTCAAAATACGATTGAAAGCTTTATCCATATACCAAACCAAGCAGAAGAAAAAAATTCAGAGCTCGAAGACCAGTCCTTTAAACTTACCAAATCAGACTAAAAAAAAAAAAGAAAAAAGAATTTGAGAAAATGAACAAAATCTTCGGGAAGTATGGGATTATGTAAAGTGACAAAATGTACAGATTATTGGCATTCCTGAGAGACAAAGAGAAAAAGTAAACAACATGGAAAACATATTTGAGGAAATAATTTTAAAAAAATCACTGATCTTCTAGAGAGGTAGATATCCAGATGTGAGAAATCCAGACAACATCAGGGAGCTATCATACAGAACAACCATCACCAGGGCATATAGTCACCATAATCTGCAAGGTCAATGCTAAAGAAACATATCTTAAAGACATCTAGAGAAAAAGGTCAGATCACATACAATGGAAAGTCCATCAGGCTAACAGAAGACTCCTCAGCAGAAACCTTACAAACCAGAAGAGACTAGGGGCCTATTCTCAGGATTCATAAAGAAAAGAAATTCTTTTTTTTTTTTTTAATGTACTTTAGGTTCTGGGGTACATATACTGATCATGTAGGATTGTTGCGTAGGTACATACATGGCAATGTGGTTTGCTGCCTCCATCCCCCTGTCACCTATATCTGGCATTTCTCCCCATGTTATCCCTCCCCAACCTCCCCACCACCCACTGTCTCCCCCCTAGCACCCACAAACAGACCCCAGTGTGTGATGCTCACCTCCCTATGTCCATGTTTTCTCGTTGTTCATCGTCCACCTATGAGTGAGAACATGCAGCATTTGATTTTCTGTTCTTGTGTCAGTTTGCTGAAAATGATGGTTTCCAGATTCATCCATGTCCCTACAAAGGTTGCAAACTCATCATTTTTTATGGCTGCATAGTACTCCATGGTGTGTATGTGCCACATTTTCTTTGTCCAGTCTATAATCGATGAGCATTTTGGGTTGGTTCCAGGTCTTTGCTATTGTAAACAGTGCCACAATAAACATATGTGTGCATGTGTCTTTATAATAGAACAATTTATAATTCTTTGGGTATATACCCAGTAATGGGATTGCTGGGTCAAATGGAATTCTATTTCTAGGTCCTTGAGGAATTGCCACACTCTCTTCCACAATGGTTGAACTAGTTTACACTCCCACCAACAGTGTAAAAGTGTTCCTAAGGAAAAGAAATTCTAATCAAGAATTTCATATCACACCAAACTAAGCTTCATAAATAGAGGAGAAATAAAATATTTTCCAGGAAAACAATCACTAAGGAAATTCTTTGCCACTAGACCAGCCTATGAGAGAGATCCTTAAGGGAGTTCCAAACATGGAAATGAAAGAACAATACCTGCTACCACAAACATACTTAAGTACATAGCCCACAGACCCTATAAAGCAACCACATAATAGAAACTGCAAAGCAAACAGCTCTCAACTTCATGATAGAATTAAAACCTCACATGCCAATATTAACCTTGAATGCAAATGGTCTAAACACCTCACTTAAAACTTACATAGTGGCAAGTTGGATAAAAAACAAGAGGTATCCATTTGCTGTCTTCAAGAGACCCATCTCACTTGTATCAGCATGTAACCACATCCATAGGCTCAAAGCAAAGGATGGGAGAAAGATCTAACATGAAAATGGAAAAGAAGATAGAGCAGGAGGACTATTCTCATGTCAAATAAAACAGAGGTTAAACAAACAACAGTAAAAAAATGGACAAAGAAGGGCATTGCATAATGTTAAAAGGTTCAATTCAACTAAGAAGACTTAACTCTCCTAAATATATATGTGTACTCAATATTGGAGCAACCAGATTCATAAAACAAGTAATTATGATCCACCAAAAGACTTAAAAAAAACACAGAATAATACTTGGGGACCATGACACCCTTCTGACTCAGTAGATAGATCACTGAGGCAGAAAACTAGCAAGTAAATTCTGGACTTAAATTTGACACTTGGGAGGGAGATCCAAGATGGCTGATCACTAGCAGCTCGGGCTTGTAGTTCCCACTGAAAGCGCAGAGAACGAGAGGACGCCACACTTTCAGACGAGTATTTGTTGCTCATGGACCAAGAGATTCCCAGCGGAGGAGCCCCACGGGTCGCCAGGGCGACTCTTGTGGCTGGTGCAGCAGTTTTGCTGGTGCCTTAGCGCGGCAGTTCTTGGTGCAGAGTCCGGAGATTCCCGGGCAGAAAAGCACCATCAATCTTAACACCGCTGTTTTGGCCCGCGCAGTGGATTGCTCAGATTTCGGCGCTGGGAATCAAAAGTTGGACGTCGGCTCAGAGACCTAGTTAGAAAGTTGGTAATTACAAAGATGACAGAGGGATAAATATATAATGAAGGGAAGAAACCAGCCCAAAACGGCAGAGAATACTCAAAATCAGAATGCCTCTCCCTCTACAGGGGATCGCAATTCCTCATCAGTAACGGAGCAAGGCTTCATGGAGAACGAGTGTGTTCCAATAACAGAAGCAGGTTTCAAAAGGTGGGTGATAAGAAACTTCTGTGAATTAGAAGAACGTGTTCTAACCCAATGCAAAGAAACTAAGAACCTTGAAAAAAGTTTGATGAAATGTTAACGAGAATGGACAATTTTGAGAGGAATATAGGTGAATTGATGGAGCTGAAAAACACAACACGAGAACTTCATGAAGTATGCACAAGTTTAAACAGTCAAATTGATCAAGCAGAAGAAAGGATATCAGAAGTCGAGGACCACCTCAGTGAAATGAAATGAGAAGACAAGATTGGAGAAAAAAAGATAAAAAGGAATGAGCAAAGTCTCCAGGAAATATGGGACTATGTGAAAAGACCTAATTTACGTTTGATAGGTGTACTTGAATGTGACGAAGAGAATGAATCCAAGTTGGAAAATATTCTTCAGGATATCATTCAGGAAAACTTTCCCAACCTGGCAAGGCAGGGTAATATTCAACTCCAGGTCATACAGAGGACACCACAATGATATTCTTCAAGAAGACCAACCCCAAGGCACATAATCGCCAGATTTACTAGGGTTGAAATGAAGGAGAAAATACCAAGGGCAGCCAGAGAGAAAGGTCAGGTTACCCATAAAGGGAAACCTATCAGACTTACAGCAGATCTCTCAGCAGAAACCCTACAAGTCAGAAAAGAGTGGGGACCAATATTTAACATCCTTAAAGAAAAGAACATTCAACCCAGAATTTCATATCCAGCCAAATTAAGCTTTATAAGAGAAAGGAAAAATTAAATCTTTTGCGAACAAACAAGTACTTAGAGACTTCACCACCACCAGGCCTGCTTTACAAGAGCTTCTGAAAGAAGCACTATACATATAAAGGAACAACCAATATCAGCCTTTCCAAAAATATATCAAAAAGCAAAGAGCTTTAATACAATTAAAAATTTACACCAACTAATGGGCAAAACAGCCAGCTAGCATCAAATGCCAGTATTAAACTTATATATATTCTAATTGGATAAAAAGCCAAAACCCATCAGTATGCTGCATCCAGACCCATCTCACATGCAACGATACACAAAGACTCAAAACAAAGAGAAGGAGGAAGATTTACCAACCAAACAGAGAGTAAAAATACACAAATAAACAAAAAGCAGGAGATGCAATTCTCGCCTCTGATAAAGTAGACTTTAAAGCAACAAAGATCAAAAGAGGCAAAGTAGGACATTACATAATGGCAAAAGGATCAATGTAACAAGAAGAGCTAACGATTTTATAGATCAACGAGACAGAAAATTAACAAGGACATCCAGGACTTGAACTCAGACCTGGAACAAGGAAACTTAATAAACATTTATAGAACTCTCCACTTCAAATACACAAAACATACATTACCACCTCACACCTATTCCAAAAGCGACTACATAATTGGAAGTAAATCACTGCTCAGTAATTGCATGCATTTCATAGGTTTAAATGAAATATTGGTTGGCTGCTTGTTTGTTATTTTCTTCCCTTATTCCTTCCTGTCTACATCAAGTATAATTATTGGTATAAAAGAGGTTTTCAATACCCATTACTAAACTGCATTCTAGCCTGGGCAAGAAAGCAATACTCCCATTCTCTCTCTCTCTCTTTCTCTTCCTTTTTCTTCCTCTTCTTCATTCTTTTTTTTCTTTCTTTCTTTCTAAATAAAAAAAAATAATAAAATAATAAAATAAAAATGGAAAAAAAAAAAGAAAAAAGAAAAGCAACCATTATAATTCATTACACTAATGGGTTAAAGAAGAAGCATCACATGATTATCAAAAAAAAAAAAAAAAAAAAGGAAAATATGATCCATAAACAGGGAAAAAGATAAGTCAATTTAAACTGACTCAGAAGTAGCATGATATTGAAACAGGACATAAAAAAAAAAACCAAAAAAACAAAAATTACCTTATTTCTTTATTTATTCTAGTTCCCTATCCAAAATATTAGCAGGGGAAAATACTAGTCTTTTCTCCACTAAAATATTAGTAGAGGAGAATATTAGGGCCAGGAGCAGAGGTGGTTCACACCTATAAACCCAGCATTTGGGAATCGGAGGCAGGGGGATCAGGCCAGGAGTTCAAGACCAGCCTGGCCAACATGGCAAAACCCTGTCTCTACTAAAAATACAAAAATTAGCTGGGCAGAGGCAGGAGAAAAAAAAAAAATTTGACACTTGACCAATTGGGTCTCATAGACATCTACAGAATACTCCACCTATCAACCACAGATAAAACTTTCTTTGTATCCATCTGCATATGGAATATACTTCAAGATCAACCACATGCTTGGGCATAAGGCAAGTTTCAATAAATTAAAGAGATTTTTGAAATCATACCAACCATACTCTTAAACTAGTGGAATAAAAATAGAAATTAATATCAAGAATATTTCTCAAAACCACACATTTACATGGAAATTAAACAACTTTCTTCTCAACAACTTTTGGGTAAACAGTGAAATTAAAGAAGGTATCAACAAATTCTTTGAAATAAAAGAAAACAGAGACGAAACATACCAAAGTCTCTTAGCTGCAGCAAAAACAGTGTTGAGGAAAGTTTATATCACTAAATGCCTACCTGAAAAACTTAGAAAGATCTTAAATTAATGCTCTAACATCATACCTAGAGAAACTAAAAAAATAGTGAGCCAACTGCAAAGCTACCAGAAGAAAAGAAATTGCTGAAATTAGAGCAAAGCTGAACAAAATTGAGACCACAAATTGAATCCAAAGGATCAATGAAACAAAAAGCTGCCTTTTTTTTAAAAGGATAAAGAAGATCGATAGACTGCTAATTGGATTAACTGAAAAAGAGAGTAAGATCCAAATAAGCACAATTAGAAATGACAAAGGTTACATTACAACTAATCCCAAAAAAGTACAAAAATTCCTAGAGACTGTTATGAAGATCTGTGTATACACAGACTAGAAAATCTAGAAGAAACAAATACATTCCTAGAAACACACAATCTGTCAAGATTGAATTAGAAAGAAATCAAAACCCTCAAGAACCAATATTGAGTTCTGAAATGGAATTAATAATAAGAAAAACCTAACAACAACAACAACAAAAAAGCCACAGACCTGATGAATTCACGGCTGGATTCCACCAAATATACAAAGAAGAGCTGGTACCAATTCTACCAAACTATTCTAAAAAAGATTGAGAAGGAAAGCCTCCTACTTAACTCATTCTAGGAAGTTGGCATCAGCCTGATACCAAAACTTGGCAAAGTCACAATAAAAATAGAAAATATCCCTGATGAACATAAGTGCAAAAGTCCTCAGCAAAGTAGTAGCAAACTGAATAAACCAGCACATGAAAACGTTAATTCATCCATGGTAAAATAGGCTTTCTTCCTGGGATGTGAGGTTGGTTCAACATATGCAAATCAATAAATGTGATTCACCATGTAAAGAGAATTAAACACAAAAATCACATGACCATTTCGACAGACATGGAAAACCTTTCAATGAAATCCAACATCCCCTCAAGATAAAACTCTCAAGACATTAGGTCACTAGGCATTGAAGGAATGTACCTCAAAATAATAAGAGCCATTTATGGCAAACTCACAGCTAACGTCATATTGAATGGGCAAAACTGGAAGTCTTCCCCTTGAGAAATGGCATAGGACAAGGATGCCCATTCTCACCAGTGCTATTCAACATAGCATAGGAAGGACTAGCCAGAGAAATCAGGCAAGAGGAAGAAATAAAAGGCTTCCAAATAGAAAAAGAATTCAAACTACCTCACTTTGTGGACAATATGATTCTATACCTAGAAAACCTTAAAGACTATGCCAAAAGATTTCTTGAACTGATAAATGATTTCAGTAATGCTTCAGGATACAAAATCATTGTACAAAATTCAGCAGCCTTTCTATATATCAATAATGTTCAAGCGTAGAGCCAAATAAAAATGCAATCCCATTTACAATAGCCTTAGCCTACTAAAAATACCTAGAAATACATCTAACTAAGGAGGCAAAAAAATTTCTACAAGGAAAGCTATAAAATACTGCTGAAGGAAATCATAGATGAAATAAGCAAATAGAAAAAGCATGCCATACTCATGGATTGGAAGAATCAATATCATTAAAATTGCCATCATACCCAAACAATCTACAGATTTAACATTGTTCAGTTTTGATGTTGGTATCAAACTACTGACATCATTTCTCACAGCTATAGAAAAAAGTATTCTAAAATTCACATGGAATACCAAAAGAGCCTGAAAAACCAAAGCAATCCTAGAGAAAAAGAGCATAGCTGAAAGCATCACATTATCCAACTTCAAACTATATAATCAAGCTACATTAACCAAAACAGCATGATACTGGTACAAAAACAGGCATATAAACCAAAGGAACAGAATAGAAAATCCAGAAATAAAGTTACACTACAGCCACCTGACCTTCAACAAAGTCAACAAAAATAAGCAATGGAGAAAGGATTTGTTATTCAATAAATAGTGCTGAGATAACTAGCTAGCCATATGCAGAAGAATGAAACCGGACCACTACATTTCACTATATTCAATAATTAACTCAAGGTGGATTGAGGACTTAAATGTAGGACCTCAAACTATAAGAATCCTAGAAGAAAACCTAGGAAATATTCATATGAATATCAGCCTTGAGAAAAATTTATGACTAAGTTCTCAAAGGCAATTGCAAAAAAATTCCCAAAATTGACAGTGGAACCTAATGAAACTAGAGTTTCTGAACAGAAAAAGAAACTACCAACAGAGTAAAAAGATAACCTACAGGATGGGAAAAAATATGTAAACTGTTTATCCAAGAAAGGTCTAATATCCAGAATCTATAACAAATTTAAGCAATTCAACAAGCAAAAAGCAAATACCTCCATTAAAAAATAGGCAAAAGACACAAACTCCTTAAAAAAAGACATATAAGGCTGGGCGCGGTGGCTCATGCCTGTAATCCCAGCACTTTGGGAGGCTGAGGCGGGTGGATCACGAGGTCAAGAGATCAAGACCATCCTGGTCAACATGGTGAAACCTCGTCTCTACTAAAAATACAAAAAATTAGCTGGTCATGGTGGCGCATGCCTGTAATCCCAGCTACTCAGGAGGCTGAGGCAGGAGAATTGCCTGAACCCAGGAGGCGGAGGTTGCGGTGAGCCGAGATCGCGCCATTGCACTCCAGCCTGGGTAACAAGAGTGATACTCCATCTCAAAAAAAAAAAAAAAAAAAAAAAGTCAGAAAACAATAGACCCTTGTGAGGTTGCAGAGGAAAGGAAATGTTTACACACTGTTGGTGGGAATGTAACTTAGTTCAGCCACTATGGGAAGAAGTTTAGAGATGTCTCAAATAATTTAAAATAGAACTACCATTTGACCCATATGATAGTTGGATATACTACTTGGATATTTCTTTTGGATATAATCCCATAACTGGATATATATCCAAAAGAAAATAAACTATTCTACCAAAGACACATGCACTTATGCTCCTTGCAGCACTATTCACAATAGAAAAAGACATGAAATCAACTGAGTTGCCCATCAATGGTGAACAGGATAAAAAAAAATGTGGTACATATGCATCATGAAATACTATACAGCTATCTAAAAGAACAAAACCATGAAAAACTATATAGCTATCTAAAAGAACAAAATCATCCACTACAGAAACACGGATGGAGCTGGAGGCTATTATTCTAAGCAAATTAACACAGGAGCAGAAAACAAAATACTGCATGTTCTTTTTTGTGAGAGATGAACATTGGATGCTCATGGACATAAAGATGTTAACAATAGACATTGTGGACTACCTGAGGGGTGAGAGTTGGAGCAGGGCAAGGCTTGAAGAAATGTTGGTTACTATACTCAGCACCTGGGTGATGAGATTAGTCATTCCCTAAACCTCAGCATCATGCAATATACCCACGTAACAAACCTGCACATGTAACCTCTGAATCTAATATAAAAATTGAAAAAAAAAATTAAAAATTTTCTAAATATACCCTCAAATGTCAATCTATCATTTCAAGCATAGTGCAAGCACTTTATAGCAGTATTCCCAATTTTTCTTCTTTTCTCTTATTACATTGCTGTCATTCATTTCACTTATTCACATGCTATAAACATCCAACATGTTATTGCTATTATTACTTTAACAGAATTACATTTTAGATCAATTAAAAATAAAAGTAAGCTGGGCACAGTGGCTCATACCTGTAATGCCAGCAGTTTGGGAGACCAAGGTGGGAGGACCACTTGAGGCCAGGAGTTCGGGACCAGCCTGGGAGACAGAGCAAGACCCTGTCTCTAAAAAATAAAGAAGTAATAAAATAAAACAAATTGTTTTAAGTAATTATTTAACAAAGCATTAATTGCATGGTTTTTGACAAAAAGTCAGCTCTAACTTTTATTTCTGTTCTCTGTAGGCAAGGTTTGTGTCTCTTCACCTCTTCTTTCTTCTTTAAAGATATTTTTTGTTTTTATTTTCTCGACGTCTAAATATTATATGTAAATTTTTTAAAATTATGGGTGGGGGGAGCTGGGGATGGTTAGTGAGTACAAAGATATAGTTAAAGAATGAATAAGACCTACTATTTGATAGCACAACAGGGTGACCATAGTCAATAATAACATAATTAAACATGTTAGAATAACTTTAAAGAGTATAATTACATTGTTTGTAACACAAAGGATAAATGCTTGAGGGGATGGATCTCCACAATGTGATCATTATGCATTGTATGTCTGCATCTAAACATCTTATATATCCCATAAATGCATACACCTGCTATGTACCCAATATACCCTGCTTGTTCTCTGAGCTCCTGGATCTAATTTGATATCAGCCATTAATTTTGGAAAGATTTGGCCATTATTACATTAAATCTTTTTTCTGCTCCATTCTCTCTTCTGGTATTTCAGTTTTGCACATGTTATATCTTTTGAAACTTTCCCACAGTTCTTGGATGTTCCCTTTTTTTCCCCCCTTCATTTTTTTGTTCTCTTTATATTTTAGCATAAGAAGTTTCTGTTGATGTATTTTCAAGTTCACTTATTTGTTTTCTTGGCTGTGTCCAGCCCATTATTGAGCTCATTAAAGACATTCTTATTTCTGTTACAGTGTTTTTGTTTTTTTTCACTCTAATAACTTCAATGTTTATAATCAGTTCTGTGTTTTTAGTAACTTAAAACATAAGGATCTGAGAAATCCTCATGTACAAAGGCACCTCTTCAGTGATGAGGAAAGTGAGTTGCTCAACGTCACAGTGAAGAACAAAGACAAGACTTGGAGCCCGTCTCCTATTTCTCTCTTCATGGGTTCTCCCCCTATGTCACAATCATAGAAATACAGTACTTTACATTATATAGCTCAGTTATTAATTTTTGGTATAAATTTGTTTCTAACTTTTAGAAACTGTTTTGGATTGAATTGACCTTATATTTGGACACGTTTATATATTGAATTTAAACTTATATGTTGAAGTCTTATTTCCAAATGTGATCATATTTAGAGAAAGGATATTAAAGGAAGTTACTAAGGTTAAATGAGGTCACAAGAAGGGTTCCCTAAATTAGTAAGACTGATGCCCTTATAAGAACAAGAAGAAACATCAGGGATGTATGTGCACAGATCAAGGCCATGTGAGAACACAGACAGAAGATGGTCGTCTGCAAGCCAAGGAGAGAGACCTCAGGAGAAACCAAATCCACAGACAACTTGAACTTGGACTTAGAGCTTCCAGAACTGTGATAAATAAATTTCCATCGTAAACCACCCAGCTTGTGGTATTTCTTCATGTCAACTACTATGCCTTGAATATGTCCCCCCCAAAGTTCATGTGTTGGAAACTTGGTCTCCAATGTAGGAGTGTTGAGAGGTAGGACCTTTGAGAATTGATTGGGTCATGAGAGTTCTGTCCTCACGAGAGGATTAATCCACTGATGGACTAATGGATTAATGGGTTATTGAGGGAGTGTGTTTGCTATCACGAACGTGGGTCTCTTGTAAAAACCAGTGTGGCCATCTTTTTGTGAGCCCCCTCGCCATGTGATGACACCGTGTGCCATCTCAGGACTCTGCAGGGTCCCTACCAGCAAGAAAGCTCTCACCATATGAGACTTCCAGATCTTTGACTTTCCAGCCTTCAGAACCGTATGAAATAAATTTCTTTTCTTTATAAATAACCCAGTCTCAGATATTCAGTTATAGCAACAGAAAATGGACTAGGACAGCAACTTTAACAAACAAATACCAAAATCATCTTCTTTATCACGTTTTAAATTGAAAATTTGATTTTAAAAATGTTACCATAAACTCATCACGATAAAATAATATTTTTCTTTTTGCAATTCCCCTCTAGTACTTTCTATGTACACATCTTTTACACAGGTCACTCACTCACTTCTAAAACATCTAATCTGTGCTGGATCCTGATATCTTCAAGCACCCCCTTAAAATAATTTTGTGTCTCTGGCTATTCTATTTTGTTGGCTTCTGATTATGCTCTGTATTCTGTTCATTCATCTTCTGTGGATTTTAGGAGAGTATCATTGTTGTCCCTTGCCTGCTCTCTGGGGCTGAAGTGTAGTTCTTGAGGTATGTTAAGGAGCTGCAATCTCATAGTCCTAGAAGTCATCGTAGTCTTGGAAAGTGATAGTAGTTCTAGGACTCCCTGCCTATGAATCAGAAGGAAGCATCTCTCTTCCTGAGTTCTTTGTGTGCAAGAGCTGAAAATCTCACTTACCCAGCTTCAGTGGCAGACAGGACTCATTGCCATAGTGGGTTAACTCCCCTGTGGTTTCTGGAGGTTGATGGCATCAAAAGTAAGCTGGTAAACTCACATGGGTTTGCCTTGTGGTATGCTCTCTTTGTCTGTGGATCCTTGGATCTCCCAGGTCAGCCTTTTTCCAGAATTTACTCCCTAAGTTCTAAGTGTCACCTCATAGCTTGTGCCTAGTCTCTCATCTGGCTCAGATGATAAAAATGTCCTCTATTACCAACTCTGTCCTTCTGGATCTCTGCACAATTGAAATACTGCTTGGTCAAGAACCTCCAGCTGTAGTAGCTATCATACTCATGAAAGTTAGGTGCAGCATTTGAATTTTCAACTTAGATGATCACACAAAAGAATTTATGAGAGGATAGATGGAATTTTGCGAGGAGTGGGAGGAACATTTCAGTCAGGGGGAATATGTGAGCAAAGGTGGCAAAATTCAAAGATACGTCCTGGGAATAGGAAATAAATACATCTGGCTGTAGCCAAGGCACCTGTACTCATAAAATCACAACCCATCTGTTCCACAAAATACATCATAAGGAATAGCTACTTCTTATAGGATTTATATATTATAATATATATATGCTATACGTATATATATAAAATATATAAATCCTATATATAATATATATAACATATAAGTTCTTATAAATTATCTAATTATAAATATACACAGATGCATTTAATATATACATATATTTATATTACATATGGGAGTGTCCATAAAGTTCTTGTGCTATTTGGATTTGTAATAAATTTTTCTTATATGTACAATATAAGCAAACTGCAAAATGTGACAGAGAGAGGATTTACTCAGATTTGAAATACTGAAATGTTACCATTCAATAAGTCTACTGTAATCTTGGATACCTTTGGATATAGCTGTTATTATGCATAGTGTGTATTGCCAGGTAAGTAGAATAAAGGTATTCAACCATTAATATTAATAGTTTATTTAAATCTTGAATAATTACCTTTTTGTTGTATTTTGTAAATTGCTTTATACACAGACATGATTTATTTATGGTTCAAACTGAATCAAAACTTTCTGTATGCCTCATATTCCTAGGATGTGTGTGCATACACACACAGGTGCAGAAAATAGTAATTCTCAAAGTTGAGTATGCGTCAAAATCACCCACATAGTTTGTTAGAACATGGATAACTGGGTCCCACCCAAGAGTTTCTGATTTAATTGACCTGGGTGGGACCCAAGAATTTGCCTTTGTAACAAGCTCCCAGATAATGCTTATGTTGCTAGTAGGGAGAACCATTGATTTATAAAAATCCATTGAGAACAATGTACTGGGGTGACGGGAAAAATCAATAATTCTTTCTCCCTCCTTCCCTTCTTCCTTTCTCCATACCAACTCTTTGTTCTTCTCCTGTTTCTATTTTTTTTATTCTCTCCCTCTCTCTCCCCTATGTATTGATGTATGTATTGCCACCTTCACTAGGTGGAAATAATTTGGCATGGCAATTATTGCCAATTTTTGGTGGTTCTGTTAACAGGAAAGAACAAGATGCTTGATGATCATCCTTCATCCTGCCTTTTGCCAGAGCTCTGCCTGTTGCTTTGCCTTCAGTCTGTTTCTCTGATCCTTTCCCTACACAGTTTCCAGTTGCTGTCTGGAAACAGGTCATTTCACAAAACTTCTAGCTACTTCCACTGGTACTTACAGTGGAATTCAGATTCAGCTTTGGCTAACTTTGAAGCAAGCTACCCTTTTAACTGCTACAGTATCCCATCTTCCTCACATATGTGAACAGAATGGATAACTAAAACACAAACCTTCTCTTCTTAGGAAATAATTTTGATCTTACTCCTCATTTTGCTCTTAAATTCTGACCAATATAGATAGTGTTTGGATGAAGTTCTTAAACATTTAATAAACCTCTATAATGGACCCAGCACTGTGTGGGCTGAGTTTTCTTTACTACTCCCTGAACATGCCTTTGGGTTTGAATAATGGCATAACCAAACAAACAAAATATCAAAAATTCAAAACCAAACAAACAAAAAGCCCCCAAAGCAAAAAGCACAAGAGGGAGAAGACCTAAGTAGAAGAAATGGACAAAGGGTTTCTTCAGAGACAGACAATCATTCCCTGAGATTACAAGGAGTAAAAATGCTTTATTTTGTAATGATTTCATTAATTATGTCTCTGGAAACCCAGGTACACATATCCAGGGAGAAACTTGGGAAAACTAGAAATTATATCATCATAGAAGTAACCCAAGTTCTAGGACCAACTCTTCCAAAAATAGTCTGTGTGTCTGATCAATTCACTTTATTTCTCTGAGCCTTCATTTTCATGAAATTAAGGGCTAGGGCTACATGGTTTCTAGAGTTTCTTCCAGAGCCAGTATCCCAGGGTTTCAACATTCTGTGGGCAAACACACAAATTAGTCTTCTTTTTTCTTTTTTGAGACAGAGTCTCACTCTGCTGACCAGGCTGGAGTGCACTGGCACTATCTTGGCTCACTGCAACCTCTGCCTCCCAGGTTCAAGCAATTCTTCTACCTCAGACTTCCGAGTAGCTGGGACTACAGGTGTGTGCCACCACACCCAGCTATTTTTTTGTATTTTTAGTAAGACGGAGTTTCAACATGTTAGCCAGGATGGTCTCGATCAGCTGACTTCCTGATCCTCCTGCCTCAGCCTCCCAAAGTGCTAGGATTACAGGTGTGAGCCACAGCATCCAACCTACAAAGCAGTCTTTAATTGTAAGTTGGCAAAGTTAACTAGGGGGTCAGTTCCATCCGCTTCTGAAATCTCAAACTTTTATTAATTACTCATTTCCCAAGGCCAGTTCTGTTGGTGGGAGAGGGAAGAGAAGCAGAGAAACCCCTTGGACCATAAACCTTCCACTTCTGTTTTCTTCCCATAAAATGTTCCCCAGGACTTGGGGGCCAGATGGCAACACTTTTGAAGATGCACTAAGGATTTGGATTCTGGTTCATATTAAATATCACATGTAAATTATTAATCTGTAGCAGATGTGAATGTATATTATTGCACTGTATTAAACATTGATGTTGCAAAGACCACCCTGTGGACCACATGGAGATGCAGGGTGACCACCACTGGTCTTCCATCTAAATGCCAGATTTAGAATCCAGATTGCTTAGTTGAAAATCTTTAGAAAGAATATTTCTTACTAGTGTTATATTAAAAAATATAAGCCTTATTCCAAAATAAATGATAATGATAGCATTTAGTAAGTTTTTGATGTGCCAAGTACTCTTCTACGTGGTTTACACGTACTGATAAATTTAATCTTCCTTACAACTCTATGGGGAAAGCATTACTACTTATAATTGTTAGGGAACAAACAACCTTCTTTAAGCACCAACTATGCACCAGAGATTGTTCTAGGCAGTGGGGGTACGGAAGCGAGATAAAACACGGTCGTGATTTTTATGGAACCTACTTTCCACTGAAATGAGACAGACAGTATGTTTTAGACAATATGCCCCAAACAAATAAATTAACAAAATATTGAGAGAGAGATAAGGGTCATAAAGTTGATTCATCATTGTTATGTGAACAAGGGACTGGTAAGGGATTGTTACAGAATGGCTGATCTGGGAAATTGTCTTGGAGGAAGTCACTGGGCTAAATGTTCTAGGTCAATTAATGTTAACAGCAGCTTCCTAAAAACAACTTGATAAATACTGATTATTTAAACTATCAGAGTAATGATACATCAATTTGTCAAAAATTTGTTTTAATCAACTATCTATAGTTTTATAGTATTTTGTGTTTCTCCAAGATCATCTAATGTACAGTAAGAACGACAGTTTCCTGAATATTGTGACTTTTAGCTGTTGTGCATGCCACCAATGTCATGAATATTATAAATAGTTGGGCAGGTTTCTGGTTTCCAAAGCGTTTTCCATCCAGTCTATAGCGTCGCCCTGCTTCTTTCATCTTCTTTCAGTTTATATCTTTATTTGCATCATTATTCTGTTTTTCTGTTCTGCTTCAGCTTGTTTATGGATGGTTTGAAATAATTTGTGAAGAGACAAGCTAGGCAACTCCAGTGTAAAATTAATAGAAATTAACAGAGTAGATACACCGCCTGGAAGTAGCTGCTGTCACTCCATCTTTTGTTCAAGTCAATTCAACCCCTCTTCTCCCAGGAAGGCTGCAACCAGGAGAATGTTAGTTTCTCTTGAATAGCACCATCTTTGATCTCTCTCTCTCCCTCTTATTGGGGACGCTTTCCTTGCATCTACCTTCACCTATCTTAGAAACCGGTCAAGCCCCTATTCCAGATCTCCTCAATTTTATCTCTCTTTACTTGATGAGTACTAAAGATCGAAGGCTGTATGTTTGTTGCTTCAACACTCATTCCAATCCACATGGAATTTGCTTTCCTTTATTATAGAGACTGAAAAGCTAAAACTGACATTGCTCTAACTACTTTGTGGCTAGAGTACAGATACATGATTTAGGATCTGCCAGTCAGAAGACTTTGGAGGTGAAGATAAGCAAAGGAGCAGTATGCCATGGAAAGACCATCATTTCTAACAAGAGTAGTGGGGGTGGTGTCTAAGGCAGTCATAGTGGTATTGCTAGCTTCTGGTACAGGGTGTTACAAACGCAGTAGTAGCAGTGATGGCTCCTCTAGGATGATTCCACATTAGAGTTGAATGTGTCTTTGGGGTGCATTTTTAAACCTAGCTCAATCTATCCTGGATTGTGTACCATAAGTCTGGTAATTTGGGCTTCACAGAGATTCTATGAGTCCTATGTATCTGTTACTAAATTAATTTATGCTTAGGTTAACTGGATTGGATTCTGTTGTTTTTGACTAAGAAATCATATCAACACACATGATGTATTTTTTTTTTTTGTGATACTTGATGAAAAAGTTTCAGAGGAAGGCTGTTATCATGATGTAATAACTGGTTCTGAACTTACTTGAGGGAGACTAATTCATACCTTGAAGGGTGTCTCTCACTCTTTCTCCCCATAAATCTAGTTGTCTTTTCCTTTCTTTACATTTTCCTTCTTAAACTCAAGCCACCGTTTCCTAGCCTATAAAAAGAGAATAGTAACCATAACCACATGATAGGCCTGTTGTTTGTGGTTAAATAAAATGATTAAACTAGTACCTACCCCATAGAAGTGTTTAATAATAAATGTGACAAGGAATGGTGGCTCACATCTGTAATTCTAGCACTTTGGGAGGTCGGTGGATTGCTTGAACTGAGGAGTTCGAGACCAGCTGGGGAAGCATGGCAAAACTCTATCTCTACAAAAATTTTAAAGATTAGCCAGATGTGGTGGTACACACCTGTAGACCCAGCTATTCGGGAGGCTAAGGTGGGAGGATTGCTTGAGCCTGGGAGATCAAGTCTTCAGTAAGCCATGTTTGTGCCACTGCACTCCAGCCTGGGAGACAGAGTGAGACCCTGTCTCAAAATAAATTAATAAACTAAATAACTAAATAAATATTGGCCAGGATTTTTGTTAGCATCATGAGGGAGGAGTTTTGTATAGAATAGCACTGGAAAAGTTATTATCTTCAGTCTGGGAAAAAGGAACAGGGATAGAAAATGACTTCTTCCAGAGACAGGCGTGTAAAAGAGCACAGAATGTTTAGGAAGACGAAAGGGGTTCTCTGTGGCTGGATTTTGGTTGGGTAGAGTGGGGACTGATGAAGGGGTACAGCCAGAATAAGTGTGGAACTGGAGAGTATGGTGGGGGCTGGATCACAAAAAATTATAGGTCTCCTTCATAATGAGGCAGACTTGGTCCCAGCTCCTTCATCCCAGCTGAGGTAAAAGGACTTGCCTTCCTCCTTCTCCAACTTACTTAGTCACCTTCAATTTTCTGCCATGTACAAAATACCCTGTTATCTTCTTGGGGGTAGGATACTGACCTACTAATCTAATCCTTTTCTCCAAAACACTGACGAGATTGTGCTAAATGTGTGTTAAGCTTATAACAGAGAAAGGAAGAATTATTTTAAAAACTCTTTGAAAAATGAAATTCTTGTTCACTTGACCCAAGGAATTGGGTTACTTGAGTTCCATATGTATATACACTCAGTAAAAATTGTTAGATACTTTATTCAAAAACAAAACTGAATCTTTCTCATGCTAGAGCCCAAACAGCCAATATTCTACTCAATAATGCATTGATTTTTGACATAATAGTTCTAGAATTTCTTCTCTGTTTCTATTTCCTTTTTCTTTGCTTTTTTTCCTTTCTTCTTCCATTTTTGTCTTTTCATTAAATCAAGTTGTCTAATGAGCTTTGGAACTGAAATATCGATGTTTAATCCAGAATTACCCCTGTTGGTTTCTGGAAATAGTCTTTATTTCAGCTGGTTTACAAGGAACTGTTGACCTCATGGGTTTGTTCAAAACTGACACTTGCCTTGCCTTGCAGAACCTGCCAATTCCTTGCAACTGCTCAAGCACTGTTAGCATAAAGAATGATATTTTATGTAAAATAATCAGAAAATCTTTAATAGTCATAGGTCAAGGACAGGAAAAATGGTAATTTTGGGGGATGGGGCTGGGGCAATCCAGCAGTGATTTTTATTTTATTTTGTTTTAAAAAAAAGTGTTAAAACTGAAAACGTATTTTGCCAACCACCTCCTCCCTTGCCTTTTTGAAAGTCCATATGTTCTTTGGGGGAAAATTGAATTCAGCTTCATTTGAGTCTTTGCAAAATTTCGTTAAGTGTTGTTTGATGTGCAAAATTTCTAGGTCTTCAGAAATCAGACCTAAAGTCAATTGCTTGGATGAAGTTCAAACTGCATTTTCTCAACACTTTGAAAAAAAAATTGAGTAAGATTCAAAAGTTCAATCCTTTTCTACTGCTAGTTGGCAACAGATTCACACAGTGGTAGAGTATATTTACACATTGCTTATTTTCTGGTAGATTTTAGGAGGTCATAAATTTTGTTCATAATCATTTTTATTCAGTGTTTAATAAGTAAGTTTTTCTTTGAACCAGCAATGGCATGTTGTAGCTTTTGTGATTTGTCTTTCTCATGGGTAGAGTGGATTTATTTTCTTAGTAGGAGAATACATTACTCTATGTATGTGAATCAACTTTGAGAGAAAATAACCAATTGAAGTTTGTCAAGAGGAAGTGAGTCTCGGAAAATATATTTATACTTGTAAATTCATCAAGAACCTGATTATCTCAGTGGTTGATTCCAAATTAGGATCCAGTTCAACAGGGTAAGGCAAGTTTACTGGACAGGGGGATGGGAGAAATTGGAATAGAATCCTTTTCCTTTTCACTATTTTACTGTGTGACCCTCATGAAGGCATTTCTTTTTTCCTCCTTGGGCCAGAGAGTTCTCTCATTTGAAACAGAAGACAATAGACCATAGCAATGTTTTCAAGCTGGATTCTTCAGAGCCCTGTGGTTCCAAGAAGCTGTCTTCAGAGTTCCCTGGCTTTTATGGGTTTTATATAAAAAAGGTTTGCAAAAAGATAAAAATAAAAACAAACAAAAAACTTAGATTAAAACAATTCGGCTACAAAGAAAGATATAAAAACTTTTTAATCAACTCATGTTTTAGATTTTTTAAAGCTTTTTTTTTTCTAACTTATTACATAATTACTAATTCTCATCATGGGTTTTAAATGACCTATAGGAAATAATACCCTGACATGAACTTTGGAAATAGAAGTTTGATTTTCCTTGTTGACACTGATCTGTTACATCCCAGGCATAATAGCTTTAAGTGTTCCTCTGCCGTTTAAAACATTCTACTGCGTAGGTTTTAAAAGTGGCTATATTATAAGCATCTTGGTAAAATCAGATGGCAGTATGTCCTACAGCTGAAAATGTGAATAACCTAGGACTAGCAATTCCACACTTAGATAAATGCATGCATATATATGTACATCAAAAGACATACACAAGAATGTTCATAGCAGTGATATTCGTAATAACTCTCAATTGGATAATACCTAAACTGCCACCAATAATAGAATGGATAAATAAATTTGTGTTGCATTCTCACAGCAGAAAATTATTCAGCAATGCGGATGTTGGATCAATAACTACCCACAACAAAGAGAAAGAATGCATCCTTATGAATAATTTAGAAAATGCAAAATTAGGCAAAACTAATCTGTGTTATTGGAAGTCTTGATTATGGATACTCCTGTGGGAGAAGATGAAAAAGTGGGAAAGGCTAATGAATGGGGGCTTCTGGGATGCACATAATGTACTGTTTCTCGACCTGGTGCTGGCAACATGTGTGGTCAGTTTTTGGAAATGTATTAAGCTGTACAAATGTGATGTGCACTTTTCTGTATACAGATTATATTTATTAAAATTAAAAAAAAAATTCCTCTAGATTGTCTACTGAAATCTGCTTCCCCAGATTGGTTAATACAAAATAAAATACTGCCATCAGTCCTGGCAGTATTTTATTTTTATATGATAGGCAAAAGGGCATGAGTTAAATATTTAGGTGTCAAGTTGAAATAATATTAGGCTAAAGGAGTTTACCTAATCACATAAATGATTACCTGCCACCTTTGGTCACAGTGTTTCAGCTAGTTGTAAGCTTCAGGGTGCTGGTTGATACTCTAACATCGCTTGATACACTTTCCTTTCTTTGAATTGACTATTTAAAACTCAACTACTAGAGTTTTCTGTTTCTCCTTATGAATAATAAACTGTTAATGAAAATTTCCCTCATGCCATAAACAGATATAACTGGGAAAATTATATGAACTAATAATTGCCAGGCATTGGACAACAGGCAATACAAGACTGTGATGCATGAGAGATGGGAAATAGAAATGGTAGTAAGCCCTATGATTGTCTCAGTTCACTCTTTAACAGGGAAAATTGAAACAGGATCAGTGGCCTGAGTTGAGGAGACAGACATTGTTGTTCAGATATAATGAGGCAGCTAGAATTTGAGGGGCAGAGTACTGCACAGGAGGGAGATGGAAGAAGGGAGAAAGAAAGAGACAGAGAGAGAGAACCTGAGACCTACAAAGTGGCTCCTCTAGTTTGACTGAGTACTAATATGCACATGTATGGGAAGAAAATGCCTGAGACCAAAAAACAAAACAAACAAACAAAAAAACAACCACTGGAAACTGATTGGCTGAAAAATTTCTGATATTCATACGGGCCTGAGAATAATTTGTTATTCTAGGTCATGTGTTAGAGTCTTTAGAAAGGTCATACCTTAATAGTGTATTTAAGTTAGCCCCAGAATAAAGGCTGACCTGAACCTGACAGAACAAAACTTAAAGGTTTTGTTTAAGCATTGTATGATTAAATTTCCTCTTCAAGTTACTTAGGTGGAATGCTGTGGTAGGTTGAATAAAGGCTCCCAAATATATCCATGTCCTGAATGTTGGAAACTGTGAATGTTACTTTATGTTGAAAAAAAGTCTTCGAAGATGTGATTATGTAAAGGATTGTGAGATGGGAAGATTATCCTGGATTATCTGGGTGATGCCTAAGAGGAATATTTTACAGGAGAAGGCAACATACTGATGAAGTAGAGATTGGAGTGATGTCGTCACAAGCCTGGGAATTCTGGCAACCGTCAGGGCTAGAAGAGGCAAGGAGTGAACTCTCACCTGGTTTCTCCAGAAAGAACCAGGCTTGCTGACATCTTGATGTTAGCCTTGTAAGACTTATTTTGTACTTTGACGTCCAGGACCATAAGAGAATAAAGTTTTATTGTTTTAGCCATTAAGTTTGTGGTGATTTGATACAGCACCAATAGAAAACTAATACAGAGGTCAAAATAAATTTCAGCAGTGTTTAAAGGAATAATAATTGAAAAAAAAAAAAACCCAGAACTCAACAATGTAAGTCACAATGTCTAGCATCCAATTAAAAATTACTAGGTATAAAGAAACATAAATATATGATCAGTAGCCAGGAAAAAGTATATCAATCAATAGAACATGTCTCCCAAATCACAGGATGATGAAATTAGCAGACAAGATCCTTAAAACAGCTATTATAAATCTTCTAAATATGTCCAATAACATAAAATTTTGGAAAGCTTAAATATTGTGAGGAGGAAAAGATAAAATAAACACAAATGGAACTTTTAGAGATAAAAATATGTATCTATAATGAAATACTCACTAGATGGGACAAACAGCAAATTAGATATTACAGAAAAAAAATTCATGAATTTGAAGACACAACAATAGAAGCTATCTAAATTGAAACAGAATGAGAAAAATGACTGGGAAGAAAAGCTGTCTGTGGATTAATATCAAGTGAATTAACATACATGTAATTGGAGTCTCAGAAGAAAAGGAGGTGAGACAAAATTATTTGCAGAAATAGCAAAACATTTTCCAAATTTGATTAAAACTATAAACCCATAGATCCAAGAAGCTCAAAAAATCCCAACCAGAAAAAATATACTGAAAACCAAACAAAGTTATATCAAAATGAAACTACAGAAAATCTTCAAGAAAGATAAAATCTTAAAGGCGTATAAGGAAAAATGACATATTACATGCCGAAGGACAAAGATAAGAATGACAGAACACTTCTTGTTAGAAACCATGCAGTGCTGAAAGAAAAAACTGTCAACTAGAATTCTACACTTAGTGATAGTATTTTGAAAAATGAAGGCAAAATAATGACTATTTTGTGGCCTTCCAAATCTGAGAAATAATTTATCACCAGCACATCTGCACTATAAGAAATGTTAAAAACAATTCCTCAGGCAGAAGAAAAATGAAAACAAATTGAAGTTTGGATCTACAGGAAGGAGTGAAGAGTGCCAGAAGTGACAAATATGTGGGTAAATAGAAAATTTCGTTTTTATTGCTCTAAAATCTTTAAAAAGATAATTAACTATTAAGACAAACAACCAACCAACTTCCAACTTGAGCCACTGGGGCATATATTATGAACACATTTCTGCAAAAGAAGGTGTTTCAGCTACCCTGGTTGAGAAGATGGATCCAGCTCAGGAAGCACTGTGTACAGCCGGTGTGTGAATTGCATGTGAGGAAAATGAGGTCCTTTGCTTCCCAGATCCTGTGGCCACCAGTGCCACACAATGGAGCCATCAGGGCTCGGAGTATCTGGGTTAGGTTTCTCAATAAAAAGCTGCCATCTATTACTGTTCAGTCTTATTTCTGGATAAACAGCGTCCAGGGTGCATGGCTGGGACCCATATCGGTGGCAGTCATGGAGATGGTCATCAGGTTTAGAGAGAATAATGAGAAGTGATACCCCAGTGGAGACCAGGCCTTTGTAGCTGTCTAAAATGAAGTCACTAAAAACCACACATGACCAAGAAAGAGAGGAGCTGATAAAAGAGAAGTTTCAAAATACTTGCTAAATATTGATAGGACTTGGAATGACTTCTGTTTGGAAGCATAGGTCGCTATGGTGACTTTTTATTTGGTTTCTTGGTTGCAACCTGGTGTCGGGAGAGTGTAAAAGTACACCCTACATTCTACAAGACGTAAATTAATGTATGGTGATGGAAAGCAAATCAGTGATTGGCTGGGGATGGGTGGGCAGGGAAGGATCTCAGGAAGTCATTTCAAAGGGGCACAAGAAAACTAACTTTTGGGGGAAATAAACACATTCATTATTATCCTGATTGTGGTGATCATTTCACAGATGCATACTGATATCAAAACTTATCAAGTTGTGTACTTTAAACATATGCAGTTTGTTGTAGTTAATTATATCCCAATAGCGCTGTTTGCCTTCTGATTCAATTTACTTAAGTAATTAATATTATATCCCAGAGTTGGCTGTTTATGCTTTCATTTCATCTTCATGCAGGGTCCACTATTCTGGAACTACACTTGGTATCATACTGAAAGTTGCAAGCATTCCAGATGGTGTAATTGATATGAGAGACAAATCAGTCACTCAGTTTAGGGACGCCAGCAAGTTCCAAAAGGTGAGGGGAAGTTTGTTTTGCAATGCTTACATGGGGAAAGGCAGCATCTCATGTCCAATTTTCTGCTCAGGTCTCTATCCAGAACTCTTTGGGTACTCACATCCTCATGTTCTCAGCATCTAACTGGCTACTTCTCACCTCCCAGTCTCTACTCTTCATTGACCTAAAATGAATATATGCAAGTCACATGCAAATGAAGAACATTTACACATTTAATTATTTTCCAGTTGAAGATGGAGCTGTTTAATTTTGTTGTTGTTTTTCTTTGTTTGTTTGTTTGAGACAGGATCTGTCTCTGTTGCCCAGGTTGGAGTGCAGTGGTGCAATCTTGGCTCACTGCAACCTCTGCCTCCCAGGCTCAAACTATTCTCCCATTTCAGCCTCCCTAGTACCTGGGATTACAGGCATGTGCCGCCATGCCAGGCTAATTTTTTTTTTGTATTTTTTGTAGAGATGGGGTTTTGTCATGCTTTCCAGGCTGATTTTGAACTCCTGAGCTCAAGCCATCCGCCTGCCTCTGCGTCCCAAAGTGCTGGGATTACAGGCATGAGCCACCATGCCTACTCCTGTTTGTTTAATTTTTGACAAGATATTGCAATAATAAAAAATATAGAGTTGAATTTAAAATTCATTTATCAGAATAATATCTTATTATTAAAGCATTCATTTTAACAATGATAGGATTTAAAACAATTTTTAATCTATATTGCTTAGTCCCTGCAAAATATGAAACATTGAAAAAAGGTGGGGACTTTTAAATCAGGTAGGCTAAATTCAAATCTTTCACAGGCAAAATCTGTAATCGGGCATAAACCATTGAAATTTTCTTCCCTGTAGTTTCCTTAAGTGTGAAATGAGATAATGATAGCTTTCTTGTAGGTTTTTTTTGTTTGTTTTTTGGTGAAGATTAGAGATAATGTGTATAAAGTGTCTAAATGCCTGAATGGACACAATGAACAATAGTGGACTGTTTGTAAACACAAGCAGATTTCATGGCTTTTTGAAAATCAATTTTTAATGATAAAATTAGACTAGGAAATTTGATTCCTGTTTTCCTCCTGATCTCCACTCATTCCTGTATTCATACCTATTACAATTTCCTCAATTCTGTGTGGCTTGATGAGTGAAACATTAATTTTAGCTTTTCTAAAATTAAGTTTTTCAAAGGGCAAATTCTTCCTCTGTTCTCCTCCTCCACTCCAAAGGTCTCATTTTCCTGTTTCCAAGCTAAGACAAAAATCTTGGCTATGGGAAGTATTTATTGGGTGCCATTTAGACAAATATAAGATTCTGAATGAATACTCTCCATGGCTGTCGGTGGAAACTAAACACGGAGTTGCCATGGATACTGGTTGCTTGGCCTCTGCATTAGAGCCTTTTTAGTTCAACAATGTGCAAACCACAGATGTTGCCATGCATTGTATTCATAATCAGCTTGGATCTCTTAGCAGAAGTATATCTTGGGCTTGTTTTAGCAGAGAGGATCCACATTCTCAGATGGAAAACAAAATGCCCTGTGCCCGGCACTGTGTCTACAGGTATAGGTGGTAACTTCTATAGGTCTAGGTGGTAACTTCTATAGGTATAGGTGGTAACTTCTACAGGCACAGTTTTCAGCTCTTCCTCTGCTTCATTTTACCTAGATATTCTTGTTTTGATATTTATTTGGAATAAGAATCTCTACTGCATATTTTATGAAACACTATGGGGGCATCTGCTAGGAAAATTATACATAGCTTTGGGTACAGAATTTAAAACAAGGCCTAATCAAAGAAGAAAGATTGCAAGAAAATCCCAGATTCCATTTGAGAGCTGGAGTGGAGTCACAGCAGAGAGATGCCATGTTGACACAGAACGTTCTGGCATTGCCACTCATTAGCTATGTGTCCTTGGGCAAATTAAACAGCATAAACCATAGTGTCCTCATTCGACTGGCTCTTCTACTTCTAAGGACCCTTGCAATTACATTGGTCCCGCCGGGACAATACAGGGTAATCTCTCTAAGGCCCGTAGATTAGCAACTTTAATTCCATTTACAAGAGTAATTCCTCTTTGCCATGTAACATACTCATATCTTCTGGGGATCTAAAGATGTATATGGATATCTTTGGGAGGGAAGAATTATTCTACAGTGTCGTGATGCAAAAGAAGTTTGCTTTTTCTTATTGCCCACAAATGTCTATATCTTGTTCATAAATTCCTTTCCCACTGTTAGCAAAAGGGCCAATTCTAACTACCTATTTCAGATTTTCTCAGTCTGTTTTGGTAAATGTTCAGTTGAATCCCACCCAGGGCTTTTGTTCTTCCTTCAGAGACTGATTCCTTTCTTTTCTTACTCATTGGTATCGGAACATTTAAAAGCTTGAGTGACTTCATGATGGCATGGGAGAACGGCTGTAGGCCTCTCAGGGAAACGGTGCTAAAGGATATTGGGGAGCCCTTTCTTCCACCCTTTCTCTGTTCAAACACTCAACACTGCTATATTTATTCTGCCAAGACTGTCTAGCCTTACTACAACTGGGAGCATTCTCCTCTCTTCTAATGCATACAATGTGTTAAAATAAATTTATACTATTGAGCATCAGCCTGTAAAAAATGCTTCCAAAAATAACATAGACTTATCAGGAAGACATCGAACCTAGAAATATTTTGTGCAAGAAATATTTCCTTGCTCACTGCTGTCCAGTTAGAGCCTGATGCCTAGAGTCCACAATTACAGTCTTTTTGCCTTAAGCCTTCTTGAAAACACTGGATATTTCATGACTAAAACAATGATAAGATTTTCTACCTTGTTGCTGCAGTAGAAAATTATGCAAAACTGGACAGTATTTACAGGAAAAATTGCTTATTCTCCTAAAGAAATATTTGTAGTTATTATAAAGAGAAGGGCTAATTCTTTCTTTGAATTTAAGTGATCACAAACCTACTGGAAACAACATAACCCAAACATCTCTTTCCACACATTTTTAGTTGTCAAGAACAATTATAAGTAAGGGGGTTGCCTCAGTAGTACTGTGGACCAGTCTTACTTGATTTTTATTCCCTGTTTAGTTGCTTCACTGTGAACAAGGCATCATTTATTGCTAACTATAGGCATAACTCACTGTTGGAGGAGAGTTGAACATGGATATATTTGTAAGCCAGCCCTGGATAAAATATGTGGTGAGCAAAGTTTTCGGATTAGTGGCTTAGGTTCTTCTCCTCTGGTCCCCACCTAATGATGAGACAATGGTAAAATTTGAAGAAGAAAATTCTATTGTTGATTTCAGCACTGGGACGAAGAGGCAGTGACAGTGGTGAAGGTAGACAGGGGAGGGTGAAAACTAGTGTGATGTGTTAGATTCTCTCACAAGTAGACTTAGTTTATCCTCCCTACAACTCGGTGAGGGTAGTAGTGCTGTTATGGAAGTGTTGATAGTGATTGGCTCTTTCTCATTTTTATACTCCCAACATTCAATCCTTTGCAAGTTCTTACGCTTTCTGTGCATTTCTCATTATACCCCTATAGTCAAAGCCACCATCGACTCTTACCTGGACCCCTGTAACAGCTCTTCTAACAGCTGTCTCTGTCCCTCTGCTTCTATTCTTTACCCTTTCAGTTTATTTACACATATTTAGAGACGAGTTATATTATGTCATGCAGTTAATTAAATTTCCCCCAATGTCTTTTCAGAGAACTAAGAATAAAATATAACTAACTCATCAGTCAGGAGGAGTTAAGTTCTTTCTCTCATGCTGCCCATCAGTTGTAGGTCTACCTGGGGGCTCTGGTCATCATTGACACTCAAGGACCTCGACTGATGGAGGCTCCATGTTGACCTGGACTGCTGTGATCACTGAGGCAAAGGAAACAGGTGAGGTGAATCCCATGCTAGCTATTTAAAAGCTTCTGCCTGGAAGTGACCCATTTCTTTGGAGTCTCAATCTTGATTGGTCAAAGCAAGTAACATAACCTCACTTGCATTCAGCTGGGCACAGACAGCTATCATGTCTCATTTCACTGAAAGAGAGAGCTAAAAAATTGTGGACAGTCTCAATGACCACCACAGACATCCGTTATCATAATTGATAAGGTTTTGTTTTGCTTTGGTGCTCTCCAGTTTTTGGATTTCAACTCCTTTTATCATCCTTGCGATTATGGGTTTAGGTATTGTCACTAGCTGTTCTCTCTGCCTGGGATGGTCTTTCCTGCAGTTCTTGGCTTGACTAGCCAGACACAAAAGGCTATGTATTGTATGAGTCCATCCATGTGAAATGTCCTAAAAAGGCAAATTCGTAGAAACAGAATTTATGTTAGTAGTTGCCAGGAACTGAGGTTTGGAGGGAATATGGAATGACTGCTAATGGGCACAAGGTTTCATTTTGGGGTGATGACAGTGTTCTGGGATTAGACAGTGGTGATGTTTGCACAATTCTTGAAAATACAAAATCCATGGACTTGTACATTTTTTAAGGGTGAGTTTTTAAATTGCTAGTGAATACTTTTATTGTATGATTGGAAATCTCAATAATCAAATCAAACAATGTGAAACTGTATCCTCCTTTTTGTCTTTTCATTAAGAAGACTTGAAAAAATAATGATTCATCAGCATTTGTGTTGTACATAATAGAAATATAAAAAGGCTATTCAGTGAATTTGTAAATTAAAGCCAGAAGATGCTTATTTTACATTTTTAATAACCCCCACACATCTAATACCTCAAACCCAAACTAATTTGCAACACTAAATATAGAATTTTTTCCCTATCTAAACATAAAAGAGTAATAATCATGTTATATTGACATCCAAGCAAAATCTTTCCTTTCTAGGTGTTTGAAATAAGCACTTTTTTTTTTAAACAGAGTTTTGCTCTTGTCGCCCAGGCTAGAGTGCAGTGGTGCCATCTCAGCTCATTGCAATCTCCCCCTCCCGGGTTCAAGTGATTCTCCCACCTCAGCCTTCCGAGTAGCTGGGATTAGAGATGTCTGCCACCACGCCCAGCTAATTTTTTGTATTTTTGGTAGAGATGGGGTTTCACCATGCTGGGCAGGCTGGTCTTGAACTCCTGACCTCAGGTAATCCACCTGCCTCAGCCTCCCAAAGGGCTGGGATTACAGGTGCGAGCCACCACGCCTGGCCATAAGAACTTTTCGTTACGAAACTCTTGACAGTGTTAGAATTAGTCTGGCGGGTTTCTACGTTCATGACTTTTACTTTTTCAAAATGTCGTGAGGCCCCCTTCTGCTTGTCCCCAATCTCAGCCTCTACCAACCATCCCTTCCTGCTGTGTGCTCCTACAGCCCTAGACAGTCAGTTCCTCTGAACTTTCAACAGAGGTCCCTTAGGCAAGGCTTTTCAGAAGACTTTGCCTCCAGGCCCCTCATGACACACAACTTGTCTTTCAAAATCCAGTCCCCATGTCACCTCCTCAGTGAGATCTTCAAAACTATACATAGTAATTGTTGTCTTCCCCTACCTCTGCCTCATTGTCTCATGTCTTTCTTTCTTTTTCTCTTTCTTTCTTTTTCTTTCTTTCTTTTCTTTCTTTTTCTTTCTTCTCTCTCTCTCTTTCTCTCTTTCACTTATCAGCATCTGCAATGATTTTGCTCATTAGTTCATGCATTGATTTTCTATCTACTCTCAGCAGAATGTTTGAGGAAGGCAGAAGTTTTGCCTTTTTACTCCTGTATCTCTGGAAGCTTGAACTCCATGCAGCACTTCAGAGGTCTCAATAAATATCTGTGGATGAAATTATTGAATAAGTACACTTAACAGCATATACTTGGTAAAATAGTCAGATAGACATGGGTGCAATCTCCTACTCTACCACCTACTTGAGATGAGACCCTCAGTGTCAGCCAATAACTTTACTTCTCTGTGACTGTTTTCTGTATTTAAAATGGGCACAAGGGCAGTGCTATTGTGCAATTTAAAAGCAAGTGACTATAAAATACTTGGTAGTGCACCTATCAAATAATGTACTCAGCCTTCAATAAATGTTATTTATGTGGCAAATCATAATTATTTTTACATCATTTCCTTAAAACTCTTAGCTCTGACTAATGGGACAACTTGTTCATCTTTGTACACAGCCCTAGAACATATATAATGTATAATTTTGTCACATATCTATTTGGGGCCTAAAAATGTAATTAGAAAATTACCTTTTAAATATTCCCTTAAGCTAAAAATAGTTTTGCTTTAGTTTAAGTAGAGGTATTAAATTTGGTTTCTATTTTGATTAAATCAAACACATATTAAGAATGCTAGATATACATGCTTACTAATTGGTTTCATCAAAGTTTTTTTTAACACCTAAAATTTTTCAGCTTGTAATAACTCTAAGTTCAGATCCATGCCAAGATAGTGATAAATACCTTTTAACATATGGATATCTAGTTGTACATATTTTTAATATCAAAGCATTCCTTGGAAGGAATTATGAGATGGGAGATACTTTGAAGGAAATAGAAATTAACATTAGCACTTGTATTAATCATTTTCCTCTAAATAGATGATAGAGAGGAGGTAATATATGCCCAAAGAAGAGACAAGTCATTGAATCAATGGAAGAAAATGGAAGAGAGGGCAAGTGACACCTGAGTATTCAGGGGATGTGTTTAGATAGAAACATTCAAGTACAGCATTACAAAGGCCTAGAAGAAGCTCAAAGAATAGACAGGGAATCAGAGAACTTGAATCTAGCTCAACTTGGTCACTAGCTGACTTGTGACCTTGGACAGCCCTAAATCACCTTGCTGCCTTAGTTTTTCTGTTTATTAAGTAGGTTTAATTCTATCTGCTTTTTGTCTACTTCACAGGGTTGTGATGACAAAGTAAAACAACAATTGAAGAATTTGGGAAAAGGAAGTCCACTCTATGGACATAAAATGCGTCTACTACAAGTTGTAATATGTATTTGGAATAAAAGTAAATTTATTGATTCAGTGTTGATTTATGCTAATTGAATCTCTGTATTATCCTGAAAGAGGTATCTGCTTTTATGGATGGAAAAACTGAGGCTGAGGAAGGAAAAGCAATTTGTAGTGGCTACTAAAAGGCTGAGTCAGGATTCAAGCCTTTAGGTCTGATATGGTTTGGCTGTGTCCCCACCTAAATCTCATCTTGAATTGTAGCTTTCACAATCTCCATGTGTCATGGGAAGGGCCCTGTGGTTGATAATTGAATCATAGAGATGGGTTTTCCTGTGCTGTTCTCATGATAGTGAGTAAGTCTCACTAGATATGATGGCTTTATAAAGGGCAGTTCCCCTGCACAAGCTCTCTTGCCTGCTGCTATGCAAGACATGCCTTTGCTCTTCCTCTGCCTTGATTGTGAGGCCTCCCTAGCCAGGTGGAACTGTGAGTCCATTAAACCTCTTTTTCTTTATAAATTACCCAATCTCAGGTATTTCTTCATAGCAGTATGAAAATGGACTAACACGAGGTCTATCTGATCTTAAGGTTCATGCAGCTTTACAAGACATCATCAGTCTCATAAAATGAAACAATGTTGGAGTAGAGTTGTTACCATCTGTATCAGAGCCAGTCCTTCCTGGGTGGGCACCACTGCTGTAGTCTGAGGGATCATTTTAAAGAAAATGTGCATCTCATTATCAATGTATTTTTCACACATATTAACAAATTAGAATCAATGATTTAATACTTTTTTTTAACAATTTAATAAAATCACCTTCGAGTTTTCTTAGGGCTCACACTGAGAGTGACTACATTCTGGTGAAGTGTACAAAGGACAGATATTATTTCATTCCATTTATTTCTAAACCCTTTCTAATGCTGCCTAGAATTTGCCCATCTTTTGGGACTTTGTTGGTTATTGGACTTTTTTAAAAAATAAAGACATATAGCTCCTGGATTTCTCATGTGTTGTATTTGTGTCTGTTCTTTGATCTTCCTTCTCTAAGTTACTTTCATGAATCTGAGCTTTGATTCTGCTTTGTATTTGGGTAAAGAATGCAATAGTGAGTGACTGTGCCCCTCAGGCAAGGAAGTCCTACTTCACCTAGCAGTGAGTGAATGTTAAGAATTCATTTACAAGTTTACATAAAAATGTGAATTTGGGAAATTCTAGAAAGCAGACATGGGGAAACATGTTCTTAGCAGAACACTAAGGGGGTTCACAATGAGAGATAACACTTAACATTCATAGATTGCAAATCTATCAGACCAAGGATATTACCTCTTTCCTAATCATAATGGATGCAAAAATAATCATAATGGATGCAAAAATAAATATGAATCAGCAAGGTAGTATGTGTGTAAAGGCCAGTGAGAAGTTGGGCTGGGAAATATAAGGTATAGAGATATAATAGAAAGCATCCTGTGTTTGGAATCTAAAGGCTGGATTTAAGTCTTTGTTGCTGCCTGTGATCTTGCCTGTGATTTTGGAGAAACTTAATTTCTCCAAGTTCTCCTTTGTAAAATGGAGATAATAATAACTCTCCTTTATTTAATGCTTACTAAATGCCAGGTGCTGTGCAAAGTTTTCACAATAGCCCTATGAATTCAGTATTATTATCTCCATTTTACAGATGGAGAAACTGAGGCTCAGAGGGGTGAAGTAACTTACTTCAACGTAATCAGTTAATAGCTAGCTGAGCAAAGATGCTAGTCCAGCTTTCATTCTGAAACTTTATATTTTACGATTCTGTCCTGCCCAGTGGGTTGAAGGAAAGCAGTATTTATAATTGTGTATGAAAGGTTTTCAGACATGAAATTCAAACTATTATTATAAGCTCCATTGCCCAGTCTCATATGAATATGATGGTTAAAATATTAGGAAATAAAACACACAGCCAGTAATTTCCATTGTTGTTTTTAATGTCATCAGTTTACCAGGGAAGAAAAAATCTCTAGGGAGGGGACTGAGCTTTTTCTGATTGACATCATCCTTGGGTTAAGCCACTGGGGCTTGGAAAAAGAGAAATCATAAATATTCATGACTCAGGGAATGTCAGCATCTCCAGGGCATCCAAGTTCACACGGCACAGAGATAGCTTCCTGATGGAAGGGTGGGATCCAATTTGGTGGGCAGTGAAGCCACCAGAGCGTCCGCAGCATGGTTAGCAACACTGTTACCCACATTTTCCTGTGTAAGGTGTAGACCAGCAGAGGAGACACCTGGCCTTGTATTCATGGAGGAAGAGGGAGACTGATTTTATTTCTCATCACTCTCTTCTCCTGTCATGTTGGCTCACAAGGTTCTTTTCTCATTTGCTATTCCTTTCATCCCTGAGTCCAAAGCTTAAAGCAATTTGCATGCAAGTAAGCCTGCTGGATAGGACAGACCTGGCACCGCATACTAGATGAACAGTTCTTGAAAATGCACTAATGTTACCTGAGCCCTGGTTTTCTCATCTGCACCACGGGCATAACATCTTCCCAGGTGCTTGGGAGGATTTGGTAAAACAAAATGTGAAAAGGATCTGGCATGAAACATCCCCCCGCCCCATCTCCATTCTTAAAAACCAGAGGAAAAACCATACTTCTTTCCACTACTAGTTAGCAAGAGTTTGCACAGATAACCTAGGCTGAGCCAATCTGATGCTTCTATTCAGGACTTCGAATTGGAAACAAGTTCTGCAAAGACCAGAGGCATTTGAGAGACATCCAAGGTGTGACGGTGGCGTCCGTAATGGGTGAAAAGACAATTCTTGTTAACAAAATGGTCATTGTCATTTGTGTTCTTGGCCCCATGCAGCCCTCTCATTTTCTGGCACTTTTGAGGTCCCTTTATTTTTAAAACATGTTGAAGATTCCGTATTCCCTTGCTAAATTTCTAATACCTATTTTTCTTCTTCTTATTATTATTATTATACTTTAAGTTCTTAGGTACATGAGCAGATCATGCAGGTTTGTTACATAGGTATACACATACCATGGTGGTTTGCTGCCTCCATCCCCCCATCATCTACATTAGGTATTTCTCCTAATGTAATCCCTCCCTAATCCCCCCACCCCCTGCTACCCCTCCCCTAGCCCCCCAGCCCCCAACAAGCCCCGGTGTGTGATGTTCTCCTCCTTGTGTCTAATACCTATTTTTCTTTTGACGATACCCAATTGTTTTCTGTTACTTGCAGCCAAGAATACTGATAAACACACTCTATCTATTCTCAGTCATGTTATATACATATGAACTCCACCTCAACAAATGGGGACATTTAATGAATCAAAATTGCCTTTTCTCCAGCCTGTAGTCTGTTTTACTTTGGAAAAATATTGACCAGTGACAGAAAGATTTTATTCCATAGTTTTATTTAATTATAACTATTCTTTTTAAATGATTTACCAACAGGAAAATCTTGGTTTGAGTATCCATTCCGTTGAATTTCTCTTCTCTTGACCACAATAATTGTGAGCATTTGCATTTAGCTTGGTATTTTCCAGTGTGTTTGGAAATACACTACTAAGGCTGGTACTTACCTTAATTCTGTGAGATGAGTCTTCTCTGATCATCCCAAGTTTAGAGATGGGGTTCCTGAGTGCAGGTGACTGGAACAGGGTCATGCAGTTTGTAAGCCCGGGTTTCCTGATGACAAGCCCCAACTCTTCTAGTAATATTATATACATATATATATATGTGTGTGTGTATATATATATATATATATGTATATATATGGCATTTTAGGTTTTGGGGTACATGTGAGGAACATGCAAGATTGTTGCATAGGTACCTACATGGCAATGTGGTTTGCTGCCTTCCTCCCCATCACCTATATCTGGCATTTCTCCCCATGTTATTCCTCCCCAACTCCTCACTGCCGCGCTGTCCCTCCCCTAGTTTCCCGCAACAGACCGCAGTGTGTGATGCTCCCCTCCCTGTGTCCATGTGTTCTCGTTGTTCAGCACCCGCCTAGTAATATTATATTTTTAATGACGGCTATGAAACCTGGCAAAACTAAAACCATAAACCTGAAATTCAATTTAATCAGAGGCGCTGTTCCGCTCAGCAAGCTGGTTCATATTCAAGGAAAACCATCTATCCAGGGTTGTGAGACTAAGATATTGCAGAGATTGTGCTCAGACAACCTAAGATTGGAACGTGGATACTGTCCCTGTTCTACACTGCATGCCTCTTGTCAGCTTAGACAAAATGAATTAGACTGGTGAATGCTTGCTAAAACTAATAGTTGACTGATGGCTGCCTCTCCTCTCCCGCAAACATTAACCCTGCCTAAGGGAATTTGCTCATGGAGCTACAAATAAGTGACTGTCAGGCTGGGGAATAAAATGGAGACATCCACAGAACCAGCCATCCCTAGGTAATTTTTCTCATCATGACATGACTTTGTGACAGGTGCAGGGTGGATGTGTTTTTATCTCAATGATTTCCTGGTGACATTCTGCTCTGCAGAGAGAAAATGCCAGATGTACACACTCCTGTGGCATACATACAGGGTTGCCGAACCAGGTTAACTGTTTCCTAAGATTTCTGTATCAGGGTAATTGCGGTTTGAGTTGATCTGGGAAGAAATCCCTAGTGATGCTCTCGTTAATTCCAGCTAATCATTCTTCAGCAGGAGCACCAAAGGCACACTTGTTCCCTTGTTGGGACTTAGATCTTTAAATGCTTGTGACTTCAAGTACTAATGAGCTAAAGGAAAGCTGCCCTACACAGTTTAACCTACTGCTTCTTAAATGACAATCCTCAGGGTCTTTCCTTCACATTCAATCTCTGATAAGCTATTTTATAATTTCCCGATGACAGTTAAATTGAGTCTCCTCATTGGCACAGTTACCCAATTTGCTTCTGACAATTCTGCCTTAAGAAACTTCTGATGAGGACATTGCAGGGTGGCACCTCCAGCAGTCCCCATGGGATGTCATGAAAATGAAATAGCTGGTTTTTAAAACAAAATGGAAAGAAATAGGGAAAAATATATATTTTTAAAGCTTGTCTCTAAATGCAGGGTTGGTTTCCCAGAATTCTATATGGTTAATGAAGTCAGACAGCAGATGACATTTACCCTGCTAAATGTAGATGATTAAGAAGGAAAAGGTTATATCCTGCTTTTTTTTTTCCTTCTGGAGCTTCTGCACAAGAGGGTCAACTGGAATGTCTGCATAAAAGGAATTGCCTGTTTGTGAACAACCAGAGCCCAACCCCAGTATTGTTGCAATTGCTCTTGATGATAGTAATTACTTTGTGTCCCCCCCCTGGGTATTCAGCCTCCCAGCCCCTGATAGCCGGCTCCCTCCTGAACACATGCCAGCAGCTCGTAATTAAAGTGTTTTCTGAAGGGAGCATCTCCGTGTACTACCCATTGTGAATGATGTCCTTGGAGTCTGGCTGTAGTAATTGAAAAGAAATGAGACCTTTCCAATTTGTCCCTCTTTCTGCAGTCCCTGCCCCGCCCCTTTCCCTAGACAAAAACATTGTGAAATGCCACACAAGAAGTAAGGATTCATTTCTGTGAATTTGAAAGCTGAAGCACAACACCCTCCCATCCCCCACCCCCAGGAGCTGATGTTTCAAGTGTAGCCTTCCTATTACAATTATTCTTGCATGATTAAATAGAGACTGTCCTCCTATTAGGCTCTTTGTTGATAGATTAAATGTTCCAATGAGACATTAGACTGTATTATAGTGAAGCATTTCGGGAGAGTCACATTGTAATTTAGGTTATGTCTTTGAGGATTACCTTCAATGAAATTTGATTATGTGACTGTTAATTCCAAATAAATGTTATCAGCATTTTCATATATATAATCTCATTCAATGTAATTTTGGAGGGTAGTTAGCACTGGAATTGTAAATCCAGTATTTTAATTGTGAAAAAACTTCAGCTTTCTCTAAATCCTCCAGTTAGTAAGTGGAACTGAACTATGAATCCAAATTTCTTTATGTTTTTTTTGTATTTTTAGAAGAGACAGAGTTTCACCATGTTGGTCAGACTGGTCTCAAACTCCTGACCTCATGATCCACCTGTTTCAGCCTCCCAAAGTGCTGGGATTACAGGCGTGAGCCACTGCACCCAGTGAATCCAGATTTCTTTATTTCCAAAGTGGGATTCTTTTCATAGCATCATAAGACAATGTACAGAATGTATATTTTGATCTTCACAAAATTCTGCAAACGTATCTCCAAATGCTGAGGCAATACTATTGAAAAATTATAACGGTTTTCAGAAGAGAGAGGTTTGATTGAGCTGTACTGTCTTCTACCAAGTGGCCCAAATGCACAGAGGGAGAACAATTATATTACCAAACTCCATTCTCAACAATGTAATTCATATACAAAACTTGGAAGGAAATTAAAGAGGCTTGTTGGCTTCTGTTCCACAACAAACATGGGAAAAGAGATCCGTGTTTGCTTAATGAAAACCTTAATTCAAATTTCTAATTAGGTATACTGAACAAAGGAGAATGTCCCAAATGCTTGAAAACTGTAAACAGTACAGTATTCTCTTAATGATCAAATACTGATTATCTTAGTGAATCTAAATGACTAAATGACATGGGTCTGAGTGTTGCTGAAGAATGTGTAACTCCCTTTTTGTGTTTCCATTAAACTCTGAGCTGTGATGGTCAGGAGCCTAGGAGTAGGGCACACAGGTTGGGTTCTTGCTAACAGGCTGATAGAGTTGCCAGACGTGAGGACAACTACTTTTCAAAGAATTATAATAAAGAAAAACCTGAAATATGACTTTGATGGTAAGGATGTTGATTTTTAAAACTTATATAGAGAAAAACTATAGTTTATGTTTAATTGTCTTTAGAGTCTAAGCCACAAATTTTATAGATACTGAAGATTATTTTTGGAACCCATATGAGGGTTGACCTTAGAGTTTATATTGACTTCTTTTAACTTCTTCAACAGTTGCAAATGTTGGTCCAGGTTGATTTTGGAAAAAAAAAAAATCATCTTGTTTCAAATTATATCAAGTCTGATGAATTAAATAAGGAAGTGATTTCGGGGGCAAGGCCACTTGGGGTCAAGATGATGTGTAACAATACATGAAGAATCATTTTCTTGTGGGCTTGGTTTACTACTCCTGAGGGAAATTCTAGAAGAGACATTGGAAGTACTTTTGGTGATGGAAGCATCATTGAAATAATACTACTCAGCAGATTTTTAAAAAATAGTTTTTTTCTCATTCTAAAATTTATATATATACTCATACATATATACTCATACCTATATATGTATACGTGCATATGTGCTTTTTTTAGGTAGGAAATTTAGAAAACATAGGTATGTAGAAAGAAGAAAACAATCAGCAGGATTATCAAGTAGCCACTACTCACCCAGTCTGTTCTGATTATTGTCACAGATATGTGTATACATGTTAGAGAGGAAGTAGAATATAGTGGTTATGAGTTTAGGTGGGAGAGTCAGGGGACTTAGGTTCAAATCCCAGCTTTATAACTTCCTAGCTCTGTGATTCTGGCCAAATTACTCAAACTCTCTAAACTTCCCTTTTCTCATCTATAAAATGGAATTAAGAGTTGTACTAAACTTGCTGGGTTGTTGATCACTAATTTTTTATGTATTTATTCATCCATTCATCAAATATTTATCAAACACCCACTCTGTACCTAGCAATGTTTTCAGTCCTGGGACCATAACAAGAGTAAAAACAAAAGGAGTCCTGAACTCAGTGGACGTACTAGAAAGGGAATGTGGACAAAAATCTTATAAATAAATTGCAACATGCTATTACAGTGCTTGCCCCAATCCCTGATTACCACTGGCAATGCCAGTAAGGCTGGAAAGTGCCTGCACATTGCAGTAACTTGCATTGCAGGAGAAGAATCATGAGTTTAGGGAATCCTAATCTTTCATAATGGACAGGGAGCCTGCCTGACCTTTGTTCTGGACAGAGACATTATTATCTTTATTATATAGGACAGCAAACACACCTACCTTTTACTGCCTTCCGAGTAGTAAATATATTCTTGTATTTAAGTACAAATACATCCTTGAAAAGTAGTCCACAAAAAAAGAAGGTAGTGCCTCTGCTTGCAAGATGTGCAGAAATATAAGAGACTCATAGAAAATTGTCTCAAAACTTTTGTTTGAAATGAAAAGTTTTCGACCCCATCTAGACCTCTGGGGACTGAAACTCTGAGCAATTTGTGTTTTATCAGACATCAAAGTGATTTTAATGAAGCTACAGTTGGAGATCCACTGCCTACGGAATGGACTGAGGTCTCACTAAGGAAGTTGGGTAGAAGTGGTTAGCAGCTCAGTAGGGCTGTCTTCTGGTGCCGTGCCAGCAGTAGACAGACCAGCATGTGCATGGGCTCCCGACCATGGTAATACCACAAGACGCTAGGGTATGGGTAGGACTTAGAGAGGCAATACCATCATACAAACATGAACTAATCTAGAAATCAAGATACTAGGTTTTAGTTATTACCTTGGCCTTGTGAACTTGAACAAATAATCCCGTTTTTAAAACTTAATTTTTGTAATAAAAAGTTTGAACAGTCATCTAGTCCTGGGATCCTAAATAGGGATTTTCTCTTTGACAATTCTAATCCCCTGATATGCAGGCTCTTGAGGGATTTGCAGGTGTCTGCCATGGGTGAGGAAGGGATGTGAGGACACTCTTACAGTCGACATATTTAATCCATCCAAACACCTTACTTTTCTTTAGGACAAGAAAGGACAAGTTGTCTATCATTTGCTAGTTGTTAGTTTTCTGTTCTCCATCTTTTTTATCAGGGACCACTTCAGCATGTACTTTCTTTTACAAGCTTAATTTCTGTTTTAATTTTGAAGTGTTTGGGTGAGTCATCATTAAGGCTACTAGAAAAGTTTAGGGCATTTGGATTTTAGGCTATGATTTTGTATTATAATTCAGCCCAGATCAACAAATTTTGAGACGAAAGTCTTTGACAGATTGCTTTCTCTGAAGTCTTGCTTGTTCCCAAACCAAATGGCTGTCGTAGTGCATTTACAACCAGCAATAACTAGAGAGAGGGAAAAAAATGAATTTCGAAATAGTTTCTTGAATATCAGTTCAAAGGTTTTAGCAAGTTGGATATATTATTAATTGCCATGTGAAGTCTTAAAACAGCTTTGGAACTCTTAGAATCTTATCTATTTTTATATTTTTAAATTAAACATTTTTAGTCAGCCAAGTACATCAGACAAAGTACAATTTTGATTCAAATTGGAGAAATTTCTTTAAGGTGAATCTTTAATTTTCAGTGGGGCTAACACTTCAAATGAAATTAAAAATTAGTAGATAATGATTTTGATCTGTTTCCAAGAAAAAAAATTTATAGCAACAGATTTGTTATGGTACTAATTAGTTATTGCACCAGTAATTGCAATATTCAGAAAGATGAGAAAGTATACCAAATGGTAGTACCAGTAGTGCAGAGAACAAGAACGAGGAGTAGATAGCAGAGAGGAAGAAGTATGGAGAGAAAGAGAGAGAGAGAGAGACAATATTTGAAAAGCAGTTGTCTGCCACTTCTCCCTTGTCCCCACCCTGCTGAAACTGTGTCATTTCCAATGGGTGGGAAGCTGTTGTTCAGTTTTAAGCTAATGCTTTCCCAGAAAATGTTTCCTTTGTTCCCTAAATTATTGATTGGGCTATTAAGGGTCTAAAATGAAACTTGAATTCTTTGTTTTAGTCTTCCCAGAGTGACCTCCTGGAACATACTGATTGAACTGCTATGCTGCCACCTGCCTAATTGAGAAGTGCCTGAGAGCAGAAAGTAAACGCCCATTGACAGCAGTGGCGTGACCTCTCAGCACCACCTCTCGGACGCCTTGCCTTGTGGGGGTAGGGAGGTTGGGAATTATTCTACAGTGTCTTTTCTGGTAAGGGGTACAAAGCCCTTGCCATTACAACTTTAGCAGGGTTGGAAATTGTCACTGGCCTCTGCTTAGGGGTCAAGAGAACCTACTTCAACTCATTGTCACATCTACTCACTCAGAAACTGGTGTCCTAGAGGTAAAGGGTACTGAGTTATGAACTTATTAGCCATGGAAAAGTTCTGAAAGTATGGGAGATGAGTGAATTCTGTAGCTGTGAAAAGGACAGTCTCTGATACCAGGATCTAAAATTCCAGATTTAAATCCTTTACTCCTTCTTAATGGCAGTAGTCTTGGAAAAGGCAATTAATGTTTCTGTTTCTCAGTGTTCTCGTCTGTAAAATGGAGACAATGATGAAACAGTGGGGCCAGTATGCAGAGAAGAAGATATAATGTAGATAAAGTCCTTAGTCACTTGCGTGATAAGCACGCCAACCAATTTAACTGCTATTATTTTTAAAATTATTTGCATTGTCATTGTTGTCAGAGACAGGACTATAAGATCCGGCTATTAGTTCACCATATCAGGAGCAAGTTAAAGGATCTGGGAACAAGGATGTGTAGAAGGGGATAAATTGACCAAGTCTTGGGGAAAACATAGGCAGAGTATAGAGACAAGAACATTAAGCCGACACTTAATTATTACCAATAGCAGTCTGTATCATTTATTGCTAATTTGTCAGGTGCTACTCTTTTCTATTTTGCTGTTGTTTCCAATCCTCATGTCCACAGTATAAAAAAGAAATATCAGCCAGGTGCGGTGGCTCACAGCTGTAATCCCAGCACTTTGGGAGGCTGAGGCAGGTGGACCATGAGGTCAAGAGATCAAGACCACCCTGGCCAACATGGTGAAAACGCATCTCTACTAAAAAAAAAAAAAAATACAAAAATTAGCTGGATGTGGTGGTGTGCACCTGTAGTCCCAGCTACATGGGAGACTGATGTAGGAGAATTGCTTGAACTTGGGAGGCAAAGTTTGCAGTGAGCCAATATCATGCCACTGCACTCCAGCCTGGTGACAGAGCGAGACTCCGTTCAAAAATAAAAGAAAGAAATATTATTATTTTCCTGTTTTAACTGGTAAGATAAAATAACTCAGAACATTTATATATCAATTGAGGACCCACATTCTCATTCTAAGGACTGTGACTTTCCAGTGCACCTACACTTCTGGTGAATGCTCTCAGGGTCACTAAGAATATCTATGGGTTTGGGTGTCTTTTCTACTTTTTTCCTTCTGTATTTGTAATTAGTAGGATTTTTAGCCTCAGAGAAAAATTCAGAGGTCTTCTCCTCACCCATAATCTTCTTATCTTTTCCCTCTCATTTCCCTTTCATTTCCTGGCTCTGGTTTTATTTTGCATTGCTGGTGGATCTTATGGTACCTCTGATTTTATTGGGAAGAAAACATACTGAAGTGTGTTAGTTAGATATTGTATGTAGCAAGTCAACCTCAAACAACCATTTCCTGTTGTTCACAGTCTGTGGGTTGGCTGGGGATTGGTTTGCCTAGGCTAGGCTTGGTTGCCAGTGGCTCTGCTCCACGTTTCTTACGCTAGAACCGTCAGGCCAGCAAAACATCGTGTAAGAAAACAAGGGTAAGCACACAGGACTTCTTTACACCTACATTCAGCACAGGTACAACTCACTGTCATCTCATTCTGTTGGTTAAACAAATCACATGGCTGGGTCAAAAGTAAATGAGCAGAGTGCCCTCACTTAGACTGAAGGGCACTACAAAAGTACAATACATGGCAAAGGACATGGAAATAGGGAGGGGTGGGGAATTAGAACCATTGATGCAATTCATCACAAAAATGTGTCAACCAAGACATCATTTTGAGACCTGTTGCCTGGTGGTTTCTCTTTCTGTATGTAACACTGATTTGTGAGTTACCTATCTTTTGAGTCCTGACAACCCTGGGAAGCGGTTGTCTCCCTTGGACATGGTTGACACTGAGTGTTGCTTTTTCTAGTATCTCACTCTGCACTGTCTCCTGGTGAAACTACAAGCCTCAGGGAAGAAACAGTATTTTCAAACTCTTACATCATAAAGTAGGACACATTTGGGAAGTAACTGTGATTTTTTTTCTTTGACTCTCCAAACAATTCCCTTAAAGCACTCTGTATCCTGCAATAAGTTTATGGAGAATAAGTTTATCAGTGGGTACATTCATACCATAACCTGGTATTCTTATATTTTAACTGGTATTATAACTCTGTAACCCTTTCCTTGATATTATTGTTCTTACTGAAATTTGGCAAGACACAATGTTTTTTATTTGTTAATGGAAGACTCTTAGGCAAGAAATAGTATGATTGGGTAATAGTGGGGTTCTGAACTTGAAAGTACCTCCTGTCCTTGAGCATAAATCTTGATCATTACACAGAGTGGGTGCTCATACATGATGACACGGATTGACTTAACATATAAAAGTCACTCTCATTTTTGCTCTACAAAATTCTATCTTTCCAAGGCAGGTATCTGAAACAACTTTGTGTTGGGTATACCCATAGGGAATTTCTCTCAAAATTCCCTTTGATTTGCTTGCAATCAAATATTGACAGGTTTATATGACTTGAGATTCTAAGATCAAGTTTCCAAAGCCAACAGATCACAGGCACAGAAGGCAGAGGGAGGAGAAAGAACTTTTACAGAATACCCACTGTGTGCTATGTATAATGTGCTGGGCCCTCTAGGAAGACTTTCTTATGCATCTATATTACATCAAAAGAGATGGATAGCATCATTTTAATTTTCAGAGAAAGAAATTGAGGTTGAGTAACTGTCCATGGTCACATAGCTCATGAGTTTAAGATGTAAGTTCAGGTCTTTCAGATTCCAAAGTCTTTATTGTTTTCCTAGGTCAAGCTGTCTACAAAAATCAAATGGTGATATTGTCTAAAGTTGGCTAAATTGAGTAGATCTTTGACTCTGTTCATTCTCTTTATGTTTATAGCACTACTTTTATAATTGCTCTTATAAATCACCTCATGAGAAATCTGCTTTTCACAGTCAATAAATAACTGAGTGGCTTTTAGATTTGGGTTCTTAGTTATTATGGTTATGTTTAAATCCAAATAAAGCTTCATGATAAGATAAAGAGGCCAACTGAATGTGGGTTGACCATTAAAGCTGGAAGCATTGATTTCTGACATAATTATAGAGGAAATAAACTGTTATCAGAAACTGAGTTAGCAATTGACTGGCTTGTCCATGTACCAACCCTGTAACCTTTCTTCTCGAGGAAGCTGACCCTCTGGGAGCATGTAAGACCCATTCACAGAGATTTCATTTCAGAGTTAATCTTTGTCTTTTCCATTTCGGAGGCTCATCCAACAGTTTACTAAATGGTATGTCCCTCATGGCCTCAAAGCGCTCCGTCCCCTTCTGTGAGCTTTCTTCTCTTTCCCAGGAAATTGCTTCAGTCCTGGTGGAATACTGCAAACTGTAAAGGCTCCTCAATTTCCTGTGTTCTAAAAGGTATTCACTCACAATCCAAAATTAAGGGGAGGCACAGTGGAATGGTAGAAAAACATGGATCAAGGCAGACCTGGGTTTGAATCTTGGTCCTCTGCTTAGTAGCTATATGGACATGGGTTAGTTAGTTATCCTCTCTGCTAGTCAGTTTCCAGATTTGGATAGATCTCTAGAAAAGGGGGTGACAAAATCTACCTCAGAGGTTTGTTGCAGATACTGAATGAGGTAAAGTATGTAGAAAATATTCAGTGCAACAATGCAATTATAATCTATTGATGTAGGCCTGCCATGAATGATTACAAACAGCATGCTGCTGGACTCTAGGGGGTGACATTCACACTGTGCTCAGTGCTATGCAGTGAATAATCTTTGTAACCATAGTTATCCTACTGAAGAATTTACCATACTGCCCAGTGCAAAGAAAGCATATATTTTTTAAAAAGTCATTATCATTATTATTATCCCTCCAGTGAGATTTTCATACTGGTTACTCTCTCTTGCTTTTTCTTTTTAAATTTTGACTCTATTAGGTGATCTACTTATCTAGAGTTCATTTTCACCCAAACTTAACAGTTTCTGCAATAGCCTACGACCATTTTGGACACAGCAACCTATAGGCAAGTTCTGATCTGGACTCCTGGATATTTTCCCCAATTCTGGAACTAGAGATTGGCTTGTTCATTTGCCTAGGAAATGGAATTAAAGGTTATGGATGAAATGCATGAATGGGGTTTAGAAGACAGAGAACCTGCTTTTGGGGGTGAGGATGAAAGCTGCAGACTATCAAAACTTGAACTTGAAAATTGTGGTGATTTTCTTGAACACCTGTTTCCTTATCATAGAAGCACAAAAAAAAGTATTTGAAAGTGATGGCAAAAAGATTTCAATGATCAATAGAACTTCATCACTAGAGAATTTGGCACTTCTTTGGAGAATATCTGTGATAGGTATAATCTATAATTTAATTGTCAAGCATTAATATAAATTTATGAATGTTGAACTTTAGGTGCAACCAAATCCCATTTTTAACTGTAAGAGAATGATTTTGTGGACCTTAACTGCATTGATTTTAAATAACTTGGAACCACATCTGAATTTTTAACGTGCTGTTTTGCTCTCACTTTATAAGGTGATTCCAAACTGGTAGATGCACTATTGGCTCCGTCACTTTAGAAGTACATCAGGGGAAAGAAAAGGGAAGAGAAAAGTGGGAAATTACACATTCAGAAATCATGAAGAAGATGGGATTTTGTCCTTCATATGTGACTTTTTTTGAAACATGCTCTTTGAAATGATTTAAAACATAAGTTGTTTTAGGTTTGAATCATGCAGCTCAAGTGAAGGGGTGTAGGATGTATGTGGAGGGTAAGGGATGAAGGTTGGAACAATTAACGTTTGTGAGATACAAGCTGTTCACATATTTGCTTAATTCTCATAACACTTCTGAATATCTAGGATTGTTTCCATTGAACAAGGAGAAAAGTCAGGCTCTGAGAAGAAAATTAATCTGCCCAATGTCATCCCTTTATTCTTTTCAGAGCTTAGGTACTAACCTGAATCTCCCATGTCTACTGACCCCAAGCAACTCCTCTTTCCTTTTGACCAGAGTCAGCATTTTTGGGAACAGGCTATAGCAAATATTTTAGGCTTCATGAGGCATATGGTGTCTGTAGCAACTACTCAATCTGCTGAGGTAGAGCAAAATCAGCCATTGACCACATGTAAGCAAATGAGCATGGCTGCAGTTCAATAAAACTTTACTTAGAAAAGCAGGGAGTCGGTGAGATTTGGTCTGCAAGCCCAGTTTGCCAATCCCTGCTTGAGTCCATATATCCTCGGAATAAAAACAAACAAAAAATCCAAAGAAGTGCTAAATGAAGGTGGAATTTGGAGGTGAAAACGTTTTCTGTAAAGGGCATCATAAGCTGTACATCGTTTTCCTCATATATTTAGGGGAAAACATTACCGTATATGTACTGTACGACTGTATCAGTTGTATGACTGTGTAGGTCCTTGGAATGAATCAAAACTCTTCTTTAAATATATGCATGCCCAGTGTTCCAAGTATTACAGATAGTTAACCACAGAAGACTGGGTGAGAGCATGCTCTGATTCATGCAAAAATGGTCACAGTTCTGCTATAGTTGAGTGGCTGGTTCCTTCTCTTCTTATCATCAACTCAATTTTAACGCAATCTTTAAATTCCCTGACACCAACAGATTGTCATATTGTTGGAACAATTTCAATATCCTAGAGCTGGATAGATAATATTTAATTAAAATATAAAACTATAATGTTACTTTCTTTACTGACAATATTGTGAATGGTACATTTCTAAAAGGATGTTTTCTTTTGCCATTTGTTTATTTTTACATGTTATACAGAGGCAGAGAGACTGAGAGACCTCACATAGGATGCTAATAAAAAAGATAAAATAATTTTTTTTTTACAAAAATCAATGTATTTGGAAAACATAGAAAAAACTACACAGCTTCTAAATTCTCATTAAATTCTATAAAAAATCACCAACTAGTTCTTCTATGTAAGGTATGAGACATTTGATAGTTGGAAACTGCCTAGTGGAACAACTAAACCAGATAGTGTAACTGAGGAATAAATGCTAAAGGCCAGAGGCCAATTTACAGTGGAGTTCAGGTCCAATGACTTAATATTCTGGTTCAGAAATCCTATTGCAGTGGTTCAGACTAGAGATAATGAAAGTCCAAATAGAAGCAGTAACTCGTAACAGTGGCAAGAAAGTGATGAATATGAGAGATTTTTGGATACAGAATTGGCAAAAAGTGGTATACTAGTTAAAGGTCATTGTAGATGATGAAAATGATTATTTTTTTGTGGAAGATAACATAACAAATACTGACTCGTGGAATTAAGAAGGAAAAATTTATCAGAAGGATTCTAGGGTAGCTCTTCTAATTAAAGAAATAACTGGAGATTCAAATCTTAGAAATGCAGAAATCAGGGGCTCTCTAGGGAACTCAGCAGTGAGCCTCTACACAGCTTTTCTCTAGAGTATTGCCATTAGGGTTATTGACTTCAAATCTTTTATTAATGGCCTCAGTTAAAGACTTCGTTGTATCTGTGCCCTTTGCTCTGTAACTCTATGGGCCCCTCTCATGCCGAGTCTGAAATTGGCCATGGAACAGTAGTGAATAAGGTGTCAGCAAAAACTTGAATAACACTTGCAAGTATAGTTTGGCTGTGTCCCCACTCAAATCTCATCTCGAATTGTAATCCCCACACGTTGAGAGAAGGATGTGGTGGGAGGTGACAGGATCATGGGGGCAGAGTCCCCCATGCTGTTCTCACAGTAGTGAGTTCTCATGAGATCTGATGGTTTAAAAGTGTTTGGCAGCTCCCATTGTTCTCTCTGTCTCTCCTGTCGCCATGTAAGATGTACCTTGCTTCCTGTTCACCTTCTGCCATGATTGTAAGGTTGCTGAAGCCTCCCCAGCCATGCAGTGCTGTAAGTCAACTAAACCTCTTTTCTTTATAAATCACACGGTCTCAGGTAGTTTTTTTCATAACAGTGTGAGAATGGACTAATACACGTTCAGATTTCTATTTTCTTGGTTGCTCCCTGTCTTTGCCATGAGAATATGCCTGGGATAGCCTAATGGATGATGTGGCACAAGAAGTGAAGCTATGACACCCTAGATTTCTGAGCTGAACCCCTAGCTATGAGAGAAAACCCATCTGAAAAATGCATATCCAACCCGCAGCTGACTGCAGGCACATGAGTGAGCCCCACTAGACCTAGTTCAGATCAGCAGAACTGTCCAACTACCCACAGGCTTATGAGAAACAACAAATTGTTGCTTTAAGTAAATTTTGTGGGTGTTTGTTACACAGCAACAGCCAAATGACATGCCACCTCTGTGTCGCTGAATTCAAATTTCAATTTCTTGTATAAGACAATTTGTTTGATTCAGCGTGGTTTTTAAGTCATAGCTCTGAATAATTTAGCTGTGACCAGAGGGCAGTTGGCATGGCTCAAAAGAGAAAAATTTGTGAGCTGGAAAAACACCCTGCCTAGTCATTTATTACATAAGAGAAGGGTTGAGACAAAATGGAGAGTGAAAAACTCCTGGAATATTTGTAATTACTCCCAAAGATTCACCAAACTCATGAGAAAAAAGGGAAATTGAGAATCAGCATTGGGGAAATCGCTTGTTCAAAAGGAGCCAGAAATGACTGGTCCAGACCCATGAAGGATTTGATTAAATGGAGATCATAGAAAAGACACGGTTTTCACCTCTGCATCTTCAGTGCCTAGCAACGTATGATACACACACTCCTTCCTAAAGGAGGAGAAAAGTATCAAAAGAGTTGTTCAAAATAAAGTATCAACTGTTGCTATTGAAAAGAGAGGGGCCAGATGTTGCTGGTTATGAATATATCAATACATAGTAATAAGATGCCTACATTGTATTAAACACTATTAAAAGTAAGAATCTGTGCCAGAGACAAAAACATTTATGTTATCATATAATACAGTAACTTATTTTTTAGGCAACCAGCCTAAAAAACACCACTTCCATATGGTGTTTATCTCGTTGTGCTTACATCTTCCTTGCCATCATCATAGAATTTTAGACATGGAGGGCATTTAAATCCTCTGGCTACAGAGGTTATGGCACAATCCCAGATACACTCAATCAGCACCTAGTTACTGAGCTCAAGCCATGTACCTTGTGCACACAGAAGGTTTAAGCAAGCAGTTCTAGGAGTCAGGTAGTTATTATGACTGGCTAGTTAGTGATTAATTTGATATGAGTCATATTAATGAATTTCTTCATTTTCATTTCTCATTTTTCACAATCCTCTGCTTGCATATCTGGGCTCAGTCTCTGTACTCTCACTGCAAGCCTGAGAGGAATGCATCGAGAGGAATGGCATGGGGGAACACTTTCTCCTATGTGAGGTCTTGAGGTTAGTTGCGTTTTAACTCTCATTCTCCCTTCTTTCCCTTCCTTATTATTTCTCTCTCTCTTTTCCCTCCCTGCCTCTTTCCTTTCTCGCTTCTTCCTTCCTTTCCTTCCTGCCTTCCTTCCTTCCCTCCTTCCTTATCCCTTCTTTCTTTTTTTCTTTCCTTTCCTCCCTCCCTTCTTTTCTTTGCTCTTTTCCCTTCCCTTTCTCTCTCTCTCTTTCTTCCTCCCTCTCTCCCTTCTTTCTCTTTTTCCCTTCCTCTCTCTCTCTTTCTTTCGCTTTCTTCAAACACCAATTAAACCTAGGTTCAAAACTATGTATGTATCACATACAAAACTATATATATATCACATGTTCTCACTTATAAGTGGGAAGTAAACACTGGGTACACATAGGTAAAACCATGGAAATGATAGACACTGGGGACTCCAAAAAGGGGGCTGGTGGGAAAGGGATGAGGGTTGAAAAATTACCTATTGGGTACAATGTTCACTATTTGATGATGGGTATACTAAAACCCCAAACTTGGCATTATGCAGTTTAATCCATGTAACAAGCTTGCACATGTACCCTGAATTTAAAATAAAATGCAATGAAAGTGTTATGTAGTGCTAAAGACACCTTTCCAGACCCTGACCCCAGACACTGGCCAAAATCTAACACATACGGTTAAAAAAAAAGCAGAAGGTTTACTCAGATCTGATACAGAAACAATTATGGAAAATTATGGTTCCTATATTGTTCCATAAAATATCTCATTTAATCCATACAGCAACTTTACCAAATAGATATTATTATCCTTATTAGTAGATAACAGAACTAAGGCTTAGACAAGTAGGTAGTTTTCTCAAGGTCACATAGCTGAGATGTGGCACAACTGGGATTTGAGTGCTAGTTCTGAGAGTTGTGACTACAAAACTTGTGCTCCTTTTTCTGCACATGGCAAGAGATCCAACACCCCTTAGCCTAATTCCCACTCATAAAATGAGACATAGTTCCTGTGTTATTTAGCTATTGCTGTAATAAAGCTGCATAACAGGCATCCCCGAAACTTATTGGCTCATAGCAGTAAACATTTATTTTTCTCACTCATGGATCTGTAAGATGGATGGTATTTGGCTTATCTTAGCTGGACCTGGATGGATTCGAGTGGGTTTGGCTCTGCAGTGCAGGTTGGATGCAGGTCTATTCCAAATGTCTTCTCAATTTCCTTCTACCAGAATCCTAGGCATCTTCTCATAGTGAATGATAGGAGTGCAGCCAAGCCATGCAAGCCCTCTAAAGCCACTGTCCACATTATGTTCATTAACATTTTATTGGCCAGAATGGGTGCGGTGGCTCATGCCTATAATCCCAGCACTTTGGGAGGCTCAGGTGGGTGGATCACCTGATATCAGAAGTTCGAGACCAGCCTAGTCAACAAGACAAAACTCCATCTCTACAAAAAATACAATAAAAATTAGCCAGGTGTGGTGGCATGTGCCTGTATTCCCAGCTACTTGGGAGGCTGAGGCAGAAGAATTGCTTGAACTCAGGAGGTGGAGGCTGCAGTAAGCTGAGATCGCACCACTGTTCTCCAGCCTGGGCAACAGAAAGAGACTCTGTCTCAAAAAAAAAAAAAAAATTATTGGCCAAAGCAAGTCACATGGCTAGCTGAACTCGTAAGAGGCAGGGAAGTGTAGTCCACCCATATGGGGAAGAAATATAAACTGTAAAGTGATATGGCAACATGTTCAGATGTATAATTTTATAACAGAGAGGGAGTGAAAAGTTGGGAGCAGTAATTCTGTCTGCCATGGTCCCAGATCCTCAAGATGGCCAAGTAAGTGTGTGAGCTGGGGAATCTATTGGCTTTGTCACTTTCTGTCCATGAAGCATTTTACCTAACATGCATCTCTTCTGAGCCTTCATCTGTGATGAAATGGACACAATAATCCCTGTTCAGTATTCCTCAGACTTATTGTATAGCTCTGAGAGATCAAATTGAACTTCTTTATAAACTTTACTGCAGACTCAAAGTTATATTGCCATATATTATTTTTAATCATTATCATTACCGCCTTAATTAGGGTATTTTTGAAGTCCTGTTGGGTGCCACCTGGTAGTCTACAGTTGGAGAACCCGGTGGTCTGTAGGCTGTGGCATTAATGCTTGTAGATTGTGTGCTAGCATCAATGGTTTGGTTTCAGGTATTATTAAGTTATTTGTTTATAATATTTAATAAAAGCAGGCACTGTCTTGTCTGCAGCCCATCAGAGGCAATCCCAGCCTTTCCATTTCTTAGGGTGTGGTTTTCATTTGGGGCAGCCCCAAGTGGGAATGAGGGCGGTTGTTGGTTCGTGGGCTTTGTCTGTTTCACCTAAGTGGTCTGCAGTCTGCCGGAGCTTGAGAGCCCTATTTCCCGGGAGTGCACTGAATCCCAAGCTGAAAGTGTTCACACAATTTCTATTGCTTCGTAATGGGCTGATTTATCTCTCCATCAGAAAAACACAAATAGTGCTCGAGGTGAGCCAGAAAGGGCAATAGGTGACTTCTGCCAGAGCCAACTAGCTGCAAGTGTGGATGAAAAATAATTTCGCTCCAAAGAAAGAAACCACAGCAAAGAAAGCGGGGAGAGGGAGGCAGAAGTTGCTATTATAAACTGAAAATAAAATTCATAATGTAAATCTAAACATTTTTACAAGGTTTGCATATTTTTTCAGTTCACCTCAAATCTATGAAATTCAATTCTCTGAAACTCAATCCAATCAATATTTGTTGAGACTAGTATCAGAAACACAGGGATGAGCTTTAACTCCAAAATGAATAATGTGTGAACTCTACCCTTAAGAAACTCCGGCCAGCAGTGAGCACCACCTGCCCCCAACATCCCAGACACACACACATGAAAAGTCAGCTGATAGGAGTGAGGCAGACTGGCACTGACTTTCTGAAACAAAGTCTCGACCTCACTGAGTCTGTTTCCTCATCTGTAAAACGGGGACAATATTGTGCATCTCACAGACTTCATCCAATGTCATTAATTTATTTAAAAAATATTAACTAAGCCCCTGTTTTGAGTCAGGAGATGTGGCAGCCTTTCAGGATCCCACAGACTTACACAGGAGGCATATATTAAACAAATGAGCACAAAGCAATGATTCATAATTTTAAAAGTTCTGCCATGACTATATTTACGATATGTGGGAGAGAAGGGTATGGGGTACAGGGTGTTTAAAGGACTTGCCTTAGGCTAAACAGAGGCATACTGCTTCCCTTTTAGCAGACATAGGAAGCATGCTTATAACTCTGCAAGGCATACACACAGTGTGGGTGTTGGTTGGTTGAGGAAGTGGGAATGTTTCAGGGAGAGGGAATAATAAGCAAAGATGCTTTGGTGAAAGGGAGGATTGTACCCCAGGAAGTAAGAGAAGGCCATCATGGCAGGAAGGTAGCGAGAGGACTGAAGGGATAGACAGGACCTGAAACTCATAATAGGGATTTGGATTTTGTCCTAAGACCACTGTGAAGCTATCACAGGGATTTAAATGGGATGGTGAAGCTAGGATTTGATGGGCTACAGTATGGGCAGTGGTTGGGAAGAAGCAAAGCAAAGCAAAGTGGTTGGTGAGGAGGCCAGTAGTAAGTTTACTGCGATCTTCCAGGAGAGAGGTGATACTGGCCCCCTACATATTAGGAGTAGGGGTGGAGAAAAAGACAGTCTAGAAATAATCTTAGGAGGTCACCAATGTCAAGGCCACTACTGATCTACAGGTTGTTGCCAAATTCATGGGTCAATTCTTTGTCCTCCGATTGCTCCACATTTGACACAAGCTGACCATATTGATTATGTCAATGTGAAGCACTTACTTCCCTGTGTTTCTGGGATACCACGATTTCTAGAATCCGTCTAATGCAATGGCCACTTCTTTGTCTGCTTTGCTGCATCTAATATTCAAGACTTACAAATTATTTTTTGAGTCACTCCCTACCAAATTATTATTTTCATTCTAACTTCCTCCTGACTTGTATATCCAGTTGTGAACTCCACTCAGATATTTAATGGTCTTGCGAAATATCAAATCCAAAATGAAGCTGTTAATTCTAGTCCTGTCTTCTAGGTCCTACCGCTCCCTTCCTCCAGTTACTTAGAGAAAAAACACTTGAAATCACCCTTGACCCATTTTTTTCCTCATAATTCATATCCAGCCCCTCAATACACCCTGGAAACTTACTTTAGGCTGATTGTCTTAATAACTTCAAGCAATGATGTCCCTGTGTCCACATTCTTTGTAATGTGGCTTTTCAGTTGCTCCCATCAACTGTGGAGTCTATTTCCCCACTTTTGAATAGGGGGTAATTTTGTGACTCGCTTTGCCAAGAGAGTGAAAGACTTCATGTATAAATGAACAATATCCAGACCGTATATAAAAATAGACCCACAACCAGCAGCACCCAGCCTAGGAAAAGAAACAATGACTTTCGTAACCATTGGCCACAAATGGTCAAGACCTGATTAATAACTGACAGCTTTCCCAATTTTTGCCCATACTTCCAAATTGGAGCCAACTGGATAAAGCTATGTCCTATTGGTTGCATCCCCAACCAATCACTTAGGATGCCCCGCTCCCAGTTAGCTCACCAATAGTTTCCCCATGCAACAACCTACAATTCCAGCTCGCCTGAGACCTCTCTTTTTCCACTAGAAAGCTTCCCACACCTCTGCTTGTCTTTGAAACTCTGTCGAATGCAAGGGGGCTGACTTCCTTGTTCTGTCAAGCTCTGAATAAAAAGCCTTTGCTTGTTCTCATTTGGGTGGTCTTCCTTTATTTCCAGAAGACTACAGTAGTAACAATGTGCCCATTCTATGTCTGTGTCTCAAGAAGCTTCTTTGACAGTTAACAATTCTGCTCTTCTCTCTTGCTTTTCTGCTACCACCATGAGAACAAGCCGGGCCAACATCCTGGGAGTTCAAGAGCCTGCTGGAGTTCAAAAGACTATATGGAACACGGTCAGATGTACTTTTGAAATAGAATACACTTTGCAATAGAGCCTCCTGAAAGAAAAAAGCCAAAATAAGGAAGCAGAGAAACTTAGAAAGTTAACTCTGGGGTTATTTGGGTGGTACGAAGATATGCAAAGTATTTAGCTTTCCAGTTAACAGGTGAGCTGGCTGGGGTTAGTGCTAACTTGGGTTTCTCCTTTGGTGACTACAAGAAGTGGAGAAGGCAGGCTCACTCCAGCAGGCTAGGCTGTGATGCTGCTTGAAGGAGCTACTGCTGAAGCCCCAAGCCAATCAGCTTCTATTTCATGTTGATCTTTTTTGAGAGTGGAAACCTATTGGAGAGGGGCATGAGCAAAGCCATTGAGATCCTGACCTGTGTAGGCCTACACTAAAGTGTGTATTTGTGTACACACATTTTAAACATAGCTGAGATAGGAAGTATTGTGTTTTACAGAGTTGTGAATGAATTCTTTGTGTGTTTCTAAATGCTTAACAAGCACAGTCATGCATTGATTAACAATGGGGATACGTTAAGAAACCTATCCTTAGATAATTTTGTTGATGTGTTAATATCATAGAGGGTACTTACACAAACCTAGAAAGATAGCCTACTGCACACCTAGGCTGTCTTGTGTGGCCTATGACTTCTAGACTACAAACAGGAACAACATGTACTGAGTACCGTAGGCAATTGTAATGCAACAGTGAGTGTTTTGTAGCTAAATCTATCTAAACATAGAACAGGTACAGTTAAAAATATGGTATAAAAGATTTAAAAATACAGGTATACCTGTATAGGCAACATATCATAAATGGACTGAAGTTACCCCGGGTGAGAGAGTGAGTGAGTGGAGAGTAAATGTGACATCCTAGGACATTACTGTACACTATTGTAGATTTTATAGGTTGTACACTTAGGCTACACTAAATTTATAAAGAAATTTTCTTTCTTGAATAATAACAAATCTTAGCTTACCAGAACTTTCTTACTTTATAAACCTTTTAATTGTTAGAACAATTTGACTCTGGCAATAATAACACAAAAGCATTATATAGCTGTACAAAAATATTTTCCTTCTTTATATTCTTATTCTATAAACTTTTCTATCTAAAATTTTATTTATTTATTTTACTTTTTAAACTTTTTGTTCAAGACTAAAATACAAATACACACATTAGTGTAGGCCTACACAGGTCAGGATCCTCAATCTCACTGTCTTCTACATCCACATCTTGTCCAAATGGAAGGTCTTCAGGGGCAGTAACACACACAGAACTGTCATCTCCTATGATCACAATGCCTTCTTCTGGAAGACATCCTGAAGAACCTACTTGAGGCTATTTACAGTTAACATTTTTGTTGTAATAAACAGAAGAATTACACTATAACATAATGAACCAAAGTCAGTACAGTAGGTTCGTTTACACCAAACATGTGAATTGTGCACTGTGCTGTGACTTACAACAGCTATGCAGTCACCAGGTGACAGGAACTTTTCAGTCTCATTATAATGTTATGGGACCACTGTCAACTATGCAATTGGTGGAAATACCCTTATGTGGAACATGACTGTACTAAAAAGACTGTTATGAAAAGGGAAAATAGCCGGGCGCGGTGGCTCACGCCTGTAATCCCAGCACTTTGGGAGGCCGAGGCAGGTGGATCACGAGGTCAAGAGATCGAGACCATCCTGGTCAACATGGTGAAACCCCATCTCTACTAAAAATACAAAAAATTAGCTGGGCATGGTGGCCCATGCCTGTAATCCCAGCTACTCAGGAGGCTGAGGCAGGAGAATTGCCTGAACCCAGGAGACGGAGGTTGCGGTGAGCTGAGATCGTGCCACTGCACTACAGCCTGGGTAAGAAGAGCGAAACTCCGTCTCAAAAAAAAAGAAAAAAAAAGAAAGAAAAAGGAAAACAAATATACATTTAGCCTGGGAAGCCTGCTAGGTGAGATGAGCATAACAACATCCCTAGGTTGAGATTTCTGTTGTAGAAAGCTGCTTCAAATGAGCCTTCATGAAAACGCAAAGGTTTGCAACTATGGCTAGTAAAACGCCACTATTTGCATTGCCCAGACCACAGTTTAAATCTTACTGAAAATACAGACAAAGGATGAAACTAAATATGAACCATGTGACCTAGATTTTTAACTATCAACATTTTTCTTCCTTTTTGCCCCACCTTGTACAAAGAATACTTTGATTTCTTCAATCACATTTTTTTCTTTGCAACTTGCATCGGACACAGGCATCATACACATGTACTTTGTTTGGGATCCAGTGATTCACTTTTTACAAGTCAATCCCTGAGGATAGATACGGAGCAGCCAGTTGCTGAGAGCAAGAGCTTTCTTTTTCTCTGCGAAGTTCACTAAGAAGTATCCAAGGGGCTGTCTGCAGTTCATTATTATCTGATAGAGCCTGAGTGGCGACCTTTCACTTTATGGCCTGTGTATCTAACTCTAGCATTTTTTTAATAAGCACATAACAACTTGGGGATCATCTGTATCAATGGGGATCCTTAGAAGTTTTTGTTTTCTCTCTTTCTGTTGAACAAGCAAGTGATAATCTTGATGTCTTGTGAAAGGTTTTGTATCAGTGCTTATCATTAAATAACTATGTCTAAAATCATGTTGACTTACACAGAAAATGAAATTGTAGCCAAACACATAGTAGGCCTTCCAGATTCAAATCCTAGCTAGGTGAGTTGGGACAAGTTGTTCACTGTACTACAGCTTCGTTGGCTACAAAGAGACATGGTTGCCAAAGTCTCTCCATCTCTAACATTGGATAACGTCAACTACATGCAAATTATAAATTTAGAATTCTGCAGAAATTCTAAATCCCACACTTTGAGTGCTTATTATGTGGTTAAGGGATTTTAAGATATTCGCTTAACAAACATCAATTGCCCCCATCCCATGCATGGGGCACCCTTCTAGGTGGTGGAATAGGACAGGGAACAAGACAGACGTAATTCCTACAATCCCCAGGCAAATGTCCTGGTGGTAAAACCGGCCTAAGGTCCCACCATGAGTAAGTAATAAAGGCAGATTTGAACTCAGGTCTATATGATTACAACATGCTTGTTCTTATTCCCTAAGCTTTATTGTTTCCTGACTTGAAAGACCCAGACTTTAGGTCTCTGGCTTTGTCTTACAGGTACACAAATGTGGTGGTGATGGTTAGGAAGGCCTTTTCTGTTCTTGAAGTTTAGCCCAATAGTAATTCAATATATGCATTGAAAAAGCATGTATTGACCATCACCATAATTCTGGGAATATGGGAAATTATAGCATGACACTGTATTTCTGTTTATACCTTCTTTATATAAGTACGGAGTTAATATTGAGCCCCATTTTTTCAACATTTATGTTACTTCCCCTGTACTGTACCTCTGTAATGGGTCTCCTATCAAGATAAGTGAGAACACTAAGAACTCTCCTGAAAGAATAGACTCTATAAAATTAAATATTTCTTCTACTTAGTGTCAGATCAGTGTGGTCTTCAGCCAAGATGCTACACTTGGAATAAAAACCAGGAACAAAAACAACAAATGAACAGAACTCAGCATTGTAATTTACCAGCCTTTTGGCTTTGGCTCACTTATCTGATTCCCTACCACAGAATTTTGTCTGTTTGTACCTAAAATAAGACATAATATGTTAAGTACCTAGCATAGCGTCTGAAGCTATTAAAGGTATTTGGTAAATATTCGTTCACTTCTTTCTCTAGAACTGAAGGCTGCACAGTATTGCCAGCCTGCCCTCAGCCACCTGTAAGCTTACCATGAAAAGAGAAGAGCTGCAGCCTTAGACAACAGCTAGGTAAGTTAAAGATAGTTTTACTTCAGGATGTAATTTCTATACATTTATTCACATCTTTATACAATACCCATTTTATAAATGGAGAAAACTAAGGACAAGAGAAACTTAATTTACCCAACATCATCCTGGTTAGGACTAGAAACATTAAGCCCTACAGTAAAGAATTGGATGAAAGGTGTTTGTAGCCATCCCTGCTGTTCTCTTCATCACAGGCAAACATGCACCAAAGGGAAAATGTATTTATCATGAGCTTTCCATCCCTTTCTCTGATGTCACTGTAGAATATAGCCAGGAGGATGTGGACAGTTCCTCAGAATGTGGTACAAATAGAGCAACCACCATTCAGAGACCTAAGTTGTCCTAAGGGACAACTATCTCTTTCCTTGATCAGAGGTCAAATGGTTGGTGTGCTGTCTATGGTCTGGACGCCAAAGAAAGGATCAAGGCAAACGCACTATGTAGAGGCTAGGGGACTTTTGATTCCTCTCCACACTATTGGCAAGAATGACTTATATTGTGAAAATAGGACGTTTGCTGAAAAGTGTCTTGATACCTCCCAAATTAAAACATAGTAGAGCTGGAGTGAGAACCTTTGTTTCTCCATTAATGATCCAAGATTATCTTGAAACCAAAATATTATATGTTTAACAAATTTGAGTGCACTAGGCACTTTCCTTTAAATTACTTCCCTTATTCATGTGAACAGTCTTGTAAGACAGGCGTTAGCGCATTTTACTGATGAGAAAACAGAGTCTTGGAAGCTCAGTTAACTTGTCCCAACTTGCTCAGTTGGTTAAGAAGTGAGCTAGGTATTATGAACCGTCTCTTAACCATGAGTTACCTAATTTCAAATAACTTAAGCAATATGCCCATGAAGCTGGCCCTTAGGATCACAAGTCCAGTGAATTTGTGCCAGTGGATAAAGGCTAAACTCCTAAGGCTTTTGGAAATTGACCTGTGGCTGCATGTTGATGTCTAGTGGGATGAGCTGAGTCAGTGCTCCATTGGGCTTACTCTGCGCCCCTTTTTCCTTAAGACCAAGAGAGGGTGTCCCTTCCCGTCTGTGCCTTTCAGTGTCTGAGTCTGGTGGCTTCCCTGCAGTTGCCATGACAACTGTGGTTGCACAATCCCTCCCTTCACCCTCAGGCACCCATTAACTCTCTGACCTTCCCTGAAGATTTGCTCCATGGATAACGTGCCGTTGAGACAGCCTGTTTATAGGAGGGCAACCCCACATTGTTTGTGTCATGAACCGCCAGCCATTTTCCATCTTCCCCCACTTCTCATCTGTCATTTGGGCTTGTGTCAAAAGCAGGGTCAATTAACTTCCTACTCAGATGTTAACACGGCAGACACAAATTGATTTATTTGTTTTCGTCTGGCCGGTTTTTGCCATGAGCATCCCAGGTAGAAGGGATAGTCAAGCCTGGAGAGTAGATGTCAAGACTGATTGCTCTTTTATTTTAGAAGAAATACAACATAAATAGTAGATGTGGGCAGATGGAAATTTGTCTGATAGATGGGTGCCGTCCAAAGCCTGAATGGATTGCTTCCTCCTTATGGAAGTATTTCTACTTCACAGCATCAACATCTACTTCTCCATGCCATTATTTCTTTGTAAGAGAGCACCTGTTCTAGCTTGGTTACTGTTATCCTTGCTATTTATCTAATGGCTCCATCCATAAACAAATTGTCATCCTTATCAATTTTCTTTTATAAACCATCCTCTTATCAATCTTCTCACTTAATCTAAATGGTCATTACATAACGTTGGTTCTACCTCTGAAATAGTCTTTCATCTAGACCTTCTGCTACCCCCTTTTCCACTTAACCATACTTCTGGCTACCATCTCTTCTCCGGTCATCATTGCCATCACCTTCTACCAGGCCCTTCAGTCTGAACTTCTCCAATCCATTCTCCAATCTAGTCTTGGTTGGAGGGCAGAGTTAATTATATTACTTCTCTGCTTAAAAGCCTCCATGAATCTACCGCATACAGAATGAAGTCCCAACCAGACCAGATGTGATGGCTCATGCCTGTAATCCCAGCACTTCAGGAGGCAAAACTGAGTGGATGGCTTCTCTGCTTAAAAGCCCCAAATGAATCTGCTGCCTACAGAATGAAGTCCCAAGAAGGTTGAATGAGATGGCCCATCCCTGTAATCCCAGTGCTTTGGGAGGCAGAGCTGAATGGATGGCTTGAACCCAGGAGTCTGAGACCAACCTGGGCAATACAGTGATATCCTGTCTATATTAAAAAAACAAACAAACAGAATGACGTTCCAACATTTATGCATTTCTTATAAGCCTCTTCATTGTGGGGAAAGAACTCCCTATTTAACAAATGGTGTTGGGATAACTGGCTAGCCATTTGCAGAAGAAAAAAACTTGGCTTCTACTTTCACCATATGCAAAAATTAATTCAGGTGGATTAAACATTTAAATGCAAGACCTCAAACTATTAAGAATCCTAGAAGAAAACCTAGGAAACACTGTTCTGAACATTGGCCCTGGGAAAGAATTTACGACTTAGTCCTCAAAAGCAATTACAACAAAAACAGAATATGATAAATAGGACCTAATTAAACTAAAGAGTTTTGCACAGAGAGAAAAGAAACTATCAACAAAGTAAACAGACAACCCCAATGACTGCAAATATTTGTAAACTGTGCATTGGACAAGGGTGTTCAGAATCTATAAGGAACTTAAATAACTGAACAAGCAAAAAATAAATAAACCCATTAAAAATGGACAAAATACATGAACAGATACTTCTCAAAAGAAGACATACATGAGGCCAAAGACAATATGAAAAATTACACAAGCCAAAACCACAATGAGATACCATCTCACATCAGTCAGAGTGGCTATTATTAAAAAGTCAAAAAATACTCCCACTTATGAGTGAGAACACAGGAACACAGGGAGGGGAACATCACACACTGGGGTCTGTCAGGGGATGGGGGACTAGGGGAGGAATGGCATTAGGAGAAATACTTAATTTAGATGATGGGCTAATGGGTGCAGCAAACAACCATGGCATGTGCATACCTATGTAACAAACCTGCACATTCTGCACATGTATCCCAGAACTTAAAGTATATAAAATATAAAAAAAAAGTCAAAAAATAACAGATCCTAGTGAGGCTGTGGAGGAAAAGAAACATTTATACACTGTTGGTGGGGACGAAAATTGGTTTAGCCAGTGTGGGAAGCAGTTTGGAGACATCTCAAAGAACTGAAAGCAAACTAGCATTTGACACAGCAATCCCATTACTGAGTATATACCTATAAGAAAATAACTAGTTCTACCAAAAAGACACAATGCTAGTATATTCATTGCAGCACCATTCATAATAGCAAATACATGGATTTAACCTATGTACCAATCAATGGTGGATTGGATAAAGAAAATATGGTACAGATACACCATGGAATACTACTTAGTTACAAAAAAAAAATGAAATCATGTTCTTTGTAGCGACATAGATGCAGCTGGAGGCCATTATCTGAAGCAATTTAATGCCAGAACAGAAAACCAAATAGTGCGTGTTCTGTTTTAAGTGGAAGCTAACCAATGGGCACTCATGGACATGAAGATAGCGACAATGGACACTGGGACTACTTAGACAGGGCAGTGTGGGGGAAAGGGTTGAAAAAATAACTATTGGATACTATGCTTAGTATTTGGATAACGAGATCAATTGTACCCCAGACCTTAGCATCACGCAATATACCCAGGTAATGAACCTGCACATATACTCCCCTGAATCTAAAATGAAAGTTGAAATTATTAAAGAAAAAGAAAGCTGTCCATTATACAAGCCCTGTGTACCTAGGCAACTTTTTCATAGTCATTCTATTCTTTGAAGCAATGCAAAAATTGTGCTTTTCCAGAAATATGCTGTAGTATTTTGTATATCTTTGCACTTGTTCCCTTTGTCTGAAAGAATATATGTTTTGTCCCTTGGAAAACTCTTATTCATCTTTCAAGATCCAATTCAAATATCACAACTTTAGACCAGTCTTTCATCCCTAAATTGAATTTAATAGCATCATTTTCCTTATACTCTACCTCTATTATAAGAAGTGTCCCACTGAATGACATTCAGTTATTTATATGATTATTCTGCTACTAGCTTTGAATTCTTCTGGAACAGGAATCATGTCTTAAATATCATTAGATACCTATCACTTTGCAATGTGGTGATGTTTAATAAATTCTCAGTAAATGTTTTAGAATTATATGAAATGAGTATCTCCCAAATCTCATTGCCAACAAAGAGTTAGTGAGAGCTTTTTTAGATGCAAAGAAACTACTCATTCCTCCTGTGATGTTTTATATCTTTGATCCCTTGCACACGTTTCCTTGGCTTGTGACCGTGCCGCTTGTCCCCTAAAGAAGTCCTACGTACTCCTCTTAGCTCAAATGGCCTTGCCTCCTTGAAGCCTTTCTTTAATTTCCTAGGAAAAATTAATCATTCTTTCCTTGGATTTCTTACTGTTCAATCTGTATACTTATTTCATTCTTTTTTTGTAGTTAGCTCAATATTTTTCTAAATAATCCTTTAAAAATCATGAAGTATAAATTAGTTCAACCATTGTGGAAGACAGTGTGGTGATTCCTCAATGATTTAGAACCAGAAATATCATTTGACCCAGCAATCCCAGTACTGGGTATATACCCAAAGGATTCTGTATCATTCTACTATACTGACACATGCACATGTATGTTTATTGCAGCACTGTTCCACAATAGCAAAGACTTGGAACCAACCCAAATGCCCATAAATGATAGACTGGATAAAGAAAATGTGGCACATGTACACCATGGAATACTATGCAGCCATAAAAAAGGATGAGTTGATGTCCTTTGCAGAGACATGGATGAAGCTGGAAACCATCATTCTCAGCAAACTAACAGGAACAGAAAACCAAACACCCAAACACTGCATGTTTTCAGTCATAAGTGGGAGTTGAACAATGAGAACACATGGACACAGGGAGGGGAATATCATATGCTGGGGCCTTTTGGGGGGTGGAGGGCTAGAGGAGGGATAGAATTAGGAGAAATACCTAATGTAGATGATGGGTTGATGAATGCAGCAAACCACCATGACACATATATACTTGTGTAACAAACCTGCATGTTCTGCACATGTATCTCAGAACTTAAAGTATAATAATAAAAAATAAATAAAATAGAAATAATTATTAAGCAAATAAATGCCCGTTTTCTTCATACTACTGTAGCTTCTGTTGTAGGTTCATAGCATGTATTTCTAATTCTTGCATAGAACTTGTCTTAGAGTGTAATAGTTATTTGCTTATGTACCTATAAGATTTTTAGCTCCTTGAGGGAAGGTTTGTGCTTTATTCATCTTACTTTTCTTATTGCCTGCCAGGACACCTGGCGCATAGGTGCAAAGCAATTATATGTTAAATTGAATTGAAATGAACAAAACTACAAGCTTTTTGAGAATAGTGATTTTATCTAACTCCATGATTTTACCAAAGTAGCCACTGGAAGAGGATAAAAATAATGAAATACATTTGGGTTGTGTCTGTTTGACAACTGGAAGAATTTCTGAAATAAACAAGAGCCTGTATTATTGTTGGCTTGTCGCCAGAATGTCCCTAATGTTTTAATAAAAAAAATAAAGTTCCCTGTATTATGGCTCCTGTGCTGGAGCTACATATAATCTGTAGTGGGAACTTACAGATAGACCTTGTTTATGTGTTTCTAGTAAAGTGAGTTAATGGTTATGAAAAAACAATGTTGAGTTCAAATATTCCAAACTTCTGCTCCAGATCGAATACCCAAGAGATGATCTTAGGGTGTAAAATTAGTCTTCTATTAAAATGTTCATTTGTCTCTTAAGATGGCTCAATTAAAACTTACCTATGTTTATTTTTACTGCAGGTAGCCCATCTACCTGCAGTTAGTTGGCTCCTTTTGTTTTTGAGACAGTCTTGCTCTGTTGCCCAGGCTGGAGTGCAGTGGTGCGATCTTGGCTCACTGCAACCTCCACCTCCTGGGTTCAGGCGATTCTCCTGCCTTAGCCTCCCGAGTAGCTGGGACTACAGGCACATACATCATCATGCCCAGCTAATTTTTGAATTTTTGTAGAGTTGGGATTTCACCATGTTGGACAGGCTGGTCTCAAACTCCTGACCTCAGGTAATACACATGCACATACTTCAGTCTCCCAAAGTGGTGGGATTACAGGCAGTACTTGGTTGTTGTGGCAATTATGTGTTACAATTATACCTTGACCTTAAATTATGTTGGTTCTTGATGGCAGATTAGTCAAGAACCACCATTACATTGGTTGACTACAAGAACCAATATAGTAGTGGTTCTTGACTAACCCACCATCAAGAACCAACATAATTTAAGGTGTAATTGTAACATATTATTGCCACAGTGGCAGCAAAACATAATATTTAAGAAGATGGGCCCTGGAAGTAGAGGTTCTATGTTCAAACCTCAGGAATGTTGCTTTCTAACAGAATATGCATTCCAAGCCTTTTAACTTCTTTTCCTCATCTGCAAAACTGGGCTCACCTTATTGGATTGTGCATGAAATACACATGAGTTAGTGTCTGAAAAGTTCTTAGAACAGTGCCTTGTACATATTAAGTGCTATGTAAGTATTTATGAAAACAGTTCCTTCCCTTGAGTCTTTTGGGGCATGGTTTTCTGCCTGAAATGTTCTTATTCATGCTCTTTTTCTATTTAAGTGTTTATTTCTAGTTGCATTTTCATTTCAACCTTGCAGACTTTGGTGATCAATCCTGTCTCAGTCACATTTACTAAATTTGAATTATACCCCAAACACATGGTAAATTCCTTGACACGCTTTACTCCATTACTGTCTTTTGGTGTCAAACAGTGACTCAAGGGATAGGGTGCTTAGCCATGTGTCAAGCCAATCCCACGGACTTTTCAAATTAAAAATCTTGTGTGCAGAGATGTTCTTCAGGCAGATGGTTTAAGCGCAAGGAATAACTTAACAAACTCCACAGGAGAGGCTCAAATCAATTACTGTGTATGCAGATGTGTGCTTAATCCTCCCAGGTAGTGGGAACTCTCTAGACATGATTGTATATCTAGAAGACCCTATTACCTCAGCCCAAAATCTCCTGAAACTGATAAGCAACTTCAGCAAAGTCTCAGGATACAAAATCAATGTGCAAAAATCACAAGCATTCCTATACACCAATAACAGACTTAAAGAGAGCCAAATCAAGAACGAACTGCCATTCACAATTGCTACAAAGAGAATAAAATACCTAGGAATACAACTAACAAGGAATGTAAAGGACCTCTTCAAGGAGAACTACAAATCACTGCTCAACGAAATAAGAGAGGATACAAACAGATGGAGAAACATTCCATGTTCATGGTTAGGAAGAATTAATATCGTGAAAATGGCCATACTGCCCAAAGTAATTTACAGATTCAACACTATCCCCATCAAGCTACCAATGACTTTCCTCACAGAACTGGAAAAAACCACCTTAAACTTCATATGGAACCAGAAGAGAGCCCGCATAGCCAAGTCAATTCTAAGCAAAATGAACAAAGCGGGAGGCATCACACTACCGGACATCAAACTCTACTACAAGGCTACAGTAATCAAAACAGCATGGTACTGGTACCAAAACAGAGATATAGACCAATGGAACAGAACAGAGGCATCAGAGGCGACACAACATATCTACAACCACCTGATCTTTGACAAACCTGAAAAAAACAAGCAATAGGGAAAGGATTCCCTGTTCAATAAGTGGTGTTGGGAAAACTGGCTAGCCATATGCAGAAAGCAGAAACTGGACCCCTTCCTGACACCTTACACTAAAATTGACTCCAGATGGATTAAAGACTTAAACATAAGACGTAACACCATAAAAACACTAGAAGGAAACCTAGGCAAAACCATTCAGGACATAGGCGTAGGCAAGGACTTTATGACCAAAACACCAAAAGCATTGGCAACAAAAGCCAAAATAGACAAATGGGACCTAATCAAACTCCACAGCTTTTGCACGGCAAAAGAAACAGTCAATAGAGTGAATCGGCAACCAACAGAATGGGAAAAAATTTTTGCAGCCTACCCGTCTGACAAAGGGCTGATATCCAGAATTTACAATGAACTAAAAAAGATTTACAAGAAAAAAACAAACAAGCCCATTCAAAAATGGGCGAAGGATATGAACAGATACTTTACAAAAGAAGACATATATGAGGCCAACAAACATATGAAAAAATGCTCATCATCACTGGTCATTAGAGAAATGCAAATCAAGACTACATTGAGATACTATCTCACACCAGTTAGAATGGCGATCATTAAAAAATCTGGAGAAAACAGATGCTGGAGAGGATGTGGAGAAATAGGAACACTTTTACACTGTTGGTGGGAGTGTAAATTGGTTCAACCACTGTGGAAAACAGTGTGGCAATTCCTCAAGGACCTAGAAATAGAGATTCCATTTGACCCAGCAATCCCATTACTGGGCATATATCCAAAAGATTATAAATCGTTCTACTATAGGGACACATGCACACGAATGTTCATTGCAGCACAGTTTACAATAGCAAAGACCTGGAACCAGCCCAAATGCCCATCGATGATAGACTGGACAGGAAAAATGTGGCACATGTACACCATGGAATATTATGCAGCCATTAAAAACGAGGAGTTCACATCCTTCGTAGGGACATGGATGAACCTGGAAAACATCATTCTCAGCAAACTGACACAAGAACACAAAATCAAACACCACATGTTCTCACTCATAGGCGGGTGTTGAACAAGGAGAACACATAGACACAGGGAGGGGAGCACTATACACGGGGGTCTGTTGGGGGGAGGGGGGATAGCGGGGGGGTGGGGAGTTCGGGAGGGATAGCATGGGGAGAAATGCCAGATATAGGTGAAGGGGAGGGAGGCAGCAAATCATACTGCCACGTATGCACCTATGCAACAACCTTGCATGTTTTTCACATGTACCCCAAAACCTAAAATGCAATAAAAAAAATAAAATAAAATATATAAAAAAAAAAAGAAAAGAAAAAACTACAGGTAATCCTCATTATTTTGGACAAAAAAATTTCAAAAAGTTTTAAAATCTAAATCTTTAAAAATTTCACTAGTAAAATTAAAAATGTTTAAAGATTAAAAAACTGTTAAAATATTTGTTCAGTACTCCTATATGTGGACTTTTTCTAAGGCAGTGAAAAGCTAAAGTAATCCTGACTCTCAGAGGATTGTGGGAAGGTCCCAATGACATAGAGTGGAAAGCAGAGGCATTGCTTGAATGTAGGAGAGAGATTTGATTAGATTGAGAGGGTGTGTTATCTACTTGGACTGTCTGAGTCGACCTTCACAGAGTGGATAAAATTCCTTTTAGTTTTATTTTTACAGTTTATATTCCTTCAATTTGCACTGTCTGATAGAGTAGACTAGTCACATGTGGTTTCTGAGCACTTGAAATGTGGTCATTCTGAGTTGAGATGTGTTGTAAGTGTAAAAGACACATTGGATTTCAAAGACTTAGAATGAAAAAAAGAAGATAGAGTATCTCATAAATGTTTTTATATTGATTACATGTTAAAATAATAATTCAGATGCATTAAGTTAAATAAAATATATTTTAGAAATTAATATTACTTGTTTCTTTTTATCTTTTCTAAGGTGGCTACTAAAACATTGAAAATTATACATGCGGCCCACATTATATTTCTCTTGGACATCTTTCCCTTAAAGTATTGTTTTGAAAGGCTGTAAACACTTACTGAGTACATATAATGGGCTAGGCCTTCTGCAAGTTGTTTGTGATTAAAAGATAAATAAGATGAATGTCATATTTCGAGACAGATACAGATGTATAAGCACCTATCTAGGTTGCAAGGTAATGAATGTGCACTTAGGTGTCAGTATTGTGTGGACAAAAGGTATGAGGCTGGATAATATGGAGTTGAATTTGAATTCTAATTCTTCTCTCTGCTGGAGGTATAAAGGGGACGTTCATTTGCTTCTCCGATTTTCTGTCTTTTTATCTGTATAATGGTAATAATTACATTGGCTTCATTTATTTGTGGTAGGTATTTGCCTAGCTCTTAACAGGTGTTCAATAAACGAGTTAGTGACATTTGATTATATGATCAAAGTTCTTCGGTGCTACGGAAGAAGAGAAAATGAAGTGCCTAATGACTGACGTTGAGAAAGTGGAATAGGTGAGGCCTGCGGAAAAATGTCATTTAACTGGAGTGTTAAATAATCATTAGGAATTAGAGAACAGATGTCAAAATCAGTGGCAATAATAACAAGGAAACTTACATGCTCACGTATTTCTCACTGTTCTAAGTATTGTACCTGTGATAGCTCATTTGAACCTTTTGGAAGTGCTATGTGGTAGGCACACTTTAATTATGTTCCTATTTTGCAGGTGAGAAGAATGGGCACTAAGAAGTAACTTCTCCAAAGCCACACAGCTAAGAAGAAGCACAATGGAAGATGGATCTAGGCACTTAATCTCCAGAGTCCATTATTCTAAGCACTCTACTCTGTTACCTGAAGAGGGACCATCCAGAGCAGGGCAGTGAGAACCTAGTAGACTGTCCATCACGGTTGGAATACATGAAGAGGGTGCCATGATGGCATATATGAGGGAAGGAGCTGGATGAGTGAGGATGGCGATTGCCTAGAGGTGAAACTGAAGAGGTAGTGAGGGTTTACTAGTGAGGGACTTTGGTTGCCATGCTAAAGAATATGGACTTTATTCTATAAACTGCGAAGAGCCATAGAGGATTTCCAAATTGGGTAGTGGTAGGAACAGGGTTTTATTTTAGAAAAAGTAGCAGGATGGAGATTAGACAGGAGCAGATAGAGGACAGGAGCAAGGAGACTGCTTAGAAGAATACTAGAGTGTTGAACTAGTCCAGGTGAGGCATGTTGATGGCCTGAGCTAAGGCAGCAGCAACAGGCATGGATCGAGGAGGTAGAGTCCATAGGACTTGCTTGTAGGAATCACATTTTACAGATGAGGATAACATGTTAGCACCTGCTTTTCCTCTGTTGTCTGTGCTTCTTTATTTTGGCATATGATCCCTAGTTAGTCCAGATTGAGTTTTTCTTTTTTTTCCTGTTTTTCTCTCTCAAATTGTCTTTGCACTGTTATTTATATTCTGGACAATATAGCACATGATAATTGTTATGCTTCATGTTACAGCCCCATGAAAAATAAAGTGTGATTACTGTTCATCTGTAGGAACGTTTTTTCTTAATGCTTAACGGTATATTTTTACTGGTCACCAATAATCACCTAATTGCTATGTGGTTATTGAAGTCAATACAATGCTTCATTAAAGATTACCCTAATTATGAGGCAAGGTTATTAGATTCTTTGTTTGCCTAGTTTTAGGCCTATAGAATTTTCAAAAAGCAAAAGGTTGAATAGACATTGAAATCTTAATACTTTCCCATTCATCACCCTCTCATTTGGCTGTTGGGGCAACCTTTGTACACAAATGGGTTGATTCCAGTCACACTCCCTGCTTTGATGAGACCAGGCAGCATGAGCCCTGAAAACGCTGGGGAAACTATTGTTGTCTAAAATGAGGAGTGTCTGATAGGATATAATACTCCTGTGCTTTTGTTTCTAGTTAGATTTTCTAACCATGAATATATTTTTCCTCCTGTATTAGTTACTTCTGTGTTCTTGTTCAAATGTATACCTTATAGATATCTTATTTTTTAAAAAAATGTTTATTTAATCAGATTTTTGATAATGTTTCTGACTTTCAAAATGATAGAAGCAGTTGGACCTTCCATTTATTTAGTGAAAATTTAAATGTAATTGCATTAGTGGAAAATATGACTGTCCAGAAGAAGGAATTTGAAAATAGGCAAATAATTACAACACACTTCCTTTTTATTTTTTTCTTTCTTTCTTTTCCTTCCTTCCTTCCTTCTTTTAAGACAGAGTTTCGTTCTTGTTGCCCAGACTAGAGTGCAATGGCACAGTCTTGGCTCACTGCAATCTCTGACTCCTGGGATCAAGTGATTCTCCTGCCTCAGCTTCCCAAATAGCTGAGATAACAGACGCCTGCCATCACATCTGGCTAATTTTTTTTTTTTTTTGTATTTTTAGTAGAGATGGGGTTTCACCATGTTGGACAGACTTGGTCTTGAACTCCCGACCTCAGGTAATCCACCTTCCTCGGCCTCACAAAGTGCTAAGATTACAGGTGTGAGTCACTGCTCCTAGTCACAACACACTTTCTATGGATGGAATAGGCTATATCCTTAACTAGTGTTAAATTGTGCTTGTTACCCATGCCCATTCACTCACAAGGTCATTATCACACAGAAGGCATGCATGCATTGTAAAGTTGCAGACCACACACTGGTGGAAGGAGAAGGAAATAGGTGAACTATCAGATTAAGAATCCCAAAAGATCTCGACAAGCTGAGGCAATGAATTCAAGCTAAAATATCATCTTAAGATACTTTTACTTGGTTCCAAGAAATCAATCACACAAGTATACATTTGGAAATAAGAGCCTGGAATGCCATATACAAAGGAAAGATACAAATCCAAACCATAGAGTTATAGAGGAGGTGGCCACTTTAGTATTTTAGGAAAGTGGTTGGTAAGGGAAGAGAAATACGGGATAGCAGTTCAAGAGATGCATATTCTTTCACTTTCCATGAAAGCATAGAGCTGTAGCTGTATGGTGAGAAGAGAGAGCGGTTGGATAGTATGAGATTGCAGATGCCAGAACAAGGAGATCTGATTATCTTGAGGGTGGGGAGTGAGGCACAGTGGGGAAGAATGAAGGCAGTATTAAGGGCATAGTTGGAAATATTAGCCTGGGAAGAAACGAAGGTTATATCTCTTCCTAGACAAGAGGGATGGAGGTAAGCCTGTGTAAAAACAAGGCCACTTTAAAGTTACGAGCATCATGGTGAGAGGGAGAGAAGAGGTGGACATAATAAAACTGGGAAGCTTCACCCTTCTCAGATGATAGGTGAAGTCACCTGCTGGATGTGTAAAGGTGACATCCTCAGAGATAGAGAACTGTGAGACAAGGGACTGCAGGTGTGGTCAATGCCAATGCAGAGTGGGTCACTCAAAGCTAAGAAGTGAGGGCTTGGTGTGATCCTGGTGTGATACCATAACCTTGATGTGATATATTGTATTGTATCTTGTCACTGTCTTGATTTAAATGCTATCATGGCCACCCACTGCTTATGGGGATGAATATCAAAATTCTAAACTGTTGTGCAGTCCCTCCATAATCTGGGCTTCCCTCCTTAGTGACCTCGGCTTGTTCTGGTCTTCAGTCACTATGTTAAAAGCCCTTTGTTAGTGCTGCCAGCCTACCCTGTGCTTTACACTAGAAGGCTCAACCTGCAATATGTGTCTCCCAGCTCTTGGCCTAGTTAGTATCTGGTCTTTCTTCATAACACAGAGGAAATCTGACTTTTTCAAGATGTCTGACTAGTTTTGTACCCCCTTGCATAGCACCCCCTCTTCCTTTATATTTTATCCCTAATGTAATTAAATAAACCATTGTAAAGATAAATCAAGAGAAGGCAGAAAGAGAAATAAGAATAAGTCTATGTGAGTTCAGAATTGGCAGTATAATTTGTGGTTCCCAGTGCAAAATAAAAATGTGAGTGTCTTGTCCAAAAATTATTAAGAAATTCAAGACAATGACAGCAGAGCATGAAACCAGGCACAGGGGCCTCTGAGCACGAAGCCTTGTGTGACTGCCTGGGTCATCTACACACGAAGCAGCCCTGTGTGAGCTTCTCCAGACACAAACAAGAACTATGAACTCTGGATTTAACCCATGAATTGGCTGATTGACTCAATGGGGGTTTAAGAGTTAAGGCACTCTTCAGTGCTAGTGAGGACAGTGTTGAAATGAAGAACCACTGTGCTGAGAACAAATGGGTTACAACAAGAAAGTAGGATGAGGCTGACAGTCTGGCTGGGTAGGAAACAGCAGAATGTCAATGCAGTAGAATTTTGGAGTGAAGGACACAATATAATAGAATATACATGCATTATTTATTAGTGTGTCAAATCGGCATTTAATATGTTAGTGTCTACTTTGTGTTGGTGGGAGAAGTCATTGACTTTTTCAGAGTATGCCATAAAGGATGACCTTGAGAAATTTTAGAGAGAGTCAGATATGGAGTTGGAAGCTCAGTGATATGGTTTGGCTGTGTCCCCACTCAAATGTCATCTTGAATTGTAACTCCTACATGAGAGGAACCTTAAGAGAGGTGATTGAATTATGGGGGCGGGTCTTACCCTTGTATTCTCATAGTGAATGAGTCCATGAGATCTGATGGTTTCAAAAAGGGGAGTTTTCCTGCACAAGCTCTCTTCTCTTGTCTACCACCATGTGAGACATGCCTTTCACCTTCTGCCATGATTATGAGGCCTCCCCAGGCATGTGGAACTGTAAGTCCAATAAACCTCTTTCTTCTGTAAATTGCCTGGTCACAGGTATGTCAACAGTGTGAAAATGAACCAATGTATTCGGGTTTACTATTTATCAGCTGTGTGACCTTGATAAGTTATTAACTTCTCTGTGTTTTAGGGTTTTTTTTTTTTTTTTTTTTTGCAGGGATATAAAATTGGGATGATGTTAACATGTCTTATGGTTGTTTTAAGGACCAAATGAGTGAATGAAAGGTGTTGGGTTTACAGTAAGTTCTTATAATTTTACACTTGTATACAGTTAATTTTCTCTTCAATGCCATTTTCTTTAAGTTGTTGAATTCAGTCACAGTATTACTATATATTATAAATAGCTAAAATTCATGGTGAGACTTAGGTGGATGCTAAGAATGTATTAGTGTGCTTTGTGAAACTTGTAATGGTATCCTTTTAAGCAAAAGATGCAAAATGTATAAGCTAACTCATCTTCATTAAAGTGTAGGAAGTGCCAAATGCATATCTGGAACACATTAGCAAATTAGTATGTAATATATTTCAGTGAACTCCCGCATTTTATATCTGTATTTCCACAGTCAGAGGGCTTTCTCTTAGGCACCTCAAGGTAATGACCAAGTACTAGAAATTGTGGATAACAAACAAAGGTTAATGATCTATGGTTCTGTCTTAGTTTTAGCAATTCATATGAATAACTATCTTTATTTATTAAGTGTAAAATATGTAGGTGTTTTTCATTTTACAATTAGTATTCCATTTATTTTAGGTTGCTCTGCTGTGGAGATTATTTTGATAAATTTTGTAATCACTATGCCTAGCATTTTCATTGTATGCAAGGTCATCAACAAAGTCACCCGTGAGTGAACTATATCATTATCAATGGCTTCCCGGTTTATATCTCTAGCTTGCCTGAGTTCCAGATATGACTCTGTGATTGTTCGCTAAACATCTTTACCTGCACATCCCTCAGCACTTCAAACTCTACTTGTCCCAAGTAAAATTCTCTATGTTTTCTACAAACCCAGCGGCTACTCTTAAACAACTCATTTTTTGGCTCACTCCTGTAGAACAATTGCCTGGTGTTGTAGAATCCACCTTCTGTATAATTCCTGAATCTGTAACCACCTTTTTATTGCTTTTTCTAGTGACCAGGTTCGGATTCTCATTGTCTTTGACCCTAGCCTGTCAATTGCCTTTCACTTTTTAGTCTCCTTTTCTTTGACTCCACTGTACTCACAGATTAATCAGCACATTTTTTTTCTGAACTATAAATCCGATCATGCTTTCAGTTATATTCTTGTTGTTCACTAGATAAATTCCAAATATTTTAGCATGGAATACAAAAACGTTCACAATCTTTTCCTAACACTTTTCCCTACCCATATCTTCTGATAATTCACTGCTCTTAGAGACACGCACTGAATATCCCTAGAGCACAGAAAAAGGCATCCTACTCCAGTGGAGAGAGCCAGGAAAGTCTTGTTGGAGGAGATGACATTTGTGTCATCTCCAAGAAAGGATTCAAAGAAAAATTCTAGGCAAAATGGGAGGACCTCTGTTATAAGATGTATACAAGAAATTACAATTACTTATTTACATCAGTAAATAGCCTTGATACTAGGAAGCCTCGTTTTTCTAACAGGTCCTAACTTTCACAAATATTCATTTTTGTTGCTTTTTCTCTCTGTCAACCTGTCTACATTTGATTTCCCTTGGAGATTCTCTCTAGTCTGATGGAATTCTCCTTATGGAACACAGGTCTTTGTTGGAAGAGCCTACACTATGTTATCTGTTCATTCAACACATAGTTGCTGAGTATTTAAAAATGCCAAATATTGTGCTACTTATTGACAATATAATGTAGAATAAAACTGAACACTGTCCCTGCCATCATGGAACTTTCATTCTGCTTGAGGAGGCTACCAGTGAAAGAGTAAACTGGAAAAAATTAAATTGTAATAAAGTACAAAGGAATAATCGAGGACCCAAGAAGATGGATAGGATATAATAAACTTTACTTAATGTGGTAGACACTGGAGACTTCCCTGAAGAGGTGACATTGAGCCTGAGATCTGAAGAATGAGAATAGTGTGTGGGGAACAGCATTCTAACTGGAGGGGTTAATACATATGAAAATCTGGGGAAGGGATGGCATGATGATGAAGGTAGGGTGGAAGAGGGAGATGCAGTGGTGAAGTGCTGGTGGCATAATCTTCCATTTAAGATGCTCTCTCTGGCTGCTGCATTCAGCATAGCTGAGTGGAGGGCAAGCACAGCCACAGGGAGGTCTGTTATTATCTGGGTGTAACTGTCAAGCCCAGAATTGATAGCAGACTGGACTAGTCAGCCATTAATAAAATACTCAGCATCTACTGTGCACAGACCTTTTGCTAGGATTGAAATATGATAAGGCCCCATCACAACACATAAAGAACAAATCCTTTCATGGAAGAGAAAGATTCAAAAACATCTCTTAAAGGATTGACACATAGTGTATTAGCAGCATGAAAACTGAGCCAGGGCAACTTAGGGAAGAGAGTGATCATCCCTGGTATAGCTGTAGCCAGGAGGCCTCACAGAGGAGACAATAATTAGCTGGATCATGGTCTCCAAAGGTTGAGAAAAGTAGACAGGTAGCCGAGGGTATAAAGAACATTCCCTGCTGTTGTCCTTTGTGGTGGGTGGCTGGGATTGAGGGTAAGTTCTCAGATCTTGGGTCTGGGCTGAAGGACTAGAAACAAAGAGGAAGTGTGCAAAATGCAGTCAGCTGTGTGTCTTTTCACAGTCTAGTTCTTATCAGCTTCAAAAGTAACTTTTTTCTCCCCCTGCCTTCTGATCCTCTTTTCTATTTTCCTCATTCGGTGTAGTCATTGGCAAAGAGACTATTCCTAATGAAGTCGAGCTGACTTCATAACCCCTGATGATCTGCATGCTGTTCTACGGCTGAAGTTTCCACTTTGATTGGATGGATGAGACACAAAACAAAGACTTGACTACTTCTGGTGATTAAAAGCTCCCTTGACGATTTTTAAAAGGGATTGTTCAAAGCTTTTAGTGCGTCTGAGTAGCGAATTACATTTTACTTCCCTAAAACTACTCCAGCAATTGTGCGTGGACATAGCAGACTTTCTTTTCTGCTGCACAACACTACAGAGAATATTTTTTTGAGAGTAGCAGCCTTTTAGTAGGAGATTAAGTGATTTCTGCATATATAATTTATAAAGCACTTGAAGCTTTTTGTATAAGAGCATATTGGAAAGGTAAAATTACTATTATTTATATTGTTATTAGCTTACTTTATCCTGTTCTCATATGAGATATTAGTTCTTGAACTAATAATTCAAAGCAGAACTGTTGATCACAGAGATAAAGAACTAGATTGGACAAACATAAAAATTAGATTGGACAAACAAAAAATGATTATATTCCTTATATTATGTGGGTGTGTGTATATATATATATATAATTTGTTTTTCCTTGAATTTATACCCACACACATGTATTTATGTAAACATTCACGTGCACACACACACACAGAGAGAGAGAGAGAGAGAAGGTCTCAGTCTGTCATCCAGGCTGGAGTGCAGTGACGTGATCATAGCTCACTGCAACTCTGAACTGGGTATCCTCCTGCCTAAGCCGCCTAAGTAGCTGGGACTATAGGCATGCATCACCATGCCTGGCTATTAAAAAAGTTTTGCTTTTTTTTTTTTTTTTTTTTTTTTTTTTGTAGAGATATGGTCTCACTATGTTGCCCAGGCTGGTCTCAAACTCCTAGCCTCCAGTGATCCTTCTGCCTGGGCCTCCCAAAGTGCTGGGGTTACAAGTGTGAGCCACCAAGTCAGGGGAGAAATTATTTCTTGACAATTGTTGTGCAGACATTTTTTTCTTAGGTTCCTGTATAAATCAGATCCTGCAGTGATTTACTGGTGTCTGTGCACACACACATGTGCAAACACACACACACACAAATTACTTAAACCTACACATTATTTAAAACATCTATTTTACTTTGGCCTCCGTGTCTCCAATAAACAAAGAATCAAATGACATTATTTTGATTGTAATGCTTTTAATTTAAGATGCAGAAAAAGATGAAGTTTTACCTGTCTGCCTTCCATCAAAGGGCTTGCCCTGGATACCGGTACCTTGTGGGCTTTTGACATTTGTTATGCCCAGGGGTTAAGAATGGGAATGGAGGCATGATATAAAATTTGATTAATTCTTGGATTCCTTCAGGCTAAAAAAAAATCACAGGTTAAATTAACCTTTTTTTCCTATTATTCAGGCACATTCATTAAATTATTCTAAGATCTTTTAGATTACATACTTTGAGTATATTTATACTAGTTAGTTAGGATTCAACTTGATTGCATTCGATAGAAAAACACCAAAAACCAAGAGCTTAAATAATAATTCTTTCTCAATTTAAAAAATTGTATGTAGGTAGGGCTAGGGTGGGGGCTCCCCAGTTATTAGGGACCAATGTTCCTTTTTTCCTTTTTTTGAGACAAACTTTCACTCTTGTCACCCTGGCTGGAGTGTAATGGCACAGTTTCAGCTCACTGCAACCTCTGCCTCCCAGGTTCAAGCAATTCTCTTGCCTCAGCCTCCCAAGCAGCTGGGATTACAGGTGCCTGCCACCACTCCCGGCTACTTTTTGTATTTTTAGTAGAGATGGGGTTTCACCATGTTGGCCAGGCTGGTCTCCAACTCCTGACCTCAGGTGATCCACCCACCTCGACCTCCCAAAGTGCTGGGATTACAGGCGTGAGCCACTGTGCCTAGCCCCAGGCCCCTTCTGTCTTGTTGCTCTGCCATCTGTAGCAGGTTACCTCTTGGTCCAAAATGGCTGCTAGAGTCCCAGCCAACATATTAATACTCCTGTGACAGGAAGGAGCAAAGGAAGAAGAAAGACACATATTCTACTTTTGAGGAGACTTCTTTGAAATCTTACTAACCCCTACTGCTTATGTTTCATTGACAGAGATTAGTCCTATAACATATAGCCAGCTGAAAGGGAGACGGGGAAAAATAATTTCTGTGACAATTCATCCAGCTAAAAACTTTACTTCTCTGTGACTGAGGAAGATAGGAAGAATGAGTAACCAGAATTAATTTGCAGCTTCTGCCATAGCATTTACTTCAGGTTGATTTGAAATAATTCTTTCAGAAGATGGAGAACTTGCTTTGTTTTCAGTTCAGTGGTTTTACTGAGTGTAATGGTGTGGCATGGTGAGGTGGAATGAGTTCTGGGATACTGGATTCTAATTCCAATTTAATGAGATGTTCGACTTTGGTGTTCTCACCTCTAAATAAGGAGTTTGTATTATAGGTCTTCTAGAATTCCTTTCAATTCTTATTTCCTTATCTGGTTCCTGAGATTTTATAGCAAACTGTCCATATACACTCATATATAATATATGATATATAATTTTAAAAACTTGTTTCTATAGAAATAAAAGGTATACATAACAGTCATATTAGTGGAGAATGACTTGTTTAATATTTTTCCGTTTTCACCTTCCTTGCTCTTAATGAAAATAATAGTATCTCGCAGGTGAATTGAAATGCTGAGAGACTGAATGTGGGGCATAATTGTCCTCTTTCAAATTAGAGGTAAACTTTTCATCCTAAAGAACAGGCCCCTCTCCCATTTTTCTTGGTTGCATTATTGTTGTGTTTTGCTCATCAGCTTCTGCAGGAACCCATGACCTGGAGGAACTGGAATTTGTGTTCTTAAGTATGTCATACCACAGAGTCCATTGCACTTTGGAATGCCTGGGCATATTAATGCTGGTGTTCCTGGGAAATAGTGATATAGCTATTGTATTTTCTCTGTCTCCTGTTTCCCGTGGTTTCAACTGGTTGTGGTTCTTTGTTCGGGGACAGCTGTTACACATTTGGTAAAACTCTTCCTAAGATTTGCTTTGTGCGGCTTGTTGACTGCTTCATAAGCCACAGAAGATGCCTTCTTTCAGGGCACTGGAGAGCCCAGACCTTTATAAACCATCCTAGTATGTTTTATAGATGTAATGATTCTGAAGACGCTTGCATGAAAACGACTAGAAAAGGACAAAACCAAGCGATAACAACAAAAGAATATTGGTTGTTTCTCCTTCCTAACTGTTGTAATTTGTAATCCTAAGGGGAAGAAAAGCAGTTATAAAATGGCATTATCCCTCTTAAGTCCTACCTGGAATACAGCAAAGTAACAAACAAACAAATAAACTGAATAAATGCTGCCTTTTTATGTTGTTGAAGTAACAAGGTTATTGACAGGTTTGGTGTTTTAGGTTGAACCATATGAAATTGCTGTTTTTTAGGTCAAAAAAGGTCAAATACAGACAATTTTTAATGGTTCAACTTAATACCAACAGTTTTTAATCTGGTTACAAAATAGAAATCTTTGATTTTAACGCTTATATCATTTGGAGTTTCTCCTTAACCATATGTTTTTCTTGGAAAAGCATTTGGCAATTAGACGATATTTTAGAATTCAAGCAAATATATATATTTATTTGCTTTAATACCTACCTATATGTGTGTGTGTATGTATGTGTGTGTGTATATATATACATGTATATATAAGTATTAAATAAATTTTGCATTTTAAGTATATCCACTTTTTAATTTTAAATAAATCCACTTCTTCCAAGGTGAAAACTCAAAAAGTTTAAGTTATTCTTAAAAAAAAAACCTACATACATTTAAAATAAATATCCCAAGAAAGCTTTCTTCATCCTTGACTTTTGACTCTATAAATGAACATACAATGAAATGGAGTGGAAACAAAGCCTTTGCAAAATGAAATCTATGAGGAACTTTACTGTGAAAAATGACACCCTCTAATAGCCTGCCGTGCTCTCCAAAGGCAAAAATACACTCCACAAATTATTTTAATGAGCTGAGGGACATACGTTTCCATCAGGAAGGATTTAGCATCCACATAGACAATTCAGGAGGAAACCAGATTCCTTCCCCTGTGCTGGCTTGGAGCTGACTCCCTCCAGCACCCCTATCAAAGGTCTAGAAGTCCCCAGGCAATTTTTCAGCATGGGTCTACCCTCTCCAGGGTCAAGGAAGATGAGAGGCCCTGTACAAAAAATGACAGGCAGCATGGGGATAGAGTTAATTGCGGAGCTCACTGTGACCTGTTATTTTTGGACACTCCAGGGACTATGGCCGTGTTTGCTTTGGATGGCCCCGATTTCTTCTGGCTGTGGAAATACTGAAACCATCAGCTAGCTACCTGCTGTCTCCAGAAGGCTGAAAGCTTGTAAGGTAAATGTTAAGTGCCCCAGGTAGCCAAAGCATGACCTGTCTGGTTACTAAGAAACAATTTGCTCAGCTGGTTACTTAGTAAGACAGGGAAGAGTAAAGAAAGGAAGAAAAACCAGTACAAGATATAGAATCCCCATCCCACCTTCATCCTGGCTTCATTATACTTTCAAATTTCAGACTCTGATTATCAACCTGAGGAAGAGAAGAAATCCTTTAAAATCTAGGAATCCTCTGGATGTAAATAAAAGGTCCTGAATGGCATTTTAGTTTCTTTCTCTGAATTGATATGCAAATTCCTAATTTACTTAAAGCACACTGTCATGCATTATAATAAAGCCTAATACATGCTTCCATGTAATTATGTGTAATAACCAGTGATCAGAGGGAGGAGGGAAGGCGAGAAGGGAATTGTGTTTCCAGCTGGTCCTCCACACCTGCAAATAACAGACAACTCCTTTCAGTGTAGAGGAAACAAGATAATGGCAGTATGATATTAAATACAAACATTAATTCTTGGGAACAAAACATAAGAAAGAGGCCTATCAATTAAGATGTGTGATAGTGAGCAACTTAAATTACATCCCACATCATCTTAAGGAAAAATAAGACGAAGCAGAATAAAAACCTTAATTTGCTATTTACTGCTATACTCTGATGATATTAATCTTATTATTTTTTTTAAAGAAGTATTTGTCTGGACCACTTAAACCCTGTGGTAGGATCCACTTTTCATACTCATTTGGTTTGGTTTAAGAACTAAATTGCAATAACATTGTCTCTCACTCTGAAAGGACAAATCAGACCCTAGAGGGAAAATCTCAGGATCCCAGTGGGGCCTCAAGTTTCGAGGAAACAGAAACAATATAAGGAAATGCCTTGTGAGCAGGAAAGTGTAATCCCAACATAGGAACTGTTATTGTCCTGACTACTGCCACTGCGAATTTTGTTGAGAGGTGTCTTCCTGAAAACTCATCTGCAGAAAGAATTTCTTGACATTTAAACATACATCTCTATGTGTAAGGTAGTTTAATATAGTGGTTAGGACTTTTTGAGCCTTTCTGACCTGATTTTGTTTCCTAATTTCAGTAATTATTAACAGTGTGATCTTGGGCAAGTTACTTAAGCTTCTTGAAGCCTCAATTTCTTCATCTATAAAATGGGAATAAAAATAGCTACAATAACTGCAACCACCTGAAAGCATATTTGTGAGAATGAAATAAAATAACACGCCTATTGTATATCAGGCCTAGGGTATCTTAGGGTCTGTAGATGGCATTTGTACATTAAAAAAATGTTCTTACAGTGGTAGGTAATCAATTATATCAGAATACAATTTCTCTGCCACAGTGTATATGCATTAAAAGAAACTAGACTACAAATGAATCCATCGATGCAAAAAGTTCTAGTGAATGTTTTACATTTATTATAGTGAGAGTAGTCCAGAGTGGGTGTCCATGGAGGGCAGGAGGAGGATCAGACAATCAAGGGTTGAATTCAGCTTTTCCACTTTTAATTCTATGACCTTGGCCAATTTGACTAACTTCTCTGAGTTACTCAAAGAAGAATTTGGAAGATGTATCTGACATATAACAGATAGATAATATCTACGAAAGACCTTTTACTTATGTCAAAATATGTAAAATTGAAAACATAGCCATCTTCCAGTTACTGACATAATAGGCAGATTATTTTTCCCCCAGATTCCAGTCCCTTTTCAGCTTCATAGAAAACATGAGGATATTTTCTATACAAGCTCCTTTGGGGGAGAAAAGTGAGCCTTTTAGTATTGTAGGGTCTGTAAGACAGAGGGCAGTAATGAAAGGATAGAAAGGTAAAGGGAAGTGTGGAGATTTAGAAGCTTGAACTCCATAAAGCCAAGTCCCCTAAAGTGCTGATGCCAGTGACAAGGAATAGTGATGTTCTTGGAATTTCCAGAAGTGGCTGGATTTCTGAATGCATCCCAGCACAATAGTCAGCGAAAAAGTTAGAGTAAGTTGCTTTACTTCAGGGATAGAATAGTTGCTTTCATTGCTTTAGGGACTATTATTCATGCCCAAAGCTCTGTATAAATTTAAGTTGTTCCGTAGTTGGGCTTCAAGACCTATTCTAAGTCTTTGATGATGAAATGAAGAATTATTCCAGGACACTGGACAGCTCATGGATATTTGAATATCAAAAGAGATGGGGAATATTAACAGTGCACTCCACCAAGGGAGTGGACACCCTGTTGTAATAATAAAGTGATGGACTCTTGGTGTGGAGTTGAGTACATTTCTTAAAGCTTATTTTCAAGAAGACTTTTCAGCACAGGCCACAAAACTTCTGTTGGGTGCCCATTATGTTCCCAGAAATGTACCAGGAATACAGATGTGATCATGTCACCAGGGATCACATCTCTGGTGATCTCAAAGGATCTCAACATTTCAAGAAGATGGAGATGTAAACAGACACTTTAAATTTAATGTGGTGTTAGGATAGTAGAAGTTACTGATGGGAGCCCTCAGTTCATCTTGGAAGGCTGGAGAAAGCTGGTAGAGGGAGATGCATAAAGAGATGTGAAGAAGACTAGGTAAATAATTGGGAAGCATTTCCCATACTTGGAAAAAGACATAAACTAAAGTACAGATTTCAAACATTGAAGTAATCACAGTGAGGAGGCTGTTCATAGGGGTGGTTGGAAAATTAGGTGGAGATGTTGCCTTAGTCTACACCAGAGGCGGAAAACTTTTTTTTCTCTTTTGCAAATGGTCAAGTATCTTTAGTACTGAAAGGCATATGCTCTCTATCTCACCTACTCAACTCTGATGTTGCAGTGTGAAACCTACCATATGTAGATATGCCATATGACAGACTATTTAAACAAGTGACAAATGCTCACTTTCTAGTTGCATTAATTATTAGCTGTGTGACCTTGGGCAAATTATCTAAGCTTCTGAAAGCCTCAGTTTCTTAATCTCTAAAGTAGGAATAAAAATAACTACAACAACTACAACCAACTGAGAGCATATTCATGAAAAATGAAAGAAAATACCATCCCTACTGTATACCAGACCTACTTCTTGGGGTCTGTAGAAGATTTTGGCCTGTATTTGACCTGTGGGCTGGTGTAGTCAATTGCTGCCAACCTTAAATCATCATCATGATAAACCCACCAAATTCTTTAACATTACCATACATAAACTATAAAATGTCCTTTGATCTCATCTTAAAATTTTATCTTATGGCTTTTATTTTCCTTCTATTTTAGTAATTTCCTGTATCAAAATTAACATAGAATAAAGAATGAGATAGATGGAGCCCCCTTAGGCCTCCATTGCATTTATATTTATAGCTATGAATGGGATTTTCTATTTTGCTTGAGGAAAAGCAGATGACTGTTTAGATCACTAAATCTGTAGTCAATACTTGGCCCATAGACAGAGATGAATGGTATTAAACTAACATTTGTTGAAGACTTTATGGTAGGCATATGCTAGATACTTTTATACATATTATCTTATTTCTTAAGGTCTCTGACATAAATTACTAGCACCGTGTTTTATTCCTACATTTTTTTCTGTTTTAATTTTGCAGACTACATGTTACTTCTTTATCTTCTATTCAAAACTCATTTATTAACTTCTGCTTTCAAGCAAGATGAAGTGAAGAGATAAAATTTACTCTCTCAACCTATTAAAACACTGTCAAAAATGTACAAATCAATTATTTTTAGATTTGGAGAAAGGGCAGTTCATGACAATGATACTTGAGAGAGAAGAAATAAACAATGTGGGCTCTAAAATAGCTCAGGCTTACTGGGGAGAGCTTCTTGAGTAGAGTATAAAAAGAGGATACCAAGGAGAAGCTTGAATTGAAGAGACAAAAGTGCAGAGTTCAGAGATGAAATGGTGGCTAATCACAAGGAAGTCTTATGGGTAGGAGAGGACTGAACAGTGAAAGACAGAGCTGAAGAGATCTGCAGAAGGTCCCCTGCTCAAGTGTTCATGTGAATACTAATCCATACATGCATGTGAGAAAATTACCCAAAAGTAGAACTACTTAAAAGGATAGAGAGACCAATCCTGGAGGTCACAGAAGGCCAGGAGTGGTTTGACCATCAACCAGAGTGGAACAGCTCAGCATTGTGCTCAGTTGTAAGAAAGATTTTGCAACTGTAGTGGGGCAAAGTTTGCCCTAGATTAAAGGCTGCACTAGCTCTGCTAAGTATGATTTCAAGCAAGGCTTTAAAGGATCAAATAATTTCAGTATAAGTTAACTGTATCTCAGAACAAACCTCAAGAATTTAAAAAAAGAAAAAATGATGCCTATTATTTAATTCAAAATGCACATATTCTGGCATCCAATAAAAAATTGCATGGCATCTAAAGGTGTAGGAAATATTATAATGAGGAAAAAGGTCAGTAAACCAAAACTTAACCAAAAATTTTACAAATGATAAGATTAGCAAACAAGAACATTAAAACAGCTATAACTATACCCTTCTGTATGTTCAAGAAGGTAGAAAAAGCCCTGAGTATGTTAAGGAGAGATATGGAATACATTAAAAAGACCCAAATCAAACTTACAGAGATGATAAAATAATCTCTGAAGTGAAAAATATACTGGATAGAATTAGTAGAAGACTAGAAACAACAAAGTAAATATTTAGTGAACTGAAATCTACAGTAATAAAAACTATCCAAAATAAAATACAAAGAGGAAAAAAACTAAATAAAAATTAACAGAGTATCAGCGGGCTGAGGGAAATTTTCAAGCAGACTGATATGCATAAATGTGAGTCCCCAAAGGAGAGAGGAGAAGGATAAAGGACAGAGAAGAAAATATATATTTTTGGAAGCTTGAAATGTTTATAAATATGATGAAAATCATAAAATCACAGATCTAGGAATGTTAATGAACCTCAAGCAAAGCCACACCAACACAGACTACAATCAAATTAAAACCTGTGATAAAGAGAAAAATCTTAAAGCAGACCTCGAAAGAAAGACAGTAACTACAGAAGAACAGCAGTAAGAGTGACAGCAGACTTCACAATAGAAACAGCAGATATGAAGGCAGTGGAATAACATCTTTAAGTACTGAAAGAAAACAATTGTCTTAGAATTCTTACTGAGTGAAGATATTTTTCAAAAAAGAAGGAAAATAAAGAATTTTTTAGGCATACAATAAATGAAAATTCATAATTAGCAGTTGTGTATTACAATAGTACTATAATATTTATAGTACTACAATGAACATTAAGAAAAATCTTGAAGAGGTTCTTCACATCTCTTGTTAGTTGTATACCTAGGTATTTTATTCTCTTTGTAGCAATTGCGAATGGGAGTTCACTCATGATTTTATACAGATAAAGCAATACTTACAGGGACGTGTAAATTGACTAAATATTTAAGTAAAACATATAAAAAGTTCATATAAAGTCCAGAAGTCTATGCAATAAAAGAGAATTTTATAAAAAATAAAAGTCTACATAAGGTCCAGAAAAATTTAGAGGAAGGAACACTTCCCACCACATTCTATGAGGCCATCATTAGCATGATACAAAAACCAGACAAAGATATTTTAAGAAAAGAAAACCAATCTCTCTTATAAACACAGGTAAATGCAAAATATGTAAACAAATCTGGCAATATATAGAAAGAATAACATATCATGACCAAGAGAAGTTCATCCCAGGGATGTAATAATACTGATTCAATATTCTAAAATCAATCAATGTAATTTACATTAATAGAGAAAGAACAAAAATATCTATAGGATAGCCTAAGAGAAAGTCAGCAAACTATCAATAGAAGGGAACTAACTTCCTTAACCTGACTTAGAACAACTACAAAAAGCCTGCAAATAATAATATATTTCATGTAGAAAGACTGAATTTTTTCTCCCTGTTTTATTAGTCTGTTCTTATGCTGCTAATAAAGACATACCTGAGACTGCATAATTTATAAAGGAAAGAGGTTTAATTGACTCACAGTTCCACATGGCTGGGGAGGCCTCACAATTATGGTGGAAGGCAAAGGAGGGGCAGGCAAGAGGGCATGTGCAGAGAAACTCCCCTTTATCAAGCCATCAGATCTCATGAGACTTATTCACTATCACGAGAACAACAGGGGAAAAACTCACCCCCATGATTCAATTACCTACCACTGGGTCCCTCCCAGGACACATGGAGATTATTACAGTTCAAGGTGAGATTTGGGTAGGAACACAGAGTCAAACCATGTCACCTGTGATCAAGAATTATCAAAGATATATGTTCTCACTGCTTCTATTCCATGTGGTACTACTGGAGGTCTTAGTCCGTCTAATAAATCAAGAGAAAGAAATATAATGCACAGAGCTTGGACAAGAAGATTAAGACAGTCCCCACTTGCAGATGATGTGATTTGAACGCACACTGTTATATAGACGAAATGTTTGTGTCCCCTCAAAATTCATATGGTAAATCCTAATGTTGAATGTGATGGTATTTAGAAGAGAAGCCTTTGTGAGGTGATTAGGTTGTGAGGTAGAGCCCTCATGAATGGGATTAGTATCCTTCTAAGAGACCCCATAGACTCCTATGTCCTGTCTGCCATGTGAAATGACAGTGAGAAGATGGTCATCTGTGAACCAGGAAGCAGGCCCTTACCAAACATTGCATCCGCCAACCTTGATCTTGGGCTTCCTAGTCTCCAGAGGTGTGAGAAATAAATCGGTTTATAACCCACCCAGTCTGTGGTATTTTGTGATAGCAACCTGAACAGATTAAGACAACTACAAAAGGCAAGTGTATATAAAATAATTATGTAAAAAACTTCTCAATATCAGTCATTAGGAAAATGCAAATCAAAGCCACAATGAGATGTTGCTATACAGCTATTCGAATGGATATAATTTCAAAAAGAAAAGTGAAAATGCCAACTGCTGGTGATAATTCATTGTTGGTAGGATTGCAAAAAGGTACAGCTACTTTAGTAAACAGTTTGAAAATTTCTTATAAAGTTAGACTTACACATACTATACAATCCAATTATCTCATTCTTAGGTATTTACCCAAGTGGAATGAAAACCTATGTTCATACAAAAATCTCTTTATTTGTAATTGCATCAAACTGGAATTAATCCAACTGTCTCTAGTCAGGATAATGGATAAACACAGGTACATGCAAAAATTCTCATCAAATGAAATAATACCTAGCAATAAAATGAGGGAACTACATACAACATGGATGAATCTCAAATGTGTTACGCTCAGTGACAGAAGTCAAGCTTAAGAGGCTACATGTTGCATGATTCCATTGATGTTTTTAAAAAAGCAAAAATATAGGGACAGAAAACATCAGTCTTTGCCAGGGAAGGTGGTTACAGAGATTGACTGCAAAGGGACATGGGGAAATTTTTTGATGTGGTGAACCTCTTCTACAACTTGCTGCTTGTGCTGGTGACTACATGGTTGTATAGGTTGGTCAAAACTTTCAGAACTATAATACGGAAAGCAAGAATTTTGCTGTGTATAAATTACACCTTAACTTTTTTTAAAGTTGAAAAATTACTCTTAGCCCTGAAGTGGGGGTTGTACAAATTATTAGGACAATTTCCTCTTTATTAAGAAAGGGAAACAAAGACTGTAATTAAAATAAATGTGTTTAACAAGTGGGGGTATGATGATGTCATCAAAAATGGATAGACAACCCTCCCGAGAAAAATAAGAGTAGGTATCCTGAAGGGCTTCCTGGGGAAAAAGAAGGTAACTAGCAAGACTTCCATTATTAGAAATCCGTCCATATATTCCAGTTCTTCAAAATACTACAACTTATTCTTTACCATTAGCCTAAGGGGAAATAAACCTTACCCTATTATTTTGCATGCAAAGGAAATGGACTTCCTCTTTGTCCTTTTCTGAAGGTTTCTGTTCTGTTTCAGTATTTTCATAAAGGAAGCTACCAGAAACAGCTGAAGGATCTGAAGGATCATGAAACAGTATGTTGAAATTGGTAAAGACTGATCTTGACATATTCCTCTGACAACCTTTTGATTAATTTTCTGCATCATTAAAACTCTTAATTAAATTAACACGGGGTGTAGCCATATCCTTGACATGTCTTGTGTATTAGCAAACAAGTCCTCAGATTTCAAAGCCTGTGGCAGTGAAAAGATGAAAAGGACTCCTGAAACTGGGTCAGTAGTTCGTGGGAGATGGTGGTAATGAACAGGATGAGCTTGGAGCTTGATCAAAAGCCCTGTGGGATTTGATCAGTGATGCTCAGTGAGAACACAGAGGAGGAGGCCTTGTGTGGATTGGCTTCACTTCGGTCAGACTCCAGCCTCCCACTATTGCCTGTCCTCCTCTCCCTATCCTTTCCCTTAATCTGTTCCACCTCAGACAAGACATCACAACCCAAAATGGTTAAGCTCCTGAACAGATCATTCACCGCACCATGCTCAATACTTGACTTGTCCCTTTAACACTTACAGATATAGCTTTGTAGGCGTGTTTTTCATGAGTGGTGAAAAATGAGGTGTCAAGACTCATATCTTGAAAAATTCTAAAAATGATAAATTGATCATTTTTAAAGTTCCTCTTTCACCTCTCCCCATATGTTGGATTTAGCAGCACATATGCTACTGTTGGCATGATGTCTACGCCTGCATTGTGTAGAACTTAAAACATGGGGAGGGGGTGGTAATAAAAATCAAAGGTCTATAATAGTATAAAAATTATTATCACATAAAATTGATAAATGTATTCCTTCAAGTCAAATTATTTTTAAGTAAAGTCCTATTTCATAGAAAAATTAATTTCCACCAGGTTCTTTTCTAATATAACAGATTGACAAAGACAGGTTGCAGGTTGCATACACATATTGTATACTGGTGTAGGAACAGGACTTCCGCCCTTTCTGCAGTCGCAATCACTGACTTGAGCCAGATGCAGGCTTATTGATGTTTTAATAAACAACACAAGTTTACCACTTTTCTTCATTTGTTAGCATAAAAAATATAAAGTTATGCTTATTTCTTGGAGGGGAGTCATATGGGTTAGTTTATATATTTCTGTGTAAACTTATCTGTTAACAAAGGAGTTTAGCTGATATTCATCCATTCAGCACAGGAGAATTTCGTCCCTACTAACGTGTCAAGCATGTGTGGAAATACAGAGATGAAAACCACAGTTTCTGTTCTCAAAGATGCCATAGGTCAACATAACAGGAGTAGTAGCCGAGATTAGCAGATGCGGGTATAGGCATCTATGGAAAAGCAAATTAAATAAGATTAGGGAGGTGGTCAACAAAGTCTTCTAGGAGTCACCATTGCTGATGCTGAGGTTTGATAGATGAAAAAATGTGTTCAATGGCCATGGTGAAAGGTTGGGAAAGCATCAGGGAAGAAAAGCCTCGCTAAAAGACATCGCTGTATGTGCCAATCACAAACATGTAAAGCAGTAAGTAAGGTGGGGGTGGGGAGGCAGCGTATCTGACAAAGCAGTGTGGCCAAGGCCTAGAGATTACGAGAATGGTTCAAGATAAGTCTAGAGAGGAAAGCACAAAACAGTTCATGAAAGGAAACAAAGAAACGTAAGCTTATCCTGGGAACTGCGAGGAGCTACAGGAATATTTTAAGATGGCTAATTTTGGGTGGATTTTGCCTACCGTAGAGGTATCACTGGCAGCAATGTAGAAGGGTGAGATGGATTTTGGAATGAAGATTTTAGTGAAAGGAGGCAGTGGAACAAGGTAGGAGGAGCTGAAAAAATCCAAGTTGGAAACAGAACTTGAAGTTGGAGGAAAAGAGAAGAGGGCAGTGCATAATAACCACTGTTGTATTTCATTGAATGAACAAAAGGAGAGCTACTGTTGGCACTAGTCAAGGATACAGACCTCATGGGAAGGCTTTTAAAAAACTATATCTCCTAAAGATAAAATATAAAACTGTCTCCATGGTTACAGCATATAGCCTTGTATTGGGTGATGCATATCACTGCACACATTGTTTTACCTGGAACATTTTATTTTTACATACACTAGGTTGTTTAGTAGGAGATACATCAGCAGCAGCTTCAGAGGGAGGTAAAGAAAGTTTGGCTCCTGTGCGGGGGTGGGGATGTTAGGTGTCATGCTAAGTGCTGGGCACTGGGCATTAACTCTTTTCATTCTGACAACAATCCCTTGAAACAGTGCTCTGGTAAATACCACATAACGTTGAGAAGACTTGGGAACAGAGAGATTAAGTGACTGGACTGAGATCACACAGCTGGTGAGGGGAAGAACCAGAATTCCATCTCAATCCTCATCTCCTCTTCTTTACATCCTTCTCTCTTGAAGCTTCACTGTCTTTTTCTAATGTTCTTCTGTTGGTCTCCTGATTTCACAATTCTGTATCTACAGCCTGAATAATAGGAGATATACAGTTTTCAAGAAGATCTTTTGAGAATTAGCAGGGCAGAGTGGTTATGAGCAAGGGCCCTAGGGTACAAATGCTTGAGTTCATATTGTGTCTCCTTCATTTACTAGCTGTGTAACTTAGGGCTCTATGCTTTGATTGACCTATCTCTAAAACAGAAATAAGATCGTCTCAGTTTAGGGTTTTAGGAGGATTAAATGAGTTTATAGATGTGAAACACATATAACAATGCCTGACACATAGCAGACGCTTACTAAATATTAGTTATTATTATCTCATTATTACTTAGCCATTGTATATTGCACCTAATGAAATAGATGGTTTCTGTGTTGATAGCAAGAAAGACAACTACATTCTAACAAAGGTGCCTCAAAGGTGATGAAGACCAGCATCACGCTGTAGGAAGACCAGACCCTTGGAGTCAGTGCTGTACAGCTATTCCACCTAGGAACTGTGCTACTTTGCACAAAATCTATGTCTCTTTAAGCCTAAATTTTCTTACCCTTAAAATGATATCTCAGTATATCTTTAGCAGAAAATGTAAAGTTTAAATAAAAGTTCAAAAAAACACCGTTTTAGTCCCATATCTTCATTTTGCAGATGAGAAAAAAGACCTGCGGGTTTAAATATACTGCACAAGGTCACAGAGCAGATAAGTGACAGAATTGGGGCTGGTTCTTTTAAACATGCTCTATGGTTTACTGCATGATTTTGCTTCTCTTTTAAGAATCAACACTTCTAAAATTTTAAAGTGCTTTAAAGAGGCAAGGTCGTGTAGATATATAATTCTTTGACTGAGAGACATTTGATTGGGGACAAAATGTTAGAGCCAAATTAAAACTCTTAGAAGATCCAAACTCCACATAGATTGTACTGCCACCACCTCTCCATAGACAATTCACAAAATATCAATAGCAAACCATAAGATAAATGTAAAGAAGTGCAACAAAATTATGATTTTCAATTATGATTTACTCAATGTCTCATTTGAAATATCTATTTCAAATCTTCACAGAATTCTCTTAAAGTATCAGGATGTCCCACATAGGCTGTTGCTCCACGTATGTTCATGTCTTGAGATCAGGTCTGACACATAAGTGAGGCAAAGATGGCCTCTGCATATTGGCCCCAGGTTGTCGATTTCTTCATTGCAGGCTGAAACTTGTTAGCTCAAAAGCCACTGGCTCCAAACTCAAACTTTTATACCATCCAATTCTTTAGAAATATAGCCCAAACAAGCACATTTGTAACCATGTAGAACCTGCCTGTTTTATATACCCTACAAAATCTCACCTGATGGGTGTTACCTATTGATAAGATGAAGCCTTATGCTTATACGATCTCAAGCCACTGCCGCCCTTCAGAGCACTCTGACCTAGGACTTTACTGCTGTGCTGCTGAACCACGCTTGTTAAGGCCCTCAGTATGATTGATCCTCTTCTCCCTTGGGAGTTCCCTTGCCTTCCTTCTGAATGATGGCCACCTGCCCTTAAGCCTCTGAGTAGTTTCATGTTGTGAGAGGCTTCCCTGCTTATGCAACCCTGTCCGATTGCTGTCTTGAAGAAGAAAGACACACTCTTAACTGAATCCAGGACATACCTAGATGTTGTATATGAATTAATCCTGCCTATATTAATTTGTTTCAATATCTTTCCCTAAGATATTGAATATGGCACACCAAAAAATGTTCAGATCAAAGAAATTCTGACCCATAAATTAAACTTCACTACAGATTGCCTCAAGAGACTTCTTGAGCCAAATTTCTGGGTAACTCATAAAGAGCCCCATTCACAGGTTCATTCTCAGAGTGGCAATGTCATCAAAAAACTATGATTCAGCAACAAAGGAAGACATTTCAAAGAAACCAATTCATAATTGCACATTGCAATCCCCATAAAGAGGCTAGGAGTAGCCTCTTTATGGGGATTTTAAAAAATTTATTTATTATACTTTAAGTTCTGGGGTACACGTGCAGAAAGTGCAGGTTTGTTACATAGGTATACATGTGCCATGGTGGCTTGCTGCATCTATCACCCTGTCATCTACATTAGGTATTTCTCCTAATGCTATCCCTCCCAATCTCCTCACCCCCTGCTATCCCTCCCCAGACCCCCACCCCACAACAGGCCTTGGTGTGTGATGTTCCCCTCCCTGTGTCCATGAGTTCTCATTGTTCAACACTCACTTATGAGTGAGAACACGTGTTGTTTGGTTTTCTGGTCTTCTGTTTTATCTTTCTTTCATCTATTTCTCCTCACAGATACCCGCTGCCCTTGCCCCCCTGATCTCCCAGGCTTCCCTGAGAACTCCTGCCCAGCCTTAGCGTATATGCTCATCCCTTGCCCTACACATGTCCATTCCCACCTGATCATTGCTGTATATATTTATTGTCTGCCAAGAATGATTTTCCTCAGAAAGTGGAGATAGGAAGAACTATGGCAGAGAGAGACAGAAACCCTTTAGTTGTCTTTGGAAGGAAACCTTGACCACGCTCACCTGTTAATGATGTTTGTTCCATTCCACAGTTACCTTCGTTCTCCTTAGATTCACAGGAAGATGTGTCCGATGATAGGTGTTGTTTTTAATCTTAATCTTCTTTGTGTTGCTCCTTCAGAACCTGACGCCAGGTTCAGTTTTTAGGGAGCTTTCAATAGTTGTTCTTAACCACTTGAAGAAAAAAAAGCTCTTGAAGAAATCTATAGATTCTATAACTGTTTGCTTCTGGTTTTGAAAATAATATTTTCCAATTAGTCTTTGCCAAATGTGTTCCCCTTATCCTGAGTGAAAAGTCAGCAGGGAGCAAACATAGACCATGAGAAGTGATACACTTGACCTTGCAAACAGTGTGAAGGTCTAACTTTATTAGTATATGTTCTGCAGCTTTGCAAGAGATTTTGGCTCTGGTCTTTGATAAAGCTTTTAATGGGAAAAAAACTTTTCATAATTGAAAATCAGTTTCCTTGACTAAAAATAGTCTGATAGAAATTATTCTCATTGACAATCAGGTTACATTGCTCAAGGTTAGCCATCCAGAGAACTGAACAGAGAAGCAGAAGGTTCAGGGAAACTTCTACTTCAAGTTCTGAATTTGAGAAAACCCATTTATTATTCTGAAGAAACTATATCCACATGTCTCCAACTTTGGGATACATTTAAAAATAGTTTCATGCTGGACTTATAGCCTGATCTCTCTATGTTTACCTGTCTTCGTAAAGTAGATTGGATTTTGAAAGTTTGCATATAATTCAAATTTGTATAAAACAGACTCATTATTAAGTGATTGTTATTAAATTCTTTAAAATGGAAACCTGCAGATTATTACATGATACAGAGGTTATGTGTAAGGGTTGGAAGAATTTACCATTTAAAGCAATATTGTGATCAAGTCATTGATAAGGTGACACAACCTTCTCTAGTATAAATATTTACTGTCTGCTTAGGAAAAGATAACTCAACTAAATGCTGAGTGTGAAGATTCCTGCCCTCAAGCAGCCAGGTCGTCTTGGTGAGATTATGACTATTTAGTCTAATAATATTTGCAGGGCTGGATCCTGTAATAAACCATTCCCTTGAACCTCTCTAAAACTTTGATCAGAATAAAGTACAGCAGGTTTCTCATCAGCATTATTAGAAAGATCTCGAATGAAATTTTTATAAAATTTGAATAAAAATTTCATTCGAGATCTTTCTATTAATGATGATGAGAAAAAAAAAAAAAAAGATTCCCAGCTAGGACCGTTCTCTGTGTGGAGTTTGTACATTTTCCCCATGTCTGTGTGGGTTTTCTCTGGGTACCCTTGTTTCTTCCCACATCCCAAAGCTGTGCACATTAAGTTCACTGCTATGTCCTAAATTTGGTCCTGGTCTGAGTGAGTGTGGGCGTGTTTAAGTGCAACCTGAGATGGGACAGTTTCCTATCCAGGGCTGCTTTCTGCCTTGCCCCTTGAGCTGTTGGACCAGACTCTGGCCCCCTGTGACCCTGAACTGGAAGAACTGGAAGTTCTTGTGTTTTTAGAAGTGTTTGGGTTTTTATTTAGAAGTTTCGTGATGTTTTTGTGACGAGAAATATAAGGTAGGAAATTAATGCTTGTTTATATCAATTAGCCTATGGTAAAATTAGTTTTGAGATAACATTGTTTCATTTAGTCACAGTTTCCAAGAACCTATCTACAAAGTTAGGACTTACTCTACAAGGAATATTGTTCAATAAAATCATGGAAAAGGGTCATTGGGATAGGAGGATGATAGGAAAATTTAAAGAATCAGGCAGATGTACTGTTAAAGTCCATGCCGTATACTAGCTATATAGACTCAGACTTAGTTAGTTTATTTAATATCCTAACCTAAGTTTCATTATCTCCAAAGTGGAGTTAAGGATGTTTTTCCTGATAGGCTTATTGTGAGCTTTAAAGGAGGTAACATATGCAAAATATCTGGCATGGGGCTAGACGTTGCATCTTTCTTTGCCACTATATGAAATCTCCCTTACATGAGGGTTGCCTCCTTTCCTATTTTTCAACAAGACATGATTCTACCTTCTTCATATTTGCCTTTCTTTCATTGTTCTTCTCAGCTACTCTTTCACTTCCACACTGTTTCAAATATTTGAAGTTCAGCTTATATCCTATCTTCTCACTAAATGCAACTCTTTGCTGTTTATCACAACTCATAGGGTTCTCTCTCTTAAAACAACAACAGATAAACAAACCCAACTGCTGTTCTTTGAGTGCCTACCATGTTGAAGATGCTCCACGTAAATTATCTCCAAAAAATTCTATCAAATCTCTATTATCCGTACATAGACATATCTTAAAACATGAAGCTCAGAGAGGTCACTCATTTGCCCCAGGTCACACAGCTAGTAAGCAGCACACTAGGGATTCAAATCCAAGCCTGCTTGACTTCAAAGGTCGAGGTCTCTCTCGACCACAAAATTGGCAAAGTGGATAAAAGCAACTTGCATTTTTAAACAATTTCAAGATGGAAAAGAAGCCTAACACATGAGGGGACATTGTTTAAAAGATATGGGGATAGTAATACAAGCCACTGAATCACCTGCTGGGAGCTCGGGGCAGTTGTAAACTGATGCCTAGGGCACCCGCTTAATGTTTGGTAAATGCAGAGATTGTTTGTCTTGGAGAAAAGTGTTTTGTTTGTTTGTTTTAAGGAGGTAAAGCCACCAAACAGTCACAGACTCCAACATCCTTAGCAAAATTTTTTTCTAATTTGTTCAATGAATAAGTTCTTTTGGTCCTACTCTACCTAAAGAAAATTCTGAGACTAAATCATTTTATCAGAGTACAGTATCCTAGAACTTTGGACTGAGAAGGGATCTGAGAAATCATCTGATTTAATATTTTCATTTTGTCCTTTAAGATATTGAGATTCTGAGAGATTAAGGGACTCACCCTGACTTATACCTGCAGTTAATGATAGGTATTTTGGCTTAAGTGGTCAATTATTTATCTTCTCTAGTGCTTCCTCCACTTGATACAATACGTAAGGATGGAGATTGTACTATAGGCTTTGTTTTATTTCATACTCTGGACTCATGGTAGTTATGTAATATGGAGTAGTAGAACAGAATTCAAGGGAGGTGGTAGTGAGTGCTTCAGGTCTTCTTTTTTGATAAAAAGCAAGACAAGAAAAATACATTGCTCAACACGGAAGTTTGCTGACTCTGCAAAAGCATGTCAGATACGATTACATTCCAGCTTAGTGATTAACTAAATGGAGCATGTGCCATGGTGTCATCTTAAGAGATCACCAGCTGTTATTAAAGGCAACTATTTTGACTAGATCATGTTCTCACCTTAGTAAATGTCTTGTATCTTTTCTACCTGTTTTTTGACTTTAGAATGATTCCAGCGCTTCCATCACTTCTGCTGTTCATACAGTCAGAATTTCGTGGTCTCTCATCTGATATCTAAAAATCCTTTACTCTTTGTTCCTAGTCCACATCTCCCCAACTGCTGATGCCTCACTCTGTCCTATGACATCTCCTGTTGCTTTGTTTCTGACTTGACTTTGATAACTGGCTACAGCCCTGCTTCACAGGTCAGCCAACATAGGATGCCCAGGGTCCCAGGATGAGCAGGTGAGAGGGTGGAAATTAGAAGAGAAATATCTCTTCTATTAAATCAAAGATGTAAACCACAAATAAGTTCCTAGAGATTTTAGCTAGGAACAGCCCAGAAAGCAGACTTAGCAGAAAGTCAGGGATACAAGTAGGGGTGGTTTTTTTCATTAAGTTATTTAAAAATTGTTGCTACCTGCAAGTATTGTTGGTGCTATGTTTGTAGGATTGATAAGACAGTCCCTGCCCACAGGAACTGAGCATAGAGTGAGTGAAACCCTTACTGTGCAGAGAGTGGGTAGAAGCTCAGCAATTCCACTTCTGGTCCACGGACACTCAGCAAAACTATACTTTTCAGCTCCCTTTACATTATTAGGTTGGGGCCATGTGGCTCAATATGGCCCATGGAATGTTGGCACAAGGGATTTCTAGAATTGGCCTTAAACATAGCTCTCTTTCCAGTTCACGTGGCTGATCATGTAATGATGTGATCACATAATCATGTTATGATGAACTCATGTGATAAGAGGTATCTGGATCCTGGAGCCATTGCTTGGAAGTGAGCTGCCGAGAATAGCCTCCCCATATTTATTGGATTGTGACTTGAGTGAAAAGCACAACTTTGTTGTGCTCAGTCATTTAAATTTGGATAAATTTGTTATAGAAGCATAAGCTACTCTATACTACACGTAACTACAAGACAATGGAATTGCTTACCAGTGAAATTTTTTCAAATACTATGCCAAATACCAAGGACAACAACTCTGTTACCCTGCGGAATTATATAAAAAGAAATGTGTAAGGTAAGTCTTAAGATATTTCATCCTTTTCTATTTTCACCTTTCTCTTTTTGGATTTTTTCTTTATATATCAAAGCTCCTTTAATTGAAATAGAAAGTGGAATGTTGAAACTAGGAAACAATTCCAGGTGAATTTATGTCTTTGGCCTTCTTTCAGCAATGAGTTGGGGAAGTTTAAAAGTTCACTTTCATGTAGAAGAAAATAAGGTGTTAATTATTGCATGGAAACACAAGTTGTAAAGAAAGGGCATCAGATAAAGCATCTCTAAAATTTTACCTACTCTTTGGAGTTGGAATAAAGTTAGGGTGGGCTCAGAAACCTGCACTTTGGAGACTTTTAAATTTTCTCAGTCCTATGTATTTTCCTTAAGGATGTTTATGCACAAGGAACAGTCTTAAATGCCCTGGAAGTTGGCACCATTTGGTAGGAGCAGACCTTTTGTTACAGCTGTTGGATGGTGTAAGATGAGTCTAATTTGATGTATTTATTTATTTAATATAATAAATCCTAATAGTTCAAGAACTGTCCAAAGCACTTTATAAATATAAATCTCTTTAATATGCATAAATATCCTATGAGATACTTAGTAATATTATCTTCATTTTAAAGATGAGAAAACTGAAGCATAAAGTGTTTAAAATTATACATTTCCCAATATTACACATCTAGCAAGTGTTGGAACAAGGATTTGAACCCAGGATGTCTGGCTCCAGGTCCTAAGTGTGTCACTGCTTTGCCATGCTGTGATGCTTTTGCTAATTAATAGATACCATCCAACAAACGTAATTCATTGAGTGTTTAGTATGTGTCAGGCATTGTTCTAAATTTACATGTACTGTTTTTTCAATGCTCAAAATCATTTATGTGTAGGTACTATTATTACTCTTATTGTAAAGATGAGACAGGGAATAAGAGAGAAATAACCAGTGGACATTCAGCAACAAGGAGAGACAGCAACAAGGAGAGAAGTTTCCATGGGGTGAGAAGTCTTGGCATGGCTTAGCTGAGTCTTCTGCTACGGGTCTGTGCCAACACTCAGGCAGATTTGGGTGCAGAGCCTTGTACTTTTCTGTTGAAGAAGATAGCCTCTTAGTAGTTGAGGTACAGGATTTTTCCAGTCATAGATAGAAGAAAGTTCCCTTGAAATCAAGAACCACAGGTCCTGTGCCCTTGCCTGTTTCTCCTTCCAGGTCAGTTGGAAATGAGGACAAGTCTTGGCTATTTTCTTGTCCTGGAATATTTTTCTCTCCTTCTTCATTTATTGAAGCTCTTGGTAATTCCTAAACTACGATTTAAAGTCCAGCTCAAAAGTTGCCTTTTTCAGGAAAAATATCTTTATTCTTCTAAGTTATAAAAGAATGAGTATCCTTTTTGTCACGTTTCATTGGAAATCTAACAATGAAAAATTACCAGCAATGTATTCCTATGAATACTTCATTGAAACAAACTTTTACATATTAACATTTCTACCATATCTTTGGATTTTTTGGTTTTATTTTCTGAGTTTTAGCATTAGCTGGAAGAGATACTTTTACATGGCTTGCATTGGTGGTAAAAATCTAATACTATGTACAAAAGAGAGAACTCTGGGACTCTTGTGATGATTTTTAACCTAGAGATAGGAGGAAAATATTAGAAGTATTATGCATTTAAAGTTGTTTAATATTAGGTTATTTCAGATGCCATATTCACTATGTTGCAGTACTGAAAGTTTTTTATTAAAAATTAGCTAATTGTATATATCAATATTTATAATTTTAATACATTTTTCTTTCTTAGAATATAACAAGGATTTTTGAAAAATGCTTATCTTTATCACCTATGATAATTGCCAAAAATAAACTAAAAGACAATAACAGAACAACACATACAATAAAAATAATTTAGAGCATAGCTTACTTTTGAAGAAAACGTATAGAAACATTGATGGACCCATTTACTCTCATTATAACACTGGATAATTCATTCAACCTTTTGTCTTCTGTAAAATGAGGAAATAATATCTATTCAGCAAAGAGGAGATGAAGTTATTTATATGAAAATATTAAGGACAGAGGATGACATAGAGTAAAAGCTTTATTCGACTTCATTCTCTCCTTCTTCCCTTGCTTCCATTCTTCATTTTTCTTCTTCAGTTCCTCTCTCTGCCCACTTCTTTAAGTCACACTACAGAGCAGAGAGAAGAAAAATGGAGGAGGAGAAAGTGAAATGAGTCTTGTTTTGATAAGACTGAAATTACTTCTTTGGGAAATGGACTTCTTAGATGATGCTTCCCCTTAGCTACTTCAGAACTGACAGAAGGGATGACTAGGCTTATAGAGAATGTTACAGTGCTCAGGATCCTATGCTTTTGTGGATTTAGTCTCAGCTTAAACTCCCAGTAAGAAGTAACTCTCTCTGACAAAGAAGGTTTAAAGCCCCCCTACTCTAATCATGGCAGGTATACTATTACTGGTAATGCCAGAAAGGACACAGATCAAAACACTATAGGTGGCTAAGGTAGAGTACTGTTTCCTATGGCCATTTTTGATAATACATAATGCAGGTAATCATATGAAGGAGCGCATATTAGAAAGAGGAAAATCCTTTCATGGAAATAATGAAATACAGACTCAGAACCCAAAGATCACATTGAGGAACAGCATAACTAAAATCACAGACTTCCTGCAACTAGTAGCAAGTAAAGGAAAGTGTGGGAATTCCAGCAAATGGCAGTGTGGAGAAGATCTAGCCTGGACTAGAATTACTCCCATAACCACTATATTATAATGTTTTTTATTGCTGTATAACAAGTTACAACAAACTCAGTGACTTAAAACAAGACACATTTATTGTCTTGAAGTTTCCATGGAGTGAGAAGTCTTAGCATAGCTTAGCTGAGTCTTCTGCTCAGGGTCTTACAAGGCTGCAATCAAGGTGTCACTCAGGCTGCATTCTCATCTGAAGGCTTGCATAGAGAAAATCTATCTCTATCTCATTCAGGTTGCTGGCAAAATTCATTTTTGCTTGTCAGTTATGAGTGAAGGTCCAGTTTTTGCTGATTGTAGGTTTGAGGCCTCCCTCAGGTCCTGGAGGATACCCAGCTTAGTTGCTGATTGTAGGTTTGAGGCCTCCCTCAGGTCCTAGGATACCCCAGGTCCTAGCTTAGTTGAACTTCCTCAGCATAGCTGCTTACTTCATTAAGCCAGCAAGGAGAACCTCTCACCTGAAGAAAGGCCCAGTCCCTTTTCTAAGGGCTCCCACCTGTTTAAGTCAGACCTACTCATGGTAATTACCCTGTTGATTAACTTAAAATAAATTTATTTGGGACTTGAATTATATCTTCTAATTTCCCTACCTTTGCCATATAACATAAGCTAATCAAAGGAGTGGCATCCTTTGCCATATTTTCTTGGTTAGATGCAAATCACAGCTCCCACCCATACTCAAGGGGAAGGGATTTTATAGGATATAAATATTAGCAGGGCAGGAAACATGAGGGCTTCCGTAAGATCTGTTCATAAGAGCCAAATTGGTTGAGGTTTATTGCTGGTTAAGAGTAATCAGAGATAGGCATAAGAATTCCTATGTACTCGTGTCACATTTGTATAACAACATGTGCAATTTCACTCAAGAAACTGTGTCTGGTAAACATGTAGCATATTAATTGGTAATTGTTCATTACCCATTAACCAATTACTCACTACCAATCAACATTCTCTTATCTTTATGTAGTGTTAAGTTAATGAAGTCCATGAAGGATCTGTATGTATCCATTTATTCATTCATTCATTCAACAAATGTTATTGACTACTGACTATAAGCCAGACACTGTTTAGGTGCTAGGGTTATGGTAGCAAACAAAAAGGATTGAAAATAATCCCTGCCGCCAGGCGCAGTGGCTCACGCCTGTAATCCCAGCACTTTGGGAGGCCAAGGCGGGTGGATCACAAGGTCAAGAGATCGAGACCATCCTGGCCAACATGGTGAAATCCCGTCTCTACTAAAATACAAAAATTAGCTGGGCGTGATGGTGCATGCCTGTAGTCCCAGCTACTTGGGAGGCTGAGGCAGGGGAATTGCTTGAACCCGGGAGGCAGAGGTTGCAGTGAGCCGAAATCATGCCACTGCACTCTAGCCTGGCACCTGGCAACAGAGTAAGGCTGTCTCAAAAAAAAATAAAAATAAAAAAAGAAAATAATCCCTGCCCTCGTCACTGTTACATGTTAGAGGAGCAGAAAGACAACAAATAAAACAAATTTGTATGTTTTGTAGTTGTGTGTACTAAGGGAAGGGAAGGGAAGGGAAGGGAAGGGAAGGGAAAGGGGAAGGGGAAGGGGAAGGGGAAGGGGAAGGGGAAGGGGAAGGGGAAGCGGAAGGGGAAGGGGAAGGGGAAGGGGAAGGGGAAAGGGGAAGGGGAAGGGGAAGCGGAAGGGGAAGGGGAAGGGGAAGGGGAAGGGGAAAGGGAAAGGAAGGGAAAGGAAAGGAGGCATGGGTTGTGATTATAGAGAGTTTGGGCAGGGAAGGTGTTTTTAAGAAGATCACGTGTCAGTAAAGACCTGAAGAAGTGAGGACATAAATCCCATGGGCATTTAGGGAATGAGCACTCCGGGCACGGAGAAGAGCAAGTACAAGGCCCTGACATTGAAATGTGCCTGCTGGGTCTGAGGGATTACAAGGAGGTAGAAGTGGCTGCAGCTGTGATAGCCAGGGGGCCATAAAGGAGGTGGAGTGAGAGAGGAAATGGGAGCTGGGTACAGCAAGTCTCTGTAGGTCTTTGCAAGGAATTTGGTGCTTGCTCTGAGATGGGAGCCATTGGAGTATTTTGGGCAGAGGAGTGACATGATCTGATGTGCTCCAACAGGGTCACTCTGGCTGCCGTGTTGAGAATAGGCATTCAAGGGTGAGACAGGAAGACCAGTAAGTGAACAATTATAATTTAGGTGAGAGATGATGGTGGCTTCAACCAGTAAAAAAGGTGGTAAAAATAGATTTATTTGGAGGTAGAACTGAAAGAATTTGCTGACACTTCAGATATAGACAAAGGGAAGGAGTAAAGGATGACTGTGTCTGTAACCACAACTCTGTGTGTATTTGTAGGTTACTCCTTAACCACCTAAATACTACATGTCACACAAAAATGAATGTGTAGACATATGTGTATACTGTGAGGTTACTTTGAACTTACTCCAATTACATTTGGTCAAGTGAAGAAATCCTGTAAAATAATATATTTAGTACATATCCATTCCTTATATATATTCTTTAAAAATTTTCCTATATATATATTCCTTCTGATGTATATACATTATTAAATACATAAAATTTGGTATATATGTGTTATTTTGTTGTGTTGAATACACAAAATAATATATACTGTGCTTTACAGTCAATTTAAGAAATTATTTAGACATAATTTTTAATTCATGCAATGTTTACCTTTCAAACTGACTTTAGAACTCTATTTCTGAGAAAGAAGTGACTTTGCTTTAAATCTGAACTGAGTGGCCCTTCCCTGATCTTAGCATCCAAAATTCTGTTGCCCAGGATATCCCAAGCAAGTGAACAACATTTTGGTGAGAATTCTGTTTTCTTGGGGTTCACTTAGGCCCTCTGTGTGTGCCACAGAACAGAATCTGATTGGAAGGAAGGCTGCTTCCCAGGTCTGTCCTTTCTGAGCACCAAGTTCTGTGCTGCTTATGTTGGTAGGATATGCTCCGTTCTGGTGAATAGTAGAAATTTTAAACTCAGTATTTTACAAAGACAATCAAATGCACTAGTACAACCTAACTAGTCATACTTCAGATTGGGCTGAATGTAATATATACTAATATAATTGTATGTTGGGCTATTTCTAATTTTATAAATTATTATATTAGCAACATTCAACAACATAAATATATATTGATGTGTGTTTACCCTTAAGCAACATACACTGTGTTAGCAGTATGGTCTTGCTGCGAATGCCCATCTCTCCTCATCAGGGAATTATTCAGTCTTCTATCATGTCTCCAGAAAGTTGTGGCCTTTTGAGTACACTAAAGTAGTCTACCAGGTGGCAATGTATCAGTTGCAAATAAGAGAACATTTTGCTTAAATGCCTCAATTAAGGAAGGAAACTTTATTGGCAGATATAGCTTGGATATTGACCCTCCAAATCTTATGTTGAAATTTGATCCCCAGTGTTGGAGGTGGGGCCTAGTTGAAGGTGTTTCGATCATGGGAGCAGATCCCTCATGAATGGCTTTGTGCTGCCTCCTGGTAACGGTTGAGTTCTTGCTCTGTTAGTTCCCCTAAGAACTGATTGGTAGAAAGAGGCTAGCACTTCCCTCCCATTATCTCTTACTTCCTTCCCCATGCTATGTGATGCCTGCTCCACTTCACCTGTCATCATGAATGGGAACTTTTTGAAGCCCTCACCAGAATTAGATAGCAGAGCCATGCTTCTGGTACAGTTGGCAGAACCGTGAGCCAAATAAACATCTTTTCTGTACAAATTGCCCAGCCTCAGATATTCTTTCATAGCATGCAAACAGACGGAGACACTGGCTCATGTAATTGTACAGTGCAGAGGTAGAACTAACCACAGCACCATTTTTGGTTTCACTAGGCCTCCCGTTCTGCCTTTCTGCATGATCCTAGGCTCTGACCTCTAGCTTGTGCAGTTTGGTCCTCGTGTGGCTCTGTTCAAAATTGTTCCAGACTATGCCCTACACCACAACCACCATGGAGAAATGTCTAAATTCCAGTACAGATGCACCTGGACTTATGATAAACCCATAGTAAAGTCGAAAATGCTGTAAGTTGAAATGCACTTTATACATCTAACCTATGGAACCTTGTGGCTTAGCCTAGTTTAACCTAAAGGTACGCAGACCACTTACATTACTTTACATTTGGGCAACTCATCTAATGCAAAGCCTATTTTATAATAAAGTTTTTTATAAATAATGTTAAATCAAAGTTTAAAATTCAAAGTAAGATTTCTACTGAATGTGCATTGCCTTCACACCATGGTAAATTTGAAAAGTTAAGTTGAATCATTGTTAGTCGAGATTCATCTGTTCTTCCAGAATAAACCTTGGCTCTTCATGACCTAGTATAGGTTTATTGTCAGGAGAGTACAATGCACTGATTAGCTTAGGCCTGGGATTCTTGTCCATCCGTGAAGCAATAACTAGGGGCCAAGGGTTCAGAATAGGTCATTGAACTTTAGTCAATTCAGCCCCAACCTGGAGCTGTGAGAGATGGGGACAGTTTCCTGCACAACACATAGTAGGGTAAGAATAAGTCGTCTGAAATCTGGCTGTAAATAAAGTGGGAGTTGCTATTTACTGTATATCTACAACATGCAGAAATTGAAATATTGTACATCTAACTTGGCTTGGCCAAGAGAGAGGCTATGTAATGAGTGGTACGTGGGCTTGAGTATCGGAATGTGTTCCTTTGTTTCAATGTGTCACTCTTTCTCAGCTCTAACCCTGTGTCTATGACATCATCTAGATCCTAAAACATATGTTCACAGTAAATTCCTTTTCTGCATAACAAAATGCCTGATAATATTCCTGGAGGGGTAGGGCCTGCCCTTGAGAACAGGAATCTGGGCATGTGTTCCGAGGTTATTCTAGGATCTTAGCCCAGAGCTCTGTGTCATTTTTACCAATTAGGTGTTTGTAATAAAATTTGAGAGTTTCATTGTTTTGGCACTTAGTTGTCTTTTTAAATTCTCTGTGTCTTTTTCTAGTTCTCTATTGCTGCATAACAACTTACCACAAACTTAGTGGTTAGAAAACACAAATTAATTACTTAATTGTTTTGTAGGTCAGAAGTTCAATATGGGTCTCACTGGGCTGTCAATCTATAATAAAAACAGACAGGATGGCTCTCAAAATAAATGAGTTTATTAGGGAATGAGCAGAATGTTGCAATCTGGAATATGCATGTGATGACTGATGCTGGTCATATTCAAGGAGATTGAGGTAAGAGGAGGCTTTTGAAAGCAAAAGGAGAAGTGTGCATATGTTGTTTTGAATCAAAGAGAACATTGGTTATAGGGGTTTATTGCAGGAGTTGACGTCAGTTCATTAGTAGAAACAGTGTGTCAGGCAAGTGTTCTTATACAAATGGCTAGCTGTCGTTGTGTGACTCATGGAGCAAGCTGTGGTTTGGAAATAATTCTTGTAATAGTTAATCTTATCAGGTAAATTGTAAATAAGAGCCCTGCCTTCATAACCTCCCAGCCCCATTTAGTTTGATTTAAACATAAATGACTCCATTTTGATACTGACAGTTTTCACAATGCTAAAATCAAGGTGTTAGTGAAACTGCACTTCTTTCTGGATCCTCTAGCTGAGAACCGGTCTCTTGTCTTGCTCAGGTTCTTGACAGAATCTCATTCTTTGCAGTGGTGATAATAAGGTCCTGTTTTCTTGCTGGCTCTCGGTTCAGGGTAGTTCCCTGCTTTTAGAGGCCATGGTATTCTCTGGGTTGTGACCCTTTCTTCCATTTTTAAATCAGCAATGTCAGGTTGAGTTCTTCTCATATTACATCTGTCTGACCCCCTGTGAAGGGTTCTCCACTTTTAAGGACTTGTTATTAGATTTGATCTACCCAAATAATTCATGATAATCCTGCCTTTTAATTTTTAGCTGGTTAGCAACATTTAGTCTCTCTGAAACTGAACAGAAAGAATTATGTGGAAAAAATTGCTATGTAACATGCAAATTCACAAATTTGAAGACTGAGACGTGAATATCTTAAGGGACCATTTTTCTTCCTAACACCACGTGGACACATGGACACACAAACACACGCACAACTGGCTCATACTCATTTTTTGCCTCTTTCCACTTAATTATTAAAATTATATGTAAAAAAATGATAAAACCCTGTTGGTCTCTTCTTCTCTCATACACAACACTTCTGATACCAAATGTTTGGAATTATTTTATTCCACACCAAGCAATTTTTCAAGTCTTTGCAGATTCCAGCTAGGTGTCCTACAATTCAATTCAGTTCTGAAGCTGTCTCCCTGGAGTTAGCCTCAGATCCCCCCAAGTTAAGGGCTTGTTCTAACAAGACTGCCCCAACTCCAGATGTCAGTTGCCAGTCTGAACCCCACTTCTGACTGGCCAGTTATAAATTGGAGATTCCCAAGACACCCTTCTTGAGTTTGATCATTTTCTATAGTGGATCACGAACATCAGAGAAACATTTACTTAAGTTTAGCAGTTAATTACAAAGGATACAACTTAGAAATACCCAGATGGAAGAGATGTAAAGGACAATGTGTAGGGACAGTGGTGCAATGCTGCCATGCCCTCTCTCAGCACATCACTCTTCCAACATCTTGATGTGCTCAACCCAGAAGCTCTCTGAACTTTTGGGTTTTTATAGAGGCTTCCTTACGTAGGCATGAATGATTAAATCATTGGCCTTATGGTGATTAAGCCAAACTCTAGTTCCTCTCTCCTCCCAGGAGGTATCTATCCTTGAAGGGTGGTGCTAAAAGTCCCATCCCATTCTACTTTTTTAATGTTATTTTGAACTGACCACTACTTATATAAGGAATTACATGCACTTGTAAAAACATCTGGTCTATCTTTCCTCTATAGTACTGTAGTTTTGAGGATGTAAGAATAAATCACACATTTAATGCTACTTCAAAAGGTAGCATTCAAAAAAATAAACATTCCAAAGGTGCTTCTTGGCTCATGCTATCAACTATTTTTCCAAGATTACAGTAATTGAGATTTTTCTTTTCAAACTATTTTATACCTATTTGTGTGTGTTTACTTTGACCAAATCGTTTATCTGCTCAGAACTCTAAATCAACTTTGAATTTCATGCTGTCTACTGGCTCTGAGTTGAAATGCTTATTCAGTTGCTTAAAGGAAAGAAAAATGTTTCTTTGAGCTGGTTCAACCCATAATAATCTTCGTACAATAGCTATTATATTAAAAAAATCTGTACATCCACTTGATATTCATGATCACTCAATATAATAATCAGCAATGTTTGGGGGATAGTAACAATGCCCTGTGTGTTTTACACAAACTTTTTCCATTAATTCTTACAACATACCTATAGGGGTATGTGCTGCTGTCAATTCTGTTTTATAGATCAGAAAATAAAAACACAGGGGGCTGAAAGCGTTTGTTCAGTCATGTAGCTGTGAAGTATCAGCACAGAAACTTTAGTTCACTGACAAGAATGCCTCTGCTCTGAGTCATTTGGTTGTAAATGCCTCATGAAATTTATTCCTTTTTAAAGTGGCTGTTTTACCATTAATATGGGGGCATATGTGGATCAAATATTACTATCGCTTTACTGACAGGAAATTGAATACCATAGTTGCCCTCATCAGATATCTAACATTCATAATTGCATAACTATCCTTTCATTTCCTTGTTCTATGAAAGCTGTATTATGGCAGGTAACCAATTTCCATATACTGTTATAGTCTATACATTTTGTTTCAGCTAGTAGAGAGGTTTTTTTTTTAACCTATTAGACAAATCTTTAGATTGTCTCTTATTGCTGATTAGAAAAAAATGTTTTTCTGTTTTTTCACCAAAACTAGGGATGACTCTGGGGAATATTTAGGAAAATATGTAAATAAATTTCATATTTAAGACAGATCTTTGTATAATCAAGTCAATCATCTTTGCCACATTCCATTGTATTATGTTAGCATTCATAGAACACATTAAAATGAAGCCAATCACAAAGCTGAAAGTATCAAAGAAAGTGATAAGAATAAAAAACAAGTTCATTTGATTTCTGAGGATTCTTCAAGTAGGCTCTTCTAATTTTCATTTATGTTGCAGGTCTTTTCAGTCCCCCAAAAAGCTATGTTAATCACCTATAGATATTTATATATCAATCCCCAATTTCCATAAATAGGTGATAAGATTGCATCATATGTGCAAAGGAAGAGTATTTGGGAAGCTATTAGGTAATCAATCTGTTTGAGAGTCTCCACCTTGAGTTTCTGTCTAGTGTCTAGGATCTTATCTCCACTCCCAGGGAGATACTACTTACTTACTGGCAAAGACACACCTTAGTCCAGAGAAATAAGATAAAAGGTATCACAGAAAAATCATGAGACATGTAAAGAGAACGAGCTGTAGGAATAAAAGGCAAAAGTAGAACACATGTAAGAGGATGTAAAATTGATGGAGCACATACAGCAAGGCTTCAAAGGAAACATATTCTATGTTATCATAGAGATAAGATAGACTATTGGAAACAGTATATCAGATAGTTATAAATAAACAACTGGAGATATTAGAATGAAATAATAATGTTGAACTAAGTTACTGCATGGATATGCTGACTCACAGAATTGATACAGCTAAAGAACCAACAAGTGAGCTGGAAAATCACATTGAGGAACTCTCCTGAAAGACATCAGAAAATGACAAATAACTGGAAAGAATGAAAGATTGAGAGAGAGAATAGAAGTAGAAGTGCCAATAGCTAAATAAAAGGACTTTCAGAAGGAGAACAAAGAGTAAATTGAGGTGAGAAAGTAGCAGAAGTAACGAACAAGACGGGAATCCTTAGGCAGAAAGAAATCATAGAGTGCTGGTAGAACTGATAAGAAGAAAACTACATCTAGACCCATGACAGTGATATTTGAGGGCATGAGAAACAACAAATGTTTCTAAATACTCCAGAGGGTAAAAACTAGGCCCCTACCAAGTAAGTGATGATAATCTTTCAATGGTAACACTGGCTGCCAAAAGGCAGTAAAAATATATTTTCAAATTGTTGATGGAAGATGACTTTGAACTATATTCATTAAAACTATTATTTAAAGTTACCAATTGGGCATTTTAATCCCAGCATGTTGGAGGTCAAGGAAGGATTGTTTGAGACCAAGAGTTTAAGACCAGCCTGGGCAACACAGTGAGATCCTAACTCTAAAAAAATTTAAAAATTAGCTAGGTGGAGTGGCATGTGCCTATAGTCTTAGATCCTTGGGAGGCTGAGCTGGAAAGATTGCTTGAACTTGGGAGGCTGAGCTGGATAGATTGCTTGAACTCAGGAGGCTGAGACTACAGTTGTTAGTTTTAATAATAAAATTGTTATTGAGTATAAAAGGTCTCATAAAGTTGACCAAATAAAAGTCTTAATAAATACTCCAAATAAATATGATTCATGACATAAACTTTGTTTGTAATTTAAGAAAAATGGAAATCAGTAATAAAAACTTGAACACTAACATAGCTAAATAACTAAAAATGTACTAAATAGTAAAAAGAGAAAATAACAAGGGAAACTAAAATACTTAAGCTAAATAGCAATGAAAGCACTACATGTCAACACCTGGGGAGGCAGAGGAAAAGGAAATTAACGGACTTAGAACATTCAGCAAATAATAAGAACTATTGAAATAAATTAGCTAAGTGTTCAAATAAAGAAATAAAAAACAACAGAATAAATACTCAGAAACAAGAGGGAAACTAATAAAAGTTCAGGCAGAATTGAAGAAAATGAGATTACGTAAGGAAAATTAGAGAGGGTAACAATTTCAAAAAAAAAAAACCCTGTTCAGTCAAAAGACAAGTAAAATAAACAAACCTCTGGTGGGATTTAATAAGAAAAAATTGACAAGATATTTGAATAAACAAAAAACGGAGTGAAAAGTTGGATACACATAGAATATAGATTTAAGAATAATTAAAATATTATGAAAATCATACATAAATAAATTTGAAAACATTGTAGAAGACAAATTTCCCCCTCAAATAAAAAGAACAAAAGCAGATGGAAATTAGAATAGATTAATAACCATTAGAATAGATTAATAACCACTAAAGTAATTGAAATGGATTCTCAAAATTTCCCTTGGCCTCCAATTCAGAATAGTTTTACAGATGGATTCAATCAAATTGTCAAGGTTCAGATAATTTTTCTTATATACATTATTATATTAAAATTTTAAAAAATAAAAGGGAAATGTGAGAAATTAGGTTTATAGGCAAATTCCATTTATGGACATAGATGTAAATATACAACAATTAACTAAGTAAATACAGCAATGCATTAGAATTGTATTATGATATAATAGCATTGATTATAAAAATGCCGGGATGATTCAACACCCAACAAAATCTATCATCTTGATAGGTGCAGGAAAAAATTTGCGTAAATGTCAACAAAATGTAGACAAGTGATAGAAATGATCTTCCTTAATAAAGACTATTAAAAAATCCTCACACCTGTAATCCCAGCACTTTGGGAGACCAAGGCGAGTGGGTCACCTGAGATCAAGAGTTTGAGATTAGCCCAGCCAACATGGTGAAACGTCGTCTCTACAAAAATCAGCCGGGCATGATGGCGGGTGCCTGTAATCCCAGCTACTCGGGAAGATAAGGCGGGAGAATTGTTTGAATCTGGGAGGCAGAGGTTGCAGTGAGCCGAGATCGCGCCGTAACACTCCAGCCTCTGTCACAAAAAAACAAAAACAAAAACAAAAAAAACCCTCATATGAAAAACATTTTTAATCTAAAAGTTTTAGCCACATTACATTTAATGTAAGAAAAAAGACAGTAATTCTCAGTCTTCTTGTTACCAGTCAACTGATTTTTAGAGGTAGGGTAATCAACTCAAGTTTGCTAGAGACTTTAGTGAGTTTAGCTCTGAAAATCCTGTTTCTGGGGAAGCTCCTCAGTACCAGGTAAACTGGTGATTAGAATGGCAGAGTTTTAAAACCAAAGTCCCATGTCCCAGAACTCCTTTCAGCTCAGGTGAACTAGACAGCAACTACAGATCCTGACTAGAACAACACAGAAGAAAAAGACACATAAAGTGTAAAAATGGAAAAAAAGAGGTAAATTTTGAAATTATTTATTGAGAGATAACAGACTTACAAAATGTAAGAAAGTCATTAAACTGCTAAGATCGGTAACATAATGCAACAAAAATACTGGATCCAAAATCAGCAAAGCAGATCAATAGGATTTCTTAATAACCAACTAGGAAATATAGAGTAAATATCATTTACAAAAAGTAATAAAACTTGTGGAGTATCTAGGGGTTGTCTAACAATGTCTACTAAAAACTGTATGGAGACAGTGTTAAAATTGCTTTAAAGGATCTAAAAGAAGAATCCAAAGGTGAAAGATACCATGTTCATGAGCAAAGAATTTTGCATTGTAAACATAAATTTTCTTTATGTTAATAAATCCAAAGCAATTCTAACCAAGATTCCAGCATAACCTGGGAGGAGGAGTGACTTGGAAAATTTAAAACTGTATATGAAAGGTTCAGTTTCCCCAAATGGATAAAAACATTTTGAAAAATTAGAATAAAACAGTGGGAACCAGTCTCACATAATAATAAATAATCCAAAATATATAGTAACAAAACAATGTAGTATTGCTGCAGCAACAGGCAAATAGACAAAAGAAACAGAACAGACAGCTCAGAAACAAACTCATATTTAAACATAATTGGTAATTAATAAAAATACAAATTTGTGAAGATGATTGGCTACTCTCAAAACATCAAGTTGAATCCTTTCCTCTAATATATTAAAATTATTTACAATTACATCAAGAATCTAAATATGAAAAACAAAAGAAATATAAGATAAAAGAAAATACCTAAGAATTTAAGAAAATTTAGGACAATGTGACCTTAGGATGGGAAAGTATATTTAAAACAAGGTCTTCAAGTTCAAACATAAAGACAAAAAAATGATAAATGTGATCACATCTACTTTTCAATTTTTTTCTCAAGTAAATTATACATAGACAAAATTTACTGAAGATAGGTGACTAAGAGAATATATTTGCAATGTCTATAGAATTTTAAAGGCATTAATATTTAGTGTATACATGAATTGCCTAAAAATCAGCAAGATAAAATGCAAGACATTCAACAGTAGAGCAAATGATAGGATTAAAGTATTCGCAGAATGATGGATGCTGATTTACTAAGTATGTGAAGAGATTTTGACAGATATTTAGAGAATGCAAGTTAAAACCAAGAAACACTCTCCTGCACCCAAAGTTTTATTAAACATTAGAAGGTCAGATAATATCAGCTCTAGCAAAATGTGGGAGAAATGACTACCCTCAGGTTGGTGGGAGTGCAAATTGATGTAGTCATTCAATAGGACCAGCCAGTAGTGCTCAGTGGAACTAAGTATGCAGATAATGTACAATTGAGAAATACCTTTATCTACATACGCAAGAAGTCTCATACAGGTCTGTAAGGATAAATGTGCAAAAATGATCATTGCCGTAGTCACTTTTCGAAGCAGAGTTGGAGGCAATCATTCAATTGGTCATCCCAGTGAAATGGATACATAACATGTGGCATATGCATACAATAGAAAACTAGGCAGCTTCAAAAATAATTATATACGTACATGCACAGTTGTTCTTCATTATAGATTCCATGTTTGTAAATTTATTTACTTGCTAAAATGTATTCATATTCCCCAAATCAATACTCTTGGCACTGTCATAGTCATTGTGGATATGACATTTGCTGAGAAGGGAAAACTTTGAGTTGTTCAACGTGCATATTCCCAGCTGAGGTCAAATACGGCCATATTCTTTGTGTTTTGTCTTTCATGCTATAAACTAGTGTCCTTTTCATGGCCTATTTAGTTCCACATTTATTGCATTTTTCTTCTTTATGTTGATTTTGCTGCTTAAAGCAGGCCTTGAAGCATAGTGCTGTCTGGCATTCCTAAGTAGAAGAAGGCTGTGATGTGCCTTATAGAAAAAAAAAGTATGTTAGATATGTGTGGTTCCGACTTGCCATTGACTGTGAGTTCAATGTTTATGAATCAACAATATATATAATAATGTCTTTAAACAGAAACACATGTGATACAAGGTTATGTATTGATCAGTTGATTAAATTGTTGTGACCAGAGACTCACAGGAACCTAACCCTGTAGCTCCTCTAAGAGTAATGACTAAGTATTCACTAATTCAGTATCCACAGTCACTTTTTAGAACATAACAACTGCAAATAAGGATTGACTATATATGTATATGTATATGCATATGCATATGTATGTGTATATATACACAACTCTGAATATGCTTGAAAAAAATGTACAAATGTGTATGTGTGTATATTATGCTGAAATTTCTGCTTTATAGATTTATGTAGAAAATGATCTAAAATAACAGTGTTGAGGAAGATTATTGAAATAATATAATTTACATTCAGTATGATGTACCATTTGAGCAAAATTATAACAACCCTTAACAAAAATAATGTGTTACAAAAATACACACACATCTAAATAAATTTATAAAATTGCATTGGAATATATTACAATTAGTGCTGGAGAATGGAATAAAAGAGAATGGGGATGGAGAATCAAAAAATTATAAATAGTTTTTCTCTTTCCCTTTCAAAGCAAAATAGATGACAATGTGCTATAAACTGAGGTGTATTATTAGTCTAATTGCAAGTTTAAAATAAAAGTCTGTTGGCTTATAAGCACAGTCCATAATGTTTTATTTTACTGTTTTTTGAGACAGAGTCTCACTCCATCGTCCAGGCTGGAGTGCAGTGGCTTGATCTCAGTTCACTGCAACTTCTGCCTCCCAGGTTCAAGTGATTCTCATGCCTCAGCCTCCCAAGTAGCTAGAATTACAGGTGCACGCTACCATGCCTGGCTAAATTTTGTATTTTTAGTAGAGACTGGGTTTTGCCATGTTGGCAAGGGTGGTCTCAATTCCTGACCTCAAGTGATCTTCCTACCTCAGCTTCCCAAAGTGCTAGGATTATAGGCATGAGCTACCGTGCCCAATCTATTTTTATTTTTTAAATAAGAATTTAAAAACTGATTTTTTGCCTTTTTATCCATTCTTGTGAATTTAGGGGCCAATGCAGGTTGCCATAAAAAGTTAGGGAAAAATATCTTCCCTTTTTCAATACTTAATGGCATGTAAACCAAAGTTAATAATGTATTAATATTGGTTCATTAATTCTGAAAAATGCAATGTATTAATATAAAATATTTATAATGTGGGATCTGGTTGTGCGGGTATACGGGAACTCTGCACTCTTCACAATTTTGTACATCTAAAACAAAACATTTATTAAAAGGTAAAGTTAAATGCTGGTTTCTCATCACCATCCTGAGATTTTTTATTTGCCAGCTTGTGTTCACTGAGTATGAATCCTCATGTCTTTATCCAGAAGCTACTTTTAAAAAGCCTTTCCCTTTTTAGTAGGCTGTTGGGTATTTAAATTAACTTTAGAATATCAGGGGTTTAATAGCTTCCTTGAAACTTTTGGTAAGCTATTTGTGGAAGAAAGATAAGAATTAGGCCTATGGATAAGAGTTAAAGGAAGGCAGACTTCGATTTCTGGAGGAAAAGATACATACTAGTGATTAAAATGGGATGCAGGTGAAATGGCTTGCCTGAAATTGGCTTCTCATATCTGGAATATTTTTAAACAGAGACCTCTTTTTAGGTTTATTATACATGGAAGAATAAGTAAAATGCTAAGTAAGAAGGTTAGAATAGTCTTTATTGATAGTCCCTTCTTACTATCACCTCCTGGGTCTTTATTGAGTTTACAATCCGATTCTGCAACCCACGTTCTCTTCATTCACATATTTATTGGATAAATATCTGTGAATCACCTACCATATGGCCAACACGTTACCAAGCCCTGGGTATATGACACTGAACACAGAGAAATGATGTTCTTTCCAAGACCACTGAGCAAGATTTCCTTCTGTGGAACAGGTCAGAAATGGTTCATTAAATCCTTTGTCAGTCAGTTCAAAGGCCACTATTATTCTCTATAGAGAGGAATCATCCAGAAAGAATTAAATCCTGATGAAGATTTACTGACAATAAAGGCTATCAAGACACTTTAAAGACATCCTAGTTTTTTTTTTTTTCAGGGAGCAGGTGGAATGTGGTTGTTTGGCAGTATCTTCCTTTCCCTGACCTATGTATGTCATCGTTCTTCCCAAGATAGACATAAGAAACTAAGAACTGCTGTGCTGAAGACAAAAATGTGTTTAATTTAAAGAGAAGTGGGCCATTTAAAATTACCATCTTCCTATGCCTATCAAATATCATGTAATTTAGGAAAAATCATTTCTTTTAGTTCTGTTTTGGGGCTAATAATTCTCCTTTGCAAATAACTACAGATGTTCTCAAATGAAACTGTTATGTGCATTCCAAATGAATTTATGAATTTAAAGAGTTTTAGTCAGATATTCATTCTGTTGTATTTAGGGGTCAAAAAGAAGTCAACCAGTCTCAGGAAGGAAGCCAACATTTTATCTAATGCATACCACGTAAACTTTATATTTATTATCTTATTCATTACCTGTAAGAATCCTTGGAGGCTTAGAGAGTTTAAATAATTTACTCATTTACTTTAGCTGAATTATTAAATGAGGGAGCCAGGTAACCAAACTCAGTTGAAAATCCCAGAGTTCTTTCCTCACAATTGGACTTCTGGCTCTGTCTTACAGGGTCCTTCCTGGCCTTCTGAGATAGATTCGTTTATTTTGTCTAAAGATATTTACTGGCAAATCCACTATGTTTCCAGCATAATGGCAGATGATGGGAACACATTCCTGAAAAACAATAGGCATGGTTCTTGTAGATGTGAGACTTAGAGCCTGGTTAGAAAGTCAAACAGTAATCAAGTAAACACATATCTAATAAAACTGTATAATAATAAATCAAGAGATAAATCCTGTAATCCCAGCACTTTGGGAGGCTGAGGTGGGAGAATTGCTTAAAGCCAGAAGTTTGAGATGGGCTTGGGCAACATAGTGACACCCCATAGCTACAAAAAATTAAAAAATTAACCAGCCATGGTGGCACATGCATATAGTTCTAGTTACTCAAGAGGCTGAGGTGGGAGGATCACTTAAGCCTAGGAGTTCGAGGCTGCAGTGAGCTATGATTGCACCGTTGCACTTTAGCCTGGGTGACAGGATAAGACTGTGTCTGACAAAGACAGACAGAGAGAGAGAGAGAGAGAGACAGAGAGAGAGAGGCACTATAGGTAAAATCAACAGATTCCATGACAGAAATCAACCAGGGTAGAAAATAGATTTCATTTAAACTAATTAATGAAAGCCCCTTTGCAGCAATTGCATTTGCAGATAAGCAAATGTCAGTAGGCAAAGATTGGGGAGCAGAGTACTGTAAAAATGTTTGAAGGTATAAATGTGTTTCCATTTAATTCTGTAATCCATTTTGAGTTAAATTGTGTGTAAGATGTAAAACTTAGTTTGGAGTTCATTGTTTGGCCTATGAATGTCCAGTTGCTTCAGTGTCATTTGTTGAAAAGGCTGTGTTTCCTCCACTGAATTGCTTTTGTAACACTATAAAGTCAACTACACTGGTTTTTGGATTCTGGATTTTGTTGCATTGATCTGTGTGTCTATTCCTCCATCAATATCACACAACATGGAATTCTGTGATTAATGTCTTGATACTGAGCAGACTAATTTTTCCTACTTTATTCTTTTTCAAAATTATCTTTGATATTCTAATTCTAGTTCTAGTAATGACAGATGCTTATAAAACCATCAAATCTCATCAGACTCCATCATTATTATGAGAACAGCAGAGGGGAACCACCCCCATGATCCAATTACCTCTACCTTGTCCTGCCCTTGACACATCGGGATTATGTGGATTACAATTCAAGGTGAGATTTGGGTAGGGACACAGCCAAACCACATTATTCTGCCCCTCCCAAATCTCATGTCTCTACATTTCAAAATACAATCATGCCCTTCCAACAGTCTTCCAAAGTCTTAACTCTTTGTAGCATTAACCCAAAAGTCCAATCCAAAGTCTCATATGAGACAAGGCAAGTCCTTTCCACCTATGAGCCTGTAAAACCAAAAGTAAGTTAATTACTTCTTAGATAAAATGAGAGTATAGGCATTGGGTAAATATACCAGTTCCAAATAGGAAAAATTGGCCAAAACAAAGGGATTACAGGCCCCATGCAAGTGTAAAATCCAAAAGCATAGTCATTAAACCTTAAAGTTCCAAAAAGTTCTCCTTTGACTCCATGTCTCCAGGTCATGCTGATGCAAAAGGCAGGCTCCCACAGCCTTGGGCAGCTCTCCTGCTGTGGCTTTGCATGGTATAGCCCCCATCTCAGCTGCTTTCATGACTGGCATTGAGTGTCTTTCACGGCTGGCATTGAGTGTCTGTGGCTTTTCCAGCTGTGCCATGCTAGCTGTCGGTGGAGCTACCATTCTGGGGTCTGGAGGATGGTAGCCCTCTTCTCATAGCTCCACTAGGCAGTGCCCCAGTGGGGACTCTGTGTGGGGGCTCTAACTTCGTATTCCCTTCTGAGCTGCCCTAACAGAGGTTCTCCATGAGGGCTCCACCCCTGCAGCAAACTCCTGGACATCCAGGTGTTTCCATACATCCTCAGAAATTTAGGCGGAGGTTCCCAAACCTCAATTCTTGACTTCTGTACATCCATGGGCTCAACACCATGCAGAATCCACCTAGGCTTGGGGCTTGCACCCTCTGAAGCAATGACCCGAGCTGTACCTTGGCCCCTTTTAGCCACAGCAAGAACTGAAGCAGCTGGGACAAAGGGCATCATGTCCAGAGGCTTCACAGAGCAGGGATGCCTTGGGCTCAGCCTACAAAACCATTTTTCCCTCCTAGGCCTCCAAGCCCGTGATGGGAGGGGCTGCCATGAAGGTCTATGACATGCCCTGGGGACGTTTTCCCCATTGTCTTGGTAATTAATATTTAGCTCTTAGCTGCTTAGGCAAATTTCTGCAGCAGGCTTGAATTTTTCCCTAGAAAATGGGTTTTTCTTTTCCATTGCATCATCAGGCTGCCAGTTTTCCAAACTTTTATGTTTTGCTTCCTCTCGAATGTTTTGCCACTTAGAATTTTTTTCTGCCAGATACCCTAAATCATCTTTCTCAAGTTCAAATTTCCACAGATCTCTATGGCAGGGACAGACATCAATTCTTCCCAAAGTGATCTATAAATATAATGCAATCCCAACAGGATTTATTTTTTGTAGAAATTAACAAGCTTATTCTAAAATTCATGTGTAAAGGCAATAGATCTAGAATAGCCACAACAGCTCTGAAAAGGGAAAACAAAGTTGGAAGTTTAACAGCACCCAATTTTAACATTTATTATGAAGTTACAATTGTAAATTATTGGCATCAAAATAGATGATCAGATAATAGAATAGAGGAGAGAATTTAAAATTTACCCATAGACATATATAGACAACAATTTTTTTACATGTTTTCAAACGCAGTTCAGTGCTAGAATAGTCTTTTCAACAAATGATGCTGGAAAAATTGGATATTCATGTGCAAACAAACAAAAACCCCAAATTTTGATTCATATATCACAACATATCCTAAAATTAACTCAAAATGCATCAAATACCTAAAGGGTAAAACTAAAACTACAAAGTTTCTAGAGGAAAACTGATAGTTTCCCTATAGTACTTATCACTATCTAAAATTACGTTTTGATTTGCATCTTGAACTTTATTTTAGATTTTTACTTCTTATTGACTCACTCCTCTCTAGTACAATGTATGCTTCATGTGCACTTACAACAAAACATATAAAATAAAAAATATTTAATAAACATTTTTTGGCTAATGAATAGACCAAGGACCAAAAGGAGCTGTTTCCTCACAAGCAATGGAGTGGTCAGATGTGGCAAACTGAAAAACTACTGATGGGTGCTAAAAAAAAAATACGCATTTTTAGGCAATGTATGCATTTAAAATTAATTGATCAAAACTTAATGGCTTAAAAAAATGAGTTTATTTTTACATCATATCTCCAATCTCCATACCTTTACTTAAATATACTGGGCAACTAAAATATAGGAGTAAAGAATGAGTTATTCGAGGTCACAAAATTGTGTCATTTATTTATTTAAGAAACATTCAAAGGATAGCGCTAATCACTGAAATGCATGTAGGCAAAGAGAAGTAAAATACAGTGTTGTTCTTTTGTTTAAATACTAATTTGTAAGTTTATTGTGGGAAGTAAATGCATACAAAATTAGGGGAAGAAAATGAATGAAGTGGGAGAAGAGAAATTCTGTGTGTGGGTTAAATATAGCAATAATTCAACTTTCAGAATGAGAAAAGCAAGCCATTGTGTATTCCATGATTTAATTCAAATCACAATGGTGTCACTGTGGCAGTCACCCCAGGTTGGGGTCAGCTAAGCCTACAGTCTGCTCTTATGACTGTTCTTAGTAGCCTGGCTGGCTGCAAAGACAAAACACTATGGGGCAACTCTTGAAAATATCCTCCAGAGCATTTCAAAGGAACTCTTCAAACTGTTGATCAGTTAAAGGCATGGGAAAATACCTTTGTGGATAGCAAAATAATAAAGAGAAACTTCATCTGGAGGGATATTAATAGCCATATAACTATACTGATAATATGTTTATAGATTCATCTCTGTTAAACAGTTGCTGAGCTAAATTCTTTTATTGTTCAGATTACAAGCTATTTCATTCTAGATTGGAACAATAAAAATTTTAAGCACTATCCCAAAAGAGAGTTAAAATATAGTTTTGGAGAGAGTTTGTTCAATAGGAGTTTAATTCGGTCGACCAAACCCATTTTCTCAATCTTCAAATGTTTTACTATCTGTGTATTCGTTTGTATAGCTATACTTGATTCTGTATGAGTACTAAAACATTTCAGTTTTTTATTATTTTAAGAGCCAATTCTTCTGACTCCAAATCCCATGCTCTGCCTACTTTGCAACATTGTCTCATACGATCAGTGAGTAGGAGTTCTGCCCACTTTCACATTCCATCTTTTTGGAGCTACAGAAGGCAAAAAGAATTTTGTCAGAGTACAACTCCTCCCCAGACCAGCTTATTTGAGGTGTTATGTGTTGTGGCCAAAGGCTGCTTTCCTACAAAAATCAATGAGGTGTTAAAAAGTCAACTTTATGAATAATTCCATTTTCTGTGTGTGCCAATGGGGCTTGTGGCATTTCTGTGCAGTGTCTGTCAGTGACCTTATTTCAATTTCCTGAAAATTTATCTTGTCTACAGTATTTTAATCTTTTTAGCCTGTATAGAAAAAAAAAATCCTTACAGCAAAACACACTTTCACACTAGGGACTGATTTGATTTCATGTTTCTGTGAAGGGTTTTTTTTTTTAACCTCTGTGTTAAAGGGAGCCTTTGTGAACTTTCTCTTCCTAGTTGGCATTTTTGAGCTATTTTACAATCCATGGTTAGCATGTAGAGTGGGTGATCTAGAGAATATATTTAAAAAAATATTTTTGAAGTTAATGCTTCTATAATCTTATAAGATTTAGAACAGAAAACATATTTGCAGAGACTTAATTAAGAGGTAACACTGAAAGTTTTAAGGCAAATGACAACAAAATATGTGTACTGATTTCCACACAATGAGGGATTTGAAATCTGCCTGGTTAACATCTGTGGAATTTGGGTTTCAGCTCTAACATTTACCATTGTGTAACCTTGGGCAAAACATTTCTCCTCTCTGAGCCTAAAGAAGAAATGAGATAGAAGTTCTTGCCTTACCAAAAATTCAGAAGGTAGCTAAGTGATTCAGATGAGATAATAAATGTGGAAATACTTAGTTAACAATGTATTGCTTTGAAAATACCTAAAGATAATATTAATACAAAATTTAAATATGTCAGATGTATCAATATGGGATCTAAATAGAATAATTTCGGCATGCTAATAATAATGGTAACTCCATCCACATGACATTGGAGCTGGATGTTATGGAATTGATGACAAAATTTCTCCTTGTTCTCTTACTGTTGTTCCTTGTCAAATGAATCCTTTAAAAACTGATATTTTCTTTTGTACGTAAATGGCTTTGTTCATCTCTGGACTCAAAACTTTGATTATTCCTAAAGATGTGGCAGGGTGAGGACAAGCACAATTTTGAGACTCAAACAGAGGCAGCAAGAGCCAGGGGCAGGTGACAGGAGAAGGGATAATGGACCTAGGCTCCAGTGTTTTCATTATAACCAAACAAACATAAATGACATATTCCAAATGATTTTAAACATTAACAGAACAGACAGGTGTTTCAATTTGATAAGCAACAGAACAGGTAAGTTAATTATTAGCTTGGGAAAGACTTTTAGTATTTCGAGCCGTACCAACCTCCAACAGTTGGTTTATAAGCAACTTGACTGCCCCTGAAAAAATTTACAAGAATAAATTTTATAAAATGACCATTACGGGTTTCAAATCAGTTTCACATGCTTATTGACTTTCTTTTCACAACAACCCTGTAAGGTGGGCAAGAAGAATAGCAACTGGACATAGATTTGCCTGATATTTGATAGAAGATAGATACACTATGGTCTTTCTATGAAAAGAACACGTATAAGAGTCTTGATACAAGAAAGATATAAGGACAGCAGATAGGTGAACATATTTTCTTGCTCTGGCTTTATTTTCAAAGAAATGGAAGTCTTAAGTTATAAAAATAGCAGGAACAATAATGAGATTCCACAAATACCATAAATTGACGACTCAGGGAGACAGATTTATTACCAAATCTGTTGACATAGTTTCAATTATAAATAGATTCACTAAAGTTTCAGTAGCAGATATTTGCTTCCTACAAGCAAATCCCCTACCTATCTTTCCCTACTTATTTGGACCCAGCTTAATCCAATAATTTAAAAATACTTACTGGGCATCTATTCTATGTGAGGGATTATGGTGACTTTTATGACTTCTACATCAGTGCTATCCAACAGAACTTTCCATTTTTTAACTTTTATTTTTAGGTTTGGGGTTACATGTCAAGGTTTGTTATATAGGTAGACATGTTTCACAGGGGTTTGTTGTACATTTTATTTCATCACACAGGTATTAAGCCTAGTACTCAATAGTTATTTTTTCTACTCCTCCACCTTCTCCCACCCTCCACCATCAAGTAGACCCCAGTGTTTGTTGTTTCCTTCTTTGTGTTCATAAGTTCTTTTCATTTAGCTCCCACTTATAAGTGAGAACATGCAGTATTTGCTTTTCTGTTCTGGCATTAGTTTGCTAAGAATAATAGCCTCCAGATCAGTTCATGTTCCTGCAACAGAGATGATCTCATTATTTTAATGGCTGCATAGCATCTATGATGGATTTGTACCATATTTTCGATATCCAGTTTGTCATTGGTGGGCATTTAGGTTGATTCCATGTCTTAACTATTGTGAACAGTACTGCTATGTATTAGTCTATTCTCACACTGCTAAAAATGACACACCCAAGATTGGGTAATTTATAAAGACAAAGAGGTTTAATTGACTCATATTTTCATATGGCTGGGGAGGCCTTACAACCATGGCAGAAGGCAAAGGAGGGACAAAAATCACGTCTTACATGGTGACAGGTAAGAGAGAGTGTGTAAGGGAACTCCCTTTTATAAAACCATCAGTCTTGTGAGACCTATTCACTGTCACGAGAACAGCACAGTAAAAACCCACCCGAATGATTCAATTACTTTTCACTGGGTCCTTCCCATGACGTATGGAGATTATGGGAGCTGCAATTCAAGATGAGATTTGGGTGGGGACACAACAACCATATCATGCAATGACCGTATGTGTGTATGTGTCCTTATGGTAGAATACTACATATTTCTCTGGGTATATACCAAGTAATGGAATTGCTGGATCAAATGGTAGTTCTGCTTTTAACTCTGTGAAGAATCACCACACTTCTTTCCATAGTAGTTGAACAAATTTACACTCCTATCAACAGTGTCTAAGCATTCCCTTTTGTCTGTAACCTTGCCAGCATCTGTTATTTTTTGACTTTTTAATAAAAGCCATTCTAACTGGTATGAGATGATATCTCATTGTGGTTTTGATTTGCATTTCTCTAATGATTAGTGATATTGAACTTTTTTTTTTCATATGCTTGTTGGCTGCATGTATGTCTTCTTTTGAGAAGTATCCATTCATGTCCTTTGCCTACTTTTTAATGGAGTTGTTTTTCCCTTGTAAATTTGCTTAAGTTCCTTGTAGACTCTGGATATTAGACCTTTGTCAGATGCATATTTTGCAAAAATTTTCTCCCATTTTGGAACTTAAGCAGGTTGCCTGCTCACTCTGTTGATAGTTTCTTTTGAGGTGCAGAAGCTCTTAAGTTTAATTAAATCCCACTTGTCAATTTTTGCTTTTGTTGTGATTGCTTTTGGTGTCTTTGTCATGAAATCATTGCCTGTTCCTATGTCCAGGATGGTACTGCTTAGGTTGTCTTCTAGGGTTTTTATAGCTGTGGGTTTACATTTAAATCTTTAATTCATCTTGAGTTGATTTTTGTGTATGGTGTGAAGAAGAGGTCCTGCTTCAATCTTCTGCATATGGCTAACCAGTTTTCCCAGCACCATTTATTCAACAGGGAGTCTTTTCCTCATTGCTTGTTTTTGTTAGCTTTGCCAAAGATCAGATGGTCATAGTTATGCAGTCTTATTTCTGGTATCTTTCTTCTGTTTCGTTGGTCTATGTGCTTGTTTTTGTACCAGTACCATCCTGTTTTGGTTACTGAAGCCTTGTAGTATAGTTTGAAATCAGGTAACTTGATGTCTCAGCTTTGTTCTTTTTGCTTAGGATTGCCTTGGCTCTCTGGGCTCTTTTGTGATTCCATATAAATTTTAATATATTTTTCTAGTTTTGTGAAGAATGTCCTGGGTAGTTTGATAGGAATAGCATTGAAGCTGTAAATTTCTTTGGGCAGTCTGGCCATTTTAATGATATTGATTTTTTCTATTTAAGAGCATGGGATGTTTTTCCATTTGTTTGTGTCTTCTCTGATTTCTTTAAGCAGTGTTTTGTAATTCTCATTGTAGAGATTTTTCATTCTCCCCCCACTCCCTGGTCAGTTGTATACCTAAGATTTTTATCTTCTTTGTGATAATTGTGAATGAGATTGCCTTTCTGATTTAGCTCTCAGTTCAGTTGTTGTTTGTGTATAGGAATGCTAGTGATGTTTGTAAATTTATTTTGTATTCTGAAACTTTGCTGAAGTTGTTTATCAGCTAGAGGAGCTTGTGGACCAAGAGTATGGGATTTTCTAAATATAGAATTAGGTCATCTACAAACAGAGATAGTTTGACTTATTCTCTTCCTATTTGAATGCCCTTTATTTCTTGACCCAAGGAGAGGATGCCAGTTCATCTCCCATAGGTACTATAATCCCTCACTGGTCATCACTAGACAGAAAACCCTTGGTTTGAGTCTGCAGCACAGACTCTCCATCCTGGGCTGATGGCACTGAGCAATTACTTACCTGCATCTCTCTGGGATGAATCCCCCAAGAGACAAGCAAATGACCCTCAGCAACAACCACTACTAAGATCTCTTCTCTGCCTCCAAGATGGAGAAGGAACATAAACACTGAGGTCACCCCAGAACTGCTATAGGCAGTCCAAATGCCATGCCACAATTTACAGCCAGCACTCAAGGGGAAAAGGAATGCACACTTTCAGAGTGTTGAGAGGGAGCATGACTGTAAGTATAAGGAAACAGTGGAGCCACACAACCAAGCAAGAGTCTACCAACTGACTGATAACCTAAGTGCCACCTGCTGGATCACACCCCAAAGCTTCAGTACCAAAAATAACTCACTAACATATCCACCTCTGAAATCAGAGACAAGAAGTCAGCTTCACATAAAGACCCTACACAAAGCCTCAGCCCAGTGAAAACATCCAGAAAAGGAATCTATTGACTATTCAATCTACACTGCAGTTAAAGGAACATCCACATAAAGAGATGAGAGAGAACCAGTAGAAGAACTCTAGTAACTCAAAAGGCCAGTGTCAGACATCCTCTAAACAGCTGTACCAGTTCTCCAACAAGAGTTCTTAACCAGACCAAACTTGCTGGAATGACAGAAATAAAACTCAGAATATGGATAGGAACGAACATCACCGAGATTTGAGAAGATGTCAAAACCCAATCCAAGGAAAATAAGAATCACAATAAAGTGATACAGGAGGCCGGGCTCAGTGACTCATGCCTGAAATCCCAGCACTTTGGGAGAACAAGGTGGGCAGATCATGAGGTCAGGAGATCGAGACCATCCTGGTCAACATGGTGAGACCCCCATCTCTACTAAACATACAAAAATTGGCTGGGCGTGGTGGCACATGCCTGTAATCCCAGCTACTTGGGAGGCTGAGGCAGGAGAATCACATGAACCAGGGAGTTGGAGGTTGCAGTGAGTTGAGATCACGCCACTGCACTCCAACCTGGAAACACAGTGAGACTCCATCTCAAAAAAAAAGTGATATAGGAGCTGAAGGATGAAATACTCCATATTAAAAAAGAAACCTAATAGGTCTGACAAAGCTGAATAATCCAATACAAGAATTTCACAATGCAGTCACAAATATTAACAACAGAATAAACCAACCTGAGGAAGGAATCTCAGAACTTGAAGACTAGTTCTCTGAAATACAACAGACAAAAATAAAGGAAAAATAACAAGGAATGAACAAAACCTCTACAACGTATGGGTCTATGTAAAGAAGCCAAATCTACAAGTCACTGGCATCCATGAAAGCAGGGGCAGAAAGAAAATGACTTGGAAAACATATTTCAGGATATCATCCATGAAAACCTTACCAACCTTGCTAGAGAGGCCAATGGTCAAACTTAGGAAATGCAGAGAACTCCTGAAAAATTTTACACAAGAAGATCATCCCCAAAACACATAATCCTCAGATTTTCCAAGGTCAAAATGAAAGAAAGAATGTTAAAGGCAGATAGAGAAAAAGGGCAGGTCACCTTCAAAGTGAATGCCATCAGGCTAACAGCAGACATCTCAATCAAAACCCTAGAAGCCAGAAGAGATTGGGGGCCTAAATTCAACATGCTTGAAGTAAAAAATCTTCAACGAAGAATTTTACATCCAGCCAAACTAAGCTTCCTAAGTGAAGGAGAAATATGACCCTTTTCAGATAAGCAAATGTTGAGGGAATTCATTACCACAGATGAATTCATTACCAGCCTGCCTTTCTATATTTAATGCTCCTTAATCTTGAAAGGAACATTAAATATAGAAAGGAAAGATCACTACCAGCCAATACAATAACACACTTAAACACACAGTCCAGTGTTCCTGTAAAGCAACCACACAGAGAAGCCAACCTAATAACCAGCTAATAGTACAATGACAGAATCAAATCCACAAATATCATTAGTAGCCAAGAGAACTTTCTACAGTGATGGAAATATGTCTGTCTATAGATTTGTGCCGTACAGTGGTAGCCACTAAACATGAATGGCTATTGAGCACTTGCAAACTGTGTGATCATCTGGATGAGGAAGTAAATTTTACATTTTATTTAATTTTATATAAAGCAGCCACACGTGACTAGTGGTACTATATTTGACATCGTGGTTCCAGATCAAACTCATAAAGGTCATCCTGATGCTATTTTTGATGGAAAACTTTGGAGAAGTTACATTTTGACATAAGTTTTATATAGAAATGAGGGGATTAAAGAAATGATTTTTCGGCCGGGCGCGGTGGCTCAAGCCTGTAATCCCAGCACTTTGGGAGGCCGAGGCGGGTGGATCACGAGGTCAAGAGATCGAGACCATCCTGGTCAACATGGTGAAACCCCGTCTCTACTAATACAAAAAACTAGCTGGGCATGGTGGCGCGTGCCTGTAATCCCAGCTACTCAGGAGGCTGAGGCAGGAGAATTGCCTGAACCCAGGAGGCGGAAGTTGCAGTGAGCCGAGATCGCGCCATTGCACTCCAGCCTGGGTAACGAGCGAAACTCCGTCTCAAAAAAAAAAAAAAAAAAAAAAAAAAGAAATGATTTTTCTCCCAACTACTTTCTCAAACACACATCTCCCTATTTTTACTGTGTTACTGCAGTGCCTTTTTACATATTTCTTTAACCTGCTTTGAATGTCCGCTGATCTTACTTGACACTGTAATCACAATCTATTCTGATGTAATGCTCTGCCCACTCCTGTTTATTACCTGTGTTCAGATATTCCTAGGATGAATTCCTTTCACTTCATAGGGTCTCAAAGAAGAAAGCTTCCAAGGAAAAATCTATTGAAATCTATTTGTCTTTTAACACAATTTTATTATTTTTTGATATTTTTTCCTTTTCTTTTGGACACATATTAATTTTATCAACCTTTTTCTGATTGCTCTGTGAGCATGCTATCCCTTACCAGCATGGGGTCACATGGTTGTTACAGCAATGAGAGTCATAGTCTTATCATGGCCTCCCATGGTCTTGCATAGTCTGGGGTGTGACTACATCTCTAACCTCATTTCAGATCCCTTTCCCTTTGCTCACTGTGCTTCAGCTTTATTGTTTTCTTGCAATTCCTACAAGACACAAACATCCTACCAGCCAGAGTCTTTGCACTTGCCTTGCCTTATACTCAATTCAATTATCATCTCATAAGAAGGGCCATTTTTGCTCACTTTATCTAAATTAGCTGCTATCTTCCTCCTTTTTGTCACAAGCTGCATTTATTTTTATTTGTTTATTTGTTATTGCTTAATGTTCTGTCTAGAATGAAAACCCAATAAAGGTAGAAATGTTGCCTTTCTCTGAATTTCCAAGTATATACCAATTGTTTCATACAGGGATTGGAAAAATGGTAGTTGCTCAATTTATCTAAGGATTCATAAACTGAATTCATAACAGACTGTAAGTGTGGTTGTGTTAATAGCTATTCCTAAATCCTGTGGATTTATAGTCTTACCTTCTCCATAGACACGCTGTTGGATAGATTGACAATTCAAATATTTTTGGGTATATTACATGCCAGTGTATTTGTAAATATGAGGTAAGAAAAATATGTAAATATGGGTAAGAACAATATGGTTCTTACTCTTAAGAAGTACAGAGTTTATTGGGAGTGCCAGATATGTAAACAATTAATTACAATATTGTGTGATAAGTTCCATAACAGAGGAACATGCTGCCTGAGTCTTCCTGAGGACAGAAAGCTGTGAAGTGAGAGCACGACATCTGTAACATCAAATGCACTATGTTTTTGAGAGTTAAATAAAATGTAACCTGGAGTAATGAAAAAGCATGGATTCTGAAGTCTTAGAAATTTGTCTTTTAGACCTTGGTCTGCTATTTATTTCTTGTCCTTGGCCCAATTCATAAATCTGTTTGGGCCTTAATTTGCTTTCTCTGAAATGGGACAGGCAAACAAGATCTTCTTTGTAGAATTATTGTGGGGATTAAGGGCCCTCCCAACTTGTAGGACCTTCAATAAATGTTTTCTCCTATCCATCTTTTCTCTGTTAAACTACCTCCTAAACTAGAAAGGCTAATTTTTTGAGATAATTTAGTAGGGCTCCAAATACCCACAATTCTACAGATTTTTTTTCCCCCAGAGTATATGGAGGACTTTCAATATTCCACACAGAGGAATTTATCTTTGAAATGGAAGGTTGTATTTTGGCTGGCCCATATTAACTTCTAGAAAATGAAAGTAGTCACTCACCAGGGATATGAGCCTTCCCAGAGCTTACTGATGCTTCAATCCTAGAAGATGTTAATGTTTAGTGAGGTTAAAGCAGCAAGAGTGTGGATATCTCTGTCTTATACCTTAGCTTCCAGGGAATTGAACTAAATATTGTAGCTGTCTGTCTAATTCTTATACGGATTTTTCATGCCAAAAGAAGATATGGGATCTAGAAAGATGGGTGAATAGGAACAGCTCTGGTGCACAGCTCCCAGTGAAACCAATGCAGAAGGTGGGTGATTTCTGCATTTCCAACTGAAGTAGCCAGTTCTTCTTACTGGGACAGGTTAGACAGTGGGTGCAGCCCATGGAGGATGAGCAGAAGCAGTGTGGGGCATTGCTTCACTTGGGAAGTGCAAGGGCCAAGGGATGTCCCTCCCCCAACCAAAGAAAGCCATGAGGGACTGTGCTATCTGGCTCAGATATTATGCTTTTTCCATGGTTTTTGCAATCTGCAGGTCAGGAGATTCCCTCTTGTGACTATACTGCCCTGGGTTCCAAGCACAAAACTATGCTGCAGTTTGGCAGTCACCAAGCTAGCTGCAGGAGGTTTTTTTTTTGTACCCCAGTGGCACCTGGAATCCCAGCAAGATGGAACCACTCGCTCCCCTGGAAAGGGGGCTGAAGCCAGGGAGCCAAGTGGTCTCGTTCAGTGGGTCTCACTCCCATGGAGCCAAGAAACCTAAGAACCACTAGCTTGAAATTCTCACTGACATCACAGCAGTCTGAAGTTGACCTGGGATGATCGAGCTTGGCAGAGGGGGAGCCATCCACCATTACTGAGGCTTTAGTAGGCGATTTTCCCCTGATAGTGCTAAGGAGATCGGGAGGTTTGGACTAGGTGGAATTCACCACACTGCAGCAAAGTGACTGTGGCCAGGCTACCTCTCTAGATTCCTCCTCACTGGGCAGGGCATCTCTGAAAGAAAGGCAGCAGCCCCAGTCAGGAACTTACAGATAAAACTCCCATCTCTCTGGGACAGAGCACCTAGGGAAAGGGGCAACTGTGGATGTAGTTTAAGCAGACTTAAACTTTCCTGCCTGCCAGTTCTGAAGAGAGCAGCTGATCCTGACAAGGAAGGTTCTCCCAGCAAAGCACTGAAGCTCTGCTAAGGGACAGACTGCCTCCTCAAGTAGGTCTTTGATCCCTGTGCCTGCTGACTAGGAGAGACATCCCAACATGAGTTGACAGAAACCTCATACAGGAGAGCTCTGGCTGGCATCAGGCCAGTGCCCCTCTGAGACAAGTCTTCCAGAGGAAGGAGCAGACAGCAATCTTTGCTATTCTGTAGCCTCCACTGGTGATACCCAGGCAAACAAGATCAGGAGGGTGGACCTCCAGCAAACTGCAGCAGACCTGCAGAAGAGGGGCCTGACTGTGAGAAGAAAATCTACAAACAGAAAGCACCAACAATAACATCAATAAAAATGACTCCCACACAAAAACTCCATCCAATGATCATCAGTCTCAAAGATCAAAGGTAGATAAATCCACAAAGATGAGAAAAAAATGGAGCAAAAATGCTGAAAATTTCAAAAACCAGAAAGCCTCTTCTCCTCCAAATGATTGCAACTCTTCTCTAGCAAAGACACAAAAGATCTCAATCTCAGAGAATGAGATTGATGAATTGACAGAATTAGGCTTCAGAAGGTGGATAATAACAAATGCCTCTGACCTAAAGGAGCATTTTCTAACCCAATGCAAGGAAGCTAGGAACCTTGAAAAAACTGCTAACTAGAATAACCAGTTTAGAGAGGAACATAAATGACCCGATGGAGCTGAAAACACAGCATGAGAACTTCGTGAAGCATACACAAGTCTCAATAGCTGAACCAATCAAGCGGAATAAAGGATATCAGAGATGGAAGATCAACTTACATAAATATGGAGTGAAGATAAGATTAGCAAAAAAAGAATGCAAAGGAAAGAACAAAGCCTCCAAGAAATATGGGACTATGTGAAAAGACCAAACCTATGATTGATTGGCGTACCTGAAAGTGAAAGGGAGAATAGAACCAATTTGAAAACAGATGTCAGGATATTATCCAGGAGCATTTCCCCAACCTAGCAAGACAGACCAACATTCACATTCAGAAAATAGGGAGAACACTAAGATACTCAATGAAACAAGAAGAGCTAACTATCCTAAAAAATATATGCACCCAATACAGGAACACCCAGATTTGTAAAACAAGTTCTTAGAGACCTACTAAGAGACTTAGACTCCCACACAATAATAGAGAGAGACTTTAACACCCCACTGTCAATAGCAGACAGATCGACAAGACAGAAAATTAACAAGGATTTTCAGGACTTGAACTCAGCTCTGGAACAAGCAGACCTAATAGACATCTACAGAACTCTCCTCCTCAAATCAACATACATATTCTTCTCAGCTCCACATCACACTTATTCTAAAATTATGCTAAAGCAGTGTTTAGAGGGAAATTTATAGCACCAAATGCCCTCAACAGAAAGCTGGAAAAATCTAAAATTGACACCCTAACATCACAATTAAAAGAACTAGAGAAGCAAGAGCAAACAAATTCAAAAGATAGCAGAAGACAATAAATAACTAAATCAGAACAGAACTCAAGGAGATAGAGACAGAAAATCCTTCAAAAAAATCAATGATTCTAGGAGCTTGTTTTTTGAAAAGATGAACAAAATAGACCACTAGACAGATTAATAAAGAAGAAAAGAGAGAAGAATCAAACAGACACAAAAATATGATAAAGGGGTATCACCACTGATCCCACAGAAATACAAACTACCATCAGAGAATACTAAAAACACCTCTATGCAAATAAACTAGAAAATCTAGAATAAATGAATAAATTCCTGGACAGATATATCCTCCCAAGAATAAACCAAGAAGAAATTGAGTCCCTAAATAGACTAATAACAAGTTCTGAAATTGAGACAGTAATTAGCAGCCTATCAACGCCCCCTCCAAAAAAAAAAGCCCAGGACCAGATGGATTCACAGCCAATTTATACCAGAGGTACAAAGAGGAGATGGTACCATTCCTTCTGAAACTATTTTAAACAATAGAAAAAGAGGGACTCCTCCCTAACTCATTTTACGAGTCCAGCATCATCCTGATACTAAAACCTGACAGACACACACACACACACACACACACACACACACACACATGCACGCACACACATTTCAGGCCAATATCCCTGATAAACATTGATGCACAAATCCTCAATAAAATACTGGCACACAGAATCCAGCAACACATCAAAAATCTTATCCACCATGATCAAGTCAGCTTCTTTCCTGAGATGCAAGACTGGTTTAACATACACAAATCGATAAATGCAATCCATCACATAAACAGAACCAATGACAACAAACACATAATTATCTTAATATATGCATAAAAGGCCCTTGATAAAATTCAACATCCCTTCATGCTAAAAACTCTCAATAAACTAGGTATTGATGAAACATGTCTCAAAATAATAAGAGCTATCTATGACAAATCCATTGCCAATGGTGTACCAAATGGGCAAAAGCTGGAAGCATTCCCTCTGAAAACTGGCACAAGGCAAGGATGCCCTCTCTCACCACTCCTATTCAACATAGTATTGGAAGTTCTGGCCAGGGCGATCAGGCAAGAGAAAGAAATAAAGGATATTTAAAAAGGAAGAGAGGAAGTCAATTGTCTCTGTTTGCAGATGGCATAATTATCTATTTAGAAAACCCCATCATCTCAGCCCCAGAACTCCTTAAGCTGGTAAGCAACTTCAGCATAATCTCATGATACAAAATCAATGTGCAAAAATCACAAGCATTTCTATATGCCAATACACAATACACAAACAGAGAGCCAAATCGTGAGCGAACTTCCATTCATAATTGCTGCAAAGACAATTAAATACCTAGGAATACAACTTACAAGGGACGTGAAGGACCTCTTCAAGGAAAACTACAAACGACCATTCAAAAAAATAGGAGAGGATGCAAACAAATGGAAAAACATTTCATGCTCATATCGATTATTCATAGGAAGAATTGATTCTTCAGAAATATGGAGACATAGATGACTGGGTTTCTTCATAGGAAGAATCAATATCATGAAAATGGCCATACTGTCCAATGTAATTTATAGATTTAATGCTATCCCCATCAAACTACTATTGACTTTCTTAGCAGAATTAGAAAAAAAAAAACACTTTAAATTTCATACAGAGCTAAAAAAGAGCCTGTATAGGCAAGACAATCCTAAGCAAAAACAACAAAGCTGGAGGCATCGTGCTATCTGACTTCAAACTATGCTACAAGGCTACAGTAACCAAAACAGCATGGTACTGGTACCAAAACAGACATATAGACAAATGGAACAGAACAGAGGCCTCAGAAATAACACCACACATCTACAACCATCTGATCTTTGAAAAACTTGACAGAAACAAACAATGGGGAAAGGATTCCCTATTTAATAAATAGTGCTGGGAAAACTGGTGAGTCATATGCAGAAAACTGAAACTGGACTCCTTCCCTACACCTTATACTAATATCAACTCAAGATGGATTGACGACTTACATGTAAAACCTAAAACCATAAAAATCCTAAAAGAAAACCTAGGTAATACCATTCAGGACATAGGCATGGGCAAAGACTTCACGACTAAGACACCAAAAGCAATGACAACGAAAGCTAAAATTGACAAATGGGATCTAATTAAACTAAAGAGTTTCTACACAGCAAAAGAAACTATCATCAGAGTGAACAGGCAACCTACAGAATGGGAGAAACTTTTTGCAATCTATCCATCTGACAAAGGTCTGTGTAGGTCCATTATCCACAAGGAACTTCAACAAATTTACAAGAAAGAAAAAACAACCCCATCAAAAAGTGAGTGAAGGATATGAAGAGACACTTCTCAAAAGAACACATTTATGTGGCCAAGAAACATGAAAAAAAGCTCATTACCACTGGGTATTAGAGAAACGCAAATGAAAATGACAATGAGGTACCATCTCACTCCAGTTAGAATGGCGATCATTAAAAAGTCAGGAAACAACACATGCTGGAGAGGATGTGGAGAGATAGGAAGGCTTTTTCACTGTTGGTGGAAGTGCAAATTAGTTCAATTATTGTGGAAGACAGTATGGAGATTCCTCAAGGATCTAGGACCAGAAATAACATTTGACCCAGCAATCCCATTACTGGGTATGTGTGCAAAGGATTACAAATCATTCTACTTTAAAGACACATGTACATGTATGTTTATTGCAGCACTATTTACAATAGAAAAGACTTGGAACCAACCCAAATGCCCATCAATGATAGACTGAATAAAGAAAATGTGGCACATATACACAATGGAATACTATGCAGTCATAAAAAAGAGTGAGTTCATGCCCTTTGCAGGGACGTGGATGAAGCTGGAAACCACCATTCTTGGCAAACTAACACAGGAACAGAAAACTAAACACCACGTGTTCTCACTCGTAAGTGGGAGTTAAACAATGAGAATACATGGACACAGGAAGGGGAACATCACACAGTGGGGTCTGTGGGGGATTGGGGGGCAAGGAGAGGGAGAGCGTTAGGACAAATACCTAATCCATGTGGGGCTTAAAACCTAGATGACAGGTTTATAAGTGCAGCAAACTACCACGGCGCATATATACCTATGTAACAAACCTGCACATTCTGCACATGTATCCTGAAATTTAAAGGAAAAAAAAAGATGTTATTTATTTGAATACATTGGATACATTCTTTCCCCTATTTAGAGGTGTGGACATATAATGCTGAAATCTCCATCAAAAGAAGGAGAATGAGTTTTACACAATAAATTCAGAGAGACCATACTAATTAGGTTTTGGTAGAAAAAGCTGGATCAGAATATGGCATCATGGATGACTGGGTTTCTGTCACGAAACTGGCTGCACACCTGGGGTATCGTGGGTTTATCGAAGCGGTTTGAGATCCAGGTTTATGCCTTTGCTGATATATTTAGGTTTAAATGTTACTTCAGGTGCTACATTTGTATATATATATTTGCATAGCACTTCTCAATTTTAGAGGTAATTTTCCATATCTGTTTTCTCTGCTTGGAACTCTCTTCCTTTAGCTACTCACCTGTAGATATTAACCTCTTCACCTCCTTCGAGGCTGTGTTAATGTCACCTTAGTGACTCCTCTTTTGGACCTTCTTTGAAAATTGCAACTCCACCTTTTTAATCACTTATCACTTCTTTTCCCCTTCTTCATTTCTCTATAACACTTATTACCTTATAATGTACTTTGTATTTTACTTGTTTGTTATGTTCATCATCTGTCTCCTCAGTTTGGAGTGTTAGCTTCAAGTTGGCAGACATTTTTGCGCTTTGATTTAGATCTATGATAAAACAAGATAAATAGCATGGATTTAATATTTGTCAAGTGAGTGAATGAATGTATTCTCTCCTCAGGTTCTCAGACAATTTTGTGTTGTAGTTTGAATACTTATTCATAGTTTAGAAATGAGATATAGTAGGAAAATCAAAAGATAACTTATGTTCTATGGCTGATTCAGCTCTCAATGCCAAGCACTTGCTCAACTTTCTAAGCATAAGAAAGCCCCAAAAGATTTCACTGAAAACCTCTTATCTAGAGCTGAAAGCTCAAACTGCAAATTCTCCACTCTCTATGACCTTCTAAGGAAATTTATGACATGTTTGTCCTTGTGCTTTTTGATTTGCTAATTTCCCTGAGTTTCAACTGAAAATATTCTAACTTGCTAATTAAGTACTATTTTAAATTTCTTTTAAAGATAATTGAAAATATTGTTTAATTCATTTAAAGATCATATATATGTGTATGTATTTGTATATATGTGCATACACAATCAATTTGGAAAATGTAGATGAGAACAATACAAGTAAATTATGACAAAATTGCACTGCCAAGTGGTAATCAAAGTGAACATTTTGATCATTCTCTCTTGTTCTCCATTTATATATGCACCCATCAGCCATTTATTCAACAACAAGTGATCTTTATGTGCCAGATTTTGTTCTAGCTAACACAGTGATTTATAATATAGGAATATATTATCTGTATTATTTTTAAACTGCTTTTAAAAAATATAGCGAACACCTCATGTCATTAACTGAAAATTTTTAATTTCAATTTAAATAATGCATCATTTAACTTACAGTGTGATAATCCACTTTAGAGATTTACCAGAAATTAGTCAGTTCCTTCTTTTTAGGGAATTTGAGTCATTTCCAAATATTTAAGATTCCTTAATCCTTAAAGGTGTGTTTTGACTCTGTGACATCCTCAAGGGCAATGGTCTTGTCCTGTTATTCATTTTATTCAGTGTAGTAGCTATTATATCTTTATTTGGCAGATAAGAAAACTGAGGCTTGGAGAGGTTAAGTAATTTACCAATAGCCATACAGTCAGGAAATGGCTAAAATGACCACTAAAGCCAAATATGACTGCAAATTTCATGTTACTTCAGCTACACCTTCATCACATGGGTGAACAGAAAATGACTTTCTCTCTCATTCCCTCTAATAATTGTCAGTATTATTCCAATACCAAGGCTACCTGGCCTGGACCCAGCTTTGTTGCCTGTAACAATTTTTCTGAAATCCCAATGTCTGTACTTTTCATGACACCTGAACTTCTATAGTCTAGTATATTCTATTTCTCAGGAAAAATATTCAGACTCATTCATGATATGGTATATAAAACCAGTAAAAATGGAAAGATTGCTGCTCCTAGAACGATTTACATTTTTAGAATGGCCAGGAAGTCTTAAGCCACAAATAGAGGACTCTAATGATGAAATTTTGGATATTGCTAGTATACAAGATGGATCTTTAGCTAAGTAGAGGTTTTCATGCAGAGAAGTTGGCTAGTGGGAGGGAAGTATGTTTTAGGTACATAAAGTGCTCTCAGCAAAATCAGGAGTGTAAAGGAGTGTGCTGGATTCAGGGGACAGTGAGATTCACATTGCGTGTGGTGTACAGCTGAGAGCAGAGAAATCAACCAGTAGCCATTGCTTGGGATGTAAAGTCTCTGGAAGATTATGCTTACATGTGTGTAAGCTGACCTCTTAGGTGAGGGGCAGGTGCGGTCCATTAACTTACGTGTGGAATTCTAATTGGAAGCCCAATTAGACAGGGTGCCTAATTGCTGTGCTTTGAGATACTCAAACCATCAGAGTATTGAACATGTTATTTCACTTTCACAATCATGTACATAAACTCTGAGGCCTTGAACATAAATGCCTTTGTTATATACTGATTAAATAAATAGCCTTTCTTACATTTCAAGGCCGCCATTTGTGTATGCTGCATTTGATTGTCTTTTAATTAACTTTTGCTTTACTGACCATAAATTAGAAAGATCAATTTGATTATTCTTACAAGTAGTGTCTTAATGGAAGGCTCTCAGCATTTTAGACAAGTAGACCTAGTCAAGTTGCTTTGTGCAACCTGAGTGCAACTTTGAGTTCCAGACTGCTTCTGTGGAAAGTGGAGATAATATACTTAACACCTGTTGTGATGTGCAAGTGAAGAAATGAGTGTACATAAATGCCTAAGAAAAGGCATCATTGTTGGTATTATTTCAGTAGTAATGTGTCGTATGCCACGATATCAGAACTGGAAGGAGATGACTTACTGGTTTATCAGTGTCTTCATTCATTCATCAATTTAACATATATTTATTGAATATTATCTATTTATCAAGGACTGTGATAAATTTTACTGGTAAAGCCTATAATATAACACTAATATGAGCTCATTCCTTGTGAAGGCATGTACATTAGTTTTTGTGGCTGCTGGAACAAATGACTACAATCTTAGTGGCTTAAAATAATGCAAGTTTATTATCTTAACAGTTCTATAAGTTAAAAGTCCAACATGGATCTCACTGGGCTAAAATCAGCAGAGCTGCCTTTTGTTCTAGAAGCTCTAGGGGAGAGTCTGTTTCCTTGCCTTTCCCACTTTTTAGAGGCTGCTCCTATTCCTTGGCTCATGGTCCTGTCTTCTATTGTCAAAGCCAGTAACTTGGCATCTCTCTGACCATTCTTCTGTTGCCACATGTCTTTCTGACTCTGATCTCAGTCAGAAAAGATTCTTTGAAGGACATATATTAAGTTGGACCCACCGTAACATTACAGGATAATTTCCCCATCTCAATGTCCTTAAGCATAATCACAAATGCCAAGTCTCTTTTTTCATGTGAGGTTACATATTGCCATGTTGCAGAGGTTAGGATGTGGATCTCTTTGGGGAAACAGTATTCTGCCTACCACAGGAAATATACTATGAACAACAAAATACGGGCAAATAAATGTGAATAAGTAGTGTGACTTATTGATAAGAGTTAGGGACTAAGCAAAGCAAATTAAAAGGAATAGGGAGTTCCAGGGAGGACAAGGGATTGTGATTTGTCTGGGCAGTTCAGAAAGTCCTCACTGATAAGGTGACATTTGAGTGAACACTTGAATTGGGTTTAAGCAGCAATTATTTAACAAACCTACATTGCTAAGACTAAATGCTTTTGTCACCTCCACAAATTCATCCTAACCCCAAGTTAACGACATTAGGAGGTGAAGCCTTTGTTAAGTGATTAGGCCATGAGGGCAGATTCCTCGTGAATGGGTTTAGTGCTCTTACAAAAGCGAACCCAGAGAGATCCCTTGCCAGGTGAGGACACAATGAGAAGATAGCCATCTATGAACAAGAGTTCTTATCAGATACCGAATCTGATGGCTCCTTGATCTTGGACTGTGAGAAATAATTTGTGTTTTTTATAAACTACCCTACCTATGGTATTCTGTTATAGCAGTTCGAGCCGGCTGAGACATATTTTCTTGAACATAAAACGCACAAAGTATAGTTATTCACTAAACATTGATAAAAGGCCAAGCCATTTCTTAACACATGTGCCTTGAGGTAGGATACAAATCATGCATTGAGATTTTTTTTCTTTTCTTTTCTTTAACGTGGACCAAGAAACTAAAGATATTGATGAAAGCAATTTGAATTCTTAATCTTCTGGATTTTGACAATTTTCTCCCAATTTTTTATAGTTGTTTCTATAGCAGATTTTTTGTTAACTTTCTTCTTTTCATACTCATTTCGTTGGTTTATAGAAAATCAGTTTGACTAAATTAAGTAATTTGCAATAACAATTACAACTATAAGGGGAACAAGTTGAATAGACCTCTGATAACCATGCCATTCAAATAATGGGAGAAGTATACGGGTATTTTAGACAGTAGACTATTGGCTCTGGGTAAGGGTGCCACAGGAAATAGCTCTGTAGTTAATGGAGAAAATGAGAGGTATCATTGCCTTATCTGATGTGTTAATTAAATGATGGTCTCTTATGAAAGCTCTTACAGCATCACTAACCTGAATTCAATCAGCCTTCATATCTATATTTTCATTATTTTAAAAATTTGATGAAAGGTTTAATGGGTATGAGATAGAAATATGAGTTGTTGTAGTGTAAAGATAGTTGAAGTTACAGAATTAAGTGTATACAATATTTATTCCAAGAGGCTTTCTATTTAAATGGTTCAGATGATGCCCTTAGACAACTTAATAAAAGAAAGAATTTTCAGCTTTTATTTTAGATATAGGGGTACCTGTGTAGGTTTGTTACATGGTTATATTGTACTCAGGAGTTAGTTTTTCAACCCATGCTCTTCTGCCTCTCTTGCCCCTCTAGTAGTGCACAGTGTCTATTATTTCCATGTTTATGTCCATGTGTGTTCAATGGTTAGTTCCCACTTGTGAAAGAGAACATGAAATATTTGGTTTTCTGCTCCTACATTATTTCATTAAGGGTTACAGCCTCCAGCTCCATTCATGTTGCTGCAAAGGACATGAATTCATTCTTTTTTATGGCTAAGTAGTATTCCATGATGTATATTTACTATATTTTTTTATTCGGTCCACCACTGATAGGCAACTAGGTTGATTCCATGTCTTTGCCATTGTGAGTAGCATGACAGTGAACATACAAGTACATGTGTCTTTTTGGTATAATTATCTATTTTCTTTTAGGCATATGCCCAGTAATGAGATTGCTAGGTTGAATGCTAGCTCTGTTTCAAGTTCTTTGAGAAATCTCCAAACTGCTTTACACAGTGTTTGAACTAATTTACATTTCCATCAACAGTGTATAAGCATTCCTTTTTCTATGCAGACTTGCTAGCATCTGTTATTTTTTTGACTTTTTGATAATAGCCATTCTGACTGGTGTGAGATGGTATTTCATTGTGGTTTTGATTTGTATTTCTCTAACGATTAGTGACATCGAGCATTTTCTTCACATTTTTTTTTGGCTGGTTACATCGTATTTCTTCTCTCCCACTGAATCACTCAGCCTTGTGCAAGTTACTCTCTCTGTTCCCTAGTTTTTTAAATCTGGAAATTGGGAATGATAATAGAACCCTCATAGGGTTGTTATGAATCTCAAGTAAGTTAAATCTAGTAAACGGCTTAGAAGAGTGCATGGTATGTGGTGATCCAGCAGGAAGTGTGAGCTACACGTGTCTGGAGTTGTGGAAAATATTGTGTATATAGAGACCAAAAAAGGTCATCTTCTTAGTTTACTTATAATCCAGTGGTGTGCTGGTAATACAGATCTCATGGATATCGTAAGCATAAGAATTATTTCAGAAGTTCATGAAAAATATGTATGTTATCCTTTTGAAAACACTTGCTCAATAAGATGGGAAGGGGCCATAGGAAACACTATTATTAATAAGCACTTCAGGTGGTCAGAGGGCCACTGTAGAGAAGCAGTGATCTAGTCGTCCTTAGATTAAAGTTCAGTTCTTTAACATTGGGTGCTCACTTTTTGTGTGTGTATATTTCCGTTTCTGTGTACCACGTGGTTAGTAGTGGCAGCTTAAGGCCCCAATATATCAACTGGGAAAAGTCCAAAATAATTTTAATTAAAAAAAAAACTTTAAAAATATCAAAGAACAGAGAAAGAATCAAGAAATAAATGAGCCACAAGTCCAGAGAGAGATAATTATTTCAATGTGAGATGACACGTGTTTCCCTTGGAGACTTTTCCAATTCTGGATGTGTGAGGAGGGCCAGGCTTGGCCAGAGAGGCTTTGTTAGGGACAAGAGAAGCTAGTTGAGCTTTAGTGTCAGGCAAGGACCTGGGACATCTACCGAATTATAGGGCTGTGCGGACAGCTAGGGAAATGGAGGATGAAGGCAAGGCCAAAAACATGTAAAGGCAGGATAAATTTTTCCACAATATTGCAGTACTTAGGAGGAATCCCACTCCAATTACAAATTATATAATTGGTCTCCTTAGGAAGTTTGGTGAGAGAGGTTAAAGTCTCTAAAGGGCAGAATTGTTTCTTCCACACAGATTTTTAGGGCTAGGAAGAAAGGTGGAACTAGAGTGAGAAAGAGAAAATTATCAGAAATATTAAAAATATTTAGACACAGAAATATTGAAAGTAAAATGATTTTTTAAAAAATGGAGCATGCAAACACTAACTGAAGAAGTATAGCTATAAAAATTTTAAAATAAACTATAGGCAAGAATCACTATTAGAGAAAAAAATATTTCAAACTGAAAGAGAAGTCAATCCCATGGTATACTGGCATCAAAAATCTGTGTTCACCAATAATATAGCTTTAAAATATCTTAAGCAAAAATTAATAGAACTAAAAGAAAAACTAGAGGAGTACATAGTCATATCTGAGATTTTAACACATTTTTCTCAACAGTTGATTTTTTTTAAATAATAAAAAATCCACATCCTACTTTGCATTCAATTTTTTAGCATAGAATTATGTGTTACAAAGTCATTCGGCTCCTTGTTAAATACCTCACTACTTTTTTGAGGTAACCAAATGCTCTCAAATCTAACTAGTGACTTAGATTTTATTAGGTAGTGGTTCCTGGAAACGAAAGTACAACAATAATACACGTCCTGTCTAAGAACATTCAGCAAGTTAGTGTTTGATCTGGGTCATGAGTTCTGGTCTCAAGACTCATCATTCAATTAAATATTCTCTGAATGAATTATAAATCTTATCTGACTAGATTAAATACTCCCTGAGGGTAGGAACTTTCTTTTGCCCTTTTTGCAATATATACCTTTAGAAACCTCATATATTACTGAATACTTCAGTGGGAATGGAGAGTGGTTCTGGTGGGGAAAGATTAAACAGATAAGAAAAAGCACTACCTTTTTATCCAATTGGGTTTCAAAGTACTCTGGCTGCGTACCCCCAGGAAACTCACTCAAACTCTCAGAGCCTCACTTTTCTCAATTTTAGTGTAAGTTGAAAAGCTGCGCTATTTGAAGAGCCCATATGGTAAAGGGGCATAACATGTATTAAATACATAGTTCCTGATCAATATTTACTGTTTAATTGAAAGACATAAGAAGAGTTAACAATAATTATGAAATAAAAGACTTTAAAATCATTTACTGAGGAAGATTGTACAAACACGTATCAGTCAAAAGTAGACAAATGGTAAATTCAACATGTTATTTGTTAGAAAACAGCACCCAGTTTTATGCAGCAGTCCATTATAAAAAACGACACACTTTTTATGTAAATGGGTTTTAGGCAGACTTACATTTTTTAATACCGTAAAATTGTTCTCTTATTCAAAGTTTAAAATGGCTCCTTATGAGACCATTAATAAATATTTCTCTCTTGTTAAGAGTGATATTTTTAAGCTCTTCTTGTCCAGAAAGCAGAGACCAACATGATAATAAGTGAGAGCACAAGCATATTTTCTCTTTAAGATATCTCTGGTCATAGGACAGGCTCATTAATGTTGTCATAGCAACCATTCCCTCACAGGTTACATGCTTGTGAGCTTTTACTAAGATGCAAATTCTCGATTAGACAAAGCAAGCTTACTCTGAAATGGCATGTCAACTTCCAAGGGGGAGTAGGGTGCTCTGACGATTTTATTTTTTCCATATGCAATGTACTATTTAAAGAGCTTACTTCTTTGTTTTCCCTTATATGTTAACTCCTTTTGTCCAAAAGGCATTTTGTCCAAAAAGAGAAAGAAGACAGATTAAAATGGGATCTCAATAGAAGCTCTCCTTTCACATTTATTTGCCTCCTGATATCACCTGTCATATCATCCCTTGATAAGCCAGTGCAGATAAAAATGTTCATAAGTCAGTCTAAAACATATTTAACATAAATTTACTCTTGAAGTTTTCTTTTCATCTTCGAGCTACCCTCCTTTGATTGTTCAACTTGTGTCTACACCCTTTTCTATGCCATTATGAGAATTATAGTCCAGAAATCAAGGAAGTTGGAGTGAGAAAGCCAGGCTTGACTCAGTACCTTGGAGTTGGATGTGGAGGTTGATCCTCTCCCCTCCAATCTACAAGCCTTGACTTTGGCCCATAGAGGATGTTGTTTCCTCTCCCCATAGAGCTAATGAGGACAAAAAATGGAAACTAGGGCATTTGATGAATAATTCATGTGATTGTTGAAGTTTCCAAAGATGCAGATGGAAGTGGGGACAGGCATTAGGATGGTAAAGCAGATGCTAAAGTAAACAATAAATTAAGGAGAGTGGTTGGGGTATCAAAAGAACACAAAGAGGAGGTAATAGGTGTAAAAATGAGAATAAATGCTTCAAAGGAACTAGGCTTTTGGAGAAGGAAGGTAGGAGAGAAAGTTATAATGGGGCAATGAGAAGCAAGGCAAATATTTTCCCCATCCATAGCCCACCTTTAAAGTGGCTGCTAACAGAGCATTATGATGGTAAATGATGATGGATAATCAAGGGTGCTTTGTCCTCTGACGGATAGTGAGGTGACAGGTATGTATGATGGGTTGCTTGGAGATCTCAAGTGAAACTTACGTGAGGCTAAATGTGTTTCAGTAGCCAGGAACATGGAGTCGTTGAACTTCTGAGAGTGCATGTTCCTGCCTGATGGTGGGGTACACATGCCATTATGAGAAACCCTATATTGTGGAGGTTTATAAAGTTTTTTCTCCTTGTATGTAATTATTTATTACCAGAATCCTGAAGGGAATGAGTGGAAAATGGTAAGACTTGGCATCCTGTATTCAAATTATTCTTAGTAATATGACCTTAGGTCATTTAATTGTTAGGATCTTCAGAAAATGTACTATTATAATCTAGAGAGAGATAAAACTACAGTTGACTGCCATGCACTTATTTGCATTCACCAAATATTGTCTCATTTGATGAAAAACTAAAGCTCAGAGAATTAAAAGCTCCAGGACTCTCACTCCTGTATGAGTATCCTTCCTCTTTTAATAGAGTTTCAGCTAACAAAGGACTAGACTGGAAATTGGGAGATCTAGACTTTAGACTTACGGGAACTCCTAACTAACTAAATGAGTGACCTTTGGGGGAAAAAACCTCTCTGTGTCTTAGTTTCTCCATGTTTCTCCATCTATACTGTAGAGATAATGGAATCAATATCATGAAATTGGCCATATTGCCCAAAGTAATTTACAGATTCAACACTATCCCCATCAAGCTACCTATGAACTTCTTCACAGAACTGGAAAAAACCATCTTAAATTTCATATGGAACCAAAAGAGAGCCTGCATAGCCAAGTCAATTCTAAGCAAAAAGAACAAAGCGGGAGGCATCACGCTACCAGACATCAAACTATACTACACGGCTACAGTAATCAAAACAGCATGGTACTGGTACCAAAACAGAGATATAGACCAATGGAACAGAACAGAGGACTCAGAGGCAGCACAACATATCTACAACCATCTGATCTTTGACAAACCTGACAAAAACAAGCAATGGGGAAAGGATTCCCTGTTCAATAAATGGTATTGGGAAAACTAGTTAGCCATATGCAGAAAGCAGAAACTGGACCCCTTCCTCACACCTTACACTAAAATTAACTCCAGATGGATTAAAGACTTAAATATAAGACCTAACACCATAAAAACCCTAGAAGAAAATCTATCTAGGCAAAACCATTCTGGACATAGGCATAGGCAAGGACCTCATGACCAAAACACCAAAAGCATTGACAACAAAAGCCAAAATAGACAAATGGGACCTAATCAAACTCCACAGCTTCTGCACAGCAAAAGAAACAGTCATTAGAGTGAATCGGCAACCAACAGAATGGGAAAAAATTTTTGCAGCTTACCCATCTGACAAAGGGCTGATATCCAGAATTTACAAAGAACTAAAACAGATTTACAAGAAAAAACATAAACAAACCCATTCAAAAGTGGGCGAAGGATATGAACAGATACTTTACAAAAGAAGACATACATGAGGCCAACAAACATATGAAAAAATGCTCGTCATCACTGGTCATTAGCGAAATGCAAATCAAAACTACATTGAGATACCATCTCGCGCCAGTTAGAATGGCGATCATTAAAAAAATCTGGAGACAACAGATGCTGGAGAGGATGTAGAGAAATAGGAACACTTTTACACTGTTGGTGGGAGTGTAAATTAGTTCAACCATTGTGGAAGACAGTGTGGCGATTCCTCAAGGACCTAGAAATAGAAATTCCATTTGACCCAGCAATTCCCATTACTGGATATATATCCAAAGGATTATAAATCGTTCTACTATAAGGACACATGCACACGAATGTTCACTGCAGCACAGTTTACAATAGCAAAGACCTGGAACCAACCCAAATGCCCATCGATGATAGACTGGACAGGGAAAATGTGGCACATATACACCATGGAATATTATGCAGCCATCAAAAACGATGAGCTCGCATCCTTTGTAGGGACATGGATGAACCTGGAAACCATCATTCTCAGCAAACTGACACAAGAACACAAAATCAAACACCGCATGTTCTCACTCATAGGCGGGTGTTGAACAATGAGAACACATGGACACAGGGAGGGGAGCACTACACACTGGGGTCTGTTGGGGGGAAATAGGTGATGGACAGTGGGGGTGGGGAGTTGGGGAGAGATAGCATGGGGAGAAATGCCAGATATAGGTGAAGGGGAGGAAGGCAGCAAATCACACTGCCACGTATGCACCTATGCAACAATCTTGCATGTTCTTCACATGTACCCCAAAACGTAAAATGCAATTAAAAAAAAGTGGGGAAAAAAATATATGTATATGCTGATCCTTCTTCCTATAAATGTGCAGAGTCAGGTGCTGATGCATATGAGAATGCTTTGGAAATTAATTACTTCTTATAAATGTTCTATCCATTTTCTCTCTTGGAGGTAGGATGAGCACTGAAAGTAAGAATAACTTTGATCTACATGCTTTGTAAACTTTGGTTTACATAACTTTGGTCTATACATCAGCATCACATTTAGAATAGTGTACTGACATAATGATGGGTTGCAAGCTACTGTTTTGGAGGCATTTGTCTGGTGGCTAACACTTCTAAGAGATGGCTACATTTTAAGTCACAAGATGAGCCTGTAGAACAACTCTGCCATTTCCAAGTTTGGATTAATTATTTAATTCCTCTGAACCTCTAGACTGTTACCTGTATGTAAAGTAGAAATTTTGATGTATACTCTCCCTCTTTTGTAGGAATATTGTGAAAATCAAATATAATGTATATTAAAGTCTCTTGTTAACCATGGAAAGAAACCATTTCTAGTGGATTTGATGAGGTCTATAGGTGGAATGCATGATTTATTGTTTTTATAACCTTAGTGACTAGTAGGCAGTATGTTCCACAGCAAGAATTCAAGAAAAGCTTGTAGAAATAAATTGTGACTCTGATTTTGTGATGTGACCATAGGTCATTTAATTGTTAGGATCTTCAGGGAACATACTATTATAATCTAGAGGGAGAGATAAAACTACAATTGACTTCTGTGCACATATTTGCAATCACCAAATATTGTCTCATTTGATGAAAAAACTAAACTTAGAGAATTAAATGCTCCAGGAATCTCACTCCTGTATGAGTATCCTTCCTCTTTTTAATAGAGTTTCAGGTTTTCTTTCTCTGTTTCCATATGAGCTTAGCTCCAAGACCAGTCATGAAATGTACAGTGTGAGTTCCATTCTGTTCCTGGGCCCTCTGATCCCCAGAGCTATGCTTCACTTCTCTTTTCTCTCCTTCCTCACCCCACCCTGCTACCCACCTAATTCAGAATGAAGTCTGAAGTCTTTATCCCAGTGTTATTTTTTAAATACCCCAGATGATTACTGCATCACTGAAAAGATCTGCTGGGACCCATGTATCTATCACATTACAAATATGTATATACTGAAAAGGCTGACAAGAGATGGGACTAATGTACAGACTTAGATTCCATTCCTTTAAATCAGTTTTAAAATATACTTTTTGTTAATTTTATTCCAAAAGTGGTTTGCTTTAGATCAAATTCTTACATGGAGATATTAAGACTTTGTGAAGTTTTAATATCTTTAATATTTATATGTTTCTGATCAACAGACTTTTTTTCTTACAAAAATAAATAAAAAATACAACAGCAACAAGCAGATTTTGTCTACAAGTGGTTGAAGGACAGTGCTATTTTGAGCTCACTTGGAGAAAGAAGAGGCAGAGAGGCAAACACCAGCAAGTAAACAATGGGCATAAAATGGATTTTTTTCAAATGACAGTACTTAAGTCTTTACATGAGCAAATGTCAGTTACCTGGAGAATGGAGGCCATAGTTACAGATTGGAACATGGGAAAAGCAACATCTGTGAGGCAGGGCAGAGATGAGAGAGGCAGCCAAGGACCTGGAAATAAGGTTTGGTCACAGTTCAGTCAACCATGGGTTTGAATAATGTTCTTAGGCATCTGTGCTTGTCTACAAAGGAACCTCTTAGAAGGTCTTGCTTTTGCTTCATTATGTGTGCCTTGCATAGCTGACTTAGGGACAATGCTCTGCATTTGACTCTTACCCAACATAAGGCCATAGTTCGTTTTGGAGTGGAATCCTCCTCTTTCCTTTGATAAGTGATTGAAATAAGACAGTCATGGGAGTTTACGCTGATGTCATAATGGCACATTATGTTAGCATTCTTCTTCCATGTCTCTTTTCATCCCTTCTTTTTAGCTTCCACTAATTCTTCCTCCTCTACCTTCTCTTCCTTTTCCTTCTTTTTTTCCTCCTTCTCTTGCCTCTTCTCCTCTTCTTCTTCCTCCTCCTTTCCCTGTTTCTCATCCTCCTCTTCCTCTTTTGAGAGTAAAGAGGGAACAGGCAAGTTCAAATGAGTGAGAGGCATAGAAAAACCTCTTATCTTAATTTTCCAAGTAAACATATGACATATGACTCTGATCTGGAAAAACAGTGGCAAATGAACAAAGTAATGTAACAGGCCATGAGAGGAAGTTGCTGAAGCCCTAGGCATGAAAATGAAAGTAGAATTAGGCACCAAAATTTAATGAAAGATTATGTAGAAGGTTAGAGCTCCAATTAAAAACGGATAAGATTTTGTAAAGAAAAAAGTAAAAACAATCTCTATTCCAGTTAAGATATTTTTAGCTTAAAAAGATATTACTCAATTTATTTAAATAAAGGAATGCATTACTTTACACAAAAGGAAGTCCAAAAATAAAATAGTGCCAAATAAAAATTGCACTAACCAGAGTTTGAGGCAAGGAAGATTTTTTTCAAGACTATGGCAACAGGAAAGAGAGAAAAGACTCAACTCCACTGAAACAAAGAGCTGGAAGGCTTTTAAACTCTGGGTTGAACTCATGGAAAAGTACTGAAAGACATTGGAGGGGAAATTGACCAACATGATTAGACTCTCTGAGTTTGGTAATTGTCCCTTATTGTAGTTAGGCTCCTACTCTCCCACAGAAACTGGGAGATAGGGTATTACCTTTTTGATGATTATATTTCAAAGGCATGGTACCTAGGTCCTTGAAAAAAAAATTCCTATATTATAAAACGGTCATGAGGCTGGGAGAAAATTGACATCACAAAGGACAGAAATAATTTCCAATTGCAAGTTTTCTAAAGTAAATCTAAGAAAAGATCTCAGGGACCTATAGTCAAGAAGAAATACGCCTGAAGTTTAGTAAAACTCAGGGGACTTCTCAGGCTGTCTTGGTCAATAGTTTTGGGACTGATTTAATTCAGAGTGGTAACCTTAAAGAAGCTGAGTGGTTTTATCTTTGCTCAAATTCACTTTAGAATATAAAGTGAGGAGTTGTTTAATGCTCATATAATGGAAAGACAACGGTAACTGGCATCAGGCATTGTTGGACATAGATATTTGAGTTTCATCAGAAATCTTTTTCTTTATCTTTTGTTTATCTTTTTATTCCATTTTTTAGGTTTATTCTCAGACAGGCTTTTCTCTCCTTATGGCAAGATTCTCATTATTAATTCTAGAATTACATCCTTTCCATCTGCCATAACTTCAGAAAGAGTATCTCATTCTCGATAATTTTACCAAAAAATCTCATATGATTTACACTTTTCAGCTTGGACTATGTGTCTGGCTCTCCATCTCTTAGGCCAGGGGAATAGAAAATATTCATTTTCTCAGGCTAGGCATTATATGTCCCTTAAATGAGAAGATGAGTTCTTTCCCAACCAGATTGGGTGGTTTTCAAAGGGAAAATCATCATGCTTTACTAGAAAAGGGCAAAATACATGCCAGGTAGGCTAAAACAAGATTATTGAGTCAGGATTTCTTTCATTCCTCTTCCCACTTCTCTTCAGGGAATAAGCAGAATGGAGCTATGCTGAAGGTAGGAACTGAAACTGTAGAACCGAGGACCAAATAACCAGGATCGTTCCATCATTATTGACAGATAATGTTCCTGAAAGATAAATTACTGGGATTGCATAATCAGATGTATATTGCAGTTCTTTCTATACTAGAATGGCATCATCAAACTAACTTGATGACTCTAGCATAATTAGTGTCCTTCCCTTACCGCTGTTAAGATTTCATACTCCTCAAATATTTCTGTGCCGATATACTTGGTTCCATGTTGACTTTTCTGGAAGAGAGAGATTGTGACCTATCTTTTGCTGTCACGTCTCAGAGATTCCTACCTGGTTCTTGCCCACCAGTTTAGCTGTCTGCATTTAATATTGAGAATAACTCTAGTTAGGGCTCTCTACCTTGATTTGAAAATTCTCTCTTCATGAACATTTGACTTTCCATTTTTGGCTTTTTACCTGTACTCCTTCTTTTTTCTTTACCCTGGATTGACAACTTTCTATTGAATGGGCTGACTACTCAGTTCTAATCTTGTATAGTCCAAGCCCAAAACACTGCTTCTCAACTCTTACCTTGGTTCTTGGTACTGCAATTTACAGGCAAATCTACAGTACACTGTAATCAGCCCATTAGACATTACTTCTCAACTGGGTCTCAGTGGCCCTAGATTTTTATTTTCTGGCAATTAAGATAAGACAGAATGCAACAGGGAGATTAAATTAGTTTCCTAATTGTATGATAATATATTTCTAATTTTTAAACTGTAAGTTGGATTTCTATTCATATATCACTTTCTGTTGAGTTTGGTTCATTGACAGAGAGAAGTGTCTTTACAAAGGAAATATAGCTTTTGAGCTGAACAATGCAGTCTCCCCAAACTGCCTGGCCATGGGAAAATTACTCAACATCTCTGAGTTTTGGTTTTGTCATCTAACAGCAAATGATAAAGGCTACTTCTCAATGTTGTGGGAATTACGGAGGCAATTCAATGCATAGCATATTCAATAAATGCTCTTCATATGGTTGTATGCTGTATTTTAAAAATATCCTAAGAAAGGTTTAGGTACAGATTCTGAAGTATGATGACAGCACCAAGATAATTCTATTGTGTAAGACTCTGAGTAGGCTTATTCTCTTTCAAAATTTCCCAGGCATATTGGTATGCCACAAATGGATAACAGATGTCCTTTCAATTCTCGTTTGCCTCCAGGCAGTTGAACAGAATCTTGGGGTCATTGAAGTTCCCTGGGTGGTTTGGCATCATTCAAAAACAGATTCACCCATTTACTCTACTGTACCATACAGATATTTTTATGTATTATATGTGTCATGATGTGAAATAGTTTGGAAAGCAATGCTGTACATTATTTCTCTTCAGATGCAACAATCCTATATATGAAATGTATGACACATAAATATGAGAAAATGAATGCTAAAGTCCAGAAGGCTTAGTAAATTGCTGAAAATTGATCTAATTCCTGAAGAACAAGCAATATTCAACATACCATGAGAAAAGAGCAGAAGCAGAAAATTTTAAAGCCGAGGAACAGGTAAGTTTATTGGCTGTGCTTGTTGCAGTACTTAACACTAGCTGACACAGTGGCTTGTGCTTTTTGTCGTTGTTGATTCCATTCATACTGTGTATAATGTAAGGTAGAGGCCAGGCACAGTGGCTCACACTTGTAATCCCAGCACTTTGGGAGGCCGAGGCAGGTAGATCACTTGAGGTCAGGAGTTCAAGACCAGTCTAGCTAATATGGTGAAAACTTGTCTCTACTAAAAATACAAAAATTAGCCTAGTGTAGTGGCTTATGCCTGTAATTCCAGCTAATATGAGGCTGAGGTGGGAGAATCCCTTGCCCTGAGGAGGTAGAGGTTGCAATGAGCTGAGATGGTGCCACTGCACTCTAGCCTGGGCCACAAAGCAAGACTGTCTCAAAAAAAAAAAAGGAAGGGAGATAACTACCCTCCGTCTTGTAGCTTTGCCATTTGGAAACACATGGCTTCCAAGTTTGCATATGTAGTGCAGAGGTGGTGGGAGGATTTAAGAGAAATTGTAAGGAGTCAGGCCTGACTTATGCCATAGCTCCCATATACCATTGGCCAGAACTCAGTCCTATCACTTCAGTCTAACTGCAGAGGAGATTTGGGAAACGTAGACTTCCTATGTGACTAGGAATAGAAAATGTTGTGTTAAACACATAATATTGTCTATGCCATAATAATTTTCAGAATCATCTATATGGAAATCCTAATTATCAGCAAAAGTTGATTAGGAGCAAGGTGTCATGAGACAGAGAATGATCTGGGAGTCCCAAGGCCAGAGCCATAAATCAATACAGGCTAACATGTCCTTCATCACTAAAGAGTATAAAAGATGAGAATCCACATGTCCGCTTGTCAAGGTGAAGACTGAGTCTCTATTGGTTCCCACGACCTGTTCTGACTCTGTTGGTCAGCTAATACCTTTATTTAGCCACATCATATGTATGCACTTAGTAAAAGTGGTAGGGGGTGGTTTCATAGAAATATTAGATGCTTCCTTGGGAGAGTATCAGGGGTTCTTGGTCAAACTTTATGGACAGTTCTTTTAACAGTCAAAGGAGAAAAGGCTGCAAGTGTTGCTGCTATCTTGATTGTGAAAGGACGAACTATGTGTTAGGCAAAAGAGGACCATCTGCATTCTTAGATTGTGAGGATTCACCAAAAAAAAAAAAAATTGAGCAGTGTTGTCATCTTGTTTGTCAAACTATGCCTTTGGTAGATGAATCTGGCTTTTCCTGACGCCACTGCAAACTGTGCTTGTTGTAGCCCTAGGTTGCCCCTGCAAACTAGGTTAAGATGTCTCTCTTCTGTGTCTGCATTGTACTGAAAACTTTTTGGTGCTAATATCTGTTTTGTGTTTCCCTCATCCACTCTAATGAGCTTATCCTGGACTCAGACTAGTCTGATTTGTTTTTCTATCACCAGTGTTTTACATATTGCCTCATAGCAGCATATTTAGGGAGCACAAGTTCTTAAAACTATTTATTTATAAAGCCACCTCTACCATTCTCCTCATCAAACCAATCTGGTTGTCAGTTCAACTGTTTTGTGAAATGGGTATTCCTGAACCTGAGCCCTAAAAGAAGCTAAGTAACCTCTGAATCATCAAAGAGATTCAATTATACTCAATCTATATTTTAATGGCTTATATGTTGATTATATACGATTATTTAAAAATTGTTCCTCTGTATGAGGATATTCTAAGTAAGACATCCTGTTCTTAAACTATCATTATCTCTTCATGTTGATTTAAGAAATCTGTTTGAATAGGTGAGAAGGCCACAGGGAAACCAAATAATTCTCAACAGTTTCATGCATATTTATAAACAAAAATTAAGTATGGAGACTGACCATACAGTCTTTTTTCTAAGAGTAACCTAAGTCTTAGAAGATTTCAGTGAGATATGGAAAGGAAGTAAAATGTTTTGAGTGCCTGCAATACTCTGGGAATATGCTAGGCAGTTTACATCTATTTTTGTTTTCAAATCTTCTAACAACCTGCAGAGTTGACATCAATATTCCCATTTTACAGATGAAGAAATTAAAGCTCAGAGGAATGAGGTCTATTGTCCAAGGCAAACATCCAGGAAATGATCTGTAGGACTCTGAAGTTTGTAAATCAACATTTCATGTGACAAAAGCATATTTGAGTCTTGAGTATGGTTAAGACAACACCTTTTGTAAATATCTGAAACTAACTTATCCATAATTCAGTAGCCAATTTTCTACCCTCCCTTCTTCCTTTCCTTCTGATCCTTCTGTGCCATTCTAATTAATTGGCATTGCTGGAGTCTGCCCCTTGGGGATTTGCCTCACCTTGAATGGCCTGTATGCAAAGCACCTCTCAGCACGAAAAGATCAACTTATAAATGTTTCTATGGCAACCATTGACTCCCAAAGATGGCTTAGTTCCTCCTTTGACCATACAGTTGCAAACCTGAAAAACAGATTACTTTTTAAAGTTCCATTTTACAGCAAAGTCTACCTACCAATGATGAGCAGCTAATATTTAAAAAAATAATAGTCAGTTATGCAACCTCTGCTGATTGTTGCCAATGGAAATCAAGGAGCTTAGAGCTATACTCTTCCTCAACCCTTAGCTCCTCTGCCAATAGATTTTTTTTCAGACTATTTTCACCTGGAGGGGCCTTAATGGCACAATTTTTGTATGCAACTGAGAAAAACAAAATATAATAGTGTATTTCAAATAAAATCATATTCTCACTATGACTTGCCATATCTTTGCCTGAACAACCAGAATGTTTCTATAGTATCAGTGCTGTATTACACAACTGAGTATATTTTTTCTTTCAAAAAAAATTTTAAGTGGTATTTTTTTTAAAAGAAAGCTGCCTTTTCTCTCTTTTTACTTGACAAATAATTTAATCTATATCTAGTGTGAAAATTCAAGGAGTAGTTGCTTTTAAAGTTGCAATTAAAAAAATCCAAACACTTGAAAATGTGTTCCCTTAATGATTTAAAACACTATAGGGTCATTTTTTTTCTGAACAAAATATTGGAAAAAATTGTCACATAATGTGGTAGTGAGAGAAAATATTTGTGCTGAGGATTATCTAGGAAAATATCGGGAAAAATGTTCTCCTTTTATCAGAAAAGTAAGAAGACATGTTGTAAGCACTGAAACAACTTTTTTACAGAAGAATTATAATGAGACTTAGGCAGGTGATTTGCAGGTAAGTCCCCACATACCCATGAAACTTCTCCTTCATTGGTCATAGCCCTGCCTACAGGCTACAGGGCATTAAAAACAGGACTATAGGAGGAAACACAAAAGGTCTTTGAGAAATTTACAGTTCATTTAAGGCCACAAGGTGAGCATATCTAAAGCATTCAGAGAACAGGGTCTACCAGAGGAAAGAAGGTAATTATGAGTGATGTTATGATGGCCTCATGAAGCTCCTGTGGGAATAGGGATAATTTTCCTTTTCTATTACTGAACTGAATTTCTTTTATTTAATGGCAGCAATCTTGATTTTTCTATCTAGCCTACATTTTCTCAGTCACTTTGGGGACTTCTTGTCAGTTACGTATTTCCCTCCTTCCCCTTCTCCCTTTCTCCCTAGTTGATGTAAGTAATGGGGGCTTTTTGCGAGATCATGGCACTGAAAGAGTATAGAGACAGGAGACGGATCGACAATGCTTCAGTCCACAGCTGGCATCTGCTAGCATGCATTAGCTTGTTTGTCCTTGGCTGTCATGTCCCTTTCATAGTTGCAGTTTTTGGAAGGTCCACAGTTTGTTTGGTTTCTGATAACATGATTCGTGCTGCTGGCATACTTATCTCCATTGCCAAACCATTTCCAGAGTGAATTCTTCTCTCTCTCTCTCTTTCTCTCTCTGCCTCTATCCCTCTGTCTTGTCCGTCTAGTTGTAAGAGAGTAGCAAGTTTTACACTTGTACTAGAAAAATTGGATGAAATATAAAACAGCTGTTTTTGATATTGGACAATGAGCAGCATGGGACCAGAATCCCCCAGAGGGAAGAAAAACATACAAGATGATCTCTTTCATGTTCCAACTTTCTGCCTACAGGCTATTATTAGTTTGTGGTGAGGTAGGGGGAACCCAAGCAGAGTACAGTGCTATTGTTGAATTGAAAAGGCAGATGACTGGAGTTTGAGGAGGCTTAGGTGAATCGAATTTGCAGGACAGAATCCAGGAGAAAAGTGAGCTTAGTGAGGAGAATTCAAAAAATCTACACAGAGGTCTTCTTTAGTTTTTGATTAAACGCCAGTCTGTGCGTGTGTTAGATACAGTTTCACAAATATGCATATAAAACAACTTCTGGGGAAAGAAAAATTACCTAAGAACTGTAAGTTCAGTAATTCCCAGGTTTACACAGGAATAGGATCATTTGACTTTTTACATCCAGAAGGGAGAGAACTTGTAAAATATAAAGGACGATTATTAGGAATCCTGGAAGAGTAAGGTCTTAGTATTGGTACTGAATTCCATCTACGGGTAAATCTGCCATCGACTAGACCTAAAATAACTTGAAAACAATGCTTAACAGGAAAAAACTGTTAAGCAAATAAATTAATTGCTTGCTATAACAAAGTCTAAAAGTCTCTCAAAGACTACATCAAAATAGAACACTCCACTATGTAAAAATCACAATATCTGGCATCCAGTCAAAAAATGCTCAACATAGTGAAGGAGCAAGAAATTGTGACCAATAATCAGGAAGGAGAAGACTGTAAAGAAAGTTTCATAAATAACAGAGATGAAACTATTAAGAACAAACAGCTTAAAAGAATGTTTACAGGGATTTTAAAGGAACATGAACCTAAAGGGGAAAGACACGGAAGAAGAAAGAATTTCAAAACAAATGGAGCTTTAAAAGATGAAAAATAACCTCTGAAGTAATAAAATTTTCACCGATTGTGTTAAAATAGATTGGACATTTCAGAAGAAAAGATCAGTGGACTTGAAAGAAAGCAACAAACACTATCCAAAATGAAGAACATAGAGAAAAAAACAAAAACAAAAATAAAGCATATGATCTGCAAACAAAATTAGTTCTCTAACACGCATCCTCTATAACTAGAGCCCCAGAGTGTAAATTTTTCTGTGACTCTAAAACTGTCCCGAAAAATAAAAAGTCTACTAAAAAATAATAAAATGATGGAATAAAATATTTTGTGATAACACTTATCAGAAAGTTGGAATGGCAACATTAATAGCAGACACAGTAGATTTCTGAATATTGACTATTGCCAGAGATAAATAATGACATTTTATAACAATAAAAAGATGAATTCATTATTATGACATAACCTAAATTTGCATGAAATTTATAACAGATATTCAAAATACAATGAAGCAAATATTTGACATAACTGAAAAGAGAAATAGAAAAATTGGGAAATAGAGTTAAAAATTTTAACTGTCCTTTTTCACTAACTGATACAACAATAGTCAGAAAATCAATAGAAATATAAAAGAAATTGTGAACAAACTTGATCTAACTGATATTTACAGATGTCTCCACCCATCAACTGAAGAATACAAATTATTTTATTTACCAAGATAGACCATATTTTGTGCCATAAAACAAGTCTCATTACATTTGAAAGGATTGAAATTATACCGACTAGGTACTCTGACACACTGGGAATTGACTTAGAAATCAGTAATAGAAAAATATCTGGAAACCACACCCCCAACATATCTGGAAATTTAAACAATACATATTTCTAAATAATATATCTGCCAAAGAAGAAATCACATTTTAATGGAAATAAAATAAAGACACTAAATTGTGGGATGCAATATCTTAGTGAGCTTGGGCTGCCATAACAAAATACCATGGACTGGGTGTCTTAAAGAACAGAGGTTAATTTCCTACAGCTCTAGAGGCTGGGAAGCCCCAGATTAAGATCAAAGTTCTGGCTGGTGTGGATGCAATTGAAGTCTTTCTTCCTGGTTTGTGGAGGCAAGTAATGGAGCAAGAGAGAAGCAGCGATCTCTCTTCCTCTTCTTATAAGGCCACTAATTCCATCATAAGAACTGCACCTTCATGACCTAATCTAACTCTAATATTTCTCAAAACACCATCTCCAAAGGCCATCATGTTGTGAACTGAGAATTCAACATATAAATTTTAGGTGTACACAAACATTTATTTCTTAACATGCAGCTAAAACATTGCTTAGTTCTCCTCTCTCAAAAAAAGTTATTGAGAAATTTTTCATCATCCGATAATAAAACTCTGTTCCCACTAAATAAAAATTCACCATTTCCTTTCTCCTTAGACCCTGGTAACTGCTGCTCTGCTTTCTGTCTCTAAGAATTTGAATATTCTAGGTACCTCATAAAGGTGGAATCATACAATATTTGTCCTGTTGCATCTGGCTTATTTTACTCAGCATAATGTCTTCAAAGTTCATCTATATTGTAGCCAAATTTCATTCCTTTTTAAGGCTGAATAATATCCCATTTGGTATTGACATGCCAAATTTTGTTTGTCCACTTATTCATTGGTGGAAATTTAGGTTGTGTCCATTTTTTGGCTATTGCAAATAATCTTGCTATGAACATTAATGTGTAAATGTCTGAGACACTGATTTCAATTTTTTGGGTATGTACTCAGAAATAAAATTTCTGGATCATAGGGTAATTCTATACTTAATATTTTTAGGAACCACCATACTTTTTTACACAGCAGCTGCACCATTTTACCTTCCCACCAGCAATGCACAAGGATTCTGATTTCTCTATGTCTTGTCAATATGTATTGTTGTCTGTTCTTTTGATAATAGCCATTCTAATAGGTATAAAGGGATATCTCATTGTGGTTGATTTGAATTTTTCTAATGGTTATTGATGTTGAGTGTCTTTTTATGTGCTTCTTGGCCATTTGCATATCTTCTTTGGAGAAGTATATATTCAAGCATTTTGTCCATTTAAAAATGTTAAAATGCTTAGATTAGATACAAAGGAAGGTTTATAATTAGTACTCTTAGGTGACATTAAAAAGCTAGGAAAAAGCAAAGTATACTCAAAATAAGTATAGAGAGATAAATAATCAAAACAAAGGTAAATATAAATGAATTAAAAAAACAGAAAAATAGAGAAAATTAATTAAACCTCCAATCAATTAACGAGTTGTATTGATCCCTATCTCCCAAATAAATACATCTTCAGCCTATCAGCCTTCCAAGTTTGTTCATCTTGGTAATGCCAGTGTCTGAAATAGTACCTTGTTAATAATGTGCGTTCAGTAATTACTTGTCCAATTAATTCACATATTTTTCTTCACAAATTAAAGATGGTAAGATAGGTCAAGACAAAGATATAGAAACAACACAGAAAAATGGAAGGAAGTACAGTGGAAAAGAAACAACATTTAGAATCAGAAAACTCACTGTGTAATTAGGTTGCTCTACACAAGTCCATGTGGCTTTCTGATCCTCATCTGTAAAATGGATATGATTCAAATGACAAATATTAATAAGAAGTTTGGGATCTCCATTCAACAAAAATGAAAAATGGTTTCATTAATCCAGATTTTGGGGTTAAATTTGGTTCAGCTCAGACCAATCCTGCTCTATTCTCTCTCAGAATTGTGCAATGTCTGCATGGGTACCTCTTCATGTGCTGTCTAAAAATTCACCTCCTCTTGTGTTATCTTCTTTGAACTGTTATTCCAGCCTAAGTCACAAGACACAAGATCCTTGAGGTCAAGTACAATAACTTTTTATCTCTGTCTTCCTTGAACCTGGAAAGTTCCTGGCACAATAAATCATTGTTGAATTAGCAGGATTAGAAGAGTATGAAAGCTATCAGAGCCTAGAGAAAATTAAAATTGCTAATACTTTATTTCTTAAAAAAATATATAGAATTAACTGCTCAATAGCTCCATTTCTTCATGTAACACTTGCTACTTAAAATACCAAGGATGAAGTTAAATACTTGCTTCTATGCACCCTTTTCCCAGGATCTCCTTAATACCAGACTCCAAATTGTTTTCAATCTATCTGCCAGATCTCCACTCTTTCTTATAAGCATTAAAGAGGTTTTTCTCTCTGGCACATACTTACCATGTAGTGCTTTCTTCACCAAGCAAGACTTGTGGAATTTGTCCATACTTTCAAAGCAAATTAAAACAGTGAGCAGAAAAAGGAAAACTAGACTTGACTGAATACTAGCACGAGTTACAAAACTATAAACCTGGGTTTCTGAAAGTTGTTTTCCAGTCAAGTCACAAGACTTCGTCTGTTACAATAGATTTCTCCCTCCTCTTTGCTGTTCAAATCACATCCATCCTCTTAGGTCCCACTCTAATCGTACTTTCCTGTGTGATCAGACAATTACCTGCTTGCCCTCTGCTTTGTCTGAATTTCTGCAGCACGTATAAATGATATCAGAAATCTAGTACCTATTTAAAATCTGTTCTGCAACAATAATTATGTCTGAACAGCATTATACTTTTGAAATGCTTTTACTTTTAATTCCTTTGGTTTTTGCAATTATTTGGAGAGTTAGGTATTGGTGTTTATGCAAACATTTTAAAGACCAGAGGCAGAGAGAGACTTGGGGACTTCCATGAGGTTATGCATCATGATGTTAGATTTTGAACATATCCAGTGACCTTATTCAATGGTCCTGCATTGTTTCTGTGTGCTTGCCTTGGCTTCCCCATCACCAGTCTCAGCACCTCATGTCTTTCTAGCAAAGTCTAGTATAGTACTAGACACAAAGCCTCATGCTTAATGATTCTTTGTCCACCATAGGGTGCATGCTTGTCGTAAAACATCATATTTTTGCTCTTTTGTTATGTTAAATGTTCATTGCTTCAGATTTTAACTAGCTTTTCAGATACTTACTTGTAATGGGATCTAGAATAATAGAATATAGAAAAATAAGCTATGAAGAAACTTGAGATCATATAAGCTACCACCTTCTTTTCCAGTCCAACATCGATTCCTCTTGGTGATAACAGGCCTACCAACCTAGCTGGGGAATGAATGCCACATGGTTCTGATAGTCGTAGGCTCTTCTTCATTCCTTTTTACCACACACAGAGCTGGAGACATGACTCAGGACTGGAACAATACCCAAAGCTTCAGTCAAAACTATTGGTCTAGCAGTGAGCACATGATCAAAGAAAAGGCAGAATTCTCTCTGGGATGTACATATATGTAATAGTATTTTGCCAAACCTTTGAAAGAGGATATGTTTCCTTTGGCAGAATATCAGTTCTGTTTACATATTTCTGTCACATTTATTACATGGAGAGAATGTACTTGAGAGAAATGGAACCCCCAACTGCATCATTTGAGTATTTTATCCTAGCCATACCTAACCTTAGCACTAAATTTGATCTTTTCTGTTGAGTAATAGTTCTTTAATGTTGAAACTTGTTCAAGTCATATTTTTGTTACTTGACAATTGGGAGTAGAGACTAATACACTTGTCACTACAGAACAGAAAACTCACATCTGGAAATGACTTATTGAATGTCATAAATCTAGTTAGTGACAGGATCTGAAAAGAAATAACTCAGATCACTTTAATTTTAGCACAATATTTTTTCTAGCTTACCAACTTTCAGTACTTGAAGCTTTCATTTTCTTGGTCTTTAATCTACAACATCATTGCCTTTATATTACAAGAATGCACAAATATACTTACTGTAACATTTTTGAATTTCAATAAATTTTACCACCTAGGATGAAGTCCGTTCTTTTTCAAAGGTTTGTGATTGATGTATGCCCTTCATGAGTTATGACATGGTATATATTTGGTGTATGTGTGTCATATATGTAGAATAAATTTTAGAGCTGTACTAATGATGATGGCAATTCTTATGTGCCAGCTACTCTATTTTGCACTTTTTATGTTTCTAAATCTACTCAATGATGCTGTAAGGTATAAATTTTCAGAGTAGAAAGTTGGGGGTCAGTTAAGTTATACGAATTGTTCAGTGTCATTCATAGTTAGATTCAAACTCGGTTGTATTTGACCCCAACCTGTGCTCTTTTCTGTGTACCAGATGCTTTCAAGTTTCTCTGCTTTTATCTGAGTTTTCATTTTACTGATGAAAAATCTAAATCACAGAAAATTTTGCACTTGTTCAAGGTCATTCAGTCAGTTAGTGGCAGAGCTGAAATCTGTTCACCCAAGACCAAAAACCTAGACAACACTATGAACGTAAACACTCAAAGTACTACATGGCCTTGGAATAGCTCGTCATGGAATTATTCACTTCTCATTATACTTATGTTGGTATTGCTAACCATCCAAATTCCCTGGCTTCTGGACTCTAGAGCTTTGAAAGCAGTGCTCTTTAAGTACGTAAGTGTCTCATCCTCTGATAAGGGAGATAGGGCCTGCAAAGTGAGCATGTTTTCCACAAGGATCTATGTCAGGCAAATGGCGTCAGCTCAGGTGGCCACCAAGGAAACACAGAGGAGAGGCTTCAGAAGGCAAGCACGAAACTGTGCCAAGAGAGTTCTGGTGATCACAAATGAAGAAGCCACATCCGTTGTCATGTCCCTAAAACAAATATGGAACTAAGAACAAAAAACAAAACAAAACAAAACAAAAAAACCAAGGGATGAAGTCTAAGTAGCACAGGAATAGTGGATGCTAAAGAACAAAAGTGAGAATGAAGTGAGATGGTTTAGGACTTTCATGTTACGTGGTGCTGGGATGTTGATGTTATTGGTCTATGTCACATGATGCTTTGGTAGCCACAGCATGAATTATAGGAAAATGTTGGTATGGGAAAATATTAGGAGTATGTAGGAATTATACTTCAAAACATATATGGTGCAGAAGCTGTATAGCTGTGGAAGAAGAGCAGTAGATGTTTTGCTGGTTGGATTCATTGCAAAACTGCTCTTTTCTCCAATTTACATAAACTCCACATTGAAGTACTTACAGATTAAAAGCATTTCCTGAAAGCTCTTGGAACACTTCACAGTTTTCATTCTTTAATTCTTATATATAGGTGCTCTTAAAAATATTATGAAAAACTATTCCACCACACAAAACTGAAGAGAGCCTGAGAATGGCAGATAAATTTTCTGTGTTGATTTTAAGACCATTTGTCTACAATTACTTGGAGCATCAGACTTGAAGCTTTCTCAGTTGAGATAAGGCAAATGGCCATTCAATATTCTGTTCTATAAAACAAAAAGTGCATCTGACTAGAAACCTGGTTGCATTTGGAAGAGACACTGGCTTCCCTTCTGAGAGCTAAGGTTGCACTTCTCACTCTTGGGCTGACGTAATGAAGTTGGCAACTCCTCAAGAGAGTGAACTCCTTGTCATTTTACGAATTTTCTTTTTCTTCTTTTCAACCTCAGACAATTCAGGCTTGTGTTTTAAGATTTTCTTTTATTTTCTTTATTCAAATGAAGTGCAACTACTTTTGAACCTGATAGACATTTACACTTAACTCCAAAATTATATAATGTTTATTTTTATTTTGTTTAAATAGTATGAGTTTATTTTAGAAAATTTGAAATATATAGTAAAGCACACCAAAATTGCCAGCTATAATTTCGCTACCTGGAGGGAACTGTTTCTATTTTAGTGTCTGGGTTTTCTTGTCAGTTTCTTTTGATGCTTAATGATATTTTATGAGAAATATTCATGAGAATATAGTTTCAATGGTAATCTATATTCATAACCTACTAAATGATAATCTATATTTATCATTTTATACCAGAAAATGCACTCTCCTAAAAGAATATATTAATAACATCATTGATTTAACAAATCCTATTAAACGTTTAGATTATTGCTACTTCTCTCTTACTCTCTTACCACACACAATGCTGGAATAAACATCTCTCTAGATATCCATGTGCACATCCATGATGCTTGCCTTACAATCAATACAATTCTAGAAGTGAAATGTATGCCTGAGTTCTAGAGTAACACCTTGGCATTTTACCTCTTTATTATCAGGTTGTAATATAAATATTGGCCCAATTCAAGCTAGTATTTAAGTGGTAAGGGGTAAACCTGGAAGGTTGATAGACAAGTCAATGTTGGTCAGTGTTGAGGCTGGATTTTGAAATCTGTAGCTTGATTAGATGAAAATAGTAATTTGAGAAAACTGAGACAAAGGGAACCTAAAGGCCCAATTGGTTAAGTGGAGATAAAATTATAGTTTAGGAGTGCCCATGTAACTGAACATTTTGCTTTGTGCTAGACATACAATGCCTCTAATCTTCAAAGATATCTAAGGTAGGTATTACCGCTGTTGTTTTAGAAATACAGCAACTGAGGCTCAGAAGGTTTAGCTAAGAATCTTTTTAAAGGGCATCCTTCCAAGTCAGGGTTTCTCAATCCAGGCACTATTAACATTTTGGGCTAGATAATTGTTGTGAGGACTGTCCTGTGCATCGTAGCATGCTTAGTAGCATCCCTGGCTGGATACCACCAGGCACCAGTAGCACTCCAATCCCAGCTCTGACAACCAAACCAAGCGTGTGTCCACATTGCCGCATCTCTTGGGGGTGCGGTGTGAGAAGTGGGTAAAATAGTCCCTGGTTGACAACCACCACTGTTGTAGGAAGAGATAAAGACAAAATTCAAATTCTCAGCTGTGTGATTTCACAGCATGTGTTCTTTTCTCTGTAGTTTATTACCTCTCTCCAGAATAGGAATTCAGATGAACTCTGGAGTCCTGGCTGGTATCCGATCTGATTTCTCATAGAAGCTACTGTTGGCGTTTTCATTCTCTAGAAGTTTTACCATCCATTTGTTAGCAGACAATTTCACCTTATTTCACTGAAAACAGGAAACTCATTTATTATTTCCTCATCTTGCCTTTTTGTTCCCCACTCTTCTCATCCCCTCCAGAGTAAGCTTGGTGTCTTCACTCAATTACTTCTCTCTCCAACTGTCTGAAGGAACAGAATAATTTTCTGGACAGATGTGGTGGATCAAGCTAGGCTTTGACATACAAGATCTCTGGGTTTGAATCTAAACTTTTATACCTACTGGCTCTGTGACCTTCAAAGAATTATCTAACTATTCTAAGTCTACTGTTCTTTAGATGTAAAATGAGGATGAAAAATAACACCTTATTCATTTGCTAGGGTTGCTGTAACAAATACCACAGACTGGATGGCTTAAACAACAGAAATTAATTATCCGACACCACTAGAAGTTCAAAGTAAGGTGTTGGGAGGTGTGGCTCTCCACGGTTTGCAAAGGGCCACCTTCTTGTTGCATCCTCACATGGTCATTTCTCTGTGCATGAGCATCCCTGGTGTCTCTCTGTATGTCTGAATTTCCTCTTATTGTAAGGACATCAGTAGGAATGAATTAGGATCCACCTTAAGGTGGACCTTAAGGGCCTCATTTTAACTTAATTACCTTTTGAAAGGCCCTGTCTTCACATATAGTCATGTTCTGAAGTACTGGAGGTTAGAGCTTCAACGTATACATTTTGGAGGGGACATGATTCAGTTCATACCATGTATTTCCTGTATTATTTTTAGGAATAAATTTATTAGTTAATTTATTTTTAACTTTTAAGTTTAGGGTACATGTGCAGGATGTGCAGGTTCATAACATAGGTAAATGTGTGCCATGGGGGTGTGTTGTACAGATTATTTCATCACCCAGGTGTTAAGCCTAGTATCCATTAGTTATTTTTCCTGATACTCCCTCTCCTCCCATCCTCTAGCCTCCAATAGGCCCCGGTGTGTGCTGTTCCTTTCTATGTGTCCATGTGTTCTCATCATTTAGCTCCCATTTACAAGTGAGAACATGTGAATCAAAACCAAAATGAGATACCATCTCACACTGGTCAGAATGGCTATTATTAAAAAGTCAAAAAATAACAGATGCTGGTGAAGTTGTGGAGGAAAAGGAACGCTTTTATGTTGTTGGTGGGAGTGTAAATTAGCTCAACCATTGTGGAAGGCAGTGTGGCAATTCTTAATTAATTTATTTGAAAGCACATCACAGAATGATGGCATGAAGGAGACCATCTGAGTTAGAACATCTAAACCTCGTTAAAAAAATAATTTCGAATTTTATTTTAGTTTCAGGGACACATGCAGTTTTGTTACGTGGGTATTTTGTGTGATGCTGAGGTTCATGGTACAATTGTTCCCATGACCCAAGTAGTGAGCATAGTATTCAATAACTTAGTTTTTCAACCTTTGCCCCCTCCCTCCATTCCTCTGCAAGTAGTCCCCAGTGTTCATTGTCTCCATCTTCATGTTCGTGAGTATCCAATGTTTAGCTTCCACTTATAAGTGAAAACATACAGTATTTGCTGAACCTTACTTCTTCCCTCAGGGAAAACCTTGACCAATCCTGACCTTGACCAAAATCCTTGACCTTTCCTTCTTTTCCAGAAGCCTTCTTCACTGACATAATTTCTCTTTTAGTGTCTCTTTCAAAACAGTGTAAATCACAGCAGAATTGCGTATAGCATAAAAGGAGAACAAATCAATTAGAATTGTACATCTTTTGAAAGCTGTACGTACTTTATGATATACTAAAATCTTTTAGTTTTCACCATTTTACCATATATATAGGTATGCTAAAAATATTTTTACCATATATATATGTATTTTACCTATATATTTTACCATATATATAGGTATTTTACAATTTTTTAAATTTTTTTTAAAAAATTTTTACTGTATACATAGGTATGTTAAAAAATACCTATGTATATGGTAAAAATTTATATTATACCATATATATATAAATACCTATGTATGGTAAAATTTTTGAATACCTATATATATTCAAATATATGGATTTTAACATACTTATGTAATATATGGTCAAAACTGGAAGACTTCAATTTTGACCATATATATGGGTATTTTTAAACATACCTATATATGTGATCAAATATATAAATACCTACATATACTGTCAAATATAGGTATATACTTTTAGATAATTTATAAACGTACTTTATAATACACTAAAATCTTTTAGTTTCACTATCTACATAGGTATTTTTGCTCTGCTCCAACCATGTGTTACATAATTTTGTATCCTGGCCTCTTCACTTAATATTACACCTATACAACATAGACACAATATTATGCAGCACAGCATTCTTTTTTTGTCAAAAATAACTAAATTAACAGTCTCACTTATTTAACTATTCACATACTTTCCAGTATTTGGATTGCTTTGATGATCTGGGGCTGTTATCATCAATACTGTAATGTACACTTTCAGCATATAAATTTTATTTCTTTTGGCTTGTTTCTCAGAGTAAATTTCCATGCTAAATCAAAGGGAATGCACATTCTTATGGCTCTTTTGGATTAGAAAACTGTTCTTCAAAAAAGTAGCACTAGTTTGTACCAACACGAGCAGTGAACTTGTGCAAATTTTTGACCATGAGATTATTGAGGATTTAATTTCCCTTTGCTCTACTGTGCACAGTCATCAATTTTCCAGGTGTTGTTATTAATTGGTGAAGTGACATTATTTATTTAGGGGCCTATTTTCCAGTTGATGAAGTCATACTACTTTTGCATATGTTCATTGATTACATATTTATACTGTTCTTTATTTTCTGATCTCTAACCTTTTTGTTATATTATCCTACAGATGGATACCAAGTCTTAACTTTCCTCATATAAAACTTCCCTTGATTTTTCTTTTTAAATGCTAATATGATTTCTTTCCTTGTAATATGTCTTAAATTTTAAGAACATTTTTTGGTTCTTTGTCTAAGAACAAAACAATACTATTTTGAAAGTAATAACAGTCAAAAGTTTAGAAAACATAAGAACACTGGAAAGTTGAAAATTTTTAGGCTGGGCATGGTGGTTCATGCCTGTTATCCTAGCACTTTGGAAGGCCGATAGGGAAGGACTGCTTGTGCCCAAGTGCTGGAGACCAGCCTGGTCAACATAGGAAGACCACAGCTCTAAAAATAATTTTTTAAAAAATTAGTCAGGTGTGCTGGCATGCACCTATGGTCCTAGCTACTTGAGAGATTAAGGTCAGAGGATTTCCTGAGCCTGAAAGTTTGAGGCTGCAGTGAACCATGATCAGGCCACTGTACTCCAGCCTGGGCGACAGAACAAGACACTGTCTAAACAACAACAAAAATTGTAGTTTAACCACCTTAAGATAACTCACTTAAAAATACATTATCATTAAGTTTTATTGCATAAATATATTTAAAATTAGGATGATATTGATAATGATTTAGTATTAGTATCCTAAAAATTAGTATCCTAATTTTTAAAAATTAGTATCCTAATTTTTTTACTCAACATTATATCATTAGTATTTTTTGATAACCGTTGACTTTAAAAAGATTCATTTAAATGGTCAAGCTATATACCATAAAAGAGCTATAATGTTTTGTATTTAACTGTTGCTCTACTAAACACTTAGGTTAGAATCATTTTCTTCCTGCCATTATAATTAATTACATTGAGCATCCTTGCACACAAATCTATCTTCTCATGTATTCAGGATATATTTGTAGAAGCTACTGATTCCACAGATATAAGCTTTCTAAAGACTCAATTCACATTGCCAAATTGCATTTCAGTCAGGTTGTGCCAATTTTCCCTTCCTTATCATAATGGGTGAGTGCCTGCCTAATGCATCCTTGCCAACACTAGGATAATCTTTGAAAAAATCTTTGCTACTTTAATACTTGAAAAATATTAACTCATTACATTTGCATTTGTTTAGGGAGTTTGATCATTTTTGCGTATGTCCATATTTGTCGTTTTACTTATGTAAATTATTTAGTAATGTCCCTTCCCTATTTTTAAGATTGAGTGATTTTTAATTAATTTGCAAACATACTTCATGATTAAAGATACCATTCTGTCATCAGCATATTACTTATAAATACTGCCAGCAGCACTATCAGTTGCTTTAAAGTGATTATTGTAGCTACTTTGTGGAAAAGAGGTTATAGGGTAATGAACAAGATGGGGCAGATCAATAAGAGGCTATAGCTGTCACATCTATGAGATACAATACTCTCAATTTTTGAAAACTTATTTATATTCAACTACTTTATTTAAATTATCTTTATTATAATTATAGAAGTCTTTATGTTGGTTTATTAGGATTTATAGAAGATATGTAATCATTTTTAATTAATAATATTTTTCATCATATACAACATTCACACCTATTATAACAGGTATTTCATTTCCTTAATTTTATGATAATGTCATGGTTGAGCCATGATTAAATATGATAATGCATTTTTGTGCAAAGTTTATCATCCTGTGCTTTCAGCACGTTTTTATCAGAAGTTTATGTTCAATTGCATCTATGCCATACTGGCATCTATATGATAATTACATAGTGCTTCTCTTTTGATTATTATGTAGTCTTATTTCTTCTTATGATTACAACTCTCAGTCCTGTGACATTAACCCCATCTTAGAAATCTAGCTGAAGAGAATCTGTGACAGGCAACACTATTATCTAAAATAAGTAGCTCCAGAGGTGGGAAATTAAATGATTTGTCATAGTCACACAGGATTATCCGATTTTGAGACTTTAGAGTCTTTGGAAGTAGAGGTTTATATATAACACCTCCTTGGGCTCATTTGCTGGTTTTTACCTGGTGTAAAACCTCAGGTCTGCATGCAGAAAGGGCCAGAAAGAATAGAGCGGAAAGAAGGACCAGGGAGGCAATATGATTGCCATCACAGGTGCAAAGATTTGGGGAGCCCTTAATGCATGATTCGAACACCACCTTGGCTATTACTAGCTGTGTAGCTCTGGGCAGGATACCAGACTCTCTGGGATAAGAATATCAGTTTTGAAGGAGGACTGTGAGGATTGGACGATAAAATTTAAGTAAAAGATTTAACACAGTGGTTGGCAAAGAGTAATTCCTCCAGAGATTTCCTAGTGAGCCTAGCATTGCACTAAGAACTGTTTTGTGCTAAAATGTTAACTCAGTCAATTCTCCCAACAACTATATGAGATAGGTATTATCATTACCATTTTTGTTTTGCATAGAGGGCAAATGAGACACTGAGAGTGTAAGTAGTTAACCTAAGGTCCCAGTGAAAGTAAGTGGTAGCGCTGGGGTGTGATATTGGGCAGTGTGGCTCCAGAGGGTCTGCTTTTGACCATGGCTGAGACACAGCCTCTTACTGTAGATAGTGTGGGTCTTTCTCTACTCACTACGTCTTCAAGTTCTTAGATATCACAAAGTACAGCTACTCCATTTTACAATTGAGGAAATTGAGGTCCAAAGAGGTAAATGACTCTCCCAAATGACAAAACAAATAAATCCCAGAACTAGGACCAGAATTCTGGTCTCCTCACTCCATTTTCTACTTCTGCAAGTAGAAGGACCTTCTAGTGCCTCTGGTTTGGAACATTCTGGGCCTACCCTCCAGCTCTTAGATAAGCTTCAAGTCTTGGAAAGTGAAAAGAGGCATTTATCTACATTGTATAATTATTTTCAACCAAAACTTTCAAAGTTTTTAAAAGTTCTTCAAGAATGTAAGTTATAAGTCTTTGTGGATCTTCATGATGCTACAAGTGATTATATTTTTAAATTGCAGAAGAAAGTATGAACAAAGGAAAAAACTGAACAAATAAATTTTTTTAAAAAAATCTGCATATATAATAAGTCTTTCAGTTTTACTTAAGACTTAATTTACCTGGCCTAACTTGAATTTCTAGCTCAGTTTCAGTAAGAGGAAACAGTGCCATGCTTTAGGTGCCAAAATGGATTTATTTCTGAATAATGTAGATAGAGCAATGCCTAAAATACAAATCCCAGTTTTCTCCTTACCAATATGATGAAATGAGATCTGTTTCTATGGAGGAAACCTTCCCCAGTGGACTTTGTTAATAATACCTGTTGAGGAATGAGTTGAGGTATTAGGAGCTTAGATTCTAGAGATAAGTGATCTACCAGAAGTTCACTGTTAGAAGTCTTCACCATATTTCCTACCTTTGTTCTGTCTAAGGTTTCAACACTGCATTCAAGGAGCTCCAGCAGTTATTTTCTTGCCATTATTTCAGCTGCTGCTGAACTGAACCTGACCAAATAACATCAATTATCAGGTTAGTGTGGTCGTGCCAGAAGAATTCTTTGCATGGCTCTGGTCACATTTTGGAATGGATCTAAAATCTACAAGTTGAAAAGGAAAACTCAATGTATCACAAGACTTCCATTCATAGCACTTATTTTCTACTTGATTACCTCTATAGACAGGGACCTCATCACATATTTACCATCATTATCATCACTCAATACTGCAATTTAGTGAGAATTTACTGTGGGCTGAATGCTGTCTGTGTCTACTCTTTTTAGTCCCTTCAAAACTTTATAAGATAGGTATTATTTTTCAAATTTTATGGAAGGGAAAATGAAGGATCAAATAAATAAGAAAAGAAAGAATAACTGACCCACAATTTCACAATAGTAGAGATAAAATTGAGCCAAATTCTTTATGGCTTCTGAGATTAACTCCTTCCTGATAACTGAGAAGCCACAATTACAAGGCTGGATCATTTCCACTAAGGGGACAAAAAGGAAGAAGCTTTATTTCTTCCTGCATATCTCAACCCTTTGATTGCTAGTTTAACCCCATTCTTTTTCATACTATGTCGGAAGCATGATTTCTCTGGGTCCTGAAAATTTTACAATTATAATTAGTGAGTCAAATTACGTTGCCAGTTTTCATTCTGTTTGACAGTGGAGTGCGGTGGCTACAAACATAGACTATGATGCCATGCTGCTGGATTCAAAGCTAAGTTCCAGAGATCGTTAATTTTACGTGATAACTTGACTGGGCTAAGGACTGTCCAGATAGCTGAGAAAATATTGTTTCTAAATGTGGCTGTGAGAGTGTTTCTGGAAAAGAACAGCACTTCAGTTGGTAGACTGAGTGAAGACTGCTCTCACCAGTGTGGGTGGGCATCATCCAATTTGTTGAGGACCAGCTTAGAATAGAAAGACCCAAAAAAGGGCAAATTCACTCGGTCTTCTTGGACTGGGATATCCTTCTTCTCTTTCCTTAGAGATTAGTGCTTCTGGTTTTAAGATCTTGGGACATGGATTGAGACTTACATCATTTGTCTTCCTGGTTCTTATGCTTCTGGTGTTGGACTGAAACTACACCATCAGCTTTTCTGGTCTCCAGCTTGCAGACAAGAGATTGTGGGGCTTCTTAGCCTCCATAATGATGTGAGCCAATCTCTCATAATAAACTTATTTATGTTTCTCTCTCTCTCTCTCTCTCTCTATATATATATATACACACACACACACATATATATAAATCTATATAGATATGTATAGATTTAAGATATATCTATATCTATATATTTAGATATATCTACAGATCTATAGTTATATCTAAATATATCTAGATATCTATAGATTTACAGATATATCTGTGTGTGTGTGGAGATATATATATATATATATATATATATATATAGAGAGAGAGAGAGAGAGAGAGAGAGAGAGAGAGAGATCCTATTGGTGCTGTTTCTCTGAACAAACCTGACTAATACAGTTTCCCTAACAAAATTAGCTGTATGACCTTGAACAAATTACTTAACTTCTCTGTTTCTTCATCTATCAAATGTGAATGTTGTAAGGATTTAAAGAGTTAATAGGTGTAGAACACTTAGAGCACTACCTAGCACTTGGTAAATGCCATATGAAAGGATTTTCTATTATTTTCACTACACATCAGCCCAACCTGATTCCCGGCTTCCTAATTACTGCTGCTTGGAGAGCTGGGGCTGACGTGTGAGACAGGGTGCCTGTCCCGCGGTAGAGTGTGTTTCAGGAGCTCTTCTTTCGCATTCAGTCTTCAGACTTCTCCAGATCCTGTCTCTCCTTCCCATCACTCTTTCCATTTTCCATAGTACTCTGGGCCTTTGTTGTGTCACCTGCTTCTGACCCAGGATGGCTCCTCAGAATCGCCATTGTGGGATCCCTGCTTTACTGTGGAGCTCACTCTACTTGCCCGTCCTCTTCATCTGCCACTTTTCCCAGCTGCATCCTATGCTCCCATATCTTGAAATAGTATCCCCTCCCTGAGCACTCCTTCTAGGAGTTTTTATCATTCCATTTCTTCCTCTTTTTCTTATCCTCATGACAAAGACTCAGATATCATCATGCCAGACCCAGTTAAACAAGTTATAGCCTTTGACAAATATCCATAGACCTCTATCAGTTTCCCTTCTCTGGATCACCAAGACTTTATTTAATTTCTTGTAATAGCCTGTGTGATATTAGTGTGCTGCATTTGTTGTTTATGAGTGTCTTCACTGTCATCTTCACTCTGTCAGTCCAGCAAGGGCAGGGGTTAATCCTGGTGCATCTTTTAAGAGGCATGGTGGTATAGTAGATTGGGACATGACTCGGACAGCCACATTTTTTGGATTGAAATTCTCATTTTTCAATTCCCTGTGTAACCAAGAGCAGATCACTGTGTGCATCTCCTTGCCTTGACTTACTCATGGGGAAATTGGAGGTAATAATAGTAATTTCCTCATAAAACTATTGTAAGAATAAAATACATTCATAGATGCTAAGCACATGGAAAAATAACTTGGTATATCAAAAGCATTCAAAAACCATTGATTACTAGTAGTCTATTGCTAACTATTAAGTCCTCATTGCTTCTCACAGTAAATGATATGGGCCATGGATATACTCAATCACTATTTGCTAGTTAGAGGAATTCCCAATTAAAAAAAAATCTTGGCTCTATACAAATATCTATTGTATATCATATCCTTTCTCTGTTTCCCTCCCTCCCTCCCTCTTTCCCTCCCTCCCTCCCTTTCTTCCTTCATTCCTTCCTTCCTTCCTTCTTTGCTTCCTTCCCTGTTTTCAGTGTGCTCAGTATGCCAGGGCCCTCTAAATGTGGAACCTTCTTTCTACCTTGCTTTACACAATCTAGCAACTGGAGTCTGGTCCTCATATCTAGTCTTGGACCTGAGTCTCACTCCGCTGACAGTCCTAGCTCTTTGCTGAGGATCCTGAGCAGTCCCTGCCTGGGTTTGCTGTCTGGCTTTGCCCTCTTCCTTATCTTGGATACCTGTCTTTCATCCCACTGCATATTTATTTTCTGGTTGTGCTCCATTGTTACTCATCTGTTGGGGAACCTGTTATCTCCCTGGACTGATCTGTCTCTTAACACCTGCAGCTGGCGGTACCTCACTAGCTCTTGCCACATCCCTTGTAGCTGAGTTAGCTCCAATTCCCAGCCCCATGTTGTCTTCTCTGTCCTGCAGATTCATTGGACTATACTCAAATATATTGGCAACCAAAATATCAAAGCTGGGGAAGGGTGAATTTGGCTTGTAATTTAGATATCATTGGCTTTTTGCATTATTAAGAGATATAATGCTGAGTGAACCTATTTTCCTTTGAGGATGTCCTTGTGGTGAACTCAGCAATGTATGAAAAGGGTAAAGTAGAGGGTAATACTTAAAATATTTCACAGCATAACATGAGCACCTCCAAATTAGAGTAGCTTCTGGATGTAAGCCATCAGTTTGGTTGTTCCCAGGGGTTCTCACTAGAGAAGAACTCAATCCTAGAAGCTAATATTGCAGTGATCTTTTAAGCCCTTTTTAGGGAGAAAAATATCTTTTTTCAGTCTCCTTTTCTGTATACATGTCCTTGACTGTTAATGTTGCCAGATTATATACTGTACACATTGTAAAATTTGAATGTATTCAAACAATAAATCATCTTTTAGATTAAATATGCCTCAAATATTACATGGAACAGACTTCTAGTAACAGTAATACATAATTTATCTGAAATCTAATGTTAGCGGGGGTTGAAATTCTCTGTATTCCCATTATAGTGAGTGATTGGTCCACAGTAGGTGCTCCAGAAATGTTTGTGGAATTGTTTTTTAATGAAGGAAATTGATAGAAATCTCCAAATTAAAATCAAATACAGTGCAAGGAAGAGAAAAGAAATAATTTCTGAGAACCTCATTTTCTTTAGATGATAATGCTGGCCCTCTGATGGAGCAGATACCTGTGTGCATCTATTGCTCCCCAGAGATGACCCATGCAGCTTTGATTTAGTCTGTATTCTGAAAATCTAGAGAAATGGAAATGCACCATCACACGCAACCTCTCAAAAGGCAAATGGCAGGTTCTCTGCTGCTGTAATTCAAGGAAGCATATTATCTTTTCTGTTTGACGGGACTTATGCCACTCACTAATTAGCATTTTCAGTAGGCACAGTCCAAATTTGCCCCTTCTCACAGTGTTCAAGTCTCTCTAGTGATGGAGAAACTTCTGAACCAGGCTATTGGCACCAACAGGCAGGACACAGTATCACTCAATAAACTGTAATGATCCACTTGGAATGTCCCCACAGTGCGTAAGGGTTAAACTCTCATAGCCTCACCTGGAATGCCATGATATCTTGTTCTCTCATCCTTCCACACCTTTGTTTCTGTCATTGCTTCAGTCTGACATGTTTTTTTTTCTTACTTTGCTTCTAGGTTAAGTTCTAAGTAGCTTCATAAGTTATATTTTTTAAGTTTACAGTGCTCAGAGAGGCCTTAGTTTGTCTCTTATTTATTTGACAAAATTGCATAGATTTATGGTGTACAAATGACGCTTTGAAATATATACATAAATATCATGAGATAACTAAATCAAGATTATCAATATGTTTATTAGCAAACACATTTTTGTCCTGGTAACTCATAAAATCTGCTCTGTTAGCAATTTTCAAGTGATTAATATATCGTTATATTTACTATAGTCACCACATTGTACAAAAGATCTCTTGGACTTATCCTTTCTGTCTAACTGAAATTTTGTTATCCTTTGACCAACATTTCCGTACCCTCCCTCTCTCATCTCTTCCCAAGATTCTACCTTCTGCTTCTGTGAGTTCAATGCTTTTAGATTTCACATATAAGTGAGATCATTTGGTATTTGTACTTCTTTGCTTGGCTTAGTTTACTTAGCATAATGTCCTCCAGGCTCACCTCTGTTGTAGCAAATGACAAGGTTTCCTTTTTTTTTTAAAGGTTAAATAGCACTCCAGTGTATATATGCCACATTTTCTTTATCAGCTCATTCATTGATGGACACTTGGCTTGTTTCAATGTCTTGGCTGTTGTGAATAACACTGCAATAAACATGGGAGTACAGGTGTATTTTTGATGTAATGATTTCATTCATTTCCTTTGGATATATATCTGGTAGTGGAATTTCTGGATTATATTGTAGATCTATTTTGATGGACTTCCATACTGTTTCTCAGTTTCTTATCATGTTTTTGTCCTAGTATCTTTCTTTTGCATTTTCTTCTGCTCAGAAATGGAGGGGAGAAGATACCCTCTTTTGGGGTCTGTACTAATTAGCGATCCATATGTGGTAGAAATTGTATTTCAGCTATGAATAACAAAAACCCACCAAAAATGACTCAAATCAATTAGTAGTTTTATTTTTCTACTATTTTGTTTTCTAGTTTTATTTTTCTATGTGTTGTTTGGAGGTTTATATTCTAGGGCTGGTATGTTGGCTCTGCCACAGGGCAGGGTCTTTCTATTTTTATGGTGAGCTATCCTTAACATTGCATCCTGGTCTAGGGAATGTTTATTTTTAGGAGATCTTAGAGGGCAGAGGCTGTATTATTACTTCATTCAGATTTTTAAAATTGTTTGTATCCCTCAGGGCATATAAAATAATGCTTGAAACATAGTGACTATACAGCAAATGCTCATTGAATGAATAATACATAAACAATGAGATAATTTCTCGCTTGGGGAAAAGGGAAGAATGTGTATTTTATCATTATTAAACACAAACTCAAAGCCATCACCTACAGAACTTAAGAAAAATATTCGGTGCTTCTTTTTATTTGCCTCAGATATCACACTTTGGTTTACCTATTAGTGCCTTGATCTGAAAAGTCAACTTTAAATATAGGAAGACTCCACATTAGAGTGTGACATATTTCTCAAACATGTACTATAAAGTGGAGTGTGCTTCTTATGAAAATAATATTATAATTGACACATATTTTCAACCAAGGATTTGTCAACAAATATATCACAGAAATGATGATTAGTATGTCACAAAACCGAAAGCTACAACAATAATTTAAAAGCATAAAATTATGCTTTATGTCCTAGAAAGTGAACATATACTTACAGTAAATATTTATGAAACAGGGAGTCCAAGTGTACTATAAATTGTATATATTACACATAAAACACAACTCTATTCTGCCGTAAATATGACTTGAAACTAACATGCTAGTGATAATAATTCTTGAAAGCTTTGGACTAGATCCCATTGATCTTGTTCAGGGCTTATTGCAGTCCTTTTCACGTAGAAGATACTCAAGAAATGCTTCTGAAATGATTAAACTGGATCTCTTCAAAGTTCATAAAGCACTTTCATGTCCATCATGTCATTTTGTTCTCTTAATAATCCTGTGTGCTTAGTAGAGACTACCCCAATTTCCAGATAAAATGAGGAACCTAACAACTTTGTCATAGTTTCTAAGGTCAGAAAGTTATTGAGTTGTGATGCTAAACCTCTTACCTACTTTTTTTGATTCTAAGTTTAGAGTGTTTCCATGTTGTCTCACACAAATATTGATGATTCAGATGACCCAGGTCAGCACAAAAAAGTTTGCATAGCCAAGTACTTTTTCTCTTAACAACTTTTTCTGGAGTAGAGACATTAAAAATCATTTGATGTATCTCAGTTCTGCCTCAATATAAAATACTATATGAGTGAGAGTAAATTTCCTATTGATGAGTGATATAGTTTGGATTTGTGTCCCTGCCCAGATCTCATGTGGAATTGTGATCCCCAAAGTTGGAGGAGGGGCCTAGATGAAGATGATTAGATCATGCGGGTGAATCTCCCCCTTGCTGTTCTACTGATAGTGAGTTCTCACTAAAGGTCTTGTTGTTCAAAAGTATGTAGCGCCTTCCCCTTCTCTCTCTTCCTCCTGCTCCAGCCATGTAGGACATGACTGCTTCCTCTTCACCTTCTGCCACAATTGTAAGTTTCCTGAGGCCTCACCAGCCATGCTTCCTACACAGCCTGTGGAACTATGAACCAATTCATTATCTTATTTACAAATTACACTGTGTAAGGATAGCTCTTTATAGGAATTCGAGAACAGACTAATACATTGAGTAAGATAAAAATGGTGTTTTCCTCACCCAATTATATTTTCAACAGGAAAGTCTGGCCTAAAGTTTATCCGTGGTTTTTCTTCTACAGCAATTGTTTTTATAAAGAACTATGGTTTGCTATCAGGACAAAGATAAACCACTTTAATACATTAAGCAATGACTTCATTCCACTTGGTCTTTTGTGTATGAACTCAAGGTACTTACCATTTTATGGAAAACTTGACACAATAATCACCACCCATGTAACCTAAAATTTTATAAGGCACTCCAATGCATCTAACAAATATGGTTAAAACAGGAAGAGATTGACATGACAAGAGAGCATCCTTTGCTCGAAAAGTGAGTGTGCTGCAGTGTTCAAAACCACGGCTTCTGATGTCAGATTCTCTGTGCTCCAGTCTCTTCTCTGCTTCTTACTAGAAGAGTGAGCTTAGCAAGTTACCGAATCCTCTCAGTATCATAGTTTGGTCATCTGAAAAATGGATATAAGAATGATACCAACCTCATATGAATGCTGTGAGGATTAAACACGTTAAAATATGTAAAACTGATAATAATTCTTAATCTAAAGTAAGAATTTAATGAACTGTGGCAAGTACTGTTATTGGTTATGTATTTTTGAGCAACAGTGGGAACTTCTAATTGTCTGCCTAAAATGTGCTAAGGATTAGGAAACAAGACAATTATGTTTAACATAGATTTTAGTAAAATCTGAGCTAATGGTATCTGCATGTAGATTGAATGACTCACATGAGGTAAAACATGCTGGTTTTTCTGTTTACCGGAATTCTGAAATTCACTTTTTGAGTCCCAGCTATGTTTACTACTAGATAGGGAAAGAATTTCTTTGCTTTAATCATTCTTTTTCTCAAACAATTGGCACATTGTTGGTGCTCAGTACATACTTCTGTAATGAATGAATAAATAAATGAATAAATTAATGGCATTTCCAGAAGTCTGTCTTGTGATTAGGTTACCAAATAACTACCAAACCTATTAAGTTGGCCATCTTGATTTTACTACTGAATGGATTAGCTTGACATATGGATACACTCTTGTGAAATACAGCTTTTGAAGTTTAGAAAGATGTAGCTGCACTATAAATTTTTTCAGTGCTAATTGTTAGTTTTCCAATTATGGCAATCCCAGTATTTCCACATTATCTATGCCGTTTTACTTACATGAAATGTAATAGAAAAAGAGGCTATAATCTAATACATCTAGATTTGCCATGATGGAAAAGGACATACATGACTGGTAAGTAGAAGCTAAATGTTAAAAACTATATTTAAATATGATCTTTGCAGAGTTTAATGACTTTTCTGAATAGAGACTTTGTATTTTACATTTTATATTTTTCTTGAAAATTTTGTTGCAGACCAACTATTAATAATTCACAAGTAGCTTCATGAAAAACAGTATGTGGGGGTCATTTTGTGCTGAGCCCCTTTGTCTGGTTTACTGACTTAAGAAAAGATGAATGACCTGAAACAAGAGTTTATTCCTTTCCTGAGGGCTCAGAAAGACTTGGGAACTACTTTCATAAACTAGAGATTTTGAAACTTCCATTATAATATGGATAAAAAAGAAGTGGACCACAACATTAGTTTTAATCGCATGTTGAAATGTATAATTCTGTTTGTTTTGTCATATTCTGTGAACATAGGATACTTTCTGGCCTTCAAAGTTTATTTGCTTATTGGCTGTTTGGAACTTGACACTTTGCTACATGAACGATGTTAGCAACTGAGATAGAGAAAGATCTACCTACCTCCCCTTCCCTCCCCCACTACATTGCAACCATTGTTTCTATGGAAAATATCCTTCCAAATTCTAGCTTTTATTTCTGCCTAATTCTATGCTTAGTAGAAAGTAGTTGCTCCTTAAGTTTTGCATGACAAAGTGATTTCAAGAATTCTCTGGAGCAGCCCCAGAATTGGGGCTGCCATCTGCATCTGACCCTTTCCTTAGGGCCTCAATGCCCACAGAATGGGAAAGATTTTGTCTTAAGGGTCTGTGGATTGAATGTGGAAATAAAATATTAATATTCCAGATAACAGAAGTTGCTTTTTATGAGATGCTCATTATGTGCTGGATACTGTGCAAAGCACCTTACATGCATTCTTTCATTTAATTCTTAGAGTGCTCACTTTTAAGAGTGAGGAGACTAAGACTGAGAATAAGCAACTTGTCTAAGATCATAGAGCTACAAGTGTCCAAACCAGAATGTCCTGGCTCCCGTTTATATCTCTCTTTCTTCCTGCCCAATCCCCAAAGTTATTTTGCTTTGGTGGCTTCTCTGTTCCTGCAGAAGAGGCCAGACACAGTCCTTGGTTGAGATTTGGTTAATTCGGCTGGGAAAAGAGACAGGAAGCTTATTGTCCATGGATTCAAGTCACAGGAATCTCACCATCTTTCTCGGCAAAAGCAAGTATATTTTTCTCCACCTGAATCCCCTGTTGATTCCTAATTGCTTCTAATTTTTGAGAGGAAAGAATATGATTGAGTACCAACCTTCAGACACCAGGTTGGCGAACTGTCTCTGTGTAGCAGCACTGTGTTGTGATACCGTTTTATGTTTGTTGGTTGGTGCTTCAGGGATCTTCTTTGGGGATTACAAATCCCTTTGCAAATAGCACTATAGGTACAAGATCAATTGAAACAAAAAAACTGAACTAAACAGAACACAAAAACACTATCAGGTGAATGTAAACTCATATCTATATACAAGCCCTCCTTAAACCACCTTTGCTGATGGAAGAAAGTGACATTTACACAGAAGTGCCCTGCAGGAGAAAGAAACAAGAGTTGAAACAGAGCCACAACAAACACTGTGGCTCATAAACCTGAAAACAGGAAGAGTGACCTTTCCAAAGGTTAGAAATGTACTGTTCAGCCTCTAAAAGTCATATCATTTTTGGTGTCAAGATTTCCTCAAGCTCCAAGTTGCTGTTTTCATCAACATGGTTGAGTTGAAAACTGTTAGCGTAAACTTCGGGTCTTCAAGTTAAAAGAGCACAAGGTCTGGGGCAGGGAAATATTCCCCTGAGGGTAACATAGAATAGCCAGTGGACTTCTTTGAAAATCAGCTGCCCCCATCTTTTCTTTCTGTAGTTGACAGACAGAGAATTGCAGAAAGTAACATCCAACCTTTTGCACTTTTGCTTTCTGAAGGTTTCACCTGACTGTCATTCTACCACCAGGTAAACATTCCTAAAGTACCACTTTCTTCAAGAGATGATAAACCAGCAACAGTTGAGTATTACTCAGGTCTCACAGGGTTTGGGTACAAACTTAGTGTGTCAAGAGAACTAGAGAAGTTTGTTGGAAAGAAAATAACCCTTGGAGAAGAAGTGAGGGTTGTCTACCATGGCATAAAGGACTCTTACAAGGAAGAAGGGTGTCTCTGTCCTAGACCCTTGGTCTCCATTCTGATATGCTCAGATCCCCTTTACCACTGCTGTGAAACATTATTATTTACCATTTCCAGGGAATGCAATTCTGTTTATTCTGGAAAACAGATTAGGATGAGTAGATAACAGAGAGAAGCAGATTTTGAATCGGTACAAGAAAAAACTTTTTACAAATTGAATTTCTCAAACATGATTTGTGAGAAACTACCTAGAAATATTTAGATAGAAGCTGGATGAGTAATATCAGTATTGTGCTTGGGTGACGTTCATGCATGAGGTGTGGGATTGCTTTTAGGGTTTTGTACCAATTCCTTACTCTCCGATTGTCATGGTACCTGAATGAGCCTCGAACATTCACAGAGGAGTCGCCAAATTTGAGAAGTATTTGACATGGATTTTTTGTGCTGCCTGTGTGTTTAAGTTGTCACAGAGCTCTCTGTCTATGTCAAGTGTGGAGTGTAGCTGGGTGGGCTGTTCAGTTCAGGAGAAACAACTGCTGCATGTGTGAGGCATAACATCAAATTGGCTTCAAGTTAAAAATTTGTGCAAGAACTTTACCTTACAAGTATATATAAGAGTGATTAAAGCAGAACACGGGCAAAAGGAAAAAAAAAATGGAGAGCTAAATGCTGACTGAGTAAATGATTTGCAATAGGGACTGATATACAATGATTGTTTGGGCACTGCAAAAGTCTGACAGATTGAGACATTGAATGAACTAAATTTTTGCTTATTTGGTTAGTGGTGCTTTGAACTTTTTAATTTCCCTATACGGGTTACTGAATTCTAGTATTTGAAATCCTACATACACAAAAAGGTTAGTAATTGGATTTCAGCACCCTCCTCCTCAACCTTCAATGCCTCCCCTCTGTCTGGAGGATACAACTCCAGTTGTTGTTGAGTATACACAAACTCTCACACAGCCCCAGGAGCAGGTTTTATGGTAGCAGAGTCAGAATGTTCTGGTATTTTCTGAATCTAGAGAAAAAGGAAGAAGAGATGTAGTGTCAGTCATGGTTCAAATTTGACAAAGAAGTATTGCATTGGAAGAGGGCGGAAGACAGGTTAGAGATGGCAACAAAAAAGAGAAAAGCAAAAAAAAAAATAAAATAAAATAAAAATTAAAGGTAAAAAATAAACAAAGCTAAATAACTGAAAATGAATACTAATTTTTTGGTATAAATACTGAATATGATTGCCCTGAGGGGAACTAATAAATGTGGGCATGAAATCCTTCACAAGGCAGAGTTGAGGAAGCTTCTGCAAAATGATATCTTCCCAGAGGTACTGAATGATTGGAACCTTTAACAACTCCTCTTCCTGACCTTAATCCTACTACATAAAATCTAGATTTATTTTGAATCACTTTGCACTTGTCTATCCTGCACTTCTCCATCTGGTTTACTCTAAAAAGTTTGTTCATTGTTTTACTCATATAAATTTCCTCATTTCAGACAAACCAAATCCTACCCATCCCTAATGGCCTAGCTTTGGACTCCTCCACTGTGAAGTATTACACAGTCCTTCCAGCCCACAGAACTTATTTGTATGTTGAAACCAAAGCATATTGCTTGTACCATTTATTTGACCCTTGTCATATAGAATCTTCTGAGATTTTCTATTGCATTTATATATTGAGTGTTTTATATCAGGTATCTGTATATTTGCCTTCTCAGTGATATATTAAATTGCTTGTGCCTTGACTTCCCAAGTAGATCTCTGTCCTGAAAATCATCTACCATAAATACAAATTATATCTATTTGGGTTGCAAGATTGTATGTATCAAAATTTACACTAGGGAACATAACTTCTGAGTTAGGAGAGATTGCTGAAGACCGATATGATGGTTGGAAAGCCATGATGAAGGTGAAGGGAATGAAGGCAGCTGAAGGATGTAACTTTCATCAGTGGTGTGCAGATGCTGTAGAAGAAAAACATGTAGTAACAGAAACAATCAATAGTATTTATTGAGCAATGTGCTCAATAAATATTTTATATTCTCTCATTTAATCTTTCAACAAATTTAATTTCTTCCAGAATGTATAATGACAAATAAAACTTGTATACTTAAGGTATACAATGCAATATTTTGATATGAATATACATTATGAAGTGATTAGCACAATAAGGCTAATTAACACATCTATCACCTCACATATGGTTTTGTGTGTGCATGCGGTAAGAATACTTAAAATCTACTCTTCTAGCAATACTTACTAACTGTAGTAACCCTGTTGTACATTATAAGTGAAAGTTGGTACTCCCTGATGAGCAAAATTTTCCATTTCTACCCACCCATCCCCTGGTAACCACCATTCTATTCTCTGTTTCTCTGAGTTCTACTTTTTTTTGATTCTACATATAAGTGAGATTATGCAGTGTTCGTCTTTTTGTGTCTGCCTAATTCCTGTCAGCATAATGTTCTCCAGGTTCATCCATGTTGTTGCAAATGGCAAGATTTTCTTCTTTATAGAGGCTTAATAGTATTCTGGTGTGTCTGTATGTGTGTGTGTGTGTGTGTGCGCGCGTGTGACATTTTCTTTATTCATCTATGGACCAACGCTTAGCTTGTTTGCATATCTTGGCTACTGTGAATAATGCTTCAATGAACATGGGAGTGCAGATAATCTCTTCAACATACTGATTTCATATTTTTTGGATATATACCTAGTAGTGGGATTGCTGGATTATATGGTAGTCCTATTTTTAATTTTTTGAGGAGACTCCATGCCGTTTTCCATAATGGTTGCCCCAATTTACATTTCCACCAGAGTTGTATAAAAATTCCCTTTTCACCACATCCTTGCCAATGCCGGTTATCTTTTGACTTTTTGATAATAGTTATTCTAACAATTGTGAGGTGGTAGCTCATGTGGTTTTGAATTGCATTTTTGTAATGTTGAACATCTTTACATATACCTGTTAGGCATTTTTGGTGTTCTTTGGAAAAATGTCTTTTAAGATCCTTTCCCCATTTTCAAGTTAGGTTATTTGATTTTTGCTCTTGAGTTATATGAGTTTTTATATATTTTAGATACTAACTTCTCATTGAATATATGGTTTGCAGATAGTTTCTACCATCCCACAGGTTTTCATTTTCTTGATTGGCTCTTTTGCTGTGCAGAAACTTTTTTGTTTTCTTGATTTTTCATGTTCCTGAAATCTTGCATTGTTGTCTTCACATTTTAAGAGGCAGTCATCTCCTTCAGTCATCTTTACTAGATGATTTTAGGAGAGAAACACTTGCACCAAACAGCCAAGCTAGCATTAAAGTGAACTAAATATGACATGAGAAGGACTCTGTGCTACTATATTTGAGACCTTGTGGATGAACTGCAACCTAGCTTAAATAGGTAGACAGGATTGAAGCCTAACTTAGAACTATGTGCTTGTGACAATAGCTGAGTCTTGGCCAATCCCAGTGGCCATACTTCAACCAGTCATACACTGCTGGGTGTTCAAACTGTGTTCAAATAAGGCAAATGCCAACCTGTAACCAATCCAGCCGCTGTGTACCTCATTTCCAATTTCTGTATGTCATTTCCCTTTTTTTGTCTGTAAATCTTCTTCCACCACATGGCTTCACTGGAATCTCTGTGAATCTGCTGTGATTATATGGACTGCTCAATTTGCAAATAACTTATTGCTCAATTAAATTCCTTTAAATTTAATTTGGCTGAAGTTTTTCTTTTATCATTAACAATTCTGAGATTTTTTCAGAACTTTTCTATAAATTTACTTGACCCACATCTCTTCTTGTCTCTTAGGGTGAATTCCTTACATTGTATACTCTCTCAAGATCTTGCTAAACCAGGCTGGTGCTGATAGCCCCCTGTTTTTTCATTTTTATTATTTTTCCTATGATGGTGCCCTGAAATACTCAAGTTTGTCTGCCTCCTGTCAATTCCACAGAGTTAAGCTGGTTGTTTACATGAGACACTGGTACTTTCTGTCTATGGAGATACGCTCAAGAAACCTGCCTGGGAGTTGTGGTGAGGTGTGTAGAATATTAGGATGCCCATCAACAAGTTGGGGGTTCCACAGAAGAGGGGTTCAGTTCTTAGAGTGATTATTAGGGTTCACTGCCTTTCTTCCCTGCTCCAAGCCTCTCTCAACTCTTCAGCCTTGCTGATCTGAATTAGCATTCTTTTGTTTCCACTTAAGGGCTTACATTAACATTACTTATAAGGTGGGTGTAGAGAGCTCCAGTGATCTGCCCACCGTGGCCTCCCAAAGTGCTGAGATTACAGGCATGAGCCACGGCGCAAGCCTGTCATTATTTCTTTAAAGGTTCTTTTCCTTTCTCTCACTCTCCTTCTTCTAGACTCCATAATACAAATTCTCTTGATACTGTCTCATAAATCCTGCAGGCTTTCTCAATTTCTTTTCTTTTTTTTTTCTTCTTTTTTCCCTTCCGACTGGATAGTTTTAAATGGCTTGTCTTTTAGTTCACAGATTTCTTTTTCTGCCTGATCAACCCTGCTATGGATGCTCTGTATTCTGGTTGGAGTGGGTAAGAAGTGGGCTTACTGGGCTGGGATATTTGGAGTCACGCTCATTATACTTTCAATAATCCCTGTGGGAGGAATTTTGGGCCAAGGGGCTCTCTCTTGGCAGTGGGTTGTGCCACTTCTTAACAATACATCTATTCTTGGAATTTTGCTCCAGCAATGTGCTAGAATTTCCCTGATGGACTCCTGGACTACCACAAATGTACTCTCATCTGCGGGTTGCTCTCAAAATTGATGCTTCTGTTGGGGCATATGGTGTAATTGAGGAAATTGGTTTATTTAGCTGTATCTGCCTACGAAGATCTTGAAACTACAAGATCCTGCTGGGACAGAGACAATTTATGATGTAACTGCGCAATTTTATTTTTAATTTTTACATCTTGTTCAGGTACTTTGCATTCCCTCAGAACATCTATCTGTGGGAATTCTTTTGAGCACCACTTACCACTTGTCCCAAGGGCGTCTCTGATTATTAGGGGGTGATCTGGAGTCTGGAAGTTAAAAATCTAGTCCTGGTTCTGCCACCTATAATCATAGGCCACTGATACTGGAGGTCAAAGAAGACTTTGCTTCCTCTGAGGTGTGTAATTATATAAAAATCGTAGAACTATCTACCAAAAGATACATTGTTGATAATTATAACTGGAAAGTTTAAGAAACATAAGTGTTTATTATATTATTTCCCATATATTACTACATTTTATAAGATGATATATGTTTTTAATCATGGATTTGTTATAGAGTTGCTATTTCCTTCTTCTGCCAAGTAAACAAAAATAAAAGGAAACAAAACTATAATGCTGTTTGCCCCTACCATCATAGGATAAAAGAGAATATTTTTACACTAGTAAAGTACTGAGGACATAATTTTAGAATTAAAAGGAATCATTTAGTCTCTGAAAATCTTACTTTACCATCTTTATTTTCTGGAACATTTTCTTGCGGTGATAAGAACTTTGTAATAGTCTATACCCATCCACTCACTGGCATTTGGGACCTATTGAAGTGGATAACACTAAACTCAATTGTGCCCTTCTCTTGTGTCTATGCAACATTTGGGCTTTTTGCATATAGACAAAGCAAAGGGAAGAATTTCAGGAATTGAATGCTTCAAGGAAACTATCAGCTGTACATTTGGTCCAAATTCTGTATTGTGTTCACAAGGAATTATTTGTCTTTTGCCCTATATCAAGATTTTTGCCTCACTTCTCCACATCCTCTAAAGTTTGGTGCTTCAGTCACATATGAAAAAGTCTATAAATATGACCAACACAATGATATCATATAGAAATATGTATTGAATCCATAGACTCCATTTACTAGGAAATTGTTGTAAGAAGAATAATGCCAAGATTAAGTCTGCTGGCATCTCTCACACCATGGAGTGTTTGGCTCATTAACTTTCTGCAAAATTGCATCTCCCCACTATAATCCGATCTTTCTAATTGCAAAAGCAAATCATGTCTGGGACAGCAAGTTTTTGCCCATTGGAGATTCTCTGTTATGAGCTTTTTCTCCCTTGCCTTCCATCACAGCTTGGGTTCATCAAATATTAGGAAGTATGGCATGAAGCAATGATTCCCTGTGGTTCATTAGGAAAGCAGGGCTTCATAATGGGAGAATCAGGCAAGAACTCTGGTGGTGACTCTGAAATCTGTGGAAATTCACTGTTGTGTTAGTGGTGTCAAATTTGGTTCTGCTGCCATGATGTTTGGCCACTTGGATTTGTTTGTTTTAGCTCTTGTTGTTCATGTGCTCATATATGGGATATGTATTTGGTCAATGGAAAGGAGGCTGAAGAAGCAAGGTAAAAGAAGAAATAATTATGCTTTGGCTTGGAAATAAGTCGGACTCCCAAGATATCATTTATTACTTGGGTTCATGTGAATGTGCTCCTCAGCTTCCTTTTTAGAAGTGAATCTTTGCTGTCATTTCATGGTGATCAATATTTGCAGCCCTGCTCCCCACAATCAAACATGGAAACTCAGATTAACATTCAAAACTAACAATATTTACACAGGAAATTTGAACTTGAGCTGTGGATTACAGTCTTTACTGTTCAAACAAGACAAGGTTTACATAATCAGCTTTCGTAATATTTTTTGCCAGTGTCTGACATTTTCCCCTGGTTTTGGCCTTTTCAGATTCAATGTGATGTTCTGGGCAAAAGCTATCACCATGTAAACAACTTTCTTCTCCATTTCTTCATCTAAACCCTGTGCATGATGACTTGCTCCTCAGTTCTCTAAACAGAAACTCAATGACTGTTTCTCATTTCTCTGTTGATAAAATGAAGTAAATGGGGTCTCCCTGGACTTCTGTGAGCCCTGGGTTCCTAATGGCCTAAAATTCCATACTAACTGATGCATCTGTCATGCATTACTGGTGATTACTTTAAGACAGAAAAGAGAAAGAGCAGTTTCAAAAAAGAAGATCCGTTGTTTGGTTTTGAAAAATTGTGACTTCTGTGGCACATTTCTGGAGAGACGTCTAGAAAGCAGTTCAATATGTGCAGGAAGGATTCAGAAGAGCACCTGAAGCATGGTGTTAGGAATCATCAATATTTCATTGATTTGTGAAGCAATGCAAATGTTAAACTTGTAAACAACATGTTATGTTAACGTTAATTTTTGACATGGATCCAAATCCACTGCAAACCCAAATTTGCAGAGTCTATGATTAACTTGTAGAGGAATGAGAATGCTAAGTTCCATAAGAAGTCTACAAGTCATACAACTTATGTTGTACTTTTAGTTACACTGGAAATCCAAGATCTAAAAAGTAGATAAAAGTAAACCATTTGGTTCCACTGTGACTCTGTTTATAATGTATCTAGGCAACCAGTTGATTATTGAAATAATCAGTCTAGCCAGTTACTAGGCTTCATTTAAGTAAAAACTAAAAGGAACATGAGTTATCTTAACTTGTAAAATTATAAACTCATAAATGAATTTTTTATTGTAAAACATAATCTTTGCCCAGTTGTCCCTTTTGACTAAAATTCCCCACCACTCATTCATCTGTTAGACAAAACTGAATCATCTTTAAGTCCAAGCTGAAGGTCCATCCCCTCCATGAAGCCTTTTCCAGCCATCTTCACCAACACTTAAGCTAAAATGAACTACTTTTCTTGCCCAAAGCTGTAAAACCATGTCAAACGTGACACTCTTACCTGTTGGGTTTATGTCATTTCTCCAGTTAAATTGTGTGCTCCTTCAAGGTAGCGATCTTGCCTCATTTATCACTCTACTCTCTCTGCCAGCTCCCTGGTAAAGTGCCATTCAATTGCTGTCAAATGTATAATGAATAACTGGTGAACAAACATATGGATGCATTATAAAATGTATGAAAGCAGGAATAAAAGAAAGTGTTAAGTGTATATGTGAAAGAATAAATCAATGAAGATCTACACTGGATAACCAGGTAACTGAATTTGGTCCATGTGGTTTATTGCAATTCACTCTTTGGGAAAACTGAGAAGTCAGAATCAGACTCATTCCTCTACAAGTTAATAATAGACTGTGCAAGTTTGGGCTTGCAATAGATTTGGATCCATGTCAAAAATTAGCTTTAACATAATATGTTGCTTTACAAGTTTAACATTTGCGTTGCTTCACAAATCAATGAAATATTGATGATTCCTAACACCATGCTTCAGGTGCTCTTCTGAATCCTTCCTGCACACCTTGAACTGCTTTCTAGACATCTCCAGAAATGTGCCACAGAAGCCATAAATTTCCAAAGCTAAATAGTGCATCTTCTTTTTTGAACCCGCTTTTTCTCTTTTCTATCTTAAAGTAACCACCAGTAATACATCACAGATGCATCAGTTAGTATGCTGTTCTTTTCTTTTTACTTTGATCACGTTAATGCTGTAGCTTTTGATTTAGTCTATCTACTTCTAGTCTGAAATTACTTTAATCCACCCTTCATGTATTACTCCGGATGCAAATTTGATGATGTCATTCTCCTCATTAAACACCTGCAATGGATCACAATTGTGAATAGTAGTAGGTGTTAATAGGTATACAGGAAAGATAATTACAGAAAGGAAGGAAGAAAGAAGAAAGGAATGTGTGAGTGTATATAGGAAGAAGGGGCAGGTTTGTTCCACGATAAAATGAATTATAAAATGTTAGGTGGAACCATGTTATATAGACTTCTTTCCTTCAAGACTTGTCTGAGTTTTTAACGTCTAGGGTGATTTTTGGATCTCCAGGGTAGTGGATTTAGCATTCACCATTTCCCAAACTTATTTGACTCTAAAACGTATGTTTCTGAGGCAAGTTGCTTAATATCTTATGGGACACCGGTATTTAAGAAAAGCTGTCACACTATACTGATTTCTTATCAAAGCATTCAAAACTCTTTTCATATTGTTCCAATCTCTGACTCTTTGGATATTGACATTCTGAACTGCCAATTTGTGGTTCCCTAAATAGATTATCCCTTTCTTTCTTGTCTCTCTAATTCTCTATCCTTCTGCCTGGGAAGTAGTCTTCCACTGTGATTCCTGATAATATTTCCTCAAAAATATTTTTCTCAACTACCTGTTTCTGTCACATGTTGTTCACATTACTATGAAAGCCGTAAAATGGCAACTGATATTTTTTCGTGAGTAATTATTGTTCATCTTGTGTCTCCTCAAATGGTTAATATAATACTTGGAATATTTTAGTGTAAATGATTGTAAAATCTATAGTAATTTTTCTCTGGATATAGCATTTTACCTTGAGTGCAAGAAAATGCCACTATATTCCTCAGGTATAGGAAATTTTTATTTGAACAATTCATAAACTAGAGCATCTTCTAAATTAGCTTATCCTGCCTTGTGCATTTGAAGTCAGGGTAGAATTTCTTTTAGGAGAGGAAGAAGAAACTCCCACTAACATTCGCTAAGATCAGCTTCAGAAAAGGTAGATTTCTGTGTGGCTGAAACATTTGTAACTTTTCAGACTTTCATTTTGCATTACCTACTCCAAAAAATCAGAGCTAACCCTATTTTAATGTCTATTGCTGAGATCCTGGAGATAATTGATTTAAACAATTATTTTTTAAATTAAATAACCTCAGAAGCATTAAATATTATTACTTTTGACTTTGAAAGTTACTACATCTGAAATTTTTTATCACAAAGTTAAAAATAGCCAAGTGGCTGGCAAGACGACAGAATAGGAACAGCTCTGGTCTGTAGTTTCCAGTGAGATCAACACAGAAGGCAGGTGATTTCTGCATTTCCAACTGAGGTACTCAGCTCATCTCACTGGGATTGTTAGACAGTGGTTGCAGCCCACAAAGGGTGAGCTGAAGCAGGGTGGGGTGTCGCCTCACCCAGGAAGTGTGAGAGGTTGGAGAAGTCCCTCCTCTAGCCAAGGGAAGCCTTGAGGGACTGTGCCATGAGGAACAGTGCATTCCAGCCCAGATACTACAATTTTACCAAGGTCTTTGCAACTCGCAGACCAGGAGATTCCCTCGGGTGTCTACACCACCAGGGCCCTGGGTTTCAAGCACAAAACTGGGTGGCTGTTTGGGAACATACCGAGCTAGCTGCAGGAGTTCTTTTCATACCCCAGTGGCACTTTTTTTCAGTTCCAGTGGCACTTGGAATGCCATCGAGACAGAACTGTTCACTCCTCTGGAAAGGGGCTGAAGCTGGGGAGCCAAATGGTCTAGCTCAGCAGATTCCACTCCCATGGAGCCTAGCAAGCTAGGATCCACTGGCTTGAAATTCTCCCTGCCAGTACAGCAGTCTGAAGTCAACATGAAATGCTTGAGCTTGGTGGGAGGAGGGGCATCTGCCATTACTGAGGCTTGAGCAGGCAGATTTCCCCTGATAGTTAAACAAAGCAGTCAGGAAGTTTGAACTGGGTGGAGCCCACCACAGCTCTTCAAAGCCACTGTAGCCAGACTGCCTCTCTAGATTCCTCCTCTCCGGGCAGGGCATCTCTGAAAGAAAGGCAGAAGTCACAGTCAGGGGCTTATAGATAAAATTCCCATCTCCCTGGGATAGAGCACTTGGGGAAAGGGGTGGCTGTGAGTGCAGCTTCAGCAGACTGAAATGGTCCTGCCTACTAGCTCTGAAGAGAGCAGCAAGTCTCCCAGCACAGCACTTGAGTGCTGCTAAGGGACAGACTACCTCCTCAAGTGGGACCCTGACCACTGTACCTCCTCACTGGGAGTCACCTCCCAGCAGGGGTCAACAGACACCTCATGTGGAAGAGCTCTGGCTGGCATCTGGCTGATGCCACTCTGGGACAAAGCTTCCAGAGGAAGGAACAGACAGCAATCTTTGCTGTTCTTCAGTCTTGGCTGCTGATACCCAGGCAAACAGGGTCTGGAGTGGACCTCCAGCAAACTCCAGCAGACCTGCAGCAAAGGGGCCTGATTGTCAGAAGAAAAACTAAAAAACAGAAAGGAATAGCATAAATATCAACAAAAAGGGCATCCACATAAAAACCCCATCTGAAGATCACCAACATCAAAGACCAAGGGTAAATAAATCCATGAAGATGAGGAAAAATCAATGCAAAATGGCTGAAAATTCCCAAAATCAGAATGCCTCTTCTCCAAAGTATCTCAACTCCTCACCAAAAAGGGATCAAAACTGCATGGAGAACGAGTTTGATGAATTGACAAAAGTAGGCTTCAGAAGGTGGGCAATAACAAACTCCTCTGAGCTAAAAAAGCATATTCCAAACCAATGCAATGAAACTAAGAACCTTGGGGAAAAAATTACAGGAATTGCTAACTAGAACAACCAGTTTAGAGAAGAACATAAATGACCTGATGGAGCTAAAAAACACAGCATGAGAACTTTGTGAAGCATACACAACTATCAATAGCCAAATTGATAATGCAGAACAAAGGATATCAGAGACTGGAGATCAAATTAATCAAATAAAGTGTGAAGACCAGGTTAGAGAAAAAAGATTGAAAAGGAACAAAGTCTTTAAGAAACATGGAACTATGTGAAAAGACCAAACTTACATTTGATTAGTGTGCCTGAAAGGGACGGGGAGAGTGGAACCAAGTTGGAAAACACTCTTTAAGATATTATCCAGGAGAACTTCTCCAACCTAGCAAGACAGGCCAACATTCAAATTCAGAAAATACAGAGAACACCACAAAGATACTCCTCAAGAAGAGCAACCCTAAGTCACACAATCATCAGATTCAGCAAGGTTGAAATAAGGAAAAAATGTTAAGAGCAGCCAGAGAGAAAGATCAGGTTACCTACAAAGGGAAGCATATCAGACCAAAAAGGGATCTCTCTATAGAAACCCTACAAGCCAGAAAAGAGTGGGGGCCAATACTCAACATTCTTAAAGAAAAGAATTTTCAAACTAGAATTTAATATTCAGCAAAATTAGGCTTCATAAGTGAAGGAGAAATAAAATCCTTTGCAGACAAGCAAATGCTGAGAAATTTCACCAACAGGCCTGCCTTACAAGAGCTCCTGAAGAAAGCACTAAATATGGAAAGGAAAAACCAATACCATCCACTGAAAAAACATACCATATTGTAAAGACCATCGACACTATGAAGAAACTGCATCAACTAACAGGCAAAATAACCAGCTAGCATCATAATGGCAGGATCAAGTTCACACTTAACAGTATTAATCTTAAATGTAAATGAGCAAATGACCCATTTAAAAGACACAGACCAGCAAATTGGATAAAGAGTCAAGACCCATCAGCGTACTGTATTCAGGAGCCCCATCTCACATGCAAAAACAAACACAGGCTGAAAATAAAGGGATAGAGGAATATACACCAAGAAAATAGAAAGCAAAAAAATGGAGGGGCTGTAATCCTAGTCTCAGATAAAAACAAACTTTAAACCAACAAAAATCAAAAAAGGCAAAGAAAGGCATTGCATAACAGTAAAGGGTTAGACACAAGAAGGGCTATCTTAAATATATATGCACCCAATGCAGGAGCACCCAGATTCATAAAGCAAGTTCTTAGAGACCTAGAAAGAGACTTGGACTCACACGAAATAATAGTGAGAGACTTTAACACACCACTGTCAATATTAGACAGATTAATAAGACAGAAAATTAACTTGGATATTCAGGACGTGAACTCTGCTCTGGACCAAGCGGACCTAACAGATGTCTACAGAACGCTCCACCCCAAATTAACAGAATATGCATTCTTCTCAGCATCACATCACACTTATTCTAAAGTTGACCACATAATTGGAAGTAAAATACTCCTCAGCAAATGCAAAGAACAGAAACCGTAACAGTCTCTCAGAACACAGTGCAATCAAATTAGACTGAGGATTAAGAAACTCACTCAAAACCACACAAATACATGGAAACTGAACAACCTGCTCCTGAATGACTATTGGGTAAATAATGAAATTAAGGCAGAAATAAAAATGTTCTTTAAAACTAGTGAGAACAAAGAGACAATGTAGCAGAATCTCTGGGACACAGCTAAAGCAGTGTTTAGAGGGAAATGTATAGACTAAATCTCTACTGGAAAAAGTGGGAAAGATCTAAAACTGACACCCTAACATCACAATTAAAAGAACTAGAGAAGCAACAGCAAACAAATTCAAAAGCTAGCAGAAGACAAGAAATAACTAAAATTAGAGCAGAACTGAAGGAGATAGAGACACAAAAAAACTTTTCAAAAAAATCAGTGAATTCAGGAGCTAGTTTTTTGAAAAGATTAACAAAATAGATAGACCACTGGCCAGACTAATAAAGAAGAAAAGAGAGAAGAATCAAATAGACACGATAAAAAATGATAGACCAAATAAAAAATGTATTTCTCTGGGATCAGTGGATATCAGTGGATATCACCACTGATCCCAGAGAAATATAAACTACCATCAGTGAATACTATAAACACCTCTATGCAAATGAACTAGAAAACCTAGAAGAAATGGATAAATTCTTAGACACATATACCCTCCCAAGACTAAGCCAGGAAGAAGTCAAATCCCTGAATAGGCCAATAACAAGTTCTGAAATTGAAGCAGTGATTAATAGCCTACCTACCAGAAAAAGCCCAGGACCAGACAGACTCACAGCTGAAATCTACCAGAGGTACAAAAAAGAGCTAGGACCATTCCTTCTGAAACTATTCCACACAATAGAAAAAGAGGGACTTCTCCATAACTCATTTTATGAGGCCAGCATCATCCTGATACCACAACCTGGCAGAGACACAACTAAAAAAGAAAATTTCAGGTCAATATCCCTGATGAATATTGAAGTGAAAATCCTGAATAAAATACTGCAAAATGAATCCAGTAGCATATCAAACAGCTTATCCACTAAGAAAAAATTGGCTTCATCCCTGAGATGCAAGGCTGGTTCAACATACGCAAATCTATAAGTGTAAACCATCACATCTCAACAGGTGCAGAAAAGAACTACAATAAAATTCAAGATCCCTTCGTGCTAAAAACTCCCAATAAACCAGGTATTGATGGTACATATCTCAAAATAATAAGAGCCATTTATGACAAACCCACAGCCAATATCATACTGAATGGGCAAAAGCTGGAAACATTCCCTTTGAAAACTAGCACAAGGCAAGGATGCTTTCTCTCACCACTCCTATTCAACCGAGTATTGGAAGTTCTGGCCAGGGTGATCAGGCAAGAGGAAAAAATGAAGCATATTAAGATTTGAAGAGAGGAATTCCAGTTGTCTCTGTTTGTACATGACATGATTGCACATTTAGAAAACCCCATCATCTCAGTCCGAAATCTCCTTAAGCTGATAAGCAACTTCAGCAAATTCTCAGGATATAAAATCAATGTGTAAAAGTGACAAGCATTCCTATACATCAGTAATATAAAAACAGCCAAATTATGAGTGAACTCTCATTCACAATTGCAAAAAGAGTATAACATACATAGGAATACAACTTACAAGGGATTTGAAGGACTTCTTCAAGGAGAACTACAAACCACTGCTCAAGGAAGTAACAGAGGACACAAATGGAAAAACATTCCATGCTTGTGGATAGGAAGAATCAATATTGTGAAAATGGCCATACTGCCCAAAATAATTTACAGATTCAATGCTATCCCAATCAAGCTATCATTGATTTTCTTCACAGAATTAGAAAAAACTACTTTAAATTTCATATGGAACCAAAAAAGAGCCCATATAGCCAAGACTACCCTAAGCAAAAACAACAAACCTGGAGGCATCATGCTACCTGACTTCAAACTATATTACAAGACTACAGTAATCAAAACAGCATGGTACTGGTACCAAAACAAATATATCAGTGAATGGAACAAAATGGAGGCCTCAAAATAATGCCACACATCTACAGCCATCTGATCTTTTACAAACCTGACAAAAACAAGCAATGGGGAAAGGATTCCCTATTTAATAAATGGTGTTTGGAAAACTGACTAGCCATATGCAGAAAACTGAACCTGGACCTTTTCCTCACACCCTATACAGAAATTAACTCGAGATGGATTAAAGACTTAAATTTAAGACTTAAAACTATGAAAACTCTAGAAGAAAACCTAGGCAATACCATTCAGGATATAGGCATAGGCAAAGGCTTCATGACTATAGCATCAAAGCAATGGCAACAAAAGCCAAAATTGACAAATGGGATCTAATTAAACTAAAGAGCTTCTGCACAGCAAAAGAAACAATCATCAGAGTGAATAGGCAACCTACAGAATGGGAGAAAATTTTTGCAATCTATCCATCTGACAAAGGGCCAATATCCAGAATCTACAAGGAACTTAAACAAATTTACAAGAAAAAAACAAAGAACCCCATCAAAAGGTGGACAAAAGAAATGAACAGATACCTCTCAAAACATTTATGTGCTAGCAAACATATGACACAAAGCTCATCATTACTTGTTAGTGGAGAAATGCAAATCAAAACCACAATGGGATACTATCTCACACCAGTTAGAATGATGATCATTAAAAAGTCAAGAAACAACAGATGCTGGAGAGGATGTGGAGAAATAGGAACACTTTTACACTGCTGCTGGGAGTATAAATTAGTTCAGCTGCTGTAGAAGACATTGTTGCAATTCCTCAAGGATCTAGAACCAGAAATACCATTTGACCCAGGAATCCCATTACTGGGTATGTCTGCAAAGGATTATAAATCATTCTACTATAAAGACACATGTACATATATGTTTATTGTGGCCTGTTTACAATAACAAAGACTTGGAACCAACCCAAATGCCCATCAGTGACAGACTGGATAAAGCAAGTGTAGTACGTATATACCATGGACTACTATGCAGCCATAAAAAAGGATGAGTTCATGTCATTTGCAGGGATAAGGATGAAGCTGGAAATCATCATTCTCAGCAAACTAACACAAGAACAGAAAACCAAACACCACATGTTCTCACTCTTAAGTGGGAGTTGAACAATGAGAACACATGGACACAAGGAGGGTTACATCACACACCAGGGTCTGTCAGGGGATGGGGGCCTGGGGGTGGGATAGCATTATGAGAAATACTTAATGTATATGACAGGTTGATGGGTGCAGCAATCCACCATAGCATGTGTATATCTATGTTACAAACCTGTATGTTCTGCACATGTATCCTAGAACTTAAAGTATTATAGTAATAATAATAAAAGGACAAAATGACAAGTTACAGGTTTACAAGAATATTTTTAAACCACATACATATTCTGCAAAGGACTCATATCTAGAATAAAGTACTTTTAAAAAAATAGTTAAAAATAATTCTTAGCCTTAAGTCATTAAAAATATTAAACCACAATCTTCTAAGTCAACCTGTGCTTCTTAATTACTTCTGACTTTTTGAGAGCCTTATGACTGACCCTATACCTTTCTGACTTTATTGAAGTCACATCTTAAATCTCATCTCAAGCAGAATCAAAGAAAATTTCTCCTCTAGTCTGATTTGGCAAAGTTTTTCTAAATGCATTTTCTCTTTTGTCAAAGGACCATTATCAATAAGCTATAAAGAAGTTCCTAGAAGAAAATTTGTTAATAATTTAATGTACTTTTAGTCACTTAGATGATGGGAAAGTTTAGATGCAGATTCAATTGTTAGGTCTCTCATATTTTCAACAGTATCTGAATCAAGAAGAATGGCCCATTAATTACCTGCATTGTCAGGGGAGTCACTTGGGAGACTTTGGAACAAAAGGAGTATTCATTAGCGGAAGAGAAAATGGATGAAGCTTGAGTACATCAGTTCCCTGTTTCATGCCAACTGTGAAAATGGCCTAGCTGCAACTCATATCCATGCATTCCTGTAATTGCAGAGGATTCAATAATGTGTTTAGAACACCAGGATGTGGCTTGCATTATTATGCACAAATGCAGTGTCTGTCTGCTTCAGGGCAACTGTTCTTGTGCTAGGAAAGATTGTACAGCCTGAAGTTACTTTCTGACCCAATTTCTTTATAATTGGTCCCAAACCCAAGGTCAATAGGGAGACAGAAAAAGTTGCCTCTTTTTGGCCTGCACTACAGAGCTGTCACCCTTGGGAATACAGAGCCTTCAATATAGCCACGGGTGCTTACCTTGGCTTATGATGTTTCCCATACACTAAGGATAAACCTTCCAATGTGTGTTTGTCTCTGGAATGGTTTCTGGAATACTGTGAAGCTCCTGAATTCACAGAGCTCATACCCTGAGCTTTGATTCTTGAAAATTATATAAGGAGATTAAGATTTCTTATTCAACCAATCCTTCACTCATTTATGAAATTTTTATTGAGCAGTTCCAGTGAGTCAAGCACTGGGACACAACAAGTGCTCAGATATGCCACTAACTTCAGAACACTTAAAATATAGGAGGCAGACACATGTCAATATACTAGTGCAAAAACCTGTTTTCTTTGATATTGGTTAGTTGTGTAACTTAGTTTCATATGAGACAATTGAGCAACAGGCAACACAGCCAAGTACCAGGAAGTATTAAGATTTAAAATATGGTGATCTGATTTAAGAATGAAGGATCCTGCCATGTCACAAACCTATTCTAGTTATTATATTCACAGGGCTATATATAAGTAAGCATCCATGTAAAGTCACATAACACTTTATTTGTTATGACATTATTGTTATTTTCATTATTATCATCCTATGGCTTCTCTACTCTCATACTTTGGTGAGCAGGAGGGAGTGTTACATCTCCTTTACTCCTGCCACCCACGGCTCAGCAAGCAGGAGTGTTAGACAGCTCTTTCACTCCAGCAGTTTGGTGAGTTCCAGGTTCTTGTCCTGTGACCACGAGGAGTAAACTATCTGGACACCAGAGAGAGGGTAAGACAGAGTAGAATTTATTGAGCCAAAGAAAAGCCCTTGACAGTGAGAGGGGACCCGAATGTGGGACTCGAATGTGGGACCCAAATGAGGCTGAGTCTGGGGTTTTATGGGCTTAGAATGGAGAAATCATGCCGATTTATGGGTAAGCTTGGTAAAGGCACCCTTTGATTGGTTAAAAGGCATCATTCAGAAAGAACCAATCAAGTGAAAGCAGGCAAAACACGTATGAAAGTTCTAACTCTGTTTTGTGAATTCTATCTGGAACTGGGAGCTCGGTTTTAAAGCTTTAGAATATCTTTGGCCTGAAGGTCAAGTTTCAGTGGGGACCCATCCATATCTGCCTAGGAATCTGTCTACTGTCACTATCACTATTACCTCATGTTGGAAAAATGTAGTAAACATGCTCTGTGCCTTACTGGCCGTAATCAAATCTTGGCTTGGACACTGAAAATGTGTGTGACCTTTAGTAGTATCCTTAACTCCTTCATACCTCAGTTTTGTGTAAAATAAAAATTATAGTGATAGCTCCCAGTAGACAGTGGCAAGGGAGTAATGATATTTTCTATCTTGCTCTTTGCTATAACCTCAGCTCATAGGCTGCCTGCACAGAGCAGGGACTCAGTAAATATGTATTGAATGAGTAAATAAATATCTCCTAGAATTATCCTAATGACTAAATGAGTCAACAAATATATAAATGAGTTATGAATATATAAAGTGTTTGGGAAAATTCCTGGTATGATTAGATCTATCATTTTAACTTGGCTTTATTTCTACTTTACCATTACGGTTTTTATTATTATCAAATGTCAATTCCCCCACGAAGCCTTCACTGATTACCTTAGCAGGACATGGTCTCTTTTTACTCTGGACATGCAAATGTATTTGTCAGCTTCTGTACTGAGCTATACTTTTTAAACATTGTTTATCTTCTAAAAATTTTTTGAGAACGGGCATTGCCATTCATCTTTTGGCAATGATGACAAGTTAGCAGGCTGCTACTCGGACAATTCAGCTTTCAGATCTTCCATAATTGTGTTCCTATTCTTTCGTAGTAGGATTTTTGTTGTAATCATTGTTTATTTTTTTAAGTCAGGAATACAAAATCAGTAGAAAGAAAAACATCAAGTCATAGGGTTTTCAGAGAAGACATTAAACACTAGCCCCAAACATTCTCCCTTCTTCTCAGACAGTGCTTTCCTCCTTCAGGTAACCACTTAGTGGTGTCTGATGGAGGAATAGCAGATGGATGGAAAATAGAATATATTGACTTTTCTTGACTATAATGACACAGCATGGATGTTGAAGTCTTTCCTGAAAGCAGAGACTGAATAAAGGGAAGATAAAAAAAAGTGGCCTCTTAAATAACAGCTAACTGTGAATAAAGTTTTAGAGCCACACACAGAATTTTCAGGTGGTCTGTCAATTGGTAGGGGATGCAAAAAGACTCAAGACAGGTAAAGTCTCTGTGAGAGTTGTTAATATATGGGAGAGAGCTCATGGCCTTAGGATCAGATTGGGGTAAGGCATTCAGAATGTACTTTTTAATGCATGCCACTTGAAAATGAGTATCTTAGTAAGCAATTCCTAAATGAATGGTTCCACCAAGTGGTAAGTCGTTGTGGTGGAAAATGAAACAAAGCCTGTGTTTTGAACCAGACAGACTGAGTTCTAACCCACACTCTGCTGAATCACCTTGGAAAGGTTACCTGTACTTTCTAAGACTCTGCAACATCTTTTGTAGAAAGAAAATAGTGGATGTGGTAGTGGATGTTATTAGTTTGCCATGTTCTTTTGGGCTCAGAAGACCAGACTTCTCAGCCCCTTTAGAGTTTGTCCAGGCTGTGTTAATAATTTTGGACAATGGGCTATGAGCAAAAGTGACACAGATCGTTTCCAGCCTAAGGCAGTAAAAAGCCATTGCCAAATTCTTCAATCTCTCTTCCCTCTGAGCAGCCTGAAGAGGAGCTTGTTTGGAGATGGTAAAGTCACAAGATGAAAATCTCCTGAGCACTAAATACTGCATGGAGAATAGTTGCCTCAGAAAGTTACTTGATCATAACAAATTTAGATAAATCACATGGTCTAGTGTGTGGTATATTGTAGGCACTAAGAGTTAGCTCTCCTCCTTTGGGAGTTTCAGGCACAGAGAGTAATGATAGCGAGATGGTTTGGAGTAAGGGAAATGTAACATTTGAGTCCCTTAGAGCCCATGTAGGTGTCTAATTATGTCATCTGTTTGGAAAGCCACCCATATCTGGCACTGTTGATTTTATTCGGCATCATGACTCCTACCTGTCTGAAAGTATGAGATAAAAAATGATACTCAATAAAGCTTTGCTAAATAAAAGTAGAATGAGAGTCTCAAGTTAATTACAAGTTACTCAAAATAAAATGCTGGTATTAGGTGGGATTAGTTAGTTGCATTCACCAGACTAGCTAAGGGTAATAATTCCTTATATTTCCATAGTGCTTTAAAGCTAGTGGGCTCAATTTCAGAGATGTCATTTGCATTCTCTTATTTAATGAGCGATATTATTTTAATTGTGTTCCATATCAAAGCCTTTACTCTTCTGAAACAGGAAAGATTGGACTTCACTTTCAAAGTATCATTATTTAACGCAGAATTGTTCTTTGGCAGCAAATGAGGCAGTAGTGCACACAGAGCTTCTCTTCTCAGTTTTATAGTGTGTGCACTGTAAAGATGGTTGTCTCTGTGAGTCAACCCATGTGCTCAGACTTGGGGACGCATTCTCCGAGGACACATGCTTTTTATCTTGGCATAGGCACAACTGGGCTACATCTGGTTTTTGAGAGGAGAATACCTTTTCTAGTTTGTTTGTCCCAAATAAGTTAGTGTCAGCTTTGGGTTCACATATATAGAAGCATTGTTGGGGTAGTCAGACTTCTAACATGGCTCTAGATGATACTCACTTCCTGGTCAACATGCTTTCATATGATTTTCTCCCCTTGAGCATGGACTGGAGCTAGAAATGTAAAGAATGTATTTCTTTAAATGTATAGAATATGCCAAAAGTGATGGGCTATTACTTCTGTGATTTATTGTGAAAGACTGTGGCTTCCATCTTGCTGTCACGCTCCCTTTTACTGCAACTACCTCTCTTGAGCCCTTGCTTGCTCACTCTGGGGAAGCCAGCTTCCCTATGGACAGTCGAAAGTGACAAGGAACTGGAGATTGCCTTTGGCCAACAGCCAGTGGGAAATGGAATCCCTTAGTTCAATAGCTCCTGAGAACAAAATTCTAACAGTAACTGAGGGACCTTGGAAGCATATATTCCTTCAGTTGAACTTTGAGTTGACTGAGTCATTTACTGACACTCACTATATTGCAGCCCTTTGAAAGACTCTAAGCCAGATGACCCTGCTAAGCCATTCTTGGAGTCTCTGACATATAGGAACTATGAAATGTGTGTTTTAGGCTGTGAATGTTTTGTGAGTAATGTGTTTTGCAGCAAAGGACTACTAATTCACATTGTAAAATGCCTTTGACTCCTCGTCTATCCTTTCTTCTTCAAATTTTGCTTAGGTTTCATGCTCACCCCTATTTTTCAGCTGTATGTCCAGGTTTTAGGGTACCCTGACCAGCAGTGGGTGTTACATACACCCCTTTGTCAATAACAGGGTGGGGCAACGTGACTTAGAGAGCTAAGACAATCACATAGAATTGGAGAAAGTTATTTCCCAAAGCATCAAGCAGGCAGACAGACAGTTAACAGATGATCAGCACAAAAGGTGAGGTGGGCAAGTGGTACACTCCTGGAGCTTCATACAAAGATTGTCATGCTTGAGTGGCCTACTGCCCACAGAATCCCCAAGCAACTATTTAGCATACAGGAGCTCCTCTTAGGGCTAAGAGAATTTAGATGCCTCTCTGTTCAAAGCAAGCAAATGATTATACAACATCCTTTATTAATCCAAGGGTAAATCTAGACTCTGGGTCCAACTGAGAATCTGCAGGAAACATACATGGATATTATATGTTTTGATGACTAAATACCTTAAACTGCAGCTTAGAGATTGAGATACTAATCAGAGCCTCCCTTTGAAAACTAGCGTGGAGAAGCACAGTCGGTTCTTCCATGCCTCCTGACAAGTCCTTTAGTGCCACTATTGGCAGACAGACCTTGGCCTCCATACCATGACTCATTGCAACAATCTCTGTATCAAAGTCAGCATTCCCACACTATCAGATGCCAAATGACTTTACTGTAAGGACCACCCACATAGAAACTAGACTGATTAAAATCTGGACTGCAATCATTATAGACCTGGTCAGATGGCATTCCTTGGTGGTATTTATGTGAGCTCAGCTAGGAAATGGTTCAAGTCAGTAAAAACATTGAATTAAACTGAATTGAACACTCAATTGATTAAGAGCTTACCACATGGAGAGAAAAGACCACAGGATTCAGGTCAGCAGTTCTGGCTTTACGAGCACTGTGTACTTAAATGGTTGCGGGTGGGCACTACCGTCTGATGTGGTTGGACATTCACTCAGTAAAATTATATTTGCAGCACTTAAAAAAGTCAGTCCTGAAGGAAAATGTGTGATTTTTTTTTTACAACAATAAAGAGATTTATGATTTCTAGAGGTGATTTTGTGTGATAGCATTCTTAGGAATTAAATATACATAGTAGTTAGAAGCAGAAATCCTAGGAACAAAATACCCCAATCAAATTTGGCCCAATTTCTTATTAATGGTGTGGCATTTGGCAAGTTAATCAAAACAATGTGACTCAGTTTCCTCATTTGTCAAATAAAGATATGTATTAACAACATCTATACTCATGAGTTTGCAGTAACAGTACCAAGGATACGTGATGGAGAAGCCGGTTGTGCACATAGACCCTGGAGCCAGACCACCAGGGTTTGAAGCGCAACTCTACTACTTCCTAGATGTTTGCTAGCAAGTCAACCTTGACACATTGTTAAATCTCTCTGTGCCTCAGTTTCTTACTTGTAAAATGGGGCGATAATAATGGAATAATAACAATAATAAATAAGGTAAGTAGGTTATGAGAATTAACTCATTAAAAAAATACTGATGGAGTGAGTTTCCATTATAATCCAGTCATTACTGTAGGTATTACCAGTAAATCAAAAATTTAAAAGTTGCTGCCTTGGTCCTTATTTTCTGGTAGAGTAAAGCAGAAGTAAACGAAGAGAGAAAACAAAAAGGAAGAACATGCCACTAAGGAGTTTAAACCAGGGAGGAGAATAGGGGTTGGTAATGCCAAAGAAGGGAGAGAGATTGGGAGTTCCAGAAAGAGGGGAAGGCATGTTGCAGCAGCAGTACATAAGGTGTTTAGAGTTGGCCCCATTAACATGGCAATATATGAGCAAAGAGCTGAAAAAAATAAGGGGTCTATTCATGCAGATATCAGGGAGAAGAAGGCTGCCACGCAGAAGGCCCATAGTCTAAAGCCTGAGCTGAAAACATGACTAGAATATCTGAAGAAAAGCAATAATCCAGCGTAGTTGAAGCAGAGTAGAAGCTGGGAAGAGAAGTACAAGGTGGAATAAGAGGGGTAATAAGGGTTTCTGATAACTGCAGAGCTTTGTAAGCAACTGCTAGGAACTTTGGCTTCTAATCTGAGTAAAGTGGGCTGACCTGCAGAATTTTAAGCAGAGGAGTGACATGATCTAACTTACATGTTAAGAAAATAACTTTGGCGACTGTGTTGAGAACAGATGTAGAGTGACAAGCATAGAAGTGTGGAGATCTTTGGCAGACATGCTGTACTATTGTGTTTCTCTGCATTTCTAAGGATCCCTTTCAGCTGACTTGACCACAGGACTGAATTCTGGCGAATGCAATGTGGGCACAAGTGATGATGTCTGTTCCGTGAAAGGGCTGTATATATGCAAAGCAGCACTCAAATGCTGAAGGAGCTGAGAAACCAAAGAACAGGGTGGATGAACCTAGTTTGTCAGTATTCACTGATTTAGTTGGGGAATTTACAGACAAAGTATGGTCTTGGGAGGCTATAAGACAGGTAGAGTGCCACACCTGCTACTCCCAGAACTAGGGGTTTATATACCATAGAGAAAGGGCACATGTGCTCTGGCATGACAGTTCAGGGCAAATCTGCAGAACAGGCAAGAATGCTAAATGCATCATAACCTATACTTTGTGCCATAACATCAAGGTTGACATTTTTTCATGCTAAGGATAATAAATAAAGTAGGAATCAGGAGGCATTCACAGAACTGGGGCTAATCAACACAGAAGTTAAATCAACATAGTGGCCGAGCATCCAAGATGGCATCCCTTTTGTCTCTAAATTGTCACCTCCAGTAGAGACCCTGAGGCCCTAGGAATTATAGGGCTATCACATGGATGAGGTCTGGCTTCCTACAATACAGCTGGGAGGAGAGTATCCCAAAAGAACCACCAGACCAGGAACATCTGCTTGGAACTCTGCATGATTTAAACATAAACTTTTACTGTGTAAAGTCACTCGTATTTTGGGATTATTTCTTATATCAGTTAACCTACTTGATCAATGCGACCTGTTGAAGGCTACTGTCAGTAGCTCAGAGGAAAAAATGGTGCCTCATCAGTGTCTTAGCAATGCAGATGGTGAGAAGGTAGAGCTTTCTGGTTTGGGTTTGGGATATCCAAGATAGAAAAACATCAAGGATGACTTCATGTATTGTTACTTGAAAAATTGCATGAATGGAGTTGCCAGCTGAAATGGGAGAATTCCACATGCAGCAGTTTACGGGGGCGATCAGGGGTTTATGTACTTATTTTTGGTGTGTTGAATGTAAGAAATCTATTAGACATCAGAGTGAAGTTGTTGAAAAGGCAATTGGATATACATGTCAAGTTTGAGAGAAAGTTCTGGGCTGGAGACTTAAACTTGAGAGTCAGGTATGTAGATGGTATTGAAAGTTATAGGATTGGATATGATCACTGAGGGTTTAAATATAAATAGAAAATATGAATAAGAATTATGTTCTGGACTACTTAAAAATTAAGAAGTCTGGTAGAAGAGCACAAACTCAGGAGGCTGAGAAGAAATAATCAGTGAGGAAGGGAGGAAAACAAAGGGACTGTGTTGACTTGGGAGCCAAGAAAGTTTATTAAGAAAAAGGAAGTGATCAGTTGTACTAAAAACGCAGCTGGAATGTAAAACAAAACTCTCCACTGAAATAATCAATCTGAGGCAATTGTTGACCTCTGCGGACCTTTTCAGTGCAGCAAAGAATTGATCAGTATGGCCTAAGAAAGAATGGAGAAACAGGAATCAGGGATGGTGATTTTAGACAACTCTTTTTCAGGGAGTTTTGTTGCAAGTGAGGGTGAAGAAATGTAGTGATAGTAAAAAGGATGAGCAGGTTAAAAAAATTTTTTTAGGATAAGAGAAATAACACATTTGTGTGAAAGTGTGAATTATTTACTAAAGAAGAGAATTTCGATAATGCAGGGGAGATAATTTATTTAATTAGGACTTTAAGGAAAATGTTTTCCCCATCCCAATGGTCTATTTGTTCCATATGCTCTATTGCCCTTCTATATTTGTAGGTATGGGGTCTTGCTATGTTGCCCAGGCTGGAGTGCAGTGGCTATTCACAGGCACAATCCCACTACTGTATCTATATAATAAGTGTTGCTCTCTCCTAAGTCAAATCTTACTAACTTGCACCCCTTTTCTACTCATCTTTTTACTGTGCTCATTCTCCAATATGACTATGGTTAGTCTGGGATCTATATTCTTTTACATAAACTCTATAATCCACTATCAAGTTGATCACACACAAACACACACACATACACACACACACACTCTCATACACATACAGGTGTTGAGACTGTGAATGCAATTGCATAGAATATGTAGATTTGTAAAATGCATGAGATTGGATATGGTGTATATTTTCATGAATATAGGACATATTTTCATTAATGTTTTTCAATAAAGCATGATAACTTTTGGGAAAATTTTAAACATCTCTGAAAATATGTTCTAGGCACTTATGTGTTTCTTTTCTTGTTTTCATATTGAAGTATTATTTAAATAAAACAAAATGTCATGGATCTTAAGGGTTCCATTTCAGAATTGTGACAGTTTGATCATTGCAATAATTGCATAGATTTTATGTACCTCAAATAAGAGGTACACAATGTTCTCTTTTTGTGTCTGGCTTCTTTCAGTCAACATAATGTTTTGGGAGTTATTTCATGTTGTTGCATGAGCAGCATTTTATGTAATTTTATTGTTGTATAAAATTCTACTATAGAATTATAACAATGCATTTGTACATTTTCTTATTAGTAGACAATTGTGTTGTTTCCAGTTTTTTCTTATTATTAACAAATCCCCTGAAAGAATTGTGCAATTCTCTTTGTGGGTATATATTTTTCTTTCTCTGGGATAAATACCATAAGATAGATATGTGTAACTTTATAATAAAATGCAAAACAGCTCTTCAAAATGAAGGAGCCACTTTATACTCCCATCCTCTTTACAGTTTTCTTTTTTTGTAAAAATGGCTATTTCTTTATATATATATATATATACACATACACACACACATATATATATATTTATTTATTGTACTTTAGATTCTGGGGTACATGTGCAGATCATGCAGGATTGTTGCATAGGTACATACATGGCAATGTGGTTTGTTGCCTCCATCCCCCTGTCACCTATATCTGGCATTTATCCCCATGTTATCCCTCCCCAACCTCCCTACCCCCACTGTCCCTCTCTTGGTCCCCCTCAACAACCCCCAGTGTGTGATGCTCCCCTCCCTGTGTCCATGTGTTCTCATTGTTCAACACCCGCCTATGAGTGAGAACATGCAGTGTTTGATTTTTCTTTTCTTGTGTCAGTTTGCTGAGAATGATAGTTTCCAGATTCATCCATGTCCCTATAAAGGACACAAACTCATTGTTTTTTATGGCTGCATAGTATTCCATGGTGTGTACATGCACATTTTCCTTGTCCAGTCTGTCATCAATGGGCATTTGGGTTGGTTCTATGTCTTTGCTATTGTAAACAGTGCCATGATGAACATATATGTGCATGTGCTCTTTTCACTCTTTTTTATCTCTTCTTGCCTTCTCATTTTATTTCATTGAGTTGATCTTCAATCTCTGATATCTTTTCTTCTGCTTTGCCAATTCAGCTATTGAAACTTGTGTATCCTTCTCAAAGTTTTCTTGTTGTGTTTTTCAGCTCCATCAGGTCATTTATATTCTTATCTAAGCTGTTTATTCTCATTAGCATTTCATCTAACCTTTTTTCAGGGTTCTTAGTTTCTTTGCATTGGGTTAGAACATGTTCTTTTAGCTCAGAGAAGTTCAAAGATTTTCATGTTTCATTTGTTTACTGCTGGTATACTATCAATAAAGTTTATTTAAAAATATTATTCTTATATCAAGCAAATTTGTTGAAGTATTTTATTAATAATAAAAGTTTGCACACCAAACCTCTTGGACTCTATATGGAGATAATAATATAATTTATAATAAACATTTTCTCCCTTCTTTCCAATTCTTCTCATTTTTATTTGCTGTTTTTGTCTTAATATACTGGTTAGAAATTCAATGTTATATTGTATAAAAGTATTGGAAGGTAGTCTTCTCTTCTTTCTGACTTCAAGGAACATTATTCCCTATATTTCTTCATTAGATATATTATTTCTGTTGATATACAATAGATACACATCTAAGATTAGAATTAATTCTTTTATTTTTGTTTTGCTAAGACTTCTTGTCATGAAAGATTGTTGAAGTTTATAGAAAGTCTTTTCTGTACATATTTGGGATATAATGCAATGTTTTTCTTACTATGGTAATGTAAATTAATAGATTTTTTTCATGTTAAAACATCTTTGAATTCCTTTCATAAATTCTTATTCCTGAGAAATTATTTTAAATATATAATTGAATTCTTCTTCCTAATATTTTAGATTTTGCATCTATATTGATGAGTAAGATTGGTCCATAACTTAACAGTCTTTTCAGATTTGGTTTGTGGGTTCCTTTATAACAGCTTCATAACTTACTTTGGGAAATTTACCTTCTTTTTCTTTTCTTTAGTACATTTTATGCATCATAAAATTCATCTGTTTTCTGAATCTTTGGGAGAACTCATCTGTAAAACTCAGGTGTGTGTCTGTGTGTGTGCGCGCGTGTGTGTGTGCGTGTATGTATTTGAATTTTAATCATTGACAATTCATTTAAAGGGTGGATTTTATATTCAGTTTTGAACAAGTTTTTTTTTTAAAGATTTCTAGATTTTTGTCCTTTTCATCTAAGTTTTTAATTTGTGTGTGTGTGTGTGTGTAAAGGGGTGTGTATGTGTGTGTGGATTTGGCTGTTATTCTAATCATAATTTTTTGTAGGCAATCTTATCTTTTCTCTCATGTTTATTTAATGATCATCAGTTTTATTTTTATATTCAATATATGTTCTTGAATCTGGATTGATTTATTTATTCTGCTTAGGATTTGTGTTTCTTGAATCTGAGGATTGTTTGCTTTCTTTAACTCTTCCTAAACTGCCAACACTTCTTCCCTTCCTTCTCACCTTTAGCCAATAACCATTCTTATTGACCTGAGAAAATAGAAGCAATAAGAAGATAATTTCTTCATCCTTCCACCATCAAACTTCCTTGTACGCATGTACTCTGTACCCATACACTTTATCTTTTCTCCTTTTATCGTGGAAGAACTATTTTAGCTCTGTCTGAGGCAATCTCTTCACTTACTCCTTGAACCCATTCCATCTCGTCTATTCAAAGACATTCCTCATGTTACTATTCTCTCTCACTTTCCTCTACCATTGATTTGTGTATTGATTGGTCAGTTCCTATCATGTAAAAACATGTCATCATGCTATAAATATTTTCATATAGCCAGTCTCTGTTCTCAAAGAGTTCATAGCTTAATTTTGTATATAGGTGACTATGGCAGAGTGTACTATTTCTCACTAAATACCCACGGGTTCCTACACATTTCCCATCCTCAATCTGAGTGATGTCAATATTATGGATTCTTGGCAGTTTTTAACTTTTCTGAGAAAGTTAAGAGCAGATGTAGCATCTCTCCATGGCCCTTCCCTCCTCTCCCCTCCTTGCCTTTCCTCCCCTCCCCTCCCCCCCATTCTCTCCTCTCCTCTCCTCTCGTCGTCTCTTCTCTCTCCATTTCTGTATATTTAGGTGGAAACAGAGGATTCTGAATAGAAAAAAGAGTTTAAGATTGAAGCAACTTGGATTCCTTAATTATTCCCTCCCCTCCTCTCCCCTCCCCTGCCTTCCCCTCCCTTCCCCTCCTCTCCCTTCTCTTCCCCTCCTCTCTTCTCCTATCCTATCCTCTCATCTCCTCTCCTCTGGTCTTCTCTTCTCTCTCCACTCCGGAACATTTAGGTGGAAACAGAGAATTCTGAATAGAAAAAAGAGTTTAAGATAGAAGCAGCCTGGATTCCTTAATTATTTCTTAAATAGGAGCATTTCAATAGGGCCGCCCAGTTCACCATGGTTGGTAACTTCAGTGAGCAATATAGCTTTGTTAAGGTACTGAAATTTGGGGGTTTATTTACTCTTGAAGTTTAGCTTAGCCTATCCTGACTACTACAAAGGGTAAGGAGTTATTACAAACCAATTAGTCACTGCCTTAAGACTAAACATAGGGTGCCAGGAAAACACAGAGGAGGACACCTGACCCAGTTTTTGAAGTTAGAGAACACTTCCTAGAGGAGTTAATGTCTAAAGTGAGATTGCAGAAATTAACAGGCATTGTTGTGTCCTAGCACAGTGCTAGCACATGATCACCAAAATACTTTCTGAATGAATTAATGAAACTCTATCAACTATCAAAAGAAAGACATGTTATTGAGTGCATCTGCAAAGGGTTTCTGTCTGACTAATCTGACCTTTGACAATGTAACATTCTGTTTGATCTAGCCTTGGGAGCTAGAACTTTTTGGAAAACAACTCTCTATATTCCAACTGTGGACTGATCATCAGAAAAAGAAAAATTGTCATCTTGTCTGCCTTACAGGATATCTTTGAAGCAACGCTAGCCCATTAGCTTTTCCTTGGTTTTTATGTTCCTGTAGCCTGACACTGTTTACAATTCACAGACAATTCTACCAAGCTTCTCAAAAAAAAGATGCCAGAGCCCAGAAAAGGTAATTCAAAGCAAAATGAGGAAAGAGAGCAAAGGTATTTAAGACTCACAGGCCACAGGCTGGGGTGGGAATCCACAGGGAGAGAGAGTGAGATTGAAAGAAAACTGGATTAGTAGCTTCAGGGACCCTTAAATACAGGTAACCTGGGGTAAATGCCTGAGAGAAAACAGCTGCTGGGGAAGGACATTTCTCATTTTAGATTAAAAAAACACTAGAAATAAATCTGATGATTTATGACAAACACACTCAGCATCTTGAATTTTAGCAGAATGGTGGAACCTGTTCATCACATGAAGACATTAAAGGTCATTTGTGCAAATTTCTCAGTTTGTCCACACAAGAGATGAAGATTTTGTTAAAAATAATGGAGCCTCCGAACTTTGTTTTAAATCTTGAGGGGACAAAGTGAGTGCCCTTTTAATTGCTTTTATGTTTTCTCTGATGGTGGTTAAGTACTCATATAATCAAGCCAAATGCATCTTTTCTTTTTTTCCTGGTGAGAAGTGCTCTCTCTCCAAACAGTGACAGATAGTATCAGGTGCAACATGTTCTGCAAGGGTTGCCATGGTAAGAGTTGGTCTGCTCCCCCACCGCGCCCCCATCTTTCCACAAATAACAGAGTGGAAGAGTGCAGAGAGCCTATATAGAAAAGATGTCTGGGGCCAGAGTCGTTACTTAGTGCTCTGCCATGCAGAAGAGTCACCAGGTTTTATGTTAAATATATTGGATATTCAAAGTGTGCACTCGCATGCTCTGTCACACATGCACACACGAACAGACACGCACACACAAACAGGCACACACACACATACTCTCCTCTCTCTCTCTGTCTCTCTCTCTTTCTGTTATAGGTAGGTGGTCTGATTTTCAACATTAGACAGTTCCAAGCATCACCACCAAACACTGGCCGATGTAATTGATTTAATGAAGCAGCAGTGTAGCGTGTGAGTGTGATGTGTGCATGTGTGTGTATGTGTGTGTGTGTGTATCGAGATGCAGTTGAATTTAAGTAGCAGCCCACTTCCTTGTAAATGCCAGCTCTGTCTTTATCATATCAGACTTAGCAGTCATTTGATTTTACAGTGGCGTTTCCAACATAGCTTTATGTTTCCTTTCTAGGAAGGAACACTTGGTTATCTCTTGTACGCTTACTGGAAATTTCTAATGTATTCTCATGGAATTCTTAAGAAACTCTATTTTGCAGTGAATTACTTATAGGTGACTTGAAAACATTTGCTCCCAGTAACAGAGAAAGAGTTTGGCAAATGCTCATTTAGTGCCCATTCTGTGTTCTGTCTAGAATGTTCTGGGGAATCGGAGATCATTCAGATATGATCTTTGTCATCCAGGAGTTCTTATTCTTTTGGCTTGTTTTCAGAATGTTGGTCTTGGGATTAGAAGGTTTTCTTTGCAGACTGGAGAGAAAGTGTTCTGGGGAAGACAGCTAAATGTTCTGCTTGCAAGCTATGTTGGCTGAGTCCACAGATAGGAGAAACGTGGAAGACCATGAGCATACTGGCCTAGTGGTCAAAGGCCGAAGGGATAGTAGGAAGAACCACTATTCTTGCTTAGTCAGTCCTCGGCAATTTCCAGCGGCCACAGCAACCACCGGGCTGAGGTTGGAGTGATCAGGAGTAAGAGGCTGTGCCCACAGTTATTCTGTCTTTTGCCCGGAAGCATCCATTGCCTTTTAAATCAGAGTGGCTGTGAGGTTTCTGCTCAGTTCTACCCTTTCTCACTAAACCCTCCGGATTTAAAGGCAATTTAAAGGGCAGTTTTCGGATGGGAGTGATGCATTGCCTCTACATGCCTGTCCTGACACAAACATTTGCTTTGGTTGTTCAGGCTAAAGAAGGGGTCACATTCCTGTCCAAGCACAGGGAAGTGATTAGAGCAGCATTGTATCTCAAAATGTGGCACACAAATTATTCTACAGTAAACTTATTAAAAAATTAAGTTCCGGGATACATGTGCAGAACGTGTAGGTTTGTTACATAGGTATACGTGTGCCATGGTGGTTTGCTTCACCTATCAACCTGTCATCTAGGTTTTAAGCCCCCCATGCACTAGGTATTTGTCCTAATGCACTCCCTCCCCTCACCCCCAATTCTTGAGAGCCCCAGTGTGTGGTGTTCCCCTCCCTGTGTCCATGAGTTCTCATTCTTTGACTCCCATTTGTAAGTGAGACTATGCGGTGTTTGGTTTTCTGTTCCTGTGTTAGTTTGCTGAGGATGATGGCTTCCAGCTTTATCCATGTCCCTGTAAAGGACATGATCTTATTCCTCTTCATGACTGCATAGTATTCCATAATGTACATGTACCACATTTGCTTTATCCAGTCTAACATGATGGGCATTTGGCCTGGTTCCGTGTCTTTGCTATTGTAAATAGTGTTGCAATAAACATATGTATGCATGTTTCTTTATAGTAGAATGATTTGTATTCCTTTGGGTATATACGCGGTAATGGGATTGCTGGGTCAAATAAACTTTTAAAAGTGGTTTTGGTTTTATTTTGTGTAATAGGTAAAATAAAGTAATCGGCACATGAAATCTACAATATAAGTTAAAGTAAATAATGCCACGATAAATAAATTTAAGGAAAATGCAAATTTATTTAAATAAAAATATTTAGTAAAAATAGTTAGAGGGGTATTTGTCAGGGAAGACTGACTACATAACCCACGATTTTCAGAACCTTAATTTAGAAAAGGTTTTCAGTGCATGTCACAGTTCATTCTGAGTTAGTATCAAGCTCTGACACATGTAGTCATTAAAGTCTCAGGCTCTTCCAAGTAGGTGAGTAGGTGCTCCAGTATCCACTGAGCCTCAGGGTCCTCCATTAGATCATTTGAATATGGGTAGGAGATGCAATAGTAGAGCTTGGAGGATTGCACGGGACATTTAATGGGCCAGGTCCGGGGTGGCAGTGATCACACCCACTGCATTCTTTTGGCCGGATTGTAGTCAAGTGGCCACACAACTTCTAGAGAGGCTGGGAACTGTGGTCTGGCTACCGGCTCAGATTTTCTCCTGCTTGCATCAATACAACAGTTACTAAAGTTAAACGTGAATGGTTGGCTTATGAGAACATGGATAGATTAGGAAAAGCATAAAGTCTGGACGTTTTTACTTTTGTGTATTATTCTAATCACAACACTGATTAAAAAATATCTCAACACTGCCTTTTATTTCCGAGGAGATCATAGACGCTTTATTCACTTCCTCGAAGGCCCTTTCTGTAGAGTGGGAGAATCTATTTTAAGGGTTTTACAGGGAACTATAGGAGCTCACATGTGTTTAGCGTCATGCACAGGACTTGGCATGAAGTAGGTGCTCACCAGAGGCTAATCCCCTTTCCCTAGCATCCCTTTCTTCTGAAGCTTTCTCTTTAAAAATTTGGGGAGACAGCTTTGTCACAGAAGCAAACTTGTCAGCAATAAAAGTGATAAAACAAAATAATACTTCTATTCCCAGAGAAGGTTGTCTTCTCTACTCTTGAATTGGCAGGCTTTCAATTTCAGTATCATATTTTAAATTGTGCACACATTCTATGAATTTTAAAAATCACCAGGTTTGTTTATTTTTTTAAAAAATTAAGGAATACTCACACTTGGTCTAGCTAGATTAAACAACAACAAAAAAATAAGTTATAATGAAACTTTGGCTGCAGAAGCCCTAAGTAGCCTTTTCAGTGGGTCAGAAAACCTTGATTTTAGACTTGTTTATTTGCTTGGAACCTTCCACACAGGTCTGTCCTTTGACATTTACTCAGGACAATGAGACACAAAGTCACATAAAGGAGACAATTGTTTGATTTTTTTTCTTTAGTCAGAGGCAAGAACTTCTGGAGCTTTTTTAGATTTACAGGGCTACACTTTATATTCATCTGTGCATTTTGTTATCCTGCCGTAGTAATCACATCTCCTTAACCTATTGAGAAGTTTCTACTGTAACTTATAAGGATATCAGACTAAATTAGATTTTAAAACCAATGAAACTTAGCAATTCTATGACAGTAACTGAACAATAATCTCCGCTCAATAAACACAGAAAAGTTCCATTTTACTATGAATGAAGGAAGCCTATGAATAACGGGTGGAAAATGAATCATAGCACAAGCACTAGCAACTTAAGCCGCACCTTTTCCCCACTGAGGCACCTGCTGGGGATTATGTTCCTCCCTTAAGAGAGAAATCTCATACAGAACAGTGGGAGTTCGTCACATAATGTTCCCCTAAGATTTCTGAGTCAGTTTAAAATTTCTGGTGAACTGAGAATTCACCAAACATATATTAATGGTAATAATAGAAACTGTCATCTAATTGGCACTTACTTGGTGCTAGACTCTGAGGTGATGAGTCACAGCTGGTGGAGGTGAGATTTCAGCTCCAACTGGGTGACTCCAAAAGTTCCTACTCCTACACTGCCTGCCTCAGGGAACAGAGGAAGACAAAGGAACACTGGGGCCGAATTCCACAACTGTTCCACTCACTTCCTGTGGGACTGAAGGAATCAGTTTCTCTCTCCAGGCCTTCTGCTTCTCACTTCTAAAATGAAGATAAATAAAAATACTCAAAAAAATATAGTTCTCCTACTTATGTAGGTTATTATGTAAAGTATAGATTCATTTGAGGCTCTAGAGAAATCAAATTTGGAATTCATCGCATTTCATTCTGTGAGTTATGGCTTAATTGGAGCTGACACTTACTGAGCCCCTACCATGGGCCGAAACTCACTTTGATGTTTCATAGCAGTCAAAAATATAAATAAGCTGTGTCTTGGTCAGTGGGAGACTCTTGATTGCAGGTGATAAGAACTAAACAACAACAATAATAAGCAATAGAAATGGATTGGCTTCCCTAACTGAAAGTCGAGGGATGTCATCCAGACAGTCCATGAAGCCAGCAGGACTTGGTCTCTCTGTCTCTCATCTCTGTTCTCTGTTCTCCTAGAGTTGTGTGTTTTGACAGGTGAGCTGGTGATGTGCAGCTCTCGGCTCACATCCTTCTAGCTTAATAGCTAACTGAACAAATCACGCATAAAAGAATACAACTTGACTGTATTTTTTTTTTTTTTGACAAATTCTGCACTAATTTCAGATGTGTTTCTCATTGACCTGGATTGGGTCACATGCCTGCCCCTGAAATAATCCCTAAATTGGGGGGAATGCCACACTTTTTGACCTGAACGAGGTAAACCTGTACCTGTTTTGTGGCCAAGGAGTGGCATCTGCAGCTACATCAGGACTGTTCCTTAAAGGAATATGAAAGGGAGCAGAGGACTTGCTGTCCACAAAGGTGGGCATTTTGGCCTGGCAGTGAAGGAAGTACAGGGTTTGGGCAGAGAGAGGTGGGGAATGAGGTGTTTTCCAGGTGGAGAATTTGGCAAAAGCAATGACGTAGATACAGGAAATAAATTTAGTTGATTGAAAACATCAACTACAGGTGGCTGATCAAATGGAGTCATATTCTGGAGCATTCTAAATGCCAAACAAATAAGTTGGCTTTGTTTTCTGGGCAATGAGAAGCCTTTGATCCCATTTGCGAATGGACATACAAAGTAAAACATTCCCTACTACGTGATGAGTCTTGGGAGAGCCAAAAAGGTATCCTTTTTTCCCCACCTTGACTCCCGGCACAAGATAGAATGCTTAGGACATAGCCAGGTCTCATTAAATATTTTTGAAGGAACATCCATGTTATCATCAAATACCTAATGATATTTGACACCTGTTGGGTGCTTCCATGCATCAGACATGATGACAAGTGCTTTTCAGGTATTTCGTGGCTCATCACAGGAAACTTATGAGGGGAATGTTGTGCATATTACATTATTTATAGATGAAGACTGTGACACTTACAATTGTCAGATAATAGGTAGAAGGAGGACTTCAACTAATGAATTCAAATCACACATTCATTCTCTCACACCATAGGACTCCAGGTAATGTTTGTGCAACACTTGAAAGAATATAAAAGACGTCTATATACACAATATCTTCCCTGGGCTTCACTGTATTCCCATGAGGTAGATACTATTATCATTTCTATTTTATGGCTGATAAAATGAAATTCAGAGGAAAGAAGTAATGCAGCCAGAATTACAGAGCTACTAAGTAGAAGTGCTTGACTTGTGTTTGGCAATTCTGTGTCTAAAATCCATGTGCTTTCCCCCACATCCATGGTTTTCCCTGTAGCTGCAAGGCTATCAAGTGAACATAGTGGGGAAGATAATCTGTTGGTTTTTTTTTTTAATTTTATTTTTTGCTAACTCTAACAGTCAGAGATTCTAATGTTCCAACAAAAACATTAAAAGCGCATAGCACTTGTCTCAAATCTTTCAAATATAAAATGTGAGCCATGCGGGCTAAAATAAAAAGTCATTAGAATAGGCTCATGATTTTCGTTGAAGTGCTGCTGATTAAATTATATCAGAAGGACTTATGTTAGCTTTCTCTATATTGTCTTTAACAATGTTTTAAAATTTCCTAGTTCCATAGGTTTTTGGGAATAGGTGGTAGTTGTTAGATGAGTAAGTTTTTTAGTGGCGATTTGTGAGATTTTGGTGCACCCATCACCTGAGCAGAATACACTGGACCCAATTTGTAGTCTTTTATCCCTCAGTCCCTTTCCAGCCTTTCTCCCTGAGTCCTCAAAGTCCTGTATTGTTTTTTCTTGCTCATTCAAATATCCACAAATTCTTTGCTCCTGAAATCCTTGTACATTTGTTCCATGAGCCATTGAATGAGAATCCTTCTATGAGGAGCTATGATTTGGCTCTGTGTCACCAGCTAAATCTCACCTCCAATTGTAAGCCTCACGTTTTGAGGTGATTGGATCACGGGGACGGTTCCCCTATGCTAGTCTCGTGATAGTGAGTGAGCGCTCACCAGATCTGATGGCTTCACAAGGGGCTCTTCCCCTTTGCTTCCTTCACAGGCTCTTTCACCTGCTGCCATGTAAGACATGCCTGCTTTCCCTTCTGCCATGATTGTAAATTTCCTGGTGCCTCCCCTGCCCTGTGGAACTGTGAGTCAAATAAACCTCCTTTGTTTATAAATCACCCAGTCTCAGGTAGCATCTTTATAGCAGTGTGAAAACAGACTAATACAAGGAGCACTTGGCAAGGTGAATTGGTTTATAAAGCACTTTTGAACTTGTAACTTGAACTTTGATGCAGCATATGACGTATTGAAACCATCACCTAGGATCAAACCTAGGATGCACAAATTAGGGATGGAGATGATGAACTACTTTTGTCTCATTTGAATCTGAAGGTAGCAGGAGAGTAAGGATCTGTTTTTACACTTGGTGCATGCATGTGCTGGTATGGTGGCCTGCAGTTGGATGAAACTAATGACAACTACAGTGATTAAAAAATTAACATCAGTTGAAGGTTTACTGTGTCACAGGCACAGTCCCAAATGGTGTATGTGGTAATCTGCCTTTAGCATGGAGACTTGACTTGCTTCGTGTTTAGGTTCTAGCTCTCTTTGTTTCTGAGAGTAAGGACTTTGGTGAGTCTTTCAGTTTTATTGATATAAGACAAATCCATATCCATTGCTCTTGGTAAAGATCCAATCAACAGTGGAATTTTCCAACTGCAGATGCTGCCAATGGCAGTATTAAGTCATTGGTTTAGAAATTTACATGGAACATATATGTTGTGTCCCTGAAAATTGTGCAAGATTTTTTTTCTAAATTTGCATTTAAATTTCTCTGTCTAAACATATTTTTTTTGTTTTAGGGATCTATTTGAATGTTCTCTTGTTAAGCATTCACTCCCAGGAGATGAAGAGTGGACAGCAGACTATACAAGAGGAATATGGTGGCTGGATCTCGTCCTCACCTGGCATTGGAGAAAAGGGTAGGGAAAAAGTTGGAATCACCTTGGACCAGCACAATACAATCCCAGCAGGACTACTGACATCTCACATGTAGAGTTGACTGACTCTAAAAAGCAAGAATCTTAAAAATGGACTGTCAGATGAGCGGGCTGCAGGACTGTAAGGTAAAAACAAGCCTTGTACTGGGGATGGGATTTCCAGTGAGGAGAAACAATGTTGTGTCTGCCAGTAGCTGTGGGAGAAGATCCTGGGCCAGGATATGAGGTGGGTCTTAAATGAATGATAGAGAGGTAGAGATGAACACATTCTCCTTTCCACTTTTTCTCTTTGCAGTGGTTAGGACAAGAGGGATTCCCAGTCAGGTGGGCCTGGAGTTGAATTTATGGAAATAGACGTTGATTCTAGTTGGGATGTGTTAAGTGTGGAAATAGGCAGAAAGTCAGAGAAAGATTCTAGTTTGAGCAGCCACTTATACTAAATGAGTAACTGCTGCTAAGTAGCCACAAATTGATTAATTTAGGGGAGATCAGTGGCTCCTCTGGAGGCCAGGATGGGCCATATCTTCAAAATGGGCCACATCTTCAATGTAAGACAGCTGTCTCTGGAAGAGAGAAAAGTCACTTAGTGGTAGAGGTCACAGCCTGCTAGCAAGGAGAGGGTGGAGAGGAAAGATAATAAAGATAAAAACAAACATTTGCTGAACGTTCTTTGAATACATACCATGTGCCATTCATTGCATTAAACTGTAGCTTCAAGCACAAATGCCTTCCAGTCTGGGAGATGATCACTCTGAGAGGCAGGGGAAGCTGGAACTAATATGGGAATAGCAGCTTCACACCTCCCTTCTCACCGAGGCAAGCAACCAATTATTGAAAGTGGAATTTCACACACTGTTGAACTGTTATTTCTTTCCTTGCTTTCTTTTTATCTCTATCTCTGGACAAGAGCGTACAGTTGAATTCACATAAATTCAACGTGGGTGTTGGGTAATCTACTTGCATAATCTCATGCAATCTTTATAACTATCCTACAAGGCGGATAGTTAACAGCTATTATCTTTCTGATGTTATATCTAGAGAAACTGAGGGTGGGGCGGTTGAGTGATTTTCCCAAAGCCATATGGAGCTAAGTTGAGTATCTGGCACTTAGGGCCGGGGAAGAGAGAGTTAAATTTAAGAGCAATGAAGGAACACAAGCTCTCATGTCCCTTTGCTCATCTCCTCATCTCCAGGGTCATAATCCATTTTTAGTTTCATGACTTCCCAATGGGACTGTTGCAAAATCCAGCAACTCGTTTCACAGTTGAAATGCTCTCACCCATTCTTTACCATCTTGTTCTTTCTTATCTTGTTCCTCTTCCAGATGAATCTGAGTTCACACTGAAATTCTTGCTATCTAAAGCATGATAGTTCTTTCGCATCTCCTTGCCTTTGCATTTTCTATCTTCTTTTCCTAGGGTACACGTTCTCCTTCTGTAATTGACAAAAAAAAAAAAAGCCCCTGATCGCTTAAAAATCAGGTCAATGTCAAGTCCTTTAGGAAAAAGCATAGCATAATGCTTTAAAAAAAAGGACTCGGGCTCTGCCACTTAACATGTATAGGAATTCACTAAGCTTTTGTTAGTGATCTCATCTCTAAAATGGAGCCAGCACTACCTATATCACAGGATTATTAAGAATTAAAGGTAAAGGACTTTACGTAGATCCTGACACACAGTGAGAGCTGAATGAATGTTATTATTATATGTAGCTGAATGTATTATTTTCAATTCTCCATAAAAACATCCCTGATTCTGAAGTATAATTAACCACCTTCTTAGATGGGTTGTAGAGTAGGTACTATTGATACATACATAAACACACACACACACACACACACACATGCACGCACAAAAGAATTTACTGTTATCTTTAATTATCTGCTTAAATATCTCTTCTTTTATCACCTTATCTTCTGTCCCCACATATATTTCCTGTAAATAATAGCACAGAAGTCTTCTGACTCTAATACTGCGGAAATCTAGGCCATGGCAGTTGGATCCAGGAAAATCCCTAGAAAGCAGACCCCAAGGATCTATTTTGGGGATGGATTGCTTATGGTCTATATGCAATAAGGGACCTGTGATGGTTGTAAGTAACGGGATAATAACACCTGGCATGCAGTGGCATTATAATGAATGATATTTTTACCTCTGATTAACTGGGATAAAGTGAAAGAAATAGTTGGAGTGTTATTTTGTACAAAGGCTCTGCTGAATAAATAGTGTGGGGAAAATGACAATTGGAAGGACATTGGAATTGATTAATTGCATTGTAATACTTGGGAAAAGAAAAAGGGATTGATAGTGCCAGAGCAGTAAACTGTGAACTCAAAGCATGCCATGAAAGAGGGGCTTTAGAGCTGCTTTGAAGGGCAATGATACTTTTTTTTATTGCATTTTAGGTTTTGGGGTACACGTGAAGAATATGCAAGATTGTTGCATAGTTACATATGTGGCAGTGTGATTTGCTGCCTTCCTCCCCTTCACCTATATCTGGCATTTCTCCCCATGCTATCTCTCCCCAACTCCCCACCCCCTGCTGTCCCTCCCCTATTTTCCCCCAACAGACCCCAGTGTGTAGTGCTCCCCTCCCTGTGTCCATGGGTATATAGTCAAAGGATTATAAATCGTTCTACTATAAGGACACATGCACACGAATGTTCATTGCAGCACAGTTTACAATAGCAAAGACCTGGAACCAGCCCAAATGCCCATCGATGATAGACTGGACAGGAAAAATGTGGCACATATACACCATGGAATATTATGCAGCCATCAAAAACGATGAGTTCGTGTCCTTTGTAGGGACATGGATGAAGCTGGAAACCATCATTCTCAGCAAACTGACACAAGAACACAAAATCAAACACTGCATGTTCTCACTCATAGGCAATGATACTTTTTATGGTTAGGGTGCAGACTATGTAGAAAATCAGAGTGGCAGAGCCACAGAGGGGACTGAATGCACAGCCACAGTATTTAGGATCTTAACAGAAAAAGAGAGGGAGCCTGAGAAATGGCTAGGGTTTATTTGGGTGGATGAGCCTGATTTTCTTAAATCTGCAAATTCCCACTACCAGAAGAATCAGTCACCTTCCTCTTGCTGGAGGGGAGCAACCTCTTCTTGCCCAGAGACCATGTGAGGATCTACACTGAGACAGGGCCTCATAATGCTATTCCGTTCTCAAGATCTGCCTTCACCACCCCTCAGTCCCTCCAGGCCAATATCTAGGGTCAGGACTTAGCACTGTCTGAATGAAGAAGTACTATCTTGGCTCCAGGATAAAGGGGCTTACACCTGAAGCGATTGCAGAACTTGACTAATAGGCATAGATGAGGACTGGGGGATCATTGTGGGAGTGAAATGTGAGGCTGCAGGACCAGGCAGAGTGGATTATACTGCTAAATGGGGAGATTGTTGATGCCGAAGCACCTATCCATGATGCTAGATTCAAGTTCTGGAAAATATACCTCGAGTTTTCTGGACTGGCACCTGAAGCTTGAATATAAAGATGGACCAGAGTGAATGGGATGGAGATGGCAAAACCTCCTCGGAAGAGCATTGTAGAATGGGCTAGAACCCTGGGTAGGTGGGGAAGTTCAAATGACTTCCCTCTGTAAGACTTTTTAAGTCTACCAGCTGTGGCACTGATAGGCTAGAAGTTTCCATTTGGAGTTGGAGTCAGTGAAGAAGAGTAATAAATGGAATTTGATCCCAAGTCTTTCTTATTGTTATAGTTATCATTCAGGAAACAAGTGTGTTGGATATCCTTAGCTTCTGGTAGAAACTTCACGTTGGTTCTCTGAACTGTGAGTAAAGACCACTGTGGTACAAAGGACTGAGTGGAAACTCATGAAACTGCCCTGGGCCATCCTGACTGAGGTAGTCAATCAGATACAACACTGACATTCTCGAAGATTTAAAGATTCAGAGCTGAGGGCCTCCATCATTGCTGCTTTGACCAGTATGCACCCTGCAACACCAGAGGGTCTGTAGAGGGTGACAGTGGATACCGTAAGCTAACAAAGTACTGTTCTAGTTGCAGCTGCTGGGCTGGGTGTGGTGTGTTACTGCAACAGGTCTAAACAGTTTCTGGTGCTTGGAATGTATATTTTAAGTTGGAAAATGCATTATTTTTGCCCTCATAAGTGGAGAGGATGATCCAAATCATTTCACCTTTGTAAAGCAGAAAAGCAGTTAACTATTCACTCCTTGTCCTAAGGCTGTGTTAATTTCTCCCACACTCTATTATAACATTGCTTAGACAGATCTCAACCATCTTGCTGTTATAAGCCCTTCATGCTGTCCACTGTACTGATGACACCTCACTGAAAAATTGTCTGGTGTAAGCTGAGTGTATGCTGGAAATGATGTATTAGGAATTGAGCTCAAGAAGATCCAGAAATAACATCAGCAAACAGGTAACCTCAACTCGCTCCCATGTTATTCTGACACCTCTCAACACACACCTGTGGCTTGCTGGGATATTTCCTGTGACTAATTGACATCTGAGGAAAGGACCCAGGTGTGATTCACAATGGATTGGCCTGATATGTTGGTGCTAGCTGAAAATGCACTCCTGTTTCGTTATAGCACCATTAAAGGACAATGATGAAATAAAATACTTTCGGCACAGCTTCACACATCTGGTCATGGGGAGATATCACCCGCCTGAGGTGCAGGCATGCGCATATGTACACACACCCGTGCACACACTTGTGGGCAGTGGCAAATGGTTTGGCTGGAAGAATGAAAGGATCACAAATAGAAAATCAGGGACAAGTTGCTAGTGGAAACAAGTGTGTGGATGAGCCTATGACCATGAGCCTGAAACGTGCGGATCATTTTATCTTAGGTAAATGCCTGCCAGAGAGCATCTCCCGTGAAGGAGGATTTCAACACCCAGGGAAAGATGGTTTCCTTTCTAATGTCAGCTGGGCTCTGTCCCTGGCCACCCAAGTGCTGCTTGCTACAACCTTAAGGTGATTGGCACGGTTATGTGATAGTTTTCAAAACCAAAAAAACAGCATTTCTCTTCATTGTATTAGTTTCCTTCTGGTCCAATCACTCTTTAACCATATTTAGTCTGTTGGTTGTGGTACTATGATGTCATTTTCAAATTACGAGAAAACTAACCATATATGTTTCTTAGTTAAGATCATAGGGAGAAGAAATAAACTGTCAGGATCTGTTAAATTAATCATAATACACCCTTGCTATGGAATCTTCTATGTTAAAAAAATAAAAGTGCCTGTAATTCCAGCACTTTCAGACCCGAGACGGGCAGATTGCCTGAGCTCAGGAGCTCAGGAGTTCAAGACCAGCCTGGGCAACATGGTGAAGCCCCATCTCTACTAAAAATACAAAAAATTAGCCGGGTGTGGAGGCACATGCCTGCAATTCCAGCTACTGTGGCAGCTGAGGCCTGAGAATCCCTGAAGCTTCTTGAGCCTGGAAGGCAGAGATTTCAGTGAGCTGAGATCCTGCCACTGCACTCCAGCCTGGGTGACAGTGAGACTCTGTGTCAAAAATAAATAAACAAACGAATAAATAAATAAGCCTGCATGATTTTTTTTGTTTCTTTCTGGATATTTCTCTATTTAAAACTTTAAAAATAAATTTGAATAATAACAAAATTAAAAACATTAATTTTTTAAAGGGATAGAAATTATCCTGAATGTAAAAGGGGTGTGATGGGGAGGAAAATTGTGGGTTTGTGCATTAGATTGATCAGGTTCTGTATATTTACTGTCTTTAGGAACTGAAGTCAGTTTAATATATATATTTTTTACTTTAGTTTCTTCATGTGTAAAATGAAAATAATGACACCTTTTATACACAATTACTTTGAAGATTAAATGAGATCGTCCCTTCGGTGCACCTGAGATACACACACACACACACTCATATAATCAAGATGAAATATTTTGAAAGCGTAGATTGGCAAGTAGGCTGCATTATAGATTCATCGCTAGAAAGGTACAACTTGTGTAAATTTGAAGAAGTCACCCGTAAAAATGGACATGCCAAACCAAGTATTTCTTTGCTCCTTGTTGGAAAGGCATATAAAGAGACAAGATAATAAAACTTAAACCCAGGACACGTTTTAAGTCCATGATTTGCCTAAAATTGTAGTTGTGTTTTGCTTTTCTTAGTGTATGAAAGCACCTTTTTCCATGTCCCTAGTGGTATTTGTGCCAAACAAAATAATTGGCTCATTAAGCTGCTGTAGTATTGCCTCTCACTCGGCAGCCATATCCTTCTAGTAAGCTGGATGGAAGAAACAGAGCTCTGTATTCGGAGACCACACAGCTTGCTATCTTTTTTGCACATCTCGAAGTCAAGGAGGACACAAAAGGATGTTTTTCTGAGCCAGTTGGCAGTGCTCTCTTATTCTGAACTGCTGGGGCTGGAAGTCTTTCAATGCATGGTAATACTGCCACCTTGTGGTCGAACTGAGAACACCTCATCCAAATCCTTGAAGCGAGGAAACCATTACCTTAATGGGACAGAGCCTTAGGTGTCTTTGTTTCACAGGTGAAAACTATTGTGATTGTTTAGGTGAATGATTGCCTCACATAAAGAGGCTGAATGTACTTGATTTGCGTGCTAACTGCTAATCCTCCCATTAATGTGACTGTAACTTTAAATCATTGGTACTTTGAAGTTTCTGTTCTAGGAAGGAAGGGTGAAAATCTCCACGCTTTGCTGTTTCATGAGGTAAAGGAGATACAGTAACATATGCTTTGCAATTCTAGATGTAATGGTGTCATAAAATTTGGGGGAGCAAAGTGGGATTTGCTAGTCAAAGTGCTATTTGAATGCTGCCACTTTTTAGGGGTATGACCTGAAACAAGTTTTTACGTTCCCTTGGTCCATAATTTCTTGTTCTGAAGAAGTGCTGTGAATAGTACCCATTTTTAACTAAGATGCTATGTCAATTGTTTGTTGCAAAATTGCTTTCTTAAAATGCAAAATGCTACACCAATATTAGGTTGCATAATTATTATTTGAATATAGACTTAAAAATCTTAATGGTGAAAATTATGCTTGGCTGAATGAGAAGATCTGTGTCCTGGTTCTTGCTTACTCACTAGTATTTTAGGTAAAACTGGACAAATGAGACCTGAAGACATCCATTATTCCCTCTCTCATATATGGATAATAAGCTTATATTTTGTTTATCTGGTGGTGAACGTTATTGACGTGAGCCTTCTGGGGAGACATTTTGAAGACTCTATGTATATCAAGCATATAACATGCTTAGATCTTACTCTTCTTTCATTCCAATAACAAGTAATTCTTTCCTCCTATTAACTGGTAATAGGGTCATTCATGGATCACAGATTCGCTTCAAAGTAAATAAATAATCCCTATAAATTCATGCCTCATTTACTATAAATTATATTGCAAACGGGAGCTAGAATCACCCATACCCCTAAAGCATACACAGTCAAATATCTTTAGCTGGAGAATAGTGTTAGCTTCTTTGTGGCAGGTGGCAATTTAAATAGGTGCTCTACCTGCTGATCCTGTTGATTTTATGTGCCCTATTAAACTGCATTTTCTGAATGACTTAGTTTAACATAGTGAATAATTTACAATACAAATTCCCCATCTCTCTCCCCAGTGTTTGAAATAAGAGCATGTTCTGCTTTTTCCTATAGCTCATTTCTCAATTAAAAGAACGTTCCACATCAGAAATATAATTCATTTCACACTGGCATTTACAAAGGTCACATTACATTGAACAGAATATTCTTGAGTTTAGTTTAATGAACAGCTGACCCACTTCCACACACCTCACGTACAGATCTTGTCAGGTGGAGAAGCAGTGCGGGAAAGGGGGCACCTGTGTCCTCCTGGGTACCTGAGAACAGCTTGGCTTTAAGCCATATAGAGAAATGGAGAAATATTCTCACACACACACACACACACACACACACACACACACACAGTATTTCTGGGAGAATATACAAAGACTTAAAAGAGATTAGCTATGAAGAATGAAGATAGGAATGAATAGTTTTGGGAGGATTGGGGAAACTTTGATACACACTTTTTTAGTGTTAATGGTGTTTTTCTAACTATAAACGCATGAATACATATCACTTCTATGGAAAAAATGATACTCTTTAGATATTTAAAAGAATGATATCTGTACAGATCATGTAAGCATTCCAAGACATTTTCAATAAAAAGGAAGTTATGGAATACGTATAGTCATGTATCTGCATGCATATATACATATATAATGTATGTCTATGTATACATATATATCACTCTACATAAGATGTAACTTCCTTATTAATTTATAATGTATGTCTATATTAAGAAAACTTTATTATTTATACATATAATGTATATGTATATACTTAGAAAAATTATGAAAGTCTGAATAGCCATAGAATTAAAAATTATTATCTTTGAAAAGATTGGAAGGGCTCCAGTGAAGAAAACACGTACTATAAAATTGTTCTTTCATATTCTCAGTTTTTGATTGAATTTTTACACTAAAAACCCTTTTGTGGATTACTTATGTAATTCAGAAAATAGATATTTGTACAGATCAGTCAGATTAAGTGGCTGTTTTGTGGTGGTTGAACTGCGCCCACTTGCCCTGGGCTGTTTCCTGCAGTCTCTGCCCAGGACTTCTAGTCTCTAGCTGAGCCTGTCTGTAAGGTGTTTTCTACCCAACCTGGGCTGGCTGAGGGTCCTTCACTCTACTCTCATCAGATTCTACTCTCACTTCTACCTGAGAATTAACTACACTGTGTTTTAACTGCTTCTTAATAATCTGACCCAAATAGAACAGATGCAACTTACAGTCATATTTCTACATTGTTTCTGACATGTAATAGGCTCTGAAATCAATGTTTATAAAATGGATGGATATGTGGAAATAGGGAAGAAAAAAGCAGGAAAGAAAGAAAAGGAAGGAGGAGAGGACGGAGGAGATAAGGGAGAAATATACATAAGAGAATGGTCAGATTGGAGCTTCGTTGAGAACAAAAATGTCTGAGTTTTTACTCAGTCCTGTCTGAGGCAAAAAATGAGGGCGAAATGAGAATTCCAGCCACTACAGAGGTATATATCATTTGGGAACAAGTATTTTTCAACAGCCTTTGCCACATTGTTCTTACAACTTCTTTCATATATTTGATCTTCTTTCACACTTCTTTGATCTTTACAAATTATATTTTTAAAAAATTAGAACATATGAGTAGGTAACAAGTTAGCAACATCATTTATGACAATAATCTTTTTTAATGTACCAGACCAAACATAAGAAGAATTGTGTAGGATCTATTTAAAGAAAACCATAATGATTTACCGAAGGACATGGAGAAGGAACAGAATAAAGAAACAGACACTCCACTTTAGTAGGTGGGAGCACACAAGATGTTAATGATCCACAAAATACTTTATATATTTGCTGCAGTTACGTCAAACTCCCCATAAAATTGCTTGATTTTCTTTCCCTTTTTTCATTCTTTTTTCCTCCCTTTGGATTAGTCATGCTGTCATTCTTTCTGCTCCTTGAGCTCCAAGCTCTCCCCTGGCTCAAGAATTTTGCATCTGTTGTTTTATTTATTTTTCCTTATGCTGGAATTCTCTTCTGGACCTGCATGTGGATACATTGTCCTGTCATGTATGTCTTAGCCCAATGTCACCCTGTAAGAAATCACCGAACCACCCAACTTAGAGTAACTTTTTTTTTTTTTTTGAGACAGTGTCTCACTGTGTCATCCAAGCTGCAGTGCATAACCTGATCTCGGCTCACTGCAACCTCCACCCCACAGGTTCAAGCAATTCTCCTGCCTCAGCCTCCCGAGTAGCTGGGAATACAGGTGTGTGCCACCACACTCAGCTAATTTATGTATTTTTAGTAGAGACGGGGTTTCACCATGTTGGCCAGGATGGTCTTGATCTCCTGACCTCATGATCCACCTGCCTCAGCCTCTCAAAGTGCTGGGATTACAGTCATGAGCCACTGTGCCTGGCCAAGAGTAACTTATAAGAAATTTCTATTGTGTTGCCCTGTTTTCTTTTCTTCTTCACACTTGCCAAAATCTGAAAATAACTTTGTTTATATATTTACATGGTGTTATCTATTCCCCCGCCACCAGAATGTAAGAGCCATGATAGCAGTGGCATGCTCCCATTCATTTCCACTGAATTTCTGGCCCCTAAAGCAAACCAGACACAAGAAAGACATTTCATTGATTGGTTTTGTTTTTAATGAATGATCAGTTTTGCAATCTGATCTGATAACTTTGCAGAGAAATCATTCTGCTTACAGACCCATTAGACTGACTTCTGCTATTTTTAAACATAGCCAAGCATTTATTAGACTACTTTTAAGTGTTTACTTTGTATTGAAACCATTTCCTTATTTTCCCTGAGTATGATTCTCATTACTCCCACTGTTTCTTTTTTTAAGTATTTCTCTCTCTTTCTCTTTTTAGACATCATTTTTTTAGGAGCAGTTTACAATCACAGCAAAATTGAGAAGAAGATGCAGAGATTTCCCATATACCTCCTGTCCCCACACATCCCCCATCAGAATGGTGCACTTGTTACAGCTGAGGAACCTACACTGACACATCATTATCGCCCAGAGTCTATAGTTTACACGAGAATTTACCTTTAGTGTACATTTTACAAGTTTGGATGGATATGTAGTGACATGTAGCTACCATTAAAGTATCATACTGAGTTTTTTCACTGCCCGTCTACCAGTTTTTAGCTTATGAGTTTAGGCAAGTTGCTTAACTTTTCTCAGCCTCAGTTTCTTCCTAAGTAAAATGGAGATAATGAGAGTACTAACTTCATAGGTTTCTTGTGAATGATAAATGAATCAATAAACATAGCTTAAAACATTGTCTGCCATACAGGAAACATTCAATAAATGTTAGTTATTATTTTACTATCTATATAACATTTATTTCTACAACTAAAACCATGCCAGAGAGGCTTTTTTACTTTACAGCCAGTTTCTGAAAGGCTCTTCATCAGTCATTTGATCATAAGTAAAAAGTGACACCCTATGCTTAATGGGTACAAATATAAGGTTTGAGAGATGAAATAAGACCTAGTATTTTATAGATTAATAGGAAGACTATATAATAGTCTATTGTACATTTCAAGATAGCTAGAAGAGAATCATTCAAATGTTTTTAGCATAAAGAGAATTATTTAAGGTGATGGATATCCCAAGTACACTTATTTGATTTTTAAAAATTGTATGAATATATTAAATTTTCACGTGTACCCCCAAACTATGTGCCTCTATTATATGTCAATAAAAATTGTTAACACCAACAAAGGGGCGCTCTGCAAGGGCTAATGTGAATGCACTGGTGTTAAGTTTGGATTCAGGTTTACAGTTTTGGTTTCAGTGACTGTATTCCCCCAGGTAATATTCATAATTTTCTCTCTTGCTTTGTGATCCAAATTTCAGAACTTGTCCTTTAAGTACTTTCCCTGCATTTGTAAAACAAACGTACTGCTGACGGCATCCGTGGTGGTAAGCAGATTGCTTTTGCTCTGGAAAATAACTGTGTATCTTTTCATTTAGCGAGAATTTACTGAGTGCTCATCATAGACCAGGCACTGTTATAGTTTCGTGAGAACGACATGGTAAACACAGCTGATGAGATTCCTGCTCTTTGGTAAGTGTGTAAACGGAGAACACTCTTAGAGAAGAGTGGATGTGAAAAACCCAAGTAGAAGATGCTGTGTGTTTTCAGATGGGGTTTGTTCCTTTAAAGACTCTGCAGCTCACTGCACACTGGGATTGTTTCCTATTGAGGACAACTTCGACTATTTCACCCTTAATTTGATTATTAGAGATGGATAAACTGTCCTAAGTGTTTTGACATTTCAGTTTGATTTAAACCGATTGACATTGACAGCTGCATGGCAAAGCGTGTTAACTCTTAATCAGAAATAATATCCCCATGGACCAATGAATGTGTTTAGCATTAATGGGCAGTGGCTGCCTGCAAGCTTTCTGTGGGCAACTATGGACAGAAAGCAAGGCTCAAGCAGTTTCAGGGGGGCGGGGAAAGGTATTTCTGAAACAGCCACATCAAAGAGGATGTGGCTTAGTATAAAGATGTGGCCACATAAAGAGGATGTGGCATAGTAACTATATTCTATTCACTGAACATCCATGTCTTTATTCAAATAGCATTTAAAAGTACCCACTATGCTTAACAGGTGCTTTGGGGAAACAAAGATATTGCATAGTTAAGGAACTCATAGTTGGATGGTGGAATCATACAAGGAAACAAAAGATTAGAATCAGTTTGATTAGTTTCTTATAGCTTAGCTAATTCTGCAGGAGGCAGTTAAATGTTTTGCACAGGAAATAAAAAATGGATATTTCTGTATGTAGGGGAAATCCGTTTTTTTAATTCAGAATTTCAATTCCTTGCAAGTACTCTCCCGATCAACATATATTCAAAGGCCTTCTCCCACTGCCACAAGGTGCAGAAAACATAGATTTCATGAGAGACTACAGCTGTCCCAGGTGCATGGTGGAGACTCGGTCTGCTTAGGGAAGGTTGCTAATGGATGTCATGCTTCTCCCAGGTTCTCAAGCTGAACACTTGGGTGCCATCCTTGACTTCTCTGTCATTCTCCACATTCAATCAATCACCAAGTTTTGTCAGTCTTCTCTCTTCTGTGTATCTTTCTGGTGTAGAAATATCTTTTTGGTCTACTTTTAATTGGTCTGTGGTGCAGCTTTGGCATCAGCCGCTTTAAAACGCTCTCAAGTGATTATAATACATGGCAACATTTGAGAGCCACTGGTCTGCAAATACATCAGAACTTGGAGTGAGACTGTGAAAGATAAATAAAGCTGAACACTAGTTCAAGTGGCAAGAACAGATTTCAATCAATAATAACTGTTGGCGATAGGACGAAGAGTCCAGTATAAACTGAACTCAACTTCAATTTTTAAAGAGGTGGCTTGGAATTTTAAAGGAAAATGAGGAAATAGGGAGGGGAGGATTGGGAAGTCAGTTGAGTCAGGGGAGTGAAAAATTACTAAAAGTGGAAAGGGAGGGTTGGTCCACCTAAAACCCTCTGGGTTTGTTAATTGGCACTGGTAGAAGTTAGACTCCTACACTCGCACAGAAACTGGGAGGCAAGGACCCTGTCTTCAGGCGTTGGCTGGAACAAATAGTAAGTTTTTTTTTTGGTCTTGCTTTTTTTTCTCAGGCAGGCACTTTAAAGGGCAATAGGTTCATTCTAGTAGCTTTGAGCTGTTAGAAATTGTGTTAGTGTGTTTTTTCAAGTCTTTATAGGCCACAGTCAAGGCTTAGTCCAAGAAAAAGGTTAGAGCAGCCTGGCTAGAATTTGGTGAAGGAAGAAATCTAAACACTGGTGTTTTGCTAAAGCTTCTTAAATGACATGACATTGCTATGTTTGAAACCACTTGTGTAGCATAGCACGTATCAAACTTCAATGTATGTACGCATCCCGTGGGGAATATGTGGAAATATGGATTCCGATTCAGTAACTCTGGAGTCTGAGATTCTGCATCTCGACAAAGCACCCAGGTGATGCCACCACTGCTGATTCGAGGATCACACTGTCAGCATCAAGGGACTAGAGTCCTGTAAGAGCCTTGTAAATGGCCCATGTGTGTTCAATCCACTTCCCCTGATTCCAGTGGAACACTGCAATTGTTGTGATCTTTCTAAAGCACATCTAATCTTGTTACTTATCTTCTTAAAATGACTTATCAAATTTTAATGTCGTCCAGGATGAAGTTCTAAATTTCGTCTGATGGTTTACAAGTCCCACTAAGCTATGCCCCTGTCTAAATCATGGGTTTTGATTCCACCTACTCCCTCCACTGACCGGTTTAGTCTTTCCTGGACGCTTGAAGCTTTATAATACTAAGCTCTCTCTGGCCCTTGAAGCTTTTCTATACTGCTCCCTCCGCTGGATCATTCTTTCTCATATCCTGAAAGAATTTTGTTTATTTCAGCTTACGTATTACTTGTTCTGGCATCTCTGTCTTCCTTCTCCAGCCTGGGTCAAGGACACCTTCAATATGCTTCTGTAATTTTTCATAATTACCCAGCTATTGTAATTTTCAACTTTTATGTCTCATTCATAAATTATAGGATGTGTCTCTGATACTCACTCTAATTTCCTAGTACAGTATTTAATGCATGATAGATGTCCAATAAATATTAATTGTATAGATGAGTAGGTACCATAAATACTCAGTAAATGAATAAACTGATACCATCAAAACTTGGTGGGGAGCTACAACTTTGGTAGAAATCAATCAGGAAATATTTTGAGCAAATGCTGTAACATGAATTAAGACTTTAAACATTTATGCAGAAATGCATCACCTGACCAAGTCAAAGTCAGCGTGAGATTCTCATAAGGACACTTGTTCTTTATGGAAAATGGAACAACTCTTCCTAAGGGTTATCTCATTTCCATGTGTGAAGGAACTGGAAACTGGCCACCCTTGGGTGTCCTTCATAATTCCTTTTATATATTACATAATGCAAACTCTTTCTGTGTATTTTTTTGTCTTGGCTTTAGGCATTGCCAAGACATCATTTGGTCACCTTTGTAACATTTTGCATTATGAGTTATAAATCCCATTCAAGGATACATACACATACAATTAAAAGGCACATATCTGAATTTGATAGGTTCCTCATTCGATGGATGTCTAAAGTCGGTAAAATCAGTTTATCAGCTTCTACCCTTTGCCACTGAGAACATCTCCAAGCTCTTGCTGACCTCTGGGCTTTGTAGATACTGTTCCCTTAGCCGGAATATCTTGGAGTAAGATATTTCACACTGCAATGGTGGTTTTCACCCAGTATTAGGGAAAACAGGTTAAGTGGACTCCCTTTCTTTTTCCTTTCTTCTTTCCTCCCACTTTCCTTTCTTCCTTCCTTTCTCATCCAACTGATACAGTTTTCATAAAGATATAATGCGATGATGTATGCAAAGAGGTTAGCATTGTGCCTTTCGTTTATTGGGCACCCAGGAAATAAGGAGCTGCTGTCGTTATTCCTGTCTTAACAATGATCCAGTTTCTGGCCTTTCTCCTTGATTCGCTTTTTCGACCACTCACAGGAAAGACTGTTGACTTCAGTGAGGGTGATTTGAAAAGCCAACTTTGAAAGGATATGAAGTGACGTAAGAATTTGATTATGCAATTTCAAAATCCACATCAAAGTTGGAAAGTACAACTGCATTTGAGACAATGTTTGCTTCATTCAGAGCATGAGGCAGGATACAAATCTGAGGCCAAGGTTCTGAGATCTGAGACCTTGAGAAAAAAAATCTTTAAGAAAAACCAGTTCTGTCTTTCAGCTTTGATACAGTCAGGAACCACCAGGAGAATTGTCAGTCTTGCAAGTTTTTACCCTTGGGCATCTTATACAGGAAGGAACATTCAGTTGCTATAGCAGCAACTACTTTAAAATATTTTTATGCAGGTGGATATCTTTGTAAAACATGGTAGCCAGGTAGCTACAAGAGAAATATCACTTGTATACTTTAATTTGTAGCTCACTTTGAGCCTCAAAAAGAATTTAGGGGTGTTTGTGTGTGTATTTTTTTTAGTGTTCAAGGAACTCATTTGTACATATTTGAAAAGATTTATTGACATAAAAATAATGTTTCCCTTTATTTAAAAATCTGTTTACAACCGCTATTTAACACAGTGTAAACATTGTTTAACACAGTTTAACGTAGTGTTGAGATATTTAGCACTTTATTAGAAAATAGGTTTTGTGTTAGATGATTTTGCCCAACTGAGGGCCAATGTATGTGTTCTGAGCATGTTTACAACAGGCTGGGCAAAACTATACTATTCAGTAGGTTATGTATATTAAATATATTTTCAACTTACAATGGGTTTATTGAGATGTAAAGCAGGCATAGATAAAGAGGCATCTGTATTACACACAACAAATAAACAGAGAAAGATGAAGGCATGCAAGAAGCAATGGACCTACACACGCAGAGAACTGGTGGATTCTCTGCAGTGGGCCTGGAGAACAAACAGTGTGCGTTGAAGAATAACAATAGAGAGGGAGTTTTCCAGCGAAAACAAACAAACAAAAAACCACACCTCCGCTGCTGCCTCGGCACCAACAAGAAAAATCAGTAGACTCAGCATAGGTGGTGAGACAAAAAGATTGTTTAAAAAAGTGAGTCAAATAACATTTAATTAATAGCATCAAGGCAAGTAATACTAGAATAAAAGAAACATAGCTAGAATTAAAAAAATAAATTTAAAAGAGAAAGTAAAATCATACACGTGCTGATTTTCAGCAGTGGACCGAATACAGGATGGGATGCATTGACCGCGATGCTAGCAGTAGTGGTAGTCACAGAGCAGAGCGGGCAGCAGTAACAGCAGCAGAGGGAAGGTGACGCTATGATTTTCGTATCCACAGACTTCATTCTTGCTTCTCTTCCTTCCTGCTTCCCTCCTTCCCTTCTCTACACATTGATTTTTCGTAATTTGTCTCAAATATTTGTCCAAGTCGTATATGCATGTGGTGACACGTTAAATAATACAGAAGAGTCTCCCTCAGTGAGGAAACCAATATAGAACCTATAGAAAAGCAAACATGACCTTAACAAGCCAAATTATCAAACACTATTTATTGCTTTGCACCTTTTACAGTTACTTTTTATTTTTTATTTTCGTGATGGAGTTTTGCTTTTGTTGCCCAGGCTGGAGTGCAATGTCACGATATTGGCTCACTGCAAACTTGGTCTCGGGTTCAAGCAATTCTCCTGCCTTAGGCTCCCTAAGGGGTGAGATTACAGGCACCTGCCCCCACTCCAGGCTAATTTTTGTATTTTTAGTAGAGACTGGGTTTCACTGTGTTGGTTAGGCTGGTCTTGAACTCCTGACCTCAGGTGATCCACCCACCTCGGCCTCCCAACATGCTGGGATTACAGGCGTGAGCCACCGCACCCGGCATCTTTTACAGTTAGTTTACAAACAACACTTAGAATTTATGAATGCAGTGACGGAACAAAGTGTAGCTGTATAAGTTAATGTGCAACTGAAAAAATAAAGGGACAATGGAAGCAGAGGAGATGATGAGTCTTTTGTTTTAAATTTAAAAAGTGCTGCTAAAAATCTTCATTTCGTATTGTGGAAAACCAAGAGATACAGTCAAAAGTGAGTGGAACAGAAACAGAGGCATAGGTCTATTACTTAGCATTACAAAGGGGACCATTTGAAGAACCAGCAAAGTATATGAATGTTAACCTGGAGAAGGAAGAGAAGGGAGAAAGCAGAGGTTTAAAAGAGCTTAGTCATCCTATTGTGGAGTCATTATTTGTGGTTTACAAATGACAGATCAGGAAATAGAGTTGTTAGCATGCCACTTAATGTCAGGAGGAAAATTATCAGAAGAGCCAAGAGCAATACTAAGAATGAATGCCACCGTGTAACCAAACTTGGTAGTGTTTAGTGGGGTGTGCAAAAGAGTTTTGCTTCCTTATTAAAATTAGTTTATGTGGTTTTCTTGCTGTTGTTAGGTACATATAGGACTTAAAACAGTCTTATGAATAAGTCACAAAAATATGTAAAGATTTTAGAAGGAAGGGAGGGAGGGAGGAAAGATGAAAGGAAGGAAGGAAGAAGGGAAGGAAGGGAAGTCTGTGGAACACTATCATTGCTATTATCACCTCCACTACCGCTTTCACCACCCCTGCTGCTGTTTCTACTCCTGCCCTGCTACTACCCAAGATTTATTGAGGGCTCTCTATGTACCAAACACGCTGCTAAATGTTTTGCCTGTATCATCTAATGCAGCAGTTCCCAAAGTTTTTGGCACCAGGGAACAGTTTCATGGAAGACAATTTTTACACAGAGAAGGGTTGGGGGAAGGGATGATTCCAGATTGAAACTGTTCTGCCTCAGATCATCAGGCATCAGTTAGATTCTCATAAGAAGCATCCAACCTAGATCCTTCACAACAGCTGTTCATGATAGGGTTTGTGCTCCTATGAAAATCGAATGACGCTGCTGATCTGACAGGAGGAAGAGCTCGGGTGTTAATGCTGGCTTGTTCACCACTCACTTCCTGCTGTGCAGCCCAGTTCCTAACAGACCAGGGACGAGTACTGGTCTATGGCCTGTGTCCCAGGGACCCCGGAACAAGGTAATGCCTTTTATTTTTAGTTTCCTAGAAACAAGGAGTCATAAATTCTCACTAATAATTGTCCCAAAGCTAATCTCTTTCTTGCTTTTTATATCTTGTTTGAGACATATTGGTCAACTGCACATTTTCCATGAGATATTTGGCTATACTTGGATGCAGGGTATTTAGAAAGAAAATGTTTAGTAGCAACACAATATTCATCTTCAATATTTGGAGAGCTGACATGTGAAAAATAATTAGTTTATTTTTTTTAAATGTTAGGGAGCATGCTATTTGTGTAAACTGTGATCTGTAGGTCTGATATGGAGAGGACCCTTTTAGAACGCACCTCATTTGATTCTGAAACAAATGGTGCATGCATGGTACATGGAGAAGCATTAGTGGCGAAGGTAGTTTTTGCTAATCTCTAGGGTCCCTTCTACCAGCAAGAGCTTTTGACCTTCACAGATTGATGCCTTTTTCAGGCAATAACTTGGAAATGCTAGATAGATAATATTTTCTTGCAATGTGAATAGAAATCATTTTTATAATCAATAAAATAAATTCAAGTTATTTTACTTTGTTTCCATCTCATAGGTATTATTTGTAGCAGCTTCTTATGCACACACACACAAATCCCAAGTTTAAAAAGACAATCAAAATACAAATACAAATATAAAAATGCACTATACTGGTTTGTTTAGAAAAGCAAAGCAAACAAACAAATAAAATCTGTTTCTGTCTGAAAGATTGGTTTTCCAGTAAGAAGTAAAATAAATTATTTCATCAAATGCTTCTTTCTACTCTTAGAAACACATATTCCCAGCATCCCCAAAGATACTAAATACACAGAACAATGTTTCTATTTGCTGAATTAATGTATTTCCCTTGGTATTTTTTTTATTGCAGTCTGACGAAATTAAAAAAGAAAAAGTATTATTCTATTTTTGGGAATTTCATAAAATATCACACGCTTCATAAGACTTAAACTTCCAAAATTTGAAGTAATAACCAATGCAATAAACACTACAGGAAAAACAAACTTCATTTCTGCCTATTTTGTGTCCTAACAGCTTTGATTCTCTAATTTTTCCCTTAATTATTAAGCAATTCTTATCTAGATTTGTGTGGAAGAAAAGAACCTGCAACTAATACTAAATATTGAATATGTTTCCAAAAGAATGTTTGGTATTTATTGTTAATAACATCCATGTTCATTAACCTTGGAGTAACAACAATGTAGTTACCTGCCTTATTTGGCAAACTGCTGAGTCCATGAAGAAAACAGTTTGTTCATAATTTTAGTTTCAGCTTTAGGAACTCACAGGGACACCAAGTCATTAATAACCTAAGTGATCGGTTAACCAAGTAGTGTTTTGCCCTCATGGATCTAGTTAAAGGAAATCAAGAAAGTGGAAAATAATATATTTTTAAAAATTTATTAAAGTGTTAGCATGTTTTCAGTTGCATGAATGAATTTCTGAAACTTTATTCTGAAGACTATAAAAATGAGTAGAAACAAGTTAGATAATACTTCGTTAAATATTATTTTCTTGTTACCATGTATTTGAACCTCAAACTATCAATATTGAAAACAATTTTGGGGGAATCATACTTAGATTAAATCTCTGCCAAAATATATCTCCTAGTATTCCTTTAATTTCTTTCCTTCCTTCCTTCTCTCCCTTCCTCCATCCGTCCCTCCCTCCCTAAATTATAAAAATTCAAACCTGCTTGATGAGGATATCTCAGTGAATTTAGATGTTCATTGTTAGAGGTATTATGATAGACATTAAATTATTCTCCTTTTAAATCACCCAATGTTATTTTCTTCTTTCTCTTGATTGGTAGGCTTTCACTTACTTCCTGACATATTCACTTTTTTTTTCTTTCAATATTCTCATATGGAATTATCTAGACAGCCTGGCTAGATCCTTTTCCAGAAAAAATAAGTTTCCAAAAAACCCCAGAAATATCCAATGCTTGAATCGACTTGGTATTTCAGCTGTGTCATTTTCACAACTGAAGAAGAATATAACTGATGAAAAGATGTCAGTAGACAAAATCGAAAGCTAAAGTGTTTCTTAAATGGCAAAAGATATTGATTTGCATGCTCCCAGAGGGAGGTACACACTTGCCAAATCCTTCAGATTTTCCTACAGAGACATTCAATGGCTAATAAAAATACCAAATCAAAAGGTAAATTCAACAAGGTATGAGACATTTGCTTTTGTCATTCCCCTGACCTCCTATTCCTCTCCACATCTATCCACCCTTCTCTAAATGTCCTGCATGTTCTAAACAGATTGCGATCTTATCATTGGAAGTAAATGACTGGTCCACAGCAACTCAGCACATTTCCGAGGTTTCCATGTAAAACAGTTTCTCAGAAATAATGCCCTTAACAGGTCTCAGATCTGTATAGCCCTTATCCACACACATATTTATTTTATATTATTTGCATTATTTATATATACATAGATATGTACACAGAGGAAGATGAAGGGAGGGAGAGTGGAAAAGAGAGAAAGAGAAAACTCTTTATGTAGACTTATAATTTAGTTATCTGCCTAGGTGTGGATATTAGTTTGTAAATCATGTGCATGTACTACTATCATTGGCAAATATACACGCAGGGCAAGGGTCATTTTTAATGACCACAGATATCAAAGTATTCTTGATAATGTAAGTAATTGAATATCTGACTTTACATTTGATTTTATGAGCTTATTATTTATTTTATTAACAAATAATTCATAGTAGGAATAGGAGGAAGAAAATCAGCTTTGACTTTTTTCTTATTCATGTTTACATTTTGTGCTTGCATTTGGAGTATTTTCTTCAATCAATGATGTCTTTAAAGGACATTTTTTTTTCAATTTATTTGTTCACTTGATGAAGATTAGAGTTGCAGACATCATTATTCTTTTCTGATATCTGGTTCCCCTCTATTTCTAGGTATGTTTGAGGATTTATGTGTTACTTTGGGGTTAGGTGCTGTTGTATGACTATTTCTAGCTTATGATACTGGGCAAAAGTAACAAGTTGCTTCTGAGCCAGAGCATTAAAATGTTGGTGCTAAAACCTCTTGTTCTTTTTTCTATTGTTGTGAGCAGTGACTTTCCAAAGTGGAGAGCATAACTAGCAGTTGCGATAATTTCTTTCTATTATCCAAAAGCTAGTCTTTACAGTGTCTTAGAACCACCGTGTCATCTTCACAGAACAAATCTAATAAGTAGTACAGGGTTATGAACATGACTGGATTTCCTATGGAAAACAGTAGAAGGCACCACATTCTGTGATCTGCTTCACATGGGCCAAATCCCATAGATGAATGGTCACAATTACCAAAGTTAAAGATAAATTTATTTATTGATTGGTTTATTTATTCCTACTTTATAGAAGCTAAATCAAAGAATCAGGACCTCTAAGATTATTCTGCAGTTTAATAAATAAGGTATGGTATTCTACAGTTAGATCATAAAATCTTTACATTTTAATAAATTCATAAACCATAACATTAAAAGGGGCTGAGTACAGTGGCTCACACCTGTAATCCCAGCACTTTGGGAAGCAAAGGCAGGCAGATTACCTGAGGTCAGAAGTTTGAGACCAGCATGACCAATGTGGTGAAACCCTGTCTCTACTAAAAACAAAAATTTTCTGGGTATGGTGCCATGTGCTTGTAATACCAGCTACTTGCTGAGGCAGGAGAATCATTTGAACCCAGAAGAGAGAGGTTGCAGTGAGCCAAGATCAATTCATTGCACTCCAGTCTGGGCCACAGAAACAAAACTCTGTTTTTAAAAAAAACAAAACATACAAAATTTAAAAGATATAAATTATTCCAGGGAATATTCACAAATCAGTATTAAAACATAGATGTGGCCTCTCCAATTTTGGAAGAAAAAATTTGTCTTGAGAAGCATATGCCAAATAAAAGGACTTGTTTCAGTGATTTTAAAGAAAACTTTGAGTTTCACTTTGAGTGTGTTGACCTTTAGCTTAAGACAATTTCTTGTAGGAAATAGATTTTCACAGGTTCCTCAGCATGTCCCAAATGGCAGAATTCAGTGCCTTGATTTTGAGACAAGAATAGCAGCATATACTGAGAATGTGGTCAGTGTCTAAGTTTAAAAAACTGTGTTAAAAGGCAATTTTCTAACAGAGTCAATATAACCATTACAGACAGATATTCTAATGGCTTATTATAATCATCTCACTATACATACAGTGCATTAGATGAGAATTTATTTTATCTACTAAATGCTAGGTGCTGGTTTGTGAAGACAAACAGGACATTATTCTGGAAGGGCTCATAGACTGGTGGAGAAGAACAGAAAATTTATTAACTATGGAAGTCTGAAGAATGAAGCATGGCAACAGAAATAGCTTTGGGAGGTGGGGAGGGATATGGAGAAGCCTTTTTAGAGGCAACGACTGCTGCTTTTGGAATGGTTGGCCCGAAACATCAAAGGGGAGTGAATTCCAAGATGATGCAATTAGACATGAAAACACCGAGAGAACACGGGCCATTCAGACATTTACAGAAGCTTTGCCTCATTTACTGCATATTCACTTTATTCATTAATTCAACAAACATTTATGGATACTGTATGTCAGGTACCATGTTATAAATTTAGATTATAATGCTGAATGAGGGAGACATCATCCCTATCCCGAAGGAGTTAACAATCTAGTAGAACTTTATTTATTTATTTATTTATTTATTAAAAGGTCCCCTAGTGTGATAAAGTGCTAGAATGATTAGGTAGACACCACTCTAGTGATGAAAAAGGGGAACTTAACCTGGATTTGTGGGGTCTGGGAAAGAAGCAACTTCTAAGCTGTTATCTGAGGATAAAGAGAATTTATTTGAGACCAAAAAGTAGAAGAACATTTGAGGTAGAGGGAATACCAAGCAAAAAGATCTTCAGTTCAACAGGAAAGTGTGTTACCTTGAAAACCAGGGTTATTTCAGTGTGGCTGGAGAAAGAATTTGAAGCAGGGATAACCAGCACTGAGTTGGAGGGGCAAGACTACTGTTGGGACCTGTGTGCCTCCACGTTTCCTGCCTATGGCTCTGAAGTGAGAGACAGTGAAGCTAAAATACACAAAGATGTAAAAAGAAAAAATAATTAAAGAGTCACGGCAGTGTTTACGTTCCTCATTCTAGCCATACATGAAGTCCACAGGCATCCCTGTTCTATTACATTGGTTATTTAAATATTCCCTGAATTTCATCTGTCTAGTTGGCCTAAACAGGTAGAGTTGACTAAAACTCACTAGCAGGCAAGAATACTAAAAAAATGTTCTCTGGTCTTGAACTCCCGACCTCAGGTGATCCACCCACCTTGGCCTCCAAAGTGCTTGGATTACGGGTGTGAGCCAATACCTAGGAATACAACTAACAAGGAATGTAAAGGACCTCTTCAAGGAGAACTACAAACCACTGCTCAATGAAATCAGAGAGGACACAAATAGATGGAGAAACATTCCATGTTCATGGTTAGGAAGAATCAATATTGTGAAGATGGTCATACTGCCCAAAGTAATTTACAGATTCAATGCTGTCCCCATCAAGCTACCAATGACCTTCTTCACAGAACTGGGAAAAACCACCTTAAACTTCATATAGAACCAAAAGAGAGCCCACATAGCCAAGTCAATTCTAAGCAAAAAGAACAAAGCGGGAGGCATCACACTACTGTACATCAAACTATATTACAACGCTACAGTAATCAAAACAGCATGGTACTGGTACCAAAACAGAGATATAGACCAATGGAACAGAACAGAGGCCTCGGAGGCAACACAACATATCTACAACCATCTGATCTTTGACAAACCTGACAAAAACAAGCAATGAGGAAAGGATTCCCTGTTTAATAAGTGGTGTTGGGAAAACTGGCTAGCCACGTACAGAAAGCAGAAGCTGGACCTCTTCCTGACACCTTACACTAAAATTAACTCCAGAAGGATTAAAGACTTAAACATAAGACAAACACCATAAAAACCCTAGAAGAAAATCTAGGCAAAACCATTCAGGACATAGGTGTAGGCAAGGACTTCATGACCAAAACACCAAAAGCATTGGCAACAAAAGCCAAAATAGACAAATGGGACCTAATCAAACTCCACAGCTTCTGCACGGCAAAAGAACAGTCATTAGAGTGATTCAGCAACCAACAGAATGGGAAAAATTTTTTGCAGCTTACCCATCTGACAAAGGGCTGATATCCAGAATTTACAAAGAACTAAAACAGATTTACAAGAAAAAAACAAACAAGCCCATTCAAAAGTGGGTGAAGGATATGAACAGATACTTTACAAAAGAAGACATACATGAGGCCAACAAACATATGAAAAAATGCTCATCATCACTGGTCATTAGAGAAATGCAAATCAAAACTACATTGAGATACCATCTCACGCCAGTCAGAATGGTGATCATTAAAAAATCTGGAGACAACAGATGCTGGAGAGGATGTGGAAATATAGGAACACTTTTACACTGTTGGTGGGAGTGTAAGTTAATTCAACCATTGTGGAAGGCAGTATGGCGATTCCTCAAGGACCTAGAAATAGAAATTCCATTTGACCCAGCAATCCCATTACTGGGTATATATCCAAAGGATTATAAATCATTCTACTATAAGGACACACACCCACAAATGTTCATTGCAGCACAGTTTACAATAGCAAAGACCTGGAACCAACCCAAATGCCCATCGATGATAGACTGGACAGGGAAAATGTGGCACATATACATCATGGAATATTATGCAGCCATCAAAAACGATGAGTTTGCGTCCTTTGTAGGGACATGGATGAACCTAGAAACCATCATTCTCAGCAAACTGACACGAGAACACAAAATCAAACACCGCATGTTCTCACTCATAGGCGGGTGTTGAACAGTGAGAACACATGGACACAGGTAGGGGAGCACTACACACAGGGGTCTGTTGGAGGGAAATAGGAGAGGGACAGCGCGGGGTGGGGAGTTGGGGAGAGATAGCATGGGGAGAAATGCCACATATAGGTGAAGGGGAGGAAGGCGGCAGCAAATCACACTGCTACATATGCACCTATGCAACAATCTGGCATGTTCTTCACATGTACCCCAAAACCTAAAATGCATTAAAAAAAGAAAAAAATAAAATAAAATCAGATGATTAGATATTTAAAAAAAAATGCTCTCATTACTAGCGCTCTTTATTCCCTTTCTCTAGTCTAACATTTTATTATAATTACTTGCTGTATTTTTTCTTCCCAACTACAGTATAAACAGAGGGGGACTGTGTGTCAGCATTCTAGTTTCTCAAATACATGGAAGATGCAGTGGAAGACTCAATAAGGCATATCACCCTGCCAACCTGTGAGTCAGAAGGCCCCATTTCTAGACTGACTGCCTATTACTAGCTGTTCGGCCTCTGTCATGCTTCTGTAGGAATCTATGCTTTGGTTTCATGTCTATGATAAACTTATTAAATTAGATGCTCCCTAAGATCCTTGAGTTCTATGTTTTGATAAGCCTGTGATTCCCCATAATTAGGCTATACAGCTTCAATGAGGTTCAGAATGAGTATTGCTTTCATATATTTTCAAGGCACTTAGCTTAGAGGATTTTAATATTGGAATCCTAGCTCTGCTCAATCTCCACCAATCTTTATTTATTTGTTTCTTATTTTTTGAGAGGGAGTCTGGCTTTGTTGCCCAGGCTGGAGTGTAGTGGCGTGATCTCAGCTCACTGCAGTCTCCGCCTTCTGGGTTCAAGTGATTCTCGTGCCTCAGCCTTGAGAGTAGCTAGGATTACAGGCACCTGCCACCACGCCAGGCTAATTATTTTTGTGTTTTTCATAGAGAGGGGGCTTCACTAAGTTAGACAGTCTTGAACTTCTCTCTTCAAGTGATCCATCTTCCTCAGCCTCCCAAAGTGCTGGGATTACAGGCATGAGCCACCGTGCCGGGCCAATCTCCATCAATCTTAGCTTTCTCTTTGGTAGTGTGACATATATGAATTCCCATTTTGTAGAGTTATTTTGAAGATTAAATGGCATACGAAAAGTGTCAAATACATTGCCTAGCATTTAGGTGCTAGAAATGTGAGCTCTCCTCCCTAGCCCATAGAAACATCAATCAATGTTTGTTGATTGTTTAACTTTAGGTATTAGTCTAAAGTAGAAGGAGATGATAAAGTTAGGCAGAAACTCTAACTTCACTTTCCCGAGAGGAGAAAACAGGAAGGGTTTAAATTTTTGTATTCAGAGGCCTCTTCTTAGTTCCAAGTTTTTATTATCTATTTAACAAAACAAATGTATTGATTCTCTATTCTGAGTCACTGCATTAGATTTTCTAGTCTTAAAGAAGTCAGCCCAACACACCGAAAATGGAAATGAACCCAGTTTGAGACCAAATTACCTGGAACTCAAACAAGGAAATATAACCTGACAAATACCTACGAGCTTATGGGGGTGTCGATAAAGAGTTTGAAATTGATTGTCTTGATTGTCATAGAAATGAGAACAGTGAATACAAGAACATTTTCTTCCCAGGTTCCTGTCACATCCACTTCACCAACCAATTCTTTCTCCTTGGTCAAATGTAAGTGCTTTTCCACAGTCATTTCCTCTATCCACTGGGACATGAAATTGTCAGCCACATGTAAATACCTTCAATATCAGAGCTAAAGTAATACATGCCTGAGAAGAGGTTATGGACATATCCCCACAGGAATTCAGAGACAAAGACAGTATCTGCAGCAAGCCCTTCTGTTTGTTCTCTGTACTATTCCCCAAACCCTAGCTGCTTAGAGTTTGGCAACATATACGTTGTCAAGAGTAGGCGTGTAAGTTTCAGCAAGGTGAGTGAAAGATCAGTAAATAACACTGCATATCTTAAGTGAAATTGCCTTTATAATTTGTCACATTTTACAAGTGTTTGATGTAGTTAAAGAAGTTGGAGCTGCAAATGTCCTTCTCCATTGTTCTCTGGTAAGCAGAAGTATTTCTATAAGGCAAACATTTTCTGAATTGGATAGCTGCAAACACAAGCCACGGCATCTCTCATTTTCAGTGAGTCAATTTTTAAAGGAAACTGCTTTTTCAGCTGCTCTGTATTGGATACTCAAAGGATTTTTAAAAAATAGCTTAAATTGAGATAGTTTTTGGCAGGCCTGTAACATGCACTGTAAATGCAGGGCTTTAGAATTTTGTGAATCAAAGACCAAATGGAGTAATTACTTGGTCTCTGTTGTGGACTGAATTATGTCTCTGCAATATTCACATGTTGAAGCCTTAACCCCCAATGCAATGGTATTTGGAGATGGGGCCTTTGGGAGATGATTAGGTTTAGATGCGTTTATAAGGGTGGGACCCTCAGGGCAGGATTAGTGCCCTTTTTAGAAGAGAAAGCAAAGAGTTAGCACTCCCTTTCTCTGCTCAGTGAGGACACAGAGAGAAGATGCCCATTTGCAAGAGAGAAAGAGTGCCCCTTCCAGACCCCACCTATGCTGGCACCCTGATCTTAGACTTCTAGTCTCCAGAACAGTGAGAAAATAAGTATCTGTTGTTTAAGCTCTTCAATGTGAAGTATTGTGTCACGATGCCCAAGCAGACAATTATAGTCCCAACTTTCCTTCATGTGTATATGTTAAGTTTCACATATGGAAGACAAGCATGGAACTCTGTGGTCGAGTTACAGTCTAGGAAGATTCATGGCAAATAGGGTCTTTTTTGTCTGAACAAATACTGGCTCTGTGTATCATGGAGGAAATGGATGGGAAAAGTGCATGCTTTCCCCAAGGTGGGAGTAAGATGGTTTTACTTAAGAGTGGCCTTGAGCCAGTCCTGAGAAACTGTGGCCCAGGATGCAGCAGGACTCCACTGAGAGATGATGCTTGTTTCTTGTTTCTTACAGCTCATGGACAGATCTAGGAATTTGTCTCTCTCCTGCCACTACCAAATTCAGCCTGTAAGCTAAAACAAATGAGAGAGAAACAAACAAATAAATACAGACTGAGGTCTATTCAGTGCCTGTGCTGTTCCTTGTATCCTGATATAGGATTTCTGCAGATTATCTTAAATAATTAAAATACTCTGCCAACCTAAACATTTTTCCCCCTCTGCCAGTTTAGAGCTGGTTAAAGTGAGGCTTACAGGGAGAGGTTGATTGAATGCCTCAGTATCACGTGGTGAGTAAAGATGGGGCTGAGACTTCAATCCAGGGGCATCTCATGTTTGTGTCATGTCTGACTTCTCTCAGTTGCAAAGATAGTCTCACAATCATATTCCTAAAGGAGTAAGAATAATCTTTCATCCACTGAGAGGATCTACTCTAGCCACAGCACTGAAGGAAGGCCCTGAACCTGAGAGTGGAGCAAAAATTTCAGCTCTCAGCTTGAGCCGTTGTCTCTGGTCCATGATGAAAAAGAAAGGTGCTCCAATAACAACGACCTAGAGGGAGGGCAGTCAGGATTTTCTGCTTAATGGAGTATCCTCCCTCTTCTCCTGTATCCTTGGAAATGACTCTAAGCACAAAGTTATAATAAGTTTAATTAACAAAAAATATTTTATGTGCTCAATTCAAATATTGAGTGGGCAGATGATATGCTGATTCTCGGATGTATAAAGCAGGAAATGACAGTATCACAGGGAGAAATTGTACAGTTTCTCATTAGAGTGAGTGATTTTTAACATATCTCAGTAATTGATGAATATAGACGACTCAATCAACACAGTTAATGAGTCTTATTTAAAGGTATGCATAGGGTCCTGAGTTAAGGAATCAGAGAATACATGTTCTTCATACAGAGTATTTACAATAATGAACCGTGTTCTATATACTGCAAAGCAAATCTTAATAAATTTCAGAAACTTGAAAATATTCAGACCAGGTTGCATTGACTACAAAGCAATTGACTTAGAAATCAGTTATCTCATTCATTTAGAAAATTTTTTGAACAGCTTTTATATAGTTAATACAAAAAATATTTTAAGTATTTGATATTCTCTATTTTATTGAGATGGAGTCTTGCTCAGTCAGCCTGTCATACTGTCCTCCTCACCATTCTTCAGATTCAGCAGGCATAAACCACCAGGGGTGTTTGAATGAGCTTGTCCCTCTCCTTGGATGTTCTTCCCCCAGTTGTCCACAGGAATCATTACTTCTCTCTAAAGTCTTTGAGCAAATGTCCCTTTCTCAGGGCATCTTACCTGATTATCCAAGTCACTACTCCATGCCTATTGTTTTAAAATATAGCATATTAAATATACCATAGAGTATATTAATATGCTTCCTGCCTGTTATACTAAAATATAGCAAAAAAAATTTGACAGAAAAGTCAACAGATTAGAAATTGATTGCCATTTTCTATTGAAAATATCTTTTGTTACTCATAGTTCCCAGAGCATCCACCATGGGGGACCCATGTAGGGAAGCACTAGGGCCAGTCACAAGGTAAAAGGAGTGAAGGGAACTAAGGGCAAGAGCCTTTATTGTGGGTTTTGCAGGAAGGAATGGACAACGGGGCAAGCAGACTTTAGATTGGCAATTTGAATAAGGTCAGCAGGCTCCGGGACATAGTTGTCTCTAGTGGCCTGGCACCTGGCCCTGGGGTGATTAAGGCGGACGTGTAGTATCCCAGAGAATGAGAGCCCGAAAAGGAAGGTGGTTAAGGGTGCGGACTCTTGGTTGAGTGGCTTGTATTTGAAAAGCACACCCTCAAGAGGAGAGGTAGGGGACAATCAGGGAGACAGGAGTCTCAGGCTAGGCAACTGAGGCATATCATTGGATTGTCTAGAACAAGGTGCTTCCAGCATATGCATGTAGGGCAGATGGTAATGCACCGGGTTTACAGAAGCTAGTAACATGGTTAATACACTCCAACTTCTAATTTCCTTTTCTTTTTCCCATAAATTTTTTTTTTTTTTTTTTTTGAGGCAGGTTTTTGCTCTGTTGCCCAGGCTGGAGTGCAATGGTGCAATCTCATATCACTGCAACCTCCACTTTTCAGGCTGAACCAATTTTCCTGTCTCAGCCTCCCTAGTAGCTGAAACTATAGGCACATGCCACCACGCCCAACTCATTTTTGTACTTTTAGTAGAGATGGGGTTTTGCCATGTTTCCCAGGCTGGTCTTGAACTCCTGAGCTCTGGTGTTCCACCTGCCTCAGTCTCCCAGAGTGCTGGGATTACAGGCATGAGCCACCGTGCCCAACTTCCACAACATTTTATCACCTTCTAACTTACCATACCATTTACCCATTATGTTTATTGTTTATGACCTGACTCTTCTCTTTAGAGTATAAACTTCAAGGATAAGGAACTTAATTTTTATTTTATTAACTGATATCCAAGAACCTAGAATACTATGTAGCATATGTATGTGCTCAGTGACTGTTTATGGAATAAACACCTTTGGCTCTACAAGCTGTAAACTGTTGGCATTAATACCCCACATCCCACCCAAGATTCTGAGATGTTATAACCTGGCTGAAGATCTGGCCCCTGATAGTTTATGGGGTTGGACAGGACAGTCTGGACTCTGGAAACAAAACGTCACTGCTTAAGAGGTATTATTCTTATTTCATTTAATTTTCAATTTGTTTTTCTGTTGAAGACTATCTGGATGGAATAATGTAGCGTCTATAACTCAAGGTCTCTCCAGCTGGCTTCTTTGTTAATAAACAACAAGTTTCTTCACCTGTGATCTTTACGTTACTGTGAGTTCAACTCCAGAGGTGGTGTGTCTGTGCACGCACATAATGTATGTGCACATGTATCACAGGTGAAAGGGGAAGAGGAGGAAAGTGTGTATATACTTCTGCAGACAGGTCAGAGAATAGAAGACTCAGGATGATATTCATGGACACTTTCTAGGCCTTCTTTTCTAGTAAATCTCAACGTCTCTTTACATATTTTACAGAGTGATTACCATGGTAACTATTTTAAAAAGTCAAAAACATTGTTATATTCTCCACAGAGCTTTTAAAAGGGGGGCATCCCAGACACTTAACTTCCAAGTCTTTTCTTTCTAATGACACACCATATTTACCTTTCATACAATACAAAATAGACATTTGCGTTGTTAACGTAATAATTGCGTATAGTCTATGTCAGTTTCGCTCTATCACTCACACAGTATTGTGGTTAGATTTCAAGGGAAAAACACCAAATTTGATATCTCAATAAAATGATTATCTCCTGAATAAATTTTCTGAATTTAACCATATTTCTTATTTCATGCTTAAAAATTCTTTCACATCTATGATAGAATAAGAATAATATTTTAAATAGCTCATGTGATAGGAATTATACTTCTGACAAATGTTGTCAAAACACTATGGAAATTAAGTCTATGCTAGAGTTTTTTTCTACCACCTACTTTCTTTAAAAAATTGAGAACTACACACTGAGACAAAAATTATGAAAACATACTTGGTATGCTTGGAACTAGAAGCTCTATCTTTTGTTGTTGAAATATACTACAAAGATTGAGTGTCTGGAGAACTGAAATCCATTTTGGGTTTTTACAGCCATGCATAATATGTTAAGATACAACAATTGCCAGTTGGATCTCTTCCTATGCTGTCTACATTTGCACAATATGTCTTCTGCTAGGCGTGATAATGAATGACAAAAAAATTTTACCAGTTGGTGGCAATGTTGTTTTCATAGCAATGGTCACTTAGTTAAAACTGCAGAACTTTACTGATTTTTCCCTTATAAACTCTGTTATTTTGACTCTAACTTGTGCTACAAGTTATTTCTGGCTTAAAAATGAAGCCAGGTTTTCTGTAACTTCCAAGTATTCATCTTGTTATCTTTAGGCCTTTTTCATTTCTGAGGACAAACTAAGTGTGAAATAATAAATAGCAGGGTTGCGTGACCTGAAAAAGCATACTCGGAAGACCACAGGAAACTCTGTAAACCATCGCTTTGCCTCATCAAGAAATTACACATACATGCAGTAGAAAGCAATTTTGGATCCTGATTCTCAAATGCCTTTCATCTGGTATTCTGTTTCAGAACTTATTGCTTAATAAGCAGAATATGTGATATTTAGTGAAAACTTCCCTGAACATCAATTTTCATCCAACTAAAATCAAAAAGCTTTCCAAGATAAGCAATTGATAAAGTTTAACTGTCTAAAATTATTTCATGTGTAGAATGGACATATGGGATACAAGAGTACATCTGGTGGTTGGAAATTGAGCATGTACATGCATTGGCCTAAAGTGGTGCTAAAATTCTTCACCTTCTTGCTCAAATTCCAACTCCTACAAGAAACCTTTCCAAATCATAGACAGCTTTAAATTAATATTTCCACATCAACTCTTAGCAACTTCTAAAACACTTTATTCATATCTTTAGTATTGTACCTATCACAATTTGCTTTACATTGATTATTTGTGCACACATTACACTCAGTAGATATCAACTTAATTCAACAAGTTAACTGAACACCAATCACATGCTAGTCCCACTCACTGCTGGACATCAATAAGTAAATGAACTTTGTAAAGTCCATGGCTTAGTTTTACTGAATGGTGTATTCCTCTTTCTTTCTAGAATTGTGTGTTTGTTGATTTTGATAAAATCTGAGCCTTCATCTTTAAAGAATGATACTATCGTACCTGTTTCTTGAGCAAACCTAATGTCAAGAACCAAATACATGACTTAATGGAAAGATAGTGGGCTGAGACTCAGTGTCTCAAATACCAGGGATAAAGCAAGTAGGGGGACAGAATGATGGAGCAGGTGGGTTTAGCAGGGGAGACAGAAGGAAGTGGAGGAAACAATATAGTCATCATAACAGAAACCACCACATATATTCAGGTAAGGACTGTGCTATGTGCTTCTTATAAACCAACTCACTTATTCCTCCCAACGATTTCCAAGGTGGGCATTATTATTTCCCTTTCATAAATGAGGCATCTTATAGGTGCTAACGTCAGCTGCCTGTCTGAGTTCTATTCCTAATTTTTTCTTTCTCTCAGAACCTTGATTTGGTTCAGATAGTCACCTCTCCCCAACACAGACCAAATACCTACAGAACAGGAAACTGATGCTTTTAGCTGTAAGAGAGGCCCTAATTGGTTTAATAGTAACTCCATACCTTGCCAATGATTTGTTCAGGAACTCAGGCCTAAAATGTTCAGTTCATGGCACTGCCTGATTCTAGAATTTGTTGAGAAATAGGCATGTGACCCAATTCAGGCTGAAGGCTTGCTTGAAGTCTCCCAGGAAAGATTTTCCTTTACTTGGAAGCAAATCTTTCTTCCCTATTTAACAGTGATCAGATATGAAGCCAGAAGTTTCTACAGACATTTTGCCTTCATGAAACAACTAGGAAGGATTTCCAGTTAGATGAGCCAATGCATTTGCTTTCTGTAAATGTCAATCTGAATCAGGATTTTTTTTTGTTTTGATTTGTTAGTCAATCTGAATTAGATTTTTTTTTTTTGTTTGGGTTTGTAAGTTACTGCTGAAAGCATCCTGAATGACACAAACTTGAAGCATACAAGAGGACCAAATGACTTCCAAAGTCACACATATTGCAGGTCAAGAGCCAGCTTTAAACTCAAGTTCCTGTGATTAGAGGTCAATGCTCTAAACACATTCCTGCATGACCTGCTTGTGGCAGCCTGGAGAAATTCTACATAAATCTTCTGAGAGTATATCTGTACTTTTGATGTGCCAGATTGGGCTTCCTAAATAGGCTTCTGTTTCTGTCACTTTTACTGACAATTTCTTCCCATTGTTGTGATTCTTTTATTGGGGCTCTGACCCAATATTTTCATAGCCAAGTTCCACCTCTCTCCCACAGTCACTGGAGACACTTTCTTAAACTCTTGGCTAGTAGCTGCAAGGCTGCTCCAATTCAGATGAATCTCTCAGGAATCACAATGCACCCACCTGTGAAGCCATCTCTTTAGACCACCCCTCTATCCATGTGTACTCAGCAGTTCAAACTCCCAAGAAATGCTGTAGCAGTCCTGACCTGATTAAGAGTTAGTTTTGTCTCACAATACTGATTTGGGCTGCTACTCTCCTTTCTCCTAGTCCTAAACATATTAGATTCCAGGATATTTCTCTCTTGCCAGCCCTGCCTTTCAGAACCTATGCTTTGCAATTGAAGTGGGATGTGGCTGGGACACTGTGTTGGTTCTGGTCAAAGATGGACCATGTATATTCCACTATCATACAAGGCAAGATAAGAATTATAATCGACATCTAAAAAATGTAGTTGGTGTAAAAAGTAGATAAATCCAAACTTTATCTAAGAAAGAAGAAAAGACAAAAAGAACAAGAGAGAGAAGTTTATACAGTTGATAAGAATATCATGTCTTATTTTTAAATAGCATCTGAGAACCCACAATAGTCAATGTTTTCCCTCTGCCCTGCCTTGTAATTCTGCCCCTTAAAGGTTTGTGCTGGCTTCTTTTAAGATTTGAGATCTTGCTTGGCCAATTTGAAAAATGGAGACACAAATTGCTGGCATATTGAATTGCTCCAAGGACATAACGAAGTTATCTTGGCAGATGAATCAAATGATAGTTGTTAAGCAAAAAAATCGGGAAAATAATTTAATGTTTATACAGTGTTGCCAAGAGTCACATCTTTTAAGATTTCAAAGGAGCAGCTAGCTGCCCAGAAATCTTGATAAATGTATGTTGACACCCCAGAAAAGAGTGGCCATTCAATTACTTCCATACTATATCAGCTGAACAAGAAGATGAAAAGCATATGGTTGGAAAATGTCCCCAAGTTCAAGAGGCCTTTGACTGTTTCTAAAAGATTTGATATTAATATCCTTTTCAAGTTGGTCTCAGAGAATTTCCTTTCAACCAGGAAAACTAAAGGGGTAAGATTAGATCAAGTTAGAAGTCAATTCAGATCAAATACACAAATTTATATGTATTCATCTAGTCCCTTATTCGGCCAGTTATTCATAAACCCTGAAAATATTTATTAGGCACCTACTTTGTGATTGACTCTATATGACGTTCCAAGCTTATCAAAACTAATGTGTAAAGAAGCTCTTTTAAGAAACTCACAGTAGGCTGGGCATGATGGCTCATGCCTGTAATCCCAGCACTTTGATAGGCCAAGGTGGGAGGATCACCTGAGCCCAGGAATTTGAGACCAGCCCTGGCGACATAGTGAGACCCTGTATCTGTAAAAAATTAAAAAAAAAAATTACAGATGCTGGCCAAGGTGGGAAGATCACCTGAGCCCAGGAATTTGAGACCAGCCCTGGTGACATAGCAAGACCCCGTATCTGTAAAAAGTTTTTAAAAATTACAGATGCTGGCAAGATTGCAGAGAAAAGGGAACATTTAGACACTGTTGATGCTAGAGTGAATTATTTCAACCATTGTGGAAAACAGTGTGGCAGTTCCTCAAAGAGCTAAACAAAGAACTGCCATTCTACTCAGCATTCCCATTACTGGGTATGTACCCAAAGGAATGTAAATTATTCTGCCATAAAGACACATGCATGCATATATTCATTGCAGCAACATTCACAACAACAAAGACATGGAATCAACCTAAATGCCCATCAATTGCAGACTGGATAAAGAAAATGTGGTACATACACACCATGGAATGCTGCATAAAAAGGAATGAAATCGTGACCTTTGCAGGGACATGGATGGAGCTGGAGGTCATTATCCTTAGCAAACTAATGCATGTTTGCTCCATGTTTTCACTTATAAGTTGGATCTAAATGATGAGAACACATGAACACAAAGAGGGAAACAACGGATACTGGGACCTACTTGAGGGAGGAGGGTAGGAGACGAGAGGGGACAGAAAAAATATCTGCTGGGTACTAGGCTTAGTATCTGTACAACACACGCCCATGATATGAGTTTACCTATATAACAAACCTGCACATGTACCCCTGAACCAAAAATAAAAGTTAAAACAAATGAAATAAAAAGAATAAAAAGGGCTCATATTTTTAGAAGCAAAAATAAAAATAAAATAAATAATAAATAATTAGCTGGGCATGGTGGCTTAAGCCTGTAGTCCCAGTTACTCAGGAGGCTAAGGTAGGAGGATCACTTGAACTCGGGAGTTTAAGGCTGCAACATAGTTGCACAAAACACTCTAGCTTGGATGATAGAGATCTGTCTCAGAAACAAACAAACAGACGAACAAAAACACTTCACAATGTAGTGAGTTGTGGGAAAAGGGATTAGGACCCTGTAAATACTACTCATTGCAATGCAATATGGTTGATACATGCTCAATCAGAGGCTTAAAAGATGATATGGAGGTAAAGATGAGTTAAATCCTCCAGGGAAGAAGACACCACTGAACCAACAGGTGACAGAGACAAAAAGAGAGAGTCTGTGTCCACCATACTGGTAAAAGTAGAGAAAATGATAAGATAGAAGAAAGAGGTATGGAGGCATGAAGCAGCTTTTAAGACCTTTGTGATATAGGCTCAGTAGAACTCAGAGGGAGAGAGAGTCTATAAGCCTGGAAAGATCTATGGGGCTGGATCAGAAAGGGATGTGGGTTAAGACATTTTGATTTTATACTCTAAGTGATGCTAGTCCTGAAGGCTTTGTTTTTCAGGTGCTTTAGGAAATTTACTTGGCAGTAGAAGACAGGATGGGGAGGAGAAGAACAATATATACTCATAACAACCAGGGTGAGCATGTGTTGCTTTCTGACCAGATATCTTCTTCAGGTCACTTTTTCCTTGTTTCCTGGCCAACACTACACAGCCAGCGACCCAAATAGTCTGAGTGAACTGTAGCAAGTCATTTAATTTCTGAGTCTGTTTCCTTCATGGAGAATGAGCAATGAATTTTTCCATTTCTTACAATTTATTAAGAAGGGAAAGAGTTTACAATATGAGGGAATTAAATTCTACTAATATCTATGGCAGACCCACTATGTACTTATTATTCTGCTGTTTTAATAAAAGAGTTTAGAAATGATATATATGGAATAGTTTTATGCATGAATATGCAGGGATATTTATATAAGAATATGCTAGTTATTTTTTTTTTTCTGGGTAGAATTATAGTATCAAGTGAAGGAAAGTGAGTAAAAATGGTGGCTAGAGATTATCTGGATCAATCTCAACTTTTTAATTAGTGTTGAGATTGATCCAGATAATCTCTAGCCATCATTTTTAGAGATATTAAAATATATGAGATATTAATTATACCTTAACTCATTCCAAAATAAATCACATTACATACACATGAAGAAACTAAGTCCTGAGAGAAGACGGTCTCAGGGAAACATGGTTTTCTGGTCAGAGGGATATTAGAACTGCCTCCCCTTAGCCAAGCCCGCTGCACTTTCTCCTTTACTTTTCTCTTTTAGATGAAATTTACATGGTAATGTATTTTAAGAAAATAATTGGAATCTACCCTTAGAAACCAAGCAGTTGGTTCTTGTTTTTTATCATTTTCTGATTGAGAACATTTGGTGTGTATGCATGTCTGGGTGTGTCTCCTACACACACACACACACACACACACGCACACACACAATAGTATTCTCATACTGATGTTCCAACTGGCTTTTGTACCTCCAACATTGTAGGTAAATTCAACTACCCCTATTTAAAAACACTCTTGGTATATGGAATAATAAGGGCAAGAATTAATATGCATTGAAAAACTGCAATGAGTCACAAATTTAATAACTTTGAATTAAAGACTAATCATTCCCATTCTACAGATGAAGACTGAGGCACAGAGAGGGTCACATACTGGTTTAAATTTACGTAGCTATTTAGTGATAGAGCTCAGGTTTAAATCCAAGTAGTCTGACTCTAGACACCTTCTTCCATTCTAATCTAAGGAAAACAAATCTGATCTAAAGAAAACACCATCAACCCATGAAACTCAGCCAGGATATTGATAATTCTGGAGATCAATTCTGTAATCTCACCCAGAGCTTTCCCTGGTGACCCTCACAATGTTGAGATCCTACAGGGAACTGCATAGGAATGTCTGGGCCAGAAATAGGTGGGCAAGTTGAGTTTCCTTGCCTCTCTTAAGTTCACAGGAGACCTTCATGCTGGAGCAGGCATGGCTGAAGAGTGATGCAAAGAGCAAAGCCCACCTCCTCCTTTTTTTCCTTGACTATTTTGCTTCCTCCCCACTCAAGCCTTATGTGCCCAAAGATTGGGTCTCTCAGACACACTGTCAAGCAGAAAAAAAGACACGAAAAACAGCTTGGAGTGTGGCAGGGAAAAGATAAATGAAAAAGCATTGGAAATGTTTAGCTAAAGTAAGAATCATGCTTGACTGGAATGAGTGAATTTTGCAGGAGATAAAAGCACAGATGGGGATGTAAGATTCTGTGATAAGCACAGATCTTCTTTCTTTTGTGTGTCGAAGGGGAGGGAGCAGACAGCTAAATTTCTTTTCTGTGTGTTATCCACCCATATTTCTTCATTCCATTCAAAGGGAAGTTGATCATAAGAACAAGTAACAGAGAACCAAAGGCTTAAGATATCTTTTGTAAATGGAGGCTAGTCAGAACTCTGGGCATTCCAGATCCTCTAATTTGATAAGAAATCATCACTAGAGTCATTCTTTAATAAGTGCACAGAGAAGGATTTCATATTTAATAGAAACCTGTATTAGATCAATTTAATTTAAAGCTAAAGAATCACATGTATCCCTGTAATGTAATGGATATTCAGCCTCTAACTGGGTAGTATGCCACACTCCTGACATTTTTATAAGAACAACAAAAAATGAGTATACAATTATTCAAAGAGTCATTTTTGTGTCAGCTATTCATTCATTTGAAATATCTTTTATATTTCCTTGAAAAATAATGAATGTTCTTCTTTGTGCCTCCACCGGCTGTTTTGTCTAATCAGCTTTCTCGGACAAGTGGACAGAAAACATTTGTTGAATAGATCATCGTGAAAGCTGTCAGGAGTGGTTGAGAATGCTTTTCTTTCTTACTTTATGCAACCGTGGAAAAAATTAGATATGCATGTCATACTGAGGGCATCTCATTTTGAGACTAAGCCAGTGCTTTTGAAACAATACTAATTTTCCAATTAGAGTCTGCGTAGACCATGGAGATCCTTATGAATGAAAATCAAGCATGGATTGCATTCAGACGAATTCCGTGAAGCAGGATTAACAATACACAGGCTGGAGGAAATTGCCTCCGGCTGTAGTCTTTTATAAATGGGTAGAGCCAGAATTAACAATCATCTCACCAAATTTCTCACTTTATAAAGAGAGGTGTTGAGACAGACAGAAGAAAATGTTTTTCCTATTGTTGGCAGAGGCGACCAGCACAGTGACCATGCTCATTCCCAGGGAGATCTGTTTGGATTTTTATATTTTCTTCCATTTTACAGTTGATGCTAATGTTTCATTTAATATCTAATATTTATTGATTTACGACGATGACACGACATTTATTTGATGTTTTCTTTTTGCAGTCACAATGGGGATGTTTATTAGCTTGTCGTTTTCATTTCAAATGTATTTTTTTGCCACTTTACAAAATGGAATCATCACAAAATTGGAGAAATGGAGGATGCAGAAGTTTACTTTTATAGCATTTGTATTTTCCTGATTAAGCCAGAGACAGGAATATTGCACTGAAATTATATCACTTTTCTTTCGCAGAATATGTCACAATGACCATGTTTTGTATGTACTTCTAAACAATTCTGGAGCCAAAAGGTCACTTTAAGAATTATCTGAGTGCCCACTCACAATATTTTACACTTAAGAAATTTAGACAGATGATTTAAATCAGGTATCACAAATTCAAATATTTCCATGATACAGGCAGGAATCCTGGCATGACAATAGGACCAAGCTACTTCCATTTCACCAAACAGCCTATTTCATATTCCATTTCAAAAACTGAATGGTCCAAGTACAGCATTGGAAGGCAGTATCCACAAAAGTCTTCCCAATTTTGACCTGGCTTAAATTCAGTATCTGATACATAACCGTCTCTACTTGGAAACGAGGATTAGGACCCTGCTCTTATGAATCCCAGTGCCAGGGTTTTCCACTCCACTGTATGGAGTTCCCTGTCTTCTAACTTACATGGCTACTCCTTTATTTGAATCCATCATCTATGCTGGTGAGGACAAATTCCATTGAAAAGTTTTCATTGGCAGCAGCAGTCAGGCAATAATAAAAAGTATTTGGAGGAATTTTCTTGATTTTTCATTTCAAGTGTGTGTGTGTGTGTGTGCGCATGCGTGTGTATGTGCATGTGTGTGTATGTGCATGTATGTGTGTCTGTATGTGAGAGTATGTTATGTGTATGAATATAAATGTGTGTGTACATGTATCTTGGTGTGCATATGTATCTGCATGTGTGGACATGTGCACACACGTATGTATGTGTGTGTCTCTGTGTATGGGTTGGCAGCTTGACGCATGACCTGGATTTTCCTCTTTATTACCTGCTCAATTGTGTGGGCACATGTTTATTTACTACCATACTTTCTATGTCCATGTGCTTTGGAATGGTTCTTTTTCTAATTCGTTATGGCATGTTTTCCCTATTTATCATGACCTGCCTGAATCAAGAGTTAAATGGATGACCTTACAGGCTTTCTTCAATACCATGGATTGGCCAAGGGATATTTGCAGAAGAGGCAGACTCTAGAAATTAATAAAAGTATCTGCCATTTTCCCTATTGACTTCTCAATGATGCTTAGTTTTAAATTTCTGCAACCTTCTTTAGTAGACAGTGATGATTTTTGGACTGCTTATTTTGTGCTGTTTTTGCCAAATAGGAAAGGGTTACATTTGAGGTAATTTGATGGCTTTCACCCTAATTGTAGCAAAAGCTAATCTAATTGTAGAGAAGCAGGACGTACTAAAGACTCATATACTTTTTTTTTTTCTTGGCTAGAAAAGCTTTTCTAGCAGTTACTTGTCCCAGAAGCCAGTCTCTAATCTTCAACTGTTTCTGGAGAAAGCATCAAAACCAAAGAGAAAAGTGTTTCTACACTGGGCACTTGCAGACGGAATTTGTGAGACCTTGAAACACAAATAAAGGGAGACAAAAACAGCTTCATCTCTGCAGAAATTCACATATTCTTGTAAGGTTCTATTGGTCCATTAGTGGTTGAAGTGAAACCTATATGTGTATGTTGTAATATTTAACTTAACTGCTCAGTAAAATTATGTAATAGTTTTTTAATGGATTTAAACAAATAATATTTATTCAAATCCCACTCAGGAAACGTCCCAGTTACAGAAACTACAAGGCTACATAGGCTGTATCAAAAATACCTTAAGTGACCGAGAGATGTATTAGTGCCTAGACCAAAATGGACAATCCTTGGGTGTAGACAGCTACCTACATCATGCCTCACCTCCTTGGTAGGAAAGAAAGGAAGGAGATGTTTTGCGAATGCACTATATTACATTCACATAATACATTTCCCACAGTGAAGTTCCATTTTCAGACACTCAGCTGTTATTGCCTTTACTTATACTGAGGATCAACAATAACTTGTATTTCTATAGTGTTTTGCCCATTACACAGCTTCTGCATATACTTTATAATGGCCTTTCTTACTAGCCATCGTGCAGGTGGAGTCATCCCCACCTTACAAATGAAAAAGAAAATAAGAATTTATGAAGATGGAAGTTGAAAACAAAGATTTATCGGTGGTGGCTGAGGATCCTGAGGTCAAGAGCGTGCAACAGTCATCACGATTTATTGAAAAATCAAAGCTTGTTAGTGGCAGAGCTAGAACAATATCACTGGTATTCTGATTCCAAAACCAGTGTCAATTCTGTGACTCATCCAATAAATCTTCATTGAATATTTGTCACATGACAGTCAGTATCCTTGTTGCTGAGGCTACAAAGGTAAATAAGACATGGTTCTTGTTTTCAAGGATCTCGAATTCAGGGCAGGAGACAGTGAAATATGCAATCAATTACAATATACAGTGTGGTGAGAGCTGAGAGAAATCTAAGTATAGGAAGCCATTGGAACCGGGCACAGATATGGGCAGTAGTGACCATTTTTAGAAGGAATCACTTTTGTCCAAGTTCTGAAGAACTTATTGGTATTTTATAAATAAAGCAAGATTCTTAAAGGCACTTGTAGGGAGTGAATGTGCAAGGACCCAGAGATAGGAATGCAAACGAGAAACAGAATAACTGAACATGTCAACCGTGGCGACCTGGATGAAATTCAATCTTACTAGAGTGCAGTGGCAGGAGACCAGGCTGGAGATATTAGCCGGGGGCCTTGTTAGCTGGACCTCCTCTCTCTCTAGCACATTTGGCTACATATCTGAACACATAAGTCAGACTGTGCCCTGTTTCTAATCAGAAAAACCCTGCTGTTCTTGGTATCTGAATGCAGTCAGACCTGGTAATGGGTCTTGCTTTGACCTCTGGTCTTTGAGGAAGAGCGGTAGGATCTTGAAGACTGTCCAGGGAGTCATTGGCTTTCACTTACAGAGAATCAAGTCTGCAATTAGTGAGGCCTGGGCACTTTGTATTGAGCTTGGCAAAGCTAAAATCCCTCTGCTGACAGGGGAATAGCTCTTCAGAAAGTGTTAGACCATCAGTTGCTTGCCAAAATTCTTTAAGCACCAGATACTGGAAGGTTAAACAGACCATCAGAGTACCTGGTAATTCAATATTTGGTACAGACATGCTAGTCTACTTCTAGGCTTGTTTTACTGAGACAATGTTGTTTTATGAGAGGGATACACTTTCTAATATTTCTGTGATTTGACTTAAAATTCATGTTTGTTAATCTCAGCTAGACTCAATCAAACAGGACAAGTAATCTGGCTCATAAAATGCAAACTCAAGCAGTATATGTTACTTTAAATTGGCTATCTCTGGGTTCCCAAGATTTCCACATATAGCTGAAGAAACCACCTTTCATGATTACAGAGTTCATACTAAAGTGAAACCCTAACTGTGTTAGAATATTTAAGACATATTTATTGATACAATTCTGTAGGGTAGTTTTCTGATTCACCATGAAAGATGAATGACATAAGACAATTTGATTGGGTGAATTATTTATTTCAGGGAATATTTTTACCAAAGATCAGGGAGACTTCCTTCTTGTCAGGCCATAAATATTTAATAGTTTCCTTACAAATGGTTGTGAGTAAGCACTTTAATTAATTATGTCAGGTGTCAGATAAAAGTATATCTTAAATAAATTTCATTTGTCTTCTATTTAAGAAAATGGCAAGTAAAAATAAAAATTTTGCCTGCATTGTTTTCTCGGTCATTTTCTGGTGAGGTTCTCTTTTGGAATTGCTTAAATGGTGTTATGGGTTGAATTGTGCCCTCCAAAAAGGTATGTTGAAATCTTAATCTCTAGATCCTCAGAATGTGACCTTATTTGGAAATGAGGTTGTTGTAGATGTAATTAGTTAAGATTAAGTCATGCTGGAGTTGAATGAGTTCCTAGTGCAATATTACTGGTGTCTTTTTAAGAAGAGGAGAAGAATATACACAAGAAGGTCACGTAAAGACAGAGGTAGAGATCAGAGTGGCTCATCTACAAGCCAAAGAATGCCAAGGATTGCGGACTGTCTCCAGAAGCCAGTAGAGAAGCAGGAAACAGATTAACTCAGAGCCCACAGAGGAAACCAACCATGCTGGTACCTTGACTTTGGAATTATAGCCTCCAGAATATGTTGTGTAAGTCTTATGCTACTTTTTTATGGCAGCCCTAGAAACTAAAACAAGTGATGTAAGCAGAAATGGAAACTCTTCCCTTCCCCACTCTCCAGCTTAGGATGTAAGAGAGAATGTGATCATGAGCTCCATGCTTATAACCTGGTTCCTGTTTTTTTTTTTAAATGAATTGCCTCCTGCTTGACAGGAAGGACATCCAATTAAGAATTATCTTTTCCCATTGGAGCATTTCTATTCCTTTACAGAAATGTTACAAAATAAAAAGCTCTCAAATATTCCCATGATTCTTAGTATAAGGCATGCTGGCTGTAGCACATCTTTTATTATCCTTCTTGATTATAATATTTATGCATTAGCTTTTGGGATACTGACACTCTAGGTCTTCTCTACCATGCTATCCTCATGACAATTTAGCAACACTGTATATTCACAGATGAGGAAAAAAATAATCCCAGTACAAGCAGCCAGGACTGCAGCCTCCTGGGGTGGGGTTGTCCAGGGTTTCACGGCACATTCTCTTCCTGAGTCTTCCCATTTATTGAGAACAGATGGGCACTAAACTCTAGGAGGCTTGGAAAAATCTTTGTATTTGACCATTTTCCAAGGCAAAATGAGAGAAGGCAGTCAGTGTTAGTTTGATTTGGCAATAGCACCAGACTAATAAAATAATGACAGCCAGTAGATCCTTATAAGGTTCAAGGGTACCCGTCTTTGGTACTATTATCCCAGCAGCTCAGAGCCCACTGGTTGCATGTATTAATTTGGATTCTAATATGTGTTAAGTTTTCCCTGGTTGTTAGGTTAATTTAATTTCCAGGTATGTAACTGTTCCTTGGATTAACTTGTTACATGACACCAGATGAAACTTTTCCATTTCAGTTTAATTTAGATTATGAAAATCTAAAACTGAAATAAAACTTCATTCACCACATCTTGGTAATATTTGTTTATCATGAAACAACAAATATCATACAATTCTCCCTAGGTACACACTTGTCTTTCAGCCAATGAAATGGTTTGAGTACTGGCTTCTCCAAAACCGTGGAGAACACAGCCCTGTCATGGCACTCAAGATAACATTTGTTGGTTTAATTAACTTGTGACACCAAATTTATTGACCTGAGGTAAGATTGGTCCAGCCTTTCCAGGCTGTCAAAGTGGTGTTTTAATATGGCACCCACTCTCCTTTAGAGCAAAACCAGCTGCCGAAAGAGCCCTACCTGAGCTGTAAATAAGAAACTAAAACAGACACTAAAACAGGATTATTCAGACCTGTTGGGTAATTAAGACAAGGTGGTCTTGCCTTTGCTTTTGCAGGTAAACAGTTTATCCACAAAACTAGGGAAATCAAAGTGGAATGAGTTTCTTTAGGTACCATGAATCCAGGCGAGATGGCCATGGGGTAGTCTGAAGTATTGACAATGAGATGTGGTTTTCTTAAGTTTGGAAACATTCGAGAACTCTAATCAAAGGGTGTATTTTTCAATACAGTCTGAGGCTATTTCTCAATTTAGTTTAAGGCTAAAGCTGCTTGTATTAATGAATTTATAATTTTAGAGTTTTTGATTTTTGAGCTTTACAGATGTATTCTTTCTCCTGATTACGTGATCTTTGTGTTTTTTACATCTAGCTTGGAATATGGAGGTTAAGGAAAGAGTGTCATTGAGTAGTTGTGGTGCTGCCTTCATGTGTCATAAGAGAGGAAATTTGGAAATCAAAAAGCATCAGGCCAGGTGTGGTGCCTCACGCCTGTAATCCCAGCAGTGGATTACCTGAGGCCGGTGGATTACCTGAAGTCAGGAGTTCAAGATCAGCCTGGCCAACATGGTGAAACCCCATCTCTACTAAAACTACAAAAATTAGCCAGGTATGGTGGTGGGCACCTGTAATTCCAGCTACTGGGGAGGCTGAGGCAGGAGAATTGCTTGAACCCGGGAGGCGGAGATTGCAGTGAGCTGAGATAGCACCACTGCACTCCAGACTGGGTAACAGAATGAGACTCCATCTCAAACAAAACAGAACAGACAAAAATTGTCAATTTAAATCTGACTGTGCTATTTACTAAGCATGTGACCTTGAGAGAGACACCTAAGCCCTGTGTGTGGGTTTTCTTTTTTCTTCATGTGCAAGAAGTTTGCTAGAATAAAACCTCAGAGAGCTGGAATCCAAGTTCCTAGTGCTGAATCTAGTTTATCAGTTGTTCTTGGGGTAAGCAGTAATAAACAGAAACAAAAGTATAAAGCACCGAACTTCTTTACAGGTAAGAACCATGAAACTTATCTTCCATTGAAGAGAAGGGCAGACTCCAGAAAGGGTCCATATAGGGACCTAATAACGGTAAAATATTTTGAGGCATAGAAAACAACCTTCTTTAAGATGCAACATTTGTTCTCTAAAAAAGCAAGGGGCTATGATGATATAGAAAAGAGAGCATTCTTTCACATATTTTCAGTAGACCAGAGTCTATGTGTGATTCTCACTGTTGTCTATATACACTGTTTCCCTGTCTTGTACACCACTGTGTGTTCCTGAGGTCAGTCACGCCCCATGAGTTTTTTTCTGCTTCTCATTGTCTTCCCAAGTTTGCTTTCCTTTAACCGGCCAGTATGTGTTAGAGTTCCTTAGGACTGGGCCTGATCCTTATTCTCACCCTGTAGGAAACCTCTCACACAACCACAGTTTTAATCATCACCAGATGTCAAAAGCTCCCAACTAAAAATCCCCAAGTCCTAACCTTTCCTTCGAGTTTCAGATCTGTGAAACCAAGTGTCTGTTTCACATTTCCACTTGGATATAACAAAGTCACCTCAAATTCAACACATCTAAAAACACATGCCTGTTTGCCATCTGCAAACCTGGATCTTTTCCAGGTGTTCTAGTTTAATCAATGATACTGCTTTCCATCATACTGCATAAACAAAACATTGGAGTTCACCCTCGAAGCCTTTCTCCCCACCTTGAATTCACCAACTTCTCTGTATTTCTGTCATTATTTTCCTGTCCAAGCTAGTGTTGTGTCTTGCTTAAACTACAGTAAAAATAAGTATCCATTCTTGTCCCTTCCAATCCAGTTTATATTTTGCAGCCAAACTGATCATTTTAATGTGTGAACCAGAATAGCAACTTACCTTTTTACTTCCTGTAGGTGTATGTGCCTGTGTGCACACAAACATGTGTGAGCTTGTACACACATGTATTTAAGAACTCTTATTCCACTATTGTTAGGATGAAATACCAATTTTGAATATATGGTTTATAATGCTTAACAGTCAAACAGTGAGCAGAAAACAGATGACACGCTCAAGTGACTAATTAAGAAGGGTTTAATAACAAGACTGTTTTAAAAAATGTGGGCTGGGTTAAGAGAAAGCAGCAAAGGATGTAAAGCGCCTGTGGTTAGCAGCAGTAGGGAGCTATCACCTCCCAGCAGTAAAGAGGCAAAGAAAGGGAACATTACTGGAAAGGAAAGAGAGGGAGAAAGAGAGAGAATGAGAGAGAGACAGACAGAGAGAGAGTGTGAGCAGAGGGCCATCATACATGACCTGCCTTAAATAGACAGGCACAGCCACTGCTAACACAGGGCACAGCAAAGAAAGGGTAGAGGCATACATTATTCCCTCACTCTCATTTCAACATCCAGTTTCCTGACAGTGTCTCCTGTTAGCTGAGGCACCAAACCTGGAAACTGGAGGGCAGTGAAGCCATTGATGGAGTTCTTAAAGTTCCCCTTGGTGGAGAAGAAAGTAGGGCAGATCTGGAGGACCACATCCAGCATGGAGATTTTCAGCCCCATGATCTACTAGTTAGTTTCCTGCCTCATCTCCTGCCTTATGTTATGCCATATCTCTCCCTAATACTCCTGTTCCATCCACATGGGTTTTCTTCATTCAGTTACTCAAATTTTGCATATGCTGCTCTCTACCTGGAAATGCCCCTTGTCCAACATTTTTCTTGGATAACATTTTTGTCACTTTCTTACATATTAGCTTCATTATCATTCCCACATAGAAGCATTTCCCATACTCCCAGGCCCTTATTATACACTCCATCATTACCATTCAACTTTCTTACCGGTAGTGTTACAGGAAGAGAGTCCCAATCCAGACCCCATGAGAGGGTTCTTGGATCTCATGAAAGAAATAATTCAGGGTGAGTCCACAGTGCAGAGCAAAAGCAAGTTTATTAAAAAAGTAAAGTGGTGAAAGTCCAGCTACTCCATAGACAGAGTAGGGCATTACCAAAAGTAAGAGAAGAAATGTGTCCACCCCAGGTACAATGCTCGTTCATATAAAGGATTTAAAAATATCATGAAGAGATGTGCCGTGTTACAGGGTTTGTGAGAAAGGATTACTTTTCTTAATTACTATGTTTTGCAAGAATAGATACTATTATCTTTAAAGCAAAATTTGGAATGCTTCTGTTCTCAAGATATAGGGATAGCAGGACACTTCCAAGTCTGAGTTTGCTTAGTAAACATTATCCATCTGTCCCCTTAACTGCAAACATCTAGAAGCTAGGAATACCTAACTTTCTGGGAATATTTTCCAGCAAGTCCCAGTCTCATTTGTCTAGCCCTCACTCAAGATAGAGTTACTCTGGTTCAAACACCTTTGACAGAACTTGTTAGAGGTTTAAATTTATATGTATTTCCCTGACTTTTTATTAATGAACACCGCTCCCCCCGTGTTACTCCCCAGTGATGTAGCTTCCTTGCATCTAACACAATGCATGGCACATGATAGCTGTGTGTGCAATATTTGTCAAATGAATGAATGCATTTATTATTCAACTATAGTATGTAAGTGAAAACGGAAAAAAACATTTTGAATAGATGAACCCCACACCTTTATTATAGATATCTAACATTTGGGAGGACAGAGAACACTCTTTAAATAGTACATATTAATTCAGAAGTTGAATATTACAACTTAATGTATGCAATATGTAGACATGGAAATAAGAACTTAATTTTCAGAGGAAGAGTTGGATAGAACTAGGTAAAGACTTTTCTTATTGCAAAAGCTGTTACAGGACACTTAAAAATCATAGCTCTCTCTGGTTTAGAGTTTCTGATAGGAAATCAGCCAAATAAATGCAGTTGCTAGAGATTTTTTCCCACAAGTACTTTCTTTGATTTTTATTTGTCCAAATACGCATACTTCTGTTGCTAAAGAAAATCTTAAAAGGCAAAAGTAGTGACTTTCTGTCTGAGTCTGAAGTGAGGGAATTTGTCTGAAACATTTTTAGACACCAAATGGAGGAACATTTTCAGTGAGGGTTCATGAGAAATTCATCTTCTTCTGAGTCTTAGAGGGAACCTGAGATCTAGCATGATTTCTTTTTCATTTTATTTCTTAGTAGAATGGATAAAGCTGAGATCCAAGCAAAAGAGCACTCCAAGTGTTCAGGTATCAGGCACTTAAGTTATAAGGATTATTTTTGAGAATACTGAGTTGTGCAGAGGATTATATTAATGAAGTATGAATCTATCACCTGCCACTTGTGGTTCAGTTTCCACCTGGGTGGGAAATATATACAATATGTTTCACTAGCTGTTGTATTTTAAAGGGTGTGTGTAAAACATATTGGAGATCTGCATCCAAATCCCTGAAGCTACATACCACCCTCCTAATGGGTAGTTTCTAAAATATCACTATGAATTTGTTTTATTCCATATATGCTCATATGGAATAAATTTTTTTTAGCCCAATGAGTTAGTGAGCAGCATAATAATTAGGGTCATTGGAAAGGCATTGACTATGACCAGACAAGATTGAGAATCTTAAGTTGTCATCTTTCAATTTTTATTTAGTATTTTATTTCATAAACTTACTTTAGTAATTGGCTTTCAAAATAAATCACATAAAATAAAAGGAGTTTTTCCTGTGTTATTGGTGTGCAAAAAAAAAATGCCAAATGACATATTATTATATTATTAGAGAACCAATATTTATCAAAAAACTATTCTGTGTCTGCTACAGTTTTGGACACTGTGTTATTTAGCTCATGATGCAATATAACTGTATAAAAAATTATCCCAACATCAAGTGGCTTGAAATAGTCATTTATTCTCATGGATCTACTGGTCAGTTATGATGGTTCTGCTGATCTAGGCTGGGCTGTACTGGGCAGTTCTACTTCAAGCTGGAGATCAGTGAGGTGGTAAGTGCAACTTGCATCCTTGTATCTCTCCTTTTCTTTTACATCCTTACCTCCCTCCTTTTTACCCCAACTAGTAAGCTGGTTGAGATAAGCTTTTCTCATGACAATGGCAGGAGTGCAAGAAAGCAAAGATAAATACACAAGATCTCTGAGGATCTAGGTTTAGAACTGGCATATCTGTCATGTTTACTCAAATGTCACTTGACCAAAGCCAATTATAGATAAGCCCAAAGTCCACCTACAGGGAAATACACTCTACCCATATTGAGGACATGGCAAAGTTGAAGGGGACATAGGTGAAGGGGATGAGAGACTGGGGCCAATTATTCCATCTACCACAGGGTGCTTTAAATTCTTTACCTTACTTAATTCTCACAGTATCCTATGACATAAGTACTATTACACTACTTGGCTTGAATATGTCCCTCCAAAATTCATGTTGAAGCTTTATCTGTAATGCAATAATATTAAGAGGTTGGGCCCTTAGGAGGTGATTAGGTCATGACTCCTTTCTCATGAATGGGATTAAGGCCTTTATAAAAGAAGCTTCATACAGCATTCAACATGGGAGTTTTTTTTCTTTTCTTTTCTGTCTCTTTCTCCATGTGAAGAATCAGCTTTTGTCCCCTCCAGAAGATGCAGCAAGTGCCAGCTTGGAAACAAAGAGAAGCCTTCATCAGACACCACATCTGTCAGTTACTTGGACTTCCCAGCCTCTAGAACTGTGAGGAATAAAGTTCATTTCTTTATACAAAATTATCCAGTCTCCAGTATTGTACTATAGCAGCATAAATGGACTAAAACTTGCATAATTTAGAAATAAGATAACCAAGGCTCATGAGTTTGAGTAGCTGTCTTTGGTTCACAAATCAACTAAATAGTAAACGTGAGATTCAGCATCAGGTCTCTGACTTCACAGCCCATGCTTGCTTTATTGGAGCATCTTTTAAAATGTTATCATGTTTCTAATAAAGTTTAAGCATAAATCCCTAAGTAGAAAAAAGGGAAAAATATATTTTGTTGATATTCTGCTCTCCTCTTTCAACTTTTTTTTCTGAAAATAATACACTAGGTAAAAAAATTAAATCTATGTCAACAGATTTTTGTTTTTCCTTGTATCTTCATCATTGCTAGATGTTAGAAAAGAAGAAAAAAAAGCAACACAATAAAAATAAGAATCTCACTATTTTTTCAAGAAAAAAATTAAAATTACATTTAAAATCAAAACATAAACTTCATTTTGATTCAGTTTTACTCTAGGATGCCTTGGGATTATGATCTCATGAATTTATCTTACTCTTTTTTAGAAAATCTGAATACTTGGAGCTGTAGACCTACCAAGGACTTCACCACAGGATGTGAAATGAGTTTTGTGTGAGTCCACCAGGTGGAGGGGCAACCTGTAAGAATAGTCTAGTCACCAAAATTTTTCCAATGCCTGGAGGAGATGATGAGTAGAGTTCCTCTGTAATGGGGACAGTTGAGCATTTTACCCAACCAGGTCAAGCATATAAACAAATGGGGCTGGTCAGCAGCAAAGCCAACATGAAGGAACTGCAACCTTGCTGCAAGAAGTATTCTCTCCCTTCTCTGTCAAAACATCATAGGACTATAGAGAAAGGAAGACACATGAGAAGGTAGACAATATCTCTTTCCTTTCTAATTTTCTAGAAAAATGACTTTTATGTGGGGCATTTCCACTCCCTGGGGGCAATTTGAAAATGCAGGAGGTATGTTACTATTGTCACAATGATATGAAAGTTGGTATGGACATTTATTGGGCTGGAGCCAGGGATGCAATACATCTTGGAACATGTGGAACAATCTAATACAATAAATAACTGTCCTTCATTCCATATGACTGTCAAGTGTTCTAAGTACATTCACGTAGATTAAAAATCTATTATGAGAACCTATAGCTTTACTCTAGTTCTTATTTAAAAATTCAGTATTTTTGGATGTTTTAATTTATGCTATTTTTTCCAGGAATATAATTACTGTGTATACATAATTACTTTTTAAAGGGTACAAAGACTATACCTTCTTTTATGTGGAATGTATTTATTAGAAGCTGTTCACCTTTTTGGAATATTACTTCACCAATGGCAATGTTGCCTGTTAGCATTTATAGCTGGTGCTCTTGAGGTAGTTCTACATAATGTGGCAAATGTCTGACTACTGCATCATATCTTCTAGTGTGGTCATATTTGACTGCTTATACATTTTAATTTTCTATAAAATTTTATTATTGGCGAGGCATGGTGGCTCATGCCTGTAACCTCAGTACTTTGGGAGGCCAAGGCGGATGGATCACCTGAGGTCAGGAGTTTCAAACCAGCCTGACCAAAATAGTGAAACTCTGTCTCTACTGAAAATACAAAAAATTAGTCAGGTGGGGTGGTGGGCACTTGTAATCCCAGCTACTCGGGAGGCTGAGGCAGGAGAATTCCTTGAACCCAGGAGGCAGATGTTGCAGTGAGCGGAGGTCACACCATTGTGCTCCACCATGGACAACAAGAGTGAAACTCCATCTCAAAAAAAAATTGTTATCAATTTTCCTTTTATATTACAGCTATATAGTAAATATTGTATTGAATTTAAAATGTATGTGTTCATGAAATAGGTTGTATTATAGATTAATTTTATTTCAGAATAGCATGTTATAATGTATTTGTTACAAAAGCAGTGCTAAGGTCTGAGTGCATCTCCCAAACTCATGTGTTAGAAACTTAATTCTCAGTGCAACAGTGTGGCTTGGGTACCAGCTCAGCTATGGTAGAATAGAGCACCAAGTAGATTCCTAAGGTTTCTGATTTCAGGCCCTGGCTTCTGGACAGCATCTTTGGATCTGCCCAAGAGTTAAGGAACTCTCTCCCCTGAAGGGTAGGATACAAGCCTGGGTAGCTTTGCTGCCTGTTCATTGTAGAGCCCTAGGGCCTTGAGTGAACGTAGGTGGTAGTCAGGCAGTGGTTACTGTGGGCCATGGGTGAGACCCAGTATTGTGCTGGCTTCAGATCTGACCCAGCATGGTGCCAGTGGTGGTGGGCACAGGGATGCTTATGTCACCCCTCACCCAGCTCCAGGCATCTCAGCACAGAGAGAAAAACTCCACTTGTTTGGGAAAATGTAAAGGAAGAGAATGAGAGTCCCCTCCCGGTAATCCGGAGAATTTTTCTGGATATTATCCAAGACCACAAAGGTGGTACCTTTACAAGTCTGTAAGAGCTATGGTATTACTGGGTTTGGGGTACTTTCTGATGCAGATATGGCTGCAGTGACCAAAAACTTAGATTACAGCACCCAAGTCCCTTCAAATACCTGGAAAGCTTCACAAGAAGGATAGATTAAAGAAGCCCAGACTGAAAAGACTATAAAAAGCACTTAACTCTTCAGTGCCCAGAGACTGGTAAATATACACAAGCATCAAGACCATCCAGAAGATATGACTTCACCCAATGAAGTAAATAAGGCACCAGGAACCAATTGTGGAGAGAGAGATATATGACCTTTCAGATAGGGAATTCAAAATAGCTGTTTTGAGAAAACTCAGTGAAATTCAATGTAACACAGAGAAGGAATTCAGAATCTTATCAGATAAATTTAGAGGAGAGATTGAAATAATTTAAAAGAATCAAGCAGAAATTTTGAAATTGAAAAATACAATTGACATACTAAAGAATGCATCTGAGTCTCTTCATAGCAGAATTGATCAAGTAGAATTAGCAAGCTTAAAGACAGGCTGTATCTGAAAATAAAGCCAGAAAAGACAAAAGAACAAAGAATAAAGCATGCCTACAAGATGTAGAAAATAGCCTCAGAAGGGCAAATCAGTTATTAGCCTTAAAGAGGAGGTTAAGAAATAGGGGTAAGAATTTTACACAAAGAGATAACAGAATACCTCAAACCAAGGAAAACAATATATCCAAGTATAAGAAAGATATAGAATGCCAAGCAGATTTGACCCAATGAAGACTACCTCAAGGCATTTAATAATCAACCCCCAAAAGGTCAATGATAATAAAAGAATTCTAAAAACAGCAAGAGTAAAGAAGCAAATAGCATATAATGAAGCTCCAATACATCTGGTAGCAGACGTTTGCATGAAAAACTTACAGGCCAGAATAGAGTGGCATGACATATTTAAAGTGTTAAAGGAAAATAAACTTTTATTCTACAATAGTATATCCACTGAAAATATTCATCACACAGGAAGGAGAAATAAAGCCATTACCAGACAAACAAAAGCTGAGGAGCTTGATCAACACCAGAACTCTCCTACAAAAAATGTTAAGATAATTTTTCTACATAAAAGAAAAGAACGTTAATGAGGAATAAGGAATCATCTGAAGATACAAAACTCATTGGTATTAGTAAGTGCACAGAAAAAACACAGTATCTTATAACATTGTAATTCTGGTGTGTGAGCTACTTATATCTTGTGTGTTAAAAGAGTAACATATCATAAATGATAACTACAACTTCTCAGACATATAGTACAATAAGATAGAAATAGAAACAAAATGTGAGAGGATGAAGTTGAAGTGTAGAGTTTTTATTAGATTTCTCTTTGTTTATGAAATAAGTATTAAGTTGTAATCAGTTTAAAATAATGGGTTACAAGTTATTTGTAAGTCTCTTGGCAACCTCAATAACAGATACAAAAAAAATTAAAAGCAAGTAATTAAAATATACCACCAAAGAAAATCACCTTCACTAAAAAAAAGACAGAAAGGAAGGAAAGAAGGAAGAGAAGACCAGAAAACAATAATAAAATTGCTTAAAAATTAATTCTTATCAATTATTATCAATGCTCTATTATTAAATGGACTTAAATTGATCATTAGATAATGATAGATAATTATCTAATGGTAATTATATAATAATCATAGATACTTATCTAATTAATTGAATTATCTAATTATTATTAGAAAACGTTTATTATCTAATAATCAATTTAAGTTTCTTTGAATGGATTAAACTTTCCTATAAAAAAAATACAGTGTGGTTGAATGGATAATAAAACAAGATCCAATGATATGTTGCCTTTCAGGAACACATTTCACCTATAACTACATACATAGATAGAAAATAAAGAGATGGAAAGAGATATTCCATGCAATGGAAATCACAGAAAGAGAACAAGTAGCTATATTTATATTTGGACAAAATTGATTTTAAGAGAAAAAATTATAAAGAGACATGAATATCATATGATGATAAAAGGGTCAATTTTGCAATAGGATATAATAATATATATGAATGCAATTTTTATATAATAACACATATCAGTATAATTGTCAATATAGATGTACTTAACACTGGAACACTCAGAGATATAAAGCAAATAATCTTAGCGCTAAAGGGACAGACCCAAAACAATAATAGCTGGAGACTTCAACAACTCACTTTCAGCATTGGACAGATCTTTCAGACAGAAAGTCAACAAATAATCATCAGACTTAATCTGTACTGTAGACAAAATGGGCCTAACAGACACTTACAGAATATTTCATCCAATGGCTGTAGAACACGCATCCTTTTCCTCATCATATGGATTATTCTCAAGGATAGACTATATACTATGTCACAAAACAAGTCTTAAAACATCAAAAAATTAAAAATTATATAAAGTATTTTCTCTGACCACAATATAATAAAACTAGAAATTAATAACAAGAGGAATTTTGGAAACTATTAAACACATGAAAATTATAAAAATTAAACAATATGCTTCTAAATGACCAGTGAGTCAATGAAGAAAGTTAGAAAAAAATTAAAAATTTCTTGAAACAAATGATAATGAAAACACAACATACCAAAACCCATAGGGCACAGTGAAAGCAGTAGTAAGAGGAAAATTTATAGCCATAAGCATCTACCTCAAAAAAGTAGAAAAATTCCAATAAACCATCTCATGATACATCTTAAAGAATGAGATAAGCAAGAACAAGCCAAGCCAAAAATTAGTAGTAAAAAAAAAAAGATCAGAGAAGAAATAAATGCAATTGAAATGCAGAAAACAATGCCAAAGATCAATAAAATGAAGAGCCCATTTCTTGACAAATTAAACAAAATTGAAAACCTTTAGCCAGACTAAAAAGAAAAGAGATGATTCAAATAAATAAAATCAGAGCTGAGAAAGGAAACAACCAATATCACAGAAATTCAAAGGATTAGTAGAGGGAACTATAAGCAATTATATTTTTAAAAATTAGAAAACATAAAAGGATAAATTTCTAGACACATGCAGTCTACCAAGATTGAACCACGAAGGAATCCAAAACATAAACAGATCAATAACAAATAATGAGATTGAAGCTGTAAGAAAAATCGCCCACCAAAGAAAAACCTAGAACCCAATGGCTTCACTGGTTAATTTTACCAAATATTTAAAGAACTAATACCAATCCTACTCAAACTATCTGAAAAACAGAGAAGGAAATGCTTCAAACTCATGCTACAAGACCATTATTAACCTGATACCAAAACCAGACAAAAACACATGAAAAATAGAACACTATAGTCTAGTATTCCTTCTGAACATTGATATAAAAATCACAAAAAGAAATACTACAAAGCAAATTCAACAACACATTAAAAAGATCACTCATCATGACCAAGTGGGATTTATCACAGGGAGGGAAGAATGGTGCAACATAAGCAAATCAATCAATATAATATATTATGTCAATAAAATGAAGGACAAAATCCATGTGGTTACTCCAATTGATGCTAAAAAATAATCTGACAAAATTCAGCATCCCTCCATGATAAAAACCCTTAAAAATACTGGGTGTAGAAGAAATATATCTTAACATAATAAAAACCATATGTGACATACTCATAGCTAGTATGACATACCTTAACACAATATAAGCCATATATGACAAACTCATAGCTAGTATCCCTCCATGATAAAAACCCTTAAAAAACTGGGTGTAGAATTAAAATACTTTAACTTAATAAAAGCCACATATGACATACTAATAGCTACAGCCATTTGGAAAAAAATTGAAAGCCTTTCTTCCAAGATCTGGAACACAGCAAAAATGCTCACCTATCACTACTCTTATTTAACATAGTAGTGTAAGTCCTATCTAGAGCAATCAGGCAAGAAAAAGAAATAAAGAGCATCCAAATTGGAAAGGAAGAAATTAAATTATCTTTATTTGCAGATGATATGATATTATATTTGGGAAAATCTCAAGACTTCACCATTAAACTATTAGAACTGATAAATTCAGTAAATTTGCACAATAGAAAGTCAACATACAAAAATAAGCAGCATTTCTATATGCCAGCAGTGACCATTCTGAAAAAAGAAGTCAAGAAAGTAATCCCACTTACAACAGCTACAAATAAAACAAAATATATAGGCATTAACTAACCAAAGAAGTGAGAACTATCTCTACAATGCAAACTGTAAAATATCTATGCAAGAAATTGGTAAGGACATACAAAAAATTCAAAGATATCTCATGTTTATGAATTGAAACTATCAATATTGTTAAAATGTCCATACTGTCTAAAGCAAGGTTGTTCAACCTGTGGCCCATTCCAGGATGGCTTTGAGTGTGGCCCAACACAATTTCATAAACTTTCTTAAAACATTATAAAATTGTTTTCTGCCTTTTTTTATTAAAAGCTCATCACCTATAGTTAGTGCTAGTGTATTTTATGTATTGCCCAAGATAATTCTGCTTCTTCCAGTGTAGCCCAGGGAAGCCAAAAGATTTCACAGCCCTGGCCTAAAGCAACTGAAAGATTCAATGCAATTTCTATCAAAATACCAATAACATTCTTCACAGATAGTAAAAACAATCCTAAAATTTATGTGAAACCACAGAAGACCCAGAATTGCCAAAGCTATCTTGAGCAAAAAGAATGAAGCTGGAGGAATCACATTATCTGAACTTCAAATTACACCACAGAGCTACAGTAACCAAAACAGTATGGTGCCGGTATAAAATCAGACATATAGACAATGGATGGAACAGAGAACCCAGAAACAAATTCATACACCTGCAGTGAACTCACTTTTCACAAAGGTGTCAAGAATATCCACTAAGAAAAAGACAGTCTCTTAAAAAATGGTGCTAGAAAAACTGCATCTCCATATGCAGAAGAATGAAACTAGATTCCTATCTCTTACCATATAAAAAATCAAATCAAAGTGGATTAAATGCTTAAATTGAGGACTTCAAATGATGAAACTACTGTTAAAAAACATTGGGGAAACTCTCCAGGATATCTGGATTGGGCAAAGATTTCCTGAGTAATCCTCTACAAGCACAGTCAACCAAAGGAAAAATAGATGAATGAAATCACATCAAGTTAAAAAGCATCTGCACAGCAAAGAAAACAATCAACAAAGTAATGAGACAATCCATAGAATGCAAGAAAATATCTGCAATCTATTCATCTGACAAGGAGTTAACAAGGCACTTGAACAGCTCTACAGGAAAAAAAAATCTAATAATCTGATTTAAAAAAAGAACAAGTGATCTGAAGACAAGTCTCCAAAGAAGACTTAGAAATGGCAAACAGTATGGCCATTCAATATCGTGAAAATGGCCATACCGCCCAGAGTAATTTACAGATTCAACGTTATCCCCATCAAGCTACCAATGACCTTCTTCACAGAACTGGAAAAAGCCACCTTAAACTTCATATGGAACCAAAAGAGAGCCCGCATAGCCAAGTCAATTCTAAGCAAAAAGAACAAAGTGGGAGGCATCACACTACCAGACTTCAAACTACACTACAAGGCTACAGTAATCAGAACAGCATGGTACTGGTACCAAAACAGAGATTTAGATCAATGGAACAGAACAGAGGCCTCAGAGGCAACACCACACATCTACAACCATCCGATCTTTGACAAACCTGACAAAAACAAGCAATGGGGAAAGGATTCCCTGTTTAATAAATGGTGTTGGGAAAACTGGCTAGCCATGTACAGAAAGCAGAAACTGGACCCCCTCCTGACACCTTACACTGAAATTAACTCCAGATGGATTAAAGACTTAAACATAAGACCTAACGCTATAAAAACCCTAGAAGAAAACCTAGACAAAACCATTCAGGACATAGGCATAGACAAGGACTTCATGACCAAAACACCAAAAGCATTGGCAACAAAAGCCAAAATAGACAAATGGGACCTAATCAAACTCCACAGCTTCTGCACGTAAAAGAAACAGTCATTAGAGTGAATCGGCAACCAACGGAATGGGAAAAAATTTTTGCAATCTACCCATCTGACAAAGGGCTGGTATCCAGAATCTACAAAGAACTAAAACAGATTTACAAGAAAAAAACAAACAAGCCCATTCAAAAGTGCACAAAGGACATGAACAGACACTTTACAAAAGAAGATATACATGAGGCCAACAAACATATGAAAAAATGCTCATCATCACTGGTCATTAGAGAAATGCAGATCAAAACTACATTGAGATACCATCTCACGCCAGTTAGAATGGCAATCATTAAAAAAGCTGGAGACAACAGATGCTGGAGAGGATGTGGAGAAATAGGAACACTTTTACACTGTTGGTGGGAGTGTAAATTAGTTCCACCATTGTGGAAGACAGTGTGGCGATTCCTCAAGGACCTAGACATAGAAATTTCATTTGACCCAGCAATCCCATTACTGGATATATATCCAAAGGATTATAAATCGTTCTACTTTAAGGACACATGTACACGAATGTTCATTGCAACACTGTTTACAATAGCAAAGACCTGGAACCAACCCAAGTGCCCATTGGTGATAGACTGGGCAGGGAAAATGTGGCACATATACACTATGGAATACTGTGCAGCCATCAAAAATGATGAGTTCGTGTCCTTTGTAGGGACATGGATGAACCTGGAAACCATCATTCTCAGCAAACTGACACATGAACACAAAATCAAACACCACATGTTCTCACTCATAGGTGGGTGTTGAACAATGAGAACACACGGACGCAGGGAGGGGAGCATCACACACTGGATTCTGTAGGGGGGAAATAGGGGAGGGACAGCGGGGGGTGGGTAGTTGGGGAGAGATAGCATGGGGAGAAATATCAGATATAGGTGATGTGGAGGAAGGCAGCACATCACACTGCCACGTGTGTACCTATGCAACAATCTTGCATGTTCTTCACATGTACCCCAAAACCTAAAATGCAATTAAAAAAAAGAAATGGCAAACAGGTATATAAAAAGATACTGAACATTATTTATCAGTAGAGAAATGCAAATCAAAACTACAATGAGCTATCATTTCCCTCCAATGAAGATGGCTTTTATGCAGAAGACCAGCAATGAAAAATGCTGGTACGGATGTGGAGAAAGGAGAACCCTTGTACACTGTTGATGGAAATGTAAATTAGTACGATCACTATGGAAATCAGTTTGGAGGTTTCTCAAAAAATTTAAAAATTGGGGTGCTATGTGATCCAGCAATCCCACTACTAGGTATCTGCCCAAAAGAAAAAAATCAATATCCTCAAAGCAATATCAGCACTCTCATGCTTATTGTAGCACTATCAACAATAGCCAAAATTTGAAGCAACTTAATTGTCCATAAATAGACTAATAGATAAAGAAAGTGTGGCACATAGACACAGCGGAGTACTACTCAGCCATGAAAAAGAATGAGATCTTGTCATTTGCAAAAACATGAATGGAACTGGAAGTCATTGGGATAATGAAATAAGCCAGGAACAGAGAGAGAAACTTATGGAGAGAGTAGAATGATGTTTATGAGAGGCTGGAAAGGGTAGTCAGGGGTGGTAAATGAGGAGATAGTTGACAGGCACAAAACTATAGTTAGATAGAATTAATAAGATCTAGTATTTGCTAGCACAACAGGATGACCATCGTCAACACTAATTTATTGTACATTTAAAAATAACTAAAAGATTATAATTAGATTGTTTGTAATACAAACAAAGGAAAATTGCTTAAACTGATGGATATCTCATTTGCCCTGGTGTAATTACTATACACTGTATACTTATATCAAAATATCTCATGTACCCCATAAATAGAAATACTTCTGTACCACAGCAATTAAAAATCAAAATATATGAAAATAAATTAAAAAAAAAAATCTTAAAGAGGCTCAAATATCAAAATAAAGACATTTTATTAAATGACATATGAGCAAAATGAAAATATCTATGAGAAGATATTTAAAAACTAAAAAATAAGCCAGAAGTAATTCTGGAGCTGAAAAGTCCTATAATTGAAATAAAAATTTCATTGAAAGGGTTTGAGGGCAGATTTGAGCAAGCCAAAGAAAGGATTAACAAACTTGAAGATAGAACAATGGAAAGTATTTAATATGAGGAACAGAATAATAATAATAATAAAAAAAAACATTTCAGATAAGTGAGCAGGGCCTAAGGGATCTGTGGAACATCATCACACAAGTCAACACATACATTTTAGGAGTCCCAAAAGGAGTCCCAAATATATGTATTTTTCTTAGAGGAGAAAAGGGGATAGACAGAATATTTTTTAAAATAATGGTAAAATTTCCCACATTTGATATAATATATGAACATAAACATCCAAGAAGCTCAATAAATTCCAGTTAAGATGAACTAAAAGTGGTCCACAATGAAATATTTTTCAATCAAATCATTGAAAGACAAAGAGATAATTTTGAAAGCAGCAAGAGACAAGTGACTCATCTCATACAAAAGATCCTCTCTAAGAAATGGGTAGACTTCTCGTCCAAAATTTTGAAAGTCAGAAGTCAGTGGGCAATATATTCAAAAAGCTAAGAGAAAAAATAAGTATGCCAAATATAAATTCCATGTTCAGCAAAGCTGTCCTTCAAAAATAAGGGAGAAATTAAGACACTCACAGATAAACAGAAGCCGAGCAAGTCTATTACCACTACATGTCCCTGATAGAATTTCTAAAAAGAATCTTGCAGGTTGAAATGAAAGGACACTAGACAGCATCTCAAAGCTGTATGAAGAAATAATGGTCTCAGTAAAGGTGAATATATGGGCAATTATAAAGTTTAGTACCTTTTTAACAATAGTATATACTTCTACTTTTTGTGTTCCAAATGATTTAAGAGACTAATATGTTAAAATACATTAATCTCAAAGCTAGTATTATTATAACTTTGGTATATAACTCTGTATTTTGTTTCTACGCAATTTAAGAGATTAATGCATTAAAAGCATTAGTTTGCCGAGGCAGGTGGATCACGAGGTCGAGAGATCAAGACCATCCTGGTCAACATGGTGAAACCCCATCTCCACTAAAAATACGAAAAATTAGCTGGGCACGGTGGCGCGTGCCTGTAATCCTAGCTACTCAGGAGGCTGAGGCAGGAGAATTGCCTGAATCCAGGAGGCGGAGGTTGCAGTGAGCCGAGATCATGCCATTTCACTCCAACCTGGGTAACAAGAGTGAAACTCCGTCTCCAAAAAAAAAAGCATTAGTTTATATTTTTGGATATACAATTCATAGTGATGCAACTTTGTGACATCCACAACTCAAAGGGGTGAGGACAAAGTTGTTAAAGCAGCAGAGATTTTTTATGTTATTGAAGTTAACATGTCATAAATTCTGATTAGTGTTATAACTTAGGAAGTTTATATATAATCTCCATATTAACCATAAATAAAATAGCTAAAGAATAAACATAAAGGAAATGATAAAGGCATTTAAATGTCTCACCTCAAAAAACTCACTCAAGACAAGATAGTAATGCAGGAAATTAAGAATAACAAAACTATAAAGCACGCAGAAAACAATAGCAAAATGTCAGAAGTCCATCATGACAAGTAATTACTTCATATGTAAATGAGCTAAATTCTCTAATCAAAAGTCAGAGATTGGCAGAATAGGTTAAAAATAAGCAAAGAAGCAATGTGCCCCCAACCCCGGAAACATTATCCAACTACGTATTGTCTGCAAGTAACTCATTTTAGATCTAAAGACACAAATAGGCTGAAAGTGAAAGGATGGAAAAGAATGTTCCATATAAGTAGTAATTAAAAGAGAGTCGGAGTATGTATACTAATATCAGACAAAATAATTTTAAATCAATGCCTATAAGAGGCAGAATGACATAATGGAAATTGCTCTAGGACCAGATCTCAGCTGTACAACCTATGAAGCTAAATGTAATATAATGTATAATCCTAGATTGAATCTTTGGCCAAAAGAGTGTTATAATAAAGGACATGAATGGGGAGGTTGGCACAACATAAATATATGCTGGACGTTAGTGTATTTTTAATATTAGAATTTTAAAATTTGGTAATTATACTACAGTTAGGTCAGGAGAATATCCTTCTTCTTAGAAGATATATACTGAGTATTTAGAGGGCTAAGAGTCACTATACCTGTAACTTATCTCAGTGGTTCAGATAAGAGGAATTAAAATAATGATAATATATGTATGTGGAGAGGGAGAGAGAAACCAAATACATAAAAATATTAAAAAGTGGTGAATCCACATAAAGTATATATACTGTGTTCATCCTACTAGTTTTCCAATTTTCTCTTGGTGTGAAATTATTCAAGATAAAAAAGTTGAAAAAATATTGAAAAAGAATTGATGCAAAAAATGTTTATTACAGTGTGGAATATACATATACAATGTCTGTAATGGATATATGTTATTGAGTGAATGCTTACAACTTCTTGTGAAATATATATTTTACATTACCTACCAGAACACCTAGACATATTTATGCATATGTACATATGAAATGGAAACAAATTGCACAAAACAGCACTTACTCTCATTTATTCTGACTTGTCTACTGTATTGTATTGCATTGCATTGCATTGCACTGTATTGTATTGTACTACATTGCATTCTATTGGGTTTCCTTTTTCAAAATCTTTTCTATGCCATCCACTGAATTGGTTCCATAATCCACTCATAGATCACAAACCACAGTTTGAGAATCATGGCTTATATCTGGCAAGACATTGAGTGTAAGAAGAATATAGAGGCAGATGCAATTACACAGACTGTGGTAATCTGATACATATTCGCCAATGAGAGGAATTAAAGTTGTTTCATCAAGGAAGATACAGTTGGTAACAGGGGTACTCATATACAAGTTGAATAGTATATTGGTTCTCCTGAATTTGATGCTTTTAGAAATCAATATAGTTACACTATAGAGAATAGGAAGTAATAGTTTGGTAGAGAGTTGCATACAAGTTTCATGTATTGATTCCTAAAGGATAAATATGCTTTAAATCTAATTATATGGTTTCAGTTAATATAAGTTTTGCTGCATTAAGCATTTGTTTGTGTACCATGGCATACTAATAGAGATCAAATTACAGATACAGTTCCAAAGAGCTCACCATTCTTCTTTGTATGAGATGACTCTAAAAACTGTATTCCTAATAATAAATATTGTGAATATATTCTAAACCTACTATGGGCTAGCCTCTGTTCCAAGTGACATATAAGCATCACCCCATTTAAATCTACAAATAACTCTATGAAGTGATTGCTATTATCAAACTTAATTTACAGTGAAGAAACTGAAGCTCACAGAGGTGCAGCTCCTGCCTAACTCTATGCAGCTAGTACATGATGAAGTCAGGATTGGAACCCAAGTCTTTTCAATCCAATGTCTAACTGCAAAAATCTTAAACAGTATACAATATAAGATGGAAGATGGAAGGTGAAAGATGCATGAATGGATTCTCTCAAGCTTCTGAAAGAAGTGTGATCCTGCAAATACCTTGATTTCAGATTTCTAGCTCCAGATCTACGAGAACATAAATTACCATTGTTTCAAGCCACCCAGTTTGTGGTAATTTGTTATAGCAGCCCTAGGAAATCAATACAGGCATTGTGACAAAAGTAGGGACATTAACTCAATAATAGAGGTTTTCTTACAAACTGAGGGGAAATTCGAGGATCTAGGGAAACAATGTGAAGTTTAGGAAGCACAACTTTCAAAAAAAATTACTCATACCTATATTATTGAATTGCTAGGTGCAAACTGAATATTCACTGTCCAATCCAACAAAATTTTGTACATAATGCTAACAAAAATATATGTCTCTTTGTTGAGTTAGTGCTTCACTTCACATGTAATTTAATAACAGTGTGGCTATTGATTCTTGAATAAGTTCTATAGCAGAGATTAATCTTGGCTTTGTTTCATGTGCACTTGGTGACCAAAGAAAAATAATTACAGCAGGCCAAGTCATCAGTGTCATTACTGTAAGGGTGCCAGCCCAGAGGCAGGGGGCAAGCTGACATTAAGCCATGAGCAGAGTGAGTAAGATGGAAAGCCTTGACTCTCTCCCTGGCTGCACTCAGCGGTTCAGATCTAATAACACAAGCACACTCAGCAAGAGGCACCACAATTCCAAAGCACTCACTGGGTCAAATCAAAAGAATGAGTTGGGATAGATGCTTATAATTGTGGGAATCCCCTGCAAGAACTGAGACTTGGAGTCAAAGGATTTAATTTTTTAAACACACATAAAATTGATTGTTTAATATTCATAAATAATTCCATGAAATAACACTATGTAGGCTGTACAGAGAACATCCTTAGGCTATATACAGCTCTATGGAGCACAGAGAGTGCTCTTATTAAATATATTTCTCTTTCCAGTTGGGTCTGAGGGCAGCAGGACTCAGGGAATGAATGTAGAAGGCAGAGTTAGGCTAAGAATTTTAACCTTTGTCATCTGCAGGTGGCATTCTGTTCTACAGAGCTGAGCTCCACTAGGATACATTGGCATAGTTAGCAGATTAAAAAAACAAACCAAACCAAAAACCAAATACTCTTGGTATCAAAGAGAAGATAGGCAGGACTAACCTAACTGATTAGCCATCTACAGTCCATAAGATTGAGGGAGACTGAGAAAAATCTGTTGTTCTCTTTCCTTAAAGTATGAGAATTTGCATGGTTAAGTCTAGACTACTTTTTAATCCTATTATGGCTAGAAATTTTAATATCCTGCCAGAATTGTTTCTCAATTTTCTAGAGTTAAATGAGGCTTGAATCTTACTTAGGTGGCTATTCTCATTGCCTCTAATAGGAAAAGGGCTGAAGTAAGTAGGGAGTGGTAATGTATGATAAATTAAATTAAAATTTAGCCCTTAGAGTTGTGTTGTCCAATACAGGAACTACTGGCTACCTTTGTTAATGCTTGTGACGAAGCCAGGGTTTAATGTACTCATGAGTCACATGGAACTATTAAGCCCTTGGATGTGGCTGGTCCAAAGTGAGATGTGTTGCTAATAAATACATGCTGGATTTCAAAGACTTATTACAAAAGAAAGAAAAGAAAAGAAAAAAAGTAACGTATCTTATGTTGAGATAAAAGTATTTTTGCAAACATTGAATTAAACAGAATATGTTATTAAAATTACTTTCACCTGTTTCTTTTTACTGTTTGTAATGTGACTACAAAATTTACAATTACATGCGTGATCTGTATCTGGGGCTCATGTTTGTTTCTGTTGGACAAGACTGCTTTAGAAGATTGTGAGTTAGCCCTTTGATACGGAAACTTAATTTGCTCACTAATGTTTCTCTTGGTAGCTTCATACAATAATGTGATGTAGAACAAAGTACTGTTTAGTTTTCTGAAATTTGGCAAATAATATGACCTCATGAAAATGCCTTTTACAGGATAGATATTTCTTATAAATATTTGTTCCAAATATTGTGAGTCAAATGCCAGAAAAGGAGATAGCCGATGAATGCCTGTCAAAGCAATCTTTACTTAGATGAGAAAGTATAATTCTAAATCACAGCACAAATTATAGTTGCATGCTGCATTAGCCATCCTAATCTGCATAGTATATTTTCTATAATGAATTTCCATGTGATAACACCAAGTCCAGATGTAGCATTTGGATGATCAGTAAGCTTTTTAGATCCATTTATTATGAATGAAAGAGGCATTTGTCTCTTCCTCACACAATTTAATTTGCATTCTCTTTCTAGAAATCTTAAAACTCAATAGAAGGAACTGTAATAGACATTAAACCAATTCAAAGATGTAAGCCCTTAGTTTCCTCATGGAACATGGCTGTTTTTTGAATACAAATGGAGGTATTAATTTGGAAAGAAAGCATAAATTTTGCTTGGTGAGGAAGGAAATATTGGAGATTATGCTATTTAGGCAAATGGAGAATCGCTTGTCAGAAAATTATTGTTTCTAACAAGAAATCCAAATATTGTCGATTTGAATTTAAATTATAGAAAGGATTGCTATATCCTTCTAGGAAGACAGGAATTTAAATGAGTGTCATTACTAAGACATGCATAATGTTCTTAGCATTATCCTATAAATAGTGCTATTGGGGTGTGTGTGTGTGTGTAATTGTCATGATCCAATGACATTTGTTAAATGTTCTTTATGTGCACAAAATATTTGTTTGTGTTAAAATGATAGAATTACACACATTTTTTGAATTATAAAATTTTAAGATTAAAAGGAAAACAACCTGTAGTCTAATCCTCTGCCCAGAAGTGCACCGACACCATCCCCAGAGTTTTATTATCAGTTACCTCTAGCATCGAGTAATTCACAGTCTCATATAGAACATTTTCATTTTACAACCTCTTGAAAGTTTCAGACATTTTCAGTTGTCAGCCATGGTCATCTTTACAGAATTCTAAATTCTACTTCTCCAAAATATAGGTATGTAGGGAAGTATCTCTTGCTGTCAGACATGCTCCATTCCTGGTTCAGAGGAACACTCAATACTTACTTTTGAATGAGTAGTGTGAAAATGATAAAAAGTCATCCTCTTACATTTCATCTTACCTAATCAGGAGATGCAATATTCTGCTCTGAAGTTTCAAGGCTAATGTCTTGAGAAGGTCTTACAATACAAGGTTGCATGGTAGGTAAGCATTTGGGCTATGGTGTAGAGGGTCTTAGATGAACATTTCTTAGCATTTTTACTGGTTCTTTGGCCTGAGACTATTTATTTAACTTCAATTAGAGAAGCTCTGCTTTTATGTATTCCATTCATTGGCATATGGAATCAGATTTCATTTGCTAAGTGTGTTATTCTTTTTTTAAAAAATTCAGAGGGTAGTAATCAAATTCTTTACTTCACCAAAGTGGCCAGCTTTACAGAATCTGTAAAGTATAAACAGGAAATGGAAAACTCTGCTTACTCTCAGGAATCGTCATTAAGTTGAGAAAATAAAATATATTCACATGAAAGGATAACTGATTGACATGTAACAGAGGAATGATATTAAAGAGCTGGGGAGAGTGATGGTTAAGAGCATGGGCCCTGGAGCCAGGCTGACTGGTTCATGTGCCCCCTTTATAACTTACAGTTGTAGATCTTGGGCAAGCCACCGAATCTTGCTGAGCCTCAGCTATAAACCAGGGATAACAACAGTACTACATAGTATTATGAGAATTAAATGACAGTACTAGTTGTATAGTAGGCACTAATTAATTGTACTTTCATACCTATATTAATGCAGAAAGGAAAGATTATTTTTAAGCAGTGAAGAGCATGGATAAAGGAGGTCCAAGTGTAGTTAGCAATTGTCCAGATTCACGTGGGTAGCCTGTGTACTCATGCTGATTTTGAAACACCGCTATAGTCTTTGACACATCTCAGAGTTCCTTGATTCCCTACATGACGTATTTTCCTAAAACTCTTATAAGGAGATTCAAAAGAAGGTTCAGGACACTTTATATAACCAAACATGATGGATTGCTCTTTGATCCACTCTGTTTTCTTCAAATCTCTTCTGATGCTAACCATCTTATCCATGACTCCTCTGGCAGCATTGGCTCTGCCATCCTCCCCCTGGTAGACCCCAACATCCAACTTCAACTCAGAGTCTCAAGATGCTTCTGGTTCACAGCCTCACAGTCACAATTTTGCTCAGCAACAAAAGAATCTACTTCAGAAATTCTACTCATTAGATGGAGAAGAGGCTGCTAGAACACATTTCCCCTCCAAAGAAACAAACAAAAAGAAGCCTATGGAGGAAAGTATGATCTCACTACCAAGCAATGTCAGAGGACTAACACTGAATAAGAATGCCTGATAAAAACTGTTGGACTTCAGTGGCTCATGCCTGTAATCCCAGCACTTTGGGAGACCAGCCTGGCCAATATAGTGACACCTCGTCTGTACCAAAACTACAAAAATTAGTTGGGCATGGTGGTGCACACCTGTAGTCTCAACTACTCGGGAGGCTGAGGCAGAAGAATTGCTTAAACCCAGGAGGCAGAGGCTGCAGTGAGCTGAGATCGTATCACTGCCCTCCAGCCCGGGTAACAGAACAAGACTCTGTCTCAAAAAAAAAAAAAAAAAAATCTGTTGGACTTTTTATCAGTAGGTGCAAGAAACCACTACAAGCTTTTGGGTCAGGGAAATAAAGAATAAAAACCATCTTTATAAAGAGAACCTACTTGTGTTGGTCAAAAAAAAAAAAACAGAACTGGAATCAGAACATCTAACTTTCTGTGATTTGACCTTGAGAAAATAACTTTGTCTTTGAGATTTATTTCTGCATCTTCCCACAATGTGAAGAAAGGCTTGAGTTAAAAGACAATTTATTTTTCTTTTCAAATCAGAAATCCCAAATCCTAAAGTAGATCACCATATGTCACACCATCCATTAGAGTCAGACCTGAGATTTTAAAAAGACCTGAGCTCTGGAGGCTGGAGACTCCATAGTGCTTAAAAGTAAAAGTGTTTCATTTCTGAATTGGCATTTTCATGACTAGCTAGAGTGATTAAATCCCCTTTATGACTTTTCTTTCATAGTATGCCAATCAAGGTTGAACTTACTGTGTTATTCTTTTATGCACACTTTCATAGGGTCTTCCCTTTCCTTTGGGGTCTGACCTTTGTCCCTGCTGTCTTCTCTGCAAACCGCCTTGTCTTTCTAGGTAAAGGTTTAAGAATGAAGAAATGTATGGATGAGCACCTTGCCTGTGCTGAGCTAGGTCCACACAGAGATAACCACATCTGAAAGTGAAAGGATCTGAGTTTTATAGATGTCTGAATTAGAATTTGGAGAAGTAAAATGACTTATTGAATTCCTGGAGAAATGGCTTAATCTAAGTCTAGGGATACTCATTTGGATGATTTAACTATTTTTTAACATACAGGAAAGTGATCACTGTAAAATTCAAGATAACGATTACTTAGGGAAGGATGAGAGATGAAAAGGATATGACAGGAATATAGCTCTTGAAAGTGGCTTTTCTAACAATGAGCAAAAGGCCCTTTCTTTCCTTGGGTAATTTATATTAATTGCAATTAATTAAGCTATACATTTGCCTTTTGTGGTTATTTGCATTTATGTTTTAGTTTACAATAGAAAGAATGTGACAGTTATCCAAAACTCATTAGGACTTTTGGTGTCCGTGGTGTAGGTAGAATTTGAAACCAGTGGTGAGTCTACAAAGATGCAGAAGCATTCTGCCACTCCAGGCAGTAAAAAGCTGCAGCTAAAAATATTAAAAACCTTGGTCACCAAAACTTTAAAAATCCCCACAGAGGTTCCCTATCATTTTTCTTCAATTTCTAATTTGATTTCAGAGAGGGAATATAAAAATAATCTTACTTTTAAAGATACAATTAAATAATGAGTAGTAATTCCACTATATTAGTCACTGTTTACTATTTTTAAAAAATGCCATTTGCCAGAAACTGCTTTTTGAGTAAAATAACTCAAATGATATTCATTCGCAATGCCATATCAGATGCTCATTGGCCCAATATGTTAAGTTTTTATCTGCGTTCTCCTGGGTGTTCTGTAACTATGTGATAAACGGATCTAAGTGGCTTAGGCAGCTTTGTTCTGAGCTGTCAGGTCTTTCTCAGTAAAGTTGTGCAAAGACCTTTATTTCATTCCTATGTTCTGTAGTGCTTGAGAGACCTAAGAGTGAAGAATAGATTTTACATTCTCTTGAAGTTCATGATGGCCCTGCTGTTTAAAAAACATTTTTAATATAGGAGACCATTAATTACTAGGATTTTGATTGTAATTGCCTGGTCTCAGAATTGATGAACGAAGCCATTTTAGAAAGCAATCAATTTGAAATCTAATTTGTTGGTGAAATGAACCATATAAACAAAATGCCACTTGCAGTTTGTCTAAAATGAGATGTGCTTAACGAGCCCATCATCTTCTGCGATCCTCATCACTATGGGTCGCAGCTACCTCAAATGTCATCAGTCAGAGCCAGCCCACAGAAAGCTCAAATAGAACACTGCACTATGAGCAGACTGAAATAGGAAACAGATGGCTTTGCAATCCCTGCAGGGTGACTTTTGGGGGCAGCTCTGGGGTGAAAGCAAAGTGGCTACTAAGATCAGCAAAGTGCAGTAATACACTCATCTGCCCTGTGTCATGCACCGGAAGTAGCTGGGATGGTTTACGGTAACTCATTCTATTCACATGTATTCAGAATTCAAAAGAAAAAAATGCAAATAACTAGTTTTAGAAAAGAGGATCTGAATTCTTATGAAATACACACAAACTCACACACATAATATGTGTAAAACATACATATATAAAATATATAATGTATATGTGTGTGTAAATATAAATATATAGAGAGAGTGAGAGAGAAAGAAAGAGAAAGAGAAATATATCAAAAGGCAAATGATAGGCTCTATTGTAGAAACGGTGCTTTGCACAACATTTGGCATAGCACTCTCCTCTTATTTCATTATTTAAAGAAAAAATGAATATAAAAGTCTTACTGAGTCATCTTTGACGGCATTACTTCATGGTCCTAAGAAATTGTAAATTCTTAAATGGATCATAAGAGAACTATTAGTGTGTATGAGTTAAAGTCTTAGAGTTAAATTTGCTTTCTAATTATTAGAAATTTGATAGGCCATGTATACCTTGAAGCTTATTTTAAAAATTTTACCCAGTTGGCCTATGTAAACTAGCAATTACTTGAAAATAGAGGGATCTTGGGGCTTTCTAAAATTAAAATTATAAAAACTGAAATAAACCTGAAAATAACTCATTTTATTATGAGATTGTAGGAATTATTATAGTTGAGAACTGGAGGAAGATGGGCTACCTAATTTCATGGCAAAAACCCTTCTGATTCAAACACTCTATGTTTATCCAACATCAAGCAGGGGCTTTACAGAGACCTTTGAGCTATTAGCAAATTTATTTTCCAATGGATCTCTGTTGAGAATATTGTATCCTATAGAAATTACTATGAGTCAATACAGCTTTGTTGCTCAAAGTCATGGACTGGTTGTCTGTAAATCCCTGGGGAGTTCATAGGAAATGCAACATCTGGGGAAATAAACAGCATTTTAGGACCACTGGAGAAGCCCTTATTTATGGAACTCTTTAAAATTATTCCTACAGAGAGCTGCCAATCCTCCTTGGTCATATGTAACAATACATTAACCAGAACCCTTAGTTATTCAAAGGATTAATTTCTCTTCACTTTTTAAGATAACACTGGAAATTTATTTTATTTTCCTAAAACAGCATCTAGTTTCTGAGAATTATTGCTAATTGGATGGCAAATGGATGCCAGAAAGAACAAATGTATGTGTTCCTTGGTTAAATATAAACATGCTCATTATTACCTGAGAAAAATATTCTCCAGTGAATAAAGAAAAGTGAGTATGAAATAAAGTAGTAACAATAATAATGTCAATGCTGAATACCCAAACACACAAGCCACACACATAACTCCATGTACACATACAAACATATGTGCATATATACACATCTTATCAGATCTAGATCCAGGAGTATATTTTATAAGGGTGATATGAGTTCTTTTCTTTTTTCTGGGGCTTTATTTTTTAACATTTTAAATATCTACAGAGTAAAGAGACAACCTGCAAAATGAGAAAAAATATTTGCAAATTATTCATCTGACAAGGTATTAATATCTAGAATATACAAGAAACTCAACAGCACGAGAACAAATAATCTAATTAAAAACAGGCAATTAATCTGAACAACCATTTTTCAAAAGAAGACATACAAATAACCAACAAATATATGCAAAAATATTCAACAACATTAATTATAGGGAAAATAAATAAATGGAAATAAAAACCATAGTGAGATACCTCTCATCCCTGTTAGACTGGCTATTACTTAAAAAGAGAGAGAAAGAGAGAGAGAGAGAGAGAGAGAGAGAGAACAATAACAACAAATACTGGTGAGGGTGTAGATTAAAGGTAACTTTTATACACTATTGATGGGAGCTGGGGGATGAGTGGTCCAGGACATGCCATTTGAGGATCAGGACATGAAGACTTAGAAAAGCTGTCACAACTTCTCTCTTCCTTAGAAGAGTGGGACCTCTGCCCATGGCATGTTGTTTCTTGCATCTTTTTTTGCCTAGTTAATCACATCCTGCTCTTAGGTCTAGACTCAGAAATCACTTTTCAGGAAAGCTCCCCATGACATCCTGGGAAGATCAGAGTCCTTATAGCACACTCCTAAGACTAGGCATCCCTCATTCACAGAACCTAATAGAATCGCCATTTTAGGTCTGTTTCTATGGTTAACTGTCTTCTGTTCTAGAGTGCGTAGTCTAAGAGAACAGAGATAATGCTGATTTTTGCTTACTGTTGAATCTCACACCTGTATTGCACTTGGAGAATATTTGATTCTCAATATGTATTTTTGAGTGATTTAATGAGTCCTTCCAATATTTACTGATCACATCAGCCTTTTCTGTGTGGCTTTATCTAGTTAAATACTTAACATATTGACTAGTCAAACAGAGAGCCTATTGTTATGACAGAAGACAGCCTCACTGGCCCCATTTCTGGTAGCTACAGCATCTGAGTAACCTAAGTTCAGGCAGTTTTGGTGGCTCTCGGATTTACGATCCTGGAATAGTGTAGAGCTTTGTGCTCTTCCTAGTCTGCTTTAATCCATGGTTCTTACCTCTACCTCGGTTAAACTCAGAAACTAAAAAAAGCCACAGAAGATAATGGCAGAAATTTTAGAATAAAATAGTTGGAATAGAATAAAACAGCATCTACAATAACAAATCATTAACCTGTTTTGGACTATTTAAGGACTTCTTGGAAAACTCAGAAAATAGTTTCTGGATTCCACCCACAAGTACATTACATCAGGTTTTATCGTATTAACACATTCATCAGCTGCAGATACAGATAGAATACTTTTGGGACTAAATGGGAAGTCAGAATAAACTAAAATAGATCAAAATGTAGAAATGAAGACAGAAGTAGGTTGTGAGATGGAAGAGATTACAAGGAGTGGGTTAATTTTTACATTTTCTCAGGGCAGTTATCTAGAAAGAGAAAAATATCACGGGGGAAAGAAGAAATAGGTTTTCCTAGGCTTGTGAGGCCCCTTGGTTAAATCACGACACTCCTTGAGGTTTGCCAGGACATGATCTGACCATTAAGAGGATAGCATCAGAGGTCTCCACGTCCTGTAGAAGGAGACAGTGGAGTCCCTGGAGAGCTGTAACCATTGAAGTGATATGCTAAAAACAGCAGCCAGGAGAGCAATTCTGCAAGTATTAGGCTGAGCTTTTGTCTTCAGAATAAGGGTCTTCCTGATTCTCCTGGATCATCCACAAAGCCATCTATTGACTTCCGACTGAAGCCGAGGCCATTGAAGATGATGTCTGGGAGGGAGTCTGAATACGAGGCCGTTATGATAAACACAGAGCTCTCCCTCCTGATGGGGCTGACTGTGCCAGGCTCTCAGAGGACATAACGTGCCTGTTAAAGTTTGGTTGAATAGCACCGGTCTCCACAGAGCACGATTTGGGTTCCCATAGTGAAGTCATCAACACAGGGGAAGAATTCAGCCAATTATGCCTCACCTCATCGGTCCTATTTAGATGTTAACCCCATGGGGCATGGACCATGTCTTTCTCTGTGTATTATACAGTGTTGAGGAAACACTTGGCACTCAATAAATACTAATCAGGAGCTTGTTTCTTGTTCCTCTCAGCCTCCCACTGAGCTGATCTGAGGAAGGAATTCCCTTTGAAGTTCCTTGTCCCCATGCTTTTTGATAAACAATATGGAGGCTCGGAGAGAGATGAGAAATATATACAGTCCTGGAGCTGTTTTTGGTGTCTGTGGATGACAAATGCTATCTCTGCTACGATACACTTGGGAGTTAGGGACATACTTGGTGGGAACATGCAGTGGGAAAGGCCCCTCTTTCCTCTTCCATAAACATTGTCTTATTTCTTGTTTCTCACAGATTCATGATTTGTGCTTTCAAACATTCGTTAATGCTACCACTGAGTGGTCTGGCTGAGCTGAGAAGTACAGTTTACATACGTTTTAGTTCACTTTAGTTGTTCATGCACTTTACCATGTACGTAGAGAAAAGTAAAGTACAGCTGGGTGACAAATTAGAGAGGAGAATATAAAAATAAACATGAAAATTAAAGTATTTTTAAAACATACCCTGTGTTAACTTTAATAGGGCCTTGTTAGGGAGTTTCATACAGCTCTGAAGTGTCTCTATCCAAAAATGACTTTGTTTCTTACATTGTAAAAATCATAATTTTTGTGTCATGAAAAAAATTACAAATCATTTATAGGCATTAAGATGTAGGAAAAATGCAGAAAATATTAACAATGAAATAAATGATTTTGCACATAAAACATGCTTTATATATGTATATTATACATGTATACTATCAAAGGAATATACAATTTGCTTTACCTACTTGGGAAAATCTCAAAGTTTTGTCTCTGACTATTGAGACCAAGACATCTAACATCTTTAGACAGGTACTAACAAGGTTAAATAATCTTTAGAAGTTGTTACTGTAAGTTGAAATGATGGCACCTCTAACATCTTTATATATTTAGTTCTCTCTTTCTTTGTGTCTCTCTCTTTCTCTCCTCTCCCTCTCTTTTTCTCTCTCCATTTCAATATTTTATTTATAAAAATGATTCCATCTAACAACTTACAGAGATGAAGGTTTACTTAAGACTTTGATTGCATATGCCACCAGCGTCTCTTACTTTGCATAATGTACAGAATGAGAATGTGGTATGGTGCAGCAGGACTTTAAAGAGAAGTGTAGGCCGGGAGCAGTGGCTCACACCTGTAATCTCAGCACTTTAGGAGGCTGAGGCAGGTGGATCACCTTGAGGTCAGGAGTTAGAAACCGGCCTGGCCAACATGGTGAAACCCCATCTCTACTAAAACTACAAAAATAGCTAGGCGTGGTGGTGGGCACCTGTAATCTCAGCTACTGGGAGGCTGAGGCAGGAGAATCGCATAAACCCTGGAGGCAGAGGCTACAGTGAGCTGAGATTGTGCCACTGCACTCCAGCCTGAACAGAGCAAGATTTTGTCTCAAAAAAAAAAAAAAAAAAAAAAAAAGAAGTGTAATGCCTACTCAGATTTCTTTAAAGTATAAAGTAAAATAGCTACATTTTGCCCTGACAGGTGTTGCTGTTCTAAAAAGGGGGTAGGAATTAAAAATCTTATCTTTGCCCAAAGGTAATATGGATTGGGAAATTTTGTTTTTGCAAATTTCCCATTTTGGTGTTGTTTTCTTAACCTATCCCTAAATTAAATCCAAAGAATAAGATGTTAAAACTGTAATAACTAAAATATGTGGCAGTTTACTAAAATATGACACGGAATATTTTGTCACCTTTGATCATAATGAGTCCTCATGTTGAATTCATAGAGTTATATAATATCAAATGAAGGTGAAGTTAGCTCTGTTCTGTGTAGGAGAATCACATCATGTTTAGAGTGTTATGTTCTGTTTTGGAGACTAACATATTAGAGAGAACTGGAACCCAATATATTAATGAAAGGTTTAGGAGGTGGAGAAGTATTTCACTCAGAGCAAAGAAGGATGAGAGGATCGGTGAGTTGGAAAAATTAAATTGATATAACTCATATCTTCGATTTTAGGCCAAATTTTAAAAACAATGGTTTGGGCCTGGGAGATAGTCGAATCAGCTATTTAAATAGTGATCTTTTCTGTCATAGTTGCTGAGACTGGGTAATTTTTAAAGAACATAAATTTATTTCACACAATTCTAGTCACAAGAAGTCCAACATCAAGGTTCCAGCAGTTTTGGTGTCTGTGGAAGTCCTGGGCTTTCCTTCCAATACGGTGCGTGTTGCCATGTCCTCCAAAGGGGGACAAATGCTGTGTCCTCACATGGTGAAGAGGCAGAAGGCAAGAAAGACCTAAGCCAGTTCCCTCCAGCCCTTTTATTAAGGTTGATGCAAAAGTAATAGCAGCCTTTGGCATTAAAAGCACTGGCAAAATCCACAATTACTTTTGCACCAACCTAAAATAAGTCACTAAACCATTGATGAAGGCGAAGCCCTCATGAGTTAATCACTTCCCTAAACACCTCCCTCTTAGTGCCACCACAATGGGGATAAAGTTTCCACACACAATTTAATTAATTTAATTTAATTAATTTTAGAGGACATTCAGATCATAGCACTAAGGCGTAAGTGATGGTGATAACCAGGGTGTTCAAATGTGAACAGTAATCTTTAGCTCAAGATCAAATAGCAGTTAATGTCCACAATCAGATCTGTTCATTCAGATAATCTTTTAATGAATAACGGTTGAGCTCATACTCTGTAAGCAATGACTACTAGGGAATGTGTGGTGGAATGAGAATGCTATACTATCTGAATCCATGGGTTTTAGTTTTTAGAAAGACAGGTTTGGCCAGGCTCAGTAGCTCATGCCTGTAACCCCAGCACTCTGGGAGGCAGGGGCGGGTGGATCATGATGTCAGAAATTCGAGATCAGCGTGGCCAATATGGTGAAACCCTGTCTCTACTAAAAATACAAAAATTAGCTGGATGTGATGGCACATGACTGTAGTCCCAGCTACTCAGGTGGCTGAGGCAGAAGAATTGCTTGAACCTGGGAGGCAGAGGTTGTAGTGAGCAGAGGTCATGCCACTGCACTCCAGTCTGGGCAACAGAGCAAGACTTAGTCTCAAAGAAAGAAAGAAAGAAAGAAAAGGAAACTGACTTTAATAAAGGAACTACAAATTTAGTCTTTAATTATATTTGGTAAATGCTAATGTATAAAATTCCAAGAGGATATGCCAGAGGGAATCAGATCTTTCCTGACGGTGGGCTAGGTTGGTCATGAAAGACTTCATGGAAGTGGTATTATTCTGAGATGTAGATATCAAGAGAGCACCAAAAAGAACTGTTGAAAGAAAAGCTTTAGCTGAATTAAATTTAACAGAGTTTAATAGAGTAAATCATGATTTGCAAATTGGGCAGCCTCCCGAGCCAGAGTGGGCTCAGGCATTTCATCTTAGCCATGTGGTGGAAGATTTATAGATAGAAAAAGGAAAGTGTCATACAGAAAATAAAAGTGAGGTACAGAAACAGCTGGGTTGGTTACAGCTTGGTGTTTGCCTTATCTGAATTCAGTTTGAAAAGTTGGCCACCTTTGATTGGCCAAAACTCAGTGATTGACACAAGAGTAGACTACAATCCATATACAACTCCATTTAGGTTATAGTTCATGATGTACAGAGAAAACTTTAGGCTAAACCTGAAATATGTAAGGAGGCAGGTTTAGGCTAAATTTGATTTCACAGAATGGACCAGGTAGAGGGAAGAGCAAGTCTGAATAAAGATGTGTTCTAGGGAAGCGTGGTGCGTTTCAAGGAGTGATAAAACACCCTGCATGATGAGGACGTGGAAATGAGAGGGAAAGTGCTGTGTGATGAGAAAGGGGAGGACTTGTGGGCTTTGATACAGATTTTGTATTTTATTCTAAGAACAAGGAGAAGCTCTAAGTCAGGGATTGGTGTCATGGGATTCACCTTTTTGCAAGATCACATGGACAGTAGTGTGGAGAGTGGTGTGGAAGCTGTCATGGTCATAGGTCGAGAGATGTTTTAAAAAGCTGTTGAGTAGCTTTCCATCCACAATACCCAGAGCCACCTTTTCAAGGTCCCTGAGGAAGATGTAGTTGCAGAAGACAAAATCAGACAGGTAGTTACTTATACTCCGTATGGGGCTTCTTTTTCACGCTCTGGTCCATTCTGTTATCCTGAAATAGATGGACACTATGGAAACCACAAGCATTCCCACTTTTTCACCTCTCATGGCAGATCCAGGTTGAAGTGAGTAGTTCCAAACTCTCAACCCTAAACCCTGTCTCATGTGTTAGGTAGCCCCCACCACCCTTTCCCCTAGGCATGCATTTCTGTTAGAGGTTAATAGAGAACAGAGAAAGAATCTATTCAAGGGGAAATCCCAAGGAAGCTGCTACTGGCAGCAAGAGCTTTTATTCCTTTCTTATCAGGGTGAAATCACCAGGTTTCTCCTGCATAACCCAGGGTCTCCAAAGACAGCTTTGTCCCTGTGGTGAGCTCCTCTTTCCTGAAGTGGAGTGAAAGGACAGCTGTGAATTAAACCTACAGATTGATATATGCCTCTCATAAAACATTCCAAAAAGTTGTGAGACATGATTATCTTTCCAAATTCTATAGGGAAACATTCCACAATTGGCCCAGACTTAAAAAAATGGAATTTGCAATTTTCCCCTTGGGAATACATTTGTGTCTTCTGACCTTAAGTAGAATACGGTTTAGAATTCCCTGTTCTATTTATTCACTTGTTTTGCAACTATTAGCATCTTTTGTATATCAGGTGTAGGAGCGTGTGTGGTGGAGGCAGTGGTGAAGGAAGTCAACCTCATGTCTGTCTTCATGGAGTGTACACACACTAAACGAGCACATTTATCATTCAAGATGTTTGTTGACTGCACACTTTGCACAAACACTGCATTAAGGACTTTGTATATGGAACTAAACTGAGCAGATATTATCTCTGCACCTAATGGAACGTACATGGACCATCTACCACAACTGGAGAAGACAAGAAAATGAGATCTCCCCTGGAGCCTCTGGACAGAGCATAGCCTTGACTATACCTTGATATTTGTCCTTGAAAGACTCACTTTGCACTTCCTAACTACAGAACGATAAGATAATGAATTTGTGTTGTTTTAAGACACACGTTTGTGGTAATTTGTTTTAAATTTTTTTGTTTCTATTTTTTAGCTTTTATTAAAAAGTTCAGGAGTACACATGCAGGTTTGTTACATAGGTAAACTTGTCATGGGGTTTGTTGTCCAAATTATTTTGTCACCTAGGTATTTTTCTTTTCCTTTTTTTTTTTTTTTTTGAGATGGAGTCTCACTTTTTCACCTGGCTGGAGTACAGTTGTGCGATCTCAGCTCACTACAACCTCTGCCTCTCAGGTTCAAGCGATTCTCCTGCCTCAGCTTCCTGAGTAGCTGGGACTACAAGCATGCTCCACTACACCCAGCTAATTCTTTTGTATTTTTAGTAGATACAGGGTTTCACCGTCTTGGCCAGGATGGTCTTGATCTCTTGACCTCATGATCCACCCACTTTGGCCTCCCAAAGTGCTGGGATTACAGGCTTGAGCCACTGTGCCCAGCCTTGTCACCTAGGTATTAAGCCTAGTACTCATTAGTAACTTTTCCTGATCCTCTCCCTCATCCCATCCTCCACCCTCTGGTAGGCCCCAGTGTATGATGTTCCCCTCTGTGTCCAAGTGTTCCCATCATTCAGCTCCCACTTGTAAGTGAGAACATGTGGTATTTGGGTATTTGGTTTCTTGTTTCTGCCTTAGTTTGCTATGGATAATGGCATCCAGCTCCATCCATGTTCTTGCAAAGGACATGATCTCATTCTTTATATGGCTGCATAGTCATAGTATTCCATGGTACATATGTACCACATTTTCTTTATCCAGTCCATCATTAATGGGCATTTAGGTTGATTCCATGTCTTTGCTATTGTGAATAATGACACAGTAAACATACACATGCGTGTGTCTTTATAATAGGATGATCTACATTCCTTTGTGTATATACCTAGTAATGGGATTACTGGGCCAAATGGTATTTCTGTCTTTAGGTCTTTGAGGAATCACTACACTGTTTTCCACAACCCTTGAACTAATTTACACTCCAACCAAAAGTGTATAAGCATTCCTTTTTCTCCACAATCTCATGAGTATCTGTTATTTTTTACCTTTTTAGCAATGGCCATTCTGACTGGTGTGAGATCTCATTTTGGTTTTGATTTGCATTTCTCTAATGATCAGTGATGTTAAGGTTTTTTTCATATGATTGGTGGCCACATGTATGTCTTCTCTTGAAACGTGTCTGTTCATGTTCACTTTTTTATGGGGTTGTTCATTTTTTTCTTATAAATTTGGTAAGTTCCTTATAGATGCTGGACATAAGACTTCTGTAGGATGCATAATTTGCAAAAATTTTCTCCCACTCTGTAGGTTTTCTGTTTACTTTGTTGATAGTTTCTTTTCCTGTGCAGAAGCTCTTTAGTATAATTAGATTTCATTTGTCAATTTTTGCATTTGTTGCAATTTCTTTCGGTGTCTTCATCATGAAATCTTTGTCCATGCCGGTGTCCTGAATGGCATTTCCTATGTTGTCTTCCAGAGTTTTTATAGTTTTGGGTTTTACATTTTAGTCTTTAATCCATCTTGAGTTAATTTTTGTGTATGGTGTAAGGAAGGGGTCCAGTGTGTTAATTTGTTATAATGGCAATAGAAAACAGATCCTTCAGTAGGTTTGGTGCTGAAAGATAGGAATAGGATGGTAAATAGAGGTAGTAGGTTTAAAAGTAAGTGTTTTTTAGGATATTATGTGAAAAAATCACATAACATCTTGAAATTATGTGAAAATTTTTGATACTTTATAGAATGAAGGTAAGGATTTAGTGACAGGAAGAGATAAATCATAAAAGGTAGAGAAGGGAAAAATTGATGAAAATACAAAGAAGATGGGCATGGCAGTGTAAGAAGAAGAACTGGTGATATAGAAGAAGAGATATACTCTTTTCAGTTTCTGAGACTGTACAAAAGATACAACAAAACCTTGAAAGGCATAATAGGGAAGTTGAGGAGGTTTGTTATGGTGATGACCTTGATGTTGGCAATATACAAAGAAACACCATTTTCAATACTGTAGGGCTTAATGGTTAATGAAGTAAAAAAGTTGTAATTTCAATTAATCAAATTGAGGGAAGTTTTCATATTTAACCAAGCCAGGACAGACATGATTCAAAGCCAGCAATAACAACAATAACAACAAAATAGGTTGTGTTCGTTGTAATATAAGGCCATTGAGAATAGACTTGCAAAATTATAATATAGGGGTATTCAGAATAAACATGCAAAAGTACTTTCTAGAGAAATTAGACACTTACCAATGTCATGACCAAAATAAAACTACAAAAGAGGGCCTGTCCAGCCACACAAAGGAGTGAATCACCTTAAAACACACATCCAAAACTATTGTTCTCAGTCTCAGTCCATATTGGTAAGCTCAGGTTATTTGAGGCAGTCTCACTAGATTAGGAAGAAGAATTCCTGGAAACAAACACAAATCTGGGTTAAATTGGAATACCAAAAAAAAAAAATTAAAACCCATTCCTATAGCATAAATATGTTGATTAGTTTATATTCACTCTATATTTTTCTGTTTGCTTTCTAAGGTTTTTAAAGTATAAGAATTTCAGTTTTGATTTGAGAAATGTATAATCATTCTGAAAATTGGGGGATATTTAATTTGTTAAATCCACATGTTTTTTCAGTTTTAAGTGAGTAATATGTGAATATTTAGAGAATAATGACTATCTAATTTTGAACTGAAATTAGAAGAGAATAGGTTCTGGGTATTTCTCTTAATACTCCAAAGTCCCTGGTAAACTGCAATGAGTCATCACCAAAGAGTTAAGCCAGAGAGACATCTTCCTTCTGGGAGCTTGTATTCTTCTTTGAATGACTGAATTTGATCATATATATTATACTGCCTTGCATAGCTGTTCCATTCACTATATCTATCCGTTAACTTATCAACTGCCTTTTATGCATTTGTCTATTCATACAACTCATTCATATGTTCATTAAGCATTCATCAAGTGCATACTTTTGGTGAAGAACAATGGTGGCACTGGGTACAGAAAATCAAATAAGATGGGGCTCCTGCTGTCAAGGAGCATTCAGACCAAAGGAACCTGCAGATAATGTTATTACAGAAAATGAAGCAAGTTCTGTAACAGAGCTAACTGGAGGGTATAGGAGCAAAAGGAGAGGAATCTTAACCAGCCAAGAGGAACAGAAAAGGTTTTTAGGGAAAAAGTGTACTTGGAATGAAAATGTCATTAAGAAAAACATTACTGGGAGGGTCAAAAGCATAGCCAAAGGCTCTGAGACAGCACCAGCATGGGCCATTCATGAAACAATAACTAGGTTAGTTTGTTGGAGCTAAGGGTTTATTTATTCAAAGTCATCAGCACCAACTATTGCAATACCCTCTGGTAGGCCTTGAAGGATGCAGTGGTGCATAAAGATGTTGACCTAGTCTTTTTGGAGTGTATACATTATTATGGAATAGCAAAATAACTACAAAATTAGGCAAAAATAAAATTACAAAAGGCCTTATATATGAAGCTAAAATATCTACATTTTATTCTGCACAAGTAAGAGAATTACAATGCCAATTAAGCTTGATTTAAGAAAGGTCAACTTGGTTGCAGTGTAGAGAATGTATTGGGGAGGTGGAGGTATTTGAGAGTTGACATAAAAAGACTACTTAGGATGCTATTCTGGAAATTAAAGCAAGATGGAAGTCTGAACTAAGGCAGGAGGATGTTGTAGGTAAGATTTATTTAGAGCTATTAAGGAGGTAGAATATATAGATCTTTGGGACTAGCAACTAGTCCTGGGGAAATGAGAGACAAAAAAGTCAGCAGTGACTCCTGGTATTCTGACTTGGATTGCAGTGTGAATGTGTTGTGTCAACTTATTAAGACTGGTTATGCCAGATGCACAGGTGTTTGAATAAATCCATAAGCTTATATATTTATGTATTCTGTTCTCATGCAATTATGAGCTCCCTGCAGACAGGAAGCATTTCTTAAACCTTCCTTATAACTTTCCACCTCCCCACTCTCTAAGCAGTCATCCCCATCTATATTACAAACTCCATAAGTAACCACTTAATCATTTGAGGATTAGATTTGTCTTCTCCTATAGAGATTACTGGAGAGGAATGCCAGCATTTCTTTATACATTATGTGTGAAAAGGGGTGACAATTTTTCACAATTGGAAACTTTTCCTTTACTGAGGAAAGGCTATATAGCATATTAGTTAGAATCAGATGAGATTCTCTATCCCTGAAATTACATATCATAGAAAAATATAAAAATATTTTGTGTCTCTAAAGAAATACTGATTTATTCTTTTCTGAAATACAAATCTCAAAGACAAAAGATTCCTGATAAATAAAAATGAAAAGCTATTCTAAATCTCAAAGCATAATGTATCCCTATATATTGCAGATATATGAACTAAAGAGAGAATTCCTCACAGCCTTCCCTCTCAAAAAACTAAGTCTTAATGGAAGAAGCAAAGGTGTGCCAGTGTCAGGGTCATGCAATATCCACATAATTCACAGGTGATGCTACTGGAAGGTTGCACAGGGATGAGGCAAGGGAATATTGCAAAAGCTTCCCAGTGGAAAATCAATGTGAGCGATGAATGTTTCATTGATTCCCAGTGTCCTTAATGCATTGCTTATGCTGATTCTCCCCACCTCCTCAACAGGTACCTCCACATTAGTTGAATCTCTTTGTATCCCTCCTCTCTTTTCTCTATTTAGGCCAGTGGAGGAGATACACATTCACATCGGGAAGAGCCTGAGGATAAAGGGGAGCAAAAAATGTCATTTGCAAATTGGTCAATCAATCAACTAATATCTATGGACTATTAAATTCGAGTGAAGCTATACATTTGCAAAGACAAAGGAAGCAGGTATGATATAGAGGGGTTACCTTCAAGGCAGTTACATTCTACCTACTGAGCCCTAACAAATGAAAAGATAGCTAGTAAGCATACTTTTGGAATGTTTCTTACAAAATTATGACATAGTAAACTTCTCTTCTATAGAGCTTAGTTGCCTGCCCCAATGAAGATGATTGTTTTTATTTTTTATTTTTTGTAAGTGCTGGGCAGTGACAAGTCTAAACATAATATCATCTCTAAATTATACTGAAAACACTAAATATTAAAATTGAGTTTCTTAAAGCCTTCATGTAACATGACATCATAATGGTATAGCCTATTTGATATCACAGGGGAATTCAGTTTGCTCTTTTTAATCATCTGGAAATGAGCAATTTGGCATATGTTGTAATTACAAGAATGCGTTTCTGAGACTATTTATAGAGGTAGCCACAGCTTAAGACAGAAGAAAACTGATTGAGAGCTGTAAGAAAGAAGATGACAGCAAAGGCTCCTGAAGGTAGACGTAGCCGGACACTTCCACTTCTCTGAACAGAAAGTTGATTATGGTCTGCAAAAGTACACCAAGGGCATTACAGCATACAAGTTCAGCCTTTCCTCATTGAAGGTTTATGGGGCTTGTAATGTCAAGATCCATGAATTTCAGGGACTGTTGTCCTTGAATCAGATTCGGAAGCAGCTTTTGATCAGTGAAGTGAAACAATTAATTATAATAAATAATGCTACTAGAAGTCCACACACAGTCAGTTAAAGGAGGAGGGGAGCCAAAGAAATAAAGCTTGTCTCTGGCAGAACCTCATCATCTGGGCTGCCTGGACCCTATCCTGTTTGGCCACAGCATCCACAGTGCACTAAGCCTCTGGTGAAAGGCACAGTTACACCATATTCTCACCCAGTGGTGATACTGGGTTTTGGAAGGGTGGAGAGGGTGATAAAAGAAACTCAAAAGGATCAGATAGGAATGCAAAGTTGTTTTCCATTCATCTGTATTTGATTGCTTTGTGCCCTGAAGCATATGATTTAATTATTTTCATCATTGCCTCAGCTTCCTCTGCTACCAATCTCATTGATGGCAATAAAATTATTCAGCCTTTACAAAAAATGCAACCATAATAAATTCTTGACTCAATGAATACTTAAGGCTATAAAATCAGCTCCTTGAATGACCACATCCAATTGAAAACACCAACCCAGGGCTTTCTCAACAAGTAAAATATAAACTTAAGTGAGATAGAAGTGTCCTGCTTGTATATTCATAATAGGCATCTGTTACTCATTGCTTACAAGTTATATTCGCTGTCTCTGGTCCACACAAGAATCCTCTCTGGAGGCATTTATTTTCCCCTAAGGGAGCTCAAAAAAGCCCAGTGTCATTGTTTTGAGTTGATATTGTAAGGTGTGTAGGAAGGGGCAGGAGTGGAGCTGGAAAATGGCCAGAAATGAATACTTGAGGTACAGACAAAAACAAATCAAAAGATAAATCTTCAGCAGAAAATGCTGCAAATAGAGAGAAATAGAAATTTTCAAGCCCAGACCAAAAAGCATGATGGAAACCTGGGGGAGCTGTCAGCAGTGAATCACATGGCCCAGGCGTTTTCTCCTGTAGTGTAATTTTCTTGAAAGATCCCAGCAAGAGGTAGTGGCTCTGTCTGGCACTCTCACAGCCTTCCCTTGCAATGTGTATGTGCTTTTAAAATGTGTGTGCACACAACCGTGTGTGTATTTTAATTTAACCTCCTTACTTTTGTAATTTCTTTATTAAAAGTATTTATAGAATCTAAATCTTGGCTCATTGTAAACTTAGATAAGTTCATTCTAAAGCTGGCTTTTCTCATCTGAAATCAGGGACAATAAAAATGCTATTTCACAAAGTTGTATGGCATAAATGGATGTGTAGCACTTAGAATAGTGTTTAAAGTAAGTATACAATGATTGTCAATAATTACTTATTTTCTAATGTATTTACCTCTCCTCTTTTTTTCTTATACACTTGCTCACTTATTCACTTCCTTAAACTCACCATGCTGCAAGTTTTCAGGTGATGTGTTATTTGGTGCTGCATAAGTCCCATCAGGTAGAAAGGATTGTGTTGGAGTGACAAAGCTTGGAGTGTATGTGTGTTTGTATAGTGGGCTTGGGGAGGTCGTCTTATGAATATGTTTAGTTAAAATGTGGTATCTATTCAATGACATTTTCCTACTCATATAAGGGTATATAAGGTGGGCATATAGTGTAGGGTGGTAATCAGCAGAGACCTGGAAAGTATTAATATCCTTGTTCTGTGGCTGGTAGGTTTTGTTCAAAGTTATAGATAGAGTGCTTTTTCCATTAAACATCTGTCCAGAGAGGCATGGTTGACCACCTATTTCTAATCAACTGGTGGCTGAGAGACTTTAAGTTCTTTTATAACTTTCATGTTATTAGTACTTCCCAAGTGCATATTTGCTTTTATAAAAAATATATTCATTGTCACCCACTAGAAAAACTGTGAACAACAGTCACTCCTATGATTCTATTATCTCTCAGAGATTACAAAGGGACTTGCTGGGCTGTCCATAAATACCTCAGGGTAATGGGCTGCTGATGGGGAGTGTGATGAAGAGGACAGGTGGGTTTTAGTGTTGGGCAGTGTGGCTCTCAATCTTAATTTCAACACTTACCAGTTATGTGACCTTGGGCAAACGACTTTATCTTACTGATCCTGAGTTTCCTTATTGTCTATAATTAATTCCTATCTCCCAGAGGTGCTGTGAAGATTAAATGGGGTGAAGCATATTAAACGTCTATCACAGTATCTGGAACAGACTAAGTATGCCATTAATGTGAACCCAATTGCTACCGCCCAAAAATACTAAGGAAGAATCTAAGCCTTGGTTAGGGGTTTAGGTGAAATGATCTTTGAGAAACTGCCCAAGCCTAAGATGCTGTGACACTGAGGTTACAAACCAGGCAGGAATACTGAGAAATGATGCCTTAAATTGCAGGTATGCTACCTCTCCTTGCCTTCTCTTGTAAATAACTGCATGGCTGGGCACACACATCATCTGACCTCTTAGGGCTTGACATTTTCCAAGTTTTAATGGGATGTTCCATTTATATGATAACGATGAGAAATGACTGCTGATATTTTAAAATAAAGGGTACTCTATGTTCCTAAGCAATTAATCAGTGTGTTTTTGCCACATGAGAATGAATTTAAAGAATAGAAGGAAAATAGAATTTAGAGTTCGGAGTCCAAGATAGCTGTGTTCGAGTTCTAATTCCTTCACTTAGGCAAGTGGAGGTGAACTCTGACTTTTGCTTCCCTTGTTGATGAAATAAGAATGATACTCAATACCCATTGGATCTTAGGAGGATTAAATGAAATGAAGCACATAAAGTAACCACACATCATTTCTGCCAGCGTAAATGATTACAATGCTCAAAGAGCAGATTAATGAAATAATCACGGGCAATAAAAATATCCAAATTAGATGCTAGAATTTCAAATTTTGAAAAGTTTCTTAATACTACAAGGTATGAGAAGTTCTTAACATATCAGAGTTTCATTAGGTCTCCATAGACTTTGTCTATAAAGGGCCAAATAGTAAATATTTTAGGTTTTGCTGGCCATATGGTTTCTGTCACAACTGTGGAATTCTGCTGTTGTGTGACGATGGCAATAGACAATAGGTAAATAAGTGGGGGTGGCTGGGCTCTGACAAAACCACTCACAAAAGCAGATATCAAGCTGGATTTGGCTTGCAGGGCATGGACTGCCAACCCTTGCTTTAGAACCCCGATTTATCCAACAGTTTTCATTAAACATCTACAATGTTTAAAATATTGCCTTTGAATTGTTCAAGATTCAAAGATACATCTGTGCCTAGTATAAGGAAATAAAACAAAGACTTAAAACCAAAACAAAAAAATTTCTAATACTAAAAAGTGATTGGCCAGAATAGGCTAAAAAAAGAAAGTTGATAAGGTAATGGCTAAAAGCCTGAATCCTGGGTTAAATCTTGCTTTTTCCCCAGTTTATCATTATGTGACTTTGAGCAAGTTAGTCAAGGATTCTAAACATCAATTAGCTCTAGATCTATTATGTGGAGATCATAGCTTCTAACTCACCCAGTTTTTAGGAGAGTTGAAAAAGCTGATACACACAAAATACATAATAAGCAGTGAATACAGTTAGTTGTTATCATTCAGAAAATTGAAGGACACCGCTAGTCACTGTTACTATGCAATCCCTACTCAAGCCACAGTGGACTAAACCACTATCTATGTTGCTCCCTTTTCCTGGTTTAACCTTTAAAATCATACTCATCTTCAATGATAGTGAAAAGATACCTTTTCCTCTGGGAAGATTTCCCCACAATAATAGAGTTGATATACTATTGAGTCAATACCTGCATTTATAGCTCAATTTTTAGGCATCCTTGATCACGAGCCTCCCTTTGCAGAATTAGTCCCTGCCTCCTGGCACTCTCTTAGCAAGTTGTGTTCACAGCTATAGGATTGCACATGGTTCTCAGCAGACTAATACTATGTTGAGCCATTGTGATATAAAAGATGTTGCACACCAGGGCTTCCCATTTTGTCATTATAACCACTTGCCTACCAACTTCTTCACATTCTCTGTTGCTACTGCCCTGTCAGAAATAGTCAAATACATTGTGTGAGTTTTAAATATTTTCTGTCTATATCTTTATCAATTTAGGACTGAAAGGGTTTACACCCTACAATAAGTTCTGCAAGGAGCCTGCTCTTTATCTCACTCAGTCATTCAGTCCCGCTGCCCAAAATAAACACTACTTTGTTTTCTCAGGTTCACTGATAGTGGGAAAAGAATTGCACGTTTTATTGTTATTAGTTGAAGCATAAAAATGGTTGTGTTTTTGTAGGTCAGATGGTTATTAGCAATTTCACATAGATCAACCAAATGATATTGTTATCATTATTATTGTGGTAGCGATTTGTACTTTTTGATCAGTGTTCCTGAGCTGAAAATGAATTTTCATAAATGAGCAGAAATATTGATGTCATGGTTCCTATTGTGTATGCAATTAAATATCTATTTCTTTCAGTCCTAGCTGCAACAACTTAATCAGTGTTTAATCATGTCACCATCATATATATATATATGCTTTATATGTTGTCATTAGTTTATTAATTTAACAGGTGCTTTATAATGTTTACAATATACCTTTGTGCATTTTTTTCAAGCTAAATAAAGAAGGGTTGCATGTCCTTGCAAACACATATTAGGTTAAAAAATATAATTGACAGGGACGGGGGTGAAGTCAGGGAAAGCATGTAGAATAAATTTATTAACTTATTCTAGAAGAGTAAAGGTAGATTTAATGGATTGATTACATCAATAGCTATGAATTTTTAGGCATCCCAGTGTTCACATCTTTGTAAAGTGACCTTATAACTCAACTCATCAAGAGATGAAATCCATTGGTTAATCTCTTGATTTGAGGCTGGCTTTGAAACTTGTTTTGATAAATAGAAGACAGCAGAAGTGATATTCTGTTAGGTGTGTATGTAGGCTTTGAGTTTCAGTAGGCTTTCCCACATCCAATTGCTTTCCTAGACGAGTACTCTGATTCCCTTTTAAGAGCTCAGCCTGACCTGCTGGAGGATGAGAAACCACAAGGAGTAGAACTGAGCCATCCCGGAACAGCCACCACTTAGCTGACTTGGCAGACATCTGCAGATTCATGAGTAAGCCCAGCCAAGAACCAACCAGTGGAGCCCCACCTAATCCACAGACCCACAGAATCATGAACCCGACAGCCTCCTAAATTTTGGGATCGTTTGTTACACAGAAAATGATTGATACACAGACTTCAGAGAGAAAGAATCCAACTAGTTCTTAAAATTAAATGAGAGGTTGCCAGAGAAATAAGAGGACACAGGGAATTCAAGGCCGGGGAAACACTGTACAAACAGGCTCAGATTTATGAAAGGGCTTCTTTTGTTCTAAAAATTGAGAAATGTAGTAAATCACGATCATACTGATTTTAGGATATAGAATACAGAATGTATTTGAACGTGTGCATGTATGTGTGTGTGGTTATGATACATGGTTATATGTGTTTGGGAAATTGGTAGGATACAATGAGAAATGAATCTGGAAAAGCAGGTTGGAACAAGGCTGAAGCTTATGAAGCTACAAGACCAAGCTTATGAAATAGATTCTTGTTGCAATTGATTATGGGGACTTAGCAAAAATTCTTTGCCAAGCCCATTGTTGAGGAGGGTATTTCCCGGGTTTTCTTTTAGAATTTTTGTAGTTTGAGGACCTACATTTAAAATTTAATTCATCTTGAGTTAGTTTTTGTGTATGGTTAAAGGTGAGGGTACAGTTTCATTCTTCTGCATATAGCTAGACAGTTATCCCAGCAGCATTTATTTAATAGGGAGTCCTTTTCCCATTGTTAAATCCTAACTGAATTAACACAGGAATGGGAAACCAAATACCGTATGTTCTCACTTATAGGTGGGAGCTAAACATGGAATACACATAGACATAAACATGGGAACAATAAACCCTGCATACTACTAGAACGGGGAGGGATGGAAGGAAGAGGATGTGGGTTGAAAAACTACCTATTGAATACTGTACTCACTACTGGGGTACAGTATACCCATGTAAGAAATCTCTACCTGTATACCCCCTGCATCTAAAATAAAAGTTGAAATTTTAAAAATAAAAATAAATAAATAAATAGAAGAAATGGGTTCTAGCTTGAGAGTTTTCTCTACTTATCTGTAAACTCTCCAACTTGGGATGGGGAAAAAGAATTGGAGCTACTAGTCATTGAGAGACCACTGCATGCCAAGCACTATGTTGAGTGTTTTCTACAATCAGTGTTCTTTATAGTCCTTCCATCACTTTTGGGGATATTGTGCTAATTTACGGAAAAGGAAACACGGGTGGAGAGACTGTATGCTCAAGTTTGTCAGGACAGTCTTGACTTACACCTATTGTCTCGGCAGAAAAGAGTACCCTCTTCAGAGCTAAAAGGTATCTGTCTTTGCGTGACAAGTTCTATAGTTGTCCTGTTTATAGGTTACATAAATTGCCTGATTTTGCACAACTGATAAATGGCATACTCAATTTTTTTTTTTTTTTTTTTTGCTTTTTGCTTTTTTTGGGATGGAGTCTCACTCTGTCGCCCAGACTGGAGTGTAGTGGCATGATCTCGGCTCACTGCAATCTCTGCCTCCTGGGCCCAAGAGATTCTCCTGCCTTAACCACCCTAGTAGCTGGAATTACAGGTATGTGCCACCATGCCTGGCTAATTTTTGTGTTTTAGTAGAGATGGGGTACTCCTCATCACCATGTTGGCCATGCTGATCTGAACTCATGACCTCAAGTAAAGCACCCACCTTAGCCTCTCAAACTGCTACTGTGATTACTGGTGTGAGCCACAGCATTCATGAGTTTTGAACCCCCAAGTTACATTAATATCTATATAACTGTGTCTCTCACACTGTCTGGTACATATAGGTACACATAGTTGTGTTAAATATTTGTTTAGTATTTTGTTTTTATAATGATTTGAGGAGTGAACTTTTTATCCCGTGGGATATATCTTGGCCATGATCATTTGATTTGGGGGGAAACTTGCCCCGACTGATAGAAAATCAAATGGCCATAATAACACATCTTTAATACCAATTTTGATTCACCTTCACTGACAAAAAAAGAAACTTTTCAAAAAGATAGTATATGAATCACGAAAAATGCATACAGATATGTGTGTGGCTCAGATGAAGGGGCAGAAAGGTCAACCATTTTCACTCAGCTCCTAATCATAGTTTGACTTAAGTCAGTAGATTTGGCCTTGGCTTTGCGCTTGAAAAGGAATCATACCTGCCTCTGCCTGCCAACTACCATGATTACTGAGTATATGTACTTTCTCTGAGCCAATCAAAGCACAATTCTGACTCTAAAAATTCAGAGAGGTGGCATGGTTCCTGATGCAAGTATTCAAAACAGATCCCGTTCTCTGCTTGGCCCCCCGGGATATGTACCTTTCAGCAAACTTGATGTTAATTGCTTTGTTTTAGGGTCGGTCAAGTGTACTGTCACTTCCCTCTGATTATATTTTTCCTGGAGATTTTTAGCATCCAAACTCGTCTTGCTCTATCACACACAATTGATGTTCTACATGATCAGCAAATTAACACACTGCCCAAACAATTTCCTGTGGTTATGAGGCAGTCTGATCAGAACTGCTCTAAGCTTCACCACAAATGAGCAAGTCTAATTTGAAAAATATTAAAAGAAAGAGACAAAGCAAGACATTTAACTCTACAGGGTGGAATATAATGCTCCCTTACAGTGAAAACTTGCTGGACATGGCATAGGTGTGTTTACACAAAGGATTACCATTCTGAGAGCTGTGACCCATACAACATTGCTTTTAAGGAATCTGCACATAGAAGGACGTCTGGATTGGGCTTTGCAAATATTCACTGAGTACCTGCTGTGCTGTCCTTCCTGTAGGTACAACAGTCAGACATAATTCTTTCCTTTTTGCTACTGAAACCATCACTAAGATAAACCAAACTGAGTCTAAATCCTACATCCTAAAATTATCACTTGTGATTTAATGATCGGTTTTCAAATAACAAATTTTTGTTTTCTGTTTTTATGATTATAAAAGGAAGGCAGGCATAAATTAGAAATTTTTGTAAAATTCATAAAAGAATTGAGGAAAAAATTACCATACAGACTTGGCAACTGTTAAACTATTAGTTATTTTCTTCAAATATTTTTCTCTTTGTTTATACATATATGTATAATTATATCTACTTGGGTTTATGCTAGATCTATATAATTTGTACCTTGTTTTTTTCCCCATATAACATTAACACAATATGTACATTTCCTAAGCATTTCATGTGCTTTAGAAATATTTCACTGGCTTCATGTTTTTCAAAGTTGTGGATGTGCCATCATTTTCTTAATCCTTCCCTTATTTGTGAATATTTAGATTAATTATAATCTCTCCACATTCTTATTAACTCTGTTAGAAGCATCTTTATGCATTTGTATTTTTCTCTGTCTTGGATTGTTTCTTTAGCCTAAGTTGTAGAATTGTTATTCCTGGATTCAAAGGTATGATATTAAATAATTATTTTTATATTTACGTAGTGATACTTGTTTGTAACTTTAAAAGCTCAATAATCCTAATGAATTTATGAGTAACTGGTACTAAAAGTAAATCAAAGCCGGGCATGGTGGCTCACACCTGTAATCCCAGCACTTTGGGACGCCGAGACAGGCAGATCACGAGGTCAAGAGATCAAGACCATCCTGGCTAACATGGTGAAACCCCATCTCTACTAAAAATACAAAAAATTATATCAATGTGGTGGTGTGCACCTGTGATCCCAGCTACTTGGGAGGCTGAGGTAGAAGAATCACTTGAACCTGGAGGTGGAGGTTACAGTGGGCTGAGATTGCACCACCGTACTCCAGCCTGGAGACAGAGAGAGACTCCATCTCAAAATCAATAAATCAATAAATTAAAAGTACCCGGGTTTTCTCCTGCACAGAGGCAATAATCTTAAAAAGTTTCTGTTTTTCTCTGGTATTTATCATCCTATCACTTAACATGTGTAATTGCTATATCCTAATTTTTTAGGATTAGATAATATTATTATATTTCTGTCATGGATGATGAATATTCAGATCTTATACAACTTTTCTCTTTCTCCTCATCATTTCCCCAAGTATTTCTGTTCTCTCATTACTTAATATAATTTAAAAAGTATTAGTTACATCAATATTCAGTGTTTATTATATTATGCAATTATACTATGAATTTTATGTAAACACCATACAATTTATTATGTAAATATTATTTACAGGTGGACCAAAGTGTATATGTTAGAACTCATTTCTTACAAAACCTTTTATTTTTATCAGAATTTGTAATTGCCTTTATTTTTAACTGGTGTGTATCCTATCTACCTGTGACTAATTTATCTGCATATTCTCTAGCAAATCTATAAAGCAAGCATATAGTTAAACATGTAAGATAATCTATAGCTTACATTTTTTATATCAGTATCCTTCCTGGATTCTTCTGATAACCTATTTTAAACAGAACAGACTGTTTTATTGCAACTTTAGTCCCTGAAACCACTAATCCATAATTATGTGATTTTAAGTATGCTATATAAATGTAATCTGATAGTATATCACCTTTGGAGATTACCTTTTTTCACTTAGCATAATTCCATGGAGATCCATCTATGTTGCATGAAGAAGTGGTTGATTGCTTTTTATTGCTGAGTGGTATTCATGGAATTGATACACCACAGTTTGTTTAGCCATTTACCCACTGAAGAACATCTGGTTGCTTCCACTTTCTGAGTACTTATGTTCCAGAAAAATTGTCCCAATTTTAATTTCCAAAAGTAGTATCACAGGAAAATATGTCCACTCCCTCACTTGAGAGCAGAAGGGTTTTACAACTAACAATATGTGTGACCCAGAACTTAGCACTGTTTGACCATGTAATAAACAGAATAAATTTGTTTCTGAATCACTGAGATGTTCCAACGCAGAAAAGTAACTACCGTAGAACATCAGAGATCGCGATGTTGGAGGATTCAATAGAAGAGACCTGTGTTGTCCTTTGAAGAGTGGATATGATGTGATCAGGCAGCAGTCTACAAGGGACATTGTCACATTGTTAACTCAGGGACATTGTCCTTCAGTTAAAAGGGATTGATCAAATAAAGTATGTTAAAAATGAATGAGTAGATCAAGTTGGACAAGAGTAAAATTTGTGCAGATGAGTCAAGAAAAACCATATGAAAGGGTAGATTTAAGAGCAGATTATGGATGGCCTTGAAAGTCCAGCTGAGTACGGATGTGTTTCTGATAGACTTTTGAAAGCCATGCCAGGTTTGTGTTTGGAGAAGGACTGATAAAAGGTGCATTGTAATAAGTAATTTGATGGCCTTGGTTGCAATACTGCAGTTGCCTATATCCAGATAATATGTACATCTTTGCCTGTGGTCAACAAAATCTCAAGTGCAGTATCATTTTCAGATAAACAATCAGAAGTCAGAGTCTACAAAGAATTTCTGTTACCAACTAGAGGAGGGGATTCCAAAGTGAGAAGGAGCACTGAAGACAGTCACCAGAATCCTTACCAGGCAGAGGAGGATGAGGACAGGGATATTTCAGGTCCTTAAATCTAGAGCCATTTTCTTGCCTTGCTTTTCAGTCTTGACCATCAAAGCCTCCTGATGACAGTAAAATAGCACCAATAGCGCCACGCTCATGACTTCTGCACCGTCCATGTATTTTACAGGCAATGTGTCATTTACCCCTTACTGCAAGCTTACATGGGAGTTACTTTTACTCTCATTCTAGAGATTCAGTGCCTTGGGCCTATGGCTATGTCCCAAGAGGAAACAGAGTAAGAAAATGCTACTTGTCACAAATAAAGCAGAGGGCGCCCTGCACACGCGTGCACGCACAGACACACACACACATACACACACACACACACAGAGATTGGAGGATCTTCAAGAGTCAAATCAGAAAAATTCTGCTACCATCACTAACTCAAAAGGGCTGCAGAAGGGAAATAATAAGGCCACACATGAAAGGAAATAAAGTGTGAAAAGCAGGAAGGAAACTGGAGTGAAATAGGAGTGGGTGACCCAAAGGGGCCTCTGCAAACTCCACTGTGATGATGGTTACTTGCCTTTTGATCCCTGGAGTATGAGTAGATTCACTCAGCTTAAAGGAATGGAATAGTTTAGCATCAGAGAGATTCCCATGGGAGAAGAGGCCTGAAGGCCAGAACCTGCCCAAGGGCACTGTGGCAGATGGCAGCAGGAGAAACAGCTACTAATTCTGAGCTTGATATAGTGACACACTTTTCTTTCTTGCAAGTAATGCAAGTAGCATTACTAATGCTACTCATCAGAGGGCAGCCCTCTGTATTAATCAGGATTCTCCAGAGAAACTGAAGCAATAGGATGTGTATGTATAGAGAGAGATTTATTTTAAGAAATTGGCTCATGTGATTATGGCGGCTGGCAAGTCTGAAGTCTGCAGGCCAGGCTAGCGGTCCAGAGACCCAGGGAACAGTTAAGATTGCAGTCCTCATCTAAAGGCAGTCTGGATATAGAATTTTTTCTTTTCTGGGGACCTCAGTCTTTCCTCTTAAGGCCTTCCAACTGACTGGATGAGGCCTATCAAATAAAGAAAGGTCACCTACTTCACTCAGAGTGCACTGATTTAAATACTAATCCCATCTAAAGAATATATTCAAATTAACATTTAGATGGGTGTTTGACCAAATGTCTGGACCTCATAGCCCAGAATAGTGGACATACGCATGGGATTAACCATCACAGCCTTGAGTTCTGGGTCATTTCAGGTTCCTGTCCAAGGTGATAATGAAATCACCCCTACTTTATGGTGGCCAGTTCTCCTTCTACTGCACACCAGCTCTTACCACACTGTTGGAACTTTCCTCATGTGGGGCTCAGAAAATGAAGAGGAAAGTTTTTTCCCGCTCAGGGCTGCACATAGTAAATCTGAGCAATAAGCAGCACACAGCCAGTTCTCTGCACTCTTGACAACATACCTGAAAGTGGGTTTAAGGAATAAACTCTCTAAACCTACCCCCTCCCTGGAGGATCCCAGCTCTATTAGATTGGCAGCACATTCTCCTGCTCAGAACAGGTGAGGGCTCTTGGAAGGATAAGTTGAAAAACTAGGTGCAGAGGGCTGGCCCAGCCAGACCTCATCAGTCACACCAGCCTTCCTCGTGAGATCACCATGAGACAGCTACAGGTTCAACTTGGACAAGATGAGGCTCTATGTGCTTCAAAAATGAACCCAAAATATCATCAATAAATGACTTTTCTGGAGATTGGAAACATGGGTTCCCTTCCTGTGTTAGGGAGAAGAAAGTGATTCTATTTTCAATGGTTGGTTGATTTAGAAATAAAGCCAGGTTCAGATGTGGTGGTCAGCAAACTGTGGACTAGATATTACTTGAGGCCTGATTTTGTATGACTAAGGAGCCAAGAGTTGTATTTACATTGTTAGAGGTATCATGAAGAAGAAATTTGCCAACTCTAGGAGTAGAAGAAAGAATATATGCACTAAAGTCAAACTCTTTAACAAACGTAGGTGCTGCTCACCATCTGTGCAACTCAGGGATGATGATTTTGACTTTGAATCTAGGTGTTGTCCCCTGGGGAGCACTGCACACTCACTTTCTTCTCCAAAGAGAAATCTTGCAGGAAAGAAACGTGTGTAACTATATTAAGTTCAGCATTTAAAAAGGGCATCAATATAACAGTGAACATACTGTAAAGATTCTATTAATATAAACTTTAAAAATAAGCAAAACTCTGGTAGGTGTGTGGAGTATGGCTACTGTTTTGTTGACCTGAGTGCTGGTTACATGGATATCCTTGCCTATGAAAATTCATCAAAATTTGTGTTCTCTTAAGAACATTTTTGAAAACGTGAATTACGGTATATTAAAACATATTTTCAACTACATATAACCAAGAAAACTTTTGAAACTTCAAGAAAAACCTCGTGATTTTCTTGAAGACTATCAAAAAGATAATACCTTACAGGAGGTCTGTGCTCAACAAAAAAAGGGAACAGGATGAGATACGCTAGTTTGGCTTAATCAAACCAAACCATTTTTTGCATTGACTTGGAGCCCAGTGTTTTTTCCACTTCGCCATGATAGTCCACCTCTTCTGGACCTGGAGAGGTAAACACCTGTGGGATGGTGGTGACCAAAAGGGGATTTAAACGAAGCTTTGTCTATATGATGTCCCAGTAAGGACAGGCTGCTGCCAATCTGCCAATCTGCCCCGACCACTCCCTCCTCATATCTGGTTCTGTTCACATGTAAACACATATTCTTCGTCATTAAACTATTCCTTTTCTTGGTCATATCAAGCTGCCTCAAAATTCTGACCGTCATACATTCCATTCCTCCTGCTCTAAATACCATCAGCTTTTTAAAAAACTGCTTAATTTACTTTATCATAACTAGTAATATAGAAGAATTTTGTACATAGTTTATTAAAAATAACTTTGGTAAACTGAACTTTTGACTGAACAACAATGAAACTACTGCAAAGATAAGGTGATTATCAAATTTATCAACATTAATCCTGAAAATAATTGTTATAAGCCAATCTTATGAGTTCGAGACAGGAACATGATAATCATAAATATTAGAAACATACTCAAAATGTCCACATGTTTAGTATACATAGAAAATTCATTGACTGAAATAAGTCATGAAACCTGGACTGGAATTTTGTGGGCTATGAAGCTTCATTTTGTCCTACTGTTTTAAAATTTAAAGAGTTTGGCCCATTTCTGCATTTGTTAAAACTGTAATCTTAAATTTTTTAAAATAACTTTACAAACACATAGGTATGCTTCATCACTAAGTTGGGAAGCTTCTGCTGCTTCTCTTTGTCTATGAAATTTCCTCTAGCCAACATCATGACTGTGCTGACTGATTTCCACTGTGCATGTTACCATGCTTCTGTGAGGGAATCCATAACACATACATGATTATTTCTTCATATGTTTGCCTATCCTAGTACCTCAGACCTCTTGAAGAGAAGAAATGTCCTTTCTCCCAGTGACTGACACCAGAGACTCGACATGCATTTGTTGAATAAATGACTTGAGAACCTTTATGACTTGAAGATAATGTTTTAATACGATAGAAAATTATTTTTTCCATCTGTGTGGTTCTTCCTACTGAAGTAATATTCCTTCATCAATTGGTTAAAGGTTTTTTTAAAACATATATTTATGTCAATGAACTTTGACACACGTATTACTGTAATTTTTAAAACCACTAAGTCAAATACTAAGAAACACAATAGAAGAGTTAAAGACTCGATGAACCATACAAATATTTCAGATTATTATTATCTAATTTTGGATTATTTCTTTCTTGAAAGAAAGCCAAAAGCAAAAATAAAGACAAAAGCAAAGCATATTTTCATAAACCATTGAAACTGAAGTTCTGGAATAATTAAAAATAATACAGAATTTGTTTCATGGACTAATTGTGAATAGTTAAGAATGTTTTCACTGAATAACCAGAGGTTTATATAGCAAATATGTTGTTAGATAAAATGAAAGAGTGAATCTTGTGTCTCTTGAGTAATTACATTTTTGTGTTTGAGAACCCAGTTATTTTGATATTATTTAAAACACTGTCATTAGCCCAATGTAAGCCTTTTGGAAAAAAAAATATCAAATCTCTTGCTTCAATTTTTCCATCTACAAATAGTTACAATATACTGCAACTCTAAAATAACTCGATTAAATTTAACCTATTTGGGTTGATGATCTGAGATGCGATACCCAAAATGCTCACTAGATGGCAGGGTTCCCATTTCAAAAGGAGCGCTACCGTGTTACAAAACAGTAAAGGCTTCCAACAAACAGAATTGGAAATGTGTTTATTTGCGTGGCTATAAATACAGCACATCTGATCCAACTTTCCACTGAGTTCCATATTTTTCAGTGATTTTTTTCAGCCAGTTTTTGAAAAAGTCAGATTAAAGACGTTATTCGATATCCAGCCACATTCTTTCCAAATAATCAAAATTAATCCCTATTCTTTATTTTTAATCAGACATTGCCTATCCACAGTGTCATTAGCTGAAATAAATTCTGAATTCATTTATTAAGTGGTGCGTGATTTTTGAGCACAATGTCGCCAAGCCCTCAGCATGTGCATGTATGAACATCTTTGGAATTTATTTGCACTTCCAGAAAACCAAAGCAGCACCTGCTAAATTTCGTTATATTCCTGACAGGGTGCTCACTGCTGTTTAAAAGCCACTCTTTTTGTGGCCAGTTGTGATTGCCTGAGACCAAATATTCTCAACGTAAATTGAACTGAATTTTCAGACAAGTGAAGGTGCTTTGATCAACTAGGTAAATGTATGTGGTTAATCTTTGATAAACAAATAGCATGCATACAGGCAAAGCTATTATTATTACCAGGTACCATGATTATTATTGTTGCTGACTTTTTTATTTCTAAAACTTTCAGAGGAGTGCTTTCCAAGAAATTTAGGATCAAGGAAAAGAAATGTATTTCTTTTCAATCTAACATAGCAGATTTGGCGTTTCAACCAAAAGAAAATTTTCCACTTGCACGGTTCATACTGAGCAACCTTTTATTAAGGAGAAAAAAGAAGCTTCTGGACTTCCCGGAAAATTCCAGATTTGCTTATTCTCAATGTTTGTCATAAATTGGTAAACTTTCTAACCGAAATTTAAATTATTTCAAGGCAGAGTCATTGGAAGCATAGCCCTGCCTTTTCATTTGCAAACCAACATAACACTCTAAAAAGAATCCCTCTTAACATAAAACAAAGTGAGCTATTATGTGGTTTTCAGGGTAAAATATGAAACAAGTACACAAAATCTATCTTCCTTCCATAACAACAACAACAGCAAAACTAGGTCACACTTGAAACCCCACCTTGTTGTGGATAGTAGGGTTTTTAAAATCCCTCTCCAGTCTCTGGGCAGTGTTTAGACACAAAGTATTTTAATATATCATGAGGTCCCTGTCTTTCTGCCTAATCCTACTCTATCATAATGCGTCTAGCACAATGGAGATGCATGCATGCTTAATTTCCATAAATTACACAGCCTGGCATCTTTATAAAGACAAATTCCAATTGTATACTATTAAACCTAAGTCAACGCCCTTTGATGTCTCTGAGAAAGATTGTGGGGGAAGTCTAAGCATTCCCACATGGGGATATGTTCCCTGGAGTAGGTGAGGAGGGAGATAATTTTTTTTTATTTTGCCCCTCATATCTCTTTATGAACTTGGATGTGTTCTTCTGAGACTGAAGTGAGTATCTTCTCAGAAACTTAAAAAAAAAATCTTAAACATTGGGGGAAAACTAACACACATCACTTCTCCCAAAAGCTAAACTCTTAATCAGAATCAAAAGAGACTCCGTTTCTCTGAAACTGTAACTTGATTTCAACCTCTAAGGTGGGAACCAAATCTAGCTGCCCCTAACCAATAGCCTTACTCTTTGGATTACTGAATGTTATTTTTTTCTTCTTTGTTTCAAAACTCTCTCCTTCAAGCTCCCTTGTAACTAGGTAGTTAGATCAAAGCGAATACCAAGGCCTCTCCATTCAGGTACCATGGAGCTTTCATTATTTAGTTGTGGAATTTCCTCAACAGATCCTGTTCTCAGCATCCTGTTGACATAATTTAACATACAGGTTATAAAGACTTCTGTGAGCCTTCTCCCTTCCTGTTTACTTTCACTCCTCAGTGGAGCCCAGGGCTCAGAAGCTGGCTCTTTTAAATCTGAAAGCCGGATCACCTTCCCCCAAAGCAGGAAAGGTGTGAAAGCCAAGCAAGGGAAAGCAAGAAAGCAAATACAGTGGCTTTTTAACAGTGCTGCAGACCTGGCTCTGTCTGAGAGGTGATTCAGGGAGTGAGAATTCTGAGCAGGGGGCAGGATGGGGACCATGGATACATTTCTAAGTCCTGCTGCGTTGGTCCTTCACAGGGTGGCTTTGTTGTGAGATGTGACATGTTATGAATTCCTGGAACCCCACACACACTCGCATGCAAATGGAAGTTGATTTAAACACAAGAGGGGGCTCTCAGATTTGAGGCCACTAACCAGAACTAGTGAGATGGAAGATGTGTTAGTTCTGTAATTACTGCTGATGCATACCTCTGGGAAGAGGATGTCTTCCTAACTGTGTTTGCAAATGTTGGCTGGAAACCATGGGGGCCTGGCCATGGAAATTTCCTCATGAGCCATCTCGGGTCCAGATGAGTCAAAATGTCATAACAGAGGAATAGTGCCAAAGGGTATTTTAACAGCAATTTTAACTTAGCGCACACAATACAATGCAGCTGTTGAAAGTTGCAGGGCTTTGCAGTGGGGGTGAGCCCATGGCGTTGGTGCAGGCAGGGTGTCAATGTGTCAACTGCCCCATGGTTTTGAAGCGGACACGAGAGACCATTAATGATGGACAGAGCAGATGAGGAAATCCTTTATTTGCATGAAACTGCTGAAGGATGCAAATTTCAGAGCAGGTAGCACAACATTTTCAGTTCCAGATGCCCCATGAAAAAGATTTTCTGAAATCCGTTTTGGCAAGCCAGTCACAAAAAGCCAGGCATCTGGACCCAGAAGGCGTAGGGGTGAATCAGTGTTCTGTGTGGATTCCGGGTATCTGAATACCAAATTAGGCAGACCACAGTCCCATCAATTCAATGCACACCTTTCTTCGTAAGTAAATTCACCTTGGGTATTTAGGTATATTTTATGTGATGTTTTTTGAAATGATCATCATTAAGAAAAAAACATATGTATGCGTATCTATACTAACACTCTTCCTGAATACAATGGAAACTGACATGGTTATATTTTGCAACTTTCAAACCTAATCCCAAGTTTTGTTGATAAAATCTAAAATTTAAAACCCAGATTAATAGTAAATGTATACTTTATATTATGATTATGTTATTATAAATATACGAATATTTATATATCGTATTTTAGTTATATTTATAATTCTTTGCAAAAATTATTGTTTCATCTGCTTTAAAGTGTATAAACTTTGATAATTGTTCAAACTTATAGTATATTTAGTTTTATTTGTCATTGTTATATATTTTTAGTACCATAATGCCCATATGTCTTGATGTCTATGCTTTATTTTGGTACCAATTAGAAGTGGGCTTTTTAAAAATTTTATTTTATTTTCTAAAAACTTTCACTTAAGGGCACTATTTTGGCTGGAGTGAACCCAATATCCATTTCATCAATTATATGAGAAGTTATGTGTAGAAACTTGAGATAATTAGTACAGTATTTTCAATTTATTTCAGTGACATTTTAGTACCCTTAAAAGAGTGATGCTTATAATGTTATCCTTTAATTTCCCTCTGTGTGTGTCTGTGTGTGTGTGTCTGTGTGTGTGTGCACGTGCGTGTGTGTGTGTGTCTGCGCCTGCGCGGGTTAGGTACCATTGTAAAAGCACTTGAAGGCTATACTCTTTTATTCATTTCTCAGCTGACCATCATGCAAATTGACTATTCTTTTTTAAACAAAGGGTATGGAAGGGAAGTGTACTTTGTCAATCTCATATAAAGTTGTGTTTCTTTTGTCCTGATACCAGGACAGCAACATAGCTTGTAGAAATTTTGGGTCAAATGTTTGTTTACTCACCATGCTAAAATCTTGTTTATTTGACATATTTGTTGAATACTCACTGTCTGCCAGGCACCCCCCTAGCGTTTTCAGATCAGCCAACAAGACTGCAGATTACTTATATAGTTGAACTTGCATTATTATAGTTTAAAAGACATCTTTTACTTTCTTCCCCTCCCTTCTCTTTCTGTTTGAGTAGGAGCATATAGAGATATTTTTCTCCTTTAGTTTTGAATGTGAAAAATATTATTGAGTATATATGCGAGGGTCCTTCATTTTTTACTAATTGTTCTTATTTTGAGGAGGACCTTTCAGGATGGGAGATGTTACATAACATACATGTTACACACACTTAGCGCTTCATGTTTTATTTCAGTCTTTTCTCTCATTTTTCATCTCTTTATCCTTTCACTCTGACATATAGAGTAATTTGTTAGGCTAGCTCTCTTCTTTACTATTATTTCTTCCATTCTATTGAATTACTATCTACATTGCAGTTTTTATTCCATCAACGATATGCTTAATCGCTATGTATTCTTTCCTGATTTTAGATAGTTATCTTTTCAAGATTGCCAATTCCAGTTATTCTGTGCTGTGCGTTTTCTCTAATTTGTTAAAAACAAAATTTAGATATTTTCAAAAATATGATTTCTTGCAGCACTGAGGAACACGTGCACATTGCTCTGACTGCTGTCTCTCTTTTGGAGTGCAGCATCTTTTATACGTCTGAAAATTTCTTTCGTTTTGCTCATGTTTACAAAGAGAGATTGCTGCTGGTTTTGTGTAGATTGTGTAGGTTGAAATGAATCTTGTCGGTGAGGTTTCCTGTCTGATTCTTACAGATTCAAAGGAAGGCATAAAGAAAAAGATTAAATTTACTCTAGATCCTCTTAACTATTTCTGGGATTCAGCAGTGAGGAACAGGTAGATGGTGGGGACTGAAAAGTGAGCTGATTCTATAATTTCCTCTAGCCCAAGTCATTTCTTAGCCATTTTGTTGAGTCTTTTGAGGTTCCTCCTACATAATTCTCTTTTCCTGACTATTGCTCTAGATTTTTATCTTTGAGGCTTCTGGGATCAGAGGTGCCGGCACATCTACAGGGCTCCTTGACAGTGACACAATCCCTCTCAACATCTCTACTTGACTTTCTGACTTGGTAGGAGAGATTTTGTCAAGTTCTTTCGCATTTTTCCCAGAACACAATGCCATGCCTTCATATAAAACGAGTTTCTACCCATTTTTCCATTTAAGTGAGTTTATGCAAACTCTCCTGTGGCATAGACCGTTAGTTTTTCCCTCAGTAACTTTTTCTTTTTCTTCTATACGATTAGAAGCTTCAGATGCCACAGAGATGACCAGCTAAAGACTACATTCATCAGCTTCCCTTGCAGTAAATTTTTATCATGCAATTGGATTTAGGCAAATGGCAGGAGGAAATGTGGTATTATGCAATATCATGCCTTTAAAAGAAAAGGGATGTGTGTGTATGTGCATGTGCACACACGTAAAGAGAGAAAAGAATATTCTCTATATATGTATATATACAAATACACACACACATAAGAGAAAAGATATATATATATACATATATACATGTGTGTCTTATATACATATATATGTGTGTATATTTGTGTATATATATATCTCTTTACTCTCGGATTAGGTGGCTTAACTTCTGTGAAGCCCCAGGACTTATTTAGAAACTGAGATTGATCACAGCAACACACACCTCTACAGTTCATGGGTTTTTGTGAGAACTAATGGGGTAAATATATTTGATTCTATTTGTTAAACTGAAAAATCTTATAAAAAGCCATTTGTTACAACTGGCTCTCACTATGTAACAGACTACTCGTATTATTAATTATTATTAAGTAAATTTATAACTTTTAAATGAAATTTTAACTTTTAAAAAATGAAATTATAACTTTTAAAATGAAATTTTATAATGTGTTTTTGCTTCTGTGTGTAATCTTGTCTTTTTTTGGATAACTACATACTTCAATAACTTTTGGGGTACAAGTGGTTTTTGGTTATATGAATGACTTGTATACTGGTTACATGGATGAATTGTGTTTGTACGCATATGTATATGAAATGGGGAAAGTTCCCTTGTCCCCCTCACAGGGTGTGTGATGGCGGGGTGTGTGGCTGGCTTCTTTGGTGCCCCTCTGCTCAAACCTCTAGGGGGAGCATGCAGATAGGCAGATTGTGGGGATCCAACGCCATGGCAGGGTCTAAGGTTGAGTGTTCACAGATCCTGAAGCCCCAGTGGGCGTGTGTCACTGGGCACTCTTTTAGTTTAGCCATCCATAGGCAACTTGTGTTAGTCAGCTCGATGAGACTCCCTGCCTTATTGCAAGGACAGAGGGCTTTCTGAATCCCGGGGTTTCTTCCCTTGGTGTACTGGAAGGATCGGAGGACATGTGGACTTGGAGAAGAGTGCAAGGTTTTAGTGAGTGGAAGTGGCTCTCAGCCTTCCTTCAAGGGGAACCAGAAGGGAGATGGAGTGGGAAGGTGGTTTTTCCCTGGAGTCAGGCTGCTCAGAGGCTGGCGTCTCCTCCAACCGCCCCAGGCAAACTCCACATCGTTCTTCTGGTCACCAGTTCATGGCCCTCTGATCTGCCAGTGCCTGTCGGTGTGCTCTTATGTGATGTCCAGCCTCTTGTCTTCTTCTGCCAGCATGTTCCTCTTGACATCCAGCTGCTTGTGTGTGTGCCTGCTAGGATCTCGGGTTTTTTTTACAGGCACAGGATGGGGTGTGGCAGGCCAGAGTGGTCTTGGGAAATGCAACATTTGGGCAGGAAAACAGAAATGCTCGTCCTCACCTAGGTCCGTGGGCCCAGGCCCTAGGCAGAACCCCAGCCAGGGATCACACCCTCCTCTACCCAACACTTCCCTGACTCCTTCCAATATCATATATGTGTGTATTTATATATGGTGAAAAAGAATATATATACATATTCCTTTTCTCTTTTTTTTTTCTTTCAGCGGAATTTGCATGTGGTGGAAGGAACTGAAATAGTGTCAGAGCCAAGAGAAAAGCTCCCCTTTGCCTGCTGAGGGTTCACTGAAAAATCAACTCACAGAATGACATACGAGTTTATTTAACATGTACACACAGGAGTCTTTAGAAGGAAAAGCCAAAGATACAGGGGAAACCATCTATTTTATGCTAAGACTCAACAAACTATGGACAGCTGTGCAGAAATATCATTGGACAAAAAGGTATGATCCAATGCTAATAGACTGAGTGGAGAGCCCAAGAAGGCCTGTTTGTCCAGACTGTTCTCCGCCTCTCTCAGCACGCATTTATTCCTTGTGAGTGTGAGGCTGGACTCTCTCTGGAAAGGGGGTGTTATGACCTACAGTCAAACAACGTAGATTAGATCATTTCTTTGTGGACAGTTTTTGCACTGCAAGGTAGAGCAGAAATTAAAGCAATATTATTGGGTTTTATGGCTGGTTTGGGGGAAAAGTGGTTCTGGTTTCGGTGATCTGCCTTGGGAAAGAAGGATTCTAGTTTTTATGGGTAGATTTGGGGAAGAATGGGACTGAGAGACAGGAGGGAAGGAGAATGTCAGAGAAAAACTTTTGAGGCTTTTGAGGCTGCTTCTGAGGACTTCATTTTGGGGTGTTGTTTTCTGAGTCCCATCATTAGTCATCTTAAACCACGAGATGGGGACCTGCATGTTAAGGATGACAGAACTCTAAGACAGAATAAGCCTGGGTCCCAAAGGGGAGGAAAGATTCCTTTTCTTACACATCACAAGTTTCATAGCTAAGACCCACCCCCCATAGCAAAAGGCAGAGAGACAAGAGCAAAGCATTCAGATTTATTTGATCTAACTTTTATGTAACATGGGAAGCTTCGGTGTAAAGATCCATGGAAGAGAGGAAAACTATTTCTATGAATACATGTGCAGAAGTCTGAAGGGAGGACTTGAAAAGGTGCATAATCTAATGGTAATACATGGCAGGGGTGGGCGGGGAACTTAGCAATGCCTGTTTGTTCAGATTCTTCTTGGTGTCTCTGTGTGACATTCCTTCCCTCTGGGTACAGGGCAGGGCACTTATTATGTGAGGGTCTTCAGGGGAGGAGAGAGAGGCCAGAGAGTGATCCTCATAGGTTTTATAATCTGCTTCAGCAGAGAATGGTGAGAGAAGGCTGGAGAGACTTTCTGCTTCTGTTTTGTTTTTAAATGCTAATGTGGAATATTTTGGGTAGCATGGCCTGAATGATTTCAACAATACGCAACTCTATATCACAACTGTGTAGGGCCCAAAAACATTTTCCTCCCCTCTCTCAATGAAGAGTCTATAATAGAGTGTGCTAAAATGAACTGACAGCAGATAAAGTGGGGAGGAAGTCATACAAATGGATTACGTGCATAAACACGGGAGTCACACAAAATATGAAGTTCAAAGTCAGGACCAAGTGGCAGAAGCTTAAGTAGAAAGAAAAGGGGGACTCTGATGGGGAGGGGAGGTGGTGACACAGACCATGGAAGGGTAGGGAGAGAAAGAACGGTGAGCAAAGGCTGTCTTACTATGCAGATCAAGTTTCTCAGGTTAACAGCCCTTAGAAAAATGTTGAAAGAAGAAGTGAAAAGTCTGTCCTGGAGTATTGTCCTGGGCATGGCGACTTTTAGTTTCCTTTCCTGCAATACGAATTAATCTTCTCTGGTCAATAAGATTTCAGACAGGAGATTGAAGGCAATTGTGTTTCTTTTGAAAGAATTTCCCTCAGTCAGATAAGGAAATTTCAGGGACAGCTCCTTGCTGCACTTGGTGGGAACTAGGGAAGGTCAGAGAGTCCTTGATTCTAAAGCAGCTTCGAAAGCTTTCCAGTTTCCTTTAGTCACTGTGCTCAGTGTGCTGAAGCATCAAACGCTGGGGTATTATTTTCTGAGCCCAACACCTGGCCTGCTTACCTCTGGACTGCTGTGCGGGTGACAAACAAACCTTCCCACTGTGTATGTGCTGTTATGCTGGTCTTTATCACCTTGACTAGAAATCTCTTTGGATGGCACCCCTCCCGGGTTTCTGGTAGTGAGGTGGGTAATTATGTCAATCATTTCTCATGGAATCTGGGAGACATCACCACCTCCTCTCACTCCTGAAATGATTTCAAAGCTAAGACAATGTCACTTTAGCAGCGACTGGTTTCTCCTCTCCTTGATTTTTGCATACTACTATAGTATGATCAAAAGGTGCTTTTATTCACTGATGAAACACACATTATTTAGAATTTACTACTATCCAGGCTCCACTAAGCACCGAGGTAACTCAGGATTCCTCAAAGAACTTATCATTTAACAGAGGGAGGCAGAAGTGTTAAAACGTAAGCACACTGAAACAAAAGAGAGGCATGTACACGTGACAGTGAGAGCGCAGAGGAAAGGTACGGACTCAACACAGCCCATGCTGCTCTTACTTACACGCTTTTAAAGGAATTCATGTCATTGCAATATTCCATTTTTATGATGATTCCGTCACATAAGCTGATTTTTTGCCCTCTCTTTGATGTGAGGAATGGGTAAACGGAAATTGGTTAATGAGCTTGAGATCATTGTTCATTAAGTTGTAAGCACTGGCCATACTGAGAAGTGACCTTAACTAGTTCTACAACGCAACTTAAATGCTTAAGTACTAACATGCAGAATTATTTCTCATCTGAACTTCTACAATGGATGCTTTTCTTGCTATAAAGTTTGTTATAATTTATACCTTAAGATAGGGCACAGAACCTCTTCCCCTAGCCCATTGCAGTGAAAAGTGCTGGACAAGCAATACGATCAATGTCACTTGTTGAGGTAGGCAGGGAGGGAAGGAAGAGGGGAAGGAAAGAAGGATATAAGAAGGAAAGAAGGAAGGAAGGAAGGAAGGAAGGAAGGAGTCATGGCATAGCCTGTGTTACTTTCTAGATCACAAGAAACTAAAAACAAATTGATACTTAGTATGTCTAATGCATTGCTACTGTTGTTATTATTGAAGCCAAAATAGAAAAACAGGTAGCTGTATCATTCAAGTTAGTGTTAGGAGACCTAAGTAAGACTCCTAGCTTGGAGATTTACAAGCTAGGTGGTCCCTGGCATGATAATTAACTTCAGTGAATCTCAAATTCCTCATCTGTTGTTTGGGCATCATACATATTATGCAATCTTTTCATGAAAATGAAATGGAATATCTTTGGAACTTCTTAGCAAAGATCCAAGCTCATAGTAACTACTCAATAAATGTTAATGGCATATGCATTTTAATAATATACTTTTTATTTACAATATATTAACTATGTTGAAAAGTACATATTTCAAATAATAAGTATCCATTTTCCAATCTCTCAGATTTACTGAATGTTAAAGATATACACAAACTCCTGTAGGCAGGAGTAGGCATTCTGCATCATTTTTTACTCTTTAAAATCATTTTTCCATTTCAATTTCCCCATGTTATCCCAATATATTTTTGTTCTTGAAAATTCTTTATTGATTCACCAATGTATATAACAAAATAATTTATTTTGAAATTTGAAATTAAAATAATTTGACATTAAATTATTATTTATTTATTGTGGCCATAAAATCTGTTTTGTCATTTTTCCTGGATTAGATTCTCAAGACAAAGTAAATATATAACTGATAAGAGCAAAAACATATTAAACTATTTTTAATAGATACTAAATGCAAAAGGTAACATTTTGCTGGAAATTCATGTATTGTTGAGATGGGCAGGACTGGATTTTCTAGTTATGTAGGAGCCTTCATGGATATTTCTATTTTGAACTGTCCCTTTGTTAAATACACGAGAAGTTTTTCTCTTTAAAGAAACTTGTCATAGTTATATTAGGGATGAGGGCATCTTCTTCTGTTGAGAAATGAAGGATTAGTGATTGTGAAGCAGGATCTGAAGAAGGAGATCCTGTCGTCACTTTCTCAGTTTAACTTTAGGAAATAAGGCATATATTGAAGACATGAAAATTGCTTCTCTTAAATTTATCTGTGCATATTTAGCTTCGTGGCGAAGAGAGTTGTGAAAAGGAAGCAAAGATAATACAAATAGGAGTTAAAACATAGCACATTGCCTTTGTGTATTTTTTAAAGTATTTTTGTTCCTTTATCCAAGTATAAAACACACACATTAGTAGCAAAAATTTCTACCAATTGAGGGCAAGCATATACACATAAACCCAAGCTTTTATGATAAACACTATGAACACTTTGTATATTATACTTTCTGATGTTTTATTCTAAGAATCTATTTACATTTTAAACTTTTAAAATTATATATGAAACTTTCCTAAGCAGATTTTTCTTTCTGAATAAAAGCATTTAAATAAATCTATATATTTCCATCAGAATGCAAAATTTTATGTTTTTTATTCATTATAATTCAGTTTAAAGTATTTTTAATTTTTTTCATGTGATTTCTTCTTTGAACCATGACATTATTATGAATGTGTTATTTAATTTCCAAATAATTAATTTGAGTTGGTTTTTAGGCAGTCATTGTATCCTTTTTTTTTTTTTTTTTTTTTGAGACAGAGTGTTGCTCTGTCGCCCTGGCTAGAGTGCAGTGGCCTGATCTCAGCTCACTGCAATCTCCACCTCCCAGATTCAAGCTTGGATTATAGGTGGTCGCTACATGCCCAGCTCATTTTTGTAGTTTTTTTTTTTAGTAGAGACGAAGTTTCACCATGTTGGCCAGGCTGGTCTTCAGCTCCTGGCCTCATGATCCACCCGCCTTGGCTTCCCAAAGTGCTGGGATTACAGGCGTGAGCCACCCGCTTTCAGCCCCTTTGGTCATTTTATAAGAAGCAGACAGAGATTCTATTCATTTGTAAGTTGGCTTACAACAATTCTTCAAATTAAGACAACAAAGATTTTGTAATACACTATTATTTTACATATGACCAAGAGAAAATAAGTTGCCAATTATACCATGTGATACACTATTGGATATAAGACATAGCTCTATTTTAGTGCTGTTAAAATATGAAAAACAAAACAAAACCTATGCCTTTTAATTGAAGGAATGTATTATTGACTTCTCAGCTCAGAACTCATGACCTTCAATCTCTTAGGAAAATCCGTAGTTATTACAATATCCCCCAAAGCCCTTCTGTAGTCTCCCAGTTTCTCTCCCTGCTTTCTTCTCTCTCTCTCCTTATACCCTGCTACACTTATGCCTACCATGCTCACCATTCTGAACTTGCTGAGCTCAAGGACTCCAGATGTACTTCTACCTCGGAACCTTCACGTCAGCTTTCTCTCCTCCCAATCGCCCAAAGCTTACTCCCTCGCTAAGTCATTGCTCAGCTTTCTTCTTTGCAGTGAGACCTTTCTCAGCCACCCAATTCAAACATAAAACACTTGTTTTCTCTCCCACCTTTCTGACCAGTTTTCCTTCCCCATTTTCTTTCTCTTCATTGCCCTTATCAGAATTTAACCTACTACAGAAAATTCTACAGACTCCCAGTTAATATTTTCCCAGTTGCATAGTTCTATGTTATTAACATTCATTCCATTTATATTTGAATACAACTTATTTTGGGCATGTTTATACATGAAAAATATTATTATGCTCACAAGTCTAAATACAACATTTTTAAACAAAACAATATTCATGAACAGTCTTTAGTTATATTGCAAACAACATTGGTAGAAATACAAATCTCAGTAAGTGAGAGTAGAATCTCCACTAAGGTGATGCACACCATGCTGCCATTTGTTTTATGTGTTTTACTTCCCAATGTAACCATTTGTTATTAATATTTAGATATTGGGTATTTTATTATATTATTATACTGTAGGATATTAGTTGGGTTGGAGGTTAATGTGTCATATATTATTTTCCTTATCTTGAGCAATGGGGAATATATTTCTATAATACGTTCTACATTTTTCATAGAAGTTACGGTTTTCATGCAAAAACATTTTGCTTTCAAGAATGGATGAGAGAATTAGTGATAGAATTAGTGATGGGAGATGCCTATGTGTATCTTATTTTTTACTTTATTATTATTATTGCTATTAATACTGTTTCTCTAATGAAGGAAAGCCTTTTTGTCTGTTTTCTTCACTAGAGCTAGGATGGAGCCTAACACATTGTACATGACTAATAAATATTTGCCAAATGAATGAACATTGCTAGCCTCTTTGATATTTTTAAAATATCACTGTAACCAATTAACTAAATTAATTTTTCTATTGCTTCTAGTAGTTTTTCAGTTGATTTTTCTATGTTTTCTCAGCAGAATATAGAATTATTTGTGAATGATTTTCACAATAATTTTCAAAAATATTTTATGTCATTGCATAAAAACTGTGAGAAGATGTTCAGTTTTGGTTTTTATAGCAGTCTGTCTTAGTCTGTTTGGGCTGCTATGACAAAATACGTTAGACTGGGTAATTTATGAACAACATAAATTTATTGTTCACAGTTCTGGAGGCTGGGAAGTCCAAGATCAAGGCACTGAGAGATTCAGTATCTGGGGTGGGGGGGCCTGTTCCTCATAGAAAGTAGCTTCTTGCTGTGTCCCAACAGGGCAGAAAGCATTAACTAACTCCTTCAGGCCTCTTTTAATAGGGACTAATCCTCTTCATGAGGGCAGATCCATCATAATCTAATCACTTCCAAAAGCCTCAGCTCTTACTACTGCCACAATAGGGATTAGTTTTCCCTCCCTGCCTCCCTGCCTCCCTGCCTCTCTGCCTCTCTCCTCCCTCCCTTCCTTCCTTCCCTCCCTCCCTTCCTCCTGCCCTACCTCCCTCCCTTCCTCTCTTTCTTTCTTCCTTTCCTTTTCTTATTCCTTCTTGTTTAGATGAGGTCTCACTCTTATCCAGGCTGAAGTACAACGTCATGATCACAGCTCACTGTAGCCTCGACATCCCAGACTCAAGTGATTCTCCTACCTCAGCCTCCTGAGTAGATGGACTACAAGCCAGGCACGCCACTACACCCAGCTCATTTTTCTTTTGTAGAGATTGGGTTTCACTATGTTGCCCTGGCTGGTCTCAAACTCCTGGGTTCAAGCTATCCTCCTGCCTCTGTCTCCCAAAGTGCTGGAATTATAAACGTGAGCTGCCACACCCAGCTGGATTCATTTTCAACGTATGAATTTTGGGATAGCACTAATATTCAAAACATAACACAAGTATAACTACCTTAGTCTTAATTTTAATGGTTTATGTTTTAATATCTCTTTGTTCACCAACAGATATGATGTTAATTGGTGTTGGTTAATATCTATTATATAAACAAAAAAACTCTTACTATATAATGTTTTTAAGTGGAGTGATACATTTTTATCATAATTCTTGTATAGTTTTTCTTCTGTGATGTGAAGCTGGTACATTTCATGGTCTTGATCCACCCTTTCTTTCCCTGTATCAACCCTAACTGGCCCTTATATATTACATTTTTAGTATTCTATTGAAATTGATTGGTATATCTGTCAGGATAGCCTAGATGATGTTATGGTTAAAAGCAATCTCAAATGTCAGTTACTTAAAATAACAGACTATTTCTTTCCCCGAAAGAGTCATCTTGGCTCTGGGTAAATCTCTGGAGCAACTGTTTTCCATGTGCTGGATCATTACTATACCTCTTTATGAACACAGCTGCCACAGTCACCAGAGAAAGAGAAGAGAGCAGTGAAGAATCAAGTGCTGGTAATTAGCTGTTGCTGCCCCAAAATTCTGACAGTTCTGGCTCACCTTTTATTGGCTGTAGAAAGATCACATGGCCATAGTTAAATTCAAGAAGATAGGGAAATCAAATCCATTCATATGCCAAGAAAGAGGTGGAAGATGAATACTGGTGAATGCTAAAAAGGCTGCCAGGCTAGTCTAGTATTTTTTTGAGGATATTTACACATAAATTTTTAAGTAAATTTTGTTTATAACTTTTTTCTTCGTCTATTTTGTCAAATTTAATTACTAAGGTTATAAAATGTGTGTGACAATGTAATTGGATTTGTATTTTTTTCTTTAAGATTTGATATATTTACTAAAAAGTCTTTCTTACACACCCAGGCTTTTTTGGGATTACAGTTTGACATTTTGAAAAAAACATATATATAACCAAATCTTCAATGTCCTTTTGATCAGATTATTTTATTTGTGTTTTTATAGAAAGTTGTATATTTCATTGAGATTTTCAAAAACTTTACAGAGAACCTTAAATTTTTATTTTTTATTATACTTTTAGTCACTTCTGTTTCGATAGCATAATTTTAATTTTGTGTATTTGTGTTTTTCTCCATTTCTCATGTTAAACAATCTGGAGACTTACCTATTGCAGTTTTTCCTTAAAAAATTATTTCTGAATTTTCTATATGTATTTTGTTGTATCATCTTCTTTGTTGTGGTTTCTCTTTTTCTCTCATTTTTAGTTTTCTTGAATAGGCAATATGTACACAAGGATATGCAAGGAAAAATAAAACTTTTTCTAACCTCTGTCCCTCAGCTACACACTTTTGTTATTCAGAGGCCAAATCAATTTCTTGTGAATTCATGCAAAGATACTCTAAATTGTATACATGTATTTATAGTAATATATATATATTTTCTTCTAGTCTTCTGTTTCACAAATGAAATTGTACTCTACACTGCATTTCGGAATTATCTTTTTTAATAAAAGACATCTTCAAATTATCACATTCCTGTACCTCTAGAGTTATTTTATTCATTTCTATTGCTACACAGTGCTGGCTTGTATTATAGAACCATCATTGGTTTATCCAGTCTTTTCATTGTTAGACCTTTGGACATTCTCTGCCCCTCATAGCTTGACGCTACAAAATGTGGTAATGAATATTCTTGTATATCTGTCATTTTATACACATGCCAGTGTACATGTAGAAAAGATACATGGCACTATAACCTTGACCAAAGGAGAGACACAATTTTAACTCTGACAGAAACAGCCAAATTGCTCTCCATAGACATTTCAATTTGCTCTCCCAGAAGTTGTGTATGAGAATACATGTTTCCTTAGATAATATATGTGCTATTAAATTATTTGATCTTTCTTAACCTGCCTGGTTAAAAAATATCAGACCTTATTGTAAATGCAATTTACATTTTCTCTTTTATGAATGAGGACTATATATATTTGTTTCAGAGCCATTTGGAATTTCTTTTTGGTGAATGGAGTGAGCTTGTAGCCTGTGGCCATATTTTCTATTAGAATGCCATTCGCTTTTGTCTTAATTGAAAAGCACATCAGTACTTCACCTGCGACATGAATTGTGAATATTAATTCCCACTTTACCACTTTTCTTTTGATATTACATATAGTAGCTTTTTCTGAGCAGATTATTTTTATGCCTTCAAAGTTACTAGATTTTTATGGTTTCTATATTTTAGAAACTCCTAAAAACGTCTTTGCTACACTGAACATTTTTTAAAAGATCTATCACAGTTTGTTCTATGTTTTTTATGTTTCTTTTCTATGTGTTAAAATCTTTGATTCATGAGGCATTTATTTTGATCTGAAGTGTGAGGTAAGAATTTTACTTTATTTTCTTCCATATGGCTATTTAATTTATTGAACAAAATTTATTAAATAATGTGTATTTTCCCTCAGACTTGAAATGCCAAATTTATAATATATTAAAATTCCATATGTATTTGGTTCTATATGTAGACATATTTTCTGATGCATGGATATGTCTGCCTATTAATACATCAATACTCAACTATTCTGACTTTTACATTTTAGCATACCTTAATATCTATGACTATTCACTTTATTCCCCTTCTTCAGAAATTTACAAGTTATTCCTAATTTATTTTTTCACTTGAACTGTAGAATCTTCTTTCATAGTTTCAGAAAAACAGATCTATTTGTATTTTTACTGATATACTAATAAATTTATAGATTAATTTAACCAACAACATGATATAGCTTCCCAATTTTTAAAGTCAAAACTTCTGTTTATTCTTTTTTTTTTTTTTTTTTGAGACGGAGTTTCGCTAGTTACCCAGGCTGGAGTGCAATGGCGCGATCTCGGCTCACCGCAACCTCCGCCTCCTGGGTTCAGGCAATTCTCCTGCCTCAGCCTCCTGAGTAGCTAGGATTACAGGCATGCACCACCATGCCCAGCTAATTTTTTGTATTAGTAGAGACGGGGTTTCACCATGTTGACCAGGATGGTCTCGATATTTTGACCTCGTGATCCACTTGCCTCGGCCTCCCAAAGTGCTGGGATTACAGGCTTGAGCCACCGCGCCCGGCCTAACTTCTGTTTATTCTTAATTGGTATGCTCAGAGCACTATATATACACACATTATGTATAAAAAGTATATAAAGAATATGTATATGTACATATGTTTGTATCCTAACTCCTATATATGTAAATATATGGGAGGGGGTGTATATATATATATATATACACACACACACACATATATGTACCTACATATAAATATATGGGTTAGGATATGCTTATGTACACAAATATATCTGGGTAAAGACTCTGCAGGAGGGACAAAAACACTATTTAAAAAACCCATGATTAATAATCTCAGAGAGTCAAGAGATGTTATTAGATCTATGAAAAAATAGTATGTTATCAAAAGAAACATTCAGATAACAGAAATGAGTTTTTGGAAAGCTATAAAACAGAAGTACAAAACTTTGTAGATATGCACCAGAAAAATTTGAGAAATTCTTAGAAGATAAGGAAAAATCACAGAAATAAAAGAACATTTAAAAAAATCTGAAATGTTAAAAATGGGAATAATAAGTGTTCCAGGAAAAGATGACAGCAGAAATGATGACAAGAGAATACTCAATAATGTATTATAAAACAAATGGCTTTCCATATTAGAAGGATCTTCTAAGGAAAAAACACTATAAATTGTATTTCTAATGCTTTATAATAGATCATCCTAAATAGCAAATTTTTAAAAAGTAATTACTTATTATCTCTCATGGTGTCTATGGGTCAAGAATGCAGAATTAGCTTGATTGAGTGCCTCTGGTTTGGGAAACCTCATGAGGTTGTGGTCAGATGTTGGTCAGGGTTGTAGTCTCCTGAAGCTTTGACTGGGGCTGGAGGATTCACTTCCGAGATGGCTCCCTGCATGGCTAGCAATTTGGTGCTGGTTATTGGCTGAGGACTTTTGCTTCTCTCCATGTAAGTTGGGTGGTCAGGCAATTATCAGTATACTGCTTCTGAAGTAAAAGAGAAATTGCTACATATTTATCTATTAGAGGTTGAATTGTGCCCTCCTCCCTCCAAAAATATGATGTGTTAAACTTCTCACCCCTCATACCTCAGACTGTGATCTTATTTGGACATAGAGTCTTTATAGAGACAAGTTAAAATGAGGTCATTTAGGTGGGCCCTAATTCCAATATGACTGGTGTCCTCATAAAAAGAGAAAATTTATTTATTTACATATGATGGTTTGTTACATAGGTAAACACATGCCATGGGAGTCTGTTGTACATATTATTTCCTCACAGGTATTAAGCCCAGTATCCAATAGTTATCTTTTCTGCTCCTCTCCCTCCTTTCATTCTCCCACCTCAAGTAGATCCTAGTGTCCATTGTCTCTTTCTTTGTAAGTTCTTATCATTTATCTCCCACTTATAAGTGAGACCATGCAGAATTTAATTTTCTGTTCCTGTGTTAGTTTGCTAAGGATATCAGCTGCCAGTTCCATCCATGTTTTCACAAAAGGCATGATCTCATTCTTTTTTATGGCTGCATAGTTTTCCATTGAGTGTATGTACCACATATATCCAGATTATCCAACCAAAGGAGAGACACAATTTTAACTCTGACAGAAACAGTCAAATTGCTCTCCATAGACGTTTTTGTCATTGATAGGCATTTGATAGGCATTTTGGTTGATTTTATGTTTCTGTTATTGTGAACAGTGCTGCAATGAACATTTGCCTGTATGTGTCTTTATGGTACACTTTTTTCTATTCCTTTGCATATATGCCCAGTGATATGGTTTATGTGGATCCTCACCAAAATCTCATCTTGAATTGTAGTTCCCATAATTCCCATGTGTTGTGGTAGGGACCTGGTGGGATATAATTGAATCATGAGGGTGGTTTGCCCTATACTGCTCTCATGTTCTCATGGTAGTGAATAAGTCTCACAAGAACCAATGGTTTTATAAGGGGAAACCCCTGTAAGTCAATTCTCATTCTGTTTGCTGATTGCCACATAAGACATTCTTTTGCTCTTCCTTCATCTTCTACCATGATTGTGCGGTGTCCCCAGCCACATAGAACTGTGAGTCAATTAAACCTCTTTCCTTTATAAATTACCCAGTTTCAGTTGTGTCTTTATCACGAGCATGAATACAAACTAATACAGTAAATTGGTACTGGTAGAGAGGGATGCTGCTGTAAAGATACTGGAAACTGTGGAAGTGAGTTTGGAACTGGGTAACAGTCAGAGTCTGGGACTTTCAGGAGGCTTCAAAAGAAGACAGGAAATGTGGGAAAGTTTGGTATTTCTTAGAGACTTGTAGAGTGGCTTTGACCAAAATGCTGATAATGATATGGACAATGAAATCCATGCTGAGGTGATCTCAGATGGAGATGAGAAACTTGTTGGGAACTGAAGTAAAGGTGACTCTTGCTATGTTTTAGCAAAAAGACTGGCAGCATTTTGCCACTGCTGTAGAGATTTGTGGAACTTTGAGCTTGAAGATGATTCAGGATATCTGGCAGAAGAATTTTCTAAGCAGCAAATCATTCAAGAGGTGGCTTGGGTGCTGTAAAAAGCATTCAGTTTTAAAAGAGAAACAGCATAAAAGTTTGGAAAATTTGCAGCCTGATGATGCAATAAAAAAGGAAAACTCATTTTCTAAGGAAAAATTCAAGCCAGCTGCAGAAATTTGCATAGTAATGAGGATCTCAATGTTAATCCCCAAGATAATGGGGTAAATGTCTCCAGGGCATGTCAGAGGTCTTCAAGGCAGTCCCTCCCATCATAGGCCTGGAGTTCTAGAAGGAAAAAATGGTTTTATGGGCCAGACCCAGGGCCCCCCTGCTGTGTGCAGCCTAGGGACTTGGTGTCCTGTGTCCCAGCTGCTTTAACCATGACTAAAAGGGGCCAAAGTACAGCTCAGGCCATTGCTTCAGAGGGTGCAAGCCCCAAGTCTTGGAAGCTTCCAAATGCTGTTGAGTCTGCAGGTACACAGAATTGAGCTTTGGGAACCTCCACCTAGAATTAAGAGGATGTACAGAAATGCCTGGATGTCCATGCAAAAGTTTGTTGCAGGAACAAGGCCCTCATGGAGAACCTCTGCTAGGATAGTGTATAAGGGAAATGTGGGGTTGAAGACCCCACACAGATTCCCCACTGGGGTATTGCCTGGTGGAACTGTGAGAAGAGGACTACCATCTTCCAGACCCCAGAATGGTAGATCCACTGACAGCTTGTACCATACACCTAAAAAAGCTGCAGACACTTAATGCTAGCCTGTGAAATCAGCTGTTAGGGAGGCTGTAACCTGCAAAGTCACAAGGGCAGAGGTTTCCAAGACCATGGGAATCCACCTCTTGCATGAGTGTGACCTGAATGTGAGACATGGAGTCAAAGGAGATCATTTTGGAACCTTAATATTTAACTGTTCCACTGGATTTCAGACTTGCATGGGGTCTTTAACAGCCTTTTTTGGGCCAATTTCTCCCATTTGGAATGGGTACTTTTACCCAATGCCTGTACTCCCATTGTATCTGGGTATCTGAGAAGTTACTAACTTGCTTTTGATTTTACAGACTCATAGACAGAAGGAACCTGCTTTGTCTCAGATGAGACTTAGGACTGTGCCCTTTTGAGTTAATGCTGAAATGAGTAAAGACTCTGGGGACTGCTGGAAAGGCAAGATTGCTTTTGAATTGCGAGGGCATGAAATTTGGGAGAGGTCAGGGGCAGAATGACATGGTTTGGCTGTGTCCCTACCCAAATCTCATCTTGAATTTTATTTTCCATAATTCCCACATGTTGTGAGAGGGACTCAGTGGGAGATCATTGAATCATGAGGACGGTTTCCCTCATAGTGTTCTCATGATAGTGAATAAGTCTCCGGAGATCTGATGGTTTTATAAGGGGAAACCCCTTTGCTTGACTCTCATTCTCTCTTTGCCAGATGCCATGTAAGATATTCCTTTGCTATTCCTTCATCTTCCACCATGATTGTGAGGCCTCTCGAGCTATGTGAAACTGTGACTCAATTGAACCTCTTTCCTTTATGAATTAGCCAATCTCAGGTATGGCTTTATCAGCAATGTCAGAACAGACTAATACACCCAGTAATGGGATTGCTGGATAGAATAGTAGTTTTTTTTTTTTTTAGTTCTTTGAGGAACTGGTGTACTGCTTTCCACAAAGGTGGAACTAATTTACACTCCATAGAAAGTGTGCATGTTCCCTTTTCTCCGCTACCATGTGAAGTATCTGTTATTTTTTGACTTTTTAGTAATAGCCATTCTGACTGGTGTGAGTGGTTTTGATTTGCATTGAAAGAGAACATTTAAACAAGGAGACAGACATGAACAGAAAGAAGATAATGTGAAAACACAGTGTGAAAATGGAAGACTAGAGTTATGCATCTGCAAACTAAGGAATGCCTCAGCTACTGGTTAGGTCTTGTCCATACCTTTCTTTTAATTCCTAAGCTACTAGGAATTACAAGAAAGGTATGGACAAGACCCTCCTCTAGTGCCTTCAGAGGGAGCATGGTCCTGCTGACACCTTTGTTTCAGATATCTAGCACTGAGGTCTGTGAGACAATAGATTTCTGTTTTTTAAGCCACCTGGTGCTTGGCACTTTGTTACAATTGTCCTAGGAAACAAATATGGCATCCATATCCATAAACCAAAAAAACATGGCACCAAGTAGGCCTTTTTGGATTGGGGAGTGAACTAGTCTGCTCGGGCTGTCAAAACAAAGTACCAGAGGCTTAAACATTAAAAGTTTAAATTTAAATTAGAGATTTATTTCTCTTGGCTGGGAAGTCCAAGATTAAGGTGCCAGCCCTGCTGATCTCTGAATCACCTTTAGGGTCATTCTTCCCTTATCCTGAAGGATAATGCAGGTTTGCAGTTGAATACCTCATTTTTAGACATTTTTACAGCAACACCTTACTTCTGATACCCAAAACTGTATCAATCTGCTCAGCTACCACAACAAAACAGGTATTTTACATTCTACAGGATTGCAGAAGTCCAACTTCCTCCATTCCATCTAGATTTTTTATGTCCTTTAGTCCCAGCTGGCAGTGTTTCTGCTGGTATAGTCCCATATCTATTCCTGGCTGCTGCTGATATATCAGATTAGATCTGCTGTTCACACCCATACCAACCTCCCTATCAAATGGGTGTTCAGACACATTCCTGACACTCTCCTCAGAATACGCTTCCTCATATTTTTGAAATATGAACAGACAGGTAATATTTGAAATCTTTAAGTTCCTGTTTCTTTTTGATCAACAATTCCTTTGTCAATTCAACTGTTACCTCTTGCATTTTATTATAAGTATCCAGGAGGATCCAGGATGTACCTTGAACATTTTACTTAGAAATCTCCTCACATAAATATGCAATTCCACCTTTCACAAATGCTATCTCCCCTAAAGCACTAGAACAAAATGTGGACAAGTCCTCTAGCACTTTGTAACAGTGATCACCTTTTCTTCACTGTCCGATAACAACTTACTCATTTCTGTCTGACCACACCAGAATGCCTTTAACATTCATATATGTACCAACATTCTATTCAGGATCATTCCCTACATATTCTGTAAGAACATGGAGGCTTTTTCTTAGCTCTTCCTTTTCTTCAAACCATCAACAGATTGACTTTAACATATATATTTCTACAAGAAACTCTTCATAACAATCTTAAATTTATTTTTAGCAAGCACCACAAAACTCATCTAGCCTCCCCCCATCACCCAGTTCCAAAGCCACCTCCACATTCTTAGGCATTTTTATAGCAGCACCTTAGTTCTGATACCCAAAACTTTATCAATCTGCTCAGCTACCGTAACAAAATACCACATGCTGTGCTGCTCAAACTATAGAAATGTAATTTTCACAGTTATGGAGACTAGGAAGTTCAAGGTCAAGATGGTGGTGAGGTAGGTTTCATTCTGAGTTCTCTTTGCTTCTGGCTGCCACCATCTTGCTGTGTTCACATGATTTTCTCTTCATGTACATTGCACCAAAAAAAGGCCATAGGAGGACACAGTGAGAAGGTGGCCATCTACAAGCTGGGAACAATACATGACTGGAGAGTCATGGAGGCAAAGATGGACCTATGGGCCCAACAGCACGGACAACCCTGCACCAAGGCTGATCCTGCTATTGGTTCCTCTGAGTGTCTGACTTTTCAGCAAGAGAGATGAACACTGAGCTCCTCTCCTCCCCAGGCCCATTTATGGCACTATTCCTCAGGGAGACCACATGGCCACCTGGTGGCAATTTGATATCAGGTCCCTTCTATCCACAAAAGGCCAGTCATTACTCCATTTCAGGTATAGATTTGTCCTTCTTGCTAGTAGAGGCTTAGCCACTACCACCATCCAGGTGCTTAAAGAATGCCCGGTACATAGGCTTGGAATCCTATAGAGCAAAGCATCTGACCAGGAGACCTACTTTATAGTGAAGGGGATGCAGAAGTAGGCCATGGTCCCTGGGCCCACTGTCATGTATTTTATCATCCAAAGGCCACTGGACTCATAGAATACTTCTGGCTGAACAACTAAAGTACTAGTTCAGAGAAAACACTAGAAAAATATGGAGTGCCATCCTGTAGAAGGCAGTATGTCTATTAAATGAGATATTTTGATATGGCTCTGTGTTTGCACAAAGATAGATGAATGGTTCCAAGACCCAAGGCATGGAGGCAAGAGTGACCCCATTTACCATCCCACTTAAAGATCTCCTAGGGGATTTTCTCCATCCTGTCTCCTGAACTCTGGGCTTTCTAGGTTTGCGTTTTTGGTCTCAAAAAGAACCAATAAACAGCAAAGGTCCTGTTGACTTATAATTTACAGCTACCACCTGGGCACTTTGGAGTCTCTGAGCCCAGAAACCGTCAGGCAATAAAAGGACTTGCTATACTGGTAGGGAGAATTGACCTTGATCAACAGGAACAAACAGGGCTGCTTATACCAATGATGGTAAAGAAGAATATGTGGGGAACCCGGAGGATCTACTTGGGTGACCCTGGTATTCCCTAGTCCCATTGTAACTGCGAATGGATATGTGGACAAACCCTGCACTGAAGGTATTACTATCAAGTGTTGGGATCCTTCAGATGTGAAGGTTTAGGTCACGTTATCAAAGTAGGCCACCAAAATTTGCCAAGATGACAGCTGAGGGTGAGCCGAATTGAGAACTGCCTAGTGGAGGTAGGAGAAGATAAGCACCCATCTCTCATGGTCTGAGACCATGAACAATTGGTGTGAAGTCAACGGCAGCCACAGGGGATATACATCATCCTATTAATCTTCTTCTGAGTTTTCCCTCATGCCAACACCCCATGGTAAGAGCTGTGTATCAGTGTAGGGTACAGTCTGTTTCAATTTGAGCTGGTGTTTCTGAAGGAGGCTTCTTCCAAAAGTCAACATTTGGCAGGAAATAATAACTAATCATTATCCAATCTGATAGAAGCTGTGAATAGCATTTTCATGGTTATAATAATATAAACATATTTAACCATGTTTTGAGTAGGGAAGAATAAAAATATATGAGCACATTTGAGTATATGTGTTGGAGGCTGACACTGGAAATAGAACCAAATATTTATCTTTTATGGGAAAGTCAACAGATAAAGCTAAAGTTGAAAAAGAAAGCAATAAAGTGGTAGACAAAAGGAAAGATAAATAAGAATATTCAGTTCAAAGAATTGAGCGTGACTGCTTCTGGGAAAAGAGAAATAAGGTAGAGATTACTGTTTTAAAAGGAAAAGTAGTCTCCTTGAATATGTGCATGCCTGTCTATGGTTGAAACATGAAAAGAACACAAGCAAATAATATGATCTACTGAGTAATAAGAATAGTTTAGGAGGATTTTACCTCTTCTTAGTTCTTTCCCCATCACGTCTTTATAATAATACAGTTTAGAATTTTCAATTCAGTGTGGTTAGTATTAAATTATAAATGTTAATGTGAGGCCTGGCACGATGGCTCACACCTGTAATCCCAGCACTTTGGGAGGCTATGGCAGGTGGATCACCTGAGGTCAGGAGTTTGTACCAGCCTAACCAATATAGTGAAACCCCGTTTCTACTAAAAATACAAAAATTCGCTGGGCATGGTGGAGGGCACCTGTATCTTCTGTTTTATGTTTAATTTTATATTTGTAATGATTTTTTATCATATCAAATAGCATTTTAGATGTAGCTATATTTAAGTAGTTTTCCTTTCTTACTCTCTTCATTTCTTCTTTCTTGTTCTTTCTCTCTTCTTTCCCCCTTCTCTTATTATTTTTTTTGTTTTGTTTTATTTTGTTTTTTTGAGATGGAGTCGCTCAGGTTGCAATGCAATGACGAGATCTTGGCTCGCTGCAATCTCTGCTTCCTAGGTTCAAGCAATTCTCCTGCCGGAGCCTCCAGAGTAGCTGAGATTACAGGCGTCTGCCACTAAGTCCACTAATTTTTGTACGTTTAGTAGAGAAGGTGTTTCACCATGTTGGCCAGGCTGGTCTTGAACTCCTGACCTTCAGTGATCTACCTCCCTCGGTCTCCCAAAGTGCTGGTATTACAGGGTGTGAGCCACCTCGCCCGACCTCATTTTCTCTTTTCTTCTTCCCTCTCTCCTGGTTTCTTTTCCTTTATTCCTCCCTTCCTTCCTCACTTCTTTCCGTCGTTTTTTCCCTCCCTCTCTTGATTTCTCTCTCCCTCCCTCTCTTCCCTCTCTTCCTCTACCTTCTTTCCTCTCTCTCTCTCCCTCTCTTCCTTTCTTTTCTCCCTCCCTGTTTTTTTTCTTTTCTTTTCTTTCTTTGTTTCATTTCTAAACTTAATTTTGTCATTCTCAAGTTCCTTACTTTGATGTATTTCTTCACAGCTGGACTAAACCTTGAATATTTTTAATAGCACAGTCAGAAAAAGCAAATGGGTACTTGTACCCCGTGATGAAATTCCAGAGACAGCATTATACAAGGAGTCAAACAGTGTTATAGCATAAAAAGTGCCATATTTTAAGTAAGTGACAATACTCTGCTCTGAAAATTGGTTTTGGATGACTTGAAACTTGTGTTCAGTGATGAGAAAGGCACTGATGTTGACTATACATTTAAACAATTGCAATAAAATAGGTTCACAAAATATGAGTTAAAATAACAATTTTTAAAACTTAAATACCACTTTATTTAAAACGTTATCTTACACAAGAGTTCATGTCATATTATTAGGAGAATGCGTTTGCATATTTTAAACATACCTATGAAAATGTATAATATCAAATTTGCCAAAAATTTCTTTTTGCATATTCTTATTGAAGAAAATGGTATCAGTCTTTGTTTAGGAAAATAAGATATTGACTATTCAATTTCAAATGACCCAATGAGTTACAGTCTTACCTATGCAAAAAGTTTAAGCTCAGTGTCACACAGCTAGGACAGAGCGAAGGAGGGATGTGAATCCATTTATAACTTACACCCAGGACTCTCCTAAGACACCTTAGAATTAGCTATACCAATGCCTCCCTTTAGGGAACTAATTTTAAAATCTGAGCTAAGGATGGGAAAGGCCAGGTAAACAGGGGTTTATGTTTACCAAACAGAAATGTACAACCTAATAGTACATTCTTAGGTTGAAGGTTATGCCTAAGAGAATAATTTCTGTTGTTTATAAGCCACCCATTCTTCATCCTTTGTTATAGCATCCTGGACTAAGACAATGGTGAAATACACAAATCTGTGGACAGATGGTACCTACCCTGAAATTTTGTTGTAAAGTATTCCTTGCCAAGGCCGCCACCCATGTGAAAGATCGTCTCTCCTGAAATTGCTTAGAAATCTCCTGCTCCTCCATTGAGGCTCTCTAATGTTTCTACCCTCTGGAATGCCTTCCCTGACCTATCTATTCCTGCCTCTGAGCTCCCTTGCACACAAGTCTATCCTTCTGCTCCTTTTCCACCATTCAGTAATTTATATGTCAATAGAAATTATTGACATATAAATTATGTCAATATAAATTATCCTCCTCTTCATTCAGTGATTTATATGTCAATTCTTTATTTGAATGTCTGGGTCCACAATGTACTGCTAAATCCTTGAGGGCAGTGTTTATGTTTTTTAAAGGTATTTCTCTGCATAGCCTGGTGAAGTATCTGGAACATGATATGTAACCAATAGTGGAGAGCTGTGATTTGAACCTAGCTCTGATTATTACATGAATGAATAACAAATGAATGACAAACAGATTCCCTTGCAAGTCTACATGGGCAATGGGGTTTGGGTGTACATTTGACATGAGTTTTTCTGTTTTTATTTTTTATCCTGGAGAAAATTTTGTGATATTACACCAAACAGTAGATTATGTTTTAAAACTCAGAACATAATTTGATAAATAATTATCTATCACTTTCTAACTAGTTTTCCAGAGAGAGTTGTTTCTTATCATCTCAGATACTTGAACCTTGCATTGAGAACATGAGGTGTTGAGATACGCTATTAGGTTGTGTCATAAAGGATGAGAAGTGTATGGTTATGTGAGTGGGGTGGTGGGTGCACACCCTTCTGTTACTTGCCCCATGATACACTTACAAAAATTTCAACTGCCTTTAATTTGAAAGTTCTTAAAATTATAGAACCAACTTTCCTGTTAGACATCTTGACATGTTTGAGTAAAAAAAAGTAATTGTGTTAAAATAATTTTAGAAAATGAGTCCCAGTCTTTGACTCCATGGCGGTGGATATTCTGAATTGTCGGGGCATTGTAAGTGCTATCAATTGTACTTTGATCAATCAATCTGAAGGAGAAGACACAGGGTTTACTTTGGAGACTGCATTTTAGAAGTGCTGCCTGCTTAGATATTTGTTAACCAATGGAGGTGTAACCTGATACTCCCTTCAGAACTGCTGTTCTTCTCATGAGTAGTCATTTCTCTTCATGTTGCAGAAACAGAACCACAGACTCTCAAGAGTTTGTTCTAGGAAGTTATTCAGCTCTACAGCAAACTAATATTTCTCTGCTCTCCTACGGAGACATTTCAAATATGCTTTTCATCCCTCACACCTAATTTACGCAAAGAATCTCTTGCCCTGGGGGCTGTTCTGCTTTTTAATGAATTCACTTTGATGACAACTAAATGTGGCAGGTGTTTCAGGAAGCAGTTCAACCAGGGATAGTTTAACTTTAAAATTCTCTCACATGTGTAATATCTCTGAACCTAATATTTTGGTTGAAATGTGTACATTTGGTTTGCTTTTTCATTTCTTTCCTTATGAAGCATTATATCTGAACTTATTATGGACTTCATTGTTGGGCTGGGAGTTAAGAAATCTTTAGGTTGACTCTACCTCAAAATAGCCATTTACCCCAGCATATGTCACTGAGTAAACTTTAAAGAGTGACAAATTTCAAATCTGTGAAATGAGTTTTCGCAGTGAGGAGAAAGAGTTGGATGAGATAATCTCTCCATGGCTTCAGATATCACCTCATTGCTAAGGATTCACATATACGGATCCTCAGTGCAGATTTTGAAACATAAATGGACGTCTTCATTCGGAGATTCCTCAGATGTCTCAAGGCCAACAGGCAAATATGAGTCAAGCAGGCATCTTAACAGTTTTCCTGTGTTCTCTGTGGCTGTGAATAATGTCATCATCTCAATTAATGGGAAAGACACCTAGACCTTACCCCTGGTGTGATAACTACATTAGCTACCACGTAGAAGTCTGAGCAGGCATTTGCCCTGAAGTTCTCATTCATGGCTCATGTGTTTGATTTGCCCTCTTGAATTTAAAACTGGACCATTGTTTAATAAAGACAATATATTTATATTTATTGCTATATTTTACCTTGGAATAGCTAAACATTTTGCAGTTAAGAGATCGTGAGATTGAAGTAAGATATAAAAAGGACATAATATAAAGAAACAAGAGAGGCAAAACGGAAGTAGAAAGCTCTCTTCTGAGTTAGGTGTTATACAGCGTAAGGGGAATTAAAAGACAAGGGATCAGATGCCTACATATTGCCTCCACTTCTCTCTTTTCAGGGGAGGCTTATTCTCCACTCACTGTGGCATAGCCACGTTCTAGCCATGCCTTTACCAAAACAACAATGTATTCCTATGATGTATGGGATGCAGTTTACATCCAGCTGAAGACAGTATCTAGATGGGTTTAATGGCCTTCCAGAACCTTTAATCCCAAGGTGATATAAAAAAGCACAAAAATGCTGAGGGAACTGGTATACAAATAGAGGGCTGAGGTTGGGTTAAGGTGCTCACAGGGGTAGGGACTTTGAGGGTCTAGGACCAGAAGTCATAGCAGAGACGTTAGCAGTAAGTGGAATGTGAACACAGTCAAGCAGGGATTTTTTTCTTTTTGTCTGGTTATTTTATATTTCCAGAAACTAGAACACTGCCTGGTAAATACTTGATACCCAATAAATATTTATTGAATACATAGGTGGGCAAGATACCTAAGAAAATCAGAGGAGATCAACTGTACTTCAGTCGACATTATCACAGGATGTCCAGAAACAAGGCAGCGTGAGGGATATCTCTGGGAGATAAGAGAAGTTTCTGATGACAACACAAGAGCCCAAAAGCTGAAGCCAGTTTGGTATGTAAATTCTCTCCCCCATCTTAAAATGTAGTTCTTAAGTTAAGGCAAGGGAATGAAGAACAAATCCAGAATTATTTCTGCTTGAACTGCTAGAAGAGCTTTGTAAAAAAAAAAAAAGAGAGAGAGAGAAGGCCACACATTATCTTTAACTGACTATTTTAATTCTTTTTTCTCCTATCGCTAGCAATGGAGACTTGACAGAATGTGAAATCAGTTACAGAAAAGAAAGTTGTAACGTCAACTTTGACCTCACTACAACTGCTGTCATTGTCTGCTTCTTCTTTGCTTCCAGTTTTACTCCTTTGTAAAATTCTTTAATGGATCCACGTTACATGGCAGAAAGTTTAGCATTCAAACCCCACATGGCTTCATTGTCTTCAATTTTATCTTTTGTCTCCTCTGTATCTCTTCTGCATTCTGCATTTTGAGGTCACTACATAAGGCACATGACCCAGGGGAGAGTGACTGCCAATATCTGATCTGGTTAGGGGCACCCTATTCTGATTTACATCAGAGTGTTCTATGGGCTCGTGATGGTCAGGTCCCCATTGCCAGCACCTACACGTCGGCATACGTGTGTGTACATGTGCAAACATACACACACACTCTTTAATTCATGCACACACTCAATCTCAAGTCATCTGTTACTATTTGCAGTTACTTCTAGAACATCATGACTCTAGGACATTATGACTACCTGATATTAATGAAACTTATCAATATTTTCTAGACCTGAGATAAGTTAAATTAAGTTCCAATGTAATGAGGTGATACAGTAGACAGGCCATGAACTACATTTTGGTTCCAACCTTCATTTCAGCCACACACTAGCTATGCAAATTTGGGAAAGTAACTGGATACAGTTGACTTCAATTTCCTCTTTTATTTTAAGGAAAATAATGCCTATCTTTAATCTTTAAATGGTGGTTATAAGTTTAAAAACTGCTAATGTACGTGTCTCTTTTTTGGAGATTGTAATGCAATATTGTTTCTTGGGACAATGTGTTCTGGGAAGTTCCCTGGCCCTCTTTCATTTCTCCTTCAAATCAGAAGCAGAAAAATAAATCCTATTATAAAAAATTTGGTGGATATCGATTGGAAGAATAAAATAAGAATTGTAATCATTGCTAAGATTGCCTCTCATTTTGTAATGAAACATGATTCTGTGAAGTTGTAGTTAACTAACTGTCAAATGAAAGTTCTTTCATTAAAATGCTATTTTAGTTCAATCAAGCAAAGATAAACTCATACTTCTATTACTATTACAGAATACAGCTATTAGTGTTTTTTGTGTTTACGCCATTTTCTTTGGCTGGAGGAGTTTCTGCTATTCTTTATTCAGACTTCCTACATTAGAACAATTTAGCCCCGATTCTTTGTGCTAATGAAAAATTACACCTTTCCATATATAATGCATATTATAAATAATTCTGCAGTATAATATGTGTGTTTGTTTATGTATAATTGTAATCTGTTTTTAAAATAGAACAATGTGTTAAAGGAATAAAAAAGCATATGTATTGCTTTGCCTTGACGCTGAGTTTGGTGAAACACAGAGTGCTTTTGAACCAGAGCTAAATATAGGTCTTAGGCACTAAAACAACGAGTGAGTCTGGTCAAATAACTTAAACTTTCTGAGGCTCAGTTTGCCTATCCATGATATTAATGCTAAAATGCCTCAACTTTCTTATCTTTTACTTGTAGTGATGTGAAAAATAATCAGATATGTAAAATAAAGCACTTTAATACTGGAATGCACAGTAACAGATTAAACAAAGATTATTATGAAGCCCAGATCTTTGGGGCAGGCTACTGGGCTCATATGATGTGTCTACGAATTAATAACTGGATAGCTTTAGGTTGGAGAGCACTCAACCTTCTTTCGTTTTTTTTAAGCCACGCTTAAAATGTATTTTATTGAAGTAAAATTTATGTAACATAAAATTAACCATTTTAAAGTGCATAGTTCTATAGCCTCATTTGTATAACGGGGGGAAAGCATGTGCTTTAAAGAGTTGTTTGGAGGCATCCAAGGGTGACCTTTCTTATTACTTTCTTTTTTTTTTTTGAAACGGAGTTTCGCTCTTGTTACCCAGGCTGGAGTGCAATGGCGGGATCTTGGCTCACCGCAACCTCCGCCTCCTGGGTTCAGGCAATTCTCCTGCCTCAGCCTCCTGAGTAGCTGGGATTACAGGCATGCACCACCATGCCCAGCTAATTTTTTGTATTAGTAGAGACGGGGTTTTACCATGTTGACCAGGATGGTCTCGATCTCTTGACCTCGTGATCCACCCGCCTCGGCCTCCCAAAGTGCTGGGATTACAGGCTTGAGGCACCGCGCCCGGCAGTTTTTTTTTTTTTTTTTTTGAGACAGAGTTTCACTTTTGTTGCCCAGGCTAGAGTGCAATGGCACGATCTTGGTTCAACGCAAACTTTGCCTCCCAGTTTCAAGCAGTTCTCCTGCTTCAGCATCCCGAGTAGCTGGGATTACAGGCGTGCGCCACTAAGCCTAGCTAATTTTGTATTTTTAGTAGAGTCGGGGTTTCTCCATGTTTGTCAGGCTGATCCACAAGTTATCAAAATTCAAGCACAGGTACCTCATTTCTTAAAAACAAAACAAAGAAATAAATATTAAAACTATGATAGAAAGCAAGTTACGGCAATTGCTAATATTTGAGTGTCTGACATTTCTAAAACTCATATGCCAGACACCCAAATATTAGTAATCCCTGGGCTCTCCCCATAACGATGCCTCCGAATTCAAACAAATCAAGCTTTATTTTTTTTTTCTGGAAAAGTTAGTTGAATACATTCTTACTTGTAATTACTAGAACTTGCTTTCTATCATAGTTTTAATATTTATTCTTTGTTTTGTTTCCAAGAAATGAGGAAGCTGTGCTTGAATTTTGATAACCACCCCTTGCAGTCATCTTTCTTCCTCTTTCCACATTTCCTTGGCAAATGAGTAAGTGGAGATGAGTCAAAGGCTCTCTAAAAGTCACATAATAGTATACTTTCCCAGGACATGCCTTTATTAAAAATGCAACACAATTCTTTGCCTTTATTTTTATTATTTTATTTTGTTCTATTGAGGGGGAATTTAGGGGCTAGAAAAAATCTGATGAAATAATGGACATGATAGAAAACACATTCATTACTAATCCATCACAACTTTTCTCTGTACTCCTTGCTGACAAGTATAGAGCAATAGCTTCACCTGCAGAGTAATAATAAATATCTTCAAAAGAGTCTGCTTCTTTGTTTTTAAAGCGCATAAATAGAAAATCTGTTTTATTGCAGCTCTGTGGAGTTAGCACCATTTCTACCTCATGTCTTTGTCTTCTTTCTCATTCTTTATGCTCCTTTAAAGTTTCAATTTTTTGAATATATCATACATGAACATATATACAAATATTCATGCATATACATATGTATAAAATATGTGTGTATATACATACTTACATATACATACTGATATATGTGTCTATACATTATGCACATATGTATCTGTATCTCCATCTCTGTCTCTAATCTCTCTATAATCTATGTATCTATCTCTACCTCTATCTCTCTATCATCTATCTATTATCTGTCCACTCTGAGAACCACTGCTCAATGTAATTCATGATCTCAACACAAAATTCTAAAGTTTCAGATTTGGGAGCAACTATTGGTAGCTGACATTTTTCTTTTCATAAATCTCCTTTTCAAAATTTCTGAACATGGCCCAAGAAGGACTCTACTTCTTTTTTTTTTTTCCACAGAACAGTCTTTATTGATTATATTTAAAAATTATTTGCATATCTAATTATACATTGAATTGTAAATTAGTATTATACATGAAACTCCTTTTGGAAAGCAATTCCTTGTAGCACTATAGAACATCTAATTACTTTGCAAAAGGTATCCATTTTTGCTATTGATAAAGAAAACAGTTAACGATATTACCGTAAATATCAGGAAGGCTACAAAAAGTAAGATTTCTTTTTTGTCTTCAAAGTGTTTTTCATGCAGTGAAGCACTTGCTATGTTGAACTGAATGCACTACTGGAGAATGTCCTAGGTACAAGATGCTTTCACATAGTGCGGACATTACCAATAGTCGTGTCAAATAGCAGTTGGTGTCTTTTCATTTTATGTATATATATCATATAAATCTGATTTTTTTAATTGTCTTGAATGGTTTTCTGGAGAGACAGCATTGGTAAGTGGCACACGATGGTATCCCATTCATGAGAAGGTTTCATGATTCCTTTGAGTCTTTGGTTTGAAAAGGCTAGTCTTGTCTCTCAAGAGGACTCTGTATTTATATATTTGAGTCCTTGAAGACTTAATAGGTAGACAAGATTGAAAGCCTAACTTAGGAGTATGCACCTGTAACAATAGCTGAGTCTTGGCCAGTCCCAGCAGCCATACTTCAACCAGTCATACACTGCTGAGTGTTCAAACTGTGTTCAAATAAGGCAAATGCTGAACTGTAACCTGCAGTTGTTTTTATACCTTGCCTCTGATTTCTATATGTCACTTCCCTTTTTGTGTGTGTGTGTGTATGAATTTGTTCTGACCATGAAACATTTCTGGAGTCTCTCTGAATCTGCTGTGATTTTGGAGGCTACCAAATTTGCGAATTGTTCATTGCTCAATTAAACTCCTTTAAATTTAATTCAGCTGAAGTTTCTCTAAAACAGCTCCCTGGTTGGCACAAGCCCTGCTTTATTCCCAGACACCTTGTCAAACGACTGTGAATTGTGTGCTATGAAATTTCCTTTTCAATTTTTCCTTGTTTGAAGATTTACAACATCTGAGTCCAAACTATCCATGGAAAGAAGCAAGATGAACCTAGAAATTTCCAGAGCCAGAGGGATACATAGAGGCTATTTAAGTTCTCTTCAGAGTTCAGAGGAACTAGAGGCATGGAAATAAGGACCCCGGAGATGTTCAGAGATGTGGCCAATATACAATATGCAGAATCCTAGAGTTTCAATCCAGTGTTGACAACAACAATTACTTTTTTTAAGACTTTTTTCCTATAATTTTGCTGATAATAGAAATTAAGAATATTTTCTAAAATGAAAATATTTGCAAAAGATGACAACTGCCAATATGGATATTTAATCAATTATTGTCCCAAATGTCATTCAATGTATTTCTTAGTAGGAAGATTCACTTATTAGTTACGTGATCCAATGATCATCAGTCCATCCAGCCTGCCACCCACTAAATAACACTTATTTGAACAGTAACTTATTTACCAGGAGTACAATTCTGTGCTAGACTTGAGAATGAACATAATGATAAAGGCCTAGTCCATGACTTTGAGGTCTTTACAGCATACTAGAGGCTATAATATAATCATAGAATGGGCTATAGTTCAAGGTAAAATGCAGTGAGTATCTTGAGAGTCGTGAGCAGGGCACAGATAATTACCATTGAGGTATGGAGAAAGGGAAGTTACTTCAACTGAGACTCAAGCTGAGGAGAGAAGAAGGCTAATGGAGAAGACAATTCTGAGAAAGAAATTGAGTAAATATTCAGATATAGGACAAATAATGAAGATTGAGGAATTAATTTTACTGAAAGATTTCATGTATGAAGAAGGTAATAAGAGGTAAAGGTGGCCAAGTAGCATGGGAACTGATCTTGAAGAGCACTGAATATTAAAATATGGAGTTTGGTTGTGAAGCAGTGGGGAGTCATTGAATGTTCCGTGCATAAAATCTTGGGGAGGAAAATGAGTCAATGGAAACTACTTTCTGGATTGTGGGGAGTGTTACATGAGCTAAGCATGGACTTTTAAACAAATGTTGAGAAATGAAGAGTTTAATAAGGTTGGTATAATGATACGTATATACACACATACAAAAACATTGCAGTGACTAGAATGGGTTGTTTGCGATACAGTTAATCAGAATGATCATGGTGGAAGCCAGGTTAAAGTAAGATGTAAAACAGTGACTAAATGGGTCTGTAATAGTAGATAAAAAAATCTTGATAAATGTTTTAAGAAATTTGCTAGTATTTCCATGTTAGAATCTGCCATGGTAGCTACCACATAGTAAATATTCAATTAGTATTTGTGAAATGAGTAAGATAAAGATGCATAAACTTGATAAGCTACATGTTTTCTTATTGTGGAATTAGCTATATCTACACTTACCACATACATAAAACCAGCCATCTGGTTCACTAAGGAAGAAAAAAAGAAACTAATCTGCATGCTGGACAATTTCAAAATGTGTATCTAAATTTGGAAATATTTGTAGAAATTCTTGAAAATCAGTACATTGAAGATAAAAAAGTAAGATTACCTGAGTTTTAATATATGCTCTTCCTTAGGCAAGTTCTCCAATCTCTCTGCACCTCAGCTGCCTTTATTCTGTAGAATGGAGATAATTAACTAGGTAGCTCATAGTGATCAATGAAAATTAGGAATTAATACATGAAAAGTGCTTGAAATAGGCTTTGACACATAGTTCCCACTATATTAATGTTTGGTCATTATTATTTTTGTTACCCAAGAACCTATTTTGTAGGACTGTGTAATCTGTATAAAATTTGAATTTCATCTTAAAATTTACAAACCATGTTGACACATAATATCTTTATTTATTCTTACATCTCTCCCACTTCTTTCCTGTTGTCAGTAAGGATGATAAAACTGAATATCAAACTCAGATCTTCTGGCAAATAAATGTTTATTTCTAAATTGTCACTATGCAGCAGATATTATTTAAGAACTTTATAGAAATAATGTCATTTAATTGCTATTAAGCAAGAGTAGGAAACAGAGGATCAGAGAGGTTAAATGTCTTACCTAAAGCCATATAGCTAGCAAGTCATTGGAGAAAGAATTTGAAGTTGGTCCTTATGTCTTCAAAGCCTATACATTTAGTCATCAGACAGAATGCCCTAATGTGAAGTGGAAGGAAAGAGCAGTCACTTGGTAAAGTTGGAAGGAAGGCATCTGTAAGTGTGCCCAGTGAATCAATGAACCAAGTCTTTTTAACCTCCCCAGGATCTCAATTATGAATGCTGCTGTGGGCTGATGCCTTTCCAAGTTCTAACACATGAGAGCTAAATTCTTCCCTCTGTCTTAATTTCTGAAGCCCACCTCTTTGACTTTACCGGTCTTGCCCTGCCTTGGGTCTGAGTAAACAATCACAGCCATAAACCCTTTGTGAAGGTGTAGAGAAGAGCTGTTTCTCATCAGGTCACTGTAGGCAGCCTGGGCTGCCAACTTCCCATCGAAGCCTCATAAACCCTTTTATGAGGCCCATAAAATGCTGCCTACTCCTGTTAAAGAAAAGGACAGCCATCAGATCCAACTCATGCTGGCTTCAATTACTTCATTTCCATACATAAGACTTTTTGGAAAACCAAAAGCAAGCCATAGCTTAATAATAAATTGGCCTTTGTGTTTCTCTAGTGCTCCTTTACTAGGTCTCCCACACCCCACACCCTATGCTTCACAGTGGTGTTTGATGACTCTGGAAAGCAATTCTGGGTGGCAGAGTCAGCAGCAAGAACTGCTGGGTACCGTGGCTTCCATTCAGAGGTGGAAGAATATTGGCTACAAAGTGGATTCTCTCTTTTTCTCATGGACATTCAAAAAGAAGGAAACTTGCCTACAAGTTCTCACAGCTTCTTCACTGTAGCTGGACATAGAAACTCTCCTATTTGCATCCATGCTTCTGATATGGATTGTGGTTGCCAAAGGAATGATAACCCCCTTGTTGATTAGCTTCGTGGAGCATTCCAATCTCCAAGGTTCTCTTACCAAACTGACTCACATATTGATTAATTTCCTCTACTTTGTTATAAAGAACCAGACAATTTTAGAATTCAAGGGATGAGAATAAAATTGGAAGACAATTTGTAGGTATAGGTAATCTAATTCTCCAGTTAATATTTTTATCTCACTACAGCATAAACTACTTTAGGGACAGGCATTGCTTCTATTTCTTTATCTACAAGTGTTTAGTGTTAAACCTGATACATATAGAAAGTACAAAACTGTTCAATAAAGATGTAATTATGATTACATGCATCAGCCACTATATGCTAAGTTACACTGTGGTAACAAACAGTACTAGAGGATTACTTCTCATTCTTGCTACAAGAGGATCTCAAATTGGTTGTTCCTTAACACATTTACTCTGAGATCCAGACATATAAAGCACACTTTTTCTGTAAAATTCCCAGTCTCTTGGCAGAAGGAAACTAGGACAGTTATGTGAACCACATGCTGGTTTGAAAGTTTTTGCTTGAAAGTGAGATACCTCATGTACACTCTCATTTCATTTGCCAATTAGCATGAAGACTAGGTGTGACTTCAAGGGGATGATGAATTATAACTCCCTCCCACAATACCACTTTCTTACTATCTTTTATATTTTGTTAGAGTTTAATATTTATTTGAACCAAATATCCCAAAGATAAAATTTAGTGAACACAATTTTATTGTAATTTCAAACAGGTACAACTAATCTGAAACAGGTATATTTTGGGAATTTGAAGTGAACAAGAAAACAACCAACGTTGATAATTTAGAATAAAAAATCTTCAATGAGGTTATGTTTCGTGTTTAACATCCCAATACAAGGCATCTACAGTCTTGTATGAGAAGCGTCAACTCTCAGAACAGTGATGCCTGTAATACTGGAAAAATCTGAAATCATTAAAATCAGACTTTTATTGTCAACAGCTTGTAGTTACTAAGACAACGTAAGGACTTGATATATTTTAGAAATATTTTCAACAAAAAGTAATTGAAACAAACTAAGTTAACTAAAATTATAAAAACTTGTTGATGGATATACAATATAAAAGATGTAGATCAGTAACATAAGGTACAGAAGAGGAGAGGTAAAATGTAGGGATTTGTGTTTAACTGAAGTTAAATTATTATCAACTTAAAAAATTATGTATAAGATATTTTATGTAAGCCCCATGATAACCACAAAGAGTAAGCTTCTAGTAGATACACAAAAGGTAAAGAGAAAGAAATCAAAGCATATCACTGCAAAAATTTAACAGCTTACAAAGGAAAACAACAAGATTGGAAAAAGGATCAAAGGAACAACTAAACAGCCAGTAAGCAATTAACAAAATAGCAGTAGTAAGCCCTCTTTATTAATAGTTACTTTAAATATAAATAGAATAAATTCTCAACTAAAAAAAAAAAACCAGAATAACTGAATGGATCTAAAAAAATATCCAGCAATATGCTGTTGCTATGATTTGAATAATAGTATCCTCTTCAAAATATTTGTTGAAACTTAATCTGCAATGTGACAGTTCTAAGAGATGTGCCTGTTAGGAGGTGATTAAGTTATGAGGATTCCACTCACATGAATGGGGTTAGCACCCTTAAAAAAGGGCTTGAGATTGAAAGTTGAAGGAAGTACTTTCTTGTTTTCTAACTCCTTCTATTAAATGAGGACATTTCCTTTTCTCCAGAAAATGTACCAACATAGTGTCATCTTGGAAGTAAAGAGCAACCCTCTTCAGGCACCAATCCTACCTACACCTTGATCTTGAATTTTTCCAGATTACAGAACCATCAAAAATAATTTCCTATCATTTTAAATAAATTACCCAGGATCTGATATTTTGTTATGGTGGCATAAACAAACTACTCAATGCCTATTCATTATAGCCTTAAGGACACACATAGAATGAAAATAAAGGGATGAAAAAAAGTATTTCATGCAAATGGTAGCTAAAACAGACTAGGAATGGTTATACTTATATTAGACAAAATAGTCATTCAGTCAAAATCTGTCACTAGAGAAAAAGAAGGTCACTGTATCATGCTATAGGGATCAATCAATCAAGGGGATATAACAATTGTAAATCTGTATGCACCCAACATTGGAGAATCAAAATATATAAAGCAAACGTTAACAGAACTAAAGAGAGAAACAGGAACCCAAAAGTAGTAGGAAACTTCAACACCACATATTTAACAATGTACAAGTTATTTACACAAAAAAATCAGTATGAAAACATTTGACTTGAATTAGATTTTAGATCAACAGACCTGACAAACACATACAGAGCATTCTATTTAACATTAGCAGAATAACATTCTTCTCAATTGCACAGGGATCATTATCCATAGTAGAGAATATGTTGGATCAAACAAGTCTTAATAGTTTGTTTTGTTTAAGATGGAGTATCGCTCTGTCACCAGGCTGGAGTGTAGTGGCATGATCTCCACTCACTGCAACCTCCGCCTCCCAGTTTCAAGTGATTCTCTTAATGTAGGCATTTATAATTATAAACTTTCTTCTTAGCACTGCTTTTGCAGCACGTCATGAGTTTGGGTATGTTGAGTCTCTGTTTTGTCTCAGGATACTTTCTGATTTCCCTTTTGGCTTCTTCCTTGACCCATTAGCTGTTCAGGAATGTGTTGTTTTGATTTCTACATATTCCTATACTTTTCAAAATTCCATACATTATTGATTTCTATACAATTTCTGTCAGAAAAGATTTCTATGTTTTTAAATTTGAAAAGACTTGGGCTGGGTGTGGTGGCTCACACCTGTAATCCCAGCATTTTGGGAGACTGAGGTGTGTGGAATATGAGGTCAAGAGATCAAGACCATCCTGGCCAACAGGGTGAAACCCCGTCTTTACTAAACATACAAAAATTAGCTGGGTATGGTGGCATACACTTGTAATCCAAGCTACTCAGGAGGCTGAGGCAGGGGAATCTCTTGAACCTGGGAGGCAGAGGTTCCATGAGCAGAGATGGCACCACTGCACTCCAGCCTAGGCGACAGAAAAACTAGAAAAAGAGCAGTTAGCAGTCAGGAAATAATAATGATCAGAATAACAACAGACAAAATGCAAACTAGTAAGACAATAGAAAAGACCAAGAAAACTAAGAGTTTTCTTTTTTAAGATTAATAAAATTGACAAACCTTTAGCTAGACTAAGCAAGAGAAAAGAGAGGACTCAAATAAAACTACAAATGAAAGAGGAGACATTTTAGCTGATTCTACAGAAATGCAAAGAATTGAGAATATTATGCCAAGAAATAGGATAACTTAGAAGAAATAGATAAATTTCTAGAAACATATCATCTACCCAAACTGAGTCATAAAAAGTAGAAAATCTGAACAGACTAACAATGAATGAGAAGATTGAATGAGTAATCAGAAACCTCCGTATGACAACAACAAAAACCCAGGACTAAATGGCTTCATGAATGATTTCTACTTCGCATCTAAAGAATTAATGTCAATTCTTCTCAAACTCTTCCAAAAAATTGAAGATGAGAGAACACTTCCAAATACATTTTCTGAGGCCAGAATTATCCTTGTACCAAAGCCAGATAATGGTGCTACAGGAAAAGAAAATGCAGTCCAATAACTCTGGTGAACATAAATGCAAAAAAAAAATCATCAACAAAGTACTAGTAAAACTGAACTCAACAGCACATCAAAAAGATCATACACCATGACAAAGTGGGATTTAGAGAACCTTTTAAAAGTATTCTTCCACAAATTATATTTTTAGGATTTTTTTTGTCCATCCAGAAGACACTATTCAGAAATAATAAATACCTTTATTTGTAATCAATGGAAACCTCTGGTTAGCATGATAATCTGGATGACTGTGGTCTGTGGACTAAGTCAGAAAACCTGCGTTACTAAGTGAGAGGAAGACCTGTTGGAAGCACAGTAATATGGTTAAGTTATTTTTCCCTCATATTTATTGAGCATTCATTATGTGCTTTTTGGTAGACAGGATTTTAAGTCTTCCCCTCACTCCTCTTTCACCCCTGCCAAAGATGATCTGGTCTAGTTCCTGGAACCCGTAAATATGCTGAGACATCACTCCTGTGAATGATAATATGCTTTAGGGCACAAGTGACTTTAAAGTAGGAAGTTTATCCTGGCTTATCCAGGTGGGCTCAATGTTTTTACAAGAGCTCTTAAACACACAGAGCTTTCTCTGGCTGGTGGTAAGTGTAGAAGTCAGAGAGATACAAAGTATGAGGGAGATGTGATGTTTCATTGCTGGGTCAAAGACAAGAGCTCCCATCCATAGGAGCTGAGATAGGGCTCAGTTACAAGCCTGTAAGAAAAAGACCTCAGTCCTTAAACTACAAGGAACTGAAATCTGCTCATAATAGGATAGCAGGATTGAGAGAATAATCTCAGGAGTAAATTCTTTCTGACAGTTCTCAGAGAAGAGCCCCATTCGGCCAATACCTAGATGTCAGTCTTGTGATATTCTCAGCATAGATTTGGGTGTCTTAGGATTTAGGGAACTATAAGCTATGAATTTGTGCCAATTTGTAATTTAGAAATAGAAAACTATGGGAACCCAATTTCTGCATTTATGTAGTTCATATGATAAAGAAGGATACTTAGTAAGTAGTAGTTGCTTCATGAATATTTTTTAGTAAGTGAATGAATAAATTATTTGTTTACTTCACTATTATTAACAATTTCTAACTCATAATTTTTTGTGTGCAGACATTGTTATAAGTGCTTTATATGCATTTAACCATTTAATCATCAAAACCCCATGTAGTAGGTAACTATTATTATTTCTATGTTAAAGACAAAGACACGGGCATAGGGAGGTTGACAACTTGTTGAACGTTGCAAGAGTAATGAATTCAGAGTTGAAATTTAAGCCTAGATGTCTAGCTTTAGATTCTGAAATATAACCAACTGCTCTAAGTTGCTTATTGACTATAATGAGGGATAAAAAAGAGACATAGTGAGTGTCATGTAAGAAGAGATGACCTAGGAGGCACAGGAAAAGCTTTTGTGAAGATACGAAATTTAGGCTAAGTTTTAAAGGGTGGATAGTAATTAGCAAAAAAAGGCTGCAAAAATGTTTTAAAAGGAAGAACGTGGGGCAATTCTAGTGAAAAGCATGGAAGACTGACATTTCTCTTAGTCAGTGCATACTAGCTATGTATTGTTTTCTTCGAACTTTAATACTGAGAAAAGTTTAAGGAAATTCAACGATCTGGTTATCCCAGATTAGCAACGGCTAATGATGACAATAGATTACTGGTTTCTTAACCATAAAAAAAGGAAAAAACAAAATGAATCAAATCAAAACACTTTTTATTGTTTTAGACCTGGATTTGGAAAAACTACAGTCTTTGGGCCAAAACTGGCTGACTCAAGATTTTTGTAAATGAAGTTTTATTGGAACACAGCAACAATCATTTATTTACCTATAGTCTGTGTCTGCTTCCACACAACAAGAACAGATAAGTAGCTGTGGCAGAGAGCATATGACCTGCAAAGCCTAAATATGTGCTATCTGGACATTTTCAGAAAACATTTGCCAACCTCTGTGTATTAGTTCATTCTCACACTGCGAATAAATACATACCCAAGACTGGGTAATTTATAAAGAAAAGAGGTTTAATTGACTCACAGTTCATCATGGCTGGGGAGGCCTCAGGAAACTTATGATCATGGTGGAGGGGGAAGCAAACGCATCCTTTTTCACATGGTGGTTGCAAAAATAAGTGCCAAGCAAAAGGGAGAAAATCCCTTATAAAATCATCAGATCTTGTGAGAACTAATTCACTATCACAAGAACAGTATGAGGATAACCACTCCCATGATTCAATTACCTTCCACCAGGACTTTCCCACAACATATGGGGATTATGGGAACTACAATTCAGGATGAGATTAGGGTAGGACATAGTCAAATCATATCACTCTGCCATAGAACAAAGGTGTTAATATTTTGTAATAAATTATGTTGCACTACACACACACACACACACACACACACACATATATATATACATATTTTTTTTGAGACAGAGTTTTGCTCTTGTAGCCCAGGCTGGAGTGCAGTGGTGCAATCTCGGTTCACTGTAACCTCCACCTCCTGGGTCCAAGTGATTCTCCTGCCTCAGTCTCCCAAATAGCTGGGATTACAGGCATGTACCACCATGCCCAGCTAATTTTTTGTATTTTTAGTAGAGATGGGCTTTCGTCATGTTAGTCAGGCTGGTCTTGAACTCCTGACCTCAGGTGATCCACCTGCCTCGGCCTCCCAAAGTGCTGGGATTACAGGCGTGAGCCACCGTGCCCAGTCACATGAGACAATATTAATTTTTAGTTCCAGGAGTAACATCCATAGCTATTTTGTTGACTTTGGAAAATATGAATGAGCTGGCAGTTAAATTCTTGTTTGCATAGGATTATCTGGATGAGTGTGGTCTGTGGTCTGACAAGTCAGTGCACCCGCTTTACTGAGTAAGAGGAAGGCCCTTTGGAAGCACATTATTATGGTTATGTATTTTTATTCAAAAATGAAAGTGCTTATAAATTGTGGGAGGTTTAATTTCTGCTAACGTTCCTGTGAAAAATAAAGTAACATATTTATAAAACAGCCTGGAAACAAACCTAAAAGAGAGAGATATATATATACACACACACATATATAAGTTTTATATAATTAATTATTATTAAATAATAAAAAGTATATATAATTAATTTTTACAGTATTGCATATGGATTTCAGCATAAATTAGAAAATATACATCAAGGCAACCAGAGTTCATTGCTAATGTTTATCTCTAAAATGCTTGTTTTTATTTATAAGTTTTTAGATAATTTAAAAAACATTTCACATTGTTTGGATCCTCTTAATGTATCAAGTTCTCAGAACTTTGAATTCTTTAAAATATAAATCTCATAACTTTGCCACATGACTTTTTCTATAGTGTTGAATACAGAAAACTAATGAATGTAGATGCCATTTTAAAAACGTATCAAAGTAAGACCTGTGTACAGAAGATGCACTTATCATGTGCTCAGCTCAATGCATTCTCACAGATTAAATACGTATGTCAAGAAACAGAAAATCACCACTGCCTTAGAAGGCCCCAGATTCTTCTTTTGAGTAAAACCTCATCCGCAAGGCTGACCCCATCCTCATTTCAAACCCCACACATTAGTTTTGCCTGATTGTAATATTTACTCTTTTGTGTCTTTTGGTTAACTTGATGTTTGTGAAATTCATTCATGCTGCTACGTATAGTGGTATTTTGAGTATTCTCATGGCTATAAAGCATTTTATTGTGGAAATATGTAATTTTTGTTTATTCTACTGTTGAGGGGTTTTGGATAGTGTCCAGATTGAGGTTACTATGAATAGAATGATAATGAACATTTGATTATGTGGCTGTTGTTGAATATACATACACATATATGTATGTGTATATCTACATATATATGTATGTGTATAGCTACACATATACACATAAATATGTGTGTCTGTATATATATGTGTTTGTGTGTATATATATGCATACATAGATATAAATGTATGCATATATCAGATATATATGAATGTGTATGTATATACATACATATATATGTGTGTATATTCAACTATATCTACATATGACAACACACATACATTTCTCATCCTTTTAAAATGTAATATTTTATAAATATAATCTCTATTTGTTGAACCTCTGTAAAATGACTTATCTTCTTTTAATGTATTATTTCTTGTCCATAATATAAAAAACTAATTTATTTGAAGTTATTCTGAATAATAAATCTAAAAAGTTCATTGTCACGTCATCACTAAATATTATATTTGGAAGAATTTTAGAGGTTATCTCCAAGAATAATTTGATGGGTGTGTCACTTCTCTAATATTATCAACGAATAATAAACCAGCTTCAGTTTAATATCTAGGTAAAAGAAATACTCCTTGAAAAGGAAGCTCCTGTGATTTTTACACAGTTGTAATTTTAAAATATGCTATTAGTTATATATGAAGCTGAAATATAGCTATCACAACTTTACCTCTTTGATACTAGTTTTCTTTAAAAAAAATATGGATTTGAGCTTAATTCTTCTTTTGCACAGTGACCTTTTAGATATTGCAAAAAAAAAGTCATTGTGCCTGTAGTAAAAGCCACCTTTCCCATTTTTAGTATTAGTAATTGTTTTTCTATTATTTACCATCATGTAAAAATTATATTACTATAGTCTCATCTGTCACCATTCCTTTGAAATGTTGATGCTTATTAAATTTTAGAAGAAGACTGGAAAATAGACACAAAGATAATCAACAAGTCTTATTTTTGGATACTAGAGAATTCAATTTGAAATGATTTTTTAAATTATATTTTTCTTAGGATTTCATAAATAAACTCAGCACTGTTCATGAAAACAAAAAAAAGTCATTAAAAATCATGGTGTCCAAAACTGAGGAAAACCCTCTGAGAATCACTAATTCAGTTTAGAATGGAACACAACTATTTCCTCATATACTGACCATAATTTTTCTATGAATAGTATTTAATTATTTTAGTTATGTTTTGCAACCACATTTGATTATTATTTCATATGTGTGATATGGTCAATCAAAGTCTTATAATAACTTTCATTTATTCATTCAAACAATTATTTAGTAAACATCTATTGTCCAATACATATGAATGCTTTAGTCCCTGCTATCAATGAGCATTCAACTAGCAAAAGAGATAGATTTGTAAACTGCAATTACAAAATGTATGATAACAGCTGCAATACAGATAACCAAAGCATGGCACTTAAGCATCTCGGCCGGTTGCAGTAGCTTATGCTTGTAATCCCAGGACTTTGGGAGGCCGAGGTAGGCAGATCATGAGGTCAAGAGATTGAGACCATCCTGACCAACATGGCGAAACCTCGTCTCTACTAAAAATACAAGAATTAGCTGGGCGTGATGGCGCATGCTTGTAGTCCCAGCTACTCAGGAGGCTGAGGGAGGAGAATTGCTTGAACCTGCAAGGCGGAGGTCGCAGTGTGCTGAGATCATGCCACTGCACTCCAGCCTGAGGACAGAGCGAGACTCCGTCTCAAAAAACCAACCAACCAACAAACAAACAACTTTATTCATTTTCGAGACTTGGTTCATGTGATACCGAATGAAGATGCACAAGGCTTCCATAGAAGGGAGCATGAACAGGGAAGAGTGTGGGTCTAATGTGGTTCTAGAAGAGAGTTAGTGGACATGGAGATGAGAGAGGAGGCTGAATAGTAGACGAAAGGCCAGGTTCTTGAAGTCTGACTGAATACTGTCCTGCATTTAACCGGGCATTAGTAGGATGTTTAGGTAGGAGGCTAACACCATCAGATTGGATGTATCTAAAACCTCCTTATAGATGCATGTGACTCCATCACACAGCCATTTTCACAGGACTATATATTTATCCTTAATAGTTACAATTTAAATGAAAGTTTCATCACTGAATAAATAGCACCTTTGTAGTCAACATATAGTTTATCTTTAATGGTGAGGAAGAAAACTAATAAAAAGATATTTCTTAAACCAAAATTTTGAAATTTTCACTTTTCCTGGCTCTTTTATAGATGTTAACTTCAGACTTCAAATATTTACTTAATTTTACTGGTGTTGGTAGATTTACTATCTTTCAAAACCAAGTGTGACATAATATTTCATATTAATAATGTTGTCTGAGCTCGGGTTCTCTGACTTTTGGATACTTGTTGGAATATAAAGACTATCTTCTGGAAGTGAGACAAGACCTTCACAGCTGTGCTTGCGTTAAATGGCTTCAGTCCAAAAATAATCATGTTCTTGTATTACCATAGGGCACTGGGCTTTCCTTTGTGTTCAGCATTGATTTGGGGATCTATAAAATTTAGTATGCCAAGTTTGTCATCAAATCCTTGAAACTTAGGAGAGAGAATGCAGTTTGGGGTTATTTTTGCAGAAATAGAATTTTTTATTAATGTTGGAAAATAGCCACATTAGTTTAAGAAAGAGTGGGAAAGCAGCACAGTGTCTCTTTCAGTTTGAAACAACATTCGATCTCTTCTTTGAAATGAAGCTTCATTTCTAAGAGCTAAAACTGTACAGTGTTAAGCAACCTGAAAACAATCAGCTTTGGAGTGAGGACCAATAATTGAATGATGTCTTTCCTCTAAAAGACATCAGGCATTTTGCCCACTGCTCTCTGACATTCATCAAATCCTGCTCTTTAATGTCAGTCAAATTGTCCAGGTGATAAGCACAGAACTTGTTCTGGCCAATGGCCCTGTGCCTGCATTTTCAAATTTGGCTTAGCTTGGGTTTCCTAGTTCAGCTCAGCAGGCTGCCACTGGAGAGAGTAAAGAGAGAGACTGTGCCCTCACAGAACCTTGCATTAAAAATTACCTTCAGCTTTCAAATCAGATCAGCCAACCTGCATATGAGGCTGTTGGTGCATGAAATAACAGAACTTTGAATTACCAAGCCCATCCAAAAATCTCATCTCGTTGGCACCTGTCTTTTATTGCTACAGTTACTCTGTGTTAAGGGTTGAATTGGGTGCCTCCCTAAGCCCCACTTCCTGGATGTTGAAGTCTGAAATTTCACTATCTCAGAATAACACCTTATCTGGAAATAAGTTTGTTACAGATGTAATTAGTTAAGATGAAACTATACTGGAGTAGGATGAACCTTTAACCCAATATAACTGTGTCCTTATGAAATGGAGAAATGTCAACACTGAGACATGCACACAGGAAGAGAACTCCATGAAGAATCTTCTCTAATGCTTTCAGAGGGAGTACAATCCTGCTAATACCTTGATCTTGGACGTCTAGCCTCCAGAACAATGAGAAAATTTCTGTAATTTAAGCCACCCACTTTGTTGTACTTTGTTACACCAGTCCTAAACTAATACTGTTTACTATCTCCTGGGCTTAAAAAAAATTTTATTTTTAGCTTTGTTTCATGAGCATGGCCACTGAAATAAAGGTAAACTTGACATCTTGATACATTGGCCTGAAAAGTAGTCTAGATTTCCTCTCCAGATGGCTCTGTCTTGAGCTGTTCTAGTATTATTACTATTATTATTATTATTATTATTGAAATGCAGTCTTGCTACGTTACCTGGGCTGGAGTGCAGTGTTGCAATCTTGGCTCACTGCAACCTCCGCCTCCTGGGTTCAAGCGATTCTCCTGTCTCAGCCTCCCGAGTAGCTGAGATTATAGGCACACGTCACTGTGCTAATTTTTATATTTTTAGTGAGATGAGGTTTAGCCATGTTGGTGAGCTATTCTAATTGCTTCTTTTAATAAAATCCTGGACTGGCACGCTTGCCATTTGTTCTAGAAGTTCTGTGGAAGTGATTATATACTCTCCAAAGTCTAGTGGTATGGCACAACAGCAGACCTTTCCCCATGCTAGGCTAGGCCATGTTAAAAGTACTTTTGGCATAGCCCTGAAATTACTTATAGCTGCCAAACTAATGTCATAATTCATTTTCAGTACATTGGTCTTTTATATTATCTTTAACTCAGAAAATAAAATTTACCAAGTGAAATGTTAGAATTATGCTAGAAATGGCATTAGAACAGTCAAGGTAATTTAAGATGAGCTTAACTTTATCTTTATTTAAAGGAAATCCGGTTACCAGCTTATAATCTTTCAAAACTCTTTATGTTGTATGTTCAACAGACATATGTGAACAGTAACCAAGTGCAGCACACTCTGTAGAAGATATGAAAGTGGTTTTAAACAGCGAGCTTCTCACAATGTCCAACTTAATAAATATTTATTAACCGAGAATAAGTTAGGAATATTAACTCATTCAGCAATTGATTATTTGGAACTCACTATGTTTCTGGCCCTATGCTATATCTTATAGATACAGTCATCCTGCTATCAAAAATATTTCATTGTGGGGAAAGACCTCTTTTGGTTCTCAAGGAGCATGTACTCTGAAAGGGAGATAAGAGAAATGTAAAAATAACTATATTAAATTCAAATGTGAATAAAAAGGCTTGAATGCTAGAGACTTAGTCAAGATTCACAAATAAGATATATACATAGAGAATATACATAGGATATATATAATATATGGGATATATACAATATATATAGAATGCACACATATATACATACATATATACACACACACAGAGCAAGAGAGAGAAGGAAAGATTAATACACAGAAAGAAAGATTGATTTATTCTGAAGAATTGGCTAATGCAATTACAGAGGCCGAGAAGTCCCAGGATTTGTAGCTCATAGGCCCAAGAATGAGGAGAGATAATGGTGTAGGTTTCAGTCTACGTCCAAAATGAGAAAAAGACTGATGCCTCAGCTCAAGACCATCAGGCAGAGAAAGTGAATTATCTCTTACTCAGCTTTCTACTATACTCTGGCCTTCAACACCTTGGATAAGGCCCACAAACACTGGAGAGGGCCATCTCCCCTCCTAAGTCTATCCCTTCAAATGTTAATCTCATCCAGAACCACCCATAGAGGCACACCCAAAATAATGTTGTTTTAAATATCTGGGCACCTCATGACCCAGTTGACACATAAAGTAAGTGATCATAACTTCACCCTTGTCAAATTTGTTTCATATAAATACATCTTCTTCATTCATTCATATACATCTATACTTCTATTTATTAATTCACATACATCTATACTTTATTCACATACATCTATGCTTAATCTACAAATAAAGGTAATTACAAAATCATAATTTCACTTAACATGATATAACTATCCTAGTACAACCAAAAATGCACTAATCCCTTCCAGAAGAAAAAAAGAAATAAAATATTTGCATGGTATTTACTCTTCCACTGAGTATTCTATAACTGAATTACAATTATGTAAAATTAATAATACTTAAACTATGATGTGATGTTAATACTGTATGTTATAGGAGGAATAAATGAGAGTGGGAAGAAAACAGATATTTGCTGTATATATACATATGATGACATAAGAAAAAACACTCATGACAATTATAGTCCTTTTTTCTGTAACTGTTAGTTACAGAATATAGTTAGTTACAGAAAATAGTCCTTTTTTCTACTACCCTCCCTGGATTTCCTTTGCTTTTAGCAAGCACCTCAGCTGGTTGGTCTTTAACCTGTTGGAAATTCATTAGTAGGATGATTACTCCTCATTAATCCTGCCTAAATTGGGTTGTGGTAGCTTTTTATTGACCTTGATCTCAGAACATGATAATACTAAAAAGTCTCCTATATATTCTAGACATACTTTTCCTTACCTCCATTATGAAGTGAGAATCTAATTTCCCTTAACTAGTCAATCAGTCACCCCATCCAGCACAATAACTCTTTTTTTTTTGCTGTTGAGAGCCTGATGGCTGAGTGGCAATCTTAACTTCTAGTTCAATGAAATCATTGTGTGTCTCCAGGTGGAAGCATTCATCCTTCTAGAGCTAAGAGTTCTAGCCAGCCAGCATTACATATAGTTGTGGGATGAGTAAACAAAAACTTTGCTAGTGGGTCACTGGAAATAATAGAAAGTGGTGCAGGTCCTATTTCCACCCCTTAATTCCTAGACCCATGAATCCTGACTATTAGAGAAATGGTACCACATATTGGATACAGATTCAGAGCAAACCAGCCTTCTGGATAACTTCCTTAGTTCATTTTTATTGTTATAACAGAATATCTTAGGCTAAATACTTTATAAAGAACTAAGTTTTTTTCTTACAGTTCCTGAGGCTGGGAAGTCCAAGATCAAGGGGCTGACATCTGGTGAGGGCCTTCTTGCTTCATCATTTCAAAGGTATGAGAGAGAGAGTGTGAAAGAGGGGGTGAATTCATTCATTCCCATGAAAACAGAATTAGTTCATTTATGAGGCTAGAAACCTTCAGACCTAAACACCTCTTAAATGTCCCACCTCCCAATCGTATCACAATGGCAATGAAATTTCCACGAGTTTTGGAGGAGACAAACATTCAAACCAGGATATTCTACTTTGGTCCCTCAAAAGTCATGTCCTTCTTATATACAATGCATGTTTATTCCATCCCAAAGCCTCAAAAATCTTATCTCATTCTAACATTGACTCTAAATTCCAAAATCCAAAGTCTCATCTAAATCAGACATAGATAAAATTCAAGGTTCATCTAAATCAGACATAGATAAAATTCAAGGTACAATTCATCCTGAAGCAAATTTCTCTGCAGCTATGAACCTGCGAAATCAAAACATGTTATCGATTTCCAAAATGCAATGGTAAAATAGGCATAGAATAAACATTCCTATTTCTAAAGGCAGAAATAGCAGGCAAGATGAAAGGGATAACTGGCCCCAAGTAAGTCCAAACTCCATCAGGACAAAAAAAATTAAACAATAAGACTAAAATAATCTTTCTTGATTTCATGTCTACCCTTCTGTACATACTCGGGTGGGATTGGATCTCTAAGGCCCCAAGGCAGTCCAGCTCCTGTGACTTTAATGGGAACAGCCTACACAGCAGCTTTTGTGGTAGAAAGCTGTGTGTCTCATAGGCTAGAGTTACATGTTGGTGTATCTCTATTTCTAGATCATGTCATGGATTATCAAGGCTTTCTTTACTACTAAAAGTAGAGTTATTAGTATCTTTAAATCTAGTCATATTAGAGACCCAATTTCAGAAAATCTGGAACCAATTCAGGAAACTTATTCCTAATCTGTTCCTCTAGAACCACTCTTGGTAAAAATAGGATATCTATATCCTATTGGTTTACTGAGGAATAGAGCATTACAGTGGGAATACTCATGTAATAGTAAACTATGTGCATATTCAGGAAGGTAAAAGAAGACAAAGGTTTTTAAAGTAAAAACAAAGAGGATTACGTAATTGTCTTAAAATGATTATCCATGACTGCAAAGATCAATAATAAGGAGATATATGTATATCCTACTGGTTCTGGAGAATCCTAAATAACACAGATTTTGATACCAAGAGTGGGTCTAGAGGAAGAGGATATTTAAAATAATATTATATACAGTATATTAATATAATATACATATAATAATACACTATACGATATTAACATAATATATAATATTAATTCAATATATTAATGTATTATATTAATGATCTATATATATGCACACACACAAATGAATTTATATTATGAGGAATTAGCTCACATGCTAAAGGAGGCTGAGAAGTCCCATGTTCTGCCATCTGCAAGGTGGAGACCCAGGAAAGCCAATATTGTAATTCTCATCCATGTCAGAAAGCATGAAGACCGGGGAAGACAACAGTGTAAATTCCAGTCTGAGAACAAGAGAACTAATGTCTCAGCTCAAGTAGGCATGCTAGAAGAAAAAGGGGCAAATTTCTGCTCCTCAACTTTTTTGTTCTATTCAGGCCCTCAGTGGCTGGAATAATGCCCACCTACATTGCAGGGGGCAATCTACATTAATGAATCCATGGATTCAAATGCTAATCTATGAACACATGGAGAAATTGCGTTTAATCTAGGTACCCCATGATACAGTCAAGGTGACATAGAAAATTAACCATGACAATGACAATTTCTTGTCATCAGTGTGTATCTATATACATATACATACATATATGTATACACTATGTATATATGTTCTGTATACATATATGTATATATTCTGAGAATATATATCTGTATACAGAATATATATAGATATTATATAGATAAATATACAGAGATAATATGTATGTATATAGAATACATATAGACAGGGAGTGTGTGTGTGTGTATATATATATATATATATACAGATGCTTATATATAGTCACAAGTCACTTAATAATGTTCTAATAAATGTGTCATTAGGCAATGTAGTAATTGTGTGAAGAACATAGAGTGTTCTTACACAAACTTATGAATGGGGTACAGCCTATTGCTCCTAGGCTACAAATCTGTACAGCACATTACTATATTGAATACTTGGGCAATTGTAAGATAATAATGAGTATCTGTATATAAACATAGAAAGGCACAGTAAATATAAAAGATAAAAAGTGATGCATCTGTATAGGGCAATGCTGTGGAGTTTGCAGAATCTAGAAGTCATTCTGGTGAGTCAATGTGTGAGTGATAAGTGAATGAAGGCTTAGGACACTGCTAGATTTTATAAAAGCTGTAGCTGCCACCACGGCTGCCACTGGAGAACAGCAGCCGCAGCTCTTCACCACCCTATGGCCGTGGGCCTCAACAAGGGCCACAAGATGACCAAAAACGTGAGCAAGCCCAGGCACAGCTGCCGCCACGGGCATCTGACCAAACACACCAAGTTCATGGGGGACATGATCCAGGAGGTGTGTGGCTTCGCACGGTACAAGCAGCATGCCATGGAGTTACTGAAGGTCTCCAAGGACAAACGGGCCCTCAAGTTCATCAAGAAAAGTGTGGGGACACACATCCGCACCAAGAGGAAGCGGGAGGAGCTGAGCAATGTCCTGGCCGCCATGAGGAAAGCCTCTGCCAAGAAAGACTGAGCCCTCTCCCCTGCCCTCTCCCTGAAACAAAGAACAACTTGACTACCCCCCGACCCAAACAAAAAAATACATTTAGGCTACATTAAATTAAAAAAAAAATGTGTCTTTATCCAATAATAAATTTACCTTAGTTTATTATTTTTTTTACCCAATAAGCATTTTAACTCTTTTAACTCTTTTGTAATAACAGATCAAAATGCAAGTACATTATACAGCTTGAGAAAATATTTTCTTTCTTTATATCCTCATTCTAGGATCTTTTTTCTATTTTTTACTTTTTAAACTGTTTTATTTAAAAAAGACATACACACATTATTCTAGGCCTACCTAGGGACAGGATCATTGAGATGTCACTAGATGATTGAGGTTTTTCAGCTCCATTATAATCTTATGAGAGCACTGTCACATATCTGGCCCATTGTTGACCAAAATATCAATATACGTATGACTATGCACACACACACACACACACACACACACACACACACACAAATTATATAAGTATATGTGTGTGTATAGATATAAACAAACACAGATAATATATGTACATATAGAGAGCACATAAGCATATACACACACAGAGTACATCACATACATGTATACCTAGATACATAAACACACACACATGCACACAGACTGGTTTCTTATAAGGAATTAGTCTTTTCTCACTAGGAAGAATAATCTTCTTTACTTAGTTTACTAAGTCAAATGTTAATATTATCCAGAAACATCCTCACAGACACATCCAGAATAATGTTTAACCAAATATCTGGGCACCATATGGTCCAGGCAAACTGACACATAAAATTAACCATCACGTAGAGTCTGGAAAAATATCTAAAATGAAAAATACCTATTTTTTTCAAGATTCATATTTCTCTTTATGTTGATGAAGATAATTGCCAGTAATGGTTTACCTAACAAGCAATAGCATACAAAGGTAGGAACTAAATAGGCAGCATGAAGTCCTGAGTTCTAGTTTTTGCTGTGCTCCTAACATTCTATGTAGTTATGGATACACATGCTGTATTTCTCTCTCAGCATTATTTTTATCATCTTTGGAATCTGGTCAATTGTCCTGCATGATCATTAACTTTTCTATTATTTTTGAGATAATATCTTACAAAATTATCTCAATTGGAGCAAGAGGGCAATGATGTGCACATTTTAGTTTTTCTCTGGCTGGCTGCTGGCTGCTACCATTGTCTTTATAAGTCTCAAACATGAGATATTGATGAAATAGTAATAATAGAGAACTTTCATATCAGATGCTATACTATGAATCTTACTATTTTGATCATGTGATTTTTCACTACAAATCCAGAGCATAGGTGCTTATGCAATCCGCTACATTTTATCGATTTTTTAAAAAAGGGCTCTGGGTCATTCGGTTGGTAACTGAAGATCAGATTTTCACCCAGGGGTACCTGATTCCAGAGCCAGAGATCTTGAACTCTAGGTTTATCTGGTGGTTTGAATCATGGTCCCCAAAAGATATGTTCTAACCTTTCCAACATAGGAACTTGAGCTTATTTGAAAAAGGTTATTCATGGATATAATTAAGTTGAGGATCTCAAGAAGAAATCACTCTAGATTAGGAATAGTTACTACGTCTAGTGTCACCTGCTTTTATAACAGACAGCGAGGACGATACACAAGAGAGAAGGCCAGGTAAAGACAGAAGCAGAGACTGGACTCATACAGCCTCAAGGCAAGAAACATCTGGAGACACTAGAAGATTGAAGTGGCAATAAAGGATTCTCACCTATTGTCTTTGGAGATACTGTGGCCCTGAGGGCATCTTAATTTTAGGTTTCTGTCCTGTAGAATTGTGAGAGAATAAATTTTGTTGTTTTAAGCCAGCAAGTTTGAGTTAAATTTTTATGATGAACCTGAAATACTGACAGAGCTGGAATCTGGTGCTTCTTCAAAATCACAGGAAACAGTTCTTCAGTGTTGACAGGAGGGCTTGAGTTGACAAAAATTGAATAAGGATAATATTTGTACTCCAGGTCATTTAATTACTATCAGCCAGTAGAAAACTGAACTTGGCAAGGACAAAGCCATGCTACACCTCCATAGCCCTGAGCTGTGTTAGGGTGACTGCAATCACCCACATGCATGGTATCTGCCTCAGCAAGAGATCTACCATTCTGTACTGTGAGCTCCTTGCACCTTCCTTATGCTTATCATGGCTCAGAAATTACTGACAAAATATTGCAATGGCTCTAAATTTTTTATTTGAACTGTAAAATACAATATTAATAAAATCCAAAAAGCTTAAAAATTAAAGAGTATTCAAGAGTATTCTTGTAGCAGTTCCTTTCTCTGATCATCTGAAAAGAAGATTATAATTATTTTAATAGGATAGTAGAGAAAGTTAAGGCTGCAACACATGTAAACTCTCTAATCTCAAATCTCGGAGTTTTGATGTGTTATTGTTTGGTTTTCTCATAGATACTTGGTTCAGTGGGAGATAATCCTTTCTAAAAAATTATTCACGGCTAAAATGTTGCCTTCCTCCCTCTTTGTAATATTAGAAGTCACCAGATTTTGTCAAGTCTCTAAGTGAAGGTAGCTTTCATTTTGAGAAATTTCATAAAAAGCTTAGTGTAAGTAGAGTGAGAACATAAATCTTTGTAAATAAAATAATCTCAAAAGTGCAATTTCCTAGTCTGTAAAAAGAGTACGGAAATGACACTTGCCTTGTAAAAATCTTTGCAAGATAACTTTGAAAATTAGGTGATACCTAATTCAGTTCTTGGAACAGAGATGGATTGCCCATATTGCTTTTATTTTTGCTAGTGGCTTTAAATGAACTTCAAATACATTTTCTTTTTCAATCTCATCTGTTTTATATGTTTTCTTAAGTCCATGTTTCTCATAAATAGTTTTTTTAGAAAAACATTATTCTAGGGTATTCTATATGTATTGAACACTTATAAGAATGTTTGTTAAGTGTTTATTTAGAAAAGATGTACAATCATTGTTTAATGAGCTGGTCATAACGGCAATACTGTCAATAAGAAAAGATAATGTACTATGATTAAGTAATAATTTTAACTCCATACATGCTTGGCTGAATCAAGAATATTTTTATTTGACACTATACAGAAAACAAATGGGCCTTGTTTCTTACAAATCCCAGGGAGTACATATAATTGAAGATTATCTGTGATTTTCTCATTTTGAGGAGCTTTTCAGCAGAGTCTATTTTATTCAGGTTTGGGAAAATGATTGTTCACAAGGAGCGAAGGCTTTCTTTGACTTACTAATTAGCTTTCATTTCATGATGAAAATAATATATTTAGTTACTTAAGTTTTTGAAAGACCGGTTTTTCCCCCTCTGCTTTCTTTGGCTTCCTTTTCTAAGAAGTACCACTGAGGACGCTTTTGATAATTCTGTAGAGTCTTTACATACAGTTACCTAGCAAACTATTTTTTTTGGAAACTGTAAAATTCTCTCTTTTAATGAGAAAACAATGAGTAAGAATGAGTAATTAAGAAATTATATCAGTAAACTGTCATAAGAAAGCTGTCTTAGCTCTATAATCATCGGCTTTCTCCTGGTACAAACTAGTTTAAGAGGTAACTGGAATTCCTTTTATAATATTTATAATAAGAAGAATTGACATTTACTAAACGCATTCTATTGTCTGAGAATTGTAGTAAAACTTTCTATATATTAACTCATGTAATCCTCAACCTATAGCCACTTAAAAAGTGGGGAAACTGGAGATCAGAGCATTTATATAATTTTTCTAAGGTCATACGGTTAGTACCAGTTAATGATAAATGAAAGTCAGTTGTTATTATAGCTACTAACAAAAACACAGTGATGATATCTATTTTATTAGTAGAGAGTGATGTCTATTAAGCAAAATGACTCAGACAGTGCATGGTTTATTATTGTTACTATGTGCTTAATCAAGTAATATTTCTCACTAAATTGAATGGCAGTTTCCAAATGCATGTGTTGGTTCAGCTTAATGTTTTGGTTAGGCTTCACTGACACAGAGCAATATCAACACAATCAATAAAAGCACAACATTTAGAATTAAGTCGAGAACTGGCAGAGGAAACTGGCAACCCCTTGTTATCTATTTCTACATAAAAATTACAACAAACCCTGGGACTTAAAATAATATTCATTTATTTACTCACAGTATTTGTAGGTCAGGAGTCTGTGCACAAGCCTCCTGGGTCCTCTACATCAGAGTCTCTCATGGGCACCATTCAAAATGTCAGCAAGAACTAGTGTCTCATATGCAGACTCAAATGGAGAAGAATCTGTTTCCAAGCTCACTTGCGGTGGTTGCATGCAAAATTACATTTCACTGGGGCTGTTGGACTGAGAGCCAGAGTTTCTAGCTGACTGTTGGTAGGAGGTCATCTTCAGGTTCTTGTTCCATGGGCCTTCCCAACATGTCAACTTGCTTCATTAAACACTCAAGGGAGAGAATCTAGGTGGAAATAAGACTCTTTTGTATTCTAATTATGGAAATGACATTTCCAAACTTTGATGTATGCCACTGATTACTGAAGAGAAAGAATTATGAAAGGTTGTAGATAAGAGATTACAAGAATTATTGAGGACTATCTAAGAAGCAATTTGCTGCAACCCCTTTCCTCTTCTTTTGCCATTCTGCTATGTTCCAGGAATAATATGCAGTATTCCTCATGTTTTACGGGGATTAAAGAGGGAACAACGTTTTTCACTTGGGTTCCCTGTCACTGAAATCTCCTTTCTGGTGCCTGTGATATATTTTTTCTGGCTCTCTATCTTTTTGGATTGTACAACTTTATAGAGATTCACTAGCTCTCAGCTGTACATTATGTTGTCATACTGAGATGTGTAGTCTATTAAAAAAACGACTAGTTTTTGAAGCAGTTTTATGTTCACAACAAAGTTGAGCAGAAAACACAAGGACTTTCCATATACATTCTAACCCCACACACGTACAGTCTCTCCCACTATCAATATGCAACAGCAGAATGGTACGTTTGTTATAATTAGTGAATATAAGTCACACATCATCATCACCCAAAGTCTACAATTTACATTAGGGTTCACTCATGGTATTGTACATTCTGTGGATTTTGACAAATGTAAAATGATATGTATCCATAATTATATTATTATACAGAATGAATTCACTACCCTAAGAATTATCCATATTCTTCCTATTCATCCCTTCTTCCCTCTCAGCCCCTGGCAACTGCAAAAATAAACTCTCCATAGTTTATTTTTCTAGAATGTCATATTATTGGAATAATACAGTATGTAGCCTGTCCAGACTGTCTTCTTTCACTTGATACTATGCATTTAAGCTTCTTCCATGTCTTTTCATGGCTTGACAGCTCATTTCTTTTTAGTGCAGAATAATATTTCATTGTTTGAATATGCCCATTCACCTATTGAAGGACATGTTGGTGGCTTCCAAGTTCTGGGCAATAATGAACAAAGCTGCTTTAATCATCTGTGTGTAGCTTTTTATACAGACATACATTTTCAACCAGTTTGGGTAAATAGCAAGAAGTATGATTGATGGATTGTAAGATAAGGTATGTTTAGTTATGCAAGAAACTGTCCAACTGGCATTCAAAGTGATGGCACCATTTTGCATTTTCATCAGCAATGAATGAGAGTTGTTGCATATCCTCACCAGCGTTTGGTCTAGTCAGTGTTTAGGTTTTTATGCCATTCTATTAGGTTTGTGGTGATATAATTGTTTTAATCTAATGTCCTAATACCATATGATGTTGAACATCTTTTCATATGCTTATTTGCCACCACTCTACATTCTTCGATGAAATGCCTGTTCAAATCTTTGTCCCACTTTAAAATCAGTTCATATATTTTCTTTTTGTTGAGTTTTAAAGTTCTTTATTTACTCTGGACAACTTTTTTTGATTGGTTTTTGGATATCATTTGATATCAGCTTTGGATAACATTTTTTTGGTGTCTTCTGCAAATATTCTTTCCAAGTCTGTGGCTTGTCTTCTCACTCTTTTGACAATGCCTTTCTTTTGCAGAACAGAAGTTTTCTTCTTCTTTCTTTCTTTCTTTTTTTTGAGAGAGGGTCCCTCTCCATTGTCTAGGCTGGAATGCAGTGGCACAAACTTGGCTCACTGCAACCACTGCCTCCCTGTTTCAAGTGATTCTGCCACTCAGCCTCCTGAGTAACTGAGATCACAGGCGCCCACCACCAAGACTGGGTTGTTTTTTATTTTTTTATTTTTTGATAGAGATGGGATTGCACCATGTTTGGCCAGGCCGATCTCAAACTCCTAACCTCAAGTGATCCACCAACCTTGGCCTCCCAAAGTACTGATTACAGGCATGAGCCACCACGTCTGGCTAGAAGGTTTTAATTTTAATGAAGCCAGCTTAAACATTATTTCTTTTGTGTATCAAGGCTAGTTTTGTAACTAAAGTTGCCACTATACCCAAAGATATTTAGATTTTTTCTCCTTGTTATCTTCAACTAGCTTTATAGTTTTTTGTTTTATATTTAAGCCTATGATCCATTTGAGTTAATTTTTTATGAAGAGTGTAGTCTGTATCTAGATTATTAGATTTTGCATGTAAATGTCCAGTTTCTTCAGCATCATTTGTTGAAAAAAAATCTGTTCTTCATTATGTTGCCTTTTCTCCTCTGTAAAATATCAGTTGACTATATTTATATGGGTCTACTTATTGGCTATCTACTCTGTTCCATTAATCAATTTATACATTTTTTCACTGATACCATACTGTTTTGATGACTGTAGCTTTATAGTAAGTCTTGAAGTCAGGTAGTGTAAGTCCTCTGACTTTGTTCTTCAACATTGTGTTTGTTATTCTGGTCATTTGTTTCTCCCTATAGACTTTGGAATCAGTTTGCTGATAGCCACAAAGTAACTTTTGGGGTTTTGGTTGAGATTGTGTTAAATATATAGATTGCATTAGAATGTTGAGTCTTTTTGTTCTATAAAGTATCTTTCCCTTTTTTCATTCTAATTTAATTTGATCAGTTTTTTGTTTCTAATATGATTGATATTATTAAAATTAAAATTGTGTTTCTTTAAAAATCCATGTGTCTATTGCTGTTATATAGAAAAGCTATGAACTTTTGTATATTAAACTTGTATCCTGCAACTTGGTTATAATTGCTTCTAAGTTCCAAAATGTTTTTTTTTTTTGGTGGGGAGGGGTCAATTATTTTAGAGTCTCTACAAATACAATTATGTCATTTGAAAACAAATTCAACTCTATTTCTTCCTCCACAGTTTGTCTACTTTTCTTTTCTTGTCTTTTGCCTCAGTGAAGATTTCCAGTATGATGTTGATGAGGTATGAAGAAAGGGGACATGATCTTTTCCTGATCTTAACAGGAAACTTCTTTCTCATAATTAAGTATTATGTTAGCTATAGGTTTTTAATAGATATGCTTCATCAAACTTAGGAAGTTATTTTCTATATTAGTCTGTTCTCACACTGCTATGAAAAATATGCAAGACTGGGTAATGCATAAAGAAAAAAGATTTAATTGACTCACAGTTCCGCATTGCTGGGGAGGCCACAGCAAACTTACAATCATTGCAGAAGGCAAAAGGGAAGGAGGTACCTTCTTCACAGGTCAGCAGGATGGACTGAGTACAAGCAGGGGAAATGCAAGAAGCTTATAAAATCATCAGATCTTGTGAGACTCACTCACTAGCAGGAGAGCGTCACTGGGGCGTCTACTCACTTGTTCTGATTGCCTCCACCTTGTCCCACCCTTGACATGTGGGCACTACAGGGATTACAACACAAGATGAGCTTTTGGGTGAGAACACAGCAAAACCATATCACTGTCTATTTCTAGTTTGCTGAGAGTTTTTTTTTTTTTTTATCTTGAACAGCTATTGGACTTTGTCAAATTCTTTGTTGTGTATGTCTATTCATATAATCGTGTGATTTTTCTTCCTCAAGTTGTTATGTGTAGTCTATTATTTGTTCAACTGGCTCTATTTGGGATTGGTTGCAGTTTTGACCAGGTAACTCAATTTCGGAGAAAAAAGTACAAAGCTTGATTTTGTCCACATCTTCAAAATACCTTTTCCGATGAACACGTGCTGTAATAAAGCTAATATTTTTATAGTCACCTGTCATCTTTTACCACTTATCAATTACTTTGGAACTAAAGAGGGGAAAAATGTGTGCTTGATTTTTTTTTCATATAAATAGAGTTTTGGGATTCTCAACTAAAAATAACATTAAACTCATAAGCACATTTTATGTATTAAATAAGAGTTGTGTTTGATACTGGTAAGTATAGTACTTAGTACTTAACAAATAATGAATGTTCCCCTTTCGTTCTTGTTCTTCGTCATCACTATCATCATTTTCCTCTTGTTTTTTTTCTTCTGCTCGCTGATCAGTCTGAGTTTTCCAAGGGTGATACTACATATTTTACACTACCTAGATGACATATTCATATTTCAAGGTTCTATTACATATGCCATATGTTTTTAACATATTATATATTCTACTACATAGTCTCAGGTAAGACAGAATATACCAAATAATAACATTTTAAATAGAAGCAAGTAAAATTTTATTTGTGTCTGGCTGAAGGAAAAATTCAAGGGAAATGTATGAAATTTTTATAACACTAATACAAGGAAAGAATACTACTACAGAATGACAAGGACAAAATATTTTTCTACTATGAACATCCTGCTAGGAAGATGGATGGATCCTTGGAAAGGCCACTGAGTGTCTGAGTTTCCAGTGCTCGTGATTTCACCATGTCAAGGATGAAGAGAACAGGAAAAGGACCAAGTTAATCTGTAAAAGAGACAGGATGGGATTTAGAGACTGTGTAGCAGAAAGAGAGATGGAATCCTGCAGGTGATCACCAAAGAGGAGCAATGACAACAACAGATTCTTATTACGTTATTAGTAGTTTGGTGTGCAACAAAAGCACTTTCATTCACTGTGAGTGTTTCCAGTAAACTTCACTAAATCTGCATTCCAATTGAGTAGTTTGAGGAAAGGGTATGTTTTTGAAGGAGAAAATGCAAGGCCATTTTTTTTTATTATTTAAGATTTGTTTGGTGTGAAAACAAAGGTAATTTATTGAAAAATGAGCATGTGTTAACAAATAATTGTACTACTGTTATATGCTGGTTTATGTGCTACCTGATGTGGATACAGAAATAAGTATGAAATAGGTACTGCCCCCACAGAAGCAACACTCTTCACTAAAGCCTGTCTTATAAATCCCATAGTGTATTACTTGAAAACCTGTTTAGAGAATCATGGGTAAATGTGACTTGAAAAGGAATTTATTGGTTAAAGCAATTTGAAAAATGCTGAATAATTTTATTCTTCTTGGAGATTGACGTAAGTCTTTAGCACATTAAAGACAGAACTCCGCAATTAATTGCACTCTAAGTCACAAGCACAAACACACAAATCCAAACATACAGTTTCATGTACTATTTACATTTGTTTTAGCCAGTGTCCCCCAAACGTATTTGCTTGTGCAACTCATTCCTTAGAATAAATCCATGATTATTTTCTCTTTGAAAGTGTTCCCTAGGGGAAAAAGCCTCATTTAGAAAAAAGCTAAGAACAAAATATTATGTTTTTTCAAAGGGACATTAGCATGCTAACATAAGAGTGCACTAGAAAGAACTATCCTTCTCTTTGAGGTTCTTTGAGAGTGATAACCTTGTTAGGTCATTATATTAGGGTAACAAGTAACAACAGCTGTTGTAACAAATAATTCCTAAATCTCAATGACTGGGCATAATAAAAGTTTATTTCTTGCCATGTCACAATCGCAATGCTAATTGGCAAAGGAACATTGTTCTGTGAAGTTATTCAGTGAGTCAGGCTTCCTCTAACCGAAATCTCAGGCATCAGAGACTTTTATTTGATTCTGTACACCCAGTTACCATACCAGGAAAAGAGATTCCCCACAGAGATTTAGGCACATAATTTTGGGATCCAAGTCTAGAAATGGTTGACATTACTTCTACCCACATTTCACTGTCTGGAAGCTGATTACATAGGCCCACATCTAGTACTTTGCCAAGCAAAAGAGGAGCACACAGATGTGAGTATTTGAAGTTCCTATCCCAAATTTTTAAATGTTTATGCATTTACTAGTGGGATAAAGTAGACATGAATAAGAAGCACAAATTCAAAAAAAGGAAGAGTATTTTAAAAAACTGTGAAAAATCCCTGTGACAGAAGTGTCTAGATGCAGCTTGAAAATAGACTGTAAAGGGTATTATAAATCATGTTAGGAATTTTGTACTTTCTATTATAAATGACTCCAAGTCAATAGAGGTTTCAACATGAGTGCATGAGCATATCTATTTCACATAAGCAACTCTAATAAGAGTTTGCAAGATGGACTGGAGACAGGAAAGCCTTGTGGTAAGAGAATATAATGTACAGGAAGCTGTTGCACTTGCCTAGAAGAGGAATTTTAGATTAATTATGGAATTGCATTGAAGATGAAAAGGAAAAGATAAAGTATGCAGATAATTTCATGGAAAAATCAGTAAGATTTGTTAGGAGTTTGTTGTGTAAAATAGAGTGAAATGACTTTAAAGCTTCTAGGTTTTGAACTAAAGAGGATGGTGGTAACATTTATTAAATATTCTTTTGGAAGTGGAGTGGATTTGGGAGTAGAATAATTCATTTTCACATTGAGTTTAATATGATTGTTGGAGGTATGTGGTCAGAATTTTAAAGATAATGAACTACTACTTAGAAAGAATGCAAAACATATACTTAATTTGAAACCTTGAAAATAGATGGAGTCATGGATAACTAAGGTAATTAGAAAAAAATATAGAAGGAAAGAGGACCAAGGCAAAAATTCTGGGGAAGGCTGAGAGTTCAGTGATAGGTAGAGAAATAAAGCACTGTGATGTTGCTTTTGTGATTGTAAATTCAAGTTTCACAGAGTAGTGTGTTGTCCAGGAGGGAAGCAAAATTCCCTTTCATCAAAAATGATATCTATGAAACTTCCTTCCTTGAGTAGCACAGACTTTTTTTTTGTCATCATCAAATAGAAAAATAAAATCTGTCACTATTAAAAGTTAAAGAGTAAATCTCTGTGACTAGTTTTTCAAATGTGTTTCAGAACTTGTTGCTTGACTAATAGAAAACACTTGTGTTGAAAACATGGCTGCTGATACCACTTTTCTACATAGTATCAATATTTTGTAAACATCAGTTTTTATTGGAAAAATAAGGGAAAGCATTTTCAGTACTTGTAATACATGTTACAGAATAATTGACAGCATGGTAAGCCTGAGTGCTCCAGCTTTGACCACTGATGCCGGCATGCTGACTCTGTGGGAAGATGGAAATGATTGTCACACTTTTATTTACTTAGAAGAAGAAATATGAAATGAGTTCCATGACAAATACATATCCAAGAGACATTTCTGTGTAAGAGAAAAGAAACAGCTGCTATGTGGATCCTGATCTGCGGCACAATCAAAACTTGACAATTTCCATATTTATTTATTTGTGAACATTTCTTTCATTGACTTTTAAATGGACATCTATAAAAAGTTTATATTTAGGGTGGGAAAAAGCATAAAGTATATGTTGCTAGTTGGAACGTGAATAAGGAAACCAAAAACACATTAGTCTATCTATTTCTTACGTTGTTTAAAGAAAGAGAAGGACATTGAGCATTAGCTATATATTGAATTAGGGCTCCCTGTGGATCTGTGCATTATCCAACCAGACATATGTGCTCTGAGTACCTCTTTGCTCTAAACATGACTGGTTTTCTCTTGCTGACTCTGTTGCTTCTGGACAAAGAGAATCAGTTGTGTTCCAAAAAGATTTACAATGGTATGGAATAAGGGAAACGTATGGAGAAAATGTTCTCTCTGCTTTCTGTACAACACAGCTAAACTTATTAACAATGTGCTATAGTCACACGTCATTTCACTGCTCTCTGGCTTAGACACTTCCCTACCTCTGCTTTCCATTGAAACACCTCTAGCAAGGCTTCCAATCATCTTTCCAAGCAGTGGACTTGGTAAAAAATGTTTCATGTATTCATCAGTTGACATCTTTCTTGTCTTGCCTCTTTGGCTTCTATGAAACCATTTATTCCTAGTTCCTTTCTTACTCCATGGCCACTCCCAATCTCTCTGTTCCAGCTCTTGTCAGGACACTTGCATTAGTTTGTTCTCATGCTGCTTTAATAAAGACATACTTGAGATAAAAGAAAGAAGTTTAATTGATTCTCAGTTCCACATGGCTAGGGAGGCCTCACAATCATGGCAGGAGGTGAAGGAGGGGCAAAGTCACAACTTACATAGTGACAGGCAAGAGGTATGTGCAGGAGAACTCTCCTTTATAAAACCATCAGATCTCCTGGGACTTATTCACCAGCATAGGACCAGCATGGGAAAAACCTGCCCCCTTGATTCAATTACCTTCCAATGTGCCCTTCTCACAACATGTGGGGATTATTGGAATTCAAGGCTGGGGACACAGAGCCAAAGCACATCAACACTCACATATGATTTGTCCTCAGACTCCCATCTTTAGGGCTCTTCTCTCCTGACTCTGCACCACACATGCCTAATGTTCTATGTACAGGTTCATGACATATATAAAACTAGAAATTTGGTGATGAAGGCCATATTCAAGGGAATTAAAAGACTAAAATAAAATTTAAAAGTCATTAATAATTGTTACAGAGTTACGATAATGGTATTTCATGATTTAGAAAAATCCAGTCATTGACCTACACGAATGAGCACCCTTAATGCAGTTTAGGTAAGAAATTTCAATTGTACAGTCTCATGGATCACCAGATAAATTTCTAACACATTTTCAGTAACACCCCCCACCCAGTCTTTCTTTGGCACTAGACTGACATTATAATAGACCTGTACTTCTTACAGTAAAAATCATCCTGCAAAAAAAACACCACCCTAAAAAATATTACATAGTACTCCTAGGTCAGTGTTCTGCCTCTCAGAATATTCTGCAGCCAAATAGGTTTTAAACAGATATGAAAGTGAAACAAACCTGTTAAAGTGGTTTTGGGGTTCACATATCTACTGGGACCCCCCACTACTTTTCCATGCTTCTGCTAGTCACCATCTCAACCATCTTCAAGGACTTACACCTCGTCCAAAGTACCAGTGACCCCCAAAGAGTATTTCCATCTGTCTAGTTAGCATCTCTAAATAGTAGTTTTGTATTCATATCAGGTAAATTTTAGGTCTGTATTAACTTATCACTTGCTCATCATACACACCCACCTGTATTCCTGAGGTCAGTTTGTAGAACCATCATCCAGCTAAATGTACATTGAGAAATTGGGTCAATATTTTAATCTCTTTTATCCTTTAATATCCTGTTATGCTTTTTACTTCCCTCTTCTTAGCCTACTCACCTTCTGCCTAATCACATACCAGTTAATAGATCTTATCAATTAGACCCATAAATAGTTCTTAAGTTGGAGCTCTGGTTTCTATTTTCATTGTATATCTTATAGTTAATGGACAAAATTGATAACATTTTATGAAATAGATTAAAAACATAATATCTTGGAGCTTCTTCATATTTCCTAGACTCACCTGTGGTTAGTGCAGATGTACTGAACAATACTGGTCTATGTTCTTTTAATAGAGTTAGTGTGTGTCTCTCCTAGCCTGAGAAATTTCAAAGTAGAAGTGCTTTCTCCAAAATCATTTTCTTCCTGCCCCATCAGTCTTTCAGGTTAAATGTGTTCCAGATGCTGTAGCTTCAAAACAGGAGAGGAAATGTCTTCTACTAGTCAGAGTGATGGGAGCAACTTCTGAAATTTCAGGGTTTATTTGTTACCACAGCATAGACTAGCCTCTTCTGACTAACATACTTTGTAACTATTCTTCTGGTTGTTGTATTTTTCCTTTTTAATATACTCTCTACACCATTATCAGCTATCTTTTTAAATGTGCCTCTCTGCACTCTTTCTCTTATATGCCTTAATGGGCCATCATATTTATAAAATAAAATCTACATGCTGTGATAGCACACACTTGTATACTGTTCCATGGTGAACAGGTCTATGCAAACCTACTTTTAAAAGTCCAGGCTGGGCACAGTGGCTCACGCCTGTAATCTCAGCACTTTAGGAGGCCACACAAGATAGATCACCTGAGGTCAGGAGTTCAAAATCAGCTTTGCCAACATGGTGAAGCCCCTTCTCTACTAAAAATACAAAAATTAGCTGGGCATGATGGAGAGCACCTGTAATCCCAGCTACTCAGGAGGTTGAGGCAGGACAAGTGCTTGAACTCAGGAGGCTGAGGCAGGACAATTGCTTGAACCCAGGAGGCAGAGGTTGCAGTGAGTGGAGAACACACCACTGCACTCCAGTGAAACTCCGTCTCAAAAAAAACAAAAACAAAACAAAAGTCCAAGGAAGCTAAGAGGCCAAAGAAAGAGGCTGGCAAATCCAGTTTCTCAAGAAGAAACGTTTAATAGGAAGCAGTAACAGAGGCCATGTCTGTGTCTCAGGCAGCAGCAAACAAGATGGTGGATCACCATGCCATTACACCACAGAGTCATGGTATATACACCATAGGGAAAGGATGATTCTGCAGGATTGTGTAGAACAATTGAAGCACAGTAACATCAATGATGTTTTGACCCAAGAGTGGGATTTATGGTAAGCATGTGCTCTTACACAAAGAACAATCAGTAAACTAGACATCTTAGAGGTTTTTTGAGAACTGGAGTTAATCAGAAGTCAACATGTGGATTAGTATCCAAGAAGGAGTTGCTTTGGTCTTCACAAGGTCCTTCAGGATCTGGCCCATTAATGCTTGAAGACTCTTGTCTCATGCAAACTCTTTGTGTTCTTCCTCTACAGTCACACTAAATGAAACACAGGAGTTTACACTGTTTCTTTTTTTTTCTTGAGCGTATTGTATTTCTTTCATTTTTGTACAAGTAATCGATAAATACATTCTCATTTTAACAAGTAAATAACACAGAGGCATACAGGGAAAAATGTAAATGTTCCCTATTTCTCTCCTTTTTAACAATACACTTTCTATCTCCAGAATTAGAAACTGGTCTATAGACATTTTGTGATACATTCTTTCAGTTTGCTTTTCATGTACTTACTTCTGTGAATGTACATATTCACATATATCCTTTCCTAAAAATAAATGTTATTATATTTATATGTAATTCTGCACTTATATACCTTTTGTGCTAGTTCCATTTTGTATTATATTCCCTCTGCTTAGAAGCTCCTTTCATTATTCTCTGGAATACACATTTGAATTATAAGCTGCAGCCCAAATATCAACTTTTAGGAGAAGGTTTCCCTAGATTTCTCACTTGCAGGATAAATTCTGCCCTACTGTACTCGTATATATTTCTTCTGCAGAGATCTTATTTCACTTAATACAATTATGGGATATTTATACCCCCCAATAGACTGTGCATTTATGAACTTATTTAGTAGTTTTTTATGCACGTAGTGGACACTTGTCAAATAGTTACATGAATTAAGCCCATCATACATCCAATATACTTCCAAAATCTTTGTTTTTACTTATCACTTTGTCTAGTATTAGAAAGGATATACATCCTCTGACAAGAGGAATTTATTAATAAAGTCAAAGTTAAAATAAACACATTTGTGCTATCTAAATTTGGAAGGGGGACGTCTGAATTCAGTCCTTGGTAAAACAGTTTTTGTTTTTTGTTTTTTGCTTTTTCTTTTAATCCTATTCAGTCTAATTTCCAGCTGCAACTATAATAATTTCATTTCTCTCAAGTTGAAACTAATAATATATATCTCCTGCTTATTATTCTTCATTGAATAGTGCTTTCAAGTAGACTTCAAACTTCTTAATATGAGCTATGAGGTCTTTTATGATCTAAACTACTTCTGCATTTTTCTCTTGTTCAATCTCCTATACAGTCTATAATACCTTATCAATGTCATATTACACTGAAGATATCTATTTCTTGACAGTGTCATGCACTAGAATACGAATACCATCAAAAACAGGACAATCTTTCATTCATTATTATAGACCCAGAGTATAGTAAGCACATCATAAATGTATACCAATAGTTATTTTCCTGAAATAATGTATATTTCTTTTATACACTGTTAAGTAGCTACCACTTCTTGAGTATTCGTTTTGTGCCATATAAAGAACTAAGTGGAAGTGACATTAGCAAAGTGGCTGAGTAGGAAGTTGCAGCCCTCATTACCTACAAGAAAACAAATTTAACAACAAAATATGGAGTAAAATACCTTTATGAGATTTTTCAAAATTCAGTTGAAGTTGCAATACCCCAGATGAGCACAGAACTGAGAACAGCTGCATTGAAAAGGATAAGAAGAGAATTTTTACTTTACCTACATTCATCCCTTGCCCAAGCTGGCACATCTAGTGCCGAGAGAGACCACTTCAGCCAGTAATTTCTTTCTTGAGGAAAAGAGGGAGTGGAATAAGCATCCAGTATCACAGGGCTTTCAATGCATTGCTCTAGGGAACTGTTTCAATCTTACCCGGCACAGTGCTGGAATGCCTTGAGGCATTTAAGAAAAAAGAAAAGGAACATATATTGTACTGCTGCTGGCATGGCTCTGAGAGATTGGGAAATGCAATGTAGCCCTAAAACTGCTCCATCAAGAGGGAGGAAGACAGTGGAATGTGTATCTAACATCGCAGCCTTTCAGAGTATTAGGGAAAAGGGGAAGGCGGTTTAGAGAAACCAGCAAGGCTCTGTAAGAATGAGAGAGGTCAAACAACCTTGAGACTTATTTTCCAGGATGGAGGGAGATAATTGGAGCATACATGTCCGCAGAAAAGTTCTGAGATGCTCCCAGAATATTCAGCTGGGCTGACTGGCAAAGGGCTTTCCTGTAAAATCAGTCAATAAAGTCTAGGGAATGTAGCTGTTTCTTGAAATTATACAGACACCAATGCAAAGCTAGAAGAAACAAAAATTGGGGAAATATGACAAACCAAATCAAAGAGAAAGCTATTGTAATAGACCCTAAAGAAATGGAGACCCATGAATTGCCAGACAAATAATTCAAAATAATTATCTTAAAGATCAATAATTGACAAGAAAAAACAGATAAACAACTACACAAAATCAGAAAAATGATATATGAACAAATAGAGAATATCAACAGACAGAAATCATATAAAATAATGAAACAGTTATGTTGGAGTTGAAGAATACAATAACTGAAGTGAGAATTAGATAGCTTTAACAGCAGACTTGATCAAGCAGAAACAACAATTGGCAAATGCAAAAACATGTCATTTGAAATTATTCATTCAGAGGAATAAAAAGAAAAAAGAATAAAAAAGAGTGAGGGAAACCTATGGGAACTGTGGGCCACTAACAAGCAAGACAACATATACATTACAGATATTTCAGAGGAAAAGACAAAGAGGCAGAAAGATTATTTAAAATATAGTGGCCAAAAACTTCCCAAATCTGTGAAGAAAAATAGAAATTTAGACCCATGAAGCTCAGAGGATCTCAAAAGGGATGAATCCAAATACATCTACATGAAACATATCACAATCAATTTATTATAATTCATATACCATGAATTATAATACATTGTTAAAAGTATGTAATACAACTACATACATTTGTACATACAGATATACCTTATGTATGTATGTACCTTAAATGTGTGTAAGGTAATGTAAAAGGGTACAGTCTCTATGGAAAACGGTATTTAGGTTCCTCCCAAAATTAAAAAATAGGACTACCGTATTATCCAGGAATCCTTTTTCTGGGTATATATACAAAAAGTTGAAATAATGATCATTAAGAGATATCTGGATTCCCATGTCCATTGCAGCTTTGTTCAGAAGAGCAAGATATGGTAATAACCTTAATTTGTACTGATGGGTTATTGGATAAAAAACATGGGCATCCTGCACATAGTCAAAGCCTGCTATCAAGGCAGTTTAGGGAAAATATACAGGATAAGCCCACTGTGATCAGGTAATGAATCTGACAGAAAATGAGCAAATGTCTGATATAAGTACCATGGTAGTGGGGCAAAGGAGAACAAACTCTAAGTAAATGTAACGTTTCATATATCCATTGAGAAAGAAATACAGTGTAGTGGGATATCATTACATTTTATTTAGAAGAGGTTTTATGAATTAGCTCCTCCAGTTACCAGCTGCAGGACTTTTAGCAAGTCACACAAACTTCCTGAGCCTGTTTCTTAGTTAACAAAACAAAGACGTTAAAATCTCATTTACTCTTCTCAAAGGTTGTCTGTGAATGATGAAGGAAATTATGTACAGAAAAGTACCTGTGTGTATACACTGTAAAGGTCTGTTTGAGGATGACTTATTAAGCACCTACCATGCACCAGAAACTCTGTGTGCGTTACTTACATTACCTCATTTAACCTTCTCAAAAACATTTATAAGTAGAGATACATAGAAACATTTATCCTTGTATATTAGATATACAGGGGACATGTGCAGCTTTGTTACATAGTAATATTGTGTGATGCTGAGATTTGAAGTATGAATCCCATCAGCCTAGTAGTGAGCATGGTACTCAATACGTAGTTTTTTAAAATGACTTTTTAAAATTTTATTTTTCCATAAGTTATTGGAGTACGGGTGGTATTTGGTTACATGATTAAGTTCTTTAGTGGAGATTTGTGAGAACCTGGTGCACCCATCACCTGAGCAGTATACGCTGCACCATATTTGTTGTCCTTTTATCCCTCGCTGCCCTTTCACTCTTCCTCCCAAGTCCTCAAAGTCCATTGTATCATTCTTATGCCTTCGCGTCCTCATAGCTTAGCTCCCACATATCAGTGAGAACATACGATGTTCGGTTTTCCATTCCTGAGTTACTTCACTTAGAATAATAATCTCTAATCTCATCCAGGTCATTCCAAATGAGTTATATTATATTCTAATCATATTCATATATGAATATGATGGAATACTACTTAATGATGAATATATATTCATATATGTCTGTGTGTGTATGTGTGTGTATATATATATATACACACACACACATATACACGTATATATACATATCAGAGTTCCTTCATCCACTCGTTGATTGTTGGGAATTAGGGTTGGTTCCACGATTTTGCTATTGTGAATTATGCTGCTCTAAACATGCATGTGCTGGTGGAAATGTAAACTAGTACGGCTGCTATGGAAAACTGTGGAGATTCCTTAAAGAACTAAAAGTAGAACTACCATTTGATACAGCAATCCCAATAGGTAGTTTTTAACCTCACCCCTCCCTCCTCTACCCTCCAGCAGTCCACAGTATCTATTGTTACCATATTTATGTCCATGTGTGCTCAACGCTTATCCTTCACTTTAAGTGAGAATATGTGGTTTTTGGTTTCTGCTCCTGCATTAATTTGCTTAGGATAATGGCCTCCTGCTCGACTCATGTTGCTGCAAAGGAGATCATTTCATTTTTTTAAATGATTGCATAGTATTCCATGGTGTATATGTGTCACATTTTCATCATCCAATTGACCCCTGATGGGTACCTGGGTTAATTCCATGTCTTTGCTGTTATGACTCGTACTGCAATAATATATGAGTGTGTGTGTCTTTTTGATAGAATAATTTATTTTCTTTTGGGTATATACACAACAATGGGATTGCTGGGTTAAATTGTAGCTTCTTTTTTTTAAGTTACTTTAGGAACTCATTGTATCTAAGTAAAACTTTAAGTAAAAACCTTCCTCTTAGTGATGCAACTAATTATATTTGTATAGTTTCATAATATTTACGTTGAGATTACAGTTTACAAATAATCATCAAATATAGCATAAAGGCATGTTTAGGTAGTGCATTTTACGACTGAGAAAATTGAAATTTAGAAAAATTCAGTCTTTTTAAAGTTATATGCCGATAGGTCCAGGCTGGGAGATCTGAGTTTAACAACTTTTCCTTGCAACATATTATAATGTTAATATAGTTTGAAAATCTTCCTATTTACCTTTATTCATTAACAATTTTCCACATCAATTTAGAATTTGTTTGATTTTCCATGCAAAATATTTGTTTTGTAAATATATTTTATTAAAAATATTTTCGGAAATGAAAACATTTATACTTGAATTTGAAGACTGTAGTAAGAATAAAAGCTACAGGTTGATAGGTACCAAATTTTGAAAAGCCTGTAGATATTGTTAAAGATATTTTTTTCTTTAATCTCACGAAGAGTTTTTGAAGTCTTTTAAATGAGACATAATGGCATCTAAGTTTTATAAAAATCAACCTGGGTGGCAGGATGGAAAGTTGATTAGGAGTGAAAAAAGTGGTAGAATGAAGACAGCAGGATCAGCAATACAACATTTGCTTAACTGTTTTTGACATACACTTTAATCCTGCATTTCAAGTTATTAATGTTTTATCATGAGAGAAAAATCATGCAGTACACAGCTTTTGAAACAGATGTTTCACTGAGAAGATTTGTTGAAACTTGATCAGGATTAAGATTAGAATTTCCTCAGAATTTCTGTTGAATAGTTTTTGCAGGTTAAACTATAATACGCTTATGCCACTGAGGGTATGAATTTGGCTTAGTGTTAGGTTCATTCTGATCAGCACAGAGCTTGTCTGTGATAAGAATCAGTGTGGGGCATGAGGCATGTCTACCTGTTTCTGAGGTTAGTGACCTGGACTTGTGTAGTTTACATGTTTTTGTGCATTGTTCCCTGCACTTGTTTCATATTGTCTGACATTTTTGCATTTCCAGAAAGAGTTGCGGAGGGGAAGAGAAAAAAACTCCCATCTCTGGAAAACCCCAAATCTTTAGAGAAGTGAAACATTGATCTTTTCAGAATCATTCGAGCAAACAAAGCTAAATATTTTCTCATTTATTTATTTATTTTGAGACAGAGTCTCGTTCTGTCACCCAGGCTGGAGTACAGTGGAGTGATCTCAGTTCACTGCAACCTCCGCCCCCTGGGTTCAAGTGTTTCTCCTGCCTCAGTCTCCCAAGTAGCTGGGATTACAGGTGTGCACCACCACACCCAGCTAATTTTTGTATTTTTAGTAGTGACACAGGGTTTCTCCATGTTGATCAGGCTGGTTTCAAACTCCTGACCTCAGGTGATCCCCCTCCTCTGCCTCCCAAAGTGCTGGGATTATGCGCCCAGTCTATTTTTATTATTTTATTTGGAAATGTTTGTTGATTGAAGCCACTGTGTAGTCTCTTACATTGGGAACAAATCATAAGCTGAATTGTGTAATGACTCTCGGCATCAAGTTCTGTGCTCTGTGCTCTTCTTGTGTCTTAGGGGCCAGACATTTGTGAACAAAATTTCCCAGCTTTTCTTACTACATATTTGTGGTTTGCTTGCATGAAAATTGGATGGTAGAAAGGAGCAGATGCCATGATACTTTTTTTAGTGGCATGTAGCACCTGGAATTTAGCAGGTGCAAGATTCAGCATTATCAGTGCCTTCTAAGAACATTTTGGAAGTCACCTGCCTTAATTCTGCAGTCAGCAGTGACCATTTGACAGTGGTTTTATGGAGTTTCTGATCAGGTGGAAATTTCCCGAATATCCTAGGGCTGGTGAGATAAAGCTGAAAGCTAGTTTCAGCCTTTCCTTATTTTGGTTCCCTCATCCCTTCGAACAGTGATAGAGGAACCAAATTCTGGGTTCTAAATTCATTCCTGTTTGAAATACCAAGAGCATTTTTTTTGAAATTTCCTAAACCTGACAAATACATCACATGGGTCCTAGTACCTACCATATTACTTAGAAATATAAGGAAAAATGTTTTTTTAAATTTTTTATTGCTCATATCAGGACTCATGGCAGACTGATAGGTAATCTTGGTTACAGTCAGATGAACACACTTAGCTATTTCTCCTACCCGACATGGCTTCACAATCCTTGAACAAAACCTTTGAAAATTTATGATCTCTTGAGTTTCATTCCTGTACTCTAAAGGCGTTCTCTGTTCCTTATTGAAAACCACTTTTTGCAGCCTTTGCCTGTGCCCTCTCCAAAGTGAACACATTAAGATATCACCTGAGAATGCTGTTATCTATGTGTGAACAGTATATTAAATAAGCACAATTTATGGTTTAAACAAAACAGACTTGTATTTTTGTCTTCCTCCATGTTTTTGCTCAGCCTTAGTTAATACACAGTCTGATAGCCACTTTAAGAAACAACACTGCCCCCCCAGAAATCTGAATGTCCAATATACAAAACTTTAAACATTGTTTCATGTCGTCTCTCCTCAAACTCTAACTTGCATTAGAGTGTAAACCTGCAATTAGTTGGCTTCTACACTATTTCTGTTTCTGCTCCTCCTTCGTTCCCATTTGCTTGCTTTCCAGGTTCTGAGCACTTCAAGTTTACAGGAAGGGAGGAGAGCATGGTGACATATGAAAAGAGATTACTTCACTTGGTTCTCACATCACTGGCTTTATGTTTTCTAGTCCTGCCTTATGCATAAACTTAAATGTCTTTCTCTCTTTGAAATCACAAGGGTCACCTCTGTGGCTTCCCTGGAAGGTTCCTGCTAGGCTTCCCCCACTGCAGTTCCCTTGACCTGTGTGCAGCTGCATCCCTATTCCAGTTTCCTGATTCAGACACTTGCTGAAGTTCCTAACAAACCGGCTTTCACATAACATCCAGCTTCTTTATGCTGTATTTTCTGTCCCTAAAGGCTTAGCTATTAGAAAACGCCAGGTTGATTACAAGTCAGCTCTGTTTTTCCTGATTTGCCCACATCAGATCCATGGGAAATAATCATGAATCTTTTCCACTGGCAAACTCAGGGAATGCACCTGCCCCTCCTCCCTCCAATATCTCCTGACATGTGTGGTCTTCTCTGCCCTGTAGCTCTTTTTCCATGAACTTCTGTGGTGGTCTTTTTCTTGTTCCTTGATTTGAGCCTCATTATTTTAGTGCTTTTTTTTTTTGTCAATTATATTCAATCAAGTATCATTTTCTACTCTCATGGAGGTATTCTTTCTCTCTTCTTTTTAAAATATCCTGTGACTTTGTTCTATTTATTTTTAGAACCTCTTCTCTATAATCTCCCATAATAGAATTGTTAGGTTTTGATTTCTGAAGCCAATTTAACTCTTTGAAATTAGTGAGTTGCACTAGCCACATAACTTTGGGCTAGTTTAACTTCCTTGTGCCTTATTTTTCTCATCTGTAAAATAGGAATGAGTATAGTATCCAAGACATAAATTTATTGTAAAAAATAAATTACGTGATCCATATGAATCCCTTAGCATATTGCCTTGTGTTCAATAATTGCTGGATATTTTGCTATTATTATCTGTGGCTAATTATACTTTTACTTCCCAGGATAATATCTATTAAGAGTCACCTTTCCAAGATGAAAATTGGGGTGATTTAAGGAACCTAAACCCTTTCTAATTTTATGGGGTCCCTGGAAAGTAAAGGACATGCCAACATCACTTGTATGGAGGAAAGATGTGAATGCAACTTTAATATATTAATAGAAAAAGGAACACACAAGACCAAAAGCAAACGTTAGATATGGTAAAAGAGAAGAAACTATCAAAACAAACAAATAAGCAAACAGTCATTAATGTCAGTAAGAAATAGGAATACCTAGTATGCAAGTTATGAATTGAGAGGTGTGCCCAAAAGGAAGGTCAGCATTGTCCACTACAGTAGACAGGTTAAGAAAACCAACTCCTACTTCAGTAGGAACTCCAACTACTTTTCTGTGGAAAAGTGCCTGCTATGGACCAAGCAGCCCTCCAGGTAATGGCCCCAGGGTAAACCTAGCAGACCCACACTGTATCTTCAGATCTATGATTCAGAAAATCATACTTGACTGTATAAAAGAGGAAACCATTTGTGTTTTTCTTGAGCAATAGTTTGTAACCTGGGGATCTAAAAAAAAATCTATGCCTGGGTTTTACCAACTAAACATTCTGTTTTAATTTGTCTGAATGAATAGGAATTTTACAAAAATCCCAAGTTGATTCTAACATTCAGTGAATGTTGAGAATGATGAACTAGAGAGATATTCTCAAAGTATGGCTGGGACTGTGGAATCAGCATCACCTGCGCATTTATCAGAAATCTGAATTCTTGGGTCATTTTCCACACATACTGAATCAGAAACAAGCATGTTTGGTATAGCCCTTCATCAAGCTTTCCAGATGATTCTAATGCACACTAAAAATTGAGAGCCATTGTATTCCTGTAGTTTCAGTGGTGTAGTTGAGGGAAAAAAGCTACATTGTAAGCCTGTGTCTAGAAGATATATGATAAGAAAATGAAGATGAGGATTCATATCTTAATAGTTTGGCAACAGAGGTTGATAGAGCTGCTTCTCCTTCTGTTACCAATTCTATTTTACCTTTGTATCTCCTGGTTTATGTGGCTTTGTTCTATTTATTCAAGTATTAACACTGTGTAAAACAGCAGGTAAGCTGAGCTGCCATACCCACCTTATTCCTGGTTGGAAAACGCTGTGGAATTTGACATAGAGGCTAGGAGAATTGAAAAGGGAAGGTGAGCACACCAGGACTCAGCGAAGTTAAATAATTTGCCCACTACTTCTCAGCTGGCAGATAGCAAACCTGGAATTAGAATCCAGGACTGTCTCTATTTGATTTTTTGCTTCTAGTCTTTGGTTCAAAACTCCAATTTACTTCAAATATATTGTTAAACCGGAGTTGGAGAGAAAATTAATTACCAAGGACTTTTTGGAAGTCAGAAAAATAGATCTCTCAGCCCATCGTGTATTCTTCAATAACAGCACTTCATGAGGTTGGCATCGTTACAAAAAAATTTTATATTATCTGTCTTCCTATGTATTTTTAAATGCACTTTAACTTAACAGAGTCTGATGCTACAACTGGTTCTGATTATGCACTAATTACTTGCTAAATTTGATTCTAAAAAACAAAGAAGTCTTGAGTTATTCAAGGACAAAAAAGTCTCCAATCTTCAAAAATATACATTTTTTACATTCCTACTACTTAAAAATAGCTAGCACATATTTCCTCCTATTTGAGGGGAAAATCTCCCAGGCTAAGGAATTTGTTGCAAGTTGTGGTGAGGAAAGAATGCATTCTTTAATATGGTGTCTTAAAATAGAAGAAGGTTGGACTAAGGCTATCTTCTTAGTTCTAAATTGCCTTTATTGAATGGCATTTTTTGAAGCAGAACTTCTTTAAAAAATTTCCATTTTTATTTTAGATTCAGAGGTTTGTGCACAGGTGTGCAAGTGTATTGAGTGGGTCTGAGGTTTGGGCTTCTTTTGATCTCATCACTCAGATTGTAAACATGGTACCCAATAAGAAGTGTTTCAGTCCTTGCCTTGTCTCTCCCTCCCTCCTTTTGGAGTTCCCATTGATTATTGTTCCCATCATGTCTATCCAGTGTTTACCTCTCACTCATAAGTGAGAACATGTAGTATTTGGTTTTCTATTTCTGCATTAGTTTGCTCAGGATAATGGCTTCCAGCTGCATCCATGTTGCTGCAAAGAACATGACTTCACTCTTTTTCATGGCTGTGTAGTATTCCATGATGTCGGTGCAGCACATTTTCCTTATCCGGTCTACCATTGATGGGTACCTAGGTTGATTTCATGTCTGCTATTGTGAGTAGTGCTGCAATGAACATATGAGTGCATGTGTCTTTTTGGTACAATTTATTTTCCTTTGTATATATATCCCAAAGGAAATATTTACCAATTTATTTTCCTTTGGGTACATATAAAGTAATGGGATCGCTGAATTGAGTGGTAATTCTATTTTCAGTTTTTTGAGAAATCTCCAAACTGCTTTCCACAGTGGCTGAACTAATTTGCATTACCACTTACAGTGTACATAAAGCCTTGCCAAAGCTTGTCAATATGTTTTTGCCTTTTTGATAATACCCATTCTGACTTGTGTGAGATGGTTTATCATTGTAGTTTTGACTTGCATTTTTCTAATGATTAGCAATGTCAAACATTTTTCATATGTTTGTTAGCTGCTTGTATGTCTTCATTTGAGAAGGGTCTTTTCATGTCTGTTGCCCACTTTTTAATGGGTTTGTTTTTTTCTTGTTGATTTATTTAGGTTCCTTATAGATTCTGGATACCAGTCCTTTGTCATATGCATAGATTGTAAATACTTTCTCCCATTCTTGTAGGTTTTCTGTTTGCTATGTTGATAGTTTCTTTTGCTGTACAAAGGCTCCTTACTTTACACCACATTTGTCTTTTATTTTGTTAAACTTGCCTTTGGGGATTTCATCATACAGTCTTTGCCTAGACCAATGTCTAGAAGAGTATTTCCTGCTTGTTTTTCTAGGTTTTTTAGGTATTTGAGCTTTAAATTTAAGTCGCTAATGCATCTTCAGTTGATTTTTTTTTTTATGTGGTTAAAGAAAGGGTTCTAGTTTCAATCTTAGGCATGTGGCTAGACAGTTATCTCAACACCATTTATTGAATAGCGTTTTTTCCCCCATTGTTTGTTATTGTTGACTTTTTTGAAGAGAAGATGGTTGCAGGTGTATGGCTTTATTTCTGAATTTTTCAACCTGTTTTTATTGCTCTTTGTGTCTGTTTTTGTATCAGTACCATTCCATTTTGGTTACTGTAGCCTTGCAATATAGTTTGAAGTCAGGCAGTGTGATACCTCTGGCTTTGTTCTTTTTGCTTAGGACTGCTTTTGCTATTTGGGCTCATTTTTTGGCTCCATGTGATTTTGGAATAGCTTTTTCTAATTCTGAGAAAAATGACATTGGTAGTTTGATAGGAATAACATTGAATCTGTAAATTGCTTTGAGCAGTATGACTATTTTAATGATATTGATTCTTCTTATCCATGAGATTGGAACGCTTTTTCATTTGTTTGTATCATCCACCACTTCTTTCAGCAGTGTTTTGTAGTTCACCTCACAGAGATCTTTATGTTTTTGGTTTGGTGTATTTCTAGGTTATTTGTTTATGCATCTATTGTGGTTATTGTAAGTGGGATTGCATTCTTGATTTGGTTCTCAACTTGAACATTATTGGTGTATAGAAAGCTACTAATTTTTGTACATTGATTTTTTTTTTGTAAAGCCAGAGACTTTGCTAAAGTCATTTATTGGGTCTAGTAACCTTTTAGCAGAATCTTAGGGCTTTCTTGGTATCGAATCATAACATCTGAGAAGAGAGATAAGTTGATTGCCTCTTTTCTTATCTGGTTGACTTGTATTCATTTCTCTTGCCTGATTTCTCTGGATAAGACTTCCAGTACTATGTTGAATTGGAGTGGCGAGACTGAACATCCTAGTCTTGGCCCAGTTCTTAGGGAGAATGCTTCCAGCTTTTGCCCATGCATTGTGATGCTGGTTGTGGGTTTGTCATAGATTGCTCTTATTATGTTGAGGTCTGTTATTTCAATTTAGCATGACTTTGACTTTCCAAAGTATGTGATCCATGATAATATATAAACATCAACTTTTAAGCAAATACTTTTGAAAAACTTTGCATGCTGTATACCTTTTTTAAAATTTTCCATATTAGCAGTATATTAAAAGCTCTGGCAAGCCTTCCTATACAGACAAACTTCCCACTCTCTGAGTGTTTCATAAGCATCTTGCTTCATAAATTTGCTAGCCACTTCTGTGTTTTTGTATATTTTTCCCAGAAATTCCTTCTGTAAAACACACTGCTTATTTCTTTTCCAGCTTAACCTTTTTCTCTCAAAGTGGCCCCGGAACCCTTTCTTTCACCAATCCCATTTACGTGGGCTTCATGACCTAATATATCCCAAGGGCCTCGCTTCTTAATACTATCACATTGGAGTTAGAATTTCAACATATAAATTTTGGGTGGACAAAAATATTCAGTCCATAATAGTAAGATAATAAGAAATTATTTTTATCAATAAAAAATTGATTAGTTAATTTATATACAGCCTTTATAAACCTGCTTTACTAAAAGTGAATTGATATGGGCACACTGATCTGGATATAACACCAATGCAATTCTAACACATTTGAATTCCTGTGATTTATATTGTTTACAGTTTTCATCATTATATAGCATGATGCTATGCTAGATATTCAATACATATTTTTTTAAAACTTAACTAGAGAAGAAAACAAAGGGAACAGAATGTGTAATAATTCTGCCTTGTTTCTTTACTTATAATGTGTGACATCTCTCAAGTTTCTTTGTATGTGTCTGTTGATGTTTGACCTGTATAAATAAGGCTATAATAGAATCACTGTGATGTAGCAACATAAAATTGGGAAAAACATATTTATTGACAATGATGCAGTCTTCAAGTTCAGGGGGACCTCATTCTGAATGAGAAATGTTTCATAATTTAACATATCTCTTTACGTATCTGTGCACCTTCTCTGCTGGCTTGTAAATTCTTAAGGGCAACACCTTTGTCTGTCCCTTTTATACCTTTATTCTCACTGTCTAGCACAGTGACTGGCAAAGCCACTCAGCAGACATTTACTTAATACAAGAATGAACTTGCTTATTTTCATAGAGAAAGAAGCTCTATTTCTAGTTCTAAATCATCTAAGTAAGGCACATACATAGTTAAGTTCTATGTTTTAGAGATCGTGAAATCATGTCATAACCTCAGCTCATAATCCGGCAGGGACTTTTTCATGCTTACCATTTGCATCATCAACATAATTTGAAATAAAATATTTCGGCACTCATAGGTGCCCTCTATTAATGAACAATTAATTTCCCAGTGTCTAGTGCTTGCCTTCTCTGCCAAAAGTTTCAAAATTTTATTTAAGATGGAAGTGTTAGCATATTTTAATCACCTGTAACTTCTATCATTTATCTTATCCACAAATGATTGTATGTTTTTTGTCTTCCAAAACCAACTGTAGCAATCAATATATTTGTGTACAAGAGGCGGGAATCAACTCAGGTTATAGCCTTATGGAGGAAGACGCTGCCCATAATTTGAAGCTGTTGGTTTTCTTGAAAATGTGTGACTTCTTTACAAATGAGAGCCAAACTCATCAACTAGAGTAATCTGCAAATCAACTAAAGACATATATAAAAGACAACAGAAATTTATTACTCACAGTTCTGAAGCTTGGAAGTCTGAAATCAGGGTCCTAGCATAGATGGAGACTAGTGAGGGGCCTCTTCAGGGTTTTAAGCTGTCAACTTCTAGATGAATCCTCAGATGATGGAAAAGTGGGATAGTGTTCTGGGATCTCTTTTGTAAGGGCACTGGATTAGTCAGAATTCTCCAGGCAAACAGAACCAATATGAAATATACATAAAATGCTCTTTGTATATATAAACATACATACATGTGTGTGTATATATATATATAATTCATATATAGGTATAAAATGAGAATTAGTTCATATATAATGGAAGACTGGATGTCACATCTTCTGGAGTTTACAAGCTGGAGAAAACCTGGTGGTGTAATTAATTCGGTCAGAGTCCAGGTGAGGGTCTGAAGGCCTGAAAATGAGGATGGGTATGCTGGTACAAGTCCTGGAGTCCAAGAATCAGGAGCTATGATATCTGAGGGCAGAAGACGGCTGTTCCAGCTCAAGAAAAGACAATTTATCTCCCTTTTGTTCTCTCTCTGCCTTTTGTTTTCTTTGGGTCCTCAGTGGATTGGATGATGTCCAGCTACATTGGCAAGAGGGATTTTCATTACTCAATCTACTTATTTAAATGCTAAGATCTTCTGGAATCTCCCTCATAAACACACTTGGAGATAATGTTTTGGCATCTTTTGTCCATCTCCTTGCTCAGTCAAGGTAACACATAAAATTAACCATCGCAAGCACTAATCCCATTTGTGAGAGTTTCATAACCTAATTCTATCTCAAAGACCTCACTTTCTAATACCATTGCATTGGGATTTAGAATTTCAACATATAAATTTTGTGTGGAAAAAATATTCAGTCCATAACAACAAGGTAATAAGAAATTATTTTTACTATAACTGACAGAATATTGTTAATCCCAAATTGATTATATATAGCCTTTATAAACCTGTTTTACTAAAAGCAAGTTGGTATGGACACACCAATCTAGCTAAAGATTAATGACTAAACTCATACTCTGTTAACATTTTTTGAACTTGCATTTAGTGGGGTAAACTTATTCTGTATTTAAACATAAACTGAACAAAAGCCAAGATGGCCAAGTAGATCCAGGTAGGAAGAGCTTGTCCCGCTGAGAGAGAACAGCACCCTTCAAGCATATCTTTGAAAGGAAGCCATTCAGAGTGGACAAAGAGAGGACACACACCCTGGGGCTAAAAGCTGGAACCCGTGGATGGGGTTGTAGAGCACCAAGACTTGTTCCTAGCCCTGAGAGGCTTCAATGGAAGGGATAGGTAAAATAAGTGTGGAGCAGCCCACTCTCACCATGGACCTCTGGGATCCTAGCTGCTGGAGACCTCATTTGGGTTCATAGGGAGAACTGCCTGGAGGGTTCGCAGAGACGGAACTCCAGTCTACGTTGAGTCCAGAAGGTTTGGCACAGGAACAGCTGCAGTGGAGCATGGACATAAGTGCCCATCCCCTAAGGGCCACCATACTCTTCTAGGTGGCTTTAGCATTTGTTAGGTGCCAGAAGTGGAAAGAGCAGGGCTGTCTTTTCTGTCAGATGGGGTGAGTCTGATCTGAATGCTCCCCTGTATACAGTCCCTTTGTGGCCACATCTGCTTGCAGCGAGCCTTAGCTGTCCTGCTGAAATGCTTGCCAGTGAGCACTACTACAGATTTTTCACCAGGAGTTCCTACCTTTCAATTTGAACTCTTTTTCAGATGGCCCCTCATGGTCACACACCTGCCCTCAGTATTCCTGGACCAGTGTGCATTCTCCTGAAGCTTCCACCTGACACTTTGCCAGTGCACATATGTGTGCACATGTACCTATCATTCCACATCCCTGTTGGTGTGCACTCACCTGCAGCCCTCCCCCACTGCCCTATCATGCACATTTGTCCATGACTCCTTCACTGTAGCACACTCTCCTGTGGCCCACCCTTTGCCATGGCATAGCACTTTTACCAACAGCTCCCATCACAGTACCTGCAGACTGGGAACACTTCAACCCCTCCAGTTCAGCAGGTGCTTGACCTCATGTGACCAGAAGACAAAGCTGTGGAACTTATTTCAGCCCTTCAAGGTTAGTGCATGACACTCAGGGGAGCTGAAACTTGGCACCCTGAAGGCATCCAGAAACAAAGCCAATTGACTAGACCCAACTTAAACGAGAGTGAAACTTTCAAGGACATCAAATAAAATGAAAGCAAAAAGCCCCATCCAAACAACAGCAACTTCAAAGATTAAAGGAACATTAGCTTACACCAATGAGAAAGAATCAGTGCAAGAATTCTAACAACTCTAAAATCCAGAGTGTCTTCTTACCTCTAAAAAACTCATGTAGCTTACCAACACTAATTCTTAAGTAGATTGAAATGTAGCTTACCAGCACTAATTCTTAAGTAGATTGAAATGTAGCTTACCAGCACTAATTCTTAAGTAGATTGAAATGACTGAAATGATAAATATAGAGTTTAGAATCTGGCTAGCAAAGGAACTCAACAAGATATAGGAGAAGGTTGAAACCCAATTCAAGAAAAACAGTAGCACAATCCAAAAGTTGAAAGACGACATAGCCATTTTAAGAAAGAACCAAACTGAACTTCTAGAAATTAAAAAATTTGACTACAAAAATTGTATAATATAACAGAAAGCATTAACAACAGAATAGACCAAGCTGATGAAAGAATAACAGAGCTTGAAGACTACTGTTTTGAATCAATGCAGGAAGACAAAAAGTAAAGAAAAAAGAAGTGAAAAAAATGAAGAAAACATTTGAGAACTACGGGATTATGTAAAGAGATCAAACCTATGACTCATTGAGAGTCGCAAAGGAGATGAGAGAGTGAGCAACTTGGAAAAAATATTGAGAACACTGTCAATGAAAATTTCCCCAACTTATGTAGAGAGATCAACATATACATTCAGGAAATTCAGAGACCCCTGTGATATACAGTACAAGATGACCATCCCCAAGACACATACTCACTGCATTTTTCAAGGTCAATGCAAAATTTAAAAAATCTTGAATTCAGCTAGAGAAAAGAAGCATGTCACATATAAAGGGAACATCATCAGTCTAACAGTACATCTTTTGGTAGAAATCTTACAAGCCAGAAGAAATTGGAGGCCTATATTCAGTTTCATTAAAAGAAATAAATTCAAACTAAGAATTTAATATCCAGTCATAGTAAGCTTTATAAGAAAAGGAGAAATAAAACCCTTTTCAGATAAGAAAATGCTAAGGAATATTTTTACTGCAAGACCTGCCTTAGAAGAGGTCCTTAAGGGAATGCTAAACATGGAAATGAAAGATCAATAATTGCCACCACAAAAACATACTATAGTACACAACTCACTGACACTATAAAGCCACCATAAAATTAAATCTGCATAATAACCAGCTAATATTATGATGACAAAAGCAAGTTCTCACATGTCAATATTAACATTGAACAAAAATAAGCCAAATGCTCCATGTAAGAGGCATAGAGTAGCAAGTTGGATAAAGAAGCAAGACTCAACAGAATGCTGTCAAAAGATTCATCTGACATGCAACAGTACCCATAGGCTCAAAATAAATAAGTGTAGAAAAATCTATCAAGTAAATTTAAAACAAAAAAGAGGAAGGGTTACTGTACTTACTTCAGAAAAACACAGATATTAAAACAACAATGATCACAAAGGACAAAGAAGGGTATTGCATAATAACAAAGTGTTCAATTAAACAAGATTTAACAATTCTAAATATATATGCATCCAACATTGGAGCACCCATATTTATAAAATAAGTTCTTTGAGACCTACAAAAAGACTTAAATAACAATGCAATAATAGTGGGAAGCTTCAACACTCCACTGACAGTGTTAGACAGATCACCAAAGCAGAAAGCTAACAAGACATTTGAGACCTAAACTAGACACTTGAGCAAATGTACCCAATGGACATCTACAGAATATTCTGCTTAAAGTATATTTTCACATCTTTACATGGTACATATTCTAAAATTAATCATGTGTTCAACCATAAAGAAGTTCTCAACAAATTTTTAAAAATGAGATGATACTAACCACACTCTCAGATCACAGTGTCATAAAAATAAAAATCAATACCAAGAAGATCTTTCAAAACCATATAGAAATTAAACAACCTGCTCCTGAAAGACTTTTGGGTAAACAATAAAATTAAGGCAGAAATAACAAAAAAATAAAACTAATGAAAACAAAGATGCATCGTATCAGAATCTCTGGAACACAGTTCAAACAGCAAGAGGAAAGTTTGTAGCACTATATGCCTATATCAAGAAGGTAGACAGATCTCATATTAAAAATATAACATCACACCTAAAAGTACTAGAAAAACAGAAGAAAACCAACCCCAATGCTAGCAAAAGGAAAAGATATAACTAAAATCAGAGCTGAGCTGAACAAAATTGAGACATAAAAACCCACATAAAGGATAAATGAAGCCAAAAGTTTTTTTTAAAGAATAAAGAATATTAATAGACTGCTAGCTAGACTAACAAAGAGAAAAAAGAGAGGTGATCCAAGTAAACACAATCAGAAATGACAAAGGCAACATAACCACAGACCCCACAGAAATACAAGACCATTATGAACATGTGTATGCACACAAACTAGAAAACCAAAAAAAAAAAAAAAAAAAAAAGGATAAATTCCTGGAAATATCCAACTTTTGAAGATTGAACCAAGAAGAAATTGAAGTCCTAAAGGGACTAATAACAAGTTCTGAAATTGAATCAGTAATAAGTACTCTACCACCCAAGAAAAAGCCCTGAACCAGATGGATTCACAGCTGAATTCTACCAGACATACAAAAAAGAGCTGGTACCAATCTGCTGCAATTATTCCAAAAAGTTGAGGAGAAGAGACTCCTTCCCAACACATTCTTGAGTCCAGAATTATTCTGATACTAAATCCTGGCAAATACAAAACAGAAAAAGAAAACTTCAGGCCAATATCCCTGATGGACTTAGACACAAATCTTCAGCAAAATGCTAGCAAACTGAATTCAGCAGCACATAAAAAAGTGAATCCATCACAATTAAGTACATAGGCTTTATTCCTTGGATGAAAGTTTGGTTGAACATACACATATCAATAAATGTATTTCATCACAAAACAAAGTTAAAAACAAAAATCATATTATCATCTCAATAGGTGCAGAAAAGACTTTTGATAAAGTTCACATCCCTTCATGTTAAAAAACAAAACCTTGAACAAACTAGGCATTGAAGAAAGATACTTTAAGACCTAAAACTCTACAAACCCAAGAAGAATAACTTAAGAAATACCATTCTGGATATCAGCTTTGGCAAAGATTTCATGACAGTCTCTAAAAGAGAATGCAACAAAAACAAAAGTAGACAAGTTAGAGGTAATTAATCTAAAGAGCTTCTACACAGAAAAGGAAACAGAGCAAAGAGACAACCTACAAGAATGGGAGGAAATATTTGCAATCTATGTGTCCAACAAAGGTCTAATATCCAAAATCTGTAAGAAACTTAAATGAAACTGCAAGAGAAAATCTAGCAACCCATTAAAAAAATGGGCAAAGGACATGAACAGACACTTCTCAAAAAAAGACATACAAGCAGTCAACAAACATATGAAAAAATGTTCCACATTGCTAATCAGTGAAATGTGATTCAAAACAACAATGAGATAGTATTTCATAGCAGTCAGAATGGCTATTATCAAAAAGTCAAAAAATAACAGATCTTGGCAAAAATGTGGAGAGAAGGGAATGCTTATTCACTGCTAGCGGGAAGTGTAAATTAGTTTAGCTGCTGTGTAAAGCAGTTTGGACATTTATCAAAGAACTTGAACCAGAACTAACATTAGACCAGCAATCTCATTATTGGATATATAACCAAAAGGATACATAAATGGTTCTACCAAAAGGACATAAGCACTTGTATGTTCATTGCCACTAGTTACAATAGTACAGACATGGAATTAAACTGGATGCCCATCAGTGGTGGACTGGTTAATAATAATACTGTGCATATACACCATAGAATACTACACAGTCATAAAAGAAAACAAAATCATGTCCTTTGCAGCAATATGGATACAGCTGGAGTCCATTATCCTAAGCAAATTAGTGTAAGAACAGAAAACCAAATACCACATGTTCTCACTTATAAGGGCCTACTTAATGGGGGAGGTTAGGAGAAGGGTGAAGATACTATGCTCACTACCTGAGTGATGAAATCATTTGTACACCCAACCCCAGTGACATGCAGTTTACCCATGTAACAAACCTGCATGTGTATTTCCTGAACCTAAAAAAAGTTGAAGAAAATGCATAAAATATAAACTGTAGTTAAATATCATTTTAAATTCAATTTTATTTAAATTTTATAAATTACAATTTTAATTTCACAAATTATATTTATAAAATAAAATCACTTGATCACACTAAATACACCTTGACAGGCAGTAGTTTAGCCTCAGAATTTAAGCTAAAGTCAACAACTCATGAAGGTGATAACCACGACAATAATAAACTTTCAGATAAATCTGTACATGATAAAAAATTACCTTTCAAAGCTATTGAAAGGATGGTTACCACTTTTGCTAATCCATCTTTTTTTAAATACATAAATATCTCATCTAGCATGATTAAGCTTAATTTTACCTTTTGTGTTTATAAAGCCATGACCTTCAAAATGATGTCACTTTTAAAGAACCTTGGCCCAATCACATATTAGTGTTGAGTCACAGAAGTCAATTGATTAAGGCATTCATGAGCTTTGTCTAAGGTAAGTCTTAGAAGGTCTCCTCTATCTTCTATACTCCTTATTCTACAGAGTCCTAGGATTTGCTTTCTTTCATCCTTCTTCCACAGTATCTTTTTATGAACATCACCCTCACACCCCTATTGCCTGAAAATAGTGCAGCCCATCTCAGGGATCAAGGAGGGAAAATAAGTTATAAGGACAGAGCAAGGGCTCTGGCCCTTGATGTATCAAAGACTTTATGTATCATATCAATTTCTTCAATGTTTTGGCTAATATTTTATTCTGACTACACACTACATTACTTATGAACTTGTAAGTTCCTGGAATACCTATTTCTAATAGCAAAGCTCACCAAGAAATGAAATTTTAATACAGCATCACTGAATATTTAGGCTTTCCTGGTCTCTGAGACCACATGTGAAACCTGCCTCTCACATTAATGCCCAACTGGTCCCACCAGTGAGGACCAAGGATATAAGGAGAGAGATGAGATGAGGTGATGTTAAAATATTTGCTTCTTTGAGCTGCAGTGGTGAGGAAAGCATTAATTTTGAAGATGGGCAAGTGGTTGGGGAAAAAAATGCCCCATCTATTTCCCTATGTTTAAAACTGGGGATAATAATATCTATTCCTCAGGGTTAAGAACAAAAAGCCTACAATGATGCCTTACACTCCATAGGCATGCTATCTACGTGTTAGACAATGTAGCCTGTATTTCCCCTATTAAGGTAACCATTTAATGTGTCCCATTCAAAATCCCATAAACATATAATCTTCGCTTTCTGCCTCGAGATATTTTTCCACTCTATACTCTAATTGGAATTATAAATTAATTTCTATGTCAGGCACAATTCCAAGGCTAAGACATAAGAGCTAAATAAAACAACTTTAATTTTAAGTTTATTATCATATAAAAAATTTATTGGTAAATTTCTTGAGGGATAAAGATGTCTTCTGATTGTGATCTTGGTGGAAATTGGAGCAGTGTGCTAAGTGATTTTGTAATTATGAGGATGATTATTTTTAGGGGGACAGGGTTATTACCAAAGTACACACATATCTGCCTTCAGCATTTGAAGATGGCAACTGATGGAATTTCTCATCTATATGTAATAGTTTATGCATCTTACAACATTACATAAGACTTTCTTTTCTTTATCATTTGTAAAACAGAGATAACACTGACATTGGAGGTTAAGAGCATGGGCTTTGGCTACTATAATGTGTTTTCATTATTTGAGGATTAAGAGATGCTCAATAGGCCGGCCGCGGTGGCTCATGCCTGTAATCTCAGCACTTTGAGAGGTCGAGCTGGGCAGATCAAAAGGTCAAGAGATAGAGACCATCCTGGCCAACATGATGAAACCCCATCTCTACTAAAAATAGAAAAATTAGCTGGGTGTGGTGGTAGGCACTTGTAGTCCCAGCTACTCAGGAGGCTGAGGCAGGAGAATTGCTTGAACCCGGGAGGTGGAGGTTGCAGTAAGCTGAGATTGCACCACTGCACTCCAGTCCAGTGGCAGAATGAGACTCCATCTCAAAAAAAAAAAAAAAAAAGAGAGAGAGAGAGAGAAAGATACTCAATAACTTCATAGTGAAGTTATTCCTCAAAATTTAAGTCATCCAAATGAAAGTCACTGACTGTTGGGGTAATACACTGTTTTTCCTCAGTATTTTGGGTATTGGTTCCAGGACCCTTGAGGATATCTAAATACTTGGATATTTCAGTCTTTTATATAAAATAGCTTACTATTTGCATGTAATTTAAAACCTATCCTCCCGTATACTTTAAAACATCTCCAGATTACATATAATACCAAATACAATGTAAATGCCATTTATATATTTGCTAAGTGTTTTGTTTTTATTGGTACCTTTGGTACCATTTTATTGTTGTATTTTTATTTTTCTTTTTTTTTCCCCACATATTTTTCATCACCAGTTGGTTGAATATGTGATATGGAAACCATGGATAAGGAGGATTGACTGTATAAAGAGCAATATCTGTGTACACATGCACACACACGTGTGGTGTGTATCTCACTCTTGGCTGCCTTCCGGCCTTATGTTAAACTCCCCAAATACTACTATTAAAAAATTGAGCCCAAACTATACACCTACTTTTGTGCATGTAATAATGTGTATATTATAGTGAAGATGAAGTATAACTATAAAGAAATAAAAGATTACTTAATAAATAATATTGACACAATCAGCAAGTTAAACAATGGCCAATTTATTTTCTTGCCTACAGAGAATATTTGTCATTTTTAGCAACTCAACATCTTTTAAATACTTCTGCTAAATTTTTGAGAATTTCCCACATTATAAATTCTACCTCTCCAAAGTCAGCATTTGGAACTGTCTCCCAGCCTTCTTTGAAGGTAAATTGAAGCACGTGACCTGGGCTAAAAATTACACCTATTAGCTCAAGAATTAGGTCCTAAGTTAATAAATGAAAAACTGAGTGCTTCTTGGACTTGATTGTTTCCCCAGGGATGATGGCAGGAACAATCGATGTTTTCTGTGTTTCTCATTAGTATCCCTGACTGTTATATTATTTCACTCCTTGCAACAAAAGGCCTTTCAGATGAATTAAAGAATTACATTTTAAAATTTAGATTTTTAAAGCATATACAAAAAATGAAAGTGATTTGCTGTGAAATCTAGGGCAGAAAAGGCATTTTAATGTGAAAAGAAATGAAAGCAATCACAAAAGAAAAAACAGTGGAAGAAAATTACACTATTTTCTATGCTTTCTATAAATAACCAACAAATAGAACATGCAGCAAATTAATTGGATTATTATGTAATTAACTCATGAAGACCTAAGACAATACAAAAATTGAATTAGTGAGGAGCTTAAGATAAATTACAAAGGGATGAGATAAAAGGATTTACAAATATAAATACAAGTGAATAATAACTACTTGAGTAAAATGCTCTAACTCTTAGGATATAAAAATTAAATTACAGCCATGATGTAATATAATTTCTTGCCTGTCAAATCAGTGACATTATTCTTTTAAATAGTCACACCTGGTACAATAATAGAAGACTGATATATACTGCAGGAAGGAGTACAAATTAATACAACGATTTTGGGAAATATTTTGGAAATACATATAAAATATTAGTATTTTATGACCTTGCAGCTCTCCTTCTAGGAACATTTTGTTAAGAAAATAATCGAAAATATCCACAAAGATTTATATATAGAATGCTTATTGGAGCACTGAAATCACTTAAATATTCAACTATAAAAAAGGTTAAGTACCTTATAGATGATTCATATAAGTGAATATTACAAAACTGTTAAAATGCTTCTGAGGAATTTTCAATAGCATGAAAAAGTATATATAATGGAAATGTATAAAATACACATAATCTGAGCTCAATTGCTCAAAATACAGAGGAACAATATGGGAAGAATGATAGCAATAAATTCCTCAAGGGATAATTTGGCATTTTTTCTGATTTTTTTAATGTATTCATACTTTCAAATTATTTTTTGTAATTAGAAGAAAAAGTTCTCTAAAATTAATTATCCCCACAAGAACAACTGGTTGGACAAAATCTGGTTTAAAAATAAAGTATTAAATTAAATAGTCCTTGTCAGGAACAATTTGTTCAATGGAAAAAAAAAGTTTTTACTTTTCTGCGGCTGAGATCACTTACTTTAAACAATGCTTTTATCTTGCTTCCTGCTTAAAATTCTCATTGGTTCCCTGTTTCTTATGTCATTAAGCATAAATTACTTTTGACTGCTTTTCACGGTTTTTCTAATTTTGTTCAATTCAAAATTATTCCCCATTACTTTGCCTTTTTCTTGTCTGGATTCCAATGTGTATTGTAAGCACCCTTGAAACTCCACAATTGCTCGTAATACACACATACATATATACATACATACATACATACTTACCCTTGGACTGCCTGCTCACCAGTCTGTGAAGAAGACAGATGGATCTTGGAGAATGACAGTGGATTATCATAAGCTTAACCAGTGGTAACTCCAATTGCAGCTGCTTTACTAGATGTGCTTTCAGTGCTTGAGCAAATTAATAAACTTCTGGTACTTGGTATGCAACCATTGATTTGGCAAATGCTATTTTTTTCACTCCTGTCCAAAAGGCCCACCAGAAGCGATTTGCCTTCAGCTGGCAAGAGCAGTCCTACCTCAGGGGTATATCTACTCTCTGGCTTTGTGTCATAATCTTGTTCAAAGAGATCCTGATTGCTTTTTGCTTCCACAAGATATCACACTGGTCATTGATGACATTATGCAAATTGGATCCAGTGAGCAAGAAGTAGCAAATATGCTGGATTTATTGGTGAGACATTTGTGTGCCAGAGGATGGGAAATAAATCTGATTAAAATTCAGGGAACTTCTACCTCAGTAAAATTTCCAGGGTTCTGGGAGTATGGGACCTGTTGAGACATTCCTTCTATGATGAAGGATAAGTTGCTGCATTTGGCCCCTCCTACAACCAAGAAAGAGGTACAATGCCTAGTGGGCCTATTTGGATTTTGGAGGCAAAACATTCCTCATTTAGGTGTGCTACTCCTGCCCATTTATTGAGTGACCCAAAAGGGTGCCAGTTTTGAGTGGGGTGCAAACAGGAGAAGGCTCTGCAACAGGTTCAGGCTGCTGTGCAAGCTGCTCTGCCACTCAGGCTCTATAACCCAGCAGATTCAGTGGTGCTTGAGGTGTCAGTGGCAGATAGGGATGCTGTTTGGAGCATCTGGGAGGCCCTGATAGGTGAATCATAGCAGAGGCCTCTAGGATTTTGGAGCAAGTCTCTGCCATCTTCTGCAGATAACTGCTCTCCATTTGAGAGACAGCTCTTGGCCTGTTACTGGGCTTTGGTGGAAACTGAACATTTGACTATGGGTCATCAGGTCACCATGTGACCTGAACTGTCTTTTATGAGTTGGGTACTTTCTGACCCATCTAACCATAAAGTGGGCCCTGCACAGCAGCATTCCATCATCAAATGGAAGTGGAGTCTATGTGATTGGGTTCAAGCAGGTCCTGAAGGCACAAGTAAGTTACATGAGGAAGTGGCTCAAATCCCCAAGGTCTTCCCTCCTGTCACCCTGCCTTCTCTCCTCCAGCCTGCACCTCTGGACTTATGGGGTGGTCTCTATGATCAGTTGACAGAAGAGAAATCTAGGGCCTGGTTCACAGATGGTTCTGCACAGTATGCAGGCACCACTGAAAGTAGACAGCTGCAGCACTACAGCCCCCTTCTAGGACATCCCTGAAGGTCAGTGGTGAAAGGAAATCTTCCCAGTGGGCAGAACTTCTAGCAGTGTACCTGGCTATGCACTTTGCTTGGAAGGAATAATGGGCAGATATACTGATTCATGGGCTGTAGCTAATGGTTTGGCTGGATGGTCAGGGACTTGGAAAAATATTGATTAAAAAATTGCTGACAAAGAAATTTGGGGAGAGGTACCAATGGGTTATCTCAGCAGAGGAGGATTTTAATAATCAAGTTGATAGGATGACCTCTTCTGTGGACACCACTTAGCCTCTTTACCCAGACACCTCTGTCATTGCCCTATGTGCCTATGAACAAAGTGGCATGGAGGTTACCCATGGGCTCAGCAACATGGACTTCCACTCGCAAAGCCTGACCAGGCTGTGGCCATTGTTGAGTGCCCAATTTGCCAGCAGCAGAGACCAACACTGAACGCTCAATATGGCACCGTTCCTTATGGTGATCAGCCAGCTACTTAATGGCAGATTGATTATACTGGACCTCTTTTATCATGGAAACGGCAGCAGTTTGCCCTCACTGGAATAGACATTTACTCTGGATATAGGTTTGCTTATCCTGCATGTAACGTTTCTGCCAAAACTACCATCTGTGGACTCATGGAATGCCTTATCCACCATCATGGCGTTCCATACAGCATTGCCTGTGACCAAGGCACTCATTTTATGGCTAAAGAAGTGAGGCAGTGGGCTCATGCTCATGGAATTCACTGGTCTTACCATGTTTCCCATCATCCTGAAGCAACCGGGCTGATAGAACTGTGGAATGGCCTTTTGAAGTCACAATTACAATGCCAACTAGGTGACAATACTTTGCAGGCCTGGGGCAAAGTTCTCCTGAAGGCCTTTTTTGCTCTGAATCATCATATAACATATAGTACTGTTTCTCCCATAGCCAGGATTCACAGGTACAGGAATCAAGGGGTAGAAGTGGAAGTGGCACCACTCAATATCACCCCTAGTGATCCACTTGCAAAATTTTTGCTTCCTTTTCCTGCAACGTTACATTCTGCTGGCTCAGAGGTCTTAGTTCCAGAGGGAGGAACGCTGTCACCAGGAGACACAACAATGGTTCCATTAAACTGGAAGTTAAGATTGCCATCTGGACACTTTGGACTCCTCCTACTTTTAAGTCAACATGCTAAGAAGGGAGTTACAGTGTTGGTTGGGGTGACTGACCTGCACTATTACAATGAAATCAGTGTGCTACTCCATAATATAGGTAAGGAAGAATATGCACAGAATACAGGAGATCCCTTGGGGTGTCTCTTAGTATTACTATGCCCTGTGATTAAGGTCAATGGGAAACTACACTAGCCCAATCCAGGCAGAACTACAAATGCCCCACCCAGATCCTTCAGGAATGAAGTTTTGGGTCACTCCACCATGAAAAAAACCATGATCTGCTGAGGTGCTTGCTGAGGGCAAAGGGAATACAGAATGTGTAATAGAAGAAGCTGCAGAAACAAGGACTGTAATGGTCACAAGTATTTCCTCCTTCTTTTGTTAAAAATATATTTGTGCATGTGTACACTTGTACTAAGAAAATATCTTCATTTTATTTCCTTTTTCCTTTATCATGTGACATAAGATTTATTGACTTAATATCAGCCTTTAAGTGTTGCTAACTTTATGTAATAGCATTTGCATTGGGAATTGGTGCATTTCTGGTTGCATGAAAGATAGTCGTATTATGTTAGGTGTAACTATGCCCTTATTACTGTCTTTATTTGAAGATTACATATGATCTCAGGAGATGTGTCTGGTTTCAAGTTGACAAGGGGTGGACTTGTGATGATTAATCCTGAGTGCCATCTTGATTGGATTGAAGGATGCAAAGCATTGATCCTGGATGTGTCTGTGGGAGTGTTGCCAAAGGAGATTAACATTTGAGTCAGTGGACTGGGAAAGGCAGAGTCACCCTTAGTCTAGGTGGGCACAATCTAATCAGCTTCCAGTGTGGTCAAAATAAAAAGGAGGCAGAAGAACATGGAAAGGCTAGACTGGCTTAGCCTCTCAGCCTATGTCTTTCTCCTGTGCTGGATGCTTCCTGCCCTGGAACATCAGATACCAAGTTTCTCAGCTTTGGGACTCAGACTGATTTCCTTGCTCCTCAACTTGCAGACAGCCTAGACTATTGTGGAACCTTCTGATTGTATGAGTTAATACTTAATACTTAATAAACTCCTCTCTCTCTCTCTCTCTCTCTCCATATATATATATATATATCCTATTAGTACTTATTAGTACTTTCCCTCTAGGGAATCCTGACCATACACCTTTCCATAGCTTCTGGTGATAGCTGGAAAATTCCTGCATTACTTGGCTTAAGGCTGCATCACTCCAATGTCTGATTTCTCTGCTTATAAGGAGAGAGACACTAAGAAACAGACTCACAGGGAGAAAGTCACGTGATGACGGAGGCAGATATCCAGTAATACTGAATCAGAGTCCACTCTAACTCAGTATGACCTCGTATTAACTCAATTATATCTTTAATGTCTCTATTTCCAAATAAAATCCCATTCATGGATACTGAATATCAGGACTTGAACATATCTTTTTGAGGAATACTATTCAACCCACCACAAAGGTATTCCGTGCTCCATTTAGTCTCCGATCCAATAAGACCAATGTGACAGATGCTATCATCCAACTAATGAGTGTAGAAAAATGTTCTTTATTGACTGAAATGTGACCCCACCCCTAGGAAAGGTTACAACACATTGCATTAAGTACCAAAAAAGCCACTGCTTTGGCATTGAGGGTGCATTCCTTGCTTGCTTGTTTGCTGCCCTTCTAGTCCCTTTCTTTGCCTCGTCTTTACATAAAGTATGTAGGGTGCAACATTTTGACAGAATAATGTAATTACCTTTGTTTCTTTCTTCCTTTTTTTTTTTTTTTGAGATGGAGTCTCACTCTGTTGCCCTGGCTGGAATGCAGTGGCATGATCTGGGCTCACTGCTACCTCCACCTCCTGGGTTCAAGAGATTCTCTTGCCTCAGCCTCCCCAGTATCTGGGATTACAGGCATGTGCCATCATGTCCTGCTAATGTTTGTATTTTTAGTAGACCCAGGGTTTCGCCATGTTGGTCTGGCTGGTCTCAAACTCCTGACCTCGGGTGGTACATCTGCCTTGGCCTACTAAAGTGCTAGAATTACAGGCATGAGCCACTGCACCGTATGCCATCTGTTTCAAACCTCTTCTTATGTTTCTTTTCTCACTTCCAACTTACATGTCTGTGTATCAATCTTCAGGATTATGTAAAATGTGAGAGTCATTCTGATAGTTCATAATATTCTAAATTTCCTAAACTAACTTTTAAAAATAATAGATGAAGTATTAGTTCAGGGAAGTGTTAATTTTAATAATATTTTTTACAGTATAAAAAGGAGTGCTCCATGAACAAATAAATTTAGTGAATGTGATATGCTAAAATTCCTTTTTCAGATTCCCAAGGTCTTGTGGACTACTTAGGTTTATAAGAATTCTCACAAACAACCAAAAGCAAACAAACAAAACAGATTTAGCTTGGTTAAAGTCAGCATTTCTCGAAAGTATTTAATAATAAGACACATCGAGAGGAGCCACATTGTGGAGCTTTTTTATAGCCTCTGTCTAGGAAATAAAATAAAATTGTTAGCATTTTGGTTTGTCTCTCCACACAGAAGGATTTTCTAAATTAGTTTTATGATCCAAACAAATCAGAGCCAATGATGAGAGCCTCAGACAATGGCACTGGTTTCAATGGGAAGGACATCACTTTTTAGAATGTATTTTAGTAGATATGCTAAACATGTGGGTTCCTGTGACACATTTATTATTGATTGATACTACAATTTTAGGTTTAGAATATATCAACTGCAAAAGTATTAGAAAAATAATGGAAATTTGTGTAGAACATTTACAAAATAATATCCATTATAAAAGGGAAAAATTGAAAACAAATAAAATAATTTTAAAATTAACTAAAATATAAACCAGAGTTTAGAAATAAAGGTAACATAATGGCCTCCAGGTCCATTTATGTTCTTGCAAAGGACATGATCTCATTCTTTATTATGGCTGCATAGTATTCCATGGTGTGTATGTTTCACTTTTCTTTATCCAGTCAATCATTGATGGGCATTTAGGTTGATTCCATGTCCTTGCTATTGTGTATAGTGCTGCAATGAACATATGTGTAGATATGTCTTTATAACCTTAGCAAATTAACACAGGAACAGAAAACCAAATACCACATGTTCTCACTTAAAGTTGGAGCTAAATGATGGTTTTGGACAGCAGAGAGTGGGATGAGGGAGAGGATCAGGAAAAATAACTAATGGGTACAAGGCTTAATACCTGGGTGATGAAATAATCTGTATAATAAACCCCCATGACACAAGTTTATCTGTGTAACAAACTTGCACTTGTACCCCTGAACTTAAAATGAAAGTTAAAAATATATACAGGTAACATTATTAAATAATAAAACCTGAGAGCAAAAAAAAGTAATGAATCCAATCTATCATCGTCAACCTGTTTTTTCTTCTGTGAGAAAAATCAAAGATTACCTATTTTGATGTCACAAAATAGTGAATACAAGGCAGTGAATTAAAGTGTCTATCTAACTTACTCAAGACCAGCATGCATTCCTTTCCTTTCAATGGTCTTTTCTAATACTATGCTCCTTTTAAGTTTCTTTTCTCTCTTTAAAAAAGGAAAATAATTTTTCCCCTTGCAATGACTTTTAGGTTCATTCATGTAGATACAAATTACAGTAGAAAATTATGAAATTTGGCAACTGTAAAATGTACTATATTTATATGTAACTCTTATTCTAAATGATACCAAAAAGGCTAAATTGGAAGTTTGAAATGTGCATGAAATTTACTATATTTTTAATGTGTATGATGAATTTAATTCTTCTTGAATACTGAAGTCTGACAATTGCTATGAAAAAAAAATATGGGTTCCAGAATCACACTGCCTGAGTTTAAATCATTTCTGCAGAATAACAAATTACGTCCATTTGTACAAATCACTTATCTTTCTGACTCAGTTTTCTCATTTATAAAATGATTATAATGACAATAATACCTACTTACGACATCATTAAAGAGATGGTTTAATCTATGCAAAATGCCCAATAGTCTACAGCACACACTTCAGTCTAAACCTGAAGACTATTTCTCTCAATCTTTCTCATTACATACACACACACACACAGACACACACACACACACCATTATTGAGTTTAAAATTGTATTGAATGGTGAACAATTTCATCACTGTTTCCTCTTAGAGTTGGAACGTTTTCTGTTTTTTTTTCTTTTTTCTTTTTTTAATTGTACTTTAGGTTCTGGAGTACATGTGCAGATCATGCAGGATTGTTGCATAGGTACATACATGGCAAGGTGGTTTGCTGCCTCCATTCCCCCATCACCTATATCTGGCATTTCTTTCCATGTTATCCCTCCCCAATCTCCACACCTTCTTTTGTCCCTCCCTTAGTTCCCTCTCCACAACAGACTGCAGTGTGTGATGCTCTCTTCCCTGTGCCCATGTGTTCTCATTGTTCAACACCCACCTATGAGCAAGAACATGTGGTATTTGGTTTTCTGTTCTTGTGTCAGTTTGCTGAGAATGATGGTTTCCAGATTCATCCATGTCCCTACAAAGAACATGAACTCATCCTTTGTGATGGTTGAGTAGTATTCGATGGTGTATATGTGCCACATTTTCTTTGTCCAATCTATCATTGGTTTTGAAAAGTACACTATGTTGGGAGTTAGGTTACTGGAGCTCTGGATTCAGTTCTGGGACTACTCCTCTGAGGGGCCTAATGCAAATCAATTATCCTTTCAAGGTTCTATTTGCTTTAACTGTAAAATGCATACAAGATGCAAAAGGTCTCTTCCAGTCCCCAAAGTTAAAAATCTACTTAAAATATTCAACTAGTTTCAGTATAATTGGTATCTTGTTGTCACGAACATACACTTCCTTTATTTTCACACACTGCATACCACTTCTCCACATTGCAGTAGATTTTACATTCTGTTAGTTGCCACAGAAGTCTACAACATGGGTCTCATCAAGATGATCTTACAGGATACCTAAAAGACTTCAAGGAAAGCACTGAAATGTTTAAAATACATTTACTACACATTCTATACTCATTTCACTGGAGACTTAGAGATCAGGCAGCCTAATGTAGGGTAAGAAATGGACCCGGACTCACCAGACCCAAATGGAGACCTTGGTTCTACCACTTTTCATTTGCTCAAGTTCTTTCAGTCTCCGGTTTTTATCTGTATGATGGAGTCTCTGTCTTCATAGAATTATTATAATATGTATAATGAATTTATAAAACAATGCCTGTTATATAGTAGATGCCAAACACATGTGTGTTCTTATTATTGCCAGGTAATCCAATATTTTTGCAGATGAGAAAACTGAGATCACAGAAATAATTGATGATAGAGCTGTGAATAAATTAAGGTTTTGAGTCTGATTATTCTTCTTTTTTTGTAACAATTGTATTTCAGAAAGAATGACTGTAAAACAATCTTAGTTGCTTTAGTCATCCAATTTGATTAATCCCTCAAAAGCCCCAAATCACTTTGGATTAGTTTTCAAAGTGAATTAATATTTTGAAGCAAAATCTTCAAATGCAGCATTTTTTTTTCCAGTAGGTATGACGTAACAGAAGATTTCTATGAAGATGAAATAATAAAAACAATTTAAATTAGTTTAATTCCAAAGATATTTATTAATTACGCATAATATAAATGACAAAAAATGTAGAAATATCTATTCTAGAACTTGTTAGAGGAAAATCTGTCACCTACTTGACTTTATTTTTCAATGAGGAGATTCTTTGCTGGACTTCAGCATGGGTGCATTTATTCATAAAATAATATTTACTTAAAACCTGCTGTACTTCAGACACTACTCTAGACGAAGAGAAGAGATTGGTGAAATCTGTTTTCATGAATTTGATATGGAGGACACCAAATTACGGCCTCAGTCCAAGTCTGGCCTCCTATCTGTTTTTTGAAAATAAAGTTTTCTGTTTGTTTGTTTTGAGCCAGAGTTCCGCTCTTGTTGCCCAGGCTGGAGTGCAATGGCGTGATCTCAGCTCACTGCAACCTCCATCTGCCGATTCAGACGATTCTCCTGCCTCAGCCTCCTGAGTAGCTGTGATTGTAGGCATGCACCACCATGCCTGGCTAAGGTTTCTCCATGTTGGTCAAGCTGGTCTCAAACTCAGGACCTCAGATGATCAGCACACCTCGGCCTCCCAAAGTGCTGGAATTATAGGCATGAACCACCGTACCCGGCCTGAAAATAAAGTTTTATTGGAATACAGTCATGCTAATTCAGCTCTGATTTTCCTATGGCTACTTTTACACTATAATGGTGGAGTTGAGAAGTTGGAGCAGAGACCCTATGAACCTCAAAGCCTAAAATATTTGCCATTATGCCTTTATAGAAAATACTCATCAATTCACGATTTAGTAAGATGACCCATCCAATAAAAAAGTAAACAAACAAACAGAATAATTTCAGGTACTATAAATAAAATAGATCAGGATTGTATAATAGTGACCAGGAAACTACTTTGTATTTGTAATATTACTTTGTAATATATAACTGATTATACAAAGTAACAAGAGGAGTACTTTGTATTTGGATTGCTATTCAATGTCTTTCTAAAGTGGTGACCTTTGAACTGAGACTAGAATGATAAGAAGCTAAGAATCATGTTAAAATCAGGTAGCAAATTGTTTCAGGACCAACAAGTACAAAAGATTGATCAAGAACTACAGTGTCTAGAGATGAAGCGTGGTAAAAGAGAAGATTAGCGATCAGGCAGGGGCTGAGTCACATGGGCTCCTACTTGAAGAGAGTAGCATTTGACCTGGAAAAGTGAAGAAAACTTGACATATTAGATCATTTTTTTATTGGTTCAAAATAAAGTTTAGTGTTCACATGTGACCTCTTCTCTCTTTTTTCTTCCCCTCTTATACCTATTGTAAGGGTGTAGAGCAAGGTCATCTTTTTCTTTAGGGATAGAAGTTTACATAATTTTGTTCTTCTAATTCTCCTTCGTCACTGGGTAGACAACTCTGGGTGCTTCTGGACCACAGTCTTAGGTTCTCAGAGAGACAGAGACAGCTGTGCCCTATTCTCCAGAGATTTTATCAGTAATAAAGTTTATCAGGACTAAAGCACTGTTTCATTGCTGATTTGGCTTATTGTATGCTCCTCAATGACTACAACCAAGAGAGAAAAGGAAAGAGGATGAATTAGTAGCCTCATAGCCAGATTTCTTTCAGTTAAGTGTAATGGTTTTGATATCACAATATAGAGTCCAGAGAAAACTTAAATGAACAAAACACAATTTACACACAGAATAAATAAGCCAGCTAGGCAATAAACAATCTAAATCAGATTCTAAAATGCAAATGAAATCGTGCTGTTTTCTGCATTTTACACTGTAATTGGCCATGTAAGCCAGGGGTAAATGAGCAAAGAATTATTAAAATGCAAAGCACTGTATAGGTAACCACAACTATTCTAACTGAAAGTGTCTCTGTTAAGAGAACAGCAAAGGCCATACCTATGAGGTTGGCAAAGCTGCAAGAATCTTCCAACTATTTCTCCTAATAACTCTTAGAGAATGCTTCACTGACAGTATCCTTAGATTAATTTAGCTTTCTTTAATAGCACTCTTAAGTTGCTTTACTCATATAATCATCATGAAATCCTATTGTTATTCATTATCATTGATAGTATTAATACTGATAGATAAATAAATATTGTTATTATTATTAATTTATACAACTGTATTTAGTGGCAGAGCTGGGATGTCAATTAAACCATCTGAATCTAGAGTCCATGCATTTAAGATGTGGTACTCACAGCACTACTGGAGGTTGCTATGGAGTGGGCTTTGCAGTCACATGGAACTATATTCAAATCTGAGATCTGTTTCTCACGGGCTGCATGATACGAAACATCTTAGCTACGAAATCTCATTTGTACATCTTTAAGTTGAGGATACAATACATAATTCATCATTTACAGTATTAAATGAGTTAAGATTAGGAGAATGTCTAATAAGCACCTCACTTATCCCCAGCATAGATACTCTGTAAGACAAAATCATTCTTATAATTGCTGCATTTAAATAGCAATAAAGTAAACTCTGGTGTTTCTGCATGACACTTCACCTTAAAAAAGTAATATGCTAACAATTGCTTGGCTAAATTTGGCTTAGATATCTAAAATGTAACTGATACATTCTGTTTGTACAATGAAAATGGAAATTCTATTAATTATAGACACAGGAATTGAGAACCCATGCAAGTTAGTTTATCACGGCTCTAACATTCATGTAAATTGGCAGCAGGAGCTTTACATTGTTGTTAGGAGTCACACATGTGCTTCTGTGAATGACACACAATCACACATCAAAAGACTTTTAGAGCCTAGACCCAAGAACAGAGTTATTATACAACCAGGGTGTAAGCAGTTTATTCTATCCTGTGGATTCTCCTTTTATGTAGTGAATACTTATGCAGATTTTATGTAGATCCAAGTTAAAGAAATCCAAACAGTTATATTTAAGAAACTCATACTTGTTGAGCCAGTGTATTATTTGAGGTCACTATTCTGTGTCTGGAGTGAGAAGTTCAAATAAACAGCATCCCTTAAAAACAGGGCAAGCCAGGGCCTGTTTTTGCTTGAATATTTCACATTTCCTTTATATTGGAGTACTAGCTAAAATCAGGATGAAAGTTCAGCCTCCCATGATAATTTTTTTTATTATAAGAAAGTTTTATATTGGCTACCATTTATTTAGCTAGATAATTCCATAGTTTATCCCAGATAATTTCTTGGTTCTTTTAGATTTGTTTCCATTTCTTTCAAAAAGTCTATGGGATATTATTAAGGAACATAAGATTCAGCAGGACATTAAATAACTTGCAAAGATTATACATCTGGAACTGAAGGAGCCAAGTTTGGAGTTTAGGTTTTTTGGTTCCAAAGACTTACCCTTTTCTCTAGGCCTTTCTTCCTCATACTTGCAGCTGATGAATAAAAAAACTTTCAATCTCCTCGCATAAACATAGTTATCAAGAAGATGTTATTTGTTTCCACTATGGTCTAATGATTCTTTTTTATTCCACAATTTGAGGTGAATAAAAATAATTGAATTGGAACATACGTTTCGAACTTTCTGTCCCCTACTTCCATCAAAAAGTACCCTTGTCCCACACCAATCGAGAAGCAATACTAGAAAGTTTAATACTTTAGTTGTGTCTTTTTAAGATCAAAATGTCTTGTTCCTTCAATCACAATTTCTGTCAGTTCAATAGAAAAAAAGTATCTAAGACCACTATTTGTCTTACATGAATTAGAGGTCATAAATTATAAATACTAAAATATTTAGTATTCAACTAAATATTTTCTCAACCAGATCATTTCAAAATTTTTCACCTCGTGTCTAAACGGATTATTACTCTGAGTTCTACAAGTCAGGGTGAAAGCCTTGACTTGGAAGAAAGATTATAGTAATATAGGATCAAAACTTATTTTATTACCAAAGTTAATTTCTTTTGTCTGATTTTCTGAAGTGGAGAAAAATCTTTGGAGAGTTCACTATTGATGTTTATTTAACATGATTCTTCATTTGTGATTTGGCACCTCTGTTCTATATATGGAGACTTTTTTTTTTAATTTCCATAAAGGAGAAAAAAGATGAATAGTTTGGAAAAGTGGGTAACAGAAAAACCACCTGTACTATTTAAATTAAAAATTTTAAATTCTATGTCTATTTTTAAAACTATGCAAATGGAAAAACAAGTGGTCTAATTTTATTCATTCACTATGGAAATTTTAATGAATTGAGATTCTGAACATAAAAACACACAATACAGTAATACAGTTCGCCTGGTCTAAGTTGCGATTTGTGCTTGTAAAGTGGATATATCACAGCAGCACCCACCTTGGACCATTCAGAGTCTGGCTCATGTACAGAATTGCAATCCACACCCGTGAAGGTTCAGCTTCTAAAACAACACTGTGATGGAGAGAGGAATGCTTTGAAGGCGGTTGTGAAAATTCTACTGAACATCTGGGGAGTTTTGACTAGCCAAATTTTATTTTTGTTACTCTGCTTTTTCCACTGAAGAACTCACCTTTCCATTCTACAAAATCTTGCTGGAACTGTCAATCAAGATGCCACTTTTCCCTGGCAAATGGATCACTTGAGTTCAGCTTCTGGTTAGTTACCATACCTCCCAGAAAGTGCATTTTGAGCCATGTGACTACAAAATGCATGCCATAGGCAGCTCTCTTAGGAAAATTCATTATTTCTTGCCACGCCCACCTAAAGACTCCACTAATGAATGTTTTTCCACCTTTCCTTTGATTCTGTGAGACACCTCAGATTCTCAGTGAAGTATATGCAGTCTCTCCATTTTTCCTTCTCTCTTTTACTTTGATTACACAGATTTATTTTGTTGCTTGTAACCAAAAAACACTAAGTGCATAGATTTTTAGAAATTTCACTTTAAAACAAAAAGCAGCACATTAAATAAAAACTACAATACTACTGTTTTATAGATTTGAAATAGTAATAGCATAGTCATCATATTTATTTTCCTTTTTCATTCCTCAGTCCTTAGACAAATTTCAATATATTTCTTCTCTAACAATTTCAGTAAGATAGGCTTCAGTGATAGCCAAGAATAATGCTAAGTTTTCAGGTTTTGGGAGAGAGGATAGTAAAATACAGGCTGAAGGGTGCTAGATGAGAACTTATCTGACTGCTTTTAAAGTGTAGATTAAAGAAGATACATTTATTTTGCTGTGTTGTAGCTGATATGCATAAACACCTTTGTCCTTTATACCTGGCCTTCTGTTAGATGATTTAATACCTAACATTTTCAATTTTATAATTAAATAAGTTGCCACCCTGGTCTGTGATTATTCTCACAATTGTAGAAAAGACAGAAAAATACAAATTCCCACATAGAAGAATTTCATTCAAGTGGAAATTGAGAAGAGGTTTCTCTATATATTTCTGGTCTGAAATGCATTTTTTAACAAATTAAATAAAATTTTAAAGCCATATTTATCGAGCTTCCTATTCTGTATTTCACTGATAGAAGTGGGTTCTAGGTGGATTGTGACGGAATCTTTTATTCTCGTTGTTTCACATCTGGGCTACTTTTGTCCGTTTCTCACTATAAGCAATCAGAGTTCATATGGTACATGGATTTCCTGTTATGGAGGGGAAAAGATTTAACAGCCAAAGATAACTGGAGATTGATCTCTCTTCCACCTGTCCTGAGCAGGAATCCATGATGACATAATGTTAGGCCTTATTACACCGGTGGGGGCTTTATATTTCAGCATACAGAGAGAAGTTTATTTGGGTAGCAAATTCTTAACATTTGATATTCACAGGACATTTATTTTTGCCAAGCTACTAATTTTACTCTCACAACAATCTTGAGAATCAGATTCCTATTTGATTTAATTTTAGAAATAAAGAACCCAAGGCTAACAATTTAAGTGAGATGCACAAGCTCCCCGAGATAGGAAATGTAGGAACTCAAATGAAAATCCTGGCTGTGTGGCACTAGAACCCACAATCTTTCCATTACACCACACTGCCTTTCCAAATTGCTCTCAGAGCAGGCTGGCTCATTCAACCTGTCAGCAGCACAGATCTCCAGATCTCCTTCTATTCATTCCAGTCAAGTACCCCCTTTATTAATTTCAATTTATTGCAGAGGTGAAAATAAAGCAGACTTTTGTTTCGGAGACTTTTAGCTAAAATTGCTCTACTCCTTTTTAAAATTTAATTTGTTTCAGATGAGAGAATACAAATACACATATACCACACCCCCAGTCTTCAAACTAACACAAACCACTGAATTAGTCCATTTTTACACTGCTGATAAAGACATATTCAAGACTGGGAAGAAAAGGAGGTTTAATTTGACTTACAGTTCCTACAATTCCACGTGGTTGGGGAGGTCCTATAATCATGGTGGAAGACAAAAGGCACTTCTTACATGGTGGCAGCAAGACCGAATGAGGAAGAAGCAAGAGTGGAAACCCCTGATAAACCCATCAGATCTCTTGAGACTTATTCACTATCATGAGAATAGCATGGGAAAGACTGGTCCCATCATTAAAATACCTCCCCCTGGGGCCTTTCCACGACATGTGGGAATTCTGGAAATACAATTAAAGTTGAGATTTGGATGGGGACACAGCCAAACCATATCAACCATATAGAAGATGAGAAATTAAAATATCAAATTAAAAATTCAATGTATGATAGATTTCAAGATTGGAAATAGGCTTAACAGGCATCAGGCTCAATCCTGATATTTCTGAAGTTAGGCTGTGTAATGATCTATTGGCACAAGACCAATGTAATTGCATTAAATCATATGTCACATAATCACAGCAAAGATTTATACAGTGTTTCCCATTTGTGCCAGACACCGTTCTAAGTGAATTGCTGGTATGGTAATATTATATCAGTATCTTACTTGATTTTCTGTTTGTTAACTAAATATCTAAGACTGAGTACTTTATCAAGAAAATAAATTTATTTCTTATAATTATTGAGGGTGAGACTTCCAAGAGCATAGAGCTAGCATCTGGTGAGGGCCTTCTTGCTGTGTCACAACATGGCAGAGGGCATCACATGGAGAGAAGTCAAGAGCACATGTGACAGCTTAGGTTTCTCTTCTTCTCCTTATAAAGCCACCAGTCCCATCATGGGAGCCTCAGCCTGATGACTTTGTCTAATCATAATTAACTCTCAAAGCCTCCTTTGCAGTCAACATGTGATTTGGGGGATTAAGTTTTCAACACTTGAAATTTAGGAGACATATTTAAACTATAGCAACAGTCATAGCCCATAATATTATGCCATTATAGTGTCATAACCTGTATTTATCCATATAAACACATATAGTCCTCACAATAAAATTTTATTACAAAAATCATTTCATTTTAGAAGTGAGAAAGCTTAGACATAGGCTTATTTATGTTACAGTTGTATAGCTAGTGAGTGGCAGTTGGAATTTAAACTCAAGAAATGTGGCTCTGGGGCTGTTTCATAACACTTCCTCAAGGGATTGGGGAATAGATCACTCAGCCTCTTCAAGGATCGTAACACTACTCAGGCACCTTAAAGATGATGACATTGTGAGTGATGTTCTTTTCATTCTTTCTTCTAATTTATTTTTCTATTGTATAGGAAGGCTATCAATTTTTATTTATTTTGCTATTGGGTAATATACTGACTTCAATTATTAATTATAATAGCTTTTCAGCGATGCCTTCTATGTTTTCTAGAAGCATGATAATAATATCTACGCACTTTATTTTTCACTTTTTTTTTTTCAATTTAACTGTTATACCCTGTATCAGCTTCCTGCTTTATTAGATTGGGTGTAACATGGGTCTCCTTAAAAATCAATTGGAATGATGAAAATATTGTGGAATTTTGGATATGTTATAAACAGGTAAGAAGCTTTTCAGGTGTAATGTAATTATGGTTTGGGTTAAGGTGATGGCATAAGAAAATCAATATCTATTAGAAAGAGATTTTATATTAAAAATTAACTTGGGGGTATGGGATGAGAAAAAGTAAAAGGTTTTGAATCTGAAGTATGCAAGTCTAATTGATAATGATCAGGAAATTGACTGTGTTTTAATAGCTGTTGAATTCCACTGATCTATTCATCTGAAACAAAATGATTAAAAGGAAATAATTAAAGTTTTCAGCTTATAAACAGGTCTAGGAATGCTTCTTCTTTAAAGGAAATTCAAATATATTTTTATTTTTATAACCTCTCCATAGTCTGATATTTAATGTAACTACCTATAAAATATATATTATAAAGTTAACATAATGTTTATCTAATTATAAAGTAACTTGAAAAGCAATATATGGACTAATATTAACCTTTTAAAACTATCAGATGGATAATAACCTGTTTTTCAAATTTAGTTTACTTAAAAATCATTAGAGTAGCCCTTAAAGCCCCAATCTTAGAGATTCTTGGTTTGATTAGTCTGGAGGAGAACTTAGGAATTTGTGTTTTCAGCTATTAGTCCAGGTAATTTTGAAAAATTCATCCCCAGACTATGCTTTGAGAAATCCTGGTCTAGGTCTTTACACTTTGCACCAGCACGTTGCATTTCTGTGCTGTATTTGGTACACTTATCCTTGTCATTCACACACTGAATTTCAATACCATCTAATGTTTCTCTGAGCATTACATGTTGTTAAATGTTTCCTTATCCCTTTCCATATGGTTCTAACTTTTTAGAATGTCCTGATTTGCCTACCAGATTAACAAGCAGGCTAATTTCTAAACTCTATCCAAGCTCAGGAGAGCCTTGTCTTCCATCCCCAGATGGAGGCTATGCAGACCACTCTGAAGCGCAGGATGCAGCCCAGTCCCCTCTCAGCTCTGGTGGAATAAAACAGAAGGATCATGGATGAGGCAGCTTTCTTGCACACATATGGAAACCTCTATGACAGTCCCCAGCCCATGAAAATACACTATTCTCTGCAGAGCTTGCCATCACAACCAAAGGAAGAATCAACAAAAGTAAAAACGAAACTGTAAAAAAGAAAGTACTTCTGTTACACCTACTTGTTTTGCTTAGACAAAGGAGGAGACAGAACAATATTTAGTGTGGCCTACTTCTTAAAAATAAAAAAAGTATACCGTATATATCTTAGCATAAGGAAAGACAAATCTGCATGTACAAAGCTTGTATATACTTCAAATAATTACTTATAAAGAGTAAGGGAAAATGATTAAAATATACTACCACTAAAATTGAAGAATAATGACCCACCTGTTTCTGGATTCTACAGTCGATTAAACTAATTGCAAAAGCAATAGAAATAGATTTAAAAACAAGTATATAAAATTACAACTAGATATTAAGTTGGTGCAAAAGTAATTGCAGCTTTTGTCACTACTTACAATGACAAAAACAGCAATTACTTTTTCACCAACCTAATAGAATTAATTATTGTGTCCTATAGCACTGTAAGATGACAGAAGTTAAGAATATATTAAATAGTTTCAAAGAGCTAGAAAGAGGATTTATATATTTGAAAGACAAAGAAATAGTATTTGATATGATGGGTATGCTAATTACTGTAATCTAATTACTATATGTGTATTGCCATATCATTATGTGCCCCATAAATATGTACCGTTATTAAATGTCAATTAAAAAATTTAAAATCAAGCCAGGCATGGTGGCTCACACCCATATTCTCAGCACTTTGGGAGGCTGAGGCTGGCAGATCACAAGGTCAAGAGATGGAGACCATTCTGGCCAACGTGGTAAAACCCCATCTCTACTAAAATACAAAAATTAGTTGAGTGTGGTGGTGTGCACCTGTAGTCCCAGCTACTTGGTAGACTGAGGCGAGAATTGCTTGAACCCAGAAGGTGGAAGTTGCAGTGAGTCAAGATCATGACATGGCACTCCAGCCTGGCGCCTGGCAACAGAACAAGACTCTGTCCCAAAAAAAAAAAAAAAAATTAAAATCATATTTTTAATGATAAAAATACGGCATAACAACAACCAAAAAAAGAAAAACACACACAATACTGAACCAGAAATGCCACACCAGCACACACCTTGATATACCAAGGTGTAAACAAGGACTATAGTATACACTTTCAGGACCTTATTAGAAGAAGGTAGCACTCATTCGATGGAGAGTTTCCAAAACTCTATGCTTAGAAATAGTCTTAGCATAAAACCATTTATGTAATTTTGAATAATTATTTGAAAGTACGTAGACATATCCTATTCACTTCATATCCCAACTTGCATATGACTTAGAAGAATGATTAGGCAGCTCTCTCAGAGACCCTTGGAAAGCCAGGGAAAACTGGTGTTGAGTCATGGGAACTACACATCCCACAAATAAACTCCAGCGTTGTTGGGACAGAAACACAAGGTGCCCGGGTAGCAGCAGTCATTGATGAGGGCAGCCTTGACCTCTTCCTTCTGATTCTGTGAGTATCAGAGAGTCATGTACTGGCTCTAGGAGTGCCTCCTTCCAGACCAAACACTAAGAATTTAACCATGGGCTCTGCATAACACATCATGGTAACAGCCAGTTTTAAGAATAAAATAAACAAAATAAATGCAACCTATCCATTCAAAGAAACCAAGGCACTGCAGAACATGAGAAAAATAAATATGATCCTTAAGACAATCTTCAAAAAAAAAAAATTCCAAACTGTGTCAATCATTGGCAGTATCTTTGGAATAAGTTGACACTTTCAGCACCTGATTAGAAGGAGACAGCCCTCATTGGATGGAGAGTTTCGAAAAATCTATGCTTAGAAACAGTCTCAGCATAAACCATTTATATAATTTGGAATAAATTTCTGCAGTGTGTCTTTATGTTTTTTTCTGGTGAAGGAAATAGGGAGCCTCATCTCTTCTTACCTCTACTGGGTGGTCCAGTTGCTTCTTCATAGTAGCAGAAAAGGCACAATTGTTTTTTCTTTCAAAGATGCTAAGTGGAGGTTATTGCTCTGTCTTTTTGTCCATTGCATTCTTAGCACTGCCTCACTCCTACTTGTTTATGTAAGAGCCCAATAGGGGACTTCCATTATCTTTTTTTTCTAAGTGTCACCTTGCTTGCTATTTTCCTTGTTTCCTTTCTGTTTGCAGGCATCTTCATTTTCATTTTGCTTCTTTGAACGGAAAAGTAGTATCCTCCTTTAAAAGTATATCTCATTCAAAACATAAAAGAAGAGAATAATAAATTAAAAGGAAGGACATGAATTGAGAAAATTACAACTTCAAAAACTACAATTGTAGGAGAGAAAAAGACGAACAGTAGATAGTGTGAAACAATCTAGGGTGGAACACTACAAACCTCTTTTCAGAAATGCAATAAATTGGATATTCCCTTTAGTCTGTCAATCTTCTAGTCTCAATTCTTATAAACCATCTTTTTTTCCCCTGATGTTCAGTCTGAAGTATTTTCTCTCATGAGAAAAATGGAGTTTTTCAAATGCAAGAGCCTAATTAGGAGCAAGGTTTTCTATCCTTTCACTATTGCATTGTAAGTTTAAATTCTCTTTTTCTGCACTATTTACAATAGAGGCATTTATAATAAAGGGTATCACAGTGGGACACTGCTGTCATTTGTAGTATCAAAATGAGAAGTCTAGAGAGAAAATAGACACAAGTTCAAGTACTGTGGTGTCCATTCTTTGTAAGTGTTTTTGTCTAATGCAATAACAAGCAGGCGCATACCATATTGGAACTACACTAAGTGGGTTGGGAAACATTTTCACAATTTAATGAGCCTCAAATTTAGTTTTGGCAAAAAAATGTTTCACTTCCAAATTTTGACATTACTCTTACAGGATACTTGTATTTTGCTTTCAGGCAGGAGCAAACTAGAAATAGAAATGTCTGGGAGAAAAGAAAGCATTTTCATGGGATGGATGTACAGAATATTAGTTTTAATCACATACAACAATGCTTCTCATGCACTTATTTGATGATATAATATGCATAGGAATCACAGGGAGAGCAACATTCCCAAACCTTGCCACCAGAAGTTCTGCAGAAGAACCCCATAATTTGTACTTCTAATACACTTCCTGGTGATGTCCATAGTCCCAGTACACACATGGGCCTTGCTTTGAGTAGCAAGAACAGAAGGCACAATATTTCTGAGGAGAAGAATCAAAAAAGGAGATGCCTGAAATTTTGATGTCATCCTTGACTCCTTCTTTCCCTTGAATACTAACCCTCTATACTTTCTCATCTTCTGCCACAATATCTAATCACTGGGTTTTGGAGAAATATCTCTCTAGTTCACCACCATCTTTTCACTCCCACTTTAGTTCAAACCCTAATTATTTCTTGCCTGGATCTTCAGTAGTATCTTGAGTGATTCTCCAGTCCCCAGTTTTGTCTTAATTTAATCTAGCCTCCATGTAACTTTCTAAAATCAAATCTAATCAAACTGTTCCTCTAATTAAAATCCAAAAAAGTCCTCTAATTCTCTCCAGAGTAAAGCCCACACTTCTTAGCATTGAATGTTGGGCCTTCTTGATCTCTCCCTGATCCATCTGTCCAGTCTTCTTTGTAGCAATGGGTCACTCTACTCCCTGAAAACAATGCTTTATTTAACTGACAGCCAAGTTGAGCTGCTTGTGGATTCCTAAACAGGCAAAACCCAAGACTCTCCCCTGCAATATCCTTACTTTTCAACCAGAAAACATTTTCATTCATTCTTCAAATATATGACTTGGACATAATCCACCTGTGAAAATTTCCATGACTCTCAAATGCATAGAACCCTCTCTCTTCTGTGGGCATTCGTCAGTCTCTAGTAATTATTTGCTTATTTTCTTCTCTTCTAAAACAGTGTGATTTCCTCAAAAGCAGAATTAAAAATGCAACCCATGTAGGATCTAGCGCAAAAAGGTCTGCTCAATTAAATTAATTTTAAGAGAGATTAAACACTATTTAGGATTTTCATTTTTCAGATGGAGAGAGAAGGGAGGAAAGATAAAGGAATTGTGTCAAAGCCTCTAAAACAAAGACTACAGAGTGATGTGATGTCTTTGCTAAAATGAGGCAGTTCAGTCACACAGGATTTCTATCTTGTTAGAATGCTTATGTATATCACTGTAAGGACCAGGAAACACTTGGGAACCAATGAGTGTGTCTATATGTCTTAGTGTTTCAATCAGTTTGCCTTAAGTGAATTGTTTAAATACTCAGTACAAATATCACCAATTGTATATAGAGCATGCAAATTGCTAACACTTGGGCTATTTTATTCCAGCTGTGCTGTGCTTTGAAAAACTATTGAATATCCCTTACCTCATTAAACATGAAGCTTACAGCAAGTCTGAAGATTTACAAAGCGTCTATTTTCCTATTAGCCAAGAGGAAAAAAGAAAGTTTATAAAGTTGCTTTATAAATAATGTAACAAAACACTTGCATAACACCTGAAACTATAAAACTAGTAGAAGAAAACATAGGGAAAAAAATACATGACATTGGTCTGGGTGAGGATTTTTTGGATATGATCCTGAAAGTCTAGGAAATAAAAGCAAAAAATAAATAAATGTGATTGCATAAAACTGAAAAGCTTCTGCACAGCAATAGAAACAATTAATGAAGTAAAAATACAACCCAGAAAGTGATTAAAAAAACACATGCACATGATACATCTGATAAAGGCTTAATATTCAAAATATATAAGAAACTCATACATCTCAATAGCAAGAAAACAAATAACCAGATTTTAAAATTGAGCAAAAAAACCTAAATACGCACTTCTCAAAACAAGATAGACAAATGGCAAAGCAGTTCATTTAAAAATGCTCAGTATTCTTAAATCATTAGGAATATGCAAATTAAACCACACTGAGATCTCACCTCACACTGGTTAGAATGGCTTTTACCAGAAAGATGAAAGATAACAACTGATGGTGAGGAAGTAAAGAATAAGGAACTCTTGTACACTGCTGGTGATGATGCAAAGTTTTGCAGCTATTATGAAAATGGTGTGGAGTTTCCTAAAAAAAAATATATAAATAAATAAAAGTAGAACTACCATACTGTATTAGTCAGGGTTCTCTAAAGGGACAGAATTGATAGGAGAGATATATATATAGATAGATAGATATGTGTGTGTGTGTGTGTGTGTGTATAAATATATATTTATTTATGTGTGTATATAAATATATACACACACACACATATACACACATACACACATACATATAAAGCGTAGTTTATTAAGGAGAATTGACTCACACAATCACAAGGTGAAATCCTAAGATAGGCCATCTGCAAGCGGAGAAGCAAGGAAGCCAGTCCGAGTCCCCAAACCTCAAATTTGGGGAAGCCAACAGTGCAGCCTTCAGTCTGCGGCTGAAATACAATTAGAAGTGGTCAATTGAAAATAATACACATTTTAAAAATTAACAACATTGAAATGAATCCTCATTTACAGTAGCATCAAAAACATAATGAATTATGTGTAAATTCTGCACATATTTAAATGAATGGAGATATATCATTTTCGTGACTAGGAAGACTTTTCATGAATTGGAGGAATGTTGATAAGAGGATGCCAATTATTTTCAAACTAATCTTTAGCCTCAACTCAATTTAAATTAAAATTCTAGCAGCAAATTTTTATAAAAATTTTCAATTTGATTTTGAAGTTTATATGGAAAGGCAACAGAATTAGAATAGCTAAAACATTTTGAAAAACATGGCATACTGGCACTATCTAATTTTAAGATATATTTTATAGCTACACTCTTCAAAGCAATTTGGTACTGGCAGAATTTTTAGATATATAAACCAAAGGAACACAATAGAGAGTCCAGAAGTAGATACATAGGTATATGATCAATAAAGTTTTAACAAAGAAGTAAAGGTAAAACTAAAGAAGTAAAGGAATAAAGATAATTCCCTGTGTGGAAACTATCATCTTTTCAACAAATAATACCAGAACAATTGGATATCCATGTAAACAAACAAACAAAACCTTGATTCTTGACCTCAAAACAGATCTTGTGCCTAAAAATAAAACCTAAAGATATAAAATATTTAAAAGATAATATAGGAAAAATCTTTATGATCTTGAGATAGGAAAAGATTTCTTTGGTTAGATTCCAGAAATACAATCAATTACAGAAATAATGATATATTGGATTTCTTCAACATTATTTTAGAACTTCTGCCTTCTGAAATTTACTCTTAAAAAGTAAAAACACAAGCAAGCAATGGACTGAAATAAAATATTTTATATCACATATTTAAGAAGGGCACTGTATCCAGAATAAATAGAGAAAGAACACCCAAATCTCAATGATAAGAAAACAAATAACCCAATTAATAATCGAAAAAAAAATTCGAACTGAAAATTTGCCCAAGAAGGTGTATGGATGGAAAATAAGCACTTATAGGGATGCTAAACCCCATTAGTCATTAGGAAAATACAAATTAAAATTAGGATGAAATACTACTATTGGCATCACAAAAAATTAGTAACTAACAATACAGTGTGTGTATTCGTTCTTTTTCACATTGCTATAAACAACTATGTGAGACTGGGTAATTTATGAGGAAAGATGTTTAATTGACTCAGTTCTGTAGGCTGTACAGGTGGCATTGCTTGGGAGTCCTCAGGAACCTTAAAATCATGGCAGAAGGGTGAAGGGGAAGCAAGTACACAATCGCAGGGCAGCAGGAGAGAGAAAGAAGGGGGCAGTGCTACACAGTTTTAAACAATCGGATATCCTGAGAACTGACTCACTGTAGGGTGAACAGCAAGGGAGAAATCTGCCTCCATGATCCAATCGCCTCCCACCAGGTCCCTCTGCCAATGTTGGGAATTACAATTCAACGTGAGATTTGGGTGGGGACACAGAGCCAAACCATGTTAGTTTGTTTGTGAGGATGCAGAGCAACTGGAACTCTTAAACATTTTCTGTTAATAATGCATAATGTAAATTAACTCTGAAAAACAGGTTGGTAATTTCTTAGGAAGTTAAATACTCACTTAAGAGCATTTCCATTCCCAGGAATGTATCTAGAAAAAATGAATATGTTGTTTAATGAAAAAATGTATATATAAATATCTGTAGCAACTATTTATTTATAGTTGACAAAAGCTGAAAATACCTGAACTATCCATTAACAAGTGATTGACTAAATAAACTGTGGCATATCAACTATGATATACTACCCAATAATGAAAAGGATCAAACTGCTAGTACACACAACAAAGTAGACAAATTTCAAATACATTATGATAAGTGAATGAAGCCAATTCCCAAAAACTATTAACTATTAATTGTGATTCTATGAAAATAACATTCTGGAAAATACCAAACTATGGACACAGAAATGGATCAATTGTTGTCAGAGATTGGGGTATGTGGAAAGAATTATTACAAAGGGAAATTTGAGGGGTTACAAAACTTTTTTATATTTTTAATTTGGTGTTGGCTACATGACTGGATGCATTTGCAAAACTAAGCAAACTATACTAGAAAAAGCATTAATTTTACTCTCTATAATGTATACCTGAGTAAAAATAATTGATATAAAAAGATGAAAAAGAAACAGTTCAAGTCACATAAGAGTAAGTTTCTAGCCCAGATCATGTACATTAGAAATGTCATAGGATTTCAGAAAGAATGCAAATCCTTATGAACTAGGTCAGAAAGTGCTGATAGATGAAGATACAACATTCTTTTTCAGATATGGGAAAAAGGGCATTGGTGAAAGGGAGAGAATCTTAGTCTTTCCTGTTGCTATAACTGAATACATGAGAATGAGTAATTCATACAGATAATACATTTATTTCTTACAGTTATAATGGATGGGAGGTCCAAGGTCTAGGGGCCACAATCGGTGAAGGCCTTCCCGCTGCTGGGAACCCTCTGCAGAGTACAGAGACTACTCAGGGCATTGGATGATAAGAAGGCTGAGTGTGCTGGCTCAGGCCTTTTCCTCTTTTTATAAAGCCATCAGTTCCACTCCCATGATAACCCATTAATTAATTAATGCGTTAATCCATCAGTCCATGAATGGATTAATTCCTTCAAGAGGGCAATGACCTCATGGCCAATCACTTCTTAAAGGTCCCACCTCTCAATCCTGCTACACTGGGGATTAAGTTTCAGCATGAGTTTTTAAGAGGACAATATTCAAACCATAGCAGAAAGGAAAAGGGCAAGTTCAGAAACTTGGTTAGGAAAACTGTTTGGTCAAAGTTGTGGTCACTGTGTGTCATACTGATTTATTTTTCATTTTGTCTAAAGACCTAAAGAAAGCAACTAAGTATAATAAAAAACAACATAAATTTAACTTTACATCTTTGCTTCATCAACTACCTATCCAATATTAGAGAAGTTACTTAAAATATTCAAAGTTGAAATACTGAATATTTCAACATCCTTATCAGATAAATAACAATTTCTGTCATAATATTCAATATTAACCAACATTTATTTACACCCTAAATAATTTCTGACTTCTGTCTGAAAATTTCCAGCTGAGAGACCAGTTATAAGTTACTTAAGCTATCTGAACGTCTTTTCTTTTTCCTATAAATAGGATGGGGCTGTTGAGAGGATGGAATAAGAGAGGGGCATCCAGCTTGTTTGTATTTATTTTAGATCAAATTTAAAATTAAGTGTCACAGTATTGGAAGACTGAAGACATTAGTCAAAGCCAGGAAAGGAAGAGAAAATCTGGTGACTTGAAGAAACAGAAAATAGTTAAATGTGATTGATATTTAAGGTTAAAGGGGAAAGAGTGGTGAGAGAAGAGATAGGAAGGAGCTACATCATGAAAAACTATATGTGCTTTGGCCAGAACTCTTTATTTTACTCCTAACTGTAAAAATATCAGTGAGAAAGTGTTGACTGATTTGAGCAACATTTGGCTGACAGCATTTACAGAGTTCAGTGATAAATTAGATGGGGAATGACAGAAAAGAAGGAGTCTGTGACCACAGTGTTCATAATGTCAGTCTTTACATAGGAAATGAAGGACTAAAAAGAGGTGAGAAGAGAGCCAAAGACATAACTCTAGGAAATAAAAATAATTATTTTGTCTGGCATAAAGGGTTACATTCAAGGTAGAGACAGGAGGAAAGACTAGATGATCCTGACAATAAAAATGATAAAAGATAGTTAGCATTTGTTAAGTGCTTATTACATAATAAACACTGTGCCTATATATATATATATACACACACACACACACACACTATATATATATCTATATATACACACACACACATATATATATACACACACATATATATAATCTCACTTTGCAAGAGGAAAAAAAGACTTAGGCACACTGCTTCCCAAGGCACACTCCTCTATGCAATTGGTTTCAAACTCAAAAGTCAGACAGCAGAACATGAGTTCTTACAAGGTAAGCCCTACTTGAAGAGTTGTCACAAAAGATGGGAATAAAGGTGTACGCAAGAAAGGAGAGTTTAAGTGTAGTAAAATTTGGACATTTTCCATTGGATCTAACAATTAGGAAGTGAAGCCATGAACGATGTTGAAGAGAAAAATTCCATGCATATGGCAGGGGTGATGGCAGTTTAAAAAACTGAGCCGCTGGAGCAAGGATGGCAGCAAATATGATCTTGATGATGTTGAGCCCACCTTTTCAGTAACCATAGCCCTTTGGGTATGTGGAATAACTTTACTAACACAAAGACCTGACTGGTTTGTACAAATTATAGATTTTTTTTTTTAAGAATCATGTATTTGCCACATGAAAGCTGATAAGGAAAGTAAAACTATTATGTTAAATAAGTAAGACATCAATAACAACAACTGGAACAATAACATGTGTTCCCCTGCACCCTGCTTTTCACTCAAACCCAATGTATATACTAGGTCTCCTTATCAATCTGAATAAAAAAGTTAAAGGCTCTGAATCCTCTGCTCACTCTGATAGTGTGGAGTTATTTGCAACTTCTGTCCACAAAATTGTCTCAATTTAATCATTAATATGTCCAGTATAGTATAATAATGAAAATCTAAAAACTTAGTTTGAAGGAAAACTTTCCCATTCTACTTGTAGCCAGAGCCTGATTCTAGCAGATTTCTTGCAGCGCTAGGAATGGGGTTTAGTAGATTGCATCTCTTTCCACTGCAATCACATTTGTACTTTCTTCCTCACCTTGCTAACAGATTTCTGAACAATGAAGCTTGGCAAATTTTCAGCACTAGAGAAAAGAGTGGTACAGGGTCTGGAAAATGCTTTCATTTCAAAAAATGCGTTGAAGGGGCAGCTTTGGGTGCTCTCTAGCTCTAGAAGACGTCTAAAGTTGATAAATACACACATTGAGAAGTTTCTGGATTTCTATGAGACCTTTTCCCATCAATGTGAACTCTAATTCTTTAAATGGACAAGTGTGTCAACATTATTGCCTTATGAATTATAACTTCTACCAAGCTTGTAAGTAAAAGAAAATGCAATCTGTATTTTCTTTCTCCAAGATTTTGCTTGTCTGCACATGAGCAAATAAATCTCTCTTATTACAGTTTACTCTCTTATGCATGGTCTACAGTCAGTTCATAGGAACCAGTTGCTTTGGGACCATCTTATAATAAACTAGGCAATTACTTTCCAAACAGCTATTGCTATGGTGCATTTCAAAAGCCCTCTAATCAGCCCCATCCTTACCCTTTAGATTTTTCAGGCAAGAGACAGAGTGATTCTACTTTGCTTCACAAGTTTCCAGAACTAATAACAAACTCTTGACTTTCCATCTAAAACCTAGATTTGAACTTCCATCTATTTCCTCCCAGGGACAATGTGACTTCTACCACCTACTGGATTTCTCTAAAACTTTTCCTGTACCTCTAACTCCTAAACATCTTATAATTTCTATGTAGGAAAATGGTTAAAAACTGTAAATTGGTTTTGTTATAAAATCCTGGGTAGTCTTGAACCTCAGTCTGGAATGCAGCTAGCATTTTTAGGTCTTTGCTTAAATTGAGTGTGAAACAATTTATTTAAATAACTTGAAATTGAGAAGAGTTTTGTTTACATTTGCAGGAAAATTCTCTCTAAAAAGCACACAAAAGAAAGAAGTTCAGAGTGCTGGCCCATTCTTTGAATCTGGTATATTCTTGAATGAATAAATTCAGATTAATATTAATTAAAATAGCAACACAATGAATTAGCACAATTTCCTTGTGTGACATAATGATCAATAAAGGAAAGACACAGGTGCCTTAGAGAAAATTTAATCTAAGTGCAAATCTTTTATTCATAAGTTTCAAATTAAATCTAGTTGACTTTTAGAAGCTCCATTCAAAGATTAATAAATGTTTATATATCAAAGGGGGAAAATGTCACACTTCTTTTGTAAGCTAAAATGCATGTGATTTTACATGTTCCCAAATGAAAAGTATGAGCCAAGCAACAGAAATAAATGAGAACAAATTAAAACGAGTTTATCATAAGCAGGGGTTCCAGAATAAGTTATGTCCACAATTACATTCTGTACTTATGAATAGTACAATCATCATGCATTCAAACATGGAGTTTTTTCAAAAGAGTATTCATAAAGAGTTTTTTCATAAAGAGTATTCTTGATTGAAGAATTCTATTTATGGTAGAATGATAAATCCAATACAAGTGTTTATCACAACTGCTGAACAGGTATGTGTAGGACCTTTGCTACTAAGTCAAGGCTAACATGAGGAAAAGAAAATAGACGGTTCAGTAAACTCGTGTTATGAACAGTAGATGTTCACAGAACTGACTTGAGTTGGTCTAAGGCTTAAGTCTTTCTAAAATATAATTGAAAATGAACAGCAAGGAGAAAATATGCACTTTGCTAAGTAATGTTTAGATTTGTTTTTAATTGTGATAATATTCATATAATATACATTTTTAAGTGTACAGTTAAGTAGCGTTAAATGCATGCACATTGTTATACAACCCATCTACAGAACCCTTTACATCTTGCAAAACAAATCCAATACTAATTAAACAGCAACTGTCAATTTTCCCTTCCCCGTGTCCTCTGGTAACCAGCATTCTACTCTCTGTGTTTGCGAGTTTGAATATTTTATATATCTCATAAAAGTGGGATCATGCAGTATTTGTCCTTCTCTGATTGATTTATTTCACTTAGCAAAATGTGCTGTATGTTCATCAACCTTGTCACATGTAGTGGAATTGCCTTCTTTTTTAAGGTTGAATTATATTCTACTGTATGCAAATATCACATTTTCTTTATCCATTCATCCAGCCAACTAAAAACTTCTGCACAGCAAGTAAACAATCAACAGAATGTGAAGGCAATCTATAGAAAAGAAGAAAGCGTATGTAAAAAATATATCTGATAAATATTTGCTAGCCAAAAATATAAGGCACTCTTGCAATTTAATTGCAAAAAAAATCAAATAACCCAATAAAAAAATGGGTCAAGGCCTTGAATAGACATTTCTCCAAAGAAGATATACAAATGATCAGGAGGTATATCATTGGTGGCATAGTTTAAATACATGTCCCTTTCAAATATCATGTTGAAAGTTGATTCTTGATGTTGGAGGTGGGGCCTGGTGGGACATATTTGGATCATGGAGGTGGATTCCCTCATGAATGGCATGCTGTCATTCTCATGGTAAAAAAGCCTGGCACCTCCTTTTCATCTCCCTCACTTGTTATATAGTCTCTACACAGCAGTTCCTCTTCATGTTTTGCCATGACTGAAAACTTCTGGAAACCCTCAAATCAGAAGCAGATGCTAATATCATGCTTTTTGTACAAACTGCAGAACTATGACCAAAAAATATATTTTCTTTATAAATTACCCAGCCTCAGTTATTTCTTTAGTGATGTAACTGGATTAAAACATAAAATCAGTACTGAGAAAGGGGTAATGTTATAAAGTTACCTGAAATTGTGGCAGCAAATTTGGAATTGGATAATGGGCAAAGCTGGAAGAATTTGGAAGGCTCAGAAGAAGATAGAAAGATGAGGGAACGTTTGGAATTTATTAAACACCAGGTAAGTGGCTGTTACCAAAATGTTGATTGTAATATGGATAGTAAAGGCCATGCTTAGGAGGTCTCAGATAGAAATGAGAAACTTATTGGGAGAATAGGTCACCCTTATTATGATGCAGCAAAGAACTTGGCTGCATTGTGTCCATGTCCTAGGACTTTGTGTAAGGCTGAACTTACAAGTGATGATGCAGCATATGTGGCTGAAGAGATTTCTAAGCAGCAAAGCATTCGAGATGATGTGGTGGCTTCTAATAACCTATAATTCGATATGAGAGCAAAGAAATGACTTAAAGTTGGAACTTCATACTAAAAGAGAAAGAAAATATTAAAACTTGGTTGCCACCTGGTCATGTGATTGAGAAGAAAATATCATTTTCAGGTGAGGAATACAAGGAAGTCACAAAGTAGCCACTTGTTAGGGATACTAGTATGACTAAAAGGGATCCAGGTGCTACTAGTCACAATAATGGGGAAAAGACCCTTGAAGGCATTTCAGAGATCTTTGAGCTTGTCCTTCCATCACAGTCCTGGAGGCCTGGGAGGACAGAATGGTTTTGGGGAACAGACCCAGGACACTGTTGCCCTGTGCTGCCTTGGGATGCTGCTCCCCAAATCTCGACAGCTCCAGTTTTAGCCACAGTTCAAAAGGCCTTAGATACGACTTGGACTTTTTCTCTTGAACTGAATGTGAAGGCAAATGAGCCTTGTAAGATTTCATGTGGTGCTAAGCCCAGAGGCACACAGAATGCCTCCACAGAATGGAGGCTTGGAAACTTCCATCTACATTTTAGATGTGTCTGAAAGCCTGGATGCCCAAGAAGCAGCCTGTCACAGGGGTGGAGCCCCAGCAGAGAGACTGTTCTAAAACAGTGCTAAAAAAAAAAGCAGTGACCCAGTATGGTTGGATTCCCCACTGGGGCACTGCCTATTGGAGAGGTGGGAATGGGACCACTGCCCTGTAGGTCCCAGAATGGTAGAACCAATGGCAGCCTGCACCTCCAATCTGGAAAAGCTGCATTTGACTCTAGCTTGTAAGAGCAGCCATGTGGGATATAACCAGAAAAGCCATGAAAAGGACTGGCTGAGGTTTTAGGGGCCCATTGCTAGCACCAGTGCACCCAGGTTGCAGAACATGGACTCAAGGGAGGCATTTTTGGAGCTTTAAGGTTTAACATATGCCTTGCTATATTCCACACATACATAGAGCCTGTTACCCCTTTCTTTTGACCAATTTCTGTCTTTTGGAATGGGATTGTTTACCCAATGCCTGTGACACCACTGTATTGTGAAAGTAAATAACTTGGTTTTGATTTTGCAGATGCATAGCTAGAAGGAACTTGCTTTGAGTTTCAGATAAGACTTTAGACCTTGGACTTTGTCGTTAAGGGAAGTTTTCTGAATCCCTCACCAGAAGCAGATGCTGATGTGATGCTTCTTGTACAACCTGAAGAATCATGAGTCCAATAAAGTTTTCTCTTTATATATTACCCAGCCTCAGATATAATTTTATAGCAACACAAATAAAGTCAGATAATCAGAAAAATGGAAATCAAAGCCACAATAAGGTACCACCTCATACCTATTAGGATGTCTGTTGCTTACACACACACACACACACACACACACTCAAACACAAGATAAATGTTGGCAAGATATGGAGAAATAGGAACCCTTGTATATTGTTGGTGGTAATGTAAAATTGTGCATTCTCTATGAAAAACAGATGTAGGTTCCTCAAAAAGTTAAAAATAGAATTACCAAATGATACAGCAATCCCATTTTTGGATATATTTCAAAAAGAATTGAAATCATGATCTCAAAGAGATATCTGCACTCCCATGTTCATTGCAGCATTATTCACAGTAGCCAAAATATGGAAACAACCTAAATGTCTATGATGACTTCAATATAAAATATTTTTTCCTACTTCTATACTGAGATTTTTTTAAAATGTTGATAGTGTATCCTAAACACCTTTCTAAATATTACATGTCTATCTCTAGTATATTGGAAGTGCTGCACTTAGATGTGCAAGCAGAAAACAATTTACTTTCTTTCTTTCCTTCTTTCCTTAATCATTCCTCTCCTTTCCAGTGTAACACTTGAACTAGATCCCATAGCTTATCTGGTCACTTACATATGTAAGCAGACTCTCATTTCTAGGAATTTTCTAAAGTACAGTAAAGCTTAACATCAAGACTTCAATTTTTTATTTATTCAATTACCTTAGCTATTTATCTTCCTACTGAGGCCCCAAAGCTGGAAGACAGGACTTTTGGTTATATTATTTTAAGTAAACTCTAGCTCAACTTTCTTTGCATTTTGGTAAAACTTGAGTTTTTGCTTATTTAGTCCAGGCTGTCTTAGCTCTCTCTGCAGTGAAGTTCCAAGCATTTCATCCACAGTTTAAAAATTGTATCCAAAAAGAGGTCCAGACATCAATTTTTTATATAACCAAAAATACATGCAAATTTTGCAAAGAAAATATTCAACATGCTCTCATCTAGTACAAAACAAGGCTGACCTTTGAAGTTGTATAGCTCAGTAAATAAAACTCAATGTCAGTGACCCTTCTGATATTCACATCAATCTCTCTAAGAGGCACCCTGTTGTTATGTTCATTTTAGTTTGGATTAGGGGTAACTGAAGAAGTGGTGTTAGGAAAAAAGAGACAACATGGGAGTACATTCTACTAGTGTGATGAAATCTCCCCATATAGCTCCAAGATAGTCTAATGCTTCTTTATTCATAGACTAGAGATGGCTAATAAGCGATGATGTAGATAGATAGATAGATAGATACATACATACATACATACATACATACATACATAGATTGACCTTATATTCACATTTCCTTGAGATGGTGCATACTTACACTTGTACTGCCAGATTCTTCTGTTGGGGATTTGTTTAAACTTCTTTCATTTTAATTTGTATTGGTATTAATAGTTGCATTTAAATCATCTGGGCTGAGTAAAAAAGGATTTCTACCTGTGTACTTTCATCTTTTTCCATAATAACGCATGTGCAATAAGCAGAATTTTATGTTTAATATGCAGTTAAATCATCTCTTTTCCTGACACTATCTAAATCCAAGGCAGAGCACTTGATAAAACTAGGTGTGCTCTGACGCCTGAGGCTAGGGATAGCTGACTCCCATTTGTCATTACGGTGATACTAACCAATTGTGTCATGGCTTATACTGTGGTCTGTGAGACACAAAGCTGCCAGACCACCAGTCAGTGAGTCATAAGAAACCTGGGTAATTTGAAATTAGATGTGCGTGAAATATGTGCAGGAAATAGCAGCTGAGCAGAGTTGCCATAGATCATAAAGCAGTCTGAAAAATCTGCTTCTGTGGTTTTGTCATTTATTGTACATATATTTATTTTATTGTTTTGTGATTTTTTTTTCATTTAGCAATGAGCTCTTTTGGAAACAATGAGCACTAGAAAGTAAAAGCAGAGCCGGGCGCGGTGGCTCACGCCTGTAATCCCAGCACTTTGGGAGGCCGAGGTGGGTGGATCACGAAGTCAAGAGATCGAGACCATCCTGGTCAACAAGGTGAAACCCCATCTCTACTAAAAATACAAAAATTAGCTGGGCATGGTGGTGCACGCCTATAGTCCCAGCTACTCGGGAGGCTGAGGCAGGAGAATTGCCTGAACCCAGGAGGCGGAGGTTGCGCTGAGCCGAGATCACGCCATTGCACTCCAGCCTGGGTAACAAGAGCGAAACTCCATCTCAAAAAAAAAAAAAAAAAAAAAAAAAAAGAAAGTAAAAGCACATATTAAATGAAAATTTCAATACTGCGTTTCTGTTACCTAAGAAAGGTGTTGGAAAACAGTTAATTTTCACAAATTATTTTTCACATTTATCATTATCCATGAAATCAAACTGATATGACTGGGTACATAAAAAACCAGATGACATAAAGCTCCTAAAACATCAGAAACTACTTACTTCAAAAGTTAGCATTTATTTTAGTAAAACAGTTCCCGAAAGTGATGAGTTGCCAACTTCAGTAGCACAAGGTGTGTTTTTATATCATCTTGGGAACATGATTTTTATTATCTCAAATTATTGTTTTTATTTAATTTTGCTTATTTCAATTATTGAGTTTCCTTTTGAGGGTAGAAAAAGTAAAATGTAGCTATTAATATGTTTGCCTAAATTAACAGAAAAGGCACTTGCAAACAGATGATTTATGCTAGTTTTATATTACTGCTACGTAATATTTAAGTAGAAAATGAGTTAGATTTATTTAAATAATGGCTTTATTTTAAAAATTAGATGCCAAATTGAACATCAATTGTTTATTTAGTCAAAAAGTCTAAAATTATCTTGAGTGAAATTTCAAATTTAAAAGTTCATGATTGAATATAAAATAGTTTTTTGTAATGATTATACAAATAATTTTGGTAGAACTCAGGCTGTGTTAAAAAATAAAGCTCTTATAATATTAATAAATGGATGAAGCACAAATATAGTTGGGTTTGATTGTAATGCAATTAATAATTGTATTCAAATAAACCATAACATTCTACCAACTGAAGTAGAAATTGTGTCTTAAATTGCTTAATAAGTTCAAGGAGAGAACGTGCAAACAACTAAATAAGATCAGAAAAATAAAATATGAACAAAATGAGAATATCAGCAAAAAGATACAAATCATAGAAAAAATAAAACAAATTTTGGAGCTGAAAAACATAATAACTGATTTTTAACATGTTCTACATGGGTTAGATAGAACACTGGAATAGGCAGATGAAAGAATAAATAAACCTGAGTCACTTTATTTAAAATTATTGAATCTGAAAAACAAAATCTAAAAAATAAAGAAAAATGAGCACAGCTAATAGGATTTATAGAACACCAATGAGAGTTCTAGAAGGAGATGCAAGAGAGAACGAGAAAGAGAGCTTATTGAAGAAATAATGACCCCAGTGTCCCCAATTTGAGGAAATAGATGGATAGAAAATACAAGAGGCTCAACAATCCCCAAGTGGGATAAACCTAAAGAGACCTCCCCTGAGACACATAATCAAATTGCTGAAAGTCAAAGACAGAGAGAGAATCCTGAAAGCAACAAGAGAAAAGCAATAATGATTTCATACAAGAAACTACTTTAAGGTTATCAGCAGGTTTGCTAGCAATAACCTTGCAAGTTAGAAGTCAGTAAGATATTTTGAAGTGCTAGGGAAAAAAACTGTTTATTGAGAATACTATATCTGGTAAAATCAACCTTCAAAAATGAGGAAGAAATTAAGATTTCTTAAATAAACCAACAATGGTGGAGATTGTTACTACAAGACTATCCTACAAGAAATGCTAAAGGGAATTATTTGAGTTGAAATGAAAGGACATTAAAAAGCAACATAAAGCTATACGAAAATATGAAGTTCTCCACTAAGGATAAATATGTACAAAAATATAAAGACCTGTGTTGTAATTTTGTTTCATAAATGCACTTTTAGTTGTTTCATAGGTTTTAAAAGAAAAGGTATAAAAATAACTTTAAATCTGTGTTAATAGGCACATAACATATAAAGATACAGTTTCTGACATCAATAACATAGAATGGGAAGTGGAGTTGCTACAGAATAGAGTTTTTCTATGCAATTAAATTTAAGGTGTTAAACATTTAAAATAAATTATTATAACATTAGGGTGTTTTATATAATACCCATGATAACCAAAAAGAAAAATATCTATAGAATGTACACAAAAATAAATGAGGTATAGAATGTACACACAAAAAAATGAGGAAGGAGACAGAACATCTTACTAGGAAATATCAACTAAAGACAAAGTCAATAAGGAAGAAAATAAGGAAAATAGAGACATAAAATATACAAATTACAATTAAGAAATGCCAGTATTAAGTTCTTCCTTTAAATGTACATATATTAAATTCCTCAGTAAAGAAAAAACATAAATTAGCAGAATAAATAAAAAAAAAAAACACCAAAACATGGTTCAGCTACAAGCAATTTACAAGATATTCACTTTAGATGTAAGGGCAGAAATAGGTTGAAATGAAAGACTGGCCAAAGATACTTCATGCAAATATTAACTGAAAGAGAGTAGAGGTGGCTATAATAATATCAGACCCAATAAGCTTTGAGTCAAAAACTGTTATAGTAGGCAAAGTGGATATTATCTAATGACAAGAAAGTCAAGTCACCAAAATATGTAACAATTGTAATTCTGTATTAACCAAACATTGCAGTTCCTTAGTATATAAAGCAAAGATTAATATAATCAAAGAGAGATATATAAATCTTTACAATAATAGTAGAAGACTTCAATAACCTACTTTCAATAATGCATAGAACAACCAGACAAAAAATCCAATAAGGAAACAAAGAATGTGAACAACACTATAGCCCAATAGACCTAATAATATATCAGAACACTTTTCCAACCAACAACAGAACATGCATTTTCCTCAAGTGCACGTGAACAGTCTTCAAGGTAGAACATACAGTAGGCCACTGCAAAAGTCTCGATTAATTTTAAAATATTTCAATTATGCAAAGTAGCTTCTCTAATTACAATGAAATGAAACTAAAAATCAATAGTAGAAGTAAAACTAGAAAATTACAAATATGTGGAAATTAAATAATCCACTACTATTAAACAACTAATGAATCAAAGCAGAAATCACAAGAAAAGTTGGAAAATATTTTGGGACAAACAAAAATGAAAACACAATTTACCAACACTAACTGAATGCTGTGAAAGCAGTACTAACAGGAGAATTTAGAGCCATAAGCACTTACTTTAAACAAAAAGAAATATCTCAAATCAAATATCTCAAAGACCATTCTTGCACTGGTGTAAAGAAATACCTGAGATGAGGTAATTTATAAGAAAAGAAGATTAATTGGCTTATGATTCCACAGGCCATACAGGAAGCAACAGAGAAAATCAATGACACTAAAGATCAACAATTTTCTTTGTAAAAAGGTCAACAGAATTCATAAACCTTTAGCTAGAGTGACTAAAAAAAGAAAGCGAGACTCAAATAACTAAAATAAATATAAAAGAGGAACATTATACCCAATTTCACAGAAAGAAAAAAGGATTACAATAGAATACTATGAACAATTCTATGCCAATAACTGGGTAACCAAAATAAAATGGACAGATACTAACAAGGAGATTCAATCAGTAATTGAAAACTTCCCCAAAAGAAAAGCCCAGCACTATTTGACTTTCCTGATGAAATCTACTAAATATTAAAGGATACATTGAAAAGAATCTTCTTCAAACTCTTATAAAAATTGGAAGAGAACATTTCCAAACTCATTCTGTAAGGCCAGCATTACCCAGATAACAAATTCAAAGACATCCCCACCCACCTAAAAAAATACAGACTAATTTATCTGATGAATATTTTCATATTGGATGTTTGTTCCCTCCAAATCTCATGTTGATATGTTATTCCCCAATTTTGAAGGTGGGGCCTAATGAGAGGTGTTTGGATCATGGGGGAGGATCCCTCATGAATGGCTTGGTGCTATTCTGACTCTATTATAGTTTATGAAGGAGAGCTTGTTGTTTCAAAAAGACCTGTAGCCTCCTCTTTTCTCTTTTGATTTCTATGTCTCCATGTAATGTGCCTGCTCCCTGTGCACCTTCAATCATGATTGGAAGTTTTCTGAGGTTCTCACCAGGAACAGATATTGATTGGTACCATGCTTTCTTTCTGTTTGTCCTGCAGAACCATGAGCCAAAATAAATCTCTTTTCTTTATAAATTACCCAGCCTTAGGTATTTCTTTATAGCAATGCAAACAAACTAACACAAATATCAATGCAAAAGTATCAACAAAATGCTAAAAAATTGAATTCCACAACAAATTAAAATAATTATATGGTATGACTAAGTAGGCTTTATTCCCAGAGTGCAAGGATAACATATGAGAATCAAGCAAGACATTGCACCACATTAGCAGAATAAAACAAAACACATATTTATCTCAAGTGAAGCAGAAAAACTGTTTAACAAATTCCAATATGCCTTTATAAGAAAAACACTAAATGAACTGGGAATAGAAGGAAATTACATCAACATAGTAAAGATAATCTATATCAAGCCCATAGCTAATATTATACTCAGAAAAAAAGACTAAAATATTTTTTTCTAAGATCAGGAGAAGACAAGGATGCCCATTTTAGTCACTTATCCTCAACACAGTACTGGAATTCCTAGCTGGAACATTTGGACAAAACAAAAAAATACGAACAAATTGAAATGGAAAAGAAAGAAAATTATTTTCATTCATATATGACATGTTCATATATGTAGATAACTGTAATGATTTCACACACACACAGACACACACACATTGTTAGAATGAATACATTTGTCAAAATTGCAGAATAGAAAATCAACATGCAAAAATGAGTTACATTTCTATACTCTAGATGTACTAATAATTAACAATTCAAAGAAAGAAATTAACAAAATAATTTTATTCATGCTAGCATCAAAAATAAATAAAATGCCAAAATAAGTAATCAAAGAGACAAAAGATGTATACACTGAAAACTATAAAATGCTGCTAAAAAAAATTGAAGAAGAAACACTACACTGTTGGTAATGTGTAATTGTGAAATTGCTATGGAAAACAATATGGCAGTGTATTAGTCCATTTTCACCCTGCTGATAAAGACCTATCCCAGACTGGGCAATTTACAAAAGGAAGAGGTTTAATGGACTTACAGTTCCACATGGCTGGGGAGGTCTCACAATCATGGCAGAAGGTAAGGCAGAGCCAGTCACATCTTATGTGAATGTCAGCAGGCAAGAAGACAGCTTGTGCAGAGAAATGCCCATTTTTAAAACCATTGAATCTTGTGAGACCCATTCACTATTACAAGAACAGCACAGGAAAGACCCTGTGGGTCTTTCAATCATCTCCCATCAAGTCCCTGGAATAACACGTGGGAATTATGGGAGCTACAAGATGAGATTTGGGTGAGAACACAGTGACAAACCATATCAAATAATTGGAAATAGAATTACCATATAATTAAGCAATTCCATTTTTCAGTGTATACCACAAATAACGATAGCAGGGCTTCAAAGAAATTTTTGTACACTCATGTTTATAGCTGCATTATTCGCAATAGTAAAAAAGCAGAGCAGACCAAGTTTCTATTGACAGATGAATGGCTAAACAAAATGTGGTACATATATGTGTATCATGGAAAGTTATTCATTCTTGAAAAGAAGGACATCTTGATGCATGTTTCATTATGGATATATCTAGAAGACTTCATGTTAGTGAAATAAACTGGTCATAGAAAGATAAATGTTGTATGATTCTACTAATATGAGGTACCTAGATTAGTAAAATTCATACAGATAAAATGTAGAATCATGGTTGCGAAAGTCTGGGAGGAGGACGAAATGGGAAGTTTTTATTTAATGGCTTTAGATTTTCAGTTTTGCAAGATTTAAAAAAAAACCAACTGTAGATTTGTTGCACAATGTAAATGTACCTTATGGTATTGTAAGCTGTGCACTCAAAAATGGTTAAGATGGTAAATTTTACATCATATGTACTTTATCACAATTAAAGCAAATCTAAGAAGTTATTCATCAGTGTGTATGTTTTTTCATTTCTGTTCATCATCGATTAGAATTTAGAAAAGTTAGACTTTTTATAAAAACTACTTACAAATCCACTAGATGTGAACTACATGGGAATTTATTGTATTAACATTTATGTACTGTAACTGAACCCTCTAAATTCTGCTTAATTCTTGTTTTAAAAATCTAAATCTATTGGAATACATTAATCAAATATTTAAAAAATAAAATTCTACCAAACTTTAGATTTTGGCAGTTTTATTGAACTGAGAACAAAGCTTGCATAGGGAAGTAGTTTGCATTAATTACAACAAAATGAGAGCAAGAATATAATAAATTTTTTAAAATGAGTGCTCAAATAATGTGTAAGATGTAATTTTAAAATTTCTTAATTGTGCTTTGAAGCATCTTGACTTGATTAAAAAATTCATTGAAGCTGTTATTGTGACTTGGTGAAATTCATATTTAATAACAGTAAAATGAAATTTATGAGGCCTAAGCTTGTAACATTTCATTTTGAAACATCAAAAATATGAATATGGAAATTATTGGATGAATCTTGTATCAAAATACTTGAAGAAATGTACCCTAAATGGAGAAAAGAAACAGTAACTCTGAGAATATTAAAGCCTTAATTTTCACAATTTAATATAGAAAAATAAAACTGAGAATAATCTTTATTTAGAAGACTTTTCTCTGAGTTTGCATTATTTTAGCACCTGTAGAAAGAACAGTCTCTGAAATATAAATATTATAGTCTGTATAGAAGAATCAAGGATTTCAGCAATTTCAAATTTTTGAACCTCAAAATGTACATTTGAAACAAATTTCAGACACATTCCTACCGATAGTTAGTATTGTTAACTTTAATTGTTAACATTCTTAGTGTGCTAAATTCTGTCTACATGGTAAGAAAAATATACATTCTTATAGATTTAATCTATTTTAAGTAAGTCATATCGCTTTTAAAATTAAAATTTCAGATTTTTTTACTGGTAGCAAATACACACACATATAATGTGTGCTTGTGTGTCTCTCTCCATAATAATCTGAAGATAAGATTTTTGAATTGCAGTTCTTTTTCAACAATTGAAATGTATATTTATTTCATATTTTTTAGTTGTGAAATTATATTTTAAGAAGTCACAATTGAGCAAGATAATTACCAAAATGTGCCTTAGTGGATCACCTGGGTGCCACTCTTATTCCTCTCCACTCCCATTTTGTAACAGCAGCCAAACATGTCCATACTAAAAAGACTCAATGACCCCTCCAAACATGGTCATTCTTTTCCATCCATTCTGTTCCCTGGACACAAGTGTGCTGACATGCCCAGGCAGCTGTCATAGCTATTGGTTTCATGAGTCCTTTACAGTGTTTTCTGGTAAACATGTACCCACTTTTGGTAAAAGAGGCCGACAATGATCCACCTATCACCAGAAGGTTATCCTCGTTGGCAGCTGAACACAAGTGAGCTGTCTCCAATACCCCTCATAGCGCCTACTTTCTGAGAACAGTCTCAGCATCAGATGTGGTAGCATCTCTCCATGAAGATGCTGAGATGGAGTTTGACCTGCAGGGTTTTTTTTGGTTTTGTTTGTTTGTGTTTTGAGATCTCCTTTGGAAAAGAGAGAAAGAAAGTAAGATATACATAAAAACACTGACTCATGTTACAGGCCTGGCAAAGACTCTGCCAACCCTCTCTGGAGCTCTGGAAATACACACAGCCCATCAGCGTTGTTCAGAATTGGACCAAAATGGTTGAGCCTTTATACGCCAGTGTAGATTGGTCATTAGATGTGGACAATACTGAGGAAGAGGTGTTCTAGGTCAGTGCTGCTGCAGCAAATCCTGAAGGGACTTAAAGCTGGAACAATCAAAGGAAATCTAAGTGGTCCTACTGTGTGTCTATTATGGACAGTAGGGGTCTGGACTCCAAATGTCTCATCTTTTTCTCCAGTGTTTTTGGTTTTTATATTTTTTTCCGTGCTTTCTGATATTTTTCTCACTTGTTCTTCTAGATCAATAATAAAGCTTTTAATAGTAGTCTACTGATTGCTTAATGGAAAAATCATGACTATTTTTAAACTCCAAAGTATATGCTGGGAGATACTTTTCTCCTAAGTACTCAGATCATAATTTTACTCAAGTTTTCATTTAAATCCTCAGCTGTTCTGTTTCACTGAGTCAATGTTATGATCACTCTGCTTGATTTTCTACTTCCTGAGTGCTTGACCTCCCTGGATAGCTTGTCATTTTGCTTTGTTAGCATATAGGGCCTTCAGACTGGCTTCTATCATATTCTAAATGGGAAAAGGAAGAAACCTTCTTCCTCTGAATGGGGCAGTGTAGAAAGAGGGATGTTGCCTCCCTCCCACCCTTCCAAGGAACTGTAAAGATGCTCTTTCCTTGTCTGAGGTTTCTTAGACTCTCCTAATTGGAATCTATCCATTTATTCATATTGCAGTTTCCTTCTTACCCATTTTCTAAAACTGATGACCATTACCCTTTTTTAATTTAAAAAAGTACAAAATACTGTCACACTTTTTTTCCAGCAATAGGCAGTTTGACTCTGTGTCAATTCATGGAAAAGCTACAAGAATTCTTCCAAAATTTCCTTTCATCTCTCTAAGGCTCAGTTTCCTCTTCTGAGATTTTACTCCTTGCAGAAACTATTCCCTATACTGATTATCGCTAAAACTATCTTCAAATAACTGCTTACATAAGAAAAAGAGACAGGCTTGATAGAAAACTACAATGCAACATTGTTAGAAGTGGAAAGGTTCGGGAATCAACTTGAGTTTGAATTGCAGCTGTTTATTTACTATGTTTAAAAGTTAGGTAAATAATTTAATTAAAATGGAATGCCATTCATTCCATTTAAAAGTGTTTAAAAATCATCTTGGAGTTAATTTTGTTGCTTAGGAATAATTTTTATATATACTAGTTAGTAGGCTGGGCTTGAATGTGAATTCAGAACTGTCTGATCCCAAGAACTGTTTTTTTAAATTACATATGAAAAGTTATTTATTACAATGTCATTTACAGCTTTATGTAGCAGCATTTCTCAAACAGCTTATTGTTTTTAATCAGCATTTGCCTTCCCTCCATTCCTCCTTTCCTCTGTGTTCCTCTTTTTCTTCCTTGCTCCTTGTTTCAGTGCATATTGCAATTACCAACTGTACGTCAGCTACTGTGCTAACTGCTTGGTACATAAGGTTGAGCAAAATCAATGTAATTTTATCCTTCAAAATTTTTTACAATCTACTAAGGAAAATAAGTAAACAAGTAGACAATTCAAAAATAAGTAATTGCAGATTGTGATAGTACTATAAAAATCATGAACAGAAAATAACAAGAGGGAATTTACCTTTGGGATGTCAGACCCAGATATGCCCTGCCCCGGATTTGCTTGAACCCACCTGCCTCCTGAGACCAGTTCTCTCCCTCAATAGACAGCCCTGGTAGTGGCTGGAGTGACACTATCTGCTAGTGGTGCAGGCTGCCTGGGTTTCCCCTGGGGTGAGATACAGGCAGCAGCATGGCTTTCGTTGTGCCTGGTATGGGAAGTTCACGACAGTTCTGGCATCCAAAGCCCAGCCAGGCCAGATCCATTCAGGGTCTTGCTTTTTCTATCCCTTCCAGATTCAAATAAAGCACTGGGCCACAGAGCATGGAATCTGGCTTCCTAGTACCTGCCTGAGAGGTAGTAACACAATCCAGAAATGTGAAAGTGGTTGCCCGGTGGAGTGATCCTTGACTAATGAAAGATAGGAGACCAGAAGGAGCCAGCAGATTTTTTCCCTTCCTCCTCCAAAGACCTTCTTCAGAAGTACAAGGTTTCCAGGCAGCCTGCTAGAAGCATTTTGTGTGGCAACATACCTGATTGTGTTTGATTATGAAGCCAATTGATAACATGGTTTTTCCCTCTCTCTATCTTAGCCTGGGAAAACAATAGAACTTGAGGCAATGTTGATAAGCTCATGCTTTATTGAGAACCTAACCTTTGGTTAGCAAGAGTGAGAGAAAAAGGGAAGCATAGCAAGAAAAGGAGAAAGCAAACCAAGTTGGCACATTATCAAATGGCCATGGCCTCCCTGCAAACATATCACCTAAATCATATGGAATGGATCGTGTGCATTAGAGAGGCCACATGGAACCACTGTGTTTCGAAACAGTCTTGGAAAAATAAAGGGAGAGATTTATTTTTAGATGCTTTCCACCTCTTGTTTTTCACTGGTCTACTTTTGCCCAAGGGACAGTAACTTCCCCATATTATGGGTGGTGTTACTCAGTGCCTCCTATAGCATCTGGGAAAGCCAGAGTCTTCATAAATTCTATAAGGTTAAACCTTCTCACTGGAGATCCTGGCTCATGATGAAACAGAGAAGAACAGGCTATACCAGTGCCTGGCATTCATTCCAGATGAGAATGCGACTGAAAGCAGTGTGAAGAGATACAGTATCAGGCATTCGTGGCCACATCTCTGAATTAAGAAAGTGGTAAAGGAAATGTTCCTGCCTTGCTTTGCTTCACTCTTTCTCGATATCCTGGAATTAACACCCCAATGATGTATTTGTACATGAGCTTTGGTGTTTTTCTAGGTAACCTGAGTACAATAGGCAGTCACAAATATCATCCTTGCTGGCCAGGAATGACAAGAAGGAGCAAGCCATAGAAGGAGTCAGAAAAGATTATTCCAGGCAGATAAGTAATTCCCCAATACTCGTACACACATAAATATACTTCCTTTATTTCGGTAATGCCTGAGTTTGTTTTAATCCCTTCCACGCTCTAAAAGTTAACTCATTATCAACCTTTTTGATTTAGGTATTTTTAATTTATACCTCAAGATCTTTCCGTGTTAATACTTGATCACTTATTTCCTCAACAAAGCATTGGCCTGACCACAATCATTACTCTTACATTATTGAGATGCTTAATGATGAAAGAGTGAGAATAAATACACCGATGAGGAACTAGCTCAAAATGGGATCAATCATTGGGTAAAGCCATGGGCTGGACATTGTGGGTTTTGGAATGAACATCTGATGACCTCGTTTCTAATTTCGTCCATACTCTAAGGAACTCATAGATCTTGAGCATGAAACTCAACATCCTAAGCATGGAAGCCAAGACAATGTGGCTCTCAGATCTGCAACCGTAGGAAGACTGATTGACAAATGCAGGCCTCTGCCAAGCTCTGAAATCTACCCTCACATTCATACTGAGGCCACATCTCTGGGCTGATCCTAGCCAACAACTGAATGTGGAGGGGATGCAAGGACAGACATGCTCCTGAGAACTGAATGCTTACTTTGATGCTCAACTTTGGCTCACGATCTCCTTATAGGCTTTACTAAAGCTTGCCAAGAATTGCACAGTCTAAGACTTTTCTTACCCAGTCTCTTGTTCTTCTCTCCCCACATAGGGCTGAGATCTGCATTATGGTCCGGAGGCTGCCCCAGTCTCTCTTTTGCCTCCTTATTTTTATCACAGGTAATTTCTTCTCTTGCATGTATAATTCTACTTTTATCTAATTCTTATAGGACCAGTATTAATAAATTCGCACATGACTTCCCTCATCTGTGAATGTGACTAAAATTGTTGCAGCCAAATTCTCAAGATTAACCTCTTAGCTTTCAAGACTGCTTATGTTTTATAAATGTAGTTATTTTGAGAATATTTACATATAATATTTATAACAGAAAGAAAAAGTAAGTAAACAAGTTTGTGCTAAAACTCTACATCAATTCAACAGCTTTGTGAATAGAGTGATTTAAAAAACACAATTAGACTATTGAAAGTTGAGCTGGTTCCTAAACCATACTAGGAAGGAAGCATTGTTATCTGCAAGTTAGTGATCATGGGTAAATCAGTCAGAATACTATCATGAAAAACTTAATAAATGTTTACTATGATTATTTTATTTCACTTGTTACCACTTCTTTAAGCTGACTCTTAAATGGGTAAAATTAGCAGCCATGCCATGAACAATATATAAACAAGTTGGTATGAGCTGTATTCCAAAAAAATATTATTACTCTCACATAAAATTTTAATTTTATGTAATTTTCATACATCACAAAGTATTCTTATTCTTTTCATTTTTTCTTACATTTAAAAATGTTAGCAAATGCAGGTCAAAAAAAGATATTGCTAAACCATACTATGCTCTAACTGGATTAAAACTCAAAGATAGGTGTAGATTAAAAAAAAGAGAGAGAATAAATGTGGGGTGGGGAGAAAGAAAAGAACAGAGTGAGAGAGAGAGAGAGAGCTAGAAAGACTTTCACATTTGGCTTTGTACCTTGTGGAATAGTGGTCTGTCTTAGTCCAACTGTGTTGCTACAAAGGAATACCTGAGACTGAATAATTTAAAAAGGAAAAGTTTTATTTGTCTCATGATTCTGCTGGCTGAAAATCTGGCAAAAACCTGAGGCTGCTTTCACTCATGAAAGAGGTGAAAGTGAAGGAGAGCCAGTCCATACAGAGATCTTGTGGTGAGAGAGGAAATGAGAGAGAGAGAAGGAGGCACCAGGCTCTTTTCAACAACCAGCTTTTGTGAGAACTAATAAGAGTGAAAACTCACTCATCCTCCCTCAGGAGGGCATTAATCTGTTCATGAGGGTCCACATCACGATCTCTTCAGGCCATGTCTTCAACATCAGAGATCAAATTTCAACATGAGATTTGGAGGGGCCAGATATCCATACTGTAGCATGATCCAAGTCAACTAGCTCTAAAGACGAGGTAAAGTAACATGATTCTAGCTAACGTTTTGGACATATAGACACACAAGAAGAATTGATCCTTTAATTTTGTTACTAACTTGAGGTAGTCTAGATTAAGGACCAACAAACTACAAACCATGGACCAAATCCAGCCTACCACCTGCTTTTGTACGTTCTGCAAGTTAAGAATGTTTTTATATCTTAGAATTGTTGAATGATATTTTGTGACATGTGAAAATTAAATGAAATTCAAATTTCCATGATTAGACATAAAGTTTTACTGGAACACAGCCACGTCAATTTATGGACATGTTGCTTTTGGCTGCTTTCTGGCTGCAAGACAGTCAAGCAGTTGTAACAAAGACCATATTGCCCACAAAACCAAAAATATTTACAATCAGGCCCTCCATAGGAAGCGTTTGGCATCTCCTGGTTAATATCCATACTCCAACATCACATTTTGAGGGATCCACATTCTGGTTTGTAACTTTCACAAACTTTGGACACATGTGACCCACTTAAAATGTTCAAGGAGAGGCTTTGATGGGAAGTACTGATCCTCCTTTCTGGAAAGTGATATTAATAAAACTGTTTCAGTCAGCCAGTCTAGGAACAGGCAGTCTCCTGCCTGCTATGTGTGCCAAGTTAATAAGCCTTCCAGAAGGTTACACTGTATGTCCTGCTTTGTGCCTGGAACATCTTGGTAATTATCAAACAACTTCATTAAATACATTAATTCCCTAACATGTACTTCTAGTTTTGTTTTAGTTATATTTTTCCATTCTCTAAATAAACCTGTGTATTCACTGCTTTGTCTTGAGACAAGCAGATTTCAAAAAAAAAATTATCTAACAAAATTTTTTCTAAGGTACTGTGGGATCTTCATTCAAACCATTGATATATACTAAAGTAGGCTTCCTATTGGCTTATTTTTAAGAATTTATTGTCTTTCCTGATTTCAGCACTGTTATTTTCTCATTTTTTTTTCCTTTTGATCTCTCTGGTAACTTTTTTGGGTAAGTTCCCTTCTTGTTCTTTATAAAAGAAAAAAAAACCAGAACATTGAAGAAAAAGAACCGAATTTTTTTAAACTAAGATTTCTTATGTTTAAGTAAGAGGAAAGAAAGGAAGCTTGGAATAGTCCAAATTTCTATTATAATTGGTATGAGCACTCACCCTTATAGTTATTTAAGCTTAAATGTAAGTGTTTATATTTTTGCTTGTTTTAGTTTACATCTTCTCATCTACAGGATGCTGTGTAATGTACCCTAAGTAAAGACAACATTTACATAGCTCACAGTCAAATGGAGACTCAGTAAGTATTATGAAATATCGAATTAGAGAAATCATGTAAAAATAACTTCCCTCTGACTCAATCTCAGCTGCATTTCATTTTGCCCTACATTTTTGTGGACCTGTATATGCAGATAGATGTATGACTTCACGAGTTTGCTTGAAGTATGTGAGAAAGACAAGGCTTTACACTTACTGAGCTGACAAGATCCTGAAACACTTTGACATCAGTTGCTTTGGCGACTTTAGGCTGAATCAATTCGTTACACCCTGATATTAGTTGACATCCTGTGTGGATATTTTATGGGAGGGGGATTGTCTACAAGCTGACATAGTCCTGACCCAGAAAATTCTCTGGGAACAAGAATTCCACTTGGATCCATCCATTATGATTTTTCTCAGCCTCAAGAGTGAATGTGTTGACATGTACATGCCTGTTCACTGTGCCAGCATTTACTAAGCACCAGCTATAAGTTAAGATCTCAGATATAAAGATGAATTAAGACATCTTTAATTTTCTCATGGTGTTTAGTGTCTAGTACAGAGACGACTTGTAAGTCCTTCTACAACGAGATGTTACACAGGCTCTGAAATATCTGTATACAAGGAGTTTTGCCCAAGTACATTTGGAGAAAGTCTTCTTAGAGAAGTGAATACTCATGCTAAGAACCTATAGATGTGTGAGAGTAACCAAGAGAACAAGGCATACCATTCTAGAGAGGGGGGTGGATAGTAGCTGGTCACTGAAGATCTTTCCCCTGCCTTCCCCACATCCATAGCCATAACTCACAGTATTTCTGTCCTTGTACAGTCCCTAACCATCGGGTCTAGACTGGTCATTGGATTTACTCTTGGTCAATAAAATGTGGCAGAATTGTTGCTATGTGACTTCTGAGGCTTGATCCTGAGAAATTTTATGGCTTTCTTCTGGGCCTCTTTGAACTCTTTCTTTTAGATGATCCTCTTGAAGGCCACCTCAGAAGGATACCTACTTGAGCCTCTCATGTTGTGAGAAGCCTGAGCCATTGGGAAGACTCTGGAGAATGAGACATCACACTGAGGAGGAGAAGCCAAGAGCCTCGGAGTGAGGTCCCAGGCGTGCATGAAAAAGCTGTCTTATGTCTTCCAGCTCCTTCCACCTTAGCCAAAGCCACATGGAATTGAGCCCTTCCTAAATTAATAATCCTCAAAAATATGAGCAAAATAAATGATCATTGAAAGCCCCATTGTTTTGGGAATGGTTTCACATAGCAAATGAACAACCACATAAAGGGGATATGTACAAAATCTTGAGAATGCAGGATATATGTATGTGTGTGTGTGTGTGTGTATGTGTGTGTGTGTGTGTGTGTGTGTATATATATATATATATACATATGTATATATATATATATATGTATTTTTATATATATATATATACATATGTATATATACATATATATATATGTATTTTTAGTAGAGAAGGGTTTTCACCATGTTGGCCAGGCCGGTCTTGAACTTCTGACCTCAGGCGATCCACCTGCCTCACAAAGTGCTGGGATTACAGGAGTGCGCCACTGCGCCAGGCCTATCGTGTTGTTTTTAAAGATGAAAAAATAAAATTGAGGCTTAGAAAACAGATGCTCCTGTGAGCCAGATCAAGGTGAGAGAAATTAGAGAAGGAAAAGAATTATAACACGGTTTGTGCAGAGTGGTCCTGACACTATTTCTTCTGAACCAGATACTCTCAAATAGATGTATCAGCACATAGCATAGCATTTTATCACAAGCAGTCAGTCTTCTCACCTACACTCACTCCATCACAGTTATTCTTCTTAACCCTGGCATCCTTTACTTGGTTAATTAGAAATTACCAGGCTGAAGAAACTTGGGAGATATTAAGGCAAAACTAGAGAGTGAGAGGGAGAAAGAGAGAGCTGGAGTAGGGGAGGGAACAGACATTCATTCTTTGAAGCTGAATATATTCTACCAAAAATGCAAATAACTGAAATGCCCATCAACAGAAGAATGAATATACATATTATGATTACTCCTCATTAGTGGTTCTCAACTGGAGGAATTTGTACCCAAGAGGACATCTGGCAATGTCTGGAGATGTTTTTGGTTACCACATCTAGGGAGCAGTGAGATCTAGTGCTCGAGTCCAGGGATGCTGGTAAACCTACTACAGTGCACAAGATTATAGTCCCCTACAACACTAAATTATTCAGTCCAAAATACCAATGGTGCTGATGTTTACAACCCTTGCTTTTTATGATGGAATTTTACTCTGTTAACTAAAAGTGTGTTTGAAAAGAATATCTCAATACATGAGTATTCTGGAGATATATAATGACAGGTAAAGGAAGAAAAAAGAGAACCAAAATTGTAAATGATTTATGATTTCAATAAAAATAGACATTCACATAACTCTTTTATGGAAAGAGGAGACATAGTAAAGTTATACTCAAGTAGCAACAATAGTTATCTCTGGAAATTAGCATAGAAATTATTACTTTATTCTTTGCTTTTTTTTTTCTATTACTCCTTCAAGAGAATATATCTCACTTTGGTCCTTAAGAAAACTTTTATTTTCTTTTAAATAGTTCTGAATGTATACGTCTAGCCTTGTTCAAAATGCAACTGAGAGCTACTTCCTACTGTCCTCCTAAATCTTCCACAAATCTCATGAGATATGAGGACCACCCTGATTTTAAAATGAGAGATTAAGCCATCTGTCTTACTTACGAATTCTTTCAACATTTAACTCTTGCTTACTATATGTCACAGATGTTTTGTTAGACACTGGAAATACAAAAATGTATATGTGCAGACAATTATAAAACAATGTGGAAATGGAATAATAAAATTATTCACAGGGTATTTTTGGAGCCTTAAGTAAAAGGAACACCTAACTGAGCCAGGCTGGTGTTCACAGAGGACTTTCTAGAGAACATGTTACTTGAACTGGAGGGAGACAAAGAGGAGATGCTGTGTCACTCCAGGTTGAGAGAATAGTATTTGCAAAGACTTGGAAATAATCAGTATGAAAGTGTATGCAGGGAAACATCGCCTAAATTCTGTTCATATGGCATTCCTAAGATGTGATTCCTCACTCTTCAGTACAAGCTGCCTCCTCAGATGTCCAGTGTTGCCGACTCACCTCCTAAACTGAATATGCTCTGTCTGTGTTCAGGCTTTGACTGTGGGCATCTTGGCTAGCATGTGACAGTTTACCCATATTTTCCTAGAGTCATGTAAATTCCCACTAATTCCATTATTTGGGTTTTGGCCCCAGAAGGATCCATAGTTTATTGGATCTAGCAAGATTTTACTCAAGTCAAGGTGATATTTCGTGGGGCAATTGATCCTCTGCCTGTTCTCTGTCACCACTGTGGGTTTTAAGAGGGATATATACTGGGAGAGAGCAATGGTTCTCAAAGCCCAGTTCCTGGACAGGCAACATCACATTCTAAAACTTGTTAGAAATGAAAATTCTCAGGCATTCTTGAGACATACTCAATTAGAAACTGTGTGGGTGAGCCCAGCATTTGTGGCTTAAGAAATTCTTCAGGTGATTCTGAAAATCTAAATTTTAAGAACCATCGATGTAGAGAAAATGGAAAGGCAGTATCTGAATTACTAATATTAAGTGCTGATCCCATGTCACATGTAATTTTCAGGTGACCTTGGTTAGATCAGAAAGACTGTAAGAGGAGTTTCTGCACACAGTAGTTGAAGGTTTTGTGGGGACCTTGTTCTTAGAAACTTGTCATACAAGGTGTCCACAGAAATAGTGAGATTGCATTCAATACCATCTTGGAACTTATTGAAAGTTCAGAATCTCAGATCCTATAGTCCATTTCAGGCCTGTTGAATCATAATATTTCTGCTGACTAGATCCCCAGATGGTTAAATTCAATTTTGAGAAGCACTGCTACGGCTATACTCTTATTTCAGACCTCTAAATCAATGCTTGCTTAACTACAACTTAATTAATAACTGCATGAGTTTTGTCTTATCTATGCACCATGGTTACGATTATTTACTTAAAATTTCTATATGAACCCAATTCATATAGAAATTGTTTTTAGATTGTTAATTGTTTTAAATTGTTAAAAAAAATTGTTTTTAGATTAGACTATGTCAATTCTATTGAAGGAAATGCATCTCAATTTGCTTCAAGTAGAGAAAAAATATAAAAATACATTGAAAAGTAAGAAATGTTACTAAATTATAGCTAGATATTGTTGACTGCCAAAGGTTGCGATGCCTATATTTCCACTGTGAAAAGGGAGAGGCACAAGTATTAAAGAAAGGTTGAAACACTTACTTAGAAGTCAAACTCTCTCCGAACAAGAGGACCAAAGGAGAATTCAAAAGGGGACCTCATTGCTATATCATTCAAGATTATGGAAAGCCCAATTGCTGGGAAGCCTAAAATTACCTAATTTACTACCTAAAAATAAAGTCCTGGACCCCTGTCAACAATTCTGTAGGAAATAGTGTTTCAGTACAGTGCTTCTCAAACTGTAAAGTGCATTCAAATCCTCTAGGGATCTTGTGACAAAGAGATTTTTTTACTCTATAGGTTTGGAGTAGACCACAGGATTCTACAGTTTTAACAGGCTCCAAGTTGCTGTTGTTGAGGAGACCATATTTTGAGTAGCAAGGGTGTTGATATTACCAACTCATTATGAAGAAACCATGAAGAGTTGCACAAGAAAAGTCATTCGATGAGAAAAGAAAAAGGTGATGGATGAATACTTCCAATATAGGCATCTGTATACTTCTGCTGCTAAAGGTTCAACCTCTCATCACAGGATGCAATTGTGCCTTCAATACCTCAAAGGTGGCAGGTAGCATTGGTTGGAGTTGTGAGGAAAATGAAACTCTCTCAGGTTTGAAGTGTTTCATCAATAAAGAAATTGGACCAGGCACTGTGGTTCACACCTATAATCCCAGCACTTTGGGAGGCCAAGGTGGGAGGATCACCTGAGGTCAGGAATTTGAGACTAGCCTGGCCAACATGATGAAACCCCATCTCTACTAAAAATACAAAAAATTAGCCGGGCATGATGGTGCATGCCTGTAGTCCCAGATTCTCAGTAGTCTGAGGCAGAAGAATTGCTCAGACCTAGGAGGCAAAGGTTGCAGTGAGCCAAGATCACACCACTGCACTCCAGCCTGGGTGACAGAATGAGACCTTGTCTCAAAAACAAACAAACAAACAAACAAACAAACAACAAACAGAACCCAGAGAGGTAATTGGCTGGTCAATGTTTATACCTAATGGTAGCTGATTATAGGGACTGGAGACCAGAAACCATTAAACACCCACATGAACACACTACAGTCTGTCTTTGCAAGGGAAGCCTAAACTGGCCTGTCAAGCATAGCTCAGTTGGATATTGACAATTTTCTCATAAAAGGGCCCAAGCTGTTTGAAATGGCATTGGGTTCTAAGACAAGTTCTAAAACAGCAGCTCTGACCTTCCTTAAGCACATTGTTCCCCCTAGAAGTGATTCTACTTTTGGATGACCCATGCCTCTCAATTTGGTCTTATCTCACCTCTGAAGTTTTGTCTAGTTTAGTGCACATTGATTGCACAGCCCTGTGCAGCATTCATCCAAAGGACATTCATTAAGATCTTATGATATGCATCAAAAAAGATGGAGGCAACAAAGCTCAGATGAAAAGCTCTGTTCTTCACACTGTTAGAAAATAGAAATCCCATCCCATAGGTCTACGCAGCCTGCAGCAGCTAGGCAAAACTAGATCTGGCACACTTTGCCAAAAAGAAAAAGCAAAACCAATTCAGAACTCCAAATCCATAAGTCATGATGTTTGGCCACTAATAGGAGCCTAATTGGCCTGATGATTTTCCTCTTCAGGCCCTGGAGTCATGGCCCTGGGCATAATCATCACAGACACCAGTCCCCTAAGTTCAAAATTCATTTGTCAGCTCTCAGCTTGTGTCCAGATGATGCCAAAAAAAAAAAAATCAATTTTGATCTCTTCAGGCAATCTGTCAGTCAGCTTAATGTAAAATAATCAGCCAACCTGATGTTTAACTGAACTGACTTGGTATTTGGTAGCTTTTTCCTTTTCTTCTTTGAATTGACACATCAAATCAGCCAGAAGAAATTATCAGCCTCAGGCAGACAAAGTTGAAATTGTTGTCTCCTCTGCACTCTTTCCAAATTGCCCACCACAAAGCCCAGGTGTCTTTTATTGTATTGCTAAAATCAGATGCAAGAGAAGCAGAGAGAAATCAGTTTACTTAGCAAATAATTAAAAAGAGTTTACTCGTACTAGGCATTTTCCTAAGCACTTCACAAATATTGACTAGTTTAATTCTCTTAACAAACATAAGACACATTATTAACCCCATTTTGCAGATGTTGAAACAAATTCACATAGAGATCAAGTCACTGGAAAGCAGATAGCCAGTAGGTGCTGGAGCCAGATATCACTTAAGACTACCCATGCCCTTAACCACTGCCTCAAACCCACTGTAGTCAGAGATCACACTCCTAGGCCTGCCAATACTAGCCAACTGAAGGTCACAGAGCTCGGTAGTGACCAAGACAGTGAGACAGTCTTGCCAAAGATTCTTGGCAGGATCAGAGTTGCCCTCTTCAAAGACTGACAAGGTCATTGTTTAGGAATGGACATAATTATTCTCTATTTATCTAGCAGGTCAGGCTGGATCAAATGATAGATCATGGATGTGATGTTTCATTCATTCTGCTGTTTTCTTACTCTTTCCTTCCTTCATTCAAAATTACTGTGAGTGTGAGATACTAGTTAAGAGCTTGGTCATTGGAGTCAGAAAGACATGAATGTAAATAAGTTTAAAATAAATTCTTATTTACTTTAAGATGTTAAAATAATATCTGATTTTTTTTAACTTTTTTATTGTTTTTGAGATGGAATTACCCTGTTGATCAGGCTGCAGTCCAGTGGCATGATCTTGGCTCACTGCAACCTCCGCCTCCCGCATTCAAGCAATTCTCCTGCCTCAGCCTCCAGAGTAATTGGGACTACAGGCACGTGCCACCACACTCAGCTAATTTTTGTAATTTTAGTAGAGATGGGGTTTGACCATGTTGGCCAGGATGTTCTCCATCTCTTGACCTCGTGATCCACTGGCCTTGGCCTCCCAAAGTGCTGTGATTACAGGCCTGAGCAACTGTGCCCAGCCAAGCTCTGATGTTTAATAGCTGCAGTTGCCATGGAGAATTGCACTCTCTTACCCTTTCTCTCTTTACTTAAAAAGTAGGCATGCCCTTGTATTTACCTTACAGTGAAAATTAAATGAAATCACATAGGTGATGTACCAAGTTATTGTGATTGACTCTATAAAAATTAATTTTTTTTTTTGAGATGGAGTCTTGCTCTGACACCAAGCTGGAATCTGGAATGTAGTGGCACAATCTTGGATCACTGCAACCTCTGCCTGCTGTTTCAAGTGATTCTTCCACCTCAGCCTCCATAGTAGCTGGGACTACAGGCACACACCACCATGCCCGGCTAATTTTTGTAGTTTTTTTTTAGTGGAAACAGGGTTTCACCTTGTTGGTCAGGATGGTCTTGATCTCTTGACCTCGTGATCCACCCTCTTCGACCTCCCAAAGTAATGGGATTACAGGCGTGAACCACCACGCCTGGCCAAAAATTAACTTTTATTAGCATTTGTTATAGGCTTAGGAGAAGAAAAGATAGGCAGATAGAAACTGCAGTAGCAAACATTATGGTGAGGATTGTACAGCACTATGGGAACATAAAAAAGAAATTAGCAATTCTCAGACACTGGTGATTGTACCATCAAGGTGGTAACACCTTTTAGGTAAATTAAAATGTTTAAATAGCAGACAAAAGAAATGAATTATCTGTTCTCCTACTGCTAATAAAGACACACCTGAGACTGGGCAATTTACAGAGGAAAGAGGTTTAATTGACTCACAGTTCTACATGGCTGAGGAGGGCTCACAATCATGGCAGAAGAGCAAGGGACATCTTACACAGCAACAGGCAAGAGCAAGCTTGTTCAGGGGATCTCCCTTTTATAAAACCATCAGATCTTGAGAGACTTATTCACTATCATGAGAACAGCATGAGAAAGACCCACCCCCATTATTCTATTACCTCCCACTGGGTCCCTTCCAGGATATGAGGGAATTGTGGGAGCTATAATTCAAAATGAGATTTGGGTGGGGACACAGCCAAACCATATCAAAAATAAATGCAGCAGATTCAGCTTGTGAAAATGTGGGTACCACACACATAAATTGTTTAAAGATGGATTTGGATAACTGGTAAAATGTAGAATTTTGGTCAGATTGAGTAGGGGATAGGGAAGGAATATTGGTTTGGAAATTTCTAATAGATGGCGCCCTTCAAGAGTGGAATAGGATAGGCTTCTGCAGGGGTCTCATAAGGGGTCTCGTATTTGGGGTATTAAACAGAATGGATGACCATCACTGAAAAAAAAGTGTTTTTTTTTCTCATCTGTGAGGTGATTTTGCACAGATTACCTAACTCCTATGAGCTTTAGACTTCTCTGCAGTGGATAATATGTTTAAGAGGTGACTATAAGCATCTCATGTGATTGTGTGTAGAAGAACTTTAAAGGGTTCATTTGTTTATTCATTTGACAACTATTTATTAAGTGTTTACCACATGCCAGAAACTGTTCTATGTGTTAGGAACACAACAGTGAACAGAGCACTATCCTTGCACTCATGGAGCTGATTCTAGTGGAGGGTAGCAAAGACAATAAGCACAAACATATATAAATATACAATGAGTTTTATGGTGCTAAGTATTAATACTATGACTAAAATACAGCAGGTAAGGGAGATAGGAGCACAATGGTAGGGTTGCTGTTTTATGTAGGATGATTCAGAAGGGTCTCTGAAAAGACAACATTTGAGCTGCAGGTCATTAAATCATGAACCAGAGAGGAAACAGAGAGGTAAGAAACAAAAATTGAAATAGATCCCAGGAACCACATGAAGGCAATGTGGCAAATAGGAGACCATTATCGATTACCTTATATATGGCTCAGACATGCACAAAACTAAGGATTGAAATAGTGAATATTGAGGTTGACAATGAGAAGGTAAGTGGGGTAGGTTAAATATAATGAGTCATGTTAGTGGAATAGGGGGAATGGAAGTCTGAGGGGAGTGGGTTCCAGAAAGAACAGGAGGAAAGGGAAGGAGATAATGAGAATAAATGACTCATGAATCTGCTGTAAAGGGATCAGATAAATGGGGCTGTAACTAAAAAAGAATGTGAGGTCAACTTATGAGTTTTTTCCTTCTTCTTTTTCTTTTCTTTTCGTTTTTTTTAAAGATGGCAGTGATTGCAGCATATTTATATGCTTATATAAATAACCAACCAAGCAAAAAAGAAAAAATTAATAGTGCAGGAAAGATAGGAGTGGATTGCTGGATCACTGCCTTCAGTAAAGGAGAGGAGACAAGATACAGTGCCTAAGAAGTGGAGTTGGCCTCAGAGAAAAACACAGTATTTTATTGACAGTAATAGGAAGGAATGCAAAGTAAAGTGGACACATATTTAGGGAGGATGAAAGATGCAATTTTTCCTCTTCAGTTGCTTTTAATGTTTTCATAAAACAGAGAACAAAGTGAATAGCAAAGATTTGGCATGGGGTAGGAAGTAAGCATTAAATCAAATTTAGCTTAAACTATCTCCTCACGTATTTTAAGTTCAGCCTAAAGGTTTCTCTGTACATAGTGAACTATTACCAAAATGGAGTCATAAACAGACTATAAACTTACTCTTGTGCCAATCACTGAGTTTTGGCCAATCATAGGGGGCCAACTGTTCAAACTGTGTCCAAATAAGGCAAATATAGAGCTGCAACCCTGGCTATTTTTGTTCCTCACTTCTGTTTTCTGTACCTCACTTTCCTTTTTCTGTCCATAAATCTTTGACCACGTGGTTGCTCTGGAGTCTCTCTGAGCCTACTCTTGCTCTGGAGGCTGACTGATTCATGAATCGTTCTTTGCTCAATTAAACTCTAATGAATTAAATTATGCTAAGTTTTTCCTTTAAGATAACTCATGGAGCTGAGGTTTAAGAAAAGAGAGAGGATAAAAAATAGTCACTTAGAATAGTAGAAGACTGAATGGTCTAGAGCCGGGTCATCAGATTATAGCTTGTGGGCCAGATCCAGCCACAGCTTGTTTGTCTAAACGGCTTCCTTGGAAAGCAGCCACGCCCATTTGTTTGTGTACAGTCAATGGCTGCTTTCCTGCTATGTGTGCCAAATTGTAACAGGACTATGTGATCCCTGAGGCTTAAAATACATAGTATCTGACCCTTTATAGAAAACATTTGGCAACCTTGAGTTGGATTTTGAATCAGTGTTTACAGGCACAATGTGGTCATAAACTTGAAGGAAAACTAGTAAACATTAACACGTGTGTGTGTGTGTGTGTGTCTGTGTGTGTGTGTGTGTCTAGGTGGAGGAGAAGGAAGGTTTTTTTCAGCTGTTTAGGTAGATATGTAGAAAGGGAAAGGTATTAGAATTAAGAAGGGTTGGTGTTTACACCAGCTAATACAATACAAAGAGAACTGTGGCGGGACTGAAGGGTATCAAAGGGGGATAAGGAACAGACCCTCTGATTAAGTGAGGTCAAGAAGAGAAAGGTGAGAGTAAAAGGAAGTGTCAATCAATTCTAAGTTTTAGTGTGCTTCAGGAAACACTGAATTGGGTTATCAAAGGGAATGAGCACTAAAGGCAAGAAGAGAGAAAGTATACTTGAAATTAGGATTGTGGGGGTTTGGCATTTGGAGCAGTGGAAAGATAAATGAATTGCTATGCTAAAGTGAGAATAAAAGCAAGTAATATGTGCACTTCAGGAGGAGTATCTCCTACAAATTTAAGAGTCCTTTTCCAATCTCCTAGACCTGAGTTTTATACATGGTATAGCGGGACAATTTATGGAGCAAGTTTAGAAAGCGTGAGCAGCAAAGAGCTTCGCTTGTTTGTCTCATTTCCAAGAGATCAGTGAAATTGCATTAGGAAGAGGGAAAATCAAAAACAGGTAGGAGAAAGTATATGAGCTTGCAATAACTCCATCTCTCCAGGGAAATGGCTCCAGCTGAAAGACACTATCCAGGATTATTATCCCTGGAATGGCTTAGATGACAGACAGAAAGCAGGAACTGCAGACTTTATTATTTCCCTACACTTCTGATGAAATGGAGCTCAGGTTGAGTTATGTGAGGTTTTTCAGGTCTTTCCAAACTAAACACAGTTTGTCAGTTTTTGAAATCAGAAAGAATAACCCATCTTCCTAATCTTACCCTTGACCCCAGTCACATAGCTTTTACTTTTTTAATCATTGTGTCTCTTACATCAAATACTTTAAATGGGAGATTGTGGGTCTAGCTGACTTTGTCCATGCTTGCCATCCTTCCTGATCTTCCTTCAAAGTTAGGGATGCATTCCAAACTGATTAAATGGGTCAGAGCCTTTCAGAGAGGCCAAAGCCAGCTGGTTCAAGTCAATTGTATTCTTTCCAATTGGCAAACGATAAATAAAGTTTTTTTCTCAGGAGGTTAACTCTATGGTTGGTGATTGATGACTTGATATTATGCCTTTCAAGCCAGAGTAACATGTCACCCCAGCCAGAGTCCATGAATCTGTCTTAATGCTTGGGTTAGCCCATCTGCCCACCACAAAACACTGAATATGAGTTTATTTGTAAATTCAGGGTTTTACTTACTCATTTATTTTTTAAAAATATTTATATAAAATTATATATATATAAATCATACACACACATGCACACACATATATATACATATACATACACACACAATATCTATTGTGAGAAAATAGATATCAAAGGAAAAATTTCTCCCTCATCCTAGGACCTGACATGCTACTGGACAAAAATAAAAATAGATAACAAATGTTAAGTGTGATATGTAACAGAATAGAACCAATCTGGGAGAATTTAAAAGAGTGAAGTTTAACACAACCCAGAGCAGTGTTTCTCAGCCTTAGTAATATTGATATTTGTGGCTAGATAATTCTTTGTTGTGAGCGCTGTTCTATATATTGCAGAATATTTAACAGTATCACTGTTTTCTACCTACCAGTTGCCAGCAACCTCCCTCCCCCAAGTTATGACAACCAAAAATGTCTCTAGAAGTTATTAAATGTTCCTAAGGTGGGAGAAAGACAAAACTGCTCCTATTTGAGAACCACCAGGTTTGAACATCAGGGAAGGTTCCCTGGAGGAGGTGATAGTGGAGCTGGCTGTTTAAGAATAAGTAGCTATTTCCTCAACAAACAGTGAAATATACTATTTTTAATCAAAGGAAATAGCCCATAAAGTGACAATATATCCAAAGAATTATAAGTAATTTGATGTCCTTGTAGCATAGACTCAGAACAAGGTGTAGAGGGTAGGCTGCAAAGATAGACTGGACCCGCATTAATCAAAACATTTATAATTGGAATATAGTTTGCCAATCCCAAAACAAGGCATATTATTAGAATTACCTGTGAAGATATTTTTTAATTATAGACATCTGGTCCTAGTCTGACTGCATCATAATCTCTGAAAGTAGGGCCCAAGAATGTGTATATTTTTAAAGCTCTTAGTCAACTTAAGGAATTATTAGAGTCTTGTTACTCAAAGTTTGATCTACAGGCCAGCAGCATTGGCATCATTTGGGCTCTTATTAGAAATGCAGAATCTCATTCCAAACCTATGAATCAGAGCCTGCATTTTAACAAGAGCTTCCAGCGATTTCCGTACATGTTAAAATTAAGAAACATTGTTTACAGGCAGTCCTTCAAAAACATAAAAATGAGTACCATTAATGACCGCCAAAAATATATACTAGGCTTGTTTGGCATCATTAGCTGAGAAACAAGAGACACTTACAGGATAACATGTACCATTGAATCTTTGCCCACATGGTAAATTGAAGACTTATTAGTAATAAAAAATATGATAAGCTTTCATAAAATCTTATGGGAAAGCAGGGGAGGGAAGAATGTCACCCTTCACCATAAAACAATCTCTGTGACCCTAAATCCAATCATGACATATTTCTGCACTTGGAAGTTTTCTGAAAGAATTTGACTATTTCTGAGTGAATTAAAGGCAATGGAAAATTTACTCAATTCTGGAATATGGACAGAAAGTAGATACTAGTTTAAAGAGCATTTCATATGTCATTTCAGATTGTTAATATACTTTAATTCCAGGCTGAATTGAAAATTTGTACCAACTACAGGCAGTGGAGTGATAATTAGCTATAAAATCTAATAATGATGACCATTTGAAAAACATTCACAAAATGCCCAGTGTTGTTTAAATGCATCACGTAAGCAATGGTTTGTCCTAAATGTTATTACTCCATTTTGCAGATGACAAAACTGAAGTGCTGAGGGTGAATACCCATGGTCTTACAATAATAAACTATGGAGTCTGAATGCAATTCCCCATTATCTGATTCCTATTCCTTGCTTTTGGCCACTCTAACTTAAGCTTAATTAAAAGAGGAGACATAATCAAACCCCAGCCTTATCTCTTTATAAGCTTAATCATAAAATCTCTGAGTCACTTTCTCCAACTGTAAGTTAAAAACAGTAATATCTAATGTACTAGGTCCTTATGATTAACCTGTGAGGTCAAGCCTGTGAAAAAAGTCATTGTACCCTATAAATCAAAATTATGTAAATTTTAGCCAAGATGGCAGAATATTTTTCATGAGAAATCTGACTTAATACTCCTCCTCTATTACAAACCTATGTAAGATATTAAAAGAAAATAAATTTGTGATGATCGGCATCTCAATGAACTGAAAAGGAATGGAAATGTTGGCGTTGAACAAGGCCTTATGCTTAGGTTTTGTTTGGCTTCTGAAACAGGAAAAAGCTTCCAGGATATATTCAGGGTTCCTGAGAGAAATTGGATATTAGATAGATGAATGAGAGATGACAGACAGATAAATAGATAGATAGATAGGTAGATAGATAGATAGATAGATAGATAGACCTGTCACCAGGTGCCAGGCTGGAGTGCAGTGGTGTGATCTCAGCTCACTGCCACCTCCGCCTCCTGGGTTCAAGCAATTCTCCTGCCTCAACCTCTCAAGTAGCTGAGACTACAGGTGCATGCCACCACACCCAGCTAATTTTTTTGTATTTTAGTAGAGACAGGGTTTCACCATGTTGGCCAGGATGGTCTTGATCTCTTGATCTTGTGATCTGCCTGTCTCAGCCTCCAAAGTGCTGGGATTACAGGCGTGAGCTACCGCACCCGGCCGATAGATTTTTCTTTTTTTAAATGAGGAATTGACTCACATAATTATGGAGCCTTACAACTCCAGGTATATCTATCTGCTATTTGTAAGCTGGATATCCTGGAAAGTGGGTGATATAATTGAATCCAAGTCTGAAGGCCCGAAAACTGGGTGAGATGATTGTATAAATCTTTGCCGAAGTGACAGCAGCAGAAGGCAGACAAATTATGAGGCAGAAAGGAGCAAGTTCCCAGTGAAACCCAAACTTCAGGGCACAAGACAGCCTGAATCCTGAAAATGGGGCTGCCAATTCAGGGTAGAATCCACAACCTAGAGTAAGAACTTCCTTCATGCTTTTAGCCAATCAAATGGTGCTTTCTCCAGGCCTGCCCATGGACCAGTCAGTATGCACTCCCCGATCTGAGCCCATAAAAACCCTGGACTCAGTCATATATTGGAACTACCCATCTTCGGGTAGAGGCTACCCACTTTGGGCCCCCTCTCTGCTGAAAGCTGTTGTGTTGCTCAATAAAAGTCTCTGCCTTGCTCACTCTTTGGTTTTTCATGTAACCTTATTCTTCTTGTACATGTAACAAGAACCCAGGACCCATGAATTGCAAGAGCGATAGAAGCTGTAGCACTGTAGTCCTCCTGCCCTCCATCAGCACCGGGCAGCTTCCCCACATAACAGGAAGCAGCCACCATGCTGGGCCAGCCCAGGAGCCATGGGCTGGAGCAGGGTGGCAAGACTGAATAAGCTGTAACATGAACAAGATGAAACATGTTTTTGGCTGGCCTGCTGAACTGCACTCAGTGACATGCTCCCATTAGCTGAACTGAAGGGAAGAGTAGGAACCTCTATCACATATATCCAAAGTGAAATGGTTAGGTAGATGGAGTAGGCAGTTAATGCAGTGATTCTAGCTTAAAATATTAAAAGAAAATGAACTGTGAAAAAATAGACATTAAGACACTCTGATGCTTTGGAAAAAACACTAGAAAAGGAGAAGACCTAACTTTTTTTCCCAAAGTTGTCCCTGATAAACTGTATGGTATGACACAAGCCATGCCTCATCTCCAAGACTCTGTTTTCTCATCAGTAATATGGGCACACTGATTTATGAGACTTCTTAGATCCTTTTAGACTCTAAGATTTTAGGAATCTGTGTATTATGCAACTAAATTGATGTGCTCAGTGACTCTGAAGTGGGTTATGCCACTCTTACATGAAACTTTTAATCCAGGTCAATGGATTAAAAAATGATATAATGTCAGAGTCTAGAAAAGTTTGCTATTTAAAGAAAAAATAATATGGTCAGGTTCTATTTAATCTCATAACTTGTACTTGGCTTATATCTACTCATTTTTGAAAAGGGATGTAAAGGGCAGAAAAGTTTTCCAACTTCATGGACTTATAATTTACTAGAAAAGCAGAAGAAATAAATAATAAAACAAATTTGCTCTGAGAGGCATGCTGTGAAGGAAGCAATGCCCTCGAGTCAGGCATCACAGCATTGTGGTGAGGAAGCATGTGGGGTTAGGAGTATCTGCTTTGAGTTGCTGACATTCAACTGAGATCTGAACCTGGAAGGAAAAAAGTAACCAGAGGAAGGTTTTCAGGCAACAAAACCCACCAATACTAAAACCACAAGAGTAGAAAGATGTCAGCATACTGGAGGGCCTTAAAAGGACTCAGCTGGCTGGAATAAAGAAGTAAGATAGAGATTGGGACAAAAGAAGCCTGGTGGGAGCTGTAGACTTGTAGTTCATGGCTAAATAAATGATTGTATTTAACTTCACTGCTAGGAATTTTTGCAAAGATAAATTTCTATGTAGATGTCAAATGCTTTTTCTAAGTGTCTTTCATTTATTAATTAATTTAATCCTCACAATCACTTTATGAGATAGGAACTAAGTACCTCATTTTATAGACTAGGAAACTAGGCAAAGAGAGTCTCATTAACTTGCTATAGATCATACTGCTAATAAGTTTCCAAGCCAGATTCATTCCTATGCATCTTGGCTACAAAGCCCTGTGCTCTGAAACAATGTGACATACCAGTATGTTTCATAATATGGAGGTTTCAGGTGCCTGATTTGTGTAGACTGAAAATGTTCTAAATGTGATTTTGATTTTTCATTTCCTTACCTTATGAAGAAGCCCTGCTTGACATGATACAATGGCATACAGAGTTTGTGAATGCTGTAAGACCAACTCCTTCAAAATAAAAAGTACATAACTTAAAAAAACAGCCTAGTGAGCAAGGGGGCTACTGATGACCTTTGAAACACTGATTTTAAAGAAAAACATATCTCAGGACACATTCGGCCTGTGTCTTTAGTCTCAGTTAGTGAAATTAACCACATCATAAGTTTAATTGATATTATTCTGAACGAAATTTGAAATAATTGCTGGCAGAGCTGCTGAAAGTTCTCTGTGCCTAAATTTTTACACCTATGAGATGCGAGAGATGTATAAAGATAAGCAGATGGGTAGTTTAGATAGATGAAGAGAGAGGGAGAAGAGTGATAGAAAATAGAGATCAATAGGTATCAGAAGAGAAGTTATCTAAAATACTGCTGTTATCAGTAAGCTCTACAAACAAAAAAATTGGAGATTAACATATGTATTTCTTGACCTGCACGCCAGTTGCTGTCTCGTGCACTTTACATGAATTATTTAAATTTCTTCAACATTTTCATGAGGTATGTAAAATTATCTGTATTTTACAAATGAGGACACAGAGGCACAGAGAGATTCAGTAACTTACTCAAGATAAAAGGATTAGTAAATAGTAGTGTCGGGATTCACATCAGTCTGTCTGTTCTCAGGGTCTGTTCTCCTAACTACTGCCTGATACTTCTCCTTGTGCATGTGCACATTTTTTTTTTTTGAAACATAATCTCACTGTTACCCAGGTTGGAGTGCAATGGCACAATCTTGGTTCCCTGCAATCTCCGCCTCTTGGGTTCAAGCAATTCTCCTGCCTCAGCTTCTCGAGTAGCTGAGTGTGTGTGCCACCACACCTGGCTAATTTTCATAGTTTTAGTAGAGATGGGGTTTCACTATGTTGACCAGGCTGGTCTCAAACTCTTGACCTCAGATGATCCACCCATCTCGACCTTCCTAAGTGCTGGGATTACAGGCCTAAGCCACTGCGCCCGGCCTCACATGTTAATTAGCTCTTTATCACTCCCAAGAATGATTCATATTTCTTTTGTTTTCTTCCAACCCTACTAGACACAGTGAGTGACACTGAATAATATTTCTGATAGCTATCAATGAGACTAATCAATTAACATGGAAGAAAATGTCAGTTTCTCCTTTACAAGAGGAAATCCTTGAAACAACATTTTATCTCACTTCTCTCACTTTGTGTTTTAAAAGGCAGACCAAGGCAGCTGGGAAGAAGTCAGCCTTCAAGGAGGCATCCTAATTTAGGTACCCACATCTTCTGTTCCCACAAGACTGTCTGCTGGCCTTGTGCTATCTACAGTCAACGAATGGATGTCTAACAGCCCTGATGAACTTCCCAGTCCATATTTGCTCTCAAGTTGTTTCCAGTGTATCTGATAACAGAGTGGCCAAACTTTCATAACATTTGTAGGCCCCTGAGGAGAATAAACCCATTGAGATCCAGATTTGTTAGCAAAACATCCACTTTGTTTTGTTTACAACCCAGGTATACCTACTGCAGACTAACCACATCTGAAAGATACCATTCTTCATGATTATACTTCTTCCATATACTCTTGTGTAAATGATTGAGTGTAGCAGTTCTTATTTGTTTCAGAAAAGTTCTAGATTTTTTTCTATAATAGCAAAGATGTAATCGAAAATATAATTATGTACCACTCTTTTAAGTGTGTCTTCTATATGAAAGTTTGTACGAGAAAAGTCTTTTTTTTTTTTTAGTTAATTGCTAAAGAAGCTTCAGTTTTATGTTTTTTCTTCCGTGGAAAATCAAAGCCGATATAATCGATCATCTTTTTGAATGCATCTTCATTTTTTATGGATACTGGAAAACTCAGTCAATGATCTCCTTCCTTCTTTACTTTCTTTCATATATCTAGTCTTGGAAAAAACAATTTCATTAATTATTTGGTGAGTGAGTGAATGAAAGAAGGAGGATACCACAGCTATAGACTAAACTTTACCCAGCATCTTGAAACAATGTGTCACTGATGAGTAACAAATAGACCAAATGAGAGAACATGGTTTTATTGATGCAAACTCATCTGTACAATTGGAAGGAAATGCAATGTTTAAAATGTATCAATATTTTTCCTCCAAAGAGAAAAGCATTGTCACATTATTTTTTTAGTATAAAAAAGTAAGGCCAAATAATTAAATAATTCAATGCACATGGCTTTGTCATGCTATATAACTGAGAGAGAGCATCTAATCCATGACATGCTAAAGTGATCATACAATACACAAGTCTTTGGTAAAAATTCTGGCTTTACCTGTACCCTAAATATAACACTTTCCATGAAAAATATCTGCTAAAATATATTTACTTCCTATTAGGCTCCCTGTAGTGAACAACTATTGTCTAACATCCTCTGTTCCTTGGAGAAATGGCTTCTTCCTTGCTTTGTTAATTTGATTTGTGTGGGAATGCTACCCACGGCATCCACTGCTTCTGGGGAGAAAAATGGAATTTAACCTAGTGAATTGTAATAGCCCATTTTACTAACCACAGTGCTTGATCCAGTGATGGGCACATGAACCATGTCCAGCTAGCGAGTCCTAGTGTTGGGTTACTCAGTTTGGAACAGGAAGTAAAAAGATTATAAAGCTAAAATAGTGAAATTTGAAGAAGCTTATTGTCATCTTCTCCAGTATGTAGGAAAAAATGATGAGGAGATAGAGAGAAGGAGAGGTATAAAAGAGGAGGAAGGGGGAGGAAGAGCAAGAGGAGGAGGAGCAGGAGGAAGAGGAGGAGCAGGAGGAAGAGGAGGAGGCAGAAAAGAATTCAGAAAAAGACTTCATAACCTCATTTGAATAATTTGTCTCATTCATGATTGAAGTCAGCTTTACCTCTGAACTCAGATTGAGCTAGTTTTCCAGACTTGTAACAGTAAATGTTCTAATACCAGTATGTTTTCCCCAGTGTTCTTTCTCCAGCCATATAAAGCTACTGAACTACCTGCTACTCTCCTACTCTCCAGTCATAATGTTGTTGTTTTAAATATATATATATAATATATGTGTATATAATATATAAATAATATATTTATACATTATATATAATATATAATATATATTATATATATTAAAATATATATATTTATTATATATATTAAAATATATATATAATATATGTGTGTGTGTGTGTGTGTGTGTGCCCGCCTTGATGCCCAGCTGATGTATTGAGATATATCATCAGCTGGGCATCATGGCAGGCACCTGTAATCCCAACTATTCAGGAGGCTGAGACAGGAAAATCTCTTGAACTCGGAAGGCAGAGATTGCAGTAAGCCAAGACTGTACCATCGCACTCCAGCCTGGTGACAAACAGCAAAACTCCATCTCAAAAAATAAAAATAAATACAGCACAATAATTGCATCTTATTTAAAAAGTTGTTATGAAGATATATAGAAAAATACCCATAGCATGTGTTACGACAATGCCTGGACTGATAAATAGTAACAGCCAAATAAATAAACTCTATTTAAGGGCAGGGCAAAGGCTGGTGTGGCTGAAGACTCTTGGATGAGTGGGCGGGAAGGGGACAGATTATACAGTCTTGTAGGACAAGGCAGTTTGGATTTTGAGTGCAATGCAAGTAGCTGGAGACCAGTCAACATGATCTGACCTGTGCTTGCGAAAGATCTGTCTGCCTTGTAGAGAGGATAGAGTACAGGGGACAGGAGTCCAAGTGTTAACTGCTGCAGTCCAGGTGTTAGATGATAAGGCTTGGACTAGGGCTTTAACAGTGATAGTGAGAAGTAGTCAGATACAGGCCATGTCCTGGAGATGGTGTTGATAGAATTTTTTGAGAGATTGCTGAGGAGTGGGTAAGAAAGAAAGGACTCAAAGTGGATCCTCAGATCTAAGCTAATGAGTGAGGATGGTACCCTTCACTGACACGAGGAAATTAAAGGTATAGGTGGCAGGAAGCTCATTAGTCTTTTTGTTAAGGCATAGACTCTAGAATGTTTATTAAATACGTAAAAAGAGATATTCAGAAAGTATAGAGTCCTCAATCACGGAGTAGCTCAAAGTCTGTGATTCACATTTTGGAATTAGAAGCATTTAGATGCAAAAAAAAAAAAAAAAAAGAAACATTCAGATGCAACTAAATGACCTGCAACTGGAGGAGATCTCTTAAATCTCTTAAGATGAGAAGGTAAACAGAAAAGAATGAGTTCCTATACACTGGGGATGGATAAGTGAATGCTGTAGGTAAAATTGAAGAGGAAGACTTACTACCTACAAATGCCAGATGCCTACCTTACACCTTGGCATTGAATATGTCCCTGTTGCTGGCACAACCTCAATAGAGAGAAAATGACATTCAAGTGCACTTAGCACTTCAAGATGGTGCCAAGAATAGCTGAAATTCTCATGAGCTAGACAAGGAATGGAGTGATTAACCAAAACTAAGTTAATCTAAAGAATATAATGAAATACAATTTGTTTCACGTGGCCTGAGACTTGTACCTGTGATGTCCTAATTCTACCACTGATGGCATAGATACACTTCCCTGACTAATAGAGAGAGGGTACTTTGCTCATCATTTTCAAACTCCCAGTGAATCCTTACATTTGCTTAGTGTACCAGTTTTGAAGTGTGATGTTTAAAAAATAATCATTTTCTGCTTAGTAGTGAGTTAAAAATGCATCTCTCTGTGCCTGGAGTCATGAACCTGACACAGTTAACACAGTGAAATCTACCACACATTTAATCAGAGGTAGTTAATCTGATTTTCTAAAATTAAGCAAAAGAATCAGTTTGTCATTAGCTCTGAGAATTGCTGCGCTTCTGAAGTTACTCTGCATACCCCAAAAGGGCTTTATTAGATATGAATAATAACAACCTACAAATATATTGATGATAATGAGCATCTAAATGTTCTGCAAGGAGAAAAAGACAAAGAAAATCCCTGACAAGCATGAATGGTAACTCATGATGGCCAGAATTTTTAACATTTAGGAATATTACAACATGAAAAAAATAATTATGAATAATAAAAATCTGTTACAATAATTAGCTCTAATGAATGCTTGTGGTGAGTTAAATGAACTGGAACAATTTAAGGCAATAGCACATAATTTGCATTTTGTGTTATGTCAGATCATTTTATCATTAGTGAGAGAAAGAAGAAGAGAGAAAGATAAAGAGACAGAAGAGACAAAAGGGAGCTGATGAGAAAGTAAAATAAACTGTTTGGCTTTCTATATTTCTGTCTTTAAAAAAAAGAAAAATACTGCATATTGCAGTCTTCAGTTTTTGCATTCATTTCAGTTTCTATTTTGAGAGTGTCAATAATGTGAGAAAGTGAAAGACAATCAGTGTAGCTAACATTGGAACCGGAAAAACTTGAGTGAACCTCTACCTGCCTTTCTTATATATTATGTAACCTGGGCAACCTCCTTAGCTGATCTAAGTCTTAGTAGTTACATCTGTAAAATGAGATAATAATAGATGTAGCCTAAAGCTATGATGAGGAGTAAACATGTATTTTAACAGCTAACTCTTAGTTTATGCTCACTATGTACCTGGCGTTCTCTGAGATACCTTCACAAAAACTAAGTCATTTAGTCCTTCTTATAACCCTAATCAGTAAGTGCTATAATTATCTCTTTTACAGACGAGAAAATGAAGACACAAAGTGATTGATAGAATACCAACAGTAAGGTAAGTAACAGAGTGGGATTCGGTACCCAGGCAGTCTGGCTCCTGAAAACTCTTAACTTTCACCGCTGCACTCAGCAGTTTCTCTTAGTCAGCATCAGCACAATGCCTGGGAAGAGCTAAGAGCTTGATGCAGGTCAAGTGTGACTATTTCTTCATATTACCTTTATGGGTGTGAGAGGGTACATTTGCATATTTGAACAGGCCTTGCTATAATTAGATCAACCCTGGCCTGCAGGATAGCATTTGGGGATGGCTTTCAGATTTCCCCAGTATAATCTAACCAGTCCTATCCAGCATGGCTCCTGCACTGGAAAGTAACAAGGTTACCCCAAAGTGATTTCCTGTTAGCCAGTGATAAGCTGCTCCCAGGCAGATTGTCATTGCCAGCTCTGGGAGGCTAGTTCTTCATGGCATTAAGCAAGATTGAAGGCTGTCACTCATCAACTCTTCATCCTGGGATGACCCCCAACCTAGTGACTCCCAGAGGGGCATCTCTTTGATGCAGCTGGTTGAAACTTAGCTGGTACCTGGCTTGGGGTTCAGCAAGGTAGTGAGGAGTGATGGGAGGTTAGTTTTATGCTCCTAGAGCAGGAGGACAAGAGCCGTAATTTGCCCAAGTGTCTTTTTCTCTGCTTGGCCATTATCTACAAATGAAGTTCCAGGAATACTTGAAATCTGTATCCATGCAGATAATACTAAAAGAATTGCTCATTCTAGCTCTTCAATTTTTTTTTTTTTAAATGTGAGCCTTGAGAAGGGAGTACTATTTTTATAACTCAGTTTTGTTACTTCTGCATTTAAAAGTATATCAGGAGATTTGTAAAGTGAAAATAAAGTTTTCACAACCGGCAAGAAACCTGGCATGGTTTACAAAGTTATAATAGACAAGAGTTATCAAAATGTAGACTTGCTGACCCTCGTCATCGTATTGGGGTAAAACAGAAATGCAGAACCAGAACAGAGTAAGCATTAAGTGGTATTTCTCATTCTGTGCATTGCACCTTTTCCTGGATGTATCTTTTTTTTTTTTAAGAGAAATGCAATGACTGGGACCCCAGCTCCAGCCTTTTCTTCTTCCTGTCTCACAGCTCAATTCCTTCTTTTCTTTCACCCAGATCCCCCTCGCTCACTAGCTCCCACGCTTCTGTTTGCTCTCTGTGGTGGTCTGCCTGCTTGAGGTTATCAAGTGACTGTGCACACAGCTGGAAAATTCTTTCCCCGCCTCCCCACCCCCAGACTCCCCAGATCAGAGTTCCCAGATCACCTCCTGGAATCCCCAGGGCAAGGAGGATGGTTTTCTTTCCCTCTTTTTGCCTTTTGAGGATGTGTCTCTACTTATAAGAAAAATGCCTCTAGGCTGAACAGAGGCCTGCAGGAATTTGCTTTTAAAGAAAAGAGAAAACAGTAAGACAAGAGGGTAGAAAGTTCTTTTCTGGCAGCATTTTTCCTCTGGGCAAACAGCTCCAGTTTGAAGTTCCCAGGGCAGAGCCATAGGCTGGAGTTTAAGGCACCATTACGTATTCAACTACGGACAGTAAGTCAGATACAAAATTTGCTGGGATTTAGATGGTCTCATTTACTGAAATTTTTTTTCAGAATTTTTACCCAATGTTTGCTAAAATCTCACATATGAAAAATTATTTTATTTGATGATAATCAGAAAGGATATAGGGTTTCTTTTGCATGCACAGAGGCCCTTACTTCCAGTTGGAGTTAGCTTCAGGCAAAACAGAAAAAGGAGAAAAAAAAAAAAAAACAGCCCTGGATTGCAATTATCTCGTCTCTAACAAGAACTGTTTTACTGTCATTTCCTTGTCAATTGCTTTGTTAAAAAAAAAGGAGGGGGGTTGGATGGGGTGGATTCACTTAGTTACTCAAGTATTTTAGTAAAGAGTTAAAGACATTTTCTATCTTTGCTGAAGCAATGGATTCTAGTGGTATCCCAGGGACTGAAAAAATACTCGGAAGTCCAACTTTTTGTCTTGCCATTTTCTCAGGGGAACTTTTGAAACAATTTTATTCCCAGTTTACAAATTGGGGATTCTTAAGAAAACAGTATATGGTCAGATTGTTTGAACTGACTTTAATCAAAGAGTTCAAAGTCTCCTATTCCAAGGCCTAGATTTGTTGTTTTTACATTAATTGTGTGTGTTTGTCGTTTCTGGGTCAAAGTAAATTTTTCTCTAAACCAAATACTTTCATGTAAGACAAGGACAGTCGGACATCAAAATATGTATTACCCCAGGAACTTCTATCAAACTATTTCTTTTGATAACATTCTGCCTGACATGTTCAGTGCACCCATTACATCAAAGCTGATTCTGTCTTTTTTAAGAAAGGAAAAAGCTCTTTAATTTTGTTTTCCTTAGAAAATGCATGTTTCAGTTTTCTCTCCATGTATATCTTTAAAAGCATTGCTGTACTTTCAAAAGAAGATTTTTCAATAACCTTGAGTAGAGACATAGAATGCATACTTCTTATTTTGAACAACATAAAACCAGGCAGATTTAGGAAAAGTTGTTAGATGAGGTCACTTTGGGGCAGTTCTACAAAATGTTTAAAGCTGACCTCAGTGGCCATGAACAGAATGAAGACCTTCAATTTGTGTTCTCTTCTTGGATGGTGATAGGCTGACACAGTGTTTACTTTATATCATCTTTCCATAATCATTTCCAAACTGCTAGATTCTGACTTTCTGATGGACCTATGCCATCACAGGTCTCCTATTGCCCAGGAGATGGATCACTGAGATTAGGAGCAAATAACTGTCTTGGAAGGATCCATAAACTAATTAAAAATGTTATCATTGATGGACACACATTATAGAAGAAAAATATAAGGGCTAGATACAGATTTATGGCCCTTGGTTTTTTTGTCCAATATTCTTTTGGGTGGAAGATTTTGAAGTGAGATTTTAAGAGCTGCTCAAATATTTGTGCTATAATAGAACCAGTGATAATAGCTCTGGTAAAATAAATAACATATATCTAACAGTATTTGCACATATTTATTTTCTAATAGTTCTTGAGCATCCAGTAAATGTCAGATGAAGCATGGGGACACTGAGATAACTGTACGGCTATATCTTCTGTCCTTAGGAGACAAAGAATCTACAGGGAGAGCCACATGGGAAATCCTCAACTGTTCTATAAAAATACATGCTCAAAAAATAAGAGTTAGAACAAGAGGAGTGTGATCAGTAAGGGCTTCATGAAAGAGGAAGCCATTGAGTTTACTTTTACGATGAAATATCTTTGGGGAGAACAACATGTTGGAAACTTGATGTTGATGTTGAAAAACATGTTAAAAATTGGTCAGCATCAACCAGTTTGTCTAACGAGTTTGTTTAACTTCCTTTTAGCTAGGTCTACATTGACTTTAGCATGAAATCAAGGAAAGAGACCTAGCTTTTCATGGTGTCCACTATTTGGACCTGGATGGGCATAGGATCCAAGACCTCTTATTTTTGAAAAGTTTCTCAGCTTGATCTTAATCTCTTTTACTTAAAGTTTACTAATAGTAGATGTTAATCATATCTAAAAAATACCTTTATGGTTCACTCGTTTGATCAAATAACTATTTATGGCTGTATCTTCTACATTTAGCACATGCCTAGGTTCATAATGGGTGCTCAATAAATACTTGCACTAGAAAGGAGTAATAAATGAATAATTAAATAGTTTATTGGGTGACATTTCCCTAAAAATCATTATATTCTTTGTACATAGACATATTCTCTTGTTTTGCTATTTTATTATCAGTATCTAGCATATTACTGGGAATGTTAAAATTTTCCCCTTGAAAAATTTAGTTTAAAGATACAGAGACAATAATCATTAAAGGGCCAGCCCTATGCCCAAGAGTTCAAGAAGTAATGCTGTGGTTGGCAGTCATGGTCTATCTCCAGTAAGGTGATAACAGAGAACCCAGTTGGGGATTGAGTTAGTGGAGTGGCTAACATGAAAGACACCTGAACATGTAAAGAGAGTGGCCTTGGTTGTTAAATTTCTGCTTTTCTTTGTATTACTTGCCTTCTGGACATACCTTGATTCTAGTCTTTGGATTCTGAGACGTTTCAGTATCTCTATAAGAAATCTCAATCCCACTCTTTTCTTTTAGTATTTAAGTTATTTACATCAGCTTTTACTCCTTGTAGCTGAAAGAACTCTGAATGGTCACTCGGCCACTAGTGGACACTCTGGCTGACAAGATTACTCACCACCCGGCTGTACTTGACTTCTTTCCACCTGCCATTTTTCTCCCTCACCTGTTCTCTTACTATCTCAAGTGCATGAAAAACAACAACAACAACAAAACAAACAAATAACAAAGTAAATTTTTCCTTGCCTATTCTGATAGTGAGCAATGGGGATTTGACTATATTGAAGTGAACATACAGTGAGCTTAAAATCTGGAAAATAACAAGTACAACCACAGTAACAACTAATACTATTTTTTATTTACATTCCTCCATTGTGTGTAGCACTTTGGTGGGGTTTTTGGAAAAGTCCCCTGACTGTGGCGCTCCCTCTACCCCTAGCTGCCTTAAGGACCCTCCTTAGTCTGAGTGTGTATTGAATATCTTATTAATATACTTACCACATTGGCTTGTAATGATTCTGATCAGTCTTTCTCACCATGTGGTAAACTCCTTCGAATTTGAAGATTCCAACAGAATAATCTCACATCAAAGGTAAATAGTGCCTTCAATATGAATAACTAAGTAGATTGAAATACATTATTTTAGTTAGTTTCAACATAGCATCATGTATTTTGTTTTTATGAGCAGTCCATTGCTTTGTAAACCACTTCTTTTAAATTCATTTATACAGTCTGTTTTTAAAATTGCATTCTGGGGTTTCTGGATTCCTAAAACTGCAGTTTTCCACCAACGTTTGTCTCCTCAGATAAATTGGGTTCATATGATGACTCTGCCCTTTACTTACTTTGATATTGGAAAAGTCCCTTAATCTCATGAGGATCAGTTTTCTCTCATATAAAATGAGGACAGTGTCACCCACCTCTCAGTATGCTGGGAAGACTGAATTGTCTTTTCCTAGCTCTCTATGCCTATGGAGGGCATTATAAATTCTTAACATTTTCCACCTCATTTTTCAGATAAATGCAATTGTAGAATAAAGAAAGAGGAGACAAGGGAGTTCAGGGTATAGAGAAGATAATGACTCCCTGTTGGGCACTTCAAGGTGAAAAAAGAGGGGGAGTAAATCAAATGGAATTTTGGGCATGCCGGAGGTGAAATGCTAGTGAATAAGTTGGAAAAAATCAGATACCAGTCAAAAAGGGGTATTCGTAAAATAAAGACGATGGGAAGATCACCATAATTGGGAATGGTAAAGTTGAAGTATAGCTATGGGAATGAGTGACTATGCTAGGGGAGTTGGTAGCAACACGCAGGAGAGCTATACAAGGAAATGAGATATACAAGAATAATCTGCACAAGTGTATTGTAATTATCTATATCATAAGGCAAGTATGTAATGTCAGAGAGACTATAAGTGGACTAGGAGTTAAAATGGTCAGGAAATGTTCTACATATTCCCACTGAAATATTGCATTACATAGTCAGAAGATATTAAACCTTACGTTCTATGCTACCAGTTACTAGTTATGTAACATTGTGGAAATGCTTCTTCTGATTGTTAGATTTCTCATTTTAAAAATGAATGTAAGAGGATGGACATGATGGCTCATACCTGTAATACTAGCAATTTGGGAGGCAGAGGTGGGAGTATCACCTGAGGTCAGGAGTTCGCGACCAGCCTGGCCAAGATGGTGAAACCCCATCTCTACTAAAAATACAAAAATTAACCAGATGTGGTGGCACACACCTGTAGTCCCAGCTACTCAGGAGGCTGAGGCAGGAGAATTGCTTGGACCTGGAAGAAGGAGGTTGCAGTGAGCCAAGATCATGTCACTGCACTCAGTGTGGGTGACAGAGTGAGACTCCATCTTGAAAAACAAACAAAAAAATGAATATAAGAATATCATTTCTGCATTCCTGAAGTATTTGGGGGAAGAATATAATAAATAATGTATACAAGAATTAGCTAATGTTATGATTGGAAACTATGAGATGGTTCCAGTGTCATCTTGATCTTTACATCTGAACTTTAGCTTTTTCAGATCGGGGTAAGTGTTTCATCCAACAGATGGGGCACTCAATCTGTGGTATGGGAAAGTGAGGAGTCACCCGTGTTTTCTTCAGTCTATTTTAGACGAGAGGCTGGATGACATTTGGGCTGCATTTGCTCTCCTATACTTACTGTTATCAAACACCTCACTTTAATTCATAAACACAGTTAGTGATTTTATTCAATAAATATTTATAAAGAATCTGTTTGGTGCCAGACACATATTCACCATATGAGATATTTTACATTTACATTTTTTTGGTTCAATACATCTCAGTTTACTTTTTAGTGAGTTCTTCCATTTTTATATATCTTCACTCTAGGTTCAGGAAAATATCTAAACTTTCTTGCCACCCAGATCAGTCTGCATTGTAGAAAAATGTTACAGTGTTCCAGGTTCAACTTCATAGTCTCTTATTCAATCACAAAGTAGTCCGGTAGAATCAATCAAGTAAAATGGATAAAGCAAACAAGCAAAGAAAGAAACACAACAAAAATAACTAAACTAGAATATTTGAAGCTGTATAATTACTTTATATTACATTAGAAGTATATACTTTGAGTAAAAGATCAACCTTGCTTTTTTAACGATAAATACTAATAACTTTGAACACTTTAGAAGTAGAGCAAAACATACGATGACTGTTCTAATGATTCTCACAGTCTGTAATCTGTCTTTATTTGCCAATAGATTTTAAATACTTAGAAAACAAGGGACATGCCATTTCTGTAGTTTTCTCCCTAGGGACCAACACGTAGTGGGTTATCAGTAAATGTTACCTGATTTTAATTAAGAAAAAGATAGATGGAATTTATACAAAACAAAATTATTTTTAAAATGAACAATAAATCTTGAACCAAGATAAGTTCATATTTTTAAGTATGAAAATAGGTATTATTTCTAAATTAATTCTTAGATTATAAATCAAAACTGCATGTCAAATACTTTTATCTCTGATTTTAAGAAAGCAACTGTAATGCAAAATATGTAATATAAGTAATTTATCGTGTCTGACATTGAACAGTAGTTTAAATAACCTCTCTGCTCTCTAAACATCTGGTATGTCTCCAATAAATAGGGCAGTGGAAAAGGTAATATAGCAGAAAAACTTGCTCAGGGGTTTAGGGATATAAGTTTGCTAGGCTGGAGGATTATGGATGTATATGCTTTTAATCATAGAAGATTATAAACATACAATCAAAAATTTTTATTAAAAATATAAATAGCTTCTGAGCAACCATTGGAATTTGAAATTGAAGCAGTGAGCTCCCAGGGCAATGTAATTTTCTTAATAATAATAGCTTCTATTCAATGAGAATTTTTATTTTGCCAGGCACAAGGATAAGCAAATTGAATTTATTACATTTCGTTCTTACAACAATCTTAAAAGACAGGTATAATCTTCAATTCGATGATGAAGAAACTGAAGTGCAAAGAATTTAACAAACTAGTCATGGGTCACAAAATATAAGGTAGTGAAACAGGATTTGACTTCAGGCATAACAAATGCTAAGACACCTACCTTTTTGCTGAGTACCTCTTAGAGCCTGTGTGAGACTAAAATAATCATGATAATAATAGCTATGATAGATGCTTTTCCATGTGCAGACTGTTTCAAACTGTTTACATATAGTAACATATTTAATTCTTATAGCACCCTCATGAAGTAATTGAAAAAGAGAAGTTATATGACTGGGCCAAAGGCACACAGCTAGCATAAGACCAGATGTTTAACTACAGAACTACAGTTTTTTTAAATAAGAGAAATTATATACAGTTTCTAGCTGAAAGCATAGCACATACTAGGCACCAAGTAAACGTAAGCTCCCTTCTTCCTACATATTCCCAAAATTAACATTTTACTGAATGAATCATGAACTTATCTTGGTTCAAGATTTATTGTTCATTTATGACTTTGTTTGATATTTCAGCCCTCCCATTTAAAAAAAGAGCTATGATTTTCTGTATTTGGGTTTATAGTAATATCTGGCACAGTCATCATGTTTAGGTTACGCCTGTTTCATAAACTTTTGTAGCCTGGGCATTTTTATCTAAGTGCCAGGCAATTTGTGATTGTGCTTTGTTTTATGATCTTTCAGTTAGTATGCAATCTATCTGACAGTGCTCATCTAACACCTGCAGCAATATTGCCTGGTACGAAAACAAGTTTTCCTGAGACACTAACTTGGGCTGAATAAATAATATACAATCCAATACTTCTGCAATGCTTCCATTATTGAGATACCTCTGAATGGTACGACAAGAAGAGTCATGCTTTCTGGTATGACTTGTTTCTTTGAATTTGTTTTTATTTTTATTTATTTATTATTTATTTTTGAGACTGAGTCTTGCTCTGTTTGTTGCCCAGGCTGGAGTGCAGTGGCACAATCTCAGCTCACTGCAACCTCCACCTCCCAGGTTCAAGCGATTTTTCTGCCTCAGCCTTCTGTGTAGCTGGGACTACAGGCATGTGCAACCATGCCTGGCTGATTTTTGTATTTTTTTAGTAGAGACGGGTTTTTACCATATTGGCCAGGTTGGTCTCAAACTGCTGATTTTGTAATCCACCCAACTAAGCCTCCCAAAGTGTTAGGATTACAAGCATGAGCCACCATGCCTGGCTGTTTCTGTGAAATTTCATGCAAATTCCAGCTCATAGTCTATTGCTTTAAAAAATAATAATAATAAGTATTAGTTATTCTTAAGAATTGCCAATTCATCATTTTAGTGAACCTAGAAATAATGCTTATGAAGAAAGGAGTTTTTGTATAGCTTCATATGACAAATTATTGAACTTCATCATTTCCCTTCATGAATTTAAACAAATTAACAGACTGTCTTGAGGATATTTAATATTTAATCACTTCCTATTTCTCCCCTAATTGAGCATTTGTGTGTGTATTCTTCTTTTCCCTTTAAATAGTAAGGACCAGAGATAATGATCTGTATTACATTCTGTGCCCAGCACAGTAAAAAGCACACAGTAGTTGCTCAACAATTCTAATTTGTTTTATATTCTCAGTCAACTGAGAGAGGGTACAGAGTTACTATTGGGTGGCCAATATCATATAAACCTTGGTTCTAATCTTCTTTTAATTCCTACTGGCTCTGTAATCTTGGGCAAGTTATTTAAATTCCAGCTTTTCATCTGCACTGGGGCCATGTGGGATCGGATGAGATAATTAGCATAGTGGTTGACACATTATAAGGATGGAAAATATTGCTGGCATTAATTATTTAGTTAAAAACATTTATTGGGCACCTACTATAAGCCAATTAGGAATGGAGCTAAGGGTTAGAGAAATCAAGTTGGTTTTTCCTTTAAGTAGAGAGAGACATAATATAGGATCAATATTACAATCTATTATGTGAAAATATGGCACAGCAAGTGTCTAAACGCCTTAGAGAATCAGTAAGAATTTAGAGAGAAGCAGTGTTTTACCTAATACCTAAAGATGAACCTGACCAAAGGGGTAGAGAAGAAAAGTTATAGACATTTAAATATATGATCAAATAGCTTGTCTATTTTGAGAAGCATTTTCATGAAATTTGCTTGTTTATAGCCAACATATCTATTGAGTGTTTCTGTATTATTTACTTTCACTGGGGAGACCCTCCCTTATCACTGCTTAATATTCCTCCCTAATTTCCATTCCAATAATAGATACTTCAAACATTTTCTGTTGAGGGGTATATTTGTGTGTGTGTGTGTGTGTGTGTGTGTGTGTATTTACTTTGACAGTTTCTTCATAGTGGTAATGAAAAAGTTACCTAATTTCTTTTGTTCTATATTCCTCATCTACAAAATGGGTCAGTTCTTCTGAACTCATAAACAATGCATGTATAGATTCCTGGTGATGTTTCAGTTTGAACTCTTATCTTGTACTACAGAGTGACTCTTATTTGCAAAGATTGTCTGGGTTTGAAAAAATATCATGGAACCAGAGTTTGAGAGCCTTCTGGGCAAACTCAGAACCACTGCCCTAAACAAGGTAGGGAGAGATAATAGACTAATGTGTTATGTTCTACCTATAATATCTGTATAGCATGTTTAGGTTTTTGGTTTACCTCTTCAAGAAAACAGGGCCTGTTTTTTCTTATGTGAAATTTCACCATAAAAGGTAGTTCAGGGTCTCAATTCCATGAGATTTTATAGGCACTCAGATTCCTTCTCTCTTGTTTCTCTGTCATCTTTCAGGATATTCCCTTGTTTGCTTGCAAAGTTGTTTCACCAATATCATGTAAACTTCCCAGCCTATGAGAACAAGGAAAGAGGACAGAGAGAACAAGAAACTTCCTTTTAAGAACACCACCCAGAAATTGAACATCACTCATATTACAGATCACTGGCTGGAACTTATTCACAGGGTCTTAGCTAATTGCAAGGGAGGCTGGAAAATACACTCTTTAGCTGGGACACTGTGTGCTCAGCTAAAACCAGAGGCTTAATTATTAAAAAAAAGAATAGATAATGGGGAATAATTAACAATTTGTGTTTCATGCATGTTATTGCAACAATTCTCTAAGTGTGATCTTATTGTCCACATTCAATGGATAAGATAGTTGAAATTCAGAGAGAAAAGGTTACCTGTCTAGAGTCATTTAAATGTGTAGGTCATGGGAGGATGATTACAGTCAAGGCAGCACAACCTTAGGTTCTTAGCATAAAAGAGAAGGGGGTAAAAAAGCTAATTAATATTGTTTTACAACCCATCAGAAAACAGGCAGCTGCAATGTTCATGTGCCATTGGCAAGCCTGTGTTTTGCAGGCAATCTGTGAGAAGTGACATAACAGCATAAAGATTAAATCACTGAAAATAGTAGCTAGCGTTGAGCCCTTGGTAAAAAACAACAAAAAAAATGCAATTTGTTTTCAATTACTTGATTACACAAGCTTCAAAGATTCTCCTGTATGCCTTGCCATCTTTTAAACCATCAGCTCTTTAGATAAAATATTAGTTTGAGAGAACAATCCTAGGAACACAAGTAATACAAATTTACAGGCAAAACAAATTCAACCCTGAAAATATGAGCAAGACAAAATAATAAAAAATGTAGGAGCAAGAAATTGGACATAGCCTAGCAATTTGTGGAAATTTTGAGGTCAGATGTCCACGAGCTATGGAATTGTTTAAAATTTGCTCTGGGTAGATAAATACATGTTTGGCAGAATTGCTTACACAATGACTTTTGAGGTTTCTCTATAGGAAAATGATTTTTAAAAAAGTTAGATGAGAGAAAAAGTTCCTTAGGGCCGGTGACAACATGAACACTATGGAATATATCCATGCATAGAGGTAATTTATTTAACGCTACATAATCACTTCCTTTACTCCCCCTTGCAGAGGGATGAAGATCCATCTTCTAATTTTTTTAGGTTGAATGGGGCAATCATATTCCTACCTAACTATAAAGTTCTCTTGTGTTCAGGGTAGAAGGAGTTCAGTCAGAAAGCATCATTATGGTGAGGGCCATTCATGACTCTTGAGTTTCAACAAAAGGTGATATCTAGAAAATTAATCAGTGATCAATTTAAGGAAATATTCAGTAAGTCAATCCTGAACTCCTACCCAAAAAGTACAACAGCAATATATTCCACAAAAGTAAAACAAATGAAGTAAAATTATTCAGAGTAAACTAATGAAGGCTTTTCATGAACTGGCAACTGTTGGACCAAGATGATATGGGGTATAGCTGATTGAATGTGCTCAGAATTAGAATACTGATCCAGATTTTTACATTACCCATCCCTCTTGCTTCTTCTGAGCAGCAGTCAGAGATCACTGGTTAGTTCACAGGAACAAGTCTTCAGTCTAAGTTGCAGAAAGAAACTGATGAGACTAGAATTTGATAACAAATGTACCATAGTTCTTGAAACATAATATTTTTCTCCAGTTTCCCAGTTTTACTACAGACAAATCATGGTAAGATTGACATGCTTTATTATTCTTGGCCTGATTATTTGTATCAAGTGGAACAAGGATATTCTTTTTTACATAAGTCCTTTGTAAATTGGCTTTGATCGAACTTCTTTTCCACAGAAGGACTCTTGGACATGACTATTTTTAAATCCAAGCCCTACCATGGGTTTGTACCCTCAAATACCTATGAGTTGAGTTAATTCCTCTTCTCTTGGGGTCCCAAGATAACCTGGGGCTCCTGGATCTGTTAGAAAGTGACATTCTTTACTTACCACAGTCAAAAACCTTGCACAAGAACTGTGAGGACAATGTCTGAGACCAGTTCCCCAAGGGACTTTTATTGGCTTTACAAGTCAAGTTTGATTGATTCCTTAAAGGAAAACACATCATTCCAGTCAAAGCCCTGGTAAAATAACCAATTTATCCAATTGTGTCCTGTTGCAAAAGAAAACAGATTCTTATTGCACTTAAGCAAATATCTGTATTGCTGTAAATTAAGAATACTCACAAATAGTTTCCAAATTCTGGAGAAATCAAGTAGAGATGAACAAATATGCTCCAAATGTTACTCACAGCAATATACTTTACTCAATTTCTACATGCTATAAATAGCTCGAAAAGTTTCCTTGACTCTGAAAAACAAATCAAAGGATTAGCAACATTTTAAGCAAAATTAAAAAGATTAGACTTCTTCAGTTCATCCACGTACTTAACTTCTGTTTGATATTTATGAATGTTTCAACTCTCTATAAGAGTTCTGAAAGTTATTTCTTCTATTCTAACTGTTACAATTTCCAAAGTTATTAGAAACTTGCATAAGTGCCCCTGTTAAAGTCCTATAGCTGATTATAAACCACCTGCTAAAAAAGATTAAAACAATACAACAATTATCTTTGGACGACAAAATGTCTTAGGACAGCCAGTCGAAAACACAATTGACAAAGAAATTTGGTTATCTCTTTGGCACACAAGGATTTTGTTAACAAAGATGATTATTAATAACATGCACTAAGCTATATCAAAATTATAAGAGCTTCCCATTATTTTGGAACACATACCAATGACACATTTATACAAATACAGCCCAAAGAAAACCAAACACCATTTCATATTTGATAATGCTTCCTGTATAATTTTTGTACCAAATAAGCTACATTTTACCTTTACATTAGTGTACTATCAATGTTAAGTCCAATTTTGTTTTGTTTTGTTTTGTTTTGTTTGAGACAGAGTTTCACTCTATTGCCCAGTGTGGAATGTAGTGGTGCAATCTTGACTCACTGCAACCTTGCCTCCTGGGTTTAAGCAATCTTCCTGCCTCAGCCTTCTGAGTAGCTGGGATTACATGTGCCTGCCACCATGCCTAGCTACTTTTTTTTGTATTTTTAGTAGAGACAGGGTTTCACCATGTTGACCAGTCTGGTCTCGAACTCCTGACCTCAGGTAATCCACCCAGCTCGGCCTCCCAAAGGGCTGAGATTACAGGTGTGATTCACTGAGCCCAGCCAGTGTTAAAAACAATTCTTAATAAAATCTTATAGACATTTTTACCCAATTTCAATGTTTGACTATAAGGTAAGATTCTTATAAACCTCTTATTAACTCTTTACAATTTTTGTGAAAGAGCAAATCACAAGCAGATTTTGCTTAAAGAAAAACCTGTTGTGCTTTTATTCAGATATTTAATTTACAGAAAAACTGAATAATACTCCTTTAACTTTAGCCAATATGTTTGCACACAGAATCTCTTACAATTTTTAACAAGCCTTTCATAACTGTCTAAACCTTTAGATTTTTCCTATCTCACTTAAAACAATTCTTTGACCCTTTCATCTAGGCAAGAAAAATCCACATTTCCATGCCTTTTTATTATCTTTTACCAAAGTATATTCTATTTTCCTTACACACCTTGCATGTAAAACTATCCTTCAGTAGTTTCAATTACATGTTATAATGTTAACTCTTGTGACTTTTATTTTTGGTGAAGACCTTGGTAAATAGCAATTTTAATAAGGTGCTAGGTGTGGAGCCTAGCCTAGTATACACCAGGCAGAATGCAGATAAGGGCTGACTCCAGCGTACCTCAGGGGCATGGCTAACTCCACATGTCCCCTGCTTTATTTAGAATCTAACGCCCCAAAGTAGGTAAACTGAACAATTTCCAAAGGTCAAAGAAGCAATTTATGACCTGAGTAATTTAGACCAAATGTCTTTATTTTACCAATAATCTTTAAAGTTATCTTTATGTCCCAATGATTACTTAAGTCACGTGAACTAAAATGCATTATACTTTTTACTTTCGTGACAAAATATTTGATTTAAGCTCTTATAATTTATAAACCAATTAATTAAAGCTCTCTTATTTTACACACACATAATATATATAAATACATAGAAAGAAGATAAAGGATCATTCCCTAAGCTGGGAACTGAACCCTGAACCAGGGCCACCACTGTGATGGCAGAGACCAAGAGAAACTACTGCCACGTAGTTACAAGGTCAAACTGCCATTGACATGACAAGCAAAGTTTGTTGGACCGTCTTGAAAAGCAGGCTTACAAGTGTCCTAAGCCCGTGTTCTGTCCTAAGGTGCTCTCCTCCATTATAGGTCACTGAAAGATACACGAGACACACCAAATGCACTACAGCTCAAGACTAGCCTCACAAATCGTTTTCTGATTAATTAAAACTTTACAGAAGAGATAAACAGTGATTTTTACCATTGAACCAGTTTACACACAGAGAGGGAGGGAGAGAGAGAGACAGAGAGAGAGAGAGATTGAGAGAAAAGCATTGCCTGAGGCAGAGAGGGTGAGGAAGGCGAGGTGCTCAGGGAGGCCAGAGAAAGCCCTGCCCATTGCAGCCCCACTGAAAAGTTCAGGTGGCTGCTTTTCAGTAGTGAAGGGATCTTTTCCAGCAGTCCCATCAGCTCTCAATTTTCCCCTTTTAGGGAGGAAAACGTTCCCCATTTCCCACGTTACTGTACATGGCTAATCCTGTCACCCACAGTCATCAGGAAAGAGTGTAAGGCAGATTATTCCAAAAAGAATAGCAGTTAACATCCCGTAGTGCCAAACCCCTTCTTAGCCGAGAGGGACTTTACGGAGAGGGACTTTACTGAGAGGGGCCTTCAATCCCCTAAATCTCAGAAGAGATGCGAACCCTCCTAAGTTTGGCCTCTAACCCGAGGTCAGTCAAGTATCCTTGTCTTTCATTGAGAAGAACCTTTAACTAACTCTCTCTGTCTTAGGAAAGACTCTAACTCCCATAAACTGGGCCTCTAATCCAGTTCCACATTTTTACCGGGTACCACAACTTACCCAATGTTGTCCAATCAGTGCTGCAGCCTATTTCCTTTGGGTCAGGGATCTCCTCAGTATCGTTCTTTCAGGGTTTGCCAGAAAGCTGTTACCAAATTCCATCACTTACCAAAAGTTAGTATTTGGGTTCGTGGTTTCCTCACTATAGTCCCTTCTGTGGTCACCAGAAAGATGTTACAGAAAAGGAGCCCTGATGGAGACTCCAAGAGAGGTTTCTTGGATATCACGCAAGAAAGAATTCAGGGCGAGTTCATAGAGTAAAGTGAAAACAAGTTTATCAAGAAAGGAGAAAAATAAAATAATGACTACTCCATAGACAGAGTAGTCCTGAGGGCTGCTGGTTGCCCATTTTTACAGTTATTTCTTGATGATATGATAAACAAGGGGTGAATTATTCATGCCTCCCCTTTTGAGACCATATAGGGTAAGTTCCTGATGTTGCCATGGCATTTGTAATCTGTCATGGCGCTGATGGGAGTGTAGCAGTGAGGACGACCAGAGGCTCGTGGTCATCTTGGTTTTGGTAGGTTTTATCCAGATTCTTTACTGTAACCTGTTTTATCAATAAGATCTTTATGACCTGTATCTTGTGCTGATCTCATATTTCATCCTGTGCCTTAGAATACCTTAACCATCTGGGAATGCAACCCAGTAGGTCTCAGCCTCATTTTACCCAGCTTCTATTCAAGATGGAATTGCTCTGGTTCACATGCCTCTGACAGTTTCTTCTGTGAAATTAACTAACAGCAACAGAAGAGGAATGATAAAACTCACATTACAATTGTCTCACACATTACAAACATCTCACATTACAGTCATCTCCTCTATAGATTTCGTCTCTTCCTATTAATGACTGTACCCACCAAAAATTGATAAACAAATTTAGAATCGTAGTGTAAGTTGGCTTTGGAAATTTTTCTTTCCTTGGTATAGTCAATACTTGAGTAATAAATACTCAATGATCCCAGTGATATATTAACATTCTAATGTGCAGAATTAAACAAAACATTTAACTATGATGATGTAAAAACTGAGTTATACTTTATGTCGATTAATTTAAGTGGTTTATCAAATCTACATTTGGTATGATCTATTGATCTTCTTGTTGAGGATGGCTAAAGTTGCCATGCCACCGATTTATCTAGCCTTTTGGTATGGCTATTAGTCTGCCATGGTTGCCACAATAGAACATCACAGACTGGATACTTAAATAATATGAATTTATTTTTTTCACAGTTCTGGGGACTTTAAGTCCAAGATCAATGTGCTGGCAGGTTTGGTTTCTGGTAAGAACTTTCTTCCTGGCTTGCAGATGACTGCTTTCTTTTTTTCATCTTTTCTTTTTTTTTCTTTTTTTTTTTTTTTTAGACAGTCTCACTCTGTCGAGCAGGCTGGAGTGCAATGGCACAATCTGGGCCTCACTGCTACCTCTACCTCCTGGGTTCATGTGATTCTCCTGTCTCAGCCTTCTGAGTAGCTGTGATTACAGTCATGTGCTACCATGCCCAGCTAATTTTTGTACTTTTAGTAGAGATGGGGTTTCACCATGTTGGCTAGGCTGGTCTTGAACTTCTGACCTCAAGTGATCCACCTGCCTTGTCCTCCAAAAGCGCTGGGATTACAGGTGTGAGACACCATGCCCAGCCCAGATGGCCGATTGGTCCTACTGGGTTGGGATCCATCCATAACTTTCATGCCTCCTTAAAGGCAATAGCTTTAAATACAGTCACAGTGGGAATTAGGGCTTCGACATGTAAATTTTGAGGAAACAAAATTTAGTTCATAACACACTGATCCCCTCTCCCTCAAAAGAAAAACATGAGGAGAAAATAAATCTGTATCCTGCGTGAATAACAAGGCCAGAGACTTTCAAAATATATCTGCAATATGGGCAGCTTCATCATGTTCATTAACTGTCATGTTAGATATCACAAAGCAGAATTTCAGTGGAACATGAGACAAAGCATTTTGATGGAAGTAGTCCAATGGCCAGCAGAAGACAGTATACCATTTGGAGGTCAAAAGATCTCATGGAGAACAAGTAGATGAAAGATGAAATGAGGAACAGAGAGGCAGCAATAGGTTATACAAGCTATTCCATTCCTGCTCTTTTGACATAAGCCACCTGCATTTCTACTCTTGGTAACATGCAAGGAGCACATTCTTAGGGGTACCCTTCTATGATTTAGTGTTACTGTCTTGATGCCTTTTTTGTGTTTCATTGTTCCTTCTCAGTCTCAGTCTCTGACATTTGGTCCTAATAATTATTCCTCTAATTTCTTTGACATGTTGATGGAAACATCCATTAAACATAACATTAAAAATAATAATATACTTATCTAAGTATAAATATTGATACAATTATTACAAGTACTTATCTATAAAAACATCAGCTGACATTTCCTGAGTACTTACAGTGTGCTAAGGGCTTTATACTCATTGTGTTAGTCTGTTCTCACGTTGCTAATAAGGTCATACCCCAGACTGGGTAATTTGTAAAGAAAAGAAGTTTAACTGACTCACAGTTCACAAGGCTGGGGAGGCCTCAAAATCATGGAAGGCAAAGAGGAAGCAAAAGGATATCTTACATGGTGTCAGGCAAGAGCACTTGTGCAGGGGAACTCACATTTATAAAACCATCAGCTCTCATGAGGCTTATTTACTGCCATGAGAACAGTACGGGGGAAACCTCCCCATGATTCAATTATCTCCTCCTGGCCTCACCCTTGACAGGTGGGGATTATTACAATTCAAAGTGAGATTTGGGTGGGGACACAGCCAAACCATCTTACTCATCTGTTCATTGTATTCTCATGACAGCTTTCCAAAATATATTCTTTATTATATCCACACTTTCCCAGTATTGAACCTAGAACCTTTTCATTTAGCCAATATCTCTTCCTAGCTTGTCACCTACGCTTTAGAATATAACTTAGGATATAAAACTATATTCAAATACAATAACTTAGGATAAAATATTACAGGGACTCAGAATGGAGGATTGCATTAAGTCAAGCCCCTATGACATAATAGCACCACGGTAAGTGGCCAGTTCTGTGATAAGCATCCATCAGACCTGCTTGTTTGGTGCTGGGGCAGGTTTTTTACTTGATAATGAGGTTATTATTTAGTAGAGTACAGCCAAAAATATATGAGTGCTTCTTTGGATCTGCCATCTTCCCAAAGGGCCTCTCTAACCTATACAGTGTGGTTTGCTCATCTGGCATTGCTACTGCACATCAAGGGCTCCCTTTTCCTCAAGTACCCAGGAATGTTATTGATAAACATAACTGTCCAGATTGAAAGAACATACAAGTAATTGTGATTACTTTAAGAAGTAAAATCAACTTCTTAATTTTGTGAATATATGCCATAACTCACTTAATGTAGCTTGAATAAGATTATCTTAAAGTTGATCTAACTAAATATAATTTAAAAATCATTTTAAGCAACTATTAAATTATATTTGTATCATAAGTATTTTGCATGAGTGTCTCCTATGTGCCTGGCATTATACTCAGTATGCTAACAACAATTAATATTTGTTACCTCCACTTAATGGCACAGAAACTAGGGTACAGAGAGGTTAAATATCTTTTCCAATGCTATAGATCTTATAGTTGGTAGACAGAGCTGTGGTTTGAAGCCATGGTTGGCTGAGACTACAATTCTGATATGTTTTGTCATTAGTCTGTGATTTTTTTCAAATGATTTTGACTTTTCTAAATTATTAAATATGACCGCAGGTGACCACAGCCACTGTGGTTAGTTTCTCTTCTAGTCTATATAAAGATTTATTTGCTCTTCTTACCATTTTCTTCATTTTCCAATAATATGTCTCTTTATATGTTTATGATTTAAGTAACAGTCATGCCTGCTTTGAATATATTGGTTGTTTTTTTTTTTTTTCATATTGAGTTAAAGAAACTCCAGAGAAACATTCAGATTAAAATTTTCTTGAGACATTTTAAAGAAAAAAAATAAAAGATTTAGATTTCCATTTGCCTTTTTAAGTTTGAAGACACTTTTCTGTTTTTGCAGGTTAGGGATTTGGTTTAAACCCTTAGCTCTGCTATTCACCCCCATGTTTGTGTATGACCTAAGAAACACTGTGCAAATATCACAAATAGGCATATTTGGGTGTTTTTTGAGAATATGTTTTCTGGTCTGTGGGCTTCATGTCTGTTTCCAAATGAATGCATTTTTATATGAGTATTTGCAAGTCTTTTTCTCCCCCCGAGATGGTTTCATTTCCAATGGGATCTATAATGGCATAAAGATGGCTCCTGATTTTTAAGAGACTTAAAATCCTGCTTCAAGAGAATTTAATCTTAACCCTTCTATTTTTGCAATATTCGATTATCCCCAGGTCCCTCTGCCCACTTATTTTCTGACTTGAACCATAAGTACTCTCAGAGCCAATTTTCAAAAAATTTTACTTTGAAATTTTTATTTGATCAGCAGCCTCAAGATCTGAAGGGGATTACATTTTTCCCCCTTTCTTGTTTCTCGAACTAGCATAAATAATCCTCTTTGTGATAATACCCTGTGTCCCAGAGCGCTTGTTTATCATAAGAGGACTCTTGTTTCCATGGACTAATGAACTCAGAAGCTTGGCTGACTTTCTGATGCAAATGTCAGACAGGAACCATGTCTTTGCTTTTCCAGCCAAATTGCTTCGTTTTTACAACACGATGCTTGATTTATAGGAGTTTTCGAAATATTGAAATTGCCCCCTGTACTAAAAGCAATGCAACATGTAGGCATTTTATTATAGAAACATTAATAAGAATAATTTATAGGGGAAATGGGTTGCAGGGTTTTGGAAAATACTCAACTCTTTGAGCAAAATATGGCAGTGTCAATGTACAACACTGACATTCTAGAGGGAGGTGCATATATTGAGGAATAACCAGAGGCAACCTCAAGAGAATGTCATAATTTCTAAGTTTGGACTTAAATAAACCTTATAGAAATAGCAAAAAGGAGGACATAAGACATCAGTTTACTTTTGTTTTTTCTAGTATGTTTCTTTATTTTTTATTGACAAATGTTCCAAAGTGACCATCAACCATGTGCTCACTCAAAAATAGGGTTTCTATTGTAGTCGTGCATTTAACTCAGAACCATAGATGTTCCTTCATGAGCACTGATGAGAGCAGTGAGAGAGACTAATTTATTGTACATATTCAACATGCCAAAAACAGGGACAGACAGCTTACATGTCTTTAAATCTCATTTCTTTTGTAAAACTGGGTGTTAGTATCTGCATGTCATTGCTTTGGACACCAGAAGTGAGAGAGATAAAGGACATGCCTAACATCTCACAGTTAGTAAACTTTGGGTAAAATACACAATTCAGAGACCGTGTTGATAAGAAGGACAGAACAGAGTTAAACAAAAGGCTGGCTTGAAAACATTCATTTTATAGTGTTAAAATATAGAAAAAGTTGACTAAATCCAATTAGTAAAAAATGTATATATATATTTTTATATATACTTAATATATATTAAAAATATATACTTTTAATAATATATAAATATGTAACCTATATTAAGTGTCTGTGTATATATATATATGTGTGTGTGTGTGTGTGTGTGTGTATATATATATATATATATATATATATATTCCCCCCCGTCAAAATGACATTTTTTAAGCCACAATTGGTATGTTGGTGTTGTGGGGATGGAAAGTGGGTTCTGGCAAGACGACTTGCATGCCTCTTCAGAGTAGTTTTTATAGTGTTTTTATCTAAGAATTCAATGATTTTATGACCACTTAGAGGTCAGAGAGAAACTTTGAAGATGCATTAAAAAGGGACCGTGTGTAACAGCAGACATTTGACATAAAACTTAAAATAGGAGATGGAAAAAAGAGTAGAGAAAAAAGGAGAGTAGAGAAAAAAAGTAGCGATACAACAGAACACAGAATACTGGCAAATTGAGGTGCTGGAGAAGAAAATGTTGATTAAATGCAGTGCCCTAGAGATATAGACTGCTTCTGGATAGTGCTGTTCATTTTTGTTTGATTATTTTGGGCATTATTAGTTTTTGAACACCTGGTAGATACCAGCCTTTGTTCTGCACAGTGAAGAGACAGAATTCCATGCCCCAAGGAGCTCACAGCTTAGGAGGCACAACAACCAAAGAGACATGTGATAGTGCCAAGATGGGGATAATCCGGAGTCACCCTGGGAGAACAACAGAGGGCCACCCCCCACATATAAAATGTCAGGAAAAGCTTTTCAAGGGAATGACAGTTAAACTAGGCTGAGATTAGAGGTGTAAGAAAGAGTCTGGCAAAGAAAGGGAGGTTTGGAGGGGACAGAAAGTGTTTCAAACACATTCTTTGATGCACAGTATCCCATAAGTGAGAGTGAAATGGAACAGTCTAGGAGATGTAAGCAGTTTGGAATTCCTGGAATGCAGAGTGAGAGGGCACAGCAAACAGGGTAAGACTAAGAAGGCCAGCAGGAGTTATCCATACTTACATTAAAAAAAATAATCACCATCACCATCATTATGTTATTCACCTATTTACTATTCACAAACATTTATTATATGGCAGGTACTCTGCCATTTAATGTGAGTTTTTTCCAAAGGAAAATACTATTTTCTATATAAGAACAATATTTTATTTATTTTTATATTCTTCATGATAGCCTGAAAATTGCACTCTACATAGAAGTTGTTATTATATATATATTAGATACTTGTTAAATTATCTGGATGTGATAATGAAGTAAAAATATCAGCTAAGGATCAGAAAATATTTTTTAAATCTATGAAGAAATTTAGAAAATAATTTGACTACAGCATCAAAAAGAATAAATTAATTAAGGATATTTTAATAAACAAGTATACAGAAAAATGTTATTGAAAGAAATTTAAAATGACTTAAATAAATGGAAAGACAGTTTGTATTTATAGATTAGAAGATTTAATATTTTTTAAATGGTGGTACTCCTAAAATTAATCTACAGGTCTAAAGCAATCCCTATCAAAATCCTAACTGCCTTTTCTTGTAGAAAATGACCAGCAGCTCCTAAAATTCATATGGAAAAGCAAAGGACTCAGAATAGCTAAAAGAATTGTATAAAAGTAAAAACAAGTTGCATGACTAACACTTGTCAATTTCAAAATTATCTACAAAGCTAGAGTAAGAAATATGGTGGTGGCATAAGGAAAGTCACATAGAACAATGGAAAAGACTTGAGAATCCAGATATAAACCCTGGCTTTCTTGGTCAGTTGATTTTTGATATGAAAGTCAACACAATTCAATGGGGAAAAGAATAGTCTTTTCAAGAAATAGTTCTGATTGGCTATCCATACATGAAAGAATGAAATTGGACTTCCTCCTCACATCATATAAAAAAATTAATGCACAATGGATCAAAGACCTAAATATAAGAGCTAAAATGATAAAACTCCTAAAAGAAAATAGAGGAGTAAACCTTTGTAGCCTTGTTTTAGGCAATGGTTTCTTAAATATTATACCCAAATAAAGATAAATAAATTGGACTTGACTAAATTTTTTAAAACTTTTGAGCTTCAAAGCATACAGCAAACAAAGTAAAAAGACAACCTACATATAGGCAAAAATATTTGAAAAAGTTTATAATCAGGTAATAACAAGTGTTGGTGAAGATATTGGGATATCAGAACCCATATATACTGCACATTGTAAAATAGTGTGCAGTTTTACAGTGTGTACTGTTTGAACAGTTTAGCGATTCCTCTAACATTGTAACTATATGTCTCAGCTATTCACTGCCAAGTATATGAGTGTATATACATAGACACACACACACTTTTACATAGACATTTATAGAAGTATTATTCTTATTAGGGAAAACATGAAAAAAGTTCAGATATTCTACAACTGTTGAGTAGATAAACAAAATGAAGTATATCCATATAATGAAATAGTATTTGGTCATAAAAAGGAATAAAGTACTGACACATGGTACCACAAGATTACACTTTGAAATTGCTATACTAAATAAGCCAATATAAAAGGCTATATACTGTATGATTCTATTTGTAAGAAACGTCAGAATAGCCAAATCCATACAGACAGAAAATAAATTAGAAAAAACAAACCAAACAAATGAGGATAATTTGGAAATCTCTTATTTCTGTCTTCTACAAGTAAGGGCTGACTTATTCCATGAGACTCATGATATGTATATATTTTTTACCATAGTTTCACTGAGTAGCATAATTTTAATTTTTATCTTTATACAAACATAGTAATAGAATATATTTTAATAGAGGCAGAGTTCAACAAAGGAATGTGGCTAGGACCCAACAAAATCTGCTTACTGCATTTGAAAACAACCTCATCCCGTCCCACCCCAAGGCAGAAATCTCTAGGATGTAACAGAAACTATATCTTTTTCATAAGTTGCATAAATGGACATCATACTTTGCAATACTTTCCATCAAACAATGGGTTTAATTTTCTCATGTCTTTTATCTGTGCTCACTTTTGATTAGTAGAATGTGGTAAATATGATGTTATGACCGTTCTGACCCTATGCCACAAGAGGTATTGCAATTTCCAATGTCATGCCTTTCGACCTGGAAAAACATCATGTGGACCATCGTGGACTAGCCTGATGGAGAAGGAGGAAACAGGTGGACAGAGGATCTAGTAACGTCCATGCCAGAAAAGCTATCCTGATCTAGCAAGCCCAAGGGACCCCAATTCTTCTGAAAAGTACCTGGGCAGAGATCAGCTGAATCTGTTCCTTATTTTGCTACAATACAGCCCAAGATAGATTTTTAAACATCTAACAACAAATTGACCTACTGTCTTACAAAAACTTTTTTAGAAATCTCAGTTTAAAAGTATCTATTCTGGAGTTTGATTATGTACATTTGGCCTAGCTGAAATTTCATTATCTGTTTTCTTCAGTGCAAACTAGAAGATTCCACTCTTAGCATGATTTCAGAATAATGATCAGTCAGTGCTATCTGCTTTGAGAGGCAAAGTGGTCTCTAGAATAAAATATGTGGCCGTGGCAGGACAGTGTGCCACTCCAATTCTTAGATATAACTGTCAGTTTTGTCTTACAAAACAACATGACAACGTATTTGTTCAATTATTGAAAAGTGCTAACAAGACTATGTAAGTAGTAACAGAGTATAAAACATTGGGTTTTTGAATGCATTGCCTCAGGGTATAACCACTGGTGATTTCTATAACATAAAATTTAAAAAAAAATACACATACACACACAGCCAAACACAGTGGTTCACACCTGGAATCTCAGCATTTTAGGAGGCCGAGGTGGAAAAATCACTTGAGCCCTGAGGTTTGAGACTAGCCTGTACAACATAGTAAGACCCTGTCTCATTAATAATAGTAATATTGAAATAAAAAAAATAAAAACCACAATTTTAAAAAAATGAAACATACTCTTCACTTACATTGTGAAATTACATGGTTAAACAAATAAAGAAAAGCTCTGCCTCTTAGCTTGGCCTTAAAACAAAGTAGTTATTGATTTCAGTCCATCAAAAATAATTATAAGAGTTGAGTTACAGCATATCTCAAAATAAACCCCAGATAGTTACACAATTTAATAAAAGGAGATGAAAAACATAAATATATTTTTATCTGTAACATGGAAGAGGAAGACTTTCTTATCATAATCAAAGCACAGGGAAAAATCACGAAAGTGCATATCAGATTTGGTGTTCTTAACACTTCGTAAAAATATCATAAAATGAAAATGCAAGTAGAAACCTAGAACAATACTAAATGCAACCTGTGTAATACCATAAAAGCTAACGTCATTTATACATAAGGTGTTCATACAAATTTAAAAAGAAAAATCACTGTAATTCATCAGTTTTATAAATTAAAATTACTTATAATCAAAGAAATACAAACAAGAATAATTTTTACACATCAATTTAATAAAAGGACTTAAAACCTATTTTCACTGGGGACCATTGCTAGGGGTTAGATTTATACAACTAAAAAAATTTATCTTTTTCCTTGGAAAGTTTTCAGTTTTGTGTGAGAAAAATAGATCAACAAGTCTACTAGGTGTAGTTACGTAGGTTGTGCATACTATACAGTTGAAGATGCAAGTGGATTCTACCTATCAAGCCGTAAGCCCTCATATGAGTTTTATTTGCTAAAATTAGATATTAAAAATATTTTATATATGCTAGCAGCATGCATGCAGACACAAACATTAAAATGATAGGTATCATATAGTAACTACGAGGGGAAATTTTCAGAGTTCTATGCGAACACAGCCTGGTGTTCAAGAAAAGGATTCTGCATGAAGAGTTCAGGGGCAGAGTCCTGAAAACTAAACTGGAATTGATCTCATTAATAAATATGCATAGATAAAAGAATATGTAATGCTTTAGACAGGAAAGATTACATGGCACATTTCCCATGACATGGAGTGTGTGAAGAGTGTCATCAGGGTTGAGGCTGGCAAAGTAATAAGGAAAAATATAGGAAGAACTTTATATAACCTACTAGGAGTCTGGCTGAGAGAAATGGAGAGCCATGGAAGGCTTTCTAGGCAGGAAAATAATAAACAGATCTTAGTTTTAGTGAGATTAATCTGCCACACCAGGGAGACTAGATTGATAATGGTTTTGGAAAGAAATTAAAGTCTGGCAAGAATTGTTGTTCCTCTGTGTATCTCCTAACCAAGTTTTTCCAGTGTCTTACTGTAGTACAGATCTGAGTTCTCTGTGACATTTGTCCACCCAATTAGATATTCTTTCCCCAGCTCACTTACTGTGCAATCTGGTAATTTTTGTCAATGATTTTTTATGTCATAGCTCCAGGAACATACAGAAGCTGACTCGAACTGCTATTGGTCTTACCTCCAAATTCCCGGGAGAGGGAATATGGTTGGTTTAGACAGTGCAGGGTAGTTTATCTGATCTAAACAGCCATGGTTGGGGGCTCAGAGTCACATGTGGCTCAAAGCTGGCTGCTGCCTCTCCTTATTCAGGGAATAAAGTTGGAGAAATTCCTACAAAAAGAGAGAGGTTTTGAGTTAATTTTGACACAGCCACACACTTAAAATATACTGTACTAAATCAGGGGAAGTCTGGTGTTATGGTCTGAATGTTTGTGCCCCCCTCAAATTCATGTGTTGAAACCTAATTACCGATGTGAGTATATTGGGAGGTGGGGCCTTTGGGAGGTGATTAAGTCATGAGGGTGGAGCCTTGGTGAATGAGATTAGTGCCGTATAAAGGAGGTTGCAGAGAGCTGTGTTGCTTCTTCCATCACAGAAGGACACAGTGGGAAGATGCCATTTATGAATATGAAATCAGTCCTCACCAGACCGTGAATGTTCCAGCCCCTAGATCTTGGAATTCCCACCCTCTAGAACTGTGAGAAATAAATTTCTGTTGTTTATAAGTGACCCAGTTTGTGGTATTTTGTTATAGCAGCCTGAATGGACTCAGACAGCTGGTATTTTAAGAACAGGCAGGGAAGGTAGGCCGTAAAAGAGAGAGAAGGGAAGGAATAGAAGAAACATCAGAAGAATGTCTGAATTCATTATGAAATATTCTCATGAAACCAATCTGAAATAAATCAATAATTTTTATATTACTCACATTTGACCCAGCAATTTCCCTTCTAGTATTCCACATACTCCAGGTACATCAGAGGTCTCGAAGCACCGGAGTCTCGCTCCCTTCTCTGCCTTTCTTCTAGGCTCATCTGCCAGCACTTCTTGATCTACTCTCTATGCCCCAGTGCCATTTATATGCATCAAAGTTCTCTACTTCTTGCCTGAGCTTTTTCAATTCTGAGTTATTTATATGCTTTTGTCATTGCCTAAAATATCTACTCCTGAACTGTTTTCTATATGTGTGCAGGACTTTTCTTCAGCATGTGAAGAAGCCAACACAGGTATCAACTCTTGCAGAAATATTTATGTTCCAGGATGGGTGGAATATTCACCCTCTGAGAGAGTTTCCTTACTGTTCATTTCACTTACCTCGGGATACAGTAAATTTTTTTTTTTGGTTTTTTAATATAACTGTCTCATAATTTTGTTCATTCTTAAAGGATAACAATCATATCTTGTTCATCTTCATTACTTTGAAGGATACTACAGTAGTTTGTGAATAGATGACATTCGATAAATATTTGTAGAAGAAATTTAATGATAGGATAATTACAGTCAAATATATTGAGAAGAAACAGGGTAAAGATATTGGTGAACTGCTATCATTGTTTAAAAAAATTGTCATGTTAAGATGTGGGGACAGAGAGAGTAGCTCCTCTATAGCTCTGGGAACTGCTATGTGCATTGCTGTGAATATTTTGATTCAAGAGAAAGGTCTAACTTTGACTGAAAAGATGAGCTTTTTATCTTATAATCTTACAAGGGAATTTGATGCCAAGCCTAGGGTCTGGATTAACAGGGTAAATTATTAACAAGTGTTTGCTAAGTTAAAAGGCAAAACATTCTTATCCAACCAAAATTATAATACAGTAAATTCTCATGTAAGGTCATCAATAAATTTTTGGAAACTACGACTTTAAGCGAAATGACTTACCATAGGTTACTTGATATAAGGAAAAGTTCCTACTACATATTTCTGGTCACGAAAACATTATCAAATTTCTAAATAAAGACCCCAGACTCTTCTAATATTAAAGATTAAAATGAATCTGAGCTATCTACCCATTTAAGAAACATTAATTAAAACAAGTAAGGTAGTTATTTACCCATTTATTCCCTATTCAAGGTCACAGATGTCTTGAGCCTCTCCCTGTAGCTCAGGGCACTGGGCAGGGACCCATAGTGGACAGGGAGCCATTTTGTCACACGGTACACTCACACACACCCCTACCCTTGCTCAAACTGGGACACACAAATTCACCTAATGTGCACATCTTTGGGATGTGGGAAGAAATGAGAGTACCCGAAGAAAACATACAGAAACATGGGAAGAATGGGGAAACTTCACAGAGGAAGTGGACCCAGCCATTTTTCTGATCAACATTATAATAAAACAATGTTGAAGGACATGATATAATTTGAGGGCCTGCTGTAGTCTTATTCTGAATTTCTAATTGTGTTTTAAAATGATTACTGATTGGTTTGATTCTTATCTCACCTTATTAAGGATTTCAGAATTGGCATATTGGCCTGAGGCAGTGACTCACACCTGTAATCCCAGTGCTTTGGGAGGCCAGGGTGAGTGGATCACTTGAAGTCAGGAGCTTGAGACCAGCCTGGCCAACATGGTGAAACCCCATCTCTACTAAAAATACATAAATTAGTCAGGCATGGTGGTGTGCGCCTGTAATCTCAGCTACTCTGGAGGCTGAAGCACGAGACTTCCTTGAACTTGCAGGGTAGAGGTTGCAGTGAGTCAAGATGGTGCCACTGCACTCTAGCCTGGGTGACAGCAGATTGTTGAGTAGGCAATACCAGCATTTAATGTCATCAATTATAGTATGTCATGAAAGCCTTTCACATACCCAATAATCTCAAGCTCACTTCATATTTTCTTAAAGCTGCTTTAAGGAAAAAACAATAATATATAATCACTTATAATCTCATATAATTTAAAATTAATTTTTAGTGAGCATTAATCCTCCTTTCTGATTGTGGAATATATTCTTGCTCTTCCTTCCTCCTTTCTTCCTACTATTCTTTGTTCCTTCTTTCCTCTGTCTTTTAATTCTCTGCCCTTACCTCCCACCTTTCCTTCCTTCTTTCCTTTAAATTAAATGGATGAATACATTAGAGAGATAATTACAATGAAAAAAGAGCCCTCTGGAACTTGTGAAATCACATCTAAACCTGACAGTAGGATTTATGCTTCTCATCAAATATTTATTTAGTTAATTTAATATTAGTCTTCCTCATATGCATACAGCCATGTGTCACTTAAAGATAGGGATACTTTCTGAGAAATGCATTGTTAAGCAATTTCTTTGTTTTGCCAACTTCATAGAGTGTACTTACACAAACCTAGATGGTATAGCCTACTACACACTTTGACTATGTTGTATAGACTATTGCTTCTAGGCTACAAACCAGTGAAACATGTACTGTACTGTACTATAATTTACTGTAGGCAGTCGGAGCACAAGGGTAGGTATTTGTGTATCTGAACACATCTATACATAGAATAGATAGAATAGAGATATGGTATTGTAATTTTGTGGAACCACTGTAGTACATATGGTTTGTCATTGACTGAAACGTTGTTATATGGTGCATGACCATTTCTTTGGGAGAGATCTCAATACTGACAGGTAAAAGGCCAAAACTTGTTTTGAGAAAACCTATATTTTTTTATTGTTGTGGCTTAGAAATTGTCTTGAAACTAAATAACATTTTAATTTTTATCTTATTCAAGTAACATAAGGTTGAGTCAAACTTAATAGATTGAAGATTGTTTGCTTCAGGACAGCATTTAGAGGACGTGTGTTAAATCCTTCGTTGAATTTCTGATTTGAAGCACAAAGGAAGTAATAAGCATTATTTCAAGAAAAGATGCTTTTCTGTCTTCCATTAAGTTTTGCTAAAAAGGTAAACTTATAAATAAGAATAAGAAATAAGAACCTACAGAGTTTATTATTTCCAAGAGACATTTGCAGATGGCTGATTTCTGTTTAAATTTAGGTGTTTTCAAAGAACAAACATAATAAACGTGCTTAATGATTAGAACTTAAATATATTAGGACCTCATTAAAATCTAGAATATCTGCTTGAAATTACCATTCAATGTAGATGCATCTCAACTAAACTGATAAAGTATATATTTCTTCACAATTTATGTCCCTCTGAGAATAAAAACTACATATATGGCTTCAGAAGTATATCAAAAGGACTTTGGACAAAATGACCTTCAGTTTCCATGAGTTTGTGAATTGAAAATATGGTGTATCTCAAAGGGGAGCAAGGCATTATATATTAGGACTGAAAAGCAACATTTATTTTGATTTTGAGGCTATTCCCTTCTCCTAAGCTCTTAAGATAGGATTGCTTTAAATGATAAGTAAAATTTATATGTCTATATTTTGTATATTTGCTTATATATTTGCTTATATACATATTACATATAGGCTAGTAAAGTTTCTTATAATAAATTTTATACTTGAAACTTTGAAATAAAGATGAATGAATCCAGTACCAGCCTTTTAAATATATTGTTAGTTGAGAAAGTAGTGAATTTTCCTAGCTGCATCAATTTGTCACTTTTGTTGACAGGGTGGGTATAATAAATTTCCATCCAGAGAGAATCAGTCACATTTATACACAGTCTTTGTCCTGACTCAAAGAAGAGATTTTGGTGATATCCACATCTTCAACTAGAGTTGTGTTTTTGTTGACTTTAGAGTTACAGTGATAAGGTAGGGTAAGGCTTGGAATAGATAGAGTAAAAATGCACTAGATGTAGTTAAGCTTAAAGGGAGGTAAAGAAAGGTAGGACAAGATATCCACCATGATAATAAAAACTAGAGAAATGGCAGACCTTTGTATCTAAAAACCACATAGATAATAAACCTGATAATAATCTTTAAGATAAATCACTTGTAAAGAGCCATCCTGGAAACTATCACCTGGACTTGGGTTTATTGACTTTTATCAGTGGTGCTGAGGTATGGGTAATAAATCTGGTTAATATAAATTCATAATAATGCATGTGAAGATTCTAATAAAATAACTATGTTTTCACTGGAGTGTTCAATTTGCTCTACAGTTATTGAGTGTAAGCCTTCTGAACTAAGAATATAAGGCCTACATACCATGTGTTCCACTCTTTTCTATCCATTGCCAAGTGGCAAATCTCTCCCAGAAATTGTGGATTTGACATGAGATGAGGTGTTTAAGAGTTTGGGAACTAACTGAAAACCCTGACCCTAATTGTTGAAAATGTACAATAATCATACATTCTTACAAAAATCATGCTTTAATGCTTTTCATGAAAATCTTGCTCAAGGCAGAATGTTCATGAGATTGTCACATTAAACAAAACAAGCACATTTCCAGTTGCATTTGATCACCAAATTCTGCCTGCAGAAATCACACTGACTCAAATCAGCGTGTTACTAATTTGAGTCAGTGAATAAAAAAAACAAAAAATTTTATTTTTTTATTTACAGGGAGACTGTTGGATTAAGTCATAAAATTGAATTCTATTTTATTTAAAGGCAGCTGGGCACAGTGAATAGAACAGATTTTATAGGACTTGTTTAAAATTGAATTGTACCTGTTTGGTGTGTGACCCTGGGCAGAGTTGCTTTACTTCCCTGATCCACAGTTACTGTTTCTTGAATTTAAGATGAATGCATTTGCTGGTCTTCTTGCATTTACAATAACATTTAATGTATGTTGTCTCTTACATTTATCTACGGCATTATTTCCATATCATGAATGTATGTGTATATGTATTCGTGTGTCTAAGTATAAAATGCCAACTAATAATTATTGTTATTTTATTAGGCAATTAATTTAAACATTTACTCAGCATAGTAATTTGGGCAAATCAAAAGAGAAAATGCCCGCCTTTTGGTAGTGTATTTAATATTACATCTTTCTTTTGACATTTGATTCTCAAGTTCATCTGAAAAATTTACTATAATGGTCTTAAAATAGCACTGTCCTGGAAATCAGAACTTTTTCAGCCTAAACACAGTATTTAAGTTTGTTTTCAAGTTTAATGTGTTTTTAAAATTATGGTGACTGGCCAGGCACCGTGGTGTGGGCCTCTAGTCCTAGCTATCCAGGAGGCTGAGGCAGGAGGATAAATTGAGGCCAGGAGTTTGAGGCTACAGTGCACTATGATTGCACCTGTGAATAGCCACTGCACTCCAACTTGGAAAACATAGCAAGACTACATCTCTATTAAAAAAAAATGGATGACTGATAATAGTCATTTGACCTTCCATACATCTGAGAGTAGTTTCCCAGAGTCATCTAAAGCATTAACTCTTCAAAGGCAATCTTAACAGAAAGACCCTCAACTAGTGATAGAATATCTAGATTTTCATTGTGGAATTAACATAACTTATTTTAGCAGCTAAAATTGTATATCAGTTATAAATAGCCTAGCCTTCAGATAAAATTTTCTTTCTTAAACAAAAAAGGAAAAAGAAGTTTTTGAAGTGGTAACTATATGAATTCTATTGACATATTTATATTGCAGGTGTGAATATTTAATTTTTGCTATGGATTTATTATTTCCATTCTTAAATTTTTGTTTTGATTTGTATTTTTTTCAGAGTCAGGTTCTCAGTCTGTCACCTAGGCTGGAGAGCAGTGATGCAATCATAGCTCACTGTGATATTGAACTCCTGAACTCAAGGTTCCTCCCGCCTGATTCTCCCTAGTAACTAGGACTAGGTATTTGCTACCTTGCCTAGCTAATTTTTCTATTTTGCAGAGACAGGGGGCTTGCTATGTTGCCCAGGCTTGTTTGAAACTCCTGAGCTCAAGCAGTCTTCCTACCTTGGCCTCCCCAAATGCTGGAATTACAAGTGTGGGCCACTCCATCTGGCCTTAAATTTTTTAATAGAATGATTTTTTTTGGTACTCACCTTGATTAATAGTTTTGATTAGTAGTACCCGTAAACAGTGCCACAGTTTTCATATTACTACTTAAATAGGTCTGCCAATCTGACAAACGTATAATTTTTGAACATTTTCTGAATGATTCATGGAATCTAAACATTGATTTCTATTTTGTAGTTGGTTGAATAATGGTCCTGTCAAGATGCCTACATCTTGATTCCCTGAACCTGTACTTTATGGCAAAAAGGGTCCTTGCAGCTGTAATTAAGTTAGGAATTTTGAGACTTGGAGATTGTCCTGGATTATATGAATGGTTCAATAAAATCACAAGTGTCCTTATTAAAAGAAAGCAGGGGGAGATTGAACCGCAGAGGAAGATGAGAGGATGATGGAAACTAAGGTTGCAATGGTGCACTTTAAGATGGAGAAAGGAGCCCCAAATCAAGAAGTGAAAGCCTAGAAGCTGGAAATGCGAGTCTAGCAGCTGGGAAAATCAAGACACAGATTTTCCCCTGGAGAATCCAGAAAGAACTCAGCCTAGTGAACCCCTTGACTTTAGACTTTTGACATCCAGATCTGTAAGATAAATTTGTGCTCCTTTAAGTCAATAAGTTTGGGGTAACGTGATAGTAGCAATAGGAAACACACACTACTGTTTTAAAAGAAGAACTGAAGTTACATATTTTGATGTTTTTCTCTTTCTCTCCTAAATTAAATAATTAGTTGAACAAATTATAGACCTATATTCTGATAATTTTCAGAGAGGGCAAGTTAGGGATTTTAACCTTATAATGGTTGTGAAGTCTCTGATATGCAAGAATGTGATGAAAAGGGTGAAGGGGATGGGGGTGAGAACATCTCAGTTAACCTGTGGCTACTTAAAGTGGAATTACCTTAACAATGAGATCCTCATTACCTTTCCCTTTACAAAAGTGACTAATGTCTTCAGCTGCTATTAATAAATGGTGCTGGCAATTCTACTGGGTTATTTTTTTTTAATGTCCTTCCCGATCTTCACATTCTCTACATCTTAGACTTTTTCACTCATTCATGAACACTGCCTAATGCACCAGAACATTACATTAAGTTGCTATCTGGCTTTCTACATCAAAATTAAAATAAAGGAATCATTAGGAAGGGGGTGAAAAAGATTATAGTAGAAAGAAAGGCCTTTTGTAAATTGCTTTCCAAGAGCTGGGCACCATTCCAGGAAAATGAAGGGCACTTTTCAACAGACTTTACTTCTCCTTTTGGTGGCATAAAGTCTGTCTTTAGGGCATCATCTATGCAAGCCAAAGGTGAATATTTTGCCAGAATTTTTGCATTAAAATTGTAATCACTTAATACTTTGAGGTTAGCCAAAGAGATTTGATTATATAGAGAGTAATCTTAAAATTTGCATTTTATATTTATTACAATTAACACAACAAGCCTGTCAAATATTTCTTCTGGAACTCATATAGCTAAATTTTATTTTTTCCATATATTTGTGACAATATAAAAAGAATTCCCACTTAGGAAAATAAGTAGTTCTTTTATGAATAAAACCAATGTTTTCAATACTATGATTCCTTGGAAAAGTAAATATCCCTTACAAGTTAAGAGTAATAGAAATTTGTATACGAGAAAGCAACCATTCCTTATACATTGCCTACCATCAATAAAATAAACAAACAAAATAAGACATCTAAGAAATAATTAAAACTGTGAAGTAAAGTGTAATATATATATATAAAATATATATGATTATGATTATATCATGCTCATTAATGAATTAGAGCAGAGCCAAATTAGATGTTTATGTGTAGGTTAAACCCTTCTTTCTCTGATACATTAATCTACATGAAATCAGGTTTAGAAGAGCTTGCACATTTATTATACCCATCTCCTTTTCTCCATTTGACACCATTAGTATGATACCATTTCATACAATGTAAGGAAATGGAATCCCTAGGGAGTCCTTGATTAGAATTTCACAACTAGCACATCACAGAGATGAAATTAGAACATGTCATTTGATGCAAAAATTATGCTATTTTCTCAAATAAGAGGTATTCTGAAAAGTGAGTGTCAAAAGGGGAAAGGAAATGTTCCATTGAAATTCTTCTTTATGAAGTTAATGTAGAAGGGACGATATTTTGAGATTTGTTGGATTACTGTATGAGTCTTGGTTCCATCTATGTGTGTATCACAATGGGGGTCACCTGTTTTTCAATGAAACAATCCATCCACCAAAAATTCCTTGTCACAATCCCCTTTAAAAAAGGAGAAGTAATTAAAATGGATTTATCAATCCATTGAAAATGAATCTATTACCATACCAAGAATCTGAAATTTACAAAAAAGCCATAGAACTGATAAGTCAATTACATGTGTGTTATTTTTGCTATTTGGTATATGATATTTTCTTTGATAAAATTCACATAATTATCATTTTGCAATGGCCAAAGAGATTATCACTGGCCTATGGATGTATTATAGTGTATTAAACATATAAATAAAACGTTAAGAAACATTTAAATATGCTAGTTGCCAGATAGAGTTCTCAGATTTTTTTTTAATTTGTTCTTTTTCTATAATGCATGCTAACACAGTCCTCACAATTATTTATGCTGTTGGGTCTGTTATAATCTCTATTTTATAGATTAAGAAATAGCACACAGAGGTAAAGTAACTGATATAAAGTCACCCACATAGTGTCTATACCTGGGATTCAAATACAGGTGTCTTTACTCCAGAGATCTTTATGTTTAAATACATGCTCAAATATATGACAATTTCTAATAGAAGTTGAGTATATTTTCTTAAGATATTAAAAATTGTTTAAAAATGGAGAATAGAAAAATGAAATTTCCTAGACCTAAATTATGATGTGATTTTTCACCATGAAAGAGTCCACCAAGGGCTAAGTATGATGAATGAAAATGCCCATTTAGACACCTTCTTCGTAACATTTCAGAAAATTGAAAAATATGTAAAATATTCTAAAAAGATATTAATATAAACAGCAAGCCAGTTACTTATAAAGAAATAAGAATTTGAGGTCAGGCATAGTGGCTCACGCCTATAATCCAGCACTTTGGGAGGCCGAGACAAACAGATCAACAGAGGTCAGAAGTTTGAGACCATCCTGGCCAACATGGTAAAATCTTGTCTCTACTAAAATTATAAAAATTGACTGGGCATGGTGGCACACACCTGTAATCCCAGCTACTCAGGAGGCTAAGGCAGGAGAATCACTGGAACTTGGGAGGTGGAGGTTGCAATGAGCCAAGATTGTGCCACTGCACTCCAGTCTGGGCGACAGAGTGACACTCCCTCTCAAAAACAAGAAACGAAAGAAAGAAAGAAAGAAAGAGAGAGAGAAAGAAAGAAGGAAAGAAAAAAACAAAGAAAGAAACAAAGAAAGAAAGATTGGAGTGGTATTTGACTTCTCATCAGCAAACCCAAATGTGACAGTGGAAAAAAATTATTTTAAGTTCTAAAGGAATATACTGTTCCCTGCCAAAATATCAAGGACAAGTGTGGGACAGACATGTATTTGGATATTCAGGAACTCATTAAGTTTACCACTCATCTCCTAAAGTGATTTTGTTGAATGAACTCCAGCAAACATAAGATGAAATACAGGGAAGAGGAAGACATGGTATTCCAAAATATCACATAAAATGTGAGTGAAATTTAAAAAAATAGATGTTAACTGTGCAATTGTCTTAGAAAATAAAGTAGAACAGAAAGTCAAAAAGTTTTAAAAGAAACACAGTGAAGTAGACAATTGATTCACTGAAACACAGAAAATAATATAGAAATTACATGATTTTGGTGCAGGGTTTCTCAATCTGGGCACTATTGACATTTTGTATCTGATAATTCTTTTGCATGAGAGGTTGTCTTGTGAATTTTGGAATGTTTAGCAGCAACTTGAAAAATGATGAAATGCTTTACTTTTCTGACACAAAAGTGCTCTATAAATATTTTTAACTAGACTAAGTTTACAGAAGTAAGATGGGATAAATGTCAAAAACTTTTGTGTGAAAAGTAATGGTAAATAAAATATGAGCAAACATCAAGTATTACATTTCTTAGCTTATGTCATAACAAATCAAGAGATAATGACAAGTTGATGACCTAATATTCCTAATATTAAAGTGAGTATGCAAAGAGTTGAGTATACAGAGAATAAATAGGGAAGCCAAAAATAAATTTGGTGTAATTTTGGAGGAATGGGGAATTAAAAAAGTACAAAGGAAGGTATACTTTATATATGTGTATGAAAAATAACTTCCCATGTTAATAAAAAACAAATAGGAAGCAAACAAAACAAAACAAAACAGAAACACAAATTAACAAAAACCAACGTATTAGTGGGATAAGTCAATGGTTGTGAAAGTCAAATCATTATCTTTTACTCTCATATCATTCAATTTAATATTTTATTTAAAACAAAAATTATACATTTTATGGAAGAAAATGTGTAAATAACAAAATGGTTGTGGCATGTAATTAATTGGTGGTTTCATAGGAAACCTAACATCCTCTTCAGAATCATTGAATGCTAAATGAGAAATTGGTAGATTAGTATTTATGAGCTGCTCCCATAGAAAACTCTAAGTTATGGCACGGTGCAATAAGGCTTACATTTTCAAAATATCGTTTTCAGGGGTGAATAAATGATAGGTCAAAGAGATACTACATTCGAGATACAAATTCAGTTAGAAGGTTATTTTGACCAACTGGATGAGAGTAGCTGTGGATTTGAAATGAGGAATCAACAGACTGTTGAGTAACTTGGGAAACAGGAGGGGCAGGATGGGGGACAAATTCTACATGAGAAGTAGAAAAAGGCAACTTCTAGCATGACCTCTGTGATCAACTGCAAGAGGTAATATGTTTTAGGAAAAAGAAAATTAACTTTTGGAAATGTTGAATATGAGCGTATTTTAGTTCATTTGCACTGCTATAGCAAAACACCATCAGCTAGGTGTCTTATAAACAAATGAAATAAATTTCTCCCAGTTTGGGAGGCTAGAAACTGTAAGATCAAGGCACTGGCAGATTTGGTATCTGGTGAGGCCCATATACTGGTTCATAGAAATTGTGCCTTCTCACATGGTGGAACTGGCAAACTTTGGTCTCTTTGATCCCCTTTAAAGGCACTAATCCCATTTACCAGGACTCCATTATCATGACCTAATCATCTCCTAAAAGGCCCCACTCCTAATATGATCACCCTGGGGATAAGACTGTCAACCTATGAAGTTGGGGGAACACAAACATTCAGACCATGGCAGGACCTGCTGTTTTTCACACAGATGTTGAAAATACAGGACTGAAGATTCAAAGACTGATTTAGAGATATAAATTTGTGGAAAATATTCAGTCTAGTGCTATTATTTTCAAGATAATATTATGAATATGACAAGTGATATGCTATTTAGGGCTCTAAGCACTTAGCTGTGTCAACTTGAATATTTTTTCTTTTCCACATCAATAAAATAAAACAAAAGTAGGATGAGATGACATTGAAGATACCTTGAAGTTCTGGGAATTTGTCAAAACTTCTTACTGAAATTAATCTAGTATCGACAGTAACCAGATACATAGAGACTGAATTGTAGTCTATATGTCAGAGTTCCATGTACTCTAATCAGCTCTCTCTATAATTGATGCTTTATAATGCAAATACTAAACTGAGTATGGAGTTTTCAGAGTTGTATAGTCTCTGACAAATTGCCCCTCATTTATTTTTTATTATGGTGTTCATGGATTATATATTATGTAGTAATGCCCAATATGTTCCTGATTTTAAGCAAAGGAATTTATCTTATTTATTTTCAATCCATTTATAATATATTTTTAATTTCAAAATATCTTCAGGACAACTGGTTGAGTTGGGAGGGAATGTGCTATGGAACTCTAGGGTATCTTCAAAAGATATTGTGCATGTTTCTGGATAGATAAATAGAATTTTGGCCTGAGCAAAGTTTTGTGGCTTAGATTGATACTATCTTCTTCAGTGTTTATTTCCTGAATTAATCCTGGTTGCCCAAAACACAGTTAATTTTCTTGTTTCTTGTCTGCCTCTCCAGTCTAGACTGGAAATATGTCTTCTCTAAACATTTGGTAAATAGCCCAACCTGAAACTCCTTTATCAAATCTATGTACAGCATTTCCCCAGGGAAAATGCTAAAATTGACCACTATACCCAAAAGAAAAATCTAAGCAAGCTTTCCAAATTTAAACATTATGATTTTTCCAGCAAGGATCTTTAAAAGCAAAGATATATGGAGTTTGCATATTTTGGTTTACAAAACTCAAACTGAAATTTGATTTACCTTACTTTTCATTAAGTACAAGGAAGAGAATAATCCAGGCTTTTCCTAGAATTCAACATAATCTCTTTCCAACTGTATTCTGTGAATTTAAAAGCACTTCAAGTGATTAAAAATAACCTTGTATCTATAATTCAGTCACTGTGCATATGATCACAGCACAGCTGATTTTTATCATATATGATATCTTACAGATAAATGGCCTTCTTTGTAAAAAAGAGGAACTTCAGGTTTATAAAGTTGAAGATTAAAACTAAGCAAATTCCAGGTTTTATTTTAAAGTCTATGCTTTAGCAAGATACTTTCCAAGTAATGCTTATTAGAGAGCAATGCATATTAAACTAGTTTGAGATTTTTTTTATTTTCATTGATGATTTTACTCTTGTAAAAACACAGTTTAATACTTTAGTCCATGTTATAATATACATTATTAGTGCTATAGTTACTTGAAAATTAAATATTACTTTTATCAGTCATTATTATTGTTAAACTTGAAAATTTTACACAGGATAAATTACACATTATTTGCAAGGTCTCTCGTGCAAATTATGTGTGTTTGCATCTTTCTAAATGTACCAGGGAGGCTATTTTAATAATGTGTGGAAATAAAGATTTTGGAAAAAGGGAAAGGAGCTAATAGACTATTCAGTCTTGTGTTAAATTAACATTAGGATAAGCTCCTGAAATTTGAGTGGATTTATGAACTATAAAAATATTCAACTTTGAGATGGATTGACCTAAACCTTATAATTTTAGGAGTTTTATTTTGAACATCTCAGTAAAATTAACCTTCTGTTGATCATAGCGTTGTGTATTACTAAAAGATGTACAAATACAGTAATGGTTGGAATTGCTGCTCATATCTTAAATAGTATTTGAAAAATATTTTTCAAATGGACATATTTTACTTGATTTTTAATTACATTTTATATATGGTAGTAGTCATAAATATAAATAGTTTGCCTCCATGACAGTTGTTGGCATACTTCTATGAATAGCCCAGAATCCCCATACAAAATATAGTCACCAAGCATAACAGAAATACTACAGGCATTATCTTCAATATAATTATATAATAAACTATGCTGATGTAAGTGAGGTCAAACTGAAAACAGTAATAAAAGGCATAGTTTCATCAAATCTGTAACAGAAAGCAGATACAGGAAATACTCTTCAAACGGGCCTGAGAGCTGAAGAAACCAGCAATTACCCTCATTTGTTATGAAAAGCTTGGTGGGCAAATCCAAAAGAGTCCAACTAAAGAGAGGTCTACAAAGCCTTCCTTTCCAAGGAAGCGAATAGTGACCATGAACATTTTAGGCAACGTTAGGATGATATGGTTCCTATGCATTTTTGCAATTCATTAACTAATTTTTAGGATAAAGCTCCAGATATGGGTGAAATTGCTGTTGAGAGACTTTGCACTGAGCAGAAAATAGAAATTGGGCACAAATGATAAACATAGTCCATTAAAAAGTCAGTGAAAAAAACAAGAGCTAGCCTATCTCAGAAAATGCAAAGCTGTGTTTTGAATTTTATAATAATAGAAGATACTGTTCTAGAGTCATGTGACTTAATGACATTTTTAGCCTAACTCTTCTCTTGTAAGAGTCTGGGAAAACTTATTTCACTTGTAAATGAAACCTATACTAAATTCCTATAAGAACAAAAGAAGAAAATGAGCAAAATAAAACACCTAAATATATATTTAAATCATTTCATAAAATCAAGCACAACATAAGATTTGTAAGCTAACATTTTAAGTAGTTTAAAAGGTATTAACACAATGGAAATGAGAATTGGAAAAGCTTGTTAATAAAAGAGAATATGAATGAAAGACAAACAGAATTCAGAAAATAATTGGAAAATGAAAGCAAAAGATCAATTTCCTAAGTAAATTTAAGCCAGCATAAAAACATCGGGAGATGTGTGTATGTGTATGACCTATGATATATCTTTCATCTATGTAAAGTACATGACTGTATAATAGTAGTAACTGCAGAAGAAGGATAGCAAACAACGGTAAAGCAAATACTACAGAAAATATAATTTCCTTGGAATAAAAGACTCAAAACCAGATTTTGAAATAATACAATACACATCTTTAATAATGAACGTATAAATACTGGTTGTTAAAATAATTACGGCCTTTAAAGAAATAAAAATCCTTCAGGCATTCTCACAAAAAGAGGGAGTCACTAATATGACAAAAAAATCAGATTGTTACAGAAATTTATTAAAGCAACATTTTAAGCCGGGAAATAATGTGATATTATATTTAAGAAAATTTAGATAAGAAAACATAAACCAAAAGTTACAAATCCAGTTAAACCAATATTTAAATATACAAATCTTTTTTCATACTACAGACATACTATTATTCACACAGAATATCAGTTAATATTTTTACGTCAGTCCTTCATAAGAAATAAGGATGTACAGTAATATGTAAATGATTAAAAAGATGCTGTCATAACTATTCACAGAGAGCATTGGATGTAACTTTAGCAATAGAACTAAAATCTGTTTTGAGAGAATATAGAGAATAAAAGGAAAGCAGAACGAATTCATATACTTTCCTATAGATATGAGAGTAAAGTATTATATATTATATATCATGATAAATTACGTGCAGGGAGAGGGAGAGGTTTACCTAACAAACTTTCTTATAGTTGGAGACAAATAGTCACATCCAAAAAGAAAAAAATAAAATAAAAGCATGAATTGTATATTCTGAAAAGCAATTACTATAAAGGTAACTGTCATAAAAAAATACAAACTTGCCTAAATAAATAGCAAATATGTGCACTGAGAACCAGAATGAGAACAAGGATGAAAGAGAGATAAAAGAGACAAACACTACAATAAATGACATTTAAAGACAAATAGAGTTTGAGTATTTCCTACTTGATATTCTTGTGACTAGAAGTGTTTTGGATTTCAGATGTTTTCAGATTTTGGAATATTTGCATATAAATAATGAGATATCTTGGGAATGGAACACAAGTCTGAAAATGAATTCATTTATATTTGATATGCAGCTTATTCACATAGACTGAACATAATTTTAATAACTTTGTGCATGAAGCAAAGTTTGTGTTAAGTATTTATCTGTGGAATTTTACATTGTGGTGTCATGTTGGTGATCAAAAGTTTTGGATTCTAGAGATTTGGGATTTCAGATTTTGATATTAGATATGTTCAGTATATATAGCTATTGCAGAGGAGTGACATCAGAATGATGGTAGAGTGGATGGTGCCATCCTTCATCTCATCCGCCACCCCCCTCCCCAGTACACAAATACAACAGCTATATCTGAACAAAAATAGCCCTGGGAGTGTTCAAAGTTCTTTTAAAAACCTGCAGTCACAGAGTGATGCAAAAAGTAAAAAACAATTGCCCAGAAAGGACTGCTGGGGTGTTTGGCATACCTGAGACAACGGGAAATGGCTAGGAACAAAGACAAAGAGAAGAACTTTCAGTGTAAGCTGACCCAGAAAGACTGATTGTTAAGATACAATGGGTGAAATCTATTGGGTGATACCATGAGTCCCAGCTGCCTGCTCTATGGAGAATTCAAGCAGCCTTTGTCCTTGAGGCCTCAGCGGCACATATGACACTCAAGGGCTTCATGTAGTTTCAGAGCAGAGGTCCCATTAGTGTTCATTAGTGTGGACCCCAGTAGCCTATTTTACAGAGAACACTGGCATCTTTTGCCACTGAGGTAAACAGACATGGCTACCATGGGCCCTCTGGAAAGAGAGAAGCTGCTGTACCTCTAAGAAGAAGCTGCTTCTGTGTCTTCCCAAATTGGGGCCACCAATTCCCCAAACCCATGCATACTCCAGACCCAAGAGCCACAGCTACCCTGCATATGCCCATGCTTTAGATCCTGGCTCTGTTGATATTTCACATTCATCCATGCCTTGCACATAATACTAACATTGCAATGGCAGTTCCTGCTCTATTGGAACTGGTGCCACCATCTTTTTAGACATAAGAACTGTAGTACATCCATATTCACTCCCACTCCAGCCCCTGGCTCCGTGGCTGCTCTACAGGAACCATTCATCAAAACAAATATTATCACCATAGTGAGCACACTGACAAGCTGGACCCAGCAAGAGGGATCTTCTGGACAAGTAGGGGGATCTATTTCTCCCATGAAAGAGAAAATGATCATGATGACCCCAACAGTCCTCACCACCACTGCAGACACCTATAGCCATGGCTGCTGAGAACACCTGCAATCGTTGCCTCCTCTGATCTGAGCTAATACTGCTTCACAGAGACTATTCCATTGTACACTTTTTGGGGCTGAAACCATCATAATTCACCCAGCCAATACACTCGCATCTATGTGGAGATATTAATCATGAAAAACAGTCTATAAAATCTGAAAGAAGTGGCTACTTCATGAAATGAACAGTTCCAAGGCAACAAAAAATGTTTAGATTTTTTTTTAAATAACACTCCCAAAGTTGTAAAATAGATATCCAGTAACAACCCCCAAAGAAACAGAGATCTATGAATTATGAGATAAATAATTAAAAATAATTCTTTTAAGAAAAGTAAGAAAGCTATGAGAGAATGGAGATAGATAACTCAATGATATAAAGATAACAATACAAGAACAAAATGAAAGAGTCCATTGAGAGATAAAAATAAAAATCAAACCAAAATTTGGAGCAGAATGATACATGAATGAAATTTAAAAATGCAATAGAGAGTGTCAACAGCAGGTTTGATAAAGCAAGAGAGAAAATCTGTGAATGCAAGAACAGGCCATTTGTAATTGTCTAGTTATAGTAACAAAACAGTAAAATAACAAAAAATAGTAAGGAAAGCCTATGGAATTTACGAGACACCATCAAACAGTAGCATATACATTATGAAATAAGTGAAGGAGAAGAGGGAAGAGAGCAAAAAGCTTATTTTATTTATTTATTTATTTATTTATTTATTTATTTTAAGTTCTAGCATACATGTGCAGGATGTGCAGGTTTGTTACATAAGTATACATATGCCATGGTGGTTTGCTGCATCTACCAACTCATCATCTAGGTTTTAAGCCCGGTATGCATTAGGTATTTGTCTTAATGCTCTCCCTCCCCTTGGTCCTCACCCCCCAAAAGGCCACAGTGTGTGACGTTCCCCTCCCTGTATCCATGTGTTCTCATTGTTGAACTCCCACTTATGAGTGAGAACATGCAGTGTTTGGTTTTCTGTTCCTGCATTAGTTTGCTGAGAATGATAGTTTCCAGCTTCATCCATGTCCCTGCAAAGGACTCATCCTCTTTTATGGCTACATAGTATTCTGTAGTATATATGTGCCACAATTTGCTAATCCAGTCTATCTTTGGTGAGCATTTGTGTTGGTTCCAAATCTTATTGAGAACAATGCTGCAATAAACATATGTGTTCATGTGTCTTTATGACAGAATGATTTATAATTCTTTGGGTATATACCCAGTAATGGGATTGCTGGGTCAAATGGTATTGCTGGTTCTAGATTCTGGAGGAATCATCACACTGTCTTTGACAATGGGTGAACTAATTTACACTCCCACCAACAGTGTAAAAGCATTCATAATTCTCCACAGCCTCCCTAGCATTTGATGTTTCCTGACTTTTTAATAAATACCATTCAAACAGACATGAGATGATATCTCATTGTAGTTTTGATTTGCATTTCTTTAATGACCAATGATGATGAGCTTTTTTTTTTAATTGCATTTTAGGTTTTGGGGTACGTGTGAAGAGCATGCAAGATTGTTGCATAGGTGCATATGTGGCAGTGTGATTTGCTGCCTTCTTCCCCTTTTTTCATGTGTTTTTTGGCCACATAAATGTATTCCTTTGAGAAGTGTCTGCCTTTTCTACATCTATTGAGATACTCATGTGGTTGTTGTCATTGGTTCTACTTATGTGATGGATTATGTTTATTGATTTATGTATGTTGAATCAGCCTCACATCCCAGGAATGAAGCCAACTTGATCATAGTGGATAAACTTTTCAATGTGCTGCTGGATTCAGTTTGCCAATATTTTACTGAGGATTTTTGCATCAATGTTCATCAACGATATTGGCCTAAAATTTTCTTTTTTTGTTGTGTCTCTGCCAGGCTTTGGTATCAGGATAATGCTGACCTCATAAAATGAGTTAGGGAGGAGTTCCTAATTCTATTATTTGGAATCGTTTCAGAAGGAATGGTATCATCTCCTCTTTTTCTTTTTCCTTTTTTCATTTTTTTGAGATGGAGTCTCACTCTGTAGCCCAGGCTGGAGTGCAGTGATGTGATCTCGGCTCACTGCAACCACCACCTCCCAGTTTCAAGTGATTCTTTTGCCTTAGCCTCCCGAGTAGTTGGGACTATAGGCACGTGCCACCATCCCTGGCTATTTTTTGTATTTTTAGTAGAGATGGGGTTTTACTGTATTAGCCAGGATGGTCTCAAACTTCTGACCTTATGATCCTCCTGCCTCAGCTTCCCAAAGTGCTGGAATTACATGCATGAGCCACCATGCCCAGCTGATACCATCTCCCCTTTGTACCGCTGGTAGAATTTGACTGTGAATCCATCTAGTCTTGGGCTTTTGTTGGTTAGTAAGATATTAATTTCTGCCTCCATTTCAGAACTTGTTATTGGTCTATTCAGAGATTCAACTTCTTCCTGGCTTAGTCTTAGGGGGTATGTGTCCAGGGATTAATCCATTTCTTCTAGATTTTCTAGTTCATTTGCATAGAGGTGTTTACAGTATTCTCTGATGGTAGATTGTATTTCTGTGGGATCAATGGTGACATCATTTTTATCATTTTTTATTGTGTCTATTTGTTTCTTTTCTCTTTTCTTCTTTATTAGTCTAGCTAGTGGTCTATTTTCTTAATCTTTTCAAAATACCAACTCCTAGATTTACTGATTTTTTTGAAGCGTTTTTCAAGTTTCTCCTTCAGTTTTTGTCTGATCTTAGTCATATATTGTCTTCTGCTAGCTTTTGAATTTGTTTGCTCTTGCTTCTCTAGTTCTTCTTTTTCTTTTTGAGATGAAATCTTGCTCTGTCGCCCAAGTTATTTTAATTGTTATGTTAAGGTGTTGATTTCAGATCTTTCCAGCTTTCTGACGTAGGCATTTAGTGCTATAAAATTCCCTCTCAACACTGCTTTAGCTGTGTCCCAGAGATTCTGGTACATTGTCTCATTGTTCTCATTGGTTTCAAATAACTTCTTTATTTCTGCCTTAATTTCATTATTTACCTAGGAGTCATTCAGGAACAGGTTGTTCAACTGCCATGTAGTTGTGTGGTTTTGACTGAGTTTCTTAATCCTGAGTTCTAATTTGATTGCACTGTGATCTGAGAGACCTTTGTGATTTTAGTTCTGCATTTGCTGAGGAGTGTTTTACTTCCAATTATGTGGTCGAGTTTAGAATAAGTGAAGTCTGATGTGATGTGGTGCTGAGAAGAATGTATATTCTGTTGATATCGGGTGGAAAATTATGTGGATGTCTATTAGGTCTGCGTGGTCCAGAGCTGAGTTCAAGTCTTGGATATCCTTGTTAATTTTCTGTCTCATTGATATGTCTACTATTGACAGTGGGGTGTTAAAGTCTCCCACTATTATTGTGTGGAAGTCTAAGTCTCTAACAACTTGTTTTATGAATCTGGGTGCTTCTGTATTGGGTGCATATATATTTAGGATAGTTAGCTCTTCTTGTTGCATTATCCCTTTACCATTATGTAATGCCCTTCTTTGTCTTTTTTGATCTTTTTTAGTTTAGTCTGTTTTACCAAAGACTACGATTTTCTTTTCTTTTTTCTTTGCTTTTTTTTTTTTTTGCTTTCCATTTGCTTGGTAAATATTCCTCATTCCCTTTCTTTTGAGCCTATGTGTGTCTTTGCACATGAGCTGGGTCTCCTGAATACAGTACACCAATGGGTCTTGATTCTTTATCCAATTTGCCAGTCTGTGTTTTTTAATTGGGGGCATTTCGCCCATTTAAATATAAGGTTAATATTATTATGTGTGAATTTGATCCTGTCATCATGATGGTAGCTGCTTATTTTCCCTGTTACTTGATACAGTTTCTTCATAGCATCAACAGTCTTTACAATTTGATATGTTTTTGCAGTAGCTGGTACTGGTTGTTCCCTTCCATGTTTAGTGCTTCCTTCAGGAGCTCTTGTAAGGCAGGCCTGATGGTGACAACCTCTCTCAGCATTTGCTTGCCTATAAAGGATTTTATTTCTCCTTCTCTTATGAAGCTTGGTTTAGCTGGATGTGAGATTCTGCATTGAAAATTCTTTAAGAATGTTGAATATTGGGCCCCACTCTTTTCTGGCTTGTAGGGTTTCTGCAGAGAGATCCACTTAGTCTGATGGGCTTCCTTTTGTGGGTAACCTGACCTTTCTCTCTGGCTGCCCTTAACATTTTTTTTTTATTTCAACCTTGGAAAATCTGATGATTTTGTATCTTGAGGATGCTCTTCTCGAGGAGTATCTTAGTGGTTTTCTCTGTATTTTCTGAATTTGAATGTTGGCCTATCTTGCTACATTGGGGAATTTCTCCTGGATAATATCCTGAAGTGTGTTTCCCAACTTAATTCCATTCTTCCTATCATTTTCAGGGATACCAATCAATCATAGGTTTGGTCTTTTCACATAGTCCCATATTTTTTGGAGGCTTTGTTTGTTCCTTTTCATTCTTTTTTCTCTAATCTTATCTTCATGCCTTATTTCAGTAAGTTGAACTTTAGTCACTGTAACCTTTTCTCTACTTAATCAATTCAGCTATTGATACTTGTGTATGCCTCACGAAATTCTCGTGCTGTATTTTTCAGCTCCATCAGGTCATTTATGTTCCTCTCTAAAATGGTTATTCTAGGTAACAGTTCCTGTAACCTTTTATGAAGGTTCTTAGCTTCCTTGCTTTGGGTTAGAACATGCTCCTTTAGCTCAGAGGAGTTTGTTATTATCCACCTTCTGAAACCTACTTCTGTCAATTCATCAATCTCATTCTCTGTCCAGTTTTATGTCCTTGCTGGAGAGGAGTTGCAACCATTTGGAGAAAAGGCATTGTGGTTTTTGGAATTTTCAACATTTTTTCACTGGTTTTTCCTCATCTTTGTGAATTTACCTACTTTTAATCTTTGAAGCTGATGATCTTTTGATGAAGTTTTTGTGTGGGAGTCCTTTTGGTTTCTGTTTGTTAGTTTTTCTCCTAACAGTCAGGCTCCTCTTCTGCAGGGCTGCTGCAGTTTGCTGGAGGTCCACTCCAGACCCTGTTCACCTGAGTATCACCAATGAGGCTGCAGAACAGCAAATATTGCTGCCTGCTTCTTCCTCTGGAAGCTTCATCCCAGATGGGCACTGGCTTGATGCCAGCCAGAGCTGTCCTATATGAGGCATCTGTTGACCCCTATTGGGATGTCTCTCCCAGTCAGGAGGCATGTGGTTCAGGAACCCACTTGAGGAGGCAGTCTGTCCCTTATCAGAGCTCTAGTACTATGCTGGGAGAATCCTCCTTGCCAGGATCAGCTGCTCTCTTCAGAGCTGACAGGAAGGAAAGTTTAAGTTTGCTGAAGCTGTGCCCACAGTCACCCCTTCTCCCAGGTGCACTTTCCCAGGGAGATGGGAGTTTTACCTGTAAGCCTCTGTCTGGGGTTGCTGCCTTTCTTTTAGAAATTCCCTGCCCAGTGAGGAGGAATCTAGAGAAGCAGTCTGGCCACAGCCTCTTTGCTGCACTGTGGTGAATTCCACCCAGTCCAATCCTCCCAACCTCCTTAGCACTGTCAGGGAAAAACCACCTACTAAAACCTCAGTAATGGCACATGCCCCTCCCTCCACCAAGCTGGATCATCCTATGTCAACTTCAGACTGCTGTGCTGGTGGTGAGAATTTCAAGCCAGTGGTTCATAGCTTGCTCTTCCATGGGAGTGGAACCCGCCAACTACGCCACTTGGCTTCCTGGTTTCAGTCACCTTTCCAGGGGAGTGAATGATTCTATCTCAGCGGGGTTCCAAGTGTCACTGGAGTATGAAGAAAATTCCTGCAGCTAGCTTGGTATATATCCAAACAGTCACCCATTTTGTGCTTAAAACCAAGGGCCCTGGTAGTGTAGGAAGATGAGGGAATCTCCTGATCTGTGGATTTCAAAAACTGTGGGAAATGCATAGTATCCATTCCATATAGCACAGTCCCTCATGGCTTTCTTTGGCTGGGGAGAGAGGTCCCCCACCTCCTTGCACTTCCCAAGTAAGGCAATGCCCCAACCCTGTTTCTGCTCACCCTCTGTGGGCTGCACTCACTGCCTAACCAGTCCCAATGCAATCAACTGGGGACCTCAGTTCGAAATGCAGAAATCACTCACCTTCTGTGTCGGTCTTAGTGGGAGCTGCAGATTGGAGCTGTTCCTATTTAGCCATCCTGCCCTAAAAAGTTTATTCAAATAAATAATGGCTAAAATCTTCACAAGTTTTGGGAAAGATATGAACAGCGACACACATAAAGCTGAAATATGCTCAAACAAGTTAAATTCAAAGAGATCTTACCAATATATGTATAATAAAACTGTCAAGAATCAAAGAGAAAGAAAAAATTGAAAACTGTAGAAGAAATTTTGTCATATGCAAGGGAATTTCTATAAGAATGTCAATGAATGTCCCAGCAGAAAACTCCCAGTTGAGAGTGGAATGATATATTCAAAGTGCTGAAAGAACAACAATAAAAAATAAGCCAGTGAAGAATATTATACATAACAAAGCTGGGCTTCAGAAATAAAACAAAGAGAAAGACTTTCTTTTTTGTACAAAAGTTGAGGGAGTTGATTATCACTAGAACTACCTCATAAGAAAGACTAAAGAGTCCATCAAGCTGTAATAAAAGATGAAAATTAATGAAAAGATTTGAAATTATAGAAATCACAGGTAAAAGTAAATATATAATGAAATTCAGAATACTATAATATTGTAATGGTGGTCCTATAAATTTATTTTAACAAGGGCCACACAAAGAACATAATATCTTGGAATAAAGCTAACCAGGGAGGTGAAAGATCTCTACAATGAGAATTAGAATACGCTGCTGAATGAAAGCACAGATGACATAAACAAATGGAAAAGCATTCCATGTTCATGGATAGGAAGAATTCATACTGTCAAAATGACCAAGGTGCCCAATAAAATTTGCAGATTCAATGCTATTCCTATCAAACTACCAATGACATTCTTCAAAGAATTTTAAAAAAACTTAAAATTCATATGAACCCAAAAAGGAGCCCAGACACTCCTGAGCAACCTGAGCAAAATCAACAAAGCCAGAGGGATTATACTGCCTGACTTCAAACAATATTATAAGGCTACAGTAACTAAAGCAGCATGGTTCTGGTACAATAGACACATAGACCAGTGGAACAGAACAGAGAGCCCAGAAATAACGCCACACACCTACTATCATCTGATCTTCAACAAAGTCAGCAAAAACAAGCAATGGGGAAAGGACTTCCTATTCAATAAATGGTACTGAAATAACTGAGTAGCTATATGCAGAAGATTGAAACTGGACCCCTTCCTTATACCATATAAAAAAGTCTACTCAAGATGGATTGAAGACTTATCTATAAAACTTTAAACTTCAAAAATCCTGTAAAATACCTTTTCCTGCCCAATTGAGATGATTCTGTGGTTTTTGTTTTTAGTTCTATTTCTGTAACAAATAGTATTTAATTAAACTAAAGGGTTTTTATACAGCAAAAGCTTTCATTAAAGTAAACAGATATTCTACAGAATGAAAAAATATATTTGAAATCTATGCATTCAACAAAGATCTAATATCTAGACTCTATAAGGAACTTAAACAAACTAACCAGCAAAAAACTACGCCATTCAAAAATGGGCAAAGAGGCCAGGTGTGGTGTCTTGAGCCTGTAATCCCCCACTTTCAGAGGCTGAGGTGGGTGAATGACTTGAGCTCAGACATTCAAGACCAACCTGAGCAACATGATAAAACCCCATCTCCACCAAAAAATAAAAAAGCCATGGTGGTATGTCCTTGTAGTTCCAGCTACTTGGGAGGCTTAGGTGGAAGGATCCCTTAAGTCAGAGAGACAGAGGTTGCAGTGAGCCAAGATTGCACCACTGAACTCCAGCCTGGATGACAGTTACCCCAGCTCTAATAAAAATAAAAAATAGGCAAAGGACATGAACATACACCTTTTTAAATGTCATATGCACAGCCAAGAAGCATATAAAAAGTGCTCAATATCACTAATCATTGGAGAAATGGAAATCAAAACCACAATAAGATACCATCTCTTACCAGTCAGAATGGCTATTACTAAAAAGTCAAAAAATAACAGATGTTGTAAAGGTGTGGCAAAAAGGGAACATTTATACTCTGATGGTGGGAATGTAAATTAGCTCAGCCATTGTGAAAAGTAATATGGTGATTTCTGAAAGAACTCAAGAAGTATTCCAGTCAACCCAAAAACCCCATTACTGGGTATATACCCAAAGGAATATAAATCATTCTACCATAAAGACACATGCATATGTATATTCATCGCCGCATTACTCACAATAGCAAAGACATGACATCAGCCTAAATGCTCATCAATGGTAGAATGAATAAAGAAAATATGGTACATATATACCATGGATTCTGTGAAAAAGAATGAGATCATGTACTTTGCAGCAGCAACTATAGAGCTAGGGGCCATTATCCTAAGCAAACTGATGCAGGAACAGAAAACCAAATATCATATGCACTTCAGAGACATTTGTGGCAGCCCCTCCCATTACAGGCCCAGAGGTCTAGGAGGACTTAGTTTCATGAGACAGGCCCATGACTTCACTCCACAGTGGAGACTCAGGACATTGCTACCTGCATCTCAGCTGCTCCAGCGCCAGCCATGGCTGACAGAGGCTCAAGTACAGCTCAACTCAGTCCACTCCTTCAGAATTTGCAAGCCACAAGCATTGACTTCTACATGGTATTCAGCCTGCAGTTGCACAGAGTTCAAGAGTCAAGGCTTGGGAGCCTTCACCTAGATTTCAGAGGATGTATGGAAAATCCTGGGCATTTGGGCAGAAGCCTGCTGCATTGGCAGAGCCCTCACAGAGGACTTCTAATAGGACAGTAAAGAGGGGAAATGTGGAGTTGGAGCTCCCACATAGAGTCCCCACTGGGGCATTGTCTAGTGGAACTTTAAAAAGAGAGTCATCTCACTCCAGACTCCAGAATGGTAGATCCACCTGCTGCTTGCACCATGTGCATGAAAAAGCCAGAGGCATTCAATTACAACTTGTGAGATTGGCTTCAGGGACTGAATACTGCCAAGCCATGGAGGTGGAGCTACTCAAGGACTTTGGAGTCCAACCCTTGTTACAATTGTCCCTGAATGTGAGAAACAGAGTCAAAGGAGATTATTTTGGAGCTTTAAGATTTAATGATTGTTCTGCTGGTTTTTGAGCTTGCATGCAGCCTGAAGCCTCTTCTTTTGGATGATTTCTTCCTTTCAGAATGGGAACCTTTACCCACTGCTTGTACCCCATTGTATCTTGGAAGTAACTAATTTGATTTTGATTTTACAAGTTCATAGGTGGAAGGGACTTGACTTGCCTCAGATGAGAGTTGGGATTTTGGACTTTAGAGTTAAAACTAGAATGAGTTAAAATTTTGAGGGACTACTGGGAAAGCATAATTGTGTTTTAAAATTTAAAAAGAACATGCTATTTGAGAGTGCCCCTGGGAAGAATGTTATAGTTTGGATGTATATCCCCACCCAAATCTCATGTGATCTCCAGTGTTTTAAGTGGGGCCTGGTGGAAGGTGGTTGGATCATGGAGGCATATTTTTTTTACTATACTTTAAGTTCTGGGGTACATGTACAGAACATGCAGGTTGTATACACATACCATAGTGGTTTGCTGAATCCATCACCCCATCATCGACATTAGATATTTCTCCTAAGGTTTTCCCTTTCCTCGCCACCCAACTCCAACAGGCCCTGGTGTGGGATGTTCCTCTCTCTGTGTCAATGTGTTCTCATTTTTCCACTCTCACTTACGAGTGAGAACATGAGGTGTTTGATTTTTTGCTCTTGTGTTAGTTTGCTGAGAATAATGGTTTCCAGCTTCATCTATGTCCCTGCAAAGGACATGACCTTATCCTTTTTAATGGCTGCATAGTATCCCATGGTGTATATGTGCCACATTTTCTTTATCCGGTCTATCACTGATGGTCCTTTGGGTTGGTTCCAAGTCTTTGCTATTGTGAACAGTGCTGCAATAAACAAATGTGTTCATGTGTCTTTATAATAGAGTGATTTATAATCCTTTGGGTAGATACCCAATAACGAGATTGCCGGGTCAAATGGCATTCTGGTTCTAGATTCTGGAGGAATCACAATACTGTCTTTGACAATGGTTGAATTAATTTACACTCCCACCAACAGTGTAAAAGCATTCCTATTTATCCACATCTTCTCCAGCATCTGTTATCTCCTGAGTTTTTAATCATCATCATTCTAACTGGCATGAGATGGTATCTCATTGTAGTTTTGATTTGCATTGCTATAATGATGAGCATTTTTTCATATGTTTATTGGCAGCACAAATGTCTCCCTTTAAGAAGCATCTGTTCATATCATTTGCCCACTTTTTGATGGGGTTGTTTGTTTTTCTCTTGTAAATTTGTTTAAGCTTCTTGTAAATTCTGGATATTAGCCTTTTGTCAGATAGGTAGGTTACAAAAATTTTCCCCCATTCTGTAGGTTGCCTGTTCACTCTGATGACAGTTTCTTTTGCTGTGCAGAAGCTCTGGAGTTTAATTAGATCCCATTTGTCTATTTTGGGTTTTGTTGCCATTGCTTTTGGTGTTTTAGTGATGAAGTCCTTGCCATGCCTATGTCCTGAATGGTATTTCACAGGTTTTCTTCTAGGGTTTTTATGATTTTAAGTCTTACGTTTAAATCTTTAATCCAGCTGGAGTTAATTTTTGTAAAAAGGTGTAAGGAAGGGATCCAGTTTAAGCTTTGTGCATATGGCTAGCCAGTTTTCCCAACATCATTTATTAAATAGGCAATCCTTTTCCCGTTGCTTGTTTTTGTCAGGTTTGTCAAAGATCAGATGGTTGTAGATGTGTGGCATTATTTCAGAGGCCTCTGTTCTGTTCCATTGGTCTATATATCTGTTTGGTACCAATAACATGCTGTTTTGATTATTGTATCCTTATAGTATAGTTTGAGGTCAGGTAGCATAATGGATAGGAGCATATTTTTAATAACTGGTTTGCTATCATCCCTCTTGGTTCGGTCCTCATGATAGCAAGTGAGTTATCATGAGATCTACACACTTTTAAAAGTGTGCAGCACCACCCCCTCACTCTCTTGCTTTTGCTTTTACCATGTGACATACCTTTGTTTTCTGCCATGATTAGAAGTTTCCTGAGGCCTCCCCAGAAGCAGATGCCATTATGCTTCCTGTGCAGCCTCCTGAACCACGAGTCAATTAAACTTCTTCTCTTATAAATTACCCAGTCTCATGCATTTCTTTATATAAATGTGAGAATGAACTAACATACCATATGTTCTCATATATAAGTAGGAATGAGGCACTGAGTACATATGTACATAGAGAAGGAAACAAAACACACTTGTGCCCACTTGAGGGTTGGAGGAGGGTAAGGATGGGAAAACTACCTGTGAGGTACTATGTTTATTACCTAGGTAGTGCAATAATTTGTATACCTAACCCCTGTAACACACAATTCACCTATATAACAAACTTGTACATGTACCTATTAACATAAGATAAAGGTTAAATTTAAAAAGGCATATAATGGCTAAATAAATTAAAAAGCAAGACCCATCTATATGCTGCCTAGAAGAGACACATCTCAGTTTAAGCATCCACACAGGTTGAATGTAAAGAAATAAAAAAATGTAATTCATAAAAATGGAAATCAAAAATGAGAAGGGATATCTATACTTAGATCAGTCAAAATAGACTTTTAGTTAAGAAATTATAGTAAGACACAAATCAGGTCATTATCTAATAATAAATGGGTCAATTCAACAAGAATATAAGACAATTATAAACATATATTTACCCAGCACTGGAGCACCAAATTAATTTTAAAAATTAACAGATATGAAGGGAGAAATAGTAATACAATAATTATAGAGAACTTCAATATCCAAATTTTAATGATAGATCATCTAGACAAAAACAATCAAAGAGAAAACATTAGATATGAACTATGCTTTAGACTAAACGAATCCACCATATATACAGAACATTCCATCAGACAGCATAAGAGTATACATTCTTCTCAAGTGCACATGGAAAATTCTGCAGAGTAGATCATGAATTAGATGACCAAAAAGTCTCAACATATTTTAGAATATTCAAATCATATTAATATGGTATCTAACTACAGCAGTGAAATTAGAATCTAGTAACTGGAGAAAAACTGAAAAATTTACAAATATGTGAATATTAAACAACATACACCTGATAACCAATGGGCAAAGAAATAATCCTTGGAGGATATTGCTTAAACATTTTGAAACCAATGTAAACAAAAACACAACCTTACACAAAAACTATAAAATGCAGCAAAAATACTGCTAAGAGCAAACTTTACAGTGATAAAGACCTACAAGAAAAAATCTCAAAGAAAAAAATCTAACTTTTAACCTCAAAGAAAAAAAAGAAAAACTTAGCTTAAAATTAGCACAAGGAAAGAAATAAAAAAATTATAGCAGAAATAAATGAAATAGAGTAGAAAACTATAGAAAAGATTAGTGAAACTAAGATTTTCAAGATAAATGTTAACAAATCTTTAGCTAATGAAAGACTAATGAAAGAGAAAGAGAGAGAAGAGAAAGGATTCAAATAAATAAAATCCGAAATGAAAAATGAAACATTACAACTTATGCCACAGAAATAAAAAGAATCATAAAGGACTATGCTCAATTATATGCCAAAAATTAATGTGAAAAAAGAAACAGATAAATTTCTAGAATCATACAAGCTACAAAGGCTGAATCATGGAGAAACAATAAAATCTGAAAAGACAATGAGCAAGAAGATTGAATCAACAATTGAAAATCTCTCACCAAAAAAGGTTCAGGATCACAAGACTTTACTGGTGAATTTTGTCAGACATTTAAAGAAGAATTAATACCAATCCTTTTCAAACTCTTTGAATACATTGAAGAGAAGGGAACATTTTCAATCCCATTTCATTAGGTTATCATTACCCAGATGCCAAAGTCAAATAGGAATAAGACAAGAAAGGAAAATTATATATTAATATCCTTCTGAACATAGATGCAAAAATCCTCAACAAAATACTAGCAAACTAAATTCAATAGCACATTTAAAAGACCATACACCATGATCAAGTGGGATTTATCTCTGGGTTGTAAGTATAGTTCAAACTACCTAAGTCAATAAATGTATCAGACTACTATAAAAATGAAGAATAAAAATTATATGATAATCTGTACATGCAGATAAAAAAGAATTTGATCAAGTTTAACATCCATTTTTTTGATAAAAACTCTCACCAAATAAGATATAGAAAGAAGGTGCCTTAACATACTGAAGACCATGTAAGACAGGCTTAGAGTACATCCTACTGCATGGTGAGAAGATGAATGCTCTTCCTCTAAGATCAGTATCAGGAACAAGTCAAAGGTGACCATTCTTGCTACTTCTAGTAAACATTGTTCTGAAAGTCCTAGCTAGAGCAAATAGGCAAGAAAAAATGTGCATTCAAATAGGAAACGAAGAAGTAAAATTATCTCTGTTGGAGATGGCACAATATTGCGTAGAAAACCCTAAAGACTCCACCCCAATTCACTCAAAAATGTTTAAACAAATAAATCTTGGCCAGGCATGAAGGTTCACACTCATAATCTGTGTTTTGGGAGGCCAAAGTGGGAAAATTTCATGAGACTAAGAGTTTGAGACCAGCCTGGACAACAGATAAAGACCCTACCTATACAAAAAAAATTTTAAATCAGCATGGCATGGTGACACATACCTGTAGTCCTCACTACTGATGAAGCTGAGGTGGGAGGATCCTTTAAGCCTATGAGTTCCAGGCTCTCATAAGCTCTGATTGTGTACTCCAGCCTGGGCAACAGAGTGAGACCTTTTCTCTAAAACAAACAAACAAAATAAATAGATACAGCAAAGCTGCAGGACATAAAAATCAACACATAACAATGAGTTGTGCTTCTATATACTGATAACTATGTGAAAAAGAAATTAATAAAATAGTACCATTAAAATTATATCAAAAAATAAAATGAAATGCTTAGGTTTAAATTTAATGGGAAAGTGAAAGATCTGTACATTCAAAAGTTTAAGAAATTGATGAAGACACCAATAAATGGAAAGATAACTTGTGCTTATGTATTGGAAGAATTAATATTGCTAAAATGTCCATACCACCCAAAGAAATCTACAAAATCAATCCAATGCCTATCAATATTCCAACGGCATTTTTCCAAAAAAATTTAAAAATTATGAAATTTGTATGGAACCACAAAAGATACTCAGTAGTTTAATTTGGACCAGAAAGTACAAAATTGGAAGAAATGTAAAAAGATTATATTTCAAAGCTATACTACTAATCAGAAAAAGTATAATTCTAGCATAAAACAGACATATATACTAACAGAAAAAAAAATACAGAGCTCAGAAACAAACCCATTCACATACAGTCAACAAATTTCTAAGAAAGGCACCAAGAAAATACAATAGGGAAAGTGTGGTCTTGTCACTAACTGATATTTGAAAAACTGTAAATTCACATGCAAAAGAATGAAATTCGATACATCATGCTAACTCAAAATGCATTCAAGAGTGAAAATCACATCTGAAATTCTAAAGCTGCTTGAAAGAAACAGAGGAAAGCTCCTTGATGTTGGTTTTGTCAATGACTCTTTGGATTTGACACCAGAAGCACAGAGAAGAATGGGAAAAATAAACAAGTGGACCACATGAAACTAAAATGTTCTGCACAGTAAAAGAAATAATAATAAAAAAAAAAAAAAAAGGAGAGGAAACTTATAGGAGAAAATATTTGTGATATGGTTAGGCTTTGTTTCCCCACCCAAATGTCATCTTGAATTATAATCCTCATAATCCTCACAAGTCAAGGGAGAGACCAGATGGAGGTCATTGGATCATGGAGGTGGTTTACCCCATGTTGTTCTCATGATAGAGAGTGAGCTCTCATGAGGTCTGATGGTTTTATAAATGTTTGGTTGTTTCTCCTGCATTCATTCTCCTTCCTGTTGCCTTATAAAGGAGATGCTTTGATTCCCTTTTGACTACCATCGTGATTGTAAGTTTTCTAAGGTTTCCCTAGCCACGCTGATCTGTGAGTCAGTTAAACTGCTTTCCTTTATAAATTACCCATTCTCTGGTATTTCTTCATGGCAGCATGAAGATCAACTAATATAGTGAATTGGTACCAGGAGTGGGGCACTGCTATAAAGATACCTGAAAAGGTGGAAGCCACTTTGAAACTGGGTAGCAGGCAGAAGTCAGAACAGTTTGAAGGGCTCTGAAGAAGACAGGAAGATATGGGAAGGTTTGGAACTTCCTAGAGACTTGTTGAATCACTTTGACCAAAATGCTGATAGTTATATTGACAATGAAGTCCAGGCTGAAGTGGTCTCAGATGGAGATGAAGAACGTATTGGAAACTGGAGCAAAGATGATTCTTGCCATGTTTTAGCAAAGAGACTGGCAACATTTTGCCCCTGCTATAGAGATTTGTGGAACTTTTAACCTGAGAGAGCTGATTTAGGACATCTGGTGGAAGAAATTTATCAGCAGAAAAGCATTCAAGAGGTGGCTTGGATGCTTTTAAAAGTATTCAATTTTATTTATTCACAGAGACATGGTTTGAGATGGGAACTTACGTTTAAAATGGAAGCACAGCATAAATGTTCAGAAAATATGTAACCTGATGATGCAATAGAAAAGAAAATCTCGTTTTCTGAGGAGAGATTCAAATCAGCTGCAGAAATTTGAAAAGTAATGAGGGACTAATTGCAAATCACCAAGACAATGGGAAAAAATGTCTCCAGGGCATGTCAGAGGTCTTCACAACAGCCCCTCCCCATTATAGTCCTGAATGCCTAGGAGGAAAAAAAGACTTCATGGGCTAGGCCCAGGATTTCCTGCTGTATTCAGTCTCTTGGCTTGGTGTCCTGTAGCCAAGCCATGGATAAAAGGAGCCAACTTACACCTCAGGAAATAGCTTCAGAGGGCACAAGCCCCAGCTTACACATGGTGTTGGGCATGCAGGTGCACGTAAATCAAGAATTGAGGTTTGGGAATTTCTGCCTAGATTTCACAGGATATATGGAAGTGCTTGGATGTCCAGACAGAGGTTTGCAGCAGGGGTAGAGCCCTCATGGAGAACTTCTGAAGAAAAATGTGGGGTTGGATCACCCATTTAGAGTCTCCACTGGGGCACTGCCTAGTGGAGCTTTGAGAAGAGGGCTACTGTCCTCCAGACCCCAGGATGGTAAATTCACTGACAGCTTGTACCATAAACCTGGAAAAGCCACAGGCATTCAATGCCAGCTCATGAAAGCAGCCAAGAGGAGGGCTGTACTTGAAATTTGCCAAAAGAGTAAGTCTCAGTTGTTCTCAGCACACCTACACACACCCATGCATGCACTCACACACCTACACACACACAAGGTAACAAGGTGGGATAATGGATGTGTTAGCTTGATCATAGTAATAATTTCACAATGTATAAGTATATCAAAACTTCAGATAATACACCTGAAATAGATACAATTTTAACTGTCAAATATACCTCAATAAAGTCAATAAAAAGAGTTTTTTAGTGTTTAAAACGTTTGGAATTAGAATAATTTGATCCTTAAAAATTAGTTTTATGGAATCATTATAAAGAAAATAAAGGTAAACATAAAATATGAAAAATACCACAAAACTCTGATGTCTGAATTATTTAGTGTGCCAGTCAGCTTGAGTCTGGAAGACAGAGGCATTCTGTGTATTCAGGTACAGTCATTTTATGCACAATAAGGGGCTTAAATATCTGTTGGAAGAGTGGTTATGGCAGAAGTAGAGAGGCTGCTACTGAAAAATCAGAGAATCTCCTGCAAGTCAGCGGAGTCAACACTAAGCGCCAAACTGAATAATTATCAAACTGGAAGCTGCTGCAATTCTTAAGAAAATTAAGAGTTCCCCACCAAATACCTCAGCTCATTATGGAGAAGCAAGTGATTTTTAAGAACCGTCAGGAATTTTTCATATTCCTATATGTCAATCACAACTGCCTCAAGAGAACGATCCATATTTTATTTTCTCAGGTAATTCTTTTCTTTCTGATATCTCCTTTTTCATCCCATTTTGTATGATATTTACATTGATATATAAAGTACATCCACAAAACCGGCAATGAGCAGATCCTATTTGTCTTATGAGAAAAAGTTCTCTCATAATTCATGATAATTTTCTGTACTATATCAATAATTTTTATATTTAGAGGTGGAAGCAGATAGAGCTAGTTGTAGAGAAAATTTTTTACTAAGAAAAGAATTGCTCTTCGTTTAAGAATAACTCAACTAAATGCAGTGTCTGTTTTATTCTGTAAGGTGTTCTTCTTTAGTGGAGGCTGAGACAAAACTCTACTAATTAGATCTCACAAACATAAAGTTTCAACAATTTTGACATTAGCCTCTTATAGGTCTTGAAGAAGACTGACATCCAAGAAGAAGAGATATATAAAAGTGAATGTCGAAAATAAAGCATGGTGAGGAATAGGGTTGAGAAGAAGCATGACTAGTGGAATGAGGGGTACATTTCTAGGAATAGTACATTCTGACTTGTGGTTTTCAGTAGCATTTCTCCTTGTGTCATAATCACTTCACAAAACCCTCTTGCTTCATTTCCATTTACCCAAGTAACCAGTAAAATGTGTTCTACTTAAAATCCTTGTGGTAGGTGTGCTTTTAGTGAGTGAAAGAGAAAGAGATTTTTTTTTAATTTGGGATAAGTGAATTGAGAGATCAGCAGCTGCAAAAGGCAATGCCCATAGCAGGTGTGGAAGATTCATTGTGAATTCAAATTGAGAATGAAAACAGCCTTGACAATGTAACTTACCCCTGAAGTTTTCTTGGAGGATGGTATAATTTCTGCTTTTGAGTGGCATGTTAGCTTGAATGATTTGATTTTTTTACAAAAAGGCTATGCCATAAAATATAGGACAGATTACACATATATGAACATTCAAACACACTGACTAATCCTGTTGAATTATTAGTAAAGTTAAATCACATGATGTAATGTAACAAATGCCATCATTTTGCAATCTCCAAATACATACCTCCTACTATTGGATAGCAAGCATATTAGAAGTAGGTAAAATAAGTGTGGAAAATTTTTAAAATTGAAAAATAAGGAATGAGAACTGTCACTGGGGAGGAGATATGAGAATATCAAGCTTAAACAAAAGGATCAGTTTGAATCTATTCAGTATGGGTCAAAAATCCAAAACAATTTTATATTTCTCCATTAATAAAGAGCAAAATAATTGTTGTTCAAAATTATGATCTTGGTGTGAAGTCTTGTGTTTTGTTTCTTCTTTTATAAAGTACAATAAGTGACTACTTGAGTTTTTCATTTCTGAATAGATCTTTTGTATAAGAAAAAGTTAATTACTGAGAATTAAGTTTTTAATCAACCTACTAAAATTATAAATTTTACAACTGGATTTTCTTATTCTGTTAAGTTTATGTTAAAACTTTTGTTTTTCCTTTATAAATGCAATTTTTAAAAGGAACAATTATCTTCACTTTGATTACAGTTAGAAAAATTTGTATTTAACAGATTAATATCTTCTGAGCAAGTAATTACATTCTAGTTCATTATATTTTCTGAAACATTTCAAAGTATACTTACAAATGTAATGTATTTAATTATTTCAAGTAATTTGCATGTCTAGCAGGGCAGAATTAAAACCCTAAAAAGTAAAATCTCTAGCATATAAGCATTTCTTTGAAGTTGAATTAGTCTGTTCTCGTGCTTCTATAAAGAAATACCTGAGACTGGGTAATTAATAAAGAAAAGAGACTTAATTGACTCACAGTTCCACAGGGATGGGGAGGTCTCAGGAAACTTAACCATGGTGGAAGATGAAGCAAACACATCCTTCTCATGGTAGCAGGAAAGGGCAGAATGAGCACTGAGTGATGCGGGAAGCCCCTTATATATGAATCAGATCTTATGAGAACTAACTTACCATCACTAGAACAGCATGGGAAAACCTCCCCCTTGATTCAACTACTTCCCACTGGGTCCCTCCCACAACACGTGGGGATTATGGAAAGTACAATTCAAGGTGAGATTTGGGCAGGGATATGACCAAACCATATAAGAAGTTAATATAGTCAATTTTTCTTACTCATTTTAATAATTCAGAAACTGAAGTAAATACATTTAAATATTTTAGCTTACATAGTAGCATGCTAAGTTTAGTTACATATTTCAATTTGATTAACATTACGAATCTATCAGATTATCTTAAATACATAAACATTTAAAAAGTACACAGATCACTTCTAAAATTGGCACAATACTATTGGCATTACGCGTTTTATTTTCTTTGTTAATTTTACAATTATTTTCAAACTATTTGGGAATTGCAAAATCATTGACACAATCATGGAGACATTTATCATCTCGGTGGGCTAAAATTTGTGGATAAAAAAACTTCAATAATACAGCTATTTATCAGCTAAAGATCCAAGACTGGATCATGGAATCTGAGCCACTGAGTCTACCTGAACCACAGTTGAATATAATTAGGTGCTTCTTATGATTGAGATCTGCTGCTATGAGAGTGGGCAACCCCATTTCCATGACATCTGGCTGGAATTTATTTTGCAACCTAATGCATTATATATCCCCTCTATGTGTCTTTCATTTATCACCATTACTTACTATTTATAATCATGGTTGCAAGTAATATCCTTCACCTTTTGATTTGATCCAGTCTATGTTTTACTGTCTTACTGGAGTCTTCATTGCTTTCAGATTTTTCTATCTAGCTTTAGGCCTCAATTTTATAGTCATTTTATTGGCGACATTTAACTTATTTCAGAATGTTTTCCACACTGCTAGAAATATATTTCCAAATGTATGAACTTCAGCTCTAAGAAATACCCCATCATGTGAATCTCATTCCTCACTGATGGTGGAAAAATGTGTTTATGGAGTAAGAGGACCTGGGTGTTACAACATTTCTCTTTTTGTTTTTCTTAGGGGAAAAAAATCAGTGAAAAGTGAAACTGTGAGCTCCAGTGAAAATACTCAATTATCATCTTGTCATGAAGGTTTGGGCCTCAGATTCTCCTCTGTATACTTGTTTCAAAGAACTAGAAACACATTGATTTTTACTATCCTTGTTTTCTCCCTCATTCTGCCTCCCAAGAGAGCAAGTCTTGTGTTAGAAGTCTGCAAATGCTTGGAATACTACTATACCAGGAAAGATCTCCTGGATGACAAATTTATCTAGCAGATTCCTGACTTATTCTAGGAACATTAGTTATTAATGCTAAAGTTCAGCTAGGTTATTTAGACACTATACCCTGCTGACCTAAACATAATTTCCCAATCATCTTGTCCACCCTAGCTAAACATGACTCATGCCAGATATTATTTTTTATCTTCTTCACAAAACCCCAGAAATATTTCCTTCAGATTTTATTTTGTAAGTATTCTGTATTTGGCCTAGATTTTATGTTTTATTTATCTTATTCTAAAATTTCTGCCTTAGGATATGAGAAGAACATATTCAAAGATAGAAATTTCAAAGAAAAGGAAGGCCTTAAAGAACAAGGAGATTTTAGGTGAGTAAGGAGAAGGGAAACACTATTCACCAAGCAAACAAAATACAGTTTTAAGTTAAACGTGAGTTCCTTTATACACAATATTTCATACATAAGGTAAATAACCTATTTATTGCATTTTATCTTTTACTATTGCTGCGGTATAACAAACTTAAAATACAGATATCTTAAAATTATATCAAACACAAACTGTACAGAGTTTTTGGTAACAATTTCACTGATTCATGATTCATGATTATATTTTCTTGTTACCTTTTTGTCTAGCAGATCTAAAGACTGAGTTAAGAGCAATGGAAACAATTTTTGTCTGAGTTTGAATTGTATCTCTACTTCTTTCTTGTAGTATATTTTTGGTCAAGTAACTTAAACACTCTACTTCATTTGGCTCATCTGTAAAAAGGCAATATTTATGCATCTACCTCCTATGTATGCTGTAAGGTTTTGTAAGTTCCTGTATGTCAATGGCTTAGAACAGTGCCTGGCAAGGGTTATGAAACCAAAGAAACACGGGCAGGAGGATGATAGTTATAAACTAAAGCCCTTGCAAACTGTTTTTAAAAATTTTTTTAGTTACTTCAATTTTCACTTCTAATTCTGTCTCCTACAACTGAGGTTGCCTGTGCCTTAAAATAGCAAACAAGTTCTAAACTGTAAACCAGGAGATAATATTTGCAGATCCAAACAAGGTGTAGTCACCTTGTCTTTCTAGTGCTTAAAAGCAACTGTTCTAAGTTGTCCTATGAGTCTCCCTGCAAAACAACCTTCAAGTCAGATAATCAAAGACATTTATAATTCAACGACCCCATAGAATTTAAGACAATTCCAGAGTTTTACATTATCTTAGTAAAAAAGAGATTAAAGGATCAAATTCTCATATTTTGATTAGTGACTAAAGAAAAGATTGTATATATTGGTTTAAAATACTCCATTTATTTTTACCTTTCTATATTCATTATCTAAAACTGTTCAAATATTTAAGATATATATTTGGAATTAGATATTAGGCACTTATGCCAGCAATCTTTATTAATATTTACCTTTGTTTAAGAATGTATTTGTATATAGCAACCGTTATAGAGGTTAAAGAGACTTTTCTTGTCTTTGATGATTTATGTAACCAAGCCCAGAGAACATTAAACAGATCTTTATGTGTCAAAGAGATCTACTGTTATATGTTAAATGGTGCTGTTATCTATTGTAATGGGCCCCCAGTACAGTATTACTTTAAGTCCAAAAAATAAGGATGATAAAAATAAATAGTCTGACAGACAGATGCATGGAATGGAATAGAAGGCTCCAAAATAGACCCACATAAATACAGTCAACTGATTTTTTACAATGATGTAAACATTATTGACATAATTTGCATATTTGTCCCCACACAAATCTCAAGTTGCATTGTAATCCCTGAGACTGGAGATGGAGTCTGGTGGGAGGTGCTTAGATTCAGGCAGATCCCTCATGACTTGGTGCTATCTTTGTGATAGTGAGTTCTCATGAGCTCTGGTTGATTAAAAGTATGTAGTATAAGCCCCTTCTCTCTCTCACTTGCTCCTGCTTTTGCCATGTGATGTGCCTGATTCTTCTTCACGTCCACCATGATTGTAAGGTTTCTGAGGCCTCCACAGAAGTTGAGCAGATGCCCAAAACATGTTTTTTGTAAAGGCTACAGAACTGTAAGCCAGTTAACCTATTCTGCAAAACATTATTCAATCTCAGGTATTTCTTTATAGCAATGTGAGAATGGCCTAAAACAATTATTGACTGTAGAGGGAAAGGAAGGAAGGAAGGCAGAAAGGAAAGAGAATGAAAAAGAGACAGAAAAGAAACTAAGCCTATACCTCTCTACATAAACTCAAGATGGATCATGATGTAAATGTAAAATATACAATTATAAGACTCTTGGAAGAAAACATAAGAAGGATCTTTTGATGTAGAGTTAGGCAGAGTTCTCAGATATGACACCGAAAGTGCAATTTATTAAAAAAGAAAGGTATTTGGCTTTATCAAAATTCAAATCTTTTTGCTCCACTAAAGATATTTCTAAGAAAATAAAAAGACAAGCTAAAAACTAGGAGAAAATATTGCAATCGCTTATCTAACAAAAGACTTGCATGCAGAATATTTAAAAAGTTTCAAATTTTGACAATAAGTAAACTAATTACCCAATAAAAATTTGAGGAAACTCTTTGAATAAACTCCTCACTAAAGAAAATATTGGTATAGCTAATAACCACACGTAAAGATACTCAACATCAAATTAAAATAAAAATTAAAACAACATTAAGATATCCCTATACAACTACTGGAATGGCTAATTTTATGGAAAAACACACACACAAACACAAACGACAGCCATTGCTAGAACAGCAAAAATCCTCAGCCACTCTGGAAACAGATGCATATGTCCTATAAACTTAAATAAGACACTTACTATATGGCCTGACATATAATATTTACCCTAGAAAAGTCAAACTATTTTTGCCCAAAAACCTGTACACTGTTGTTTATAACTACTTTATTCTTAACCCCCCAATTCACATATTCTTCAGCCAGTGAAAGGAAACACAAATAATGGTATATCCATACAATGATGCACTGTTACATAAGAAAAAAGGAGCAAGCACTTGATGTTTACAATATATGGGTGAATCTTAAAGGCATTTTGCCAAATAAAAGAAGCCAGTAAAAGAGTTACATACTTTATGATTTCATTTATAAGGGATTCTCTTAAAAGCAAACATATGAAGATAGAGGCAAATTAGTGGTTGCTAGGGGTTAGAGGTTAGGTTTTTGTTTCATGACAAAGAGACAGCATAAAAGAATTTTGGGGGTGAAAATTTTTTGTATATATAGGCTACATATTCTGTTATATTCTCTCTAGTTCCTGTCCTTTCCAGCTATTTCCGCTTCTCAAAATCCTTCCCATTCATCAGAGACAATCTCAAATTCTACATTGTCCAGTAATAATCCATCTCCCCCAATTCTAATATATAATTTATCTCTCCTGTATACTTTAAATATTTGGATGCAGCTCCCCAGTGACTATATCTATTTGTTGTTACTACCAGGTTGCAGTTTCCCTGATATTACTATGAACTATGTACGCATAAATTCCACATTGCATGGCATACATAAAACCTTTATTAATTTACTAACCTTATTTTCCCCAAGTGCCAATGCACTAAGAACTAGAGTTACAAAGAATATTGCAAAGCATATGTGTGAAATTTCAACAAGGGCTTATTTAAGAATATGCAAGCTTATTGAATTTGAGCGCACCCAATGCTACCACCTATTCTTTACTTGTGTCTAGAATAGAATCAAAGACTGCCAGATACCAAAGAAGAATAAATATCTAACTTGCTTCCTAGAGCAAGAAGTAAGCTATATAAAAGGGATAATTTGTCAAGCACACTCCCACCTTTCAGGGAAAGAGCATTCCAAGCTGAATGAACAGGAAGTGCACAAGCTGGGTTGGGATAGTAGCTGGCACATTCTAGAAGAAGTAAGAGGCCTATGTCACTGAAGCAGATGAACACTTGAGGGCAGTTTTAAAACATGGTATAACAGAGCAAATAGGCACAACATGCAATGCCTTCTATGCTATTGTAATATGCTTGCTTTTACTGTGAGTGAGATGGAGAGTAACTAGAGGATTTGAAAAGAAAAGTTATAGAATTACTCTAGCTTTGAATTTAAAAAGATCATAGCTGGGCAAGGATAGAGCAGAGAAACGAATTAGGAGACTATAGACAGAATTTGGGTGAGATTACACAGTGGCTTGAACAAGAGTGTAATGGCATAGGTTTTGAAAAGTGGTTTTATATTTTGTATATTTTAAGAAGATATTAGCTTTGGTAAAGTGTGTAAGATTACAAAAGGATATAGAGCAACTGAAAAGTGTGACTTGTCATTATCTGAGATAAAGAGGACTTTGGGGAATCAGTTCTAGTGGAGAATGGAGGGGAAATCAGGTTATATTTTTTGAAAACATTTGGGTTTGAGATACCTGTTAATCATTCATGTGAAGGTGTCTAGTAGACAATTGTGTTTATAAGTCAGAGGTTCCAGAAAAATGCTTGAACCGAGGATATAAATTTGAAAGTTGACAGACTGAAGATAACTTTAAAATCTTGGGTTTGGACTAGATCACTGAGTGTGTTGATGTAGATAGCCCAGAAGTCTGAGATGTGTCACCCAAGGCTTTTTATTGCTTTAGAATCACAATAGGTAAAGAAATTAACAAAGGAGGATGAAAAGAAGTTGCAAGTGACGTTGAAAGAAAATAAATAAAATAAAGTTCCTAGAAACTAAGTAAGTAGATGAGTTTCAAGAAGAGTTGATTTACTGTATCAGATATAGCTGATAGGTATAGTAAGACACGGGCTTATAATTGAAACTGGTGGTTTTAGTGGAATGATGGGTTGAAAGCTTGATCATAAAGGGTTCAAGAGAGACTGAGGGAAGATGATTTGGAGACATAATAGAGAAATAGCTTTTCTGAGAAGATTTTCTATGAAAGAGAATAAAGCTGGAAGGGGATATAGGATCAAGGATAATTTCTGGTTGGTTTTGAAGCTGAGAATTATTATAGCATGTTCACAAGTTAATAATCATGATCCAATAAAGAGTAAAAGGTAATGATTTAATAATGCTGAAACATCACCTTGAGCAGGTGAGAGAAGACAAGTTCTAATGCGTCCCAGCAGGATTGGCCTGAGAAGGCTGAGTAGTAGGTTCACCTTAACTGGAATTAAGAAAAAAATCTGCAAATGCAAAAGCAGTTTTCTTGTGTATATTTTGATCAGAACATATGGATTTACCTTCTGATTGTTTCCATTTTGTGGATAAAATGGGATCCTAGGCTGTCACCTGAGAATTAAGGTAAAATAGGAGGTGTTGGAAGTTCAAGGAGAGAGTTATGAAATAGTTATCTAAGAGAAGAAGAAAAAATAATAAATTTGTACTAGAATTTATGGGCATCTAATGGGCTACATGAAGTTAGAGTTCAAGCATTTAAAGCCAGACTTCTTAGCAGAATTTTATGCTTTCTTCTACATGAATTTAGTTGCTCTTGTTCAGGTGTGGCATAGGCAAAGAGTTGAGTTTTGCCAGATAAGTACAACACAGTGAGATGGGAGCAAGGGAACTGATGGGATATGCAAGTGTTATTAAAATCATGCATCTTACTTGAGGGAAATTCAGTAGACCCTCTATGGCATTTCTTTCCAATCTGACTTTGATCTGTAGTACCAACCTTCCAAGACAAAAGGAACCAGCAGTGCTAGTATTTTGAATGCATGTGCATCAGAATTTACCTTTATCTATGGCTGATACTCTAACTGGAGGAATAATTACATTGATGCCTACGATTTTCATCTCTCAAAGGCTCTCATTTAATTATCCCTCATGAAGATTAGATAGGTTCCAAACAAATGAGGGATTTGAAGTCAGAGAGAAATGTCATTCTTTCCCAAGGCCCCAGACAATGGCTGAACTGGACTCAAACCAACTGCATCCTTTTACATGAGCTTTGCTCTGTTTGCTACACTGTATCAGCCTTGGGCCATAATTTAATTTCATGTGTTAGTTTTAGTTCTGGTTTGGAACAACTGTTATCGGACTTGCAATTTCCTTTTTATCCATTAGTGAAAAGGTCAAAAGTTTTGAATATAACCAAAACTCATTTCTAATAAATGGCAGGCCTTCTTTTTTAACTTTCTTCAGTCTTAATGCTGTAGGATATAAAACTGCAAAAGCCACTGTTTATGCAACACAGATTACATATAGCATTAGAGGACTGAGAAAGTTTTGGAAATTAAATATAAAAGGCAAATACAGGGTAATTAAATAAATTATTTTAGGGTCAGTGTTTATTTTGTCATAAAATGTGGATCACTCAAGGAAATAAAAATTAAGAAAATATCTTTTGTCAAAGCATTAAGTGGAAATTTAATTTTAGAAGGAAAATGTCTCTTTTTTACCATGGAGCCTGAGCTCTGGGGAATTGCTCTGCTGTCTATGTGATGTGTTTCTTATACATGCAATACCTAATTTTGCAAGAACACAAAGGAAAGCATTTTTCTGTACTTTGCTTATATTAAACCAATTAGAAATAAGTTACTTTTATTGGGAACTTACTGTAGCTCAGTTATTAAAATGTAGAGAATATGCTATTTAGTAATGTGTTGACTTGTTTGCTATACTGGTGTCTGAATTTTTTCATTCATGTTCACATGACATTTTCAGAGGGAGTTGCGAATGTTGGTGTTTTAAATGTGTTGCCTTTTAACTCCATACCTGCGATGCAATTGTATGAACCATAAACATCTGAAATGCAGTGCATTTCAGTACAGATCTTACTTATTCTCCTATGAAACAGTAACCTCTCTGGATATTCCTGTCATGTACTAGGGGACCCATGTAAGAAGTATGGAATTTATCCTAGCCCCCATAGCTCAATAAGTAAGAATTTAAGCTCCAGAGCCAGACAATTACATATTCAAATCTTGACTGAATCTTATTAAGCCTTCTCTAACATGTCCTTTAGCTTATCCAAATACCATTTTTGTCATCTTTAAAAGTGGGAAAATGATAATACCTAATCCATAGGATTATTTTGAGGATTTAAGTAAGATAATACTATTAATAAATATTTACTGAGCTTCCACTATCCAGCATTGTGTGGACATACCTGTGAGGAAGATATACAAGGTTCAACCTTTAACAGACTAAACACTCTACTTGGGAACACAGACATTAAATCAAAAAAACGGCCGGGAGCGGTGGCTCATGCCTGGAATCCCAGCACTTTGGGAGTCCAAGGTGGGTGGATCACAAAGGTCAGGTGTTCAAGACCAGCCTGACTAACATGGTGAAACCCCATCTCTACTAAAAATACAAAAATTAGCTGGGCATGGTGGCTCATGCCTGTAATCCCAGCTACTCAGGCAGCTGAGGCGGGAGAATAGCTTGAAACTGGGAGGTGGAGGTTGCAGTGCCACTGTACTCCAGCCTTGCAACAGAGTGAGACTCTATCTCAAAAAAAAAAAAATCAACAAACCAAGAAACAAGCATGATTGTATCAAGTAATAAATGTAATCATAGAAAAGCCATGACTTGACAGTGGTCAGGAAATTAGATGGACAAGAGTAGGAAGATTTTTGCAGGGAGGTGAAAGTCAAAATTTAGTAATGTGGAGATCTAGAGAAAGATGATTTCAGCTGAAGGAAGGGAGCAACTAATGCAAAACCACCTAAGTGGAAGTGATGTTCTTGAGATATGCTGAACAAGAGAAAATAGGCCAGTATAGCAGGAAGGGAATGACAAAGAACAAGGATGCAGCTGATATCAGAGATGGCAAGGACTAGACAGCATTCTCAAAAGACAGAATTGAGTACTTCAAATTTTACTTTTAATGAAATAATAATAAGATAGATAAAGATTTGAATAGAGAAGTGGCATGGTGCATTTTATTTTTGTAAAACTATTACTTGGTCAATCTTTATGCTGTAGTCTCACCATTTATGCTGTAAACATGTCCGCTGATTTGTTTTTCTATATAGTTCATATAATTGCTTGCCATATTTAGCATATGTTTATTTGCTTACTGTGTGCCTCAATCCAATAAAATATAAAATATATAAGAGAAAACCAGAACACGGTCTGGTTTGCTCCATGTAGTGTCTTAGTTGCCTAGAGGGTTCTCAGCAAAAACCAGATGATTTAAGTTGAGTGAATTGATGCATGAATACATGAATTAATTAGGAAGAGTGAAATCAGTATGATCCACTAATGAATGGATGAAGGAACCAGCTGAGTAATGGTGACATTTACTCTGAGATTCAGCAGGCTGTCAAGTAACATTGGGGTTGGGGGACGGTAGGAAGTTAGGTTTGGGAATAAAATTTTGGTAATCAAAACATTGAGATGGCTATTAGACCTTCAATGGAGGTATAATGTAGGTAGTTGGATACAGAATAATAGAATTCAGGGAGGCGATCAGGGAGCGAGATCAAATCTCTATAGAAATAGAGTTTCATCAAGTATCTACTTGGTCCTCTGCTCAGGGTATCATAAGTTGTGATAAAGTTTCTGGTCAGGACTAGGATTTCATCAGACTCTACTGAGGAAGTGTTTACTTTAACAGTTCCTCCAGCTGTTGCCAAACTTCACTTCCTTATAGATCTGGATTCATGGCAGCTTGCTTCCAAAGCCAGCAACAGAGAGAGACTCCAGCAAGAAGGGAATTACAACTGTATACAATCACATAATTATAATCATGTATATTTTATAACCTTTGCCGTTATCTCACTTGTTGGAAGCAATCACAGGTCCTGCTCACACTCAAATGGAAGAGACTATGTGTAGGCATGAACGCCAGGAGGTGGGGATCACAAGGGTCATCTGTTTACATCACAAGGCCAGAGGAAGAAGAAAAATAGCTGCAGAGTACTAAAAGGAAAAACAAAATGTCATCAGTATATTTTATGTAGGGGTAACATCGTTTAGAAACGAAGATACCATGTAGACCTCGCAGGTGAAGAAAACCAAGAGAATTCATTGCCAGAAGACGTGCTTTAAAGAAAACCTGAAGGAAGTTTCAAGGCTGAAGAGAAATTATGTGAATGGGAAAGGTCTATCTTCAGGAATAAAGAAACAAATAAAAACTGTAAATAGATGGATAAATATTAAATATATTTTTCCCTGCTCTAAGTTGTTTAAAATACAGGTGACGATTTTAGGCAAATATTATAACATTGTCTGGTGCCTTCAATGTATGTAGATGTAATGCATATGACAACCATAACATAAAAGGCAGGAGAGAATAAGAAAGGACCTGGAGAATGGCAATGTTTTCTAGATTTCACAGGAAATAGTAAAAATATCAACTCTTCAGACTGTTAAAAGTTAAATAGGTATATTGTAATTCCTAGAGTAATTGTAAAAAAGGTAATGTAATGTGGCCATAAAGCCAATAGATAAACTAAAAGAAAATTCAAATAATCCAAAATAAGACAGGACCATGAACACAGAGGAAAACAACAAAAACAAGAAGAAAGAGAGCAGTAATACAATGATACACTTTAATTAAATCAATGATTACACTAAATATTAATCATGTAAGCAATGTAATTAAAAGTGAATAGCACAGTGGAGAAAATAGTAAGGCTCTTCTATATTGCCTATAAGAGAAACACTTTAAAAACCAAGACACAGATAGGTGAGAGTAAATGGATGAAAAAATATATATACTGTGCACAAAGTATATAGAAGTTTAGAGGTTGCCATGTTAATATCAGATAAAATAGACTTGAATTCAAAGAGTATTGGCAGAGATAAGAAACAAAACAAAGGAATACTTCACCAGATATAGATAATAATTATCAATGTGTATGTATGTAGCAACACAGCCTCAAAACACATGAAGCAAAACTAGATGTAATTAGCTGAAGAAGTAGATGATCCACAGTCATGCTGAGAGACTTTTAATACCCCATCTCTACAACTGATAGAGAAACTAAACGAAAAGCACAGAAGATCTAAGAACACTAGCAACCTCTTGATCTATTTGACATTTACGGCACAATACACTCAGCAAATGCAGAATATAACTTCATTTAAAATGCACACAAAACATTCACCAACACAGTACATATGTTGGGCCATAAAATAATCTCTATAAATTTAAAACGTTCAGAATGATACAGATGGCATTCTCTTACAACACAAATTAAAATTCAATACTACTGCTACTGCTAGTAATATATTTTTTGAAGAATTCAACTATCTGCCAAACAAACAATATATTTCTATATAATACTTGGGACAAAGACAAAATCTTGGGGAAAAATATAAGACATTTTAAGTCAGTGACAATAAAAAATATATTCAAATGTATAGGTTTAAAGTAAAGCAGCATTTGGGGGGAATTTATATTTTTAAATGCTTACGTTAGAATAAAAAGAAAATATGCCAAATAAGTTGCATTTTTTTTAACATAAGTAACTCTAAAAATAAAGCAAGTTTATCCAAATGAAGGAATGAGAAAAAAATAACAAAAAGTAGAAATTACAAAAAATAGAAAGTAAGCAATGGAGAAAATGTACAAAGCCAATAGCTAATTATTTTAAGTTATCAAAAAAATTGATTAACCAACCTCTAGCTCATTTGATCAAGGGGAGAGAGAGATAAAGAGAAAGGGAAATCACAATCAAGGAGTGAAAAATAAGTTATCAGATTCTAGACACTAAGAAGAGCATGCTATGAACAAATTTATGTGAACAAATTTGACAACTTGGATGACTGGATAATATATAAAAGTTTCTTTAAAAATGAAACACACCAGGATAGCTATACCTATACCTCCCTACTCAGAAAAGCTGACTATACCTATATTTATTTAAAAAACAAATCGATTATTTAAAACATTTTTAAAAATAAATCTCCAGATCCAGATGAAATTTATCAAATATACAATGAAGAAATAATTTTAAATTTAGACAAACATCTTCAGAACATCAAGGAGAAAGGTCAATACTGAAATCATTTTATGAGACCAATATAACCATAATACCTGAAAAAATACATTAAAACGACCAATATTCTTCATAAACATAGATGTAAAAGTCTTAAGAATAAATTAACTAATCAAACATGACAAAGGCAAATATATTATGAGCATATAGTTTATTCCAGACAAGTGAGACTTAAAAATTAATCAGTGTAATTTACCATATTAACAGAAAACTGACAAAACTATATGATTATTTCAATTGTTTCAGAAAAATTATTTGACAAAATTGAACATACATTTAAGATAAAAGGTATCAGAAAATTAGTAATAGTATGAGACTTTCTCAATGACAAAGGGCATCTATAAAATTACATGGCCAATATTTTACATGCTGATAAAAGACTTAATTGCTTTCCTCTGAAATAGGAGATAAAACATAAATGCCCACTACTGCCATGCCTGTTCAACATTGTACTAGACGTCTTAGGCATAGCAAAAAGGCAAGAAAAAGAAATAAAAAGTATAATATTTGAGAAAAAGAAGTAAACTTTTCCTATCTGTGGATTATATAATTGTTCATACAGAAAATTCCACTGAACCTACAAGTAACTACTAAGGTAAGTACATAAATTTAGTAAATGTTCAGATACAAAGTAAATATAAAATATAAAGTATATTTGTATTTACAAGAAGCAAACAGTTAGAAAGTAAATGTTTAAAATCCCTATTAGTGGCACCAAAACCACTAAATACTTAGGAATATATCTAATCAAACATAGTCAAGCCATCGATATGAAAAACTATAAAAAATTAATAAGTCAAAAAAGAAGTGAATAAATGCAAAGATATATGATACTCATGAGTTGAAATGTTCATTATTGTTAAGATGACAAATTTTAAAATCTTTCTAAAGATTCAATAAAATGACATCAAAGTGACAAAGTTTGATTACCACTGTTTAAAAATAAATTGACAAATCTCCTTCTAAAATATATAAGGAAATGCAAAAGATTTGGAATCACTAGAATGATTGAAGGCCTTACCCTAACTGAGTTACAACTTACTATATAGAGCATTAGAAAGCACAAAAGATTGGTACTGGTGAGAAGTTAAAACACATGCATACATCACTGGAAGATAATACAGAGTCTGAAGTATGATTACAACATAAAGAATACTTATTTGGCACAAAAATGCTGAGGCATTTCCATGAAGAAATAAACATATTTTAACAAAGGGTGATGGACAAATGATATAAGTAAGCAAAGGTAAAATAATAAAAATCTACACTTTATTCAGGCTATACACAAAATTTAACTCCAAATGGATCATAGCCTTAACTGTAAATTTAAAAGATTAAAACATCTAGAAGAGAAGAAAAATCTTTACTTTGCTGGCGTGAGCAATGGTCTCTAGAACAAATAAAGTCTAAAGCATAATATAAAAAGTAGGATTTCATTAACAATTTTTAAATGTTTCCCATGAAAATACACAATAAGAAGATGAAAATGAAAGCTACATACAGGTAAAAGTTATTTACAACACATATATGAGGCAGGGAACTTGCTCCCAGAATATATAAAGAAGCTTTTCAATGCAATAATACAGTAAATCATCTAATCTCAGTTGGTCAGTAGATAAGGGTACTTTACAAAAGATGGTAGAAATGACAAATGAGTGCATGGAAAGGTACTAAATGTCATTAGTTATCAGAGTAACGCAAATTAAACCACAATCAGATGCCACTGCACGACATATACATCCACTGGATTTGCTTAAATGAAAAATAATGAGTATATCAAGTATTACTAAGGATTTGGAGTTACTGGAATTCTTGGACAGTAATGGAGAGAATATATAATATAAAATGCAAATGTTTGGTGGTTTAAGACATTAAATATATATCTAGCTTATGACCCAGCCATTCTCTTCCTAGCTATGAATCTAAGAGAAACTAAAAACATATATGAATAATGACTTATATATTAATATTTCTAGTAGCTTTATTTCTAGTGTCTCTTAACTAGAATAACCTGAATACCCATGAATAGGCAATTGGATACTTATCCATTCAAAGGCATAGATTACAGATACACAGAGCAACATGAATCTCAAAATAATTTCAATGGGTGAAAAAAAGTAAGGTGAAAAAGAGTTTATACTCTATGATGCCATAGGTATACATTTCTAGACCATATATTTGTAGTGCCAGAAAGCAGGTCAGTGGTTTCCAGGAGGTGGGGTGGAGTGGAGAATGCATCAGACATAGACACAAGGAACCCATGAGTGGTGATGGAAATGTTTATTATCTTGATTTTGAGGTGGATTTTACAGCATATACATATGTAAAAACGATTACTATTCAAATATATGCTGTTTACTTCAATGATATCTCAATAATGTCACATATTTTTTATAAAAATGTAACAGCAAACACTTGGAGAAATACAATTGTCATCTTTCATTGCTGAGAATTTAAATAGGCATACTTTAAGAGTAACTTGGAATATGCTAATGAAATTGAATATAATTATATACAAACTCTTCCATTTCAATTCCACATAAACTTTCCCACATTTACCTAGAAATATCTAAAAATGTTCTCACTAGGCTATTGCTTATAATAGGTAAGATGCTTACACTAGTAAAATACTCATCAGTAGGATTAGGAGTGAATAAAATGTGATATAGTCATAGAGTGAAAAACTATGCAATGCTTCTGATACAAACAAACTCAATCTCTAAATAGTGATATGGGAAGATAGCCAAAACATTACAATTGAGTGAAAAACAAAGCATGATATAGAAAGTTACATATAATATAACTCATAAAGTTTAAGCATACATAAAAACTTCATATTTTATGTACATCTAAATATACATTTATGAAAATGGACATATATATTGTTAGCATACAAATATGCATTAAATTTATATATATATATATATTTATATATTTATATTGAAGGTCCAGATGATATACAGGGAAATGAAATTGGAAGAATCTCAAAGCTTAAAGAGAGGCTTCATTTGTATTTGTACTGCACAATCCCTAAAAATTGTGAACAAATATTATAAAATATTAATAGCTATTAATTTGGAGTGTTTGGGATATGAATATTTGTTTTATTATTCTAAATGTTTTAAAAAACATCTCAAACATACATACATAACAGTACATATATTTGTTTATGTATATAAATATATGGACATATATGTAGGTGTATGTATGTAAATGCCTAAAATGTATATTTGAATGATAAAAACAATAATTATACTAGTTGTTTTCTTAGGAGAAGAGAATGGAATTTAAGATTGGCAATGTGCAGTGGCTGGGTGGAGGGTAGTTAGCCCTTGTCAGTCTTTGACTTTATATTGTTTGAATTGTGACAAGAACATATTAGTGTCTTACATGTGTATTTAAAATAAGTACTACATAAAATTAAATTAATAATACAATGGTAATACACTGGGCCAAGTTCTTTGATGGAGATGAACATATGCTATCTTCTGAGTTCTGAGAAAGGGTAGTTATCCTGGTTTTGATGTGGGAGGTAGTACCAAATATTTTATAATCTGAGAAGGTGACTCCTGAATATAATCTAGAATTTAACTTGGATGTTTAATTCAGGAGTCAATTAGTTTAGATGAGAAAATGTACATCTTTAGTTTCACTAGCATCTAACTGAAATTTAGCATTTTTATCAACCATGAAAGAGGGTCACAGACAATATTAGTGGCAGACCTTAGACTTTGTGACCAAAATTTCTATTGGTCCTGACCTTTTTTGTCATATTACAGTTAATGTTGACATATGAAAATGTCATTTAACTCACTGCTAATTCAAAACTATGGCAGCAATTAAATATGCTGTAAGATCTTGTTATTCAAAGTATTAATAGAAAGACATATATTACTTTACTTTAAATGTTTATTTTAAGCATTTTCAATAACTGCTTTTGTTTATAATCCTACATAGTACAGTTTTAAAACCACCATTCTGAGATGAAGTACATTTGCCTCGCTATACTGCCAACGAGATCTAACACACACACGTTAAAAAATATGAATCACCCATGGCTTGGTGAAGGGCAGGTTGCCTAGGGTTGGGTGGAGAGCAGGTCAACCAAAGGCAGCCAGACATGGCATGTGAGAACAAAAGGGGATGTGGCTCTGTCGGGTTCAGCTTATAAATAACTTTATGCTGCACATACTGGTTTTTTCCATAGTTACCTGAGGAGGGGAAATTCTCTTTTTATCAATCTAATCAGCAGGTGGTTTGGTTCAGGAAGTGAATAACTTCAAACCATGAAAGCGTATCATGAAAAAAGAATGTTTCTTAGATTCTACCCTTGGTGCCATTTTACATGAGAAACCCTATCCTCAGGGTTTTAAATGGGAGTTCATATTTTATAATTATTTATTAGATTCACAGTTGAAAAAAGAATCCACTAAAATGCTCATGATTCAAACTCATGATTAGCAAATTTGGGTTTCTCCATGATTACTACCATTCAAATGAAATATCCAGAGAAACATTGTGCATTTTGGCTAAATCAGTAGAAATATTGTCTTCAAATAAAATTCTAGTTGGAACTATAGTATGTAAAAATAAAAGCAACACTGTTCTGCTTGGTGAGCCAAAGGGAAAATAGGTACTCTGGTTATGCATGTCGGCCTTGTCCATCATGGTGGCCCAGAGGCTACTTTACCTTAAGGCTCCACATACTTCAACATACAGATATTTACAAGCATCTGTCTTTTTTCCTGAGAGTTCTCACTTTATGCTGTGCTTTGCACACTGTGTAGCCTCAGCTCTCTTCTCTTAAAATATTAGCATTATGTATTATATGCATATTGAAAATGTGTTAGATTTTGCAATGTTGCCACTGCGACTTTCCATTGCTTATCTTCCGACAGTGTAGTGACACTATTCAGAAAAGAGGGAAGGTAAAAACCCCTCTGTTCTCTCTACTATTCATTTACCTCTTCTACTATTCATTCCCTCTTCCACTATTCATTTACCTGAAGATTTCTGGGTCATAAGCTCTGAAAAAATTCTTTAGAGTTCTTCGGTAAGAACATGCTCATTCATTTCAATAATATCTTGCTTAGCTTGTTAGCATGTACAGTACCATAATGTAGATTTTTCTCGATTTCAATACTACAACTTTTGAACAATCACTCCTTTTGTATATTAGAGATTGACACCTGTGAATTCACCTTCATAACTAAATTGCGACCTTGCTAATAACAGATCACAAGTGAAAATTTCAAAATATTCCATGGTGACATTAGCTATTAGTCAATAGTTCTACTTTGACAACTTCACAAAGATATATTTAATTATGTAAATTTAATACTGATTTATTGTATTTTGCTTTATTGTTATATAAAAATGATCAGAGAGAAAAGCAAAGCATGAATATTGTGTTAAAATTAAGTACAGTTGTAAATCATTTGTAGACTTGTGCAAGTCATAGTGCTCATTGTTCTGGATTGTCTGGGTACAAATTAAAGATAAGCCTTTCAACTCTAGGTTCAGTTATGATAAAAAAGCACAAAGAGCATTCTTATGAAATAAACAAATTAAATTATATCATTAAATATATTTAATCAGGAGCACAAAACTTTTCCTTTTACCATACCCCATAGCATATAATCTATAATTCAATTTTGACAAGGTCTGCTTTTTGACAAGTTTTAGAGCTAGCAATGCGAGGAGGCTTCCTCTGCAGTTTCTTGCTTCCAGCAGTCTGTGTACAATAATGGCCCTGCTTGCTGACAATGTTGTAAGCACCATAACTCTGAGCAAATCACTTAAACCTTCTGAACCCATTTCCTCATTCATGAAATGACAAGGGTTTCAGGACTAGTTGATCTCTAAAGTCCATTCCAGAGCCATTGTTATAAGACTTAATATTTACTGGATTGAGGCAAGATACAGTCTTGGCTTTCTCTCTGCCATTACATAAATCTAGAATTAACCCACACCTCCCGCCAGCCATCTGTGATATCTTGTACAACATATTTTATTGTATTGATTGGGTGATAACCTTTTCAAAACAAGACATGGAGTGGGATGCTCTTTTATATCACAAATTGCCTTTATTTTGATGCTTTCAAAGGCATACCTTCTCTTTAGATAAAGTATAAACTTATTTTATTATATCTGAGAAATTCTGACATGAAAGTAAAAGGATTCCAGAGTAAAATCAATAGGCATCAACTTTCCTTCAACATGTTGCCATAAAATTAAATGCCAACTGGTAATTTAGTCCCAGACATGTTCATGACTTTACTGTAACTGAAAGTAGCTTCAGATAATTTTTTTTCCACCTAGAAAATTGATTTCATACATTACATCTAAACAGTTTAAATCCGTGCACTATTAGTAAACTGGCAAAGGAGGTCTCCAGTCTGTGTAGTATTAATTCAGATAGCTGGAGATTTGTTAGCATAATAATGAGGTAATAGTTTGTCTAATTTAATCTTGACACAGTGATATGTGACACTTCAATAATAGCTGATGTGACCTTAAAGGTTAATGATGGCATTGCTCATCTGAAGTGACAGACTACTTCAAGTTCTCCTGCCGTCCATCTTAATTCTTTCTTTGCTTTTTGTTTTTCATTAGGTTACTAGTGCAGTAATGAAGCTTTTTTTTTTTTTTTAATTAGGTTACTCATGCAGTGAACTGTTATCTGGAATTGCAAACTCAGGCAAATTACTTCTAGAGGTCATATGATGAGACATTCCATGCTAAAAGTCAATGGCAGCACTGTTATGACAGTGGACAGGAGGAAGTAGAAATGTTTTTATGTAGATGATAAAATGCAGGAACTCTTCAGAGATGCTTCTGCATATTTATGGAACTTTTTCAACTACTGAGATAAAATTTTCTCAGGCTATTGTAATTATATTGTAAAGCAGCCCCCCAACTTTGTGCAACAATCATGTATGTGGCTGCTCTCCTACATAAAACATGGTGCTTGGCTATGTGAAAAAAAAACAATGCAAACAAAAATATGATCCAAATTAAAAAAAGTTTATAATCTACTAAGGGAGAGACAACAGGAAGACAAATCACTGTAATAGAAGATACTAAGCACAATTGCCTTTGAGGAAAAAAAATGCTTTTGGATTGACAGGACAGGACGGATTTCTCTCAATGAGAGGGAGAAAGCCAATAAAGCCTAAGGAAGGCCATTTACTGGGTCTGTCTCAAAAGCAAGAGGATTCAGGAATGTTCTGATTTAAATACACCTTGCCGGATGCAAGATCTCAGGCCTATAACCCAAGCACTTTGGCAGGCCAAGGTGGGTGGATCGCCTAAGGTCAGGGGTTCGAGACTGGCCTGACCAACATAGTGAAACCTGTCTCTACTAAAAATACAAAAAATTAGCTGGGCGTGGTGGTGGGCGCCTGTAATTCCAGCTACTTGGGAGGCTAAGGCAGGAGAATCACTTGAACCCAGGAGGCAGAGGTTATGGTGAGCCGAGATCATGCCATTGCACTCCAGCCTGGGCAACAACAGCAAGACTCTGTCTCAAAAAAAAAAAAAAAAATCTTAATACACCTTACTCTCCAGTCACCCTCACAGATTGCATCTTGTGTTGTTCTACTGTGTTTGATGAGAGAGAGGAAAAAGATGAGAGAATGATGGATATAGATATATAGGTAGATGGGATGAGGTAGAGAAAGAGTGTTTTTGGCCATCAAGATACAGAGGGACTAGCTTCAAAATATTGCTGATGAGCAATACTGGTCAAAATATTGCTATTTAAGGCAACTTGGAAAATAGAACCTAAGCGAATTACCTTGAATGTGGAGGGATGTGAAGTGCTTTCTTTGATCTATATATGGAAATGAGAAGACGAGATGGAAGATTTAGAAGCTCTTTGGCTTGAGAAGTTTAGAAACCCATGGAAAGTCAGATATATTTTATTCTATGAATTATCTCTGAAAGGATCTTCTTTTTTACCTTTCTTAGTTTATTTTCCAATAATTTTAGCTTGTCTCCCTAATATTAAGAAAGTCAAAGAAAAATTTGTTTTGGTTCAGGAAATAATACATGGTAAATCTCCCACTCTATTTTATATCAGACTTGGGAAATTCCTTCCCTGAAGGATGAAGACGGGGACTTGGTTATTTTTGAATTTTTCTCACACACACATACCCTCCCTTGTGTATGGTTCCTGAATAACTGAAAAGATTCAAGAAAGTGCTCATTAAAAAGAAATGAATTAATTGGAATGAACTATTCCACGTGGCTGCCACGTGACCTTCAAACCACTGCTGAATTTTCATAGGAAACTCATTTATATATTGTATCAGCTCCCCCTTGTGTCTACCCAGCAGTCAATTTAGCAAACAGGAAATAAAGGTATCTTTTCTTTATCTACTTCCCTCCCTTTGGTAGAGTGTTAAGGACAGAGTTGCTTATCAGGGATAATTATATTCTCAGGTAAAGAAAAACCCAAGTCACTAAAATTAGTGAAACTGAGACCCTTTGTGCTCTAACTCCAATGACGTATTCTTACTCACGTGATTCATTCCATAAAGACCCTGTATAACTGTCCATACAGATTATGACAGGTGACATCAAATAAATAAGAACTATGGTACACCATTCATTTTCCAGTGCTATTATTTTCCATAGCCATTAAGACTATCTGAAGACATTTCCTCTAAACACCAAAAATAAAGTAAAATAAAAATAATAGACAACTTGTTCCGGTCATCAGCTCTTATCCTGTTTGCTTATCACCGGGATATGTTTTTTAAATCATCCATTTCATCTTAATGGAGTTTCGTACACTCTATTTTGTTAAATAACAATAGCTGACTTTTCTGTTTGTGGATTGTTTTCTTATGCATGTCTCAATCAACTCTTACTGTGTTTAGCCTTGGAGACTAATGCTAAGTGCTGTTGCCATTCACCTTTAGCACAGGTAGGGATCGTGGAGGTGGGAATCTCAGTCCAGTTCATTCTTGGCCAGCAAATGGTGGAAATGAACTGGATTCCCAGCCATAAGCCCTTGTTTTCTGACTCTAGTACTGGATTTTCTTGTTTACGACACATGTTTTTCAAAGAATTTAAAGGGCTACCTGCTACCAAGTTCAGCTGGGCATTTGTAAACTGCAGAATCAGGTGCTCCCACCAACTTTATGGAATCACAACCTTTGGCTTCTCATATTTTCTCTTCCTGTTTGCTCTCTGTATACATTACTTTTTTTTTTTTTTTAAAGAAAATCACTGTTTTTGTTATCTCTGCCATCTTGTTTTTAAAATAATCTTTAACCTAAGTTTACAATTACTATTAAATATTCATCCATATTGCCACATAGTAAAATTTGCCAAACTCCTACTATGTGCCACATGCAGGACTCTATGATTCAGAGACTCATAACTTATAAATTATAAATAAGACGTAAACACAACCTGACAGAGTTGACATCCTAGCTTGCTTTGTGTGCATGGGAAACCAGTCATCAGCTGGTTACTCCTAGCATTGGATTCAGACTTGCAGAGACGTTCATATTGAGATTGTGATTCAATTCTCTTCAGAATGGACAGTCTCTTTAAAGGGAGTAAAAGGAACAAAAGGAAACAACTTGTCAGAAGTTCAAGAAAGAAGACCTCAGGTAGTCCTGATATAACAGTTAGGGAGGTGGAAGTTAAAAGATGACAGGCCAAAAATCCAGCTAAATCCATCTCACCGTGTATCCAACTACCCAGCCCACTTCCTTCAGCCCCCACTGGTTCCCTTTGAAAGGAACTCACCATGTAAGCAGGTGAGGGAATTTGTAAAAAAGTGAACTGGGTAAGCGAGGGAAAGCAATTACACAGGGAGATCATTAATTGGAAGGCTTATCTCTTCAGTGAGTTTGGAATGTGTAAGCTGTAGTGTTGTGAATTGAATTTCATGCACTCCTATTGTGTGTGAAGAGCTGGCTGTGTGTGGGAGGTGCTGAATGATTTGCCAAAAGTGTTGTAAGAACACCAGCAATCAAAAAGCCACTGGGCTCTGAAAAGCAGGGAATTGAGTGACAGTGCAGAAGCATGAAGGCTGAAGTGAATTGAGACTTTTCACTGAAATGGAGCTTGAAGCACAGGGAGTACAATCCGTCATGAAAGGCTGTGAAGAGAAAGGCAGGGCGGAGGGGACTGGCCAAGGTCTTGCTAAGATCTCATTTCATCAATCAGTCTCCTGCTGAGACAAGTTCTACCTGGGCCTAGGGAAAAAGACTCCTTGAAGTTTGTAAAACTTATAAACAAGGGCCTGTTAGGAATCATAGACCTATATTGACGGGAAATAAAAAGTCATTTTAAACCATTCACATATTTACACAGGACACAAAGAAATATGAGGAAGAGGAAACCCCAGTTTCTTCCCATTCTTTAAAATTTATTTTTATTTTACTTTAAGGTCTGGGATGCATGCACAGAACATGCAGGTTTGTTACATAGATATATATGTGCCATGGTAATTTGCTGCACCCATCAGCCCATCATTTAGGTTTTAAGTCCAGTACCAGCCACTGCAAAAACACACCAAAATATAAAGACCAATGACACTATGAAGAAACTGCTTCAACTAATATGCAAAACAACCAGCTAACATCATTATGACAGGATCAAATTCACACATTACAATATTAACCTTAAATGTAAATGGGCTAAATGCTCCAATTTAAAGACACAGACTGGCAAATTGGATAAAGAGTCAAGACCCATCAGTGTGCTGTATTCAGGAGACCCATCTCGTGTACAAAGACACACATAGGTTCAAAATAAAGGGATAGAAGAATATTTACCAAGCAAATGGAAAGCAAAACAAAAGAGCAGGGTTGCAATCTGACTCTCTTACCATTCTTATATCCCATTTCCCTAACCCATGCACTTATCTGGTCAGACTTTCAAACTCTTTGCCGTTCTTCCAACAAGCCATGCAATCTCTGACCCATATTCCCTTTCCCTAAAATACCTCCCGTATTTTTTTTCCGCCTAATAATTTTTAAGTCCTAGTTCTTATTCCTCTTTGAAATGAGTCCAAGTTAAGAATACCTGTCCTATAACTGCAGAGTAGCTTTTATCATAAAATTTCACATCTGGCCCCTGCCTAATCTCAGTAGCTAAACATGCTTTTCTACCTATCCTTCAATTTCCTCAGCCTATGCACCTGCACACATGATAGGATGTCTTTTTCAAAGCTTCTGAATTTCTCTTCATCTTTTAGAACTTCCTCCAAATGTCATTTCCTCAATGTAGCCTTTTTGGATCCTCAAGTCAAATAGTCTAACAGCAGTCTGTACTTCAACTTTGTAACACTGAGTGTTTGACTTCTGTTTTCCTCACTAAACTGTAAGCTCACTGAGGTCAGGACTCGATATGTGTTGGTCTCCATAGAATTCCTGCTTTCTAGTACAGTGCCTGGCATTCCTGATGCCCTGACAATTATGTATTGTCTTTATTCTGTCTTCTGAGTGGGTTGTGAGATCCTTGAGGTTGAGGATTCTGTCTTAGATTTGTTTCCTTAGAGTGTAACAACATATTTGGTGCATAATTGGTCTTAAACAACTATTAAATGAATAAATGCTAGATGAAAATAACTAGAGCAGGGCTTCTCCTGCTAGGCAATATTGATTGACATTTTGAGTCAGACAATATGTGTTGTGTGGGTCTGCCTGATACACTGTAGAATGTTTAGCAGCACCCCAGGCCTCCACCCACCAGATGCCAGTAGCTTCCCACAATTGTGAAAATGTCTCCAGACACTGTCCAATGTTCCCAGTGGAAGGGGGAGACTGGGCTGAGAATCGCAGGTCTAAAGTAAATGCTTTTAAATCACCCAAACTGATAAATATACAGTTCTAGTTTTTGTAGAAAAATTGACCTAGGAATAATGGATAAAAATTATAATAATATATTTATTCAGGATTATTTAAAGGTTCACTTCAATGATAAAGGCTACATTCCAACATTCTTCAAGAAGTTCATTTTTATGTAGGCAGATAGAGGAGTTAATAAATTTTCTGAGAACATCCTAGTAAGGGTCATATTAGATAACATACCCAGATGCATCGTAGCTCAGTGCTCAGCTCATAACTGCATTTCAGTTAATGTTATTTCTTTTTTCCTGATCTAATGAAAGCATGTGCTGTCAAATGGTCACAGCTAACAATGAAAAACTGGGAAGAGTTTAGTCATATGAACACACATACACACAGAATGTATTTAGTTAATTTTTTTAAAGGCAAATTTTTGATTGACCGAGTTCTTTGTTAGGGGGTTGCTGTGTTGACACAGAGGGCTGGTTAAATTTCTTTCCTGCTGGGGAACACTAAATTACATCCCAGCAACTTAAGCTCCCCTGGAGTGAATCACATAGTGGTTGACTTTAGAGTTCATTGAAGGTGAGAGTTTGAGTTCTATGAGGTCAGATTTTCTCCATGAAGCAGAACAAACAAAAATTTATAATACTGGGCTTCTTGCTATAATTTTTAAAGTAGAGGGCCCCACTGGTTTCCTTCCACCCCCACCTCCCACCACCAACTCTTTCCTTGAAAGAAAGTGTAAGAATTATCTCCGGAGGCTTCTGGCAGATGGGGAGTTTCTGGGTAAGTAGGTTTTTTTCTTCTGCTCCCAGGGGGATTCATGGCTGACTGAGTAGTAAATTCACTCTCAGTGTTTCAGTTCACAAATAAAGAAGTAATAAGAGAAGCTCTGCATGTGTATTGGCTGAAATGGAAAAGAGACGATACACAACAGGGGTTTGTAAGAAAACACATCCTGCCAGAAAAATATGATTGCTATTTTAGAAAGAATTGCCAAATTGGAAAGTACAGGAAAGTGTAGAGGTCATGCACTTTAAATTGAGGCAAATCTTAGATATAACAATTTACTAAATAAGATTTGCAAGCATAAACAGTCCATTTAGATTGCAATGTGGCTACCAGCCTGGGAGGGAGTGCGTGAGGAGATTGGGGCTAGGGAAGACAGGCTTGTAGGAATGTCTGCAGAACACCTAGGATTATTACTGCTGCAGTTCAGTGAGCTCTGTTTTCACATTTGGGATTACACTAACACTGTTTGACTCTAGGTTCCCTAATGTCATATATTTTGTGGGACACATAGAAAAACCTCAATACATTTCCTTTTTCTGTGATCCATTCACAACATTTTCTTCATAATTTCTGAATTATAAACTAAACAAAGGTTTTGTACTTCCTTCCTTTCTTCAACTTAAGATTTCTTTCCTGTAAGACACTTCCACATACATTTAATGTCTTTAGGTAGCTATGTGATTCTGCAAGAATATAACCTCTCTGGCCTCAGTTTCAACATTTGAAGAAGGAAAGACTTGGCAGCTTCAGTCAAGTATTAATTCTTCTATCTGACTCTATTCTGCTTGGATTATAATTTGTTTTCCCTGATTAGTTTAAGATGAACTCAGGCTGAATAATTAGGGTTTGAGCTTCCCTGGAACAATCTTTATTTGGTTATGACTTGACATCTACTGAAAGAGATTCATTAGATTCATACATTCTTCTATGAGTAGTGAGAAATATTAGAGAATAATATTAACCCACAGCTGGAGTTTATGAACCAACACCAGGGATAGACAGAAAGGATCCAACAGGCTAGGAAATGAATGGAAATAAGTGAAGGGGTATCTACTACCTACTGGGTCATAACTTCAGATGACTCGCTCCCCGTCTTTAACTTCTTCATCTGTATAATAGAGTTGACCATTCTTTCTGTGAAAGTTTTCTGGGAAGACTTAAGAACCTGAGTCAGAAAGGAGAAGCAGTGTTTGCTGCAGCCTCAGAGCAAGAAAAAGTGCAGGAGACCATGCAAGGACTCATAATGGAATTTGAAGTTGCTTAGAATCATCTCTCTCCTGTATCTTAGAACTTCTTGTGGATTTATTCCATTGCAGTTCATCTGGTCCATTGCCCAGGTGTTTAATTTGTGATTGCACCAGTGTTATCATGGGGTATTTCAGTAGGCCTCTTTGTGACTTGACTTTTGAATTATACACAAACCAATCACCACCAGCCTCCTCATCTTAGTCTATTAGGTTAGTGTAAAAGTAATTGTGGTTTTTGCCATTACTTTTCATGGCAAAAAAAAAAAAAAATGCAATTACTTTTGCACCAACCTAATACTTGGTCTGCTATGATAAACTACTAGACTGGGTGCCTTAAACAGCAGAAACTTATTTTCTCAGAGTTCTGGAGGCTGGAAGTCTCCAGTTGCTGGTAGGGTTGGTACTTGTAGAGCCCTCTTTTTGGGGGTTGCACATGGCCATCGTTTTACTGTTTCCTTACATAGTCTTTCCTGTTATTGGTGTCTTTTCTTTTCCTTATAAGGAAACAAGTTCTGTTGGATTGCAGCCTTACCCTACGACCTCATTTAAGTATAATTGCCTCCGTAAAGGCTCTATGTCCAAATACAGTCACATTTGGTTTTATGATTTCAATATGCACATTTGGGTGGTGGAGTACACAATTTAGATTCCAATTCTGATCATCTATTCAGTTTCCTTGTTTCCTGTGGGTTTCATGGAAAAGCGCTGAGGAAAGGCAGAATAGCAGGCATGTATTGAGTAAGTTATTTATAGACCCCAAGACAGTTTGGATCTATGGTTTGGTGTTGTCATTTGCTGATTCCTACATATGATTCCAACTACCCAGAGTGCTGCATTGGAAATCCACAACCAACAATATAGAAGCGGCATTGGACTTTCTGTTATACAATTTAAATTTGTTCTATAGTCACTCTGTGGCCTTGAAAAAAACATCACTTTTGACCTATCTGAGCCTTAATTTCCCCATGTATAAATAAGAATAATAAGATACTATCCCTCTTTGAATGTAGACAAATTGCTAAATGAACTATTTACCGTTTTTAGCTATGACATATGTCTTCCTGTTATTTCACTGTTTGTAGTATTCCTTCCCCTATTTCAAAATCTATCCATGTTTCACCTCTTTCATGAAGTTTCCCACGGTATCCATTAATATCCTCTCATATTAGTAATTGCGATGGTTAATATTGAGTGTCGACTTGATTGGATTGAAGGATGCAAAGTATTGTTCCTAGGTGTGTCTGTGAGGTGTTCCCCAAAATGATTAACATTTGAGTCAGTGGACTGGGAGAGGTAGATCCACCCTCAATGTGGGTAGGCATCACCTAATCAGCTGCCAGCAAGGCTAGAATAAAAGCAGGAAGAAGTTGGGAGGACTTGAATTGCTGAGTCTTCTAGCCTTCATCTTTCTCCTATGCTAGATGCTTCCTGCCCTCAAACATCAGACTCCAAGTTCTTCAGCTTTTGGACCCTCAGACCTACACCAGTGGTTTCCCAGGGGCTCTCAGGCCTTCTTCCACAGACTGAAGGCTCTACTGTCAATTTCCCTACTTTTGAGGTTTGGGGACTCGGAATGGCTTCCTTGCACCTAAGCTTGCAGATGGCCTATAGTGGGACTTCACCTTGTGATCGTGTGAGTCAATACCCCTTAATAAACTCCCCTTAACATACACATCTATCCTATGAGTTTTGCCCCTCTAGAGAACCCTGACTAATACAATGTTCCAATAAAATTTTCATGATACTTTAAATTAATGCCTAGTTCTAGGATTCTTTACAAATGTCTTCACAATATTTTAAGGGTGAAGGTTCTGTATATTAAGGCTGTATTCCTATTATTTTCTCCAGCAATCATCTGCACACTGTGCAGATGCAGCCACTGTTTCCTGAGCTATGTGTAGTTTTAAAAAATAAATATTGATTATAGAAAAAAGTAAAAACTATACTCAGAAGGCCTTTGCAGATATTTTGTGTGATTTTATGCTTGTCACCTTGTCATAAAACCTGAAACAAACTTCTCTATCTGCTCATTTACTTATTCTGCTCCCCAATATATTCTCAGATCATATAAAGCAAGCACTCTGTATAATTCTTCTCTATGTCCCTAGGACCATTATGCTGCCTGTTAGATAATAGATTTTTAATATACTGGATGAAAGAAGTAGACAATTGAAAGACAGCAGTTTAACTTAGCTTTTATATTTTTCCATCAGTTAAATATTTACTCTTCCAGTATCTTATACCAGGGGCTAGTGTCCCTTCACCACTTAAATAAGCATTATGGGATACCTACAGTATGTTGAGATCTGTAATAGGCAACATAAATTTACAGAGATGAAAGTCTCAGTCCTTGATTATCAGTCCTAGAGAAGAAGCACATCAGCCAACAGAAAACTTTATGATGATCTAAGAGACAATGAGACAGAAAGAAGCACAGAGGATTCCGCCCCCAGAGATAGCCCAACAAATTCAGCCCTAACGATTCCCATGCACCTGGCTCTCTCCTCTCCCATAGGCACCAGGTTTGTTTTGCACCTTGCAGCCTCCACACCTATTGTTTTCTGTGCCTTGAACATGCTTTTTCTGCATGTGCACATGATTGGCACCTATTAGTTGCTCATGTTCCAGCTTCAGTGGCACCTCAAAAGAAAGATATTCCTGATATTTTAATACTAAGGCCAACTGCTAATATTCTTTCTTGCATTACGTCTTCTTTGTTTGTTTTTGGGACATGGTCTCACTCTGTTGCCCAGGCTGGAATGAAGTGACATGACCACGGCTCACTGCAGAATTGTTTGTTTGTTTTCTTTATAACACATAGGAAATTCCACATTGGAATGATGTTATTCAATTTTTTACTCTTTGAATTTTTTTTTTCCCCATTAGACTATGAGTTGGGGGAGAAACTGTGTCTCTTTAGTTAAACACTCTATTTGAAGTGCAGGAAACAGTCTCTAGAATAATATAAGAACTCAATAAGCATCATTGCATAAATGCAAGAATGAATGAGAAAAGAGTAGCCCTAAAGAAACCATGAGATGAAGGCACAAGAACAGCTAACAAGTAATATTCGTTTAGGATTACTTTATGATGCAAAGTGTTTTGTTATTCTTCTCTGCCCATTTGTTATAAGCAACATTTTATAGATGAGAAAACACAAAGCTCTCTCCCAGAGATAAAGTAATGTATCATGGAATTAGAACTTATAGTCAGGCTTTTTTTTTTTTTGAGCCCAAATTCTCTACTTTTTCTTGAATTACAACAGTACCTCAAGCAGCTTCTAGAATTGCTGAATGTCGTATCCATCTTCTTCTGGGGAAGCAAATATTTTGCTACTCCAATGTATCTTACAAACACAAATATTCAGGATTCTATTGTTTCCTTAAAAGTCCTCAGGCTTTTTGATTTCTGCCTCCGAAATCTTTCATTTTATTATAACGTTCATGATACTTTGTTTTATATTACCTTGGTCCTGTTGTTACCTCGATAAGAAATATTAAATTTATGATAATATCTTCCATCTCCATGCACTTTGCATATTTCTGCAGCAATTGCTCTGTTCACTATTAATTCTTTGCCTTACCAGAGTTATTCTTTTATTAACAACCACACGTTTTCCATGCTCTGTCTAGCCATATCTTCTAATTTCTTTTTCCCATTTCCTTTATGTATTATTGAATTCTCTAAGTGAATTATTTAACTCTGCACAGCATTTTGGGATGTGATTTGCATGAAACACCTTGTAAAAACTAAAAGCATATCATATTAAAATGTCTGTAATTGCTTGAAGGAAATGCCCTCAGGAGTGTTTTATGCTATATGTAATAGCTGTGGAGAAGTTTTGAGTTCCAGTGTGACAGTAACATGAAACAAACAAAAAGTACTTGCACAGATTTGACTTACATTTAAGTAGATAAAATGTGTTCATGTGCCACCTGGATTTTTTTGTTGTCTTAAACTTTCTTTTTCCTTCTGACCTCAAAGGCAAATGGAAAAAGAAGAAAGAGAATTTTTTTCCTTAATTAAGCTCCACAACAGTTTTTGGGGGTGGGTATTATTATCCCCATACTACAGTTAAGCGAAAAGTGTATCTGTAACAGTAAGTCAAAGAGGTTAGTTGCCCAACACGTCTTTCTGATTTCAAAGCCTCTTGCCTTTCTCTAGATGCCACTTGCTGAGAGAATATGTGACAGCATATAGTGTGACTAAATAGATTGCACTCTGCTCCCCATGGCTTTTGTCATAGAACTGAGCAAAGAGTAGGCTAGGGGCTTTTGAGGGAGCAATTTGTTGGCAAGTCTTCCAGAACTTGAACCTGGAAGTTAGGATCTCCTAACTGATACCATTGCTCTTAAAGTGGTACCAGCTCTGGCTGTTGCCCTCATGCTTATATTCAAACCCTTTTGCTTAATGACAAAAGCCCTTTGTTATCTAGACTTATCTATGACTTCAGCCTAACTCTCATTGTTTTCTCATTTTTCTCCATTAAGATGATATATTGCTATCTTGGCAACACTTTCCTTTCAGTTCCACAAAAATGTGTTTCTGAATGGTGGAGTGACTTGGCAAATAATTTCACAATCCATTTTCTCAGAAGGAGATGGAGCTAGTTAAAATAACAAAATCTCATCTAACAAAGCTGATGCTATTCTTCCAGGGGGGCAAGGTGGCAACCTGGATGGAAATGTAGGTCGTTTTTTATTGCCTCTCAGCTGCATTATAAATCTCAGCTAACAGAATCAGTGCCCTTTCATCAATATGGGGTTGGACTGTGGCTCAGAGAAAAATCCATGTTTATCTTAACAAATTTTGCTCATGTCATGGCAGATATGGTCAGTAGGAGTTGGGGGGCCTATGTTCAGATAAGTTCATGTTATTAGAACATGCTCCTTCTCTACAAGCAGACCTTTGTAAACACTTATGTGAGGTGGACCCTAATTCCAACACACATGGGCACTCACACAGTGATAGTGTTCATCTGAGATTTCTTTGGTCCTCTGTGATTCTATATGATAAAGAATTTGTACACGTGCATCTGAAATTAGAGTGTTTGATCTGATGGAGGCAGTTGGCTCTGCATGGCCGTTGGAAGGCCAAGTATGAATCCAAAATATAGAAGTAAAACTTTTTCAATCTAGGTGGCTCATAGGAGACTCCCATTATCTATAAAGGGCAAAATTGACATTTTAATCACTCTTAAAAGTTTCATAATGTATATTAGGGACCAAAATGGAGAGGATTATATTATCTTTAAAAATATCCCGCATAAGTTATGTTAACTTTTAAAGCCTATGTCAGTGTTGATTCTTCTTGAAGTGGTTCTAAGTCTCTCTAGCTAGGAATTAGTTTATTTACCCTTAAGAGTATTTTGATGTTTTTGAATTTTGTCATTAATTTACCACAAAGCTTATTGAAGATAAGTGTGCCAGGAAGTGAGTGCAGCTTTAAAGATGCTGAAATTAGCAAGTTGACATGAGTGCATACTTCAAGTTTCTTGAAAGGAACATGAATTGCCTATACTTGAAGGTAAAAGGCCTCCCTTTTCAATAGGCACCAGTAAATTTTGCAATTCTACCTTCTTGAAATGTGGAACAGCAAATAAGTTGGGTATGCTAAATGCAATGTATAATGTTCTCTTTTTTCAAAAATTACACTATATCAAAGAATAAATTTGCAAAATTGAATTTGTCCAACCCAGGGAACTACTACTAGGTATGATTAGGAATTAAATTAGTTTTGCATATCTTGGTCTTCTAATCTTCATTATGATAGTCATAGATGTTAATGTTCAAATACTAATATAAAAATGACACAGGTACCAGTTTGTTCTGTTCTTAATAAACTTCGTATTATTAAAAATGCATTATAAAAGCAATATTTTTTTAACATGGGAGTTTGATTTGAGGAGTTCAGATTTTTATTTTAAAGTACAAACCTTCTGCAGAGTTTTAAATGGCAAAATGTTTCAACATATAGAACACAAATGCTTAGGTATACACTTTGGAAATCACAAAGAAAATCCAAAATTTGGTTATATCTTGCTTCTGACCAATGCTAATAATCTCACAATATTTATAATCACTAGCACCATCATTTGCATATTACTGCTATACATTCATACACTTTTCTCATCTTAACCTTCCTTTGTTACAATAAAAAAGGCATAAAGTCAATGAATTAAAGCAACAGTGCTCATGAGGAATAATTCCCTGATCATGTCACTAGTTTGTGACCTCAGCACAATGCCACACATATTCTCAAAAACAGCACACATCTGTTAAATTCTTACTATTTTCTAGATATAAGGACTTCTGTGTAAAATATTTAATTTACCCTCACTTCAGTTCTGTGAGATTAGTGCTGATGGTAGTCCCACATTAGCAAGAATAAAGTGGCTTCTAAGCTGGTAAATAGCCACACTGGGATTTGAATCCAAGTGATGGTGTCTCCACAGACTATCATCTTATACAGTGCACCTTGATAGCTCCTCTCTTTAATTAGCTGTCATTATGAATGCTGTAGAAATATCTCCTTGCTTTATCAACACAAGACAGGTGGTAAGAAAGAATGAGTACATTTTGCTGTACAAAAATATGTTAGTGGGGTCCTGTTATAAACTTTCAGTTATTTCTCGCTCAAGTATTGACAACTATTCTGGCACATTGTGTTTAAGAGGTCCATCTCTTTTGTGGTTTAAATTATGCTTCTCTTTTTCATTGATTCTGATGATTTTCTCTAGTTTGTTTCATAATTTTCATGCTGTATTTTCCACTCCTTACTTTGGTCCTCTTTTTATCAGCAGTAGAAAAAATGCATTTGGTTTATATGCTAGGAAAAATTGTAATCCTTATACAGCATTTCTTCATTAGTTGATAGTTGTTTTCTAAGAATAACCTTGCTGCATAAGAATGGCTCATGCTATGTATTGTTCAACATGTGCAATGCATAAATATAAGACCTCTGAAATCACACGGTTTTAATACACCTGTATTCCTATAAATAAGTTGCTTAACTTTTTATTTTTGTTTTATTTTTCTTAAATTTTAGTTTCGAGGGTCCACGGTTTGTTACATGGGTATATTGTGTGATGCTGAAGTTTGGGCATCTAATGATCCTGTCACTCAAATAATGAAGATAGTACCCAACAGGTAGTTTTTCAACCCTTGCCCTCTCTCCCTCCTTCCCCCTTTTGGAATCACCAGTGTTTATTGATCCCATCTTTTTGTTCATGTGTACCCAGTGTTTAACTCCCACTTATAAGTGAGAACATGCAGTACTTGTTTTTCTGTTTCTTCATTAATTCACTTAGGATAGTGGCCTCCAGCTTCATCTCTATTGCTGCAAAGAGCATGGTTTTTCTTTTATATGGCTGCATAGTATTCCACAGTATGTGTACTACATTTTCTTTTTCCAGTCCACTACTAATGGGCACCTGGGTTTATTCTATGCCTTTGCTATTGTGAATAATGCTGCAATAACATATGAATGCAGGTGTCTTTTTGGTTACATTATTTATTTTTATTTGGGTGTATACCTAGTAATGATGCTGAGTCAAATGGTAATTCTAGCTTTTGTTCTTTGAAAAATCTCCAAACAGCTTTCTGCAGGGGCTGAGCTAATTTTCGTTCCCACCAACAGTATATAAGCATGCCCTTTTCTCTGCAACCTTGCTAACATCAGTTATTTTCTTGTTTTTAAATAATAGCCATCCTGACTGGCGTGAGATAGTATCACATTGTATTTTTGATTTGCATCTCTCTGATGATTAGTGATGTTGAGCATTTTTTTATGTTTCTTTGCTGCTCGTCTGTCTTCTTTTGAGAAGTGTTGGTTCATAATTTTGCCCACTTTTTAATGGGTTTAACCTCTTTAAATCTTAATTTAGTAAACTGTAAGGTGAAGCTTGTAGTTAACTTACAGTGAAGTATTTACAACAGTGTAAAAGATGTTCATATCCTTTGATATAAGTCTGTTCATATCCTTTGCCTACTTTTTAATGAAGTTATTTGTGTTTAACCTCTTCAAATCTTAGTTTAGTAACCTGTAAGGTGTAACTGGTAGTTAACTCATAGTGAAGTATTTACAACAGTATAAAAGCCCTATAAACGTTAGATGTTTCTTACCAACTTGAGAATGTTTCCTTGTCTTTTTGATTTACTGAATCTTTTCATCGTAAATGGATGATGAATTTGTCATATGCATTTTCTGTATCAATTGATATAATATATGACTTCTCTTCTTTAGATTGCTAGTATGGTGCACTACCTGAGGTCCTATATTATCTACTTTTCAGTTAGCTCTCTGATATTATTATCTCTTTTTTTCTGTCTCTACTTCAGATATATCACCTCATTTCTGTTTCTCGGTCACTTCACGTTCCCTCTAGACTTCCCCCAAGATATCCCCATGGCTAGTATATTTACTTCTCTCAAGTCTTTGCTCAACTTTTGTGTTCTTTATGAGTCATATCTTAACAATTCATTCAATAATGTAACCTGAACCTAGTGCTTCTGGATCTTCTTAATTGTACCCAATTTTTACTAGTATTTATTTCCCTCCAATCTATTATATGACTTACTTTTCATTGTATTTCCTGAATATTTTTTCTATTTCTCTATCCCAATTCCTCCTCTCCTTCCAGCCCCATTCCCACAAAAATCTAAGGTCCATAAATGCAAGCGTTTTTATATCTTTAGATTTTTATGTATCCTAACTACTTAGACCTGGCTCATAGTAGATGCTACACCGATTTTAGTTGAATGAATGACTGATTAACAGAACAAAATTTATGCTTTTCTTTTTGTTAGCTTCATTCTTACCACTGCAGGTAAATTTCCACAAGAAGAAGAAATATACTTGTCTTGATAATGCAAAGTATGCCATAATATACCAGAGGAAAGAGAAATATACCATATGTCTCATTAAGAAATACACTATAGGCACACACACACACACACACACACACACAAACACACACACAGAGAGAGAGAGAGAGAGAGAGAGAGAGAGAGGAAACAGGAAGGAATTATGATTGGCCAAATTTGGGTAGTATTTCTAAAGCAATAATTTGGGTAGTATTTCTAAAGCTGTTGTCAGGGATAGATATTATTCTTTCTTTTTTCTCTCTCTCAGAAGAAAGAAGTCTTTCTCAAGAATCAGAACCATGTGGATCTTGGGTTAGGGTAGGCTAAGGCTGTTTACCCAAATAAAGTATTGTGTCTTACTAGAAAAAAAGTGGGAGGAGATGTTGGACAAACAAAATCTGTAGATGTTTATCACTATCTTTATGTCAATGTGACAACTCTAAGACACATCTTTATTTGAGTTAAGAGCCAAAAATGACCAGACGTGTCAGTCCACTTTAAATCTCCTCTTTCAGAGGTCTTAGGAATTGTTCAAAAAGCTGGCCCACCTAGCTCTTACAAGTTCCTTTTCTAAGTATGGAAAACTCAGAAAATTTTGTTGATATTGTTTTTTGTTCCTGAACCTTTTCAACTAATCACACTGTTAGTTCTTTTTAAATGTACACTCAGATAGTTCTTGGGTAGCTAGAAAGTTTACGTTTATTTTAAATCCAAGAACGGTTATATTCAGTCAGCAAAGAGAATTTTTCATATTGGCAAAACTCTCCCTAACTTGTAGCAATTATGGACAAATACAGAGTTGAAAAGTGATAGCACAAATGAAAACAAACAAGATTTTATAATGAATGTAAATAGCAATGTCAAGAAAATGGTTTAAAAAGGGAAGTTATTCAAAATACCAAGTTCTCTCTAGCATCAATATTTGCCTGTGTCTGAAGTAAAATTATAGAGACTGTAAAAATACCAGTTACATTTATATTATTTAATAGTGTATTTCATTTATTTAATTTGTAAATCACATTTAAATATTATTTCCTATTTAACAGATTATTTGATAATCTTAATAAAATTAAGGGATAGAAATTGTTGTCCTGTTTTACATATGAGGGTACTAAATTCTTAATAGTTTCAATTTCTTCAATATCATGCAACTAGTACATGGTCAGATGGCAAATCACACTAACTTAAGATTATCTGATTCTAAAAGTGATTTTCCAACACTAGACAACAATAATTTTCTCCTAAGAGACTTGAGACTATTTTCTTCTAAAATCACAATATCACAAAAATTACTAAACTATAAGGAAGGCTGACTGCACTGCAGCAAGACTGATCCAGGTTCAGTAGGTTCAAAAGCTCTTTGTGCTACCTTTGCATAAATCCAAGATCCAAGCCATTGAAGTGAAGGATCATATACTGATTCTTTTACTTATTATTGATACAAAACCATAGTTAAATATAAAAATCAATTAGTGAAATGCAGAAATGAAAACACATATTTAAACCAATCTTTATTAATGGAAAGTTGATCCTTATAGTAAAAATGATTAACTACTACCCAAAAAAGTATTCCAGATTGGCTATACTGCAACTATAACATCATATAATGAATCTGGAAACTTCTATTATATCATTATCTGTAGCAAATATTTCAAGTAATTAAAAGCCATTCTTATAACTGTAAATGTTTCAGAAAAGTGTTATCATTTTCAATAACTTGAACTAAAAACAACACCAGAATCCATGAGACCAAATAAAGTAAAGGGAAACAAGCATCCTACTGTTTTAAAGAATGGAAACATTGTTAACCAAAGAGAACAATGCATTGGAATTCCAGTTAGACTATCGATGACAGGTTCTATTAGCTGGTAACTCTACTATCTTGTTGGGTAAAGTTGAGCAAGGCACTGTACTTCTCTGGGTCACTCTGTATTCATTCATTAAATATGGATATGCTTGTCGGTTTATTAATATTTTATTAGGGTACAGTAGGAACATATATGCACAAATACACAGTAAACCACAAAGTCCCCAACATATGTAAGATGTTGCTCTTAAATGCATTATTAATCACCCTAGGAATACCCCTTCAGTGGTTTTGTCACTGCTGTCATTGGCCAAATTCTCTTCTAACCAAAACTTGTTTTACTAAACAGAAAGGCATTGGAGGTGGGACGGGGGCGGTGGTTATTGATATTATGAAATGCTTTTGCTACTTATAAACCTGAACACTTAACTTTATACAGGTAGCAATTAATGGGAATATTCTATGTCTCTGTGTATGTGTGTGTGAGTGTGAGTGTGCTTTAAGGAAGGGGTTTATAATGCTAAGAAATGTGTAGTTGTCGCATTAAGAATTTTACTACAAACTTACTAACCAGAAAATATGCAACAGTAACGTATTTTCTAGGTAACCCTTGAACAGCACATTCAAAGTTTATTTAAAGAAATGGTTACCATGGCATCCTAGCAGTACCTGAAATCAAAAATAGCAATTTTAGTTTGTTCCTTGGGCTGAAAAATATACATGGGTAGAAAGATCACTTGTGGTTAATAGGATAAAAGCATGACCATGTAGGCATTATAACATATATTCCAATGGGGATTCTTTTTCAGGGAGGAAAATGAGTTAAAGGAATTTAAAATAAAACATGTATCACTTCTATCTATATAACTATATAACAATTACATTTATGCAAATTAAGATTAGTAAATGTTTGAAAAGCATCCAATTGTATGCCCCTTGATGAATTACCTGCATTTACCTTTACACTTATGAATCCCTAATAGGCATTTTGGTCTTTAACTTGCCGGGTTACTAGCACTCCTCAGAATGTGAGTTTCCCACACAAGCAAAGTTCTTTCATGGGTTTTTGTTTTATAGGATGACGCCACTTGACTTCCATCCCCTTTTCACATCTCACAGTATCTCTTCTAGGTGACTCTGCTCCATCCTTAAAGATTCAACTGAAAAGTTTCATACTTTGAACTTTCCTCTACTATCTAGTGCTATTAGGAGCTTCTCTGTGGCTGATATAATTATTTAGATTAGTTCTGTAATAATGCAATGTAATAATAGTTTACTAGTCAGACTCATCAACATAACATGAGCTCCTTAAGAGAAAGGTTCACAAAGCAAAGTATTACTAGATTCAGGTTTATTTATTTATTTATTCTTCATCTCAACAAGTATTTAAGGAGCACTTACCATAGGTTAAACCACCATCAATAGAATTTACACATCTCAACTCCTAGGAGGGAGGTAAATGTGTATTGAGCAATATTAGAAGCGATTTAAAAAATATATAACCATGATAAATTCTGTGAAGGTGAGGGAAACAGGGCTAGAGTTTCCTGTGATAAGGGAATCTAGCCTAATGCAGCAGATCAGAAAAGGTCACCTTGTGACAGGTTTTGGAACCCAAATAAGGCTGATGTGGCTGGAGCAGAGAGCCAAGGAGAACTTTGCAGGAAATGAGCCGAGATAAAGGTGAGGATCAGACCTATTTGGAGTTCTGCCTCTGTACTAAGATAAATGGAAAGTTGTTACAAGCTTTAATGGAAGATGACAACATCAACAAAGAACAAGATCATATTTTCTTTAGTATGTGTGAGTCAAATGTCAAACGTCTCACAATGTCCAGCTAAGAGATGATGGCAATTTGAATCAGATGGAGAGTACCAGTCAGATTTGAGATATCTTTAGCAGTTGACATTAATGAATTTTTGGGATAGAGAAGTTGGCAGATTGAGGGTTCACCAGGTGCCAAGGATGCTGTCCAGGTTTCTAGCTTGAGCTACACAAGGTGGCAGCCAGACCAGGAGCTCCTAGAGGCAGAAAGTGTCTCTGATTCAGCCTACAGCTCCTTCAAAGTCCTTGTTCTTTCTCAGTATTGGACAGCATATTAAGTGAGTGTTTGCTAAATAAGGTTATTTATTTTTTACATTTAAAAACAATTATTGTATTTATGGTACTGTAATTAGTAGTTATTTCATTTTTTTCTTTCTTTTAAAGTTAAATATAAGGCAGAATTCCTTCTCTTAAGACGCTTATTATGGTTCAATTAGCCACAACTACATAATCTCTCATTTTGTCATGATGCAGTGTTCTTGGTATTTTTAAATCTATGATTTGAAGAGTGTTTTTTAAAATCTATAGTTTTAAGAGGTATATTTTAAAATTTATGGTGTTAAGGGGTATATTTTTAAATCTATGGTTTTAAGAGGTGTATTTTAAAATCTATGGTTTTAAAAGGTGTATCAGGATCACAAGGACATAAGAAACTTACTAGAGTTAAAAAGGTGTGAGATAAAAATATAATGTAGTTAATGAAATGTAAATATGGCCTTAAGAGATGGGTATAATTTTAAAAGGCAACTATTGGTATTTTGGCAGAGTAAACTTATTTATTTATTTATTTATTTATTTATTTTAGAGAAAGAGTCTCACTGTTCTGCCCAGGCTGGACTAGAACTCCTGGACTCAAGTGATGTTCCTGCTACAGCTTCTTCAGTAGTTGTGACTATAGGTGCAAGAAGCACCTATATGACTATAAGTGCATACCACCACATAGTCTCAAACAATGGCATGGACATAAGAATGTGGCATGGTCATACATGGAGAGGATGAGGTCAAGTTTGGTGGGATTCAACATGTTTGAGATTTAGAAAAATAAGTTTAGGTAGAAAGGCTGATTTGAGTTTTGATTGATAGCACAGGAATTATTTGCTTAATTTAATAAGTGGAAAGATTTTTGGGTCAAATACAATAGCAATGGAAAGTCTTTTTGTTTTTCTTTTTTTGTTAGATGCAATAATTGATAAGAATTGGAGTGGAGGAGAGCTAGGATACTGGAAGATGCTAGATAAGTATGAAAGGTTAATAAAATGGGCACAAAAAATTATGTCTCCTTCCAAAATATGGGGAAGATAAACTTAACAAGTAACATTCACATTTTAAAACCTAGATATAAATTGTTTAGGCCATACAGGTAGAGATATTTGAAAGAAAAAAATAGAAACCATTCATGATCAGTTCAAATTCATATTTATGCCTAACACATAAAAAGCAAGTCTTATTTTAAGCATTTTTTTTTTTGGTTTATCACACTTGAGTCTCCTGTTATTTTTGTTAAACAGTACAGAAAAATCTAGAATTCTGTGATTTTTAACACATATGTGACCTAGAGAGACTATATTTTGATTTAAGCTTGAATAACCATCTTTTATACTGTTTCAATAACTTAGTAAACACTGTTTTTCATTTAGATGATAAGTACTTTGCTGTAAAACTACTGAATCCAGTTCAGCAAAAATGTTTGAGTACTTACTAGGGGGACGAATTTGCTGCTGAGTAAATATGAACATGAAAGTTAATTATTAATCTTTCTGTTCAAGGAATTCGGCTAAGCATTAAGAACTTATAAAGATTTGGAGATTTAATTAAATACTAAGTTCTTTGAGGAGAGCAAAATGCCTTTTGGATTTATGTCAGAGCTTTACAAATGTAGATAGTTAAAATATTGTTGGAGTTGATAGATTTCTTATATTAATTATATTATTAATGGCAGGGACATTTTAATGAACCCTTACTATGTAAACATGTTGTTAAGCACTTACAGATTTTTGTTTACTTAATTCACTGAACCCTTATTTTTCTAGAGGGAAAATTAGCATTTCATAACCTGGCTGAAAAATAACTGTCATTATTTATTCGTTTATTTGATGAAACTTATTCATCATCCACTACATTTCAGTCTGATAAAGATATAATCTAGACGGGGAGGCCAGAGGGGAATTCTCAGTTAATGTTGAAGGTAAATTGAAAGTATGGCTAAATCCCATTCATGCAAGAGGGTGGGCAAGCATTCTAGAATCAGAATGCCTAAAGAATATCACAGAGGTGAGAAGTAGCATGGAGTTAAAGGGAATACAAACAAGTTTGTGACAAATGGAGGTAGAAGGGATAGGATATGTAAATGAATGCAAATATATGAATTTTTTTCTTTTGAGATAGGATCTCACTTTGTCATCCAGGCTGGAGTGCAGTGGTGTGATTATTGTTTATTGCAGTCTTGAAATCCTGGGCTCAAGTAATCCTCTTGCCTCAGACTCTCAAATAGCTAAGACTACAGGCACATGCCACCATGCTTGGCTATTTTTTAAATTATTTCGTAGAGACAAGGTATCACTATGCTGCCCAGGCTAGTCTTGAACTCCTGGGCTCAAGTGATCCTCCTGTCTTGGTCTCCCCAATTGCTGGGATTACAGATGTGAGCCACTGCGCCCAGCCTGGGAATGTAATTTTTGAGAGTCATATTTAGAAACTCAAATTTCAAAGCTAAAAATGGACAACCATTAGTGACTAGTTTGGATTCACATTTCAAATGAACCACATTGGTCTCTGAAGGGAGAATGCACCTGGAAAACAAGGCAGGAAGGCAATATCAGGAAGAAGGCTCTTGGATCAGTTAAGACAGCTGGTCATGAAGACCTCAATGAAGGGGGCAGTAGTGGGGAGGAACTATATTTAAGGAACATTTACTTGATGTATGCTCTCCATAACTTTTGTTTGACTGAATTTGAAGCATGAGGGTAAAAGAGGAAGAAATGTGGATATATCTGTAAAAATGATACTGGATTATATAATAAATAAATAAATAATTTCCATGGTTTGATGAAATAGAGCTTTATTTCTCAGAGACTTTCCAAAGCAGATGTTCCTGACAGATGACTGTTTTTCTTCCATGTGGTGACTTAGGGAACCCAAATGTATCACGTTGTGTCTCTACCATGCCCTAATACCTTGGAATTCTTTTCAAACAGCTAGCAGAAAGGGAAATAGAGCATGTAGAAAGAAGAAATACTTCCTAAAAGCTCCAGACTGACAATTACATATGTATCTTCCACTTACATTGCTCTATTAGTCACATAGCTAAGTCTGATTATAGTAGCCCCCACCTATCTATGAGGGGCATGTTCCAAGATACCCAGTGGATGCTGGAATCTTAATGGCACCAAACCCTGAATATACTATGTTTTTTCAATATGATAACTGAGATGTCTACTAAGTGACTAATTGGTAGATAGTATATACCATATGGAAATGTTGAACAGATTAATATTTCACATACTGGATGGGTCAGATCAAGTAGGTGTGAGGTTTCATTACATTACTCAAAATGGCACACAATTTAAAACTTAGGAATCCATTATTTTTGGCTTAATATTATGAAATCACAATTCACTGTGGATAACTGAAACCATGGAAAGCAGAACCACAGATAAGGGAGGACTACTGTACAAAGAAGGCAGGGGAATGCAATTTAGCTGTGCACCTAGGCAAACAAGAGGGCAACAGATTCTAGGAGGCAACTATATCTGTTGCCTACAGATGCCTTCAAGGAATCCAGCATGTGACCATGCGTGTGTTGGTGTCATTTGCTAATATGAACAATAAAAATAATGATGCTAGGATGTTCTGAACATGTTTACTGTGTTTTATGGACCATCTTATTGGAAATATCCAGGAGAAATTTTGTTTGTAGAACTGAATCTGTCTGAAACTTGGAGAAAAGATTTGGGTTATCTTTGAATATGGGAGAAAAGTCATAGGCTAAGCTGGCTGTTGTAGAATTTATTCAATCAATAAAAATATGGTGCTAGAAATAAAATGATGGTTTAAATATATATATGTGTGTATATATATATTTATATTCTCTCTATTCAGGGTAAGAGAGGATAGTGCTTGATAAAATGAGGGAATTAGAAAACTAGAAAGAGAATATTTTTGATTGACACTGTCCTGTATAAGCCTCTGTGGTGATGGATATGTTCTATGTCTGTTCTATGCAATATGATAAACAATAGACATATGTGGCTATTTAGCACTTGAGAAGTAGCCAGCCAGATTTTAAATTTTATTTAATTTTAAGAAATATAAATTTAAATCTAAGTAGATTGAAATTTCTTAAGACAATGGCTAGGTTTTACCTTATTTAAACAATAACAATCTACACCAGCGAGGACAAATACCTCTGGAGTCCTTACCAAATGCCAAGCAAAATCAAAACCACTTTGCAGCTATTCACCAGCTTAGCCTTCATAAATACTTTGTAAGATTAGAAATTTTATTATAATATTTATTTACTTCTAACAAGGAAACTAAGGCAGATATATTTCCTACCTTTTGGAAACATATGTTCCAATGCAGGAAATAGAAAAGCATATAATGGTATGGCAATGGTGGGTGAGAACTATGGAGAAAACCAGAAGGCACTTGCAAAAATCCAGGAAGGAAAAATAGAAATTCTCCTGATAAAGAGAATGAAGAGGCTAAGATGGACAATGGAATTTTCTAGGCATAAACTAAGGCAGAGTGACAAAGCTGGCTGCATAAATCTCCTTTATAAAATCCTTGTGTTCTTCATTCCTTCTTTTCTTTTTCCTAGAATTATACAATGTTTAAGTTACTCCTTTACCCACCTGGCAAATATCCAAATTAAAAAAATATTTTAATCTTACCTTGGTTTAAAGTACGTGGAGCCACCAACAATATAGAAATATCAAAGTATCAAAACTGAAATGAACCATTTTCCTTCCAGGCCCTCTGTCTGCAGTTGGTCTGACTCTCATTTGCTGAAAGCCATGGCCTGGATGCCCTTTCCTTGGGATAGGTCAGTCTGCCTGAAGCTGAGCTCAGCCCATTTCCATGTATCATTAAGGGTAGATAATGATTAGCTAAATTATTCCTTCTCTAAGCTTAATGAGGTATGAGTTGATACATTTGTAGTTCAGTCTAAAAGATATAAAAGTAGATAGTGTTTTTACCCTGAAAATCTTACTCTAGAAACCATTCACTTAATTTAACATGGTTCCTCCTTTGTAGACTTAGATAAACATGGCCCATATGGTAACCCAAATTATTTATAAACTATTATCAGCTTAGAGATGACAGTAGATAATTTTTCTTAATTATGCTATATGTGTGTGCATTTATTTTTGTCAAAACGTGAGAATGTAAAATCCTGGAATTTTTCCCAGTTGGAGTAATAATAAATATCTTTCTGTCTTTTTTTAAACTTTCCCTTTAAAGTTAGTTTTTTGTTTATATCTTGCTAATTTATTTAATATAGATTTTCTTCTATATCACTTTGTGCAATACAAAGTATTTCTGAAGTTAAGTTTTCAATTTGTCTTTGCAAATGAAGTGAAGATGCTTCATGTTTAAATGAATTCAATGTACATGATCATGTATGACTGTGTGTGTTTAAATCTGCATAACAGAGTTTGGCATAACTTAAAAAAGTTGCAATAGCATTTACTGATGTCTTATTTTGTGCCAGAAACTCTATGTGTTTGTTATGGCAGGCTTAGCAGAGGAAACAAAAGTGTCAGTGGCTTGACAAAATAGAAGTTGATTTCTTCTTCATGTAACTGTCCTGGGAGGTGGTTCAGATAGGCAGAGCAACTCAACTCATTTAGGTCATACTGGGACCAATCTCCTTGTAGCTTGTGGCTCTGCCATCCCTCAGAAAAAAGGAGAAAAGAAAATATGGAGATTCTATATCAACTCCCTTAAGAATTCTGACCCGCCAAACCAGATCACTTGGTTCCCTGCCTTCAGTTCCCTTTTTTTGTCAGGGGAATGGGTGCCTCTGTCTCACAGGCATTCCAGGCACCAGCTAAAACAGATGCCCAGATTTGTGCTGGAAATCTATGGCACTGGCTGAAATGGCTACCCAGTTCTGTGCTGGAAACCTGTGGTGCTTGTCAACCTGGCAGGAATCTCCTGGTCTATGGGCTGTAAAGAATGTGGGAGAAGCACAGTATCTGAACCAGAGTGCGGGAGTGGCTGGAAAAGTCCCTGATGACCTCCATGGTGTGGGAGGGGGGTCCTCTGGCCCGTTGTACTTCCCAGGTGAGGCAGCACCCCACCCAGCTTCAGTCTGCCTTCCTTGGGCTACACCCATTGTCCAACCAGTCCCATTGAGATGAACCTGGTACCACAGTTGGAAATGTGGCGATCACTCACCTTCTGCATCACTCTCACTGGGAAGTGCACTCCAGAGTTGTTCCTATGTGGCCATCCTGGCTTGGTGGGTCCCACCCCCACAAAGACCAGCAAACTGAAACCCACTGGCTTGAGAGTTTTGCAGCCAGCACAGCAGTTTGAGCTTGACACAGGATGGTCAAGCTTGGCTGGGGGAAGGGCATCTACCGTGACTGAAGCAGTCCACCATCACTGAAGCAGTCCACCATTACCAAGTCAGTCCACCATTACCGAGGCAGTTCTAACCTTACCTGTGTAAACAAAATTGCAAGGTTGTTGCACAGCAGCTGGGTGAAGCCCATGGCAACTTAGCAATGCCTCTGCAGGAGACTGTGTCTAGACTCCCTCCTTGCTGGGCAGGGCATTTCTGAAAAAAAGCAGCAGCCGGTCAGGGACTTAAAGCCCCAACTTCCTGGTACAGAGCACCTAGGAAAAGGGGCAGTTATGAGTTCCACTGCAGCAGACTTAAACATTCCTGCCCAGCAGCTCTGAAGGGAGCAACAGAGCTCCCAGCACAGCACTCGAGCTCTGATAAGGAACAGACTGCCTCCTCAAGTGGCTCCCTGACCCCCGTATATCCAAAGAGACACCTCATACAAGAGAGCTCTGGCTGACATCTGGCAGGTACCCTTCTGGGACAACGATAATGGAAGAAGAAACTGGAAGCAACCTTTGCTGTTCTGCAGCCTCCATGGGTGATTCCCAGGCAAGCAGGATCTGGAGTGGACCTCCAGCAGTCCTGCAGCAGAGAGGCCTGACTGCTAGAAGGAAAACTAAAAAACAGAAAGAAATCACTTCAACATCAGCAGAAAGGACATCCACTTGGAGATCCCATCTGAAAGTCACCAACTTCAAAGACTAAAGGAAGATAAATCCACTAAGATGGAAGGAAACCAGCGCAAAAAGGATGAAATCACCAAAACCAGAATCCCTGTCATCACAACTCCTCACAAGTAAGGGAACAAAACTGGATAGAGAATGAGTTTGATGAATTGACAGAAGCAGGCTTCAGAAGGTGGGTAATAACAAACTTCTCTGAGCTAAAGGAACATGTTCTAACCCAATGCAAAGAAACTGAGAACCTTGAAAAAAGGTTAGAAGAAATACTAACTAGAAAAACGTTAGACAAAATGCTAACGAGCTTAGAGAAGAACATAAATGACTTGATGGGGCTGAAAAACACAACAAGAGAATTTCACAAAGCATACGCAAGTTTCAATAGCCAAATCAATCAAGCAGAATAAAGGATATCAGAGATTGAAGAGCAACACAATTAAATAAAATGAGAAGGCAAAATTAGGGAAAAAAAAGTGAAAAGAAATGAACAAAGCCCCCGTGAAATATGGGATTATGTGAAAAGACCTAATCTACATTTTATGGATGTACCTGAAGGTGATGAAGAAAATGAATCCAAGCTGGAAAACACTCTTCAGGATATTATCCAGGAGAACTTCCCCAACCTAGAAAGGAAGGCCAACGTTCAAATTCAGGAAATACAGAGAACACCACAAAGATATTCCTCAAGAAGAGCAACCCCAAGGCATATAGTCATCAAATTCACCAAGGTTGAAATGAAGTAAAAAATGCTAAGGGCAGCCAGAGAGAAAGATCAGGTCACCCACAAAGGGAAGCCCATCAGACTCACAGTGGATCTCTATGCAGAAAGCCTACAAGCAAGAAGAGAGTGGGGGCCAATACTCAACATTCTTAAAGAAAAGAACTTTCAACCCAGAATTTCATATCCATCCAAACTAAGTTTCCTGAGTGAAGAGAAATAAAATCCTTTATGGATAAGCAATTGCTGAGATATTTTGTCACCACCAGGCCTGCCTTACAAGAGCTCCTGAAAGAAGCACTAAATATGGAAAGGAACAGCCAGTACCAGCCACTCCAAAAACATTCCAAACAGTAAAGACCATTGATACAATGAAAAAACTGTGTTAACTAATGGGCAAAACAACCAGCTAGTATCAAAATAGCAGGATCAAATTCACATATAACAATATTAATCATAAATGTAAACAAGCTAAATGCCCCAGTCAAAAGACATAGACTGACAAATTGGATAAACAGTCAAGAACCATTACTGTGCTGTATTCAGGAGACCCATCTCACATGCAAAGACACACATAAACTCAAAATAAAGGGAGGAAGATTTATTAAGCAAATGGAGAGCAAAAAAAAAAAAAAAAGCAGGGGTTGCAATCTTAGTCTCAGATAAAATGAAATTTAAACCAACAAAGATCAAAAGAGACAAAGAAGGGCATTACATAATGGTAAAAGGGATCAATGCAACAAGAAGAGCTAATTATCCTAAATATATATGCACCCAATACAGGAGCACCCAGATACAGAAAGCAAGTTCTTAATGACCCACAAAGAGACTTAGACTCCCACACAATCATAGTGGGAGACTTTAACACTCCACTGTCAATATTAGACAGATCAGTAACACAGAAAATTAACAAGGATATCCAGAACTTGAACTCAGATCTGGACCAAGCAGACCTAATAGATATCTACAGAACTCTCCACCCCAAATCCACAGAATATACATTCTTCTCAGTACCACATTGCACTTTAAAATTGACCACATAATTAGAAGTAAATCACTCCTCAGCAAATGCAAAATAGCAGAAATCATAACAACCAATCTCTCAAATCACAGTGCAATCAAATAAGAACTCAGGATTAAGAAACTCACTCAAAACTGCACAACTACATGGAAACTGAACAATCTGCTCCTGAATGACTACTGGATAAACAACGAAATGAAGGCAGAAATAAAAATGTTCTTTGAAACCAATGAGAATGAAGACACAGTGTACCAGAATCTCTGGGACACATTTAAAGCAGTGTCTAGTGGTAAATTTATAGCACTGAACACCCACATGAGAAGCAAGGAAAGATCTAGAATCAGCACCCTATCATCAAAATTAAATGAACTAGAGGAGCAAGATCAAACAAATTCAAAAGTTAGCAGAAGACGAGAAATAACTAAGATCAGAGCAGAACTGAAGGAGATAGAGACACCAAAAACCCTTCAAAAAATCAATAAATCCAGGAGCTGGTTTTTTTTAAAAAGATCAACAAAATAGATAGACTGCTAGCCAGACTAATAAAAAAGAAAATAGAGAAGAATCAAATAGATGTAATAAAAAATGATAAAGGGAATATCACCACCAATTCCACAGAAATAGAAACTACCATCAAAGATTACTACAAACAATTTGATGCAAATAAACCAGTAAATCTAGAAGCAATGGATACATTCCTGGACACTTACACCCTCCCAAGACTTAATCAGGAAGAAGTTGAATCCCTGAATAGACCAATAACAAGGTTTGAAGTTGAAGCAGCAATTAATAGCCTACCAACCAAAATAAGTCCAGGTCCAGAGAGGTTCACAGCTGAATTCTACCAGAAGTACAAAGAGGAGGTGGTACCATTCCTTTGGAAACTATTACATACAATACAAAAAGAGGGAGTCCTCCCTAACTCATTTTATGAGACCAACATCATCCTGATCCCAAAACCTGGCTGAGACACAACTATAAACAAAAATTGCAAGCCAATATCCATGATGAACATCAATGCAAAAGTCTTCAATAAAATATTGGCAAACCAAATCAAACAGCACATCAAAAAGCTTATCCATCATGATCAAGTAGGCTTCATCCTAGAGATGCAAGGCTGGTTCAACATACACAAATCTATAAATGTAATCCATCACATAAACCGAACCAAAGACAAAAACCACATGATTATCTCAATAGATATGGAGAAGGCCTTCAACAAAATTCAGCAGGCCTTCATGCTAAAACTCTCAGTAAACTAGGTATTGATGGAACCTATCTCAAAGCCAATATCATACTGAACGGGCAAAAACTGGAAGCATTCCCTTTGAAAACCAGCACAAGACAAGGATGCCCTCTCTCACCGCTCCTATTCAACATAGTATTGGATGTTCTGGCCAGGGCAATCAGGCAAGAGAAAGAAATAAAGGGTATTCAATTAGTAAAAGAGGAAGTCAAATTGTCTCTATTTGCAGATGACATGATTGTATATTTAGAAGACCTCATCTTCGCAATCCTAAATGTCTTTAAGCTAATAAGCAACTTCAGCAAAGTCTCAGGATACAAAATCAATGTGCAAAAGTCACAAGGAGTCCTATACACCAATAACAGACAAACAGAGAGCTAAATCATGAGTGAACTCACATTCACAATTGCTACAAAGAGAATAAAATACCTACGAATACAACTTACAAGGGATATGAAGGACTCCTTCAAGGAAAACTACAAACCACTACTGAAGGAAATAAGAGAGGTCACAAAAAAATGGAAAAACATTCTGTGCTAATAGTTAGGAAGAATCAATATCATGAAAATGGCCATACCGCCAAAAATAATTTATAGATTCAATGCTGTGCTAATGGTTAGGAAGAATCAATATCGTGAAAATGGCCATACTACCCAAAGTAATTTATAGATTCAATGCTATCCCTATCAAGCTACCATTGACTTTCTTAACAGAACTAGAAAAAACTACTTTAAATTTCATATGGGGCCAAAAAAGAGCCCACGTAGCTAAAACAATCCTAAGCAAAAAGAACAAAGCCAGAGGTATCGTGCTACCTAACTTCAAACTATACTACAAGGCTACAATAATCAAAACAGCAAAGTACTTGTACCAAAACAGATATATAGACCAATGGAACAGAAGAGAGGCCTCAGAAATAATGCCACACATATACAACTATCTGATCTTTGACAAACCTCAAAAAAAACAAGCAATGGGGAAAGGATTCCCTATTTAATAAATGGTATTGGGAAAACTGGCTAGCCATATGGAGAAAGCTGAAAATGGGCCCCTTCCTTATACTTTATACAAAAATTAACTCAAGTGGATTAAAGACCCAAATGTAAGACATAAAACCATAAAAACCCTAGAAGAAAACCTAAGCAATACCATTCAGGACATAGGCATGGGCAAAGACTTCATTACTAAAACACCAAAAGCAATGGCAACAAAAGCCAAAATAGACAAATGGGATCTGATTAAACTCACGAGCTTCTTCACAGCAAAATAAACTATCATTAGAGTGAACTGGCTATCAACAGAATGGGAAAAAATTTTTGCAAGCTATCTATCTGACAAAGGGCTAATATCCAGAATCTACAAAGAACTAAAACAAATTTACAAGAAAAAAACAACCCCATCAAAAGTGGGTGAAGGATATGAACAGACACTTTTCAAAAGAAGACATTTGTGCAGCCAACAAACATATTAAAAGTGCTCATCATCACTGGTTATTAGAGAAATGCAAATCAAAACCATATTTAGATACCATCTCATGCCAGTTAGAATGGCAATCATTAAAAAAAATCTGGAGACAACAGATGCTGGAGAGGATGTGGAGAAATAGGAATGCCTTTACATTTTTGGTGGGAGTGTAAATTAGTTCAACCATTGTGGAAGACAGTGTGGCAATTACTCAATGATCTAGAAACAGAAATACCATTTGACCCAGCAATCCCATTACTGGGTATATACTCAGAGGATTATAAATGATTCTATTATAAAGACACATGCACACATATGTTCACTGGGGCACTGTTTACAATAGCAAAGACTTGGAATCAACCCAAATGTCCATCAGTGATTGACTGGATAAAGAAAATGTGGCACATATACACCATGGAATACTACACAGCCATAAAAAATTATGAGTTCACGTCCTTTGCAGGGACATGAATGAAGCTGGAAACTGTCATTCTCAGCAAACTAACACAAGAACAGAAAACCAAACACCAAATGTTCTCACTTATAAGTGGGTGTTGAACAATGAGAACACATTGACACAGGGAGGAGAACATCACACACTGGGGTCTGTTGCGTGGTACGGGGCTAGGGGAGGGATAGCAGGGGTTGGGGAAATTGGGGAGAGATAACATTAGGAGAAATACCTAATATAGGTGGTGGGGGTATAGAGGCAGTGAACCACCATAGATTGTGTATACCTATGTAACAATCCTGCAAGATCTGCACATGTACCTCAGAAATTAAAGTATAATGAAAAAAAAAATTGAGAAAAGAAAAAATAATTCTGACCAAGAATTTTCCCACATTGTTTCTGCACACATTCTACAGGAGAGAGGCTAGTCACATGACCTAACTGCAAATGAGGCTGGAAAACAGTAGTATACATTTCTATCCAGCAATGATTCCCATTTTGATGAAAGGAGAAAATTTATTTTGGTGAGCAGATAAGAATTTCTGTACCACTCCGGTTATCTTTCCAATATAAAAAACCATAACCTTCAATTTTTCGAGTGTTGAAACTTATGCCACCTTACTGTTTCCTCCATTCCCCTGGTTTCTTTTGACTTCTTTGTAAAATGCATATTTGTTTTCATTGATCTGCCCTTGAGATATTTCGATTCATTCCAAGTTACCCCAGACTCTAAACTCTACACACAGTTGGTCAATCTTTGAGATGTTGACCAAATTCTTCCCTTCTGTATTTGTCCATTTTCATGGTGCTGATAAAGACATACCCGAGACTGGGTAATTTATTTAAGAAAAAAAAAAAAAAGAGGTTTAACAGACTCACAGTTCCACATGGCTGGGGAGGCCTCACAATCATGGTGGAGGGTGAAAGGCACATATTACGTGGTGGCAGGCAAGAGAGAATGAAAGCCAGAGAAAAAGGAAACCCCTCATAAAACCATCAGATCTCTGGAGACTTATTCACTACCATGGGAACTGTATGGGGGGAACTGCCCTTATGATTCCATTATTTCCCACTGGGTCCCTCCCACAACCAATGGGAATTATGGGAGCTACAATTCAAGATGAGATTTGGGTGGGGTAACAGCCAAACCATATCACCTTCCTAACTATTCCTGCTGTGATCACCTTTCAGACCTTGACAAAATTTTAACTGGTTTCCTGTCAGTCTCTCAGTGAGACTTTCTGTCTCCTCTCTTTCTGTACTCCAATCCATTCTGTATACTGTTTTTAGTTAAAATCCATACAACCCCCGACCCCCACCCAAAAAATCCCCAGCTTGACATTTGTGATAATTTCTCATTTTTTTTTTTAAATTGAGACTTGTCTTACCATGAAAGTAAAGATACTTCGTACAATGGTAATAATCTGCATCCCTTAAACAGCCATAAATTCTACAGAATGCACTATGGTTTGGTTATTTCTCACAATCCAAACTGATTTTCCAAAAAAATTTATTACATTTTTATCCCTGCTCTAGCAAATTACCATGGATTTAGTGATTTGAAACTATACAAATTCAGGCCAGACACGGTGACTCATGCCTGTAATCCAGCACTTTGGGAGGCTGAGGCTGGTGGATCACCTGAGGCCAGGAATTCGAGACCAGCCTGATCAACATGTGAAACACTGCCTCTACTAAAAATGTAAGAATTAGTTGCTCATGGTGGCACACACCTTTGGTATTGGCTACTCGGGAGGCTAAGGCATGAGAATCGCTTGAATCCAGGAGGCCAAGGTTGTCGTGAGCTGAAAATGCACCACTGCACTCTAGCCTGGGTGACAGAGTGAGATTCTGTCTCAAAACAAACAAACAAACAAATTATACAAATGTGTCACCCTATCATTTGGAGGTCAGGACTTCAAATGGGTCTCTATGAACTGCAATCAAAGTATCATCCTGTCTGTGTTTCTTTCTGGAGGCTACTGGGCACCCTATAAATACAAGAGGCTACATTTTCCTGCCTTTCCAGCTCTAGAGGCTACTTACCTCTAGAGGCTATTCCTTGGTTCATGACCCCTTCTTCCTTCTTTAAAAGCCACCAATTGCATCAGTCTAACCTTGCTTCCATTTTTACAGGTCTTTCTCGGAGTCTCTCTTTTGATTATTTGTGCTCACCCAGATAATCTGGGATAATCTCCCTATTTTGGGGTCAGGTGATTAGAAGCATTAATTCTGTTTGCAACCCTAACTCCCCTTTAACCTAACATACTTATTAATCCTGTGGATTAAGATGTGTATATCTTTGGGATTATTACTGGTATTATTATTCTGCCTACCACACCACGTTTTCCTCTCTCTTCATTACTGTTCATCCTTTCCCTCTTTCTTCTCTTCCCAACTTCGTAAGGTTCTCTTTATGCCACTTTATCCTTTTGAAACCTTATCCTTCCTTCAAATTCAAAGTCCATCTTATATTCAGCTTCCTCTTCAGGTTCTGCTCACAGGGAGAAAACATGTCCATTTCCTGCATTTTGTTGCTTTTTATATGCATTGCCTGATTTATTGAGAATTTTAACTTAAAAAAATTACTGTTTTGAGTTGCTTATTGAGTTATATTTGTGGGTCCACTGAAAACTTTTTGGAAGGAAGGCACTATACTTTTTGTTCACTTTTTTATAGCCTTTGTAGCCTCTAAGAATGTCCTTTTACATCATAAGCACAAATATAATTTTTGTTTCATTTAGTAGAATGTACTAATTTACCACTGGCAACCAAGGGGCATAGTAACATAAATAAATCCTTTAAGAGCAGATGACCTAAAACTAACTTACATGTGTTTTATGAATGCTTCTTATGTGGCTTTTGCAAGAGACGTCTAGTTACATTTTCCTCCTGATACTGATTTTATTTCATACGGCTTCTCTCCTGTACAGTCCCACGAGTAAACGTGAAGATATCATCTTTGACAGCATGCTTACCCACACTGATCACATTTATTGGCCTTATCCCCAAAATGGATTCCCCCGAGAAATGGCATTTAGACATTTGTCTGAAGATTTTCTCAGAACAGAAGCTCTTACACATAGTTCCTCCCTGTGTGAGTTCTCCAATGAATGACAATGTTGATTTCCAAACTCATTTTTTTTCCCTAAGTAACCTCAGTTTAAATTTTTTTCCTCAGGGTCCCATAAAGACCCTTTGGTTGCCCTTTTGGCAAAGTAGTTTTCTCAACCTTTTGCCCTGATCTGGATACTGTCTTATACTTTGATCAAATGTTGATCTAGGAGCTTACTTAAATCTCCTTTTTAGATAGTCTTTAATTATTTTTCTTTGCTTTTGCCTTTTCTGTAAATATGAGGTTATCTGTGTCCTTTAGATTTTGAGATTATGTCATTCACTTCTTTTGCTGAAGTATTCCTGAAACTCTTCTTAAAGTCTGGCTTTAAAAAAATCTCATATTAACATATAATCTCATTATAGCAGGTGCTTCCTCTTGTTTCACTGGAATGCAACTGCAGAAAGCACAGATCTAGGCAATGTCAGTCAAGCTATGTAGTTAAAATAAATTTTGTAGCTTCCTTCCAGAGTTTTTGCTGAGAATCTGCATTTGTATCAAGCTGTCAGGTGAGGCTGATGCTGCTGGCAGGGGAATCACTGCTTCTTAAAGAGTGGTAATACTCAACAGAAGTGTAGATAATCCTCCCCAGAAAAAGGCAACCTAAATGAGAGTGAGAAAATTTATTCATTTGGTCACTAACTTATTCATTTATTTCTTTAATACATATTTATTGTGTGCTTATATCAGATTCCTAAGTTTATTCTTTTCTTTTTATATTTTCCAATTACTCAGAAAGAAATATGAAAGTGGCTCAAATTTTACATAAATTAACATTTAACATAATTTCTGAAAATGCATTCATATATTAACATCTAGTTTATGATAGGCTTCTTACAAAACATATCTCAATTTAGTAATTATTTATTGAATGTTTACATTATACTTGGTATTATACTAGCAAAAGAGAACAAAACAAGACTTTTTCTTAAAAAAATGAAATATATGAAACCACATCTCTGCTCTTCATGCCCCCATGCATGGTGTATGGATCTGTAAATTTTACATCTGAACTTATTAGAATAAAATCTGATAATTTGTTTAAACTTGTTTGCTATTGTCATAAATGATGCTAGCCAAATTTAATTTTGCTTTCCTTTCCATTTTAGCTTTTTTCTGGGTTGTTATTGGAGCTAAATTGGAGAGAAACATTGCTGGGTTCAAAAATATAAAGTGTATAAACATTCTTATTAAACCTGTTTATTTTTATTTATTTTGATTGTAGTTATTTCCACAGGTTTTTACTATTTTTAAAAATGTAACAGCGTGTTAATATTGATTTTTATGTTTATTTTATTTTATTAAGATATATATATTTACCATTTTTAAGTATACAGTTCAGTGATGATAAAACTATATTTACATTCTTTTTTTTTCCTTTTTTCTGACTGTCCTTCCTAGCCTTCAGTAACTTCCAGTCTGTTCTCTATCTTCATTAAATGGATCTTTTTAGCTTCCACATAAGGTTGAGAAAATGTGATATTTGTCTTTCTGTGCTTGGTTTATTTCATTCAATATGATGGCCTCCAGTTCCATCTATGTTGTTGCAAATGATAGGATTTCATCTTTTTTATGACTTGATATTGTTCCATTGTATATGAATACCATATTTTCTCTATCCATTTATCCATTTATGGGTTGACTCTACATTTTGATTATTGTAAATAGTGCTGCAATACACATGCGAGTAGAGATATCTCCTCAATGTATTGATTTCTCTTCTTTTGGATATACACCTAATAGCAGAATTGTGGGAGCATATGGTAATGCTATTTTACTTTTTTGAGGAAGCTTCATACTGTTCTCCAGGATGGTTGTACTAATTTACATTCCCACTAACAGTATATGAAGGTTCCTCTTTCTCCACATCCTCACCAATATCTGTTATTACAGATCTCAAAAGCACAGGCAACCAAAGCAAAACTAGACCATTGGGATTACATCAAGCTAAAAAGTTTCTGCATAGCAAAGAAAACAATCAACAAAGTGAAGACACAACCCACAGAATGGGAGAAAATATTTGCAAATTACCCGAATATATAAAAAGAGCAAATAAACTGAAGAGCAAAAAAGCAAATAACCTCGTTAAAAATTGTCTAAACATCTGAATAGACTATTCCCAAACAAGATATACAAATGATCAACTGGTATGTGAAAAAAATGCTCAACATCACTAGTCATCAGAGAAATGTGAGTAAAAAGCACAATGCAATAATATCTTACTCCAGTTAAAATGGCTTGTATCAAAAAGGCTTTTACTAATTATTAAAAGATTACAGTAAAATATAAAGGAAGAATCTTTAAAAAGAAGATAGATGACTCATAATCCAAAAACCCAAGCTCTTTAGCAGCTGTGTGAGTGTGCATGTGTGTGCATGTGTGCTTGTGCATGTACATGTTTGTGCCTGTTTTTGTGTGTGCACAAGTGAATGTTACCTGCTGGCTCTTGTCTTTATGCCTATTTTTTTTTCTTATAATCTTGAGGTATTCATAACTTTGCATTTTGCTAAATTTTTGTCTTACAAACTATTTCCTTTCTTTCTAGTCTTCATAATTATACAAATGGCTCCATAAATTTTTATTTAGACAAAATGCACTGAAATTCCCTTTATTTTTATCATATCAGTCCTTCTGTTTCTCTAATTTAGAAAATTTTTTGAATAATAAATAATATTCTTATGAAATATTCCTAGTAGAGATGTTCTATGGTCAAAGCTATGATTATTTTTTATGAATTTATATAAATCTTATTAATTTATAATGTAAACAACAGTGTATAAAAATAATGATTTTAAAAGGTTGTCATTACCAGAAATGATTTTTAGTCATCTGATAGATATTTAAAGGGCTTTTTAATTTTAATTAACATGCATTTTGTTACCAAACAATTTAGTCACTTTGTTACATTGATTTATACTTTTTATTTCTATTCTTAGATACGGGTCATTTGAGTGAATAAAATATGGTTTATTTTTCTTTTTTAGTGGAAAAGACCAATTTTTAAACTGTGAGCACTTACTGCAATTTTATACAAATGATAAATAGAAAGTGGACATTTAACTATGTAAATAAATAAATTGAAACTATGTTTTTGAATGAAAATTAACATTTTTCTAGTTAATTTTTTAGAGTTAACCAGCAACAATAGCCATAATTTTAACGCTACAAAAAATTTCACTTTATCAGCAATATAAGATATTTATAAAGAGCTTTTATAAGGTAAAACTGCATGTAAAATAGCATTACCACATCTTTTAGAAGACTTGATAAACCTACAGTAAAAATGCCTGGAAAATAAATGTATGTTTTTTTTTTTTCATCAAATTAATTCTATGGACTGAATTGTGTACTCACCAAATTCATATGTTGAAGCCTTAGCCTCCAATGTGACTGTATTTGGAGATAGGGTTGCTAGGAACTAATTAAGGATAATTGAGGTCATAAGAGTTGGATCCTAATCCCATAGGATTGGTGGCCTTCTTATAAGAAGAGAGAGAGAGAATGATATTGCTCTTTCTCCCAGTACACACATGGAAGAAAGACCATGTGAACACATAGTGATAAGGCAGTTGCTTGAAAGCTTGGAAGAGAGCCCTCACCAGAACCTAACCATGCTGGTGCCCTGATCTTGGATTTCTAGCTTTTTGAACTGTGAGAAAATTAGTTTCTGTGGTTTAAGTCACCTTGTCTATGTATTTTGTTACAGCAACCCAAGCAGGCTGAGAAAATTAATAATTATGCATGTACTTATAAACACATCTTTTCTTTTTCCTCAAAGAAAATATATTTATTTGAGACTAATGCAGAACTTTGTGTTGGAACAGCCAGAAAATAAGAAAATATAATTTCTAATTCTGCCAGGATTTTCATTGTATTATTATACATGAAAGTAGTTTGTAAACAGAAGCACATTTTAGAAACATAAGAGAATACTGAATGATAAAGTTTGCAGGTATTTACTGAGCATCTACTATATTCCTTGAATTGTATTCTTTTGGTCACAATCAACATCATACATCATCAGAATCATTGATGCCAATACAAGTTACAAGACAATTAGAAAAATAAATAAATGTATTTTAGATACACCCAGGAGCAGAAACATTACTGTCAGAAGTTCTGATCTAGCTCTTAAATTAATGAATCTGGTATTTGTAACATGAGTTTACTTCATAATATACTTATACATGCTCCATTGCCCTTACACTTCAATGTAGAGGGAATGTTTTCAAGAAATACTTTTTGAAAAATAATGACTCATTTGTAACTTGTTTTATTTATAGGAAGAAAGAGGGAGGTGGATAGTTAATCTGAGTCATCACTTTGCTTAATGCCTGTGGAACTATTAGAACCTTGCAACATGCATGAATTTTTCGCCTTTCCAAACTGCTCAGTCTCTCAGTACATGCTGTCAATTTTGTTATATAAATAAACTTAGCAATGTATATAATTACTGGGCAAAGTTATTATTTAAGATGAAGAAAAAAATTGTCAGCTAACCTAAGGAAAAAAATATATAACTTCCAATCCCAGATTTATTACCTGGAATCACCATCAAAATTTATTTCACTGCATTAGCAAGACTTTGTACTCCTGGAAGTAAAAGGCTACAGTGAATATTTCTTATGGCCAAGAGTCTTGTTCCCAATTTTTGCTCCTGCTCATTTTGTTCCTTTTATGTAACTGGGAAAGTTGGCAGTGATAAACAGAGCCAGGTCACAACATCAGCACGTGGTGGGCTCTTAAGACATATTTGTAAGACTGAATGTGTTTACTTGTTACCAAAGCCAGTCCAAATCCTGGATTTAATTATTAGCTAACACTGTCGCCTCAGGTCAATTTCTTTTGTTCTCTGAATCAGTTTTATGACCAAGCATAATAATAGCTACCCAAGTTTGATGTGAAGATTGTGTAAATATAAAGCAATATTTATAAGATGGATGATCTGAGTCTGAAGCATATTAACTATTCCCTTGATGTTACATATCCTATCCTACCTCCTCCTATTTTAAAAATAGAATTAAATAATGTTCTATTGCACTTCGGGTAATTAATCTTATTTAAGAAGCTCTCAAGAGCCAAAGACAATTTTCCACAAAATTAAAAATGGGGGAGATTTTTGATGTTTTTGATGTCTGCTATGGACTAAATATTTTTGCTATGGTTTGAATATGCATCCCCTCCCAAACTTATGTTGAAATGTAATTGATATGGTGACAATATTACTGGTAAGATCTTTGAGAGATGTTAGGTCATGAGGGCTCTGCCATCATGGGTGGGATGAATGCCATTATAAAATGGTGAGTTTGGCCCCCTTTTTCCTCTTTGTCCTTCCACCACGTGATGATGAAGCAGGAAGGTCTTTGCTAGATGGTGGCACCTTGATCTTGAACTTCCTTGCTTCCAGAACTGAGAGAAAATAAGTTTTTGTTCATTATTAATTATCTGGTATCAGGTATTTTATTAAAGAAGCAAAAATGGACTAAGACAATTTGTGTCCTCCAAAATTCATGGGTTGAAAGCCTAACCCATGATGTAATGGAATTAGGGGATGAGACCTTCGGGGGATTAGGTCATGAGGAAAGAACCCTCATAAATGGGATTAGTGCCTTTAGAAAAGGGACCCTAGGGAGTTCCCATGCCCCTTTCCATGTGAGTACACAGCAAAAAGACAGTCATGTAGGAACCAGGAAGTGGACTCTCACTAGACATCAACTCTGCCAGCATCTTGATTTTAAACTTTGCAGCCTCCACAACTTTGAGAAATAAATTTCTGCTGTTTATAATCTATGTGTTTGTTTTCGTAGCCCAAATAGACTAAGGTAATATCTAACATCTGTGGATAATCCAGAAAAGACAATTATTTTTATCTTTCCTTTACCTGGATAAATGCTTTCTTTAAACCTTTTTTACTTTCAGAAATTTTCATGCTTTTCAAAGACACTTTTCTGTAAAATATCTTATTTGTTCCTCATGGCAAAACCTGAAGGATAGAGCAGCTATCAGTCTTGTTTTACAAATTTTAAAATACGATCAAGATAACACTTACCTGAATTTAAACAGGGTTTGTCTCATTGCCCAAAACCTGTTCCTCCATGGTGTTTACATCCTAATTAATTATAATTATTTAATTAATCAAGATTACAGCCAAAATGGTATCTTTTCCTTCACACTCAATCCTTCTGCCGTGCCATTGCCTCTACTTCTAAGATATATCCTGAATCCATCAGTGTTTCACCATTGATTAGGGGATTTCACGCCCCGCCCGCTGATCATTGCTATGATTGTATATGTTGTCCAGTATTGTTGTGAGGATAAGATGAAAACGAAAAAGAAAGGTTAACTAAAAAGTTAAAAATGAACATAAATTATTTTTTATTATTGGCGTTCTAAGAGCCCAACAATAAGAATCCCTTTTCTCTACTTGAATTCTTAATCACTAGAAGATGATAGACATGGAATTAGGCAGATAGAGATTAAAATATCACCTTTATCGCTTCCCTGCCTGCAGTTCAGCATTTTCATTTGCTTATTAATAAAACTTATGACCCTTGTATTGATCAATTAATGATTTGAGTTTGTGAAGTCTCTTATTTTATCCATATACCTGGATGTTACATGTCTTCCTATTAAATTATTCCTTAAGTCATGCACAACCAGTTAGGGTTATGACACTTTATGTTAGTTGTAAGGTTGGTGGCAAAATTAGCTGCCAAACCAAGGTGATGCCTACCAGGTACAGGCTTCCTTTGAGGCCTTGCCTTTTCTCAGACCTGATCAGGCCGCATAGCAGGTTTGCCTGCCAAAGAAGGCTGCCTCTTTCTCCTGACTGCTTTCTAGATGACCTAATATCACACCCGTAAGAGAGCTCTTCAGTTTTACACTCTTTGTATCCTCTGACATATAATGTCTAATCTCTGCCTCATTGGCTTCTGCAAAGTGAGGCTACAGTTTTGTAGTTCAAGGTAGCTTTAGACAGTCCAAGGCCAATGTGAACTGTTCATTAAGGTAGAGTTTTCCACATTTGCTAAGGTCCTTGCAAGCCTTGTTTGCTAAGGATCAAGGGGTCTATATTTTCTATGAGCTAAGCTGGCTAAAATTAGCCCTACCTATATCAATAAAGCCACTTGCCTGTGAACAAAGCCTCCATAAACCATAATGATCCACCAAGGACAAAATTTCACTTAAGCCACACTCACTAAACCCTTAAGAATAAAGCTACCAGCCAATTTCTTTCTCTCTCTTTAGTAAACTACTTTTCTTAAATTTTCTTAAGGTTCACAGACAATGTACCCAAATATTGGAGGTTGGAGGAGCTTAATAATAACTTATTGGCCTTATTTTAGAATAAAATGAAATCCAAAAAACAGAGAAGCGTATAGCAGGAGTATTTGCTTTATTGATATTAAGGTAAATTAAGAACCTGGTTATAGATCTTTAGGCAAGTGGGCTGGCTTGTTAATACTTTACTCCTGAATTGAGCAGATATATCTACCTTGTCACAGAGGAGTACAACATTTCTCGTTTCCTACCAACAAACACCATGATGATTCTGAACTTCACTTCTTAAATGAAAAACCAAGTCCTGAGCACTTAAATGATCTGAGAAACTAACATGCATTAATTGCATATTAACATCAAGGATCATAAAGGACTCCCTGATAAATACGTAGCTGGTGTGATTTTTGCAATCCACTTATTCTGATGATGATGATGATAATTAGACTATACTGGTTGCTTAAGATAATATATAGAATCGTTTTTAGAAGCAGTTATTTATTTTTTAATACTTAGTGCTCTTTTTTGGACTAGTATGTCTAAGTGAACGGTAGTAGGGAGTGTGGCTGCATATCAGAATCGGGGGAAAATGGAGGACTTTTTTCAGACTGTTACTCACATAGAGGTCGGATACCGCCTCCATCTTCTCCAGTTGAGAATCTCTTTTTAAATAAACTACAGAGGTAGAATCTTAGAGATCATTCCTTGGGTTGCTGGGTCTGAAAATATTTGAAGACCATTGTTTTTGAGTCACTTTAATTCGCTATCACCATGCTCATTTGTAGCTCCACCAGGCCCTTCATTGACCTGGCACTGAAAGCATTATCTCTGCATCTTGTAACTACCCTCTACCTACCTAAGGCCTGTTGTCTTTTGTGAATCTTCTCTCCCATTATGCTCCTTTTCTTTCCTCATCCCACATGGAAATACTCTACTTAACCTATTAGAAAATGTGCCTGATATGTAAATCTTATCTCAGAGCAAGACTTTCAAGTCAGCCGTTCTTTAATATACTCATTTAATCCTAAAATAGTTAAGGACCATCTCCATGTGCCAGGCCCTGCAAGATAGCTAAGATCACCGTGATGGAAAGGACTCAGAAATACTCATGAAGGAACTTAGGGTTTAGGCAGAGCTGTATTTCCCAAAATGCCATTCGGAAAGCTTTACTGCTCAATGTATAGGCCCCGTGACGTTGTTTTAGAAGTGCTGAATCTTAGGCTCCACTCCAAACCTATTGAATCAGATTTTGAATGTAAACAAGAACCACAGGTATATGGGTAACACTTTACACTTTGAGAAGTATTGCCTTGACATGCCAATTGTATAACATGTTCCACTATTAAAAATCTTCTCTGTTTCAATTTCAAAGATTCTGGGTTAAATCAAGTTTTAAAAGGTTTCTGTATTGAGTAGCTTTACAGAGGTTTTAATATAATCATTTGCCATTTTAATCTATAAGAAGCACACATGTTCCAAGAAGTGCTGTGTGTTTCCCAAGATTTTGTCCTGGAAACCCTCTTTAATCCAGAATATTTAAGAGAAATAGGGCTTTGGAGAATGCCTCTTGGAAAAATTGGAGTCACATAATTTTTTTCTGCTTTTCTCTTAATTTTCACATTTCTGAAAAAGTTCTCTTTTTATTATGTTTATACTCTATCATAACAAACACCCTTATCTCCATTTTCTAGTATTAGAAAAGTTTCTGGCATTTAAACGCATCCTCTTCTGTCTCAGTCTATGTAGCCTGAGTGGGAGTGACCTATCCCCAAGGTGTGAGTGAGCTTGTGACTCAGGACTGTGCTATCTCACTGTAGTTTTGGTTCAAGGACAGGCATATCAACTATATTGGTCCAGTTAAGTTCACTGTAGGATGTTCTGGGGGAAAGGAGAAAAACAGATAGGATGACTATTGCCTTGAGGTCATATTATCATATAAGCACCTGGATATAGCTATGCCTGTGGATTACTCTCTTGACTTCTAACCTTTTAAAAGTTACTTTTACTTATGCCTCTGTTGTTTTTAACAGTAAGACCCTTTTTAATGCATGTAGTTCATTTAATGTACTACTAAGACAGATATTGGACTTTTTTAAAGGACTTGTACTGTAGATGGCAGGCAGATAAAACACATGAGGCAGGCTACCTTGTTAGCGAATGTTCCTCTGATGTCCATTTTAGATGCTGTGGTTAGGGTCCACTCTAGGGATTATCTACTTGTTGCCACTGGCAGTGGTCATTAGTGCTCTCATAAAAAGCATCTGGTCCCTAAAAACCTATCTAGAAGTGGCTGGCAAAACTGGCTGCTCCTCAGATTCATCTGAGAATCTTGGTAAACATTTAGACATTGGGACTACAACAGCACTCTTGGGGTAGAAGCTAGGAAGCTATGTCTATAACAGCCTCCCATCTGGTGATTTCTAGCACAGGAGAGTCTGGCATTTGTCCATGAATGATGCTAGAAAACCCCTTCCCTAAGTGATCTTTGGCTCCTCCCTGGTTTGGGATGCTCTGTTGCTGAATCAGTTTTTCTCCTAAGTAGCCACACATGGAGCCCTCCACCTACTGAGGAACAGATCTTCCAGAGGTAATGAACACCAAGACTTTATATTAAATCACCCCTGGCTGTTTTTTTTTTTTTCTGTTTTTTTTTTTCTGTTTCAGAGGAATCAGCTACCTTTACAATCTCAATATGTTTTGTCAGAATGTCAAACGGTTAAGTACATCTTTATTCATTATCTTTCAATCCTTATGTAGACTTGCCCAATAAAATATGTAATGTTCAGCTAAATTTGGATTTCAGATAAATTGTGCATTTGTTTTAGTATATGTCCCAAATATTACATGTGATATCCTCATATTATAAATGTATTTGTCTCTTTTTATCTGAAAATCAAATTTAACTGGATATAAAGCATTTTATTTGTTAAATCTGGGAACTCTAAAACCTCATAACAACCTATGAGGAAGACAGAGCAAGTGTTAGATTTTTCTAATTATACAGATGAGAAAACTGAAATTCTAAAAGTCCATAGTTTTCTCCATATCATACTATTAGTGAGCTGTGGAGCAGAAACCAGGTCTAGATTTTCTCACCTCTGATCCAGGACTCTTACGTTTCACCCATCTGGCTTGAGCAATAGTTTAAAAGGTTGATGCTGTGCTCCTACGTGCTTCACTTAGCTACACTATTTTAGCATATATTAGGGACATTGGGGCAATAAGGATGATTAGCATGTTTTCTGCCTTTGAGTTGATGATCAGATTCAAACAAGTACTTTGAAAGAGGAAAACTGTATTTATAACATAAATATGTATTCTAATATATTTATAATATAAGATCTATATTTCAGGCTGGGGACAGTGGTTCACACTTGTAATCCCAGCACCTTGGGAGGCTGAGGCAAGTGGATCACCTGAAGTCAGGAGTTTGAGATCAGCCTGGCCAACATGGTGAATCCCCATCTCTATTTAAAATACAAAAATTAGCCAGGTGTGGTGACACATGTCTGTAATCCTAGCTACTCCCATGGCTGGAGCAGGAGAATTGCTTGAATCCGAAGGCAGAGGCAGTGGGCTGAAATTGAGCCACCGCACTCCGGCTTGGGCAAGGAGTGAGACTCAGTCTCAAAATAAATAAATAAACAAATAAAATCTATATATTTCTATAAACCAGTAGATTCCCAGAAAATTGATGGAAAGTATATTTAGTTAAATATTGGCTAAGTAGAATCCTTTATGGATTTGAAAAAGTCTAACGAGTATAACATAATCCATAAAATGAATAAGAGCTAAATATAAATCTTTAGTTGATTAGGGACTAGGAGATCTCCTTGATTGAGTCATAGAGCTAAGAATTAATATCATGGATTGGGGTTCAAACCTTGTGCACTGAAGTTAAATTACCTTGGCTCAAACCCGGTTCTGTCTATCCTAATTCTATTACCTTAGGCAAGTTGCTTAACTTCTGCTACTCAGTTTCTCACCTGTGAAATGGGACTAATTAGTGTAACCATTTCATAGGGTTGCTATGAGTACTCATTAATTTGATACATGTAGAGTGTTTTACAATGGTGTTTGGTAAGTGATAAACAATAAATGTAAGTTTCTACTATTATTATTATTTTGTTCTTGTAGCTGCTGCTATACACATGGGCTGCAATTATTCCACATTTTCCCTTGCTCCAAATTGCCTCTCTTACTGATTCCATTAACTACAACAATGAATCACATAACTTCAAACAGACATTTGCATCAGTTTTCCCATTTATGAATAGACTGCAGTGGCTATAAATGGTGGAGGCCTAGACTGGTGCATAAGTTGTCCAATTCTACCCCAAATGTTAAGAAGCAGCAGAAGTGCTCTGCTTATGCTCACCTGCAATGTGGTTTCCTGTGTCCATCTTCTAGTCTTTCAAGCTAGAAATAGTTCAGGCAAGCAACTGCTTTGAAAACATAAATTTGCCATAAATTCAAGCTTCATGTCTTATCTTCATTTAGCTCATCAGTGGAAGAATGCTGAAAATTTGAAACAATAAGATATACAGCCAACTTGGAGTCCCTGAGTCTGAGCATTTCAGACAAAGTTTTTGGTCCTTTGAACACGTACTCCAAAAACGAGTCTGGCTGTCATAGCCAGCTTCTGCAATGTAGTAGTGTATGCTCCACATCTGCCAAGAGTTTGAGCATGGGAAGGGTTCTGTGCCCTTTTTTCAGTTGATTTCTCTGCTCCATTATTGCTAACTTTAAAATATTCAGACCACTAATGTAATATGCAGCACCTGCAAATACTGTGAAATATTAGCGGGATGGTAATGAAAATTGACTGCAAATGTAATGACAACAGGTGAAATTATTCATGGCCTGCTCTTGGAGCAAACCTAAGATATAAACTCAATGGGCATAAATGGAGTAAGTTCATGACAAATATGAAAGTATCCCAAACTGCTAAAGTAATAAAAGTAAATATAATAAATCTTTCCTGCAAATATAATAAGGTCCCTAACTGTAAATGTAATAAAACCTATCAACAGCTGCAGTATGTTTGGAACATATTATATAGCCTTACAAAGAATTATACCCCCTGCTGGTACAGCCTCAACAATGTCATGCTTTGTCTTTTTCCAGTGAGTCCAAATCTAGCACACGACATGTTGCCCTGTGTATATTAAGTATGACAGAGCGTTAATAGAACCAGGTTTGAATTGAAAATGAAATGCTCAATCCAGATGTGCTCTTTGGCCATTCTGCAAGCTGAGCCAAAGGCTGTGGGTCTCCCACCAGGGGCTGAAATGCTGCCAGGAAAGCTAAGCATGGGAGGTGAGGAATTGATGAATTGCTGGATAACCTTTGTGTAGCTTGGATATGGTGTCTGAATCCGGAAAGTGAGCAGTACATATGACTAAGGGAATGGGGGGAGAGGGATTGGAGTGGGAAAAGAGTGTGGGGTGAAGATGTTCTGTAAAGATCATGTATGTGCCAGGCACAATGCCACATATTTCATACCTTCCCATCCTTCCTTCTTTTTTCCTTCTTTCTGCAATTCAGCAAAAATCTGTTGAATGCTTGCCAGTTTATAGCTACTAATTACATTCTAGGAATAAAGGAGTAAAAAATGAAGTAATCATTGCTGGACCCATAAGACCCTTACATCCTGTAGGAGAGTCAGAAAGTAAGCAGGAAATTCAAATACAATGCAATTAAAGCCATTACTCAGCAAGAGCTGAGGGTCTGGGACAGAAATCTGAGGAATATCAACATTTAAGAGATGGTCAGAGTTATATCAAATTTCTCTCTTCACATCCTCTCTCATATTCAGCCAGTTCCCTTTTTTATGTTATGTAAATTATATACAATACTAAAAACTGAGCAGAAATAGGTTACCAGAAATAGCAACAGGACATCATGACTATAAACAATAAATCTTGCAAATCTACAAACCCTATAGCCTCTTCTAAACTAAATGTACATTTTCTTCTAAAGTATTTTATTACAGGTTTCTCAGATATATACATATATATGTATAATCAAAAGTGAATTTATGACAACCATTGTTGCAATTTAACCACTTATACCCACCCTTTACAGCATGTCATAAAGTAACCAACATTAACACCTGGTTTATACGGTACCAGGTCTTATTTCTTCAGAGAAGCTTAAATATACACACATAAACTTTTTCCAGTTTTTCATATATGTGTTACTTTGCATCTTGCTTTACTCAATAATATGGATTACATATTAGGTCAATAAAAACACAGCTAACACATTAATTTAGCTGCATACCAAAGGCTAAAATAAATATTAAAGGCTGCATACTATTTCATGCTCTGATTTTTCTAGATTAACCAACATTTGAGATCTTTAGGTTTTTACTTTTATTTTTTATTGTTTACTTTTTGCAGGACCAAAAAAAGCAAAAAACAAAAACACACAAACCAAACTACTAAAACAATAATAACAAAAAATTTGCAATAGGCATTTTTGTACATATTGCTTTAAAAACATAAGGTTCAGGCCGGGAGCAGTGGCTCATGCCTATAATCCCAGCACTTTGGGAGGTCAAGGCGGGCATATCAATTTGAGGCCAAGTTCAAGACCAGCCTGGCCAACTTGAGAAACCCCATCTCTACTGAAAATACAAAAAATTAGCTGTGTGTAGTGGCACACACCTGTAGTCCTAGGTACTTGGGAGGCTGAGGCACCAGAATTGCTTGAGGCTGGGAGGCACCGTAGAGGTTACAGTGAGTTGAGATCACACAACTGCACTCCAGCCTGGGCAACAGAGGGAGACTCTGTCTCAAAAATAATAAATGAATTAAAAACATGAGCTTCAATTCTATAATAGTGAAAAGTGAAAGTGAAAATTTAAAGACTATGGGACTTTTATTTTGCAATAAGTATTGGCAGATTACTTTTCAAAATTCAGGAGCAACTCACATTCGAGATCATTATCCAGTTACTAGCACCAGGCTGTATTTTATTTTATATCTTTTGTAAAGAGAGATAAAACATGGTTTCTCATCGTTTTCCAACTTCTACCTGTCACTAAGGTTGCCATCTTTGTCTTTATTGGCTATTTGAATTTTGTATTCTATGAATTAATGAATTATCTGTTCATATAATTTTCTTTTTTCTTTTTTTTTTTTTTTTTTTTGCTCTGTTTCCAGGCTGGGGTGCAGTGGTATGATCTTGACTTACTGCAACCTCTGCCTTCTGGATTCAAATGATTCTCCTGCCTTTGCCTCCCAAGTATCTGGGACTACAGCCATGAGCTACCATGCCCAGCTAATTTTTGAATCTTTAGTAGAGATGGGTTTCACCATGTTGGCCAAGATGGTCTTGATCTCTTGACCTCATGATCCATTTGCTGGGATTACAGGCGTGAGCCACCATGCCCAGCCCATATAATTTTCTTAATTTACGTTTTTGGTTTTTTTCTATTCATCATGAAAGAGTCTTAATGTATATTTGAAATGGTAATTATTTACCTTACAATATCGTTTGCAAATACTTTATTTTGTTCTTTGACTTTGACTTTGTTAATGGAATTCTTTTTGTGTCTGCTTTCTTTTGTGACACCAGAGTTTCCTCTCACATTGGTGGGCCTACTCTTTCCCAAAAGAGCTACACCAGAGCTCCTAAATTTTTCTAATGTATACTTTCAAAATTATTTTAAATATATGTACAAAATTATAAAATATACATGCATATTAGCATTTATTATTCAAAAACTATTTTATATATTTATACAAATTATAATTATTTATATATGAGATAATTAACCTGTACATTAAAATTTTCTGTAAGAATTTTTTGTATTTGGTGTGTGCTTTGTTTTCTTATAAGTTGCTAAACACTTATTCTGGCTGTAAAATGAAGCACCATTTTGCTACCTCATTAAATTATAACTTCTCATATATTCAATAACACTTTAATTTGGATCAGTTTTGAAGTAATTATTCTAATCAATATGCCTCTACCTATGATATTGCCATAGCATTTTTATTACAATAGCTTTAATGTAAGTTTAATATTTGCTAAGGCAAATTTCCCACCAGTATTCCTTTTCTTTTCTCTTTTGGCCACAATCAAATTTTATTTTTCCATAAACTTTAATATGAATGTATCCAGTTTTAAAATAATTTTATATTCTAATTTGATTTATAACACATTTACTTTGTAAATATGGGAGGATTTACATTTTTGTAAATTATAATCTTATCAAAACAGATTTGATTGCATATTTCCATAAGTGTTTGTTGTTTTCTTCATGAGATTTTTCTCCATTTTTGATTTTAACTGGCCAATAGTGGAAATACTATTATACTAAAGTATCTATCAGTCTCTAATTTTAATGGTTTATCTTTTCGTTGTGTGCATGTGTTTTTCTGTACATATTGTTTTGTTTTAATTAAATTATTTTGATGATTATAATTACAAAATTTTATCACGTTAAGAGAAAAAAATTCTTGTCCAATGATCATATAGATTTATATACATATTTCATTTTTGACTTATTGTATTAACTAGCATTTTAAAATCATATAAAATCATGTTTTGCTCCTAATTTTAATGGAAATATTAAATTTAATTCTTTAGAATGATTTTTCCTCTTTGTTTGAATAGTATTTTGTCCACTAGTTTCCTTAGAATTTTTTGATAAACAAATGCCTGAATTGCATCAAATGTGTTTTTTTAATTCATAGCTATATTAATTAGTTTTTTCTTTTAAATAAATTGATTTGTTATATGCAAGTATTCATTCAGTATTTGAATAATATGGCTCAATTTTATTTATACTATACTGTCATTTTGTAATATGGAATTTAAATTCTAATTTTAAATTTAAAAATTGTGCATTATCATTAAAATGTGATCAGTGAAGCTTTTAAAACCTTTTTTATCCTGATAAATTTGGGCATTAAATTTCACTTGTTTCTAAAAATGAAATGGGGACTTTCAATCTTTTTTGATCTATGGAATTCTTTTATAGCCCTGGATTACTTGTTATTTAAAGATGATAAAAAATCATGTATAAAGAAATCCAAGGTAATTTCTTTTTAAACGGGAAGCATTTCATTTATACCACTATCTTTTTTGTAGTTTATGTCAGTTTAAGTTCTCTGCTTTCTTTAGCATCAATTTTGATCATTTATACATTGATAAGTAATCATTTCTTTTCATTTTTAAATAGTCCAATTTGTTATCCTTGTTTTGCACATGATATTTGCACATAAGTATTTTAAACCTAAAAATATAATGATATGTCTCCTTTCTGATTTCTCATAAGATGTATTTTTGTTTTCTTTTTTGTTTCCTTAATTACAATTTTATCAATTTTGTGAACCTTTTTTAAAAAATCAACCCACAGTGTTTTTAGAAATAATCTCTATAAATTATTTTTGTTTTCTATATTTTGATAATCTCATGTTTTTGTAAGTTACTTTCCTTTGATTTTTCAAGAACTGTAAACAATAGCTAAATTTTACAAGGACTATAAATTAGTAATGACCAAAATATATTCACAAATATTGTGGCCTCTCCTAATTCAAATATATATTCAGATAAATTTTTGTCTAGTTGCTCTAATTATGTGTTCATTATTTTATATTTATTGTTCCTTTATTGTTATTTTTAGTTATTTTTCAATTATATGTGTGTGTGAACCTCATCGTTTTCATATCTTATGGACAGTAACATACAAATTGGGTTAATTTTTCAGAGTCTAGATATTTATATTCCCCCACTCTTCTTGCACTTACTTATTTGCGAGTTAAAATTCCTCTCAATTAGCAGAAATAATATGTAGTATATTAATAACCAATATTGTCTAAATCTTTCTTCTCTAGTTTATTTCATTGAGCTATATTCCTAGATATGGTTGTAACAGACAAATCTTTAACAGCGTTCCCTCCATTTTCTATTTTTCACAGCCTTGTGCAGTTTCCTCCTTTTACCTGTAGTGGTGAAACTAGCCCAATTGTGCCATAGAATTGATGTCCACCATTTTTTTGATAAACGTAGACCTTGACTCTCCTGGTCTTAAAGCTTGAAACTTAAATTTGTCTTATCTGAGTTCCTTCCACAGGAAACTTGCCTTCAGGCCTCCCAGGTAGTATCAAGGAACTGAAACTCACCAGATCGCTGCATCCAGACAATTAGATGCCAGGCCTCTCACTCATCATGACTGCCTAACCAACCACTGGCTTCCTGTTAACCAGCTCCTCTTCCTTACCCTTCCCTAATTCCTGTTTTCCCACACATGGTTAATTTCTTCCCTGCTATATGAACCCCTACATTTAGCCAGTTTATGAGACAGATTTGAGATCGATCTGTTCTCCTTGGCCGCAGCACCGGAATAAAGTTTCCTTCCCCAGCAATACTCACTGTCTCAGTGATTTGCTTTCTGTGCAGTGAGCAGCAGGACTTAGACTGAACCCCTGGCATTTAGGTAACAGTGGTGGCCTGTGACTTTAAGGGGAGAATATGGCAAAGGTGATAGAATGTACGTGATTTTGTGTATATGATTATATTTACATAAGATTATAGTGTCTGTCTTACCAGTCTCTTTCTACTGGCTTTGAGGGAGCAAGAGGCTATGTTGGGAAGCCCTGTGTGGCAAGGGATTGTGGGTGGTATCTGGGAAGTGAGGGTAGTCTCCAGCCAACAACCAGCAAGAAACAGATGCCCCTAGTGTTACTACTGCAAAAAACTGAAATCTACAAACAACTCAAATGAACGTGGAAGTGAATCATTTCCATTCGAACCTGTGATATGACTTAATTCCTGACTGACACCCTGATTGCAGCCTGTGAATCCCTTCGAGAATCTAGTTAAGTCGTGCCCAGACTCCTGACGTACAAAACTGTGACACAAGAAATATGTGTTGTTATAAGCTGCTAAGCATTCAGAAGTACTGTCATGTATTAATAAAAATACAGGAGTATTATCAGGTCATATGGTAGTATCTCTCCAATATAGTGACACATTCTAAAACTTATCTCCAGAAAGACTGTCTGCATTAGGTACAATAAAAATATCAGAACTACTAAAAGTTATCTATTTAAATCATACCTTTTCATATGTTAAGTAATCATTTCAGATTTTAATTATTAAAATTTATTTTAAAATTTTAAAATAGCTCTTATTTTAAAATTTAATTAGTATATATGTACATAAATATATATGTATATATATTTACATATCTATGCAGTCATATATATGTGTGTATATATACACACACACACACACACACACACACACACACACACACACACATATATATGCAGTCTTTCCTCAGTAGCTGTGGGGAATTGGTTCTAGGACTCCCTGCAGACATGAAAACATCCATGGATATTTAAGTTTATTATAGAAAATAGTATAGTATTGATATCAATTTAAAAAACATTTTTGATCTGCAATTGCTTGAATCCACTAATGCAGAAACCATGGATATACAGGGTAAATATATATATATTCAAACATATAGTTGCTATTTAATGAGGCTAAAAAATTGTCAAGGTTTTATCTGCTATTTGTTTTATCACTGATGTGAACTGTCAGCCCCTGTCCTTTGCCTCTTGGCTGAGTGTGATAATTAAATTAATACATTTTTAAAAATCAGTTCTGAAATATTTTATAGTGCAAATGTTTGTCACAGTAGTCAAAAGATTTTCCTTCGTGTTATTTAGGCAATTTCTATATTATGAAAATACCTTCTTCGCTCTCAATTGTCCCTCTGGACATGCCCACTAAATATGGAAATCAAATTTTTAATGTAAAATGGCATTTTTGAGCACCGATTATATGCATTTCTGCATGACACAGGGTCCATGGATGACATGTTCATGAATCTCTAGCATTGTACACACTGACTGGCATATACTATTTGCTCAATAAATCATTATTAGATATAAAAAGCAATATTAGATACAAAAATCATATATAATTGAGTGATTAATAAGTGTAGAAGAGAAGAACCAACTTGAAAGTGAAGAGAATTCACGTAGAAATTGCTAAATTCATGGTCTACTAACGTGTTCTTTGCTTGGAGGGCTTGCCTGACACCACACCTCCATGTATTATTTTATATTGAAGTCTTAAAAGCACTTTCATTTGATCCTTTTCAAATCTTAGTGAACTTGGTAAACAGGTATATTTATCTAAACTTAAAAATCAGGGAGTTAAAATAACTTGTTCTGTGACAGAGAGGTATCATATGTCAGAATAGGAGCAAGAACCTGGACTTCTTGCTACGAATCCATTGCTCTTTTCATTATTCAAGCTATTTGAAACCGCTTATTTTATTGTATTTTCCTGTGCAGTGAAGTCTCTTGTACTGGTGTGTTACTGCTTATCTGTTCCATGTATTACGTTCTGTCTCTCCAACAAGATCATGAGTTTTGTTAGGGTAGGCACTTGGTCTTATATCTTTGTTCTATGTAACATGGAATTTTGCAGATCCTCAGTAAATAGCTATTGAAGATTAGATTAAATGGCATTTCATTTATGATTCATTTGTCCACACAGTCTCATCTTTGAACATCTCAACTCCCTTGTTCACCTTCAGGTACAGATATTACACAGCTAAATCTGGTGTTAGGCTATGCTAATGATGTGGAACATGAAAAGTACACTCTGTGAAGTCTTCAAATGACAGAACAGAAATGAATGGGTTATGCTTTGATTTATACAGTGCCTTTGGTTAGACCACACATGCTATCTTTCTAAGTACCTAGATTATAAAGCACAGGCATGAAAAATTCAGAGGCAGCTATACATCACTGGGGATGACTATACTCCCTTACCGGACCAGTTAAAGGAAAATATATCTGTCTATTATATTTCCTTATGCAGTAACCATGATGACTTTATGGAAAGTTACATTTCTTATATGATTTGGTTAAATATTACATTTCATTGTTTTCATAGTCATTCTTACAATGTTGTAAAAGTGAATCTTCATTTTTTTGACAATACATCTTTGTGAAAGAAACTAACATAGGGTTTTGGATCCTTCTGAGTGCTGGGGAATAAATACACATAATCCAGGGATCAAGGAAGATACCTTTACCTTTCATCATTTTCTATCCCAAATGTGTTTCAGCAGCATTATATATTATAGCCTTTTGAACCTTATTTCTAGCCTCTGCTAATTCTGCCTCTTTTATTTGGAATATTTTCTTTAGGGTACTTCCTTCTTATACTTGAAGTCTCATCATAGGATTTTAATCCCCATTGGAAGGCTTTCCAGCCCTCCTTTTTGCTCCTAGTATATTTTCTGTATATACCTTTAGCATGTCTTGTGTTAAAATTATTTCTTCATGTCTCTGTTTTTTCCACTAGATATATTCTTTTTGGAGGCTGTGGTAGTACCATTTTCATCATTATATCCAAAGCAGTTAGTACATAACTTACCACAACTGCCAATAATTCCTGAATTTAAAGGGGATAGTTAATTATTTAATAAAAGCTTGCTATAGACGTTGTGCAGACTAAACAGGAAAATGCATGTAAATAAATAAATGTTACTGGTGATAAAGAGGAAGTAACTTAAATGCACAACTAGCAGATAGGATAGAGAATATTTGGTGATTCCTTTAATATTATAAAGAAGAAGGAGGAGTCAAGTTTAACTTCATACTTTCTGATCTTGATAAATAGTGATGTGTGACGCCATTGTCCAAGATGAGGTGCCTAGATGGTTATGCATGTGCTGGGCTGCTGATTAGCGATGCCTGTGTGACATCTGAGAAAGTACAGGGTTTAGATGGAAATGCATCATTATCAGAGTTCAGTAATGTGATTTGCATTCATTTCTCATTCTGCCTGAAAAGTCCTTCCTCTCATTCTTCATTTTGGTAATTGCAGCCTGTTTTCAAAATTCAACCCGGGTACCCATCCTCTGGGGAGCCTTGCCTAACTTGTGAATTAGAGGCAAGTTCTTTCCTGTAAACACATCTTTCCTCTCTCTGGCATAGGACCCATCATATCACACTGTCTCAGAGGAGATTCTCAACACTTATTCATTTATTTTTCAATGAAGACTGATGGAATCAATAAAACTGATCTCTATAAAAAGAAAATAAATTGTTTAGTTCCACCACACCAAAAATTAGCCTTCACTGTAAAAATGGAAAGAAACAATATAACCCAACAACCCAGAAAGCACAGATCTTTATTAAGGCCAGATGGATTTTTTTTTTCTTTCTCAAATGAAGGCCTGCTATTGCAAACATTAGAGACTATATCATTTTACTTTTAATTTGTATTCCCAATTTCAGAATTACAAGAGTAAAATCATCTTCAGATGATGTTAAACTTAATTTGTTCTGCATTGATTTTCTTTTAAATAAGAGTTCCTACTTGGGGCTTCAATCAGTTGGTTGGAAGGAAATCCAGGACTCCAAAAACCACGTAAACCTTCTAACATCAAGAAACATGTTGGCCCTCACTTTAGGAAGCAACCCTTATAGAGAGAAAATGTCAAAAATAAAAGAAAAAAACCTCTTTAAAGTGACACTCAGTAACAGGCATTACCCAGTCTAGGCATGAAAATTTCACTGTCACACTCTCAGGTCTATCTGTATGGTTTCAACATCTTTTAATAACAGGCTAGGAGGCATTGTTCAGAAGACTTTAGGAAGAAAATTAAACTCTTATGAAAATTGGACAATCATTTAAACCATATACATTTGCCATCTAGCTGCATAGAGGTTTTTAGATATACTAACTATAAGTAGCACATTATAGGGATATGAGGTAAACATCCTTCTTTAAAAAAAAAAGTTCATTAAATATTTCTGGGTAATTGACTTCTCTGTAATGCTTTAGATTTATTTTCTTTTTTTTAGTTTTATGTATCCTATTGAGGGTGATTCTGACATTTAAATTTCATATTTAATGTAGCAGTCATAAGAATCCTATAATACATATCATATAATTCAAATATATCATATATTGCAGAGCCTAGCCCAAAGTATATTCAACAAATATTCTTTCCTATACATTTCTAAGACCTCTTTGATACAGAAGTGACTACTTTGTGAATGTGATAAAGTACTAACTTAGCTTTGTTAAGCATGTTTTCACATAGTATTTTTTTTTCCATTGTAGTACCGCTATACAGTGTAAGTGAGAACATTTAAGCTGTAGCCATCCTGGAGATCTATAAATCTGCCAGTTATCGATCCAGCCTTACAGAAAGGCACAGAAAGAGAGCCTAAATTGTGCTGAGCAGTGGATTTTTTAAAAACACAATTACATTTCTTTGACTAGGGGCTCTGGTACAGTAATTACTTTTCTTCAAAGAAACTTCTTAGCCCATCACAATGGCAACAGACCTAATAAAGCCAAATGGATCCCCAAAGTTATTGAAGCTGATCTTCCAGGTGATAGAAGCTATTTCCTTTACTGTGAAAAGGAGCACATCACTGGCCTTTATTTCCTTTTTATAAAATTCAAATGAAGTTCCATTTTGCTACCAAACCCTGCATGATCTGTCATCCCTGCATATTTTTAAGTACTTAAAAGTTATTTGATTTTCAAGTAAATTACCTATTGGATTTTAGTTTGTCATCGTTTAGGGGACTAAAAATGTCCCAGACTACCTCATCAATAGGATAAGATTGCAGACAAAATGTACAGTAATCTTTCCACCACATTGCTAGCGGAGGCAGTGTTGCAACTTGGAACCCCCAAATGCCCATACCTCTGTGTAGGGCCGTGGGCTCCACTTGCTATGGAGGCTAATGCTCGGAAAGGAACTCGACCTACTTGAGGTAAAAAGTTTGAAGTGTTTTTTCAGGTTTTTCAGGGCCAAAACTAGAGTGAAGTCAAGTGAGGTAATTAAGTAAGCTTGAGCATTTTAAAAGGCTTTGAACAATGAGAACACATGGACACAGCGAGGGGAGCATCACACACTGGAGTCTGTTGGGGGGAATAGGGGAGCGACAGTGTGGGATAGGGAGTTGCGGAGGAATAACATGGGGAGAAATGCCAGATACAAGTGATGGGGATGGAGACAGCAAACTACATTGCCATGTAAGTACCTATGCAACAGTCTTGTATGTTCTTTACATGTACCCCAGAACCTAAAATGCAATTAAAATATATATATATATGTGCCTCACTTTGCTTTTACCATTGTCTTCACCAGCTTGTCAAGTTTTTTCATGTGTGATTAAGGCAATCAACAGTCGGGCATTTCAATCCAAATGTCATCATAATGATATGGACAGGAGACAGAGAAACACTGGGTAGAAGAGGGCAGTTCCCTGGTAAAAATCCCACCCTCAACCCTGGAGACCCATGGCCCTAAATGGGAATAGGCATTTCTGGTTTTGTGCCCAAAAGGTAGCCCTTTTGGTCTGCCATGCCCCGCTGTCCTATACCCATATAAACCCCGAACCCCAGGCTTCAGGAGCAGACAAGCAGACAAGCAGACAAACAGAAGAATGGCAAAATGGCAGGGCAGAGAAAGAGAGAAGGGGAGGAATGTCTGAACATGGGATTAGATGGAGAGGAGTTTGGCCAGGGGAAAATAATCTTCCCAACCCAACCCCTTCCAGCTCCCCATCCATCTCACTGAGAACCACCTCCACTGCTCAGTAAAACCCTGCAATTCATCCTTCAAGTTCGTGTGTGACCCAATTCTTCCAGGACACTGGATAAGAACTCAGGATACAGAAAGCTGTCAAACTGGTACTCTGCCCTTGCAGAAAGGTAAAGTGTCCACTAAGCTGGTTAACACTCAAGTCATCCATGGATGGCAAGACTAAAATGGCACACTGTAATACATGCCAACTTGGGCTCCTGCACCTATCTGTCTGTGTGCTTCCCCCTCTCACAAGGGATTTGAACAGTGACAGTGACCAAACACACAAGCCACACCCCTGTTTTTTTTATAGTGAACATTTATGTGTTCTCTATAAATCAATTTTTGTCATAGTTACAAGCTCAATTTGACCTCCCTATAACACTATGACATAGGTACTAATAGTGTCTCCATTTTAAAAATGAGGAAACTGAGGCACAGAGAAATAAAGTAACTTGTCAAAAATCTCACAAAAAGTTTAAGAAAGAGCTAGATCACGCCTGTAATCCCAGCACTTTGGGAGGCCAAGGCGGGCGGATCACGAGGTCAAGAGATCAAGACCATCCTGGCCAAATGGTGAAACTCCGTCTCTACTAAAATACAGAAATTAGCTGGGCATGGTGGTGCACGCCTGTAGTCCCAGCTACTCGGAAGACTCAGCCAGGAGAATTGCTTGAACCCAGGAGGCAGAGGTTGCAGTAAGCCGAGATCGTGTCACTGCACTCCAGCTGGCACCTGGCGACAAAGCGAGACTGTCTCAAAAAAAAAAAAAAAAAAAGAAAGACATTTAAAACACAAACACAATAAATTTGAAGAGCTGGGATTCAAAGCCATATTGAAGGATTCATTGTCATTTTAGAAGAAACTCCAAAGCATCTTTTCAGGCAAGCTGGAGGCACAGAGTGACAGCCTAAAATCTGGGCTTGGTGCAGTATCATCTCAGGACTTCTCTTTGGCTCAGGATGTAACTAAAAGAAATTGGAAAGACTATTCTGAAGAAGGTAGAACTGGGACTGTATTAAATTATTAGGGCTTTCATAACAAAACACCACAGGTTGAGGGCTTAAACAGCATACCTTTAATGTTGTACAGTTCTGGTAGCTGGAAGTTCAAGAGCATGGTGTTGTGAGGTTTGGTTTCACCTGAGGCCTCTCCTTAACTCATCAACAAGCGCTTCTCATTGTAACTTTACATGGTCTTTCCTCTTTGTGTGTGCACCTCTGATGTCTCCTCTTCTTATAAAGACACTGGTGGTATTGGTTAAGAGCTCAACCCTTATTAGTTTGCTTCACTTTAATTACCTCTTTAAGGCCCTATCTATAAATACAGTTACATTGGAAATTAAGGCATCAACCTATGAATTTGAAGAAGGATACAATTCAATCCAAAGCAGGTACATAGAGGCAAGACGATTTATATTACCCAAAGGATAAATGTTAGTCAGCATGGGCAAGGATCAGATGCAGTAACAAACAATCTTCAAATCTTAGTGAATTAATGCACTAACCATTTATTTCTTGTTCATGCTATAGGCATAGTCTGGCTTAGCAGTGACTCTGTTCATGTATTCTGGGACCCAGGATTTCAGAGACATATCTTGACACATGCTTCCACCAATGTACAGAATGGTAAAAGGAAAATTGGACAATTGTTTACTGGTTTAAAGCTTTCAGCTTCCTTTAATATTTCAACAGCCAAAAAAAAAAAAAATCACATAGCTACATTTAAACTGCAAAGAGGTAAAAGTAAAATCTTACTACTGTATGCCTTAAGGGATCATACAGATACTTGCTAGAAAGAGAAAGAAGTATCAGATCATCAGCAAAATATCTGTTATTGTCTTGGTGGACTGGGAGTGAGGGGACTACTTTAAGGATGTAGGCTGTTTCAAATATTTTTAATTTTTTTCCTTTGGTTTGATTTTGGTTTTGGTTTAGAGGAGTAGTTTATTTACTTTGTATGCAAGATATTTAGCATTTCTGGCCATGCCCAATAAAAGACATTAGCTCCTCCCTGCCTCTTAATGATAACTAAAGACATCACACACCACCAAATTATCAGAAACCATTGAGGGAGGGAGTTGCGGGTTGGATGAACCTACAACTGGGATACAGCATATTAATTTAGTAATGTTCACTGAAACCTAAGGCTCACTTCTCAATCCCAGGCCCCACATCTGTTTGTTGGTCAGAGAAACACAAAATTATCTTACAAAGCTTGCTCATGTTTTCATCACGAGAAATAGGGATGAGGTGATGGAGTCATACTCCCCACCAAAAGTAAAGCACTAGAATATAAATAATTCTGTAAGAAACATGAAATCAGGTAAATCAATGGGAAAAGAGAGAGAATATACACCAAAGGAAACAAAGTAGGGTCTGGTATTGTCCTGATAGCTGCAGAATTTCCAAAGAGAATTTTGCTAAAATGCCTGTAGCATTTGAACTTAAGAAGCAAACCTAAATATTAATTGCAACAAATCATAAATACCATAATTTGCAGAAACCATGTGGAAATACTCAGCTGAGTGTGTTATGGTTTGCAAACATAAAGACGGAAACATATTGGTCTTGCTGACTAAGGCCAACACCACCACTAGTGAAATACACTACTTTTAATACCTCATTTCACTGTTGTTTTGCAGCAGTAAAACACATTTGTAATTATGTAGCTTCAAGCATTTCTTATGGAAAATTACTTTTCCTTAACATAATGACCTTTTAAGTTGTGGTAATGCTTCATTTTAATTCCAAAACTATTTATACCACTTACAGTTAGTGCCATATGATTTAGAGCTATTTTATGGCCCTCTTGTTCATTACTATTTTGTTGCATAAATATTTCCTTTTTAATATTATTTCTTAAATGCTAGTATAAGTATGGCAAAGGAGAAAGCAAAATTAATATTGTTTCTGTTTCTATATATTTTAAAAGGCAAAAAGAACAGAAATTCAGAAGATATTTTTTAAATAAAGAATATTTAGGTAGTTTAAAAATTAATACGTTAAACACCAACACCAACATCTTTTTTATATAAAATCAATAATCAGATAAGAATTTAATGAAAGAAAAACTCTCATACATGATAACAACAAAAAAGATGAACTCTCTAGAATAGATTTAACCATAAATATGCATGATTTATATGACAATACATTTTTCTAAAATTCTTTTGAGAGGCACAAATGAAGTTTTAAGTAATTGAATACTCTTGTATTACAATTTAATACTGTATAAGTTTTAAGTTTCATAAAATTCATCTATAAATTCAGTGCAATACCAATTAAAACAATAGATTTCACTGAAAATAAATAGGGAATGATATCCAAAAAATTATGAAAATAAAATTTTAAAAATAAGAACAATGTATCAGACAAACTATGGAAGTTTGTTATAAAAATATAATAATTAATGTGGTTTTCTAATGGATGAGTATATCAATCAGGATGGATTAGGATATGCTGTAGTAACAAAGAGATTCAACACATTTGTGGCTACAACAGAGGTTAGTTTTTTGCTCATTCTACAGTCAGTTGAAGGTCACCTCTGAGCTCTGTCCATAAGTCCTGAGTCTAATATGCAGGGTGATGAAACAATATCATCTTGACCACTGCAGACTACCATGGCAGTTGAAGAGTGTGCATGTATTTTGCATTAATATTGAAATGTTTCAATACCTATCACTTCTGTTCACAACTCATTGGTCAGAAATGCTCCCATCTAATTACAAAGGGGTCTGGGAAATGGAATCTCACCAGGTACCTGGAAGACAGCCAGCCAGACATATTTGGTGGTCAACAGTAATGAATAACACAATCTGATATAAGCAGATCAAGAAAGCAGGCAGTGGTATCCAAACAGGAAATATGAGAATAAAGATTCTTATAATGTTTGAAATACAATATTGATATTTTGTGTTTGTGTGTGTAGGAGGGGGTTGTGAATGTTTTACAAAAAAGCTAATTATTTATTATAGAAAGATTTACCTTTTTACCTTGTACCCACAATATGATTGGTGCTGTTACAGGTTCCAAGAATATGACAGAGTACAAAACAAACAAAAATTCCTATCTTTACTTGACTTACTAAAGACACAAATCTGAAGAATACATGATCGGTGCCCTTGTGGACTATAAGCTGTCCACAAAACTGTGGATGTTATTGAGAACATATATAATCTCCTTATACATTTTCAAATTACATGTGCACCACCTTTGCAAGTAGACTGAGTACTTGTTTTAATTCTTCATTTCCCTCTAGGTCTTCATATTTTTGAGGGACTTGGAACACATATGATATCCTAAAATAAGACATTTAAAGATTGAGGAAGCCACAGAGGCAAGATGCTTACTCTGACCTTTTCCCATTTTTCAGCATGAAGTAAGGTCATAAAGAAATACTCTGACCTACCTTGTCTGAAAATAGGTCACAAGATCCTCATTCCAGAGGGGTCCTGCCCCATATTTTGGGAGGAAAAGCATGCCACATAGAGCAGCCAAGAAGAATCCGAACAGAACTTTCTGAGTTTTCTCTGATTTATTACCACTAATTCAAACCCTTTTCGTCCAATCATATTTCTCCACAACTGTCCTCTTCTTTTGTCAGACTTAGCATAAAAATAAACAATTTTCCCTGGGTCATCATTTCTGCAGGCTCTGACGCCATGCAAAACTTTGATGAAATAAATTTGTTAAGCTTTGCTACTGTTATTCTGTATTTTGTTACATGGGTGTCAGCCTTGGTCTTTGTGATAAGTGAAGAAAAGTCAGTAGTTTTCTCTCCTATAATGTACAGTTTTAGTTTATTCTCAAGAAACTTTCAAAACACTGAAATTTGTGCCTTTTTTACTGGTTAGCTTTTGCTTTTGAGGCCACAGTCTATATAAAAATGTTTCTAATTATTTTAATTTCAAAAAAGTTTATTATCTTACACAAAATTATATATATTAATAGATACAAACACTAAAGTCAACCAGAAAGAATAACATAATTCCTTGTAATCTACCACCTATAGATGTTCATGTCAACATATTGATGTGCTTTTATTCATTTTATTATATAATAACTAGCTTTTGAGACAGCCACATGTAAAGGGGTTCCTGGAAAATCTCCAGGTGGCCTATGCACTGGGAGGTGTGCGCAGTGGGTTGGAGCCGTGAGAAGTTGGCACCCTTTCCAGTGGGGAGGATCCTGGCCTCTCTCTCCTGTTACAGGTGGTGACTGTGATTCAATCCGTGAGGTGGGAAGTGCACTAGCAGGACTCTGGCTGGGCAAAGGGTCTCTGCTTCCCTTCCCCTCCCTTCCCCTCCCCTCCCCTCCCCTCCCCTCCCCTTCACTTCCTTTCTCTTTGCTTTCTTTCTCTTTTGCTTTCTTTCTTTCACCTTTCTGACCAATAAATTCCATTTTTTTTTCTAACTCTTCAAAGTCTGTGAGCCTAATCTCTCATGGCTGTCTGACAATAACCTGGCTTTTAGCTGAACTAAGGAAAATGTCCTACATCACTATGTTTTTAAGTTTGAAACAACCTAATAAATAAACTTATGACTGCCTTTCATCTTAACATCAAGTAATTTTTATAACCCGTCTATGTTTTTGCTATATATTTTTCCATTATGTTCTTCTACTGCATAGATTTTTCTTAGCAGTTTTAGATTCCAAGTTAAATTGAGCAGAAATTATGAAGATTTTATTATACCCAAAACCCCAGCACGCACAGTTTCCCTTACTATCAACATCTCCCACCAGAGTGGTACATTTGTTACAATTGATGAACCTACACTGACCCATCATTACCACTTAAAATCCATAGTTTTTATTAGAGTTTGCTCTTGGTATTATACATATGATGGGTTTTAACAAATGTATAATGACATGCATCAACCATGATAATATCATGCAGAATAGCTTTTCTTCCCCCCAAATTATTTGAGCTCCATTTGTTCATCTCTCCACTTACCAGCATCCCAGGCCTCAGCAGTCACTGAATTTTTTACTGTTTCCATAGTTTTGCAGATTTAATTTGGTGCCTTCTCTATTTATAAGAGATTGTTTTGATTTAGAGTAATCCTTCTCTTCCTGGTATGTAGAGAGAAACACATTTACAAATGGAGATTTCGTTATAAATATAAATGCCCTTACAAAAGAGTAGCTTACACTCTGTTTACAGAACCTCTCCCATGTGTGCTATTTCACAAAATTATCAGCTCAAAATAATCCTTCTGCCAAAAAGGCATATTTTGGGGTGACATATTCTAGTCTCCCACAGTGTATTTATCTAGTCTCCTATATTTATTTATATTTCTGGGCTTTCTATTCTGTTACATTGGTCTTTTTCAGTTCTTTCACCAATACCATGCTCTCTTCATTACCATAGTTTTATAGTAGGTCTAGAAAGCAATGAACTTGTGTATATTAATGTCGTCTTATGGTATGTATCCCTAAAACGTTCATGTATTGGAAACTTAATTGCCATTTTAACAGTATTAAGAAGTGTGGTGGACTTTATGAAGTAATTAGGCCATGGAAGTCCACCCCTTATGAATGGAATAATGTCTTTATTGTAGGAGGTGATTAGTTATCTTAGGAGTGCAGTCCTGATAATAGCATGAGATTGGCTCCATCTTCTTTTTCTGTCTCCCATGAACTTACTTCTGCCTTTCATCTTCTGCCATAGAATGACCTTTAACAGATGCCAGAACCATCTTGTTGAATTTCCCAGCCTCCAAAATCATGAGCCAAATAAACTTCTATTATTTGAGAATTACTCAGTTTGTAGTATTCAATTATAGCAACAGTAAATGGGACAGAAAATTGGTATCAAGTGGTGAGGTTGTCACTATAACAGATACCTGAAAACATGGAAATGGCTTTGGAATTGGGTAAGAGGTAGAAGCCGGAAGAATTGGAAGGAGCAGGCTAGAAAACGCTTGTATTGTCATAAATGATGCATTAAGTGAAAATCTGGTGAGCACCCAGAAGAGAAGACAGGAAATTCTTAAACTTCTTTAAAGTTACTTAAATAGTCATGACCAGAATGCTAGTAAAAGTATAGAGAGTAAAGACCATTCTGATGAAGGCTCATATGAAATGGGAACAAGAAATTAGAACTGGATTGAAGACCATTCTTGTTATGAAGTAGCATAAAACAGCTCAAATTTTTCATGTCCAATGACTTTGTGGAATGCAGAACTTCAGAGGGATGAACTAGAATACTTGGAAGAAATACCTAAACAGCAAACTATTCAGGCTGCCATATGCTTACTTTTAACTACATACAATGAGATGCAAGAGGAAAGGATTGACTTAAAGATAGAATGTATAATTAAAAGGAAAACTGAGTGGAAAGACAATAAAAAATGTGAAGTTCGGTCATGTAAAAAGTACAAAAGTGTATTCAGGAGACAATACTAAGTGTGTGGCCAAGCACCCAATTCCTAAAGATAATACCATGGATAGAAGCATGCCCAGTGCTATTTCTCAAGACAATGAAACAAAGACCGTGAAGACATTTCAGAGATATTTTAGTCTTCCTTTCTTGTTAGAGACCAGAGCTCTAGGAGTACAGAATGTTCTGGGAGGAAAATCCTAAAGTGCTCATCATAGACTTACTACCTAGGGCTGCCCACAGACTTTGCTCCCCATATTCTGATATAGCACTGCCTGTCCACCCCTGCCATGGCTTAAGCAGACCCAGGTGTGACTCAACCCACCACTCTGGAAGGTACAAGCTACACATTTTGGCAGCATCAACATGATGCTAAGTCTGCAGACTCACAGAACGCAACTGTGGGGCCATGGCTTACTCCACCTAGATTTCAAAGGACGATGTGGACAGCTTGGGGGTCCAGGAAGAGTCTTGCCACAAGGGTGAAGTGACCACAGAAAGCTCCAACTAGGGCAATGATAAACAGAAATATGAGGTTGGAGCTTCCACAGTGTTCCCACAAGGACAATGCCTGGTGGAGCCATGGGAGAGGGCCTGCCACTGAGACCACAGCATATTAAAACTACCAGCATGCAACACCAGTCTGGGAGCTGAGTTTAGCAAAGGCATGAGAGACGGGCTCTTCCTAGGGCTTTAGGAGCCCTAACATTGTCCCAAATTATCCAGGGAGGGACATAGAGTCAAGAAAGATTATTCAAGAGCATTAAGATTTAATATTTGCCATGCTGAGTTTTGGATTTACTTAGGAACAGTTATCCACCTTTTTTTTTTTTTTTTTTAAATTTTACCTACTGCTCTCTTTTGGAATGGGAATGTCTGTCCTATGTCTGCTCACCACTGTATTTTAAAATAGATAATTTGTTTTTATTTCACAGGCTCCCAGCTGGAGGGAATTTGCCACAGAATGAATCATGCTGTAATCTCACCCATAACTCATTCAGATGAGACCCTGGAATTGAACTTTTGAATTGATGCTGAATGAATTGATGTATTTTGTATGTAAAGAAGACCTGAGTATTGGGGGTAGGGGTGGAATACTATGGTTTGAATGTACCCTCTAAAAGTTAATATGTTGGAAATTTAATTGCTATTGTAAAAACACTAAGAGATGGAGACTTTAAGAGGTAATTAGGCCATGACGTCCCTGCCCCTATAAAGGGATTAATGTACAGAAGTTATACTGGAAGTGGGTTGCTTATTGTGGAAGAGGGCTCCTGATAAAAGGATGAGTTTGTCTCCACTTTCTCTCTCTATCTCATGTGCTCACTTTTACCTTCTGGACTTCTGCCATGGGATAATGCAAAACAAAACAAAAAGGCCCTGGAAAGATGCTGATATCTGGGTATTAGACTTCTCAGCCTCCAGAATGATGAGAAGTTGTTATTTTCTTATTCATAGGCTACCCAGTCTGTGGTATTGTATTAGTCTATTCTCACATTGCTAATAAAGATATACCCAAGACTGGGTAATTTATAAAGGAAAGAGATTTAACTGACTCACAGTTCCACATGGCTGGGGAGACCTCACAATCGTGGCAGAAGGCAAATGAGGAGTAAAGTTGTGTCTTAAATGGCAGCAGGCAGGAGAACTTGTGCAGGGGAACTCCCATTTATAAAACCATCAGATCGCATGAGACTTATTCACTACCATGAGAACAGCATGAAGAAAACTACCCCCATGATTTAATTATCTTCACCTGGCCCCACCCTTGACATCTGGGGATTATTACAATTCATGTTAAGATTTGGGTGGGGACACAGCCAAACCACATTATCTCACCACAGCCCCTTCCAAATCTCATGTACTCACATTTTAAAACACAATCATGCCCTTCCAATAATTCCTCCAAGTCTCAACTTATTCTAGCATTCACTCAAAAGTCCAAGTCCAAAGTCTCATCTGAGACAAAGCAAGTCTCTGTTGCCTATGAGCCTGTAAAATCAAAGGCAAATTGGTTACTTCCTAGATATAATGGAGTCACAGGTTTTAAGTAAATACAACCATTCCAAATGGGAGAAATTGGCCAAAATAAAAGGGCTACAGGCCTCATGAAAGTCTGAAATCCAGCAGGGCAATCAAATCTTAAAAGCTCCAGAATGATCTCCTTTGACTCCACGTCTCACATCTAGGTCATGTTGATACAAGAAGTGGGCTCCCAAGGCCTTGGGCAGCTCTGCCCCTGTGGCTTTGCAGGGTATAGCTCCCTCCTGCTGCTTTCATGGGCTAGCATTGAGTGAGGCTTTTTCAGGTGCACAGTGCAAGCTGTTGGTGGATCTACCATTCTAAGGTCTAAAGGACCATGGCCCTTTTCTCACAGCTCCATTAGGCAGCACCCCAGTGAGGACTCTCTGTGGGGTCTCCCATCCCACATTTCTCTTCCACACTGCCCTAGCAGAGGTTCTCCATGAGGGCTCTGCCCCTGCAGCTCACCTCTGCCTGGACATCCAGGTTTATCCATACATCCTCTGAAATGCAGGCACAGATTCCCAAACCTCAGTTCTTCTGTGCACCTGCAGGCCCAACACCACATGGACACTGCCAAGGCATGGGGCTTGCACCCATCCTCTGAAGCCATGGCCCAAAATGTACCTTTGCCCCTTTTAGCCATGGCTGGAGCAGCTGGCACACAGGGCAGCAAATCCTTAGGCTGCACACAGTTGAGATGGTGCCTGGGCCCAGCATGTAAAACCATTTTTTCCTCTTAGGCTTCCAGCCCTGTGATGAAAGGGACTGCTGTGAAGACATCTGACATACCCTGGAGAAATTTTTCTCATTCCCTTGGCGATTAACATTTGGTTCCTTGTTACTTATGCAAAATTCTGCAGTAGGCTTTAATTTCTCCTCAGAAAATGGGTTTTTCTTTTCTATCATTTCATCAGGCTGCAAATTTTCTCAAGTTTTATGCTCTGCTTCCCTTTTAAACATAAGTTCCCATTCCAAAACACATCTTTGTGAATACATAAAACTGAATGTTTTTCATAGCGCTCAAGTCACATATTGAATGCTCTACTGCTTAATTTTTTTTCTTTTCTGCTAGATGCTCTAAATCATCTCTCTCAAGTTCAAAGTTCCACAAATCTCTAGGGACAGGAAAAAATAATACCAGTCTTTTTGCTAAGACATAGCAAGAGTCACCTTTATTCTAGTTCTCAATAAGTTCCTCATCTCCATCTGAGAAAACATCAACCTGGACTTCATTGTTTATATCATTGTTAGCATTTTTGTCAAAGCCATTCAACAAGTTTCTAAGAAGTTCCAAACTTTCCCACATCTTCCTGTTCTTTTCTAAGCCCTCCAAACTGTTCCAACCTCTGCCTGTTACCCAGTTCCAAAGTTGCTTCCACATTTTCAGGCATCTTTATGCAGTACCCCATTTACTCTATTAATCTGTTTTCATACTGCTAATAAAGACATACCCACAAATGGGTAATTTATAAAGTAAAGAGGTTTAATTGCTTCACAGTTTTACATAGCTGGGGAGGCCTCACAATCATAGTGGAAGGTGAATGAGGAGCAAATTCACTTCTTACGTGGTGGCAGGCAAAAGAACTCGTGCAAGGTAACTCTCATTTTAAAGCCATCAGATCTCATGAGACTTATTCACTACTTTGAGAATGATATGGGTAAAACCACCCCCAAGATTCAATTATCTCTACCTGTTTGCACCTTGACATATGGGGATTATACAACTCAAGTTGAGATTTGGGTGGGGACACAGCCAAACCACATTGAGCATTTTGTTACAGCAGCAAGCATAAAATGGACTAACACACTTGCATCCTGCAACCTTGCCATATTCATTTACTAGTTCCAGAAGTCATAGCTGGCTTTTTTAAAATGTATGTTTTATTTTCTTGGTTTTCTCAGAATTACTAGAATTCTGACTATTGCTTTCATTTAAAATTTGATATCAGGGATGTTTAAAAATCATATTAGATATTCTAATTTACTAATTCCTGTTTTCATCTTTAAAAACATTTTTCTTCCATACTGTTTCCTTATGTTTGTTTTATGTTACTTTTATCTAAAGTTTCCTTTGAATAACTACTTCATATATTCCTATTTTTCTTTCTTTAATTACAAAAACTTTTGTGCTACTAAATTTATATTTATGCTCTGACCTAAAAATAAAATTCTAAGCTCCCCAATTGTCTGAATGGACTGTCTCTTGGAGAAGGGGACCCCAAAGTAACCTTGAATATGGAGTACTCAGCCCTGATGGGATAAGAGGTTAAAAATATCCCCTCTCTTGCTAACCACAATTCAGCTTTCTTCCATAAGAGCTAAACAGAAACCAATATGATCAAAAGTCTCCACCACTTATATCAACAAACTACCAGACATTACCTCTTCTATTTTGCCTGGTCACCTACCAGGTGACCATAGAGTAGTTCTGGTCAGTCTAAGAGAATGTGCAGTAAGGGTTTTTTTGTCCTCCACTTCACTTTTTGACATCAGAGTGTCTAAAGCTTTACTGTCACTTTATGGTAACAGTGTCACGTTTTTGTTCATTGGTTTCATGAAGGGTCATGAAGCTCAATTGTGCATGTGTATGTTTGTCCTTTCATGAATATTCGTGACTCCTCCTATATTTGGTCACCTTGCAAAAATTCCTCGTTCCTTTGCCCCTCCCTTGCTGGAGGCTATACTTCTCAGTCTGTCAGAATGACCACACTGCAGGCCGAAACGCTTTATTAGAAATAAAATTCTCCTTTCCAAAAGTATGAACCTCATCGTTCTTCAGTTGACAATATGTATCTTATGCCTAGAGTATAATAAGTGACAGGCTCTGAAGTCATATGACTGAAGAATTTACTAGCTCTGAGACACTGGGAATGTAAAATGAGAATAATGATAGTATCTTCCATACAAGATGGTTGTACTGATTAAATGAAACAACCAATGGAAAAGAATTCATAAGTATTTGTTTTCCATAATTTTTTATTTTAATTTTTAAAAGTATTTATTTTTTTATAATTTTAGTAAAACAAAAAGGTACTTAATTTTTAACTAGTATTTATATATATTTGGAGAGATATTTTTGAATACATATTTATTTAGGTTCAAAATTTAAGAGGCCTCTGTTAAAACATATTTATAAATTATTTTATTGAAATTATCTATCATTGTTTTTATTTTCTAATCTGACAGTAAGTAAGAAATTATATAGATAGCTTATATAAAGTAAATTATTTTATAAGGTGTGAATTTCTTCCAGTTTAATCATGGTATTTTTAACACTTTTTTTTCATATTTATATGCTATGCAATTTATGAGACATATTTACGACTTACAGTTTCATTATGGAGTAGGGAACTCAATTATTGTATGAAGCACAGTTAGTTCCATTTGTTTACATATTAACTACAGCTGCTTTCACATTACAATGCCAAAGTTTGGTAGTTGAAAAAGACAACTGTCCACAAAACCTAAAATACTTACTTTCTTTGCCTTCACAGGACATACGTTTGGCTATCCTGTATTTAAGCTTTTGGAGACATTAAGTATTTAGCATTTTCTGTGTGACATACTGCATTTTTTATCTTTCTTAACTAAGAGAGCATGCTTTTTTATGGGGTAAAATTTGTAGGCTTAGGTGAAGCCAGGAATGGTAAGAGACAAAGTAGAGGATTACAGAAAGGCAATTAGAATAAAAGACAATTAGAGTAAAAAGGCCACCATGGAACTTTTTATTCTAGTTGTAACTTTTCTCACAAAGCTCCCAGTAGCAGTGGTCCCACTTCTGTAATATGTCTGATTACTGTATGTATCAGAAAAGGGCTGACTGGTCTTTTTCATTTAGATAATCTTCTCAGGAATAAAAGGTCTTTTAAATATTTTAGAAAGAGGTACTTATCCTGTTAGAGTGATTTCATCATGTTGTTTTTTAAAGACAAGTTGAAGGAGGGGAACTATTGATAGAACTTCTAAAATGTTTTAAAATTAATTTTAATATTCATAGAAATTTTAGGATAATTTTAAATTATAAGCTACAATGCTATGAAAAAAATGATGAAAAATGATGAACAGGTCATACAAACTACTTTTATTGGGCTCCCCTCACAAAAAAAAATTGAAGATTTTCTCAGACTGGTTCCTATTCTGGTGATGTTTTTCTCTTTCTACCAAAATGCTGATTTTGAAATATCACCAGTGTTGTATATCCATTTATTTAAAGAGGCTTTGAAAGATTTTTTTAAATGTTAAGAAAGAGTTGATTAGAAATAACTTTAATTTACAAAATAAATATGTAGAATATAGCAATTTCAAGATACTCGGGGACATGACATTCAATTAAAGACAAAAAGAAGAATCAAATAACCACAGTCAAGCAACATGTACTTAAGGAATGAAACATAGTATTTACTAGAGAAAAGACATGCTTCTTGTAACCTAGTTGCTTAAAATCTCTATGCAAAGTCCAAGAACTTATTATCTCTGATCATTTAGGCACTAAATCACATCCAGTCTTATTGCATTATTGATCTGCCATTGTCCATGCAGTCTAACTCCAGGCTCATTCACTATTGATGAGTGAACATCTTGCTTTAAGAGCTAGTTTCAAATTCCTTAAGACAAGAGGTCAAGATTTTTATATGGACAAATTCTCCAGTCATGAAATGTAATTGAATATGAAATAGAATTTAGAAGACCTGATATTTTTCTGGATATGAAAGAGAATTTAGAAGACCTGATATTTTTCCTTTTAGTCCTCTGTACTTGTTTAAGTTATATAACCTCTCCGTGCTGGTTTCCTTGTGCAACAGAGATACGTCAATGAGAAAGAAAGATTCCTTCCTTCATGGAGTTTACATTCTAGTGGAAAAGTTAGATGATATATGAATACACAAATAGACAAAATTTTCATAAGCAATGATAAAGAGCTATGGAAAACAAAAAACATATATAAACAGAAGCAATAGTGTGATAACCATAGTGATAATGAGGCAGAGAGGCAACTTCAGAATGAGTGTTCAAAAGTTGATATCCAGTTAATGAAAAGGAGACAGCCTCAAGGAAAAGAGAGAAAAACATATCTGAGACTCAATAAATAATAAGTATGAAGGTTCTGATGCAGGAACCAGCTCTGCCTGCTCCAGAATAGGCCCATATTTGTCCATGGTCTGAGCTCAGTTAGCAAGGGCAGAGAGCAACTGTTGGACACAAAGATGGAGAACTGCTCAGGAGGGCACTGGAAAGTTTTAAACCAGAAAGGAAAAATGATCCTCCAGTTCAGAAGCTATTGTTACGAGTTTTGGTTAGAAATAAAGGTGGCGTGAATGTCAAATATTTTTGCAGGTTTTGGGCAATGTATGTGGATGTAGGATTTGTTTTAGAAAAAGAACTTTGTAAATCTTACTACATTGTGAAAATTTAATGTATTATGACTATAGTTACTCATTCAATATTTTAAATAAATCCATCTTAGAAATTACTTTCAACTTTTTATTCTTTTTTTAATATTAACTCACCTCCAAACACATTTCTATGCTACTATAGCTATCTTTGTTTCCTTTGTCCTTTTTCAACACAACAAACTAGATTCTGATAAAAATAATACCCATGTGCTTAGTTGCTACTTGATAAATATTTGCTATATTAATGACTGCATAAATAAAACATGGCAGGCTTATTACAAGGCTATTGGGTCAAGAAAATATTTGAATGAATGAAGCACAGATTGAAAGGGTTTATTGCCACCAGTTAAAGTCAGTCAACAGTCTCCTCATTTCAGGATGGGAATTTTATAATGTCACTGACCCTGGGATATCTGTTTACATGAAACTTCTTGGCAGCAATAGTTCAGTCTGGTAGCATAAAAATAATGTATATAAATGGGCTTTGGAAAGAACAAAGCTTTGTGTCAATAATTGTAAGAATTGCTCCCATTTATTTTCTGACCCCTCTGTGTCAGATCTTATACTAGGCATTTTTACATGTATTGCCTTGTTTTATTCTCATAAAAATCATGAAGGATAAATTTTATCCCTTTTTTTAAATTTGAGGGATTATTATTCAGAAATGTTATTTGACATCTGGATGAAAATGAATCTTTCAAACCTGGTCCAATTATACTATTGCATCAAGGAAGGGAGATATTATCTTGATTTAGAAATAAACATTAACACAGAAATATCTAGCAAACTATTAATTTCTTTGAAGAGTATCTTAGAAATTATGCTACATATGTTCCTAAAATAAGCATAGAATTATAGATTGTAGAGATTTAGAGCTAGATCTGTAAGGAACCAGATGCTTCTTCATATATAATTTCTTGCCTGACTTTCACATGCTCAAGGTCACAGAAAAGCAAAGCTAGGATTCAAATCCAATTTGGTGCTCTTCAGACCATAGCATACTGGCTGAGAATTTGACATTTTGTTCATCTCTATGTTTATAAGAAGGCAAGATAAAAGACCCAGAGTAATCTATGAAAGGGCTCATTTTGCCATTGGTGAAAAAAGAAATTGTGATTTACTTGAACGAAAAAGATGACTTAATAAAAGTAACAAATAGCCTTGGCTTTAAAATACAGTATGCCCTCCAAAAATGCCTGAAAATAATGAAACAAGAGCGCTTAGCACCATCATAAGAATGTGCTCCAATGTAGAGAAATATAGAGGTGAAATGGAAGCTGTGAAATGTCAAAGGTAAACTTGGCCAATGTCAGCAGTGTCAGCTGCAGAAAACTCTGGAATGAATGACAGAGAAAGCAGGAGGATGTAGTAAAAACAAAAAGATCACTGCATTTAACATTCTACAGATTTCTCAGCTGAAGATGAATTTTCGTCTCTCCGAAGCTTTCAGCTCAATTTGGCCTCCAAGTGACAGTATTATTCTCCCACCACCGCACCCCCACACTGTGACCTCTGAGTGGAAAGGGATACCTACAGACATAAGCCTGAGGAAGTCAGGTCTCTATGCTCAAGGACAATCTCTCTTGCATAAACAATGGAAGTGCTTTCTCTGATCCCACCCATTACAATAAACTCAGAATACCCTTTACCCCCACCAAATACCTCAAAAATGACTAATTTCTATGCCTTGTATTTAAGACAATTGATTTCTCAGAAAGAATGTGGATACATTGGGCATCAATCAGAGTTTTCTTTAAATGAGAGTTTTTTCTTATCTCTATTGGATATGCAGAATCCCAGTTCTATAAAGGGTTCCAAGTGAATTCAGAGTAGAAGTTCTGGATATTAATCATACCCATGATAATACACAAATATGAGGAACAAGATAGACTATAATTTATTATAGTTCACAATGTTAGGAGTAACTTAGAACCATAAGTTGAAAAACAGTTTTGGGGTTTCCCATGCAATCTGTCACATTGATGGTTAAAACTGAATTGCAGTGCCTACGCTGAAAGGGGGATAGGGTGTTGTTGGGAGTTGTACCTATTAATGTTCAAGAGGCTTGATTTAAATAATCACATCAGTTTACATGTTTATACTAACTTAGTTGCTTCCCCATTGTACTGTCATCCAATCACAACTCAATGATTACCTTTTCCCATTGACTTAGAGGACTTGGAGAGCCTTTAATTCCCTGTGGGGGGGTGGGAATGTAAATGTGTTTTCAAATAAGTTAATGTAGCAGACAAAAAATCATAGAAATAAGAGCTAAAAGAAAATAGGAAAGAACCAACAGTTTTTTTTTTTTTAATTGCATTTTAGGTTTTGGGGTACATGTGAAGAACATGCAAGATTATTGCATAGGTGCATACGTGGCAGTGTGATTTGCTGCCTTTCTCCCCTTCACCTATATATGGCATTTCTCCCCATGCTATCTCTCCCCAACTCCCCACCCCCCACTGTCCCTCCCCTATTTCCCCCCAACAGACCCCAGTGCGTAGTGCTCCCCTCCCTGTGTCCATGTGTTCTCGTTGTTCAACACCCGCCTATGAGTGAGAACATGCGGTGTTTGATTTTGTGTTCTTGTGTCAGTTTGCCGAGAATGATGGTTTCCAGGTTCATCCATGTCCCTACAAAGGACGCAAACTCATCGTTTTTGATGGCTGCATAATATTCCATGGTGTATATGTGCCACATTTTACCTGTCCAGTCTATCATCGATGGGCTTTTGGGTTGGTTCCAGGTCTTTGCTATTGTAAACTGTGCTGCAATGAACATTCGTGTGCATGTGTCCTTATAGCAGAACGATTTATAATCCTTTGGACATATACCCAGTAATGGCATTGCTGGGTCAAATGGAATTTCTATTTCTAGGTCCTTGAGGAATCGCCACACTGTCTTCCACAATGGTTGAACTAATTTACACTCCACCAACAGTGTAAAAGTGTTCCTATTTCTCCACATCCGCTCCAGCATCTGTTGTCTCCAGATTTTTTAATGATCACCATTCTAACTGGCATGAGATGGTATCTCAATGTAGTTTTGATTTGCATTTCTCTAATGACCAGTGATGATGAGCATTTTTTCATATGTTTGTTGGCCTCATGTATGTCTTCTTTTGTAAAGTATCTGTTCATATCCTTCTCCCACTTTTGAATAAGCTTGTTTGTTTTTTTCTTGTAAATCTGTTTTAGTTCTTTGTAAATTCTGGATATCAGCCCTTTGTCAGGTGGGTAAGCTGCAAAAATTTTTTCCCATTCTGTTGGTTGCCGATTCACTCTAGTGACTGCTTCTTTTGCTGTGCAGAAGCTGTGGAGTTTGAGTAGGTCCCATTTGTCTATTTTGGCTTTTGTTGCCAATGCTTTTGGTGTTTTGGTCATGAAGTCCTTGCCTATGCCTATGTCCTGAATGGTTTTGCCTAGGTTTTCTTCTAGGGTTTTTATGGTGCTAGGTTTTATGTTTAAGTCTTTAATCCATCTGGAGTTAATTTTAGTGTAAGGTGTCAGGAAGGGGTACAGTTTCTGCTTTCTGCACGTGGCTAGCCAGTTTTCCCAACACCATTTATTAAACAGGGAATCCTTTCCCCATTGCTTGTTTTTGTCAGATTTGTCAAAGATCAGATGGTGGTAGATATGTTGTGTTGCCTCCGATGCCTCTGTTCTGTTCCATTGGTCTATATCTCTGTTTTGGTACCAGTACCATGCTGTTTTGATTACTGTAGCCTTGTAGTATAGTTTGAAGTCCGGTAGTGTGATGCCTCCCACTTTGTTCTTTTTGCTTAGAATTGACTTGGCTATGCGGGCTCTCTTTTGGTTCCATATGAAGTTTAAGGTAGTTTTTTCCAGTTCTGTGAAGAAGGTCATTGGTAGCTTGATGGGGATAGCCTTGAATCTGTAAATTTCTTTGGGCAGTATGTCCATTTTCAAGATGTTGATTCTTCCTAACCATGAACATGGAATGTTTTTCCATCTATTTGTGTCCTCTCTGATTTCATTGAGCAGTGGTTTGTAGTTCTCCCTGAAGAGGTCCTTTATGTTCCTTGTTAGTTGTATTCCTAGGTATTTTATTCTCTTTGTAGCAATTGTGAATGGCAGTTCGTTCTTGATTTGGCTCTCTTTAAGTCTCTTATTGGTGTATAGGAATGCTTGTGCTTTTGCACATTGATTTTGTATCCTGAGACTTTGCTGAAGTTGCTTATCAGTTTCAGGAGATTTTGGGCTGAGACAATGGGGTCTTCTAGATATACAATCATGTCGTCTGCAAATAGAGACAATTTGACTTCCTCCTTTCCTACTTGAATACGCTTTATTTCTTTTTCTTGCCTGATTGCTCTGGTTAGAAGTTCCAGTACTATATTGAATAGGAGTGGTGAGAGAGGGCATCCTTGTCTAGTGCCAGATTTCAAAGGGAATGCTTCCAGTTTTTGCCCATTCAGTATGATATTGGCTGTTGGTTTGTCATAAGTAGCTTTTATTATTTTGAGATACGTTCCGACAATACCTAGTTTATTGAGGGTTTTTAGCATAAAGGGCTGTTGAATTTTGTCGAAGGCCTTCTCTGCATCAATTGAGGTAATCATGTGGTTTTTGTCTTTGGTTCTGTTTATGTGGTGAATTACGTTTATAGACTTGTGTATGTTGAACCAGCCTTGCATCCCCGGGATGAATCCTACTTGATCATGGTGGATAAGCTTTTTGATGTGCTGTTGCAATTGGCTTGCCAGTATTTTATTGAAGATTTTTGCATCTATGTTCATCAAGGATATTGGCCTGTAGTTTTCTTTTCTTGTTGAGTCTCTGCCGGGTTTTGGTATCAGGATGATGTTGGTCTCATAAAATGACTTGGGAAGAATTCCCTCTTTTTGGATTATTTGGAATAGTTTCAGAAGGAATGGTACCAGCTCCTCTTTGTATATTTCCAACAGTTGTTTTTAAAGAAAGATATATCCAAATCACACTGAGGAGCTGCTCCTAAAGTGTTGTATGCCTCTTTAGTTGATGGCAGAACAAATCATGTTATTTTCCTATGTAGCAACCATCACATGGTAATTCAGTAATTTTTTACTTAATATATTTTTTTGATATTACACTTTATAGAATATGTTTTGTCTGTGTTGTTTTCTATCTGAATCCATCACTTACTAAAGCCCTTCCCAAATGGGAGCTATTTAGTACGTATCCGTTGAATGAATGAACGAGTATCTCTCTACTTCACCCGCCAAATGGTATATCCTAATATTGAGTTTGGATCAATAAAGTTATATGTGTTTTCAATGATGGCGCATTTTATGCAAGGGCCTGTAATCTGTCAATTGGAGAAGACACATCAACAAATAATTTGTATGTTTTGATCTGAATGTTCCTCAATAGTCACGTGGAATTAACAGGTGGATTTTGGAATTAGGTCATAGGGACTCGGCCCTCACGAACAGATTAGTGCTTTATAAAACGGCTGGACAGGCCAGGTGTGTGGCTCATGCCTGTAATCAAGCACTTTGGGAGGCCTAGGCGGGTGGATCACGAGGTCAGGAGATCGAGACCAGCCTGATCAACATGATGAAACTCCATCTCTGCTAAAAATACAAAATATTGGCTGGATGTGGTGGTGCATGACTGTAGTCCCAGCTACTCTGGAGGCTGAGGCAGGAGAATAGCTTGAACCCAGGAGGAGGGGGTTGCAGTGAGCCAAGATCATGCCACTCTACTCCAGCCTGGGCAACAAAGAGAGACTCTGTCTCAAAGAAAAAAATCAAAAAACAAACAACAACAACAACAAAATGCTGAAGGAAACTAGCTAGGCCTTTTATTGGTCTTCTGCTCTTTTACCTTGTGAGGACCCAGTGTCCTTTTCATCCACAGGGCACAGCAACAAGGCTACATCTTGGGGGCAGAGAGCAGCTCTCACTAGACACCAAACCTGCTGGCAAGTTGATCTTTGACTTTCCAGCCTTAAGAAGTATAAAAAATAAATTTCTATTATTTATAAATTACTCAGTCTGTGGTATTTTGTTGTAGCAGCACTAGCGGAGGAAGACATTGTGGTTAGCAATATCGCCACCAGAGAAACACACAGAGACTTCTGGGAACAGAGAAGATCATCCGGTTCAGCTCTGCATGTTGGCCTCTTTTGAGATTTCTTCCACCTTTCCTTCCATCTCCCATTATGTTTTTTTGTTAATTCTTGGTATAAGTCTATCTCAAATGCATTAGTTCCTGTCCCAACCATGAGTCTTAGGTGTCTGTGCCCTTTCTCCACCTCCCTAGAAACCCAAGTCTCAGGTACAAACACTATTAGTTCTCCTTCTGTTCATTCCGTCCCATATCAAAGACTGGTCTCCTCTAAACCTCATTAGTGCCTCAGCCTAAACTCTACCTACTTGGCTAGCACTTTAATACATAATGCTCCACTCAGTAAGTGCTTACTGAAAATATATTGTTCAGAACACTAACTTCTGATCCTGTAGCTGCTTAGATTTCTGGTAGTTTGAACACGGTTTTAACAGCCAAATTCCCACATTCTAACTTTTGCAATTTTAAGCTCACTCTATAAAAATGTGACTATAGGCCTAACAATTTTGGGTCATAAAGAGTTTTATATGATCTTACATTAAACTACATAAATTTGATAAAATCCTTTGAATAATAATAGTATTCTCTTGAAAGAGATGATTTGAAAAAACAAAATCTAAGCAAAATTTGCCCCATAAATTTCTTTAGCCCTGCAAAAGCAAAGCAAGTGCTTTGTCAGTGTTTCTACGGAACTTGCAAATAGAATATCCTTCACTATAAATAATAAAGAAAAGCAGATAACTTGCATGAAATGAGCCTTCTGGTATTTTTTGTCATAAAAATCTCTTGAACTCTTTCATCTCACCTGTAAATTGGCTGTTATGATTATCTCAATTTTACAGATGAGTAAACTAAGTTTAACAGAATTTTTACAATTTTCCCATGGTCACATCTGCTACTAAGCAGCAAAGCAGGAAATGTGACTTCAGTTCTGACTCTCCCCAAAGCTTCTCTCAGAGAAATATAATTAAATGGTGAAGAAGGTTTGGGATTTAAATCTACACTTGTAACCACCTAATGGGTTTATTTTGCCTGCTGCCCAGATAGGACCAATTTATCAAGACAGAGTGATTGCAATAGAGAAAGAGTTTGATTTTTGCAGTGCCAATTGAATGGAAGACCAGAGTTTTATTATTGCTCAACTCAATCTCCCCTAAAATTCAGAGGCTAGAGTTTTTCAAGGATAGTTTGGTGGGTCAGGAAATGGTGCTATTGATTTGTGGGGGATACCATCATAGAGATATGGAAAATAGTTTGCTTCTGGGTGGGGCCACGGGACCAGTTGTCAAGTCTGGGTGGAGCCATCCTTGTCAGAAATGTGAAAACCTCAAAAGACTCCTCAAAAGGCCAATCTTAGGTTGTAGAAGAGTGACGTTTTCTTCAGGAGGTTAAAGATAAGACAGGGGTTGGTTAGATCAGATTTCTTTCACTATCATAATTTTCTCACTGTTACAATTTTTGCAAAGGCAGTTTCAGACTGGCTAGAGTTCCAGTCCAGTCTCTTCTGTATGACCCTGATCATATTATAAAACTTCCTTAAGCACAGTTTTATCATAAATCAAGTGGGAATAAAAATAATTGAAATAGTTGTTGAGTTAGTCTAATGGGTTTAATGAGAAAACCAATGGATCCTCCTTGCCCACTGCCTAGAAGAGCCAATCAACAAGACAGGGGTATTGCAATAGAAGAAGAGTTGAATTCAAGCAGAACTGACTCTATGTGAGACTAGAGTTTTATTATTACTAAATCAGTCTCTCTGAAAACTTGGGGACTTTAGTTTTCAATGATAATTTGGTGGGTAGGGGTTGAAAAGTGGGGAGTACTGACTGATTGGGTCTGAGATGAAATCATAGGGAGTCAAAGTTATCTTTTTGCACTGAGTCAGTTCCTGGGTGGGGCCACAAGACCAGATGAGCCAGTTTATCCATCTGAGTGGTGCCAACTAATTCATCAAGTGCAGGGTCTGCAAAATATCCCAAGCACTTAGGTTTTACAATAGTGATGTTATCCCTAGGAGCAATTTAGGGAGAGTGAGAATCTTGCAGCCTCCAGCTGCATGACTCCTAAACCATAATTTCTAAATTTGTGGCTAATTTTTTAGTCCTACAGAGGCAATCTAGTCTCCAGGAAGAAAGGGAGTTTTGGGAAAGGGCTGTTATCATCTTTCTTTCAAAGTTAAACCATAAACTATAAACTAATTTCCTCCCAAAGTTTGTTCGGTTTATGCCCAGGAATGAACAAGGACAGCTTGGAGATTAGAAGCAAGATGGAGTCAGGTCAGATCTCTTTCAGTGTTATAATTTCCTCAGTTATAATTTTTGCAAAGGCAGTTTTAGAATTATGGACATTCATAATGTTTTTTTGTTGTTGTTGTTTTCTTTTTTACTAATTTGATGGAATTGTTTTCAAAATGCTTTCTATAGTGTGCAAAAGTAATAATAATAGCGGTTTGTCTCAGCAACTGCTTTGCATCATAATGTTAAGCTCTCATACTACAATCCCTACTTCTTATATCTATGTTGAGGAAAGCTACATTTTAAATTATCTACGTATCTCTTATTCCTTGATTTATGTATTTTTAAATCCATTGGTGAGTTCTGATTGCAAGTAAGTTATTTTGAGTGTCCTATGGAACCATTACTGTGGCGCTGTCATGGCTGACAGGGACGACCTGGTGACCCGTTCGATGGTGGGATTCTAAGGAGTGACAGCTTGAGATATAGCATATGTGCTTGGAGAGCTTTAGAGAGACAGCAGACTGCATTTTTGGCCTTACTGTTTCACAATGCCAAGGCATTATGGGGACATGACTATTAACAATAAAGTGTGCCATTGTTTTGCTGTTATTTTTTCTCAAGGGTTTCTGAGTGACAGTCCCTGGGGAGAGTGAATTATCATCCTTAACTTGTAACTTAACTGCTCCTTTTGTCATTCTGCATAATTGCTGTCACCCAGGTAAAACTAAATTGTTTTTCTCCCTGGTAAATTCTCCCACACTCAGCTTGGAGCCCTTCAGGCAAGACAGACAGTAGGAAACCTGGGCAGATAATGTGGCTATTTAAAGGCATCTTGGAAAGTGGGGATGTTTAAAAGGCTTTTTCTCTAAAGACTAATGCCATGTACAGTGAAGATACTAGTTTCAATAACTGAAGTTGAAATTCACTTCACAGTTACAAGCCTAGGGATTATCATAGTGTGGACCATAGTGCAGTTGTGAAAATTAAATTAGTTGATACATGAAAAGCGCTTAGTTCAGTGTGTGGCATAAAAGATCTTGGCAATTGTTGGCTTGTCTTACTTTGTATTATTATGTGTTTATTCATTGCAACCATCTATCAAGGTAGTAGTAATTATGATTCTCATTTTTTAGGTGAGAAAACTGAACTTTTTGGAGCAGGAATTTAGAAGTAAGTAGGTTTATGTCTAATGCAGATGCGTTCAACTTCCAAAAAATCTCTCTAGATTCATCAAGTGACTAGATTCACGAAGGGAAAGCTCTCTATATTTCCATTTCTTTTGCCAAGTAAGATTTAAGGAGAGCTTGTCGCTCAGGGGAAATAAACAGTTCCTGGGACTGATTATACATTATAGAGTTTATCAAATATCCCCTTCATTTGAATAAATTATTTTATTTTATCAAAAACCACATGTTCATAAATCTAATATAACTGGCTAAATACAATAACCAGTTTTGAAAAACAACTACTTCAGTGATTTATTTGTTTTCATAAGAGCCTAAGGCTGATAATAGCTATTGATAATAATGCTTACCACAAAAGTAATAGTAAATGCAATTACAATAATGATGGTGATGTTGATGGTGATGATGATAATAATAATAACGTATACCATTTACTGAGCCTTTACTATAAGCCAAGCCAAATGTTGTTCTAAGAATTTGCCATCAGCCAGGTACGGTGGCTCACACTCATAATCCCGGCACTTTGGGAGGCAGAGGCAGGTGGATCACGAGGTCAGGAGAGTGAGACCATCCCGACCAACATGGTGAAACCCATCTCTACTGAAAATACAAAAATTAACTGGGTGTGGTGGTACATGCCTGTAGACCCAGCTACTCTGGAGGCTGAGGCAGAATTACCTGAACACAGGAGGTGAAGGTTGCAGTGAGCCGAGATCATGCCACTGCACTCTAGCCTGATGACAAAGCAAGACTCCAACTAAAAGAAAAAAAAAAAAAAGAACTTGCCATCAATATCCCATTTAATTCTCAAATTGTCATTAGGCAGGTGCTATTATCTCTTATTTATATATTATAAAACTGAAACTCAGAAAAAGGAAGTAACATACATGCTGAAAGTCACAGTTGCTACATAGATGAGACAGGATTTGATTTCAGGCTATCAGCCATCAGAATTGCGTTTTTTATTCAGCTAGTAAATGATACATTAGGACTCTAACCTAACACTCCCCCTTTTCCATATTCATTCTCTTTCCTTTTTGTTCAAATGAGTGCTGAGCATGGATGCCCTTTGTGTAAGGGTTCTTGGGTTCTTGCCGAGTTTAAAATGAAGAAACTGAGGCCAGCACGAGAAGATCCAATGTGAATTTATTCAGCTCCCGGGCGAGGTTCTGCGGTCTGACAGGAGGGGCCGGAGAAGTCACACGGACTCCTCTCAGACATGGAGTTTTATAGGGAGTGGAGGCAGGGAGTGGGGCCCAGATGGGACAAAATGCTAGGCGGGGAGTGGGGCCTGGACAGGACAAAATGCTAGATGGGGAGTGGGGCCTGGACAGGACAAAATGCTAGGTGGGGAGTGGGGCCTGGATGGGACAAAATGCTAGGCGGGGAGTGGGGCCTGGACAGGACAAAATGCTAGGCGGGGAGTGGGGCCTGGACAGGACAAAATGCTAGGTGGGGAGTGGGGCCTGGACAGGACAAAATGCTAGGTGGGGAGTGGGGCCTGGATGGGACAAAATGATATCGGGTAGGTCCTGGAGGGGCTTCTTTTCCGGGCTCCCGGAGAGGGAGGGGGTGTGTGTCTGAGCTCCCATCGAGGGAGTGGGGAGTGTCTGAGCTCCCAGCAAGAGAGGGGGGTGTGTCCAAGCTCCCAGCGGTGGGGGTGGGGGGGATCCGAGCTCCCGGTGAGGCAACTGGCATTACACTTTGACCAACATTTAGTTAGATTTTCTATAAAACTAGGTAGTACATACTCATTAGATTTGAGAAAGTAAAATGTACTTAGACTATAGATGATGCATATTGGCAATGCCTAAATAAATAAATTAGCAATGCCCAAATATATAAATCAAGAGTAAAAATAATATAAAAACTGAGTTCACTGACTACATGGATGATTCTTAATCAGGTCTGGAAGAGTGGGAGAAGTGGCACAGGAATATGGGTAGGGATGGAGTCTACAGCCTGGGAAGTAAAGGAATGATCTTGGGAGATGTATGTTAAATAGCACTTTCATATGATTATTGTTTTCATTATATACAAACTACAGAAAGTAAAACTTCAGCAAAATCTTTGCTAGTGTGTATAGGTCATGGATTAAAAGAGAGGATGAATGACCTAAAGATGTATCTACTTTTTACCAACACACACTTTAGGTTCAGACTGACTTAAACACTGATTACACTTCTGAGCAAGTGACCTCAGCTGAGTTTCAGTTTGATTATCTTTAAAAGAGAGATTTTGATACTTTTCTTGCAGACATTGTTCCTAGCACAAGGTAAAAACTCTAAACCGAAACCTATTATTATGCTGATGATAATCTATTTTAATTAAAAATTTTAAGTATTATTTGTTTAATGACAAAAAGACCAGTAGTTTTGATAAGTGTATATTCACATTAATTTTATTCTTGATACTTCATAATATATTCAATATCTCTTTCTCTAAGTACTAATAATTGTACTCACTTAAAGTTACCCACTTTTATCTCTATTTTCTTTACTTTTCTCTCTCTCTCTTCTCTATTTTTTTTCCCCAGGATCTCTCTGCTTCCTGTCTTCAAACCAGGTTCTCTCTTCAGTTAACACTTCATGACTTTTTCTCCTCAAGGTACTCAAAACAACACATTCCAGTTACACAGCATATGTAAGTATTTTGTTTCAAAAAATAAACCAAAAAACACACACAACAATTTCAACTCTTGATTATGCTCACTGGCAGAAAGCAGGTATTGCAATCTGGCCACTTCTTGATGAAATTTCTCATAAGCAATCTTAAAATGTACAAAAGTTTGGCTTCATATTGATGGGCTTTAAAAAACATTGTGTAGATTAGCCTGACCTTCTAGACATGCAGAGTTGCAAATTCCAGCTACATTCTTTGAAGGGTTAAAGTCATCGTGAAGAGACTCAGAACAATTTACCCCAGTGATCAGTTGGTGGTGACACTGCCACTTTCTCATGGTCTGGACCTTAGGCGCCAGGGTCGGACATTTTGCAATTGCCTTGACAGTTGTAGGGAGGAGTTGCGATATTTAACCTAGGACACCAGCCAAGAATTATTTATCTGTCAAAGCTTTTCAAATATGTCAGTGTTACTGGGTCCTGCTGAGCCTGTGACTGCCAACCTGTCTGAGTTCCATAAGAAAGATCTTCAGATGATTTCTGTAAAGGCAGGCAAGGGCAGCCCCATCACCAAAACTCAGAGGTAAGAAGGGAATAAAGACAAATTTTAACCACTCTTCTCTTCCATTAAAAACAATCAAAATGTCTTTGACTTTTGAATGAATTTTAAGTCAGGAAAAGCTACACCTCCCCCTTAAAACCTCTGGATTATAAAAGCTGGCTTTGCAGCACCTGGTTTTCTAGGAGTTAGAGAAGTGTCAAATTGGCTTAACTCAAACCTGCGTGTGCACTGCCTTTCAAATTTGCCACACTAACCTGTTCCAGGCCACCTTCAGAGTTCATTTTCATGCTCTGTTCCCCTGATCTGTTGCTTCTTTCTCAAGCTCTGTACTCTTCAGTTAAAATGGCACAATGGGGTTACATTTGATTCGCAGAAGATAGTAGCATAACCATTGCCTTTGATTTAGTCCTATTAGAATTTTCTCTGAGAACAAGTTTATTTGGGGGAGGAAGGAGAAAGAAAAAGTAATCTCTGTGTGTGTGTGTGTGTGTGTGTGTGTGTGTGTATGTGCAAGTGTGTAGTGTGGAAGGTGGGGATACCCTTACAGCTCTGCTGATAAAATCAGCAGAGATTTGAGGGTGCATTACAATTTTATTTTTTGACCAAAGCCATAGCGCTGGGGGATTTGACTGCTGGGAGAAAAGAAGGCACATTTGTCAGACTTTTCACTTCAATATATGCTTGTGGAGTTGGTAAATAAAGTACTTGAGTGGATATGAGTTGCTCTGTTGTCCAGTGGCTTCAGGGCTAAGAGTTTACCTTATAGTTTTCAAGTCCTCCTCTGGCTTATAACAGCTTTGTATTGAGTGAAGACATTTGAGATTCCTGACCCTTTAGAAAAGCAGCTGAAAAATCAATTTGCCTACTGAAACTGAACTCACAGGTGTCAGAAGAAAAACGCTTTAAATATCCATAAATGTGTTTCAGAAAAACGTGGTGTTTCTGCCTACTATGTGAATTCAGTGTAATTTCTAGGACATAGCATGTGCTTGATAAATGACTATTGGATGAATGTATGTGCTATTTATATAACACATATTTCATAACAGCTAACTGTTCTGCTCTTGATGTAGGTAACGGATCAGTAATAGGTCCATGTGATATTGAAAAGAAAATAAATTAGAAAGGAGGCCAGTTTAACTTAGGTGCTCAATACATGTTGGTTGGATAAATTAAAAATTTGCTACTAAAAAGATGATCAGTCAAGTCATTTTATGCTGCCTGTATTTTGTTTCAAGGTTATGGGACTCTCGGCATAAGCAGAACATAAACTAAACATAAATTAGAAAAAAAATCCTGAAATAGATTACTATAATTTTTTTTCTTTAAAAGGAATGTCAATTGTTTATATGCCATGATATTAAACAATTATATATATAATTATTTAACATTATAAAAACAATTATTATATAACATTATATAAACAATAGCCATTTTTTAAAAAGAAAAGAATTCCCATAGTAATCTATTTCAGCATTTTTTGAAAACAGTTGTTTAAGTCATAATTTAAACATTTCCCTTGATTTGTAAGGAGAGAGGAATTGAGCCCATAGCTGCTCAGAGAGAAAGGGCTCTTCATAGAGAAGAAGGTGACATTCTTTCTGTCCATAAATTACTGGCTTAATTCTTAGTACCAGACTAATAATTACTTCAAGCTTTCCAGCAGAGTTAAACCAACATGACAATCTGAGGACCATTAAGAAAATGTCTTGTTGGCCATATATGTATCTATATATTTTTAAACCACTTTATTAAGGCACAATTGGCATATAAAAAGTTTTGCTTATTTAACGCATTCAACTCAATGAATTTAGGAATAAGCACACACTCATAAAACCATCATTACCAACAAAGCATAGACATATCCCTCACCTCCCAAATTTTCGTCTGCCTTCTTTATTATCATCATCATCATTATTATCATCATCACTGTGTGTATGTGTATGTGTGTTTGGTAAGAACATATAAGATCTACTCTCAGAAAATTTTAAGAATACAAGGTACTATGTCAGCTCTTGGCACTATTCTGTATGGTGGATCTCCAGAACTTTCTTATCTTATACAACTGAAAATTGTACTCTTTGAAAGTCACATATATTGCTAATATATTGACTAAATCTTACACATCACTTATTTTTAAGGTCAAAATAAATAGAAGTTAGAAATATATCCCAGCATCATAAAGTGACTAAATGTTTAATTATTGAGAGAAAAAAATAGCCTAAATCTGCTGTGCAAGCAGCCTGATATATCTACTCAGCAGCACTTCATCTGACCTTGACCAGGAGTTTCTCTTATAGTGAACTCCTTTTAGAAAAAAGCATCTGGGGGTATTTCCCACGTTTTGAATAATAGCAGTTGATTTTCTTTGATCAGACTACAATACTGATGTGTTTAATGGTATTTTTCTCTTTACTTTGACACAAAGAAAGCATAGGGTCAAATTCCTACTCTGCTACAGACTAGATAAGGATAATGATATTTATCTTATAATGTGATGAACAAATGAATTAGTAATGCAGAGTATTTATTGTGAAAACAAACTTTGCTATTGACTCTGAGCCCCTTGAGACAACAGGAAGTGATGTAAACTCTTGAATGTCTTCTTTTTTTTTTTACTTGTTTGTTTATTTTTCTAAATATTATTTTTATTTAATTTTTAATTTTTTAAAATATATATATTATTGCCTTTTAAGTTCTGGGGTACATGTAAAGAACATGCAGGATTTTTGCAGAGGTACATACATGGCAATGTGGTTTGCTACCTCCATCCCCATCACCTATATCTGGCATTTCTCCCCATGTTATCCCTCCCCAGCTCCCTACTGCCCACTGACCCTCCTCTAGTCCCCACCAACAGACCTCAGTGTGTGATGCTCCCCTCCCTGTGTCCATGTGTTCTCATTGTTCAACATCCACCTATGAGTGAGAACATGTGGTGCTTGACTTTCTGTTCCTGTGTCAGTTTGCTGAGAATAATGGTTTCCAGGTTCATCCATGTCCCTGCGAAGGACACAAACTCATCATTTTTTATGGCTGCATAGTATTCCATGGTGCATATGTGCCACATTTTCCTTGTCCAGTCTATCATCGATGGGCATTTGGGTTGGTTCCAAGTCTTTGCTATAGTAAACAGTGCTGCAAAGAACATATGTGTGCATGAGTCCTTATAATAGAAAGATTTATAATCCTTTGGATATATACCCAGTAATGGGATTGCTGGGTCAAATGGAATTTCTATTTCTAGGTTCTTGAGGAATCACTACACTGTCTTCCACAATGGTTGAACCAATTTATACTCCCACCAACAATGTAAAAGTGTTCCTATTTCTCCACATCCTCTCCAGCATCTGTTGTCTCCAGATTTTTTAATGATCACCATTCTAACTGGCATGAGATGGTATCTCAATGTGGTTTTGATTTGCATTTCTCTAATAACCAGTGATGATGAGCATTCTTTCCTATGTTTGTTGGCCTCGTGTATGTCTTCTTTTGAATACTGTCTATTCATATCCTTCACCCACTTTTGAATAGGGTTGTTTATTCTCTTCTTGTAAATCTGTTTTAGTTCTTTGTAGATTTTGGATATAATTCCTTTGTCGGATGGGTAGATTGCAGACATTTTTTCCCATTCTGTTGGTTGCTGGTTCACTCTAATGATTGTTTTTTTTTTTTTTTTTTTTTTTTGCCGTGCAGAAACTCTGGAGTTTAATTAGATCCCATTTGTATATTTTGGCTTTTGTTGCCAATGCTTTTGGTGTTTTGAAATCCTTGCCTATGCCTATGTCCTGAATGGTTTTGCCTAGGTTTTCTTCTAAGGTTTTTATGGTGTTAGGTCTTATGTTTAAGTCTTTAATCCATCTGGAGTTAATTTTAGTGTAAGGTGTCAGGAAGGGGTCCAGTTTCTGCTTTCTGCACATGGCTAGCCAGTTTCCCCAACACGATTTATTAAACAGGGAATACTTTCCCCATTGCTTGTTTTTGTACGGTTTGTCAAAGATCAGATGGTTGTAGATGTGTGGCATTGCCCCCTAGGCCTCTGTTCTGTTCTATTGGCACCAGTACCATGCTGTTTTGATTACTGTAGCCTTGTAGTATAGTCTGAAGTCCGGTAGTGTGATGCCTCCAGCTTCGTTCTTTTTGCTTAGAATTGACTTGGCTATGTGGGCTTTCTTTTGGTTTCACATGAAGTTTAAGGTGGTTTTTTCCAGTTCTGTGAAGAAGGTCACTGGTGGTAGCTTGATGGGGATAGCATTGAATCTACAAATTACTCTGGGCAGTATGGCAATTTTCATGATGTTAATTCTTCCTAACCATGAGCATGGAATGTTTCTCCATCTGTTTGTGTCCCCTCTTATTTCATTCAGCAGTGGTTTGTAATTCTCCTTGAAGAGGTCCTTTACATCCTTTGTTAGTTGTATTCCTAGGTATTTTATTCTCTTTGTAGCAATTATGAATGGCAGTTCATTATTAATTTAGCTCTCTTTAAGTCTGTTATTGGTGTATAGAAATGCTTGTGATTTTTTCACATTGATTTTGTATCCTAAGACTTTGGTGAAGTTGCTTATCAGTTTAAGGAGACTTTGGGCTGAGATGATAGGGTCTTCTAAATATACAATCATGTTGTCTGCAAATAGAGACAATTTGACTTCCTCTTTTCCTAATTGAATACACTTTATTTCTTTTTCTTGCCCGATTGCTCTGGCTAGAACTTACAATACTATATTGAATAGGAGTGGTGAGAGAGGGCATCAATGTCTAGTGCTGGATTTCAAAGGGAATGCTTCCAGTTTTGTCCATTCAGTATGATATTGGCTGTGGACTTTTCATAGATAACTTTTATCATTTTGATATACGTTCTGTCGATACCTAGCTTATTGAGAGTTTTTAGCATAAAGCGCTGTTGAATTTTATCGAAGGCCTTCTCTGCATCTATTGAGATAATCATTGTGGTTTTTGTCTTTGGTTCTGTTTATCTGGTGAATTATGTTTATAGACTTGTGTGTGTTGAACCAGCTTTGCATCCCCAGGATGAAGCCGACTTGATCATGATGGACAAGCTGTTGCAATTGGTTTGGCAGTATTTTATTGAAGATTTTTGCATCTATGTTCATCATGGATATTGGCCTGAAGTTTTCTTTTCTTGTTGAGTCTATGCTGGGTTTTGGTATCAGGATGATGTTGGTCTCATAAAATGATTTGGGGAGGATTCCCTCTTTTAGGATTGTTTGGAATAGTTTCAGAAGGAGTGGTACCAGCTCCTCTTTGTATGTCTGGTAGAATTCGGCTGTGAACCCATCTGGACCTGGGCTTTTTTTGGTTGGTAATCTATTAATTGCTGCCTCAACTTCAGCACTTGTTACTGGTCTATTCAGGGTTTCAACTTCTTCCTGGTTTAGGCTTGGGAGAGTATAAGTGCCTAGGAATTTATTCATTTCTTCCAGGTTTACTGGTTTATTTGCATAGAGTTGTTTGTAGTAATCTCTGATGGTGGTTTGTATTTCTGTGGAATCTGTGATAATATCCCCTTTACCATTTTTTATTGCATCTATTTGATTCTTCTCTCTTTTCTTTTTTTTTAAATTGTATTTTAGGTTTTGGGGCACATGTGAAGAACATGCAAAATAGTTGCATAGGTACATACATGGCAGTGTGATTTGCTGCCTTCCTCCCCTTCACCTATATCTGACATTTCTCCCCATGCTATCTCTCCCCACCTCCCCACCCCCCACTGCCCTTTCCCTATTTTCCCCTAACAGACCCCAGTCTGTAGTGTTCCCCTCCCTGTGCCTGTGTGTTCTCATTGTTCAACACCCACCTATGAGTGAGAACATGCAGTGTTTGATTTTCTGTTCTTGTGTCAGTTTGCTGACAATAATGGTTTCCAGGTTCATCCATGTCCCTACAAAGGACACAAACTCATAGTTTTTGATGGCTGCATAATATTCCATGGTGTATATGTGCCACATTTTCCCTGTCCAGTCTATCATCGATGGGCATTTGGGTTGGTTCCAAGTCTTTGCTATTGTAAACTGTGCTGCAATGAACATTCGTGTGCATGCGTCCTTATAGTAGAACAATTCATAATCCTTTGGATATATACCCAGTAAATGGAATTGCTGGGTCAAATGGAATTTCTATTTCTAGGTCCTTGAGGAATCACCACACTGTTTTCCACAATGGTTGAACTAATTTACACTCCACCAACAGTGTAAAAATGTTCCTATTTCTCCACATCCTCTCCAGCATCTGTTGTCTCCAGACTTTTTTATGATCGCCATTCTAACTGACATGAGATGGTATCTCAATGTAGCTTTGATTTGCATTTCTCTAATAACCAGTGATGATGAGCATTTTTTCATATGTTTGTTGGCCTCGTGTATGTCTTCTTTTGTAAAGTATCAGTTCATATCCTTCACCCACTTTTGAATAGGCTTGTTTGTTTTTTCTTGTAAATCTGTTTTAGTTCTTTGTAAATTCTGGATATCAGCCCTTTGTCAGATGGGTAAAAAGTCTCAGGATACAAAATCAATATGCAAAAATCACAAGCATTCCTATACACCAATAACAGACTTAAAGAGAGCTAAATCAACAACGAACTGCCATTCACAATTGCTACAAAGAGAATAAAATACCTAGGAATACAACTAACAAGGAATGTAAAGGACCTCTTCAAGGAGAACTACAAACCACTGCTCAATGAAATAAGAGAAGACACAAACAAATGGAGAAACATTCCATGTTCATGGTTAGGAAGAATCAATATTGTGAAAACGGCCATACTGCCCAAAGTAATTTACAGATTCAATGCTATCCCCATCAAGCTACCAATGAACTTCTTCACAGAACTGGAAAAAACCACCTTAAAATTCATATGGAACCTAAAGAGAGCCCACATAGCCAAGTCTATTATAAGCAAAAAGAACAAAGCTGGAGGCATCACACTACCGGACTTCAAACTATACTATAAGGCTACAGTAATCAAAACAGCATGGTACTGGTACCAAAACAGAGATATAGACCAATGGAACAGAACAGAGGACTCGGAGGCAACACAACATATCTACAACCATACGATCTTTGACAAACCTGACAAAAGCAAGCAATGGGAAAGGATTCCCTGTTTAATAAATGGTGTTGGGAAAACTGGCTAGCCATGTGCAGAAAGCAGAAACTGGACCCCTTCCTGACACCTTACACTAAAATTAACTCCAGATGGATTAAAGACTTAAACATAAGACCTAACACCATAAAAACCCTAGAAGAAAACCTAGGCAAAACCATTCAGGACATAGGCATAGGTGAGGACTTCATGACCAAAACACCAAAAGCATTAGCAACAAAAGCCAAAATAGACAAATGGGACCTAATCAAATGCCACAGCTTCTGCACAGCAAAAGAAACAGTCATTAGAGTGAATCGGCAACCAACAGAATGGGAAAAAATTTTTGCAGTTTACTCTCTTTTCTTTTTTATTAATCTGGCTAGTGGTCTATCTATTTTGTTGATCTTTTCAAAAAACCAACTCCTGGATTTATTGATTTTTTGAAGGATTTTTTGTGTCTCTGTCTCCTTCAATTCTGCTCTGATCTTAGTTATTTCCTGTCTTCTGTTAGCTTTTGAGTTTTTTTTTTTTAATCTTGCTCCTCTAGCTCTTTTAATTTTGATGATAGGGTGTCGATTTTAGATCTTTCCTTGCTTCTCATGTGGGCATTAATTGCTATAAATTTTCCTCTAGACACTGCTTTAAATGTTTCCTAGAGATTCTGGTACATTGCGTCTTCGTTCTCATTGATTTCAAAGAACATCTTTATTTCTGCCTTCATTTCATTTTTTATCCAGTCAACATTCAAGTGCCAGTTGTTCAGTTTCCATGAAGTTGTGCAATTCTGAGTTAGTTTCTGAATGCTGAGTTCTAATTTGATTGCACTGTGGTCTGAGAGACTGGTTGTTATGATTCCCATTCTTCTGCATTTGCTGAGGAGTGATTTACTTCCAATTATGTGGCCAATTTTAGAGTAGGTATGATGTGCTACTGAGAAGAATGTATCTTCTGTGGATTTAGGGTGGAGAGTTCTGTAAATGTCTATTAGGTTTGCTTGGTCCAGGTCTGAGTTCAAGTCCTGAATATCCTTGTTAATTTTCTGTCTCATTGATCTGTCTAATCTTAACAGTGGAGTGTTAAAGTCTCCCACTATTACTGTGTGGGAGTCCAAGTCTCTTTGTAGGTCATTAAGAACTTGCTTTATGTAGCTGGGTGCTCCTGTATTGGGTGCATATATATTTAGAATCGTTAGCTCTTCTTGTTACATTGATCCTTTTACCACTATGTAATGCCATTCTCTGTCTCTTTTGATCTTTGTTGTTTTAAAGTCTATTTTATCATAGACTAGGATTGTAAATCCTGCTTTTTTTTGCTCTCCATTTGCTTGGTAGATCTTCCTCCATCCCTTTATTTTGACCCTATGTGTATCCTTGCATGTGAGAAAGATTTCCTGGATACAGCACACCAATGGGTTTTGACATTTTATCCAATTTGCCAGTCTGTGTCTTTTGATTTGGATATTTAGCCCATTTACATTTAAGTTTAATATTGTTATTTGTGAATTTGATCCTGCCATTTTGATGCTAACTGGTTGTTTTGCCCATTAGTTGATGCAGTTTCTTCATTGCGTCATTGCTCTTTACTATTTGGTACATTTTTGGAGTGGTTGTTCCTTTCTATGTTTATTGCTTCTTTCAGAAGCTCTTGAAAAGCAGGCCTGGTGGTGATGAAATCTCTGAGCAATTGCTTCTTCCTAACGGATTTTATTTCTCCTTCACCTATGAAACTTAGTTTGGCTGGATATGAATTCTAGGTTGAAAGTTTTTTTCTTTAAGGATGTTGAATATTGGCCCCCACTCTCTTCTGGCTTGTAGGGTTTCTAGTGATAGATCTGCTGTGAGTATGATGGGCTTCCATTTGTAGATAACCCGACCTTTCTCTCTGACTGCCCTTAGCACTTTTTCCTTCGTTTCAACCCTGGTGAATCTGATGATTATGTGCCTTGGAGTTGCTCTTCTTGAGAAATATCTTTGTGGTCTTCTCTGTATTTCCTGGACTTGAATGTTGGCCTTCCTTGCTAGGTTGGGGAAGTTCTCCTGGATAATATCCTGAAGCGTGTTTTCCAGCTTGGATTCATTCTCTGTCACATTCAGGTACCCCTATCAAATGTAGATTAGATCTTTTCACATAATCCCATATTTCTTGGAGGCCTTGTTCATTTCTTTTTACTTTTTTCTCTAATCTTGCCTTCTCGTTTTATTTCAGTGGATCTTCAATCTCTGATATCCTTTCTTCTGCTTGGTCAATTCGGCTATTGAAACTTGTTTATGCTTTGCAAAGTTCTCGTGTTGTGTTTTTCAGCCCCATCAATTCATTTATATTCCTCTATAAGCTAAGCTGTCTATTTTTGTTAGCATTTCAACAAACCCTTTTTCAAGGTTTGTAGTTTCTTTGCATTAGGTTAGAACATGATCTTTTAGCTCAGAGAAGTTTGTTATTAACCACCTTCTGAAGCCTGTTTCTGTCAATTCATCAGACTCATTCTATTCAGCTTTGTTCTCTTGCTGGTGAAGAGTTGTGATCCCTTGGAGGAGGAGAGGCATTCTGGTTTTGGGTATTTTCATCCTTTTTGTGTTGGTTTCTTCCCATCTTTGTGGATTTATCTACCTGTGGTCTTTGTGGTTGGTGACTTTCAGATGGGGTCTCTGAGTGGACATCCTTTTTGTTGCTGATGAAGTTATTTATTTCTGTTTCTTAGTTTTCTTTCTAACAGTCAGGCCCCCCTGCTATAGAACTGCTGGAGGTCCACTCCAGACCCTGCTTGCTTGGGGATCACCTGCAGTGCAGAACAGTAAGGGTTGCTGCCAGTTTCTTCTTCTGTTATTTTTGTCCCAGAAGGATACCTGCCAGATGTCAGCCTGAGCTGCCCTTTATGAGGTGTCTCTTTGGTTATACGGGGGTTGGAGAACTGCTGGAGGAGACAGTCTGTCCCTTCTAGGAGCTCAAGTGCTGAGCTGTGAGCTCTGTTGTTCTGTTCAGAGCTGCTGGGCAGGTACGTTTAAGTCTACTGCAGTGGAATTCATAACCACCTTTTTTTCCCAGGTGCTCTGTCCTGGGAACGTGGGGCTTTATTTATAAGTTCTTGTCATTCTGCTGCCTTTTTCCAGAGATGCCCTGCCCAGTGAGGAGGTACCCTAGTCATAGTCTGCCAGCAGAGGTGTTGCTGAGCTGCTGTGGGCTCTGCCCAGCTGCTGTGTGAACTTCCTTGCAGTTTTGTTTATAGGGGTATAGTTAGAACTGCCTCAATAATGGCAGTCTGCCTCAGTAATGGTGGATTGTCTCTGTAATGGTGGACTGCCTCGGTAATGGCAGACTGCCTCAGTAATGACAGACTGCCTTGGTAGTGGTGGACTGCCTCAGTAATGGTGGACACCCTTCTCCCCATAGAGCTGGACCCTTCTGGGTCCAACTGTGCTTGCTGTGAAACTCTCAACCCAGAGGGTTTCAGATTGCCGGTCTTTGTGGGGGTGGGACTAGCTAAGCCAGATCACCTGGCTCCCTGTTTCAGCCCCATTTTTTTTTCAGTTGAATGGGCTGCTCTGTCTCCTAGGCATTCCAGTTGCCAGTTGAAATGGCATCTGGATTTGTGGGAGTTTTTGTGCAGAGACCCACTGTGCTGGCTGAAGTAGCCACACTGGAGACTTATGGCGCTTTTCTGCTGGGAATCTCCTGGTCTGTGAGCAGTAAAAATTCATTTGGAAATGCAGTGTTCACTCACCCTCTGTGTTTTCACTGGGAACTGCAATCCAGAGCTGCTCCTATTCGACCATCTTGGATCCAACACTTGAATGTTTTCCAGGCCTCTGGCCACACCTAGCATCCAGGAAGTGTTCATCTCAATGGTTTTGGCCATGGGATCTTCTAGGCCTTGTATGGCCTTGTGATATCTTCTCAAACACCTATTTACCTCCACCTTTATAAATGCTTCCTTCCTTTTGCCAACTCAAATAGAACTGATTTTTTGGTTCATGGTGTCACCCTGATATTTGTGTATACCAGTATTTCTCAACCTTGGTGCTATTGACACATGGGACTGGATAATTCTTGGTTGTGGGTGGCTGTCCTCCTTGCTGTAAGATATTTATCAGCACCCCTAACCTCTATCCACTAGATGCCAGTAATACCCTCCCAGCTGTGGCAACCAAAAATGTCTTCAAATATTGTCAAATATCTGTTAGTGGCCAAAATTGCCCCAGTTGAGAAACATTGGTTGTATCATTTATAATGTTTGATTGTACTTATTTAATAAATATCCATATAGCACATATGTCAGACATTTTTCTAAAAGCAGCACTACATATGTTAATAATAATAGTTACGAGTTAGGTGCTGGTATCACATCCAGTTTACCATTGAGGAAACTGGAGAACTGAAAGTTTACAGCTGAGAAAATTTAGGCCCAAGAAGCTAAGTGATATCTCCAAGCTAATATATGGAGAAGGGATTTCTACTCCAGTGTTTTTTTTCTAAAGTCCATGCTGCTAACCACTATGCTATGCTTTTTCTCCAGTATATAAATTTGTTTCCACCCTGAATGTACAAAGCCCAGGACATGGGGTGCATAGGAATGGGACTCAGAGTCTATAATTACCTGAAATAATCTTAAATTATTAATAAATTTAAATAATGTTACTAATAAAGCAGGGGCCATGGGTGAGTGATATCAGCAAAATAAATCTCACATGCAAGTAGATGGTAATTCCAGAGCATCAAGCACAGCGTAGATGTCCAATTACATGAAGAAGTGTCTTTCTACATTTCTACTCTTTAGTAAGGTGTGTTTTATATCACACAGGGAAAGGAAAATTTCAAGTCCTATGTATTAACTAATTTCTAGATGAGGAAATAGATTTAGGGAGATTAGATCACTTCCCAAGGTCATAAGGCCAGGGAACAGCAGAAGCAGATTCTTAACATGCAGTCCAATGCTCTTTACTGATTTCTGTGGTGTTTTTCTTTCTCTGGCAACTCTAATCCACCATCAAAATAATCATCCTCCTCATCTTCATCATCCATAATTATTATTTTCTATAACTATTTTGGTTATTTATTAAAAGCCCACAGTGTATGGCTTACTTTACCTTTTTTCATCCATCACAGGGAAATCAAAGTTCAATATGTTAAGCACATCTACAAATAATTCTGTTATCATCTATACCATTCTTCAAATCATTCTTAGCTCTTACTAGATCACTAGGTTTTTATTTTTCACTGTCAGACTTCTTGATGTTCTGCATAAATGATGTTTGATTTACTGATATGAATAATAATCTATTCCTAACTATTATGACCTCAGATAGTGGTGTAACTATTATAGAAGTATTAGAACATTCCAGATGTTCAACTTACACTCCCATGTTGCTTTGTAGAATCATTCTTTCATCTTCCAATTATCACTATGACAGATGATAATTGTACAACTGTTGTTCTGACTCATGATTAGAGCAACCAGAAAGAATTTCAAATTATTAACAAATTTAAATATGTATAATGTTACTAATAAAACAGGGTCACAGCTGACTATCATCAAAATAAATCTTACATGCAAGTAGCTGTTTTCATCTAAGTTTTATATGATTTTTGAAACACCTAGAAGGTCCTTTGCTTCCTAAATGTCTACTTACTCAAGGGTTTTAATGTCTTAAGTCCTAGTATTAGTGAATGAATCCTTTTACTTACTATGTTATTTTAAAAGTCAATATCTCTGGGAAGGAAGTGTTAATTAAAATTAATTCACACCTACATATTAGCAGCAGGGCATAGTAATTTCTAGATACAGAGTAGAAAGACTTACTAACTTACGTTGCTATTTTGAACATATCACTTAGGCTCTCTCAGCTTATATTTTTTTACCTGGAAAACAGAAATGATGAAATTGTCCTGCAGATTCCTATTGTGAGCATTAAATAATTAACACAAGTAAAAACACTTTTAAAAGAGTAATATTGCTATTTTTCGCCCAGATTTTGTGTCATTCTTCTAACTGATAGCGTAGGATGTAAGACTGATAAATGCCCAGGATGAAGACATTTAAAATAGAATATCTGGACTTCACATTTTAAGCCACTATAATCCCTGCATTTATTTCTTTTCAATGATGAGTGTTCAGGATTTGTGGATTATTTGAGAGAAAATTGAAGGCCAAACTGACTAAGCATGTTGCACTCAAAGGATATATCAAGCTCAGCTGCCTTCCTGCAAATCTGTCGTTTACCCATGACCCTTCCACACTTCTGGCTCTCCCTTTTGCTAATGAGGTGACATTATTACTCTCCTGATCTGACCGTTTCAATCCAAAATGAAAGTTATATGACTACATCAACTCGGGGAAATGCCATTGAAGACCACCTACTACATGAGCAAAACCAATGCTTGATATCAACTGGCCTAAGCAAAGATATTGGGGTCTATGCATTTGGAGACCAATATATGAATGTTCTGTTAGCTGCCAATCTAAATGTTAACCATAGAAAAAATTGGCTCATTGTATTCAGAATGGTCAGCTGAATGAACACTGTGGTTGTCAAGAGTCTTAGAAGTTTCTGCCTGCTCTCTTGCTCTCTAAAATTCCAATATTAGGGAGTTCTTAGACTAACTAGGTATTATAAAGCACAAGTATTATCTCATGGAGAGGACAGACCAAATAAAGGACTGCCCACCTAGACTGAGAACAGCAACAGTCAACTATTCATCACTTTCCTCTATCCAGATTCATAGTCATTTACCACTATTGGCCACTCTGCTCTGCAGGTACTTTTACAAGCTTTGCCTATTAAATTTCCCAGAAAATACCAGTGAGAGAGTTAGGTATTCTCATTCTCTTTGTGTTACTGATAAAACTACTGAATCTACAGGAGCTAAGTGTATGTCAGTCAGGTGTGGAGCTGAGATTCACACTTTAATATCCTTGCTTTAAGTACTTTATCCCTTGCACACACAATTGTGGAATGAATGAAGCTTAACATATCATGAGAAAGTCCTAATAATATTTTAAAACCCCAATACTCAAAAATGCTATTTTTATTTTGTACTATCTTGTTTTAATATCTGAACTATTGATGACCATCTGCCCTACTAGAATACTGTGTTGTGGCATTTTCCTCAATTCCAAGCATTTTATCTTTTTGTTATGCTCATTTATTCATTCATTTATTCATTCATTCATTCCTCTTTTATTTTGGGGCTCATGAATACAGAAATAAATGTAATGAATTTAGCCTAGTGATTCTCATTTCAACTCTTGTCAAATGAATGAAATGCAGCCTTCTTTGACTATTTTAGTTACTTCCCTAAATCCCCAGAGATAGAAAGTATCCTTTCACAGCTCTTCACTCACACATGTTTTTTATTTTAGGATTTTTTTTTCCACATCAAGTTTGTATTTCCAACAAGTGATACTCAAGGTCTGGGAAATAACGTCTCACTTGATAGAACCTTTTGTCACCTATTTCAAAGGCAAATCTGTGTTTCACTTCCATCTAACTTTTGCTTTTACAGCCATAAACTTGTCAGTACTCATTAGAATTATGGTTGCTGACATAGATAATCAGCCCAATATGTAAAGGGTATTTTCAGAATTTTCACAAGGCTACAGGAGTTCCCTGGGTGAAATTTGCCCAAGTTCACGTAAAATTCCTGTGCTTCCATGCAATTAGTTTTAAGCTTTTACTTTCTAAGTTACTGACTCCTTGGAGGAGCACACCCATACCTTGCCTTTTTGTTTGTTGTGTTTATTTTTAATATTCTCTGCCATTGCTTTTTACAAAATAATTTTTATCTTTATAATACTTTTTGATTTACAGAAAAGTTGCAAAGAAAATAGAGTTTTCACATACACATCACCGATCTTCTCCATCATCAACATCTTACATTTTCATGGTACATTTGCCAAACCAAAAAACTGAAAAACTGGACATTGGTACATTACTACTGCCAAAAGTTCAGACACTAGTTTTCTAACCCAGTATCCTATCTGAGCTACCACACTGCATTTAGTTGTCATATATCTATAGTTCTGTGACAGTCTTTTCTTGTTTTTCATGACTTTGACACTCTTAAAGATTATTGGCCAGATATTTCACATGATTGCCCTCAATCTGTATTTTTCTAATATTTTCTTCACAATTAGACTGGGGATATATGAGTTTGGGCAGAATATCACAGAAGTAAAAGTGCTACTCATATTATCTTATCAGAAGTACATGACATCCACATGACATGCTGGTGATGGCAGCCTTTATTAGTTGATTGACACAGTGCTTTTCAGGTTTCTCCACTGTACAGTTATTATTTTCTCTCTTTCCTTGTGCTATTCTTAGGAAACAATTACCAGATCTAGCACATTCTCAAGGGAGATGCAGGAGATCTAAATTCTTCCTTTCTGAGGATTGGAATTAGATTGATTCTGCAAGAATTGTTGAAGGTTGCTTCATCATATTTATTCATTTATTCAACAATTCATTTATATCATTATGTAGTCATGAATTTATTTTAGGCATCAGGACCTAATGCAACACTATGTTATTTATTGTGTTTAAATTGTTCCAGCTCTGACCATCAGGAGCTACCTTAGGTTCCACCACCGCTTTTTATTTTATGTGCTAACAGAAGTAAATTTGCTAATCAATGTCTACTTTGAGAATTAATACAGTTTAATACTTGATTAAGCAGTTTTAAGACAACACGAAAAAGTATAAAAAATAAAAATCATAAAATTAAAAGTAAAAAGCAATAATAAAATTAAAAGAAAAAAATTTGATTTACTGTCCAGTCTCCGGTACTTAGAGTGATTGTAATTGTGGTCACTGACATGGGTAATAGACCTTTGTTTGGTTTACTGTTGGGTCTCCGGTACTTAGAGTAGTTTCAAAGACTTGGTTGGTTTCTGTTGGGTCTCTGGTACTTACAGCAGTGTCTAACACACAGTAAATGGTCCATAACTGTTTGTAAATTTATTGATTAGGAACACTATATCCTGTAAATTGCTTGATAAAATTATTTTTTACAACCATATTATCTTTAGCTGTTGTTTCTTAGCTAACTTCTGTCACACAAATGCATGTGCATGTGCATGTGTGCACACATAAGTAAATATATACCCTAATGAAGCAGAAAGGCGGTGTTTACTTCTTACCACTCCTTTCTCTCTCTTCTCTGTCGTACTATCACCAACCACATAATTTTCAGTCTAGTCTTTTTCAGTCTTTCCTCATTCCATTCTGGCATGGGACTATTTAAAAATTGAGGTCAGTATCTTCTAGAAATATGTCAATTTGATTGCAGGGAAAATATGAATCATATCCCAATACACAGAAAGAGGCCTTTATTTATTGTCAGAGTTGACAATAGAATATGCTTTTAAATATATAGACATTCTCATAAAAAAGATGTTCTGCTATTTATTCTGTTTCTTTCATCATTTATCCAACAAAGATGTGTTGGGTGATTACCATGTGCTATGTGAATTCTGAATTTGTAGAAAAGGAACTCTGTCTTCCTCCCACAAGCAATTTGTAGGAGTTGACCAAAAACAGTTGCTTCCAGATTAAGTTTATTGTGGTCACTAATTATACACAAGTAAATTCCTTCAAAGGATGTTGAATGACTTTTCAATAACAGAGATAGAAACCTGTTTTCCAGGAGACACTGCAGGATCGTGTTTCATATGCATTTCTCCTCTCTGCAAGCCGCCAATGAAATTCATTCTCTTTAATCCTTGTTTTATTTTATCAATAAAATTAGGAGTCTATGTTGAACTGTTTCAAAAGCCCCTTCCAACTAAAACATTCTCTCTTCTAAGTAGAAGAACAGTCACTTTGATTCAATAGACATGGACTTGAATTCCGATCCCATTACTTTAGACAAATTGCCTAAATGTCTCTGAGGCTCAGTTTCTTGATAGTAGCAGTTGATTTAATATAATGACTTCTTACGTGTTTTTGAAATATAGAAACTTTCTAATTAAAGTATGCCTTTCAATAAGTGTTGTTTCCCACCTTGTCTTTAGTCATCTCATAGTCAAAAAAAATAAAAATAAAACTTCTGAATTCATGTTCATGGTCTTAAATTCTGATCTCATCCTTAGATAAATTGGGATTTAATTTCCTCACCTGTAGAAATGGGGCTGATATGATTATCTTCTTATTTTTTTTGGTGACCAAATGATGTAATGTATAGAAAACAGATGATCCAATCCATGCTTATCTCATTGTATTGCACTTTGCTTTATTGTGCTTCACAGATATTACCATTTTTACAAATTGCAGGTTTGTGGCAACCCTGTATTGAACAAGTCTATTGCACCATTTTTTCAACAGCATATACTCACTTCATGTTTCTATATCACATTTTGGTGATTCTCACAATATGTCAGGCTTTTTCATTTTTAATTGTCTCTGTTTTTGTGATCTGGGATCAGTGATCTTTGACGTTATAATTGTAGTTGCTTTGGGTCACCACGAACCGCACCCACATAAGACAGTGAACTTGATTGATAAATATTGTGTGTGTTCTGACTGTTCCATTGAGCAGCTACCCCCTCATCTCTGTCCCTCTCTTCAGACCTGTTTCCTGAGATTTAGTAATATTAAAATTATGACAGTTAATAACCCTACAGGAGCCTCTAGGTGCTCAAATAGAAGGAAGAGTCATGTGTCTCTCCTTGCATTTTAAATTAAAAGGTAAAAATGATTAAGCTTAGTGAAAAAGCCATGTCAAAAGTGGACATAAGCTGAAAGCTGGCCTTTTTGTGCCAAACAATTAGCCAAGTTGTGAATACAAAAGAAAAGTTCTTGCAAAAAAAAAATAATAATAATTATAATGGCAAATCCAGTGAACAAACAAGTGAGAAAGCAAAACAACCTTATTGCTAATACGGGGAAAATGTTAGTGGTCTGGACAGAAGATCAAAGCCACCACAATATTCCTTTAAGCCAAAGCCTAATTCAGCACAAGGCCCTAATGCTCTTTTATTTCATGAAGGCTGAGAGAGGTGAAGAAGCTGCAGAAGAAGAGTTAGAAGCTAGCAGAGGTTATTTCATAAAGCTTAAGGAAAGAAGCCATCTCTATAACATAAAAGTGCAAGGTGAAACAAGTGCAGCAAATTAACCAGAAAACCTAGCTAAGCGAACTGATGAAGATGGCTACATTAAACCACAGATTTTCAATGCAGACAAGACAGTCTTGTACAGTACTGGAAGAAAATGCCATCTAGGACTCTCAGAGCTAAAGAAGAGAAGTCAATACCTGACTTCAAAATTTCAAAGGACAGGCAAACTCTTTTGTTACTGACTAAAGCACCTGGTGACTTTATTTTGAAGCCAATGCTCATTTACCATTTCAAAAGACCTACAACCCTTAAGGGTTATATTAAATCTACTATGCCTGTGCTCTATAAATGAAACAACAAAGCCTGACAGCACATTTGTTTACATCAGAGTTAACTTAATATTTTAAGTCCACTGTTGGGACCTACTTCTCAGGAAAAAAGGTTACTGTCAAAATATTACTGCTCATTGACAATGCACTTAGTCACTCAACAGTTCTGATGGAGGTATACAAGAAAATAAATGTTGTTTTTATGCCTGCTGATACAACATCTGTTCTGCAGCCCAAGGCTTGAAGAATAATTTTGACTTTCAAGTTTTATTATTCAGGAAACACATTTCACAAGGCTATAGCTGCCATAGATAGTGATTCCTCTGGTGGATCTGGGAAGAGGAAACTGCAAAACACCTGAAAAAGATTCACCATTGTAGATGCCCCTAAATATACTTATGATTCATGGAAGGTGGTCAAAATATCAATGTTAGCAGAAGTTTAGAAGTTGATTCCAACTCTCATGGATGACTTTGAGGAGTTCAAGACTTCAGTGATGAAAGTAACTGCAACTGTGGTAGAAGTAGCCAGAAAACTAGAATTAGAAGTGGAATGTGAAGGTTTGACTAAGTTACTACAATGTCATGATAAAACTTGAACAAACGAGGAGTTGCTTCTTATGAATGAGCAAAGAAAGGGGTTTCTCAAGATGGAATATACTCTTGGTGAAGATGCTGTAACATTACATCATTGTTGAAATGATATAAAATAATTTAGAATATGACATAAACTTGGTTGATAAAGCATTGTCAGGGCTTGAAAGTATTGACTCCAGTTTTGGAAAAAAAGGTCTACTGTGGGTAAAATGATGACAAACAGCATCAACCATGAACTTCATTGTTGTTTTAAGAATTTCCACAGCCACCCCAAACTTCAGCAACCACCACCCTGATCAATAAGAAGCCACCAACATCAAAGCAAAACTATACACCAGCTAAAAGATTATGGCTTACTGAAGGCTCACATGGTCATTAGCATTTTTTGGCAATAAAGTAATTTTAATTAAGGTATGTAAATTTTTTAAACAAAATGCTATGGTACACTTAACAGACTACAATGTAATTGTCTCATAGCTTTTATATGCACTGAAAAACAAAAAAAAATGCATGTTGACTCCCTTTATTTTGACATTTGCTTTATTGCAGTGGTCTAAAACTCAGCCTGCAATATCTTGGGAGTATCTATGTCAATACATGATGGTTTTTCCTTTCTTTAGATCCCATCTTGATTTTGCCTCTGTTTGCTTGAAAAGAGACAGCATTTGGACAGAAATTCATTCCAATGGAGAGGGCATGAGTTTTAGAGTCAAGGAGAACCAGAAGTGAATCCTGGATCAATAATTTGTTAATGCTTACATTGTAGATTTAGGCTTCGCTAGGTTCCTTATTTGTAAAAAGTACAAATGGTATTGGGAGGATTAAATGAACTTGTTTTCAAAAGCAGTGCTATTTATATTTTGGAAAAAATACTAAAAATATAATAATTTAAAAGTAAAACAAATCAGATTTTTGCTTCACTATGGAGATGCTATTTTATATACACATGCATATATATATATATATATAGAGAGAGAGAGAGAGAGTGTCATGCATTGCTTAACAAACAGGGAGGTGTTCTGAGAAATGTGTCATTAGGCAATTTCATAACTGTACAAACATCACAGAGTGTACTTACGTGAACCTAGGTGGTATAGTCTACTATACCCCTAGGCTACATGGTACTGTTTATTACTCCTAGACTACAAACCTGTAGGATATATTACTGTACTAAATACTATAAAAGTAATAGTATATGTGTACCAAAACATACCTAAACATAGAAAAGTTACAGTAAAAATATGGTATAAAAGATTTAAGGAATGGTATACCTGTATAGGGCAGCTGCATTATAATTGCATAGGACCTTGGGACCTCAGTAGTCCTATATGCAGTCTATTGTTGACTAAAATGTCATGTCACATGACCATATTTGAAACTATAGATTAACCACATCCTTTAACTACAGCTCCGAACAATCATCAGAAGACATGATCTGGGTGATGCTGACATTTAACTTCTTTATGAATTTAGTCCCTTATTCACTGAGTACCTACTATGTGCTGATGACTGTTCTGCTTGCTATTTATTCTAAATTCTTTGAAACATTCTTTCCCATTCATTTAAAAGTGATTTCAACAAAAAGTTGGCAGTCTAATTAGTTGTGTGATTTTAATCAAACTATTAATTGTAAGCCATATTTGATATCAAAAATGAAAAAAGTTCAGGACAGTAACATTATATTTACAAAGAAGCTAATTAAAGCTTGAGTGTTGCTTTCTATTTAGACAAGGGTGAGTTTTCTTATTTTTATTTTAAGTTCCATGATACATGTGCAAGATGTGCAGGTTTATTACATAGGTAAATATGTGTCATGTTGGTTCACTGCACCTATCAACTCATCACCTAGTCATTAAGCCCAGCATGCATTAGCTATTTTTCCTAATGCTCTCACTCCCCTCACTTCACCCCCCAACAGGCCCCAGTGTGTGTTGTTCTCCTCCCTGTGTCCATGTGTTCTCATTCTTTAGCTCTCACCTGTAAATGAGAACATACAGTGTTTGGTTTTCTGTTCTTGTATTAGTTTGCTGAAGATAATGGCTTCCAGCTTCACTCATGCCCCTGAAAGGGACATGATCGCCTTCCTTTTTATGGCTCTGTAGTATTCCATGTTTTATATATACCACATTTTCTTCATCCAGTCTATCATTGATGGGCATTTGGGTTGATTCCATGTCTTTGCTATTATGAATAATATTGTTGCAATGAATATACATATGCATGTATCTTTGTAACAGAGTGATTTATATGTCTTTAGGTATATAGCCTTTATTGGGATTGCTGGGTCAAATGGTATTCCTGTTTCTAGACCTTTGAGGAACCACCACACTGTCTTCCACAATGGTTGAACTAGTTTACATTTTGACCACCAGTGTAAAAGTGGTCCTGTTTCTCTGCAACCTCACCAGTAACGATTGTTTCTGGACTTTTTAATAATCTCCATTCTGACTGGTGTGAGATGGTATCTGATTGTGGTTTTGATTTCCATTTCTTTAATGATCAGTGATGTTGAGCTATTTTTCATATGTTTGTTGGCTGCATAAATGTCTTCATTTAAGACATGTCTCTTTATTTCCTTTGCTAACTTTTTAATGGCATTTTTTTTCTTGTAAATTTGTTTAAGTTCCTTGTAGATTATGGATATCAGACCTTTGTCAGATAGATAGATTGCAAAAATTCTCTGCCACTCTATAGGTTGCCTGTTCACTCTGATGATGGTTTATTTTGCTGTGCAGAAGCTCTTTCGTTTAACGAGATCCTGTTTGTCAATTTTGACTTTTGTTGCAATTGCTTTTGACATTTTCATCATGAAATGTTTGCTGTGCGTATGTCCTGAATGGCATTGTCTAGATTTTCTTCTAAGGTTTTATAATTTTGGGTTTTACATTTAAGTATTTAATCTATCTTGGTTAACTTTTGTATGAAGTGTAAGGAAGGAGTCCAGTTTCAATTTTCTGCACATGACTAGCCAGTTCCCCCAGCACCATTTATTGAATAGAGAATGCTTTCCCCATTGCTTGCTTTTGTCAGGTTTGTTAAAGATCAGATGGTTGTTGATGTGTGGTGTTATTTTTGAGTTCTCTATTCTGTTCCATTAGTCTATGTGTCTGTTTTTGTACCAGCACCGTGCTATTTTGGTTACTGTAAACTTATAGTTTGAACTTGGGTGGCATGATGCCTCCAGCTTTGTTCTTTTTGCTTAGGATTGTCTTGATTAGATGAGCTCTCTTCTGGTTCCATATGAATTTAAAAATAGCTTCTTCTAATTCTGTGAAAATAGTCAATGGTAGTTTAATGGGAATAGCATTGAATCTACAATTTTGACAGTATGGCCATTTTTACCATATCAATTCTTCCTATTCATGAGCATAGAATTTTTCCACTTGTTTGTGCCCTCTCTTGTTTCCTTGAACAGTGGTGTATAGTTCTCCTTTAGGAGGTAGAGAAGGGTGCGTTTTAATAGACAGAAATGTGATTTGGCTTGGGTAAGTCAGGTAAGTACTGAAAATTTCTCTGAGAAGCATCTTAGAAGTACCAGAACCCCTAAAAAGAAATAAGATGAAGGACGAAACATTCAAATAGAAAAATGAGCAGAAGATATAAGCAGACACTTCACAAAAGAAGGAACACAAATGACTATTATATATATGGCAAGATTTTCAGCTTCATTAGTAATCTGGAAAATAGAAACAAATGTATAATGAGATACCATTTCACCCATCAGAATGGCAATTTTCAAATCTGACAATATTAAATGCTGGTGAGGATGTGGAGGAATAAGAACTCTCATTAACAGTAGTGTCAGCATCTATTGGTACAACTATTTTGGAAAACAATTTGTCATTAACTAGTAAAAGTGAAGGTTTGAATACACTAGGACCTAACAACTTTGCTATGCAGTCTTTATATGGAGGAACCACTTTGGAATAAAAGAGAACATAAACATAATTGACATGCATTTTTCAGTATCTATATGCCAAGACCTTTACAGTATCTTAATGTCACACAGATTCTGTAAGTTTGGGTCTTAACTCCCAATAAAATATTTATTTGGTACCATCTTTGAGGATCACAGCTAGAATACCATTTATAACTTTATAATTGAATTAACCACTACCTCTCAATTCTATAATTGAATTAACTACTGACATACATATTAATTAACATATTTCATATGGAACCAAAAAAGAGCTCATATACCCAAGACAATCCTAAGCAAAATGAACAAAGCTGAAGGCAGCACACTACCTCAACTAATTATACTACCAGGCTACAGTAACCAAAACAGCATGGTACTGGTAAGCAAAACAGGTATATAAATCAATGCAACAGAACAGAGGCCTCAGAAATAATGCAACACATCTAGAACCATCTAATCTTTGACAAACCTGATGAAAACGAGCAATGGGGAAAGGATTCCCTATTTAATAAATGCTATTGGGAAACTGGCTAGCCATATGCAGAAAACTGAAACTGGACCCCTTCTTTACACCTTATACAAAAATTAACTCAAGATGGATTGAACACTTAAATGTAAGACCTAAAACCATAAACAACCCTAGAAGGAAACCTAGGCAATACCATTCAGGACATAGGCATGGCAAGGATTTCATCACTAAAACACCAAAAGCAATGGCAACAAAAGCTAAAATTGACAAAGGGGATCTAGCTAAACTAAAGAGCTTCTGCACAACAAAAGAAACTATCATTAGAGTGAACAGACAACCTACAGAATGGGAGAAAAATTTTGCAACCTATCCATCTGACAAAGGGCTAATATCCAGAATCTGCAAAGAACTTAAATAATTTATAAGAAAAAAACAAGCCCATCAAAAAGTGGGATATGAACAGAAACTTCTCAAAAGAAGACATTTATGCGGCCAACAAACAAATGAAAAAAAGCTCATCATCAGTGGTCATTAGAGAAATGCAAATCTAAACCACAATAAGATACCATCTCATGCCAGTTAGAATAGCAGTCATTAAATATCAGGAAGCAACAGATGCTGGAAAGGATGTGGATAAATAGGAATGCTTTTACACTGTTGGTGGGAGTGTAAATTAGTTCAACAATTGTGGAAGACAGTGTAGGGATTCCTCAAGGATCTAGAACCAGAAGTACCATTTGACCCAGCAGTCGCATTACTGGGTATATACCCAAAGATTATAAATCATTCTACTATAAAGACACACACACACATATGTTTATTGCAGCACTGTTCACAATAGCAAAGACTTGTAACCAACCCAAATGACTATCAATGATAGACTGGATAAAAAAAAAATGTGGCACATAAACACCATGGAATACCATGCAGCCATAAAAAATGATGAATTTATGTCCTTTGCAGGGACATGAATGAAGCTGAGAACCATCATTCTCAGCAAACTAACACAAGAACAGATACCAAACACCACATGTTTCCACTCATAAGTGGGAGTTGAATAATGAGAACACACGGACACAGGGAGGGGAATCTCAAACACTGGGGCCTGTCTCGGGGAGTGAGATGGGGAGGTATAGCATTGGGAGAAATACCTAATGTAGATGACTGATTGATGGGTGCAGCAAACCGCCATAGCACGTGTATACCTGTGCAACAAACCTGCACATTCTTCACATGTATCGCAGAACTTAAACTATAATAATAAAAAAGTAAAAATAATTTTAAAATAAAGAGTAAAAAGATGGTTACCAGAGTCTGGGAAGGATAGAGTTGGGGTGGCAGGGAGGTGGGGATGGTTAATGGGTACAACAAAACAGTGATAAAGAATGAATAAGACCTGTTATTTCACAGCACAACAGGGAGACTATAATCAATAATAATTGTACATTTTAAAACAACTAAAAGGGTATAATTGATTATACTCATGTACCTTAGTGTTACAACCAAAACCTTTAGTTGTTTGTAACACTAAGGATAAATGCTTGAGGTGATGGATATCCTATTCTTTATGATGTGATTATCATGCTTTGCATGTCTGTACCAAAACATCTCATGTATCCCATAAATATATGTACCTACTATGTACCCACCGAAATTAAAAATTATATAAGTGTAAAAAAATTATAAATTCAAGAATTGTGTCTTTTAAGTGTAAGACACCACAAAGTTGTAGGCACAGTGTTAAAAATTTTACTTTTCTTTGGATAGATTTTTCTGGGTTAACATAATAGTAGGGATTGTGTGATTTCTCACACAACCTGTAGGTTCTTCAGGGAACCTAGAAACAGATTGGAGAAAGGATCTTTTTTCCCCCTCTCTAGTTCCAGTAGGTGAACCACACACAAACTGCCTAATTTAGACTACTGCTGAGATAATACTGATTGTGGCCAGAATTCATCCTTGTCAAGTTAAATATGGCACCCACAGAAATTCTCACACATTCTTGCCATTTGTTCTCTTGGTGCCATGATGGGCTGATTAACAGCTCTGCTCTTTTAAAAAGACCATCATTCCTGGATTCCGTCTCTCTGACCACTCCCACTTTTCAAGTATGATTCATGTTGCTAAATAGGTATGGACTTTTTCGCTAAAATAAAACAGTTATGTTTTCCATGGTGTATATCAAACAGCCATACCTAAGATAGTTCAGCATGGTTACAGCTTGTAATGGAATAAATTATAGGTTCAAGAAAAAAATATATAAAAATGTAGTGTAGATCTTGGAAAATGAAAAGAGAGCATAACAGATTTGTAAGCCCTTTCTGATTAGCTTGTAGGTTGCTGGTGTCTTTATTAGTAGTTCACTGGAGCCATGTGAGTTCCTGAATCATTGATCAAAGTCAAACCTAAACTCTCCCCTTCCATGCTCATAAAAATAATAGTTAACATATACCGAGACCATATTGTATACCACAGGCCACCCTACAGATTTCATGTTTCATGTTTCACTGAATTTTTTGAATAAAAGCTTTTTGAACATTAATATGCATAATAATGTCCTCAAGAATTGTTAAAATACATATTCCTCACTAACGTCCTTCCTCTCTAATTTCAGTTCTGATTTTGAGTTCTGGGACAGGACCAAAGAATTTGGATTTCTAACTAGCTCCTAAATGACCTAGTGCTGATGCTGCCAGTCCAGTAGCTACCTATTGAGCAGTTCTGCAGATGATTCTCTGAGTCAGCTACTACCATTATTACCTCCATTTTATTCCTGAGAAAACCAAGCCTCAGGGAGAGATGATAAGAGTTTTTCCAGGATCAAGATATTTAAAGAGTTAGAGACAGGACTTGGATTCGATAACAAAATCCACACTCTTAACTTCTGCAAATATTAAACACTGATCTTAGATTCTACTTTCTCTTCTATATGATTTGTGAATTAAGTCTTTAATGTACCTGGATGAGCTTAACCTACAAACTAAGAGACTTCTGTGGCTAGCAGAACTGGGGAAAATATTCTTACTTTTTTTTATTTCACCAAGAGGAGTACAATGGCCGTAAAAATCAGAAGCATGAAAGAAACCCTGGTAACATCTTCTGGTGATTTTAAAGTGGAGAGTTTCAGGCTCAGGCTGCCAGAATTTCTGAATAGTAGTTGAGCAACTGGCAACATCCCAGGACCTCAGCAGGACTGGAAATTCTGAATGGACAATATTTCTTTGTTGAATTCCTCAAACTAAAATTAATCATGATTGGGCATTGTTTAGAACTTGTCAGGGTGTATGCTTTCTAGTAATTGATTTATTTCCACATGGACACCTTGTTTTCAATGCAAATGGGTTTTCTTGATGGGTAGGTTTTATTCCTCTCTGTGTGTGCCAGGGGGCAGTGTGGTATAATCATAGTAATTATGTTTCTTGAGGCCATGTTACATCATTTTTACTTTCTGGAGTCTGTGCCTGTAGCCTACAGGAGGAGGAAATATGGGGCGTGACTCTTAGTTAAGCTGAAGTTCTAAATCCAGCTCATTTTGTACTTGTTGTTGCTTTCCAGGTATTGTATTTCTCCAGAGCAGGAACTCTGAGAACACCTGACTTCTGGAAGGCAGCTTTATTGGCAAGAAGGTAACCTCATGGAATGGAGGTGAAATTGCACGAAGTTAACAATGAATGCCTATTTTAACATTCGAATAGAAGGGGGGCAAAGCAAAGTGAAATCCAGCATTAATATAAATGTGCTCCATTAGCAGGGTGCTGAGTCAAGACATGCTGTAGGGTGGATTAAGAGGGAACTTAGTGACCTCTCAGGACTTTGGAACAGTCACTCAGGACAATAGGTCTTGCACTCTAAAGATTTAATCCTTAGAATGCAGGGACATTATGGGAACGAAGGCATATTCTGAGTTCCACATCCAGCTGATGTGTTTATCATGATTGTAGTCATGTTTCTGTGAGTGCTCACAGGTTCATACACAAGATGGTCCATTTGTTATTGATATTTGACCATTGAAAGCTCAACAACTTATGGGCTGAAATTTATGTGAGCACAAATGACTTATTTTACATTCAGTAACACAAGAGCGACAGTTGAATGTACAGACTTCTACAGTCAGAATACCTAAGTTTGAACATCATCTTTGCCTCTTACTAGTTATGTGACCTTGGGTTATTAAGTTAACCTCTCCGGCTTTGGTACAGAGGGTTGATGAGAGGATTAAATGAATTAATGTATGTATGTAAAACATTTAGAAAATGCCTGACACCTAGTAAATACTATGTTAAGAATACATAATTGGTGATCATAAAGTCAACCTCAAGAGCAGGTTTAATGAGCCATCATGGTATCTTTTCCTAGATCTTCAGGAAATTTGATTTGTGAATTTGATATTGAATTTGATAGTGACTCTTATAATCTTCTAATTCTGAGGTGAGAACCAAAATGAAAAGTTCCTAAGGAAAGGCTGCAGCTCTCCTAAGCACTCTATTCCAGGTCTTCTTTACTCTGGGCTCCATACTGGCTTCTTTTTGGAAAGGGATCCCTTTGACAGGGAAATCAGTTCCTTGCCTGTCTTGCTAAAGCAACTCTAGAGAGAAGCATTGCAAAGAGAAAATGATTCAGAAGCATCTATTCAATGAAGAAAGCATTTTAGAAACTGCTTTATTGCACACATGGGCACAATAGACACTGGAACTACTAGGGGAGGGAGGAAGGGGGCATGGGTTGAAAAACTATTGGATACTATGCTGACTACCTGGGTGATGGAATCTGTATCCAAAGCCTCAGCATCACACAATTTATGGATAAAACAATCCTGTACATGTACCCCCATTATCTGAAATGAAGCTGAAATTTAAAAACAAAAAAACTTACTCTTTTTTTTTTAAAAGGTTTTCCCTGCTAGTGTCTGGCTCAATTTTTACTTATAGGAATGAGTTTCATCTGTAGCTGATACCACTTCTTCATCTCCTTCTTGAAGGATGGTGGGTAAGGCATAGGGGAAATTCCATCTGAAGTCACCCTCATGTTAAAGTATGGTAGCCAAAGAGCATGGCCCAGAGAGTGTTATAACCTGCACTAAGCAGCCAAACTAAACAGCTATGTTGCCATGGCAGCTTCACTCTCATCTCTATGGCTACCTTGCTTTGGATTAAGCAGGGTAAATACTCCTTTGCCAGCCACATCCAGGTTCCATGAATTTGCTTTTTCTTTAATCTTGAGAGAAACTTGACTACATTCGAGGTTTAGGAGAATGAAAAAGGTATGGGACTCTGCTTGTGCTGCACTCTTATACACATAACAGGAAGAATGCAAGGGTAGCATTAGGAAGGCAGTTGATTAACTTTTCTTGTGTGTGATATGCAAAAGTTAGCCATTTGGACACCCTCTAGAGTACTTGCAGGATGCCATGGTTTCAGGACTACCCTAAAGGAAACAGTATCAATGGCTAGTTGAGCACTGGTACTGCACATGGTTATCCTACTCCCATTATATTCATGTGATTCAAGCTAACCAAGTTTACCCATCCCAGTGAACAAATTTCTGCTGTAACCATCCAGGCCACTCCCTTTTACTCAATTAGAATACTTACGTTTTATGTTACCAAAAGATCTGCAAATACAATAGGTTGAAAATATTTTGGAAAGGTAAAAATGTTTCTTAAATTCAACTTATTTATAAACACATTCTCATTAATCAGAAGTCCTGCACAATCACAGTCTCCCTATTTTCCCATGAAATCACCTGTTGAATATTGAGCAGTAGAATAATCCTATAACTGGAGCAACGATTGCTTTGAGCGTATAACTTGTCACAACTGAAAATTGTTAATGAAGGGGTGTGTGTGTGTGCATATCAAATCACACCAAGGAAGAAGGATGACATGGTGTTTTACCTAACAGATAGTTTTAACAAACTGAAAGCACATTTCCATCCTAAGTGGGGTAGGGCCTGTCCTCTTTGTGACTGGGCTGCTTGGTTTTGGACTAGACTGCCATAAACTTTAGGTACAACTCCATCAAGAAGCCAAAAAAATGGAAATGGTAGCACACAGGGGATTAAAAAATGGTTTAAACTAATCTTTCAAAGGCCCTACTATAAATATTTAGTATTTCATCATGCTTACTTCTCCCTCTTTCTCAGGTTCATAAATCTGTGGCTCAGAAGTTTGTATAAAATCTCAGAAATGATTTTTCTAAATACTATAGTATTTGTTCACAGTGCCTACTGAGTCGATGTCCAACTAAACACATTATCTCCCACTACATAGAAAATTAGATATTAATACATTTTCTGCCAAATAGGTTTTCTAACTGGAGCCACTGTATTTTCCAATGAAATGAATACCCTTAAATGTCAATATGAATAAATTACTAATAATGAACTCTTCATTTATCTTTAATGCTTTGCCAAACTCCAGCTTGATTGAAAAGCTGATATTTAGCAGAAAGAAGAAAGGGTATATCTTGAGGAAGAATCAAACTAACAAGGGTAATAGAGTAGAGCATTTCTGTGTCAAATTCCATCTGAACAATCCTGTTTTTTTAAAGGTCGGAAGCCCATACATACTTGGAATTTTTGCTCTCTCTGCCTTTGATTTAAAGCGCAAAATCAAAAGCCTGCTCTATGAAAAGAAGTGCACTTGAGCAACTCAGGAATGTGCTGAAGCCTTTCTACAAATTAATCTCTTCTTTAGTGAAGTGAAACATCGGGACCATTCAGAGACAGTGGGAGGGTCTCGGGGGCTTGAATTTGAGCCAAGCTTAATGAGAAGGAGTTAGAGGCAAAATGGAATTGAACTGTACCTTGTTAACTGTTGAAAGCTGTGAATGAGGTGAACTTACTTGCCAAGAATTCTTTTCCTTTGTTGCAATTAACTACAGTATAGGGGATGCTTTTGGGGTAGTTTTCATGATCTTTAAAGATCATTTTATTAAAAATCATACATTTTTACAAATTGAAGGTAATTCCCTAATTCTGATTTATAAATTTGCTACTGCTTTGAAGACACATAAATTCATGTTTCAGTGAAGTAAACATTTATTCATTTCACCATTTTTACTGGGAATCTATTGCTAGCCACTGTCTCAGGTGCCAGGGCAACGGTAGTGATAAACATATTCCCTGGCTCCGGTGACTCACCTTCCTGCTGGAATCTCTCAGCCTTAGCAAGAAAGGCCAAAACTAAGAGGCCATGTATGCATCAAACCTCTCTCTGCAGTTCTCTGAGCAAGCCATTTCTCTTAGGAGACCATGACATACCTTTCCCAGGGAGACCTTTCTGTGCTGCAGATGCTGGTTTCTTCCATCAATTTCTTCTATAGAAAACTGCTAACTAAAATCTGCTAAGCTGGAAGCCTGGTAACCATGAGAATAAATGTTAAACTATGACCCCAGGAAACATGAGTTTATGATGGATGAAAATCATCTGGAACAAGTTACTAAAACATCCCATGACTCAGTTTCCTGTTTTCTGAAAATGAGTTGGGATCTGCTCTGCAGGGTTGCTACGATGTGTGTGCTGACCACAATTTACAATGACTTAACATGTTTTTCAAATGTGACTTACCTGATTAGCACCTTTTGATCACTCAAAAATACACGAATTTTATTGTATATGTTCTCTCTTTAAAAAGCTGGCTGCTAAATTGTTTAATGGGTAGAATAATTCTATGCCTAGAATGGCCATTGGATCAGGTATGGAACCACAGGTGGCTCTCCAGAGTGAAAGGTACAAAGTTAGGAGTCAAATGCGTAAGGTGTGTCTTGCAGTGTGGGAAAAAAATTAAACTCTTTATAGGGTTTATCTCATCTGTTTCTAGTCTCTGTTTTCACGTACTTCATAACGTGCATATTATAACAGTAGATATATTTATGTACACAAATATGTAATTTATTAATAAGTACACATATATTGGGAATGCATGCTTAACTTTAAATTGACAGAGTTTATAGCCCAAAGTGTTAGGAGACCACTGTTTTAGAGGAAGAACAATTAAACCAGTCAGTCAAAAGTAACAAAGAAACCAAAACCATGTCGGAAGGCGATATTCCAGTTTAATTCAAATTGTCCTTAATGCGAATTGACAAAACTCTTCTAAATGTAAAAAGTAACTTGTTGCTGTTTTTGTTTACTTTATTTACTTATTTATTTATTTATTTATTTATGTTGAGACAGGGTCTCAATCTCTCACCCAGACTGGAGCGCAGTGGCACACTGCAATCTCCGCCTCCCAGGCTTAGGCATTTCCCCTGCTTCAGCCTCCTGAGTAGCTGGGATTACGGGCATGCGCCATTACCACTCAGCTAAGTTTTGTATTTTTAGTAGAGACAGGGTTTCACCGTGTTGGCCAGGCTGGTCTCGAACTGCTCACCTCAAATGATCCACTCTCCTCGGCCTCCCAAACTGTTGAGATTACAGGCGTGAGCCACCACGCCTGGCCTTTTGTTCATTTTAATGCATACAATCTGAATCTCTCATTTCGTAGGGGTTCTTAGCTGGAAACCTGTTTCTAGAACCAGCTTTCAAGATTTATCTAAGACATGGGAAAAGTTACAAAAATGAAACAAAAATGACTTTGTAGGAAATTTGCAAGTCCAGGTCGCTTTTCCCCTTTCTACCTTACTGTGACCTCTGAGGAAGTTGGCCTGGGTGGGGGCGGGGTGAGGCTGTATTATCCAAACTTCCTTGGACTCAGAGATCTGTTTGCATTTGGCCAATGAGAAGCCCTGGCAGAGTATGGAGAGTGGAAGAAGAGAGTATGGAGCGTTGATTACCTCAGTTCCCGCTGGGCCAAGTGGCAATTGGGAGATGGCTGGAGGGCCACAGCCCCTGTCCAGCAGACTTTTCCAACAGGCATTGCTCTGTCGGGGCTCCTGACGCTTGTCCCTCCCTTTGATTCTTCAGTTTGAGATGGTGTAAGAGCAATCTGATTCTTGCTGTATCATTTCTTGTTCATTCCCTAACCACTGCCCATGGGTTGTAAATAGACCTATTATTAAACCCTTCCTCATTGTCCCTTTTGGCTTACATCCATTTCCTATTAGTACCCTGACAGCATATCCAATTCAATTCAATCTGCATATGAAAATATATGCTTGGATAGTATGTAGACTCCAACCTGTCTATTTCCCAAGTTTATCTGTTCTTATATCCAAGGAGGGGATTGTTTTGTATATTACAGGGAGTTCATTAGGGAGAATTGGTTCACACAATCACAAGGTGAAGTCCCACAGTAGGCCATCTGCAAGCTGGGAAGAAAGAAGCCAGTAGTGGCTCAGTCCACGTCTGACAGCCTCAAGACCAGGGATTTGATGCTCTTCTTGTTTAAAGCAGATTTTTTTTTCTTACAATATATGTAAAAGTAATATTTTAATAGAAATAGCACAACTTTAATTTTTCTTACATGATGCAAACATACCCCCAGAAAAGGAAGCAGGTATCTCCTCAGACAATGGCCTTTTGGGATGTTACATACCAAGTAAGGATTCTATCATAGCAACAGAAAGTACAAAATATAGTGATAATGTGCTTAACAGAAAGCATAAAATATAGTGACAATGTGCTTAATAGAAAATGTGCTTACTAGAGTTTAATTGGAAACCGAGTGTCAGATTGTCCTGGGGGAATAAGCTGACCTTCCAGGGAATGCAAATATTTCACTACTGTATGACTAAGATACACAGAGATACGAATGTAAGAGGGAAATACAACATGTGCTAAGTTTAAATCTTTGAAAGGACCTAATGGTGCAACTACTACTAACAATAATATCTAACGTTTATTGAGTGATTAAATTTTGCGCTTTACATGTGTTATCATATTTAATTCTCATATAACCCATAAAGGTACTATGCCCATTTTGTTGACATAGAAACTGAAGAAAAGAAAAATAAATTCATCCAAGATAGGAGTCTATAGAATCAGATGCTCTCTCTATATGATGATGATTTAACAAAGTAAGTAAAAGAAAACTAATGTTCACTCCAGAAAAAATAGTTTACACATTAATATTTTTTTCTTTAATTCTAGGGAGTTCATCTTGGCAGTTACAATGGAATTATACAAGAAAGGGAGAAAAAACAGCTCTAGGAGTCCTGAGAGACATATTAAAGTGATACACTAAAAAGAGAAAGGTGGGAGGGTAGCTTTTCAATAGTTAGAATATTTGTATGAAAGTCATTTTTGAAGCAAATATATGAATCTTTTAAAGTAGAGACCCAGTTGTCCAATGTCTTTCCCATGCTGGTCCATATCAACCAATAGTCTGGAATACTTAATGGGCAGAGACAAATATTTCAACCTAAGTTTACAATTGGAAGTAAACTTGAAAATCTACTCCCTTTTAGAAATGGTAAAATCTCCTGGATGTTTAAAACATGTCACATTGGCTCTTATTTATCACATTCAACTGTCAGTTTTGCTGAGGAGGAAACAAATATAGTTGGCAAACGGCGGCCCTCACTGTGGTTGGGATATGTGATTTATCCTGCACGGAATGAAGGGAGAAGGCCAGAGTGCTGAGTTCTGGTCTATTCTGATGCTGAGCAGTCCCCAGCCTTGCTCTCGCAATCTGGATGTCTTTTGGCCAGGCTATATTGTAGATCAAATACATTCCAGCAGAAGATCTCTTACTAACCTCCTAGGATTACCCTGCATTTCTGAGACTGAAGTTTGGGCTCTGGAGAAATAGCATTTCCCATAGAATGAAGAGTGTAAGATGTATCAAAAGAGGAAAAGAAAAAAAAGCAACACAGGAATGCAGGTCATGTGAGATCATTATTAAGAACCAGAAGGATTTCTGATGGAAAATTCCAAATTCTCTTTGAACAACTGCCTTGGGGAATGTCCTTTAGGAAACACCGGACTTACATATAATATGTCATTAATGTGCTTATGATTTCCTTTCAGTGTTTATAGGCAGGAGTTAAGACATGGAATGTACAAATATAACACAAAAATTACAGTACAGTGATTGCTTCCTTTGCCAATTCACTCTCTAGAAAGTCATGAAATTCATTGCAGCGGCATCTCTGGCATGTATGGTATACCCGAAACTTAAGCTTTTACCTTTATTTAACCTCACAAGCTAGGTCTGACCCAGAGTCTGTATTGTACATATATTATGACAAGCACTTTGAGTGAATTTGGAAATGTGGGCACTCCTATTGTAGACAAGTCTAAAATCTCTCTGTACCAGAGACATCTTCCTCAGCCTTATTTATGTTGGAGAGGAAGGAAGAGACATTGTCTCTGGAAAAAAATAATAATGTGGAGTTGGATCCCTGCACCGTTCTCCACATTAGCCATGGCTGATTGCTGTGTTTGGGGATTGTGGCTGTGGAGAAATTATGGGTTGAATTGGTTAAAGTCCAGTGCTAATGGGGCCGAAGTTCATTGGCCTGGTTTGTCTCTTGGTGGCTGTCATAACTCTGACCCCATCTGGCACAGTTATGCCCTTTGCTGTCTGGGTGATGGGGTTCTCAGAGCACACATGGGGCCGAGAGGGGTGAGCTGAGTGTTCTAATCTGGTGATGGAACTCTGGTGTCAGCCTCACTGCCTTTACTCTGAGAGCTCGAACAATATGTTTAGGTTCTGTCTAGTCTTCGGTTTCCTTTCCCAAAGGGCTTTGGGAAGCATTTATCATGATTTCACTAACTAAATGCTTAGAAACTCTGATGATAGGAAACATGTTTTACATTTCTTCTCTTTCCCATGTAGTACCTTACTTACTGACAAATATAAAGACAGAAGTATAAAAATCTAAGGAAATTGATTCATACCGAGCCACCAGAATAGACTCAATGGTAGAAAATTTTCCTTTATAATGTATAGTAATAATCATAATTGCCGTAATGGTAATCATAGCAATAGTAATTGTAATCATAGTAATAGATAACAGTAATAGTAGAGCAACTAACATTTGTCAATTGCATAACATTTTATGAAAGGTTAGTATCTAATTGAATACCCATAACAACTCTCTGAATCAGTTACTATTACTGTATCCAATTTATGGAAACTAAGAGAAAGAATGCTCAAGTTACTTGACTGAGATCAACAGCAAGTAAATGACAGAACCAGGAATCGCTTAAAGTTGGTTCCAAAGTTAATGTCACTTAGCCACTTCATAAACTGAATACTTTAGAACAGTGTATTTCTGATAAATACAAGCATCTCTTCAATCTGTTCGATTTCTGTGGAGTATTTGACATACAGAAATTTCTCATGTGTCAAAAATGCTTAGAAAATCAGGGCTTAACTAATGGAAAAAAAAGAGATAAAATAGAAATACAGTATGATTCTACCTAACTACTTTTCTTATCATTGGTCTCCTACCATGTTTCAGAATTGAGAAAATATAAAACTTTCCAGAACGTACTTCTTTGGTCTTCTTTATAAACAGAATAAATTAGATTGCCCTGTGTTTATTTATACTCACTAGGTAAACATCTCATTTGCTCCCATTCAGATTTTCAGGTTAAAGCTGGTTTTCCTCTAAAGGCAGATTGGTAAATTAACAAAGGAACTGCAAGCAATCCTCAAACTAACTGCATAGTTGAGAAAAAGCATGAATACTTCTAGCCCCTCTCATTCCATGAGGATCAATTTCACCTGTGGTTCTTCACACGTTTAGGGCATTATTGATCCAGCTTCCTGTTTCACCAGGTCTTCACTCAAAGCTGCCTAAATATTTGAACAACAGCAGCAACAAAACCATTTTCCATCCATCTCTATAACTGGAAGGCCAGGAGGCAATCCACTGAAAAATTTAGTAATGTTTGGATGTGTTTTAAGTCAGCAATACTGGTGCTATAAATTGCCACTCCTCCACTCCTAAGTCATATGTTGAAGCCCTAACCCCTAAAGTGATTGTATTTGGAGAGTGAGTTTTTAGAAAGTAAAGGTAATTGCAGTCGTAAGGGTAGAGTCCTAATCTGATGGATTCTGTAGCCTCATAAGAAGAGGACAATAGATCTTTCTCTTCCTAGGAATATGCACCAAGACAAGGCCATGTAAGCACACAGCAAGATGAAATCTTCCATCTCCAAGCCAGGAAAAGAGCCCTCTCCAGAACACAACCATTATAGAACCCTGATCTTTGACTTCTAGTCTCCAGATTGCCAGAAAATGTCTGTTGTTCAATCCACACAGTTTACGGTATTTTATTACAGCAGCCCAAGTAGACTGAGACTACTGGAGAGCTACTTTGTTTCCTGTGTGTATATGTTTTCAATTCAGCTTTTATCTGTTTTGCTTTCTCTTTCTCCTCCCTATCTCTTCCCATTTTCCTTTTTTTTTTTTTTTTTTTTTTTGATTCTTAAAATTAGACCCAAAAACCTGTCCTTGAAACAGCCACGTTGGCCTTTAAGGACAGCATTTACATGACTTACAGTCTTTTCTTCATGGACTATCTCTGAAGAATATAGTAGGCAACTTTTGTTTTTGTATTTTCAGTCTCTCTTCCCACATACTGCAGCATCACACCTTCCATTCCTCAGTGCCTCTTGTCTTCCCTGCCCAACATATTCATAATTAGTGCTAAAGAAAGGGCTGTTCCTATGTGAGTGCATGCCATGTGCATAAGAGAATGATACTTTCTCATTGCAGAGAGAAAGAAATAAATAAAACCTTTTTCCTTTCTTATGGATTGAAAGGTGTTCTCCCAAAATTTTCATATTGAAGCCCTGACCCCTAGTACCTCAGAATGTTAATGCATTTGTAGGTAGGACCTTAGAGAAGGTAATAAAGTTAAAATTAGGCCATAGTGTGAGTCTTAATCATATCTGATTAGTGTTCTTAGCAGAGAAGATTAGGGTTTACCGAGAAACACTAAGGTTGCACAGGCACACACTAAGAAAAAAGGCCATATTAAGGGACAGTGAGAAGATGATCATTTTCAAGTACAGGAGAGAGGCCTTAAGAGAAACCAAACCAGCCGATACCTTGATCTTGGACTTCCAGCCTCCAAAATACATTTGCACAGTTTAAGATCATCTTGTCTGTGGTATTTTGTTACATCAGCACAAGCAAACCAATACCTCCTTTTTAAGGCATTTGGAACATCGATGAGGTAAGGGTGTGATTTTTGAGGGCAGGAAATCTCAGCACATTTGATACTACATCAGTGAACAACAATCTACTCTATGTTGGTTTTGATGAGCAAGTAGGATTTTTATTCTAGTTTTGCTTAGACTTACAAAATCATAATAACCTTAGATATTACTTATTTCAATCACCTCATTTTATACGTAATGATACAGAGGTGTATATGGAAGAATGGACTTGTCCAAAGCCCCACATTAGTTTTTGACCAACTCAGGACTAGAGTCCAAATACTTCAACTTCAAGTGCTCTTTTTGGCTACCATATGAAATGTATCTCATTTTTATGTTTTTCCATCAATTCTGTTGTATAGTTTTATTTACTAACCATCACAGTCTAAGTGTTTACCTTTTCAAAATATTTTTATTTTCTTTCAAATATTTGTTTTGGAATATATTTGTTTCTACCTGAGTTTACTATCTTGTAGACTGAAATGTTTTCAGGAAATACACCAACAAGTTTTTCCACTTCTTGGATTCTTTTCCTGTTTTTAAATTATGATGGTTTTCACCTATGCTTCCCAGCTCCACTAAAAGGTTGGTTTTGCTGAAATAAACCTGCATATTTTTATTTACTAAACATACTGAATTTGTGATTGTGGACCTTCATTCAATTATAATCACTGTCCTTGAATTTTTTTCACTCCTTTGTTACTAGATTTCCTCACCAGTACCACCACCTCCACCACCACCACACACATGAAAGAAAGTCCCTGGCTATTTCCATTTTTAATTCTGCTTTCCTGAGCTACAAAAGAGCCTTTGTTGTATCTTCACAGGGAATGTTGATGCCTTGTGAAGTCTAAGGATGACTTTGTCAAAGAGAGTCTTGGCACAGCCTCAAATAAGTACTCAATCTTCATATGTTGATGCTATGTATAGACATGTGTGGTACTTTGTAGGCATTTTGAAGACCATCTCTGATCTTTTTTCAAATAAGATAGTTCAATTTTAATATCAGATTGAAGCTGTACAGAATCTAATTTTCAATGGTTGAAAGCGGATTTTAATCAAAGGGTTATCATAATGATGAAAGGAAATGTTTCTAGGAGACAAAAGTTTGCAAAGCAATTTCATATACATGATTCCACATGCTCTTCACATTAAGCATTTGAAAGCTTACTGTATGAATGTTATATCCATAAATGAATAACGATTTATCCATTTGCTCACCTGAAAAGTGGATAATGAGAAATCTTAACCACCTGACTCAAGGACAAACCACTCCATAATCTTTGTCTCCAGTTCCTTCCATTTTACCCTCTTCTATTTTTGTTTCACATTACATTTCTATATCAGTTAATGTATTATTTTATTTATGAAATATTTTAGTGAGTTTCTTCTAGGATACAAGGTTAGAAAAATAAGCTTGAACAAAATAAAATTAATGGTTAGTTCCAGTTCATAGTCAGATACCTTTAAAAGATCACTGGTTAATTAATATAGTTCTGTCTTCAAACTAATTGACATTGTTGAATATAATTTCAGTTAGTTATGACCTAGAGTTTGTAATGCCTAATTATAACCTATGGTGCTCTACTGGGTAAGAAACACGGCACCCACATCATATCTGAACCTGCCTTAGTGGTCACGAGGGTCCATTTGACAATATAATCCATCTTAGAAGCTTGGAAAAGGCCTGATATTATAGAAGTTAGCAGCTTCTCAGACCAGGCTTTGGAGCTTGTCTTTCACCAGTAAGGCAATAATATCTAAACTCTAAGTCTCATTTTTGAAAAAAATATTGTAAAATAGGAAATGACTATAGTATTTCTATCATGTATTAGAAACATCTAATAAAAACAATACATGAACATTGCTCAGCACTGCATGACACCTTGCTCCTAGACATTTACCTTCCTAAAATCAAAACTAATGAAAATCAGAGTTTTAAATGTTTTGTGTCTCCATTATGAAAACCAAATTCTGTGTGTGTGGCTTCATACTCAAAATCATTCACAATTTCAATTTGTCTAACCATTTCAATTTTACCTTTCACCCTGATGGCCAAGTTTCTTCCCAGCCACTCTAAAGTAACCACCATTCTTTGTAACCTACTCTGCTCTACAGTTCCTGTTTCACTAAGCATCTGTATTTTCTTTATCCTGCTGCCATTTGTGGGAAGGTCCTTCCTCCTCCTGCAAAGGTCCCTCAATTCTTAAATAGAAATACAATGAGAATTTATTGTTTTGCTCTTGATTCCCAAGGTGCTTCCCCAAATCCCATATCTATAGTAATTTTGTACTTTATTGTACTGTATTACTCACACATCTGACCCTTGCAGTGGACTTCAAGGTCCTCAGAGTGGGTATTCCAGTTGATTTATTTTTGCATTCCCAGTGTCAGGTACAATACTAGTTACAAAGTAGATATTCAATAACTGTTAGATTGAATTGAATCAATCAATTAACTCATAGGTTATCACAGAGTACCCACTATATTATGTTCTGGGAAATGCCCTGGGCAGCAAAGTTTTGTGAAATGTTTAAAGTTTATTGAGTACAAACCTGAAAGGTAAAGCATTTATTGAGCTTTTGCTTAATTAACTGAGATAGTCACTGTGAAGTACTCTGTACAGTACCTGGAATAGCACAGGCATTAAAAAATTTAATCCTTTCACCCTACAGGAGGAAATTTGCTCAAATCTGAAATGCCAAAAGAAGTGCTTTTCTTTTGTGAGAATTGTCCTAAAACTGTTGAAAAATTGTTTGGATAGCCATTTAAATCTTATTTGGATACACAACTTGTTAAATCAGTTTCACTCTGATAATTTTTATGTCCTCTGTATATGCATGAAAATGGACCTTGAGTTAGAAAATTTTAAGAGAATCTAGGCAATCCATATTCCAACTGGCCTTTAATCAACTGATAATAATAAAATCCATTTGTATTTTGTTTTCAATTTGAGCTATTCCAATGAACTAATGAATATAGGAAGAGAAACTGATATTGAATAAACTCAAAATATGTTTACATAAATGAAACTAACTTCTTATTTGCATATTTTTTCTTTTGACTATTTGAGGAATACAATTTGAATCCTATTAAACAAAATGTATAAAATGAAATAGCTCCTAGGAGCCTATTTGTTCATCACTCGTGAGTAACCAAGGATGCAATGAACTGGTTATGTATCTTCATTATTCAGGGTTCTCCTGAGAAACAGAACAAACCGGAGATATATTTTTTTATTTATTACAACAAATTGGCTCATGCTATTATGGAGGCTAACATAGTCTCAAGATCTGCAATGAGATCTCGAGCAGGCAAGCTGCAGATCCAGGAGAGCTGATGGTATGAAATTCTGGTCAAGTCCAAAGGCCTGAGAATGAGGAGAGCCAAGGATGTTAAAGTTCGGTCTGAAAGCAGGCAGGCTCAAGATCAATCCAGGAAGAGTGGATGCTTTATTTTGAGTCCAAGTCAGGGGAAAAAGTTGATGTCTCAATTTGAAGGCAAGAAGGCAGGATGAATTCTCTCTTACATGGAAACAGTATGCCTTTTTGTTGTATTCAGACCTTCAGCTGATTGGGAAGGTATTACAGAGGGCAGATCACATTAAGGAGGGCAAACTCTTTTACTCAATCTGCCAATTTAAGTGTTAATTTCATTTCAAAACATCCTTGCAGAAACACTCTGAATGTTTTACCAAATATCTGGGCATCCCATGGCCCAGTCAAGTTGAGGAAATAAAATTAATCATCACAGACTCCTTTGTTGAATTAATCAGATAATTTCACCCAAATTGTTTTCATCCCTGTGTTCTTTGACCTGGGATTGAGTATAACACATCCAACCCCCTGCTTTGATGTTGGTGTGCAAGATGACATCATGTTAGAGAATTTATCATATCTATTAGTAAGATTGTTCAATAGAAAAGTAGTACTTTTTTCAATATCAGCTTACGAAGGCCAAAATTTAAAAAAATAAATTTTTTCTCAATGACTCTGAAGCCAAGCTGAATTTTTGTCTTTTAGATGAATTAACAAAAATAATTTCCAGGCTTGGTGCTGTGGCTTGGGCCTATAATCCCAACACTTTGAGAGGCTAAGGCAGGTAGATCACCTGAGGTCAGGAGTTTGAGACCAGCCTGGCCAATGTGGCAAAAACCCATCTCTACTAAAAATACAAAAATTAGCCAAGTGTGGTGGCAAGCACCTGAAATCCCAGCTACTCAGGTGGCTGAGGCACAGGAATCACTTGAACCCAGGAGGCAGAGGTTGCAGTGAGCTGAGATCATGCCACTGCACTCTGACCTGGATGACAGACAGAGACTCTTTCTCAAAAGTAAATAAATAAATAAATAAATATTAATTTACATATATACCTTATATTTCTAAAATGAAAATATTAAAAGGAAAGAGATAAATGTCTGAGATCAAAATTTCTTAATACTTTAATGTTTTCTATTGCAGACATATCCACCAGGCCTACGTTTTGCCTCTCTCCATTGCTGCTAGATGCTCTTAAGAGAGAGAGAATCAAGAAGATTAGATAAAGCAGTATTTTAATATTTGGCCTCTCCAAGCTTCAGTTTACATATTAAAAATGGAAGAATATTAATTATTTCCTTATACCTTATTGTGAAAATTAAATCAGATTATCAACATAACTAAATAAATACTCGGTAAGGATTAGATTTTAATATTAAAGCTAGTCTTTTAATGACAAACTTTGAATAAATATCCTGTTAGTATTTAATCTTCAGTTTTATTGATTCTAATGACAATCCTACATTGTTTCATGAAATACATATGACTTGAATCTGTGATGAGGCATTCACAAGGCAGAGAAATGGCCTTTGGATAGAATCCAGAGGCCTATGCACTTATTCATGTATCCACTTGTCCATCTTTCAGTTCACCCCCAGATTTTCATTTATTTGCTTAATACATATTTGACTTGTAACTTTATCATGCCAAAAAGCTATATTGGTTTTGGAAATGTGTCAACCTCCCTAAGTTAAACTTCAGTTTCCAGAATTCCCATTCCTGTATGTTTTCTTTCATACAGAGTGGGAAACATCAGATGCTGGTGTGGGCCGCAAGAGAGATTCTTGCATGAGATCTGAAGGGTGCAAGTGAAAAAGCAGCCATTAAGTATCTCACATACATTGTGTTTCATCTGCTGGTGCACCACATTCATATAATGCAACATAGGGCCAGGCTTGCAACTACACCATCACTTCAGCCTAAATCCACTTTAGCAGCTCTGCCTCCCAGACCAGGTATATGTGTTTCTCTGTGTGATGAGGGCTTTGCTTCTGGAGGGCATCCATACCATAAAAGTAAGAGTGAGAAAGAACTGGTATAAGTTTTAGTTTGCCCTTATAGGCTCCAGCTGTTGCTTGTGGTTTCTAGCTTAGTCTTGTCTTCCCCAACATATATCATCTTCCTTTTCCAATTACATTCCCTGTAGACTTCAAGCTCTAGCGTCATCAGACATGTATGCAATACCCTCACAGACACTGCTTAACTCGCCTCCACTAGTGAATATGGTCAAATCTGTGTAATAAATTCTTTCATACAAATATATAATCTAAAGGTGCTGCTTTTGATTGAACCCTGACTGATGTGCAAACCTAGTCCGGGGTCTGTTATAAATACTGTTAAAGGTTGAATTATCGTTTTAGGTAAAAAGAACATTAGAATTAATTTATTTTATTATGTTTTTTATTTATTTATTTTTGAGACAGAGTCTTGCTCTGTTGCCCAGACTGGAGTGCAGTGGCATGATTTTCACTCACTGCAACCTCCACCTCCCAGGTTCAAGCAATTCTTGGGCCTCAGCCACCCGAGTAGCTGGGATTACAGGTGTGCACCACCACGCCCAGCTAATTTTTGTAGTTTTAGTAGAGACGGGGTTTTGTCATGTTGACCGGGCTGTTCTCAAACTCCTGGCCTCAAGTGATCCGCTGGCCTCAGCCTCCCAAAGTGCTGGGATTACAGGTGTGAGTGACTGCACCTGACCTAGAATTTATTTTAGTTAAACTCACTTGAACATGACATTGTCATAATCAGAATGTATTTGTTGTGTGAATCAGAAATACTTTACTTGACCCAAGTAGTTTTTAAAAAATTTTTGAATACCCTAGACACCTCAATTCTTAAAACTAATAATTTTTTGAACTAACTTTAAAACTTGTATTTCCAAATAGCTATTCATTTCACTTTTTGACCATATTTAAGCATTGTGAATGTTCACATTTGAACATTGTGAATATTTGCTTGACCGGTGGCTGTTGCCGCCACTTTCTTTTCTTCTTCTTTTGTCTTTACCAATGCTTCAATTATATAAATTATATCTTTCCTGTTTCTCATCTGCTTCAAAGTATACTTTCTTCTCTTATTGCACTTTCATCTGTTTGCTACAGAACTGGTTTTGGGCGAGCCTACAAGGACTCAAAGCCTAGCTTAACAGACAAGATTAAAAACCGGATTAATATTTTGTGTCTGTAACAATAGCTGAGGCTTGGCCAATCACAGTGGCCATACTTCAACCACTCATAGACTGCTAAGTGTTCAAACTGTGTTCAAATAAGGCAAACTCCAATCTGTAAGCAATCCAGCTGTTTCTGTACCTCACTGCTGATTTCTATACAACACTTCTCTTTTTCTGTCTATATATTTGTTCTGGCCATGAGGTATCTCTGAGTCTCTTTGAATCTCCTGTTATTCTGGGGCTGCCTGATGCACAAATCATTCATTGCTCAATTAAACTCCTTTAAATTTAATTTGGCTGAAGTTTTTCTTTTAACAGGGGGAAAATGGGGTGCAAATGATAAATGTAAATGAATGTTAAATATCTTCTTCAGTTCATCACTTTTTTAATAAGGGAATTTATATAAATATAAATTTTAATTTACTTATTAAAGAGAAGGTAGAAGTTTTCCAGTTTCTTACAAACATGGCATTACATACATTCAGGGGCAGAACCAAAACTAAGAACGTAAAACTAATAGTTTACTCAAGAATGTATAAACGTTTAACTAAATGTGAAAGTTTCAACTATTTCTGTATTTCTTTCATTCTTTTTTTTTTTTTTTTTTTTTTGAGACGGAGTTTCACTCTTATTACCCAGGCTGGAGTGCAATGGCACGATCTTGGCCCACCGCAACCTCCACCTCCCGGGTTCAGGCAATTCTCCTGCCTCAGCCTACTGAGTAGCTGGGATTACAGGCACTCACCACCGTGCCCAGCTAATTTTTTGTATTTTTAGTAGAGACAGGGTTTCACCATGTTGACCAGGATGGTCTCGATCTCTTGACCTCATGATCCGCCTGCCTCAGCCTCCCAAAGTGCTGGGATTACAGGCGTCTTTTTCTTAATCTATTATTCATTTCTTAATTTATTCAACTAATAGAACTAGATATCTAATACTAGGGAGGAACAATGTTAGGCAGTGGAATAAAATCTTGCTGTACATAGATAGCTGAAGAGGAAAAATAATAACAACAAAATACATTACACCATGTGTTAAGCATTATGGTAGAGAGAAGTACAGAGAACACAGACTGAGAGCAAGATAATTTTAACCCAGAATGGGGTAACCTCACCTAACAGGGGTGTCAGGAGATGTTTGTGAAGGAGAAAACCAGCACTGAAATTGGAAGAAGTAGAATGAATGAGAGAGTAAAAATAGAAAGACGTTGCAGGGAACCATACAGCGGCCTGTCACCCTTTGAGAACTGCAAACAGATACCAGTGTAGATGAATGTTAAAATACATAGGTGGATGAAAGAAAAGATTTCGTGAGCATGGAATGGGTTCTGTTAACAAACTGGGACTTTATCACAAGGGCAAGTAGAGTTCTAGAAATATTTTTAAGTGGAAGAATAGTAACATGACATTTAAGTTTGATATCTAAACATATATAACTAATAATCATCTCAAATTCAACATAGGTCAAAAGATATCCATCATATTCTCCTGAAATTCACTGCTTTCCCAGGCTTCTTCATTTCAATACATAGCAGTGCCATTATCTTTTGGGACCTCAAGCCAAAAACTTAGTCATCATCCCTACTTTTCTTCTTTACTCAAGCTTCAAATTCAATTCATTAACCAATTCATAGACACTAATTCTTAAACATATTCTGAATCCATTCACTCCTCTGCATGCCCACTCCTACAAGCTTAAACTGTTTCATTGCCTCTGCAATAATCTTCTATATAATTTAGAGTACCTATCTAGTATTTTTTTTTTTTTAGACGTAGTTTCACTCTTGTTACCCAGGCTGGAGCGCAATGGCGCAATCTCAGCTCACTGCAACCTCCGCCTCCTGGGTTCAGGCAATTCTCCTGCCTCAGCCTCCCAAGTAGCTGGGACTACAGGTGCACGCCACCATGCCCAGCTAATTTTTGTATTTTTAGTAAAGACAGGGTTTCACCTTGTTGACCAGGATGGTTTCGATCTCTTGATCTCGTGATCCATCTGCCTCAGCCTCCCAAAGTGCTGGGATTATAGGCGTGAGACACCGCGCCCGGCCTAGTCTTTTTTTTTTTTTTTTTTTTTTTTACCACATATATTTTAATTCTCTGCATGAGATCTACAACTCTCTGACACTGTATTTTTTCTGCTTATTTGCTTGTTTTTATACATCTCTTTCTATAATGTAAATTCCCTTACAGCAAACATTGGTCTTGTTCAACAACACATAGAACCCTATCTGGCAATTAGAATATACTTACAAAAAGTGTGCTACATTAGGAGATAAAAATTTAAGAATTATTATTCTGGAGTATATAAAATATAGTTTAGAGAGGGACAAGCCTAGAGACAAGAGTGGTTAAAAGGTTTTGTTGTTGTTTTAATAAAAGCTGCTTCTTTTGCCCACTGCATTAGTTTCAGCTACAGCTCTGATGGGCAGTTCCTGCACCCTTGGCAGCAGGCTACTTAAAGTGCTTCACTTAATTTAGTTTTTCTGCCTCAGGGGATATTTGTGGATTAGCCCAGAAGTTAAGGAGAGTTAATGCACCTGGGACCAGCCTTTCAACTGATGATGGAAGGGAACAGGAGACAAAGACCTGCTCCCCATCCTTCAGAAGGACAGCTTTTAGACACTTTCTCCGTGGCTTTGCAGAATTTCCCCAGCGCCATGAGCTCCATTGCTCACAGTGGTAGTCAGCACAAGAAGATATCTGTGACTGACTTTTCTTCCTTCCGTGTCCCACTCTTCCATCTACCTTTGTTCTGCTCTCCAATCAGCTGAGGTCACTTCACCAATCACAGGAAACTCAAACTAACACAAGTCTTTTGGAGTAATCTGCACAGAAAGATAGAGATTTTCAAACTGTTTGTGTGGTGAAATTGACAGAAACGTGAGATTGCTGCAATGGTAAGATGAGAAGAAAATATATGGAGGAAGAATCTAGAATGATTCGCAGGTGTATGTTAATATAATCTATATTAGCATGTAAGAGGAAAGAGAATACAATCAATAGCTCAGTTTTCTTCTTTTTTTTTTTTAACTTTTATTTTGAGTTCAGGAGTACAAGTATAAGTTTGTTATATAGGTAAACTTTTGTCACGGGGTTTGTTGTACAGATTATTTCATCACTCAGGTATTAAGCCTAGTACCCATTAGTTATTTTTCCTGATCGTCTCCCTCCTTCCACCCTCCTCCCTCTGAAAGGCCCCAGAGTGTGTTGTTCCCTCTATGTTTCCATGTGTTCTCATCACTTAGTGCCTGCTTGTAAGTGAGACAAGCATGTGCACAAGTCCAGAAAGTACCCAAATGTGAAAGTATGGAGCTCAGAAAAAATTCTGGAAAGCAACTATGGATTCTTGGAGTCAGAATCAGCTTGATGTGAGAAATAGTTGAAGCAAAGGAGAAAAGAAGGTACCCAAAGAGAAATAGGTAGAATGAGAAAACAAAGAGAAGAAAAAATAGACCCTTGTGCTAATTACCCCTTGAAGTTCTGAAATTAAGACAATAAATGGCCATACCTGAATGGTTTCAGTTATTCAGTGGTACAGTGGTTTTACTACTTATTAATTGATGTTTTGCACTTACAGTAATCTATGATCAAATATTTAGACAGCTTATTTAAGCATACATAAGCATAGTTCTCATTTTAAAAGAGTTTTGGAACTTTAAGATACTAATAGGCTTTGAGAATTTTCAAAAAATGGGAATATAATATGTGGCATTTTCCAATATTTATTGGGGGTGTGTGTGTGTGTGTGTGTGTGTGTGTGTGTGTGTGTTTCTCAAAGAACCACAGAACATATTTTTTGGCATATATTTACTTAGCTATACTTGAAAGTTCTTTCTAGTTAGAGCATCCGGTAATTACATTATCTAAAAGTTGAACTTGTCTCTAGAAATAGTTTGTTTTCTAACCCTAAAGATAATAAATTCTTCACATCTCAGGGGTCCTATAAACTGCAATAAATGTAGAAGCAGAAATTAATTTGCCAGAGCAAACCATGGTATTAAAACATTCTTAGTGAAGCTTAAAGCATGACAGGGAACATGAAAAAATATTCAGAAGTTCACAAATTTAAGAAATAAATGTTAAAATAAACTATCATGTCCTGGATATTTCTGCCAGATGACATGACAAATGCATGGCTCTGGTCTTACATGGACTCTCACACGATAAGAGCCTCCGTCCTTGCCTTCTCTAACCCCAGAGAGATTCAGCTACTACAGGTTTCTAGGTCCAAAGACTCAACCCGGTTTTATGCCTCAACATGTCTCTTCCAACAAAGTCTGAGGGTGAAGATCTTAGTCCAGCAGAAAACCTTCAAATCCCCTAGAGGATATACTTGACCAAGCTGTGGCCTCAGTCTCTTTTCCTGGCTCTGATTGCTCCCTCTAAATGACTGTCCCATTCTCTGATTGACACTTCCATTTCTATCCAGGTAAGGCTTGCCTTGGATTCTAGTTTTTTGCTTGTGGCTCTGACAACCTGAAAGGCTCTTTGATGGGGGTAGAGATGGAGTGTATGTAATCTGTGGAAGATGTTCTCATGCTGTAGTTTTGATTTGCTTAAAACCAGGTGGATTCTACTGCAATCAAACTCTAGCATTCCACCAAGTATAAATATACCACTGCCTTGAGATGCCTACAGCTATGCTCACCTATTTTAATAGTTACCCTAATGGAAGCATAAAATAAGAATGATTGCCAATGCTGTCAAGGACATTGTCATGGGAAGGCTATTAGTAAGCAAGCAAAATAGCTATATACACAGATAAACATACCACTGTAGTGCATTCTCTTCCTAGATGAATCACTCATCCAGTTTTTCCTAATAGAAACAGAGAGAAAAGGTAGAAGGTGAAAGAAGAAAAAAATCCTAAGAACATATTTCCCAAAACCTAAGAGTGAGAGAGGGCAGCGACACATGCTCCCTTTCTGATTCATTCGACAGATTTCCACTGAGAACTATACATCAGACACTTTTGTACGCAGGAAATAGAATTACAGAAAGAGAAATAAAAATGCTCTCCATTTATGGGCTATTCAGCAGGTATATTTATAGCACATCTGCTTTTAAAGTATGTTCAGCTTATCTGGATAGACCCAATTAAGGACAGTCCATTTGTTCAAGTATCACATTTGAAACTTGTTTTTCTATAGGAAATAAAAAGACTAAAACCAAGAATAATTTTTGTTAGGCAAAGAATATGGTCATATAAATGTTTTATTTATGCCCGTGATACTCGCTAAGAATTGAACAGAGTTTTAATGTGGGGATTTTAGAGACAAAGGAAAATAAAGGGCTTAAAATAATTATTTTTTGGAGAAACGGGTTCTCACTTTGTTGCCCAGGCTTGTTTCATACTCCTGGGATCAAACATTCCTTACACCTCGACTTTCCAAAGTGCTGGGATTACCCCTGTGAGCCGCTGTGTCCAGCCAAAGATTTTTTTTAATGCTATGTCTTCTAAAGAATTAATTTGTTCACAAGCATGACAAATTGTAATATATATAATCAATAATAGCTTTTATAAATTATCAATTTCAGTTCATGAGAAATTGAAATAAAGAAGAAATAGACAACTCAAGTAGGTGCAGTAAACATGCTAAGCAAAACCTGAGGAATCATATGTGTTTTCCTCTCCTTGAACGCCTCTTTAGTACCTGGAAGGTTGCTTCTTTCTTTGAAAGTTTGTTCTCTGCGAAGACTCAGCCACTGTTGGAACAAACATCACTTATTGCTCAGGGGGGAATGTTCCCTCATAACCTGATCCTGCTAATGGTTATCTAACCTATTTGGTATCTCTTTGGTATTTGTTAGTTTGCGTCATCTTCTTTTATAAAATTATTATCTTATTTTGCTTTAACATTGTCATTTCTCATTCACCTTATACTCATATTCTTTCTCAATCTATTTTTAATTTAACCGTATCTTGAATATTTATATTACCCACACTCTTTAATTCAGTCCCTTTGTTATCCATTAATGAAACCTGGTTTCAAGATGCTTAGCTGATACTAAAAATATATATAGTTTGTAGCTATGGAGCCCACTCCATCATTAATTAATTAATTTCTTACTCCAACTAATTTTTTAATAAAGTGGTCTTTTCCTATACATGATAATTCCTGGTCCAACATATGGCCTCGTTATTTTACCATTTTGTCTGGAAATATAATTAAGGTTAAAAGTATCTCAGCAGAACTGTAAATGTACTACAAGTGAATGATTGAGAAATAATAACAACTGTTCTACTGAGCTTAAGAAAACAAAGGAAAAAATGGATGAATTGGGGTAATACTGTGGCAGTTTAGAGATTCCAAGCATAGGGAGGCAGTTGGACCTTGGGAACAAATTAGAACCAGATATTTAAATGTCAGTTTCTGTCCCTTTATATCAATCCAATCCTCAGTGGCAATGGATGTCACAATAACATTGCATAAAAATATTTTTTCCAGGAGTACATACAACAATAATTTATTTTTCTTGGTCATAGGTCTGCAGGTTGGCTGGGGAAGCTTGGTTCAGGATGTGGCTTGGCTGGGCTTGGTTGGGCTTCACTGGGCTGCTCTCTAGGCTGAGGATTAATTTGGGTGCTTTCCCATTCTGCCTGGACCAAAGGATACCTGGGGCGTGTACTTCTCATGATGAATCCCTAAAATACATGAGACTGAGCAGAAATAAAGTATGTCTTTTAGAGCCTCAGCCTGCAAGTGGCATTCTGACCCTCTAATCTATATTCCATTGACCAAAAGAAGTCACATAGTGTGCCCAACACCACATTGGGAGACAAGAAAGCAAACTCTAATCTCAAGTGGGAGGCACTACAAGGTTATGTGGCAAAATATTAGTCATAAAGGGACCCCTTCCTGACACCTTACACTAAAATTACCTCCAGATGGATTAAAGACTTAAACATAAGACCTATCACCATAAAAACCCTAGAAGAAAACCTAGGCAAAACCATTTAGGACGTAGGCATAGGCAAGGACTTCATGACTAAAACACCAAAAGCATTGGCAACAAAAGCCAAAATAGACAAATAGAATCTAATTAAACTCCAGAGCTTCTCCACAGCAAAAGAAACAATGATTAGAGTGAACTAGCAACCAACAGAAAGGGAAAAAATTTTTGCAATCTACCCATCTGACAAAGGACTTATATCAAGAATCTACAAAGAACTAAAACAGATTTACAAGAAGAAAACAAACAAACCCATTCAAAAGTGGTTGAAGGATATGAATAGACACTTTACAAAAGAAGACATATATGAGGCCAACAAACATATGAAGAAATGCTCATCATCACTGGTCATTAGAGAAATGCAAATCAAAACCACATTGGGATACCACTTCGCGCCAGTTAGAACAGCGATCATTAAAAAATCTGGAGACAACAAATGCTGGAGAGGATGTGGAGAAATAGGAACACTTTTACACTGTTGGTGGGAGTGTAAATTAGTTCAACCATTGTGGAAGACAGTGTGGCGATTCCTGAAGGACCTAGAAATAGAAATTCCATTTGACCCAGAAATCCCATTACTGGATATATATCCAAAGGATTATAAATCTTTCTATTATAAAGGCATATGCACACATATGTTCATTGCAGCACTGTTTACAATAGCAAAGACTTGGAACCAACTCAAATGTCTGTTGATGATAGGCTGGACAGGGAAAATGTGGCACATATACACCATGGAATACTATGCAACCATGCAAAACAATGAGTTCATGTCCTTTGTAGGGACATGGATGAACTTGAAAACCATCATTCTCAGCAAACTGACACAAGAACAGAAAATCAAACACTGCATGTTCTCACTCATAGGCGAGTGTTGAACAATGAGAACACATGGACGCAGGGAGGGGAACATCACACACTGAAGTCTGTGGGGGGTGACTAGGGGAGGGACAGTGGGGAGTAGGGAGTTGGGGAGGGATAACATGGGGAGTAATGCCAGATATAGGTGATGGGGATGGAGGCAGCAAACCACATTACTATGTATGTAGCTATGCAACAATCCTACATGTTCTTCACATGTACCCCAGAACCTAAAGTACAATAACGTGTATATATATATATATATATATATATATATATATATAAAGAATTTGTACATTAAAAAAAAGTTACATATAGGCTGAGTGCAGTGGCTCATGCCTGTAATCTCAGCCTTTGGGGAGGCTCAGGCAGGCAGATCACCTGAGGTCAGGAGTTCAAGACTAGCCTGGCTAACATGGCAAAACTCCATCTCTACTAAAAATACAAAAATTATCCAGGCATGGTGGTATGCGCCTGTAGTCCCAGCCATTTGGGAGGCTGAGATAGGAGAATTGCTTAAACCCAGGAGGCAGATGTTGCAGTGAGTCGAGATGGTGCCACTGCACTCCAGCCTGGGTGAAAGAACAAGACTCTGTCTCAAAAAAAAAAAATTACATATATTATATACCAATTCTATAACTACATATGAATCTATAGAGATATTTCTATGAAGATATACATTCTTTCACGCTCTTTGCTCCTTTGGAATCATATATACATACATATATACATATATACATACATATATACATATATACACATATATACATATATATACATATATACATACATATATACATATATATATATATATTTTGTTTTTGTTTTTTTTTGAGACAGAGTCTCACTCTGTTGCCAGGCACCAGGCTGGAGTGCAGTGGCACGATCTCGGCTCACTGCAACCTCCACTTCCCAGGTTCAAGCAATTCTCCTGCCTCAGCCTCCCAAGCAGCTGGGACCACAGGTGCGCGCCACCACACCCAGCTAATTTTTGTATGTTTTAGTAGAGATGGGGTTTCACCATGGTCTCGATCTCTTGACCTCGTGATCCGCCCGCCTCGGCTTCCCAAAGTGCTGGGATTACAGGCTTTAGCCATCACGCCCGGCCCTGAAATCATATTATTAAATATCATTTTGTAATTTTTTCTTTTTTATTGTAGAGTAAACATCATTCCATGCTATTAAACATTCTTTAATAACAACAGCAAAAAAAAAAAAAAGAATTGGTGAATAATGGTCCACTTCACCATACCCCCTCATTCTGTCTTTTTATCCTGAATTATATATAATAATTAAGGGCATCACAAGCCACACAGTCTCTCAGAGTAATACACCTAGAAATGTCTTTGACATATCCACATCCACAGTTCCTTATATCTAGTCAATTACCGTTTTCTGAATTCTTTTCTCTCCCTTCCATCCCTTCTTTTTATTTTTATTATCATTGCTTGACTGGAGGTACTATTTCCTTTATATTATTGCATAAGTTTATGTTATCTTATAATATAAATATGACTTATAAACCTATATATAATTTAACATAAATGTTATTTTTAAGTAATTGATATGTGCTCTAAATTGGTTTCTCTGCCCCAGCTTCTCCCCACTGTTATCCATTGTTCACGTTTTACTTTCTCAGATACAATTCTGGTATTTTGTACTCTTCTGAAAGATCTCCAATTATTTCTCATTTGCAGAGATTAAAATTCCTTTGCATGGAATACAAGTCTTTTCATAATCTTCTCCCAACTTATTTTTTAAGTTTAATTGTCTTCAATCACTCAGCATGAGCTCACACTCCAAATATAAATAACTGCTTGTCATTCCTGTATAATCTGTGTATCTGTTAAAGATTTTACCTTTAGGACTTTCTCATAACCACCTCTTGAATATCTGTCTATGATTTATTTGGACTCTACTTCGTTTCACATTTCTGGGAAGTCTTAACTGAGTTAGTCCTTCCTTCCCCTGTCCCACCACATTTTATGAACCTAATATATTATTTGCAATATATATACACCATATTTTTATCACTTTGAACTCTCTGAGCTGGGCATTATTATCTCTATTTTACTGATAAAGAAATCAGGGTTAAGAAAACTTAAACAACTTAATCAAGGCCGCTGTACTTTGTAAAAGAAAAGGACAGTGTTCAATGACAGGTGCTTTTGACCCTATGGAGTGAGTTTTCAAATGCTATGTTAAATTTTTCAAAATGTATAATTACAGATTTTTATGTCTATTTACTTTTCTACTTGTGTGAATTAATCAAAACAGAGACCTAGTTTTATTCATTTTTCCAATGTTACCAATCAATATTCTTGTTTCCAGATATCTGTTAGATAAATTATAGAATCAATAAATAAAAACTAAAGCAAAGTATAGAACAACTGACTGTCCATTGAAAGGTACCTAGGAGCATAGAAAAAGGAAAACAGCAACAATAACAAACTGAAATATAAAGAAAAGACCTGGAATTCTGGAATTAGAAAGATTAGAATTGAGAGATAACTTACATGCGGAGAAATTATAGGCCTTTTCCTAATGGATACCAAGACGAATTGCCTTATAGATCCAAACATGTGCCCCCCCAGAATTTCCAACAGGCTAAAGAAGACAATCTCAGTGTATTATAGTGGAGGTTTTGTTTCATTTTCTTCCTGCTATAAAAATGACTCTGTTCTGGTTTGAGAGAGAAAGTGTTTACTTTTGCTTTTTGAATAATTTTCTGGGAAAAACTTCTGTGTTTATGATGAGGGAGGTGATGGAAAACTTTATAATTGGCCTTATGATGCAGAACATGTTTAAATTGCTGTAAATAAATCATAAAGTGCTTTTCTTTTTTAGAGGTCTGATTCCTACTTCTCTGATTCCTACTTCTCAGATTGTAATTGTTAACATAAACCCTTTAAGGCAATTTGTCGTCATCTCCACCTGAATGTTCTATCTTGTTTTATCTGTGATATTTATCTTGTTTATTAGCTTAAAGAGCCCTTGGCTACTCTCTAATGAGAGAAAATCAAGTTTCTGTAGCCTAGGTCACCCTCTATTGCTTGAAGGTAGGAAAAAGAAAGTTCATTGGAAGGTAATCAACAACAACAACAAAATCTAGCAGACCAAATCTCCTTAACGTCCTATTGTAATTGCCAAGAATAGCCTGCCTGATAATAAATTTTATTTTTGCATGACCAAAGTAAAAAAAAAAAAAAAAAGAAAGAAAGAAAGAAATAACAACTGTATAATATTTTCCCTTGGGGAATTAGCCTTATCTTGGTATTCTCTCTCTCTCCTGTGATCTCTAAATGCTGACAAATCTGCTAAACAACAAGCCCCTGTGCTTCCTTCTGAACCCCCAAGTTCTTTCCTTATAGCAGTTGGCCTGGGGCAAGGTTTTTCAATCAGTGTCAGCTTCAAGCCAGCAGCTTGCATCCTACTGCAAAATTTATGGAGCATGCTGATGAGAACAATGTGGCTCCCTGGGAAGAAGACTGGGAATTGGCAGAGGGGTTTTGGAGGTCTGAGCTCTGCTGCTGGGCCATTGATTGTTCCTTCATCTGGTTGGACTTCAAAAGGTTGCATGCCTCGTTATCTGTTTTGCATCCCTAACCAAAAACTACTTTGGGAGCACAAGATGCTGCTTAAAATACGTTAGAGTATTTTCCACAACCCATCTCCCCTTTGCAGAGATCACTCCTTTTCTAGGCTTCAAGTTACTAGCATGATAGGGGAGAGAAGACAGTGATGTCTTTGACTGGTTAGTTACCTGATTCGTCTTGATGCAAATGATCAGGAGGTAAAAGAAAGAATGGGTTATATTAAATGGTAGCAAAGCATCTGGCACACTGCCTACCATATAGTACATGCAACTGAGTACTTGGAGGGGAAATTAAATGTAGACTCTGAAATGTAGACTCTGGATTTAAATTCTGGCACTATTCCTTTTCAGCTGGGTGGACACTAGCAGGTACTTAACCTGCTAGCGTCTCTGTTTTCTCAGCTAAAACAATATTAATGCCTCCTAGGAATGGCTTAAGGACTGTGAGAAAATGCATGCATATTCTTATAAGTATGCATAAGCTAGTGCTAAATTCATATATTTTCTGAAGAAGAACAACAAATAGAGAAAACTGATTCTAGCCATTTTGAAGTTCCGTTTTATCTCATTCTTCAAATAATATTTGAGATATGGCTAGAAATACTCACACTTTTTTATAGCCATTGTATCCCTGAATGTTACCTAAGAGAAAAAAGATCTGTCTCATATACACACACACCATATATATATATGGTGTTTGTGTGTCTTTTATATATATCTCACATTTATAAGTCATATACATATATCTTACATATATTATATTTTATACTATATTTAATATGTTATGTTATATGTTTTTATATATAAACATTTCTTATATGTATTACATATAAATTGATTTTCATGTATAGATACATTATATAATATTATATGAAATCTTATTTTTAAGCCCACTTTTGAATACTTCTGCTAAATTTGAAGTTGGTATGTTTGTAGAAAGGAGACTAAAGAATTTAAAATCTGAGTTTCTAGATTGTGATTATATTTGTGTTTGCTGCCTGAGAACTGATATTTTGATATTACCTGGTTTTGAGAGGGTTTCTTTTATTTACTTTTCAGGAGACTCTTTCATTTGAGTCAAAATATTCTATTCCAAGAAGCATATTCTGACTTTTTGATTCTGCATAAAAGTGGAAACCATCAGAGTTTAAATATAAGACAGGTAGGAATGATAGTGAAAGGTTTTACTTATAATTTATTTGGCTCACATTAACAGTGTGAGTTTGCAATTCAGTTTTTGGTTAGTTGATTTAAATTCAGGTCTTCTAAGAAATAAACTGTTGAAAAACCATGAGAGTTATTGATCATCTTCAGTGATATGCACAACAAAGCAGTCCAAAGAATCCTTAGATGTGTCCAGATGCAGTCAGTTCTGATTAGGTGCAGGCTTTGTCCAAATTATAAATCAAAAATGGCATCTGTATGTAGTAGAAATGGGAGAGGGGTTGGAGTCAGATAGAGCTGGATTTGTTCTTGCTAAAGACTGAGTTGCCCACTGCCCCCAATTCATGTATTGAAATCCTAACCTCTAATGTGATGGTATTAGAAGGTGAAGCATTTGGGAGGCGATTGGCCACAAGTGCTCATACATGGGATTAGTATCCTTGTAAAAGAGATCCGCAAAGTACTCTCTTGCCTTTTCTACCATGTGAGAACACAGCAGCAAGACATGACCTATGAACTAGGAAGGAAGCCCTCGGCAAATATCAAATCTGCAGGCTTTTTGATCTTGGACTTTCTAGACTCTAGAATAGTAAGGAAATAAATTTCTGTTGTTTATAAGCTACACAGTCTGTGGTGGTATTTTTGTTATAGTGGCCAGAATGAACCAAGACAATTGTTAACTTCACCACTTGCTGGCCGGTGACTCCAGAGTTTTAGATTTCTGAGTTTTCTTGCTTGTAGTTAGTGACCTTAGTATTATCTCTCTGAAGCTCACTTTCTATATAGGGATAATTATACCTTCTTGCTGTTGCATATTCAATGAAATGCTGCCTGAGAAATCAGACAAACAGCCAACTTAAAAATTTAATAGTGATTTCACATTTGCAGTGATATAGATTCTATCACTAATACAGTATCAATTAAAATTGTCAAAATATGACTCAAGTTTAAATGAGGTAAAAATAGCACAGGTTTTTGAGGTAAGATTAAGTGAGCCTGAATTTTAGGCTTTATTTATTAGTCTGATAACGCAGAGCAAGTTAATAGATATTAGACTCTTAGTTTCCTTATTGGTAAAATAGAATATAGTGAGCCTGAGGATTTACTAAGCTATCTAGACAGTGTTCCATATATACTGCATTTCTCATTTTTTATTAAAATATAACTTTGCTATTCTACTTTTTTGCTAAAACCAAAATAAATGGAGCCTTAAGTAACTAATTTATGTGGCAAGTTTGGTGTTTTTTGCATCTTTTTCTTTTGCTTCGAATATTCTTCTCTTTCTTCTGTATCTAGTAAACCTTTAGCTTTTATTGAAAGTCCTCCTCATTCTGAAATATTGCCCATCTCTATATTCAGATAATGAAGAACTAAGATTTTAAAGAATATATTCTCTTGAACATTATTTTACCCATATGCATGAGTTTCTGTGTTTAATCTTCACAACACCCTGTATTTTGAGTATCTCCATGAGATTGAAGAAGTAAATTGATGGATTTAAGATCACACCACTCATACATGATAAAGAGGTAGTAGATCTGGAATTCTAACCCACATTTATATATCCCTAAAGTCTCGAGCAAATTGGACTTTTTTTTCTTCTGTCTTCCTCTGCTCCCAAGAGGACTAGTACTCATCTTTCTTTCAACACTTATGCAATTTAGTGGGATCATTTTCACATACTATCTTTTCTATTAAACTGAACATCTCAGTGTCAGCAGTCATAGTGTGTTCATCATTGCACTCAATCTTGCAGCACTTTCTGGCAGATATTAGATATTCAGTTAGTGCTTGGGTTAACATGTGTACCAAACATTGACATCCAGTTTCCAAATAATCAATTTATCATACAATAGTTATTAACAAAATGATGCTTACCAGGGTGCAATCTTTCTTCTATTATTCAGAAGATTCTATAGTGCAAGAAAAATGCTTTAGGAGAAACACATAATTATGAATATTAATTATTGGCAACCAGTAAGCATAAGAACATGTTTCGTTTTAAGTAATATCTTTACTGTTATTGTCTGTAAATTTCTAAGTTATCCTGTGATAGTCACATTTCTTGACAGCTGTCAGTATTTCAATCTTAGTCTGGACTATGCAGACTTGTATGCATTATATATGTGTTTTCCCACTACAGTATTTTTAGTGAGATTCACAGAAAGATTATTTGTGCAATTTGCATTAGATAACCTGAAGTTAAAAAGATTCTACATATTCTAGTATCCTGGTATTCAAAGAAAATTAATTAAGTCAAATTAATAAGAGAGTCAGACATTTCTCATTAAAGCCAGCAATTTAAAACTTTAAAAATAACATCATTTTCAACCATATATAGGAGAAACAAAATTTACTGACCTCATTTGATTGGTTATCTATTTTTGTAAGTCCCTGAAGTAGCAAACAATTACTCTTGTCAGTTTTTGTTACAGTCTTGGAAAGATCTAGGGCAACCCTTTTTCATTTTTTTTCTTTCTTCAACATGTTTAAATGCAGACAACAAGGACACTTCACAGGCTTATGCCAAAGACATCAATCGTTTTTTAATGAGGCCATAACCCTGAGTAGGTCATGGAATATTAAAAATAAATGAACATATTGCTGTCACTGGGGATTGTCACTGGGACTGAAGGGTATCGATGAGGAAACACAATACCAGGAGGCAATACACTGAACTGCCTACATTTCAAAAGGCAGTTAATTAGAAAGTGTTATATGAACGACCCTTGCCCATGTCCTTGGTGCACTCAGGTTATGTCTGTGTGGGTAAGAGAACCATGCTCTTCTTTTCTCAATAGAGGACCAGTTGGCGAGACACATGACCAGGCTTTATCTACACAGTCAATTGGGAGAATTAAAAGGTCATTCATTCAATAGGAAAGATTTCCCTTTTAGTGGCCCTGTCTAGCAGGGAGATTATCCTCATGAATGAGCAAGAAGGAGAACAATAGTTTGTGAGGACCTAGATCCAATCAATGAGAAAACTGAGGAAAAGAAGAATTGAAAGATAAGATAGGGTGTTACTATAATGACATTTAGGAACTTCGTCTTCAGCTTCTCATCTGCTCCTGTAGTCCCATCTTTCACTGCTCACTATCACACAATTAGTGCAGAAACAAGATGGAACTCACTTGTTTTCCTATTTACACCTGCTCTATTTTATCTGCCGGCTATTGCGCATGTTGTTCCCTTAAGCTGGTACATCCTCTTGCTTATCCTCCTGGAAAATGCCTATTTATTATTCAAGTCTGGTCATGTCCCACCACTTCTGTAAAGCTGTCCTGATTCAGCTGGGCAGTACTCATCCATTGTGGAGACCTGTGGCAAAAATAATTATGACAGTCTACCAAATTTCCATAGCGAGGTGTTTTCCTTGGGAAGCAGTTTCTTAAGGAGGAACTGCAATTTCCAGATTCCCTGTCACCTGAGTGGAATCCTTTAATTAGCCTTTTCCATAGCCTGTGAGCAGAAATCATATGCATTACTTTTGGGTTAAGGTGTTTAAGAAGTGATTGTAGCCTTTTCCTGCATATTCCATCTGAATACAGTGATTGAAAGATCATAGAAGATGCCTGAGGAAGAAGATGACTGAATAATACATAGAGGAAAGCCATCCTTCTGCTAATTGAGAACACCTGCATGCAAGCTATTACAATATGGAATTCATTAGTTTTATATCTAGGATTTCTCTTAATAATATAATATCTGAGACTTAGTTTAATACACATATGCCATAGAACCAGCATTTCAAAACTAATGGATTATTTCTTTGCATACCTTCTTTCTTAGTAGACTTAGGAAACATGCCCTGTCACTTTTGTAGCTCAACTGCCTAGCAAACTGGTCACATCGTAATAAAGACACAACAGCAAAGGATGAATTAATGATGATCTCATAACTACTCTTTAATGAGAACCTTTACTGCACAGTGGCATATGACATTTATCTCCTTTAAACCTGCAACATCTGTGCAGTGAGTACTAAAATCTATGTTTTCCAGAAGGTCATAATCGTTTATTCATTCACGTATACATTGATTCCTGATTCTGTACTATACAATTTGCAAGGACCAAAGACAAAGCTATGAAAAGAGAGGTGGTTTTTGTTCTCTCAGAGTCTGTAGTTAATAAAGTTCATTCGCTTACAAATTTTGTCTTCAGTGTTTCTGAGAACACTTTTTAAATTATAGATCTCCACTGCTCTGTAAGTTTAGAGTCACATAGTCGTAGGATATATTCTTCAAAGCCAATGCTGTTTCTGAATTAAAGAATTATCAGGTTTTCTTATGTTCTGCGAAAAATATTGATAGTGAAATCAGTCGATGGGGCTTTTTAGCTGTCATTATTTTTCAAAATTTTTTTGGTTTCAAAACTGTATGAAATCAATGCTGCATATTGATATAGTGAGAAGAGTTCTCACTGTATTAGTCTTTGTTTTGAAATAACCAGTTTATTATGTAAATTTTAGTTTCATTCTTTTCTTGTAAATAAATGTTTATAGATGACCTTCATGTCTACAAAACTAACAAATAGTATAATACCTAATTTCTTCCTTCCCCAGGACTATGCAAGCTATAATGCTATTCCTATACCCATGTAATAATCTTCTTTCTGCTTGGAGTATGAAATTCAATTGGTTAACAGTTAAAATTCACAGCACAAGGTCAATCATTATGGATGATGCTAGCTTGAAGCTAAGCTTCCTCCTTGTCTTTGTCTGGTGTCAGCTGAATTTTTCTGTGAGTGTAAATCTTATCAATACCCATCCAAAGAAACTAGCTTGAAGAATAATTGAGAGTGCATTTGGGCAATGACCAAACAAAGCTTTTTGTGTTTTGAGTAAATTTCAATGAGTGAATAGCAAATATCTCATTTCAATAGCTAAGTGCAAGCATTTATATAGTATGATAGACTACAGATATAGGCTCTTTCATCAAAAGCCAGTGAAGGTGGTTCCAGTAGCTGCAATTCCTCAGAAAAAGAAATATATCATAGTTGTTATGAGCAAGGTAGCTCATGGCTTCTGTCACTATGCAACTGATGAAATTCAGATTATGAAAATCATCATTATAAGACTTAAAGATGATAATGGATGTATAGCTCTTACCCACGGTGACTGGTGCATATTGAATTTTACAATGCATTGTAGAATAATATTTAAAGTTAACATTTAACTTTAAACGTTAACTTTAACTTTTACTTTTAACTTTAAACGTTAACTTTAAATATTATCCTACAATACATTGTAAAAATGTAACTTTCTAACATATTTGAAATAGATCAGATGAGATTGGACAATATTTCAGGACTCCTGCTATTGAATACTGACATTCAAAATTTCCCGAGTCCTATAGGTGGAGTGTCCCTGATCTGAAATGCTTGGGACCAGATGTGTTTTTAGACTTCAGATATTGGAATATTTGCATAGACATAATGAGATGTCTTAGGAATGAGACCCAAGAATAAACATGAAATTCATTTAAGTTTCATATATACCTTATCCACATAGCATTAAGGTAATTTCATACAATATTTTTAATAATGTTGTGCATGAAACAAAGTTCTGCCTGCATTTTGACTGTGCCCCATTATATGAAGTCAGGTGTAGAATTTTCCATTTATGACTTCATGTTGGTGTTCAAACAGTTTCAAATTTCAGATCATCACAGATTTCAAATTTTTGAATTTGGGTGCTCAACCTATATTTTCAAGGTTCCTGAGTCTTACTTGATTCATATGCTACTACCATGAACAGAAGTTTCTCTGAGGAGCATTATGCCTGGGTAATGTTTGAGCATCTGCTGCATAGCAAAGCAGGGGAGATGAGCTTTTCTGCAGATTCTGTAACAATGTCTTCATTAATTATTTTCATCAACTCGGAAAAAGATTATTTAACATATTTTATCTTCATTTGTTTTCTTTACTAGCCTTATGCATAGATTATTTCTTGAGAAGGAAAAAAAAAGATTCTGTTAGTCAAATTATTTATAGGTCTGCTCAGTACTATCTATAATATCTTAAAAGTGTCTTAGTAACAGTATTTTCATTTTTAACTTTAAGAAATTACTTCCATTAACTCATAATAATAATAAAGAAAAAAGAAAAAGAAGAAGGAAAAGGAGGGGAAAGGAGGAGGAGAAGGGGAAGAAAAGGAAAAAGTAATTACAGTATCAAGAATAAGAAGAAGGGAAGGAGAAAGGAAGAATATAAGTCAATGAAAGTATTTTTTTTGGAAACTCTAAGTAAAACCATCTTTGATTTGCTTTTTCCATTGCCTGAAGCTTTTATTTGGTTAAAGTCAGATTATCACTTTTCTCAGGAAACAAGAGGCTACAATTAAAAAAAAAATGTTGATATAGGTAGAAAATTTTCTGCTTAAATTCTATGATAATTAATCAATCTTGTATATATTCAATTTCCTGTGAAATATAAATAACAGTGTAAAATTTCCCAAAGAAAATAGAGTGAATTTTGAGTCACATTTAGGTTCAAATCCTAGCACCTACTTTTATGACTTTCCCTTGGGAAAGTGACTTTAACTGATTGTTCTTCCATCTACTGGGAATAAGTTTGCCTATTTTATGGATTCATTTTAAAGAAAAACCAAACAGCGCATAAAAAGTCCTTAGCAGAAGGCCACACACATAGCAAATTTGCCAGATATTTTAGTTTTTTTCTGCCCAGCTTCAAGAAACTTGACTTTTCATTGGTACAATGTGGCATGAACATACTATTTGCTTAACCATCTATTAGGCTATCTGGGATTACAGAGCAATGTAAGCTACTCAGATAGGAAGTTACTCAGGGAACTTATGAGAAGGACAATGCTAGGACCTTATGCACAAGAAGGGATTGGGGCTGGTCGCTAAAAGGAAAAGTGGAAAAGGCTTTGCTAAAATGGACATTGGTGTTTTAAGGAGTGGCAATGCAACCAGAGGTGACTGAGGAAAGAGGAAGAAGGAACTAACATTTCTTAATTCCTATATTGAAGAGTTTCACATACAGTGTCTTTGGCAGAATGCTTGACTCAGTTGTCAACAAAAAGAATGTTCTCCCAGAGAATACAGTAAAATCCCCATCTAGAAACCAAGGAGAGGAGAAGGATTCTGTGGACCTTGACTCCTGGAGGAGCCTGCTTTCTTGAGGCAAGATCATCATATCCTATAATGGGAGAATCTGGACATAGAATCAAGGAAGCTACTTGTACATTCCTTTCAAGACAATGGTCAGGATTATAATCATTTATTGTTTCTATTTTTCGGTTGTGATGCTGAACACTTCATAGTATTTACCATTAATCCTCACCACATGCTACAGTGAAAGTATTTTTAATTAACTGGTAAGAGAGAAAACTGAGGCTATAAAATTTAATAATTTAATAACTTGATCAAGTTTCCAAAGTTGTAATTGACAAAGTCACTGACTTGAGATTTCCCCCAACACAGGATTATTAAAATTTTATATTTTTGGGTGGGTGGCAAGATGGCCGAATAAGAACAGCTCCAGTCTACAGCTCCCAGCAAGATCAACACAGAAGGGAGGTGATTTCTGCATTGCCAGTTGAGGTATCTGGCTCATCCCTTTGGGACTGGTTAGACAGTAATTGTAGCCTACAGAGGGTGAGCTAAAGCATAGTAGGGTGTTGCCTCACCTAGGAAGTGCAAGGGGCCAGGGAACTCCCTTTTCTAGCCAAGGGAAACCTTGAAGGACTGTGCCAGAGGAATGGTGACTTCTGGCCCATAAACTATGCTTTTCCCGTGTTCTTCGCAACTGCAGACCAGGAGATTCCCTTGGGTACCTACATCACCTGGGCCCTGGGTTTCAGGCACAAAACTGCATGGCCATTTGGGCAGACACCAACCTAGCTACAGGAGCCTTTTTTTTTCATGTCCCAGTGGTGGTTGGAACACCAACAAGACAGAACCATTCACTCCCCTGGAAAGGGCACTCAAGCCAAGGAGCTTAGTGGTCTTCCTCAGCAAATCCCAACCCCATAGGAGCCCAGCAAGCTGAGATCCACTGTCTTGAAATTCTCACTGCCAGCACAGCAGTCTGAAGTCAACCTGGAACGCTAGAGCTTGGTGAGGGGAGGAGTGTCTGCCATTATTGAGGCTTGAGTAGCTGGTTTTCCCCTCACAGTATAAACAAAGCCACATGGAAATTCACATTGGGTGGGGCCCACTGCAGCTCAGCAAAGCTACTGTAGCTGTACTGCATCTCTAGATCCCTTCTCTCTGGGAAGGCTATCTCTGAAAGAAAGACAGCAGCCCCAGTCAGGGGCTTATAGATAAAACTTCCATCTCCCTGCAGCAGAGCACCTGGGGGAAGTGGTGGCTGTGGGCCCAGCTTCAGCAGACTTACACATTCGTGACTGCCAGCTCTGAAGAGAGCAGGAGATCTCCTAGCACAGTGCTCAAGCTCTGCTAAAGGACAGACTGCCTCTTCAAGTGAGTCTCTGACTCCTGTGCCTCCTGACTGGGAAACACCTCCCAGGAGAGATCAACAAACACCTCATACAGGAGAGCTCTGGCTGGCATCTGGTGGATGCCCCTCTGGGATGAAATTTCCCAGAGGAAGGAGCAGGCAGCAATCTTTGCTGTTCTGCAGCCTCTGCTGGTGATACCCAGGCAAACAGGATCTGGAGTGGACCTCCGGCAAACTCCAGCAGACCTGCAGCAGAAGGTCCTGACTGTTAGAAGGAAAACTAACAGAAAGGAATAGTATCAACATCAACAAAAAGGACGGACACTCAAAAACCCCATCTGAAGGTCACCAGCATCAAAGACCAAAGGTAGATAAATCCACTAAGATGAGGAAAAACTAGCACAAAAAATCTGAAAATTCCAAAAACCAGAAAACCTCTTCTCCTCCTAAGGATCACAAAACGGGACGGCAAATGAATTTGATGACTTCACAGAAGGAAGCTTCAGAAGTTGGGTAATAACAAACTCCTCCAAGCTAAAGAAGCATGTTCTACCCCAATGCAAGGAAGCTAAGAACCTTGTGAAAAGGTTAGAGGAATTGCTAAATAGAATAACCAGTTTGGAGAAGAGCACAAATAACCTGATGGAGCTGAAAAACACAGCACAAGAACTTTGTGAAGCATACACAAGTATCAATAGCCAAATCAATCAAGCAGAAGAAGGGATATCAGAGATTGAAGATCAACTTAATGGAATAAAGCATGAAGACAAGATTAGAGAAAAAAGAATGAAAAAGGATGTACAAAACCTCCAAAAAATATAAAACTATGTGAAAAGACCAAACTTACGTTAGATTGGTGTACCTGAAAGTGACAGGGTAATGAACCCAAGATGGAAAACACTCTTCAGGATATTATCCACGAGAACTTTCCCAGCCTACCAAGACAGGCCAACATTCAAATTCGGAAAACCCAGAGAACACCACTAAGATACTCCTCGAGAAGACCAACCCCAAGACACATAATTGTCAGAATCACCAAGGTTGAAATGAAATAAAAAATGTTAAAGGCAGCCAGAGAGAAAGGTCAGGTTACCCACAAAGAGGAGACCATCAGATTAACAGCAGAATTCTCTGCAGAAACTCTACAAGCCAGAAGAGAGTGGAGGATAGTATTCAACTTTCTTAAAGAAAAGCATTTTCAACCCAGAATTTCATATCCATCCAAACTAAGCTTCACAAGCAAAGGAGAAATAAAATCTTTTACAGACAAGCAAATGTTGAGGGATATTGTTACCATCAGGCCCGCCTTATGAGAACTCCTGAAGGAGGCACTAAATATTGAAAGAAAAACTCGTACCAGCCACTGCAAAAACATACCAAATTGTAAAGACTATCGACACTATGAAGAAACTGCATCAACTAACAGGCAAAATAACCAGCTAGCCTCATGATTACAGGATCAAATTCATGCATAACAATATTAACCTCTCCCCACTGGGGAGAAATGCCAGATATAGGTGAAAGGGAGGAAGGCAGCAAATCACACTGCCATGTGTGTATCTATGCAACAATTTTGCGTGTTCTCCACATGTATCCCAAAACCTAAAATACAATTAAAAAAATATATATTAACCTTAAATGTAAACAGGCAAAATGCCCCAAGTAAAAGAAGCAGACTGGCAAATTGGATAAAGAGTCAAGACCTATCAGTGTGGTGTATTCAGGAGACCCCTCTTACATGCAAAGAAACACAAAGACCCAAAATAAAGAAATGGAAGAATATTTGGCAAACAAATGAAGTGCAAAAAAAGCAGGAGTTCAAAAAAAAGCAATTCTAATCTCTGATAAAACATACTTTAAACCAACAAAGATCAAAAAAGACAAAGAAGGACATTACATAATGGTAAAGGGATCAATGCAATAAAAGAGCTAACTATCTCAAATATATATGCACCCAATACAGGCACACCCAGATTCATAAAGCAAGTTCTTAGAGACCTAAAAAAGACAGAATCCCACACAATAATAGTGGGAGACTTTAACACCCCACTTCCAATATTAGACAGAAAATTAATAAGGATATTCAGGACTTGAAGTCAGCTCTGCACAAGCAGACTTAATAGATATCTACAGAACTCTCCACCCCGAATCAAGAGAATATACATTCTTCTCAGCACCACATTGCACTTATTCTAAAACTGACCACGTACTTGGAAGTAAAACACTCCTCATAAAATGCAAAAGAATGGAAATCATAACAAACAGTCTCTCGGACTATGGTGCAATCAAATTAGAACTCTGAATAGACCAATAAGAAGTTTTGAATTGAGGCAGCAATTAATACCCTACCAACAATAAATAGCCCAGGACCAGATAGATTCATAGTCAAATTCTAACAGAGGTACAAAGAGGAACTGGTACCATTCCTTCTGAAATTATTCCAAACAATAGAAGAAGAGGGACTCCTTCCTAACTCATTTTATGAGACCAACATCATCCTGATACCAAAACCTGGCAGAGATGCAACAAAGAAAGAAAATTTCAGGCCAATATCCTTGATGAACATCAATGTGATGAACATCATGCAAAAATCCTCAATAAAATACTGGCAAACCGAATCCAACAGCACATCAAAAAGCTTATCCACTGCGATCAAGTTGCTTAATCCTTGGGATGCAAGGCTGGTTCAACACATGCAAATCAACACCCCTTCATGCTAAAAACTCTCAATAAGTAATGCATTGATGAACTTATCTCAAAATAATAAGAGCTACTTATGACAAACCCACAGCGAATATCATACTGAATGGGTAAAAACTGGAAGAATTCCCTTTAAAAACTAGCAAAAGACAAGGATGCCCTCTCTCACCACTCCTATTCAGCATAGTATTGGAAGTTCTGGTCAGGGCAGTCAGGCAAGAGAAAGAAATAAAGAGTATTCAGATAGGAAGAGAAGAAGTCAAATCGTCTCTGTTTGCAGGTGACATGATTGTATATTTAGAAAACCCCAAATCTCCTTAAGCTGATAAGCAACTACAGCAAAGTCTCAGGATACAAAAGCAATGTGCAAAAATCACAAGCATTCCTATACACCAATAATAGGCAAACAGAGAGCCAAATATCATGAGTAAACTCCCATTCACAATTGCTATAAAGAGAATACTGTAATATTGGGTTTCAGGAGTTCAGGGTGCCCTCAGCTCCCCTGAGAGGATGTTTATCCAGATTCATGGTCTCCTGCCCTCTCAAGAATGAGAGAGGGGACCACAGCACAGTGAGCACTAAATGCCAGACTCAACAGTGTTTGTAGAAAGTGATTTATTTAGAGAGAGAGAGAAACAGGAGAAGGAGAGAGAAAGAAACAGCTAACTCTCACACTGAGGGAGAGAATCCAGAAAGATGGAATCCAGGAGAGGAAAGCAGCTTCCACACTGAGTGGAAAGGAATAGGGAGAGATCGAGTTTGAGAGGGGAAGACAGTCTTCTACGAGAGAGTGTGGAAGGGGAGTCCAGAGGGAAAATCCAGGATAGAGATAAACAACTTCCATGAAGGGAGTGTTCGTGGAAGGGGACCCAAACATGGAGTCTGAAGAGGTGTGGAAGAAGAGGACTTTTAGCCTGGGAGGAACCCCCACCTTCTCCAAGACCCTGGGCCAATGAAAGGAGTTCCTTAGAGCTTCCGGTGGAGTGATTGACTCTTAGTTTCTTCCCATGCTCATGAAATTCAAACATAAACCATTAAATCTCCCAGATGGAGAGACATGGGAGGGGGGCATGACACTAGGAAGTTCTTGCCCTTAAAACTATGCCCCCTTGCGGACCTGGAGAGAGAACACATTCCCTCAATACAATACTTAGGAATACAACTGACAAGGGATGTGAAGGACCTCTTCAAGGAGACATACAAACCACTGCTTAAGGAAATAAGAGAGGACACCAAAAAATGGAAAAACATTCCATATTCCGTATTCATTGATAGGAAGAATCAATGTCGTGAAAATGACCATTCTGCTCAAAATAATTAATAGATTCATTGCTATCTCCATCAAGATACCATTGACTTTCTTCACAGAATTAAAAGAAACTACTTTACATTTTATATAAAACCAAAAAAGAGCCAGTAAAGCCAAGACAATCCTAATCAAAAAGAACAAAGCTGGAGGCCTTACGCTACCTAACTTCAAACCATACTACAAAGTTACAGGAACAAAAACAGCGTGACACTGGCACCAAAACAGATATGTAGACCAATGGAACTGAACAGAGGTCTCAGAAATAACACCACACATCTACAATTATCTGATCATTAACAAAGCTGACAAAAACAAGCAATGGAGAAATTTAATAAATGGTGTTGGGAAAACTGGCTAGCCATATGCAAAAAACTGAAACTGGACCCCTTTCTTACACCTTCTAAAAAAATTAACTCAAGATGGATTGATGGCTTAAGATTAAGACTTAAAATTATAAAAACCCTAAAAGAAAGCCTAGGCAATACCATTCAGAATATAGTCATGGGCAATGACTTCGTGACTAAAACACAAAAAGCAATGGCAACAAAAGCCAAAATTGACAAACGTGTTCTAATTTAATTAAAAGCTTCTGCACAGCAAAAGAAACTATCATTAGAGTGAATAGGCAACCTCTAGAAGGGGAGAAAATTTTTGGAATCTATCCATCTGACAAAGGGCTAACATCCAGAATCTTAAATTTACAAGAATAAAAAAGCAAACAACTCCATCAAAAAGTGGGCAAAGGATATGAATAGACATTCTCAAAAGACATTTATGTGACCAACAAGGATATAAAAGAAAGTTCATTACCACTGGTCATTAGAGAAATGTAAATCAAAACCAAAGTGAGATACCATCTCACTCCAGTTAGAATGGTGATTATAATAAAAGTCAGGAGACAACAGATGCTGGAGAGGATGTGGGGAAATAGGAATGCTTTTACACTGTTGGTGGGAGTATAAATTAGTTCAACCATTGAGGAAGACAGTGTGGTGATTCCTCAAGAATCTAGATCCAGAAATACCATTTGACCCATCAATCCCATTACTGAGTATATGCCCAAAGGATTATAAATAATTCTACTATAAAGACACATGCACACATATGTTTATCGCAGCACTGTTCACAATAGCAAAGACTTGGAACCAATCCAAATGCCTATCAATGATAGACTGGATAAAGAAAATGTGGCACATATACACCATGAAATGCTATGCAGCCATAAATAAAGATGAGTTCATGTCCTTTTAAGGGACATGGATGAAGCTGGAAACCATCATTCTCAGCAAACTAACACAGGAACAGAAAACCAAACACCACATGTTCTCACTCATAAGTGGTAGTTGAACAATGAGAACACATGGACACATGGAGGGGAACATCACACACCAGGGTCTGTTGGGGAGTGGTGGGCTAGGGGAGGGATATGCTTAGGAGAAATACCTAATGTAAATGACGTGTTGATGGTTGCACCAAACCACTATGGCATGTGTATACCTATGTAACAAACCTGTATGTTCTGTACATGTATCTCAGAACTTAAATAAAAGAAAATTTTAATTGTCATATAGTAAAATGAGCCTTTTTATTTTGAAAAATTAAGTATAAATTTTACAACATGTACAGATTTGTGTAATAGCTCTATAGTTAGTGTTCAGAACAGTTCTATCACCTCCAACAATTCACTTTTGCTGTTCATTATGATCATCTTCTAAGCTCTGGTACAAAATCACACAAATATATAACTGTTTAAGATTGACTAACTTCTTTCATTCAGCATGATGCTTTTGAGGCTTATCCAAGTTATTGTATATATCAACAGTTTGTCTCTTTCTATTGCTGAATAATATTCTACGGCATGAAAATGCACCCACATCTTATTTATCTGTTCACGCACTGAACGGTGTGAATCTAGATTCTTTTGGGATTTCCTATTACCAAGCTGAGGAGACTTTTCCATGAGTCTTTAAGAAATTTGTGTATCTCACTAATAATTTAGAATGTTGATTTTTTTCTCTCTGTTCTACTTTTTCTAATATGCTATCTCTTCTTTATCTTCTTATGTAAATAAGTAAGTAATGCGATATAGTGGTTACGAGTACAGCTTCTGGAGCCAGACTTCATAGGTTTGAATTTCCACTCTACAACTTACTCATTGTACAACATTTACATGTCACTTAACTTTTATGGGCTTTAGCTTTTCCATCTATAAAATATAGTAATTTCTACCTGTTAATTTTCTTAAGATTAAAAGAAGTAGTACACACAATTTTTTTTTGAAAATTGCTAGACACATTATTTTACTTAAAAATACTGAGTATCTTCATACTTGTAAAATTGGGCATAATTAAAATAATGTATCAACAAATTTCAAACCATAATTTTTATATGTATATACACATAGGTACTTAATAGATTTTAGTTGGGTTTCCAATGTTAAATACTGACGATAAGGCCTAAAATTAGTTATATGTCAGGCATAATGCTTCCAGGGTAGACAGATCATAGGAAACTTCATCAATGCCACTTACGTCTTTTAGAAAACTGCTCTAAGAACTAATGATAAGAGGTGAATTGAGTTTTAAGTGGTATATATGGAATTATGTTAACTAACTACAGTTCAATTTTCAGCAGCAAAATATATGTACTAATTTTTGTTGAAGTTTGACAAAAAGGGACTAACTCCAATTTCAGTTTATATATTCCCATGGCCCTTCCTCTTTCAGAGGAACAAAGAAAGACTATGTGATTATAAAAGCAAAGAACCCTCTATTCCTGCTCTTTGTTAAAAAAAAAGGGGGGGAGTTTATCTTTTAGAAATGTTTATATTTGCTTTTTTGCCTTATTCAGAAGGGCAAGGGTAGGCTCAGGGTTTTGTGCAGAGATAATATTAAGTGTTTGATATTTAACCAAAGCTTATACAAATCTATTTGGATCACTAATATTTTGTGATTACAGTGAAAATCTGTTAAGATACGGATTTTCCTTGAATGTCCAAGTGACTTTGGGTTATAAATAAAGCCACAAAATTTAATCTGAGCACTTTTGGAATAAGATGAAAAATGACAAATTTACCCTACTCCTGAAAACAAACACATTTAAAATTCTCTTCTCTCATTTTCTCAACGATAAAAAGCAAATGTAGACAGAAATAAAATACACTGACACACATAAACATAAAAGTCACGATCCGTGGTGACTCTTTTTCACAAAGATAAAAATACAGATATTCCCTTCTCCCTTGTCCACTTTTTTTCTGGCACAACTTACTTAGGATTCATCATATACTTTCACAAATTTTTCAGGTCTAATGGAATGTCATTTATCTAACTTGAACTATAGAACCCTTGACATAGTTTATATGTTGTCTATCTGTGTAAGCTATGACCATGTTCTCCAATTTATATGACTCTTTCTGATATTTGACATTGTAATGTATTTCCTCTGACATTCTCTTTGACTTACACATTTTCTTTCTCTTTTTTTTTTTTTTTGCCATTCCTTCCGCAACCATCTTAAGAAAACCAGAGCAACCTTACAATTGGATTTGAATGTCTTCCACTAATATTTCTGTCTTTAACTTCTCCCTTTTCCCTATCCTACTCATTCGTACCAAATATATTTTAAGTCACTTCTTTCTCACATCTCTGCTCAAATGTCTATTCCTTCCCCATATCTGTATGTATTAGTCTGTTCTCATGCTGCTAAGACGTACCAGAGACTGGGTAATTTATAAAGAAAAAGAGATTTAATGGACTCACAGTTCCATGTGGCTGGGGTGGCCTCACAATCATGGTAGAAGGCAGCAGGCATGTTTTACATTGCAGCAGAAAAGGGAGAGAATAAAAACCAAGTGAAAGGGGTTTCTCCTCATAAAACCATTAGATCTCATGGAACTTATTCACTACAATGAGAACAGTATGGTGGAAACTGCCTCCATGATTCAATTCTTTCTCACCAGGTCCCTCCCGCAACACATGGACATGATGGGAGCTACAATTCACGATGAGATTTGGGTGGGTACACAGCCAAACCACACCACTGTTCCATGTGTAGTCTTCCAACAACTTATTTGATAGCAAGTCTCATCTCTTCATTGTTTCAGTAAAACATTAGTGGTCATTTTTAATTCTTGCTTTGTTCATATATCTATTTGCACACCAATCAGCCAGATAATCATTTTTTTCTCTTAATTGGTAATATTGAGAAGTCAAATTATTCTGACTTCTCAACTGCTACCTCATTGTGGATTAACCACAACACTTCATTTACATATAGCTGCATAGATTATTTGAAATTATTCTAAAACTTCGTGACTTAAAGCAATATTTTATTTTTCTGCATTATTCTTTGGGTTGAGGTGACTAGCTGAATGGTTCTCATTAAGACCTTTCAGGCAGTCAGTTGGTGTATGAGTTTGAATGTCCAAGATGGCTTACTTACTTGGCTGGTAGCTGGTGCTGGCTATTGAAAGAAGCTCAGATGGGCCTGTCAACTGGACTGCCTACATATGGACTTTCCATGAAACTTGGTTTTCTAACAGCTTGGAGGTTAGGTTCTAAGCTGGAGCTTCCCAAGAATGAGTTTCAAGAGAATTATTTCAAAGCTGCAGGACTTCTTATGAAGTACTTCTACAACTTCCATTTCATCTTATAGTCAACCCCAGATTTAAAGGTAGAGGAATGAGATTCCACTTCTTAATAGTGAAGACCAGCATGTGCATGAAACAGGGTGGGAAGTAATTGATGGAGATCACTTTGAGGACTCTTGGCCATAGCCTCTTACTTTTCTCTTTGTTTTAATCTTTGCCCTCCTTCACTCTATTATTGTTGAGTCCTCAAGAGTAGTCCTTTCTAAACATGCCAGATTATGTTAGTCTTTCATTCAAAACTCTACAATAACTCCCCATTTCATCTAAAGCCAAAGTCCTTATAATGAAGTAGGATTCACACTTTGGCTCCATGTTACCTCTAGACTTACTTTCTAGGACCACTCTGCTTTAGCCACACTGGCTTCCTTATAGTTTTTCTTAAACAATTCAGACATTCTTCTGAACAAGGACATTTTCATTGCTATTTCCATTGCCTGAAATGTTCTTCATTCAGCTAGCTAAATGATTTCGTCCTTCATCTGTTGCAAGCCTTTTTTAAATGTCAGCTTCTCAAGGAGTTCTAACTTGAAAATCCAATTTAGAATTGCAATCCCTTCCTAGGGCAGGGCTTCCCAGTTTAAGGTAGGAGGCTTCCTTAATTTCTGTTTCTTTGTTTTGTTTTGTTTTTGTTTTTCAAAGTGTCACCCACACTGGAGTGCAGTGGCACGATCTCAGCTCACTGCAACATCCCCCTCCTAGGTTCAAGCAATTCTCATGCTTTAATAGGGACCTTGATTTGTTGTATTGTCTGGTGCATTCTTTCTCTTCTATAAGCCAATAGAGGTGAGTTTTGGAGAACAATAATTTTGAGTAACAATTGTTAAGTCAAGAATAATTTTGGCTTGGTTTTGGAGGACATTTCATTTTTTGGCAGTGTATATACCTGACCTATATTCTGAGTCATCTGTACCTGTCTTAGGCTGCTCTCTCGCTGAAGAACTGTATCAGCCTCACGACATCTGAAGAAACTTAGCTCCCTTAACCTGTTCTAAATTAGTTAAGCATCTTATTTCCTCCATTCCTTGTCCCAGTATAAGCAATGTCCTCTGCTTTTTTCAGCATTTCATTTGTTTTCAAATGTCTTCTCAGCTTCTATCGCTGTTTCTTTCCCTGCTCCAAGGATCCATGCTCCAATTTCTCATTATTAAGGTAGTCAGTTTTGTGGGAATATCTTTTAATACAATAGTCTGAAGCTCTTTCATGAGGTCTTTTGTATCAAAACAGTTTTCAAAATAGTACCAAAATCTTATTTGTATTTACACTCTTGTTCTACAAAAGAATAGTGTTAAATTCAGATCTGTTGATAAATTAGGTTCTGCAATGCATCCCAGGATATCATATCCTGTGGTTTCCAAATAGGGTAAAAAAAAAAAAAAAAAAAAGCACTCATTGTTTCCAAATGATGTGGCCAAAAAAAGAAAAATAAATAAATTGCAAAATTGGGATAATTGCAAAGCCAGGTAAAAAAGATCTAGTGTGAAACTCTGAGAAACAGACTACTAAAATGTTTTCTGCAGTCAAAGAAACTCCAGCCCCAATTATTAGCACCTAATCATGATACTTCAGTTGATGGGTATGATTCCTGATTGGACCATTGTCAATGATATATGAGGTGTTAGACTGAGAACAAGGTTAACACAAGGTGTCAACTGCCACATTTGGAATAGATTGAACTCTCCTTCTCAGCCCTATTGTTAACAGCCATTTAACACCTTTTTTTATACTGTCTAGGCCTGGGAGGAGTAATTTGGAGGCCAGATAAGACAGTACAGCTGGAAGTACTTGTCTACTGTACACATAACCTTCCTCATACAAAGAGTTATGCTGTATGCTAAATAGACTTGAACTGTTTCATCCACTTAACTATAGCCCCTGCTCCTTTTGCAAACTACCCACTCCCACAATGACTTAAGGAAACAATTGAATCAAATAAATTGATTAAATACCTCTTGTACAGATATACTGAGAGATCCTATATCAACAAATTACTAAGAGATCAAACACAAACAGGACCTAGGCTTTAAATGGCTTTACTAGAAAAAGATAATTGAATTATAAAATAAATAAATTTTAATTTAAAGCCCATCTTGGAAAATCAACATTCATATTTGCAAGGTGACTTCAGTGGTACAAGAGAGAGGCTGTAATCTAAAAAGAAGAAAAAAATCTACTTCTTACACAAAGAGTGTATGCAATACCCCAGCTGCTCTGGTTCAAGGCTATGAAAGATGGAAAACATTAAGGGTCTATGGAAAGACCCTTGTGTCTGGAGGTGCTGAGAGCCAGCAGATGGGAGTTCAGTACTAGCCCTGACACCAGCCAAGAGTGCTCCTTCACTTCTGTAGGTGCCATTTTCTTTGACTATAAAATTAGGAGGAATCTAATCTCCCATGCAGATCTGAAAATCCTATGACTTTAAGTAAATATATACTTTTAAGCCCCTAGATGTGGTGGAAATGCCAGCTGCAGGCACTTGTCCACTGAAGCACATCATTCTGCGACAAGAGGCTCTCTTTTGAACTAAGTTGTCACTCCTCTGATTTCTGACTGTCTCCCAGGCCCTGTCCCTGCAATTACCCAAAGAATAGATTCACTCAACTGTGCAATACAAACGGAAGAGAAGTGATGGGCATTCAGAGGTCTTGGCCACCAACATGTGTTCTTGCAGAATAGTGCCATAAACTTTCAACCCTTAAAGCCACAAGGTCAACAAACCAAGTAAAAAGAGGTAGATGCATCTACTTAATCAAAGATATGACTGGCTAACACTTTTGTAAGGGATTGTGAAAAGAAAGGAGAAATTTGGTAATCTAAAATTATGGCAGAATTGGCTGGGCGCGGTGGCTCACACTTGTAACCCCAGCATGTTGGGAGGCTGAGGTGGTTGGATCACTTGAGGTCAGGAATTCGAGACCAGCCTGGCCAATATGGTGAAACCCTGTCTCTACTAAAAAATATAAAAATTAACTGGGCATGGTGGCGCATGCCTGTAGTCCCAGCTACTCGGGAGGCTGAGGCAGAAGAATTGCTTGAACCTGGGAAGCAGAGGTTGCAGTGAGCCAAGATTGTGCCACTGAACTCCAGTCTGGGCAACAGAGTAAGACTACCTCAGAAAAAAAAATGTTGGCAGAATGGATAACTAAAGAAATAAATGTTCTTGGAATACTTTTGGGTTGCACAAAAGGACATTACCATTACAAGGCAAATAAAAAAAAATAATTGGTATGTTTTCTTTGTAGTTTAATGTATTCATATTAATCAAACAAATTCTGCAGAATGCATTTTGACATAACCTGACCCGACAGAAACCTTATTGTATGTTAGTCCTAGTTTAAATGTTTTCATGTAATATGTGACTGATATTTTTAATCAGAACCACATTCATTTGTGTACCCTAAATCCCCTAAAGCCCTCATTAAAAAATGAAAAGTCTTCTAATAACTCCTGAGGTTGTTGAATTTCACAAGCTCACCATTACCTCTTCCTGAATTTTATTTTCCTGCTTGGTCAACAGGAACTGTTTGTTGCATTTGGAGATTTCAGGTCCCCAAATATGTATAGGGCAAAAGTCGGCAGTGAATTCTAAGCTAGATTTGCCACCTGAGATCCTGGGTGAGATGAAATAATCTGCTAAGATAATAATACTCCAATAATCTTCACTTATTAAACTGTCAAGTGTGCCAACAGTCTTTATTAGCGTTTGCTCTTTTTACTTCTTTTCTAATACTCAGCAATGGAACTTCCTTCCTACCCCCAACACATATATATAAGTTGATCATTATTTCATTTCTTATAGGAGGGATTTTTAAATTTTTTGCTGAGATACATACCACATTTTCTAAGAAAAATATGTATATAAATATATGAGGTATTTAAAGTGTTTTTCTTTCTGTGTGCTGCTGTAAATTAGGTTGATTCCTTTTAATCATCTGTATTTATCCCAGTTTTATGTTAATATACATTATTTACAAAGTTTTATCTAGATAAGTTTCCCCAGAAGTCTTAAACATGTATTCATATTTATTGCCAAAAAATTATCCAACGAGCAATCAATGATGCAGATAGTTTTGGTAGATGGCATAAGTCTTCACACAAAACTGAAAGTGGGTGTCAGAACTTGCAATTTAGAGGTGAAAGAATTGGCAACTAAAAGCAAAAATGAGGATGTTTTTAGATATGCATGATCAGAAACATTCTTCCTTCTTCCTTTGCCTTCCAATTCATCTCAGGTTAATGACATTAATTACACAGGAAAGCGTGTGTCTGCCATCTCAATAGTTAAAAGAATTAGCTTGACTTCCAAGGGTAGTTGCACAGGAGTACCAAGCAATAAAGAGCCTGGGAGCTGGGAATGAGAAACAATTAGAGAACACTTCATTAATGCTTAATGATGCAGAGCAGGCATGCAGCAAAGCTGATTGTGTGCTCTGTCTTAGCCAATGATGCTCACACAATGCCAGGGTGGTGTTATAAATGCCGCTGCTCTATAGGCTATGGATCAAAGAAGGCAGGAGATGAAATTATCTGAGGAAACTTAGTATGACAGTTTGGAGAGAAACCGGAAAATGACCATTGTGGATCCCACTGCCTATCTCAGTGCAGATTTAGGATATTTTATATAGTTTTCATATTTGGTTCTCTAAGCCTTATTCCTAATAGGCATGGCTAAATCCCACTGAGGATTTCTGTTCCTAATAATGCATTAAGCATCTCAGTTGGAAGGTCCCATAAAGCACTTCTCCCTGCTTTTTTCTCTATCACACTACAGTGAAAAAGGATTAAAAAACACTGCACAGGTGCAACTTGCAGCTGTTGAGGGTAAACCCTGTTCTAGTATATTAATTTATATCCCACCAGGGGAATTGAAGAATAGTTTAGTTCCCATAAAAAGAAAAAAATTATCTTCATCAAAGAAGAAAGAAATTTCCCATCCAGATTACAAAATTATTCCTGGTCAAAGAGGTTTTTATAAATGCAATTTCCTAACCCAATCAAAAGGCCACAAAAATAAACAGGGAGTGTCTCTGCTTTGTTTTAAAATGGTTTATTTAAAATTCCGTGTGTGTGTGTGTGTGTGTGTGTAAACACACATATGTACATTTATTATAGACACTAGTGTATAGATACATACAAAATCCCAAGAAGCCCCATTTTAGTGAAAATTTAAGACATTAAGGGTAATCAAGTTAACCTATATCATCATAGTCTTTCACTGTATTTGATTCCTGCAGCAAAATAAAAATTAATGACAACATATACATTTACACAGTTATTTCAAAAAGTAAATCACATATTGGTGTGTCCTTACTGTAAAAATGAGACTTTATCTTTCTTACTTCCTATAACTTCATCTTAAGCTGTGTATGTTTACCACTAGTGTTCAAAACTATGACCCCTGAGGTACAAATTTTAAACTATTAAATGAAGACTCACATAAGCTCAGTCTAGTAGAGTAGAAATGGCAATAGACAAAAAAGAAAGAGAAAAAAAGAAAAGAAAGGAAATCAAAGGGAAGGGGAGGGAGAAAGGGAATGGGAAGAGAAAGGGGAAGAGAGAGATGGGAAAACAGCAGGGGAGGCAGAGGCCTGTTACATTGACCCTCCCACACTTACTGGCTCCGGGATGATTTTTAACTATTGGAAGTCTCATTTCCTTCCAAATGGACAATTGTTTCTAATTGTCATAGAAATTCACTAAAATAATCATCAAAACCCTATTGTAATCTGTAAAGGATTACATGACCCTATTGTGCTCTTTGTAACCAAGACCACCCTGTCCTTTGATATGTTCATAAAATCATTCTGGCTCCCCTATCATGCCTTGTGAAAATCCATTGCTTCTACAAAGTTGAGGTCACTTTCATCTCTGTATAATTATGGCTTACACTAAACTCTCTACCCAATTGGTATCAATGATTCTTGTGGCCATTCTCTTCTCTTTGACCTGACTCAGGGTGTAGAGGAAATTCCTTATTATTCACAGAGTACTAGCCATGCAGGGAATGTTCGCCACAGAAGCTGGCATTCAGCACCTATCATGCTTTGGCCTTTCCTGTCAGGGTGAATTCTCATGCCTCATATTTCTTTATCCAGCTTCTACTAAGTTATCTCTCTGTATTTTCCTTTTTTCTCTTTGTGTCCCTCAGTCGCCCCCAATTTAATATTTATTTTTTATGGAGCCATATAGCTGGTATTGCTTTGTTTTCTCTTCTAAATAAGGATGTGCGAAAAGTTGAAGGGCATTTTAATTTTAGCACCCAAAATGGAAAATAGAAAATAAACAAACAAAAAACATGCTTTCCAGAAAAAAACATGGTGGTCTTCCAATAGAAAAACTGACTTAAAATGTTTTATATGTTTTAGTTGCTCATTCATACATCTAGAAATCACAAGTATGTGGTGCTTATGTCCGCATATCCTCTTACAAACATGATCCTTTGTCCTGTGGAACTCAGAAACACCACTGAGGTCCTGGTTGATACATTGCTGCTTTGCAATCCTGGGAGGCTGGGAATGGCACAGCAGATAATACCTCTTTGCTATTTACATCTTGTCTTAAATGTAGGGACTAAGGCAAGAATGATATAGGAAAGAGGTATTAATTCTTTCGCTAAGTATATACCAGTGCATTGGGCACTTTAAGGACTGCACTGAATACACACATGATGGCTTTTGTAAAGATGACGCTGTAGTGAAAGGGGCACAGGTCAATAAATAAGTGAAGGGAAGTTTAACCTCTTACATGGTTGAAGTATGGTTGAGGCTTTGTGAAGACACACAAGAAGGTCTCAGTGTACACCTGAGCTTAGGAAAGACTTCACAAGGAGGAGCACTTCAATCTGCCTTGAGAATAAACAATTTAATAGGTGGATAAGTAAAAGGACAGGGAAGTTATTCTAGGAAGAAAGAACTATAGATAGATATCTATTTTATAATATATCCATAGATATAATAATATATAACATTATATTATGATATATAACATATTTATAATGTATGTTATAATTATATATTTATATAATATAGATTATGATTATAATATGTAGTAATATAATATATATCTATAATATTACCTATCATATCTTATCTATAGTATTACAAACATAATTGTAACATATAGAGGGATATTTATATATCTATATATAATATAATATCTATCTATATAGAGAGATCAATATTTAATATCTAAATATCTATATATGTAATATTACAATTAGATTTAATACACAATCATAAGAGATAATTTTGCAAATAAATGCTATTATCGCTAAAGTATAAATTATGATTTTCTATTTAATATTTTAGATTACACAGTGATTATGAATTCCATATACTTCTCTACTAGAGTGAGTTTTAAAGTATTGTTTACTAGTGCATCTTTAATGTCAGTTGCAGTATTTGTCACATAGACAATAATAAATATCTGATTAATTGAATTGAGAGATAAGTGGAAAGTCTCCTTCCTCTCTGGGCTCCATTCACTCAGTTCTTATACCACTCTAATAGGAAACGATTATTACGGGTTTTATGTACATTCTCGAAGAGCTGTTGTGCAGTAAAAAGCAATGCATAATCCCTGTTTGTTCAATATTTGACAACTTCGTTAAGGTATAATTGGCATACAATACATGATATATGCGTAACATGTATAATTTCATAACTTCTGACATAAATACATCCATGAAATCCTCCCACAATCAAGACAGCATTAATCTCAAAAGCTTCCTTGCACCCCTTTGTCATCTCTCTCTCCGGACCTCTCATGTCACTCCCACCTCCATCCGCAAGCAACCACTGATTTGCTTCCTGTCACTATAGATTTGTTTATATTTTCCAGAGTTTTGTATAAGTGGAATAATATAACACACTGCCTTCTTTTACTCTGCATAATTATTAAGAGCTTCATTCTTAGCATTGCATGTCCATTCCTTTTAATTGCTAAGTATATTCGATATTAATGGAGAGCCATTTGAGGGTTTTACACAATTGGATGAAATTGTCATTTTACATGTATTAGGTCCTAAATGAGCTGAATCTAATTCTATCTTTAGGCTGATCTCCTACCACTCTCTGATCTTCTTTATAGAAATATTAAAATATTTTTTGTTCCACAAACTGACTTTGTTGGTTAAAGGACTCTTATCTTTCCACATGCCAATCACCATGCTTAGGAAAAAACCCTCCCTGTTCATGTAATGCATGCCTATTTATCATTCTGAGCTCAGCATTTGAGTATCCTTTAAAATAGCTTCTCTATGATCGAAATACTCACTTCTCTTCTATGTTGCCTCAGGATTGTACTGTCATCTCCTTTAACTGGTTACATTCTATACTCATTATTTGTTGGCCCCATGTGCTTATTCCCTACCAAAATATGAGTTTGTTGAGATTCATACCATGTCATGGTTATTACTTTCTATACACATTAAGCACAGTGCAAGGATTATAATTGATATAATTTTGTTGAACTTGCATTGTGATTATAATTGGGTTGGAATGAATGGAATAGAAATCTTGGAATTGCTTCTCTTCAACCCCTGGAATTAAATGGAGGTGACAACAAAGATGACTTTTAGTGAATGATATCAATGTAATTACCAAACAGATAGAGGCTCTCTTTGAGTATTCTCAGTTTAGGAGAGTGAAGGCAGAGACTGGCCATGCACACATGGCAGAAACAAAATACTCTACAGTCATGAGCATCAATATTGGTGAACTGATGATACTCAGTTACTTATTTTTAATCATATATGAACAGTTTCTTTTCTTTAGATGTTGTTAGCTCAAACAAGGTTATTTGAGTGAATCTCATGAAATGAGTACAATTATGCACATCATGACAACATTTTGGTTAACAATGGACCACCTATATGAAGGTGATCTCATAAGATTATAATATCATGCTTTTATTGTATTTTTTTCTATGTTTAGATACACAAATATTTACCATCGTGTTACAATCATGTATAGTATTCAATACAGTAGCATGCTCTGCAAGTTCATAGCCTAGAAGCAATAGGCTATCCCCTAGAGCTTTGGTACATAAGAGTTAGGATATACTATCCACATTTGTGTAAATACACTGTATGATGCTCACACAAAGAAAAAAATTGCCTAGCAATGCATTTAGCAGAACACAACCCTTTCATTAAGAGATACATGAAGATGCCACAGTTTTTAAACAAGTATTTTACCAGATACTTAATCAATTAGTAGCACACAGATATAACAAATTAGTAGCTTTTAATTATGGTGATTCTGCCCTAATAAGCATTTGCTAGGCAGGAGTATTTATTTATTTATTTGTTTATTTAGGCCTGGTGATGACAATGTTTACTTATATGGATAGGGAACAGAGACATCAAATATTCTATATTCTTGGGCCAGTCCTCTGTGAGGAAAAAACTTCCCTGCTCCCAACCTTAATAATACCCCAATTGTGAAACACTGATATCAAATAATCAGGGAATAATTATGAGGAAACGCTTAGAAAAATACCTTGGTGCTGATTCTTTTTTATTGCTAGGTTCTGCTTTCAATTCATGTCCTCTTCTGGGCTCTGCGTAAATGCCCAATCCAAAGGCTAATGTCCTGGGCACTTTCTTGCACCAATAATCTTTTTTGAAATGCAGAAAGTCTTCAAGGTCTCCATATGCAAATTTTTAAACCTCAGTTTTGATGGTATAATTTTCCTCAATAATAATACTTCCCTTCTCAAGCTATTTCTGCCTTTTTTTGTAATTTCAGAAACGTGATGATGACAGAAGAACCAAGGTCCTCTAATTCTGTGAAGATGCTGCCTGGGAATTTCTGTGTATTTCTTGCTCACAGAGCTGCTGCAATGAATAGGGTTTTACAGTACTCCACAGTTTTTTGCAAGAAAGAGAACTACTGCATTTTCTCAAGTTAAAGACACTTTACATACACACACACACACACACACACACACATTATTTATTTCAGGATTTTGTATTTACCTTTATGGGATAGTAATTCTTTATCTGTGAATGCTAATAATGATAAAGCTATCATTTAATTTACATTTGTCCTAAAATGAATTGCATTTGAGAATTGGAGATACACATTACATTGGGCATGAGTGTTGTCTATAGGAACATCCTATTTAACCTCATGACTTTGGATGCAGTAGCTTAAATGTCTGAGAACAGATGTCTAGAGCAATATCTGTGTTCATCTGTCTGTCTGTCTGTATGTATGCACAGGAGTTAGCTCAATACATGGTATGTATTAACACTAGATGCTTCATACTCAATAACTACTATTATTAATTTCACCCAATTCTGGCCTCCACCTTCTTTTTGCTGAGCACACTTAAGTACAGAAGCAGAGAGCTTGGACTGACTGGCACTCTGGCAATTCCCCTAGTGCTATGTGTCTTTTTGCCCCTCCCCCAGTTTTGTCTCTGCCTGCTCTATTAGATTGTTAATATCCACAGGGAACTCAGATGCCTAGGTCTAGTGCATGCAATAGAGGTAGTTTCCACAGAACCATTAGGACGAAGAGCTGAAAAGGCCTCCCCTCCCTTTGCCATCTTTTTCCTTCCATCTCTTCAAGCCAACACACTGGTTGTATAAGTATAGATGCATTCACATATTGAGAGTTTGGGCAGTGGCACTCGAAAAACAAATGCAAACAAAAAACAGCGAGGGATTTGTATGTACAGTGCAGAAGGAAGTCAAGAAGCCTCCAGCGTAGACACGGATCCCCCAGTGGTGCCTTGGGTAGACTGGCTTCTTTACTACTGGTATCACAAACAATTTATTTGCAGTCCAAATCCAGCCTGAAAAGTTAAGAGTCTGAACAAAAAATAAGTTGTGAATAATGATTTTTTTTTCTGATTTAAGAGATTAAATTTCAGTTTATGTTTAAATATCAGGAGATCTGGCACTCATGAATCTTATTTTGGCTTGGCAATGATCACCTCAAACTCCTAGCAACTGCCCTATTTTAATTAGCCACAATTCCCATCAATGTCTATTGTTATATATCAGGGCTGCTTCACTTATTTACATTATCACCTGTCTGCTTATGTAGATAGAAGGTAGCAGTGAATAGTTCCGATTAAAGCAAGTATTTATAAAGGAAGGGTTTCTTAATTAGCAAAGTAACTCAGCTTTCTCTTTCAGTACTCCCATTATTAATTCTAAAGAGCAGTGTTTCTTAGGGTGTACCTCCAGCACACACCTGCAGCAAAAGTTCCTGGGGTGCTTACTAAAATGCTATTTCGTGGGTCCCAACTGGGACTACTAAATCAAAATATCTGAGAGTAAGGCCTAGGAATCTGAATGTTTAATAAACTTCTAAGATAATTGCACACTCAAAATTAAAGACTGCTAATATCTAAAATGCTTTTAAAAAATGGACTCTCTTCCATTGCTCTATGGGTTGACCTTGCCTGTGCCTGCAGACAATCTATTTATCAAGACAGGGGAATTGCAATGGAGAAAGAGTAATTCCCACAGAGCTGGGGTGGCAGTTCGGGAGACCAGAGTTTTACTATTACTCAAATCAGTCTCCTTGAATCAAGCATTTAGGGATCAGAGTTTTTAAAGATAATTTGGCATGCAGGAGCTTGTGAAGTGGGGAGTACTCATTGGTCAAGTTGGAGATGGAATCATAGGGGGTTGAAGTTAGGTTTTCTTAATGTCTTCTGTTCCTGGGTGCAATGGCAGAACTGGTTGAGCCAGATTACTGGACTGGGTAGTATCAGTTGATCCATCGAGTGCAGGGTCTGCAACACATCTCAAGCACTGACCTTAAGTTTTACAATGGTGATGTTACCCCCAGGAGCAATTTGGGAAAGGTTAGAGTCTTGGAGTCAGAGGATGCATGTCCCCTAAACTGTAATTTCTAATCTTGTAGCTAATTTATTAGTCCTGGAAAGGCCACTGGTCACCAGGCAAGAAGGGGGTCTTTTCGAGAACAAGGCTTTTATCAATTTTGTTTCAGAGTCTAACCATGAACTGAATTATTTCCCAAAGTTAGTTCCCACCTTATCCAGCATCATAGTATTCCACATAGCATTGCCTCTGATCAAGGCACTCACTTTATGGCTAAAGAAGTTCAGCAGTGGGCCCATGCTTATGGTATTCACTGTGATATTACCATGTTCCCCATCCTCCTGAAGCAGCTGGATTGACAGAATGGAGGAATGGCCATTTGAAGCTACAAAGACAATGCCAACTAGGTGACAGACAATACTTTGCAGGGCTGGGGCAAAGTTCTCTAGAAGGCTGTGCATGTTCTGAATTATCATTCAAACATATGTTACTGTTTCTCGCATAGACAGGATTCAGGGGTCCAGGAGTGAAAGGCGGAAGTGGAAGTGACTCTACTCATCATCACCCCTAGTGACCCACTGGCAAGATTTTTGCTTCTTGTTACCGTGGCATTATGTTCTGCTGGCCTAGACGTCTTAGTTCCAAAGGGAGGAACGCTGACACCAGGAGGCACAACAATGATTCCATTCTACTAGAAGTTATGATTGCCACCTGGACACTTTGGGCTCCTCCTGCCTCTAAGTCTAAGAAGGGAGTTGGCTGGAGTGATTGACCCGGACTATCAAGATAAAATCAGACTACTACTCTACAATGAAGGTAAGGATGAATATGTCTGGAATAGAGGAGATCTCTTAGGGCATCTCTTAGCGTTACCATGACCTGTGATTAAGGTCAATGGGCAACTACAAAAACCCAATCCAGGTGGGACTACAAATGGTCCAGGACCTTCAGAAATAAAAGTTTGGGTCACTCTACCAGTTAAAAACCTATGACCAGCCCAGGTGCTTCCTGAAGGCAAAGGGAATACAGAATGTATCCCTTGTAGTACAAGAAGGTAGTTATCAATACCAGCAACAGCTATGTGACCAGTACAGAAATGAGAGGACTGTAATTGTCATGAGTATTTCCTCATTTTGTTAAGAATATTTTTGTGCATATAAACGCCTGTATTAAGAAAATATCTTCATTTTATTTCTTTTCTTTTTCCTTTATCATGAGATATAAGATTTATTGACTTCATATCAGCATTTAAGTCTTGTTATCTTTATGTAATATCATTTGAGTTAAGGATTTGTGCAATTCTGGTTGTACAAAGGAGAGCTGAATTATTTCAGGCATAATTATGACCTTATTATTGCCTGGTTTTGGAGATTAACTATAATTTCAGGAGTGGTATATGAATGCCAAGTTGACAAGGGATGGACTTGTGATGGTTAATATGAGATGTCGACTTGATTGGATTGAAGAATGCCTAGTTAGCTGGTATTGTTTCTCGGTGTGTCTGTGCCAGAAGAGATTGATATTTGAGTCAGTGGACTGGGAAAGGAAGACCCAACCTCAATCTGGATGGGTACCATCCAATCTGCTGCCAATGAGGCTTGAACAAATCAGGCAGAAGAAGGTTAGATAATCCAGCTTACTGAGCCTTCTGGCTTTCATCTTTCTCCTGCACTGGATGCTTCTGTCTGTTTCTCCTGCTCTTGGACATCAGACTCCAGATTCTTCAGCCTTGGGACCCTTGGACTTACACCTGTGGTTTGTCAGGAGCTCTTGGGTCTTTGATGGCAAACTGACAGGTGCACTGTTGGCTTCCATGCTTTTGAGGCTTTTGGACTTGGACTGAGCCCCTGGTTTATTTCTTGCTCAGTTTGCAGATGGCCTGTGGTGGAACTTTGCCTGTCATCATGTGAGCCTAATAAACTTCCTTTCATATATGCATATATTCTATTTGTTCTGCCCCTCTAAAAAACTTTGACTAATACATCATCACAAAAAGGTCTAATGTGCAGGATCTATAACTTAAAAAAATTTAAAAGCAAAAAGAAAACAACCTCTTTAAAAAGTGAGTAAAGGACACAAACAGACACTTTCAAAAGAAGACATACATGTGGCCAGCAAGTGTATGAAAAAATGTTCAATATCACTAATCATTAGAGATGAAAATCAAAACCCCAGTGAGATACCATCTCACACCAGTCAGATGGCTATTATTTATTTTGGCTGTTAAAAGTGAAAAAAAAAAAAAAAAAAAAGATGCTGGTGATAGATGCAGGAGGCAGATAAAGGAGGATCCCCTGAGAATCTCTGACCCACCCCATTAAGTGTTTACATCAGCTGCTTTTGTGCAGATGAGGAAACCTGCCCAGCGCCTTGTCTGGGCATCCACAATGGACTGGGGCTGGCCTGTGCACTGGGAGAACAGGATGGAATCACTGAAAATTCACATTTTATGCAGAGGGAAGGAGCCTGGCCTCTTTAGCTTGTGTGCAGTTGCCTGGTATTCAATCCGTGAGGTGGGAGACTGTTGGCAGGACCTTGTTTATTCACCGAAAGCTTTCTTTTAATAAACTCCACTCTCCTCACCTTTCAATGTGTCCATGTGCCTCATTTTTCCTGGTCATGAGACAAGAACCTGGATTTTAGCTGAATGAAGGAGCAAAAAATCCTGTATCACTTACAAGGTCATGGAAAAAATGGAATGTTGATGCACTGCTGGTGGTAGTGTAAATTAATTCGGCCATCATGGAAAGCAGTGTGGCAATTCCTCAAAGAACTTAAAACAGACTTATCACTCAACCCAGCAACCCATTTTTGGTTATATGCCCAAAGAAATAAAAATTCCTCTACCATAAAGACACATGCACGTGTATCTTTATTGCAGCAACTATTCAAAATAGCAAAGATGTGGAATTAACCTAAATGCCCATCAACAGTAGACTGGATAAAATTTGGTGCATATACATCAAGGAATACTAATGCAGCCATAAAAAAGTATAAGATCATGTCCTTTGCAGGAACATGGATGGAGCTGGAGACAATAATCCTAAGGAAACTAACACAGGAACGGGAAAACAAAAGCCACATGTTCTCACTTATAAATGGAAGCTAAACAACAAGAACACATGAATACCAGGAGGGGAAAAACAGACACTGGGTTCTACTTGAGAATGGAGAGTGGGAGGAGGGAGAGCATCAGAAAAAATATCTATAGGGTACTATGCTTATTACTAGGGTTACGAAATTATCTGTACACAAAAGCTCTGAGATGGGCAGTTTACCTATATAACAAACCTACACAAGCACCCTGGACCTAAAATGAAAGTTAACAAAAATTGATTCTCCTTGGCTGACATTGGCTTAACGGATGTTCTTTTTGTTATCTTGTAAAGGTTCTGAAATGAACTTCTTACATTTTTTGGATTATCTCTGGGGGAGGGGCATTTCAAGGTCAAGTACTTCCTCTTCTTTGTGGCATAATCATCGTTGTGAGTTTCTTCATCATCTTTGTTCTAGTACACACTCAGTTCTTTAGAAGAATTTCCTATCCAGCCTCAACCTTGATATAGTGCTGCTACCACTTAGGATATATGTGAGAACAATCCCAGTGCCTTGACAGCCAGATTGTACATCTTAGTTTGAAAATACTCTAGTAGAGTTGTTCTCAACTGGGGTAAGTTTTGTTCTCTAAAGAATATTTGGCAGTGTCTGGAGATATTTTTGGTTGTCTTACGATGGGGGGTGGTGCTACTGACATATGGTGGGTAGAAACACCAGGGATGCCATTATAAAAGTCCCACAATGCACAGAAAAGCCCCTAAACTGAAGAATTTTCCAGCTCAAAATTTCAAAATTGCTGAGCTAGGGAAACTCTGCTTTAGAATTTTCTTTCAAGATTAAAATGCTGTAGAAGCCAGGAACATCTACTTTTGCCCTTAGTTCCACTTGTAAGTGACAGCAACCGAAAACTATCCTGGATCTTGGGATACAGGGACATGGAAAATTCAGATTTCAGACTGAACAACAATCCCTTCAGTGGTCCTCTGTCACGCAGAGTTTATAAGTCAAAGTCCTTAGCTTTGTGATTCTCAAGCATTAGCACACATCAGAATTCACTGGAGGGTTTGCTAAAACACAGATTTCTGGGCCTCATCTGTGGGGTTTCTAATTCAGCAGGACTGAGGGGTTGCCAAAAACTTGCTTTTCTTACAAGTTTCTTGGAGGTGCTGATACTTCTGGCCTAGAGACCACACTTGAAGCACCACTGTCTTAGCCTGTTCCTCTCAGTCTGGTGGCAATCTGTCCTTGGAACCTTATTAACTGTCATCAAGCATCTGTAGCAAAGTCAAAGGAAATTCCTCCTTGATTTCTGTTTATATGTGTCATTGATTTGTTTACTTGTTTGCTTATTTTTACATTGGATCCATAGTTCTTTTCCTTTTATTCAGAATGGCTTCTATGATCAGTTTTCCACAATAATTCTTTCTAAGAAAATAGTGCCAGAAGAAATAAAATACGCAAACAAACAAGCAAGCAACAAAAAACCTCTGGTCTTTTCATTTAACTGTTTTATTACTGTTGATATAGTAACGGGTAGTATCTTTGTCTTCATTTGGTGAGAGGCAAATTGACATCTAACTATACCATGAATTCTGATTTGTTGATTTTATGTATGCCTTTCTTGCTTTATTTATCTATTTAAGCTCATTATTATTTTTAAAACCCTGGTTTCTGCACCTTGTTATTTTTAAATTTTGTTGCATAAAATTTTTTATAAACAATTTAAAATCATTTGGAAAACGAGGCAAGATATAAATAATGAATTATACATCCTTCAGGGCCTGTTAAAAATGCTACCACATACACAAGAATTTTCCTGCTCTCACAATCTTAAAATAATACAGTAATGATGCTTTGTTCTGAATTCCCTCAGAATATTATTCATGCCCCTCATGTCATGACTTTTTATGTGTTGATGTTTTAAATAATGCAGTATTTGATAGCTTAGTAGAAAATAGGTAATGTAAATAGAAGTCAAGACACATAGCAATAGAACAGAAGTCCCTGAGCCCACCTTCTAACTTAAGTAATTTACCGTTACAAACACTGTTGAAGCCATCCTTGACATGTGTCCTTGTCTCATAAGCAAGAATTTATCTAGGGCTTATTTTAAACTAGAAGGTTGAATAGAATTGCCACATCGTAAGGTATGTGTATAATCATTTTTACATGATACTCCGAATTGTTTTCCAAAGTGAATGTACCACCTATACGTCTCTTAGTTTCAGGAGATAGTTATTTTTTCTTTAAAGTTTTACCAACACTTTGATAGAGTCATATTCTTTAAATTTTGCCAATAGATCCAAAAGTGCAAAACAGCACTTCATCATGGTCTGTCTTTCCTTGAGTCTTTTTTTCTTTTTTTACCTATCATGTTTCTGCCGGTGAAATACTCTTTCTTGCCTTACAAACTTTTCAGCTGGGCCGTGTGGCTTTTCCCCACTGAATTTTGTATGTATGTTTGTTTATTTGTTTGTTACGACCTCTGGAGAGATATATGTACAGTTATATAAACTGCTAACTTCCAGCACTTTGGGAGGCCGAGGCGGGTGGATCACGAGGTCAAGAGATCGAGACCATCCCGATTAACATGGTGAAACCTCGTCTCTACTAAAAATACAAAAAATTAGCTGGGCACGGTGGCGCGTGCCTGTAATCCCAGCTACTCAGGAGGCTGAGGCAGGAGAATTGCCTGAACCCAGGAGGCGGAGGTTGCAGTGAGCCGAGATCGTGCCATTGCACTCCAGCCTGGGTAACAAGAGCGAAACTCCATCTCAAAAAAATAAAAAATAAAAAATAAATAAAAATAAATAAACTGCTAACTTCTTCATGTCATCTTGATGAACAGAAATTCTTAATTTTAATATTGAATTTGGTTGAATGTACCAGTCTTTACTTTTATACTGAATAGGTTTTGCTCGTTTTAGAAAATATCTGGTTATACAGCTCATCCGTATTTGTTTGTAGATTTACGGATTTAGCAAGTCTTTGCAGGCATTAGAATCTATCACGGATGTTCTAACATGCATTAGAATAATGAAGGTCTGTGATGAAGCAAATAATGAGATTATCTACAATAAATATGGGTAAAGGAAATGGCACTTATCATTAACGTATGTTGAGGATTTCCTCCCAAAACAAATGAGCGATAGCAAATTGGAATAATTTTTCTATATAGTTTATCAGGCAATCATCAAACATGAGATATGAGTACATGAGAAATGAGAAGTATTAGTGGTTAGGATAATAAGAGTGCTGTGTTTGGAATTTTGCTTCTAAAAACGAGCCTTGTAGAGAAAAGTTCAGTCAAGCAGGCATTGAAAGAAAATATTAGCTGGAATTCAGTTTAAGTGGAAACACTGAACAGAGATTTTAGTGTTTCTTTAGCTCAAGAACTATTCAAATCCCTCAAATTTCAGAGCATGAGTAAAACCCACACAATCTTTCTAAAGGATTATGGTGTGCAGAAATTCTTAATAATAATAGATACAGGAAAAGGGGCTGAAATTTGTCTTGTTTCCAAGAAAGGAGAAAATTTTGACTCCTACACCAAGGCCATTATCCTCTGTCACTTACATGAGTGAGTAGATACTAGATGCTAAAAAGTAAGATAATAAAGGAAAGAAAAATACCATACCCGTTTAAGAATGAGAAGCCCCAAGTTAAAAGTGTGGTATCAGGGACCCAACTACAGTGTCTTCAATTACTTGTTGAGAGATTTTTGTCCTCTCTGGGCCTCAGTATCTGTAAACTAGGCTGAAGTGGGAGTGTGTATTTCCTTGTGGCTGTAAAATGAAACTGTTCTTAATAACAATGCATCTCCCAACCTGTAATGACCATTGTTGTGCTTTTGGCATGACTACCACCTACTCTCTTTTCTTAAAATTTAGACTTAATTTGGGAATTGACTTCCCCATTCTGTTTTCCTCAAATCAGAGGAACATACATGTAGACACTGATGTGTACACTGTACCCCAACATGTGGCTTATCTCTGGCACATGATAGGTGCTTAGTACAAACTTGTAAATATTTTTTGAACAATGTATTTCAGGTAGGGCTCCATATTCCACTTCTGAGGAGAAGGCTGGCCCAAGTCCACCTAATAAAAAAGATTTTTTTTGTGTGTGAGCTAAGTAGGCCACATGAAGTTCAAACGTAGGATTCTGTTAGCACAATTAAAATAGAAAACTCTATTTCTCCTAAACTTGAAGATAATTTCAAAGATTCGCTATAAGTTTCACTATAAAACCTGAGAACTTTAGCCAACCCACAGGAAGACAGAACTAAGAGGAGAAAGAAGGAAGAAAGAAGGGAGGGAGACAGAGAAGAAAAAGAGAGAAGAAGGAGAAGGAAGAGGGAATTGAAGACATGGAGTAATGTATGATATTACAACTTGAACACTTAGATACCTATTCCCAAAGCAAGAAATATCTCATGGACTTTTCACTTAAAAGTGGCACTAAATTCTCTAGTCTGTTTAAACTTTTTTGAATTTCTATAATTTGGATTTTTAAAAAAATCTCAATTGATTGGAAAACACTTGGGAACCAAGATGAAAGTAAAATGCATTCATTTGAGAAACTAAAATATTGAAAATGAAAATATTGCAAAGTTTAATAGATAAGAACTGGCATGAAGAAACTTTTTAATCAATGTTTTATTATAAAAACAATTAGACTTTGGATTTGGGGATTAAATAAAACTGCACGCAAATCCCAATTCTATTACTTATAGACAGTGTAGCCCAGTGAAGTGCCTAGCTGCACATAGAAGGTACTCAACTAATTACTCAGAATGAATAAATCAATCAAAAAATAACTTGGCAGGAACACATAACTATCCTGTAGAACGGGTTATAAAATCATAATAGTGCATTGTAACCTGAATATTAAGCACCATGCAATTCCTGAACACAATATACAACAATAGCTTCTCTTATTTCACAGAGATGAAATTGAGTGAAAATTAACATATCTAGAGCAAGCTCAAAATAAGAGAGAGAAAGGAAAGAAAGAAAGGAGGAAAGAAAGAGAGAAAGAAAGAAAACAAAGGAAGAAAGAAAACAAAGGAAGAGAAAGAAGAAAAGAAGGGAAAGAGGAAGAAAGGAAGGAAGGAAGAAAGGAAGGAAGGAAGGAAAGAAGGAAGGAAGGAAGGAAAAAACTAAGAAAGCAAGCAACCCCATTGCCTCCAAACATACTCATAGCAATATAACTCAGGTCAGTGTTTGTGGAAAGGAATTTGCATAAAATCCTAGTACTATGTTCAACAATCTTCTAGAAATGCCATCTACCTTTCCCATCAATTCACATTGAGTCAGCATCAGTTTCTATGTGTGGGACTCAGAGAACAAACAACATTATCATATAGAAGTAGGATTCAGATTATCTGCCATTGGTTTGACATTTCATCTACAGACATCATCTGTATGCACTTCACTATACTTTATGGGTGAACAATGAGGCAGTATTTGCTGTGCTGCATAGAAAATTAAATAGTCTGCAGACTGATAAGATCAAAAGCAAGATGCTAAAGTGCATATAGTTACAAGAGGTGTCAAAGTGTCATGTTAATTAATATATACACATATTTGGGATACCTTTATAGAAGAGTATTGCATGTAGGGTGTTGCTTTGTGTGTAGATTTTGGCAATAACTTGGTTTTATCATTTGCTGCTTGAAACCCATTTTTATGAATTATTTTTAACAAAGCAGTTGTAAAATTGCAAAGTGTAGATGTGTCAATTGTGCTTTAAAAATAGCCTGTCTTGGAACTGAAAATATATGATTAAGAAAATAAAACCAGAATTTTAATAGAGTGAAGTTGATTTTAGAAGATTTTAGCAAGCAAACTGGGATAGACAAGCATCGGCCACGTTTCATTCTATAAATGACACAGAGAAGGAATGAGAAAATTCTTTCCTGAAGTAACAGGCCAAGTCTTCACTCATGCCTGTACCATTGGGAAGTTTATCTGGGTACATGAATGCCTTGTGGGGAGTTAGGAGTAGGCCAGGAAGCAATGCCAGACCCCAGCTTCAGTGCTTCTATCTATAAATTCTTCTTACAATACCAGTGTCACTAAAACCCATCACAATTACCCATCATTCTTTAAAATAACAAATCTATGTTTTAGAGAAGAATTTCTTCAAATATGGTCCATGGGCAGCCTCCCTCACAATCACTTAGAGTGCTAGTTTAAATAGCAATTTCTGAGTTCCATGCCAAGCCTGCATCACCTCTGGTACTGCCCTGAGGACAGCTGCAGAAAATTTGTAACTTTAAAGCCATTATCAGAGGCAATATGATGGCAGTATGATGCAGTGCTGTGTAGTGATTAAGGAAAAATATTAGAACCAAATTTCCTGGGTTTGAAGTCAGGTTATAAGCTGCGAAACGTTGAACAAGTTACTCAACTTCATTATGTGTCAGTTCCTGATCTTTAAAATAGGCACAGGTACAGATTACATAATAATACCTACATTACAGATATATTATGAAAATTAAGTAAGTTAACAGTGTAAGCAACTTAGAAAAGTGTGAAGAGCTAAACACATATTAAAATTAATTTGGAATTTGCCACATAAGAGAATTTTATTAATCCAAACAGTTAACAGTTTTCCCAGTCTCACTCACTGCCTCATAGTATATACTTCATTTTGATTATAAGCCTCATGAGTTAAAGACTATGTTTTGTTTACCCCTTACACAGTGCCTGAGATATTATTGTGAATAATTTTTAAAGTTTGCTTTGTTGTAATACTGTCCTTTACCCTTGTCAGAATCAAAGGCAAAGGAACGATATTTAAAAGCTTTCTATTTCATAAGAAGTTAACCTTAGCATCTTAGACAGAAAAAAGGGTTGTAAACTCTTAAAATATAGAAAGGTTTTAGATTTTATTAGAAATTTTCTTATGCAATATAGGTTTGTGTTCCTTTATCTAATTGTGCTTTTCTTTTCTTATTTTTCATAAAAATAGAAGGTCCCTCATAGTCTCATCTCTGACTTCTCTCACCTGTTGCTGTGTCCCTCCAATCTCATGCTAAGCTCCAGGCACACTGAACTATTTCTATATTCTACCAAGTGCCATGAGCTCTCAGCTGGGAGTCACTATACATGCTGCACGTCCCATCTGAAAAATCTTACCTAGAGTCTTCCCCATCTCTGTTCTAAATGGTTTCTCAGTGGGTATCGGTTTCTGTCCACTCCATGGAGCATCTTGCAGACAGGAGCCTTGACTCATTTAGCCCTAAGTCAGCAGTGCCTGGGAGAGGGAATCTTGCACATTTCTGTTAAAGAAAGGAAAGAACCAAGGAAACTGCAGTCTATGATTCTTCTAATTTGCTTGCGTTCTGCAGTGGAGCATCTGCATGGATATTAACCCAGATTGTTACCCACTAGAAACACGACACTGGATTTGCTATGGGCTGATAGAGAGTAACCAGGCTGAAGAACATTCAACCAGGGAGAGCATTCCAAGAAAGCCCTACAGAAGCTTCAAGTCTTCACCTAAGCTAGCCTCTGGAGTCGCTCAACCATACTTCTATTGCTCTGTCTCAGTTACAAGCTAATGTCAGAACCCGCCCAGATTCAAGGGAAGGGGAATAAAAAGAGCGTGAATGAATATAGGATTCTTGATTCATCAGTGAGGAGAGGGCAGATTTTTTTAAGGCAACACATCAGACTCCTGCTCGTCTTTTTCTGCCCCTTCAGATATATGACAGAGAAGAGGAAGTATGTCACAGGAACACTAAAGAAACTTTTAGATCTGCTACATCTGGATTCACAGCCTGACTCCATCATTTAGCAGCCATATGATATTATCTTTTTACCTGATACTATCTCTATGAGGAAACTAACAATACCTACTGATATTGTGGGGTTATTATGAAAATTAAAAAGAAAATGGGAACAGCTTTTCCTATAAAGTAGACCATAGGCAAATGGTAGTTATTGTTCACATTGTTTCATAATTCAAGAAATAAAAACTTATTTAACATTAGAAAAGAGATGAATCACAAGATTTTACCTATTTCCCCCTCTAAAAAAATCTCTAAATCAGCTCCACTCTGAATGTCATTAAACAGTGTAAAAACACATATTTTCACCTCAGTTTCTATTTATTTTATATACAGGTAGCTGTTAAGTCTAAGATAAAATCAATAAAGTTTAAATGCTTTATTGATTTCAATCTACCAACAAAAGTGAGTAGCCAGAAACTTGCAAATATTCTTTATCCAGATAAATTGTTAATAATACAGAATACCAAAAATACTTGGCCTGTAAATGATAAAATTATAGGCCTTTTGCTAACTAATGAAAATGCATTGCCTATATAGAACCTCTGGACCCATCAACTTTTACAATTTTTTAATGAGAAAATTTTAGTAATTCTTTTTCTCCCTTTATTTTTACAGGAAATTTAGATCCGAGATTAAGTGACTTGACCAAGTTCATTCCACAAGTTAATGATAGGAAGAGGATTAGACCATGCCACTAATTGAGTTTGTGACATTGTTGCTAGAGTACAAACTGCTATATTAGCTCTTTCCAGATGTTAACAAAAGTAAACATTGCTTTTCAAGGCACCATTCTACTTTAGCCATCAGGTATTATATTTTGATTGGATAAGCAAATTCTTGGGAAAACAAAAGGCAAAGAGCACATTCTGATCGTATTTCCGAGTGAAATCAGAATCACTGACCCATGAAGATGATTTGTTTTGAGCCTTATGGCAAGACGAATTTCCAATAATTCAGTGTTCCTCAAAGCTAGCAAAAATGTTCATATGTCAACTAATGTAAATCTCCTGTTTCAAAGCAAAATCCACATCCACTTCAATATGGCAACAACAGAACTTTCTCTTTTTAAAATAGCTAGCAAAAAGTTTCTCTTGGTTCTGTTTATAACATAAATCATGACACATCTAGTCTTATATCTAGAAAATACTTTCTTTGCCATCTTTCCCAGTTTTCCTCTTCTAAATATGGAGAAACAGAAATTCAAAGTCCTTGTCCAGTACTCTCTCCCAGTGTTAACTTTAACTCCAGTCACTACCTGGTATGGTTTTGCTGTGTCCTCACCTAATTCTAATCTTGAATTGTAGCTCCCATAATTCCCACCTGTTGTGGGAGGGGCCTGGTGGGAGATAATTGAATCATGGGGCGGTTTCCCCCATACTGTTCTCATGGTAGTGAATAAGTCTCACGAGATCTGATAGTTTTATAAGGGGAAACTCCTTTCACTTAACTGTCATTCTCTCTTGCCTGCTGCCACGTAGACATGCCTTATGCCTTCTACCACGATCGTGAGTTCCCCAGCCATGTTGAACTGTGAGTCCATTAAACCTCTTTTTTTATATAAATTACCCAGTCTCGGGTATGTCATTATCAGCAGCATGAAAACAGACTAATACACTACCCCGTATTTCCTGACTGCACTATAGACTCTATCAGGCACTCCATAAAACATTTTCAATTTATAGTAATAATATCGGTCTAAATGTTATAATATGAATATTAAATATCAACAATGTCTGAGAGTTTTATAAAGACAGGAACCATCTTTTCATCTTTAATTCCCACTTTCACATTGTTTGCTAGATAGAAAATATTCAAAACATGCATGCTAAATTAAAGAGTGGAAAATGTCTGAAGTTGTATCTCAACCTTACTACCTGTAAAAAAGACAAATAGTTCTATCTGTATAGCTGAAATTTTTACATATGAAGGCATATCTTGAAGTACTGACTTCTCAGGCAAAATAAACCCTCTGTCCAAATAGGTCATCATTATGAATAAATCCCTCCTTTTGAGGGGCACAGCTTTTAAAAGCATCAGGGTGGTGGGATTTCTTCCACTCCCTGCTTATGTCGTCAAGAGGTCAGTAAGAGGGCTAGACAGTCTTCTATGTGGAAGGAAGTGCTGCCTCTTCTTCCTGCTATTTCCTGAGTCATGCTTAGGGTTTAGTGGTCTTTCTTGGGTACGTTCTGCCTGGGCTGGCTTCATCTTACTTCATTCTCTCTAGGACTGGCAGATTGCACCTTAAGATCAGAGAGGGGAAAGAAAATCAGATGTAAGATCAGAAAGGAAAAAAAAAAGAAACATCTTAAGTCATTATGACCTGAACCACTGAAAAAGTGAAAAACAGTCCTGTTAAAAATTGGAGTGAAGTGTTCCCAGAAGAACATAAATAATGCTGATGCAAGTCAAAGCCTATGACCACACTGACCATGTTTGGATGAAATATAGACAAGGCTCCTCATGACCACAAAATCGACACCGATTAATGTGAAGTTCTGCAACTAAATGTCCTCATCTCCTGATGTATGTTGCCTTTCTTGAGTGACGGTTGCCCCTGTAATATGGCAATTCAAACTCTACTTTATTTCTCCTGCCTCTTAGATAAAATTGGTTACAATTCTGAGTCATTAAATAGTCCTCATTTTTTGATTAGCTTTTAGTACAAACTGGTTCCACTTTCTTCAACTCTGCTTAGAAACCTCCAAAACAAGTCCAAATCCTGTAAGAAGCTTTTCCCAATTCTCCCTTTCTACCTAGGTTCCCTGGGATGCATTCTTCCTTTCTGTAGCAGGCTAAATAACTTAAACCTTCTTTATACAGCAGTGCCAGTGGCATTTAGAGGTGAGTTTCCATACCTGTGCTCTCTATGTCACACCTCATTCTCCAATGGTTATAGCAGTTTCATACCAAGTGTTTCTGGGTCCTTGCCTAGCTATAAATCAAAATTACACATGCTTTTCTATGGGATTTTTGTGCTTCACAGTATATCTCCTATCTTAGTCGGCTCAGGCTGCTATAAAAAAGAACATGGTAACCATCATTCTACTCTTTATCTACATAAATTCAATAGCTTTAATTTTTATTTCCCACAAATAAGTGAGAACATATGAAGTTTGTTTTTGTATGCCTGTCTTCTTTTCTTTTCTTTTTATTTGAGATGGTGTCTCCTACTGTTGCCCAGGCTGGAGTGCAGTGGTGTGATCTCGGCTCACTGCAACCTCTGCCTTTCAGGTTCAAGCAATTCTCCTGCCTCAGGTTCCCAAGTAGCTGGAATTACAGGTGCCTGACATTATGCCTAGCTAAGTTTTGTATTTTTAGTAGAGATGGGGTTTCACTGCATTGGCCAGGCTGGTCTTGAACTCCTGACCTCGTGATCCACCTGCCTCGGCCTCTCAAAGTGCTGGGATTACAGGTGTGAGCCACTGAGCCCAGGCAATGCCTGGCTTGTTTCACATATCATAATGTCCTCCAGTTTTGTCTATGTGACTTAGAAGGGTAATTAGGGGTGGGGGGAAGTAGAGATGGTTAATAGATACAAAAATATAGTTAGAATGCCTAAGATACAGTATTTGATAACACAACAATGTCACTGCAGTCAACAATAATTTGTTGTACATTTAAAAATAACTAAGAGAGTATAACCAAATTATTTGTAATGCAAAAAAAGGATAAATGCTTGAAGTGATGGATACCCCATTACCCTGATGTGATTATCATCCTGTGCATGTCTGTATCAATATATCTGATTTGCCCCATAAATATATATATACCTTATATATGCACAAAAACTAAAGAAAAAGTGCCACAGACTGGGTGGCTTATACAGAACAGAAAAGGATTTCTCCCAGTTCTGGAGGCTGGAAGTTTGAGAACAGGATGCCAGCATGGTTGAGTTCTGGTGAGGATGCTCTTCCAAGCATTAAACTGGCAACTTCTTTTTGGATCTTGACATGGTAGAAGGAGAGCTGGTTAACTTTCTAGTCACTTCTTATAAGGACACTAACCCCATTCATGAGGGCTCCACCCTCACAAAATAATTATCTCACTGAAGTCCAACCTCTGAATACTATCACTTTGGGATTAAGGCTTCAACATATGAATTTTGGGGGACACAAACTTTCAGTTCATTGCAGTCCCAATAGTTGATAAGTTGATGGGAAAAAAGAAAAAATGGGTGATACTCAGAATAAAACGGCATCCTGAACTATAAGGGTCAGTAGTTACTTTCCATTTGTCCTCCTTTTCATTCTTCTGTCTTTGGTGGGCAAAACCAGATTAAGAACTTTAGAGGTGGAATACCCTAAACATACTCCTGTTTCCTTTCATTTGTTGCTGCTCAGCTTTTTCCACAAGGACTTGCTTAGTCTGAGCATCAGTTAATCAGCCCACGCTGCTGTATAAATTGAGGGGAATTTTGCTAATACTGCTGTGGTAAGGTCATATCCTCCAGACTGGGGAATAAAATAGGACAGAGCAAAAGGCTCCACTTGACCTTGAGCCTAGGCTGCTGCTCGTTTTTAACTGTGAAGCACTGTGTGGACCTGAGGCATGTGTTTTTGTATGTGTGGAGGGAGAAAAGAGATTCTTTGATACTTGATTAGCCACTAACAAAATGATTTGATTGTAAATAGAAGTGAAAGGGAGCAAAACTGTGGTCCTGCAGCCACATGCCGGAAAACACACTTCAGAAGGCATTTTGTGTATCAGCAAAGGCAGACATTAACCAAATATTCAGAATAACATGTGATTAGTGCTTATGGGCACATGATAGGAACTAGAGCAAGGGATTTAATTTAGGAACCCCAGGTACATGTCAGGTGAGATACAGGAAACAGGTAGAAGAACAGGTAGAAGCTGTACCTATTTACCTTGTAAATAATCTTTTATCTCAGAAAAAGGCTGAGGGTGCACACAGCCTATGGGATAGTCAAGAAGCAAGGGAGGGCTTTGAGGGGAGGAGGAGAAAATAGTTTGCTATGGTCAGAATGTTATGTCCCTACAAAATTCATATATTGAAATTCTCACTGCCAAGGTGATAGTATTAGGAGGTGGGGCCTATGGGAGGTGATTATTTTGCAGGGGGACACCTCATGAATGGAATTAATACCTTTATTAAGAGGTACAAGAGACATCCCACGCCTTCTACAATCTGAGGACACAGCAAGAAGGCACCATTAGTGATCTGAAAAGCAGACACCAAATCTGCCTTGATCTTGGACTTTTCAGCTTCCAGAACTATGAGAATAATGTACCCAGTGTATGATATTTAGTTACAGCAGCCTGCATGAACGAAGACAAAGCTCCATCACATAAACAGTGAGGAACAGTGCCTTAGGATAATACCCACCTGTGGTAAAGAACATAGACCCCTTGGCGCAGTCCAAATAGGAATACCTTTTGGGCAAGGGAAGGCCTCATACTCATGCTCATTTTATGTTCTATCAAAAAAAAAAAAAAAAAAAAAAAAAAAAACATTTGGCACTGAGTCTCTTTCTCTCTCCCCCTGTGCTTGTCAGCTTTCACATGTTTACTCTTCTTACCTATAGTATTCTTCTTCTCTCCTCATCCCTGGGCTGATTTCTGACTGCTCAACAGCTGGCGTGACCCTGTATCGTAGGTTTGGAATTTCACCTGGTATTTCTCTTTGGTCTCACCCTTATTTGGCCGTTCTGGAGCCCTCCAAATGAGATTAGTGTCTTAAGCATCATAGTCAGGCTCACTGAGGCTCAGGATATGTGAGCAAGGCAGCATTCCACATGTGACTTGGGAGAAGTTACTCAAGTGCTCTGTGCTCCTGTAAAATAGCTACAAAAACCATCCTTTCACATAATGTCATTGTAAGGATGAACTGAACTTTTTTTTTTGTAAAATAATTGCAATAATAGCTAACACATAGTGAACACTCAATAACTAGTATATCGAGTCATCTGTGAGATGTATCTATTGTTTTGTGCCTGCTCAGCATCCATTACCACTTTGGAGAACACTTCCTCCCACTTTAAATCCCTGGCCTGGTTCCACGTCTTGATTTCAGGTGAAGACACTTGCCCTAGATCTGGCCAGTTCAAATCATAATGGTTCACTCATGAATGGATTTGACCAATTTAAAGTCAATGAAACTCTAATCTGTGGCTTTTTGCCAAAACTGTTAAGAAAATGAATTCCCGCTTACACCGGCATTGCTAGGTGAAGTGGAATATAAATTCACCCGGACGAGATTCTCTTCCTGAGGATGAAACTATACAGCAAAACAGACCTGAAAGATGGAGACCAAGAGATCCTATCTGTGTAACACCTAAGCAGACATTTAATTTACACTATTTGTTAAGTTAGTGAAATCCCATGTCAGTTTGTTGTCAGTTTAAGTAAGACATCTTATGTCCAAAGGAGCCCTGATCTCCTGACTTCAGTCAAAAGCTTTTTGATTTCTGGGATGCTCAAGGAGAGATGGGTGTATGTACAGTGTTCCATAAACTGACCCAAGGGAACATTGCTGAGTGTAGTTATTATTGATGCATACATATTATATTCCTTCACAAAGGAAATATCTTTCTGTTCTCACATCAGCTTTGGTCTGTGGCCCTAGCAACTCACAACATTTTCAACTTACCAGAAACCTCTGCTCCTGGTTTCCCTCATGTCCTGGGTTGTTTTGTTCTCTTGAGTTATGCTAACCTCTCTAAGTTAGTTTGTGTTTCCATTTCAGGCTAAGAAATCCTCACCATTTGCACCCATTTCTAGTTATAGTTCTTTCTTGTTCCTTGCACTCTCCAGCACTAATTTAATCTTTCTCAGATCAAAGGAGAAAAAATGTTTTAACCAAACTTCAACTAAGACAAGAGAAAGATAGTTTTGGCCAGCAGAGAGGCTGAAATGACTGAAAAGAAAATAGGATCATTAAGCAATACTAAAAATACAACCAGAATTGGTAAGAAAAAACCACCGATGTAAGTGAAAGGAAGCCCGACATGGGCAAGGCAGGTCAGTGCAGTACTGAAAATTAAATAAGGCATCCACCTTAGTTTTCTGCCATAGCAAAAGTGGAAAAAAAATGCATTCATTAAAAAGATAGACCTGCTTCAAGGTGGGCAAATGAATCCAGAAACTTGTAGCACTGAAATCAGAATCAGTCAAATTAGCAGTTGTATTTTTATTAGCTCTGTTCAGTGGCTAGTGAGAAGAAAAGTCTTGCTGTGCTTACATAGCTTCTAAATGGATACACAAGGGCTTGGTTTTCCTTCATTAAGAGCTCTGGAGCCATTCTGACCTGGATTTGATTCTCTGCTCTTTCACCTGCTAACTGCATGACTTTGGAGGATGTACTAGACCTCCCTGGCAATCTACATGTATAATAGAGAAATGATTGTCATCATTGCCTGACTCTGAGGGATATTATCAGAACTAAACATGACGCTGAATATGAAGATATTTTCGAAATAATGAAGTGCTACAAAAATAGTAATTATGGATTTTAGTATTATTTTCATCCTTGCTATTATTTGGTGGCACAACAATGAAATCAAAGAATCAAAAGATTTTAATGACTCTCCATCAGGCAGATTGTTTCGTATCTCTCTGCATTAGGGAGAACATTCTTTTCAAAATGACAAAAACACTGCATCAGAGATTTGAATCATTTTCTTCCCCCAAGGGGAAGGTACTGAGTTTATGATGATTGATTGTGACCTTGAAAACATAATTATTTCAATGGTGCTGAAAATGCAATTTATTCTTTTCTAAATTTAGGACAGGTAGAGGAGTTTCACCCTGACCTGCAGAAATAGTGAGATGGCACCTGCAATTCAAAATAAATGTGAGACCATTGTACATCCAAGGAGCTAATTCTCTAACTGTGCCTTGGAAATAGATTCAAATGTGCATTTTTAAAATGTCCATATTTTTAATCATATACGTTATTTATTATCATATCTTGCCAACCAGTGAAGTAAGAGAAAAGTCAAAGAGATCTCTATGCCTAAGTATTTTCACCTGAGTTTGATGTGACCCCGCTAGAGGTCTTCCATGTTACAGACTCCAAAAGACTGAGAGAAAAATAAACATTTTCAATCCTTCCTATCTAGTATAAATACATGATTTCAGACATTTCAGGGTAGAAAGTGTAAGTGTAATATTTACTGGATTTGCCTTCTCAAATTTAACAGCAATTGCTTTGGGCCTGAGATTTGTATCTGTAAATTTGAAACACGAATAAATTCTTTGCAGACTGATATTTGTAATGAGGGCTATACATAATAGATGTTCAATATATGGTAATTATTATTAGTAGAGCTTCCAAAACTGAGAACCAAAAAGACAAATTAACATTGTATACCTCTAAACTTTACCTAAACTAAAATGTTAATTACTTTTGTAACCTTTCAATAAAGAATAGTACTTCCTTTTGTTGTCTTAAGGTGCTATACAATTTGACTCTACCTAACATATCCAACTTTCAGAATATCTGTGCATTTTCATCTAGTCCATTCCTTTTAAAGCATGGGACTTCTAACACAGACCCCTGAACTCCTAGCCATTTCATGCCCTACACATTCCTGACTCAAAGACCTTTTCCTTATAATTTCTCCAAATATTTTCTCTATTCAAATACTACTCTTCTCCATTCTTTCTACCCATCCATATTTTCGACATCTTTTGAACCACAGATGCAAAGTTTCTGGTTGTAGCAAACCTTTATGTCTGTTTTTGTTTGTTTGTTTGTTTGCTTTTTGAGATGGAATCTCGCTCTGTCATCCAGGCTGGAATGCAGTGGTGCGATCTCGGCTCACTGCAACCTCCACCTCCTGGGTTCAAGTGATTCTCCTGCCTCAGTCTCCCATGTAGCTGGGATTATAGGTGCCTGCCACCAGACCTGGCTAATGTGTTTATATTTTTAGTAGAGACAGGGTTTCACCATGTTGGCCGGGCTGGTCTTAAACTCCTGACCTCAGGTGATCCATCTGCCTTGGCCTCCCAAAATGGCTAGGATTACAGGTGTGAGCCACCACACCTGGCCATCTTTATGGGTCCTTTAGGAACAGAAAGTGGTGAAATAAAAACAATAGATTTTTTAGAATGTAGAATAGGGGTCAGTGTGATCAACAGAATACTGACCTTCCAAAAATATTCATATTCTAATTCAAGGAACCTGTGAATCTTTTCATTACATGGTGAAGGGGACTTAATGTTTCAATTAAAATAAGGTCATTAGTAAACTGACTTTGGCATGAGGGAATCATCCAGGAAGGCCCAATATAATATCACAAGAATTCTTACATAGAAGAGGGTAGGAGATACTGTCAAAAGGATGATCATGAGGGTCTTTAAACATGGGAGAGGACACCAGAAGCATCTGTGTCAGGGTAATGCATCATGAGAAATGATTTACCATTATTGGTTTCAAAGATGGAAAGGGGCCATGAACTCAGGAATACAGGTGACTTTTAGAAGCCAGAAAAGACAAGAAAATAGATTCTCCTCTAGATTCTCCAGTAAGGAATGCAGCTCTTATATCATCTTGACTTTAACCCAGTAAGATCTGTTTGTGACTTCTGACCTCAAGTGCTGTACGACACTAAATCTGTGTTGTTTTAAGCCATCAAGATTGTGGTCATTTGTTATAGAAGCAACAGTAGACTTAGACAGCAATTTTTTCTTGTAAAAGGCAGTTAAAAAAATATTTGACACTTTGCAGGCCACCCTGTCTTTTGTCACAACTACTCAGCACTGCTATTGCAGTGTGAAAGTAGTCACAGACAATAAATGGATATGGTTGTCTTCCAAAAAAATTTATTTGTGGCAGGCTGGAATTTGCTTGTGGGCCATAGTTTGCAGAGTGCCGTTGAGGTTTTCCCATAACCTAAATTCCAGAACCTTAAATCTATGAACTAATTATTTAATGTTTTTGAGCTTTAGTTTCCCTATATGAACAGTGGATCTTGTATCTGTGTCAGAGATAGCTAGCTATGTCCAAAAATTCATGCTCCCCTTTCCATAATGAAAGTTGCACCCGGGAAGCGCACCTGCCAAAACTATCATTCCTGCATTCTTCATAGTTTGTAACAAGTACAACCTTCTAGCCATGGGGATGGGAGCCCAGGTAATGGGTATCTTTCCAATGCTTATCCATATGCCCTTTCATATAACTCTCTAGGATTTTTTCTCTGCTGGTTGCAATGAAGGTTACCTCAAGAATGACCTTGAATGTTACCTTTTAAAGATGGAAAGACTATGTTCTTTGATCCTTCAATTACTGAATGGAAGACAGGTGTCTTGCTTGTTTACTTATCCAATAACAAAATGTGAGCAAGACGTACGCTGTCAATCCTTTTGAGTCATTACATCCTCTCAAGTCTATTTGATGGTTAGTACACTCTAAATAATATTCTATGTTTAGAGTTGTAGTAAAAATTAAATAAAACATTATGTAAAATGCCATACAGGACAGATGGGATAGTATTCAAAAATATTAATTATACAGTTCCTTATTTTGGTCATCCAGGACTCTATTCTGCACTTCACAAATTAGTTTACTCTGGGATACTAGTCTTGTATCTATAATTTGATAAGAAACATTGTTCTCAATTTTTGAGTCAGTATAATATAATATTTAAAAAAGAAGGGCTTTGAAATTTCTGACATTGAGTTTTACTACTGCATCTCCCCATCCCTAAAATGCTTACACTTTAACTGAATTTCTATTAACCTCTATTTAATCATGTGTAAAATGATATTCAATAAATGACAGATGGCTATTATGTTTAGCCCTTCTGTGTGCATTAATGTCTGTCAAGGTTTTAGTACATACCAATAAATACTTATTGAGTCATTCATTTGTTTATCAATAATTCAACATGAAAGTTTTATACAGTATCTGAAAAATACTGTAATATTTATTTAATTCTTTTATGATATATTGTGGCAGTACAACAGAAATGTCAGTTTTTGAAACAGCTAAGCATGAAATCAATGGAGAAAAATAATAACTTTCAGGTAGAAAACTTAGGTTAGAGTTTCATGCTCCTATATATATTAGACATAAGACCACATTTTTTATAGTTATTCTTATATAGTCTCCTAACTTCAATATTCATATTCATAAAGTAGGGAAACCTGAATAGTTGTAGAGAAAATTAAAGCAAATGTATAAACATTTCGAACATAGAATCTGGTGCATGGTAGGTGCTCAATAAATGATTTTTACTATTATTATTATTATTAAGATTGAGTTACATATGCTTGAGAATAATCATTTTTAAGGTTGGTTCTCATTATAATTATTAACAAAATTATATTGTGTGGCTGATATTTTCTAAATGCTGCATTCAAAGTCCTTGTTCTTGGAGTTGAAGTAATCCCGTTGCAACATGCTGAACTTTGCAAGAGAGTAACAGGCTTGATTTGTACACGTATTGGCTAAGTCCTGAAGATGATAAATGATTTTCATTAAAATTCACCCCACTGTATGTAAACTCAAATACTGTACACAGTTAAATATTCTGATAAATCAAAAAAGTCTACGTGAAAGCAGAATACAAAACAGAGGTCATTTGAAAGGTGAGACTGGTTAATCAATGTATTTGCATATATATTTAAACATTCTGTTTTAGTTATCCATCAAGCAATCAAGGAAATATAAATCACTGTTTCATGTTAGTTTTATATTATCAGACACGACACAACCCTGGTACTATGAAAGCCATAGATCATTACTAACAATATTTATTGAAGCATCACAGTCTGCATAGGAAAATAAAGAACCTGCCATGCCAATAATGTCCAGAGTCTCAAGAAAGTTCTTTCCTTCTTCCTGGGTTGAACAAGGCCACATTTGTAACCGCCACTCCTGTAGAGACACCAGACAAATCCATAGCCCTAGTTTTTCATTCTGTCCACGCTACAGGTCTCAGTGTCCATTTGCTTTTATGATACCGGTATCTAGAGTATCTAGCATCATTCTGATCTTCTGTGTTTTATTTCCAGGACTGTCACTCCTTCATTTTCCAAGCTCCAATTTTATCTTTTTCTTCATAACAATTGGCCATCACCTTAGCAGTTCCTGTCTTCCAAACATCAGTCACACTGCTTCTTTATTGTCTCTGTCAACTTCCTTGGAAGATCTCGATACTTTAACAACAATATTTCCCAAGTCATGACCTAATCTTTAGCTATGACATCCTATTTTCAGGAAATATGTACCTGTGTAGCAAATTCGAAACCCTCTAGGACCAGAGTGAAGCCATTTCTTCAGTTAATAGAAGATTATTCTAGTAACTCCCCATAAATCCTCTAATAGCTCTCCTAAAATTAGTTTGTATATGAATATATTCTTATTATATCTACATATTTGATTGTTAGTTTCACTTGTTATACATTCATAGGTTGGAAATTATTTCTTCTCAGAATTTTTGAAGCAATGCATTTTGCATGTTATACTTGGGAATACTATTCATTTGCACAAACGTGGTCTGTTCTATTTTTCTAGAAAACATATTTATTTTTCTAATCTTTATCACTTGTCAATTATCTGTTTTTAATTAACTTACATTTACATGTCTCAGGATGTTAATTATTACAAAAATTGCCATAAAGAAAAATAGTAGTTCTTTGTCCCACATTTTTCACTTTTAATTCTTATTCCTCCAAAAAAAACTTTTAGTAAATTTACCTACTTCTTTTGAGATTTACATCCATATTTATTAAGAAGATTCTAATATTACCATTTTAATTATTTTGTTTTCCATTAATATTCTATTCTGAAAGTGGAGTTTTTAGCTTTTCTACTCTTTCACAAGGTCTACAGTCACATCTTCCACATGTATTTTGAGCACTTATTTTCAAATAGCATGTATCAGAATCAGCTGGAAGGCCTAATGAAACTCAGATCATGGGCCTCATTCTCGGAGTTTCTGATTCAGTCTTTCTGCAGTGGGTCCCAATGGTTTGACTGCAAATCAAAGCAATGTTGGGATCACATCTTCTCACATGGTTCTAACACTGATATTCTAGGACACATTTTAACCACTGAATTTTTGTAGCATCATTATTTATAAATCACTATGTGCTGGTGTTATTTTAATGACCCAAATATTATTCAGACTTGTGCCACATAGTGTCCTATAATCATATTTCTATTATTCTGCAGTATTTTCTCATTCTTGTAAATATTTTTTCTATATTTTTATTTCCAAACTCTCCAATAGAACTAACATTAATTAGTGTTCACAGATATTCAATAATATAACAATTTATTAAATACGTCTATATTGGCCTTAATACAATTGCTGGCTCTTTAGACCTTTATCACAACTTATTCTTCAAAACATTCACAAATTTTCCTCGCCTTTCTCATGGATCAGATCTTCTGTTTCCTGGGTTGTATTATTTGCTGTTTCAGTTTTGCTTTCATTTTGCCACAGAAAATCCTTTATTAGCTCCTCTAAACTTAGTTAATATTTGAATGTATTCTTATTATTTCTACATAATTGATTGCTAGTTTCACTAGTTGTAAATTTATATGTTGGAAATTACTTCCTCTCAGAATTTTTGAAGCGCTACGTCATTTTCTTCAGCAACAGGGTTGCTGTTGAGAAATCTGATGCCATTTTTATTCTGGAAACTTTGTATATGGTGTGTGTGTGTGTGTGCACATGTGTGCAAATTGAGGGTGTTATATTACTGAAAAGTTCTGGCATTGTAAATCCAGGAAAAGTATGGCGGAGACTTATAGAGTTATTAGATAAAAATAACATAAAATAGCAGAACCACTAAGTTACATAAAAGAAAATACATTTCTGTAAAGATGTACCGTTTCTCTAGTAAAAGAGTATTGTTGGCCCTGTGTGTTTGTGATTGTGTGTGCATGCATATGTGTGTGCACATAAGTGTGTATGTGCTGGATGCCTTCCAATTCTCCAAATTCATGTTCCTTGAAGAAGTATGTCCCTGATTCCGTGTAACCCCAGTGAAGCTGTTTGTGATAAAATCCTGTTACTACTTCTAGAATGGGTGAATGATTCATGCTGGCTGATGAAGCAGTGTTCCTACATACAAATTTAGGAATGGGTACATGACCCCAACAGGACCAATTTGTTGGTGTGTAGAGATTAAAAGAAAGTCTCCTTTCTAATGGGTTTGCATGAAAGGGACATTATGAAGTTGCTGCTGCTGTTGGTCAATATGCTTTCTGAGAAGAAAGCAAAATAGAGACAACTGAAGAGGAAAAAAAATTCAGTTCTGATAACATACTTGAGTCACGGAATCCATTCCTGCCCCTTCCTGATATATGACAACAAATTTACTTTTTACTTAAATATACAGATCATTTTCTGACAGTTGGTATAGATAAAGCCTGGAAGAACGCACTTTGCATCCACTGCATTGAGTGAGTCATTTATGCCATTAAACAGAATATTTGATATACTTGAATTCTATACTTGCAAACAGCAAAATATTAAAAGGATCAAAGTGTCTCTAGTAGTATGTTCCAAATGTTTATTTATAATTCACAAAAGTTTTTCTAATACAAGTATAAAGTCAAAGCTGAATTGATAAGTGATAGGGTGCATGTGTGTGGTAAACTGCAAAGGCTTGTCACAATTATTACTCTTGTTGTAGTTGTTACTATAATTTTTATTAATATTACTATAATTGTAATGCCACTGATTGATTCATCTTCATGCATTTCATTGGTTAGAGTTTATGACGTATTGATCAGTGTACCTACTGTCACGGTGCTTTTATTGTATCATCACTTATTAATATGAATAATACCATCATATCGAACAAACTGCACAACAGACCATTATATTTCTGGAAAGCTTTATCATAACTTTTTGCAATGCCACATGTGCCCTATCGTTGCTATTATACTGTTGAACATTTTAATGCCTCTACTTTGTATGCCTTCCCTCTTATCCCCTTCAATCATAATCTCACTTTAATTGCCTCTTCTCTAGCAAATACAAACATTATCTTCCTTACTCCTGGAATTAATAACTTCTCTGATGGCTTATCATCTTTTTTGTTCTCCAGTGCACCTTTTCCAATTAAAATGGAAATTAAATGGAACCGAATGTGACAACCAAAATCATATATGTAGCATATGGTGAATTTGGATTTCATTGAATGCTAAATACAATTGTTTATATATGTGAGTCTTTTCTTAATGTTTCCTACAAATATAGTATTGTGGAAAATATATATACATATATATACATATACACGTATACATATACACATACACATATATACATGTATATTTTCCACAATCCTATATACATAAATATGTGTGTGTGTGTATGTCTGTGTGTGTATATAGATACACACATATATAAAATTCCCACAAATATAGTATTGTGGGATATATATGTATGTATATGGGAAACAATAACTAATCTCGATAGGTAGGTAGTATCTATCTACCTACCTATGTGGGTATATAGGTAGGTAGGTAGATAGATACTGGAAGACTTATTATTCATTGGCATTTTCTTTTCTCAACCTGAATTTTCTAATCCATTTTAGCTGACAATTTAATTTTATCTTGTTTACTCATATTTGATTTTATGTGACTCAATCTTTTTCATTTCAGTAGAATTCTTACCTCTACCACTTGCATGTTTATTTAGCTTCACTTATGACAACTTAAAGATTGCTGACGTGTGCGTTGTTTGATCTGCAAAGTCCTTCTCACTGCTCCAACCATTTCCCTCCTATCCACAAGGATCTTACTGCCTAATCTTTTGATATTCCCATTTGCAGGATCAGTGAGTCTTGACCCCTGAGCCAATCTTGACCAAGGAAAGATGAAAATAAACTACTTTAATATAGCCTTATGTTCTAGGCTGAATAGGGTTCTAATAGGGGTCATACTATTGTATCTGGGAGGTCACTGACACCCCCTGAGTGTCCTCCCCATTCCCCTTACTTTTACCTTGGCTACAGGGCATATGACCCCAGAGTTGACTTTGGGACATTGCATTGCCTCCAGTGGCCAATTTTATAGACTAGAACTTTACCATTTCCTTGTTTACATTTCAAAAATAACTTTTGCTTTAACCCATTCATCTCTATGTATTATTACTTTTTATTTATTTTTATTTGAAAAAAAGTAATATATGGGCATTATTAATAAAATGAAAATATAGACAGGGAAAAAGAATATATTAAAATCACCAGTAGTTCCAGCACATGATAGAAACATTATTTAACATTTTGGGGTAAATTCCTTCTCTTTTAAAAAACTTTATACTCCTGCAAAAATGTGGCATACAATTTAAAAAGAATAATAATTTAAAAATTCAGTTTATATTGCATATATTTTTTAGTTAATAGCTTTTGCCTTTTTAATAATATATCATGAATATTTTCTCCAATAAAAGAATAATCTGTGTATTAGTTGGCTCATATTACCAGAAAAAAATACTGCAGACTGAGTGACTTAAACAACAGAAATTTATTTTGTCACAGTTCTGGGTAATATCAGGGTTGGTTTCTAATGGGACTTGTCTTCCTGGACTGCTCATGGTACCCTTCTCACTATCCTCCTATGGCCTTTCTTTGTTGCTATGGGGAGAGACGGAGCGATCTGGTGATACTCCCTTTTATTACAGGGATACTACCAATGTTATCAAATTACAGCCCCAACCATATGATATCATTTAACTTAATTACCTTCCTAAAGATTTTATCTTGGCATGGCATGGTGGCTCACGCCTATAATCCCAGCACTTTGGGAGACCAAGGCATGTGGATCATCTGAGGCCAGGAGATCAAGACTAGCCTGGCCAATATGGTGAAACCCCTGTCTCTACTAAAATACAAAATTTAGCTAGGCCTGGTGGTGGGCACCTGTAATCCCAGCTACTCAGGAGGCTGAGGCAGGAGAATTGCTTGAACCTGGGAGGCGGAGGTTGTGGAGAGCTGATATCACGCCACTGCACTCCAGCCTGAGTGACAGAGTGAGACTCTGTCTCCAAAACAAAAACAAAAAAACAAAACAAACAAACAAACAAAATTTTATCACAACGTTTACTTACATTGCAGTTTAGGGCTTCAACATATAAATTTTACAAAGGATACCATTCAGTCCATAACTATTACTTTAATGTAATTTTTAATAGTTGCAAAATTTTAAATTATATGGATGTAGCATAATATCCTTGATAGATTACATTTTGTATACTTGGGCCAAGTCCAATTCTGTCTTTTTAAAAAATATATGAATAACACTGTAATTAATATTCTTTCTCATATATAACATTTTACATTGTTTCTCATTTATTTTCTTTGGATAAAATATTACTAGAAATAAAATTACTTGGTCAAATTAGTTTTAAGATTCATACTATCAAACACTTTTAAGACAGGTTATACCAATTTATTTTCATAATAGTCGTGATCAGCATGTCTTTCTCTTCTAGTTACTTTGTTAACATTTTCTTTAAGTATCTTTCATTTTGATGAAAGAGAAACATTTTCCTATATGAAATTTTTCCTCATTGTTTTATTTGATTAATAATGAAGCTCATCATATTTCAACTTTTCTTTCTCTCTCAGGTGACTGGAGTTATCTGCCTAAAATCTGCTCCTATGGGAAAGGATTGTTTACTAATAACTGTGCCTCCCTTATAACACTCACTCACCTTGCTGGCCCACTAGGACTCCCTAATCCTGTGCTTCACCACCTGGGTAGCATTCACTACTTTGTTCCTGTCAGCCTCTGTTGGATCACTTGGCTGGTTCTTCTCTTTATGTCTTTGCTTAAGCTATTGTCTCCGTCAGTTATGGCCACCTCTAACTTATTCGCCTAATTAGTAATGCTACCAATCCTGGAAAAACCAAGCTCTAGCATCACCTACTATGGAAGCCTTCCCTGACTTTCTTGTTCTCATTAAGTAGTTAATTTCCCCGGCCCCCACTGCATATATCTACATGAAAAGGATGCCCAATACACAGTATATTATATTATCATTATTATATATTGTACTCATTCGGCATGCATCATAGAACTTCTCTCACTGTAACTTAATCATTATTTTTTCTCCTGTGTCTCATCCATTATTGGGCTAACTAGCTGGTCCTCGAAGACAAAGCTCATATTTTGTTTAGCATTCAAATTAGAGGGCATAACAACAAGTTTGTTAAATCAATTAATATATGAACAGTATGTATTAATTGATGTTAAGTCAATTAATACATGAGCAGAGAATTATCTTGATTTAAAGTCATACTATCAAGATTAACTGTACCCCTGTCTGTATTTTACTGTATTTGACCAAATTTGAAGACAAATTTGACCCTGAATCCACTCGCTTAGAAAATTGATTTATGTTAGTTTTTTCTCCTGTAAGCCAGGGACCACTTCATATTTCAATAATTCTTTTTATAAAATTTAAATAGACTTTTCAAAAAAATTAGAAGAGTTTCAGATTTATAGGAAAGTTGCAAAGTACAGATACATTTCATATATCATCACCAAATTTCCTCTATGTTTAATATTTTATATTATGATAGTACATTTGTCACAATTAAAGAACCAACATTGGTACATTGCCATTAGCTACACATTATTAGGATTTCACTATTTTTTTCTTAATGCCTTTTTTTTTTAAGAATATTTTCCAGGATGCCACATTACATTTACTTGTCATGTTTCCTTCTCTTATATCTGAGATTTGTGAGACATTACTTAATATTGATGATGTTGACAGTTTTAAGGAGTACTGATAAGGTATTCCATAGCCTGTCCTCAATTTGGATTTGTGTGATATTTTCCTTATGCTTAGAATGGGTGTTTTAGTCCATTAGTGTTGTAATACCAAAATACCCTAAACTGGGTAGCTTATAAACAACAGAAACTTAATTTTTCATGATTCTGGAGGCCACAGAGATTAGGGTCCTGGAAGTTTTGGTTCTGGACCATAGACAGTTGTGTTTTTGCTGTGCCCTCACATAACAGAAGGGGCAAGGAGTCTTTTCTGGCTCCAGCCCTGGATCAATGATTTCTCCATAATTCCTGGTTTCTTTTCTTGAAGAATGACATAAGAAACCAAGATGTGGGTACTAGGTTTTCTCTCACATTGATTGGTTTCCCAGTTTGAGTGGCCAGCCACATCATTACCACAGCAAAGATCTTTACACTGCACTCCTGCCTAGAATCACCTCTTTGCTGTGGCCTTCAGATGGGATTTAAAGGTATGAAGGCAGCCAAAATCAGAATCTAAGCTATAACCTCTGGGCCCTATGTCTTGGTCTATACTACTGCCTATGCTGAGCCATGCCTACAAAGCTAGACTGACTTCCACTTCCTGTTCACATATTGCTGAGTTTCATTTAGTTTATTCTCACCATGTTTCTCTGCCCTCTTAGGTCAAATTATGATGGAGTCCAAACAGCTTAATCTTAGAGGCCCCTTCTGCAGTAATGGGTAGTAATGTCATTCTTTTGGGGCCTGGCTACAAGGTGGAGATTTTTGGAAGCTATACATAAATGTTTCCTCCATAGTTACCATTGCTAAGAGCATTCTCACTAATTAATTTGATCAAATGTATAGAAATTATATCTACACATTTTCCTGTTTCTCTGGGATGAAAATATCTCTAGATAACAGTGTTCTATAAAAGCAAGTATACAATATTTGAAGCAACAAACTCAAATAATGTGTTAATTGGTAGTGCCCTTAAAATTTTTGAATTACTTTTTCATTATAATTTCACATGTGCTATGGTAAATAGATAAAATTAAATAGCATCTAATAAGAGTGATAACTTCCATTAGAAATTTAATATTTATGCAATATTTCAATTATTCCCAACAGTCTTTCAGCATTTCTGTGAAGTATGAGTTAAAGGTCAAGTCCCAGTATTTCTGTAGATGGCTATCAGAACCAGAAAATCAGAGCACAGTTGTCCATCTTGGTTCAAATCATGAGAAAATCAATTATATCCAATCCTTTACCAATTGACTAACTGGAATTCTCCAGGCCTTCAGGAGGAGCTACATTTATAGTTGTATTGAAATAATTTAAAATCTCCAAAATTCCTAACTTCCCCCTTCAAAATGTTATAGACTATAATTTCATTTCAAAAGTTTATATTTTGTTATCTAAAAGAGGCGTATTGATTTTGCCTAAATCCGTCAACTTCAGTAAAATGAAACGTCACTACACATGTTACACGTATAGTAGTTGCTCACTGAAGACTATACTCGAGTTAATTGCTCACTGCTAAAATTGAATTAAAAGATTTAAAACTGCATGTTGTACATGTAGTTCCTTGTTGAATAAAATGAATTAATAACAAGTAATTGTCATAATTTAATTTGAAGAGAGATGATTTATATTTATCAGGTTGGATATCAATAGTTTCCTTTTCCTCCTAGGCAATTGCAATGATGAATTTTTGTTATATTTCAGAAGATATATTTCACATAGTGGAATGCCCCATAGGAAGAATATATGGAAGGGACAAAAAGTATGACTATGGAATGAAGGCTTCTACTCTCATTATATAAAGATTTCTGACTCAGTTGTTTGAACAGAAGTAAGTCTTCTCCAAAGAAAACTTCTTTCCACATCAATACAGAATAGGGGTGTGATGGTTAATACTGAATGTCAACTTGATTGGATTGAAGGATGCAAAGTATTGATCCTGGGTGTGTCTGTGAGAGTGTTGCCAAAGGAGATAAAGAATATAAAGAAGGCAGAAAAATGTGGAAAGACTAGACTGGCTTAGCCTCCCAGCCAACATCTTTCTGACATGCTGGATGCTTCTTGCCCTCAAATACTGGACTTCAAGTTCTTCCGTTTTGGGACTTGGACTGGTTCTCCTGTCTCCTCAGCTTTCAGATGGCCTATTGTGGGACCTTGTAATTGTGTGAGTTAATACTTATTAAATTCCTATACACACACGCACACACATAGATACATATGTATGTGTATATTCCTTATTAGTTCTGCTCTCTAGACTCTAGAGAACTCTGACTAATACAAGGGTTAGTCTCATGAGTTCAGGAGCCAGACTAAAATCCAGGATTCCAGGATTCCAATCCAGGTTCCTTTATCTACCAGCTCTATGACCTTGAGCAAGTTACTGAACTTTTCATCTGGCAAATGGATCCAATGCAAATGCTAGTAGCTTTCTGGAACTGTAGTGGCCTTTACAGGTAAACCACTTAGCACAATGCCTGACATATGGGAAGTGGTTGATAATTATTAGATGCTAGCATTTTCTCATAAGTGAGCTTAGATGAGAGTTGTAATAACCTTATGCATCAACTTGGCTGTGGTCCAGGGTGCTCAGATATTTGCTTGAACATTGTTGTGCATGTTTCTGCAAAGCTGTTTTTGTTTGAGATTAACATTTGAATTGGTAGACTAAGTAAAGTAGATTGCTAACCCTGATGTAAGTGAGCTTTATCTAATCCATTGAAGACCTGCATAGAACAAAATATTGACACTCCTGCAAGAACAAGATGGTTTCTCCTGTCTCACTGCCTTTGAATTAAGAGATTTGCTTTTTTCTGCCTTTGTCTTGAACTGAAATATTGGCTCTCTTGGGTTTCCAGCCTACTGACTCAATCTACTGAGGTCTAAAGACTTGTCAGTCTTCATAAGAACATGCGCTCATTCTCTCTTTCTCTCTCTCTCTCTCTCTTCCCCCCCCCGTGTATGTACACACACACAAACACACACACACAAGCATATGTGTATGTGTATATACATATGGATAGATAGATACATACATGCATATGTGTGTATATATGTACACATATAGATAGATACTGGCTCTGAGTAATATAAAGGTAAAATAGAGAAAAATCAAGATAAGATCTTAATAAGCCCGAGTGTGCTAACTTCTAATTTCTATGACGCTCTCTTCAGTTGTCATTCTTGCACCCTATGTTGACCTGCCAGTGTCACACAGTCATTAAAGTGCAGCAGTGTTGGTGTAAATTTATAATTGGTATAATCCTTATTGCTGACATGTCAATATTTAACTTGCATTAACCTTTCCTTTGAGGCTGACAAATTGTGCATCTGTGGCTTGTTCGGTCTAATTTTTCATGTCATTGCCTTGCAAAGCATACAGATTTATAATGTCACCATGTGATGGATGCAGGTTCCTCTTTTGCCTTGGAGAAGGGTTTCAACCCACTTACATTATGCATTGCTTTATTTATTTATTTCCAGTTCCACTTACCTCCCAGTTCTAAAGGCCTCCAGTGAATTTATCTCCCAGAGGCTCCTGTTTTGAGGATGAATGGAAGAGTAGCCCTGTCAGGAACCATTAACACGCGGCTGCTGACGAGCCTCCACGTTGTTCTGGCCTGTCTCACCCAGAACAGCCTTCATCTGTCTGTGCCTGTTGTCGCTAAGAATTTGTTGACAGAAAATGAAGACTGGTGAAGGAAAATTAGGTCAGAGTAGTGTGTGGAAAGCAAAGTGACATTCTTGTCAATTTTGCCTAGTCTCTAAGAACAGAGCTTACAGTAATAATTTCTTTCAACATGGACAGCTGAGTTTTGAACTCCATTATTTTGTTGTTTTGTTGTTTCAATTTATAATTGCTCCTACGCCCTCTTCCTCACAAACTTTGGATACCAAAAGTGAGCAACAGTCCAAAATTCCTCAGTTGAAACTGAGACCAGATTGCTAGGGATTTGGGAAGAAAGTAGGCTTAGCAGAGCTAAGTATCCCATAGGATACTCACGTTTGGTTTCCAAAATGGATTTATGAAAAAAAACCAAGAGTGACCTGCTGGCAATTACCTCCAAGTTTCTCAACACTGTGCAAATGCCAAGCCACTTTCACCATACTTCAAAAACTGCTTTAGAACAATGAAGTTATCCAAACCCCCTGCAGCAAATCCTATCGATTTACTTAAAGTTATCTAAGATAAAGAATGAGAACCACCTAGTCCATATATTCAGGGGAGGGATGGGTATTTAAATGTAAATTTAAGTTTAGATTTACATTTAAATACCCATCCCTCCCCTGAATATATGGACTAGGTTTAGGGAAAATCCAAATGCACTGATATTGGAATTTTCATCTCACTTTGTCAGAGCATTATTTCCACATGTGCTGTTAAAATGTAGCAATCATTGGTCTATTTCCGGTATCCTAGATTATACTCTAGCATATTTAAAAGTCTTGAATGATTTAAGGGAATTAAAAATGGTTAATGTGTGTGACTCAGGAACACTGTATCTCATTCATCGTTTACATTTGGCTGTCCTGGTCATAAGAACACCAAAGCAAAACTGATGTTATACTTCAATTACTGCTTAAAAATTTTTTTTCCTGCTTCTTGATTTTCAACTAATGTAAATTATATACACAAAGCTAACAAATTCCAAGACACAAAATAAAATTGTAAGTTTTTTTCCCCCTTAATTATAACAAATTATAAAATCTGTTTTGTTTTTTTTTCAGACCACCCTTCTTCTGGCAAATGGAACCAATGCAAATTCTAGTAGCTTTCTGGAATTGTGGTGGCCTTTACAGGAGCCTACAAGCAAATCACTTAGCACAATGCCTGATATATGGGAAGTGGTCTATAATTATTAGATGCTAATATTTACTCATAAGTGAGTCTGGATGAGAGTTGTAATAACTTTATGCAACTCTCTGTTGCTCTGTCACTAGAGTGCAGTGGCATGATCTCCACTTACTGCAATCTCTGCCTCCCAGGTTCAAGTGATTCTCTTGTCTCAGCCTCCTGAGTAGATAGGATTACAGGTGTGCACCACCACCCTGGCTAATTTTTTTGTATTTTTAGTAGAGATGGGGTTTCATCATGTTGGCCAGGCTGGTCTCAAACTCATGACCTCATGATCAGTCCGCCTTAGTCTCCCAAAGTGCAGGGATTACAGGCGTGAGCCACCGTGCCCAGCCAATAAAATCTGTTCTTTAAACATTAACCCTAGTTTCTATAGTAGTTCAATATATAAAATAAGTAGAAGCAACATTTTTAACTGAAGCAGAGACTGTGTTTTAATGCCCAGGTCACAAATATCCTCTATACCTAGCCAATTTCCTCCAGAGAGCCTCTATGTTACGCAGTTTGAAAACTCCAGATTCCATTCAACTTTTGGTTTACAGGTGAGAAAGCTACAGCTGGAGAGTATCAGGAGAATGACCCAGTATCATACTTCAACCAGCAGGGCTAGAACTTGAGATCGGATTTCCTAACTCTAAAGTCCAATATCCTTTTCATTAGAACCGGTCAGGAGACCTCCTCTACGCTGTCACAAGTTCATTTATATTCAATCCAATATTTAGTGTGTATCTATCATGTTCTGTGGGCTTGAAATACAAACATTTTCAATAAAAATAATTCCTAGCTTTAAAAAGGTAGAGAAGAGTCAGCAAACAATACACGTATTATTCTACAACAATGTCAGTTCTGTTAAGAAAAAAAAAAGCAAGGTAAGTAAGTATAAAGGGTAACAGGGCATACAATTTTCAATAAGGTTACCAGGGAAAGACCTTCAGAAGCAGTAATATTTGAACGTGATATCAGAATAGGATAAGGAAATGAGTTGTGGAGAGATTATTTAAGACATAATGAACGGCAGATGCAAATGTCCTGCATTAGATGTGTGCTTGGCACACTTAAGAATAGCCAGAAGGCCAGAGGGTCTGGAGCACAGTGAGTTGGGGGTAGAGAGGAGACCAGACTGAAGACATAGCTCTGGAAGCCAGGGACATAATTTCTAATGTATTTGAGTCTGTTGTGAAGCCATTCCATGGTTGAAGTGAGTGAATGACACCTGGGCATTCATTTTGAAAATTATTCTTCCTACTGTATGTAGGATGAACTAGACAAAGGCAAAATCAGAAGCATGCATATATATCAACAAAGAATAATGCCAATCCTTTAGGTCGGTTTAATGTCTCCTCTTTAAAGTCTTTTGCACTGTTAATTTAGTTTCTACAATTGTTCTGAGATACAGGTAAGCCACAAGGTATTAATTTCATTTGACATATTGGGAGCTAAGTTTGTAAAGTAGAAGATCAAGCACATACTCACATTTCAAGGCCAGTTATTTACTACACAATAGTGATTATTTTTCACCAATGGATTGGTGGGGTGGGAGTAGGCAGGGGAGAGGGATAAGAGTCTACTTAGAAGGGAAGGTGAAGATCAGAAGCTTTTTAATTTAAACAATGCTTATTCAATATGTGTTATACTCATGGCATTACATTATGCTCTGGAGATAGAGGTGAAAAAGTTCATTTCTATGTTGAAAATGTCTATTCAGGATGCAACAATAATTATCAGGTTATTAGTCCTTAATCTCTACTAAGCAATTCGGGAGTGCTATATGCTTTAATTTTCCTACTCATTATATGCTTTGGTTGCAATTATGGCCATTGTAATTGGAAAATTGGTTCCAGGAACCCCCATGGATAGCAAAGTCTGCAGATATTCAAGTCCCTTATATAAAATAATGTAGTATTTACATTCAACCTATGCATACCTGCAACATACTTTAAATCATACCTAAATTACTTATAATACCTAATACAATGTATATGTTGGACAGTAGTTGTTATACTATACTATTTAGAGAATAATGACCAGAAAAAATATTGTACTTGTTCATTACAGACACAATTTCTAACCTGATATCTTTTTTAAATTTAAAAACCATTTAAATTGTAAATTAAGAGGGTACTTGGGCTTGTTGGTTACATGGATATTATATGCATAATAGTGGGGATTGGGCATCTAGTGTATGCATCACCCAAATATTGAACATTATACTCAATAGGTAATTTTTATCCCTCATTCCTCTCTCACCCTCCTTCCTTTTGAAGTGTCCCCAAAATATCTGATCTGTGTTTGATTAAATCCACAGATGAGGAACCCACAAACATGAGGGTCAACTGTATAATTAACATTTCACAGATGATAAAATTAAAGAACAGAAAGATTAAACAATTTATGTATGGTCACTCAGTGTATAAATTGTGAGTGTTAGGATTCAAGCTCAAGTTCAACCCCAAAGTCTGTTCTCTTAACTCAATGTTATTTTGACTCTTTCAATATTCTACATGTTTTCATGTCTCTTGCCTTTCTACTCCATTCTTTATACCTCTTTTCTCATTTTTGCTCATGTTGGCCTGTGAATTTCTTTCTTGGTGATGAGAATTTCAATGGGCTTCAGCTGATTTAAGCATATAAGGTAAAGGGCACTGCACTATAACTGAATCATCATCAAAAACAAAATATTGTTTTTCACACACACACACACACACACACACACACACACACAGCCAATGACACTGATCCTATCCAGCACATTAGCTAGTCTTCCATTTCATGGGAAGTCCCTTTCTTACAATTTTCTGTTTTTGTTTTTCCAAACCTTTTAGAAAAAGTAAAAGCAATGTCACCTTCTCAGTTCTCTAGTTTTCCCATGTGCATACAGAATCAATTACGCATTATCAGGACAAAATACATTTTCAGATTTAGTCAGTGGTTCCATAACTCTAAGTATGTCTCTTCCCTGCTAATCTGGATATAAGGACTGCATCCTTCAGAACTTTATATAGCTTATTCCTGGGACAAATGTTTAAGAGTATGGACCCTGAACCTGAGTTTAAACACCAGCTACCCTGCTGACTAGTCATGTCTATAGTGAATAAAACATGTCACAATTTTTTGTGCTTCACTCTTCTCATTGGTAAATGGGGATAATAATAATGCCTACCTCACAAAGTCATTTTGAGAAATTAATGAATAAATAAACTAATGTGTTATATAAGTGATTCCAGTGTTCGAACTCAGACATCAAAAGTCCTTTTAAAAAATCAAGAGGTGTTTTGGTCATGAAAGACATTTTACTAATAAAAGTAATGATTTTTGTGTACTTCACAAGTCATAAAACACTTTTCAGTAAAGAGCCAAGAGTAACTATTTTAGGCCTTTCGGGCATATTTAACTCTATTGCTGTAGCATGAACACAGCCACAGACAGTAAGTAAATAATGTGGCTGTGTTCTAATAAAACTTTATTTACAAACAAGTGGCTCATGGTTTGCCAGCCTCCCATAATTAAATCTAGTAGGTGTTCTGACAGGGGCATGCATCACATATTTCACTTCATTTAACTTCTAAAACAATGTAATGAAGAAGGTGCTTTTATCATCTTCATATTTATATTTGGGGAAAAGAATTACCTTCAGAGAAATGAAGTGATTTTAGCTGAAGTTTTAGTATGTTATTACACAGCAGAAGCTTAAATTAGTTCCCGCTTCAGATAGTAAAATATTGTAACTTGGTAACTTATCTGGAGTTAACTGGTAACTTTAGAGCTAAGAACACAGAGTCAGCCAAAGGCAGCGTGCAATGTAGCAGAAAGCACTTATATGGAGAACAGCCCGTAGACTGGAATTCCAATTTCATATGATTAGTATTATTATTGCCATTTTTATTTACACATTTGTCTAGATATTTTATTAAAATGAATTGATTAGCTTTACAATCAGTAAGCATAAAATCTTGACTAAAAATGAGAATTTTCCAAATGTTTTCCCATCTATAAAATGGGCCAATATAAAGTAGATAAGTAGACTTCATTGTGCCAGACACAGTTCTAAGAGCTGAGAATAAAGTAGATTCTGATAAGGTAGAATAGATTGCTGTACCAAAACTGTTTCTGTTCTAATAAAAAGGACAAGAAAATTTACATAAAATAATGGATACATTATCTCATGGTGTCACATCCTATGAAGGAAAATAAGGCAGAGTGAGAGTAATGAGAGGAAAGGGAAATTATTGCTATTTTACATAGAATGATCAAGGAATTCCTAACTAAAAGGTGACACTATGGGGAAATCTGTAAGAAATGAGGTAGAAAAATTTTACAGATACAATCGTCAAAGGTATTCTAGGCAGAGGGAACAGCAAGCAAAGACATTCTGTATTGGAGGTGTGGTTGGAGAGTTCTCAGAAGAGCAAGGTAGAACAGTGAACTGAGAGAGGATCCTAAGAGAGTCAAACACAAAGCAGAATCAGGGCAGAGCATTTGAGTAAGCTATCAGCAAGAAGTGATATGTTCTGATTCATGAGAAAAAAAGAAAAAAGAAGAAAAGGGAGAAAGGAAGAAAGGAAAAGAGAAAGAACAAGAAAGAGAGGAGAAAGAGAAAGAAGAAAGAAAGAAAAGAAAGAGAAAGAAAGAAAGGAGGAAGGGAGGGAAGGGAAGCAAGGAAGAGGGAGAGAGGAAAGTGAGGAAAAGAGGAAGGAAGGAAGGAAGCAAGGGAGGGAAGATGGAAGGAAGGGAGATAGGCAGGGAGGGAGGCAGGCCAAGGAAAAAAAAGGAAGAGAATAAATGAAAGAAACATAATATTGTACAGAGAATATATAAGGAAGAAGGGAAAAAGTAGAACCAACATAAAGAGAAATAATAAGGAAAATGTAGGTTCTATTTGTGGAAGGAGCAGTGAAGAAGTGAGCATGGGTAGGGGCATGCTGATTTTGAGACACATGTTAAATATCCAAATAAGCATATAAAATATGCGGTTGACCATGAATCTGGAACTAAGAATTTGGGGATATGTGAGCATCTGTGCTATTTGTAGCCATTAAATATGATGACATTACCAACATGTTTAAATACTAATGCAACAAGAAGTCTAAGGATTAAGCCTGGGCTGGAGGGTTGCTCATGTTTGGTGACCAGTCTCCAGTTCTTTGGAGAAGAAACCATCTGAGAAGTCCTGAGAAATACAGGATTCAAATTCTGACAGGGTGATCCCCTAAAAGCCAAAGGCATAAACATTTCGAAGAGGATAGAATATTTAAATATGCACAAGATGACTAAGTCAACTGAAATAGAAACTAAGAAATGATAATGGCAAAGGCAATGCCAATGATAATTGGCAAAAGCAATTACTGTGGATGTGTCAAGAGGAAAGCCTCCCTGGGTTTAAGAAAGCATGAGAGGAGAGGAAGCCAAGGCAGGAAATAAAAACTACAGTTTTTCTGTGAGGCATGCAAGTATGAACATAAGGCAGTTGCTTTAAGGAGACTGGGAATCAGGGAAGTATTTTTAAAAAGGAGATATTACAGATGCTATATGCAGACATGAGGGAACAAGTAGACAGGGAGATGGTATGATGCAGGAAAGGGAGGGGTTCTTTCAGGAGTGATTCTTTGAGTAGGGAAACCAGGAAGAAATGCAATGCAAGGATGAGTAAGCTGTCCTTAGAAGCACAGTGAGTTGATTCATTGTAATAAGGAAGTCAGAGGAATGGGCCGGACTGGTAGGTGTAATCATGGACGTCTGTGCAAGTTCTCTTTGCATTCCTTCTGTGTTCTCTGTACATTTAGGAAGATCAGCAATTGAAACTCAGAAGGAGAGAGCATGTTTTGGAAGGTTAAGGAGATTTAGGATTTCAAATAATCTTGATACATAGAAAAGTGAAAGACATGGAAGCTAATTCATACTAAAGGGTGATGTTCCTCATGTAATTATGGTGTCATAATATATATATATATATTTATATATTACTACATATATATTACTAAAAATATATTTTATATTACTACAAATATATATATTAAAAATATATATATTTTCCAATCACATGCAGTTGCTCCTATGAAGGCGTTGACTGGAAAGGTAAGTTGAATTTTGACTACGGTTAGGAACTCACTAAGCAGCTGAAGGAAAGAGGAGAAATAGAGTGAAAGATTTATGCAAGTGATCGCTTTTAATGTTGAATTTTGAGATCGGGAAAGGTAGCAGTAAAGGAGTTAAAGGATATAAGGGATCATGAAAAAATAGTTTGAGAATCTCGAATGGGTGTATAAATTTGTGGGGAAAAAGGGAGGTAGAGGGAGAAAAATGACAATATAAGAGGTGACAGTTAAAGAATGGAATCATAAAATCAAAGATGAAGAAAGGGAAATTATTGGCAATAAAATAATCTAGATGATGTCTATGACAATGGGTAATTATTCCCTTTATATCTCTTAATTCATTTTAAATTTCACAATCTCAATAGAATGTCAGACCTTATAAAATTGGTTGGGCAGGCTTTTCTTTTGACAGAGTACTTTCAAAGAATTCTTCAAATTTTAGCATAAAAATGGTTACTTTTCCAGTTAAGAGCTTCACAGTTCAATTGGGCAACCACTGGCAACATGTGGCTGTCTAAATTTAAATTTCAATTAATTAAAATGAAATAAAATTTAAAATTTACTTTCTCAGTCTCACTAACTACATTGGAAGTGCTCCAGAGCCACATGTGGCTAGTCACTGCTTGTACTGGACAGTGCAAATCTAAAACTTCTCCATCATCACCAAAAGTTCTGTGGAATCATGCCTTTCTGGAGTTTTGCCTCTAACTATTTGAATGTTCAATTCTAGTACAGAGTGGAAATTAAATTTTATTTTGTGACCACCTGGTCAGTTTTGCTAGAGATAGGAATCATCTGACAAAGATTATGGCACCACAACCACCCAAATACCATATGTTTTATGGCAACTATGAAATAGGCAGATCATTGCCATGGTTACTGTATCACATAATATGAGCTAATGAGAAGCAATTCACAAGTAAAAGGCAACACAAAAGACGTGTTTGATTAAAGCAGCCACTTCCCATATGTTATCCTTTGTCAAGGATTGTAGTTATTTGGGGGGTGTGGAAAGAGTTTGTGATGTGAGCCGTTAACCCTTATGATGATAGTGTACCTTTAGCCCTCAAATGAAATTCATGATGTGGCTCAAAATCAGGAGTAATATGCAGATGGGGAAACCAATGATTGTTTTGAAACCATGAAGCTAGCAATTTACTTCCAGGCTTACTCTTTTTTCTGGGAAGAAAACAGATGAACAAGTAAGTAATCAGTTTCTCATAAGTGAAGGTGAGGTCAGCTAAACATCTGCTTTATTCTAGCCACATGGCATAATTTTCAGAGGAAATTACTACTCTTGTAACTGGAATGTTTGAAAGGCTTATTTTCCAGCTAAGTGGATGTTGTGTTCATTTGACGGAATTTTGTTTCCTATGACATTTAACCATACATACAAACATACATTACTCCAGAAAGAAAGGGAAGGGCAGATAACGAGAGAAAAAATAATCTGTGTGAGACAGTTAAATTATATCAGGTCACTTAACAATCATGATAATTATTTGGTGTGTATTTTATTTTCATCTCAGTTTTGTAGGTGAATGTACTTAGAAATATTAACAGCAAGTAACCTTCCATGTTCTCAGAATTCATAATTGTTGGAGGATGATGTCTTCCTGACTCCAAGAAACTGTGATTATATATAATAGAGATGCATATTGCTTGTTGCATTTACTGAATAAGCCAGTGAACACTGTGTAGGTTGTCTCATTCAGCCAGTTGATAGAGAACCAACCATGTCAAATGCAATAGAAATGGACATATAGAGAGAATTTCCAATCAGGGAAGAAGCAAAGGATCCCTGAATAGCTACTCTGAGTCATATATCAAATTATATACTCACAAAAATTTTTTGAGCTCCCATCGAATTTGGCAGGGTTGATATTTTCAGCCAACATTTTGATAAATAAGATATTCATCTGTCAGACAAGTTTGGGTAAAATACACACAATTACCCCAAGTGAATAGCTGCTACTTTATATAAAATGGCACTAGAGGATACATCACCTCTATCAATGTCAACTTTTGTAACTGCTAAAAAAATTCTTTATGATAAATGTTATGTGTTATTTTGGAAGAGTTTTTTTTTTTTACCTTTGATCAACTAATAGTTGGCTGACTTTATTTTTCTTTTCAAATAAACATATTTCAGTTCTATTGATTGTGTCTATTTTTCTTTTCTCTATCCATTTCTAGACTAAACTTTATTATTTTCTTTCTTCTAATTACTTTATATTTAATTTGTTCTCATATTCTAGTGTCTTGAGGTAGATGTTTAGGTTATTGATTTGAGATCACTCTTTTTCTTTTTAACATAGGCCTTTACTGCTATAAATTTCCCTCTAGGCACTATTTTAGTTGCATTCTATGCATTTTGAGAAATTGTGTTTTCTTTTTCTTCATTATTTTCTAATTTCCTTTGTGATTTTTTTTGATCATTGAACACTCAGGAGTGTGTCATTTAATTACCACATATTTGTGAATTTACAAATTTTCTTTCTGTCATTAATTTCTAATTTTATTCCATTGTGACAAGAACACATATATATAATTCTAAAAAACAGATAAGGTTTAAATTTTCTCCACTCTTTTTATAAAGCCAGACTGACAATAATACAAAAAATATGCAAAGATATTACAAGAAAATAAATCTACAACCAATATTTTAAAGAATACAAATGCAAATAGCCTTCACAAAATACTAGCACACCAAACACAGCAACATATAAAAACCATAATATATTGTGACAAAATAAGAATTGTAGCAGTAATTCAAAGTTGAACATAAAAAAGCATAATATACTATGAAAAAGTAAGAATTAAAGCAAGAATTTAAAATAGAAAAAGTCAAGCAGTATAATACACTATGTTAACAGAAAAAAAGACAAAATCAAAACAATTATCCAAGTAGATGCAGAAATATCATTTTGCAAAATCTAAAATATTCTCAAAATAAAAACACTGAACAAATTATGGATACAAGGGAATGTCCTTGACTTGATGAATGTTGTAAGAATTTCAGAGGTAACATTGTACTTAGTGATGGAAGTCTAAGGGCTTTATTCTAATATCAAGAACAAGATAAAGATGTCTGCTGAGGCCACTTTAATTCAAAGATGTACTGGAGGTTCTAGCCAGGGCACTTAGCCAAGAAAATGAAATAAAAGTCATTCAGATTAAAAAGGAAAAAAGGAAAACTGTCTATTTGCCTATGAAATGATCTTGTATGTAGGAAATCCTAAGAAATCATCCTCTCCATACCCACACCCAAAACACTAGTAGAACTAGTAAACAAGTTCAGCAAGTTTGCAGGATGCAAGTTCAATATAAAATATCATTGTGTTTCTATATAGTGAATAATTAGAATATGATATAAAGAATTGAGTTTAGTTTACAATAATATAAAATATTTAGGAATATTTACAAACAATGTAAGATTCATATGCTGAAACTTGCAAAAGATTACAAAATATTGATGAAAGAAATTAAGGAAGACCCACATAAGTATGTCATGGATTAGAAGACATACTATTATTAATATGGCAATACTCCACTAATTCATCTCTAAAGTCAAAGCAATCTGAATCAAAATCCCAGCTGCCCCTTTGCAGATATTGACAAGCTGATCCCAAAACTCATACAGAAATACTAAGTTAGAAGATTAATAACATTCAATTTCAAATCTTACTAAAAAGCTATGGAAATAAAAATCACATGGCACCTGCATAGGCTAGATATAAAACTGTAAAATAGAATCGAGTGTCTCCTATGTTTACAGTCAATTGATTTTTGGCAAAGGTGCCAAGATCATTTAATGCAGAAATAATAGTATTGTTTTTTATTGTTTTGTTTTGTTTTCTTTTTTTCCATCAAATAGTGCTGGGACTACTGGATGAAAAGAAAAAGAGAGAGAGAGAGGGAAAGAAAAGAGAAAGAGAATAAATAAAGAAATCTACCTCATACTAATTACAAAATCAACTTGAAATTGATTATAGAACTAAATATAAAGCTAAAACTATAAACTCAGGAGCAAATATCTTGACATTGAATTTGGCAATACTTTCTTAGGACACAAGAAAAAAATAAAGTGAAATGGACTTCATCAAAACTACAAATTTTAGGGTTCTAAGGACATTTTCATAAAGTTAAAATACAATCCACAGAATAGTAGAAACTATTTGCAAATCATTTATCTGATAATTTTCTTGTATCCTGAATATATAAAGAACTGCTACAACTTCCAAATGAAAAACACACCAATTAAAAATGAGCAAAGTATTTGAATATACATTTATTTTAAAAAAGATATAAAAATGAGCACATTAAAAGCCCTTCAGTATCATTAGTCATTAGGAATATTCAAATTGAAACCATAGGGAGATATCACCTCCCACTCACAGGATACCTATTAGAAACCTCATACATTCCTGGTGGGGATGTAAAATGATGTAAGTTGCCTTGATAAGAAGTTCGGCATTTCTTCTAAAAAGCACAACTAGAGTTACCAGGAGATTCAGATATTTCAGTGCTAGCTATATACTAAGGAAAATTGAAAACATATGTCCACACAATAACCTGTACATGAATGTTCACAACAACGTTATTCACAATAGCCAAAAAGTGAAAAACAAAAACCCAAATGCCTATCAACTGATTAATGGATAAGTAAAATGTTATATATCCACATAATGGAATATTATTTGGCTATAAAGGCAATGAAGTATGAACACATGTTACAACAGATATAAACATTGAAATATTATGGTAAGTGAAAGAAGTCAGATAGAAAAGACCATCTTACTGTATGAACCCAATTATATCCAATATCCAGACTAGATAAATTTAAAATACCACTACATAGAATAGTTGTAACCAAAGGCTGTGTCGAAGGAGGAATGAGAACTGACTAATAAAAGATGCAGGGTTTCTTTTTAGAGTGATCAAAATATTACAAAATTAGATTGTGAAGAAGGTTATACAACTCTATGCTATATTAATTACCACTAAACTATACACATTAAAAATGTAAATATTATGTTATGTGAGTTATATTCTAATACATTTGCTTGATTGAGCCCATACTTTTTAGTCAAGGGAGAATTTCTAGGCAAATCTCCATTAGACCTTTCTGTAAGAATTAGTTCAGAATACTCGCCTTTGTAAAACTTTCCTTTAGCACTCTGCAGGGATATTCTCATTTTTGTAAGAGCTCCATTTAGATTTTTACTGCACATATCAAAGTGTAAATCCATTAATTGTTCATATGTTCTTTGACCTTCTCACAGACCAGGATATCATATCTCATATATTGTTTCTACTCCAGGATCCAGATTCTGTGTGTTGTATAAATGAATGAAGCTAAGAACTACAGGAAGGCACAGGTGAAACCCAAGAATAACTACTTAACAGGACAAATAATGAGAATCTTTTAATACTCGTAATATATGCAGACATAAAGTGAAACATGATAAATCCTAGCAAGTCTGACTATTGAGTGTACAGGTGAAGAATAATAAATAAAGTCCAAATTTAAAAGACTTCAAATGAAAAAATCTGGGGAAAAGATTAAAAAATCACAGAAAGGGACATATTTTGGGCTTTTGCATCCAAAAAACTGCAGCTTCACTAGGGAATAGTAACGAGCCATCAGGACAATTTATTATGTTAACAGAAGAGCTTGGTATCTTCTGCTCAGTGTGACCTGTTGAAATTGCAGGATTTCAGTAGCTGCCCATTGAGAGCAATCCATCATTTTCAACCCAGCTGCTCCACCCTTACTAGCAAAGTGAGTAACAAACTGTAAAAGAAACAAATAGCCCACTTATGCAATGAGATACTTTTCCCAAATGCTCTCTGAGACTACAGGGTTTCTTTGTTTGTTTGTTTTGTTTTTTTTAATCAACCTTGCTCTTCAATCGCTCATTAAAAGTGAGATGTAAATATGTCAACAAATATTTTCAGGATTTCTGGAAGTAATCAACATGATGCAGAATAAATGACTTGCTTCTTTAGTTCCAAAGTCATGCAAAAGAGCTGATAAGCTTAATTTCATAAAAAACAAAGAGAAGAAGGAAAGATAATTGTTCTTTACTCATGTTTTGTTATAATAGTTAAGTGTAGTCAATGTGTGTAAATAGTTCCTTCATTAAGATCTATTTCATAGTATGTTGCAGATTACACAGTCCTAGCGAGAGCTGGTGAGACAAAATTCAGAAATCATGTAGGCCATCAGAACTTTTGAAGTCCAAATAACATGTTTCTAAACATTTAAAACTCACAGGATGGTAGAGTACCTGAAGAAAATTTTGTTAAGTCTTAAAGTCATTGTCTATAATTTCCTTTAAGACATAGGGTGGGGCTTTGGATCCTGAATGTGGAAAACATACCAGGAATCTCACGGTCTCACAGTAGCCTGGCTTTGAGCTGGAAGAGTCTAAAATTCCATCAGATGCTTTGCATGAAGAATAAACTGCCAGCCTTTCATCTGCCCTTTATCATGCTCAAAGATAACTTATATCCCCTCATGTACTAAGCTACTTTACCAAAGCCCCTCTTTTACTATTTATACTTGGATAAATTAATTACTTTTAAGGTATAATTTTTTTATTTGTTTTTAAAAGATAGTTTATTTGATAAAGGAGTGATATTTGAATTTCTGGGAATATATTTTATTTATTTATCTATTTTTTAGAGATGTAGTCTCACTTCGTCACCTGGCTAAGTGAGTTATCCCACCTAGATATACACAATAAGGTGATGCATTTATGTAGATAAATAAAAATAACAAACTAAAAATTAAGCTGCCTTCTATTATTGCTCTGAGCCAGCAATTCTAAACCATACCAGTAATAAAATACTATTTCCTGCCAGGACAGACCTCTCCCACTCCCTACCCCCAACTACATACTACTATTGAAGAGTACATAGAACTCTTTCAGAAAAAATACATGATTCCATCAAGGGAGGGATCGTACCTAATTTGTTCAAAGAAAGCTGTTTGCTTCCCAGGATGTTGCACAATATCTGCCACATAGTAGGTGTCCACAAATATGTATTAAATTAACTGTTTACTTTACATGTGAGTACATGGTAAATACAGGGAACATAATATGCAAAAGAATTAAGGTTAAGTGGCATAATATGTTCAGACAACTATACAAATTTACAATTCCTGATGCATAAAACACAAAGAGGATCCAAGACATGAGATGATTGTGAATGATAAGCAATATGAATTGGGCTTGCCAAAATAGTAACATAAAAAGTTAGTAAAGAGTGATGAAAAAAATAGCATGTGTCTCCAATTGAAGGGAGACATATTTATTCAATTATGCAAACATAATTTGATCACTTTCTATGCAATAGACATTTTCTAGACCCAGGAGAAGATTTATAGGATATGGTTTCCAAGCAATTCACAATCTAGAAGGATAAGTAGAAGGCATTAACAGCAAAAATATAGAGTGTCTTTTGCGTGCCTTTTATATACTACATGATTTCCAAATATTAGAAAGTATCCCAATAAGGCAAGTGTGATAATTGTCACCCTTTTGTAAATGAGATCAGAGAGGCTCAAGTTCACAGAGTTTTAGGTGGGACAGCTGAATTGTGAGGTCCTTCCTATGTCCACCGGCAAATAGTAAAAGAACTCCAAGTAAGTCTATCTTGCCACTGCTCTCCAGCCAGGTGATGAAGTGAGACTCCATCTCTAAAAAGTAGATAAATATAAAAATGTATTCCCAGAGATTCAAAAACCACTCCTTTATCAAACAAATGGTCTTTTAAAAACAAATAAAAAAATTATACCTTAAAAGCAATTAATTTATCCAAGTTTCTAGTGCTTAATATATAAACTACACATATATGTGTATGTAGAGTATATGCATACAAATGAGTATATATTTTATGCATATATGCATGTTTATATAATATATATAACACACATTCACATATACACATGTAAATAGCCTGTTTAGTTTCTGCGATTTCTCAATGAAGTATAAGTTGAACAGAATAACAAGACAAAAGGTTATATATGTTTGCTTATGTCAATTATTCAAAAATGGTATATATATATACATATTAAGTGGGTTTCTTAGTATTTACATGCAACTAAAATGTTGTGTAGAACACATTAGTGAATTATGTTCAAATATTCAAAATTCTGTAGTATTCGAGTCAGTGTGAGGAGGATTTTAGAAGATTTGAGTAGACTTCCAAGGTACCTTCTTTATTCTCACTGGTATTTGATGTTTTGTTCTCAGTGGTGTTGCAGAAAGAAACAGCGGTCTTAAAAGCCCCAACAGAAACAAGCCTGTTTTATGTTAAAGGGCCAAGACAGCCTTGCACTTGAATTGCTGCCTGTGTTCTATCCTGGGGCCTTGGGAAAGGGAAGTATTTCAGAGCACTCTTATGTTCTCTGTCAGGGGGCAACAGGCAACTTTCAAATTAGAAATGCAGGGCTTCAACCATCTCAAAGTAAATTTGGTCAATCTTTACATATTAGTAGATAAAATAGATTATACTTTTGATAGATTATTAAAGGGTTATTATATCATTCAGTAAATTTAAACCCAATAATCTTGGAAACTTACTCAATTCTCCTAGTCTTTATTGGAGCTTAGACATCACTAAGAAAAACTAGATACCAAAAAAGATAATTATTTATTTTCTATTGGATTCATGTTTTCTTCCGCTCTATAAACCCAATTCTAAATGGATTATATATTCCTTGACTTAAATAATGTCCATGAATATGTGTCCGTTCATGATAAAGAACATATTAGCAAAACTTTAAACTATTAGATAACTCGTATCTATTATTTTAGAATGTCAACAAAACTAACAAATACATGTTTTCCTCTTGAACAGTAAGACAATGAAACTTGGATAATGTCTAGTTTCTCAGAGCTGTCAGTGAGTGCCCCATATTTCCTAAGCATGATTAGACTTTGGGATCCTCAGTGCTTATCCATAAAAGCCCCTTTTGATATAACAGTCACAAAACCATCATCTATGTAAAATATATATCATACTCATACATAGATTCTCACGCATCTTAATCATGCCTCTGTTGCTGCTGTTGTTTGATCAAAATTGAGTCTAAATTGGTTGGGATAACCACATTGATGCCCACACACACACACACATATATACAGTCAATTAATAAATACAAAATTTAAAATAAGAAAAAGAAAGTTGAAATTATTAGCTCAATAAACCAACTCTGAGGAAAGTGGAAGTTCCATTCATGAATACAGGTTTATGCTGTATTTCTCATTCTGTTCACTCAGATTTTTATCCTGTAAGATGGGCTTCTCCATGAACATGAATATTCCTGATCAAGGACATCTTCTGGCACCATATAGCTTCAGCTGTGTCACACAAAAGGAAATAACTTTTTGTCCAACATTTCTACTTTGAAAAATTGCAGCATAGGTTTTTGGTTGGTTCCTCATGAGTCATGTGCCCTTCCCTTGACCAATCACTGGAACTAGGTTGATAAGAACTTACAATAAGATGCCAGGTTTTAGAAAGGAGGAGAGGGAGGGTGAGTTTTCCAAAAGAGAGTTAAGTGAAAACATGACTAATGGCATAAAAGCTCTTCACCAGTAACTATCTCAATTTGGGGATTCTAGCCCAGGAAATGAATTTCACAGAATAGATGTTTTGGCCAGTTTGTTTCCTCCAGGAACAATTTAAAAATTGAATCTGCTGATCTCATTATTTCTTCTTTCTTCTTTAAATGTGAGGCAGGTGGCAGGTAGTTTCCAAGAAAGGAAAATTGTACAGCCTTATTCACAGTTGCATAGAGGATCAGGTTCAAAAGCCTTATGTAGGGCCTAGAACTAAAACTACTTTCAGGCATGAAAACCACATTTCTGCCCACAAGTACCATTCTTATAATGTGGTAATGACTCACAAAACAATGCAAAACAAACACAAGTACTGATGCCTGTGAAGCCACCAGGTCAAGTGAGTCTGATGATAACACAAAGCAAACCAAACTAAACAGGTCAGGTTCAAAGATTTTAGGCATAAGACCTGATGAAGGAAAATAAGTAGGAATCAGGCTACTGAGTAATTGCAGAGAAAGCAACAAGTCAGTTGCCTCTAATTCATAATTTATATCCAATGTCATGAAGCCTGGGGGTAAAAAGACAATTTGTGTTCTAAGTGGCTATAGTAGCGATATAACCTACAGAGAATAGGATCATAACTACTGAATTATCAGAAGACACATATAATCAATATGTGCAAATCTGAAAAAATACATGGGTCAGATGACAGAAAGAGATTTTTTGTGGAAATTCAGATTCTCCGTAACCCAAACCCAGGCTGTAGATGCTCAGCTCATTTTCTCTAGTTCCGCAATTGCTTTCTCTCTGTGTCCTAAATGCATGTTTGTCCTAAAATGTTCCACTTGCTTCTATAGATTTCCAGTGACATAAGAAGAGAAAAGCTCTTTCCTCTGAGTTACATAAGCTTTAGTTTTTTCTGCTTCTTACAGTGTTTCATAATATTCCCTATTTTAACAGTTTGTCCTTGAGTGGTCAATTACTTAGCACCCAGTCCTTATGAAGACTGTTTTTCTCATAAAATACCCGAGACCCCTTTTCTACATCAGTTGCCAACCCTGGCACCTGTAAGCACAGGCTAAAATATTCTGTGACCTGATGAGGTTTTGTTTGCTTTTATTTCCTTAGGTAGCAGAGACTAACTGGTTGTATGACAAACTCTTTACCTTTTGTTCCTGGGCACACAGTTAGTCTGCTTCTTCCAGTCTGCCTTGCAGTAAACTTTAGGCACTGGCTAAGTTCTGGCCAATAAAATGTGAGTTGGAATATTGTGACCCACTTCTAGAATGGTCCTTTTAAAACCTCCCTTTTAAAACCTCGTGCAAGAGCATCTCTTTCCCAAACCAACTACTAAATGGAAAATCCTCTGAGGGTCTGCCTAGAGGGAGGTAAAGCCACACCTGGAAGAAGTACTGGTCTTAAAGTGACCAAAAACGTGTCTACCTGACTAGAAGCATCCACCTGATATTGTGAAGAAAGAACAAAATAATCTTCTTTTTTTTTTAAGTTATCAACGGTTGGAAGTTTATCCGTTACAAAAGTGTTTATTCACTAGAAATTTTTTCCTCTGTCTTTAGTCAACATCACCTAGAAAGAGTTGTTCCTTCTCTCCAATGCTTGGTAAATTATTGATTATCTCTTCAGCTCTTCAAATTCTCATTAGTCCAATGTCAGGACTTACACTGGTCACCACATGATACCTTCTGAAGGATGGAGACCTTCATTCATTAATACATGCCATAGAACTTATGAAGCAAAGTACATAGCATACAATATAAATGTGTTTATTGATCCAGAAATCCAGAAGAGAAGTGGAGGGGACTTTCATTCATCTCCAGCCTGGAGAGGTCCATGGATGAAGTAAATAAAAACAGATGTGACACATCTGCCTGTTATCTGAATGCCACTCAAACATAGTATCAGTATTTGTAGGTGTGTTTTAAATATCATAATTGATCAGAGCAAGAGGGAAACCCATTGTAAAATTTCATTTCACCTTGTTTCATTTAATTTCAGTATATTTTATCTTATTGCATGTATGCATCAATAGTTCATCAATAAGTTGATTTTTATAATATGGATGTGCTAGTTCATTTGACTATTCATCCAGTGAAGGACATTTGGATAGTTGCAAAATGTTTACTGTTACAAATTAAGCTTCTATGAACATATAAACATTTTACATGGAGATAAGTTTATATTTCTCTTGGATAATTGTGAATGAGTACAACTGCTGGGTCATATGACAGTTTCATGTTATTTATTTTCCAGCTTACTTGAGATATAATGGGACGAAACTGCACATAATTAACGTATGTAAGTGACAAATTTGGAAACATTAATAGTCTTGGGTTACCATCACCAAAATCAAGGTAATGAATCCATTCCTAACCTCCAAAAGTTTCCCTGTGTCCCTTGTGTGTTTGTATTTACAGTAAGAACACTTAACATGAAATCTATCCACTTAACACATTTTTAAGTGTACAATACTTTATTGTTAACGATACACACTATGTTGTATTGTAGATCCCTGAAACTTACTCATTTTCTATAACTGTAACTTTTTACCCATTGAATGACAACTTTCCATATCCCTCTCCCTTCAGCCCCTGGTAACCACCATTCTATTTTCTACTTTTATACATTTGACTATTTTAGATATCTTATATCAGGCAGTATTTATCCTTCTGTGACAGAAGTATTTAATTTAGCATAATGTTTTATAAGACCACTCAAGTTGTTTTTAAGGCTGAGTGATATCTCATTGTGTTTATATATCATCTTTTCTTTATCCTTTTATCTGTTGATTGACATTCGGGTTGTTTTTGTAACTTAGTTATTGTGAGTAATGCTGCAATGACATGAAAATGTAGAGGTGTTGTGTCAAGATTCTGATTTTAATTATTTTGGGTATATATCCAAAAGTGGAATTTCTGGATCTGACAGTAGTTCTATTTTTAATATTTTGAGGAACATCTATAATGTTTTCCATGGCAGCTGCACCATTTTATATTTCCACTAATGGTGTACAAGGGTCCCAATTTCTGCACAACCTTGTCAACACTTGTTATCATTGTTTTTGTTTTGATAGCAGCCATTCTAACGGGTATGAATTGGTATCACATTGTGGTTTCGAGTTGCATTTCTTTAATGATTAGCAATTTTGAACATATTTTATGACATAGCTCTTAGCCATTTTTACGTATTTTTTTAAGAAACATCTATTCAAGTTCTTTGCACTTTTTAAAACCAGGTTATTTGGAGTTTTTTGATACTGAGTTGTAGAAAAAGGAATTCTAACCAAAGAAATTGGCAGAAAAAAATAAACACAAGGCATCAAAATTAGAGAGAATGAAGAAAAATAATCTATTTGCAGATAATATGATATTATATATGGAAAACCCTTATAATTCTACCAAAAATGTGTTAGAGCTACTAAACACTTTCAGTAAAGTTGCAGGATACAAAAGCAACACAAAAATCAGCTGCATTTACATATACCAACAATAATTTATATGAAAATGAAATTAAGGAACAATCCATTTTCAATAGCATTAGAAAGAATAAAATACTTAGCAATAAATCTAACCAAGGAGATAAGAGATATACACTGACAATTATAAGACCAGAAAAAGGAAGACACAGATTAATGGAATATCATGTGTTTGTTTATAGGAATAATTAATATGGCTAAAATGTCCACACTACCCAAAGTGATCTACAGAGTCAATGAAATTTCTATCAAAATCTCAAAGGTATGTTTTACAGCGATAGAAAAAAAAATTCTAAAATTTACATGGAAACGACCTCAAATAGCCTAAGCAATTTCGAGCAGGAAGAAAAAAGTTGGAAACATCATACTTCCTGATTCAAAATATATTATAAGGCTACATTCATTATAATATGGTATTGGCATAAAAAAGGCATATGAACACATGGTACAGAATAGAAAGCCCATAAATAAGCCGATACATATACTGTCAACTGATGTTAAACAAGAGTGCCAAGAATCCTCAATAGAGAAAATATAGCCTCTTCAACAAATAGTGTTGGAGGAACTTGATAGCCACAACCAAAAGAATAAAATTGAACCCTTTTCTTACCGTACACCATGCACAAAAATCAACTGAAAATTGGTTACACTTAAATATAAGATATGAAGTTATAAGTCTCTGGGAAGGCAAATAGGGGAAAGGTTTTATCATTTTTTTGGCAGTTATCTAATGGATAAGACATTAAAAGTATATGCAACATAAAGCCAGAAAACTTCTGCACCACAAAAGAAACAATCAACAGAGTGAAAAGACAACCTACAGAAAAGGAAACAAATTTGTATGTCATTGTATTAGTCAGCTTCCACATTATTTATAAAGAAACTCCTGAGACTGGGTAATGTATAAAGAAAAGAGACCTAATCCACTTACGGTCTGTGAGTTGTACAGGAAGCATGATGCTGGCATGTGCTCAGCTTCAGGGGAGGTCTTAGGAACTTTATAATCATGCTCAAAGGCAGAGGGGAAGCAGGCACCTGACCTGGCAAAAAGAAGAGCAAGAGAGTAAATGGGGAGGTGTTACACACTTTAAAATGACAAGTCACTCACTATCACAAGGACAGTAACAAGAGGGATGGTGTCAAATCACTCATGAGAAATCACCCCATGACCTAATCACCTCCCACCAGGCCCCACCTCCAACAATGGAAATTACATTTCAAAATGAGATTTGGGTGGGGACACAAATCCAAATTATATTAGTCATATATAATATGAGGAGTTGTTTCCAAAATAAATAAGGGATCTGGTTTTACTGATTAGATGACCAACACTCTTAGAACTGCTTCCTCATTTTCTTTAATCGACTATTTTTTAGAGCAGTCTTGGGTTCACAGCAAAATTGAGAAAAAGATACAGATTTCTCATAGTTCTGGCTCCCACATATGCATAACATCCTCCAACATCCCTCACCAGTATGTAACATGTATTACAGTAGACGAACACATTTTTACAAATTATTTAAAATAATAATTTTCAAATCCCAAAGTTTACATTAAGTTTCACTCTTGTTATTGTACATTCTATGGATTTTTACAAATGTATAATTTGGACACATATCAACCATTACTGTGTCATGCAGAGTAGTTTCACTGCTTTAAAAATTCTCTGTGCTATGCTACACTAGCTCATCCCTCCTTCCCTCCTAACCTCTGTCAACTACTGACTAATCCCTTCTTCCCTCCTAAGCTCTGCTTAATTTTGCCTTTTCCAGAATATCATATCATTGGAATTATATAGTATGCAGCCTTTCAGTTTGGCTTTTTTCACTTAGTAAAGACATTTAAGTGTCCTCTATTTCTTTTTATAGCATAATAGCTCATTTCTTTTTAGTACTGAATAATATTTCACTGTCTGTATGTTCCACAGTTTATTTATCCATTCAGCAACTGAAGAGCATCTTGGTTGCTTCCAAGTTTTGGCAATTATAAATAAGGCTGTTAAAAACCTTCATTTGCAGGGTTCTATGTAGACATAAGCTTTCAACTCATTTGGATAAATACCAAGGAGCACAGCCTCTTCATTTTTATTTCTAAGCAATCTTAAATATATCTCTGTTTTTAGTGGTGATTGTAGCTGGGCAGGTGTTTTTGTTTGTTTGTTTGATTTTCTTTTAACCAGCTAACAATGAGAAAGTGAAGCTTCAAAGAATTTCTAGTCAGCACTTTCCTTCTACTTCAAGACCAGCATCTCCCAAAGGAGGATCATGAGGGGATTAAATAAGTCAGATATGCTGCCTCAAATCCAGCACACTTATTCCTATGCATATGACCATAAAAGCAAAACTTTTTGGTCAGGATTCTGTATAACCTAATAAAGATATTCCTTCAGCAGAGTCTGGCTTCCAACCTCTTCTTAAATTATCCATTTTCCTTGATCTCTTCTTCTCTTTGGTCCCTGAGCTGGGGCTCTGGATTGTTGTTGTTGTTGTTTGATTAGTTGATTTGATTTGGTTTGGTTCTAAAAATCTTCATCCTCTACTATGAATTGGATACTGACTCATTTAAGAGTTCTGTTGCTGAGGAATGTATATAGTAGGAGGTTCATTTCAGGATTATGGAGGATTAAAAGAGGATAAGAGCTGGTCTGAGTCATGGGTTACATCTTGTTCTTTCTTTATAACTTGACAACAGCAGTACAAACAGGTAACTTGAAGAGAAGGACTACTATTTTCCTAATGCTTGCTAATGCTTTACCATAGTACTGAGAGTACATCTGTCTCCTTTCCAAGCATGAATTGCATTGTGTAGTTTCAAACCCCTTTGTTCTTGGCATGATATTTTCCTTTTCTTCACTGCAGCATGTGATAGGAAAGTCTATCCCATCATTATTTATACAAAAATGATTAGAATGCATTGTTATTTTACATTTGATATCATAATTGGTATTGAAATTTGTGATGGTTAATACCGAGTGTCAACTTGATTGGATTGAAGGATGCAAAGTATTGATACTGGGTGTGTCTGTGAGGGTATTGCCAAAGGAGATTAACATTTCAGTTAGTGGGCTAGGAAAGTAGACCCACCCTTAGTCTGAGTGGGCACCATCTAATCAGCTGCCAATGAGGCTAGAATATAAAGCAGGAAGAAAATCGTCAAAAGACTAGACTGACCTAGCCTCCCAGCCCACATCTCTCTCTTGCTGGATGCCTCCTACCCTCAAACACTGGACTCCCAATTCTTCAGTTTTGGGACTCGGACTGGCTTTCCTTGCTCCTCAGCTTGCAGATGGCTTATTGTGGGACCTTGTAATGGTGTGAGTTAATACTTAATAAACTCCCCTTTATATATATAATATATAAAGTTATTAACAAATATATATGATATATATATCTCCTATTAGCTCTATCCCTCTAACGAACCCTAATACAAAATTTATTTAGTCTAAAAGTGTTGCTCTCATATAACATAAGGTAATTCAGCTACCTCAGGTATTCAGTCAGTTCTTATTTATGAAAAACAGTATCCTGAAAAGAAATTATGCAGAAAGAGGGATGACAAGTACTATGTCCTCATTCCTTCCTCTACTGGGACCCTCACCAAATATGTCCCCTTCGAAAATGAGCAGCTTCAGTTCTGTGCTATTTTGTATCTCTCTGACTTTGTTGGAGTTGCTTCCTCTCCCTGGAAAACGATCTCCAGCCCTCCCATCCTCTGCCTAACTGTTAACACCTTGTCATTGTTTATGGGTCAGCATTTGAACAGTATCCTGTGAGTAGAGTTTCCTGGTGATCTCCATGTTACCCTTACCTTCTTGGAATTCACTTCTGTTCCCCAGGCCACAATTCCAGGGATCAACAGTCACATGAAATCCTCTAACTGAATCCTCCGGGAGGTGACCTGCCCTCTACTTTGTATCTTTTAAGAGCCTTTGTATCTTTTTTCACTACTGTTTCACTGTGAAGGTCTGAAGGCCACGATCTATAACAGGAAACGAAGTGTTCAGCAGTTTGTGGTAAAACAAACAAAAAGTGTGAATAACTGTGATTTAAAAAATAAAGTCCTACATAGGAGAGGGAAAAGGTTTAGTGACAAAGTTGCCAAGAATGATTGCAACAAAAGCAAAAATTAACAAATGGAATCTAATTAATCTTAAGAGCATCTGCACAGCAAAAAAACTAACTGCATAAACAGACAACCTATAAAATGAGAAAATTTTTACAAGTATGCATCTAGCAAAGGTCTAATATCCACATCTGTAAGGAACTAAACAGATTTACATGGAACCTGCACATGTACCCCTGCTAAAAACAAGAGAGAAAGAAATATTTAATAGCAAAATAAATACTCAAAAAATGAAATTAAGATTTAAAAAGAACAGGCTACAAAGCTATAGCTATGGGGTGATACACTTTATGTACCTATGTATGTATATATATGTGAGTATAGGTACTAATGTGTGTACTACTAATACACACACTCACACTCATTCACATTTTCCCACACTGTGACTAAAAGCACATATTTGACAACACCCTTTGTCAATAATAATAATACATCTATTTTTCATCTTTGTCAACCAGATCAGCAAAACATGTTATTTTAATGTAGTTTTTTAGCTATTAATAAATATTATTTTGCGAAAAATAAAATAAGATAAATACATCAATTAAAAAATCTGACTTTATTCTGAAAGTGTGCTTGATATATTCAGTGTTAAATTTTTCCATAGTTTATAAAAATGCATTTGTAATTAGTTATCTTAATGTCTGGCAAAGTCAAAAGCTGGCAACCAAATTTGAGTTTTCAAGTTAAATAAATATACACTGCTCTATAAAATCCACAAATCTGCTACAGCACCTGTCTACATTTATTACAAATGCTTCTCTATATCCATGGGTACCTCTGCAGATGCTAGATTTTGGGACAGCAGAGTAGGTGCCTTATTTATCTGGAAACCAGGACCTGATACGGCAGATGCTTAATGAATATTCTCTGCAGAATGGATGGAGTTTGGAAAGATAACAAAAAGGTAAGTAAAGTGACAGAAATGTTTACTTTAGTCTTCTTTTCTTAAAGAAATGTAAAAAGGTCCTCTTTTCAAACAATATGGTACTTCAGTAAGTCAATATTTGTCTGTAAGAAGTAGTTTCAGTCTTTCTGGTATGCCTATTTCTACCTATCCATATAATTATATGTATATAAAAAAGAGATGATCGTTTATTCTATAATCCAAACCTGATTATGATTACACATGTGATCATGAAAGAATATCCTGTGTGCCTGGAAATATATAAATAATGTTAAAGTAATAGTAATACTAGCATTCATTCATATGATATTTATGAAATTCCCTAATTTCATAAATTCACAGCCTCATTTGATCTTCAGAAAACTCAGTGAATTAAGTGTGAAACATACTTCCAAGTGGAAGAATCAGAGAGCATCATTTCTTAAGTAAGAGAATGGAACCTTGGAGCTTTACTTCCTATCCTCAAACCTGGTGAAATGTTTTTGGTTTTTGGTTTTGGTTTGCTTTGGGTTTCTATCCCTGGTAGTAGTCGTGTACCAAGCAGAGATGGAATGAGAGGAAAGCAGTCTCCTGCCTCCTATCCTCCTATCCTTAAGTACTCATGGCTTTATTCCACTGCATGGGGAGGAAGATTTTATCATTGATATTATTTACATTTGTCAATGTAGGTGACAATAAAAAGAAAACTGACATTAATGACTTTTGTTACATTGTTGTTGCTTTAAAATTTTCTGTGTATAATGCATCATCCCTCCTTTTCCTGTGCTCTGGGGAGCTCTCCCTGCCTCATCATTGGTGCACCCATTTGTGTTAGGCAAGGTCAACAGTAAAGACAAGCAACTCCCAAATGATTTCTTGCATAATAACTATTTTTTGGTGACATCATAGTTTCATATAGGTCAACAAGGACTCTGTTTCATGTAGTATTCCAGGTACCCAAGTTGTCTTATTCTGTGGCTCTGCACCTTTAGCTCCTGTTCTCTCTATTAAGCCTATGGATAATGAAAGAGAGAACATGAAGGGTTGCGCAGAAAACCTTGACAGTCAGGTTTGTTACTGGCACCTATCATTTCTGTGCAGGAAAATGGGCACACATCACTGCAGAGGCTTGGAAATAAGGACGTTATCTGTATGCCAGGGGGGTGGGGAACATTGGGTTTTGGTGAGCACACTGCAACTTTGTAGTCCATCCTATTTCCATAGTTCGTTCATCTTGGATGAGACTGACAAATAGGTTACTGTCATGGTGGATGCCTATAAATCATGCAGTTGATGTAAAATTTGGAAGACATTATTGAAATAGAAGCACTATTTTTTTGACGATCAAACTTTTCCAATGCTAACCTACTTGAATTCTCATAATCATAAAAATGTATTTTTTGAGTATTAGTGTTCAAATAATTTTTACACTAATTTTCTTATTCTAGCTTAGCCATTACTCCGTGGATGGTCAAGATCTATTTGTCTCCTATATTTTATACATAGGGCATTAACAATTAGGGAGGTTAATGGTGTATGCTCCTCATCTAGTAAGTAAAAAGTGCCCTCTAAACAGTATTGTCTAAGAAAAAACGTGTGCTAGGCACGCTTAGTTATACAGCCAATAATCATTCACCAAGTTTCTTTATTGAATTGTTCTCATTCCATTCAGGTTTGCAGCAGATGGCAGTTATATGACACAACTCAGGGCAGGGATGCATAAAGTAGGAGTCTCTTCTAAAAAAGGACAGGTGGAGCTGATTCTGTCTTCTTTTCTTTCTCTATTGAAGAAAAACTGCCCAGGTCTGCAGACCTGTGTTACTGAAGTGATTATGAATGCATATATATATATATATATATATATGTACACACACACACACACACACACATATATGGGTGTATTTATGTGGTGTGTGTGAATAGGTGTATGTGTGTGTGTGTGTATGTATATACAAACACTCTGCTACAACAAATTGCAACAAATTCAGAGGCTTAAAACACCTTTACTACCTTACAGGTCTGGAGGTCAGAAGTCTAAAACTGGGTGTCTTTAGTGCTGTGTCCTTTCTGAAAGTTTCAGGAAAGAATCTGTTTCCTTGCCATCTTCAGCTTCCAGAGGGTTCTGCATTCTTTGGCCCAATGCTCATTTCTTTCATTACTACAAACTGTTTCCATCATATCTCCTCCTACTAATCACCTTCTTCTTGTAAGTTCCCTTTGATTATATTGGGACAATCCATAGAGTCCAGTGTGATTCCCCAATCTCAGTGTATCTAACTTAATCGTATCTACAAAGTCACTGTAAGGTAACATATTCACAGGTTTTAGGGATTAGGATGTGGACATATTTGCGGGGCCATTATTTCCTCCAAAAAAATAATAAAGGCCCATTTTAAGGTCAATCAGAGTAAGCATTGGCTTTAACCTAGAGAGGGCTTATTGGAATATGAGGCCAATGATTCATACTTTATGGGCCAGAGCTGATACCGATAGACACTGGAAGAAAGACCTCCTGTTCTGCTCTCAAAGAAGCCAGAGCTGTGGACCACCTGGTTACTGTCCTCGGTATCTTGCCCCTCCTGCTCTCAAAGTGATGGATTTTAATTTGTTATTCTCTCCCTAAAGAGTAGCTTAAAGCACTCCACGTGCATTTGGCTTATTAATCTTCATAACATCTCTGAATACCCTTGTGAAGTTATCAAAGGGCAAAGGAAAGGGTAGTCACAATTATCCTTATTTAACAGGCAGGGGAGATTGTGACAGGAAAGTGGTTCAATTGCAGTCGTTATGAGTTGTAGGGAAAAGCAGGAAAAGGAGCAAGATTGCTGGCAAACCCATCCCTTCAACCACTACTTTGCTTTTACAACTTTCTGACTAAAGGTTTCTGAACAACATGGTCTGGGATTTCTGAAGGGTGGGATGGCAGCAGCAGAGGTGTACGTTACATTTATGTATGCATGTCTGCTTGTTTCACTGCCTATGATGGACAGCTTGAGAACTCTCATCCCAAGGTGAGGCCAGAATAAACCAACCTCAGAGAAAGCTAAAACTAAAATGTAAGGAGAGTTGTTAGGACTTAATTTCTTCACATGGAACTTACTTGCTAATAACATATTTTTTTCACTGGGTTGGATGTATATCTTAGCAATCTGAAATTTGAAATGGGCTGAGTCCAAGAAAGTCTACTGTATTCAACCAAATCTTTGTACTTTCTAGAAAATACACTTTAAGCTGTTTTGGCCCCTAAATTAGTCATAAAACCATATACTAAAGCAAATTCTTAGAGACTATTTTCTCTGCATTGGGAAAGGCAAGAGGGCTTAGGTAAAAGATGTTTGCCTACCCATATTCCTAAATGAGACACTGAATGATACTGGTCAAAAACTCTATATCATTCTCTTTCTTCCTTTCCAACCCTTCCATTGTGCTATAAGATAATACCAATTTTTAAATTTGTGTCAGACAGAGACGTTCACTACATAATGTGATGTAGTAGAGAGCAGGAACCAGGTAGGCATCTGTCTTTGTTGAATCCTGTCTTGATTCCCGTTGGTGACAACAGGTGAACCTTTTGAAATTTGGTCTTTGCCATATCTCCCAGTCTCATGTCTCTAGCAAAACTATAACACGTGTGATTTTCCAAGCAAACCATGCATTTTCTCATTTTATCTCTTCTCTGTGAGCACCCCGGAACCTTACAGGGTACTGGGAACTCCCCCCATTTTTTCCAGAAAGTTCATGAATAACCTGCCCCTTATATAGCATATAATTAAGCATGGGTATAAATACAGCTAGCCAGAAATCCATGAGTGCTACTCTGTGCTACTCTGTTTATGGGATAGCCCTGCTCTCGAGCTGTTTCCTGAGCAAAGCCAAGAACCCTCTTGGGCTGAACCCCAGTCTGGGGTTTTGCTTACATCATCTCTTTACATATCATTCCTTTCTAGAAGTCTCTTCTTTCTCCCCAAGGCTACATTAGATATCCCTACAATATGCTCCATGATATCCAATAGGTGTTCCAAAAATATTTATTACATGAACACTAAGTTCAATGTTTCAATATTTTCTAAAGTTCATATCTGAGAAATATTTCTTAAGAGAGTCATTAAATCAAGAAAAACAAAATCAAAAGCAAAGGCAATCTTTACACAATTACCAGACATTCATAATATTTTATCCTGGAATATCATTTACAGTAAATATTCTTACAGAAATAATATGTAATCTAGAAAACAAAGCATTGGCAAGAAGATATATATGGAAGCATTATTTGTACCATAAAACATTAGAAACAATATCAATTTTGTTTTTTGTTTTTTTTTTGAGACAGAGTCTTGCTTTGTCACTCAGGCTAGAGTACAGTGGCATGATCTCAGCCCACAGCAACTTCTGCCTCCGGGTTCAAGCAATTCTCATGCGTCAGCCTCCTAAGTAGCTGGGATTATGGGTGCTCACCACCACACCCAGCTATTTGTGTGTGTGTGTGTGTGTGTGTGTGTGTGTGTGTGTATTTTTGGTAGAGACAGGGTTTCACTATGTTGGTCAGGCTGGTCACGAACTTCTGGCCTCAAGTGATACACCTGCCTCTGCCTTCCAAAGTGCTGGGACTGCAGGCATGAGCCACCATGCCTGGCTCCAATTTTGAAATATAGAAGTTAGGATACATTTTGGTGATATTCTGTTCATCCATTAATTTTTTTCCATGAAGTATCTATAATAACAAACAGATAATTGTAGAACAATGTTAAACATAGAATGCAGGTTTAAAATGCCATATAACACCTAATAAAAATTTAAATTTATATTAATAAAAACTAAATAACCACAAACTTGGAATAAAAAAGAATAGGGAAGAAAAAAGTAGAGACATCAAAGTGTTTTGGGCAGCAGAGCTATGAAATGTTATATTTCATCCTTTATTCCTTGTTATTTACTTTAAAATTATGATAAGCATACCTTAAAAATTAACTTTATTAAAATCTTTTTACTTTATAAGGAAAACACCTATATTCTCAAGTGCCACAAAATATAAAATAGAGTAAAAAGTATACATACCCACAACAAATAAACAGTAACACCAAACTCTATTTTAAAAGGCATAAATTTATTCATATCTAATGAAAATTAAAGATTTTCTTTTCTTTTTCTGGCAAGCCTTATCTATACCTTATGCAGTTCAACTGGCAGTAGATATAGAAGTAACGTGCTTAAGGAAGATTTCTTAATTTGATTGTAGTGGACATCTGTTGTTTTCTTCCTGCCCAGCATTGCTTCAGTGTTTTTTGGAGATTACATCCTGATTTTTCTTTGGAGGCCACCTGTGCCAGATTTGCAGTCTCTGGGCATTAAGTGGGGTGGGAACAGGATAACAGGATTCATGTTGGCCAGTCATTTCATTCCACTCTGATCAACAGGAATTGATCCAGAGATGTCATAGGAGCCAAGTGAGGTCAATGTCAATAATTCTTAGAGTTTTGCTGAAAAATCTAGGAAAGGGATTCAGATTTTCCTAGGGATCACCAGTAAGAACTGTGAGTTCCTAAATTCATTTATATCTGAAATAATTTGAAACATTACATTTTCTGGTTTTGTTTAAGCTATTTTGGGTTAAAATTTGAAAGAAAACCTCCGTTTCTACTCTGTAACTACTTTTAATACTACAATTCTGACATCAGATTGCAGGTGTTTTCCCCAAACTAATCAATTCTCAGCAGACACCCACTAGGTAGCCTACAGCTTAACTTAATACTGACCCTAACTACTTGGAGTTAATGCAGACCCTGCAGGTTAAGAGCTCAGTCCCACAAGATTGCCCACCGCCTTCTGATGCCATTCACAAATAGTGAGTCCTCAGGTTACCCACAGCTTCTATCTGACGTGGCCAGAAATGGCAGGTTTCAACAAACCTCTGCTAGAACAACTCACAGAACACAGGGAAAATGTGGTTCTTATTATTACCAATGTATTGCAAGGGATATATTAAATAATACAAATGAACAGCCAGATGAACAGACCAGATGGAGAGATATGTAAAGTGAGGTCTGAAAGAGTCCCAAGTACAGGAGCTTCTGTTCTCATGTAATTTTGCTGTGTATCACCCTCCTGGCATGTGGATGTGCTCTTGTTTATGAACGTCAAAACTTCTGGAATCTCCTTTCTTTTGGGTTTTATAAAACTTTCTCACCCTCTATTCACATGGTTGTTTGTCTCTGGCAACCATCCCCTATAATATGGTTATCTAGGGGCTTTCTGAAAGTCACCTCATGAGCATAAACTCAGGTGTGGTTGAAAAGGGCTTTTTAAAATTTTTATTTTAAATGCAGGGGTCCATGCGTAGGTTTGTTACATAGGTAAACTTGTGTCATGGGAGTTTGTTGTACAGATTATTTAATCACCTAGGCATTAAGCCTAGAACCCATTAGTTAATTTTCCTGATCTTTTCCCTCTTCTCACCCTTCACCCTCTGATAGTTCCCAGTGTGTATTGTTCCCCTCTATGTGTCCATGTCTTTTCATTATTTAGCTCTCATTTATAAGTGAGAATATGCAGTATTTGGTTTTTCTCTTCCTGTGTTAGTTTGCTAAGGATACTGGCCTACAGCTGGAATATGATCTCATTCCATTTTATGGCTGCATAGTATTCTATAGTGTATGTGGATTATATTTGCTTTATCCAGTCTATCATTGATGGGCATTTAGATTTATTCCATGACTTTACCATTATGAATAGTGCTGCAATGAACATTTGCATTTATGTGTCTTTATAACAGCCAGTAACAGAATTGATGAGTCAAATTGTATTTCTGTCTTTAGGTCTTTGAGGATTTGCCACACTGTCTTCCACAATGGTTGAACTAATTTACACTCCCATCAACAATATATAAGCATTCTTTTTTCTCCACAACCTCGCCAGCATCTGTTATTTTTTGACTTTTTAATAATAGCCATTCTTGACATGTGTGAGATAGTATCTCCTTGTGGTTTTGATTTGCATTTCTCTAATGACTAGAGATGCTGAACTTTTTTTCGTATACTTATTGGCCATATGTATGTCTTCTTTTGTATCTCTGTCAGGTTTTGATATGGGGATGATACTAGTTTCACAGAATGAGTTAGGGAAGAATTCCTCTTTCTTGATTTTTTGAAATTGTTTCAGCAGGAATGGTACCAGCTCTTCTTTTTACATCTGGTAGAATTCAGCTATGAATGGATCTGGTCCTGGCCTTTTCTGGTTTGTAGGCTATTTATTAATATTTCTGACTCCATTTCAGAGCTATTCATTGGTTTGTTCAGGGCTTCAGCTTCTTCCTGGTTGAGTCTTGGGAGGGAGTATGTGTCCAGAAATTTATCTATTTCTTCTAGATTATCTAGTTTATATGTGTGTGTGTGTGTGTGTGTGTATATATATATATTCAATATATATACATATTCATAATATTCTCTGATGATTTGTTGTATTTCTGTTCTGTGTGGTTCAGTGGTAATATATCCCTTGTCATTTTTGATTATGTTTATTTGAATCTTCTCTCTTTTCTTCTATGCTAGTCTAGTTACTGGTCTATATATTTTATTATTTGTTTCAATAATCCAGCTCTCGGATGCACTGATCTTTTGAATCATTTTTTGTGTCTCAATCTCTTTCAGTTTAGCTATGATTCTGGTTATTTCTTTAATCCAGCTCTTGGATGCACTGATCTTTTGAATCATTTTTTGTGTCTCAATCTCTTTCAGTTTAGCTATGATTCTGGTTATTTCTTTAATCCAGCTCTTGGATGCACTGATCTTTCGAATCATTTTTTGTGTCTCAATCTCTTTCAGTGTAGCTATGATTCTGGTTATTTCTTGTCTCCTGCCAGCTTTGGGATCTATTTGCTCTTGGTTCTCTCATTCCTTTAGTTGTAATGTTAGGTTGTTAACTTGATATCTTTTTGATGTGGGCATTTAGTGCTATAAATTTCTTTCTTAACACTGCCTTATCTGTGTCCCAGAGATACTAGTATCTCTGGTTATATCTTTGTTCTTGTTAGTTTCAAAGAGGTTCTTGATTTCTGCACTAATTTCATTATCTAACCAAAAGTCATTCAGGAGCAGACTATTCAATGTCCATGTAGGTTGGTTGGTTGTCCATGATTACAAAAGTAATCATGGTTTTTGCCATTAAAAATAATGGTAAAAACCTCAATTACTTTTGTTGAAAGCTAATACTTGCATGGTATTTCATGAATTTTTTAGTCTTGTTTTCTAATTTAATTGAGCTATGGTCCAGCAGATTGTCATGATTTCAGTTCTTTTGCATTTGTTGAGGAGTATATTTTCTTCTTATGTGGGGATGAGAAGATGTATATACTAAAACAACGTATATACTATTGTTTCGGCATGGAGAGTTCTGTAGATATCTATCAGATCCATTTTTTCTAATGCTGATTTAGGTCCTGAATATCTTTGTTAATTTTCTATCTTAACAATCTAATATTATTAGTGAGGTGTTAAAGTTTCCCACTATTATTGCGTGGGAGTCTAAGTCTCTTTGAAGGTCTCTAAGAACCTATTTTATGCATCTGGGTGCTTCCGTGTTGGGTGCATATATATGTATGATAGTTAGATCGTCTTATTAAATTGAACTCTTTAGCATTATGTAATGTTCTTCTTTGTCTTTTTTTATCTTTGTTGGTTTAAAGTCTGTTCTATCAGAAAGTAGGTTTGCAATTCCTGCATTTTTTGTTTGTTTTTCATTTGCTTGGTAGATTTTTCTCCATCCCTTTATTTTGAGCCTATAGGTGTCATTGCATTTGAGATGGATCTCTTGAAGACAGCATACAAATGGGTCTTAGTCCTTTATCCTGCTTGCCATGCTTTGTTTTTTAATTGTAACATTCAGCCCATTTATAATTAAGGTTAGTATTGCTATGTGTGAATTCAATCCTATCATCTTGGTGTTAGCTGGTTATTTTGAAGATCTGATTATGTGGTTACTTTATAGCATCATTGGTCTATGTACTTCAGTGTGTTTTGTAGTGGCTGGTAACAGTCTTTCCTTTCCATATTCCTTCTTGTAAGGCAGACCTGGTAGTGACAAATCCCCTCAGCATTTGCTTGTCTGAAAAGAATCTTATTTCTCCTTCACTTACGAAGCTTAATTTGGTCAGATATAAAATTTTGAGTTGAAATTTCTTTTCTTTAAGAATGTTAAATATTGGCCCCCAATTTCTTTTGGCTTGTAGGGTTTCAGTTGAGATGTCAGCTGCTAGTCTGATGGGCTTCCTTGTGTAGGTGACCTGACCTTTCTCTATAGCTGCCTGTAATATTTTTTCTTTGATTTTGACCTTGGAGAATCTGATCATTATGTGTCTTGGGGATGATCTTCTTGTGAAGTAACTTACTGGGGTTCTCTGCATTTCTTGAATTTCAATGTTGGCTACTCTAGCTAGGTTGGGGAAGTTCTCATGAATGATATCCTGAAATATGTTTTCCAAGTTGGTTCTATTCTCCCTATCCTTTTCAGAGACACAATGAGTTGCAGATTTGGTCACTTTACATAATTCAATATTTATTGGAGGTTTTGTTTATTCCTTTTTATTCTTTTTTCTCTATTTTTGTCTAGCTTTCTTATTTCAGAATGCCAGTCTTCACTCTGAGATTACTTTTTCTACTTAGTCTATTCTGTTACTAATACCTGTGATTGGATTATGAAATTCTTGTAGTATATATTTCAGCTCTATCAGGTTGATTACATTCTTTTCTACACTGGCTATTTTTTCTGCCAGCTCCTTCATTTTTTAAACATAATTTTTACTTCCTTGCATTGGGTTTTAATATACCCCTGTAGCTCAATTATCTTTGCTCCTATCTATATTCTGAATTCTATTCCTATCATTTCAGCCATGTCAGTGCCGTTCAGAACCCTTACTGAAGAGGTGATGCAGACATTTAACGAAAAGAGGGCACTCTGGCTTTTTGAGTTTTCAGCATTCTTGTGCTGATTCTTTCTCATCTATGGGCTTATGTACCTTCAATCTAGGCTTATCTGCCTTCAGTCTTTAAGGTTGCTGACATTTGTGTGTTTTGTTTGTTTGGTTAGTTTTTTTTTTTTTTTTTTTTTTTTTTCCAGTTTTGTCCTATTTGATGACATTGAGGGTTTGATTGTGATACATGTTGCATTCAGCTGACTGGCTGTGTTTCTGGGAGACTTTTGGAGGCCAACACTAAACTCCAGACTCCTGGACTGTGTTCTGAAACTCTCTGGGATTTGTATTGGGCCCCGACTTTGTTCTCTGGCTCCTTGAGGTTTGGAATCCACTGCCCTGGGGATACCAAAGTGTGGCAGCTTTGGCAGAGTGCTAGCAGGTGCTGGTAGTCACCTTTCTGCAGGCTTTAGCCACAGTGGCCATGGCCATGCCGCTGGAGAGGGCAGGGCACTCCTGCTGGAGACTGTGTGCAGGGTGCTATTGGCACGGAGGTGGGTGATGATAGGCCCATATCTGGGTGCCTTCTCTCTGCCCCTAGAGACTTATTATAAACAACAAAAGGTGCTCCTATTGCCTCTATCTCTCGAGCTATTTCAGGAGCCACAAACACAAACCAAATATTATAACAAAAGATTTTCCTATTGTTTTTATCACTTAAAGTTACAAGGGTTTTAGGAGCTTTGTGCCAAGAACAGTAGACAAAGATTAAAATACACAGTTCTTATTCTATCACAGTAAGTTTTTATCATGTGCAATCTTAAGAATCTTGTTTACTAAAGTGCTTCACAGCTTTGTTCCTTTTTTCTACCCATAAACATAACCATCTACAGAAAGTGTCAGAGAAAAATTAAAGTATAAATGTTTCAGCTGGAAAAACATCTAAAGATCTAGCCCACTCTGTTAAAATCATCTGTCCTGTGTGGACATCACTAATCATATTCAACTTTTCCACCGTCACTTGCAGCTCACAGGTTTAAATCTATAATAATACCTCAGATTTTGACTTTGGTTAAGTGTGCTATTTGATTACCTCTATGTAAAATATTTTTCTTTTTTCATCATTTATATTTTATTCTATTAGTAATTTTCTAAGCATGCTCTTAAAAGGGTGTTGGTTTCTTATACTTAATTACCATATTATATGCATGTATTTTATTAAATTTGTATTGAGATATTTATTTTAAATGGATTCTTTCTTTGGTATATCTTAGGACTGGCCTGTGATTCATTGTTGTATTCTATATTGTCTTAAAATATTTTAATTGATCAATTATTTTTATTGCTTTAAATGAGACTAAATGAACAAAATATTTTCTTTATGAAATACATATTTTCCATATTTACTTATAGAATTATAAGGAAACTATCAGAGCTGAAGATCTGAAAATCTTTATGCATAAATTTAAGTATTTGATTCTAGGTTTACAGATAGATGAAAAGAGAATAAACACACACATTCTTTGAGCGAGTAAGAAGCTGCTAACAATTTAATCTGGGTCTTTCTTCTATGTTCTTTCCATGAGACTATTCAATTAGTTGTTGCAGTAATAATTTACCACTCAGTGAAACACCAAATGTCAGCTATTTTTTTCCTAGAGAATTATAAAAACAAAACAAAACGAAAAACCTCTTTTCCCCTTGGATGCTGGTTGGAAGGTACTATGGATGCAGCACCTGGGGTGAACAAGGGTAATAGAGTTTATAAAAATTAATTTTCAGCAGCTATTCTCTAGTGATCAAAGATTGAATCATATGCAAGTATGGTTTTAATTTCCTCTTTTAAATGAAGAACAAGAAAAACTATAAATCACATATCCAATTCTGCCATAAATCTCATTTGTTTCATTGCTTGCTGACAGTCTAAAAGACATATTTTATTTCTCTCATTCCTTGTCCATATCAGGTTCATTATATTTTATTTTTTCAATAATAAGTAAGTGCAGGACATGCAAACTCTGAAGCCATTAGTAGTGATTTCTCTGCTAGCTCCTTCCCTGAAAGATTGACAGCAACAGGCAATCAGACACACTACTAATATTGGCTTGTCTACACATTGCATTTCAGTTTACATTCTGAAAGAGACAAGATACATGCACCGTGAAATGTGAGGGGAACCTCCAAGTTATATGTGGGTTCAATTGAAAAAAATAGTCTCCAACAACCTCTCCCCTTAGCAGATAGATTTTTTCCCATTTTAAAACCTCACAACTATCCGCATAAATTCTTTTCACCAATGCTTTGGAATGCCTTATATTCACCTATATAATTTACTGACAAACAGCTAAAATATATATGGAGATGTCCTAAACTTTTAGTTTTTTATTTTCTAGAAACCAAGATTTTCTATTAGGTTTCAGATACTAAGGGAAAGTATTTTGAGCCAAATTAGTGAGATATTTTCTTTTCTCTTGCAATCCTGCACTTCCTTTTTAAATTTTGCAGACTTACATATAATTTTTCTTCTTGATTTATATTTTAAAATGTTATGTATTTTTTGTGGATATATAGCTTTTGCTATGGAAATGGCTTTGCTTGCTGTAATAATATAATAGTAGATGAGGCAGTTAATTTTTTTCTTTCTTTCCAAAATAATGATTTTGTCCCACTTACATATTGATATGCTGAATTAGAAGTACGATCTTCAAAAATAATGAAAATGTTATATACGATGTCTTTAGTCTTTTGTGTTTAGATTATTTTACTGAGAAAAGTATGAGAAATTTGATCGTAATGTGGTACAAATTTGTATTTGTTGACTATAAATCTGAAAGTAAGGTTATGAGTCATCTTGAACCTGTGAATATATGTATTTTTGTGTTATATCCCCAAAAGTCATAGCTCATCAGTTTGTAGGCAGGAAAACAACTTTTAGAGAGGACTCATAGATTATAATTCTAATCTCAGCCTCTTTGCTGTTTTATTGTGTAAGTCATCTGGTTTATTAGCTTCTTTTTCCCTCAGGGAAAATGGTCCTTTCTCTCCAGTTACTCTCAAGGAAAATATTGAAGATCACTGACATTTGGTAAGAACAATTTATTTGGAAGGACACCAAACCAAGAGAAGAATTGCCTTGGCTAAATATTTAAATGTATTCCCTTATTAGGAATAGCTTAACAATAGTCATATTTCGGGCCTCTATTCTCTATATTATAAAATGGAGGATATAAAGTAGTTGGACTCTAAGTTTCTTTGAAATTATATTAAGCTATGATAAGAGCTTTTTTCCTCTCTAATTGTATGAGAAATGAGTTGAGGAAATTTTGAATGTATGTATAAGGTACAATATAAAGTTTATGATATTTTATAACAAAATATATGCTAGACAATGTTCTTGGCAACACACACATACCTAAATAGCTCATGTAACTCTGTAATTCCCTTCCTTGTTAGGTAACATTATATTCTGCATTTTACAGATGAGGAAACTTGAATCACAGAGAATCACACAAAAGAACTTGGCCAAGGTCTCACAGCCAATTAGTGTCAGAGTAAAGTTTAAAACAAACAGGCTGGTTGGCTACATAGCTTTTGCTCTTAAACTCCAAGCTATAATGTTAGTTTTTCTCTTTGAAATGGATAGTTCAATACCTTTTTAAGTGCAGTAAGTTATTGCATTGTTTGGAGATAACGAATTGACTACTTCTGGCTATGAACACAACTTCTATAACGGTATCTTTCCTTTAAAGAATACTTCCACAAGTCCCTTCTGATCATCATATCTTCTTCACAAATAAATGGCTTGCTTCTAATGACAGATCCAAGGCTAGTAGGCAGTTATCTGTGTATTTTTGTTTGTTGTAGATAATTCGTTTTAGTCATGAGAAGTAGTCTCTAATATTTGCTGTACTCTAATTTCCTGAACAATATGTTCTTTATTTTTACGTGTCTCCTTTAGAAGGCTTTCCTGGGGTCTCCTTTGATATTTTTATTCTTGTGAATTTTGCAATGCTTTTATGATGTTAGAGACTTGAGACCGAGTAAGAGAATCTGAGTTAATGACCTATTTACCTCAAAGGAGGAAACAATGACTTGAACAATGATGTTAATAATGAGAATGAAAAAGAATAAGAAGGATTTTTCTCTCCATAGAACAATATAGAGTGAAAGTATTTATTTTAATCTGGGAAACTCTGTTCTAGCAGAAGTATAGCGCATTGTAGAGAAAGAATACTGGAGTTAGGAGGAACAAGTCAGAGAATGGGGCAGTATCCCAGGTGACATACAATAGTGGGTTGTATTAATGCAACATCTATGGGAGTGGGAAAAATGAGTGAACTTGAGACATATTAAAGAAATGAACTTGCTAGAACTTTGAAATTGGCTGTGTTTTAGGGGGACAAGGGGGAAAACATTACCTATATTTTTAACTTCAGGATTAGGTGGATGGTAGGCAAATTACTTAACTTGTATGAGCCTCAATGTCTTTGGATAAGGAGACTTTGTGAAGTCTTCTTGCAGTTCTTACATATCTAGGCTAAAATAATAATTCATTCTCAGTGGCTCCTAATTAATAAACATGTCTCTTTAGTTGGTGTTTATGTACTTCTGCCTCTGTGCTAAGTACTCTATATTATTTCACTGCAATGTCCAGTATGCTCACAAAGTGTGCATCTCCACTTCATATCTGAAGGCACTGTTCCCCTCCGATAGGCCCCAGTGTCTGTTGTTCCCCTCTATGTTTCCACGTGTTCTCATCATTTAGCTCCCACTTATAAGTGAGCTTTAGCTCCCACTTATCATGTGGTATTTGGTTTTCCACAACAGATAATTTTTAAAAGAAAAACAAAATGGGGTGTTTGAGCTTGATGATAAGTCCTGGGTTATTGGGTCTATATTTATAGAGAAATATAGAGAAATTTCATAAATTTCTTTATTTATAAAATTCATATTTTTCCTTAATATTAATGCATTATTTGTGAATTATAGTAATCAATATGATTTTTTAAAATTTTTGTGGGCACATAGTAAGTGTATAGATGTATGGGGTACATGAGATGTTTTGATACAGGCATGCAATGTGAAATAAAGACATGTTGGAGAATGGGGTATCCATCTCCTCAAGCATTTATCCTTGAATTACAGACAATCCAATTACACTCTTTAAGTTATTTTAAGATAAAAAATTAAGTTATTATTGACTATAGTCACCTGTTTTGCTTTCAAATAGTAGGTCCTATTTATTCTTTGTAACTTTTTTTCTGTGTACTCTCACCTCTTCCCACCCTCCTATTACCCTTCCCAGTCTCTGGTAACCAACCTTCTATTCTCTATGTCCATAAGATCAATTGTTTTAATTTTTAGATCCCACAAGTAAGTGAGAACATGCAATGTTTGCTTTCCTGTGCCTGGCTTATTTCACTTAACGATTTCCAGTGCCATCCATGTTGTTGCAAATGACAGGATCTCATTCTTTCTAATGGCTGAATAGTACTCCATTGTATATATGTACCACATTTTCTTTATCCATTCATTTGTTGATGAACAATTAGCATAGTTTCTTTAAAGGATTTTCCCAAATACATATAAAGACATTTCATTCTGTGGCTTCCATTTGACTAAAAGGGTAAAGTGATCATAAGTTTATGAGACTTCCAAAAAATCTAACATGAACATTTAAGTCAGTGGAAATGCTTGCATGGTTCACGTCATCAAGATCTTAGATGAAACCTAAGCATCAGCATAGTTTCCAGACCACTATTTATGAATTTGTTTCTTCATTCATTTACTTAAGAAAAATTCATTCAGCACCAACTAAGTGTCATGCATTTTTCCAAGAACTGAGGATTTAACAACTAATCAATATTATAAAATAAAATAAACTAAAGTCTCAAATCTCTTGGACTTAGGTTTTAGTGGGGATGAGGAGTACTGACAATAAATGAATTAACTAGTTGGCTTGTTCATATAGTTTGGCTGTGTCCCCACCCAAAACCTCATCTTGAATTGTAATCCCTAAAATCCCCATAATCTCCACATGTGAAGGGTGGAATCAGGTGGAGGTAATTGGATCATGTGAGCAGTTTTCCCTAGCTGTCCTCATGATAGTGGATGAGTTCTCAAGAAATCTCACGGCTTTATAATCTGCTGGCATTTCCCCTACTTGCACTTCTTCTTGCTGCCGCCTCGTGAAGAAGTTGCTTTGCTTCCACTTCCCCTTCTGCCATAATTGTATGTTTCCTGAAGCCTCATCAGCCACGCTGAACTGTAAGTCAATTAAACCTCTTTTTATTGTAAATTACTCTGTATCCAGCAGTTCTTTATAGCTGTATGAAAACAGACTAATATACTTGTAATATAATGTTGGGTAGTATTAAGTGCTAAGAAGGAAACTATGCAGAGCAAGAGAATGAGAGTGATGTTTCCTGATCAAAGAAGTCTCCCTGTTTGGGGTAGACACCTGAAGATAGTGTTGTATCTTGTAAGGTTGTCATCACTAATATTTCTGTCATTTCAAAACCATGACATTTGCATTTTCTTATCATTGGCATGTTTGCCCTAACCAGACAATAAAATCTTCATGATCTTTTTATTGTTCTGTTGGCCTTGACCCTTCAAATTTCAACACTCTATCCTTCTACAATTTCATGATATTGATAAAAATATCCCTTTCTCTTGTCTCTTATGATTTGATTATTTTATTTTTCTCTCATAGTGTATTGTGTTTTCAGTCTAAGGTGAGTTCTGCAAAATATGGCCAAATTGCCTTTAAAAAAGAAAAAAAAGTCTTACTGGGACACACCCATAGTCATTTCTTTATGTATTATCATCAGTGGCTAATTTTGCACTCTAATGGCAGAGTTGAATTGTTGCAATGGAAACCACATAGTCCTCAAAGCCTGAAATAGTTATCATCTAGCCCTTCACACACGTACACACACAAACACATTGCTGACTTATGGTTGAAGTTACTACCTATTGGAATTAAAAGGTCATAAAAATGCAATATAAATTAGCCAAATTTTTATTGTCTTTTCTACTACTCTCTCTGTGCTTTTCTTACGCCATAATCTTTGGTTAACATTTATTCTCTCTAGTTCTTCAGCCTTCTAAACAAGAAATGCTATTAGATTTGCAACAGATTTTTTTGAGCTGCTTATTGATATACTCCACCCATTCCCTTTTAACCAGTGTTGCAGTTGTATTTGGGGGTAGCCAGATACCAGCTAAACAATTGCTATTGCAACCTGTCTTCAAAATAAAAGTGGTCCTGTAACTCAGTTTTGGCTATGGTGTAAAGGGGAATCTCACTGAGGTTTTTGAGAGAGGATTTTGCTTCCCTAAGGAAGATGCAGTAGTTGTCGCATCCTTCCAATTTCTTCTTGTTTTAGGTGAGAACATGATGCGTGGAGCTGAGCACCATCTGAGAACTGAAGACAAAAGAAAGCCAACAAAACCATAGGAAAGACAAAAGCATAGGAAAGCAGACAAATTAGAAAGGGTCTGGGACCTTGATGATTTCACTGAATACCTGAAACAATGCCAGAAATCATCTATCTCCAGACACCTTGCTACTTGAGAACAATATAACTCCATTTGTTTAAGCTACTATTACTGTGATGTTTCCATTACTAAAACCCAAGAACTTTCCCAGAAGATACAGCAAAAGGAAAGACAGCTGAAATCTCAAATGTGGAATTCTATATGACAAATCTTGGTTATATCAAGCACAATGTAGCTCATTTTGTGTAACCTAAGCTAGCACTATGTCTGTTAAACAGGAAGAACAATTGCAAGGGCATTGATATTTTCCAAGGAAGGTAGCTGTTTAGTCAAAATGCCTATGAAATATACAAACACACATGACAATCTTAAAATACGTAATATTATAAATTAAGAAAATCTAAAAGCTAGCATTCTATGTGACTGTTCATTTAAAGATGTTTCACCATTGCTTTGGTTGTATTAGAAATTTTGATTACATGGTCTTCCTCTTCTATAATAACTGAGATATTGGCCAAATAAAATAAAGTGTGCTTAGAATATCTAATGTAAACATTATATATAACTTTGTTCTTTAGACAGAAATCAGATAGTTTAAAACTGTGACAGCAATTTAAATGTTCATAAATGTACATTCAGAAAGTTTCTTTTAAAACAAGTTTCCAGTATTAGTTTGTTGATGACACCCTCTTTCTTTTGGGAAAAAACAATAAAAAACACAAAGAAAACTAACTCTGACAACAGAAACATACTTTAATTAGTTGACATCTGTTCATTTAGATTCAGTTAAGTGAAAAAAAGGATTATGTTTCTTCAGTGTCAGGCAAGTGAAACTGGAAAGATCACGTAGTATAATCTCTAAATGTTTCAACATATCTTGCAAAAATTTTATATGTCTTCTCTATGGTAGAAGTGATGACCTGGCCAGGCACGGTGGCTCACAGCATTTTGGGAGGCTGAAGTAAGAGAATCACCTTAGGTCAGGAGTTCGAGACCAGCTTGGCCAACATGGTGAAACCCCATCTCTACTAAAAATACAAAAATTAGCCAGGCATGGTGGTGGTGCCTGTAATCCCAGCTACTCGAGAGGCTGAGGCTGGAGAATAGCTTAAACTCAGGAGGTAGAGGTTGCAGTGAGCTGAGATTGTGCCATTTCACTCAAGCCTGGGAGACAAGAGCTAACTTGGTCTCAAAAAAGAGAAAAATAAAAAGTGATCACCTACAGCTAACAAGAAACATTCATCAATAGGATTGCATGTGTGAATCAATGTATGGTTTTTAGTAATACTTTTTTTGAGGACACAGAGTTAATTTTATTATAGAAATGTTTTATTAGTTATTTAATCTACGTTTTATTGAATTAAACAATATGAGAAACATCTACCTTAAGAAAAATCAATCTAAATAACGTTCTTACTCTGAAAAGAGAGTTTAAGATTGTAGGAAGTGTGTTGATTCGAAGGCAGACATTCCTAAGTCTGAAGCCCAGCTTGGCCCTTCATTTTATGTGTGACTTCAGGAAACAACCTAGGCTTTGACACTTCACTTCTCATCTTGTCCCTTTGCCCTATGTTATAAATTTATTGTAAGGATAAGGTGAGATAGCACATAAATAATGTCTAGCATCATCCCTAGACTAAGAGGCCTCCATGGTATTATTTTAAAGAGATAACAGCTCATAACCTGGGTCAAAAGAGAAGTCACCATTCACAAAGTACAGACTGAACATTCTGAGTGGGTAGAGAACAGAGCTTGTGGGGCAGAGAAAAGAGGAATGAAAAACATTGAATGTGAGCTTAGTGTTGAAGAAAGAATTTTATCTTAACATAGAGAGAGGCTTGGCTGTGTCTTCCATTTTCTTTTTAGGAAGCAATATGTTTCTGCTTCTCATACAGCTGAGATGTATGTCTTTTCAAGTATTAACTGCACATCAGCTTTGTTAATGTACTGAATCATTTGAGGTCTTCGCTATTATCCTTCATTATTTGCTGTCTTGCTCAATTTAACCTCATCCATCTGAAAGCTGGGAAATTGTGTTTAGATTCTTTTTCATTGTTGTTTGGGTTAAGCAGGCTTGAAAGCAGGGAATCCTTAATGACCCATCTTCATTATGTGAGGAAATTACATAACACAGTGTACCAGCTTTGCATTTAACCTTAAATTTTACTCCATTATTTAATCATTAACCTTATGTTTTATATGACTCCAGTTCTTAGGATGATCACTAAAGTCTCACTTCTGTATTATTGTGGGGTAAATTGAATTAAATTCAACAAAATTTCCCAAGTTTCAGTCTTAAGCCCAGATACTTTATATCTTCAGCTTTCTATCCCTACCCACTACCATGGTATCTGGCCCCAAATAGGCACTCAATAAATATTTTTTAAGGAATAAATGTTAGATGATAGGAAGGATGTCAACATGAATAAGATTTTGTTGATTCTGACACTCAACAATTTTAAAAATTATTATGAGAGCTAAATGAAACAAATCAGAATAATTCCAGTGTCTGATTATATAATTTGGGAGTTATGTGATTAGAAGGGTACGTGACAACTTGTTAGGAAAGAAGAACCAGGAGACTTAAAGCAGAAGGCAACATTAGAAAAGAAATATTCTTTTCTAATGTTTCAACATGTGATTGAAAAATGATACTCTGATGTCCACATGTATAATTCAGATACATTGCAATGTTTTTCTTCAAGGAAGGGACCATGTCTATTACATCTTCATCCTTCCCACATTATACAGATATTAAATAACCCCAGAGGCATGCAGTAAATAGTAAATAGATTGCATAGTTTTGTACATAACATAAAGACTGGCTTGATTGATAAAATTGATCAACTCCCATGGAAAAGTTGTGACTACCTAATTAAACTAATTTGTTGTTGTTTGTTGTCTTTTGATAGTCAGAAGAAATTTGCACAGAGGAAAATTTTGCCCAGTATTACTTAATATTCCAATATAAATTATCAAACAATTTTATAAAAGTTCAAAGAATCCTCACAACCAGCGTAAAGTAGGGTCTTTGTATTAGACAATAGGGTTTCAAATTCAGACCCATTACTTTATAGCTATGTAAGTCGATGTAGGTTATTTGACCTTTTTTAGCCTTCAGTTAAAGTAGTAATAATAACTTCTACCTCAATACTTGTGTGAAAATCAAATAAGATTAGGATTCATAAAGTACTTAGCAAACTTCAGAGCCTTAGTGCTTAAAAAACTAAGCTTCTTTTGTATCAGCTAAAATGTCTTGGTTTCCAACAATAGACATTTTAACCCAAATTAACTTAAAGAATGAAAAAAAAATTTCTTTATCACATCTAACAACAAAAAGCCAAAAGAACACATTTTACCTTAGGTCCCTCAGGGACTTGATAATGCCATTAGGGAACCAGATTCCTTTCTTTCTGCACTGACAATTCTCAGTGAATTGGTTCTGTATGCTGGCATATTAGCTCTGCTTACTCATGGCCCAATTTGGTTGTATCCATTCCAGACATCACATCTACACAGTAACCTCCAGAAAAAGAATGTGACTGTTTTTTCTTGTCTCTCATAATTTTGATAAATAAATATTTTTAAATAAGCATAATAGCATAATAGATGTGTTTTCTGTTTCTTTAGCCAAAACAACACATATATATGTCTCTAAGTCACTAGCAAGAGCATGGGAGTATTTTTATTAGGATGGACAAGTCATTTGGGGTGCAGTGGATTTTGAAGAATCAAAACACATCATTACTGTAAAGCATAAATTTCTAGTTTGGGTTTTTTTGTTTTATTTCAAATACCTCTTGGCATCCTCTCTTGAATAAATAACAATAAGTAAATAAAAAGGGGAAATTTTGCTAATGAAAGTATTCTTGAACAAATATGAAGCCTAATTATCTGTTTGTTTCTATCCAATGAAAGTACACTCAGTCAAGTCGACTTACTCAATGGAGAAAATGAATATTTCCCTTACCTTTGTAAACTTTCGGTAAGGAGTAACAGATAAAATATCAAATTGAATATTATAAGCAAGCATCAACAAATTATAGTTGATGAACTATATCTTTCCACTTTCAAATCTATTTTCTAAAAACCCGTGGACTTCCCTATGGCATATGAATTTTCTATAGGTTCTGCAACATATATGTATTTGAACTTTATGAAGTAGCATTCAGTTCCATGAAGTTGCATTTGACTGCAGATGAAATATGCATTTTGAATTGACCCCTAAAGGGACGTGACATAACTAGTAAGTCCTAGTAGTGACTTAGAAGCAGAAAGTCATGTGCCAAACATTTCCTCACATTGTATGTGCCCTTTCAGTCTTTTGTTAATCTGTAACATTATAAGAAAACTTTTCCACAAGAAAATACAAAGAAAATCATAATTTTGTAGAGGTATTATTATCTTAAACTATAATTTACAATAACTGTATGAAGAATTTGACATGTTATGAGGAAAAAGCAGTGTACAATAAGCAGGACTGCTTCTATTTAAATCTTAACACATTGGCCTATTTTTGCCAGATGTTTTTATTTTAGCATTTTTTTGTTCCACATAAATGACAATATTTTTTGAACTGTAAAAAGAATGAATAATTTATGAAAAAATAGCTTATGAAATATTACTTTTGGCATTTCTGTTTAGTGCCAAGATTTAGTGGTGCAGTGGGAAAGTTACAAATTATTAATGTGTTCATTTCATTAAATGACCAAAGGAATTTTCCTTTCCTTTTATAGATAAAATTTCTCCATTTCCAATTTTATCTTTACTTTTTTTCCCATGCATTGGCCCTCTATAAACTGCAAAACCCACCAAAAACAGCTAATGATATCATATCCCCCCAAATGTTTAAAATCTTGTAAGAAAAAGCTAAGCAGCAAAACTAAACAATTAAATTACTAGAATTGTGAACATGACACTTATTGGTAGGCTCTTGTATTTCCTAGTTGGCAGCATATGTTTGGGGGTTGTAAATTAATATTATAGCTCTTTCCAGCTCAGGATATGCTATGACATTTTGAGAACACCGAAGAAATGCTGGTTTAGAGATATTTGAATGGAATTGCAGTTAAAATAATTAGGCTATGCTGTAAGAAGAAGTAAATCTCAAGATGATGTTATTATGGGCCTATGCCATAGTGAATATGAAGATTATTAACCATCCATCGAACTTTCAGGTTACTACATCAAGAGAATCAATAGAATAATAATTATCTAGGATTTTATATTTGATTAGAAATATTTTTGAAAATTAAGAATTAACATTAAGGCACATTTTCAATAATATGTTTAGTCAACTCAGTCTAGGGTTATAGAGACTATTCATAATTTGCTTATTGTAGGGAAGTAGGAGATGACTATGATTTTGTAGGGAGACAGAAGATGGCAGTAAGATGTAACAATTAGAGGCATATTAATTTTTCCAAAAGAGGAGAGATCCAAGATGGCCGGTTAGGAGCAGCTCAGGATTCGGGCCAAGTGAAAACACAGAGGGTGAGTGGATGCCGCATTTCCAGATGGATTTTTACTGCCCACAGACCAGGAGATTCCCAGGCGGAGGAGCCCCATGGGTTGCCAGGGTGGCTGTTTTGGCCGGCACGGCTGTTTCGCCTGTGCACTGGCGCAGCAGTTCCCAGTGCAGAGTAAACGAGACTGTGTCCCATCTTAGCCAGCAAGGTGAGCTGAAACAGGGAGCCAGGCCAGGAGATTCCCGGGAAAAAAGCGCCATGAATCTCAGAGCCGTGGTTTCAGCCGGCACAGTGTCGCCACATGGGAAATCACACAGATCCCAGCGCCTATTCAACAGGCGACCAGGTCACCTTGTAGAGAGCCAACCGTTCAACTAAAAAACAAAAGGCTCTGAGGCAGGGAGCCAGGTGATCAGGCCCAGCTGGTCCCACCCCCACAAAAACAAAAACAAAAACAAAAACACAGCAATTGGAAACGCTCTGGGTTGAGACTTTCACAGCAAGCACAGCTGAACCCAGGATGGTCCAGCTCTGTGGGGGAGGGGCGTCCGTCATCAGGGAGGCACCCTACCACTACAGAGATAGTCCGCCATTCCTGGGGCAGCCTGCAGTTGCCAAGGCAACCCACCATTGCCAAGGCAACACGCCATTACAGAAAGAGTCTGTCATTACAGAGATGGGCGACCATTCCTGAGGCAGTTCTAACTACACCCATATAAACAGGACTGCAGGGAAGTTCACATGGCAGCTGGGCGGAGCCCACAGCAGCTCAGCGAAGCTTCTGCAGGCTGAGAGTGACTAGGCTGCCTCCTTGTGGGCAGGGCAGCCCTGAAGGAAAAAAAATAAGGCAGCAGCACAGCGGAAACTCATAAAGCCCTAACTCCCCAGGACAGAACACCTGGGAAAAAAAAGGGGTTTATGAGTTGTGCTGCTGCAGACTTAAACTTACCTGCCGAGGAGCTCTGAATGAACAACGGGGCTCACAGCTCAGCACTTGAGCTACTATAAAGAACAGACTGTTTCCTCAAGCAGTTCCCTGATCCCTGTATATTCAAAGAGTCACCTCATAAAGGAGAGCTCAGACTGACATTTGGCAGGTATCCTTCAGGGACAAAGCAGAAGAAACTGGTAGCAACCTTTACTGTTCGGCAGCTGCTGCAAGTGATCCCCAGGCAAGCAGGGCCTGGAGTGGACCACAGCAGTCCTACAGCAGAGAGGCCAGACAGTTAAAAGGAAAACTAAGAAACAGAAATAATTTCATCATCAACAAACAGGACGCCCACTCAGAGACCCAATCAGAAAGTCAACAACTACAAAGTCGACAGGTGGATAAATCCACAAAGATGGGAAGAAACCAGTGCAAAAAGGATGAAAAGACCTGAAAACAGAACACCTCTCCTCCTGCAAGGGAGCACAACTCCTCACCAGCAAGGGAACAAGACTGGATGGAGAATGAGTGTGATGAAATGACAGAATCAGCCTTCAGAAAGTGGGTAATAAGAAACTTCCATGAGCTAAAAGAACATGTTCTAACCCAATGCAAAGAAACTAAGAACCTTGAAAAAAGATTTGATGAAATGCTAACGAGAATGGACAACTTAGAGAGGAATATAAGTGAATTGATAGAGCTGAAAAACACAACACGAGAACTTCGCAAAGCATGCACAAGTTTCAACAGCTGAATTGACCAAGCAGAAGAAAGGATATCAGAGGTCAAAGATCAACTCAATGAAATAAAACGAGAAGGCAAGATTAGAGAAAACAGGGTAAAAAGGAATGAACAAAGTCAACAAGAAATATGGGACTATGTGAAAAGAACTAATCTATATTTGATAGGTGTACCTAAATGTGATGAAGAGAATGAATCCAAGCTGGAAAATACTCTTCAGGCTATTATTCAGGAAAACTTCCACAACCTAGCAAGGCAGGCCAATATTCAAGTCCAGGAAATACAGAGAACACCACAAAGATATTCCTCAAGAAGAGCAACTTGAAGGCACATAATCGTCAGATTCACCAGGATTGAAATGAAGGAGAAAATGCTAAGGGAAGCCAGAGAGAAAGGTCGGGTTACCCACAAAGGGAAGCCCATCAGACTCACAGCAGATCTCTCAGCAGAAACCCTACAAGCCAGAAGAGAGTGGGGGCCAATGTTCAACATCCTTAAAGAAAAGAACTTTCAACCCAGAATTTCCTATCCAGCCAAACTAAGCTTCATAAGTGAAGGAAAAATAAAATCCTTCGTGAACAAGCAAGTACTCAGAGATTTCATCATCACCAGATCAGCTTTACAAGAGCTCCTGAAAGAGGCACTACCCATAGAAAAGAACAACCAGTACCAGCCACTCCAAAAACATACCAAATGGTAAAGAGCATCAACACAATGAAGAATCTGCATCAACCAATGGGCAAAACAGCCAGCTAGCATCAAAATGGCAGTATCAAATTCACACATAACAATATTAACCCTAAATGTAAATGGACTAAATGCCCCAATCAAAAGACACAGACTGGCAAATTGGATAAAAAGCCAAAACCCATCAGTGTGCTGTGTCGAGGAAACCCATCTCACATGCAAGGATACACAAAGGCTCAAAATAAAGGGATAGAGGAAGATTTATCAAGCAAATGGAGAGCAAAAAAAAAAAAAAAGCCAGAGTTGCAATTCTCATCTCTGATAAAATAGACTTTAAAGCAATAAAGATCAAAAGAGACAAAGAAGGACATTACATAATGCTAAAAGGATCAATGCAACAAGAAGAGCTAACGATCCTAAATATATATGCACCTAATACAGGAGCACCCAGATACATAAGGCAAGTTCTTAATGACTTACAAAGAGACTTAGACTCCCACACAAAAATAGTGGGAGACTTTAACACACCACTGTCAGTATTAGACAGATCAATGAGACAGAAAATTAACAAAGATATCCAGAACTTGAACTCAGACCTGGACCAAGCAAACCTATAGACATTTACAGACCTCTGCACCCAAAATCCACAGAATATACATTCTTCTCAGCACCACATCACACCTACTCTAAAATTGACCCCATAATTGGAAGTAAATCACTCCTCAGCAAATGCAAAAGAACGGAAACCATAACAAACAGTCTCTCGGACCACAGTGCAATCAAGTTAGAACTCAGAATTCAGAAAGCAATCCAGAACCACACAGCTTCATGGAAACTGAACAACTTTCTCTTGAATGTTGACTGGATAAACAATAAAATGAAAGCAGAAATAAAGATGTTCTTTGAAACCAATGAGAATGAAGACACCACATACCAGAATCTCTGGGACACATTTAAAGCAGTCTCTAGAGGAAAATATATAGCAATAAGTGCCCAAATGAGAAGAAAGGAGAGATCTAAAATTGACACCCTATCGTCAAAATTGAAAGAGCTAGAGGAGCAAGATCAAGAAAACTCAAAACCTAGCAGAAGACAAGAAATAACTAAGATCAGAGCAGAACCGAAGGAGATAGAGACACAAAAAACCCTTCAAAAAATCAATAAATCCAGGAGCTGGTTTTTTGAAAAGATCAACAAAATAGACAGACTACTAGCCAGATTAATAAAAAAGAAAAGAGAGAATAACCAAATAGATGCAATAAAAAATGATAAAGGGGATATCACCACAGATTCCACAGAAATTCAAACCATCATTAGAGATTATTACAAACAACTCTATGCACATAAACTAGAAAACCTGGAAGAAATGGATAAATTCCTGGACAGTAGCCTCCTCCCAAGCCTAAACCAGGAAGAAGTCGAAATCCTGAATAGACCAATAACAAGGTCTGAAGTTGAGGCAGCAATTAAGAGCCTACCACCCAAAAAAAGCCCAGGTCCAGATGGGTTCACAGCCAAATGATACCAGAAATACAAAGAGGAACTGGTACCATTCCTTCTGAAACTATTCCCAATAATCCCAAAAGAGGGAATCCTTCCCAAATCATTTTATGAGACCAACATCATCCTGATACCAAAACCCAGCAGAGACTCAACAAGAAAAGAAAAATACAGGCCAATATCCATGATGAACATAGATGCAAAAATCTTCAATAAAATACTGGCAAGCAGATTGCAACAGCACATCAAAAAGCTTATCCACTGTGATCAAGTAGGATTCATCCTGGGGATGCAAGGCTGGTTCAACATACGCAAGTCTATAAATTAATTCACCACATAAACAGAACCAAAGACAAAAACCACATGATTATCTCAATTGATCAGAGAAGGCCTTCAACAAAATTAAACAGCCCTTTATGCTAAAAACCTTCAATAAACTAGGTATTGACGGAACGTATCTCAAAATAATAAAAGCTATTTATGACAAACCAACAGCCAATATCATACTAAATGGGCAAAAACTGGAAGCATTCCCTTTGAAATCTGGCAGTAGACAAGGATGCCCTCTCTCACCACTCCTATTCAATATAGTACTGGAAGTTCTAGCCAGAGCAATCAGGCAAGAAAAAGAAATAAAGGGTATTCAATTAGGAAAGGAGGAAGTCAAATTGTCTCTATTTGCAGATGACATGATTGTTTATCTACAAGACCCCATCTTCTCAGCCCAAAATCTCCTGAAACTGATAAGCAACTTCAGCAAAGTCTCAGGATACAAAATCAATGTGCAAAAATCACAAGCATTCATTCCTATACACCAATAACAGACTTAAAGAGATCCAAAATCAAGAATGAACTGCCATTCACAATTGCTACAAAGAGAATAAAATACCTAGGAATACAACTAACAAGGAATGTAAAGGACCTCTTCAAGGAGAACTACAAACCACTGCTCAATGAAATAAGAGAGGACACAAACAGATGGAGAAACATTCCATGTTCATGGTTAGGAAGAATCAATAACCTGAAAATGGCCATACTGCCCAAAGTAATTTACAGATTTAACACTAACCCCATCAAGCTACCAATGACCTTCTTCACAGAACTGGAAAAAACCACCCTAAACTTCATATGGAACCAAAAGAGAGCCCACATAGTCAAGTCAATCCTAAGTAAAAAGAACAAGGTGGGAGGCATCACACTACCGGACTTCAAACTATACTACAAGGCTACAGTAATCAAAACAGCATGGTACTGGTACCAAAACAGAGACATAGACCAATGGAACAGAAAAGAGTCCTCGGAGGCAACACAACATATCTACAACCATCCAATCTTTGACAAACTTGACAAAAACAAGCAATGGGGAAAGGATTCCCTGTTTAATAAGTGGTGTTGGGAAAACTGGCTAGCCATATGCAGAAAGCAGAAACTGGACCCCTTCCTGACACCTTACACTAAAATTAACTCCAGATGGATTAAAGACTTAAACATAAGACCTAACACCATGAAAACCCTAGAAGAAAACCTAGGCAAAACCATTCAGGACATAGGCATAGGCAAGGACTTCATGACCAAAACACCAAAAGCATTGGCAACAAAAGCCAAAATAGACAAATGGGACCTAATCAAACTCCACAGCTTCTGTATGGCAAAAGAAACAGTCATTAGAGTGAATCGGCAACCAACAGAATGGGAAAAAATTTTTGCAGCTGACCCATCTGACAAAGGGCTGATATCCAGAATTTACAAAGAACTAAAACAGATTTACAAGAAAAAAACAAACAAGCCCATTCAAAAGTGGTTGAAGGATATGAACAGATACTTTACAAAAGAAGACATACATGAGGCCAACAAACATATGAAAAAATGCTCATCATCACTGGTCATTAGCGAAATGCAAATCAAAACTTCATTGAGATACCATCTCACGCCAGTTAGAAGAGCGATCATTAAAAAATCTGGAGACAACGGATGCTGGAGAGGATGTGGAGAAATAGGAACACTTTTACATTGTTGGTGGGAGTGTAAATTAGTTCAACCATTGCGGAAGACAGTGTGGCGAATCCTAGGGGACCTAGAAATAGAAATTCCATTTGACCCAGCAATCCCATTACTGGGTATATATCCAAAGGATTATAAATCATTCTACTATAAGGACACATGCACACGAATGTTCACTGCAGCACAGTTTACAATAGCAAAGACCTGGAACCAACCCAAATGCCCATCAATGATAGACTGGACAGGGAAAATGTGGCACATATACACCATGGAATATTATGCAGCCATCAAAAACAATGAGTTCACGTCCTTTGTAGGGACATGGATGAACCTGGAAACCATTATTGTCAGCAAACTGACACAAGAACACAAAATCAAACACCGCATGATTTCACTCACAGATGGCTGTTGAACAATGAGAACACATGGACACAGGGAGGGGAGCACTATACACTAGGGTCTGTTGGGGGGAAATAGGGGAGGGACAGTGGGGGGTGGGGAGTTGAGGAGAGACAGCATGAGGAGAAATGCCATATATAGGTGAAGGGGAGGAAGGCAGCAAATCACACTGCCATGTATGCACCTATGCAACAATCTTGCATGTTCTTCACATGTACCCCAAAACCTAAAATGTAATTAAAAATAAGTAAGTAAATAAAATAATTTTTCCAAAACAAATCCCATAGGATGTCATTATCTTGGTGCCTCAAACATTCTTGTCAGTGTTTCATTGTTCTCAAAATTGGGTTGGCTGACTCATAATAATTAAACACCTAAGAGAAAGAACCATATAAAGCAAACCATTGGTAAATTCATTTCAAAGGGGACATTCCTTCTAATTGACCCAAATCATTCTATCTTTCATCCAGGGAATTCTCACCCAAGCTTATAGTTCAGGGAAATCTGGATTATTAATTGGAATGTTGCCTGGAGAGTGCAGAAACAAAGCAAAGAGAAGTGGTGGGCATGGCCAAGATGAGAAGGCACCACTCTAAGGCAACTGAAAGATGTGTTTTTTTCTTTGGACACTTGGCATGCACTTGTTCACCATGTGGCTCTTTGGAATGGCCTTCTTTAGTTCATTCAGTCACCATACTTTTTCATTCACAGTCTTTCTCCAACATAAATCATGAGTTTGCCACTTCCAAATTCAAATCACCATTTGGTATACAACTCTTTCATTTTGCCTTCAGTGGTGTGTTTGAATGTTCCCAACAGTTTTAAGTCACACATTTACAATCTCAAATTACTATTAAATTTGTCTGACCGTATTTAAAATCCCTGAAAATCACATGTATTTATTATTGATTGATTGATTGATTGATTGATACATCATTCTTGCCAGCAAGATCATCTTTTTTCTTGGATACCACAGATTTACTCCTTTTCCTTATTGTGTGTCTCAGTTTTCTATATCTAATTTCTAATAATTGTGCTGTTGATTATATTTAAGGTCTACTGTCTGATTACTAGTAACTTAAATATCACAACAACCCTGGTACTGATAGATCCAGAATCTGAAATTATGTTTATATGACCAAAAGGTTATGACTTACTAAAAAGGAAGTAAAAATATTGTTAAAATTATAATTATATTAAAAAATAGGAAGTAGTACATATGCCAAGGGTCAAATGAATCTTTCCTTCAACCAAATAATGGTTTTTATTTTATGAAAGAAAGATTCATTAGTCCTGGCAGTGGGGACTTGCAGGGAGGGAGAACATCAGGAAAAATATCTCATGGATGCTGGGCTTAATGCCTAGGTGATAGGATGATTGGTGCAGCAAACCACCATCACACTTGTTTACCTATGTAACAAACATGCACATCCTGCACATGTACTCCAAAACTTGAATGCTGAGGAGGGAAATAAAAGAAATATCAAAAAATAAAATGAAATGACCAAATAATGAATTCACAATGAAAGGGTCACTGGTTGATTCTTTCAGCTTTCAGCTGAAATCCCCAAATGCAAAGTAACTTTAAAGAACGGTGTACCCCAATGGGAATCCACAGAAATGAACAACACTGTCATCACAACAACAAATATAAATTGGACCTTCATTATCTCTCAATGATCTTTTCATCTATCTCTTACTAAATCCTCTTTTTTCTTATAACAATTCTATTTAAAACCTCCCATACTCTTTGAGCTCCTGGTTCTTTACTCTCCTTGTCTCATGGTTAACGGATGACCTTGCTTTTATTTATTATTCATATAAGAGCAAATGAACAGTAAAGGAATACGTAACTACTCACATTACACTTGGAACTTCTACAACAAATAAATTTTATCTCAGAGTTCTGAAGTAACGTAAAAGTAATATCACTGAACCAATGAAAGTACACTACTTATAAAATATGAAAAAGAGAAACAGTACATAAAACAGAAGGGAAAAGAATAATGATATTTTTTCGAAAATAAGTTGAAGATGGATTGCACAATATGAGAATTCCATTCCCAAAGTTTGGCAGAAATGATAATAGATATTTTAAATGTCTTATATTTGAATTTAAAAATTTATGTTTAAAAGTAAAATACTGGATTGCATTGGGTGGCACTGGATGCCATTATCTTTGGCAAGCTAACACAGGAATGGAAGAACAAATATCACATGTTCTCACTTATAAGTGAGAGCTAAATCATGAGGACACATGGACACATAGAAGGGAACAACACACACTGGGGCCTGTCACGGGGTAGAGGGTGGGAGGAGGTAGAGTTTCAGGAAAAGTAACTAGTGGGTGTTAGGCTTAATACACAGGTGTTGAGATAATCTGTATAACAAACCCCCATGACACAACTTTACTTAGATAACAAATCTGCATTTGTACCTCTGAAATTAAAGGTTTAAAAAATCAAAAAATTAAAATTAAAAAATATAAAACACAAATATGAAAAGTATATTAAAATGGGAAGCAATAAATAAATAAATAAAAACAAGGAAACCTCTACCTCACGATGATAGACTTATTCAGATTTGTTACGAACTGTTTGTCCACTTCTCTCCTTTGCCATCATTACTTCTGTGGAGTAGACTTTTTTCAAACCACTGACTTCAGGCTTCATATGGATTTGTTTTGGCCACATAAATATGACTGGTTTGAGCACGATGATCAAGCAAATGCTTTTATGAGCAGTGCAAGTTTTCGTTTTGTCAATCTTCTTGCCTTGTTGAAATGCATGTTGGAATGCATCATTGGAAACATGTTGCCCTCTTGTGTTCTTGCCCTCCACCACAGGAAACTTAAGAAGAAAGTGTTCTTTCAGAGGACATCTAAACCCAATCTGCACACTCAAGCCAAGCTCAAGGAAGACCAGTCAAGACCAGTGAAATCATGGGGCCTTTGGAATGCTTTGAGGTACAAAACTCAAGCTTTCCTTAATGTGAGTGAATATTTGTTGTAAGGTATTGAGATTTTGCATTTGTATTTATGCACATAATCTAGTAAATGTGTCAAAACTTGCAACACCCCAATCTCTCTATCCCCTTCACCAAGTAGGATGGGTAGAAAAGAATTGTCAAATATTTTAATGTGTTTTTATAAAGCAATGTTCTTATGTATGCCTTTATTCATAGTTGAGGTGATATTTTAAAATGTAATTTTCTAGCTTAACATTTTTATTTAATATTGCCTATGATAATATTATTTTATAAAGTGCATTTGTAGTGGGTGCATACTATTACATAATATGAAGTTCCAAATTTATTTATTAGAAATAAGCTTAAATGCCTATGTTGTTAGACCATTACATTGCTTTAAATTACGTGTTTCACTGGAATGAATCTCTTTGATCTTATATTTGTTTATGTTACAGACAATAAGGATATGAGAGTTTCCATATCCTTCAGATTCAGTCCATTTCAGGACTTAATTTATGAAAATAAATATATATTTTAAGACTGCTGATGAACATAGGTTTTGTAATCGAGAAATTTTGGAGTAATTTACCTTCCATACTGAACATATGAAACTTCATATTTTCTTGTATTCTCAATATCATAAAAAATTAAAATTTATGAACATTTCCTAATTGCATAGGCAAAAATGGAGTCTTGCTTTAATTAGGATTTAAATGCAATTTATTGAATTATAAGCATTAGAAGACAAACAATTGCTAATCAAGAGTCAGGCAATGATTATAGTGGATAAGTTACACCACATAAATTTATTTCATGCTAACATTGTTTCCTTCTGAGAGGAGCACCACAAAGATGGTATTTAAGAGACGTCTGGAGACATAATACAATATGTTAGTATTTGAATTGTTACAATGATTTGAGGGTATGATAGGCATTTGGTAGGTAGAGGACAGAAATGCCACATTGTTTTGCAGAGCATTGGATGGTCCTTCACAAAAGTGTCTGGTCCCAAATGCTAAACACAATTTCCTTGAGATTCATTAGAATATAGGATGTAATACTGGGTCAATGGCAACCTAAGTGATTTCTGCAAGACTGATGATAATGCTTTTCTCTTGGCCCCTCTCTCTTTTTCTCTATCTTCCTCTCATTCTCCAGACATGGACACACACACAAACACACACACACACACACACACATAAACACATGCAAATACTATAATTCATCTAATGACTTGAATAAGTATAGAAATACCATGTAGGTCAAATTCATCAGCAGAAAATATAAAAGTATGGCTAATGTTCTGACTGAAAAAACAGATTCCAAAAATGTAAAATATCAGAATGAAGGATCAAAGCCTACATCATTATGGACATTTATGGCACTCTTTCTTCTCTTATAGAACTGAATCCATTCTAACTTGTACCGATACCGTTTGTATTAATTTTTTCACCTAGACTCTGTGTGCCTTGAGAGCAGAACATGACTAGTCACCTCTGGAATGTGGTATAGTTTAGTTAATCCGTGTCTATTTAATAACATAGAGTAAGTGAATGAATATCATGAATGTCATCAATTTGCATCTATCCTCTATATAATCCCACTCACCTAGAAAATTGATGCTGGTAAAACGTACCAGTCAAAGTTTGGGCAGGAAAAAAAGAAACCACTCAAGTATTTTTAACAGGAAGGAATCTAAAGCAGAAATAGTCACTTGAAAACCCATGGAAAGTGCTATGTGAGCAATAGTCAGTGAGAAGTTATTAACATACAGAAAAATTAGGACACAAGGAATTTGAGTGCAGATGTTGCCAATAATCTCAGTTGCTGTCACCAGTGAAGCAGGTGATTTGAAGAGGTTTACTCAGAACCTGTTGAAAACTGTACCTCTGCCCTCTGCCCACATGTCTCCCAGATCCTGCTATAGGAGAATGTCAATGACTACTCCTTTCTTGTCGTGTTCTAAATCTCACATGAGTACCTCTTACAGCAGACCCAGAGCTTTACCCAATGAGCCAGAAAAATGGGAAAATAAAGTTTTAAAGGTTCAAGCCACTGTGATATAATGAGAATATAGGAAGGGTGAGGATGGGAGTGAGATGCCAGAGTCAATCTACCACACTAGACAGCATTTCCAAATTCTGGACATTTTCATTTTGCTCCTCGAAGCATAGTAGAACTGTACCATCTGTTCTATTTTTTTTTTCTCTTTCTGAATTACATTCACATTTCAAAAGCAGGACTATAAAATATATGTTCAGGATAGCATGCGGTTTTAGGGATATAGCTATGTGGAAGTATGACTCAGATGTGGAAGACATATCAGAGCCTAGCTCCAGAGGCCTCTAAATTCAGCAGCTTCAAGCATATGAGAGCCTATGTAAAACACTGTGGAATATCAGGTGGCTAGAAAAGGGACAAAGCCCAACAAACAAACATGAATTTGGGAGTGGATATCAAGGGCAAGAATGAATTAGCTGGAGTTGGGAGGAAGTCAAAAAGATTTATGAAGATGATGTTAAGGTGATAATTGGAAAAAATGAGAAACAGCATAAATGTGTGTGCTATGCGCAGGAGGAAAGGAATTTCAAGGTAAGAAGATGTCATGAGGAAAATGAAGGACATCTACTACGAAACTCAGAGATAATTTTGTTGGCTACAATAAAACAACTGCAGCTGTCCTTGATGATGAGTCACTCCTCCTGTGACACTGACACTCCAAGATTATAAGGGTTTGGTGTAGACTTATAACAATCTCTCTTTCATTTTTCAGTAATTCAGTGTTTTTTTATTTAAATTATCTTTAACGCACTTCTCGTTGACATACATCACTCCTCTCCTTAAAATGATTCCTAATTTACATCTTTAACATTAACATTCATTGTGTGTTAAATTGAATTTGTCATTAATTTAAAAAATCATCACATTACATCCTTAAGGACTCCATGAGTCATGATATAGTTTATGACTGTAAAGATGGGTGAGATGTCAATTTGTTCATAAAAATGACGTTTTTTACACCAATGGTTGGTGAACATTTTCTGTAAGGAGCCAAAAAGTATTTTAGGTTTATTGGCTAAATAAAGAGGTAAGTATTTTAAAGTATTTGTAAATTATCTTACAAATACTCTACTATGACAACGTGAAAGTAGCTGTAGGCAATATGTAAAAGTATAGGTGTGGATATATTCCAATAAAATACTTTTAATCGACAGTGAAATTTGATTTTCATATGCTGTTCCCATGTCACAAGGTATTATTCTTATATTGATTTACTTCAGATATTTAGAGAGAGTAAAATTTATTTTTAGCCCTCACACCATACAAAAACAGACCGTAGGCTGGATTTGGTCAGTAAGCCACAGTTTGCAAACTATGCTTTAAAAATATAGTATCCACCAGTCACATGTGGTTATAGACACTTAGAATGTAGCTGGTATGACTGAAGAACTTATTTATTTATTTAACTTTAAATGTCAAGAAAGAAAGATACTCAGTTTGGTCACTGTAAAATTTTAGGTATGTTTGGAAGAAGTTGAGTATGTAAATCTATGTTCTAAGTACCAATTTTATGAGATATAAATAGTAATTAAGTATTTCTAATTAGAGTTTAACACTAGAATTTAAATACACTTAAAATATATAAAATAGATACCAGGTTTTGAAGATTGGTATACAAAAGGTAAAATATGTTATCAATAATCTCTTATAATGAATACATGTTGAAATGATTTAAAAAAACAAATATATTGGTCTAAATAAGATATTATTAAAGATAATTGTATTTGTATATTTTCTCATTCTAATGTGGCTACTAGAAAATGTATAACTACATGTGTAGTTTACCTTGTTTTTTTCCTATTAACCACGTTACCCTAGACACATAGCTAGGTTACAGTCCAGGCCTTTCACAATTTGGCAGGACTATATGACTGGATTCAGGTCAAAGGAATGCTGGCAGTAGTGAAATAGAGCACTTCTAAGCATGGTCCATCAACATTACCAGGTTTTTTTTTTTTTCTTTTGCTTGCATGCCAACTAAATGCAGATCACTCAGAAGAAAACTAGGAGACCTTAGAGCATGCTGGCTTAGAAATATGAAAGGACCCCATGTCCTGCGAGACTGCTCAGGGCCCAACTGGCCTAGAGAACCACCCAACCCCATATACCTACTTTCAATTATAAGGTAAACAGGAAATAAACTTTTATGATGTAAGCCACTGAAATTTATATATTGCTTCTATATTAAATATTCCATCCTAATTCAATTAGCTTAAATGTATAATCCATGTAACCATGATAGAGTATAAGGAGTAAATTTATGCTTTGAACAACTGAATATTTGGACAAAATATCTCAAACAACCATTTTCAGACTTGGAAAACTGTAAGCATAGGACTATGATCTCAGAGATGGGAAACAGCAAATTGAATCCTGTGTTTCTATATTTGCATGAGCTTCCTGCCTGGATGAAGTTTTCAGACTACAAAGTAGAGATGCAGACAAGCTGAGCCAGGTGGTGTTTCTGAGTAAAGGAAACAGAAATCAAAATTTGGGAAGCCAAGGAAGCTGGAATTTGTAGGACAGAGTACTGCAGAAGAGAGTGATATGAAAAGATGGAGAGAGAGAGTCAGAGAGAAAGAGAGAGAGAGAGAGATCTCCAAAGAGTTATGAAAGTGCCTCCTCAACAATTTGACCAATATTGACCAGTGCGTATATGAAATGAAACTATCTGAGACCAGGGAGAGTACCACCTAAAAACAGCAAACAGAATGAATTCTGGTATTCACAATGAGAGTTCAAAAGAGCTGTCTCCATCAGCTGGCATAGAAAGGTGTAGTAATAAATAAGTTATTAAGTATAATTATCAGAAGAGTATTGCCATAGTCAGGCAAAACTAACTTAACTCTAGAACAAATGCTATCCTGGAGCAGTCTGAAAGCTTTGAGAAAAATTAAACTACTTATAAGAAACTGAACTGTACACTAAAACAAAATAAAACACTACCTAAAGAAATACAGACATCTCAAAACCAACAACTTAAAAGTTTTTATTACAGTATCCAATAAAAAATATCAGACATGTAAAGAAGTAGAAAAAGATTACCTGTAAGCAGAAAAGTAATGATCAATATGAAGTTTAGAACAAAGAATGTGTCCAACGATAAAGAGGAAGACATATAATGATACATGGCTCACTTCACTAAGAGGATCTAACAATTCTAAATGTGCTTGCTTCAAGCAACATGATAGAACTTGAAAGAAAAAAAGGAGAAATATACAGAATCTATAGGTATAATAATTGACAGAACAATTAGAAAATTCACGAAGACATCAAAGACTTGAACAAAACTATTAAATAATTTTATCTAATTAACATTTGTAATACACTCCACTCAATGACAACAGAATATGGATTCTTCTGAAGTGAACATGAAACATTCAATGAAATAGATCAAATTAAGGCCGTAACAAAAGTCTGAATATATTTAAAGGTATGAATCATGTAAGCTATGTTCCTGCCAAAAATGGAATCATAAGAAATCAACATGAGAAAGATATCTGGAAAATTATCCAATATTAGTAATTTAACAACATATTGTTAGCATGTGAGTTAAAGAAGAAATCCCAAAGATAATTGGAAAAAAAGTAAATTTTGAACTAAATGGAATTGAAAACATACATATGTGCGTTTTTGTCTAACAACACTAAAATACTACATAAAGGGATATTTCATTCATTAAAAGTTAATATTTAAAAAACTGAAATTTTTAATTTTTTATATTAAGAAAGTACAGAAATAAGAGTAAATCAAAACAAATAAGAAGAAAGGAAACAAGCAAGGAAAGAAGGAAACAAGTAAGTAAGGAAAAAATAAAGATAAAAATACAAATAAAAAATATACAAAATAGAAAAGCAATACAGAAAATCAGTGATCACAAGTAATGGTCTTCTGTAAGGGCTAATACTATAAACCTTCAAAAATATTAAGATATTTTCTAAGAAGAAAATATTTGTGAACTTGAGTTGGGTAAAATTTCTTAAATAAGTCACAAGAGCACTGAAAACTTTAAAAAATATTTGTTACATTGGACTTCATCAAAGTTAATAACATTTTGTTCTTTGAAAGATGTTGATAAAAAATAAAATGAAATGGGAAGCTGCAGACTAAGAGAAAGTATTTTTAAAGTATAAGTCTGATTAAACACATATTTCTATAATAAATAAAGAACTCTTATGACTTAATAAAAAGGACAACTCAATAAAAAATGATAAAAGGTTTTGAATATATGCTGCACCAAATAAAGTATCTGCTCTATCATAATTTAGTCACAGAACTAAAATTGCTAATACTAAAGATTAACTATAGAGAATATATTAAATATACAGGATAGTTAATCTTTAGTATTAGCCATTATACAATTTTAATACTAAAGATTAACTATGTCAACTGAAGTTGAGCCTGTGAAGCAACTTAGCCACTTTAAAAGTCAAGCAAAAAATTACCAAATCAAATGTTTTCATTTATGTATGTTTCTAGTAATGTCAAAATAATAGTGGCAGAAATCATATTGTAAATTAGTGTTAGCCATAGAACAGAGTTAAGGGGAGAATAATGGCTTCAGAATGGCATAGGATAACTTTTTTCATTGATGAGATTGTTTTCTACCATGATTATAGTGGTGGTTACTCTATGGAGTCAAAACTCAACATATTGTGAATTTTATTGCATGCAAATTATAACATAAAATTGATTTCTCATTCAAGTACTAACCAGCCCAACCATGCTTAGCTTTGGAGATCAGACAAGATCAGGTATGTTCAGGCATGGGCAAAGACTTCATGACTAAAACACCAAAAGCAATTGTAACAAAACCAAAATTGACAAATGGGATCTAGTTAAACTAAAGAGCTTCTGCACAGCACTATCATCAGAGTGAACAGGCAACCTACAGAATGGGAGAAAAATTTTGCAATCTATCCATCTGACGAAGGGCTAATATGCAGAATCTATAAGGAACTTAAACAAATTTATAAGAAAAAACAAACAACCCATCAAAAAGTGGGTAAAGGATATGAACAGACACTTCTCAAAAGAAGACAGTTATGCGGCCAACAAACATATGAAAAAAAGCTTATCATCACTGGTAATTAGAGAAATGTAAATCAAAACCATATTGAGGTACCGTACCACGCCAGTTAGAATGTCGATCATTAAAAAGTCAGGAAACAGATGCTGGAGAGGATGTGGAAAATAGGAACACTTTACACTGTTGGTGGGAGTACAAATTAGTTCAACCATTGTGGAAGACAGTGTGGTGATTCCTCAAGGATCTAGAACCAGAAATACCTTTTGTCCCAGCAATCCCATTATTGGGTATATACTGAAAGGATTATAAATCATTCTACTATAAAGACACATTTGCACCTATGTTTATTGCAGCACTATTTACAATATCAAAGACTTGGAACCAACCCAAATGCCCATCAATGATAGACTTGTTAAAGAAAATATGACACATATACACCATGGAATACTATGCAGCCATAAAAAATAATGAGTTCATGTCCTTTCCAGGGAAATGGATGAAGCTGGAAACTATCATTCTCAGCAAACTAACACAGGAACAGAAAACCAAACACTGCATGTTCTCACTTCAAAGTGGGAGTTGAACAATAAGAACACATGGACACGGGGAGGGAAACATCACATACCAGGGTCTTTCAGGGGGTGGGGGGCAAGGGAGGGAGAGTATTTGGAGAAATACCTAATGTAGATGATGGGTTGATGGGTGCAGCCAACTTCCAGGGCACATGTATACCTATGTAACAAATCTGTATGTTCTGTACATGTATTCCAGAAATTATAGTATAATTTTAAAAAGAATAAATACATAAATAAATATTTGTTGAATGAAAAAATTATTAGTTTGAAGTAATTAGGTAGGTAGAGAACTAAAGATGTAGAAACTTGAATTTAAAAGTGAGTTTTAGAGGGAATCAAATTGTTTTGCCCAATATCACTGGCAATTGCAACATCACATCACCAAGGCAGGATTTCTTGAGTGCAGTGCTTCCATAAAGAGATTAAGACTGATTCATTACAAGATGTAAAGTCTTTGTAAATGAATACTGTTATAACATTTGGAAAGTGTATTTGCATGAAAGCTCTGATTTGTTCCTAACATTTTATATAGATTGTTCTTTTTCTTCAAAAACATTTTTGAAGGATAGGACACAGATAAAACCTCTGTTATGGTTGGAAAAAGCATGGTAAACGGTTCAATATCACTGAGACATTTCTTGCTATCTTAGCCAAAATAAGAAATAAAGATACATAAGAAGATAAACTGTGCTAATAGAACCATAAATAAAACATTTTTAAAAAATAAAAAAGTACTAGTTTCAAAAATATTTCATTGATTTGATTTCATTATCTTATAAAATATACCTTTTCACTGCTCTCCATTTTATAATCTATAGTATTTAATTGTTTCTGTACAAGGTATCTTTTTCAGCATGGTATCTGTGTTTTGTAACAGACAAGAAGTTTCTTTTATTGGTGTTCTTTCTCATGTTACTTGAGAGAAAACAATGGGATTTAAAATCACTTAAATGATAAAATGATGCCAAAATTGATCAATTGGCTATTGGACTGCACTGTTGAAGATCAGGTAGCTGGTGGAGACAGCCTTTAATTATGTCCTCTCTGTTTTTTGGTTAAAGATTGTACTAACAAGACCCAGTCAGCCGTCTTAAAAGCATGCACGCAATAAAAAGTCTGGTATTCATAAAGTTGTTGCCTCATTTTATATCTCTCTTGATGAATGATAAAACAACTCTTCTTATTAAGGGAAATCATCTAAATAAAAGTTTGTGCACAGCCATTTTTTCAAAGTTTGACAGGTTGTATTACAAAGTCTTCCCTACACTCATGTGGTAAAAGAGTAATTAGTAATCTTTCTCTTGGAGAGTAGAAAAACTACAGGCCTTGACCAAAATTGAAGAGTTACAAAGGAAGGGTTTTACATTCTCTGGCTCTTAATTTTGTTACTTTTTCCACTGTGCCATGCTGTATCTTTCTTTAATTGATGGATAATGTGATTATTTTATAATGACTAAAATTCCATAGAGAAAGGCAATAGGCATAAAAAATATGGAGAAAGTAGTCAACGTCGATATTTTTTTCAGATTCTAGTCCTTGCAGTAATTCTAGGAGTAATAAGTGAATAGATTGTTTACGTCAATATTCTATGTATGTATTTAATGATCCCCATGAGAACTCTGTGGTGTATCTCGTTTCCTCTTTCACTTATATTGCCCAAATATCCTGTCTTCTGATCTCAGTCACAATTTGGGAAGATCTTTATCTAAAAACAAAGAAGGTACAAGTCTCAAAACTGATACTGTTTACCATCTTTCCTGTAGACAAACATCCCAATTTTTCTCCATAACACAAAGCTTCTTTTCCCTTCATGACAATTGCTCACTAGATAGCAGGGACAATGGTTTCACTGGGACTTTCACCTTTCTCTTGAAGCAGAACTCCCTTCCTTGGGATAACCTCTATCTTCTAGCAAATGGGCTTGGGGAAGTGGTAACTCTGTCTCTAGTTTCAGAAATGAGTGTGTGAGTTGGCTTTAAGCTAATCAGGTTACTCTCTTCTCCTAGTCTCAGTTATTGATCCGGAGAAGACCACATGGCAAAAGTTAATCCAGTCTAAGACAATTATGGCTATTTTTTTGGCATAAGTAGAAAAATGCTTCCTATCTTTTGGAGTTTAGAAAATAGAATATAGGCTCCACATTGCTGTCACTCTCATGTTATCTTGAGAAGAAAGCTGCCTGAAAATAGAGACACTCAGGAAATGAGGATCAAGTGATAGAAAAATGAGTGAGCACTGATGATGTCTGAGTTACTAAATTCAGCTGTCTCAGAAGCCAGAACCACTTTTTGTCTTTGCAATTATAGATTCCAACAAACCCCTCATTGTTTAAACCAAAATGAATTGGATTTTTACCTTTTACATCAGAAAAAGTCTGCAATAATACATTCATCAAACCTCTTCCACTTTGCATTTTTCCCAACTCACAAAACATAGATAGCCTTATTCCCTGACACTAACTCCAAAAAACACATATTATAATAACATTGAGATTCAAAATGCAAATGGAATCAGCATTTAACTTATTTTTTTGTATCCTACAAGTAGGGTCACTAGTTAGATACACGGAGAGTTTGGTAGCCAGAAGAGATGGGCAAAAGATTAATTTCTACATCCTAGGCCAGATTTCTTTGGTTCAAGTATAAATAGCTCTAGAAATTGAGTCTTATGACAAAGGTTGTTATCATTTGTTTTGTATTAGCTACGTTTTCCCACAGATTATCTATCTGATGGAACAACAGTTAAGTATCCTCAACGGGTGGCCATTGGGTTTAGTTTCTAATGCTTTTATGGGTTACATACAATTCTTTTGCTAACTACAGGATATTTTACTTAATCTATTTGATTAAGCAAGCCAGGAATTAAAATGAAAGATAATGTTTTCTAACTTCCTTTCTGATGAATAATAAATGTCACTAAGGAATTAGATAGTAGGAGGTAGTTGCCTGGGCCATCTGCTGCATATGGGAACAGAAGATATAAAACTTTAAATTAGGTATTGCTTCACAGAACCTAGAAGATGAAAGGGAATACACACTAAACTGGAAGATAATCATCAATTCTTATCAGTCAACGACAGGGTAGAAAAAAATAACTATCACTTCTTATTCCTGGTCAACATATTTTGTACTGAGTTGAATATGGAAAATCTATAATGAGCATGTCTCTTCTTCAGTTTGATGTATTTTCAGATCTCTACAAGTAAAATGTACAGGTTTTTAAAAATACACAACTGATGAACATCTAAGAAAAAAAAAAGACTTTTTTTTCCAACATATGTAACATACCAAAGAAACAGAATCTCATTTCCATGGCAACTATATAATAGGTCAAAGGAGAAAAATAGAACATTTATGGGTAAATACATTTACTTTAAAAATTATTCACTGAGTTTTGATCATTAACATTGCAGTTAATTTTAATGAAAAAAGGAATACTCTCAGTTCACTTTTTCTACATAATTATTCAAAAGGAAAATATCTATTTATATTCTGCAAATTTCTGCTGTTTTTATATGATTTCTGTTTGAACAAAATTTACAGGAAACAGATTTTTATGAGTTTCTTGTAAATACTAGAAAGGATGCTAGGAAAATAATTTATTGTGGTTGTTAGTAGTATAGCTTCTAAGTCAAGCAAAGAGATTAGACAAAAATTGTGTATATGATATTTGCACAAGTTACTTAATTTCCTTAGATCTCAATTTATTCCTCTTTAAAATGAATAAATATTATTACTTTCACTAAGTACAGAGAATAATATTAAATAAGAGATATCAATAAAATCCAGCAAATTATCTGAAAAAATGAAGAATATAGATACATCATAAACACATTAAGAACAGTCAGCTTCATTACTAATTAATGAATTAAAAACACATCTACCACCTTTCACTTGCTAAATTAAAAAATTTAAAAAGATGAAAAGTGTAGAAGAGAAGAATAATTCTCACATACTGTTGCTGGTTGTATAATTGAAACAAGATTTTAGGATAACATTTAGCATGTGCCTGACAAATTTTAAGATGCATCTACTCTTTTATCTATTTATTTCATGGTTAGAAATCGATCCTACTGAGACGCTAAGGGAAATTTACAGCCATGTATGTCAAACTATCTCTATTGCTATACTATTTGCAAAAGTAAAATACTGAACTAATTTAAATATCTGTAAGCAGATGAAGTGACAACTATACTGTGAAATACTACGCAGTCTTAAGATAAATGAAGTGAATGTGTGTGCAGTGATACTGAAAAATGTCCATAAAATACTGTTTTCATTTTAAAAGGTGGAATAAAACTTAAGTCACATGATCTTTTTAAAATCATGGATGCATGCTTGAAGAAATGTATTAGGTTTGATATGAAAATGTAACACTGCATTAGTTAGAATAATATTTTACAAACTATTCAGTCACATTTCTGGCACAAAACCAGGGTTAAATATTATTATTTTTCTAAGTATTTAATATTTTGAGTCAACATGCATAAATAGCTAATAGAACTGTGGTTGTCTAGAAATTAAAACTTAAAATGAAAACAAGAGCATCGAGATAAGGTTGCCATGGGGATCCTTCCAGAGTGTAAACTGCATTATTTTACAAAAGAATTTGAAGTGTTAAGACATGAATTTCCATATCTTCTTTCTGCTGCTATAGATTCAATAGCAAAAGCATTATAATGCATCTTTCTTCCCCCCTCCTCTTTTAGAAAACGGCTTTCATCAGCTTCTATATTCTAAATTCTTTGCTTTTTTTTGTTATTTATTTTAAATGAGGTTGGTTTGTGTGTATATGGTAGGAAGCTTAGAATTTAAAAGATACGGCTTGCAAATGCATCAGGTCAGATATGATGAAGATGGATAAGGATGGAAGTTGGCAAAGCCAGGGGAGAAGAGAATGTCTTAATCTTGGCAGGAAAAATTCACATTACCTCAAACTAGAAAGAAAAGTGGTGCAATTTTTATGGGGTAGTCACATGTTTCCCACTGGTATCAACATCCGAAGGAGACAAGACATCATCTGGGGATGGCTGCATGGCTGCTTTGAGACTGAACCATAGGTCCTGTGTGCACTGGATCTAGCTTTAACTAGAGTGAGTTAATGCATTGGAGAAATCTTCCAACAAACTAAGGTACAAGCACTTGGTAAATAAATTGTAGTGAAAACCAGAGACTTTTTCTTAATCTTTGCACTGTGTAAGTGCCATATATTTTGTAAAATGCTATGGGAAAACAGAGGAAGTTGCTCTGACCACCAATGATTAAACTGGATGACCTGCCAACCAAAGAATGGTGTTTAAGACAAATATAATTCAATTTATAAAAATAATGAAATATGATCTATCTAGCTATAAGTGCCACACACACCCATTTCCTGTTTCTAGCCTAAATAAGATCACATAATTTAACTTTTAGTAGGTGGTTAATAGATAAAAATTTAATTCTAATTACAGAGCTTTAGTATTTTAGAATTAGAAGTGATCATTCTGAAATTTCTTCTCTTTGATTGAAAGAACTATAAACTACGGTCCAGAGGTATTCTTGCTTTTCACAAGGACACATAATGGCTTTCAGGACTCTGAGACATGAAATGAAATACAGAATAAAGTTTCCAATCGGATTTGATGATAACTGGTCAAATTTGCCTGATCAGATGGTGATTTGTATTTATGATTTATACCAACTGTATGGCAAATACTGAGCATGAACTATCTGCACTGACTGTTCAAATGTGAAGTTGAGTGGATTACCATAGTTTGTGAGTTCTGCACATTTTTTGACTATTAAATTTATCATAAGCATCTCTAATGCATACACAAAATAACTCTTTTCTAACATCAAAAGAACAAAAAATAAGTGTTTACTACTTAATTTTCTGTGTATTGTTACTTTCTGGAAAAGTTTATAAGGTTTACAGGCTTTTCAATTACTTGAGTCCCATTTAAAAATGCATCAATCACTTACTAGTGTATATAGTTACAGAATGAAAAAGTTGTCAATAATACAACTAGGATGAAGAGCTAAAGTTCCTGAGAAATACAAGCAAAATATGGAAATATCTCACCAACTGAAGCAATAGGTACTTGTTAACTAGAGAAATGGAGAGTAATTGATAACAATACATTTTAAAATGTTCAAATTATTCTATTGTAGCTATTTTGAAATATGCAGTAGATTATTGGAAACTGTTGCCACCCTACTGATCTACCAACACTAAGTCTTACTTCTTTTATCTAACTCTTTCTTGCATAAAGAAAAGACAAATATTTGAGGTGATGGATTTCCCTATTACACTGATTTGATCATTGCAAGTTACATGAAAGTATTAAGTTATCATATGCACCTTGAAAATATGTACATCTGTTATCTATCAATTACAATTAGAAAAATACATTTAGCTTAGATGAATTAACTTGTCAAGTTTAAAATATGGGAAAAATAGCTCAATGGCAATTCAAATAAAAATGACCTAGGTTTGATTTGATGGAAACTCCATATATACTCAGTAGAACATGGATAAGCTAATGAAACTTTAGACAACATAAGTTAATGAACACTTGGAAAACATCATGTGAGTTAACAGTAGTGATATAGTATCAGTATACCATATCACTTCATTTATATAATAAAATATATTAATATTTTATCATATTTTAAATTGAGACACCCCCAAATAAAAACTAACTTGGTCTTAACTATAATCCAGAAAGTTGAATTTCTATAAAACTATGAAGAATATTTAAGTTCAGATGAGAGACCCATTGCTCCATCTTAAATCACAAAGAAAAATTTTGTTTTCTAAACCAGCAGTGATTTCGGTAGAAAAATAGAGAGAATAAGAGTGAGAAACCTGGCAATCTAACCCAAAATGGGGTCTAACAGTGACTATGAGGTTCTGAGTTAAAGTGCAAGTCAAAGTAAAATCAAACTTCTGTGTCAAAGTCAACTTTCCTGACTATTTCCTTTGTGACTAACATTTCAGCACAATAAAGGTAATCAGAAAAGAAAAACTGTATAACATTGCAGATAAACTAAGGTTAGACAGTCAGTAAATGCATAACCTGAAATATAGATATACATCTAATGAAGGGGATTTTAAAATAATATTCTACCCATTAACAGCAGACTCCTTCAATGAGGTAACCAAATCTTTGTATTTTCCAAAGAACGATAGGTACTTCCTTGTGTGTAGTGAGGATTTTACAAACATGTTTCAAAGAAATAAGATTTCGACTTATAGTTTGATAGACATTTCATGTTATGACCCTGAGAGGTAGTCCTGGGAGATATTATTACCAATATTTCTTTAAAAAGAAAGTCAAAGTTAAGAGACCTAAGGCAATTTACACAATTCTAAAAAGTATTTCTACAAATTTGAGGTAAATTTCTGTCTTCAGACTCCAGTTAAGAAAGCGCTCTTTCAGATTTTTAGAAGTTTTCTTCAGGGTTGAAAAATCAACCAAATAAAAGGGGTGGTTAATTCATGCAGGTGGTGTCATTAGCATATTTTGGAATCTTTTACTCTGGTTCAGATAAATTAAAATGTTTCCAGACTATTCTGCTCAGTGGTGTGTATTCTCAACATGAACAAAACAAATAGTGCAGTGCAGGTAAAAATTATAATATGGTAAGTTTAAGCCTAAGCTCATGTTTTGCCTTGCTCACCTGTAGTCTTGAGCAAATTGCTTAATGTCTATGAACCTCAATTTTCTTATGTCTGGAATGGTGACAATCACATTAAGTTTTAAAGTATCCAGTTTCAGGGCCTAACCCATAACAGTTTCAGATTCTCCTCAACTGTACATCCTGTCTCTGGAACTAATTTAGATAAGGAATTTACACTGATATTTCTTCAAGTTGTTTCATCAGCATTGATCTAACAAAGTAGCTGTACTTTAAATAGCTCTGCTGTATCTAGAGTTCCGTTCAAATTGCTATATCTGCAATTACAGACTTGCAGCAGTTCTTTGTAGTTATAATTTCTGGAATCTATCATCAATTGCATTTATCCTGTGTCTAAAATACTTTGAGAGGAATATCACTTGGAACCTTTTTTTTACTGGATTTATGATTAGATTAAAAAAGAGCAAATAAAGTAACCTGACAACAGAATGGATGATATGAAGGGTGAGTTGAGAAAAATCAATGAAGCTACAAAAGAAAAATATAAAGATATAAAGGAAACGTTATTGGGAAGAGGAAAATAAATTAAGTGTGTATTTCAACTCAAGTGACAGCATTTTGTAAATATTTATTTCTGAATATTTTAAATTTGTTATGGGTAGGTAGTTTACTAAAAAAGAAATTTATCTTTTCCCAAAATAATTAGCAAAATAAGACATCTGGTTTACTGAATCCACATGCATTAAGAAAAATAATATTGTGCATTTTTTTCTGTGCCAGGTATATTGTCTACACCTGAACATTATTTGTAATTGAGACATGTAATAAAATGTGGTCTATGGCTTACAGTTAGTCACAGAAACATACTGAAACAATTTAGTGACTTTTCTGGAGGCATTTCGGTATTCTTTCTTTCTTTCTTTCTTTTTTACTCCATCTACTCTATTTGAGGTGCTGTATGATACAATGAGGCACAAGGTTAAACAAGGGGGTCTTGAAACCCAGTTTGCCAAAAGTTGAGGGTGGACAGAGAAAGATACAGACAGGACAGAATTGAAATGTGATAGATACTCTGTGGTTGAGGGATGCCCAGTGAGCTACATGGATTCAGGCAGGAGGAAAAACAATTAATTTTGAGATAGGCTTTAAAGAAGAATATTTAAAATAGATATGGAAGGATACATATGAACTAATCAGATCTGATTTGAGAGTGGAAAGACATTGTTTCAAGCGGGGAGAAATTTACTGAAACATTTCATTACTTGCAGTCAGGATCACGGACATTGTCAAATAAAACTGCATCGACCCTGCATCATATGCTAAAAGCATTGTTTTGGAGATGACTGTCTCATATCAACTTGCCTTCTATTTACCTTTTTCTCTTCTTGGAAAATGTTTATTTATCATTCAGGAGACACCTTGCATTGCTTTGAGTTGAATAGACTCCATGATCCTGGCTACCAAACTGGATTAGGTATTCCTCCTCTGGTGTCTGATGAGAATTGTGTGCACCCTTCCATCACAGGAGGAAGAGAAAACAGGAGAAAAGAAGAGGAGTGGGGAGTTCCATCACAACACTTGTCAGGTTCAAAAGGCATAATAGATATTCATGTCTGTTGCCCCAATAGGCTGTGTGTTTCTTGTGGACAGTTCTCATCAAAGCGCCTGTCACATAGCAGGTGTTTCATAAAGATTGAATGAGTTAAATAATGAATGGGAAGAATATGGAGATTTTCAATTGTTTTGATTTTGTAGTAAGAATTGAATACATATTCAAGCAATGGTTCCCAGTTGCCAAGGAAATTGAAGACAAACTGCTTAGCTCAGCATTCCATAGCTCTGCAGTCTCTTATTATCTCATATTTCCATATCTGCTCCACTGATCTCACATAAGAACCTTATACAGCCCCCAAACCAGAGTCTTCCCTTGGACTTGCCATACCTTCCACTATCCTTTTTATCCTTTCCCTCTCTCCATTACACTATGAGTAGTAAGTGACTGACTATTTTGAAAGACATAGGTTCTAATCCTGGTTTATTCAGTAACCCCACTGAGACATTAGACAGGCCATTTGATCACTTTGAATAACATTTTATTACCATTAAGTAACTATGATCACTATAGGCTCTATCTTCTTCACCTCTATGTTGGCTCCTATAATCTTAGCTAAAATAGTCTCTGACAATCTTTTTCTGTGCTTTAATTATGTTTATAGCTTACATCTCTACTTAGAAACTAGAACAGTATCTGTTCTGTGTCTCTAGACACAGAGTATATGTTTAGAACATATTTGCTGAATAAATAAATGAATAAATAATTGATCTCATACTTACAGCATACTGTAACTGTGAAGTCACTGAGGCAAATCTCTGTGTAATACACCTTTGTGTCTCTCATGCTTAACTCTGAACCAAGCACATTATGGATCCTCCAGAAATATCTATTGTGTGGTGAATGCATAGATAATGCTTAAATGTTTCTCATTTAAACCTACAGTAGCCATAGCACAGAGGGAAGTCAAAACTTGTTTTTATTACTGTATTAAAATCATGAACTAAATGGAATTCTAAAAAAAGTATTCAGCATGTTATTGAATAATTTTATGTAATGTATACAAAGCATGTAATTAAGATAATACTATATGGCATTAGAAAAACAGACACAGAATCATATATTATCTATAAAGAAATTAGCATGCCCTGGACATTCATTATAATATATACATATATATGCATATTTAATAATAGGATTGATGACTTTACTAAATTGAATGAGAACAAAATTGGACTCTACCTCTAGAAAGCAATTTCTAGCAGTTCCTTTAGTGTGATAAGAAAATGAAAACACAGCTCACCATCTAGTAGAGGGTGGCTTTCCAGAACTATCACACACTATTTTCCTAAATATGTTCCAAAGTTCAACCAGATTATATTATCTTGTATTCTCTGAGGCCACATTCATACTTCTATATCTTTGCTGATGCAGTTACTTCACCCTTTGTCTTCACCTATACGCACCTTCAGAAACACATGTCTGTATAGCACCATTCAGATGCCTCCTTCTCTGGGGAGCTTTTCTTCATAAGATGATTGAACTCTTCCCCTTTGAATCCAGTAACATTCTGTGTACTCCAGTCTTATTTCACATACCTGATTCTATCTAGTTTAGCATGGCCATTGTGCACAGGTCTCATTGCTCATATTAGCTTACAGGACTCCTTTTTGCCTCCTAGTAGAGTGCCTTAAATACAAATGATATTCATATTGTGTCTACACACTAAGTTCTATTGTATTGAAATTGAATACCCTGTTTTCCCTGAGGGCTGATCTATTTAAGAGAAGAGTAATGGAGGCACTGAATTTCTAGGGTTTTCAAATGTCTGTGTTCATTTTATCCAAACAATCTCTCATTCTCATGATGACCAAAAAAAAGTTATTGGTCGTCAAAGTTAGGAGAAATGGGCTTGGGGGAGCCTCAGGATCGTCAGTTTGTAGTTCAGCTATTCCCTCACCCTTTGCTTCTCAATGCCTGAATATGCATGATTTCCATGTTCCAGGTGGCGTATAGGCTGGAAATCCCATTTGGGGTGTATTTCAGGACACAACCTCAGTAACTATAGTGATAGTGACATATAAAATTGGTGGTGGGACTATTTTTTCCAAATGAGCCAATGATGACCTCTCTGTGTTAGGCCACACATACTTCTGGAGGTAGAGACTCAAAAGCCCGCCAGAGCCAAAATCACATTTTTACACATCCAATTTTTAAAGAAATGGTGAAAACAAGAGGATTTTTAAAGATTTAGGACTTGCTTGCTAAATATATCCTGTAAAACGTCACCTTACATCTTCTGGACATTGATAAGATAGAGTCCTGTAGTTATAAAATCCCCAAGTTGCACTTGGGAGTTCTCTGACACAGACTCTCCTTTGAGCTGCTGGAGACATCACCTGGATATGCAAGCTTCTTTAGGATTCCCTTCTCTCCCAATAATTCCTTGCCTTCCTCCCATTAAGGATGGTTATTCCCCAGTCATAAGCCTCTGGATGGTTCATGCTGCAAGGGACTACCCCTCTCATTAACCCTGTGCAAAAACTTCCCAGTAAAGCTTGCTGAGTGTGGCTTCTTATTGTGGCCATATCTTTTTTCTAAGTCAGCCCCCACATCTCTCAAACATGCAACAGGCTAGCATCAAAACTTGTTTTTGGCAGGGAAAAAAAAGTAAGATAAATCTATTTATTCCTAGTGAGGAAATGGTTATCAATATTATGTTCATGGTTTAGCCTTAAAAATAAATGCATTTATGTTGTTACTCTATAAAAGAAAGGAAAACTCTGTCATTTCCCTTGTGTTCTCTGTGTGTGTGTGTGTGTGTGTGTGTGTGTGTGTGTGTGTGTGGGTGGGGGTGTATCCTTTACATATCCTTTCTTTTTTATGTTGCTTTGCTATATATATTTTTTTTAATTTTAACTCGCACTTTTGAACTCTTATCCTTTTCTCTTTTAAAGAGTCTCATGAGTTTTTCTTCTATGTGTTCTCTTGAGGAATAGAAAAATCTTGAGCAGGTATACGTTTATGTGACACATAAAGCTTAGTAAATAAGCACAGAGAAAGCGTGCTTCAGTGATACACGGAACACAAACACACACATCCTGGTCCACAAGTAACCCAGCAAGACAATCCACTGAGAGAGCTCTCTGGGACCCGCACATTAGCTGCAGAATCTTTAGCCTGGGAGGATTACAAGCTATGATTATTGGCCTCATTACCAGCTTTGTTTTTCTTTATTTAAACTACATCCTTGATAAAGAAAAGCAGGTTCACATAGACTTTCAGTCATCCTTTGCAGGCTCCAGGTCTGGTCATTTTAGCACCCCTCGGACACCACTGAACCCCTCCATGGTTCTCAATCACAATTAGGGTTAACAAGGCCTTGGCGTCCTGTCCTGGTGTGCTCCATTTCCCTAGCTGTGCTTGAATGATCTTCCCCACAGCCCCAGCACCCCCCAACCCACTGCATCAGGAAGGAAGCTCTAGACTTTCATCTGACCTGATTATGCAGGTATGTGTTTCCCAGGACAGCTGGCTGAGATTTCTGTGGCAGCTTGTCTCCCCCTGGCATGGATGCTGTCACCAAAAGGCACTTTTAAGCCTTGCTTTGCAACATCCTTCATAGCTCCTTACTAGACAAAACAAATCCTTGAGAGAAAAAGGGTCAGTGAAGGGGGGCCGGGGATGGAGGATCACAAAGGAAGAGAAGAGGAGGAACAGGAAGAGAGTGAGCAACAACTTCCCTTCTCTTCAAGGGTCCTGATTTAGCATCCCACTAACAATCTATTAAAGCACACATACAAGGGTTTGTGGAAGAAGGAAACCAACATTTACCAAGACCTTGATGTAAGAACTTAACTATATTGAATGCTTACTGTTGCCCTGGTAATGTACCAGATATTTAAGTCACTCATTAAATGCAAATGACAAATCTGATGATCACTCTTATTTTCCTTATTTTGCTGTGGAGTAAATGATACAAAGTTATACCACCTGGTTAGTAATGGCAGGGATTTAGATTGAGCTGCACCTGCAGCTCTCTGGTATCCCTATCCACACGTTTATTAAACTTAATAGAAATCTGAAATAGGTATTGCACCCTAGTTTTTAGATGAAGGCACTGAGACTTGCTGTTTATCCCCGTGTGTGTGTGTGTGTGTGTGTGTGTGTGTGTGTGTGTGTATTGCTTGTCGTGTATACCACAGTTCCTTCAGAGTGCTACATTCTACATTGCAAAGGAACTGTGGGGTAACTACTGAGGGACTGTGTTAGAGAAAACCGAGTCCACAAGGGGGGCGTGGTTTCAAAGGCAGGAATTTTCCAGCCCCAGGCCTCCATCCACCTCCGGATGCCGGACCATAAAGTTCTTTGTCTGACTTTCCTGGGCTAGGTAGAAATTCCAGGTTGTGTTTCTTTGTTCCAAAAAGCCCACCGATAGCTCTGGGGGGGAGGGGGCTCTGATTGTGGGCCAGGCAGCCAATCTGATATCAACGTCGAAGATCAATCACTCCAGCGGAAGTTTGAAAGAACTCCTCTCATTGGACGAGAACATGAATGGGGTGGGAATAACTCCAAGGTTAAAAACCCACTGTTCCTGGGCACGTAGGGGAAAACATCGGATTTGGCGAATAGGAAGCATCTTGGGACGCCCCTGCAGCTCTGTTCCAGTCACCAAGTTACACCTTTGGCAAGCAAGGGGAGGGAGCTGAGTCCCTGCGCCCTGCCCCTGCCCGGTCACACTACAAGCAGTAAAATAAAATCCTCCGAATGTAGAAAGTTGCTTAAAGACTGCTAGTAAGATGATGAGAAAGGTTTCATATACATACACGTCCAGCTCCAAAATGCTTTCACCTTCCAAGGCGAGTTGAAATTGATTCCTTAAAGTAGCCTAGACAAAGAACAAGACAATGTCTTTCAAGCAGGGTATTTCTGAGTGAAATTTTTGATGTTATTGATTTGCAATAATGCTAATCCAAAGTAGTCATCTTTGCTAGAATACTCCTAAGGTTACCATGAGCCTCTATCACAGAGATAAGTGACATATGCAATAAAAAAATGAATGGCAAGCTTGACTAGTAATGAAATCACTCATAATTTTACTGGTCATCAAACTACTGTATTTAGGGGAGCAAGTCAGCAAAGATGTGTAGTGGGACTAATCCTTGGGTTTTAAATTGCTCCTCTGGGTATTGGCTTTCTGGTCAGCAATTGGAGGAACTTCACCAAGTAACTACGGAAAGAAATCATGCTGCCTGGAGCCATGCCAGTGTGAGAATGAAGGGTGGAAAGGGAGTTAAGGCACCTACTGAATAAGCAGGAAAATTTTCTTAAAACCAGATTATCAGGTTAGCATATGGTCTTGTTATTGGGACATTTGATATACAGTTAATGAGGCCTGTTTTGGTTTATTACGGTCTTTTTGAATTACTATATCCTGTTGTATAGTTGACTTGTATGTGACTGAAATTTGACACTGCCCTTACCTGTCTAGTAGGATTTCTTCTTGTTTTTATTTTTCAATGGGTATATCTAATTCAGCATTTTAAAGGGGTTATTTGCAGAATTCTTTAAGAGTTGTTAACTCTGTCCTTTGTTCACCTATATTCATATCAATATCATAGCTATGACCACTTTGGATGATACTGAATTTTTAGCATACATACCTTTGTTTCCTACTAAGTGATAAAATGTGTAAGGGAAGAAGCTGTAGTATTATAATCTCTTATTATTTTTTAATTTTTAGATTTGATCAAAGTAAATTGTCAATAAATAATATGTAAGTAAGGGCTGGGTGCAGTGGCTCATGCCCATATTCCCAGCATTTTGGGAGGCCGAGGCTGGCAGATTACCTGAGGTCAGGAGTTTGAGACCAGCCTGACCAACATGGTGAAGCCCCCTCTCTACTAAAAATCCAAAAATTAGCCAGGTTAGTGGTGCATGCTGTAATCCCAGCTACTTAGGAGGCTGCGGCATGAGAATCGCTTGAACCCAGGAGGCAGAGGTTGCAGTGAGCCAAGATAGCACAACTGCACTCCAGCCTGGGCAACAGAGCAAGACTTCATCTCAAAAAATAATTAATAATAATAAGTAAGGAACAATTTATCTTGGCTTATTGATTATATTGTTTAAAGTTTGACAATTTGCAGAAGGGAGGAAGGAGGACGTTCTTGATATATTCGGCTTTCTGGCTGAATCCACTGTATGCTTCAGGGGACCATTTCTTATGGACTGCCTGAGTATGTTCCCTTCCTGCTATCTGACATTCAAGTGGGTGTGATCAATCTGAAGTATGAGAAGGAAAAAGGGTAATGACATCCTGAAAGTTATTACGTTGGTCTCCTTCCTGCTGTGTTACCACATTTGGATGTGTCCCCGTATCAGAAGTCACAGGTCTTGTCCACTAACCATCTCTATATCATTCTCTTGGTGGATCCTACAATCATCTCCTCCATATGTTACTTCCAACTCAAAGGCAGGAAAACACTTCTGTCGTCATCAGGCCCAGGGGTGCTGTATCAACCCAAGCTCTAGTCCCTAAACCTATCCACCCCCTTGTATATAATCCCTTTATTAAACTATCCTCTATTTTAATGACTACAGTTTAGTTATCTAGATTGGGAAAGCTATTTCTTGTTGACAAGATATTAAACTGTAAGACTTGACAATTATTTACAGAGTGCCCCCTGAATGACAGGTGTCTTGAAGTAACACAGAAACAAACAAAGAAAAGCTGAATCTGTAAAAATTAAAGCTGAAATTTGAAAACTTCAGGTCTTTAACTTGTGGCTTTTCCTACATGAACCCAAATAATAATTTCCATTTTTGTTCCTCTATTAGAAGGATATAATTTGATTTTTTACTGTGTTGGGCAAGTAACTAGATGTGGTTATACAAAAGCAGTCAAAAGTCTCAGTGACAGGAAATGGAAAAACTAAAGGGTGGTATGACTTAAAGCTGCTGCTACCACTGCCATCCACTTATAAGACCAGCTTTACATTTTTTTTAAGGACTTTATATTCTCTACACCAAATTGCACAATGGATTCAGTGTAAACAATGATTGAGGCAAGAATGATTGCTCTCTAAAATTTCAATTCAATTTTATAAAATTGTGTAATACATTTCTTTTTTTTCTCTCTCAAATGCCTTTATTGGATGCTTTCCAGTGGGTTGTAAGCACAAATGGAAGAGTGCAATTGAGCAGTGCTTGCTGAATTTGTACGATCTTTTATGAGAAACAAGTACAATGTTTGGGTTAAAAATGCATAGAAACTATGTGTTTTTTCATGTGAGGAAAAACCCTAATAGAAAAAGAAACAATGCAGTATGTGGCAATACATATTAGCTGCCTGTAAGATATGTTAAAGTTTTCCCTTTCAAAGACATGGAGAAAACACCCACTTACAGTAAAATAGACTGTGAGCTCACATTAATACCAGAGGAACTTGACTATTATCTATTTATGAGAGAAAAATGTATTGCTATTGGTACTATTTCTCCTATTTTTGTTTCCACGTATCTTATGTGTGGCTATTTTGACAATATAAAAATCTATGTTGTATACAGTGTTCTATCTTAATTTATATGTGAGACTGGGGGAGGATTTAATTTTCAGACTATAAGTATCTGGTTAAGTGATAAGAAATACATATTATTTTATTCCCCAATTACTTGCTATTTCTGATAGAAATGTTCCATTCATTTGATCATCATTAAATATTCAGAAAAAATCCAAATTCTATAAATTTTTGGAACACAAAAGTCAATAAAGTCAGCATACATCGAGTAAGTACTTTTTAATAGTATTTATTTGGAAAACACATTTTAGGGCCCACTGTATATCAAGTAATGCCCAACAAAAATGCAAAAACCAGATCCTAAAAATACTTTGATTCTAATTAAAAAACAGACATTTAACTAGATAATACTCTACGAAGAGCTACCTGCTGAATATCTATATAGTGGATTAGCTAAATTTAAATCACAAAAGTAAGAGCAACAATTATATTAGTCAAGACATCCTAAGTTGTACTTTACCACAATCAGCTCCCAACTCTATGTAACTTAATATGATCAAATTTTATTTCTCTCTCATTCTGTATGTCTAATACAGGCTGCAAGTTGCTGTAGTTATTATAGATACCCAGGGATCTCGCTAAGAAAGGCTCAAATACTGCCACATGCTTTAATAATCACTATAACAGGGGAAAAAATCATACCTAACCAATCACACACTGAATCTGAAAGTTTCTACCTGGAAGTGAAGCTTCCTCTTATTTTTTCTTAATCCAGACGAATCATAAAACCACACTTATCTTCAGAGGCAACGGGTAAGTCCAATATGTTTAGAATAATAGAACAATATGTTAACAGTCCTCATGATTAACACAATGTTAAATCTGAATGTGCAACTCAGAGAATATTCCATAAAGAAGGAATATTCTGTTTTAACTGTTAAAATAGAAGGAAGACTCACGCCTGTAATCCCAGCACTTTGGGAGGCTCAGGCGGGTGGATCACGAGGTCAAGAGATCGAGACCATCCTGGTCAACATGGTGAAACCCCGTCTCTACTAAAAATACAAAAAATTAGCTGGGCATGGTGGCGCGTGCCTGTAATCCCAGCTACTCAGGAGGCTGAGGTAGGAGAATTGCCTGAACCCAGGACTGAACCCAGGAGGCGGAGGTTGCGGTGAGCCGAGATCGCGCCATTGCACTCCAGCCTGGGTAACAAGAGCGAAACTCCGTCTCAAAAAAAAAAAAAAAAAAAAAAAAAAGGAAGCACTTTTTTCAGGCAGATTAGCTTTTTAAAGTAATTTTTGTACTGTGACTTGTTCTGAGTTATTTTAACATATTTTACTTAATAATTTGTGATAATATACGAGGATATGTTTTTATAATCACTGGCTAATATCTTTATATATAATATTCTTATTCTTACACATATGCTATGAATATAATGATTTAAATTTTTGAAAGCCTACAATATTTCACTAGTAGTTTAAAAATATGTATCTCTATCCTTTGTCACATACACACACTGATACATTCATAAGTCATTCATATACATTCATAAATGTGACCTGAATTATTATTTGAGAGGTTTTGGTTTTCTCCTATGCTAAATATTTACCCCAGTTGTTTATTCTATGTCATTTTCAAAGCACAACTATATGTTATAACTTTGATTTACTTATTAAAGAATGTTTATGAGTTTTTTGATGTTTCCATTTACTGGAAGCCATTTTTATTTAATTTTTTTAAAGAACAAAAGCGCAAAATATTTCTTTTACATAACAGAAAATCATGCTTTGCTATTGTTACATATAATTTGAACTAGGGAAGATTAATATCTTCTTCAAAATTCAAAAGTGATGTTGCTAGGGCATATTTGGAACCTAGGAAATTCAATTTACTGTCAATTTTAGAATAGTCATTACAAGGTAAATGTTCTATTTAAGATGATTCATCTGTGGAAGTAACAATGGCAGATACATATATATATATATGTATATATATACACACACACACACACATATAGTTTTAAATGGGTTTGTAGAAAGTTTAAAATATGACATCAGCAAGTTTAAAATATAACATTAGAAGAGTTTTCAAAGACTGTGGATTCATGAGAAAAATGTTATAGCCTTATTTCTGTTTTCCTTTGGAAAGTGATATTGGAACATGGAACTTTCAGTAATTTATTCAGTTTTCTTTAAAAAGCCATACTTTAATATTTTTGCCAACTATTCAAAACATGCTGCCAAAATCCTACCAGTATTTCCAAATGAATCAAGTTGATTTCCATCTTCAACTACAAATACAGCTTCCTTTCCTTTATGAAACTCCTACTTTTTACTTTATTGCTTACTCCAATACTTGCTCTCATTTCCTTCAACTACCTACTTCTCCTCTCTCCAGTCAGACTACAATTTCCAGCCTGAATGTCCAGATTTTATTTTTTTTTAAATTTTCAATCATATTTTCTGGGTTTACAATAATTTTTTCTATTGTGTTTCAATGAATGTTATGGCTTCTCTTTCAAATTATTGTTTTAAAGAAATCTGAAAGCCCTGGCTTCTTGATAAACATAGAAAATGCTCACTCAGTCCTTGAAATGCTCACGAAGAGGTACTATAGCAATTATGGTACAGATGAATGAATTGGGGTTCTGAGAATATTACCTATTATAATAAAAATAATTATAGTAGTTGTGTTTCTACATTTTAGGCACTGTGATTTGTCTGCTATAGAAATAACCTGATTTAATATACACAACAATCATAAGAGGTATGTATTATTATTCCCATTTGATAGAAAAAATGAAACTCAAACTTATTAAACAACTCCCATTCAAAATTCATACAAAGAGAATAAAATACATAGGAATACAGCTAACAAGGGAAGTAAAAGACCTCTTCAAGGAGAACTACAAACCACTGCTAAAGGGAATCAGAGAGGACACAAACAAATGGAAAAACATTCCATGCTCACAGATAGGAAGAATCATTATTGTGAAATGGCCATACTGCCCAAAGTAATGTATGTATAGATTCGATGCTATTCCCATTAAACTACCATTCACATTCTTCACAGAATTAGAACAAAAACTACTTTAAAATTCATGTGGAACAAAAAAAGAGCCCATATAGTCAAGACAATCTTAAGCAAAAAGAACAAAGATGGAGGCATCATACTCCCTGACTTCAAACTATATTACAAGGCTAAGATAACCAAAACAGCATGGCACTGGTAGAAGAACAGACACATAGACCAATGCAACAGAATAGAGATCACAGAAATAAGATCCCACAACTACAACCATCTAATCTTTGACAAACCTGACGAAAACAAGCAATGGAGAAATTGTTTCCTATTTAATAAATGATGCTGGGAGAACTGGCTAGCCATATGCAAAAAATTGAAACTGGACCTCTTCCTTATACCTTATACAAAAACTAACTCAAGCTGGATTATATACTTAAATATATAACCCCAAATTATAAAATCCCTAGAAGAAAATCTAGGCACTATCATTCAGGACATAGGCAGGCAAAGATTTCAAAACTAAAACAAAAAAATCAATTGCAACAAAAGCCAAAATTGACAAATGGGATCTAATCAAACTAAAGAGCTTCTGCATAGAAAAGGAAACTATTATCAGAGTGAACAGGAAACCTAGAGAATGAGAGAAAATTTTTGCAATCTATCCATTTGACAAAGGACTAATATCCATAATCTACAAGGAACTTATATAAATTTACAAGAAAAATACAAACAACCCCACTAAAAAGTGGGCTAAGGACATGAACAAAATCTTTTGAGAAAAATGGTGGCAACAAACATATGAAAAAAAGCTCAACACCACTGATCATTAGAGAAATGCAAATCAAAACCACAATGAGATACCATCTCACACCAGTCAGAATGGCAATTATTAAAAAGTTAAGAAACAACAGATGCTGACAAGGCTGTAGAGAAATAGGAACCCTTTTACACTGTTAGTGGGAATGTAAATTAGTTCAACCATTGTAGAAGACAGTGTGGTGATTCCTCAAAGATCTAGAACCAGAAATACCATTTGACCCAGCAATCCCATTACTGGGTATATACCAAAAGGAATGTAAATCATTCTATTATAAAATGTATGCATGTGTATGTTCACTGCAGCACTATTCACAATAGCAAAGACATGGAATTAACCCAAATGCCCATCAATGTAAGACTGGATAAAGAAAATGTGGTACATATATACTTGGAATACTATGCAGACATAGGAAGGAATACGATCATGTCCTTTGCGGGGATATGGATAGAGCTGGAAGCCATTACCTTCAGCAAACTAACACAGGAACAGAAAACCCAAGCACCACTTGTTCTCACTTGAAAGTGGGAGCTGAACGATGAGAACACATGGACACTTTGAGGGAAACAACACATACTGGGGCCTTCTGGGGAGGGGAGGAGTGGTGAAGGGAGGGAAAGCATGAGGAAAAATAACTAATGCATGCTGAGCTGAATACCTAGGTGATTGGGTGAAATGTGCAGCAAACCACCATGGCACATGTTTACCTATGTAACAAACCTGTACATCCTGCACATGTATCCCAGAACTTAAAACAAATAATAATAATAACTGGTTTACAGAGTCTGGGCTTTAAATCATTACTCTATAAAGTAGTCTTCCAAATGGTATTCACAGAATGATTCATAGAAAAATTACTGTGATCTTTATGAATTTTATGAATATTTGTGTTTTCACCCTAGCTCTCATATCAGGTTTGTACGTCTGAAGGGAAAATATTACTTGTAGTGTGTTAATGATGCTTAAGGTAAAGATAGGGTATTCACCACAAATCTAACAATTAGGACCATTACAATTTTTCTTTTGCTTTCAGCACATTGAGATGTGTCATACTAAAATTATCCTTAGATCAATAAATTTACAGAGTATTTTATTTTTAGTATTATTATATTTTAATAATCTACTTTGCCATAGGATAGAAAATGACTACAAAATGATATTTAGAAATGGTAAAAATTTTTTGCTTATCATCTCATGGCCACGAATTAGATTATCAATTCTGAAAATAAATTTCATTTATAAAGCATACATGCTTTAATTTGCTGAATTTGTGATGGCATTGTGTGAGACTAATTATATCCATATACTTTACTTGCACCCTTGCGTATCTTCCACTGTGGGTGGAATACATTCATCTAGTGCCATGATGTCTGTCTTGGTTTTGTGACATTTTTGCTTAATGAAATATTAATAAGTATGACGTGGACTTAAATGTGTGGGCATGACTTGCCTTGCCATCCTGAGTTCCTATGATCTGCTATAAAATGAACACGACATGAATAACTACTGATTAAAGATAAATAAAATAGAAAACACATGTAACAGAGTTAAGCCCAACCCACAATTTAAAGCCAAATTTAGATAGTCCTAAATTGGTCATAGCTGATAGACAAAATCTATACATATTTAAAATTGTTAAGCAGACAAACTAATACAGACATCAAGTAGTATTCAATGGTGTGCTGACTAGCAGGTATTTTTGAAAATACAAACATACTGTCTCTTTAAGACAAATGAGTAGCCACTTATTGAGACTGGTATTTTTTAATAGGTCTTAAAAAATGCACAAATATACTTTTCCAAGTTAGATTAGAGAATCCACTTCTTACTGATATCATCACTCTCATAGACATCAATTCAGAACTTGACAGTGTTTCTATAATTAATTCAGAATATTTGTTATTCACAAAACCCTTTTTCATTTTACTCCTGTGAGTTTTTGTCAGCTCCCACATGGTGAGCTTATAATCTTTTCCCCTGTAACTTCTTTGTAAGTTAAATAATTAATGTCTATAATTCAATTGTAAGTGCCCAATTATGGGGTCAAATTTCACTGATGCCATTGCTTTTGTCTTTTTCTCTGTTTTTATTAACTAGTTTCTTTCATTCCAACAATAATATTGGAAACATATATAACCTGTAGGTTGTGAGTAGAAGCTCTGTAATTAGAATGTTTGAATTCAACCCTAGTTATACAGTCTTGTTAAGCCTCAAATTCTTGTTCCTGCATGGGTTAAAATTAATACTCACCTTTACAGTTGTTGCCAGGGTTACATAAGTCAATATATTTTTTACCACAGTGGTTGGTGTATAGTAAGTGCTCAAAGAGTAGTGTGGAGATAGTCAGAAAGGGGGACCTGTAGTTATGAGACAGGATACCACCTCTTGGTATGGCATACAAGGACCATCACAGTAAGGTCCAAACCTACTGTGAGAAACACTACCAGATACACTGTGCCATCTTTAAGCACTAAGAATGCACCTCTCCTCCTTGCTTTAACATATGCTCTGTTTTTTTTTTTTCCTGTCTGTAATATCTTTGTTGGTCTTCTATTTCTATAGCATGCAAACTTCTCTTAAGATTCAACTCATAGAGTAACTCCCATGAGAAATCCTCTGTGATTCCTTTATGATACATTAGTGATTTGATCTTCCTTATTCCTACTTTTTACTGTAATTCTGAGTCTCTACATGAAACACCCAGATGATCATCAGCAAGAGTGTGTAAGGTTTTCGTACTCATCTCTATAATACTAATGCCTACGATCATGCTCCGTAACTGTTGAATGAACAAATGGATGAATGAACATAAAAATGAATAAAAGGCTGGGTGTAGTGACTCAACCCTGTAATCGCAGCACTTTGGGAGATCGAGGTGAGTGGATTACCTGAGGTCAGAAGTTCAAGACCAGCCTGGCCAACATGGCGAAATCCTGCCTCTACTAAAAATACAAAAGTTAGCCAGGCATGATGGTAGGCACCTGTAATCCCAGCTACTCAGTAGGCTGAGGCAGGAGAAATGCTTGAACATGGGAGGCAGATGTTGTGGTGAGCCAAGATAGCACCACTGCACTCCAGCCTGGGTGACAGAGTGAGACTCCGTCTCAAAAAAAGAAAAAAAGAAGAAAAGAATGATTTTTCACTTTCTGGGAAACAAATATTAACACTGTCAGAAGATTCTATACACATATATATTTCCTACCAGATTGAATAAACATATAACTGTCCATCTGTCCATAAATTTAACTTTTCATGTATTTAAATGCTAAGAGATCTGTGATTATCATAAAGATCTTTTCAAATATTCATTTATATAATGTTGCATTATAAATAAATTCATCAGTTACCCATAGTTATATAATTTTGTTATGTTAGATCTTGTCATTTTATTCAAAATTGCCCTGTCAATCTGTCACATTTGACATTTCAGGTAAATATTAAGAATTTAGACAGTTTCTGTGAATTTTGCTATTCTTTTTATGTTCTCTAAATTGGATATTCTCTATCCACATTTGAAGAGCACAGTTGGATGTCTTTACAAAGTCTCAAATAATTCTGATACTAATTTAACTGAAATAGACCATCTCCAGCATCTTGATTACTCTCAATATTTTTAATGCTCAATGAGGCATTCTTGACAATGGTTTAAAGCTTATAAAATTCAGAAATGAACATCTGCTATCCTCTTCATCTTTACTACATACGAAATTCAATTCTAGAAGAAAATCCAAAAACCCTCTAACATTAGTTGCCTCTCCATATTGTCTTTGTTTTCACTGATGTCTGTAATTTATATATGTTTGAAGAGTTTAGCTTTAATAATAATCTTGTCAGACTGGGTACTCACAGTGGCCAAGGAATTTTGTAGATACTTAAGATAAATTACTTGTTGAATGCTAAGCTGACATTAAAAGGTACCTATATTCATTGTATTTACCACATACAGATAGACGGATGGACAGGTACATAGATAAATAGATATAGAGCCTCAGATAAATTAATTTGCTTACAGTTGCATTTAATAAGAATCAAAACTTGGCTCTGAATTCAGTTCTAAAAGATTTCAAATGCCTTAATCTTTCCATGGTACCACATGGCCCTCTGTGCTGTTCTGAACTTAAAAGGTAGAACTTCATTGTTGAGTTGAAGTATTTAATAAAGCATTTCATAACCAAGACACTTTCAGCCATACACACACACACACACACACACACACACACACACACACACACACGAACTGATTTGGTTCCTCATTCCTCAAACTTGGCCAAGTTTTGATATGTAATTTTTATATGCTAGGCATAGAAAAGAAGACCAGGGGATAATTTCCCCCTGATGTTCTTTTGATATAAATAAGCAGGAAAAGCAAAAATATTTCAGTCTTTCTCTTATTAAACAAATGAACATCTGAGTGTCCTTCCCGAAATGAAGTCTTTGATGTAATTTTTATAGCTCTTAGCAGAGTTCTGTCCAAAGCACTCTTATAAGGGCATTATTACCAAGTGAACAAAAATGTAGAAGCTTGGTACAGTGGTTTAAATAGGATTCATGTCATCACTTAAGCATATGATGAGTGCAAGATGTGAAAACAAAAATGAAAAATTACACAGATATTAAGCAGAACGTTAATTTAAAAATCATATTACGTATATTAACTGACAAAGAAGGAAAGTTCCATCGTTTATAAAATAAATATTTAGTTCCCCTGTTATTTTACAGTATCCTGTACAGTTTCAATATAGCATTTGTCATGTTTAAGCATGCATTTTTTTGCTTAATGCTTGTTTTCCATAAGTAAAACTTATGCCTCCAGAACAAGAACTAAGTTTGTCATATATTCTCAATGCCAAGCACATAATAGGTGCTCAGTAAATATGTTTTGCTATAAATCAGTGAATGGATATATTGAGATAGTTTTACAATGGATATATTTAGATAGCTATCTAATATAGAAGAGCGAATGTCAAATATTATATTATCTTAGAGAATAATTTGAAGCTATTTTAAATTGAAATATAAAATAGTATAGTGGCAGACACTGGAGCCTGGATGCCTAGGTTCCAAATTCAGTTTTGTCATGTACTAGCTATATGACCTTGGACAAGTTCTTTCATATCTTGTTGCCCCAGTTTCCTCATTTAAGTTAAAAATAGTTACCTCAGAGCATTTTTGTCTTTTAGTAAGCACTTCATGATTTTCATCTCATATACAGTAAGCACAACATAAATGTTGCATCTTATTTTTAATTATGTATTATTTTATTGATTATTATGCTTTTTGTTTCACACTATGATCTTCAGGCATATTGAGAGGGTGAGATTTATAAAGATAATAATATGTAAGGGATTATTTCTAGTGCTTTTGTTAGCACTTTTCTGGCATGAAAATTTTTCCATATGGTGGTCACTTTTGCTCCAAGGTTGTTACCTATAATAATTAAGCAGATTGAGATAATACTTTTAGGGAAGAAAAGTAGGAATTGATATATTTTAATGAAAATATATAAACATTGCAGTCCAACAGAGCTACTTTCAAATTCCAGTTATGACAATGACTTTGAATGAGTAACATTCTGAATTTTTGTCTTCATTTATGAAATGAGATTTGCTTGAACTGCTCTTCAAAACTATGACCGGCAGAATCTTAGCAAAATTTTATCATAATTCCTACCAATAACTCAATGTATCTTCTTTGATTTTAATACTCTCACTCACCAACTAGTTCCCTCCCAAACAACCTGTACTTACATGTCCCTGTAACTGAAAACTTGTCCTTTGTTCTCAGGGTAATCAGTGTTAAGCAGTAGTGTTTTTAGTCCACTCTTGCATTGCTATAAAGAACTACCTGAGACTGGGTAATTTATAAAGAAAATAGGATTAATTGGCTCATGGTTCTGTACAAAAAGACTGTACAGGAAGCATGGCTGGGAGGTCTCAGGAAATGTACAATCATAGCAGAAGGCAGTGAAGGAGGCAAGCCTTACATGGCTGGACCAGGAGAAAGAGAGCAAAGGGGGAGGTGCTACACACTCTTAACCAGATCTCATGAGAATTCATTCATTATTTTGAAAAGAGCAAGGGGAAAATCTACCCGCGTGATCCAATCACCTCCCTCTAGGCCTTCTCCAACACTGGGGGTTACAATTTGACATGAGATTTGGGCAGGGACACAAATCCAAACCCTATCAAGCAGTAACTTGTAGTATAGTCCAGCAGCCATAGCACTGAAAGAAGCATACAAATCTTGAGTAAAAGTCCTAGCTCCTAAAGGAAACAATCAACAAAGTGAGAAGACAGTCCACAGAATAAGAGATAATACTTGCAAACTATCCATATAACAGAGATTAATAATCAGAATATATAAGGAGCTGAAATAACTCTATAGAAAAAAATAAACTGATTTAAAAATGAACAAAATATCTGAATAGACATTTCTCAAAAGAACATACACAAATGGCAAATAGGCATATGGAAAGGTGCTCAACATAATTGGTTATCAGAGAAATCCAAACCAAAACTACAGTTAGACACTATCTCACCCAGTTAAAATGGCTTTTATGCAAAAGACAGGCAATAACAAATGCTGGCGAGGATGTGGGGAAAGGGGAGCCTTTGTACACTGTTAGTACAGCCACTATGGAGAACAGCATGGAGTTTGTTTAAAAAACTCAAAATAGACCAACCATATGATCCAGCAATCAAACTGCTAGGAATATATCCAAAAGAAAAGAAATCAGTATTCAAAGAGATATCTGCACCCCTATGAATATTGAAGCACTGTTCACAAAAGCCAAGATTTGAATACAACCTAAGTGGTCATCAACAGATGAACGGATAAAGAAAATGTGGTACATATACACAATGGAGTACTACTCAGCCATAAAAAACAATGAGATCTTGTTTTGCTCAATAGCGTAAATACTACTGGAGAACATTATGTTAAGGCACAGAAAGACAAATTTTGCATGTTATCACTCATTTGTGGGAGCTAAAAGTTAAAACAATTGAGAAGGCTGGTTACCAGAGTCTGGGAAGCATAGGAGGTGGGAGGTGGGAAATGAGGATGGTTAATGGGTATGAAAATACAGTTAGATAGAATAAATAAGCTCTAGTATTTGATAGCACAACAGGATGGCTACAGACAGCAATAATTTGTTGAACCTTTTAGACTAACTGAGTGGGTACAATTGGAATGTTCATAACACAAAAAAATAATGAATGCTTGAGGTGCTGAAAACTCTATTTACCCTCATGTGATTATTACACATTGTACACCTGTATCAAAACAGTTTATATTCCCCTATAAATACATACACCTAATGTGTACTCATAATTTTTTTAAATAAAAATTTTTAAAGGGGAACAGGGAGTGCAATGTGTGGGACTGATAAATAAAGGCAAAGAGTATTTAGGTATTCATTGTACAATTTCAAATTTCTTTAAATACAAAATTTTCAAAATAAAAAGTTGCATACGAAACACCAAAAAATTTTATAATGTGAGTTAATTCTTAAAAATCTAGTTACTTTATACTTTCCATCATTGGGACTTGAGAAAAAGACTATATTTTTATGCTTTTGGGTAAACATCCTGGGCTTATAATTATGATGATAATTAAAAATATCAAGAACAAATAAGAAAAATGTGAGAAAATACTTTCAAATCTGTAATGTGCTATACAAATGCAATAGATTGGGTTATATTTGCTATGACACCCAGTGAGGCCAGTTCCATTGAAGTGGAATCCACCAAGCACCACTGGGGAATGTGACTGACCACTGTGCACCCTTAAATTGAAACCATAATTATTAGGTCTCCAAATACTGTGTAGTTTATTCATGATTCATTCTCCTCAAGTACCCTTGCTAATAAATCCACTGCAATACACCAATACAATCCACTTAATGCAGTTTATTTACCAAACTCACTGCTCATCCTCTGCATGAGACAGAGTTGCCCATTAGGAACATATGTTACATTTCAGACTTCACTGTCCTTATCAAGAAAAATTTTGTTGCCATCCTGCTTCCTGGTGAAAATTATAATTTTGTAATGATATCTGATTTTTTCCCAAACAAACGAACACAGACACCATAAGCACAAACAAATTAGTTTATATTTCAAGTGTACCAATTTTAACCATAAAGGATTGGTATATTTTTTGCTAGCGATGCCATAACAAAGTGCCACAGACTCAGTGACTTAAAAAACAGAAATTTATTTTTTCACATTCCTGGAGGCTAATTCCTGGAGAAATATGAGATTAAGCGTCAGAAGGGTGGGTTTCTTCCAAGGCTTCTCTTCTCACTTTGTAAATTGTTAAATCCTCCCGGTTCTTCACATGGCCACTCCTTTATGGGTCTGTGTTTTGAACTCTTCTTATAAAGATACCATAAGATTGGATTCAGTCCCATTCTCATTTGAACTTCATCACCTCTTTAAAGCCCCTGTCTCCAAATATAGTCACATTCCGAGGGATTGAAAAAAGCAGATGATGCTAAGGGAATTTTATTTGACATTTAGAAAATCATATCTATTTATTAAAATAAGTTTAACAAATATTTACTAAATATCAACTCAGAGCAGGGAATTACACTGTCCTGTGAGAAATTACAATGTAGAGACACATTTCAAATAAAATTGAGAATTCTGTAATTTTTTATTAATATGCATAACTACCTTGAGATATTATGCCCGTTAAAAAAAAGTAAACTGAAGTAAAAGAGGTTAAGTTAGAGCTATTAGACGGCAGTCCTGCTAATCGAGGCCAGAACTACTGAACTCCAAAGCCCATATTCTTTATTTTTTTCTTTTATATTGTCGTTTTGCTCTATTATGCTGGCTCTATAGTCATGTATGGAGAGGCTGGAATAATCAACAATAATTGATGAGTTTAAGGAATAAAATATTTATGAATGCATTGGTTCAGGATAAGCCTTAGCATATGAACTTAACACTCATACTCAATAAACACTGTGCACCTAAGCAATCCTAAACTGTGCAGCCTAGTGGCTCAAAATCTTCTCTCTCTGGGCCCAGAGTGATAGATGCTGGGTAATACGAATGTCTGGTGTGGTCTAGCAGACAGCATTAAAAGATGACTCCAACGTTTTCCAACAGTAGCAAGGAATTAAACAATATAGGCTGAGGTCAGTACAACAAGAAATGTAAGACTGGGAGGCTATGGTGAGATCATGAAGCAGGAGAGAATCTGGCTCATTGATACAGATGGAGAGAAACTCTTGGAAATGACCAAAAACCAAATCAGGGACAGAATTCAGTGGACATGAAATGCTACATCAAAAGATTTATGTAGTGGTTTTGAGGCCAGTGGCTCTAAACATTTATTTGCAAATAAAACATCAGTAATGCTGTGACTAATCCCAGAGTTATTTACTTTGCACCCCAGAAAATTCTGAGCCTGGACTTTTAGATATCACACATAGAGGCCCATGTCTATAAGTAGTGGGCAACCAGGAGACGCGGTGAGCAGTAGACAGTGGCCAAGTGAAAGATGAAGTACAGAAATGAGGACTGGGAAGCTGAGAGACCAACTAGATGATTTCAGTAGATGCAAAGATAGTTATAAATCCCAGATATTTCACATTTTAATACACAGATAGTATTCTTTTATTGAACTTAATGGAAGGAAAGTTGCTTGTTATTTTAAGCTAAGATTGAAACTGTGTTCAGTTCCAAATAATTACAGAAAGCATTTTAGTTCTCTGTAAGCATCTTGGTTGCTTATTGGATTGTTTTGTTTTTCCTTTAGCTTAAATCTAATGAGATAAGAAAGCCACTAAGAAAGGATTAGTGATCCCTGACCTGTTCCTCTAAGATGCTTTTACCACTAGTATTATGAATCAACTGATCTGTCTTAAGTAAAATAAACGACAGCCTTTACTTTGTTTAATCTGGCAGTCAGAGACACTAAGGTCTTTTTTAATGTTCCTGCCAAAGGTTCCATTGAGTTCATCGCAAATCCTTTCTTCTCTAGAAGGGGGACATGGCCTCCTTTTCTAGTTGTCTGCCTGTTACCGGGAGCAATTCCGGGAGAAAGTGAGGAGACTGACTGATGAGGCCATATATAAAATTATTCGCAAGTACAGTAGAGCCTCAATTAATCAGAATGTTGTTACAACGGAGGCTTCCAATGTAATAGATTTTCTTGTTAACAAAAGACTAATTCTATATATTTTTTGTTTCAATCTTTGTTTAAAGTCATGAGGCAAAAATAATTTCCATTCATGTCTACAACTGTCCTTTTAGAAGCAGTATCTACACAGTTTCACCCAGAGTGGATACTCAAAGCAAAACAGAAAAATGCAAGCTATTACTGAACCAGACTTCTCTCTTCACATATTCAATCTAGTGAATAATCTTTAATTTTACAGTAGAAAGAAAACTACTAGTCTCTCTCCTCTCTATATCTTCACAAGTACCTTTTGCTAAATATTTTTGTGACTAGAGAAATAATACATCTTTATTATTGAACATTTAGAAAATAAAGACAAGCGAAATTAAGAAATTAAAAATATCCATATTCTCACTAGAAAAGATAAACATTTTTAACTACTTTAAAATAAAATATTTATTTTTTTAAAGACATTTATTGTTTTTCGTGTGTATATATATGCAGCTATATGTGTGTATGCATATATACATATACACATGTATCTTTAGGGTCATATATTTAAGCAGAATACATATATGCATAAATCTGAGTACAAACAGGCAAATCTATATTCATACATAGATAGTTTATGGCATAAAAGTTATGTCCTTATACAACTTTTGCTTAGGACTGCAAGTTTTAGCCAGTAGGCTTTTATATGGATTATTGATTAGAAATAGCTTACCAACAACAACCTTTTATCAAACTGCATTTCATTAAACATAATTTATCCATTCACTCATTTACTTTTTATTCAAAATTTATTGACTCACTGCTCTGTCTAAAACTCTGTGGTCAGCATCATTGGAAATATACATATGCAAAGTGCACACTTCCAAATGCCAAACAGTTTATAAAGCAGTTTCTAGGCTTACGAAAGAGCTAGCTCTGTCTTTTGCACATAGCCTCCTAGCAGTGCCTGTGCAGCCTACTTAACTCATTTGCTGATAAGCCTTATGACCCTTCAGAATAGGATACAAATTCTCATGTACCAAGAAAAGATAATAAAAAATCTTCCACTTCCACTGTGTGGCCCAGATTCTTCTGGTGCTCTTTAAAAATGTTTTGCAACCATGCAAATAAGGAATGTCTCTAGAGCAAATTTTTCTCTTCACATGCCTTTTATTAGAGGACACCAGTTACAAGATGGCTGTATACATTAAGAAAGGAATTGAGTAGTTGGATAAGTTCTTGGGCCACCCAACAGCTCATACCCTTTGGGAGAAGAGAAAGGTCTTCATTCTTTGATTGATATTCCCATGGCCTGTGGAGCCTGGGGTTCAATGAAATTGATAGTCATTCTATTTTTATTTTTTATGCTGGCGAGAGCACTAAACATAACACTGACTTTTGTACAGTACTGTCATGATTAATGTACTAGTGTTCTAATTGATGTAAACTATTTTTAAAGCTATTAGGTTGTGCTGTTTCTGTTCAGTAAAATCTTTTTTGAAATGAAAATACCAGATTTCAATTTGAACCATTTTTAAAATTATTTTTTGTTTAGCTTAGAAAGTTGGTTCAATTTGGTTAATTCAGATTATTTGAGGGCTTATAAATTATATTGTTTCAATCTCATTTCTGGTTTATTTCTTAAACAGATATAACCAGATGGTCACTTTATCCTGATTTGTCTTTATAAATAATGTCATACTAAAGACAGAAATTGTCTGCTGAATTCTATAGTAAGAATGGTAAGACTTATCATTCATTCATTTATTAATTCATTTATTCAATGAATACATCATGTCTTCAGGTTCTTCATTGGATGCTGGATGTTAAACTAATTGAATAACATATGATCATTCAAAAATTATATAGGACAAAATATTTTGAATGAGTTATGCCTATGATGTCAAGAGAGTTTAAAATGTGGGTATATTATAAAGTCTATGGTTTCTGGGACTAATTTTGAAGAAAACAGGATACAGAAGGTATTGAGAATGAACTCAAATGCCATATTTGGGAGACATGGAGTAGTATACTATGGTTGATGTTAATACTGGGCAGGTTGAAGTGATGAAAGATTGTTAGAAAGACACCAAATCATTAAGGGTCTTATTTGCAAGTCACCCTATAAAAGTTCTATAGCAACCATGAATAACATCTTTCAAATATTTTCTGATTCAGAATTTTGGTTGTCCTAAGAACTTTTATAAATAAATATAATGGGATAGTAATAATTAACAATAATATGCTTCAAATTATGTTTTCCTACATTTTTTCTCATGCTCTCCTCTCATCCTGGAATGACTTGGCCTTTGATTTCTATGTGACATTTTTGCTTATCAAAAAATATTAATTTGAAGGTCATTGTTTTAAGAAACCTGTTGTTTTCTAAAGGAAAAAACCTCCTTAATATGGTTTGACTGTGTTTCCAGCCAAATCTATCTTGAATTATAGTTCCCATAATCCTCATGTATTATGGGAGGGACCCAGTAGGAGGTAATTGAGGGGGCTGTTACCTCCATCCCATTCCTGTGATAGTGAGTGAATTATCACAAAATCTGATGGTTTTATAAAAGTAGTACCCTCGTATATGCTTTCTTGCCTGCGGCCATGTAAGATGTGCCTGTGCTCCTCTTTTGCCTTTCACCATGATTGCGAGGCCTCCCCTGCCATATGGAACAGTGAGTCCATTAAACCTCCTTTTCTTTATGAATTACCCAGTGTTAGATATTTCTTCATAGCAATATGAAAATGGTATAATAAACTCCTATTCCCCCAGGCAGTCTCAGTTCTTCTTTATGTCCTTTAATACCACATTAAGACCCAATTCATTGCAATTATACTGACATTACATATGTCAGGTTTCTTCATCTGTCTATGAGATTTATTTGAAAGTGATTGTGACTAACTCATCTTTAAATGCCTTGTGTCCAGCTTATGGGGAAAAAAATGGAACAGAGAGTCAATCTGTGCTTGTTGAAATAATGAATGAGCTATAAGCCTTTCTAAAGAAAGATTTTTTTTTTTTTTTTGAGATGGAGTCTCATTCTGTCACCAGGCTGAGTACAATGGCACCAACTCAGCTCACTGCAACCTCCGGCTCCCTTGTTCAAGTGATTCTACTGCCTCAGCCTCCCGAGTAGCTGGGACTACAGTCACACGCCACTACGCTCAGCTAATTTTTGTATTTTTAAAGTAGAGGCGGGGTTTCACCATGTTGGCCAGGATGGTCTCCATCTCTTGACCTAGTGATTCACACACCTCGGCCTCCCAAAGTGCTGGGATTACAGGCGTGAGCCAGTGTGCCCGGCCTATACTCTTATACCTCCTTTCCCCTTTGCCATCAAAAACAACTTCAATTGGATTATTTCAAAATAAATTGTTTGCCTTGTTTTCACAGGGTTACTAAATAATACATGTATTTTGCCAAAAGTTTAAAAAATTCTAAAAAGCAAAGAAAAGAGAAAACATACCAGGATCTTACCACCTAGAGATAACCATTAGTAACATTTCAGAATAGCTGCTTACAAGTTTTTCAACTTTTACTATAAAAAGGTAGGTTTTTAAAATTTATTTTGTATTGTACATATTGTTTTGCAATCAGTTTAATTAAATATAATATATCATGAAAGTGTTCAATTTATTAAATGTTTTCCCTTGTTTTATTTTTAAAGTACTGTATGCTATTCCATCATCTTGGTTTGTCATAATGTATTAGTTATTTTCCTTTTAGGATATCTATATTTTCTTTTGTCTTTGAAGAGATTTGCACTGTCATAATAAATAATGTGAAGAAGATTCTTAGGCCTATATCTTTGATTGCACATATAACTACTTTTTAAAATGAGAGTTATGTAGAAATGAAATCAACAGGTAGAAGGAGTGCTAAAGTTGAACCCTTTCATATACTTCCAAATTGACAACTGGAAATGTTAAATAACTCGTACTGCCATCAACTATGTCAAACAACATGAATTGCCTTAAGCTGCTTTATATTATTACCATTTAAAAAAACTGTCAATATCAGTAATGAAATATGGCATATCATTTTAAAATTTGCATTTATCTAATGATAGAGAAGTTTAGTGATTTTTGTATTAAACATTATTCATTTTCTAATTTATAACTATGTAATATGGTTTGGCTCTCTGTTCCCACCGAAATCTCACCTTGAATTGTAATAATCCCGAAATGTCAATGGCAGGACCAGGTGGAGATAATTGAATCATGGGGGTGATTTCCCCCATACTGTTCTATTGATAGTGAGTGAGATCTCATGGTTTTATAAGGGGCTTCCCCCTTTGCTCGGCACTTGTCCCTCTGGGAAGAGGTGCCTTCCACCATGATTGTAAATTTCCTGAGGCCTCCCCAGCCATGCATAATGGAGTGAATTAAACCTCTTTTCTCTAGAGATTACCATCTCAGGTATTTCTTTATGGTAGCACCAGAGCAGATTAATACACTGTGTAATTAATTTGCAAATTTACAAATATTTTCTATCAATTATTTATTTGCCATAATTTCTATTTATTAAGAAGCTTGTAATATATTGCAAGCATATTCCCCTACTTACATTTTAATGTTTAGGTATTGGCTATTGGCTATAAGTCACAAAACAGTCAAACACTAGTAATGACAATGAGTATCCTTTTTTCCTCGAGTTTGACAATAATGTGAATATGGCATGACATAATTATATTAGTTTTCAATATTTTAAATTATTGATCTTCTTTTGAATGAGAAAATATAAATTTTTTCTTATTTTTGTAAATTTTATATTATTGAGGAATAGATGAGATGCTTCATCAAATACTTTATGCATTCAACTAGATATATTTTTTTCTTGTAACTGAAGTAATTAATTACATGGATTAATTACATAAATTGAGTACCTTGTACATCAGGATAATTTTAACTGTTTTCTAAATATTTCAAGGTAGTGAAGGACTCAATTAACTTGTATTTGTATTTAAAATAACAAATGAGTTTGCTCACTAGTTTTCTTTTATTAAGATTACTCTGTCATGTTTTGACTTCAGGGCTCATTGATTGAATAGGTTCTATGATTTTAACTAAGTTAATAATTCATAAGTTCGTTAAAAGTATTCCTTTTTAGAAATAGAACCATCAGCTATAGTTACTACCGTCTTATTTCAAGGCACTATCACATTTGCCTGTATTATTTCAGGAGCCTCTTAACCAGTGTCCTTGCATTCACTCTTATGAGCCCACATTCTGTTTTCCACACAGCAGCCAGTGACCCTTTCAAAACAGAAAACAAATCATATCAGTCTTTTGTTTAAAATCCTCCAAAGGCATGTCATCTCAGGGTAAAAGCCTAAACATTTTTACCATGAATTAATATTCTACAGCTTGTACTGTACAAAATGCTGGTCATTAATCAATTTATTAGATACACAAAAAGTATGAATGCAACATGGTTAAGAGGGGCTACATACTGCTTCTCACAGAATTACCTTTTGTTCTCCAACTCCAGATAGAACTTACTCGCTCCTTCTAGATTCTCAATTATTTCTATTCAGAGTCATCTAAATGTTACAGGGATGGGGATGGGGATGGGGATGTCATTGTAGGAAATGTGGTAGTCCATTCTATATAATAAAATGGAACAACAGAATCACAAAATATTATAAATATACACATATATTTTTGTGTATATCTGTATGTATATATGTGTGTACATGTATAATTTTTATGTGAATGTTTTTACACCCACATAAATCATAAAATATTATGTATGGGTATTTTATTCTGCAGTAATATAAACACGAAAATATTTTGCTTGATAGAAACTCAACCCAAATGATGCTATGCTTGAAATTCCATAGAATGTCCTATTTCCATTATATTAGATCCTCTCCCCAGGCATTATTTTATGTAATGATTCCTCTATAATTATTCACTTCATATGACTGTAAATCCCACCCGGATCAAATGCAACTTAGACATTAAAAATATTTTGCTTTCTGAATACATTTGGGAAAAAATAAGATATTAAAATGTTGTTTCAGGTACTTCTTCATTTCTTTATGCCTAAAGAGAATGTTAAAATATACTCAGCAATTCTTATTAAAATTGTTTCCTTCAGATTATAAAATAAAGGAATAGAACCCTAGACATTTAAAAAATGCTTGTTTTCATAGCAGGTTTTAATTAGCAAATTGCCTGAGAATTATAATATACAAAATTTTTGTTTTGGTCTTGGAAACTGCCTTAGAGAAAATGTTTAATTTTGAATTTTCATTTATATTTTTAATATTGTTTGGTAACACTACAAAATAAGGTTTACCAAATCTGTTCTACTACAAGTTATACACAGTACATAGATTTTTAGACTTGGTAAACAAAAGTATAAAATGTTTATTGCATGCACAATTTAGGGGAATATAGATAACACATTTGGGTAATTTAGTTCCTAAACTCCGTAAGAATGAAGGAAAAATAGGCTCTTCTTAGGCACATTTTCAACCAACTGGCTTAAATACATACCACATCTAAATATGTTTTATTTTTATACTGAAAAAAATGGCCAATTGTTTTTATATGATTTTATTGATATTTATTTACTTTTCTGAAAATATATAGGGCAAATTAGAGGCAGTAGATGTCTTCCTATTGGAATGGAAAAAAGAAGGGAAGGATGGTAGTGAGGAAGAAATAGACTATTTCTCAAATAATTAGGTCCTTATTTTTTAATAAACATTCTTCAAGGATCTATTATAGCCAAAGTGAGTTACAGTTTACTAAGGAAAATATACAGATAAAAAAACAACAGATTAATAAATTGCTTTAACGAATCTAGAAATAAGTGCAGAAACAAAAACAAAAAGAGCCCTGACATCTTTTTAAGTTTTAAATTATGTTTTAAAACTTTTATTGGTACATAGTAGGTGTATATATTTACTGGGCATATGGGATGTTTTGACACAGGCATGCAATGTAAAATAAGCACATCATGGAGAATGGGGTATCCATCCTCTCAAGCATTTATTGAGGGAATAGATACCTCATTCTCCATGATTGAGTTACACACAATCTAATTACACACTTTTAAGTTATTTTATAATACACAATTAAGTTCTCCTTGACTGTAGTCACCCTACTGCCTTGTCACACATATGCCACTTTCACATCCGGTGTGTTTAGATACGGAAATTAGAAAGGGAGGATGCTGTTTAGATTTTAGCCTGTTTGTGTAAGATCAAGAGGTCTTAAACAATACATGTTGAATAAATAATCCCAAAAATGATCAATAATAAGTTATGGCTTTAGCTGTGTTGTATTATGATAGTAGGGTCTATGACTTTAAATCCATCAATCCTGTCCCTTCCATGTTTGTTTTTAGCAATAATTTATTCTGAGTATAGCTTTGAAAGGATGACATTTTTCCATGTAGCAAAAGTTCATTGTATTGAGAAGGATTTCTAGGTACTTGTCTTGGATATATAAATACCACTTGGACTTGAACAAATCTCCTAATATTTTACAGCTACCATTTTCTTATTTGACAAATAAAGGTTAGTGTGGATATATGTTAGGGCACTGTAGCATTCTGTATTTCTCTTAATTAAACACGAAATAATGCAACATTACCCTTAGAATGCTTTTGAATACTCCTAATTATTAATGTAATTTTCAGCCCTGGTATTTCAACTCATTTTTATTATAACTTTCATCAGCATGTTTACAAATAAATATGAAAAGAAAATGTTTTTTCTCTTTTAAAATAAATTAGACCTCCTATCCAAGAACTAACCAGGCCCGACCCTGATTAGCTTCTGAGATCAGACGAGATTGGGCACGTTCAGGATGATATGGCCAGTGGAGAGGTTCGAGAAGGATAACATGGGGAGGTCTGGGAAGGATAACATGGGAAGAAATGCCAGATATAGGTGATAGGGAGATGGAGGCAGAAAACCACATTGGCATGTATGTACCTATGCAACAATCCTGCATGATCTGCACATGTACCCCAGAACCTAAACTACAGAAAAAAAAGAAAAAAAAATCCACACACACACACAAACACACACACACTACACACACACACACACACACACACAGAGAGTGAGAGAGAGATTAATCTATCATTAATCATGGCAATTACTTAAATTTATGTTAGGTAATGATATTATAGATACTCCTGTTTCTATAGGAAATTGTATACCCTGTTTACAATGTCCTGGTGAGAAGGAATTGGCATCACTGCATCATTACCTGGGGCTTCTCCTGTTTTGGAAATGAGTTTGGTAGACTAACAATGTATATTCACTTGATTTCTAGGACAACCTATGTACAATTTTCCCTCTGTCATTAGGACAGGTGCTCATGGTATGAAACTGGTGAATGTGTGGCCTATAAATGAACCTCATGAAAGGTTTCCAATTTGAAATAATTTCCTAAGCTTAGAAGGCAGTTTGAGTAGAGTAAAAAGGAAAAAGATACAAATATATAATATTATTTATAAATATATGATATTTACAACACACCATAATAATGTAATAGAACAAATGCATAGTGTAATTAAAATCACACCACTCAATCACCAGTTTAATAAACAAAGCATCTCTGCAGTTAGCCATATTTTTGAATGCAGTTTTTGTCGGAGAGGCAATAATTCATTTTAAAAGGCTAAATTAAACAACTAATTTATTAATAAGCATTTATTTTTTGGAGAAAGAGCAAGATATTGTATGTTTTTTTGTTTTGTGGATCAGTGGTGACACGCTTCAATTACCTTAAAGTTTCAGTTCAGTTTCATACATGTTTTAAATTCTTTAGTAATGACGCTGTCTTGTAAAGAGGAAAAATGATTCCAAACATGCTTACTTCTCAATTCTCATTTTACCAGCTAATGTATGCAGAGTTGTAGGTGTTCTCAGATCCAAAGGTTTTGTTTTTTTTTAATATAAATTTGATGTTTTACTTTGGAAATTTTTATAATTGTCAGAACCGGTAATGGTTGAAAGTGAGAACTCTTGAGTCAGACTACTGACTTCAAATCTTGACCTGACAATTTAACAAGTGTATGTTCATGGGAAGCTTACCGAATTTTCCCAGCGTGCAGTTTTCTTATCTGTAAGGAAACAATAATAGAACCTTGCTCAGAGTTTTCAGCAATTAAATGAGATAACACGTAAGAATTGCTTAGAATTCCTGGCATATAAACATTAGGTATTTTATTAAACAAGACCCATCTCATGGAGCATCAGCTACTTGCCAAGCACCATGCTAGAAGCTCAAGATACAATGGAGAGCAAAATAGTTCTTTATTTTTCTTTTTGTTTGGACAACTTTATTAATATAATTCATAAACCATAAAATTCACCATTTGAAATTATATAATTAAATGAGTTTTACACTATTCACAGAAATGGTCAACGGTAACTGATAACATTTTCTCCCTCTCAGCTTTACTGGAATAAAATTGGTATACCCAAACTGCATGTAATTAATATATAATTGTCATACCATTTGGTAAGCTTGGACATATGTCTATATTTGTGTTACCTTCACCACAATCAAGGTGACAAACGTACCCATCATCTCTAAAAGTTTTGTGGTGTCACTCTGCTTTTCATTGGTTTGTTTGTATGAACACTTAACATGAAATCTACCCTCTCAGCTATTTTTAAGTGCATGATACTTCACTGTTTACTATGGGAATTATGTTGTTCAGCAGATATCTAGAAGTTATAAAACTTTAACTTTATACCCATTGACTACTAACTCCTCATATTTCCCTCCGTCTACTCCCTGGTAACCACCATTCTATTGTCTACCTCTATAAGTAATATGATAAGAAAATATTTTTCCTTTATTAAAAAAATATAGACCTAACCCCAATCTATCATTAATCATGGCAATTACTTAAATTATATTAGGTAAGATATTGCAGATACTCCTGTTTCTATAGAAAATTGTATACCTTGTTTACAATGTCCTGGTGACTATTTTATTATTTTTATTTTATTTTATTATTATTATTTTTGAGATAGACTAATGCTGTATCACCCAGGCTGGAGTGCAATGGCTTGATCTCAGCTCACTGAAACCTCTGCCTCCCGGATTCAAGCAATTCTCCTGCCTCAGCCTTCCAAGTAGCTGTGACTACAGATGTCTGACACCACACCTGACCTATTATTTTGTATTTTTGGTGGAGACAGGGTTTCATCATGTTGACCAGGCTGGATTCGATCTCTTGACCTCAAATGATCCATCTGCCTTGGCCTCCCAAACTGCTAGGATTACATGCAAGAGACGCCCTGCCCGGCCAGTGTGACTATTTTAGATTCCATATTTGTCCTTCTGTGACTAACTTATTTCACTTAACAACGTCTTTCAGATTCATCCATTTTGTTGTGAATGGTAGGATTTCTGTCTTAAGGCTGAATAATATTTTATTGTATGTTTATATCATATTTCTTTCTTCATTTGTCAGTGAACATTTGAGTTTATCTTGGCTATTTTATTTAATGCTACAGTGGACATGGAAGTGCAGATATGTCTTTGAGATTCTAATTTCAGTTCTTTTGAACACATACCCAGAAGTGGGATTAGAATTGCTGGGTCATATGGTAGTTCTATTTTTAATTTTTGAGGAACTTTCATACTGGTTTCCATAGAGACTGCCCCATTTTACATTCCTGCCACAAGTGTACAAAGGTTCCCCTTTTCTCCACATAGGCACCAACAACTGTTACCTTTTTTGTTTGTTTGTTTTTATAATAGCCATCCTAAGAGTTTTGTGATACTTTTTTATGGTTTTTATTTGCATTCCTTGATGGCTGGAAGTTTTGAGCATCTTTTCATATACCTGTTGGACGTTTGTATGTCTTTTTAGAGTAATGCTTATCCAAGTCCTTTGCCCATCTTATAATTGGGTTATTTGTTTTTTGCCATTGAGTTTATAAGAAAAGCACTTCTAAAGAATGCCTGCAGAAAGAGATGTGGAGAGTGGAGAGAGAGAAAACTATAATAACAATATATCTGTATTTCACAAGGTGTAGTGTAAACCATGTTTATAGTCCTACCGCTTAATACTGTGATTGTTTTTATTTAAACATTATTGTGTTATTTCAGATATAGAAAGTCTTTTTAGAAAGACTTAGAAACTTGAACCAAATTAACTTGATGCTGTTTGCCTCTGGGAAACTGGGGAACATTACTTCCACATTAACAATATCTTTTTAAGGTAAGTAATAAAAGTTGAATTAGTGAACACTAGATGGCGGCATTTAAGAAAAATTAAATCAGTAAGCTACTGCGTCACTAAAAAAAATCACAGATGTCTCTTTCACAACAATGACTTGTTTTTCTCGTTTGTTTGTTTCGTTTACTATTTGAAATAAGATTTTAGAAGTCAGGAGAAAAAGTTAAACAGGTGGGAAGGTAATGAAATGTATTTCTTTTGTTTTACAGGGAGGACTCATTGAACACATGACTCCTGAATGCTCAGATCTGTGTTTGAGTTGTTCAGCTAATCCTAGGAGAGTGATTGAAGGTCCACATGTAGTATAAAAGGACCAATGGTTAGGTAGGTGTTTGCTAAGAGGAAACATTTTTGAAAGAAATTTGTTCTGAGTGTAATGCCAGGCATTTAGGCACCAATGATTCCAGAAATGGTTGTGCTGGTTTCTTTTTTCTTTCTTCTCTCTTTCTTTCTTTCTTCTTTCTTTTCTTTCTTTCTCTTTCCTCCCTTCTTTCCTTCTTTCTTTTTCTTTCTTTCTCTTCCTTTCCCTCCCTCTTTTCCTCCCTCCTTTCTTTCTTTCATTCGTTCATTCGTTCTTACATACAATAACAGGTATTATTAGGGAAGCTCCAAGTAGAAGCTGCTTAGGGAAGCTCCAAGTAGAAGGAAAAAAACTACATATATCGCCTCACTGTACCTTTCTACAGTCTAATGAAGTAGGTATATTTTTGGTCCTGTTTTGTAGATGAGGATTTGGAATTTTAGGTCTATGAACTTGTGAAAGCTTATACCATTTTAAACGAGGGAGTTGAGTTTCAAATTTCAAGTCCAAATTATTCAGAGTCTAGACTAAGATTTTAACCATTTCACAGATTTTAACTACTTGATTGCTGTAAAATGCACAATTTTGAGACATAGTCATAGCATCAAGCTTAAGTTAAACGTGACTTGGAAATGGATTGAACTGCAGATAGGAACCAAACTCCTTACCAAAAAAAAAAAAAAAAGAAAAGAAAACTTTTGGATTCCTGATCCACAGAAAATATTTGACTCCTTTGATTTTGTTATATCAGAAAATTCAACTAAAATTAATTTTATTTGTAGTTATCTTAACTGCTGTTTTGGATACACTCAGTTATTCATGTAAATTAATCTCTAAAATAATGCAGAAAAACATTATACACTTAAAAGTAAACAACTGATGACGTTCAAATAGAAAATAAACAAATTATTCTTTTTAATATAGATACAAGTCACATGGTTTGGATTGTATGTAAATTATAGAAAAACATATAGTTTTTATATTTTCAAAGTGTCTATAACATCTAAAATTTACAAAATGCATATTTTGAGGCCTAACGTCAAAAAGATGTGCTTTTTAAGAATGAGAGTATATAACAACTCAACTGTACACCTTTATGTAACTACATTAATATTCTATTGTAGGGAAACTACTATAAAACTCAAATCCTTATAAAATTGTGAGAAAAAATGCTAATTGTCAACTGTTATTTTGGGGTGGGAGATAAAGCAAAGGAAGGAAGCAATCTTATTTCTTTATTTAATTAGAACTTTTTCAGATTCCTGATGATTTGTCATTTAAAATTTGGGAAATAAAAGTAGATGTTTGTTACATGAAATTACAATATCAACCTGCTGGACAAATTAAAAATATATTTTATCATGAATTGATGTAGACAATCTGAAGATTATGGAAGACAAAATGTTATTAAAATACACATACTGTTACCACCCATAGATAAGCTTTGTTCATATGTAGTATATTCTTTTTCAGTGTTTTCTTGATGTGTTAACTGTGAATGTAGAAAACACAGATGTACAGTTCCATAAACACAAACACACACACACATCAGATGCACACCCATATGTCTGAACAGTGGAATAACTTAGAATATAAAACTTTAGGTTTGATTGTCTTTTTTAAAAAAAATCAACATTTTCTTATATGCATGTCCCGTAGCACGTAAAAACTCCTTGATAAACTACATAATGTGACATTATATTCATTTAACAAAATGTATTTAAACTTTCCCATACTGCTGTACAGTCAGGTTATTTTATGTTATTCATTGTAATAAATAATAGAAGTGAACAAATGTATATATAATTTTCAAATGTTTTCAGTATTTCTTACTATTTCTTTCAGAGTATTTCTTAGAGCTGAAAATGCTGAATTGAAGAATACAAACATTTTAAAATTCTTTTTTTTTTTTTTGAGACGGAGTTTCGCTCTTGATACCCAGGCTGGAGTGCAATGGCGCGATCTCGGCTCACCGCAACCTCCGCCTCCTGGGTTCAAGCAATTCTCCTGCCTCAGCCTCCCGTGTAGCTGGGACTACAGGCGTGCACCACTATGCCCGGTTAATTTTTGTATTTTTAGTAGAGACGGGGTTTCACCATGTTGACCAGGATGATCTCGATCTCTTGACCTCATGATCCACCCGCCTCGGCCTCCCAAAGTGCTGGGATTATAGGCGTGAGCCACCGCGCCCAGTCTTATAATTCTTATACACATGCCAAATAGATTTCCAGAAAATGTGTATGTATTTTTGTTTACATCAATAGCTTATTAAACTGCTTGTCATAACACATTCTCAGCAAATTTTAGTATTTTTATTTTTAAAATCTTAATTAATTGGTGTATAAAAAATAGTATTCCATTATTATTTTAATCCTCATTTTGTTGATTACTGGTAGGCTTGAACAGTTGTTTATGCCTGCATTTTTTTATTTGTATTTCTTTTGTGCATTGGCTGTTCATGTTCCTTTTAGGCAATTTTGTTGAAATGAACATAAAAGCAGCATCAAAACTACGCGGTTGCCATATAACTACCAATCAGTTTGAAGCCAGCTTACCTCTTTTTGTTAGGAATATGAATAATGTACAAAGAATTCTGCAAAATAAAAATGAATAAAAAAGTACCTCGAGGGTAGAAACTGATGCTAATCATAGAATTGTTTTTTCATGAAAATAAGGCATGCTTTGAAGTATTTTTGCTACTTCCCTTCTATTCCCTTGGCTAAGTTTTGTTTTCATAATGTTTATACAGTTAACGTCGGTACTTTTAGTCATTATCTAGTCTTGATGCTTTCTCAAAATCCCTCTCCTTATTTGATTCCTGAACTTTGGGCTTTCTTAAGTTGATTTATATTTCTGTCAAAACTGATTTCATAGTTTAATGCACTGTCCATAAATCCATTTCTATGGCATGTCTATTGCTTTAGAAAAGTTCATTGTATGTGCATATAATATATATTTCTGCAATATTTGAGCAGTATTTTCCATTTCTATAACAGCAAAGTAGTTCTTTGAAAGATAATACTGTCCAGATCTGACCTGGTGACAAACTTTTCCAGCTTGCCAATATTGGGTGATGTGCATTTATACATAAATGAGAAGTGGGCACACTCATTTGGATACCTGTTATAAAACAAAAACAAAATTCTAAGCTCCCCAACTAACTAAGTGGACTCTTCTTCTCAGCCACGGGATGTCAAGGAAACCTGAAAAACTAGAACGGGCCGTTAATGGGAAGGGGGAATCAGAAATGCCTCACTATTACACTCCTCTTTTTAGAATTCAGGCACAACTGACCACGATTAACATTAAAACAGGGATCTTAATAAGCAAGAAATAATAGAGGGTGGTCACAGGAGAACTGAATATTTCAGGCAGCAGTTTCACATGACTAGCAAAAGGAAACTGTTGAAATAGCTGCATAAGCTAAGGGCTGATAAGACCCTGAAAAACCAGAGTGTGGGTCAAGCCAGCCAAGACTGACTGGACACAACATGGCACTGGATTTAACCTAGGTTTCACCTATGACCTCATCATATGCTCATTAACATACTAAATAATACAACCACCAGCTCCATGACTGTTCCTGGAATGCTCATGTTTGGTGTAAAAATGGGTGGTACCACAATTTTGAGAAATCTTTCCCTTTTTCTGGGAATATTTATGAATATCCCACTCCCTGTTGAAAGTAACTCATAAAGGTAGACCTCAAACTCCATTGCACGACCTCCTCTTGAGTATTCCTGCACTCTCCTTTCCTGAGCGTGTAGTTTTCTCTTTGCACTTTAACTATTTTCCAATTCATCCAATTTCTTCTTGCAATGGTGTCAAAAGCCTGGACACCAGCTGGTCTTGACATCCCATCAGTGTCTAGGGACCTCCCCTAACACATCAGTATCATCAATACTGACAAAACAGACTCTGTGGCAATAAAATACCAAATTCCAGCCTGGCTCTAGTACAGTATCACATGACAGGTAGAAGGCCCTGGAATAAATCAAAACATTTTACCACAAAATATATTTATTTGACATATTTTTAAATGGCTCTGCAAAGCTTTCTCTGGTGGGAGAAATTTACATGTTGTAGAGAATCATCTTCCCTTTCCAAGTCTTTTTTGATCCTGAAAAGATTAGCCGAGAGTCTAGCACCTTTTAAAGGTGTGAATAGGAAACATTTGCCATCTATTCCTTCTAAGGGTGGTCACCTATGAAACTCCATCTACATAAATAAAGAACCTTGGTCTCCACCACCCTTTATTTCTTAACCCAGACACTCCTTTCTATTGATTTCCATCTTTAGATAATAATTTAGCTCTTTCAAACAATTAGAAATCAGAAGAAAAATCTTTGACTCCACCTGTGACTTTCAAGCATCTTCTCTCCCTGCCACCACCTGAGGTTGTTCCAACTTTCCAGACAGAAGCAATGTACACCTTACATGTATTAATTGATGTTCTTTGTCTCCCTAAAATATACAAAGCCAGGCTGTAACCCAATCGCCATGGGCACATATTCTCAGGACCTCTTGAGACTGTGCCTAAGGTCAAGGTCACTCCTATTTGGCTCAGAATAAACCTATTTATATATATTATAGAGTTTGACTTTTTTCTTCAACAATGTAGTGAAATGAAATTTCTATCTCCATCCTTGAGAGAGATATATATGAATTTATATGTACAATATATAGAGAATAAACAGCCATGTGTTGCTTAATGAGGAAGATACATTCTGAGAAATGTGTTGTTAGGTGATTTTGTCATTGTGTGAACATCGCAGAGTGTAATTAGCAAAGCTTAATGGTATAGCCTAAGACACATCTAGGCTTCATGGCCTTGCCTGTTGCTCCTAAACTACAAACCTGTTCAGTATGTTACCGTACTGAATATTCTAGGCAATTGTAACATAATGGGAAGTATTTTTGTATTTAAACATATGTAAACATAGGAAAGGTACAGTAAAAATACGGTATTATAATCCTGTGGGACCACCACTGTATATGCAATTTCTCATTGACTGAAACATCAAAATGTGGTGCATGGCTGTATGTGTGTGTGTATATATATATTTTTTCTGTGTTGACATATATATCAATATATATGCCACATAGATATTTTTGTCTGTGTTGTCATGGAAGCTTTTTAGTGGAAAATGTGTTGAAATTGTTGAAAGAAAAAGGGAAGAGGCCTCATACTTTCAGTTAATTAGTAGGTGATTGTGAGGGGTGCTTTTTTTTTTCCTTTTCAAAATCTGTATGATTGAAATTTCTATTTCCTTCTACAAATGATATATGAAAGCTTAAATGTGATGGTAAATTGTATGTGTCAAATTGACTGGCCCCTAAGATGCCCATAGGGCAGGTAAAAGATGATCTCTGGGTGTGTCCATGAGGGTATTTCCAGAAGGGATCAGCATTTGAGTCAGTTGAGGGGAGAATATCACCCTCCACAATGTGGGTGAGCATCATCCAATCCACCGAAGCCCATGAAGATTAAAAAGACTGGGGAAAGGTGAACTCCCTCTCTTTCTACCACTTCTTACCTGGGACATACATCTTTTACTGCCATCAAATATTCATGTTCTGGTTTTCAGGCCTTTATACTTCAAGACTTACACCATTGACCCAAATTTGCAGGCCTTTGGATTCAGACTGAGAGTTTCACCATCAGCTCCTCTGGGTCAGCTTTTGAACTCAGACTGAATTAGACCTCAGGGTTTCCTGGTTCTCCAGCTGTAGATAACAGATCAAGAAACTTTTCAATGTCCATGATCACATGAGCTAATTCTCAAAATGAATATATATTAGTTTTGTTTCTCTGGAGAATCCTGCCTAATACATGAAGTAACTAAAAATTTCCACAATCATGGTGCTGTATCATCTTGAAATTGGGTAAAATCTTTTACCTGGCTCTAGAACACTTGTGGCAGGAAGCAAAACTCTATAAAGGATTGGTTCTATTGGAATTGAAATGTCCCAAAGATCCTTTATGACTGAAATCTATTTCCCCAAGTAAAAAGAAAAGAAGCTATATCATGAGTTGGAAGTAAACTGATTTTGTTCTCTCAAGGGTTGGACAATATGTCTTGTGCATATAGAGATGGTAATTAAATCTACAAAAGCTGGCAACAACACCATTCAAAACACTAAGGCTATCAGCTCTGTCTTAAACCAAGTAGATCAATCTCTGCCTCAGTAAGAAATAGTTTAGCTTCTTTCAATATCTTGAAAACAATGTTTTCAGAGCCTGAATTTCCCTGAAGTGTATTTTAATGTAAATGTCATTTTGTTGATGCTGCTTGCTGTCCATCACTTACCATTTTCCTTTACAACAATCCACGTTTCTGTATGTTTGATAATTAAATTAATTTGGTTTAAATGGTTGCTGTCTACTGGGCAAATGGACATATTTTTGCCAGTGTATAATCCATAATATTGAATGGCAAATTGGTCTGAGTGTTTCTTTTTTCCTGTCAAGAAACAAAAACATTTTAAAAATAATATTGCAGGGATAATATACAGGGAGGGCATTTTTAATACTACCTCTACTTTCACTATCATCATTAGATTCCTATCAAAGTTTAGTCATTGAGAGGAAATTAAAGCATCTCAAATCTTACCACGATGCCAAGTGAGTTTCTTAAATACATATAAATCTGATCTTCATGTTCTTCCTCCACTTCTCTTTTCCTTTCAAATTCATTGCTGTAGAGAAAGAACAAGAGAAAAAGGGAATTGATTTTGCACATAGATTTATTTGTCCATTTAAGTACATCTCCTCTATGATAGCCAGAGGAATCATTTATGCATTACCTAATGAAGATCTCAAGGAGTTGGTTTGTACTTGTTGAAGCTTAACTCATTCAAGAAATACCATTTTATTTTATTTTATTTTTTTTTATTAAAGAGAAAGAGAGAGAGAGAATGGGGAGGAGGAAAAGGGAAGAGAAAGAGAGAGAGAGAATGGGGAGGAGGAAAAAGGAAAAGAAAGAGGGAGAGAGAATGGGAGTATTGCTTTCTTGCCCAGGCTAGAATGCAATTTAGTAATGGGTATTGAAAACCTCTTGTATACTGATAATTATACTTAATGATGTAGTCAGGAAGGAATAAGGGAAGAAGATAACAAACAAACAGCCAACCAATATTTCATTTAAACCTATGAAATGCTATGCAATTACTGAGGAGTGATTTACTTCCAATTATATAGTCACTTTTGGAATAGGTGTGAGGTGGTAATGTATGTTTTGTGTATTTGAAGTGGAGAGTTCTATAAATGTTTATTAAGTTTACTTGTTCCGGGTCTGAGTTCAAGTCCTGAATATCCTTGTTAATTTTCTGTCTCGTTGATCTATAGAATCGTTAGCTATTCTTGTTACATTGATCCTTTTACCATTATGTAATGTCCTTCTTTGCCTCTTTTGATCTTTGTTGCTTTAAAGTCTACATTATCAGAGGCGAGAATTGCATCTCCTGCTTTTTGTTTATTTGTTTATTTTTACTCTCTGGTTGGTAAATCTTCCTCCTTCTCTTTGAGTCTTTGTGTATTGTTGCATGTAAGATGGGTCTGGATGCAGCATACCGATGGGTTTTGGCTTTTTAGCCAATTGAAATATATATAAATTTAATACTGGCGTTTGATGCTAGCTGGCTGTTTTGCCCACTAGTTGATGTAAATTTTTCATTGTATTAATGTTCTTTGCTTTTTAATATATTTTTGGAAAGGCTGATATTGGTTGTTCCTTTATATGTATAGTGCTTCTTTCAGAAGCTCTTGTAAAGCAGGCCTGGTGGTGGTGAACTCTCTAAGTACTTGTTTGTTCGCAAAAGATTTAATTTTTCCTTCGTTCATAAAGCTTAGTTTGGCTGGATAGGAAATTCTGGGTTGAAAGTTCTTTTCTTTAAGAATGTTAAATATTGGTCCCCACTCTTTTCTGGCTTGTAGGGTTTCTGCTGAGAGATCTGCTGTGAGTCTGATAGATTTCCCTTTGTGGGTAACCTGACCTTTCTCTCTGGCTGCCCTTAGTATTTTCTCCTTCATTTCAACCCTAATAAATCTGGCGATTATGTGCCTTGGGGTTGGTCTTCTTGAAGAATATCTTTGTGGTGTTCTCTGTATTACCTGGAGTTGAATATTACCTTGCCTTGCTAAGTTGGGAAAGTTTTCCTGAATGATATCCTGAAGAGTATTTTCCAACTTGGATTCATTCTCTTCATCACATTCAGGAACACCTATCAAACGTAGATTAGGTCTTTTCACATAGTCCCATATTTCCTGGAGACTTTGCTCATTCCTTTTTATCCTTTTTTCTCCAATCTTGTCTTCTCGTTTCATTTCACTGAGCTGGTCCTCGACTTCTGATATCCTTTCTTCTGCTTGATCAATTCGACTGTTTAAGCTTGTGCATGCTTCGCGAAGTTCTCGTGTTGTGCTTTTCAGCTCCATCAATTCACTTATATTCCTCTCTAAATTGTCCATTCTCGTTAGCATTTCGTCAAACCTTTTTTTAAGGTTCTTAGTTTCTTTGCACTGGGTTAGAACAAGTTCTTTTAATTCACAGAAGTTTCTCATCACCCACATTTTGAAACCTGCTTCTGTTATTGGAACACACTCGTTCTCCATTAAGTCTTGTTCCGTTACTGATGAGGAATTGCGATCCCCTGTAGAGGGAGAGGCATTCTGATTTTGAGTATTCTCTGCCTTTTTAGGCTGGTTTCTTCCCTTCATTATATATGTATCCGTCTGTTGTCTTTGTAATTACCGACTTTCTAACTAGGTCTCTGAGCGGACGTCCAACTTTTTGATTCCCAGCGCCGAAATCTGAGCAATCCACTGCACCGGCCAAAACAGCGGTGTTAAGATTGATGGTGCCTTTCTGCCCAGGAATCTCTGGACTCTGCACCAAGAACTGCCGCTTTAAGGCGCCAGCAAAACCGCCGCGCTGGCCACAAGAGTCGCTCTGGCGACCCGTGGAGCTCCTCCGCTGGGAATCTCCTGGTCCGTGAGCTACAAATATTCGTCTGAAAGTGTGGCGTCCTCTCGTTCTCTGCGCTTTCACTGGGAGCTACGTGCCCGAGCTGCTAGTGGTCAGCCATCTTGGATCTCTCTCCAAGAAATACCATTTTAATAAACACAGCATTCATGCTTGTTTAGGTTAACATACCATTTTTCAGTCCATTAAGATTAATCCTAGTAAAATGATGCAAGATTTAGCAAAACAAGTAGAGAATATCTAGATTTAAATTTCAAATACACAAAAATACAGCTTTGCTATATATATATGTGTGTGTGTGTATATATATGTGTGTGTGTGTGTGTGTGTGTGTGTGTATATATATAATCTCCCCAATATTGCATGGGACATAGTTAAACTAAAAATGTATTTATTTATTGTTTATCTGAACTTCAAATTTAACAGGGCACTCTGTTAAATTTTGCTGGCTACATAATTCTGGAACCACTATGCATAGAGCTGGAGTCATTTGCTTCTACTCTCCATTAGCTAGCTAGCTGTTGCTATCTTACTTTTAAACTCTGATAAATACACAACAGATGAGAAATAGGTTAAGTGTCCAGGCATGGCAGCTCACACTTGTAGTCACAGTAATTTGGGAGGCTGAGGTGGGAGAATTGCTTGAGCCCAGGAATTCAAGACCAGCCTGGGTAACATGGCAAGACCTCATCCCTACAGAAAATTTAAAATAAATTAGCTAAGTATGGTGGTACATGCCTATGGTCCCAGCTAAGAAAACAGAGGAAGATAGATCACTTGAGCCTAGGAGGTAGAGGCTGTAGTGACACATGCTTGTACCACTGCACTCCAGCCTGGGCAACAGAGTGATGTTATGTCAAAAAAATTAAAATAAAAAAGAAAGAAGAAAGGAAAGAAAAGGAAGGGAGGGAAGGAGGGAGGGAAGGGAAGGAGTAGACTTTTATACTTTTACTTTTCTTCTATTCCTGCAAACAAATGTTTTATATTTAAAAATTTAAAGGAGTTTTATTCCTAGATACATATCTGTCACCCTACCCATTCATTCAGGGGAAGGAGCCAAGCAGAACATTCCTTCTAATTCTGTACTCAGTCTGAAAAGCAAAAGGTTCTTAAGACAGTTATCTAGAATGTCATAGTCATCATTTCAATGGCATAAAACATGGATATACTTGGATGACTGTAATATTTAGCTGCTTGTCAGACTTACTCATTGTAAAATTTTCTCATTTCTTAGTACTATACCTGCTACTTGACTATATTTTCTCCCCAACTTTCTGTAGGTAAAACTGGTACTATTATTACCAGTATGCGTTAAGGGAATGGGAACATGGGCAGGCTTTTGTCTTCTTATTAGAAAATATAAATCAATTGAGAAACGAACATTTGAGAGGTTAGAATACATCAGGCATTATGCCATGAACTTATCAGTGATCTATGATATCCTGATTATGTATTTTAATTTTTAATTCAGTTGTCTTATACTTCCAGGATTTTGATCATGTTGCTCTCTCTGTCCCTCTTACACCTGTCTTACGCCACCTCTCTTCTACCCTTTGGGACCTAGTTCAAGTACCACCTCCTCTAGGTAGTTTTCTAAACCCATTTCAGCTGGTTTGGGAGGCATTCGTCCGTGCTTTTCTCTGCATTGCAAAAGTCACTTCTTTTCTGGCACTGTGTCTGTGAGATCATGAAGCTTTGGTTACAAATGTCCAGGTGCACCCCCCTAGTGCTTGTCATCATGGGCCCCCTTCTCTGAATAACTGCCTAATCCATAGTCTTAAATATGGCGTTTTCTCACTCAGGAGAGGTTATTCCTCCTATCTGCTGAGGTTATTCCTCCTATCTCCTAACCCATGCAGAGTTGATTTAGAGGAGATTCCCAAAGATGACGGCTTGTCTGGGGCTTGGCCTAAGACACATTCCTATATGATTGATTTGCAGAGAGTCTATCAGGCTAGTTGGGTTAATTAGATCCTCTCTGAGACATACTGATGCAGATAAGGAGAGAATAGCTGAGTCACATGAGTGCCAAACATCTGAAGTACTCTATGGTAAACTTATTTGCTGCTCAAGGGATGGGGCAAAAAATATATTGTTAGTGCATTCTGTTTGACCCTCAGTTTTTTTAGCAAAGCTATCCTTGATCCCAAACTTACCTTAGGTTCACCAATATATGCACTCTTGTTAAGTTTCACCGTTTTAAACTATGTATTTATTTGCAAGATTAATATCTTCCTCTCTATAAAGCTGTAGAAGGTAAAGGTGGATTTGTGCTTCCAGTCAAGCATTCAAAAAGATATACAGCTGAATGAGTGTTGAATGACCTGTTATTTTCACCATACTCTTCTCCAAACAGCTGGTAAATTCCTACCTACTAAATTTTACTTAAAACAAAATCTCTCTGCTTAGAATGGTTTTAGAAATAAGTGTTGAAATAGTGACATCAGTTAAGACCTAGTTCCCATCCTTGCTCCTTCCACACACATTCATGGATTTCCTAGCCAACCAAGATTCTTACATCTGTGAATTCAGAACATTTATTATTTTTATTATTTTTTAATGTCAGAGATATTCTATCTTTTACTTATGTGTATGCCCATAAAAATTGACCACTTCTTGCTGTAAAAAAATGACTATTTCATCTGTAATACACCACAGCAACTATCACTTACTCTCACCCAAGAAATATAACAAGGCTGGGTGGGGTGGCTCATGCCGATAATCCCAGCACTTCAGGAGGCCAAGGTGATTAGGAGATCTGAGGTTAGGAGTTCGAGACCAGCCTGGCCAACATGGTGAAATCCTGTCTCTACTAAAAACACATAAAAATTGGCCAGGCGTGGCGGTGCACACCTGTAATTTCAGCTACTCAGGAGGCTGAGGCAGGAGAATTGATTGAACCCAGGAGGTGGAAGTTTCAGTGAGCCAAGATCATGCCATTGCCCTTCAGCCTGGGTGACAAAGAACAAAACTCTGACTCAAAAAAACATAAAGAAGTATAACATGATCTGTTTGTTGACTGATAAGTGTTTTAAAATGAGCATAATCTTGGCCTTTCCTTTTTTTAATGAATATTTATTGAATCTAATTTTTGACTTAAAGCAAAAATCCAGAGAGGTTGTTAAGTTCAAGACACCTAGCTTATTTTATACAACAATCAGTGTTTTGAAGAAAATACACTGGAGCAAGGAGATAGAGAATTACTCAGCCAGGCAGGGAAGGTCAACTCCAGAGTGAGTGGTTGCTGAAAGCCATTTGAAATGAAAACAGCACTGGAACAAGAGCATACTATGCCTTGCTCTTAGGATAAAGTATGCCAAGCAGAGGGTATACAGCATATGCAAAGATCCTGAAGGTATAAGAACTTGGCCTTCTTAAGGAGCAAAGATTACGTCTTAAGGAGACTGGATCATTGCAAGTAATAGTGAATGTAGGAACAAATTAGGGTAGAGAAAAGATCAAGGAAAGCTTCATAGATTGCGGCAAGGGATTTGCATCTCATTTTACATTGACTGAAAAGTCATTGGGGGTTAGTACACATTTTTACTTTTACAAACTGAAGTTTTTGTACATGCATAATATTTATTAAGGATCTCCTGTATACTAAAAATTGTTTGCAACCATTGCAATCAGAGATAATTTAGAGAGACACTCTCTTCTGAAAAGCCACAATCAATTAGAGAAACACACACACACAAACTACTGTGTATACTTAGAATGTAGTAAGTGCTGTATTAGAGATAGACTAAACTGTTAAGCCCAAGAGGATAGAAACGTCTTCTGACCTGTTTATTTTTGTATTCTCAGCTCATAAAGCAGTGGCTGGCACTTAGTAGGTGCTCAATAACTGCCTATTGAAGAAAACAAACAGGGAGGAAGTACAGTAAATAAGGACATTAGTATGTAGGTATGGATTCTGTCTAGGAATAAAATATATGTAGTTCAGCTTTTCTATTTGCCTTCTATGATGGCTCATTCTGTGAACTGACACAGAGTTTGTCTAATCTTCATTTCTCCCTGAACAAATCATCCTACAGTTATGGAGGCATTGCCTTTACAGAACTAAGGATTTTCGGTGGTAAATGTAGAGAAAGCTATCAGAGATATCCCAGGTGGGAGATTACATCAGCCAGTCCACTTATCTAGAGCTTGGGTGACATAAATGGACCTCACAAACACTGGGAATTTGCTTGACAGGCTTTGTGAAAATGCCAGGTAGCCTGGTAAGTGCTTCATTGTGGGAAGTATGGGTGATGGTGATAAAGCTGAGGACACTGTAAAAAAGTGGGGACACAGTAAAGAGTGTCACTGAGGGAACAGAGTCAGGGAAGAGGAAAGAAGGCTAAGAGGAAGACCTGAGGATTGCGGGGAAAATCTTGGAAACCGAGTACTTGACCTGAATAATCAGAAGGAAGGAAATACATATGTAAATCTTAAAGTGCCTCCTTCAAGAAACCAAATCCTGCGAAGGCACTTTAGTGTTTGTGAGCAAGTCACTGTGATTTTCATTAGGAGCCCAGAGGCAGCTGTGCAATGAAAAAGTAAAGTACTTACCATTGTCTCCTTCTTCCTTCTCTAGCAACAATTTAAGAATGGCAGTAGCAATCATATTCTGGGAGAGGACCAGGGGGTGAGTATAACCCTCAGAACTAGAGAGTGTTTAAAGATCATCTATTTCAACCTTTCATTTCCCAGGCAAGGCAACTTAGGGTGAGAGGTGTCAAGTAACTTGCCATGATATTCTTTTTGCTTCACCAGATAAGCCAATAAGATAATCCAGATCCCTTGATTCCAGTCAAAAATGTTTCTGGGCAATAGTGAAGTCCCAGTTGCTTTTCCTTTTTTTCTTTTTCTCTCCTTCCTTCCTTCCTTCTTTCTTTTCTTACTTTTTGAGATGGAGTCTTGCTCTGTCACCCAAGCTGGAGTGCAGTGGCATGATCTCAGCTCATTGCAACCTCTGCCTCCCGGGTTCAAGAGATTCTTCTGCCTCAGCCTCCCTTGTAGCTGGGATTACAGGCACCCCCCATAACACCTGGCTAATTTTTGTATTTTTAGTAGAGACAGGGTTTCACTATATTGGCCAGGCTTGTCTAGAACTCCTGACCTCGTTATCCACCTGCCTTGGCCTCCCAAAGTGCGGGGATTATAGGAGTGAGCCACAGCCCCGGCTGCTTTTTAAAGACAGTAATCTGAAGGTGTTTGGCTTGAAGAGAAGCAAGGAGTGGTTAAGTAAGCTAGAATGCTTCAGCCTGTTCATTGGTCAATAACTATGTTTATTGTTCAAACAAAAGGGATAAATAGCATGAGTTAAGGTTTAGAGATAAAGGCTTAATGATTAAGTGAGAAACCAAAAGTCCTTAGAGGCAATTCTGATAACCTTAACCTTAAATTTAATTTACTACATATATCAACTTTGAGTTGTACTGACTTCATGCAAATCTTAAAAGTAACCTGGCATGGTAGATATTAATTAGTCACTGTGTGATTAACTAGTCTGTTATAAAGTAGTGAAAAATCATGGCTTTAAAACAGACCTGTCTTTTGAGCTTGACTCTGCCCCTTACAAATTATGAGATCTTGAGGGGAAGTCTCATAATTTGTGCCTCAGTTTCCCCCAGTGTAAGATGAGATTAACGGCCTTAAATAATTATCATAATGCTTAGTTATCATATATAAAATAACATAAATACATGCATATATACATATGTACACATGACACCCAATAGCAGATTTTAAAATATTCATTGGTGTTCATTATAAAAATAGGGCAAAATTATAAAGCTGAGTCAGTACCCACACTGGCAATATAGCTTGACACTTTACAGAATTTAATAATTTTAGAGTGAAGTTTCAAATTATGAGGATCTATGTTTCTGGTTCTCTCCCTTACCAGTTATTTGAACACCAAACAAGTTACCTAGTAAGCATAAACATTCCTTATTATTTAAAAAAAGGTGAGGGAAGAAACGGGAACTTAGGGAGTAAGATGCTATGAGGCTTACATTAGCCATGTAAAAGTTACTACTGTGCCAGTCTCAGTTGTAACTATTATTATTTTTATTCATAGGAAATTTTTTCCAGCCTTTCAGAACATGGTGATATCTGAGACTGGGTGTTATACGGATGAAGGCATGACTTTGAGATAAATTTTCTCTCTCTAGCTCTGTTTCTTTACCTCCTCATCATCACTATCGTTTTCCTAAAAGGTGGGCAGGTAGAGAATGGGCTAAGGCATCATTACAGAGGGCTCAGAACTTACAACCAAGCCACACACAACAGCCAATGAAGAAACTGGACTACTTGATGGGATTTGTCATGTACAATCTGGAAGACAATGTATGAGTGTTTTATTATTCTCATCTTTCCATAAAACCCAATATAAAAGAAAAAAATGTGTTCCACTGGCTAAGATAATATTTCTGACTCAGATCTAAGGTTGCATACAAAAGAGGAAAGAAGATCTGTTCTCTTTGTTTCCAGATGAGGAAACAGGACAGACAGCTTTCCACACTAGTTAGAGGCAGAGCTGGGGCTAAAATGTTGGATTCTAATAAGACATTTGCACTGGATCAGGCTGAATGCATAAATTTCCCTACTCATAAACAGTTGGTATGGAATGCAATTAGACTGAATAAATAACTAGACATTTAATTTCATGCATATATCTACTTCTTTTGGAAGATACTTTATGAAAGCTGTTCATTCAAACATTGAATCCAGGCTCATGAGAATGCTGCAGAATGGAATTATCATCTTCTATTTACCAAGATGTCCATTAAAATAGAAGAAACCATAGATTGGTACCAATTTTAAAGCCATTTTGCAGATGAAAGATAAAGACTGGTCTCAGGATCACTACCTACTATGTGTCAAATAAATCCCCTGTACCAATACAGCTTCTTAGGAAGAAAACACTAACTTACAGAAAAGATAATGGATTCTAGTGTCAGAGAAATGTGGATTTCATATCCAGCCCTATCACTGACTATGGAATTCCCTAAGCCTCAGTTTCCTTACCATAAAGTGGGCGCAATACCAATCTTAGAAGACTATTTTAAAGATTAACTAGAATATAAAATTAAGCAGCATAATAGTAAGTGCTAAGTAAATACCAGTTATGTTCCCTTCCTCTTTCCCTCACTTCTTGAGGATTCATGACTGAAATATCAGCCTTCCCTCTCCTGGAGTGACTTGTTTTTCTTAAGAGCAGTCCACGGCAACATTCCTTTTAACTTCATGCTTTAAACTTCTGAGTAATCCCCCTCGGTGAAATAAATCATGTCAGTCTTTGACTTACATTATCATGTCTATAATCACCAATAGCTCTTTGACTTCTGTTCAACTTATGGTCATATTTATGTTGATCCCTTTAATTCTGGATTCCAAGGGAAACACGCCCACCCCACTAAATATGTCAGTAGAGAAGGATGTGCAGAATGTTAGTGTCAAAAATAAATACAAGGGAGTAAATATTACCTAACTTTCACCTGAAAGAGGAGAAATTAAGCTCCTAAGCTCCACACTGAGAACTCCAGACATTCCACAGTGATATTTTTCAATATAAAATTTCACCTTATTATATTGATTAAATTTCCAGAGACTGGACTCTAGACAGTAGTAAGAAAATTACCAGAACTAGAGGAAACCTTCTGAAATTGGAATAAGAATAGTTTTATGAAAATTTAATGATTTAGAACCACCAAATTTTATGCTTGGAGGGAGACCACAGAATCTTTAAGCCCAATGGAGGGCAAGACCCCTACCTTAACGAAAATTGCTCTTCCTTAGACAAATTGAAACAAATTTTCTAGAACTGTTTAACAAGATTTTAAAAATTGCGTTTACTTCCATAATATATTTCAAATAATGTAAGAATACTTCAACATCATTTAAATGACAATGTCAAAATATAATCACATCTCAAGAGTTTAGTGCCAACATTTATGTTTATGGTCACATTGGGACCAAAAAAAAAATTATTTAAATGACAACATTTAAACAGGATTGTAGTATTTCTAAAAGTTGGATACATGGAGTATGGAAAGTCTGGATTCTCATTTTCCTGAAGGCACCAACCATATTACTCAAGTTTTAGAAACACTACTCTAAAATATTTGATTAACTGAGTGCTAAGCATGTGTTTTTGGAAAATTTCTTGTAGAAACTTCAGATATTCTCACCTGTAAACTGGGTATAATAACGATCTGACAGACTAACATTCAATCAAATGATATAATTTAATGTATTTAGCTATATTGTACATGTAAGATATGTACAATAAACTTGACTTACTCCTTTCGTTCCTCAAATTCTTTTTATACATTCACTTTTTGAGGCCACCAGCAACATGCATGCTATATATTATTAACTAAAACAAATAGTGGACATATTTTGATACCAATAAAATACATAAAGTTATTAATATATCAAGTGATGGGGTAGGTCATCTCAGGAAAAGCAGCTCTAAAATAAATAAGAAAGTTTGGAATATGTAGGGAAATGCTGCTTTTTTAAGACAGTTCTCTGGTCTTTCTTGGAGGAGAGATACCTAAACTCTTTCTCATCCTGGCAAATGGATCCTCTGATTCTATCGTCTATAGGCAAAGTACCACCCAGTAAGGAAACCTATATTTAAAGAGATATAGAATTAGCCAGGCTGCTTCAGGTATTGTATTTAATGAGTTTAGAACAAACCATGAGTAACGTTTTATCAAAGGGTAGCAGCTTTCCCCAGCTTTACTTTCTCTTTCCCCTCACTTGAAGTATTGACACAGGCCAGAAATTGTGCTACCATCTCAGTTTTGTGCTTGCTATTGAATTTCATGGCCTGAGTGAGGACCTATCCTATAGTTCATGGCCCTGCCACACTTTTCCCTATGTGCTGGAAGACTGAATAATTTTCTTAAATCTCCCAAACATTTAATGAAGAGGAAGGTAGGGGCCTGATAGAAACAATTCAAATACTGTAAAGCAATGTTCAATTATATAATAAATAATTATTGAATCTGTAAATTTTCAGGATCATTTTGAGTATTAAATGGCTGGAACACACAGCAGATATTGTTAATTATGAGGCACTTATTTTAATTTATCTTTATTCAATTAGTGGCAGCTTTACAAATCTCAGTAGGAATCTGAAATCTAATTTAGCTCTTTCTTAGCTACCTAACACTTAATATAATAAGAATGTGGAGGTTGGAGTAGAAGGAGAAATATTTTAGTAGAGTTCAAATCACTAATAGGAATAGATGAGATGGGAAGGTCCTGGATTCAGGCAGATGTGGTATGTGTTGGGATCAAGGCCTTATCAAGAAAGCCAGGAGAGTAGAGATAAAGGCCAAACTGTATTCACATTGTAAATATGTAAACACAAAGATAGAAATCATCCTGCAGAGAATGGGTGGTAAGAGTCTGGAAGGGAGTGGGCTGGCATATGATAAACAGATAAGAGGTAGACCATGGAAGTGATAACAGTAAGGGAAGTCTGACCATGCAGTTTCTGCAGAAAGCAGAAAATCCAGTTGCATAATCGAAAGTGACAGCATCCAGGCAGGGTCTGTGCTCTGTAGGCTGAATGTTTGAGGAGTCTGGAGAGGTGGGGTGTAACTAGTTTATAGATTTATCGTAAACAGAGACTGTCCAAACTGATTTGTATCATTGCATGAGCCTACATAGCCAATGTTGGCTGCTTCTTGTCATTCAACTGTTTTAATATCATCTCCTCAGTGCCAAGAAACATGTATTATTTAAGTATAAAAGCAAGAATAAATCCCGGAAAAATGAGATAAAAGTATAACTGGGATTTTGTGCATGTGAGAGTACTCTGTCTTTCTGGGTGACTTTATTTACACACTTGCATCCAGTTGGGTTCATCTTGTGATGAAGTAGATGAAATATGATGATGATATGATAAGTCTGATTTTTAAAAACAATCCTGTCATTTCTTTCCACATGCAAAGATGTTCTAGATCCACAACAGTGAACACAATGCAATTAATCCAGTTTTTTAAAAATTTATTTAGAACAATTTCAAAATTCCTTTTGAACCACTTTTTGGTGAAATATATATCAAAAAAAAAATTTTAAATGAAAAATTCTGTTGTTCAGTTGAATCACTCTACTCTTCAACTAGTATTCACTCTGGCTAGTATCTGGCAGTTTCCAAAATTCAAATCCACCTTCAAAATGATGATGAATACTATAGGATCAGTTGAAAAGAATATTTTTATCAATTTTCATTCTAAGTAAGATGTAATTCTAAGGAAGAGCAAAGCTGTTTATGGTGCCTGTGGAAATATCTAGTGGATATGTTTTTCTGTAGATTCATCTTATGTATCTTTCATTTTCTCTTTGTATTGACATTAATTTTTCACACAGCATAGGACTGATTTGATTTTATATAAAGCAAAGGGAACATGCCAATAGAATAAAATAATCAGTGTTACGGTAGTTGCCCTGCAGTTTGTCTCATACAACTATATAATCAGTCTGTTACCTCAGTCATGTCTTGATGTTCCTTTGGATAATAATTGCAATTTGTTACTTTTGTCACTATTTTAGTATTTACAGAACTTCTTCCATAGACATCATTGCATTTGATCTTCAGAAACACTGTACGATATTCATTGTAGAATATAAGATATTTCTATTTCCATCATAAAGGTGGTGGCTGTTGAGAGAGTTTCAGTGATTTGCAAAAGTTACAAAAAAGAGTGAAAGAATTTTAGCTTAAACATGTTTCCTGAAAGAGCTCTTTCCATTCCACTATGTTAAACTCTAAAAAAAATTATCTGCCATAAAACGAAGGTTCACACAAAAAACCAAGCCTAAACATTTAGGAGAGAAGAATTCGAGAAAATATCAAATAACAAAGTAATTCATTTATGTGTATGTTATGTGTGTGTACGCGTGCATGCCAGAGAAAGAGAGATGGAGACAGAAACAGAGACAGACAGAGCATGTCTGTGTGTGAGTGTATTAATTGGGTAGCTGATAGCTCACCTACTTTAAATGTACTGATAGTATTCTTAATTTTTGATATCCAAGTCTTAGGAATTATATAGGAAAAACTAAAACAACTGTGGCCATTATTGATGCTATCTATGAGCCAAATAGGTATGGACTTTTGAAAATATATATCAGGTTAAACTATCATTCTCTACAAATTATTGTGCTTATTGATGTTTTATCCCTCACTGTTTTCACACAAGTTTTGCTCGCTTTTCTTGAAAGACTGCTGTTGAAAGCTGACTTTGTTCAATAATTTTTTCCAGATTCAAAATGTGTACATTGATTTTTTTTGGTCTCAACTTCAGTAACTCAATACTTCATGGATTAGTGTTTAATTATTCTCAAATTTTGTCTCATCTATCAGTTTCTTTTCATTTAATAATTACCTAATGGACACATTAATGTATTCTTTTTTATTAATTAGTTAATATTTTTAATTGGTACATTATAATTATACATATTTCTGAGATAAAATTTAATGTTTTGATATATATTTATGTTGTACAGTGATACAGTCAGGTAGTGTCTCTATTACATCAGGTATTTAAATGCATTAACCACTCATTCTTCTACTTTCTGCTGCTATTATATAATATTTTTATTTTCTAATTTCACATATAAGTGATTACATGCAGTATTTGTCTTTCTTTGTCTGGCTTATTTCACTTAATGTGATATCCTCCAAGTGCATCTATATTGCCACAAATGACAGGATTTTGTTTTTTAAAAGACTGAGTAATATTCTATTGGTTATACATATTTTCTTTATCCATTTATCCATTCTTTGACACTTAGGTTGATTTTATCTTTGCTGTGATACACAGTGTTGCAATATGTCTTCAAAATACTTATTTCACTACCTTTGTGTCTATATTCAGTAGTGTGATTGTTACTGTGCATAAAGTAGTTCAATTTTTTATTTTTTTGATGTATCTTCCAGGCTGTTTTTCATAATGGCTGCACTAGTTTACAATTCAACCAACAGTGTATAAGTGGTCCCTTTTCTCAACATCCTCATCAATACTTGTTTCTTTGATCTTTTTGTTAAATCAGTTGGTTGTCATATCACACTGTGACTCTTATTTAAATTTATCCAGTGATTTGTGATGTTGAGCATTATTCACATATCTGTTGGCATTTTGTGTGTTTTCTTTTGAGAGAAAGTTCTGTTGAACATTTTTAATTATGTTCCTTATATATTCTAGATATTAACTTCTCATCAGATGTATAGTTTACAAATACGTTTTCCCATTTTGTAGTTTGTCTTTTCACTCCAGTAAGAGTTTCCTTTGCTGTGCAAATGCTTTTTAGTTTGATGTAATTTAATTTGTTTAGTTTTGTTTTTTTTCCTGTACTTTTGAGGTATTTCAAAAATCTTTGCTCAACCCAATGATGGGAAAGCATTTCCTCTCTTTTTATGTTTCATCATTTCAGGTAATACACTTAAGTCTTTGATCTAGTATGAATATTCACTTATCCCAGTAGTATTTATTGAAGAGACAGTTTTTGTCATAATGTATGTCATTGGCACCTTTGTCAACAATCAGTTGGCTATAGATACATGAATTTATTCCAGGTCTCTCTCTTCAATTTTATTGATCTATGTGTCTGTTTTTATGGCAGTACTGTATTTTATTGGTTACTACAGATTTGAAGTATATTTTGAAGTGTGTTACTACCAACTTTGTTCTTTTTGCTCTGCTTTGTTTAGGCTATTTGGGATTTTTGTTGTTGTTGTTCCATATGAATTTTAGGATTTTTTTTTCTATTTCTGTGAAGAATGTCATTGGAATTTTGATAGAGATTTACATTACATTTGCATATCACTTAGGGTATGCCATTTTAAAAAATATAAATTCTTTCAGTTCATGAAATGGCTATCTTTTCATTTATGTGTGTCCTCTTCAATTTCTTTCATCAAAGTTTGTAGTTTTCATATAGAGATCTTTTGCATCCTTGCTTAAATTTATGCCTATCTATCCTATTTTTATAGTTCTTGTAAATGAAATTATTTTCTTAATTTTTTTCAGTTAACTATTAGTATCTAGAAATATTATTAATCTTTGTATGTTATTTTTGTTTTTCTTCATTTAGCTAAAAGTTGATCAATTTTATTGATCTTTCCAAACACCAAAGTCTGTTTTGTTGATTTTTTTTGAATTTTTCAAGTATTTATTTTATCTCTGCTCTGAGCTTTATTTTCCTTCTATAATTTTTGAGTTTAATTTGTTCTTGTTTTTATAGTTTCTTGAGGTGCATCATTAGATTATTTATTAGAAATCCTTTTCCTTTTATTTAGATGTTGCTTTATATAAATTTACCTCTTAGAACTGCTTTTGCTGTTTCTCATAGATGTTGATATAATACCTTTCTGGTCTCATTTGTCTCAGAAATTTTTTAATTTCCCTTTTAATTTCTTCATCGTCTCTTTGTTTGTTTAGGAACACATTGTTTAATTTCAAGCTATTTGTTGTTTCCAAATTATTTGTTTTTCTTATTGTTGATTTTTAGTTTTAGGTAATGTGGAGTCAGAAAGGATACTTGAACCTCTAGCTTCAACAGTTTGTTAAGACTTACTTTGCGGCCTAACATGTAATCTATTCTAGAGAATGTTTCTTGTGCACTTGAAAAAATGTGTATTCTGCAACTATTGGATGGAATGCTCTGTAAATGTCAGCTAGGTCTATTTGGTCTCCAGTGTATTTAAGTCCAGTTTTTCTTTGTTAATGATTTGATTACCTGGTCTGTCCACAGTTGAAAGTGTAGTGGTAAACTCCCGTACTGTTACTGTATTGCCATTTATCTCTCCCTTTAGGTCTAATAATATTTGCTTTATATATCTGTGTGCTGTAGTGTTGGATGCATATGTATTTATAATTGTTATATACTATTACTGAATTGATCCTTTTATCATTAAATAAAGACCTTTTTCTCTTTTAACAGTTGTTGTCTTCATGTCTTTTTTATTTGATATCATTATGACTGCATGTATTTGCTGTTGGTTTCCATTTGCATGAAATATATTTCCCTTCCTTCATGTTCAGTCTTTGCTTGTCTTTAACAGTGAAACAGTGAGATGAATCTCTTGTAGGTAACATATAAATTGAGTCTTATTTCTTTCATCTATTAACCACTCTATAGCTTTTAATTGGAGAATTTAATACATTTACATTCAAGGTTATTATTGATAGATAAAAAATTACTTCCGCCATTTTATTAATTTTCTGGTTGTTTTGTTAATGCTTTGTTCCTTTCTTCTTCTTTCATTATTTCCTTCCATGGTTTGATGGTTTTCTGTGATACTGAGCTTTGTTTATTTATCTTTCTCATTTGCATATTTGCTATAATTATTATTTTTTTTGTGGTAGCCATGGGGCTAACATCAAGTGTCTTAAAGTTATAATAGATTTTTTTAAGCTGACAGCAATTTATATTTGGTCATGTAAAGATACTCTATACTATTTCCCTTTCCCCACAATTTCTATTTATGTTGCCTTAATTTACTTCTTTATCTATTATTGTTCCTTATCCACCAATTGAATCTGTTGTTTTCTTACTATTTTTACTTCAAAACTTTATATTAGACAATTGAAAGATGTACATAGCACCATTACATCACTGGGGTATTCTGGGTATAATTTATGACTTTACATCTACTGATGAGTTTTATACATTCATGTGTTTTCATGATAGTAATCATTATCCTTTGTTTCCAGTTGCAGCACTCCTTTAAGCAATTCTTGTCAGCCCAGTCTAATGGTGAATTTCCTTTGCTTTTCTTTGTCAGTAAAGGTCTTTATTTCTCCTTTATTTCTGAAGAATAGATTTGCTGGAATAGTATTCTTAGCTGACAGTTTTTTCTTTCTTTGAGCACTCTGAAGGTATCATCCCATTCTCCCCTGGTCTGCAAGGTTTCTGCTAAAAAATACGATGGTACTGTAAAGGTAACCTTTCATATGTGATTTGACACTTTCTCTTGCTGCTTTTATAAATATCTCTTTATTTTTGATTTTTGACAGTTTGATTATAATGTGCCTCATAGAGTTTGTATTAAATATAATTTGAGCCTTTGAGCTTCCTGAATCTGTATGTTCATATCCATCTCACCACCTGGAAAGTTTTCAGCTATTATTTTGCAAAATAGGGTTTCTGTGCTTTCTCCACATATTCTCTCTCTGGAACTTATATAATAATAATAAAAATTGTTAGCTTATTGGTCCCACAAGTTTTGTGGATTGTTTCTTTCCTTCTTTTTAATTCTCCTTTATTTTTCCTATGACTGTGTCATTTCTTCTGATATAATCTGTTGTTAAAGCTCTCAAATTTATTTATCTATATTTATTTTGAAACCAACTAAATGGCATGATGTTTATGGCTTTTGCCTTCAACTGTACCATCAGACACATTGTGGGGAGGCCCTCAGGCTTCTGTTATCTCTAAATCATTCTCACTATTTTCCTCTTCTTTCCAAGGATCCCATGTCCTGGGATTCCACACTGTCTTGCTAAGAATCATCCAGATTTTAGGTCATAACTCTTTTGTCACCCACCCCTACCCCAGGTGGAAGGGTTGTCTGGTTAAAGTCTCTATATTCTCCTTGCCTTTATCCCTCTCCCTTTTATCTAGCTGCTTCACCAAATTCCCAGCCAGGGCAACATAAACATTCACATATCATTCTCTATCAATTGTATTTTAAAAATTTCATTCATTGATTCATTCAGCTCCAACATTTGTTTTTTTCTTTTCTTTTTAGTGATATCTATCCCTTTGTTAAATTCCTTATTCAGATCATGAACTGTTTCCTGATTTTATTAAATGGACTGTGTTCTTTTGTAACTTGCTGACTTTCCTTATGATTATGACTTTGAATTCCTTTTAGGGTATTTCATATATGGTGAGTTATTTTACTTAAGAGTTATTATGTTTTTTGGAGGGTGAATGTTTTCCTGACTTTTTTTGGTTTTGTTTCTTATGTCCCCACACCGATATTTGTGCATGTGCAGATTCGAAAGGCCAACAGACTGTCTGTAGGGCTTTTGGGGGAGGTGGTAGGAACTGCCAGGTGGGTTGTTGGGCAAGGGTTGGGCACATGTTTGTGCAACCAGTCCAGTGGCTGTCAGGCTGTCTCTTCAGATTGAAGGGCACCACCAGACCAGATATCAGGCCAGTCACAGGTATAGGCAGATGCTGCAGGGCCACATGCCTCTGTGGCAGGCTGTTTGTATGCTGGGATTTGATATGGTTTGGCTGTGTCCCTACTCAAATCTCAACTTGAATTGTATCTCCCAGAATTCTAATGCTTTTTGGGAGGGATGCAGAAGTAAGTAATTAAATCATAGGGGCCAGTCTTTTTCATGCTATTCTTGTGATAGTCAATAAGTCCCACAAGATCTGATGGTTTTATCAGGGATTTTCTGCTTTTGCTTCTTCCTCATTTCTCTTGCTGCCACCATATAAGAAGTGCCTTTCACCTCCTGCTGTAATTCAGAGGCCACCCCCATGTGGCTCTATAAGTCCAATTAAATCTCTTTTTCTTCCAAGTCTCAGGTGTGTTTTATCAGCATCGTGAAAACAGACTAATACAGTAAATTAGTCCCAGTAAAGTGGGTTTTTGCTAAGGAGACCCAAAAATGTGGAAGCGACTTTGAAACTGGGTAACAGGAAGAGGTTGGAACAGTTTGGAGGGCTCAGGGGAAGAGAGGAAAATTTGGGAAAGTTTGGAACTTCCTAGAGACTTGTTGAATGGTTTTGCCCAAAACCATTCTCCTGTGGAGAAATTCAAGCCAGCTACAGAAATTTGCATAAGTAGCAAGGAGCCTAATGTTAAACCCCAAGACCATGGGGAAAATGGCTCCAGGCCACGTTAGAGACCCTCACAGCAGCCCCTCCCATCACAAGCCTGGAGGCCCAGGAGGAAAAAGTGGTTTTGTGGGCTGGGCCCAGGGTCCCTGTGCTGTGTGCAGCCTAGGGACGTGGTTCCTTCTGTTGCAGCCACTCTAGCTGTGGCTGAAAGTGGCCAACGTACAGCTTGGGCTGTGGCTTCAAAGTATGGAAGCCCCAAGCCTTGGCAGCTTCCCTGTGATGTTATGCCTGCAGGTACACAGAAGTCAAGAATTGAGGATTGGGAACCTCTACTTAGATTTCAGAAGATGTATCGAAAGGCCTGCACGCCCAGGCAAGTTTGCTGCAGGAGTCAGGGCCTCATGGACAATATCTGCTAGGGAAGTGCAGAAAGGAAATGTAAGGTCAGGGCTCCCACACAGAGTCCCTACTGGGGCACTGCCTAGTGGTGCTGTGAGAAGACAGCCACCCTCCTCCAGATCCCAGAATGGTAAGTCCACCAACAGCTTGCACTGTGCTCCTGGAAAAGCCACAGACACTCAAGAGCAGCCCATGAAAGCAGCTGGAAGGGAGGCTGTACCCTGCAAAGCCACAAGGGTGGAGCTGTACAAGACCATGGGAACCCACTTCTTGCATTAGTGTGACCTGGATATGAGACCTGGAGTCAAAGGAGATCATTTTGGAGCTTTAAAATTTGATTGCCCTGCTGGATTTTGGACTTGCATGAGCCCTGTAACCCCTTTGTTTTGTTCAATTTCTCCCATTTGGAATGCTTGTATTTACCCAATACCTGTATCTAAATGTATCTGGAAATAATTAGCTTGCTTTTGATTTTACAGGCTCATAGGTGGAAGGGATTTGCCTTGTCTCAGTTGACACTTTGGACTGTGGACTTCTGGGTTAAAGTCAAAATGAGTTAAGACTTTGGGTGATTGTTGGGAAGGCATGATTTATTTTGAAATGTGAGGATATTAGATTTGAGGATATTAGATATATATGAAATGTGAGGATATTAGAGGGGCTGGAATGAAATGAAGTAGTTTGGCTGTGTCCCCACCCAAAGCTTAACTTGAATTGTATCTCCCAGAATTCCTATATATTGTGGGAGGGACTCAGGGGGAGGTAAGTGAATTATGGGGCCTGGTCCTTCTCATGTTATTCTCCTGATAATGAATAAGTCTCATGAGATCTAATGGGTTTATCAGGCATTTCTGCTTTTGCTTCTTCCTCATTTTCTCTTGCCACCACCATGTAAGAAGTGCCTTTCATCTCCCACTATGATTCTGAAGCCTCCTCACGTAGGTGGAAATGTCCAATTAAACCTTTTTTCTTCCCAGTCTTGGGTATGTCTTTATCAGCAGCCTGAAAACAGACTAATACAGGATTTCTACATGATTGGCTATCAAAACAAGCATGTGTGGGTGCAGGCAGAATGGAATTGGGAGGCTCTGCTGTGGATCCTCTGTAGGATGAGGTCGCTGTAATACTGGCTGTAGGTCTGGTGGTGGGCATGTGCAGATTTGGGGGCTTCCAGTTGTATGACAAAGCTCTGTGGGCAAAGTGTATGGCCGGCTGTTTGGCAGCTTCCCTGCTATGCAGGTTAGCCTAGGTGTGTTGCATGGGTTTGAACACCAGGGTCTCAGTTATCTCATCTGGCCTAAGCTGTGGGTAGCCAGGTCATGGTGCTGCAGGCATCCATGTAAATAAAGCAGAATCACAGTGAGGCTTCAGGGACAGAGAGGTCTCCAGGTAGAACACACTCTAATATTGGGTCTGGTTTCAAGATAGTATTATGCCTTAGCAGCTTAGGTCATGGAAATGAGTGGTACAGAAGGTGGGCTTCTATTCAAAGGCAATACAGATGCACAGACTCATGGCTACTTTCCAAACTGGACTCGGGGCCTGTGAGGACCAAAGGCCTCTCTTATAGCAGATAGCTGGTGTTTGTGGCAGCAGTGGGAACCCCTGGAGATCTCAGCTTTCTTTTTCTCCATAAGGAGAAGTCCCCTGACTCTGTGCCAACAGCAGTAGGGGAAACATTGTGGCAGAGACAGGATATCTCACTGCCCTCTCTGCAGTCCTGTCCTGGGTTCCGGTGCTTCACAGGGATTTCACTGTTCCCCTGGTGCTCTCCAGTGTACTTGTGAGGTCACTCTAGTCAAAATATATTCGCTGATTCATTGGTTTTGCCTCTTTTTTGTGGGAGCAAGGAAGATTAGCATCAGGTAATTCTAACTGGCCATTTTGCTGACTTCAATTCATATGAATTTAGATAAAAGTTCCCACCCTCTGTGTCAGCCCCACAATAGATAGAAAAATGCTTACAATGAGAATAAAAATATTGCACTTTTTGGTCACCATAGCTACAAAAGCTTACCACAAAATAGAAAACACAATTGTTTCATAATTGATTGATTATAATGATCTATTTGGAACCCTTATTAACATTAATAAAGTATCAGAAAACTTGTAAGAAAAGACATTATTTGATGTCTAGTGGTAATTGAGTTATAACTGATGTAAAAATAACTGTGTAACAAAATGAAGATAGAAAAGGGAATTAAAGATATTTTATCATCATAAGGCTAAATGTCTCCTAAAACAAAATATTATTATACAATTACTTTGTTTATCAATACTATTCCATCACAGATAAAGCAAATTCATTTGAGTTTTTAATGATCAATTACATATGTAGATATAAAAATAAACATGATAATGTGTGTATGGGTGTCTGCATGTGTGAGTGTATATGAATTCAACTAAAAATATTCCTCATGAAATACTTTTAAGGGGAAGATTAGGGCATAGGTCTTTTTGCTCAATCACATTGGTCATTTAGCAGATAACCATGATATTTATTTATTTATTTATTTTAGAGACAAGGTTTCACTCTGTCACTCAGGCTGGAGTACAGTGGCATGATCACGGCTCACTGTAGCCTCGATCTCCTGGGCTCAGGTGATCCTCCCACCTCAGCCTACCAAGTAGCTGGGACTACAGCCACTCATCACCATGCCTGGCTAATTTTTGTATTTTTTGTAGAGACGAGGTCTTGCCATGTTGCTTAGTCTGGTCTTAAAGTTCTGGGTTCAAGTGATCTGTCCTCTTCAGCCTCCCAAAGTGTTAGGATGGCACACATGAGCCACAGTACCCAGCCCCATGGTATTTATTGTCTCACATCTTTCCACAAGTAAACACAAGCATCTGGAATAAATTTCAAAAATGCTTTGTAATAGTGATTTGCCTTATATCCTACAAAAGACTGCCATTCTTTAGACCTTTTAAAAATAAAGAGGGATAATTCTAGTCAATTGGTTACCTGGGTACTCTGGATATGTGACAGAGAAGAGGAGTGATAAAATAATATGTGATTGCAAAATTCCACCCAGATTGAGCGTGCCAATGTACAATTTCAAATTCCATCTGCATTTTAAAAGAAGTGCACTCTAAAATAATTTCACTTCGAACATTTTTATGCCTGAATGCATTTTCTGTAACCCCCAGGGGGACACACATTTTCTGTTAGTAATTGAACACATTTTCTTGCTCTAATGTTACAGCCGTTTATTGAGAAAGTTATGCCAAAATACCTATCAAAATTATTTTGAGGTGTAAAAATATTGTGTCACCTGCTTCTAATTCCAAAACAATCCAAGTTACATTTTATTTAAAATTGCCTGCCAAATATTCAGTTAACAGAAAAATAAAATTAGTGAAAACTATCTGCAAAGTTTACAATCTGAAAGAGTTTTAACTGGATTCCCAGGAGATTGGAAATATTTCTATTTGTTTATGACATTTCCATTGAGATTCTAGAGCACCCACATTTGTAGGAATAATACATAATTCAAATTCCTTACATTGGACTGGGTTTTGCTATTTGAAAAACAAAGAATAATAACATTTTTCAGCTGAAAAGCGTCTTCATAATTTACTTTTCCAGTCTTTTCATTTCAGAAATGAAGAAAAGGAAGCCCAGAAATGTTCAGTTATTCCCATACATCACAGAGCAAATAAGAGAGTCTAATTAAAATAGAGGTGATGATATTTTCTCTGAGTCTTGAAAGAGTCCTTGCTGACCAGTAAACCAAAGTAGAAGAGTCAGAAGAACATAAAGAGTGATACTCAGAGAGAGAGAAGAATATATTTTCCCTAATGTGCATAACTACCAGCTGAGTTAAAACTGCAGTTCACTGTGGCTTTCTTCATAGCCTCCTGTAGAGCTCAAAGTTTATCTCTGCATTCATTTCTTTTCACACATTATTCTTGCATTAAGTCTCTCCAAGTAGGTCCATCCTATACTACTCCGGGCTTCCTTTCAAAATTGGAGCTTCCCAGAGCCAACACATTAACCCATAGTAATTTGAAGTCCTATCAAGTAATAGAGAAGAGGCTGACTGACCTGTAAAAACACCAGTGCTTGGTTCCTCCTACATTAAGCTGGCCCTCTAATGGGTTACTTGAGCCTTCTGAGAATGCCACTATAAGGCTGATATCTAAAGCATCGCAGAATGAGCTGCTTCTATACCACTGGAATATTCCACGAGACCTGAGATAGTAAACAAGAGATCTTGGAATGATGCTCCGTCTGACTCTTTTCAAATTATTGTTTTGAGAAATTAAAGTGAGGGATAAAGTGGGAGCATGAGTGCTGGGTAGGGAGAAAAAAATAAATGAATGCATAGTGAGTGTCTAACATTCATGGAGTTAGTAACTAATTAAGGCAGAAGTATTATCCTATCCTAGTTAAAAAGTTTTAAAATATGTCTGCAACTCTTTGACACTCTGATATGGTTTGGCTGTGTCCCCACCAAAATCTAAACTTGAATTGTAGCTCCCATAATCCCCACGTATCATGACAGGGACCTAGTGGGAGGTAATTGTATCATGGGGGTGGGTTTTTCCCATGCTGTTCTCGTGGTAGTAAATACATCTCATGAGATCTGTTTTATAAATGGTAGTTCCCCTGCACAAGCTCTCTTGTCTGTTACCATGTAAGATTTGCCTTTATTCTCCTTTGCCTTTTACCATGATTGTGAGGCCTCCCCAGCCATGTGGAAATGTGAGTTCATTAAACCTCCTCCTTTATAAATTACCTAGTCTCAAGTATGACTTTATTAGCAACATAAGAACAGACTAACACAAGTTCCTTCCACAGAAAGTGTGATATAATTGCTCACCCCTTAAATTTGCATCAACATTAAATGATTTACTTCTAATCAATAGGATGCTGTATAAACTATATAGTTATAACCTGGTTGTCTCTCTCTCTTCCTTTTTCTCTTTTATGTCTTGTGTACTCAGGTCTTTGGAACCCTGCACCCCCACATAAGAAGTTTATCTTCCCTGAATTGAGATTATATGGAGATAGACTAGCCCAAGGAGCTTCGGCTGCTCCATTTCAGAGCTGTTCAAGTCCAATTGCCAGCATGTGAATGAACAAGACTTCAGATTTTCCAGCCCCTGGCCTTTGAGCCACTCATGCTGATAGTAAGAAGAGCAGAAAAACCTTCCTCATAGGGCCCTGTCCAGATTGCAGATACATGAGCAAAAATCATGATGTTTTGTTGAAGCCACCAGATGGTGGAGTGGTTTATTACATAGCCTCAGTGCCTGGAACTTGATCACAGGTGACTCAGTTGAGTCAATGAAATATTTAGCCTTGGCTTTCAAAGAGCTGACAAGTGCAGAGCCAGAGGCTGAATCCTGGTTTTCCTTCCACCAATGCTCTGCCTTTTGATCACACTACATAGACCAAAATTTTTTTATTTCATCCACAAACCCATGATTTCCCATTTCTCTAATGTGGTGTCTACTGCAGTACAGTCTGAATGTATAATTAAGAGATTCCTGTTGGCACTCACTAACAGTCACAAAGCTGTTATCTGGATGCAAAGTCTCTGTGCAAAGAACCTGTGACACTGATAAAATGGACAATATAATAATTGTAGTTTAAATGAATCACACCTCTGACAGCTAGTCTCCAGTCAATTTCCTATATACCCATGCTACTCTGACCTTTAAGAGGAAACGTATATTCTCTCTTCTTCATATCCTCTCCCCTTGAAGCCTGTGAGTGACAGGACCAATAGAATACAGACAATGCAGTGTCCTAGGACTTCTGAGTTCTGACTTCTGCTTCCTTTCTGTTGATATTCCAAGCACTGTCTTAGCCAGTTTGAGCTGACATAAGAAAAATACCATACGCTGGGTGGCTTAAACCACAGAAATTTATTTTTCACAGTTCTGGAGGCTGGGAAGTCCAAGATCAAGGTGCCAGCAGATCTGCTGACTAGCGAGAGGCCTTGTCCTGGTTTGCACATGGTCATCTTTGGATTTATTCTTACATGGCAGAGAATCAGAGCTCTTTATCCCTTTAAAGGGGCACTAATCCCATTCGAAGGAATTAATTATCTTTCAAAGACCCCATCTCCAAATACAGTATACCCTACTTATCCTCATGTTGCTTTCCATGGTTTTAGTTATATGAGACAGAGTACACTCAGACATTTTGAGGGAGAAAGGAAGAGAGAGACCATATTCACACAACACTTATGACAGTATAGTGTGATAATTGTTTTATTTTATAACTAATTATTGTTGTTACACTCTTACTATGCCTAATTTATAAATTAAACTTTATCATAGGTTTATGTGCATAGGAAAAAAAAATCACATTTTGTATATATATATATATATGGTTTGATACTATCTGCAGTTTCAGGCATTCACTGGGGCCTTGAGATATAGTTCCCAGGAATAAGGGAGGTCTACCTTACCATCCCATTGGGAATTTAGGCTTTACCCTAAAAAGAGTACAAATACTCAGTCCATAACGGCCACCATAGAAGAAACCCAGACTAGGTTGCCCAAAAAAATGGCCACATGACAAGAACATGGAGGGTGATTTGCTGTGTGGGGAGGGGCCACGTGGGTGCACATAGGGGAGAGCCAAGCAGTTCCAGTCACAGCCACAATCTGACTGGAACATCCAAAAGACCTCACATGAGGCCAGGAAGGAGAATACTCAGCTGAGCCTCGGCATATCTTTGGAATCATGAAGTGTGATGCAATAGTTTCCATTTTTAGCCTCTATATTTTTAAGTGGCTATGTACTTAGCTATAGCTAATCAGAACAATGCATATTACTGTCATTGTTAATCATACACAGAATAATAAGAACTATCAATTATTGGGAGTTCATATGTTTGATACAGTACTTGAAATACTGCTTAATCATCAATATATTCTGTGTTGGAAACAGTAGTCATTATCAAGATTCTTTAGATGTGAAAACCAAAGTGTTGACAGGCAAAGTTTGTTGATGAATTTATGCCATTAATAAGTAATGGAAGTTGGCCATTAACTCAGCTTATTTTGACTCCACAATCTTTTTTACTTGCTTCATTTTTACTCACAAAGATCTCAAATGTTTGTTAGGATGCGGGTGTAAACAAACCTACTGTATTGCCAGTCCTTTAAAAGTCTAGCATATACAGTCGAGTACACCATAATTGATCATAATAATAAATGACTATGTTACTAATTTAAGTATTTACTAAACTGCTTGTTATTTTTGAGTCTCCTTCTTCAGTTTATTTAAAAAAGAAAGTTAACTGTAGAACAGCAAACAGTTTATTCCAGAGATATTCCAGAAGAAGGCATCATTATTATAGGAGATGACAGATCCATGCACATTATTGCCCCTGAAGGTTTTCCAGTGGGACAAGATGTGAAGGCGGAAAACAGTCATATTGATGATCTTGACCCTGTGTAAGCCTAGGCTAATGTGTGTGTTTGTGTCTTTGTTTTCATATAAAAGTTTAAAAAATAATTAAAAAGGGAAAAATCTTATAAAGATATAAATAAATAAGATAGCTGTACAATGCATTTGTGTTTGATGTTAGGTGTACTACAAATGTTAAATAAATTAGGCTGATCACTCTGGCTCATGACTGTAATCTCAGCACTTTGGGAGGCTGAGGCCAGTGGATAGTGTGACCCTAAGAGTTTGAGACCAGCCTGTTCTACATGGTGAAACCCCATCTCTACAAAAAAAAAAATACAAAAATTAGCCAGGCATGGTGATGTGCACCTGTAGTCCAAGCTACCTGGCAGGCTGAGGTGAGAGTATGGCTTGAGCCTAGGAGATGGAGGTTGCAGTGAGATGAGATTGCATCATTGTCCTCTAGCCTGGGCAACAGAGAGAGACTCTATCTCAAAAGAAAAAAAACAATCAAAATGTTTATAAAATAAAAAAGTTACAGCAAGCTAAGTTTATTATTAAAGAAAGAAATTTTCAGTAAATTTAGTGTAGCCTAAGTGTACAATATTTATAAAATCTACAGTAGTGTTCAGTAATCTCATAGGACTACACATTCACTCACCATTCACTCACCATTCACTCACTGACTCAGCCAGAGCAACTTTCAACTTGGTAACTCCATTCTTAAGTGTGCTGTACAGAAGTCCAGGTTGTTGTTATTGTTTTTATGTCTTCTAACATATTTCTACTGTACCTTATCTACATTTAGCTATTTAGATACACAAAACCATTGTGTTACAATTGCCTACAGTATTCAGTGCAGTAACATGCTATACAAATTTGCAGCCTAAGAGCAATAGGCCATATCATGTAGCCTAGGTGTATAATAGGCTACACCACCTAGATTTGTGTACCCTATGATGTTTGCACAATGAAGAAACTGCCTAAGGACACATTTCTCAGAAACTATCCCTGTCATGAAGTGATGCATGACTGTACTTGTAAGTGGATGCTTTACAGGCATTTTTGGGAAGCAAGTTGTTTTAGGGTGCTGGTGCTTTCTGGAGGAACCACCAATCATGTTTTGTGACACCTTCCAGGAAGTGAGAAGTTCTGTCTGGGGGCCTTCTGTACTGTAAAGATGATTAGGATTTCTGAATGACTTGGGCAATCTTAACAACCTACAGAACTGACAAGATTCCTAACCATAAAGCTGCCATTTGAAGATGAAGCCTTCTGAGTCTTCAGAGGTTTGTTCAGAATTTGGAGGCACATGTCCTCAGGATAAACATGGGGAAAAATAGTTCCACATTCTATTAAGTGATTACAGCTAATAAAGTAGAAAAGACATTACCTTGGAAAGATTTCCAGTTTGAACTGAAGAGCTCTAGCAGCAGCATTTGAGCTAGCATTGTTCTATACTTCTAAAAAGTGCAGGAAATGAGTTGTAGCCTCTCCTCCTACTGTGTCTTGATTATAGAAATTATCTATTTGTCCTATGAATCTTCAGCTTAAAAGCCTAAACACTTTTGATTATATAGTTTCCCTAGTATTGGATTTTAAAAATTAAATCAAGGAAAGTTTTGTGAGGAAAATTTCTCTTTTAAGGATGACTTTCTTCTCATTTTAATTTTCATTCAAAAATTATTTATTAATATTTACTAAGTCTCGGGAACTATTTTTGGTTCTGGGGATACAGTGGTAAGTAACATAGAAATGAGTGTATCCTTTAACAGGATTATATGTTTTTGTCTTTTTATTTTTATTTTTTGCTTCAAAGGTAAGATTTCTCTTGAACTCCACATTTCTCCAAATTTGGGGAAATGTTTATCCGTGATAATGTGTCCCTGTTCTAGATACAAGATCAAATAATACTCAAAGAGAAAATGAGATCATGCATGTGCACAATTTAACAGACTTATAGATAGTTACAAAAGAGACTTTGGAGATAAATACTTCCCAACAAAGCCAAATGAATTGCTTCAATATGTCAAATGCCCCAGTATCTTACATAAACCAAAACATCTAATATGTAGTTCTTTGTGCTTTATTATCATATTCTCCCCAAATTTTACAGTATGATTCTTTCAGGACACAGCAAGATGTCACCTGTGTTACTAAAGCATCAAATTGATGGCTCCAAGTAAAGTGATGAAGTTCACAGGCTTTGGAACAGTTTATATCATATTCTGAAGGCTCATATCATAACCATCCTCTATATTGGTGGTATAATCTTAAAGAAAATGATACATTTATAGCCGTGTCAATACTCTTACATTAAAAATCAAGAGATAAATGTGGACTCTGGCATGTTGGAATTACTCAATGCATGATAATTATAAATTAAATATTTTTCCTTATTGGATGTCCGTATTAATTTTTATACTTGAAAGTCTTTTCCTTGACAACTCTCATTTATAAAATAAAACAACGCTCTTGTAGTTCTGAATGTCCAGTCTCTGGTTCAAATGGTTATAAATAGGCAGTTGGTAAATTAAAGTTATTTTAAAAGGACAAGGGACCCACATTCTAAAAACAAAAAGACATTTCTGCCTCCACATATTTCAAAAATATTTTTTAATGCCAAAATCACTATTAATTTGAAACAGAAAGAAAAACTGAAAAGTTGCGAGGAATAATTTCATTCACAAAACAGTGGACAGCCAAGGGCAACTGGACGTTGTCTCAGGTTCCCAGGCCATTGCCGAAGATTCTTTCATCATTTGAATAATTTGGCTTTCTCCCTCTTGGAAAACTGACTCTGGTTTTCTGTTGTACTTTCTAGAGTTGCATAGGGGAGTCAGATTTTGTATCATTTATCAGTTTGTCTCTTCACTACATTAAGTGAAAATGCCTTTATCCTAAGTTAATCAAAATAGAAGTGTCAAGTGATGCTTCAAATAGTTTTTTACCCAATATTAGAAGAAAAAAGACTTTGGCTCTAAACATTAATTTTCTACAAATGAGTTAGCTTGATTCTGAGTGAATCAGATTTATTATTAGCAAGTGTTTTAAGGCCATAAAGTTTGATTTTTCCTAAACTCATCAGTATGTACATATCTAGATACCTGCTCCCATACCTTTACTTAACTAGGAAAGTTGTAACTGATTTAAAACAATGTAGTCCTTGCTCAAATCATAGCATGGTGATTAAATGCATAAGATATAAACTACCTAAATTCAAACTCCAGAGATAGAAATTTACCAGATGTGTGTCCTCTATTAACTTGGTAGAATTTTTCTTAGCCTAAGTTTCCTCATCTGTTAAATATTAGTAATTATTGTTCTTGGTTTTAGGGTTGTTGTGAGCAGTGCCTAGCTGTTGGAAAGCTCTCAATATGTGATGATGATGATGATGATGATGATGATGATGATTATACGTTGTTGACAAATACATTTCAATAATTAGTCATAGAGAATGAAGCCAGTCATTTATAAAAGAGACTGTTTCTTGAACATCGGCTGTGTGCCCGGCCCTGTACTAAGACTGTTATTTCTCATTGCTTAACCTTATCAAGAGGGGTCTGTAACATTTTGTATGAAAGCACTGTGAAAGTTAAAGAAACACAGTCCAGCCAAAAAAAAAAATTGCCAAATATTATCATTTACTTTCATCTTTAAAAATCTGTGGGAGATTCAGTTATATTTCCTACAGAGATATTTAATTTTTTTTTTTTTTTTGCTTTCCCTTTTAAAAATACATGTCCATCACACACCACCATGATTGAAACATATTTTTCCCAGGAGCCTCCAATTCCTTCTCAGAGCCAAGCCCCACATTGCTTTTTTCTGCTAATACCCATTCCCCTTTCTCCATTTTTAAATGTAGAGCTACTTTGTCTTTCATCAGCAAGAAAGAGTGTTATTTCTTGAGGAAGCATAGTGATAGGTGGTGAAGAGGGTAGGAATTGATGTGGAAATTGCTCAATTCTCTTTGGCAATTGGAGGAAACACATCCAAACCAGTAATTTTTCTCCAGTCACATCCAGTTTATTGTCTTAACCATCTATGAAGTATTATTATCACGATTTTATTGATGAGAAATTTGAATTTTCAAAAAAACTTTCATGAAGACATCAAGCTGGACTTTAATCCCTAGTTCATAACATTTTCAAAGTTAATGTATTTTTCACTGGACTACTTCAGATGATTGTTACCCCATATAAGGATACATATTTTGAGTCAAGAAAATGTACACCAAAGAAGTCTTTAGAAACAAGCTTCACATAGCCCCACTTGGGGTATACAAGTTTTTGATGCACTGTCTGCCTAGAACCAATTTCAGCTCTGGGCTGAGATCCCTAAATTTTTTTTTCCGCTGCTTCTTAACTGTTTATGTTTGAGCCAAGCTTCACGTTCTTGGTTTATCTATTACACTGTCCCATCATATCTGGGGTTGTTGTATTATTCCCATTTTCTCCTTCCCCAATTTAAATTTGTCCCTTATGTTTCTGTGGCAAACGCTGCTAGTTTCATAACTGGATATCCATTCTTCTCTTCATTTCCAAAGGCATCGAGGCCAGCAAACGTACCCACTAAAAAACACCCTTATTCCTTTAGAATGCAGTGACTGGGAGAGAGTTGAGGAGAAGTTACAGGGTGCTTCTAATGTTCCGTGCCTTGATCTGGTCACATACTGCACTGGTACGTTCTAACAGTAAAATTATATCACACTGTGCATTTTTCTTACCTACAGCTTTTGGTAGGTAAATCATTCTTCAATAATAAGTGAAAAGAGAAAGAAAATAGTTACTATAACAACAAAAATCCACCTTTTGCAGCTGGTTGTGTCCATGTGGACTATTGTGAGATACTAAGATATAAGAGGCATTCTATAGAATGGAACTTTGTAGTAGAGACCACCGTTTTCCCGATAGAAGAATCAGACCATGACTTTTGACTTTTATCCTCATCCATTCCCCTTTCTTCATTCCTGAGACTCAGATACGAATCTAAAGGTAGATCAAGTACTTTATAAGAATAAAAATTATATGCTAAAATAAACAAGCTGGAAGGAACCTAGGCCTTTACTTCTGAGCAAGGTAATTTGTCCTGGATTGTGACCTCTAGACTTTGAGAAATATATATTCTTTCATTTTTTTTGCTTTTATTGTTATTTTAATGGACATAATAATTATACATATTTTTGGCATGCAGTGTGATATTTTGGTATATTTATATCCTGTATAATGATCAAATCAGAGTAATTAATATATTAATCACTTCAAATATTTATCATTTGTTTGTGTTGGGAACATTCAAAATCCACTCTTCTAGCTATTTGAAAATATTCAATCAATTGTTGTTTGCTATAGTTATCATACAGTGCTACAGGACACTAGAATGCATTCCTCCCATCAGCTGTACTTTCATGCATTTGGCTATTTTTAATCTTCATGACTGTTACATCCTTCTTTCTTTTCTTTTATCCTCCCTTCCTCCCTGCCCCCTTTCCTCTCTTCCCTTTCCTTCCCTTCCTTTCCCTTCACTTCCCTCCCCTCCCCTCCCCTCCCTCTCCCTTCTCTTCTTCCCTTCCTTCCTTCTTTTTTTCTTCTTTACTCTTTATTCAATCCTAACTTTCCAACCTTTCCTGAGAAATTGTAATAATTCACTCTGAATCACATCTATTTGAATAAAATCTCACCATTATTATGGCCAAACTATGTGAAGTTAAAATGTTTTATAGATGGGACTAAAAACACCAATTAGTACAACCTCAGTAAATATGTATGGATAGGTAAAGTCTTTTGTGGAGAATTACACAGGTAATTTTACAGTGAAGTTTTACAGACTTTTTTTTTCTACTGTTTACATTTGCTGTTTTCAAATATTGATGCTATCTTATATCTAATATATTGAAATCGTGTCTTTAAAAGAGCCAAAAGTAAGGTAAATATACTCCCATGCTTAAAATGAAGATTGAGACTGAATATCCTGTATGGTTCATAAAATTGAAAGACATTCTTAAGAAGAAAAGTTTAACTGTTCTAAGCTGAGCAGCATTACAATACCAAGTAGATATTTTTCTAAGCAAAGTCATTTGAACTATAGCATTAATTTCTGCATGTAAATTTTGGTACTAGTAAAAGAACCAAATTAAAAAATAAAATAAAATCAGCCACCCAGTAAACGTCACATTTGTACCTGCAATTGTTCAGACCCCACACATTGAAGTTACATGTATATCCTCTATTTCTGTCACAGTGCATATCCAAGTCCCCAAATGCTGTCTTCTTTACTATCAAAATACACGCAGAATCTGTCCACTTTTCCACCTGCGGAACCCCGTCAGTTTTTCTCCAAATACTTCCAATAGGCTCTTTCTCAACAACTCCTATTTAGGGTCTTGACCTCTGTCTCTTCTCCCTGCAGGCAGAAATTAATTCATGCCTCTGCTCAAAAGCCTCCCAGACCTTCCTATCTCATTAATACTATGATAGATGGACTTTATTTTGACATGACATTTCTTTAATACCCTGGCCTACTCTGGCCAAGCTCAGATTTTACCACTGTTCTCTTACTTTATCAGGATGTGCCTTAGGCTCAGGGACTTTGCGTGAACTTGCTGTTGCCTCTGCCTGAAGCATTCTTATCCCAAATGACATCTCGACTTACTGCCTTACTTTGTTCTCTTCAGAGGTTGGATCAAATGGCCCATATCATAGAGCATCTTCCTGACTACCCTATCTGAAATAACCAACCATACCTCTTCTTCCTCCTGTTTTGACTATTCTCTCTCCAGCTCATTATTTTTTTATCAAAGCATACATTATGAAAATTAGCATATTTTAATTTATCTAATTATTTTCTATATAAAATATAAGCTCCGTGACAGCAGTAATTTTGCATGTTTTATTTACTCCATAAGAATAAGCTGAATATATAAATTCTTTACGGAACGAAAAAGATAAAATTCTACTTCATTTTTAGACATCTGTTTAATTATTGGAGCAAAAGTTGGGTGGGGTTGGGGGAGAGAAAAGAAAGAAACATTGAAGAAATCTGCTTCCCTGGAATTCTTTGCAAAAGACATTCTGACAATTTCTGTCAAATGCCCAGTGCTAACAATGCAGTTACTCAGGCAACATTCATCATGGTCAGCATTCCACATGCAATGAGAGGAGGAAGCCAGCCATTTTTGCTGACAAACAACTCTCCCTGCACAGACCCACTACACTGTCTTCTGTCACCCAGGAGAATCCCTGCCCACAAATGACAGACCCGCAATTTCAGTCCAGAGACACCAGACAAGTAGGGAAGTTCTGTTTTGTGCCTTCAAAATATAAGGGGTTGCTCTGAGTCTTCTGGTTTAAGATTTATGATTATGAATCTGATAAATAATCAGAGAAAAATGTGGTTTGTTTTACTTTCTCTTGTCAAAGATTATGCTCTCCCAGGCTTCCAAAATATCTGTATGTTGCACCATGCTATCACTACAAGAACAGTGTAGAACTATGTAAAATGCTCACTGAAATCTCCTATCAGCATCCTCTTCTTCCTCTAGCTCCTCCTTCTCAGGCTTACTTCCTTATTTCCTGAAGTAAAGCAGGAATGCATGCACCCACACATGCACCCGTACTTACACACACAAACACACAGACACTGTCATATTTTTATGTGGGTAGTAGTTTCAGACACGCTTTGCCTGAGCAGTTTCAACTGTGAACTCTGACCTGCTTCTCCAGGCAAAGCATTCCAGGTTTCAGCAGAAAGGCTTTTTAATAAAACCATCATCCTAAGAAAGCAAGCGATGGTGCTTTATTCAAACATATCTAATTCTTGAAAGGTTACATAAATAACCTAAGACAAGATCACATTCAGTCCTGTTTTTCTTTCTGCAATTGGACTTTTTTTTTTTTGCTATTTTTTCCTTCTCATGTGGGGTTATATCATTAGGAGAAACATGGATTAAAGCAGAAAATTTGGAAATGGGCCAAACAGATTGAGTTTCCATTCCCATTTTCTAACCATTACATAGCAAATCAGTGAACACATCATTTTTGTGAAATGAATATTTAATCTCATATACTAAAAATTATTATTTGAATATTTGATTTTTTATGTATTTTCAAATGATAAAACTTTTAGTGATTCTGCAGACACATTGTATTATATCAAAAATACTGAGAAAATCTCCACCTTTCCTAATCATATAATGTCAATAATTTCATTCCAATATCCTGGACTAGACATGCTTGAACATTGAAGTACTCAAGGAAAACATAAAAGGTAACTAAGTTTTGGAAAAGCATGCCATACATGCAAGGTGCTTTGAGTGTTTTTCTCATCTCATTCTTATGGTATTTCTCTATGGGATGATTACTACAACCAGTTTAAAAATGGGAGAAGAAAGGTACCGCTGGCAAGTGGAAAAGTTAATGGTTAAAAATGGGTCTGACCTCCAACTGTGTACTTAAGAAAGGGAACTCCATGGAGGTTCTGACTTGAAACTTCAAATGCTTTACAATGTTGGTCTTTGGTTCCTTAAGATATGAGATCTGAGAAGCAACATAAGAAATCTTTGTAGAAAAAGTAAAATTTGAAATGGATTTCAGTGGAAAAGTAATCTTACAACAAGGATGAAGAAAGATTAAAAAGGTAGAAGGGATACGGGAAATATATACTGTAACGAGAGAAAGGAAATGCAGGGTTGAGCAGACAAAGCCTAGATCAATTAGAGCATATAATTTTGTAAAACTCTGTATTATGACTAGAGATTTTTGGTATTATTAGGAGGTAGAGGGTTCTGGTAAATAAGCCTTTGAGGATTCTCCAGATATAGAGGAGACCCTGGATATTTTGTGTAGGAAGTGAAATGTGCAAAGCAGGAGATTAAAATTATTCATATAACGGTGGAGTATGAGCAAATGATAAGGGAAAAAATAAAGTGTAATTAGCAACCTTACCGACACAATACATTAGACCAGATGGTTGTAGTTAATGCAGCTTCATGGGAAAGGTGTAAACAATCATGAGAAGCATATTTTGCATATCACATAAAAAGAATATGATGTGCCCTGAAGTCTTTGTTACCATGGATGCATTCACTATTTTACTACTGTTTAGTGAATACCTCCTTCATTGTTAAGAGTTTGGAATACATAATAGACACATATAGTCCCTGACCTCAAAGAGCTTAATGTCTAAGAAGAGAGACAAACAAATATTCAGGGATTTGCAGTACACTGTGCTTATTGCTATAAATGTGCCAAATACAGGCAGCCACTGGAACATATAGAAATTCATTACAATTGCAGTTTTACTGAAACGTTGATCCTCAGGTTATTCGAGACTGTTTTGAACAACATGTTAAATTTGATTTTAGTTTGCAAGTGCACAGTGAGTCAATAATCATGTGAAAAAAATGTAATAATAATGAGAAACAAAAGCAGAGATCTAGTTGCACTAGATAACCAAACACACCAGAAGTTGAGTGACAACTTTGGAAAACAGGATAGGCCTGAGCATAGGGTGTAAAATCTTCCATCCTTCCAAATAGCAATTCTGGAGAAGCCTTAGTAGTATCTGGATAATGAACCACTGCAGCTGTAATTTAGAAGCAAAAGTAATTATTGAAGGGTATGAATAAAAGGAGACAGTTTTCATGGTGAATTAGAGTGTTTTGATAATGAGATAGTTATTTCAAGTTAAATTAACCATTAAAGCATTTCAGATTTGATATCTAAAGTTACAGTGAAAAAGATAAAGGTCTGCAGCTATATTTTCCTAGAATGAATATATTAGTTAGAAACAGAAAGGAAGAGGTAGCATATGATCTGCAAAAATAAAATGAAGACAAGATTGAATTGGACCATCAGAAACCTCATCTTGACTACAGCAATAGTCTAGGTGACCTTGGGAATTAATAAAGTTCTAATATTAGCTAACGTCTATGGAGTTCCGTGTTGTTCTCTTTCTCTCCTTTCACAGTCTGTTTATAACACATCTATTCACCAATACAATTGCCTATCCCCCAAGCCTCCCTTCTCACTGCATACCTGTTAAGATTGCTACGGAGAAAATATAGTCAAATGCTTAAAAACATAGACTTTGGAGTTACAGGTTCCTGAATTCCAAAACCATTCAGGATCTGAGGTGACTTTTTATCTTTCATCTCTTTTAGTTGAAGTTTCTTCATTCATAGAGTGAGCATACCAATGTATTGCCTACTTAGTAGTTTTGAGGATAATGGTGATGATGGATATCAGGTGCTTAATTAACATGGTTCTCAACCTATGGTGAAGAATCAATTATGTTTATTATTATTATGTACTAAGCACTTAAAATTGATTTCTCAATTTAATGTCTCATCTAATTTTTCAGATGCATTGTTACCTATAATAAAGGTAACAGAATACCCCCTCCTATCTATAAAACAAAACTCTGCAACTCAATACTATGTTTATGCATTCAAGTTATTTAGCTCCTCTGAACTGCTCACAAAAACAGGGTGAGTTTTGCACTTGTACAGTGAAAATTCTCAAATTAGTACTGCATGCACATCCACATCCACACAAACACACATACCTTAAGACCATCATTCCTCATGCAAGAGGAATGTGATGGCCCCTTTTCATTTTTATATTTTATTCTCCCAGTTTTATGACTTGTTGATGGCTAATTGGTAAGAAATTTGATGAACCCAGCACTGTCTAAAGATGGAAGCTAATCTCATGATTTGTGTAATATGACCTGGTTTGGAGCTAACAAGACAGTCTGCTACTTAGTTTTCCCACCCTGCATTTAACATGGTTCCACATATGTCTTATGTAGAAGGAAATCATGGAGGAAGGAAGAATAGAAAAGAGAATTGCCATCTGAGTTACAGTATCACATTTTGACCTCTTCTTATATAATACCTTAGATGAAATGAGTATTAAGATTATAAGGTAGGAATACATTTAACCAAGGAGGTGAAAGATCCCTATAAGGAGAAATATAAAACACTGCTGAAAGAAAATATAGAGGACACAAACAAATGAAAAAATATCCCATGCTCATGAATTGGAAAAATCAATATTAAAATGACCATACTGCCCAAAGCAATCTACAAATTGAATGCAATCTCTATCAAATTATCAATGTCATTTTTCACAGAATTAGAAAAAATATTCTAAAATTCATATGGAACCAAAAGGAGCCTGAGTAGCCAAAGCAAACCTAAGCAAAAAGAATAAAGCATGAAGTATCACATTACCTGACTTGAAATTATACTACAAGGCTATAGTAACAAAACATCATGTTATTGATATAAAAATAGATTAATGGAATAGAGTAGAGAACCCAGAAATGAAGCCACATACCTACAACCAACTGATCTTCAACAAAGTTAACAAAAGTATACACTGGGGACGGGGTACCATATGAAATAAATGGTGTTGGGGAAACTGGATATGCAGAAAGATGAAACAGGAACCATACTTCTCACTACCTACAAAAATTAACTCAAAATAGACTGAGGACCTAAATACAAGGCCTCAAACTACAAAAATCTTAAGAGAAAAAATTCTTCTGGACATTGGCCTAGGCAAAGAATTTACGACCAACTCCACAAAAGTAAACATAACAAAAAACAATAATATACAAATGGAACTTAATTAAACTAAAAAGATTCTTCACAGTAAAACAATCAACAGAGTACACAATCTATAGAATGAAAAAATATTTGTTAACTATGCATCAAAGGACTAATATCCATAATCTACAAGGAACTTAAACAGTTCAATGAGAAAAAAACAAAATAATGCCATTAAAAAGTGGGCAAAAGACATAAACAGACCTTCTTCAAACGAAGGCATACAAGTGGCTAACAAACAAAAGAAAAAATACTTAATATTACTAATCATCAGAGAAATACAAATTAAAACCACAATGAGACAGCATCTTACACCAGTCAGAATGGCTATTATTAACTCTAAAAACAACAGATATTGTTGAGGATGAGGAGAAAAGGGACCACTAATACACTGTTTGTAGGAATGTAAATAGTTGCAACCTTTATGAGAAACTGTACTGACAGTTCTCAAAAACTAAAAATAGAACTACCATTCAACTCAGCAGTCCCACTACTGGCTATATTTCTAAAAGGAAAGAAATCATTATATCCAAAAGATACCTGCACTCAAATGTTTATTACTGCACTGTTCACAATATCAAACAAAGGTATGGAATCAGTCTAAGTGTCTATCAGTGGAGGACTGGACAAAGAAAATGTGGTACACATACACCACAGAATACTATTCAGTCATAAAAGAGAATTAAATCACGTCTTTTACAGAAACATGGATGAAACTGGTAGCCATTATTCTAACTGAAATAACTCAGAAGCAGAAAGTTAAATTCCGCATGTTCTCACTTATAAGTGGGAGTTTACGTGGGTACATATGGACATACAGAGTGCAATGATAGATACTAGAAACTACAAAAGGTGAGAGGGTAGGAGGAGGGTGATGGTTCAAGGATTATCTGTTGGGTACAATGGTCATTATTTGTGTGACGAGTACACAAGAATTCCAGACTTCACCGCTATGCCTGTAAGATATCTGCAGTTGTACCCTCTAAATATATAAAAACAATTTTTAAAAGATTATAAGAAAGCCTCCAAGAATATAAAAATAACTAACCTCATATAAGAAAGAAGCATATATGTGAAATATCCGAGATGGGTTGTTTGTACATGCTGCATTTTATAGCAAACATTATAATATTTTCATTAGAGATCAATATAGCCTGTCATTCAGTGAACGAATATCATGAAAGCTTTTATGTCTAATGAAAAGACTCAATGAATTCTTTCATTTTATAACAGTAACAGATAAGCATAGGACTAGCTATATTCTAGTTCAAGGACAGACTTTTCTCGTAAAATGTTTAGATTCAACAGTCTCCTTTGAGGTTGTAGTAGAATTCAAACTTAAAAGCAGTGACACTTCATTTTTATGGGTTATCTACTCCTGTGAGTATATAATGAAAATTATGGATTCTTCTGTAGAAAGAATATACATATGCACATATATTCAAAATATTTCACTTTAATATCCCTATTTCCCCCTTTTTCTGAACTGCGTTTATTGTTGAGAAGTCATGAACCTCTTCTTTTAAGAATAATACTGTCTTCCAAACTAAATGATTGTCCCAGGAAATGCAGATTTTCACATTTCAGTCTACTGCACAAAACAATAAAGAAAACTTGTATAATTTTAAAGATGATGGATTTTTAGAGGTAGACATTATTTAGCTTACTAATTCAGAAGAGAATATAACAAACTAAGTCATTTTGAAGAAAAAAGGTGGTTCAATGAAAATATTTTTTGTTTCCTTTAGAAGATGTACCTTATCCTTGTACAAACATTTTAGACGTAAGACTGAGAGAAGCCAGAAGTTGTACAAAGAAAATAGGCTTTTACATTAATTGTATGTAAAACCTAGCAATGGATCCGCCACAAACAAACAAACAAAAAAAACAGATGGGACAGTTACAACAGGAAAGTTGGCCAAACAAACATGGCCTTACTCTTTCCTTCTGACTCCTTTGCATTCATGGTAAGCTATTAACATCATGGTCAGTGGAACAGAAATTTTTCTGATAGGAACCATTCTAAGATGGCCCGCCTAGGCCACACTTCTGCAGCCTGATGAAGCCAGAGGAGTCATCGAACATGTGAGGCTGTTACCTATTCTCTTTATGTCACCATATTTCTTATTCTATTTCATCATCATAGGCCAAGATATGATTTCTTTCCAGGGAGGGCTAAAGTACTTACAGATGGTGTTACCACGTTTGACCACGAAGATCTAACCAAGATAATATGAGCTCTGAGCCAGCTCTTATTATTCATCCAAATTCTCCAAAATAATGCTCTCCATAGAGCTCTCCAAAAATAATGCTCTCCATAGAGCATTGTTTTGGAGAATTTGGATAAATAATAAGAGATGGCTCAGAGTCAGGAAAGGAAACAAAAACTGTTTTGAAGATGGTGAGTGAATGACAAATCATATACATGAGTGACTCTCGTCTGTCTGTTCTCTGTCTCTCTTCCCTTCCTCATTCCATTACATGATGGATGGTTGTGAGAAAAATGCTCTTCACTTAAAATTGCACAGCCCTATTAAGAACAAACGCTTAAGACCTGGAATTTGTAGATTTTTGCTTTTATGTTTGAGACTGCTTCTATTTTCTATTTCTCACTGAAGTCTTCCTCCTGGGACTTAAATTTAATACTTCCTACCAGAAAGCATTTCCTATTCTCCCTTTCCTGGGATGATACAGACATGTAAAAAGGAGAGAGAAAAATACATTGGCTCCTGCTAAAAAGTCAGCTGTGCTTTGTTTTTGGTTTTTCATGGGCCACATACTATGGCAGATATTTTACATGGATAATTTGTAATCATCACAACAATTCTGCAAATGGCTTTTGTTACATGCATTTGGGGTTGAAGAGTCTGAGACGTGAAGATATGAAATGACTTGACAATCTCATCCATGAAAGAAGAAGAAATGAAAAATACCTCCCAAGAGGCCAAGGTAGAGTGAGAATAAACAAAAGTAATATGGGGGAACCATGTGCTCAATGCCATGGCTCTTTCAAGTACTTTGCATATATTATCACTTTTGTCACCATCAGAATTATATGAGGCAGGTTCAAGTGTTAATGTCATTTGAGGAAAGAGAGAAAATTCAAAGTCAAGTTGATAAAGTGTGATGGTTAATTTTAGCTGTCAGCTTGGCTAAGCTATGGTGCCCAGGTTTTTTGGTGGTGGTTGTTTTTTTCCTTGTTTTTTTGTTTTTTGTTTGTTTTGCCAAACATCAGTCTAAATGTTGCCGTCAAGGTACTTTTCAGATATAATTCATATTTAAATCTGTGGACTCAGAAAGCAGATGGGCTTCCATATTGTGGATCGCCCATGAGTTGAAGGCCTAATGAGCAAAGACTGAATTTCCCTGAAGTAATTCTTCTCAAGGCAGCAATATAGAAACCCTGACTAAGTGCCAGCCTGCTCTTCTTTAGAATCTGGACTCAAAGCTGCAATATCAACTTTACCTGTGATCCTCCCATCTCAGCTTTCTGAGTAGCAGGGACTACAGGAATGCACCAACACACCCAGCTAATTTTTGCACTTTTTTTTTTTGTAGAGATGGGGTTTCACCATGTTGCCCAGGCTGGTCTTGAACCCCTGAGCTCAAGAGATCCCCCGACCTCAGCCTCACAAAGTGCTAGGATTAGAGGTATAAACCACTATGCCTGGCCATGTCTTTGAATTTTTACAGGGAGAAAAGTCTACTACCAGAAATGCCTACCCTGGGCAGTCATATATACATGAAATAAATGTTTAAGGCATTAAGCATCTGAAATTTTGGTGTTTATTTGTCAGAGTTGCTAACTTAATCTCAACTAAAATAATGATAATGCTAAAGATTATCATAACATGATAATATTTCCCCAAGCACAAAAATTTATTAAGTAGTAGAGTCACTATCACAACCTAGATATATCTAGACTTAGATTTAACATGCCCTATTTATCTATCAGCTATCAGCTTTTCCTGCAGTAACAAACAACTCTAATGTTTCCATTGTTTTAAAAATATATTTCCTGTTCATCTACACAGAACTAGAAATCTGCAGTTTGATTAGACTGATCATAGTTTTTCCCACCTTCTGGGCTGTGCTGGCCTCAGCTCAATGTGTCTTCTTATTTCAGAAACAAGGCTAAAACCATAGCTCTTCTCTGAGGCATGGTTTTCTCATGATGAAGTTCAAGAACAAGTATATTTAAAGCTTTGGCTTACATGTGGTATATCGTATATGTGTCCACATTTTAGTTTCCAAAGGAAATCACAGGTCCAAGCCAAAAGGCAACAGGGCAGAAAAGTATATTCTGTGTATAGGAAAATATGGCAAGTATAGGGAAAAAATAAACAGTTGTAACCCAATATTACAATCTACTACACTTTGGGGCATGTGTTTGTCACATTATAACATTCCATCAATAATAATATAGTTTGAATGTTTGTCCTATCCAAATCTCATGTTGAGGTGTAATCACCAATATTGGAGGTAGGGCGTGATGGGGAGTATATGGGTCATGAGGGCAGACCTCTCATGAATGGCTTGGTGCTGTCCTCATGACAATGAGTGAGTTTTCACTCATGGTTCATGTGAGAGCTGGTGGTTTAAGGGCCTGGGACCTCCCCCTTCTCTCTCTTGTTAGCACTCACAATGTGACGTGCCTGCTCCCACTTCACCTTCCTCCATGAGTAAAAGCTCCCTGAGTCCCCACCAGAAGCTGAACAGATGCCCAAACCATGCTTCTTGTACAGCCTGCAGAATCCTGAGTCAATTAAAACTCTTTTCTTTATGTATTTACCTAGTGTCAGATATTCCTTTATAGTAACACAAAATTGCTAAGGAAAGATTGCACATCATCATATATTCCTTCTAAAATTATTTAACAAATCGAGTGATCAATTGACTTCACAAAAGGCAACCTAGGTCCTAAATATGGGCCTTCTGTAGGGAAGAATCATATTGAAGACAACATTTAAACATGGGATATTAGATTTACAATTCAGGCTACAGGGTATTTTCAATACAATACAGGGTATTTTTAAGCAGGTATCTGAGTCTTCATAATACAAATGTATTTATTTTTCTCCGTGTGTAAACCATTCATAAAGTAATGTTTCAACTTTAAATTTTTACAATTTCACAAGTCATCAAATTTATTTACTGAAGATTCCCTGAGTAGATATAAGCAATACAGGCACTAAATTGTCTTTTTTTAACGGAGGTATTTGTACTAATCACCTTCACTCTACCTATAACCTTCAACCAAGACTTTTCTCCTATTTCTTCTCCTTATAATATGTGGCTTCAAGAACACAAATACCTTCTTGAAAAACTACTTCATGAGTATGGCCACCCATGTTTGAAGTCAGTCATATAATTTAATTTATCTAGCTGTTTTCAAATCATCTAATTGTTTGATGAGATCAATCTAACATCCATTTTTCTTTAAGCTGGAATTAGGTGTGTGCATAATACCTTCAGCCCCAAGTTTCACTTACTCATGTAAGTTAAGTAAAACATTTCATCTAAACTATTATGTTAGCCTAATGATGCTGATTGGGTAAATTTCCCACTTTTCACTCAGACACTCAGATGTTTTGGTCTTTTGTAGAAGACATTGTATAAAGATAAATTAGCCAAGAAATTAACTAGAGAATTTAAAATGTTAAGAATAAACAGTTCAGGCCTGGCACCATGGCTCATGCCTGTAATCCCAGCACTTCGGGATTACAGAAGAGATGGGAGGGCCACCTGAGGTTGAGAGTTTGAGACCAGCCTGTCTTTAATAAAAATACAAAAAATAGCTGGGTGTCTCAGCGGGCACTTGTATCACAGCTACTCAGTAGGCTGAGGCAGAAGGATTGCTTGAACTCTAGAGGCGGAGGTTGCAGTGAGCTGAGATCATGCCAGTGCACTCCAGTCAAGCAACAGAGAGATTCTCAAATAATAAAAAAAGAATCAACAGTTCAAATATTTATTTATTTATTTATTTATTTATTTATTTATTTATTTATTTATTTTTTATTGCATTTTAGGTTTTGGGGTACATGTGAAAAACATGCAAGATTGTTGCATAGGTGCATACGTGGCAGTGTGATTTGCTGCCTTCCTCCCCTTCACCTATATGTGGCATTTCTCCCCATGCTATCTCTCCCCAACTCCCCATCACCCACTGTCCCCCTACTCCCCCCCAACAGACCCCAGTGTATAGTGTTCCCCTCCCTGTGTCCATGTGTTCCCATTGTTCAACACCCATCTATGAGTGAGAACATGTGATATTTCATTTTGTGTTCTTGTGTCAGTTTGCTGACAATAATGGTTTCCAGGTTCATCCATGTCCCTACAAAGGATGCGAACTCATCGTTTTTGATGGCTGCATAATATTCCATGATGTATATGTGCCACATTTTTCCTGTCCAGTCTATCATCGATGGGCATTTGGGTTGGTTCCAGGTCTTTGCTATTGTAAACTGTGCTGCAATGAACATTCGTGTGCATGTGTCCTTATAGTAGAACGATTTATAATCCTTTGGATATATACCCAGTAATGGGATTGCTGGGTCAAATGGAATTTCTATTTCTAGGTCCTTGAGGAATCGCCACACTGTCTTCCACAATGGTTGAACTAAGTTACACTCCCACCAACAGTGTAAAAGTGTTCCTATTTCTCCACTTCCTCTCCAGCATCTGTTGTCTCTAGATTTTTTAATGATCGCCGTTCTAACTGGTATGAGATGGTATCTCAATGTAGTTTTGATTTGCATTTCTCTAATGACCAGTGATGATGAGCATTTTTTCATATGCTTGTTGGCCTCATGTATGTCTTCTTTTGTAAAGTATCTGTTCATATCCTTCACCTATTTTTGAATGGGCTTGTTTGTTTTTTTCTTGTAAATCTGTTTTAGTTTGTTGTAAATTCTGGATATCAGCCCTTTGTCAGATGGGTAGGCTGCAAAAATTTTTTCCCATTCTGTTGGTTGCCGACTCACTCTATTGACTGTTTCTTTCGCTGTGCAGAAGCTGTGGAGTTTGACTAGGTCCCATTTGTCTATTTTGGCTTTTGTTGCCAACGCTTTTGGTGTTTTGGTCATGAAATCCTTGCCTACGCCTATGTCCTGAATGGTTTTGCCTACGTTTTCTTCTAGGGTTTTTACGGTGTTAGGTCTTATGTTTAAGTCTTTAATCCATCTGGAGTTAATTTTAGTGTAAGGTGTCAGGAAGGGGTGTAGTTTCTGCTTTCTGCATATGACTAGCCAGTTTTCCCAACACCACTTCTTAAACAGGGAATCCTTTCCCCATTGCTTGTTTTTATCAGGTTTGTCAAAGTTCGGATGGTTGTAGATATGTTGTGTTGCCTCCGAGGCCTCTGTTCTGTTTCATTGGTCTATATCTCTGTTTTGGCACAGTACCATGCTGTTTTGATTACTGTAGCCTTGTAGTATAGTTTGATGTCTGGTAGTGTGATGCCTCCTGCCTTGTTCTTTTTGCTTAGGATTGACTTGGCTATGTGGGCTCTCTTTTGGTTCCATATGAAGTTTAAGGTGGTTTTTTCCAGTTCTGTGAAGAAGGTCATTGGTAGCTTGATGGGGATAGCCTTGAATCTGTAAATTACTTTGGGCAGTATGGCCATTTTCATGATATTGATTCTTCCTAACTATGAACATGGAATGTTTCTTCATCTGTTTGTGTCCTCTCTTATTTCGTTGAGCAGTGGTTTGTAGTTCTCCTTGAAGAGGTCCTTTACGTTCCTTGTTAGTTGTATCAAATATTTTTAATTTGTTCATTTGCATTAATGATGGGCAAGGGCACACAGTGTCTGCATTAAATTTAAAAAGTTGCATACAGACTTCATTCCATCTATTCTCACATCAACACATTAATATAGGAGTTGTAATCCTAACCTATCCATGAGTGAGGGTCACACATATTAAATGATGATAATACTTGTATATATTAAAACACAATAGTTCAGTTATTCTAGACCTACCAAAGTTTCCTTTGTTTCATAGAATAGATGATACTAATATCTGTAAATCTCATAAGCATTATATTATTTCATTAGTCTGTGATTAGATGCATAACAATGCTTTAAATGTTATGAAATAATAAATAATTATCAAATAGACATGATTTTTACCCTCTCACAGTTGACTGGATAATCTCTGTGCCATCAAGATGGATATATTTCTCCTGGTGTATCAAGCAATTTAGACAGCATTGAAATCCTGGCAGCCACAGTGATTACTGACTAAAAATAAAATATTTACATTGCTGTTCAAAATATATACACTGCAGCATTTATCTTAAGCCCAATGACTTAAAGAGAGATTAAGCAATTTGGTCTTCTTCTAAGAAGAAAAAATCAGTTGACCTCTATGCGGAATTTTATTGTTACAGTAATCTTTAGGGTAAAATAGGTGAAGTACTGTGATCTTTATGTTTTGGAAGTTGGAGCATGCTGCAAAGAATTAATTTTAGAAGAATTTAAGGCAATAAGCTCTCATTATTTCATTATTTTATTTATAAATAAAGATTACAAAATTTTCAATGCTCAGCAGTTGTGTGAAAGGAAACAAGTATTTGAAAGGAAGTAAACAAAATTAATATAAATATTATATTCTAAATAATTAGTAAAATAATTGATGTAATTTTAACCCCATAATCAAGTCCGTACTATGTATAATTGTTAAAAAATAGAAGGATGTTAAATATCTATAAACAGGAAACAGTTACTCAAATTATGACACACAGATACTATTTACCATTAGGAAGTTATCAATACGTTATAGGTTTCTGGTATAACCTATATGCAATTCCAACTATTAAAATATAGAAGAAATAATGGAAAAAAGAAATAAAACATACAATATTAACATTAGATGCTTTTAAGAAATAGAAACACTTAGTTTTCCTTTTATTTAAAAATTTCTAATATAATACTAGGTAGTAAGCATGGTTCTAAGCATGTTCTGAATATTAATTCACATAATCCTCCAAAAAATTATATGGTAGATGAACTCTGCATTAGTTTTCTATTTCTGTGTAATAAATCACCACAAAGTTGGTGCTTAAGAGAACATATACTTGTAATAGCACAGTTTTTGTTGGTCAGGAGTCCAGGCATGGTTTAGCTGGGTTTTATGCTCAAGGTCTCACAAAGCTATAATTACACTTTAATAAAGCTGCATTCTCATCTAGGGGCTCAACAAAGGAAGAATCTGCTTCCAAGTTCATTCAGATTGTAGGCAGAATTCATTTCCTGTGGCTTTATGACTGAAAGCTCTGGCTTCCACTGGTGGTCAGTTGGAGGCTACCCTCAGCTCTTTCTGGCCACCTGCAGTTCCCTGCCACATGCTCTTCTCCATAGGCCACTCACAACACAGCTGTTTGCATTCCTAAGGTCAGTAGGGAATCTTTCTTAAACTATAGTCTTAGATAGAGATCTATATAATGTAATGTAGTCATGGCAATGGCATTCCATTCCTGTATTAGTCTGTTCTAGCACTGCTATAAAGAAATACCTGAGACTGGGTAATTTATAAAGAAAACAGGTTTAACAGGCTCACAATTCTGCAGGCTGTACAGGAAGCATGGCTGGGGAAACCTTGGGAAACTTACAATAATTGTGGAAGGCAAAGGGGAAGCAGGCACGAGTTACATAGCCAGAGCAGGAGCAAGAGAGGGTGAGGGGAGGTGCCACACACATTTAAACCACCAGATCTCATGAGAACTCACTATCATCAGGACAGAACCAAGGGGGATGATGTTTAACCATGAGAAACTGCCCCCATGATCCAATCACCTCCCACTAAGCTGCACCTCCAACACTGAGGATTAAAACTGAACATGAGATTTGGGTGGGGACACAGATCCAAACCATATCAATTCCCTTTGTCACATAATGTAGCATAATCAATGGAATGACATCCCATCATTTTAATATATTCTACTGATTAGAAACAATTCATAAGTTCAGCCTGAACTCAAGGGTGGGAACTCCTAAAAGGCCATAACACACAGTGTGTCACCATACTTTGTATCTTCCATACACTATTTTTATGATCATTTTATGTATGAATGAATCAGGGCTCAGAGAGATTTAGTATTCTGGCTATAGTCAAAAGTTAACAACTGACAACATTGAGATTCAAACAATATGAATTTAGAGTCCTTGCTCTTAACCACTGTGGTGTGTGTATTGGAGCAATCCTTTTGTTAACATTTAATATATATTCTGCTTATATCTATGGAATGGCTCAAATATGTTAGATATTATCATAAATATTGAAAATACTATTGCAGAAGAGATACAATCTTTGTTCTCAGAGATTTTGTCATCTAGTGGGGATATGTTATACCCAGGTGAGAAACAAATATAGTATATAGACAATGACTGAAGAAGTGTGGGGTTCTGCGTAAGCCCAGGGGAGGATCGTGTAATCTATAGTTGTAGACTCAGATGAAAGTTCCAGGAAAACATGCATGCAAGCTCTAGCCAGAACAATGGGTAGAAAGTAAAAGGGACGATGGGAAATGCGTGGGTAGATGGATTGTTTCTGGTGATGAAAAAACAATGCTAGAGGTCCTTTGGTGAGGGAGAACACCAGACTGTCATGAAATTAAAAGTGTTTCCACAGATTTAGCCAAAGAGAGTAAAGTACTTAGGAGAAGGGTATAGTTGAAAAACGGAAACTCCTAAATTAGAAAGAGGCTTGTTCTGGGATTTGAATTTATTTTTAGACAATAGGAAATCATTGTAGCAAAATTTTATCAATTACATAAACATTTTATGGACAAACATGGAAGGATAACTGAAGGCTAGAATATGGTTGTAATAATCCAGGTAAGAGAGAACAATGGCTTGGACCTGGTTAATGACATCCAGGAAGGACAAAAGACAAACATGTAGGGATTACCTTTGTGCTCGTTTCCTCTTATATTTTTGGGTATATTTTGCTTTTTTTTCCCAATAAGAATACCTCAATTTTAACGTCAATAATATGTTCATTTAAGAAAAAGTAAATAAAGCAGATATGCTCACCAATTGTGGTGACTGTATTAGTCTGTTCCCCCACTGCTATAAAGAACTACCCACGACTATGTAATTTATGAAGAAAAGAGGTTTAACTGACTCACAGTTCCACAGGCTGTGCAAGAAGCATGGCTGGAGAGGCCTCACACAACTTAAAATCATGGTGGAAGGCGAAGGGGAAGCAAGCATGTCTTAACCATGGTGAAGCAGGGGAGAGAGAGAGAGTGAAGGGGGTGTGCCCTACAGACAACAAGATCTCATGAGAAGTCATTCACTGTCACAAAAACACCAGTGGGGAAATCTGCCCCCATGAGCCAATCACCTCCCAACAGGTCCTTCCCCTAACGTTGGGAATTACAATTCAACATGATATTTGGGATGGGGACACAGAGTCAAATCATATCATTCCATCCAAGCCACTCATAAATCTCACGTCCTTCTCATTTTGCAAATCACAATCATGCCCTCATAACAATCCCCTAAAGTCTTTACCCATTCCAGCATTAACCAAAAGTCCAAATCCAAAGTCTCAGTGAGACAATCCAAGTCCCTCCCAATTATGAGCATGTAAAATAAAAAACAAGTTAGTTACTTTCAAGATACAATGGGAGCACAGGCATTGGTAAATGATCCCATTTCAAATGGGAGAAATTGACCAAAACAAAGGGGCATCAGGCCCCATGCAAGTCAAAAACGCAGCAGGACAGTTATTAAGTCTTAAAGTTCCCAATCTTCTTTGACTCCATGTTTTACATCCAGGCTATGCTGATGTGAGGAGTGGGCTCGCAAGGCCTTGGGCAGCTCTGCAGTTCAAAGATCCACAGATCCCTAGAGCAAGAGCACAATGCCTCCAGTCTCTTTGCTAAAGCATAGCAAGAGTGACCTTTGTTCCAGTTCCGAAAAAGTTTCCCATCTCCACTTGAGACCACCTCAGCCTGGACTTCATTGTCCATATCACTAGCAACATTTCGGTCACAACCATTCAACAAGTTTCTATGAAGTTCCAAACTTTTTCTTATCTTCCTTTCTTCTTATCATCCCTCCAAACTGTTTCAACCTCTGTTCACTACCCAGTTCCAAAGTCACTTCCACATTTACAGGTATCTTTATAGCAAAGCCCACTCCTCTGGTAGAATTTTTTTTTTTTTTTGAGGCAGAGTGTGGCTCTGTCACTAGGCTGGAATGCAGAGGTACACTCTTGGCTCACTGCCACCACCTCCGCCTCCTGTGTTCAAGAGATTCTCCTGCCTTAGCCTCGCAAGTAGCTGGGACTACAGGCACATGCCACCACGCCCAGGTTATTTTTGTATTTTTAGTAAAGATGAGCTTCACCAAGTTGGCCAGGATGGTCTCAATTTCTTGACCTCATGATCCGCCTGCCTTGGCCTCCCAAAGTGCTGGGATTGCAGGCATGAGCCACTGTGCCCGGCCCCAATTTTCTATATTAGGCTCTTCTCACTCTGCTCTAAAGAACTATGTGAGACTGGGTAATTTTTGAAGATACATTTAATTGACTCACAGTTCCACAGACTATAGAGGAAGCATAGCTGGGAGGCTGCAGGAAACTTAAAATTATGGCAGAAGGATAAGAGAAAGCCAGAACCTCTTACCATGGTGGAGCAGGAGAGAGAGCAAAGGGGAAAGTGCTACACACTTTTAAGCAACCAGATCTATGAGAACTCACTCACTATCATGAGAACAGCAAGGGGGAAATCTGCATCCATGATCTAATCATCTCCCATTACGTCCATCTCCCAACATTTTTGGATTACCATTCAACATGAACTTTGGGTGTGGACACAGAGCCAAACCATAGCAATGCCCTACTAGTTCTCCTATTAAAGCTATGTTCACTTACTCAGAGAAATACTTTTTACCAGCTGATAACCTACTCACTTACACATCCTTTCCTACCTTTTCTCCTGAAGAGCTTAGGGCTTCGTAATAAAAATCTGTGCCACTGATTCTAAAGGTCTTTCTATCACATGTATTCATCCAGAATTTGCTTTCCATTGAAAGTCCCGAGATCATATTTTGTTTATCAGGGCCATGCACTATGTGAATGCTAAGCTTTTACCAGAAACAGGTTGCAGAGCTTATTTTTCAGCAAACAAGACTGTCATGGCACATAGAAGTGGAACCAACTTTCTGTGTGTCTCAGGATTGTCTTCTTTCCAACAGGTCAAAGAACTACGGTGTAAAAAGCCAGGCAAAAAATTTACAGCCTTGACTTTGAGAGGATCTGTCACATTGCCATCACCTCTAAAGTTCTGTTGGACAGCCTTGGCATATACATCTTCCCCAAGTTTTACAATAACATGAATAAATCTAAATTCTGTGTCCCTGATAGCACTAAGATGTAGGTGTGCTTGGAACCCCTCATCTGTCTGAAGAACTGTGCTCAGTCCATCATTCTGTCTCTAAGATCGGGAGCATTTTGAGAGGTATAGTTGGATAAATAGTGGGCACCCGAAGATATCAAGTCGTAATTCTTGGAACTTATAAATGCTGCCTTATTTGAAAAAGGGATCATTGTAGATGTAATTAAATTATGGATCTTGAGAGATTTCCTTTGATTATGTGGATGGACCTGAATAACACCACTAGTATCTACAAAAGAGAAACAAAAAGATATAAAACAGACACTCAGGGAAGATGGTGATATAAAGATGAATGACAGAGAGAAGCATTCACAAGCCAAGGAATGCCAACAGCTGACACAAGCTGGAAGGGGAAAGTAATGGATTCTTCCCTGGAGCTTTCAGAGTGTGTGAAGCACTGCTGACACCCTGATTTTAGACTCTAACCTCTGGAGCTGTAAAATAATACATTTCTGTTGTTTTAAGCCACACAGCATGATAATTTGTTATGTCAACTCTAGGAAAGTAATACAGGAAGGATACAGTAAGGTTAGGGCATGTTTTTGTAACTTAGAAAAGAGCTTCATTTTCTAAATGGACAGTACTCCATAGATAACTTCATGGACCAGGAACCACCTGAGCTGTATTTCAGAATCAATTTACTATCTCTTCAAAATTTTGTGGAGTAAACAGCCTGCAAGACTATATATGATGACTCTGAGAATGGAAGAGTGACAAGCCTCTGAGTTTACAGAAAATCAGGAACTCAACAAAGAGAAAGAGTGCCAAAGTGAGAGTCCTGTGGTATGAAAACACATAATTACTGTTCTCTTTTCAGAATGGTTCTGAAAAATTCTTCATGTGAATAGCCCTGTTGCCTCTAAACCCTGTTGGGTGTTTTCTGATGGTTACCTACCAAATACTCTTCTTCTCTGTTTTCTTGTTTCCTAACACCATTGGGATGACTAGGCAGAATCATTTTATTCTATAGGGAGTTTAATTAGGCAATTCTTTCAGGAAGTCTATCAAGTCTAAATTGATTAAGATTGCTTTCAGAATGATATTAAATTGAAATAATGGTTTAAATTGGTTATTGATGAGGAAAGATTTGATTGTGACTAGCTTAATTCCCTCCGCATGACAGCAGAAAGCTTTCCTGGGCCAGTGTTAAGTCCCTAGATAATTTTAAAAATATATATCTATATTAGGCATGAAAATCAGCAGTTAAGATAATGATTAACTAAGATGAGGCAAAAATTTAGCCAAACCATTAGGAGTATAAATTCTCTAGAGGAGACACACTCTAAGTGACAAGATGACTTATTACCACTGAGTCTGAATTTCATGCTAATTCTGGGCTTCCATTATATACACTAAACATCAGAGATAGGCATATGTGGGGTGAGCGACAACTATCAAGTTTGAGTCCTGACAGCAACAGAGTTGGGTGCTTGGTACTCTCTTCCTTCAGTTACCAAACTGCTCTGAGCAGAAGCTATCACCATCCTCATTTAAAGGACTGAGATATCAAGCAATTCATCCAAAATCACACAGTGAGGGAGTGGAGAAGAGTAGCTTCAAAGCCTAGGTCCCAGGAAGGCTGAAGCAAATCCATCTATTCACCAGTCATTTATCAATTCAGGTTTTAATAAATACTATTCGTATCTAATCACTATTCTGGGGACTTAGGATAAAAAAGGACAAAACATGTCCTATCATCAGGAAACAGACAATTTAAGGGACACAGACAGTGAATGAATTAAAAAGGAAATAAATGATATGCTAGGGTTTAGAAGAAGCCAAATGCCCCAAAACATACTTGCTTTCTTTCATTCTTTCCTTCCTCTTTTTTTCCAAGAGGCAATTGTCTTCATCAAGAACCACAAAGGAAAATGACCTCAGGAAGACATCCTATGGGCAGATAATGGTATGTTAAGATTGGCTTGTTTCTATTCAAGAATTCATAAAGGTGACTTTTACAAGGAGATTTTAATAATATATATAGTTGAATTTCTCAAATCACTCCCACCTAATCACATTTATCACCCCATTTATTTGCTGCTCATTGATGGTCTGGAACAAGCAGGCACAACTTTTTATCAGAGTTTAGGTTTCTACGGTAAGACTATCCAGGTTGAAACACTGTTCTCTTACCCCTTAATTAAGCTTTAGTTTCCTTATTTGTAAAGGAGGCTGCAGTCACTGGGCAAGCTCAGGAAAAGTGCTTATGAAAGGGCTTGCTATGTACTAAATGCTTAATATATGCTAGATATTAATACAAATCATCACTATCATTTCAAGACATTTTATGTTTAAGAAGCAGGCAGGGGATTGGGCAAGGCCCTCGGTAACAAAGGCCTGAGACTTCATTCTCTCCCTAACTCCTACTCCAGCTTATCCTGATTACCCACCTCCCTTGTATCTGTTGCACAATTCATATGTTTTATTTAGTTTTTCCTTTTCACCATACTTGTAGGAGCATTTTCTTGTCAACTTGCAAGTCAATAACCTTAAGTTTTGACTTTGCCTCTTTGTATCTGTGTGGATTTCAGTAAGTTTTCTAACTACCTAGATTTAAGATCTTGTTTTTCAAAATTAGGACAGTAACTTCATTCCAGCATTGTTATGGAGGTGAACAATTGCTAATGCTATCTAAAAATTATTAAAATTTTATTTGTATCAAGCAGTGGTAAAATACTATACAAATACATCTCCTTCATTTTTCACAGTCCTGTCCAGTATTTTTCTAATCTCTTGTACAGATGAGTAAAATGAGGTGTAATGACTGAACATGGATGATCGAGTATGAAAAAGTTATTTAAAACTCAATAACAAAAAGGAGTGACCTAACAAAACAAACATGAATTAACTTCCTTTAGAGGACCTGTACAATTGCTATGGTTAGGCAGAATTTCTTAAAGGCATTGAGTTATCATTTAAATTGGAATTTAAAGGCCATTAAAGATTTCGATCAGCCAAGATAGCTGAAAGTACACCTTTTATATAACTACATTATCACACATTTTTTTTTACCCTCTAATATTTCTGAAAAGAAGAAAACTGTCTTAAAATCAGTAAGTGCATTTTAAGTAGATATTTGTTATTGTCTCTAAAAAAATCTATGATCAAACAATAATTTTGTTTTGTTTTGATGGGTTGTTGTTTAAATAATTAATGTTGCTTAGAATTAGGAAAACTGAAATTATTCATGTTTACTGTATACATCTCTGGGGAGGTATCTACCTCAATTTACTTCCAATAATCAAAAACAGTCCCTGCTTTGAATCAATTAAAAAACCAGAACTGCATTTCTGTGAATGTATCAGGAGAGCTGGCAGAATTCTAATTCTTTCTTTTCTACTCATTAGTAATATGACTAAGGTCAAGTATTGAACCATTTGGGCATCAGTTTGGTCAGCTATAAAACCAGGATAATTTTCCTGTCCAACTGATCGGATTGATTTCAGACTTGATAATGTGACATTTTGAATATTCCCTATTAAATATATTTTGTATTTTCCGAAATTGTCTTTAAGGCTATCAAAAACATTTATTCATTCTTTCTCTTTGCTTCTCAGGCCATGAGCACCATCTACCTGTTGAATCAACCCATGATTGAATAGTTATCTTAGTAAAATCATTTCATAAAGTGTAAAATGAAAAAAAAGCACACGTTATTGTTGCTCAATCAACTACTTGATGACTTGAAACCTAAGAATCATCTAAAATTTCATTCATGTATTATTTCAACATGTACTTATCTCTTTATGTTGCCACACTATATTGGAAGGCTAGGGATACAGTAGTGTGTAAGACAGACACAAATCCTACCCACAATGCCTTATAACCCTGAAAGGTTTTCAAGCATTTGTGTACACTTCAACAAAGGCAGCAGCAGACTGTGTGTGTGTGTGTATGTGTGTGTGCATGTGTGTGTGTGTGCGCGCGCACACGCGCATGTGGGGAATTACATTTTATTTTAAAAATTTACTTGGTAAACAAGTAAATTCCTCTGATTATTCAGGTTAGCTTATCACCATTTTCAAGTAATCACCAATAGTCAGAGAATTAGTGACATTGGTTCTGACATTGGTTATTGTAAAATTTCTGCAAAAAAACCAAAATTATTAATTAAATTCACTAATCTTTAAAATGATGTATTTTACTTCAAAAACTGGCATAAATATATTTTGTTTTAAATATATTTTTATATTACCTTTTCATAGAAATTTCCCATAAAATAGAGATATAAGCCATCTAGGTTTGGCGCAGTGGCTCACACCTGTAATCCCAGCACTTTGGGAGGCCGAGGTGGGCGGATCACAAGATCAAGAGATGGAGACCAACCCGGCCAATATGGTGAAACCTCGTCTCTACTAAAAAATACAAAAATTAGCTGGGCGTGGTGGTGCACGCCTGTAGTCCCAGCTACTCGGGAGCCTGAAGCAGGAGAATTGCTTGAACTCGGGAGGCAGGGGTTGCAGTGAGCCAGGATCATGCCACTGCACTCCAGCCTGGCACCTGGTGACAGAGCGAGACTCTGTCTCCAAAAAAAAAAAAAAAACTTAGTTGGGCGTGGTGGCGCATGCCTATAATCCCAGCTACTCGAGAGGCAGAGGCAGGAGAATTGCCTGAACCAGGAGTCAGACGTTGCAGTGAGACAAGATCGCACCACTGCACTCCAGCCTGGTGACAGAGCGAGACTCCATATCAAGAAAAAAAATACACACAAAACAGCCATCTAATGTTGTCTGTTCTTTTCACGATTAATTATTGAAGAACCATAGCAAGACTTTCCTTCAAAATTAAGAATAAAGCTCTCTGGATTCCAGCAGCATTCTAATAAGTAGATGGATGTCTAAAAGGACATATTAATCTGTTAAGAGCTTCCTGCATGTGCACAAAATTCTGTCAAATATTCAAATAATTATCTAGATATCATTGTGTTAGCAGTCTTTCCAGAAGTCCAAATGAGATGACAAAAAGATTGCCTCTGAAAGTATAAGCTTATTTTGAAGTTAATAATGAACATCAGAAGAGAGGTTTCCATGCTCATTGTAATAAAAGAGATCGATTTCTTTTCTAATACAATATAGCTAATACCTTAATTATTCTGGATTTATTTATGATACATTTAACAAACCAAAATAATATGCCACATTTATTATCTTGTTAAATATTTTTTTTTTTTTTTCTGGCTGGGTGCAGTGGTTCATGCCTGTAATCCCAGCACTTTAAGAGACTGAGGTGGGCAGATCACAAGGTCAGGAGTTTTAGACTAGCTTGGCCAGAATAGTGACACACTGTCTCTACTGAAAATACAGAAATTAGCCAGGCACGGTGGCGCATGCCTGTAGTCCTAGCTACTCAGGAGGCTGAGGCAGGAGAATCACTTGAACCCAGGAGGTGGAGGTTGCAGTGAGCCAAGATTGTGCCACTGCACTCCAATCTGGTGACAGAGCAAGACTCTGTCTCAAAAACAAAGCTTTTTTATTAATTTTAAACTTTTTATTTCAAGTTTAGGGGTAGATGTGAAGGTTTGTTATGTAGGTAAACTGTGTCACGGGAGTTTATTGTGTAGATTATTTCATTATACAGGTATTAAACCTAGTACCCAATAGTTGTTTTCTGCTCCTCTCCCTTCTCCTATCCTCCACCCTCAAGTAGATTCCATTGTCTGTTTTCTTGTCTTTGTGTTCATGAGTTCTTATCTTTTAGCTCCTTATATATGAGAATATGTGGTATTTGGTTTTTTGTTCCTGAGTTAGTTTGCAAAGGAAAGTAGCCTCCAGGTTCATCCATGTTCCCACAAAAGACACAAGCTCATTCTTTTTTATGGCTGCATAGTATTCCCTGGTGTATAAATACCACATTTTCTTTATCCAATTTGTCATTGATGGGCATTCAGGTTGATTACATGTCTTTGCTACTGTGAATAGTGCTGCAATGAACATTCACATGCATGTGTCTTTATGGTAGAATTATTTATATTCTTTTGGGTGTATATCCAGTAAAGGGATTGCTGGGTCAAATGTTCCATCTTTCAGCTCTTTGAAGAATTGCATACTGCTTCCATAATGGTTGAACTAATTTACACTCATACCAACAGTGTATAAGCATTCCTTTTTCTATGTAACATTACCAGCACCTGTATTTTTGGACTTTTTAATAATGTTATTCTATCTGGTGTAAGATAGTATCTCACTGTGGTTTTGATTAGCATTTCTCTAATCAGTAATATTGAGCTTTTTTTTCATTTGCTTGTTGGGTGCATGCATGTCTTCTTTTGCGAAGTGTCTGTTCACGTCCTTTGCCTACATTGTAATGGGATTGTTTACTTTCTCTTGTAAATTTGTTTAAGTTCCTTATAGATTCTGGATATTAGACCTTTAACAGATTCATAGTTGCAAATATTCTCTTCCATTTGTAGATTGTCTGTTTACTCTGTTGATAGTTTCTCCTGCTGTGCAAAAGGAAAGCTTTCCCCCATTGCCTATTTTTGTCAGGTTTGTCAAAGATCAGATGGTTGTAGATGTGAGGTCTAATTTCTGAGTTCTCTATTCTGTTCCATTGCTCTATGTGTCTGTTTTTGTACCAGGACCATAATGTTTTGTTTACTGTAGCCCACAGTATAGTCTGAAGTTGGGTAATGTGATGCCTCCAGCTTTGTTCTTTTCACTTAGGATTGCCTTGGCTATTTGGATTCTTTTTTGGTTCCATATGAATTTTAAACTAGATTTTTTTCTAGCTTTGTGAAGACTCTCAATGGTAATTTGTTAATTGCTTTGGGCAGTATGGACGTCTTAGTGATATTGATTCCTGGGAGGTTTTCTCATGTGTTTGTGTCTCTCTGATTTCTTTGAGCAGTGTCTCATAATTATCACTGTAGAGATCTTTCGCCCCCCTAGTTAGGTGTATTCCTAGGTATTTTATTTTTTTTTGTGGCAATTTCGAATGTGATTGCCTATCTGATTTGGTTCTCAGCTTGGCTGTTTGTTGTTGGTGTATAGGAATGCTAATGATTTTTGCACATTGATTTTGTATCCTGAAACTTTGTTGAAATTGTTCATCAACTAAACGAGCTTTTGGACTGAGACTATAGGGTTTTCTAGACATAAAACCATGTACTATGCAAACAGGGATACTTTGACTTCCTCTCTTCCTATTTGGATGCCCCTAATTCATTTTTCTTGCCAATTGCTCTGGCTAGAACCCAATATTATGTGAAATAGGAGAGGTTAGAGAAGGCATCCTTGTCTTGTGCTGGTATTTAAGGGGAATGCTTCCAGCTTTTGCCCATTCAATATGATGTTGGCTTTGAATTTGTCACAGACAGCTCTTATTATTTTGTGTGTTCCTTAAACACCTAGTTTATTGAGAGTTTTTAACATAAAGATGTGTTGCATTTTATGGAATGCCTTTTCTGCATCTGAGATAATCATGTGGTTTTTGTCTTTAGATCTCTCTATGTAATGAATCACATTTATTGATTTGCATGTGTTGAACCAACTTTTCATCATAGGGATGAAGACTACTTGACTGTGGTGGATTTGCTTTTTGATGTGCTGCTGGATTCAGTTTGCATGTACTTTGTTGCGGCTTTTTGCACCGATGTTTATCAAGGACATTAACTTGAAATTTTTTTGTTGTTGTGTCTCAGTCAGGTTTTGGCATCAGGATGATGCTGGCCTCATAGAATGAGCTGGGGAGGATTCTGTCCTTCTTACTTTTTTGAAATGGTTTCAGTAGGAATGGTACCAACTATTCTTGTACATCTGGTAGAATTTAGCTATGAATCCATCATGTCCTGGTTTTGTTGTTGTTGTTGTTATTGGTAGGCTATTTATTGATGATTGAATTTTGGAGCTCATTATTGGTCTCCTCAGAGAATCAAGTTTTTTACTGGCTCGGTCTTTGAAGGATATATGTGTTCAGGAATTTATTAATCTATTCTAGGTGTTCTAGTTTGTCTGCATGGAAGTTTTTCTAGTAGTTTCTAATGGTTATTTTTGTTTTTGTGGGGTCAGTGGCAACATCCCCTTTTTCATTTCTAATTGTGTTTATCTCAGTCTTCTTTCTTCATTATTAGTCTAGCTAGAGGCCAATCTTACTAACTTTTTCAAAATAATAACTTCTGTATTTGTTATTTTTTTTGAATGGTTTTTCATGTCTTGATTTTCTTCAGTCAAGCACTGATTTTGGTTTTATCTTATCTTCTGCTAGCTTTGGGGTTGATTTGTTCTTGCTTCTCTAATTCTTTCAGTTGTAATGTTAGGTTGTTCATCTGAGATCTTTGTAAGTCTTTAATGCAGACATTTAGTGCTATGAATTTCCCTATTAACAAACACTGCCTTAGCTGTGTCCCAGAGATTCAGGTATGCTGTATCTTTAGTCTCATTAGTTTCAAATAAATCTTAATTTTTGCCTTAATTCCACTATTTATCTAAAAGTTATTCAGGAGAATGTTGTTTAATTTCCATGTAATTGCCTGAGTTTGAGCTATTTTTTAAGTCTTGACTTCCAGTTTTATTGTGTTGGGTGGGACCCAAGAATGTGTTTGGTGGGATTTCAGTTATTTTGCATTTGCTGAAGATTGTTTTATGTCCAATTGGACATTTTGTGGTCATTCTTAGAGTATGTGCCCTATGGCAATAAAAATAATGTATATTTTTTGTTTTGGGGTGGAGAGTTCCATAGAGGCCTATCGGATTTATTTGGCCTAATTTTGAGTTCAGCTCCCGGATATCTTTGTTAATTTCCTGCCTTGATGATCTGTCTAATACTGTCAGTGGAATACTGAAGTCTTCCACTAGTATTGTGTGGGAGTCTTAAGAGCTTTTGTGGGTCTTTAAGAACTGCTTCACGAATCTGGATGCTCCTGTGTTTGGTGCTTACATATTTAAAATAGTTAAATTTTATTGTTGTGCTTAACCATTTACCATTATTTAACACCCTTCGTCTTTTTTGATCTTTACTGGTTTAAAATATGTTTTGCCTGAAATTAGCATTGCAATCTCTGCTTTTTTTTTTTCTGATTTACATTCGCTTAATAGGTTTATGTCCATTCCCAACTTGAAGGCATCAGAGAAAGGAACCTTAGTGGTTGTGGCCAAGGGTCTTTTGCTTATCTCCTGGGGGCTTCACCCCAGAAAGATGATGGTCAGCAATTGCTCAGTGTAATCAGCCCAGGATGGAGGGTCTGTGGTGTGCTGTACTGTGAGCCCAAGACAGGTTCCCTGTCAGGTGATGAGCAGTGGGGAAATGTGTGAGACCCCTGGGAGATGAACTGGCCTCCTCACCTTGAGTCAACTGCAGCTTGCTGGAGGTATGGATAAGGTACTTAGGGTCTTTGCGCCTTCATTAGTCCAGGCAAAACAAGGGCAATTTCACTGTAGAGGCAGTGGCAAAGGCTTTCAGTTCCCTCCTGAGGTCTCCATCCGAGGTTATTGCAGAGCTGCTCCTGACTTGATAGCTCTGGTGTAGGCTGGCTGGAGGCCCAGACCTGGAATATCTGCCCAATGAGAAGATACGGGAATGTGCACCCACATAACAGTCTGGCCACATTTTCATAGGGCTGCTGCATTATGCTAGGGGTCTGCCCTAGTTCCTAGTCACCTAGTACCCTGGAGCATCACCAGTGAAGGCTGTGAAACAGCAAAGATGACAGCCAGCCAGTCTCTCCCTCTGGGAGCGCTGTTCCAAAAAGGTACGAATCTGTTGCTAGCCCAAACATTTCTGCAGGGGGTGGCTAGAAACCTCACTGGGGAGGTCCCACCCAGTGAAGAGAAACAGGATTATGGACTTCTTAAAAAAGTAGTCTGGCCGGTTTTCATAGAGCAGATATGCTGTGGTGGGGGACCACTTCAGCCCCATGGTTGGCTTGGACTCTCCAAAGCCCAAAGTCTGGAATGGCTATTGACAAATCAGCAAAGTTGGCGGTCTGCCCCTCCCACTGGGGGCTCCATTTTAGCGAAGTTTGGAATCCTGTCAGCCAGAGAATCAGTAGGGGTGGCTGAAGACCCTGTTTGGAAGGTTCCACCCAGTTAGGAGGAAGAGGATAGGGGACCTGTTTTAAAAAGCAGTCTGAGGTGGGCGAACTACTAAAAGTACAAAAATTAGCTGGTTGTGGTGGTGTGTGCCTGTAGTCCCAGTTACTAGGGAGGCTGAGGCAGGAGAATCGCTTGAACCCAGGAGGCAGAGGTTGCAGTGAGTTGAGATCACATTATTGCACTCCAGCCCGGCAACAGAGTAAGACCCTGCCTCAAAAAAAAATAAGCCAGTCAGGCCACACTTTCTTAGAGCAGCTATGTTGTACTGTGGGACTACTTCAGCCCCTGGTCTGCTTGTACTCTCCAAAGCCTGAAGGCTGCAATGGCCAAGTCAGCCAAACAGTTAAGACGGTGGCCTGGGCCTTCCACTGGGAGCTCCCTTTCAGGGAAGTGCAACAAGGCTACTGATGGCTGGCTAGAGTTTCAAAACAGTGGGTCTTATTCTGTGAGGTGCTATGGAAGCAGAGTCTTCAGATCCTTACTGCTCAGGCCCCTGGATTTAGCCCCTTTCCTCAGGGCACGTATGGGAGTCTAACCTCCTGCTTTGCTGAAATTGCAGTTGCTTTTTCCAGGAAGCCCATAAAGCCAGAGTATCTAAGCCTTCTGGGTCTCCATGTGTGCCTGGGCAGCTACTCTGCTGAGGCACCACATAGCTTTGTGTGACAGACTGAAGGTCCCAGTGGAGTGGGTTTACCAGCAGATCTCCTGACCCGAGGGTTGCAAAGATCCATGGCAGAAGCATAGGTTCCCAGGGTTGCACACTCACTCACTGCTTCCATGGGTGAGGGAGGTTTCCCTGCTTCTGTGTTGCTCTGAGTGGGCAGTCATCATGCCATGCTTTTCTATGTTCACATGGGTCAAGCTGTTTCCTTGATTATTCCAGTGCATGTGAATAATTTTTTTTCCTATATTGCTGGTTGACAGTTGCATCATTGGTTGAGTGCAACCCTTCTATTAAATAATTCAGTTCTAAGAAAACTAGAAATAACAATCCCTATCAAGAGAACACCTAAATGATTCTTGTAACATAGCTGAAGAGATATTTGTTCAATTTACCTTCCCAATAGAAATGAAGAAATTGTTGCTTAAAACAAGATGGCAGTGCTAGATAAAATATATCTTTTATATGAAGTATTGGCTCAAAAAGAAAAAGTGTATACCACATAAAAACAAAAACTGGAATCAACATAGGTCATAAAAATTTAAAATTAAACGATGGGTTAATACATAGAACATAACAATATAGACTACAGGTGGCTTGGGCAGAAACACGATGGTTTTATGAGATAAAAACATATGTTTTATTACATCTACTTGCCAGTTGAAGTAGACAAAAGATAATAATAATATAGAGAAATATGCTTGTAAGTAGCCATAAAACTTTTTTAATGATCATGTAATAGACAAAAATAAAACCATTTTTATTATATTTTATCTAGTGGAATTAGTCCATATTGGATGCTTTGATACAGACTAATTTCTGATTTTAATTTTGCCCTCCATGCAAGCCAAATAATATCTTTGTATTTCAGTGTTCTTATTGCAAAATGGAAATAGTAATGGTACTGACCTTATTTATTGTAAGGGTTTATTGTAAGTTGTCAATGTTCTAGATCCTTCACTTAGTATTAATACTTAAATACTTACAAGTATGTATTAAAATGCCAGCTACTACTATTTCTAGTTTTCTTATTCTCAAATACCTATTCTCTGTTTCCTATATCTCTTTTCTGCAATCATTTTATTTATTTTCCTTTTGCTTCTGCTTTCTGGAGAGGCTTTCAAGTTTGTTCTTTACAGTTCTGCTTCAGTTTCCAATAATGCCAGTTCTCTTCCCTAGTGTCTAAAACTATATATTAATTTTGCCGTTGCATTTCTGGTATCCTTGGGTCATTTTCACATATTAATCTGATTATTTTTTCATTTCTAAAAGTATTCACTTTCATATTTCTATATGATCCATTTCTCTCAATTTGTGTGTTTTAAAACACATCTTCTTCCAAATAGTTTAAGATTTAGGTAATGCCTTCTAAAATTTGTTTTTCTCTTTATTTTAAAGAAAATGATTATTGTCAGGACATTCTCTTTCTATGATTTTTAGGACAATGCAACCTTTTCCTTAAGCGTTTTCATAGATTTCTTTTTAAAAATATGTAATAGCTGTGTTCCCTGTGACAGATGTATGCAGTCTTTGTCTATACACAGAGTGAATAGCAGAGCCCCCAGTATTCTTCATTGTCCAATCAATGACTAGACTACTTTGCCTCCGTTCAGATCTCTATTCACATTTACAAGAAAATATACAGTGAGCACCTCCTAATTGGCAGGCACTATTTCAGATGGCAAGCACAAAAAGAGCATGGGCCAGAAATGGTTACTTCTTATAATATAGAAAGACAGTAAACAAAACTGTTGGCACAGAATGTTCAGGCAGATGGGCACAGCCAGTGCAAAGGCTCTGAGGTACCACCAAGGCTGGCTTCTGGGAGGAGCATGACAGTATGGCTGGAGCAGAGAGAGGCTAATACTCACATGCACGAGGGAGGGTATTATTCTCCTCACTGTCAGGCTCTCTGACGGAACCATGAGAGTTAGTTGCAGTTTGTCAACTTCCTGAGGACTGAGGTTTAGGAAACACTAACTCTCCACCTTCCAATGCAATCCAACTGTCTGGTCAAGTATACTCTCTATTCTCCAACATTAGACATAATGATGAGGAGAAATAAAAACAAAGCATTGTTCTAATTTCTTCAAAAGTATGTCCATTTTTGGGTTAGATTTAAACATGGTATTTGTAGAACTATGTGTGTCTCAGTCTATTAATATTCACAGCACCAATAAAAGGCTTATCCATATTGAACATACACTCTTTGCTAATACTTAATACACAGATTTCTTGTCAATTTTTCCTTTGCTTTTTTATGTATCTCAGAAAGCATTTTAATAAAAGGTTTCAAGGAAACACAACAGACTTGGCCAATTCATCCCTGTGCTCATTTGCAAGTTTTGTGGAATAGATGATTAATTTGGTTTGATAGACTTTGAAATCTTCCCTTTATAAAGTTCTCTGGTTTGTAGACAGACTAAAAGGGAAAGTTAGATTTGCAAACATAGATTTTTGAGTGTTCCACACAGAAGTGAGAGTTTTGTATAACTTAAGGCTAAGAGAGTGTCTCTCATTTTATCAGTGCCTATGCTAGGTGAAAGGCCCATTCAAGTGACCAAGAGTATGAATTTATCTCACAGTGACTAGCACTCTTCCCCCATAGCACTTATGCCCTATGTAATTGTACATGTATTCATCTATTTTTCTCTTGAATAACTGTCTTCATCATTAGATTTTAAGTTCATGGAGGATAGGGGGCATACCTGCTAGGGTTATTCTTCTAAGCCTACTAAAATGCTTGGCCCACATGAAATGTTAATTATTATTTGTGGAAACAATGAGAGAAAAGTTAAATATCACAGAAGATATTTGATAAACAGTGTTCACTGAACACAATACCATAAAAAAGGGGGAAGAGGAAGGAGAAAAAATGGTGGAAAATGTTTTATAACTAAGGAAATAATGCAGAAAATGAAGAAAAAATTTATTCAGAAAAATGAAAGTACAAGGAAAAGAAAGGAATTGGGTTTGTTCAATCTAACGTTTTAATTAGCTCCATTTTATGGCAGAAAAATGTATAAGAAATATATATTATAATTAAGAATGAAATGTGCATCTCATTACCAAGACACTTCAAGTTAGCACAAATATTCTTTTCATAACAACAGTAGAAAAATAATCTCATGTATAAAATATTTCATGCTTCTTGTGGAAGATTCAAGAAAGACATTCACTAGAGACTCTTCCTGTAATTTATGCTTGTATCTAAAGAGGAATTACTCTTATTTCTGCAAGAAAGTGGATTGGGTCACAAAGGTTAGGCAAGGTTACAAGGCATTCAAATATTTAAGCTGCTAGGAACTCTATATGAGAAATCAGAAAAAGTAGGGAGCATATGTTGACAGGATGATGTTTTCTAGAGGAAGAGAGAAAGAAGAAGGGAAGGCAAAAAAAGAATTATTATGTTATCTCATAAAACATCATCTGGCCAGTAAGCAGGAACTGTGAAGCTCCCTGTGGAGTGCACCGGTCAGAATTTCTCTCATCCTGCTTAAGGAAAGTTGTACAGAGAAAACGTTTCCTAAACAAACACATTTCATTTTTCTAACTTAAGGGATTCCTGCTTGAAAACTGATAGAAAACAGGAAGCACCGGGAAGCTAAAAGGAAAGAAAATTCTTGAAAGATTTCTAGGGCCTTATTGAAAATTCAAGTACTTCAGGGCATTCCAGGCAAAATGAGCCTCCAGCATGAAATACAGATCTCAGTGGAAGGAAAGGAATGCAATTGAAACAATAGAGCCCTCTTTTCCAATGGCCCATCCTAAGACAGTTAAGCTAGGGATGTTCTAGAGACTTGCTTTCCCTTATCAGTCCATCAGTGAGGTCAGAAGAAATTCAGGGGTGGTAAGAGAGTTCAACAAACACTATGCTTTAGTAGCCTCTCAAAAAAAGTAGAAAAAATATTGTCTCACATTTTAGAACATTGAGGAAATAAATCTTGTAAACTCATTAAATGTCAATCACAATAAGCAGAGTAAGAAATAGCAGAATGGGGAAGGAGAGGAAACTTCAGATAGAGAGCATTTGTACATTCTGCCTTCCAGAGAAAAAGAATCAGAGCCAAAGCTATCATCATGTATTTAGTTACCGATATAATTGGCTTTTATTTGTGATTCATGAAATAAGGCAGCCTGCAGTCTACAAAAAAGAATGAGTATTCCCACTGGGCAATACCAGAACAGTGGGTTTTGTAAACTGGAAACCAAGAAACAGAACAATAGAAAAACAAAAACAAAAACAAACCAAACAAACAAAACAAATATTGATTAACATCAGGTTACTTGCAGTTACATTTAAACTGTTAAAGCACAGGAGACATCCAAATTACTCTGACTCAGGAAGATGCAGTTTTCTTTAAAAAAAAAAAAAAAAAAAAAAAACTGTCCTGTTTACTATAGATCTGCTTGTTCTAAGTTTCAGTTTAATTACGTGGTATTTAGCATGAGGGACTCCATTTTGGCTGTGTCTGGTCTGCCGGGGCCTAGCACAGTAGCTCAGTCCAACACAATGGTCTCACATAAGTTTTGTTCAACACCCTACAATGCAATTTGACCTCTTCCTATAAACGTCTAAGAATATGGACATTTGAATTTTGCAATTGCATATAAAATAAGAAAATTGAAGAACAAAGTTCAGATTTATAATGTAAAGAAAGGGAAAGAAGAACATTATTCATATGAGATTATTTATTACTATTTTTTTTTTCTACTGTTAACAATAACAAAGGGCTTTTAATTTTCCAAAGGAAAAGTTCTACTTAGGGAAGACTGGATTTGATTTAAATGGATTGAAAACAGAAAGTACAATAATATTAATTTTAATACATATATGATAAATTCCAAGGACTCTTTTCTTTCTGTTTCTGAGCTAAAGAAGGGATTTTTGGCTTTGTGAGTCCTGAGCTTCTAAAGAGATAGAAGTAAAATTGCAAGATGAAACCAGAGGAGCACAGTAATTCACAATGTGGCTTGGGGGGCCATAAGGGGTGAATTACAGCATTCCTTCCCAGCTTCCCTTACTTTCAAGTAAAATGGCAGCAACTTCAAACTTCATCTTGCTTGCTTGTTGAAAAGTATTCCCTCCAAATATTTTCTTTCTATACCTATTTTAGCACAATAATGTACTACATATTTAAACCTAGAAAATTTTAAAGTTCTAAGAAATACAATCACACCATTTGTCTCAGTAGAACATATACTAAGATATACAATCACCTTCAGTAATTCATGAAAAAGTCCTACAATTTATGTAAATAGACATGAATAATTATGTAGACATCATAGATAATAAACAATGGAACATCATGCCAACTGACAATTATGATATCAGATATTTCAGGTATTGCCTGTTAATTATATTAAAAATGACAGACTCCTCTTTAACTCCAATAAGCTCACCAAAGGCTTAGCTAGCTTTCTGATTTTCTTGGAAGTTAAAGAAGACTCTGACTTCTGCCCTCTATGAGATGATGGACTTTTCATAAAAATCCACAACTTAAAAAAAAAATCTGTTCTGTTCTTTACTCTGTTTAAATTTGTCATTTTAAAAGGGTCTTTGCCATTGAAGGTAAGCTAGTAGAGTATTACTTTTTAGAGGGGCAGTTTGTGAATTCCAGATAAGAATATCTTGATACCTTTACTAATTATACAGACTAGATAGGATAGTGATCTGTAGGGTCTTCCACAGAAGTAAGTAATGGTGACCTTCTTAAGGGGCTAGAATGTTACATATTTAACAAATGTGTGTGCAATTGCCATCTGGCAAACATTGTTCTGATCTTGTGACTGCTACTAAGATGATACAGAACAGAAGCCTTGTTTAGAAGCTTATCATCTGGCAATGGAGATGAAATATGTACATAAATAACTGCAATGATAGTCAGATGCAATATACAACCACCCTAAACAAACTCAATGTGAGAATACAAATCAGAGCATAATGAATTCCATTAGAGAGTAGATCAGCTACAGAAGTAAAAACAGACCATTTCTTCTTTCTGGGAAATCAGGGACGGTTTTATGAAGAACCTGGCAAGTTCTAAATGTAAAGACAGAATGTAAATTTGTGAAGTAAAGGACATATTGGATATAAACAAGAACTTGGGCAAAAGAGATAGGCAAGAAATTACAGGACCTTCAAAGAAAATAAGAAATTGCCTATTTCTAGGGTTCCTAGGATCACAGAAAATAACCTCTATAATGGCAGTAGAACTGAGGACTTACGGAACAGGATCATGAGCTAAAGAAAGGTGATAACATTTTGTTTTACCTAATTCTTCATTTACCTACCCCCTCTATATTTACTTATTTATTTTTCCATTTGGTATATAATCTAAACAACCAAAGAGACCTCACGTTTTGATTCGTCCACGTGTCAGTGGGCATGAGACGCTAGTGACCAGCTTTCGAGAAATAGTGATGGTAAATCTGTCCTAACCATTATGTCTTCTCACAGTTAATCATAGCACCATAGTATTAGTCTGCAATCATTTAGCTACAGTAAGAAAATTCATTTTAGACAGTGGATTTTTTAGTTATTATTTTTTTATTTGTTTTGTTGCATGACTGGGGACTAGGGAGACATTATTACATATACGCCTTTTAAAGTCAAACCTGACTAAAGCTGTGAGTATTTTTCAAAAAACTTTATTAAATGTTGTCAACACAAACACAGATAAAGTTGGATTGTTTAGCAAGTTGATTTTCCTATTCTTCAAATTAAATGATTATTTTAAACTGCAAAGGGAAGACAATCTTTTTTTGTGTGAATGTGAGAGTTGTTGATATTCAGAAAATATATTTAAAATATACTTTCTCTCCTTTGAGCATGGGTTAAAAAAATCATTAAATCAAACATTAACATGCACAAAATTTAGACCAAATGTAACATAAAGCATATAATATCTTTTCAAAATAAGGAAGAGAGATATTGTTACTGAGAATAAACAGTAAGGAAAGGAGAATCAGTAACTGAAAATTTAAACTTTTAAGGATCAAGAGAGTGAGCCATCTGGATTTAATCAGCATAAATCTATAGCTTGCATTAGCTCCACAATTAAGACACTCATAAAAATCCACTGTGTGAGTAAGAGCTTTCCTGAATCATAATTTAACCATGATACTCTATCAAATGACTGTTTCATGCTTCAATTTAAAACCACAAAGAAAATGCATGAAGCAAATGAGTACTGAAAGGGAGAAAACATTTATCAATTGGTTAATTTTCTTGTTGTTGATAAAATTGATAAAATATAATTATTTTAATGATGTTTATTATTCTAATTTTAATGTTTAGTGCCATTATTTATTAATGACATAGAATAATATTTACTACTACTACTAACATAGTAAAATACATTTATTCTACATTTAATAAGAGAAAATGAAAGAAATTTTATAATTTTTGAAAAAGTGATTATAATATTTTAGAAGAAGCAACTGCAATAGCACCATAATAATAATGTGTGGGCAACTATGGACTCTAGGTCCAATGAGCTTGAAGTTTAGGAGAAAATTTGCTATGAATTTAAATTGCTGTTTCATTTTCTTGCTTTTTACATGTTTTAAAAATATATTTCTGAAAAGACAGAAGATGCAAGATAAATCAAAAAGAATAAAGTCTTGGAAATTATTGAATTAGAAAAGGATGGATCTCAAAGTCAGAGGTCTCAATATTTGAACAGTGGTATAGTGGGATAGAGTGAAAGTATCTATGGCACATTTTTGTCTTTTAAAACAGAAAGAAGTGTTCTAGGAAAGGACACAGAAGTTGAGATCTGGAGTTCAGCAGAAACAGGGAATTCATTACATAGATATTCAAAGTAATCTTAAAGAAGGGAATGAGATTCACGAGATGATGTCATGACCCAATTTTATTTCAGTCCCTTAAAGTTAAATAACTTCAGTGGACATCTGGTTTACCAAGTAGCATGTGCCTGAGAGGACACTCACCCATAAAGTTTTGAGAGTGAAAGGAACCAAGAAGCTATGAAGATACGGATGAGAACCAGGGTTGAAGGTGGTAGAGTAAAAGCTCCACAGAGACTGGTTCAGCTGGATAGAGTCAACTATCTGTGTCTATGACATAGGTAAGCAAATGATTTTCTGTAAGTAGAGCATAGAATTGTGACACTGATAGACTTGGTGAGGCATGAGACTCTCAGAAACATAGTAAAGATAGGAGCCAACGAAGATTTATCATAAAGTAATCAGAAAGTGATATTCCTCCTGATGAGAAGGGAATAATTAAGCACCATCACATGGCTGGGTAAAAGAAAGCATTTAAACAGGATGGTTCTGCAGAACACTGGTCTGTAAGAATATGTTTTTCTCCTTCCAGTTTATAAAACTGAGGTTCTACATTCAAATCAGTTTTGAAAGTGTTGCAGAATTCTGCCACATTCCCGTGTAGACTCAGAGTTCATATTAACACAGTGCATTCCAGAGAAAATAAGCATTGAGAAAGCAACAATTTTTAACCTGTTTACCTTTATTTAACACAGTGTGAAAGCCTCCTGCAAGGGACATAGTTTATTCTCCAGTGAAAGCATGATAAAAGTTGGAAAACAGCAATGTTGACAGGGCATGCCTAAAAGAGAAGGTTCAAAGATTTAAACTGGTGCTAAGTATTTGTGATTTTTCTGAACAACAAATTGCTTTTTCTGGAAACATTTATTTTTTGTGTATTAGGTAATAATTTTTTTTTCCTGAACTGACATTGAATTTTTGAAAAGAATGGGGGGAAGTCAGATAACAGGTGCTGCCAAATTAGGATCAAATATGGAATACAATATAAGTCTGCTTCCCTTGACACTTCCTTTTATTATTTTGGGTGCAAGAAGGAAAATCAAGACTAATCATGGCAGAAACTGGACTGAGGGGTCTTCTTTTTTCAAATGCACAGATATAGGACTTCTTATGACAGCCAATAATTGTTATTCTAAGGAGAAAAGATAACTTACAGTATATTCAAATGATAGAATAATGCTGAGCAATACAAAAACAAACTATTGCCACATGGCACAATGAGGATGAATTTTGAACATTATGATTAGAAAAAGAAACAGACACAGACCATATACTTATACTGATGTATATATTTACATGAAAATTATAGGCACAAATCTGTGTTGAAGAAAGATCAGAAAAGTATTTGCTTCAGGGGATTTGTTGACTGCAAAGGGACACAATAGAACTTTCTTGGAAGATGGAAATGTTCAATATCATGACAGAAGCATAGGTTATACTGAAGTATGCATTTGTCAAAATCCACCTAATTGCAATACTTAAGATATGTCTACATGTACATTCTACCTTACCCATTCAAAAGGGAGTATAACTAAATTTTAAACTCTATTTAGTAGATTTTCTTTTTACAATGATACTGGTTAGAAATTTAGAAATAATATTTTTGAGAATTTTTGTCTTGAAAATGTGTAAAATAATATTAAATATAATGAGAGACAACTGTTGGATAAAGAAGTTCCATACACACACACACATATATATACTACACACACACACACACACACACATATATATATATATATATATATATATATATATATATATAAAAGATATGACTAAAATACCCTGGAGGGTCAGATTGAAGTTGGAAGTCTCAGAATAAACTCCTGTTTTACAAAAAAACACATAAATGTATATGTATATATATAAGTGTATACATGTAAACACATATATATGTATATGCATATACAGAGATAAATATAATTAAACAGAGGTAAATATAAAAATTTTATGTTTCTAGGTAAACACGTAAACCTCTAACAAAGAAAGAAAGAGACAGAAATAGAAATATGTTAATATGTGCATACACACACACATACACGCATACACACACACATACACACACACACACACACACACACACACACACACACATGAGTATGTGGATTTCTATGTGTATTCCAGCTTTGTATGTTGAGGGTGCACAGAGCTATTGGCAAGCCATTAATAACGTGCAAAACTAGTGCTCAAATCTTGGTTTAAAATCCCCCTTTCCAGTAACAAGAATTATAGATCCTTGAGGAATAAGCTAAATCCAAGATGGAGGCAAGGTGCCCAAGCATCTTGCTAGACCAGAAATTAAGAAAGTACTTACAAATGATGAGAGTCTACCAATAAGACACAGAAACTATGAACACTGAGGGAGCTCTTAGCTAAAACTGGAAAATTTTGAGAATCAAAATAATGTCAATAATGTATTATAGCTCATTAAATAAAATAAAAATCCTCCAGGCCGATGGTAAATAATCAGTAACACATAAATACACAAAGACGAAAACTCTTCCTTACAGGGAATATCAAATAAAAAGTATAGAAGGAAGGATGAAGCTAGAAGATGTTTACTAGATGCAAAAATTAGTGGGTGAATTTTTAATGGGTTACAAGACATTTACATAATATCATGATCTCCTCACAAGTTCCCTATTAGATACAAAGGAAAAATGAGAAAACTTAGGATGAAATACAGTAAAAATTTCCAGTATTGAGAAAAACCAATAGGCTGTAATGTACTGAGGAGGACATATCACTTTTTATACTCTGACAAAATGTCTAAATACATCTTCACCCAGGTTGAAGGGAATTCTACAAAAGACCTGGCTTGTACACTTCCAAATTGTCACAATCAAAAAAGACACAAAAGAAAACCAAAGAAAAATGACATGTACACCAGTGAAAAGATTATGCATTGAATCCTAGAATAAATAGCTCTAATGAATATTATTGGGGCAGTTAATAAAATTTGAATACAGACTATACAGCTTTATCTGAGGATAATCATCATTTTTTCCACAGTAGAACTGGTAACAAATATTTTAGACCTTCTGGGATATATGGCTTCTGTTACAATGACTCAACCCTGCATTGTAGTGAGGAAGCAGCATAAACAGCATGTAAATAAATGAGTGTGACTGTGCCCAAAATAAATTTCATTTATAAAAATAAGTGGCATGGTAATAGATTCCTGACTGATATATCAGGGAATATTTTCCCCTGTTTTTCTGAATTTCTGATTTTAATTGAACATTCTATTTGATTCTCTTTTATCTTCTCTCTTAGCATATTCTGTTTCTTCCTAAATATTTTCTACTGTTTGTTCTGGAGGTTTAAATACCCATTTTAAACAAATCAAATTTACCTTCAAATAACACTAGACCATTTCTCCCTCTCATATTTATGGCATTGTTGTCATTCATTTTACCTATCCATATGAAGTCATTAGCCAGTTCACTGTTACTATTATTACTTTAAGTAGATATCTTACAAATGAAGTAAATATTAAAAATACATATATTTTACCTTTATTGATTTCTTCACCTATGATCTTCCTTCCTTTATATAGATACAAATTTCTGACCTTTAATATCTTTCTTCTGTCTAAAAAACTTAAAATTTTTTTTTTATTGTGCTTTAGGTTCTGGGGTACATGTGCAGCACATCATGCAGGATTGTTGCATGGGTACACACATGGCAATGTTATTTGCTGACTCCATCCCTCCGTCACCTATATCTGGCATTTCTCCCCATGTTAGACCTCCCCAACATCCTCACACCCTGCTGTCCCTCCCTAGCCCCCTCAACAGACCCTGGTGTGCAATGCTCCCCTCCCTGTGTCCACATGTTCTCATTGTTCAACATCCACCTATGAGTGAGAACATGCAGTGTTTGATTTTCTGTTCTTGTGTCAGTTTGCTGAGAATGATGGTTTCCAGATTCATCCATGTCTCTACAACAGACATGAACTCATCATTTTTTATGGCTGCATAGTATTCCATGGTGTATATGTGCCACATTTTCATTGTCCAGTCTATCATCAATGGGCATTTGGGTTGGTTCAAGGTATTTGCTATTGTAAACTGCTGCGATGAACATACGTGTGCATGTGTCCTTATAAAAGAACGATTTATAAACCTTTGGATATATACCCAGTAATGGGATTGCTGGGTCAAATGGAGTTTCTATTTCTAGGACCTTGAGGAATCACCACACTGTCTTCCACAATGGTTGAACTAATTTACACTCCCACCAACGGTGTAAAAGTGCTCCTATTTCTCCACGTCCTCTCCACCATCTGTTGTCTCCAGATTTTTTTAATGATCGCCATTCTAACTGGTATGAGATGGTATCTCAATCTGGTTTTGATTTGCATTTCTCTAATGACCGGTGATGATGAGCATTTTTTCATGTTTGTTGGCCTAATAAATGTCTTCTTTTGAAAAGTGACTGTTCATATCCTTTGCCCACTTTTGAATGGGTTTCTTTGCTTTTTTCTTGTAAGTTTGTTTTAGTAGTGCTTTGTAGATTCTGAATATTAGCCCTTTGTCAGATGGGTAGATTGCAAAAATTTTTTCCCATTCTGTTGGTTGCTCGTACACTCTAATGATTGTTTATTTTGCTGTGCAGAAGCTCTGGAGTTTAATTAGATCCCATTTGTCTATTTTGGCTTTGTTGCCAATGCTTTTGATGTCTCAGCCCAAAATCTCCTTAAACTGATAAGCAACTTCAGCAAAGTCTCAGGATACAAAATCAATGTGCAGAAATCACAAGCATTCCTATACACCAATAACAGACTAATGGAGAGCCAAATCAAGAGTGAATTCCCATTCACAATTGCTACAAAGAGAATAAAATACCTAGGAATACAACTAACAAAGGATGTAAAGGACCTCTTCAAGGAGAACTACAAACCACTGCTCAAGGAAATAAAAGAGGACAGAAACAGATAAAAAAACATTCCATGCTCATGGTTAGGAAGAATCAATATCATGAAAATGGCCATACTACCCAAAGTAATTTATAGATTCAACACTATCCCCATCGAGCTATCAATGGGCTTCTTCACAGAACTGGAACAAACCACCTTAAACTTCATATGGAACCAAAGGGAGCCCGCATAGCCACGACAATCCTAAGCAAAAAGAACAAAGCTGGAGGCATCACGCTACCTCAATTCAAACTTTACTACAAGGCTACAGTAATCAAAACAGCATGGTGCTGGTACCATCACAGAGATATAGACCAATGGAACAGAACAGAGGCCTCGGAGGCAACACCACACATCTACAACCATCTGATCTTTGACAAACCTGACAAAAGCAATGGGGAAAGGATTGCCTGTTTAATAAATGGTGTTGGGAAAACTGGCTAGCCATGTGCAGAAAGCAGAAACTGGACTCCTTCCTGACACCTTACACTAAAATTAACTCCAGATGGATTAAAGATTTAAACATAAGACCTAACACCATAAAAACCCTAGAAGAAAACCTAGGCAAATCCATTAAGGAATAGGCACAGGCAAGGACTTCATGACTAAAAATCTTTTAACATTTCTTAAAAGATGGATCTATCTACAGGTCTAATGAATTCTTTCAGCTTTTTAGTCTTAAATCAAATAATTGATTTCTCTCTCACTTTCGAAGAATAATTTCACTGGATGCAAATTTCAAATTTGTGTTTTACTTTTTTCACTTTACATACAATCATGTTTCCCTTAAAGACAGCAATAAATTCTGAGAAATGTGTCACTGAGTGAGTTTTTTCTTATGTAAACATCATATAGTGTACTTAACTAAATCTCATTGGTAAAACCTACTATACAGCTAGACTATTTGGCCTGTTGCTCCTAGGCTATAAACCTGTATAGCATGTTACTGTATTGAATACTCTAGGCAATTATAATACAATGATATTTGTGCATCTAAACACTTAAACATGCAAAAAGTACAGTAAAAATATAGTATTATAATCTTATGGAAATACCATGATATATGCATGCAATCTGTTTTGTCTAGACATTGTTATGTGGTGCATAACTATATTTAGCTCTGTTCTTTTCTTATTTGCATGGTTTCTGACAAGAAATCTGCCCTAATTCTCATCCTTGTTCATCTATAGATGAAGTGTATTCCCCTGACTTCTGGTCCCTTTCATTGTGATCTTTGACTCTGGTTTTCTGCAGATTGAATATGATATGTCTAGAAATAAATTTATTTTTCTTTTATTTTTGTTTTGTCTTCTTGGAAGAAATATGTATTCTGCTGGTCTCTGAGCCTCCTAGATTGTACTTGTCTGTTACTACTTTTGGAAAATGTTTGGCCATGCTTTAAATTTTTTTGACTCTATTCCTACTTTCTAGAATTCCAATAATGCATGTGTTAGACCTTTTGTATTATCCTACATTCTTGGAGGTCCTTTTTTTTTTTTTTTGTACTTTGGGTTCTGGGGTACATTTGCACATCCTGCATCCTGAAGGACTGTTGCATAGGTACATACATGCCATGGTGGTTTGCTGTCTCCATCCCACCCCTGTCCCCTACATCAGGTATTCCTCCATGTGTTTTCCTTCCCCATCCTCTCCTTCCCTCTGCTGACCCTCATCTCCCCTCCCTTCCACCCCACCACCTGCCCCAGTGAGTGTTGTTCCCTTCCCCATGCCCAAGTGTTCTCATTGTTCATCACCCGCCTATGAGTGAAAACATGCGGTTTGGTTTTCTGTTCTTGTGTCATGACTTTTCATCCTTTTGTTTTCCCTCCACTTTCTTTTAAAAGGTTTATATTGATCCAACGTCAAACTCAGTGATCCTCCCTCAATCATGCTCAGTTCTTGATAAATATGTTTAAGGTATTCTTCACTTGTTAGTGTTTTTTATTTTTATCATTTAAAAATATTCTTTCAATTTCTGTCTCTGCTTACATAACACATCTGTTCTTGCACTTACCTAGTTTTTAAAATTAGAGCCCTTGACTTATTAATTATAACTATGCTCCCTATCAGATAATTTTGATATCTCTGTCATATGTGCATCTGTTTATATGCTTTCTTTGCTTAAGAATATTTTTGAGGGTGGGTGATAGAGGATTGCTATGCCTTGTAATGTTTGATTGAAAGCCAGACATCTACCGGTTAAAGAAACTAAGGTAAATAGAACTTTATTGTGGACACATCTGTTAATTTGGATAGGAGTTACGTAGTGTTTAAAAGTTGCTGCACCGGTAGGGACCAGAGGCTTCAGTTTCCTCTAGTGTGGTGTCTTTTTTTTCTCTTTGTTCCTCCCTTGTTTTCTTAAGGTTTCCCTAAGAATGCCTCCTTAAATAGAGTCTGTGCCTTGAAGCTTGTTAATTTGTAATCCACTGTTATATTTGAGCCTTTTTGGTGGGGTGTTAAGGTACGAGGGAGAATAAATGTTCTACAATCTTACGATTAAATTACATTCTTTTATTGAGCATATGTCTAGGGACTGTGACCTTCACAGGTATTTCTCCAATGATACGTTCCCCTGCTGCTCCCTTCCCATGCCACTTTTGGTGAGATGGGAAGGCTAGAGGGGACTAGAATGGGGGGCATGTCTTTCCGCCGGTGAAATAAGTTTGATAAACTATTTCCCTGAAGAGTAGGTCTTTGGCTTGGAGAAAGCACTGAGTGTTTCACATTATTACTCTTACTTTACACCTCTGCCAGAGACATGAGGGGATTTTCTTGGCTCTTTAAAGTGAGAACTTGGAGAGATGCTTAAAGGTTAAAACCACAAAAAGAAATAGGGCGTCTCTAAAACTATGGCCTCCAGTAGTTTCTCACTCTCATGACAGTACACATAGAGCCTCCAACAATCTGTCAAACAATCTATTCCTAAAAGTTTGTGATTTCAGTAGCTTCTGCTCCAGGTAAGCCAATCTGTATTACAACTACCTGAATTCTACTGTCTCCTCAGATTTTTTTTTTTTTTTTCTGTTTTCCTTGTTATAAAGAAGAAGTGACGACTACATGTCAGAGGTATATTAAGTAATATTTCAATTGGGCCTTTGAGTTAACTATCTTTAAGGGGCCCTTTCAGTTCTTACATCTTAAAACACAAAGTAAAATACATACTTGTTTTGGGCAGGGGAGACTCTTCACTGAGATAATACTGTGAAATATGTTCAAACTTTATAATAAATGAGTAAGCCTTTCAAAGAGTCCAACTGCATTTTCTAGAATTGCCTTATTTAGTTCTACTTTCATTCGGGGAAAGCTTACTTTCTGGAGTTTTTATACATATTCGTGTGTGTTTAGCAAAACTCTTTTATGTAATGCTATCCTGTGTAATGCTTAACAAGTTTATGATTGTTTATTTCAAATAAATTTAATAATTCTGACTGAAAAACAAACATAATTTTAAAGAAAACTCAGAATAATATTTCTTTGTCATAACTCAAAGAACCCAAGAATTAAAGACAGATAATAGAGCTTTCATAACACTCATTCATATCCCCAAATTTACTCATTGATTTTCTGTCTCTTTTTTTCTGTTCTTTTCCCTTTTCTTACTTTTCCATCCCTTTTTAATTTTTTTGATTTATTCCTTTTATTTTGTTTTACCTTCTGATATGGTTTGACTGTATCCCCACCCAAATCTCATCTTGAATTTTCACAGTTTGTGGGAGGTAATTAAATCATGGGCAGCTCTTTCCCGTGTTGTTCTTATGACATTGAATAAGTTTCACCATATCTGACAGTATTATAAGGGGGAGTTTCCCTGCACAAGTTCTCTCTTTGCCTGCCACCATCCATGTAAGTAAGATGTGACTGGCTTCTCTTTGCCTTCCACCATGATTGTGAGGCTATCCAAGCCATGTGAAACTGTTAAGTTCATGAAACCTCTTGTTTTGTGAATTGCCCAGTCTTGGGTATGTGTTTATCAGCAGCATGAAAATGAACTAATATACCTTCTCTCAATTTTAATTAGTTTTGCTTTTAAATTATCTTAATGTTACTGTCTTTCTCTCCCACCTATACCTTTAATGTCTTAAAAGCCTGGAAAGACCCCCTATATGGACTCTTCCACACAGGAGTGATATTGATGCTTTAAATATTTATGGACCTTGGTTTATGGAACACAGAACAAAGAAAATGTTGATTTCCAACAGCTCATTAGTAGACTACTTCCTTTAGTCACAGAAAGTAAAGGCAGTAATAACTTTTCAGACTTTGTGTGGCTAATTTTTTACTTTTGGCAGTTTATTCATGGAGAAGTTACTAATAAAAAAATATCAAAATCTGTTTTCTTGCTCAGCTATAGGGTTGAAGTTTAAAGTTGCTGAAGTTACTTTCTGGAATATACTTGAGTGGAAAGCCAAGGTATTGCTCAGTAACTCAAAGTTAATGCAACCTCACTTTTTTCTCAGTGAGGAGAACTTAATAAAACTCTAGATATGGAGTATTTTTGGAATTCTGTTTGTAGAGAACAGATTTAGTTCAGAAATGGACACAATAACGAAATAACCACTAGGCAAATCACAGCTATTAAGACTTTTTAAAAAGATAAGAGGGTTCAGATACGAAGTGAGACTAAGCCCTTGAGATAAGGAAACCAGTTTTATATTGTCTCTTATTTGTTCTAATAACATTACCTACAAGGTGCTAAGAACACAATAGCTTCTTGATTAAGAACATACTACAATCTGTAAGAAGAGATGGATGTTGAAAAGACCAGTTATATGAAAACAGCTGAAGACCTGAACTAAGGCTTTCATGATAGCAGTAGAAAGAAGGTAACAGATGGAAGAAGCATTCGGAAAACCAAACAATTCAAGTGAGAAATGAAAAGGATGATTCAAGTATGACTCTGATGTTGCAGGCTTGAATAAATGAATATTTTAACCAGAATTGATCCACTTACTAGAATGATACACAAAACAAGACAGAGATTTGGGGCTAGAAAAACAGCAAGTTGAGTTAGAAAAATATTTAGCTTGAGGTTCCTTAGTTTTTTTTTTCTTACATATTATGATATTAATTCTAATTCATCATTCTAATTTTTTAGTCCTTTTCAAATATCAATTTTTCCTTATGATTTCTGAGTTAATCTTCCTACCTTCTGTTATCATTGATGATAATAAATGTGAGAAATGGGATGAGATTAAAATGATCCTTCCTTGTGTTCCTACTTTATAAGACAACATTCTACATGAAAATCACATTATTTATTTTAATCTTACACATGCATTATCTGTGACTTTGCAGATGAGAAGTTCAGAGTGATTCATGGTGGAACCTAGGTTTTATGAAATATATCATTTCTTAGGTCAATAATCCTAGTAAATATATCTAAACACTTTTCATAACTAATGAGATGCTGTCAATACGGAATGGTAGACAGGAAGAGTCCCAATCAATATTTTAAGGATAAGAATCTGAGGCATGCCAAATACTCCTTCTGGTTAAATACATTTTATCTCCTTTTAAGTACATTTAATATCTTTTCCATTTCTTTCTCTCGGCTTTTACAAGCTGTCAAAATGCTATCCACCTCTGCTAAGGAGGCCACAGGATGAATTGTGCATTCATGTTGTAAACCACTTAGAGCTTTCTGGGTAGAGTAAATGTTACCACTTGAGGGCATCCTGTCATTATGTTCTGTAAGAGTCCTGAACTTCTAAATCCACCTCCAAACCATGGCTCTCTGACAGAAGAGACTAAGAAAGAAAGGAAAGAAGATATTTGACGGAAATGCTGAGGCAGCAATGACAATGGTAATTTACCATGGCTAAACTGATGTTTCCTGGAGTACTAGGTCAGTGAAGACTGTATTTCAGGAAATGCTAAGTCAACAGAAGAGGATAAGTGACACAGAGAGAAATTGATGAATCTTCCTGGCAGGGACCAAAATAGGAACTAGGACACACCAAATGCTCTAAAAGTTTAATAGGTTTTGGCCAATCAAAGGAGGAATCTGTATTTGAAGATTCCTGAGTAGAGAAGCAAGAAAAATATCATCCTAACAGCATTTCTTCATGTAAAGGTGGCAGTGGTCCTACTTTGAACCTATGGGAATGTTATTGAAAATGAATGACATAATTGATTGGAAATTTTTAATTGACAGTTTAACCCTGGACATTAGAATTTTTCTTTCCTCATGTTTTCAACACAGATGATCAAGTAAATGTCTTAAAATATGTGCAAATACATCTGAAAATTTATAATTGCTATTATAATTCAATAAATGTTTCTCCAGTGTTGACTATTAAATGAACATTATTCATGATCATTATGTTCACATAATTGTCTTTTATATTCATCTGTGATTTCAGAAAACAAAAACTAATGAATTAGATACTAGGAAAAGAGAAATATTTTGTCTTGAAGGAGAAATTATAAATAAAATTAGGGTAAAATATAAAGCAATATTTTAACATATTAAACCAGTAGATTTTACTGATCCAAGACAATCTTTAATTTTTTTCAGGGTCAAAGTACTTGTTACAATCTGTAAGTTTACAGTTTTATCCAACTTCTCAATTTTTCTAGCAGTCCATTACAGAATTAGAGTGAATAGTAATGATTTGTTGTACCAAATTACTTTTATTTTTGTTGGGAGGGTGGTAATTATGTCATATTTATGAATAGAGCACAGATACCAAGCCTATTTCTTGTATTTGAAGGAAATTGAACTTTTCCTATTAAATTGATGTAGGATGCTGGGTATAGTGTAAAGAAGAGAGGATATGTTTACACTAAGGAAGTCCAACTCAGAAGCAGTCTTAAAGCAGTTATATTCATTTATAATATGAAATACGATACTTAAGTGAGCAGAGTTAATTATATGTACAGAGAAGCTGGTTATTCTTAGGAAATTTGGTTGAAAATACACTTCCTGACAGTTTTTAAATGAAGGAATCATAAGTGCTAGGTTTTTTTTGTTTTTTGTTGTTTTGTACATTTGTTTTTTTTCTCATGGTTTAATCCTTAGCACCAGTAGCTACTTTTAGGTTATTAGTAGCCACAGCAGGTCAACAAAGGAAAGAGCTATGTCAAGTAGTTATTAGTTTAGGACTAGTGTTCTTTAACACACTGCCATGATTGCTTTAGTATGACAAGATAGTATCTTTAAAAGATCTGGAAATAAAGTTTTCTTGTTAAAGGCAAACTATCAATTTTCTCAACCAGAAACATTTGGCAGGGTTTGTCCAAGACCAAGCTATGCAATTCAAGCTTGGTCTTGGATTTCTATTCAAAATGGAGTTAAAGTTCCACACACAACAGTTAAAATAATCCCCTGGGTCCAGAAACAGAGTCTATGACAGGTTGGATAAAATAAATACTTCAAATTTGGATTTACCTGATAGCTTCAGGATCACAGAAAGCTCTAGGGGTCGCAGACTAGAAAAAAAAATGTCCGTAAGGGAGTTAAAAGTCATTTATTGCAGCCAAACCACCGAGGAATAAAAAAAGAAAAAAGAAAAGAAAAGAATTCTGGTGAGGTCTTGTTTGTAGTCAATTTCAAACAAAGCATGTGTGTATGTGATGTATAGTAAATAGCTACCCAAAATTGATTTCCTTAAGAGGAAAAAAGTTGCTACTCAATAAATTTGAAAAGTAATATTAGAAAAAATGCCAGAGGAGATCATTACTATAAAATTTCCAATCACCTTATAAATGGAGGGTAAAAAGAAACTGATAGCAAGGCTAACTTCTTTTTCATCTCAGCGACAAGCTGTTCCTATTCCTTGAAATGGAATGAAATGAATGCCATGGCCTTTTTAAGTGGCACAGGGGATCTATTTATTGTGAGAAGAGATTTGCTGAATAACCGTAAAATGCAGAGATAATTTTGGAAGTCAGCTAACAGCTTTGATGTGGAGACCCTCAGAATCCACCTGTCTGTAATTTCTATTCCTCCTCCAGCAGGCATCTCATTTACTGAAAATCATTTTTCTCATCATCATCAGACAAAGTGTCTGTCCATTTCCAAAAAGAAGTTTAAAAGAGCAACATTGACAATGACAAGCGCTAACTCCTGGTACAATAAAGATTAGGGACGTGGAAAATTGCCATTCAGTGCCCATTAATTTTATTAGAAAACAGAAGAGAGAATGTGTTTCAGATATTTTTTATTAGCATATGTCTGCTTTTGCTCTCTGTGTGCATGACATGAGAGGAAGGTGTAGTCTGAGATGAACAGGTACATCCAGTGTCTTTGGTGGTCCATGCAGGTTTTCTTTATTGACTAGAGGGATGAATGGGTTTATTAACAGATGTTTTTGTAAGTTGAGTCTCTAATGTTATTTTGTCTATCAATAATAAACATTTGAGAATGCAGTTTTCTGGTATTTTCCTTTTCCTGTAAGTTATAATACAAGTCAAACTCACTGTAGCATCCTTCTTTGTGCCAAACTGCTATGGTTTGGGTTTGTGTTCCTGCCTAAATCTCATGTTGAATTGTAATCCCCAGTGTTGGAGAGACCTGACGGGAGATGATTGGATCATGGGAGCGGACTTCCCCCTTGCTGATCTCAATAGTGAGTTCTCACAAGACCTGGTTGTTTAAAAGTGTGTAGCACCTAACCCTTTGCTCTCTTCCTCCTGCTCTAGCCATGTAGGATGTACCTGCTTCCCCTTCCCCCTCTGCCATAATTGTAAGTTTCCTGAGTTCTGCCAGCCATGCTTCCTGTACAGCCTGCAGAACCATGAGCCACCTAAACCTCTCTTTTTTAAATGAATTACCAAGTCATAGGCAGTTTGTTATACCAATGTGAGAATACACTAATATTACAAACATTTAAAGAAAAAATAATAAGCTTCTGACAAAATATAAATAAGGTCTCTCAAATGTAAAATTTATAGTCATTCTCATTTTAAGCAAAGTAGCTTATTAAAAAATGAAAAAAAATAATAAGAATTTAACTAAAAGGGATAAAGTCAATCTGAACCTACCCACTACCCTTCTCCCCATACCAGTTCACATTCACCCTTTTATGCATATTATATGGTTAAAATATGTAACTGCATTTTAGAGGTTGGTTAGAAAATAGATGCATTTTAGGCTTGAAGACATTGCTTTGAAATAAACGAGTGAGATAAACACAGGGAACAGAAGTTGTGATTCAGAACACGATAGGAACATGGTAAGGGAAAGGATATTACCTTGAACATGTATGACATTCAATCAAGTCAATTATTAGCCACTGAAGAGTGAAATACTGACATCATTTAAGATTATATAAATGTAAATTTGTATAGATCTCCACATAAGCAGGTATTCTGTTACTTGAGCTCTGACTTAAATGGTAGACTTCTCATGATTATCTACATAACCTGAATGACCAACCAATCAAACCAATAGTGTTTAAAAATAAAATATTTCTTAAATCTTATTTACTAGGATACTGAAGAGACAGGGAAAAAAAAAATCAGTGTCACAAAGTTAAGCAAAAGCAGGAACACTAGAGAGTAAGTAACCTTCAAAGCCAGCTGAGGATTCTAATAGGAACCTTCAGCGTAAAACCAGAAGCCCCAAGGTGCTATCTTTGGGTCTTTCAAACCTCCAGAAATGGAGCTTTTAAACATTACAGAAACATAATGCCTCCTCATGTGAGAAACACCACTGTCCAACACACACAATTTCACATAGACTTCAGAAGTAGTGCAGTTTTCTGCTGCTTTTGGTACCCCCAAAAATGAAGTTTTGTTTTTAAACTATTTTAGAATTTAGAAGGTATTTTGGCATGCATATCTTCATTTTACCTCAAAACTTCTTTATGATGTTAGTAGAATCTTTTATTACTCTGGTTAAGAGATTAAGGAATCTATGGTAAGAACAAAGACTGATGTAGAATTTGGAATTAATTTTTTTTTTCTGATTCTGAAGCTTGTATACTGTCCCAGTCTTTCCAAATGCAGTCTGTTAATGTGGTAAATTTCATTTTTTAGGGCCTCCCACATCAGTGGAATAGTTCATGCCTTGGGAAACTTTGGCTCCCTGCCTAATAGATTGTTAAAAGTGTTAAAAAAAGAAAAGTGAAGTATTTTCTTCATTTTTCTTTCCTGATGATCCAACCTAGAAATTGAGTACAGAGCAGCAGAAAGCAATGACACCCACAAGTCATTCCAAACTTTCTGGGTTATTAAACCTAATGGATCCAAATCATGCCTATGTAGTTGGCTCAATAAATCAGTACCAGAGGAGTTCCAAGTCAAAATAATCTCTACTTGGAGCTTAATACTAATTTCTAATTCTTCATCAAATGCATCAGGCTATCTATGAGCCTGAAAAATACTTTCAATTAACTATCCTAAAATCTGTTTTTAAAATTGTTAACTTTACAAATAATCTAATGACTTAAGTCAGTGAACCGGGTGATATATTAAAAAACTGAAACTAAGACTAAATATCAGAGGAAACACAATAATAAAAAACTTGCAGAACGGAAGGGGAGCACTACACACTGGGGTCTGTTGGGGGAAATAGGGGAGGGGACAGCAGGGGATGGGGAGTGGGGTAGAGATATCATGGGGAGAAATGCTAGATATAGGTGAAGGGGAGGAAGGCAGCAAATCACACTGCCACGTGTGTACCTATGCAACAATCTTGCATGTTTTTCACATGTACCCCAAAACCTAAAATACAATAAAAAAAAATGTTTTTTTCAAAACAAATTTAAAAAAGAAAAACTTGCAGAAAGTTTCTGGCAAATAAAATCTTACACCAAAAGAAACAATAAAATTTAATTTTTCATTGAAATAAATACTTTTAATGATGACGCTAATTATATTGATGAAAATGGTTCTCATATGTATCATGTATATAGGTGTATCATATGTATGTGTGTATATGAACATGTATATATGTGTGTGTGTGCATATATATATTTATAATATGTCTCATATGACTTAAGGGTATTATATTAAAATGTTTATTTTACTTTGGCATTTGAGACATTTCAGGAAGGGAAGCATTCAGAGACTAGATTGTTATAAGGACAACACCGTAACACTCAGAGGCTGGTAACACAATGAAGGACTAGCTCCCACTCTCTGAGGGGCATCTCAGTAAACCAGTAGATGACAGTTTCATATCCTAGATGCTGGAGGTTGAGTAAGTAAAAAGAATTTTTAATATATATTTGGGTGGGTAATTTCCCCCTTGTTCTCTCTTTCTTTGAATTTTTATCATTAAAGAAAAAGAGTGAATTACAGTTTTGGCCTGGTCCCTGATAGAGACTGACTGCATTTGGGCACCTTGCCTCTGCCTGCAGTAGAAAAACTATTTTTCTAGTTATCCTTTCAAGGTCTACCATCTCTTTGATGCTTCTCATAAAATGATAATTGTGACAATGCTGCTAAACTGCATACTTATCATGCTTCATACATTCATAAAATTCTTCCCAAACATTATCTCATTTGATTATCACAATAGCTCTTGGATGCCAGAGAGGACAGGTGATTCCATCTCCATTTTGTTACTGTTTATACCAGTCTAGCATGGAGATGGTTACTACCTAACGTATTCAGGCCTACAATGATTGCTCTCTGCTTTTGAATTCTTCCTGCACATGTAGCCTGTACCATTTTCTGAACCTAGGTCTTTGGTGGGTATGCCAAGATCTTTCTGGTGGATACTAATGTAATAATAACACACACAACATTCTTGGAATATATCAAGCACTATTTAAGATCTTTACATGTATTATTTCATTTAATCCACATCATAATCCTAAGAAGTTGGCAATATTATAATCCAAATTTTACCGAGGAGAAAACCCCAACAAAGAGTTTAAGTGACTTTCTCAACCCACGTCTCTAGTAGGTGGTGGAGGCTGAATGTGGAGAAAGTCAGTTAGCTTCCAAAACTTGTGCTCTGGTAGACTAGCTTTAGATTGCATAGCTTTAATGTAAATGTCATTGTTCTTACTATTTAAAGTTATAGCTAAGATACTTCAGGTTTAATAATAGCAACAAGGCAATTTTTAATTATCCAATAGAATAACTGTGGAATCTGTTTGAAAGCTACAAGTCTCTAAATAATCATGGAGGTGCTTTCAATGGCCTCTGCTGCTCTCAGCCCCATCACTGTTACGTACTAGTGTAATAGAATACACTGAAGGTGATAAAATGGGAGTGAGGTTCCCACAGTTACCAAGTTCTTTTGGCCAACTATGATTTTACTATTATTGTATTACAATAGCAGGCTGCCTCTGACATGAGACAGAAATTCGCCATATTTATAGTTAGTTATTCCATACTTCACAAGTCAGTGCCTCAGGGGTTGTGGTGGTGATTATTTTGTTCATTTGACAATTTTGTTTAATTTTCTATTTTATCTTTAGCTCACATCTCCAAGAATATCTTAACTATAAAATGCTTTCACTGTGAAACTAAAAGTGTTCTAAACTTTCCTGAAGAAACCTCTGTGGCTGTGCTATTGTGAACTTGGCTAGGAGCAAGGTGGTTCATGTATCTCTTCACTGGAAGACTACAAAGGTGGGAAAATTCACCATAATCACAACTAAAGCAGCCCTCCTTGGTGTTGAAGTCCACAAGGGTGGTCATCTTTCCTACTAGTATTTGTGAGATTAGCTCTTGAGTGTGGTGGGCTCTGATTCTTGGGCATTTTTTCTTCCTCTACCATTAACACTCTCAATAGCCAACATGTTGGAAATCGTTTAGAAAGCATCTGCACAATTCTAGGTAACTGGTCAGTCAACACATATTCATCAAGTGCTCTTGAGGTCTAACTCAGGGAAGAATGCAAAGTTTGATTTAAAACACTAGAAGAAGCAATGCAGCAGAGCACATTTTAATGCTCTGGCTTATTCCACTGCACATATCTGCTCACTCTTGCATTTTCTTTTTTTTTTTTTTTTTTAATTTTTATTTATTTATTTATTTATTTTATTATTTTTTTTAATTGCATTTTAGGTTTTGGGGTACATGTGAAAAACATGCAAGGTTGTTGCATAGGTGCATACGTGGCAGTGTGATTTGCTGCCTTCCTCCCCTTCACCCATATCTGGCATTTCTCCCCATGCTATCCCTCCCCAACTCCCCACCCCCCCGCTGTCCCCCCCACTCCCCCGCAACAGACCTCCATGTATAGTGCTCCCCTCCCTGTGTCCATGTGTTCTCCTTGTTCAACACCCGCCTATGAGTGAGAACATGTGGTGTTTGATTTTCTGTTCTTGTGTCAGTTTGCTGAGAATGATGGTTTCCAGGTTCATCCATGTCCCTACAAAGGACGCGAACTCCTCGTTTTTAATGGCTGCATAATATTCCATGGTGTATATGTGCCACATTTTTCCTGTCCAGTCTATCATCGATGGGCATTTGGGTTGGTTCCAGGTCTTTGCTATTGTAAACTGTGCTGCTATGAACATTCGTGTGCATGTGTCCTTATAGTAGAACGATTTATAATCCTTTGGATATATGCCCAGTAATGGGATTGCTGGGTCAAATGGAATTTCTATTTCTAGGTCCTTGAGGAATCGCCACACTGTTTTCCACAATGGTTGAACTAATTTACACTCCCACCAACAGTGTAAAAGTGTTCCTATTTCTCCACATCCTCTCCAGCATCTGTTGTCTCCAGATTTTTTAATGATCGCCATTCTAACTGGCGTGAGATGGTATCTCAATGTAGTTTTGATTTGCATTTCTCTAATGACCAGTGATGATGAGCATTTTTTCATATGCTTGTTGGCCTCATGTATGTCTTCTTTTGTAAAGTATCTGTTCATATCCTTCGCCCACTTTTGAATGGGCTTGTTTGTTTTTTTCTTGTAAATCTTTTTTAGCTCGTTATAAATTCTGGATATCAGCCCTTTGTCAGATGGGTAAGCTGCAAAAATTTTTTCCCATTCTGTTGGTTGCCGATTCACTCTACTGACTGTTTCTTTTGCTGTGCAGAAGCTGTGGAGTTTGATTAGGTCCCATTTGTCTATTTTGGCTTTTGTTGCCAATGCATTTTCTATGAGAATGGCAACAATATAGCACGGTGGTTAAAAACAAACTCTGGGAGTAGCCTGCCTGGATTTGCCTGATTCTTTAGCCTGTCAAGATTGTGTAGGGAAAGGAAGCATCTTTTCTTTCCATGTTTGGTTCAGGGCTGAAGCCTCCAAAATGAAAAACAGATTAAGAAGAGAAAAAGACACAAGCATGTTTAATGTTTTATATGACACTGGAGACTGTATAAGTAAGTAAAGTCCCAAACCCAGGTAAACATGTGTGTGTTTTATGCTAGGTTTGATGAAGAAGCAGGCAGTCATGGAGAAATATAATTAGACAAAGGGGATATGGTATAATGGTGACTGATCTAAAGGAAGGTATAATCGAATGGGAGGTTGGGGGCATAGCAAGTCCTGTTAGTTTAGATTATTTTCTCTGTCCTGTGTCTTCAGAGATGAAGGTGTTTCTTTTTTCTGGGTACAGGGAGGGCACCTCTTGAATGAGGGTCTTATAATCTATTTCAGAAAAAGATCAGAAAATTATTTCAGGATGTATGACCTACTTTAGGAAGATGGGTGGGAGGAAGTTGAGAGTTATCCTTCAGATTTTGCTGTTTTCTCAAATGCCAAGATGCCATATTTTTGGGTAGTGTCCCCTAAACCCCATCAACTGGATTTTCAAATACGTAGAATACGCCATGCCAGGGATCCTGGTGTCATTATTATCTGCAAATAAGCTATCTCTCAAATCAGTCATTCTCTAAGTATTTTCTACCTAAGAATGATATATAGAGACTTTGAAAACATAAGATTATTAACTCCACCCCAGATCTACTCAATATATGTGTTTGGCAAACTGTAGTGTAGAAATTTCTATTTTTAACAAAATGTTCATGCAGGTAGTTCTGATGCAGTGGCTTAAAGACAAACATTTGAGCAAAATTGATGATTGCATTTTCAATACATATAGTGTTGGTTTTTAAAGATCTATTACTAAATCTTTGTATTTGTAAGACATTGCACTAAAACCATGTAAAAGGTTCATCCACAACTATTTACAAAATATCTAATTTAAATATATGTGCTTTGTTTTCTAGTTAAAATAGACAGGGCGCCTGTAATCTCAGTACTCTAAGGGGACGAGGCGGAGGGATCACAAGTTCGGGAGATCAAGACAATCCTGGATAACACAGTGAAACCCCATCTCTACTAAATTAGCCAGGTGTGGTGGCGGGCACATGCAGTTCCAGCTACTCGGGAGGCTGAGGCAGGAGAATCAATTGAACCCAGGAGGCAGAGGTTGCAGTGAACCAAGATTGTGAAACCCCATCTCTACTAAAAATACAAAAATTAGCCGGGTGTGGTGGTGGGCACCTGTAGTTCCAGCTACTCGGGAGGCTGAAGCAGGAGAATCAATTGAACCCAGGAGGCAGAGGTTGCAGTGAACCAAGATTGTGAAACCCCATCTCTACTAAAAATACAAAAATTAGCCAAGTGTGGTGGCGGGCACCTGTAGTCCCAGCTACTCAGGAGGCTGAGGCAGGAGAATCCATTGAACCTAGGAGGTGGAGGTTGCAGTGAACCGAGATTATGCCATTGCACTCCAGCCTGGGTGACAGAGCGAGACTCTGTCTCAAAAAAAAAAAAAAAAAAAAATAGGGCAGTTTTCACATTTATCTCACAACAAAGTTGAAGATGTTTAATACTTTCTTAAATATGTCTTTTACCCAACCCTTAAGACTCTCAGGAGCACATGTAGACAACTGAAAGAAGGAAATAATTAAGCAAGTTAGCAGTATAAGAGAAAGACAGTAAGTGACTAGACCATTCTTGTGGAAACCTAATATACAAAGATGGAGGGTGGGTGTTTCTGTCAGGTTCCCCCAACTGACTGTTGGAAAAGGGATACCTTAGGAAATCCCTGCTCAGGGAAGGAGCAGACTGGATGATACTACAGAGAAGTGATGAGATCTTAGAACAATGGAAAAGCAATGCCATCTGGCAACAAAGACCCAATGTCATGCCAAATGGCACTGAATCAACACAACAGCAGAATTAAAATAGCAACTTAAAATGTTAACCATCACTAGAGAGAATGTGTCAACAATTAAGAAAGATTTTGAGTCCAATTAACAAAGATTTTGATTCCAGCTAGTTCAAGAGAGTTAGGCTAGATTCTCTCTGTTCTGCTTATAGAGATGCAGGCTACTCTTACATCACACAAGGAAGGCTATACTCCCTCAAGATGAAGAATCCAGTCTCATTTTAACCCCACTCTGTGAAATGGAAACAAACCAACCAATGGTACTTAACATCATCAGGTTGTTGTTGAAGGTTTGCAGGGATCACATGGAAAGACACATAGAACAATCCTTTGCCTGTGATAAATGTTACATAATTACTAGGGTAAACATTGTATATGTAATAATAGTTCATTTTGAGATTATTTTATACTATCAATTCTCAAAGTATGGCCTGGAGATGCCTGGAGGTCTCAGAAATCATTTAAAGCTTTGGAAATCTCAAAAATATCTTTGAAAAATCTTCATTTGTGGTTTAAACAAATAACATAACATAATAAATAAGCAAATGTGGTACACATTTGTATGGAATATTAAATCTTAAAAAGGAGGGAAATCTCACATGCTGCAACATGGATGAACTTCTAGGATATCATGCTAAGTACAATAAGCTAGTCACAGAAAGACAAATATTGTATGATTCCACTTATATGCATTAAATAGATACAGAAACTAGAATGATGGTCAAAACTATTTTTATAACAATACTCCATTAGTCTGCTCATGCTGCCATGGTAAAATACTGCAGGGGAGGAAAACAGTTTGTTTCTCAATCCTCATATTTTTTCAGTTAGAATGAATTCCTGTAACAAAAGACAAATTTACAACAACAACAAAAAAGAACCCAGAATGTTATTCACATGCATGTTTTCCTATATACATGAGATATACTCATAGAATAAGTAGTTCTTAAATGGGTAGCTTTGAATTCTAGCTTTAGCATTTTCAGAAAGAAAGGTTAATTTTTTAAAAATGTGACAAGAAATTTGGGGTAGGCAAATTAAGGGAAGGCAAACCAATGGCAGATTAAGTTGAGTAAATAATGCTAATTCCTCTAGTGCCATCTGTAGGGCAGTAAGGGTTTAAATTGTCTTCAGTGGTTCACCTTTGTTCTCCCTGGTAAAAAGGAACAGTGGGATACCTTCTGTGTCTCTAACTGTATGTACTGCTTTTAGACAAATAGAGAGCAGAGAGCTTTGCTGCATCTGCTTCATAACTGCTTTCAGCTCAATGATCCTTATGCCAAAAGTGGCATGTTCTAGAGTGGTATGGTCTGGTCTCCCATAATACCATTGACTGGGTGGCTTAAGCAACAGAAATTTACTTCTCTCAGTCTTTTTTTTTTTCTTGAGATGGAGTCTTGCTCTTGTCGCTCAGGTTGGAGGGCAGTGGTGTGATCCTGGGTCATGGCAACCTCCGCCTCCTGGGTTCAAGCTATTCTCCTGCCTCAGCCTCCTGAGTAGCTGGGATTACAGGCGCCTACCAACATGCCTGGCTAATGTTTGTACTTTTAGTAGAGACGGGGTTTTGCCATGTTGGCTAGGCTGATCTCTGAACTCCTGACCTCAAACGCCTGACCTCAGGTGATCCACCTGCCTCGGGCTCCCAAAGTGCTGGGATTACAGGCATGAGCCACCATGTCAGGACTTCTCTCAGTTCTAAAGGCTACAAGTGTGAGATCAAGATGACAATCTATTTGGTTCTTGGTGAAGGCTCTCTTCATGGCTTGCACATGGCCACCAGATACCTGCAGATGACCTGCAGGTTCTTGCTATGTTCCATGGCTTTTCCTTGGTGTAAGCTGGGAATGGAGGGTGTTGAGGCTCTGCTCTTTCTTCTTAAAAAGCCACTAATCATGTCATGGGCCACACCCTACCCCTTTATGCTTTATAAACATTAAAGTGATTTACAAAAAACTAAGACAATGTTCTTCCTTTTTTACAATGTTTCTTCTTGTTTTATAAATTGTATTTTTCATAAAACACTATGTCAGCAGGGATTAGGTTCACTATGTTTAATATAAATGAATATACATTTAAATACATTCTGAATTTTAATTTCTAATGTGGGAAAAATTGATAAATGTAACCAGGTAAGCACAAGTTCTTCAGGTCTGTAATAATATGTAAGAGTGTAAAGGGGTCCCAAGACCAGAACTTTTAAGAACCATGACTTACACCAGATTTTAGTAATCCTTCTAGAACTTATTGGTATAATCTTCAATACACTTCATTTTCATTGATTATTTTATGTCAGAAATGTATGACTTGTTTGAATAATGGAAACTGTAACAGTAGAGTTTTATGTAAAGTGAGCACTAGACTGAACGGGCATCAGGAGACAAAGTTATTAATCATAGATTTGCTGCAGACTAAAGTTGCCAGGTTTAATTCAGTTAAACTTGAATTTTAGATAAATATCAAATAGTATTTCAGTGGTAAATATGTCTCATATGCTATTTGGGACATACTTATTCTAAAAATAAATTCATTGTTTTACAAAATTTCAAATTTAATTGTCATCCTGTATTTTATCTATCAACTCTTCCTCAGATTACTCTGACTTTAACTAAGCTACTTTACATCTACATTTATTCATTTTCCTTATCAGTAAAATAATGAATATGGATTTCCCTAGCTGATACCCTAGTCATTCTATGAATCAAATGTCCATATACCTAACCTTGGGCTAAGTGTCAAGGAAAATGAGAAAGATTTAGGTTATTAGAGACTTCGAAGAGAAATGTGCTTGGCACAATTGATGTGAACAAGGAGAGCTTTGAACAAATTTCTCAAGGGCAAAATTGGATCATTTCGCTTAGAATCGTCCTTCATTCCCAGGGCTGTGTCAGGCAGTCCACCTGGAGAATAAAAGATAATGCCTGGATCACAGCTATTATTTCTCTTAAGTTTGATGGCCTGGGGCATGCTATTTAAGATGATATAGAGTGAGTAACCAAATGTCCCAGTGTGCCCTGACAAGTTCCACTTTAGATCTCTTGTCCTAGTATACTTCCCAGTTTAGTATTTTTTCCTTAATAACTGAAAATGACAGAAAGCCATACCCATCATGAATCATGCGAGAGTCTTAAGGAAAGACCACACTGCTGAGGTCTGGCAGAAAGGAAATATATGGCCAACACTGTATCCCTCAACTTCCTATATTAATCTCTACCTCTAGGAGAAGGCATGAGAAAGAGTTATATTTAAACACTCCCTAACTTTTCAGATTTTAATAAAAAATAGAAACATCAAATAATTTATTATCTGGTAGAGGAAGACAGGAATTTCTCAGAAGTAATGAAAGCAAAGGCTCTCAAAAAAACCTCTCCCTATGGAGAGGCTAGGGAATTGGTCATCCAGTTTACAATTCCAGAAATTTTGGATATACTAATAATGCAAATGTATTTCTACTTTAGAAAAATATTGCCCTAAATTCTGTATAACTTTCATATGGTATACCAAATATGATAATGTAATTTCTGATAATTGTCATATAAAAAACCCAAAGTATCCTGTTTTGTTAAAGTGTATAATTAGATTATATTCTATAAATTTTATGTAATGATAGTCAAAGAGATGCTATAAATATTTTTTTACAAAACAGGAATATTAGAAATATAGGGCTGACAGTCACTTTACTCACAGTCAAAGAGAAGGTAAAATCAAATAGCCTACACAGAGAAGCACTTACTGTGTGTCAGATACTATTCCAACTCTTCTACATAAGTTAACTCATTTAGTCCTTATAAAAAAACTAGAGATAAATGCTGTAGTTATTCTCATTTAAGAGTAATGACACTGAGGCCTAAAGAGTTTAGGTGACTTTATCTATAAAACAAACATAATGCCTTCTCCAAACTGCCTTTGCCACAACGAAAGAATTGATTGGATTAAACAAATATTTATTGTGCACCTATTATGTGCTAGACAAAAGGACAAACTTCAAATGAACAGTGCACCTCGGCAGCAATTTTATAGCATTTCGCCATTAATTTTTTCTCTCCTTAATCCAATAAGTACTTCACACTGTCCTCTCTTTTGCTAAATCTCCATGTTCTTTCTTCTCTACATCATATTTTATACATGACATCCATCACTCATACTTCATAGAGAAATACAAACCATTGCAGGACCTTCTTAGTGTGCCACCTACGAGCCTGTAAGCCTATATGCATCTGAATTCATCCTTGCCATTCAATTAATTGGCATTTGTTGCATAACCACTCAAATACTTAATGACTTCAGCAACAATCATTTAGTAGCTGAGAATTCTATAATAAGTAAAGTTGGGCTCAGCTGGGCAGTTGTTCTGCTGTTTCCCTCTGGGCTCAACCATGTGGCTATGGCAGGCTGCCTGCTCTGTCACAGCTAGAAGGTCTAGAATCCTGCTGTCTGATACCACAGATGCTGGTTCCAAGTGTCTATTTAATACTTAGATAGATAGTGATATGCTATAAGTGTAAAATATACATCAGACTTTGAAGACTTAATACAAAAAAAGTAAAATATCTCAAATATTTTAAGTATATGTTTAAATGCTAATATTTGAATACATTGGCTTAAATAAAATATGCTATTAATGTCACTTATTTATTTTTACCTTTTTTTTAATCTATTTTACTTTTACTTTTAAAACATATGTAAAACACACAAAGCATATTTACCATCTTCACCACTTTCGAGTCTACTGTTTGGGAGTATTAAGTACATTTATGTTGTTGTAAACCCAATCTCCACAATTCTTTTCATTTGCATAATAGAAACTCTACAACCATTAAACAAGTCCCATCCCTCCTTTTTCCCAGCCCTTTGAAACTATCATTCTCCTTTTTGTCTCTATAAAGGTGATTACCATAGGTACCTCATATAAGTGGAATAATACAGTATTTGCCCTTTTGCGACTGGCTTATTTTACTTAGCTTAACATTCTCAAGATTCACCCATTTCTTTTCTTTCAAAGGTTGAATAATATTACATTGTAAGAATTTATATTTTATTCATCTATGTATTCTTTCATGAATACTTGGACCACTCTACTTCACTCTTGCATATCAAGTTGCTCTGAACATGAGTGTATAAATATCTATTTGAGTTTCTGCTTTCAATACTTTAGTGTATACATCCAGAAGTGAAATTGCTGGATTGTATGATAATTGTATTTTATTTTTTGAATTGTCATACTGTTTTCCTTATCAGTGACACCATCTCACATTCCAAAACATTCCAACCAACAGACCTACGTGTTTTGATTTCCCTTTATAAACATTTGTTATTTTTTTTTATAGTAGCTATCTTAATGCGTGTGAGGTTGCTAACATTCATTGTTAAGTGATAGTTTCAACAGAAAGAAATTCTCTGCTGACTTTGCAGATATGGCTCCTTGTGTTCAGGCTTCTATTGCTGCTTCTCATAATTTAACTGTGAGTATCATTAATCATCCCTTATTGGCAAATGCATCTGTCATTTCTTTTTGAATGTTTTAAGATCGTCTATTCGTCTTTAATGTTCAGAACTTTGATTCACGTGTCTGTTTGCTGATCTCTTGAAACGTATTTGTCAGGTCAAAACTGACATCCAGACCAAGTAAAATAAATAAATCTCTGATCCCAGTCTTTATACACGCTTTAGACTTGCTCAACAGAAATAAACACTATCATATATGTGAAATATTATCTCAAAGTCAGTGATTCCTCATTTTCATAGCTTTCCTTTTATTATGCTAGCTAGTAATTCCTGGTCAAAATTTTTTTAATATTCCCTATTCTTATCTGACCTCTAAATATTTGGTATTTCCAAAGCTTTCACATCTTCTCCCTAGGTGATTACATACATGTCAATGGAGTTAAAATATCAACTGTATGCATATGATTCACAATTACATAATTCTGGGCCAAACTCTCTTTTGAGGTTCCTATACATATAACAGATTTGCTATTTAGAGTGATACTTGAAATGTATTAACAATGTCCTTAAGGCCTATTCACATTATCCTAACCTGTTTCTCACTCAGTGGTTTTCATGTAAATAAATGCCATTAGTATCAAGCCAGAAGCTCAAGCTGAAACCAACTTTCCTTTTATCCCCTGCACCTAAACTCAGTGTATTCTCCAAGTAATGTGTCCATCTTGGATCCACTCTTTTATCTATCCTGATTACCTCCAATATAGTTCCCCAAACTGGTCTTTCCATATTACCATCTAGAATCTATTCCATTTCATATGGAGCGACACTTTGAAAAATGTAAATCATAGCACATTTCCACCCTGCTCAAAACTATCCAATATACTTACAAGGACATCCACACAGCCTAATAATGGCCTATAAAACTTAGCATGGTCTGGCCTTGGCCCACATTTCCAACTTCTGATATTGCTCTCTTCCTTGCTTACTAGGGTGCAGCCACGCTGTTCTCCTATGCAGTTCCTTGCCCAGGCCAACCTCATTTGTGCCTTGTAGTCTTTGAATTTGTTGTGTCTATAATTGGGACATTCTTCCTTTTTTTTTCAGCTTTCAGGCCTCACATTTTATTGAGGTCAACCCTCTATCCTATCTTGAGGGGCACCATCCTCCTATTCCTAGTAATTATTACTTAAGACATTTTATTTTCTATGAGACAATTATTACCATCCAATGTCATCCTGCATAATTAATGTTTGCCTCTTTCAACAAGAGCATAAGTTCCATGTTTACCTAGGACCTATTATGATGACTATCATAGAAAATGCTCACTGTTTGCTGAATTAATCTTAAATAATTGATCAGAAAACAAATAATGAATAAAATATCTCCTAGCATCATCACAGTCTAACTGTGTAGACTGGCATGAAAACATAGCCTTCAAAATAATAATAAACCATAATATTATGAACAATGATGAAGAATTGCATATACACACACTACAGGTACTACATATAATTTGCACTTTCTGTAACTGTTTTTGACTGACTTTACACCTATTTTATACTCAGAAAAGTGACTTATGTAAAATAAAAGGCCACATTTAATTGGCTAATAGAGTCTGTGTCAGAAACGTCTGCCTCCTTTCAGATAAAGAAGGACTGGTAAAACAGCTTCTAGATTTTCAAAATAAATATATTCTAGAATTACTTATCTGCCAGAATCAATTCAGTCTCTTCTCTTACTTCTTTGAGTCCCATTTGCTTTCAGTAGCTGCAAGTCTTAGCAGTTTTTTAATTGTATTGCATACAAAACATTGCTAATAGTCTTTGTCTGACTCTATCTATATTCTCTTCACCTGCATCCTTATGTAACTTCTCTGCAGCATTTCAGGATCTTCCTGATATCTGTAACTGCTCCTCTAGCACTGACCTCAAGCATAGGCTTTAGTTTTATCTTCAGAGAATAAAGACTTCATCAGAGAATCAAGTCACTCTTGTTTAGAATAGTACTACTGGGATAGTTCCAAGAAGAATGACAGCTATATGGGCTGGAATAGTGAGCGGTGACTTTCCTGGCTGGTTTCCCATCCTCATGGCATAGAATGATGAATCTAGATACCATCTGTGTTAGCTCAGGACTTACCGACTTACCATCATAGATATGTAATAATGAAAGGGGCTCATACAAAAGCAAAATTACAGTCACATCATCTACTCTCCTAAAATGCATTTTAAGTCTTCTACATGTAAATGCTCACAACAAACAAGATTCATTCCTTCAAAAAATAATTATAGAAGTGTCACTTTCTTTTGAGCACTGTTCTAGCATTGGGAAAGCTGCAGTGTACATGAAAAACCAGAGATTTGCCCTCATGAAGCATATGTGCTAGTGTGTATGTGTGTGTGTGGGGAGGGAGCAATAAATGCATAAATATATATCTGAGATGTATTGAGTGCATATATGAGCCATAAACTGTTCTAGCGAATGCATTGCAGCATTTAAAAAAAAATAGATATCATAATTCTATGAAAAAAAGTTGAGTAATAGCATACAGAGTGATGATGAAAATGAAGGGGTCAACTAAAGAGGAATATCAAGTTGAGATTTGAATGATCATGGGGTGATAACTATACAAAGATATGGGGGAATTAGAGGCATAGGAAACAGTGCAAATGTTTCAAGCTATGAGCTTGGCTTGCCCAAGAGAAAAGTCAGTATGTTTGGAAAATAATGAAAAAAAGGGAAAGTAGTAGTAGACGGGAGTATATAGGTAGGAGAGATCAGTATCTTATAGACAATGGTGGGAAGCTGGATTTTATGTAATCACATTGGGCATTCATTAATTTAATTATTCATAGGAATGTTGAGCACAGATGACTAGCCCTGGTCAATGCATCCAATGCCTTTGCAGGCAGTTGTTTTGCAAGGAGTTATCCTAGTTACTGTTGCCTTGAGTCAGAAATCCTGGTTGCATTCCTTGATTGTGTCATCCAGCACAGTCAACAACATGTCTTTACAGGAAGTAGACCCTTTATAGACCCTCCCTGATCTCAAAATTGACTTTCACTGTCCAGTTACAATCCCACTGGGACTTCATTAAGTGAAATATCTAAAAACTCCATGGATAAATGAAAGAACTATTATTTTCCAAACACTAAAACAGATTCTGACAAGAGGACAAATTTAATTTTGTATTATTTATATTTGGTCTGGTTAAAACATTTTATTTCCTTTCGGATAGACTTCCATAGAAACTGTTTTGATGAGTGTGCCCATTAGGTATTTGAAGAATTCTTAATTGACAAGTCCAAGTTAAGAATGCATTCAATCAGGCCAGGAGTGGTAGCTCACGCCTGCAATCCCAGCAATTTGGGAGGTTAAGGTGGGTGGATCACCTGAGGTCAGGGGTTCAAAACCAGCCTGGCCAACACGGTGAAACTGCATTTCTACTAAAACACACACACACACATACACACACACACAAAATTAGCCAGGCATAGTGGTACATACATACCTGTAATCCCAGTTACTCAGGAGGCTGAGGCAGGAGAATCACTTGAACCCAGGAGGTGGAGGTTGCAATGAGTCGAGATCATGTCATTGCATTCCAGCCTGGGCAACAAGAGCGGGAAAAAAAAAATTCATTCAATCAAATTACTAAATTTCATGTGTATAAAGGACCTGGCAAGTTTTATACACCAATCTCTAAATATGATCCTCAATATATATACGACTTGAGATATCTCAGTCATATTTTGGTCATATTCTATTATTAGAAATAACTGTATTTAATGAATAAATTTTGTCTTGATATTTTCACTGTATGTGGTCTTGATTTCACAACCTGGACAGATTTTTATATTCCTTATACAGTCATGCAACACCACTACCTGGCTAGCATATCCTGTCCTAACTCCTCTCTAAATTGAACAAATATAACTCTCATTTTTTTCCATTCATATTAGTTGCTTATTAAGGTTACAATCTGACAATCTAGTTGATCAATATCCTCTTTAAAGTGTTATGTCCAGAAAAACAAAATATTTCTGACATGCCTTAACCAGCGACAAATAAATATTATCACCTTCTTTCCGAAACCCTTCACTTCTTCTTGACAAACTAACAACTAAGAGATTTGCTGCTTTAAGAATTTGTCTTAAATTACTTTTTTACATTAATCATTTGTTTTGTGTGCTTATGGAAGTCTTTCTTAAGGCCTGTGCATCTTTCTGTTTATAATAATAATGGAAAATGACAGACAACATCACAATTTAAAACTCTTCATGTGCTAACTCATTTTATGCTCATCCCTAAGAAGTGAATACTGTTTTTTATCTCCATGTACTGATGGATGTTCAGGTGAAAAAAATGAATGAATGGATGAGTGGTCTGACTATTCTCCCACCTGGTCTGGAGCCAGAAGTGGAACTTGAACGTGATTCCCATTTTTGCAGAATGAGGCTTTCAGTATGCCATTTCTTAGTTTCTTAGGTGCAGAAAACTTATTTTAAAAGTATCAAAAACAATGCTACAATGTATCAAACAATAGATATTTAACTTCTCTCTAACTTAAGGGGGCTTGCTCTCTTTAAAAAATCACTCCATTTAGGCAATGCCTTATTTCCTGCACACTCCAGTAGCTGTACCTGCCCAAAATCACTGGGCACACAGGCAATCTCTCAGGAACTCAGGCTAGGTAATTATAGGGAGCTGTCCATTCTTGTTCCTTCACTCTAGTGTGCCAAATAGCCTTTCAGTCAATCTGGGTAGTTTCTGGGAATTATCCTTGTCCCCTGTAATTCCCGTAAGGCAGCAGCCTATGTATTCCCTTTTCTTAGCACACAGAAGGTTTGCCTTCATTTGCCATCGTGATTTAAGGACAGCACAGCCTAACTCCCAAATTTAATTTCAGACACATGTGCCTTGGATCAAATATCCTACTGGCCCCTGTCCAAACCTTTTTTCACCTTGGATTTCCTGACTTAATTACCTCAGACTTAGATAAAGCCAAAGTCAAATTGTATGAAAATGTCATACCTTTAGCCATTATGGAACATGCTTCAGATTTGAAGCAACTGAAGAACATTAGCTGCAGTAAAACGAGATACAATACTCACTCCTAAAACAGTTTTCCTAGTCAGCATTTTACTGGGTGTGAATATGTTTTACGTTATTTTCCTCTACGTGCCATCTTTGTCAGTCTCCAACTAAGTAGGTCTGTGTAGCAAGACCTGGACTGGAATTGTTGAAGGGTGACTCAATAACCACCTTCATTATCCCAGGTGTGATTATATGGAGGATGGTGACCAGCTGTTCTCCCTCTCTGATGAGGCAAGAATGAGAGAAGAAGGGCATAAATTGCAGCTGGAGGGAATTCAGATGATGTAAGGAGAAACGCTGGGGGTAGCAAGCATGGTTAAGCAGAGGAGGAGTTAGCAGAGCAGTTAATTCCTTCCCTGACAATGTGTCTGGAATAGTTTGTTGAACTTTACATGAGGCAAGAAGTTCACATGGATGACTTTGACAGAACTTGCTGGTTCCAAGATTTTGCCTTCATTCCTCACAAGTATTTCAATTGGTGGCCCTCACTGTCTACTTTATGATGTAAATCATTTGCAAAAGTTAAATCAATGGAGACATTACAAAATTAGACAGCTAAAGGAGTTATATAATGCAGAAATTATAAAAATTGTGCTTTGGAATCAGGCAGAGAGAAGTCCAAGTTAACTAATTATTCATTTTCTGGTCTTAGACAAGTTATCATGTTTCAGGACTTATTTTACAGTGGTGGTGTGAGAATTAGATAAAATATTTATAAAGCACAAAATAAAAATATTTTCATTTTAATCACTGATTTTTGTGGACTTTGTAATTGTTGCTTCAGAACATAGATAAGACTTGTTGCATAGCATCTCTTGATTTTCATCATAAGCTTTCAGACTGAGGTTTGCTATTTTGTAGTTCTAGAAACTGAGGCTCAAATAAGTTGAAGGACTTGTCCAAGGTGACACAGCTAATGAACATGATTTAGAAATTCAAATTAAAACTACTCTTTGCATCTCAAGATCTAGAACCAATTATTTCTATTGTTTCAGTATTTATCACTCCATCTACTAAAACCTGTACATTTACTGTGACAAAAGAAGAGAATGATCATAACTAACACAACTGTGACCTTTTTCTCAATGACAAAAAAATACTTAAACCAGATTGTTCTAGGGATATCTTAATTTGTACTTGAAAAACAAAAAGTCTGTCATTTGTTTTATGACAATTTTTCAGCTGCAAAGTCTTTACTTAGTTCCCCTTTCTCCTTGAATATACTAAAAGTATTTTATAATAATCTTAGCATCACTGACATTGAACAACTAGGCCTAGTGTAATATCTTTATTGGCCATATTTTTAGAACCAGATTTCTATATGGGCATATATTTATTTGAAGAGAGGAAAAACTACTTTCAGGAATGAGAAGGCATACTGGAGTAGCTTTCCTAGGAGTAAGATTCTCTACAATCTAGATTAGGTTGGAAGAAGTTAATTATCATGTATGCCATTGTTCACCTGCCCCTAAATTGGCAGTCAGTGTTTGCTACTCAAGTGATGTCTTTCCCACATTGTGTTTTCTGAGACTCAAAGAGTTATAGAAAATGTGTGATAGCTTTCCTCAGTTAGGGATCCTCATCTTAGTTGCACAATCCAGAGAATAATTCCAGTGCCTACCATTTCAATCCACCCAAGACAGTACATATGTAATGCCACTGTAGATGTATAGGAAAGAAGGTCTCTCATTGGGTCGAATGAACAGTAGCACTTCATGCTCTTGTGTAGCCTCTGTTTGGAAAGGCTGTCAAGAGAAACTAGGCAGTTGGCTTTTCCTTACTCATTGAGCTCTTGAAAGGTCTCCATTTTCCTAGGATCCTCCAGCTTCAATAACCATGGGCAAAATACGAACCATGCCAAAAGTCCCTCATCATCCACAGGCCTTGATGCAATTTATAGCCTGCTTTGGCTTTGTTTCACCACAAACTATTAATAGTAATGTCCAGTTAAAAAATGAACACTAAAAAGCCCTGAGTCCTTTGAATAGAAATGTTTATGTAAACTGAATTAATACTAAATACATTTTATGTGCATATAACTGTGCTAATTTCATAAGGAAAAGGAGTATTGTGATAAGCCAGTTCCTGCCCACTACCCACATTATTATTTAGCTAAGGTATAAAGATTTTGATCCTAATATATTTAGGAATAATAGAGGAGGATAGAATACAATTAAATGCCATCATGCTGAAAATAAATAAATATTAATTTACAAGATAAAATTCAATATGTAGATATTCAAATATTGGATCTCTCAAAAATCCCAGATTTTGTATAGAATATAGATAGAATATTGCTAAAATTCTGGTTCACAAGGAGGTTAATATATAACAGAGACAATATAACTAAGAATATAAATATATGTGTATATATACAATAATGGAATATATATATGGAATATATATATGTATACACATATACACATATAAATATATAATTAACAAAAGTATATGTCTCCTATAGTCAACTGTGGGAGGCATAGTAGCTTAGTCAGAAATAGGTTAAAATTGACTTGGTTATTCTGGGCTCTGTTGAAGGTGCACAAAAGGAAGCTATAATGAATGCTTGCCTCCTTAGGCTGGTTGTACAGTGACACAAAATCCACTGTTGTCTTCCGGACATGTCTTTTTCCAGTCTGTCCAGACAGGAAGGTGAGTTGGGGTGTGTATATTAAGAAAGTCACTATAAAACCTTATGGATGACATCTTTACTCAGACTGAGAAATATTGTAATTAGGTAAAACTAAATATACCATATGTTCTGTGCATCTACAATGTGGCCAGAAGTATGGAGGCTAGGTATTATCAGTAGACTCTACATAAAGCAAAGGCTGTAGGGAATCCAGCCAAGAGTTCAAGATAAAATTCTGGCTCCTCTAACAGTGATTTAACTGTAGGTTTGTCAATCATCAAATCTCTGCGTTCTTACCTGAGAAGTGTGAATAATATATAAATTCGCAGGGTTTTGGGAAAACATTAGCACTTACATACATACACTATACATGCCCAATACACAATAGTTATTTTTTGGATTAATGCTTGAAGTGATCTCTCCCCCTAACTACAATAAAAATCTACAAAATCATGCATCTTTCTTGATTTGGGAGATGGATTTTCTACTTGGAGTCATCTTTGCTTTTTTACTGTCATTATAGGTAGTTTTATTAAGGAGGGGATATCTGGTACAACACTTGGAAATTAAAGTGTTTCCTACATCATCCTTCTGCCTGTTCTTTTGTTGAGTAGGAAGTATAAGACCACATACCTTAAAAAGTTGACCAAAATATTGCATTTGTTGATAAAAATTCATGCCCATGCAATGGTCAAAATATTTTTTCAATCCAAATGCCTGCAGATGCAGGTGGTATTAGAACAGCAACTTAACTTTTCCTTGTGCTACACAGAACTTCCATTTAGGCCCTAACCAATGTCAGTGTAATTGAATAAGAAAGAGAACACAAGCAAAAGAAGTGTAAAAGGAAACTTTGGGGTGGTAAATTGGTAATAACCTGAGAAAGTAGGGAAAACTGATAATGGAGAAGTGAACTGAAGCATGGCATTGAGCCTCCTACAAATTGTGACAGAAAGTCATTACCACCTCGAAAAGCTGCCCATTCAACTGTTAGAATGCGTCCCCAGCATTGATTTCATTTCTGCTGGTCACAAGCCCAGTGCAGTCTCTTCATCTGGGACAGCTGTGGCACAAAACAAGGCACAAATTAAAGAAATAAATAAAAGAAAGGAGGAAAGAGAAGCACATGCTGGCCAAGTATAAAGAGAGTTTAGCCCTTTGCTCTGGATATGGTCTCTCTGAATAGGGACACCCATCAGGCAAGAGTGTTCTGCTTAAAAAGAAATGGCTCCCACATATTCAATCCTACTCACAAGAAGCAGTGAATAAATCACAAATGAGCAAAAGGCAAACAATTTTTAAGTATCTATTTTTGAAACTTTTACACGTTTAACATATTAGGAAGGATTACAGATAATCATGGTACTTCAGTTGGTAGCAGAAAAAAATGGCTACTTCAAGGATAATAGAGGAGACTGGATAGATTTTCATAGTAATAGTAATGATAATGGCAAGAAAATTGCAATGGTTCGAAAAGCTATTGTGAGAGAAAAACTTTACATATATTTTCCTATTTAGTTTCTACTAGAATCTTATTAGTTGAGTAACTTTAAACCTCTTTCAAAAGAGAGGAGAAGGAATGAATGTTCTACGTTTAATTGTGCCCCCTAACCAAAATTCATATGTTGAAGACCTAACCTCTAGTATCTCAGAATGTGAGCAGATTTCAAAAGAAAGTTATTTCAGATGTCGCTAAGATGAAGTCATAGTGGAATAGGGTGGGCCCCTAATCCAGTGTTATTAGTGCCCTTTTACAAAAAGAAAATTTGGACACGCGTGCACACACACACACACACACACACACACATACAGAGAGAGAGGAGAAAGAAAGAGAGAGAGAGAGAGAGAGAGGAAGAAAGCCATTTGAAGCTTGGAACTGTGCTGCCACAAGTTAACAAAATACCAGAAGCTAGGGAAAGATCCTGGAATAGTCGTCTTCAAAGGGAACATAGTCCTACCAACACCCTGATCTCAGAATTCTAGCTTCTAGAACAGTCAGACAATAAATCTCTGCTGTTTAAGTCACCCAGTTTGTGATTCTTGTGATGTCAGCCCTAGAAGACCAATACAAACCATTTGAAAGACATTAATTATTTTTTCAAACCTTACAGAGCCAGTCATTTGTGGAATTGGGATTTGAACCTTGACTTCTCACTCCAATTCACTTAGTCAACCACTTAAGTTCCCCTGTTTCTTCAAACCAGTGTATGACAACATTAAAAGGGGTCTGAAATGCTTGGTACCTGATTTTGATTCACAAATAATACCATATCAGTGGTTCATCCCACCTCTTCTTCAACGTTACTGTACAGATAGCTCCTTGCCTTCCAAGGCAGATCATTTCAGTTTTGAATAATCAGCAAAGTTAGAAAGCCATGAATTTCCCTCAAAGCTTAGTTCAGTCTTAACCTCTGCAAAAGTTTCCTCAAATAACCACATCCCAAATTCAGAAGAACTAATAAATCATTTAGAATTTACTCAGTTCAGCCTATACAGTTCCTTCTCTTGCTACTTTATCCTGATTTATTAAAGCAAGACAATTTAGTGATTTTGAGCACTTGTTCTCAAAGTGTAGTCCCCAAACCTGCAATATCCATGCCGCTCTCCCCCAGAGAACTTGTCAGGAAGGCAAATTATCAGCGCAACTTGAGGCCTGCTGAATCAAAAGTGTGAATGAACCAGCAATTGCATTTTAACAAGTCCTCCAAGTGATGTGATTCACACCAAACTTGGAGAACCAATGGCAGAGCTGTATGAAGAAGAAGGCTGAGGCTTAACTACAATTTTCTGACTGTTTGTTCCCATTCAATGGTAATTTCCTCCATAATAACATATATCAGATTATCATATTAATTATTAACAGACTAGAAGAAATTGAAATATTGTAGGAATAGGAGATTAAAACTTCTTAAACTAAAGAAGAAAACAATATAAAGAGTGAAAAGACATATCCTGTGCCAGGTAAAAATAAGCAGACTATACTTAGGAAAATTAAAAATCATATTACTATTATGAAAAGCAATAGCCTCTGAGGCCTCTGTGCTGTTCTACTGGTCTATGTATCTGTTTTGGTATGAGTATCATGCTATTTTGGTTACTGTAGCCTTGTAATATATTTGAAGTCAGGCAGCATGATGCCTCCAGTTTTGTTCTTTTTGCTTAGAATTGTCTTGGCTATACAGGCTCTTTTTGGTTCTATAATAAATTTAAAGAATTTTTCTTCTAATTCTGTGAAGAAAGTCAATGGTAGCTTGACAGGGATAGCACTGAATCCATTAATTACTTGGAGCAGTATAGCCATGTTCACAATATTGATTCTTCCTGTCCATAGCATGGAATGTTTTCCATTTGTTTGTGTCCTCTCTTATTTCCTTGCGTAGTGGTTGGTAGCTCTCCTGGAAGAGCTCCTTCACATCCCTTGCAAGTTGTATTCCTAGGTATTGTATTCTCTTCATAGCAACTGTGCATGGGAGTTCACTCATGATTTGGCTCTCTATTATTGGTATATAGAAATGCTTGTGATTTTTGCACATTGATTTTGTATCCTGCGACTTCGCTGAAGTTGCTTATGAGCTTAAGTAGATTTTGGGCTGAGACAATGGGGTTTTCCAAATATACAATCATGTCACCTGCAAACAGACAATCTGACTTCCTCTCTTCCTCTCTTCCTATCTGAATATCTTTTATTTCTTTCTCTTGCCTGATTGACCTGGCCAGAACTTCCAATACTATGTTGAATAGGAGTGATGAGAGAGGGCATCCTTTTCTTGTGACAGTTTTCAAAGGGAATGCTTCCAGATTTTGCCCATCCCACATGATATTGGCTGTGGGTTTGTCATAAATAGCTCTTATTATTTTGAGAAATGTTCCATCAGTACCTAGCTATTGAGAGTTTGTAGCATGAATGGGTACTGAATTTTATTGAAGGTCTTTTCTGCATCTATTGAGATAATCACATGGTCTTTGTCATTGGTTCTGTTTATGTGATGGATTATGTTTATGGATCTGCATATGTTGAACCAGACTTGCACCCCTGGGATGAAGCCGACTTGATAGTGGTGGAGAAGCTTTTTGATGTGCTGCTGGATTCGATTTGCCAGTATTTTATTGAGGATTTTTGCAGCAATGTTCATCAGGGATATCGGCCTGAAATTTTCTTTTTTTTTGTTGTGTCTCTGCCAGGTTTTGGAATCAGGATAATGTTGGTCTCATAAAATGAGATAGCAAGGAGTCCCTTTTTTATTGTTTGAAATAGTTTCAGAAGAAATGGTATCAGCTCCTTTTTGTACCCTCTGCTAGAATTCTGCTATGAATTCTGGGCTTTTTTTTTGTTGGCAGGCTATTAATTATTGCCTCAATTTCAAAACTTATTATTGATCTATTCAAAGATTCTACTTCTTCCTGGTTTAGTCTTGGGAGAGTGTTTGTGTCCAGGAATTCATACATTTCTTCTAGATTTTCTAGTTTATTGCATAGAGATGTTTATAGCATTCTCTGAGGGTAGTCTGTATTTCTGTGGTACCAGTATGGTGATATTCCATTTATCATTTTTTATTGTGCCTATTTGATTCTTCTTTCTTTTCCTCTTTATTCATCTGGCTAGTAGTCTAGCTATCTTGTTAATCCTTTCAAAAAAAGCTCCTGGATTCACTGATTTTTTTAAATTTTTTTGTGTCTCTATCTCGTTCAGTTTTTCTCTGATCTTAGTTATTTCTTGTCTTCTGCCAGCTTTTGAATTTGTTTGCTCTTGCTTCTTTAGTTATTTTAATTATGTTGTTACGGTGTTGATTTTAGATCTTTCCTGCTTTCTCCTGTGGGCATTTAGTGCTATAAATTTCCCTCTAAAGACTCCAGTGTTGGAGGTGGGGCTTTTTGGGAGTTGATGGGAGCAAGGGGATGGTTTATCATGAATGGTTTAGCATTATCCCCCTTGGAATAGCTGTCCCAGAGATTCTAGTAATTTGTGTCTTTGTTCTCACTGGTTTCAAGGAATATATTTATTTCTGCCTTAATTTCATTATTTACCCAGCAGTCATTCAAGAGCAGGTTCAGGATTAAGAAACTCACTCAAAACTGCATAACTACATGTTGGCTATATATACTTTCATCAAATTATATGTTTGATGAATTTTATTGCCTGTAAATGACAATTCAATAAGACTGATATCACAAAAAGTAAAAATAAAATAAAATAAAAAGCATACTCTTCAAACTAACATTTTAGAAAGAAATTTTTGAGGAAAAAAAAGATGAATTTCTAGCCAAATTGGGTTGCATGTCTCAGAAAGTAACAGGAAAATATATTCTTTGAGATTAAGAAACCACAAAATGCTACACATGTACAATTATTAAAAGCATACCACCCCTACACACAACATGTTTTCTTGACAACATACTATTAATGAAAGAAAGAAGAAAACAAAATCAAATACTCAAAAAAATGGGAAACTACACCATAATATCCCAACTGCTCATTCAGTACCATCTGGAGTCCTTATCAGCTTTCCCTCAGCAAGAATTTTTTTCTATTCTCTCATTGACTAATTGATATTTTCTCTGCCTGCCTCAAACCTCTGACCTCCTTTGTCAATTGTCTATTGATGACACTAACTTACACTTCATACAATAACATTCTCGCCCCATACAGAAAAAGTACATGTCCACACAGATTCAAAATGTAGTCCTTCTTCTCTATCCATACATCTCTCCACTACACTCTAATGGAAAGCATTAATGCATCCTGCCAATGACCACATCTTTCGTTTATGCCTTAGATCCCATCTCAAATGTCTTCGGAGCCCTCTCATTTCCCCTTCCCATCCCTTTTTTCCACTTCTACTTCACTTCTGTATCCTTCCAAAAAACTTCTTGAAAGTGTTCTCTAACTTGACTTTCTCACATTCCCATCTCTTTCACCCATTCTAATCTTGCTCCCTCTCTGCTGAAACTTGCTGTGTTCACAAGTGACCTAGTTGCTGAATCAAATCATACTTTTTAGTCCTCATTCTTCATTAACTTTTATTGCACATTTCAGTTTCCTATTTAGTACCTCTTACTCCTTTCTTCCTTCCTAACAGTATTCTAGTTAATCTAGGCAAATAACCCATCACCACCTAGCCAGGTGCCTTAGGAGACGTTGATCCTACACTTGGCACATTGCAATTAGTCAATTAGTGTACATGATACCCCTTCAATTACACATGGAGAAATGAGCAAGTGCCCCAGTTTTAGTGAACAGAACATAAAGAAATGTTAGTAGGTTGAAAAAATATATCTATCCTTTCAAGGGATGCATACTCATATAACTATTCCCTCCTGTCAAGAGGGGAGCCAAACTTAAGAATATTTATACTGTAAAGAGGTGTAAAAATCATGCTCCTTTATTTACATCCTTGTTGAGACACTACATTAATAAACCCTAGTATGTTGATACAGTTTGAGTGTATGTCTCCACCAATATATCAAATTGGAATGTAATCCCCAGTGTTGGAGGTGGGGCTTTTTGGAAGGTGATGGGAGCACAGGGATGGTTTATCATGAATGGTTTAGCATCATCCCCCTTGGTACAGTCCTTGTGATAGTGAGTGAGCTTGTGAGACCTGGTCATTTAAAAGTATGAGGCATCTCCTCCCTTGCTTTCTTGCTTCTGCTCTAGCTATGTGATGTGTCTCCTCCCTTTTCACCTTCTTCCATGATTTTAAGTTTCGTGAGGTCTCCCCAGAAGCTAAGCAGATGCCAGGATCACACTTCATGTAAAGCCTGCAAAACTGAACCATGAGCCAATTAAATCCCTTTTCTTTATAAATTACCCAGCTTCAGGTATTTATTTATAGCAACATGAGAATGGAGAAATACATGTGTGATCCAGTATACGTTCTTTCTGTTTATGACAATCTTAGTGCATCCCAAACCTCCTCAACAGCATTTGAGACTATCTCTATGACAGTTCCCTGATATTCCTTCTAACTCTTTGGCTGCTTCTCCACATTTTGCTTTGTGTAATCCCACTCCTCTTCCTGACTCCAAATTTGAGTGGTCCTGAGGCCTCATCTCCCACTCTTCAACAGTACTGACCTATTGTCATTTGCTTAAATTGGATAAGGTTTGTCTTCCTCAAGTTTTCTACACATGCTGATATTTTGCCACAAGGTTTCTTTCACAGTCTGTCTGTCTGCATAGATTCTATTCATTCTTCATGTCATGTCTTAAATATCATGTCCTCTGAACAGCTTTTATTTTACCCCCAATCTATTTCAGCCCTGCTATAGTTCCTCATAGTTTCCTCTGCTTTTTTAAATTAGCACTTAACACAATTTATTTTTTAATATCTGGATAACATCGCTAACAAAACTTTTTTAAATGGAAGAAAAAATAAAAATTACACCATATTACAAATAAATGTAGATGTAAATATTGGACAGCATAATGCTAAATCAAATGTGTTTATATATTGAAACAGATGTAGTCTAATAGTTTTATATTGAAGAATAAAGAGGTGGCTTGATATAATGAAATTAATGATACCCACAGTGTAAATGAGAAGAAATGATAACATTCCTTGAATCTAATTAGTCATATATGAATTCAATTATATTCCTCATTAAAGAAAAGTAAATCTCATTCATGTGGTCTTTCTAAATTAATTTTTAGGTTTAATAAAATTCTTATTAACATGTCAACTATGTTTTAAAAATGTTTTTAAAGGTAATGTCTGTAATTTTTTTTTCTAAAAATGCTATTTGTTAATAATATTCCTCCAGGACAATTTTGAAAATAAAGTACAATGAAGCAATTTTCAGTCATTATTAAAAGGCATTATGGCCGGGCCTGATGGCTCATGCCTGTAATTTCAGCACTTTGGGACGCTGAGGTGGGCGGATCACGAGGTCAGGAGATCAAGACCATCCTGGCCAACATGGTGAAACCTTGTCTCACTAAAAATACAAAAAAATTAGCTGGCCATGGTGGTGCATGCCTGTAGTCCCAGCTATTCGGAAGGCTGAGGCAGGAGAAATGCTTGAACCCAGGAGGCGGAGATTGCAGTGAGCAGAGATCATGCCACTGCACTACAGCCTGGTGCCTGGTGACACAGCGAGACTCTGTCTCAAAAAATAAAATAAAATAAAATAAAAAAGGCATTATAAAACTAAGATGATTAAAGTTAGTATTTAGGGGTATCAGATAATTGACAGACCAATAGAAAACAGAAATGTTTGAAGACTCAAGATGTAGAAAATGATATTTATATGTATAGAAATATATATCTATATATACACACAGCAACACATGCATATCATCAGTTAGAAAATTATTTTGTAAAAATCACATAGTAATTTTTAAAGTTAATATTGTATCATAGAGTAAAATACATATTAAGGAGATTCAATATCTTATTGTAACATGAAAAAAATAAATATTACTAATAGAGCAGCAATTACAGGTGACTGTTTTAGAAATAAAGTAATATTGCCAAATGTTGAAGTTTAAAATAAAGTCACTGAGAATACTACAATTATAATGAAAGACAACATCATGCAGTAAAATAAAACAAATGGCAAATAAAGAAAATGTTTAAAATATATATGTAAAAGACACACCGTAGTAAAATGTTATTTCAAATGAGGAACAAAAAGTCAACATTAATGCACCAGACTAGTTTTCTCCTGCATTCCCAGTTGTGTGTTCTCAATCCTCTCAGCTAGTCTTCCATTCACCCTACATTGATAATTAAATAGATGTATTGCTTCATAATGCTAGAAATACAAGTTCTTTGGTCCAACAGAGCTGAATTCCACTCATACTGCCATTCTTTTTTACAGTTTTCTGCATTTGGGCAGACTACTTGGCATCAATGGTCCTACATTTGTAAAGTAGGGAGGAAGCACATATTTTATAGGATTATTGTGAAGAATAGCGGATTTATTCTTGAGTAAAGCACTGTGAGTCTACTCTAGTTGCTATTACATATTAAGGGCAATATTTTAGTACACACATAAACAAAAAAATTTAAAAAGATCATTAGTATAAAAAATGAATTTCTATGTTTTAAATTTCTACAGGAACACTGAAGAACAAGAAGTTCAATTTGGCAAGACATAAAAGAAGCACAAAACCAAGTAAGAAAGAAACAAGCCAAAATTAATACCAAATAGATCAAATATGATGACAAATGTAAATGTGTTAGACTCTCCAATACAAAATTCTCAGAGAGTATGTGAAATATTTAACATGGCCACTTGTTGTCTATAGGAATAACATGAAAGATATGCCCCGTGTATTGTTTATTTATCAAAATTAGAATACAAAAAATATGTGTGTGTGAAAGGAGCTCTTTTGGAAATGAACAAAGTGCCAAGTAAAACCACCTCTAATTTTCAGTCATGATGGTAGATGGTTTAAATTATGGACATTGAATTTCCAGATCAATTTGACAATGCCAAATTGATTATTTGAGTTATTTTTGTTACTGAGTATACTATTTTTCTATTTATGAACAAAGCCCCTGGGTAACTCATTGATAGGGTTTGGTTCCATGTCCCCACACAAATTCCCCTTGAATTGTAATCCCCATAATCCTCACGTGTCAAGGGTGGGACCAGGTAGAGGGAGCTGAATCATCGGGGTGGATTCCCTCCTGCTATTCCTTTGATAATAACTTTGTCTCATAAGATCTGATGGTTTTATAAGCACCTTACATCCCTGCTTGCACTCATTCTTTCTCCTGCTGTCCTGTGAAGAGGTGCCTTCCCCCATGTTTCCTGAGGCCTCCCCAGCCATGCAGAACTGTGAGTCAAGCCCCTTTTCTTTGTAAATCTTGAGTGTTTATTCACAGTAGTGTGAAAATAGAGTAATGCACTCACTAGTGCTAGGCTAGGCCTAGTACGTTTTTTCTTGACAATTTCCACTTATTTTCAAAAGTTAAATTTTCAAAAGGTTATGTTTGCCAGGTGAAATGATCAAGGGTTTCCTTCACATTAAAGAGTTTGAATTAAAAAATATGTAAGTGTAGTAACCTAACTGGTTCTTATATCCTTTTGACCTCCACTTAATGAGATTAAACAAGCTATCCCAGTGCTGAGCAAAGGTTAGAGAACTCAGAGACAACTACATGAGGGAGAAAAAAACTTTATTAGAAGAGAGTTATAGCTAGATCCAGAAGGCTTCGGAAGTTCCCTGGGGTAAATGCCTTAATTAGCAAGGTCACACACTCTGGAGTATATTTCTTTATTTTCTTTTGCAGTTATTTTATTGTTTTAATAGCAACCCATATTGGATACTTTTCTAGACGTCCTAGTCTCTCTATACATTATTTTATTCATTAGCCTCTTCACATTTTCATGTGATCTTTTAAATTGATGCGATTTGTCACTGCTCCCTTTTCTAATACTTTTTTTCTCTCAATTCTATATTTATCTGCTCATTCCTTCAAAAAGTTATAATGGAGTCAAGACCCTTTATTGTGTTTCTTCTCCAGAAATAAATTTTTTTCTAACTGGGTAGAAAAGCTCCATATTTTGGCCTGGCTCGGTGGCTCATGCCTGTAATCCCAGCACTTTGGGAGGCCGAGGCAGGCGGATTATGAAGTCAGAAGAGACCATCCTAGCAAATACGGTGAAACCCCATCTCTACTAAAAATACAAAAATTAGCTGGGCGTGGTGGTGGGTGCCTGTAATCCCAGCTATTCTGGGGCTGAGGCAGGAGCATCGCTTGAAACCAGAAGGTGTAGGTTGCAGTGAGTTCAGATCGCACCACTGCACTCCAGCCTGGGTGAAAGAGCCAAAAAAAAAAAAAGTTCCATATTCTTTTTGTTTCAAGGTTTTTATTTTCCTAATTTCTATTTAATTTAGTCATATAATATGTTTTCTTAGTTATTCAAATAGTGTTATACAGTATACCTTCAGGGACTATGAATTAGTATATTTTAGGATAAATTTTGATTTTCAAATAAATTATTATTTTCATACTATCAGACTATAGAAACTTGCTTTATTTCTCCTTTGGAACCCTCACTTTTGGCCAGGTTTACTGAATAAATTAATAACCTAATCTTTGTCATATAAAGTATTCAATATGTACTAGAGTAAAATAAATCTCTATAACTTTAAAACTTCAATATTTTCTTCTCCATGAAACTTTCAATATGCAAAACTATCTAGACTAAATGTTAAATCGTATTTTCCCCCAATAAATGCTTTCTATTTTCATATAAAGGTGGAAGGTCAACATAAAAAGTGTATTAATTCCTCTTTCTTTAAATGCTTTTAGTAAATATAGTTCTCTGTCCAAAAACGAGAAAATGTGGAATATTAATTCTAACCCCAGACTAAATCACTCATCAGTTAAGAGTATCTGTTTCTAAATTATTTTAATCACGTTGAAACTGCAAATAAAAATATGTGTGGTATTTTAAAGAATCACAAGCACTCTGAGATTTATGAAATGAGGGCACTTTGGCCATTTTTCCATTCAGCTGTTGCAACCATAAGAGTTATTGATGGATTAACGATATGTGTAAGTGGCAGCGATATAAGTAGGTGGAAAGTTTCAGAAGTCTGGAATGTGTAAGTTTTATGTCAAGTGACTTTGAAATGTAGAACTCTTGCAGTTCACTTATAGCAACATGAAATAGCTATTCACTTACGTTCCAATTTTAGCCGCTATAATTGGTTCACTGAAAAACAATAATACAGCAAAATTCTATTGGAGCAATTTTTCTATAGCAACAAGGCTTGCTTTTATTACCTGTGCATTTTGGTTTAGTTGTTAACAGAGTCAGGTAATTCCCAAAGAGGTCTGTATGTTTCCACTGAATTTTTTAAAGTAATGAGTTTTCAACGTATAAATGAAAGAATAGAAGGTTAATTTTGCAGTGGAGGTTACAGGAACCCATAGACTACATTTGTATTGCATTCCAGCAGACAAGAACTTGCCACGTTTGTTCCATAGGATCCAAGTGATTACTTCCATCAGTGGTTAATTAGCAGGGGATACAATTTCAGTATGCTCTGAAATGTAAATTGCTACTTAAATGTTTTGCCCATTTTACATCTAATATTCAAAATCATGGCAGTTGATCAATGAGGTAGGCATCAGGCTCTCATCGTTCCCTGCCAATCACTATGCTGTGTGGGACTACCCGGTAGTTAGGAGAAAACAGGTGGCTTTTTGGTCTTTAGTTGCCCAAGCAGATAAAATTACTTAAAAATTATATTGTTAAAAGGTCTACATAAAAAAGAAATTTGTAAGTATTCTAAAAATGATAAAATCCTCCTTGCAATAAAATATGTGTAAGTCACAGCACTTGGTATAGAATCTTTTACACACATTGCTCAAAGTTTCATGTGGGAAACTTGAGCACGTTAATATGTAGCAGAGTGCTGCCTGAGAGCTTTCTGTGTGAATGACCACATGTTGAAGTAGCTACCAAATCACCATATTAATATAATATATTAATGTTTCCTTAATAAATGAAAGTCTCCTTTGACAGCTTTACAAAAAGAATATATTGCCTCAATAAATCTTATTCTTATTTAGGAAAGCATGGTTGATGATCTCTAGGATATACCCATGATCCTCACTTCTTGGTGTTAAAATGCTTGTGTAGTTCCCTCATCCTAAATATGGACATGGTTGATGGCTTGGCTCTAACCTACAGAAAACAGCCAAGGTGAAGTTATGTATGTAATTAGGCACATGATATTGTAGTACTTGCCCTCCTGGAGTCTCTCTCTCTTTCGCTGAATGTGACAAAGCAAGTGGACTTTTTGGGAAACCGCCTGTGGAAAGAAACTATAAGCACCTCTAAAAATTAGAGCAGCATTTGATTGACAGCCATGAAGAACCTGGAGCCCTCAGTCTTACACATGCAAGAAACTGAATCTTACAACAATTTGAGTAAACTTGGAAATGGATTCTTCCCCTAGTTAAGCCTCAGATGAGACTATATCCCTGGGCAACGTATTGCTATAGCATTGTAGAGGGCGCAGCTAAGCTGTGACAGGACACATGACTCATAGAAACTGTGAGATAATGAGCATCTCATGTTGTTTTAAGCCATTAAACTTGTGTTGATATTGTCACACAGTAATTAATATACAAAGCCACAGCTTATACCGGAATATTTACTCTTTGGCACTTATGCCAATAAAAAACCAGAATAAACACACGGGAGAAACTCAATAGAAGGCGTTTTTAGTTTTGTATCATATGGTTTCAACCAACATCAGAATGAAATCTATTGGTTTTTAGAAGTCTTCAGGCCAGGCATGGTGGCTCACTCCTGTAATCCCAGCCCTTTGGTAGGCCAAGGCAGGTGGATGACCTGAGGTCGGGAGTTACAGACCAGCCTGACCAACATGGAAAAACCCCATCTCTACTAAAATTACAAAAAATTAGCCAGGCTTGGTGGCACATGCCTGTAATCCCAGCTACTCGGGAGGCTGAGGCAGGAAAATTGCTTGAACCTGAGAGGCAGAGGTTGCGGTGAGCTGAGATTGCACCATTGCACTCTAGCCTGAGCAACAAGAATGAAACTCTGTCTCAGAAAAAAAAAAATGAAGTCTTCATTTAGAGACTATTTAATTGATCCATTTCTCTAAGTAAGAGAGAGGTATGAGGTCACAACATCTATAATAGCCAATGAGCCAAATTTGATATGCAGACATGCTCTGTATGTGGACTACATTTTTTTTAATTTATATATTTAGCCATAAGGAAACAATTTTGATGTGTTCATGTAAAGTCTAAATTTCTGGAATATAATCAAACATCTGGCAACACTGTGTTTATACTCTTTGGAAACAAGCAACAGAAGCTGAGAAATAGCTACCCTTAAACCAAGATGCATATTGACCAGTTTAGCTCAGGCCAAACCACTTCCTATTGTTTTCCACACTGAGGACAAATATCAGTAGTCATCTGTTATTCTCCAGCCATTCATTTAATTTAAATATTGGCCCATTTAAATTTACATAATTCTTTTACACCATTTTAATATTTTTATGTATTAAACTGTATCATCAACAGGCATCAAATATGGATTATATATATTTATAGCCATTTCTCTTGGAAATCAGTTAATAAGTCATCTTTGACTTTTATCAAAATAATCATCTTTAAGGGACCTGAGGGTTGACTGCAAGTCAAAAATGTATCCAGAATTGTGTGGGATGGTGCCTATCTACTGCAATCTAGCATCCCCTTTTATTCATTGATGTGTTTTTGTTCTGATGTTGAATTATCTCATCAATTGGTTGTGTATTGCCAAAGACAGATCATGTATAAAATGACCCAAATTCCCCAGTGTCATACAAGTAAGTTGGTAAGATTCAGTTGATTCAGAATCTGGATCATCTGGGCAAGATGATATTTCTTAGGCTTGGTCACATGTCTGTGGTCAGTTAGAGATTGGCTATGAGGCTCTTCTGACGTTGACTGAATTCAATCAGATGCCCAAGGGCTGGATGACTACTGGTTGATGTAGGGTGGCTTTGCTTGAGATCACTGGAGTGACTCAGTTCTATTCCCTGTGGGCTAGCCCAGGAACATTCTCCTGGCTTTGGCAGAGAAGCGAGAAAGAGCAAGTTCAATCACACAGTTCCTCTTCAAGTTCCTGCATCGTCACATCTGCTAGTATCTCATTGGCCAAAATGAATCTTACGGTAGAGTGTAGAGTGAGAACTGGAGATCCATAAAAGTTACTTTGCAAAAGATATGGTTACAGAGTAGTTGAAGAATTGGGGCTGTTAAGACAAACAATCTGTCACAGATGTTGCCCTATGTTTATCAGCTTTTTCAATATGGGAACAATAATTTTAATTAAAATATTCACATGGAGACCACATGTCTACATAATTTCATGAAATATTCTGGCTTTATAAAATGTTAGAACTACATGAAGTCAATGGAATGGATTAATCCAGAACAGTTGAAATCAAAATATCACATGGAATTTTCTATGCCTTAACTTAATTTACATGTTACGCAGTTTGCTTCCAAGGATTATTTCAAATCCAGACTCATTATTTATTAGCTAAAATTTATTAACTGAAAATTATTAAGAAATTTGCCTCTGTCAAGATTCTATGCTGATCTAATTTTGTGTTATCCATTTACTTCTCACCTTATGTACTATACCAGGAATAACATTTGTATGTGTATGGTATGTGTAATTGTGTTTTGTGTCACAAACCTTTTAAAAAATGTGTACAATTCTGAAATCTCATTTAAACTTCAAAAACAAAGAATAATTTAAAAAGGTCTCATTAACACAAGTTTCCTAAGCTGCTTCAAAATAAAGGATTTAAAATTCAGAAGGTTCTACATCTCCTATAGTGCTCTTGACAGTCCATACAATCATATCTTTATATTTAAAACATCAAGAAGTCTTGTAACAGAAGTAAACCTCAAATTTTGTTAAAATTACAATTGTAGTATGTTATTTGCCCAAATAATCACATTTATCATGAATTTATTTATAGCCTGAAAATTTTCTACTTTGAAGCAGGGTATGTGGTCAAAAATGTTTACTTTCTGGACTCTTCAGAAATTACATTGACACAAGTGATTCTCTCCAGTTCTCTGCTAAATATGTATGTATGGTTTCTAAATACTATAGTTTAATATTCATATGGTCCTGAAATTTACTGGCTCTACAAATCTCCTACACATCATTCTCTCTCTCTCTCTCTCTCTTCCCCCCGCAACTCTTTCTACATTTCCTTATTGTATCTGTTTTCCAACTCAAAAATATTTTGCACTATTTTCTTAATGTGTTTTATTTTTATTACTTTTATTGCTTCTGCTATTTGGTTTAGCTGCTATATTCATGGTAAATTATGATTGTAGATAGAAATGTTGACATTTTTATTTTGCCAATTAAAAGACTGATTTATATTCTGCTGATAATTGGCCATCTCATCTCTGCATAAAGACTGAAATGTTTTTGGTGGCACTAAGCATTGGTTTCTTATATAAATGCCAGTTCTATAGTGGAAATGTAAGCTCTCTGATAAAGCACTGTGTAATTGCTCCTCTTTCTCTCTATCATAATTTGGATTCTAGATAACCAACAAATATTTTTTTTTCTCAAATCCTCATTTTACAGAAGAGGAAACTGAGGCTTAAGTGGGTGAAGTGATAGGCCTAAGATAATATAATGAATAAGTGGCAGCTTGGATGTAAACCCAATTCATACCAATTGACTAAATAAACACATGAGATTGTGAATAAAATGGCAATATGGTAAGAGAGGGTAACAATAATATGTGGGAATGGAGAGTGGAGTGGAAAAATATTGAAAGACAGTAGTGTAAGTTTGAGAATTCATGTCAGAAAATGCATCATTATTCGTTAAAAATATACGTTAATGAAGTAATTTATGTAACAATGTCAAATATACACTTGAAAGACTAAAACTGATATAAGACTAAAACAGTCCCACCTGTTTTCATTAAAAAAAAAAAAAATCAAGGTCAAGAAAGAAGCAACTGTTCTAAATTCAAGGGAGTGAAAGAGGCATGACCACTAAATGAATTTTGATCCTGGATAGACTTTTCTCCAGGAGATAAAAAGGTAAAAATGAGGAAGTTTTGTTTATTGGCTTTTTCTCCCCCCTATAAAGTACATTACTTGAACAAGGACAAAATGTTAATGGGATCTATGACTTATAAGGTGACTTGCATTGTGTCAATATTAATTTCGAGATTTAATGAGGATATTGTGTTTACATAGGATGGTATACTTGTTCTTAGGAAATGAAAACTGGAGTTAATAGTAGAATGAACATCACATCATGTCAGTGACTGACTCTTGAATGTACATGCACACAAACACATATACAGAATTATAAGTCAATAGTGATAAATGGTGGCAACTTGCTGTGTGTTGAACCTATTTCAAAATAAAAATATAAAAGTAAAGACATAATGATTATACACATAAACTCATGAGATATTTTACCTTTCTAACTATATACTTATAAGATTACACAATATATAGTATATATATATATATGTGTGTGTGTGTATATATATATATTAATTTATATATTTTTCCTTTAACTCTTTCCACCTAAAGGCCTAGAAAAAAGTGATTAGCCCATAGCAATGAGAATTCCTGGTGCCCAGACTGTGGTATCAAAATATCATTACTTTTTTTTTTATAGACAGATTCTTGGGTCTGTCACCAGGCTGGAAGCACAGTGGCATGATCTCAGTTCACTGCAATCTCTGACTCCCTGGTTCAAGTGATTCTCCTGTCTCAGCCTTTCAAGTATCTGGGATTACAGGCATGCGCCACCATACCTGTTAATGTTTGTGTTTTTAGTAGAGACAGGGTTTCACCACGTTGGCCTGGATGGTCTCAATCTCCTGACCTTGTTATCTGCCCACCTCAGCCTCCCAAAGTGCTGGGATTACAGGTGTGAGTCAACATGCCTGGCCTAAAATATCATTTCTTATTAAAATACTTTGTATTTCTTAGCAAAAAGACGGATTTGAAATCTTAATCAGAAAATGTACATTATAAGCCTGAAATGTCTTATTATACCAGAAAGTTGATAAGACAATCAAAGAATGACTGGGTAATCTCAAAAGAGTCAACTTAGAAAGGAGTCCCACTAGCAAAAATTGGGACAATTTAGACATTAAAAACAACAATATTTGTACCAGATTGAAACTCATCAAATATGTTTAGTTCATGAATTCACAGTGATTTAATAAATACTCAGTCACTTTTAGAAAATAATTTTAAAAGGCAATTGTTTATATTAAACACTAGAAAGGCAAAGGCAAGTTCGATAGGCAAATTCAACAAAACAGAGTTGTTTGTTAGAAAAGATCAGTGACATTGACAAACCTCTATCAAGAACTGACAAAGAAAATATTAGAGAAGACATACATTACAAATGTCATCAATTAAATGGAGGGTATCACTAAAGAAACCTGCAGAAACCAGAAAGATAGTAAATAAATGTTGTGAACAACTCTATACACACAAATTTGATAATAGATGAAAATGAACCAATTTCTTGAAAACTCAAACCACTCCACTTCATCCAATATGAAATAGATAACTTGAGTAATTCTATAACTCTGAAAAAAAAATGAATTCTTTTTTGGAAACCTCTCTTTCTCTTGCTTAAAATAATATTCCATATCCATATGGTTTCACAGTATAACTCTATCAGACATTCAATGAATAAACACTAAGTCTCTTTCAGAAAATAGAAGGGAAAATTTTATGGTTAATGTATAAAGCTGGTGTTATCCTTATAGCAAATCCAGACAAAGACAATATTATCAAAAGAAGAAGACTACATCAATATCCCTCTCTAATATAGATGAAAAAAAATTTGAGTAATGAAGTAAAAATTCAATTAGAAATGGGTAAAAGTGAAGAAAAGCGATTTCACTGATGATTACACATAGCTGGAAAATAAGTAAATATGTTCAACATCATCAGTTATGAGGAGAATGCAAATGAAACCAAAATGAAGTATCACTACATTACTATTAAAATAACTGAAATAAAAAAGAAACAATGAAATAGGCAAATATTGCATAAGGATGTAGAGAAACTGTGTCATTCTTATATTGCTGGTGGAAATATAAAATGGCCCAGGCATTCGGAAAAGTGGTTTGGTAGTTTCTTTAAAAATTAACAGGTGACTACCATATGATCCAGTAACTACACTCCTGGGCATTTATTCCATAGAACGAAATTTTAATTTCCCAGAAAAATGCATGCACACATGTTCACAGCAACTTTTGTTGTCACAGCCCAAGCTGGAAAGTAACAGAAGTGTCCTTCGATGAATAAATTATTAAACGATATTCATATCAAAGAAAACTACCCAGCAACAGAAAAAGAACAAATTATTCATTCATACAACAAATGCAATGAATCATCAGTGAATTTAGTTGACTCAAAATAGCCAATACAAAAAGATTACTTACTTTATCATTCCATTTATACAATATTTTAGAAATAACAAAATTATAGAACCTGTTACTGGTTGCCAGAAGTTATTAGGGGGAGGCCTAGAGGGTAGGAGGAAAATTGATGTGTTTTATTTTAAAAGAGCAATACTGGGGATTCTTGTGGTAATGGAAATGTTCTGTATCTTTATTGTATCAAGGTCAGGATTATTACTGTGGTATTATATTATAGTTTTGCAAAACGTTATCATTGAGGGAAACTGGATAAAGGGTACACAACATCTCTCTATTATTTCTTACAATTGCATGTGAATCTATCATTATCTTAAAAATAGTTTAAAAAGAAAGAACAGTCAGACAACGAATAATTTTTAGAGCAGCGAAGTTACTCTTTATGATACCGTAATGGTGGATATTTGTCATTTTTCATTTGTCCAAACCCAGAGAAAGTACAACAGCAACAGAGATCATTCACGTAAACTTTGGACTTCGGGTGACAATGATGTGTCCATGTAAGTATATCAGTTTTAATAAATTCCTCACCTATCTGGTGAGGAATGTTGATAATGAAGGGGGCTATACATGGGTTCCAAGAGGAATTATATGGGAAACCTCTGTACCTTCTATCAATTTTATTGTGAATTTAAAACTGCACTAAAAATATAAAGTCCATTAAAAATGTCAAACACTAAATGACAAACAAAACAAGAAATTCATCATTATTCAACTTCCAATGAATAAACAGATATTGTAATTAACATCACCAGCTGGGAACATGACAAAAAAAGAGAGAAAATAGATATGATATGCCCCCTACAGCCTTGACAATTACCATTTATAGTTACACCAAAGGGAGCAACTCCCAAGTTTAATCAACCCTTGGATTCAGACTGGATTATATGAATATACATGGATATTAGGGGAAATCTGATCAAAAGTGAAGAAGCAAAATCTTTAAAGTCAAGATACATTGCAAGTTCTCAATTTTAAATATATTTATGTTGTGTATGTACATTCCATAAGACTAATGGATGAATTTAACTTTATAAGGTGACTCATCTCACAAACTATTGAAATATAGATTTGAAGTTATTAAGTTAGAAATAAAAAAAGAGAAAAGTATTTTTGTTGGTTCTCAAGCAAACCACATTTGCTGAAATTTCACTGTGCCCTCAGTAGAGTACTAGGCATGGTGTGGAGGTCAGAGAAGTTTAGATCACAGTTCCTGACCATAAGGATATTACAATCTAGTTGAGAAGAAAACCGCAGCTTTCAAAAGACAGAGTTGATTAATACAAAACAGCAACATATTCGACAATACATTTAATTGTATTGATAGAAAACAGAATAAGAATTCAGAGGACAACTCCTAAGACTGGTATTCCTGATCTTGACAAGGACACTTTCAAGAAGATGAATATGTGAAAAAAAGCCTCAAGAGACTGGTAGAAATTGTCTAAAAAGAGATACAAAAGAAAATTCAAGATATGAAGAAAACTAAGAAAACAGATATTGGCAGGATGAGTGTAGTTTTTGGGAGAGGAAATGAGAAGAGGGAAAACAGATAAGAAAAAGATTAATTAAGGAGGAATGAAAATGCAGACAGGAAGAGAGGAAGGGGAGATGCTTTGATCAAGGAAGTTACTACGTAAAGCTAGGTTTGGATAAGCTTTTTTTTTCACTTTTTACTTTATTTTATTTTACTGATAGGGAGCCTTGCTCTGTCACCCAGGCTGGAGTGTAGTGGCGCAATCTTGGCTCACTGCAAACTCCGCCTCCTGGATTCAAGCAATTCTCCCATCTCAGCCTCCCCCGGGACTACAGGCGCCCACCACCACACCTGGCTACTTTTTGTGTTTTTAGTAGAGATGAGGTTTCACCATATTTGTCAGGCTGGTCGTGAACTCCTGACTTCAGGTGATCCACCCACCTCGGCCTTCCAAATTGCTGAGATTACAGGCTGATCCACCGAGCGCCACCTAAAGGGTCTCTAAAAATCCGCAAGTAACATCAAAGTTAATGTAGGCATTATGATTTTCCTACTATTTGGAGTATGGTGAAGATCTCTGCTTTCGTCAATTCTGTTAAACATCATACTGGAGGCTATAACCAGTGCAAAAGGACACAAAGTGAGAGAAAGAAAAAGAAATAGAAATAGAGGGAAAGAGGCATTCAGATTGTAAAGGATCAAGTACAATGTGTTTATGATACTGGTACTCAAAAAAATTCTAAAGTTTTATAGAGAAGAAGGAGTGGCACTAGGGCTGTAAATCAGTTTAGCGCATTGCAGGATACATGATTAATGTACAAAAATCAATTATTTTTTCTCTATTGTAAGAATCAAAAACCTGATGAGGAAATTACCAAAGTAGTTCTTGTTATAATAGCATCAAAAATAATAAAATTATTAGTTATAATAAATCATAACTTATACACTGAAAATTACATAGCTCAGAGAAATCAGTCGTAATCTAAAATAAATAAAATGATAGTTCGCTTTTGCATTTTTGAAAACTCAGTATTGATCAAGAAAGATTCTCCTCATATTGATTTGTAAATTCAGTTCATTCTTTTTTCAAAAGCCTCATAGGCTTTTAGTTTGTAAAAATTGATACGTGGATCTTAAACTTTATATGAAAATTTAAAGAACCAAGCATAGCCATAAAACTTCTGAAAAAAAAAAAAAACAGTTTAGAGAATGTGCACCACTATCCAATTGAAGACCTACTATAAAGCCATAAGAATCAATATAGTGTATTGGCACAAAGACATACAGATGAATAAAATACAAGTTGTGAATCCAATTGATTTTGAGACAATTGTAAATCCCTATGTGAAAAAGACAAAGGAGAGGGAGAAACAGAAGAAAAAAAAGAGGAACTCAGAATCTCAAGTCATATCATATACAAAAATATTAACTCAAAATTATTAGTTATTTAAATATAAGTGATAAAACTTCTAAAATAAAATGTAGAATATCTTCATGATCTTAGATTGAACAATGAGTATTAAGAATGACAATAATCACTTAAAAATCCATATGTCTGACTTCATCAAAATGATAAACTTTGCATCTCAAAATTTTCGGAAAGTCAGGAGGGAGATCCAAGATGGCCGGTTAGGAGCAGCTCAGGATTGCAGCTCCCAGTGAAAGCACAGAGGGTGAGTGGACACCACATTTCCAGACGGATTTTTATTGCCCACAGACCAAGAGATTCCCAGGCGAAGGAGCTCCAAGGGTCACCAGCGCAGCTGTTTTGGCCGTCGCAGCTGTTTTGCCAGCACCCTGGTGTGGCGGTTCCCAGTGCAGAGTAAACAGAACTGGGTCCCCTCTTAGCCAGCAAGGGGAGCTCCGGGGAGCTCCGGGAACCTCTGGGAAGGCAGAGTTGCTCATTCCTTTGATTAAGAAAAAGGGAGTACTGAAACAGGGAGCCAATCCAGGAGTTTCCCAGGCAAAAATGCGCCACAAATCTGAGAGCCACTGTTTCAGCTGGTGCAGTGGGTCGCCTCATGGGAAATCAAACAGATCTCACGGCCTTTCCAAGAGGCGACCAGAACACCTGGGAGAGAGCCGACCATTCAACTAAAAAACAAAAGGCTCTGAGACAGGGAGCCAAGTGATCAGGCATGGCTGGTCCCACACCCACAAAAACAAAAACAAAAACAAAAACAAAAAAACAGCAATTGGAAACGCTCTGGGTTGAGAGTTTCACAGCAAGCACAGCTGAACCCGGGATGGTCCAGCTCTGTGGAGGGGCATCTGCCATTACCGAGGGACTCCACCACTACAGAGGCAGTCTGCCGTTGCCAAGGCAACCCGCCATTACAGAGAGAGTCCGTCATTACAGAAGCGGACCACCATTGCCGAGGCAGTCCTAACTACACCAATATAAACAGGACTGCAGGGAAGTTCCAACAGCAGCTGGGCAGAGCCCACAGCAGCTCAGCAAAGCCCCTGCAGGCAGACAGTGACTAGGCTGCCTCCTTGCTGGGCAGGGCAGCCCTGAAAAAAAAAAAAAAAAAAAGCAGAAACTCATAAATAAAGCCCTAACTCCCCGGGACAGAACATCTGGGAAAAAAAGGGGTTTATGAGTTCTGCTGCAGCAGACTTAAACGTACCTGCCCAGAAGCTCTGAATGAACAACAGAGCTCACAGCTCAGCACTTGAGCGACTATAAAGGACAGACTGTCTCCTCAAGCATCTCCTTGACCCCCGTATATCCAAAGAGTCACTTCATAAAGGAGAGCTCAGACTGACATTTGGCAGGTATGCTTCTGGGACAAAGCAGAAGAAGAAACTGGTGGCAACCTTTACTGCTCCGCAGTTGCTGCAGGTGATCCCCAGGCAAGCAGGGCCTGGAGTGGACCACAGCAGTCCTACAGCAGAGGGGCCAGACTGTTAGAAGGAAAACTAAGAAACAGAAGCAACTTCATCATCAACAAACAGGACATCCACTCGAGGACCCAATCAGAAAGTCAGCAACTACAAAGACGACAGGTGGATAAATCCACAAAGATGGGAAGAAACCAGCACAAAAAGGATGAAAAGACCCGAAACCAGAACACCTCTCCTCCCATAAGGGATCACAACTCCTCACCAGCAAGGGAACAAGACTGGATGGAGAATGAGTGTGATGAAATGACAGAATCAGGCTTCAGAAGGTGGGTAATAAGAAACTTCCGAGAGCTAAAAGAACATGTTCTAACCCAATGCAAAGAAACTAAGTACCTTGAAAAAAGATTTGACGAAATGCTAACAAGAATGGACAACTTAGAGAGGAATATAAGTGAATTGATGGAGCTGAAAAACACAACACGAGAACTTCGCGAAGCATGCACAAGTTTCAACAGCCAAATTGACCGAGCAGAAGGAAAGATATCAGAGGTTGAAGATCAACTCAATGAAATAAAACGAGAAGGCAAGATTAGAGAAAAAAGGGTAAAAAGGAATGAACAAAGTCAACAAGAAATATGGGACTATGTGAAAAGACCTAATCTACGTTTGATAGGTGTACCTGAATGTGACAAAGAGAATGAATCCAAGCTGGAAAATACTCTTCAGGATATTATCCAGGAAAACTTCCCCAACCTAGCAAGGCAGGCCAATATTCAAGTCCAGGAAATACAGAGAACACCACAAAGATATTCCTCAAGAAGAGCAACCCCAAGGCACATAATCGTCAGATTCACCAGGGTTGAAATGAAGGAGAAAATGCTAAGGGCAACCAGAGAGAAAGGTCAGGTTACTCACAAAGGGAAGCCCGTCAGACTCACAGAAGATCTCTCAGCAGAAACCCTACAAGCCAGAAGAGAGTGGGGGCCAATATTCAACATCCTTAAAAAAAAAAAACTTTCAGCCCAGAATTTCATATCCAGCCAAACTAAGCTTCATAAATCAAGGAAAAATAAAATCCTTTGCGAACAAGCAAGTACCCAGAGATTTCATCACCACCAGACCTGCTTTACAAGAGCTTCTGAAAGAGGTACTACATGTAAAAAAGAACAACCAGTACCAGCCACTCCAAAAACATACCAAATGGTAAAGAGCATCAACACAATGAAGAATCTGCATCAACTAACGGGCAAAACATCTGGCTAGCATCAAAATTGCAGTATCAAATTCACACATAACAATATTAACCCTAAACGTAAATGGACTAAATGCCCCAATCAAAAGACAAAGACTGGCAAATTGGATAAAAAGCTAAAAACCATTGGTGTGCTGTATCCAGGAAACCCATCTCACATGCAAGGATACACAAAGGCTCAAAATAAAGGGATGGAGGAAGATTTACCAAGTAAATGGAGAGCAAAAAAAAGCAGGAGTGGCAATTCTCATCTCTGATAAAATAGACTTTAAAGCAATAAAGATCAAAAGAGACAAAGAAGGACATTACATAATGGTAAAAGTATCAATGCAACAAAAAGAGCTAAGGATCCTAAATATATATGCACCTAATACAGGAGCACCCAGATACATAAGGCAAGTTCTTAATGACTTACAAAGAGACTTAGACTCCCACACAATAATAGTGGGAGACTTTAACACCCCATTGTCAATATTAGACAGATCAACGAGACAGAAAATTAACAAGGATATCCAGGACTTGAACTCAGACCTGGAACAAGCAAACCTAATAGATATTTACAGAACTCTCCACCCCAAATCCACAGAATATACATTCTTCTCAGCACCACATCACACTTACTCTAAAATTGACCACATAATTGGAAGTAAATCACTCCTCAGAAAATGCAAAAGAATAGAAATCATAACCAACAGTCTCTCAGACCACAGTGCAATCAAGTTAGAACTCAGAATTCAGAAACTAACCCAGAACCGCATAGCTTCATGGAAACTGAACAACTTTCTCTTGAATGGTGACTGGATAAACAATGAAATAAAGGCAGAAACAAAGATGTTCTTCGAAACCAACGAGAACGAAGACACCACATACCAGAATCTCTGGGACACATTTAAAGCAGTCTCTAGAGGAAAATATATAGCAATAAGTGTCCACACGAGAAGCCAGGAGAGATCTAAAATTGACACCCTATCATCAAAATTGAAAGAGCTAGAGGAGCAAGATCAAAAAAACTCAAAACCTAGCAGAAGACAAGAAATAACTAAGATCAGAGCAGAACTGAAGGAGATAGAGACACAAAAAAACCCTTCAAAAAATCAACAAATCCAGGAGCTGGTTTTTTGAAAAGATCAACAAAATAGACAGACCACTAGTCAGATTAATAAAAAAGAAAAGAGAGAATAACCAAATAGATGCAATAAAAAACGAGAAAGGGGATATCACCACAGATTCCACAGAAATTCAAACCACCATCAGAGATTATTAAAAACAACTGTATGCACATAAACTAAAAAACCTGGAAGAAATGGATAAATTCCTGGACAGTTGCCTCCTCCCAAGCCTAAACCAGGAAGAAGTCCAAACCCTGAATAGACCAATAACAAGGTCTGAAGTTGAGGCAACAATTAAGAGCCTACCACCCAAAAAAAGCCCAGGTTCAGATGGGTTCACAGCTGAATTCTATCAGACATACAAAGAGGAACTGGTACCATTCCTTCTGAAACTATTCCAAATAATCCAAAAAGAGGGACTCCTTCCCAAATCGTTTTATGAGACCAACATCATCCTGACACCAAAATCCGGCAGAGACTCAACAAGAAAAGAAAACTACAGGCCAATATCCATGATGAACATAGATGCAAAAATCTTCAATAAAATACTGGCAAGCCGATTGCAACAGCACATCAAAAAGTTTATCCATCATAATCAAGTAGGATTCATCCCGGGGATGCAAGGCTGGTTCAACATACGCAAGCCTATAAACATAATTCACCACATAAACAGAACCAAAGACAAAAACCACATGATTATCTCAATTAACGTAGAGAAGGCCTTCGACAAAATTCAACAGCCCTTTATGCTAAAAACCCTCAATAAACTAGGTATTGATGGAACATATCTCAAAACAATAAAAGCTATTTATGACAAACCAACAGCCAGTATCATACTGAATGGGCAAAAACTGGAAGCATTCCCTTTGAAATCTGGCACTAGACAAGGATGCCCTCTCTCACCACTCCTGTTCAATATATTACTGGAAGTTCTAGCCAGAGCAATCAGGCAAGAAAAAGAAATAAAGGGTATTCAATTAGGAAAGGAGGAAGTCAAATTGTCTCTATTTGCAGATGACATGATTGTATATCTAGAAGACCACATCGTCTCAGCCCAAAATCTCCTGAAACTGATAAGCAACTTCAGCAAAGTCTCAGGATACAAAATCAAGGTGCAAAAATCACAAGCATTCCTATACACCAGTAACAGACTTAAAGAGAGCTAAATCAACAACGAACTGCCATTCACAATTGCTACAAAGAGAATAAAATACCTAGGAATACAGCTAACAAGGAATGTAAAGGACCTCTTCAAGGAGAACTACAAACCACTGCTCAATGAAATAAGAGAGGACACAAACAGATGGAGAAACATTCCATGTTCATGGTTAGGAAGAATCAATATCATGAAAATGGCCATACTGCCCAAAGTAATTTACAGATTCAACGCTATCCCCATCAAGCTACCAATGACCTTCTTCACAGATCTGGAAAAAACCACCTTAAACTTCATATGGAACCAAAAGAGAGCCCGCATAGCCAAGTCAATTCTAAGTCAAAAGGACAAAGCAGGAGGCATCACACTACTGGACATCAAATTATACTACAAGACTACAGTAATCAAAACAGCATGGTACTGGTACCAAAACAGAGATATAGACCAATGGAACAGAACAGAGGCCTCGGAGGCAACACAACATATCTACAACCATCCGATCTTTGACAAACCTGACAAAAACAAGCAATGGGGAAATGATTCCCTGTTTAATAAGTGGTGTTGGGGAAACTGGCTAGCCATATGCAGAAAGCAGAAACTGGACCCCTTCCTGACACCTTACACTAAAATTAACTCCAGATGGATTAAAGACATAAACATAAGACCAAACACCATAAAAACTCTAGAAGAAAATCTAGGCAAAACCATGTAGGACATAGGCGTGGGCAAGGACTTCATGACCAAAACACCAAAAGCATTGGCAACTGAAGCCAAAATTGACAAATGGGACCTAATCAAACTCCACAGCTTCTGCAGAGCAAAAGAAACAGTCACTAGGGTGAATCGGCAACTAACAGAATGGGAAAAAATTTTTGCAGCTTACCCATCTGACAAAGGGCTGATATCCAGAATTTACAATGAACTAAAATAGATTTACAAGAAAAAAACAAACAAGCCCATTCAAAAGTGGGCGAAGGATATGAACAGACACTTTACAAAAGAAGACATACATGAGGCCAACAAGCATAATAAAAAATGCTCATCATCACTGGTCATTAGAGAAATGCAAATCAAAACCAAATTGAGATACTATCTCATGCCAGTTAGAATGGCAATCATTAAAAAAGCTGGAGACAACAGATGCTGGAGAGGATGTGGAGAAATAGAAACACTCTTACACTGTTGGTGGGAGTATAAATTAGTTCAACCATTGTGGAAGACAGTGTGGCGATTCCTCAAGGACCTAGAAATAGTAATTCCATTTGACCCAGCAATCCCATTACTGGGTATATATCCAAAGGATTATAAATCGTTCTACTATAAAGACACAGTCACACAAATATCCATAGCAGTACAGTTTAAAATAGCAAAGACCTGGAACCAACCCAAATGCCCATCAATGATAGACTGGACAGGGAAAATGTGGCACATATACACCATGGAATATTATGCAGCCATCGAGAACGATGAGTTCGCATCCTTTGTAGGGACATGGATGAACTTGGAAACCATCATTCTCAGCAAACTGACACAGGAACACAAAATCAAACACCGCATGTTCTCACTCATAGGCGGGTGTTGAACAATGGGAACACATGGACACGGCGGGGGAGCACTACACACTGGGGTCTTTTGGGGGAAATAGGGGAGGGACAGCGAGCGGGGGGTGGGAGTTTGGGGAGGGATAGCATGGGGAGAAATGCCACATACAGGTGAAGGGGAGGAAGCCAGCAAATCACACTGTCACGTGTACACCTATGCAACAATCTTGCATGTTCTTCACATGTACCCCAAAACCTAAAATGGAATAAAAAAAAATAAAAAATAAATTTTCAGAAAGTCTACAGACTTAAAAGAAAATATATTTAGTCATATATCCAATAAAATGAATTATATCTGTAATATCAAGGACTCTTCGAATTCAATAATACATAGAGAAACAACACAATTAAAATAAGCAAACTCTTTAAATAGATATTTTATTGAAGATTTTACTATCAAAGTCTAGTAAGCACAATGACAGTAGTGCTAAAAAGTATTAGCTGTTAGAAAGACGTAATTTAAAACCACCATGAGATACAATTACACACAAATTAGATGAATATAATCAAAAAGAGAGACAATACAAGATTTGGCGAGAATGTGGAAAAGCTGAGTCCTTCATACGTTGCTGAATGGAATGGGAAATAATACAACCACTTTGGAAAACCATTTGGCAATGTCTTAAGCATAGTAGCTAACATTTCCTTAAGACTCAGCTTTTCCACCCCAATAGTCTACCCAAAGAAAAGAAAACCTATGTTCCCAAAAGACATGTATACAAACACTCGTAGGAACATTTTTCACAATATTTAGAATCTGGAAATAATCCAAACTCCTGACAACTGGTAAATGGAAAGACAAAATGTAAAGCAAGATAAAGTATACAATTATTCAATAAAAAAGAATCAACTACTGATAAATATTCTAATGTGTAAAAAACTTTAGACGTCATGCAAAGTGAAGGAAGCTGGATACAAAAGATTGTATATTGTGTAATTGCATTTATATGAAATACTCAGAAAATGCAAATTTATGAAGATGGATAGCAAATCAGCTGTTGCATGGGATTGGTAGTGAAAGTAAAGATTACATGAAACAGGCACAAGAGAGATTTTGGGTTTTATGAAATGTTCTAAATTATGATGACTGTTATATAACTATAAATGTACTAAAATCATTTAATTGTACAATTACAACAGGGAAATTTTCTATTACGTAAATTATATTTTAATAAAGCTGTTACAAGATGAGTGATTACAGAGAAGTGAACTGTTTGGTGGGTGGTAGATGAGAGATTAGATACAGGAGATTAGTTGGAATTACATTACACGAGTCTTAGTAAAAGACTATTAAATGAAAGAGGCATACATATACCAATGCACAGAGTTAGAAATGGAAATGACCCAAGAGATCTTTGTCTTCCCACACTACTGGATTTTAAATTAAAACTCAGTCAAAGTAAATTAGTTTTCTATTTCAAACAGCTACTTGTTAGAAGAACCTAACCTAGATCCTAGGTCTGTTGAAATATCCAGTATTCATTATACGGATCATTTACTCAAGAACTGGTAAGAACTCAGCTGCAATTGTTAAAAGCAAAGTTTTCTCTTTAAAACCAGTATTGCTTTTTTGAATTGTCACAAAAAAGCAAAGAAGGGACCTGAGTACATGGTGACAAAGAAATTAAAACCAGCTAAAGGTGTTTTTCAGAACTTTTATAATTTGAATGCATTTTCTCCCCAAAGGAAACATAATGAATATCAATTTGTCAAAAAAGAACTATTAATCGTGCAAGGTATTCAGAATGTGAGTAATTTCCTTGAAATAATAGGCAAGACTTGAGTCTGGCAATGTTTACTCCACCTAACAAATTAGGAGTGGAAATTGGCAGATGCTGGGGGTGGGTGTGGATGAGGGGAATGACATCCATGAGATCAGTCAACTCAGATAATAAAAATTTTGGAACTCAATTCCATTTATCAATTTTAGAATGACTATTCGATTCATTTATGAACAACTAAGGAAGTGAGGATTCCAAAAGCTGCAATTCCCCTAGGAATTAGATAGGCAAATTTTAGTTTATTTGCCCCAAATTAACACTGAACTAAAAACAGGTGGTCCACATTCAACATCTCTGCAACTTTAAAGTGATGCTCTCAGCCTGTGAAGCACTTCATGCACATAAAATCAGTCCTAGGGATTTTTATTTTTCCTGTGAAGCAGATGGCATTTTAATAATTAACCTACCATCAAGTGACATCTACTATAATAAAAATACATTTCTTACAAGGAATGCCAAGAGCTTAATATATAGTACTATTCTTATTCTATAAGAACCTATTTTGATGAGGGATGAATGTAGATTTTTAATGCAATGTTGGCTAATTATGAGACACTGAATCAGATCTTTACCATAAAGTGTTCCCTGATTGTAGAGATCGTAAACTCAGTTCTCTAATCTCTTGGCTTCCATGGTAAAAATTCTGTAGCATTAAAATATCTGAAATATAATCCTGGTCCTATTAGTTATTTCTGAAACTTCAGATAAATTGTTTAAAATCTTTGATCCTTAGCTTATCTAACTGTAAAATTGGAACATTGCATTTGTGATTCTTGTGTCTAAAGATTAGAATTAACTTTATGCTAGTGTGTATTGTGGTAAAATAAAATAAAATAACCCTAACATGTCTATAGATATATTTTCCACTCATGTAAAATTTGATGTGTATTTCTGGGCCTCCTTCACTTTGCAGCTATACTATACAGAACGTGTGTAGCCAAAGTTCCTGTATTAAGGAATGAGAGAGATAAAAAGGAGGCATACAATTCTGAATTGCCTCAACCTGGAATCAACAAACATCATTTCCTTACTTCTCATTCCCAGACAGTCCCAACAAATTGCAAGGGAGGCTGGAAATGAGGAGGAATATTTGATGGGTACTAACTGTCATGGCACAGTACTGTTGATGACTAAAATAACATTATACTAACCAACATCTATTGAACATTTAGCATATGAAAGATTATGTAAGGACCTTATAGCCATTATCTCATGTAATCTACTTAACAGACTTCTCTGCAAAGTACTGCCATGCTTCCATTTTAGAATTGAGAAAACAGGTTTAATTACTTTATGTTTTTGCCCAAGGTCACACAGTTAGAAGGTGTTGAATCTGGCAGTCACATTCAGATCTTTCCAATTCAAAAGTTTTCCCCTAAACCACTATGTTATGCATTATAGAGACATGTGAGACAAATTTAATTCTTACGCTGCCAAATTCTGTGTTGTGCTTGTCATTGCTTTAACTTCCACATCATCCTTTGATGACTGTCTAGTTCGTACATCAACTGCACTGGGTCTAGGTTCAATGAATTGTCATGGAGCTTAGGAATGAGTGATTTATCATTGAAAACTATGATTGGCTTTGCCAGTACACTCATCCACACTGTCATTGACACATTACCCTCCTTGTCCCAATATCCATCAGCCCAAAGCAGATTTTGGCAAGTGCAACTCTATTCCCATTGTGGCAGCTGGATCACATCAAGCCCTGTACGCTAACTGGTGGTGATTTGGAACGGAGGAACTATACGACAAATGGTATGTTGAAATCAGAAGAAAAAAAAGAAGATCTGCAAAAGGTGGGAGAGGTGATGCTAAAATCAAGTTATCACTCATCATCAAAGTTTTTATTTGCCATGAGGTGGATTATCCATAAACTAAGTGTTATTTTTTTTTTCAAGATAACTATTAGTACACTAACAGAGTGATCATACCTTCAGCAAGCAGGTAGATATATTTCACTTATTTCTTTACTACTTGGTGCTATAGACTATGATCTTGCTTCCAGGTAATCTAAAAAATTATAAGAACTGGTAATAGTTTTTTATTTGAGGAGAGTTTTCAAGGACTAGCAACTGTTAAATGAGAATGTTATTTTTATTTTTGAAGTTAAGTAATATTGATGTTGCTTATGTTAACTTAAATAAAATGAGTTGATATTTCACTAATATAATGCTTTGATCTTAATTAAAATCTAGATCTTTAATGAGAGCATTTCAATAGCACAACTGAAAACCAAAGTGATAAGACAATAGATATTATTTTGATATGTTATAGTATTTTATATATACAACTAAACACTGTTTTGATATTTGGACTAAAATTAGATTGGAATATATCATTTGCCGTTTTAACCTTTCCAAATGAATCATTGATTCTATTTGGATATTTCTTTTTGTACATAACTCACATTTAACCACTAAAATGCTATCTATCATCAAAGATTACAAAACCTCTGTTCAAGTGATTCTCCTGCCTCAGTCTCCTAGGTAGCTGGGATTACAGGCACAGGCCACCACACCCAGCTAATTTTTGTATTTTTAGTTAGTAGAGATGGGGTTTCACCATGTTGGTCAGCCTGGTCTCGAACTCCTGACCTCGTGATCTTCCCGCCTCGGCCTCCCAAAGTGCTGGGATTACAGGCTTGAGCCACTGTGCCCAGCCCTGAACTATTGTTTCTACATTTACAATGTATTCTGAATACTTCACACTCTTGAAGATACTTGCAGTGAGATGAATATGTTTACTGTTGTCAAGCTTTAATTTTTGTTTGTCTTCCTTCACCCTTTTTGCAAACAGAATGTTATTTCTTTCCCTAGGCTCTAGTTGCAAATTAGCATTGATTGCAAATGACAGGATGTTCCTTTTCTTTCCCTGAACAATTCTTGTCACAAATGTGCTGTTTTTAATGGCAAATCAGCTAATTAGAAACGGTGTGGTGTGGAAAATAAATGGAGTTCATCAAATTAGTACTAAAACACTTAGTAATTAATCACTTCTTGGAGTGGCATATTATTCAGACATTAAAATTGCTGCCAAAGCTCATTTTCATCTGTATACCTTCTCAGTATTAATAGAATTTTTCAAAATATATCCTAGGTGTGTCCTAAACAGACAAAATTTCCAAGGGAATCATGAACTCATTTAAGATTTTATTAATAGGCCAGGGACAGTGGCTCATGCCTGTATTCCCAGCACTTTGGGAGGCCAAGGCAGGTGGATCATAAGTTTAGGAGTTCGAGACCAGCCCAACCAACATGGTAAAACGCCGTCTCTACTAAAAATACAAAAAAATTAGCCGAGCATGGTGGCATGTGCCTGTAATGCCAGCTACTCACGAGACTGAGGCAGGAGAATAGCTTGAACCCGGGAGGCAGAGGTTGCAGTGAGTGGAAATTGCACCACTGCAGTTCAGCCTGGGTGACAGAGAGAGACTCTGTCTCAAAACAAACAATAAAAGATTACCTTAAGGTCCTATATTGAAATAAATTTCCTAAAAAATAAGTTAATATCATATTGAAATGAAGAATCTGAAATAATAGATTACTACAATTGCTTATTTTAAATCATGAGTTTGCTTGCAACTGGTTAGCTGCTAGATGAACACCAGCAGCTTTCTACTCTCAGTCTCTCTGACTTACTTCTAAGATGATTTTTGCCTTTAGATAGCAGACCTTTGAGTGATTTTTTTTTCCCATTTGCCAAGTTTGCCTGAAAAATTAACTAGCTCAAATTTTGTGACTCTTTTTCTCTAATTTGTAAACCAGCCTCGGAAAAGCTGCCTATTATCAAATGTGTACAGTCCATTCTCCTTCAGTATATGGAAAAAAAGATACATTATAAACAAATTGGATAATTGAGAATAGAAAGTTGGCATGAAGAGGTGTTTATGTCAATTAAATAACTGCTTCTATTCTGTTATAGAAAAACTTTGCGTTTGGCTGTAAAAGACAAGGAAAAATATTAACATGATTTTACAGAAATTTGGGATCTCATTTTCCATTCATTAATTCATTCAATGAATACACTGGTAGGACTCAACCCTCAACCATATATGAGGATCTAAAACCCCTTTGGACTATTTTGAAAATAGACATGTCATTACCCTGGAAGATTCTTTATAAGTAGGCCTGCAATGGAATCCAGACTGCAATATTATTAAGGCAACATAAGGGATGAAATTCTGATATGCACAGAGATAAGAACCACTATTCTAGATGCTCTTCTAGGCAGCGGAAATACAAAGACCAATAAGGGAGGGTTCCTATAGAGGTTTCCAATCTTCAACAGTCATGAACCACTAAATAAAATGAGAGCAAGAGCCCAGCATGGTGACTCACTTCTGTAATCCCAGCACTTTGGGAGGCTGAGGCAGGTGGATCACCTGAGGTTGGGAATTCAAGACCAGCCTGACCAACATGGAGAAACCTCCTCTCTACTAAAAATACAAAATTAGCCCAGTGTGGTGGTGCACGCCTGTAATTCCAGCTACTTGGGAAATTGGAAGCCTGAAGCAGAAGAATCGCTTGCCCTAGGAGGCAGAGGTTGTGGGGAGCCAAGATCACACCATTGTACTCCAGCCTGAGCAACAAGAGTGAAACTCCATCTCAAAAAAAAAAAAAGAGAGAGAGAGTAATGATCCCCATTACATGTGGCATAATTAAACCAGACAACTGATGATAGAAATACATCCTATGGCTAAAGAAATTTGTCCCAGCACAATATTCATAGTTATTGATTTTTTTCATATTCAACTAATATTTATTAAGAGCCTGATATATGCTAGACACTTTCAAATGCTTATTACATTTAATCCTCATGACTACCTTGTAATGAAGATACCATCAGTGCCATTTGTATACATGAAAACTGAGGCTCAGAGAGATTAAGTGGCACAGTCAAAGCTCCCCAGATAATAAGTACAGAAGCAAGGATTCAAATTCAGGCCTATTTGGTTTCCAGTCCAGAAGCTTCCCCACTGTACCACACTGCCTCTCCAGAAGTGTAAAGGGAACCTCTGCAACTGACATAGCACCAGGTCCTGAGCTGCTCCCTCTCGAACTCCTGACAGGCTGTACCCAATAGGTGAAGCCAGCCAGAAGGGAGAGGAATAAGAAGTTCCTAGAGGTGACCTGCGCCTGGCCCTGTGCAAGACTATAGTGCAAGCGCTCCCCCGTAGGGGTTATTGTGATGGTTAATACTAAGTGTCAACTTGACTGGATTGAAGGATGCAAGGTATTGCTCCTGGGTGTGTCTGTGAGAGTGTTGCCAAAGGAGATTAACATTTGAGTCAGTGGACTGGAAAAGGCAGACCCACCCTCAATCTGGGTGGGCACAATCTAATCACCTGCCAGCACAGCCAGAATTAAAGCAGGCAGAAGAACATGGAAAGGCTAGACTGGCTGAGTCTTCTGGACTCCATCTTTCTCCCATGTTAGATGCTTTTTGCCCTTGAGCATTGGACTCCAGGTTCTTCAGCTTTGGGACTCTGACCTTCAACCACAGACTAAAGGCTGCACTGTTGGCATCCCTAGTACTGAGGCTTTGAAACTCAGACTGGCTTCCTGGCTCCTCAACTTGCAGATGGCCTATTGTGGGACCTCACCTTGTGATTGTGTGAGTCAATTCTCCTAATAAACTCCCCTTTACATATATATATATATATATATATATATGTTCTGTCCCCTCTAGAGAACCCTGACTAATATAGTTAGAGAGAAGCATGACAGGGAAGGGGTTGGAATGCAACCCAGTATTCTCTTTAATGTTCTCTTTTAGTGAAAGAGTGTGCTGTATTTCAAAGTTTAAAATTCAATTTAAGTACAATTTAAGGATTTTTTTCTCAAGATCTTCTATTTGATGATACTTCTACAATATACATTTTAATGATGTATGATTTTGGTACATTACTTTTATTGTATACACAAGTAAAATGGTACTTATTAGAAATGATAGTAAGAGAAGGAATATTCTCTCAATGACAGTAATGGATTGTAGATTTAGAATCGATATTCCAAACTACATATTTTAAACCTATTAGAACATGGCATATGGATGGCAAGCCCAGGTTTTAGTCATCAATTTATTGCAAGACAGAAACAGTGAGAGAAACAAATAAAACATTCAACAAATTTTTGTTGAATTAAGGAGTGACTGAATGAATGACATAGTAGCTCTAAAGTGGTAATTTGGTAGTGATTCACTTTGACTAAATTAATTTTGATAACCTTTCAGTGAAAGTTAAGGAAAACTTTTAAGTATTATAAAAGGGGTTTTCCGAATTGCTAGCTCAAATCCTAATGACTAACAGAAATACTTTTCTCACCTGGTGAGCAAACTACCTCACCTCTTTAACAATCTCTGTAGAGTCAAATGCTATTGATGCCAAGATAGGACTTTAAATTCTATAAATCTTGGATCCCTCTTTCTAGAGTATATCTAAAACAAGACTCAGAAAATTACACAAACGCTGCCGAGTCAATTACAATGTTGCTTTCCAATTCCTGGCTGTTTTCGAAGACAAATAACACTGGGAACAAAATTCTGTCAATACTTAACTCTGAAGTTACATGATAAGAACAAAGATGATAGAGAATTTGAGCCAATTTGGATAATTAACATAGTAATTAAAACTACATTAATATGGCAACAATTGAGAGGATTTATAATACAGTATTAACTTCTATGCTGATGTCAGCATATGAGTAAACAGTGAAAAATCAAACTCTAATTATCAGTCCTCAGAGAGGAAGTGAGAGAAGTGATGTGTCAGAATCAACTTCCAAGAATAAAATGGCTCATATTTATCAAACGTTGTTTGCATGATCTGAGTCCTCTTAGAACTGCATGATACTGATCCTTGAATCTTCTAAACAACCGTTTGAGGCACCTGCAACTGCTACTTTTTGTTCTTTTTGTTGTTATGGATGAGGAATGGACAGAGATGGTAACTGTCAGAGTCAGGATTTGAACCCTAGCATTCTAGTTCCAGTGTCTGTGATCTTAACCACCTGACAAAAATAAGCACAATTTCACAGCACCTTGTTTTGAAGAATATGTTTCCTAGAAGTTCCTTCTCTTGTCTTTTCAGAAATGATAAATGAAACATTTTAGGCTTCATTTAGCTTCCAGAAAATATTGTCATATTTTCAAACCCCTCCTCCTTTTGTTATGACATTGTTTTTCCAATACTGAAAAGCCACCTAGTCAGCATTCATTTTCCCTCAGAATAGTGTTAAATCATTAGATTTATTGTTAATAAGAACCCACTTGAAACTAAAATATTTAAGGTACAAATGTGTACAGTAAGGTAGTGAATAAACTTCTGTGATTCCATGACTCTAAGATGCTTCACAGTTTCAGTAATATCTTTGGCACTGTGTTACTTGTGGGAATTATTTTCTACTATACTATAAATATATCTGAAAAATACTGTGTTATGAGTTTAGAGAGAGAACTGGTAAATGAAAGCAGGAGATTAATGGATCAGGTTGTGATTTCCAAAATACAAAAAAAGAATTTAATAGAATAAACTCCACTTGTCTTAGCTCTCTTTAAATAGAATTTCCAATGTGTTAATAATCCTGTCATAAAAACCAATGAGAATCTTTATTCTCTTCCCAAGTCTTCTTACACAGGCTGCTTGACCAAATGAGTTGAATATTCTCTTCCTTTTCCTTGTTGGATTCACCAAGAAGAAAAAGCATGTGGGCTTACAAGCTTGACATGATGTCTTAAAGTTTGAACTTTGATAATTCTAGGCTTTATGCCAAGCCCAGCCTTAGCTGTCCCATAGAGGTAAGACGTACCATTTACTGATTCTGATAAATTAATTGCCTTTCTACTAACAAGACTGTAAATCTTGAAAAGGTGACATGACTCTGGCATCTCCCAGCTGTAGTCAATAATAACCTTCACCTGCAGGCTCAGTCCAGCCAAATTCCTGAGCACTTTTGAACTTACGATCAGCAGCAGCTTTGGCATATGGATCCTACCTTACAGCTAGATTTGTACATTCAGTACAATTTAGTTTCTGGATTGAGTGCTCCACTGCCCCTCTGGGATGGAACTCATTCATTGACCTCTGGACTGCTTGACTTAACCCCTAAGAGTCATATGACCTTTGCCACCTTGATTTCCTGCTTTCAATGCTTCTGGTCTCTTGATTTTGTGTGACTGGCTTAAGATTCCAAAATAATGAACATGAATGTCTTTACTCTGATAATTTTAGCTATGTCTCTTATCAACATAATTATCGGTCACTGAAGGTATAGCAATCTCTGTGTAAATAAAATGCCTGAATCCATATTTGATGTTTGACTGCTAACTGCTTTCAAGATTCCTCACTGACCTTTCCCTTCTATTCTACATCTAAGCAATCTCATGAGAAAACCCACCTTCTCTCTTTTTTGGTGGCAGTGGAAAAATCAAGCCCCACAAGCCCCAAATAATGCATGGGAACCCTTTCCTCAGCCTAAAGCCTCAAGCCAAGCTTGCTATCCTGCTTTCTCAAGCTATCCTTAGACCAGCTTGGGAGCCCATTGTGTTCCCTGAAAAGCCTCATTACTCAAATAAGGAACCTCTCTTACCTACTTGGTGTGTATGTAATGTCATTAGAATTGACATCTGAGCCAAATTTTTGTGAAGGGTTCATTCTGGTCCTTTTGAGTGACTAAAAATATACTTAATTCTTCTTATGTCCTCTCTTATTCTTTTACTTATCTATAGAGCCAGTCCTTGAATAATATGATTTTGTTCCAAGTCATTTTGTTATTACACTGAGGAGAGAAAAGTAGATTTCTGGCTGGAGCCACCATCTTTGTGGAGTTGCATATTCTCCCTCTCTCGGTGTAGGTTTTTTGGGGGTACCCCAGCTTTCTTCCACATCCCAAAGATGTGTACATTAGGTAACTGGCATCTCTAATTGTCTCAATATGAGTGACTGTGAGTGTAGGTGTGTGAATAAGGGAGGGCACCTGTGATGGAATGGCATCCTTGTCCAAGGTTGGTTCCTGCTTTGTAACCTGAGCTGCTGGGATAGGCTATGCTTACCTGCAACTCTGAAATGGAATATAGGTTGAAAAATAAAAGAATGAGTAATAAAAATCATTGCAAAATAAAAATGTATAAAGTATATGGTAATCGTACAAATACCCAACAGTAAATAATATGTACAAAACTACTCAGTGCATCACATTTGTTATTGTTTGTTTCTGAACTGCGTGGTGTTAGGAGCTGTTCCTTACAATTTTCTCTTTGCAAACATTTATTTCTTGATTCAATCCACCACCACTGCAACTACTATTCCTCACTAAATCACCACAAATTGGGTAAATAGTTATTAATTTACTTAATTTTTAAATTTCTGAAAGGTACATATTCATCACAATTTATTTCAATGTTTAATATTAGACATTTCTTTTAATTAGAAATTTGGTGATGGTTTTGTGAACAGAAGTATGCAATAAGAACTTAATTCTTGTTTATATCAATTCGTTTATGGTAAAATTGGTTTCATATATGCTGTTTCATTTAAAGTCACAGTTCCAAAAGATCTATAAATTATGTGAAGTAAATATTTACAGTACTTCTCCGGCCTGATGCCTTTTGAGACTGACCTTATATATAAGTTCTTTCAGTGATTTCTTCTGGCAAGGAAGGCAGATCCTCCTACTTCCTCACCTTCTTCATGGCCTTTTTTCTCTACCTCCTTATGTTCTCTGAATCCTTGTTTTGCCTGAGAACACTGCTTCCTCTAGTGTGCTCACCAGTGGAAAATGTTCATTTTTGCCAAACCCATGATCAATAATTTCACCTTACTTTCAGGATTCCTACCATGTATCACAGGTATTATCCATTCCCACACAAAAACTCTATAACATAGTGTTTTATGTCTGGTTTGGGTTTCATTCTTTATCCTAGACACATTGTAAATCTAGGAGACATCCATAATTACAAACAAAATTCATCCAACTAACTGGTTCCCAATCCCTGGACTTGCTCCACTTAGTGGCTCTGATCTATGTTCTACTTAATTATCTTCTTCCTGCACCATTACCTGGATGTTATTTTCAGGGATAAGTGTATCATAACAGAAAATTGAACATCCAGCAACAGACACTCTGACCTAAGTCTTGTTATTCTAAGAGTCACACACTTACATTCATTAAAATTTTAAAGTATTGAGGTCACCAAGCCACTGACCTCTCATTTCTTCTACTATTGTACTGGAAGTTCAACAAGTTAATAACTATTAATGTTAAGTTAGTAAGAAACAAATAGTTATTGGACACTTCCTTAATTCACCTAGGAAATAAAGTAATTATGCATAGTATTTTTCAGCTTTCCTCTCTTCTGTCTGATTCCCCTCTTTGTTACTTTATACTTAGTTTATTTTCTGTAACTCCAGACAAGGAGATTCTCCTTTCCCTGTCCTTAGCCAGCATCTGACTCCACCAATACCTCTGACCTCATCAGTTCCTGACTCCTCTGGGATCTTGTTCCATCAGTGCCCTAACCCCTAGCTCCTCTGTCTTCAACCTCTCCTTCTCTATTCAAACAGTCCTCTTCTCAGCCTATAAATATCCGAAGCCCTAAATAGCTGGAATCACATTACCCTCAAACTATTATCCTTCTCTCCCAAGCCATTCTAATATCTGATTTTCAAAAGTCATCTGCAATGGCTATGGTCTGTTTAATTACGTCCCTCCTCAATGAATTTCCAGAATCTACTAAAACTGTTGTTACACATCACCAATAGCTTTCGTTACTAAATATTAATGGATATTTTCTACTATTTTCTTCTTTCATCTTTAGTCTGTATTTAATTTGGCAAGGCCCTCATTATGAAATGCTTCATCCTTTTGAATTGTGTGACATCTTTCTGTTCTGCCTAAAAACATTTTTCTGTCTCTTCCATGAGCTTCTCTTCCTCTGCTCCACTCTGTATGCTTTCTCAAACGTAGACACCCAATTGCATAGTTTTATGCTAATCATACTTACAGGTATTGCTCAAGCTACCTTCACATATTTACTTCAAATTTTCCTGGATCTCTTCACCCGAATGTTCATCAACTGCCATATATTGTTAATATCCCAATTTAACCTCCAGTTAATCATGTAATATTCATTTGAGTTGGTCACCTTTAGGTAATCTCTCAAGCATTTAGTTATCATTCTCTCCTCCTTCAGTCACCAAATCCAATTATTTACCAAGTCCTAAATACTTATACCAAATTTACATATGAAATAATATTTCCCGTTATTTACATATGTGAAATAAATACACACAAACATAAATGTTTTTTTCCCTCTGTCTTCATACCAATCTCTCTGTCCTTGTGGATGTCTCTAAACTCAAACAGGTTTATTGCACTAACTTCCTAATTAGCCTCTCTGCTTTCATTTTTGACACCTTAGATCAGACTGGGACTAAGATTCCATAAATACAACAACTCTGACACACCTATTTAAAAGTTTTCAGTCACTCCATGATTTCTATGTAACAAAACCAAGTTCTTGAATACAGCTTTCTAGGTATTTTAAAGTTTGAAACTACTCATGCAGATTTATTTCTTGCTATCCTCCCCTTCACCTTTTATACTCCAGCAGCAATGTATTGGTGTATTTTCTTCCCACCCCTCCACAATATATCACATTACTTTTGCTTATGTTTATCTCTGCCTTGGTGACCCACTTCTATGCATAGGCCTCTTCCTCATCAGTCCTCCTCATTCCTCTGCCACCGACCTGGAAAACTTGTACCCCTCCTTATTTTTTAAGAATCAGGTCCGAGGTCACTCTTTGCAGCATCTGCTCTGACCCTTCAGGACTGGCTGATGTGTCCCTTTTCTGTACGCATTTTGTTAGATTCTATAGCATGTTTTGTACCTACCTTCACCACTAGACTGTGATGTCCTTTAGGCCAAGGTCTATGTCTCATAAATCGCAGTAACTTCAGCACCTAGCAAAGTTCCTGACACATGGCCAATAAACTTTTATGGCATAGGGAGTCTTCAAGCCATAAAATGATTCACAGGAGAATTAATGGAGAGGTAACACGGTCAGAGCACTCCTGGAGGAATCAGTGCTCTACGTGATGCTGGAGAGGTCAGTTCACCTTCCTATGGCTCTATTCTCTCAGCTGAGGAAAGACCACCTATATTTTAAGATTCTTTCCTGTTCCATTTTCTATAAAATATGTCTCTTCCTGCTGCATTTGTGGTTTTTATATTTTCTATTATAGAATTTTAACAACTCCCTTAAGATACTTTGCAGACATTCCACACACAGTCACTACAATGAAGTTAAGAACCTACTGTGAATTAAGTCATTTACAGAGATTGGTTCCCCTGAAAAGAAATATGGGCAAATGTAAATTAAATAAATAAAAACATTTTATTAGTAACTTTAAAAAATTTACTGAAGAAATACAAATTTATAGATAGAAATTTAAGTCAACCAAGAATAAAACATACTCAAATAGCCATATATTGGGGGAGGGGGAATGTGGGAGTATAAATAATCCAGATAAGCTATGTGTGCTAAAACCTTATTCATTAAGGCAACATCTTTTTGAGAATCTACTAAGTGCTAAGATTTTTATTGTATGCAGTTAGCAGTCCAAGCATTAATAATAATTATAAGTATCAGTTCAGTCGTATTTCAATGCTACTCATTCTTTTTCACTCAGTATTGAAAGAACTTTCTTACTCATCTCTCTATATTCCTGGTAGACAGTAAGTTCTGGAAACTCACCACCAGAGTTAAAATTCTGGTCCTGCTACTTTCTATCTGTGTTGCCCAAGGCAAGATATTTGACCTTACTTTGCCTTAGATTTCTCTCCTACGAAATGGAGATGAATATACAAGTACCTACACATAGATAAGGTCAGGTATATCAAGTGAGTTAATATATGCAATATAAAAACAAAAACATATAGAATTAAGTAAAGTACACTCACATACACATTATGTATGCTAATGAACATAATGTGTCCACCAATATCCCTATATTAGATGTTTACTATGCATTTGTTGTATTAACATTAAATTGACAATAACAAAAATCTATTACATAAGTTATATATACAAAAAGTCCAGTGAAAGATTAAAACATGTCTTTTTTATTATTATTATGCTTTAAGTTCTGGAGTACATGTGCAGAACGTGCAGGATTGTTACATAGGTATACACATGCCATGGTGGTTTGCTGCATCCATTCCCCCATCATCTACATTAGGTATTTCTCCTAACGTTATCCCTCCCCAATCCCCCCACCCCTTGCTATCCCTCCCCTAGCTCCCTTACTCCCCAACAGGCCCCGGTGTGTGATGCTCCCTTCCCTCTGTCCATGTGTTCTCATTGTTCAACACCCACTTATGAGTGAGAATATGCAGTGTTTGGTTTTCTGTTCTTGTGTCAGTGTGCTGAGAATGATGGTTTCCAGCTTTATCCATTTCCCTGCAAAGGTCATGAACTCATCCTTTTTTATGGCTGCATAATATTCCATGGTGTATATGTGCCACATTTTCTTTATCCAGTCTATCATTGATGGGCATGTGGACTGGTTACAAGTCTTTGCTATTGTAAACAGTGTTACAACGAACATACATGTGCATGTGTCTTTATAATAGAATGATTCATAATCCTTTGGTTATATATCCAGTAATGGGATTGCTGGTTCAAATGGTATTTCTGGTTCTAGATGCTTGAGGAATCACCACACTGTCTTCCACAATGGTTGAATTAATTTACACTCCCACCAACAGTGTAAAAGCGTTCCTATTTCTCCACATCCTCTCCAGCATCTGTTGTCTCCTGACTTTTTAATGATCGCCATTCTAGCTGGCATGAGATGGTATCTCAACATAATTTTGATTTGCATTTCTCTAATGACCAGTGATGATGAGCATTTTTTCATGTTTGTTGGCTGCATAAATGTCTTCTTTTGAGAAGTGTCTGTTCATATCCTTTGCCCACTTTTTGGTGTATAGATATGCTTGTGATTTTTGCACATTGATTTTATATCCTCAGACTTTTCTGAAGTTGCTTATCATCTTAAGGAGATTTTGGGCTGAGACAACAGAGTGTTCTAAATATACAATCATGTCATCTGTAAACAGAAACAATTTGAATATCTCTTTTCCTAGTTGAATACCCAGCTTTCAGCACAGCACTTGAGCTCTTATAAAGGACAGACTGTCTCCTCAAGTGGCTCCCTGATCCCTGTATATGCTAAGAGACACCTCATACAGAAGAGCTCTGGCTGACATCTGGTGGACACCCTTCGGGGACAAAGCTACCAGAGGAAGGAACAGGTAGCAATCCTTGCTGTTCTACAGCCCCCACGAGTGACTTCCAGGCAAGCCGGGTTTGGAGTGGACCTCCAGCAGTCCTACAGCAGAGGGGCCTGAATGTTAGAAGGAAAACTAAAAAATAGAAAGAAATACCTTCAACATCAACAGAAAGCTCCCACTCAGAGCTCCCATCCGAAAGTCACCAACTTCAAAGACCAAAGGTAGATAAATCCATGAAAATGGGAAGAAACCAATGCAAAAAGGCTGAAATCACCAAAAACCAAAACGCCTCTTCTCCTTCAAGGGATCACAACTCCTCACCAGCAAGAGAACAAAACTGGATGGAGAATGAGTTTGACAAATTGACAGAAGCAGGTTTCACAAGGTGGGTAACAACAAACTTTTCCAAGCTAAAGGAGCATGTTCTAACCCAATGCAAAGAAACGAAGAACCTTGAAACAAGGTTAGACAAAATGCTAAAAAGAATAACCAGCTTAGAGAAGAACATAAATGACCTGAAGGAGCTGAAAAACACAATAAAAGAACTTTGCAAAGCATATGTAAGTTTCAACAGCCAAATTGATCAAGTGGAAGAATGGATATCAGAGATTGAAGATCAACTAAATGAAATAAAATGAGAAGGCAAGACTAGAGAAAAAAGAGTAAAAGGAAGTGAACGTAGCCACCAAGAAATATGGGTTTATGTGAAAAAACCAAATCTACATTGAAATGGTGTACCTGAATGTGACAGGGAGAATAAAACCAAGTTGGAAAACATTCTTCAGGTTATTATCCAGGAGACTTTGCCAACCTAGCAAGGCAGGCCAACATTCAAATTCGGGAAATACAGAGACCACCACAAAGATATTCCTCAAGAAGAGCAACCCCAAGGCATATAATCATCAGATTCACCAGGGTTGAAATGAAGGAAAAAATGCTAAGGGCAGCCAGAGAGAAAGGTCGGGTTACCCACAAAGGGAAGCCAATCAGGCTCACAGCAGATTTCTTGGCAGAAACCCCACAAAGCCAGAAGAGAGTGGGGGCCAATGTTCAACATCCTTAAAGAAAAGAACTTTCAACCCAGAATTTCATATCCAGCCAAACTAAGCTTCATAAGTGAAGGGGAAATAAAATCCTTTATGGACAAGCAACTGCTGAGAGATTTTGTTACCATCAGGCCTGCCTTACAAGAGCTCCTAAAGGAAGCAATAAACATGGAAAGGAACAACCAGTACCAGCCACTGCAAAAATTTAGCAAATGGTAAAGACCATCGACACAATGAAGAAACTGCATCAAATAATGGGCAAAACAACCAGCTAGCATCAAAATGGCAGGATCAAATTCACACATAACAATGTTAACCTTAAATGTAAATGGGCTAAATGCCCCAATCAAAGACACAGAATGGTAAATTGGATAAAAAGTCAAAACCCATCAGTGTGCTGTATTCAGGAGACCCATCTCACGTGCAAAGACACATAGGCTCAAAATAAAGGGATGAAGGAAGGTTTACCAAGGAAATGGAGAACAAAAAAAAGCAGCAGTTGCAATCCTAGTCTCTGTTAAAATGGACTTTAAACCAATAAAGATCAAAAGAGACAAAAAAGGGCATTACATAATAGTAAAGGGATCAATGCAACAAGAAGAGCTAACTATCTTAAATATACATGCACTCAATACGGGAGCACCCAGACACATAAAACAAGTTCCTAATGACCTATAAAGGGATTTAGACTCCCACACAATAATAGTGGGAGACTTTAGCACTCCAATGTCAATATTAGACAGATCAACAAGACAGAAAATTAAACAAGGATATCCAGGTCTTGAACTCAGATCTGGACCAAGCAGACCTAACAGACATCTACAGAACTCTCCACCCCAAACCCACAGAGTATACATTCTTCTCAGCACCACATTACACTTACTCTAAAATTGACCATATAATTGGAAGTAAATCACTCCTTAGCAAATGAAAAAGAACAGAAATCATAACAACTAGTCTCTAAAACCACACAATTAAATAAGACCTCAGGATTAAGAAGTTAACTCAAAACCGCACAACTATATGGAAACTGAACAACCTGCTCATGAATGACTACTGGATAAATAATGAAATAAAGGCAGAAATAAAGATCTTCTTTGACATCAATGAGAATGAAGACACAACGTACCAGAATCTCTGTAACACATTTAAAGCAGTGTCTAGAGGGAAATTTATAGCAATAAATGTCCACCCGAGAAGCAAGGAAAGATCTACAATCAATACCCTAACATCACAATTAAAAGAACTAGAGGAGCAAGATCAAACAAATTCAAAAGCTAGCAGAAGACAAGAAATAACTAAGATCAGAGCAGAACTAAAGGAGATAGAGACACAAAAAACTCTTCAAAAAAATCAGTGAATCCAGGATCTGGTTTTTTGAAAAGTTCAACAAAATAGATAGACCACTAGCCAGAATAATGAAAAAGACAAAATAGAAGAATAGATGCAAAAAAAAAAAAATGATAAAGGGAATATCATCACCAATTCCACAGAAATACAACCTACCATCAGAGATTACTACAAACACCTCTTATGCACATAAATCCTTAAATCTAGAAGAAATGTATAAATTTCTGGACACTTATACCCTCCCAAGATTAAACCAGGAAGCAGCTGAATCCCTGAATAGACCAATAGCAAGGTCTGAAGTTGAGGCAGCAATTAATAGCCTACTAACCAAAAACAGTCCAGGACCAGATGGGTTCACAGCCAAATTGCACCAGAAGTACAAAGAGAAGCTGGGACCATTCCTTCTGAAACTATTCCAAACAATACAGAAAGAGGAAATCCTCCCTAACTCATTTTATGAGACCAACATCATCCTGATACCAAAACCTGGCAGACACACAACTGAAAAAGAAAATTTCAAGCCAATATCCATGATGAATACTGAAGAGAAAATCTTCAATAAAATACTGGCAAACCAAATTCAACAGCACATCAAAAAGCTTATCCATTACAATCAAATTGGCTTCATCCATGGGATGCAAGGCTGGTTCAACGTAGGCAAATCTATAAATGTAATCCATCACATAAACAGAACCAAAGACAAAAACCACATGATTATCTCAATAGATGCAGAGAAGGCTTTCAACAAAATTCAACAGCCCTTTATGCTAAAAACTCTCAATAAACTAGGTATCAATGAAATGTGTCTCAAAATAATAAAAGCTATTTATGACAAACCCACAATCAATCTCATATTGAATGGGCAAAAAGTGGAAACATTCCCTTTGAAAACAGGAACAAGGCAAGGATGCCCTCTCTCACTACTCCTATTCAACATAGTATTGGAAGTTCTGGCCAGAACATGTCTTTATAGAGAGGTAAATTACACTGAAAGTATTCAAAGCTGAGAAATATTACTGATATTTAATTTTTTCTAAAGATGCATTGGTATTCATTCAACAAACTTTTATTAAATACGCAATATATGATAGATGATAGATGCTGTGCTAGGTGCTGGAAATAATATGAAAAGAACACATGACTCATGCCTTTATGGGCTTTGAGTAGGGAAGACACATATTGAATAATTTTTTGTATTTATAGAATATTAAGATGAAAACGTTTGATGTCCTACACTTGATCTTAACCAAAAGGCCAAGAAGCAATGAAAAAGTTTGATGTCCTATAGGAGCAAATAAAACATAAATTTAATATGTAAAATAGGAAGGACATTTTGGAGGAAGTAACTTTTTAAGTAATGAGATATTAATGCATGTTGTAAAATGTGGAAATGAGGAGTGGTAGGAGAAGGGAAACAAGTTTATTAAAAGCGAGAAGATGTAGCACAAAGTATCCTCACCTAGGGTCAAAACACTTTCTATGTTACTTCCTGGAGCATTCAACTCTAAACTCATTTTGCAATTTGAAATCCCCTTTTATAACCACTGGAGCTTAGGCATCCTCCTAAGTGACAATTAAATGTGTTCTATAGAATATTCTTTGGGGGATTATTCACATCACTGTATGAGAAAGTTTCCAGGAATAGCTAATGGAAGAAAATTTTAAATAATGATAACTTCCTAAATATTTACATCAGTCTTTAAAACCTTGCTTCATATAAATAGCATCATTTAAATTTTACACCTACTAGGGAACCTGCATTTGGGCTTCCTCATTATACAAAAATGGGAAGTAAAACTGATTGTTGTTTGTGAAGTCACACAGCTAATGTTGCTAGAAATCAGTTGACCAAACTGTAGATCCTAAAAATATTGTGGGACAGAGCCCAAACTTATGTGTATTGATTAGGGCTCATTTTGCATAGTGAATATGAAGTAGAGTCATTCATTCCATAAACGGTTAATGGATACTTCTCAAGCACCATGCACTGATTTAATTATTGGGGATAAATCAGTGAACAATGCAAACAACTGTCCTATCTTCATGAAGCATACTTCCTAGATGGGAAAGGTAGAAACAAACAAGATGAAATGTGTAAAATATAGTATTTTAGCAGTGGTAAGGGCTAATGAGACAAATAATTGAGAAAGGAGGATAAACAGCATAAATGTGCAGTTTTTGAATGAGCAATGAAAGGCTCACTGGAATTATAACTTTTAACTAAAGATCCAAAGGAGAGGAGGGATGGAGCCACACTGAGATCTCAGAGAAGTCTTCTAAGTAAAGGCAATTGTTACATAAATACCATAAGGCTTGGAGGCTGTGTGGAACAACAAGGTAACCAATGTGCCTGGAGTGGAAAGAACAAGGGAGAAAGTGGTAAGAAAGGTAACAAGGAGTTAGAATTTACAGGGGGTTAGTCCAAGGTAAACAATTTTGCTTTTAGGTTGAGTGAGGTAGCCAGTCATTGCAGGGTTCAGAGCACAAGAAAGTCAATGCCTGGTTTATATTACAAAAGGATCACCCAGACTGTTATATGGTGATGGGACTGTTGGTAAAGGCAAATGCAGAAAGGCTAGTTAGGAGCCCATTAAACTAATAGATAATGGTGGATGTGTCCACTGAATAGGAGATGATGAGACAAGATCAAATTCTGATATCTTCTTCAGGTTAGGATGACAGGATAAAAAAATTGTTTTAGCATTGGATATGGGTGTAAAAGGAAGAGAGGTATCAATGAGTATCACAAGTTTAAAGATAACAGGTAATACGTCACCCTCATTTATCGTCCTGCCAGCCTTGTGAGTATGTGCTGATGTTGTTTTATTAGTTTTATTGTTGTTTATCTGTTTATTAGCTATATTGCAGGAGTGGTTTGAGAAAGTTGAATAGAAAGAGTCAGAAAAGCAAGGGTACTTAGTTGGGTGGGAACCTGGTAAAAGTTCAAACAAACTTTAGGAAGGGTATTTGTAGCAGATATTAATAAAAACATCATTACGGGGGCCAGGAATTCATTGCTTGTTTTGTTTTTTACCTAGAAAATTGTTACTATTTTATAGGCAGAAATTAGAGAAAATGGCAGAATTGGGTTATATTTTCTGTAGAAGTTGGTTGTCTGTAACTAAATTAACAAAAATTATCTCTATATGAGCATCCTCTAAGAGTTAAAAACAGCTTGGCTATCTTAAACTCTTCTTTGATATGTTATTTGTTTTGAATAGTATTTCATCTGGAGTAAAAATTAAGTATTCTGTTTCCACATAGAAATGCATGCTTATTAGTAAGCAATTTTCCAAACTCAGTCGTTGAATCATTTTGAGAATAAACACCTTGATGTGAATACTTAGAAAGTGTATTTCAGGGGTAGCAAAGGTAGAAAGTAATGCTGAACAATGACAAGTATGACTTTGGTGCTAGACTTCATAATAAGGGTTCACTGCTCTTGTTATTTCACAATGGCTGCCTCAGAAGATGAGCTAACATAACAACCTACTGCCAATGCCATAAATAATTACCAATTTCATTTTACAGGAGTCACATGGTAGGGCTGAACCAGAAAAAGTGATGATGATGATAGACAAAAGTGAATACGTATGACTCATTCAGAGCTGGGCATTAGCACAGAATCAGTGTTGGATTTCCCAGGCTCAAACCTGAAGCTTGCCATTAATCACTTACATGACCCTGAGCAGACCACTGAGCTTACTTCATCATTTTAAAACATAAGGAATTAATGTAGACTTCCACTGGAGAATCATGTGACTTAAATGAGACAAGGCACGTGTAAAAAAGTTTTAAAACACTGAAACAATACTTGATGTTACTAAACAGATTTTCCATTTGGAAGAAGGAAAGGGGGATAATTTAGCAATTATTTAAATTATGTAGCAATTACTAAGTATGTTTCTTGGCTTCAGGAATTGCCCACATGCTACTCCACTGAATCTGAACAACAACATAATCTATCTATCTGTCTGTCTGTCTGTCTGTCTGTCTATATCTGTCTGTCATCTGTGTTCTTATCGACAACAATCTGTTGTACATCTTTCCCAACGTCATTGCATATGTCAAAATCAAGATCCAAAGTTAGGTCTTTCTTGCTCCCAAGCCTGCATAATTCCTGTTTTACCACATCACCCTCTGTGCATTTTACACTGTAACAGGGATGGAGGAAATAATAGATATCATCTAATGAAATGATTTTCAAATATTTGTTTGCAAACTCCTATTGAGAAACTTCATATTTGCAAAAGTAGGGTTGCCCTTGCGAAAGCAGCAGTAGGAACTCCAAAATTGTTTCTCTACCTGGCTCTCTTCCACTTCTTTCCTTGGGATAGTTGAGTACATTAGAGTTTCAAAAAACATTAATGTAACCCATTCCCCTCACTTTTGTGATTAAAAAAGCAAAGGCTCAGGGGGGTCAATCTGATTTACCCAAGAGCACATATCATTTTTCTTGTTTTGCCATTAAAAAAAATGGCAATGTTCATATGTGAAGCATCTCTATGAATAATATTCCTGTTTCCTATCAAATTACTGAACCACTTAAGAGATAAATTTGTTATGTGGAAATACAAATATCAATCACATAATTGATGGAGCTGCTGAGGTAGCATGACTCACTGCATGGCAACAAAAGGCTGCTCCCAAAATCAGCACTTAACATATCACAGGTAAGACTGCTTTCCCTAGCTCAGAGACTTTCCCAGTGAACTTGCCACTGCAAAAACAAACCAAAATGTAAGCTCCTTGGAACTTGCCACTGCAAAAATGGACCAGAATATAAGCTGCTTAGATTCAATGCTATCCCCATCAAGCTACAAATGACCTTCTTCACAGAACTGGAAAAAAAGTCACTGAGAGCACACATAGCCAAAACAATCCTAAGCAAAAAGCAAAGCTGGAGGCATAATGCTGCCTGACATCAAACTATACTACAAGGCCATAGTAATCAAAACAGCATGGTACTGGTACCAAAACAGAGACATAGACCAATGGAACAGAATAGAGGCCTCAGAGGCAATGCCACACATCTACAACCATCTGATCTTTTACAAACCTGAGAAAACAAGCAATGGGGAAAGGATTCCATGTTTAATAAATGGTATTGGGATAACTGGCTAGCAATGTGCAGAGAGCAGAAACAGGACCCCTTTCTGATACCTTACACTAATAACTCCAGATGGAGTAAAGATCTAAACATAAGACCCAACACCGTAAAAACCCTAGAAGAAAACCTAGGCAAAACCATTCAGGACCTAGGCACAGGCAAGGACTTCATGGCTAAAACACCAAAAGCATTGGCAACAAAAGCCAAAATGGACAAATGGGATCTAATTAAACTCCAGAGCTTCTGTACAGCAAAGGAAACAATCATTAGAGTGAAACAGCAACCAACAGAATGGGAAAAAATTTTTTGCAATCTACCCATCTGACAAAGGGCTCATATCCAGAATCTACAAAGAACTAAAACAGATTTACAAGAATAAAACAAAGAAACCCATTCAAAAGTGGGCAAAGGATATGAACAGACACTTTTCAAAAGAAGACATATACGAGGCCAACAAACATATGAAAAAATGCTCATCATCATTGATCATTAGAGAAATACAAATCAAAACCACATTGAGATACCATCTGATGCCAGTTAGAACAATGATAATTAAAAAATCAGGAGACAACAGATGCTGGAGAGGATGTGGAGAAACAGGAACACTTTTACATTGTTGGTGGGAGTGTAAGTTAGTGCAACCATTGTGGAAGACAGTGTGGTGATTCCTCAAGGACCTAGAAATAGAAATTCCATTTGACCCAGCAATCCCATTACTGGGTATATACCCAAAGAATTATAAATTGTTCTATTATAAAGACACATGCACACATATGTTTACTGCGGCACTGTTTACAATAGCAAAGACTTGGAACCAACCCAAATGTCCATCAACGATAGACTGGATAAAGAAAATGTGGTACATATACACCATGGAATACTACACAGCCATAAAAAAGGATGAATTTGTGTCCTTCATTGGGACATGGATGAATCTGGAAACTACATTCTCAGCAAACTGACACAAGAACAGAAAAGCAAACACCGCCTGTTCTCACTCATAGGCGGGTGTTGAACAATGAGAACACATGGACACAGGGAGGGTAGCATCACACACTGTGGTCAGTTGGTGGGGGCTAGAGGAGGGACAGTGGAGGGGGGAGAGGTTGGAGAGGGATAACACAGGGAGAAATACCAGATATAGGTGATGGGGGGATGAAGGCAGCAAACCACCTTACCATGTATGTACCTATGCAACAATCCTGCATGATCTGCACATGTACCCCAGAACCTAAAGTACAACAAAAAAAAACAAGAAATTAAAATTATAAGGAATACATAAATAAATATACTGGGTATTGACAAAAGCGATGCAGAAAATTAGTATTCGGTGAAGGAATTGATAGTCAATGACCTATCCCAGATTAATTGTTCACGGAAGTCCTCTCTGAGGACTTAGAATTAAATTTGAGGTATGCATAGTAGAAAAGCCTATTATATGTACTACTTCCCAGAAGCAGCCATTCTCTGAGAAGCCTGCAGATTAAGACATCACAAAGAGATAGAACGGGAAGGGGAAAGGAAAGGATAGAAAAGAATGAAAAGGAATGAAAATAAAGAAAAGGGGACAGAAGGTAAGAGAATAGAAGTAAATTGAGCACTTACGGCAAACCACAGTAACAGGCATGAGTGAAGAAGCATTTGGAAATAGACATTCCAGTCAAAACTGTCACTCCACCTGAATTCTTCCTAACTAATAAAATTGAGAGCAAGAATAACATGGCTGTTTTATGCCATTATGTCCTGGAGTTGTTCCACAGCCACAGATTATTAAAGCATGTGTCTTTCAGTCACTGCTCTATCCACAGAGCTTAGTTACTGATCAATACTGAATGAGAAAAGAAAACGCAGAAAGAATAGATAAAGTGAAAGATTATTAATCACTAGCTGTATGATATATGGTATGCTCTTTCTTTGAGCTTCAATGTCTTTACATGTAGAGTAAAAACGCTATATACATTTCAGAGTGCTTAAGAGAATAAAATCAGACAATATATGTAAATGTTTTACACACTGTTTATGGAAGTAGTAGAATCGCTTTATTTTCTTCATTTAATATTTAGTCTACAGTATCTAAAGCAACACTTATGATATAAAATTTCATTAGTATTTTTTTAACAAATGAGGAAATGAATGTATTAAAAAACAACTAAAAGGCACTGTTCGAGTCCTTAAAACTATGAAGAATAAGGCTCAGTGCCATGTGTTTCATGTTACATGAGTTTCCTGTGGCCTAAGAACTGGCCTGGCTAAAACCCACTGCTACTGGCCACACTGCTCTCACCACCTGTGGAGTCACCATGTGTGGTGTGTGCCTGCTGGGGCCCAAGAGCTGGCACAGGCAGTGCCCACTGCTGCTAGCAATGTCATCCCCTATGATCAGAGAACAACTACACTCAGCTTGCATCTCTGCAGGGTCTGAAAACCATCCTTCCAGGTGGTCACTGCCTCCAACAAAGCCACACTGCTGCCTCCACAAAAAACCTAGGCCACGGAGACACTTGTAGATGCCACTGAAATTGATTACAGCCAAATAAATTACACGAAGGCTATGGTACTGTGCTTACCTGTAACCAAAGTCAAAGCACCTGACTGAATAAAGCCTACACATCTACATAAAACAAATCTTTTATGAAAGCTACTTCATAAAATTGGAAGACGAAACTGTTCTACGAGATGCAAAATAATTAATGTATGGACATAAGAAAAATTATATGTTTTATGTCATTATACCCAAAAAGTGATCTTTCAGAAATGAAGAAGAAATAAAATTTTCCTCAGACAAGCAAAAACAAGGAATTTATCACAACTAGATCAGCTTTACAAAAATTACTTAAAGTAGTCTTACATTTAGAAGAGAAATGATGATAGATACCATCCTAAAAACACATAAAAGTATAAAACTCACTGGCAGAGCAGATACACATATGAGAAAGAGAGAAGAGGCAAATCTTATCACAGTGAAATCTAACAAACTGCAATGATAAACAAAATGAAAAGAAGAAATGCACAACAGATATGTAAGACAATCAGAAAACAACTAACAAAATGACAGGAGTTAGTCTTCACCTATCAGTAATATCTTTGACTGTAAATAGATTAAATTTCCCAATTAAAAGTTATAGAAAGGCTAAATGGTCAACAAAAACAAGACCCTAGTATATTCTGTCTTCAAGAAACTCATCTCACCTGTAAAGATATACATACAGTGAAAGTGAAGGAATGGAAAATACATATTACAATCAAATGCAAACCCAAAGCAAGTAGTAGTAGCCATACTTAGATGAAATAGATTTTAAGTTTGAAATTGTAGAAGGAGAAAAAGAAATTCATTATATGAGAGGGAAATCAATTCAGCAAGATGATGTAACAATTGTAAATATACATAGAATCCCAAATTAGAGAAAGCAGACATAAAAAGCAAATATCATATCAGAAGGGAAATATATACTCTAATATAATAAAAGTTGGAGGAATTTTTGCCCCATTTTAACCATTTGTTAGATCTAGACATATAACCAACAAAGAAACATCGAACTTAAACTACACTCTAGACCAAATACATCTCACAGAAATGCACAGAAGATTTCAACCAACAGTTGCAAAATTTACATTCTTCTTTTCAGCACATGGAGCATTCTTCAGGATAGACCATAAATTATATCAGGCAACAAGGCTCAACAAATTTAAATAATGAAAATACTGTCAAGGTGTCTGTTCTGACCACAGTGACATAAAATTAGAAATCAAGAGCAGGAATTTCAAACTGTAAATATATGCATAATAAACATGTTCTTAAATGGCCAGTGCATCAATGAGGAAAATAAGAGGAAAATGAATAGTGACTTGATGTGAATAAAAATAAAAGCAAAATATGCCAAAATATATGGAAGAAAGCAACACCAGTACTAAAAAGATAATTTATCACAATAAATGACTGTATCAAAAAAAAGTAGAAAAATTTTAAATAAACAATACACAAAAACTTCTTAAGGAACTGAACAATACAAGAATAGTAAACCCCAAATTATAATCATAGAAGGAAGAGCAGAAATAAACAAAATTGAGAATAACCAACTAAACAAAAAAACTATCAAATAAAAAATGTGTTTTTAAAAAGATAAAATCGGCAATCTATTAGACTAAAAAAATAGCAGTTACAAAATAAAATAAAAAATGAAAGGAGACATTAAAATACAATAGATCATTACAGATTATTATGCAGAAGTATACATAAACAAATTAGAAAAGCAAAAATAGCATTTGGTAAAACTCAACTTCCTTTGCCAATAAAACTTCTCCACAAATTTGTTTAGAAGAAATGTACCTCAACATAGTAAATGTCATACGTAACATAATAAAGATCAAATGTAACAAACTCAAAGCTAACATCATACTGAAAGGAGAATAGTTGAAAATGTTATCTCTACAAATTGGAACAAGCCAAGTCCCATTTTAACCACTTTTATCCAACATAATACTGGAAGTTTTAGGCAAAACAATTAGGCAGGTGAAATAAAGAGCATCCACAATGGAAAAGATGAAGTCAAAGTTTCCGTTTGCAGACATGATCTTTTATGTAGCAAAATCTAAAGATTCCACCAATTTATTGGTGGAATTTATCAGAACTGATAAATAAATTTGGTACAGTTGTACGAAACAAAATAAACATACAAAAACTAGTGAATTTTCATATTCTAATAATGAATTCGATGAAAAAGAAATAAAGAAAGCAATCTCATTTAAAATACCTGCAGAAAAAGGTGAAATATCTCTGAGAAAAACTGTAAAATACTGATGAAAGAAATTGAAGAGTAAACACCAAAAAATGGAAACCCATCTCTTGCTCATTAATTGGAAGAATTATTATTATTAAAATGTCAATACCACCCAAAGTAATTTGTAGATTCAATGCAACTCTACAAATATACCAAAGCACACTGTGCAGATAGCAAACAATGAGCCAAAAGTTTTCATGAAACCACAAAGACCTCAAATAGCCGAAGTAATCCTGAGCAAAAAGAACATCACTGGAGGCATCACACTGCCTAACTTCAAAGTGTACTCTAAAGCTATAATAATCAAAACAATATTTACTGGCATAAAAACAGATGCATGGGTAAATGCAACAGAATAGAGGATACAGAAGTAAACCCATGTATTTGCAGTCTGACTTCCAGCACAGGCACCAAGAAGCTACATTGGGAAAAGACAGTGTCTTCAAAAAGTGGTGCTAAGAAAACTGGATATCAATATGCTGAAGAATAAAACTAGACCCCAATCTCTCACCATATGAAAGAATTAACTCAAAATGAATTAATGACAAATGTAAGACCTAAAACTACGAAACTACTAAAACAAACCATAGGATAAATGCTTTAGGACCCTAATTGGGGCAATTATTTTATGGTCCAGATACCAAAAGCACAGAAGCAGGAGAAAAAGTAGACAAATGGTATTACAACAAATTAAAAGTCTTCACAGCAAACAAAACTTTCATACATTGTAGGTGGAAATGCAAGTTAGTGCAGCTATTATAGAAAAAAAAATGGTGGTTTATCAAAAGCTAAATATAGAACTACCATGAGATTCAGGATTCTCACTACTGAGCATATGTCCAAAGTAAAAAAAAAAAAAAAACCAGTTTGCCCAAGAGACACCTGCATTCTCATTTTTATTGTAGCATTATTCACAATAGCCAAGATATGAAATCAACCTATGTGTTCATCACCAAATTCATTATCCACAATATTCTCAAATGAGATTCAACCATATAAATAAATGAAATCCTGTCATTTGTGGCAACATCCATGGGCATAAAGGGCATTATGTTAGGTAAAATAAGCCAGACACAGAAAGACAAATACTACTTGTTCTCCCTCATATGTGGAACCTAAAACACTGTAAAAGCAAAGAGTAGGATAGTGCTTACTAGTGGCTGGGAAGAGTAGAGAGATAAGAGTATATATAAGTAAAGGTTGGTTAAGGAATATGAAGTTACAGCTAGATAGGTGGAATAAGTTCCATTATTCTATAGCATTGAAGAGTAACTATAGTTAAAATCTTTTATTGTATGTTTTCAAATAGCTAGAGAAGAAAATTCTAAGTGTTTCCAACACATAGAAATGATAAATGTTTGAAGTAATAGATAATGCTAAATACTCTGATTTGATCATTGCAAATTTTATACATGTATCAGAGTATCACGGTATGCACTACAGAAATGTACAATTATTATGTGTCAATTAAAACTAATAATGAAAATTGAAAAAAACAGGAATTTTTATTTGGAATATAATGGCACACCTAATAGTTTTTTATGAATATAAGCTCTAATGGCATTTCTAACAAAGGAAACACCTAGAAGAAAGACTGAAATGATAGTGACATATGATGTATGATGGGACTTCGATGCTACAATTTGGCTGAGGGATAGCATGTACGTGGAAAATGACATGAGTAGTTAGATAAGTAGAACTCAGATCATAAACTGTTGAGTATGCCACAACAATGTGTTTGAATTTCCCTGTATAGGGAATAGAGAGACGGTTATTAATTTTATTCAAATGTCAGGCACTCTTGATTTCCATTTTAGGAGAATTATTTTAGATCATTGTGAGGAATGAATTAAAACGCTTGAGATAGAATCAAAGTCTAGTTCCGAGGCTGATGCTATTGCCAACAAGAGGAATGATACCAACATGAACTAAAGCCAGTGTTAAGTGAGAAAGTGACAGGTATAGACAAATTTAATAGAAGTAAGGTATAGGCTCTAATTGACTAATTTTATATGGTAGTTGAGGAAAACAGTGGAGTCAAGAAGACATCCAATTACTGACTTATATGAACATCAGAGTCATCAGATATTGCTTCCCATAATAAAACATTTTTAAAACCCTCATGTTCTTGGTAACTAATGAAACAAATATTTATTTCTCTTGGTCAAATAACTGTAAGTCTACAAAGGATTGGCTCACCTCAACTGGGCGTGGCTCCTGGTTGTGAGTCTAGCTCAGGCCTGTTTCATGTATAATTCAATTTTCTTGGACCACAAGCTATCTGGAGCACATGTGTCCCATTGAAAATGCAGAAACTCAAGAGGAAAAGCCAAAACATGCACTGTCTGATGTGGCATAGGCACATGACCCATGCACTGTCATTTCCACTTAGAAGCCATTAGCCCAATTAAATAACACGGCCAAGCTCAACATCAACAGGGCAGCAACAAATATTTGGCTCACACCAGAAGGCACTACACGATTATATAACCAAGGACATGGGTATACAATACTAATATGGAAGAGAGTGAGAAAGTAGAAACAGTGACATAACCACTACAAATCATGTTAGCATGTGAAACAGGGACATCCATGAGTAAAGCTGTAGAAAGAAACATTAGACATTTCTATACTGGATATCTTGCTCTCCACAAAGCTTCCTTACACTCAGTTAATGGTACTTTGAAGTCATCAATTTATAGGGTCTTTTATGCTGAGTTAGTTACTTGCTACATCACATTTGATTCACTTTTGAACTATTTTATGTGAAAAAAAGCTGCCATAATAAAATTCAAGCCAACTTCTTCCAATGATGACAAGAGATGAACATTGGCAGGTATAGATGAATGTCAGGACCTCATGGTCTCACAGGTTGTTCCCTATGAATGATCTTTTCCTTTGGAAATCGATACCATTCAAGCTTCAAGTGCTGCTATTTTTATAAGAATCAAATGTGGAATTGCAATCATTCTTTTGCTGTTTGTAAATGTGGCCAGTACAATGCTGAAGGAGGTAGACAAGACTTTGCTAGTGGTTCAGAAATGGCAAAAGATAAATAGCCCAAGAGAGTATCAAGATAAATGTAACTTCACTTCATAATACATGAAGGAACTTATTTGCGTGGCCCCTGGAGAATCCTCTACCCAGCAAAGGTGGTTACAAGGGCATACCTTAAAGTGTGTTAAAACTCATACCCAAGAGAAGAGGACCCAGAGGTTCTTGGTTAAACCTTTGTAGTAGTTAGAATTATGGCCTTCAAAGATTTTGAAATCCTAATCTCCAGCATTTCTGAATATTTTAGTTTACATGACAATGGGGAATTAAGGTTGCAGACAGAATTAAGTTTAGTAATCAGTTAACATAAAAAGGTAATCCCACATTATCTGGGTAGACACAATGTAATCATAAGGATCCCTTAAACCAGAAGAGGGAGGTAGAAGAAGAAGTCAGAGTCAGAGAGTGATTTGAAAAGGCAGTGGAGCTGGATTCGAAGTTAGAAGTAGCCACAATATAAGGAATGCAAATGTTCTCTTGAAGTTGGAAAATGCAAGAAACAGAACATCCCTTATCACCTTCACTAGACATCTAACTTGCATAATTGTATGACAATACATTTGTGATGTTTTGGGCCACTTTGTTTGTATTAATTTGTTACATTAGCCATAGGAAATGAATGTAGTCTCCAAATCTTTTGTTTATAATACCAGAAATACCAAACACCCTTTAAACAGAAGGCTCTTCAACAGGGGATTAAAGTTATTCTCTAAAAAACCAAACCAGAATACAATAAAATAAATATAATTCTAAACAAGAATATAGACAGCAATCTAATATGATTTTCCCCCCTTTAATTACATACCATTTCATCTATTCTTCCAGAATTTTCTAAAAAATAATTAATACTTTAAAACAAAAATAATAAAAATAATTTAGATTCATTATATAGGTCCTAGAAATTTGGCTTTCCTCCCTTCTGGTATGGAAATAGGGTTTACTAGGGGAAAATTCCAACTTCTTCAAATAAAGTAAAAACTTAATTTGTTCTGTGGTATTGTAAGGTACCCATAGTTTAAAATAAACACAAACATACATTATGAGATATACATTAAATATAAAATCTTTTATATTTAGTAATAATTGTTACATTTTAAAATTTTTAATATTTCAATTATTTTAATTATATGTATATATTGTACCTCTCTGTATCCATCATTATGCTTCACACCCTCAAGACCATCAAAATTCTTATCTCATTCCAATGTCAATGAGCTCAGACTGCCATTTCATGTCTTCCTCTCTAGGGTCTAATGATGTACCTGCCATATAATTCATGCTCCATAATTATTGTTGGCTTAATTGACATTAAATACTGTTGAATTGACTCATAGCACTTTACAATTTATAACAGGCTTGAGACAGAGCTTTTGTAGACCAGAAACTCTTTACAGATAATTCAGGCATTATGAGTACACCTAAGAGAAGTAGTACTTTCATATTTACTGTATTAAAATTCTTGGACAATAAAAGACAATAACCGAAGGAAGAAAAATATCTGTAAGCAAAGTTTTAAGAACAAGAATGATTTATCTTAGAATATATCAAAATGGATTTGCAAAAAAGCTATATGTTGAATATTTGCTTATTCTTAACTCTTTTTCATTTCTTTTCATTTCTTTGTGGTGTGTTCTAGAATAACTTTTCATTCATATTTTGTTTTTAGAACTATAAAATGTAAATTAGTTTAATCAATACACTCAATGGACTAATTAGTTATAGATAATTTCAGGACATTTAAACTAAAAATACTGCAACTAAAAACGTGAATATACTATGAATGATATTCAAGGACTGTTATTAAAGGAAATAAAAGCTCTTTAAAATAAACAGACTCTTTGGCAGTTGAATACACATGAGTTTCATCTTAAATTACTATTTGGTTTGACTGGATTAAATTTTCCAAGTAAAATAATGACTTGGCTGATATAATACCCCCAAGTTCTCATTTGCTATTTTCAGACCTTGAACATTTCAGGATCTACAAGTCTTACAGGAATCTGACATCAAAATATTGTATGGCCAAAAGCAGGTAAAGGTGGCCTGGGAAACACAGAGTAATTTGACTTAAATCTATACATAATACTGTGGATTTAAATATTTGCATAAAATTAATAAAGCCAAATTATTTTAAACATTTCTTACTTTATCTACCGGTTGCTGCTCCACACTTTGTAACTCCAGATTCCACATACAATGAGACAAAAGTAGGACCAAAATTTCAGAAAGAGAGAGAATTTATTCTCTGTGCTCGCATCCAGTACATGAACAAACCAATTAAAGAATGCAGTAGTAGGGACAAGTGTTGGCCCCCCCTTCTTTTTTAAACTGAAGTTGCAGCTGTCCAACATTCAGTCACTCACAATCACACACAGCAGGATGCAAATAGCTGGAGCTCAAGGCAGAGGGCACCAGATATACCCACACAGAGGCCACCATTTAAGCAAAATAGGTGATCTGTAGATATTTGCAGTGGTTGAGATCTGGGAATGCAATTAGAAGATGTGGGACCATGTCTGCTACAAAAATGGCAGTGAAATGTGAAATGAAACTGATAACTAACGCCATTGGAAAGTACTCATGTTGCTATTAATAATATTTTGCTTAAAAATGCAGAGCATATTAGTAGAAAGGCATTAAATTGGGATTCTGTGTATTTGTGTGTGTCTTGGCTCTTGGCTTTTGGCTCTATCACTTAGTAATTTGGGTAGGTATTTAAACTTCTCTGAGTCTCATGAGAACACTGAAAACTGATTTTCAGAGTTAGTTTTCTTCAAAATCTGGAAATATTTTCTAATTATAGCAGTGACCTAAGAAGCACAGCTGGTTTTCAATGAATATTTTGCCATTAAAAATGGACTAAACCTGCTGGGCTAGAGGGAGGTAAGAAGACATGTTATTTCACCTCTACTTTTTTCCCTGTCTCAGAGACTGGAGAACTGTGTACTCTTTTTAAGAGGTCTCCTGAAGTTGGAAAAGGTAACTTCAAGATAGAGGACAGTATCCTTCTTTTCCATTAGTATCTTTCTTTCTAAGATTATTTAGTGGCTTCCATTTCAAAACAACAATAACCATTAGGGTAGGAAGAAAAATTAAAGCAAGAACTGAATTGGCTCATTGCATTCTTGAAATGTGAATTTCAAGAAAAAAAAATAGTGAAGTAAGGGCCAAAGCATTCTAGAAGTGGTGTGAGCTGTGGCTCATGCTGTTGAAATTTATATTCCTATGTGTCACATAATGAGAAAATAGTTTCAGGTTTTATTCAGCAGGGCTGCTTTAAATAAATTTATTTTTGATGATGAATATGGGATTATTGTTGCATTTGGCATTTTCTGCAGCTGTAAATCTGAAAAACAGATTCTACTCAAAATGCCACCAGAAAGTGAGAAAAGCTGGGGGCAAGTCCTGTGCTATATCTCCCAGTCTGCATGTAAAGTGCATTTCAGATGCCAGTGTGTCTACAGATCACCTGTGAATCCAGCTAAAATACAGATTCAGGGACACAGCCCAGCTCCTAGCAAGTTCCCAAGACATTGTCTTGAGTAGCAAGACAGTGAACTGCATCAAATTAGATAAACCTCTGCTTGGAATAAATACAAAGGAAACAAAAAAGAGAGAGCATGACCAAAAGATACTGTAGGATAAATGACATAATATATGAAAAATACCTAACTTACTTCAGGGAAAACAGATAGGAAGTTAGGAAGGAAAAAAATTAAAGAGGAAAGAAAGGAAGGAACGAAAGAAAAGAAAGTACAGGAAATCACATATAAAAGACCAATAAAAAGTATGCTTGGGAAGAGAAAAAAAAAGAAAAGACAATCCAAGGCTGGGGAGGGGGAAAGACAACAAAGGGAAAAGCACTCCCTAAGGAGTGTCTCATTAAAGATTAGAAATAGCTAAGATTCTAATTCTGTGTAGTTGAGCCTGCCTGGGTTTGAAATCCAGCTCAGCCACTAGTTACTATGTGACTTTGGCCAATTACTCAACCTCTCTGAGCTTCCATTTCCTTGCCCGAATAAAGGAGATAAGAAAAATAGCTTCTTAATTTGGTGTACTGGGAAGTTAAAAAAGATTCTTGGAGACATTTAAAACAGGAACTGGAACATTACATCTACCTGCAACTCCTCTGCTTGCAACTTTCAACGGTTCGCCATCTCCCTCAGTGTACAAAGCAAACTTCCTTGAATGGCTTCCAGGACCCTACGTGATCCAGCCCACTGCTATTCCTCCAAATATTCCCCTACAACACTTGTCTTGCTCACCTACAAATGTCCAATATATCTAAATTTATAGTCCCCATGGGACTCTGTGTCTCTAGTACTTTAATGTGTAGACAACTTAATATATACTGTGTGTGTCCTTGTTGATCATCTATCTCTCTGTTGCCCAGGCTAGAGTGCAATCATGCAATCTCAGCTCACTGCAACCTCCAACTCCCACGTTCAAGCGATTCTCCTGCCTCAGCCTTCCAAGTAGCTAGGACTACAGGCATGCAACACCACACATAGCAAATACTGTATTTTTAGTAGAGACAGGGTTTCTCCATGTTCGTCAGGCTGGTCTTGAATTCCCGACCTCAGGTGATCCACTCACCCTGGCCTCCCAAAATGCTGGAATTACAAGCATGAGCCATCACACTCAGCCTAGGATACAAATACTATGAGGTTGGGACATTGACTATTTGGGTACTGCTATATGTCTGGCACCTAAACAGTATCTGAGGCTCAATACGTATTTGTTAAATGAATAAATTTTATGCATAAAATCAGTATCAAGATTAAAATAAAACTAAATTTCATGACACATGAATACACACACATACATACATATACACAAACATACCTACACAAGTACTCTATCATTTCTTGGTGACCTACCACATGCCTCTCACCGTACTATTAGGGTGGTGCAAAAGTAATGGCAAAAAACATAATTATGTTTTGCACCAACCTAATAGATGCTCTATATACATTATTTCATTTAATTATAGCATCAGTACTGAGAAAGGGTTTGCAGTTTCCATTTTTCAGGTTGTCACAAATTAGTAGAGTTGGGCCTGTGTGACTCTGTTCATCATTAGGGCTTGCTTGATATATGCATTTGTCCTTGATCTAAAACTGATGGAATATATCCCTTCTATAAATTTAGTCCAACTCACACAAATATCATCCACTTATTTTAAAATGTACCCCTTGCTTAATTGTTGGCATTGTTTGGTCAGCAGAGATGCTAAGCTGACATTGTGTCCTCTGGCTATAGCTTCACAAACTTACTTTCATTGGAAATACCTGAACAATTGCAAAACAAAAAAAAGCACTGGCTTATTATGCAATTGTTTAGATATTATATATTTAAAAAAAGAAGACTGTAAAACAGCAATTGACATTTTCATGTGAATTATCTAAGAGTAATGGTTTGATAAGAAGAATTTAATTGTGATCCATTTTTTTTTCCAGTTTATTAAAACTCTTGGCGTCCTCACTCTGATTTCATTTTGGCCCTTGTTCACTGGCATGACAGGTCTAATGATCACGTGTCAGTATTCCAAGAGCCTGCTGTTTAACAGAAGAGTGCTGTTTCTCAGGAATACTCCAGTCACCTCCCATCCACTGACCTTTCCCCTCAAAACATTTATCACCAGTGACACTGACTGATGAGCAGCATGATCTCCTGACCTCCAATTTATTAATGTTGATGGTCTTGACACTCTTCCTAGTCTCCCAGGCTCCACACAGCTGCCTAATATCATCAGTGGATCCTTACTTCCCAGAAATATTTTCCATTTCCTCACTGTATGACACGTATTACCTGTTCTTCTATCAAGCATGAACTGTCACTTTTTTTTTCACTTACTGCTTTCCAAAATCTTCAGAATCCCCCCCACTCCACTGACTTTTCTAGGTCATTCGTTTAGTTACACATGGTTTGTCCTCTTAAAAGGTCATTTTCTGAGAAAAGAGATGCTCTTTTTGGTAGAATATCCTCGTCAACCAGGTGAGAAATTCTGCATCCCGTATGAAGGGAAAATTCAACCTAATCAGAGCCTATCCATCTTTCATTTATGATAACTGTGTTCATGTCTTCACTTAATAATGGCTACTATTATTAATCCCATGTCTGTTTCTTAGAAGATTTAGCAAGTCATGCTGCTAATATATTGTTCTTTTTAACAATAACTACCATTTACTGTTTGCTCACTATTTTTAAAAATAGAATAAATGAAGAAAGGAATAAACAATAATATTAATAATAATTAAAAAGCCTTTCTTTAACATTTGCCATGTGTCAGACACTATGGTCAGTACAGTAAGTATTATCTTACTTAATCATATTATCAATACTGTGAGGCAAATGATATTATCATCCTTACTTGGAAAACAAGGAAACTGAGACTCGGTGAACCTTACCCTAATCACGTGGCTGGTCACTGGCAGAACAAGAAATTAGTTAGGTGGTTGAAAAATTATTTTGAATTAACTAGCTTCATCTGACAAATCTGGTTCATAACAGAAAAATAGTACTGACAATAATGATAATAGAGCAGTATTAATAATAACTAGTTTCTCTTGTGCCAGACAATGTTTTTTTACTTTACATACAGAATCTTTCCGGTTTTAATTCTTACAACAAAACACCAAGGTGGTTATTATCATCCTTATTTTATAGATCAGGCAATTGAAAATTAGAAAGGTGAAGTATTTTTCCTGAGACAAAGGGAGTAATTCTAGGCAGGTCTATTTGCCATCCGAATGCTTCCTCTGGTGCCATGTGGATGTCTAGAACATGAATCTTTTCATTAAGGAAAACCTTTACTAGCAGTTGTAGCTTTTGGGCAGTTCTATCAAAGTAGCACTGCAGGTAGCAATACATTTTCCATCTTTTCCTTAAATTCATTTTCCTCATCTTCCTCTTAAATAGACTTTAAGGTTTTATTTTCAACTTTTATTTTAGGTTCTTGGTGTACATGTGCAAATGTGTTACAAAGGCATATTGCATGAGGTTTGGAATACACTTGAACCCATCACCTAGGATGTGAGCAAGGTATGCAATAGGTACTTTTTTAGCCCTTCCTCCCCTCTCCCGACTCTTTTATATCCCGGTGGGTATTGTTCCCATCTCTATGTTCATGTGTACCCAGTGTTTAGCTCCCACTTATCAATTAGAACATAGAATACTTGGTTTTCTGTTTCTGCTTTAGTTGCTTTAGGATAATGACCTCCAGCTGCTTCCAAGTTGCTGCAAAGTACATGATTTTGTTCTTTTTAATGATTGTGTAGTCTTTCATGGTACATATTACTACATTTTCTTATTCAATCCATTCTTCCAAAAAGACACACAGACCTGTATGTTCATCACTGTAGCATTCACAATAGATTTCCTGATAGCAAGTGGTTTGTGTTATCTGTCAATGCAGCCCACATATTTTCTCAATAAATAGTTATTTAATTAAATCGACTAAAGGAAAGGAAGCTTACCAGGTCTAGTGCATAGACCAGGTTCCTAGGGTCAGATGGTAAACAAGTCAGGACTTTGAGTCCCATTGTGTGTTCTCATGCTTTTTTCCATGATCACCCTTTCATGAATTTACAGATGAGGAATTAAAGAAATAAAAAATACATTTGTATGGTATTTTTTTGATGGCTATTAGAAATCAGAATGTAACCTCTTAATTGACACTCCAGTTTTTATTCGTTTACTACTAATCTACAATTAGCTATTGAACATGACATTTATCCCTTATTCATAAAATATTCATCATTTTCATCTCTACCTTGTCTCCTTCAAAATGCTTTTTCCTCATTAGTCATACAAATGTATTCACTTATTTGTGAAAAAAATCATTTATTTATGTTTAGGGCTTAGAAAACAGTAAGTCATAGATGTGTTGTCTAATTTTGAAAACACAGTAGTTTTTCCTTAAATATTTTTCTTTTTCCAATGCATGAAATAAATGTTTTTCAAGTATTCCATAGAGATTTTGCTCACTTGTTGCCACTTGTGATCATATTATGAACCAGGCATTCTGATTGTTTTACATTACATAAAGATGTTTTATATAATCTTTACCTATTGTAAAGTGTAAATGCTTTGACTTAAGTAAATCTTCAAAATAAAATGAAGGGGGATATAAAGAAATAGATGGAGCCATAAAAACATAAACCCATGAATTAGAAGAAATAGCAAATGAATAAATAAAAATTGAGGCTGATGCCTTCAACAATTTTTTTTAAATGTTGATACATGCCGCAACATGGATAAAACCTCAGAAACATTACGGTAGGTAAAAGAGGCAGTCACAAAGGACCACATATTATACAATTCCATTTGTAGTAATTTTCCATATCAGAAAGTATGTCAGTGATTTCGTGGGGCTAGAGGTGGGAATTGGCTGAAAGTGGTATGAGGTGTCTTACTGGGGTTGGAAAAGTTCCAAAACTGGATTTTGGTGAAAATTAAACAACTCAGTAAATGTACACAAAATTAGTGAATTGTACACTTGAAATATGAAATGTTCATGACTGTACTTTATATTTCAATAACTTTTTTTATATAAGATAGTCTAAAATATCTTAAAAAGAAATACTCTAGTATTTAAATGTAATTATATAAAAATATATTTACCAAACCTCATTTTTTCCATGATCATCCTTTCATGAATTTACAGATGAAAAATTAAGAAAATGAAAATGTTTGTATAGTATTTTTCAATGGTTATTATACATGAGAATGTAACCTCTTAATTGACATTGCCATTTTGAACTTACTATTCATCTGCAATTAGTTATGGAACATGACATTCATCCTTTATTCATAAAGGATACATTTTACCTCAATTTTCCAGGAAACATTACTATATTTATTTTTGTTTTTAATATGTAATTGTTTGCCTTGATCTTTTTATTTTACAGTCATTACAATCAATTACATTATAGAACATCAATAGTTTTATAAGTCTTGTTAACATTTCACATTTCATTTTTCTTTAAGAATTGTCTGAATGATTAATCCATAGATTCAGTTAAACAATCTCATTAAGAATATACCTGCATGTACAGCAGCATGGATTCAGTATTTGATTTTCCCAATTGTATGTCCATATTTTGATATTCTCTCAGAGACAATTTGACTTCACATGTAGCTTTTACCCAGTAGAATGGCATCGATTAACAATTATTATAAATCACATGAAGAACATTTGAATTAAATGTTAGTGTGCCTCTAGAGATAACACAACACAGAACACTAATGTGTCTCCTCCACAGACATTCGATAGTTATCTGGCACTATATTTATCACTATATATAACAAGGCACTATATATAACAAGGATGTTATAATAGCTAGTACGCTTAGTGGTCTATGAGAGTAAGTAGTCCAACTGAAGAGGCAAACATACACACAGGAAAGTATACTACAAGGTGAAAATTGGTATGTTTATGGTTCTTGCTGGGAGATTTAGGAGTTGATATCCTAGCCAGACTTAGCCAAGATTTGGGGTCAAGGAGGCCTCTCCTGATAATGTCTTACCTACACTAAGTAGTGAAGAGTGCTAAGGAGTTAGCTAGGTGAGGAGTGAGGACATTAATCCAAGTTGAGAAAAGCTGAATTTGGAGAAATTAGGCAAGATAGAAACTCAACATTAGTAGGTCTGACTGACTGGAACAGAATAGTGAAGAGTTGTGTTTGGAGATTGCCAAAGAAAAGACACTGTTATTCATTGTCTATTGGGCTATGTTCAGGGACAGTAATGGACAATGAAGAGACAGTATAGGTAAAAAGATGACTCACTGGGTTAATTTGGATTAATATTTCACCAAATTTGTAAACCAAAATAATACTCTCACTATGACTTTATATATTTTTAAAGCTTTTTGCATAGGAAGATGGTAAAAAAATCATAAGTATCTGGAATGATTTCTCTACTTTTTATTTACACTTAGCATGAGAGGACAGGATATTATCTGCCTTAGAGCCTAAGAATAGACATAGAGTAGAAATGTTTAAAAATCAATTCTGATTAATTATTCAACAAATATTTCAGTTTTCATTATTTGGTGGATATTGGGCTAATGTGAACACTCAGTGATGGACAATGTAAATTTGTTTCCTATTTTTTTAGAACTCATGGACTAGTCTGTGAGAAAAAAAAAAAGAGCTTAGACAGATAATGTGTGCATCAGACCCCAGCAGGCAATCTCTCCCTAAGGGATGGGAAAGTTTCCTAGCAGGAAAGCAAAATGTTCACAAATTACAGAGTTCACAGCTACCATGCAAGGTAATATGAATGCATAAGGCAATACTGGTGCCAATATGCTTTTATTGCAATAAAGATGAATTATGTTGTAGTAATACTGCTGTTTGAAAAATCATACATGCCAAATAAAAAGTCAAATCAAAGCATGATCATTACTTGAAAAATAAATCCACTAGTGTAACAGAGGATTATGAGGGAGATCTTTGAGAGATTATCACAGAGGCTCCGTGAACCCAGATCACCAAGATTAAAGAACAGAAGTATGTAGAGGCCCCAAAACTCACAATGATAGTAAATAATTACCAAATTAATCAAAGGAAAATTGTGCAGTAGAGGAAATATGCTTATATTGTTTATTAGCTTAACAAAGCAACCGAGAAAATATTAAGATAAAAATAACCATCTATCCTGGATAATTATGAATACAAGCACAAAACAAACAAAACACTTTATACCTTATGAGATTCAAAACAGTAGCATTTATAATAAGTGAAGGGCCAGGCATGGTGGCTTTTGCCTATAAATCCAGCACTTTGAGAGGCCAAGGCAGGTACCTCACGAGGTTTGGAGTTCGAGACCAGCCTGCCCAACACGGTGAAACCCCATCACTACTAAAAATACAAAAAGTAGCCAGGCATTGTGGTGGGAGCCTGTAATCCCAGCTACTTGGGAGGCTGAGGCAGGAGAATCACTTGAACCCAGAGGCGGAGGCTGCAGTGAGCTGAGATTGCGCCACTGCACTCCAGCCTCGGTGACAGAGCAAGACTCCATCTCAAAATAACAATAACAATAACAATAATAAGTGGAGAAAATCTAATAGTAAAAATAGTGACCCAGTTAGACAAATATGGCAGATACTCTGGGATATTACACCATAGTTTAAACATTCCTGCGCCAATTGCCTTAATCATAGCTGGGATGTTAGCAAAGTTTCTGTAGGAGCCTCATCATCTAAGTTCCACCAACTTTCGCCTTCTGAGACTGATGGATTTTATTTGTTTTGTCATTTTCATGATGTCAGTAGCATTTGCCCTGCATTTCTTTCTCACTCTGCAAACTCTATGTGCCTTGTTATCCTTATCTAAATTCCTGTTAAATAAATAAGTTAAATTCTTATTTATTAGTGATTAATAATGACTTATATGCCCCAGAGGGAACTACATCCTAATGCATATTACAGTATTAGGCTTAACACAGTGATATTTTAGGCAGCAGGGAGTAAAAGGAGGGAGATTTCTGGAGGTTGGCTCTATTTATGAAACCTGTAATCATCATAGTATGCAAGTGGTTTTGCACAAAACTGTTCATGCACCCCTCCCATTCTGATCATCTTTTGTCTTTTTTTAATAGATGACAGAAGTGAGGCACAGAGAGGTTTAGTGAAGCTGAGAGACTGACTTTGGCAGTTTGCTTTTAGTTGATATTTCTCTGCCCTACTGCATAAGGCCTTCCTATTATTTTGAAAGCGTTTCTGATTATGCCTTACTCTTCAAGTGTGGTCCTTGGTGTTGCTGGCCCCGATCTTGTTCACCATCATTCAGATTTCCCCTCTTGTTTTGTTGTTTTGACTGCCAGGGACAAGGTCTATCTCTAGACACTTCCAGTTCTAACATTCTAGATCTGAAGTCAAATGTCTCATAATTGTATTTGTTACTGATAGAAAGGAATATTCAAAAGGAAACATAGATCATTCCTGAAGTGAAAAATCATGGAGTTTATATATTGCTTGGGGTTAGTATAATTTAATTCAAGCCTGAGTCAATAACTTGTATTTTTCAGAAAATGACAAATAGCACAATAAAAGGCCATGAATTCTACCAAAATTTTAAAAAATTTAATATCAAATTATAGTTCACTGATTCTCCAATATTCATTTCATGTATAAACTGCTGTGTTTAAATTCCTACACTTTCTAAGTGAGAATTGTATCAACATTTTGATAAACTAAAATACATCAAATAGTGTCTCAAAGTCTAACCACTGATACCAGTAAAGGCAGAGACCAGACACACACACATAGATAGAGAGAGAGAGACTGAGAGAGAACAATAAGATCATGAATGTTTAAGCAATCACTGATTTTATTTGGAATACCTGTTTTTACAGGAAGAGAAGAAGGAAGAGAAGGAAGAAGAAACAGAAAAGGAAGAAGAAGGAAGAAGAGGAAGAGGAGAAGAATTGTGTATATATACATATATATATATAGAGAGAGAGAGAGAGAGATTGGGTGTGTGTTTGTGTGTGTGTGTACATATATATATACACACACACACACCAGTCACACACACATATAGAGATTGTGTATACATATACATACACACACACACACACACACACACACATATATATATAGAGACAGGGACAACAATAAGATCATGAAAGTTTAAGTAATCACTGATTTTATTTGAAATACCTGTATTTACAGGAGAAAAGAGGAAGGAAGAGAAGAAAGAGGAGGAAATAGAAGAAAGAAGAGGAAGAAGAAAAAGAAGGAAGAGAAGGAGAATTGTGTGTGTGTGTGTGTGTGTGTGTGTGTGTGTGTATATATATATACATAGAGAGAGAGAGAGAGAAAATAAAATCATGAAAGTTTAAGTAATCACTGATTTTATTTGTAATACCTGTTTTTACCTAAGTCTTACCTTATATTTTGCAGTAAGATTACTAATTTTTTGATGTTTAAGGTTGAAAGCAACTGTTCCCTTGAAATTTTTACTAGGATTATGAAGTGTACCCTCATATAAATGATTCAGTAATTGCTTTCATGTCCATGTCTGCCTGTATTGATTAACCCTCGAGATGGAGGCTATTGTATGTATTACAGGCATTACCAACCAGTGCTCACTGGAGATTTTCTCCTTCTGGGTTCATAAGAGGATTATACATCCCTCCTCCTGTTAAGTTAGGACTGGTTAGGTGATTATTTTAGCCAGTGAGTTGAACATGTAGATGACATGTTATTTCTGGGCCAGAGTATTTAATCTCACATGTGAGACACTACAACATTCTCTTCCCCTGCTGTGGATGTCATCAGTAGAATGCAGGGATGGTATAGATGTCTGGATGTCCCTAACTGAGTATGACATGCAGATTCCCTACATTTGAAAAGAGCAATCTACATTTAAAACGAGTAAGGGAAGACAAAAGTTTTTATTTTATTATTTTGTGGGATTTTTTTTACGTTGTATATTTTTTAAGTTATTCTAACAGATAATGGGTCATATATATTTATTATTCCACCATAATACAACACTTACCTCAATGCTTACATATGCTAAGCATTCAAGGCATATTTGGAATTGAGGATTATGTCTCACATTTTGTCATTGCTTGTTTATTAATTGGTTATATACTAAATCCTAGGGAAGTTATTTCTTGAATTTTGAGATTATCATCAACAGTCAAATAATAAGAATTTCTTCAGAATGTCATAAAGTATCTCTTCATTTCATTTGATGTAGGCACATGGAATTCTTAGATTGGGTGAGAATGTTAGCTATACATTTATTATTATATTTTTCATGCCACCTTATCTGAAAGCGCACCCAATGCTTCAAGTTTTGTAGTAGAATCCAGAATTGTGACATTCTTTTCAGAAATTTTAAATGAAAAATGAGCTTTATTTCCAATCAAAATACTCTTAAATGTTCATAGCATTTATTAGATGTTAAAATATTCCACAGTAAATTGCAATCTAATTTAACAAAACATCACAGCAAAGGCTTTACTCCAATTTTTTTTTAAGTTACAATTTGCTTTAACGGGTAATTATATTGAGGCTAAGAAAAACTCCATTCATGTGTATAAAAATGCAGGATGCATATGTGTACTTAAAAACAATCTTGATGAATTCTGGTAATCAAATACTCAAATGAGACCTCCATATGTTATATGTGGGAGGTAAGATCTCTCTCAGTGAAACATTGTATGTGATCACCAAATTCACAATCCCATAGGGATAATATTTATTATCATAAAATATACTATAGCATTTGAAATCTGAAGTTAAACATTTTACTGCAAGGTTTATGAGGAGACTGTGACTCTCAAGTGAATTCACTGCATGAGAAAAGTGAATTTATTATCAAGGGCATGAAAAGAATCAGTCTTCTGAATGCTTAATACACTCTGTTAAAACATGTTATTCCAAAATCCACAAGCAAGAGATGTCTAACCTCTAAATTACAATCCTTTTAAGGTCTTGACAAAAAGGTAAATAATTCATATGTATTTATCATTAAAAAAGAACAGTCAATGTTATAACACTATTTTTCTAAGCTCTTTTGTAAGAATGGAATCTAATGTAGTCTAATGTAAAGGGCTTGCCTTTCAATGTGCATCACACACAAACTGGTCAAAATCTTAAAATCATACAATAAAGTGATGGATGGAGTTGATGATTTTTAAAAACATCTTGAAGGATAAAACATACATTCGTGTTGGTTCACAAATATTAACTGAGATACTATGTGATGTGCTAGATTTTTAAAAATATAACTGTCTTGAAACATCACTATAGAAAAGGTCAGTAAAACTCAATTGGCAATATCATGACATCTTTGATGGAATCTAATTAGCACCAAGTTCAGATTCTGAAAACATTTTGTTAGACTGACAAGAGATTAGAAAGGAAACAGATGATACTTGAGAAAGGTCCTTTTCGAACTAATATATATGTATAATTTCCATTATGGATAATTAGAACTTCATACATGGAATAGTGAAAAAATAGACCAGAACATATTTTCTTTCTTGAAAAGCACTATTTCAGCAGCAATGGAACAGACTGCTGAGGTCAGAAGGGTCCCGGAGCTAGACAGTGTTTGTGAAGCCCGGGAACAGGTTTTAGTGTGAAAGAAATTTCCCGTGGCCAAATGATGGAAACATAAGGAAATTATTCTGATGAATATGAAACATGTTAAGCATTATTTACTCTCATCATAAAATAGTATAACCAGCTTTCATTTTGCCACATGCAGCTTTTGGGGCCTACATTTTTTTTTTTTTTGACAAATAACAAATGGGAAAACAAGTTGGAGTTAAGAAAGCCCTGGGGATGGCATAAGGTAAAATGGCCACCCAAGCTGTGAGCTTGCCATTGCCATTGAATCAATGCTACTATGGAGTAAATGAAAATTGGAAGATAACAGGAACCAAAAAAAAACAGTACATGGAAATTTGCAAACGGGTTTTAAGACAGCACTATTTTGGCCTCTGAGCTAGAACCAAGCATACCTTTTTCCCTCAGAAACTCTGATATCTTTCAACTAAGAGGTTGAATGAAATGAAAGCAGGTGACAACACATTTGGAAAGAGATAGCACAGTGCCCATCCTTTTCTGATTTATATGACCCACCCATATCAGACTAGTTTACTAACTGTTTTGATCTCTGCAGAAGAAGTCATTATAGTCAGTTGCAGTAATCATTTCACATGCCTTCCTCCCCCTTTACACAGTGATATTCCTTCAGGGAAGAAGCTGTATGCTCTCTTGAAATCTATGGAACCTGATTCAATAATGAATGTATCATACATTCTCATCTTGTATTTATTAATCAAAATGGATTAAAATATATTTAATCAGTTGATTGCAGGATTTCAACAGTAATGCAAATACAGGGAATGGTACAGTGTCTTATATCCTAAGTGCTTTTACACTTTCTACCATTTTGTTTGAAAGAAGGGAAAATATTTATTAAATGAGAAATCAGTATAAACAAAGAAGGCATTTTTTTTAAAAAAGCAAAGAAATTATCATGAACAAAGGATGACATATTTTTACGAGGGCGATTTTTCTACTAAAATTCTGCTCAAAGCCATCATATACCAACAACTGGGTAGACAGGAAACAAAACCTTTTCCAAAATCCTGGGAGCAAATGCCAGACAGTGATTGTGAAATGACTGAAACAAAAAAGAAAAAGAAAAACCTAATGGCCAGAATGAAGTTCATACTGTAAGTTCTGCAAGGGCAATCAGCATGGCACCTACCTAATGTGGGCAAGGTGATCAAAAAGAAATAGAAGATAACCAGGTAACTACAATTGGGAGTGTTCTGAAGAACAAAAGATTTCAGACTTTTCTTGTAGGCCATGTAATAAAAGAAAAAAATCAAAACCAAAATCAGAGGATACCATAGACCATTTGCCATACTAAATTTCAGAGCAACAAATTTTACACAGTGTGAAAGTTGACAAACAGTACTTCTGTAAATAATACATATATATTTAGGTCCATAGTTAGAAATGGGTATAACAAGATTTGAGAAATAAGAATAGGAAGTCCCCACATAAAATGTACAGAGACAGAAAGATCTAGAAGCTAAAAACTAAGAGTAGATAACGTAATACCAGGGTTAGGCAGAAACTCTATATCTGAAAACAAAGGATGACCACAAGGCAAGTAACACACATAGGAGAGGCAGATGAATCTATGTGGGCCACCCTGGCATCCAGATGCATTATTCTGGAGAAATATTATGTTCGCCTAAGTAAGTGTTTTTGTCATTTGTTTGGTTCTGCTGCTTTTTCTCCCAATTCCATGGTGCTAGAGAGTACTTCACAGAGAGCAAAGCATGACAAAAGCCGGTATCAGAACACATTGGTTCAGGAAGTAATAATGTCTAACAAGTAAAAAAGAGTGTTGTGAGGGAGAACATCGAAATTTTGAGGATAGAACATCTAATTTTGGTTTTCTGCAACCCCAACTATCTTCAGAAAAATAATTCTTTTTTTTAATAACTCTTGAAATCAAGAACATTGGGAGATAGTAGAGCAGACACAGTAACAATAGCTTAGAAGTTGGAAAGCAGGTGGATGCATGGTAAATGACTTATGAATGAGTACTAACTGGCAGTACCACATTCCTTTGACTTGGGGGTGTAAGGAAGGAAGCTTCTAAAATAAAGATAGAGGGTCAAAGGGATAGTTGAAGGTTTTAGAGAAGTAGTTAAAGCTATTACATATCAATTAGAGAGCTGGCCATAAATCAGAGATACTCAAAGAAAAGCAGAGACACTAGGCTAAAACATTAATTAAATCACTTACAAATTTTTATTTACCAGAGAGGCCTAAAGGACTTTATCCACTTTAAGCACACATTTTGCACATTACTTTTCCTGGTTTAGTGATCTGTTTTGTTAATGCTAAAAATTAAAACTCAATTTAGATTTCATCAGGAAATAGAGCTACTATAGTCTACAGCCAGATAAAATAAGAGCATTAAGAAAGAGGACCAGTTGTCTGACTTGTGAAGGAAAATGTCTTTAGATGGTGTATGTTGCACAAACACGTAGCCATATCCTTAGTGGTATTAATCTCCCAAATATTGCATCATTATCAAACCATGAACAATCAGCTGCATTTCAGAGAAAAGATGTTTATAGTGTGTTTTACAAGCTTTTTCATCTAAAACAAAACTATAAATTTCTAACACTTAAAATGTACCTTTGGCAATTTGGATTCATTATGTACAAATCTTCATTCTCTGGCAGTATTATATACATGAAGTGTCACTATTTTCACAGTCCCTCCCCATTAGAACATCTCCTCCTCACTGCATTACCCAAACACTGGGGAATTTACATGCAAAGAAAGCAGAAATCAGCTGAAGGTCCTGGCACTTATAAAATGCAAATGAAAGGGAATCATAAAATATACCCATATTTCTCCAGGGAGCTATGCTTTGGCTAGAAATGGGAATGTCATGGTTGTTGAGATTTTGCTCCACTGTAAATGTTACATTATTAACACATGATTAGGGAAATTTTTAAGTGAAAGTATCAAAACTTACTTTAGATACAGATTTTGGTTTGGTAAGGCTATGAAAAACAAGGGTGCATCCATTTACATTTAGTGAGTTTTAACTCTTATTTTCTCCTGAAATTCATTAATTACACAGAAGTTTCATAAAGAAAAGTCAGACTTCTGACCTCAATTTTCCTGGGGTTAATGTAACCAAGTGAAGAAGTAAAGCAGGATTACGCTTTGAAATGACATCCAAGGTATTTTATTATTTTTTTCTTTTTTTAATGTATGTTTCTTCCCTGGAATTATCCTGCAATTAAGACTAGGCCAAGGGGATTAGGTTTACTGCTATAGATAAGAGACAGAAAGACACTGCCTAGGAAAAAAAGAAGAAGAGGAAAAGGAAAAGGAAAAGGAAAAGTCACTACTCAGCTTTGAATTTCAAACTACATGCCCCAGGTTGAGTTCTCTGGAAGCAGATGTTGAGACAGAGTTTAGCATGTGAGAAATTTATTAGCGATTCACAGCTGTAGAAAAAAGTGAGAGGAAGCAGGGTCAGGCAGAGGGAAGAGTGGAACTGCCATGAGGCCAGTAGGCTTATAGTTCCCTGAGTGGTTTGCATGCAGGTTGAGCTGCTGCTGAAAGCTGAGGTGAGGCTACAAATTACTTCCTTGAAAGAGGATCTAACAGTGCAAGTCTGAGTCTATCCACTATATTTTTATAAAACATCAACCACAAATTTCCAGTTATGCTTTCAAATAAAAGAAAGATTTTTTGGACATCCTACAGCTGCATTTTTACTTATCAATGACCAAAATTTAGAGAATTAATCTCAGAGTAAGCTAAAGGGCTAGGGGGTAATGTGAGCTCAAAGTGAAGAAATTTACCACATCAGTTAATCCTTCAAAGACTGCAAAGGATAGCTGAGGTTGGGAAGAGAGAAAGGAGAGAGAATATGACCCTGATCTTCTCATGCCAAAAAACTCAGTTTTAGAAAACCTCCCAAAATTTCAATGCTGGTCTTTGTTTTCTAACTGTGGCCCAGAGATTATGGAAGACTCTAGGATTCTAGATTCTGCTTTCTATTGCCTGAAAATAGTAGAGTGGAAGTGGCTGGAGAAATCTAAGATTTGGGTCTGCAAGCTCCCTCACCGAGAGGTACACACATTCCAGTATTTGTGGTGAAAGCAGGTAAGATTTTTTTTATTCCAAGAGTTAGAAATTATACATTTTACAAAAAAAATGTAGATGTAAGTAGACTTAGGAGTGAGAGGAAGGCCACTGACTTATAAGAGGTGAAATTCATAATTCTCATATATCAAGCTTTGCAATTATTATTTCATTCTTTTTTAATAATATGAACACAACTGCTAAATGATCAAAGGAATTTCTATCCCTTAGCAATTTCTGCTATCAGAACTCTGTACAACCAGAAGGACATAGTTATGAAATCTAGACTCAGATGCAAAACAAAGGACTCAAGGAGAACAGAAGCTGAGGTCCAGAGATGAAGGATAATTACACAGCACAATGACCAGATGACATTCCCACAATAATATGAGGATACTTAAACAACAGAACTCACACTCCTGTCTCAACACTCGGAAACCATCATGGGGGTACGACAAGAGAAAGCAGAATGGCACAGGAATACTCTTGAGAACATATTCAGAAAGATTTAAAATTAGTTAAAGTGGGATGATATGATTTACTAAAATAATGTTAAAATTATATTAGCCAAATGTTTTTGGTAGAGTGAAAGATGGTGTTGGACTCCCCAAAATGCTAGCCATTATCCACACATGGATGGTTAAATTAGTTAATTGATTAAAATTAACTTGCAGTGAAAAAATGAAAATAAATAAAATTCAAGTTAAATAAAATTTAAAATGCAGCTTCTTTTTTGTTGTATTCACATTTCTTAGCTTAATAGTCACATATGCTAGGGGCTTCCATGTTGAATAATTTAAATATAGAACATTATTACCTCCATCACCGAATATTCTATTGGACAGTACTTCAAGAGAAATATATAATTATTAAAAATATTTATTTTTTCCATTTTGGACATTTTAATTTAATGCATATATTTTAATCATGCCACATGAAGAAACTCTTCTTCAACCTCTTTAGAACGAGAAAGAAATTTTAAAAAAATAGATTCTAATGAAATCAGTCTCATCACTCTTTATGAAAATACTATACTCAGGCTCACTTCAACTCGTTTGCTTTCATCAACTTGCATTCTATTCCAAATATCACATATTTGAAAAAGTCCTAGATGAATTTGTATTTTCATGATCATCTCCACAGCAGAATAAAAACTCCATAAAGTTACCTATTATTTCTCTAACATTTAAGACAAAAGTGAGCAAATGTGTGTCAGAAGGCTTTCACTAAGCATGGCATTTTTGAGGGCCCTCCACATTGTAGCATGCATCATTACTTCATTCCATTTCATGGCTGAATATATCCCACAGTAGGGATATACCACACTTTGTTAATCTATTAATCTGTTGATGGATATAGATATTTTGGTTGTTTCTTCCTTTGGGCTATTGAAAATAGTATATCTATGAATATTTGTGCACAAGTATTTGCATACCTCTTTTCAATTTGGGGGTTATATAAATAGGAGTTGGATGGTTGGGTCATCCAATAATTTTGTGTTTAATTTTTTGAGGAATCACCGAACTGTTCTCACAGCTGTTACATCATTTTATAGTCCTATTATTAATGCAAGATGGTTCCTTTCCTCCACATCCTCACACACTTATACTATTGTCTGTGTTTTTGTTTTGTCTTTAAATATTAGCCATTCTAATGGATATAACGAGGTTTTGATTTGCATCTCCCTGGTTACTGATAATGTTGAGCATCTTTTTCATATGACTATTGTCCATTCGTATATCTTGTTCAGAGGACCATCTATTTAGGTCTAAAGGATGCACTTAACCTATAGGAAAACAGGCACTTAATAAGTTAAGAAAAATGCCTGTGGTTAAAAACCAATAGAAGTCATTATCAAATATTGATCCTTATCACCAACCAGACACATATATCAAGCTTTGCAATTATTATTTCATTCTTTTTAAATAATAATCAAAATGCTGTTATGTCTGTTGCTATGGTCTGCATGCTTTTGTCCCCCTAAAATGTTTATGTTGAAATCCTAATCCTCATGCTGTTGGATTAGTGCCCTCACTGGATTAGTGCCCTTTTAAAAGAAGCCTGAGAGAGACTCCACAGCAAAAAGTCCCCTACTATGATTGGGATCTGCACCAGATAGGACAACTACCAACAAATTGATGTTGGACTTCCAGCCTCCAGAACTGTGAGAAGTAAATTTCTGTTGTTTTTTAAGCTACTTAGTTCGTGGCATTTTGTGACAGTAGCCCAAAACAATAAAGACAAATATATTTTTATTCTACATATTTTATTCAGAAGAACAGTCATTAAGTAGGTTACCAAATAAGGGATTTGTTAAGAACTTTTTCTTTCAAAACTCATAATTGGCAGCACTATGTACATTTTTAAGGCTGCTGTCAAATTTGGGGAATGATTTTATGTAGGAATTTTTCAATTTTGGGGACTTTCCTTCACAATACCAAACCTTGACACTTCTTTGTTTATATAAACTCACTAAGTGAGTTTCAATCTATGCACCCCTTGTAGAGGCATACTATGAACGTTATCTTTGTGAATGACAAAAAAAACCTTTCAAAATAAAAATATTTCCTATTTTTAAAGTGTTATAATTTATGTATAGCAAACTGTGTGAAGTTCACTAATTTTAAACATTAATCTAAAATGAATATGTAAATATACAGCAGTTGTCCTATTACACAAATTGAGATGAGGGGCATTCCAAGCATCTCATGTGATTCTCTTGTACTTATTCCCTGTCTAAACTCATTTTCCAGAAGTGATCACTATTGTTGATTCTTCCTCATTGCCTATTCCTACTATAAGATGCCAGGCACTAATTTATATCTGAGCTGTTTCATTTAAAATAATGTTCAGATTGCTTGAACCCAGGAGGCAGAGGTTGCAGTGAGCCGAGATTGTGCCATTGCACTCCAGCCTGGAAACAGAGCAAGACTCCATCTCAAAACAATAAATAAAAATAAAATAAAATAATGTTCAGTTGACTTATGTGCAAGTGGGAGCTAAATAATGTATACACATAGACAGAGACATAGAGTAGGGTCCCTGTGCTGTGCACAACCTAGAGATTTGGAACCCTGCATTCCAGCTGCTCCAGCCATGACTGAAAGAGGCCAATGTAGAGCTCAGGTCCTGGCTTCAGAGTGTTCATGTCTCAGCTTTGGCAGCTTCCATGCGGTGTTGAGCCTGCAAGTACACCGAAGTCAAGAATTGGGGTGTGGGAACCTCTGCCTAGATTTCAGAGGATGTATGGAAACACCTGGATGCCCAGGCAGAAGTCTGCTGCTGGGGCAGGGCTCTCATGGAGAACCTCTGCTAAAGCAGTGTGGAAGGGAAATGTGGGGCCAGAGTCTCCACACAGAGTCCCTACTGGGACACCGCCTAGAAGAGCTGTTAGAAGAGGGCCACTGTCCTCCAGACCCAAAATGGTAGATCGACTTACAGCTTACACCATGCACCTGGAAAAGCTTCAGACACTCAACATCAGTCCATGAGAACAACTAGGAGGGAGACTGTACCCTGCAAAGCTACAGGGACGGAGCTTCCCAAGACCATGGGGACCCACTTCTTGCATCAGTTTGACCCAGATGTGAGACATGAAGTCAAAGGAGATCATTTTGGAGCTTTAAGATTTGATCGCCCTGCTGGATTTCAAACTTGCATGAGGCCTGGAGCTCCTTTGTTTTGGCCAATTTCTACTACTTGGAACAGTTGTATTTACCTAATGCCTGCACCCCCACTGTATCTAGGAAGTAATTAACTTGCTTTTGATTTACAGGCTCATAGGTGGAGGACATTTGCCTTGTCTCAGATGAGATTTTAGACTGTGGACTTTTGAGCTAACGCTGAAATGAGTTAAGACTTTGCGCGACTGTTGGGAAGGCATGATTGGTTTTGAAATGTGAGGACGTGTGATTTGGGAGGGGCTGGGGTAGAATTATATGGTATAGCTCTGTGTCCCCTCCCAAATCTCATCTTGAATTGTAATTTCCACAATTTCCACATGTTGTGCGAGAGATCTGGTGGGAGATAATTAAATCATGGGGCAGGACTTTCCATGCTATTCTCATGGTAGTGAATAAGTCTCATGAGATCTGATGGTTTTAAAAATGGGAGTTCCCTGCACAAGTTCTCTTCTCTTGTCTGCTGCCACATAAAATGTGCCTTTCACCTTTTGTCATGATGGTGAAACCTCCCCAGCCATGTGGAACTGTGAGTCCAATAAACCTTTTTCTTTTGTAAATTGCCCAGTCTCAGGTATGCCTTTATCAGCAGTGTGAAAATGGACTAATACACCTTGGGTGGTTTTTCTTCCTCTGTTTGATTACTTATTTCTGGAATAAGCCAGTAGATCTAGTTCTCTAGTGAAGACCAAATCAGTAACCTCAAAGTAGATTTTTGGATATCCTTCCTATAGTCATATAAGTAGGCTTCATAGATTATAATCCAAGCCTGAGATGATTGTAGGACTAGCTGATGCTTAGATTGCATTCCATGAAAGCCCTAAAGCAAAAAACACCCAGCAACGCTGCTTTCAAATTCCTGATTCATGAAAACCAGAAGGTAGTAAAAGCCTGTAATTTTTCACAATTAACTTTGGGGTAATTTATTATATAAAAATTAATGACTAATATAGTACAAATTTGTTTAGCTTTATTAATTGTATTAGTCCATTCTTGCAGCACTGTAAAGAATTATCTGAGGCTGGGTAATTTATAAAGAAAAGAAGTTTACTTGGCATATGGTTCTGTAGGCTGTATAGGAAGCATAGACCCTTCTGCTTCTGGAGATGCTTCAGGAAAATCACAATTATGGCTGAAGGCAAAGCAGGAGGAGGCATCTTACATGGCAGGAGAAGGGTCAAGAGTGAAGGGAGGGGAGGTGCCACACACTTTTAAATGACAAGTTCTAATGAGAACTCACTTATTATGATGAGAAAAACACCAAGAGGGATATCCAGCCCCATGAGCCAATCACCATCCACCAGGCCCACCTCCAACACTGGGGTTTACAATTCAACATGAGATTTGGGAAGGGATACAGATCCAAACCATGTAATTCTGCCCCTGATCCCACCAAATCTTATGTTCTTCTCACCTTGCAAAATAAAATTATGCCTTACCCACATTCTCCAAAGTCATAACTTATTACAGCATTAACTCAAAAGTCCAAAGTATCATTTAAGACAAGTCTAGTCCCTTCTGCCTAAGAGTCTGTAAAATCAAGAACAAGTTTGTTACTCCCAAGATACAATGGAGGTATAGGCATGTGGGTAAATACTACTATTCTGAAAGAGATAAACCAACAGAAAGGGGCTACAGACTACATGAGTTTGAAACCAAGCAGGATAGTCATTAAATCTTAAATATACAAAATAATCTCTTTTGACTCCATGCCTTATATCAGGACACGCTGGTGCAAGGGATAGGCTCCCAAGGCCTTGGGAAGCTCTGCCCCCTGTGGCTTTACAGGGGTCAGCCCCCATGGCTGCTCTCCTGGGCTGGTGTTGAGTGCTTGCAGCTTTTCCAGGCACTTGGTGCAAGCTGTCAGTGGTTCTACCATTCGTGGGCACCCCAAGAGGCAGTGCCCAAGTTGGGGGTTCCAACCCCACATTTCCCTTCCACACTGCTCTAGTAGAGGTTCTCTGCTCTACTAGAAGGGCAGAGGTAGTCTCTGCCCCTCCAGCAGGCTTCCGCTTGGACATGAAGGCTTTTCCATAAATCTTCTGAAATCTGGGAAGAGGCTCCCAAACCTCAACTCTTGCATTCTGTGTACCGCAGACTTAACACCACATGGTTGCCACCAAGGCTTATGGCTAGCACCCTCTAAGGCAGTGGCTTAAGCTTTACCTTGGCCCTTGGAGCCATGGCTGGAAGTGGAGCAGATGGGATGCAGAGAGCAGTGTCCCAAAGCTGCACAGAACAGCAGGGCTGGCCTGGCCCAGAATATCATTCTTCCCTCCCAAGCCTCTGGGCCTGTGATTGAAGGGGTTACCACAGAAGTCTCTGAGATAACTTCAGGCCTCCTATTGTCTTGGCTATTAATATTTGGCTCTGCTTTACTTATGCAAATTTCTGCAGCTGGCCTGAATTTCTTCCCAGAAAATGTGTTTTTCTTTTCTACCACATGGCTGGGCTACAAATTTTTCTAACTTTTATGCTCTGCTTTCCCTTTGAATGTAAGATGAGTTTTATAATTTATTTGCTCACACACATGAGCATAGTGTGTTAGAAGCAGCCAGGCCACATCTTTATGCATGATTGCTTAGAAATTCCTTTGCTGATGATTTAGATATTCTAAATTATCACTCTCAAATTCAAAGTTCCACAAATCTCTAGGGCAAGGGCAGAATGCTCCCAAGTCATATAAGAAAAAGTGACTTTTGTTTCAGTTCCCAATCTTTTCCTCATTTCTATCTGAGACCTCACCAGACTGACCATCTCTATCTATATCACTATCAGCATTTTGGTCACAACAATTTAACAAGTCTTTCAGAAGTTCCAAACTTTCCCTCATTTTTCTGTCTTCTTCTGATCCCTCCATAATCTTCCAACTTCTGCCTATTACCCAGTCCTAAACTTGCTTCCACATTTTCAGGTATGTTTACAGCAACACTCAACTCTTAGGTACCAATTATTTTGTATTAGTCTATTTTCACACTGCTATAAAAATACATGAGACTGGGTAATTTATACAGAAAGAGGTTTATTTCTCACAGCTCTGCAGACTGTACAGAAAGCATAGCAGCTTCTGCTTCTGAAGAGGGCTCAGGAAACTTACAATCATCCTGAATGTAAAGGAGAAGCTGGCATCTTATATGGCAGGGGCAGGATCAATGGAAGGAGGAGGTGCTACACATTTTTAAATAACCAGTCCTCATGAGAACTTACTCACTATCATGAGAACAGCACCAAGGGATATATCTACCCTCATGAGCCAATCATCTCCCACCATGCCCCACCTCCAACTTGGAGGACTACAATTGGACATGAGATTTGGATGGGGACACAGATCCAAATCATAACAGTAATCATTGAAAATAAATGTGTAAAATATTTGCATTTAAACATTTGTTGAATGTTGCAAAAATTCAAACTAGTTCCTCAGTTTAAATTATATACATATGTATATATAATTTAAATAAATATACATTCCTAAGGAATATATGCATTCCTTGGTTAAACTAGTTCCTCACTTTAAATTTTATATATTTGTAAAATTATATGTGTGTGTGCGTGTGTATACATATATATACATTAAGTATATAGATACTTAATATATATATGTATATACACGTACACACACATATAATTTTAGATATATACATACACACACACACACACATACACACACATATATATGTAATGTATTTCCTGCTAAAGAACTTTCCAAATTTTCTATTTTCTTTGTCTCAATATTCTTTCCACAGATATTTGCTTTTGACATCATTTTTAAGGTCATGCTTAATAAAGTGTTGTGATGACAGAGCAGACAATATAACTGGACTTTCACTGTTCAAGTCAAGAGAAATTTGAGAATGAAAAAATAATGGAAATAACGTATTATAAAGTATATGTGTGTAGAGAGAAGGAAGGAAGGAAGGAAGGGAGGAAGGGAGGGAGAGAGGGAGAGAGGGAGGGAGGGAAGGAGGGAGGAAGGGAAGGAAGGGAAGGAAGGAAGGAAGGAAGGAAGGCAGGAAGGAAGTTGGTTTTCTTTATAGTGATATGTCAACCAATAAATGCAGAAGAAATGGTGACAATAGAAGAGTAATAACAGTTAGAGATGGATACTTAAACTAGTGGTAGAAATTGGATCCAAATTAGGATACTTACATCATTTAAATGTACTTTTCCACAAATCCCTTGTCCTTCACACATGGTAGTAATAGTAATCTTAAAATGAAAAAACTGACTAACATCACTTTATTCAAGACATCAAAGTTAACAACAGAAATGGACCAAACCCCTACACCATGTGTCTTTTTATATGTTGCACCGAGAAGGACCGGGTACAAGTATCTGATATTCATAATCTGTCAATATGCACAATCTGAATCTCATCATTGGGAAATACCAAACTCAAACTAAGAGACATTCTACAAAAAAAAAAACTGACCTGTACGCTTCAAAATTGTGACTTTCATATAAGACAAGAAAGTCAAAAGACTATTCTAGAGAAAAAGTGATCAAACAGATATGAAAAAACCCCAAATACATGATTCTTGATTGGCTCCTTGGCTGTGAAAAACATGTCCATAAAGAACATTTTTAGGAAAATTAGTAAAATTTTACTATAAAGTATGGATTTAAAATGTGCTATATCAAAATTAAATGTCTTGATTTTGATATTTGTTTCATAGTTATATGAGTATGGCCTTATTATTAGAAAAAGCACCCTTTACTATTTTGTGGACAAAATGGCAATCATATATACAGTTCACTCTGACATTGTTCCAATCTATGTACATTGGGTTAATTGTGAATTTTAAAAGTTCACTTTGGACTCAACTCCCCAAATTTTGCTTTCATTCATTTGACTCACATTCCACCTTCACATTGTATCTTATCTCTTTGTGGATAATTTTCTGATCACTCAATGCCCCTAGTATATATGCTAAGAAAAATTTTTTCATTATAAAGTGATTGATATGCCATAGAGGTAAATCAAAAACTGTATATGTATTGAAGCCAAACATATGGCAACCACCTGAAAAATTGGTCAAGAAAATAATCACTAGTTTGACTACTGCTATAATAACTTTAAATCTATTAGTACTACCTTCTGGCCTATAAAAATAATGAAGGTTGGGGAAACTCTACAGTAAATATTTTGATGGTTTCTCATACAAGTTTATAACCCTCTTCTGTTTAAAACTTCAAAGAAACTAGGACTTTGTGATGTTTTCAATATTTTATCAGTTGTAAATGAAATTCAGCTTTTCTATTGAAATTGCTAAGAAGCTAGACTACAGATCTTTGAAAGTGGTATTTATTAAGTACTTTAAGTATTATGCAATTCTAAAGGTTTGACTTAAAAGTATAACATAAAAAGTGAGAGTTAAAAGATAGACTCAGTGGAAATCAGAATTTTCATTGTCAAACTGTTATGGAAAATGCATAATAAGGAAAAAAATAAATGTTTACTAAATATCATGTTGATTTGCTTATTAAGACATATGCTATAAGGTATGGTATAACATTTACTTAACAAATATGTTAATTAATCACCACCTAGATAATAAGCAATGAGCTGCAATGCTGATAGTCTTGGATAATCATAATTCCATATTCAAACAGCTCAAAAACAACACACAGTTGAATGGGGAGGAAAAAAGTATGCTAAGTAGAGGATTCAGTGAGAGCACACTACTTAGAAGTATGCCAGCTGAGGAAAATGGAACGAACTGACAAGGCACTAACTGACCTGGCATACATGGGGGCTTTCTAAGTAGTTCATCCGGGCCAAAAACAAAATTGTACTGCGAGCGCTAAGGAAGATGAGGTGCTTTATCCTTGTCCTTAAAGTTAGCTCCACTTTCTATCATAAAATTCCAAATTTTAAGATAAATAGGCAAATTGGAAAATACGTACAGAGCATCATTCCTTTATTTTCATAAAAGTGTTACTACATTAGGAGACAGAAAATAAACCACATTTCTCTTCATCACATATATCATGCAATTTTTCATACCTTTCAAGTTTGGCAAAATATAAAATGTGGTTCTCTAAGTGTTTTCTTTCTTAATTTTAAAACCAAGACTTTTTTTTTTCACAGAAATTAAATCCTTATGCTCCTCATTCTTTTCCACTTAACACATCAAAAAGTGGCTCTACATAAGATATTTGACATTCAGCATAAATTTTATTCTTTATTCTTCTTAAACATAGAACGTTATATTTTGCCAGTGGTAAAAAATCAAAATATTCAACTTCAGGTTGAATTCATAAAGTAGTATATTCTTGTGTGTTTGCATGTGGATGCTACTTCTGGGAAAACAGATGTCTACTCTGTTCTAAAAGCTACTGACATGATAACAAGTGAATTGAAGAGGAAAAAAGGAAATAACATACATACGTTCTGCATAAACAAAACAGCCATCCTTGTAAAAAAGTCAAGATAATAATGAGTTCACAGGACACATAAATAATAGATTGATTCCATAATTCTATTCTTTCCTGTATTTAAGTTACATTCATTGGTGTTAAATACTTTATAAATCAAGCTTTCAGGAAAAATAGCATCTAATATTATGAGAAACAATGCCATTTCAATATATATTGCCTGTTTCTTAATTTCGAAATCATCTTGAGAAGAACAATTATTTACGTTATACAGATGAGATATTTAAGGCATTGAAATGTTAAATGCCTTTCTGAGTTGCACACCTGTAATTAATTAAGACAGGATTCATACCCAGATCCACTGGTTTCTAAAGTATAGGATATTTTTTCCTTATGCTTTCTCACTCTCATTGGCTTGTGCAACCCTATTATCTTCTAATTAACTTAAAGGAATAAATTGTTTTGGTCTGCCTCAATATCATTCTAATCTTCATCTACTTATATTAAAAACATATAAAGGACCACCTATTGGTAAAATTTTAGGCCTCTTTATCTAATTTTAGTAAGTTTGTGATAGCATCAAACAGGGTTCAATTTACAAAATAATATTTGAAGTCCTGGCATTCACATTTAAACATTTTTTTTCTTTTCCAAAATTTAATGTCTGAAAGTTCAAAAAATCCATCATTACATTATTAACAACACATTTAAGGTTATGAATACTAAGTAGACTTTACAGATAAAAAAAGAAAGGAGTTCACTTGATAAACTCTTTGTCTAGAAGTTTCCATACAAAGTATATAAAAGGTGTTTTCTCCATGAAATTATTATTAAAATGTTACATGTTCGACATAGAGCTCCTCCTGGTATAAGAACTTAGGTCATAAAAGCTACTTTTGACTTTTGCTGAAGTAACTTAAAGATATTTATGTTCATTAATTAGGAAATATTAAGCAAACTGTTCCTTATGAAACTTAACATTTATTTGAATAAATATGCATTTAATTGTTGTGCCATTTTGCCAAAAGAAGATGAATGCTTTCCAAAGATAAGATATTAGCCTTATTCTATATTGGAAAATCAGAAAGTGACCTTAAGGCTCAGCTGACCAGATATTTCACTGGTAATAGTAAGACATATAACTGATGTGCAGGATGTACCAAGAGTATATGACAGAGCTTAAAACTGAAAGAAAACTGGGCTTGGAGTAATAATGTAGGGTAAACAAATAGATGCATAAAAAGGATGAAGCAGACAGTATTTGACACATCAATTTGACCCAAAAGTTAGTAACTGCTGCTGGACTAGAACACTTTTCTTTGTTTATGAATAATACATTGTATAAAATTTACAGAGATGCAGTCTTCAGTTCAAGTTTGAAAGACAGTTTAAGGAAATAGAACTAGCCCAAAAACAAAACAGGTACATGTGTTCCCCCTCCCAGAAAAGCTGTATTTTTTATTACCCTCATATCCCCATCACAGCATCAACTGCAATGTATATTAATGTTTGTTGTTCCAAATCTTGTTAAGAAGTCTGCACTCTTCCAATGAATTACCCTGGTTTATTCAACATTGTATCCTGGTATAATTCAAGTCTCAAAGAAGGTCATGAACATAAAAATATTTCATTTTATTAATAATTAATCATGTTAATTATTATTATAATCAAAAATTATAACAATTTAATAAAGTATATTCATTCCTACTTCCTTCTGCCTATCATACATTGTGAGATTAATTTCAATAGTATCTGTCTGAGAGGCAAGTGAATTTTTTGCCTGTGAATGGGATGCTAGGTTAGATGGACAGGACATATTCTGGAATGTCAGAACAAAGACTTTCGAAATTCAACTTTTATAAAAGCAATAAGAAAACTCACAAAAATATCAAAATTAACATTTTCAAGAATCTAAAACTTAACAAGATGCTTGAAATAAACTAAGGAACATTTATTCAAGGAAACATGGTAAGTCTCAGTTACAACAGCAAGATTTGTGTCATTTTAACTTGACCAAATCCACCCTGCTTTCCCCAGGTCTACAGTAACCCAGAAAACCAAAGACCAGGCAAATGCAGTACATGTATAAACCAATGGCCTAAAAGATGTTAAAGGAAGAAGAAAGGGAACTGAGCTCCCCAAAAGCCTCAGCCTGAGAGAACTGTCACAATTTGACCTCTTGGAAAGTTCTCTGAAAAGCTCCATCTTCAGAACTTGTTTTTATTTGAATCACAGCTCACTCTGTCTGAAGAGCATTATTATGGCATCTGTGAAAATTGTCCATGGAAAATTTTAACATCACAGCTGCTTAAGGCAGCAATATCAGTTTGGGCTAACAGGAGGAAGATGAAAAAACTTGAAAGGAGAAACTAAGGAATGTAGTGTCCAGAAGGGAAATTCAAAAACTCTCAGACACTTTTGGGAATAGAAAAGCAAGTTTATGCTGCTGGAAACACACAGGAAATATCTAGAGAGACCTAATATCTTACTTATGGCTGATCTTGAGGCTATATTCCACCAAGAAGTGAAGGCTAAGACAGAGTTGTAAATTTCCTGCTGGAACTTTGAAAACATGAAACATGACGTGCACAAGACCTACTGGCAAAATCTGGCAGACATTAATTCAAGATATTCAAGTAAATCTCTATTCAATTTTTAGCCAATCAAGCAGAGATTTTTTTGAATGTATACCAAAGTATATGTATAGTGATGAGGACTATAGACTTTACAGAATTGGTTCAGAAAAGTCACTAATCAAACAACAATGTCAAAAAGTACAGACAATAAATCCAGAGGTCTTCTTTCCAAAGTTGTTACATCATTTAAAATGTCAATTAGATGAAGCAGGATATTTCCCTGACCCCTTCACAGGACTCAAGACTAAAGTGCCTCATTCACTTTGCCCACTGCTCTCACCTTCTCATAGGAGAGAGTGCATGAGCAAATGAAGTTGGTACTGGAGTACCTGAGTGCCAGAACCACCCAGTGGCTTTGGTTCCAGCAGGAGCAAACTCCACTCACTCAGACCCACTGTGTCCCACCCCTTGTGGGAGGGAGTGTGAAGGTGAGTGGATATTGGAGACAGGGTGAGCACTTTTGGGTGCTAGGAGGACCAAACTCCCTGTGGCAGCATCTGGGGGCAGGAATTATGAACTCTGAAATACCAGAGGGCACGTTACAGTGCTCTCTTAGCTCTACCATCTGCAGACAGCTGAAGTGTCAACAGCTCAGTGAGCCCTCCCTCTGCCTTTTCATATGCAGTGGCTATCCTCCACCAGTGAGGGCAAAGGGCCAGTGTGACAGCCTTTTGTATCCACATTCATGGCTACTGAGCTCTTGACTGGCATCCAGGAAAAATGAAGTTGCACAAGTGGATTGAAGAATGGTAAATGTGGGAGATTTTATTACTGATGAAAGTGGCTCTTAATGGGAAGGGGAGTTATAAAGGGGATGGAGCAGGTAGGTAATCTTCCCCTGAAATCCATACATCTCTAGTCAGTTTCTTCTCTGAAGTTACACCATCAAGCTGTCCCTCTTACATTAAGCTACTTCTCTCTGACATCCAACCCTAGTCCCAGAAGTCCAGCTGCTTCTCATCTCTACCAGCTGAGTCTGGGGTCTTTGTAGGCACAAGATGGGGGATGCGGTGGGCCATTAGGAAAACATAACATTCAGGTGGAAAAAAGAGGAATAAAAGTTCTCACTTTGGGCCATGGTTTCAGGCTTTTTGACTTGAGGGTGAGGTTTTGTCAGGGACCTGTTCTTTTCTGCCTAGAATTTATTTGCCCTCTGTCCCTATCAAAAGATTCAGAGAAATAAGAAAGTATAGCCCAATCACAGGAGGAAATGCTATCAATGGAACCATCCCTGAGGAAGTCCAAATATTGAGTTCACCAGAAAAACACTTTGAATCAGCTACACTAAACATGTTTAAAAATTAAAGAAAGCCATATTTAAAAAGCCAAAAGAAAAATGGGAGTGATGTCTCACTGAATACAGAACATCAATAAGGAGACAGAACTTATCTTCAAAAAGAGTAAGTTATAAATTCTGAAGCCAATAATACAACTAAACAATAAAAATACACTCTTTAGGCTTACTAGCAGATTTGTTTGAACTGGCTGAAGAAAGAATTAGTGACCTCGAAGACAGTTTAATTAAGATTATCTGGTGTGAGGTACAGAACAAAAAAAAGAATAAAGAAAAATGAACTATCAAGCAAGAATTCTATATCCAGCAAAATCCTTTCAAAAAACAAAGAAAAGATTTGTAGCTATTGGTCCACCATGTCAGAAGCTTGGAAATTACCCACCCCCAACATCGTAACAAGTAAAAATCTGAACAGACTGTAAACTCAGATATTACTCTTAAATCTGCCTGAGATTTAAGAGGAGAAGTAAGGTCACAGGGCAAATTGCTACCTCAAAATTAGATAGATAGGCAAATACAGAGAATCAACAAGCTATTGGCATAGTAATCCATGAGCAGAAACCCCCATGGGAACCACTGCTGAAGTCTCTTTATCAAGAGATAAAAACTGGAGGGGACTCAGTCATCAGGAGACCCTTCCCCAAACTTTTGTGAGTTTTACCTCCTGGAGCTCTTCTAGGGTATCACAGTGAATATCAGAGAAAAGGCTCCCTTTGTGTTTTAGACAAGAGAAGAAAAAGAAAAAGGAATCATTTTGACATAAGCTAAAGCATTCTGTTCTTCCTGACAAAGCATGCCCTCAGTAGAAACTATTTAACCACAAACCAGAGCCTAACCTGCTGGAGTTTTATTGGAACCTAATGTCCTATGGGAAGGACAATATTCCATTTTGATCAGCTCTAGACTTCTACATGAAGGAATGGAAATACCCAACTCCAATCCATTCTAGCCACCCTGTCCCATCTATGGTTGAGGGGGTTACTGAAAAAGATGTATAAATTTTGTATTCAGAGGAACAGGCAGCAACAAAAACTAAGACTTTACCATGGGACTATAGTGTGTTCGTCCTCTTCTTAGACATTATCATATTACTAAAGGCCTATTTATGACAGTACCTTTTAATCAGTACATCATGTCTAGTCATGAAGAAAAAAAAATGCAGACATACCAAAATGCAAAAGTCACACTTATAAGAGATAGTGCAAAAATCAAAACCAGACTCAGATATGTCATAGATGTTGGAACCATCAAACTGTTAATTTAAAACAATTGTGATCACTTTCCAAAGGGCTCTAGGGAGTAAATTAGATAGTATGCCAGAATAGATTAACTATATACACAGAGAAATAAAAATTCTAAGAAGGAAGCAATAAATTTTGAAGGTCAAGAACATTAACAGAAATGAATGCCTTTGATGGGCTTATTAGTTGACTGTATACATGTGAGGACAGTGTCTCTGACATTGAGTATAACTCAATTGAAACTGCCAAAACTGAAGAGGAAAGAGAAAAAACAAAAGACTAATAGAACAGAACAGAATATCCAAAAACTGTGGAACAACCACCGAAAGTGAAATGTACTTATAATAGAATACCAGAAGCAGAAGAAAGAGAGTGAGGAATAGATGCAATATGTAGAGCATTAATAACTGGAATTTTTCCAAATTAATATCTGAAAGTTAGCTACATATCCAGGAAGTTCAGAGAACACAAAGCAAGATAAGTCTAAAAACAAACAAACATAAAAACACCTAGGCTAATCATATTCAAACTACAGAAAGTCAATTTTTTCAATCCTAAAAAAAGCAAGAGGGTGGATAGTGGGAAACTTCTTGCATATAGAAGAGAAAAGATAAAAATTACATCTGACATGTCTTAGAAATCATGGAATGAAGAAGATAATGGAGTAAAATATTTTAAAAGTTCAGAGACAAAATCCACTATCCTAGAATTAATTCTCTACCCTGCAAAATTGGCCTTCAATAGTAAAGAACATATAAAGACTTAGACAACAAAAATTACAGAAATTTGTTCCCAGTAGACGTGATTTGCAAAGAAGTTTGTTAGACAGAAAGAATATGATATAGTTCAGAAAGTTGGGTCTACAGAAAAAAGGGTATTGGAAAAGAAATAAGTGGATGAAATATACAATTTTTAATTTTCTAATCTTAATTGCTCTAACATAAGAATTTGTAAAAAATCATAATAGCAACATGCATCTCCCAAGCATAGGATATTCAGAGTATGACCTGTAGTTTCACTATTAAATTTTCTGATTTTAATAAATAAAGTTTTTATGAAAGAGAGTATCTTGGTTCATTTAGACTGCTATAACAAAATATCATAGACTGGGTGTCTTATAAGTAACAAACATTTGTTTCCCATGGTATTGAAACCTGAAGTTCAGGATCAAGTCACTAGCAGATTCTATGTCTAGTAAAGGTCCACTTTATGATTCATAGATGATGCCTTCTTATTGTGTTCTCATATGGCAGAAGGATCTAGTGAGATCCCTACACTTTCTCTCATAAATACTCTGGTCCCATTCATGAAGGCTCCCATCTGCATGACCTAATTACCTCTTGAAAATCTCACTTCCAAATATCATCATTTTGGGTATTAGATTAAACATACAAATTTGAGAGACACAAATATACAGTCTAGCCGAGTGTCCTAATTTCAGAAAATATTCACTTAACTATCAAAGAGTAATGGGGCACAAATTCTCCAACTTACTTTCAGCTGTTTAGCGGACATGCACACACACACACAAACATACACTTTACAAAATGCATTTTTAAACTATCAAAATCTGTCAAATTATATTATACCCCTTCATATATAATGTAAATCTTAACAGTATACATTGACATCCCTGTTTTAACCTTTGTACTCATGTTTTTATGCATTTTCCTTCTGCATATCTTATAAACTGCTCAATTCATCAACTCGATTATTGCTTTACACAATCAATTTTAATGGTATTAAAATTCAAAAGAAAATATTTTATATGCACCAACACACTTACTATCTTGGTGATCTTTTATCTGTGCAGATATGAATTTCCATTATGCAGTATCTTCTCTCAGCCTGAAGAATTTCCTTCCACATTTCCTGAAGTGTAGGTCAGCTAGTGATAGCATCCCTTGATTTTTCTTTTCTGAAAATTCTTTCATAATCACTTATAAATTACATTTTTGTTGGATATAAAAATATAGGTTGATATGCATTGTTTTAAGTTCATTAAATAAGTCTCTGGTTTCTTTATTCCAGTGATAAGTTAACCATAATTGCTATTGATATTGTCCAATGTAATACCTCTCATATCTGGCTATTTTTAAGATTTTTTTCTTAATCACTGGTTTTCAGCAATTTGATTATACTGTGCCTTAATGTAGTGTTTTTTTGTTTATGCTGCTTGAAATTTACTGAGCTTCTTGGATCTCTGAGTATTCAGTTTTCCTCAAATTTGGAAATACATTCAGCCTTTGTTTTTTAAACAATTATTTCATGCTTCCCCCACCCCACATTTTACCCTGGGACTTGAATTTCATGTACATTTAACTATTTGGTGTTTTTTCACAGTGGTAGATTCTATTCAGTATCTTCCTCTTTTTTTTCTTTCTCATTCTCTCTCTAAAAAATTTCTAATTATTTGTCTCCATGTTTACTAATCTCCTGAGTAGTGTTTTATTTACTTTTAATCCTATTTGATGAGTTTTTCAAAAAAACTATTTTATTTTCAGCTTTAGAAGTTATATTTCCTCTATTTTATAGCTTCAAATTATCATTTTGCTATATATTTTCCATTGAATCATTAAGTATATTTATGATAACTATTTGAAGCACTGTCCTTTATATTTTCATTTACTCTGTCATTTCTAGTTCTATTTCTACAGCTGATTCTTTTCCCAGTTATGATTCACACATTCTTGATTCTTTTCTGTTATAGTGCTTGTTGATTGAATGCCAGACACTGTGCTTGTTTTGTTTTTGAATATGAATGTTATGCTGTTCCTTTAAATCATATTAAAAGTTGTTTTTGATACTTGTTACTTGCAAATCAGCTTGCTTTTTATAAAGTTTGATTTTTTAAACTTTATTAAGATGCCATCAATGATAGACTGGACAGGAAAAATGTGGCACATATACACCATGGAATATTATGCAGCCATTAAAAACGAGGAGTTCGCGTCCTTTGTAGGGACATGGATGAACCTGGAAACCATCATTCTCAGCAAACTGACACAAGAACACAAAATCAAACACCACATGTTCTCACTCATAGGCGGGTGTTGAACAAGGAGAACACATGGACACAGGGAGGGGAGCACTATACATGGGGGTCTGTTGTGGGGGAGTGGGGGGGGACAGCGGGGGGGTGGGGAATTGGGGAGGGATAGCATGGGGAGAAATGCCAGATATGGGTGAAGGGGAGGAAGGCAGCAAATCACACTGCCACGTATGCACCTAAGCAACAACCTTGCATGTTTTTCACATGTACCCCAAAACCTAAAATGCAATAAATAAATAAATAAATAAAAAAAAAAAAAAAAAAAAAAAAAAAAAAGATGCTTCTAGCATAGCTTTTACTCTAGTGATACTTAAGAGTTACCACTAGGGGTGACATTATGGGATCTTTACTGAATTCCCTGGGTGCTTACTGACTTCTCTCTATTATGGTTAGTTAGAATTCAAATGATTTCCAGCACAGCATATTCTATGGATCTTTAGCTAATAAATCTGATATTGTTTGGCTGTGTCCCCACCCAAATCTCATCTTGAATTGTAACTCTCACAATTCCCATGTGTCATAGGAGGAACACTATGGGAGGTGATTTATTAGGGGGCAAGTCTTTCCTGTTCTTGTGATAGTGAATGAGTCTCATGAGATCTGATGGCTTTAAAAACAGGAGTTTCCCTGTAAAAGCTCTCTCTTTGCCTGCTGCCATCCATGTATGATGTGACTTGCTCCTCCTTGCCTTCCACCATGATTATGAGGCCTCCCCAGTCATGTTGAACTGTAAGTCCATTAAAACTCCTTCTTTTGTAAATTGCCCAGTCTCAGGTATGTCTTTATCAGCAGTGTGAGAACAGACAAATTCCTTGGTAGGTGTATAGTTTTGCTCAGGCTTGTGGAGTTTCTCTATGAATGCATACTTTAGTATTAAGCCAGAGACTCAGAGGCCATGTAAGATTTCTGAAATTTTTCTCTGAATAGTTTCTTCATCTCCAGTACTTAGTCCTACAAATTCCAATGCTGTTGGCTTCCCTGAACACTCTTTCCTCAACTCAGTGAAACTTCTTTTCACTATCTGCATGATTTCGCCCTCCATGAACAGCAGTATGAAAAGTACCCTCAGAAAAAAAGAAAACTAATGTATTTATTTCCCTCTGTTGTCGAATAGGTTTTAATATAACTTGTTCAGTTTTCTTGTGCTTTATGGTGAGAAGAGAATATCTAGTTCTGATTACTTCAACATAATGGCAAATAGAAGCTATTATGTTGATTAATGCAAAATAAAATAATATGTACCTGTTTAGTCAATATGGCACTCTGAACATGAATACTGATATGGTTAGGTTTCATGTCTCCACCCAAATCTCATCTTAAATTGAAATCCCCAGGTAATGAGGGAGAGATATGGTGGGACATGATTGGAACATGGGGGTGGTTTCCTCTGTGCTCTTCTCATGACAGTGAGTGAGATCTCATGAGATTTAATGATTTTATATGGCAGTTTTCCCTACTCTCTCTTGTGCATACTATCCTGCTGACTTGTGAAGAAGATGCCTGTTTGACTTCTCCATGATTGTAAATTTCCTGATGTCTCCCCAGCCATGTAGAACTGTGAGTCAATTAAACCTCTTTCTTTTACAAATTACCCCATCTTAGGTATTTATTTATAGCAGTGTGAGAATGAACTAATACAGGAAATCTGTACTGCAGAGAGTGAGGTACTGCTATAAAGATACCCCAAAATGTGGAAGCAACTTTGGAATTGAGTAATAAGCAAATGTTGGAACAGACTGGAGGGCTTTCTGCTCTTTTCTGAGCAGAAAAAGAAAGGATAATGTGGGAAAGTTTAGAATTTCTTAGAGACTTGTTGAATGGTTTTGATCAAACTGCTGATATTGTTATGGACAATGAAGTCCAGACTGAGATGTCTCAGATGGAGATGAGGAACTTCGTGGCAACTGGAATAAAGGTGATTCTTACTATGTTTTGGCAAAGTCTGGTGGCATTTTGCTTCTGTTCTGGCAATCTCTGGAACTTTGATTGTGAGAGAAATGATTTGAAATTGGAACTTATGTTTAAAAGGGAACCAGAAGATAAATGTGTTTAAAAAATTGTAGCCTGGCAATGTGGTAGAGAAGAAAAACCTATTTTCTGGTGAGAAATTCAAGCCAGCTTCAGAAATTTGTAGAAGAAACAAGGAGTCAAATGTTAATAACCAAGATAATGGGGAAAATGTCTCTAGGGCATGTCAGAGACCTTTGTGGCAGCCCCTCCTATCACACACCTGTAAGTCTAGGAGGAAAAAATGGTTTCCTGGGCCAGGTCCATGGCCCCTCTGCTGTGTGCAGCTTTGGGACTTGGTGCCCTTCATACCAGTGACTCCAACCACGGCTAAAAGAGGCCAAGGTATAGCTTGGACTGTTGCTTCAGAGGGTGCAAGCCCCAAGCCTTGGCAACTTCCACATGGTGTTAGGCCTGTAGGTGTGCAGAAGATAAGAACTGAAATTTGGGAACCTCTACCTAGGTATCAGAGGATGTATGGAAAAGCTTGAATGTCCAGGCAGAGATGTGCTGCAGGAGCAGAGTCCTCAAAATGCTAGGGCAGTGTAGGAGGGAAATGTGGGTTTCGAGTCCCCGCAGGGTCCTCACTGGGGCACTGCCTAATGGAGCTGTGAGAAGTGGGCCACCATCCTCTAGATCCCAGAATAGTAGATCCACTGATAGCTTACACAGAGTGCCTGGAAAAGTTGCAGACACTCAATACCAGACATGAAGGCAGCCAGGGCTGAAGGCTGTACCCTGCAAAGCCTGTGAAGGATCTACTCAAGACTACTGGAGCCTACCTCTCTTGCATCAGCTTGCCCTGGATGTGATACATGGAGTCAAAAAATATTATTTTGGAACTTTAAGATTTAATGACAGTCCACTGGATTTTGGACATGCATGGGACCTGTAGTCCCCTTGTTTTGGCCAATTGCTCCCATTTGAAATGAGAGCTTTTATCCAATGCCTGTATGCCTATTATATCTTGGAAGAAACTAACTTGTTCTTGATTTTACAGGCTCCTATGCAGGAGGAATTTGCTTTGTCTCAAGTAAGATTTTGGACTTGAACTTAATGCTGAAATGAGGTAAGACTTTGGGAGACTGTTTGGAAGGCATGGTTGCTTTTGAAATGTGAGGACATGAGATTTGGGAGGGGCCAAGGGCAGAATGATAGGGTTATGCTTTGTGTCTCTACCCAAATCTCATCTCGAATTGTAATTCCCCAGTGTTGAAGAAGAGATCTGGTAGGAGGTTATTGGATCATGAGGGTGGTTTCTTGCAAGATGTGATGGTTTTAGAAGGCAGTATTCTCTGCTCTCTTTTGCACGTGCTGTCTCTCCTGTCACCTTGTGAAGAAAGTGCCTGCTTCCCCTTCCACCAAGATCATAAGTTTCCTGATGTCTCCTCAGCCATGCAGAAGTGTGACTAAGTTAAATTTCTTACCTTCATAAATTACCCAGACCAGGGCATTTCTTTATAGTAGTGTAAAAATGGACTAATACAAATACTAAGGCATTTCATATGTAGAAAATGACTCTAAACATTTTCTGCAGTATGACTAAATTTTTGTTGCCTACTATTTGGCCTCTGTTTAATACTTCAAGCTCGATATACTGTTTAGTGTGTTTGAAATAAGCTCCTTTTTAAAGCATCTTCAAATTTTGGTTAATGTCACATTTATTTGTAGACATAGAACATGTTTTCAAAATAGAAGCTGATTTATATTTGTTTATAAGATAACTTTTAAAATAAAAAGCATTTTGATTCTAATATAAAATAAAGTGTAGGATTACTGGCTAGGAATAAGATAAGAAGTTCTGAAGATTATCTGTTTTCTGGATTGCCACAGTGAATATGCGGATTGTATTAATGTTCATGGTGTTTCCCAGCTTCATGTTTGTCATGACTGGCTATAGAATTCTTGGATCTATAACAATGTAACAAATTTTATTTCCTGTCGTTTAAATTAATTTAGAAAAGTGAACCTGTATTGAGCCTTTCAGTTAAAGGATGCCAGGGAGGTTAGGTCTTTCAAGTTTTCAAATGCAATCCCAATCACTGTAATTCTTATTTTTCTTCTAGCTCAGTTTTGCTTTTCCTGATATGTTGAAAGTTTATTATCTCTGCAAGTTTTAAGTTGTTATCAAAACGATCTCTTTCCTTTCATTGTACATGAATTGTGGTGTTACATATATACTATATTTTAGGCTTTATCAACTTAACTGAAACTATAGGTCCCTGAAGTTTTGAGCCCATGTACCTAGATATGTTCTGCATTCTTTCACAGTATAAAGTAAAGATCAGTTTAAATTTCTACTTTTAAAAAATTTTACCAATGTCAATGTTAACTGTATAAAAGACTAACTGTATAATTTAACTATATAAGAATCCTAATTGCGGAGAGAGATCCAAGATGGCTGATCACTAGCAGCTCGGGCTCGTAGGTCCCAGTGAAAGCGCAGAGAACGAGAGGACACCACACTTTCAGACGAATATTTGTTGCTCATGGACCAGGAGATTCCCAGCAGAGGAGCCCCACGTGTCGCCAGGGCGACTTTTGCGGCCAGCGCGGCAGTTTTGCTGGTGCCTTAGCGCACCAGTTTTTGGTGCAGAGTCTGGAGATTCCCGGGCAGAAAAGCATCATCAATCTTAACACCGCTGTTTTGGCCGGCACAGTGGATTGCTCAGATTTCGGCGCTGGGAATCAAAAAGTTGGACGTCTGCTCAGAGACCTAGTTAGAAAGTCGGTAATTACAAAGACAACAGACGGATAAATATGTAATGAAGGGAAGAAATCAGCGTAAAAAGGCAGAGAATACTCAAAATCAGAATGCCTCTCCCTCTACAGGGGATCGCAGTTCCTCATCAGTAACGGAATAAGGCTTAATAGATTACGAGTGTGTTACAATAACAGAAGCAGGTTTCAAAATGTGAGTGATAAGACACTTCTGTGAATTAAAAGAACTTGTTCTAACCCAATGCAAAGAAACTAAGAACCTTGAAAAAAGGTTTGATGAAATGTTAACGAGAATGGACAATTTAGAGAGGAATATAGGTGAATTGATGGAGCTGAAAAACACAACACGAGAACTTCACGAAGTATGCACAAGTTTAAACAGTCGAATTGATCAAGTAGAAGAAAGGATATCAGAAGTCGAGAACCAGCTCAGTGAAATGAAATGAGAAGACAGGATTGGAGAAAAAAGGATGAAAAGGAATGAGCAAAGTCAAAAGGAAATATGGGACTATGTGAAAAGACCTAATTTACGTTTGATAGGAGTACCAGAATGTGATGAAGAGAATGAATCCAAGTTGGAAAATACTCTTCAGGATATCATTCAGGAAAACTTTCCCAACCTGGCAAGGCAGGGTAATATTCAACTCCAGGTAATACAGAGAACACCACAAAGATATTCTTCAAGAAGACCAACCCCAAGGTACATAATTGCCAGATTTACTAGGGTTGAAATGAAGGAGAAAATACTAAAGGCAACCAGAGAGAAAGGTCAGGTTACCCATAAAGGGAAACCTATCAGACTTACAGCAGCTCTCTCAGCAGAAACCCTACAAGCCAGAAAAGAGTGGGGACCAATATTTAACATCCTTAAAGAAAAGAACTTTCAACCCAGAATTTCCTATCCAGCCAAACTAAGCTTTATAATCGAAGGAAAAATTAAATCCTTTGCAAACAAACAAGTACTTAGAGAGTTCACCACCACCAGGCCTGCTTTACAAGAGCTTCTGAAAGAAGCACTATACATATAAAGAAACAACCAATATCAGCCTTTCCAAAAATATATCAAAAAGAAAAGAATATTAACACAATGAAAAATTTACACTAACTAATGGGCAAAACAGCCAGCTAGCCTCAAATGACAGTATTAAACTACGATTAGAAGATATATTCTAATCGTATAAAAAGTCAAAACCCATTGGTATGCTGCATCCACACCCATCTCACATGCAACAATACACAAAGACTCAAAACAAAGAGAAGGAGGAATATTTATCAACCAATCAGAGAGTAAAAATAAACAAATAAATAAAAAGCAGGAGATGCAATTCTCGCCTCTGATAAAGTAGACTTTAAAGCAACAAAGATCAAAAGAGGCAAAGAGGGACATTATATAATGGCAAAAGGATCAATGTAACAAGAAGAGCTAACGATTTTATAGATCAACGAGACAGAAAATTAACAAGGACATCCAGGACTTGAACTCAGACCCGGAACGACTAAACTTAATAAACATTTATAGAACTCCCCACTTCAAATACATAAAACATACATTACCACCTCACATCTATTCCAAAAGTAACTACATAATTGGAAGTAATTCACTCCTCAGTAATCGCATAGCATTTCATAGGTTTAAATGAAATACTGGTTGGCTGCTCGTTTGTTATTTTCTTCCCTTATTCCTTCCTGTTTACATCAAGTATAATCATTGGCATAAAAGAGGTTTTCAATATCCATTACTAAACTGCATTCTAGCCTGGGCAAGAAAGCAATACTCCCATTCTCTCTCTCTCTTTCTCTTCCTTTTCCTCCTCTTCTTTATTCTTTATCTTTCTTTCTTTCTTTCAAAAAAATAAAAATAAAAAAAAGAATCCTAATTGCCCATCTTACACAGTCTCTCCAAATAACAAAAATTAATGGTACATTTGTTAGGAGATACTATCGTTGGCTAAATACTGCTCCCCCTTCACTTAATGATCACTTGGGTTCAGAGTGTGACCTTATGCTGAAACTGGGTCTTTACAGACGTATTTAATTAAGGAGTTGGGGGTAAAATCATACTTAATTTAGGATAGGCTCTAAATCCAATGACCATTTTCCTTATGGGAGAAGAAGGAAGAGAGAGTTACTCAGCAAAAAGAAAAAACATTTAAAGATGAAGCAGAAACTGACATTATCTTTCCCAGATCCTTTAGAAGCAGCATAGCCCTACCGATACCTTGAATTTGAATTTATAGCCATTATAACTATAATATAATAAATACATATATAGTTTTTATAACTATAATATAATAATTTCTATAATTCAAGCCAAGTTGTGCTAATTTATTATGAAAGCTATAAGAAACTAATGTAGTATGCTTTTTAGAAATCTTGAATATGCCTTATATTAATGTATACATCTCTAAGACTCACTTACAAAATGTACTTTTGATGAAAAAATGTAAAATGAATATAAATATCCCAAAGATGAAACTGACAAATACATTACATTGTCCATTTAAAACACATATTTTTATGCTGATTTTGGAAAGTAGTATCTGGCTGATTCTATAGCTCAATTATACAATAAACTATAAAAATGTTAAGATTACTAGCCAATTAGCTTTAACTCTGTTATTTTTCCAACACGATTTATGATCAGAACTCCAAGTTTAGAAAATTTCACATGAAATTTATATGCGTGTGCATTTTATGTGTGTGAGAGAAGCTATTCTACTTTTCCCAGCATTCCAAAAATGAAGAACTCTGTAATTGACCCAATCAACCTTGGAAATTACTATATCAAATACTGTGGCTAAGTTCATCTTTATATCATACTAATTGAAGAATAAAGTAGACTTCAGCACCATCTCATTTTCTGCGGTGAAGTAACTACCATTGAGTGGGATTATGTTACTTAAATTGGGAACTCCACAAGCAAATAATAGGTCTTTACTCCACGAAAGGTTTCTGTGGTGAAAAATGTATGATTAAAAAAATGTTAACATGTTTATTTAAGAAATCTTCACAGGCCATAAGAAACTGGTATGTATTCTCAATCTTCAGGAAGAAAAAATATGCAGGATTTCTCAAGCTTATTCTTTTAACAGTTTTTATTAAATATCTATAGCAATTCCAAGTGAAAGTGCTCTGGAGATCATAGTGTGGAAACAGCACTTTAATGCATGGTGAATCATGAGCTTTTAGAGTAATAATCACATAAAACTTACTGTTATATAGTATTTTCTTATTTTTTCCTTTTTCATAGTCCTTGCATAAGTCTAATTTGTTGTTGTTGTTGTTGTTGTTGTTGTTGTTAGAATGAGTCTCGCTCTGTTGCCCAGGCTGGAGTGCAGTGGCGCAATCTCAGCTAAGCTCACTGCACCTACTGAGTTCAAGCAATTCTCCTGTTTCAGCCTCCCAAGTAGCTGGGATTATGGGCACCCGCCCCCCACCATGCCTGGTTGATGTTTTTGTATTTTTAGTAGAGGCAGGGTTTCACCATGTTGGCCAGGCAGGTTTCGAACACCTGACCTCAAGGGATTTGCCCTCCTCAACCTTCCAAAGTGCTAGGATTGCAAGCATGAGGTACCACACCCCGCCAACTCTAATTCTTATATTATACATTGCTACAGGTACTAATGTAGGCATTTTACTTTCATTAAATCACTTAAGCTTTTTAATAACCTTATGAGATAGGTAATATTATTATCCCTAATTAACATGCTTAAATCACATGTCCAACGTAACATAGTGCATTATGTTACATCAGGAATTGAGAATGCAGGCAATCTGGTTACAGTTTGCAGATTTAACATACAGTAAGAACTCATGGGCAAATATCAAAGCTTGATGAAGGCAAGAATAAACTAAGAAAGTAAATCAGTGTTCCTTAACTAGATTTGATCATGGATTCACTTGAAAATAGAAGAAAAGCAACAGATGATATCCTCATAAGAATATACACATATATCTGAAAACATGTATATGTGACTTTTGGGGCATTGCAAATCTCCTAAATTATCCACTGGACACCAGGTTGAAAATCACTAATTTAACTACCTTTATGTGAAGTATGACTAAATTAATAAGCGCCATCTAGAAAAACTATTAAAGTAGATTAGTGTATACTGGAATCATAAGAAATTTTTGAGGTTGAGGTATAGAAAAAACAGACTATTCTGTATCATTCATAGGACTGGAATGTTATCCATGCTGATACTATTGTTTGCTAGCCTGCTTTAATAATTTCTATCTCTTTTTCTGTTATTTTCTCAAAAATATTTTGGATAGCTAATTACCCTTATTTGGAATCAAAATTGTTGGTAATCTGGTGGGATAGGGCAGCTCTCTGGTTCATTTGTTTACTCCAATCTAATTAAATGTATATGGCTTATATCTGTTTTTATTTCCATTTGGCTTGGGTTATTAATTTCATCTTATAAGAAAGATGTAAGTTAAAATTATGAACTATTTCGCAAATTAAAACAGTAAAATAAAGTTAAATTAAAATTAATAGGTTTTCCTTTTGTTATCTAATCAACAGACATTAAATGAGTTTTTAATTTAAATGAATATATTAGTAGACTAGAATTTGACTATGACCCTCAAAACACAAATGTTTTCAGAATAATGACTGAAAGGTGGATTACTTGAATGCAGCCATGCATAATGAAAAAGACATGAAAATTGAAAAAAAATATGCCTTGGTTTATAATCACTTACATTCAACAAACAGCCATTGAGTATATCTTGCATAGTGTAAATCTTGTGCCACTTACCTAAATCTTATGTAAGGGCAGAGATTACAACTTGTTCCCCATTGTATCCTTCAAGTACCTTGTGTTCTAACTGTTTACTACTTATAAAGGGACTTCAAAATGGCTGATCAGAGCCACAAAGAAGAACCATAATACCAAGTAAATACTTACAGTTCAGATAAATTATCTAAAAGAGAATATTGGTATTCCACAGAGAAGTGACAGGAAATGCCTAAGTCAAAGAAAGAGAGGGAAGTGAGGTAGCCTGTTTGATCAGGATTAGTTGGGAGCCTGGAAAAGGTCCCCAGTTTGGGGCAAGGGTAAGTGAGCGACTCACAGCTATCCACATTCCTACCAGAGACTCCTACAATCCTAGGCACTAGAGAGCCCCTTAACCCATGTGGGCTCTGAGACTAACATAGGGAACTGTATGGTCATGGTGTGACTGCATTGCTCCAGAAAGGAAGCTCATGCTGGGTCCCACCCTTATCCTGAGTCCTAAGCAGCTACAGCAAGGTGCCATTTTGAGAGCCCAATCTGCATCAGACTGTGTCCTGCCCTAGTTCCAACAACTACTACATCTCCATATCTCTGGGGACTCACTGATATCCTCTGCTCACAGTGGGTATTGCTGCTGGCTATTGCCACCAGGACCAAAGTACAAGACATTGGCAACAAACCCACTGCCTTCAGGCCAAAGCACATTTAAAAGTGCTCTGAGAAAAGGCTACCCCACTTACAGCCACCATGTGGGGCCGAAGTACATGCTCTCCAGTAACCTGTATATAACTGCTGACACTGAGATCAACTTTGCCCTTCCTGGAAGCAGGAGCACAGTGTAGCCACTACAATCACCACCCTCACATTGTGCTATAGTCCCAGGAATCATATTGCACTTACCTACCACAGTAAGTGCCTACACACAGTACTGGGAGGCCTGAGGAAAGGCCTACACAACCAGGCTTCAAACACCCAACCTGCCCCCTGGAGCATACCATCTAGGGGCCTGGAGATCACCTCACAACATTCACCATTATTAACACCTGAACATTCTTCCCTGGGGCCTGAGGACAGGCCCACACAGCCTGCCACTACCATAATAGCTGTCACTCACATGCCTGCACCAACTAGGGGACTGAGTACTGGGCTTCCCAGCCCATCGCAGCTACCATCAACAACATGGATTGGTTGGGAGACAGAGGACTGTCTCATGACTGCAATTGTCATTGCCAATCCATACCCACTGCTTAGGGGCTGAAGGATCTAGACCACCACTGCCACTGCCAGCACCTAAGCAAGCCACATGGAGGTCCAAGAATAAGCCTGCTTGGACCCACTAACACCAGTGCCAGCATATGTTGTCCTAGAGCCCAACTACAGCCAGGTTTCGTCTATTGCCACCACCATTGCAACCTAAGGACTGGCCTGCCTGATGTCCCTGTGCCCAGCAATACTTCGCCAGAGCCTCCACTAACAACAACTATACCCTAAGCCACTGAGAAAAATCACAGATATGACTGATGCTGTTTCCAGCCAAATAAAACATATAGAGACTACCCTACTGCACATACTAAGAATCAGAGCCAAAGTACCATGCATAACAAATACCACGTAAACATCTTTAGGAAAAAGTCTCTCAGTAAAAAAGCAAATTCAATAAATTGACAGAATCAACTATTACATCAGGTGTACAGATAAGGACTATGTAAGGACACAATAAACATTAGAAAGCAAGGAAATATGATACTTCTAAAGAAACACAATAATTATCTAACAAAATACACAAATAGGAAAGTTTATGAAATTCCAGAAAAAAAGTTCAAAATGACGTTAAAAATGTCACTGAGTTTCCAGAGAACTCAGAAAAGCTATACTAACAGTTCAAAAAAAAATTCAGAATATGAATAATACACTTACTAAAGAGTTCGATATTCTCAAAAAGAATCAAGCAAATCCTCCTGAAACTGAAGACTTCAGTGGGGGGAAAATACACTCAAAAACTTAAGACTAGATAAAGCAGAAGAAAGAATTTCAGAACTTGACAAGTTTTTTTAAAGATAATCTATTCAGATAAAAATAAAGAATAAAGAATAAGAAGAAATAGAGCCTATGTGACATATCAGACACCACAAAGTGACCAAACATTGATGTCTTGGTGTCCAAGAAGGCAAAGAGAAAATGAAAGGAAGAGAAAACCTATTTAACAAAATAATAGCTGAAAAACTCCCAACTTTAGCAAGAGATTTAGACATTTAGATATGCAAGCTCTGAGATCCCCAAGCAAGCATAAACAAAAAGATTTTCTCCATGGCACATTATAGTCAAGTTGTCAAAAGTCAAAACAAAAAAGGGTTATAAAACAGTAAAAGATGCATGTCTAGTCACTTATAAGGGAACTCAGACTTTTTCAGTGGAAACCTTACGGGCCAGGGAATCAGATGATATACTAAAAGTGCTGAAAATAGAAAAAAAAAAAAACCTAACCAAGAATGTTATATCCAGCAAAGCTATCTTACATAAACAAAGGAGAAATAAAGTACTTCTCATACAAATATCAGCTGAGAGACTTCACCATCCACTAGACTGGCCCAACAGGAAATGCTTAAGTTAGTCCTACATGCAGAAATAAAAGGAGGATATCTACCATTATAAAATCACTTTAAAATACAAAACCCACCGGTAGACCAAAGCCATAAATAAGGAAAAGAAAGGATTCAAATGTTAATACTACATAAAACCATCATATCACAATCATAAACAATAAAGAAAAGAAACAAAACATATACAAAACAACCATAAATAAATTAATAAAATGACACAAACAAGCCCTCACATATGAAAAATAGCCTTGAATGTAACTAAATTACACTTTCCACTTAAATAATAGAGACTGGCTGAATGGATTTAAAAATAACTATATGCTGCTACAAGAAATTCATCTCACCTGCAAATACACATATACATTAAAAATTAAAGGATAGCAAAAGATATTCCATAAAAAGAGAAACTAAAATTCCACAGGAGAAGTTATACTCATAACAGATAAAACAGACTTTAATTCTAAAACAGTAAAAAGTGATGAAGAAATCATTATATAATAACAAAGGTATCAATCCAATAAGGGTATTTAACAATTCCCAATAACATATATATATATATATATATATATATATATATATATATATATATACACCCAACACCAGAGTGCCTATATACATAATGCAAATATTATATTTAAAAAGAGTGGGTTGAGCGTGGGGGCTAATACCTATAATCCCAACACTTTGGGAGACTGAAGCAGGTGAATCCCTTTAGCCTAGGAGTTCAAGACCAGTCTGAGTAACATGGTCAAACTCTGTCTCTACAAAATTCATACAAATTAGCTGGGCACAGCAGTTTGGGAAACTGAGCTGGGCAGATCACGAGGTCAGGAGTTCAAGACCTGCCTGACAGACATAGTGAAACCCCATCTCTACTAAAAATACAAAAATTAGCTGGGCATGGTGGTGCATGCCTGTAATCCCAGCTACTCAGGAAGCTGAGGAAGGAGAATTGCTTGAACCCAGGAGACGGAGGTTGCAGTGAGCTGAGATAGTGCACTCCAGCCTGGGCAACAGAGCAAGAATCCATGTCAAAAAAAAAAAAATTAGCTGGGCATGGTGGTGCAGGCCTGCAGTCCCAGCTACTCAGGAGGCTGCAGCAGGAGGTTAGAGCAAGTACCAGCCTAAAAAAAAAGATGTAAAGGGAGAAACAGACTCCAGTGACTCCAATGCTATGACAGTTGTAGACTTCAAAACCCCACTGCCAGAATTAAACAGGTCATCTAGACAGAAAATTAACAAATAAACATTGGATTTAACCAAACTTTAGACCAAATCGACATAAAGGACATTCACAGAATATTTCCTCCAATCTCCAGAATTGACCATTTATTAGGTGAAAAACAAGTTTCAACAAAGCTTTAAAAATTGACATCATGGTAACTATATTCTCAGACCAGAACAGAATAAAACTAGAATCAATAACAGGAGAAACTTTGGAAACTAAATTACATAGAAATTAAACAGCATGCTCTTGAATGACCATTGGGTCAATAAATAAATTCAAAAGAAAATTTTTAAAAATTCCTTGAAATAAATGAAAATTAAAACCCATACCAAATTAGGATACAGCAAAATCAGTACTAAGTATAGCAACAAACACCTATGGTAAAAAGTTAAAAGATTTCAAATAAACAATATAATGATGTATACTAATAATTAGTAATGAGATTGAATTTGTAATAATAATAGAAAAAAACTCCTAACAAAGAAAACTTCAAGACCAGATGCTTTACCATTGAATTTTGCTAAACTTACAAAGAAGAACTAATGCTGATACTCTTCAAACTATTCCAAAACACAGAAAAGGAGGGAATACTCTCAAACTCATATTATGAGTCCATAATCACTATCAGACTATTAAAATAAAAAGCTTCTGCACAGCAATGGAAACAACAGAGTGAAGAAACAATCTGATGCATGAGAGACAATGTTCGCAAACAATTCATTAAGCAGGGAACAAATATCTAGAATATATAAGGAACTCAACTCAACAGGAAAAAATCAAATAATCTCATCAAAAAGGGGGCACAAGGCATGAATAGACATTTCTCAAAAGAAGACATAAAAATGGTCAACAGGTATATGAAAAAATGCTCAACATCACTAATAATCAGTGAAATGCCAATAAAAAACACAATGAGACATCATCTTATCCCAGTTAGAATAACTATTACTATGAAGACAAAAAACAACAGATGCAGGTAAGAATGTAGAGAAAAAAGAACTATTATACATTGTTGGAGGGAATGTAAATTAGTAGAGCACCATGGAAAACAGAATGGAAATTTCTCAAAAAATTATTCATAGCACTACCATAATATCCAGCAATCCCACTACTGGATATTTAACCAAAGGAAGAGAAATTAATGTATCAAAGGGATACTTGAACCCCTATGCTTATTGTAACACTATTCACAATAGCAAAGGCATGGAATCAAAACCTTCCCGGGAGTCCACATCTAGATATTGGAAGAGCCAGGATTCGAATACAGTTTTGTCTGACTCCAGAGTCTATTTTTTCCCTTTTTGTTTTTGAGACAGAGTCTTGCTCTGTTGCCAGACTAGAATGCAGTGGTGAGATCTTGGCTCGCTGCAACCTTCCACCTCCTGGTTTCAAGTGATTCTTCTGCCTCAGCCTCCCAAGTAGCTGGGGCTACAGGTGCACCCAACCACGCCCAGCTAATTTTTGTACTTTTTTTAGTAGAGTCGGGGTTTCACCATGATTGCCAGGATGATCTCAATCTTTTGATCTCGTAATTCACCCACGTCAGCCTCCCAAAGTGCTGGGATAACAGGCATGAGCCACCAAACCTAGCCTCCATTTTTTCATTGTGATAAAATACACATTCACCATGTTAATGATTTTTAAGTGTATTTAATGTCTATTTTATTAACTATATTAATAAGCACTAGAAAGATGCTTATTTATATATTATACTCTATAAGGTTATTATGCTTGAATTAATTTGACAATTACAGATGAGCCATAGAAATAAATAAATTGCAAAGACTTCTGAAATAGATATATTATGTTGGAGTAAAATTCAAGTTAGGGCCTCACCTCAAAGCATGTGACAAAGCATAATCCTATGGATTAAAGTATTGAATATAAAATAGACCTTCCATAAGATATTTTAAAACTTGAATATTTTTCTTACTTCGAAATCCCTAAAATTTTAAAAATTAACAGTACTGCAGAAAAAAACTGGTTATTTTTATTTTATGCAAATAAAATATCTAACTGTTCTAAGTCAATATCGACTACATTAATGGGCAAATATTATAAAATTCATGTCATGAATACACAAAGAATTCACACAAAGTATTAAGATAATCTCTAATATCCAAAATAATTGGCTAGCAAATGTGACCTAAAAAGTGTGTTTTGAAACTAATTCAATAGCTTAAGAACAGGATTGTATTAGATAAAGAAAAAAATAGAGTAGAAAACAAAAGAAAGCATTTCCCTAATAAAGAATATCTGGAAACTTTTATTCATGACATCTACATCTACGTCTATATCTGTGTTATCTATAAAGCAGTGGTCCTCAACCTTTTTGGCACCAGGGACCGGTTTCAGGGAAGACAGTTTTTCCATGGACTAGAGGGTAAGTAGAGATGGTTTCTGGATGACTTAAGTGCCTCACATTTATTGTCCACTTTGTTTCTATTATTATATTGCCATATACAATGAAATAATTGTGCAGCTCACCAAAGGTAGAATCAGTGGGAGCCCTGAGTTTGTTTTCCTGTGACTAGAGAGTTCCATCTGTGGGTGATGGCAGACAGTGACAGATCATCAGTTATTAGATTCTCATAAGCAGCCCACAACCTAGAACTCTCACATGCACAGTTCACAGCAGGGTTCGCACTCCTAAGAGAATCTAACGCTACTGCTAATCTGACAGGAGGTAAAGGTCAGGTGGTAATGCTAGCTGGCCAGCTGCTCACCTCCTGTGTAGCCAGGTTCCTAACAGGCCACAGACAGGTAATGGTAAGTGACTTGTCAGTTGGGGATCCCTCCTATAGAGCATCCATATATGTATTTATGCACTAGATAATGATGTACAGTTTATTTCTTGAATGGACAAAAGACACAGGTGTCTGAAAAATACTGCACTATAATGGTGAGGGTATGGTAAAATGTGGCATTTTCTTGTCTCATTTTGGGGGTATTTATTATTATATAATCTATCTAAAAAATTAGTTTAAAATTATGCAAGAGCCTTAGAAATGGTCTTACCATTGACCCACTGTCCAAATAGTCCCTTGCTAAGACTCTTTCTGTACAAATTCATTAAACAGGGTAACCAAAGATTTGTATAGGGGAGTCTATGTTCCACCTTTACTCAAAATTCTCCAGTGTATGTCCATTTCTCACAGAATGAAAGATTGTCCTCAGAGGCCTTGCAATAGCCAAGAAGGCACATGTGATTTGAATGATCCTTTGCTTTCTGACCTTGTCATATTCTTTTCACACTCTCAGTTCCAACCACACTGGCCTCCTTGCTGTTTTTCAAATACACCAAGCACATTCCCATAGGACATTTGCCCAGGAAATTCCTCTGCTTTGAAGGTTCTCTCCCTGTGGGTAGGGCTTCTTTTCTCCAAGTCACAGCTCAAATTAAAAATTGCAATGCCTATTAAAAATTGTACCTATTAAAAATAGCCACCTATTAAAAATTGCACGACTAGTTTCAGTACTGCTTAGCGCCTTGTTCCTGCTTTAGTTTTGTTCTATAAAATTTATCACCACCTGAAGGGGTGAAAAAAATAAAATAAAATAAAATTTATCCCCTTCTAACAGACTATACAATTCAATTATTATATTTATTCCTTATTTAATTTCTAAATGTTCTCCTTGTTCCCCACGACCAAGAATATATCACCATAAAACAAATAGTTAAGTAAAATTAGAAATGTATGGTTATTAGTAGTACAGGCCACATTTTATATACAACAATGATCAATAATGATACAAAATAATAATAAAAAGGAGAATAATGTGCAAAAAGGATAGGAAATGCACAAAAATATTAGCAGTGATCCTATAAGGTTGGGAACTCATTACTATTTGTTGTAGTTCATTCGTTTTGTTTATATCATAAATATTTTTCATTTTCCACATTTAATTAAATGGAAATGTAAGACTAATAGCTTTAAAAATATTAGTTTAATTTTAACATTGGCGATTACAGAAAAACATCAAACAATTCATTCCATAAATTCTAGGTAAAGATACAAAAAATTTTTATAAAATATAAAACCACTCCTGGTTTTATGCTTTATAAAAGTATGAGTCAAAATATATTTGATAATGCAAAATTATTACAAATAAATAATAGTGACTGGTTAAAATTACTATTATTTTCAGAAAGTATGCTTGAATACCTATTCAGCTTGAGTATTTTCTAAATTGGTGCTGTTTATTAAGATGGCATGATGCAAAATGTAAATGTCAAAATAAATATTATTTTCCATATAGCACTAAATTACAAAATAGAAAATATAGCAGAAAAGAGATCCCTTACACAATGGCAATCAAAAACACAAGGAAGTAAATTCAACACTGATCATGCAGCACTTATGTGAAGGAACAGCATTCTATAAAAACATAAAAATGAAAACTGAAGAAATGCAGATAAAATCAATTCACCTGATGAAAGGACTTACATTACAAACAGGTCATTTCTTCTTAGATTATTTTATAAATAGCGCATTCAAAGTATAGTGGTTAAAACTATACATTTTACTATTTAAGAGCATGGACGCAAATTCTGCCTCTGTCATGTATGAGTTTTGTTGCTGTGGGCATGAGTAAAATGGGGATATAATAGCATTTATTCCAAATTCTTCTGAGAATTAAATGAGGTAATGAATGCACAGTGTTTAGCACAATATGTGGGCCAAAGTAGACACTCATTAGATATTAAGTGCTGATTTTCAAAATCTCACCTGCTTTTTGTTATTTTTGTTTATTTTCGTAACTTGATAAAAAGAAATCTATATGTCACTTGGAAAGTTAAAAAGCAAGAAAACTTAAGATGTCATTGTTATTAAAATATAGAGTCCCGAAAGGGAACAAGCCATTATAAGCCATTTAAACTACTGTAAAACTAAATTAATAAAATTCCAGTGATACGGGTGTGAGAATTGGAAATATAAACAAAACCCAAGAGATACATAGGAAACACACACACACACACACACACACACACACACAGAATATATCAATCATTATTTATGTATTCACTTGTTCAATAATAATTGACATACTATGTTCTAGAAATTGTGTTTTGCGCTGAAGGTTCAAATACTTCAATGAAATTTACAAAATACTGAGAATGGCAGATTATAAAAATAACCAATTGTAATACCATTTGAGGTATGACAATCATAGTGATAATGACAGGAATTCCATGACTTTTAAAGATCTGTAAAATAGAATTCTAATGAAAGCCATCAAAATTCCCTACCAGAAAAAGGAGGAGAGAGAAAATGGGGAGAAACTCACTTTTTATGTTAGAAGTACACAAAGTGTCTCTTTGTTGCCAAATGGAAGACTGTAATTATCTCCTATCTAAAATTTGCCAAATCATTGACCTGGAAGATTGCCTAATGCTTCTGAGAATTGGAGAAAGAAGCAAGAGAAAGATGCCTCGTAAGACATGAGACAGGCTAACAGAGAGGTTAGGGCCATTTTTCTATTTTCCGGGTTCTAAGACAAGGAATCAATCATATGCCCTCAAGCCCTGAAGTTGAGGGTCATGGAGGAAAAAGTGAACCATGGACTTGCTAGAAGACATCACAGGTTGAGAACACACAAATCAGAGCACTATTGATCAAGAATGTGAGCTGGAGCTCAGGAACAAATAAGGCTTAATTATCCAAGGGATTCAAGGAACCTACAAAACCTAGGCAAGTTAGTCAGTGACAACTCATTGAAATTAAAACACTCACAAGGGGTTACATTCTCTTTAAAACACATGATGACAATCAAGAAGAAGTGAATATCTCTTTTGTCAGCTAAATAAGGGGCTACGATTTCCTCTCTCTAGAGCATGTGTCTGAAACAAGATGAAGCTCCCAAACTTTGCACCACCTATGCAACTAGAACCACAGATGATCTGAATTTGGAATACTAGAGATAAGCTCAGAATATAATATGAGGACAAAATTAGATTAATATTAACTACTAGTAAAATGAAAGTTTAACAAAAGCCTATGGAATATGCTCAAACTTCTATTAAATGGATTATTCTTCTGCAGGAAAGGAATGACCAACATAACATAGCAATAGTTAGACAAAATGAACATTTTGTTTGTAGTCAAAATTGAGATTCCTCAATAAGCCAATTATATGTAGATAAAACAAAATAAAATAGACCACAAAAAAAGTCAAGTCACTTAAACTTTGATGAGACTTACAGTACTATGTTGAATAGGAGTGGTAAGTGTAGACATTCTTGTCTTATTCCAATACTCAGGGGGAATTCTTTTCCCACTTTTGGGCATTCAGTATGATGTTGGCTGTGAGTCTGTCATAGATGGATCTTATTATTTTAAAGCATGGTCCTTCAATGCCAAGTTTATTGAGAATTTTTATAATGAAAGGATGTTGGATTTTCAAATACTTTTTCTGCATCTATTGAGATTATCATACTTTTTTAGTACTGCTTATGGGATGAATCACATTTATTGATCTGCATATGATGAAATATCTTTGCATCCCAGGAATGAAGCCCACTTGGTCATGATGAATTATCTTTTTGATGTGCTGCTAGATTCAGTTTGCTAGTATTTTGTTGAGGATTTTTATATCTGTGTTCATCGGGGATATTGGCCTGCAGTGTTATTTTTGTTATTGTTGTGTCCTTGCCAAACCTTGGTATCAGGATGATACTGGTTTTGTAGAATGAGTTAGGGAGGAATCCTTCTCTTTCCTTTCTTGGAATAGTTTCAGTAATACCTGTACCAGCTCTTCTTTGTATTTCTAGTAGAATTGGGCTGTGGAACCATTTGATCTAGGGCTTTTTCACTGGTAGATTTTTTTTGTTACTGACTCAAATTTGTAATTTGTTCAGGATTTCAGTTTCTCCCTGATTCAGTTTTTGAAGGTTGTTTCCAGGAATGTATCCACTTCCTCTAGGCTTTCTAGTTTGTGCATGTAGAGATACTGACAGTAGTCTCTGAGGGTCTTTTGTATATCTGTGGTATCATTTGTAATGTCACCTTTTTCATTTCTCATTGTGTTTATTTGGGTACTCGCTTTCTTTCTTGGTCAATCAAGCTAGCTGTCTATCAACCTTGTTTATCCTTTCAAAAAAAAACTTTTCATTTCGTTGATCCTTTGTATTTATTTTTGATCCCAATTTCATTCAGTTCTACTCTAAACTTAGTTATTTTTATTCCTTCTGCTAGCTTTGGATTTAGTTTGTTCTTGTTTTTATAGTTATGTGTAATGTTAGGTGGTTAATTTGATATCTTTCTATATGTAGGACTTTACTACTTTAAGCATTCCTCCTAACACTTTCTGCTGTATCCCAGAAGATTTGGTATGTCATGTCTCTATTTTCTTTTGTTTCAAATATTATTTTGATCCTACCTTAATTTTTTTTGCTTACCTGAAACTCATTCAGGAGCAACTTAGTTATTGAGTTTCCATATATTCATAGTACTGGGCATTATAATCAGAGAAATCAGGCAAAATAATGAAGTAAAAGGCACTCAAATAGGAAAGGAGGATGTCCAGTGATCTCTGATTACAAACAATAGATTCTATACCTAGAAAATCATAAAGAGTCTTCGAAAAGACTCCTAGACCTGATAAGAAACTTCAGAAAAAATCAGTAGCATTTCTATACACCAATAAAATTCAAGCTGAAACTTAAATCGAAAACACAATCCCACTTAGAATAGCCACATATAAAATACCAAAGAATACATCTAATGAGGGAGGTGAAAGATCTCTACAAGGAGAAATAAAACACAATTGAAAGAAATCATAGAGGATTTCTTCCAGTCTGTGACCATGGAGTGTTTTTTTTCCATGGGTGGAAACACAAACAAATGGAAACAAACACTCCAAGGTCACAGACTGGAAGAAGCAATATTATTAAAATGTCTATGATCCCCAAAGCAATCTAGAGATTCAGTACAATCCCTATCAAATTATTAATGTAAATTTTCACAGAATTAGGAACAACAATTCTAAAATTCATATGGAGCCAGCAAAAAGAGTCAAAATAGCTAAAGCAACCATAAGCAAAAAGAGCAAAGCTGGAGCCATCACATTACCTAACTTCAACGTATACTAAAACACTATAGTAACTAAACCAGCATAGTATAGGTACAAAACAATGTAACAGAGAGCCCAGAAACAAAGCCACCAACCTACAACAAAATAATCTTTCTTAAAATAAACAATGAGGAAAGTACACCCTATTGAATAAATAATACTGGAAAAACTAGCTATCCATATGCAGAAGAATGAAACTGTACCCCTATCTCTCACTACATACAAAAATTAACTCAATGTGGATTAAGACTTACCTGTGAGACCCCAAACTATAAACATCCTAGAGTAAACTGCAGGAAATACTCTTCTGGACACTGGCCTAGGCAAAGCATTTATAACTAAAGCCTAAAAGGCAAATGTAACAAAAATAAAAATTGACAAATTAGACTTAAACTGAAGAGCTTTTGTACAGCAAAAGAAACTATCAACCGTGTAAACAGGCAACCTACAGAATGGGAGAAGATTCTTCCACATTATGCATCTGACAAAGGACTAGTTGAATACATAAGGAAACCAAACAATCAGCAAGGAAAAACTAATAACCTCCTTAAAAAGTGAGCAAAAGTTATAAATAGAAACCTTTATTTTTTGAGACAGACTTTCACTCTTGTTGCCCAGTATACATCTTGGTTAATATCTGATTCTTAGCCTTTTTCCCCTTTTATTTATTTATTTATTTATTTTTATTTTTTTTAATTGTACTTTAAGTTCTGGGGTACTTGTGCAGAATGTGCAGGTTTATTACACAGGTATACAGGAGTCATGGTGGTTTGCTGTATCCATCCACATGTCCTCTACATTAGGTATCTCTCCTAATGCTATCACTTCCCAATCTCCCCACTCCCTTTCATCCCTCCCCTAGCCACCCACACCCCAACGGGCTTCAGTGTGTGATGGTCCCCTCCTTGTGTTCATTTGTTCTCATTGTTCAACACCCACTTATGAGTGAGAACATGCAGTGTTTGGTTTTCCGTTCTTGTGTCAGTTTGCTGAGAATGATGGTTTCCAGGTTCATCCATATCCCTATAAAGGACACAAACTAATCGTTTTCTATGGCTACATAGTATTCCATGGTGTATATGTGCCACATTTTCTTTATCCACTCTATCATTGATGGGCATTTGGATTGGTTCCAAGTCTTTGCTATTGTAAACAGTGCCACAATAAACATACATGTGCATGTGTCTTTGTAACAGAATGATTTATAATCCTCTGGGTATATACCCAGTAATAGGATTGCTGGGTCAAATGGTATTTCTAGTTCTAGATTCTTGAGGAATTGCCACAATGGTTGAGCTAATTTACACTCCCACCAACAGTGTAAAGTGTTCCTATTTCTCTACATCCTCTCCAACATCTGCTGTCTCATGATTTTTTAATGATTGCTATTCTAACTGATGTGAGGTGTGGTTTTAATTTGCATTTCTCCAGTGATGATGAGCTTTTTTTCATATTTATGTTGGCTGCATAAATGTGTCTTTTGAAAAGTATCTGTTCATATATTTTGCCCACTTTTTGATGGGGTTGTTTTTTTTCTTGTAAATTTGTTTGAGTTCTGTGTAGATTTGGATGTTAGTCCTTTGTCAGATGGGTAGACCAATAACAAGATCTGAAATCGAGGCAGCAATTAATAGCCTACCAACCAAAAAAGTCCAGGACCAGATGGGTTCACAGCCGAATTCTACCAGAAGTACAAAGAGGAGCTGGGACCATTCCTTCTGAAATTATTCCAAATAATACAAAAAAAGGGAATCCTCTCTAACTCATTTTATGAGACCAACATCACTCTGACACCAAAACCTGGCAGACACACAACTAAAAAAGAAAATTTCAGGCCAATATCCATGATGAACATTGATGTGAAAATCCTCAATAAAATACCAGCAAACTGAATCCAACATCACATCAAAAAGCTTATCCATCACGATCAAGTTGGCTTTATCCCTGGGATGCAAGGCTGGTTCAACATACTCAAATCTATAAACGTACTCCATCACATAAACAGCACCTAAGACAAAAACAAAATTCAACAGCCCTTCATGCTAAAAACTCTCAATAAACTAGGTATTGATGGAACATATCTCGAAATAATACAAGCTATGTATGACAAACCCACAGTCAGTATCATACAGAATGGGCAAAAACTGGAAGCATTCCCTTTGAAAACTGGCACAAGACAAGGATGCCCTCTCTCAACGCTCGTATTCAACATAGTACTAGATGTTCTGGCCAGGGCAATCAGGCAAGAGAAAGAAAGAAATTGTATTCAAATAGGAAGAGAGGAAGCCAAATTGTCTCTATTTATAGATGACATGATTGTATATTTAGAAGATCCCATCATCTCAGCCCCAAATCTTCTTAAGCTAATAAGCAACTTCAGCAAAGTCTCAGGATATAAAATCAATGTGCGAAAATCACAAGCATTCCTATACACCAATAACAGACAGAGAGCCAAATCATGAGTGAACTCCCATTCACAATTTCTACAAACAGAATAAAATACCTAGCAATACAACTAACAAGGTATGTGAAGGACCTCTTCAAGGAGAACTAGGAAATAGGAAAAATTTCTCTGCTCATGGAAATAGGAGAGGACACAAACAGATGGAAAAACATTCCATGCTCATGGTTAGGCAGAATCAGTATTGTGAAAATGGCCATACTGCCCAAAGTAATTTAGAGATTTATTGCTATCTCCATCAAGCTACCATTGACTTTCTTCACAGAATTGGAAAAAACCACCTTAAACTTCATATGGAACCAAAAAAGAGGCCGTATAGCCAAGATAATCCTAAGCAAAAAAAAAAAAAAAAAAAAAAAAGCTGAAGGCATCACGCTACCTGACTTCAAACTATACTTTAAGGCTACAGTAATCAAAACATGGTACTGATACCAAAACAGAGATATAGACCAATGGAACAGAACAGAGGCCTAGGAAGTAATACCACACATCTACAACCATCTGATCTTTGACAAATCTGACAAAAATAAGCAATGGAGAAAGGATTCCCTATTTAATAAATGGTGTTGGGAAAACTGGCTAGCCATGTGCAGAAAGCTGAAACTGGACCCCTTCTTTACACCCTATACAATAATTAATACCAGATGGTTTAAAGATTTAAACTTAAGACCTAACACCATAAAAGCCCTAGAAGAAAACCTAGGCAATACCATTCAAGACATAGGCACAGGCAAGGACCTCAAGACTAACACACCAAAAGCAATGGCAACAAAAGCCAAAATAGACAAATGGGATCTAATTAAACTTAAGAGCTTCTGCACAGCAAAAGAAACTATCATTAGAGCAAACCAGCAACCAACAGAATGGGGAAAAAATTTTCCCACTTTTAATTAATGTGGATAGAGAACATTAATTAGGGTCTATTGTGAGAAAACCTCTGCTAGCCTAGCTGAGTTAGGTGCCTTTCAAGAGGCAATAGATTTTACTCCTGAGTCTAATTTACTTTGCAATCTTGAGAGTCACTTCCTGTCTTGGCTATCTATTTCTGTATCTGTCAGAAATGGGCATTGACATAGGAAGTATCCTTACAGAGTTGTGACATTTTCTCTTTGCTTCCCCAACCCCTCTTCATATACACATCTTTTTGTATCATCTCTTTCCATGAAAAATCTTCAGATTTCAACTTCCATCCTTATACTAAGAAATAAAAGAAAATGTGGAACATCTGACACTTTCAGAGACAAGCACATTTCTGCAGGGGCACAGAAATCAAAGGAAATGAGACATTCTATTATCTGCACAATCTGAATTTTAATTAAAACAACTTTTCATTGTCCTATTGGAAACATGATGGGAAGGGAAGAATGAAGCACATTTCTTTATTTGCTGTCATTATAGTGCCTAAGCTGCATGATATAACTTTTATTAGCAACTTTGAGAAAACCTGAATGCAATGGTATTCATTGACTTCTATGATGAAAAACATGCTACTTAATGGAATCTACACAGCACTATGTGTTTAAATGACAGATACTGTTTTAGAGAGGAAAATGTTATATGGAGTTTTATGATAGATATTGATATACTCTGTAATTAAGTAGAATAATAATTTTTCAACCTATTAAAAAACATGAGTCACTAAATATCTGTGAATTCAGTATGCATTTCTTCATAATGAGTTTATAAAACAATAAGCTCATTTTGTCCAACTATTTGTTCTCCACATTCCCAAAACATTTTGTGTGTAATATAAATACACACACACACACACAAACACACACATGTGTGTGTGTATATATATATACATATATATATATTTGAAATGGAGTCTCACTTTGTATCCAGGCTGGAGTACAATGGTGAGATTTCAGCTCACTGCAACCTTCACCTCCCGGGTTCAAGCAATTCTCCTGCCTCAGCCTCCTGAGCAGCTGGGATTACAGGCACATGTCACCATGCATGGCTAATTTGTGTATTTTTAGTAAAAACAGGGTTTCACCATGTGGTCAGGCTGGTCTCGAGCTCCTGACTTCCTGATCTACCAGTCTCAGCCTCCCAAAGTGCTGTGATTACAGGTGTGAGCCACTGTGCCCAACCACATACACCTATATATGTATATTATAAATATACATACACACATATTTATGATGCATGGGGTATGTGACTATATAATTGATGTGTGTGCATTATACAAATTCAAAATGTTTAATAGTTTTGTCTTCTCATTCTCTCATTCTTTCTTTGCAGTCAGAGGGGTACGAGGTACAGAGTAACTATAGAAAGTTATCTGTAAATACCTCCACCACAGCACAGATAATATTGCTATAAACAATGATTCTGTGGAACAAAATTACACAAATATAACAAGAAGTGTTCATAGATTTGTGAGAAATATGCTCTAGTGTTCTAAAACAAATTTAAAAAATAAATTTAAAATACTCTTGGCTCCCTTTCACTTTTTTTTTTTTTTTTTTTTTTTGAGACACAGTCTTGCTCTTTTGCCAGGCTGGAGTGCAGTGGCACGATCTCAGCTCACTGCAGCCTCTGTCTCCTGGATTCAAGCCATTCCCCTGCCTCAGCCTCCTGAGTAGCTGGGACTACAGGCACACCCCACCAAGCCTGGCTAATTTTTTGTATTTCAGCAGACAGGGTTTCACCATGGCCAGGATGGTCTCAATCTCCTGACCTCATGATACAACTGCCTCAGCCTCTCAAAGTGCTGGGATTACAGGCATGAGCCCAGACCCCTTTCACATTTTGTTGTGGTTTTTTAAAATTGGTTTTAGTAGCTCAATTGAGGTATCATTTACATAAAATAACCTGCACATATTTGAAATGCACAATTTGATGTTTAGACATGTATTTGTACAGTTGAAAACTTTACTATGATCAAGAAATGAAAAAATTATTTACCCATTAGTTTTCTCAGACCCTTGTGTAATTCCTCCCTCCCTCACTCCCTGCCTCCAAACTAGCCCATCTCCAGACAACAACTGATACACCTTTTTTCACTACAGATTACTTTGCATTTTCTCAAATTTTATATAAATAGAATATTTTGTAGATATATACCTTTTTTCTCCTCTGACTTCTTTCATTCAATGTAATTATTTTATCTATGTGGTGTGTTTTAGTGGATTGTTCTTATTTATTACTGAGTAGTATTCCTTTCCATGGAGGTAGCAATGACAAATGCAAATTCTAGAGTAGTCTTCTTTTCCTTATTCCTAATATGAGTGGGAAGCACTGAATGTTTTACTATTAACTAGGATGTAAGAATCCTGGTGCATTATGATTACTAATTTGCTACTTAATTAGTAAATTAACTAGGAAGTAGAATTTTTGTATAGGCTCTTTTTCAAGCTAAAGTAAGTCCATTCTGTTCCTAGTTTGCTACAAAGTTTTATTAGGAATGGATGTTAGATTTGTAAAATGCCTTTGGAGTCTATGGAATGCTTCTGTTTTCTTTTTCTTTCTTTTTTTTTTTTTTTTTTTTTTGAGACAGAATCTCACTCTGTCACCAGGCGCCAGGCTGGAGTGCAGTGGCGCGACCTCGGCTCACTACAACCTCCGCCTCCTGGGTTCAAGCAATTCTCCTGCCTCAGCCTCCCAAGTAGCTGGGACTACAGGCATGCGCCACCACGCCCAGCTAATTTTTTTGTATTTTTAGTAGAGACGGGGTTTCACCATGTTGGCCAGGATGGTCTCGATCTCTTGACCTTGTGATCCGCCCACCTCGGCCTCCCAAAGTGCTGGGGTTTTCTTAACACTAATATGGTTTGGATCTGTGCCCATAATTCAATCACATCCCACCCAAATCTCATATAGAATTGTAATGCCCAATGGTGGAGGTAGGGCCTGGTGGGAGGTTATTGGATTATGGGGGCAGATTTTTTTCCTCAATGCTGCTTTTGTGATAGTGGGTGAATGCTCACAAGATCTGGTTGTTTAAACGTGCGTGGTACCTGCCCATCTCTCTTCCTCCTGCTCTGGCCACGTAAGACGTGCCCACTTCCGCTTCACCAGAAGCCATCATGCTTCCTGTACAGCCTGTGGAACTGTAAGCCAATTAAACCCCTTTTCTTTATAAATTATCCAGTCTCAGGTATTTCTTTATAGCAAAGTGAAAACAGACTAATACAAGTATGTTCATAGAAGGAATTACATTGACTGATTTGTGAATGCTAAATTACCCTTGTATTCCTGATATAAACTCCAGTTAGCCTTGATGTTATTTTATGTATTGTTGGATTGAATTTGATGAGATCATAATAAGAACTTTTGCACATATGTTCATAAGAGATGTTTTTCTTTTATGACTACAGTGTTCTTTCTTTCTAACACTTCTGTCTGGTTTTGGTATCAGAGAAATGCTGGCATCATAGAATGAGTTGAAAATTACCACCTCTTCAATTTCTTAGAAGAATTTTTATACAAGTAGTACAATCTCTTCTTTAAAGGTTTGGCAGAAAATACTGGTGAAGCAATTTGAGCCTGGAGTTTTCTTTGTGGGATAGTTTATTATTAATCTCCTTACAATCCTACACCTGTAGAAATGTATCCTATTAATGATTATTTTATACTGAATCCACTCTGAATGATTCCCTCCTTCCTCCACGTCTGGGTTATGTGCTCTCTGTGTACATGATTATTATACTCTGTATTTACCTCTATTGTTGTAAAGTACATTTTTTTTTACCCTAAAATGTGATCTCCTTACAACAACTTATCTATATTTTCTCCAGGAAATAAAAAAATGTTTCACATATAAGGTGGCTCTCCTATAAAATTGTGAAACAAACGTACAGGAAAAAATGCAACTCTGGCATTATTATTTTTACTGGCGGTGGGTATGATGAAGTAGAAATACTACTGAACTTATAAGTTTTGGTTCAGTACTAGCTGTGAAAACAAATTAAGACCACCCAAATGTGTAAAAACAGAGGCTAAATAGCTTTCCATAATATTCATCAATATTCAACGCTTTCTATAGCAAAGGAGTCAGTCGCAATCACTCATATTTGGCAGATACTCAAAGGCAAGCATGGAAATGGAAAACTGTCATAGTGAAAATGAAGGGAAGGCTTCAGGTGTGTCCTAATTGGATGTTTTGACATTGGAAAACTGGAGTTGTGTTTACTAGAATTGTGGTTGGTTTGGGAAGCATAGTTGGTTTTCTCTAGTTAGTCCTGAGGTAGAAACTTGCAAAATAGAAAAGCTGTAAGTTGTTGTCCAAGCCCCGACATTCTGGGCCAATAGCTTTAGAGGCTGTGGTTTCTGGCCTGGTTGCTGCAGAGGTTTGGGGACAGAGTTCTACTGTTATGTTTGGTCTGACCATTGTTCGTTGGTATGTTCACTCTTTCATAGCTCAGCTGCCTAGCATGTGTGTGGCACTTGCGAGCACTGACCTATGTTACAGAGCTAATGAGGAATTTGAAGCTCAGGGAAACTAAGGTACAAACTTAAAGTTATATGTTTAATCCAGGGTCAAGTGTAAGAAGCAAGAGTTTTGAATTTTGATCTAGAGAAATAATTCTCAAAGTGCAGTTTTGGTGCCAGCAGCATGAGGTTAACTTGGGAAGTTGTTAGAAATGCATATTTTGGGCTCTACCCCAGGCTAATTGAATCTGATACTTTGGGATGGGGTTCAGCAATCTATGTCTAAATAAGCCTTCCAGGTGATGGTGCTGCTTACACTTACCTGATGAGTATGAGAACTGCTGATCTACAGCTATATTCATTATACTGTGAAACTTTCCAACTAAGGAAAAAGAATTCCCTAACCCTGAATATGCTCCTCTAGATGTCAAAAGTATGATGGTCAGAGTGATTTCCTTAACAAGGATTAGAAATAATCACTATGTTTTAAATGTGAGATGCTCAATTTCTTGCAAGGGATTTGAATAAATTGAGCTTTATTAGGATTGATGAAATAAGGATACTTACATCCCTAAAGAACAGTTTAAGTCTGAACATGAAATAAATCAAAGGAAATTCTAGGCTTGGAATCTGCAGATGCCATTAATTAGTAGATGAGGTGCTCAGCATTTAGATTGAGTTAGAATCATAACTTGGGGGAAGTGACATTTGATATGCAGAATGCTGGCCTTGCAGTAACTGACCTTGCATGTTCCAACCACTCATTAAAAAAAAAAAAAAAGAAAAGAAAAAGAAACAAAACAATAAGAGGACATCAAGTCTTTCATTCTTTTAAACATAGAACCCCACTTCACAGACTTATACTTCACAAAGACAGTGTATTAGATGCTTTACACAAAATTAGAGGTGATTTAATCAGAAAATGGAAGCCATTAATACAAGAGTCAGAAAAAAAAAGTTTTAATTGAAACATACATATAAAAATATAAGATTAAAATATATTAAAATGTTCTAATAATATAGCATTAGAATAGAAAAAATATACTAATGTAGGTCCACTTAATAGTATTGAGACTTTGGCTGAAATCAGTCTTATCTCATAACCAGGAAAATAGTAGTAAAGCACTAGGATTGTGATACGGCTTTGTCTCATGTGCTGTATATATGGTTGATATTTAAACACACGTATACACGTACATATAAATATATATACATACATATGTATTAACATGTGTTTATATATATTTATTATGATGTTTGTGTGTGTATTCCCCTGATTATCTCCATCATATTATTTCCCCACAAGGTGTTAGTTAGCAACCTTTCTGACAGTGGAAGCCTATATACCTTGCTTTAGATGGAGAAAAAATGTGTTTGCAACCATCCAAGAGCCCAACAAATTATCCAAGATATTAAATACTTTACCCCTTTATTTAGCAATCCACAAAATATTTATGCTTAATATTATATGTTTGAATCATCATTAGTTATTTAATCTATACTTTAAAATCCCTTTAATGAATATGTTTGTGTAATGTGTAATGATTATGTGCAATATATGAAACAAATTACATTTTTTTTTTTGGTGTTCACTTCTCACAATGCACAGACTTTGTGAATTACAGGAGTTTTTCTAAGGATTTGACCTTTCTATATTGTTGGATTCACTTACACTGTTTTATATTTTATATAACAATGTAGGGATGATAGTGTCGCCTTTGTCAACAACTTGACCTCAATACACAACCCAAGACATTATCCTAATCAGGGAAACAGCTGATATACTAGTGCAAACCCCTCTGTATCCTCCCATCCAACTCATGCTCAACTCATACAGTTTTACTGGCCCACATTAGCATAAACCTTAGAGTAGGGTTTGGATTTTAGAATCAAATGTTGAATTTTGTGTAAAATATTTTTTCATGTCTTTATATTCCAAACTTTAAATTCAAAGAACAAGCATCCTTTCAGTTGGAAAGGGAAAGAAAAAGAGAACACATAAATATATGTTGTATACACAAGTGCATAGTTGTGCATATATAGCTCACGTATGTATTTGTGCACATGTATGTCCATATATATGTACATTTAAGGATATATGTATATATATATACACACACATGGTTTCTATTTGTAGATTACACAATGAAGTAGATAAATAGTAAATAAATATGTGATTGTATATTATCTCTGCAAGGAACCACCTTTAATATGACAGAAAAAGTAATGAGTCAGTGAAAATGCTTCCCTTAAAAATATTATGGTTTAATTAGGAGAAAGACATATAAACAGACAAGATATCTGACATAAATATTTAATTATCAAATAAAGAGATAAATACATGATACCAACACATTGAAAATAATGTAAATCTTAAAAAGTAATAATGTACAGTAATAAATGTATGAACATTGTATTGTGGTGTTGTAGCAACATCAGGAAGGGATCCTTTGCACAATAATCAAAGATGCTAGTGAAAGTTGCATTATGAAGACAATGAATGAACAAAAAGGAATGAGGCATATGGAGAAGATAAATCTCCAACCGAAAGAGAAGTATACAGTAAAGATAGAGATAAGAGAAAGATGAACTGCAGAAAATGTAGGCAATTTTCAGGATTTCTAAAGCTTAGACTATGTGGCAGGAAGTGTCAAATGATGCATTTCTGGGGTAGAAAAATGTCTGTTTATAGTGAATCTTGTATCTATTTTAACATAATGAGTCTTGTATATATTTGACCATGCTCTGTTAATGGCAAGATATCTTTGGAGAGAAGAGGACCAGTTGAAAAAACAGTGTAGTGATTCCTGTGAAGAGTTTCAAGGTTCAGAACTAAGGAAACAAAAGTAGTGGAATTGTATAAAGAGAAAAGTTCAAAAAACATTTAGAAGGAAAGTCACTAGGCCTTGACAAGTGTGTATGTATGTGTGTATGTGAGGGGAAGGGTTAAGGGCTGACAAAAGGCCTCCAGATTTCTAGGGGAATACTAATAATATAACAGAAGAAACCAGTTTAAGAGGGGAAAGATGAGTTGATTTCAAAACTTTATCTAGTTTGAAATAAGAAATAGATGACCCCCGGCCGGGCGCGGTGGCTCAAGCCTGTAATCCCAGCACTTTGGGAGGCCGAGGCGGGTGGATCACGAGGTCAAGAGATCGAGACCATCCTGGTCAACATGGTGAAACCCTGTCTCTACTAATACAAAAAAAAAAAACTAGCTGGGCATGGTGGCGCGTGCCTGTAATCCCAGCTACTCAGGAGGCTGAGGCAGGAGAATTGCCTGAACCCAGGAGGCGGAGGTTGCGGTGAGCCGAGATCGCGCCATTGCACTCCAGCCTGGGTAACGAACGAAACGCCGTCTCAAAAAAAAAAAAAAAAAAAAAGAAATAGATGACCCCTTCAAGACAATGTCTAGTGTCCAAAAGTCCAATTTGGAAATTGAATTATTTAGTAATGAGAGATAAAAAGCCTGAGGGGAAACCCTAGTTGTTTCACTCTCTTGCAGGCTAACTGTGGGCAAGTGATTTAGTTTCTCTAAGCCTTACTTAGATTTTCCCCCATAAAATGATGTACAACTTGCTGTGTTCTTATAAAGATAAAATGAGATCATTTCTATAAAAGTGTTGTTTAAACTCTATGTTTTCCAAGAGTAAAAAGCCATGTTATCAACAGATTAAACAAGGCTCTGGAAGCTACATCCCAAATTAATATTTGTTGGTCCCGCTAATTTATCAATGGATGTACATGTAACGTTTAGAATAGGTTAAAATAAGGCAAAAATGACTTCAACATCAGATATGTTCCCTGTAGTCCCAGCTACTCGGGAGGCTGAGGCAAGAGACTCACTTGAACCCAGGAGGCGGAGGTTGCAGTGAGCCGAGATTGCACCACTGTACTTCAACCTGGGCAACAGAGCAAGACTTACTCTCAAAACAAATAAATTAAAATAAATAAATAAGCCAGGCATCTGTTGTCTCCTGGAGAGGATGTGGAGAAATAGGAACACTTTTATACTGTTGGTGGGAGTGTAAATTAGTTCAACCATTGTGGAAGACAGTGTGGCGATTCCTCAAGGACCTAGAAATAGAAATTCCATTTGACCCAGCAATCCCATTACTGGGTATATATCCAAAGGATTATAAATCGTTCTACTATAAGGACACATGCACACGAATGTTCATTGCAGCACAGTTCACAACAGCAAAGACCTGGAACCAACCCAAATGCCCATCGATGATAGACTGGACAGGGAAAATGTGGCACATATACACCATGGAATATTATGCAGCCATCAAAAATGATGAGTTCGCATCCTTTGTAGGGACATGGATGAACCTGGAAACCATCATTCTCAGCAAACTGAAACTAGAATAGAAAATCAAACACCGCATGTTCTCACTCACAGGCGGGTGTCGAACAATGAGAACGCATGGACACAGGGAGGGGAGCACTACACACTGGGGTCTGTTGGGGGGAAATAGGTGAGGGACAGTGGCGGGTGGGGAGTTGGGGAGAGATAGCAAGGGGAGAAATACCAGATATAGGTAAAGGGGAGGAAGGCAGCAAATCACACTGCCACGTATGCACTTATGCAACAATCTTGCATGTTCTTTACATGTACCCCAAAACCTAAAAGGCAATAAAAAAATAAATAAAAAAAGATGACTCCCAACACTTCTCTAAAACATGGAGGAGAGAAAATGTTCAAAAAACAATATAATAATCTGGGCTTCCAAAGGGTACAAACAGCTGCAAGTTCATAAAACACAGCTAAATGTTAAGGTCAACATTACCAAGCCAGAGGCTTTCAATGAACTCTTTCATGAAAGCGTCTCTGGTAGGCATCTAATGGGGCCCCAGTATAAGTTGTGATTCACACATTCTGCATCCTTGAAGGAAGGGCATCATAACAGAAGCTCGAGGCATTTATTTTAAAGAAAGTTAGACCAAGAAATCAAAAGACATTTTTTGTCTCTTCTGTTCCGTTTTAATAACTTTTTTCTAAATGAATTCTGATGAGAAAATATTCAAATACATTTAATGTGGTCTAATAAATAAATAAATAAATAAGCCAGGCATGGTGGTACGTACATATGTACATTTAAGGACATATGTATATATACACAGGTGTTCATGGTTTCTCTTTGTAGATTATGTAATGAGGGAGATAAATAGTAAATAAATATGAGCATAAGAGGTTAAGGCTGTAGTGAGCTGTGATTGTACCAATGTACTCGAGCCTAAGCAACAGAGCCCAACCCTGTCTCAGAAGTAAATAAATGATTAAAAAGAAACAATGAGTGTATTAATCATTTGGTTTCCAACTCTCTTAGCAATTGACTATCTATGGAAGAACAAACATTTGTTCACTATAAAATATCTGCAATATGGGCACTAGTAATGATGTAGGTGTGAAAATATGATTATTTTTTTCTCACTATATATTTATCCTACCCCTCGTCTTACCATACTTCAGGCCTAATGTCAAATGGGAATCCTACTTGCTAGCAATGGGATCTTTGCATTCAAATCTGTCTAGTTTATCTTGGTTTTCAGAGACTTGTCCACTGTAGGAAAAGAGATCTTTATTTCCAGATACACAGAAATGCCAGTTCAAAGAGAGAGAAGAACCAAGTGGAAAGGAAATGACAATAAATGATATAATGGAATTCACTATTTTGAATTGAACTTGCAAATTAATATTCAAAAGCAAGAATCATGTTCTTTATAGAAGGAACATAAAATGAATATATAATTGTTTTGATAAATTCAAATGCTTTAGTAAAATTAAATACTTATAAATAAAATAAATTTGTTACAATAAAGATATAAAGATAGTTCCTTCATATTATTAAAGAATAAAAACATGTTAAATTAAGGATCAGAATATTTAATGGTAAATCACTAGGGTATTAATTAAATACAATAAAAGAATAGAAAGACGATTACAATCACCACTGTAATTTGAGTTAGCATTGCTACTGCAAAGACAAAAATAGCATAATTGATAAGAATGAAGGAGTTCAAATCATAATTTTCTGCAATGGATAAAATTTTTTGACTAAGAGTAGTATCTGTAAAACAATGGCAGAATTGAGAAAATTTTCAAGAATATATTTTGTTTAAATTGATAATTTTAGAACATTATGTTGAAAATATCTGATTTATAATGATGAAGGGCAAAAATTTAAAACCAAGAAATAATTTCACAAATTGTGCACAATATGAGAAATACACTACTTTAATCAGCATAAATACTAGAAAAGTAAATGGAGAGAGGATGTTCTTGCACAGGAAGACAATATAATGAAACTCGCATTTTTTTCAAAATAATTCACATATTAACAAAATTGAAAAAATATTTTGTTTTACACTGTTAAATTAATTTGTTTAAGTTAATATGGACTTATGTATATGGAAAGAAAATTTTAACTTAAAGAGAAAGAAGAGAGATTGACCTGTTATAGAAACATGACACAAAGTGACAAAAATTTAAATTATATTGTAGTAGCAGAGAAATATGCAATTAATGGCATATGTAAGAAAACACTAACGTGTAAAAAATAAATTATGTAATAAAAGTAGTCAAATTAATAAAAATTAAAAATATTCTATAAATGGTATATGGAAATGTGACTAAACTTTTATTAAAAATAAAATTAGGTGCCTAAATCATGCTATATTTAATAATTAATTGTGAATTATATTTTCATTTTTTGACATTTAATAATGTACTAAAACTAGAGAATATTATTTATACAAATTTGATCTTTAAAATCATATCAAATAACTTTATGTTTTCAAGTCTGTATAAAATACATTATCAATATTAGAAAAATTATAAAGAAAGCATATTTGAAACTGTTTAAAATGTGTATATACAAAAACTTGTATATATATTTACATGTATATATGTATTTATATATATAAAATCATATATCAAGCATATCTATAAAACAGTTCATCAGTTGCCTGAAATATTATCATTAACCTTAAGATTAGCAAAGATCAAATTTCACATTGCATGCCTATATCAAAATATATCATGTAACCTATAAATATATACACCTACTATATAACCACAAAAATTTTTTTAATTTTTTAAAAATTAAAAAATTAAAAATTTTAAAGAAACATAATGAAAGGTGTAAAGAGACCCCTAAAAAAATAAAAATTGGTATTTTTCTGCACAGCCATTAATGCTAGCTAGCGAGATTTAAAAGAGATAAGATTTGAAATCTTGATGTAACTTTAAAAAATTTAAGGAAAATAATTTGACAAATGCATAGTGAAATTATAATAGTAAAAAATTAGAAATAACCAAAAGGGCTGGTAGAGTAGATCTGTGCAATGATTGACAGATTATGGGCTAGGTGCCATGGTTCATGTTTAATACCAGCACTTTGGGAGGACTAGGCAGGAGGATTGCCTGAGTCCAGGTGTCTGAGACCAGCCTGGGCTAAGTAAGGAAACCCTGTCTCTACAATAAATAAATAAATGAGAATTATGTATTATGGTTTACCAACACAAATAAATACTTTCGAATCTTTTATAAAAATAATGACCTAGAGGAATACATAAAATTAATAGTAAAGAAGACCCATTTGGTTCTGTGGCAAATGTATACACAGCCTTAGAAAGACTCTAGGAGAGGTGTGCAGCAGGTAGGTACTGATAAGATAATTTAAAAATTCATGATAGTTTAAAAGGAAATACAGGAAACAATAATACATATATCTAAAATATTTTGTTTACATTTTTAAAATTATGTGAATATTCATTTTGTCAATATTTTTATTTATTGCCAAGATCTCGTCACTGAATATCATCCCCCATCAACTGGAGTTTCTGTTTTCTTTCTCCCCTAAACAATGTAAAGGTCAGAATGCTAGGAGACAACAAGTGACTCCGATTAAGAAAGTTGAGCAAAGTTTTAAAAGGCTGCAGATTACCATTCTCATTAAGCCACAGTCCCCTTTCCTGTAAGAGAGTTACACATCCACTACACTCTCACCTATACATATCCTCCAACCACACCCCAGATTCTGTCCCTCAAGAGGCCTTCTTTTGGGAAGCACGTCTCTGCCCCTTTGGCAGGGTGCACTACACCCCGACACACTAACAACATGGCACAGGAGATGTCAGAGCTGAATGAAAGCTGTAAGAACATTGCTTGTTTCTGGCAGCTCTCAGGTTCTTCCTCTCTGCCTCAGAAGCGGCATATTCTACCTAGGGGCTGCTTCTTCAATCTGGACTCACCCTCTTCAAGATGAGAAGGAAGATGGGTGGAGCAGAGCTGCCCCCAACCTCCGGTGATTTCCACATAATGTTAAGTGAAAAACTATTGCAAGACACTAAAGTGTGGGGGTAGTTTTTAATCTCAGCATAACCCAGCTGAAGCCAATTAATGCAGTTCTAGTTACCAAAGTGTGGGCAGAGGAGGGGGAAACCAAACTGAGGAGAGTACTGCCCATAGACCAGACAGTAGTGGACACCAGGTCTCGGAAACGGAGCTGTGGGGACTGGGATGCCAGAGCAATGTTTGAGGGGTGCAGCCAGTTGTCCCCCATCATCTCCCCAGCAACTTCACAAGTAATGAATGAAGAGTTTTGCTTTTATTTACTAGTTGTTTTACATTATGGAATGGGCTCTGAATAATTGCACAGTTCATACTGCCTTTTTTATCTTTGAATAAACCTGTTTAAAGATGGTGTTGGGGCCAGGGAAGGGGGCTCATGCCTGTAATCCCAACACGTTGGGAGGTCTAGATGGGCAGATTGCCTGAGGTCAGGAGTTCCAGACCAGCCTAGCCAACATGGTGAAACCCCGTCTCTACTAAAAATTTAAAAAGAAGTAGCCAGTGGTGGCGGACACCTGTAATCCCAGCTACTCGGGAGGCTGAGGCAGCAGAATTGCTAGAACCAGGGAGGTGGAGGTTACAGTGAGCCGAGACCACGCCTGCACTCCAGCATGGGTGCAGAACGAGACTTAGTTTCAAAAAAAAAAAGAAAAAAAGATGGTGAGATGATGTCGGAAGGACAGCCAGCCGTGCACTCAAGTGGGAGGGAGAAGTAAACTAAAACTTTATTACTTTAAGCAAATATCAATCCAAAATCGGCCTTAAAACAAGAGAAGACAAAATGTAACCAAAGCTCATAAGACCACTGAAAGAGCCAACACTGGAGTTGGAGGGCAGACGACTGGGAGTCTGCAGTCGAAGTTGTAAGCAAGGCCAGGCGCAGTGACTCATGCCTGTAATCCCAGGGAGGTGGAGGCAGGCAGATCACCTGAGATCAGGAGTTCGAGACCAGCCTGGCCAATATGGCGAAACCCCATCTCTACTAAAAGTACAAAAATTAGTGGGGTGTGGTGTCGCATGCCTATACTTCCAGCACTTGGGAAGCTCAAACAGCAGAATCGGTGGAACCCAGGATGTGGAGGCTGCAGTGAGCCCAGATAGTGCCACTGCACCCTAGCCTGGATGACCGAGTGAGATTTCATCTCAAAAAAAAAAAAAAAATTAGAAGTAAGCAAATATTGTTGCACCGGAGCGAGCACAGAAAATTAATACCAAGACAAAAGTATGCCAAATTGTATGGTCTTTATTGCCAGCGGCCACGGAGGACTCATGTCTCTCCAACCCGTGGCCCTGAGCTCAGGGGGAGCAAGGCATTTAAGCTGCAAAACCACATTCTTGTTCAGGGGGTCACGGGGTGTGCAAGGCAAGCTGTCTGTACAGAAGCTAAAGTCAGCAGTTTGTTGCAAGGGGAGGCGGGTAGCAGCGGAAATTTTTCACCCTTAGAAAATAACACTTCTGAGAATTGCAGTACAGTAACAGTTCTGAGAACTACACTTCCGCCCAGGGCCCAGGTGTTATTTCTAGAAGATGGTGGTACTTAGGTTTCTGTTTTAGCCCCTATCTCAATATCACAACAAAAGCAGCCTTAAGTAGGTATAAAAGAACTAACAATAGAAGACAACATATAACCAAAGCTCACCAGACCGCAGGAAGCGTCATCACTGGAGTCGGAAGGCTAACGCCCAGGATCCTGCCGTCGCAGTTGGGGCAGCCCCCAGCACAAGACAACAACAGCCTTCAGCTCCTCCTTCGTGTAAGCTCCTTTTATAAGTCCAGTCGTTACATTGGGCACCCTCTGTTGTTTGCTCAGGAGGGCGCTTCCGAACAGGCAACACCGAAACAATCTCTATGGGAGCAGTGTTCCGGGAGCAGCGTTCCGAAACGCGCACCAGAACTTGAACTATCGTTCCGGAAGCAGTGTGGCCGGATGTGCTTCAGGGCTTGAGTTAATTTCTGGGCTTTTAGCCAAATCTTACACAAAGGATTTACCTTTTCACCTTAGGTGCCCCTCTGCCTCTTATAGATGGAGGCACATATGTTTTTTTAAAAAAATATATATTTTATTGCATTTTAGGTTTTGGGGTACATGTGAAGAACATGCAAGATTGTTGCATAGGTACATACATGGCAATGTGGTTTACTGCCTTTCTCCCATCACCTATATCTGGCATTTCTCCCCATGTTATCCCTCCCCAACTCCCCACCCCCTACTGTCCCTCCCCTAGTTCCCCCCCGCAACAGACCCCAGTGTGTGATGCTCCCCTCTCTGTGTCCATGTGTTCTCATTGTTCAACACCTGCCTGTGAGTGAGAACATGCAGTGTTTGATTTTCTGTTCTTGTGTCAGTTTGCTGAGAAGGATGGTTTCCAGGTTCATCCATGTCCCTACGAAGGACACGAACTCATCATTTTTTATATTTTAAAATGGCATTAGTGTGGCCAAATTTTCTCTTCCTACAAAACCTTAGAGAAAAACCTGAAACTACCTTACCCTCAGAATATATGAAGAAAATTTAGGGTTTGTATTTTTATATTAGCATCATTCCTGTATCCATTTGATGTTCCAGTCCTTCTATTCTTTATATTTCTTTCTTTTAAAAAATTATTATATACAAGCATGCATTGTTTAAGGTAGATATAAACTTTGTAATGGACTTAAGTGTGTTTTATAACAAGTGATATATATGAAGATATAAACATATGAAAAATAAAGTATATGATTATTCAGCACTTACTATATGATACACATATGTCACACAGTGGGTGCTCAATAATCACATACTCCCTAGTAGCTAGGACTGCAGGTGAGAGCCACCATGCTGGGCTTTATATATATTTAATGCTTTCAAAAGCCCTGAGATGTATGTTATTATACCAATATATCAGATGAGGAAATGAATTCTTATAAATGTTAACCAGCTCGCCCAAGATGGTAGTCACCGAGGAGGTGGCAGAAACAGAGATGTGTGATTCCAAATGTTCTCTCTTGCCCTGAGGATTCCTAATTGTCCAACTCTACTATTTACATGAAGCTGATTATGAGTGATTATGAGTGAAGGTCAGTGGTGGTAATAGCCTCATGTAATGATAAATAATAGGAATCAGGTACCTTTGAATATGTTGTGTTATATTTTTCTTTAGTCCATGCTATTTTGTGCCTTTAAATAAAATTCCTTTAACATCACATGTAACCCATCAAAGCCAAAGATTCTTGGGTACCCCTAACATGTATTCCCAAGTGCTTTGATCACAAAGTTTCGAAGCCATGCCAAGTTTTCCTCTGATTGCATGGCATGAAGCCCTTAGTAGCTTTTACTTTTGTCTTTATGCAAATAAACAAATTCCTGGAACAGGAAAGCAAATCAAAGATGAAAGCCCATTTGTAAGAATGCCAAAACAACTTGTTGTTTATCCTTGTTCCTATCACTCTTCTTTTAATTCTTCATAGATAGAAACAATGACACTGAGTGGAAGTAATTTGGCAGAATATTAGATAGAAATAACAAGCAGATAGATGGCTTTTTGCAGAACAAATGTATAAATCTCAGGAAGTCTAATGCTTGATTGATCTAAACCAAATAATCAGCTAGCATAAATTGAGCTTACTAATGTCAGGTATTTTACTTAGCATTATGTACATCATATGCATTATTCGATCATGTTTACAAAAACAGTGCAAAGCAGTTACCATTGTTATTAGCATTTTACAGATGAAGAGACAGAGTGGGACATAAATCATTATCTGTCCAAAATAATGCAACTAGGAATTGGCATTGTCAGAACTCAAGCACAGACATATATCAGAATCTATGTTATTATGATATCCAGCTCATCTGTACTCGGACTAAAACACTGTATTACTCTGTTCTCCCACTGCCACAAAGATACTACCTGAGACTGGAAAATTTGTAAAGGAAAGAGGTATTGACTCACGGTTCCCCATGGCTGGGGAGGCCTCAGGAAACTTGCAATTATAGTTGAAGGTGAGGGGGAAGCAAAGTACATTTTACGTGGTGGCAGGAGAGACAGAGTGAGACGGGAGAAGGAGGAAGTGCCAGATACTTATCAAACAACCAGATCTCATGAGAACTATCATGAGAACAGCATGGGGAAAATCTACCCCTTGATGCAATCACCTCCCACCTGGTGCCTCCCTTGACACATGGGAATTACAATTCAAGATGAGATTTGAGAGGGGACACAGAGCCTAACTATGTCAAACACCTTATTGATGCTTATATGTAACCCAGGGGATATATTATTATCTCAGAAGGGAGTGAATTAAATAAGATGTTTAGTACCTCTACTTTTCCAATTTTTTTTCAAAATTTCAGTCTTAGAAAGTTCAATGTTATTCTGTTTTTAATTAGCTTAGTAAATCTATCATTTCCTTTCCAAGGCACATGATTAAATGTATCATTTCTACAACTGTTAATATAGGTGTAGAGATCTAGATTTCTTAAGATTCTTGATGTGTCAGTTAAAACTGAAAGTCTTCCTCATCCACTTTTCCAGTGATTAGTTCTGGTTTCTTGAACTAAGTCTATCAGCCTCCTTTATGTGCTTTACCATAAAAATTTATTCAGAAGTGAGTCAATAGTGGAAGACGGAAGACTTTTATTGGATGGTTTCGGAAACAATCTCTCTTTCTCTCTTGCCTCTCTCTTTTTCTCTCCTGAGAACACTTATTCTCAGTTGATGCTGTCAGTCATCATACAAACACAAAGATAAAAATACAAACAGTAGGACCGGGCGCGGTGGCTCACGCCTGTAATCCCAGCACTTTGGGAGGCTGAGGCAGGTGGATCATGAGATCAAGAGATCGAGACCATTCTGGCCAACATAGTGAAAACCCGTCTCTACTAAAATATAAAAATTATCTGGGCATGGTGGTGCGTGTCTGTAGTCCCACCTACTGGTGAGGCTGAGGCAGGAGAATTGCTTGAACTCGGGAGGCGGAGGTTGCCATGGGCTGAGATCGCACCACTGCACTCCAGCCTGGCGCCTGGCGACAGAGCGAGACTCTGTCTCGGAAAAAAATAATAAATAAATAAATAAATAAAAACAGTAATCAAGACAGTCTGACATTGACAAAATAGAAGATTAATAGATCAATGGAACAATACAGAGCTCAGAAATGTGCCAATGTAAATACAGTTAACCATTGAACACCATAGGTTTGAACTGTGTGGATCTGCTTATATATGAACTTTCTTCTGCCTCTACTACCCCTGAGAGAGCAAAACCAAACCCTTCTCTTCCTCCTCCTTCTCAGCCTACTGATTTGAAGATAATAAGGATGAAAACCTTTGTGATGATCCGCTTCCACTTAATGAAAAAAATATTTGCCTTTTCTTATGATTTTCTTAAACTTTACCTTTCTCTAGCTTACTTTATTGTAATATTGTAATATGTATATAATACATACAACATACAAAGTGTGTGTTAATCAACTGTTTATGTTGTCAGCCAGGCTTCTGGTCAACAGTAAGTCATCAGTACTTAAGTTTTGAGGTTTCAAAAGTTAAGTGGATTTTTCATTGCATGGAGGTTAGCGACTGTCATGCAAAGGTCCTAGTGAGAGGTAATTGAAACATAAGGTGGTTACCCTCATGTTATTCTCCTGATAATGAGTTCTCATGAGATCTGATGGTTTTATAAGGGGCTTTTCCTTCTTTACTTGGCACTTCTCTTTCCTGCTGCCTGGTGAAGAAGAATGTGTTTGCTTCCCCTTCCACCATGATTGTAGGTTTCCTGAGACCTTCCCAGCTGTGCAGAACTGTGAGTCAATTAAACATCCTTTTTTTTTTACAAAAAAATGACTCAGTTCTGGGTATGTGCTTATAGCAGCATGAGAATAAACTAATACAGTAAGTTGGAACTGGGACTGGGGCACTGCTGTAAAGATATCCAAAAATGTGGATGAGACTTTGGAACTGGGTAACAAATAGAGGCTGGAACAATTTGGAAGCTCAGAAGAAAAGAAAATGTGGGAAAATCTGGAACTTTCTAGAGACTTGGAGGGCTCAGAAGACGAGGAGATGTGGGAAACTTTGGAATTTCCTAGAGTCTTGTTTAATCGTTTTGACCAAAATGCTGATAGTAATATGGACACTGAAGTCTTGGCTAAGGTGGTCTCATATGGAGATAAGAAACTTGTTGGGAACCGGAGTAAAGGTCACTCTTTCTATGCAAAGAGACTGGTGGCATTTTGCCCCTACCCTAGAGATCTGTGGAACTTTGAACTTGAGAGAGATGCTTTAGGGTATCTGGCAGAAGTGTGTAGAGGGAAAGCCTTTAGAGAAAATAGAGCATAAAAGTTGGAAAATTTGCAAATGATGTGTTGGAAAAGAAAACTCTGTTTTTGGAGAGAAATTCAAGCCAGCTACAAAATTTACAGAAGTAATGAGGAGCTGAATGTTAATCACCAAGACAATGGGGAAAATGTCTCCAGGACATGTCAGAGACTGTTGTGGCAGCCCCTTCCATCACAGGCCCAGAGGTCTAGGAGGGAAAAATTATTTCATGAGCTGTGCCGAGGGCCCCCTGCTCTGTGCAGCCTTGTGACGTGGTACCCTGCATCCCAGGTGCTTCAGCTTCAACCATGGATAAAAGGGGCCAATTTACAGCTCAGGCCATTACTTCAGAGGGTACAAGCCCCAAGCCTTGCCAGTGTGTACATGGTATTGGGCCTGTAGGGGCACAGAAGTCAAGGATTGAGGTTTGGGATATCAGAGGATGTATGGAAATGCCTGAATGACCAAGCAGAAATTTGCTGCAGGGGCAGTGCCCTCATGAAAAATCTCTGCTAGGGCCATGTGGAAGGGAAATGTGGGGTTGGTGCCCCCACTCAGCGTCCCTACTGGGGCACTACCTAGTGGAGCTGTAAGAAGAGGGTCACCCTCTTCGAGACCCCACAGTGGTAGATCCACTGACAGTTTGCACCATGCACCTGGAAAAGCCACAGACACTCAACATTCACTCAAGAAAGCAGCCAGAACAGGGGCTGTACCCTGCAAAACCATAAGGGCAGAAGTGCCCAAGGCCATGGGAGGCCACTTCTTGCATCAGTGTGCCCTGGATGTGAGACATGGAGTCAAAAGAGATCATTTTGGAATATTAAGGCTTAATGAGACTGCCCTCTTGGATTTCAGACTTGCATGGCACCTGCAGCCCCTTTGTTTTGGCCAATTTCTCTCATTTGGAGGTGTATTTACCAAATGCCTGTAACCCCACTGTATCTAAGTATTAACTAATTTGCTTTTGATTTTACAGGCTTGTAGGCAGAAGGGAGTTGCTTGTCTGCATTGCAACTTTGGACATGGAATTTTGTGTTGATGCTGGAATGAGTTATGAGTTTTGGAGACTGTTTTTTTATATATTTTTTGTTTTGTCTTTCGTTTTTGAGTTTTCTTTTTTGAGATGGAGTCTCGCATGGTCGCCTGAGCTAGAGCAGAGTAACGCGATCTCGGCTCACTGCCACCTCCACCTCCCAGGTTCAAGGTTTTCTCCTGCCTCAGCCTCCTGAGTAGCTGGGATTACAGGCGCCCACCACCACACCCTGCTAAGTTTTTGTATTTTGGATAAAGACCAGGTTTCACTATCTTGGCCAGGCTGGTCTCAAAAGCCTGACCTCATGATCCACCCACCTTGGCATCCCAAAGTGCTGGGATTACAGGCATGAGTTGCCATGCTCAGCTAGGAGACTGTTGAAAGGGCATGATTGTGTTTGAAATGAGAGGACATGAGATTTAGGTGCGACCAGGTATGGAATAATATGGTTTGGCCGTGTCCTCACCCAAATCTCATCTTGAGTTACTTCCTATAATCCCCACATGTTGTGGGACGGATCCAGTGGAAGGTAATTAAATCATGGAGGCAATTACCTTCGTGTGTTCTCACGATAGTAAGTTCTCATAAGATCTAATAGTTTTATAATGGTCTTTTCCCCCTTTGCTCGGCATTTCTCTCTCCCACTGCCCTGTAAAGAAGGATGTGTTTGCTTCCCCTTTCACCATGATTATAAGTTTCCTGAGACCTCTCAGCCATATGGAATTGTGAGCCAATTAAACCTCTTTCCTTTATTAATTACTTAGTCTTTGATATGTTTTTAGAGCAGTGTGAGAATGGACTAATACAGCAACCCTAGCCTCTGTATTCTTCAAGGATCAACTGAAGAGTCAATTTGTCTTTTACAACGGCTCAAAGGAAATACAATGAAGCTAAGATTGTCTTTCCAAGAAGTGGTGCTGGCACCACTGGACATCCACAGGGGGAAAAAAGGATCCAAGCAAAGACCTTATATCTTTCACAAAAAAAGTATCTTTTTTTTTTTTTTTTTTTGATACAGAGTCTTGCTCTGTCACCCAAGCTGGAGTGCACTGGCGCGATTTCGCCTCATTATACCATCCACCTCCCAGGCTCAAGTGATTCCTCCACCTCAGCCTCCCAAGTAGCTGGGATTACAGATACCTGCCACCGTGCCCAGCTAATTTTTGTATTTTTAGTAGAGACAGGGTTTCATCACGTTGGCCAGGCTGGTCTCAAACTCCTGACATCAGGTGATCCGCAACCTAGGCCTCCCAAAGTGCTGGGATTACAGGCATGAACCATTGTGCCTGGCCCACAAAAGATATCTTAAAATGAATCATAGGCCAAAATGTAAAATGCAGAACTCTAAAATTCTTGAAAGATAACAGTGGAGAATCTAGATGGCAAGATAACAGTGGAGAATCTAGATGGCATTGATTGTGGCAATGACTTTTTAGGTACGACACCAAAAACACAATTTATGAAAAAAATAATCAGTAAATTGGACTTTACTACAATTAAAATGTTCTGCTCCATAAAAATCACTGTCAAGAGAATGAAGAGACAAGCCACAAACTTGGAGAAAAGACATGTAAAAGACACATCTGATAAAGGAGTGTTATCCAAAATATACAAGGAACTCTTAAAACTAAACAATAAGAAAATAAGCAACTTGATTAAAAACCGGGCCAAAGACCTTAAGAAATATCCCACCAAATAAGGTAAACAAATGGTAAATAACCACATGAAAACACGCTCCACATCATATGTCATCAGGAAAATGCAAACTGAAACAACAATGAAATAAAAGTTAGAAGTGGGAGGTAAGGATGAATAGTTAAAGAAAAGGGGATTTTTAGGGCCGTGAAAATATTCTGTAAGAAACTATAATAGTGAATAAATATCATTATACATTTGTACAAATCCATAGAATGTTCAGCACTCAAGAGTTAAGGCTAATTTAAACAATAGACTTTGGATGATTACGATATATCACCGAAAAGATATCATGTATATTATGATGTATCATATGTAAAATATCATATGTAGAACGCCTTGTAGTGTGCCAGTTGCTAAACAAATAAATATCACATTTAGTGGATGAAAAGCAATTCCATCTCCAATAATCTCCTCCAACTAAGTCCATCTGGCTCCAGACATGTTCTTTCTTATGGCATGGATTTTGATACTAAAAAGTCATATTGTTTACGTTTTTCTTTTGGTAGTATTTTCAAGGACTAAGCTTGTTTTGTCTCCGGTAAAATGGCATTCTTTAGAGAGGAGCTTGGCTTTCCCTATACTGTAAGCTATTATGGCACTCAAAACAAGGTTCTTTATCAAGCAAAAGCTTGATAAATCACTGTTTCAATACAAATAAATGTATAATGTGAGAATACTAAACGTAAGAGTAAAGCGAGCTCTAAGAGACATTCAGAAAAATACCTTTTTTACCCAGTGATATTCATTACCCTCATGTTTACTAACTGTCATGCACATGAAATCCTACAGTTAACTTGAGATCTCCTAGTCATTGTGAAATTATAGAGGAAAAAGAAGAAAAAGAAGATGGAATTTCAGCAATTACTATGCACTGGGCACTGTTATATGCCATAATATATTTGACATGTTTTAACTCTCAGAACATCAATTATTTGTGTCTTCATTTACACAATCATTCAACAAATATTTATTGAGCCATGCATATTGTGCTAGACCCTGATAAGCTGCTGTCTGTGTGTTGCCATGTTATTTAAATTAGCAAGTAATTATGTGATAATTAGGCAGGTGTAATTTATTGTTTTTATTCACATAAAGAAAAAGAAATGAAGTCATTTGCACCTCCTCATAAAAACCATACATGGCAAACTATTTTTTTTGCATTGAAAAAGCAAACTCTCAAATTTATTTATTGATATATAGTGTTCATACATATTTATGGAGCACATGTAACATTTTGTTACATGCCTAGTATCCATAATGATAAAGTGAGGATATTTGGAGTTTCCATAACCTGGAGTATTTATTACTTCTATGTATTAGAAACATTTTAAGTCTCTTTTCCAACTATATTGAAATATACAATATATTGTGCTTAAATATAGTCACCCTACTCTACTATCAAATATTAGAACTTACTCCTTCTGTCTTTGTAATATGGTTTGCTATGTCCCCACCCAAATCTCATCTTGAATTCCCACATAGTCGACCTCTCTTCATACTCCTTCACTTCACACATCCTTTGGTATCTATCATTCTATTCTCTACTTCATGATTTCAACTTTTTTGGTTCCCATGTATAAGTGAGAATGCATAATATTTGTCTTTTTGTGCCTGACTTAGCTCACTTAACATAATGATTTCCAGTTCCATCTATGCTGCTCCAAAGACATGATATAATTCCTTTTGAATGACTGAACAGTATTCTATGGTGTACATATGCCACATTTTCTTCATTCATTCATCTATTAATGTTCGTCCTTAGTCTAAAAATGAGAATGACAATTTAATTGCATAATATATTCATGATACTTAAGACAATGGATGATACAAAGTGAATGCTCAGCCAAATGCCATCATCAGTTTACAATTTTGTTAAAGTTGTTCTTAGATTATTTTTACATATTACATTTTTCTTACATGAAATAATTTTGCTAAGTAATCTTTTAATATTATCTACATAAAAGCATGTCTACCAGCAAATGTTAAAAATGTTTATTCCTTATCTGATATCTATTTACTATCTTCTTGCATTCATAAAACATTGCCCCCAAAATACAAATTTATAATTTTGTTTCTAATTTTAATTAGGGCATCTGTTTTGTTTAACCAGTAAGTAAAGTTTTGATGTTTGTGTTTTCATTTTTAGAAGATGGCTGTTTTTTGTCAGTTTTGAAGGAGTTATTACTGAGATGGGGACATTACTTTTTTGGAATTTCCATGTGCTCTTTCTCATTAATCCTGTTGAAATCAACTTGATAATAGTTCATTTTTTAAAAAATCTATATTCATAAATGGTATCATTTTATATTTTCCCTTTCATAGTTTCTTTGTCAGATGTAAATGAGCTTCATAAAATAAATTATGCAATATTTCCTAACTCTGGAAAACAGTTTACAGAGCATCTCGATTAAATTTTTTAAATAAAAATTTAAAATCACACACAAAGATTTCCTAAGTCTACAATATTTTGGAGATTCTTTCTTGATAAGTTTTGCATGTTTACTCTATGGTCATTGACTCACTTAGGAATTTGAATCATTTTTTTACTCAGTTTTAGTAAGTTATATTTTATTCCCCATGAAAGGTATTCATTCTACAACATTTTCTAAAAACCTATAGTTGTGTATAGTATTATCCCATACAAACCTAGTCCTTAGTATCCTATTCCATATTTGTATCTTCATAGTTCTAAATTTTAGTATTTTTCTTTGTATCTTAAATTCTCTGCCTTTTCCATTTTATACTTTACTTTCAAAGAACAAGATATAATTTTTTTATTGTAGTTTGGATTCTGGGGTACATGTGCAGATCATGCAGGATCATTGCATAGGTCCGTACATGGCAATGTGGTTTGCTGCCTCCATCCCCCTGTAACCGATATCTAGCATTTCTCTCCAGGTTTTCCCTCCCCAACCTCCCCACTTCCCGCTGTCCCACCCCTAGTCCCCCCGCAACAGATCCCAGTGTGTGATGCTCCCTTCCTTATGTCTAAGTGTTCTCATTGTTCAACACCCACCTATGAGTGAGAAAAATGTGGTGTTTGATTTTGTTCTTGTGTCAGTTTGCTGAGAATGATGGTTTCCAGATTCATCCATGTCTCTACAAAGGACACGAATTCATCATTTTTTATGGCTGCATAGTATTCCATGGTGTATATGTGCCACGTTTTCCTTGTCCAGTACATCATCAGTGGGCATTTGGGTTGGTTCCAGGTCTTTGCTATTGTAAATAGTGCCACAATAAACATATATGTGCATGTGTCTTTATAATAGAATAATCTATAATCCTTTGGGTATATACCCAGTAATGGAATTGCTGGGTCAAATAGAATTTCTATTTCTAGGACCTTGAGGAATCGCCACACTGTCTTACACAATGGTTGTACTAATTTACACTCCCACCAACAGTGTAAAAGTGTTCCTATTTCTTCACATCCTCTCCAGCATCTGTTGTCTCCTGATTTTTTAATGATCATTGTTTTAACTGACACGAGATGACATCGTTTTTTGCATTTCTCTAATAACTAGTGATGATGAGCGTTTTTTGATTTGCATTTCTCTAATAACTAGTGATGATGAGCATTTTTCCATATGATTGTTGGCCTCATATATGTCTTCTTTTGAAAAGTGTCTGTTCATTTCCTTCACCCACTTTTGAATGGGTTTGTTTGTTTTTTTCTTGTAAATCTGTTTTAGTTCTTTGTAGATTCTGGATATTAGTCCTTTGTCAGATGGATAGATGGCAAAAGTTTTTTCCCATTCTGTTGGTTGCCTGTGCACTCTACTGATTGTTTCTTTTGCTGTGCAGAAGCTCTGGAGTTTAATTAGATTCCATTTGTCTATTTTGGCTTTTGTTGCTAATGCTTTTGGTGTTTTAGTCATGAAGTCCTTGCCTATGCCTATGTCCTGAATGGTTTTGCCTAGGTTTTCTTCTAGGGCTTTTATGGTGTTAGGTCTTATGTTTAAATATTTAATCCATCTGGAGGTAATTTTAGTGTAAGGTGCCAGGAAGGGGTCCAGTTTCTGCTTTCTGCACATGGCTAGCCAGTTTTCCCAACACCATTTATTAAACAGGGTATCCTTTTCCCATTGCTTGTTTTTGTGAGATTTTTCAAATATTAGATGGTTGTAGATGTGTGGCATTGCCTCTGAGGTCTCTGTTCTGTTCCATTGGTCTATATCTCTGTTTTGGTACCAGTACCATGCTGTTTTGATTACTGTAGACTTGTATAGTTTGAAGTCAGGTAGCATGATGCCTCCAGCTTTGTTCTTTTTGCTTAGGATTGTCTTGGCTACATGGGCTCTCTTTTGGTTCTATATGAAGTTTCAGGTGATTTTTTTCCAAAAACAAGATATTTTTATTTTCCATTTCTATTCCATCTTTAAAATTCTTACATTTTGCTTTTATATCATAACTATATTTATATGCACATCATTGTGATTCTGCTTATCCCTTTTCTAGATCTATGATCTGAACTTATTTCACTTTATTTTCTGTTTAAATACTAAAAATAAAATAGCCATAAATTATGCTTAGACAATGACTGAAGAATTATTTTCTCAAGAGTATCTGACGATAATTCTTCCTCCTCTTTTGGTTCATGTTTTGGTAAAGAGGGTGTTGGGGTTGAATCTCCTAACCATTAATTCCCTTCATGCATTTCTTTTCCTTTCACTCAAAACACAAATATATTTAGAGTCTAACTTGTCATGAACAGGTAGAAGACACTTGAAGTAGATTTATAGACTTCAACATAACCTGATTTATAGACTTCAACATAGCCTGATTTATAGACTTCAACATAACACTGTTTCAGAAATACAAAGTGAGTAATTGCTTATGATATTATCATTAAAATACTTTAAAATTATAGGAAAACAAGAGGTTGGATTGAAAAATAAGGATATATGATGAATAACTGTTTTAATATTAAAATATATATGTATGTGTTTCTACATATAAATACAAATACGAATGCATACATACCGGTATGATCTTTCAACTGAGATTATAATTCATTGCAAATCTGTTGACGTATCATCTCTATATAAAAATCAATTGAGGGTTGAATTTGTATGCCTTCGCAGTAGTGGGTCCTTGAAAAAATTGATCTGAGTCACAGTTTGCTGATTTTCTTTCATCAAATGGTTAAAAAAATAAAAGGAAAAGATGGCTTACATGATTAGATGAAGGAATACATTCTAGGCCTACCATAGTGCCGGTTTCATAGTTTTTGCTTAATAAATACTGTTAACAAAAGTGTCTGTCACAACATCCATTTCCATTGCCAACCCACCTTCTTCCTCCTCCAACATGCTCCCCACCACCCGAGCTTAGTGTTCTTTTATACCTGTGATTGTTCCTGAATGAAATATGAGATAGCTCCATGATAAATATTCCATGCTCCAACTACCCAGTGGCCTCCCTTGTTCTGCCTATTAGCACCTTCCATCTCAGGATTACATCCCAGGGCAGGTCTTGTATCAGATGAATTACTGCCTTCTGTAAAATAAACCTGTTGCCTTCCCTGATTGTCCAAATGGCCAAATGCTTTACAGAGGAAAAAAGATAGAAAGTTGTAAACCAGTAGACTGGAATTTAAATGTCAGCTTTGGCTTTGTGAACCTGGTCAAGTTATTTAATCTAATGTAAATTGTGTATCCTTATTTTTGAAACAGAATAATCAGTCAATACCCTGTGGTATTGTGTAAATTGAATGAGATAATACAGGAAGAAGTTCAAGGTGCAGGTGATATCAATTAAACATTGCCTTACCCACCTTCCCTCCCTCCCTCCCTCCCTCCCTGCCTTCCTTTCTTTCTTCCTTCCTTCTCTCTTTCCTTCCTTCCCTTGTTTTGCCTTTATGCCTGTCATTTCCATTTTATTGTACAAAATCAGCTTTGAAAATCTTTAATATAAAAAAACAAGTAACTCTTCCTATAGACAAATGTTAAACATGGAGTTCAAATTCACAAAAATAATAGGAGGATGTGATTTCTTGAGTAGTTCTGCATTCCTTAGATTTTAATCTTAGAATATCACAAATCAATTCTCTATTATTTTTAACTGCTAATTACTATAGGGAATAAAATTATGTTTTTGAGAAGGTGTATATTTTTTATTTAGCATTAACTCAGTGCTTAATTATCATATAACAATGTAATAAGCAAATTGCTTAATTTTATTTTAATTGTTGAAATAAGGTTTGGGAAATGAGAAAATATTTTTAAATTGTTACTGTTAGGATAATTACTACATAAATGATTTGAACTAGAAATGAGTTTTGGGCTTTTTCAACTTATTTCTGAAAGATAATGAAACTTAAATTTCCACTTGTTGAGTGGTGAACGTGGCCATTTTAATTAGCCTAGGAAACACAGAACTTTTAAACATGTATTCTGTTATTGCTAGGTATATTTTTCAAAAACAAATATATCTAGTCAATTTCTATCACTTACCTCTACGCAAATCGGAGACTGTTAAAAACAGAGATAGACAGATACATAGTCTGAGACAGAATGTCAAAACCAGAGAAATGAATGAGATGAGGGATACTAAGAGAGTTGAAAGAGATGCAGATGGAGAGAGAACAATTTACATTATAAGCGGATTTTACCCACGTAATGAATGAAACTTGGGAGTGAATTGAGATGCAAAGTGGGATTTGCCATTCTTTAATTCACTCTCAGGTCCACTGTGCTTCTCATTTTGTTATCATCTGAGCATATTGAATTTGTTTTTTATGGAACCATGCTGCAAATACATATTTCTGGAACTAGAAATGTTTAAAAAGAAAAGTGAGGTACTCAAGGCAATGCTTAGAAACCTATAAAGCTGGATTGAAGAGCATCCAAGATATTCAAATGTGTATTGTATAACATAAATAAACTGGCCGTACTCAGGATAACCTAGACCATCCCAGTCAACCCAAGGACCTGTTAGAAATATTACTGCGTTTGTTTTAAACATTCACTTCTATTCCTTCATATCTTGCATATCTTCCATCACAGTGTCTATACTTGGTGATTTCTTATATACAGTCTTTTTTGTTCTTTCTTCAAAGTTTTCTGCTGGTATTCATCACCACAAAGCTTCAATTTGGTTTCATAAACTATTTTATCTCTTGTCTGATTTTCTATTCCCTTTATTTCCAGGATACCACTCAACTCTTATGATGTTTCAGCCATTTTGCACTTCCTGAAACATTTAAACCCTATTTACTATTTACTATTGGTACTATTTTAATGTATATAAAATACATATTAAAGTGAGTATGTACTCAAAATATCATGAAATACTTGATAAATAAAGTATATGAACATTTAGAAACACATACAACTCCTATAAACACTTTATGCCCGGTATTAAATTTAAAATTGCTGACACATTGAATGTCACGTGAAAAAATTCGAAGCTTCTTGTAGAAAATATTAAGAAAACAAAAGTCAGAAACACACTTTTTAAAAATGAAGTACTACCTGTCACCTGATAGTAGCAGCATTTGTAAATTATTGGATATACTTTGCATAATATGTGATTATCCATTGACTGGACATTATTTGAAAAATGTTGATAAAATTCCTCACTAACTCAACATAAAAAACTAGTAACCTGGAAATAAAAAGAAATGTCTTACCTGAACCTTCAAAAATAGCATGCCGAAGTATGATATTTTAAAAGGAGTCCCATTAGAGTTATGTAGATAGCAAGTATGCGCACCAGCCTACTCACTACTATGCTAACCAGGACCCCCTGAACAATGAAAAAGTTTGTATGACAATTGGAAAACAAGAGGTAAAAATGATCAATTATTATCAGGAAATAGGGATTAATTTATATAGAAGCCAAGAATGTGTATAAATTATTAAAAGCAATAGGATGATTTAATAAGAATGTGGTGCAAAGCAGTGTACAAATCAAGGTGTTCTCATACACTATTAATAGCCAATGAATATAGGAATAAATTATAACACATAATAAAATAACTGCCTGATGGTATGTAGTAATTTTTTTTAATAAAGTACTAGAATTTTACATATAGATTTTAAATCTTTCTTAACCTAAATTTAGACTAAAGACAAAGATGGAGTAGACACTGTCATGAATAACAAGACTCGGTACCATCAAAACGTCAGATAATACCAGATAACACTACAAGTACATTGTGAAGTCAATGTAATTTAAATTGAAATTCCTCTAGGGTTTATTGTGGATCTTGGCAAGATGTTCCTAAAATTCCTATTGGAGGTTAAAGGGCTAAGAATATCCAAAAAGAACAAAATCGGGCAATTGATCATCTCATATATCAAAAGTATTTTAAAAGTATGTTAAGTAAAACCACATGATATAGGGAGAGTATTAGAAAAATGGGCCACTGGAATAGGAAAGAAAACCCAGAAATAGAGCCTTAAACATATTATTTATAGGTAAGAGGTCATGTTACAGTCAAATGTGGAGGAAATACATTGCTCACTAAATAATGAAAGAAACATTGAGTTTCTTTATGAGAATATAGATCTGTACATCATATTAGGGACAAAAGCAAATTTCATATATATTAAAATATAAATATTAAAATCAAATTATCAGACTTTCAGAATAACTTATAGGACAATAGATTTTTGGTAGTAGTGGAATGACTTATTTCACAGAAACTGGGAACAAGTCATAAAAACTAGACTCTGGTAAATAAAATAACTCCTACAAAAATGAATGTACACAAATTTAAAATATAAATCATAGGCTCTGAGAAGATATTTGCAATGTATATTAGACAAAGATTTAGTGTCCACAAAACATTATACTGTCCTACATGTTGTTTTTGAAGACAAACATCCCTTCTCTCACACACATACAAAAAATGGTTAAGCATTTATTAGATACTTCACAGAAAAATAGAATTACGTGAATAAAAATTATGGAAAAGTGTACCAATTTACTAATACTCACATAAAAGTGAATACAGACAATAAAATATTCATTATGTTTATAAAATTTAAATAATGATGATAACAAGGTAGGTAATAGTGTGGAGAAAGTCTCATAAATTAATAATTTGTGGATATACATTACCCAACTATTTCACTTTTTGATTTAATTACTAAGAGAATGTATCACATATCTATGTGCATTAACTTCTGACGGTTGCCATAATGAGTTAAGACAAACTGGGTGAATTAAAGCTATGGAAATGTATTCTCTCAAAATTCTGGAGGCCAAAAATCTGAAATAAAGGATAGTTCTTTGTGGTTCTCTAACAGAAAGTCTGTTTCATGCCTGCCTTCTACCTCTGCTGGCTGTGGGTAATTGGTGGCATTCCTTAGTTTGCAGATACATCACTCCAGTCTGGCTTTTTTTTTTTTCTCATGGTGTCCTTCTCTGTGTATGCTCTGTGTCTAACTTCCCTCTCTTCTTATAAGGACACAGTTATTAGATTAGGGTCCACCCTAATGTATTATGACCTTGTCTTAACTTGATACATTTGCAAAACTCTTATTTCCAAACAAAGTCATGTTCTGACATTCTGTGTGGACATGAATTGGGGGGACACTATTCAGTCCAGTACACCACACAGAGAGAAATGTATAATAAAGTTTACCACAGCCCCCTTTGTCATGGAGAACAATTTAAAACAACACAATGTCCACTTATATACTAATGGATAAGAAATAAGGCAAAATACATAAAATTGTTATACAGGTATTAAAACCAGTGACTCAGACATATGAATATCAAAATTCATAAATATTAAGAACATATTGAGTGAAAGAAAGAAAATTGTAGGATATTTGACAGTTTTCTGCCTGATATGTAAGGATAATGAATACACAACAAAGCACAGTGTTTAGTACCTATAAAATAAAATAAAATATACAAATATGCAGGGTTGCCTGTACATCAATTTTAGGAAAGAGGTTATCTCTAAGGCAGGAAGGAGAAAAATAAGATCAGGAGTAAAGAAATGCTTTGAATATATTTATGATATTTTTCTTATTTAAAAGAAAGGAGATTTGGAGCAAATGCGTCAACATGTTAACATCTGATACAATTGAATGGTGAACATAGAGCAGAGTTTCTCAACACCTGCACTACTGGTATTTGGCACAAGATTCTTTGCGGTACGAAGCTGTCCTGTGCGTTGTAGATCATTTCGTTGTTTATCAATTTCCCTGGCCTGTGTCCACTAGATGCCAGTAGCAAACCTTCCCCTCAACCCCAGTTAATCTGTGGATACAAATCAACTCTGGGTTTAGAAATACTAGTGTAGAGAATTCATTATGTTTCTGTTTGTCTTTACCCATATTTAAAATATATAAATTGTGATAAAATATAATAAAGATGTATTTCTTGCATACTGTTTTAATAAAAAGTAAAGAAAATTATCAACATATGAACATGTATAATATAAAGTATGCCATGTTATAAATTCAAGATCTAAAAAAGACTTACATAATAACAAAAATTTGCAATTAATTTTGTCTGAGTTTTTTAAGATAGCTACACTAAAGAAAAAGTTTCTTGGTTTCACCTTAAAAGATGTGCAGTATTTTCCAAGTTTGAGAAGTGTGGAATACCATTATAAGAAGGAATGGAAAGGGAACAGAGCTATGTAATTATTTTACAGAATAATGACTTCTTCAGTGAAACTGAAACATAGAGTCTCAAATTTTCATGCCTTCAATGGCAATAGCATATGTGTGTGGAGCAAACGGTTTTAAGAAATTTTAGAACAATGCAGCCTGTGACAGATTGGAGAGGGCACCTAGCAGACCATGCAAAACAAGTTTGAGGGCAGAGTCAGGCCACATTTTTAATTGCTCTTGTCTTAAAATGTATGGAGGGGACTACTAGAAATGTGCTGGCAAGAAATAAGTGATGCCATTAAGAAACAGTCACTTAAATTAATATTCTTGTAGAATGTTGACACATTAAAAGTGCTTGAGTAATATACAACTTCATGGATTGGACATTTTAATATGATTAATATATCAATACTCCACAGATTGACTTACTGATTAAATGCAATAACAAATATAATTCTGACAGGATTTTTGAAAAATTGGCATGATTATTTTGAAAATCCATATGAAAATGCAAAGTATCTAGAACAAAGCTGGGGATCTTATAATGAAAGTCTTTGAGAGTTGCTGCGAAGTTATCTGATCATAAACTGTGATAGTGATGTAAGCATCATCAAATAGATCAGTGGAACAAAATTAACAGATCAGCAACAGAGCCACACTCATTCGGTCCTTTAATTTTCTACAAAGCTTTTGATATTATTCAATTTGTGTCAGTATTTGTCTTTTCAACAAATAACTTGATGATATTATAACTTGATGATATCCACCTTATAATGTATACAAAACGTAATTCAAGACATACCATAGACCTTAACATAAAAGCTAAAGGTTTTAGAGGAAAGCATTAGAATTTGTGATTTAGAAATATGCAAAGGCATCCTAGACTAGAAACAAAAAACAATAACAACAACAACAACAACAAAGAAATTGACAAATTAGACTCAATCAAAACATTTAAAATAAATTTAAAAATATTTTCTGAGAAAACGATTCCATTAAGAAAAATAACAGGAATGTCACAGATCCAGAGAAAATACTTGCAAAATACATATGTCTTACTGAGAACTGATATCTGGGATTTTACGTAACTTCTACAAATCAGTGATAATAAGATTCAAAATGAGTAAAGAATCTGGAAACATCACAACAAAATCTACAGAAATAGTCAATAGACATTTGAAAATATGTCTATCACAGTAATCTGGGAAATGACGATTAAAGGCATAACTGGAAACCCATCAACAATAATAACAATGACATATTTTGAGAGTGAGTGGATCAGTTGGTACTCTCACACATTTCTGGGAGAAACGCAAAATGTTAAATTATTTTAGAAACAGGTTTGGATATTTTTATTTATTTACTTTTGTCAGGGACTGTGTTCTCTATTAGAGGAAGATCTGAAAAGGGTCTCTTTGTTTCTGCAACATTATGAATATTTTATGTATACCATTCAATAACTTCCCAGCAGCAGTTGCTTTTAACATGTTAATTTAATGCTGAAGGCCATGCCCATTATAAAATTATGCACTAATCTCTAGTGTGTATTTGAGTTTTTATATATTGTGAAAAGCGTCCCAAGAAACACACATTTAGGACTACAATTACAAATGCTCTGGGTAAACAGTCATATGTCATATCTGTGTTATTATTTTTTATCTATATACTATGAAGAATTGTTGTTGGATAAAACATGTATGCTCTTTATTATATTCATATAGATATGGCATATTAACTATTTACTTAAAAGTTTTTGCCTTTTAAAAGAAAGAAATACCATGAGGGCCAAAATTGTGTCTTGGTCACATATGTTTCCCAGTGCTTAGAATAATATCTGGTATATAATAAAAACCCAATGAATATTTGTCAAATGAAGGAATCTGACAACCAGAATCAAATAGTTGCAAGAAAGACTATAAATGTTTATGAGTGAACTATTTCTGTCTTCATTAAAATTGACATTTTAGGAGGCCATGTGGCTTGCTGAATATCTGCAGTTAATACATATTATTTTGTAAGATATTATAAAATGTTTTTTATCTAGGTAGATTTTTTTGAAGTTTTAAAATTTTACTTCAAATATTCTATAAAGCATGACTTTGTATTTGCATCTTTTAATGATACATGCTAATTACAATTTAGGGATATGAAGGCTTATATGAATGCTGAGCAAATTTTATGTGTATACATTTCCCATTCAAATGATTTTCATAGCTCATGGGCATTTAGTCAAATGCCATCACTCTTTATGGTTCATGGAAATGGAATGAGATCTGAGAGAGATACATTATTTTCTTACCAATTCATTTCTCATTTTAGTTCACCACTGTATTTCTTCAATACAATAAGAATTCCATTTTGTTGTTGCTGTTTTTTTCTTTATACCTGTTATTTTCCACAGTATTATTGGGACTCAAAATCTTCTATTCTTATATTAGCTTTTTTTTTTTTAATTTAACTTTTCTCTTGGACAATTTAGGTCACTTTTTGTATGTTAGGTTTTTCTTTGACAATTTCTACTAATGCAGGTGAACAATATGTGGTGATTGTAGGATTTCAAAAATTATATATCTACATAACAAGAAATAAGTCGTTTGTTTCCATTGTCACTTTTTAACAATTGTGCATGCATAGAGATTGAATCTCACTTTTACAAAGTTAAGTTCTGATTTTGCAAATGTATTTTATTCACCTATTGCCTGATCCGTGGAGGTTTTCAGTAGAGAGCCAAAAGCGGAAATGACTGCTTTCATGTTTTCTGATTTTGAAAAAACCACACATACATATATCTGATTTAAGAGGCAGCCAACAAAGAATTGCAAATAACTTCTATAGTTAGAAGAGCGAAGAAATAATCGTAGTGTTTCTCGTAATTTTATTTCAAAAAGTGAAAATTCAAAAATACTTAGGTAATTGTGCTTATTATGAAAAATATAGGAGGAAATAAAATGGTATAAAAAAGGAGATGAAGTGATCCAGTAAATCCACTATTAACAACTTGGTGTACATCATCCCAGTTATCTACCAATAATATGTTGTAATCTGAATGTATTTCCCTTAGCAATAATCTTGAATGATTAAACATTAATCTGCCATGTAATTCTTAATGACTTTTTAGTATTCCACTAGTTAGTTGTAGAATGTTTTATCAGATCCATCACTTATTATTGGACATTTCATCTGTTTCCAATTGCAATGACTATCCCTGTCTTTACTTTCATATCTGATAGCCTTTTTTTTTTAAAGGTATTTTAGAGTAAAACTGAGAGTTTCCATTACCTCAAAAAAGAATGTGATTATTTTGACTTAATGGAATAAGCTGTGGTGTGACTCTGGTCCTTATCCAGATTAATTATATGACCTTGAGGTAATTCAATTCTCTGAGCCTCAGTTTCTTCTTCTGTAAAGTAGGCATTGGATGGATAATTACTGATTATCCTTCAAGCCCTAACATGGATGATTACTGCTTATCTTTCAAGTCCTAATGTTCTCTAACGGCTGTGGGTGTTCCCTACAGATTTGATGGTATACAATTCCTAAGAATAAAGCAGGAAGTAGTTTTATCCATGGTTTTCAAGTTATCTGTCCAAGTTGAATCTAAAGTAGGTATTCAAAGGGGCGAATACAGCCATGTGTTCTTAGTGTCTGTTTATGGTTGGGCAAGAAAAGCCCCTTCCTTGTCCTTCTTTTCTGCTAATCACTAGAGACAGAAAATAAAAGCCATGGCTTCAGGCTGCAAAAAGCCTAAAACGAAAGAAAACAGGAAAACAACAACAAAATAAGGTGGGTTGGACAAACGTGAGCATTTATTCTCTACTTACCGACTTCGAAGACTTTTCCATGGCTGACTTTTAATCTCAAGTGTCTGAATGAAAGTGAACAATAATGACACGAGTGCATCATATGGACCTCATCCGTACTGGAGTGGCTAACCACGAGGATTCCAACTCTCCACAAAGGTATCTTTCCACAAGGAAAACTGGACCAAACTCTAGAATGGTTCTCCTCTCTTTCTTTAATTTTCTTCTCTTGATATATCTTTTCTAGTTTCAGTTTCATCAATATCTGCTTTGCCTTTGAATATTTGTTTGTTTGGATTTTTTTCTCACTTTTTCTTTCCACTTAATCTAAGTTGTAATTTGAAATGACAAGCAAATGACGCAGCACTGGAAATAGTAAAGCTAGTCACTCTACAGTAGAACCAGGATGCATTTCATCCACAGGGTGCCCCAAAGGGATCACTAAGTATCTCACACTGTGACAACAGATCTCTGATGTATTGGCTTGAATTTAACTCCTCCCTATCATTCTCTTTGGATTGCAGTTTTGATTTTGTTGAATGTGATCATTCTAAACTTCCTATATCATCCAGACTTTACTGGAGGCTTGTAGTTAGCATAATTTATTTCTACACATTTTATCATATTTTATTGGAATGAAACCATTTATCTTCAAGGCTGATCATGCCAATAGCAAATAAGGATGGTCTCACATCTCTGGGTTCCTACTGGGAAGTTCCATTAAATTATCAGAAATTATACTGTGTCACATAGATCTATCTAGAAAGAAGAGACATATGAGAATGAGGCTCATATTACCTCTAAGACATGGGCCTAGGTGACTTCTAAAAATTGTTTATGACATTAAAATGAACAGCTGAGATTGTGTCTTTTAATATTTGTCTTCTCAAGGAATGTCGATTATTCTTTGCATGAATTTTCAGAAAACAGCATTTAACATAGCAGTATTCTGAGTAGTTACAGAATTATTAGAGTATTCTCACATTTACTTATTTTTTACTTCCGAAGTTGGATGTCTATTAGAACCCACTCTAGTACGGGTAACCTAGGGGATAAATTTGTAGGCATACCTATTTCAGATAAACAGTTAGATGTATTGTATCTTGTATCTTGACCTAGAGGAGCCAGATAATCAGATCTAGCTTATGTCGTTCTAAAGAAAACAGAGGCTTAAGTAGATATTTTGAAAGTCCAAAGACTGTTCATTACTTTCTTTTCTTTTTATAAATATTCAGTGCTGTTATAGCATAACTCTCTTGTTTACCTTGCTTGGTAAAGCAATCACCTTGGTTAATTCTATCACCTACTTTGTGTCCTAACCCATCAGCCCAACAAGGTTGAAGAAAACACAAGAACATAAAACTAGTCTCGTTTTATATTTACCACCCTTGATCTTGGTACTAATTGCTGTCAAGCAATAATATTCCATTTCCAAAGTCTATTATCTGTTCATGTCTTTTAGACATATCTTTTATCTTTTACTTCTCCCATTCTCACTCATGGGTGATGAGCTTGTTTTATGTCACTAACAAAATTGCAAAAATCAAAAGAGAATATCTATAAGCTTCCACCATCATATTTACCCCATAGCTTTCATCTGTACCCAGGCACTCTCTTTCACAGTCTATGACTATGGATTATTAATTCTACTCATTTTCACAGAAGACTACCATATCTAACAAACACCATTATATAATTCCAGTAATTCACCTCTTTATCCTATATTATGAATTAGCCCTCTGCTAGATTTTTAATATTCAAACATACCGTCTTTCCTCCCATCTTAAGAAATATATTTTTTGTATTTACTTATCAGTTCAGCTATTGCCTCATTTCTCTTATTCCTTTAGTGGGAAAAATTCTCAAAAAATGTTAATCATACTGATGTTTCAAATGTACTTTTTGCCTTATTCTTTGAAACAACTCTAAACAGGCCTTTACTCATGATTCTTCTTAAACTGTTATTATTATTATTGTTGAGACAGTCTCTCTCTGTTGCCAGGCTGGAGTGCAGTGGTGCAATCTCAGCTCACTGCAACCTCCATCTCCCTGGTTCAAGCAATTCTCCTGCCTCAACCTTCTGAGTAGCTGGGATTACAGGCACACGCTACCATGCCCAGCTAATTTTTGTATTTTTAGTAGAGACGGGGTTTCACCATGTTGGTCGGGATTGTCTTGATTTCCTGACCTTGTGATCCACCCGCCTTGGCCTCCCAAAGTACTGGGATTACATGCGTGAGCTACCGCGCCTGACCCAAAACTGTTATGTTTTAAGGTCACCTACTAATGCTGTTGATCACTTTTTAGTAGTCATCTTATTTGTTCCACCAGAAGTATTTGACACAGCAGAATTATATTTCCTCATTGGCTGTCCAAGACATCATATTCTTACTCAGGGATTGATGCTTCAATATATCTGTTTTAATTTCTAAACACTTGCAATAATAATGACATCCAGTTACATGGCTTTGATATCATCTCTATCTGTCTCTATGTATCTCTTTCTATCATGTATGTATGTATGTATGTATGTATGTATGTATGTATCTATCTATCTATCTATCTATCTATCAATCATCTATCTATCTACCTGGCTAGCTAGGTATCTATCTACCTACCTATCTACCTCCTACCTACCTACCTATAATTGATCTATCCCAGAACTCTATCCTAGGTTTCAAGTTCATACCTCCAACTGCTTACTACATTTTTTTCCATGTGAATATCTAATAGGTGCTTGGATCCTAACATGGATAATGACTAGTTCTTTCTATTTCAGTTAATGATTAAACTTTAGGCCAAAATTTGGTTTATACTTGACCCTTCTCTTTCAAATCTTACATTTAATACATCCACAAATCTTGTGGCTCTTCATTTGAACCATATCTCAACACTTCTGCTGCTACCACTCTTCTATAAATGATAAGCCTCTCTCTCCTGGTTTATAGCAACCACTTATTTGCTTGTTGGTCTCTCTTTTCCGAACAATCTCTTCCAGAAATCATGTAACTCATCTAGTCACCTCTTTGCCTTCTCACTGAAGTCTCCAACCAACCTATGTGAAGTCTCTAGTAACCTCTATCTCATTGCTGGCCCTATTTCTTCCTAGCAAAAATCACATTCTTTGATATTCTATATTTTAACATCTTATATTGTTATTTATCTGTCCACAAAAGAATGTAAACTCTTTGATGATAGAAATAAAGATTTTTGCTTTATTTATTACTAGGAACAAAATAGAAGTTAAATAAATACAAGCACTTTTCTAATTCAGAATACTCGTTTTTGTTTGCTGATGCTATTCTTCATTTACATTGTAGAATGTGAGCCAGTTGAGAATATTAGACTTTATATAAGTTTTTAAATGCTATATGCTTATGAAAAGATTAAAAAATACTCATAGTCCCACATTTAATGTTTTTGGTATCTCTTTCAGGAGAAAAATAGAATGATTATTTTGGTCACCACTCTCATATTCTATTATTTTCAGGAAAATATCTCTTAAGCTTCCTAGCTCCCTTAACTAAAATTATTATCTTCCTTCCACTCCTGAGTCAATTTTCTGACAAATTGGACGTGATTTGTCTTAACACTTACAATCCCCTGTCAAGGCAAACGCAGTCTGTTCACACATATGGTCTCTTTTGGACAGTATTTTAACTTTAAATAATTCTGCATACCTCTAAGACTTGGCAATCTCTGGGGATCTTGCCTGGATTGGAGGCCCATCAGATAAAGGTCTTCTAGGACTCAATGGCTAATGGGTGAATTGCTTTCTATTCTTTTACATACAGTAACATTAATCTAAATTGAAAATTTATCACCAGCATTTATGGTTCTGAATGGTATCACATGGTGTTAATTAATCTGGAGGAATTTTACTTTTACTATTACTTTTTTGGCCATTGACTTAGATATTATTAAAATGAGGGTAACTCACTTTTGACTACAGATCTTTTGATGGCTCTTCTGTATGAGAACACAAAGGCAGAGTTTCTTATTGGTTTTAATGCATGGCATAGCAAGTCTAGAACATTTCTATTGCAATTTTCTCTATGGGAGAAAGAAAGATAAAAGTTCTAAGATACACATAAGAACTTTCAAATCCTATTAGTGACCAATAGTTCTATTTTCTCCCCATAATGGTTGCATTCCCTAATATAAATAAGTAGAATAAAGGTGTATAACAAATTGATCTGTTGAAATTATTTATAAGACATATTGCTTTTGGAAATATCACCATTCTATAGTCTATGGACACATTTCAATACCAGAAATAACTAAAGATATTCTGAATTGTCTTTGGTGAATCAGTGAGTGATCAATCTAGGTGGCAAATATAAACTAATAGGCATGTGTACGAAAGAATTCTGAAGATAATTCTCTAAGATGTATTAAGCTGTAACTTAATCTTTGGAATAATGAACCTACTTTGAAGTAATGCATTCATGAAGATTTGCACATGCTGGCATGTTTAATAATTTGACAGTAATAATGAGTCATTCCTGAATGTTTTCAAAAATAATATTCAAAGATATCTTCTTAGGATCAATAAGTATATTCTAGTTCTAAGAGCTAATATTTGTTAGCACTTTTCATGTACCAGACAATATGCTAACATTTTGATAATCATCATTCAGTTTTTCTTTCCATAAATATGTATTGAATGCTTGCTCAATGTCAAGTACTATGCTAGGAACTTTAGGTACATAATAAACAAATCAAAAGATAAATGCTCCTGCTACCATAGAGCATTATGGTGAAAGACAATTGCCAAAAAATGGCAGACCTTGATTCTAACAGACTAGTAAATTACAATATCGCTATAGGTTGAATTGTATACCCCTAAAATAAAAAAAAAAGCCCCCATTGCCTCAGAAAGTAGCCTCATTTGGAAATAGCATCTTTATAGAAATAATTAAGTTTAAAAAAGGTTATTACAATAAGCCCTAATCCAATATGACTGGTACGCTTTTTAAAGGTAGAACTTTAAAGACAGATGCACATATAGAAAGAATGCCATGTGAAGATGAAGGGAGAACCAAAAGGATGCTTCTACAAGCCAAGGAACATCAAAGACTGCCGGAAAATTACCAGGAGCTAGGCAAGAAGCAACGACACGTTTTCTCTCACAACCCTGAGAAGAAACCAGTTCTACTAACAACTTGTTTGTAGACTGAGTCTTCAGACTTGAACAATAAATTTCTGTTTATAAGTCACCCATTTGTGGTACTTCGATAAGGTAGCCCAGTAAACTAATATAAGTATGTAAGATGGTATGGAAGAATGCCTTTAAATATGAAAAATGTATTTTCCCCACAGACGCATGCCAATCTTCCCATCATAAAATGAAATCTATTCACTTTTGTATCTAAACTAGTCATGTTCTTTACTTTTAACAATAGCGTAAGGAGAAAGTGAGGCTGTGCCAGTGCCAGGAGGAGCTTAGGAAAGACCTGACAGTTTCACATTGGTTCTCTGGGAATTCAGCTGCCATGCTTTAGATTGAAATCAGGTCTAAACTTCTGGAGGAAGAATGGCCACATGGAGTATAATGGACAGCTCTCAAATCCAACCAGTACCAACTCACAAATAGGTCAGTGAGGTGGTGTGTACATTCCAATCCCAAGTGAACCCCCATCTGAATACAACTACATAAGTGACCTGAACTAACATTACACAGAGCTGAACTGCACAACTGAGGCTTAGCTAGATTCATAGTCATGAGAAATTATACACCATTGTTGAGTTAACATATATATATATATATATATTTTGAGACTGAGTCTCACTCTGTCACCAGGCTGGAGTGCAATGGCACAATCTTGGCTCACTGCCACCTCCGCCTCCTAGGTTCAAGCGATTCTCCTGCCTCAGCCTCCCGAGTAGCTAGAATTACAGACATGCGCCACCACGACCAGCTAATTTTTGTATTTTTCTTTTCTTTTTTTTTTTTTTGAGACAGAGTTTCGCTCTTGTTACCCAGGCTGGAGTGCAATGGCGCGATCTCGGCTCACCACAACCTCTGCCTCCTGCGTTCAGGCAATTCTCCTGCCTCAGCCTCCTGAGTAGCTGGGATTATAGGCACGCACCACCATGCCCAGCTAAGTTTTTGTATTTTTAGGTACAGACGGGGTTTCACCATGTTGACCAGGATGGTCTCGATCTCTTGACCTCGTGATCTGCCCACCTCGGCCTCGCAAAGTGCTGGGATTACAGGCGTGAGCCACTGCACCCAGCCAACATCTGTGTTTTCAGGTGATTTGTTACACATCAATAAATCATTAAAACATAGACTAATAAGTTTCAGGAAAATGATAAAGAAAGGCAGAATGAAGAAATTGAGTAAGAGCGTTTCTATGTGCCATGGTAGTGGATGGGGCGTGAGGAGGAGGCTGCAATCCTCACAGCAGTTCATTAGCTTGATAAAATATCCCATATTTCAGACAAGCAACTGAGAATTGCAGAGGTTAAGCAGGTACCATTTGTTACATAGTGAATCCTAGATTCGAATTCAGAATATCTGTTCAAACCACAGTATCAAATAAATTACTGGAGACGAGAGGAGTGTAGGTCATTGATGATGACAAAGTGTCAGCAGAGTGAATTTTTCTCTCCAAGTTAACAGTTTAGAAAAATACTTTTAAAATAAATATTTTAAGGAAGGTGTAATGGTTAATTCTGTGTGTTGACTTAGCCCTGGTGACACAGTTTGGCTTTATGTCCTCACCCAAATCTTATTTCTAATTGTAATCCCCGCGTGTTGAGGGAGTGACCTGGTGGGAGGTGTTTGGATCATGGGGGTGGTTTCCCTCATGCTGTTCTTGTGATAACCAGTGAGTGCTCATCAGATCTGGTTGTTCGATAAGTGTCTGGCACTTCCTCCTTCTTGCTTTCTTTCTCCTGCCACCAGGTAAAATGTGCCTTGCTTCCCTTTTGCCTTCCACCATGATTATAAGTCTCCTGAGGTCTCCCCAGACATGTGGAACTATGAGTTAATTAAACATCTTTTCTTTATAAAAATTACCCAGTCTCAGGTAGTATCTTTTTTTTTTTTTTTTTTTTTTGAGTTGGAGTCTCTCTCTGCTGCCTAGGTTGGAGTGCAGTGGTGTGATCTCAGCTCACTGAAACCTCCACTTCCCGGGTTCAAGCAATTTTCCTATCTCAGCCTCCTGAGGAGCTGGGACTACAGTAGCATGCAACAATGCCTGGATAATTTTTATATTTTTAGTAGAGATGGGGTTTCACCATATTGATCAGGCTGGTCTAGAACTTCTGACATCAGGTGATCCACCTGCCAGGGACTCCTAAAGTGCTGGGATTACAGGTGTGAGCCCCATGCCTGGCCTCAGGCAGTATCTTTATAGCAGTGTGAGGATAGACTATAACACATTTGGTGCCCAGACATTTACTAAACCATTTAGTAAAACTGGGTGTGTCTCTGATGATGTTTCATGAGTCTGAGTAAAGCAGATTGACTTCCCTAATATGAGTAGACCTCATCCAATTACTTGATGGCCTAAATAGCAAACAGACAACAACAACAAAAAGATTGTCCTCAAGTAAGCAGGAACTCCTCCTGGCTACTTTTGAGCTAGAACATTAACTTTTTCCAGCCCTCGGACTTACACTACAACATTAGCTCCTGCTAGGTTTCAAGCCTGCCAGCCTTCAGTCTGGAACAACATAATCAGCTCCGCAGGTTCTCAGGCCTTCAGGCTCGGACTGGACCCACACCATCATCCCTGCTGCGCCTCCACTTTGAGGACTACAGACCTTGAGACTTGTCAGCCTCTATAATCGTTTGAGAAAATCCTTACAGTAAATCTTTCTTCACATTTACGGATCCAATTTTTTTTTCCTGTGGAGAACCTTGATTAATACAGAAGTTATGTCTTCATCCTGTATGTGGGGGTGTGTGTGTGTATGATAGGTGAATATGGCATCTGGGATTTAGAAAAAAATTTTGGAAAACCAGCCTAAGACTCCTTTTCTTAAAGTTATTAAAAAGTCAAGAAGAATAAAGCTTCTAGAAGGGGCTAATAGGGATATTGTATAATACACTAAAAGCCTACATGAGATTCATAAAATCAAAATTGAGTTTTCCATCTAAAGTTTTGTGTTTTTTTTAGACAGAGTCACTCTAGTTGCCAAGGCTGGAGTGCAATGGTCAACTGACTGTGTGACTGCAACCTCCACTTCCCAGTTTCAAGGGATTCTCCTGCCTCAGCCTCCCTAGTAGCTGGGATTACAGGCACTTGCCACTACACTTGGCTATTTTTTGTATTTTTAGTAGAGACAGGATTTCACTATGTTGGTCGAACTTCTGACCTCAGGTGATCTACCCACCTCAGTCCATCTAGATTTTTTAAATATTTTATATTTGAAATGACTTTAAAATAACATATTCACGGAAAAATTGAAAAAAAAACAGCATCAAGAGAAATGAATCATATATAAGACTGCACATTAAGCAACTTGCATTTTTCAGTGAAGTTTGCTCTTTCATAACATAATCATTGTATTGGTAGGTAAAGTTGCATGAGAAGAATACATTTTGTGGAAGAATAAATGGATATTGGTTAGGGAGTTTCAGATTCTAAATAACAAAGACATCCATAATAGCTTTAACGTATTTTTTATGGTATGCAAAAAGAATAATTTGATTAAACAAAATTTATCCAATAAATAAATAGAGTTCTTTTCTTTGTCCTTCAGTCTTCCAAATCCTCACAGTCTCTTTCATTATCTTTTATGTGATCTTGTAATTTTGATTGTTGCATTGTTCACAATCACCAAAAGTGAAACAAAAATGACACTACATTGAAGTTATAAAAAAGAAAATGAAATACTAGCATACTAACGGAACAATAGCATCAAAAATACCTCTGTGTTTCTGATTTTCTCATACAAAAACTAAATTATTAGTTCCACCTTCCATGGATTCAGGTCTTGATTGTACTGCAACTAGTAATAGTCTGTGTAATGCAAATAATGTTTTCTTATTAATCAAATTCCAATTATCCTATTTGCTTTATGAAATCTCACACTGTAGGAGAACTGCCTCTGCTTATATTTTGCAACATTTCCTTTGACAGGGAAGTAATTTTTCTTCATGCATTTTTAAATAGAATCAGAAAACATATGGTTTGTGGTTTTCAGCTAGTACAGTTTTCATAAACTGTATCTTACGGGAGGGTGGGGGTGGAAAACCCAGCCACTTTCTAATTGTATTTTCTTCATGATGAAAAATTTTGTTAGTTTTGTGATAAGAGAAAGGCATGTGGGAGATGAAGTAGAATGACTCATTCCAGCTTCATTATTAATTTTCTATATGACCATAGTCATATAACACCAACTTTCTGAGGCTACATTTTCCTCTCAATAATAACAACAAAAATGATGATAAAGATTCTTAATTAGAGCGGTTTTGAGATGATTAAAGTTAATATGTGAGATATAACTTAGTCCATCTTGAGTGTTCTGATAATATTAGTTGCTCATAATATTGCTGCTTTTTTTGATTACTACTATTATTACTACTTTTTAGAAACATCTCATCTATTTTAATTGTCTGAATAGGGAAGAAAAATGAGACATACTCCCTCCTAAATGATTTGGTAGGTCATTTAGGAGGGAATATGATACATAGATACAGATCTCTGAAAGAAGCACTGGTGGGTGGATTTCTAAAACCCACATCTTCATGATTATAAAGGTTGTCCCCTCCTATGAACAAGTGTGAATATAACATCAGAAGTTCCCTTTTGATTTTTCTGTGTAGTCTATAAGATATTGAACCATAATAATTCTACCTTCATGAACTTGTCTAGTGATCCTAGAGAGCGGCTTATCCTTTCCTAATATCAGTTTTTCATTTGAAAATGGTCAATAATGAGATTATATATGTATACACATACACATATACATGAACATGTGTATATACATGTATCTAATTTATAAATTGCAAAATAGTTATACAAATAATGCTAATGAAATGTTATAGCAATTAAACACTCTATAAGTACTTATTCATATTATGTAATATTAAAAACACAAATAAATTGAAATATTGAAAACACAAATAAATGCCAACTAAGTTCAATAATATAAACTGAGTTCAATTAGCTTTAAAATTGTGATTCTTATGAGGTATAAACATGTAGGATTTTTTCACAGTATTACCTTTCTATAACATTGTTTTCAGGCAGTACTCTGATCTTCATGTTAAGACTGCAGATACTTATATTTTGGTTGATTATAAATTTATATTTCAATCCACAGGTTTTGTGACAGTTGTTTACTTATGTACTCAGCCATGTGTGTAGAGACTGTGACTTTTTTCAGCAAGACAATTTTTGCATTCATGATCAGTGATAGCTCTTAAAAGTGACACTGTTGTGGCATTGTTTCTTGACAGATACTAATTCTTACCACATGGAAAGTTTCAACCTGACCAAAGATTTTATCATTAGTTACTGTCTTATTGTGTAAGCCATATTTGAAAAAGATATGTAAAATTGTGACACCCAGCTACATAAATTATATGTGTGTGTGTATACATATATATATATGAGCAAATGTGGAACCCATTTACTCTAATATAGAAATCATGATAACTACATCCAGATAGAATTTGAAAACACTAACCAAAAATCTGCCATATATTACCTGATTGTCTTTCTTTCTTAAAGGATTCTTAGTGAAAATTATTTCTGTATTTGTGCATAATTAATTAGTGTAGGTGAATCTTTATTAAAGGAAGCCTCCTTCAGATGAAGCTCTCTTAGTAATTTAGTTTCACCTAAGTGATCATGAGACTTGTAAGAATTAAAATGGTAAGCTTATAAAGCACTTGGACCAGTCCCTGGCAAATAATAAGAACTCAATAAATTATAATGTTTTATTTTTACTAAGAAAGAAAAATATACTGTGGCCAGGTGTGGTTGCTCATGCCTGTAATCCCAGCAGTTTGGGAGGCCGAGGATCACAAAGTCAGGATCACAAAGTCAGGATCACAAAGTCAGGAATGAATGGATCACAAAGTCAGAAGTTCAAGACCAGCCTGGCCAATATGGTAAAACCCTGTCTCTACTAAAAGTATAAAAATTAGCTGGGTGTGGTTGTGGGTGCCTGTAGTCCCAGCTACTTAGGAGGCTGAGGCAGGAGAGTCACTTGAACTGGGAGGCAGAGATTGCAGTGAGCTGAGATCATGACACTGCATTCCAGCCTGGGTGACAGAGTGGGACTCTGTCTCAAAAAGAGAAAATAAAGAAGAAAGAAAGAAAAGAAAAGAAAAGAAAAGAAAACTACACTGCAAATGCTAGATAGACAAATTTCTTCACTACCATGTCCTGTTGTTTTGAAACACCACAAACTAAAGCTGAGTTTCCTCCTCTACCTGCAAGTTGAAACTGTTTCCTCCTTCATATTTTCTTGGTGCCTTCTTTGTGCATCTATTATAGCATTTTCCACCTTGATATGATTTTCCCGTGTCCTCACCAAAATCTCATCTTGAATTGTAGTTCCCATTATCTCCATGTGTTGTGAGGGGGTACCAGGTAGGAAGTAATTGAATCATAGGGTGGTTACTCTCATGATATTCCTGTGATAGTGAGTGAGTTCTCACAAGAGCTGATTATTTTATAAGGGGCCTTCCTCCTTTGCTAGGCACTTCTCTCTCCTGCTGCTATGTGAAGAAGGATGTGTTTGCTTCCCTTTCTTCCATGCTTGCAAGTTTCCTGAGACCTCCCCAGCAATGTGGAACTGTGAGTCAATGAAACCTCTCATTTATAAATTACCCAGTCTTGGGTATTTTTTATATCAGTGTGAGAATGGACTAATACACACCTATTATAATTCTTCTTACTTATGATTCCTATTTTTTTCTGTGTCTTCCCCATATCCTTTTTCCTTTAACAGTAAGATGATCCAATAGTGTTTATCAAAAAATAAAAATGTTTTTGTAAATCAATCAGATAATTTATTTGGGTTTTCTATTTAGGTGACTTGTGATTTTCATTTTGCCCTAGTTTGGATTGGAATGAGGCTAATTCAAGTACTGTTTTCAATGTTTAATTTTATATTTTATCTTATGTGGTTCATGATATCCTGATAAAAGAGGTGTGGTGTCATCATTTCCTAGATGACAAACTGAGACTCAGCTAGCCTGTTAAATATTCACAACAAAGCTGCAGGATAAATCAGAGCCAGGGTTCAGACCAGGTTTTTTGGTAAGTGGTCTTTCTATACTATCTTATGCTGCCTCTGTTGATATTTACATTGGCAAACAAAGAAAAGAAACATTGAACAATCTTTTTTTTTTTTCAGATGGTGTCTTGCTCTGTCTCCAGGCTGGAGTGCAGTGGCGCAATCTCGGCTCACTGCAACCTCTGACTACTGGGTTCAAGTGATTCTTCCACCTCAGCCTCCCAAGTAGCTGGGACCACAGGCGCGTGCCACCATACCCGGCTAATTTTTGTATTTTTAGTAGCGATTGGGTTTCATCGTGTTGGCCAGCATGGTCTCAATCTTTTGGCCTCGTGATCCCCACACTTTGGCCTCCCAAGGTGCTGAGATAACAGACGTGAGAACAATCTTAAAAGATATCCGTTAAATAACTTACTAACATCTCAATGTAAGACCACATCTATCTTACCGGGATAGTGTGGCATGCAAGAGACTTGAATGATGTTACCAGCCTTCTGGGAGATGAATTACAATGTTTCCCAAAAAAGCACACACACCAGCACAGTTACCATTTAGTGGTTCTTTAACAGGTTTAGAGTGTTACTCAATTCTGGGTGCATTACAGCTACAGTTGCGTGTTTGAAGACAAGGTGTAGGAAACACCTGTTGTCAGTGTTTTATGACATCCTGCCTAACAGGTTCACCATTGTGTCCTCTGTACCTGGTAAATGGACAGAGCATATAACAAAGGCTTAATAAATATGTGTTGAATAAAATTGTTGAATGAATTTTGTTTAATATAAAAATTTGTTTAAAAAAGTGCCGTTTATGGTGTTACAGGCCTGTGCCATAAAATTCATATTCATTTATTCATTCATTTGATTCAACAATTATTTATACCATCATGTTTCAGATTCCATGTGTTCATGGAACTTATTTTCTGTATCTTCTTTATTCTTAGAATTATCTAGTTCATTGTTACCTAGAAGTCTGTATCACATTCAGGATTTTTACATATTAGAGCTTTTTAAAATAAATTATCTTTTTTTCTTTTTAAATTCAATAGTATTAGTCTCTTGCTAAAAGATAATATTCATGAAGTCACACATTTGATGTGATCGTTATATTTTTTCTAATACTAAAATTGAAATAAATATATTATTGATATGGACATGTTTATTTATTTATCATTTGAAACTATCAGACAAAAAGTTTTTGGGTCTAGGACAATAGTTTGGAAAATACTGATCTGGATTGACCCTGTTAACTTGGAGTTAATACACTGAAGATGATGGTGGTTAACTGGTATAATCAATGTCAAAGAAAAGGTTCATGGCAACACACACCAAAACACAGGTTTTCTTTTATGAATAAGATAGTGAGCCTCATAAACTTCACTTTAAATTAGAAGAATTATCAGTGAATACCTTTCATAGAGTATTCATTCCTTTCATAGCGTAGCATATTATTTTTGCTTTTTACAGTATTATAAAAAAGAATTTGTGGGGACATGGAACCAGTCACGTTTATCAATAGAGGGTTCTAGGTTCAGGTTATAGTCAAATCCCAGCTGTAATGCTTGCCAGATTTTTAATATTAGGAAAGTTATTTCACTTCCTGGGCTGTGATGTCCTTATTTATATCAATATTCACAATAAATATTATTTTTAAGAATAGGATAATAATACCTATGTAGAAACACAGTGTCATTAAATAAAATCATCTATGCTGTCATTTCAACAATACCTGGCACATATTAATTAGCTATGATTACTCTTACAATTACTATGAATATTAGAGAATCTGATTAATGCTATTGATCTTATTGATCTTATTTATGGAAAACTATATAGTTGCACATAAAATCAAATTTTTGAATACAAAGATCAGGGTCTTCTCAGACTTCTTAAAGCCTGGAATTTCTTGTTTAAGAGATCTATTGATATTCTTAAAGATTCAAGTAATATATAAAAGAATTGCAGTATTTCCAATAGTCTTTCTTGAAAACAAATTGGTTATTAACTTCCTAAGTCAACTCAGCAAACACATGAATTTTTTTTTACAAATTATAACATAGTGAGCTGAGAAAATGTTATTATAGTAATCTTAAATAAAATCACATAAACCCACTTTTTAAATGTAAAGGGCAAGAATATTGTTTCTATAAAGCAATCTATTTAAATTATTGATAACAGTTATGGAACATGTTAGAAGTAAAGATTTTTTTTTTTTTAGAAAAATTGACTTTCTTTGGTTGGAAAGTGTCCCTCATATGAAATAAAGAACACCTGTATAGACCTGTTTGGGAGGAGAATTGCCAAGGAACGGTGTCGGGGTGAGGGGGCAGGGCCTTGCCCCCGGAGATGGGAGGATGGGGTGGGAGTTTCTTCTCCCCGGAGATGGGAGGATGAGATGGGAGGATGGCAAGGGAGGACAGGGTGGCACAAAGCTCACTTCACCTTGCCTGATTCCGGGGGGACAGGAGTGGGAGTGATGGGGCCCAGGCAGAAGGGTCAGCTCGGGGTGAGACTATGACTAGCAGTACCACTTCCCACCCTGAAGCTGCAATTCTGCACATAGAAGTATATGATGAATAGGTAATAATTCTAGTTTTCTGAAGTTCCATTCTTGCTTATCTACAGTGCTGTTCCATGGGAAGTTTCAGAAGGAAAATAGGTGGAATGGATGTGAGCGACTGGGTTATGTAGCCATTAGGTATCTAAGAATAAACATTCTTAGATATAGCCCTACACTTCTCACAAAGGTGAGACAGAAATCATAGAGGAGGCATATAGAAGAGTGACAGAGTTAAAAGAAATTCTGAGAAAAGTGAAAGAAGGCATGTAGACAAAAGAAGAGAGAGAGGCCTTGTCTAGACTAATAACATTCTGAGGACAGAGGAATGCAAAGAGAAATAGGAGAAGGTTTTGGAAAAATTATTTCACAGGGCAAGAATAATAAACCAAAAATAGAAAAGAATCTTGAAAATTATCAGTATGCTTCAACCAAACCACAGGAAATTTGTAGTTAAAAAAGGAATAGACTTTCAATGGAAGCAGAAGAAATCGACATGATCATTATCCTCTGTCTTCTGTTAGAGCATAAACACAGGCACAAGGGCTTTAGCCAGACCACTGGATGCATAGAGCCAAACTGGGAATGGGGTACCAGTGGGTAGATGGGCCAAATGAGAAAGCAAAACATTAAGGACAAACCTAAATGGAGACATAAGAGCATGCCTGAATTCACAAATTTATTTAAATATTTTTAAAAGACAGTATAAAATTACTCCTGGATTAAAAAATTCATCTCAGAAAACAGCAGACCACGAATATTATGTGCAATTATTCAGTGCGTAAAAGAAAATGGATAAGTTGGGCTAAATCACAGAATACAGAATTACCCCTTTCTTATCTAATATTGTCAGCTTGTGTGTACTTCCTACTTCCCTTTAAATAAATTATTAATGATACAGTAATACCTTCTTAACTACAAATTTTGCTTCACCTAGATAAAACATACAATTTTGGACTTTTTGTAAATGTAAGGATTTTATTTTCCTTATACCTAAGATGTGGACTTTTCCTCATGAGAATATTGAAGAAAACTGGAAAGTGGTCACAGCAACTAGGAGAGAGAGCCAAACAGTACACAAGTATGAATGAGGCTTTTGCAATCGCCAATGGAGGAATAAAGGCAGGGAGAAACTAAAGTCAGATTTGAACTACATGGTCTTATATGCTAGGATACAGGGGGCAGGTTACGAATGAGAGGGACTGAACAGTCAGTGCTTCTCTCCTTCTATGACACCATAAAAGTTCCAGAAGATGGTAGATCAGTATTCTTAAGTACAACATCAGAGAGCTTTAGACTGGAATGGACAACAAAGTATAGAAAAATTATGCCAAAATATAGAAAAAAATTAAATAGTATCATCAGCAATGCTCAATTATTTACAAGCAACTTATTACAACTGTAGAATAAGGAAAGCCTGAAATTATTATTAAGGCAAGAATAAATAGAAATTAAATGAACATACATAACTCATTGATTAAAACATATCAAACATAATTGATGCTTTACTCATTGTGCTATTTCATATATTGAGTACCAAATAGATCAAGGACTTGGGTAAGTAATTTCTAAAGTGTTATTTTATTTTTATATTTTAACAGCTTTTTTAAAAGAGGAGTTTTAGGTTCACACCAAAATTGAGAGGAAGGAACGGAGATATCCCATATACTCCTTCTCCCTATGTGTTCATAGCCTCCCCATTATCAACATCACCCACCAGAGTGGTGCATTTGTTATAAATGATGAATGTATGTTAATACAACAGTATCACTTAAAGATCAGAGTTTATATTAGGGTTCATTCTTCTACATAGATTTGGGACCAGGTAATTTTAAAACATTATCTCTTAATTTTAAAACAGCCACAGTGTAACTTAAGCTTTGCTAAAATGAATGATATATTAAAATCATAAAACTAAGGAGTGATGAACTCACAAGTGACAATAACCAGTATCTTTCATTAAGGTCATAGTGCAAGCTTGGTCCAAAGATAAATTGACTATTTATATTATCTCATTTAATCCTCATATTAATCTTACAAGAGAGATGTTATTGTTTCCATTTTAAAGATTAGGAAACTGTGGTTTATAAATGCTAAGCAACATACAAGGATCACCCAGCCAATTAATGGTAAAGCTTGTATTTAAATCCATGGCAACAAAAGATATCCTTAGGTCCTTCCTGTGACTTAAATACTTTGCTTCTACTAATGCAGCCTTAAGCAATTTTCCATACCTATAAGAATACTACTCTCTTGTTTGGTTCTCCTAGTTCTTGGTTGACCTCATATATTTCCTTTTTTTTTGGGGGGGGGACAGTGTCTCACTCTGTCACCCAGGCTGGAGTGCAGTGTCATGATCTCGGCTCACTGCAACCTCTGTTTCCCAGGCTCAAGCAATTCTTCTGCCTCGGCCTCCTGAGTAGCTGGGATTATAGACCCCTGCCACCACACCTGGCTAGTTTTTGGAGTTTTAGTAGAGATGGATTTCACCCTCTTGGCCAGACTGCTCTCAAACTCCTGACCTCGTGATCCACCTGCCTCAGCCTCCCAAAGTGGTGGGATTACAACTGTCAGCTACTGCATCGGCCTATTTCCTTTTCAAAACTATTTAAGAAATTTAAGTAATTTTTTATTAATATCCACTTCCTTGAGGTTCAAAATCAACACTATATTCTGACATCTCACTTTGTGTAAGAATTTTTGAAGGATAAGGCCTTCTTTTTCTTTCATTCTTTTTCTTTCATATCCTTCCTTCTTATTTTTACCCTTTCTCTTTTAAATTAGCAAAACTTCAATGACTAACACTGAACACTATGTAATCATCCCCCAATCGATATAATTAGGCCATTCATTTTATTCACCACATAGGTTGGTGTGACAATAAAAGCACAAAATAATTCATATAACACACTGAATATAACGCCTTGCATGCTGAAAATGCTCACTTTAAGTTATTACTAACTTTACTCTCAATTATGGTTCATGTGGCTTAATCTGTTCTTAAGATTCTTCTTTTAATTTTTCTCCAGGTCCCTGAACTCATCTCTTAGATAGTTATCTTTTGCTTCTGCCCCATTACTTTGTTCTTTCCACACCGTGTTGGACACAAAGTATACCAGAGTGAGCATGATACCAGAAAACAGGAAATGTGTAGAGTGATCAATAGACTTGAAGGGATAGAGGCTTATTGCACCTATTAATTTTGAAAGGGGAGATACCAGGTCCCTGATGGGCATAATGACATGAGTGGAAGACTTCTGGTCATAACAATGTCTGGGGTTGCTATCTATGCTCAGAAGCCAGAAGTGTTAAATGCTTTTCTCTGAATGTGATGTTTGTATTTAAATGCCATAATACTCGGGTGAAATCAATGCAATGAGCAACACAACAGAAGAATCATGAGGGTTACTTGGTGAGGATATGGAAAAACAGGAATAGTGGGGCTCATAAGCTATACTCATAGGCAGTCTGGAAGCATTTATGTGCATTTGAAATATAGCATCATAATGTAATATAAAGTTATAATCATATGTACCTAATTTGAAATTATGTGATATCTCCCAAGTCTTCAAAATTCATCAAGGATTACAAAACTTCCAAGCTTACAATTTAGGTAAGTTAGATACTGTACTTTTGTTAAAAGGAAGTGCCATTTATGTGTCAAATAGAAATACTAACACTCTTTGTTGGTGTTACTTGAATCTCACAGTTATTTACCTGTATTGAAACTTCTGCAGATGCTTTGGTGATTCAAGCTCTGTGCTTACGCTATTATTATAATTTAAAATCTTCTTAAATATTCTATAACACTGTTATGTAAAAGCTAGAGCTAATGCACTAAAATGCACTAAGAAATCAATAACCAGGAAAGGAAGTTAAATAGTATAAAAATGCCACAAAGAAGACCAAACGACCTTTATAATATGTCATACATTTATTTAAGAGTTAGTAACTTGAGAAATATTAGTAATAATTCTGAGGAAACGGAAAAGCATTATTAAAGAAACTATACCTTTAATTTTGCAAAAATATTCATATAACTGGACAAGGATGATGAGAAGATTCTGACTGCAAGATCAATGCTACCGACATGATTCTAACTCAAGATACCATCTGTACTAAGGCATAAAGTATTGATGATTTTAAAGGAGATAATATATTAAGTATACATATTTTTGCAAGAATTTCTTGTGCTTAGAAAGCATGCAAATCTTTATTACAATGTTTGTAGATGCATGTGCTCTGGAAAACAACCACCCTTTTTTATTTTAGTCTGTGAGAAAAGTACCCTTAAATCCTTTCATTCTGCTATTGTGTTATGAGTTTAGAAGTCATACTGGCTTTTCCATTCTACCACTATAAAACACTAAGCTAGAAATTTCAGATCTGTTTTCTCAAACACACAACTTTCCAGATTTGATTGAAGAGTAAATGAAATGATGTGTGTTAAGTTCTTAATAGAGAACAAGCTCTTAACCTTTGGCGCATACCATCAGAATAGTCATAGTTAATGCTACTGTAGCCCTTATGACAGGCCAGTCTTCATTCCAAATGTCTTACAGATGTCATCTCCTTCATGCTCAAAAAGCTTCTCTAATGTAAATACTATACTATCACTCCCATTTTTCAGATGAGGACATTGAGCAACAGGAAAGTTAAGCAGTTTTTATAAATTCCCATACCAGAATGTAGCTAATTTGAACCTCAGCAATCCAGCTTTAAAAACCTGTGTACATCTTAGTGCTTGCCACTGACAAACATTACTCTCGACTTAAGCCTGGGGCACTTATAAGCAGACTGTTACTTCAGCCTAGATTTTCACTCATTATATATTAGTTGTTCATGCAGCATTCAAAATAAGACCACATTAGATATTCAGTGATGACGCTGATGAGTGATTGTCAGAAAATCAGTCACTGGTTGGAGTTTGGGACTATTTTCTCTCTAGATGCATAAAAATCTTCATTAATGAAAAATAGAAAGAACCAGAAACACAAGATGATGGACTAGGCTCTAACCAGAGATATAGAAAAGAAGCATAATATTCCTCCAATAGTGGTAGTGTGGAGTGGAGAAGTTTGCAGTGCACAGGGGCCAAAAACATCATGCTCCTGAGAAAACTTTAACATAGCCATGGAAAACTAGAGGCATACGCAGTATGACCCTTGAAAACTGCCTAGCATTGAATGGAGAGCCTTTTTCTCTAGTTAGAGAATATTAAACCATGTAACAGCTGGCCAAGGGTCAAATGCACTTGAACACCCCATGTTCTCAAAAATGGTAGGGTTGTTGTTTCTACCTGGGATACAGCTGACCAGAAAAATGAAATCCTTTAGCTACTCTGTTTTTTAAATGGCGTTTGGGGGTTTATACTCAGAGTGAACTCACTAAACCACCTGTGTTTTCATTTTACTTAAACAAAAATGCTCTTTCCAAACTCTAATTAAAGTTTGCTCTTTAAACCAGCCTTTTATGTGGTGACTGCAGCCATGGAGTGTGAGATCCTTTAATGTCTTAGTGAGCCTCTACTGTTGTTCATGGATGGGGGAATAACGGAAAGCAATAAATGTGCATTTGTTTCTGCCCAGTGGTAAATATTTGAAATCATAGTGCTTACATTTCAGAAAGCCATTAAACACGGAATAAACTGATACAGGTTTGACCCAGTTCAGACTTGGAATTGTTGCAGGCATCACGGATTGTGATGCTATAGAAGGAGAACTTTCTAAATGTATATGCATTTTTTTATGGCTCAGCTCAAATCTGCTTCCTAAAACTCCTGACACCTATGGCCATTCCTTCCTCTGCTTCTACCACATGAATCTTTGTGCTGCGTAATTAACAAGAGAGGAAACACTATGGTATACCCTAAGAGTCTCTGTTAAGAAGGGGAGCAGCATTACATGCATATTTACCTTTGGTAAAGTCAAAAAGAAAATATGCTCCCCACCCCAATAAAAAGTAATTATGCTAACAATTTAGACCAGGATTCAGCCAACTAGGGCTCTCAGGCCAATTTCAGCTACCTGCTTAGGTCAATAAAGTTTTATTGGAAAACATCTATCCCCATTTATTTCCATATTATCTATAGCAACTTTAGTACAACAGCAAAAGTCAAGTCTTTGCAGCAAAGGCCATATGATATACTAGACCTAAAGTAGTTACCATCCAGCCCTTTTCAGAAAACGTTTGTAGACTCCACTCTATGAATGTATGCCCTTAATAAACTATATGAATCTATAATCCCCTCAATTGACTTCTGTTTCATTCTGGGGTTTGAAGGTGGATCCCAATGTTTAAAGGTCAAGAAAGCAATGGTTTTTCCTATAGTCTATTATATGCAATGTAGATCCTTTATATGGTGCAGCTGAGGAAACAGCAACCTGTTCGTACATAGGAAGAAAACTGACTATTGAAAGTATTCATAGGCCAGGCACGGTGGCTTATGCCTGTAATCCCAGCACTTTGGGAGGCTGAGGTGGGCGGATCACTTGACGTCAGGAGTTTGACAGCAATCTGGCCAACATGGTGAAACCCAGTCCCTACTAAAAATACAAAAAATTAGGTGGGTGCGGTGGTGCACACCTGTAATCTGATCTACTCAGGAGGCTGAGGCAGGATAATTGCTTCAACCTGGGAGGTGGAGGTTGCACTGAGCTGAGATCTTGCCACTGTACTCCAGCCTGGGCAATACAGTGCAACTCCATTTTTTAAAAAAAAGTATTAGTAGATGGTTTGCTGGTTTTCAGTGTGCCATTTCTTGAAGGAAAGACAATTATAATTTCAACACTAAAGTGACTTTCACTTTAGGCAGTGATGTTTAAGCTTCATTCATGCTCTCTAATACCAATTTAAGTTGATTCAACTATGCAATAAAGCACTTTGAAAAATGCCTTCAGCTTTTTCTTCAGATGTTTTGCAGAATTTTTAAGGTTCTTCTTTGTCTTCCAGTCATAACCCTATCTGCTTTTTAGTCAAGGTACTCAATTCAGTTCTCTTTGAGCATGCTGACTCACTTATGTATCTCTAGGCCTCTCTGTCTTCCTCATTCCTTCTGCTTGGTGTAGCAGGTACCACCAGGTGTCTTTCAATATCTACCCTTCCCTTCGTTCTTGGAAATAGCAATATTTACCAGAACATATCTCTGCATAGGCTCCCTTTTGGCTTGGAGTGGTCATGAGCTAGGATATGCCTAATGAAATATAAGGGAAAGTGATATGTGTAACTTCTGGGCCACGACCACAAAGGGAGATATTGTCTTTCTTGCACTCGCTAATCTGGCACTATTCTGCACCCCAGATTGTTAATGTAATAATGAAATACACTGGACAACACAGAAATATTCTAAGAATACTGGAGAAATATGATAGATTCCAGGTTTCTGATGTCAGGGAGCTGCCAGACAAGGCATAACAGTTATATGCAAGAAAAACATGTCTCTGACTTCTTGAAGCCACTTTATTTGGAGTCTCTCTTTTATGAAGCAATGTCTACTTTCTTTTTGTTGTTGCCGTTTTTCTGGGACAGGGTCTTGCTCTGTTGCCCAGGCTGGAGTTCAGTGGCCTGATTATAGCTCACTGCAGTTTCAAGCAGTTTCAAACTTCTGTATTCAAGCAATCCTCTTGCCTCAGCCTCTCAAGTAGCTGGGACTACAGGTGGATGCCATCATGCCTGGCATATATATATATATATATATATATATATATATATATATAGGCAGAATCTTGCTATGTTGTCAAGGTTGGTCTCAAATACCTGGGCTCAAGCAATTCTCCTGCCTCAGCCTTCTAAAATATTGGGATTACAGGCATAAGCCTCAATGCCTGACCAATACCTATTTTTTGATGGAAACCCAGTCACTAGCCTTAAAGAGTGTACACTTAAGTAGTTGAGGTAATTGTTTATCATTATACCAATGAGTATATAATTGGAGTTTAAATATATGCAGGAATCTGTGTCTTATAGAGGCTTTTTTGATATTTAATTTTTTTTTTTTTACAAAAGGATCTGATCAATGTGGTGTGAAAGGAAAATAAAAAATTCTCTTCTGAAGTAGAAACATCAAAAGGTCTAATATTTATGATTTATTTCTGATACTTTGCACTTTGCTCTTTTCTGCCTGGTGGGCACTTTCTTCCCTGGGCAAAGTATATACAGCTTTAGCATAGGAGTTACTCACTTTCTTTAGGCCTCTCCACAAATATCACGTGATTGGAGAAGACTTCCTGATATTAAGTAAAAGCATACCCCATAGTGTTATTAACTACCTGACATACTCTATATTCATGTATTTACTAAATGCCTGACCCTCCATACTCATACAATAAAAACATATGCTTTAGGCAATTCCAAACTCCATCTGTTTTACTTTATTAACTATTCTTTCTCTGGAATGAAGAAACATGCCTGACAAGAACTAGATCCTTTGATATGGCTTGGCTGTGTCCCCACCCAAATCCCATCTTGTAGCTCCCCAAATTCCCAAGTGTTGTGGGAGGGACCTGGTGGGATATAATTGAATCATGGGGTTTTTCCCATGGTGTTCTTCTGATAGGGAATCAGTCTCACCAGATCTGATGGTTTCAAAAACCACAGTTTTCCTGCACAAGCTCTCTTCTCTTGTCTGCCGCCAATGAGATGTGCCTTTCACCTACTGCCATGATTGTGAGGCCTCGCCAGCCACATGGAACTGTGAGTCCAATAAACCTCTTTCTTTTGCAAATTGCCCAGTCTTGAGTATATCTTTATCAGCAGCATGAAAATGAACTAATACAGTAAATTGGCACCAGTAGAGTGGGGCACTGATAAAAAGATACCTGAAAATGTGAAAGAAACTTTGGAACTGGGTAACAGGCAGAGGTTGGAATGGTTTGGAGGGCTCAGAATAAGATAGAAAAGTATTGGAAAGTTTGGAACTTCTTAGAGTCTCGTCGAATGGCTTCGATCAAAATGCTGATAGTGATATGAACGATAAGGTCCAGGCTGAGGTGGTCTCAGATGGAGATGAGGAAATTGCTGGGAACTGGAACAAAAGTGACTCTTGTTATGTTTTAGCTAAAAGACTGGCTGCATTTTCCCCTGCCCTAGAGATTTTCGGAACTTGCAACTTGAGAGAGATGATTTAGGGAATCTGACAAAAGAAATTTCTAAGCAGCAAAGTGTTCAAGATGTGACTTGGGTGCTGTTAAAGGCATTCAGCTTTATAAGAGAAACAGAGCATAAAAGTTCAGAAAATTTGCAGCCTGACAATGCAATAGAAAAGAAAATACCATTTTCTGAGGAGAAGTTCAAGCTGGCTGCAGAAATTTGTGTAAGTAACAAGGAGCTGAATGTTAATCCCCAAGACAATGGGGAAAATATCTCCAGGGTATGCCAGAAGTCTTCATGGTAGCCACTCTCATCACAGGCCCAGAGGCCTAGGAGGAAGAAGTGGTTTTGTGGACAGGGCCCAGAGTCCCTGTGCTGTGTGGAGCCTAGGAGCTTGATGCCCTGCATCTAAGCCACTCCAACTGTGGCTGAAAGGGGCAAATGTAGAGCTTGGGCAGTGGTTTTTTTAGAGGGTGCAAGCCCCAAGCATGTGGTGTTGAGCCTGAGGGTACACATAAATCAATAATTGAAGTTTGGGGACCTCTGCCTAGGTTTTAGAGGATGTATGGAAATGCCTGGATGTCCAGACAGAAGTTTACTGTGAGAATGGGGCTCTCATGGAGAACCTCTGCTAGAGCAGTGCAGAAGGGAAATGTGGGGTTGGAGCCCTACACAGAGTCCCTAGTGGGGCACCGCCATAGTCCTCCAAATCCCAGAATGGTAGATCCACTGACAGCTTGTACTGTGTGCCTGGAAAAGCCACAGACACTCAACACCAGTTCATGAAGGCAGCCAGGAGGGAGGCAGTACCCTGCAAAGCCACAGGGGCAGAGCTGCCCAAGACCATGGTAGTCTGCCTCTTGCATCACTATGACTTGGATATGAGACATGGATTCAAAGAAGATCATTTTGCAGTTTTAAGACTTGACTGCCCTGCTGGATTTCAAACTTGCATGGGGCCTGTAGCCCCTTTGTTTTGGCTAATTTCTCCCATTTGGAACAGCTGTATTTACCTGATGCCTGTATCCCCATTGTATCTAGGAAGTAATTAACTTGCTTTTGATTTTATAGACGCATAGGAGGAAGGGGCATGTCTTGTCTCAGATAAGACTTTGGATTGTGGACTTTTGAGTTAACACTGAAATGAGTTAAGACTTTGGGAAACTACTGGGGAGGCATGACTGGTTTTGAAATGTGAAGACATGAGATTTGGGAGGGCCCAGAAGTGGAATGACATGTTGTAGGAGGATCCTGGTGGGAAATAATTGACTCATGGGGGTTGGGTGGGTCTTTCCCATGCTGTTCTCCTGACAGTAAATAAGTCTCATGAGATTTAATGGTTTTAAAAATGGGAATTCCTCTTCACAAGCTCCCTTCTTTTGTTTGCTGCCATATGAGACATGCTTTTCACCTTCTACCATGAGTGTGAGGCCTCCTTAGCCATATGGAACTGTGAGTCCAATAAATCTCTTTCTTTTGTAAATTGCCCAGTCTTGGGTATGTCTTTATCAGCAGTGTGAAAACAGATTAATACACTCCTAATAAAATTTTGCTGAGTGATCGAATGAATCAATGACCACATGTCAAGAAGTCCAGAACCACCATCATAAAGACTGTAAAGGAGTAGTGACCGAGATGGGCCTCAGAGCTAGCCCCAGCCAGCTCATGAAGGTGCTTGTCAGTCACTTGAAGAGTTTTGTCTTCCTCTGAAGGGCAGTAGAAGACATTGAAAGGTTTAAAGGGACCAGAGTGCCTTGTGATCAGGTTAGGGAATGTGAAGAGATTATTTTCTCTCCAGTGTGGAAAGCGGAGAGAAGTCAGAGTTGTAACGGGGGAGCTGTGGCTGACCTTTGTAGTCATTTAGGGAAGAGATTGTGGTCATGTGGATTTGAGTGGAACAGCAAGGCTATGCTTTGGGAAGAGTGCTGGTCATTTTTCAAGTTTCTCTCACTTCATCTGCTCTGTCTAGGCTCTGTGCCCCAGTGCCTTAGTCAGCCCGGGCAGCTATAACAAATTACCGTAGGCTGGGAGACTTACATGCAACAGAAATTTTTTTCTCGGTGTTTGGGAGGCTGGAAGTCTGAGATCAGGGTGCCAACATGGCCAGGTTTTGCTGCGGGCTCTCTTCAGAATTTCAAGCTGCTGACTTCTCACTGTATCCTCTTGTGGCCAAAGAAGGAAAGCCCTTTTAAGGTCTCTTGTATAAGGGCACTCAATCCATGCAAATGAGTGGGCCCCAACTCCTGAAGGTCTCTATATATCATCACAGTGATGATATATATTTATATATCATAACATATTTATTTTGAGGAAACATAAACATTCAGTATATAACACCCAGATCCCTTGATAACTGGCTTCTGGCTGGATTTACCAATAGGAAGCACTCGCAGGAGACCTGGGGGTGTAGGAAAGGGAGAATCAAGGTATTAATCCCACTTCCGCCTGAAAATGGTTTTTAAAGCAGTTACTGTGGGTCCTTTATGGTTCCAACCCTCACTTCCCTCAGCCCCTCTTTCTGTGGTCTCAGCTTCCATGGGGCAGTCATTCTCCTTGGATCCAGCTCCTACACGGTGTCCCCAGCTTCGAGTGGTACCATGCTTTCTGCTCTCTCCCATTGTAAGGCTGATAGATGCCTCCTGTAGTTGGTCATCTCTGGCTAGCCTTTTAGTTCCTTGTTTGGTTTCCCAATATTCCATTATCTGACTAACCAATTTCCTATATTATATTACATATTTCTGAAAAACTCAGAGCATTTTTGTTTTACAAACAGGACACTGACAGATACAATTCTATATTCTGCCAAATTCATATCTTTGTTTAAAAAACTGTATTATAGAAATGACTATTATATGTATATATGCATATACATACATATATATGCATATATATATTCATGTACTACAATTTCTTCTAGGAAGAAAATACTACTTTAAAAATGATGACTAGGATTGCAAGCTTCTTGGAAACAATGTTTACATCCCTTTAACTTCTTACTTTCCAGATACTAGCTCCAAGTTTGCATTGTTTAAATCACAAAGCAGAGAGAAAATGTTAGCAACACTGTGGCTTTAGGCGTATGGATGTTTGGAAGTAAAGATTCTAATCATTGACTTTCTTTTGCTGTCATCTCTCCAAATAAAATGGACAACATAGCCTTTTCATGTTTCGCTATTTTCCATTAGAAATGATTGATCTTATTATACTATATTTTTACTGCAAATTAGCTTAATAGCAGTTAGCACAGTGTATCATTGGCGTGGCCCAGCTGCTATTGTTTTTTATTGCACTATTCCAGTGCCTCGGGGTAATTACCTTTGAGACCTCAAACGCGTTTTCATATGTAAAACTCATTCTTTCACGTTCAGTATTCTGAAGTATACAACCTCAGCATTGGTTTTATTTTCTCATATTTATTCATTCACAATGACCATTGCATAATTAGCTTTTAGACGTTCTCATAGAAGTCTCAAGGAGCACATCCAAGGGCACGCAAATGCACTCCGTGTTTTTCAGCGGCCGAGAGGTATTTAACACTTTGGCAGGAGTTTAGGGCTGTGTAGAAGCCGTGAGTGATGACTCTAGCTCCTGCCCTTGCATGCATTAACTGCTGGTTGCCTCTGAATAATTGGCTAAGAATATTGGTTAACACATCAAGTGAAAATGTATGTGGCGGTGCCTGTCTCCATCATCCCAGGAGAACATCTGTCCACTTCCCAAATCCACTAAACAATTTGGCTCTGTCTGTGTGACTGGCAGCTGTTCCCAGTGAGGCCCTTTGCCACAGAGCAGAGACGGGGAAGTTTGGGCTTGAGTTGTGTTGGCAGGTTTTGTTGAAACACTTGGAGAGTAATTTTACAAAATTTGCCTGCTGGTGATATTAGCCCTTTATTTTTGTGAAAGTCAAGGGGAAATCACAACTCTTTCTGTGCATATAAATTGCGTTGGGAAATAGCTCTTGGGGTATATTCAAGTTATTCTGTAAAAATGTGTTGAGCTTCTCCAAGCTGAAGTCTTGACCCCTACTCTCAAAAAAAATTCAGTTTTGCACAGGGATGGAAATATTAAAAAAATACAATGTCTTATAGTAAAGCATACAGACTATTCTAAGGGAGAAAGTTATTGTGTCTGCATGGAAAAAAAGAAAATTCAACAAAAAAAATCAAACTAATTCAAAACATCACAGTGCAATTTAATTAAAAAGAAATTAAATCAAGGACAAATTGTTCAACTATATTCAAGATTGCAAATCAATGCTAAAGCTTAGAATATCTCATCCAAAGAGTCATTTTGTGTTGTTTGGTTTATGTATACCAAGCTATCTGTGGACATGCTGTAATAATGATCATGACGGTGTTGGTCTCCTTCTAAGATATGTGTACTGCCAAGAATTGTCTGCATTGCTGGAATTGGCATAGGAATTTCAAAAACTTCATCTCTAAAATTACCCACCTGCATTTTCTGCTAACACCAAATACTTCTATATCACACACTTTCCTGCTTGTTTTCTCTTATCATTAATAGTTTATTTTGAATTTTGAAGTCAGTGTATATTTAGGCTCTCTAGAGGAAGAAAGGAGCATGATTACCAAAGAGGCTTTCCATCATCCCCGGAAATTTCTAAAGATGGTTTGATCTGTTTAACATAGAACTGGAGTTTCTGTTGGTGACATGGATTATCTGCTGGAGCTTCCAACTTCATAAAGTGTTGGTTGTTTCTCTTGATGGACATAAATTTATGGTATTAATGTAGATAAGTAGTGGTTCAAAGCATCTCCAAAATAACAGACTAGAAATTCAGATAAAATTTAGGGTACTGCTATTCCTATTATATTAAAAAGCAGACTTTACAAGGGAAATATTTACACACAATTCTCCCATTTAGAGGAAGATTTTGACAAGGATCCTGAATGAACTTAAAGGCACATAAACTTGAATCCGGATATATTTCATGGTAAATATAAAAATGGTGTATGCATCTAAGAGTGGTTTATGCATGTATTAATGTATAAATATATAATATGTGATATACATATAAACAAATATAATCAGTCTCCTAATTTTCATATCTGCATCTGTTTTATTGGTGTTTTAATGCAACTGCATTTACTATACTAATTTATCACCAATGAATGGCATTAATCATCCCCACTACCTCACCAAGATCCTGTTCCACATATGCATCTTAAATTATGAAACCCATTGGCAATGCATGTTTTCTCACTCCCTCTGCATTCCTGTACACTCACTCATGGGCCCCTTGTAATATGTGCTCTACCTCTGCCAATTTCCTTGAACTGCCGCTTTGAGGTTATAAAATACAGTTACAGACTTAGACATCTCATCATTTGACCTCACTCCAGTATTCATCATTAGAACCATTTGTTTCCTTTGTAAACTTGCTTCTCTTTGAATCCTCATTGTTGATATCTCACTATAAGTCTTTCCTTAGCTTCTATTTGAACTCACTTTTCTTATATTCTTTAAATTCTCTCCCTCTGAAATTGCATTCGTGTTCTTTGACATCTTCCATATCGACAGATCCTTATCAGCTTCCTTGCCAAGGGAAGGAAAGCTTCCTCTATTTCTAATGTTTGCTGATCATCCCCTCCTAAATGTCCCAAGGGCATCCTTAAGCAACGTACACCCAAATCAAGCTCATCCTTTTTCTAACACCCAGAATAGCTACTCTGACTAATCTCTGTTTCCATGAATGTCGTAAGTTTTCTGTTATAAAAGATTGAACCTTGGGAGTTATTAATAACTCCTCCTGTTCTCTTAGTCTACCTGGGTGGCAGAGAGACAAGCTCTGAGAATGCTGCCATATCTCTGGAATATGTGCTGCCCCTTTATCCCTTCTGCCTCAATCCAGGTCAATTATTACCTCTTCTGTGGATTATTCCAGCAACTTTATAACAGCTCCTTTTCTATAGACTATCCATTCTCCCAGCTGTCATACTTCACACTGATACATTAACTCAGGGAAGCACAAATAATTAGCTTAACTTCCACTAATCTCTAGATTATCTTCTAATTTCTGGACATAAAGTATTTTCTAGTACTATCTTAAAATTTTCTCATACCCATGCTCTACATTTATGATAAATTGAACTACTTCACTGAACCTCAAAAATACACTCTGTCCTGTGTCTATTTTACTCATGCTTTTTGCTTCACTAAATAAGCCATACTCCTTATCCTGCCTTTCAAATATTACTTATCTTTCAAGGATTAACTTATCTGTCACCTCTATTATATAGCCTTTTAAATGTCCACAAATAGTGAGTAGTCCTTTTTTGAAGTGCCTTGAGATTTAATATATGTGTATTACAATCCTACCACACACTGAAGTTCATTATATAAGTAAAGTTCATTATTTACTCAACTGCATTTGTATTCCTCAAATTTGAAACCTCACCTTATCCCCTTTCCTTTGATTAGGAGTGCCTGGCACAAATGCCATTTGTTAAGTCATTATTAAGTGAAAGAGAAAAGTGCCTGACACAAATAACTCAATAATTAAAATTTTGATAATATTATTTTCAGTTTTTAGTTATATACTAATAATTCTAGTAGTTTTAAATGTATAGTTACTTTTTGAACTTAAAAAACCAAGTGTACTAATGTCGTGATAAATGGAGCAGTTGTCTTAGATATGAGCCATTTCATTTAGCCATTTAATTATTTCCTACTTCTCTGCCTAAATACATGGAGAGTTATAAGCTGTTCACGTAGAAGGCATGTCATAAATGTAAAGGATAACAATATGGGCTTGAATGAATCTTTAGGTTCTTTCTAAGCTAAGAGTTACATACAAAAGTATTAATTGGGCCGGGTGCAGTGGCTCACACCTATAATCCCAGAACTTTCGGAGGCCAAGGCGGGCGTTATCACCTGAGATCAGAAGTTCAAGACCAGCTGGCTAACATGGTGAAACTCCATTTCTACCAAAAATACAAAAAATTAGCCAGGTTATGGTGGTGCATGCCTCTGTTCCCAGCTACTCAGGAGGCTGAGGCAAGAGAATGGCTTGAACCCAGGAGGCGGAGATTGCAGTTAGCCGAGATTGTGCCACTGCACTCCAGCTTGGGCAACAAGAGCAAAACTCTGTCTCAAAAGAAAAGGAAAAAGAAAAGTATTAATTGGTGAAAACACATCACATTCTCTTTTCATTAGGTAAGTTGCTCATAATGATAATTGAAATTTATTTAAATATTAAAATTTTATTCATTGTTGAGTTTGTGAAAAAAACAGTAGCTAAATATTGCAACCATATTGGTTGCATGTCTAACATGTTGCCCACAGCATGCTAAAATGTCTGGCCATTTTTTTTTTTTCAAATAAATTAAAATGTACTTGACAATATACTTGGATAAAAACAAGACTCAATAACTGTATTTTTTCTCAAGCAAACAGTATACAATACTATACTGTATTCAGGAGAAATGCCAAGATAGTATATATTGAATGCTCTTACCATGAAAACAGTATGTGAGGTGATGCATTTGTTAGCTAGCTAGATTTCATCATTCACTTATGCATATGCATCAGAAATTATGTTGTACATGATAAAGACATACATTAATTTAAAACATAAATTTGAATAAAGTAGTTGGGGACACAAGACAAAAATTAAACATAAGATTGAATTAGTGTTTCACTTTCAATTTATTCCTTTGATATTATGAAGATATAGTCAAAGGCTGAGATATATTACCTACATTATATAACGAATATGTTATATATTGCTGAGATTGTCAAAGGGAACCAGAGCCAGATGGTGGCTAAAGGCAGTATATACAAGAATATGTGTTCTATGGCTGTTAGTTGAAATGCTCTGCCTTTGTCTCTTAGGTCCATTGGATCTAAGGTAGGCTTCAAGTCCAGTGTTTCCTTATTGATTTTCTGTTAGGATGATCTATCTATTGTTGAAAGTAAGGTAATAAAGGCCACTACACTAATTGTATTCTTGTCTATCTATCCTTTCAGAGCTTTTAATATTTGCTTTATATATTGAGGTGCTCCTATGTTGGGTACATATAATCTTATAATTATTATATATACCTGATGAATTTACCCCTTATTATTATATAATGAATTTCTTTGTCTCTTTTTATATTTTTGGAATTAAAGCATATTTTGTCTGATTTAAGTGTAGCTACCCTCACTTACCTTTAATTTTCATTTGCATGGAATATTTTTTTATTCCTTCACTCTCAGTCTATGTATATTCTTCAAGCTGAGGTGGGTCTCTTGAAGCAGTGTATAGTTGGGTCTGGTTTTATCCCTCCAGCCACTTTATGTCTTTTGATTGAAAGATTTAATCCACTTACATTTAGCTTGATTATATTAATCATTTCACAATCATATGTATATTAGAACATCACATTGTATACCTTGAAGATATACAATTTTATTTGTCAATATACCTCAATAAAGCTGAAAAATACAATAAGTAAATAAGTAAAGCAGTAAAGATGTATTTTATTTAGTAACTTGTACATAGAGAAAAGAGACATCAGTATAGAAGGAAGCTCAATTCTGAATATAACAAGGACAAGTAGGAATTTATAGCCAAGGAGCAGGGACTAGGGGGCAGTAGTGAGTAAATGAAAAATTACTGAGAGACTTCAAGGGTAGAATAATCTAACATGATCAAATGGAATTTATTCCAGAAATGCAAGGATGATTTAACATACACAAATAAATCAATACTTCACATCAATAGAATAAAAGACAAATATCATATAATCATCTCAATACACACAAAAAAAGCATATGAAAAAATTCAGCATCATTTCATGATAAAAGCTCTCAAGAATTAGGCATAGAAAAAACATTCCTCAACATAATAAATGCCATATGTAACAAACCCACAGCTGACATTACACTGAATGGGAAAAATCTGAAAGCATTTTTTCTAGGAACAGGAACAAGACAAGGATGCTGACTTTGACCACTTGTTTTCAGTGTACTCTGGAAGTTCTAACCAAAGCAATTAAGCAAGAGAAAAAGTATAAAAAGCATTCACATTGGAGAAGAAAAAGTCAAATTGTCCTTCTTTGCAAATGATATTAGCTTACAGGTAGGAAAACCTACATTTTCCACTAAAAATCTCTCAGAATTTATATATTATTTTGTCTTACAACAGTAAAATTGCAGGATACAAAATCAAATTAAAAAATTAGCAGTGTTTTATTCACCAATAATGAACTAACTGAGCAAGGAATAAAGAAAATAATCCAATTTATGATAGCTACAAAATATATATATAATAGGTAAAAATAAATTTAACCAAGGAGACAAAATAACACTATCATAAAAACTATAAAACGGTGATGAAATAAATTGAAGAGAACACAAACAAATGGAAAGACACACCACATTGAATGGAATAATTAATATTGTTAAAATGACCAAATCACCCAAAGGAATCTAAAATTCAATGCAATTCCTAGCAAACTACCAATTACATTTTTCATGGAAATACAAAAAAAAAAAAAGTTCTAAATTTGTATGGAACTATAAAAGTACTTGAATTGCTAAAGCAATACTGATCAAAAAGAACAAAGTTATATGCATCCCACTACCTGACTTCAAAATATTTTAAAAAGCCATAGTAATCAAAATAGCATGGTATTGGTTTAAAAACATATAAAAAGACAAATGAAACACAATAGAGAATCTAGAAAATATCCACATATTTACAGCCAGCTAATTTTTTAAAAGATGTCAGTAACATACATTAAATGGTGCTGGGAAAACTGAATATTCACATGCACAAGATTGAGAATGGACTCTCCTGTCTCTCACTACAGAAAAAAATTAACCCAAATGGATTAAAGACATGAATGTAAGCCCCCAAATTATGAAACTACAAGAAGATTGGGAAAACATTTTAGGATATTAACCTAGGCAAAAACTTTTTGGTGAAGACATCAAAGGCATAAGCAAAAAGAAAAAGAGAGAGAAGGGGGGAGAGAGAGAGAGAGAGAGAGAGAGAGAGAGAGAGAGAGAAAATATATTATACTGAAAATCTTCTCTACAGCAAAGGAAACAATTAACAGAATGAAGAGATAACCTGTTGAATGAAAGAAAATATTTGAAAATTATTCATCCAATGAGTGACCACTATCCAGAATGTACAATAAATGCTACTCCATGGCAAAGAAGACAACAATAAGCAATTCCATTGAAAAGTGGGCAAAAGGCATTCTCAAAAGAGGAAATAGAAATGACCAACATACATAAAAAAATACTCGACAACACTGATAATCAGATAAATGGCAATCAAAACCACAGTGAGATATCATCTCATCGCAGTTAGAATGGCTATTATCAAAAAGACAAAAAAGAATGTTGGCTAAGATGCAGACAAAAGAAACTCTTAATACACTGTGAGGATATAAATTAGTGCAGCCATTATGAAAAACAGTATGGAGGCCTCTCAAAAAATTAAAACAGAACAACCATGCATTTCAGCAATCCCACAATGAGTATTTATCCAGGAGAAACGAAATCAATATGTAAAAGGAATGCCCACTGTGTGTGGTGGTTCATGGCTGTAATCCCAGCAGTTTGGGAGGCCGAAGCAGGTGAATCACCTGAGGTCAAGAGTTTGAGACCAGCATGACCAACATGGTAAAACCCTGTCTCTACTAAAAATACAAAAATTAGCCAGGCATACGCCTATAGTCCCAGCTACTTGGGTGGCTGAGACGGGAGAATTGCTTGAATGTGGGAGGTTGAGATTGCAGTGAGCTGAGATCATGCCATTACACTGCAGCTTGGGCAACAGAGTGGGACTCCATCTCAGATAATAAACAAACAAACAAACAAGCAAATAAATAAATGAATACCTCTTCTTTATGTTTATTGCAGCACTATTCACAATAGCTAAGATATGGAATCAACCTAAGTGTCCATCCACAGATGAATAGATAAAGAAAATGTAGCATAAAGGCATAGTGGAGTACTATTCTGCTATAAAAAATAATAAAATCCTGTTATTTGTGCAACATGGATGAGCCTAGAGAAAAATATGTTAAGTGATATAAGTCAGGTATAGAAAGATAAATACCACATGCTCTCACTCATGTGGGAGCTAAAATAATTTTTTTAAGGTCGTGGAAATTGAAAGTAGAATTTTAGTTATTAGAGGCTGAGTGTTAGAGGGAGGGGAAGATAGAGAGAGGTTAAGGGATACAAAATTATAGCTAGATAAGGAGAGTGAGTATTGGTGTTTTGCAACACCATAGCATGAGTATGGTTAGCTGTAATTTATTGTATACTTTCAAAAAGCTGGAGGAGAGGATTTTGAATGTTCACAACAACAAAGAAATGATGAAGGTTTGAGGTGAAGCATATGCTAGTTACTGTGATTTGATTATTGTACACTGTATGCACAGATTAAAGTATCACTCTGTCTCCCATAAATATGTAGAATTGTTACTTGTCAACCAAAAAGAAAAAGAAAAGCCAGAGGGCAGTGCGATAGGACTCCTTTAGATGGTTGTTCCTCTGCAGATAATCAGAGATGAGCATAACGCCTCCAAATTTTAAATGCCAGATCATGATATTTTATGAAGAAAAATAAAAGGAGCAATATATTTAGAAATGATTTCACTTTAGTTAGTTTTCTATTGTTGCTGTAGTAAATTATCAAAAATTTAGCAGCATAAAACCACACAAATTTCTCATCCCCAAATTTGGTAAGTCAGAAGTCTGACACAGGTCTCAGTGGGCTCACATAAAGGTGTCATGAGGGCTACATTCTTTTCTGGATGTTCTAGGTGAGACTGTATTTCTTTGTGTTTTCTAACATTTTAGAGGCAGGCTTGGCTAGTAGGCTACCTTCCTCCATCTTGAAAGCCAGAATTAATAACTGGAGTCTCAGATTACCTTAGTCTGATTTATTTTGACCATCACAACTTTTTATCTGATTCTTCTCCTCTGCCTCTCTTGATCAATTTGAGGAGCACACTCAGATAATCTCGGGTAATCCCCTTATTTTAAGGTCATCTATGTTAGGTATTTCTCCTAATGCTATCCCTTCCCATACCCCCACTCCCTGCTATCCCTCCCCCAGCCTCCCACCACCAGATAGGCCCTGGTGTGTAACGCTCCCTTCCCTGTGTCCATGTGTTTGTGGCACTGTTCACAATAGCAAAGCCTTGGAACCAACCCAAATGCTTATCAACGATAGACTGGATAAAGAAAATGTGGCACATATACACCATGGAATACTATGCAGCCATAAAAAAGGATGAGTTTATATTCTTTGCAGGGACATGGATAAAGCTGGAAACCATCATTCTCAGCAAACTGACACAAGAACAGAAAACCAAATACCACATGTTCTCACTCATAAGTGGAAAATTATTTTTAGAAGGAAAATAAATAAGACTTACATGTTTTCCCATAAAGTACTGCTTATTTCATTTGCTGTATTTCCTTATACAGAGGAAAAGAACTAAAAATAACTAAAAGATAAGCCATCTCTCATATCTAATAATCTTATGACCAAAAGCATTTTGGGAGAGAATGGTATCTACTTCAAAAATGCAAAATACATTGCTGGGCATGGTGGCTCATGCTTGTATTCCCAGCACTTTCAAAGGCTGAGGCGGGCAGATCACTTGAGGTCAGGAGTTTGAGACCAACCTGGTCAACATGGCAGAAACCCTGTCTCTACTAAAATTACAAAAATTAGCTGGGCATGGTGATACACGCCTGTAATCCCATCTACTCGGGAGGCTGAGGCAGGAGAATCACTTGGACCTGGGAGGCAGAGGTTGTAGTAAGCCAAGATTGTGCCACTGCACTCAAGCCTGGGCAACAGAGACTGTGTCTAAAAAAAAAAAAAAAGTGAAATACAAAAACTACTATTGGCTGGGTGTGGTGGCTCACGCCTGTAATCTCAGCACTTTGGGAGGCCAAGGTGGGAGGATCATGAGGTCAGGAGTTCAAGAGCAGCCAGGCCAGTGTGGCGAAACCCCATCTCTACCAAAAATACAAAAATTAGCCGAGTGTGGTGGCACATGCCTGTAATTTCAGCTACTCAGAAGGCTGAGGCAGGAGCATCACTTGAACCGGGGAGGCAGAAGTTGCATTGAGCCGAGATTGCACCACTGCACTCCAGCCTGGGCGACAGAGCAAGACTCCATCTCAACAACAACAACAAAAAAAAAAACAAAAAAAGAAAAAAAGCTGTTTAGTTTATGAATGTCTAGCATTCATGTGTGGCACATTCTGTACCTTGTATTGAAATGATTTGATATTGTAACATTTAATTAGCATAATCTTGTTTGTTTTCTGCTTCAATCCTAAATTCAGTTTAAGAAATCCACTAACTGATATTTCTCATCCTTGAGTAAAGTTATTCTTGACAATGTTTTTGCACTTTTTTTTCCCCATATATAGGACCCACCCTCAGGTTAATCTCACATCAGCCTGTCCATAAACTCCTGGGTCCATACCTTCTATTGCAGGTAGCAAAATCTGTGCCTTGGTTTTGAGCCTTCCAGTAGGCAATTCTCCACTTTGCTTCTTTAGTGGAGATCCTTAACACTTCATAGCAACCACTGCCTCATCTTAGACTGAGGATGACAATGTCTACCGCAATTAAATGCAGTAATTCACTAAAAATGCTGAGGACAGAACATGTTATACAGAAAACATGTGATATGCGATGCTTATATTCAATATTCTTTTCTTCCTATTCCTCTTTGAACTCAGGGTGTACTTGTTATGTCTGGCATTTGACGCTTAACTTCCCCTGATCAACTTTATCTTGGACTGGCTTCTACCTTTTGCAGTTCTGAACTGCCTTGGTTGTTAGGGCCCTTGGGAACACCAACTTTGGCATTCTGTTCTTGCCTCTTACCCCAGCTGATTTATATTCCCTTCCCTTTCTTCAAGGGCCATGGGAGGATTCAGAACTATTTGGAGTTCAGCTACTTCATAAATTACATAGCATTTCAATTTATTCAATATTTTTATGAGTAATTGTGGAGACAAAGGAAAGAAGGGCATTTGTATTACTTACGGAGCTTAGGAGTGTCTGTGTTGTTGGCGGCTACATTGCATTCAGGGAGAGTCAGCTCTGCTCTGGTATGTTTGCCAGATCTGGACAAAAGATGCCTGTCATTCCCATCCAGACGAAAGAACATCAATGTCAACAATACGTGCAGATTTGGAGTTATCTGAAGCCAGGGCACTCTGTCTTTTCAGCCAAGTTTGAGGCAAGCAGAGGGCGTCTACTATGCCAAACATGTGGGACACACAAACATTCTTTACAAGTCCCATCTCCAACCTGCTGCAATCTGCCCTCAGTCTGAACTTTAGACTGGAGCTGTGCAGAAGAGTTTTTGTGCAAGCTCCTGTTACACTTCTTGGCATCACCATCCAAACACTGAGCATGGACCAGTGGGCAGCGTTCAGAGGCTTTTTCTGGGTTCCAAAGGGAGAGGTTTATGGTTAGGAGCAGTTGATTCTCTCAAATTCTGATCCTGCCAATTAAACAGAGGAGTGACCTCTGGAAAACTCCATACCCCAGTTTCCTCCTCGGGACAACAGAATTTTGGGGGTTGCTCCTTTTAGGGTTGTTGTGAGAAATAAGGTCAGTCACACAAAATGCCTGGGACAGTTCCCAGCACATAGTGGGAGCCTCCCATGTGGGAGCTGCCACTCCTTATTCAGTGAAAGACCTTTGTGATCCCACTTGATAGAATCCAGAGATCCTTTGTCCAGACAAAATGGGTGGGAGAAAAGGGAGGTGGACAGTGTTTCTGGGGACCTCACTCTCCTATGCTAATTTATTTCTCCAAATTACTGCTTAGGCCTCAGTACTCTTTCCTCACATGACCCCAAGAAATTATCCGAAATTCGTCTGTATTATTATGAAACAATTAGTAGAAACTTAACTCAGACCTCTACATACTTCAGTTAAAGGAAAAAACATTCTAATGGGAAATTCATGCATTCATTCATTTAATCATTCATCAACCTGGCTTAACACCAACCATAACCAGGCACCCCTCTAGGTACTCCCTGATACAGGAAAGAGTAAGGTAAGTTCTTTTTAAGGTTCATAGGGATGTCATACCTATGACCAGAAATCTGTTTTATGATGACTGCTACAATGACTTATTCATAAAAAGCTTTAATTGCATAGAGAAAGGAGGGCCTTCCTTTCTTTCCAGTGAAAGAAAAAAAGTTGATTTGGAGATGAGAATTTATATATTCGAAGGAATATGAAATCAAATCATGTAGGTGCCCACTTACCTGCCTATGTGTTGTGCTTACGACTTCTGTTAATGTTAAGATTGTCTTTGGGTCTCTTGTAGCCGTCAGGAGTACCGATACACCTTATCCTCAAAATAGGTATAATCAATTGCAATAGTTGCTTAAGAGTTGGGATATAATTGAGATATAAATGTGTTTTAAATTTGTAATTTCATAAATATTCCATAAGTGATGTCCTTGTATCTTCTAAATATAATTATGATATTGGTATTTTCACTTCCATTTTACAGATTGAGATTCTACATAGTTAACTTTGTATCCAGGGAGCTATAGCCAAGAAATTTGAAGCTGAGTTTCAAACATAAGTGTTCTGGGTCCAAATTTTCTGCCCTTTCCCTTAAAACAACTGAATTTTATTGTATCAAGAAATAGAAGTACAGAATTCAAGACTTATTAAATATTATAAAGTCTAACAATCTAACATACAAGGAGACAGAGTTTCAGTGACAAATATCATATATAAAACTTCTTGGTATCAGAGGCAGAAAAGGAACTCCCTTTTCCTACCATTTCTGTAACACAGAGCTGTCCAGCTCAATTTAAGTATGAAACTGATATATAATCAAGACAGACTTCCCATCCCATAAATTTTATGCCGCTTGATTGTGTCTTTGTTTTTTGTTAGCAATAGTTTATATAATGGAAAATTTTGGAGCTAATTCAAGTTTGCCATTAATTATTTCATTAAATATTAAGAAAATTGAGATTATAATATTTAGCTAGGAGATAGGAACTTTTTTTCTTATTGTCTAAATAATAAATACCCTCATTTAATCGTCTGCATTTAAAAGGGGGATTTGGACTAGAAACTATAATTGGAAACCCATGGCCCAGGAGATCTCAGCCTATTTATTAAAAGTATCAGTTCGTATTCAGAGTTACAAAACTGAGTTCTAAGGAGGCCTAATATTCTGCAGCTGGGAGTGGAAGGGCAAAAGGTGAATTGTATTTTTTAAGCCTGTCACTTTGAAAACTCTCTGCTTCAAAACTCAATGCATTTCCAGGATTGCCGACTTCACAGCAGCAGTGAACCGGGAGATGCAAAGGCATCTTTGGAAGGGGCTACACACAGAAGTGCTTAATATCTCCCCAGGCATGTGAGAACTTGTTTATCTGGCAGGTATTTCCAAGCACTCTCTGTTCTTTGGACAATGGAGTTGGCAATCTGGAGACTGTAACTTCATAATAGAGAAGCTTTAGGGAGAGAAGTTTCCTTTTAAATTCGTTTAAATGGATAAGTATTAGATAACTTCCCTGAAAAAAATGTTAACATAGTTATTAAATATATTCAGGTTCCATTCCAATTTCATTCTTTGAACAATTGAACCCTTTTTCACTGGGTATTATGCTGCAATTTTATGGTAGGTTAAATGATACCAAGTGCATTGAAGTTATCCTTAAAATATCTCTCAGTATTTCTCATACAGTACTGAATAGTTCATCAATGAATAAAATCTCTGTTTTCCAGCAATTTTTGAAACAGCACATGGCACATAAAAAGCCCACGTGGCTAACCTATAACTGAATTCCATTGTGATTTTAGTCAAAGCCCTTAGATTCATAAATATATCACAAAAAACCTGTATCAAGGCCATGGGTCATTGCTGCTTACGAGAAATAGAAACACATATGAAGCAGAGAAAAAAAAGACTTGTTTAGTGAAAATAGAGAAGAAAATCACAAGGTAAAATTATTTTAGATTCAACTGGGTTTCATGGAGATTGATTCAACTGAGAATTTAAAGGTAAGGAAATGAATCCATTTATGAATTAAGATGTTTGTAACTACACAGAAATTACATGCCCAAGTAATATGGCTAGAAGAAATAATGATATTTTTGTCTAACATGCCAAGAAATTTAACGATACTTCAGTTGTATATAGGTTAATTCAAAGCTTAACACAATCATTAGAGACTAAAGCTTTTTCATGTTTCACTCTGCTATCTTCAGTGTGCTGGCTGTGGTCCTTTGGTCATCACCTTCTGGTTACAAGATGGCTGCTGCAGCCACGAACCTCATGTCTTCACTTAGCACCATCGAAGAGTAAAAAGTGCAGTATTTTTCTTATGCCTCTTTTTAACCAGAAGGGAACCATTCCCAGAAGTCCCCAATACTTCCTCGTTGGGTTTATTGGTACTTATTGGGTCATAATCCCACTCTTTAGCTATAAGGGAAGCTAAGAACCATCAGCCTATATAATAAGAAATTCCTCTGCCAGAATGGGGAAATATTTGGGAGGCTGTCTGTGAGAAAAACCAAATTTGTGAAGCTAAACACAAAGAATTCAAGATAAATTATTTCTTGTTTTCTGAAGGACCCAGAAATATAGAAGAATTCAGTCTGGTTCTTTTCTAGGCCAAAGGAAATTGTAGTGGGAAATTCCAAGGGTAGCAGAGTTATGCAAAGTCATAGAAAAAAGAAATAATAGCAAAAAATCAGTGAGCAAAGTTAGCCATCGCTTTTGTCTTTCTCAAAGGCCATATTGATATTATCTGCAGTTCCTTCTGTTTCCATTAACTTTTGATTAGTTTGTTGTGCTTACTGAGCCAGTGGCTATAAAATGTGTATCTGCCCTAGATCCTTCATGAACTACCCAGACGTAACATGTCTCATTAAAATTGGTTGAAGAGGGAGTAAAGGGTAGTGTCACATAGTCTACTTTGAATTCAGCAGGAGTTGTGGATGCTAAACATGTCTAGGATTCTATGAATGTATTTCCCAAGACACACAGATGCACTTCCTTTTCTAGTTTGCCGGTGCTTTTACAGTATATAATTCTGGTTCTCAACTACTTCATTTGCTTGTTTATTAAATTCAGCATCAGTCAGTCAAAATAACCCTTGTTGTACTAACCAAATATCATATTTTCTTGGCATAAATACCCTTAAATTTATAACTAAATAATGAATACGAGAAAATATGAATATCATATTTTCTTGGCATAAATACCCTTAAATTTATAACTAAATAATGAATACGAGTGTCCTTTAAAGTTAAAAAATTCTGCTGCAATTGTAAATTATTTTAAATGCAAAATTAAAATACTGAATTCAAACATTCTAAAAATTTTCTGCAATGAAATACAAACTCAAATATATATTTTATAATATATGGTATGGTAACACAAAATATACAAAATATGTTGCTTCTGCATTGTTTAAAATATAGATGTTACTTATTAATGAGGGAGCACTGATGTCTATTATATTTATTGGTTATTGTCTAAAATTCAGCCTGGTCTGCATTGGTAATAGACTAAAAGAGTAACCACATTGATGGACTCATTATCTGGCATACTTAATGTTGTATTTCAAGACATCAGGGAGAAATATATTAATTTATTCCTATTCGAGGTCTCTGAATTCCTCTCTGATTCATTGTTAAATTTAAATAGCTTCATTCCGATATGGTTATCATCATCTACACCTCACTCTTATAGAAACCGTCACCCCATAATAAGAATTACTAGAGAATAATATCAGTGGAAATGTCAAATTAAAATTCTGAAATCTATTAAAGTCTGTTCTTAGATGAAGTCAGTAAACACTTCAGTATCTAGAACGGTGTTCTAGCCATTTGTACCTCCAGAACCTAGCACATTATATTCAATTTTTATTGTTGAAATGAACCAAAATAGTCTATGATTTATATATTAAACCTGCAACTAACTACCTCTGGCAAGATCCAGTGCTAGTCAGAGTTTGGGGTAGAAATAGTAAAATAATGTTTCTGCTCTCAATGATCTTTCAACTCAGGTGAAAGGATGCATTATAGAAGAATAAAAATATGGCAATATATCAAGGCTGTCTGTGAGAAGAACCAAATTTGTGACACATGAACACTAAGAATTCAAGATAAATTATTTCTCATTTTCTGAAGGAACTGGACAGGTAAAAGAATTCAGTTTATCTCTTTTCTAGGCCAAAGGAAACTGTAGTGGGAAATTTCAAGGGTAGCAGATTTATGCAAAGTCACAGGAAAAAGAAATAATAGCAGAAGTAGGTACTGTAATTTTGAACTTTTCTTTTATTCCTGTCTCTATCTTCTAACTATTCATCCATTCATTTATTCTTAGTTATCATCTTTTATGTCTAATTGTGATCTATTTATCTGTCTACTTCATCTATATATGTTTATATTTTTATCTTCCTATTCTTTAATTTTTTATTATTGACTATTTGGTGATGTAATGACTGTAATAAGCCTTGACACCAGAAAAATACACATATTTGCTCATGCAAAACTTACTTTGCTACAGAGTCAAAAACAACTCATTCCTATTCATGAACATACATTAGTTATTTCCTAAGTAGAGCAACTTGGGTAGAATAGCATTTTCATTTGAGCCATTGGTTCTAATAGCTCTCTTATGTAACCTAAAAGAAAAAGAGAACAAATGAAGAGGAGATAACAGACTCTAATAAAAATTAACCCAGCCAAAGCCTGAAAAGTTCTTTAATTTCTGTGGTTTAAAGAAATCCAAATTGTATGTACATATCATATATATATATATAGCAACATAAAAATCACATTGGGAATTATTTTCCATCAAAAAGTCATATTTATCTTAGCTTTACATTTCATCTTTATAATAATGGCTATCACCCCCCTGCCTGCCAATCCTCTGGGTGTGAGAACTATTGGATAAGAGACCTGTTCAAATAATGTTAAAATTATCCTCCTTAGCCTGAATGATGGAATCCTGCATATCTGACCCTTCTATAGTTGTATCACTTGCTCATCCCTTCCTAGCATTAACATACCTAGTCCAGTCTCAAACCACCTCCAGAACTCTGTCTGTCTGTTCTCTTCTCCATGTGCTTGTACACATGATACCCCACTGCCCAAATGTCCTCACTCCTTTCACTGCACCATCTCTTATACATTCTTTCAGAGTATGTCAGTGAGTCTTCTGAATGCCTTCTCTCAGCCTCTAGGTCTACCCTTGACATTATATTTATTTATTGCACATTATTCATCTCTTTATGAGTCTGTGTCTTCTTCTAGCTCCGTAATCCATTTTCATATTTCTCATGTGTCCCAGATAAAGACCTGGAATATAATAGATGCTCAGTTAATATTAGTTGAAGTAAACTTATTTAAGCACATTGGAATTTACTTGACAATCACTGATGACAGCATTGATAAAAGTAACTTTTTTGAGGTATTCTGGCATTGAGGGGAGGATTACATACATGTGGGTCGAGGTCAGGCACACCAACTAGGAAGCTACTGCTTATTGTTCAGGAATGGTTTAATATCAGCCAGGACTAGCATGGGAATAGATGGGGTGAAACCGAAGAAGCCACTTTAAGAGGCAAGCCTTGGAAAATGAAAGGAATGCAAAACAAGGTGCCAAAGTTATCTCTAAGTTTCCAGGCTGAATGATGGTGAATGAAACTGGACGGGTCTTTAAGTTGTGTTAAAAGGACCTCCTTGATTTGTCTGCTTGAAGGGAGAAGGTACATGTGTAGGTTGTTGCAGGGGCAGTGGGAGTGGACAGAAGTCATGTCAAAGCTTAGAAACCAGCTACAAAGAAACCAGGTAGCTTCAACACCAGTGGACAAAGTGAAGTCCACTTGCTGAAACTAAGAGCCTTCTGCATCAGAGAAAGTCAAGTTGAAGATGAATCTTATAGCAACAGCAGTAGGGAAAGGAATCTTGTCATCCTCCTGGGGAATGCTTCACTAGGCATCCCAACACAGCCATTAACAACCAGGCAAGGTGAGTTTAAACCAGCCGAGGGTAGAACCCACAACAGTCTCTCATCACGCCCATACTCCCAAGGCACAGCTTGACAAGCAGCATCATTTCCAAGTTCAAAGATCCTGTTGTTGCCACTTTAAAAGCTGCCCTAACATCTATAAAATTCCAATATTAATTTCTCTTTGTTCCAATGCCAATTTTAAGAACAATTTAATTGTATACTCATTATTATCACCTGTGTTCTATTTCCATAACATGATTCCAGGCCACTCCAGTTAACAAGGAAATCACCCAACTATCCTTACAATTTGAATTGATCCAGTTAAACGTCCAAAATAATTTCTCGTACTAACAGACATTTTCTTAACTGGAAACTAAATTGAGTGAGTCGAGAACCTGTTATCTCCCATAGGCTTCTTCCAAATGGCAACTTTTTCCTATTATACCGTAGGATGTTGACCTTTGCTAACAATCTGCTGTAGGCTCCTCTCTTACCTGTGTCCTGATCACGTCTTCTTCCCTCCTGAACTTTTAAAATGAATACTCTCAGCTGGGTTTTTTCTCAGGAAGCCTGTGCCAGAGTCGGCCTAGAGGTGAGGTTGGGCAGTTGCTACATATGTGGAGTGCTAGAAACACAGCCATAAGTACTTCCTGAAAAACATATTTATTCATTTATTCCTTTGTTCATTCACTTCTTCATTCATACAAGTATTCTCTAATTATGCTTTCCTCCTTTATAGTTAATATTTCTTGGGTATTACTTAAGTTCCATCCATTGTATTCACAATGTTTGGTAGATCCGAAGGATAGTCAGGAGTGGAGTAAGAGAAAAATATAAGGAATATGGGAATAAAGGAAACAGACAAAGTGGTACTCAAGCTGTGGTATGTCAAAGACAACCTGGATCAGTATCTCCTGAGATGAATTTAAAATTTTGGATTCCTGGGTTCACTTCACATCAACTGATTCAGAATACTAAGATGAAGACTCAGAAATCTTCATTTTATATCACAACCAACTTTTTTTACACACGTTAACATGTGTAAATCCCTGCAGTATAGAAAGAAAGACGTAAGGACGAATTTGGAAATCAAAGATGAGCTTCACTAATTTGTTAAATAATGCTTAATCTTTAAAAATATATATTTGTTTAAGTGCCTATGTCTGAGAACAATCATGAAGATATTGAAGTTTTGTAAAAATAAAGACCAACTAGGGATACTCTTATTTTATATATGATGTAAGATGACTTGTTTAATGCCACAGAACTTTGACTTCTCATAATTTTGTTTCTAAACAAGTGTAAGATAATTTTAGGGAATTTATTTTATATCTTATTTTGAGAAAAACTACCAAATACCAAAGAGTGTATTTAATTCGGGTGGGAAACATCTTCCCATAAATAATATAAATGTATACTTAACATCTTTTTGGAATTTATGCCTAAATTCCAAGAATATAGATTTTCTTTTTTAATTCAATTTATTTAATTTAAAATTTTTATTTAAATATAGGTTTATTTTTTATTCTCTTTATAGTAATCACATAAGTGGATATACCTCTGGAATTACTTTTTAAAATTTATTTTATTTTAAGTTTAGGGGTACATGTGTTGAGGTGTACTTAGTGTAAGCTTGTTGATTTATTAAAAAACAAAACAAAACACTAATTGAGCACTACTCTAGGTCCTAAAGCTACAGTGGTGGTTGAATCATGGTCTTTGTCTTTGAAAAGCAGAAAAATGAATAGGCAAATACAATATAATTGGTAAATAATATGATGGGATAACATGGGGACTGGTAAGGAAGTGGAGTTAGCCAGGGAAACCTTCTTGGAAAAGATGATAGTTAAGCCAGGATTTGAGAAACTAGTAGCTATTAACCAGGAACATTGAGTAAGTATGTGTAGAATGTGGAGGAAAGCCAATGGGGCTATGAAGTAGAATATCTTCACAATAATCCATCTTTGTTGTTCACTTCTGGCTATGCAGCTTACCTGCCCTTCCTTCCCCCGCTTTGTAGACTAATCCCAAATAAAAAAACAAAAACAAAAGCAACAACTAAACACCCACAAAATACAAGTTTGCTTAGGCCACAGACACCCTCATTTTGAAAGCTGCCTTGATTTTAAAGCCTCTGTCCTCAGTTCTATCTAACCCTCTGAGCCTTGCCTAGACTCTCAGTATCTGTGTGGACCACCTGGGTGATTGCTATTTCTAAGTCCTCTCTGGCACCTTGTCTACCGCTGTTTTCTGTTTTATTCTTGGGTCCTGCCTGCAGTCATGCTTCATTTTTACCTTCTGAATTCTGCTTTACCTTAGTGGTTTACATGTGATACTGTTCAAAATCTGGCTCTTTCTGGGTTAGAAAGGAACTATATTTTTTTCTTTCCTGAGGCACGTTGTTGGATGTGTTCACTCACATTTGTTCTACTTCAAGTCAGTCTGTACCAGGCTTCCTCTGATTACTTTATTCTACAACTGAGCCAAATACATAATTGAGTAGGTGTAACGACTGAGTTGCTAGGACTCCAGGGATTGACATTTCTTTGTTTGGCGAAATGAGGGGGAAAAAATGCACTATTAAAATATAATGCATGGGATTAACAACACATAAAATGGTCCTTTAAATCTGGTTTCTCCTCTCAGAAACAAAATCAAACACGTAAAAACGGCTGCCTCAGCTCCTTGAATGAGGTTAGATATAAAGAGAGAAAAAAAGTAAAGATATGTTCATTTCTAATTGACAGTGTCAATTTCAATCCATTGAACTATTAGGGACAGTGTTCCTTCCTGGTCCTTTGCCTTTAACTTAAGCACCCTGCTGCTGCCTCAGAGAAAAAAAATCCTACTCTGCCAAAATGAATATTTGTTTTGGAAGTTGAGGGCCAATATCCTAACTCTTCTTCTGGTAAGAGCTGCTTTCCATTCCCACTTTCTGACTCTGGGGTGTGGATGAGCTTACCTTATTCTCATTTTTAGTAACTGGTTCATAAATGAATGTATGATCCAATTTTTCTTAAGGAGCATCAGACCTATGACTTGTATTTGAATTTTTAAGAACAAACCACTTCTGATCCGTCACTGTGGCTCAGGCCAATTGGGCGTGGTGGCTCATGCCTGTGATCCCAGCACTTTGAGGGGCCGAGGTGGGGCGAGTTCAAGACCAGCCTGGTCACCATGGTGAAATCTTTTCTCTACTAAAAATACAAAAAAATTCGCTGGGTGTGGTGGTGTGCACCTGTAATCCCAGCTACTTGGGAGGCTGAGGCAGGGGAATTGCTTGAACCAGGGAGATGGAGGTTGCAGTGAGCTGGGATCGCGCCACTGCACTCCAGCCTGGCCGACAGAACAAGACTCCATCTCAAAAAAAAAAAAAAAAAAAAGGATAAAGACAAAAAAAAAGAAAGAAAGAACAAACCACTTCTTCGTTACAAACTTGGAGTTGGGGCCAAGCATGTTGTTGGCGTTCATTTTATCTGAGAACAAACAGGGCCAACCAAGCGAAAAACACATGAGCGCTGAGAGATAGGATATCCTGAAAATTTCGTTGAGCCTGTGAATCTAGCCATCCTTACAAGGCAAAGATTCTCTAGTTTTTAAAAGTGTAAAATGCTGATTCTGGTTTATGTTTATGTTGTGGTTTCTGAGGCAATATGACTTAGATCCACAAGAGTTTTTGCTTAAAGTACTTGTGAAAATTAGCTCAATTCTATTTTCTCCTGATGCTTTACCAAATCTTTTACCTTGATCTTAATCCCCAGTCCCATTTCCTTGTGTTGATGTATGTGGATGCTGTGTCAAAGCACCCTATGCAGTTTGTTTCATAGGATAGCTACATTGCATAAGTATGTCTTCCCCAGGACATTCTTACAACTTGAAGATAAGGACTATGCAATTCATCTACCCATACACACAGTGACACATGCATAGCTTAAATAAAATAGACATTTTCCATGGATTTCTCCAACTATAATAATTTATTGGGCTTCAAAAACTCAAGGTTGAATTTCAGCTTCTAACGTGATGGGAATGGCTGTCTTAATTCTGTCATTTTTTGTTAATTTTACTTCCAGGAAGCCAGGGCTGTGATTTGAGGCTTTTTCTCTAAGCCTCTATGATAATGATGAATTTATTAAAGTGGAGCCATAATGTCATTTTGAGCAACACTAAAACTGAGTCATCAGAATTAGGAAGTATCAGAAGTCAAGATCAATTTTCAAGAACAGGAGCATAAAATCTGAAAATCTGTTTTAACATTAAGAGATGTAGAAGCTCATTCAGACTGATAACTAATGAATAATATAGCTTTCATTTGTTGGAAACTTTATGTGAGCCAGTCACTTATACATTTTTATATTTATAATTTTCACAGTAACTTTACAAGGTAGTTATCATCAACTCTATTTTGCAGTTGAGGATATTGAGGCTAAGAAATATGTCATTTAACTTTTGCTGCATAACAAACTACCCCAAAGTTAATGGCTTAAAAGAATATGCATCTGTTATGTCTCTGCATTTTGAGGTCGAATGAGTAGCTCTTCTGGTGTGGGTTAGTTCAGCTGATACCTGCAGTCTGCAAACATCTGGAGCTAGATGATCTATAAGGACTTTACCCACTTAGTAAGTTGATGGTAGGTTTTGTTCATGTACCCTCAACCCTCCTCTACGAGACTGGTCTGAAAAGCTGGCTTGAGCTTAATCATGTCATGGACTCAAGTTTTCAAGCACAGCAAGAGAGGAAAAGTCCCAATGATTGAGAATCTTTTCAAATATCTGCTTATGTTAAATTTTCTAATTTAAAAAGTTTCCATTTTAAAATTTCTAACTTCTAATTGGCCAAACAAGTCACATGACCATTCCCAGATTTGAGAAGTAGAGAAATAGAGCCATGTCAAGACAGGAGGAATGGCTCAGTTGAATTTCAAAGGGGTGTGCATATGATGACAAGAAGAATTATTGCGATTAATTTTGAAAAAAAAAAAAAGAAATGTCTACCCCCAAAAAAGTAACTCAACTAATGAAACAGAACTCAGACTAAAGTACAAAGGAACTTGACTTAAAAACATGAGATCTGGATTCTATATTTTATGGGACTCACTCACACATACCAAAAACAAACAAAACCAAAAACGCACGTAGCTAAGGGCATGGTTGTAATTCATCCTACAGAGTGGATTTTTAAATATTTTCTGTTCCCAGCAGGGCTGCTTCTTTCACCACACCAGCGTTTGTGTCTCTCTGGATCGAATGAGAATGTCTATGTCTAGATCACTTATTGGAGAAGCCATCTTTAATGAATATCTCATCTGTACTGGTATTCAGTAGGAAAAGTCATATGTAAGAATGGCCCAAACTCAAGATTAAGACAGTAGGGAGATACAGCATCTGTGACAATATGAAGCATCACCCCATCTAAAAGTATCCAAATTAGAGATAAAAAGCACAACTCTCTATTGCCCAAAGCAAATCTGTGTCAGAGTCAGAAATGACTGACAGCTACCTGTTGGTGATCTCTGCCATAGAAACACCTATCTACCCATACCTGGAATTAGCAACATTCTAACAAAAGTTGTCACCCCAGAGTCCTGTCCTTCTATGACGGAGACATGGAGAAGTGGGAACCTTCTCAAAAGAAACCCCAATGGATGTTTTGGTAATGATGAGATCACTGCATATCTACATCTTCACAGGGTCTTGTCGTTCAATGTATCCAGCAGAAGGACTGTCTGTTCAGGAAGTCACATAGACACTGAGGCTGAATGAGACATTATTCTCCTCCTGTAGGTGTGGGTTCAGGTGTTATGAAAACTGCCAGGTAGAGGAAATATATCCCTAGATTCACATACAAAAAAGGCCTGGAGGTTCAGTTTGTCAGCCGTCAAAGGGCAATGGAAAGCGTGTGCTTTTTCTCTAAAACTGTGAGAAAACCAAGAATTTAATACCTCCGTTCCAACTTCAAACCAATCAAACATTGGCAGTTTGGGATTGTTTTATTTTGAGGCTTTAGCTTATCTCTGTGGGATAAAAGCCTTTCCAAACTGGCTTTAACTAAAAATGTCATCAATCCCAGCTGCTCACTGGTTAGCAGAAAGAGTGGTAACAGAAGGCCCCTTTTGATAGTCCTCTTCCATAATATCATTATCCAAATTTGCATGGCAAAGATGTGGGAGCTATTTATATGTTGATTATTACAGTGCTGCAGTTTATATTTTTCCCAGCACAGTTGAAAATTATATTTAGAAAGGCTGACATCATCTTTAAATATATATTATAGCTCTCATTTGATGGAGATGAGATGTTGAAATACATGCCACCTACTCAACGTCTCAGAAAAATGGCATAGATATTTCACACATGGTTATATATAAACGTGTACACTGGCATGGAACTGAACTGGCAGCTATAAGACTTTGAAGGAGTTTTGTGGGCTCTGGTTTTTGCCTTCTCAGTTTGCTCTTTATTTAAAAAGGAGGATGGGCACTGTGATTTGGTTGTAAGAACAGGGCTTCGTAGCCAGAAAGTAGGGGTTCTGAATTCTAGCTCTGCTAGAATAGTAGAACAGTAGCTGTGTGATCCTGAAAAAGATACTTATCCACTGTAAACATCTATATTTCTCAACTATAAGATGTCACTATTAGTGCTTACTTGAGAGATATTAGAATTAAATTGTGCAGCATAGTTAACGGTTAATGAAAAAGAATGATTAGCATTATGAGGCATGTTCCCAACAATGGAATGCATGCTTTATATAAATTGTGATGGTTAATTTTGTGTGTCAACTTGATTGGACCATGGAGTGCAAAGATATTTAATCAAACATTATTCTGGTTGTTTCTGTGAGGGTGGCTTAGGATAAGATTAACATCTAAATCAGTAGAATGAGGAAAGAATATTGCCCTCCCTAATGTAGGTAGGCCTCACCTAATCAGTTGAAGGTCTAAATTGAACAAAATGGCTGACCCTCTCCTGAGTAAGATAATTCTTCTTTCCTAGCTAACTTAGAAATATGAACATCTAATTTTTTTTCCTGTCTTCGGACTTGAACTGAAAGTATGCTTTTCTTGGGTTTCATCAGCTTTTGGATAGGATCGTACCATCAGTTCTTCTGGTTCTTAGGGCTTCAGGCTACAATGGGGAGTAAATCATGGACTCTCCCAGGTCTCCACTTGTAGATTCATCCTGCAGATCTTGCTACCCTTCATAATCACGTGAGCCAATTCCTTATAATAAATCTTTCTCTCTCTCTCTCCCTGTATATATTTATCTACAGATAGATAGCTAGATAGATGTGTATCTCTGTGTGTATATATATGTGTATATATAAATGTACTATAGATATATAAAATATGTATTTTATCTGTTCTGTTTCTTTTGAGAATTCTGACAAATACACAGATTATTCATTTATGTGTTTTGTTTCCTAGGATAACATTAAGAAAGAAGATACTGCTCTAAGATTCCCTATCCTTATCCTATTTAACAGATGAGGAACTGAGGCCTCCAGAAGCAAAATAATGTCTTCTAAGGACATAGAGGCATAATATGGTAGAGGTAGAATTTGAAACACAGAAACCTGATGTTATGTTTTACCCATTTAACTACTTCTCTAACTTGTCTAGAGGTTACAGATTAGGCAAAGTTAGCTGCTTTCCCAACCCTGAGAAAATTCTTGAAGCCTGAACTCACAGTGAATCACCACCAAGGGCACTGTAAGATACCAGCCCACCTAAAGGCAATGTGTAAGGAGCATCTGACTGTAGTGTGGTAGGGTGCAGAGCAAGCTATGAAACCTGCAGGTGTAACTCTGTGGAGTATAGTTGGAACTGGGTAATATTTTGATTTCTCTGGCCCATCAATCTCCACCCATCTATCCTGAACCTGGAATCTGACTGCTGACTCAGATTAGATTTGTGTTTGCAACTCTGTGGCACATCTGAGAGACCATGGCCCCGGAGGGATATTCATAAAAAATATTTAATCAAATATGTTTTCTGTAAGAAAGTAAATTTAAATAGTATTTTCTTTCTTAGCTTTTAAATGTCAGAGTTTACAATTTCACCAACAGGGCTTCAAAGTTTAGAATGATTAAAAATTTATTTTTTGATATGCATGCCAGCTTTCATTATTCAATGAGACGAGCCAGATATTAAAGATAAATGTACCTTTTTGAAGGATTATAGTACCACCATACTTAATAACGTGAGCCCCTAAGTGACACTTAGGTGTTGTATTTTGCCAAACTTGACTATTAGAAAAAATTCTTTGAAAATCATTTACCCCACAAATGGAAATAAAAATACAGCTGCAAGTGCTAAGAGCAGTGAGATGACATTTTATTTTTTATAAAATAGTTGGCAAAAACTCAAGTTTCATAAGCACATATGCCTGTCCTGAGCTTTTAAGGAGACAGTTTTATGTTTCATGCCATTCTCTCTTCTTGCCTAGTTAGCAATTTTCAGTTTGAGCCAAGATCAGTTTTTATATAAAGCTCAGAGGTAAAATATTTTCTATAATATTTGCATAGACATAATTGTTTCCACACATTTCTTCCCCCCCACAACATGGACTGCATAGCATTGTCAAAGTAATCGGTTTGAAACCTCACTCTTAATGTGTCATGCCCTGGTTCAGGAAAAAGGCTCTATTTCATTAAAACAAAATGTTTCATGCTGGCATTTATGGTCCTCTATAATCTGATCCCACTTTCTTTTGTAGTTATAATGAGAATAATTTCTTTTTTTAAAAAAAGAGGTTTTTTAAAAAAAAAAAAATCTTTTTTTTCTTTCTTTCTGACTCCTATGAAACCTCAAGGGGAAGTTTGAAGGGACCCATAAATAATAATTGTCTTGGCCTCTCTAGTTCAGAAACTATTGCGAATCAAGATATGGGAGCCATGAAGATTCAGATCAAAGACTCAATTTCATTACTATTAAAGTCAATATGAGAACAACATGGCTTGCAGCATCCGTCGTGTATGTCCTTGAAAGATCCTCTCTCTTTTACTCTTATTTGTCCCCACAAACTGCGGAGAATCCCTTGTAGGGACAGTTCTTATTCCTGGTTAGCTCACCACACCAGCAAGAACAGACAGGAATTTGCCCTCTCAGCAGGAAGCTGACTTGAACGACTGGGAGAATGGGCTGATTCAGATGTGTGTCCTTCCTTCTCTCACAGGCCAAGAAATCCAGGTCAAGCAGGAATGAGTAGAAAGAAGATGGGTGGATTTCTCATTAGAGCTCTGCATTAATTTTCCACTGCTACATTACAAACTACCACAAACTTAGGAATATTCAAACCCTTACTTACTAGCTTGCACTTCTATAAGTCAGAAGACTAGAAACAGTATAGTAAAGTTTGCTACTCATAGTAATAGGCTAGAGTCAAGACTTAGCACTCATCTGGTGCCTTTGTCTCCCATATTCACATTTTTTTTTTTTGAGATGGAGTTTCACTCTTGTTACCCAAGGTGGAGTGCAATGATGCAACCTCGGCTCACTTCAACCTCCGCCTCCCAGGTTCCAGCAATTCTCTTGCCTCAGCCTCCCAAATAGCTGAGATTATAGGTGCCCACCACCATGCCTGGCTAATTATTTGTATTTTTAGTAGAGACAGGGTTTCACCATGTTGGCCGGGCTGGTGATCCACCTGCCTCAGCCTCCCAAAGTGCTGAGATTACAGGCGTGAGCCACTGTGCCTGGCCCCCTTGTTCACTTTCAAGCTCATTGTGGGTGTTGGAAGAATTTAGTTGCTGTGGTTGTCAGACTGAGGTCACTGATTTCCTTTTGGCTGCTATGCAGGGGCTACTCTCAGTTACAGGAGGTCACACTCCTTGTCAGATGAATTCCTTACTTTCAAGTTAGCAAAAATACATCAAATATGTCTTGTGCTTCGAATCTCTGATTTCTCTGTCTCTGCTCTCTACACTTAGATATTTTTTTTGAAACTGGCCTTTTAGCTAAGAACAGCTTTAAATTTATGGTATCATTGTGAAGACAGAATGAAGAGTTCCCATGTCACATATGCCCAGTTCCCTAACTATTGATATCTTTTGTTAGCATGGTATATTTGTTACAAATAAAGAACCAATACTGACATATTGTTATTAAGTAAACTCCCTATCTAACCAGAATTCTTGGGGCTTTTTTTCTAATGTGTTTTTTTCTGTTACAGAATCCATCCATTATGCCACACTGTATTTAGTAAGCATGGGTATTAGTCTCCTCTTGGTCATAACAATTACTTAGACTTGCCTACTTGTGATGACCTTGACAGTTTGAGAATTACTAATCGGAAATTTTGTAGAATGTCCCTAAATTGAGACTTGTCTAATGTTTTTTTTTTTTATCATGATGAGACTGGTGCAATTTGTTTATAGATGGAAGACCACAGGTAAGGAGCAATCCTCAACACATTTTATCAAGTATACATACTATCAACTTATTACCATGATGTTAAACTTGGCCACTGGCTTGAGGTAATGTTTATTTGTAGTTACTTTTTACTCTCCAATTTCAATACTATATTATTTAAAAGTAAGTTACAAAATATGGTCTATACTTTGGCTTCCTCAGAGCATGTAACAGGAAATTAAATGGGATGAGCGTTTGGTGTGGATTTTGGTGCGTTTTTTTAACATTCAGGTGTATATTGTTTCAGCTTCTCCTGTTTCATTTTCCTGAGGATGGAAAGTTTGACTTTACCTCTTTCATGGTAAAGTATGTACATAAACTATTGGAATTCTTAGGCATGGAATATTTGTCTCTTCTCTCTCATTTATTTATTCAGTCATTCATTTATCTCTGAAGAACTCGTGGATATTTAGTTAACACTTTGGGTTATGGTTCAATATTTATTTATCTATTTCATAAATCAAATTGTTTCAGCTTTAGCTACTGGGAGCTCCTTCAGTTGGCCCCTGCATTCCTTGGACACACCCACATCACCATTAATTTTTTAGCACTTCCTTAATTCTGACACTACAAGTTGCTCCAGACTCACTGTGTATATTTCCTACCCATATTAGCACTAGCTATGATTTCCAGTGTATTATTGAATAGGGGTGGTAAAAAAGGACATCGTTGCCTGGTTCCTGATCTTAAGGGGAAAGCATTTAGTTTATCATCGTTAAGTATGATGTTAGCTATAGGTTTCTGTAGATGTTCTTTATGAAATTGAGGATGTTCATCTCTGTTATAAGCTAAACTGTGTCACTGCTAAACAAATCTACATGTTGAAGCCCTGACCTTCAGTACTCAGAATGTAACTCTATTTGGAAGTTGAGCCTTTATAGAGGTGATTAAGTTAAAATGAGTTCATTCAAATGCCTTCTAATCCTGTCTCACTAATATACATACAAGAAGAGAAAATTCGGTAACACAAGAGTCACCAAAGGTGCAAGTGCACAGAGAAAAGACCATATGAGGATACAGTGAAGAAGTGGCCATTTGCAAGCTAAGGAAGGGGGCTTTAGGTGTAACCAATTCTGCTGACACCTTATTTTGGACTTCCAACCTCAAATAGAAATGAGGAACATATTGTTGAACATAGGAGAAAAGGTGATATCTATTATAAAGCAGATAACTTAACTGAATTTTGTTCTAGTATTTTTTAGAAGGGTAGAACTCATGGGTGATGACCCTGGATATTTAGCTGAACCTGTTTCTAAGCAAAACGTTGCAATGCATCTTGGTGTCTTCCTCGCCTTTTCTTATAAAGTGCAAAAGGGTAGACAGAAGTGGAAGAAGTCATTGTTTAGCAAAAAGAAACCAGAACTTGAAGATTTGGAAATTTTTCAGCCTATCCCTATTTCAAAAGATGAGAAAGTATTTTCTGGAGAGCACATGAGGAGTGTAACTAGAAAATCATGTGATAAACATGTCAAGAGTGTGATTTATGTTTGTAATCAGTCATCTCAATAGAAGCCAAGAATAGTGATTGAGTGTTACCATCAGAAACACTTCCAACAGGGTCAAGGATGGACAAAAGTGAAGAATGGTTTTCAGACTCTGGGATTTTACATTAGAGAAAAGTAGAGTTAATAGGTTTGGAATATGTGTTATCCTTCAAGAAACAGAACTAATTGGTTTTGAATATGTTATCCCTCAAGAAAGTGGAAGAATGACCATGAACATAATTCTCATATTGGCAAGGCTGATACTCTCACCACAGGTCTGATGGGTGATGCTGTCTCCTCCTCAGTTTCAGAGAGTGGGGCTACCTTTTGGATCTCCTTAGGAGAGAAAATTGGGCCAGGCTGCTGCTACAAAGGGTCTCAGTAGTAGGGTAGCCAGCCAGGTCCTTAAGGATTAAGCTCCTGCCTTGGGCCTCAAGGGCAGCACTGCTGACTCAGTGTACCTGGAAGGAGAGACTTATGCCTCCAGAATTAATACACTGGCTCACTGTTTGTGCTCTGGATCCAGTGGAGTATTGTTTCTGGAGATGTAAAATCTACCGAAATTTGCTCTGCTGGGTTTTAGGATTGCTCGTGACTCATTAATGCTTTCTTCTCCCTTGTATTAGTTTGGTTTCATGTTGTTGATAAAGACATACCTGAGACTAGATAATTTATAAATAAAAAGAGGTTTAATAGACTCACAGTTTCGTGTGGCTGGAGAGGTCTCACAATCATGGTGGAAGGCGAAAGGTACATCTTACACGGTGGCAGAGAAAAGCGAATGAGAGACAAGCAAAAGAAGAAACCCCATATAAAATCATCAGCTTTCATGAGACTTATTCACTACCATGAGAACAGTATGGGGAAAACCACCCCTGTAATTCAATTATCTCTCACAGGGTCCCTCCCACAACACATAGGAATTACGGAATCTACAATTCAAGATGAGATTTGGCTGGGGTCACGGCCACACCATATTATCCCTTTTGGGAAGGGGCATTCTATCCTATACCTGTCTCACCACTGTATTTTGGAAGCACGTAACTTTTCTTATTTCACAGATAGAGAGGAATTTCGTCTCATGATAAGTTATACCTCAGATCTCACCCGTGTTTGGGTTAGATGGTATTTAGATGAAATTTGGAATTTAGAGTTGGTGCTGAAATGGATTAATACTTTTAGGTTTTCAGGATATACTGAATGTATTCTTTTTACATCAGAAGGACATGAATTTGGAGGGTACAGAATGTTATAGATTAAACAATACTCCCTAAAATTGTTATGTTGAAGTCCCAATCCTCAGGACTCAGAATGTAATTATATTTGGAGACAAGTCATTTAAAGAGGTGATTAAGTTACAGGTCTGTTAGTGTGGGTCCCTAATCCAATATAACTGGTGTCTTCTTTTTTTGGAAACAGAATCTTGTTCTGTCACCCAGGCTGGAGTGCAGTGGTGCGATCTTGGTTCACAGCAACCTCTTCTTTCTGGGTTCAAGTGATACTTCTGCCTTAGCCTCCCAAGTATCTGGGACTACAGACGTGTGCCACCACGCCTGGCTAATTTTTTATTTGTAGTAGAGATAGGGTGTCACCATATTGGCCAGGCGGGTCTTGAACTCTTAACCTCCTGATCCACCAGCCTGGGTTTCATAAAGTGGTGGGATTTCAGGTGTGAACCACTGTGCCCAGCCTAACTGGTGTCATTTTAGGAAGAGAAAGAGCCACCATAGACGTTCATGCATGAAGAAAAGGTCATGTGAAAACACAGCACAAGAAAGTCGCCATCTGCAAGTCAAGCAGAGAGGCCTCAAAAGAAGCAAATCTGACATCTTAATCTTAGACTTCTAACCTCCAGAACTCTGAGAAAGTAGATTTCTGTTGTTTAAGTCATTCAGTCTGTGATAGCTCTTTCAAACTAATATATCCGTTTCACAGGCTGGGCCGCCTTCTCATCTTCAGCAGACGCATTTGCTACCCAGGGTCTCAGGGGTGAGGTGGCCACTTAGGGCCTCAGAGTATATTGGTGTCATTCTTTTTTATCTTTCTTAAATGCATTAGAGAACACACCAATGAACCTATATGAGCCTGGTACTTTGGTACTTTCCATTTTGCAAAACGATTAATTATTGATTCAATGTATTAATATTGATAATAGACCAATATAGATTATATCTTTCTCTTTGTTTGAGTTCTAGTTCATTGTGTTGTTTTTTAAAGAATTTATCCATTTTATCTATGTTATCAAATTCACAGGTATATATTTGCTTTATTAAATTTATTTATTTATTTACTTATTATTTTAGAGAGAGGATCTTACTCTGTTCTCCCTGGCTGGAGTACAGTAGTGTGATCATAACTTATTATAACCTTGACCTTCTGGGCTCAAGTGATGCTCCTGTCTCAGCCTTCTGAGTAGCTGAAACTATAGGTGTGTACCACCATGCCTGGCTAATTTTTGAATTTTCTGTAGAGAGGGGACCTTGCTATGTTGTCCCGGCTGGTCTTGAATTCCTGGCCTTGAGCTATCCTCGCTCCTTGGCTTCCCAGCTTGCTGGCCTTGCAAATGTAAACTGCTTGGCCAGGCCTACAATATTTTTTTTATTATCCTTTTATTAGCTTTGGTACTACTAAAGATGACCTCTCTAATTTCTGAGATTAATAATTTGTGACTTCTGTCTTTTTGTTTTTGTTTTTGTTTTGAGAGGGAGTCTTGCTCTGTCACCAGGCTGGACTGCAGTGGTGTAATCTAGGCTCACTGCAATCTCCACCTCCTGGGTTCAAGCAATTCTTCTGCCTCAGCCTCCGAGTAGCTGGGACCACAGACGTGTGCCACCATGCCCAGCTAATTTTTGTATTTTTAGTAGAGATGAGGTTTCACTGTGTTGGCCAGGATGGTCTTGATCTCTTAACCTCATGATCCGCCCACCTCGGCCCCCCAAAGTGCTGGATTACAGGCGTGAGCCACTGCGCCCAGCCACTTCTGTCTTTTTATCTTTGTTTGTATTCTCATTAACCTGGCTTGTGCTTCATCAGTTTTAATGGTATTCTCAAATAAACAGCTTTTGTTTTATTTTTTTTTCCATTTTCTCTATTATTTTCCTGTTTTTAGTTTCATTGATTTCTGCCCTAATTTTTATTATTTTAAAATTATATTGATTTTGTTTTAAATTGTTTTTTCCTTTTGTAGTTTTCTATGATGTAAACTTAGATTAGTTATGTTAGATCTTTATTCATTTCTAATATATGCATATAATTCTATAAATTTCCCTCAAACCACTGTTTTTATTGGTTCCTATAAATTTTGAAAACTTGTTTTTAAATTTCCATTTAGTTAAAAATATGTTTTTATTTCACTTGAGACTTCTTTGACTCATGCAATTAGTAGTTCTTTTAAAATTTGCAAATGTTCAAGTATGTTTTAGTTATCTTTTTGTTATTGATTTTCTATACAATTACTTGAGGTCTGGGAACACACTCATTTTTTGTATGCCTATGAATATATTTTGATTTTTTAAGCTCTGAGTGTAGTTTATATTGGTAAACGTTCCCTGTGAGCTTGAGAAGAATGTATCTTCTTCTATTGCTGATAGAGTATTCTATAAATGTCAACTAAATCAAGTAGATGGATAGTATTATCGATGTTCAACAATATTCATAACGAAATTTTACCTCTTTCATCTAAAAATTACTGATAAGAGGGTGTTAAAGTCTGCAACTCTACTAGCAGATATGTCTGTATCTTCTTTCATTTGTATCCAATTTTGCTTGTGATATTTTGATGTTTGATTTTTAATTTGATTGTCAGTTTTGTTATTCATTTTTGAAGAATTTACCTCTTTATTATATAGTGCTCATTTTTATTCCTGAAAGTACTCTTGATCTACTTTGTCTGAAATTGGCATGTGTACTGCAACTTTCTTTAGTTTGTTGTTAACATGTTATATTTTTTACATTCTTCTTCTCTTTTCTTTTGAACTGCCAGTGTTATGGTTTTTTTTTTATAGACAATATATAGTTAGTTGTTTATTTGTTCAGTTTTATTGACTGTGACAAAATCTTTCTTTTAATTGGTGTATTCAGACTAATCATATGTAAAGTGACTGTTGATATATTAGGAGTAATATCAACCATGTTTGTAAATGTTTCATATTCAATGCTAATGATTTTTCTTTTTGCCTCTGGTTTTTAGTCAGCATTTTATAAGATTTCACACTTTTGGCATATAATTTATACTTCTTTAAAAATAGTTTTTGGTTGCTGCCCTAGAGTTTACAATAAGCTTTTTCTCTTTTTCAGATGGAGTCTTGTTCTGTTGCCCAGGCTGGAATGCAGTGGCAATCTTAGCTCACTGCAACCTCTGCTTCCTGGGTTTGAGCGATTCTCCTGCCTCACTCAGCCTCCTGAATAGCTGGAATTACAGGCACTCACTACCATGTTGGCTAATTTTTGTATCTGTAGTAGAGACAGGGTTTCACCATGTTGGCCAGACTGTTCTTGAACTCCTGACCTCAGGTGGTCTGCCTGCCTCGGCCTCCCAAAGTGCTGGGAATATGGGCATAAGCCACTGCTCTCAGCAGTAAACAGTTTTTAATAATACAAGTCTAAATTAAAATAACACTTGCTGCCGTAGAGTTTACAATAAATATTTTTTAATAATATAACTCTAAATCCAAACAATACTATTCCTCCTTATGTGTAGTGCAAGCACCACATAACAAAGTATTCCCAATTATCCCTTCTCATCTCCAAAATATTGCTGCCATTAATTTCATTTTCTCATATACTATGATCAGCTAATGCATTGGTAGTATCATTACCTTACATAAGTTTCTTTAGATTAATTTAATTATTACTATTATTTTTTGAGATGGAGTTTCACTCTTGTTGCTTAGGCTGGAGTGCAGTGGCACAATCTCAGCTCACTGAAACCACCGCCTCCTGGGTTCAAGCCATTTTCCTGCCTCAGCCACCTGAGTAGCTGGGATTGCAGGTGCCCGCCACCATGCCTGGCTAATTATTTTTGTACTTTTACTAGAGATGGGGTTTCACCTTGTTGGTCAGGCTTGTCTTGAACTCCTGACCTCAGGAAATTTGACCACCTTGGCCTCCCAAAGTGCTAAGATTACAGGCATGAGCCACCGAACCCAGCTATTTTAATTTAAAAAAAAAAATGAAAGATTTTATAGTACCACCATTTATTTGTTTTTCAATGATCTCCTTTTCTTTATGTAGATTCAAGTTTCTAATCTCTATAGTTTTTCTTCTTCCTAAATATGATTTTTTGATTTTTTTTTTTATAGAATATATCTGCTGGTGAACAATACACTCAGTTCTTATTTGTCTGAAAAGTTTTTATGTTTTTCTTTACTTTTGAAGGGTAAATTTACTTGATATAGAATTCTGTGTTGGAGTTTGGGTTTTTTAACTCATTCAATATTTCACTCCATTCTTTTCTTTTCTTTCTTTCTTTCTTTCTTTCTTTTTTTTTTTTTTGCTTGCATGGGTTATTATTTTTTTTTTTTTGAGATAGAGTCTTGCTCTGTCACTCAGGCTGAGGCTGGATTGCAGTCACACAATGTTGGCTCACTGCAACCTCCACCTACTGGGTTCAAGTGATTCTCCTTCTTCAGCTTCCTGAGTGGCTAGAACATAAGTTTCTTTAGATTAATTTAATTATTACTATTATTTTTTGAGATGGAGTTTCACTCTTGTTGCTTAGGCTGGAGTGCAGTGGCACAATCTCAGCTCACTGAAACCACCGCCTCCTACAGGCATGCACCACCATGCCTGGCTACTTTTTTGTATTTTTAGTAGAGATGGTGTTTTACCATGTTGACCAAGTTGGTCCTGAACTCCTGACCTCAAGCAATCCACCCACCTCAGCCTCCCAAGTGCTAGGATTACAGGTGTAAGCCATTGCGGCCAGCCATTTATTGTACTTCTTATCCCTGTTTATCTATAGCCAGTTTAACCTTATCTCTGTTGTGTAGCTTCCAGCAGAGATAGAATGGTATAGCAGAAATAGTAACAGGCTTTAGGACAGGATAGACTGAAATCAAACTCAGTTACTCACTACCTTTGTGACCTAAGAGGTTAATTTCTCTAATGCCAATTAAAAGATCAAAGAAAACAGGGCATGCTTTCTGTCAGGTAGATTTTGGTTTTAATCATAGATCCATTACATACTAGTGTAACTTGAGACCAGTTTCTTGGGTTTTTAGAGAAATAATGACTTCATCTGTAAGACGGATCATAGTAATACTTTCTCCTACATAGGATGTCTATGAGGTTTAATGGATGACTACATAAGAATTACCTACCCTGGTGGTGGAAACATTATTTGTAGTCAGTATAAGTTAGCTTTTATTAATGTGATTACTTTTATACATATTGATATACATTTTTATATTGTCAATATCAATATAAGTTCAATAGCATAAAGTGTGCTAAATAATATTCACTATCTTCTTAAATCTTTCGCTTGGAAACAGCATAGAGATAGATGCAAGAATAATAGTCCAGGTGCTTATAATCCCAGCAGTTCGGGGGGCTGAGACAGAAGGATTCCTTTAAGCCAAGAGTTTGAGACCAGCCTGGGTAACATAGCAGGACTTAATTTCTACAAAAAATTTAAACATAAGCCAGGTGTGGTAATGGGCATCTGTAGTCCCAGTTAGTTACGAGGCTGAGGCAGAAGAATCACTTGAGCCCAGAAGTTTGAGGTTACAGTGAACTATGATCACACCACTGTATTCCAGACTGTGTGACAGAGTGAGACACTGTCCCTAAAATAGAAAATTAATAATATAGTAAAAACTACCATTTATAGAATAATGTATTATAGGCTTAAATGACTGGATGAATAACAGGTGATCACGAAACAGGTGTTGACATTCTACATCTAGCTAACTATTCTGCGGACCTTTGAGAAAAAACACATAAATTACTATCTATTCAACTATGGGATGTTGCTACTCAATGGGTGTACAGTTTCATTTGTTCTTATGGTTTACAGTACTGCTGGATTGCACATCAAAAATTGAGAGTGTAGATCTCATGTTACATGTTTTTTTACTGCAATAAAAAATGCATGTAATTTTTCTTTGAGAAAAGATCTCGCTGTATCATCCAGGCTGGAATGCAGTGGTGCAATTTCAGCTAACTTCAGCCTCTGCCTCCCAGGTTCAAGCAATTCTCCTACCTCAGGCTCCTGAGTAGCTGGGATTACAGAGGCTCACCACCATGCCCGGCTAATTTTCGTATTTTTAGTAGAGACGGGGTTTTACCATGTTGGCTAGGCTAGTTTCGAACTCCTGACCTCAGGTGATCCACCCACCTTGGCCTCCCAAAGTGCTGGGATGACAGGCATGAGCCAACGTGCCCGGCCATAAATATTTTCATTATTTTTAAAAAATCTGCTTGTAGTATTTCACAAATTATGTGTTTCTATGTAAGGGAAGATCAAACAAAAAATTAAAAGAGTAATTTTTCTGTTACTCTTAAGCAATATGAAGTACTCATAAAATTATGATTATAGAGTACTATTTTATTTTAGTTTGGTTTATAATTACATAGAGTCTGTGAAATTCTCCATTACATTTTAAGTACTAATTAATTAAAGTTCTAGTGTTCTGACATGGAAAGAATGAGGGGGAGTTCTTTTCTGTAAAAGCCAAAAGCTGAATCAAAACAAAAACCCAGTTAATATGTGGAGGAAGTTAGAGTTTAAAAATAATCATTCAGCCCAATTAAATAATTAATTTAGGCAGTTGCCATCAATGGATAAAACTTTTAGGTGGAAATTGATGATGAACTTTACGATGGAATCATCAGACAGTCTCAGCTTGGACCTGTTAATAATCTTAGCCCCACTAAAAGTGGGATAAACTGATATGTGTAAGTTGATGTACCCTACCATTTATGAACTACTCTTTAAAAAAATATGAATTAATCAAGCTTCTAGAAGAAACTTTTGTTCCAAGGGGCAACTCACAGGGTGTCTGCAATAAGTCAAGGACATGAAAAAAAAAGGCATGAGGAACGGACGCAACCAAGCTTAACGGTAGACTCTGTTCAAATCCTGATATGAACAAGCCAACTGTGAAAGCACATTTTGATACTTTAGAAAATATGAAAATGGGCTCAATGTCAAAGGGATATTGAAAATATTGCTAATTATTCTTAGTTACAATAGTGTTATTGGGGAGAAAGAAAATGCTTATTTTGAAAATATTCTTTGTGAAGCACTTAGAGTTGAAATGATAAAACATCTGAAATTGCCTTTAAAATATTTCAATGCAGAGGATAAAAGTCAAAAGGGAAATCAAAACAAATACAATCAAATCTTGTTAGCTGTGGAGTTCAGTGATATATGGGAATGCTTTATATGGGTTTACTCTCACATATGTTCATATAGTTTAATTAAAATTAAAAAGAAAACACAGTAAAACCCCCTCTATCTCTAGATACAGACTTTCCACTATGGTTTTCTGTTCTTAGGGAACTTTTACCTGACTGAAGCGTCCATTCACATGTTATCCTCAGTCTGGGTGTGGGATAGGTGTATCATCCCCTTCACAAACTGCTTCTTCTCCTAACTTTTTCTGCAGAAATCATACGGTGGACATTATAGTCTCCAGATCTTGCATTATTGCAATCTCAATTTCTGATTATTCTGAGCTGTCATGAGCGTGTCACGATACATAAACTGAAGTCCTGAGCTCTGGTCCTTGCTCTTATTCATGTGCTAAAACATGGATTGTGAAATAATTTGTTGAAAACTAAGAAAGGAATAACAGTTTTTATTTTTAAAGAGTAAAGGCTTTGTCATTACAGACCAAGGAATTAGGAGAAAAATAGCCACAAGGCCTTTACAAGTCCAATATACTTCAGATTGCTAAGGATAATCAGGAGACTAGCTTGCTTATTAATTATAACAGTGAAATTAATAACCAGTTTCTTTTAGTTCAGTTTATATTAGGCACTGGGATGAGGAACTTACAATCATCATCTCATTCATTTTCTGCAATAATCCCACAAGATGGTCTTTAGGAATGTTCATATTTCACAATGCTTAATTAACTCACATAAATAGAACAACTACAAAGAGAAGGAGTCAGGAATTTGCTCCAGATCTGATCCCATAGCTCACATTCTGCTTTAAAAACAATAGAGAAAATAAATTTGCACCCAAAATGTGAGAACCTCCATTAAGTCCAGAAACATTTTTTAAAGGACACTTTTTAAAATTTATTTGACCACTCTTCATTCATTGTCTTTTATGTGTCATGTCTTGTGCCAATAGAAACAGAGCGATACATATGAACTTGTACCAGCTTTGGGGAGCTCAGAATTTAACTGATGAGACACACATTTTTATCATAAGAATGCATTATTATAGGTGCTAAAATCAACGTGTACAGAGTGGTTGTTTTTCTGTCTTTCAGTTTGCCTGGGAGTCATACTTCAGAATAAGGGTTAAAATTGGGGTTTAAGAAACGTGTTAATAAGGAAAAAATTATATAAGTTTACCTAAAACAGAATTGGAAAAGACAGTTTAGAGGACAAGTCACTGAGTAAGAAAAATTAGTCAGATGTCAGCAGGGCATATAGTGGCAGAGACAAGCGAGAGAATGAAAGCCTCACGGAGGTCACACCCCACAGGGTTGAGAGTGAGGAGGGAAGGTGTGGATCTAAAGATGGCTGGAGGACTATTAGGGGTGGCTTTTCCCAGGATACTTTGATACCCTTATTGTTTTTCAGGCAGACACAGAAAAAGGTGGTCAGTATGCAAAACGAAAAAAAAAACACCAGAATCTTTTTGATCAGTGCCCAATTTTGAGTATGAATTGTGTGTGAAACTATTAAAGGCAACCTTTCCTTGAAACAATTCAATTTTTTTTTCCCTTTCAGTGGGGAGCAATATATCTATATACTTGGGTTGTATTTTGATCTTACCATTTTAAGGGAAGAACAACCCACTGCACTGTTTTATAAATGAGTCGTCCCTTCAGAATGCCACCTGAGCCCGTTGGCAAGCACAAAGTGTGCTTGTGATGCCAGCCCGGGCCATGGCAGACAGCGGGGATAATAGTAATTGCTGTTTCCAACCCTTTTGGAAGTTTCCAAGCTGTCTTTGGCATCTGTTTCATTCATGCTTCACTGGCAGCAAGGGAGTAAGGGATTTTGAAGACACTATTAACATTTTTTGCCAATTAGGAAATGTGTGATCAAATAATTGCCCTAAACTATTCAAGATGGCCCACCTCAGAGAGCTGGATTGGAGCAATGGAAAGCTGCCTGTACTTCACCTTAGAAGTGCAGCTTAACGCATGATACAGTGTTACATGAAAATCGTAGCTTAGGAAAGATTCTTAGGTGTTTGTTGGTCGACATGATTTGGAAAACATCAGCTTATTTGATAATTCTTTATTCAACTCAGTATTCTGGCAAAATAAATGATTCCATTTTCTCCATATGGTAATATAACCTGGCATGCCCTACTTCAGTGCTCATAATGATTCTCTTTCCTCCATAAGGGAGACCTGTTCCTTTCATCTTAACCTTTTTAAATGTTATTTGTTTCATCCACACCTGAATTAATTCCTGATTTTAACATTTAACAGTTGAGTGACCTTGGACAAGTCTATTAACTTTTTTACACCCCAGTTCCCTCTTCTGTAAAATGGAGATAACTATATCTAATACTTAGAATCCTTGTAAGGATTACAGAAGATAAAGGGCATGAAGCCCTTAGCATATATAAGTGCTTAGGAATTGTCACCTATTAGTCTAATATAAACTATAAACTATTAATAGCCTGCTCTAATGCCATTATCTTGGTGCAATCATTCTGATTCTCTGTTCAGAAGTTCTCTTCTGTGTGCTTTGCATTCCCATTGCAGTGTATCCACACCCTTTTCATGGAGTGCATCACTTCCTCCCATAGATTTCAGATAGGTACACACATTCTGTCTGCCCTGAAACTTCTAGAGGTCAGTGTCCACATTTGATTTACCTATATATCCTCATTTTCTAGACTGGTCATATATGTAGGGAACAACTTAACAATATTTGTCCCATGGAAATCTGATCTCCTTCACATTTTGAAAATGATCATCAGATAACGTTTCCATGTAAGTTAGAACATCTCAATGGAGCCACCAGGTGCTCTTCCTCAGATGGTCCTCAAGGTCTCCTGACTGTCCTGGTCTCCAGCCCTGGTGCTTCTACCCACGATATGTACTCAGAGTAATATTCCTAAGGCACAGAGGAAATTACTCCCTTGTTTGCAGTCTAAAACCGCATTCTGCAGTTAGTCTAATGCTTAGCATTGCCATGGAAAAAACTTCATGATCTTTTGGTGATTTTTCTCTCTTTTCTAGCCTTATCCCCTACCCTTCTCTTTCCCTTACACAATATGTAGTACTGGACTGCTTAAAATATTAAAATTTCCAAACTCATTTTTACCCCCCTTCTGTGTGCTTTTTCATTGTCTGGAATAAATTTCTTACCACTTTCCACTATCACCTAGTTTACTGTGCCTCACATGTTAGGATTGGGTTTAGACGTCACCTTTCTGGGTGTGTCGCCTCACTCAGAAAGCCTTTCCATTCTACCTCTGCTTTGATTATTTCCCTGTCCTTGCTTCCCTTGGTTCCCCTTGTGTGTTTTCACGATGGCAATTAGAGCATATATGATTTATTACCTCACATAGTGGTCTCACCTTTCAGTCTGTGAAGTTTCTGAGCACAGAAGCTCATGAACATTTCTTCCTTTCTATGGATTACCTTTGGCAAGGTCCGAGACAAGCAGAGAACCTACCTTCCTACCTCTCTTTCTCATCTCCAACCTTTCCCTGCCTCACCTTCAGTTAACACCAAACTGCATGCCATTTTATTCAGGTACTACTTTATTGATGTTTTCATGAATCTATGTATACCGCTCAACCTTCCTTTGTAACTCTTTTCCCCTTTACTGATCAATACTTCACTTATTACTGAGATTTATCTCTAGAGTTTTTAATAGGAAAATTTTATGAACACTAAATTTGGGTTTGATACTCTTCCATGTTGTTTGACATATATAACAATATTACTTCTGTTGCTCTACGAATAGATTTTTTTTCAACAAAAATATGGTGCTATTGAGATCTTAGACCAGATAATTCTTGTTGTAGGGACTGTACTGTGTTTTGTAATATGTATGTTCCTGACCTCTATATACTAGATGCCAGCTGTGTAAACCTTGGCCTTGTTGTGACAAAGAAAGAAACAAAGAAAAAAGAAAGAGAAAGAAAGAAAGAAAAAGAAAGAAAATAAAGAAAGAAAGAAGGAAAGAAAGAAAAAGAAAGAGCCTCTAGATATTGCCAAACATTACTATCACCATATCACCTATGGGGAAAAATCTCACTCTGTCACATAGGCAGGAATAAAGTGGCATGGTCTCAGCTCACTGCAACCTCTGCCTCCTGCTCAAGCAATCCTCTCATCTTAGCCTCTTGAGTAGCTGGGACTACAGGTGCATGCCACCACACCTGGATAACTTTTGTGTATTTCGTAGAGACAGAGTTTTGCTATGTTGCCCAGGCTGGTCTCAAACTACTGGACTCAAGCAATCTGCCTACCTCAGCCTCCCACAAGTGCTGGGATTATAGGTGTGAGCCACTGTGCCCAGCCAAGAAAAACTTTTTCAGTTGAGGAATATTGTTCTAGACAATAAGACTAGAACTTAGAGCTCATCTTTCTGCTTACAGTGATGGATGATTATTTGACCTTGTTCAACAAAGACTATTTTTTTAGTACTATCATTACTAGGAAAAGGTGCATGATTAGAACATAGGAAATGAATTACATTTGTCATTCATGTCTGACTGTTTTATTTACAAGAAGTTTTTCAGCTTATAACTAAAACAAACAAGAAGCTTTCCTATTTGTGACAAATACACAAGGTGATAACCCACATTATACCATTATCATTACAACTAATAGGAAAAACTAAGTGAATTAGTGGTCTAAGATCAACCCAAAAAAGTTGCCAAAGAGTTGTAGATGTGGACAAGTTATTATTCATTTAATTTTCTTCAGCATTTCATTCTTAGTAACATTAATCACATCAACATTCATTACTTTTAAAAAATATTCTAAATTACTCTTTGAATTATACATATTTCATTTATGGCCTGGTGATAGGGCTCATTCCTTCTCAATTTACCACAAAACAAGTGAGGTTTATGCAATTAAACACACTTTATGAGCCTTGTCTGTGTGCCTAACTTATGCATAAAAGTGTAGGACTTTGCCCTTATATTCAGTTGTGTCTGATTTCCAAAGAAAGACTACAATTAGGGGAAAAATATCTTGTTGGTTATAGAGGTTTTTGAGTAGATGGAATAGGTTTGAATAAGGAGTAGGAATCTGGAGGTAAAATTAATGGAATTCGGGATACCATTTCCCCCAAATGTGGCATCTCAGTATTTGAGGAAACAGCAGAAGTAGGAAGGCCACTCTCCCCTTCCCTTCAACTTTCTCACCTAAAGCAGACCATAAAATAATTCTCTAAATTTCCTCTACAGCAGGTCACAAAACCCTCATTCTAAAGGGGTCCTCCTATACCCAGAGTAAAGGAATGTCAGACAGAGATACCAGAAAGAATCTGGCAACAACTGGGCCAAATTGCCTCAAGCTATTAACATTAGATCGCACTTTATTGTCCTCTAATAATACTTCTGCACTATTGTCCATAAAAGTACACACATTTCCCTGTTTCTTTGAGTCTGCACTTTGAAAGTTCCCATGTCCCATAATACCTATGTGATACGGTTTCTCTTTGTGTCCCCACTCAAAACTCATCTTGAATTGTAGTCTTATATGACAAGGGAGGAACCTATGAGAGATGCTTGGATCATGGGGGCCATTCTCCCCATGCTATTCTTATGATACCGAGTGAGTTCTCATGAGATCTGATGGTTTTATAAGCATCTGGTCATTCCCCTGCTCACTCCTGTCTCTTGCCGCCCTGTGAAGAAGGTCCTTGTTTCCCTTTCACCTTCCACCATGATTGTAAGTTTCCCTAGGCCTCCCCAGCCATATGGAACTACAAGTCAATTAAACCTTTTTCCTTTCTAAATTACTCAGTCTTGGGTATTTCTTTATAGTACTGTGAGAACAGACTAATACACTATGTTAAATTCATCTGTATGTTTTTATCTCGTTAATCTCTCTTTTGTTATGGGATTCTCAGCCATGAACCAGGCAATGGTTGAGAAAGAGTATTATTTCTTATTTTCAAAACAAGGCAATAGGAAGGAACCAGAGGCTGGCACTAGAAGGAAACTTAGAAGTTTCATTCTAGAAACTTAGAAACTTAGCAGTACAGAATATTTAAATTCTGGCTTAAGGTTCTTCTTGCTTTGAGACTCATAAATTACCTTTTTTGTAGACCAGAAGAGGTTCACTATCTATGCTTTAAGTAACTTTTTGTAGAAACAAAGAGCAGTATTTATGGACCTGAGTCACAATATCTTCTTATTAAGCTTATTCTATCAGAATTTCTGTGGATTTGACTACAGCATAACATTGAATATGATGAAAGTAAAAAATAAATTAAGAAAAAAAAGCCCTTTCCTCTCTATAGTGAATTAGGTCTATGTCATGCTGTTTTCATATTTGTTTCAATATTTGGATGAGACTTGTTTGAGAAATATCCAAACTATATCCTCCTAACATTTTTGAAAAACTAAAACTATTGTATAATAAAATGCTTATTTTCTTAAAGATTTCATGAGCAGAAAAAAATAGCCTGAACAGAAGAAGGTCAGCAGGGAAGGATTGTTAGGCAAAGCCAGGCAATGAACCATTGGAAAGGGATTGAGTTTCCTATATTTTTGCAATTACAGATCTCTAACCTTAGCCCCTCCATGATCCTTTTCTTACAATTTGCACCCTTGCTTTCACTTCCTCTTATTACTAATTAGCCTGTTTTATGTGAATTTCAGCATGTAATATTTCATATTTAATAACCCTGCATCAGAGGAAATGGGAAGTCAAAGAAGCTGGAATTTATTGCCAGGTGTTCTGGAAAGCACCAGGGGGCATTTATAGGGAACCCACAACATTCCTCAATACCCTGAGGAGTCCACAACCCACACTTTCAGGAATCCAATAAGTTTCAGCTGAGAATACTATAAATACCACAGAATAAGAGCCATACCCTGATCAAGCTCATTCACTGGATAGTCAGGAGACAGGAAGCTGAAGTTCAAGGGTAGCCACGATTGGCCTTCGCATTTAGCACCTTGTTAACATAAATTGAGTAAGTTCACACCTCTAATCTCTCATTACTAATGTCACTTATTAGAATCTGAACTCAATAAGATGAGGTTAGCTTGCTGGCAATGCTGCTTATTTTTCTAAACAGGAGGAAAGAGATTTAAATGTTTCAACTGAGAGACATGGCATCTGACATAGGCAGTATCTTAAATCTTTGGGGCAGCTTTCAAAGCTAGAGGTTAAAGTCTTAAGGTCACTAAGGTTGTCACTTAGAGTCCCCATGATTACATTCTCATCATTTTTGTATATAGCATTTCTTATTCTCTCTTTTCTTATGTCAGATCCTAGAGCCAAATTGATTAATGTGATTCGTCTAAATAGATTATCCTCCTCTCTCCTTTAATGTACCCGTCCTCTCATACTTTTACTTCTGTTATCAAAAGTCCACTTTCCATCACCCCTTTAAAATCCAGTTCAAATTCATCCTCTTTCAAAAAGTCTGAAGAATTTAAATTCTGATTTCTCCTTGAAGTCTGCTTCACTTCTCCAAATGCCACTGTTTATTCTTATCTGTGATTGCTATCTTCATTATCACAAAATTTGACAACTTATTACATATGATCTTGTGTCTTAACATTTGTCATTTATTTTTCCTTTGTCAGCGAAATGCCATGCTTTAAGGAGACAGCTATCTCAAACTTCTCTGTTCTAACAGTGCCTAAGACAGTGCCTGTATTAGTGATAGCATTGTCAAAAAGAAAGTCACCTTTTGTAAAGCTTGCTGTTGGAAGATTGCTTACTTTGACTGATAGACATTAGGATAGTGATTATAAGTAAAGAATGCTTAAACCAGAAATAAGCCTCTCTTTTAAAAATGTCAGAGTTTGGGACATTAAAAAGGCAATAGAAAGGTTATCTGAAAAGAGATGAGCAAGGACTTCAGGACTGAGATAGCAGAATAAAACTGATTAAACAAAGTTTCCTTTCCTCAGTTCAGAACCCAATAACATGAATGTATATGTAATAAATGTAGGAAAAATACCATCAACAACCAAACACAAGAAATAGAATCACCAAGTTTCTAAGGATTCAGGAATTCAAGGTCACATAATGATTATTTAGGTAGTAGCTTAAAGTGTCTACACACCTTGACATAGCTTTCACCTTAGAAGTCTTACTAATAAGCTGACACATCCCAAGATTTTTTTTTGCCATCTCCCTAACATTTTGAAAGAAACAGATTAAGTGGGTATTCTTTATTCTTAATTTCCATTATCACTGGTAAATAGCAAACAGAGTTGCTAAAATACCTGCAAAATAAAGGAAATCCAGGGCTCCAGAGCTACTCTGAAATGGGACAGTGGTAAGTACGTCATGAGAATGAATTATACTTCACAACTAGGAGAAATGAAACTTGATAAGGAACCCTTAACCAAACATCAAAAGTTAAAAATAAAAAAAAGTAGGTAGTGTAAAAAATTTGCACACTCACTATACCAGAGTTTTTTATGCCACCATGCTATAGAGGAGTGGACAGAATAACAAATATCTAACATACAAACCACTCTTTGATAAGGAAAACAAAATAGTCATGGATAAATAAGGAAGAGATTCAGTATTCAAAAAGTCACCCTTGAAATAGCAGACAATTGAAAATGTGGACAGAACTGCCCAAAAGTGAGCAAAATTACAAAAACAGATGGCAGAGTAACTATACAAACTTAGCTAAGGAAAAGGAGTGAGGAGTATCAAAAGCAGCATTTCAAATACAAACCAGATTTAAAAGGAAAAGAAAACAAATGGGCAGAAGAAAATTCCCTGTGAGTGGTATAGTCTATGACAAGTACAATTACTATATGAATTCAATAAAACAAAGTCTCAAAATTATGAAGATAAACTAACAACCAAAATTATGAACATCAACTAACAACAAAAGTTGAAAGGATACATTGAAAACCTAATTAAGAAAACAATATTATTACCAAATTAATAAATACATTGGAATCAGCAAAGGACCAAACACAGCTGGTTGAAAAAGCAAATTACACAGAAAAAAAAAGGCTGGAGACAAGGAACAATAGTGCAGGCAAGAAAAACAAATTATATTAAACCAGTCAGACAGGTGATAAGAAAAATTGTTATACTTGAAACAGAGAAAAAACTAAAAGGCAACAAAAGAACATTTTCTTAAAATGAACATAGACTAAGTTGGAAGATATTAAGAACAGACAATATCTGTTGTAGATATTGCAGATGTAGAACAATCCGCATCAATTATTTAAGTTATTAGTTATAAGTTAAGTTATTGAATTTTAAGTGCAGTTTCCCTTAAAGTAGTCATAACCCATAGGAAGATACAACCAGACTGACCTCAGACCACTCTCCATAGAAACCTTCAATGCTGAAAGACAATGATTTTTTTTCTCATAAATATCTGAATAGGATAACTGTGTATAATTATGTTTCGAAACATCATGTTGTATACCACAAATATATACAATTTTTGTCAATTATAAATGACTAAATAAAAATTTGACAGAAGTAATTTTATTCATATATTAATGAAATCAATGGAAAACATTATGCATGCCTTTATTTTTCATTTAAGTTATTAGCAACTATAAGTTATAAAAGTTGAGTGATTATAGTAGGTGGCATAACACTCTATATACACAAATATTTATCGACATTTTGAAATAAACTGTGAGATATTAGTAAGTCTTAATTATCGGGTAACTTAATTATTTAAGGGAGATTCATATCAAAATAAAATGTGAGATAAAATGCAATCCCAATACTTTGGTGGCTTAAGAAAGGGGAAAATTGGCATATTTGAATGGCCTGACATTTTTCACGGTGGTGAAAGGATGAGTGGAACATGGCAACATGATGGCAAGAAGACAGTTCAAGCAGCAGAAATAGGATAAGCAAAGGCATGAAAATGGAAGTTGTCTGATCCACTCTGTGTGGTGGAACTCAAGTCATAGTGGCATGGTTGGCAGACATTGGTGAAGGTAATAACAGAATAGTGGGTTGACATGCATTTATGAAATGCCTTCTACAACTCTTATATTTTATTCATGAATTAGCATGAAACCACAGAAGCTTTTAGAAATAGAAGTGCATTTTAGGGTGTCTAGTTTATAAACCATGACCTAGAAAGATTAATATAGGAATAGCTTCTGTGTTTTCCATTCATTATTCTTTTATTGTTTTAAGAGAAAAGAAATGTGTGACTTTCAAAGGATATCCTGACATAATTTTTAGAACAATACACATGTATTAAATATGTAGCACGTGTAAGAACCTGTTCTTGGAACAGGATCATTTCTGAATTTATAGTACTATAATGTAATCATTAATATTTATCTGGATAACCTGAAGTTCTGTCATTAAAAGTACTATCAGAATTGGTAAGATAAGGGAATCAATTCATCGATCTAAACAGGTTTTTAAAATGGTTAAAAACTATAAGGCTATGTCTTAGAAATCAAGAAAATTCAATTATGCTAAATACCATATTCCCTAAGTATTCTGCTTTTCTGAATTCTACTCTAGTGAGCAAAGAACTGTGAAAGATTGGCTCCTTTTTTTTTTATCCCCGTGGCTGAGAATATCAACTGCATTAATCATTTTCAAATTCTTACCCTCTGTAGAAATGGACATTTTTTTTTCCCTCAATGACCTGATAGCTAGCTTCTCGTGTAGAGAAGAACATTGATTAAATCTCAGGACGTAGTTATTAGCTGTGTAATCTTGGCTATCAGAGTTAGCCTCTGGGACCGTAAGTTTCTTTATCTGTAAACAGGAAGAATACTAAGTAGTACCCATGGTTATGGTAAACATTAAGTGAGTTAATGTATAGAAAGCATCTACAAAGGCATACTGTATGTGTGAAATAAATATTCATCAGCTACATTTCCCCTTCCTTTGTCAATGGCTTGGAATCAAGAAACCAGAAATTTTTTATGACTTAAGTTCATAATATTAGCTTGTACAGATACTTAAGCAATTAAAGCCCTGGTCTGTAATACATATCTTATCTTTCTTCCAGCACTGAAACCTGTGAGATAAATATTGTATAAAGTCATTTCCAAGAGCAGTTATAGGGTGCAGGGGAGTGCAGTGATTTAGCATTGCTTGCCAGATGTTTATAAAATCAGGTCTGTAGGATTCCTCTTTGCTTCACAAAGAGTCAGGGAAGTACAGACACTAAGAAGAGCATTACTATTTTACACAGACAACCTTTACTCTTATTTTTGTCTATTTTATTGGAAGGATATTTTTTGCAGATGGCAAATTCACACACCCGAATGAAACTCTTACATGAGACACATGCACGGATTTATTCAGGTCAGTCTGATCACTGGCCAAAATTTGTGCATCCCAAATGCTGGAATTTAGGTATTTTGAGAGAAAGTTATTTTGGAAAGGTTCCCATCCAGAAGCTGATTAAGAAATGGCTGGCCAGGCACGGTGGCTCACACCTGTAATCCCAGAACTTTGGGAGGTGGAGGCAGGTGGATCACCTGAGGTCAGGAGTTCAAGACCAGCCTGGCCAACATGGTGAAACCTCGTCTTTACTAAAAATAGAAAAGAAGTTAGCGGAGTGCCGCGGCGCTTACCTGTAATCCCAGCTACTTGGTAGGCTGAGGTAAAAGAATCACTTGAATCCGAGAGGCAGAGGTTGCAGTGAGCTGACATTGTGCCACTGCACTCTAGCCTGGGTGACAGAATGACACTCCGTCTCAAAAAAAAGAAAAAAGAAAAAATAAATAAATAAAAATGGCAGGACTTTGATTTTCCATTTTTCCATTTACGGTTCTTGGTTCTTGCTTTCTGTGAAGACCTGAAAAGTGATGGGCCAGAAGTGAAATGGCAGGCAATAGAAAATGAGTTTGATTGCCATTCTGAATTTTCTCAAACCTTCTTCATCATGTAGGGTAACTAGTAACATTTAAAAATTTTGGAGAATAATGGAAATAGTATTGCTCTTTGATGAATTATTACTGATTTATTCGATAGAAAATTTGAAAGAACTTCAGCACACAGAGGTTAAACAAATTATCAACATATGTGAATACTGACTTTAAATTTCAGCTGGGCTACATTTTGCAGGCGTTCAGAAACAATCATACTAGAATAATAACAAATAACATAGAAGACTGCACAAATAGTGTGTTTTTTATTTAATTAGATTTTCTGACATTTCTGTTGAATATGGTTTTCATGAAAGATGGTTTATTTCTTCATTAGGTGGTATTAGAATCCATTTAAGTAGAGGTGATATGAATTTAGACTCCACTAAATGGCCACACTGATTGAAGTGTCTTGGCCCTATCTGGAGGCTACTCAAAATAAAGACCAACTATGAAAATATTCCAGATGGAAACAGTACTATGTTAGAGGTATTATGACTTTTCTTGTTACATCTTCTCTAAAATTAACCCTTGGCTCAAAAACTTCAGGGAAACAAGCATCACTTCAAGATATTTAGATCTACAGATTCAATAGGGCAATAGAGCAACTTATTCCAAAAGTAAAAATATCACGTGAAAAGATGAGCTCTATTCCCTTGCCAAACAAAATTCCATTAACTAACTTAAATTGGACTTAATAACAATCGCATAAACTAATTAGTTTCCATTTATAACTCCATTAGGAGTATTATTCATCTCAGCATTGCCAGATAGAGCTATGCTTCTTCAGACTTTCAACAGATTAAATAAATACAACCTGGGGTGCTAATTATACAGTGATGTTGCAGAGACTCCAAGATTACTTCCCTTAATATAGATAGAATTTTTGTAAAATTGATTTTTTTTCAGAAGATGTCCTTGGTCTAAAGTCTTGATTTTTCTCATTTTATATTACAAATGAATGTGCAACTCTAACATATGATTGGAACTATCTTATCCTGTGGGCTTTGGTGATATCTTTCCTTTCGCAAATCCAGGTAACCTTTAGTTTTGCATTCTCTGCAGGGTACATTACTTTCCAAGTGCTCTATCTTATGTAGTTTTAGAATTCTTTGTGATTCATAGACAGAAATTAGGTAACCCATAGCTTATTCCCTACTCCTGGAACTCTACCAGTCTTGTGTCCCAGGGCTTGTTGCTGAAACTTTAAAAAGCTTTAAAGCATTTTCATCCATAATCTCATTCTCATAGTACCATCTATGTGCTATACCTCCCAAATTCATAACCACAACTAGAAGCTCTTGAATATCTCCAATTGATGCGGTTATGGTGAAACTTTCATTTCTGCTCACCTAGGGCACAGACAATGGAGCCAAATGACCTGAGTTAGTAGCCCAAATTGGAAAGCCATCTAGCACCAAATAAACTCTCAATACATGCTATTCATCTGTCATTATTACTGAAGAGCTTAATGCAAACTTCCAGGTTTTCTTCATTAGGAACCTGGTAAAAAACTACAGACAGATGTAACTAAGAATAGCTCTCTGGGGATATCTAAATCTCTCTTTTTTATTGTGTAGCTATTCCTCAGGTTCTTTTCAACTTGCCCGATTTTTGCTTTCGCAATCATTTAGTTTGAATGCCACTTTCTTCTTCAAGACCCTTATTACCATTCTCAGAATTCTTACTTACTGTCTGCAGTTAAAGTCCAGAGCCAACACCGAATACCAGGATATTCCCAAGGACTAAATATTATATCCCTCAGAAGAAGTGCTCTCACTAATTTACTCTAGAACCTAGGTGGGTGGTGAAGGGGGATTCTATCACTGGATTATTTTCTAAATAAAGTTTTATTGATACAGTCACATCCATTTTTCATTTGTGTTGTGTCTGTGGCTATTTTCACACCACAATGGCAGCATTAAGTAGTTGCAAAACCGAATATATGGCCAACAAAACCGAAGATATTTGTTAGTTGCCTTTTACAAAACAATTTTCCCAACCCCTGCTTTAGAAATTTCTGTCCTCACTAAAACCTGTATCATAGCAGTTGACATCATATGCCATTTAAGAATCAATTTAATTTCAGTGAAACATATTACTATACTTCATTATTAATTACTCAAATTTTTATTAGTTTTGTAATTTGATATCTAAAGTATTTTGGCTCTATGGTTGCTTAAGAACTATAAACATAAGGAGTTTATGTGTTTTTGTTTGAAATTAAACTATTGTAAATAATTTAAGACATATTAGAGGTCTAGGAATATAGGATTTTCTTTAAAAAGTCCTATTCCCTTAAGTTTGAAAAACCTTTCACTAGATAATTGTCTGAAAATTCTGATCCACGTGGCTGTAAGCTGGCACTGGACTTCATGAGCCTTCCCTGAGCTTCATCTATACTCTGAGTCTATAGCACGTACTCAAACTCTTTGACATGAAGAACTGGTTTTTATTCACCCCTATATATCTAATTAATACTCTTTTAAAATCAGTAAAATAATTATTAGAAAATGGTCATGAACTTTGATGTACAGTTATGTCAAATAGCTGCAAAAGTTCCTGAATATGCATTCTCAATTTCCGTACTCATCTCATGGAAGATCACAAACAACAAGAATGAATGAACACCAGCTAATTGACCATGGTAACGCTGGACTGCAGTATGCATATGGGATATTGAAGCCATTGAAAGGAGAGGAAGGGAAAGGATTGTCTCTAAATTGAAGGATCATCTGGATTTCTAAAGTAAGCTTAGAAATGAGTAAATTTCTCCTCATTTCTTGGAGAAAATCTTCAGGACCCTTAAATCTACTTTGCATGATGTCTACATTTGAGCACTGAGGACCATGACATTTTAGAAACACATTTCAAAGTATATCTACTATCCACTATGTTCATTTATTCATCCATAAATGTAACAAATAGTTATTGAACAGATTAGATGTTCCAAAAACTGTTCTAGTTACTGAGGATAAAGCCTTGAGCAAGATAAAAAGTCCTGCTTTCATATGGTATGTATCATAGTAAGGGAAATTGGGAAATGAATAAACAAATACATCAGCAAGAATAACAATTGGTGTTATGCAGGGAATTAAAACAATGTGATTTGATACATCTTGACAGGGTGTGTGCTTTTGTTTGGGTAGATAGCCAAGCCCTCACTAAAAAACTGCCCTTTAGGCTGAGATGTGAATGATAAGAAGGAAGCAGTCATAATTATGGAAAAAAACATTTCACAAAGGAAAAAACACCAAGTGAAAAGTTCTCAATGTGGTCATGACTTCGGGGAGTCAGTGCGCAGAAACAAGGTTTTGTGGCTGAATTGTCATAGGTGACAAGGAACAAGGTCATAGAGGTAATCTGGGGACAGGTAATATAGATTATGGTGGTAAAAGAAAATTTGATTTTACTAAACATTCAATGAAGAGATTTTGTTCAATGAAGAGATATGACATGGGTTTGAGCAATCTGACATGTTTTCAAAATATCATTGTAGTATGTCTTTGGAGAAAGGATGGTTGATGGCCTGAGTGAAAGCAGTCTGCATCAGAGAAGCCTTGGGCTTCAAGGGTGATATTGATAATGAAAAAAAGGTAGAGATATTTGGGATGAGGTTTAGGGGTAGGTCTACCATAAAGAACATCTGGAAAAGAAGGTGAGAATCATTTGGTAGAATAGTTCTGCTGCTCTGCTCTAAGTGAAATCAAACCATTAGCATTTCCAAGTAGAAATAGGTTGGGAAATAGTGCTTTGCCATATACATTATAATCAAATGGGTCACTAAAACGACAACTGAATTATGTAAAGACCCAAGGTAACTATGTGACGCAGCAACTCATTAATTCTGCCACTTTATGTAGATGAATGTATTGCCACAACAGAGGCAAATTACACCAGTTAAAAGATAGAGGCTCTGCTCAGCACATTGCATTGTCTGAAGGTATTTTTCCTGAGCACTTTGATATTTCCTGTTTGTCTCAATTCTTATAACTTTTAATTTCTTAATTGTGTCTTTCTGTTATTACTACTGAAAAATAGTTCATATGCTTTTATTTCACCAGTCTAATCATAGCTAACTTTATTGGCAATTGTGTAGGTTACTTTCACTGAAAATCCCATCCTGGTGGCCTGTCTCTGAGTCCAGCAGCAACAGCAACAAAGTTGTTTCCTAGGAGCTCAGACTCATGGATCCCTGACAGCATTTACCTGAAGCATACACCCTGCATCTATCTGCTGTCTGCTCTTAGAGGTTCTACCTAAAAGGAGCCTGCTTTGTCTGCTCAGTTTACTAAGTCCTCAAGCACAAGAATAGCTGGAATTACAAGGGGTAAGTCGCAATACTCCAGTAGTAAATGAAAATCAATGGATGAGTGATTCAGCATTTTACACCATTTGGGGCCATTCATACTCTACCTAGGCGGTCCCAGACACAATCCTAGTGCCTGTTGCCCACAGTTGTCAATGTTATAATGCATCCTTGTATTGGATTCTCTTTCTTCTCCCTCATCCTCTCATTCTCCCTTGTGTTAGTCCATTCTCATGCTGCTATTAGGACATGCCCAAGACTAGGTGATTTATAAAGAAAAGAGATTTAATGGGATCACAGTTCAGCAGGGCTGGGGAGGCCTCAGGAATCACAATCATGCTGGAAGGACATTCAAGCATGTCCTTCTTCACATGACAGCAGCAAGGAGAAGTGCCGAGCAAAAGACCCCTTAGAAAACCATCAGATCTCATGAGCACTCACTCACTATCTGAAGAACAGCAGCATAGGGTTAACCACCCCCATGATTCAATTACCTCCCACATAGTCCCTCCCATGACAGAAGGGGATTAAGGGAACTACAATTCAAGATGAAATTTGGGTGGTGACATAGGCAAACCATATCACCCCTGATTCTTGCATTTTTCTCTCTGAATCAGTCTCCCATATGAACTAACTGAATGTAAGTAATCACTTGAAGACAACCCCCAAATAAGACAATTAACTATAAACAAAATTAATCAAAAAAATGAAAAAAAAAGAAAAGAAATAAAAAATTAATCCATAAAATATTTCAGTTTTATTTTCTCTAATTCTCACCGCAATCTGAAAATTACACCTTCCTTTCCCATTACATGTTAAGGACATTAGGATTTAGAGAAATTAAGCAACTTGTTTAAAGTCTGATAGCTAGTAGATGAAGATGCAGGTATCCCAAATACATGTGATTATTTACAACAGAGCATGGTTTTTGCTCTACATTCTAGTGTTGCTAAAAGATAGATATATTTAATTTGCTTTTTGGCAGGCCATTTCAGTAAAAGTGTTCCTACTGTGGCCTGGTTTTGGACTTTAATCTCTGGCGTTTATTCTTGATTCATTCTTTCCTGGGATGTCCCTTAACCCTTGACCAGGATAGGGTGTACTTTCAGAGAGGCTCCCCGCTACCCCTATGTGATATGACTTAGAACCTGGGGCAATCGCTATTATAGTATCAAGTCAAAGCATGCTTTTACAGGTAACAGTCTTAAACAAATATCGATGACACCTGGTTTGCATTTTTGAGTTTGGCGAGCACCAGATTTATTCCTATTAAAATCATAACCATTTTTTAATAACTTTCTTAAGATTGGTGTTTAAATTTCCATTTAAGATGTGAATTATGTTAATTTATTGTACTTAATACTGTCAAGACATAATTTTTAGAAATCATAATATATGCTACATTACAAATACAAATGCATAGTCCTCCCCATCCCACCAAAAATAAATAGGAAATGTGGAATTTAAATTTGTTCAGTAATGCCTTAAAGGTGGTTAACTTAAATAGGTACATTTTTCAATTTCTTTAAGAGTATAAAATTATATTTTGTTAATTTTTATGAACCAAGTAAGTTTTTTTGCCACAAATTAATAGCTAGGGGCCACCATAATTTTTGGAGTCTTGACTGTGTAGGAAGTGCTTTTCATGCTTGTGGCATCAACACCCGACATTTATTTCTAAACTCATTTACCTACATCCATTATAGAGGCTAGAAAAATAAACACATTTCTCTCCTTCCCTTGTATGGTGACCATGTGACATAATATAATTCTGGCCAATAATATCTAAGTGGACATTTGTTGGTGAGGAACTTCCAGAAACACTTTTGCTATTTCTGATGAAAGGGGTAGATGAGGATGCCATGACCAACCATCCCTGCTTTTTCTTGTTTCAAATATGAATTAGATGTATGGAGTTGTGGCAGCTATCTTGTGGCATGAGGAAATCACTTAGAGGCTTCCATTCATTTTCATCAGCAGCATAGTTGTTCAGATGCTTCTTGTAAATTAAAGATGGTATGAGACACTGAAGGGAACGTAAAATGAGTGTTAGCATGATTCTTGCCCTAAAAATACTTATACTTTGCTTGCAGAAGTATAAAAAAGAGAATAGGAAAAAGATTATACTCCAAATTGTACAATAATTGGGTATCACAATAGCTTTCAAAGCAGTTACAAGCCAAAAGGAGATTTAGAGATATTTCCAGTGCAAGCGCAGAGCGCTAGTGTCATGATGATCTCAGCATGGGATCTCACGACAGGGGTGTTGATTTTGGAGAATCATCTTTCCCATCATGACACTCTCCTCCTTAGAAGAGGATCTTTATTCCTTATTCCACGACCCAAGGAACAGCCCAAACAGACAGACTATGCATATGCATTCCAGATCAGTAATGTGAAACATAAGAGGGAGGAACTCTAAATTTAAAAGTGGAATAACACTCTTCTTCCCGCCAATTGCTAAAATCGCAGAGAGGAACAATATTTTCATCCAAATTGTCTGGCTTTCATTGTACATGTTAGAGCCAGACATGTAGTAAGCCAGATGTAATTTGAGACTTGTGGAATTTATTTCTCAGCCAAGCAAGAAGCTGAATTAATAGATTTTTACTTTTACTTTTATTGAAATGAGAAAGCTGACGAGTTTCCAGCATATTCCTACCAGATGGCATGCTTCATTGCCTACAATTTTGCTCCCTGCATCTTGTTCGCCTCAAAGGTGAAGAGGAAAAACATCTATCTGCCTATTTGTATGGTAATCAAAGTAGAAGAGATAGGAAAGATCCATCCGCCCACCTTCAGCTGTGGTTCACCTTGACCTAACTGTGCATTTATTTAAGACTCTGGCGAGATAAGACATGTCTTCCTAAAAGCAGGGAGTAATGTTCAACTTTGGTATGACAAAGTGAATTGATGTTTGATGATTAATAACCTAAATATGTGAAAATATGCTGATATTTACGAGGTCTCTAGGTGATGATGGAAAAGGGCTTACTTGATTGATCCAAACCAACTGAACACGTCCACCACTTTAAAGTCATTGTTTAAACTGTAAGCATCAATTTGTTACTTATATTTTCATATGAGATTGCTGAAAGTCTTTGGTGTGTCACAGAAAGTGTTATAAATAACAGTAGAATCAGAAAAGAGTTTTTCTGAAAGTTATATTTAGGTCACTTTTGATTAAAATCTTACATTTTACAGTTAAGTGATCCAGAGGAGTAAGAAATTTAACAACAAATTAGACAAAAGAATGTTTATACAGTGACTTGAAGCTGAATCCCAATCTCTCCCTAATAACTGATCATTACAAGTAGTATATCTCTGATAATATTTACAAAAACTACCAGTAAATGTGACAAGGGATAGTTTAAAAAATACCCAGTCATCTTTCAGGATAGCACTGCTCTGTTAAGCCCATCACAGGCCCACTTTTTATTGGTTTGTTGGGAAAGCAAGTGACCATGCACCAGTGTAGAAACTAGCAGTGAAGTAGAGCCAGTACTTTTAAAAGTTTCTACCTGTTCTCACATTGCCCATTAAAATGGCTACAGACCATCCTTAATTTATTTTACTTTGCCCTGAAGTGTGCACAGATGTCAGCTTCAAGGAGGAAGCACTGATTGCATAATTTTTTAAACATAACATTTGGGCTAACATTTTATATGTCACATCCACATACGTCATCTCTTTTGAGCTCCATGCCTCTTCCCATTTCAGGTCACTGTGTTAAAAGCCAAGGAGAGCATTTCTTGTTTCTCCTTGGATCATCTGCTTGACTCTGGCTGTGATAGGACAGAAAATGTGTATTTTGAATCCTTTACAGCCAGGGTGGAGGATATCCACCTAGAACGAACTTCCCTCATTAACACATAAAGTAGGAGGCAATCATGCCACACACACAAAAAAATTACATAGAACTTAAGTCAGAATAATAGAGGGGATTCTAAGGAGTCAAAAAAGAAAAACAAAGAAAAAAATCACATTTCTCCTCTACAAGGCAAAAATAAGATTCAAACCTTTGACTTCTTCACATTGTGCCTTGACTATTTCCATCCTTCCATACTTCCCATCTTCCCCTAACATGAAATATTTTCCTCCAAGAGATAGATCTTCTGAGCTTGACATCTTGATATGAGTATCTCATTGTATTTCTTCTATTTTATATCACTTTAAAAACTCATTTCAGGTCCTCATTTGCTATGCTGAAAATACCACATGTATCAAGTGAATCGATTGTGTGTTCTCTTATTTTTATATAATATTACCCTGAATATAATTTTTAATAAGTTCTCCAGGCTTTCCAGAATGCCTTATCACATCTGCCAGTCATCCAGGGAATTCATTCTGGAGCAATGTTATATTATCAATATTAAAACTGGGCTGCAGGGTAGACGGGGATGGTAATGGGTACAGAAAAATGGTGAGAAATAAGGGATAAGATCTAATATTTGATAGTACAATAAGGTGACTATAGTCAATAATAAATTAATTTTACCTTTTAAAATAATTTAGAGTGTAATTTGATTGTTTGTAACTCAAAGGATAAATGCTTGAGAGGATGAATATTCCATTCTCCATGTGCTTAATTTCACATCGCATGCCTGTGTCAAAACATCTAACGTAACCCTATATAGATACACCTACTGTATTTCCATGAAAATTTTAAAAATAAAAATAAAATTAAATTGTATGTTTTTAGTTTTTTCGGTGGAAGTGATTCAAGGATTATTATTATTGTTACTTTTTGAGACAAAGTCTCACTCTGTCCCAGGCTGGAGTGCAGTGGTGCAATCTTGGCTCACTGCCAACTCCGCCCCTGGGTTCAAGCGATTCTCCTGCCTCAGGCTTCTGAGTAGCTGGGATTACAGGTGCCTGCCACTGTGCAGTTGAGATTCACTTGTGTCAATAATTTCTTTATAATCAAGACATTAAATTAAAGAGATGTATTCTATTTATTTTGTGCTTCGGAAGCATGTGTAATTTATAGCAATGAGGATTCTTAATTTATAGCAAATGAGGGGGAAAAGTATTAGATGTTAAACTGCCTAGGAAATGGAAATGCAATGATTTATAGCTACAGGGGAAAGCACCAGTGTCATGGAATACAACTCCTTCAGTTATGAATTAAAAAAAAGTAAAGTCACGTCCTACACTAGCTGTGTATTTATTTCACCTTGTGGTCTCTAAATAAACTCTATAAAGGCAAAGTGATAAAACTTTTAAAGTACTCTTTTCTTTTTGACATAGATCTTGATTTCCTCTTACTGGCCAACTGAAGACAGAAAATACAGAACTCCATGTTCATCCAATTGTACTCCTTAATCAAGAACTCCAACCATTTCTTTCCCCACAATTTCTCCTGGCCCTCATGCTGCCCCCTCAGTGTACTCTGCATCCAGGTCAATGCTCTTCACCTGAACTTGACTGTTTACATCTCTGACCCATGGCAAGAGTAACAAATAACCTCACTCGAACGAAACTACAATCAAATCGAATTTTTAAAGAAGAAAAAATATACTAGTTTTTCAGTAGATAAGAAAGTACCAAATCTGTTGTATATCAAATATGATGGAAGCCACCCTATGAAATATTTTGAATTCACCCTGTTTCAGAATTGTGCAATAGCGTTTCCTTCTTTTAGCTTTCTCAATTAACAGACGGAAAATCTCTTACTCTCCCACATGTTTGGCTATTAAACTTTCAATATACTGCCAAAGATTCTTGTCAAACAAATAACCAGACATACCACAGAAAGCAAGTTCTACAATGATGAAGTGAAATCTAATCATGCTAACAGGTATAATGTTAGAATTATAACGTTGAAAGATTTTTTTTTGTGTGTGTGTGAAATATTCCATGCTTAGCAACCCTTAAGTAGTTTAAGAGTTGCTTAAATATTTTTCCTGAATCTGAATCACATCTTATAAAATTCCAGGGACTTCCACTCACTTCCTGGAATATACACCCTCATGAACAAATGAGATAACTTGATTTGATTTTAATTCCTTTAAACTCTGGTGAAATAGGGAAAAGTCTTTTTCTTCTTCTTTCTTTTGCCTTTTCTTTTCTTTTCTTGACAAGGATCAAGTACATACAAATAACCAAGGAAGAAAAGGATGAGGAAGGAAAGGAAGGGGAGGAGCCTTTTCTTTTCTTTCTTCTTCTTCTTTGTTTATTATTATTTTTAAGAATAGAAAGACAAAGATCAAGTACATACAAATAACCAAGGGAGAAATGGAGGAGGAAAGAAAAGAAGGGGAAAAAGTCACTACAGACATAAAAATGACTTTTTGTTCTGTTAATCAGAGAAATTTGCATTCATCAAAGTGAAAATCAAAATGCCATTTATAATATACAATTTATAAAATTTCCCACTTTTTGAAATATGACATAATTGTGAGAAGAGTCATGACTCCTTCTTTATTGACATTATATAAGTCACAAAGTCTCTTATTGAAGCCAGTTACTACCTGCAAAATAGGAGATTGCTTATTTTTAACTCCAAAATTCCACTATACTATTATGTCAAATGGATTACTTTTTCATATAATTTAAAAAATTAGAGACATACATACAGAAGGATTTCTAGTTCATATGCAGGGACATCCACATGCATCAGCACACACACATATACAAAGTCTAATGGGTAGGTAGGCTAAAGCAAGCATGTGAAAAATACTACTGAGATTTTAAGGAAGAAACAGAGAATTTTGCTCATTCCTTGGAAGACACTGTGCCTTAACCCAGTTATTCCTCACTTTCTCTCTCCTACATGTGACTATTAATATGATATTTGTGTTAAAAATCTGAATTTATTGTTTTTCCTGGTAATTTTCCAATTTATGTACCCATCCTAAAAGAGATACAGTTTAGTTTTTCTGTAATTGGAATTTATATAAATAGACTCACACTGTATGTGTTCTTTGTGATGTGTTCCTTCCCCTCCGATGTTGAGTTCCATCCATGTTCATGTGTGCATTTGTAGTTCTGTCATTTTCATTATTATATATACACTATTCAACATTGTTTAACAGACCTTTTTACTTCTGATAATCATTTGAGATGTTTCAAATTTGAAAATATCATTAACAATGATATCATGATCAGTTTTATACATGTATCCTGATATAAATGTGCATACATTTTTTCTGACACAGGAATCTGGGAGAATGTCAAAATTTTTCCAAAATATTTAAATGTATGCTCGATGATCCGGGTATTAGGATTCTTGTTGCACTCACTTGCTGAAGATTGTCACATCTTTATTCTCTGCTAGTGACATCATGTGGTTTTAATTGCACACCCTTATTGCAAATAGAGTTTCAATTTTTTTTTTCTGCAATGCTATCACTATGCTATGTCAAATGTCAACATATATTCATTGGCTATAAGAATTTTCCCTTCTATGAAATTATTATTTGGGCTTTCTGTTTATTTTCTGTAGTTTTAAAAATTGATATGTTTTTTCCATATCGACAATGTTAATTCTACAATATAAAATGTTGTTGCTAAAAATAAAACTTACTATATTAACCTATTTGCCTCAGACCTTTATAACAAATTACTCAGACTTCTGTACAAGCTCATCTCCTTGACTGAAGGTCCTCCTCAGTACAGTATCAATCCATTTTTCTAGACTGAAATTATTTTCTATGATGCTCCTGTAAAAATACTCTTTGGCTTTTCAAAATAATTATCTTTTACTTTTTCTAGAGAGCACTTTACTCAGTCCTGATTTGTAGAAAGTCAACCAATCCATCAAGACATATCTTTAGTATCACCTCCTCCACAATTTTACTCTTGATTCTCATCTAGAGATTAATTCCTCATCCTTTTCCCATTTTTGCAAATTTATTTTGCTTCTGGGAAGTAAAGGAACTCCAACTTTTTGTATCTATCTGCCACAATGTCAGATCTGATTTTATTTATTTATTTATTTATTTATTTGTAACTTCATCAAATAATGTGGCAGAAAGCATAAAGCACATTTTGTAGATTAAAAAAAAAACTAAAATGTAGGTCAAGGAGGGGGAAAGCCAACTGATGACAGTAAAGCCGAAGTACAAACTCCTTTCTGCCTGATACCAACGATTGTACCTTCTCTACTACTTGGTTCCAGCAAGAGGTGTCTTACTATGCCATTCAATATATTTACTAAACATAGAGAGTTACAGCAATGGCATTGCAGCCAGAAGCTTGGGCGTGACAGATTGATGATGTTTCCTAAAAAGGTATGTTCACATCCTAACCTCCTATAAACTATGAATGTGATTATATTAAAAAACAGAAAGGAGTTTAGCAGATGTAATCACATTAAGGATTTTAATATGAAATCATCCTATATTATCTGATTGGACCCTATCCAATGGCACGTGTCCTTTTAGGAGACAGAAGAAGAGTAGACAAAGAAAGTCAAGTAGAAGGTCATATGAAGACAAGACAAGCATCTGAGTGATGCAGCTACAGGGAATATTGACAATGACCAGAAGCTAGAAGACGGATGGAAGGATTCTCCTTAAAGCATTAAGTGTGCCTCTATTAACATCTTCATTTCAGACTTCTGGTTTCCAGAGCTATGAGAGAACAAGTTTCTGTTACTTTAAGCCACTGAGTCATAGCACTTTGTTATGGTAGCCCTAGGAAACTAATATACCAGGATTTGAAACATAGTGGACAAAATTTTTTTTTGCCATGTAACCTAGAGCAAAATGTTGATGTTCTCTGGGACTCAGTGCCTTCATTTACAAAATGGGAATAAAAAGAGCAATCCGGTTGTTTTAACAGTTAAATTATTTAATAAATGCCAAGTATTTTCCCAAATAAACTTAACTATTTTTATTATTTATTTATCTTTCCAGCTAAGCTTTAAAGATTTTTGATCATAAGATCTAAAATATACTTATCAATATATTCTTACAGAAGATCCTAGAACAATTCTTGTTCAAATAGTTGCCAAACTGAAATAGGGAACAGCTAGGGCCAACTGACAAATTAATCTGCTCCATCCCAGTGCTGGGAATATAGGCTATTAGGAAAATAAGCATTATTTTCAACCACACTTTATTCATGACTTAAACTTTTAAGAAAACAACTTTCTGGTACTTCAGTAATGTTTGCTTTTTAGAAAACACAGGATGTTAAATGTTAGGGAGACTATAATTTCTAATATAGGATTTAATTTTAAATATTTTTGAAAAACAACTGAAAATTAAATATGGTTCCCTTCCTCTAATGGCTTCAACTGTCTCAAGATAATCAGTCTTTGACAAACCAAATTCAACATTTTTAAAATTAACGTTACTTTACAGGTACTCACAAAATGTGTAGAGTGTAGCTGCCCTTGTCTCTGAGTGAACTTGAGCACAAGACCTCTTTTTCACAAACTGGTCAGAAGCAGCCCTGACTTGGAATGCTGTTTTCACAGTGTGGATTAGATCATCTGTTCATCTTGGCTCATCCTCATAATGTCTAGGTGTTTCTTCAGTGTCTCTTTTGTTAGAGTATCTCATTTTACCTATTAAGATACCTTCTCACCAGTAAGTCTGCCACTGCCCTTCTGGGCTTCACCCAAGGAGCTTGTATCCAAAGTCTTCTTGGCTGGTAAACATGAACCAGTGGTAATAACTGTAACTGGCAGGACTCCATCAGCCTGAACAAGGGGGAGCTGCCTAACTGGATTAACAACCTCTGCTTCTGGTGAATTTTTCAATGAAACCAAATTGTATAAATAATTACTTCAAAAATACATCAGTTTCTCTATTTTACATTTCTATCATTACAAATGCATTTTTTTTTTTTTGAAAAAGAGTCTCACTTTGTCACCCAGGCTGGAGTGCAGTAGAACGATCTCAACTCACTGCAACCTCTGCCTCTCTGGCTCAAGCGATTCTCCTGCCTCAGCCTCCTGAGTAGCTGGGATTACAGGCACGTGTCATCGTGCCCAGCTAATTTTTGTATTTTTAGTAGAGATGAGGTCTTACCATGTTACCCAGGCTAGTCTTGAACTCCTGACCTCAGGTAATCCACCCGCCTCTGTCTCCCAAAGTGCTGGGATTACAGGCATGAGCCACCGCACACAGTCACAAATGTACTTCTATCAAAGTACATTTCAAGCAAGTACAAGACATTTAGCATAGTATCAGGTTGTGTGAGCAGGTTTAGACACAAAATCTAAGTTCATATTTTGACAAAACCAAATGATATAAATAATTATGTCAAAAATACATCAATGTCTGTATTTTACTATCTATCATTACAAATAGAAAGTAATTATCAAGAAAGTACTAAAACATTCAGCCTATATCAGTTATCTGATTATGTCTGGACACAGAATCTGAGTTCATATTTCAGCACCATTGTGGATAGTAAGAATGTGGACAAGTTACTTTACCTCTCTATTATACTTTTACTTTGTAAAATAGGTTAATAAAAGAACCCAAGAAAGAGGGTTGTAATAAGGATTCAGTGAGTTGATGCATTTCTGCTATACATGTAAGCAATCAGTAAATACTAGCTATTATTTCAATAAATATTTATTTTGAAGGAAAGTTTAGAAAATGTGAGTTGATGTTTATTGGTTGAAGAAAAGGCAAAGTTAGCCTTTTCAACAATGAATTCCTCTATTTTTTCAAAGTGGTTCACTCTAAAATAAGTCCAGTCAGAGCTCATAGATGGGGTATTATAGACTGAATTGTGTCCTTCACCCCAATCACAGATTTATATGTGGAAGCTCTAATCCCCAACGTATAGGGACTTTAAGCAGGTGATTAAGCTTAAATGAGCCCTATAGGGGGTGCTCATCCAACATGAGTGTTGTCCTTATTGGAAGAGGAAGAGATATCAGGGATGCCTGGGCATAGAGCAAGGGACATTGAAAGGCACAGAAAAATGTCAGCCATCTCCAAGGCAACTAGAGAAGGCTTAGAAGAAACTAAACCTGCCAGTACATGCATCTTAGACTTTCAGCATCCACAAGTGTGAGAAAATGAATTTCTGTTGTTTAAGCCACCAGCCTGTGGTATTTTGTTATGGCAACCCTAGCAGACTACTGCATGAGGTCCATTTAAAGGCAAATAAATAGGACCCTTTTTTCTAACCAAAGTTTGGAACCAATTGTGATGTAATGTAAAGGAGTTGGCTTTCTCATAAAGGCAAGGGTGGTGCATTCTAAGCTCCCTATCCCTTAGGTATCATCTTGGAATGACAGTCCCAATGAAAGATTGAGTCTGCAGAATAGACGCAAATGCCAGGTTGATATCTCCTGCTAGTCTGAAGGCATCAGGAAGAAGCAAGGGAACAAAGCCACTACCCATGTCCACTCTGCACTCAGAGTCTTCAGTAGGTTTGTTCACCACAAATGAGAAACATGAACCAATGGCTGACGCCAACCAGGTCACTCTTAGCACCTCAGTAAAGGCATTAACAAGTGAGGAGCACTGGAAAAGAGCTTCGTGACTCACAGTGGAGTGGTCACATGGCGTCATCCCATGTAACTTCCCTTTATTTTATTTTAGAGATGGGATCTTGTTCTGTTGCCCAGGCTGGAGTACAGTGGTGTGATCATAGCTCACTGCAGCCTTGAACTAGGCTCAAGTGATCCTCCTTCCTCAGCCTCCCCAGGAGTAGCTGGGATTACAGGCATGGACCATTATGCCTGGCCCAACATGACTTTTGGATGGTATTTCCACAAGATCTCTTCTCTCTTGGCTGGGGAGAATGCAGTTAAAAAATGATTAAAATGTTTTATCTAACAAATGGGCTAAAAGACATTCGAAATACAGTAGCAGATTATCAGTGTCCAGATGTCAGCCTTTGTCCATTAATGGCAGCAAAGAATTCTGCAGTTAGACATTCTGGGTTTGAATTCTGGCTTTGTCCATTGTTAGTCATGTAACCAACAAGTTATGTAACTTCTTTGAATCTCAATTTTCTCATACATAAAATGGTGAAAATAGCGCCTACCTTAAGGGATGATTAAGGTTTAAGTGAAAAAATAAATACATTACTTAGAAGAGTACCTAGTACACAATAAGCACTCAATAATTATTAATAATATTGTTCCTAAAATTGCTCTTTTTCCTTTGTTGTTTCCAAAGTGACTTGCACATAGCAGATGTTCATGAAATATTTGATGGAGATACGAAACAAAATTCTTTATCGATTCCTTCAATATGATGTTTCAAGGGCTTACTATAAGTATAATAAAATGAATCTACAACAGGACAACTTTCATAAATGTAGGCAACTGGTAACTCAAATTTCATTTAGACAGAAAGGAAATTACCAAACAAAAATTAAAATGAAATCCAGCAATGAGTCATTTAGCATCAATTTATCAAAAACATATTGAAAAACATTAACTGAAGCTTGAAGTCAATGTGCATAAGTGATTGTAGTGATCACAATCAACCCAGTTTCAGAAAGAGCTGTCCCTTTATGGATGCATAAACTTTATTTGGAGAAATAATGCCAATGAAATCACAATTTTTAAACTGTGCAAAAGATTCAACAATGTGAAATGGGAGGAAGAAATTCACGTGGACTGCATGCTGACCTAGTGCTGGGAACTGCATTAAGTACATTACATATTTAATCTTATTTAATCCTTACCCCCATCCTGTGAGGCAGGTATAATTATCCTTTCTCTTTTCTTTTTGTTTGACAGATGAGGACATAGACACTCAAATGATTATGTGAATTTTCAAGACCAGACAACTAGCAAGGGAAGGAACTGGAATTGGTAGTTGGCACTTACCTTTATTTAGCTACAAATATCTTGGTGTTAGCAATATTGGAAAGGAGATATGAAGACAGATAGGAAGGGAAGAATTTTATGAAACTTAAAATTAATTTCCTGCTTCAGTAAAACTGTACTGAAATGTGTAATGATACTTTACTAAACATGGAAATATCATAGGAGTATAAAAAATCATAAATGAGAATTCATGTGGATCTGCCTGTTACTTTATGATTTTTAATATTACTCCATATAAACTATAAAGGTAGTTGAGAAGTTATATAAAGATTCAGACATAATAATCTGACTTCCTTTCAAGGATATATATTCCCTTGAACCTATCGTGCTATAATTTAAGATGAATTTGGCTACTTGGCAAGCTACAGTGCTGACGTGCCTTGGACCATGAAAGGCAGGTAGATCAAGTTGCCAAAAATGCTTTTAAAAGAAAAGGTAAAAATAAAATGTGGTCAACTAGATTATGTCCAATATATAATTTCTAGATGCAGTTATGCAAGTGATATAAATATTTTAGTAGTGTGTCCACGTGCTGTAAATGATACGGAGAGAGTAGTCAGTTTCTGTAGAGCAAACTTAACCTCAAAAACCACCCCACCCTCTTCTTAAACCAGCCATACATTAAATTTGTAGATTTTAAAACTTCTTATTAACTTTTTTTTTTAAAAAAGTGGCCCTTTCTGATCAATCTGTTGCAATTAAAGTTTCCTTTTAGAAAACTTGCTGGTAAAATTGTATGATAACAAAACTCTGAAGTAGTCATAACCCTGCTACATAATTTCCTTTCCTTGAGTGTATGTCTGAACTGTGATTTGCTTCTAACCAACAGAATACAGCAAGAGAGAGATGTGTGTATGTGCATATGATCACAACACATGAGTTATAACACCCATCTTCCAAGACTCACTGACTTGCTAGCTTTGAGAAAGCAAGGGGCTATTTTGTGAAGGCACACATGCCAAGAAATTGATATAAGCCTCTGGCTGGCAGACAGCAAGATACTGAGGTCTTCAGTCCTCCACCATAATAAGAACTGGAAGTTGCCAACAGTCACCTGAGCTTGGAGAAGTAGATCATCTCCCCACCCCCAGTCAAGCTCAGATGAGACCACAGCCCTCACTATCACTGACTGCAGCTTTGTGAGAACCTGAAGTAGAGAGCCCTGCTAGGGAAACCCAGATTTTCTTACCCACGGAAAACAAGAGATAATTAATATGTGTTGTTTTAAGTCACAAAGGTTGTGGTAACACTGCAATGCAGCAATATATAACTAAGGCAAATCATATAGTAGCTTCCTGATTTCAGATTTTTCATTGACAGTTATTTACTGAGCACCTACCATCTGCCAAGATTAATCCTAGGGTCAACATATGCACACTGGCCTCAAGGATGTTGACTCTTTTGGAAAAGATCAGATGTGTATAACACAAAGACAAAGTATGATAACTATTTCAAAATATTATTGTAATGAACAAATGAGATAACGGGTATAAAAACATTAAGCAGTATGCCTGATGCATGGTAGTTATTCATGTAATTAAGGAAAATAATTTTGTTTAAAATTAAAAGCTGTGCTACCTGTTCTTTAGGCAAAGAGTTAAGAGAGGTGAGATTTCTGCCAGCTGTGGAAATACAAAAGTTCTCAAAAGGAGAGAAGCCTGAGTAGACTTTGCCTAGGGAAGGGGAAATAAATAGTATTGTAGTAGTAGGTAAACCTGTAAATCCTAGAGTCATAGATGGCCTGAATTTGAGTACCAGGAAGGGAAAGAGAATGAATAATAATAGTAGTAAATGTAATAGTTTTTATATACTGCAAAAGAAAGAACATGTAATTGCTTTTTAATTGGCTAAAGAACTATATCCTAAGCTAGACATTATCCTAATAATTAAAAAAATAAAACTACTTCTTGAGAAGAATTTTAATGTTTCCAGTACAAAGAAATAATAAATGTTTGAGGTGATGAATATCCTAATTACCCTGATTGATCATCACACATTGTATACATGTCTCAAAATATCACATGTTCTCCCAAAATATGTGTATCTATGATATTTCAATAAACAACCTACTTCTAATATCATTGCAATTTGAAAAGAATTGATTCTTTTTAAGTTTTCCAAAAAGCATTCAAACAAATTAGAAAATATTCATTTGAGAATTGTGTTCTGACCTAAATCACTGTAGTTATGAGCTGTGTTTGGAATTTCAGCTGCAATTGTCAACTATAGCTGCTACTACACACATTTGTACTTAGGAACTCTATTGCCAATTCACTGGTTTTATGATTTATGCTTGAAATTTCAACAGTGGCATTAGCCATAGCTTCTAGCCAATACAATAGTTCTTGGGAAATCTGTTGCCAAGTAAATCTGAGTGTGTTGCTCAGTAGCATATTTTAATGAATTTCACTTTGCTTCTTAACCATAACAGTTAAGTTAGCCTATTAACAAATGCGTAAATAAAAATAGCTCAATACTTCATAAAACAGGGTCAGATTATCCCAGGAGCTCTGTTATTTAAAACAGTCATTCCAATTATTAAGGACCATAAGCTTCAATGAAAATAAAGCTATCCAGGAAAAATCAGGAAGGATTCAAATACATTATAATGCAAACATAAAGCAAAACAAAAATCTTATTACTAGAGTATTTATGTACTGTAATTTGTTACCTAAACTGGGACAATTTTGTTTTGTAATTTGTACCATAATTTGTTATCTAAACTGGGAGAAATTGTGAATTTCATTTTGTCTCATGGTGCAGCATCCAGGTGAAATCTATGGCTATCATAAGCACAATGTAATGTATGGTCACCTTTTACTATTCAGTGTTAATGATTATTGTTCTTAGTCCAATTGTGGGCCTTCAATGATTTATTTCTTCTTGATATTAAATAGCCTCATAGATATAGTGTTAATTCTGAAGTGGAGTAATGAAAATATAATGGTTGAGGATGTTCTAGTTCATCATATTAGCAAGTAGTCCTATATGTATGTTGAGTTTTTATGGTTGTATTACTCTGTTCTCACACGGCTATAAAGAACAACCTTAGACTGGGTAATTTATAAAGAAAAGAGGTTTAATTGAATCACAGTTCTGCAGGCTTAACAGGAAGCATGACTGGGAAGCCTCAGGAAACTTACAACCATGGGGAAGCAAGTGTGTCTTACCATGGCAGAGCAAGACGGAGAGAGCGAGAAGGGGGAGGTGCCACACACCTTTAAACCATGAGATCTCATGAGAACCCACTCACTATCATGAGAACAGCAAGGAGGAAATCTGCCCCCATGATCCAATTACATCCTACCAGGTCCCTCTCTTGACACATGGGGATTACAATTCATCATGAGATTTGGGTGGGGACACAGAGCAAAACCGTATCAATAGGTAATAGTTTTAAAGAAACATTACATGAATTCACTACCTAGAACAATAGTTTATTATCTAAGTATATATCCATTCAATAAATACTCACGAAGTACTTTCTATGTGTCAGGCACTGCTGTAACTGCAGGGTATACATTGGACACAAGATAGAAAAAGTCCCTGCTCTCTGATGTTTATATTCCAATGAAAATATAGAAGATGAATGTTGTGGAGAAAAAGAAACACTTATACACAGTTGGTAGGAGTGTAAATTAGTGCAGCCACTGTGAAAGACAGTGTGGCAATTCCTCAAAGACCTAAAGACAGAAATACCATTTGACCCAGCAATCCCATTACTGAGTATATACCCAAAGGAATATAAATTATTCTATATAGACACATGCACACATATGTTCATTGCAGCACTATTCACAATAGCACAGATATGGAATCAACCTAAATGCCCATCAATGATAGACTGGATAAGGAAAACGTGGTACATATACACCATGGAGTACTACACAGCCATAAAAAAAATGAGGTCATGTCCTTTGCAGGGACATGGATGGTGCTGGAAGCCATTATCCTTAGCAAGCTAACACAGGAATAGAAAACTAAATACAGCATGTTCTCACTTATAAGTGGGAGCTAAATGATGAGAACGCATGGACACTTAGAGGGGAACAACAAACACTGCGGCTTTACAGGGAGCAGAGGGTGAGAGGAGGGAGGGGATCAGGAAAAATAACAAATGGGTACTAAACTTAATACCTGGGTGATGCAATAATCTGTGCAACAAACCCCCATGACATAAATTTACCTATGTAACAAACCTTCACTTGTACTCCTGAAACTAAAGTTAAAAAAAGATTTAAAAAATAGAAAATCATTTCATCAAAGCAAAGATACCCAATTAACACCAATCTAGAAACATTCATCCAACACTTTTTAATGTCCTATGACTAAACTATACATCTGGTCACTTCGCTAGTCATTACTGTCACATAATAAATTAAAAAACGAATCCTCAAATTGACCAAGCAGAGCTATAACTTAAATCTGTAACATGATAAGTAAAGGAGCCTATCACAAATTAAAACCAAGATGAATATTATAAAGATGTTTAACATATCAGAAAAGATACTGACAGCTAATTACCAACATCCACATTTTCATTTTCTTCCTAATAACACACAGAAACTATGATTTTAGTGTCTCTTTCAGTTAGATTTGTCCATGTGAAATAAAATCTAAATAATAGAAATTAAAAAGTGTTGCCCGCCATTTTTCAGACCTGGCTCATGGAAACCTCCCAGGTGATGACACTCAACATCTCTTCTCCATTCCAGCTAGAATTTAAATAATATCCACCAGGTGAGTCACTGAATAACTGCACAGGAAGGGTTTTTCCACAATCCTGTTCACTTGTGCCGTATTATCATGAGACCTAGAAATAAACATCAATTGTATGTGAACCAATTCACATTTCAGAGACTATCACATACAGCAGTTCACTTACCTTGAGTAAAACAGAAGTGTTCTGCAAATCCCTCCTCTCAATTGTGACTTCCTATTGATCTTTTTTTTTCTGAGTCAATATAGAGCTCAAAACATTTCAAGCTCCAGTTCTACGCAGAGCCAACGTCAGTTAAACAGAATCATGATACAAAGTGAAACCTGGTAGTCAATTTATTAACCCTCTTTAATTTACAGATGATAGAATGAAGACTTGGTGAGGTCATAACATTTAACCTAAATCATCAGGGGCCTTAAGTTAGACAGAGATATCAGGGCTGTCCCTCTATCCCAGCATGCTGGAGAACATCATAGCAAGGGGTCAATGAAATTTATCGTCTTAAATTTAGAATAAACTTTTTGCTTAAAATACAGAATATTATCTAATCTGCATTCTTGACTCTTACGAAGACAACTGTTTCTATTTTTATTTATATTTTCATTTTCTTTTTGTCAAGGATGTGAAGTCACATTTTAGTAAAACTTAAGTCACATTTCAGCAGGACTTAAATGAATCAAATATAGCTTGAAGTAGTGGAGGAGTGGCAAGATCTACATTAAATTTTGATATATGGAATTTCTTAAAAATTATTTCCAGTGATAGCATTGACTCCTATTGTTACTGTAACATATATAATGTGATAAATGTAACTTTAACATTAACTTGGCACATGATTATTATTCCATATGTAATAATTTCTGTATGTATGATCATGATTGTGCTATTTTTTTAAGGGAAAATGGAGGAGTAGCTAAGAGAATGAGCTGTACTCATATACTATCTGAGTTGAAATCTTTACATCACTACTACCTATTCAATATTGACCAAGCCATGAGCCCTTTGTGGTATAGTTTCCTCTACTGAAACATCAGAAAACTGGAAAAAAAGGGTCACATGAAGGTGTTAAGAATATTGAGTAGTAACTGCATGGGAATTACCTCTAGCAATGTTTGGCATACAGAAACAATTCAATGAATATTAGCTTATGTCAACACAAGGGACATGAAAAGGACTTCTTTTTTTGAAAATAAAACTTTTGTGAAATTGTGAAAAATGAACTGTAATTTGTCACTTTTTTTGGCTTACAAAAACAAGCGACTGAGAAAATTTACTAAAATTAACTTAATGACTGAAATGCTTTGTGATGTATTACTAATATAGAAATCTCAGAATTCAAGAGATTTCTGTTCTATGTAGAAACTTTTCACCAAACAAATAGCAAACATTGAATATCTGAAGAGAACCTGAGTTTGGCAGTTTTGTAAAACCCTTAAAACCTACTCTTCCCACTACTCTCTAAAACATTGAAGACAAGAATGAGTTCTAACTAATTTGTCAAGTATCTCAAGTGACTGACATATGCTTGCCTTGCATTAGTAGCATATAAATATGTATTGAATAAATATATGGATGTATGGTTATGACCAGGTCATTAAATCTATCCATGCCTTAGTTAGTCTTATTGATACGATGGAAACAGATGGAAACATAACCACTTAACCAGTCAACATTTTACATGGAATGATCTGCATAAGTTATACAAACACCTGGCTCCTGTAGGCAACTGAAAAATGGGTGGCAGTTAAAACTCTATGCCTGATATTGGACTACATGTTTCTTTATAATTACCTAATTTAAATTTCACAGTTACTTCATGAGGTTGATATTTTTCTCAGCTAAAATTATTGGAGTTTTTTGTTTAGTTTGTTTTTTGCTTTTTATTTTATTTTTGCTGAGAAATCAATTTGTGCTATCCTAGGCATAACTGGAAATTTTATTATATGAACAGAGACATGCATCATGGGAACATATGCCAAGGGCAGACCCAGAAACAGGATTAAAACCAGGGCACAAGAAATCATCCAGAACCCAAGCAGCCCATATTCCAGTCTCTCTGAATCTCTCACAATGAACTCTCACTGAGTATCTGCCTGATTCATGTCTGTCTGTAGATGGCTTTCTCTGCTTTCCTGTACACGTGGCAAAAAATGGCCGCCTTATATCACGTCAATTCAAGAGTCAGGCCAAACTACGTTAAATGCCTTAGATGAAATTCTAGTCTTTCAGGAATAAAAGTACATTGGCTTAGCTTGAGACAGGTGAGATATTCTGTGTTCTGAGAGAAGGGAACATCAAAATGTACAAACTTAGGTACTAACTTTTAACCTTAATATTGAGTGTGATAGTTATGGGTAGCTCTAGGAGAAATTATATCATTGTGGCCTGGAGGTTAACCCATAATTATTTGTTACAATATTTACAGATATTGCAATATTCATTTTAAAATAAGATTAATGGGGTTAAGGGGTTTGAATAACTACCTCAGTGTCATACAGTAAGTTAGAAACTGAGATCTAAATTCAGTCTATCAGATTCTGATGTGTTTTTGTTTTTCTCTGAGATTGCCTATCATTCAGTAACGCTGAGACATCTGGCCTTGACTTTTCTGTATTAATCTCTAAGGTATCTTTGAACTCTGTAACTTACTCTGGCTGATGCCTAGTTCTGGTGTCTATTAAGCTGTAAATATTTATTCTGACGTCTACATTTTCATGTAGTCTTGTTTTCAAGTCTTTTCTTTTTCTTTTTGCACCCACAGAGCTAAAAGGAGCCTACTTTATAGAATACAGGACTCTGTAGATGAAAACTGCTTTAAGAGCACGAGGCAGCAAAAATCTCTTGAAAACTTTTGAAGTGTATTTTCAATGCAGCTGCCTCTGGAACTGAATAACTAATTTTGACATTTTTCTCCCCATTTCTAAAGACAACAGAATCAAGTTTTAAAAAATGGTACAGATCCCTAAGCCTCTTGTCTAATAATTGAAAACAATGATTAAAAATAATGCTGTCGGCTGGGTACTCAGCCTGTAATCCCAGCACTTTGTGAAGCCAAAATGGTTAGATCATTTGAGGTAGGAGTTTGAGAACAGCTTGGCCGACATTTTGAAACCCTGCCTCTACTAAAAATACAAAAATTATCCAAGTGTGGTGATGGGTGTCTGTAGTTCCAGTTCCTCGGGAGGCTGAAGCAAGAGAATTGCTTGAACCCAGGAAGCGGAGGTTGTAGTGAGCCAAGATCTTGCCACTGCACACCATCCTGGACAACAGAGTGAGACTCTGCCTCAAAAACAAAATGTCCATTGTAGAGTAGTATCTATGAGAGTATTTAAAGTACTGTATTATAAACACATATCAAAACATTACATCATACCCCATAAGTATAAATAATTATTACTTGTCTGTTAGACATACGTATATTTTAAAAAAATACTAATGAGTCAGCATAAAAATTTTGCCCTCCTACAACTGACATTGAGCTAATATTTTCAACTGAGCTATTTTAGGATGATTGCAATATTATGATTTTTATGACAAAATGGATAACCCCAGATTACATATCACTGAGTTCAGTTCACAGACTGTGATTCAATTTTTGAAAGGAGAACTTGACATTCAAATGTATCTTACTTTTTCTTTTCATTTTATTAGCTGACTGCATGCAAGTAGAAAAGAAGGTATTCATCAAAAAATAATTATCTGGACAGAAAACTTTCTTCTAATTTTTCAAACAGGATAAAGGAAGAAAAGAAAAGTAAAATGTTGGCAGTCCAGTAGTTTAGAAACTTTGCTAAGACTTTGAAATTTGAACGTGAACTGCAAGAGAACATTCAGGAAAAGAGTGAAATTAGTAGGTTTCATTGTATTTAGTTTGGCCTCTTAAATGTAACATGATGGAACTTGTTACCAGAAATATTTTCTTAGGTATATTCACTGGGGAAGGTGAACATAATTACAGCTGTTCAGACTTCATGGAAACCAAATTAGCTTTGAGGACAATTAATCTTTTGCAACGTTAAGATAGCTCTGTAATTTCTCACTTTTGTAAAAAGTAAGAAGAAGGCGACATAAATCAAAATTTAGTCAGTAGGCCAGAAGTTTACTTAATTGACAGTGTAAGACAAAGCCTCACTAAATTTTTATTACACTGGGGCAACCATAATTCACAACAGTCTATATGGTACTGAGCATGCGTAATTATTAATACATCCTAACTAGGTATCACCTAGGAGGGTACTAAATAGGCTTTTTTCCTACTGTACTTTTGGATTTAAGTTTGATTGAGATAACTTATCAACAGGTTGGTATTTCTTAAAATAAAATTATGTTATGACATGTTCTTCACTGATACATGCTGAGTGCCTCATCCTGCTTGTAACCTTGACAATGAAAAAAGCATTTCTCACACACCTCACACACACACGCACACATGTGCACACACACACACCACCACCACCACCACAACAACAACAAAAACACGATTCAAGTGGATTTGATGAACTGGAAACCAAGTTAGCTACTATGGACTTGGAAAAATCAATAAAACTGTAGAAAAAAAATTCTCTTATCATTGAAGAAAATCATTAAATTTTGTTTTGCAATGGTGACCCTTTATATTTAGGATAGGTATGAAAAGCGCTGGGCTTAATGTGAATCTAGGATAAAGAAATTGTCCGAGTTAAATTAGAGTGGGAAAAGGATCTCTGCTATTTATGACACATTTATTGAAAATCAGTGCTGGCTATAAGGTGAGTTTCTTATAACATTCAGAAATAAATGGATTGCTATATGTAACTCTTCACTTATGTGCCTGCATGAAACAGAGAGAAGCTAATTACTTACACAATTTGCTTCCCTCCTTTTCCACCGGGAGTCTCTCATGTTTTGCTTCCACCCTCTTCTTGTGTACTGTATTGCATTTTATTTTAATTGCCACCTTACTATCAAATGAAAGGGAAATATTGCTGTAGGGAAGGGTGGAAATTATAGGATTTTCAACATTCCCCAGATGGGTTGGCTGCCTGACTTAGGGACCATGTTTTCCAGAACGTAGGTTTCAAGGTCGTGGCCCATTTTCTAAGATCTATGGAAAACAACACATCTTGTGGCTTGGAAAAGATGATTTTGAGCACAAGCTGTGGAATAGAAGCAGCATGGGATGTCCAGTTCTGGACTGTGTGGCCGTGCGTGTAATCTCTCTCAGCCTCAACTCTAAAATTAACTCTGTGGACTTGTTAACCTCTAATGCTGCCTTTAGTCATAACATAGTTTTCCTCTGAAATTGAGATGAGATTCTATCTCCTCTGTAGGACTTTTCTTCTCCCTGTCACTCCCAAAACTGAGTTAAGTGCATTCCTCTATCGAGATGCACTATTGTAATTTTTGTTTTCCTGTGGCTATTTCCATAGGCCATAGACCTGTTTCCTGTAGACAGAAACTCTGCCTTATACATCATTCGAACTTCAGCTCCTTGCAGAGTGTCTAGCCTATCATAGACACTCAGGAATCACTGACTGAGTTAAAAAAGAAAGAAAGAATGAAATAAATGACTTAAGGGTATTAATCACTCAAACAACAGCTTTAAACAACAGTGAACCTCTTGAATATCCAATTTTCTTTTTACTTCTTGAGTGCAATATTGACACTGGAGAAACCTAAAAGGTAGGAGGATACATCCCTTTCATTTCACACAGGGTGATATGAACAATGATAACGAAAATGATTGAGTGCTTAGTGCAGACATCATGAATGAAGATGTCTTATTTAATATGCACAAAATCCTTGATACAAGTATAATTAATATCATCATTTTACAGACAAAAGCCCTGAGTTTTAGAGTTATCTAACTTGTTCAAAATTTTACAGCTAGTAAGCAATGAATTTTGGTTTGTGACCAATCTGACACCCAAACCACTATGTAATTCTGTCCCCAAGCCCCAACCTGTACAGCCGATTCAGGGTCTCAGCTAAAACTCTAGTTCTAAACTTTGTCCCTTAGTTCTAGCACATTCTGTCAATCTTCATGAAAACAGAAGTTGGTCATAATCAACTATAATTAGAATTATCTGCCCACAAGTTTTTGAAAGTGGACTCTTGTTAATTCAGTCACAGTTGCTTGTGAGTTAATGAACTAGGGGAATGCACCAAATCTATAAATATCATTAGTCAATTTCAGTCACAAATGAAAACAGAGCACCACTAACTACAAAAGAATATGTAGAAACAAGGTGGATGATATAATTGTAGCATTTCCCTATTAGCAAAAACCAAAATACAATGAGGAAATGAAATTTAGTAAGATGTTTTCAGATTATAAAGCAAAGTACTTGGATAATGTAATGGCTAAAAATGCATCTTAAAAGTAGAAGTGGAGTGTTCGTTGAGAGAAATCAAGAACTATATATTTGTGTGTTTGTGGACACTGTATAGTACGGAAACAGATAAAGTGTGTGTGTATGTGTGTATATATATATACGCATATATTTAATTTAAGTGCATGTATTCCATATATGTGTAGGTATATATAAAAAATTCCTGAAGTGAGGTAGTTGTTTATTCCTTCTGTTTGTATGAAATCAACAAAAATATCTGTTTTCACACCTTGCAACATAAATGCCTTTGATAATGTCATGACAGGACTGTTTCCTGCCTTTTATATCTTTCATTTTTTAACCAGATTATATAGCTCCCTTTTCTACATTGATAGATACTTTTTGTGTTTTGCTTCTTCATTCTCCATGAAGATGGTGCCAACAGCTGAAGGCAGGTATATGTGTTTTTTTTTTTCTTCACTTACCTCTACCTAGAAAAATAACATGTGTGTTTTTTAATGGTAGCCTTGACTCCTTAGCAATAGTTTACACTGAATTTGGAAAAAAGGGCCTTTAAGCCCTGCTGTAAATCTAAAACTTTTTGCTGTATAATGCCTATGGGGTTGGAAATGATAACAATTCTACTGAAATGATTTTTATTAAGTGTCTTTTGTTCAACCATGGATAGCAAAATAGTGCAAGAAAAAAAGAAAAAAAATCTTCTTTCCATTTAGACTTATTAAATATTCAAGTGGTTCCTCAAATATACTCAGCCTTGCTGTGGCTTCATTAAAGTGCAGCTCCATTGCTTTTTACGATGGAACACTGATACAATATACTTCCTGCAGTGGCTACCCACAAGCAAACAAGATTGCTGCATTCCTCACCAGCTGAAGCTCAAAAGTAGCCCAAAGTCCAGAGTATTATAGTAATCAAGGCCGCAGGTTAGAGGCATGGATAATGATGGTAAAATCCACATCAGTGAAAAAAAGAGGCCACAACTTCCTCATCAAGTGCAGATGGAAATAACAGAAAGCTATTCCTAGTCAAGGCTTAGTGCCCCTTATTTAAGAAGTCACTTCTAAAGACCTGCTTCAGAAAAGCTTCTATGTCTATGCAGAGGTCACTTCATTAGAGACAGTATTTGAAATGATTTAAAATGAACATTTGTAAGACTCTGTTAAAAAAAAATAAACTAAATCCCTACTGTGAAAAAATAAATGAAATCAAATCACAACATGAGGGAATCAAGGACATTTATGAATTTTGATTGCAATTGCTAAAAACATATAGGCATAGGGACTGAGATTAGAAAATAAATAGCAAACCTTAAAACCTGTAACAATGAGTTCCATTGTTTGAGCAACTGCTGTATTTCAAGCATTTCTCAAAACTTTTTATTTATATTCTCGTTTATAATTCTTCAAGCAATCCAGATATATAGATATAGGTACACATTTATAAATAGGAAAGCAAAGCCACTGCTACAAAATGTGATGTGCCCAATGATATATAGCTAGATAAGCATACAAAATTGTGTTCTATGGGACTCCAAATAACTTCCACTATGCTATATTACTTTCTCAGGATAAATGTTATTTGGTCACATGACAGAATTATATGTAAACTATATCTTTTATTTTCTAATTATTGTTCTAATTTTCTTTAATTTTTCTGATTGTATTAACCTCATTTTAAATTAAAATTTTAAATCTGCTTTGAAATACACACAATATCATGTCTGTATCTAAATGTAATAGTTCAGACGCACCTTCCAGAGATTTCTCTTACGGAAGTGCACATACTGAGTCATGCTGGAGATGCTTTTAATTAGCTTTAGCTCAGATTGTCGTTCTAGTCTTTTTAGAAGAAATCTGAACACAAGCCCATAGTGAATAGTCACCCTAGAAGATTCAGTTTGGAAGCAACATGTGCGTTATATCATTTGAGGTGGAATTTTGAATCTACTTGGGAACATGTGCTAGTCTCTTCCACAGTCTTCTGCAAAACCTAAGGATATATTGATGTCATTACTTCTGAAGTTCTCAGAAGTCACCATAGTTATGCAAGGAGGATCTGTCTGTACAGATAACCCAGTGAAAGTCTTTGGACCTAAAATAATGAAATATATTGTAAATAAAATATCTTTAACACCTGCATTCCCCATCTCCATCCGCTCCAATTTCTCTAGAAGAAACTGCCTTTAATTGTAGGTCGTAGTCAGATTTTTATTCATTCACATATGATGGAAATCTTTGTGTGTGTTTTTATTGCTGATTAATCTTCTAGCACCAGGGAAGGAAAGATTCAGTAATTATCATCAATAATCTGTTAGAATCTTGAAGAAAGTCAAGTAAAAAGGCAATTACAATAGGATTACAAGCACATGACTCTTCAAGATTAGTCTTTTGGCAAATGTGAATAATAATAGCTCTTAAGTAAGATACACTTTTGAAGAACAGTCTTCTATACCACTTCCTAACACAACTAGAATAGTTAGCAAGGTTTTTGTCTCTCTTCATAATCAATTGGTCATTTTGCAGGCTGCCTATGAAAATTCAGTTAATCAATTTTAGTGCAGTCCATAAAGAAAAGTCAATATATTCAGCCTGAATGCTCTCAACATTTTTATTATTTTTTTGCAAAATGTCAATACTTATCTTTGGAATATGTTAATTCATCTCCATAGCTCATTTATGTAAGATACTTCTAAATATATCAGTGACTAACTAGGGACAACTACTGGCAAATACAAGAGACCTAAAATGATTAAGAATTTAAAAAGCTAAAATTTAGAAGGAATGCAAGCTTATTTTATAACCCATTTCTTCATTTGTTTCAATATTCATTCTCTTAAGGCAAGGAGAAAAAGCTCTATGTGTGTTGAGGGGATGGGGGTAAGTGTGTAGGTGTGCCTATACACTGCTAGGCATTCCGTGAGTTCAGGATCTGGGAAAGAAGATGAGGTAATATGCCCTCTGTTTCTTGGATGCAGAAAAAGGCAAATACATAGATGCCACTTATGGCTTCCATCTCCAAGGATCTTACAGTTGAGTGGATACATAGGAAATGAATAATTATCACATCAAAAAGGGTAAAACGATAAGCATAAAAGATTGTTTGATGGAAGCTTAAAAGAGAGGAGAGAATGTCAATCTTGGGTCAAAGTTTTATAAGTCATAAAAGTGACTTATAAAGTCACTTTTTTGAAAAAGTATGCCTTTTTCGTAAGGCATAAAATAAAAAAACTAAATTCAGAAGACCTTAAGCCCCGAGGCTTGGTTTTGCAGGGAAGAGCCAAAGAAGAAAAGTGTTCTTTAAATTCAGTGATTTGACCCTATTCTGTGTGCTCCAGGGTAAAGCAATGATGAAAATTCTTTCTTCCTCATCAGAATGTGATAGCCTAGAATTAAGGATTGTTTATGGGGAAGCAACTTCTATTAAAGATGGATATGAGGTTAAAAATTAGATCTAATGTATCATAGATAAAATTAGTATGTTTATTACTTTATTTGTCCTTATAAACAATGCTTTTATTGTTTTGTTTTATTTTATTGATATAAGTATAGGAGAGACAAGTACAGTTTTGTTATATGGATATATTATATAGTGGTGAAGTCTGGGCTTTTAGATACCCATCACTCAATGGATACACTAAATTACTTATTGAACCCATTAAATCATTTCTCATCTCTCCCTCCCTTTCACCCTGTCTTCCTTCTGGCTCTTCAGGAGCTGTTTCTATGAGTCCTTTCTCACACTACTATAAAGAACTACATGAGACTCAGTAATTTATGATGAAAAGGGGCTTAACAGGAAGTATGACTGGGAGGCCTCAGGAAACTTACAATTATGGCAGAAGGTAAAGAAGGAGAAAGCACCTTCTTCACAAAGTGGCAGGAGAGAGAGCAAGAAAAGGGGAAAGTGCCATACGCTTTTAAACATCAGATTTTATAAGAACTCACTATAGTGAGAACAGCAAGGGGAAAATCAGCCCCTATGATTCAATCACCTCCCACCAGGCCCATCCTATAATTCAACATGACTTTTGGGAGGGGACACAAATTGAATTGACATCACTGTTATTCAGCAATCTGTGTCCATGTTTACACTTTATTTAGCTCCCACTTATAAGTGAGATAACCCATAAGAGGCAAAAATCAAATTTACTGCATGCATACCCTCATTTAAGAGAAGCTAATGAGGGCCTTTAATTACAGCATTTGATGAATTCTCAATACAGCTTGATAAAGGTGGTATATTCCTCCTTTATGTTAAAGAGGGATCTGATGTTGAATAAATTGTTTAGTAATATTTAAAGCCAAAAACAATGTGTCTTAGTCTGTTTGGGCTGCTATAACAAAATGCCGTAGACTGGGTAGCTTATAAACGACATAAATTTACTTATCACACAGTTCTGGAGTCTGAGAAGTCCAAGACCAAGGTGTTAGCAGGTTCGTGTCTGATGACAACTCATTTCCTGGTTTATGAATGACGTCTTCTAGCTACATTCTGCCATGGTGTCAGGGTCAGTTATCTCTGTGTGGTCTCTTTTTTAAGGTTGTTAATCCCATGAATGAGAGAGGATCCTTTAATACCTAATTACCTCCAAAATGGCCTATCCTCTTAATATCATCACCATCATTTTTTAATGATAAATATAGAGGCAAATTGATGCCATGTTATTTGTTATAGCATTATACACAGACCAGTGAATGAATAAATGTTTTGAATAATGTAAATTTCATGGGCTTTAGGGGTTTCGATTTGCTTGTTTAATATCATTTGGTAAAAATACTTTTCTTCTAAATTGTAATAGCATTTAAAAGTTTTCATTTACTCTTAGCCTAAGATATAGAACAAATAAACAATAATTGACAATTCTAGGTAATGTAGACAGATGATATAGGTATAGGTGTAGGTATAAGGGCAGCTGTATGTAATAGATATAGATCTCAATATAGATGTAAACATATGCAGATAGAAAGATACAAAGAGAGAGAGACGGATAGATAGAGATCACAATAACATTTATATTCTGCTTACTAAGTGCAGGGCATTATTCTGAGTGCATTATATGGATCAACTCCTTAATTCTCCTAAAAATTCTACAAAATAATTCCTATTTTCACTCTAGCTTTACAGCTGGAGAAATTAAAGTTAAACTAGGTGTTATTCATATTCTTTGGCATCTGCAAAGCAAATAATCACAAGGTGAGTGATTTAGAACAAGAGAAATTTATTCTCACAGTCTGGAATCCTGAAGTTCAAAATCATTATCATTGGGACAAATCAAGGTGTCATCAGAGCTGCACCCTCTCCACGCTCTAGGGGCACATCATTTCTTGCCTTTTCCAGCTTCTGGCCTCTCTTCTGGCATTCCTTCTTTGTAGCTGCACCACTAGTGTCTGCCTGTGTCTTCACTCTGCTCTTATCTTTGCGTGTGTGCCCCCTCATCTTCTGTCTGTATCAGTCTTCCTTTGCCTTTCTGTTATAGGACACTTGTGATTAGTTGTTGTCCGGATGAAAATCCAGGACAAAATTCTCATTCCAAGATTGTTAATTCAACCATATCTGCAAATGTCATTTTTCCTTATTAGGCAACATTTACAGGTTCCAGAAATTAGGAATTGATATCTTTGGGTGACTTTTATTCAGCCTTCTCCACAGGCTAGGTAACTAAGGAAAGATCACACAGCTTGAAATTTGGGCAGCCTGTCAAACACACAGTGCATATATTCTATATATCAACAGTTCTTCTCACTGACCACAGCCTTTTACTTCTTTCTAGGATATTGATGAGTATAAACTGATTCTAAGAGAATAAAATGTTTTCATTTTATAACAAATTAGATATAAATTATGTCCACTTCATTCATAGTGGCTGTGAAAAACAGGTACCAATGATTGCCCACAGGAAGCAAGACCTAATTTGTAATAGTTGGAGACAAACTATGTCATGTAAATCCACTGCTCAAAAATTGATATTTAAGTCGCTCTATGATACCACAACAGAGTAATGAAAAGTAACCAGAATTTATTTCAGTCTTTTAAAGTTTATCTCAAAGGCACATTTTGATTCTAACAGCAAGCCCTTTCTTGCTTGCTTTATAAGTAATTACTTAATATGGTTTAAACATTTTCATATTTTTGTCTCATGGGAATATGAGGAAAACTTATAAAATAATCATATTTCTCAAAATAATTCAATTAATTAGACCCCAAGTCTTCAATGCCACAAGAGTCATTTTTGTGCTGTGGCATTAAAATATCATTGAAGATATTTTAATATTCATTTTCCCCAAGACCATGGAAACCACCTCAAATGCTGGATGCTTCCATCAACTCCTTGCAATATAGGAGGATTACAAAGACAGACTGTTGAAGTTATTAAATTCCTTAGTGACAGTGCTGCAATGAAAATTACTCAAGAGTACAAACTTAGTCAATTTTATTCTGTGTAAGCAGTCTGATATTAATTATAAGGTATGGTATAACTATCACTTTCTGGATTGGTGCATAATCAACTGAATTATAATGTGTTTATATTTAAGAATATGATTATTTGATAGGTTTTCAAAATGTTAAGGTTTGTGAATATTATAACTTTAAAATGTAACACAAATAATATTATATATATGTGTGCTTTGTTATATATAATATTATATAGTCTTGTACCCTCTTAGGAAATTTCAGTGAGGATTGAATATAGCTTAGAGAAAGCTTGTCATTATCACAGCATGAGCTGAGTGACAGCACAGAATCATGTATGTAGGATGAAGTAGAGTTCTAAATGTAAGATTGATTTCCTGGCTTCTTATTAATTACTAGGTATAGAGTCTTGGGCACCTTTGCTGGTCTTTCTTAGTCTCAGTTTCTTTTTGCCACCTATCTAGTAAGATGATTGCATTGGTTGAAATTGAATAGGGTGTGTTTTATAGACTACATGTTACCTTCAAATGTTTTGTCTACCTTGTTAATGCATCCTTGTGTTTGGGGAGGGGAAGCCTTTACATATGTAGAACTTCCAAGACTAAACCAGATGAAACTGTTGCTGTAACAGGATGCCCAAGACCTACCCTCTATCCTCACTTATTACTGCTCACCTAACTCCTACATGTAGCACCTGCATAATGGAAACCCAGGGATTGGGGGAGTAAACCTATGAACACACAGTATATAAGATAAATATTTTAATTCCTCTCTCTTCCTCCCCCACCTGTCTATTGAACATATATTTGACTAAGTGTCTCCTTCCATTCCAGGGGCTAGGGGCAAAGTACATATGGATGACCACATTATCATGTGTCTAAATAATTGCAAAATAAGCTAATATTCTGTTAAGTAAAAAACATCTTCCCTCATGTATTGACACATATGCCTCTAAATGACCTAGAAGTCCAGGTTCAAACTGAAAATTTTCAGATTCCTTGGAGTTCTGACCTCTGGTCCCTGATCCCCAGAAGGTTCTCCCTCTTTTTCCATCTCCAAGTTCATCCATACCATGATAGGTGTTGTATACACACAAGTGGACATTGCAACTAACATGTCAAAACTTTATCCACACCACACAGCAAAAAGGCCCATTCTATTCTTGACCACTGCTATGGCCTAGGGGTGCATATATTGGCAGAATAATCACTCCTTAGGACTGATCTGGGAAATAGGCTTGGACAGACCATGATAGAGGGTAAAAAGCCTTTAGAGCTTGAACTCCCAGAGTTGCAGGTCCTTGACACATATGGTAGAAGCAGAGTTTTGCCTATTAAATGAACGTGTGTTCTTAGTGCCTGTGACTCCTTATCCCATGGGATAGGTAATGAATAAAGAAGGGATTCTCTTTTCTCTTTACAAATCTAAAGGGAAAAGAAGCTTCCCAATTTTGACATAATTTTTCAGTTGTAATATTGTTACAGTTGAAAGTTGTTGTGTTGATCCACATCTTTTCCTATTCAGTTGCTCCTAGTAATTGAAATCATTTATTTGACCAGCCTTTCACAAGGTAAGAACATTCTGAAGGCAAATTTGAGACAATTCTTGATTTTCAACTTTGTTAGTAGGTGATGAATTTGGGTGGGTGTATTAGTCTGCTAGGAATGCCATAACACAGTATCATAGACAGAATGGGTGACTTAAATAACAGAAAATACTTTTTCACAGTACCAAAGCCTGGGAGCCCAAGATAAATGCAAATCAAAACCACACTGAGATACCGTCTCACGCCAGTTAGAATGGCAATCATTAAAAAGTCAGGTAACAACAGATGCTGGAGTGGATGTGGAGAAATAGGAACACTTTCACGCTGTTGGTGAGAGCGTAAATTAGTTCAACCATTGTGGAAGACAGTGTGGTGGTTCCTTGAGGATCTAGAACTAGAAATACCATTTGACCCAGCAATCCCATTACTGGGTATATATCCAAAGGATTATAAATCATTCTACTATAAAGACACATGCACATGTATGTTTATTGCGGCACTTTTCACAATTGCAAAGACTTGGAACCAACCAAATGCCCATCAGTGATAGACTGGATAAAGAAAATATGCCACGTATACACCATGGGATACTCTGCAGCCATAGAAAAGGATAAGTTCATGTCCTTTGCAGGGACATGGGTGGAACTGCAATCCATCATTCTTAGCAAACTAACACAAGAACAGATAACCAAATACAGCAAGTTCTCACTCATAAGTGAGAGTTGAACAACGAGAACGCATGAACATAGGGAGGGGAACATCACATACCGGGGCCTGTTGGGGGTTGGGGGTTAGGGGGCTAGGGGGCTAGGGGAGGGATAGCATCAAGAGAAATACCTAATATAGATGATGGGTTGATGGGTGCAGCAAACCGCCATGGCACATGTATACCTATGTAGCAAACCTGCATGTTCTGCACATGTACCCCAGAACTTAAAGTATATATATAAAAAAATTAAATACAGAAAAAAAAGAAAGGCCACATGAAGGTACAGTGAGAAGGTGGCTATCTCCAACAACAACAACAACAGCAACAACAACAACAGGAGCCTTAAGCCTTTTCTTTTAAACCCTTCCTTCTTTGGAAGATAGTCACAGAGCAAAGCCTTTCTGCAGAAGACATTACTTGCCATAGCCTTTGTCTCTCCTCATGGCTCCAGATGCAATTTTAGTGACTGTATTGGACTTGCTTCTGGGCCTGGGTTTTTGGAAGAGGCTGTTCTGATTTGCCTAGAATGCTTTTCTTCCTGGAAGCTTGTCTCCTTTCACGAACCTTCAATTTTCATTGTAAACTAGGAAAAATATAAGTGAAAATGTTGGGGGTCTATTTTCATATAATAGAAATATAAAGCTATAAAGCAAGTCAAATATGCAAAAAATATAATTTTCATTTGACTCACTCTAGTTAAAATTGTGCAATTATAAGTAATAACGTAAATTGTTGTTTCAACAAATTGGGAATATTTCACTAAATATAATTTTTTCTTTTATTTGTTTGTTTTTTTGTCTGTTTTACAGAGTTTTGCTCTGTCGCCCAGGCTGGAATGCCTCTGCCTCCAAGGTTCACACCTTTCTCCTGCCTCAGCCTCCTGAGTAACTGGGACTACAGGCATGAACCACCATCTCTGGCTAATTTTTGTATTTTTTTAGTAGAGACGGGATTTCACTATGTTGGCCAGGCTGGTCTCAACTCCCGAACTCAAGTGATCTGCCCACCTCATCCTCCAAAGTGCTGGGATTACAGGCATGAGTCATCTGGCCCAAGTGCTTGTTTAAAGATAGATTTATAATAGAAAAATACATGTTTTGCAGGTATTAATTTTATGAACATTGTTATTATTAACCTACTTATAATGTTATACTATCAGAAACCTTTTTAACTACTCTGTTATATAACAAGTTTTTCTTTTATTTTTTCTATTTTTACAATACTTATCAGGATAATTTTCACAGAAAAGACTAAGTAAGAAATACAAGCATTCTCTGGATAACAGGAATGTAGGAAGGTGAATGAGGATAACAATGGGAATTAAACAGATCCAATATGGACATGTTTCATAGATCTTTAAAGTATATTTAATTATCCTAATAAATAAATGATATAAATTTTATTAAATAGTCCATTTAAAATGTTCATATATAGGACAAGGATGAGAGTTTAATGTGCAGAGCGTGGAGCACAAAATGTAAATAGTTTGGTACGTAGCAATGGTGTCACAGAACTAGTGATTAAACCTACCTAGATGGCATAGATACTAGAATCTTCTGGTCATTGTCCTAACAAGATTTTTCATGGCTAAGAGAGGAAAATATTCAAATGAGATTGAGCTACCAAGTCGTAAAAAGACCTGAGGAAAATTTCAAAGCATATTACTAAGTGAAATAAGCCAATGTAAAATGGCTACATCTGTATTATTCTAACTACATGACATTTTATTCGGCAAGACTATTAAGAGAGTAAAAAGATCAGTGTTTGCCTGGGGTATTGGGGGAGGGTGGATGGACAGGCGAAGCCTAGGAGAGTTTATGAGCAGTGACACTACTTTGTATGATACTATAATGATAAATATATATCATTATACATTTGTCAAAATCCAGAGAGTGTACAGTATGAAGAGTGAATTCTAATGTAAATTATGAACTCTAATCACAAAATAATATTGACTGATCAATTAAAACAAATATACCACACTAATGCAAAATGTTAATAATGGGGGAAATAGGGAGGGAGTATTTGTGAGGTGATATATGAAAACGCTCTCTACTGTCTGCTCATCTTTCTGAAAATTTAGAACTGTTCTAAAATATAAAGTCTGTTAATTCAAAAAATAAAATTAGCTCCTCTCTAATAAGAGCAGCGATGGAGTATGCTGTTAGCATTCATATGTCCCTTCATATCACAAGAACATAAAGATGAGCATAAAGATGACAGATCTCTCAAAAGACAGCTGCGAGGGACAGGGAAATTGACACATTCCATTACCAAATTTCAGTTGTTACTGAAGTCCAAATTTATTTCTGATTTTCCTATACTCTTATTGCTTAACTCTTACCCGTGTTCTGGGATCAGCATACTATTCTCTCTTCTCAATTTTCTCACTACATTCATTAAAATTAAGTTGTTTGTTTGTTTTACATAGAGTGAGGAGTGCTATTACTGCCAGGGACCTGCAGAGTGAATTGTACCTAATAAGTAAGCTTATCTATCATTGCATTTCAAGATTCAAATAGGAAGTTGTGTACCATTGTGCCAGCTTTGACCATTATAGTGATTATGTAAGTTAATTTTTAATCTTTCCGCAGCCCCAGATAGAGAAATTGAAGACAGTATCTCTTTAACAATTGAGTGTTGGCAAAATCACATGGAACACAAGAAAAGTGTGTGCTTCCCAGTCATCTGCATACATTTACTTCCTAAATATGATCAACAATTTAGGAAGATAAAAGTGTAGCAAAAATTAAACGAGAATTTAATAATTGCCTGTACCTAATATGTGAAACATGGGGTTGGGAAATAGAGCTATTGTAAAGATTTGGAAAGATATGTACATGACCACTCCCAAGATTTATTTTTCACATCCAGTAGGACAAAAATCATTCACTTTTCTATGTTTGAGCCCTAAGAAAGTTAAGTGCATGGTTCCAGTATCTCCATCATAATACTTCAAAATTTAGACCTTGGGGGTCAGGCACAGTGACACATGCCTGTAATCCCAACAGTTTAGGAGGCAGAGGCAGGTGGATCACCTAAGGTCAGGAGTTCGAGACCAGCCTGGCCGACATGGTGAAACCTCATCTCTACTAAATACAAAAAATTACCCAGACCTGGTGACACATGCCTGTTATCCCAGATACTTGGGAGGCTGAGGCAGGAGAATTGCTTGAACCCAGGAGGCAGAGGTGGCAGTGAGCCAAGATCGTGTCATTGCACTTCAGCCTGGGCAACAAGAGTAAAACTGCATCTAAAATTTGGAAAATCTTTGGTGTCATTGGCTTCAGTGTTACAAAAGTGCTAGATTTCTGCAAAAGATCACTCCTATATACCAAAAGATATTGCCTACTGGTTTCCAAAGTTTAAGGTCTGATAAATATTGATAGGGTTCATAGACTCTATTCTGCATATAGATGGCAAATGCATGCAACATATTTCTGATTTTTAAATCTCTAACTATCCTCTTCAGGTATTAAATCAGCTGACCAAAGAGTATCTGTGTTTCTTCCTTTATCTTTTATTTTTAAATGATTCTCCATATTTCAGTGTTTCCTTCTAACAATGAGGAGATAAGCTGTACAGATTCGAAGGCATTTTGTACTATTATGCAGTTGCAATAAATCATCTTTTTAAATTATTTATCTTCTCATATATATTTCAAACTGTATTATTATGTAGATTTTTCACAGCATTTCACATAATTAGTGTAACTTTGACCCTGATGTTCAGAAAAATTTGCCACCAAAAAAAAAATTTTGATTTCTTAAGAATACTTTGATGTACTTGGTTGTATAAATGAACGGAACCAGAATTCATTATTTTTATGAGAAAGTAATTCTAAAATATACTTAAAAATAACATGTAAGGAATATCACGCCACAATACATGTGCATTTAAAACATGCTGGAGAAAAAAATACCTTTTCAAGTGAATAATCGTTAAAAATTGACAAGAATATTTTAGTTTCTTTATAGCGTTTCAGATTGTCATTATATAATTTCAGTTATTTGTTCTTCACAACAGGGCTTTTCTTCCCTTCCCTTTCACACATAAAAGAATGATGACCATCAGGAATTTAAGTGACTAAAGTGCACAGAAATCAGGCAGAGAAGCAGGGTTGTGTTTTTGCTTGGACTTGAACCACAATGTCCTACGCTTATATTCATTGCATAATCTGCTGGTGCACAAGAACATCGACCCATTCATTCACTAAGTATTTTTTAGGTACACTATAAAGGCCACATTTTGAGGATTTCTTTGTAATGTGCAAAAATTATACTTTTCACTATGGTTCTTTCAATCTAATGAGTAAAAGAGTGATCCAAGTGACAATTGAAAATATAATCAAGAAGAGCTTCAAGACAGCTGACTTGAGGCACCTGCTACTCACCTCCTCCACAAGAATAACTGAAATAGAGAGTAGATAACCACACTAGAATAGACCATCTAAGAGAGAACACTGGAATTCAACAGAGAAGTGAGAGGAAACACCTAAAGCAAGAAAGGAGAGGGAAATGAGCTAGCCTACTTGGCCAGATCAGTTCAGAGCCTTGAGAGTCTCCCAAATGCAGGGAAAGCATAAGCAAATGACCCCCAGCAGTCCACATTCCCACTGCAGACTTCTGAAAGTCTGCAGCCATGGGAAAGTCCTTAGACTCTTGTGGATCCCAAAACTGACATAGGGAGCTGCCTGGAGACTGTGGGAAGACATTGCTACAGAGAGGAAGACAATCCAGGGTCCCACACGTCTCCCACCCTTGCTCTAAGCAGCTACAGCATGATGTCATTTTGAGAGCCCAGCCTCCACCAACCCCCCATCCTACCTGGGGTCCAATAGCTTCTGTACCTCCACAGCTGCTGTTGTCAGGGATGAAGCATAAGCCATTGACAAAGACCCTACTATGCCCAGCAGTGACACCTCAGTGCATATTTATACACTTCTAGGGCAAACTCCCCTGTCCACAACAACTGCTGCTGTGGGCTGCCATTGGCAGGGAGGGAATACAAGAGAATTATGTGCTTCTAGTCATCTGCATACAATTGTTGCCACTGAAAACAACCCCTATCACTTATAGCAGGACTGCAGTGCAGCCACTGCCAACATGACCTGAGCATTGCGGCATAGGTCAAGTATCACCTCCCACCCACACCTACCTCATGCAGCACCTGCACACATCACCAGGTCTGACTGGTCTGGCTCCAACCCCCAAGTGCCCAAGCACACCTTCTAGCGGCCAGAGGATTGCCTAGCCCAGTACACCTGAGAATTCCTCCCAGGTGCCTGAGTTTGGGTCCACCAAACCTGCTGCTACCAGGTACCTGTGGACCTGGAACTGGCCTGCCCAGCCAATCACAGTCACTGCCAACATCAGGATGGACAACTTGGAAGCCAGAGGTTTGTCCAGCCACTGCTACCACTATCACCCATGGCATATCTGATGACCGGGAGCCCCAAAACCTGGCTACCCAACTGGCCTGCTGCTGTCATTACCAGCAACCAAAAATAAGTTATTTCCCTACAAACAACTGATCTTCAACAAAGTTGACAAAATATACAATAGGGAAAGGATATCCTCCTATTCAATGAATAATGCTGGGAAAATTGGCTAGCCATATTCAAAATAATGAAGCTAAATCCTTACCTCTCACCAGTTACAAAAAATTGATTCAAGATGGATTAAAGACTTAAATGTAAGACTGAGCACTCTAAAAATTATAGAACATAACCTTGGAAAAACTCAGGACAGGGACTTAGGCAAAGAATCTGTGACTAAGATCTCAAAAGGAATTGCAATGTACACGAAAATAGACACAGAAATTCAATCAAACTGAAAAACTTCACAGCAATAATAATAATCAACAGAGTAAACAGATAACCTACAGAATAGGAAAAATATTTGCAAACTAAGCATCCAACAAAGGGCTAATATCTAGACCTAAAAGGAACTCAAACAACTAAAAATGTGTATATATATCAAATAATCTCATTAAAAAATGGGCAAGTGATATGAACAGACATTTTTTCAAAAAAGGTATATCAGCAGCCAATAAACATATTAAACAATGCCCAATATCAGAGAAATGCTCATTAAAACCCCCATAAGTTAACATCTCACCCAGTCAGAATGGGTGTTATGAGAAATGAAAAAATAATGTGGACAAGGACAAAGAAAAAAGGGAACACTTACATACTGTTGGTGGGGATGTACGTTAGTACAACCTGTATGGAGAACTGCATGGAGATATTTCAAATAACTGAAAACAGAAATACCATTTTATGCAGCAACTCCACTATAGGATATCTATAGAAAGGAAAATAAATTATTACATCAAAAATACACCTGGACTTGTGTGTTTATTGCAGCACTATTTACAATAGCAAAATCATAGAATCAACCTAATTGTCCATCAATGGATGACTGTAACTGGATAAAGAAAATGTGGTATATATACAGAATACCACACAATCATCATGAAGAATAAAATCATGTCTTTGCAGTATGGAGCTGGAGGCCATTATCCTAAGTGAGATGATTCAGAAGCAAAAATTAAAATAATCAACAATTGTGCACATATGGACATACAGAGGGCATATTAGACATGGGGAACTGTAAAACTGAAAAGTGGGAGGAGGTGAGAATTGAAAAATTACCTATTGGGTATAATGTTCACTATTCAGTTGATGGAAACAGTAGATGCCCAAGTCCCACTACTACACAGTCTGTCTGTGTAATAAATCTGTACATATACTTTTTGAAAATTAAAAACAAATACATAAACAATTAAATATAACTCATACAAATGACCGACAGATATATGAAAAAGATTCAACATCACAAATCATCAGATAAATGCACATTGAAACCACAAAGAGACATCATCCTACCCAGTTATAATGGCTATTATTAAAAAGACAAAAATGCTGGGGAGGATGTGCAAAAAAGGAATTCTTGATGGTGGGAATGTAAATTAGGTAAGCCACTATGGAAAACGGTATGAAGATATCTCTAAAAAACTGAAACAGAACTACCATGTGACCCAGCAATCCCACTACTGGGTTGATATGATTTGGCTCTGTGTCCCCACCCAAATTGCATCTTGTAGCTCCCATAAATCCCAAATGTTGTGACAGGGACCCAGTGGGAGATCATTGAATGATAGGGGTGGGTCTTTACTATGCTGCTCTCAAAATGGTGAATAAATCTTATGAGATTTTTGATGGTTTTAAAAAATGGGGATTTCCCTGAACAAGTTTTTCTTTGCCTGCTGCCACCCATGTAAGATGTGACTTGCTTTCCCTTGCCTTCTGCCATGATTGTGAGGCCTCCCCAGCCATGTGGAACTATAAGTCCATTAAACCTCTTTTTCTTTCCAGACTTGGGTATATCTTTATCATCAGCATAACAGACTAATACATGGGTATTTATCCAAAGGAAATAAGTAGTATATCAAAGGTATACCTGCACTTTTATATTTATTACAGCTTTATTCACAATTGCAAAGATAGGAAAGCAATCTAATTTTCATTACCAGGTGAATGGATAAAGAAAATGTTGAATATATATGCCCAATGAAATAATATGTAGCCTTAGTGAATAATAAAATCATGTTATTTGCAGAAAAATTAATAGAACTGATGGTCATTGTGTTAAGTGAAGTAAGCCAGGCACAGAATGGCAAATATTGTCTGCTCACACTCATACATGGGAGCTAAGAAGTTGAACTCATGGAGGGAGAGAGTAGAAGGATAGATACCAGACACTGGGAAGGGTGTGTGGTTGGGGGTAGATAAAGAAATGTTGGTTAATGGTTACAAACATACTGTTAGAAGGAATAAATTCCAAACATACTGTTAGACAGAAGCAATAGTGTTTGATAGTAGACTAGGGTCACTATAGCTTACAACAGTGTATTGTATATTGCAAAATAGCTAGGAGAGAGGACTTGAAATGATTCCAACATGTAGAAGTGATAAATACTCAAGGACACCTCAAATATGCTGACTTCATCATTGCACAGGCTATGCATGTCCTGAATTGTCCCTTGTGCCCCACAAATGTGTATAAATATTATGTGTACATATTATATATATTAATACATAATAATATTTTCTCAAAAACTTAAAACATAAGACTGTCATGCAATCTAGCATTTCCCCTTCAGGGTATAAACTCCAATGAGTTCAAAGCAGGGACTCAAATATTTGTACACTGATGTTCATAGAAGCATTATTCATAATAGCCAAAGAGAGAAACAATCCAAATGCCCATTGGTTGGTGAATGAAGGAAGGGAATACCGACGCATGCCACAAAATAGATGTGCCTTAAGATGTTATGCTAAGTAAGACAAATATTTATGTGGTTCCATTTTATATGAATAAGAATATAAACATGTTAGACTCTGAAATACAGTTTTTAAACATTTAAGATAAGCAGAGAAACTTTTACAAAGCTCTCCAAAACAATTATAAGACCATCATTAAAAATTTGCATATCAAGCACTATCTATATCTCAAATACTCCCAAGTGAAAAATAATTTTCATATTTTATTTAGAGACAGATGTTAAAGTATAAGGTTTCAAGAATTATTCAGATGTGTCCATTCAGTATGAATACTTTATATTTTTAGTAGACCACATGTAAATAATGTGTCTTTTTTTTTTTATGAAATACATTTTGGATTGCAAATTTCTTTTGCTAATAAATGGTCTGTATCCCACCAGTAGCAGGAAAGAATCATGGAGGCATTTAAATATATTTATGATAAATCCAGTTGTTTTTCTTTTCATTCTAGCCGACAGTTCAGGAGGAAAGTTTCTTGGATCTGACAGATAACTCACTCCTTTGCCTCCACAAAACACTGAGATACACACAGGGCAACAATGCATATTTCCATTTTTTTTTTTGGAATTTAAGTCATGACTCAGATACCAAAAACCAAGCTCAGAGGAAAAATCCTTTTTATTGACTGCAACACTATTGTGAAAACTTATCATGTGGATGCATATAGATTATGTATTTGAAAATAAACATTCAATTGCAGTGGTCTTATTTTGGTATTGGGTGTCATATTAGGAAATGGCATATCTCACTGCCCTGTGAGTCATGTGAGTGGGTCGGAAAAGGCGAATGAAAGCTTATGGTTGGGGACCAACCAAATTTATAGTGATAAATTTGGTATTTCTTGAGATCAAGTTGACAATTCATGGTCAAAATAACAATAGAAAAACATATGTCAATTGTACCATGGCTTTAAAAATATATGCACATTATTGTCTAAATAGCAGTTTACATTATTTACCTGGCATATAAGATAGGTAGAGCAAATCTGGAAACAAAAACACAAGAAGGTGCCTGAGAAGCTAAAATTAAAATTATAAATATGAAACATTAGATTTGCCTTTGTTTTGTTTTTGTTTTTTAATTATATTTAAAAATTGACAGATAAAATTGTATGTATTTACCACATATAACATAATGTTTTGAAGCATATATCTATTGTGAAATGATCTAGCCATCAAAATCTACATTACCTCACATTGTCATCATTCAGGTGCTGGAAACATTTTGCTTAGGAGCATCAGATTTGGAATTTAAAACCAATCTTCCATTGATCATTCCAAATCATTACACATATTTTGAACGTATACCTCTACTTGTCTTCAGAAAACTTTTCTCCTTTACTCTAAAGTTTCCCTTTAGCTTATGAGTATTCCCATAACAACTACTGCAGTGCCAAGTTTATTCACTTATTAATTTTTTGAACTTCAAGTTCAGAGTACATGTGCAGGCTGGTTATATAGGTAAACTAGTGTCATGGGGGTTTGTTGTACAGATTATTTCACCACCCAGGTATTAAGTCTAGTACACATCAGTTATTTTTCCTGATCCTCTCCTACCTCCTCCTAACCCTCACCTTCCAGTAGGCTCCAGTGCCTGTCATTCCCCTCTGTATGTCCATGTGTTTTCATCATTTACCTCCCATTTGTATGTGAGAAGGTGATATTTGGTTTCTGTTCCTTCATTAGTTTGTGCAGGGTAGTGGCCTCTAGCTTCATCTATGTTCCTGAGAAGGACATGATCTTCTTTTTATTTTATGGCTACATATATTCCATGGTGTATATGTATCACATGTTCTTTATTTAGGAAACCATTGATGAGCATTTAAACTGATACCATATCCTGGCAATTGTGAATAGTGCTGCAATGAACATACATGTGCATGTATCTTTATGACAGGTTGGTTTATATTCCTTTGGGTATATCCAGTGATATGGTTTGGCTTTGTGTCCCCACCCAAGTCTCATATCAAATTGTAATCCCCATGCTTCAAGGGAGTGGCCTGGTAGGAGGTGATTGGTTCATAGGGGTGATTTCCCCCATGCTGCAGTAGTGAGGGAGTTCTCATGAGATCTGCTGCTTTTAACCTCCTTGCTCTCTCTTGTTCTTGTCTGCCACATGTAAGATGTGCTTCTCTTCCCCTTTAACTTCCAGTGTGATTGTAAGTTTTGCGAGGCTTCCCCAGCCGTGGTGCAGGACTGTGATTCAATTAAACGTTTTTTTTTTTTTTTTTTTTTTTTTTTACAAATTACCTGGTCTCAGGTAGTATCTTTGTAGCAATGGGATTGGTTTGCTGAGTTCAATGGTAGTTCTACTTTTAGCTCTTTTAGAAACCACCCACACTGCTTTCCACAATTATTAAACTAATTTACACTCCCACCAATAGTGTATAAATATTCCTTTTTCTCTGCAACCTTGCCAGCATATATTATTTTTTCATATTTTAATAATAAACATTCTGATGGGTGTTAGATGATATCTAATTGTGGTTTTGATTTTCATGTCTCTAATGATCAGTGATGGTGAGCTTTTTGCTCTTCTTTTTTTGAGATGGAGTTTCACTGTTGTTGCCCAGGCTACAGTGCAATGGTGTGATCTTGGCTCACTGCCACCTCTGCTTCCCAGGTTCAAGTGATTCACCTGTCTCAGCCTCCCAAGTGGCTGGGATTACAGGTGCATGCCGTCATGCCCAGCTAAATTTTGTATTTTTGGTAGAGACAAGGTTTCATCATATTTGTCAGGCTGGTCTCAAACCCCTGACCTCAGGTGATCTGCCCACCTTGGCATCCTAATTGCTGATATTATAGTTATGAGCTACCATGCCCAGTCAGTGAGCTTTTTTTTAATATGCTTTTTGGCCACATGTATGTCTTCCTTTGAAAAATTTCTGTTCATATCCTCTGCCCACTTTTTTGTGGGGTTGTTTTCATGTAAATTCATTTAACTTCCTTATAGATATTGTATATTAGACCTTCATCAGATGCATAATTTGCAAAATTTTCTCCCATTCTGTAGGTTACCTGTTTACTCTGCTTAGAATTTCTTTTGCTGTGCAGAAGCTCTTTAATTAGATCACATTTGGCAATTTCTGCTTTTGTTGCAATTGCTTTTGGCATCTTCATCATGACATCTTTACCCTTGCCAATGTCCAGAATGGTATTTTTTCGGTTGTCTTCCACGGCTTTTACAGTTTGGGTTTTATATTTAAGTCTTTAACCCATCTTGAGTTGATTTTTTTATGTGGTGTAAGGAAAAGTTCCAGTTTGAATTTTCTGGATATTGCTTATCACCATTTATCGACTATGGTGTCCTTCTCCCACTGCTTGCTTCTGTCAGCTTTGTAAAATATCAATTGGTTGTAAGTATGTGGCCTTATTTCTTGGCTTCCATTCTGTTCCACTAGGCTATATATCTGTTTTTGTACCAGTACCATGCTGTTTTGGTTACTGTAGCCCTGTATTATAGTTTGAAGTTTGATAATCTGATGTCTCCAGCTTTTTTCTTTTTGCTTACAATTGCCTTGACCATTTGATTCTTTTGTGGTTCCATATGAATTTTCAAATAGATTTTTTCTAGTTCTGTGAAGAATATCATTAGTAGTTTGATAGGAATAGCATTGAATCTATGAATTGCTTTGGAGAGTATGAAAGCCCCCAATTTAAATGAGTTTCTCTTAATAGACATTTCTTTCATGTTTATCTATTCTATGATTTTTCAACCATGTTGCTATACACATTTTGGGCTATATAATTCATTGTTCTGGGGGTTGTCCTCTGCATTGTAGGATGTTTATCAGCATCCCTGGCCTCTACCCACCAGATGCCAGAAGTATCCTTGTTTCACAGTTGTGATGACAAAGATGTCTTCAAGCATTGCAAAATGTCATCTGGGGTTTTAAATCACACCCAACTGAGAGCCACCAATTTATGCAAAATATTCATATAACCTCATTTACTATATGCATATGTTTGGATACTGATAAGCCTAAAGATGCTTTCTTAGGTTAAGCTGCTTGTTCCTTGCTTAAATCTTTGGGCTGGTTCACAGGGAATGAAGTAAAAGGCATTGTCCCTCAAAAGGTATTTTGGAGGGTATATTTCTCTTTTTAGGAAGATTTACAGTCTGGTTGACATAAGTACCAAAAACTCTAGCAGGGGCTGAATTATGTGTTGCCAACTGAGAAAACTAGATTGATAAGCTAAACACAATTGGCAGGAGAATATCTTTCTCACCCAAATCCTTGGCATTGAAGTGATTCTAGTTGTGGGTACATGATTTTATCTTTGTGACCAGCTTGTTATAGATTATAATACTGATTATTATCATCAGCTAATAATCAAGAAGAAGAAGGATATTTAATGTAAACCCAAGGCAGAAGTTGAGTTTTCCCCTTTTTGAGTAAAGGAAATAACAATTTCAGGTTTTAATGATCCTGGTGGTACTGAGCCCACACTCTGAACATCTTTTTAGGAATTATAAAAGAGAAATCTGGATTCTATTTTAATAATAGGAAATCCAACTTAATACATTTAAATTCAAACCAGCATGCTAAGGGTATCCATTTTCCCAAACTTTAATTCCTCAAGCAAGAGAATATGGCACACTAGAAATCTATAGAAAGCAGGTAGCAGCTTTTGGCTCCTTCTAAGTCTGTGCACTCAGTAAGAACTTTAACTTATCTCGTTATTGTAACACATACAGTGTTTATTGCCTAATCTTACCATCACATCCTTAAAGAGGTTAAGTAACTTACCCAACATCTAACAGCTAGAAACAAGTAGCACTATGGTTCAAATCCAAGTATTTCTGTTAAAAGCCCACTCTTTCTAAACTACACTGCCTTTAGTGACAATGAATCACTTTCCTTAGGAAACAGATGATGTTTTATACTGCATCTGAGTGTAGCACAGCTCATCTGATGTGGAGAAAGTAATTGTTTCTTTCTCTTTGCTTATTTGTAGAGATGCATACTTCATATACTTCTGCTGAGAGGAACAGGACATAAAGATTCTTACCACTAATAAACTGTTACTGGTTTGATTACTGAGCGTTAATAAGTCCGTTCAAGAGCCTTATTTATGAGGCATGGAATAATATAATTCTTATAATGCGTGAAGTGTGCAAGGAAATTCATAAATTCACAAAAAGTGAGAATTTATACTTTCGATTCCCAAGTATTACCATCTATTTTATGCCTGTCTTCCACATTTAAAGCCTTCCACATGCTGACTTTATACTAGGTATTTGGGGTAAAAAGTTATATAAGCATAGTCTCTCTTTGCTTAGTTCCTAGGGCTGCTATAACAAATCACCATAAATGTAGTGGCTTAATATGACATAAATTTATTCTATCACAGTTCTTCAGGACAGAAACATAAATCAAGGTGTCAGTAGTACCATGGCCACTCTGAAGACTATGGGGAAAAGATCCCTCCTTGCCTCTTTGAGCTTCTGAAAGTGGGTCCCAGAATTCCTTGGCCTTTGGCTGAATCGCTCTAGTCTCTGCCTTTGTCTTCACATGCCCTTATTCTCTGTCTGTGCTTTTTGCCTTTGTCTGTTATAAGGACGTGTATCATGGAATGTAGGGCCTAATCGGATAATCCAGGATGATGTTATTTTGATATTCCTACCTTAATTACATCTGCAATGACCCCTTTTTCAAAGAAAGTTATATTCAGAGGACATAAGGTGTAGGGCATGGTATACTTTTGTGGGCCACCAGTCCGCCCACTACAATTTCTTTATCTGGAGGAATTCACAATTTAACATGGGAAATTGACAGACAAACAGATACATGCTAGAATTATACATATCCTTTGACAGAAGTCTGTACAGGGCATAGTGGGGACACAAAGGAATAAAACACATACCATATGGAGGGAATTCAAGAAAGGTTGCAGTTAAAAAAAGATACTTCTTCAGCTAGTTCTTGAAACCAAAGAATGAAAATATAGGAGAAAGAAATTGTTCAGGCTTCCTAAGCAGAAGTATTGTGCTGTATTTTATTGCCTGCAGATGTGTTTGGTTTGGCCCATACAATATTTGCCTACACAATGTTTAAAAATTAATCGAACTAGTTGTCAACATTTAAATCCTGAAACATTTTACACAATAATCTGGATTTCCTGCTTCTTTTTAAAAAGTGGAAGACCTAGCATTATAGGGCTTATATTAATGTTTGACGAAAATCAGCTGGAGCTGAGTAGACGTACTCCCTTTGGATGAACCTGCACTTTCCATTTTTAAAATATACATAAATCTCCCTCTCATTTATGACATAATTAGGCCAAGTGTCAAGTGGCATTTGTTGTTGTTGCTGCTGTCATACTCGTGATGTTTCCTGCATGATAGAGTTAGGCGTAAAGACAAACTAACTTTATGTCTCTATGACAAAAAGCTGAGTAAATGATAGAGAGGACTTTGTTATTTAAAAAATGTGAGAGTGCATAGTAGTATACAGAAGGACATAACACTTTTTTATCTTTCATATGTAAAGTGTGGGCTGAAAATAGAAAATGTTATCCTTGCTCACTTGATTCACTTGATTTATTCATGTTCCCTGTGCATTTTGCTTCTGTGGGCATTTGAATTGCAACCCCTTCCCTTACAACTTAGAGCTGGGAGGGTTTATTGGTAAGCAGAGGATTTCTAATATACGAAGTGTGACCTATTGTAGTCCTCACTGTGATGTCTTATTAAACTTGAAACTTATGTATAGAAGAAACTGGTCCTGTTGACTAGGGGCCAGGATATTTTCTGGGCACTGGCTATTTCAGTTCCTTCAAAGGCCTGTCCTGCTAACCAAAAAGAACTCATTTGATATCCATATCACTCTACATGTGGCCCCAAATCCCATAATCTTCTTGCATAGCACCATAACTAATGGCAACACAAAATCATGTATTGCTGTAGGCCAAAGAATATCTTTGCATGACTGTAGATTTGGAGACCTTTGGACATGCATGTTTTCAGATAACAAATGTCCATCTAAATCTGATAATTGGCTTATTAGGCAATTTATTTTTTATTACATAGTAGAAATTGGTAAGCTACGTTAAGATCTTTAGTTAGGATTTGAGATTATGATAGTAACTAATAGAATTTTTCTAAATTGGAATTAGAAGATGACAGAGATTCAGGACTTGCCATTTGGCAAACTTCAAAGTCATTGTTTGGTGAGTAATAGTACACAGTCATCTTGTTTAACACAGAAAGGATATCTGTCGCTCCAGAATATAACAATTGTTCTGAAACAGAAGGCCCAGAATTGGTCTCTGAGACTTAATAAAGACATCAAAGATAGCAAATAATTTTTATATCTTAGGGCCAAAGTATCCAATCTAAGTAATTAAAACAAGTTCTGGTGAGCTCTGGAATAAAGGCAGAAGTGGTGGCAGAATAGAATTTAGATTTTCCAAATTCTCCACATAAAACAAACGGGATAAACTAGATAGAACAACTGAAACCTTTGGAAATGTTTGTTAAAAAAACAACAAAACAAAACTTTGCAGTAAGCAGGTGCAAAACCAAAACCAAAACGAACAACAACAAAAAGACCAACAGTCACAAAACTTTTATGTAATCACTAGAAACCATGGGAGGGTATTTGACAACAGTTGAATTTTAGGAGGTCTTAGTTCACACAAGGGGTTGTTGTCAGGGATTTTAGGGGCTGAAGTTGTCTGTCCCCTATGAATTCTAGAAATGAAATAGCTGGGGAGCTTTTTTAATACACTTCCTAACTAACACTGGAAAATACTGCTGTAAGTGGAAGAAAAATTGAGAAAAATAAAATAAAGAGAGGTGAAGAATAGATATGGTTACAATACAAGTGGTAGTGGAAAACAAAGCTGGGGAATCTCAGTAAATCAAGACATTATAGTTTAGATTACACCAGACCAAAAAGAAAAAAAAAAAAGGAAAAAGAAAAAAACAGAAAAGGAAAAATATTAGAAATATATAACTTTAGAAAAATATAACTTCTTCCACAAGTTAAAAAACTAAATTTTTATAAAAATAAGCAACAGAAATTTATGAAGTCAAAATCTCATGCAATGTTATTACAAAATGTTAAAAGAGTAAAGAACAAAATAACATCTCTGGAAATCATGAAAGCACACTACATAGACAATCACAAAATCAAAACTTTAATACACAGTATCAAAGCAAGCTAGACGACATTAGAAAATCACAACAGAATGAAACAATATATATCATAATTTTTGAAAACTAATAAAATACTTGAAAATAGAAAAGAATTAAAAATAAAACATTTTCAGAATTAAACACAAAACAAGAATAAAATTAAGAACTAACAAACAGGGAATAATGATTCAAAAGAAATAAAAGCTGAAAAGCATGAAACTTTATAACAAAATAAAAAAAGACATAAAAGGTTTCAAGAGAGAAAGAATATTAAAAATAGGTAAAGAAGATCCAACTTACAAATAATAGAAGTCCCTGAAGAATAAAAACAAAGCAAGAGAATAGAATAAATACTAAATACTACAATAAAGAAAACTTTCTTAAAAGGGAAGACAGAAAAAGAGAGAGAGAGAGACAGAGAGAGAGAGAGAGAATACATATCAAAAACATGCGTTATGTATCAACTCAGGACAATGAACACCAAAACATATTCTAGTAAAGTTATGTTAAAGAAAAATAAATCATTTGAACAATGAGCCAAAAATAGCATACAATATATATAGAGAGAGACTTTTATCTGACATCTTGACAGCAGCACTTTATCCCAGAAGATAATGGAGTAAATTGTTTAGGAAAAGGAAAAAGAATGTGAACCAAAGAGTTTATATTTAGAAAAGCTGAATGAAGAACATAAATAAACTGTGGTCAGCATGCAATAATCCAGGGAAAGCCTAAATTATTCTGAAATCTACTAGTGAATGATGTCAGACAACCAAAATGACTAGAAAGACATGTAATGTACATTAAGACTAGTAAAGATAATTAAATATGTAAGTTTTTATAGAACTGACATTGAGGATTAAAGGAAGATATTAAATTATATAATCACTATGTGATCTGACAATATGGATACAGACAAACTCAAAAAGGGAGACTGCAGATACCATGTGTGAAAAATATTTGTTTTTAGTAATCTCAAATGAGTAATTTTTTTATTCTTTATACTTTTGAGGACCTGGATTCTCAGTCTGGAATCACAGAGACAAAAATGTAACAGAGAATAAATTAAAATATGGTAAAAACACCATATTTCTGAATTTAAATTGGAAATTATATATGAACTCAGTGTATATCATCTGTCTATAAACAATAAATAACTCAATATCAGTGAGTATCTCTACCTCTCAGATTTTGGTTGTGAAATATTATCCATTATTAGTAATTTTGACACTTTTGCAGAAAATATTACTGATTTCAAGTCTGAAGAAAAAAATGCACACTAGAAGTGGAACATCTCTATACATCTCCAGTGAAAGACTACTAGTGTCATATTAATAAACTCAGAGGCAAACATGAAGATCTCACCATTGACTACAAATAGGAAATACTGAGCTCCAATAAGGATAACAATGTCAGTGGATTGAAACTCATCAAATATATTTAAACTTATGAGTTTACAATAACATTAAAAAAACTAATTGATGATTTTGAAAGATGATGAGGAACCAACTTATTATCTTGAAAACTGGATATGTAATAGAAGTCAAGCGTTTATCTTTCTTTTCTGTATAATCTACAAAACTGAGTAACCAAATAGTGTGTGAATAAAATGACTACCTTATAAAATTATCTGTGTTAAAATAAAAACCAAATTACAAAATTTAAATCTAGACATTACATATCAATGGCTGCTAACAACACAAAAGAGAAAACATACTACATTAAAAGAACAAAGCTATTTAAAAATTTATTAGATAGAACTGGAGTCTGATCAAGACTCTACCAGCCCATTTACACTAAATACAGAGTTCAGAAGAACATGGTGGAACACAGCACAGTATAAATCAACAAAATCCAGATTGTAAGGAACTCTGAGGGTCAATTGTTCTGGGTCTTTGAGAGATAAATTGTTGAGAGAGAGAGAGAGAGAGAGAGAGAGAGAGAGGTAGGGAAACTAGAACTTTAAAGACAAGACATTATCAAGTTGAAAGAAAATGTGCTGATCATGTTCTGCCTAAGTTTGAAAGAATGGTCTGGAATTTCTACCTTCAAGTCACATGACATCTAGACTGTTACTAATCACAGTTTGACTTTATTTTAAGCAATTCAATAAACATGCAACTTTCTGGAATTATAAGGTAATTTTCCACCTGCAATAGTTGTTTATAAAACATATTAAGAATTTTTCAGATAAAAAGAAAGAATGTTGGTTTTAACTCAATAAAAATTCTCAAAAGAATTGTTCAGATAAGAAGAAAGAATGTTGGTTTAAACTCAGTTTTGCCCCCTTTCCCTACTCAGTGCTTTCAAATATGCCATTTTCTATATCTGAAATTGTATCTGATAGTTCGTCATCCTTCATTTCTGAGTCTAACATGTCAAATTCTGAGACATGATTCTTTGTGATCACTCTTTAAACTTGCTTCTGTTCCTTAGGAAAACAAATTCTTGTTTTATTCACTCTGACCATGTTGTGCAGAGTTGCCCATGTGAGAAGTGGTGCCCATATCTCAATCAGTAGCAATTTTGGGGATCTCACTGGACACCGCCCCTCATTTTCTCTATCCATGGCAACTGAGTATCTGTTAAGTGTCTCTCACGGGCTCTGGAAAATGTTTTTAGTATTTCCCACCACATGCACAGAATCTCAAAAAGCAAATTTATTATATGCTGTATAGCTTATAACTATACTTTCTAATATATATCCTCAAATTTTGTGATCATTTTTAGTCATCTTTTTTTTAAAACGTGGCAACATGCGTGCCAAAAATTTTGCATATATATGTATACACTGTATTCTTTATATATTTATTGCCTAGTGTCCCCACATACTAGACATGATGATTCATAAAAGCATCGAATGTATATCTATATATTTTTTCATCACTAATCCCAGTGCCTAGCATTATATATGAAAAAGAAAAATAAGCCTGTTGATATCTATTAAGTAAATGCCCAAGTGCCTAAACAAATTTTACTTAATATGTTTCTTTATGTGCATTATCCAATGTAAATACATGATTCCAAATGTGATCTAACTATTGCAGAGTATAGAGATTCTACATGTTCCCTTAATCTGCATGTCCTCCAACCAATCAACCTTTATTATTGATATTTTTAATACAGTACAATTTGATTGTCATTTATCTTTGTTAAATTTTCTTTTCCATTTTCTAATTCAGGAGTCCAATCTGTTGAGATCATTTTGAATATTCTAAAATGTGAACTATCTTTCCCAGATTTATAGAAACAACAAAGTTGTCTTCATACAAGGCATTGATGAAAATATTGCACCGTGAAGCCCACTGCAGACCACTGAGGGCCCCTATGCCCTTTTCTCAGATAGGCGTAGGTCTCAAAATCAACTGCATTGATAACATTCTTCCTCAGTATTGTAATCCAACTCTACGTTATTCTTTCTGTTTCCAAAGGCAGCTTGAGGAAATTTCCTAAATGATGGATGAAGACAAAGTGAGATTGAAACTTAAAGAAGAAATGAGAAAGGGAGAACTGTTGATTAAATAATCTATTAATGTGATTAAGATGAAAATGAGGATCAGCTGGCATGGTTTATTTTTAATAAAAGTATTTTCAATTCCTGTGATACCACCTTTATTTCTGAGGCCTAAAATATTATTCAGTTAGCATTCCTTTCCCAGACATTTGTGGAACTCATTCCTTGTTTCCCTATTTTAGTTTTTAAAATATATACTTTTTTTTATTTTGGAAATTTGAGAAAATATTTGCATAAACACCAGCCTTTAGCAACCCTCAAACATTTTATAATATTCTGCTTGATGCATTTTAATAGGCATTATAGTAAAATTGGTAATAGTAAAACTTATATGTAAAGTTTATAATAAATATTTACCAGTTATTGATTTTGTCAGAGTGTTGGAAATCTGGTCATAATCTAATAGATATTACAAATACGTGCATTTATTATGAAAAATATTTGGAAAGTGTACCTATTGCAGCATATGATGTAGATTTAGTTTTTACATCTAATTTATTTTGTGTCTCAAACACTGATTTTAAAAAATCTTATTGAATTAGCAAAATAGTCAATTTGTGGAAGACTGGTGGGTAGACTAGACATTCTAAGAAAAAAAAATTGTTGATATTGTCTCTAGAATACTTACAGAAAAGTAAGTTGGTTGCAAACATCAGAAACTTTACTCATCAATTCTGTTGGCTCAGACTTTGGAATCTGACTTCACTTCTAACCATTGCTACCACCAGTTACTAGACATGTAAACTCTGACTTGTTTCTTTAACTTGCCAGACTTTCTCCTACTTGTGTTATGAGATAACAATCCTTTGCATAATATGTTTTTGAAAAATGAAAGTAAGGTGGTAGACTGAAGGCATTCTTCATAGTGCATAACACCTAAAAATATCTCAATAAATGTTGTTTACTTTTCATAATGACTTCCATAATGAATGAGACTGTAACTGCTCATTAATGTGCATTTGTGCAATTCATCTATTAATACATTATAAATGAGCTAGAATAGAACATAAAACCATAACGTGCATTTTTCTGTGTGCATATATTTATATTCTCCTTATTTTGGATCACCAGGCCTAATGTGATCCGGATTTGACAGAGGAAAGAGAAAAATTCGGCTGGGTGAAGCCTTAAAATCTTCATAACAGTAGGGGGTTGTTTTTGGAGTAAGATTTTTTTTAGCCAGAAAACAACAATTCTGAAGAAGCAATGGTATATATTGTGAGATTTTGCCTCAAAGACACCAAGCAATTCAGTTCCCTGATCAAAAACAGTTTTTATTTCTTTACCACAAAATCCAGAACAGTCTGTAACACGCTTTTGGGAAAAGAAAAGACACCAAGGTTCAAATGAGGAAAATATATGGAAATATGATAAATGAAAGACATGAATCAATTTTCCTTTATCTACATTTTATAATAAAGAGGTTTAAATCATTGGGATTTTTCTATCAGGCTTAGAAATATTATCATTAAAAATAAACATATGGTGGCCATATTAAAAATGAGAACAACTAGTTTCTTTCTTCTTAAGAAAATGCATCATCAGGCTTGATGTTGCCTCTGACCTCTCATATATGGAATGAAAAGGAAAACCCATGAAAGAAACTAAACTTGGGCTTATTGTGTTTTGAAATTACTATTCTCTTTAGAAAAAAACAACAAGAAAAATGTCGCGTTCCCCTTATTAGCAAAATAGAAGGCCTTTAAGAGTTTTCTGAGAAACTTCTGTAAGTCTGCCCAATAATACTCTGAAGAATACTTGCAAACTATTCTCACTTGAGAGGTTATCCTGGCAAATATCATTTTTCTTGTTCAAAATAAGGAGTTTTCATTCTTGGCTACTTCACCTCTTATGTCCTTGTGGAGAAATTACTTAATCTCTCTAAGCCTCAATGTCATCATCTGTAGTAAGGTGACAACAGTTTTAAAGATGAAACATGATAAGGAGTATAAGGTACTTAGCACAGTGCTGGGTACATGTAGGGTTGATAATAATAATAATACCGGGTGGGTGTGATGGCTCACGCCTATAATCCCAGCACTTTGGGAGGCCGAGGCGGGCACATCACCGAGGCCAGGAATTTATGACCAGCCTGGCTAACATGGTGAAACCCTGTCTCTACTAAAAATACAGAAAATTAGCCAGGCGTGGTGGCGCATGCCTGTAATCCCAGCTACTCCGGAGGCTGAGGCAGGAGAACCGCTTGAACCTGGGAGGCAGAGGTTCCAGTGAGCTGAGATTGCACCATTGCACTCCAGCTTGGGCGACAAGAGCAAAACTCTGTCTCAAAAATAATAATAATAATATTACTTATTAATATGTTATAATTAATTATACTTTACTAGTATTAACTATATAATATATACTTATAGTATAACTATAATAAGTATGATATAGTACTATTATTATTATCATTGTTTTTGTTATTTGAAGTCAAACTGCTTAGTTCTAAATCACTGCAACTCTGCACTTTATTAGTTATGGCATCTAGAACAAGTGAGAATCATTTTGTGACTTAGATCTTCAACTGTAAAATCGGAATAACAGTAGTACTTATCTTTCAAAACTGTTAAGCATTTAATGAGCTAGAGTATGAAAAATATTCACATATAAAAACTTGCACACAGACACAGTCAGCTACATAAGAGTCAGTGTTATTTCTTTCTTTCTCTTTCTTTCTTTTTCTTTGTCTTCCTTCCTTCCTTCCCCTCCCTCCCTTTCTTCTTTCCTTCCTTCCTTCCCTCTTTCCTTCCTTCCTTCCTTCCTTCCTTCCTTCCTCCCTTCCTCCCTTCCTCCCTTCCTCCCTTCCTCCCTTCCTCCCTTCCTCCCTTCCTCTCTTTCTCTTCGAGACAGGATCTCACTCTGCTGTTGTCCAGGCTGGAGTGCAGTAGTCCTATCATAGGTCACTGTAGCCTCAACCTCCCAGGCTCAAGTGGTACTCCTGCCTCAGCCTCCTGAGTAGCTGGGACTACAGGAAAGTGCCACCATGCCTCACTAATTTTTGTATTTTTTTGGAGAAATGGGGGTGATATCCCTATGTAGCCCAGGCTGGTCTCAAACTCCTGGACTCAAGTGATCCATTCACCTTGTCCTCCCAAATTGCTGGGATTACAGGTGTGAGCCACCACAGCCTATCTTCTGCTCACTAAAGGTAATTACTATTTGTTTTCCATCTTTCCCTATCAAATTGGAGTCTGTGGAAGTGCAAAAGAAAGCACTAGTGGATGAAAAAATTGAACATATTATCTTCTACCTACATATAAGTGAGTAGTTAAGTTTTTTCTCTTAAAGAGAAAGCTTTTTCCTGCATCCAGGGCTTTGCCATAATTTCCTGTTTGTCTAGTGGTTATATAGTACTCGTCTCTTGGCTCCTTGTACTCAACCTTCAGGTCTATCTTATTTTATTTTATTTTGAGACAGAGCCTTGTTCTGTTGCCCATGCTAGAGTTCAATGGCATGGTTTTGGCTCACTGTAACCTCCGCCTTCCAGGTTCAAGCAATTCTCTTGCATCACCCTCCCGAGTAGTTGGGATTACAGGCATATGCCACCACGCCTGTCTAATTTTTGTATTTTTAGTAAAGATGGGGTTTCCCAATGTTGGCCATGCTGGTCTTGACCTCCTGACCTCAAGTGATCCTCCCACCTTGGCCTTTGAAAGTGCTGGGATTACAGGCGTGAGCCACTGCCCTGGGCCAAGGTCTCCATTTAAACAACTACACTAGAAAGGCTTTCCTGAACCTCCTCTAAGAGTGTATGTACTCCAGTGATATACTGTATTTTATTCCCCATATTCACCACCACATTGACTTACAATTGCCTGTGCAATTACTACCTTTCCTTGCAAAACAATAACTTCCTTGATGGCAGGGCCTGTATTTATTTTTTTCTCATTATATCCTCAGCAAAATAATCAATTGCTCAATATGGCAAAATATATTGTCTTGGTATTTATTAGTTTAATTAACAAGCAGATGAATCGGCACAGACCAGCATGCAACATTTGCATGGCTTGGGGCCAAAGTGTAAATTGAAGCCCAAATTAATTGATGTTCAAACATTTAAAAGTTATATGCCACTTTGACAAATTTTTTCTGTTTAAATTTAAGGGGTAAATTGCAATTTTGTTAAATGGATAAAGTGCATATTGGTGAAGTCTGGGCTTTCAGTGTATCCGTTACCCAAATAATGTACATTGTACTTATTAAGTAATTTCTCATCATCCAACCCTGTGACCCCAACACTCTTCTGAGTCTTCTATCATTACACATTCTACGTCTATGTATACACATTATTTTGCTTCCATTGTACCTGAAAACATGCAGTATTTCTGTTTCTGCTTCTGAGTTGTTTCACTTAAGATAATGACCTCCAATTCCATCCGTGTTTCGACAAAAGACATGATTATATTCATTTTATGACTAATTTGTATTCCATTGTGTATATATATCAAATTTTCTTTATTCAATCATCTGTTGGTGGACAGTTAGGTTGCTTCCAAATCTTTGCTACTGTGAATAGTGCTACAATAAACATATGAGTGAAGGTATCTTTTTGATATGATGATTTATTTTTCTTTGTGTAGATACCCAGTAGTGGAATTGTTAGATTGAATGGTTAAGTAATTCCATACTGTTTTCCATAAAGATTATACTTACATCCCCACAAACAGTGGGAAATGTAAATCACCATACTTTTTTTCATAAGGATTATGCTAATTTACATTCAGACAAACACTGAATAAGTATTCCCTTTTCCCTGCATCCTTACCAATACCTCTTATTTTTGTCTTTTTAATAATAGCCATTCTGACGGCTATAAGATGATAGCTCATTGTGGTTTTAATTTGCATTTGTCTGATGATTAGTGATGACAAACATTTTTCCATATGCTTATTGGCCAATTTTTCTCTTTTGAAAAATGTTTATTCATGTCTTTGCCCACTTTTTAAGGGTTTTTTCTTTTTGTTTGTTTGTTTGTTTTGTTGTTGTTGAGTTGTTTTACTTCCTTGTGTATTTCTGATATTAGTACCCTGTCAGATGCACAGTTGCAAATATTTCTCCCATTTTGCAAGTTGTCTGTTCACTTTGTTGATTATTTCTTTTGCTGTGCAGAAGTATTTTAGTTTAATTGAGTCCAACTTGTCTATTTTTGGTTTTGTGATGTGTGGTTTTGATGTCTTAGCCATAAATTATTTGCCTAGACTGATGTCCAGAAGAGTTTTTCTAGTTTTTTTCCTAGGATTTCATAGTGTCAGATCTTTCATCTAAGTCTTTAATTCACCTTAAGTTGATATGTTTTTTTAATATGATGAAAGGTAGGCGATCCACTTGTACTCTTCTGCAGATGGCAAGCCTATTTTCCCAGTACCGTTTATTGAAAAGATTGTACTTTGCTTAACCTATGTTCTTGTCGACTTGTCCAAGATCTGTTTGCTAAAGATACGTAGCTTTAAGTGTGGGTTCTCTCTTCTGTTCTATTGATCTATATCTATTTTTATTCTGTTACCATGTTGTGTTGGTTACTATAGCCTTGTAGCATAATTTGAGGTCAAGTAATGTGATGACTCTGGGTTTCTTCTTTGTGCCTAGGATTGCTTTGACTATTCAACTTCCTTTTTTAATTGCATATGACTTTTAGGGATTTTTTTTTTCCTAATTCTGTGAAAAATGATGTTGGTAATCTGATAGGATTTGCATTGTATCTGTAGATTGTTTGGACACTATGATCAATTATTGTCATCCATGGCCATGAGACGTTTTTCAATTTATTTGTTTCATCTACAGTTTCTTTCTTCAGCGTTTTGTAGTTTTCCATATAGAGATCACTTTTTGGTTAAATATATTTTCACTTTTTTGGTTAAATATATTCCTGGGTATTTTAATTCTTTACAGGCTTTGCAAATGGAATTGCATTCTTTATTTGTTTTTTTAATTATTTATTTGATTCTCAGATCATTATTTGGTATATAGAAATGCAACTGATTCTTGTATATTGATTTTGTATTCCAAAACTATACTGAACTGGTTTATCAAATCTGAGTTTTTTTGGTGGAGTCTTTAGAGTTTTTCTAAATATAACATGTTATCAGTGAGAGAGATAATTTGCCTTCCTGTCTTCCAATTTGATTGCCTCTTATTTTTTTTTTTCTTTTGCCTGATTGCTGTGCCTATCATTTCATGTACTATGTTGAAGTGTGAAAGTGGACATCCTTGCCTTGTTACAGTTCTTACAAGGAATATTTTCAACTTTATCCCATTCAGTATAATGTTGGCAATGGGTTTGTTGTGTATGGTCTTTATCAGGTTGAGATACTTTCCTTCCATGACTAGTTTGTTGAGGATTTTTATCACGAAAGGAAGCTAAATTTTATCAAATGTTGCTTCTGCATTTATTAAGATGATCATATAATTTTTGTGTTTATGTGATGAATCACATATATTGATTTGTATGTATTAACGATTCTTGCATCCCTGGTATAAAATTCACTTGATCATGGTGTGTTATCTTTTTGATGTACTGTTGGATTTTATTTGCTAGTATTTTGTTGAAGTTTTTGCATGTGTTTATTGGGGATATTGGTGTGTAGTTTTATTTTTTGAGTCTTTTTCTGGTTTTCATATCAGAGCGATACTGGCTTTGTGGAAGGAGTTAAGGAGAATTATCTCCTTATTTTGTGGGGAACAGTTTCAGGAGGATTTGTATAAGTTCGTCATTGTGAGTTTAGTAGAATTTGGCTGTGAATTCATCTTGTTTTAAGTGTTTTCCAGTAGCAGATTTATTTTTATAACTCATTCAATCACACTACTGATTATTGGTAATATCTATTCTCTTATTTCAATATGCTTAATGTTATGGTTTTACATAAGTAAAATTTAGAAAAATGTTTAAAATGAATAGATTAAAATATTGCAAGTGTCTGGGAGTTCTACTGATAGTCTGGAGATATTTGGAAGAGTAATTTTTAAAAGAGTGAAAATACGTGATATGGTTTGGCTGTGTCCCCACCCAAATCTCATCTTTAATTCTCACATGGTGTGGGAGGGACCCCTTGGGAGGTAATTGAATTATGTGGGCTTGTCTTTCTCCTGCTGTTCTCATGATAGTGAATAAGTCTCATGAGATCTGATTGCTTTAAAAAGCAGAGTTTTTTCCACAAGCTCTCTTTACCTGCTGCCATCCATGTAAGACGTGATTTGCTCCTCCTTGACTTCCACCATGATTGTGAGGCTTCCCCAGCCACTTGGAACTGTAAATCAATTAAATCTCTTTCTTTTTTAAATTGCCAGTCTCAGATATGTCTTTATCACCAGTGTGAAAATGAACTAAATAAATATATATGTAGATAACAGATCATAATTTTTTCTTACAAAATTATGTACTAAAATTAAGATATTCATATGTTTATTCAAATAATGATAATCAAATGAATCAAAATAAAATATAGTAGTATTAAAACTATTCACAATCTGAATATACATTCACAAAATATGGAGCAGCTTAAAAATAAAAAAATAAGATTTCATGTTTTTCAAAACAGTTTTCTTCTCAAATATTAAATAACTTTAAAAACTGAAAACTAAGTACAAAAAAAAAATAGTAATCTTTAAATTGAATAAAACAAGGCTGACATTTCATTTACATTCTAATTTGAAATAATTCACATTATAGTATTTTATACATTACACCTAATGTAGATGTAATATGGTGAATACTAATATTATATTATGTATTATATATGTATACATTTTAATGCATGAACCACACATTAGAACAGTAGAACTATATAAGAAATTGGACATATTTTGATACCTAAGAATATATTGTATCCATGCTATCTCATATAAAGAAACTGACAATTTGGCCAAGTTATCTTTGCTTTTGTTTATGCACTGCACTATCAAATTCTTTATCAACTCCAAAGTAGCCTTCATCTCCAACATGAGAAGCAGAACAATCGCAAACATTTACAGAACTCAGATGCACTTGTCTTTTGTTTCAAGGACATAGGCACAGAGAAGTGGAAAAGTATTTCTCTGAGGCCTGAACACTATCAGTTATGAGATCACATATTTAAGGTTTCTGGGTTGTGCTGCAATGCTAATGAACACTGTACCTCAAGTCACAGAGGCATCCATGAATTGTTTAAAACATTTATTCACTTTTTTCTTTTGTTATGTGTGAAGTCTTCTAAAGCAAGGAACTGAGGGAAAAGACTCTTCTTACTTTCATGATACTAAATCTACATCATTATGTATATTGTAAGTCTTTATGAATTGCCTGAATGCTTAATTCTAAACAAAAGTGGGCCTATTGAAGGCAGAGACTGAAAATTTTCATTTTTATTAAGTAACAAGTGCAGTGCCAGCTGCAAGAACTCATTTAATGCAAATGCCTTAAAAATGAATGAATAACTGAATGAATAGGTTAATATTATTGTGGTAAGTACCTTTCAACTTCCATAGAGGCTTAAAAAACTTTCTTCTAGGACTTTAAATCTTTAAAGCATCATATCTTTCCTATTTAGTTCCCAGTTGTTATCATTTACATCATTGACATTCAAAAGTAAAAATGTGATTTTTATCCATCTTCACTCATTAATAACAAGAAAAAAATATTTTCTTGGTTTGGGCTAGTGTATCATTTACATTCTATTTCCATCCATAAATATTAAGACACTCACCTTGATCTAACTACATATAATTTTATTGCTTAAAATCTGTTTATTATTTTACAGAAAATTTTTTTTTTATGTTTACAATTCAAACATATACTGCAAGACTACTAGATGGCTTTCAATTTTAATTTATTTTAAAATGCAGGTTGGAACTACTGCAATGTCTATCTCAATGACATTTTGAAATTTTTTTGAAAAAGATCATTTTCTATGCATATATATATGAAATGCACACATACACAAGTCCCTATGATGAAGAAGTAGCAAGAATATGCATAATGGAAAACTTTTTTGGGTATGGCTGTCCATGTCCTGTATTATCAACAAAGCTTCTCAAGAGAATTAAATGAAACCAGACACTTTTTGTCGCAGTTTAGAAAAGTTTTCTTCTTAAATATTCAAAGAAAGTAGTTGTCAAAGGTCCTCTTGCAAGTTCACCTAATGTATTGTTTCCACATGTGTGAAACTTATAGCTCACTGTTAACTTGGAGACAAGTAGGTATCCAGGTGCCAAAACTTTCACTAAAAGGATGTTTAATTAATTTTACTGTGGTGATGTTTGGGAAACATTTTTATTCAAGAAATTATAAAAGGTCACTTGATGTAAACTTGTAGTTTAACATTAGTGAGTCTTTCCCTAAATAAAATATAGATATTTCATGTCTGTGCTTGTGATGAAATTTTAGGGCAAATTCTTTATCTTCATTTCTCAGTAAAATTTACAGATTTCTGCATCTTTCAGTTTGGTCACAGGCAAAAAAATAAATAAATAAAAACCAAAACCTAGGTGAATACACAGTATAAAATCCAGTACATGTTTATGTGTTGCTTACTCAGTGAAAAAATTTTTTACTGTTTAGCTCAACTGTATTAGTCAGCATTCTCTAGAGGGACAGAATGAATAGAATGGATGTATAGATGAAGGGGAGTTTATTAAGATAATTGACTTATGCTATTACAAGATGAAGTCCCACATAGGCTGCCTGCAAGCTGAGAAGCCAGGAAGCCAGTCCGAGTCCCACAATCCCAAAAGAAGGGAAGCCAATAGTGCAATCTTTAGTCTGTGGCCAAATGCCCAAGAGCCCCTGGCAAATTACTAGTTTAAGTTCAAGAGTCCAAAGCTGAAGAACTTGGAGTCTGATGTTCAACGGCAGGAAGCATCCAGTACAGGAGAAAGGTGGAGACCAGAAGACTTAGCCAATCTAGTCTTTCCATGTTCTTCTGCATGCTTTTATTCTGGCCATGCTGGCAGCTGGTTGGATTGTGCCCACCCAGACTGAGGTGAGTTTGCCCTTCCCAGGCCACTGATTCAAGTGCTAGTCTTCTTTGGCAACACCCCACAGACACACCCAGGAATAACACTTTGCATCCTTCAATCTAATCAAGTTGACACTTAATATGAACCATCACAAGTCTATCCTGTGCAACTTGAACCCATACACATCTCCTCACAAAATGGTTTTTTTCCTTTCTTTTCTTTCTTATTTAAATCTTGCTTTATTTCAAAGTCCATGCTACAAATATGTTTACATTTTCACAGTTACCTTATGATACAAACTGCTTCCTTTTTTTAATATCAAAAAAATGGTCCACTGAAGAAAGAAACAATTAACTCTTTAATTCCTTAAGATAAATATGCAGATATTAAATAGCTCGAGCAGACTTCTAATTCAATACCAAAATTCCTTCCAAAAACCAAGTGGTTGCCCACTTATGTCCAGTAGCATTATAACTATCTTGAGCCAATAATGTAAAATTACCCTGATAATTTTATGGGCAAAAATTACTCAAGACATCTTACTTTCCATTTATTACTAAAGTAATTAACCACAGATACAGATGCTCCTCAACAGTGGGGCTGCATCCTGTTAAACCTATCATAAGTTGAAACTATCAAGTTGAAATGCATTTAGTACCCTGTTTTAAGTTGAACCAGTGTAAGTCAGGGGCCATCGTACTTCATATTCATGAAGCAACTACAGTGGGATATTTTTCAACTTATGAAATAGCATAGGCTTATTGAGACACTGTCTTAATTTACTGGCTGTCATGTAATTAAGTCATAAATGGTCAAACACATCAAATTTTAGAAAAGCATATGATATTTAAATTCTCATCACTATAATTCAGAATGACTGGTTTACAAAAATATGTTCCTAGTATTTGGGTAATAACTCCTGATTGTCTAAACTGGCAAACTAAGTGGAATGCCTTAAAGAATCGATCCAAGAATAGTTGTCAGGCTTTTCCAGTGTAGGTAAATCAAAGGCCCATGAAGGTATGCTGAGCCTTGATAGCATAACCTAGTTTAGGACTTTGCCTCAACTAACATACTTTGTACTTTGCTGGCAGCAAGTTGGAACTAAGGGGAAGTTACGTGACATTTTTCTCCATAGTCTGCTACTTACAAAATTGTCAAATTTTTGTAATCTAGAAGCAGTTACAGAGATATGTTATTAGACCTTGTAAATGACTTAACTACATAAAGTAGAAACCAGTTTCATGATCTAGTTTAAGGAGTATGTATTTTATACAACTCATAATCCCTTTCAAATAAAAAAAAAATCAGTGATACACTGAATCAACTTGAAGAATCTTCAGTATAAAGTTCAACAAAGTCCTTTAGATGCAATTTCTTTTGGATTTACTGCGACACTTTTTGTTACATTGTATGTCTTGTAAATTCTATTAAGTCTATCTGAAATCTCAAAGATATTATTTCAAAGAGAAATTATTATGAGCTGTGCATTTTTTGTTTGTTCATATATATAAAATGCAATGATGGACACATTTTTAAGATCAAGGGCTGCATCAATCTCATCCATGAAGTAAAGAGGAGTGGGCTTGTAGTGGTGAAGAGCATATACCAAAGCCAATGAACTAAGTGTTTTCTCTCCTCCCAAAATGTTGAAGATCTTTTTCCAACTTTTCATAGGTGGTCAAACACTGAACATGATTCCTTCAGAGAAAGGATTCAAGCTGTCTACAAGCTACAGTTCAGCATCCTCTCCAAAAGTAAGCATTTGGTAATTTTCTTTTAATTTATTTATTATTCTATAAAAACCTGCCATCAATTCATTAAGCCCTTGTTTCCAAAGATTTTCATATGCCTGTCTAAAATTATCTGTTTCATGAGTAATTTTGTTCAATTCTGCTACCCGTTGCAAATACAATTCTTCTTTCTTTTTATACTCTGCAATGGCACCAAGGTTTGGTTTCATTTCATGACACCAGGCTTCCAAAAGTGCAATTTGATTTGTTATAGAATCTGGATTTTTGATTGCTTCAAGATCCTCTGGGCTTAGAACAGAAATCTCTTCAACAGAATTATCTTCTATAGGATGCAATGCTTTTTGGGTTTTTCTTTTCTAATGTATTGTCAGGCTGAAAAACTTCTGACAATTAGGACTTTATGCTCTGCTTCCCTTTTAAACATAAGATCCAATTCCCAACCATATTGTTGTGAATACGCAAAACTGAATGCTTTTAACAGCACCCATGTCATATCTTGAATGCTTTGCTGCTTAAAATTTTCTTCCACTAGATCCCCTAAATCATCTCTCTCAAGGTTAAAGTTCCACAGATCTCTAGGGCAGGAGCAAAATGCTGCCAGTCTCTACTAAAGCATGAAAGAGTCACCTTTGCTCCAGTTCCCAACAAGTTCCTCATCTTCATCTGAGGCCACCTCAACATAGACTTCATTGTCCATGTCACTATCAGCATTTTGGTAACAACCATTCAAAAAGTCTCAAGGTAGTTCCAAAGTTTCCCACATTTTCCTGTCTTCTGAGACCTCAAAATTGTTCCAATCTCTGCCTGTTACCCAGTTCCAAAGTCATTTCCACATTTTCAATTATCTTTACAGCAGCACCCACTCATGGTTCCAATAATTGTATTAGTCAGTTCTCACACTGCTAATAAAGACATACCTGAGACTGGGTAGTTTACAAAGGAAACAATGTTTAATGGACTCGTAGTTCCACATGGCTGGGGGAGGCCTCACAATCATGGTGGAAGGCAACGGAAGAGCAAAGGCACATCTTACATGGTCGCAGGCAAGAGAGCATGTGCAGGAGAACTCCCCTTTATAAAACCATCAGATCTCATGAGACTTATTCACTGTCATGAGAACAGCATGGGAAGAACCCACACCCATGATTCAAATACATCCCACTGGGCCCCTCCCACAACATGTGGGGATTATTACAATTCAAGTTGAGATTTGATTGGTGACATAGAGCCACCTCGATATTTTGTATCTGAGGATACAAAAATTACAGATTTGTAATATACATACTTGTCATTGTAGTACCCACTTGTTGTAAAAAAAAATTGGTCTGTAGTTACAGCCAAAAGATGTCTTATGTGTTCTCATGTTTTTCTCTCTCTCTCTCTCTCTCTCTCTCCTTTATCTTGACAAATTTTCAGTGTTTAAGTATGTCCTGGGTGTTATTGTATATTTCAAATGGAATTTGAATAAGAAACAAGGCAAAGTTCGATATATAATGGATCTTATATTTGAAAGGCCAACGAGATGGGCTACTAAGTAAGAAAATTTGTAGATAGGATAAATAAAGATAATGACAGATGTTAGAAAGAAAACTCAAGAGAGTAGAGAATGGAAAGTCTCTTGAGAGATGTGATGATGTCAGGTGTGTAAACAGGAAGGGTTTCTTTCTGAAGTGACAGAAGGGATGTGCAACTCCCTGTCTAAAACCGACCATTCTGCCAGTTCTCCAAATCTCATCCAGTTTTCTTGGAAATCATCTTCTATTAATTTATTATTTCTCTGATTGGCACCTTCAACTCCTCCTCTGTACTGAACACCAATTTATTTTTGCTTTTAAGCCTCCTTTTTCCCTTTTTCTTGAAACATCAGCCATTCTAAATCGAATAATTCCTCCACCATCTCCAATTGTTTCTACGGCATTCTAAGTTGTAATTTTTCACCCCCTCTGGCTTTTAGTAGCATGGTGCCTACTACGAGCCTGGCCAATTATGTTTTATAGTCCTCTACTCATAGCTGATGGCTCAGAGATGGACAGATGAGCCTAATCTGATCAAATTCCTCTAAGATTACATATGTGCTGATGCTGTGGTGTGATATTTTCTTATTTCTATGGAATGTGAAACAATATCACTTGGAGCCCTGAATTCTCAGTCAGTCCCTTTCCTGAATATAGCTGATTTCTGAGTAAGTACCTAGTTTTAGATTTTCTTTAATTACTTTATATAAATCTTACAACCAAAAGAGTCCTGAGTATGTGTCTGCTGTACTGGTTTCTTCTTTGCATTATGTAGATATGCTTAATCCTCTCCTGTTAAAAGCAAAATAAATTACCTTTTCTGATACTATGTCCTTATCCAGATAATATTACTTTCTTTCTCTCTCTCTCTTATTCTCTCCCTCTCCATCTTTCTCTTCTTTTGCACTAAGTACTTAATAAAGTTATACACCCTTAATGTCTCTATTTCCTTACTTCACCATTTTATTTCTTATTTTAAATGAGTCATTTTTCAGTCTGACTTCTGTTCCCACCACAGAACTCTGAAGTTATTTATAACAAAATTATTACTAATGACCTTGTTGCAAAATTGAATGGACACTGCTCAGCTCTTCCTTCACTTGATGTGAAATTCAGAAATGTTCTGTGCCACTGTTGGTGAAGGAATCAGTCCTGACTAGGTTTTCCACTTACCTCTCTACTGACTCTCTCTCTTGGTTATTGTTCACCTTTATGTCTCTTATATATTTGGATTTTCCTGCGATGCTGTCTTTGGATCTCTTCTCCTGTGGTTCCTTTGCCCCAGACTGTCCCAAGCTTTCTCCAATTGCCACGTATTCTTCATGAAGACAAAATCAGCATTTCCTGCCACAAACCTGACTTTAAACATCCAGACACACATATACATTAGGTTTTTAAATACTTTCTATAGTTCAACAGGACCTTCAATGCTATAGGTGCAAAACTGAGCTCATCATTTCCTTTCCGTATCTCCATCCTGAGCTCACCATCTCACTAAAGAGCACTGTAGACCACCTGTGTTTCAAGCCAGACACTGGCATCTAAGAGGTGATTTAACTTACAGGGCTGCTGAGACTTAAATAACATAGAAATTACCTAACAGTTATCCTAGCCTAACATGCTCAACTAAGAGCATGAATGAAAAATATGTTCCAAAGGAATAAAGATAATATTACACATTTTAGTAAATAAGGCTTCTTACTGTTACTCTCAGTCTAAACATCCATTTTAAGAACAGACCTATTTTAAGAAATTGTGGAATAGGTAACATTCACCTTTCACTCAGATAAATAGGATCAAGGTCATGCCATCTTATTTATGTAGTCTTTCATTAAAAGAAAAGCTAAACATTACATGTTTTTACTCATAAGTGGGAGTTGAACAATGAGAAAACATGGACACAAGGAGGGGAACGCTACATAGCAGAGTCTGTCAGGGTGTGGGGGGCTAGGGGAGGGATAGCAGAGGGTGAAGGGATAGGGGAGGGATAGCATTAGGAGAAATACCTAATGTAGATGACTGAGTAATGGATGTAGCAAACCACCATGGCACGTGTATCCACCATTGCACGTGTATATCTGTGTAACAAACCTGCACATTCTGCACATGTACCTCAGAACTTCAAGTATAATAATAATAAAAAAAAACTCTACTTCCTCAGCACAAAACCCTTTCTACTTCCTAACACAGGCTGTAGTTGCCTGAAAAATCCCTGCCCATTCTTAAGCTTGCATGCCCAACATTGCCTTCTCAGAGAAGCCTCTGAACATTGATTCCTTCCCACTGAGGGCTCCCCCAGCTTCTGGTGCATTCCTCTGCAAGAACATTTATCATGTTGTATAGCTATTGTTTGTTTATGATTCAGTCTCCTCCTGAAGGCTTGGAACTTCTTGAATATGAGGGCTTTGTCTTAACTACCACTACATCTCTAAGTTAAAATTGATGAGAACTCTCTGTGAAACATGCACATTTTACATGGACCATAAAATCCTCCCTTCCTAATTACTAACTTGTGAGCTGTGAGATATTCCCAGAAAAGCAGAGTGACTACAGCACTCAAAGAAATGCCTCCCTTATGTTTCACAGACGTATAGTAAACCAACATTATTTTCCATGTACCTCCCCTATACAAGAGATGTATTTAAAATGGCATTTATTTAACAATTGGGTCTTCATTTTGAATACCCACTAAGCTGTACATGGGATTGTTCTGACCACCTTCTTAGATTTAGAGAGTTTGTTGTGAAGAACATTTGCTTATCTCAGCTGTCTTTGATTTACTCTGTAGCTTGACTTTCAAATGGAATCTTATGATTTGAGTTTATTTCATGACTAATGCTGTAAAATGCTGATTGCTTGAATTAAATCCTCTTTGCTCCTACATCCACTTACACGCAATCACTAACAAAAGAACAAAACAATGTCAGCTTTCCAAGATTCAAAACACTCTGTGCAGTGTTTCCAGGTAGGCTAAATAAGAAATGACGGAGAGTGGTAGTAGAAAGGTGCGTAATCTCAGCATGCATCCATGAAGGGTGATTTCTAGGTCTTGGTTCATATTTTTGAATGTCTTTTATAAAATTATCAAAATGTGTGATTCAAGAAATCCAGCCTTCCCTTACAGCTCCATGACCTTCAATACATTTTTTTAAAAAATCTCTGTGTTTCCTATAGCAAGCAAAAAAGTTACCATAAATTTAGTATCTTAACAACACAAATGTATTTAATCATAGTTCTAGAGGTCAGAAGTCCAACAACGGTCTCCCTGAGCTTAAATCAAGATGTCACAGTGATGCATTCCTTACTAGAGTTTCAAGAGGAGAATTCATTTTCTGTCCTTTTCTGGCTTCTAGAGGCCAATTCTAGAGCACCCTCCTCCATCTTCAAAACAGGCAGTGTTGGACCGAGTACCTCTTACACTGCCATCTCTCTAGTTCTCTCTTCTGCCTCCATCTCTCACTTAAAAGTCTCTGGTGATCACACTGGGCCTACCCAGATTATCCAGAACAGTCTTTCCATATGAGCATCAGTGCAGTAGCAAAGGATTTAATCTGCAACATTATTTTCCTTTGCCATGTAACCCAGGTTTTGAAGGTTAAGATATCAATATCTTTCAGGGCTATTATTTTGCCTACCATAATATATAAGAAACATCTTGGATTAAAGCTAGCAGACACAGGATACCCAAATAAATTTGAATTTCCAATGAATAGTATTTTCAATGTAATTATGTCCTATGGAGTATTAGTATATCTTAAATATAATGTGAGGTATGTTTATATGAAAAAATTGTTTATTTATCTAAAAGTCAAATTTACCTGGGTGTTTTGTATTTTCACTCATTCAATTCTAGCAATTGTACAAGGAATAAGTGAAGATATCTTGGACTATGATCCAGACACAAAGGACCTAAAATAGTTTCTTGACTGCTTTTGATATTTATTACACCGTTATACTTAAAAGTAAAGTTTATGAATCCAACCCAATACCTTATGGGGAATGTTAGTAAAATGTAAAATATCTTTTTCATGAAATAATATGTGCCTAATTAAAATGTTGTTTTATTAATTCTGTTAGTTGATAGAAAAAAAATTCATGTTACTTAATGTTATGAGAAAGCAGGATACACAGTTATACACAAAGTATCATTATAGCAACATAAACAAAGGAGGCTAGGCCCATAAAGAAACTAGAAGCAAATACTCCAAGATGTCAAGAAGTTGGTCATTCTTGGTGGGAATAGCAGTGATTGTTTTAAAATTTCTTTTTTTTAATGGTACCTAATAATTGCACATATTTATGGGGACAGGAAAAATATTGATAAAAACATGCATTATGTAATGATCAAATCAAGGTAATTGGAATGTCAATTCCCTTTTTTGTATTTTTCCACTTAATGTCTTTAACGTATTGCATTCATTGGTTAAAAATATGATAAGATATGCTATGAAAAGATAATGGTAATGTTTATCCTGCTTCTCAGAGTAATGTTGTTTTTATGACAGACCTAGTTAGCCTACATTGGATTAATAAAAGAAAAATTCACATATGTACCATTTATTCACCATTTGTGAAAGGAAAATATTAAATATTGTGTATTGCCATCATTTTGCAAATATTTTAGACTCTGTTCTGTCCAAAAGTAGACAGTAAAAATGTCAATTTTTTTTCCTTTAAAGTAAGTATATTGAAATGCCTATTGTTTTAATAACACTTGAGAAAACACATCACATTGTGGGTATTTAAAGATGTGATACAATCATGCAGATGACAGTGGCAGGAATCGCTGTCATACAACTTCAATGCCTTTGCTAATTAACAACATTTGTGAGAACCTGGTCATTTCCAGAAACTTGCTCTTTTGATTAATGTCTTGAAACTAAAGCCAGTTGTTAATTATGTTAACAACAATTTCTTTGGGAATCATCATAATCCATTTTAATGGACTGACATTATTAATAAAATCCAGAAATCTGAAGTGTCACAAATTTGAAAATTCAGCTTTGTTGTGCACTGGGGTATAAGATGTGTGTGAATAAAGAATAACAAACTTGTTCTCATTTTTTTTTAACCAAGAAAGTAGATTTTTCCTAAATCTGCGAGCAGTTCTTACTTTGCATTGTTTAATTAAGCTTCCTTACATGATGCATAACAGCCAGCTACAGAGTGGAAAAAGTAATTCAAAATTAGTTGCTTGGCATATTTCAGAAAAGAAAAGGGATGTTAGATTTCAGTGAGAAACATAAAACAAACACAATCTGACATTGTGAGCATAAATTCAAGAGGTCATTCAAAAAGGAAAAGAGCTATAAGAGAATTAGAAGAGGATGTAGGAGAACTCTGTTTCTCTTTCTTCCCTCTCCTTTCCTCACCTTCTATTATTTGCCACTTTTAGTCATTTGTTTTTTTGTAAATGCATCAAGGGCCAAATGACACGCAAACCGCCGATATCATGGACGATGTCACATGCATTCGTTCCTTTTCCTGAAATTAGAGGCTTTAATTACGAGACATATTTTGATGCATCTGAAAAAGACTGAAGTAAAGTAATTAATTTATTCCATTTTGCATTTCCAGTTAACAGATCTATATGAATGGCATTAAATAATCCATTTATTCATTTGTTCGTAGTTTTTTTTTGTTTGTTTTAGACTGTATCTCATTCTGTGGCCCCGGCTGAAATACAGTGGGGCAATCTTGGCTCACTGCAACTTCTGCCTCTTGGGTTCAGGTGATTCTCCTGCCTCAGCCTCTCGACTAACTGGGATTGCAGGCATGCACCACCACACTTGACTAATTTTTCTATTTTTAGAAGAGATGCGGTTTCATCATGTTAGCTGGGCTGGTGTTGAACTCTTGACCTTAGGTGATCCACCTGTCTTGGCCTCCCAAAGGGCGGGGATTACAGGCATGAGCCACTGCTCCAGCCTTGTTCATGTATTTCTTAACTCATTTGTTTATCTGATGTTAATTATTGAGCTCCTCCAAAGGTGCTGTTGTAAGTGCTGCAGATACAGAGACATCAAGAAAGATACGGCTTTGGCTACAAGGAGCTTATGGTGTGCTGAGTGGAAGATAGCAAACACAAAAGTAAGTGAATAAACATTTAATTCAGATAACGCTAACTTGCTAGTAAGAATTGCAAAGTGAGAAAAAGAGCAATGTGACAGAGAATCAAAAAGGGAAGGGAAAAGAATGCTAATTTAGTTGGGATAAACAGTGAGAGTTGCTCTGAGGATGTCATGTTTGTACCTGACTAACTAGAAGGAATCATCTAGGCAAAATTCTGGCAGAACAACATTCTGGGCAAAGGGTGCTAGCATACTGCCTCTAAGCTGGAAATTTAAGTTGTTGGAGGGATGAAAAGAGACCTGTGGGCTCCACGTATAGTGAACAATAAAGTAGAGAATGACAAAATTGGAGCTGTGGATGAAGGACCAGATGTCAATGGACCTCATAGGCCATAGGAAGGGCTTGTTTAGATTGCAGTGGAAAGCGACTGACAGTGTTAAGCAGGTCAGCGGCATCTGAAATTAACACATTCCTAAGAACAAAGATTTTTCAAATGGATAATGGCAGAAATAATTGATGGAATATACACAGGAGTAGGTTTTGAAAGCAAATCAAATGTTTTTTTAATCTTTGTTTTTCAACAAAATACTGCTAACATTTAACAAAAGGGATTTTGATATTGGATTAATAGGCATGTAATTTGTCTAGTACTCTTTTTTGTGAAGCTCATTGAATATTTAAAAATTTCTCTTCCATTACAGATACTCAGTTATGTATCGTAATAATCATCTATACTACCCACTTTGTCTCTGATGAAAAAGGGAAGTTTCCCAGTAAGTATATTCAGGGCTGTCAGTACAACTGGAGTGTTACAATATGGCAAAGATCAGGGTCTTTCAGGCAAAAACTGTGCCTTAAGTCTCATTATAGGCTTCTTTTCTTTTCTTTCTTTCTTTTTTTTTTTTAACTGAATCTTCCTCTTGTCCACCAGGCTAGAGTGTAATGATGTGATCTCGGCTCACTGCAACCTCCACCTCCTGGGTTCAAGCAATTCTCCTGCCTCAGCCTCCTGAGTAACTGAGATTACAGGCACCTGCCACCAAGCCCAGCTAAGTTTTCTATTTTTAGTAGAGATGGGGTTTCACCATGTTGGCCAGGCTGGTCTCAAACTCCTGACCTCAGGCAATCTGCCCACCTCGGCCTCCCAAAGTGCTGGGATTACAGGCGTGAACCACCGAGCCAGGACCATTATAAGCTTATTTTCAATTTACACTGCCTCCTTGATGAGTTTGGCCTCCAACCTTACTTGCTGTCTTTGTATCACATTTTTTAAGATTCAAAGGCCTTTTATAAGCATCTAGCTGTTAGAAAGAGCCCAGTGGAAGTTTGGCTATATTATTAGGAGTTGAAAAATAACTTCCGATGAAATCTTTTATTGAACACATAAACAGATTGACATTCGGAACTGTAGAAGAACTTGCTCTAGATACTTGAGCCAATCACAGACAGCAATATAACTAGAACCCAAGTTCTCTATTTCTTATATTATGTACTTTCCCTTACACCAAGAGATCTATTTTGCTTTATATTTATGGAAACCCAGGTACATCCACTTGTCAGAGCTTGGCATTGACAAGTGGCACATTGTCATTTCTTATTAATGTGAAGAAGGAGGCAAATGGTTACCTTAGCCTATGTCTACCTGTTCAGATTTAAAACAGGCATAAAACACTATAACTTTTGTAGCTCTAGAGATCTTAACAAAGCATTATGTGTAGTACACACAGAGACACACACAGTCATACATATATTCCATGCTATGTATGAATTAGACTTTTCAAAGCTTTCAATGAATTTGTCATAGATCACTGTTACATAGAAAAATAAATAAAAAGGATAAGAATCTCAGATAATTTCTGGAAAAATGGTTGAGCTCAACTAATAAATGATATGCTGTTCTATTTGACATATGGTTGTTCTTTTTCCATGGTTAGAACATAAGCAGACTTTAATTTGATATTTTAATAATATGTAAGTATTGTGGCAAGTTTTTCTTCAGTGCTGTTTGTGATAAGTGTGGTATTGGTGAGAATTAGACTAATATCTTGCTTTTGCAGGAAAAAAAAAAAAAAAAAAAACATACTGACTGGGACATAGCAGTCCCGAATGCTAATTTGAGACAAATTCCACAAGCAATGTGATCCAGGAGAAAATATTGGATAACTGTTAAGTCCTTGGTTATCCCTTTGTATAACGAGGCAGTAATAGAAAAGCCTTTCTAAAATCCTTCCTTGTTTCTATAATTCCATGATGTTTCATAAGTGGAAGAGCCACGGATTGTCAGGCTGGCCCTAACTGTGCCACAAACTAATCGTGTGACTTCATTCCCTAACTCCTTCCCTTCTGAGCTCAAGTCATTTTCACTATACACATAAAGGACTATGACGTTCAATTTCCCTTGCAGATTAAAATGCAGTTTAATGACCACAAAAAGCATAAGGCTTTCTGCATTACATTTTTTTTATACTGGCAAGATTACTTTGTGCTGTCTGTTTTCTCAGACCTCTTGTCCATCAAATGTGTGGGTTTATAGGTTGAGCATCTGGCATTTGCCTCATGTGTGGTGACATAAGAAAAGATATTATAGTCAGGAGAGTAGATAGCAGTATAAAGAGATAGATGTATATATTTTTAGGTTTGAAAACATTCCCCAAAAGGATTTAAATCTCTAATTATTCATACAACATTTTAACCAATTAACAATTCCTGAATATGGTGCTTAAAAGAGATACAAATGCATTTCAAATTGTATAGCATTGTCTAAGTATAAAAAGGTATACGGGTGTTCTCCACTTACAAAAATAATAAAATTTTTTACAGATTTTGAAACTAGGAAAACCACAAAATATAACTCATTTCTAATTTTATGATCTGTGGCAATCTGGATTATATTAGTACACTTCTGTTCTGTATTTTCATATTTATTTATACTTTGGTTTACAAATAAATGTTTAGTATCAAATTCAGCAAAAATATTGTAAACATTTTTGGCACATCAGTGCTCTTTTTAATATCTTAAGTATCTTTCTCAGTATTCAAAAGTTTACCCTTACATCATTGTTTTTCCTTAATTTATTTTCTATGATTCTGAATTATCACTTTATTATTTCTAAATTCCTTTTCATTATTTTGTATTTTAGTATCGCCATATTATATTATACACAATTTATTTACGCATCAGATATTTACTGGGAACTTTCTAGCTTTCAACGTACCTGGTAGTGTTAGGTTCTGGGATACCTGATGATGAGTATATAGCAGCTGCGTTTGAAGAATTTACACCTTAGCTAGAGGAAAAACATGGAAAAATATAACAGACATCATTATAAAAATAATAAAAATAGAGCCCTAGGAGAACAGGAAATAGAGAGAACTGATATTGATCCAGTCATGTTTGAGGAAGCAGGCAAAGAAACAAAGTTAAAACTCCATCTGAAATAAAAAATGGAAGTTGATGAGACCAAATATGTGGAAAACACATATATGCAAATACATAAAGGAAAGCCTATTATGACCAGTGAAATGTCTCGAGTTACCCAGACCAGATGAACCAAAGGCTTAGGAGGAGATGACTAGTAATGAGCTAATAAAGTAAACTAGAATCAACCAGAGACCACAGGTATCATGGGAATGATTTCGAAAAAAACCTAATCATAAAGTTAATGACTAAGATAACATTTAACACGTTTCCTTTGGGCCAAATACTGTGCTAACGACTCAGTCCTCTGAGATCACGAGGATTACTATACTCCTCTTAAACCTGAGTAAATGGAGTCAGAGAGAGAATGATTAACTCAGCAGCACACAGGTAACAGTGAAGCTGGAGCTTGACCTCAGTGCCACCTGGCGCCATTGTGGTGCTCTCACCAATCTGCTTAGCTACAGCTCCTTGATGCCTTTCCATAGGTCACAGCATAGCATCACAGTAGTGTAAAAATAGAAGTGCAAACCCATGATTTACCGAGATTTCTTTATTAGGAATAAAATATTTGTTTCTTTCTCTGGCAATGTCCCTTACCTCCAACAGTGTAGCACCTTTGTATTACAATAACAATGACTCTTTCAATTTATATTTAGCTGAATTTACTTCCTAGAACACGACTGAAGAAAAGTTTTCTACAATTGTGTAAAGCTTTAGTTTTTGATCACAGGCCAAGACAAGTGCAACTTCTCTCATCATTTTTTCACTGGGTCATCAAACAGATACCCGCATTTCTCCTGTGATACTCATTTATTTATACCAACACTACTGTTCAGGGGCTTCATCCATGGATATCATGTAACATTTAAATGACATTGAGCAAGTGCTGAATGCCATAATTTCAGGGCCAAGCCTGTTTTTACTGGTGGACCTTCACTAGTCACAGGAGCTGCTAGGAAATTCACTAGCACTCAGTGGCATGGCTTCCACGGTATGTAGGCAGTTGATGAGCTCTGGGTTAGTTTCCCGGAATCTTTAGCTAATCATCTGTTTATCAGAGACAAGGATATGTGGGTAAAACTTCTTAAATCTTCTGAAAATTAACCTCAACTTTGAGTCTTCTTACTCTTCGTCTGTTTTAACTAACTGGATTATTTCAAAAGCACTTGGGGGATTTGCTACATGTGGTGGACCCTGTAGCTTATTGCAGATGTAGACATATGAATAACCTGAACAATGCCCAAGAGAAGGCAACGGAAGTGATTAAAGGATTGGGAAGTAGATCATAAAGGAAAACTAGAGAAGCCAAGGAGAAATGGAGAGGAAAGGGTGCTTAATAAATCTTGATGTTCTGTAGGGATGTTGTACAGGTGGAGCCAATGAATTTTGTTTCCTTCCTTCTCAGTTAGACCAATGGAAAATGAGGCATGCTAATGTAGAAGTATGAGCCATTAAGATGTGAGTTTGTAAATATGCACATAAAGCAAATACTATAATCAAAGCACAAAGGAAACATATAATAGTGTCTTTCCCTGAAATTTGTTTTTTTAACATGGTAATTTATTACATTTAATTAATACAACATCAAATATATGCCTCAAGAACTCAAGTACCATAAAATAGACATAAATAAGCCATCCAGTAGTTTGTAGAAAATAGTAGAGTTAAATATGTAGTTATCACATTTTGGAAAAGTGCTAAAATAGAGATAACTAGAAGACAAGATGGCAGCGCCAATATATCCAGTACACAATTGGAAACTAGGTTAGAATCATCATCTAGAAATAAATATCTGGCAGTCATCAGATTATAAATGATATTTTGAGGAACTCTCCAAAGAATAGTCAATAAGCACTGAATCTAGTTTTAGGGATGTTAATCATATGATCAGACACTAGCTTATTTGAGATAATGAAAAGATTTTCCCCAGCAAATCTGTATATGTAAATACTGTGGATATTTATTTTATTTTTAATGCATGTTGCCTCAGTTTTTCATGTATTAATAGGTATTAAAAAAGGAAAAACATAGTGTTGGTAATTCCAAGCAGGAGCAGCCAGGCAGCACATGTTGAGATCCTTCTAAAGTTGAGCCTATGTAACAGGTGAAACCATAAAAAGACTGTAAGGTACAATTCTTTCAATTCCAGGAGCTGACAATCCACCTGGAAGAATGACAAACATTTATCAAGTTCAAAGTGGTAAAAGACAGCTTATTTTAACACATGGCACCAGAATTCCTAAGGTGGAAGGGGCATGTTATTTATATGATTTTAACAAAATTAGATATCTCCCTTTCAAATGTTGAGGAAGATTTTGTTACAGTAGAGTATTTGAGATCTGCTAGAGGAGAACTTTGTTTTTACTTTTAAGGGAAAAAAGTGGTGTGGGAGGAGGTTGAGAACAGAGGCTCAAAAAAGTGATAGAAATTATAGATAATCTGTCTTAATAAAAAGAAAAGCCAAGTAATATGGTTATTGTTAATAATTGGATGCTTAGTCAATTCAAAATTATGTTTATAATTTCCATATTTTTCTTCCACCTAGAAAAAAATAAGTATTCTCTATGTAATTTTCAAGTATTGTCAGTGACAAAATAGGAAATTCAGATTGAGCCTCTTGTTTAAAATTTTTTTTTAGACAGGCAAGTGAGTGTTTTTCTGCTCAAAGGTATCCAGAAGTTAACAAGGCAGTAATGATAACAGGACCAGGATTTAGGAAAAGGCAGTCCCATGCTTGTTCTAGTGGTACTTCCCAACTGCAGAAGAAACTACTGACAGCCAAACAGAGATCTTGACAGTTTCACAAACTGGGAGACCTAAAATGTGGAGTCCAAGGCCAACCATAGGCAGGGGCACGATAAAACCCACACATGTTAGGTTGGGTCCCTGAAAGACTATGTTTTTAAAGAAGGGATGAACTGGAAGTAGAAAAATTCTAGCATGGATGAAACCAGTGTTAACACTTACCAATCTCTAAAATTGGACTTAGGTCATATGGCATCAACAGTACCCCTAGCCTCCTTGCAGAAGAGGGGAGAAATGCATCTATTCTGGAGAAATATAACATCATCTTAAGTTTCAAATTATTTGTATAATTTGTTCACATACAATGAACAGCAGTCAATAAAAAAAATTCACCAGGTATATATAAACCCCAGAAAAATACAGACAGGGACTCCAGATAATAGAATTATTTGGCATAGAGATTAAAGTAACTATGCTTAGGACATTAAGTAATAGAAGTTAGGATGGAATAACTGGGTATAGAGCTGAAATTGTTTAAGGAATAAAAGAACCAAATAGCAATCCTGGAACTGAAATATATAATATCAAAAACTAATAATTCAATAGACTGGCTTAATAGGGTACTTGGCCCTGAAGAAGTTACAATACTTTAGGTAATAGGTCAGAAGAAAAATTCAGAAATGATGGAGAAATGCGCAAGACAGACTAAAAGACATAGTGAATAAAGTGGGAAAAAAAATCTCATGTTTAATTGGAGTTCTAGAAGGAGAGGAGAGAGAAAAATGTGACAAAGAATATATTAAGAAATAATAACAGAAAAATTGACAAGCTTTCAAAGACTTGAAATCATAGGATGAAATGATTGCTATAGAACTTCCAGCTTTGACATAATAAGTACATTCCAACATCATCATCTCACAGATGACAAAAAAAAACTGTAGATGATTTACTAAAACAACTGACCACATGCTGTAACAGTTGGAGAGAAGGATGTCTACCTAGGGGTCACAGGACTTGAGGAACAACACGATGGACTTTCTGCTCTGCAGCTAGAGATGCTATGGGCAGTACCCAGTCTTTACTGACAATTTTGCATTAACAATGAAATGCACTCCTCTTAACAACAGAGTTGGGGGATGAATTCATAGAGGATGAAGTTGTAGGAAAGGATTGTCAAACTCTGTCTGAGCTTGAATTCCCCAGCAGACCTCTGAGTGACCCAAGCATAAAAGTGACAAGAAACAACACAGCAAATGAGTGGAGAACTGAGCCCTGGTCTGCAACATCATCCAGGATTCAGGTAAGCTTCTGGCAAACACAAATGAGGCAGTCCAAATGAGCACTGCAGAGGCTTTGTAAACCAAATTGACATTTGAGCCACAACCCACAAAAGTAGATAAGTGTGTGCATTTTGGAGCTAAATAAGCTTACTGCCTGCTAAATAGATGATGCAGATCAGAACCAGAGTCTCATAACATAATTATTATAATACATAATTGTTATAATACATAACATAATTCAAAATCATTTATCTTAGCAAGAGCCAATATAATATTAATATCAATTTAAATGGCAATTAGTAGATGCCAACACTGAGATCACATAAATGTTAAAATTATCTGACAATGATGTTAAAGCAATATTGTGGACTTCATGATTGTGCCACAGAAATTTATTGGTTTAAGCCCTAACTAACCCCTAATGTGATGGTATTTGGAGATGGGGCCTCTGGGAGGTAATTAGCAGCAGAAGATAGCATGAGGATGAGATGTTGGTATGACAAAATTAGTGTCTTTATAAAAAGAGACACCAGAGAGCTCCTCTCTGTCTTTCTCTTTGCCCTGTGAGGATACAGCCAGAGGGTGGACACCTATAAGGGAGGAAGAAAGCCCTCATCAGAACCCAACCAAGCTGGCATCCCGATCTCAAACTCCCAGTCTCCACAACCATAAAAAATAAATTTCCATTGTTTAAGCCATTCAGTCCATGATGTTTTGTTATTGTAGCCCAGTTGGACTAAGACAAGCAATTAGCTTAAAAGTGTTCCAGAAAATAATTACAAACCCTCTTGTAACAATTTTTAAAATAGGTAGTCTTGGTTAAAAAAATAGAAGGTATGGCCGGCCGCAGTGGCTCATGCCTGCAATCCCAGCACTTTGGGAGGCTGAGGTGGGCAGATCATGAGGCAGAAGTTGTGGCCAGCCAAGATCCTGCCATTGAACTCCAACCTGGGCAACAAGGGCGAGACTCAATCTCAAAAAAAAAAAAAAAAGAAGGTATAAGGTAGAACTAAATGAGAATTCTAAACTAAAAAGTACAATTAAAAAACTACGAAAAAACATAACCTCATAATTGTGTTCAATAACAGAACCTAGGATGGCCAAATAGGAACAGATCTGGAGTTCAGTTCCCAGCGAGAGCAACGCAGAGGGTGAGTGATCACCACATTTCCAAACGAGATACCAGGTGCATCTCAATGAAACTGATTGCACAGTGGGTATAGCCCAAGAAGGGCGCCTAGGGCACTGTCTCACCAGGGAAGTGCAATCCCTGGAGGATCCCCTTTCCTACACAACAGAGGCCATTGGAGGCTTTTCCATCCCCTCTAGCACTCCGGTTCTGATACTGCGCTTCTCCCGCAGTTTTTACCACCCACAGACCAGGAGATTCCAGGGCAGAAAAGCGCCACCAGTTTCCAGCATGGCTGGTTCAGCCGGCGCCATGGGTTTCCATATAAAGTCAATTCATTTTTGTCAAAAGTACCAAAGTATTTTAATGAAGAAAAAAAATTCTTTTCAAAAAATAGCACTGGAATGAGATAACCATATTTTTTAAAATTAGTAACCTTAATCTTTACCACATACCAAAGGAAAAGGAAATGTGAAATGAAACATAGAACCAAAGGTAAACATCAAAGGAAATCTTTATAACGTGATAAGCAAAGTTTATGTTTTTCTCAGACAGAGATTCTAAACCCACAACTATAAAAAACAAGTAGTAAACTGTATTTCATCAAAATTTTAACAAATTCTGCTTTTAAAGAAACACTGTGAAAAAAACGAAAAGATATCCCCTTTATTGTTTTTTTATTTGGTTATTCTCTCTTTTCCTTTTTATTAATCTGGCTAGTGGTCTGTCTATTTTGTTGATCTTTTCAAAAAACCAGCTCCTGGATTTATTGATTTTTTGAAGAGTTTTTTTTTGTGTCTCTGTCTCCTTCAGTTCTGCTCTGATCTTAGTTATTTCTTGTCTTCTGCTAGGTTTTGAGTTTTTTTGATCTTCTCCTCTAGCTCTTTCAATTTTGATGATAGGGTGTCAATTTTAGATCTCTCCTTGCTTCTCATGTGGGCACTTATTGCTATATATTTTCCTCTAGAGACTGCTTTAAATGTGTCCCAGAGATTCTGGTATGTGGTGTCTTCATTCTCGTTGGTTTCGAAGAACATCTTTATTTCTGCCTTCATTTCATTGTTTATCCAGTCAATATTCAAGAGAAAGTTGTTCAGTTTCCATGAAGCTATGTGGTTCTGGGTTGGTTTCTGAATTCTGAGTTCTAACTTGATTGCACTGTGGTCTGAGAGACTGTTATGCTTTCCGTTCTTTTGCATTTGCTGAGGAGTGATTTACTTCCAATTATGTGGTCAATTTTAGAGTAGGTGTGATGTGGTGCTGAGAAGAATGTGTATTCTGTGGATTTGGGGTGGAGAGTTCTGTAAGTGTCTATTAGGTTTTCTTGGTCCAGGTCTGAGTTCAAATCCTGGATATCCTTGTTAATTTTCTGTCTCGTTGATCTGTCTAACATTGACAATGGTGTGTTAAAGTCTCCCACTATTATTGTGTGGGAGTCTAAGTCTCTTTGTAAGTCATTAAGAACTTGCCTTATGTATCTGGGTGCTCCTGTATTAGGTGCATATATATTTAGGATCGTTAGCTCTTTTTGTTGCATTGATCCTTTTACCATTATGTAATGTCCTTCTTTGTCTCTTTTGATCTTTATTGCTTTAAAGTCTATTTTATCAGAGATGAGAATTGCAACTCCTGCTTTTTTTTGCTCTCCATTTACTTGGTAAATCTTCCTTCATCCCTTTATTTTGAGCCTTTGTGTATCCTTGCATGTGAGATGGGTTTTAGAGAAATGCAAATCAAAACTACATTGAGATACCATCTCACGCCAGTTAGAATGGCAATCATTAAAAAATCTGGAGACAACAGATGCTGGAGAGGATATGGAGAAATAGGAACACTCTTACACTGTTGGTGGGAGAGTAAATTAGTTCAACCATTGTGGAAGACAGTGTGGCGATTCCTCAAGGACCTACAAATAGAAATTCCATTTGACCCAGCAATCCCATTACTGGGTATATAGCCAAAGGATTATAAATCGTTCTACTATAAGGACACATGCATACGAATGTTCATAGCAGCACTGTTTACAATAGCAAAGACCTGGAACCAATCCAAATGCCCATTGATGATAGACTGGACAGGGAAAATGTGGCACATATACACCATGGAATGTTATGCAGCCATCAAAAACGATGAGTTCGCGTGCTTTGTAGGGACATGGATGAACCTGGAAACCATCATTCTCAGCAAACTGACACAAGAACAGAAAATCAAACACCACATGTTCTCACTTATAGGCGGGTATTGAACAATGAGAACACATGGACACAGGGAGGGAAGCACTACACACTGGGGTCTGTTGGGGGGAAATAGGGTAGGGACAGCGGGGGGTGGGGAGTTGGGGAGAGAGAGCATGGGGAGAAATGCCACATATAGGTGAAGGGGAGGAAGGCAGCAAATTACACTGCCACATATGCACCTATGCAACAGTCTTGCATGTTCTTCACATGTACCCCCAAACCTAAAATGCAATAAAAAAAAAAGAAAAAGAAAAAAAAGAAAATGAAAAGAAAGCTGATAAGACACACACACTGGGTGAAAATATGTAAAACATTTTTCTAAGAATATACTTTATCCAGATTACATAAACAATTCATAATAAGAACAGAAGACAACACAATTTTTAAAATGGGAAAGAATGTGAACACTCCAGCAAAAAAGAAACACAAATGGCTAATCAGTAATGAAAAAGTACTCAACATTAGTTATCAAAGAGATGAAAATTAAAACCACAGGATGCGTCAATATTCACTAAAAGGGCTAAAATTAAAAAGACTGAAGCTAGCAAATTTTGCCAGAGATATGAAGATTAAATTATTTTGTATTGCAAGGGAAGTATAAAATATGAAAAAGACTTTGGAGAACGAAAGAACTACTTTGGGTGTTTTTATAAATTTAAACATACAACTTTGGAATGACAGAAATTTCCTTCCTAGATACCTATTAATAGAAATGAAAACATATAGGTACACAAATATCCATACAATAATGGTTGTAGCAGCTTTATTCATAATAGCTCCCAATTAGAAACAATGCAAGTGTCCATCAATAGGTGAATAGATAAACAAACTTGAATTCATTCAACCAAATTACAAACGACCAAAAAAAGAAACAGTACATATGGATCTCAAAGTCTAAATGATGGGTGAGTGGAGTAAGATACAAAAGGGACACACTGTATTCCTATGTACAGAAATTTTAGAACAGGTTAAACTAACTTATAGTGGTAGAAAGCAGATCCGGTGTTTGCTCCATCTGTAATGAGATTATGGAGACTGACATAAAAGAGGACAAAAACTCTCTGGGACAATGAAATGTTGGCTCTCTTGACAATGGTGGTAGATACATTTTTTAAATTTCATCAACTTGCATGCTTAAATGGATACATTTCATTGAATATAAATTATATCTTAACAAAGTTATATATGCATATTTATGTATATATATGCTTAAATTTATATAATGTATATGACTTGACGTGTGTGTGTGTCTCTATATGTGTGTATAGTTTTCCAGAAAAAAAGAAATGAAAACTTTGTCAGTGTGCCCTAAAGAAAGATGTTTTTAGAAACATAATTCTTGTAGAATGACCAATACTACAATTCACCACCCAAAATAAGTAAACTAAAAAATGTCCATAGAATCGAATACATTGAAAATCACAAAAATAATTATTGCATTACATTATTCTCAGTAGTGCATTCTGTGGCCTCCATAATTTTCTGTCTTAAAGTAAATTATTAAATGCAGTCAGGAATACACGATTTCAGGGCCTTTATAGTAACAATTGTTGAAGTGGTGTTTTAGGCAAAGTGGTCTAAGGCAAGCAATTTTCTCCTGATGTGACAATTTTGTAAAGCTGATTTGTTATTTTAAGGTGTTCTTAAAATTTAAATGTATTTGTATGTGTCATAGACACATATGGAAATGATATATTTCATTTTCTTCTGCAGCTAAAAACATAGTTATCAATGCTAATATCCTTTTTCTGAAAAATAAATCAGAACAAGCTCCTAGATTTCATAAAGTTGTTGCTTCACTATTAACGCAGTTGTAATATTATTTAACAGGCACATTTTTACATCTTAATTGGCTATTAAATATATGGGGAGAAAGGAACTGCAAATTTGATGTAAATGATATTTGAGAAATATGTCCTTTAGTGGCAATTAATTATTTCAGTCCTTGATAATTTTCGTAAGTCTCTAGAGAAAAGTGGGGAAATGTCTATTTCCTCTTCTTCTTTTTTTTTTTAACATCTGCGTTTGGGGTAATGTTCGCTTCTAAGTGAAATTGTATTGCTGATTTCACAATCCCCGGTTTCGATTTTTTTAAAAAGTGGCTTGCATTTCAAAGATAATTTGATATTTCCAGGTCTTCACATTTCTCCCTTGTTTCCTTTTGTATAAATGTAGTAAATACCCCGAGAATACTAAAGAACAAACACAAAATAGGTACACAAAATTAAGTACCATTTTTCTTTTGTAGCTAGTAATAGCATATACTCTACAGCTCACATTTTTACTTCAAACAGATTTATTAACAAAATTCGAAGGGCTTAATAATTTTCAAAGAAAAATATTGCCTTTGGGAGTCAACGGCCTTTTGTGTTGTGAGCCAAACCTGTCTTCTGTGTTCCAGATACCTCTCAACTTTCTAGTGGGAGTTTTGCAACATGCCTTTTTTATTAAGGATAAGAATTATTGGATCAAATGTGGATGTAAACTCTAAATTAAAAAAAAAATTAACAATACATACTTGAAAAACATTTGTTTAATTTTTCATGTACCATTTGTTCTTTATTTGAACAGTTTTAAATTTCCTGTAGTTCTGCAGAGAGCAAATTCTATGCTGGTCACCAATCACAGTTAGCACACCCATTGAGTTTAGCCAGTGGTATTGTGTTTGACAAATACAAAGCAGAAATCTTTGTTTTTCTTGTCCCCCAGTAACTCAGGAAAAAATCATAACAAAAGGTTAAAAAAATGAATAAATTTATTCTTCCCCAACTCACATTTCTTTCCTCACCTAACGCAGCCCCGTCACAAATGTCACATATCTTAGCATATACTGAATATCTTGGCCTTTTTCTAATTAAAGGCGGCTGCCCAATTCCCAAGACGGTGCAAAAACCCTTCAGGTCCTAAAAAGAAATGACTTCCAAATCGAAAAGCTAGTAAATAAGTCAGTTTGGGACCCAAAGCAATTATCATTACAAGGAAGTATCTTGTTAAAAATCTATCTTGAGTTAGCTAGTTTCGGTCTTTTGGTAATTTGGAGGCAGACAGACAGCAATTTCCCAAACATCTACAAATGCAGTTTCTCCATATTGTAATGATGTTTAGGTGAAAGTACTTGTGTTAGAAAGGCCTAAACGGCAACTTGTGTTTGTTACTTGCAAAAAATCTGAGGATAATAAAACAATTTTATTCTAAACTGCATACAAATAATTCTAATTATACTTTCATTACCAGGCTTTTTAACTGGTTATAGAATACAATTCAATTCACAATCTGAGTATTTATTAGATGCAAAACGCCATGTTAAACTTCAGAAGGGAAAGTATTTTCAAGGTGGTTAAAGTACACAGAACTTGAAATTTCCAAAGAAGGAGACAAAATTCCAGAGCATAAAGCATACATGAAATTCTGTAAATGAAATGCACAGGGCCTTGGGGATATTAGCAGGATAAACAAGAGCATATGGAACTGAGGAAAGGGAGAGATGATGAGGAAAGATATCATGAAGAAGATGATGTTCAAGAAGGTCTTTGTGAGCCAACATTGTTTCCACAGGCAAAGTTGAGAAAAGAGGGCTTTCTAGGAAGTGGAAACAGCATAGCTAAAAGCCCGGAGATGGAAGAGCTTGGGAGTATGTTGTGAAAGTATGAACCATACGGTTTCAAAGGAGGAGATAAAATGAATAAGGTAAAAATAGACAATGTTTCTCCACTCAAACTGTAACAAATATGTGAAATTTCCTATTTTCAAGACATGGGCAGCCCATAAAGTATTTTTCACAGGGAATAATAAGACTATGTCTACATGGAGAATAGTAGATTGAAGGTGGTAGGGGCAGAGGTAAGAGGAGCTGTGAATCACTAGTGGTGACTGAAGCAAGAGAATTAAAGGGAAAGAATGACAGATTAACTCTCAGGCCCTTGGAATGGCAGAAGGGGAGTATTGTGAATTATTGAAATTCATATTTCAATTACATAAAAGGCATAATAAGAAAAATTCACAAAATGCTTAATATGATAAATGAGAGAAAAAGGGGGAGTTCTTGTAACTTAAGGTTTAACACTTAAAAATTTGGCAAGATGATTTGGATAAATACAAGTGTAGCTAATTCGGTTGGGGATACATTTTAAATGGAGTGCCAATAGGGAGAAATGAGCAAGAATTTCTCTCATTCTTTCAAAATCGACCATCACTGCTTTGAAGACAAAAATAACATAAGTACACTTGTTCATTCAAACAGCATCTATTCTAAGACACAGAATATTTTCAAAGTTTTGAATGCACTGTTGTATATACTTAAAACATTATAAATAATATCTAATATATATTTAAGACATGTGCAGGAATCATTCTCAATAATATAATCATTTAACTCTCACAATTATATTACCTTTATTTGATAGGTAGAAGATCAAGGTATAGAGGGGTTGGAAATATTACCCAAGAACACAAAGCTAGTATGTATTACAAGCTTGACTGAAATCAAGGTTTACTTGTTTCCAAAACACATTCTTTAGTCTAGATTATGCTATGTATATTGCTATTGAAGCCCAAGGGATAATGGTTGGTAAAATGATGACAAGAAGCTGCTTAGAAAACAATAACCATGTAGCTGAGTCTTGAAGAAGAAAATGGAGGTGGCTATATTTAAAGTAGAGAGGGCAAGAATGCCAGGGGAGAACTGGCTTTCCAGGCAGTGGAAGCTGCCTATGCAAAAGCCTGGAGATGAGAAGCAAGGCACATTTGGGGAATAGCAATTCATCATGAACCTTATTATACTGTCATAAGCAGTGCCTCTGGGGAAGCGGGCACTGTTATGTCACACTGTCATTACTCTTTGAAAATATCAAAAAGTTATTAAATTAGGTCTCAATTAAGCAGAGACTTCAATTAGTCAGATTGTGTCTCCCAAAATATTATTTTTTAATAAGAAAAGAAAAATGACAAGCACTCAACTCTCAGTCTCTTGGGCTGAGGCACAACAGAGCCTGAATCTCTCAACTGTTAAGTGAGGTTTGATGAAACCATCTCTGAGGTCCATCAACAAAGAAGAAAAAATGAATGGTATCTAGGTTATCTTGCAGAGTTTTAGAGTTTTAAGTTTTTCATTTAAGTCTTTAATTCATCCTGAATTCATTTTTGTATATGCTGTAAGGAAAACGTCCAGATTCAATCTTCTGCATTTGGCTAGCCAGGTATTCCAGCATCATTTACTGAATAGGGAGTCCTTTCCCAATTGCTTGTTTTTGTCAATTCATCGAAGATCAAATTGTTACAGGGAAGATTTATACACTGCTGGTGGGAATATGAATTAGGTCAGCCATTATGAAAAGCAGTTTGGATATTTTTCAGAGAAATTAAGACAGATTTACCATTTGCCCCAGCAACCCCATTACTGGGTATATACCCAAAGGAATATAAAATCACACTATCATAAAGACACATACACACATATGTTCATTGCAACACTATCCACAAATACATGAAATGTACCTAAAAAAAGCAAAGACATGAAATGTACCTAAATGCCCATCGATGTTAGACTGGATAAAGAAAATGTGGTACATATATACTATGGAGCACTGTGTGAACATAAGAAAGAATGAGATCATGTTGTTTTGCAGTAATGTGGATAGAGCTGGAGGCCATTATCCTGAGTGAACTGACAGGAACAGAAGACCAAACATCATATGTTCTCTCCTGTTTGTAGGAGCTAAACATTGAGAACACATTAACACAGAAAAGGGAATAACAGAAACCTACTTGAAGGTAGATGGAGGGAGGAGAGAAAGGATCAAAAAACTATGACTCTGTCTCAAAAAAAAAAATAAATAAATAAACTACCTATTAGGTACTATGTTTATTACCTGGGTAATGAAGTAACCTGTGCATGAAACCCCTGTGACACGCAATTGACCTATATAACAGACCTACACATGTACCCTGAGCCTAAAATAAAAGTTTAAAAAATAAGAAGACAAGAAATGCCATTTCTTTGATTTTTTTTTTTATCCCTAAAGATCCGTATAACCCGGTTGTGGAACTATGAAGGTTATGGCTTCCTGTCATATCAGGGATACTTTGGGATGGTGATAGTAATGGTAGCCTTATGGACTGTGACACTGTGTCATCGAGAGAGACATCAGGAGGTACTGAGTAAAATAATTAACTTTGCAGAACACTGCTTGGGTTTGGGTCCTGGTTCTTATGTAACCTTTGGCAAATGCATTTGTTATCTATTGCCATGTAACAAATTATCCTGAAGTTGGCAGCTTAAAACAACAAACATTTATCACACACCCTTCTGGAAGTGAGGAATCTAGGAGAGGCTTAGCTAGCTGGTTTTGGCTCAGGATCAGGCCTGAGAATCCAAGCTAATTGCTGTGGCTGTTGGCAGGAGATTTCAGTTCCTCACTGCGTACTTGTTTTTGTAGAGCTTCTTACAGACATAGTAGCTGGCTTTCCTTGGTGCAAGGGACCTGAGAAAGAGAGAGAAAGACAGAAATGGAGAGAGAGGGTGTTCAAGACAAATCCATTGTGTTTTTATAACTTGGTCTTAAGAAGGACAGCCATCACCTCTGCCCTATTTCATTCATTAGAAATTAATTATTATGTCCAGCCCAAAATCAAGGAGAGAAGTTAAGCTTCACCTCTTCAGAAGAGTGTCAAAGAATCTATGAATATACATTTAAACTACCAAAGAAAATTTATTTAACTTCTTAGTTTGTGTTTCTCTATCTTTAAAATGAAGAAATCAACAGTACCTACAACATAGGGTTGCTATTAGTAGAGTTCTCCAGAGAAACAGAACCAACATGATGTGCTGTGTGTATCTGTGTATACGTATAGGCACAAGATTTATTATAAGGAATTGATTTATACAATTAGAAAGGCTGAGAAGTCTTGAGATTGGCAATCACCAAGCTAAAAATCCAGGGGATCCAATGTGTAGTTCCAGTTTGAGTTTGAAGGCCTGAGAATGATGAAAGCCAATGGTGTGATTTCCAGTCCAAAAGCCAGCAGGCTTGAGCATCAAAAAGAGTGGATATTTCAATCCTAGTTGGTCAGAAGGCTGAAAAATGCAAATGTCCCAGCTCAAGGCAATTAAGCAGAAAAAAATTTCACCTAATTCAGCCTTTAGTATCCAGGTCTCCCAAGTCCTGGATTAGGTCCACCCACATCAAGGACTGGAATCTGCTTTATTCAGTCTACTGATTCAAATGTTAATCTCATCCAGAAACACCCTCACAGACACACCCGGAATAATGTTTGGTCAAATGTCTGGACACCTTGTGGCCCAGTCAAGTTGACACATTAATCGTTACAGGGTTGTAACAGAAACTTAATTACTTCATAATTGATAAATACTTAGAACAGTGCATGATAAGGATTTATTAAAGTTACAATTTTATTTTAGTTATTTATTTTATTATTATTAAAGTTATTTATTATTTTTAGATGAAATTGATATCTAGAGAAATAAAATGATTTGTTGTTGAGTAATAACATATTAACTTTCTTTATATTATCATTCTCTTTAATGCAACTTTGGAGATAGCCAGAAAACTACCATCCCTGCACCCTAAAAGCAAAATACCTTTTGTATCCATCAACAGTGGTATCACATGTTGACTATTTTTATGCTTTTCTGTGTTAATTATTATGTTCCCTAGGTAATTTCCTTATAAAATGAAAATTTCCCTATTAAAATTTTTCTTATAAAACTCATTAAATTAATTTAATAAATAACCTCAATGCTAAAGTATTTTAATAAATGAGGCTGGCAGCCTGGGAGGGAAACATAGTAGATGAGGTTCACTATAGAGTGTACCAACTTCATTGGGTTATTTTTCTTCTTAAAAGCACTGAGATTTTCAGAGAAAGAAAGGAGAAATAATATAGGAATACAGAGAAAGAAGATGCTGCACAAAACGTTCTTCATTTCCCCCAAATCAACTCTCTATACGAGAATATGGAGAAATGACAGTGCTGTTAACCAAATAAACACTTGCAGCTCAGCTCAAAATGTTCTAACCACTGCTCTGAAGTCTTTCTCTCAGAAGTTTGCATGGGACCAATTAAAGGAACATGAAGGATCTACCTCAACAGCGTCCCATTGCACAGCTGTTTCTGAATGCCTTGGTTCTGGTCTCTGAAGAAGATATAATCAAGGGAATGTTCCTCCAAATGCACAAAATTTCCCCAAATCCCAAAGTTCAGGTCCTTCTTGCTTTTGGCAAGCACTAAGATGTTTCAGCTTTCAAGCTAGAATTGCATATTCAAGGTTGCCAGGTTATTGTGGGATTGCAGTAAAACAAAGACCCACTTTTCATGGAGAGTTTTCAATAAGACTTTCTTGTACACAAGGAAAATGCATCAACATATTAGCCTCCATTGTCTTCTCTGGCTCTTTATTGAAGGAAAAAGAACAATGAAACAAAACAAGGGAGAGGAAAAAGAAAATGGATCTTTGAAAAGAAAGTTATCTTCCAGGTCTGGAGAGCAACATCAGAATATTCCTTTTTAAAATATTTTAAAAATGTATCACACCACTTGGAAAGAGCAGAACCACATGAGAAATAGAGAGCTAAGAAAAAATTAAGTATAATGCTTGGTATATAATATGTGTTAAGTAAATATCTGGTGAATGAAATTATTAACTAATGAAAGACAAAGCCATGTGCAGTTACCATTTGCATAAATCACAATTTCCTTAAATCTTCATATCATCTCAGACCCAAACTCTGCACCTGGAGTTACCTTTGAAAAACTGCTGGCCTAAATTGTACTAACCTCAGAAAGGCATGCTGGTTTGCTTGGGAAAAGACAAGATAGGCTACAATACCAGTTCTCTGTGACTTGCATATAACCAAGAGCAGTACTTCTTAAAACACAGATTGCTTGGCCACATCCTCAGAATTCCTGATTTGTAGGTCTGGGTGGGGCCAGAGAGTTTACATTTCTGAAAACTTGCATTTCTGGTAAGTTCTCAGGAGCTACTCATGCTGCTGGTCCAGGAAGCACACTTGAAAAGTCGCTATTGTAAGGGGAGAAACAATGATCTGAAAATTCCAAGAGGTGTTTTGTTGTTACTTCTTTTATATGGAGGTTCTATTTTGGATACCTCACCCTTTGAAAATTACTTGAAAGTAATAATCTACTTAAATCTACTAGATATATTTGTACAATCTTTCACAATTAAAAATATTTTCCATATATCTTAACAGATTGGATTCTTACAATAACTCAGTAAGTTAGAAAGAGCAGTGATTATTATAATGATAATTTAATAGATAGTAAATTAAACTTAGATGGCATAAAAATAAATACCTTGAAGACAATGATCATGTCTCATTTATATGAGTATCCTTGAAACTTAACAATGTAAACAAAACATCCACAGTGTTTAAGAAATGTTTAATTAGTTAAGTTTGCACAAGGTCATTACTTGTAAGTGATTGAACCAGGGATCAAATAGTCATATGACTCCAAATTCAGTGCTCTGTCCAATTCTCCATAATACTCTCATAACAGAGTACCTCTGTCCCTAATTTTTCTTCCATATATATGGAGAGGGGTAAGTTGACAGCAACATAGAATTAGCATAAAACAATTAGCTACTTAGATAAAGAAACAATGGCATCTCCATTTTCTGTTGCACAAGATCATGCCTGACACATAGGAGATACATCACCCATAGTTGCGGGATTAACTTGTATGTTTATCTTCACCCCACCTACATAACCGTGACTGTATGTATATATCATCCCAGAATTGTTAGCAGACCTCAAGCTTGGGGAATAAAGTTCAGGGAAACCACACGCCATGGAGGAGAGCCACCTGGGGTTTGGGCAACATGGCTCTGGCTTCTTCCTCATGAGAGCAAAAGGGCCTCCTTAGACCAAAAATCTTAGGATGGGTGACTGCCAGTTCTGTTAACTGGCCACTCCAGACTCTAACCCTTGAACTTGCTCTGCTATGCTTCCAAATCCTCAAATGTGTTCCAATCAAGGAAATGCTGCCGAATTGAAATGGATTTCCCTGTCACTGCAGGGAAACAAGGCAAGCCTTAACTTAGACTTCTAAGCAAAGTCCCAGAGAGAGTATGCCTAATTAGACCAAGGACCAAACTCCTTCATGCCCTGCCAGAGAGGCCCACTGAGTTTCTGTGGACTTATGGCCACAGAATCTGTTTTCTGCTCATAGTGGCCTGGCTTCCCACAGTGAGGGGAAGGGAGAGAACTTAATGCACATTATCTTATCCAAAGAATTTATAATGTTAGATGATATTTGCTAAAGGATTAATGAACTAAACTTTATCTTTCTGGCAATCTCACAAAAAGAAACAGCTCTCATAAATTCCCCACATTGATCACATCTATGTACTTCATTTCATTCTCTTTTTTTAAAATTTTTATTACATTTTAAGTTCTGGGATAAATGTGCAAGTTTGTTGCATAGGTATACAAGTGCCATGGTGGTTTGCTGCACCCATCAGTCACCTATGTTAGATATTTCTCCTAATGCTATCCTTCCCCTAGTCCCCACACCATGACAGGCCCTGGTGTGTGATGTTCCCCTACTACGTACATGTGCTCTCATTGTTCAACTTCCACTTTCAAGTGATAACATGCAGTGTTTGGTTTTCTGTTCCTCTGTTAGTTTGCTGAGAATGATAGTTTCCAGCTTCATCCATGTCCCTGCAAAAGACATGAACTCATTCTTTTTTATGGCTGCATAGTATTCCATGATATATATGTGTCACATTTTCTTTATCCAGTCTATCATTGATGAGCATTTGTGTCAGTTTTAAGTCTTTGCTATTGTGAACTGTGCTGCAATAATCATACATGTACATGTGTCTTTATAGTAGAATGATTTATAATTCTTTGAGCATACACCCAGTAATGGGATTGCTGGATCAAATGGTATTTCTGGTTCTAGATCCTTGAAGAATTACCATACTGTCTTTCACAATGGTTGATCTAATTTACATTCCTACCAATATTGTAAAAGTATTTCTATTTCTCCACATCCTCTCCAGCATCTGTTGTTTCCTGGCTTTTTAATGTTTGCCATTCTAACTGGCATGAGATGGTCTCTCATGTGGTTTTGATTTGCATTTCTCTAATGACCAGTAATGATGAGCTTTTTTTCATGTTTGTTGGCCACATAAATGTCTTCTTTTGAGAAGTGTCTGTTCATATGCTTCACCCACTTTTTAATTAGGTTGTTTTTTTCTTGGAAATTTAACTTCATTTGGTTGTTTGAATGATTACATAATAAATAAAAATTAGTTTCTTTACAAATTATGAGCAACCTTAAAACCACTTTCTTAAAATCTACATTTTCCTTTGCTTTCAAAATTAACTGTAATATTAATATGAGCCACCATTACTACATAAAACTGAGTTTGCCGAAAACATTTTAAAGCCAAGAATCAGATTGTGCTTTCTTAAAGAACTCACCTTAAATATTTGTGCAGTTGTGTCACCTAATTAACAAAAAATAATATTATTAACAAAATAATATTATTATTATTGTTAATTAGGTGACACAACTGCACTAATATTTTCTTTATGGTGCTCTTAGTAACTAAACCATGTATTTAAAAATCAAATGAATGCACATGAGTGTTCTGGATTTTTATTTTTAAACCCCACACAATGGGGTCAGGAGGTTCATCTTTATATCCTATCAAAATTATAAGATACCAGTTGCCCTCAGAGAAGGGCCTGTGATCTTGGGGAAGCCTGCTAGCGCCAGGTGCATTGAACCATCAGTAGAATAAGCAAGAGAGAATACTAGAAGTGAAGGTTAGAGGTGATTTGTAAAGGCTAGCTGTAGCTGATGCAACAGCAAACTATGAGAAACTAGAAAAAATAATTTACAGGGGAAAGGAAGAGACAGAAGCCAGATGAGAGAAAAGCAGCAGGTTGGGACAAGGGATGGAACTAGAGTCAGGGTGCTGAAGTGTTGTCTGACAAAGTGACAGATTTTAACTGCTACATCTTCTTTTGTGGTCTCTTCTCCACTGATATAAAGAGACAGTAACCATAGGCTATTTCCTGACATCTGCACAGTTTCTAAAAATCTGTCTTAGAAGTCTAATTTATGCAATAAATATTTATTAAGCATTAAGATATACCAGACGCCACCCTACATGCTATTTATACATTGTGTTGGCACTGTTCAAACTCACAACTCAGTAGGGGAGGCAAGCATTTCATATTATTTGAATTCAAGTAAATGTCTTCTGAATTATTGATGAAATGTGTCTGTGCATGCACACATATAGGGGCAACAATTAAAGAAACCTATAATAGGAATAATTTTAAAGAAACATCCTGAAATAATTAATACCAGATTAAATATTTAGCAAAATAGGTCAACCACTGAAATACCTTTAACTTGCCTAAGAAGCAAACCAGGCAATCACAGATTAGTGTCTAAAAGTGACTAAGACCTTGATGTAATGGAGTTTATGGCTATCTTGTTGCTATTACTTACTGGTAGAATCACCTGTGGCAAATTTCTGATCTACTTGAAATCTCAGTTTTGTCTCACATCACTGAATTGTAGAAATTAAATAGAAATGTGTGGCCCATAGAAAATACTTATCAAATGCTCAGTATTTGTATAATAAGATGATGCCAATACCACTGTATGAGATGACCAACTGCCTTGCCCATTTTCAATGATGAGAGTGAAAGGATTTTCTCATGTTATCATCTGAGAGCTTTATAGTTTTGTATTTTAAGTTCAGGTCTATGATTCACTTGAGATAATTTTGTGAAAGGTGTAAAGTCTGCCTAGACTCATTTGTTTGTGTGTGGATGTTCAATTGTTCCAGCATATTTTATTGGAGAGACCACCCTTTCTCCATTGGATTGCCTTTGCTCCTGTGTCAAAGACCAGTTCACTATGTCCCTGTGGGTGTATATCTGGGCTGTCCATTTTGTTCCATTGACCTCTACATTTATTCTTTCTTTATTGATGATTGTAGGCTCATAGGAAGTCTCAATGTCAGGTTTAATAGGTCCTCCGATTTTCTTCTCTTTTAATATTGTGGTTGACTGTTCTGGGTCTTTTTCCTTTTCATATAAACTTCAGAATCAGTTTGTCAATATCTTCAAAATAGCTTACTGGGATTTTGATTATGATTACATTGAATCTATAGGTCAAGTTAATCTTTTTATTGCCTGGACCCAACACAGTACTTAGCACATTTTAGGAGTCTCATTAATTTTTATTGAAGCAGACATTCATTGAGACAAATTAAAGGAGGGGAATTTTCTATTACTCCAAAACCTTAATAGATTTGAATTAGCGGTGTATATTAACTCCCTCCTTCCTTTATCATAAGAATTTGGGAGGAAGAAAAGGGGAAAATGAGAATGGATCACAGAATATGTTTCATTAAGGTAAGAAACATTTTTCTCTGCTTTGCTGATGATTGTACCCCAAACACCTGGAGCACTTCCTGCATATCATACTATTTTTTTCTTTTTTTTGAGATGGTATCTCAATCTGTCACCCAGGCTGGAGGGCAGTGGTGCTATCTCGGCTCACTGCAGCCTCTGCCTCCTGGGTTCAAGTGATTCTTATGCCTTAGCCTCCCCAGTAGCCGGGTTTACAGGTGCACTCCACCACAGTTGGCTAAATTTTGTGTTTTTAGAAGCAACAGGGTTTCACCATGTTGGCCAGGCTGATCTTCAACTTCTGGCCTCAAGTGATCCATCTGCTTCTGCCTCCCAAAGTGCCGAGATTATGGGGGAGTAATTGTAGAGAGCAGTTACTATTTTTAGGGGGATGTTAAGCATTTGAACTCAATTTCTAGTTCTGAGAAATTTATTATTGTGTGTGTCTTATCACCAAAAGCCAGAGACTTGCTTCCTAACTTCCTCAAAGACAGGACATGGACATGAGACATGGTAGAATCCCATAGATACAGTCAAGATTTGAATCTTGAATGAGTGATACAAAATAATGAGCTAGTTTATAATTCTGGGAGGGCCAGAGCCACTGATTCCAAAATTTTGTAATGCAAAGTGAATTTTTTTTTGGTTGATCACCTGCTGACGGAACTTCAGTTGCAAAATCCACAGTGATGTCTTTGCACCTAGGTCCTTGCCTGAGCTATTTGACTCTGCCTACAACTCTCTTCTTATTTCTACACTTTCAACTTCACTAACTACTACCTCAGATACCTGTTTACACATTGCTACCTCTTTGTGTCTCTCATGTGCTTTGTTCCCTATTCCATTTCCAAGAACCAGAACACTTTGGCATGCATAAGGTACTCAACACATAATTGCTGTTTAAAATAACATATTTCGCCCTGTTCATGGACCCACTCAGAACTGTAAAAACACACACTTTCAAATAATTCCTGAGTGAATTATTCATATACAGAGGCCAAAATCTACACTCTCGATTAAGGTCTACAATATGTCTTTGGATCTAGCATTGCACTCATAAAAGTATTTGGCATTTTCATCTCCCACTTTATGATGCAAACAGAATGGTCACCCTGGATTCACGTTCTCTCTCTCATTAGAAAAATTGCCTCCAATATAGGAAGGCATCTTGCATCTCATCACCTTCAGGACAGCTGTTATCCATTTCCTGAGTGTTCCAGTCACAGCTTCTGGTCTTCTGCTGAAAGATTTCCTTCCATTATTTATGATTCAACCTATTAAATGTTGATGGGAAGATTCCCTGGAAAGGTGTGTTACTGTGGTTACCAGAAGCTTCTCTCATCCCAAGAAGAATCTGCTTTCTGGGGTATAGAATGGGCTTTAAAATCAGCAGGAACCACACATGTGGAAGCAGAGAAGAGTGAGGGGCAAAAAGAACCTATGATTATATTCGAAGCATCTTGGGAAATTCCAGGAAAGATTCTGGTTTGCTTTCAAAATGATAACTTAGGGACAGTTTGAGGAAAAGTTATGGAAATTAAATGATTTTATTTTCCTGCTGTAGATAGAACAGTGACTTTTTATTCTACAGCTATCTTCCCCTAACTCAAAAAAATGCATTTTTTTTGGTGAGAAAGTCAAACTGGCCTTGTCTTGCAGGCAAACACTCCTCACAGAACAGATGAGCCTTTTTTGTTAAATTACAGAAACAGTGAAAGATTTATGATTCTGCTAGACAAAATCCTTTTGTTTTAAATAGTTGCCATTTTTCCATGAAGAAATCAGACACCTTGTTGGTGTTTTCTTATAGTAAACATAAGGTCACTGAAAGGAAACAGGCTAGATGAAAGATCACTACGGTATTAAATTACTTCCATCTGCAAACACTGTAAATCCCTGTCGACATAAAAAAAGGAGTTATGGTTAGAGCTCTGAAGTGTCATGTTTTTGAACTTGAGAAAAGTCCTTCTGCTGAGGACTTTATTCTGTTGCCAAGATTAAGAAACATGAAGTCGTGACGCAGTAACTGGACCATGTCAAAGGCATTCTACAGTAGACATCGCATTCACTCTCTCTTTTTCTCAGTCCCTTTCGGTAGGCTCACTACTAACTTTATCTAACTTTCAAGTATATTGGGAGAAATTTCTATGAATTAGAGTCAAAGTCCCTTAGTAGTAGTTTTCAAAAGATTTTCAAGAACTTATTCAAAGCAGTCAATTATTTTCTACAGTTTTTATTTATTATTTAATTCAAAATGGTATCTTTTAGAAGCAAAGTCATTTACATTTGTAGTCAATTAATGGTATCTACAGTTGCAATTTTCCTAAATTGTATGGTAGGCTTTAAGTAAAACTGAGATTTTTTTCATCCAAGGTTATAGCAGTTACTATAAGAGAGAGCAGTGACTATTTTTTGAAGGGGTTGCTAAGCATTTGAATTCAACTCCTAGTTCTGAGAAATTTGTTATTGTGTGTGTCTTATCACCAAAGTCCAGAGACTTGCTTCCTAACTTCCTCAAAGACAGGAATGGACATGAGACATGGTAGAATCCCATAGATACAGCAAAGATTTGAATCAGGAACAAGTGATACAAAATAATGAGTTAGTTTATAAGCATTTTTCTCACAGTGCACAGAACTCAATGTCCAGTGCTGGCAATAGCAAGGGTGGGAGAAACACTCGTTGATGACTAGTGGAGGCAGCAGCAACTCCCTAAGAAGAATGTTCCTGTGGTATGACCTTGAATTCTGTTCCATTTCCATCATTTAGTGTTTTAATATATCTTTGGATAAAAACTTCAATGGCTTTTCCTCCATTTCTTTATCTGTAAAGTAGGAATAATTATAGGCATTATCCCATAATGCTGATTCAAGGATTGAATGAGTTCATGTGCAGAAAAGGAGGTCTTCACTGGCATTACCTTGGACGAGCTATTATTACCTTCACATATAGGTGCACATAGGTAGACCAACCGCATTCCTCAGCCTTATTGTTCATGAATTTTTACAATATTTTCTTCTTAAGTTAACCGGTTGAGAAAAAGTTTTTTTTTTTTTTTTTTTTTTTTTTAACAATAATCAGAATAATTTTCTGTGGAATACAATCAAGAGTCCTTGCTAAAGTCCACCTTATTTACCACAATAAAACGCTCACACTACAGACACATTTTAAGTTCTGAAGTAGGATGTTTGTGAGAAAATCATTTTTTCTAGATAGTGCTTTATTTGTATTATGCTATCATACAGCATGATGCATATTATAAATATATTATATAGCATAAATTCTGTGTTTGACAACAACCATGCTGTAAACATTGGTGTATTATCTGTTCTCTATGTTGCTAATAAGGACATACCCAAGACTGGGTAATTTATTAAAAAAAGAGATTTAATGGACTCATGGTTCGACATGGCTTAAGGCCTCACAGTCATGGTAGAAGGCAAAGGAGAAACAAAGGCACATTTTGTGTGGTGGCAGGCAAGAGAGCATGTGCAGGAGAACTGCCCTTTATAAAACCATCAGCTTTCTTCAGACTTATTCACTACTAAGGGTAGTGAACAGTATGGGGGGGCCACCCCCATAATTCAATTATCTCCTCCTGGCCCTGACCTTGACAGGTGGAAATTATTACAAAGCATGGTGAGATTTGAGTGGGGACACAGCCAAACCATATCATTTGGCATATTTATATGTCTTCATGTGATATGATTGAAGGGTGATCCACAGTCTGCTGCTATCTGAAGTTCTGGTAAAGTAGAATCAGTGTCAGAGTTCTGCTGAAAATAGGGAAAGAGAGGTAGTCTGTGTATTTGCTTTAACCTGTATGCCCTCATATTTGCCTCAGAGGCAGAAGAGCAAAAAATACTTATAAATTCACAAGGATGACTGGATCTTTAACTCCTGAAAGCACAGGGCAAAGGTGGAAGCTCTGTTTGGATTTTGTCCACACAGCCAGATGATATTATGGAAAATTTGTTAGGGAGAAAACACCAGTGCAAGCCACATCATGACTGTCAAGAATCTGCCTCCGTGTTTAAGAATTCTAGCAGACTGTCTGGGAAATAGTAATACCAGAAGCTTCCTTGGATTATTAATTTGATAAGATCTCTTCTCAGTGCTTCTGAAATGAAAGAGAGAGACAAAGATGATACTGACAAAAAGTTCTAGCTGTTTCAAAGAAAATCCATGTGGTTTGCATGCCTTATATAGCTCTTTCTAAAAAAAAGAAGACAGCTGTTTGCTTAAGGAAGGCCCAGACTACTGTGGCCAGGAGCTTCAGGCCACTAATTACAGTTTCAGAGGCATCAGAGAAGGCAAATTGTTTAAAATCTATCTCATATCCTTCAAAATCCCTAATTTCTTCTAAGTGTGGACTTCTTCTCATGACCTCAGATGAACCTAGAAGGATCCAATATTTTACTACCTTTCCATGGAGTCATTAATATCCCTTTTACTAATGGGGAGTCAAATGCAGGGCTCTTGATGAATGCTTGCTGAGTTTTTATCCCACATAGAATTCCAAGCAAATGTTGCACAAATTTTGGTAATCAGTTAACTGGAAGAACCATTCTCCATTAACAATGAGATATTGGCACTGAAGAGTGTGGTTAGGCTGGAAAGCACCAGAATAGGACTTGGGACACTTCAGCTCTTTTTCTCACTCAAGTATTAATTGCCTGTGTGATCTTGAAAGGGGTCCTGACCTGTATATCAGTAGGCTTCTTTTTTTCTACATAAGACAGAATTGACTGAGATCACTTCCAAGGCACTTGTCAAATACAAATTACATGGTTTTAAATTTTAGAGATGACTTTTTCCCAGTGAAAAACAAAAATAAGAATAATTCATATCATTCAAGTAGGCCACATATGTCAGAATGGAATACCCATACTCATGATTATAATTCTTTATAATATCAATACATATATGTTGACCTATGTTTTGATAATATTTTACATATAAAATAATAACAAATAATTTATGAATAATGCTTAATTGTTCAATATTGAACCATTTCTAAATATCCTGTAATACAATTATAACAATAATGATGGTGGTAGGTAGTATTTACTGAACACTTCTTATTTGCCATCACTAGCAAAAGGCTTGAGATATAGTCACTCATTTAATTCTCAAACCATCCTTGATGTTAGACAAAATAATAACTCTCATTTTACAAATTAGAAAATTGGGACAAGACTATACCGCTAAAATGTGGTAGAGTTAGAATTTAAACCAAGGCAATCTGGCTCCATAGTCAGTGCTCTTAAACAGGCTACTTTTTAGCACTGACGGTATACTTGGAGAACAAGATAACCCGACAATTTATTTTATAATACTATGATGAAAAACTCCCAAGTAAAATTAGCTTAAAATCTAATTGTGTCATTTATTACTTATTTAATCTTGGAAAATGTTTAGTCCTCTTAATATTCAATTTTTTTCATCTGTACAATGGGGATAATATTATACAGAATCATCAAATTGATTTGATGAGATAAAAATATATGTTTTAACAAATATATTCGGAGCACCTGCAATGTGTCAGCCACTGGTAAGAGGTATCCAATAGTAAACAGAGCAAAGTTTATGCCATCATGAAACTGACAAAATTTTAGGGAGATAGACATTTTTTTAAAATCGAAAAGTAAGAGTATAATCACAAAGAAGGATCAGTAAGTGAATGTTTTCCTTATCTGTTGCTGTGTAAAAATACAACAATAAATAAAGGAATTCTGAAAAGACACAGTACAGATGGTTCTTTGCTCAGTGCAATGATTTGAGTGCCTGAAGGACAAAACCACTGGAGGTGGAGGATGTCTTTCCAAGAGGACTTCATTGCCTATATATAGAGCACCAGGACTGAGATGGCTCAAACTCAACCCAGCTCAGAGAGAATGTGAACATGTGCCATCTCCAACATGTCAAGGTATCTGTTGAATTAAAGTAGGAGATGTGATGGTACTGAGTGACTAGGGGATTAATTTGAAGAGTGTTAAAGGAAGCATCTCTGAAGAATTAATGAAGGGCTGAAGAGGAAAAGGATCCAGTCAAATAAAGATGATGAAGCATAATTCCAGGCAGAGCTAGTGCAAATGTTCTGTGGAGAAAATACAAAACATGGTAGGATAGAAAATGAGATCAAGCCAATAATTTGGACGGAGGCCAGATTAAGTTGCATTATTCCAGGTTAGAGTTAGGAGCTTATTATAGTTCTGATGGGAAGCCATTTGAAGGTTTTGAGTAGGAGAGTGACAGAATCTTAAACAAAAATGAAAAGAAAACAAAGAAACACAAGAAAACAAACAAAAGCAAATGGAATCTGACTTCAATTTCTTCTTAGTACATCTACTATAATCCACCTCCAGCATCTTCACAGCAGATTCTACTTACCAACTCTCTTCATATTCTGGTAATTTATAAAATAAAATATTTGCTTTTCTTTATCCTCCAATAATATGTGCACACCATGTTTACAGGATTAGTATACTTCTAAAATGGGAATAAATTATTTGGGAGTTGCTGAATCTCATAAACTAAAATTGATTTAACTCCATAAATAGACAAAAGCATTTCATTCATGTGTCATTCATTCAAGCATCCATTCATTCAGCAATTTTTCCATTGATTTCCAGATACCAATAAACTAGGTCAGCTGCAGTGGCTCACACCTGTAATCCCAGCATTTTGGGATCCCGAGGCAGATGGATCACTTGAGGTCAGGAGTTCGAGACCAGCCTGATCAACATGGCAAAACCTTGTCTCTACTAAAAATACAAAAATGACCTGGGCATGGTGGTGTGTGCCTGTAATCCCAGCTACTAATGGGGCTGAGGCAGGAGGATTGTGTGAACCAGGGAGGCAGTTGCAGTAAGCCGAGATCATGCCTGGGTAACAGAGCAAGACTCCTTCTCAATAAACAACAAACAAACCACTATCATAAAAATGAGTATGACATAGCTTCTGTTTGCATGGCATTCCTACGACACAGAGTAATTTTTCTTTCCTTCCTTCTTTTTTTCTTTCTTTCCTTTCTTCCTTTTTTCATTCTTTCCTTCCCCTCCCTCCCTCCCTTCCTTCCTTCCTTTCTTTCTCCCTTTCTTTCTTTGAAGTTGCTATTGGAACACAAAGGAAGAAAAACACCATCTGATATTCCAAAGCAGAAAACACTGAAGATTGTTCAGCAAATTATGTGTCCTGGAAAAAATACACTTAAACCAATTAAAATGAAATTAATTTCAAGTCTTTATGTTTTGACCCAAAAAGGTTTTTCCGTAGTCACAGAAAAAGATCTTCACTTGGTGCTTCTATCAAGTATGGTTTCAGCAAACTGAAAATGGAAAAGCATTCCTTATGATCTTTCTGTGCAGAGTATTTGTCCATTGTCAACAGTTCTCAGGAACTGGATTCCTTCCACGTGAAGGAAATTCCAAAATGCAATACATTCCTTAGCTTCCAAAGCAGAACCAAAAGCCTAGACAATTGTTCCAGATGAATGACACATACACACACAATTTGCAGAGAGGACTGGTGACAAATGTCTTAGTAATTATTTTTTTTGTCAGTTTGTTGTTGTCTCTCATTCTGTACTTCACTGGAAAATAACTACAGGCTTTTCAAGGCCAATGTATTTGTCCAGACTTAAAAGCCAATTATTTAAAGACTAATATTGGCCAAAATAATACTTAAAATCTAGAATTTTAAGTGAATAATTGGTTCTTTGTAATCTATGGATGGCTTTCCAAATGAAACTGATCCTTTCATTATTATATAAACCATAAAGTTATTTGTGATGTCAGAGTCTCAAAACCAAGATTATTGGATGCCAATTTTTATTTTTTTTTCCAAACCAGATATTTAAATATTTGAAGCTAAGCTTTTTTTCTATGGTATCTTGACTAAAATCATGAAAGTAGAATTGATATCGGTGACCATTCTCCCTAAAACTTTCTTTCCAAAACTCATGCAAGCTCCCAGACTCACAATAAATCCTCCATGCGCAGACATAATAACCATGTTATTCTGCTTCCTGTCTCTATTGCTATATTAACTAGTGGCTTAGGGTATGATGTCTAGAGCAAAATACCTGGGGCCTATTTCTGTCTCCACCTCTTATTTGCTATGTGACCTTAACTGTAACTTAACCTCTGTATCTCAGTATTCTAATGGAAACATGATGCCAACATTATGTTATTATGAGAATTAATTTAGTTCACATATGTAAAGTATTTAGAATTGCCTGGGACACCATTAATATTTAATCAATGCAATATTCCTAGGAATTCAGTTAGGGTGTTTTTTGTTTTTTGTTTTTTGCTGTTGTTTTGTTTTGTTTTCTGGGTTCTCATTTCCCTTCTTAGTGTCCCTGTCTGCTTTCTTGTTTCTAAAACTAAGATCACAACTTCTCATTTTTAAGAACACACATAACAAGATGTATTATTATGTATGTTCTTGTATTCTTCCCCTTTGTTAAAGGCCACTGATAACTTCACACAGAAGTTAAAGTATTCCCTGTATATGAGGAAGACTGAGGAGCAAAGGGAGGGTTTGAATCTCCAGCATTAGAGGTGCGGGGGGTCTTCCAGAAGACAAAGAATTCTATGATGTAATACATGGCTTATTGTCATAATGGTACCTGACTCGGTATCAAAAGACTTTCAAATAATCTGTTCATAGATTCATCAATTCAACATGAGGGTCAGAGCAATGTGAGATTCAAAAACACAAAATATAATTCTCCTGACTCTAACCAGCTTTTATATGACTGTGTATATATGAAGGGAAGAGGGAGGAGAGAATGATAAATCTACTACTTACAAATTACATTATGTTATTAGCTTTGCTTCCTTCAAGGAATACTGAAAGAACGAGAGAGGAATAACATTTTTTTTCACATAAAATAGGTGAAAGTAGGAGGAAGGAAAGGACATTGAAAATATCTAAAGAATAAAGAAGTTTCATGGACCAATATGGGTATAGAGGAATAGCAGAAAAGACATTAGATGAAGAAATATTGGAAGTTGGGATGGGAATGAATGAGGTTTCAAAAGTGATTTGGTGTCCACATTGAGAAGGTCAACAGATTAGAAGAACAGGTCTTTCTTAGCTATACATCCAAATATATTTGATAAATACATTAGACAAAGACCAGGCTCTCTTAGCTATGCTACCACAGTGAGGATTGTTTTTGAGAACACAAAGCTAGAGGATTGTTTAGAGAACACAAAGCTTGTGACAGCTACTGTGACCTTAATCAGTAGTGCAGAAAAGTCTAGCCACTCCAGGTTTAGTCCTTGGATTTTGGCAGCCAAAGCAGTATGAGATGGCAAAATACAGCATTTTCCACAGTGATGTTGACCAAGATAAAAAGCAATTTGGCTGGATGGAATACACATTTTTCTAGGCCTCATAACACAATTAGAAATTGATCTGAGACTAATACATGTGGCACAAACTTTGAGCACAAATTCCCCCAAAGCTTTTGCTCATCAATGAAGATGCAAGGGTTAAGGATGCAGTCGCATTTGGGTGGCCTGAAGTCAGATAATCTCTCTCTTATCATAATTTTTCTACCTGTAGTGTTGAAACTGATCAATAGTGCATCAACAAAACATCCTACTTCTACTCCTGTGTACTCTAAATGGAGTCGTCTATTCTAAATACAGATTGGGCCAAGAGTTGGGTTGCTAGATCATGCATGGACTTGATTTATCTTTCCATCTCCAGAACTCAATCAACCTGGTAAAAGCAGAGATGAGATATTCAAAGCAGTTTTGTTGAGTGAGTGAGTGAATTAATAAATTAATGTATAAATTGATTGTTGAAAAGATAGAAAAATGTATGATTAAATGAATAAGTGAAAAACAAATCATAAGTTCTTCTAAGATTTTTAATGAGATAAGAAATGAATGAATAAGTGAGTTAATGAATTAAGCATTATTTCCCCTAATTACTGTTCCTAGTAGATCCTATGACATGGAAAATAAAATCTACATTATTTACAGTTAAGTCAGGTGCAGTGAGTTGGTTACTTTTGTTAAGTATGTGTGGAGTTCTGCATATTTTTCTGTCTCACTGAAGAAAGCTTTGTTGTAAATGTTAGCTTTAAACTGATCCTTGAGGAAGGCCATCCAAAAATAGCCCAGCATGACAAGTCCATCACGCTGTTTATTTCACTTCCATAGGCTACTCCCCTTTGAAAAATATTTTGATTTAGTTGGTTCATTTCACATGATGGCAGAATGAATTATCATTTTATAGTGGACATCAGCAAAAGGATAAAAGTTTACCATTGAAACAGAGTGACAATGAAACTATTCTGGCTTCCCTCTGGTATCCTTGAAGGTAAATGATTATGATGTCACTGCAATTTGAAAGAATATTAAATCAGAAGCTGAAAACACCTAGCAGTTCCAACTCCTTCATATCACAAGGTTCGTATTCTCACAAACAAAAAAACTAAGATGATTTTTCATTCTCATTATGATTCTTAAAAAACCAAATAGCTTTTCTGCAGCTAGTTTCTTGTTACATTGAGTGGGGAAAAAATCCTCTTCATTCATGACAGTCTTACACTTACAATTGGCTACATAATTTGATTTTCTTCCAGATGCTTTCCAAACATAATTGAGATAAATAAAACACCAGTCCCTAAACACTCACCAAAGAAGGAAACAAATCCATATCGTAAGTATAATATTTCTGCTTTCTTATAGCTTTGAAGACTTGTTCATTTTGATCTTAATAATTCCTTCAGCATTTATCTTTTCACCTCTGAGAAGAGTGATCAGATAATGCCATATTGAACAAAAGAGCAACTAAATCCATGTTGCCACTAATGCTGATAGGAGAAGAGGAAAGAAAGCTGAAATTTGTTTCATGCCTTTTTGTGCTAAAACCTGCAATATATGCTTAATGGTCCCCTCAAAGATGTCCACATCCTAAGCCCTAGAAACTGTGAATGCATTACCTTACATGGAAAATATATTACCTCATATGGCATCCTAATTCCTACAAACTGTGAAAATACTACTTTATATGATAAATGAACATATATGGTATATGTGATTAAGTTAATGGTATTGAATTGGTTAGGTTATCGTGATAAACCCTATGTAATCACAAGGGTTTTTACAAGAGGGAGGTAGGATAGTAGAGAGGAAAGAAGGCAACGTGATGACTGAAGCACAGATTGGAATGATGTGTCCAAGCTTTGGAGAGTTGCTTCTTTGTCCGCCGCAAGGAATGATGAATGACAACCTTTAAAAGCTGGAGATGCAAATAATTAACTCTCTTGAAGTGTCTAGAAGGAAATATCTCTGCTGATCCCTTAAGTATACCCCTGTAAGACTTGTCTTAGGAATTCTCACTGTCAGAATTGTAAGAAATTAAATTTGTGTTTATGATAATTTGTTACAGGAGCAATTAGAAAATAAGGAAGCATGTTTGTATTATGTTATGAAAGATTCCTAACAGTATGAAGAAGTAATGTCCCCATTTTACAGTGACACCCAATACTTGGTGAGGCCCACTCAAGTTCACACTGTCAACTAACAGTGGAGGTAGGTCTTAAATAAAGATTTGTCAGCCAGCAAAGCGCACACTTTTTTCACAGGGGTATGTAACCAATAACATCACCTAGATTTCTCCTTTACCATCAGTGTCAATCTGACAGCTTGTTCATGTTTCTATGTTACCTAGGAGTCCATTCTGCTCCATAGGCGATTATTTTCATACACAGATTGTGTGGATTACCCAGAATACTTGCTTTAATTTACAAATCTTCCTTTTCTTAACTACAAATTTAGAATTATCTGCTTTGCAAGAGAAGGCAGGGACATAGAGCAGAAAGAAGAAAGCAAGAAAGTGAAAGCCAAGACAGATCTCCTGTATGGATTGTGTCCAGGAGTCTTTTGTCCAGCAGTGTTAGAGTCTGGTGGAATGAATGCAGGGCTTTTATTTCTCCTTTTAACTTCAACAGGAAGTTACTACAACACGACACTTTATGCCAAAAAAAAAAGCTGACTTTGGGGATGTTCATGAAAATGATTGAAATGGATGCCTTCTCCCTGAGCTACCAGGGAGCTGTACCTAACATCTTTAAGGGCAGCTTGGCCTTCTTCCAGCAGAGATACTATCTGATTTACTGCAGTGCCTACTGTGATGCCTGCACAGCCCGACTTCCCACCTGATCAGTGGGAAACAGCTGCAGGAACATACTCTCGCCCTCCACTTCGCCTCACTCCAGCGGGAAGGAGGAGGCCAGCTCAACATCTGTCTTTCTTATCTGTTTCTGATGTGCAAAAAAGTGCACATTTTCGGGTTGTTGTTTGTCAAAGGAACTTTCAAGCATTTAAGTCGTCCTTCCTCTACCTCTTGTTTAGATCTTTCTGCAACTCATTTGGGATCCTCAAAAAAATAACAATAATCCCTCTCTCACAGAGTTCAGCCTAGGGGATGTTAAAGCAGAGACATATTTTAAATATCAGTTTCTCCTAATAGATTTCCACTGTTTTCATTATAAAAATAAAGCCCTAACGAATAGGAGAGATGAAACGTGCAACTGTGCTGCATTTTAGTCACCATCAAATTGGTAATGACACTTACCATCCCGGCAAATGTGAAACCCAAGGTGTTAAGAAATACAACAGTAATTCGGGTTTCCTTTAGATTTCTCTCCATTTGTTTTTCTAGTCCCCTCTTTCCTCATCAAATGTTTCATTCTGAGAGTGAATAAAGCACTCTTCAGCAACTTTTGTTACTTATTCCTAGACAGTTTGATTGGTTCCAAACTCTACCTCATGCTATCCCGTTGTTCTGATGTGTGCATGTGGAAGAGGAAGGGGAGACTAGTATGGAACTGGAAAACTTGACAAACAGTACAGAGCGCCTCATGCATTTCTACAAAACACATTGTTTACTGTTAGGGATTTTGGAAAGGAAGAAAAGCAAACCAAAACTCTAGAATAACTATTTTAGCCTAATGCTTTTTTGTCATTTGTTATGTTTGAGATAGCCACCAAATGGGGAGGGCAGTAAAAATTAAATTTAGAGAAATATTTTACATATATACTGAGAATTTGGAGATGAAATCCTGATGGGAAACATACAGATAACAGAATGTATGATAGAGAACGGGAGATTATATATAGATAGTAGATCGTATGATTTTTTTTTAAAATTCAGTCATTGAAAAAGTGCCAGAAAGTACCAATAATTATTTTGATTCCTAGTTTGGTGGGGTAAATTTAGAAGAAATCAAAATGATGAAAATAGATATGCTTGTATGCATTGTAACACAAGTGTTTCTTTCTTATCTGAAAAGACGTGCAAATTGGAAGTTGATGCTGATTTCCAGAGCAGAGGAATCCAGTGAGGTGGAGATCATTAGAAAATGATACTGAAACATTTTTTGAAATAAAACTAACTACACCTTTTTTTTTTTTTTTTTTTTTGAAATGGAGTTTGGCTTTTTATGTCCAGGCTGGAATGCAATGGTGCGAGCTCCCTCACCGCCACCTCTGCCTCCCGGGTTCAAGCGATTCTCCTACCTCAGCCTCCTGAGTAGCTGGGATTACAGGCATGTGCCACCACACTGGGCTAATTTTGTATTTTTTTAGTAGAGACGGGGTTTCTCCATGTTGGTCAGACTGGTCTTGAACTCCTGACCTCGTGATCTGCCCACCTTGGCCTCCCGAAGTGCTGGGATTATAGGCGTGAGCCACTGTGCCTAGTCACCTATTTTTTAAATCATCATTAAAGAAGATGATAATATAAAACTTTGAGTGAGACTTGGAGAACATGCCATAGATCAGCTTATACTTTGAAGCTTAAATGTTTTCACCCTTTCACTGATTTCTTAATAAACCAGAAAAAAGTTTCATCTGCCTTACCATCACGGTGATTCCTTGATTTCAGTCCTATTTGGCTACTCCTAGCTGTCCAAGTAGACCCCCTAGTTTCACCTGCACTCACTCCCTGTTGCATTTTTATCTGATGAATCCTGATCCATTTTTTCAGCCCGCAAGTCAGGCATTCCATCTTCCATATAGAGCTCTCCTTTCTTAGAAACTCAATACACACTACAACAATGAATTTCAAGGGTTGCACTTAAAAAATTTACCACAAATCATATTTGTCTACATATGTATACTTTCTATTGGTTTTCAAACTCCTCGAAAAGATTAATTGTGTCATTTTTATCTTATATTGTCTCAACTAAATCCTACAGTGCTTAGAGAACAAATGACACAACATAAATATTTTGAAAACTAGTAAGTTTGTAGATTTTGGTTTTGAGGTTCCTTGACCTAATTACATATGTATTTATAAACATAAAATAACTGATAGAAAGAGAAACTATTAATAAGTCACTTTTTATTGAATCCACTATCTTTAACGCTCAATGGCAATCTCTTTATTCATATTACCTCATCTAATTCTTACAAAAATTTTGCATACTTTGAAGTTTGAATATTTACTATGTGCAAATCTAAGTACACGTTTATGTTTATTTTGCTTATGAGCAAGCTTAGGCTTAGAAAATTTAAAGTCACAGAGCTAATACATAGAAGAATCAGTTTTCAAATATAGGTATGTTTTGATGCCAATATCCCAATTTTTTAATTAAAGGGCATAATTTGAAATAAACTATTAAGGCCTGGTGCAGTGGCTCACGCCTATAGTCCTGGCACTTTGGGAGGCTGAGGTTGGTGGATTGCCTGAGGTTGGGAGTTTGAGACCAGCCTGACCAACATGGAGAAACCCCATCTCTACTAAAAATACAAAATTAGCCAGGCATGGTGGCACATGCCTGTAATCCCATCTAACTAGGGAGGCTGAGGCAGAAGAATCACTTGAATCCAGGAGGAGGAGGTTGCAGTAAGCCAAGATCGTGCCATTGCACTCCAGCCTGGGCAACAAGAGCGAAACTCCATCCCATACCCTACCCCCCAAAAGAAATAAACCATTAAAAACTAACACTCTTTTTCCTATTTTCTTCATCTAATAGTCCAGAGTGACTATTATTCTCATGTTTATACTCATGTGTGCTTAATATTTCGCTCCTTCTTATAAATGAGAAAATGTGGTATTTGATTTCCTATTCCTGTGTTTATTCGCTTAGAATAATGGTGTCCAGCTCCACCAATTTTGCGCAAAAAGACATGATCTCTTTCTTATGAATGCATTGTATTCCATAATGTATATGTACCACATTCTCTTTATTCAATCTATCATTAATGAGTACCTCAGTTGATTCCATGTCTTTGCTACTGTGAATAGCATGGCAATGAACATATGAGTACATATGTCTTTTTGGTATTATTATCTACTTTTCTTTCAATGTATACCAAGTAATGGGATTGCTGGATCGAACGATAGCTGTTTTAAGTTCTTTGAAAAATCTTCAAAGTGCTTTCACAATAGCTGAACTAATTTACATTCCCATCAACAGTGCATAAGAGTTCCCTTTTCTCCATACCCTTGCTAGCACCTGTTGTTCTTCGACTTTTAAAATAAAAGCCATTCTGACTGGTGTGAAATAGCATCACATTTTGTTATTGATTTGCATTTCTCTGATGATCATTTATAATGAGAATTTTCTCATATGTTTGTTGGCCACTTGCATGTCTTCTTCTCAGAAGTGTTTGTTCATGTCCTTTGTCCATTTTTTAAATGGGATTATTTGCTCTTTGCCTGTTGATTTGTTTAAGTTCCTTATAGATACTGGATATTAGACCTTTGTTGGAGGCATAAGTTGCACATAGGTTGCAAATATTTTCTCTCATTCTGTAGGTTGTCTTTTTACTCTGTTGATAGTTTCTTTCACTGTGCAGAAATTCATTAATTTAATAAGGTCCCATTTGTAAATGTTCATTCTTATTGCAATTGTTTTTGGATATGTAGCCAAAAATTCTTTGTGAAAGTGGATATCAAGAAGGGCATTTCCTAGGTTTTCTTCTATGATTTTCATAGTTTGAGGTCTTACCTTTAAATCTTTAATCCATCTTGAGTTAATTTTTGTATATGGTGAAAGGTAAAGATCCACTTTCATTCTTCTGCAGTTATCCCAGCACCATTTATTGAAATCCTTTCCCCATTGCTTGTTTTTGTTTAGCCTTGCCAAAGATCAGATGTCAGTAGGTGTGCAATTTTTCTCTGAGTTTTGTATTCTGTTTCATTGGCCTGTGTTTTTCTTACTTTACCATTAGTGCCATGCTGTTTTGATTACTCTAGCTTTATATTATAGTTTGGAGTTGAGTAATGTGATCCCTCCAAGAAGATCCAAGAAAGTACAATCAGAAATGACAAAGATGATATTACAACTGACCCCAAAGAAATACAAAAGATCCACAGAGAATACTATGAACCACTCTGTAAACAAATTAGAAAAAAGAATTAGAAGAAATGAATAAATTCCTGGAAACAGATAATCTCCAAATATTCAATGAGGAAGATATTGAAACACTGAATAGACCAGTGTTGATCTCTGAAATCAAATAAGTAGTAAAAAAAAACCTAACAACCAGAAAAATCCCTGGGCCAGATGGATTTATAGCCAAATTCTACCAGGTATATAAAGAAAAATTGTTACTAGTCTTACTGAAACTATTCCAAAAAAATGGAGGAGGGAGTCCCTCCTATTCTGTGAAGCCAACATAGCTTAATACCAAAATCTGGCAGAGACATGATGAAATAAATAATAATAATAAAAAAACCCTTCAGGCCAGTATCCCTGATGAACGTAGATGTAAATATCTGTAGCAGAATACTAGCAAACCAAATATAGGAGCTCATAGGGAAGTTAATTCACCACAATCAACCAGGCTTTATCACTGGGATGCAAGGTTGTTTTTTTTTTTTTTTTTTTTTTTTTTTTTTCATTTTTTTTTTTTTTTTTTTTTATTGCATTTTAGGTTTTGGGGTACATGTGAAAAACATGCAAGGTTGTTGCTTAGGTGCGTACGTGGCAGTGTGATTTGCTGCCTTCCTCCCCTTCACCCATATCTGGCATTTCTCCCCATGCTATCCCTCCCCAATTCCCCACCCCCCCGCTGTCCCCCCCACTCCCCCACAACAGACCCCCATGTATAGTGCTCCCCTCCCTGTGTCCATGTGTTCTCCTTGTTCAACACCCGCCTATGAGTGAGAACATGTGGTGTTTGATTTTGTGTTCTTGTGTCAGTTTGCTGAGAATGATGGTTTCCAGGTTCATCCATGTCCCTACAAAGGACGCGAACTCCTCGTTTTTAATGGCTGCATAATATTCCATGGTGTATATGTGCCACATTTTTCCTGTCCAGTCTATCATCGATGGGCATTTGGGTTGGTTCCAGGTCTTTGCTATTGTAAACTGTGCTGCAATGAACATTCGTGTGCATGTGTCCTTATAGTAGAACGATTTATAATCCTTTGGATATATGCCCAGTAATGGGATTGCTGGGTCAAATGGAATTTCTATTTCTAGGTCCTTGAGGAATCGCCACACTGTTTTCCACAATGGTTGAACTAATTTACACTCCCACCAACAGTGTAAAAGTGTTCCTATTTCTCCACATCCTCTCCAGCATCTGTTGTCTCCAGATTTTTTAATGATTGCCATTCTAACTGGTGTGAGATGGTATCTCAATGTAGTTTTGATTTGCATTTCTCTAATGGCCAGTGATGATGAGCATTTTTTCATATGCTTGTTGGCCTCATGTATGTCTTCTTTTGTAAAGTATCTGTTCATGTCCTTCGCCCACTTTTGAAGGGGCTTGTTTGTTTTTTTCTTGTAAATCTTTTTTAGCTCGTTGTAAATTCTGGATATCAGCCCTTTGTCAGATGGGTAGGCTGCAAAAATTTTTTCCCATTCTGTTGGTTGCCGATTCACTCTATTGACTGTTTCTTTTGCTGTGCAGAAGCTGTGGAGTTTGATTAGGTCCCATTTGTCTATTTTGGCTTTTGTTGCCAATGCTTTTGGTGTTTTGGTCATGAAGTCCTTGCCTACGCCTATGTCCTGAATGGTTTTGCCTAGGTTTCCTTCTAGTGTTTTTATGGTGTTAGGTCTTATGTTTAAGTCTTTAATCCATCTGGAGTCAATTTTAGTGTAAGGTGTCAGGAAGGGGTCCAGTTTCTGCTTTCTGCATATGGCTAGCCAGTTTTCCCAACACCACTTATTGAACAGGGAATCCTTTCCCCATTGCTTGTTTTTATCAGGTTTGTCAAAGATCAGGTGGTTGTAGATATGTTGTGTTGCCTCCGATGCCTCTGTTCTGTTCCATTGGTCTATATCTCTGTTTTGGTACCAGTACCATGCTGTTTTGATTACTGTAGCCTTGTAGTAGAGTTTGATGTCTGGTAGTGTGATGCCTCCTGCTTTGTTCTTTTTGCTTAGAATTGACTTGGCTATGCGGGCTCTCTTTTGGTTCCATATGAAGTTTAAGGTGGTTTTTTCCAGTTCTGCGAAGAAGGTCATTGGTAGCTTGATGGGGATAGCATTGAATCTGTATATTACTTTGGGCAGTATGGCCATTTTCACGATATTAATTCTTCCTAACCATGAACATGGAATGTTTCTCCATCTGTTTGTGTCCTCTCTTATTTCGTTGAGCAGTGATTTGTAGTTCTCCTTGAAGAGGTCCTTTACATTCCTTGTTAGTTGTATTCCTAGGTATTTTATTCTCTTTGTAGCGATTGTGAATGGCAGTTCGTTCTTGATTTGGCTCTCTTTAAGTCTGTTATTGGTGTATAGGAACGCTTGTGATTTTTGCACATTGATTTTGTATCCTGAGACTTTGCTGAAGTTGCTTATCAGTTTCAGGAGCTTTTGGGCTGAGATGAGGGGGTCTTCTAGATATACAATCATGTCGTCTGCAAATAGAGACAATTTGACTTCCTCCTTTCCTAATTGAATACCCTTTATTTCTTTTTCTTGCCTGATTGCTCTGGCTAGAACTTCCAGTACTATATTGAATAGGAGTGGTGAGAGAGGGCATCCTTGTCTAGTGCCAGATTTCAAAGGGAATGCTTCCAGTTTTTGCCCGTTCAGTATGATATTGGCTGTCGGTTTGTCGTAAATAGCTTTTATTATTTTGAGATACGTTCCATCGATACCTAGTTTATTGAGGGTTTTTAGCATAAAGGGCTGTTGAATTTTGTCGAAGGCCTTCTCTGCATCAATTGAGATAATCATGTGGTTTTTGTCTTTGGTTCTGTTTATGTGGTGAATTACATTTATAGACTTGCGTATATTGAACCAGCCTTGCATCCCCGGGATGAATCCTACTTGATCATGGTGGATAAGCTTTTTGATGTGCTGTTGTAATCGGCTTGCCATTATTTTATTGAAGATTTTTGCATCTATGTTCATCATGGATATTGGCCTGTAGTTTTCTTTTCTTGTTGAGTCTCTGCCAGGTTTTGGTATTAGGATGATGTTGGTCTCATAAAATGATTTGGGAAGGATTCCCTCTTTTTGGATTATTTGGAATAGTTTCAGTAGGAATGGTATCAGTTCCTCTTTGTATGTCTGGTAGAATTCGGCTGTGAACCCATCTGGGCCTGGGCTTTTTTTGGGTGGTAGGCTCTTAATTGCTGCCTCGACTTCAGACCTTGTTATTGGTCTATTCAGGGTTTCGACTTCTTCCTGGTTTAGGCTTGGCAGGAGGCAGCTGTCCAGGAATTTATCCATTTCCTCCAGGTTTTCTAATTTATGTGCATAGAGTTGTTTGTAATAATCTCTGATGATGGTTTGAATTTCTGTGGAATCTGTGGTGATATCCCCTTTGTCATTTTTTATTGCATCTATTTGATTATTCTCTCTTTTCTTTTTTATTAGTCTGGCTAGTGGTCTGTCTATTTTGTTGATCTTTTCAAAAAACCAGCTCCTGGATTTATTGATTTTTTGAAGGGTTTTTCGTGTCTCTATCTCCTTCAATTCTGCTTTGATCTTAGTTATTTCTTGTCTTCTGCTAGGTTTTGAGTTTTTTTGATCTTGCTCCTCTAGCTCTTTCAATTTTGACGATAGGGTGTCAATTTTAGATCTCTCCTTTCTTCTCATGTGGGCACTTATTGCTATATATTTTCCTCTAGAGACTGCTTTAAATGTGTCCCAGAGATTCTGGTATGTGGTGTCTTCATTCTCGTTGGTTTCGAAGAACGTCTTTATTTCTGCCTTCATTTCATTGTTTATCCAGTCAACATTCAGGAGAAAGTTGTTCATTTTCCATGAGGCTGTGCGGTTCTGGGTTGGTTTCTGAATTCTGAGTTCTAACTTGATTGCACTGTGGTCTGAGAGACTGTTTGTTATGGTTTCCGTTCTTTTGCATTTGCTGAGGAGTGATTTACTTCCAATTATGTGGTCAATTTTAGAGTAGGTGTGATGTGGTGCTGAGAAGAATGTATATTCTGTGGATTTGGGGTGGAGAGTTCTGTAAATGTCTATTAGGTTTGCTTGTTCCAGGTCTGAGTTCAAGTCCTGGATATCCTTGTTAATTTTCTGTCTCGTTGATCTGTCTAATATTGACAGTGGTGTGTTGAAGTCTCCCACTATTATTGTGTGGGAGTCTAAGTCTCTTTGTAAGTCTTTAAGAACTTGCCTTATGTATCTGGGTGCTCCTGTATTAGGTGCATATATATTTAGGATCGTTAGCTCTTCTTGCTGCATTGATCCTTTTACCATTATGTAATGTCCTTCTTTGTCTCTTTTGATCTTTGTTGCTTTAAAGTCTATTTTATCAGAGATGAGAATTGCAACTCCTGCTTTTTTTTGCTCTCCATTTGCTTGGTAAATCTTCCTCCATCCCTTTATTTTGAGCCTTTGTGTATCCTTGCATGCGAGATGGGTTTCCTGGATACAGCACACTGATGGGTTTTGGCTTTTTATCCAATTTGCCAGTCTGTGTCTTTTGATTGGGGCATTTAGTCCGTTTACATTTAGGGTTAATATTGTTATGTGTGAATTCAATCCTGTCATTTTGGTGCTAGGTGGCTGTTTTGCCCTTTGGTTGATGCAGATTCTTCATTGTGTTGATGCTCTTTACCTTTTCGTGTGTTTTTGGAGTGGCTGGTACTGGTTGTTCTTTTCTATGTGTAGTGCCTCCTTCAGGAGCTCTTGTAGAGCTGGTCTGGTGGTGATGAACTCTCTGAGTTCTTGCTTGTTCACAAAGGATTTTATTTTTCCTTCACTTATGAAGCTTAGTTTGGCTGGATACGAAATTCTGGGTTGAAAGTTCTTTTCCTTAAGGATGTTGAATATCGGCCCCCACTCTCTTCTGGCCTGTAGGGTTTCTGCTGAGAGATCTGCAGTGAGTCTGATGGGCTTCCCTTTGTGGGTAACCCGACCTTTCTCTCTGGCTGCCCTTAGTATTTTCTCCTTCATTTCAACCCTGGTGAATCTGATGATTATGTGTCTTGGGGTTGCTCTTCTAGAGGAGTATCTTTGTGGTGTTCTCTGTATTTCCTGGACTTGAATCTCGGCCTGCCTTGTTAGGTTGGGGAAGTTTTCCTGGATAATATCCTGAAGAGTATTTTCCAGCTTGGATGCATTCTCTTCGTCACATTCAGGTACACCTATCAAACGTAGATTAGGTCTTTTCACATAGTCCCATATTTCTTGTTGACTTTGTTCATTCCTTTTTACCCTGTTTTCTCTAATCTTGCCTTCTCGTTTTATTTCATTGAGTTGATCTTCGACCTCTGATATCCTTTCTTCTGCTTGGTCAATTCGGCTGTTGAAACTTGTGCATGCTTCACGAAGTTCTCGTGTTGTGTTTTTCAGCTCCATCAATTCGCTCATATTCCTCTCTAAGTTGTCCATTCTTGTTAGCATTTCGTCAAGTCTTTTTTCAAGGTTCTTAGTTTCTTTGCATTGGGTTAGAACATGTTCTTTTAGCTCACGGAAGTTTCTTATTATCCACTTTCTGAAAGCTGATTCTGTCATTTCATCACACTCATTCTCCGTCCAGTCTTGTTCCCTTGCTGGTGGGGAGTTGTGATCCCTTGTAGGAGGAGAAGTGTTCTGGTTTTGGGTGTTTTCATCCTTTTTGCGCTGGTTTCTTCCCATCTTTGTGGATTTTTCCACCTGCTGACTTTGTAGTTGTTGTCTTTCTGATTTTGGTAATTTTAAGTCTGCTGTGGCAGAACTCATAAACCCCCTGCTCTTCCCCCGAGGTGTTCTGTCCTAGGGAGTTACTGTTTTATGATGTTCCCCTGTGCGGTTGCTGTTTTCCCTGCCCACAAGGTGGCAGCCTAGTCACACTCAGGTTGCAGAGGCTTCGCTAAGCTGCTGTGGGCTCCACCCAGCTTCCGTGTGAACTTCTGGGTGTAGTTAGAACTGCTTCCGCTATGTTGGCCCGCCCCTGTAGTGACGGAGTCTCTGTAGTGGCAGATTGCCTTGGTACAGAACAGCAGGGTGCCTATGGAGAACGCCCCTCCTCCACAGAGCTGGACCGTCCCGGTTTCAGTTGTGTTTCAGGTCTTCTTGCTGGGTAAGAGGGGACACCGTCTCATCTGATCTGCCTCCGGAGCCGCTGCGTTGGCTAAAGCCGCGGCTCTGAGATTCGTGGCGCTGGCCTGGCTACCCGTTTCAGCTCCCCTTGCTGGTTTATAGGGGACTCAGACTCTCTCACTTTATACAGTGATCCGTTGCCTCAGGGTGCCGGCCCAGCGGCTGCGCCGTTCAAGCCAGCGGCGCCAGCGGCGCTGGCGACCCGTGTGGCTTCTCTGCGTGTGAATCTCCTGGTCTGTGGGCAGTAAAAATCAGTCTGGAAATACGGCGTCCACTCACCCTCTGTGCTTTCTCTCGGAGCTGCATTCCTGAGTTCCTCCTAAGCGGCCATCTTGGATCAAAAACCAAGGTTGTTTTAACACATATAAATCAGGCCAGGCACGGTGGCTCATGCCTGCAATCTTAGCACTTTGGGAGGCCGAGGCGGGCAGATCACCTCAGGCTGGGAGTTCATGACCAGCCTGACCAACATGGAGAAACACCGTCTCTACTAAAAAAGATACAAAATTAACCTGGTGTGGTGGCACATGCCTGTAATCCCAGCTACTCAGGAGGCTGAGGCAGGAGAATCGCTTGAACCTCAGAGGCCGAGGTTGTGGTGAGCCGAGATCATGCCACTGCACTCCAGGCTGGGCAACAAGAGGGAAACTCTGTCTTAGGAAAAAAAACCAAACATACAAACCAATAATTGTGATTCACCACATAAACAGAATTAAAAGCAAAAACCATATGATCATCTCAAGGGATATAGAAGAAGCTTTTGATACAATCTAACATCCCATCATGATAAAAACCTTCAACACACTAGGCATTGAAGAAACATACCTCAAAATAATAAGAGCCATTGCTGACAAACCCATAGCCAACATCATACTGAATGAGCAAAAACCCCTTAAGAACTGAAACAAGACAAGAATGGTAATTCTCACCACTCTAGCCAGAGCAATCAGGCAAGAGAAAGAAATAAAAGCCATTCAAACAGAAAGAAAAGTCTTATTATGTCTCTTCATTGATGACATGATTCTATACCTAATAATTATTAAAGACTCCACAAAAATGCTTCTGGAATTAATAAATGACTTAAGTAAAGTTTCAGGATACAACATCATGTACAAAATCAGTAGCATGTCTATACACCAAAAATGTCCAGGCTGACAGTCAAATAAAGAACACAATTCCATTTACAACAGCCACAGAGAAAATGAAATACCTAGAAATACAGTTAACCAAAGAGGTGAAAGATCTCTTCAAGAAGAACTACAAAACACTGCTGAAAAATCAGAGATGACAAAGATAAATGGAAAAATATTCCGTGCTCATGGATTGGAAGAATCAATATAGCTAAAATGGTCATACTGTCCAAAGCAATTTACAGATTCAATGCTATTCCTATCAATCTACCAATGTCATTTTTCATAGAATTAGAAAAATCTACTGTAAAATTTGTATAGAACCAAAAGAGAGCCCAAGTAGCCAAAGCAATCCTAAGCAAAAAGAAATGAGCTGTTCTTAACTGTAACATAGAAATGAGAAGATACCTTCTAAGTATATTCTTAGTTCATCACAAGCACATTGATTTGTGTTTCTTTCCTAAAGCTATTAAAGTGTTCTAAAATATTATTAAAAATGTTTATGGTTTCTAATTTTGTTCAATTGCTAAATTTTACCTTTCCTACAATGACTTCTAAAGTTTTAGTAAACAATTATTCAAATTCTTCTTGCAATTAAGAAAGATGTGTCACTATTCTATGTGGTCAATGTTCTTTAACATTCATCTTTTGTTTTAGTGCTCTTTTATCTGCAAAAAACAAAATCAAGTCTGTCTAAGCAAATTAATAAAATAAAATAATAAAGAAAAATAGATGCTGTATTGGCTTATGGAGCTAAAAAATATCTGAGATAAATTGGTTTTAGGCACTGCTAAAACCAGGAGTTCAAATGTATCAAGTCTTAGTCCCCTTGTTTCTTGATAATATCTTCTTCCTCCTTCTCTGTCTCCCTCTGTTCATTTCTATCTTCCTCTTTATTTCATTTTTAAATTTTTTAAAAAATGTTTATTTTACTTTAGGTTCTGGGGTACATGTGCAGGTCATGCAGGGTTGTTGCATAGGTGCATACTTAACCAGGTGGTTTGCTGCCTCTATTCCCCATTCATCTATATCCGGCATTTCTCCCCATGTTATCCCTCCCTACCCTCCCTGCCTCCCACTGTCCCTCCCCTAGCCTCCCCCAATTGCCCCTAGTGTGTGATGCTCCTCTCCCTGAGTCCAGGTGTTCTCATTGTTCAACACCCACCTATGAGTGAGAGCATGTGGTGTTTGGTTTTCTGTTCTTGTGTCAGTTTGCTGAGAATGATGGTTTCCAGATTCATCCAAGTCCCTACAAAGGACATGAACTTATTGTTTTTTATGGCTGCGTAGTATTCCATGGTGTTTATGTGCCACATTTTTTTTGTCCAGTCTATCATTGATGGGCATTTGGGTTGGTTCCAGGTCTTTGCTATTGTACACAGGGATGCAATGAACATACATGTGCATGTGTCTTTATAATAGAATGATTTACATTCCTTTGGGTATATACCCAGTAATGGGATTAATCTCTTAACATTGCTTCCCTCTATGTTTGTTGCATTTTCAAACCAGCTTTCTCTGAATTTAGCAAGATGACTACCAACAACTCTAGAGTTAAATCTGATACTATCAGCAATACAATAGAGAGATAAAGGCCTCTATCCAGTTAGCTCAAAGAAAGTCTGTGGAAATAGAGTCAATTCTCTTTATTCATGTTAGTTATATTCTGGAAAGCTGCCATAAATGCTGAGTTAGAAAATACTGAATCATTGCTCCAAGGTAAACTACAAGAATATGGGGCTACGTTCCTGTGAACCTGGGCCTGATCAAAACATTCTCATCAATCATTACATAATCTTGTTTTATGTGTGCTTTCATTTCAAAACCATATACAGAAACACATATAAAACAAGATTATGTATATGTGTGTGTGTATATATATAGTTCACATATAAAACAATATATGAGACACTCTATAGTTTATATATACACATATATATGCACACACACATATAGTTATATAGTTGATTTGTTTTCATTAAACTTATGACCAACAGCACTATAGCTCATGCTTGAACAAAGTATGTGTATTTTATCCATAACGTACATCACAGCTTTCTTGCTCCTTGGCACACTACACAGCACTTTAGCACAACTCTTGCAGTCATTTTAAACAGTAAATTCACCCAAAAAACCCTACAAAACTGTGAAAAACAGACACTGAACAGACTTCAAGAAGAAGATGTTTACTGTATGAGAGCCGAAACAAAAAGCCAGAGCCTCACCTTGTTCAATTCAGTCCCAGCTGGGAATGAGCATATTGGGTGACTCAAAATCTTTTCTGCTTTGTTTGTGTCTTTGAGTGATCAGGATTTGAGTATTACAAATAGTTTTTAGAAGAATTTATATGACTACCCATTCACAAATATAAAAGCTATGAATACTGAAGGTGTACTGAAAGTCTTATGGCTGTGATTGACCAAGTCTGAGTCACTTACTCACTCTTGGACACAAAGGACTGATGTCAGTTCCCTGTGAGCAACGTGGACGATTCAGTCAATTCAGGATGGTTCCCTAAAGGAAACAGATGCAATTATTAGTAGCAGGGGAAGGAGAGATTGGAAGTGGTCAGGAAAAGAAATTTACTAAGTATTATTAACACCTTGTTTCAGCGTACTTCTTCCTGGGTAAAAGACATCTATTTCTTAAGACTTTTACCTTTTAAAATTCTTTCCTATTAGCATCTAGCTTTCCTCATGTGTAATTGATCAGCTATTTATATGAAGACTCATGCAGAAAATGTATACTCTATAGTAATTATTAATTAGTATAAAACCATCAGGGCCGGGCGCGGTGTCTCACGCCTGTAATCCCAGCACTTTGGGAGGCCGAGGCGGGTGGATCACGAGGTCAAGAGATTGAGACCATCCTGGTCAACATGGTGAAACCCCGTCTCTACCTAAAAATACAAAAAATTAGCTGGGCATGGTGGCGCATGCCTGTAATCCCAGCTACTCAGGAGGCTGAGCAGGAGAATTGCCTGAACCCAGGAGGCGGAGGTTGCGGTGAGCCGAGATCGCGCCATTGCACTCCAGCCTGGGTCACAAGAGCGAAACTCCGTCTCAAAAAAACAAAAACAAAAAAATCAAACTCTCCTAAATAATCTTATATACAAGTTTATATTTTCTTTAAGGATCAGATTTAATATGTGATAATTCTATTCTCGTTTTCTTTCTTGAGACTGATCACTAGTGAAATAACAAGCGTAAAGTTTCCTTATTAACTGGGGAAGAGTGATTGTATTATACTAATGTGAATCCCAATTTGTTTTTATATTTTAAAAGATAGGGAAATACTGCTTATTTTACTTTCCTGTGGATAGGCTTCTTGCCTTTACAAATTGTATCTTTTATCATCAAAAACGTTTCTTCTGAGACAACATAACTAAGGCACAGTTTGGTTACATAATTTTACTTATTGATGTACAAATTCAAATAGCACCTATTATTATCTTTGTGCTTAGACTGTGCTTAGCATTGCAACCTCAATGCTGTGGAAGACAGGTAAACAGAGGGTTACTTAGTGCATTCACTCAAGAAATAAATACATCTTAAAGGTGTGTTTATGCCAAAATTGGACTCGTTTGGGGAGATGGGGAGAGGAGGAGCAAGCCCTGTCTTTACAGAATTCACAGTCAAGTGAGAGACTTAACGAAAAACAAGTGGACATATTATGGGTGAGCATGGTTTACCTGGATAGCACACATGTGGAAGCAGAGATGAAGGTAGGTGACATAGGTGGACATATATGTGTGTATACACACACACACACACACACACTCTCTCTCTCTCTCTCCCTCTCTCTCTCTTTCTCCAGGCCCCATCACTAGAGATCTTGAATCAGCTGATCTGGAATAGAGGTGCAAGCATTGGAAGTCTATCCTTGATAGCCTAATGAACACCCATGCCTGCATTCAGTGTTTTATATGAAGGCCCACCTCTGGATTGCTTGGAGTTAAATCCAACTCCTTTGCCTTCTCTCCTCATTCCTGCAGTCCCTGGCCTGCCCCCACTCACTTTGCTCATTAGTCTAGTTCCTGCACAGATGGTGTCTGTGGGCATGCTGATGACTTCCATCACCATCAGGGTGCTCATTGCCAGAGGGTGCAGCAAATAAATTGTCTGTGCAGGTGTAATAGGAAAAGAAGGATTGATGCACGGAGGAATGTCTTCTTTTGTGGTACATTCTATCAAATTCAAAATCCCCCTGGCTGACTTGCTAGAAAGTATACTTTGTCATGTTAATATGAAAGAGAGCTAATGACACTACATATATTTACTTTTCTTTCTTCTTCTTCTTCTTTTTAAATCATCCAGATGTTCGGAAGCTAGGCATTTAATATCCCATGTTTGACCTTATAGCCCTCTGCCATCTGCTACACAGGATGTTTCAGCCAGCTAATGTGAAAAGGCATTTTAAAACAAATTAACTTGATTGTAACACATTTTGATGATCCCAATTCAAGGTAAAAATTTCATGCTAATAATTAATTAGATGAGGGCTCTCGTGGATCTTCCTCAAATTTTCTGATGCCTTAAGCTTCCTTAAAATGTGTGAAGATAGGACTACATCCCAACATAGCCTGTTGAGTCTTCCTCAAACTATACTTTCATCCCTTTTCCTAGATAACTGGGATAATCTCCTCTAATTTGGATAAATAACTTTATTTGGCCTTTAAAGAGTTAAGAAAATCCCAGAAAATACTGTATCAGTGAGAGTAGTAACAAAATACTAATAATATCCAAGTATATGTTAGTTATTTAGTCAATCCATAAAGGAACAATGTGAGCAACTTCACATTTTAAATGAAAAGAAAGCACCCCAAGAACAAGAAGAGTATTGGATCTTCCTGTGAGAATTGTACTCGAGCACATTTACCCACAGCACCTATATACTACAATCTCAATGATAATTCGTTGTTAGCGTTCTTATCTTGATATAATGCTTTTTCCCTTTATCTTTGGGCCAAAATATCCTTCTTTTATCTTTTTAAAGAGTAATTTTAGATACACAGCAAAATTGAGCAGAAAGTACAGAGTTCACACACACCCCACAGACTCACACACAGCCTCCCCCACCAACATTCCACATCTCTGTGATACATTTGCTACAGTTGATGAACCAACATTGACATATAAGAATCAACTGAAGTCCATAGTTTACATAAGGTTTCATTCTTTGTGTTGTACATTCTCTGGATTTTGACAAATGAATGACAGGTCCTAACATTGTAATACAATATATAAGAGTCACATGGCCTGAAAATCTCCCCTGTTCCATCTATCCTACTGATCCTTCTTACCCTCACTCCCTATAATACCTGGCAACAACTGATCTTTTTATGTCTCTTCAGTTTTGCCTTTTCCAGGTCAAATAGTTGGAATCTTATGGAATATTGCCTTCTTCAGGCTGACTTCTTTCATTTAGTAATATGTATTTATGTTTTCTCCATGCCTTTTCATGACTTAGTAGCTCTTATTTTTTTATGCGGAATAAAATACTATTGTCTATGTATGTCATAGTTTGCTTATCTACTCACCTATTGAAAAACATTTCGCTTCAACAGTGACCAAGTTGAATAAAATTATGGGTAAAGATACTATAAACATTTGTGTATAGATTTTCCTGTGGACATAAGTTTTCAACTCCTTTAGGCAAATACCAAGAGTGAAATTGCTAGGTTGTATGGTAAGAATATGTTTAGTTTTGTTAGAAGCCATCAAAATGTCTTCCAAAGTGGCTTTACCATTTAGCATTCTCACCAGTAGCAAAGGACAGTGCCTGTTTTCCACATCTTCCCCAGCATTTGGTATTGTTAGTGTTCTGGATTTTTGCCATTTTAATAGATACGCAGTTATATCATTATTGTTTCAGTTTTCATTTCCTGATAGCATACAATGCAGAACATCTTTTCATATTCTCATTTGTTACCTGCATATCTTCTTTGGGGATGCTTCTATTAAGGTCTTTGGCCCATTTTTTAATCTGGTTGTTTGTTTTCCTGGCAGTGAGTTTTAAGTGGTCTTTGTACAGATGCTGCTCAACTTAAGATGTGGTTACATCTTGTAAAACCCATTGTAAATTGACAACATCATAAGCCAAAAATGTGTTTAATACATTTAATGCATGATCTAACCTACAGATCACCATGACTTAGCCTAACCTACCTTTCTTGTACTCAGAACCCTTACAATAGCCTACAGTTTGGGAAAATCCTGTGATATATTGAATACAGTACACTGTGGAGTACTATGTCCTAATTTACCCTCATGATCATGTGGCTGACTAGGAGCTGTGGCTCATTGCCATGCCACTGTCCAGTATCGCAAGATAATATCCTATCTCATATTGCTAGTCCTGGAGAAGATTCAAATTTTGGACTCAAAATATGGTTTCTACATAATGTGTGTAGTTTTTGTACCAGGATAAAGTAAAAATAAAAATAAATAAGTCAAGTCATCATTACACTGGGGACCCACCTGCGTATTTTGGATAGAAGTCTTTTACCAGATAGATATCTTTCACAAATATTTTCTACAGTCTGTAGCTTTTTTTTTATTCTCTTAATGTGTCTTTCATGGAGCAGAAATTATTAATTTTAATTAAGTACTGCTTATCAATTCTTTCTTCTATAAATTTTGCCTTTGCTGTTGTATCTAAAAAGTCATTGACAAACCCAAGGATATATAGATTTTCTTCTATGTTATCTTCCATAGGTTTTATATTTTTGTGTTTTAAATTCATGTCTGTGAATCATTGTGGGTTACTTTTTGTGAAGCGTGTAAGGTCTGTGTCTAGATTATTTTTTTTTTTCCTGAGAATGTCCAGTTGTTCTAGGAGGTTTTCAATTCTGTATTCTTCACTCCCCCTAATTCTTCATTCTGAGCAAGGAGAAATCTCACCAGGGTTATTGATTATTCTTCACCAAGTATGTGGATCACCTTCATTTTTACTTGGTTGCTAATACAGTTCTTTCCCCCATATTCAGATTGAGGGCAATTGCCGTTCCAATACATGTTTCTAGATACAAAAGGAATTTAACCAGTGCAAAGGTGGTGTGTGTGAGTGTATGTACTTAACCAGTGCACGGGTGGTGTGTAGGGGGTATGTACTTAACCAGTGCAAGGGTGGTGTGTAGGGGGTATGTACTTAACCAGTGTAAAGGTGGTGTGTAGGGGGTATGTACTTAACCAGTGCAAGGGTGGTGTGTAGGGGGTATGTACTTAACCAGTGCAAGGGTGATGTGTATGGGGTACGTACTTAACCAGTGTAAGAGTGGTGTGTAGCGGGTATGTACTTAACCAGTGCAAGGGTGGTGTGTAGGGGGTATGTACTTAACCAGTGCAAGGGTGATGTGTATGAGGTATGTACTTAACCAGTGCAAGGGTGATGTGTAGGGGGTATGTACTTAACCAGTGCAAGGGTGATGTGTATGGGGTATGTACATAAGGTATGTGGGGGATATGTACAATTGAATATCTAGCTCATTAGACATGAGGAGCACAATTTATGAGAGTGGATCTTTAAGGAGCTTCTATTACTTCTGCATAGCAAGAAGAACAATAAGTAAAATGAAAAGATAAGCAAGAGATTGGGAAAAAATATTTGCAAACTATAAATCTGATAGGTGTTGTTATCCAAAAGACAGAAACTCCTACAACTCAATAGCAAAAAAAAAAAAAGAAAAGAAAGAAAGAATCCAATTTTAAAATGGGCAAAGGAACTGAATAGTCATTTTCTCAAAGAAGGCATATAAATAGCCAACAGGTATATGAAAAGGTTTTCATTATGACTAATAATCAAGAAAATGCCAATCAAAATGACAACAAAACTTCACACCTGTTAGATGGCTACTATTGAAAGACAAGAGATAACAAATGTTGGTGAGGGTGTGGAGAAAAGGGGTCCCTGGTATACTGTTGGAATAGCCATTATGAGAAACAGCATGGAAGTTTCTCAAAAAATTAAAAATAGAACTGCTATATGTCCCAGCAATGCCTATGCTGGTTATATACCCAAAGGAAATGAAATCATCACCTCCTAGAGATATCTGCACTCTTATGTTCATTGCAGCACCCCTCACAATGGTCAAGATATGACAACAACCTCACTGTTCTTTTATAGATAAATACATAGTGATACAGTGATATCATTCAGCCTTGAAACAAAAACAACAGAAATTCTGTCATTGGTGACAACATGGTTGAAGCTGGAGAATATTATGCTAAGTGAAATAAGCCAGACATAAAAACAAATACTACATTAACTCACTTGTACATGGAATCTAAAAAAAGAGCAGGAAACCCAGAAACAGAGTAGAATGGTGGTCACCATGGGCAAGAAGGAGGGGGAAATAGGTCAAAGTGCGCAAACTTGCAGTTATGGAGAATGAATAATTCAAGAGATCTAATGTTCAATGTGAAGATAATAGTTTATAATATTGTATACTGAAATTTTACTAAGTTATATTTAATAGCTTATTTACTAAGCTATTGTATTCACTAAGCTATTATATTTAATAGCTTAATAAATTTCAGTATAAAATATTATAAATTTTATTAAGCTATTCAATATTACAAATTTTATAAATAGCTTAATAAAATCTATAATATACTATATATTATATAATATTATACAATACAATATTATATATAATATACAATTTATAATATGCAATATTATAAATTGTATATTATAGATTTTATTAAGCTATTTATAAAATTTGCCTCGACAATCTTGGCAATACCTTGGGGATGCAAGGCACCACCAGCTTTGGCAACTTTGATAGGGCAGTGGTGCCTTAGTCATATTCTCTTATGATATCCATGACATGGTCCTCTCTCAAAGACAGGAGCTGGAATAAAAGAGAGAATGGATCAAATAAATTTAGTCGTTACAAGGACTCTAACAGTATGGGACTAAACGCATAGGTTGCCCAGAAACTGTTGAGAACAGCAATGAGGCTCAGACTCTTTGACTAGTGAGAAGCTTGGATCAAGAAAATTTTGGAATTATGTATTTCCAGGATGGTATGTCCTAAAAGAATGTGAGTTATTGATATGATTTGGAACACTTATGGAGGGTAAGTAAAGATTAATAATTGCTGGTGAATTTGAAATTCTCTGAAAGGAATAAAGTAATTGTCATCAGGCTAGACGCTTCTTGCCTATTTAGGAGAAGAAAGGGTGTGTGTAGAAGAGGCCCACTACTTTGGGTGTTTTGTGAGGTTTCCACCCAGAGACCTGATACTTGAGATATTCGCCCTAGCTGCCAGGTGGAGGTGTACTGATTCTTATAGAGGTGCTATAAAATTAAAATGCATTTCTAAAATACAATAGGTAAATCTATCAGATAGCTTTTTTCTGTCTTAAATAACATATGTTTACTGGGTTATGAAAGTAATTTAGCCAACTGAGGAAAAGTTGGCAAATCCTGAACTGTGGATCACAAATAATAAATATAATTTGGGCATGTAAGACAAGCGTGGAAACATTTTTTTCTAGTTATGCATGTATGTATGCATACATCAATCTATTTATATCTGTCATGTTATTTCACGTTTGAGAAAAGCAGTTTAAGCATTTAGTTAATAATATTATGTACTATTTTTCTACACATATTATAGAATACATCTTCCTCCCTGAAGATTTCATAAAGAATTCATCCAGCATCACTAATGAACTATCAGTCTTCATCTCAGGTTTAAATTCTGCAATAGAATAAAACTGAGAGGAGAGAAAAAGGCATCTACCCATCTCATTGGTACACCCTGAACTGAAAGATCCTATTTCTGAGCCAATTTGAAAATTTTTTTATTACCACCTCCACTCAACTACAAGAAAACTACTTTCTGCATTACAAAATACCTTTATTTAAAAGTATTTTTGCACATATTTAAGATGTAGAACCTGATGTTTTTATATACATACACATAACAAAATTACTACTACAGTCAAGCAGATTAAGCTATTCAATATCTTCAATACTATTTTGTGGTAAGGGCACCTAAAATGTACTCTCTTTCAGTATGTCTTAGGTGCCCTTACCACAAAAAAAAGTATTGATATATTGAATAGCTTAATAAAATTTATAATATTGTATATTCTTTTATTAAAAACCACTGTAAACAAGTTGGCTCAGGGGCTCATTTAAATGTTGGTCAGTTTGTAGTTTTCAGAATCCATGTCTATATCTGACCCACAAGTTTTAGAACTTTTTTATACTTCTTGATTTTCTTTTTTTAAAGACTAAGTGATTCCTTGGGAGCTTCTCAACACCTCTTCTACACAGTTTTCTCAATGCCAGTTTCACCATCACCAATCCTGGCCAGCAAGCACACTAGACATTTGATTACTAGAGGGCCTATAGCATATATCCATTATAGATGTTCCTAAAACTAATTCATGGTTGCATAAATTAGAAATAATCAAATGTCCCGCTATCAGTAAAGTCTTAAACTGCATCAATGTAATTGATGCAACCAGTTCCAAAATGCACAGTTCTAATTTATGCAACCAGTTCCAAAATGCACAGACATGAGTGATGTAATGTAGTTATATATTAATTCTGGTGTGGTGTACAAGAAAGAATGTTGAACTGAAAATCAAGAAATAGATTAGACCCTTCCTGTTTATCCCAGAATTAGCTTTATAAGCTTCGGAAATTCTCACACTTCCTGGTTCATTTAAAAATTAGGGGGTTGAACTCAGTCTCTAAATTTTCTTCCAAGGTGTTATGGATTAAATGTGTTTGACCCCCAAAATCCATATGTTGAAATCTAATCCCCCATATGATGGCATTTGGAAGTGGGGCCTTTGAGATGGGATTAGGTCACGATGGTGGAGCCCTCATGAATGGGATTAGTGCTCTTATAAAAGAGGCTCCAGAGAGCTCTCCCATCCCATCTACCATATGAGGATATAGCGAGAATACAGACACCTAGACACCAGAAAGCAGGTCCTCATCAGGTATTGAATGTACTGGAGACTTGATTTTGAATTTCCTGGCATCCAGAACTGTGAGACATAAATACATGTTGTTTATAAGCCACCCACTATTTTCTTGCAGCTTGAATGCTAACACACAAGGTTCCTTTCAGTTCTAACTGAAAACATCTTAAGGGGACCCTGTTTGGGGGGAACAACAGTGAGAAGGAGCTGATCAACAGAATGTAGTTTCTGTAGTTTAACGGTGAAGCATCCATTTGCATGATCTGTGTGAGAATAGTGAAAAAGAGGAACCTGGTCAGCCTGACCTCAGAGAACATATTTTTAAATTTTTTGTTTCAAGACTTGTAGGTGGAAACAAGATTTATTATTGCTTTCAAGTTATATTTCTATCTACATGAGAGAAAATAGGTCTTCAAAATAGTACCAAAGTCTGGGAACTGTCACAATGCAATTTAGGAAGGATTGCCAGTAAAACTATTTAAGGATACAATATAATGTGAAGAGTCAAATTCAGAGAAGAAAAAGACATTTATAAGTTTCGTAAGAACCCTCAGCCGCTCTTTTTTCAATGAATATAAATCTTTGGGAAAAAACCCTCCTACTGAGATTCAAATTACATAAACAGAGAAAAAGAGAGAATATATGAGTTATTTATGGCAGTGCTACTAAGGTAAATGCAAATGCCACTGCAAAATGGCTGTGCTCGTAATAGTAAAATGTAGGTTATATACATATTTCCCTAGCATCTTACTAGTGGATTTGAAAGTAAAACTGCAATTGCAATTCAACTTGAAGAATGAGAAATGTTCCTACCTGGGAAGAAGATTAATCTCTCTTTAATTGACTCTTTGATCAGAATAAAGAATTATAAGATGAAAACGCAATATGCCTCTGATAAGGAATTAGAGATGATGAATGGAGAAGCCATTAGCATTATGCGGATTCTAGGAAGATATGTGTTTCAAGACAAAGTAACCTTTATTGAAGCAAGGTAATTTAAGAAGTGAACTTTTTGGTTAGATTCAAATTTGTCTGCAAAGTACTTTCTAAACTTCCTAGTCACAAAATCCCAATTCTTGCATTGTTACAATGGCAGTTTAGAACAAGTTCTTCCTGCCTTTATTAGGTACTTGACAAAAACACAGACTAGCCTATAAAGTGCCATAAAAGCAAGGAGAACGTTGTTTATATTTTCCATAAAGGTCTCAGCTCACTATGAATGCTAAGTGGATGCTAAATCTGAGTCATGAAAATGCCTCTCTAATGAATAGTAAAGAATTCCCAGAATAAGATCATGTCTTTGTAACTAGTGTCAAAAATCAACCTTCCTCCCTTTGTATCAAAATGGTTCCCAGAAGCTCTGCCCATAATCCTTTATCATCCACAAACCAGGTACTCAAACAATGTTGATAAAATTAATTTGAGAGTTTTGTTGAAACAAAATGCTTCAGTAAAGAGGTTTAGTAGAATCAAAATTTCCAGCTCTGTTACCATATGGGAAAAGGTGGTTTTGTTTGTTTTGTTTCAATGCTATAACACAATACTAGTAAAATTCCAGATTCAGTTTCAGGGACACTCATTAAAACTGTTCTCCTGCATAAAGTCTCAATTTTGTTCTCTTTTCTTTCTTCACCCCACTTACTTTTCAATGCCAGCCCTGGTTAAATTCTACTTCACATCTATACCCACACAGCTAAAAACGGTTGGAGAGCAGAGCTATGCCAGCTGGTCTCATTTTGAATTCAAGATCACCCAATCACAAGTAGGCCCTTGGATGCTCTCCAGTCACCAGAACTTATTCTCCTATTCTAATTAGTTTCTCTGGCTCCTAGACAACAGTTATGCCATCTTTCTCTTCTTTCTTCAAGCATCTAGCCTCCCTACTTCCATTCTCCACTTCTGCTGATGCTCTTGCTTTCTGTTTCACTTAAGAAATAGCATCCTTTGTAGGGACATGGATGAACCTGGAAACCATCATTCTCAGCAAACTGACACAAGAACACAAAATCAAACACCGCATGTTCTCACTCATAGGCAGGTGTTGAACAATGAGAACACATGGACACAGGGAGGGAAGCACTACACACTGGGGTCTATTGGGGGGAAATAGGGGAGGGACAGCGGGGGGTGGGGAGTTGGGGAGAGGTAGCATGGGGAGAAATGCCAGATATAGGTGAAGGGAAGGAAGGCAGCAAATCACACTGCCACGTATGCACCTATGCAACAATCTTGCATGTTCTTCACATGTACCACAAAACCTAAAATGCAATTAAAAAAAAAAAGAAATAGAAATCACTTCATTATCTCACATCTCCTCCTATAATGGTATCAGTTCAACACATTCTATCTTCTCTCCTAATACCTTAATAAATTTCCCCACAACATTGACCCAGAAATTATCTCTCCACTGAATCACTCCTAGCAGCATACAGACATGCCATCACTTGTCCCAATGGAAAATACAAAATTGACAAACACAGGGAAAACCATAATTGCTCTACATTTCTTAACCTATTCCTTCAACTGCAGCCCCTCTTTGTCTTATAATAGCAAAATTCCTAAAAAATGTTGCCTATATTTGCAACTCTATTTCTCTTCTCCATTTGCTTTTAAACCCAGTCCAAGTAAGTTTTTTCTCCCCACCCTTCCACTGAGGTTATTGAGTCGAGGTCACCATGAGTTTCATATTGTTTCATCTGTCCTCATCTAACTGTACCTGTCGGCGTCATTTGAGAGTCGATTCCTCCTATTTTGTTCACCTTGTTTTTCTGACTTTACTCTCTTTCTGTCACTTCTTTTGCCTTTTCTGACTTAATCTCCTTTTCTGGTTCGTCCTTTTCTCTCTAATCACTTCAACTTTAGGAGTGTACCGGGAATAGATTCCCTGGCTTCTTCTCTTACTTATCCATGGTTTTCTCTTGGTGATCTCATCTGGTCACTGATGACTACTGAATGCCATCTTTGGCATCACGTTCTCTCCTAATTCCAGACCACATTATATAATACCTGCCTGTTTAATATTTCTGTGTAGATATGTAATCAACATCTCAAAATTAGTATCCCCGAAACAACCATCTAGATATACACCAATCCAACCAGGTGACAAACTCGCTCTTTTGGTTCCTTTGACAAAAATTATAGGACCATCCTTGAATCTTCTATTTCCCAGATACACTACCGTTAATTCACTAACAAATTGTGTTGTCTATGCCCTAAAAGCATTCCCAGAATCTGACTACTTGATATTACTTCCACATTCACCCCACTGCTCCAAGTTGCTCTACTATCACGCCAGCATTATTGTAGTAGCCTTGTAACCAGTCTCTCCGTTTCTACTCTTATCAAACACAACCTATTCTTAATAAAGTAAGAAGAGAAATCCTCTTGAAACTTAAATTATCATTTCAATCAGAAACCTGCAATAAATGCTGTTATGGCTATCTATTGCTGCATAACAAATCACGCTAAAACACAAGTATTTTTGTTGTTGTATATACATACACACACATATATAGACACATACATATATATACAAACATACATACACACACACACACACTATATATATATATATATATGTTCTGGGATACACGTGCAGAACATGCAGGTTGGTTGCATAGGTATACACGTGCCATGGTGATTTGCTCCACCCATCAACCCATCATCTACATTAGGTATTCCTCCTAATGCTATCCCTCTTCTACCTCTCCTAACCCCCAAAAGGCCCTGGTGTGTGATGTTTCCCTCCCTGTGTCCATGTGTTCACATTGTTCAACTCCCACTTATGAGTGAGAACATGCGGTGTTTGGTTTTCTGTTCCTGTGTTAGTTTGCTGAGAATGATGGTTTCTGGCTTCATCCATGTGCCTGCAAAGGACGTGAACTATCCTTTTTATGGCTGCATAGTATTCCATGGTGTGTGTGTGTCACATTTCCTTTATCCAGTCCATCATTGATGGGCACTTGGGTTGGTTCCAAGTCTTTGCTATTGTGAACAGTGCCACAATGAACATACATGTGCATGTGTCTCTACAGTATATTGTTTGATAATCTTTTGGGTATATACCCAGTAATGGGATTGCTGGGTCAAATGATATTTCTGGTTCTAGATCCATAGTTTTAAACAAGTTATTATTATCTCTCTGTGTTGCCTGGTGTTAGCTCAGTGGCTCTAGCTTGAGGCTTCTCATGTGAGCTCTGGATGCTAACAGATAGTGACTGGGACTGGAGTCATCTGAAGAGTTGACTGGAAGAATGGCCTAGATAACTCATCTACATGGCTGGCAGTAGGTGCTGGCATTTGACCAGAAGCTCAGCTAGCTGTCAGATTGTCTATGCGTAATCTCTCCATGTAAGTTGGGCTTCTAAGAGCATGATGCCAGAGTTTCAGGAATGAATCTTTCACATAACAGTAAGTAGAAGATGACATTCTACAATCTGGGACCCAGAAACTGGCACAGTGCCACTTCTTTTGTGTTCTGTTGGTCAAAGCAGGCACAAAATCTGCTAAGATTCAAGGAAAGGAGACATATACCCTGTCTCTCAATGGAAGAAATGTCAAACCCATTGTGACCATGCTTAATCTATCACAGTTTCTGTATTATTCATAGTGAAAGGCAACATTCTTGTAGTGATCTTCAAAGCCCTATATAATAAAGACTGTAGATATCTCTCTGATCTCATCTTCTAAATTTCCCTTTCTCACTACATTCTAGCTATTCCTCAAAGCTGCAAAGCCTTAATGTTTGTCATTTTCTCTTTCTAGAATCCCTTTTCCTTAGGTATTTATATATCCATATGGCTTGATCCTTCTTTTAACGTCTGTTTAAATGTAACCTTCTCAGGGAAGCCTTCCCTGACAACCCAATGTATATATATTTGTTGTCTGACTCTTAGCACTAGAAAGGAAGATGCAAAGTGTAGGTTATTTCCACAATTTTATTTACTGTTGCATTTGTGGTGCCTAGAATAGTTCTTGGAACATGAAACAAGCTGAATAAATAAATATACTTTTTGAATGAAGAAACATAATGTGTTTCTTTAATTTCTAGCAGTAGATTTATTCCATTTGACTTCAACAATTAAGGATTTTTCCCACTTGAATCACTTTGAGGTCATTAAAAAAAAGAGAGAGAGAGAGAAAAAAACTATTTGTGGAAGGGGTGCCAATTGCCCAATGCTTGATACACTCAGAGAACAACTCCAGATACATCCAGCATTTAGAAGAGTGATATTCTAAATCATAAGACAGACAACTGAACTATTAGCCCTGGCAAAGATGGTATCTCATTAGGGATCAAATGTGGCAGTAGAAGATAAATTAACTCTTTGACACCACCATGGAATTTGAAGAATCCAAGTAATTAAAGGAACTACTTTATAGTATTTTAAAGTTTTGAGCTTTGCAAACCTGTTTCCTAAGGTTACTATGTACATAGATTTAAATCATGCTAAACTCAATGAATATTAAAAGCTTAGAAGCCATCCACTGAAGCCTTTTTGTTTCTCTTGACCTTTAGTTCAGTTCTCTGTCCATCCAACCATTTTGCTTCCAGGAAACAGACCATGAACAGGTAACAATTCACTCTAGTCCTTTGTCTATGAAGCCCTACTAATATTTCTCACAAGCTCAGTTTCATTTAAAACTACAAGATATAAGGAAATTCTTAAACTTTCAGAAGTACTATTTTTATCCTGGGTTTGAGTCATTATTAAACTTTATAAAGTTCACAATTAATTAATTCACGTTTTGTTGTGATTGTTACGGATTATTTTTCAGGACTATGCTCTCCACACACTATGGTTTGAAACATTAGGAAAAATATTGTTGTACATCTTGTATATGAAACACACAATGAAGTTTTCCAAAGGCACTTCTGCCTGAGCAAAATTTGAGCCCTGTCCATGAGACATCAACATTATGTGTCAAATGAACTAGAAGGGAAGCTTCTAATATAAATATGTTGTTGAAGACAAAGTCACTGGGCTCTTAGCACCAGGGTCAGCTGAACCCAAGAAATGTGTCCCACATTTTATCTGAATATCAGCATAGAACAGCAGCCCCTGCTTCATCTGTGAAAGGTTAAAGTGATGCTCTTGGAGATGCAAAGAGGCAGAGTGCAAGTTTGGCAGGAAGAAGGGTGACACTACAAAGAATGTCATTTAAAATTGGGTTCAAGGATGTCCAGGAACTTCTAGCCAGTCGCTTCTCCTGGTATTAGGAGATGATTATTCACTTTGCAGATTTCAGGAACTATTTCATATTCAGTAGGTCAACATGCTTTAGAATCCTGCATTGATTACAATAATTCCAATTCTGTTAGCTTTTATCGAGGGCTTACTCTGTGCTATAACAATCAGCTGAATGAGGCATTATGTCACTAATCCTAAAACAACACCAGGAGATCCTTTGATTTTTTTTTTAATGCATATTAATCTACCCATGTTAGTCCTTCTCCACTAAAAACACCAGCCAGCATTTTCTCTTACCTAAAGTATTTCAGTAACATGTAGGTAGCTCACCCTGCTTCCATTTTTATACCTTAATCATTTCTCTATAAAGCAAAGAGATGGATATTCTTATGGTCGTGATATATCCTATGTGATCTGTGTCCTGCCTACTCTATCAGCTTAATTTCATATCACTCTTTCCTCAATCTCTGTGTTCTAGTTGTATTAGTCTTTTTCTTTCTGTAGTTCCTTGAATATTTCTTGTTTCTTTATCACTTACACGTATTTTTTCTACAGCAGAAAGATGTCTATACCTATTCCTTCTCCCTGCCCCTGGAAAACTCTATTCTTCCTCTTTCCAAGTCTGATTAATCACTTTTTAAACCTTATATTCCTTCTTAATTACACTTAGTATAACTGCATGTCAACAGTCCTTGGGCAAATAATTTGTTTTCACCTCTGATGCACAAGAATGCAAGCTTTGAAAGGGCAGAGAACACATCTTTTTGTTAATTTCTTACTTCCTTAGCAAGCCATTGTGTGACCTATACATAATTAGCATTAAATATGTCTTCAAATAAATGAAAGGCCCTTTATGACTATAATATTAGGAAAAATTAATGTTTTGAATGAGAAGGATCACTTTTACAGAGAAGATAACACATAAAAACAGGTAAAGGATAGTCTTTGGAGGCACACCATCACAATCTTAAGCCAATATTAGGTAATAATAATGACCCCCAAAGAAGGTGACCATGCAAAGTAGCAGGAACTTACATGCAGAACTGAGAGTTATTCCATCTCTTTCTCTCTCTCTCTCTCTCTCTCTCTCCAGGTGCGGCATCAATTCACTTTTAAAAGAAAAAATGCTTTTCCTCTACTCTATAAAAAAAATGGACAGAGTGATGAAGATTAATGATTGTCCATGCTGACTTGATTTTCCTGAGGCACTTGGTTCAGGAGCCTGCTCACTTTTCCGTAATATGTTTTCCTTCCATAGCTGAATGTGCTACTCTCCTCTGTTTTTCTTGGACTTGCTTCCCTGAAATTTCATTCTCTGTCCCTTTAATACGGTGGGGTTTTTCCAGTGTTCTGTCTTAAGCCTTCTCTCTTTTCATATTTTCCACTTCTACATTGACTAGACTTTAATCACTAAAATTTAAAACAAACAAACAAAAGAAATCATAGTTTCTTCTTTCTTTTACATTGGCTTCTCAGATACATCACTTTCTACTCAAAATATATGTTGTATGCTTATCGTGAGCTAATGCCTTATCCATTGAGTTGACAATCTGGAACTGAATGGGGAAGATCTGTACCCTCACTGAATTTATGAATCCAGAAGAGACGATAAGCCAATAAATATAAATAAATTAATAAAAATCAGATAGGTTATGATTCTGAAGAAAAATCTAGACTATGTTATATAAGAGGAAAGCACAGAAAAAATAATTTGATGGGTTCTAGAATGGCTTTTCTGATATAGAGGACTTCCAGCTGATTTCTGAGGAATAAAATATTTTAGACAAGCCAATAACATGAAGAAGAGAAATCTGGCCCAAAGACAAGAATGAAGCTGTGTGTTTAAGGTGGGACAGGAGTTGTGTTAGAAAGACGATCTATAACCAGGCTTTGGTTCACAAAATCTCTAATCATCAGGAAATTAAATCAGTGTGTCTGAGCTGGTAAGTGAAGAAGCCATAGTGCTTTATGACTAGGAAAGGGAATGACTCTCCAAGACTTATTTCAATCTTCAGGGTACAAAAGAACATGGAGGTTTCTAGATATGCAAAAATCCAACACCTTGGAGGTGGCAGGAACCTCAGTGGGTGCCTGTGTGGATCAGGTACTCATTGTTACAGTGTTGGAAGGTTCAATGACGCTTCCTGTAGTCCAGCTCAGCGTTGGGTTAAGACTATCTAAAGGGCATCCCAAATATTTTCTGGGAAGGGATTTGCTAGAGCAGTGGTTAGAAAACTATGGTCCATGAACTGAATGTCTGTTTTACATATAGTGTTTGCAAACACAGCCACACTCATTTGTATTACCTACCACTGCCTTCATGTGACAACAGAAGATGTGAATAGTTGCAACAACAGAACAGGTGAATAGCTGCCCACAAAGACTAAAATATTTTCTATCTGATTTTTTTCAGAAAAAAATTTTTAACCACTACTGTGACCTGTACTTTCTGTTCTTTCCATCTAGATTGTTCATAATGTCATCTAATAACCTACAGAACCCCTAAGTAATCAAGTCACAGCTCATGTCACTGTGCCGAGAAGACTTTACAGAACCTTTCTACCCTCACCCCACAGAGCTGATCACTCCTATCCTGTCCTGCACTGCATTTATCACACAGTATCTCAGTCACAACATTTCTTCTTCTAATGGGCTCTGAGTATTTTGAGGTCAAGTCCTGTGTCTCGCTCACTTCTACATATCTCACATACTTTGCAGTGCATCTTGCATATAGCTGGGCAAATTAAGATGTGACTGGGCAAGGAAAGGCATCAGTGTTAAATAGATTGGGGATTCCTCACTTGAAATATGCATTTCTCTTCTTTGGATATGTCAGAGTTTAATTGTAAGTTAACATTATTCTGCCATCACGGGTCTTGTCAAGAATGTTTTATGCTAGTTTGTTTCAGAGACCATAAGAGTCAACTGACTCTATTAACATAAATGAACAGGGTAATTTTCAAATGGAAGATTTGTTTTTGCCAGTTCTATGAATCAAATCATTTGGATATTTTGCATTTCCATAAAATGTTAATAGATTCACTAATGTAATCCAGCAGTCCTCCTCTAGATTTGCAATTAAAGTCCACTCCCATCTCAGCCACCATTTATCAGAAACTTGCTGGCCCTGAAGGTCATCAGAATTTAGCACCAACAGAATACAGAGAGAGCAGATGTTCTTTTGTAGAGAATTACCCAAATAAATTTTTCTGAACAAAGAATTAACAGAAAGCATTATAATGACTCACAGTTGTGAGGTGGTAGGTGGTTTTCAAGATAACTATTAAGAAAAAAAGAATTTCAACCATAAATGTTCACAAAATTTTCTATTAATTTCAAATATCACATTAGTTGGAACTGCTATTCCCTGATCAATTTGTGCAAAAATCATCAGAAAATACTTACTACAATTTCATATTTGGCAAGATTTTATTTTGATTCTTAGCAAATTCTTTGTCTCATTAGATATTGAGATATTTCTCATAATAATTGTAGAAAAGTAGTAGAAGAGGGAGTCCCTATAGATTTCCTCCCCAAAAGGCTAAACCTCTCTAGATAGCAATAGAGAGTCTGTAACAATGACCTTAATTAAAGATTTAGTGGTCAAGGCCCAGCAAAATAATCAGAAGTTCCTTTGTAGCAGTATGTTCCGATTGACAAATTCTGTTACCTGTTTTTCTTAAAATGTTTCTTTACCCTAAGAACTTGTGAAATAAACAAGCAAAAATATAGAACAAAAGAGAAAAGACTCAAAATGCCCTGGAGGTGAATTTTTTATAAAAGGTCATGTAACCATACTTACAACAATTCATATACAGCTTTAATCACTTGAGGTCTTATGTAACCATTTTCCTTCACCCTAGAGACAGGTGGCTGGAAGAAAAATATTTGTTGCAATGATCATTCTCCTCCTTGTCTCCATTTTTGTCTTCAGTTTACTGGAATTCCCAAAGGTAAGGGGACTCTCAGACTCAGGCTTTGCCCAAAGACAGATCAGGACAGAGTAAGGCCTTGTTATCCAGATCATAATCTTTCCTCTCCCACTGTGGCTGCTGCTTCTCTGTTTCTCCTGCTCTCTGTTAAGTGTGCAACAGCATGGTACCACTTTAAGTCAAACTTCCTCACTGTGCTGTCCTCTAGAACTTCTCTTAGAAGCGTATTTCTGCTTTGATCATCAACCTCAAAAAGAAGTTTGAGACTTTCTAATCTGGTAAAGAATCTCACTCTTGGTGAGATATTTTCAGTCATCTCATTGATCGCATATTTCTGTAATACTGCTGATTACACTGACTGTCTTATGTGCAGTACTCAAGTCTAACATCTTGCTGTGATCTGTCTTTCCATCCACTATTACACCTATTATTCTTGATTTTTAATATATACTCTGGTGGTACATGATACTATAAGGTGGGAATTTTAGCTTCACATCCTCAGTGTAGAATCTTACACTGAGAGAGGTTAAGTGGAACGTCCAAAGTCACTAGTTAGTTGCCAAAGTCAGTATCTGAACTCAGATATGATTTTAAAATATGAATGAACTACAATATTAGAAATAAACAGGCTCTGTATGAAAATCGGGAGCTTTTGTTGAATTACCAGATGTTCACAGTATCTCATGAATTTACAAGAGCCAATTAACCAGTAGAAAGTACTAAGGCCTACATTCATAGTGGCCAGGTCTATGCCAGCTACTTTGAGGTTTTAGAGAATTTTTATAACATATTGAAGCTGAGCTTGGGAAGCTGAGAATCTTATTGAAGAGAATGAACAATGGTACAAGAAACATTTTGAGAACTGTAGAGCATAATCTGCTGCTAAAATAATGGGAAACAAAAAAGAATTAGTTACTCTCAACAACACAATTGGAGGAAGAAATAAACACAGGCCAGACTATCAATGAAAGTCACATGAATGAGGTGACTCAAAGGAGGTATGTTAGTCTGGGGATAGTAAGTCTGGGTTAATCTATTATTAAATTATTAACCTGAGTCTCCTTGGAAGCAGACAGTGAGACAAGGACTTGACTTCAGGTAGTTTATTCGAGAGAGAATCCCAGAATATGATGATTAGAAAGTGGGAAATGGAGAAGGGAAGGAAGAGAACCAGGAAAAGTTAAAAAAAAAAAGTGGCAAGCCACATAATATGTGGAAAACTAACCATGTTACTACTGTAGACAATTGGAGTTTAATACCACTGGGAATTCTGGCAGACCATATACAATATACATCAGCGTTGTCCCAGCTGAGGGATGTGAAAGTTGAATCTGCCATTGACTAAGCGCTGCTCCAAGTGGTATTAACTCTTCAGTGCTGCTGGTCACCTGTACACAGATGGAATTTGCTCTGTTAGGCAGAGAAGATTTTAACATGACTGTGTTTTGTATCCAGAGATGAGTGCTGTGAGGATGGGAGTGGGTCCCTGATAGTCAACAATAGGTGGGACCAAAAAACAAAGAGTGAGTATGAGAGAGAGAGAGAGAGAGAGAGAGAGAGAGAGAGAGAGAGAGAAAGAGAGAGAGGCAGAAAGATTTGGACAAAGAAGAGGAAAGAAGAAGAATTTTTATATGATAGAAGTTTAAGTATGCACATGAAGGTGAAGTGACTCCAAATAATCACCCCTATTTTCCATAATTTTGTAATATATAAAATGCTTTCACATATGAAATATTAAATAGAGTATATGCTATTGTGAGAGGACAAACAAAGGAGAACAAATCTCAGAGGGCTTATTGAAGAGTGATGAAAACTAAAACTGAGTAAGTCTGTGTTCTAGATATCCCATAAAGTAGATCAAAAGATTAGCCCTTCTCGTAGCAGAGAAAAAAAGGAGCACTGGTGTATTTGAACAGGGAAGGGCTATGATAAATGCAGCATTTCAGAAGGATTTTTGACAATATGTACCCATTCATTCGTTTGTTGCAGAAATATTTGCTAGTTATTCATTATGTGCCAGATGCTGAGAAAGAATAAAATCCTGAATAAGATGCAAGAGATGCACATGCAGACAAATAACAGCAAGACTAAGGGTAGGTACAAAAGAAAGATAACTGTGACACAAATAGGGGGCATTCATTGCTGGCAGGAGAAACTAGAATTCCTAGAGTAGACAGGGAGTATTTTTGGAGTAAATCAATCGGCAGTTCTGTGACTTCCTCAAACAGGAAAGTATTAGGGAAATGGAGAGAAAATGATGGAGAATGTAGCAGGCATTGTTAGTTGCCTACACCAGTAGGCTTGCTAACAAAATTCTGGTTAATTTGGGATTGCAATGTGGCCAGCCCCAGAGATGAAAATATGATACACCTGAGACAATCAATAAAAATAATTCTATTTCCTTTGCCTGATATATGCAGCCTCCCTTAAGATAAAAGAAAATGTATGGAGCTACATATGGCCAAAGAGATATTTTCAAAAATATGATGGGGATAGAGGTATGAGTATAGTTCTCCCTGATAAAAGAAATATCATTGGTTCCTACACTGCATATTGAAGTAGAGCTCAAGAACATGATTCTTAGACCTCCTCTTGTGGCTGGGTATAGTGACTGGAATAAAGAAAAAGAGGCAACATGATCACAATAGCTGAGCAAAACGATGGGAAAAGCCTGGAAGCTTATTGCCTAACTAAGCTCCTGAATGAGCCCTGTAATTAAACTCCATTTTTTTTTTCTTTTATTTTGAATTCTGGGACAAGTGTGCAGAACGTGCAGATTTGTCACATAGGCATACATGCGCATGGTGTTTTGCTGCACAGATCAACCTGTCATCTAGGTTTTAAGCCCCACACGCATTAGGTATTTGTCCTAATGCTCTCCCTCCCCTGCCCCCAACCCTTGACCGGTTCGGTGTGTGATGTTCCCCTCTCCGTGACCATATGTTCTTATTGTTCCACTCCCATTTATGAGTGAGAACATGCAGTGTTTGGTTTTCTGTTCCTGTGTTAGTTTGCTGAGGATAATGGTTTCCAACTTCATTCATGTCCCTGCAAAGGACATGAACTCTTTATTTTTATGGCTCCTTAGTACTCCATGATGTATATGTGCCACATTTTCTTTATCCAGTCTATCACTGATGAGTATCTAGGTTGGTTCCAAGTCTTTGCTATTGTAAATAGTTCTGCAGTAAACATATGTGTCCATGTGTCTTTATAGTAGAATGATTTCTAATCCTTTGGGTATATATCCAATAATGGGATTGCTGAGTCAAATGGTATTTCTGGTTCTAGATCCTTGAGGCATCGCCACACTGTCTTCCACAATGATTGAACTAATTTACACTTCCACCACACTGTTTTGTTTTGCGTTTATGATTACTAGGATTTTTATAGGCACTCTTCTTCAATATTTTACTATATGTAGCTAATCTTTTCTGTCACAATCAGTGTAACATTATATAAAAGCACTGTCTTAAAAGAAACAAAAATGGCAGGTGGCAATGGATTTAGTTGGTGACAGATTTAATTTAAAGTAGTAGATCTAAAAGTGAATATGATATAAATGGTTCCAAAATCCCACATGGAAGAGTCATTCTAAGTTGGCCAATAAGATTTGAGTAATGTCTCACGTACAACAGGAAAAGAGGTTTCTAAGAGAACGTCTATGATAATTTGCTCTTGACCTTCTTTTGTCAGCATTTTTTTCTAGGTTTTTTGGCTAAAGACAAAGAAAGCACACATATTACACTGCAGGTGAATCACATATTAGATAGCTGATACCTTGCTTCAAATAATTGAGACTCTAAAGATATTTTGTCTAGAGAAATAACCTAAAATATAGCAGATGAAACAAAATATTGGAGAAAATATAAGCTTTTAGAATTTGATTCATTAAACAACCACTTAAACAATGTATCTAGATGTTACAGCTCAATAGCAGTTGATGGGAAAATGACATATGTTATTTGGCTACTTTAAAACTCAATGTAAGTCACATGTTCATTCATTCATTCATTCATCCAAGCCTCATGTTACATAATGGACATAGGCACACCCAAAAAACAAGACACGCAAAGAGCTTAATGTGTTGAAGGAGATTAAGTAAATTACTGATGACAATACTGTGGGTAAATGTTTTAGTGATACTACAATTCAAAGGTGTGTGTGTATATATATATATACACACACACACATATATATACAGAACCTTTTTTTTAGTAGGTAAAATACACCCTAACATACTAGCTATTAATAGCATTATGAAAGTTCCTAAATATCAAAGCTTTATTCATTTATTCCCCAAGTAATTATTAACCACCAACTATGTGCTGTCTTCCTTGGAGCATTTTAATATTTAGGTGAAGAACAATAGAAGCAGTAGCCAGCAAGTTAGGCGTAACATTCTTTCAGCAAAGAGGGATGTTTCAGAAATTAATGAAGAAGCAACTCAAGATGAGAAGCTTTATCAACTAGGATTTACACTGGCGTGAGAGATGGATATAGAAAAGGAAAGAAAATTGACCTTTCGATCTGAGGGGATGGTGGAAGTTGGGAACTTCATAGGTTCAGTAGATGAATGTGGATTAAATAATAACAGAAGAGAACTGGAGGTAAGCAATTGAAGGAAGCAAGCACAGAAAAATAATGTTAAAAGTTTGTACATAAAGTCCACTGAGAAATTTAGTTGTAGCTGGAGAGGCAGCTTTTCTGAGGAGGGTTTTAAAAATAGACAATATTATAGCTCTTGTATAACAGGAAATCCCATGCAGAAGGTGAATTTGATGATAAAAGAGGAAGAAAGGATTAGTGTAAAGAATCAAGGTATGGAGTAAGTCACAGAACATGAAATGATAGTTCTTTACAAATGTAATGATAGTGTTCCCATTTTAATAGAAAATAATACAGACCATATGAATATTTTTGAAGGTGGGTTTGTAGAATTAGGGATCTTCTAAGTGCTAATATTTTCTCAATGAAATAAGAAGTAGGCCATGTTCTGGGGCTAAGAAGTGGAAAATTTGATAAGAAAGAAGAGATTTAATACAATATATTGTCAATCAGGATGCACCATATGATGCTAAAGTAGCAAACAAGTTTCAGTAGCCTAATACGTGATGTTTTTCTCAGTCATGTTAAATGTCCAGCATACATTAGCAAGGAAGTCCTTCTTACTGTAGTCATTCAAAGACCAAGGTCTACAGAGAATTCATCTTGATACATTACTATAAGCACACCGACACAGTAAGGAGGGAATGTGTTCACTGTGCATTGACTTTTAAATCTTCTTCCTGTGCTAATCATTATGTGGGTTACAAAATAAGTAGAGTTATGCAATATAATATGCATATCTAACATACAAATTAAGCCATATGTTCTTGGTTGAGAGTCATTTAAGAATAGGAATTACATTATACAGCAATCATACAATAGATACAATCAATGCATTTTAGCAAACCAATGACAAGTCATTTTAAGACCCTTTCCTGATAATTAATAGTATTTGTGTGGTGTAGATAATCGATGTCACTTTCAATGGAAATTTTTTATTAAGTTTTCTTTCTAAACATTGATTTTAGAATCTATTCCTGATGTAATATACATGTGAAAAATAAGACTCTCCACCTCAAGCCACTTATTATTTAAATCACAATCTTATTTGATAAGAAATATTCAGCTCAGCAAATCTTCAAAAGAACCTTAATGAGAAGTGGTCAATTTAAAAGATAGAATTTATCCTTGCTAATAGTTCATTTGTTCATTTCTACATCAAAGTTCTTACCACTGGGCAAGCTGCTCACTGGACTCCTTATAGATTTTAAATTGTATCAGAGTAGCAGAAACCAAGTTGTGTTTCTAGCAAAGACTACACTAAATAAATCTAGACCATAGGGTGACTTACTACAGCAATTCAAGCCAGACTTAAAGCCTATTGTAAGAATGGAATATTTCTATTAAAGTAACTTTTTGGAGAAACATGTTATTAAGTCAGAAAGAAGCCAAACATTAACAACTGAAATATCTTTAGGAATTGACTTCCAAGTAGATAAACAGCCAAGTATACATAGCTTGTAAGCCAATGAGGAAGGAGAATAAGAAAACCACCTAACATCATCTGAAGCATACGATATGTAAATATCACAGAAGAGAAGTTAAAGGAGATTATTCATGAATACTGAACACGCACACATTATGAAAACATTTCCTGCCAAAAAAAAAAATCACTGAGCCACTGAGCACAGAGATTAATCTCTTATGGAAAACACTGGAAACACCAGTTGCCTGAACAAATTAAAATTGAATTGACCACAGTAACATTTTTCATTAGCTAACAAACAGGGCTCAGGTAGGAAGAAGTAACCGATGGATTATTTCCCTACTCAGATATCAATGTTTTTGTGAAATGAGTCTTCAGAGAATAAAACATTACAGTCCCAAATATAATCTACTCATTTATTTTAGGTAAAAGATTGTTTCCTTCACCCTCCCAGTATGGGAAAATATTATATGAAAATAAACAGAGAAGGGTAGTAATTACAGAAGGAAGTGTTTGTAACAAAGCAGCAGGAGAAAATTCAGTGTGTGTACGGACTTTCAAGTAATGGGTAGAAGGAGCACATAGTTGGATTAGATGACTGGTGAAAAAGGAAATTTAAAAGCTAAATGGAAGTCCCTGATATCACTCTACATACCCAGAAAATCTCAGATTATAAAGTCAAGACCAAAAGCAAATTAAAGAAATAAACAGTCTTCATTTAATTTTATCAATACAAGTATCAGATCTGAGAATATTCTTTGGGAAACTAGAAGCACTCGACTAGAATATCTGCATTGATCATTATCATCAAATAATGGCTTCACTGCCCAGTCTTATTTTACTAAAGGTAGAAAAATGCCCAAGGATATCTCACAGCTCTTTAAACAATGAGAGTCAGAGATATTTATGGTATTATCCTTCCTGTCTAATATATATTGTGAGCTACCTAGAAGTAGGAGTGGAGAATATTTCAGGAAATTTAATTCCCTAAGTACTGTGACCAATCTCACAGCTCACATCTAACTATGCTTGTTTAAAGCCAACTCTAATCTTCACGATGCTAAAAGTCAGTTGAATGTTAATGAAAGAAATGATGAGGGTACTTGAGCAGAAAGTCCTAAATTCTATAAATATGATGGCTAATACTTTTAGATTCTACTTTCAAAGAAGCTTCTGTAAATGTTAGGGCTCCACCTTTTTCTCTGTTGCCATCATAATACATTAGAACAACACAAGCTAAATAAAAAGCAAGTAAAACCAAAAGAGTAAATAAATTTGAGTAATAAAAGTAAAAGTATACCCCGGGCTTGGTGGCTCATGCCTGTAATCTCAGCACTTTGGGAGTCCAAGACTGGCAGGCACAAGGTCCAGAGATTAAGACCATCCTGGCCAACATGGTGAAACCCCATCTCTACTAAAAATACAAAATTAGCTGGGCATGGTGGCGTGCACCTGTAGTCCCTGCTACTCGTGAGGCTGAAGCAGGAGAATCACTTGAACCCGGGAGGCAGAGGTTGGAGTGAGCTGAGATCGCACCACTGCACTCCAACCTGGTGACAGAGCGAGACTCCTTCTCAAAAATAAATAAATAAAAATAAAAGTATAGTAGATTGCCATTTCAAACAACTTAAAACTACAGTGGAATGACATCACCTTTACTACTTGGGATATATGTTATTTTTCTACATTTTGAAGCCTATCATGCATTGCAAAGCACTATTCTGAGAAAAAGTATATGGATAATCTTTCAGGCATAATGTTTCAATGCAAACTATAAATAGTATATAAAACAGATCAAGGATGAAAGAGGAGATAAGTGGATGTAGTCTGTAGTCTACGGAGCTAGATACGGATAAAAAGTGCTTCTCCTATTTCCTGTGAGAGAAAAGCAAAGGGAAGAAAGGGCTGTCATTAGTCATCAACTGAAACTCAATCTTAAAAGTTTGGCCTTTCCAGAAATCTGATTTGCTATTTCCCAAAGTGATATGAGGTTTGAAAATGAGATGATTGTGCCTGGAGAGGAAGTGGGTGTGGGTTTTGTGGCTTCCAGACAGCGGAGGCGAAAATCATTGTGTCTCAAGCCGAAGTCATGTTTTCCCAGGCTTGGGGATGTTGATGAGACTTAGGCAAAGGCAAGAAGACAACCTGGTCATTGGATTTTTACTTTTCCTCCCTCAGGTCAGCCACAGGCAATTTGGTATGGAGAAAGGCAGAAAGAAGAGTAAAGGAGACTCATCTTTTAACCTCTCAAAGCCTGGTTCAAGATGTCATAAATGCAGCTGCCAGATATATAGAGAAAGGAAGTGTATCAGAGTCTAAGAAAAGCAGAAAAGGAAGGGAAGCTTTGAAAAGCCACCATAATAATCAGTAATCTGTTTGACATCTGGCAAAGAGACACATCTGCAGGGGGCAACTGGGATGAGTAATTGAACTTTGATTTCTACATTTTCACTGAATGTCTATGTTTAGTACCTAAATTTTAAACACAGAACGATTTTTGGAAATGCGCTCTTCTCTGAGAGGTTGTTTCATGGGATACAGGAAACATCTGGAGTTAGATCAAGTAAGTTTCATGGCTGCCCAGACAACTGGTGTTTGTACTGTTTTGTTATGGTCCTATAATGGGTAGTTAAAATTCATTTGAGGGTTTCCCTAAATGTATATGGCCATGCCAGCATTTCTCAGAATCCAGCCAGAAACAAGACAAAAACTACCTCAAAACACATGTCAGACAAGGGAATAGAATCCTAAACTGAGTACCTGCAATACAGGACTAATTTATTTAAAGTTAAAATTACTAAAGAACAAGAAATAATTTATTTCAATATATCTTGTGATATTATGAGCAATACTCCTGTAGATTCAACTTAGTTTATTTTCTTATTCTCTAGCTTCAGTTATCTTCAACAAATTGAATAAGAAGTCAAGATAATTTGCCAAAATTGCCTTAAAGTGATCCTTTTAGGGTCCATCTTTTAACCCTGTATGAGGAAAATTTGCTCTTTTGTAATTAGGTCTCCCAATTTTGCTTGACAATAAACCCAGAAGATGTATGCAAGGGTAGAAGTGAGGTAACAATAGAAATAACAAATATTTATTAAGTACATTTTAATAATTGCTAGATTGGCATTATAGACTAGGAGCCTTAAAATAAAGCATGTCCTTTTGCTTCGTTGATTCAAAATGAATTATATACGAAGTTATTTGTCACAACATTATTAATAAAAATGAAAAACTATAGTAAACAAATGTCTCAATAGAAATTAGTCAAATTATTTTTAGGATTGATGTGTCGAAATGTTACATAGCTAATGTAAAGTATATCCTCAGAAACTAGGTAAAATAAGCTGAGAATATTTATAATGTTAACAATAATTTCCCTTCAGAGGGATATATAACTTTATATAAAAGAATCCCAATATTGTATGTGTGAATACATATGTGGAGGGGAGCTAGGTTTACAAAAGCAGGAAGATTCTTCTAATAAAATAATACCAGTATAGGGTCTTTTTAATATACTATGGTGGATGTCCTAGTAATTAGAAGGGTTTATGATGGAGACAGGAGATATTTATGGATGGACAAAGAAAAGGAGAAGAATCTTTTCAGGAGACTACAACTCAGGAATAAATAGACAAATGAGTTTATGCAGTGTAAAACTTGCAAAGACCTACATATAAACCAACCAGATATGCAGATACACATTAGCTAGGTAGGGTATTTGAGTAAGAAGAGATTCATTAAAAGAACTCAAAATTTCCAATAATTAGGAAGCATTTTTTATTATTTCATTTATTGTAAATAATAATACAGAAATAACAGGAGCAAAAATGATAATAGCTAAACTTCAACAGGTGAGGCCAAGTCTCCATACGTGCTTTGAATCAATTAACTTATTTAAATCTTAAAGCAACCATATGATTGTATGGGGGAGGAAATAGATAACTCTTGGTTAAAAATGCATTGGTCTATAGATAGATAAATGCATGTGTGCATGAATGTGCATATGGTAGTATTCAGCTAGTAGGAAAGAGAGTTGAGATCTAGGCAATCTGACTTCAGTTCCCTATTCTTGTATCACTGATGGTTATACTATATGTATTAGTCTGTTCTCATGCTGCTAATAAAGACATACCCGAGATGGTGTAATTTATAAAGGAAAGAGTTTTAATTGACTCACAGTTCAGCATGGCTGGGAAGGCCCCAGAAATGTACAGTCATGGTGGAAGGTGAAGAGGAAGCAAGGCACCTTCTTCACAAAGTGACAGGAAGGAGAAGTGCAAGCAGGGAAAATGCCAGACGCTTATGCAACCCATCAGATCTCTTGAGACTTACTTATTATCATGAGAAGAGCATGGGTGAACCCAACCCCATGATTCAATTACTTCCACCTGGTCCCAGGTAGGAAATATGGGGATTACAATTTAACGTGATATTTGGGTGGGGAGCCAAAACATATCACTACATCAGCCCCTCTTAGAGAGAAGTATTTTTTTCTAATTAAAGATATAAATAGCATTTTAAAATCTGAATAAGCAATATAAAATATGCCCATACTTGCTAAATGAATTTTCTTATTGTTTAAAATATCAAAGGAAGATTTTAAAAATAAAATGAAATAATAAAGGGAGAATATAAGAGACTCACCATTAACCTTGGGTCTCTTCCCTTCACATAACTTCACAGACTCTCATAGCTCTTATCCAAGATTGGGGTCAGATACCCATCAGAACTGGAGAGGAGAAGAAGGAAGTGTAAGGAGATGTATAATAATATAGAAAGGGATTCAGAACTTTGCATAATATTTTAGATAACTAGCTATAAGTTTTTGCATGCCATAAATATCAGTGACCTGGGGAAAATTTATGTTCACTTTAGCCTTGTTAAATTGGTTTGTGACATTTTGAAACTCGCCTGGCTTTCTGGTTCTTCTGTTATCCTTGTTATCCAGTCACACAGAGTATGATGCAATTGGCTCTGTTGTAACTGTTAGGCTTAAACCAGAGTACAAAATTTTGATCTACTCTTATTCTTATTAGGGAGAAAAATAGTCAAGGAAAATAAAGAACTGACGTAGTATGAATAGAAGATACTATTCTTTATTTCATAAATTGCCAAAGATTAAACAGTAACAAATAGAGAAGTGTCGAATGTCATTACATCACCATAGGATTTCAATAAATTCAAGACTTTAAACTTCTCTCTGATCTTTATTGGATCGATTTCAAAATTTATTCAATTATTTTCCTCCATTCTACCTATCAAGTACCTAATCTGATAAAATAATTCAAAAAGCTTGATGTGTGGTGTGCTCATTAATTTATTAAGTATTTACAGAGAATCTGCTATGTGCCAGACGCTGGAAAAATCCTAGGGCATACAGTTGTGAAATAGACAAATGTGTTCTTATTTTCATTAGGTGATAACCTAATTTTTTGGATGTGAGAAGGAAGCAGAAAAATTGAGTGTTTAAGAACTCAAGCTCTCAAATCAGCCTGCCTAGTTCAAATCCAATCTCCAACTTTTTCCAGCAGTAAACTTTAGATAACCTAGTTAGCCTCTCTATAAATCTTCTATTTATTCATTAATAATCTTAGCTAAATTACTGGGGTGTCTAAGAATACAATTTGAGGCCAGGTGCTCATGCCTGTAATCTCAGCTCTTTGGGAGGCTGAGGCAGGAGAATCACTTGAGGCGAGAAGTTTGACACCGTCTGGCCAACATATTGAAACTCCAAAATCCTGTCTCTACTAAAAACACAAAAATTAGCCTGGGATCACGATGGATGACTGTAATCCCAGCCTCTCAGGAGGCTGAGGCATGAGAATTGCTTGAACCTTGGAGGCAGAGGTTGGAGTGAGCCAAGTTCGCACCACTGCCCTCCAGCCTGGGTGACATAACACAGCAAGACTGTCTCAAAAAAAAATTATATGTACATACACACACACACACACACACACACACACACAAACACACACACATTTAATTAGGCTGGGAGTAGTGGCTTATGCCTATAATCCTAGCACCTTGGAATGCCGAGGCTAGCAGATTCCTTGAGCCCAGAAGTTCTAAATTAGCCTAGGCACCATGATAAAACTCTGTGATATGATTTGGCTGTGTCCCTACCGAAATCTTGAATTGTAGCTCCCATAATTCCCACATGTTGTGGGAGCGACCAGGTGAGAGGTAATCGAATCATGGAGATGAATCTTTCCTGTGCTGTCCTAGTGATAGTGAATAAGACTCATGAGATCTGATGGTTTTATACAGTGGAATTCCCCTACACAAGCTCTCTTGCATGCTGCCATGTAAGACATGACTTTGCTCCTCATTCCCCTTCAGCCATGATTGTGAGATCTTTCCAGCCATGTGGAACTGTGAGTAAATTAAACTTCTTTTCTTTATAAATTACCAAGTCTGTGGTATGTCTTTATTAGAAGTGTAAGAACAAACTAGTACCCCCTGTCTTTATGAAAGAATAAAAAATTTAGCTAGGTTTGGTGGTGCACGTAGGTAGTCCTATGTTCTCAGGAGGCTAAGGAGGGAGGATCACTTAAGCATGGGAGGTAGAGGCTGCAGTGAACCTTGATGGCATCGCTGCACTTCAGCCTGGGTGACAGAATGAGACTCTGTTTCCAAAAAAAGAGAAAAAAACAGAAAGAATAAGTTAGCACATGTAAAACACTTAGAATCATACCTTTGCACTGTGCAAATAGTAAGTGATCCATAAATGTTAGTTTTATAACTCATTACAGTGAACATTTTTACCAGGGACTTCAACTTTGTCATTAGAGGAGATAATTTGGAGTAAATAGCCTTTCCTAGTCCTCTACAAAGCTGTTTTCTTTAAAAAAACAACAACAACAAAAAATGCCTCCTGTGCTTGGAGAAAAGAATGTGTGGAGAAAATGTGTGGAAAAATGTGTTGGAGAAAAGATGTGTGGATCTGAATAAACATTTTCAGAAATTGTTATCTTGTGGTGCCTACTAGTAAAACTCATCTAGACAGTGCAGAATAATGGAGAGAAATACAAATTATAGATGACAGAAAGAGATTTTAGCCAAGGCTCTAAAGAACATCTTGCCATTATCAACTGCTTAGTTTGAAATAACTCCAGAGCTTCTGCACAGCAAAAGAAACAATCATTAGAGTGAATTGGTAACCAATAGAATGGGAAAAAATTTTTGCAATCTACCCATCTGACAAAGGGCTAATATTCAGAATCACAAAGAACTAAAACAGATTTACAAGAAAAAAACAAACAAGCCCATTCAAAAGTAGGAGAAGGATATGAACAGACACTTTACAAAAGAAGACATACATGAGGCCAACAAACATGAAAAAATGCTCATCATCACTGGTCATTAGAGAAATACAAATCAAAACTACATTGAGAAACCGTCTCACGCCAGTTAGAATGGCAATCATTAAAAAATTTGGAGACAACAGATGCTGGAGAGGATGTGTAGAAATAGGAACACTTTATACTGTTGGTGGGAGTGTAAATTAGTTCAACCATTGTGGAAGACAGTGTGGCGATTCCTCAAGGACCTAGAAATAGAAATTCCATTTGATCTGGCAATCCCATTACTGGATATATATCCAAAAGATTATAAATTGTTCTATTATAAGAACGCACGCACAAGAATGTTCATTGTGGCACTGTTTACAATAGCAAAGACTTGAAACCAAGCAAAATGCCCATTGATGATAGCCTGGACAGGGAAAATGTGGCACATATACACCATGGAATACTGTGCAGCCATAAAAAGCTATGAGTTTGTGTCCTTTGTAGGGATATGGATGAACCCGGAAACCATCATTCTCAGCAAACTGACACAAGAACAGAAAATCAAACACCACATGTTCTCACTCATAGGAGGGTGTGGAACAATGAGAACACATGGACACAGGGACGGGAGCATCACACACTGGGGTCTGTGGGGTGGATCTAGGGGAGGGACAGTAGGAGGGGTGGGGAGTTGGGGAGGGATAACATGGGGAGAAATGTCAGATATAGGTGATGGGGAGGAAGGTAGCAAACCACATTGCCATGTATGTACCTGTGCAACAATCTTGCGTGTTCTTCACATGTACCCCGAAACCTAAAACACAATAAAATATATATTTAAAAAAATTATCCTACACACACACACACACACACGAAAAGAAATAGTTACTCTTAAAAGCACTTTATGGGCTGGGCATGGTGGCTCATGCCTGTAATCCCAGCACTTTGGGTGGCCGAGGCAGGCAGATCACGAGATCAAGAGATAGAGACCATCCTGGCCAACATGGTGAAACCCCATCTCTACTAAGAATACAAAAGTTAGCTAGGTGTGGTGACGCATGCCTGTAGTCCCAGCTACTCGGGAGGCTGAGGCAGGAGAATTGCTTGAACCCGGGAGGCAGAGTCTGCACTCCAGCCACTGCACTCCAGCCTGGCACCTGGTGACAGAGCAAGACCCTGTCTCAAAAAACAAAAACAAAAACAAAAAAACCACACTTTATAGCAGTTAAATTGTTTCATACTTACAATATGTCTCTGGTAACAAGTTTTAGTATTATAGACATTTTGTGGAAGTTGTCAGAATCAAAATGAATTCACTTATGTTAACAACAAAACAAAACAAAAACCCGAAAAACAGAGCCAGGGAAGGCCATGAAGGATTATCATGCCTGAATGCCTAGTAACAAAAACAATCACAAAAGACTACAAAAACCTCAACCTTGCACAAAAGCCATTGCTACCTTACGCCAAAAGTCTTCACCTCAGCAACTGCCGATCCAACCTGGGACTGATATCGTTCCTTGTTTTCGCTCCTTGTGGTCAAGGATAATTATGTCCAAACAATTAGGTAATACTCCCTATTCTTCCTGGAAAAAACCTTTGTTTTGCTTTACCTCCTTGAATACACACATAGTTTACTATGACACCAGTATTACCACTGCAACACCTATTCCCAAATAAGCAACATTTTCTTTGAGAACGTCTCACTCTGTTATTTAGATCAAGGATTTCATCAATTAGAAAATTCAGGCATGAAGAATTAAAAGGAATTACTTGAGTTCTCACAGATAGAGGTAGAACCAGGCTTCTAACCTAGAGAGTTGGAACCAGGTTTTAACACCTACACTCTACTGCTTCTCTTTGCTTGCCAATCCAATAAAAATTAATAAAAATGTCCAGAAAAATGAATGTACCATCACACTCTCATAGAGATGTTAGACGTTGCAAAATAAGAATCACTTTCCTCATGTAGAAAACATAAAACTGCTATTCTCAATACATTTATATAATATCCAGAAGAAAAATATGAGAATAGAAGAAAGACATGTCACATTCTAAAGAGATAAATTTCAAATTGTTAACAGATAATAGGTAATAATTATTATCTGTTATGATAAAAGTATGAGAATACGTGTGCACTAAATGAAATACTGATGTTGTGTTGCTACAGTGTGGATCACTTTGGTTGTTTCATTGATAGAAAACTGGGTTTTAGAACTCTCTTGGATTTTTTAGGCTAATCATTTATCTAAATTAGGGACATAGTCTGGATTAATAATTAAAAACCAGAGACATTGGAACTTTAATATAAGCAAGAATTATATAATGACCATATTTATCCAAATCCTGGTTAGTGTGTGGGAGTTAATAAGCCAAAGACTCTAAGAGTATGCAAGCTAGGCTAGATGACCCTTTGATAAGAGTATTACAGACCCAGGGCTGGACAGGCTGATTAGCCAACTAACCTGTAGATTGCATTCTAAATCAGAAAATCTGGGAAATAATTAATTTCCTCATTCAGCAAACCTTTATTGAGTATCTGTGTATCCAGTCCTATATTTTCCTTAGTAGAAAAATGAGATGTGGCCCTTTTTAGAAGATAACACTATATAATTAATGCAATATCTACTGACACTAAGGTTTTTTTCCCTTAAATATCTAACAAAATAAAGAAATTATTGTGTTAACTTTTATTTTTTTAGCAGAGTTGGGTGGGAGGAGATAAGTTTCACAGAAATTAAATGAGACTAGTTCAAAATAGAAAAAGAAATATGAATCCTTAAAGATATGAACTCAGGCCATGCGGGAAAAGAGAAGAAAACTTATTAAGAATTTGACATCCATAATTCTGCTGCCAAACACGTGTGAGCATGAATGAGGGCACAGAGACACTTTAACCTGGGCCTGAGGACTGAGGCTGCTATCTAAAACAGGGTCCATCTGCCGTTGAACAATGAGGTCATCCCACGGTGTTTCTCTGACACTTTATTGACTGTATAATGGCATTTGATATCGCTAAGATGTGGTTGTTCTGGAAGCACTGGTGCATTACAGCAGAGAGATGCATTGTGTATAATGAGTCATGCTCAACAAATTTGCACTCTCTCTGTTCAGTAAATTAAAAAAAAAAATAACAAGATCAAGTAACAGAGAACTTGGGAGGGAGAAAGTTGTTATTGTAGGCACAAGCACACTCCATTTTGTGCAAGGTGAAGAGGGCTTACACACTCAGTTTTCCACAGAGTTCTAGTAACTTCCAGTAATCCAAATCCTGGATCAGATGTTAGTCCAATAGAGAAAAAATACTTTTCATCTGTGAGTCACTTTTCAGAAGGGATAACGTCTAACTTGTAGTCTCTTCCTGGTTACCCTGAGGTTTGGATGTTTTCCAGAGAGGAAGTGGAAGAATAAACATGACCAAGGCAAAGAGTTCGATGAGAAACCCTCAGAATTTTTGGAGAGAGGAGAGGAAAAACAATCTGAAACATGAGTATATCCAGAAAATCAGTTCATTTATGTAACCCAGGGTGATTGGCAGATGTTTTCTGGCTTTCATGAGTCAATCTTCAACAAGAAAATGGACACACCTCGGGAAAAAAAAATCTTAGAAGGAAATGTATATGTGACCTTCTTTACCATCCCATTATTTTTAAAGGGGAAAACAGTTACCTGAGACCACAGTCATGGTTTGACAAAGCAAATCTGCTTAACACTCCACAAACTCTGTTTTCCACAGAGTGAGACGTAAGCATCTTTCCAGAACATCTGTGAATTCTCTAAGATCTGGCCCAGCCTCTTTCCCATACTTCTTTCCTTTCAAAATTTCCTTCCATCTCTCCTATACTCCAGCCACATCCCTCTATGCGGAGTGCTCAAAGAAGTCTTTGCACATTTTCTCCTTTGGCACATGCTCACCTCTGATTGGCATGTCTTCCACACCTCATCCGCTTGGCAAAATCCTCTCTTCTTTTAAAGCACAGCTCAAATATTCCCTTCTTAAGAAAAGACATCCGTGGACAGCACCTACTCCATTCCACTTTATCACGCACTCCACTTCTTGTCACCAATTAGTAAAAGCAACGCTTTTTTTTTTCATTTACTTTGGACCAGGCAAAATTGGAAGACTCTTTTAATATATTAATTCACTTAATTCTAGCAACAACCCTGTGGAAGAGGGACTAACACTATCTCCATTTTACGGGTAAGTTGACTGAGGCATAGGGAGTATAAATAATTTCCCTAATTGCATCACATGCATGTAATAGAGCTGGAATTTGAACTCACCATATGCTGACTAACCAGTTCTTTGGTTTATATCCCAATCACATATTACATCATGCTTGATTTCAAATATTTGTTGACGTCTGCAGTTAAGTGTGAGTGTCTTGAGAGCAGGGTCTGAGCTATATTATGGGTATTTTGAACATCTTTTGCAGAGACTGCAGATAGCAGGTACTGGATAAGAAATAATCAGTAAACCAGTGCATCAGTAAATATTTATTTATAAATAAGTATTTATAAACATTTATTATTTATAAATAATAAATCAGTAAAGCAAGCAAGAGAGTAAGAAGTATTATGTAGGTTTTGAGTAAAGAATTAATGATGACAAAACACCCTAGAAATAACATTTTCTGATTTGAAAACTGTTCTGATTTTGTGTCTCTGCATGTATTTTTACCCAAGTAAAGCAGAGGGCATGGCAAATGACATAATAGAACTAAGGAGGGAGCAAAGAGAAATGGAAAATAGTGATGACCTAGAAGGGTTAGGAGAGACTCCCAGATTCAGAGAAAGACTGGAGCACACTGCTAATATGGAGAAGACAGACAACATCCCAGTGCTGGCTACAAGCTCATCTCTGTCTGATGCTAGGCTCTGATAACCACAGGTTTCAGGCAAAGGGAAGTTCTAGGAGGGTTTTGTTTGAAGAGCTAATTTGCAGGGTAGTGCATGGCCATTTGGATTGAAGGAGAAGACCAATGATTCTCTCCCTTGAGGGAAGCGAGGAAACCTTGATGACTATCAGGCCTCTGCCTGGCCGGGAGGACTAGATCCAAGCCATAAGGAGAGGAGGCTCCAATAGTCCTTTTACAGAGGACACTTTGAGATATTTAATACAAATATATGCTGCTTCAGGGCAGGGATAATAAAGGACCACTCAACTGGACAGAAGACTATTCTCCCCATTTAGTTGGACATTAGGGTTTTACATCTGCCAAGTAAGACTTGCAGGACATGCGGCAATGTGTGCTTTGGAGGCATTGGCAATGTCCTCATGTTTCCCTGAAGAAGAGCCTTTCAGCAGCAATTGTACCCCCTTTAGGAAGCGCTATTTCAAGAATGTCTCTGTTTCTTCATCATCCCCTCTCTTGCAAGCCTTCTTTATTAAAAGACTGTTATCTGATCGATAAGAATGGTGAGAGTCTGGCATTACTTGGTTTGTGTTACACTATGTGCAGTTACTATACCACAAATGCAATGGACCTCACCTTCTTGTGTATTCTTTGTTTTTCCTTTATTTATTTGTTTCTCTTGAACTGCACACTCTTAGTGAAGGATGGGGTCGTTTTGAATTCGTTTTCTATGTGTTAAGTAGACTAAGCATGACTTCCTGCTGGTCTGCTCCCTCTGGTCAAATTTCTCCACCTAAAGTTTAATGCATAATAAAATCAGCCTTTCATTGTGGGACCCTGTATTTTAAATAAAAGAATAGGCCAGTGGGCACGGTGGCTCACGCCTGTAATACCAGCACTTTGGGAGGCCAAGGTGGGTGGATCACGAGGTCAGGAGATGGAGACCATCCTGGCCAACATGGTGAAGCCCTGTCTCTACTAAAAATACAAAAATTAATTGGATGTGGTGGCAGGTGCCTGTAATCCCAGCTACTCAGGAGGCTGAGGCAGGAGAATCGCCTGAACCTGGGAGGCCGAGGCTGCCATGAGCCGAGATCATGCCACTGCACTCCAGCCTGGGTGACAGAGTGAGACTCTGTCTCAAAAAAAAAAAATAATAATAATAATGGATAATGGATGAGACTACCACTTCAGCCTTGGGTAAAACCTGCATGCCTTAATCAAAGTATTAACAAGTTCATAATGTTTTTCCTCTTTGGCCTCTTGTGTGTATTCTCCCTATAGATTAGAACCTGGAAGGAAGGCGGTAGTCTCGTGGCATGTGGAAAGCCAGATGAAATGTTAGCACAGAGCACATCTTTAACAGTGAGCCAGGCCTTCACTTCCACACTGCATGACTGTTCACAAGGAAGCTGCAGCAAGTAAGGGAACTAAGTCCAGAAACTCTGGGAGGTGAGCCTGACCACAGACATGTCCACAAGCTCATGAACTGGACTCTCAAACACAAGTGAGAAAACTTTGCTAGGAACTATGTGAGCAAGCAAGGGCCAAAGTCAGCAAGATATGGATTGTAATACTGAGATTAATATCTCATAAATAGCCAATGACTGGTCAGACCTGGAGAAATGTAGAGTATGTGAAAGTCAGAAGTGAGCTAAGAACTGAGTCCATGGCTAATACTGTAAGCTGTTTTATTCCTTCAGTGTGATTAACCTGTTATGTGAAAAGGGAGGCTCCTGTGTAAAGTAGCCTTGAGATCTCTTGGAAAGAATTTAATTTTGGATACAGAGTTATGACTTTAAATAGCATGTCTCCCATTGAAAGTGATGTGATCGGATGTAAACTCCTTAAATTCTCTGAGCCTCCCTTTCCTAGAGAGTATTTGAGCTGCATCACTCACCGTCTTCAATGACCATGCTAGTAAACATGATAAAGGTAAACACTTTTGATAGGAAATTGTAATAAATAGAAAATCTGGTAAACTTGAATCTTTATTTTGATTCTTTTAGAAATCATTCCAATATCACATAATAATACTAGATCAGATCATAGACTTCAGGGAAAACAGAAAAAAAAAAATCCTGAATGAAGGAAAAATGATTTGGGCTACTTTTAAGTTATGAGACGGGGTGAAGTTAGACAAACTTTCGGAAACTCAGTTCATTCGTCTATAACATCAGGCAAATAATACTTATATTAAAATCTTGAATTTCATGATCTAGCATCATCTCAGCAAAAATTAGCAATAACTTTGTGTAGCTCAGTCCTTCATTTATGCTTCTGAATGAAGGGGTTAGAAATATCCAAAGGCAACATCTAGTTATAGCATTTGGTGGGATCAAGAATAAAGATTTTTCTTTTCTGCAAGTGATTTAATCTGGTTTACCCAGTGGGAAAGCACTAAAGGCTATCATTTTGTTTTCCTTAGTTGAAGCCATTAACTGTAATTGCTTTTGTTAATAATACTTTACTTATTATAATCAAAGTTCAATTTTTGCACTTATACCCTGGGGCCAGTTTGCAGAGGCACAATTTATAAATGGATGAAAACAATTAATAGCAGCTAGAAAAACCATTAATGATCTTATCAATGAAGTGCTATGTAATCTCCAATTGCAAAATCTTGCACAACACATAAAACAGAACACACAGCCTCAGCTAGTGCTGTGGGCTTTCCCAGTAATGACCAGAGTATTTCAATAGCAGAAAAGCAATGCCTCTGAGGGCACTCTCCTCCTGGGCTTAACGGGGGATGTTTTTATTAATCTACTGAAGGTCAGATGCAACCTATTATAGTTCCTGTAGGGTGTGAGCCTTCAAAGAGCTAAACTACAACAATTCAAAAAGAAAAATGTTCCATCTTCTCTCCTCCAAATCAATCCCCTGCTATAACCACCAAGACTATATGATCGGGCTACTACCTCCCTCTTACACCAGTCCAGCCTGTTGCCCCTTAAATGCCCTCTTAACTCTAGACTCCAGGTTTATTCCTGAAAAAAGCTGAATATTTTTTGCCTACGGGCTTTTATTCACTTTCCCCTTTGCTGGGAATAACTTACATGGATGCCTTCTTCTTCTTCTTGTATTCAAATCTCAGCCCTGAGATAGGTCTCAGGTCTTCCCCTAACCCCACTTTGAATGCTGCTCTCAAAAGGCCCAGTCACTGTTTATCATAGGTCTCTATTACTATTTAAAATTAATGGATTCAGTGTCTGGTTTGTCTTGCTCACAACTGTATTCCCAGTACCTTGACCAGGGTCAGAATCATAGTAAGTTCTCAATAAATATTTATTAAATGAATAGTCTAGTTGATGAATTAATGAATTCCCACTGGCCTCTGGGACAAAGCAAATAATTATTTCCTCATGCCGTTTTACTCTCCTGAACAGCAGTTTCCAATGACTCCTTTCTCCCTCTTCCTCTCATTCCTTCCATCCCCTTTCTTCTTCCTCTCCCCATAATTTAAGTGCTGAAAGTGCAGGCTCAAGTGTCCAGCAGCCTGTGTTTGAATTTAGACTTCATTCATATATAGGTCCACGAAGGCAATCATTGTCATTTTTGTTCACAAGATATTCCTAGGACTAGCAGAGAGCTAGCATATGCTCAATAATTCTTTATTACCAAATCAGAAAAAAAACTGCATGAATGAATAAGTACTTTCTACTTTTCTTCTTTCTAGCTGAGTGATGTCAGATAAGTTACTTAACCTATTTAACTACATTTTTCATCAGGAACAACTTAAAAATACTATTTGCCATATGGTTTTATCTCAAGGATCAAATGAGGCCAGACAGACCAAGGGAGAGTAAGTTTTCAATAAATAATTGGTGATTTACTATCACAGTTTTCTCCATTCATACTTAAAATATAAGCATAAGCTTTGGTCCAATCATTCTGCTTGAATGTTTTCTAACCCTGCAGTAAAGTATGGCCTTGCTTGCAAGGCATTATACTCCACCACCACAAAACTGAAGCTAGAACTCTATGCAACTGCAGCTCGTGAAAACAGGGCTTGGAATATCACTCTCCCCGGATTCTCCAATTCACTTCCCAAGACCCTAGCCATCCCCCACTCCACAGGGCCACCTTTCTGATGATGGAGATTCTTACTTTGAATTTCTGAATTGCATTCTCATCACGTAAGATTTCTTCTTTGATGCCAAGTCAGTTGGAACGAGTTTTATTGAATATCTGACTGGAAAGAAGTCATTAATTTATCCACTTGCTTTTGTTATAAACCCCGATGAGGAACAAGTATCCAAAAATAAGACCAAGTGTGGCTTCATGGTTACAAAATCAACATGGATCATTGATGCTGAGATGCTTGTGACTGCACACCCCATCCCATTATAGACTCACTTACTTACACTTCAAGCATTAGCTTAGGCATTAGTCCCTTTGTGAAAAATTTAAAGTCTGAAATATTATAAGCCAAGTAGAACCCTATTCTACATATCAAAAACTTCTTATGAATTCTTTCATTCAACAACAAACATTTTTTTCAGAACCTACATGCACTTGGGTGCTTTTTATTTTTTTGACAGAGTCTTGCTCTGTTGCCAGGCTGGAGTGAAGTGGCATGATCTCGGCTTACGTCAATCTCCGCCTCCCAGGTTCAAGCAATTCCCCTGTCTCAGCCTCCCAAGTAGCTGGGACTACAGGTGCGCATCACTATGCTTGGATAATTTTTTGTATTTTATTAGAGATGGGGTTTCACTATGTTGACCAGGATGTTCTTGATCTCCTGACCTTGTGATCCATCTGCCTCAGCCTCCCAAAGTGCTGAGATTACAAGCCTGAGCCACCTCGCCCAACCTCTGGAGTGCTCTTTTAGACATCAGTTGTATGGTAAAGAAAAACAACAGCAGTGATGACAAAACAGGCAAAAATTTTTATCTTCAGAAATCTACATTATGATAAGAGAAAAAGTCAATAAAGTAGAAAGATAAATAAGATAAAAAATGTTTCGCATAGTTTCTGAAAAGAAAGGTAAAACAAGGTACAGAGATAGATGTCCCGGGGAGATATAATTTTATTTAGAGTGTCCTGGAAGGTCTCAGTGATTAAGTTGGCATTGCAGTAAAGACCAGAAGGCAGTAAAGGGTGAGCCCTGCATATTTTTGTCTTATCATCAGCTACATCACAGTAACGTCACAAAGTGAATGATGCCTAAGCTAGGGCTTGAAGTGTAAGTAAGTGGGTCTATGATGGGATGTTGATATTGTAACCATGAAGCCATACGTGGTCTTATTTTTGGATACTTGTTTCTCATCTGGGTTTATGACAAAAGCAACTAAATAAATTAATGACCTCTTTCCAATCAAATATTCAATATTCAATATTATATTGAAAGAAGAAGAAAGGCCTTCCTGCTCCTTTTTTCACAATCGCAACTTAAGTTCCTCAAAGGAGAGGGTCATATCTACTCATAATCTTATCTCTGGAGCTTAGCTCAGAGTAGAGAATGTACTATGTGCTCAAGGCATGTTTGTGAACTCCTCTACCGTTCTGCTGGTTACAGCCACGTTACCCTTCAGGGGCCAGGCCCTGCCTCATATTTGGGTACTGTGGAAGTCGCATACACTAGGATAAAATCACTCTTTTTCAGACTCAGCCAAAACAGGACCAGGAAAGCTGGAAGGAGAGGAGGTTCATATTTACATGTAGGAGATATGAACTGTTTCCAAGGACTTCCTAAAAACCCTTCATGCATCTCCTGCTTTGGTAAATTTTATCACTAGACATTCTTAGGACAGCACTGATTCCGATAAGAAGTTCTCGGAACACTTGCCCAGTAAGGGCATCTCCACCAAGAAACTGGCAACAACTCTGGCTTTGAACCTCTGACGAACTCTGTTTCTAAGCAACTTACGTAAATTGCTTTTTAAAAAATTAAACTCCCCTTTACCCTTTTCTCACTGAATGCACTGGTGGTTTGTGATCCCATGCATTCCAGATTATAATCCTTATTTCTTTTCCAGAATAAACCCAACATATTGTGACCGGGTTGCGGGACGCGGGGCAAGAAATGATGGCTCAGCTCCACGATGGGAGGTGCACTGGGGTACTCAGGTCCTGGGGCTCTCCTCCACCCAAGAATGGGTAAGAGGCCCTGGCGCGGTGATACTGTTCAAGTAAATATCGGACCCCAAGAATTTTGCAGAAAATGATTTATTTAGGCAGAGAGAAAGAAATAGAGAGAGCCAGCGAGCTCCCACGCTGTTGTGGGAGGGGATCCCCGAGAGGGAAAATCCGCACAGGTGAGCGGCAGGGGGTCTTTTAATCTGGGACTTACTGCAGCCCCATTCAAGTTCTCATCCCATGAGAGAAGTCAAACTTCCCTTGGAATGACTGATCTTTGATTCTGACACTTGATTGATTGTTTGGCCTAGAGTCCTCCCATAGCTTTTCGCGGTGCCTTTTCTAAACAAAAGAAGCTCACCTGGCCAGTCTACCTTCCTGCACGCAATAATTAGACAAAGACCTCTAGGCTCCCCGATGGAGACTTGAAAGAAAGCAGATCAGGCATGTCGCTGGGAAGTTCTTGCCTTTGAAACCCTGCCCCTTGTGGACCCGGGAAGAAAACACCTTCCCTCAATATTTAGAGATAATTTTCTCTAGTGTCTTTTTTTTCAAGACTGACAGTAATTTCCAGGCGTGCCCACTGCCAGCCTCTCTCATCTCTTGGCAAACACATCTGGATTCCTCATCACTGAGTTCTACTCATCTTCTTGAGAGAACTATCCAAAAGAGAACTAAGGAATTGTATAGCCAGGTCATTGATCTATAATGGGTTACAAAAAAATGTCTGAAAACAATGAAACTTAAGAGAGAAAAATCTCCAATTCATTTTCATTTGTATGGTGAGAGAGATGAATTTTAAAAGCTGTAAAGAGGTGAGGTTTATATCCTCAAGTATTAGGAAGTAATACTTGATCATCATTATACTACACATTATTCCATTTGGGTTTTTATAACAAAATAACATAAACTGGATGGCTTAAGCAATAGGCTTTTATTTCTCACAGTCTGGAAGGTGGGGAGTCCAAGATCAAGGCTCCAGCAGGTGTCCGTGTCTGGTGAAGGCTTTCTTTCTCTCTTGGGGACTACTACATTCTCCCTGTGTCTTCAAATGGCAGAAGGGAGAGACAGAGACTCTAATTTCTTTTCTTCTTTTTATAAGAACACTAATCTCATTATGAGAGCCCAACCCTCATGACTTTATTTAAACCTAATTATCTCCCAAAGGCCCCATCTCCAAATACGATTACCTTGGGGGTTAGGGCTTAAACATATAAATTCTGAACAGGGGCAAACATTCAACCTCTAATAAACTTCCTTGTGAACAGAACTGTAAATGAGAATAATTATAAAATGTATCACTCCTAAACTTTCATGAATGTAAAATGAGCAAAAATTAAATAAGTTAAACTCAGCATGGCTCAGCTGGGCGATGTTTACTACCCAACTCTGAGACTTTGAACTCAAGGCTTTATTTATCATTTACCTTGGGCAGTAAAAGAAGTCTCACATAAGTGGACTCACACAGAAAATAATGTTCATCAGTTATGATTGTCCTAATATTGCTGCTTTACCAACCATTATCAAACTATAAAGGGATTCACAATAAGCAATTATTTTGTCATTCACACATCAGTGGTCAGTTGGAGTTCAGTTAATCTAAACTGGTCTTCACTGCACTTGACTCTGACTGTGGGTTGTACCTGTGGTTTCTCTAGGTATGTTCACAAGAAAAGGCAGGAGCACATGAGGGCAAGGGCATTTCCAGCTCTGCCAACGCGTTTGCTAATATGCAATCCTTTGGGAAATCGTGAATTGTCCAAAACAGTCGATTTCAAAGAAAGGTACAGGGAAGTAAACTCTACTCACTAAAAAACCATTACAAGCATGTTCCTATGTAATAATACTCCAGGAAAATGAAGAATTGGGATTTATAATCCAGCCTACCACATATTCCATTGCATTTGAAAGCGTTATTTGAAGAACTACAATGCTTATGTTAAGCAGTATCAAAAAGTAAATGTAATTCATAACATGGTGAGTTTTGTAAATCCTAGGTGCTTATAATCTGGCTATAAGAAACAAAGGTATAGCTTTATTTTGGTTTCTTTTTTTAGCATGGCCTAATATATTTGAACCTTTCTTTTCTAAGTTTTATCTTTATTATGGAAGCAATATCGTTTTGTGGGAAGAATGTTAGTGGGAATTCAAATACCCAGATTCTAGTCCTAGACTTACCACTAATTAACTCTCAGACAATCAGCCAGTTATCTCAACTTTCCTTGGCCGTGTTATCCTCTTCTGTAAGGGTTTGGGCTGTTTAGTTGCGTTTGCTTCCATCACTAACTGCATGAGTTTGTGTTTACTGACAAGGAAGTGGGCCAACAGGCCTTGCCTCATCTCCTTATTTTTATTAAAAAACAATTATTGTTGCATCATATTAAGAGTTCCCATTACCAAAAATGCATGTGTGAACCAAAGAGGAAATCTTATCTAAAGTCATGGACAGCATTTGAATGTTTCTTGGATGAAACAGGGTTAAGTGGGCCGTCCATTTCCTGGCCACGCACTGTCGATGTGGAGGATCTGTGGCCATGAGTTAAAGGTCACCTATGATACCAACTTTCAAACCGTGTTGAGAGTGGAGAGGGTTTGCAGAGCTGGAATGAATACACGCAACATGTTTATTTACATCACTCAGGTTTGTATGGAAACCCAAAGTACAGTTCGCAAATATGATGGTATTCATCTTTCTGAAATGGGCACAAATTGCAAATGTTTGTTTGGGAAGTTATGCTTTTGACAATGACATATCAACAAACAATTTTTATACAGCATTGCACACACTTCTAACACACCACAGCTGAGGTCTGATTCAAGCTAAAACCCCAAGTGACTATACACCAAACAATTATTTTTTTTTTTAGCCCTAATGTGTTTGCTTCCTAATGACCCACAGCCTTAAACTCACACTGAGCAGGACAGCATAAATTTTCTTTTCTTATGCTCCAGGCCCCAACAGGGCAAGTCACATTCTGAAAGACTACTTGTGGGTGACCAAAGTGCAATTTAAAACATCAGCAGCCTTTGATCAGGGCAGCTTGCTTACTTTTAATTGTTTCCAGAGTGCTTGTTTGAAAATCTGTTAGATTACACATCATATGCAGTGGGAATTGATGGCTGAATTCACTGCCTTAATTCTTGGCTCAGAAAGGAGTTATGCTTACTTCAGTTATACTTAGGAGGCTGAGCTTTAGGCCAAGCAAAATAAAGGTGATTTCAGTTGCTGTCTCTTTTCACCCATACTCAAAATAACAAGTAATGAACTGAAAGATCCTTTAGGAAAGTTTGAGGTAATTGGTTGCTGCCTATTTTTTTTTTTTCTGGCTGCACTAACTTTAATCAAAGATTTTTTTACTTCATGAGTATTGTGGATACAAGACCTTATAAGATTTTTCCTTAACAAAATATCAGGTAAAGCACAATTAGTATCAAAGAAAACTTCCTTAAAACCAGATATGTCAAATTCTTTCAACGCTTAGAGGCACAAATCAATATCACCGGACATTAAGTTAATGAGTGAGAGAATCCTTTCCTTAGCAACTCCATGCTCAGCACTTTTCCCATCTAACCCTCGTAACCTCTTTGGTTGATATGACAGAAATCAACAATGACTTTTGTGCAGATAATGTTTAAAGTTGCATCCACACTTCTTACTACCAACTGGATATAAATCATTGACTGGATGGTGGTGACACAGGCGTCCCAATTTTAATGTGACCAATAATAAGTTGATTGCCTTGACCCACTCCCATCCCATACCCAATCCCATTTCTTTCTCATTTTCAATTCTGTAAATGGTTCCACTGTTCTACTATTCTAATCACTGCTGATAACTTATGAATTATTTCAACTGCTTCTCGTCTCCTGTATCCTACATTCAATCTGATACCAGACTCTTTTTATTCTATACCCCCACCCCTATGTTTTTCCCAAATTCATCCTACCTTTCTGCTCACAATACACCAAATACAGATTCCTAACAGCTCACAATGCACCAAATACAGATCCCTAACAGCTCACAATGCACCACAAACAAATTCCTAACATGATCCTGAGTCTTCAAAATTGTCTGTTACTAATCCATCCTATATTTTAACATCAAGATTATTTTCCCTAAACCCATTTGATTATGTCAGTTTCAAGTTAAAGTTAATTGATGTTGTCTATACCACAAATGTTACACTCCTAAACTCCTAAGACTGCCATTTTCCAGCTTTACACTGTATATTCAAACATGCTCTCTGCCAATGCTATTAATCCTGGGTTCCAGTGATAAATTATTTGCATGGCATATGATATGCTCTTCAATCCTTCATGCTTAGCACCTGCTCCTTACTTTGCCTCCTTCAAATCCATCTTTCAAAACTCAGTTGAAATGTGACATCTTTTCTGAATCCTTAAACCAGCCTCAAATATACTCCTCCTCTGTGCTTTTGAAAAATCTAGTAAAAGCATGTATTATTAAGGTAACGAACCATCCTTGTTTGCCGGATACTTTCTCTATTTTAGGATCCTAAGTCCTGTAACCAGGAAATCATACAGGCCCAAGCAAACCGGAAGGGTCAGCAGTCACCCATCGCACAATATGTGGTCACTGCAAGTCTGCTTTATCCACCGAACTGTGAGATGCTTAAAGTCTGTGAGAAGGTTTATCTTTGTAGCCCTAAAATTAAGTTCAATGTTTGCAAAACAGTGAACTAAATCGTCAATATAATATTGTAACAACGTTATGCTCTTTTCTGTTGAATCCTTAAAATCTTTGGAGGATGTCAACATTAACCACAATTATTTTACACATGAAGAGATAACATTAAAGAGAAACTTAGTGATCTGCCCAAAGTTAAACAATCAGACTACACACAGATGTTTTTCTGATTACTGAACTATGCTTATTTCACCATGAAAACCGAATAAATCATTGGCTGGAATATTCTGTGATGTGTTAGATTGAGTATTTTTCTACACACAAATTGATTTAGGGAAGAAAATGATTAAAATCAGATAAGCAGTTAATTACCAGTCCTTCCACTCAATTACATTTTGGAATAGCTATTTGTTTGAATTAGACATCTTCAAACAAGATTGACTGCCTAGATATAACTATTACAACCAAAACAACAGAAAATTAAAATAAATGTTGTTTTCACAGGAACTACATGAGATAATTTAGAAAATGAGACTACTGAGATTTTCGAGTTAACATGTTTATAAATCACAACCACACACCTATTGTTTATTTCAGTGGTTCTCAGTGGGGATAATGTTGCACTAGGAGTCAGCTGACAATGTCTGGAGACTTTTTAGCTGTCACAAGCAGAGGGGTAGAGATCAGGGATCTGCTGAATATCCTACAACACATAGAACAGCACACTCACCACAAAAGTCATCCTGCCCAAGGTGCCACTAGTATTAAGGTTAAGAAACTCTAAACTGACAAGCAGGTAAAGCAAAAGTTATCACATACATATTTTAATTAACTTTATTACAAGAAGTGAAATTTAAACAGAAAATTCCACAGATGAGTTTTCAAAATATGTATAGATTTTATGCACATAAATGTATGTATGTACATATTATATGTATATGCATACCAAACATAGAGTATGTGGGTTTTTGTTTGTTGATTAGTTTGTTTTTTGAGATAGAGTCTCTCTCTGTCGCCAAGACTGAAGTGCAGTGGCGTGATCTTGGCTCACTGCGACTTCTGCCTCCTGGGTTTATGTGATTCTCTTGCTTCAGCTTCCCAAGTAGCTTGTATTACAGGTGCCCACCATGACACCCAGCTAATTTTTGTATTTTTAGTAGAGATGGTGTTTCACCATGCTGGCCAGGCTGGTCTTGAACTCCTGACCTCAAATGATCTGCCCGCCTCGGCCTCCCAAACTGCTGGGATTACAGGCATGAGCCACTGTGCCTGGCCAGTATGTGTTTTTTAATGGTGTAAGTAAAGGTGATATTTATACAGCTCTGCTGTATCAACAGACAAAACTTTTTATTTCTTTAAAAAAGTATTTATTTTTTCTTGTTCTTAAATAAAAAAAAAAAACAGGCTTACTACAGATATCATTACTCAAATAGAAAATATTTTTAAAATTCTATAATCCAACCATTGAAAAAGAATGAAAGCATTTTAGTTTATTTGGTTTACTCTGTAATTTGCAAAATTTAAAAATACATACATACTTAAAAAAACAGTTTTGAATTGTGCTTTCTTTACTTAACATTATATCATGAAATAGCCTTCTAAAAATGTCAAATTACTATTGAACAAATTCCATCACATGAATACACCATAATTTATTTAATAAATCTCCTAAAGTTGGATATTTGGAATTTTTTCTCTGTGTTTTGCTATAATAAATAATACCATGATGAACATTCTTTTACATAAATCTTTAGTTCCTTCTCTAATTATTTACTTGGGATAGATTCCATGAACTAAAATGTTGGGGTCAAAATGAAGCCATTTAAGGTTTAGGATTTCAGTGATATAATCCATAAAACAGAAATAATAAACTATGGCCTTTCCTCTAGTCCACAGTATAAAAGGGTCATGGAACAGTGATTTATTAACATAAACCAGAGACTAGGAATCCAACTGTGAAGTTATCTCTACATGTGCAAATATAGGTGGGGGACAGAGAATACACAAAGGCCCTGTTACAGAAATAGACCTGTTCATGTTTATTTTTATTTGGTTCGCCATCTATGAGTCATAGAAAACCCTCTTTTCAGGTAGAACGTGGCAGAATATGCCAAAGAGAGCTATGTGGGTGATTCCCACTTCCTACAAATGTATAGCAAAAGGAGAAATGCAATTTTAGCTTATATTTGCTATAGCATGCATATAATATAGCATTCAGTACTCATTTAGTGAAATTTACTGTATCATCAACCCTGGGCTACCTTTAATTCTTTGTTGTATATTTTGTTTCTAGCCCTTATAACAATTTTAAGTATTATCTCCATTGCATAGATAAGGATGCTGAGCATCTGAGAGTATTAGGTAAATTGACCATGTAAACAGATTACTAAGTAAAGAATCTTATTTAAACACTCATTTGTATGATCCCTAAGCAATTGTTCCTAAACTCAACACTGCCCTTCATGTTTATAATATTTCTAATCCCACATATAAGAGCCTATTGAATGAAATTGTATAGACATAGGAATTAATACCTTCTTCCACTCTAATATGCTTCCAAGTGTGACTGCTAATTCATCATCATTGTCCATCAAGCTACACTAGATCTCCTCTGTGGGCTTGGCACTGCAGATATCACCCCATCTTGTTTACAGTGACTCAAAGACCTAAGCAAATGCATATGAATTCTCACTTTGGAAACTTCACTCTGGAGAGGGATTTGGAGTATGGCATTCATTTTAAGCTACAGTCTTGGAAACGTGGAGCTTTGTTTCATTTCCCTCATGTGTAAGGAAACCATTCTCAATAACATTGGATCAGCTGTCCTGAGAACAAGAAACCACCACCATTCTGTGAGAGTTTTGCTAGGTGAAGATTTTGTATGAGCTGCCAAATGCAGAGAAACCATGTGGATCTGAACTCTGCTTTCTGTTTTTTAATTTAATTTAATTTTAATTTTTTTAGTTGATTGAACTTCAGAATTTTCTTTCTTCTGAATTTGTCTTTCAGAGTCTTTCTCTTGGCCAAATACATAAGAAGTGGGTTTTTTTTTCTCTTATTGTTCCTCTGCTATTTCTCTTCTCCATCATGATAAAGCTCTATTTCCCAACTCACTCCCTCCCACCTACCCACCTATATATCACCTGGGGTTGAGGGGTGGGTTGCCTTTTTCTTTTTGGCTGAGTTACTCAGGCACACCCCATGAATGATACTCACATACGATTTGTGAATACAGCTTTTATATGCCTCTCCTGTCTTAATATGCACCTTCTCTCCTTTAGTAAACAAATTTTACACATCCGCTTTATGCCTAGGTTTCTCTTCATATCTTTAGATTCTTTCCTAAGTCATTCCCTTCCATCTTCCTCCTTCATATAGATATCTGTGTTTCCAAATTATTTTCTGAATATCATAATTTGGTCTGTTGTAGATGAAATATGAATGCTTTATAAGTGCTATGTTTCAGACTCATTGGATAGTTTCAATATCCATTAGCATGCAGTAAGTGAATATTAACGTATCTATCTAAGCATTCACCTACGTAGGTTTACCTACATAGGTGAATGCTTACCTATTGTTGGTAAACATTCATAAGGTAAAACCCTTGTACTATATATTCAGAATATAAATGTTAAATTCAATTTTATATTTTGTTAATGCTTACCGTATGTGATGAAATGTGCTCGGCACTGGCCATGCAAACATCCACAAACAAAGAACAACATTCAGTGAAATGAAGTGATGTGCCCACAGTCGTGACAGCTGGGGCTTTGTAGATGTGGTCTCACATCTCATTTAGGCTTTCAGAAATATCCACTGCAATCACTTTCATACCTGTAGTACATTCGCTACCTCTGTCTCTCTGCCACCCAATCTTAACAGCAAAATCCTTGAAAGTGCAACTCAAACATCATCTCTCTTTGAAGCCATCTTTTACCATTATCCCTGCACATTGAGATCAAGTAGACACATCTTTCTTTCTTTAACATAGCATGTCATGCTATAGAGTAGTCACAGTATTACATTCGGCAGTGTTTGGTCTCTATGTCATTCTTTTTGATCAGTCTTTATCTTGCTCATCTTGTACCCAACTCCTCTGGCAGAGTGATGCCTAACAGATATTTGCCTGGATGAATGATCAGTTAAACAGTCCTCTAAATTTGAAATCTATTGAAGAAAGACATTACAGTTATAGTCTCTACCTTTTGGGTTTAGTGCAAGATCTGTCTGACCAAAAAGTGAACTCACTTTTTGAGTTATATACCATACTTCTCTATTCAGTCAAAACAGTTGACTATTCTTATTGGTGTTTCTTTCTGATGGCTTATGAATGCTGTTTGAAAACTCATTCTTTTACTTTCTAGTTTAGCAAGCTGATGAGTTTGATAAGTGAGGCCATGAATTCAAACATTCTCAGGTAGAAGTTGATAGCATGATCCTAGACAAAATAAATGGTCTGCTTCAGTTTCCTCACCTCTGAAACAGGGTTAATATTGCCCACGTGCAGAGTTTTTGAATGTCTTTAAATTTTAAAACAAGCAAAACTCCCGTTGTGTGGAGCAGAATTATGGCCCCTCCAAGACGTCTACATGCCAATCTCTAGAACTTGTGAATTTGTTGCATCCACGAAAGGGACTTTACAGATGTGAGTATGGTTAAGAACCTTCCTATAGGATGAAGATCCTGGATTATCTGGGTGGCTCTGATCTAGTTACAGAAGTTTTTAAAAGAGGACATCCTGCCGGGCGCGGTGGCTCACGCCTGTAATCCCAGCACTTTGGGAGGCCGAGGCGGGAAGATCCTGGATTATCTGGGTGGCTCTGATCTAGTTACAGAAGTTTTTAAAAGAGGACATCCTGCCGGGCGCGGTGGCTCACGCCTGTAATCCCAGCACTTTGGGAGGTCGAGGCGGGTGGATCACGAGGTCAAGAGATCGAGACCATCCTGGTCAACATGGTGAAACCCCGTCTCTACTAAAAATACAAAAAATTAGCCGGGCATGGTGGCGCATGCCTGTAATCCCAGCTACTCAGGAGGCTGAGGTAGGAGAATTGCCTGAACCCAGGAGGCGGAGGTTGCGGTGAGCCCAGATCGCGCCATTGCACTCCAGCCTGGGTAACAAGAGCGAAACTCCGTCTCAAAAAAAAAAAAGAGGACATCCTTTATGGCTATGGCAAGAAGAGATGTATAACAGAAGAATGGCCAGAGAAACATTACATTGCAGGCTTTAATGATGGAGGAAATGTGGCTTCTAGAAGCTGGAAAAGGCAAAGATGCTGATTCTCCCCTCGATCCTCCAAGAAAAAAAATACAGTCCTGTTGATGTCTTGATTTCAGCCTGGTGAGATGCTTGTTGGATTCTGACTATAAGGCAACATATTTATATTGTTTTAAGCTATTAATTCGTGGTTAACAAATGTTTATTCTGGTCCTATGTAAATACTGCTTAATCATACGGACAAAACAATAAGGTCAAGCACTTAAAGCTCACAAAAAGTTCATTAACTATATTTTTGTCAAGTTTGACTGTTCAAATAAACAATTGCTTGAGTTCTTGGAAGGAAGACTTGCTCAACGATCATTTCAAGTTCTTTCTCTTATGATGTACACTAGGAATTGGTTGGAAGATTAGTAAATTCTAAAGAACTGTGTTATGCAATAGCTTATATAATACATATTAAACTATAATTATTTGCATTATTCATTCACTTACCATTCCACAAATATTGGTTGAGAACTTTCCAAGGAAAGAAAATATTCAAAATGGAAAAATGTACTTAATAAACTCCTTCTGCCCACTTGAGACATTCAAACCAGCAAAGACAAATAACTAAAATATAACATCCAAGAGCTTTAAGTTCTGAACTCTGCCTTATCTTACTATTGCAACTCCAGGTCTCAGCACAGCCCCTGGCATATAGTAGGTCCACACAAAAAAACTGGGAACTCTGCTGAATTGACTGTTGTACTTGTAATAATTTAATAACTTACAAAAGGGAGGATCAGCAAAAGCTACATGGAAGAGATACCATTTTAAATTATTCTCAAAGGCCAAGAAAAAGAGTATGCTTGAAAACTGCATATAATTGAATTTCTAAAACGGTATTGTGTGTGAAAAATGAAATGATAAAATATAGGGCCAAAGAGTGGGTTGCAGAGAAATCATAAGAATTCTGATTTCTAAAACAGGGTTTCAGCCCTAGAAATCTCAATGAAGTTTTTAAGTAGCAACAACAAATCACTCTTTCCTCAAATCTGACTGGATTAAGCAAAGTTAAACAGGTCTTTTCAGTGCAGGATTTTTTAGGCTTCACTAGGCTAATATGTCTTAAGCTTTTTAAGTAAGGGATAACATGTCTCTATCAGTTACCTATTGCTTATTAACGACCTATTTCAAAACAATGGAATTAAATAATGCTTTATTACTTCTCATAACTGTGTGCTGGCTGCTGTTCTGGGCTGACTCATGTATCTGATTTTGGCTGGTAAAGGAGCTGGAGACTGAGCTCACCTAGATGGCTGGGTTTCTGCATGTAGGGTTTTGTTTGTTTTGTTTATTTTTGTTTTCTTGTTGTTGTTGTTGTATTTTTCTTTTGTTTGTTTGATTTCTCAGGCTTCTTCACATGATGGGGATGGAAGTATTCCAAAACGAGACAGAGTAGAAGGCCCAGGGTTTCTTGAGATCCAGGCCTTGATGTCGCATGGCGTCACTTCTGCCACATTGCATTGGTCAAAATAAGTCACAAGGTCAGCCCCAATTGGAGTGACAACTTTTACTGTAAAGGAGCAAGTATACAAGGATGAGAGGAGCTTGCAGCCACCTTTTGTAATCTGTTAGTTTAGTTAGATCAGTTAGATCCAAAACGAATGTAATCATTAAACTTTTCTCTTTTATATATACCACCTTGTAATGTGCAATTTATTAATGTTGATGTAAGTCTTTGAATTATACATTAAGTAGTTTTATAACTAGGGACTACTGGAGTCTTTAATTAAGCATTCAACTTTAAAAGGGACACATTTTATAACATACAGCTTTCTATTTTGGAAAAGACATATGAGAGTATTTAAGTGAGGAATAGAGCAAAGTGATTTAATAACAGATTATCAGTGTAGCTCAGATGAGTGCAAAAGAGATCTTTATTCAGGTTAAATGATAATGTGATGAGAAAGGAGAAAGTAAAGGTATATTATATTACACAAATAGAATCTGTATAATCTGATCAACCCCTTACGCTATAGTTGAGCACAGAGCAAGGCAGGACTTAGTGAAAAGAAAAAAAATCAAGGTCCGCCCCACAGATTTGAGCTTTTGTCAGTTATCACAACAGTGAAATCATGAACAAAAATAGAGGAATTAAGAAAATAAACATCAGATAAACAATAGTAAATTTATTATGTATATTTTAGGTTTAGAATATTAGTTAAGCTATCATGCAGACATATTCAGTGGAGTTTTTTAGTTGCAGGACTGAGATTCTGGAAATATATTAGTTTTGAAGAATTATGTAAAAAATTGATTTATTGTTGATTCAAGAAAGAGCTCTACATATATTCCCTACATGATACAATGTAAAATGTGACGAATATAGATCTTGCCATCTCAGAGCTTATAAATAACTACTCAGGCAATTAAAATGCATTAAGTGTTAAGACTTAAGGACATACAAGGTGCTTTTGGTAAAAACCCCCTTCAAACTACACATTAGAGTGTGGCAGTGGCAAGGGGAGCATGAGATGTAAGACAGAATGTATGGTTTGTAGGAACTAAAATGTAAAAGCACATGTGTGGAAAAAGTAAACACCTCTTTTTGCCTGTGCTTTCTCAATAAACTTACTGTTTCTAAAGGCAAGGCAGATTTCACTCCTTGAATCATAATCCTGTAATGATTGGTTCCTTATTTTGCTTATTGAGAAAAACACATCTTCACGTGGCCTAAAAGGTTATACGTGATCTTTCCCCCATGGTACTATTTGACCTTATCTCTTACCACCTTCTCCTTGTTTTCTGTCCCTTCCAGCCACAATGGCCTCTTTGCTATTCTTCAAATTCTCCAGGCACGCTAGCCTTAAATTATCTGTAGTAACCCTTCCCACTGCCTGGAATACTCTTCTTCACTTATCTGTTTGGCTAGCTCTATCACTTTCATTAGGTTTTTGCTAAATATTGCACTCTTAATGCAGCTCATGCTGACCATTCTATTAAATTTTTGCAACTGGAGCCCCTACTTGCTCTCCTTATCTCACCCAATAGGCTCTATTTTTATCCCATAGACTTGTACTTTCTAAAATAGTTTTTTCTTTGGTGTGCCTGAACATTGTTCTTTAACTTTTGTCTCTTTTCACTAGAATATAAGCTCCATGTGGACAGATATTTTTGTGGTTTGTGTATTGATATATCCTACGCACCAAGAATATGCCTGGCTCATAGAGAATATTCAATTTTCAATTAATATGTGTTGACCAAATACATTTTATAGCACTTTTCGGTATGGGAGAAAAACACATTGCATCCTGACATCAGAATCCTCAGTGAAGCCGTGTACTTACAGAATTCAAGACAAGTTCTTCAATTTGATATTTAAGACTCTAATGACAAGCACACCTGGCTCATGCTTGTAATCCCAGCACTTAGGTAGAAGGATCACTTGAACCTAGGAGTTTGAGACCATCCTGGACAACATAGTGAGACCTTGTCTCTACAAAAAGAATCAAAATCTTATTTGGGCATGGTAATTTATGCCTATGTCCTAGCTACTCAGAAGGCTGAGGTGGGTGGATTATTTGAGTGCAGGAGCTTGAGGATGCAATGAGCCATGATCATGCCACTGCACTTCAACCTAGATGAAAAAGCGAGACCCTGCCAAAACAAACAAACAAACAAACAAACCTTCTACCATTTGGCACAATTTAGAGAAATTTCTGTAGCAATACCTTGGTTTCCTCATCTGGAACAGGCAGCTACTACTGGCCTGCAAGGTTATAGGTCATGTTCAGTAATAAAATATAAACCACTAAAAGTCATGGAACCAACCCAAATGCCCATCAATGATAGACTGGATAAAGGAAATGTGGTACATATACATCATGAAATACTATGCAGTCATAAAAAGGAATGAGATCATTTCCTTTGCAGGGACATGGATGAAGTTGGAAGCCATCATCCTCAGCAAACTAAGACAGGAACAGAAAATCAAACACCACATGTTCTCACTCATAAGTGGGAGTTGAAGAACGAAACACAATGATGCATGGAGGGGGGAACATCACACACCAGAGCCTGTTGGGGGTTGGGGGTAAGAAGAGGTAACTTATAAATAAATAAATTAAATAAATAAAGTTACTTTAAGACTTTTACACTGCCAACATTCCAGATTTGGTGAAATTAATACTTTTTTAAAGGTTCTAGATAAAATAATTTTCTAATGTGTAAAAATCTATCTATCTATCATCATCTATCTATCTATCTATGTATCTATCTATCTATCTGGCACTAAACAAAAGGCCTTGAACACAGTGAGTGCTTAAGACATGGTCTGTTTTATTATTTCCATTAAATTTATTACCATTCATTATTATTGTCTTTGTCAGTAGCAGTGGGACTAGTACTATTATGTCAGATTTAACTGCATCTCCTCACATAGCTGATCTAACTGCCTGATAATCTAGAATAACTGCTTATTTCTCAAAGCTGTCTATTTTCTCACCTCTACGCTTCATTCATCCTGTTCTTACAATAGTCAATAGAGAGTATCAAAGGATCTCCCTTTATCATCTATGTATGTACAAAATTTCTCCATAAATAAAATTTCCTGACATGCCTCTTGATATTTCTACTGAATACCCACTAAATCCCTGCATCTAGAAGTGAATTACCCTTCCCCCATGTTCCCATGCATGTTGTCTATATCTAACTTGCTGGGTTATGTGCCTTTTCTCCTCTAGAAGACTTTAAACCTCTTGAAGGTAGAATCCAGTCACTTAAACTCTGCATTCCAATGGATACTTGGTGAATACACACCTTACCCCCCCAATTACAACAAAACCTGACTCTACTAGTCAAAGGCCTAGTTAAAACAAAGGCCACTTCCCCTAAATCTGCTCAAATCAAAATCTGATAGGAAAAAAATAATTTCAGAAGATATATAAAATAATGCATTATTAGTTCAGTAGAATTAAGAATAGATAAAGAGATTTAGGATTAAAGGCACGAAAGTAAAGAGTGCATTATTATTAAATAATTCAGGTTTAGATAATTTAATTGGAAACCAAAAAGATGTGCATATGGTTAGCTTAAACACCACTTACATGCTGTAACAAAAAGAGAATTAACTGTTTTTATCAAAACACCTCACTTCATAGGCAATGTACTCTCAAAATAATTTGCATAATTTCTAGAAACATGCAAAATGAGCTTAATATGCATTATTCATCATGATCTCAAAAAGAGCTTTTGGCAATTTGCTACACTGATACTCTTTCTCATTTGTAATCCTTATCTGCAAAAAAATTAATATTCAGCAGCTGTAAGACTCTAGGAGTTGGTGATAGCAAATTTTCAAGGAATGTGGGTTTTAGAGTCATCAAATATTTTCCTAAAGGAGATGCACATAATGCACCTCATCCTTTAAATCCATCAGTTAATTAAAATAAAATCATTGAGGTGACTTTGATAGAAACAAAATAGGCTCAGGAGAGGAAAAAAGAGAAATAAAGATTTCAAGAACTCGGGCAGCATGAGATATGGAAAGTGAAGACTGGAAGCGTGCGGCTTGGGTGCCTCTGTCTCTATTGATAACCTTCAGCTTAGCAAACTGAAGATGTTGAGACAGTTTTATTCATAAAAGTGTTAATATTCAGTTAAATAATATTTATATCAGGACAAATATGAAACCACTTGTACTAAATGAATTAGATACCTCCTTACATACATCTGCTTAACAGAAGACCTTTCAAACATGTTTTAGTTGAATTGCTTTTGTCTTTTACCACCTCACCCTCTTAATTATATTAGTTTTTGTTTTGAGTTCTGTGAATTCTTTGTATATTCTGGATTCTAAGCCCTTGTCAAATAAATCATTTGCAAATATTTTTCGCATTCTGTAGGTTGTCTCTTCACTCTATTGAAATTTTGCTTTGCTGTGCAGAAGCTTTTTGGTTTGCTTTAATCCAATGTGTCTATTTTTGCCTTTGTTTCTTAGGCTTTTGACATCTTATCCATAAAACCTTTCCCAAACCAATGTCCTGAAACATTTCTCTAGTGTGTTCTCCAATGTTTCTCCTGAAACATTTCTCCAATGTGTCTTACATTAGGTATTCAATCCATTTTGACTTGACTGTTTTATATTGTAGAGATACATGTATAGTATCCTTCTTCTGTGTATGGATATACAGTTTTTCCCAGCACCATTTATTAAAAAGACTGTTCTTTCACCAGTGTAGATTCTTGATACCTCTATCAAAAATTAGTTGCCTGTAAATATGTGGATATATTTCTGGGATCTCTATTCTAATCCACTGGTCTATGTGACTGTTTTTATGCCAACACCATGCTGTTTTGATTACTATAGCTTTCTAGTATATTTTGATGACAGGTAGTGTGATGCCTCCAGGTTTTTTCTTTTTAATTATCCTTGCTTTAGCTATTTTGAGGTCTTCTGTGGTTCCATATAAATTTTAAGAATTTGTTTTTCTATTTCTGAAAATAATGTCTTTGGTATTTTGATAGGGATTACATTGAATCTACTGACTGCTTTGGGTAGTATGATTATTTTAACAATATTAGTTCTTGAAATAAATGAACATAATGTGTCTTTCATTTTTTATTTACTCTTCCATTTTTTCTTCAGATTTTATTTATTTTTTGAGATGGAGTTTTACTCTTTTTGCCCAGGCTGGAGTGCAATGATGTGATCTAGGCTAACTGCAACCTCTGACTCCCAGATTCAAGTGATTCTCCTTGTTCAGCCTCCTGACTAGCTGGGATTATAGGCACACACCACCATGCTAAGCTAATTTTGTATTTTAAGTGGACATGGGTTTCACCATGTTGGCCAGGCTGGTCTCAAAATCCTGACCTTGGGTGATCTGTCTGCCTGAGCCTCCCAAAATGAGGTGAGATTACAGGAGTGAGTCACCACGCCTGTCTCTCATCAGATTTTTATAATTTTCATTTAAAGATATTTTACCTTATTAGTTAAGTTTATTCCCAGGTATTTTATATTATCATGGCTATTGTAAATGAGATTACTTTCTTGATTTCTTTTTCAACAAGTTCATCAGTGGTATATAGAAATGCTACAGATTTTCACATGTTTATTTCTATCTTGGGACTTCACTGTTTTCATTGATCAGTTCTAAATATTTTTAGTGGAGTGTTTAGGTTTTACTATACATAAAATTATGTCATCTGCAAGCAGGGGCAATTTGACTTTCTCTTTTCCAATATGAATGCTTCAATTTCTTTCTCTTGTCTAATTGCTTTGTCTAGCATGTCCAGTAATAAGTTGAATGAATGGGGAAAAGTGATAATCCTTTTCTTGTTATTTTATAGAGTAGCTTTCATATGTAAAGATTATTCTGTAGATGTGTTCTGTAGTGTCCACTGAGTAAGGTGCTTCGGATTAGGTTCTGGGTGGGCATAATAGTGTTGTCTGTATGTAATTAACATCAGCATTGTCTTTGAGTCCCTTAGTGGCCAAGACTGTAGTTGTGTGTGGAAGAAGTGGCATAGCTTTCTTAGGGGTGGGCGCTACCAGGAGGGTCAGTTTTTAGGCCCTGAGAGGCTTGCCCCTAGCACAGTGGCTCTGCCAGTAGTGAAGGTAGTGCTTTAGGTTACAGCAGGCCTAGGCAGGCTGGTCTTTATCACTGGGGGAAGGGAGTATACATGACACACAGCACCTTTGCAACTAAAGGGGACAGGATAGCCAAAGGAGGCAGGTGACTCTTGGTCCAGGAGGGTACATGTAATGCATATCAGCTCTGCTACTGGGGGAGGTGGGATCACCAGTGTCACTGGTTGCTAGGCAGCCAGTTCTAGGATCCTGGAGTATACATATTGCTCCCTACATTCCTGAAAGCAGCTTTTTCACTGCATTGGACCACTTGTTTAGGGTACTATGTGGGCTCAAGTGCTGATGTGGACTTGAATCCTGGTGTCACAGCTGTACCACTGATTTGTCTGAAATCATGGCACTGCAGCTTTCTGAGTGGGCACAGTGAGAGGTCAGCAGGATCACAGGGATGTGGAAATGCAGGGGCTGTTTTCCCCAGGGCAGGATGTACTCTAGCAGTGGTTCTGTTCCCAAAATGCCTCCATGTAGTAGATATTTTGGTCTGGGAGATTTAGGGGGACTCAGTTTGTTTTCCTTCTCTAGAGCAATGCAGTGGCATGGACACCAGTTAATTCACTGTTTTTGCTCAGGGCCCGTGAGAACTGTGGGGCTCTCCTGTAGCCAATATTGCAGGCATCCTCCATGGAAATGAGAGCTGTTGGGATCTTCCTTTACATTTTCCCTTCATTTGTGAGTCCCTCTTGCTTCTGAGCTGATGCTGGATAGGTGTTTTGCTTTCCTCTCTGTGCTACCATTCTTTACATGTCTTTCATGCTACATTGCAGTTTTCTTCCTTGGTCACTGTACTTGAAGTGCAGTTATTTATTTGCTGTTTTAGTCTTTCTTTGTGGAAGACACAAGTGTTGAGCACTTCCAGTCAGCTATATTTATGATGGCACCTTCAATAAAAATTATAATAATTGTTCTATTTGTGTAGTGGAAACATTATAGTAGTCGCTGATCTACAGGAGATACATTCCAAGCCCACCAGTGAATGCTGAATCCACAGGCAGTACCAAACCCAATTTCCATCAATTGGAACACATTTCTGTTCATATCTTCCACACACAAATTTAAGGCCTTTTCCATCTTAACTAAGCACTTATTACAAACTGTGGCCATAATTTGTAAAGATTGATGTTTGGCAACAAAACTAGCAAAATTTCTCTTTTCAATTTCACAATTTCATGGATAAAAGATTGGTTCTTACCAGAGATCTTAGCAACCTCAGCATACAATGATTTTTTTATTACTAAGTCAAGAACTTTCACCTTTTTATTTAAAGTAAGCACTTTGTGGCTTTTCTTTGGCACATTCAAATTGTTAATATCACCTTTGTGACCATATTAAGCAAAATATAAGTTGTTTAAACACAAGCACCGTGATCCCATGACAGCTACCAAATGACTGATGGGTGATGTATAGAGGCATGCGTATGCTGGAAAAAAAGTTAAGTCACATTGCTGGTGGACAGAGAGGGATAATGCAAGATTTCTTCATACTCTTCAGAATGGCACACAATTTAAAACTTATGAATTGCTTATTTCTGGAATTTTCCATTTAATATTTTCACACCATTGTTGACCACAGGTAACTAAAACCACAGAAAACGAAATCACGAATAAGAGAAAACCACTGTACTAGTATTTTCTCCTTTAATTTTTCTGCATTTTATATTTTTTTCTACAATAAGGATGTGTTACATTCTCAGCAGAAATTTTATTCAATGAAATTTTTACATGAAGGCAGATAATTACTAAATATAAGTTTGGCTTACTATTGAAAGTATCTTGAAATTCTCAAAAGAAAACTTACATTTTAATTTAATATATTTATTAATTTACTTAATTTTTTAAAAATTTTAGGATGAGATGTTATCTGACTATTGAAACAAGTAAACTGTGAGGATGTATTATAATTTCTAGAAGGCCAACGCAACACAGAAAATGTATTTGAAAAGTGACCAGCAAACAAAGGGCCTCTTTAGGTGCCAAATGTTTTCACCTGACCTCCTTTCCCTTAGTAACCCCTGGAGGTCTCATCTAGCTGCATCACTTTTCACTTTATCAGATCTTGTGACTAAATATTACTCAGTTGTTACTTGGAAATATAAAAAGACAACTATAATAACAATAGGACAGTTTTATTCATAATGAATAGTTTGAAGTGCAAAACATTATTTTAATGTCCAACTTTTAAAAAAAACTATTTGAAACTCTCCTATGCAAAAGTTAGTTAAATTTAACTGAAATGTCCTGATTTCAGTACGAGTTGAGTTGTTTTCTGACTTAATAACTCAAGATGGGTCATTCAACTTCTTCTAAATTTCATTTACTCATCACCTTAAGGAGCTGGAAAGATGTACTGTAAAGGATCATGATATGATGTAAATGAGATAAAGTAATGTGTCCTATATAATAATATCTTACTTGTTACTAGATTGTACAATATAATTATGAACTAATCACAGTATTTTTGCTATATTTACTTTTAAATTTTTTGTTTGTTTGTTAAGTGGAACTGCTGGTGTTATATGGAGTTCCTTTTTAAGACTTCTTTCCTTCCTCTCCCTTTGTGTGACTGTCTCTTCCTGTTTTTCCCCCGTGCTTGTCCCTCTTTATCTTTTTTCATCCTCTATTTCGATCTCTTTATAAAGACACACACAAACACTCATTATCAGTATTGTCTACTCTCTTTGACTCAAACATGCTCTATCTTCCCATATTCCATGCTCCTCTGCTGCCCTGCCCCACAGACACACATATTCACACAAACGAATTGAGAGACAAGGGTAGAAATGATAGCTGCAACTTAGTCTTGGTCTGTCCCCCAGCTAGCAGAAAGAATGTTTTGATCCCAAGCTCATAACAATGTGTAGAAATAAATCTACATAAGTTTCAAGTGAGGAAAGAAATTTAGACCCTCTGCCTTCTAACATTCACCAGTTCAGATGGTCTACTTATTATGAATCAGCAGCATTTGCATGAAGTGAAAACTTGTTGAGAATACAAATACTCAAACTCCACCCACACCTACTGAATCAGACACTGAGGGTGGGCTGCAACAATCGGTACTTTAAGCAGTCCTCCAGGTGACTGTGATCGTTCTAATCTGGAGAAGTTCTGAGCTAGAGAAAAGTCCCATTTTCTCCATGCCCCTTCCTTAAGATTGCCAAGGCAGACCATTTCTTAATGACTTATCCTGTCTTGCTGAGAAATAGATTGCCAGAACAGTGACCACAATCAGTGATTTATTAATTACGGAATACAGTCCTTGTTAGTTACAGGTTTCTATAGAAAACTGATGAAGAGTATATTATGTTTCTTTCACCAAAATATGTAGAATATTTAGAAGAATTTCAGTTAGAGGTTTGTGCTTACCCAGACTTCTTAGAAGGAAACAAACATGAAACAAACAAATAGGGTAGAAGTCTTCAAGTGAATTATTTGATTATTTATTTTGTCATTGTAAACCAGGAAAACAATCAAAATAGCAAAAAACTCTTAATCTTCATTTACATATTCATTGGATTTCAACATGTGCAAAGATCTTTAAAAACTCCAGTAATGGCGGGGCATGGTGGATCATACCTGTAATCCCAGCTTTTTGAGAGGTCAAAGCGGGTGGATCACAAGGTCAAGAGATCGAGATCATCCTGGTCAACATTGTGAAACCCCGTCTCTACTAAAAATACAAAAATTAGCCAGGTGTGGTGGTGTGTGCCTGTCGTCCTAGCTACTTGGAAGTCTGAGGCAGGAGATTCACTTGAACCTGGGAGGCGGAGGTTGGACTGAGCTGAGATCATGCCACTGAAACTCCAGCCTGGCTACAGAAAGAGAGACTCCATTTCAAAAATTAAAAAAAAAGAAAACTCCAGTAACATAAGAGATTTATTTTTTAAAAGAGCCTGTTTTTTTTTTTAGTTGAACTATAGTTAGTAATCCTTCTCCCAGTAAGAGTAGATGGTTCAAATTTTTCATATCTGCTTGATTCATCAAAAAAATGTAGAATGTTACGTCCCAGGAAAGCAAAAATATTTTTTTTTTTCTTGTTCACTGATGTATCCTAAGCACCTAAAACCATGTTTGGCATATTTTAGGTGCTTAATAACTATTAATTAAATGAATGGTTGAGTAAAGACAATATTTATAGAAACTGTTCTTATCTCTTGTTTCTTTCCCATACAAAAAGTTGGTTTTATGAGTATTTCATCAATGCAGTTACGTGAGACCTGATGCTTAGAAGGGCCCACTTTTTGGTTTAATGCTCTAATATACCTGTCTTGACATTCTTCATAATTTTATCTTTGACAGTATGTTTTATGAATGAAGTACTATGGGACAATGGAGAGTGTGCATGAGCAGAGGATGTACATGAATATGACTGTCCACCACTACTTGCCAGTCCACTTGAATATAGTATTTGCCATGCACCTCAACCCCGCCACACGCACAGAATTCCCATGGACCTATGATGTCGGGGAGCTCAAGTCTCCTAGCAAATATAAGGTAAGTGTGCTACTTTTATACCAAGTAAGTGAGGCACTGACAGCCCAAAGAGGCCATGTGTCTTCAAACCAGAACTCTCTTCTATCAAAAAGAAAGCAATGGCATTCTAAGAAACACAAATAACCAAGAAATTCTATTATATTCTTTCTTATGCCATTCCTTACTCACAATAGCCAACCACTTATGATGAAAATTAGGACATAAAAAGAAAGGAAAAGACAGGGAAATCCATAGTTCCTTTTTTTGAAAGTCTTTCTTACTTATCAGTATGCTGAAGGTAGAGAGTGTTGGTAGAATGTGTGTTTGTCAAAAAGTGAAATAAAAACAGTTGAGTTAGTTTTGTGTAGCATTTTCACTGTTCTGATGAAAATGGCACGCATATTCATGTATGACCGACAAAATATGTATGATGCAATATAGATGAATTCACGTGAATCAAAAGTTATTACATTTCAGTTAAAACTGGCGCTATATACTATAACATGACAAAAAGGTACGCTAATATTTTAAAATGGTAATTTTGGTTTATTTAGAATGACAATAAACAGCAAATAAAAATACTATACATGTTGAGAGGGATATTGTGAAAAAAGAAAAATGCTCTATATTCTGATACTTTTAGCTCAAGTTTTTCTGCTATTTAAACAAAGGATGTTGCATTATTATTTACCCAATCATGTAACTGGCTCTAGCTAGCGATAAGTACTACCTAAAGACTCACACAATCAATACAACCCTAAAGATATGTTGGCCTTCTCTCTAATGCTTTATCTTTGCATCTGTCATTCCTGCTGTCTCAGGGCCAACATGGGAAACACTCAAATTTCGAAATCAAACTGACTTGATTGATATACTGACTTCTATTTTTTTTTTTTTTTTTGAGACGGAATCTCACTCTGTCACCCAGGCTGGATGGCAGAGGCACGATCTCGGCTCACCACAACCTCCACCTCCTGGGTTCAAGCGATTCTCTTGCCTCACCCTCCCGAGTAGCTGGGACTACAGGTGCGTGCCACCACGCCCAGCTAATGTTTTGTATTTTTAGTAGAGATGGGGTTTCACCGTGTTAGCCAGGATGGTCTCAATCTCCTGAGCTCGCGATCCACCTGCCTCGCCTCCCAAAGTGCAGGGATGGATTACAGGAGTGAGCCACCACATTCAGCCTGACTTCTATTTTTAAGTGTGTGACTTAGCCTTTACCTTTTCTTAGCCTTTACCTCCATATTTATGAACGGGCTTACTAACACCTACTTCTTAGATAACTGATGAGAATAAAATATTTTCTAGGAAGTTAAGATAATATGTAAAGAACTCCTGCTATATGGCTTCAGGGCCAGACAGGTACTAGAATGGTTTGGCATTATGGCATCAGGCAGTAGGTAATGTTAAGAATAAAAAGAAAAGAAGAATAAAAGAAAAAAACCAAAGAATAAAAGAACAAACAAAAGAAAAAGAATGGAAGGAAGGAAGGAAGGAAAAACAAAGGGGAAAAATACTATAGTGGTAAGCCATGATCAATGGAATACAAGTTTAAAAATCCTTAAAGCATTATGTTTCACTAAATATTTCTTTTTTTATTATTATATTTGAATATATAATTGTATATATATTTTTTATTTTTTAATTTATTTATTTTACTTTAGGTGCATACTCTATCTGACATATCTCCCCATGCTATCCCTCCCCACCCCCCCATCCATCCCCACCCCCTGCTGTCTCTCCCCTACCCCCCACCAACTGCCCCCAGTGTGTGATGCTCCTCTCTCTGAGTCCACGTGTTCTTGTTGTTCAACACCCACCTATGAGTGAGAACATACAGCTGTTTGGCTTTCTGTTCTTGTGTCAGTTTGCTGAGAATGATGGTTTCCAGATTCATCCAAGTCCCTACATGTTTGACTAAATACTTCTACCACAATGGCTACAATTTAAAAGACTGACAAGACCATAAGACCGAGGGTTGGCAACACTGTGGACTGACGAGAACTCTCATACACCACTGTTGAAAATTGTATAGCTACACTACGAAACCGTTTCTGGGAAAAAATTAAGAAATGTATTCATTCAAAAGAAATTGCAACATACGTCCACACAAACACTTATGCACAATATTCATGTCAGCTTTATTATAGTAGCCAATACCTACAGGCAACTCAAATGTGGTAGTGGAAAAATATCCTCAATGAAAATGGGAATTAACTGCTGATATAGGCACAACCTGGATAAATCTTAAAATCATTTTTCTGACTGACTAAAGCTAGACATAAATAATGGCATGCTATGTGATTCCACTTACACAAAATTATAGAACTATAACTATAGACTACATATGAAATACTTTATCTAGAAGTATATGGAATCATACTAAGTTATAGTGACAAAAAGGAAGATCAGTGGTTTCCAGAGGCCAGGGGTGGAGGGCAGGAGGAACCTCCTGGAGAACATGGGACATTGGTTCATCTGTCAATTCTAACCAAGTTTTAATTTTACATGGCTGCAGTTTATTTTATGTACATTATGTCTTAAATTGATGATAAAGCAAATAATTGGGTGAGAAAATAAGGGCCAGAGAGAAAACTCATGGGCTTAGCCACACTGCAGACCAGAAGAGGAGCTGAAACAAATTCCCAACCTTCTTGCATCCTCAGAATAAACAACAAAAAACATTTTTTTGTGTTGTTGGTGGTCAAACAAATAATATTTTAAGAGGGCTTATCTCACAGGCTGGCAGTTTGCAGTCTATGGTGTAGGCAGCAAATGGATGTTTCAATCCCTTTTTCTACTCATCACGATTCCAATTCTACTACAACATCTTTATGTGAAAAATAGTTTATTTACAAGCCCCACTAGAACATTCACATCTTTGGTCAAAACTTCTTCACCTTTTTAAAAATTATTATACTTTAAGTTCTGGGGTACATGTGCAGATTGTACAGGATTGTTATATAGGTATACACATGCCATGGTGGTTTGCTGCCATCATCCCCCTCTGTCACCTACATTAGGTATTTCTCCTAATGTTATCATCCCTCCCCAATGCTGCCATCCCTTGCTATCCCTCCCCTAGCTCTTCCATCCTCCAACAGGCCCTGGTGTGTGATGTTCCCCTCTCTGTGTCCATGTGTTCTCTTTGTTCAACACCCACCTATGAGTGAGAATATGCGGTGTTTGGTTTTCCTTTCTTGTGTCAGTTTACTGAGAATCATGGTTTCTAGCTTCATTCATGTCTCTGCAAAGGACATGAACTCATCCTTTTTTGTGGCCGCATAGTATCCCATAGTGTATATGTGCCACATTTTCTTTATCCAGTCTATTATTGATGAGCATTTGGGTTGGTTCCAAGTCTTTGCAATTGTAAACAGTGCCTCAATGAACATATGTGTGCATGTGTCTTCATAATAAAATGACTTATAATCCTTTGGGTATATACCCTGTAATATGATTGCTGGGTCAAATGGTAAATTTCTGCAATCTACCCATCTGACAAAGGACTTATATCCAAAATCTACAAAGAACTTAAAACAAATTTATAAGAAAAATACAACCCCATCAAAAAGTAGGTGAAGGATATGGACAGACACTTTTCAAAAGAAGACATGTATGCAGCCAACAAACATATGAAAAAATGTTCATCATCACTGGTTGTTAGAACAATGCAAATCAAAACCACATTGAGATATCATCTCACACCAGTTAGAATGACGATCATTAAAAATCTGAAGGCAACAGATGCTGGAGAGGATGTGGAGAAATAGGAAAACTTTTACACTGTCGGTGGGAGTGTAAATTAGATCAAGCATTATGGAAGACAATGTGGTGATTCCTCAAGGATCTAGAAAACTTCACTTTTTCCAAGTGGTTGGCTTACTTCTCTGGGATCCTGAAGCACCTTTCACATGCTTTCATTTGAGCTTTTATCACAGATACTGGAATTAGAAATATAGAGTCTGAAGTTTGGCTGTACTGTTTATTATTGTGTGATGCTGAACTAGTCATTAACTCTTTGGATTTTTTTTTCTCTTTAAAGGGAAGAAAATTATAACAATAATAATGATACCATATTAGTTCTTGAGAGGTGACATTAAATATGAAAAGTGCTAGGAACAGTTCCTGGCATGTGGTAAACAGAAATCAGTAAGTATTTTTTCATTTTCATTATGAGCATTATTATTTTGAACTGCTTCTCCTCATGCCTATCTTTCCCATTATTCTAAAAGTCGCTCCTGGGAAGTGAAGATGTCTTGCTCTGTCTATCCCCAGCACCTGAGTTGAAGTGCTCTCCAAGTGCATAATGAATAAGAGAGTGGGTGAGTCAGAAGCTGGGCATCTATTCACAGTTCCTTCTTACTTGATAGTGACTAATGTGAACCTAGTCATGCTGACCTTCACAAGCACCGAGGAAGAGGAAGTATCTTTCTTCTTTTCTTTCGAAGCAGTCAAGCTTAACCTTCATTTGTTAGGCTCTCCGCCAAGAAGAAGGCACAAAAGAGTACTTTATCCAATTTATGAAGGCATAGTAAAAATAAAGGCTCCACAGAGATCCTGAGGGCACGGGGCTCCTGCAGCTGAGGCAGCAGTGAATAACCAACCTGGTAGATGCTCCACAGCCCTACTTAACGCGTCACACCAAAGCACTAGTGTTAATGCAGAGAGAAACAGAGTGGTGTGTGAATTCTGCATTCGCCCTTTTCAAAGAACAGAATGAATCAGGAAAAAGCTATAGTTCACGCAGTGCCATTTCCAAAACATAGCAAATCCAGGTTAGGTTAAGGGAATAATGGACCCTAAGGGAAGTAGCAGTAGATGATGTGTACCTGGAGGGGGAATAATCTAGGGGAAGGTCGCTGCATTTCTCACGGTATATCTAAAGGATGTTCAGGATTTCAGTATTGCTCTGCTTGGAGGTTTATGCCTTTCAAACATTAATTTGTTCAATCACTTTATATTTTGTAAATATTAAAAATCTCTGCCCATTGTAAAACATGTGGAAAATATATTATCAAAAATATAGCTGACCCGAATTCAGAAATAAACACTTTAAATTTTGCATTATATTCGTAAAGTTTCCAGTAAATCGATAATTATGTAGCAAGGAAGAAATTAACCAAGGAATTCCCACACTTCACATTTTCCTTGCTTGTTAAAAAGAATTTTGTCTGGGAACACACATTGCTCTTCCACTCCTTGTGTTCAGCCTTCCAGAGAAAGTCCTTCTATCTCTAGATGAGCCCATTGGGCCTTAGGTGATACTAATTAGGAAAAGCAGAAGGGCTACCAGAAGAAGCTTTGGTTTGGAGAAGGATAGATGTTGAAGAGAATATTCTGGAAAATGGATGTGAGAGAAAGCTGAGGAATGTGCAGAAAGAAAATGAAAGTGAAAGGGAGCTTTCAAAAAAGCATTGTTAGGTGGAATGATGTATCTGTATGGTATTTGAGAAAAATATGGAAAGTATTTGAGTCATTGTAAATTTTTTTTGGTTGGCAGATTATGTTTTATTGACTAATAGTTTGGATTCCTAATCCTTGCTGCAACAGAACTGGATCTCAGAGGTAATAATATTTTAATGATATAAAAGTAGATATCAATGTGCTTATAGTACAGGCACAGGTATATACCTAGATGGTAAAGAGCTAGATATATATTCATATAAGTATCAACATCAATACAGGTAAATGTTGGATAGAATTAGAGGTGGAGATAAAAAGACAGAAAAGGAAACTTTACACCACATCATATTATTTTAAAAGAGTTTTTCTCAGAGAATATAAAATAAACATGGTTTTATGTTAATACATTTTTCAGCTTTTTTTCATAAAATGATCATTCACGCAAACCAGTTCAATTGAACAAACTTCATTGTATTAACACACGTAAGAAAATAAAAGAAGAAAAACTCAACAATATATATATTTTTATTTTTATGTATGTATGTATGTATTTATTTATTTTTTTCTATTTATTTGGTTCCAAAGCATCAACAATATATTTTTAAAGGAAGTCCAGTCCACATGGAGATTGAAACTGGAGAGTCATTGAGATTCTCAACAGCTCTGGAATGTTAGCACACAGCCTCTGTGATATGGCACAAGAGTACCCAGATACAAGCTAGTTATAAACCTATTATCTTTTTTCTTCTTTCTTTCTTCCAATCAGCTGTGAAATCATTACATGTTTCTAGCTTACATTTCTAGGAGAGAAAGAAACTGAATAATCTATAGATCTCTTTGTTTTAGATATTAACTATTACTTCAATTTGAGAGCAGTTTTTCACACGAATTCATGACATGCATAGCTGGCTAGCATAAGGGTAAGTCATTGCTCTGGGCTGAGAGAACAACGTTACAAGACAGTTGTATTATTTAAATATTGTACCTTTGTTGCAACTGAAATTAGACAAGAGAAAGAGGTTTTATTGGCTTATGTATCTTGGTAGTTCATGGATAGTCGAGGTGCAGGTATGGCTAAATATATGTGGCCAAATCACACTAGTAGGAATATGTTGATCTTCATTTCCCAGTTCTGACTTTACCTGCATTGCCATTATTCCCAATCAAGCTTTTCCCATGTAATAACAAAAATAGCCGTCAGTTCTAGGAGGTTTTTGGGGGAGTCTTTTGGTTTTTCTGTTTGTAACATTATGTCTGTAAACAGGGAAAATTTGACTTCCTTTTTTCCAAAGCAGATGCCCTTTATTTTATTCTCTTGTCTAATTGCTCTAAGACTTCCAATTCTATGTTGAATAAGAAAGTTGTAAGTGAGCTTCCTTGCCTTATTCCAGTTCTTAGAGAAAAGCATTCATCTTTTCTCCTTTTGGTGCGATGTTAGCAGAGAATAGGTCATATATGTCCTGTATCATGTTGAGGCGCATTCATTCTATACAGTAAGGACCTATTTAACATCATTGAAAGATTCTTGAAACTGCAACTCTTTGTTGTTGTTGTTGTTGCTGTTTATTTATTTATTTTTTTTGAGACAGAGTCTCACTCTGTTGCCCAGGCTGGAGTGCAGTGGTGTGATCTCAGCTCACTGGAACCTCCACCTCCCAGGTTCAAGTGATTCTCCTGCCTCAGCCTCCTGAGTAGCTGGGACTCCAGGTGCACACCACCACACCCAGCTAATTTTTGTATTTTTAGAAGAGACAGGATTTCACCATGTTGGCCAGGATAGTCTCCATCTCTTAACCTTGTGATCAGCCCCCCTCAGCCTCCCAAAGTGCTGGGATTACAGGCGTGAACCACCATGCCTGATGAAATGACATACAGTAGGTCTTCAAATAATGTAATTTTGTTCAACATTCTTATAACTGTCATAAGAAAAAAATGATTTTCCTATATGTCATTTCATTTAAAGTCACAGTTTCCAAGAACCAATCAATGACATTAACTGAGAACTTATTGTACCTAATTTGAGAATTTTTGTCACAAAGTGATGTTAAATTTTATTAAATGCTTTTTCTGCATCTGTTGAGACAATCATATGGTTTTTGTCCTTATGTTGTATGAGGTGTCACATTTATTTGTTTGCATATGTTGAACCATCCTTTCATCCCCGAAATTAATTACACTTGATTATGTTGTATAATCTTTTAAACGTATTATTGGATGCCATTTACTAATATCTTGTTAAGGGTTTTTGCATCTGTGTTCATCAGAGACATTTGCCACTAGTTTTTTTGTTGCTGTTGTGTCCTTATCTTGTTTTGGTATTTGGGTGATGTGGGCCTCATACAATGAGTTTAGAAGAATTCTCTCCTATTCAATTTTATGGAATAGTTTGAGAAAAATTTCTATTAGTTTTTGTTTAAATGTTTTGTAGAATTCAGAAGTGAAGCCATTTGGGCCTAGGTTTCACTTGGTTGGGAGATTTGTTATTACTGATTCAACCTCATTACTCGTTGGTCTGTTCTATCTATTCCTGGTTCAATCCTGGCAGGTTATATGTATCCACGAATTTATCTATTTCTTCTATATTTTCCATTTTGTTGATATATAGTTGTTGATAATAGTCTTTAATAGAATTTTATATTTTTGTAGTATCAGTTGTAATGTGTTCTTTTTCATTTCTGATTTCACTTAATAACTTATTTGGGTCTTCTTTCTTTTATTGTGCTCAGATAAGTACAGAGTAGTGTACTTGTCACCAGAGGATGGGAAGGGGATGAAGTGAGGGAATAGGGAGAGGATGATCCATGGATACAAAATTATACCTAGATAGGAGGAATACGTTTTCATTTTTCTATAGTATTATAGAGTGACTACAGTTAACGATAATTTAGTTTATTTTTTCAAACAGTTAGAAGAGATCATTTTGCAACTTCCCAACACAAAGTAATAATAAATGTTTGAGGTGATGGATATGTTAATTTCTCTGAATTGGTCATTCACATTGTATACATATATTGAAATATTACTCTGTACCTCATAAATATGTACAAGTGTTATTGTCAATAAGAAAATTTAAAAGCCAAAAAGTGGCCATCATAAATGTTAGGCATTCAGTGTGCCAGGAGAAAGATGAACCTCATTGGGAAGAGATTGTGTCTTTTCCTTTAACTACAAAAGAATTCCTGTGCTTGCTTCTGACTCAGCCAGCTTGCTAAGTTATGGGCCTACTTCTGAGTCCATAAATGTAGTTTGGGGGAGAAAGCAATCATACTGTCCAAACTGGGGTTCTAGGAATGGGTCAGCCTCACCTAAGTCACATGGGGTCAAAGTCAGGGAAGTAAAGTTAATGAATACTGGACAGAGATAATCAACAGAAAGGAAACAGATATATACCAGCTGGGTCAGTGGCATTTAATCAAAGTCTATTGGCAAAGGTGTGGTTAGTATTTAGGAAGAATAATAAAGAATGATGCCATGATTCAGGGATTGTCTCAGAGGGTCATTACCACTTTTAGGCCCAAATAGGCAGAAATGAAGCAGTTCTGGAATCCAGGGAGAGCGCTGTATAGAAAGGGATGCTTGAGAAGAAGAGTGTGACAATTTTACTAAGTGGCACAGTCAACCAATGATGACTTGACAGGACAACCAATGACGACCTGGCAATGTTGGCACAAATTATCTGAACTCACTCCTCCTATTTCCTTTTGGTGCCTCCCAACCCAAATGCAAGCCACAGAGCAAGATAGCTGATTGCTGATTACTTTTACTTCCTTTCTGTGTAAAGTAAGACAAGATCATCTCTAGAGATAATAATTTCACTTGCAAACCTTCAAATTCCTCTCAGTTTCTACAAAGCACAGAACCATAAGCACATATACATATATATATTTATGTTTGTATTAAAAAATATACATACAGAATCGCATACATTAATACATAATTATTTGTATGTGTATGTCTCACAAAACAGTCATTTCATGTATATCGCTCTGTAAGTTTCTATTAATATAATAAATTGTAGATATCTTTCCAAGTTAATATATTTCTATTTCTATTATTTTATTAGAAATACAAAATTCTTTATGAATTTATTGTAATTTCTTAAGCCATTATCCTCTTGAGAGACTTTTAGGTTGTTTCTGAGTTTGTGCTATTACATACATAGCAGTTATATATTCCCATATACGTATCATTATGAATTTTGGGGTACCTGAGTCATGCTTATACAAAATTTATGGTACTTTCCTTCATAATTATCCTCCAATATTAAATTTTGTGCATTTAAACATGAAATATAGTGCTCTCTCTACTTTGCAAAATCTCCATGTTTCCCATTTGTGTTAGTTTCTTGGGCTGCCCTAATAAACTACAACAAAATTAATTCCTTAAACAACAGAAATGCATGCCGCCTCTGTTCTGGCAGCCACAAGACTACAATCAAAATGTCAATGGGATAGGCTGCTTCCAGAAGTTCTGAGAGAGAAAGTGTTCCATGCCTCCCTTCTAGCTTCTGGTGGCTGTGGGAAATCCTGGGCATTTCTTGACTTATAGCTCCATCATTCCAATCTCTACCTCTGCCTTCACATGAATTTCTTCCCTTGCCCCTTTCTATGTCTTTTCCTTTTCTGTCTTTTATTAGGATATCTGCCATGTCATTAGGCTTAGTGCAGGCCCTAAATCCAGAATGATCTCATCTCAAGATACTTCAATTAATTATATCTACAGAAATTCTACTTCTAAATAAGATCATATTCATAGTACTAGGAGTTAAAATTTGAGCATACCTTTTTTTGGGAACACAGTTCAACCCCCTACAAAAGCTCATATTTTATTTGACCAGTAAAAGTCAATCATCTTTAAATTTTTTTATTTTGTCTTTCTTTCACAGCTATTGAGTGCTACTGCATTAATCTATTCTCACACTACTTCAAGAACATCCCAAGACTGAGTAATTTATAAATAAGAGTTTTAATTGACTCATAGTGCTGCATGGCTGGGGAGGCCTCAGGAAACTTACAATCATGGAAGAAGGGGAAGCAAACATGTCCTTCACAAGGCAGCAGGAGAGAGAAGTGCAGAATTAAGGGGGAAGAGCTCCTTGGAAAACATTCAGATTTCCTGAGACCTCACTAGCATGAGAACAGCCTTGAAGAATCACACCCATGATCCAATCATCTCCCAGGGGCTCCCTCCCACAACACATGGGGATTACAATTCAGATAATTCAAGAAGAGATTTGAGTGAGGACACAGAGCTAGACCATATCATTCTGCCCCTGGATCCTCCCAAATCTCATGTCTTTTCACATTTCAAAACCAATTATGTCTTCCCAAGAGTCCCCAATATCTTAATTCATGTCATCAGCAACTCAGAATCCACAGTCCAAAGTCTCATCTTAGACAAAGCAAGTACATTACAACTATGAGCCTGTAAAATCAAAAGCAAGTTAGTTACTTCTTAGATACAATGAGGATGCATGCATTGGGTAAATTCTCACATTCAAATTGGGAGAAGTTAGCCAAAACAATGGAGCTACAGGCTCCATGAAAGTCCAAAATCCAATAGGGCTGTCATTAAAAATTAAAATTCCAAAATGATCTCCTTTTAGTCCATGTCTCACATCGTTATGCTAATGAAAGAGATGGGCTCGCATGGCCTTGGGCAACTTCAACACTGTGGCTTTGCAGAGTACGGTCCCTCTCAGTACAGACTGCTTTCATAGGCTGAAGTGGAGTGTCTGTAGTTTTTCCAGGTGCATGGTTCAAGTTGTCGGTGGATCTACCATTCTGGGTCTGGAGGATGATTGTACTCTTCTCACAGCTCCACTAGGGAGTGCCCCAGAGGAATTCTGTGTGGGGGCTCCAACACCACATTTCCCTTCTGCACTGCCCCAGCAGATGTCTACATGAGGGCTACACCACTGCAGCAAACTTCTGCCTGGACATCCAGGAATTCTCAGACATCCTCTGAAATCTAGACAGAGGTTCCCAAACCTCAATTATTGATTTCTCTGCACCTGCAAGCCCAATAACATGTGTAAGCTGGCAAGGCTTGGGACTCACATCCTCTGAAGGAATGGCCTGAGTTGTATGTGGTCCCCTGATAGCCACACCTGGGATGAATGGCACCAAGTCCTAAGACTGCACAAAGCAGCAAGGCCCTGCACCTGTCCTGTGAAACCGTTTTTACTTCCTAGGACTCCTGGCTTATGATAGGAGTGGCTGCCATGAGGCCCTCTGACATGCCCTGGAGATATTTACTCCATTTTCTTGTTGATTAACATTTGGCTCCTCATTACTTATGCAAATTTTTGCAGCTGGCTTGAATTTGTCCCCAGAAAATGGGTTTTTCATTTCTATTACATAGTCAGCATGTAAATTTCCAAGGTTTTATGTCTTATTTTCCTTTTATACATAGGTTCTCATTCCAAAGCATCTCTTTGTCAATGCATAAAACTGAATGCTTTTAAAAGCACACAAGTTATGTCTTGAATGCTTTGCTGCTTAGAAAAAATCAAACACCACATGTTCTCACTCATAGGTGGGTGTTGAACAAGGAGAACACATGGAAACAGGGAGGGGAGCACTATACACAGGGGTCTGTTGTGGGGGATGGGGGGACAGCGGGGGGGTGGGGAGTTGGGGAGGGATAGCATGGGGAGAAATGCCAGATATAGGTGAAGGGGAGGGAGGCAGCAAATCATACTGCCATGTATGCACCTATGCAACAACCTTGCATGTTTTTCACATGTACCCCAAAACCTAAAATGCAATTAAAAAAAAAAAAAGAAATTTCTTACTCCAGACACCCTAAATTATCTCTCTCAAGTTCAAAGTTCCACAGATCTGTAGGGCAGGGGTGAAATGCCACTAGTCTCTTTGCTAAAGCATACCAAGAATCACCTTTACTCCAGCTTCCAACAAGTTACTCATATCTATCTGAGATCACCTCTGCCTAGACTTTATTGTCCATATTATTATCAGTATTTTGGTAAAAGCCATTCAACAAGTCTCTAGGGAGTTCCAAACTTTCTCACATTTTCCTGTCTTATTCTGAGCCCTCCAAACTATTCCAACCTCTGTCTGTTACCCAGTTCCAAAGTCACTTTCACATTTTCTGTTATCTTTGTATCAGTGCCTCACTACCTCAGTATTAATTTACTATATTAGTCCATTCCCACACTGCTATAAAGAACTGCCCAAGACTAGGTAATTTATAAAGAAAAGTGGTTTAATTCACTCACAGTTCTGCCTGGCTGAGAAGGCCTCAGAAAACCTACAATCATGACAGAAGGGGAAGAAAACAGGTCCTTCTTCATATGGCAGCAGGAGAGAGAAGTGCCAAGCCATGGGGGAAAGACGCCTTACAAAACATTCGGATTTCATGAGAACTCACTCTCTATCATAAGAACAGCATGGAGGAACCACCCCCATGATCCAGTCACCTCCCACAAGTTTCCTCTCCCAACATGTGGGGATTAAAAATTGGATTACAATTTAAGATGAGATTTTGGTGGGGACACAGAGTCAGACCATATCTGTAAGTTTCTTTTCATGTTTGTTAGGTTATTCTTACACTAATTGTCTGGGCTTTTAAAATTATTTGTATTTCTTCACTAGTTGCAGTTTTAAAAGATATTATTGATAATAGATTTATGTTAAATAATACATTGGAAGTATTTTCTATCATTTAAATTTATTTTTGGAGGGGTTAAACATATTATTTCCTGCCACACAAAATATCTACCTTTGCTTTATCAAAACTGTTAATCCTTTTTTTTTTTTTTCTTTTTTTGAGACAGAGTCTCTCATTGTCTCCCAGGCTGGAGTGCAGTAGTTCACTGCAACCTCAGTATCGCAGATTCAAGCGATTCTACTGCCTTAACCTCCCAAGTAGCTGGGATTACAAGTGTCTGCCACCATACCTGGCTAAGTTTTGTATTTTTATAAGAGATGGGGTATCACTATGTTGGTAAGACTGGTCTTCAAATCCTGACTTTGTGACCCTCCTGCCTGTGCCTCCCAAAGTGCTGGGATTACAGGCATGAGCCACAGTGCCTGGCTAATGGTTAATCATTTTTTTGAAAAATTTTCGAATCTACCTCATGTTTAAAAAACATAAAACTTGTAAAAATACTTTCATGTAGCACATGCTAAATTTATACCCTTTTGATTAAACCTTGAGAACCTCAATTTATTGGAAATTAATTTTTATACATGCTGTGTGGAAGAGAGCTGTCATTTTCCTCAATAGGTATAACAGTTTGCCCAAAAATAATTTACTGAATATTCTACTATATTTCCACTTTCATAAGATGTTTTATCTTACAAAATTTCCATATACATTGATATCATTTTGGATTATTAAATTTAGTTTCTAAAATTTATTTATCCAAACTTTTCTATACTTATCTAATATTATTTTCTTGATAATGTCTTATAAATTATGCTTACTGTTATTGTATGAGTTTGGCTTCATTTGTCATAATTTTGCATATTTATCTGAGCACTTTCACATTATTCTTCCAGTTGAAATTTAAAATTTCTTGCAAAATTGTGAAAAATATAATTCCAATTTAAATTAAATTAAATGTATTATTTAAGATAGACATCATCCCATCTAGATAATAATGTAATTATACAATTATTAAAAACTTACTTAAAATATTTTAATAAAATCTTAAAGATTTTAAAATATTGTCTCACATGGGTTTACATTAAATGTGTATCTTCCTATTTTATAATTTTATCTTTGATTTCTGCTTTGTTTTGTATTTTTTTTAGATTTGATTTGTTTCTCTTACATATATTGTAATTAGCCATGGCCAACATAAATGAAACAACTTGAATTCATCTATTTTTCTTTTTCTATCCAGTCATCTGATTGACTATCCTTAATTCTTGGTTGAAATTAAAAAAAAATAGCTATGATGGAGATAATAATGGCTAATATGGCTAATAATCATTATCAACTAACATGTATCTACTGTCTGATACTTTGCTAATCACTTTACAAGTGTTATTAGATTGCATCGTTATAAGATTCATGAGAGAGGAGTCAATATCCTTCTCCACAGGTGAGGAAGTGGAAGCTTAGAGGAGTTCAGTAATTGCCCAAAGTCTTCCAGGTAATAAATGTCTATTCCAAAATAAAATCTGTTTCAGACTTCTGAGATGTATTATCAACCATAAAGCTATATCAAATTTCCTCTGTTTTATCTAGAAACTCTAAAGTAATGCTAAATAGTAGTGATATTGTGGTGAGACCTAGCATTTCTCTTTGGTTGTGAGTTTACTGGAATGTCTCAATACATTTACTATGGTATTTGTTGATGTTTAACATAAACCAATTCTAAATTTTTTAGAAAATTTTTCTCTTATATTTTGTTTAAGATTTTATAATAAGTAACAAATGTTGAATATTATTAACATTTTTGTCCATTGATATTATAATATTCTAAATCACTAAAGTCTATTACATGGGTTCCTAAAGTTACTACCTTGTTCTTTGATATAAGCTCTACTTCTCTATTATAGTTCCTTGAATGCTATTTGCTTATTTATTTTATACTTATAAATTTATGTAAGTATTACTTCTTCATAGTTTAATTTTTTAGTGGCATCTTTATCATATTTTGGAATGAAGGTAAGAACCTTAGGAAAATATCTATCTTGGTCTATGCTATGAAATAACTTTATAACATGTATGTTGTCTATTCCCAAAAGATTTGTTAACATTTACCTGCAAGTTCACATTAGATAATAAATTTTTAGATTTAAATCTTGAAACCTTTATATATCTTCTATGACATTATGCTCTATAAAATCTTTGAATTTATTTTGAAAATTTATATTTTTCTAAAATATTGCTCCCCTCATTAAATTAGTTATATTGATTTTTATAAATGTTTACATAACATTGTTTATAAGATCTTAGTGGGATTTTGTGTCTATTTATTTTCAATGTTGCAAATATTTCTCTTTTTCCGAATTATAATTATCTACTTTATTTGACCAGCTTTTAACTGTATTAATGTTTCTTTCATAATAGGTTTGCTGTTATTTACAGAAATATTTAAATTTCCATACTATTTTTTCTTTCTTTCATTTAAATTGTTCTTAGTTCAATGTCAACTTATTATCTATTAGTCTTTCTTATTTGTTAATAAAATAATTCAAAGCTTTTATTTCTCTTCTGACTATGGTTTTAGATGAATGCCATACGCTTATTTTATGATGTGAACTAATTTTTCCTAAACTTTAAGTGATTTGGAATTAGAGTTTTATTTTATACTTATTCATTTAAATTAATTTACATTGTAGACCATTTACTTCTGATTTATTGTTTTGCAGGATTCTGGTTTTGGAATTGTAGCTAAGAAAATAATGATTTCTACATTTTCAATATTTGGGAATTTATTGAAATGTTTACTTTATAGCCAGTTACATTATTTACTTATCATTTTTTGGTACCTGATTGATTCTGGGAAAATATGCATTTTTATAGGGTATAAATTCCCATGAATAGAAATTGAGTCACTCTTGCCAATTTAATAATGTAATCTTGTATACCTTTATGGTTTTACAAACCATCTTGTCTGTCAAATTCTGACTTATTTTCCTTATATTCTTCATGGATTATCCTCTTTGCTTTGTATTTGTTTCCAATGAAATATATGCTTCTCTATTTTGACTAAAGTCTTAAATTTTGTGTTATTTAATATTACCATTGCTTTCTGTATTTTATTTCTGTGCTTTCATTTTGCTAAGATATTATCTTGTAGATTTCTTTTTACTTACAGGATATATGTGACAATTTCAGATGTGTCTGTTATAAACAGTGCATAAGTAGATTTTTAAATCTAAATTAAATATATTCACTAATATTTTGGTATAAAATCCTCAATTTTCTAACTTTTACCTTATAATTTAAGTCTAAGTAAGTCATGAAGCATAAGTAGTCTTTGCAGATAAAATTAAAACAGTGACTATACCTTTCTGTCTTTCCTTTATTGTTTTTATATTCTGATTATCTTTGGCAAGCTTTCATCAAATAGTTTAAGACCCCTAAAGTAATAAAAAGCAGTGTATATAGATACCTGTAATCTTTACTTGTGTCTTTACAATCGTGTCTCCACAGAAATATTTATTTCCTTATAGAAAAAAACAGTAAAATATTTATGTCATTCCATAATGAACCACTTAAATATATAGTCACCTTTAAAAACAAACTAGAGTTATAAATATCACAATGAAATGCTTCCCCATTTTCTGAGTCTTTCCCTTCAGCTTTGTTTCTTGCTCTGCTGAAATGTCCTTCATTGGAATTGTCATTTTCCCTAACTTTGTCCAAATCAGATTGCAAGAGAAAAACAAAGTGATGTGAATGGGAAGAAGAAATTGCCAATATAGCAGGAAAATAAATCCAATCAAGATTCAGGGTAATCCTTGGTATCACCTATAGTATCTCTGTAATCATACTGATGTAGAAATTAAGTCTCTCAGAGGTTAGACAGATTGCCTGAAGTTACATTGCTTCAGGAAGATCGTTAAAACCATAACAAAGAATATCTTTCTTAAAGAGACAACTTGGCGTAGAAAAAAAGATTATAGGTTTGTAATCAGTCAGGCTGGACATATATCCTGACTTTACCCATGGTAGTACAAAGACAGACACTCTTGACATCAAGCCCTACATCTTCATTTATTAATGCTGAAAACTTTATAACATCCTTAACTTCAAAGCCTGAATTTTCTCTGAAAAAGAGTAGGATATTATCTATAATGGGATTCAAACATTGCTCTAAGGAATAGATCAGGTTGCATATTGAAAGTGCCTATCACTGTGCCCAGCACCTAATTACTCTCCAACAAGTATGAGCTTCCTTCCCCACTCATTGATTAAATCAGTGCACAGTGGCTCTTTAGGAGTCAGATTATTTATAGGAATAATGCCTCCATCCCATTATTTGAATGCAAGGCAACACTGGCTGAGATAGATCCAGAACCTACCTAAACAGGCAATATAATCTTGAAAAGTAGGTGGACCAGGGGAACAGGCATGGGAAAGTTAGGTTATTCTATTCTCCTTCTTAACTAATGTCTAGGAAACACTCTTTTTTCCTCCTCAGGCATAAAGCTTGAACATGACTTTTCATTTTTCATAATTTCCAGAAAAACCTACTGGGTCCCAGTGGGAACTATCAAAAGAAATTAAATTGTTATGTTTTCCAGAGTTAGAAAATAAATGGAGAAGAAATGTATATAAAGACCTTTTTTGATATTTGTGTTTTTTCCACGTGATTAGTATGCAAAGGTCTTATGTAATTCTGCTACAGTATCATTTTCAAACATTCACTTAATGTCTCTTTAGCAAGACCTGGGAATGTATGTGGCTCCCTGTGGCATTGCCTGAGCCTAACCTGCAGGTTAGGCACCCATTGATTTTAGCTTCCATTGCTCTGTGAAACACATCTGGGTCTTTAATTAACAATTCTCTAAGTTGGAGACAAATTTGCTATTGCTTGAACATGTCTGATGGAAAGCACAGCCATAATGCTTACAAGATGGTGGGGGAAAAAGTAATTGAAAGTAAGATTATAAATTACTCTTGGCTCTAGGCTTCCCTCAAGCTATGGAAAACAAAAACCAATTATTTATCTTTGGAAACAGAATTAGCCTTTTTTTTCCTGTTATCTAATCAATGCTTATTATTCCTCTCAGCCTGGTTCTGCAGTTGGTTAGGGGATTGAAAAGAGACCCCACTTTTCTCATGCAATCTGTCTCATGTTGCTTCATTTCTTTCTCGTTTCAAATTTTTCAAAAATTACTGTTGTTTAGCACACAAAAGCCTTCAACATGTCAGACAAAACTGTTCAATACCTGTAATTAGTGACTTTGTTTTATTTAAGTCTCCATCACAGAAAGAAAATTGATTTTATTAACCCTCCTTTTTCAGTAAATGACTGTGGGATATGAAGCATCTGCATCGTACATTTTTAAGTACATCCTGAAAATTCAGAAAGGTCTAGAAGTAATCGCATGTATGCGCACACGCAATTGGTGTTGTGTATTTTGCAATAATGTTTGGGGTTTTACCTCTGTAATATGAATGTATCTTTATCTTGTGTATGTTGTTTGGTTTCCAGTAATTCACTTGGACACTTGGAACATAGATACAATAGTACAGATTCAAAATACTTTGAAGTATTTCATTACAAATACAAGATTAGGTTGTATATATTTTCTGCTATGATTAGGGTAGTTTCGCAAATCAGCATTTCTGTATTTTAACTCTACACAACAGGCAAACTCTCTAAACACAAAGAAATGCAAAAAAAAAAAAAAAAAAAAAAAAAGCCTAGGGCCGGGCGCGGTGGCTCACGCCTGTAATCCCAGCACTTTGGGAGGCCGAGGCGGGTGGATCATGAGGTCAAGAGATCGAGACCATTCTGGTCAACATGGTGAAACCCTGTCTCTACTAAAAATACAAAAAATTAGCTGGGCATGATGGCGCGTGCCTGTAATCCCAGCTACTCAGGAGGCTGAGGCAGGAGAATTGCCTGAACCCAGGAGGCGGAGGTTGTGGCGAGCCAAGATTGCTCCATTGCACTCCAGCCTGTGTAACAAGAGCGAAACTCCGTCTCAAAAAAAAAAAAAAAAAAAAGCCTATTCTTGCACTCCTTTCTTTTTCTTTTTTGAGATGGAGTCTGGCTCTGTCGCCCAGGCTGGAGTGCAATGGCGTGATCTCGGCTCACTGCAACCTCCGCTTCCCAGGTTCAAGAGATTCTCCTGCCTCAGCCTCCTTGGTAGCTGGGATTACAGGGCACATGCCACCACACCTGGCTAATTTTTGTGTTTTTAGTAAAGAAAGGGTTTCACCATGTTAGTCAGGCTGGTCTTAAACTCCTGACCTCGTGATCTACCCGCCACAGCCTTCCAAACTGCTGCTGGGACTGTAGGCGTGAGCCACTGTCCCCAGCCTTTCTTCCACTCTTCACATATTCTTCTCCATTATCATCTCTGGCCATCTACAACCCAGAAGGTGAAATTTTCAAAGTTGGCCTCCCAGGCACTGTGTGACACAAGTCACTTAACATTCGTCGGTTTCAGAATCCTCACCATGAAAATGAAAAGACTAAATCAGCCATGACACGGGGTTTCATTGCTGATCCTCCAGTATAAGGGTCCTCAACTCCCTGAGCTGTGGACTAGTATCAGTCCATAGCCTATTAAAGGAACCGGACCACACAGCAGGAGGTGAGTGTCAGGCCAGCAAGCATTACTGCCTGAGCAGAGCTCCAACTTCTGTCAGATCAGCTGCAGCATTAGATTCTCACAGGAGCACAAACCCTATTGACAACTGCACACATGGGACCTACGCTGAGTGCTCTTTATGAGAATCTAATGCCTGAAGATCTGAGGTGGAGCAGTTTATCCTGAAACCATTCCCCGACCTAAAGTGTCTTCCACGAAACCAGTCCCTTGTGCCAAAAACGTTGAGGGCCCATGCTCCAGCACACTCCTGTAATCATGCCAATCACACTGCCTTTGAATAAGATGCCTTTGTGTTCCCCTCACTGGACTGAGGATTGAGGGACAACAGGTAGAATTTTCCAGTGATTATTTTATTCTATATGCACCCAGCTTACCTCCGCCTCTCCTGGCCTTAACACTGTCCGCCTTCCCTAGTGTCCTTCATCTGATGCAGCATGGGAAACATCAGGAAACAACAATAAACCCTTGTGAAATGAATGGTTTCAGATAACTCCTCCTCATGCAGAGATTCAGTTATTGGGGTGTTTCTATGAGGCCAGTGTCCCCTCTTCAGAAACTCAGAAGGAGGGACTATTGAAATACAGAGAGCAAGTTTAACAGGAAGACTTCATTTCCTCTTTTGTTTTGTTTCCTGAATATTGTGAATATCTTCACCTTTCTCTCTACTGTTTCCCCAGTTTTGGCCAAATGCCCAAAAATCCTATGTATCATTCCTGTAAAATGCTAATACAGAGTCATTTTTCCCAAGGGAAAGTTGGGGGGAGATAATATTCTTTCACTTCCCATGTGATAAGGCACTGAGGACAGCTTTTATGATTAACAACAGAACAGTTTTTTTACCCACCCCTGGTCTCTTTACCCACAGACCAGTTTCCAGCTTCTCACGTTGTTATTTTTAGTCTAGCAAGGATTTCACCAGTTCAGAAATTGCAGGAAGGGGCCAATGCGAAAAGCCCAGTAGTGCCAAACATCTCAGATTTCTTCCTTCAAAAAAAAACATAATCAAAAGAGTTGGATGCTTGTCTCAATTGTTTTCTTTTTCTAGACTCCAGTATCCACAGGTGCTGTCAAAACTCTCTTGGCATTATAGAATATCTCTGCAAAGACCAGAAGGAACCACTGGTCCTGTTATCCCTTTATGTGGGTGAAACCACTCGGCACACAGCCTCCTTACTATTGGAAAGGGAGTTAAATAAGGGAAAACATGCAAACTGCTGGGGTTTGAAGGACTCAAACATTTACTTCTTTTGTTTTTCTTGTGTAAACTACAGAATCAATTGATAAATAGAGTTAGAAGTTAGATATTAAATTGTTAGGTCTGCAGAGAAATGAGATTCCATTCTTTGAGTGGACTCTCAAACTGAAGTTCTGCACTGTGCTAGGAAGAACTGAACCATAAAAGTTCATCTTTTATGTCCAGGGACGTGACACTGTATAGCGGAAGCATGGATTAGTAGAGAAAGTGTGCTCCCTGCAGGTTGGCACTTCCTACCAAGAAAGAGTGATTATTGGTATTTCTCAGACCCCTGGAAGGAAACAGAATCTACTCCAGAGAGCTCACATATAAGGATTTTAACAATAAAACTATCTGTAGAGGTGAGATCAGTGTTTGGGAAACAGGATGACAGCTGACCCAAAGACTAGCAACAGTGAGAAACTGTTACCACCATAAGGGCTTAAGGGACAAGAAGAAAATTATGTGTCTGGAATGCAGTAAGGACCGGGCCTTAGAAGAAGAGCCACCTGTGGGAGATATAGCTGTAGGAAAAAACATAGCTACTTCCAGGGAAATGGGACCAAGGCAGGAGGAAAGGAGGTGAGAAACAGTCAAAGAAAATACATGCTCTGACATACTGTCTCTTGCGTTCCAATCTCCTGCTGTGGATGTCATTGGTCAAAGCCAACAAGAAGCAAGAGCATCATGCCATCCACAGGGCTCACTGGCCTGCCTTACCTTCACCCACATTGGCACACCGCATGGTAGAGTGTGAAGAATGGGCGTCGGAAGAGCAAATATGGCTTATTAGAATATCAACCAATAAGAAATGGTACATCCACTGGAAGGAATGGATAAAAGACAAGAAAAATATGGGAGGGGGTACAGGAATTTTAATGGACTTTTGTTTTTCCCACTTGGAAAGATAAAGATCAAGGTGACTTTAAATCAAAAGGAAGAGCAGATATTTCCAATGCTCCAGTTTTCTCCAGACAACCCAACTTTTCCAGCCAATTGTGACATCTCCCAGGATCTTTCACTGGTCCAGGCAGTTCTGCAGACCTTCTTTCTGCATCCTCAGTCACAGTCCTTGAACAGTTCACTTTTTTGTTTCATTACTTCTCTTTATACCATTTGCAGCAGGCTTAACTGCTAAGTGCCACCAACAGCCTCTTTCCTTTTGGCTCATGCAAGGCTATTTCTCCAGAGTTGCTTTTCTCTAGCAGACCTCAAAATTCATTCCTTCTGTAATTAAGCAGTAAAGTGTAGTGGTGAGGAAGTGGAAAATGATGTCAAATGCACATGCTTTCTATAATGTAACTATTGGGTCTGCAATCATCTAACCCTTCTAAGGTAGGGATCTGCTAGTCAGGAATAACCCCTCTGTGTTAAGGTTGTATGAAGTTAATGAGATAATTACAAGATAATGTATCAGTTTGTTGGGATGGGTATAGCATATAGTAAAGCCCTTGTGATGGTTCATACTGAGTGTCAACTTGATTGGATTGAAGGATGCAAAGTATTGGTCCTGGCTGTGTCTGTGAGGGTGTTGACAAAAGAGATTAACATTTGAGTCAGTGGACTGGGAGAGGCAGACCCATCCTCAATCTGATGAGAACCTTCTAATCAGCTGCCAACACAGCTAGAATAAAGCAGGCAGAAGAAGATGGAAGAGCAGACTTCTGGTCATCGTTCTCCCATGCTGGATGCTTCCTGCCCTTGAACATCATACTCCAAGTTCTTCAGCTTTTGGATTCTTGAACTTACACCAGTGGTTTGCCAGGGGCTCTTTGGCCTTTGGGCACAGACTGAAGGCTGCACTGTCAGCTTCCGTACTTATGAAGTTTTGGGACTCAGACTGATTCGCCATTGTCTGCCTTGCTCCTCAACTTGCAGACGGCCTCTCATGGGACTTTACCTTGTGATCATGTGAGTCAATTCTCCTTAACAAACTCCCGTTCATATAAATATATATAGCTTTTGTCCCTCTAGAGAACCCTGACTAATACAGCCCTCAATCTTTATTGTCTCTCACCAAACTTTGCCTGTGGTATGCCCTTTCCCTGCAGCCAAATCTTCTTCTCTCCATGTCCAGTTATTGTTTTAGAAGTGGATGCAGGATCGGGGGTTCATTGCATTAACTTTACATCAGTCACAATGCTGTGTTACTTTCTTTATATACTTTATATATAAAGTACTTTTTCTATATACTTTCTCTATATGCTCTATATACCTTCTCTGTATACTTTCTCTACATACTTTCTTTATAAACTTCTTTATATAGAGGCATGGAAGTACTAACAGTACTCTGTTAGGATTTTGTATCTTCATGTTGAAAACCAGCTTAAAGTTCCAACCAAATTTATTTATCTTGCTTCTCATTAATCTTTGACAAATTGCAAACCCCAGAGCTTCTATGGGTGTAAAAGAGGCCAGCCAGGCCATTACTCGGGCCTGTTAAAATATGGCCTTATAAGCAGCTTCCTGTGGGCACTCACCCCAGCCAGAAATTCTTTTGATATAACTTATCATGAATTATTTATGTTACTCTGAACCTCTAATGCAAAATTAAGAAATATAATGGAAACATCCTATACATCACAGTGTTCCTCTATCATTCTATGTCTGCCACAAAAATCTTAAAATTACTTCTGTGGAATAATCCTATATACACTATTATAGCTCAGCCATAATTCCTAGGAACATTTCAATTCTTGGCTTTTTCTTCATCCAGCAGATTTTACTTCCTCTTTCAGAGCCTAAAGTACCAATTGTTCTTTTGATCACAGCATACTTATAAGAACAATTCTCACTTGAAGGAGGAAAGGTATGATGCATTACCAGCTTCCATTAATGTAGTCAAGGCTATTTTGTGGGGAGGAATAGATGTTTCAAATATTCAAAAAATATTTGAAACTTCAAATAATTTTGCCAATGTGCCCCTTAGATCTGTAAATTTTCTTGAAACTTTATGTTGGTTGGATTTTGTTTCATTCTAACCATGATAGCCATGTGACATCGAGAAAGAATATGGAAAAACTGATTGGAAGTATTTCCAACCCAGTAATCTTAATATTTTGATTCAGCAATCTCGAGATCACACAACTCAGTTTAAGACTTACCTCAATCTCTAAATTTGAGACTGAGGATAGGATTTAAACAGGAATTGATCTAAGTGACATTACATTTTATACAGTTTATTTTTCTTCTATGTAGTATTTAATCAGGTGACCGTCAGTCAAAGAGGGAGTCAAAAAGACCCATGAGGAAAAACTCATTGGTTCTGCATCAAGGCAGAAATCATTTTTATACCCTCAAGTAATCTGTTCTTTCTACACAGAGCATGTGAATTATTGATGACTCTATTCAACATTTTAGTTCTTTGTGGCAGCCAACTGGGTCTTCCTAGTTACTTGCTTTTGTTGGCATTAAAATAAAATGCATTTCTCCTACTGAGGACATGTAAAAGCAAATGGGAAATTAATATTTTTTCTAAAGTCTATAAAAAAGGCATCATATGTCAAAAGAGTAAGCATTTGTAAGCCTAGCTGAAAAGATGTTTTACAATAAAACTTAACGTAGCATAAAAAATACAGCTCTGATCTTTTTTTTTCTTCACATCTTTTAGGGATTTCTCTTCACCATTTTCTTTTTGAAAATATAACTTTACTGTCTTCTGTTTGCTTCTGTATGACTTCTCAACTCTTGAACTTGAGGGTAAATTGTAACATCAGAAAAATCAACCTTTATGCTTCCTACCTCTCGCAGGTTCATAAATGGCTCTTGGGTAGCTTTTCTTCTGTATATACAAACTCTCAGGTTTTCTTGTGTCTTATGACTGCTCATATGTGCTTGAAGAATATACAAAAAATGAGGAGGTATTCATTTCTTGTAATAAAAATTATAACAAATTATATCATGATTTTTTCCTGGGCTGATACCAATGCTATGAGATACAGTAGCCAAACGTTATTTTTGTGATTTTAAAATAAAGAATTTGAGCAGAGATCTTTATTTTTCTCTATTTTCATTCTTTCTTTATTCTTCTTCTTCTTTTTCTTTTTCTTTTTTTTTTTTAAGTATTTGTCTAGTTTTCAATGCATTCCTGGCATGAAGATGTTAACCTACCAACTGGAGACTTGATGAAGACCAGACAACACATTGTTGATTGCTGGTGGAATAATTGAATAAAAGATCTACATGATGGGCTTAAGAATTCTTCTAAATACCATTTATCTATTAAAAAATCTTTCCCCAACCTAATTCATTGAAATGCAATGATTAAAATCGCGTTTATAACAGGCTAGATTTAAATCAGAATGACGTATTTAGACATTTTTGGTCTTTAAGTTACCTGTGAATCATCTCTTTTCAACATGTATTTATTGTGCACATATTACAGGCCAGGCTCTTTGTTAATAACCAGGGATAATGAAGGCAATTCAATAATAACCCTGTTCAAAATACATTACAGTGATGATGGTAATTAAAGACTGACCAGCCCTTGAACCGGATTGTTAAAACAAGGAGAACCTCACTTATAAAAGTTGGGAATATGGTGTTTTTGAGAGAAAGGAGGACATGTCAGGTAAAGAGAAGGCTTACACAAAGTACATAAAGCATAATATAGCTTGAAAGTTACAATGAACTAACCGGCTTAAGTAATTCAGAATAGCAAGAACAAGAACTCCAGAATAGAAATGACTGAGGAAGTGACCCACGTTCAGAATGTGCTTGGTCTACCAGTAGTGATGTGACTAGGTTTATGGAATACATGGTTAATGGACTGAATTAGGTGGAGGGAGAGTGAGAAGAAGAAAATAAGGGTAAAGACAATAAAACAAAGTAAGATGCTGACATGCTGAAAGAGGAGCTGGCCAATTTTTATGTAGGACTTTCACAGCAGGAAGGTATTACTTCTTTTCATTTGTCTACTCAAACCTGCCTTCATGGTCCCACTAACAAACACACCTTCTTGAAGAAATATTTGATGTAGATTTGGACAGCTCACCTTCTGGGATTCTATAGAATGTTTCAATAGTCAGTATTCAATAGCTTATCCTGCATAACAATTATAAAGCCTTAGTGGCTGTGTTAGTAAGTTATTTTGTGGTACATATACACCATGAAATACTATGCAGCCATAAAAAGGAATGAAATCATGTCCTTTGCAGGCACATGGATGAAGCTGGAAGCCATCATCCTCAGAAAACTAACATAGGAACAGAAAACCAAATACCACATGTTCTCACTCATAAGTGGGAGCTGAACAATGAGAACACATGGACCCAGAGAGGGAAACAACACACACCAGGGCCTGTTGGGGGTGTGAGGAGTGAGGGGAAGGAACTTAGAGCACAGGTCAATAGGTGCAGCAAACCATCATGGCACACATATATCTAGGTAAAAAACCTGCACATTCTGCACATTTGCACATGTATCCCATTTTTTACAAGAACTAAAAAAGAAGTACCTGAGGCTGGGTAATTTATAAAGAAAAGGGCTTTAATTGGTTTATAGTTCTGCAGGTGCACAGGAAGCATCATGCTGGCATCTGTTTCTGGTAAGTTCTCAGGAAGTTTCTAATCATGGTAGAAGACAAAGAGGGAGCTGGTGTATTACACAGCAAAAGTGGGAGGAAGAGAGAAAGGAGGGAGGTGTTACAAACTTTTAAACAGTTATCCCATGAGAATTCAGAGTGAGCCCTCATCACCAAGAGATAGTGCTAAGCTATTCAGGAAGGATGTGTCCCCATGATCCAATAACTTCCCACCAGAACCCACCTCCAACACTGGGGATTACATTTCAACCTGAGATTTAGAGGGAACAAACATCCAACCCATAGCAATGGCTTTCAACAACTAGTTGTTACTCATATTACAAGTTGGCTTATTATTCCTGAACCTCAGGTTCAAGTGGGCAATCAGGTTTGGGTTTGCCTCATATATCTTTATTTTTGGATCCAGGATAAAAGTACAGCTCTGATCTGGAAAAGGCACATTCTCATGAAAGAGGGAACAGTGAGAGAAGTCAAGCTTTTGCTCAGATGTAGCACATGTCTCACATTACATTGGCTATGACAATTGGCAAATCTAAAGAGGAGGAGATGTATAATCATCTATTGTGACAATGAGAGTATCAAATTTATTTAATTTAATTAATTAATTTATTTATTTATTTTTGAGACAGAGTTTCACTCTTGATACCCAGGCTGGAGTGCAATGGCACAATCTTGGCTCACTGCAACCTTCGCTTCCAGGGTGCAAACAATTCTGCAGCCTCAGCCTCCTGAGGAGCTGGGATTACAGGTGTGAGCCAGAGTGCCCGGCCATAACATTTATTTTAATAGCTACCATTTACTGAATCTTTATATATGAGCTGTCACTGTGGAGTATGATTTGCTTACTTTGTATAGTCACCCGAAATTTTGAGAGAGTGATTATTTAATGCTGTTTTACAAATGGAAAAACTGAGAGCCCAGAAAAGCTTAAGACCATGCAGCTATAAATAGAAACTTTACTTATTCATTGGCTCATTCATCCACCTGTTATGTGTTCTACACTCTCTTAGATTCTAGAAAAATTTTCTAGAAAAATACAGACAGGCTCCTTGTTCTCATAAAGACTTTACATTAGTGGAAGAAAGGAGCCCATAAACTAATAAATATAGAGAAAAATTAGATTGTTAGAACTACTATGCAGACAGAATAAGGTAATAGTCTAGGCAATGGCCATAAAAAATAATGTTCGGGGATCATAGTCACTCCACATCATTTTCAATATGATGCTGCCATATTTACCTTGTGATCTGATATTACTTTTCAGAACTTTTGTTTTTATTAAAATTAACATTTTCTATTTTCACATGTTGCCTCACCAACTGTATTGTCATTGAAACACAGACAGATGCTATTTAATTTAGATATTTGTAATGAGATGTTTTATTTAATTTATTGTATTCCATTCATTAATATAACATATGGTAAAATTTATAAAGTAATTTCATAGATAATCCTTAAATAAATACATCATCCAATACATAATTAAAATATTCAGATAAAGCATGCTTTTAACTTGTTTTTATTAGCTGACAGCAGTTAATGTATTAGTGATGATGGGTAAAATATTCTCTCATGGCTTAGTATGTGCCTCTTCATGTCTAGTGTGATCTTGCTTCTTTGATGAGAGAGCATCTTTGAAGATGAGCAGATATCATTAAGTGTTCTTAATTAATTTTATAATTTTCAAATTTGTAAAATAAAAGGATATGAAAGGGCCTATTTATGATTTATGTATTAGGAATGTATTACAAATGTAAAAGAGGAATATCTCCTCCTTTTTCAATTTTCTAGTTAGCACTCGGAAAAGGGAAAATGCTATGCTAACTGCAGTGTGATATAGTAGAAAAAAGATCTGGTTTTCGAATTAGAAGACTTAGATTCTGACCATGAATTTCATTTCTGATGTTGACTATCTATATGACAGCGGGTAAATTACTTAATCTCTTTGAGTCTTTGTATCTCTGTCTATAAAATAGCACTAATAATGACCAGATAGTCATAGCTTACAGGCCTGCTGAGTTAAGAAGATTTAAAATAGAGTCATATGTTTAAAGGCTCACTAGATAATTTTATTAATAGCAGCAGCAGGAGTAACAGCAGCAGTAACAAGAGTAGTAACAACAGCAGTCATCTGACTTAATATAATAACAGTATAACTACTGTAAGACTTCAAGCAATGTGCCCATCTGCAGAATGACAGAAAATACACATTACTGTATTTACCACAGTACAGTGATCCCTTTCAGAGTAGATGAATATGGATGCTACATTTTATCCTTCTGGGGACCATATGTTATGTAGCAATCACATGGAAGAAGACTTATTTTTAAGAAACAAACATGACTACCCTCTTGCTCACATGCTAAGTAAAACTTGTCCTCCAGAGAATGTGCCCACTGTCTGGGTTAAAAATCACTGTTAGAGTTAATATACTGCTACTGATGGAGAAGGTTGTATCTCCAACTGAAAGGCACTATTCTAGATGTTGCTTAAAGGGTTCTGTGTTGTAGAAGGGACTAATGAGCTTTACGTAGGATGTATGATCACCACAGGACTTCCATTCTTTCATTTATTTATTTATTTATTCATTGATTATCTAAAATTCAAATATATGTATTTAGTGCTTTTCTTTTTCTTTTTTTTTAAATTTTTTTTTTTTTGTAGGTTTTGGGGTACATGTGAAGAACATGCAAGATTGTTGCATAGGTACACACATGGCAGTGTGATTTGCTGCCTTCCTCCCCATCACCTATATCTGGCATTTCTCCCCTTACTATCTCTCCCCAACTCCCCACCCCTTGCTGTCCCTCCCCTATTTCCCCCGCAACAGACCCCAGTGTGTGATGCTCCCCTCCCTGTGTCCATGTGTTCTCATTGTTCAACACCCACCTATGAGTGAGAACATGTGGTGTTTGATTTTCTGTTCTTGTGTCAGTTTGCTGAGAATGGTGGTTTCCAGGTTGATCCATATCCCTACAAAGGACACGAACTCATCCTTTTTTATGGCTGCATAGTATTGCTCTTCTTTACTAAATCTGGCTCCTCTAGAAGCAAGGAAAGAGAGATAAATACTGTTCTGCCAAACTTATCATAGTAGTCTTCACTTCTTTTAGGTCCTTGTAATGTGGCTAAAGCCTGTTACCAAGCACACCTGAAAGGAACTTCATCTATCATTACAGAGAATCATGTATGACACAAGTTCCTCCCTCCCGTTGCAATACTATGCAACACTCTCTTGGGTTAATCCTACTACTCTCACCATAGCACACCTTACCCAGTTAGGAGGAACGGGGACATTTACAAAATAACAGAAGGAGTAGGCTTGCAAACGGAGTTATCATCTATTTAGAAATGTATATTGAGTTATTCTCTCAGAACATACTCAGCAAATTTTACATTAGACATTACTACTACGTTGTTTTGATCCTAATTCTATTCCTATTGCCTGCTCTACATATGGCAAATACATGTTAAATGAATGAGTGGGTGAATAAATGATTGATTGAACAAGATGCCTCAAGCATATCAACTAAGGAAATGGAGAAAAGAGAACATTTTAAACCAAAGGTAACACAGATTATCACTAGGTAGGTCTGTTCAGGAGCAATGCAACTCACCTGTCATTTTAAGTCACTTAAGATATCTGTGGCCAAAAGAAAGGTATAGTTTCCTTTGGAGAGTTTACTCATTTGAAATAGATTCCATGACTATAAATGAATTTAATAATACATATAATATTTTACATGAAACATAATCTTAGTCTTGAATTTCAAACCATTTAGCACTAACACAAGGATTTATTTTTAAAAATCTCCCTTTTGAAGGTAAATTATTTAGCACTTGTCAAGAACTTGCTATATCCCACACACCAGATTAAACCATCCTGGTAGAACAGTCGTAAAAGTCTATATTAATCCTGCATACACGGATCCTCATAGCTGTGACTACTCTCACCGTAAAAAGCTAATAACCCAAGTGTCCAGGTTGTTATCCAGCTCATCCTTTTTCACTCTTATCTTTTAGAATTTCCTCTCGCTAGAAAAATCCACTATGCCTGGGAGCAATATATGATCAAGACTTCTCATTATTAAAAATCCACTACTGCTTGATTGGTCTAAGTGCCACACTAACAAATTTTATTCTTCACTCTTGTTTCTACAACCAAACTTTTCATAAACATACAAAGCTTTGTCATCACCATTATTTCTTCCTAAACTACCTCTATTCTTAAATTTATTGTTCTATAAATCTAAAGGTTGTAGTCTTGTCTTGATTCATGAATTGTCTACCTGAATGATTGCCATCATTACTAGTAGAATATATCAACAAATTTTTCCTGTGATTCACAACATGATATATTACAATATATTAGGCAGCTGTATTGTCATCAAATACCATATTTATCTTGAAAAATGATAGCACTACAACGTAATGGTAATTACGTAGCTCCGTAGATAAAAATCAAAGCATGCTTAGTAAAACCTGCCTCTACATAAAAGGGAAGAACATGTGCAAATAATATCTGAAAGAATTTGGAGTTCAAATTCCTAAAACAACTACATTTAAGTATGCTTAAAAAAATTACTTAAAAAATACTTCAAAGCAAAGATATCAAAGATTGTCACTAGTTTTGTTCAGTAGCAATATAACTCATCAAAGTAACTGGCATATACTTTATATATATCTAGAATAAGAACTATATTGCATATATATTTGAGTTGAAAAACTGATACAGCTCTGCATACAATTGTGAAGCAGGCAGTGAGATGTTGTACTCACTATGAGAATGTCAATGGCTTTCATTGACATTCTATTGTCACCCTACTGAAAATAACTTTACACTTTCTAGCAGTGGTGCTATGAGCATTATTAAAGGTGGCAGTCAGGTCATTTGAAGAAACAACATAAAATTTTTTCCAGTTCAAATGTAAAAAAAACGTTTCCTATTCAAATGTATGACTTACTTACTCTAAGAATCCATTTGTTAGCAGCCAACTCACATTTTTTCGGACATTTTAAAATTTAATTATTCCAAAATGTAACCCATGAGTATGGACTGTGTTTTGTTTCTTCCTTCTCTTTAGCTGTTGTTACAGCTAAAGAGTACTGGGCAGAGTAGGCATTTAATTATTTTTTGAATTGATAACGCCGAGGCTATTTTCTAAGTTTAATCACAGGTTGTGAGAGAACTGGTGAATCTCAATCATGTCTTATATTAGTTTGCTAGAGTTGCTATAACAAAGTGACACAAACCGCATGGCCTAAACCACAGAAATTTACTGCTCACAGTTCTGGAGGTTAGAAGCCTAAAATCAAGGTTATCAGCAGGGTTGGTTCTTTCTGGGGGCTATAAACAAAAGTTTTATTCCAAGACTCTCCCCTTGGCTTTTAGATGACCATCTTCCTCCTATGTCTCTTCACATCATCTTCTCTGTATGCATGTGTGTCTCTGTGTCTACATTTCTCCCTTTGTATGAGGACATCAGCCATGTTGGATTAGGTTCAACCCTAATGACCTCATTTTAACTTAATTACCTATGTAAAGACCCTATCTCCAAACAAAGTCATGTTCTGAGCTACAGGGGGTTAGGATTTCAACATATGAATTTGGTAGTGGGAACACAACTCAACTCAACTCATAACGGTTTGATCTGTGACTCCCCTAAAAGTCATGTCTTTCTTATACGCAAAATATATTCACTTGTATAATCAAACACCTTAAAGCATTGCAGCATCATCTCTAAGTCTAAAGATTCCTCCAAATGCCATCTAACTCAGTTATGGGTAAGACTCAAGGTATGATTCATCCTGGGGCAAAATTTCTCTTCATCGCTAAGCCTGTGGCACCAGACAAGATATTGTGCTTTTAAAATACAATGGTAGGACAGGCATAGGAAAGACATTCCCATTCCAAAATAAAGAAATCATCTAGTAAGAAGAGGTTGCAGTTCCCAAGCAAAACTGAAAAATTTCAGGACAAATTCCATTAGATGCTAAGGCTTAAAAAATATCCTTTTTTGGCCTGATGCTCGCCTCTCTAGGCCTTCTGTGGTGGCAGCCTGAACAACAGCTTGGAGGATGAGCTCATTCTAGAACCTAAGAGGTGGCTCTGCCCTCCAGAGTATCCAGGAGGAGATTCTCTGCCCCTTGGGACTATGCACTCTGGGCTTATGGTGACAGTAAGTGTCCTCCTGGTCTCTGCATCTGTGGCACTGCCCACAAAGTCCTGTGTTCTTTATCACATCCTATTCCTGCCCCTTTCAATCCAGGTTGACAGTAATTTTGCTGGTATACAGTTCTCAAAATCCTTGTTCTTGTCATGGATGTCAGGAAAGAATTCATGCAAGTCAAAGCCATCAGAGAGAGAGAGAGAGAGAGTCCTTCACAGATCTTTCATAGATAAATGCATCTTCAGTCTTGTCTTCTCCTAGGATAGTTTATTGGATGCATGAATCACCTATCTAATCTGTTTAGTGAACAACTGTTCAGCCACACATTTGCTCCTATTTCCAGAACGTACTTCTTCAATAGGCTGAGGGTCTTCCCAAGCATCAAGTTCTGTCTTTGCTTAACAGTTTCTTCTTTGGTTCACCTTTCCCTCTTGTATTTTACTGTAATCAGCAAGGAGAACCAGGCTGTGCCTTCAACCCTGCTGACATATTGCCTCAATTAAATATTCAAGTTCATCATCACTTTAAAGTTCTGCTTCCCGCGAACCACTAGAAAACAACTGGGCCAGGTTCTCTGCAGTCTTCTTTTTAATGAAGACTTTCCAATTTGTATTTACTGTATTTCAACATTATATTTTTCTCTGAGGCTCTCTGAGGTCAGTGGACTCCTCTCCTATAACACTCTAAAGGAAACAAGTCATAAAAGAAACTCTCAGATGGCTTCACAGTCTGAGAAGAGAAAGACAGTTTTCAAATCTACACATAGATCCTCCCTGGAGGTGAGAGGGAGAATGTCCTATTGCTTGGTAAGCCAGCCAGACTGTCTTAAGGCAGGAGGAAATAAACAGGGGTGATGTTCAGCTCAGTTCAGTTCAGCTCTGTTAGATCAGGGTGAGCCACAGATATAATCTCTGATTTTCCTAAAATAGCCCCTACTTTGACCATAGAGTTCACAGTCAAAATAATTAAATGAGTTTTTTTTTAAGAGTCCACAGTGGATGTGTATTTCTCTGGAGAGCTGCATGAATGTAGATGTGCATTTCTACTGAGAGCAGATGTAACGGCCTGGCTTTCTTTGAATTCTCCAGTTCTCTGTGCAGCAGGCCTCTTAGTAAGATACCCATGTGATATGGTTTCGATGTGTCCTCACCCAAATCTCATCTTGAATTTTAGTTCCCATAATCCTCACGTATTGTGAAATAGACCCAGTTTGAGGTAATTGAATCATGGGGGTGGTTACCCTCATGCTGTTCTCATGATACTGATTGAGTTCTTACAAGATCTGTTGTTTTATTAGGGACTTTCTCCCCCTCTTTACTCGGTACTTCTGTCTCCTGTCCCCACATGAAGAAAGATGTTTGCTTCCCCTTCCATCATGATTGTAAGGTTCCTGAGGCCACCCAGCCATGCAGATCTGTGAGTCAATTAAACCACTTTCCTTTATAAGTTATCCAGTCCTGAATATGTCTTTATTAGCAGCCTGAGAATAGAATAATATACCATAACAAGCTTCTCAGTGTATCCTTTTAATTTTTCCTCAGTAGAGCACTGTATTAGTCAGTTGAGGCTGCCATAACAAAATAATGCAGGATTGGGTGGCTCGGACAACGTAAATTTATTTTCTTACAATTCTGAAGCCTGGAGGTTCAAACTCAGGATTTCAGCATGAACAGTTTGTAAAGGATATTCCCTTGAGTGGCAGAAGGCCACCATCTCACTGTGTGTTCACAGGACCTCTTCTTTGTGCTTTTATGGAGAGAGTGAGCAAGCTCTTACGTGTATTTTTTTCATGAGGGTAGTGGTCCCATCATGAAGACCATTCTTATGATCTCATCTAACCCTAGTTACTTCCCAAAAGCCTCATCTCCATATATCACACTGGCGGTAAAGGCTTCGACATATAAATTTGGGGGAGGGAAAATTCAGCCCATGGCAAGTGCTAGCATCCCTTGATTTTTTGAAATTGCTGTTTGATGAGCAGTGAGGTTCTTGAGGATACCTGAGAACTGATTAGCACACCTGGTCTTTATCCATGTGGTCAAATAATTAGATGACATTTTTATCTCCATTAATCACACATGAACTGGTTAAGCATTATTTTCTCTAGCAATTGGTTTAAACATGAATTTGGTGTACTAAAATAGCTTTGCATCTGGTCTTCAGCACAAATAATATATATTTTTGCATATTAATAACTTGTTTTTCTAGCATATTGGGAAAACAGAGCACTGGAGTAAATACTAAGCTAGGAGATGGAGATGTTGAGGGTATAAGTGGTGATCCCTATAGGCTAAGTGTGTGTTTCTTGCCCACCATCAGAGTGTAATATTACAACATATTTTCTAAGCTCTAAGCCCTCTAATGCATTCTAAGAGCCAAAGAAGAAAAATCTGTTTGGAAAATAAGATATAAAATATGGTAATATTTATACTAACTGCATTAATCTTGAAATAAACATACTGTATGTTACATTTGACTACAAATATATGAGCTATGAATTATTCTCAATCCAGAAAATAGAAATAAAATATATGAGACTCACCACTTTTTTTCATAACTTATATCACTGCATAGTTTCTCTTCCAAACTTTTTTCTTTTGTTTTGTTTTTATATTTTTATTCTGTATATAGGTATGAGATAGTAGAAATTTACATTTAGAAGGAATTAATTGATCTGGAGTTTTATATAGATTCTCTTTTGTTCTTCCTCATAGTTTCTGTAAATGAATTAAATATTAGTTCTTAGCATATAAAATACTTTCTTCTTGAATAAGCTCTATTTGGTGGGAATCTGTTTTGAAGTTATTACTTTATAAAATAGCAGACTAAACTGCAAGTATTTCACCCCTCTGCTTTCATTCAGTGAATATTTTCTAACAAGACAATATATGGCAGATATTTTAAGAGCTAATGGTAATGTGAGATGTATAAAGATCTTGGCTTCAGCATCTATCCTATAGGTACAATGTAAAACAAAAGGTCTATAGGAGACAACATCTATCCCAAATGCCTTGTCCTGGAATGGAATAAGGAAATAATTTTAATCCATTGCATAGTCAGAAAAAGGTGTAAGGTATAAGTCATCCTTGGAGAGGTAATACAGTGCCTTATCAATTCACACAGCTTTTACAAAGGCCTCGTACCTGCTGGTCCTTCTGCCTTGAGTGCTCTGTCCTAGTGTCTGTCTTCTTTTGGTCATTCAGACTCAGCTAAAGTACCACTCCTTGAGAGAGAGCTCTCGTCTATGCATTTCTAGAAGCCAATAATATTTGTTGTAGCATTCTTTAAGTAACCACAAAGGAAAAAAGGGAGAAGGAAATAGAAAAAAAAAAAGCCTCTAAACATCTAGCAAAGAGTTTATGTCAAATATTATGGCACAGCCATATGATAGTATATTATGAAATTAATTATTAACATGGTATTCTAGAAAAATATTTCAAACCTGCATGAACAAACATGATAAAAGGTAAACAAATATACATCTACAGTAGAATATGCGTATTCAGTAGACTCTCCAGAAAAACAAAATTTGGTGTTATATCTATCTATTTAGATATAGACATATTTACAAGCAAAAAGAAAACATTGAAAGGACACATCAAAACAGCCATTGTTTCTATAGGTGTCTATATTTTCCAAATCATCAATATGGACATGTAATACATTCTTGATTGGAAAAACAATAAAGGATACCAGAAAAATATCAGTATTAGGGCTTTCTGGCTGCTAAAGTATCATGTACTTCAGCTCTGACAATACTTCTTCTTCTTTTTTTTTAAATCATTGCTTTTCAGTTAGCCGTTCTGTTGTCACAGAGATGCCCTTCAGTTGCTGTGGCAACAAATGAATAATAATCCACACTTGTGTAACACTTCACAGCTCACACATTCCTTTCTCATGCAGCACCTCATTTACGATCAACAAAAACTCAGGAAAGGTTCTGAGGGAAGCAGATCTAGTATCCTCCTCAGTTAACAGATGAGATATTAGAAACCCAAGAGGTTGACAAAGTTGCCTATGGTTACACTGTTAATAACTTAAAGAGTCAATGGAAAATCTAAGCTCTCCAGGATTCCTAATGCATTTTAAAATGGGTTTCATTTATTTGTCTATGCATCCATCTTTCTAATAATTTATATATTCATATAATGCAAATAAAAATCATTTATACAGCACAGGATATAACGAAGTAAATTTGGTCAGGTTTCATCAGAGGTGAAGGGCAAGGTCTTCTGGCCACTGTCCCGTCCTCAAGTGGTCAAAATTATTACTCATCTGACAGACTCACAGAGAGTGGTAGCTTCAACAGTTTCACACTCCAACAGTACTCTTCTAAACTGATTCTAAAAGTGTCTGTCTATGTATCTGTCCTTATGTGTATATGTGTGTGTCTTTATGCTCTGAATGCCTGAGAAATGTGAAGCCCCACTATGAGCTAGAACAATTGTCTCACATATATATGATCCACAGAAATAAGACCACTGGACATATGAAACAATCCAGAATATTACTGTCCAATATAGGAACCATTATCCACATGCCCCTGTTTAAATCTAAGTTAATTTAAAATAAATGCAATTAGAAATCACTTTCTCTGTCACACTAGGCATATTTTGAGTACTCAATAGCAAAAATATCTTAGTGCATATCATACTCAATATTTCACATGAAGAGTATTTTGTCACTGCAGGAAGTTCTAGTGAGCGATGCTAAATTCTAGTTACTAAAGCTAAAGTGTTAGGTTTAGACGTAACTGGTTTAATCCCAGATCCTAGTGACTCCCTGAATCCTCCAGAATCTTCATCTGTAAAGAAGGGGTTGGTGATATAATTCACAGGGTTGTTGTAGAAATTAATGGATATACAAGGAATGAATGTTATAAAGTTAAATCTGATGAATGTGCAAATAGGAATTAATTTTATTATATTCCCATCATGCCACTCAACTATACTATGCTGGGTTTCCCTCCCTTATCCCAAAGTCATAAATTGGGCTGACATCTTCACTCTCATTATTTTGGTTACAAAAAAAAAAAAATAGAGATAAATGAAAATGTTATTTAATTTTAGGATTTCGAATTTTGCCCTGGGTTTTTATCTACACTTCAATTTCACATATAATTAATTATTATTCTTTTTCTGCAATTGAAGTGTAATCTTTCTTACTAATACACTTGGAGAGTAGGTGTGGCTTGGTCTTTCACTGTCAGGGTCAATGGAGGGGATTATTTTAAAAGAAAATGTGCACAAATCTGACATCCTGCTGTTACAATCATTTTTTTCTTAGCCCTTATACTTTCATTAGAGAGGGCCTCCAAGTCCAGGCTCTATTATAAGTTTTCATAGTCACTGCACAATTCCTTTCCTTCAGATTCTGTTTTCCGGTCATTGCAGTATGATCCTGGTGACTGCTTGCCTTCAAAGTTATGTAGGTGAGAAACAAACTATTCATCATTATGGTCACACGTGTCCCCAAACTCCAGAAGACATAAGTCAAGTTCTTCCAAGAACTTTCTTGTCATATTTGCCTTTGCCCATTGGCAGAAAGAGCACCCTAGTTGTGATAGCTCTGTGCATATTCAGCTAGAACCCACTAAATCTTCAGAAATGTATTTCTCAGAATCCTCTTCTCCTGCCTGGAGGTAACTTAGAATGACATTTTCTCTTCCTCCAAGACTGGATGTGTAAGGGAAACACCAAAATCTGTTCTCCCTCCCTGATTTTCTATCTAAAATTTCAGATTTCTAAATGTCTCTTTAAAGGTTGGCAGTGAGTAATGGGCTGATAATGTCTGAACAGTTTTGCTATCTTGGAAAGCCTAGATGTGGCTCTGACTGCTCTATTACCCTTTGTCTGCAGCTAACAGCCCTTAGCAAAAATTCAGAGACAAATGGAATGACTCTGCTCCAGACCTGGTGAGAGGCTTTCTAAACAAACAATGGAACATAGTTTACAGTGTGACTATATAGTGTGTTTATATACTATAAACACAGTAGCTATTATTACCTCCACAATTGTCAGAAACAGTTTTGTTAGTAGCCTCATTGGTAAATAAATCTCTGGTCTAAGATGTATAAAAAAAATTACTGTGATATGACACGTACACAGATAGATATACTTCCAAAAATGTGTGGTTGAATGTTCAAAAACGGCAACTCTACCATTTTTCTAGGTTTTTTCTTGAGTGCTTAGAACTGATTAAACTTTAAAAAATGTGGGGGTCTGGAATATAGCATTAAATATCATTGACCTTCCAATGATCTGACTAGAAAGCTTGCTGAAATTGTTCGGTGAAGAGAGCCCCCGGTTCCCTCGCAAAGTGACCTCACACAAATCTCTTATCTTCCCTAAACCCCTGAGAAAATGACTGACTTGGATAAGATCTGCTTTCTGACAAACTCATTCAAAGTATCAAGTGTAACACATATGTAATTTGCTCAAATGTAAGGAGCTCTTGGCAAAAGAAGAAAAAATGATCATAGAAAAATAACTGGTTTCATTTATTTGAAGTCTAATATTTCAGCCAGCATCTATGTAAAGGCAATCAGTTTTGCTCAACTATGATAGATGGTTATTTAATAATTCCACATCAAATAAGACTTATCTTCTTTGTCATGTAAATGGAAAGCTCCCATTAACATTTATGTAATTATTAACAACAGACATATCTAGGTGAGAAATATTGCCATAGACCATATTCTCACAGAGGATAGTTGTATCTTTGATCTTGCTAACCTACAGGGCTATTTCTTCAGGATTCCAATTTTTGAGCAGCTACATTACTAATGTGTTTTTACTTTTCTAAAATATGTGATCCAGAGTAACCATTATTTCCAGACTTCTTAAAATATGCAATAGCATTCAAGGAAAATACAGACCAGAAGCCGCCTAAGTACTGAATGACTTATTTGGGTGGCAGCAGAAGCATCTCCAGAGAAAAACCATTATTAATAATCGTAATTAATTTTGGTGTGGCAATATCCACAAAGATATGCAACACTGAGCTCAGTAATTTCTTTCCAGATAATTCTTTCTGACAAATAATTCATTTGGTTTTCTAAGCTATGCTAATGAGTTAAATAAAGTGCCCTAGATAGATTTCTCAACCTGTATAGAAAATTAAAAATGGCTGCCCCTAACTAATCCCTGTGTTTATATTCACAAACTTTTAATCACTTCTCAGTTCTCCTATAATATTTAGTTCTTATTTATTAAGGATTATGGTGGTCTTTTTTTAATGTCTTAACTGATCTAAAGAACTGTGTGAAACAACTAGCTTCTAATTTATTGCAATGTCCATTTAGTAACAATCTGCTTCAGTTTTATCCCCCTGTTTGCATTTGAAAACAACACGATGAGTGATGTATTGGAAATATGCCTAATGCATTGACAAGCACCAAAGAAGCACCTCATGTTCTTTCTGCAGAGGAGAGGGCATTTTCTGCTGCATTATGAGGGATAAATTTCATGGAGAGAGCATTATGTTAGGAATCAGTAAATTTATGTTTCAGTTTAATACACTCCACCAACTGAACACACAGCTTTGGGTAAATTTAATGTGATCTCAAAATGCAGGGTGGCTTCCACAAAATGCAAATAACTCTCCCTGCCTCAACTACTTGAAAACTTCTATCATGATGGAAGGTGTTTATAGATGTATAACATTATGAAAGCATTTCAAAAATATTGTTATTTTTATAATATACAACATAGAAAGGCATCATAGTTTAAAAATTAAGTATTTATCTCATAGTCATAATACTAAGTTAGCAGCAGGTCCTTCTGTTATTTGACAGTGCTGGGCAGAATAAGCAAAGATTAATGTTTCATAATGAATGAGCTCTGGCAATTTTGATGATTTAGTAACTTTATCAATTGACACGAGTATCTATTTATATGTGCTGCAGAGGTTACAAGATGCTGGCTAAATAATTCCCTATTTGGTTTTCTTTAATATTAGACATTAGCTTTTCTTTTATTCAAGAAAATCATTATGTGAGTGTTACAATTTGAGAAATTCAAACAATATGCCAAGTTCATAACATCATTCTTCCATCTTGATGTGTGTTAATTGTTCTTACGTAGATTATCTTTTCTCTTTGTTGCCCTGATTGTCATTCTTTCTCCTTTGATATTATTTTCAGTGACTTACTAAACTGTTTAAGCAAACTAACTAAAGGCCGTCACGATCTTGAAATTCAGTTTGTTCATTGAATGAAGGATCCAGGAAGTGATTTATTCTTCATTAACTCCTATGTAATAGATTTAAATGCCTGACTTCGCTTGTGAAAATTACTGACATCCTTTATGCCAAAGCACCCTTCACAGTTCCTAGCAGATAGCTGTCACTCAGTTTGGAAGGAGCTCTTTCCTTCTGAGGTACTTGATCTTTAGTAGGTTTATTTCTGCTTATTAAATTTTGAAATAGCTCTTTCTTTTGAATTATTTTCATAGCATTCCAGTTTCTTAAGGATTGCAAAATCAAATTATCTTCAACACCATCTACTTTCCTGAAAATCTGTGTCTATTTCAACATAAAAGTCAAGCATATGACTATGCATATATGTTATTCAGTCTGAACGTGTATTCTCTAGAAATCTACATTTCTCTTTCCTTTGATGACTCCTAAATCATCTCTGAAATTTCAACTTTCATGTTCTAGTGTCACGTTCTTATTTCATTTGTGAATATAAACATTATTTCTCAGCAGACCAAGCACTTTCAATGTTTTATATGAAAGTTTATTCACTCTTTAAGAGAATTATAATTGACAGTCAATGTGTACTTAAATTTCTCTCTGCTCTCATTGTATTGGGTGTTTAAATTGACCTTGCAGAGATATATCCGGAAGGATAATTCTCAATAAATCCTCCACTTCACTAGTCAAAATAATTTTCTGGTTAGGCATTGATGTTTCTAATGGACTTCATTTTTTTTTCCAAGAATGAGTGATTATACTCATTTGGTCATGGATTTCACAGTTTGTTACAATGGGACAGTTTGTAAATAAGTAAATAAGATATCATGTACATCGCAAGTGTCAGATGAAGTCAAGCAGTGGAATTGCAATTAATATAAAGAGATTCAGTAATGGAGAAATGCCAAACAATATCAGAAAGAAACCAAATGAAATAAATTCATTTCCACTATACAAATGAACCCAGATCCAATAATTGTCCACCTGTCAAAAAAAAAATAGTGAATTAACTATCAAAACATGTTGTCTAGGATTTTACTCATTCTGTATTTGTACCCAATATAGATTTTAAAACCATAAAGAGCCATAATTAAATTCAAATTTGTGATTAGCGTCTCTGTGCCAGGAGAGCTACTTTCTTAACTTTACCTTTTCTGAGGTCAAAGATCTGCTTAATCTTTATGACCAATTTTATGCTATCTGGTACCATATCTTGAGTTGTTTCTAGGTCAGGGAACCAAACTTTTTTTCTGCATGCATTTATGATTCACCAGAGATTAATTCTGCCACATTAGTAGCAATTCTTGATGCCCACATCTATCCCTTCCTTTCAGAAGCTGTATATGAACTGATTTTAATACTGCACTATACTAGCATAAAACATGCACAAAATTGCCCAGCTTGTATGAGAAAAACTTGCATTTATAATAAGAACTTTGCAATTTGATATATTTATTTGTGGCAAATACATGGTAGTGATGGATACAAATTATACTTACATATTTAATTTTTTAAAATAGTATTTGGGGATCAATGCAAAATCTTCATCGACCAGAATCAGAAAAGAAATACAAAGCATTGTGTGGAACCCAAGAACATATTTGATGGACTCTATATCCATAAGCACGAAGAAAGTGGAAACTAAAACTTTCCCCAATTGAAAAGAAAGCCTGGAAAGGTCTGTTGCTGGAAACCAGAGGCTGGAGTAGGATTGATGAGAGGCTACTTAAGAAACTACTTTCTTTTTTTTATAAACAATAAATTTATTTCTCATAGTTCTTCAATCCTAGAAATCCAATATCAAGGTCCTGGAAGATTCAACATCTTATGAGGGTCTATCTAGTCATAGCTGGAGCCTTCTATTATAGTTGTGTCCTCACAAGGTGAGAGAGAACAAGGAATCGCTCTCTATTGGATTTCCTTTATAAGGCATTAATTCCATGCAGGACCCTCATGACCTAATCACTTCCCACAGGCTCCACCTTATTTTTTTTTTTTTTTTTTTTTTTTTTTTTTTTTTTTTTTAGAGAGAGAGAGAATGGGGAGGAGGAAAAAGGAAGAGAAAGAAAGAGAGAGAATGGGGAGGAGGAAAAAGGAAAAGAAAGAGGGAGAGAGAATGGGAGTATTGCTTTCTTGCCCAGGCTAGAATGCAATTTAGTAATGGGTATTGAAAACCTCTTGTATACTGATAATTATACTTAATGATGTAGTCAGGAAGGAATAAGGGAAGAAGATAACAAACAAACAGCCAACCAATATTTCATTTAAACCTATGAAATGCTATGCGATTACTGAGGAGTGATTTACTTCCAATTATATAGTCACTTTTGGAATAGGTGTGAGGTGGTAATGTATGTTTTGTGTATTTGAAGTGGAGAGTTCTATAAATGTTTATTAAATTTACTTGTTCCAGGTCTGAGTTCAAATCCTGAATATCCTTGTTAATTTTCTATCTCGTTGATCTATAGAATCTTTAGCTATTCTTGTTACATTGATCCTTTTACCATTATGCAATGTCCTTCTTTGCCTCTTTTGATCTTTGTTGCTTTAAAGTCTACTTTATCAGAGGCGAGAATTGCATCTCCTGCTTTTCGTTTATTTGTTTATTTTTACTCTCTGGTTGGTAAAAAAAAAAAAAAAAAAAAAAGAAACTACTTTCATCCCTTGATTGTTGACTATAGGTACAAAGCTGAAGTTGTACATAGCAAGAAAAATTTAGACATATCTATCCACTGTGTTGGTGTCCTTGATACCAATTTTGAGCAGGACCTCTGACTCAACATTACGTATCTTGTAAAACCAAGAGATCGCTGTTGTAACCAGTGTTCAAGGTGAGGCCTCAGTCTGCCTCCTGGTATTCATGTCCTTGTTTACTGTCCTCATAGATTGATTTCGGGCTGCCTGCTATCACCAATGAGGTGCTGTGGAAATGCGAGCTAGGTCATACAAAATACATGACTTCCATCTTACTCTCTTTTGCATCACTCACCCTGGGGAAGCCAGTTGCCACGTTAGAGGATTCTTAAGAAGTCCTATGGAGATGTCAATTTGCTGATGAAAGAAAATCTTCTACCAATAGCCATATGAGTGAGCTGTCCTTGAAAAGAAACCTACAGTCAAGGCTTCAGGTGAATATAAATATGACTGATACTTTGATTACAAGTTCGTAGAAAACCATAAATGAGAGCCACCTAGTTAAGCTACTCCAGAATTTATGACCCACAGACACTGTGAAGTAATAAATGTTTCCTATTTTAAATCTCTATTTGAATAAGGTATTAGTTCATTTTCACACTGCTCATAAAGACATACCTGAGTCTAGGCAATTTACAAAAGAAACAGGTTTATTGGACTTACAGTCCCACATGGCTGGGGAGGGCTCACAATCATGGTGGAAGGTAAAAGCCACTTCTCACATGGTGGTGGCACAAGAGAGGATGAGAGCCAAGTGAAATGGGTTTCCCTTTATCAAACCATCAGTTCTCATGAGACTTATTCACTCTCGTGAGAACAGTATGGGGAAATTGCCCCCATGATTCAATTATCTCCCACTGGTTGCCTCACACAGCATATGTGAATTATGGGAGCTACAATTCAAGATGAGATTTGGGTAGGGACACAGAGCCAAGCCATATCAAATAATTTCATTAAAATTATCATTAGAAAACAGACACCAAAATTAATTACTAAGTTAAGAATGCAGTTTTGTGAAACCCATTTTTTAGAACATGCTGACAAGGATTTTGAGATAAGTATGTTTAGGTTTCTCAAAAAGATAAGTAAGGGGAAAACATCCATATAAAGAAAAATTCATTATTAAACAAAAGCAAATGCAAAAGAAAAACAGCTAGACAAGAAAAAGAACTAGACACCTTAAAATGTTAAAGATAGTCATTTATTTAATCTTTTAATTCAACATAAATGATAGACCACACCTGTATTTAAGAATTAGAAAATACATTCATTTAATAACAGATAGCAGTTGTCCACATTATGTTTCATGTGACTTGCTTTGAACAAATAGAAATGGCAAAAGGAATGGAAAATACAAGATTATGGGTTATATTATATGATATTGTGATTATACTGTAATTATATTGTGTTGGATTGTAGCACCTGTCTGGCTGACGTCTCTCTCTGTCTCTTTCTCTCTCTCTCTCTTTCTCACTCTCTCTGTCTCTCTCTCTTTCTCTCTCCCCCTCCCCACCCTACTGGCTTCAAGAAAGTGGAACCTACACTAGGAAACCAAATGTCACAAGAAAATGCAGGTGGCTTCCAGGAGATGAGGCTGGCATTTGACTAACAGTCAGGATAAAACTGGAATCTTTAATCCTACAGCTGTAAGAAACTAACTACCTGAACAAATGTAAAAAAAGATCTTTCCCTAGTTATTCCCCAGATGGAAGTGCAAAATCTGGACCTCAAAAAGCTGTGAGATAATAAATGTGTGTTGCTTTACTGTCGGTACACATGTCACACTCAGCATTGATATTTAACTCTAGAGACACTGGGATTAGTGAGGGTCCTCTCTGAGACCCAGTTGTATTTATTCTCTGCATTTAATGGAGTAAGCTTTCATGTTTTTCAGACTTTGGGCCCATTTATAGACTTCATTCCTGGTTTTCAGAGATTTCTACAACCAAGACCTCAGTTCCTTTTCAGAGAATATTGCTGCTTATATACTATGCATCTTCAGGGATTTACTTTCCACTAGTGACCCTGTTCAACTTGATTCAATAAGGGCAAGAATATTTTCTTCAAGCTGCATTCAAACTCACCTTTTTTTCTCTGCAGCTGTAAGAACTCCCAGCTCCTTGGAGACTTTTAAGAACAAATTGAAAATGCTCTTATTTGTCTAGGCTTAGCTGTCGGCTAATATGCTAAGAGTGTATTTTATATTGTATTTTCATCATAGCCCTTTGAAATGCTTTGCATAAAAGACCCTTTATAACTGCCTCTGCCCTTCCTCTCTTGCCTATAGAAGTGAGTTCTGCGCTAGGGAGAAGGACTATTTATTTCACCTCCTCCTGCTTGCACCCTCATCCCCATTTACTACTTTTCCATTTTTGGTGAAAGGCACTTGATTGAAGGAAACTTGCCAGCAGCAATCTCTTTTAACTCCTTCATGGCTGCGTCCTGCCAGCTCTCTGGGCTTTAGAAAGAGCTAGCCAAGATGAATACCCTTCTTGGTTATAAAGGTGCCATATGACTGTATAGTCTTTGGACACACAATTTTATCATTTGCCTATGACAGATATAAAAAGCCAGCATCATATTCAAAGAGAGGTGCTTCTTTCTTTAGGACAAACAAAATCGAGTCTAGAACATTATGGAAATTGTTCATTCAATTATTGTGATGCTCATATAGAAAGTATTACATGGTAAAGAAATAAATGAGTTGAAAAAATTTATTAGGTGTCTATATGGTTTTAGACTTTGTATATTTGATACATCATTTGATCATCAAAGCAAACTAAAATTGATATTGTTGTGTTTACTTTACAGATGAGAAAACAAAGCCCGAGTTTGGTCAGTTGTCTCCAAATAATTGTAATCAGTAAATCCAAGATCTGTAAACCTTCCTTTTCACTCCAAACCTATGGTTTTTCCACTACTGTGTTACTTCCCATAATTAAGAAACAATAACGTTTCTTATGGAGTTCACTGTCTAATACAGGGAGAGTAGAAAGTAAGTACAGAGTGAGAACTTGGCAGTTAAACTTTCTAAGTTCAAATTCTGGTTCCAACACTAGCTGTTTTATCTTTGGTCAAATAAATTATCTGTTATTTGCCTCATCTATTGCTGTATAACAAATTGCCACAAGCTTAAGAGCTTAAAATAACACATTTCTTAAAACAACTCATGATTTCTGCGGATTAGAACTCTGTGCATGGCTTAGCTGGCTCCTCTACCTTATGTCTCCCAAGTTGCAATCAAAGTGGGCTGATTTGCAGTCTCATCTGAGAAATGACCAGAGAAAGAACTGCATCTACACTTGTTCAGAGAGTTAGCAGAATTTAGTTTCCTGCAGCTGTTGGACGAAAGGTCTCTTTTATTCTGATGTCTACCTAGAGAACACTCTCACATCCTAGAAGCCACCTTTAGTTCTTTTACACAGGAAGCTTTCCAGTGTGGCTTCAACCCACACGTTGAAGGCAGCAAGAGATAGAGAGGCACTGGGACTCTAGGAAGAAAGATGCTACAATCTAATGCAATATAATCACGTACCCCTAATCTTGTACATCCCATTCTTTTTGCCACTTCCGTTGCTTCAAAGCAAGTCACACCCAGCTACACCCAAGAAGAGGGGATCACATGAACTCCATGAGGCAGAGGTCATGGGACTACCTTAAGAGTCTGTTGGCCACATAAGTAAAGAGGGTTATCAGTAATTCATTATGTTGTTGTAACATTATTGTGATATTAACAGACCCAAAGTAAGTGCTCAATAAATATGACATACCTATTAGGGCTACGGTGTTTTTTTAAACAAAAAGTATATAAAAAATAGAAGCACTATAAGAAATAAACAAAAGTTCACCTCTTCATTGCAATAAAGAAACAAAAAAATCTTGCCTTCACAATTACTTCCTCCTAAAGCAACTGACTTATTTCTTCACTACCAACCTTGAAAGAATAACCACTATTCATTGACATTACTTGCTCATATTTCACTCAAGAAGTTTCAACCTCATTTCTTCCCACTGACAAAGGTGCCAATAAAATCATAAATGCCAAATTCAAGAGTCTTTATTCTTCCCTATTACATAGGATAACATTAAAAATATCTCAACACTGTTTACCAATCACTGTATTTTTCATTGCAGTATTTTCTTTTATTTTTTACTTCTTATGACTCTTGGACTTCTATTATTTGTCTGATTTTGTCCTTTCATGTTCGAATTTATGTTTAATATGAACAAAAAGCTTTTTGAAATATATATATATATATACCACTGTGTTAGAGTTAGAACAAAGCCTGACTATGGCAATCATCTAATAATTGATTACTGAATGAATTAATAAATGAATGAAAGAAAAATAGTTACCCCCCAAAACTATTAGTAAACCCAGTGGGGAGGTGAGGGTACCACCTACTGTCATCATTCCTCATGGCCATTCATTCATTCACATGTATTGTGACCTCCTCCTTATCACAGCAAGATGGAATTAAAGAATAGTTTAAATTATCATGTTTTTTAGTAATCTTTAGTATTTTGAACAGATTATATCTTCATTCATATCGGAAAGAGTTTCAAAAGTATAAAAGAGTTTATAAAAGAGGTCTTCCTCCCATGAAGCAGTGACTAATATCAATTTCTCTGTTGCCATGTATATTCTTCCAGAGATAATTCACATACATATTTTTTTCAGCTTTCCCACATAATGGTAGCTGCTGTGCATACTACATTGTGCCTATGGGTTTCTCACTTAAAATATTATGGAGATTATTTTCTATCCATATATAGTGAATTCCCTTATTCAGCTTTAATAGCTGCATAACATTCTGTGGTAAATACATACCATAACTTAATTAGCCATCCTAAATAAATCTAATTTATTTACATTGTTCCAAAAATCAATTTACTTATTAAAAAAAAAAGGTGCTACAGGAACAAATTCTTATTTTTTAAATTAGAATAAACTTTGTGTTTTGAAATCTCTTTCTGTCAATCAAATGAGGTGGATAGGAGTCATTCATTTCCATTTAATCCATTCAGCTAAGATCATGTTTACTGAAGGGAGGAAAAAGAGGGAGAGACAGCATCTTGTTTAATGTTTGAATATTTCAGCTAGAAAAAGATAATACTATAATACAAAAATGTGTTGTTTCTAACATACTATCTCAAAACATTTATAATATGGTGTTTTCTGTCATTCAACTATTAGTATGAACCACATATGACATCACTTACTTTGAAAATTTTGTACAATAAAGACCTGGGAGCTAAATTACTGGCAAATCTACATATGTCACGAAAATTAGTTCTAGATATTACATTAGATTAAATTACTTCAAATTAACTGTCCTTGGTAGTGTAGAGAAGGCATTTTGTGATCAATAAATATAAATTTCCTCCCTCCCATTTCCCAAAGTTCTTTGCAGTTCCTTTTGGGTCATGTGACTAATTCTAGCCAAAGAGCCACAGAAATGTGAATTGAATCAGTAACTGTTACTTTAAGTCTGAAGCATTTAAGATTTGGTGTACCACTTCTATGCCATCTGTTCCTATCTTAAAGCCACTCCAGAGTCCTCATGTTCCATGTTACAATGGTATGAAAGTATGGGGCTTCCATCAGCCTTAGTCTCTGAGTGATTGCATGGAGAGATTCCACTGTTCAACCAAACTCCCAGCACCACCCCCAAAAAAGACCCTTTTTGATAGGCAGCATAAGCAAAGAATACACTATTTTCTTATTGTGAAAACATTAATACTCACTGGCTTATTTGTTCCTATAGCATAGCTTATCTTATCCTGACTAATATAAATATTCATGGGAAAATCTAATTTTGGAAGATATTTCTTCTTTTTTTCTGTAGCTTGAAAATCCCTGAAAAATTCAATCTGAATATACCAATTCAAAATACAGATATATCTATTGCCCGCAAGTAATTTTCACAGACCTGGCAGGATTTTTTTTCTTGCATCAATGCTTAAATTGAAGTGAAATCAGTAAAATTGTAAATGTAAAGGAGTCCTTATTGCTTGAATGTGGAATTGAAAATAAATATAGTAGGGAAGAGTTGAATGTACACATTTGAACCACATACAAAAATAGTACAGAGTCTAAAAAGTATATGGTAGTAGAAGAGAATGGGATAAAGCTAATTTTTGCATTCTCTGTTGACTGTACTCATGGATACCATGAGCCTAAAACAGCTTCATGTTCAATAACTTCTGTTAGGTTACTTCTTTATTATCAATAAAAAATAATAACCAGATTTTTCATTAAGGCAGAATTCCAGAATCATGAAAGTGTTCAATATTTTCAGTGCCCCAAGAGGTGGATGGGGATACTTCATAGACATTTTATATTTCTTTTAAGATTCCAGAAAATTTTAAGTACAAAGATAAGGGACAATTTTGGGGTATTATGATGGTAAATATTAGGTATTAAGTTGATTGGAATGAGGAATGCCTAGATAGCTGGTATAGTCTTGTTCCTGTGTATGTCTGGAAGGGTGATGCCAGAGGAGATTAACATTTGTGTCAGTGCACTGGGAGAGGAAGACCCACACTCACTGTGGATGGACACCATTCATTTGGCTGCCAGCATGGCTAGAACACATCAGGCAGAAGAAGGTGGGATAAGCTGGCTTGCTGACACTTCTGTCTTTCATTTTTCTCCCTTGCTAAATGCCTTCTTCTGTTCCTCCTGCCCTTGGACATCTGACTACAGGTTCTTTGGTCATTGGACTCTTGGCCTTACATCAGTGGTTTGCTGGGGGCTCTTGGGTCTTCTGCCACAGACTGAAGTCTGAACTGTTGGCTTTTCTACTCTGAAGGCTTTCTGGACTCAGACTGAGCCACGGTTTTCAGGACATTTTCAAATCCTGGCAAATAAATGCCTGGGTCCCAAGAAATAGTCCACCCATTCAAGTTCATACTGTATTAAAAAAAATAAAACGCTAAATACATACAATTATTCTAATACAAAACTTTATGTATTTACATCTAATATATCCTTGTTCTGAAAGATCATCCTCTCTTCCTATATTAAACTTGCCAAACAGAATTTGACTTTTTTCTTCCCTAGCTTGCAAACGGCCTATTGTGTGACTTTACCTTGTGATCCGGTGAGTCAATTCTCCCTAATAAACTCCGTTTCATATATGCATATATCCTATTAGCTCTGTCCCTCTGGAGAACCCTTATACAGGGTTATTGTATTAAGCGGGTTTGGTTGCCAACTGGAAATAATATCAGGGAGAGTGCACATACTTGGACACAGAAAATGTTATTATCTGAATTTCAGTTTGTCACTAATTACTTGTAATGTCCTAAAAAAGTTTTAAAATATTTTAAGAGAAAAAGATGAAAATGAATTCCTACAGATTTGGAATCAGGCATTAGCCATTTTTTGACAATGTTCTTGGTGTTGGAAATGAAGGACCAAACACAACACCCCAGGTCTTTCAGGGAGCTTATATGTAAATCTGAGCTGCTTATATAGGAATGTGCATCTCAAGGTTGCAAAACTTCCACTTGAAGAACAGAGTTCATAACTGCGCTCTGGGACTGCGAGGAGAAACTGAACAAAATCTTGTCACCTAGAGAAAATAATTTCTCTTGCATAGCATGGTTGACTTTACTAAACTGCTTTGGACAACCTCATCTTCTTTTTTTCTTCATTTATGTATTCAGTAAATATTTATTGAGCAAATGCATTGCACTAAGCACTATGGCTGAAAATGGGAATGTATGCATTTTTTTTCTTAATATAATATGAACAAAAGTCTGCTCATAGACAATATAATGTAATCAGATAGTTGTTAATAAAACTAATTATAAAATGCTGTTGAAATACCAAAATAAAATATTTAAATGTTCAAGTATTGTGGAGGTAGTAAGAGAAGACATCACAAAGGTTATAATAAACTATTATGGAAGAATATGTCAAATTCTGTTTGGAAAGTTTAATATGGGGGGTAGGATGATCTTTCAGGATGGGGATATATCAGGTGTAAATAAATAGAGCTTGGTATCAGAAGAATTGCATGTAGGTAGTTTTTTTTTTTTTTTTTTGATGGAATATGAACTTGACTGGGTGGATTATTTCTTGAAACCCAGCCATTCATGTGCCAGGTCTTAAAAAATGTCTTGAAAAGAGCTAACCTAAAAATATTAGCAAAAGAAAAAGGAGATGTCTTTCCTTTTTCATTCTTATTTAAAATTCAAATTGAAAGTTGATTTTCTACGTTATATTTAGACATTTTAAGGTAATGGAGAGGGAGAGGGTTTATCATCTCAGCACATTGGCATGCAACTTGGGTTTGTACTTTTTAAAGTAATTAAAGGGAAATGTGTGTATTTATAGTTGACTTTGACTTTCTTACAATTATTTAATAAGGCAGGCTCGCAATATTACTCTCATGATCTAAGAGTCTGTAATCTCTCTGGGGTCTAATTATCTCCTGATAACCTTGCCCCTTGACGACATCTGTATTACTATTATAAAACATGTTTATTTTGGGAAAGGACATATATTTTGCGTTGTAATAGCATTAAACTGTCAGACTTGAGTGTTAACAGCAATTTGCCCTAAGAGCTTTCAGAAAAGATTAGCTCAGGCATTATATGTGGTTTATCAGACAATCTACGGGGCTCAAAAGTCATTTTTTTTTTTTTTTTTTTTTTTTTTTTTTTTGAGACGGAGTTTCGCTCTTGTTACCCAGGCTGGAGTGCAATGGCGCGATCTCGGCTCACCGCAACCTCCGTCTCCTGGGTTCAGGCAATTCTCCTGCCTCAGCCTCCTGAGTAGCTGGGATTACAGGCACGCGCCACCATGCCCAGCTAATTTTCTGTATTAGTAGAGACGGGGTTTCACCATGTTGACCAGGATGGTCTCGATCTCTTGACCTCGTGATCCACCCGCCTCGGCCTCCCAAAGTGCTGGGATTACAGGCTTGAGCCACCGCGCCCGGCCCAAAAGTCATTTTTATTACAACTATTCTTTTTTTCTGAAAAGAAAACCTTGCAGCTCTAGAACCTTGCTTTAATATCTTCAAATATGTCTATTTACACTTTTACCTGTTAAAACTTTTACTGAAGTGTGCAGCCAATTAGGAGGATATGCAAAAGAAATGTAACTGGCATTAAAAAAAAAACTGAGGTCATGTCAAGGATAATCATGCTAAAATTAAAGCATACGGTTCTAGAATCAGAAACCTTTTGTTTCAAGTCCAAGTTCTGTCCTTATTACCAGCATTAGTTTATAAAAATTATTATTTAATTTCTTTCAGTCTTAGTGTTCTCAGATGTAAAATGGGGATTACAATGGGGGGGTTGTGTAAAAGTATTCAACTTACATTATTATAGGAGAAATTAAAATATTAGTTAAGATATTTTAAGGGTTGTATTACTGCTAATTATCATTATCTATTCATAACTGACAAATAGATATTGCTCCTCAGCTTTGTGCTACTCATGGTTATAAAGTAGTTATGAAAGGATAACCCAAAGGGACTTGTTTCCTGCCATCACAAAGCTAAAATATATATGTTTGTCTGTCATTATTATTCTAAAACATTTCATCTTTGAATCTTCAATAGAAATTGCCCTCCATATCTGTCATCTGGGTTGAAATAGGAAAAACAACCACCAAGTCCAGAGTCTGGGGATTCCCATCACAGTAGATTACAGCCAGAGTCTCACAGACTCCACTCATGCCTGCTCTAAATGTGAAGAAGTAGGTCAATGTACTGGACACTGTACAAGTGATTTCAAAACATGTCCTATGGGCCAGGCAGTGTTCCAGCATTTTGGAAGTCCAAGGTGGGAGGATCACTTGAGACCAGGAGTTTGAGACCAGCCTGGGCAGCATGAGGAGATCCCATCTCTCCAAAAATAAAAAGTTAGCTTGGTGTGGTGGTGCATACCTGCAGTCGAAGCTACATGGGAGGCTGAGGCAGGAGAATCACTGGAGTTCAGGAAGCTGAGGCTGCAGTGAGACTTGATCACACCACAGCACTCCAGTCTGAGCAGTAGAGTCACATGCTGTCTCAAAAGTATATGCTTACTATGTTTAAAACACCTTTGAAGCAGATATCCATTAAATTTTGCTCGAGCACCTATTTGTGCCAGCCACTCTGGAGATAAAGCAGTCAATATGGAACCACATCATAGTAGAAGGAGATAAAAACAAATAGTAACAAAAAATAATATGCAAAATATATATTTAGCAAGCAAAATAGTGGTGAGTCTGACAGAGAAAAATAAAGTGGGAAAGTTGGATAGAGCATGCAAGGTAAGGTGCTGTCTTTGAAAGTGATCAAGAAGAGCCTCAATAAGCAGAGATGCTTATGATGCGGAGGCTTCAATAAGCAGAGAAGAAGGGACTCTTAATTGAAGCAACTGATGCTAAGAAATATTGCATCATTTATTACATATTAGTGTATTTGCTTATGCCTTTTCTATATTTCAAAGTTGATTCTAGATGACTTAAAAGCAGCCACAGAAGATAAAAAGCAAGCAAGAAAATCCAAGAAAAGGGCAACAGTGTAGGGAAGTAAAATAAACAAAGATTCAGATTCATATACAAAATTCGCTTTCCAAATGATACAAATAAACTCAAAATTCTGTCATTGAGCATTCTACTAGCCATTGCAAAGAGAAACTAACCAATGGCAAGATTGAAATAAATCCCTTATACAAAAATGTCACTGATAATTCAGGAGGGTCCGAAGTATTGCTGGTATTGAGACCAGAGAGGAAAAATTTAAACAAGGCACTCACCAATAGCACTACAGTAGATATCACTACAATTTCACTACAGCAGTGACATCCTCACATCATTTATTATAATGTTCCTACAATGTAAAAGAAAAAAAAAGCCAAAGGAAGTCCAATTCCACTCATAGTGTTCCCCCAAAGCAAAAACAACACAATCTCGTTACTTACTTCTCTGAAGACCGGCATGAAACACAATATAGATTTTAGACTACCTCAATAAATGGTTAAAGAAATTTTCTTCAAAGAATATCATTTTATTCAACTAAGAAAAACTTTACAGTGTCCCAGTTATGCTACTATTCTAAGAATGTAATGATATGACTTTATAAAATCTAGGAACTTAACAAAGGAGTTTTCTAAAGAAATGACTGCTGCATTAAGACAGTGAAGTGAATCGAGTTACGAAAGACTACAGTACATCTAGGGCAAGAAAGAGTCAGAGTTTAAATCTTGGTAAGTCTGACTTTTACATTCACTTCTCAATTGAAAATACATCTCCACATGTGTTTAAATTATGTTTAAATGACTATTTATTTTTATTATATAAGTGGTAGATATACAGGAATAAAAACAACATTTAATATAATACAACAAAGATAAGTGAAATAATGTATAAATAATAAACTAATAAATTAATAAAAATAAATAGAAAGATAAATTTTTAAAAGTAATAATTCTACATCAAATTTACATGTTACGAGTGAGTAAGAGTTTTGTTCCTTTTTTTTTTTTTTTTTTTTGGGAGGTAACTGAAATAATTGTAAACTCATTTAAAATACTCCAGGTATGAGACTGGCCCATAGACATATGAATGAAAAAAATCGTGAAGGGACATACACTACATAAGAGAACTTACCCTAAAGCTATTTTGATCAATTGGTACAGAAAAAACAAATACATCAGTAGAAAAGAAAACATTCTAAAGGAAGATTAAATAAATAAATGAACTTCACAAAGACCAATTATTGGCATTTCAATTCAATTAGGAAATAATGATGTATTTAATAACTAGTGCTAGGATGCTGTACTATCAGTCTAGGAGGAAAAAAGCCCCTACTTCGTACCATATGCAATACCTACAGATGAGTTAGCAACTTTTTAATGATATAAAGAAGTTTCAGCTGGGTGCGGTGGCTCATGCCTGTAATCCCAGCACTTTGGGAGGCCGAGGCGGGTGGATCACGAGGTCAAGAGATCGAGACCATCCTGGTCAACATGGTGAAACCCCGTCTCTACTAAAAATACAAAAAATTAGCTGGGCATGGTGGCGCATGCCTGTAATCCCAGCTACTCAGGAGGCTGAGGCAGGAGAATTGCTTGAACCCAGGAGGCAGAGGTTGCGGTGAGCCGAGATCACGCCATTGCACTCCAGCCTGGGTAACAAGAGTGAAACTCCGTCTCAAAAAAAAAAAAAAAAAAAAGAGAAGTTTCAGAAATCCTGCTGATTCTACTAGAAAGTTTCATTATCCGGCTATATCTGATCGAAAGAGGTGAGAAACTAGAAAGAGATCATGTCCTTTCAACAGTGTCCCTGATAGGGGTTGGCTCTGTGTCCCCACCCAAATCTTACCTTCAGTTGTAAAAATCCCCACGTGTCAAAGCAGGACCAGTTGGAGATAGTCAAATCATGGGAGTAGTTTCACCATACTGTTCTCATGATAGTGAGTGAGTTCTCACCAGATCTGACGGTTTTACAAGGGGTTTCCCGCTTCTCTTGATCTCACGTCTTTCACCTGCCATCATGTAAGATGTGCCTGTTTTGCCTTCTGCCATAATTGTAAATTTTCTGAGGCCTCCCTAGCCATGAGAATCTGTGAGTCAATTAAACCCTTTTCTTTATAAATTACCCAGTCTCAGGTATTTCTTCATAGCAGTGTGAAAATGGATGGGTTCAGGAAATTGGTACCACTGAGAATGGGGTGCTGCTATAAAGATACCCAAAAACATGAAAGTGACTTGGGAAATAGGTAGTAGGCAGAGCTTGGAACAGTTTGGAGGGCTCAGAAGAAGACAGGAAAATGTGAGAAAGTTTGCAGCTTCCTAGAGACTTAGAGGTCTCAGAAGACAGGACATATGGAAAAGTTTGGAACTTCTAGAGACCTGTTGAATTGTTTTGATCAAAATGCTGATACTGATATGGAAAATGAATTCCGTGCTATGGTGGTCTCAGATGGCAATAAGGAATTTGTTGGGAATTGGAATAAAGGTCACTCTTGCTATGCAAAGAGACTGGCATCATTTTGTCCCTGCTCTAGAGATTTGTGGAACTTTAAATTTGAGAGAGATAATTTAGGGTATCTGAAGGAAGGAATTTCTAAGTGGAAAAGTGTTCAAGAGAAGCAGAGCATAGAAATTTGGAAAATTTGCAGCCTGACAATGCAATAGAAAATAAAAACTCATTTTCTGGGGAGAAAGTCAAGCCAGCAGCAGAAATTTGCATAAGTAATGAGAAGCCAAATGTTAATCATCAAGACAATGTGGAAAATGTCTCCAGGGCATGTCAGAGACCTTCCTGGAAGCCCCATCACAGATCTGGAGGCCTGGAAGGGAAAAATGCTTTTTGGCCAGCCCAGGGTCCCCTTACTCCATGCAACCTTGGGACATGGTGCCCTGTATCTCAGCCATGACTTAAAGAGTCAAGGTTTCAGTGGGTGCAAGTCCCAAGCCTTGGCAGTTTTTACATGGTGTTGGGTGTGCGGGTATACAGAAGACAAGAATTGCGGTTTGGGAATCTCTGCCTAGAATTTAGAGGATGTATAGAAAACATCCCCTAGGCAGAAGTCTACTGCAGGGGTAGCACCTTCATGAAGAACTTCTGGTAGGGCAAAGTGGAAAGGAAATATGGGGTCAGAGCCCCCACATAGAGTGTCTTTTGGGGCACTGCCTAGTGGAGCTGTGGAAAGAGGGCCACCATCCTCCAGACCTCAGACTGGTAGATTCTCTGACAGCTTGAGTGATGAGCCTGGAAAAGCTGCAGATACTCAACATCAGCCCATGGAAAATAGCCAGGAGGGAGGGTGTACCCTGAAAAGTCACAGGAATAGAGTTGCCCAAATCTGGAGAAGCCTACCTCTTGCATCAGCGTGACCTGGATGTGAGACATGAAGTCAAAGACTATCATTTCAGAGCTTTAAGATTTGATGGCCCCACTTGATTTTGGACTTGCATGTTTCTGGTTGTGGGTTTTCTTGGGTGCATAGTTATTTCGTCTATTACATAACATTAAGTAGAGCTTTCCCTCACAGAAATCATTTTTTTTCCCCATTTTTCTGGAGACATTCGTAAGAAGTGTTTATACATTTGTCTATGAAAAGTCTCTACAGGAATTTCTATTTTTAGTCCAGTTTTAGATTAGTTTTCAGGGTGAGGTTTTCACACGGCATCAATGATTTGGGGTTCTGGATACATGGGGTTTTGCTGGATGCTGTGATTTCTCCTGTGAGTCAGAGGTATGGCTTACTACTGGGCCAGAACTGAAGGCTGGTAAGTGGGAGATTTTTGAATACTAATGAGGAAAGAAATCACATTCTCCTAGATTTTAGTTATATGTAAAGATTTCACGTGAAACTCTCTACATACCTGAGGCTGGGTCCTCAGCACTCTGGCTTGTTTCAAATGAAAATTGAGTACGGCATATCCAAAGTTGACAATTAACCAATACACAGTACTTGTTAAAATATTCCTATACCTTTAGCCATCCCAGTCATCCCAGCACTTCACTGGGAAACCCTTTAGATTTCCACACTCTTCTAGAAAATATACTGACTTTCCAAGACTTAGCTCTCATTGGAAGACTGGCACCCAATTTGGTGCTATACCAGTTGTTAAATATTAGCAATATTACTTCTTATTTTAATCAACCACAACTCTCCATGAATATTATGATATATGATTGATACTCCTCTTCCATTTTGACTATCATTACTTTTTGTTTCTAGCCTCTAATCTCCTTTTTGTCTTGAAAATTTGACGATTATCTTTAGATCCTTCCTAGTAGACATACTATGTTCACAGATTATTTGAGATGTGGCATCCATACTCAGCATTGCAAATCAAGCTTAAAAACTCTAGTCAAAATACACATTTTCTTTTTTTGTGGCCAGATATAAATAACATCACAATTTGATAAAGCAATCTGGATATTTTAAAATCTCATTTTCCAAAATAAAAAAAGAAAGTTATGTTAGTTTAGCAACTTACAGTATCACATCTTAAATGGTTGGTGGGGATTCTGAAGTTTTATCAAAACCAAATTCAAATAATATTTGTGGAAAGTCTATTCAGTTCACCTTACTACTCACAACAAAAATGCATGACCTTCTTGCTGTGTTTTATCATTCTAGTTTAATAATTATAGGTAGGATTAATCATATAGTTATTTCTATACTTTATATATATTTTCTAATAATTTAAAATAATTTAAAAGTACCTTAATTATATCATGATGTAGGCAATAATGATGTGTAGTTTATTATAACTAAGACCCCTGGATTCTCTTGCTTTTAAAGCTTAGTTAACTATTTGGAGACCTCTGAGTTCTCTCACTTTCTATAGGAAGGTGAAAGAAAATGGGGGCAAATTTTGATTTCCTGTGATTTTCCTTATATCTCCTAACCCTCCATTATGTTGTTCAAATAATATAAAATCATAACTTGTCACTTTGGATACTTTTATGGGAAAAGCTTTTGCTTAGATAAGACTTAGATAAGTTTAGATATAGGCTGAGGGCAGTGAGAAGCCACTGAAGGGTTTTAAGTGGAGAAGTTATTTGATTTATAGTTTTAAATATTACTCTGTTAGTAAAATAAATCAGATATTACAGAGTAAAAATACTCAGCAAAGGAAGACTACTTTTGTTGTAAGGATCTTATAATGAGATGATGGTGACTCCTCTAAAATGGGGTAATGGGAATGGAGTCTAAGAATTTAGGAGTACAATTGACAGTACCTAGTGATTGGATATCGGTAGCTAAGAACAGGCAGAGATGAAGGATAGTTTCTGGACTGGCCCCCAAAATAGATAGTAACACCAGTTACTGAGTGGGTTGAGACCAGAAGAGATGACATTGGTCATTACTGCTGGAAAGAGGTTTTGCAGAAGGATGATGAAAAAGTTAATATTAGCACAAGTTACTAGCACAGGTGCTAACAGCTTATCACAAGTTAACATTTATTTTGATCAGAAATAAATATTTTTAAGGTTCTTTTCCTTGTGTGTGTATGTCTGTGTGTTTTAATTTTAATATATGATTACAGAACTTTGTAAGTGCTGTAATCATATATTTTGGCAATAACAATTGCTTTAACCCTCATCTACACAATAGAATCAAATTACAAAGTTAACTTAAAAAATAATTTGAAAACATACCCCTTTTAAAACCACGTAATAACTAGAATAATCTCAAACCAGAGTTAGCTGCCCTCACATGACTCTGATATTACTGGATACCTTTTGAAAAGTTATGGTCACAATTAAGAAAAATCAGTCTTTGTTGAACACCTAATACCCTGGTACTACTTTAGGTATTTCATATGTATTTCATCACTAATCCTCAGAAAAATATAAGTTAGAGAAAATTATGCCAATTTTACAAATAAGAAAACTGAGATTCCAAGAGTTTAAATAACTGACTCAAAGCCATATGACCTGTATTTAGCTACACTGGGATTTGAACTGAGGTTATGTATGAGAACTCCAAAACCAAAAAGTATCCTCTTTCAATTACATATAACTGCCTATAAATTAGGTATCAAACCGACTTATCTCTGAGCACCTTTCGCTTTTATGAAAAATTCTGTCCTATGCACTCTTTTCTGGGAGGAATAGTCTCATTTCTTCATTACCTACTTGATAGTCTATTGAGAATAGGAAATCAAGCCTTTTGACTTTGGACCTAGTAACCACATATTATTCCCATGATCCACTAATTTCAATAGGGTGTGTATTAAGTTTTCAAAATTTCCACATAAATCATTCTATCCTGGCACATACCTCCTGCCTACACTGATTGGACAGGCTCCTTCTGGCAAGATTCTTATTACAACTTTTTCCCTGTGGTCCATGGTTTCCAATGCATTTGACATGTTTTCTTTAATGTGATCAGAACTTCTTGGAATCTACACTGGCTTATTATGACTGACACTATGCTTTTACTTTCAAGGACTGCTTTTCTTTTACACAATTGCAACTTACCATCTATTTTAGGGTTTTTGATCAAAAGCCAGGGTTACTCAAGTTTAGATCTCTCAGATGAGTGTAAACCATCACAATGAGGAATGACATGCTCACATACTCTCCTTCAGACAACACTAGCTCTATCTGAATTCACCAGTCCTGATCATTTATATGTTTAGCTGCTTCAGAAAAATAACGGACTGAAAAATTATCTCTATTTTGGGGCAGTATAGGTATTTTTCCATCAATATACATGTACTGAGAACCTACTGTGTGTTGGGTACTATGCTATATACTAGGCATACAAAAGCATGCTTCCTGTCCTCAAAAGACTGAATTCTAGTCAAGAAAATGAATACATTTATACAGAATTCAAATGAATGTTAAATGTTAAAATAGTTGTCCCAACATCATTCTTCTCAAGATTTCCTTGCTCCTCTTTGCCTATGAACCACTTTATTTTGCTGGCTTCTCTTCTTTTGCCATTTCTGTAACTCTGGCATGACTCAGAGTTCTGTACTCAGCCAGCTTCTCCTCACACCCTTTACATGGTTTTTGAGAGCTTATTCTCACTCTTGCCTCTTTGTGGATGAATTCCAAATGATGTTCCCTTGGCACTTCCAACTTCATGTCCCATAGACCTCTCACACTGAACAAAAGCCAAATCGAGCTCACCATCCTTCTTCAAAACCTGCTACCAGCGATACGACCAATCCTGGTGAGCACTGTCATCTCTTCAGATCTCATCCTTCTCAGTAATTGGTGTTACTATCTATCTGGGTGGCCAATCCGGAAACCATCCTTGATCTCTTTCTCCCCTTAGCTGCCAATATCCAATCACTAGTGACAGTCCATCGTACTTCTATATCCTTAGAATCCATTTCCATTGTCCCATTTTAAAGAAGTCACCATCATCTCATGATAAGGTCCTTACAACAACCAAAGTAGCCTTCCTTCACTGAGTATTTTCCTTCTCTGATCTCTAATCTATTCTACTAACAGTAATTTTTAAAACTGTAAATCAAATAAGTTCCCCACTTAAAACCCTTCAGTGGCTTCTCATTGCTCGCAGCCTATACTCAAACTCCTGAACATAGGATTGACAGAGCTTTGTATGTGGCCTCAGATTACCACTCCAGAGTTTGTTCACCATTCTCAAGTTTCCTCTCTGTCCTACAAAAACATGAGACTCCCTTTAGTTCTCTCTGTATATTTTTTCCTCAAGCTACAATTCACGCTCCTTGTAATGCTGGGACATTCTCCACACTCTTCCCGTTTTTTAACCCCTTTCTGCTGAGGCAGATTTCAGATTTCAGATTTGATACCTCTGATATCCTTTAGGAAGCCTTCTCTAAACTCCCAAACTTTAAATTATCCTCCCAAGTATTCCCTCCATTGCACTCCATTCTTATATCTCAAGAGTGCACTAAAATTAGTGAATTGTAATTGCCACTTCTCTATATTTCCCAGCGGACTCTGGCTGATTAAGATAGTTATCACGTTTTTGTTCACTCTTTTCTTCCAGAATATTGCTATGAACGTTGCAAGCATACTGACAGTAGATAAGGATACTAAGGGATGGATGGATAGATGATGGATGGATGAATGGATGGATAATGTATCATCTATCTAAGCAGTAAAGTTGATAAAAGTGAGCAGGAATTAGAGGAATTACCAATGAAGAATGAAGTGGTCTTCAGGAAATAAAAGGGGAACCAGGGTTTGCCAGCAAGAAAACAAGAAGAGACCTGGCAGTGAATGAATGATACATTTGATTAAGAAGAAAACTTTCAGTGTTAGTGAGGATTCTCTTCACTCATTTAAGCAAAATAAATAACTAGGAGTTAGAGTGTGCCCAGACTATAGATGGTCTTAAATATACCAATATTAGGCCTTGTGTTCATAGTATATTTAGCATACATAGTATTTTGAGGCATTATAATTATTTAATAATAATAACAATATTTATGGAGTATTTACTATATGCCAGGCCCTCTTCTAACTACTTTAGATGTTAATCCAGTTTAATCTCCCAGCACCCAAGTGGCAACATACCACTGCCCAGCCGGTGGTGTCAGTCTGCCCTTTTACGTAGGAAATAAGAGGTTGTACTTCCTGCCAAAAATCTAAAAACAGTTATAAAACTATTGTTATCCTCGTATAACCAATATTGCTAACTCTTTAAAATGTCACTGATAAAACAGTAGTTCCTGAAACAAATTATTTGTTGGTTTAAATCCTAAAATTGTTGATACTGTGAGTTTTGAATGGCTTTAATTTTGTTTATGATCAGTTAAGTTTTTATTTAGCTTAAAACTTAAAACAATTAAACAGTGAGAAATGCAGGATGTGCTATTGTGCCTGGTATGTGCAAATACACTTCACACAGAAAATAGTTTACTGCATTTTAATAATATCCTTGGAATTAAAATACCTTAATCTATTTAATTGTTACTTAATTGTTGATTTTTTTGACAGACCAATACATAGATATATATAGTCTCCTTCTTATCAAAAAATCAATGTAATTTAAAATATTAATTTATTAATTTATTTTAATATTTATGTTTAATTTGCTGGCATAATTATATATACAAAATAAAATAAAATGATCACTGTATTTTTTTGTGTGTTATTACTATTCACTTTATTTTATGGCTGTTAATGAAAATACTTTTGTAATATTTAATGATGATGTTACAAAATGCTTCATTCTGGGTGCCAGACAATTACAGTAGTGTCACTGATATGGTTTGCCTGTGTCCGCACCTAAATATCTCCCTAAATTGTAATAATCCCCACGTGTCAAGGGTGGGGCCAGGGGGAGATAATTGAATCATGGGGGTCATTTCCCCCATACTGTTCTCTTGGCAGTGAATAAGTCCTCCAAGATATCATGGTTTTATAAATGGGAGTTCCCCTGCAGAAGTTCTCTTGCCTGCCACCATGTAAGATGTGATTTTGCTCTTCGTTTGCCTTCTGCCATGATTGTGAGGTCTCCTCAGGCATGTGGAAATGTGAATCAATTAAACATCTTCCTTTATAAATTACCCAGTCTTGGGTATGTCTTTATTAGCAGCATGAGAAGAGACTAATACAGTCACTGACCATACTTATAAAATAGGTATAAATACTATCTCTAATTTTGTAGATAAGGAAACCTGATTGAAAGCTTGCGAGTGACAGAGGCAGATATGTATGCAAAGTAGATGATTATGTCTGAAGGCATAAGGCAGACAGGAAGCAGGGAGAGAAAAGACAGTTTTGAAAGCTTGCACTGGTGGCCGTATGTGGAAGGGATGTTTGCTTTGAAGGGGCTCAGCACCTTCTGCATGAAGAAATGACCTGCAGGCTGTTCTACATACCAGTTCTTGCTGATGTTTACATACAGGTGCAAAAATGTCTCGAGTTTGCTGTTCCCTGAAGAATACAGCTGATGAAAAATCTCATCTCTGGGGAAAACTGCTTGCAGTGATTACGAGGTCAAAGTTATAAAAATGAAATATGGTAATTTCATGGTCACAACACTGGTTTTCTAACTGCAACCTCATTCCTTATTTGATATAAATTTAATGAGGCAACTTTCAGAGCATAATATGATACACAGGAAAATATTAATAGTCACTATGCTGACCTATGCTACACCATTAAGGTAAAAATGCTCCATTTGAAGTCAACGATAACATATTTTGCCACCTACTGCAGGATAGTTACTACAGAACATGAAATCCCCGGTTAAGGTGCTCTCCATTCTAACAAAGTATCACTCTGCATCATGAGGTCTTTGTGCCCCTATTCATCACTATTATTATTCACATAGCAGGTTTTTGTAGGATGATTCAACAGTACCCCAGCACCTCTCCCTGAAGCTGGATAGGAGTAAGGTGAACAAAACAATAGGTCATAACTGTTGAAGAGTGAATCACTCAGCATTTGAAAACTCTGCTTTATTTCTGATTCCATTGTGTTTGTTTCCCTCATCGTTAAACAATGTATTATGCAGCTTTTTCCTTGCATTTTCCATTGTTATAAATTTAGAGGGCAAAGCCAGATGATATATTTTATATCTCACTCACAAAGTATGTGTTTCTCTTGAACCTTTAAATGAATAATGGATTGGCTGATAGAGTCAGGGAGGAAATTCATCTTCCATTGACAGAAAAGATACCATCCAGACTGCTGAAGCCCAAGAATGGCTGAACATTTACCCAAAGACCATTGTTCCTTGGCATGCCTTAGGCCTCTCAATCCAGTCAATATTAGAATGTCCTGCTGAAAATAGAGAACCAAATACAAACCAGGGCCTATTGCAAAGCTGAGTCTTGTGTAAGGTGGGACCTCACCAAGTTCCTGAGACCATCACATTATTTATTTTAAATTTTTATAAACTGCTTTCTTGAGGTACAACTGACATACAAAAAAGCTTTATGTATTTAATGTATACAACTTGATAAGTGTAGAGATAAATATATACCCATGCAACCATCACTGCCATTTATCCCATAAATATATCCAACATCAGTGCCTTTAAAATGAAGAAGAGATTCTTTAATGGGGCCTGTAAAGCCTTCTTGATTCAATCCCTCCTGCTTTTCCAACCTCATTTCCGATGGACTATTCTTCCCCTTCTCTCCTCTCCAGCCATGCAGGGTTCATCTAGGAATCTTTAAAAAGCCATGCTCTCTGACTCCTCTAGTCTTGTGAATCCTTCTCATCACCTAACTGTATCTAACCAACATATCCACTTAAACATCAATTTCTCAGGGAAGCCCATTTTGTAAAGATTAGATTCTGTAGTCAAAGTTAGTTTCCCTCCTGTTTTACACTCCTATCAGTCCTTCTATTTCTCCCTCACAGTAGTTTACACACTTGTAACTATTTACATAATTACTTAGGTCCATTTTTAATACCTGTCTTCAGAGTAGTCTATAGGCTCCATGAGTACAGAGACCATGCTTACTCTGTTCAGCTCTTTCTACCAATATCCAGTTCAGTGCCTGGCATATATAGATGTTTGACATTTATTGAGTAAATGATTTATATTTATTCTTACTTGTTCATTTATTTATTTGAGATAGAATCTCCCTCTGTTGCCCAGACTGGACTACAATGGTGCCATCTAGGCTCATTGCAACCTCCGCCTCCCAGGTTTAAGTGATTCTCCAGCCTCGGCCTCCTGAGTAGCTGGGATTACAGGCACCCGCCACAATGCCTGGCTAATTTTTGTATTTTTAGTAGAGACAGAGTTTCACCATGTTGGCGAGGCTGGTCTCAAACTCTTGACCTCAGGTGATGCACCTGCCTCAGTCTCCCAAAGTGCGAGGATTACAGGCATGAGCCACTGTGCCAAGCCTATTCTTTATAAATATAGAAAATACTTTTAAAAATATATATACAGTTGACTTATCATCTAAAATAAAAATAGAATCTTAATCCCCAACCCTTACCATCTTTTAATGGCCCCTCATTTCAAAAGCCTAAAATGTAACTCCTTGGTCTGGCATATAAAACCTTAATGGCCTTTCCAATGTCACCCCTCCCCACTTTCTTAGATGCTATTGTGACAGAATTACTTATATTTCTCTAAAGTTCTCATGCAATTTGATGTTTCCTTCGCTTCACTCCTCTTAAAATATCCATCACTTTCTTTATCAACTTGTGAAATTCCCAATTCCAGAATCAACTCAAAATATATCTCTTTATAAATCTTCCTCAGGATTCTCACATGAACAAAATTGAATGCCGTCACTTCCATAGTTCCAGAACATAATATTTACATATTCCCGTATTTTAGCATATTTTAGCATAAGACCATTAATTTGAAAATCCTTTTCATCCTTCTCAGTATTCCACAAAGACAGGGACATGATCTGTTTCTACGTTCCTGGAACGTGTGCAAAATCAATAGACGTCATCCGAATCACTGGACGAATGAATGAGACAGATCATCCCTGCACACACCTAAACTCTTCTCCAAGAAAAAAAATGAATGTATGGTGTTAGAATACTAAGTAATTTTCTTTTCTATACAAGATACTTTAAAAATCTACTGCCAGTAATAAATCATTTCTGCTAAAGAGTTGGTTAATTTGCTTCAGTTTTTTAAATAAGGGAAACTACAAAAATTATTCTGACTCCTGAGGTGCCCTGGGACATTCGATCCTAATGACATGGATGATTCTCATTTAAAATGTATTTTCCTCCATCCATAGTTCTGATTGCTTTCTATGCACTTTTGTTTTATCAACCTTGTGTATATATACTTTTTATTCTGGCAATTTCTAATTATCTTGAAAAACAGGTGGAAAACAAATAAAGACTAATATCACTAAAGTTTTTCACATTCTATTATTTTATGATGTTAAGGAAATTAAAAGTTTTATTGACAAATAAGTTAAAAATGACATTTACAAAGAAAAAATATATTTCCTTAAGACAAAGTCCTCTTAGGCATACATATTATTTAGATGTTGTGTTCATAGTCCATCTACTTCTAAACAAACTTAAAACGTATACTACCTCTCTAATTCATACTCACCTGTTTAGACAAATGCATATCTTCTGTTTTTCCCTTTACCAGCCTCCCTTTTTCACCTAAAGTCTTCATTAAGTAAGTACTGTAAAAGACTGTCAGGTCACAAAAAGAGTAAAGAAAATACATATTACATACATACAGGCTATGTTCTGTATTTTTGTAGTTGTGTGAACTTGGGCAAGTTATTTTCTCTATTTTAGGCTCAGTGTCCTCCTATTTATAATATGAATATGTTAGTTATCCATTCTACTTCACAGGACTCAAGATAATCAGATGGGCCCTTCATAGATATATTATCTGTCAGTGTAAGCTTAAATGAGTATGTCAAGGCTTAGTTGCAATACTATAACATTTTCAATAACTATCTTAATTTCGTTGTTATAATTAATAAGCAAGCTAGTCTCTTGATTATTCTTAGCAGCCTAAAGTATATTGGGCTCATAAAGGCCTTGGGGCTATTTTCCCCCTAATTATTTGAACTGAAATGACAAAGCCTTACTCTTTGTTTGGTTGGTTGGCTGGTTGGTTGGTTGGTTGGTTGGTTGATTGAGATGGAGTCTCACTCTGTCATCCAGGCTGGAGTGCAGTGGTGCTATCTTGGCTTACTGCAACCTCCACCTCCTGGGTTCAAGTGATTCTCCTGCCTCTGCCTCCCAAGCAGCTGGGATTATAGGTGCCTGCTGCCATGCCTGGCTAATTTTTGTGTTATATTCTAGTCTTACATTTTTTTCATTTTCTTAATGGTATCTTTCGATGTATTTAGTTTTGATGAAATCTAATTTTGTATTTTTAGTAGAGATGGGGTTTCACCATGTTGGCCAGACTGGTCTCAGACTTCTGACCTCAGCTGATCCACCCTCCTTGGACTCCCAAAGTGCTAAAATTACAGGCATGAGCCACCATACCTGGTCAAGAGTGTCTTAGAACAGTAGGCACCCATTAAATGTTTTGAGTAAATTGGACAAATGAAATATGTATTGAAAACCTACAATAACCATTAAGGTGTCATCATGAAAAAGACTGTAAATTGGTTTGATTTTCCAAAAATTTTACTCTTGGATGAATTGATGGAGGAAAATAGTTAACAAGCAAACAAATGTACAGTGGTTCATATTTCAGATCATGAAAGCAGTGATGTTATAAATTGTCTAAGATAGCAAAGGCAAATTAAATTCCATGATCAAGAAAGGCTGCCAGCTGGTGTTTGAGCTGAAACTTTATTTGCCAAGAAGGAAAGGGCTATCTTTTTGTCCAGGAAGATGCTATGGCTCTGTTCATAAATAGATTAATGCTGTTATCATGGGAATGAGTTAGTTACCACTAGAATTAGTTTCTGATAAAAGGGATGAGTTTGCCTCCATCTTGCTCTCTTACATGCTTTCCTCCCCTTTGGCCCTTCTACCCTGAGATGACACAGCACAAACCCCTTACCAGATGCCATCCTCCTGATGTCGAACTTTGGGTCATCCAATGAGAGTGCTAGAAATACATTTATTTTATTATTAATTACCCAGTGTGATATTCTAGTATAGCAACATAAAGCAGACTAAGACAGAAGATAAAGAAGCACAGCCAGGCGGGGCGCGGTGGCTCACGCCTATAATCACAGCACTTTGGGAGGCTGAGGCGGGTGGATTACGAGGTCGTGAGATCAAGACCATCCTGGTCAACATGGTGAAACCCCGTCTCTACTAAAAATACAAAAAATTAGCTGGGCATGGTGGCGCATGCCTGTAATCCCAGCTACTCAGGAGGCTGAGGCAGGAGAATTGCCTGAACCCAGGAGGCGGAGGTTGCGGTGAGCCGAGATCGCACCATTGCGTTCCAGCCTGGGTAACAAGAGCGAAATTCCGTCTCAACAACAAAAAAAAGAAGCACAGCCATTTTGGTAGAAGAAACAACAGGTGAAATCTTGCTGGCTGGCTGACTTCCTGGTTAAGATTCTAAATGTCGTTTTATGTCTAGGCTCTCCTCCACAGGTAATACAGCTTCACAGATATATGGCCTCATAGCAATTCCCATGCTGGTACAGCTGGGTAATTTTTCCATCTGTGGATTCTAACCTTGTGAGCAGCTTTCTCTGGGCACAGCTCAGCTATACTGCAGATGGCTACACTTGTGTATGTATGTGCAATTCTATGAACTTTAAAGAATGGCTAACAAAACACTCTCTATTCACCTCTTGTGTAACGTGGTTCTTGTTATATGGGCCTTTCAGGATTTTGAAGCATCCCCAATCTCCATTCACTGTATTCCAGTAACGGTCCTGTTGCTATACACCTCCCCTCCGTGACATACACATACACATTTCTGTCAGTCAAAACTGTCTCCAGATATCACTGTATATCCCCAGAGAGGCAAATTTGCCCCCTGTTGAGAACCACTGTTCCTGAGGATAAAATATTAGTGTCACCTCCTGCCTTACAAAAAGCTTTCTGAGTAATCTGGAGGCATAACATTTGCTTATGCAATTTTGTAGTGATCATTTCTAACCTTGCCAGTCATCAGGTATGCTGTGCAGGTTTGACTGCTCAGTATCTGAATTCCTACCTCCATGTCCAGAAGCTAACCCTTGCAAATCATGTCCTATTTCTGGAATTCTGCTGCCTCATACATAAAATGAAAGGCAAAACTAGATGATGTCCAAGAAGTACACATCTCAAATGCACAATAATTCTTGAAGACAGAATCCTACAATCTTTAGTGTAGTTGATATTCTCACAATTTGCACAATGTTATGTACTGGGATCTGAGGGACTTAGGTCACTACAATGTACATGGATTAGAGCTTACGTTTTGTCTCTCTTTAATTATTGGGTTCATTCATTTTTTTCTAATATTGTTTAGGGTAGATTCTACTGTTTTTGTTTTGTTGTTCTTTTGCAGTTGTTTCAACCATTTTGTGTTTTAAGTTCAAAAATATAGTAGAATAATATTTAAGACAGCTTTATGGGTTTTTTTTTCCTACAATGTAGTATTAAAAATGCACCTTTTAAAGTGAGAGGATAAATATGAAACAGCTTTCTTTATTCTTTCATTAAGTAATCCAGTTATGCAATACATATTATTGTTGAGTGCTTGGATCCAGGAAATGGATGGGATGGGAAGGTACTAGTCCTGCTCGTAAGAAGAAACGTACTGGTCCTACTCTTAGGAAGCTAACGATTTAATTGTGAAATAGGCATTGCAATACAAATTGATAAGTGCTACAAAACAGGAACATGCAGAATGGTAAGGAACAGAAAAAAGAAACATCTACCTAAACCTGGAGAGACAGATTTAATGAAAACATACTGTCAATTTTAGCACACATGTATTTAACCTACACATACACACAATGTACACATACTATGTGTGTGTGTTTCTATACACATGTACATACATATGCATCATATACAACACATATCTATGCAAATTATATACATATACATTTGCATATATATTTGTCTGTATATAGACATACCTATTCACATTATTCATAAATATATATATTTATTCATAAATTTACATATTTATTTGGATCCAAAGATCCTAAGCATTTTATAAACAGATTCCAAAGTCAGATGTGAACCATGGTCAAGTTAAAATTTGGGATAGAAATGTAGCTATGCAGCTAACACCTTTACATATCATGTTTGGTGTTCTCATTTAAACACTTTTGCTGGACCATAGGTTCTCCACAGCATTCAGGTAAAAGTAAATAAAGAATGACAACAAGAAAAAGCTTAGAAGTAATGTTATTTGTACTGTAATACACATCAGGGAATTCGGAAGCATGGAGCTCAATAAAGTAGTTTTTCAATTTGCCAGGAGCAGCAGGAGGGAGACCAAAATCTGAACAAAGAGATCTGGGTGCCAGTAAATCTGTGAAACACTTTAATGTGGAATTATATTTCCTGACAACATATGCATTCAATGAAGTAAAGATATTGGATTGCAATTTGCACAGCATCTATTTGAAAGTTAATAATTACCCATCAGGAAAAATGATGCTTTTCAAAATTATAGTAAAATGTGTCATATTAAAACCTTTAAGGAGTGAGTGAGTGGTTTCATTTTGTTTCAGGGTCACAATTGGCTTCAATGTATAGCTTTGCCAAGCATTACAGCAGAGAAGCTTTTGTGCAAAGCGAGTGTAGCACCAGGTCAGCACCACTCAATCACTGTTCAATAGACTTCCTTCAGACAATACAATGGGCGTCAAAATAATCCAAGAAAAACAGTGTGAGTCCATTTCAGCTAAAGGATTATCCCATTGAGAGCTTAAATTTCACTTCTTTCTACACTCATTTTCACATTTTAATTTACAGTTCATTTATAGATTCCCCCAAATAATGATTTAGCTATTGGGTAATGTTGCTCAAGACCTTTTCACTGCATATAATATCCCCTTTGTATTTTAAAAGGTCCATCTCCTCTCAAGCTAGTAGTGTTCAACTTTGTACAATACAACTCAATTGAACTAAAGACTTAGTAAGTCCCAGTACATCAGTTAGTCATTCATTGTGTCATTCAGTCCAAGAGTCAGTGAAAAGTATTTGTGCAGAATCACGGTATGTTGTACCCAAACACATTTTCTAATAGGATATAAATGGAAATGGAAGTTTACAAAAATACATAGTATTGATGAGGATGAAATCAAAGTCAAACTTGGGAACACTGACAATGAAAATCATGACTATTATTATTATTGATTTCTCTACTTCCAGTCCATTCTAAGTAACTGGTCAGGTCAATTATGGTCTCCAACTTCCCTTACAAGGAGTGGTTGGGAATGGACACATGGTCAATCTGATCAATGAACAGAGAAGTCTGTGGAGGCTACTTTGAATGACTTCTTTGTTTGTATGAAAGTGGCACTGGGCCTTGCTGTGTATAGACGGAATATTTGAAGCTCTCAGCCACCTTGCTATTTGCCTGAGTATGATGACAATACAAAGAAAGATAGATGGAAGAGGTGGAAAGAAGATAGGTTCTTAATGATTTTGTGCTTACTCAATCAACATTGAAGTCTTCCCTACCCTTAGAGTTTCTAATACATTTTTCTTGTTATTTAAGCCCATTTGATATTATGTTTCACTTGCAATTTGGAACACCATAATCAAAGTGGTGTAATATGGTATTCTTTTCCTGTAACACAAGTTATCCATGTATGAAGAATCTTAAAAAAATTTGTATATTTTGGCACATATAAATAGTATCCAATGAATATTATCTGACTAAATAATCAAAAATGCATATCAATGTTTAAACATGGAGATTTGACATTGTCTTTTATGGTGGTTAAAAATTCGACACAACATAAAGGTCAAAAAACTTGAGAAATACTTAAATTAACGTGATTCAATAAAGAAAACTATTAGACGTTCATTAAAGATTATGTTTTCAAAGACGATTCAGTGATATAGAAGAATGTTTATGCTAAAATATCAAGTGATTATAAAATAGATATCATATAAAATGATATACTAATGCTAGATCTATCAGCTGGCTTCTATTGCATTTTGGCCACTTTCCAGGCACAATGCTGATTATCTTAAGGACATCATTTCACATAATTTCCCAAGCAGACCGATGTGGTAGGTGTTCTTATTATTCCAGTGTTACAGATAAGCAGACAGGTTTTGGAGAGTACATAACTTGTCAAGGATCATATAGCTATGAGGTGTGAGCTGGCTTTGAATACTGAGATTTCCCTTTAATATACTTAGAATGAATAGGATCTGGATTTTGTAGACATCTGGATTAGCCTGTTGTGTGGCCAGCTTTCCTTGGTCGCTGGATTCCTCCCAGGACGTTGAGAGGTTCCCAACGTTTCCTTTCTCTTCACTGTGGATTACCATCTATGCCCTTCCCCAGTGCCTGATGATAGAGCAAGGCCTCACTTCCCGCCTCAATCCAATCGTTTAATTTCCCACAGTTCTGAATATATAATGTTCAATGCATCTGAAAAAATCACATCACTGAGACTGAAATGTATAAATTACAGCTAAACATTTCTGTTTCTCAGAGTCCCTTACCATTGCTGCCATGGGGAATTCCCCACTGGCTGGCTCTTTCCCTCCAACTGGGCATCCTGCCACATTGCTGGAGCTTTTCCTCTCTCCACCTCCTGTCTCTCCAGCTGTCAACTTCTACCCATATCTGAGCCTCTGTTAGCTGTCTATACTAAACATCCCAAACTAGGTTCTTGTATATTTTTGCATATCCCCAACGTCTTAAGATACTATTGAATTTTTTAGGGGAAGAGGGCAGTATCTTCTTGTACAAACACTTAGACTACCAGAACTACAAATTATTTAATACACATTTCAGGAAGAGCTTTCTACTTTCTAGATTCCCACAGTTAAAATTTACCTTTGAAATAAAAAATAATTTATTTATAAAAAATAAAATCAATTGTTTGTATGAAATGCTTTTGTTTAATAATGTTTTTGTTAGAGGAGTTAGATTATTATTCCATATGTGCACTTAGCAACTGTGCAACATAGGTGAATTCCTTTTACCTCTATCATTTCCATACCTTTTCCTCTTGCTTGTCAACCTTTCTGTTTTCTGCTGCTGTTCAGGAAATCATATAATGAAGCCTCAGCACTGCCAAAGTGACCATATTTCTTAACTGTCACACCCAAATCTCCAATGAAAAAAATCCTTTATTAGTAGGATTACCATATAATTTGTCATCCAAATTGAGACAATTTTGAGAGTGTAAAGCAATGTTATTAATAAATATACCTCATAAACCAGAACAATCTGGGCAACTGGGACCTATGGTCAACCTTTATTAGGGGAAGTTCATGCTTTGGGGCTTCCCAGTTTAAGAAAAATAAGGGGGTTTTAAATGTTAAAATGAACATTTAAATTTTATCCAGAGGCCTCTAAGCTTTATCAGATGTGCACTTGGAGCAATATGCTGTGTTAGATGTACTGTATAGATCACCTCTCTTTCTAATAAGAAGCTTCCAAAGTATGACTATCATACGGTTTGGCTGGGTCCCCACCCAAATTTCTTGAACTGTAGATCCCATAAACCCCATGTGTCATGGAAGGGACCAGGTGGGAGGTGATTGAATCATGGAAGTGAGTTCTTCCCATGATGTTCTCCTGATAGCGAATAAGTCTTACGAGGTCTGGTGGTTTTACAAAGGGCAGTTCCCCTATGCGCGCTCTCTTGCCTGCCACCACTTAAGATGCGCCTTTGCCTCTCCTTCGCCTTCCACCATAATTGTGAGGTCTCCCCAGTCATGTGGAACTGTGATTCCATTAAACCTCTTTTTCTTTATAAATTACCCAGTCTCCAGTATTTCTTCATAAAGTATGAAATGGATTAATATAGGCTATCACCATTTCAGCAATGGCTTGGTTCACAAAAGAGAAATGTAAGGACACAAGAATTTCTCACTATCTGCCCCATCAAATCCTATTGGCAGCCATTGACCTTGTCCAGAAGCAACCAATGCCTGTCCTTTAAATTCACACTTACCCTCACCTTAAATATTTTATCTACTGTAGGAAAATCTACTTTCCAATGACATCAGTGTCTTTGACATAAAGCTTTCTATCATAATTTATATTTAATGTTTCAGAACCTTGCTTCTAAAAGCGTATTAAATACATGAGTGAATCAAATGCAAGTAGCTCACACAAATCCTATTTTTTCTATTTACATAGCAATTCTTTTTGCTTATATTTGATTTCTTGTAAAGGAGAAGAATAAAAGGAGAATTTGCTTCATTGTTTTTGATAATTCCCAAATTACAAGAGGAGTTTGTTGTTCTTGAAAAATTCTTTAAGTAAAGGTGTCCATTACCCATAATGGCAGCAGCAGTAAGAGGCTCATATTCACCAACAGAAAGAACATTGGTCCAAATGGAAGAACCTGAGGGACTCACAGTAGTTCACTTGTTTTCTTTAGCTTTCCCATTTTGTATTTCAATTAATTTTCCCTCTGACAAAAATCTAACAAGAAAACAGAATGGTAAGGCCATTTGGCTTAAAGAAACATATCTAGGGAGAAAACAGCACAGATGTAAAAGTGAGCAGACTGTATATTTAATTAATATTATAAAAATATAATGTGCTTCAACTGGAGCATAGAAATCTTATCCCTAGGCAGAAAAAACAATCCGGTATTAGGAATCCCAGAATAAAAGCACTATACACACTGATATATACATACATACAGTTATTGATATGTTAAGTGCAATTTTAGCTTAAAGAGGGACAGCGTTTTTGCCTCAACCATGCACATACATATCAATTATTTAATATACATTTATTAAGTGCCTACCATGTGCTATACACCATGAGAAGTTCTATTATGTTATATATTTATATACAATATATAAATCAAGTTTTACTGCTTAAAAATTTAAATTTTAGTGGAAATCACAGAAAAACAGCAGTTGATTTCAATCTATTTCTGATTAAATAATTGATTATGCACAGAAAAATCTTACACAAAAAATGGTTTAACTTGTCTTTATTAAACTACATTTCTAAGAAAAAACTGGCAAGTTTTATTGCAAGCATACAAAAATATTTTGAAAGTGCATCCCTTAACTTCCTTAAAATAAATTTCATCTACAAACTATACTTGTTTATTACCCTCTGAGAACTTCTATTAGGTCTTAGAAGATGTGCAAAACATATTTAGGAACAAATGGACCAGAAATATTAAACCATTAAAGACTTCACCTAGATTAAATAATTATACAGCAACAATATAATCTAAATTTAGTATATGTCAAAAAATTTATGTAGTTAATATGAAATTATGAACAAAATTGTTACAGTTCTACTAGTCTGTGAAATTGAATGAGGCAAAATATTAGAAGTGTTACTAGTTTTAGCAGTATTCATTAAATCTTCAGTATCTGTGATGCATATTGCTGTAGCCTTGTAGGTATTTAATGCAGGTATTTTACATACTGAAAAAAATTCTAGTTTTGCACCACGTCAAAATGTAATAAGCATTGTCAATAATGAATGGAAATGAAAATTCAGTTATGTACATTTTAACAAACACTTCTTTCATGAGTTTTAGAAAGGTATGTGTAACAAATACTGATTAAGTAAAGAATTAAGCAATTATGGTTCTGTTTTTAAAGTTTGTGAAAATTAAGAATCTGCCTTCTTTTGTCAGGGATTTAATGGATTTTTTTTTCTTTCCAATATCAATAGTGACTACAATCTATCTCATAACCATTGTCGAATTGAACCAAGGAAATAATTGTTAGGTCTGTAGTAACGATATGTGAATCGCATGGCCCCTTACATCACAGAAAATCCTCTCTACTCCCTTCTGATCTCAATCGTTCTTCTCCTTAACAATTGTTTTTAAGAAAAACAATGGTTTTTCTTTCATTTGATAGGTATTTTGAATTGTGTAACTGTCTAGGATTCCCTGAATGCACCAGCTGCAAGAAAGCCATCTAACCTTAAGGCCTACTATGAGGAATTGGAGTAGGGATTGGATGCAGGGAGCATTAATTGGTTGCCTGAGGGAATTAATTTGTTCTATAAATGTGTTTTGTTGGGTTTGTTTTTGTAAATTATGTTTGAACAATCCAAAATTTTACAAATACACACAGATTTAGAAATAGAGAAGTACATGTGCATACAATTCTAGCAACAATAGGAGGAATTTCAAAGGAAGTAACTGACCAAAGTCTCCACCACCCACATGACCTCGTACTGGCCTCCTTCACTAATGTATAACATGTGCCTGTTTCCATTAATCATTCGGTTTTGCATCGTTTGGGTTTTATAATGTATTTTCCTTATTTATGGTTTCATTTCATTTTATTATTCTTGTTTATTTTATTTTTCCCTTTCACCATTATCTAACATATAATATTGTTCTGTGTTTTAGTAATTTTTATTCTAATGTAGTTAACGTATAAATAAAAGCAACAAAGGTTGGTTAAATTTAACAATGTATTAGTCAGTTAAGCATTTATGTCTTGTCTTTTTATATTGTATTTTCACTTGTTTATCATTTTGTAGCTGCTTCAAAACACTTACGAAATGAGTTAGGGACTGTTATAAAGTCAATCTTAACCTTTTGAAAATCAAATTTTTACCAATGATTTCTTCAAATATTCCCACAATATTCACCAGATGAGCCTGTTTGGCTGAAACATGGTCAGAGAAAAGTAGACAAATGTGTAAGTGTAAATTTCCAGATAACACAGAGAATCCTCTGGTTGTCACAGGACTCCAGAAATCTCACTCTTCTATTTTTAAGTGCTCTGACATCTACAGTGAGTGCTGCTCAATTTCTCCTTGAGCACCTGATTCTGTGTTTCACAATGTTTTTTTCAATGTTGCTATTTATTGAGACCTTTCTATGTTTTGGGGAATAGACTAGCTACTTAAAATATGTTATTTCATTTAGCCCGTTCTATAGTCCTGGGAATTTGGTATTATAGTATTCCTTTAAAAAATGAGTCCACTGAGATTAGGGAGGCTAAATAACTTGCCCAAGGCCACGTGGGTAGGAAGTGGCTCAGCTAGTACTGATCCTGGGTTGAGTTATTCCAAGGAGTTATTCCCAATGTGTTTGTTACCCCTGGACAGGAGGGTTATCAACCAAAGGAGCTGGCAAAAATAGATGGCACCTCTAAGGCTCTTACCTGCAGTTAGAAACGGCCAAGGCAGCTGCTCTTACCATAACATTCTAGTAGAAAAGAATCGGTAGGAAGAGAGTAGGCAAAAGACAAAAGGAATTCTTAGGTTTTCCTAGAAAAGAAAAAAGAAACCAGTTATTTGACACACCTGAGTTAACATGCGCTTTTTAAAAATAAGAATAGCCTCTTGAATAAATTCTGAACTTAACAATCCATCATAACTTGGTGTGAATTCCACATCCTCTGTACCCCTTGCTTCTTACTATATTTGAGCTATAGTAGCAAATTTCCTCTCCTAAAAACACATCCTGCCCCAGGATCTTGTTATTCCCTATGTTGTTAGGCTTTGTTCTTGGCTTATTTCATAATTGGCGTCTCCTCCTTCAGGACTCAACTTAAATACCGAGGAAATTAAGGAACTTTTTCTTATCCGGCATATCTAAGCTACCTTCTTTTCCTCTCAATTAATTTCTATTTTATCACTCAATTAATTTTTCTTACAATATTTAACATATTTTCAAGTAATTTTTAAAATTAATTTATTTTTAGGGATTTTTGGTAACTCTCTGTATCTTTCTGTTTGTTTATGTCTATTTTCTATTTTTCTAGTAATTGTATTATGATTTTGGATAATTATCAGCCTTTGTCGTTGTTGTTGTTGTTGTTTGTTACAGAGTCCCGCTATGTTGCCAGGCTGGCGTGCAATGGTGCCATCTCAGCTCACTGCAATCTCCATCTCCTTGGTTCAAGCGATTCTCCTGCCTCAGCCTCCCGAAAAGCTGGGATTACAGGCATGCCACCACGCCCAGCTAATTTTTGTATTTTTAATAGATACAGGGTTTCACTATGTTGGCCAAGATGGTCCAAATCTCTTGAACTTGTGATCCACCCTCCTGGGCCTCCCAAAGTGCTGGGATTATAGGCATGAGCCACCATGCCCAGTGCCCCCTTTTTTTTTCACTGTCTTGGTGGGACCCCTTTTTTTTTCACTGTCTTGGTGGGACCTTCCTTTAAGGCACCTTAGCGAAAACGTTGAAATATCATCCAGCTCACTTAGATTTCCTCTTCCTGGATTTGAGTGTCAATCAACGTATTTAAAGACTGAAAACGTTTGGAGTCCATTTATCCCAGCTGTTCCACACGAAAGACATTCTCTGTTAGTTTGTTATATAGATACTTGGAACAGCCATAGTTTCTTCACAAATTTAGTTATTTTTTGTTTGTTTTACTTTAAGTTAACCTATATTCTTTCAATATATTATTTTACTTTTTCTTAGAAGTTAAACAAAATCAGAAAATATAGTTATCCTGCTCTGTATCTGCAAACCCAAATATAAGCCCCATGAGATCAGAAACTCTGTTTGGTACATTAAACATCTGGAACAGTGTGTGATAACTAATGTGCATCTAATAATTATTTTTAAATATAAAATGGATGAATAAAATCTGCTGAATGTTCTGAAAGGGGTCTTTAAAGCAGATCATTGAATTCAAGAGAGATGTCTGTTTCTAGCTTTAGTTCCTCTTCAATGAGTTTGTTCCCACATCCTACGTTCTTGTTTTCCCCCTAGTAAGTGAAGGCTTCTCACTCTTCTGTGGTCTATTGTCACTTCTTGTGGAAGATCATATGCTCTAAATTACTGACTTGACCAGACTAAATTTACTAATCTATGTGACTTTGGGGCAAGTTTCTTAAGCACTCTCTAAATTTTAGTTTCCTTCTGTGCAAAGTGGATAACAATACATGCTATCTCTTGAGCAATACCATCAGCTCACCAGGCTCTGTTTCATCTTTTGTTTCTCAGTACTCAGAAAGGTTCCTTTCTTAGGCTTTGACAGTGAGTCAGGGCTAATGTGACTTGGTGAAAATGATGCATGCTACTTTGAGTCCTGACCCCTAAAAGCTTAGGCTCAATCCATTACACACTCACTTTTCCTTGGTCTATTGTCCATTGCCATCCAGTAGACAATACTAACGACCCAATGGTCCAGGACAATGAGTCTGGAAGGCCTCCAAATGACTGCATTTTACCTTCATGTGAGCAAGCAGTAAACAGTAGTCGAAGCCACTAATATTTGGAATTTTATTGTTGTTGTTGTTACACCATGTAACATAACTGGATTAAGTAGATCTATAATTATAGGAATTCTAGTGAGGATTATTTAGGACAGAACCAGTACAAAGCCTCACTCACAAAAGATTTAATAAATATTATTCACATATTTCTCCATTCATTTTTACCCCTGTCTGATATGTCTTCACCAGCCCACTTTTACTTCCTTCTTACTGCTTAAATAAACATGTATTTTTATTGGATTATAAATACTATGTAATTTTTTATGGACCAAGTTTCATTACTTTCATAGATTTCTTCGAAATTTCTTTTGAAACTTTCTTTCTCCAGTGGTTCATCTCTGCCTATGAATACATTCCCATTTCATGCATCCATGAGGAACATTGTTTCACCTCTTCTATGGCCTTAATCTACAATTGTTTCCCTTATATGTTACAGAAAAAAATTCTACTAAAAAAATGATTTGGATCCTTTGCATCTTCTTTTTTACTACTCTTTTGCTCATAAAAGTTTTCATTCATTTTTTTCATCTCCTTTATTCTGCTTAAATATTTTCTTAGAGATCACACATATCAAAATGGCCAAATTATATTTGCAATTGTTCTACTGTTCTTTAGCACTAGAATCATAGCTAGAATTACAATAACTAGAACCGCCAGTTTTTCTCCCCATGACAGTTCATGTCCCAACATCTTATTCCCAGGATCTCTTGGGAAATTAGCCACATTCAGGGTTTTTACCTATCTCAGTGGATGCCTACTAACTTTCTGTGTCTGGTCTTATTCTGTCTATGGAGATCTGCCTGGACCTTTCCAATGGTTGCTAGACATAATAGACTGTTAAAATTTATTTTAACACCTAAATGTTTTCTTCCTCTTAAACTGTTCTGGACATGTCTAAAACCAACCTCCTTATTCCTATATGGGCTCTCTCTTCTTTCTAAACCTGCTGTCATAATTTTTTCAAACCATCCACATTTGGAAATACAAGGCACCAGTTAGTTATCATCATTCCCCATGTTTAACAGGCATTTAGTTGAATCATTTCCTCTACAAAATATCTTGAATACCACTTTTCCTTTTCCTCTTGGCTCATTGAATGATACTACCAACCACTCAATTGCTCAAGTCAGAGAGGCCTATCTTTAATTGGGTCTGTTTGATTTAACAAGCCCTTTAACTCCCAAATTCCAACTATCTGCTAATTTCTACAACTCTTAACTATGAAATATTATTCAAATTTTTTTTTTAGTCATTCATTACTGTGGCCAATATTTTGCATTGGCCTCCTAGGATCTGCTTTCTCTATGACCATGAAATTCTGTAATAGCCATTCTTCTATCCCACTCAAATTGCAAAATATCCACTATTGACAGGTCAACCACAGAGATACTTCTAATGTCAAATCTAACTTTTACTGTCCTTCAAAGGTTATCCATTGTATTAAGGTAAAGGGCATAGTCTTTAAGTAAGCTTGTGTATTTTCCATTTGTGAAGCCCAATTAAGTACTCATTCTCATCTTTAGCTTTCAGTCACACTGTACATTTGATTAACAGTAATTATTTATTAGTAATATGCTTTGAACATATTATGTTTTCTTCTACCTGAAGATCTATGTGCATGCCATCTACTGTACTCAAAAAATCCTCTACCTCTGGCTGTTTATCTGGATAACTGCAAATCACCCCTATTATCACTTAGACAAAGGATGACCACATAATTTTTGGTTCAAAATGAGATTCTTTTGAGAGCAGCAAGAGTGTTAGTAATATTACACCAAGGGAACAGACATACACAGTAACTATTATGGAAAAACTAGGATATATGGTCATACAAATTAGGTATACTTACCAGAAAAAGTTTCTGATTGTCAACCCTAAGTTATTTATTTTTCATTACTCTTACATAGCATTCTATTTCTCTTATAAAATAATGTATTACATTTTATCAGTAGGCAGTTGATCCCCTTACAGTAGCCACATTTAGGGCTGACTAGTCCCTATTCCACAACTATTTCAGATATCACCATTTCGTGGTGATAAAGATGATAGATCCTGGGAGGCTAATCCAAAATACTGGCCGTGGGAATGAATGGCTAAAAAATAATTTGAATAATATTTCATAGTTAGGGGTTGTAGAAACTGGAGGATTGTTGGAATTTGGGGTTTAAGGGAATGTTAAATTAAAGAGTTCCAATTAAAGATAGGCCTCTCTGACTTGAGCAATTGAATGGTTGGAGGTATCATTCAATGAGCCAAGAGGAAAAGGAAAAGTGGTATTCAAGATATTTTGTAGAGGAAATGATTCAACTAATTGAGCGTTAAACATGGGGAAGAATGATAACTAACCATTCCTGGTTGTGGAATGAAGATTATTTGACCAGGCTTTGAGAGTGAGAAAGCTGATCTGCCAGCAGCAAAACTCTGCCTCCTTACCCTCCACCAGGTAGCGTAGGAAGAGCCAGGCTCAGCAGATTCTAATTCCCTCCCCACTTAGAGATCACTCAGTGTATTAGTATGTTCTCACACTGCTATAAAGAAATACCTGCAAGTGGGTAATTTATAAAGAAAAGAGGGTTAATTGGCTCATGATTCTGCAGGCTGTATAGAAAACATAGTGGCTTCTGCTTCTGGGGAGGCCTCAGGAAGCTTCAAATCATGGGAGAAGGCAAGGAGGGAGCAAGGCATCTCACAGGAGCAAGAGAGAGCAAGGGGGGAAGTACTGCATATTTTCAAACAACCAGATCTCTTGAGAACTCATCCATGATCACAAGGACAGGATCAAGGAGATGGTGTAAACCAGTCATGAGAAATCTTGCGTCATGATCCAAGCACCTCCCACCAGACCCTATCTCCAAAATTAGGGACGAAAATTCAACATGAGATTTAATGGAGACACAGATTCAAACCATATCATTCTGCCCCTGGCCCCTCCCAAATCACATGTTCTTTTCACATTACAAAATAATAACATGCCTTCTGAACAATCTTCAAAGTCTTAAATCATTCCAACATTAACTCAAAAGTCCAAAATCTCAATGGAGACAAGCCTAGTCCCTTCTTGTTTATAAGACTATAAAATAAAATTTTAAAAAAGTTAGTTACTTCCAATCTACAATGAGGGTATACGCACCGGGTAAATATTTCCATTCCAAAAGGGAGAAATTGGCCAAAAGAAAGGGATGACAGGCCCCATGCAGGTTTCAAAACCAGTAGGACAGTCTTTAAATCTTAAAGCTCCAAAATAATCTCCTTTAATTCCATGTTGGACATCCAGGACACACTGATACAAGGGGTGGTCTCCCAAGGCCTTGGGTATCTCTGCCCCATGGCTTTGCATGGTTTAGCCAGCACAGCTGCTATCAAAGGCTGACACTGAGTGCCTACAGACTTTTTGGGTGCAGGGTGCAAGCTGTCGGTGGATCTACTATTCTGGGGTTTACAGGATGGTGGCTCTTTTCACACAGCTCTACTATGCAGTGCTCCAGTGAGGACTCTGAGGAGAGTCCAACACCAACAACCTCTACCCTAGTAGAGGTTCTCCTTGAGGGCTTCATCCCTGCAGCAGGGTTCTGTCTGGATATCCAGGCTTTTCAGTACATCCTTAGAATTTAAACAGAGGCTCCCAAACCTCAATTCTTGGATTCTGTGAACCCACAGGCTTAACGCCACATGGAATCTGCCAAAGCTTATGGCTTGCACCCTCTGAAGCAGCAGCCTGAACTGTACCTGGGCTCCTTTGAGTCATGGCTGGAGCTAGAGCTACTGGGATGTGGGGAACAGTGTCCCAAGGTTTCACAGGTAAGTGAGACACTGGGTTTGGCCCATAAAATCATCCTGTCATTCTAGGCCTCTGGGTCTGGGATGGGAAGGGCTGCCACGAAGTTCTCTGAATCACATTTCAGGCCTTTTCCACATTGTCTTGGCTATTAGCACTTGGCTCCTTTACACATATACAAATTTCTACACCCTGCTTGAAGTCCTCTCATGAAAATTAACTTTTATTTGTTATGTCGTGGCCAGACTGCACATTTTTCAAATATTTATCCTCTGCTTTCCCTATAAGTCTAAGTTCCAAATTTAGGTCATTTATTTGCTCACTCATGTGAGCATACATTGTCAGAAGCAGCCAGGGTACCCCTGAATGCTTTGCTGCTTGGAAGTTTCTTGCACCAGATATCCTACCTCATCCTGCTGAAATTCAAAGTTTCATGGATCCTTAGGGGAAGGGGACAATTCTTCTGCATCCTCTACAGTCTTCCAATCACTGCCCATAACCTTATTCCAAAGTTGTGTCCACATTTTCATGTATCCTTATAGCAATGTACCACTTCTGAAACCAATGTTCTGTATTATTCCATTTTTGCTTTGCTATAAAGAAATGCCTGAGGCTGGGTAATTTGTAAAGAAAATAGGTTTAATTGGTTCATGGTTCTGCAGGCTATGCAGGAAGCATAGTGTTTTCTACCTCTAGGGGAGGCCTCAGTAAGCTTCTAATCAGGTGAAAGGCAAAGTGGGAGTAAAGCATCTCACACGGCAGGAGCAGGAGCAAAAGAGAGAAAGTTGGGAAGTGCTACACACTTTTAAACAACCAGATCTCATGAGAACTCGCTCACAATTGCAAGAATGGTACCAAAGGGATGGTGCTAAAACATTTATTATAAATTCACCCCATTGATCCAATCATCTCCCACCAGGCCCCATCTTCAGCATTGGGGATTTCAATTCAACATGATACTTGGTGGGGACAAAGATCCTAACTACGTCAATAAGCAACAGTAGGAAATTCCAGAGGATACCTTCTATATCATCAGAAAGGAATGAGCTAGGGTCCCAGCAGTGCGAGAAGAACAAAGCAAACAAGAATATCTTTGTAATGGCTCAGGTAAGAAAGCTCTCATTGAAACTGAAGTCCACAAAAGTCCATCAGAACCTATATACCAAACTTAAACAAGATGACTGCAAGCTAAAGTAGAAGCTTCTTGTGTAATTCCCATCCTTTGAGTGTGGGTTGGTTTTTGTTATTTGCTTCCAGAAAATAGATATTTCTTTCATGATTCATCTGCATAATATTGTGACTTCCCTTTCTTATTAGCAGACTTTTGTGCTTTCTCTTTCTCTTTCACACACACACACACACACACACACACACACACACACACACAAACACTCTTTCTTTTGCTGGCAGGAGAAATCTTACAAGTTTAAGAAGAAAACATGTTAAGTAACTAAGAGAAATCTCTGGTCAATACTCAACAAGGTTCTCAGTCCAACAATATTCCATAAATGAAATCCTGCCAATAACCAGGTAAGTAAGCATAGAAGTGCATATTTCTGAGCTTTCAGATGAGATAGTAACCCAGAGTGTGACCTCCACTTCAGGTTAAAGAGAGATCATGAGTCAGAGGACCCAATTAAGCTGTGACCAGAGTCTTGGTCCATTGCAACTGTGAGTTAAGTGCATGTTGTTAAGGCTGCTAAACTTGTGGCTATTTGTGTTCCACAACAATAAAAAACTGATAAAAATGCTCTATATTCTTGATTCTCATTATCAATTAAACATTTCTTTATTCATGTAGGGACATTGAATTCCTGAAAAATTAAGGTAAAATATCTTGAAAACAAAGCCCAAGGAGTCGATGTGTTTTTATATACCCTCCTTCATCTGCTAGAGATCAAGTTAAATAAGTCACAATCACATTTACTGTTGTAGAAAAGGTACTCCTTTTCCTTTATTCAGGCTCTTACTTGCGCTTAGAATAAATGTTTGTGGCTTCTGTGGCTAGCTAGCTGAAAAATAAAGGCTTTGTTTATTTTATGTTTCCTTCAAAGGCCATTTGTAGCATTGATTTAACCCACAAGCACTTTGGACATTTTTTTTTTTTTTTTTTTTTTTTTTTTTGCCTCAATCGCTCAAGCAGGTGGTTTTGTACAAATTAAAACACAGCTTAAAGGGAGAAAAACATAGAAAGACATCAACTCTATAAGCAGGTCCTGTGGTGGCTCCAGAAACATTGTTAAGTAACTCTATGCACAATATTATTGATACCTATTTGGAATTTTCCTATAACGATCACTCAAGTAGGTGGTTCTGTACAATGCTGAACACAGCTTAAAGGGAAAAACATAGAAAGACATCAACTCTACAAGTAGGTCCTGTAGTGGCTCTGGGAAAGTTGTGAGGTAACTCTATGCACATCATCATTGATACCTATTTGGAATTTTCCTATAATGGAACAAATTTGATATACAATCTATTTACATGATGGAATCTTCCCTAATACACCTGTGTCTCACTGACAGGTTTTTCTTTCCCTATCTGCTGAACTTGTATGTTTTATCTAATAGAAGTTGATTTTGAATGAGATGGAAGAACTCGCATACAAGGCAAGAAAGCCTCCTTTATGGTATTATTGTTATTAGGGAAGGTAATAGTAGCTTTGGCCACAAACAAAACTAGTCTTATTGTCTGAACACAACAAAAGTCGATTTCTTGCTATGTCAAATCTAATGCAGATGTTCCTTGATGGTGGGAGAACTGTCTATGGTTTTTCAGAGATCCACACTATACATCTTGTAGTTCTACTATTTTTCTAGGGCTGTAGATGCATATACTTGATCCTTTGTTTTCAGCTGCTAGTCAGGAGAAAAGCAGATCATGTGAGAAATAATTTTCTGGGCCAGTTGTGGAAATGGTTTACATAGTCCACTAGACAAAAGCTAGTCCAATGGCCACATCTAACTGCAAAGGAGGCTGGGAAATGTAGTCTACTTGTGTGTCCAAGAAGAAAATGAGAACTGGTAAATATAGTCTGTCATGGGGGTAGATTAAAAGAATGCAATGTTAGTACAAATAGATTTAAGATTGCAGAAATATGATACATGATTTAGCAACTTAATTTCAACTTTGATCAGTATTTATTAAAGAAAACTTATTTTAAAGAATTCTACACTATATAAGTAATAAAATTAATGTAATGATGCAACATTGGTGTGTTCTAATTGTGGGTTTATTGTAATTTTACCTTTTGATAATGATCATTTAACCTGTTTCCTGATTATCTCTGTCAAATTATTTTCCTTTTCCCCATTTTCTGTTCCTTTCTCCTTGATAGGTTATATTCCCTTCTCATCCTCTTAAAGGAATTTCACATATTGTACTTTACCATATTGCATGAAATAATTCATTCTGCATAAAACCTGTTTGCATACACTTTATAGACTGGGTTAGGTTTTCAAAGGATTTTTACTGGGACTGAACACATTCTGCAATCCTGAACCATACTAGAAATAGAAGTTGCATATGCTGCCTCTTGGGAAACAGAACAGTTAAGTGGTATCTTGGAGTTCGATAGCTGCAAGAATGAAGTAAATGACCAAGAGATGAAGGAAAATGGTGGGAGGGAGAATCTAGCACTTGCTACCAACTTCAGCAAGTAGTATTTAGTGGCTGCTCATGTCTCATGAGCAGAGAGCATCTGCCCACTGAGCATCTGAAGGGATGCATCTGTTACTATCCCAATAGAAGTCACATTTTGTTATGCTGTAGCCTAAGCTGAATGATCTCTTGGTCATAACCTTGACAAATTTCCTAGGCTATTGGTTTTAGGATGCCTCCTTAGTCTGCAATGCTTTATATTGTTCTCTGGGTTTGTTTCCTGAGAAGGAGGTTGTGCTAGACCTGCAGTTCAGAGTTACTTAGGTAACCCTGACGCTGTAGTTGGCATTGTCCACTCAAAAAGCTGTTATTAAAAATAGGTGTTTGAGGAAAAATTGTTGTTCTTACTATGTTCCATTTTCTCATATGGAATGTGAAAGTTTATTTCAGGATTTGTCTTCTTTCAGCTAGTTTATATGCCTCTGAAATATTAGATATTTTGTAAAATAAACTTTAATGCTAAATTACATAGAAGTATCAATGTATAGAATTGGTTATACACAGAAGACTGAAATCACTTGAATTAAAACAGTGAAAGCTACAGAGACCAAACTATAAAAATTTGTACTGCTTCTCTCTTTTCTACTTCTACCCCACTGATACTTCCCAGTGGCATTTTATAGACCCAAAGGAAAAGAAAACAGGTATTTTTCTGGTTTCTTTTTTCTTTTTATAAAAATACTTCAAGTATAAAATGTACAATATATTACTTATACATATATATATTTATAAAATGAACACATATCTAATTAACATAGTAGCCACTTGCTTTAAAGTCAATATTTAGAGTAAAAGTTAATTTAAAAATCAAATCCATTCTTTTCCAACTTTTAAGCTCAGGGGTACATGTGCAGGATGTGCAGGTTTGTTACGTAGGTAAACAATTGTGTGCCATGGTGGTTTGCTGCACAGATAATCCCATCACCTAGGTATTAAGCCCAGCATCCATTAGCTATTCTTCCTGATACTCTCCATCCTACCGCCCCCACCTTCAGACAGGCCCTAGTGTGTGTTGTTTCTCCTACCCATGGGTCCATGTGTTCTCTTTATTCAGCTCCCAAAGCCTTATCCTAATTATAATTTGATAGTGTGTGTATAAATATGTGTGTATATTTTGCCATATACGCATGAATCCTAAAACATCATCAGTCTCTGGGTGATAGCAAGAGTCTGATTAGCAACAGATTTATCAGAAAATACATCTTATCTGAATCTATTTGGTTTTGATATAACATATTTGGGATAAATAATTTATATGTCAAAACTGTATGCTTCCGGTTTATTATTATTATTATACTTTAAGTTTTGGGATACATGCATGGAATGTGCAGGTTTGTTACAAAGTATACATGTGCCATGATGGTTTGCTGCACCCATCAATCCATCATCTACATTAGGTATTTCTCCTAATGCTATCCCTTTCCTAGCCCCTCACACCCAACAGGCCCCAGTGTGTGATGTTCCTCTTCCTGTGTCCATGTATTCTCATTGTTCAACTCCCACTTATGAGTGAGAACATGCCTTGTTTGGTTTTCTGTTCCTGCGTTAGTTTGCTGGGGATGATAGTTTCCAGCTTCATCCATGTCCTTGCACAAGACATGCCCTCATCCTTTTTTATGGCTGTATAGTATTTCATCGTGTATATGTGCCACATTTTCTTTATTGAGTCTATCGTTGATGGGCATTTGGGTTGGTGCCAAGTCTTTGCTATTGTGAACAGTGCTGCAATAAACATACGTGTGCATGTGTCTTTATAGTAGAATGATTTATAGTCCTGTGGGTATATACTCAGTAACAGGACTGCTGGCTTCCAGTTTTAAGTGACAGAATCCCTATTGGTTGACACCAAAGAATATTTTCGTATGTAATACAACATCTATAACCAGCTATTTAACAAGATTGGTTTGGCAGCTTGATAATTCCAGAAATTTTGAAACTGTTTTCAGTAAATGTTTGGCTTTCCGTTATGGTTGAAACATGGCTATACTACTTCCAAGTTCCATATCTTAATACAATGACACCAAAACCACAATGAAAAGATGGGAAATGGTCATATTTGACAAATAGAAAAATCTTTCCCAGAAACTTTCTCACAGATTTTTCATTAGATCTTGATATAATTTGGATATTTGTCCTTGCCCAAATCTCATGTTGAATTGTAATCCCCAGTGTTGGAGGTGGGGCCTGGTGGAAGGTGTTTGGGTCATGTGGGTGGATTCCTTGTTCAGATGCTTAAAATCTTGCTTCTGTCACCAAAATCAGGGGAACAGGCAAGGAGGAGCAAGTCACATCTTACATGGATGGCAGCAGAAAAAGAGAAAGAGTTTTGCAGAGAAACTCTGCCTTATAAAGCCATCAGATCTTGTGAGACTTAGTCACTATCATGAGAACAGCATGGAAAAAACCTGCCCCCATGATTCAAATACCTCCTACAGGGTCCCTTTCACAACATGTGGGAATTCAAGATGAGATTTGAATGGGGACACAGACATACGATATCAATATGTGTATAACTTTATCTGTTATAGTCTGAATGTATGTGTCCTTCTCAAATTCATATGTTAAAACCTAATCATCAATGTGATTACATTAAGAGGTAGAGCACTTTGGAGTTGATTAGTTCATTACAGCAAAACCCTATTGAATGGAACTTGTGCCCTTATTAAAGGGAGCATTTACATAGGAGTGCAAAGCAAGCTTCTCTGTCCCCTTCTACCATGTGAGGACATAGATAGAAAACACCTTCTATGAACCTGGATATGGGCCTTTACTGGACATTGAATCTATTGGTGTCATAAACCTTGAACTTCCCAAACCCCAGAATGGTAAGAAGTAAATTTCTGTTGTTTATAAGATACACAGTTTATGATGTTTGGTTACAGTAGCCCAAATAGACTTAAGACATCATACATATTTTTCCTAAACCCGAACCAAGCATTTGAACCAAGGCAATATGATTTACCTTTTGGCCAGGGATTGGTTAGAGATCTATACTTAGAGATAAAAGTTAAGTCCACTTCGATTGTGTAACATGGATTAAGAGTTGGAGAGACTCTTCCTTCTTCCTTCCTTCCCTCACCCTAAATAACAATAAAAAGGAAAACAGATAATGCATTAATTCCTACCCATCCTGCCATAACCAAATCAATCACTTCTTCTTTTTAACATATTTATTCTTTAAGGACTTTATTTTTAGTTCCAAATGATTATTTTTATATTTAGTATTTTTGCTTGTCCCTACTAGTCTGTGAATGTCATGAAGACATTAATTCTATCTAATCCAATTTCATACCTCAACATCTAGGACAGTTTATTTTAAGAAGCAGAAATTGGTTACTTCACCAAATTAAGTAAAAAATACTCTGCAGTCTCTTCTCTCTGAGTCAATCATTAATTTGTTTTTAATAGGTTTAACTTCATTTTAAGGCTCAACATCTGCCCACAGAACCACATTTCTTAAATTTCATTGGAATAAATAGAAAACCAGTTTTGAAATACAAATGTTTCTGTTAACACTGCTTTGAGGAACGTGAAATAAATAGTACAACTATATTTCTTTGCTGTAAAATGAAGAATGCTGTTCCTGAAATTAGTAGCACCATGAATTGCAATTTATGTTCAGAAATTCTAAACCAAACTATTTTATTTTTTAAATAATTAGTGTTTTCTCCCAGAAAAATACAGCTCCATGCTCTACTCTATTGCATTCAAATATTTGACTGTAAATCAGGCATCAAGTGGAATGCATGAGAACTTAATGTGTTAGAAAAGCTTTTGGATAATCAAAAATTGAGATCAATGAAGCTAATCTGGTTAGCTTGACAAACCTGTTGTGCATGTAATAACTTTTTAACTTAGGGAGCAAAACGAAATCATAGGATTTATTATATGCTACAAGAATGATCCCCCCCTAAGTGTTGAATAAAACCTCCAGAGAGCCATCAGTTTATTGAAAGAGAACTTGGAAATGCAAGAGAGATCCCTCTGCCAGACGAAGTTCTTAATATGTGACTCCTGCCAGTGTGCTGGATTTGTTAACAAGTTTCTGTATCAGTTCACAAGACTACAAGCTTTTCTTAGGACACCACCTGCATACAATGTTTGTTCAGAAACGTCTACTTTGAAGCAGCCTAACATACATTTTAAGCCTTTTTTTCCTACACACATGCACACACACAAACACAAATACACACAATCATCTTTGTTGTAAACCTATGTTAACAATAAAAGTTTGTATTACATTCACAGTATGAGTCTCTTTATTCCAAAAGTTCATGAAATCTGGAACATTAATTATGCAGCATTTCACTACAGGGCATGTAATTCTGTGTGTGTGACAAATTCATTCACTTCACTGACCATGAGAGGTTTTGAATGAATTTGTGCCAAGATTTCTTTCTTTGGGAATTTAAGGTTTGTGATTATGAGTGCCAACTCCTAATATTTTCTTAAAGTCACTCATAACCAGTTTATTGAGTACTCATACTACATAATTAACTAGAGCAGTAGATCCTAGACCTGGAAACACATTGGAATTCTATGAGGAGGTTTCTGAAAATGAACTGATGTCAAAACCACTGAATCAAAAACTCAGGGTGAAAGAAAGAAGAAAATCAGGATTCTACCAGCCCTGCAAGTTTGGGAACCAGCGCACCAAGCTCTCTTTCAAATCTATTAGGGGCTATGAAGTTGTATGAGTTAAAATTCTCCAAGTTGACGGAAAGCATAATTCAAACTAAATTTCAAATTAATGGAAACAATGGTTGAAAGCTGGCTTTTAAACTTGGAAGCTATAATAAATGGTTATTTTTAAGCCATTGAACTTTGAGGTGGCTTCTAAAGAGCATTATTTGTGGCAAGAGAGAACTGGTGCAACTATAGTCCAAATCGTAGCATGAAGCTGAGCCCTGCACAATTATAAGTGAAGCCCGAACCTGTGGCTGAGGCAGCTTATGGCTGGGTAATGTTATGCGCCAATTGATCTAAGTCCATTTACTTGAAGTAAATACTATTTGATGAGGATAGTAATACTAGAACCAGTCAGGGACTCTCTCTGGAGCTGGGATGCTGCACAATGGGAGAGGGCAGAATGGGTTTAGGAAACTCTTTAGGGGATTCAAAAGGAGTGAAAAGCATGAAACTATCAATCCAGTTGCAAGACTATACTAACATATATGGAAAAAATGTTACAATAATAGCATAAGACACTAGATTGTGGTAAAATTGCACAACATAGACTATAACTATAAATATAGTAAAAGTTCAAAGATAAATGGAATAAATAAGAACTGGAGACATCAAGACAGGTTTTATAGGGAAGGTAGAGTTACAGTGATACTTTGAAAGATGAGCTAGGTGTGATAAAGTAGGAAGAGAAATTCTTAGTCATCTCTTTAGGACAGGACCAAAAGCTCTTTAACACTATGAATAGATGATTGTTGCTCTACTTGAGGTCATTGCACATAGAAAGATTATTTAGGGTCACTATAATTGTAAAATTAGTATTCAATGTACTGAAGCTATAAATTCAAAGGATTAGTTTTTATAAAGCATTTAGATTTAATTTACAAACGTGTTTCTATTTGTAAATTCAGTAAATTAAGTAGGACTTTTAAAAGTGATTTTACAGCTTAGTTAATTAAATTTTGCTAAATATTTTAAACAGCATTTATACATTTAAGATATTTGATTTTCTTTTATATGCAATTCGACTATTTGAATATCAAACGGAACCACCCCAGGAACTTAACTGATTCCTATAAACCTAATAAATTACATATATAAATATAGTAAATCTTAAATGATCTTAAGTATTTTAATATTATTTGTAAAACCTTGAAGAATTCTTTTTACTTAAAATTATAAGCTTAAATCAATTATTCAAGTAGACATTTTACACTAGAAACACAACATTTGTCTGTAGATCAGTGCTATTTGAATATGTTTCCCAAATTCATATGTTGAAAACCAAATTGCAAATGCAACAAAGTAGAGAGGTAGGGCCTTTAAGTGGTGATTAGGTCATGAAGGCAGAACCCTCATGAATGGGTTAATGGCATTATTGAGGGAGTGGTTAAGTTATCTTGGAAGTCGAGTCCTGAAAAATGGTGAGTTAGGCTCTCTTTCCCTCTCATTCATGTGGTGCCTTCTGCCATGTATGACTCAAGAAGGACCTCACCAATGTAGCCCCTTGATTTTGGACTTCTCAGCCTCTGGAACCATGATTCAAATACATTTCTGTTCATGATAAATTACCTGGTCTGTGGTATTCTGTTTTACCAGCACAACACAGACTAAGACAATCAATGATTATTAACTAGAGGTGGTATTGCTGCCTCCCTGGGGGCTGGGGGAACTTTGGAGGTGTGTGCAGTCACTTTGGTTGTCACAATGCCTAGGGACTACTATAGGCATTTAGTGGATGGTGATTAAGAATGTTAATGCTCCTGAAATACATGAGAGCCAAAAGCATGCCCCTTGAGTATATTAGATAATGTTGTAGTTTTGATTGTTCCAGAAGCTGACTCTGACATGATTCAAGTGTAAGTAACCTGTTTGGGAATAAAGGAAACACTGATTGGTAAATGAAAAGCAAGACAGGAAAGGAAAACGATCAATAAAGTGTGTATTACTAAGCAAGTTACCACTGAGGACAATGAGGATATAATTCAATTGAGGAATCTTTAAGAGTAAATGTAAATTTATGTCAATGTCTGAGTTAATTTTGCCATAGTTGTGAGATGCACTAACTTGCATCAGTCATTGACTGAGGGCTGCTTCAAGGGGTAAGTCTCCTTCACTTCAGCCAAAGCGAAGATGATTTTTGCAAACATAGAAATTGTCTAAGGCCAGAAAGAAAGTAAATGCTTCCTGCTTTCAGGGAGTGTAGCAAGCACATGGAATAGATATCAAATAACTTTAATTTTGGGATTTGATCAATTGACTCTTTAACTTCGCTTTGTGTAGAGGTATGAAAATCCAAAGGAGGCTATTAATTTCAGCTGTGATGATTCAGAGAATCTGATCAGCAAGAATTTGACCCTCCTTTTCTTTCTGGAGGTAAACTGTGGTTGCTTTGAACTACTGAATCCCAGAAAATTGGACGCAAAGAGAATAGAAAGGCAATGTTGGTTTCAGTCTTCGACAAGTCACTTCAACTCATTGGTACCTGTCTTGTTTTGTTTGCTGGTGGATGGTGAGAGATTTCACACTCTTTATTAGCAGACAGTGCTTTGAAAAGATCTAAGATTTGAATCCCATGGGAGAGTCTATCAAAGAAAAAATGGAACAGAGCTGAAATTTAAAATGTTAAGCAATGTTTCTTAATGGATGTGCCCATGGAAGTATTTCATGGGAATACATGAGTAGTATCAAATCATGTGTCAACTTTTGTGCATGGGTATATCTTCCTGGAGAGAGCATCTATAGCTTTCATTAGTTTCTCTAATAAAATATTGCCCTTCCTAGGAGAATAATAAGCATTCATTTAACACCAGAAAATCAGTAGTAGAGGAGGAAAGAGGAGGAAGAAAGAGAAAATAACTAACATTCATAAATACCAAGTATTAATTGAATCTTAAAGCCTCATAAGAACACTGTTTTGATGATGAAGAGCTAAGACTTTGAGAGATTAGATTTTCATAGTCAAGGACACAGTGGGCAAGTGGTGCCATTTACAGTACAACCCCAGTGTTATTCTAACTCTAAAGCTTGTACCATCTCTATCATGCTGTGCTGTTGTATCCAGAGGGCTCTGGAGTGAGACCTTTGAATGTGTATTTTCTAATTATTCTTAATCATCAGAAGAAAGAAGGAACCCAATTTTACCTAAACTAAAATGATCCAAGCGAAACTTGAAATACAGAGTGTTTTAGCATGGCTATCCCTTCTACAATCCACAAATGTCAGCCTCATGGCTTCTGTGACTACCGAGACTGTACCTGGAATGATGGATACTGACATCAAATTTCTTCATTACCATGGTGAAAGAAGAAATAAAAGCAAAGCTATAATCCATCCCTGGGCAGTTCAATTAAACTCATTAGAATTACCCTGAAATTATCAACATATGGTAGTTTTTAAAATTTAAATTGAAGTTCATTTCAGGAGGGTAGGAAGTTTTAAAAGTTCCAAATTGTTACATAATAAGCTTAGGAATCTTACCTCTTTGCAGTCTTATTTCTTCCTTCACTATTCCCCTATATTTTTACTGGAAGGACACTGGAGACTTCCTCATTGCTAAATCTAGTAACTCATGTTTCAAATACTTTAGCTATTATCTTCTGTACAGAAATATTACATTTTTATTGTAAACAATTTAGAAAACACAGATAAAGAAAATAAAAACCATGGAAACCACACAAATAATGCCAAATTCTGCCTCATAACATGTGAACTCTGAGCCATTTGGTACCTAGCATACCTTATTTTGAGATGCTAGACAAATATACAATATTTAAATAAATATTATAGATACTCAAATATGCATATATGGAGGATAGGTCATAGGGTCCCCACACCCTCCATGATGTCTCATGGAGATAATGCACAAAGGCAGAATAGGAAATGCCAGAAGTGGGATTGGTTTCTATTAAGAAAGGGCAGAGAAGATGAGGTGGAAAAAGATTGATCCCTAGAAGACATAAAAGGGAGACTAGCATAGAATGACTTACGGGGAAAATTTTCAGGGGTCTTCTAACTGAAACTTAAAATTAATGAGTCTGTTTATGCTTTCTTTCATTTTTTGTACTTTCAACAAATTTAAATCTACTCTGCACAGTGCAAGGTACCAGGGCAACAGAGATGGGAAAGAACTGCCCTCAGCATTTTGATAGCCTAATGAGAAGCCTATATGCAGGTCAACAAGCAGTTCCAAAGCAGTATGATATGTCTCTTGAAAAGGGTAAGCATAGGATAACAGAGGGCAGAAGCACTCAATCTAGATTGGGTCCTGGGAGAGATTAAACTCAGGAAATTTTCTAAAGATGCTCACAGGTAGCCGGGAACAGCAAGCAGGACAAATAAAAGTTAGTCAGACAAGGGGCAGCATGAAGCCTTGTCAGTGAAAGAGGTTCTGTTAAAAACAGCATGGTCCTACAAAATAGCAAACCAGTGGGTTCATATTTATACAGGGTGCAGGAGCCTAAAGGAGACAGAAGCTTGGAAATATTTTCCTGCCCTCTTCACACAAACGTACACACATAGTGTGAATATAAATTACATATGGATGTCCAGATAGCTATTCTCAACAACATATATTTAGTTTATCATAAACATATTCAAATATAATTAAGACAAAAAGAAGCAAAGAGTAAAATTTAAAAGCAGACAGATTTAAGGAGGCACACAAAAAGAACTCTGTTACTCCATTCTTGCATTACTATAAAGAAATGCCTGAGACTGGGTAATTTATAAGTAAAAGGGATTTAATTTGCTCACAGTTCTGCAGGCTGTACAGGAAGCATGATGCTGGCATCCAATTAACTTCTGGGGAAGCCTCAGGAAGCTTACAATCATGGTGAAAGGTGAAGGAGGAGCAGGCATGTAACATTACCAGAGCAGAAGCAAGACAGAGAAGCAGGACGTGCCACACACTTATAAACGGTTGGAACTTGCAGGAACTTACTCACTTTGGTGAGGACAGTACCAACAGGATGGCACTAAGCCAGCCATGAGAAATTCACCTCTATGTTCCAATCACCTCCACCAGGTCACACCTCCAACATTGGGGATTACATTTGAACATGTTTGGACAAGAACAACATCCAGACTATATCAAGCACCATTCTACTATGATAGTTATTAATAGAAAACAAAAAAGCAAAGAAAGGAAGAAAAGTGGGAGAGAGAAAGGGGAGAGAGGAATGGAAAGACGGGAGAAGATGTACAACTTGTAAAAGCAAAGTGTTCTCAATCACTGGATGTATTTTAGCAAAGGAAATTATTGCACTGGGCTCTGTGGCAGTAAACATATCTTCCTTCCCAGCATTCTATGATTTTATGATTTAGGGTCAACTAATGACAATAATATTTCTGGGATGTGGGATCCTTATTTTGCAATTAAAAAACACTATATACTTCTTTCAAAGCCTTTTCTTGCCTCCTACTTCAATATTTAAGACTACAATAAGTACAGAAAGACATATTAAAGTATGCTACGTTAAGAAACTCAAGTTATTACTCATTTTAAGTTAATTATTATCCTTCATTTATTATTTCTGATGCAGTCCCTTGCACAGAGTAGGTTTTCTACAAATCTATTGATTTTTGATTTCTTCACAATAGACTTTCTTATGTAAAAAGTACTCACATCCATTTGGTAACTATTTTAAACTGATTCCTATTGGACAAAACACATATCCAACACAAAAATCACTATAAACGAAGAAGGAGAGAAATGAATTGGAAAAACAAGTTTGCCCAAATTACAAAGAAATGGGGTTGATATTTAGAATACTTTAAAGTCTCATATAAGTTGATGTTTAAAAATGGAAAGGCAGAAAAACAACAATTACAAGAAGAACCTCATTTTCACTAGCAATCATGGAAAAACAAACAAAAATAATGAGATGTGGATTTTTGGCCAACAGACTGGCAAGATCTTCAACATGCACATACAAGGAATTATGTTATATATGCTGCAGCTTTTTGGAGACTTTTTGACAATATGTGTTAAATTGTTTGAATGTGCTTTACTCAGATGCAGCCATCATTTCACCTGTGAGTTTTTCCCCTCTAGAATTAATTGCATATGTGTGCAAAGAGGACTTTTATTATAATTATTTTTAAAGATAAGAAATAATATAAATATCCTGTCATAGGTATAATGGTTAAATATATTATGGTACATTCACAAGACAGACACTATACAGATGTTTAAAATATAGTTTTATCATTTTAGAAAGAATATATTTACATATAACTAATATAAAAGAAGCAAAAGCATTCACATTAAAATGGAGATTTGTTTCTTCAGGGTCTGAAACAGAGACAGGGAAACAGATGTTTATTTGTATTGTATGATTTATTTTATCTTACACGGAGACATGTCTTATATGTAAAGTTAATCAATGTTTTAAATCAAAGAAGGAAAAAAATAGACAATGTATCGCCTCTAAAATTTTGGATGAAGGGAATAGAGATATCTCTTAGTTCAAATTCCCAAACTTAAATATGAAGGACTTAGGCCCCAAAATTTGAAATGAGAAAAGGACATGCTCCTGGTGCCCTGCTGACTGAATTCTACTGATTCAAACCCAGTGTTCTTCCATGCCCCTGAAATGCACTGAAAGTATTCTTTAATTTTAAGCACAATATCAGTAATTTTTGTGATTTAGATGACCATGATCCTGAGGGTAGTCTTCAATAAGTATAAACAGATGGGTACATCCCCACTATAGGAAGCAGAATTAGGTAGAAATTAATTATAATCACATTGCTTCCCCTAGATTAATCATAATGAGCTAGTTGTGATGCTTCTACATGTACTGCATGATAATAGTCGATTGAAGAGTTTATGGTCTTAATTATTTAGTATTAAAGGGCTCATTTTGAGGTACACAGTAACATTCAATTAGAACAAAAAATAGAGTACATGCATTTGTTTAAACCAGAATTTACAAGGTGGAATGGTTGCAGGCCCAACAAACACTCACAAGATGACCTCAAGAATTGGAATTTATTAATGATATAAGTGATACCAGCGATAATATAAGACAATGTGAATTTTTAATGTTTAACTTTTGGGGTACATAGTAGGAGTATATATTTATAGGGTCCATGAGGTGTTTGGATACAGACATGCAATGTGAAAGAAGCACACCATGGAGAATGAGGTATTCATCTCCTCAAGTATTTATCCTTTGAATTACAGATAATCTAATTACACTCTTTAAGTTCTTTTAAATTGTACAATTAAGTCATGATTGATTGGAGACACCATGAATTTGTGAATGCGGATGTTGACTGTAACTTCTAAATAGTTCAATCAAAGTAAAAATCCACTCCGTCTGCGGATAATTCAGCATTGCAATGTTGGGTGGGATCGACTGCTTTACCCCAATGCTATTTCAGCAGAGAGGTTTTCTGCTGTTCACATTTACTAAAAGGGACCTGAATCTTTGATGTTCAATGTAAGGCTCAAGTAACAGCCAGGAACCATTTCAGTGCAGGAGGGAAAAAACAGCATTTGGCCACGTCTAAATTCTACTCTATTGTTCATTTACCAAAACTAAAATTATAATAAAAACAAGATTATGGACTTTATATAGGCCCATAAAATAACTCTGGAAAACTGCAGATTCAGAAAAAAAAAGAATCAAAAACTTCAATATCAGCTGTAAAACTTTCTAAAAATGAAACTGTATAATAAAGAACAGAGGTAGAATTTGGCTCTAAATTGAGTTGCCCACCTGCAAGTTATTTTTAGGCATCCCCAAGTTAAAAAGGAAAACATTCAAAAAAGCTTTCCACAAGTCCCCATAGCAAATGCTCTGTGGTTGAATCCTCACTCTGAATCCAAACCAAGTCTGGGCACAGCTATGCAAGCACTTTGAATAAACTAAGAATAGAGGCAAATAAACAAAAGAAGATAAAAGGAAAGTCAAACATGTCCATGTGTAGAAAGAAAGAAAACTGTTTTAGCGAATTATTTTAAAGGTTTTTTATTTCCTCCTCGTTCACGCTGGAGGATAATTATTATGCTCACTGACAAACAGGCCTTGAGATAGGTTACTTGAGAGAAAGATTTCTCTCTCTTTCTGACTTCCAGAAAGTACCAAGATTGGGCAATAGTAATTTATTTTTCAAATTGGGTGGAAAAAACAGAAGAAAAAAAACTGTGATGAGAAACGTCCTTTGTCTCTTCTAATATATTTTCTGTAGCAACACTATCTGTATTATTAATGAAATGGCAATGAGATCACAAAGGGAGTGCCCACTTACAATGATTGTTCTATTGGGAGGATGACACATCCCAAAATTGTCCAACAACAACAAAATACAGCCTGAAAACCATTATCACTGGACCTGATTGCTTTCCCAGCAAAAGCTAAAAACTGCATTTCATGTTACAATAGGCTAACAATTCAACATACACCCCCTCTTCAAGACTAACTTTTGAGGTAAATGGAGTATATTCAGAAAGGTGCAGGCTAGGTGTAAGTACAATGTAGAGGCTTCTGGTTAATTAACACTAGGAGGAAACTGTGAATCTAGGAGTTTTCTCTAGAGCCCTCCCCAGTCTGGCTTCTGTCACCACCACCCTCATGGAACCATTCTTGGAAGGTCATCAACATCTCTTTGCCAAATGTTGTGGACACTTGTCAGCTCATCTCACGCAGCCTCTCAGCTGGGCTGCTCCTGCCTTGACATGCTCACACTCTGCTCCTTTTCCTCCACCACTTCTGGCCACTGCTTTTCTGTCTCTGCATTGTGTCATCTGCTTCTATCTCTTGCCTTCGATCTACAGGCATGCAGGAGGCTTCAGTCCTTGTCCTCTTTACTTCCTGGTCTTCAATCTCTTCTGTTTAGTCACAAGTCTAAGAGCTTTAGATATCACCTCAAGCTTCTGCGCCACTTAAAAATCTGCCCTGAGCTACATCCTTCTATTTTCCCGTGTCTGTTTGATTTCTCTAACAAAATAATTAATAATCATTAAAAATTTAATATGGTTCACAAAAGAATTCTATTTTTTTCTCTCAAAACCCGTTCCTTTCCTTCTCTTGCAACTTTTTAAATGACAATACAATAGGACATAAAAAGTCATTCTTAAACCCTCCTTTTTCCTGAGCCCTGGCATTCAATCTGTAATAATCTCTCTGAAAACATACTTCAGATGCATTCTCTTCCTTCCCATCTGCACAGCTACAGGTCCTCTTTACCTTCACCTGGAGTATAGCAATTGCTTTCTAACTGCCCTCACCCCCCACTTTCTGGAAATGCTCACTTGCAATCTGGTTTGCACACAGCAGGTAGAATAATTATTTTAAAAGGGAAATGCTAGATATAGGTGATGGGGGGATGGAGGTAGCAAACCACATTGCCATGTATGTACCTGTGCAACAATCCTGCATGATCTGCACATGTACCCCAGAACCTAAAGTACAATAAAAAATATAAAAATAAATAATTAAATAAATAAATAAAAGTGTAAATTGTGTCTTGCAATTGAACATGTACATATAAAATGTCTCCTTTAGTTAACATTCTTTAATGGCTTTCTCCTTTAGCAAATCCAAAGTTCTCCACATGATCACAAAGGTCCAACCTTATTTTCTCTCTCCAATTCACATACTATCTACCAGTCATGCTGACATTCCTTTCTTTTCCTCAATAAAATCAAGCTCTTTACTTCCTGCAGGCCTTTGCATTTGCCAGTTCCTGGCTCCTCACTCATCTTAACAATACTGACTCCTTCTCATCTTCAGGACTTAACTTTCCCAAGCATTGTCCACAGTTTTTGTCTCCTATATTAGAAAGTTTATTTCTTGCAGAACACTTATCACTGAAATAATCTGGATTTTGTTGTTGTTGTTTCTGTATTGCTTGTCTCCCTTACTTCAAATGCACAATCACTTCACTGCTGTCCACCAGTGTCTGGCACTGTCACTGGTATCCTGTAGGCATTAAATACAGAAACGTGAATGAACAATTGATTTAGTGAATAAATGAGTGTCAGCAGCAGAAAGGGAAGGAGTAATATATCACCTGCACAGTGAAACCCATAGTCCGGTGGTTGAGGTAAAAATGAACAATTATAACGTATTAGTATAGGTGAAAGGAAAAATAAGAACAAGATGAGATGGGAATACAGACAGGCTGTAACTTAACATTTTGGCAGAAAACAATTAAAGGTGATGTTTCTGAACCGTTGTTTCCAGGGATGCTTATGGCACCAGGGTTTGCTTTCATGCCTGTCTTTACTGCACAAAGTCCTTATTTTTCTTTTGCATTTACCTCCCATGAGAAATTGTAAAAGGGGCTTCAAGCCACATTTCCTAAGACACTTCTACAATAACTCTTAAGTCCTCAGAAAGAACACAGACATCATACAGTCAGGTTACAGAAATGGAGAACAGCGGCATGCCCTGGAATGTCATTGTGGAAGAGCAGTAACGTTTCTGGAAATAAACTGATAACATTCATTAATACTATTTGTTGAGCACAAAATAGTTTTGATGCAATCAGGTGAGTGAGAGGCTTAGAAGGAATGACTCTGTGGCAAGAAATAAGCATTCAGCAAATTCCAGGAACTTTTCCTCAAATGCACTGCTACCAGCACTGCCTAGCAAATCCCTACTGATCCCCTGAGAACAAGTACAGATATCTTCTCCTCTCTGAAGCCTTTGCATGTGAGCAATCACTTCTTCTCCTGGGCCCCTATAGAATTCTATCATGGCACTCACTACAGTGGATGGTGATATGTAGTTGGGACATTGTATTAGTCAGCTCAAGCTTCCAGAACAATATGCCATAAACTAAGTGCATTAAACAACAGATTTTTTTTCCATATTTCTGCATCCTGGAAAGTTCAAGATCAATGTGTCAGCCATTTTTCGGTGAGAACTTATAAATGACTGTCATCACACTCTGTCCTCCCATGGTGGAGAGAAAGAGATCTGATGTCTCCTCCTCTTCTTCTAAGGGTACCAGTTCTACTGCAGTACAGCACCCCACTTAAGACCTGTTAACCCTAATAAGGTTAACCTTCTCATAGGCCCTATCTCCAAATATAGTCACATTGGGGAGTAAGCTTCCAACATATTAATTTGTAGAAAGACACATTTAGGCATAACATATCTATTTCAGAAGATCAAGTCCTGGCCATGTTTTAATCCTAGCACCTGTCATCATACCTAGAACCAATTAAGTCCCCAAAAGACAAATTTTCAATGCATGGATGAATGAGTGAATGTACAAATGAAGAAATCCTAGATAAAGTTGATATTGTTTTGGAATATAATTCAATTTTTCTTTTGTTGTATAGTTATGCCATTTGATTATTTTTGACTTATCAGAATCAGCAGCTTGCAATGAGAATACCACTAATATAAATTTCCAAGAACCAACAAAATGAGGCTGGCTATGTGACACCCAACAAATTTATTCCATTATTTTAGTCAGATAAAAGACAAGCTCCTATATTTCTACACTCTAAGTAGCTTGAATTTCATACATTGTAGAATTAAATGCATTTCCCAGGATGGAAAAAATCAGAAAGAACATTTTAAACATTAGAAAATCAACTGCTTCTCTTATATCTCATTGTACACTTTGAGCCTTGACCATGATATTTGATTCAGAGCCAATAAACTAAGAAATAGAGTTTATGAGCTCTAACTCTCTTACTTGATGTTCTCAATAACCATTATCTCATTGCCTTAAGTTTCTCTCTTGAACACTCTGATATTCTTTTAAAAATGAAAAATAATGCCCAGTTTTGTAGTATTGTCCATGAATTAACCCATTGTATTCATAAACCCAAACCTCTGTGAATTTCCATTTGTGAAATATAAGAAGAAAACATCAAAACATACACTAATAGAAAGAAAGAAAAAGAAAGAAAGAAAGAAAGAAAGAAAGAAAGAAAGAAAGAAAGAAAGAAAGAAAGAAAGGAAAAGAAAGGAAGGAAGGAAGGAAAAGAAAGTCAACCCATAGGCTTATTCAACAAAAAAGAAAAATATTTGTATTTCTTTCATCCATAGACATTATCATGGAAAATATTTTTTCAAATTAGAAATAACATAAACCTGTTCACCTTCCATAAACCTGTTCACCTTTCATCTTAGGAAACAGTATTTACATGAAGTTAGATATGGATAAAAGTATTAAATATATGTTTAAAATAGATATATCTATATTAACTTTCTCTCATTCTGACCATTGTAATTTCATACCCATGCTTTTTGTAACACCATCAGCCAGTTGGCATTCTTCATCCCCAACACCCTGCTCTACTTCTTTTTCCCGCAGCACTCACTGCCTTCTCACTAGGTAGTTGACTACGCAAATATAGTATGCTATGCAGTTGACTTCTTTATTATACTTATTTTTTAGTTTATGATTTGCTTATTGTAAAAATTTATGCTGCACTAGGACATGGGTTTTTGTTTTGTTTACTGATGTTTTCAAGCTCCTAGAATAGTGCCTGGCACAGAGCAGGCACTGAATAAATATTCACTGAATTTGTAAGGTATTTAAGCTGGTTATCATGTTTAAAAGATGAGTAACTCCTTAGTTATTCTAGATTTCATCATGCACAAATTAAATCCACTGAAATTTTGTCTGCATTTACAAATGGATGCTTATTTAATGTTTACAGATTCTCTAGTTTCAATTGTTAGCATTATTGTTTAAGTTTGATCTAAGGGAGAACTAAATTAAGGTAATTAACAAATAGACCAAAAAGTACCTGATGACTCACTTTCAAAAATATTTTGATGGTCTAAGCTACATACATTTCAATTAGTGATTTCTCCCCTATTACTTTATTTACCTTGTGTGTTCTACTTTTATATCTATTATTTACTACTGTATTTTCAATTAATTATTACTCTATTGACTTCATTCATTTAGCTCACATCAACCCATAAATTTCTTAGTTGTAGGATTTCCTACAGAATACAAGCAAAGCATCATGTGAGCAGGCAAATTCAAAGTCCAGCAAAAGCACATTTGAGTAGTCTGTGTTTTCTATGTCATTTTCTTCCTATCCATTGCCTTTCAGCAATTCTAGGATCAGATCTGCCCCGTGCTCCATCTTCACACATCTTCATTCTGTCATTCAGCTCTATCTTCTCAATTGTTAGCACTCTCTGAAGAAGATTCGAATGGTAAGTTGTGATACTTACAGAAGGTTCTTCATTACTCAAAGAACTTCCAAAACCGTGAATGTGTATCTGTTTATGGTAACATGATTCTTCACAGGATTGATACTTCAGTCAGAGAACAAGACTTCTCCTGGATCTCATGAATGAAATGAAAATGGTATTTGAGCAGAATACCTGAGACCTGGCTTTAATAACTACCAGATATCTGGCTTGGGTTAGATGTTCTTTAATAGCAATAGCCATGTCTACTCTCACAAGTAGTTACAAGATGCAATGCTCCTGAGAAAAGCTGTGCAAACTCTAAGCTGCCATTCCAGAGTGTTCCCAATTCTCTTCTAAATTAGGAGTTCCTTAATATGTTAATATATGTTCTATAAAATATGCTGAAAAACTAGAATGGGTGTCTGAGCCTTTAATTTGCTACTGTACATAATTAATCTCTAAAAGGAAAATGTAGTGTGCTTTATTTTCTCAATTGTATTTTCTTAATTATAAAAGCTTTTTCTCAAGCTTCATCAGTTCTTCTGACCTGCAGAATAAAATATCCATTAAGTACTTGGCCATAGAAGGGTTGATTATTTTCATACTATATAAGTAACTAAGTGACTACTTAACCTGTTTAAAAGGCTGATCTATAGAAAACTGAAAGTTATTTGTTATGTACAACTCTCTTTATTTACTTAAATACAACTTTCGATTTTGAAATATTTTGGTAATCTTTATCAAAAATACATTTATTCTACAATTTCTTTTATAATGGCAATTAAAAGGATAAGATACTTATCTAACTTTAACAACAGAAGTGTAAGAATGTTGCAGTGGAAATGATAAAATATTGTTGAGGGAGATGAAAGAAGATCTAAGTAATCAGAGAAGCATTTCACATTTATGGATTGGAAGATCCAGTGTTGTACAGATGGTAATTATTTTCAACTAATCTATAGATTCAACACTAACCCTATCAAAATTCCAGTAGGCCTTTTCACAGAAAATGAAAATTGGTCCTAAAATTTATATGGGACTGGTGATGCTTAATTTTCTGTGTCAACAAGACTGGGCTAAGGAATGCCCAGATAGCTGTTAAAATATTATTTCTGGGTGTGTCTATGATTGTGTTCCTGGAAGTGATTTATTATTTGAATCAGTAGATTGAGTAAATAGGTTCTGCCCTCACCAATGTCGATGGACATTATATAATCTGTTGGGAGCTAAATACAGCAAAATGGCAGAGACAAGTGAATCCTCTCTGTTTCCTTGAATTGTAACATCCAAATTTTCTTGCTTTCAGACATCAGAGCTCTTGGTTCTCAAGTCTGCTAGTTCTGGAACTTAAACCAGTTCTCCCCTCCTCTACCCCCTTTTCTCAGTCCTTCAAATTTGGACTGAATTATACAACCATATTTCCCAGTTTTCCAGCTTGCAGATGGCATATTATAGAACTTCTCAGCCTCTATTATCTTGTGAGTTGATGATCCTTAGAATAAATCTTCTCTTACATAGCTACATATATCTTACTGATTCTGTTTCCTTGAAGAACCTTGACTATTATGAGATTGCAAAAAAACTAAAACAGCCAAAAGTTTTTTGAAAAAATAGAATGGAGCTTGGAGACTTTACAATTTCCAAAGTATTGTAAAGCTACCATAATTATGACATTGTGATGCCAGCATAAGAGTAAATATGCAGGTCAACTGAACAGAATTAAGAGTTCAGAAATAAGGCTGGGCACAGTGGCTCACGCCTGTAATCCCAGCACTTTGGGAGGCCAAAGTGGGTGGATCACGAGGTCAGGAGTTCGAGACCAGCCTGGCCAACATGGTGAAACGCTGTCTCTACTAAAAATATAAAAATTAGCTGTGTGTGGTAGCGCATGCCTGTAATCCCAGCTGCTCTGGAGGCTGAGGCAGGGAATTGCTTGAACCCGGGAGGCGGAGGGTGCAGCAAGCCAAGATTGTTCCACTGCACTCCAGCCTGGGTTACAGAGCGAGACTCTGTCTCAAAAAAAAAAAAAAAAGAGTTCAGAAATAAAGTCTTACATTTGTAGTTAATTGACTTTTGTCAAAGGTGTCAAGGCAACTAATTAGGGAAAAGAATAGATATTCTAGAGATGGTACTACGATCATGGATCATGGTTCATCCATGATAATATGAACTTAGATTTTTACCTTTCACTAAGTGAAAATTAACTCAAATTAATCTTAAACATTACAACAATAAAACATTGGTAAATAAGATAGGAGGAAATCTTCTGAACTTTAAGTTATATATTGAAGTTTTAGCTATGACACCAAAAGCAAAGTCCATATAAGAAAGAAAAGGTGATGCCGGGCACAGTGGCTCACTCTTGTCATCCCAGCACTTTGGGAAGCGAAGGCAGGTGGATCACAAGGTCAAGAGTTCAAGACCAGCATGGCCAACATGGTGAAACCCAGTCTCTACTAAGAATACAAAAACTAGCTGGGCCTGGTGGCACATGCCTGTAATCCCAGCTACTCAGGAGGCTATGGCAGGAGAATTACTTGAACCCAGGAGGCGGAGATTGCAGCAAACCAAGATCATGCCACTGCACTCAAGCCTGGGTGACAGAGCAAGACTTTGTCCTTAAAAAAAAAAGAAAAGAAAAAAGAAAGAAAGAAAAGGTGATAAATTAAATTTAATCAAAATTCAATACATCTGTACTTTAAAAGACATCATTAAGAAAATGAAAAAAATATGTAAGACTAGAATATACTATTTGGTAAAACACGTATCTGATAAGGGCTTGTATCCTGAATATATAGAGATTGCTTATAGATCAATAATAAGAAAATGAGCAGCTAAATAAAATAGGCAAAATACTTGAATGGACATTTTAATAAAGAAGATACAGAAATGGCTAACAAGTACAAAGAAAGAAGCTCAACATAATTATTCATCGGGGAACTGTAAATTAATGCCAGAATGAGGTACCATTTTACATCTACCAGAATGTCTATAATAAAAAAAAGACAGACATAGCAAATAAATTAGAGAAATGGGATTCCTCATATATTGTCGATTGTGGCATACACTGGTGTTTCCATTTTGGAAATGGTTTGAGAGTTTAAAATACATTCACCCTACAACACAGGATTTCCACTCTTAGGTAGCTGTCCCAGAGAAATGACAGCATATATACATATAAACACGTTGATACAAGTGTTCTTAGCAGCTTTATTTATGAAGGCCAAAAATTAGAAACAGGCCACATACTCCTAAATTGATAAATGGATTAAAGTGGTCTATCCATGCAATGGAATACTATTCAGCCATTAAAGGAAGCCAGTCACTGATGTGTGTTACACCATGAACAAACCTGCAAAACACACTGAGTGAAAGCTGCCAAACCCAAGACACCAGATATTACACAATTCACTTGATAGGAAATGTCCAGAAAAGGCAAGTCTGTAGAGACAGGTAAAAGATTAAATGGCTTCTAATGCGGTAGAGAGTGGGAGAGGATGGAGACAGAATGTGACCGTTCATGGATATGAGGGATCTTATTGGAGTAATGGAAATGTTCTAAACTGATTTACTGTGATGTTTGCACAACTTATATATTTACTAAAACTCACTGAATTGCACCCTGCAAAGGGTGAAGTATATGTTATATAAAACATGCCTTACTAAAGTTGCGTATAAAAACGTATTTATTCTAAATCAAAGATGTGGTTGTAAAATGTTCCTATATCCTGACGTGTGATTTTTCTCCTTTCCTAGTTTAAAACATTTCCATTTAGGGGGATAGCCCCAAAACCTATAAAAGCTAGCTTTTAATTCCATAAAATCTAACTGGGAGAGCTTTTCAGAAATACTTCTGCTTTGGAAAGTGACATATAACTGTGAAGTTACCCATTTTGAAATCGGTTTATACAATTTACTGACCATCCAATGTTGACAACTCACCTACACATTTTCATTTCTTTTAGAACGAATTTTTATGATGAAGCTTCTGTTTTAAAATAAATGGAACTAAATATTAGATGACATAAGAGCTTTATTATCTGTCAAAGAGAAAATAAAATAGAAGCAGGCTGAAAACTTCATCCTGAAGTCTAACTTGTCATTTATATGGTAATTTATCAAACAGCAAGGACAAAAAAAAAAAAAAAGATACAATTTAAAAGAAATATTCATCTTTATAAATTTGGCAATTTTTGAAAATTCTTTATTTAATTCTTACTGGATTATCACTAGTCATCTCAATAACTTTTCCAACAAGGTCTCTGCAGTTTGAATTTCTGATAAAATTTAAGATAAAATGTATAATTTACTAACATTTTGTGCAATGAACTATTAAGCAAGGGATATGTTTGGAAAATCGAAATTTGGATATATTTTTATTATTATTTTTAAATAACTTCTGGGACAGATCTCAGACTCTACATCCACAACAGAAATTAAAGCAATCAAAGTATCATTGAAGATTACCAATAATAATATAACATAAATAGTGGGCCTCACATTCTGTCTACGTAAGTTACCATAGTTGAACGAACTAAAGTAAGCAGAAATTCCAAATTTCTTAATTTTCAGTTAATATTAACAACATTTGCCAGGAGTTAAGCCAGGTTAGGGAGTGATCAAGAAATGAAGAATCCAGAAAAGTATGGATGATACCACCTCTCCTTTCTCTCTCTGATATATAAAAACTGATTTAGATTTACAGAGGACATAATATCTGTAGGGAGTATATTAGTGGCATTAAATCTATTGCTCATGGGAAAAACTGAAACTGAAATCCATTAAAATTATTTCATAAATGTATGATTTTTTTGCTGTTTTGAAATGTATGTAGACAATAGAATTTGGTAAGTAATTCACTAGACAAAAACTTGTATAAAAAAATAAATGCTACACAGTCTCTTTGCTATTATTCTATCACTGTTGAAGAATAAACTAGTGGCCAAAACGTATGATAAAAATGTTCAATATCACTCATCGTCAAAGAAATGAAAATCAAAACCACAATGAGATACCATCTCACACCAGTCAGAATGGCTTTTATTAAAAAGTCAAAAATAACAGATGCTGGAGAGGCTGCAGAGAAAAAGTAACACTTATCCATTATTTATGGGAGTGTAAATTAGTTCAACCACGGTGGAGAGCTGTTTGGAGATTTCTCAATGACTTATAACAGAGCTACCATATGACCCAAAAATCCCATTACTATGTACGTACCCAAGGGAAAATAATTCATTATAACAAAAAGATGCATGCACTGTTATGTTTATCACCATGCTATTCACAGTAGCAAAGACATGGAATCAACCTAGGTGCCCATTAATGGTGGATTGTATAAAGAAAATATGGTACATATACCCCATGGAATACTATGCAGTTATTAAAGAGAATGAAGTCACGTCCTTTGCAGCAACATAGTTGCCGCTAGAGGCCATAATCTTAAGTGAACTAATGCAGGAACAGAAAACCAAATACCGCATGCTCTCACTTACAAGTGGAAGCTAAATTCTGAGCACACATGAACATTAATATGAGAATAAAAGACACTGTAGAGCGGGGAGGGCGGGAAGATAGTATGGTTTGAAAAACAACCTATCGGGTACTCTGCTCATTACCTGGGTGCAATGTACCCATGTAATAAACCTGCACGTGTACCCTCTGTATCTAAAATCTAAGTCAAAATTTTTTAAAGAATAAAGTAAGTAAATTTATTATTCCATTATAGATTCTTAAGTATTTCAAATCAAAAACAGCAAATTCCCTAATAAAAAATGTTTAGTATTAGTTAATAATTTCAAAATGTACATTGCATTTTATAGTAATATTATTTTCCATAGCCCATTTCCAGAAGTCAATGACCTAAATTTTTTAAAGTTTTTGTTGGTTTCAGATCTCACAGTAAAATATATGCATATGAGGATGGCTCTTACTTTGAGAAAGGGTCATAAAATATCTACTTAACAGCCATTCTTAAAAGTCACTGCAATATTATGAATGTAAACACAAAATTCTAGTCAAAATTGTTATGAAAATCTACTTTAAAGGTGGATCATGTTCTACTAGTAGCTAAACATCAAATCAAAGTACACTGTCATATCCACAGAATGAATGCATGTGCTAAATTTGTATGTTAAAATAACACACTTAATAACTTCCTTTTCACACTTGGGAATTCACATGTAAAATATGCCCCCCATTACAAGTGTATGTTCTCCCAGTATTATAAATCTCAAGCATTCCAGCTACAAATTCAGAAATAAGAGCCTCAATAAGGTAGACCATCTTAATCTGTGCCCGTTCCCTTTCAAAACTCATAATTAACTTTCTTCTGAGTCCAAAACAGTGGCTACTGTGACTTGACACCTCATTTAATCTTTTGAAGACATGTTAATTTTTGCCAACTGCGCCATCATTGAGATTGCTAACAACCAAATGAATGGAATTTAAAACTAAAAATGCAAAAAGGCTAGGTTAATAATAATATAATATTGATGTTAATAATAAGTAACAATAACAAATAATAATATAATAATATTATTAATAATAAGCAATAATAATATTAAATATAATAATAATATTAATGATAACAAGCTTAGTACCTCTTTAAATGGGTGGATATGTGGTGTCATTAATCACATTTACAGAAAAGATCAGATTTATTGAGATTTACTGACACACAGTCAGTGGCAGGTTTCTTTGTAGAAGGAGATCACTTGTTTTTTTTATTTATCTGAAGCTACGTTTTCTTGCTGTTGATATTCCCTACCCTTTTGCCCTGGTTTGGTTTTGAAGTTAAGACAAAGCAGGTAGAGAGTCCAATATGTAGAAGGAAATATTGTACCCATTTCTTTTCTCCAACTAGCTCAACTCCCTAAAAAGCCTCTACTCCATCTGCCAGATTGATATTTCCTTTCACTTGTTACTGAATGTAGTTCTGCCAATGATTTCCAAGTTTTACCTGAACCCCTTCCGCTGCAGCATCCTCTGCCAACACCTCCTCCCTATGTGGTGCAGGAAGCTCCTGCTCTTGCCTGCCCTTTCCACAAGGCTTGCATTGTCTGCCACTTCCTCCTTCCATTTTCCCCTCCCCACTGATGCTCATAATTCTTTAGGATAGCCCAATTTAGTTGGTTCTCAGAGTTTGAGAAAGACTGTTTTAAATAATCCGAGGAACCTTTTAAGTCAAATGTTGTCTACTCCTCTCTTTTCTGCATATTTATTTTATGTATGATGTGTAATTGTGTTTAATTGACAAAAAAGTCATTTTTGTGTAATTTTAAAAGATCATTTTGTATGCTGCATTTCATGTATACTTTCAGCTACTTAACAGTATTCTAAATTTTGGCTAATATGATTAACAAAGTGTCATTCTCATATTTTATATGTTTCTTATCTCTTCCCCTAATGCCAAAGCCATTAATTAATTTAACTTATGTATGCATTCAACATATTTATGTTGTCCACAAAACACCTACTTCCCACTTCTCCTATTTCCAGGTGAAGGGATCCCAACTAGAGAAATACATTTGGTCTCCTGCTCACTCTTTACTACTTTCCAAAGAGAAATGAGTTATTTGATTGGCAGTTGGACCATTGGACCACATATCTTGATTATTATAATCCATCTGTCCCATATCTTTGAGCACTAGAAATTGGCTTCTTTTTTTTTCTGCCATCTTTCCCCTGGGAACTGAGGAAGACAGAAATCCCAGGAAAACATATACTTTTCTTTAGATGTGCCATTTCAAGATTTCTATAGGCCTGCAAGGGGCTTATTAGTGAGTCCACTTGACTAAGACCTACACTACACCTTCCGATATATGATGTCAAGAACAAAGATGATATTTTAACCTCTATTTGCCTGACTCCTCTCTACTCTAAATTTGGTGAGAAAACAAGGCATCATTTCCCCCAAACTCCAATGAACCTCAATGTATCATTCTCTCTACTTGGCACTGAAGACGTAACTGTGACTAAGAAAAAGTCCCTGCTAGCAATTCTACCACTAAAATATTTGCCTTATTTTAGTCTTTCAATCAGAATCTTTCCAGTCCGCTAACTTGTTTCTATCTGCCAATATCCTGATGCCAAAACGATTCCTTAAATTATATTAATGGCAAAATGGGGCTGGGTTTTGGCCAACTGTGGTAGCTGAGGACTTTTTCTTCCAAACCACCAAAATTACTCTCATGTCAACAATCTTACCATCAATGACTAAGGTTTACAAATGTACTTGGACCATTATAATAGGAAATATGTGTGTGGTTCAATACAGACGGGATCAGGAAGGAGGCAGAGAACAAAAACTTGGATAGGAAAATATACAGAAAACACTAAGCTATTTTTGGCAGGTCATCCACTGAGTGGTAGGAAGGTCAAATAGATGTCTTCTCAGCACAACAGACATTCTATGTTCACTTTGTGAGCAAAGACATTTGAAGACATCAGCTTGTCTTTTATCATGTTCCCTGGCAATTGCAACAGAAGATACCAGGCAGTCATTCTGCTGGTGTCGAATTGACTTTCAGCAGACCCCTCAGGTACAATTCCCTGTCCCAGGCCCAACAGGAACTTCTTAAAGACACACCCCAAATAGTTCTCCTCTACTTTCCCACACAGCTCACATGAAGTTGATCTTGCCTTCTGAGTATATGCAATGCAGTTTTCCTTTATCATTATTCTAATATATTGTGAAGGAATATGCTTTACATCCTGTTTCTTTGGAGCATTCTTTTATTAATTTTCAAGAGTCTTTCTTCTCCTAACAAAATCCTCTTCTTGGAAATGAAAAGTTATATTTTCTAAACTACTGTTTTAGTTGACTTTAATAGTATATTTTGAAGGCATTTGTTCCATGACATTTCTAATTATTCCAGAAGCAAATTTGATGGATCTGGCTGACTAGGGCAAGAGTCTCATAGAGCAAAGTGCCAAATAGAAAGGGCAATCATAATTTTATGGATTATATTTTACTATAATGATGAATATTCATCAGATGATGACCACGTGTCAGGCATTATACCAAGAAAGCTCACTTGCTTTATTATAGTTAAACACCATGGCCCGGGCGCAGTGGCTCACGCCTGTAATCCCAGCACTTTGGGAGGCCGAGATGGGTGGATCACGAGGTCAAGAGATCGAGACCATCCTGGTCAACATGGTGAAACCCTGTCTCTACTAAAAATACAAAAAAATTATCCGGGCATGGTGGTGCACGCCTGTAGTCCCAGCTACTCGGGAGGCTGAGGCAGAAGAATTGCTTGAACCCAGGAGATGGAGGTTGTGGTGAGCCGAGATCGCGCCATGGCACTCCAGCCTGGGTAACAAGAGTGAAACTCCGTCTCAAAAAAATAAAAAAATAAATAAATGAATAATATAAATAAATAAATAAATAAATAAACACCATGAGATAACCTTATATACTGTGTACTCTTAATATTCCCATATTACAAATTTGTAAATTGAATGTAGCTCAATGTCAATGTAGCTCAAGTGTGTACTGACTTCTATTTGCAGTTATTTAATGGCCCTTATGTTCCTAAAGGGCAAATGAAAATCCCTTAGTGTAAAATATGTGCCCCTTCATACCTACACCAAACTTGGTTTTTAGCATCATCTCTCCTGCCCCCATGTGTCCTTCTCAAATTTTCACTCTTCCCTACTGAGATGCACAAGCATTTTGACTTTTACACAATCCTATAATTTTGCAAGCTTTAACATTATTTTTCACGCCTCAAATATGTCTCTTCATTTCTGCTTCAACTTGAGAAATCTTAATTTGTGTCTTAGGTCAAAGACCTCCACCTTGATAAGAAGCTCACTAATTCCTCAAGCCTGAGCTAGGCATCTCTTCTTTGTATTCATTTATGTCCATTCCTATGTTCCAGCACTAACCACATTGCAATTCTCTATCTCTCAATGTGTCTACCATATTAGAAATTGGGTTACCTTAAGAAAAGAAAAAGTAGAAAGAAGGAAAGACACAAATATTAAGCACCAGATGTATATCAAACACACTGGTAAATATATTCTCATACATTCTATCCCATATTTTCACCTGCTATTTCATCCTTTAAAACCTTGAAATATATATTATGGTACATATTTAATTTTTCAAAGGTGCTATCTAGTAAGGTAAATCCAAGATTAATACACATATCTCACCCAGGTTATATGTCTTTTCTTCTATATTCCATTTTCTTCCTCTTGGCACCTTCAGCCCATTGAACAATGCTTGACGTGTAGTCAGTGCTAAATAAATATTTGGCAGATAGAAGAATAAATAACATTTATAAATTTAACTAGCACTTTCAAATAATCATCTAATTGTTTTTCACAATGAGTCTGAATAAGCAAAATTATATTTGTCTAAAAACTAATGTGCAATCTGAGGATTAGCAATTACTTAAGAAAATCATTGTTTAAAAATATATGATACCATTTTATTCACATAAAGGTAAACTGTATGAGTCCACTAAAATGAGGCCTGTTGATGCCTAGAGAGTCTAGAGATAAAATTATTAAAGTCTATGATCACATTAAATTTTGTATGAATTTTTTTTTTTTGAGACAGAGTTTTGCTCTTGTTACTCAGGCTGGAGTGCCATGATGTGATCTCAGCTCACTGCAACCCCCGCCTCCCGGGTTCAAGCGAGTCTCCTGCCTCAGCCTCCTGAGTAGCTTGTAGTACAGGCATGCACCACCATGCCCAGATAACTTTTGTATTTTTAGTAGAGATGGGGTCTCTCCATGTTGGCCAGGCTTGTCTTGAACTCCTGACCTCAGCTTATTTGCCCACCTTGGCCTCCCAAAGTGCTGGGATTGCAGGTGTGAGCCACTGCGCCTGGTCAATTTATTTTAACAGGGAAAGAACCCATAGATTTTATAAAATAATTTCAAAAGTTATTTGACCCCCAAATGATTAAGAAATCCAGACCATTTTATTTATATATTCATTTTCACTCTGTGATTATGTAATAATAAACAAATAAAGTATTCAGATATATATATAGCGTTTACTTCTGAGCGCTAAAATTTTATAAAACTGTAATGGAAATTAAACCAGAGATTCAGCCCACTTAAAAAGTAATTAAAACACTCAGTTTTAAACCTTAATCTACTAGTTCCAGCATTTTCTATCTTTATTAAGATAGCCATATTAGACTGAACAGTTAGTTTTTATCAGTTTGTTTGCATGTTTGTTTTTGAAGGGGATGTGTAAGTAGAGGAGATTTTATTTATCAGTTTTTGAGATCTGCCTGCTTGTAACAAGCTGACAAGTATGTACAAAAAACCCCATAAATATCAGGCTAAACTTTTGTTTCTCTCATCACTCTCAAGTCAATTTGAAGAGCTTATGTTCCACTTATTAATAAGCACCTTCTGGCTTTGGTACTGCTGAGACGACATCCAGCATGAATGTATACAACAACTATGTACCTTGAAGAAAGCATAATTATAACAATGCTGTTGTCTACGAGTCCATGTATGTCCAAGCCAGTATTTACTTAGATATCTGAAAAAATAAAGGAAAGCCATCTAAATTAGAAAGGAAGAAAAATTGTCTCTGTAGATGACATAACCTTATATAGCAAAAACCCTAAAGATTCCATCAAACATTCTTATAATTAATTAATAAAGTCACTAAAGTTTCAGGATACAAAATCAACATCAAGCAATTATCTGAAAAAGAATTTATTAAAATCACATTTATAATAGCTTAAAAAATAAAATACCTGGGAATACATTTGCTCAATGAAATGAAAGAACGATACACTAAAAACTATAAAACACTAATGAAAGAAATAGAAGACATGAGTAAATGGAAAGATATCTTGTGCCGATGCATTGTAAGAATTCATACTTTTACAATGTCCATCCTACTCAAAGCAATCTATAGATTCAATGCAATCCCTACTGAGATTCTAATGCCATCTTTTTCAGAAACTGAAAAAAGCAATCTTAAATTTTTTATGAAAGACCCCAAAGAGCTAAAACTATCTACAGCAAAAAGAACAAAGCTTGAGTATCATACTACCTGATGTCAAAGTAGTATTAAGCTTTCATATTCTGTTCAAATGGTGGTTAAATTTTATAATAATTGCAAGTTTTATTTCACATTGTTTGGGCAATGTTTTTCCACTTATGAAAGTATACTGCTCCCTACATATCATCTGTAATCTCTAAATAAAATTGAAACATACAAAAACTAGTAAAACATATATTAAGTCCAATAAAATAAAGAAATACATATTTAAGATAATAAAATGGTCATTTTTCCCCAGAAAAGTAAGCATGTAATTAAATTAGCCTGATTTCTCTAGATTAGAAGAAAATTCATTCGAAGACCGAAAGAAGAAAATGAAATATTGAGCATTAAAAGTTGTCTTTCAATAGTAACTGTAAGTTAGTTTTAAACAATCCCAGTAAAGTACAGCACACAAATAAATAAATAAATCACAAAAGAAAAGCTGCAGTTGAGATTTATTGAAAGTGAGTTCCAATATTGCATGAATTGCAAATTAGGCTTGACTTGAGATATTCTGTTAGTTCCCAAAGGAAATCAATACTCTTTAGAAAAGAAAAAAACGTGTGTTTTTCCCTTTTAACAAAAAACTAAACTCAAATATTCCTTTTAGAAGCTTAGAAGGCACACAATCCCAGAGTGACTTTAGATAGCTGCACAGAAACAAAAGCACACAAAGAAGAAGGAAAGTTGCCAGAAGTTAACTATATTCCCACTTGAAAGGGAAAGAAAATGAACCTTTCCACTTCGTCTGGATTTCTGGAGAAGCTCAGTTTGATCATTTTTCTCCCTCTCTAAAAGCAGAAGCATATATTTTGAAGTTGTTATCATAGTCTATAAAAGGAACACATTTCAATCAACAGAATAAGAAACAAATACCACTTTACCAGTGAAATACATTTTGATGATCTTGAATGGTTTTGCCTTTCAGTTCAAACAAGTTTCAAGAGCAAATCACTTTTATTTGCAAATTTAATGAAATTGCAAATGTATTTACATTGATCAGGAATTTAATAGCATTTCCAAGTGAACTCTGGGCAGGGGCATGTTTAATGGTACCCAAAGTTCCTGTCACACAATGGGCTGGTCTGTTATGACCATTGCCATTTGTGTGGCGTCAAGTTAAAATGAGCTCTCAGAAGCCTGGAAGGAGAGCAAAGACGCATGAGGAGTAGCTTCCAGTCTCAGGGTCTTCCTAGATAGAACAACAGAAAAGGTTTTCCCATCACTATTGGGTTGGAGTCACAGTAAAATGGGTAGCAAGACAACCTGAGTCTTGTATTAACTGTGTGTTGATGAGCTTCAAATCAGTTTTAACCACAGCTAGCTGTGATGCTCAGCTTCTCTTTCCTTTCTTCTTCCCCAGTCCAATTCACTTTGTGAGGGACTCTTGTCAATTCCTAGAACCTGACTGCAACTTCCTTTGCCATGTTTCCAAAAGCCAAATCTGAATCCCTATTGCATAGGCTTTTTCCACAGTCTCAGAGTTGCTGTGCCCATGTAGGTTACAGGATGAAAATGCTGCAAAATCACACCCCCGGAGGGCCTGAGTGGTGGGACCTGGCATATGAATATCCCACTTCTTTCATCCATCAGTTAGGATAATTCTGAGGTATGCATTTTCCACTGTTTCCACAATTTCCCTGAAGAATCAATCTCTTGTTAGGTGTGATAGTGACAGGTTAAAAGCACCTTTTCTTGGTTTCTTTTCATTACTTTATCAATTGCTTATAGGTATTTCCTTCACATCTCAAAAAAAACCTATTTGAATTTGAATCCTTGTCTCAGGGTCTGCTTAAGGGAAAACTTAAAGAAAGAGACTTTAATTCTAAACACATTTACTGAGAATCTGCTATATTACTTTTGTTAAGGTATATCCAAGTACAAGGACCGGCCACTCAAATACAGTCAGGGATGGAGCAGTGTAGTAGTCTGCTCTCACGCTGCTAATAAAGACATACCTGAGACTGGGTAATTTATAAAGGAAAGAGGTTTTACAGACTCATAGTTCCACATGGCTGCAGAGGCCTCACAATCATAGCAGAAGATAAGGAAGTGCAAAGGGACGTCTTATGTGGTGGCAGGCAAGAGAGAGCATGTGCAGGGGAGCTCCCTTTATAAAAACATCAGATCTTGTGAGACTTATTCACTATGATGAGAACAGCATGGGACAGACCTGCCTCTATGAGTCAATCATCTCCCACCAGGTCACATCCATGGCACATGAGAATTATGGGTGCTACAATTCAAAATGAGATTTGAGTGGGAGATGAAACCTAACTGTATCATCAGGAAATAAATTAAAAAATGAGAACAGATGTACAACATATGCCCCATTGAAGTGGGGCATTCACTATGAGGCTTCGGTCCATTTGTGAAATGCTGGAATGCCAGCCTTTGCACATCAGTTTTCTGGCTTTTCAAGGAAAGCTGAAAAATCTTGAAATTTGAATATTGTCACTAATTCGAAAAACATTCATTTTGCTTGTAATATTCTTCATGCCAGCGAACCTTGCCTATGTATTGGACTTAACCCATAGACTGCTGATTTGCAAACTGTACACTGGAGATTAAAACTGAATAATGCTTGGGTCATATATATTAAAGAAACTTGCAACTTACAAAGGGTAACAGTCATGCAAGCAACTAGCTATGAAGTTGATTAAAATGATTATATATCTATATATATAATCAAATAATAACTTCAGAAGAAGAAAGAGACACTCTGATTGGGAATGATGGAGAAGGAAGATTGAAATGAGGACACATCAGAAATGGTTTTATGGAATAGTAGTATATACCAGGAATAGCTTAAACATAGTTAGTTTCAGAAAATATTTTTACAGAAAGCTCAAAATTAGAAAGGAAGATTCCACTCATTATCCACAAGAGTGTCACATCACAGTCCTAATCTAATTTGGAAAATTATGATATGCTCTATCTGCCTCTAGGAGGCTCACAATGCACATCAGTGTGTTAAAAGCTCTGATAAGTACCATAGGAGAGAATCCTGGTAGACTCCGATTCCCCTGGCATTTTCTCACTGCTTTCAGAATCTTTCAATTCTATGTGGACACTATCAAGAACATGCTGAGAAATGATATTGTAGGAATATCTCTGACTTTAACATAAGCACTGAAAAAAGGGGGAATGTACTAATTTATCTACTCAAGTATAACCTAAAATAATAAATATATTCAAAGAACTTTATAAAAAAGTTGGTATGTTAGTCACGGTTTTCTAAAAAAATATATAATGTATATACACACATATATACATGTGTATATATACATATATATGTATTTATATACATATTTTAGTATTTATATAAAATATACTACTAATAGGATAGATACATAAACATCTAATTGTGTGTGTATCTAATTGTGTGTGTATACCCTATTATAGTTTTATGTATAAAATATAATTTATGTATAATAAATTTATGTACAAAATTATATTAGTTGCATATTTTATGTATATTAATATTTAATTAATATTTAACCAACAAATAATTAATATTTAATTAATTGTATTAATATTTGATTAATAAATATTTAATTAAATAATAATATTTAATTAATTAAATATATATTTAATATTTTAATATGTATATAAAATATATAATTAATACATATACATGTATATATACATTTATACATATATATGGATATCCTTATATATGTATATGATTGTTTGTTTATTTATTTATTTTTTGAGACAGAATCTCACTCTGTCACCCAGACTGGAGTGCAGTGGCATGATCTCAGCTCACTGCAACTTCCACCTCCCTGGTTCAAATGATTATTCTACCTCAGCCTCCCGAGTAGCTGGAATTACAGATGTGCAATATTACCCCTAGCTAAATCTTGTACTGTCTTAGTAGAGACAGGATTTCACCACATTTGCCAGGGAGGTCTCGAACTTCCAACCTCAAGTAAATTACCTGCCTCGGCCTCTTAAAGCGCTAGGATTAAAGAAAGGCATAAGCCACTGTGCCAGGCCTATATATGTATATGTATATGAATATCCTATGGATATATATGTATATGTATATATCCATATACATATTTGTGTATGAAATATATAACAAACATTTATTCGTATACATATTTTAATATGTATATGAATATATAACAGATAGGCTATGTATATCCTTGGATATATATATACATACGGGTGTATATGTATATATGATCTGAATGTCATTATGTTTAAAACTACCTTGACTTTTCTCACCCACACAGTGTTCCTCACCCTCCTACAATGTCATGTGAGAACGGCCTCTTGGGAATAAAATAGCCAATATCCCAAGACTCCTAAGCCCTAAGCCATGGGTGGGCAGTAGAAAAGGAAAGCCCTCTCTCCAGAGGTCCCCTCTGAAGAAAACACTTCAATGTCATCACTGACAGGAAGAGTTGGGTACACTTTGAGGCTTAAATCAATTTCAGAGCAAATTCATGTATGAAAAGACACATCAATGCCTGAATAAAACCAAATTACTACTTGGGCCCTAAAGCACAAATGATCATCAGAAATCTAATAGTTAAGGTTCTGAAAATCAGGGAGAAGTTTACTTATTACTATGAAAACAAGCATACTCAAGCTTACAAGATCACAATGAGCCAGGAGGAATATATTTGAAGGCAAGGAAGCCCCCATATCATGAATATAGTGACTCTTATTATTATAGACTTCCCATTTGACAGGATGATTGATAATTCATAATTTCAGGTATGATACTGTCTTACACGGAAACCAATCTTCTAATAAGTGAACATCTCTGCTGGTCTTCTCCAGACACAAGGCAGAAAATACTTTTTTCTCACAGGTGAAATTTTATATATTTTGATTTTAGATGAGATATTTTATATATTTACATGTACATATTATGTATACAATTAATTTATGCATATATAATTATATTAATTATACATATATCAATGGTTCAGGGGTTTGGTATGTGCTTTTTAAATATCAGGTTTCTTCCAGACATTCAACGTGATGGATCAGTTAAATGCTTGCTAGCATTGTTTTGCACAGAGCATTGCCTCTGACTAAGAACTTATTTCCCAGTAAAATGGGTTATCTAAAGTTAATCTATCTAAAGTCATGTTCATTTGATATTCCAGACATGAGTTTATATCAAGGGAACAATTTGAGAGCTGCTTGCTGAACCTAGGTTTTATCTTTGTGTTCTGGAAGAAAAGGATCTCTATGAAAACCACATTTTTCCATTCTACCGCCTTTACCACTGGTGATATCTAACAACCGTCGATTAGGCAATACACAATAGTGTAGGAAAAGGAAAGATGAGAAAGTAAAATAGATTTTAAATAACATACACTTGTGGGATAAAGATCACATTTCCAAAATTGTTTATGAAGCTGTAGCTGGTGCTTATAACTTGCCTTTTTTGTTACACATTTCATGTATGTTCCTCTTACCTTCAGTCAATCTCAGCATCATTGGGGTCTTTGTCCACCAATGATGGGCAAACCTTCATTTCTAAGTTAGTGTTTTAAAAGGAGTAATTTCTAATCTGGCTCTGTTTGAACATCCTTCTCATCTGCTGAAGGACTTCGTCTTTCCCATTAGCCTTTCCCATTTCTCCACCAACATTTCTCTCCTCCAAATCCACCACTCTTCTCTACTTATCTTTCATGGATTATTTCCATCAGTCTGGCAGAATTCTTTAAATTTTCCACCTTAAAAATATAAACCTACTTGTTTCCTCAAACATTCCTACCCACAGAAACTTTGCACATGTCCTATGTGTCAAAACTCCCCAGAGAAACAGTCTATACTGTCTGACTCATTCTCCACTGTACCTGTTACCATAAGGTTTACACAACCTTGTGGTACTTAACTTTCCATCTTAATTTGACTGGGCCAAGGGGTGCTCAGTTAAATATTGTTTCTTGGTGTATCTGTGAGGGTGTTTCCAAATGATACCAGCACTTGAATCCCTAAACCAGATTGTCTTTCCCAGTGTAAGTTGTCATTATGTAATCCATTGAAGGCATAACTGGAACAAAAAGGAAGTGGAAAGTGAAATTTGACTGTTTTGCTTCCAGATTTTCTGCCTTGAGCTGAGATATTGGATATTCTCCTGCCCTTGGATTGGAATTTACACCATCATCTTTCTCGTTTCTTTGGCCTTTGGACTTATACTGGAATTACCACCAGCTTTCCTGGGGGTGTGTGTGTGTGTGTGTTTGTGTGTGTGTGTGTCCTATTGGTTTTATTTTTCTGGAGAACCCTGATGAACACAAATGGCATATAGATTGTTAGCGGTTGAACTAAATTAGAACACAGTTCCTCTGATTCTCATAGTCTAGCAGTCTTTCTGTACTGGGTTATAAACAAATGTCATTCTGTATCTGATATTAAATTTTATATTGTATTAACTGAAATATTGTTTTCATAGTCATTGGGAGTAGAGTGCATATGGAGGGTCTGAAATAGTAATTGCTTTCTGACTCTAAAGTAAAGCATGTGTGTTGATACACCCAGTATAGAACACGTTCTACATTGTCTGTGATTTGTGGGTTTTAGGCATTTTTATAACAACTAAGAAGTGTTGGATTTGATGAGAGATCATGAGATTAAGAGAGAGGAAAAGAGGAGATGAGCATTCTTCACTAAGGAGAAGCTGAGAGAACTTTCATTGTGCATAAAGTGGAAAATATGTGCATAAAAGATCACATTTCTTAAATATCAGTTTTCATAGGTCTTTTATGATTTGTAGTTGGTATAACTGGATCTTTTTTTATTCTTTTTATATAATATATGCAAAGTTTTATAATGATCATTCTTAGGAAAATTTGACCAGAAATATTTCCTCCAAAATAAAGTAGGAGTAAATACAACATATTGAAAGTTATTCTTTTGTCTGCAAAAAGTAATCATCTATCATCATACTCGAGATCTGATGCATAAGATCAGATCCATATTCACCTCCCGTAAGAAGTTAAATGGTTCCACTGTAAACTTACATTTAAGTTTTTTTTTAAATATACTTTCATTGAGATGTAAATCTTTTATGACCAATGACATACAGATGCAAAATCATGTAGCAAGTAATCCTGATGAATGACATTCCAGTTCCATCCCTAGTCTGCGGATGATGGAATTAAGATTCAGAGAGTTTAAGGGATTTGTTCAATGCTATCCTGGTGCTTAGTGGCTTCCTGAATTCCAGTACTCCCATTTGTCCATCAAATTGGTATGAACTTAGACTCAATAAACATTTTGTTTTAAAAAATTCATGCAGCTTCCTGAAAGAGGTGAGTTGGGCATTGAAGCAAATGCATTTTTGTAGACTTGTCTTGTTGTTACTGAACAAGGATGACATCTGCAGCCATTTTCAATGACTTTAAAATCATAGGATGGAGAACTTTATTATTTCATTCCACAAGTACTATTTAGCTGCCTTTTGTTTACCAGGCCTGTTTAAAAGGCACTGGGATTCTGACAAAGAATTTATAAAAAAAATCTTTAATGATTTACTCCCTCACTTGGGGGAGTTTACAATTTGGAATAAAATACAAATAACATAGTATTCAAATTCAGAATGTTTAAAATCTCTTCCATGGTGTATACATAGTATGACTCATCTTGCTGATCTTTTTTTGTTAATAAAGAATCTTTTTCAGTAAAAGCAATTAATGCTTATTTTGAAAATATTAGTCAATACAGAAAGATACCAAGTACAAAAAAAGAAAAAAAAAAACCTCCAAATCCCACTACCTGGAAATAATTAGACAATATTTGGTTCTATAATTCCATATGGATATATAAACAAGAACTATTTTTATGAAAATTGAAATATGTATTTTTTCTTTTTACATTCAAAAAATTTTTTCTTGAAATATAGCATACACATAGAAAACTGTGAAATTCCAAAGGCACAGCTTGATGAATTTTTACAGCTTAGACACACTCAACATCATCTAGCTCAAAAAATAGAACCCCAGAAATCATATAACTTCTACCATATCAATTTTTCTTGCCAATTTCAAAACTTTAGATAACTGGAATTATACAATATGTACTTCTTGTACCCAACTTAGTCTTCAATATTATGCATGTGAGATTCTTCCCTGTTGTTGCATGTAGAAAGATTTTGTTAATCATCATCACTGTATTCTGTTGACTGTGTACAGCACAATTTATTTGGGTGGTTTCCAGGTGGATGTCATCGCAAATAAAGCTGCCAAACACATTTTCTTTCATGTCTTTCAGTAGATCTGTATTTCCGTCGGAGATCTACACATGCATCTATATTCATATCCACATCTATATCTCTAGTTAGATATGCCTACCTATAAACATGTATTTTCTGAGTAATAATGTAAGATTATATTCAGCTTTAGAAGGTAATATGAAACAACTTTAGAAACAGTTTGTAAAATATCCATTACTACCACAATATATATAAGAGTTCTTGTTATTCTATATTCTGGTTAAGCTTTATTGGTGCTGTCCTTTTAAATTGTAGCCATTTGGATGAGTTTGTAGTAGTATCACATTGTGGCTTTAATTTTATAAAGTCTAATTAAATTGAATACCTTTTACTAAATTTATTGAAAGACATACTCTTTAGTAAACTACCTATTCTAACACTTTATTTCTTTCTGTTGGATTGGCCATTTTTTAAGATCACACTCAGTAGATGAATAGAATAAGATCTTTGTTATACAAGGTTATATGGAATGAACTACAAAAGACAAACATTGTAATCCTGATTTAGTCTCTAGTTTCAACTCAATGAGGAAGTGATGCTAAATCGTAACTGGTGTGGTTGAATTATCCCCATGTTAAGAGGATTTTAATTCTCCTCTTACTGTTCAAGTTGCTTTGGTTGGCCCAGAAATCCCTGCTTTTTTTTTTTTCCTGGCTCTTTTGTTACTAGAATGGGCAGACACCTAGTTTGCCTGAGAGACTCCTAATTTACATCTACGGTCCTTCCTGGTGCAATTATTAATATCTTCCCCTTTTCCTATCAAGAATGTGCTGGTTTACAAATGATTGCATGATCATTCTACTAATTATTTATAGGTTTTTATTTTGCCAATTGATCCCAAAAATGATAGCCTGAGGCTGCTGCACTACCCTGAATGCTAAGCATGTACTTATTCTGATCTCAAGAGTCAGGGTTCTCCACCCTGGTAACGAATTCTTTCTTAGAGATCAGTATTCTGTATGTCTTGGTAACAAGAAGATTGTAAACCACTTCGAAGTAGATGCACTGAATCCTAACCACTATGAACATAAACGGTAACAATCCTCAGGGGGGATAGGCCAAATACAATTTCCAGCATCCACATCTTGATGTGCACTCATTCTTCTGCTTGGGAATGTGATTCTTGCATTTTCTTATTCATCCTTCAAATCCCATCACATATAACATCACCTCTGACCTTAAATTGTTGTTTTGTGGTCATAGAATCTCAGGAGCCATAACAATCTAAGATTTTCAATTCCATTGAGAAAAGTTATATATGAACTTGCCTTTGGCCTTTGCATCATTCAGTTGCTAAGAGTAAACTCATTTTTTAATGTTCATCCTGATTCAGAAATGGTGTCCCTACCATCTATTCTTCGACAGTTCTAACAAGAGATCATGTGTAATAAATTTTAACTTCCACAGAGCCTCCCCTCTCTTACGCTCTCTCTCCACTGCATTCACCCAAAATTGTTTTGGCACAGATTTCCTCATTTTACCACTGAAAGAATCACATTATAGTCATCACATTTTGGGAAGCACTCGAATAAAGAAGGTAGAATCCTTGGCAGCAAGTGCCCTCCCACATCAGCTCTAATCTGAACATTGCTCAGATTATCTTGTCAATGGACTCAGTTAATCTAACCCAAAATATATTATCCAGTACCTGTAACATTATTAAACCCTTACAAATAAAACACTTTTTCTCTAATCTAGTAATATAAGTACAATGTCTGATCAATGGTACCTATATCTGTATAGTAACTCTTTTCAGATTTAGCTTGCATCAGGATACAAACTACACCTTCCAAAATCAGTTCTAAGAAAAACCTGTGACCTATAAAGTATTGCTGGAACCAGAGATGAGGGCAGGGAGTAGGAAGAATGTTCCTTAGACTTGAGGACAAGAGACATCGTTGTGACCTCTCCTGACTGGGGTCATCTTCAGTGTACAGGGTGTACTTTATCCAGTCATCACTCATTCAACACATACTTTGGGAGAAAAAATTACCCTGTTCTATGTATTAGGGTAAGTACATGGGAATCAATAAGACGAATAACACACGTACTCTATTTTCAATGACTTTACAATCCAAGAGGTCATAAACAGGTATTTTTAAATTATGGTAATACATTGTGATAAATGTTACAGTAGGCATAAGTGTCAGGTAACCTGGGGCTGCAAAAAAAGTGATGTGGTTTCAATTGAAATTAAATAGAAAAGTCTTGACATAATAGCTAGTTGTTGAGTTGGGTCCTTAAAAATTGAGTAGAAATGTAGTAGGCAGACAAAGCAAGAAACGAAATGCCAAGCAGAAGAAACAATATACCCAAGACAAAGAAACATCCAATAAAATAACATGGTTTGAAAATATCAGTAATCTACTATATATAGGATTAAGGATGCATGTAGAAAATTAAAAAAAAAACAGACTGAAGAACTACATCATGCTAAATAAAAGCCTACAAGCTCATACTGTAGTTATTAAGATTAGTTTAATCTGAGGAGTGCCATGGACAGATTATATATGTCATAATACATCCCCATATTTTATTTTATATTATATTCTTTCTCTTTACTGCTGTGGGACACATAATAAACTTGAGGCATTGCCCCAAAAGACATAATGTAAGCATAAGGGAGAACAAGGGACTGTGGTGAGTAAATAACCTTTCCCAGCTACACATTGGTGCGGTTGTGATCAGTAACTTACTTCCATCTCAAACATGTTCCATTTGAAAATGTTGGACGGTGGTGAATGTGTAAGTGGGTGAGATAACTTACTCCTCAAAAAATCCTGCCTAATAAAATAATCAAAGAATTTAAGAACCCAGGGCTAGAAGTCAGAAGAGGAGAATTCCAGACACAGCTCTGGAGACAGCCCTTCTCCATTTACAAAATGAGGGTGGGGTCTACATGAGTTTAGTGTTTATTGCTGCTCTAAACAATTTTACCTTTCCTAGACTTTTTGATGGATAAATGATGGCAGCAGTTGGCAAGATCTCAGGGATTAGGAGTAAATGCCAGATACCAGACCTAGGGACTGGGTCTTCAAAGTGGTCTTGTGGACACACAAACACAAAATATTGGAGAAAATGTTACTTTGATGAAGTTCTAGTTTACATTAAGTCTGATGCATTTAACTACTAACCCAGAGTAGTAGATATTTTAATATTAGGGATGTTAGGGTCAGCTTTCAAACCAAAGGGAATCTGGGGACAGCACAAGCTTCTCAATGTGCAAGGAGGGAAACTGAAAGGAGAAAGGGCTCCTTCTGAGGTCATACAGCTGATAAGGCAAACACAGGATCAGAACCCAGAGTTCCACACTCACAATCCAGGACATGTGCATTCTCACGTCTAGTCTTCCTCATGAATAGCAAAGAGTAACTATCCAGGATCTTAAGGCTGTCTTCTCTTCAGAATGTCATTTGCAACAGCAGGCATGGTAGCATATTAAAGCAGAGGCAAGGAAATGTAGAAGAAGCTGAGATGATTAAAGAGTACCAACCACGTCAAGGCATGCTGTGCTGCTGCGCTGCTGGGCTGCGCCATGTGCTTTAGGTGGACCAGTACTCTCTAATCTTCGTAACAAGTCAGTGGCTGGAAGGAGCATTTCTATGCCTCATTTTCTCTCTTCACTCTCAATATAACTATAACCGTTAACACTACTTGCCAAGCACTGCAGTGACATTTATAATCTCCAATCCTAAGGTACAGAAACAAGCAGGTAAAAGTTGAGTAACTTGCTATATTAGTTTCCTTAGTATACTAGACTCCTAATTCCTTGACACAACAAAGTACCAAAACTGAGTGACTTCAAACAATAGACATTTATTGTTTCTCAATTCTGAAGGCTGAAAGCCTGAAACCGAGGTGTCTGCAGGGCAGTGCTCTTCCTTGTGTCTTCCATCTGCTAATATGTGCCAGCAATACACATTTTGGCTCCCTTGGCTGGCAAATGTTTCACTCTAGTCACATGGCTGCCTTCTCTGTGTGTGTCTTCACATCTTTTTCCTCTGTGCATATTTGTTTCTGTGTCCAAAATTCACCTTAATAATAGACATCTGTTATGTTAGGTCTCACATTAGGGTTCACCTAATTTCTTCATTTTAAATCAACTAACTCTGTAAAGACCCTATTTTCAAACGAAGTCTGCTAACCTCTTTGGTGAGAATCCTTTAGTGCAACCCTTACCACTAGCCTAAGTATATAAAGCTACTCAGTATAAGATCGATAATGTAATCCAATCTGTCTCACTTGGAAAGATGCTTTAAAACTATAACATTTGGAATGCTCATGATTATTTTAACAAGTTACACTACAAATCTGGAAGGGAAGGGAGGAGGTCTGATTCTCTGGTCAACAGTTCTCACTCATTCCAGATTTCCTCAATCTCAATGACCTTTTCTTATACTTCTCATGTTTCATAACCTAAAGGCAGATACAAAATGCTATTTCTCCATATCTATGTTTTTGAATGCCATCCTGAGTTCCTTGAAAGAAATCTATATTATAAGTTTCTCATAAATTGAATGTATTAATAAAAATATAAATAGAGACTGGCCATGATCTGAGCCACACCCAAACTAAGTGATGAGTGACACTAATGGCTGTCCTCAGAGAAGAATATACCAGGGAGATAGTATAGCATGATGCTTATCATTGAACTTCAGGATAGGATTGCCTAGGCTTATATTCCTACTAGTTTAGTTATAGGATACGTAAGTTTAGGCAATTAATTAACCTATGTGCCTTAGTTTTTTTCATATGTTGAATATCAGTAACAATAGTATCCAACTTAGATAACTTGAAAGGATTAAAAAGGTAACTCATTTAAAAGCATTCACTTCCTAGTGCATTATAGCAGCTCAATAATTTTTAACACTTATCATTAATCTGAGTGTGAGGAGACAAAACTTGAAATAGTTAAGATTTTTTTCTCTCATTCTATTTCTAGCTACCTCCATCCTTACGAAACACAAGACGCATGCCCAGACACACACAGAGAAACACACACAGAATATTTGCTGTGCTTATTGGTGAGATTTCTCTTCCCTACCATCTTCATCACCATATCCAACTCTATTAGTAATTTGGGCTGGAATTAGTAATTTAACTATTACAGAAGGAAATAAGTGAGTAGTATGAAAAATCAAGAGACCTCCTGGGTTATATCAAGTTCTCCATTAAAATTTTGGCCAGAGCCCGTGAGTATGGCCTTGGTGGGCTCCAGCTGCTGTAGACAGGCTGTGGGCTTTGCTGCCATGAAAGTGAAGATTAAGTGCTGGAAAGGTGTGGCCACTTGGCTCTGGGTGGCCAACGATGAGAACTGCGGCATCTGCAGGATAGCGTTTAACTGCTGCTGCCCCGACTGCAAGGTGCCTGGCGATGACTGCCTGCTGGTGTGGGGCCAGTGCTCCCACTGCTTCCACATGCACTGCATCCTCAAGTGGCTTCACGCACAGCAGGTGCAGCAGCACTGCCCCATGTGCCTCCAGGAGTGGAAGTTCAAGGAGTGAGGGCCCTGCCTTGCCCTTGCCGGAGGTGGCGTCCTGAGACCCCTCCTCACGCTGGTGCCGATGGCTATAGTTTGCTGCTGGGGACGGTTCCCTGGGGTGGCAACAAGGTGGAAACAGGGGCTGGAGCTGCATTTGTTTTTCGTTCACAATGTGACACTTTTATCCAATAAGTAAAACTCATTAAACTACTCAAATCCTGGAAAAAAAAATGACCAGAAAGTGCCATTCTAAGATGTGGGATGAATACCTATTTTTTTTTCAACTGATACTTTTACTTCCTCTGTGACTGTATTTCTTTATATAATACATTCTTGCTCTAGCCACAAGAATCTTCTTTGTGCCTTGAAGTGTCTTTATTTTTATCATTCATCGTAGCAGTTTGTGCCACTGCTAATACTACACTACCTAGATAAAATTCTCTGAAAAACTTGAGACTCATATGTACAAATAAGAAAAATAACACGAAATAAAAATGAGAAAACAGGCCACATGTTTTCAACAGGTCTCACCTAAATCACTGGGATCGTTGATTTATTCAACTGGCTAACTTTAAGTCTCAGTTCAAAACCATTATGAAAATTAGAATTGACATTACTATTAATTTTACTTTGTATTTTGTATCTGTTACTTGCTTAATTCCTGAAGAATACAACCTCTAACAAAATAGTACTGGCCCAGCACATTGTGATGATAGCAAAAGACAATGAAATGGCCAAAATGGAACTTAATAGTAGATTCAGGGTAGACTAAACCTGAGAGCCACCCCCTTCAAACCTCCCTTGTTGCTCAAATGTGACTAAGTTTGACGCTGACTCCTAGGTCCCAATCACTCCCCCAAATTGAGATGAGATCAACAATTGGAGCAGGTTCATCCTGGCACTGAGGAACGTCAAAACCAAACTAGAAGATGACTGGGCAGTGATGCTTTTGGAGAAAGATCTTGATCAAAAAGTAAAAATGGGCCAGGTGCAGCAGCTCAGGCCTGTAATACCAGGACTTTGGGAGGCTGAGAGTGTTGGATCACTTGAGGGCAGGAGTTCGAGACCAGCCTGGCCAACATGGTGAAACCATGTCTCTACTAAAAATACAAAAATTAGCCTGGGGTGATGGTGCACACCTGTAGTCCCAGATACTCAGGAGGCTAAGGCAGGATAATCGCTTGAATCCAGGAGGTGGAGGTTGCAGTAAGCAGAGATTGTGCCACTGCACTCCAACCTGGATGATGGAGTGAGACTGTCTCAAAAAAAGGGGGGAGGGAGATGTAAAAATTTTCAGAATGAACATAAAGTCACTAATGTTAAAAAAGAAAAGAAAACCTGACAAATAGCATAGAGCCAGAAAATGCCATGAAGAGAGGGTTCTCAGGCTTGCATAACAAAACTGCCACAAACAACTCTTCAAATGCCACACCCTTGCACAATCTCACACACAAAATACTCCTGCAAATACGTCTGCTCAGTAACTGCCTGTCCAACCTCGAGCTAGCATCACCCTTGCTATTGATCTTTGTAGCCAAGGATATTTCTTTCAAAACAATTACATAATCCCCCTTTTTTTCCCTTTAAAAACCATTGTCTTTTTCCTTCCTGAATAGAAACATGATTTACTAAATCTGTTCCCTTTTTCCTTTAGACAGTTTTTCTCTATTTGTTATTTAGGTTCACAGATAAATATTACTCATTTTATTTACAGCTGAGGAAATAAGACTTAGAGAATTTATGTAACTTGCACCAAATCACACTCCAGGTAGGAAGTGGAGTAAGAAATGAAAGTGAAATCCAGACGAAACCACAGTTCATATTCTTGGCACTATTCCACAGTGTTTCAACTGGACCATTAAATAATACAGGAACACAGAATGCTCAGGCCTTAGAGAGAGTGTTGCCATCATGAAAGCAGTTAGACTCACTAAAAAATCAGTGATTTGGCAATTGGACTGCCTGGGTTCTAGTAACTGGCTATTTTTACTACTTAAGGTAACATATTTAGCCATGTCTCAATTTTATTTTACATAAAATGAAGGTGATGATACCTAACATATCGGATAAACATGAAGATTTAATGATATATATGATACAGATGATTATGTGATACACACATATGTGTGTGTATATATATATATCTGTGTTAAATTTAAAACATAAATGGTAGATATAATTTCTTTAGCTCTACAAATAAATCAGACTATTTACCAAGCATTTAGAGAAAATTCTAATTTTATTAACACAAACAACTTGATAAACTACTCTTACTTTTTGCACAATGAAAATGACTATGTCACCTTTCATACTTTTATATTAAAATAACAATGAAACTACAGAAAAAAAAAAAACTTGAGAATACTCATTGTCTTTAATATAAGCCAAATATTAAAAACAACACTTATACCTTTAGAGTCCTTTCCAAAAAATTGCAATCTAAATGTGTAAACATAGCTGACAACAAAAAGTTGGCATTGGGGTTTCCATAAGTGGGTTATCTGAAACGGCCTAGAGATAAGCGATAAAAAGTCAGTGTGTTTTACTGAGATAAATACAGATGTCCTAATCCATCAGACATAAGTTTGAGATTATCAGGGTTTATGCTCTGCCATGAGAAAAGAAAATGGTGAAATTTGTTTTGTGTAAGGTTTTAATAGATGATTAGATTATCATGCACATCATTTTCCACTCTGCAACTGGGTCTTGAACAGAATTTACTTAAAAGAATAGTCTGCATCTCATTGGGAAAATATAATTTCAATGCTATGGTTTGAATAAGTACCTTTCAAACTTCAGATGTTTTCAAAGTGATTGTATTTAGAGGTGTGGTCTTTGGGAGATGATTGGGTCATGAGGGCTCTGCCATCATGAAAGAGATTAGGTGCCCCTACAACAAAAGCTGGGCAGACAGAGTTCATCTGTTTTTATCCTTCTGCCTCCCACCACACAAGGACACAGCTTTCCTCCTGGTGGGAGTATGCTGCAGCAAGTCACCGCCCTGAAAGTGCAGAGCAGCCTTCACCACACGCTGGTCCCTTGATCTCGGACTTCCAGGCATCCAAAACTGTGAGAAATAGATTTCTTTTCTTTATAAATTACCCACTCTGTGTTATTTAGTTATAGTAGTGCAAACTAAGGCATCCATTATGTAAATAGGAGGGAAAAGGTAGAGTAATTGTTACAGGCATTTTGGAATTATCTTTCCTGAGTAACCCCTTGAACTACTGAGAGAAGATTGACAGAAAGGCTACACCAATGCACCTTTGGTGTCAATGATCAAAAGAAGTTGACATTCCCCTGAACACATTATTTTATCCAACAAGGTTAAAACTAAACCCAAAAGACTGCTATTTTTGACTAAGGAGAAATTTTTCAGAAGGCAATTGTTTAAATGTATATGGCCCTCTGAGCACATGGCACTTCCATATAACCCCTTCCTCAGAATATTTTTACCTGAACTGGTTCTATATAATTTTGTGTCTATTTTCATTATTTGAAATGATGACTCCATTCTAGGTGAAGTATGGTATATCCATTATGTAGAGAGACAAGGAAGAAAATAACGTCTATAGCTACTAAAGCATTACTGATGTTTCCTGAGAATGCAAGACTTACAAAGGTTGATACATTCACAGATTATAAACTACATACACTTTTATAGATCCATTAAAGACAAACACAATTAATTATAATTCTTGTTGCAACATTTTTGAGGGGGTAATGGATAGATTATTTTCATTTTGTTAAACTCATTCTGCTTAAAATATTATTTTGAGGAAATATTGGTTTCACAAATGTGAACTCATTAGCCAAGTTCAGACACAGATCCACACATTTATTTATTCCCTGATTACCTTTTTCCCCTGATCATGACATTTTCTGTTGCTCTAGTAATTTTGACTGTGTCAAGAATGTATGCTGGAAAATAAACTCTGAATTGAAAGTACAGAAACCTGACTTGAAGCAGTCACACTAATTCTCCTTTCTACCCCTTTTTGACTTTATCCATATATTAAAACTTTTAAAGTTAGCTTTTACAAAATGGATGGTGCAGTCTAAATTCTATGTTCCAGAACCCAGGGATATAGAATAATGTAAAAGGAGCGAGAGAAAGGGTCAACAGTTTTGGTTTTCAGTTGGAATATGCAGAGGGAGAGAATCATTTCCAAATGGTCTCTAATGGTCTACAGGTCAAAACTGAAAAAATTTTCAGCTCATTTCCCACTCCAAAATTCCATGAAATATGTATCTGTTACATCAAAGAAGTTGTTCCAAGTTGATTTTTGAATTTAGCCTTTCTTGTAAATGCTATATATTAAATATGTTCTAAATGCACTTTACTTATTTATTTATTAGAGACAGGCTCTTGCTCTGTCACTCAGGCTGGAATGCAGCAGCATAATCATAGCTCACTGCAGCTTGGAAGCTCTGGACTCAAGTGCTCCTCCCACTTCAACCTCTTGAGTCACTGGGATTACTGATATGAGCCCCCGCACGGAGGACGGGTTTACATTTTGTGTTCAGAATGTTAACCATAGATGACTAGAGGCAGAGTAGTCCCCACAATACAGACTACATAGCCTTAGGTGGGCACTTAAACACTAATTTGTCATCTCCAAGATATGAAGGCCATTTAAATTTGAATATTACTTTTCATGCCATTTCAGATTTTTAGAATCCATCAGAAAGCAAATAATTATATGCTCAGACACCAATGAGGCATCAGTCACATTCATTGTCCCTCACAAAACTATAGCCTATAGTAAACAGACAACTTGTTTATTTCCCCAGCCTGGTTTGCACGAGTCTTACAGTTCTATAAGCAATCTTGATCCATATAATCACTATGTGACTGCTATTCTCATGAACACTCCTGAAATTCTGGTTTTCATCCAGCACAGATATTCAGTAAAAGCTAAGTGGAAAGTTCATATTTCAAATCTGATCTGTAAAATTTTCCTGGTACAAAAGTACAGCAGGTATGGAGGTGTGTTCTCAGAGCTCTCTTCAAGAGAGTCTACTTTGAGTAGCATAGTTGAATGACAGCTTCCATCTATGGCCACTTTGGTCATTCACTTTAAAACCTCACATCCTCCTGGCTGCTTCCAGCCAATGAGTGAGTATAGTAGGCTGCTAGTGCTGCTCCATTTGTTTCTAAAGTGGAAACATTCGTAACTTTGGCTCAAGGATTCTGCATCAGACTTGTCGAGCCTTTCTGAGAACTTTACTGCAATTGGAGGCTCTTCTTACCCAATCTTCCTTTCTTCCTCTCCCCTTTCTCAGGAGTGAGAACAGCATGGCAGTCTGAAAGCTCTACTTTCAGACTTTTCTAACTCTTTAGAAGCTAAGATTTAGAAAACTCAACTCTTTAGACGCTAAGGGTTAGAAAACTCTTTTCTAACTTGTCTAACTCCTTCTCCCTCTCCCGTTGTCATTCACAGGAGTTGTCTAAATCTCTATCACTATTTACCATTATTATTTGGTGATAAAGGTCTTTTAATAAATCTGTTGCACATTTAATCATGTCTTGGCATCTACATCTTAGAGGGTCCAAGCCAACACAGAAAGTGAGCATTGAAGGCTTTTATTCTATTCAAGAGAATTTTTTCAGTTCAACAATATTATATGACTAGTTATAAATTTAAAATACTCACAAAATATATAGTCTGAAGTTCAAGTGTCTTTCCTCAAAGAAAGCATCAAGAGTAAAGACATTCATTTATTCCCTCATTTATTAATCCATTCATTCAATCAATAAAATGGTTATTAAAAGAGACATGGTTCACACACAACAGATAAAGTGCTATACCAGAATAAGATGGTCTTAGTCATCATAAAACTTACAGTCTAATATAGCAAGTCTTAAATATTTTTTGTTTTTGTTTATGGGCCTCTTCCAGTGTGATAAATGCTATGGACACTGTCCCCAGAAAATTCATATGCATATATGCTTATAGGAAAATTCTGAGTCTGGCCACAGTGGCTTATGTTTATAATCCCAGCACTTTGGGAGGCTGAAGCAGGAGGATCACTTGAAGCCAGGAGTTCAATACTAGCCTAGGCAACAAAGCAACACCTCATCTGTACAAATCATTTTTTAAAAATAAGCCTGGTGTAGCAGTGTGCACCAGCTACTTAGGAGGCTGATGTGAGAGGATCCCTCAAGCCAAGGATGTTGATGCTGCAGTGAGCTATGATCACAGCACTGCACTCTTGCCTGGGTGACAAAGCAAGATCTTGTCTCAAAGAACAAACATTCTGTGTAAATATTGGAGATTTTGTGAACATAATTCTAACAGCTTGAGTTCCTCCTTTGTCCTGAGTCCATTGGCTCATGTGGAAATCCGGAATAATGAAAAAGTTCTGGATATGGTTATTAGTGGTGGTCGTACAACAATATGAATATACTTAATAGCACTGAATTACACACTTTAAAAATTGGTAAATTTTATATTCTGTATATGTTATTGCAATAAAAGCAAAAAATTGAGGACAAGGGCATTTCTTCTGCTTTTTCTCTGGCCATTTTCTAGGACCATTTGTAATATTTTCCACATGTATCTGAATTCTGGCTTCCAATAAATGACACAGACTTGAGAATTTGCCCCTTGGATGCCATTAATAGTTAATCACATAGAAAAGACTTAAGAGAGAGATTCTGGTCCATGCTAGTTGGAATAAAGGAGATCCCAATATGAAAATGATGTGAACTTTAGTCTCAAAATGATGAAACAGATCATACCATTTCCACCAACACTACACCAACATACTCACAGAGTGAGGGTTTTATTTCCCAATGATTCTCTCTAAAATGAAATAACCTCACTATATGTAATATATGATGTGTAGGGGTGTGTGTGTGTGTGTGTGTGTGTGTGTGTCTTTTACAAACTTTTAAAGTTAGACTGCAGAATTAGCAAATCTAGGACGACAGGCCTAATAACCAAACATCTGTGCATTGTTTACTCCATGCCGGACTCAGCACAAAGCACACAAGATGAAACACAAGATGCATAAAGCACAACCCTTGCCTTTGAAGAACACTTGCACTAATGGCAGAGATGGGTGAGTAAATAATTCATAATAAAAGATGTCTTTGGTGTTGTGGCAGGCCAATTAATTCTGCATGGAAGGGCCAGAAACAGCTACACTGATAACTTGAGGAATGTTTAAAAGGTCAAATGGGAATTGGTCAAATGAAAAATGGCAGATGAGTTGAAGTGAGTTGGGTTGGTATTACTAGCAGAGCGAACAGTACTAGGAAAGACATGAAGGCCTTGAAGTCCGCGGCATCCCTCTGAGACAGCAACTAATCAGCTGTGATTATAAATGGAAAACCTGGTGAAGGTGTCCTGAGATCAATCCAAAGGCAAACCAAGGCCGCAGCGTGAAGGTCCTGGAGCAATACGGAATCCTTATGATAATCTAGTTTTTGAAATATCCCAGGGTTTTTCCTCACAAACGTCAACGATCTCTGCCCTTTAGATGTATTAAATGTTTATAAAAATATCCATAAATCTTCACATGTCCTTAACAATGGCTGAAATACAATACTCTCTGAGTTATCACCGAAATATTTGAAAAATTAAAATAGGCTGTATTTAGACACCACATACAAATGTTTAAAATATAAGCCATTTTCTTAAACAACGAGATATCTATTTTTCTTAAATATAGAGAGGCCACAAAATTTTATGAGAAAAAATATATATATATACACATATATGGAAACAATGAATTCAACACTTAAATTTCATCCTGTGAAGTCCAAAGGGAATGGTCTGGCAGGATTAAACTCAGATGACCCCAGCTTACACAAATAAGCCTTATGCTATATGGACCTAAAAATCACCACCAGGAATTTACACGGTGGAAACTAAATCTCAAACTAAACCTCAACCCCAAATAATCCTCTCCTAAAGATACCAAATTTCTGTCTCCTGACCACATTTTCCACTGAGTTACTGTTGAGTCCAATGCTGTTTCAGTTGTTAAGGCTACATCACTTGGCTCCTAAAATATTAACTATAATCTTTCAAAAATTAAAAAAAAAAAACAGTAGGGATCAAAATAGCTGGCTGGCTCAACTGCTTTATATACAGTCGATTCTGCTAAGGAAGCCTAAACTAGGTATGATAAATGTATTAGAATAGTAGAAAAATTAAGAGAAATCCTGTGTGATGCTGGTCAGCAATGGAGACATTATGTAAAGATTTTGTAACAGCAATCCACAAATTAATGGTTTTACTATGTCTTCCAAATACTTCTCCCAGCAACAAAATTTCTCTTTGAAATTAAATGTTAACAATAACAGCAATATTTTTAAATGAAAATTTTAACATAAATTTACTGCATTAAAAGCCTTCTTTCATTAAAAAGCAGACTTAAAACATTTTATACATGTGATATTTACTTATTTAGGTTCTTTGAAATATTTTTTCTTTAATAACCAAAGTGCCTGCGTTAAGAAATCAGATGTTAAACACATTTCAAAGGGTGAAACTTACTGCCACTTACCAGGGCGGTACAAAGAAAAATTTGCTTGTACGTAGCTTCTATAAAAATCTGTAACAGAATAGTTCTCTCAAGGACTTGCAAATTATTACAGTGGAATCTTTCAACCGTAATGACTTATCTATCAGTAAGTATTTCCTGTATTGACAAAAGTTCTGATCTAAGTGACATTGGAATGGAATTGCTATAACTTACTATTCTGTTTACCACAGGTGCTATATGAGTGGACTATAGCTGCCACACAAGACACCATAGATTGGATGGCTTAAACAATGGAAATTCATTATCTTACAGTTCTGGAGGCCAGAAATCCCCAGTCAAGGTGTTGACTGATTAGGTGAGGGCTTTATTTCTGCTGACAGACAGCCACCTTCTTGTTGAGTTTTTATACGGCCTTTTCTCTGTGGCTCATAGAGAGAGAGAGAACTCTGGTGTTTCTTCCCCTTCTTATTAGGACACCAGCCCTATCACTAAGACTCCATCCTGATGATTTTATTTAGCCAGTAACTGTGAAGATTAGGGCTTCAACACATGAATTTAGAGAAATACATTCATTTCATAACAGGTGCTTAACTAGAAGTCTGTATGCACATTGTTTTAAGAAAAAGCTACATGAAACCTAAGGATTTACTATCTTTGTAGAATTTCTCATATAAAGAACTTGAGACAAGTACACAGATGTTACTTTCATTGGAAAGCAGCTAATAGAGAATACAGTGGTTCTACCCACTATGCCCCCTATAATGCTTTGAATGCAATGAAACGTGTCTGTCACCAAAATCTCCATGCTTGCCTCACCCAACTTCTCAAACTATGCTATTGGCCGAACTCACATAATTGAGACGTCTTCGTGATGGAATTGTACACTAGTTGAATAGAGGAGATATTACTTTATATAGCACAGCAAAGCTCTGCCATAACTCCATAAATGGGACTGAAAAAATCAAATATGTAAAAAGAAGGGTTATGTTATTAAATGGCTAATAGAATTACTGACTCTTCTCAGCTACCTATCTGAGTATATTAGGTTTCTGAGAGCCAAACATCAATCATGTCATTTCTGAATTTTGGTGATCAAAGGGTAGATGATCATAGTTTTACTGCATTTCAATTTGATTATTAGTTAAGTAAAAGAATTTTTTTCTATGTGTGCTGTGAGACTGGTTCTCATTTAGTATGGATTCTACAAAAAATTAGGATTCCTTTTTCCCTCTTGGTTAATCCAGTAAGATGGTAGATTGTCAGACTATGCCTTGTTCTTTTCCTGAACTCCAAAGGTAAAATGCAGTAATGAAAGTGGGGATGCCAATAACAGGGAGACAAGGAGAAAGGAGCTCCAGGGACAACATCAGGAAGCATGACAGGATGTTGGCTAAAAAACTTACTTTTTCAGGCTGTAACAGATTTCACATTCTAACTTCATCACTTCCTGGTTAAACCATCTTGAATGAATCATTTTTTGAATCATTTAGCACCATGACTTCTACATTTCAAGCCTCAAAGCGTAGGGATTATTATTATTAATGCTATTACCAGTGATGTTAACAAAGGAAAGAGTTTCGACTGTCCAAAATGGTTCATGTCCATGAGATATTTTAAGTGGTGTTCACATTCATGAGCAAGCCTGCAAAGATCTTTGGGCAAATACCTACTTAAAGAGAATTAATCTAAATATTGTTTGTCATTTGCTCACATATACTAATTCTATTAGTTCAGCTATTCAAGGATATTCACTGAAGGCCTAACTCCACAGGAATTTGATTGAGGATAAAATTAGAGGACCACAATTTCCCCAGTACTTGACTTAGTGTAAATAACTAAGTTCTTACAACAATCCCAATTTTCTAGATGATAGTGTTAAGGCTCAGAGAGGTAACTAAATTTTTTAACTTATTCCAGCTCTCAATTATACATGCTGAAATATAGCCAACACTTTAAAAAAGATTAATATTGAATATATTCTTGTTCTGGGGGTGGCAAACTTTTTTGGTAAAAGACCAGACATTTTAGGTTTTGCAAGCCACCTGTTCTTTGTCTCAAGACATTCAACTCTGCCTCTTAAAGGGAGCTATTTACAAATGTAAATAAACAAATGTGGCTGTGTTCCCACAAAACTTTATTTATAAATAGGAAGAGTGGGCCAGGTGCGGTGGCTCATGCCTGAAATCCCAGCATTTTGGGGGGCCCAGGTGGGTGGATCACTTGAGGTCAGAAGTAAAAGACCAGCCTGGTCAACATGGTAAAACCCATCTCACCAAAAAAATACAAAAATTAGGTGAGCATGGTGTTGTTTGCCTGTAGTCCCAGCTGCTTGGGAGGCTGAGGCACGAGAATCACTTGAACCCAGGAAGTGGAGTTTGCAGTGAGCCAAGATTGTGTGACTGCACTCCAGCCTGGACGATAGAGTGAGAAGCTGTCTCAAAAAATAATATTAACAATTAATTAATAAAAGAAATAAGGAGAGTGAACAAGATTTGACTCATGAATTACAGTTTGCTGACCCTTGTTCTAGTTAGAATTATATTATAGGTTAATCTTCATAATAGTTAAGTATTAAGGAAAATTGTGTTCAGTGTGTCTCCCCAACAGAATGTTTTGGATTTTAATTTCCTAACTCATAGTAAAAGCCTTTTCCCACAGTCTATTAAAATATTATGTTTTACTGTTCATCTTTAGCCAAAGACATATATTTAGCCACTCAAATATGTTTTAGACAGATCATCACAGTAGATAATATGTATTCACTGAACAAATGAATATATAACCCAAGAAATAAATTATTGGTGTATATGGAGGCAGAACATCTTTACTAGAATCTGCTTCCTGTTTAGATAAATGTGTCAGATATTTATAAAAGATCTCGTATATGTTAGGTGTTCTGCTAAGAAGTGGAGTTGTATGAAAGAATAAGACATAATCTTTCCTTCCACATGACTTAACTCTGGGATGCAAATAAATGACACAAGCGTAAGTATTACATTTATGAAAGTTATGTCAACTTTTTCAGAGTACTCATATATAGTAAATGGATTAGTCCAGAAGTATTCTCAAGTTCAGCTTCCTACAATACCAATCCATATGGTACCACTATTCAAGAAGTGCAAGAATCTATCCTTCACAGCAAAATCACAGTATGTCTACATTTGGCCTGAATTGAATTGATACAAGGATGATCAAAATTAGAAACATAATTCCATATTGGATATTATTTTTGCCTTTTCCTTATTTTATTTTTTAAAGAAGTGATGCTCTTCTCAAATTCAATATTGGTTCCTTAACCCCAACATTATTTTGGAAGTGAGTTATATACATTCTACCCTTTGTAGCCTCTATGCTTTATTCTTTATCCTCATGCTTAACTGATTTTCTCCAAATGTCTTTTTCTTCATTTTCCCTTCACAGCAGCCATGCAACCATAACAGGGTTGAGCATAAGTCAGTTTTTACTTTATTGTGTAAAATGCATGAGACACCATAAAAATTGCCAATGCTAAACGGATGACAATTCAAGGAAGATAAATCAAATGCTAAAATCTGTGGGCGAACATACCTATACGTAAAAACAGGGTGGGGGAAGTCTGAAATTATCATGGCATGGCTTCAAAAGGAAAGATATTGAGAAAGAGTTTGGAAAATAGTCACATAATCTGGATGAGATAAGTGAGTTTCATTTGTCACAACCCCAGGATATGAGTCTTGCAGAGTCATTGTGAATGATGCTTTGAGTGTTATAATAGAACTAAAAGATGTGGAAGCATTTGATTTAATGCAAAGACATCAGTTTTGTCTGCCAAATCCCAAGGAAGACATCTACAAGCCCATCAATCAACATTAGGATCTCTGTGTTGAGCAAATGACATCCAAGTCATAAAGCCGTCATCATTTAAAATGTATTTTTAAATCACCTCTCCACTACCATTTATAACTGATACATTTTTAACTCCAATAATTAATCAACTCTGACACATTTTCTTCCTTTTCTCCCTTTACTCCTCTAAAATCCTTCTTTTATAAGGAGCCATTTTTAATTTCCTGTATGCAGAATACCAGCCAAGGTATTTGGGTCCCAAAGTTTCATCTATGAAGAGGCTTTGGAAGTTTATGAATGAACAAAGTTGAAAAGCAATCTTCAGCTTAGATGGTATCTTGACATACGTATGTCATGATCAGAGTGACACTTCCCTTAGGAATAGAATCTGACTGCTTATGACTGTATCTCAGGAAGGCATTGCTGGAAAATTATGTACCTCAAGTTCATGGCCATATCACATTTCCCCATGTCTTCAAGCACCAGTCCATCAGATAATTTTTCTTACAGAGATCCCAGTACTGTAATTTGCCTCTGCTTTAATCAACGGTGAGATAATATAGAAGCCGCATTAAATGATTCAGAATCATTTCGTCGTCAGGAAACCCATTAGTCTAACCATATTTTCCCATACTTTTCAGCATCATGTCCTGTCATCTGGAAATAATAGATACCATAAAAGCAAATTCTAAAAGGTTTAAAAAAATGCTAGGACAGAGCACATGGTGTTTATTTAGAGGTTGATATTACCACAAATTAATCAAAATGGAGAATTCTTTTCCAGTATATTTGAATCCATTTTCTGTATGAAATAATGCTAAAATGTTACATTTAAGCATGATATATTCACATATTTACTTTCAACAGACTGGAATTTGCCAGATGTGCAAATGTAGAATCATACTAATGTGGATGTTTTCATTTCTACATTTCTAGTAAATCAATGCATAAATGTAAAAAAAAAAAAAAAGCAGAAAAAGAAAAAGAAAGATTGGAAACTGGACTGGTGACTTGAGGAAAGGACTCAAGCTTGTTAAACATTTGAGTCAGTAGTCTAATGGTACACCTCTGGTTATTTTTAATATGCTGCCAAAATCTTCAAGTACCCGAAATGCATTAGAAATTGTAATTTAAAAACAAAATTATGAAAGTTTCATGCATGTATTTGGAAAGAGTCAAGGGAGTGGCAAGTGGAAATCTAAACATTTAGAATTTCATTATCCATATATGCTGAGTAACTGCTAGAGTTTTTCACAATCTCTAGGCTCTCCATAAATACTCATTGATAATGGTTTTGCTTTAAAAAAAAAATACTGAGATTCCATAGAACATACTTCAGTTCTCAGAGTGTGTTACTCTAGCACTCTAAGTCATAAAAATGCAACTTTGTATCCAGTGGAAAGTTTTGCTTGAATAAATAAGGCCTCAAATGAGAGGGTGATGGCAATGTCTGGAACGGATTCGATCATTTCAACTGAAGGAAAATGTTTAGTTACCATGCTGCAGAAGGAGAAATTGGTAACATTTTAATAAATAGTAGAAAATGTTAATCCTTAATGAGCATTCCATGTTCTTACCCCAGACTTCAAAGTTACTAGGTCTTTGCAAGGTGAAGGTGAAGAGAATGTTTATCAAGTAATAACAAATGCCTGTAGTGATTTAACTAGATAATGCAAATCAAATAAACAGTTTTGTAATTTATTTGTTTGCTACACTTTTTATGACAATATACTCAGTGAAGATTCATGTATTATTTTAGTGAGGTCAATAAAACTACTTTCCATTCCATGTCTGCCTTTTAAATTTACTGTAAGAATCACATGAGCTAAGGAAGGTAAAATGGTTAATATAATGTCTGACTTTCGGTAAATAAAAACATTAAACAATTCTTGCCCTTATAAATGTGCTGGTTAAAAGGATAAACTAAGAAAATCAGTAACTCGAGAATGAGAAAAAGAACCCAAGCCTTTTTGATATATTAAAAACAAGAATCAACACTTTATGACGCTTATGACGTGTGAATTTAATATTTTTGAAATATTAACACATGTATTATTTACGATATTCTGGTAACATAGATACTATCTTTACTCCCATTTTATGGATGAAGGAAACTTGAGCACATAGGTTTTGTAACTCACCCTAAGTCACAGACCTGGTATACAGCAGACCTGGGATTTTAATTGAACGGGCAAATTGCCACCATAGCTTATCCCCTAGACAATTGACTATACAGCCTCTCTTTTCATTTTTATTCTAGCTATTAACAATGAAACTATTGACTAGTTTCTAATAACTATAAGCAATTTCAAAATAGCATATTTTGTGATAGCCTAGCAATTATGAGACCAAAAAATCACTGGGAACATTTTTCTTTTTATATTCAAGCCTAAACCAGAGCAGTGTAAGGTTGTGCTAATTCTGCCTTATTATCTCCTCTGAGAATAAGCTGAAAGCTTTATGCTCTGAACAGGAAGATGTCTGTCTTCATGAGAACTAAGATCCCATGCCAATAAAAATGATAAAGAATAAAAGTGTTTTGTTTTGAATTCATTGTTTGACTAAAGCACTTAAACCCCAAATGTATGATCCTAGAATTAACTAGGTGTCTATCATCCTTCATAATGTGAAAGACAATTTAAATTTGATTTTAAAGTATCCAAGGAAACAAAATTGGGTGAAAAATGGGATGAAAAGCAGGGAAAAGAGAAATATCACAAAAGCCTTTCAAAAATATTCTACCCACATTACAGTTTTGGACGACATTGTCAGAAGAGAAACACTTAACACCCCCTTTATTTAAAGTTGGATTTGTATAACTGGCCAGGGCTTAAGAAAACGTTATGCTTTTTCTGTGGGAACATTTTCTAAGAAAGAATTTAACTTGGCTACTATGAAAGTTGTTTTTGTTGTTTGGAGTTTTTTTAATGTTAGTATTTGAGATGACTTTGTTTTCTTTGGGTTGGAGGGAGCAACTTTTCATACTATTTAGTGGTTTCATGAAACCACCTCCACTGGACTCTCATACTTTCCACGTATTATATATAATATATATTTCAGCTGGGTTTGTTTTCCCAAAATCCAAGAACTTTTACATAAAAGTTGCTCAATTTCAGAAAGATTTAAACCACAGGGAAGATAATTCTAAATGACACTGAACTACAGGGGTTTCCTAAGCAAACTGCGTATCATTTCACCTCTCTCAGCTGTCTTCAGTTCCACATCTTAGGGCCTCAGTTTAAAAGCTACCATTTTCTACTTCAATGTATGCCTGATTTAGAAGCCCAGATAATTCTGCTTCTGATGAATGCAACACCATGAAGCTCCTTCCTTCAACTCCACATCTCCACACATTCGATCCTGTCTCTCCTGACATATACACTCAATACAGGCAAACCTAAGAGTCCAAACATGGTTTTGGACTGTGTTTGGTTTCTCTTTCAACCACAGGAAGATTATGCAACCTCAAAACAGCTCTGAGCCAGACTCCTGCTCAGCTGACACAAGACAGTCTGATTATTGTCTTTATTTACTAGCTGGCACTTGGAGAGTTCCAAGGAGGGGTGTGATGAGGAGCTTTTTTTTTTCATTTCTTTAAATTAAAATTAGGAATTAGGAGTCATGCATTTTTTCCTTTTAATTATCATAGACAATCTGGAATAAAATGTCTAATAGATTTGGCATAAAACCACAATTTGTCTTTCAACCCAACTAAAAAATGTAAAGTTGGACTACAGTGTTTTATATGCATGTTCAAATAGTGTTTCAAGAGAGTTTAATGAAGGAATGCCTTATCAGAGCGTGAGAAAGGTGAGAAAAAATCAAAAAACAACAATAAGACACAGAGTGGTGCTTACTCTAGACCCAAAAATGAAAGGGGAGTTTATTTGCCATCAGGCAGCAGCTATAGCTTCAGGAAAAAGATTGAGGTCACAGCAGGAGGACAATCGCTGTCATCTCTCTCTTTCTGCTTGTTATTTGCCCCAGTCTCTCCTATTACCAAAGCCAACTGGAAGCCAGAGGGCAAGGGAATCCTCTCCTACATCCAGGCAGGTCAGCCTCCCAGGGCACAGGGCCAAGTAAACTGGAGAATGGATCTGATCAGATAAATGGAACATCCAGCAAAAGACACTGCAGATTATGTTTACAACATGATAATCAATCGATAGATTGAATAGAAGTAGTTTATTTGGACCCTATTTAATTCAAATATGTTCAAATGTCGAACACCCTTTGTATCAAATCTGCTGTAAGTGAATCCTGAAAACTTTCTCCCACCAAAGCAGAACTAAATTGAAACTATATAGGCACACCTCTATGAATAAAAACATTTATTAACGAAAGTATTGCTTTCTTTCAAAATAAATCACTTTATACTTTGAAAAAAAAAAAGATTGTAATTGGATCTTTCCCATTCTGTCTTTGCTCTGGGATTTTAAAAGGCATTCTGCAATATTTTCAATTCAAGTTTAGAAACCAAGACTATGAGATTCTGGGAATTGCAAAATGATCATTTTTCCAATAAAAATGGTTTTGAGTGATCACACTAGACTATTTTTGCAAACTGAACTGAGATCAGAGGATAAACATTTCTGTTCAGTAACTGTTGTTATAACAAGTATTGCCATACTAAGAAATGTTATAGTAGGTAGCTAGCCAGGCATGAGCAGGCAGGAGAGGGTTCTCCCCACCCCCACCAAGAATGTCAGAAGATCATAGGATGATGGTCAGGAAACTGTTACACTGCCTCTCTAAAATAACAATTGGTCACAGCCAGTGCCAGAGAAAGGCAATTTCCCAATAGATAAAAACAGCTGAAAATGGTGATCAGCTCCCAGTAAGATGTTAGAAATTGGGAGAGTGGGCTCAAGCACGTACATTAAGAGGCAAAATGCTGGAGTTGAAATGGAATATGACCTTCTAGAGGCATTCCAGCTGAACATGAGTTCAGCTACAGTAAGCACACTGCACATGCTCCCCTCCCAAGCGCTAACAGATCACTGGGCATGTGGACAATGTACCCTAAGGGAAGAATCAGGGGAGAAGGGACACAAGACCTCAGAAATATGTCCACATGCAAAACCCCAAGTCAAAAGGTCAAACCACACATTTGTCCTTCAAGTGGCCCCTTTGGGCCTCTTCCAAGTATGTACTTTCTTTCATGTGGTTCCTGCTCTAAAGCTTTTAACAAAGTCACTCCTGCTCTAAAACTATCCTTGGTCTCTTCTGCCTTATGCCTCCCAGTTGAATTGTTTCTTCTGAGGAGGCAAGAATTGAAGGTGCTACAGACTTGTACAGATTTGCTGCCAGTAACTTGGATACTTTCCACTAGTATCAGAAATAATGGAGAAATTTTAAAATAATAATAAAAATAATTTTTTTAAAAAACCAGCTGCAACCATCTACCCTTGGTGTTAATGGAGTCGGATATTTACCCAAGTAATTGGATGCTTTTTCTAGCCTTTATTGAGTCACAAGCAATAAAATAAAATTTGTAAATACTTCGTTTCCCTTGTGCTAGGGTTCCAGTGGCAGCTACCATGAGATTCTAACCTTGCACCAGCGAGACACTTTTTCAGAAGGACCGAAGCAGCTCCCTGGCCGTGATGGATCAAGGACTGTATGAGTTCTCATTGCCCAAGAATAATATTAACACAGTAATTGAGGCAATCAGAATCTGGTCCATGTATCCACAAAAAAGAGTGACTTTTTCGGGTTTCATAGGTAACCTACCTGACATTGAATTATTAAGAAATCTCTAACACAAGATGCACGCCTACCACTATCTTGCTCTAGAGACCAACCTGAGAAATGAAAACAGAGTGAAACAAGCACTTACACATAAGGATCCTGTTTGAATTAAACTCCACAACAAGTTTCAAGACCGGTGAACAATTAAGGGAAATGCCTTATTATTTACAAATAAAAAGGTGCTCACTCTTCCTCAGGCCATATTAGACATAGAAGAGTATAAGCCCAGTGATGCAGCCTTTTGCTCACTCAGTTTCTGCCTTAATTCCTCAAGCCAATAGTCCTTTTTTTTCTTGCAGCTTTTGCCCAGTTGCTTCGTTCTGGTGGGGTATGCATTCCTTGTCTTGTTGAGTGGTTCCCATTCAAACATGCTCCCTTCCCATTCTGTCTCTCCCTGGAGGCGTGACAGTTTCCTGCATGTCTCCCACTAGATGCAAACCCTGTGAGGACAAGAACCATGTTCATGTGTCCGCTTCTCAGTATCTAACACAGGGGTATGCACATAGTAAATCCTTAATAAATATTTGCTCAACATGCGAATGAAATTCTCATCCAACTTTAATTACAGAATTATACAGTAACCTGCCTGAAGGTATGTTTCCTTTCTCTCTCCTTTTCTTTTTTAATATGGGAAACAATATCAATACTTTCCCATAGATTTTGAACTCACAAGTGCTCTAAGCAGGTTTCTGGAATGTCATAAACAGAAATCCCTTGTTACATCATTCTAACAAAGAATCCTGCTGCCAACAGAGCTGCAAACCACAGTGCAGACAGAGCTGGGCGTCCTGCATTCAGTTCAGTCTGTGATTGTGCTTTATTTTACGTTGACCTTCTCTTTGCCAGAGCTCAAGAGAGAGAATGTATTAATCCTCATAGTATTTTGTGGAGATCGTACTTCTCTCCTATTATTATATACTAAGGAGATTAAAGTGACTAACACAGAAAACTACTGACATTGTTCACTTACCACCAAGAAAATTTCCTGGTCTGGCAGGTGTGGCCTAAGAACCTAGCATCACAGGAGAAATTCCAAAACTGGGGTTTGGCCTGGGTGGCCCCGTGGGTTCTTGGCTTTGTGCGGGAAGGAATAGAAGCGAGCCCACATAGTAAAGTGGAGGCAAGTTTACTAAGAAAGTAAAGTAATAAAAGGGTGGCTACTCCATAGGCAGAGCAGACCTGAGGGCTGCTGGGTGGCTATTTTTATAGTTATTTATTGAACATATGCTAAACAAGGGGTGGATTATTTGTGAGTTTTCTGGGAAAGGTGTGGGGAAATTCCCGGAACTGACTGTATAAGGTAACTTCCAAACATTGCCATGGCATTTGTAAACTGTCATAGCACTGGTGGGAATTTTACTTAATATGTTAATACACTATAATTAGAGTATAAAGAGCAGTGAGGAGGACCAGAGGTTTCTTTTCTCACTCTCTTGGTTTTGATGGGTTTTGGCTGGCTTCTTTATGGCATCCTGTTTTATCAGCATGGTCTCTATGACCTGTACCTTGTGAAACCAGTCTTGTGGGACAGAAATCCTATCAAACTAGTAGTCAAAAGTTCCAAAGACTTACAAGAGGGGAGCCATAGTGCAGGATATGTTTTTCTATTTTGCTGACTGGCAGAACATTTTAACTTCTCTGAGGCTCATTTATCTCATTTGTAAAATGTGGATAACTCAGAACTTGCTGAGTCATTGTAATAATACAGATAATAAAATTGCACACACGTGTATACTCACACACATGAATACACACACATATTCACATATATACATATATATACACACGCATGCCCATGCTGACACACTCACATGCATACACACACACACCTAGATCAGTATTTTGCACAAAGGAGGTATTAGATTATTAAAAGTTTATCAGTTTTACTACTATTACATCAGAATGTTAGAAGAATGTACAAAATACTTAAGATGCCAATTTCCTATGCCCAAGAACTCTATATATAGAGAATTTCAAGATATACAGACTTATCATCTAACAAGAAATGTGTTAAGTAGAACATAGAGTATAACTGCAAAATAGGCTTTCCTGGAAAAACATCAACTATATTAAGTAAAATATTTATAAAAGGGGAAAAAAATAGAAGATGAAATTGAAATAACAAACTGAGGCATTCTTTATACACATTTTATCTCTAAGAAAAGAAGCAAGGTCAACTGATAAATGTCTAAAAGAGACAAACACTTTAAATATATTTATAACTTCTATGCTTACAAATAAATAGACATGAACTGTATTTATATGCATACTTTGGAACACCTGATTTATTCCCAGGAGAAGTCCCAGTGGGAGTCCTGGCTATAGGACCCAGCATTCAAATGCCATGACCATGGTCTGGAGGCTCAGAGGGATAAACCTTCCTATGGTTGGTTTTGTACAAAGAACAAAGCAACCTCTTGGGAAAACATTTCTGCTGGTCAACAGGAAGTCTGGTTCTGCACTTATGCTTGTGCTAGTTGTGCAATGTATATATTTATCTCACCAATAAGAGCAGTATAGGATGAAATTTTGCCAAACCTCCCTTCATCAAGCTTTATGCCAAGACACAAGGCTGGATACACCACAGAGGGGCACTTTGTTTCATTTCAACCACCAAAAATCCCTAGCTTCAACTCTGAGGGAGGTTAGGTAGTAAAGCTCAGTGTTGGAGAGAGGAATAAAGCTGGGGTGCATGCTATTAAATTTCTTCTTTCCTTTCACTCTTTTCTACCAGAGATTGTAACCAGATGAGAAAAAGTTCATGGTGAGAAATATCAAGAGGGGGGGATAGTTCACAAACATTTCTACAGATTACCAAGTACACACAGGAATAGTGTTATGAATTGTGTAAAGAATGAAAAGAGAGTTTTCCTTGAGGCAACTGCTGGAGTCCCTTGGGACATGAGATGAACATGCTGGTCCCAGCTGTGGGAGTGCTGACTTAATGTTATAAGAAAGAAGATGCATGGAAGACACTGATCACTGGGAAAAGCAGAAATCATTAGAATGCCACTGAGAGGGGCAGACAAAGAGAATAAATAAGTGACAAAAGCCTTTTAGCAGCTGAGCACATGCTCTCGAAAAATGGTAAATGTCTGGACAGAAATCCAGGGCAATTACCATTCTGGGAATGAACTGCATCAAAATATACTAGGGAGCTTCGATAAATAAAATTCCTGACCACACTCTGACAGATCTGGTAAACTTGCATTTGGATCCTAGAAATCGGAATCTTTAAGATGTCCCCTAGGTACTACCCTGGATTTGAAAACAATGCATGTAGAGGGAGAACGGTAGATAATTCCTAGAGACCTTCAGTTCTTGCTGGGGAATACCCAAGAGCTGATCAGAAGGGTTGACGTTTCTGCAGAGGATAAATTTTATTACAATTTATATATCTATATCCTTTTAGTGACTGTATCAGAGTAGCTTAGCATCTTTTTGGTGTTTATGGAAAAATTAGGAAGCAAATTTCGATAGTAAAAATAAACATTTTTAAAGACATTTTCTTTAAAATGTCTTTAAAGAATCATAGGAAAAATGTGGGTTAAAAATCTACAGAACCAATGGTTGGTATGAATTATTTAGTTGTTTTCAATATTTTCTTTCAACAGTATTGAAAATTTATAATAAGCAAGAAAAGTCTTAGATATTTTGAGAGGTTAGGTGCAGAAACAATAGAAATGAAATTCACATTTGTAAATATACTGAAAATGTACACACTAGTAGATTATCAATTTGTAAATTCCTAAAGTTACACATTACAGACTTTCCACCCAAACAGTTTCATTTTTAATAATTCGCTTTCTTTTGTGAACCCAAAATAACTGAATAAGTGGAGGAAAAGAAATGAATAAAAATAGACTATTGATAGATTCTTGGTACTCCAATAGTCAACATTATAGTAATATATTCCTTAAGTACACTGGAATTGCTTTAGTACACAATCTTAAGATATACAGTATCTATGTCCTCACAACTAGAAATCAAAATAATGTTAGAATTAAACATATATGTTTATGTGATTCTTGAATTATAAAGTTGAAAAAACTGTAGATAACATTCTTTGGGAGAATAAATGTATTTTTTCTTTATAGTCAACTTTTAACATTATTGAATGCAGGTAACCTTTAAAAAGTATAACATCTGCTTACAAAGAATCCTATCATCCAAATTTATAGCAGCCAGTCCTGGTTGCATTTTGGGCTAAATATCTTCTTGTTCCAATAGGACAATCCACTTGAAGCTGTGTACCTGTTCCCACAACAATTTTGTGTACCTGTTCCCACAAAAATTCACTGGTGAAGGCCCCAGTGGCTACTCTACATCAGTGTATCCTAAAATGTCTCTGATGTATAATAACCAGTATTTTAATGGGTGAATAAATTGCCATGTGACCTTGGTTGTTCCAGTGCACTGTTTGTGCATCGTGGTGTCTAAAAGATTCCCTATGCAACAACACAGACCTCTTTCCCATCTGCTGCACAGCTGTAATGAGATTAGGTCTTGACTTTCGGGTACTTCCTATTTTCTTCTCCCCATTCATTGAAAATAGCTTTTCCTTTTTAAGATTTTTCTCTAAAGCAATGATAACAATTCTACTTACCTGTCACTTAAAAAGGAGATTTCTTACTTTTAACTAAAAAGATCTTTGTCACCATGGTAATACTATTTATGTTAGGTAAAGAAGAGTTCCAACAGATGTGGATTTCACAGACTACCAGTCTCTCCAACCGCCTTCCAGTTCCTGCCATTGTTTTTGCAGGAATACATTGTCCAGTTTCCCTAGTGCAACCTACATAGGACACATCAAGTCTGATGCTCCCAAGGTACACTGAAGACATTTTCTGTCCCTGATCCCAGTGTCTCCCACAGTGCTTTGCATGGATAACTTTCATAGTTCCTGCAGAACAGGAAAGCTGTCATTCAAAATGGCCTCTTGCCTTGGTCAGTCCAAGCACAGGATACAGTTGTCTCTGAAACTGCATCCAATTGGTTAGACTTCAGGAGCAACGGGGAAAGTCCGGCATTAGTTGCTGTTATTGCAAAGCCAACTGGCCACACAATGTAGCACATGAGGCAGGGAAGTTGAGAGGATGATGGCTTCCTTCCTATCATTGATTCTTTGCTGAAACACTCACCTCAGATCTCTTTAGTCAAAGAATCGGGATCATTCATATGGTTTAAAAGACTCAGAAGTACAAGAACAAGGTGCAAGGTAGTTGTATCAGCCTTTTTCTTTTACAAATTATTCTTTGAAATGGGCATTGTAGAGTAATGGTGACAGTAGTAGTTCTTTGTAACACAAATTTGTCTGTTGCTTTTCTTAGTCAACAAGATATGAAGAAGTCTAGTCATTAACATAAATGATTCTGGGTTCACACACTCTATGACCTGGCCAAAGTGGAACCTTATTAAACACACTGGATACAGATTTTGATTTGACAATTTTTATGTTAGTGTTCTCTGGTTTTATTCCTATTTCTGACAACAAAAATTATGTTTGTATAAAACATTTTAATAAACATGAATATAAAAATGAGACAATGGCTATCAAAAAAGAGAGAAGATTTAATTCTGCTAGCAAGCAAATAAACAAACCAAAGGTACCTAGAGTCACTAAAATGATGAGGAGGGAAAAAACCCAACAAAATGGATTTTATTCAGATCCAAACCATATTCATTAAGATAGCATACCTGAATATGTCAGTTATATTAAATACTTAATGACTCATGGGTTTGTTTAGTTTACTTTGTCTCAGAAAATGTCTAAGGCAGATAGTCTTATCTGGAAAGCTCAGACCCTTATAAGATGGATTTCAATTTAATACAATTTTTAAAAATATTTATTAAATATCTGCCATATACCAGTCTCAGAAAGTATAAGAAAGATTTATATTTCTTATAAATATAAATCTTTATAAGATTTCTAAGCTCCATCAGACTAGGGAGAATATTATCAATTGTGTATATAATAGCCACAAGAAGATTAAATATGTAGGAATATATTTAACCCAGGAGGGGAAAGATCTCTGCAAGGACAACTACAAAACATTGATAAAATAAATTATAGATGACACAAACAAATGGAAACTCATCCCATGCTCGTGGATTGAAAAAATTGATAGTGTTAAAATGTTCACACTGCCCAAAGCAATCTACAGAGGCAATGCAATTTCTGCCAAATTACCAACATCGTTTTTCACATAATTAGAAAAAACAATCCTTAAGTTCATATGGAACAAAAATATGGCCCAAATAGCCAAAGAATTCTAAGCAAGCAAAGCAAAGCTCAAATAATCATATTAACCTGAATTAAAATTATACTTCAAGGCTATAGTAACTAAAACAGCATAGTGGTACTGGTACAAAAATAGATACATAGATCAATGGAATTGAATAGAGAACCCAGAAATCCAGTCACATACTCACAATCAACTGATCATTGAGAAAGTCAACAAAAATAAACAATGGAGCAAGGAAACAATATTCAATAAATTATACTGGAAACATTGGTTTGCCCATTTGCATAAGAAACTGGACCCCTATCTCTCACAATGTACAAAAGTTAACTCAAGATGGATCAAATACTTAAATATAAGACCAGAATCTATGAAAATCTTAGAAGAAAACCTAGGATAAACTATTCCAGACACTGGCATAAGCAAAGAATTTATTATAAAGACCTCAAAAGCAAATACAACAAAAACAGAAATAGACAAATTGGACTTAATTAAACTACAAAGCCTCTACACTGCAAAAGAAATAATCAACAGAGTAAAGAGACAGCCTATAGAATGGAAGAAAATATTTACAGATTGTGCCCCCAACAAAGTATTATTAATATCCAGACTCTATGAGGAACTCAGACAACTCAGTGAGTAAAACAACCCCATTAAAAAGTGGGCAGGGACACAAAAAGACATTTTTCAAAAGAAGACATACAAGTGGTCAACTAATAGGAAAACATGTTCTACATTGCTAGTCATCAGAGAAATGAATATTAAAACCACAATGAGCTATCGTCTTACATTAGTCAGAATGGCTAAATTTAAAAAGTCAAAAAATAACTGATGTTGACTAGAAGGCAGAGAAAAGGGAACACATATACAAAAGGGAACACATATACAAAAGGGAACACATATATAAAAGGAAATGTAAATTAGTACAACTTCTATGGAAAACAGTATGGGAATTTCCCAAAGAACTAAAAATAGTACTATCATTTGATCCAGTAATTCTACAACTGGGTACCTACTCAAAGAAAAATAAATTGTTAAATTAAAAGAACACCCACACTTATATAATTAACACAGCAGTACTATTCACAGTGGCAAAGTCATGGAATCAACCTAAGTATCCATCAACGGTTGATTGGATAAAGAATATGTATGCACCATGGAATAATTTGCAGCCACAAAATAAGAATGAAATTATGTCCTCTGCACATGATTTTGGATGAAGCTGGAAGTCATTATACTAAGTAAAGTAATTCAGACAGAAAATCAAATACTGAATATTCTCACTTATAGATGGGAGCTAAACAATGAGTAAACATAGACATAAAGATGGAAATTATAATAGACACTGGGACTCCAAATGCTGGGAGGAAGGAGGGCTTAGGGTTGAAATCACCTATCAGGTACAATGTTCACTATTTGGGTGAAGGGTACACTGGAAACCTAAGCCTCATCACTTGCAATATATCCACGTAAAAACCTGCACATGTACCCTCTGAATCTAAAATTTAGAATATATATTATTAAATGTTTAAAGTAAAGGATATTGTAATTATCTTGATTTGATCATCACACAATATATACAGCACCAAAATATCACACTGTATCCCATAAATATGTACAATTACTGAGTATCAATTATAAATAAAACTAATCATAAATTTTTTTAAATGATAAGAAGTGTATATCTGTTTCTTCACTAGTTCCTCTCACAACAACTGGCCTAGTAAGCAATCAGTAAGTATATATTCATTTATATAAGAATTTACTTCATTCCCTTTCTTCTAGGGACTAAACACATACCTTTCATGATTGGATCTCATTCCTGGTCCAGGAAATATTTTCCCACACCTGTTTTTTCTACACACCCCTGGGAGATAAGCAGGAAAAAATATTATTTGCTTTGCCTATCTGATGAAGCAACTAATTATTGGAGAGTTAAAGCAATTTACCTGGAGCCAGGAAGTAAAGAAGGAACAAAATTGGGAATACTCTTTCCCCTATACCAGGACACCTGGGTGTATTAGTCCATTTTCACACTGCTGTAAAGGCATACCTGAGACTGACTAATTTATAAAGAAAAGATGTTTAATAGACTCACAGTTCCACATGTCTGGGGAGGCCTCAGGAAACTTACAGTCATGGTGGAAGTGAAAGCAAGCACAACTTACATACAAGCAACAACTTACAAGCAAGTAGCAGGCGAGAGAAGTGAACTGTGAGTGCAGGAAAAACTGCCAATTTTAAAACCATCAGATTTGATGAGAACTCACTCACTATCACGAGAACAGCATGGGGGAAACTGCCCCCATAATCAAATCACCTCCCATCAGGTTCCTCCCTTGACATAGGGGGATTACAATTCAAAATGAGATTTGGATGGGGACACAGAGCCAGACCATATCACTGGAGCAACATACTTGGGCCCTAAGTCATCTCCATAGTTTATTTTCAAACTCCCCTCATAGGGAAAATAATCATCAGAATGCTTCTTCCTTGGTTCATGTAAAGAGATTTCATTCAGAAAGTAACCTTTCAAATATCTCCATGCTTTGCAGTCAGAACTGACATTTCCTGAGTTCTGATTATATGACAGGCACATTGCTACGTTTTTCATGTGTTAGCTTATTTAAACTCGCTAATTACTCTCTAATATAGGTATCATTTCCTATTTGAGGCATCAGATATGGGAAATTTAAATAACTTGCCCAAGGTCAGAGTTGGTAAGCAATAGAGCTAGAATTTCAACAATATTAGTCTTGTTTCAAAGCTCATTGTCTTTATTACACACTAATTCCAAGAAAGGAAAATTAGCTACTCTTCACAAAATATCTGGGGACTCCTGCCCTAAGAAATAACTGAGCATGATTGCAGTGAACCTCTCTAATAAGAAGCAACCCTGGTTTCCTTTGATCAGAAAGAATGCTTCAGAACTCTGTGGTGTTTACAAAGCCTTGCTCCAGGAATTGCTTTCTTTCTCTGAGATGTGAAACCACAAACTAGTTGCTTTGGGTAATTAAAGATCCTTTGCACCATCTGAATCTGTCAACAGCAAGTGTCCTGGGTAAATTTCAAGTAAGTAATTGCATTCTGCGAATCTGAAATGCCTTTCTAATTTCTTTCTATTAAAATATCCACTTACTGTACCTTTTACTGTGGCTGTATATACATTTAAAATAACCAAGACTATGCAATCAGTTGTCCCAAATAAGAATATGAATATTCATTTGATGAATATGTCAAGGTCTTCTATATCATTGGATAGAAGACAACTTGTAAGTGTTGGGAGCCCACTTTTTTCCTTACATATCAGTTTTCCAAGGGTAATTAAAGCAACCAGAAATGAAAGCTGACTATTTCTTCTTTTTCCATTTCACCTTTACCTGTAGTAGTGTGGGTAAATCAATTTATTCATATTATAAGAACTTTCTCTTTGGAGAAAAACCTCTATTGAAATATTATATTTATAATTGCCGACAGCCTAATACACAAGGTATTTTAAAAGAGCTCCACTCTAGAAGATAAAGTGTCACCCTAAAATCCATCACACATGCTTTATTATAACAAGCCTTGTTATGCCCTAAGGGGGAAAATCTCAACAGCAAGCCATAATATGAAGGAGACGTTTCTCATAGGAGTTAGTAGGAAGGATTTCCTTACAGTAGATCACTTTAAAATGTTTTGGCAAATCAACTGGATAAATAAATAATACAAGTAGAAAATATACATGATATTTTATAAATTAATTTCCAGAGCAAAAGCCCTCACATAATTTGCTTTTATAACTAATCCTTCCCACTCAAGAATATGGCATATAATCAAGTAATTTATAAACTAATGGTATAGCTAATAATTATGTAATTGCTATGAAAGCAAATGAACCAATTGTTAATCCTATCTAAAAGCATTTAAAGTGGTTTTTAAGATATCTCCCATGCCCATGCAATTCAATCACACTAAACACACACACACTTACACAAACACACACAAACACACTCACACAGAGTTCATCTTACTTACAAAAGTAGTTTTGTATTTATGTCCCAGAGTTTTGAGTCATATAAAGGCAGAAAAATGTATACAGGAATATGTGTCAATTCCATTTCCATAAAGACTGAATGTTTCTTATTTCTTTATTGCATGAAAATTATCCATTTTTAAATTGTCAAAAAAAGTCATTATGCAGGGTCACTAACTACAAAATTGGCTGTTTGTTTCAGGTCAACTTTACCAATTCCTCATATTGGTGTCCTAGAGTGCATAATTTTTATACTTAGTAATAAGGTCCAGAGGCCACAGTCATATTCCAATGGAAAGAAAAAGGAAACTATCGGATTATGAGTTTGAAGCCATTCTTCAGGAATGGAAGCTGTCAAGTGACTGAAGAGCATCTTCAGAGTCAATGATGGAACCATTTTCAATCAAACTTAACTTTAGTTGTCTGTCCTTTTCTAGAGGTCCCTAGTCCTGGAACTTGACAACCATTATATCCAACTTCTGAAACTAAAATACTAGACGAATAGTTTAAATTAGTGAAACAGTTTAACTGTGTGTGTATGTTAATTGACTGGAAAGATACTAGGATTCTCAGCAGTCCTCAGACGACAGTTAGAGAAGATTAAATGCAAGAAGTTAAAGAGAATTAAGGGAGAGTTGATCCTAGAATGAAAGCCTATATACTCCCATCTACAAAATATAAACTCCTGGGGTATAGACCTTGACAGTCTAATATTAACTCTCTCAGCAGTGTTTGTCTTGACTATGACCTGGCTTGAAAAAGAACCTCAGTGAATGCTAATTAAATTACCATAGGTGCTTTGCCTAGTAACAGAAACCATTTCTAACCTAACTTTCTCACATTACTTTTCATTGTATCCCAACATTAACTCCATATATCTGTCCATGATGATGTCTTACAAAAAGCAATATGAAGCTCCCTTCTCCTTTAGGAAATTAATTTTGTATTTTTGTATCCCTACAAATGAGGTAATGATGAAATTATGAGGACTTTTAAGAAACACTTGCTATGGGCTCAACCATCCCTTTGTTCCATGGTCATTCTTTAGCTAAGACAAGTTCATAATTTCTTGTTACTGTAAAGGTTTTGACAGCTACATAGTTACTGCAAAAATATGCTCTAGACTCTGAAGTAATCCATTTCATTAATGCTTGACCTTTGACACACAAAAAAAGGGTGAGGAGTTAAATATTTTACATGCTTCTCATGGCAAAATGTTACTTTTCTGTAAAAGAGCAATTCAGGAAAGAGACTGGAAGAGATACAAGGCTTCATAGAGAGAAAAGGAAATCAATAATCATAAGATAATCATGATTACTAAAGGTTACTAAAATATCTAATAAATTTTTCCACATGCTTTTAGATGGTCATACAGTAGGAAGGAGAATTGAACTCACATGATATCTTGACTTTTTTTAATCAATGAAGCAGAAGCGATGATAAAGATAGATTGAATTTTTTTCCTAGTAGATGCATCACTTTATTACAGTTGGCTACTATCTTAGAAGTAATGGGGTAGCAGTACTCTTGGGTTACTTCTTATTGTAATAGAAAACAAAGAGGAGACACTGGCGTGTAATAAATGCCTACTTTGCCCCACATATTCTTCATGCATTATTTCATGTAATCCTCACAAAAACCCTATTTAGTGAATATTGCTATCCTTATTTTACAAGGGATAATAATGAGCAAAATTAAACATCTTGCTCAATGTCACACAATTAATAAACGAACAAATTAGAGTATGTGTCCAGTTCTACATACACTAACCTCTATGTAGAATGTTTTAAACTCCTCAAAATAACTAGACAGAAAAGTATCAAAATTTTCTAGAATTTGCAGTGGAATATTTATTATGTTAAATTCAAACACCTCTAATGCATATTGTGTTTGAATATGAGCACACTGTTGGAAAGTAGTACATATTTCTGGAAAAAATAATTTATTACAGCATTTTCCAATTCAAGATTTCTAACTAATAATTGTATTTTAAGCTTTTATGCCAAAAAAAGATATTATTCTCTCTATTCTTTAGGTCTTATACAGAATATCATAGAATATTTGATTCTATAATTTAGGGGCTTTATAATGTAAACATATACAGAATTTAAGTTTCAAAAATCTTCAAGTTACTTCATATCCAGTAACTTTAGAATCAAGAAAGATTATTCAAATACAGTATCATTAGATTTGGAGATGAAGAAGACATGTAGTAAATTTTTTTCCATGAATTCCCATTCCCAGAGAAGAGAAAATATTAATAAAAAGAGTAGGAAGGGTGGATAATTTACACTGACACTTTGTAGTATAATTGGTGCCAACACGCTCCTCAAAAAGAAGGATGGCATAAACTAGGTCAGTTTCCATTACTCTCTCACCCAGTGAATCTGGCCGATGAGTTTAATCAACGGATAGCAACATGTTTTTGTCTTAGTCCATTCAGGCTATTATAATAAAATGTCATAAGCTAACCAACTTACAAATAATAGCAACATTTCTCACAGATCTGGTGGTTGGGAAGTCCAAGATCAAGCCATAGCAGATTCAATGTCTGGTGAGAGCATGTTTCCTAGCTCAAAAATGGTACCTTCTCACTGCATCCTCACATGGTGGAGGGTGAAATGCAGCTCTCTGGGGCTTGCTTTTATATGGGTATCGATCCCTTTCGAGAGACTGCCCTTATGAACTTATTACTTCCCAAATGCTCCACTTCCTAATACTATCACCTATGGAATAAGAATTTCAACAAATGAATTTTGAAGAAATGTAAACATTTAGTCCATTGCACTTTCCCAGCGAAAAACTACATGGCCTTTGAAATCTTATTATATATTTTTATTCCTCTTAGCATTTCAAGCAAATATCACCAATCAATAATTTAAATTGGCTTCTTTATCAGTTAGACCCCAATTTAACTGACTGTAGCAGAATCCTCAAATAACAGTGGTTTAATATATCATATAAATTAAATCCAGGTATAGGCAGGCTAGGGATGTTATGTTGTGTCTACAAAATACTTAGGACCTTGGATTTATTTAGCTTTCTATTCTGTGAACCTAAGCACTAAATTCCATATTTAATTTCACCTCATGGTTCATGTTTGATTCATCTTGTCAGTATGTAAAAGTTACGGTTTTATTAGAGATGAAAAACAACTATAAGGACATAAAAATATTTATTATAGGGATTAGACCTTGTACAATTGTGGGAAATTACTAAGTCACCCATGTTGCTGCTATGTCTGATCAGTCAGCAGGAATCACAGTTGAGGATATGGGAAAGCAAGGAAACATTTGGATGCATAAGGATAAGCAGAAATGAAATTGTTGTATCATATTATCATATGGCAGTAGCAGTTTTAAGTTTTTGAGTAAACTCTATATTTTCTACAACAGCTGCACCATTTTATATTCCCATTAACAATACACAATTGATCAAATTTCACCAGAGCCTTGCCTTGCCAACATTTGTTAGACAGATAGATAGATAGATAGATAGATAGATAGATAGATAGATAGATAGAGTCATTCTAACAGATGTGAGGTGATACCTTATTGTGACTTTGATTTGCATTTTCCTAAGCATTAGTGATATTAAGCATCTCTTCTTATATTTGGGCTTTTGTATGTCTTCTTTGGAGAAATAGCTGTTCAAGTCCTTTGCCAATTTTTGATAAAGTTATTTGTTTTTGTGCTATTGAATTGTAGGAGTTCCTTATATATTTTGGAAATTAACTCCTCATCAGGTGCATGCTATATTAGCCTGTTTTCATGCTTCTAATAAAGGCATACCTGAGACTGGATAATTTATAAAGGAAAGAGGTTTAATTGACTCACAGTTCCACATGACTGGAGAGGCCTCACAGTTATGGCTGAAGGCAAATGAGGAGCAAAGTCACATCTTTCATGGTCACACGCAAGAGCTTGTGTAGGGGAACTCTCCTTTATAAAACCATCAGATTTCATGAGACTTACTCACTATCTTGAGAATGGCACAGGGAAGACCCATCCCCATGATTAAATTACCTCCCACTGTGTCCCTCCCATGACATGTAGAAATTATGGGAGCTACAATTCAAAATGAGATTTGGTTGGGGACATAGCCAAACTGTATAATTCCACCACTGGCCACTCCCAAATCTCATGTCCCAACATTTCAAAATTAATCATGCCTTCCCAACAGTCTCTCAAAATCTTAACTCATTTTAGCATTGACTCAAAAGTCCACAGTCCAAAGTCTCATCTGAGATAACGCAAGTCTCTTCCACCTATGAGCCTGTAAAATCTAAAGCAAGTTAGTTACTTCCAAGATACAACGAGGGTATGAGCATTAGGTAAACACAGGTATTCCAAATGGGAGAAGTTGGCCAAAATAGCAGGGCTACAGGATCCCTGAAACTCTGAAGTCCAGCAGGGCAGTCAAATCTTCGATCTCGATAATGATCCCTTTGCTTCTGTCTTACATTCAGAAGACACTGATGCAAAAGATGAGTTCCCACAGTCTTGGTCAGGTCTGCCCCTGTGGCTTTGCGGGGTACATCCCCACTACCAGCTGCTTTTGTGGGCTGGCATTGAGTGTCTGCAGGTTTTCCAGGCATGTGGTGTAAACTGTTGATGGATCTACCATTCTGGGGTCAGGAGGATGGTGGATCTCTTCTCACAGCTCCAGTAGGCAGTGCCCAGTGGGGACTCTATGTGGGGGCTCTGACTCCACATTTCGCTTTTGCACTGCCCTAGCAGAGGTTTTCCATGAGGGCCCTGCCCCTGCAGCAAACTTCTGCCTGGACATTTAGGCATTTCCATAACCAACTCTCAGTAAAAATTTACTGTATTAGTTCATTCTCACACTGCTATAAGGACATGCCTGAGTGGGTAGTTTAGAAAGAAAAGAGGTTTAATTGACTCACAGTTTCACAGGGCTGGGGAGACCTCAGGAAACTTACAATGATGGAGAAGGACCTATTGATTAGGTCTGCTGTTGGTCTCCTCTAGTGAAATTTTCAGTTCAGTTATTATATTCTTCAGCTACAAAAGTCGTTTGATTTTTTTCTCTCTCTAACTCTATCTTTGATAGAGATTCCCTATCTCTTAGTGAACATTCTCATTTACCCAGAAGAGCATCTTTATGGTGATTAATTTGAATTCTTTGTCAGATAATTGAAATATCTCTGTTTATTCAAGACTATATTCTGAAGATTTATTTTATTCCTTTATTTGGGCCATGTTTCTCTGTTTCCCCATGTCTTATAAGTTTGTACTAAGATCAGCATATTTGAGAAAACAGCCATTTCCAGTCTTACAGACTGGCTTCATGCAGGAGAATACCCTCACCAATCAGGCCAGCGAGAGATTCTAGGGGCCTCTGAATCCTTTCATGGGAGGCATGCAACTTCTTTGGATGTGTATGTGCAATTTCTCAATTAGAGAGGCATGTTTTTATCAGGAGGTTATAATCTCCCACCCGCTCTGGTGTCTTTCTGCATTATTGCATGTTCTCTGGTTCTATAGCCGCATGCCACTCCACTCCCCCTTGCTTTTAGTAGCCATAGGCATCCAAATTATGGAGATTCCTTATCAGCCCACCAAGTCAAGCAAAACAGATACCAGCCTTTTGATTATCCCTCTAAATTGCTGGAATACCAGATGCACAATCCACTTCTCACTTTCTCTCAAGGGAGAAATCTCAAGTTGTGTCTTCTGATTTCATTGAGCCATGCTGGCCACATTAAGCCACTCTTTACTCTTCTTTGTTCTTAGCAGCCCCCAGGCATCCAAACAATGTCAGTTAAGACAACATTCCAATCCAGGTAAGATAGAAACCAGTTCCTTGGGAAGCCCCTCTCAAAGCCTAAAGAATTGGACATATACTACCCTTCTCTTTTTCCACCAGAGGGAGAAATCAGAAACCAGGTCATTCTCTCCTATCATTATGTTCTGCTGGCTTGAAGGAAGACCTGATGTAGGTAGAGTGAAATTACTCTTCTTACCTATTTAAATGAGGTTATCCTCAGCTTTGTTCTTACCTGGGGTACTGTAACTTCCTAACTGGATCCTGAAATTCTTATGAAAAGTATTTGGGTCTGTGTATCATCATTACATTGGCATTTCTGTGGGTGAACAAGGGTTGTGGCTTCCTATTCTGACATCTTGCTAACATCATCTCTGAGCCAATACTTTTTAAACAGCTTCTCCAGATTCTACCTAATACTTATTGAAAACTAAATGTTCAATGACTTCATCATATGACAAGACTGCCACAAAAGCTGAGAAGTAGTCTTTAGGTTTGGCAGTTATTTGCTCAACTAAAAAGGGAGTTTCTAGTATCAAGGAAGAAGGAAATAATAGATATGTTTAACAACCACTGGCATGTGCAATGGAACTTGCAAATGAAAAGAGGAACCTGCTTCCTCAGCTGAACATATAGAAAACATTTACATATGTTACTATCATAGCACTTACACCTACCTGATGTATCTTGTTTATTGTTAGCCTCTCCTTGTAGGATGTGTTATTTACTGCTATAAACTCAGAAACCAACAATGGTACCGAAAAAATAGGAATGCCCAACAAAAATTATAAGATACATTTGTTGAGTGCAGCAATAGCTTTTGCAACCCCACTGAGCATGTCCATGCTTAATTATACCCCAAGTGACAGGTCTTTGATACTTCCCAAGATATATCTGCAAATCCCAACTGTCTATCTATTAAACTGTACTGTTGAAGAGCTTCTGGGAAAAGTTAATTTACCCAAATTTGGAGTGTCCTTCATAGGACCAAAAACTATTCAATCCAGCTCCAGTGCCTGAACTGACCATATCGGGTTAGATTCCTCTATTATGTAATCTCCCATTACCTTGTCCTTTATAACATTTATTGCAACTGGAATCCATTAATTACCTTTATAACTATACAGTCTTCTGCTAGATGTGAAAGCAAAGACCTTGTCCATTTTATTCACTGTCATGCTTTCATGTTCTATCAGAGCAGGTGCTGAATAAATATTAATTGAATTACTGAATTAACTAATTAATTAAACCTACAGCACCTGCTCTTTTTCTTTAATCTTTACCTGTAATGCATCTAGCCAGCCTTAGGGTTTCACAACTAAGAATTTCAGCGACATGGCCAACCAAGTCATTTTATTATTGAAGAAACAGAGTTTTGGAGTTTACTGGTAAACTTTCTGAGATTAAAGTCAACATGATAATGGCACTAGAACCGGGGTCCATGCCTCCACTGTCTCAGCTCAACACTACTCATTGCACTCTACTGACCTTTATGCTGAGAGTGCTTCAGGAAACCCATCTTCAAAATCATTTTAGAAATCCTGAGCTATCAGAGGATTAAATACTTTCTTATTTGTAGAACTCCTAATTATGTAGAGCTTTGGTAAAAGATAAGAGAACTCTTACTACTGAAAGTCAGGCATCTAAGGCCACAAGAATGATGGTCCCTTCTTTTGGCGGCCTTAAACATAATCTTATCTTTCCTCTTTTCTTACTGGCAAAACTTCTCAATCCTTATTAACTTCACTTTATCTTTCTTTATTAAGTTCTGTTCTCTTATTCTAGATATTTTTAGGAGGTCTTGCCCTTTTCCATGGTTTCAGTTACATTGTGCACAGTGCTGGTCCTAAAGTATATGTCTATACAATAATGAATACTGCTAGTGCCCTACTCAGACTGACTTAAATCCCTCTGTGTGCTTATCCTCTAGTTTCCATGTGCTTTGCTTTCAACAGCTCCTACCTATGACTTGTAGAGGATTTCCCATGGGCACTAGAATTGCCTCACTCACATGGAGTACCAGAAGTACTTTGGGATTTTATGTACTCATTTCTCTACACTCCAGGGTGTAAGACCTAGATCCTTTGAATTTTTTGGAATGAACTCTCAGGTGTGATTTATGCTGTAAAAATCTCTGCATATACAGTGGAAACTGCATATCAAAAATAACTCGAGCACTTGCCTTCTTTCTTTTCTCTGCCCTGCTTCCTTCACTTCCTTAATAAATCATTTGCATCCAAATTCTTGGCTTACGTTATATCCCAAAGAGAATTTCACCTATGCCACAAAGTTTATACCTACCTTCTAAACTCCAGACATATACCTTTAATCACCTTCTGAACAACTTCATTTGGTAGCTCACAGACCAACTTTACATGCTTAAGACTGAACTTATCTCCTTCGTTTCCAAACCTGCTTATCTCCCCGCATTTTCTATCCTACTGATTACATTGTCATCCCTACAGAGTTCAAGCTAGCAACCTGGGATTGCTCTGTTGTTCTCTTGTTCTCTTTCCATCTTAGCCTTCAACCTCATTCAACCAATCACCAATTCCCTTTATGCATCTTGCTAAAGTAACAGAACTCTTCATAGCTGAATCATCAAATAGGTGTATCTCAAGCTGAGGAGACTTATTTGATGATTTCAAGCAATCATCAAATAAGGCTCCTCAGCTTGAGATACACCGTTGTCTATATATATATATTCCACACTGAAATGAGAGCAATCTTTATAAAAATATAAATCTCATTATAATCCTTATCTTCTATGTAAAGAAAATTAAACATATTCTTTCACCATAAGTCCAGAGGAAACTGTCTGAAAAAATGTATAAAATCTTCACTATCTGGGCCCTTGCTCACCTCCACAATCTCTGGGCTTTGGCTATTTGACATATTTTCAGATCGCCTGACAAACTGTGCTCTCCCACATTGAGATGCTTACCCAAAAAGCTTTCTCATTTTGCATGTCCTATTCAGCTCTAAATACTGCCTCCATCACCACTACTTTCAACACCTCCTTCTAGTATCTTTACATTTATTTACTCAGTCAACAAATATCATTGCATCTGTATGATGTTCCAGGCACTATTCCAGGTAGTGAAGTAGCCAGATCACGAAATTCATAATACCTCAGAACTTTATTGGAAATGCAGATATTAATCAATTAACTACACAAATGTGTCAAACTGCAACTGTGCTAAGAACTACAAAGGTGATATACACAGAGCTATATATTCCTTTACAATACAGATTTTTTTCTAGACATGAAAGTCTTCCCTGAGAAACTGAAAATACTTGAGTTGAGATTTACAAAACTCACATCAAATAACATTAAATAAATGAAGAAGAGTAAAATAAGTATTCTCAACATAAAGAATAACCTGGGAAAGACCTTGCTATGGGCGAAAATACTGTGCGTGAATGAGGTTAAAAATAGGCATTCAGGTTGGTGATTATGACCACAGGGAGGCTTCCTAACCATCCAGTCCCATCTAGGAGGTTGGCTCGAGACTCCATTGTCATGCTACTGTGTATGTCTCCCTGTGAAGAGCTCTATTAGGACATTTACACTATACAGTGTAACTGTTTATATGTTAGTGTTACTCAACACATTGCAATTCCTTTAGAACCAACACTATATCTCTAGAACACATCACAGGATGACATTTTAAAGAGGAAAAGAAGGGAGGAAGGAAGGAAGGAAGGATGGAAGGAAGGATGGATGGAAGGAAGGAAGGAAAGAAGGAAAAGGAAGGAGTAAGGAAGGCAGAGGGATGAGAGATGAAGGAAGGGAGAGCGGCAATAATTTTTTTAATGGCAAATGAAGAGTAACCTAACCTCTTGGCAGGTGTGAGGCAATTTAGGATATACATAGGAAGGATTTATTCTAAAGAGTGGGAGTTTAATGCACATGTCCATTCATAGGAACTATTTTTTATTTTTATTTTTTGAGATGGAGGCTCACTCTGTTGCCCAGGCTGGAGTGCAGTGGTGTAATCTTGGCTCACCGCAACCTCCGCCTCCCAGATTCTCCTGCCTCAGCCTCCTGAGTAGCTGGGATTACAGGTGTGCATGACCATGCCCAGCTAATTTTTGTATTTTTCTATTGCATTGTCAGGCTGTGAATTTTCCTCTTTTATGCTCTGTTTCCCTTTTCAAACTGAATGGCTTAAATAGCACCCAAGTCATCTCTTGAATGCTTCGCTGCTTAGAAATTTCTTCCCCCAGATAACGTAAATCATTCTCTCAAATTCGAAGTTCCATAAATCTCTGTGACAGGGAAAAAATGCTGCCAGTCTCTTTGCTAAAACATAACAGGAGTCACCTTTGCTTCAGTTCCCAACAAGTTCCTTATCTCCATCTGTGACCACCTCAGCCTGGATTTCATTGTCCATATCATCGGCATTTTGGTCAAAGCCATTCAACAAGTCTCTACGGAGTTCCAGACTTTTCCACATTTTCCTATCTTCTGAGCCCTCCAAACTGATCCAACTTCTGTTTCTTACCCATTTCCAAAGCTGATTCCACATTTTGGGGTATCTTTCTAGCAATGCCTCACTCTACTGGTACCGATTTACTGTATTAGTTCATTTTCACATTGCTGATAGAGACATACCTGAGACTAGGCAATTTACAAAAGAAAAAGGTTTAATGGACTTACAGTTCCACATAGCTAGGGAGGCTCCACAATCATGGTGGAAGTTAAAAGGCACATCTCACACAGAGAGAGAGAAGACAGGGAAGGGAAGGGGAGGCGAGGGGCAGGGAGGGGAGCAGAGAAGAGAAGAGAAGGGAAGAGAAGGAAAGGGAACTTCTCCTTTTTAAACTATCAGCTCACTTGAGACTTATTCATATCACGAGAACAGGATGGGAAAGACCCACCCCCATGATTCAGTCATCTCCCACCGGGTCCCTCCCAAAATATGGAAATTATGAGAGCTACAAGATGAGATTTGGGAGGGACACAGAGGCAAACCCTATCACTGTGGCACCCATCTTTCTCTCTTGCTGTCACTCTTGTCATGTAATATGCCAGCTCCTCTTTTGCCTTCTGCCACGCTCATAAATATCCTTACACTTTACTGGAAGCCAAGCAGTTGCCTTTGCTATGTTTTCTATACAGCCTGCAGAACTGTGAGCCAATTAAACCTCTTTTCTGTATAAGTTACCTAGCCTCAGTTACATCTTTATAGTCAAGCAAAATGGCCTAATACAGAAAATAGGTATCGAGAAGTGGCATATTGCTATAAAATTGCCTAAAGACATGAAAGTGGCTTTGGAACTGGGTAACAGGCAGAGTTTATAAGAATTTGGAGGGCTCAGAAGAGTACAGGAAAAAGAAAGTTTGGAACTTCTTAGGCTTGTTAAATGGTTTTTACCAAAATACTGATAGAAGTATGAGCAGTATAGGTCAGGCTGACGAGGTCTCAGATGGAAATGAGGAAGCTGTTGGGAACTCTCGTAAACGTCGCTGCTATTACACTCTAGCAAAGAACTTGACCACGTTGTGTTTATGTCTTAGAGATCTCTGGAAGTTTAAACTAAAGAGTGATGACGTCGGGTATCTGGTAGAAGATATTTCTAAGCAGCAGAATGTTCAAGAGGTAGCCTGGCAGCTTCTAACACCTACAGTCAGAAACAGGAACAAATAAATGACTTAAAGTTGGAACTTATATTTAAAAGGGAAATAGAACATAAAAGTGTGGAAAATTTGCAGGGGAGCCCAGCAGTAGAGATAGAAGTCAAGCAGGCTGAGGAGTAACTATTTGCTAGAGAGATTACCATGACTAAAAGAGAACCAAGTGCTAGTATCCAAGACAATGGGAAAAAGGCCTTAAATGTATTTCAGATATCTTTGGGACAGGCTCTCTCATCATAGGCTAAGAGGCCTAGGAACAAAGAATAGTTTTGGGGGCCTGGCCTAAGTTACAACTGTTCTTCATAGTTTTGAGACACTGCTCCTCACATCCTGACTCTGGCTCTGGCTTTAACTCAAAGGATCTTGGGCCACAACCCCAGAGGGTGCAAGCCATAATAAGCCTTGGTGGTTTCCATGTGGTGTTAAGTCTCCAGATTATTTGAATGCAGGCTTGAAGGAGGCTTGTGGGCTTCCAGTTAGATTTCAGAGGGTGTATAGGAAAGCCTGGTTACTTAAGCAGAAGCTTGCTGCAGGCACAGAGCCCCAAGAGAAAAACTCTGCTAGGAGGAGAAATGTGGGGTTGGAGCACCCACACAGAGTCCTCACCAGGACACTGCTTATTGGATCTGTGTCAAGGAGCCCACCACTCTCCAGACCCCAGAACAATAGATTTGCCACCCTCTTCCTGGAAAAGCTGCAAGCACTCAACTCCAACCTATGAGAGAAGCCACATGACCTGCACCCTGAGAGCCCACAGGAGCAGGGATGCTGAGGTCTTGGGAGTTCACTCCTCACTCCAGGATGCAGAACATGGTGTCAAAGCTTCTGCTGGAGCTTTAAGATTTGATGTCTGCCCTTCTGGGTTTTAGACTTGTAGGAGACCTATTACTTCCTTCTTTTAGTCAATGTCTCTCTTTTGGAATGGAAAGGTATACCTAATGCCTGTTCCATCATTGTGTCTTGGGAGTAAACAGCTTGTGTTTGATTGCATAACCTCATAGGTAGAAGGAATTTGTCTCCAGGTGAGACTTTGGACTTGGGACTTTTGAGGTAATGCCGAAACAAATTAAGACTTTGAGGGCTATTGCAAAGGCATAATTTTATTTTGAAATGTGAGAAGGACTTGAGATTTTGGGAGACAGGGATGGAATGATATGGTTTGGATGTTTGTTCCCTCCAAATCTAATGGTGAAATGTAATTCCCAATGTTGGAGGTGGGGTATGGTGGGAGGCAACTGGATCATGAGCAGATCTCTTATGAATGGTTTAGTGACATTCCCTTGGTGATAACTGAGTTCTCATTCTGGTACTTCATACAAGATCTGGTTGTTTAAGAGTTTGAACCCTCCAGCATTTCTCTCTTGCTCCTGCTTTTGCTATGTGATATACCTGCTTCCCCTCTGCCTTCTGCCATAATTGTAATCTTCCTCAGGTTTTACCAGAAGGTGAGCAGATGCTGGAATCATGCTTTCTGTACAGCCTATAGAACAGTAAGTTGATTAAATCTCTTTTCTTTATAAATTACTCAGCCTAATTTATTTCTTCCTAGTAATGCAAACACTAACACACTATGTGGGAACATGGAAGGTGGCCATCTATAAGCCAAAGAAAGAGGCCTCAAAAGAAACCAACACTACTGACACTTTGATCTGGGATTTCTAGTCTTTGGAACTGTGAGGCAATTCTTTTTGTTTTTATAAGTCCAACAGTCTCTGGTATTATACTTTGCTATGGCAGTTCTAGAAAGTTAATAAGGGTGAAGTGGGAGGTGGCAGAGTAGATTGAGCCCTCTCTATTGAGTAGAAGATATGTAGGAAGAGTAAAGGATTGGTAGGAATTAGGCAGAACATGATTAAAGGGAAGAGAAACACAGGCAAAGGAAGCAATGTATACCATGAGGTCAGAAACCTGAAAAGCTCTGCTCCTTCTGAGTATTATTTGACTCATCTGCCTAAGCCGTTAGCAAGACCAAAGAGTGAGGCTTCTATGTGGATGGAACTTTCATTCATAGTTTCTCATTATCATATCTTTAAGGTCAGACTTCAAGTGAGCTGGGTCATTTATTTTTTTCACATTATTAATGTTAATACTTAAAATGCCTAACATTGATTGAGTAGTTATTTATTTTGAGCACTACTATAAGTACTTTACTGTCATCGACATGTTCAAGACTTCAAGCAATTCTATATGGTGTTGTTTCATAGATGTGTTGACTGAGACACAAGGAGACTGACAGATGAATTCCTTAACAGAATACAGCAAACATAAGAGAAGGAAAATGAATTTGATGAGTTGTTTTGACTCTAGAACCTATATTATTAACATAATTGTAGTTATTTTGGAATCCTGAATGTATATTTTCTTCAAAAATGTTCTAAGGTTTGTATGTTGTTGTTTTGGCTTTTTTCCCATTTTACCAAATAGATGCCCCACCCTAAAATTAAATTATGATGAAAATATGGAGTCCATTTCAGCACCTGATGACATTTTAAAATTGTGAATGCACCCTGAGCTCCAAACTTCTTGTTAAATAAACAATGTGTTCCCACGTTTTAAAATGCTGCTCATCGGGGTTTTTGTTACTTGAAGCCAAAACTTTCTTAAAAAATTTGACATATAAGAAAAACAGGAAGAGAGATCCAAGATGGCTGATGATTAGCAGCTCGGGCACGTACCTCCCAGTGAAAGCGCAAAGAACGAGAGGACGCCACACTTTCAGACGAATATTAGTTGCTCACGGACCACGAGATTCCCAGTGGAGGAGCTCCACGGGTCGCCAGGGCGACTCTTGTGGCCGGCGTGGCGGTTTTGCTGGTGCCTTAGCACGCCAGTTCTTGGTGCAGAGTCCGGATATTCCCGGGCAGAAAAGCACCATCAATCTTAACACCGCTGTTTTGGCCGGCTCAGTGGATTGCTCAGATTTCGGCGCAGGGAATCAACAAGTTGGACGTCAGAGACCCAGTTAGAAAGTCGGTAATTATAAAGACGACAGACGGACAAATATATAATGAAGGGAAGAAACCAGCGTAAAAAGGTAGAGAATACTCAAAATCAGAATGCCTCTCCCTCTACAGGGGATTGCAATTCCTCATCAGCAACGGAACAAGGCTTAATAGATTACACGGGTGTTCCAATAACAGAAGCAGGTTTCCAAACGTGGGTGATAAGAAACTTCTGTGAATTAAAAGAACTTATTCTAACCCAATGCAAAGAAACTAAGAACCTTGAAAAAAGGTTTGACGAAATGTTAATGAGAATGGACAATTTAGAGAAGAATATAAGTGAATTGATGGAGCTGAAAAACACAACACGAGAACTTTGCGAAGCATGCACAAGTTTAAACAGTCGAATTGATCAAGCAGAAGGAAGGATATCAGAAGTCGAGGACCAGCTCAGTGAAATGAAACGAGAAGACAAGAATGCAGAAAAAAGGATGAAAAGGAATGAGCAAAGTCTCCAGGAAATATGGGACTATGTGAAAAGACCTAATTTACGTTTGATAGGTGTACCTGAATGTGATGAAGAGAATGAATCCAAGTTGGAAAATACTCTTCAGGATATCATTCAGGAAAATTTTCCCAACCTGGCAAGGCAGGGTAATATTCAACTCCAGGTAATACAGAGAACACCACAAAGATATTCTTCAAGAAGACCAACCCCAAGGCACATAATTGCCAGATTTATTAGGGTTGAAATGAAGGAGAAAATACTAAGGGCAGCTAGAGAGAAAGTTCAGGTTACCCATAAAGGGAAACCTATCAGACTTACAGCAGATCTCTCAGCAGAAACCCTACAAGCCAGAAAAGAGTGGGGACCAATATTTAACATCCTTAAAGAAAAGAACTTTCAACCCAGAATTTCCTATCCAGCCAAATTAAGCTTTATGTGCGAAGGAAAAATTAAATCTTTTGCGAACAAACAAGTACTTAGAGAGTTCACCACCACCAGGCCTGCTTTACAAGAGCTTCTGAAAGAAGCACTATACATATAAAGGAACAACCAATATCAGCCTTTCCAAAAATATATCAAAAAGCAAATAACTGGCCGGGCGCGGTGGCTCAAGCCTGTAATCCCAGCACTTTGGGAGGCCGAGGCGGGTGGATCACGAGGTCGAGAGATCGAGACCATCCTGGTCAACATTGTGAAACCCCGTCTCTATTAATACAAAAAAATTAGCTGGGCACGGTGGCGCGTGCCTGTAATCCCAGCTACTCAGGAGGCTGAGGCAGGAGAATTGCCTGAACCCAGGAGGCGGAGGTTGCGGTGAGCCGAGATCGCGCCATTGCACTCCAGCCTGGGTAACAAGAGCGAGACTCCGTCTCAAAAAAAAAAAAAAAAAAGCAAAGAACTTTAACACAATAAAAAATTCACATCAACTAATGGGCAAAACAGCCAGCTAGCATCAAATGCTGGTATTAAACTTATATATATTTTAATTGGATAAAAAGCCAAAACCCATCGGTATGCTGCATCCGGGCCCATCTTACATGAAACAATACACAAAGACTCAGAGAGAAGGAGGAAGACTTACCAATTGAACAGAGAGTAAAAATAAACTAATAAACAAAAAGCAGGAGATGCAATTCTCACCTCTGATAAAGTAGACTTTAAAGCAACAAAGATCAAAAGAGGCGAGGAATGACATTACATAATGGCAAAAGGATCAATGCAACAAGAAGAGCTAACGATTCTATAGATCAACGAGATAGAAAATTAACAAGGATATTCAGAACTTGAACTCAGACCCGGAACAAGTAAACTTAATAAATATTTATAGTACTCTCCACTTCAAATACACAAAACATACATTACCACCTCACACCTATTCCAAAGGTGACTATATAATTGGAAGTAAATCACTCCTCAGTAATCGCATAGCATTTCATAGGTTTAAATTAAATGTTGGTTGGCTGTTTGTTTGTTATCTTCTTCCCTTATTCCTTCCTGACTACATCATTAAGTATAATTATCAGTATAAAAGAGGTTTTCAATACCCATTACTAAATTGCATTCTAGCCTGGGCAAGAAAGCAATACTCCCATTCTCTCTCCCTCTTTCTTTTCCTTCTCCCTCCTCCCCATTCTCTCTCTCTCTCTTTCTCTTCCTTTTTTCTCCTTCCTATTCTCTCTCTCTCTTTCTCAAAAAAAAAAAAAAAAAAGAAAAACAAAATGAAAATTCCCAGAAACAACATATAAGGAAAATGAAAGAAAATATTGTCTGTATTTCCACTAAATATCCAAACTGTTAATGTTTTAGTGTATATCTCATTATATACATTTTATACATGTAAATTACCAAAACAATGATCATTTTGTTATATACCTTTTATCCTAACATATTATACTGCATATATTGTATGTATAAAATATGCATAAAAATGGCATTAAATATTCTTCTAAAGCAGCAATCAGCAAACATTTTATATAAAAGGTCAGAACATAAATATTTTAGGCTTGGAGGACTTATGGTATCTGTTGCAACCACTCAATTTTTCTACTGTAACATAAAAGTAGCCTTAGGTTACATATAAAGAAATGGACAAAACCATGTTCTGTTAAAACTTTATTTACAAAATCAAGTGGGGGACCAGATTTGACAAGTGGGCCAGTTTGCCAACCATTGTTTTAAACCATTGTTTTGAATGACTGTTTTGAATCTCTTTACTATATTTATTATGTTTTAGTAAGCCTTTCTAAAGGGAGAAAAAAATATATCTTACATATTTGGTATAACCTATAGCATTAGAAATACAGATATGTTATAAATGCCAATTGCATTAATAAATGAAGAAATGCTGATGGAGTTTAAAATCCAGATTCAAGTTTTGAAATGTATAAGAAAGATATAAATTTGAAAGAAAGAGGGAATGTATTTCAGTAAATAAAGAAGGAGAATTTGGGAAGTTTTTTGTTCAGTGGGCTACACCTGAGAAAGCAGATGAAATAGGAAAATCAGAAACAAGAAGGTTGAAATAGCCAATGGACAAATAGTAGACCCCAAAGAAGCATTCTCAGGAGGAAGGATGTATAGCATCGAAGTAGAACAAAATCTGGATTGGGCTTTGGTGCTCAGACCAAGAGGACTTGTGTCATACTCATTTGACGTTTGATTTGAGAGAGGCCACTTCACTAGAGGGAAAATGTTTGGTTCTTTGCAAAATGAGAGTGTTAAGTAGATGATGTCTAAGCCTCTATCCAATGTTTGCATTAATCTTTGGTTGTAGATATTCTTTCTCCTGAAAAGTACACTTTGGTTCTCACTAGGTTAAGTTAAACATGAGCATTCATCAGATGGAAATATTAAATCACCAGATAAATATTTTGGTGACTTGGAACTATGATATCCCGCATTATAAAGCAAAAATTGAAACCATGGATGCATACATATTTGCAAGCAGTAAGCTGGTTGTATTATTAAATGTTTCCCACAATTCCACAAAAATCTATAAAAGAAAGCTATGAAAAAACAAAAGAATTATTTGCCATCTGGCTAAATCTACTTAAATAACCCTCTAGAAAGTTGGCACATCTTTCCTTTAAGGATATTATCACTATTTTCCATTAGGAGCTGTGTTCCTCCTCAATAGTTCGCAGAGGAGAAAAGATCATACTTCATTCAAATAGAGACTCTATTGGATTGTACAGTACAGGCCCTGTAATCTGTGAATCAAGAAAAAATTGCGAGCAATCCCCAGGTTAACCAGGGGATGCAGGGGTAAGTGCCCTGTGTGGAAACATGGTGATAAATGGGAGCTATTCAATTGCTCAGTAGTCTGAAGCTTCTATTTAGTGAGGCCTACATAATAATTTAACACACTCCGTGAAGCACTTGGAAATGTGATTTTAAAAACCCTGTTTATCCTTGGCAATGCTTAGGGTCAAAATACTCACCTGTAACTCAGAGGATCATTTGTTGATACAGATTGTCTAACGTCTTTATCAGGAAGAATGTAGAGATTTATCATTTTAGGAGATCTTTCAGACAGAGACCTTGAATATTTTTGTAATGAAAAGTTACTTTTCATTTTCCTAAAACCTTGGGATCATGGGTAGTTGTACATAAATAGGTGAGTATCAGTCTTAACTTCTGAGCAGAGTAGAGAGAGATAAAATGCTAATGCTGGTAGTTCAAAGTCCATCAAAAGAAGATGATAAGAAAAATACAGGTGTATTATCCAGCTTAGGTAATGATAACCTAATATATTTTTAAGATCTGAGCTATTGTTATTATTCTAGCAATGGCTGGCTGTGATCTCCCTTTTCTCCTACTACCACCACTACTTATCATTTATGGAAAATGTACAATATGTTAATCTTTAGTAAATTCATTCCAAAAATATGTATTTAATCTTTACTGTATGCAGAACACTGTGTTAAATCCTGAGTGCGCACTGACATGGTATTTCCTTTTCATTTCTAAACCCTTTCAGAAAGTCATTTTCTGTGTCCACGTTAGGTCTGAAAATGTAACCATGAGTGATTTTCCAGTATTTCTGTTTAACAAGTATTCTCATAGATGACAAATATTGGAATGTACAGAAAAACATTTACATGTGCTTATATATGGCAAAGAAATGTCAAGTAATTGGGAAAAAAACTGGAAAGAGCTTACAAACTTACATGAGATGAACAGAAATATCATCTTCCTTCTATTACATCCTGAGCAGAAGCACAGAAATAATCTTCAACAAGGCATGTTTATCAATTCAATGCATTTTGAGCACCTACTATGTGCTAAGCACATACTATGTGGTGTTTTAATTATAATGTTATTCTGAGAAAATTATAGAAAATGTATCACATGATCTTAAGAAGTTATAGAGAGACACTAGGTATATTTTACCCAGTTTTTCTCAGTGGTAACATCTTTCAAGCCTATAGTGCAATATCACAACCAGGTGTTGGCATCAATACAGTCATGAGTTAGAAAATTCCCATGACTACATGTATCCTTCCTATTGTCTTTTATAGCCATGATAAAAAGCTACACTTTTGTATGTCCAACCCCTTCTTAACACCTGACAGCCACTAACCTCTTCTTCTTTCATTTAAAGAATGTTACACAAATAGAATTATACACTCTGTAACCTTTCGGGGATTGACTTTTCTTACAGAGCTTGGGAGATTCATGTAAGTTATATGGGTTATCAACTGCTCATTTCTTTGTACTAGTGAGTACCAATTCCATGGTATAGATGTGCCCCAGTTTGTTTAACCCTTCACCTATTGAAGAATATCTGATTGTTTTCAGTTTATGGCTATTACAATTAAAGCAGTTATAAACGTTCACGTACAGTTTTTTTGCATAAAGATAAGTTATCATTTTTCTGGGGTAAATGACTAGGAGTACAATTGTGGGGTAATATAATAATTGCAGATTTAGATTTTTAAGAAAGTATCAATTTTTTTACAATGTGGATATGCCAATGTACCTTTCCACCCACAGGGTATGAATGATTCGGTTTTATCTACATGCTGTCCAGCGTTTGGTATTGTCACTGTTTCGTCTTTTATTTCACCCATTCTGATATGAACGCTGTATTACCTCATTGAAATTTTATTTTGCATTTCCTTAAGGGCTCATAATGAATAATATATTTTCATGCGCTTATTTACCATCTATATATCATCTTCAGTGTAATGTCCCTTCATACTTTTGCATATACGCTAATTCAATTTTTTTTTTTTTTTTTTTTTTTACTGTGAGTTTTGAGTGAGAGTTCTTATGTATTCTAGATACTAGTCCTACATTGGATATATGGCTTCCAAATATTTTCCCCCATCTGTATCATGTTTTTTCATTCATTTAACAACTCTTTTACAGTGCAAACGTCTTTAATTCTGATAAAGTCCAATTTATCCTTCTTTCCTTTTATAGATGTTTTTGGCATTAAAATTTTGCTTAGCCCTAGATCCAAAAAGATGTCCCCATATTATTTCCCAATAATTTTACAATTTTGCATTTTAAACTTACAATAAAGCTGGAAACTATCATTCTCTATTTCACTTTGACTTAATTTTTTAATAAAGTATAAGACTTTGATCAGGTTTTTTTTATTTGTTTTGCTTTTCTTTTTTTTTTTTTTTTTTTGGCCTAAAGAAGTTCATCTGTTCTAGCATCAGTTTTTCAATAGGCAATTTTCCCTCTGTTAAATTGATCTTGTTCCTTTTGCACAAGTCAATGGGGTATGTATGTTTGAACCTATATCCAGGGTTCTCTATTGTGTTCCATTGACCTATGAGCCTAACTCTCTGCCAATACCATATAGACCTGGTTATGGTAGCTATATAAAATAGGTCTTGAAAGTGGGTAAAGCAATTCTTCCCACTTTCTTTATCTTTGTCAAACTTGCTTAACTATTCTAGTTCCTTAGAGTAGACGTAAGTTGTAGGATAATCCTATCTATATCTACGAAAAACCATGCCATGATTTTGATAAGAATTGCACTAGACGTGTATACCACATTGGATAAAATTCACATCTTTACTATGTGAGTCTCACAATCCATACGTAATATGCATTTCTCTTCATTTTTCACATATCTTTGAATTTTTAATCAGTGTTTTATAGTTTGAAGCATATAAGACCTGCAAATGTTTGGTTATATTTAAAGCTAAGTATTTAATTTTAAAAATGATTTTAAATGGTATTCCATTTTATATTTTTGTTTCTATGTGCTAATTGCTATACATATATGTGTGTGTGTATGTGTGTGTATATATATACATAATGAATATATGTATATATATACACACACATATATACACACACACATATATATATATACACAATTGATTTTTATGTTTATTTTGTGTTTTGTCAACTTACTGCCCTTATTTATATGTTCTAGGAAGTTTTTTTTGGTAGATTTTGTTGAATTTTTCCATGTACGATGATCATATCATCTGCAAATGAAGGTAAATTTATATCTTTCATTCTGATTAGCACCACATTCGTTTTATTTCTTTTTCTCACCTTATTGTGTTTACTAGAGTTTCCAGAACTATGTGAAATAAGAGGGTTGAGAGTGGACGTCCTTGCCTTGACTGTGATTTTACTGGGAAGGCATTTAGTCTTTCACCATTGAGAATCACATTCATTGCAAGGATTTTGTGCTTTTGTTTTTTGTAATCAGGTTGAGGAAGTTCCTCTCTACTCCTGATAAGGCTTAGCTCTGTGTCCCCATCCAGATCTCATCTTGTAGCTCCCATAATCCCATGTGTTGTGAGTGGGATCCAGTGGGAAATGACTGAATCATGGGGGAGGGGCTATCCTGTGTTGTTCTCACGATAATAAATGGGTCTCAAGAGATATGATGGTTTTAAAAATGGAGACTCCCTGCAGGAGCTCTCTTTGCCTGCTGCCACCCACATAAGATGTGACTTGCTCCTCCTTGCCTTCTGCCATGATTGTGAGGCCTCCCCAGCCACGTGGAACTGTAAGCCCAGTTAACCTATTTCTTTGTAATTTACCCAGTCTCTGGTATGTCTATTAGCAGCATGAAAACGGACTAATACATTCCTTTTTCCCATTTTTTCCTAACAGTTTTTTCTTATGAGTGTTAAAGCTTGTCAAATATGTTTTCAGCATAAATTCATGTGAACATGAGATTTTTATTCTTTAACCTGTTAAAATGATATATTACATTGCTTTTTAAAATGTTGAACCAGCCATAAATCTCTGGAATAAATCTACTTGGTTATGGTGTATATTTTTTATGTATTAATGAATTCTGTTTACTAAAATTTTTTAGGGAGTTTGTTTATGTAGTCATGAATACATCCAGGTACTCTCTTATTTATATTGGTCAGTAGTTTTACTTTTTATTATTTTTCCTGATTGTTTATGCATAGCACAGGGTGTTATTAGCTTCATAAAATAAATTGAAGTGCACTCTCATCTATTTTCTGAAGGAGATTGCATAGAATTACTGTCATTCTTCTTTAAATATTTGCTAGAATTCAAGACTAAAAGTATCTGGGCCACTAGATTTTTTTAGTTTTCTTTTAGCGACAGATCGATTACTTTAATAATTAAAGGCCAATATTACATATTTGATGAGTTGTGATAGTTTGTATTTTTCAAGGAATTGTCAATTTTTCACATGTAAAGTTGTTCATAATATTTCCTTATTAACACTTTGAGGTCTGCAGGGCTATAGTTATATCCCCTGCTTTATTTCTGATAGTGTTAATTTGTGTCTACTTTTATCTTTCTCTTGCTAGACGTAAGTCAGTTTTATTACTGTTTCCATAGAACAAAGTTTTTGTTTCTTAATTTTCTATTTTTTTCTAATTTTAATTTTATTAATTTATGCTCTTTTTTAGTAGTTTTTTCTTCTCCATTCTTTGGGTTTATTTTGCTCTCTTTTCTCTCAGTTTTTGAGGTGAGATCCTAGGTTATTGATTTAAACTTTTTTCATTTTTTTCTAACGTATGCCTTTATTACTCTAAACATTCCTATCAGTACTTCTTTAACTCTATTTCACAAATGCATTTTACACACACATACATACACACACACGCACATACATATGTGTGTATATTACATAATGTGTATATATATATATATATATATATATTTCATATATACGGGGCATGGGTTGAGACAGAGTCTAACTCTGTTGCCTAGGCTGAGTGTAATGATGCGATCGCACTCACTGCAGCCTCGGGCTCCTGAGCTAAAGTGACCCTCCCACCTCAGCCTTCTAAGTACCTGGGACTATAGGCATACACCACCACATCTGGATGTTTATGATTTTATTGAGATGGGGGTCTCACTAGATTGCTCAGGCTGGTCTCAAACTCTGGATGCAAGTGATCCTCCCCATCAGCCAAGTGGAGCATTACAGATGTGACTCACAGCGTGTGGCTGTATTTTTTTTTCTTTTTCATTCAGTTCAATGTAAATTTTTATTTCCCTTTAAACTTCTTTGTTGATCCATGGGTTATTTAGAAATGTGCTGTTCTGTTTAGTGTGTAGTACTTAGGGATTGTCCTGTTTTATTTTGTCATTATATTTTAGGTTTACTAATCTGTAAATTGTATTTTTTTCAAATTTTGGAACTACCTAGACACTTTTTTTTTCAATATCCTTTGAGCCCACCTTCTTTCTCCTCTCCTCCTAGGATTCAGATGACTCAGATGTTAAATATTTTCATATAATTCCACATGTGTCTCAGACTCTATTAATTTTAGTTCTTTGTTTTGGTTTGTTTTCAGTCTGTCTTCTTTCTGTTGTTCAGAATGGGCAATTTCCACTACTCCATCTTCAAATTCACTAATTTAATATTTGTTTGTCTCCATTTTGTTGTCTAACCCACTCATTGATTTTTTTTGTCTTTTTGGCTATTATATTTTCAAGTTCTAAAATTGTATTTGATTCTTCCTTCTAGCTTCTGTTTCTTTGCTGATACTTTCTATCTTTCATTTGTTTTACGTATGTCTGTAATTGCTGACTGAAACATTTTTTGGCAACTGTTTTAAAACTCATGTTCAGATAATTTTTTTTTTTTTTTTTTTTTTTTTTTTTTGAGGCAGACTGGAGTGCAGTGGCGCAATCTCGGCTCACTGCAACCTCCCCCTTCTGGGTTCAAGCGATTCTTCCACCTCAGCCTCCCGAGTAGCTGGGACCACAGGTGCGTGCCACCATGCCTGGCTAATTTTTGTATTTTTAGTAGAGATGGGGTTTCACCATGTTGGCCAGGATGGTCTCAATCTCTTGACCTCGTCATCTGCCCACTTTAGCTCCCAAAGTGCTGGGATTCCAGGAGTGAGCCACTGCGCCTGTCCCATCATCAGATAATTTTAAGGTCTGTGTCATCTCAGTGCTGGCATCTATTGATTGTCTTTTCCTATTTGTTTTGAAATCTTTTTGGCTTTTTCTATGACAGGTGATTTTTAAATTCAAACCTGGACATTTTAGTATTGTGTTATGAGACTATTAATCTTACATAAATTTGTGTTTAACAGGATTCCTCTGATACAGTTCTGTGAAGAAGTGGAGCACCGGCTACATACTGGCAGGTGGAGATGGAATTCCAAGTTATTCTCACAGTTTCTAGTGAAACATGGGAGGAGGGCTACTTATTTCGGCTAGGCTTGAGTGGGAATTCAAACTCTGCATAAGACCCCTACTGACACTACCCTTGATGAAATATGGAGGGACCCACATGAGTGCACCCCAGGCCTACACAAACATGACTAGGGGTTGCGTCATTACTGCCGGTGCTAGCGAAAGCCCTAACCCTCCACTAGGCCTCCTCTGATTATAACCCACAAGGAGAGAGAAGTGGTTAACATTACCTGTTTGTGTTTCTGGGTACTCTAGAGCAAAAATAAAACCCAAGGAACTCACCTGTATGTCATTCCTTCAGTATCCCTACCTGGTCTCTCTTTTTCTTTCCACCTCTCAGAGTGTTATTTTATTTATTTATTTATTTATTTATTTATTTTTTTATTTTGGAGACAGAGTCTCACTCTGTCACCAGGCGCCAGGCTGGAGTGCAGTGGCACGACCTCGGCTCGCTGCAACCTCCGCCTCCCGGGTTCAAGCAATTCTCCTGCCTCAGCCCCCCGAGTGGCTGGGACTAAGGCACGCGCGCCACCATGCCCAGCTAATTTTTTTTGTATTTTTAGTAGAGACAGGGTTTCACCATGTTGGCCAGGATGGTCTCGATCTCTTGACCTCGTGATCTGCCCGCCTCTGCCTCCCAAAGTGCTGGGATTACAGGCGTGAGCCACCTCGCCTGGCCAAAGTGTTATTTTTTATAGAATTTTCATCTGTACTATTTTTTAACTTTTTTGTGAAGTGCTTGTATCCGTATTTAAAAAAGAGAATGGAGCAAAAAATGTCTATTCTACCTTTCTGGAAGTGGAAATCCTCCATAAATGATGATTTTCTTTCTTCAATTTACTCAAGTAATTTTTATCTACCAATTTCCAGTGACACAAAATGACTAAGATAGTTATGGTTTCTACCCTCAAGGTTATTAGAGTCTATGATGAAGACGGATGTTAAAAAAATTGAAGTCAATTACAACTGATGTAAATTGTACCACACAGAGTAGCATACGAGCATATATAGGGAACCTATGTTTTCTTTTTCTTTGAGGGGGGTGGCAATCTGTCGCCAGGCTGGAGTGCAGTGGTGCAATCTCCGCTCACTGCAATCTCCACCTCCCGGGCTCAAGCGATTCTCCTGCTCAGTCTCCCAAGTAGCTGGGACTACAGGCACATGACACCACACCCAGCTAATTTTTGTATTTTTAGTAGAGACAGGGTTTCACCATGTTGGCCAGGATGGTCTTAATTTCTTGACCTCGTGATCTATCCACCTTGGCCTCCCAAAGTGCTGGGTTTACAGGCGTGAGCCATGCCCAGCCTTAACTTAGTTTTATACAATATTTTATACAACACCTTACACATGTGTTAGTTGTAAATAATGTTAGGTTATACCAAAAAGAACAGTTTTTTAACCCAACAGTAAGAGACTAGCATGTATCTTTTGAAATAAACACAGGGTAAATAAAAATAGTATTTTACACAGTGCCTAATAAATTTATAATCTAATTATGGCCAAAAGTAATGCTCATGAATGTTGAATCAAAAGTTTGGAAGCTGAAGATACTTCTGAGTGGTACATTCCTATGCATTTTTTGTTTGTTTGTTTGTTTTTGACACTCTCTTGCTCTGTCACACAGGCTCCCGAACTGGATACAGTGGTGCAAACAGTCATTGGAGCCTCAAACTCCGGGGTTCAAGTAATTCTCCTACCTCAGTCTCCTAAGTAGCTGGCACCACAAGCACAGCTTGCCCAGCTAACTTTTGTAGAGACACAGGCTCACAATTGTTGCCCACGCTGGCCTCAAACTCCTGGGCTCAAGTGATACTCCTATTTAGGCCTCCCAAAGTGCTGGGATTACAGGCATAAGAAACTGCTCCCAACACCATTTCTATGCATTTGAGGTTATTACAATGAATAACAGCTGTACTCTGTCTCACACACAGATTCTCTCTTATTGCCACAAACAAGATAGAATTCCGGGTTGAGGGAATTTTAGTTACACTCCAGTACAGCGATTCTTAGGGTATTTTAGTGTCTAAGAATCTCCTCAGTGTCATAGCACTATTTCATTATGGAGTGTTCAGATACTTTATTTGTCTTCAGATTTGGCTGACTTCATTGTCTACCACCCTCCATAGAACATGCTGACACTTTAATTTGATGGACTGCTGAGAAACCACAGCAGGATATAGACCAAGCCATCAAAAGTGAATTGAGGATTTCGTTGATGTGTAGAACTAATTAGGTGACTATAGGGAGTGGGACACTGATTGAAATCCATATGGCTTTTCACTACTTACTGTGTAGGCTGCTTCTGAGAGGAATAGTAAATTCAGGTGACTTGTTCTCTGCTCTAGTATCTGCCTAGTCCTTCTCTGCTTCCAGTCAGCAGCAGAGATCCTGATCCATCTCCTAAAGTGAAGCATCCAAAGACAGGCAGGAATTTTCTCTTTCACTGATCTTGAAGTAGTTTTCAGTTTATCTCGAAAAGATGCTGAAATCCTGCCTTCAGCTCCTCTACCAAACACTTGTCAGCTCTGTCTCTGCACTCTCTCTCAAGCCCATCTTGAACTTTAAATACTTTAAAAGTAACATCCACCACTGTATGTATATGTAGATATGAACTATTTATATTTGTGTAATTAAAATTACATAAATACAATATAAAATAATATACACAAACATTTACATAACTAAAATTACATAAATATAAATAATTGTGTATGTTTATTTAAATTTTTTATTTATAGTTTGTTTAAACTCCCTAGGGACAGTTCAGTCTTATGTAGTTATGGAAAAGACTACTAAACTTATAAGACTTGGGTTTGTATAGCTTTCATACCACGTGAGCAACTCAAATATTGTCCTGTAAAGATTTTATAGGACAGTATCAATTGCTCTTTTTCTTAAAGAGGAATTCACTAAATGTGTAAGTCTAACATTTTTCTACCTCATATCCATCATTTATTTGAACTTTTAAATTTTTACCAAATCTGAGATGTCTTTTGTGCGCAATCATCTTTTATGTACCTGGTAAGTCTCCCCCTTGGCTGCCACACAGCTTTCAAATATTTGGCTTTGATTCATGCTCCTTAGGGTATGATATTCCTGAATCTCCACTCCAAATATTTATTTTAGTTTTTTTTTTCAGAATGACAGATCTTTACCTCTGCTCTTACTGCTCGCATTCTTAACTGAACCAGCCCTGTTGTATCTCCAGATCAAATCCTGCCATTTGTTCACAGTTAATTAAGATAATTTTAGGAAAGAGAAGTAACATTTTTCTTGGGTATCAGTTAAGTGCCAAACAGAGCACTGAATTATGTATTTCGTAGGCATATCTCGTTGAATTTCCACAAGCTAGGTAGTATTATATTCCCTTTTCAAAATGCTTAATAGAAACACAAATAAACAAAGCATCTCATATAAAGTCATATATCTGGAGAGTGTTTGGATTAAGACTAGAATCTTAGTTTGTTTGACCTCAAAGTGTTTTGAGCTCTTATTCTCTATAATAATATTTCTTACAATTAAATGATGAATTGAATCCTTTAAATGAGGAAAATTATGGTAGGCACCTATTCATAATTTAAATTACGTTCTTCATAGTGCTATTGCTGAATACAAAAGGTATAATTTATACACATATAACTTTTGTGCAACCCGAACACTAAATGCATCTCTGGGTATTGGAGAGACTTCATAAACTTATTATTTGCAAAACTGAACTTTTGGTATTCCCTTCTATTTCCAAACTTGCTCCTTCTGCAGTTTAATCTATTTCAGGGAATACCAACTGCATTCTTTCAACATTGCAAGTCAAAAATAATAATGGCATCCCTTAATTTCCCTCTTTCTCTCATTCCCCACATCTAGTCCATCAGAAAATTCTATAGTCTTTATTTTCAACATAGATCCAGAATGCAAGCTCCTCCCACAAATCCCACTACTCCCATACTGGTTCAGGTCATCGCCACTTCCCTCCTAGAGCAGCCTTCCAACTTGTTTCCTTGCTTTGGTTCTTGACATGATTAAGTTCATTCTAAACACAGTAGTCAGAAAAATCCTGGTTAAACATAAATCAGATCACAATGTTTCTGTGCTACAATCTGTCCAATGGCTCTCATTGGACTCGGAAGAAGAATTAAAACACTTCCAATGATTTACCAAGTCCTACGTAGTCTGGTGCATGGTTTTACTTCTATAGCATTCTCATTTTATTCTCTGCCTTATTTGTATCTTTCCAGCAATGTAGACCTGATCACTCTTGTCAGCTACAGAGACATGCTCTTGCCTTACGGCATCTGCACCTGCTATTTCCTCTGGTAGAAATGCTGTTTCCCTGATTATCTATATGGAAAGCTGCATACTTCTTGAAGATCTTCAATGTAATTCTACTTACTCAGGCCTTTCTTGACCACAATACTAAAAAGTGCAACCCTCTTCATCCTCCTTAGTCTCCTTCACTATTTCATTTTTCTTCCTAATCATTAATCAGTATCTCACACACTGTATAGTCTACTTATTTATATTGCTGAGTATCTACCTGTTTTACTACAATTAAAAAAATGCATGAGGGCAAACATGTTTGTCTATTAATTATTATATTTCTAGTACCTAGATGACTGATTTGCACATAGCAAGGCTTAAATAATTATTGAATGAGAAAACAAATTTAAAATTAGTAAAATAACTATACAACAAATAAAATTAAATCTGAAAATATTAGTTGAGTGTAATAATTTAGTTTTATGATATATGTATATATATAATGTACATTTTTTGAAACAAATTTTACTCATATTGCATCACCTAATAGAAACATGTTTGCATGTTTTTGATTTTTACTTGTTTTCAGATTGATTCCCTTGAATTTGACAATGTTAAGCCCTCATTATCACTTCTCTTAATTTTCTTATTAACAATGAAATTGTTCTTGATTTTGATGGGCCAATTAGTATAATAGGGCACCTCAAGCTATAATATAAAACGAGAAAACATTTTCATTCTTTGCATATTTACTACCACAGTTATTGTCAATGAAGCATGAATAATTGGAATATAAAAGATGGAAAATGACCTGCAAACATCCATCCACCATGTGAATATGGCAGATAAAGCAGGGATTCTTTGATGATCCCAAATTTTATAATATGCAGAAACTTGCTTTTACCCATGACTCTTCCATACTTGAAATATTGTAAAACTTGTGTCTTATCAAGTGAACTCTTCTGCCCTTCACTGCTTGTGAAGAAGACTATAAATACAAATTCATATATAGGAAATAAAATGCATCTCAATACTCAATTACAAGATTGTTATACAGGTGACTGAGAATATGCACATATATATTTATTTATTTTTTAGATTGTTATCAAGAGAAAAATACAAAAATTAATTAATTCTTATACAAATTGAGACTCTATGTCTACAAACTCACATGATCCACAAAGCACAGTTTAAGAAATATTCCTTATACTACAAGGATTTTGCAAGGTAAAGTATGATAAATGGCATATGGAAATATTACACTAGATTCAATTGAAAGAGAAACATTCCATTTGTGAAAACGAACAGTCTTATTTAAAGAAACGACATTTATACCAGGGCCAATTTAGGAAGGTAGAAACTGAAAAGGAAGTTAATTCAGCTAGAGAAAATTGTGTGAGCAAAGAATCAGAAACAAAAAACGACCTTGATTTCTCAAGAAATTTCAAAACCATTAATTTGCTGGAAAACAGAGTTTAAGAAGGAAATTAATGTAGATTAGCATGAAGAGATAGTCTGGATACTAGATACGCTAAGGAATAATGGTAGCCAATGGGTATACTGTGCCTTCTACATTTACAGGCACTGTTCTAAGTGCTTTACCCATAGTGCCTTGTTTCATCTGCAGCATAACGCTATAAGGTAGATATGTTTTCATATTCTTCCCTCTATTAGTCTGCGAAAGGTTCAGCAACTTTTCCAAGTTCTCACCAAATAGATAGATCTCAGAGTTTGATTCTGGAGCCCATGTTTAACACTCTGTTCTATAACTCAGTGCATATGAAGAATTAGAACCTCCTCCAGGACATGATAAATTATTGACAGTTGATGTAGTACAAAAAGTACAGAAAGCTCTCAGGAGCAAGATGTAATATTTTGAAATAGGAACCTCCTAAAAATTAATAAGAATATCTTAACAGACTCAGTTTTCTCATAAGGCTAGAGAGTGAGAAGAGTTGCTAGCGATCTTTTGTATTTTAACAAACCACATTTTAATTAGGTATGTTTCTCATTTCCTTCCTTCTCTCCCCATCCCTCTCCCTCCTGCAGATTCCCAACAGTCACTTCATTGCAGCACTTCCTTTATTTGCAAGCTGTATAACAGCTCTGACTGCTCATTTATCTTTTTTTGGTACTAACTAAATATTTTAGTAGTTGGTGCCCCATGAATCTGATGTAAGAAATTGTTGGCCTTCAGTGATCTCATAAATGCTAAATCTAATCTGTGAAAACTCGTAAAAATTGTGTTAAGATCTTTGTATCTCATGTTCTCTACCCTCAAGTGCAAAGGGACCACTTAGCTAAAACTGTTAAAAATTTTCAAGAAACAAAAGTCAAGCAGAAGAGGTGAATTGGTTTCCTTTCTCTGCCTAGTCAATCATTTAAGTTTCTATGTATGTTCTGTCATCTGCTATCCAGAATGGTAAATGGAAGTCCTAGACACATAAACTGAAATTCATTTTAATCTTAATAAATATGGTATGGGCAGTCTTCATTTTTCTCTACACATTCTCTTTATTAAAACATGCAGTCTGATAACTGATTAAAACATTATTTCCAGTTGACTCATAAAATACAAGGACATTTCATATAACCATATAATAATACATATCTGAATTAAGAGGCTTTTTCTCACTTGAAAAGGTAAAGTAAAATATACATTTACTTATCTTTTTATGTTTAAGTGAAGTTGGGGAAAAGGTGTGGGAAATCATAGCACGGTATCATTTATATGTTTATGATGGTAATTTAGGTTCCCAGGAACATTATGTTAAGTATTCTGTTTAACAAAAGCATACTTCATAATGATTATCATTGGAATAGTTAAATCTTTTTAATTATTGAAGGAGGAATGAATGTTATTCATCAATAGCATCCACAATAGATGTAGTACTGGATCAATGTTGTGTTAGGTTTTACATGCAGAAAAGCCAGGAATGGGAGAATTAGATGGATCATCAAGTATAGGAATAACTCCATGCTTGGTGGGGAATCAATACAATAAAATGTGGCCACTCCAAACTAAAAAGTGTTTATGTCATTGCACTCAATACTTGATTTAAAATACTTATTGAATCCTGCTACATGCCACTATGTTGTGCTGGAGATAACACTATTTGGTGCTGCAATGAATAAAAAGGCATTGAAGAGGTAGTCCCTGACCTCATACAACATTTTTTTGTGGGGGAGGCAGAGAGGTGGAGATTACACAGGTAGTAAGCATACAAACAAATAAATTATATTCAGGTTCTTAGTGCACTATGGCAGAAAATCTGGGAAATTAAAAAATCTAGGTTGTAGTATAAGTATAGAGAAGAAAGCACATGAAAACCTGGACAACATTAAACACTTGCTTCTAATAAACCTGGGAAGACATTTACACTTTAATTTTCTGTTTTCATATCTAAGGTGAGGATATTCCACTGGCAAATCTTTTAAATCCCCCTTCATGTTGTCTAAGTTTAAAATCATTGCATTGACTTCCTTGGCTGAGAAAAACAAAGGAAGATTTTCCAAAGGGAATAAATTGTCTTCACACTCCAATGGCATCATGGCCTCAATTAAAGTGCTCCAGGTATATGCTCCATCTAAGTTGAAGAACACCTAATTATGACAAAAGAATAAAATTCAAGATTTCCAGTCAAGATGATAGATTAAAGTGCACTCATTCACCTCTACTATTCCCCACCAGGCCTTATTAAAACAAACACAGGCTGAGTGTGGTGGCTCATGCCTGTAATCCCAGCATTTTGGGAGGCTGAGGCAGGTGGATCACCTAAGGTTAGGAGTTCAAGACCATCCTGACCAACAAGGTGAAACCCCATCTCTACTAAAAACTAAAAAAATTAGATGGGCACGGTGGTGTGTGCCTGTAATCCCAGCTACTTGGGAGGTTGAGGCAGGAAGAATTGCTTGAATCCCAGAGGTGGAGGTTGCAGCCTGGGGAACAGAGTGAGACTTCATCTCAAAAAAAAAACAAAAAAAGTGATTTTTTGAAAGGTATCTATAAATTCAAAGAGAATGGAGGAGATAACACTATCCAATTTTTCTAAGCTGCAAAGTATAAGGCTTAGCAGACCAAGAAAGCTGACCTCTAAATCAGAACTTGAAAAGCCAATAAGCAACTTGCCTCATGGAAACATACACAGAAGACTCATAAATTGTCATTACCAAGTACCTCTGTTCTGGGGATAAAATGGGGCTAAAATCTGAAGTTCTGAGAAATTCCATTTAGTAATCTGCAATACATCCCCTGTTTCAGAGCTTATTTTCCATTTTCAGCAGTCAGAAGATGATCTTACCATATTTTGGGCAAAAATTCGGGGTTATTTCCTGAAAAGGTGAAAAAAAAGAGAGACTCTGGGATAAGATCCCTAACAAAATTGAGAGCAAGTGTATAAAATGAAAAGAAGGCAATTATGAGTATTACTGAATGTAAAGATTCTTATACCTTTCTTCCCCTTTTCTAGGAAATACTGATTTTTTTTTTTTTTAGACAGGGGAAAGAAATAAGGTACCTCAGTTGGGGAAACATCAAGAAAATATCAGTCAGAGGATTGTGCAAAAATGAACTTTAACTAATTATACCACTCATACGTACAATCATTCTAATTAGATTTTTCTTACCTTTCCTCAAAGCTAAGTATCCCCCAATAAATTTAGGATATCAAATATTCATCAAATAGAAAGAGACCAATGAATGAATCAGATTAAAAAGTTATAGGAAAAATGAAATATTTCAGGAGGAGAAATGACAAAAAGTAACATCCTCAGAAGAATAAAAGAAAATATTTTATGCATGAGGTAAGTGTAATAAACTGCAAAAAGAAAATACAAAGGCCAATTAAGAGTTCCTGCACTTAAAATATTATTTAAAATTAGGATAATACACATTTAAAAATTAGAGATCCATTCTAGGATTTGAGATAATGGGAGTTTCAATAATGGGAGTTTCACAGACAGAGAGATTAGAGGAAAGAAAGGAGTGGCCAAGAAAGTAATTCAAGAAAAGTTTCCTAATCTGAAGCTCATAAATTTCCAAATTAAAATGTTCTCTAAAGAGACTACAAAAATCAAGAAAATAGACTCACCAAAGCACATCACCATGAAAATTTAGAACACTGAGAACAAAGAAAATCCTACAAAAGTTGAGAGAAAATAAGTTTTCTTATTTTCTGTGGTGTATGAAAGTCATATTGGCTTTAGACTTTTCTACAGTGACAAAGGAAGAATGCCTTCAAAATTCTAAGGGAAAATTGTTTCCGTTTAAATTTTCTATCTAAGAAGCCATATAAAAACAAATCTCTGGATCAGCAGTTTCATCCACTATCTACATAGAGCTATTGGCATTTGAAATGTGGCTAGTGTGAATTGATATGTAATATAAGTAAAAAATGCACACTAGATCCCGAACACCTATTCCAAAAAAAGAGTAAAAATACTTCATTAATAATCTTATGATATTTAAAATGTTGGTAGTTTTGATATGTTGGAATAAATAAAATGTATTATGGAAATTAATTTTATGTGTGTCTTTGATATCTTTGCCGTAACTACTAGAAAAAGTTTAAGTAACATATGTGGCACACATTATTTATCTATTGGATACTTCTAAAAAGAATGGATAAATGAGAGCTCAAGCCAAGATCTCTGGAGCAGTCTCATAAACCAATTGTATAAATTGGAGCAGCTCAGAGGATCTAATAGATCTTTTCCAAGTGATGAAATTAACAGATACTAAGATGAAATAGAACCTAGATTGATAGAATATTTCCACTGCTTGGGAAGAATTTTCAGTTGAATTGGTAATAAGCACATAGGAAAAAACAGGCAATGAAGAAATAAGACAAATTTAAAGAGAAAATAAAATATTATGTAGTAAAGAAAATATTAACATAGTATGACATGGCTGTGCTGTGAATATTATTTACACAGACATGATAAAAACAATGATTACTAATCCAAGCAAAGTTAGGATATAAATAATTATATCCTAATTTGGTAGGATAAGACATAGGAAGTGTTCATGCGTGTAATAACAGCTGCAGATTATGACACAGAATCACTCATATTCCATGAAAGTAAGAAAAAATTGAATACCTAAATGGAGAAAATCAAATTGACAATATAAGAATTTTATTCACAGAGATAGAGGTGGATATAAAAAAAAATCAACAAAGAGAGTTATAAGTAATTTATACTTGGAAGTAGAAAATAAAAGAGAAGGGCAGATAGGCAACTACTATTTTTTAAAATGTACCATTTGAGTGTCTAAATTATCTGCAGGTTATAATTAGATTAAAATTTAAAATATATAAAACAAAAAATAGACAAAGAATAACAAGAAATTCATAGAAAGTCCAAATATCCAGTAACATGTTGGAAAAAAACAGAGGTTTTTTATTGAAATTGAAATGGTATAACTTTGAATCTATCAAAATTGTGAAAAATAAAGAGATTACTATCCACTGTTCATTATTGTGTGGATAAATAGGCTTTTATATGTATTGCTAATGAAGGGTAAATTGCTGAAAATGGTTATGGAAAATAAACCCTGTGTTGTCTAATAAAATTACTTCTTCATCCAACAATCCTATTTTAAGGAATTGTTTTCACAAAAATAAATGATAATAGAAAAGACTTATTAATAAGTATATTGCAACCATATTATGGAATATTAAGCATCTATTTAAAGAATTGATTAAACCTATATGCATCAAAGCAAGAAATAACGCTTTGCAGATTTTAACTGAAAATGTAATATTAAGAACAATGTCTTTAGTATATTTACTTTGTTAGAAAAAGAAAAAGGTAGGTGAGAAAGAAAAAAGTTCCTCCACATACATGTATTTATGTGTCGTTATGTGAATATGTAGAAAAACAGAATAATAGGCTGCAAATTTGTTGATTTCAGTACTATCAGCAATGTGAGACAAATGTTTTCTTCTGTACGTATTACTTAGCAAAATCTTAATGATAAGCAAGACAAATTCTCGTGTTCTCATCAAACCTTATATAAGACTTCTGTTTTTAACACCTATAAACACCTATAACACCTATAAACCTATAACACCTATAAAATAAAAAGTTTATTTACTCATCTATCTGATAGTCTGTTAATGTGGTTGAGCTATACAAGAAATTCTTCATATTCTATTATTTTGACCCACAAAATGGCAATGTCATATGCTTCAACCTATTATTCATCTGGTTTTTTGTTTATTTCAATCTGGGAAAATAGAAGTTCTCTGAGGGAAAACGCTTTGTCTGTCCATTTTACCCCTAGTGCTAAAATAGTGCATGGAAGATAGTGAGAATTGGGTTAAAAGTTTGTTTACATTATGTATGAAAGAATAAGGTAGGATGACTTGTTTTTCTAGTTTAAATAGAAAATATAAAATTTTGAAATATAAAATCTTTAAAATATCTAAATATATTTGTATTTCCTCTTTAAACAAACAGTTGTTTATGATGTGAAACTGATGTTAACTCCAAAGTATTGTTTATTCTTTAAATGTTTATACATGATTTCCAGTTTCACTATGTCATCAAATACGTGGACTGTAAATTTTCAGCTTTTGCAACTTTGGCCCAATCTATTATTTTTTTATAAAATCTGGTAGCACTTAAGAAAATATGCAGGTTTTTTGTAGACCCAATTTACACATATCTATTATTTCAAGTTTATTTAACTAAAATACTTGAATTTTTATTACATAAATTAGTGATGATGCTCCACACTACAGTTAATTCTTTTCTAAGTATCTATAAGCATCTCATATAAATTGTGGTATCTGTCAGTAAAGAATGCCCCTTTTGGTCATTGTGTCTCAATGACCTTCATTCATGAAATACCTTTAAAAAAATAAAACAGGTTTCTAGTTACAGGAATATCTTCTTAAAATTTAAATGATAAAAACTGCAAGGATCTAATAGGCCATAGAAACTCTTGTATATATTTTTGTCCAAAAATGTACCTCTACTCTTTTTCCCAGTAACCTTTTACTACAATAAAAATTACAATGGATGAAAGCGAAATGAAGTGGTACTGATTTATATGCAGTCAATGGCACAACTGAGCTGCATAACCATTCTTATAAATTTTATATTTTACTTTGGGTACAAACAAAACAAACAGAGCAATCCTTGATCTTTTTTTGGTATTTGTCTGATTTAGTTCCAGGTCCTCCAAGTGTCAGCTGGCTTTCTTCTGCATCATTAATCCTTTAGAGAGAGAGAAAAATAAAAGAGAGTGGAAAAGAAAATAAAGGTTATTTTGAAAAATAAATGTGTTATATATTTGTAATAGACATGCAAATATACGTATGTAATACACATGAATATATGCATATACATGTGTATATGCATATATACATATGTAATAAACATATGCAAATACATATGTAATAATATACGTACATAATATACATTCATATGTACATATACACATATATATGTAAACCCTGTGTGTGTGTGTATGTCTGTGTGTGTGTGGGTATGGCTGTTTTTTGAGAGAGCAAGACAGAGACGGTTTAAAATGCATTCTTCCTTCACTGGAAGAGAGGCCACTCTGCTTATTTCCCAGGCTGTGCAGGCAAACATGGGTTATCTGTTTTTACTTGCACTCAATTTTTGTGATTATTGTTGGAGAGATTAGGCGGAGTACACCATGCAGATGACACTATCTCACTTGCAGTTTGCTAAAATGTAATCTGATTTCCCCATCAACCTTTCTGTGGACTTGTCTCTAAACTAAACTGTGCTAACATATACATTAAGATATTAATAGGCCTTTGTTATTGCCGCAAACATTATTCCAACAACAACTTATCACAGTTAAGCAAGGCCCAAATAAATCAAGTACACGAATGAGTGATTATCTAGAGCACTCAGTAAGGAGGTCAGAATTTGCTATTTTTGTTTTCTGTGCAGTTTTTTTGTCATAGATTTCCCCATACACTGCTGAAATATCATGCCTTTAAAACCAGAAAATCCTTTATCTTTCTTTTCACAGGTGGTAGAAGACTACATAATTTTGCTCTAAAGAAATGGAATCACAGCCCAGAAAATTAATTTCCAAGACAATTTACTAAAAAAAAAAAATTCTGCTGAGTTCACACCACAGGAACTAGACTATCCTGCTCTCCATAATATTAGTTCTTATAAATCTCTCATCATAAAATAAGCTAATATATCTCTTCCATTCCCTTAGCAGTATACCATGTAATATCAATTCACACTTTCATTCATTTAATGAAAGTTGATTATGCATCTTAAATGTGCTGGGCATCTCTCCAGCACTTGAGAAAAGAACGATAAACAATACAAACTCCTGCTTTCATGTGGCTTACTGTCTAGTGAGCGATTCAAATATTCATAGTGTGTAAGTCACCGGCAAGTGCTATGGAGAAAAGAAAGCAGTAAAGGGGATGAGAGGGGTCAGTACAATGTCAGATGGCTCCCTCTGGGAAAGCATCAAGGGCAAGGGGCCTTTTAAATAGAGACCCGAAGGAGATGAAGAAAGAAGCCTTCCTTGTTACATCTAGGGAGACACATTCCAGGCAAAATGGGGGTATGAATGAATATTTGGGAAAAATTGCATATTTACTGATACAATTAGGCATCAGTTATCAAAGTGTTTGCAACTAAAAGGTAAATTTAATAAATATATTTTAATAAAGATTCCTAACTAAGGACACTCCAATTCAATACACTAAAGCAAGCTTTGATGTGGGTTTCTAGACCTATCTCTTTCACAGGGACACTTTGATCCTTACCAACTATGCTTTTCTAATCACCTTCTTATAGAAGCTTACACTCAGCACTAAATATGGGATAGGCTGATTCACACTAAAATGCATAGAAACTGATAATCCTTCTAGATTTAACTACCTGGCTTCAGGAATATTTGAATTTTAAAAGTACACTAAAATTCAAACAAAATAAATCCATTTACAGCAGCGGTGTTTCAGGATTTAGCAAGCAGTATTAATGCTACCAATGCAAGGAACACAGGGGTCAAAACTCTGGACTTGAAGGTAGAATTCTTCAAGTTCTCTTCTTACTAAATTGCTGAGGGTTCTTTGACACATCACACAACCTCTCAGAGCCTAACCTGTTCACTTATAAAATTAAGGCATTATGTGGAATAACTATCAGACATCTGCAGCTACATTGCAACATATTTATCTCCATGATATTCTATAGGATAGATTTATTAAAAGAAAGAAACAAAGAAGGTTATATGATTTGGCTGTGTCCCTACCCAAATCTCACCTTGTAGCTCCCATAATTCCTTTGTGTTGTGGGAGAGATCCAGTGGGAGATAACTGAATCATAGGGGCAGGTCTTTCCTGTTCTGTTCTCACGATAGTGAAACCATCACAAGATCTGATGGTTTTAATATGGGTGTTTCTCTGCACAAGCACTCTTCTCCTGTCTGCTGCCATATGAGCCATACTTTTCACCTTCTACCATTGTTACAAGGCCTCCCCAGCCACATGGAACTGTAAGTCCAATAAACCTCTTTTTTAAAAAAATTACCCAGTCTTCAGTATGTCTTTATCAGTGGTGTGAAAACAGACCAATACAGGAGGAGTATATTATTCTGCTATGTCAGAGACTGAATTTCTAATCCAATGACTTCTGGCTCGTAAGTACCCATTAAATTATAACTCTAATTTCAGATGAGACAGCCCTGTAACTAGGGTTGGGTAGACTAAGAAAGTCCCATGGCTTTTGTGTATTACAAGTAAAATAGACGATGGGAAATGTCTTATAGGACCCACGTTGTATACAGTATATATTTTCTCAGTCAACCAATTGCTTCTAAATTTGCTATTTATAATTTACTCAGTCTTAATTAGCAGCCTGTTCCCCAAGTCAACCCTGCTGCAGGCAGAACATGAAGTAGAATATAAAGAAACAAAGTGTTTGTGGTTGCTGAAAGCAAGCCATACATATTCATGGCGAAAACAGAAAATCATTTGCCAAACTGTGGATGGTAAATACAAATTAACCCTGCAATAAAAAGTGTAATATTTGCATTTTCAAGCCTTAGATCTCTCTGGGATTAATTAGGTGATCAATCGGAATTAAGTGTTATCAAGAACAAAATCTGGCCTTAGATTATGTGTGTTAGTGTTTGGATGGGGGAGTTGTATTATTCATTATTTTCACTTTCATTACACTTATTTGGTCCTGTCCTCAAAGACTGTTGCATAAACTGATTGATTAAATCCCTCTGAGAAAATATTTTACAAACTGTTCAGGGCTACATAAATACAATGGGGTTTTATTGTTTCTATGTGTGCTTAACAGAATAACAATGAAGAGACATACCGATGATCTGGAAGACTCTCAAATTGTCGCTTTCCTGTCCATCCCCACTGTAACCTCCATGACTTAGCTACTTAACATTTCCTTTCTAGGGAAATGCAACAGCTTCTCCATTATTCTCTCTGGCTCAAGGTTTTCTTCATTCTGGTCCATTCCCACAGTGCTGCTAGAGCAAATTTTCTGAGACACAAATATCAAGTCAGATCATTTATAAAGTTTTGCCATGTCTTTGGATAAAAGTCGACTCTCTTAGCTTGCCACAGATTATCCCTGTCCTGCCTACCTCTCCAGACTCATCTCCTGGCACTCAATCTGTCAACAATTCTTGACCAAACATCAATTTTATGCCAGGCACAATTCCAAGCCCTACACATTTCATTCTCTACATTCTAGCTTTACTAAATCCCTTAAAAATCCTGAGCTCTCTAAGCCTTCTGTGACTTTTCACATTGTTTCACTGCAAATAATACTCCCTTTTGCCTCTACATCTTACTAAATTCTTATGGGTTGGGACATGGATAGGAAATTAAATTCTATGGGAGGTCCTCTCCAACTTCAGATTAGTGATACTCCTGTCATGGCACTTACCACGTTGCATTATATTTGTCAACCCTCTGTTTGTCTTTCTCCTTTCTTAAAATTCTTGCACCTTGAAAACGAAGACCGTGTCTGTTATTTCAGTCTTGATAACGCCCAGCAGAATCGTTTGCATGCTATAAATGGAAATAAATATCCAGGACACCAAAAGGAAGTCAGCAGTGATATCCAATTTCATAAAATACATTTTTATTCATTATGAAGATATTTTGGGCAAAGGAAAACATTTATGGTTTATATTACTTATATCCTGTAAAATAGCCTTGGGAATTTATTTCAAAATTGAATGTATCATTAGGAATATATCCTTTTTGTTTTAATTTACTAAAAAACACAATCACAAGCTTAAAAAAGAATGTATTTTACCTCCGGATTTGTCTATTTGGGAAGACCATTGGAACGTTTTCTGGGGACACCCAAAAAGATAAAGTGAGGGCCTAGGTGGGTCAGCATGGCCTGAAAACAAATTATAGGACCAAAGTTTGGAAAGAAGTCAAGTGAAAGAACAAATTAACATGAAAACACAGGTCAAATTGTAGGCAACATTCTAAATCAACTATGAGCTGTAAAATTCAGCCTGCTACTGAATCTAAAATGTTTTTTACAATTTTTATACTGTTTTAATTTTAATAGTAATCTAGGTATTTATATAACATGCATGTTTTTGCCTCTTTGTATGAAAAGCATATAATATTTACTATCTGGCTGTTTACAGAACACATTTGCAAACCCTGGTGTATTAACAAAGGCCAAGAATGCGAGGAAGGAATAGAAATGACACAGATTGGAAGAATGCAAGCAGAAGATGGGCATGTTTCTAGAGGGGCCCAATGAATTCAGACACACACCACACAGAAACCCCTGGAACCACAATCATGAGTTAGCAAGTTTCTTCACTTATATTCAAGAATATAGGAAATATCCACTCTTTATACATCTAATCAACCAACTGGTCTTAGGGAAAGTCTTACTTTAGAAGCTCACCCATAGTCCTAGAGATCCTGTAAGGGAGTTAGATGAGATAATGATAATATGAAACAAAGTAGAAAGAGAAAAGATCTTTTCAGTAAAAGAAAGCCAAAGAAACTTCTAGTCTTGAATACTTCTTCCTAGACATGAATAAAAGTGGATGATTTATTTTTGGCTGAGTCCCCCTCACAAAAAACACTGTGATAAAGAATGAATGGTTGGTGGCCGTGTGAACTAGGAGTTCAATTCACTTTGGTCTACAAATCAAATTGTCAAAAGCTCACCCTAATCTCATCCATCCTTTTCACTTATGATGTGTGCCCACTTAACGTAGGCTTTAAATTTATCTGCAATGATAACTTCATGTCAACTTGATAAAATGTACAAAAAGACACCAGACTGAGTCAAAAATTGCTTTCACAAATGGCTTGAAAGTCATTGAGCTTTGTAAACATGAAAAAAAATCTTGACTAAAGACATGTTCAGAACTCTGGAGTGACACAGTAACAGTTTTAAATCCTTCAGTGCATTCCCTTTTTGGTCTTAAGAAAATGGGAGTGTATATAATGGAGTATATAATTGAAGCAATTATTATGTGTTAAATTCTAAGTGAAATACATGAAGATAATTTGTTTCTAATAGTCCTTAATTTAGGTACCAGCACTATAATCTGCAAGTAATCCTTGTGGCTCTTAAGAAGTCATTTTTGATCTTGCATTTTTCTTCTCTATTTAATTGCCTCTCTTCCACATCTTTATTTTTCAGAACAAAGCCGACAGCGGTCCTCTAGGAGCAATCATTAGGGCTGCATCTTATTTATAATATGGAATCTTTCATGCCATTACTTGAGGACTTACTACATATTAGACTGTGTATAAGCATTTCTTATAACAATTTAACAAATTAGGGTCTTCAGATTTCTGATGAGAAAACCGAAGCTAGGAGAGGTTAAGAAACATAACCATGTTGGATTTGTACTGTATCAGCACAGATAAAGCTGAAAACTGTGCTTCCCATAATTTCTTTTCTTGTATGGTTAACATCAGTCAAAATGGTACTTGCATGAGATTTGGAAGGTGAAAGTAAAGCAAGAGTTATTTTGCTTGGAAGATGGTTGCAATGGCCGGGTGCAGGGGCTCACGCCTGTAATCCCAACACTTCAGGAAGCTGATACAGGTGGATCACAATGTCAGGAGTTCAACACGAGCCTGGCCAACGTAGTAAAATCCTGTCTCTACTAAAAATACAGGTGTGGTGTCAGGCACCACCGGGTGTACTGTCAGGCATCTGTAATCCCAGCTACGTGGGAAGCTGAGGCAGGAGAACTACTTGAACCCAGGAGGTGGAGGTTGCAGTGAGCTGAGATAGCACCACTGTACTCCAACCTGGGTGACAGAGCAAGACTCCTGCTCAAAAAAAAAAAAAAAAAAAAAGAAAAAAAGAAAGAAAGAAAGAAGATGGTTGCAATTAGACACCACGATAGACACAAAGGCAGCTTGTTTATCTGTTTTCACTCTCCCATATTCTAGGTATAGCTCGTCTTCCACATGGCTGACCTACTCATCAATAGCAACCCAGCCCCCCCACCACCAGAGAGCTGGCTTCACACCACAGGGGGAGAAACTACACAAATACAACAGCTCTCCAAAGACCTCTCCATGAATCCCTTTTCTTTGGTCCCAAACAGACATCCAGATTTGCTTGGCTTTTTATAATTCCCTGCAAACTCTGACTCAACAATACCAGTACTTCAGGAAAAACGGTCAGTGTTACTTTCTCTGACCTTTTGACCTCCTCTTCTAGACTTTTACTTCCCCAATGTTTCCCACCTTGGCTTGAGGTCTGATCCCTATAATAATGTCTCACTCTTAAATGCTCACTATGGCTTTACTCCCTGGTCTGAACTCCGACTGCTACACACAACCAAGACCATGAAGCGGACCCTAGGACAGTCACAGCCAAAATCCATACTCTTCTTTTCTATAGATTATGGTTTTTGGCCATCTTTATGTTTAAGGGCTGGTTCCAACCCTACTTCCAGCCCTTAAAAGAATGATAGAAAACGTAATAGTCACAGATCACCACAACAAAAGGCAGGAGGAACTAAAATTTGTAAGAAAAGTGCAGGCAGAGCATTAAGGGCCTTCAAAGAGAGAAGAGAAGATCTGCTAAATGGAGCCTTTGGAGATGAATGTAAACCCTCAGCATTCACAGTGAAGAGGAGAGTAGAGGTCCTCAGATGTAGAAGCACAGGGAATGAAGAAGTTATGTAAAAAGACGGCAATATTTTTTTTTCTAAAAAGCCAAATCTAGATTTCTATTGGCGAGAAAGCCAGATTAGTAGGAAAAGCATATGTGTTAGAAATTGAGCAAATAATTGTTCCTTCCCCTCAAGGGCTAGTGTGAAAAGTCTTCAAGAAAAGGGAAAGTACTCTCACAATGAAGGCAGAGGAATTCGAAATGGGGGTTGGGTATGGATGTGAAGCACAGAAGAAACCAGTGAGTGGAGGAATGAGAAGGAGACAGAGGCAAGAAGAAAAGGAGAAGGAGGAGGAAGAAAAGGAGGAGGAGACAAGAAAGTAAAAGTTAGGAAAAAGGTGGAAAAACTTGAGCAAAATAGGAAGAAAAGGAGTAAAATAGAAAAAAAAGCAAGAGGAAAGAGAGGAGAAAAAAGAAGAGAAAATGATTCCCGGTGGCAGGAGGTTTTAACATGTAAATGCTCCCATATTAACCCCAAGGTTTACAGAATAATTTTTTAAACTAAGTACATCATGAGAGCAAAGTCTTAGATGTGAACACAGAAGAGTTTACCATCAAGGTACAGTGTTGCCAAGGAAAACTGATATGTCCCATTGGAATGCAAGAGCTTGAGGGTACAGGGAAGCCTGAAACAAGATCCACAGAGTTGGCTGAAATCATGGGAAAGATTTTGGAACATCACAAGTCATGGATCGGAGTTTCAGACAAGTTTAATGAGCTCTCTGGAGGGCAGAGGTACCCCATACGACATCTGTGTTCTTATAATTAGAGTTACCATACATTGAACATTCTAAGTATGTATGCCATTTAGCCATCTTCAAAACCATAAAGTATATACTATTATTATCTTCCTTTTACTAATAAGAAAACAGAGCAGTTGATTAACTTCATAAGATCACACAGCTTAAAAGGGTCAAAGATGATATTCAAGTCAAGGATTTTCAGATTCCAGAACCAGCAACTTAATCTTAATTCTCAGTGAGTTAGAAACCATTGCATGCACTATAGTCTCCTCTATTCTCTTTGACTCTGCACGACGTTGAAAACAGAACACTGCACAAAATGTAGAATCTGCTATCAATTTTTCCGGGGCCGCTTCTTATTATTGTTACTTCAAATGAGACAAAGCTGCAAAATCACTGTTTCTTTTCATTAGGCACTTGGTAAGGGACTGTTCAGCTATCACAATAAAGCTAACATGATCTCAACCAGTCTTATTAAGACAAGTGTTTTAAATTAAAAATTAACATCTTTGACATGTTAGAATGGTATATATTAACTCGAAGCCAGATTTCTAAATAGGAAAAATATGAGATTAGCATGATCTAATGGACAAGGAGAAAGAACACCTTCTCCCATTCCTATCTTGTAACATGGAAGGAAATATCTCCTGTGCTTTTGTTTAAAATTCAAAAAGCAGGGTTAAAAGGTCAAGTAAAAGCAGAATGCAGTTGACAATAAATTTAACCATATATTATAGGTATATATTTTTAACAGGTGACTTGATATGAGATTCTTATAAATCAGAAAGAAAATCCCCAATCATGGTTCCTATTACTCTGTCTCTTAACCATTGAGGACTTATTTCTATTGAAAGTCTCTTTTGTATTACTTTTATATAATGTTAGTGTTTGACTTAAAGACTAGAAAATAGGCTGGCACACTCTAAAATAACTGTTGAAGTATGAGACATGGAATTCCCTGGATACTCGAAGTGATTCATTTATCCTCTGTGTTAAATCATAACCACCAAGTTGAAAATAGAAAAATAGAATTACCCATTTTTTTGGGACACGTGTCACAAAATAAACAATTGATTTTACATTTATGTGTTTGTGTCTCTGTTTTCACAATTTTAAGTACACCACCTTTTCAGGTTTCTTTTGTTTTTTGTTTTGTGTGTGTGTGTTTGTTTTTAAGTTGTTGAACACAGATTGGAATGTTTGACTCGGATCAGATGATTTCCCAAAACTGGCAAATATTTTTGTACATTTATTCTATAAATAAAATACAGGAAGATTGTCTGAGTTTTTAATTACTCATACTTTTTAATGTGTGTATCTAAAACTGAGCATATCTTCTAATTACCAGTACAAATTTTTGGTCCCCTTAGTTTTCATTAGCATGTAGGGCAGGCTGTAGCCAACATTTTCTTCAAAGCTTCATATAGTAAGCATTGAAGGCCCAGTGTTATCAACCTCAGCACTAACGACATTTTGCGCGAGGTAATTATTTGTTGGGGAGAGCTGTATTGATCACTCTAGGATAAATAGCAGTATCCAAGTCTCTTCTCATAGGAGTCCAGTAGTATTTACCTCTTCAAGTTGCAACAACCAGAAATGTCCACAGATTTTGTCAAATACTTCTTAAGACCTAGCAGATTTGGACAAATATTTCTTAAGAGCCAGGATGAGATTCTGCCCTGGCTGAGAGCTATTGCTTTGTAATATACAGGTACAGTCTTGGTTGCAACTACAGAACTGTCCATAGATGATATGTAAACAAAGGGGCATGACTGTGTACCAATAAAAGATTATTAAAGGACACCAAAATGTGAACTTTATACAATTTTCCTGTGCCATAAAATTCTTCTTCTTCTTTTGTTTTGTTTTTCAACCACTCCAGACTTTTAAAGCTATTTGTCTCATAGGGTAGACAAAATGGCAGCAGATCATGGTATGCTAATTCCTAATCTAGCGGGTCAAATAATAAATAAGGCTAATTGCTCCTTCAAAACACTCTTGCTCTGCAATAACAGATGTTTCTTTACTTAGTAAATGCTTTCAAAAAGATATGCAAAGATAGTACCACGGGATTTGGTTTACAGAGAAGCCTGCACTGAGAAGGGACTAAATTATCCCAATAGGTGACCAGAAGTCCACCAGGGAGTCCATGTCAGGGATGGTAGATAGACATACATTTTATACATCAAACTATCAATAATATATCACTTGATACTGATGCAAATGTATATATGTATGCATATATATTTTTATTTATTTCAAAGAAACACCAAGGCAAAATTAGATTGTCTTCTTTTAATCACCGTTCACATTTTTTGTTCATTGGTTGTTGGTAGTACTAGTTCTGTCTTGAATCCTGTGTTTGCTCATATTGCAATAGGTATTTTCCACATTCTTGAAGTAAATAGTTTTTTCTGTGCTGGGGTAATGACAGCAAAAACAACCATAAATGCAGCAAGCTTATTGACCAACAAATTGATGTGAAGGAGTTGAAATCAACAAATATTGGCATGGATTTATGTGAAGGACATATTCCTTTGAGTTGTTCTTCTCAAATGTACCCAAAGAGGTTCTTTGAAATTTTTAAGGAATAAGCTGTGTACATTGTGATGAAAGGAACTTAAGAAAATAAAGTGCATTCAGTTTTGGGGAAATGGGTATTTTTCCCTTTTATTTCCTTGAGTTTTACCTTCTCTATCAAGTTGCTGCCATCCTCAGGATAGTGGTTTTTGTAACACATACTGATATAAACAACCCAAGATCAGAACTATATCTGCCATGTAACTTTAATCCTCAACTTTGGCCACAACCATTCACAGTGATTAATGCCAACCAAGCTATACAATTGTCAGTTGTTGTCAAGAGAAGTGTCAGTGTCTCTTGTGGGCATCTGTGGCAACCACTGAAATGGATAAAATTAAGGGTTAAGCTACCCTGTAGCCTAACCATTTCCTTGTGAGCATCCAGTCTAAGAGTTATTCGTCTGACCTCTTCACTAAATAGTACCCTTACCCTGTTACTCCAGGAGATAAAATGTACTGTTACAAATCAAGGAATGACTCATGCTGATTAGTGAAACTTTCCAAACAACTAAAAATGTGCATCTTTAAATATAGAGGATAAACAGATACATACACACATGTATATGTATAGTTATATGTATACATACATATATATGCATAAGGATATATGTGTGTATACATATTTTTGTGTGCTATGTATTTTCCTTACTAACTAAGGAGAATTCATTTCCTTCTGTTTTGTATTTTAGTTAGTAATTGGTGTTTCTCTTTTACTATATCATCCATAATGTGTTTGAGGGAAGCAATTATGGCTTGCTCATATCTGGAGACATTACAACACTTTGTGCCAAGCTTAAGCACGCAGTAAGTATTTGTTGTATTTCAATTTAACTACTCAAAAACTTAATAGTGTTACTAAAAACACAATGATTGGTAAAGGGGTAGTTTAGAAACAATTATGGTATCGGAGTCATGTTTTAGAGAGATTCTTCACCAAATATTACAGATATAATCCTCCAAAAATAATTGTATTTATTTTTATCATTATCATGCATCTAGTAAAAGATTGAGACTACTGAGTAATGAAAACAACCTAAAAGATTTTACTTTATCTCAGAAAATCACATGCAGCAATTATCAGCTATTACTTACTACAGTTTCTCAGGCCTTTGCTCTAGGAGAGGAAGTGTTTTCTTAAATTACTTTAAGAATAATGAATAAATAAACAAATGAAATTTGAAGAGAGGAGACAACTCCTCTGTGGAGTAGCATTCATAAGAAAGAAAATCTAATAAAGGTGTCTTCAGACTTCAATGTGCATCAAAATCACCTGTAGGACTTGTTGAAACACAGATTGCTGGACTCTACACTTAAGAGTTTTCTGCTTGCATAGGTCTGGGTAGATGATCAGAAATTTGCATTTTTAACAAGTTTCAAGGTGATGCCGAAATTGCTGATATGGGAACCTACTTTGAAAGCCATAGATCTAATGTCATATTTCATGTATCCATCCTATTTCTCTCACTGAAGTTAGGCTACCTTCTTTTATACATGATAGAATTGACAGTTGGAAATCCAATTACAACTTCTCTTATCTCATTTGGATAGTGTTTCCATGGAGGATTCCTTCTTTATATTTACTGGGAAATTCATGATTTTCTAAATCCTGAATCTCTTGAAAAATCTTTCAACAAATCAGAGAAAAGTGTTATAAATCCTCTATGAGAATTAAAGCATAACTAGCAACATTGAAATGTTACTAATCTTTCAGAAAATACTGATTGAAAGCCAGAGCAGGGAACACCAACACACAAAGTTTGAAGTCAACATTTCCAGGAAATAGGACAGAGCATTTAGAAGAGAAGATGTCCTGATAAATTGATCAGCCTGATGTTTAGCTGTTCCCTTGTCATCAGTTTGTGTATACAGCCCTGTCCATTGCTAATGGTGAGCCATTCCCACAAATAGAAATAAACTTGTATATATTGTATACTTTACACATACCTTATGAGTGTTGTTCTAAGAAATAACAAGTTTAGAAAGCAAAATATATTTTTAATTGCCAATTTCAAAGCATGATTCCGTGTGGGGCTCTTAACCTTGATAGGAAATCTGAATGTTATTCACATAGAGCTTATTAATGTTCACTGGCCTTTTTTCAGTGTTTGAATATTATCTGTAGGTTACAGTTTCTGGTAAACAGTTTATCAGAGTTAATGTAAGGAAAGAAAACCTGAATGTTGTTGTGGAATACTCTGACATGAAATCAGAAACTGATTCATAATCTATTTTAATATTGAAAGAGCAATAATAATTTTAACAGCAAATAAAAATTGTGGGCCAGGTGCCGTGGCTCACGCCTGTAATCCCAGCACTTTGGGAGGCTGAGGCGGGTGGATTACGAGGTCAAGATATCGAGACCATCCTGGTCAACATGGTGAAATCCCGTCTCTACTAAAAATACAAAAAATTAGCTGGGCATGGTGGCGCATGCCTGTAATCCTAGCTACTCAGGAGGCTGAGGCAGGAGAATTGCTTGAACCCGGGAGGCGGAGGTTGTGGTGAGCCGAGATCGTGCCATTGCACTCCAGCCTGGGTAACAAGAGCAAAACTCTGTCTCAAAAAAAAAAAAAAAAAAAAAAATTGTGGCAAGTGGACAAAAGATTTTATTCATAAGGAATTAAATGTGTTCTAAAGCACTACATATCCTTACAACTAATATGGAGATACTCTGGAATAAAATTTTAAAAACATGACTGATTTCAATTCAAAAGAAAATAATTTTTCTGCCTCAGAGATATTTGTCATAAAACAGTATTTCTATTGAATAAAGTATTTAATGTCTTGAGTGTTTTAAAATTTCATTTTAGAATAACTTACTAAGTATTTTATGTTGTCCTTTAGTTTTCAATTATTTTATTTGATATTTATTTTCGTGTTCATTTCCCTTCCTTTAGTTTTTCTATTTGAAATATTTATATCAAGCTGAGAACATTTGTACATATTATTGAAATATAAATGTTGTCACAATACAGTAATACCTGTAATAATAAATAATACATTTATTATTATATCCATTTCATGCTGCAAAAATATTTATGAAACAATGTAAATCTACTGCTGAAAAAATATTCACTGTTTATTTTTATGGTCACTCATTATTAGTGAAAATGCATAAAGGGCTTTGAAAAAATGAAAAAGAACCTGATTTTGAGAATTTCTACAAATTCCCAGGAATTCTAATTTTTTTTTTTTTTTTTTTTTTTTTTTTGGAGACAGAGTCTCTGACGTGGTTTGTCTCTGTTTCCCTACCCAAGTCGTATCCTGAATTATAATTCCCACTTGTGAGAGAGGGACCTGTAATACCCAAATATGGAGGGATGGAGGGTGGGGATTGGATCATGGAGGCAGTTTTGCCCAGCTGTTTTCATGACAGTGAGTGAGTTCTTACCAGATCGGATGGTTTTATATGCGTTTGGCAGCTCCTCCTGCATTTTCTCTTTCCTGCTAACTTGTGAAGAAGGTGCCACCATTCCCTTCCACCATTATTGTAAGTTTCCTGAGGCCTCCTCACCCACGCAGAACTGTGAGTCAATTAAACCAAATTCCTTTAAAAATAACCCAGTCTCGGATATTTCTTGATAGCAGTGTGAAAACAGACTAATACAGGAACAGGCTGGAGTGCAGTGGCACCAGCTCTGCTCACTGAAACCTCCCCTTCCTGAGTTTAAGAGATTCTTGTGCCTCAGCCTCCCAAGTAGCTGAAACTACAGGTATGTGCCACCACTACTGGCTATTTTATTGTTTTTATTTTTAGGAGAGACAGAGTTTCACCATGTTGACCAGGCTGTTCTCAATCTCCTGGCCTCAAGTGACCCACTGACCTCAGTGACACAAAATTCTGTGATAATAGGCATGAGCCACCACACCTGGCCAATTCTTATTTGCTGTTTTCAAATTCAAAGATTAATATCTATCAGAAATTCAGAAATGCTATGTTTGTGACAGGTAGAGGCCGGCATTTTCAATTTCCAGGTTTCACAAAACAGCAAACACAAGTATTTTACTTCTGTTTATTGAATTTTTTTAACTTTTATTTTAGGTTCAGGGGTACCTGTGCAGGTTTATTGTATAGATAGATTGTGTCTGCAGGGATTTGGCATACAGATTATTTACCCAGGTAATAAGTTCAGTATCTGATAAGTGGTTTTTCAGTCCTCACCTTCCTCTAGGCCAGATATTTATCTTCCCTCTGCCCAAATCTGCTCCTTCTGCAAGCTTCTTCATCTCCATTGGTGACAAGTCCATTCTTACCAGCATTTAGAGTGAACACTTGGAACCTTACTTGTTTCTTTCCTTTTTCTTATGCCCCACAGCCAATTTGGAAGAAAGTTGTGTTGGCTTTACCTTCCAAATACATCCGGAATCTGTCCACCTCTCTGCCACCCAGGGCCAAGCCACTGCATTGCACATTTGAGCTACAAAAAAGCTTCCTCATCTGCTGTCCAACAGCTTATTCTCAATATGGCTGCCAAAGTGGTCCCTTTAACATGCCTCTGCAGTGCTTCTCCAGTTGAGAGGAAAAGACAAAATTATTACAGAAGCCTTACATGCCCCTCCATGGTGTATCCTTGGGTACTCTCTGTCACTTACTTTCTCTTCTTTGCACACTCTGCTCCTTGAACATGCCAAGCTCACTCTCTTTTTGAGGCCACTGCTGTTTCCTCTGCCTGGAACATGTTTCCTAGATACCTTCCTTGTTCACTCAGATAATTGGTGAAAATAAGTCTTTTTAATAGCAAATTGACTGGAAAATATTAGGAAACCACACGGATGTGTGGGGAGAGGTGGATTTTTTTACTGCCCTATATTTTGTCCCTTTGTTACTAGTTATTTTAATTACCTCCTAGAAACAAGACATGTTATCCCACTCATCTTTCTTTTTCCCACAATTGAAGAAATATTTGTTACATTGTCTGGAGCCCAGAATCTTGTTGCTAGGGCAGAATTTTACAAGGGTTCTTTGGCATATGTCCCTGAACAAAAGAATTTTTTACATCTTTTATATTTTTACTATGCCTTGTTTATATTTAGATCTGTTTAGATATACAAATACATCCCACTTGTTACGCTTGCCTAAAATATTCAGTACAGTCACATACTGTTCAGGTTTCTGGCTTCAGAGTAATAGGATATACCATATAGCCTAGGTATGTAGCATGCTTTATCATCTAGGTTTATGTAAGTACACTATGAGGTTTGCACAATGAAATCACCTAACTGCACATTTCTCAGAACTCATCTCTGTGCTTAAGAAACAATGCATGACTGTAGCTAAATTGGATTCCATGGTATAAAAGGTAGAAGTTTCCAGTAGGATCCTAAAGGATTCTTTTCCAGAAACCAGGATGTTTTTATATTTCAGTAAGCAAGAGCCATTTTGCTTAAAAGAGCGGTTGTTAGTGCTCCTCCATAAAAGCATCCAGGTCTCCTTATGGAAATATGAGAGGGTTGAATTTTTCTGCCTTACTTGAAGTTACAGGCAGCCATGTGTCTCAGCAACAGAATAGGAGCGGAAGTGATGTTTGCCATTTCTAAGCTAATTTGGAAGAGTTTTAAGAGTCATCTGCAGTTTGTCACATTTACTTTTGTCTGCTTTGGTGACTGTGCAGCTTAAAGGTGGAGGCTCCTGCATGCCGAGGTCCTGAGTGAAGGTGATCTAAACTACAACTACCCAGCTAGCCTGCAATGCTCAGAGAGAATGAATGAGAAATAAACTTAGGTTGTTTTAGGCATTGCATTTAGGTTTTGTTTTTTGGCTTGTTTTGTTTTTTGTTTTTGATACTGCAGAACAACTTAACCTATTCTAACTTACCCACCTGATCTAAGGTATTTATTTTGTTTTTTTTCCAATTTTTGATTGTGCTTGAGTCATTTAACTGATTATTGTCATTTTTTTGGAGGAAGTTTAAACCAGCTTTTGAGTACAAATTTCAAAAGTAGTGAGTGGACTGCCTCCTGAACAAAGCGTTTAGCACATTGCTTTTAGGGCTCTTAGAATCATTTTAATGATGCTGAATACTCACTAGACACACAGATGCACAGAACAATATTTGTGTAGAGTGATAGGAAGTTCTGTGATGCTGCCAAAATGTTCATTTCTGCACATATAAATCCAACTCCCTTGCATTTATCATAACTGAAAAATTCTTTGAGGTTTCCATAACTGGCTTTCAACTAACATTCACTAGGAAACCTTTCCTTGTCCAATTTCCTCAAAGCAAGGTGCTTCGAAAGACAGAACAGCCAGAAATATTCCAGGATATATTCATGATCCAAGCACCCACTCCTGAGAGTGGAGAGAAACAGAATTTAGAGGTATCCCACCCAATTTTGTGGGCTTTTATGCAATTTGACTTAAAAAAATCTACACCAATCTGGAGGCATATGGATTTATTTACTCATTTCCTTTGCAGAAGAGTACTTTAGGAATCATTTCTGCCTTTCCCCCATCCCCTGCCTTTCTCTGTCTCATCATTTGGAGGCTACAGGGGAAATAAATTTATCTCAGAAGAGTGTTATGAATATGACTGTGACCATTATTTGATTAAATACTCAAAAGAGATAATCTTACCCAGCAACCATGTCACATAAGGGAACCATGGTTACCATCAATTACTGCTCATTTTCTGTAAACATGGACCTGAGCCAACTTTAGGGGGAAAATAAAAAGTTGGCAAATGATGTATTTGGCTTCTTCCATCTGTTTTTTTTCTTTACCACTTCAGTTTTTACTCTGGGTTTATTATTTTTCTTGGGGCACCAAAACTATTAGATCAGGGATTTTCTTTCCCACCTAGACCTCTTTAAACCTCTCCTGCTGAGGAAATACTGTCCTCTGGCTCTTATTGTTACATTAGGGCATCATTTTAGAGCTACTTCCAGAGTGCTGTGGAATCCCTATCTCCGAAATAGATTTCCAGGGAAAGTCTAGGGTAGGCTTTTGAGATGTTAAGCAGGTTCCTTAAGTTCATATAGCTGCCTGAAGGCAAATAAAACATTGCATTTTAACAGGCTTATCAATTACATATGGATTTCAGGTATTAGAGGATGGTCAATTATAGATAAACGTTTGGGCTTAGGACTTCCACTAGAGCCTGTTTCTAGCTGATATTGTGACTGATGCTGCCACCTGGGCTCCATTTCTTTCACCTTGTGCTGCATTCAGACATCTTGGAAAATTAACCTCCGTTCCAGAGGCAGGATCTGCAAAATCTAAGCCAATCACAGTCATTCTGACTCTCATACCATTGTGAATGTCTTAGGGATGGACCAATCAGCATAAAGATTTATTCAGGATCATGGAAGTGATGTAATTCAGAGCAACAGATGGGAGAAAAATTTCCTTAGGTCCTTTGGAGAAGAAATTTCTTCCATTTTATGAAGAATATTTTAAGAAATGACCTTTCTTCTCTTCTCCAGAGAAGATGAGGAAGGAAGTAGGATGAGGACATGACACTTATATTGAGTTCACAAGTGGGTGTCAGCTTTATAAATACTCTGGCATCTGAAAGCTGAAAATGATGGGAGAGAATTGGTCCTTGTTAACTTCATCATGCACCTGAAACAAACCTGCCCTGGGGTCCATGTTTCCTCTGCGTTTCCTTAAAATTAAATGAGATCTGTAAATTTCCTTTTTAAAAAAAAATTCAAGAGTTTTGAAATTTGCAACCAAAATATTCCTTCATTATTATGCCTTCTAAGAATAATAGTCTCTAACTTTCTAAAACATCCACACATACACAGTTCCCAGGTGATTCATAATGCAGTCATGTATTGCTTAATGATGTAAACATCTTCTGAGAAATGCATTGTTCAAAAGATTTTCTCTGTGCAAACATCATACACAAATCTAGATGGTATAGCTTTCTATGCACAAGTTATATGTTATAGGCTATTGTTTCTAGGCTACAAATCTGTACAGCTTGTTACTATACTGAATACCATAGGTAGTTGTAAAACAATGTTATATATTTCTGTATCTAAACAGATCTAAACATAGAAAAGGTACAGTAAAAATGAGGTATAAAAGATTGTTTAAACTTGTACACCTTTTAGGGTGCTTACCATGATTGGACCTTGCGGGACTAGAGTTGTTCTAAGTGAGTTAGTGAGTGAGTGGTGAGTGAATGTGAAGGCCTATATTACTGTACGCTACTTCCGTTTTTATAAACACTTAAACTTAGGCTACACTAAATTTATAAAAATGATATTATTTCTTTAATAATAAATTAACTGTAGCATACTGGAATATATTTATTTATATACTTTTAAATTTTTTTAAATTTTTGACTATTTTTTAATAACATTTACTTACACATTGTACAGCTGTCCAAAAATACTTTTTTAATATGCTTCTTCCATAAGCTTTTTCTACAGTTTTTAATTTTTTTTTTTTACTTTTTAAATGACTGGCAGAGCAGCAGGTTTATTTACACAGCATTACCACAAGCACATCAGCAATGTGTTGCCCTAGGGAGTTACAATGACTGTGATGTCACTAGGTGATAGGAATTTTTCAACTCCATTATAATCATATGGGAGCACTGTCATATAGGCAGCACGTCATTGACTAATGTGTCATAATGCAGTGCATGAATATATAATGTGTCTATAAAAATAAGATCTTTTGTCAGATAAATTTATGCAAAAAACACCCTTGGGGCTGGACACAGTGGCTCACACTTGTAATCCCAGCTCTTCAGGAGGCTGAGGCAGGCAGATCACTTAAGCTAAGGAGTTTGATACCAGCCCGGGCAACATGATGAAACTCTGTCTCTATAAGATTACAAAAATTTGCCAGGTATGGTGGCACATGCCTATAGTCCCAGCTACTTGAAGGGCTTAGGTGGCAGGATCCTCTTGAGACTGGGTGATTGAGGCTTCAGTGAGCTGAGATCACGCCACTGCACTCCAGTCTGGGAGAAACCACAAGACCCTGTCTTCCCAACACACACACACACACACACACACACACACACACACACACACACACAACTTTGAAGAGTGTCTCTCCATGTTGAATAATGGTAATAGTAATAACCATGATTAGACCTACATATTCCTCAATACAAATATTTTAAAATACCCCTATTATTTTTGCCCTCAGGGAATGTACTATATTTGGGTAGTAATGACAGACACTGCAGTTGTATTTGGTTGATTATGCACAAATACGTTTACAAAATATGGATTTTTAAATTCTTCTTTTTTTCTCAGACATTTGTTTATGCCTAATAACGTAATACCAATATTAATACTTTTTATATTCAAAGAATGAATCCATTAATTTGGCATAAAAGAACTTTTCTGTTTTTTATGAAGAGAAAAAAAAATAAGAGAGAAAAGACAAACCTGAAGGTAACTATGGGTAATGAAATTCATTTGCACAACTCCAGAATCTCTGTAACTGATATTGTCCTTACATTTTAGTGACCCTAGATCCTAGTCCCATAAGTACATGTTCTTTTCCATCTCATCTTATTTAGATCTTTATTCATTTCTATTCTTAGCAGTTTTACATTTTGTGGGCTCTCCATGTCTCAATTCTCTCTTGTATAAAATTAGATTTTTGTTTTTAAATGCTTAAATGACCCAATAGTGTAAAGTTCTTAGAACACTGCCTGGAACACAGTCTGCACTCTTGTATTACTTTGCCTTATTTATTAATGCTACCAATCACCAAGAATATCGTACAACATACATGTTGCAAATATTTTTCAGTTGTTTTTAATAAATGCAATTTTATTGGTTACACAGTGCTCTCTGAAGAGTTTCTCATTATATGTTTTATTTTTATTTTTTGGTTGTTTGATAGTTACATTGTCTGTAGTTTCATGAATTTTACATTTATTTTATTATTATAAGAAACCATGTAATTCATCCTTATTTATATACCTTTGATTAAAACTCTCTTATTATCTTTGGATCCACTCTCAGAATTGAAATTACTGGGTGAAGGAATATACTGGTATGACATATGTCCTCCAGATATTTGCTGGGGTTCCCTACATTTAGCTTCTTTCCTGCCAGTTGGGGCCTAGTTCTGGCCAATGGACCCTGGCCAGTGGGGTGTAGACCTCAGTAAGGTGTGTCACTTCCAGGAGTAGCATTTAATTTCCAGGGAAAAAACTTTAGATGTTTTCTCTGTGCATTCATGGGGATCTTATATTGAAAAATGCAGGCACTAAAAAGAAGCAGTTTACCATCACTAAGTTGCTACATGAAGGACAACATACTGGAGAGTTATGCGGACATAAAGCCACCCTACATGAGCAAGAAGCAAACAATTCTGGTGTTTGAGACTTGAGATCCTTTGTTATGGCACCAATAGGATGCTACTGTGGTACAGCAGCTTCCCTTTATCCATCCATGACTTTACTTTCAGAGGTTTTAGTTACCTATGGTCAACTGTGATGTGAAAATAAGTTAAGTATGGAGAAGAAGACATTGAGAGAGAAAGATATCAGATACACATAACTTTTATTATGGTACATTTTTATAACTGCTCTATTTTATTATTAGTTATTGTTGTTAATCTCATACTATGCCTAACTGATAAATTAAACTTTATCATAAGTATGTATGTATAGGGAAAAAACATAGTCTATACATGGTTTGGAACTATCTACAGTTTCAGGCATCCACTGGAGGTCTTGGAACATATCTCCCATGGATAAGAAGGATGTGGTTTGACTGTGTCCCTACACAAATCTCATCTTTAATTCCCAGGTGTTATGGGAGGTATTCCATGGGAGGTAATTTAATCACTGGGGCAAGTCTTTCCCATGCTGTTTTTGTGTGAATAAGTCTCTTGAGACCTGATGGTTTTATAAAGAAGAGTTTCCCTGCACAAGCTCTCTCTCTTTGCCTGCTGTCGTCTGCATATGATGTGACTTGCTCTGCCTTGCTTTCCACCATGATTGTGAGGCCTCCCCAGCCAAGTGGAACTGTAAATCAATACACCTCTTCCTTTTGTAAATTGCCCAGTCTCAGGTATGTCTTTATCAGCAGCATGAAAACAAACTAATGCAAGGAGTAACTCCTATACCAACTTAGCAGTTGGTGTCAAGAGTTGAGAAAACTGAAATCAGGGTTTGGCAGGATATAGATTCATTTTATAGCACCAAAAAAGTAATTGACAAATAGTGTCTTAGTCCATTCTTGCTGTTAATATAACAACTGTAGCTAGGTAATTTATAAATAATATAAATTTATTTATTCACAGTCCTGGAGGCTGAGAAGTCCAAAATCAAGGCACCAGTAGGTTTGGTGACTGGTGAGGGCCATGGTCTCTGCCTCCAGGATGATGCTTTAAACACTGTGCCCTCTGATGGCAGAAGAATAGAATGGAGCAAACTTATTTTGTCAAAACGTTTTATAAGGACCCTGATCCCATCCATGAGGTCTCCACCCTCATGACAGTTATGTCTTAAGGCCCCATTTTTTAAAACAGTCACATTGGTGATTAAGTTTCAACTCATAGCTTTAGAGGACACTTTCAGACCATAGCTTTCCACCCCTGGCTCACAAAACATTCTTCCCACATGCAACATAATTTCATTCCAGTAGCCTCAAAGCCTTAACTAATTCTAGCATAATTCAAAAGTCTAAAGTTCAGAGTCACATTCAAATCAGATATGGATGAGACTCAGGTAAGATTCATCCCAAAGACAATTGCTCTCTAGCTCTGAACCTGTGAGGTCAAATAAGTTATATGCTTCCAAAACACAATGGTAGGACAGGCATTAAATAGGCATTCTTATGCCAAAAAGGAGCAATAGCAAAGAAGAAAGGGGTAACAGGTCCCTAGATCCGAAGCAATCAATATTAAATCTTGAGGCTTCAGAATAACCTTTGACTCCATATCTTGACTTTTAGATACATTGGGGCAGGGCTTAGACCCCCAAAGAACTTGGGGTACACACACCCACAGCTTTTCTGAACACAGCTCTCACAGTAACTCACACAGGTTGAAACTGGTTTCCTGCAGCTCTTTCAGGCTGGTGTTGCACACTGGTGGTTCTATAATTATGAGGTCTTGGGATGACACTGCTGAGGTTCTCAGAGGCATCCCTAAAAATCTAGAAATCTAGGCAGAAGTACAAATGCCTTAATAGCTCTTCCCACCTTCATGGCTGCAGAGTTAGTACCACATGGATGCCACCATAATTTATGGCCTGTACCTTTCAGAGGGGCATCCTGAACCACACCTGGGACCTCTTGAGCCATAGCTCAATGGTCAAGGAGCATCGCATTCCAATATGAAGAGCAGAGACTTGAGGTGCTGCAAGTAGCAAATGCTGAGCTCCTGTTGGTGATATGGGGCTTTCTTTTTTTTGACAGATTTTTGTCACCTAGGCATTGGCACTCTGGGCCTGTGATAGTAAGGGCTGCACTGATAATATTTAAACTGCCTTCAGAGTCATTCCACAACTTTCCTGATAAATATTATCAGGCTTCCTTCTAGCCATACTAACCTCTTTGTCAAAGGTTACTTGGCCACATCCTTGTTCTCTCCCAATCATGCTTTCTTACTCTTTACATGGTCAAGCTGAGAATTTTCCAAATATTTAAATTATATTTTAATTTTGATATGAAATTTTATCTTTGTATCTCTCTTCTCTCATTTTACAGTGCCATCAAGAGAAGCCATCAGTACCCTAAACACTTTTCCCAGAGATTTCTTCCACTAAAAATACTAGTTAATCACTCTTATATTCTGCCTTTCATGAAATACTAGGACATTGGCACAATTCAGCCAAGTTCTTTGTCACTTTGTAACAAAGATGGTTTTCCTCCAGTTTCCATAAGATAGTCCTCATTTCCACCTAAGACATCATCCAAATGGCCTTTATTGTCTATATGTCTACCAGCATTCACATTACAACCATTTAGATCATCTCTAAGAAGACTGAGGCTCTCTCTACAACTCTCTTTTAAAACCTCATCAGAATCACCCTTAATACTCCATTCATGGTGATTTAGGCTTTTTCTAGCTTTCTCTTCTAAAGTTTTCCAGCCTTTAACCATTATCAAACTGCAAAGCCACTTTCACATTTTTAGGTGCTTGTTATAGCAATACCCCAGTTTTAGCACAATTTTCTGTGTGTTAGTTCATGTAGTTCATGCTCACTTCCTTTTTTACTGTTTTTATTTTTTTTGAGACAGAGTCTTGCTCTGTCACCCAGGCTGGAGTGCAATGGCACGATCTCAGCTCACTGCAACCTCTGCCTCCCAGGTTCAAGTCATTCTTCTGCCTCAGCCTCCCGAGTAGCTGGGACTACAGGCATGCACCACCACATTCAGCTAATTTTTGTATTTTTAGTAGAGACAGGGTTTCACCATGTTGGTCAGGCTGGTCTTGAACTCCTGACATTGTGATCTGCCTGCCTCTGCCCCCCAAAGTGTTGGCATTAGTCCATGCCCACTTCTATAATAAAAATGAGACTTGGTAATTTATAAAGAACAGAAATGTATTCTAGAGACTGAGAAGTCCAAGGTCAAGAAGACACAAGATTTTGTATCTGCTGAGGGCAATGGTCTGTGCTTCCAAGATGGTGCCTTGAACGCCCTTTCCTCGCATGGCAGAAAAACAGAAGACAGCAAACCCACTCCTTCAAGCCCTTGTATAAGAGCCCTAATCCCACCCATGACAGTTCTACCATCTTGACTTAATCACCTTCTAAATGCCTCCCTTCTTAATATTTTCACATTGGTGATTACATTTCAGCATGTGAATTTGGTGAAACACATTGATATCATAGCACTATTACCTACCCAATGTATCTGTAGATTTATGCGAAGGATTAGAAATTGGACACCAGTAGTATTGATTGAATGTCATTGACTGCTATTTACAATTTATTATAAGAAAAATGAATTTAGCAAAGAATTGGCCAACTTTCAAACAGAATTGAAGGAAAAAGGTAAAGTTCAATAATTCTATAACTTGCCTGGTTGGAGAAGGTACCTGTTTATCAACTCCAAACCATAAGAGTAAAGGTTATTAAGTCAAAAATGCCCAGTAAAACTTTCATCTAATTAAATGCTCTCTGGATGAAGATTAGAGTAACAGTGTGGTGCCTTTAAATATCATCAATATAAATTATTAATAAGGTATTTTATGTTTTTGTGTAAATATTAAAAATCACATCTCAACTCAGACTGGCCACATTTCAATTGGCCAGTGACTGCATGCACCTAGTTGCTACTGTGTTAAGCAGTACAGAACTAGCTACTTATGAACTGGTACTCTCAACAAGAAGGACACCACCTTCCAGATGCCTAAGGTTAGAAAGTGTGATGTTTAATTGTATGTGTCAACTTGAAGGGTGTTTTTAGATGAGATTAAGACTTAAATTGGTGAACTCTGAGTAAGCACATTGCCCTCCATAACGTGTGTGAGCATCTTCCAATTAGATGAAGGCCTGGTTAGAACAAATAGACCAGCTTTCTTGATCAAAGGCAACTGTAGCAGCAGACTGCCTTCCGACTTCATCTGCACCTTTGTTTCTCCCAGGTCTCCAGGCTGTTGTCGTTTGGTCTAGAACAGAAACATCAGCCCTTCTGGGTCTTCAGCCTGTTGGCCAACACAGCAGATTTTGGACTTGCCAGCATCCACAGCCATGTGAGTCAATTTACATATAAACATGTAGATACAAATATAGATACACATATAGATATATTGATTTATATCCTGTTGTTTCTGGTTTTCTGGAGAAACTAATACAGAGAGCAATAATTTACATGAAAGTCACTAATTCCCACCTTTTATTACATTTTCCACATCTATTATAAAGGAAGTTAACAACTACATTTTTCAGAATGCATCAAAACTAAGGTCTTAGATGCAATTGAGATTCTACTAATGAGTTGCACTTGCTGGAGTTTTGGAAGATACAAGTGAGGAAAATTCTTATTTCAATGAAGTGCCAACAGACATAGGATTTCTTCCATTACTAAATTCTACATTCCTTTGTCTCGTAACTGAAGCAGTTATAATGGCAACAGTACTTCTAGCAGCAGCCACAAACATTTTTCTGTTCTCTGTATCATAGTTACGGTGCTGTGACCCTGAAACCAGAAATCCAGTGCAGCTCTCTGACATTCATTCCTCTGGCCTTTCAGCAATTTTCTAAGTACCTAATTGCTTTTGGATTAATATACCTAGAGAGGTTTCTGTTTCCTACATTAAATTTTACTGGTAGAATAATGTGCTTTATTTAATCATTTGCTAGATTTTTAGCATCAAGATTAGTTATGGTAAATGCTAAGCTTCTGTAACAAAAGAGCCTAAAATATAGTTAGCTAAATAAAAGCATATTGATAGTTCAGAGATACATAATTTTTATTATTTTGCATATCTATTGTCAAAAATGAGCATTCTAATTATAAAAGAATATTGATTTTTCTATTATATTAATCGTTCTCAAATCTCAGGGATTAGGAAGATGGTGGTCCTTATTAAAGAGCTTATGCCAACAAGTTTGGGAGTGAGAACAAGTTTAGGAGTTTAGGTGGAAGCTGCCCACAAGAATATTGCACAGGCTCCTGTACATCTGGAAAGAGCTTTCAATGACCTATAAATACATTAAACCAAATCACAGAAATAAAAATAAGGAGAGATTATTTTGGAAAGGGGTTTCTATCAAACAGAATGTGACACATACTCTCATGCCAGTCTATTTTATTAGCCAGAATTCTTTCAGTTGCAAATTTTGGAAATTCACCTTAAATTAACTTCAAGGAGTAAGTTGATTCACAAACCTAAAAATCCCAGTTGTCAATTAGGCTTCAAGCAAAGGTGGGTCCAGGATTTCAAATATTGTCAACAGGACTGTTCATTATTTCCATTTCCATTTTATTATTTTCTTTTGAGTCAGTACTAAGTCAATTTCATTCTCTGAGCTACCTAAGAAGGGACAAACCTCTTTTCCAATAAAAGTCCAATAACAATTATTAAGCCTCACTGGAAATGATTTAAATAAAGTCATGTACTCATCCCTGAATCACATTTTAGACACAGCATTCAACACTCTGAATAGGTGATATTTCCACTTTGAAGAGGAGGGTAAAATCAGCTCTAACAAAACACATGTAATGACACTAGGCAATTGGGTTATTTTCCATGAGAATTAGTTTGTTCTTACTAGAATAAGGAGGTATTGATATTAAGCAGGTAAATATTTGTAGGTCAATCTCTAACTAGGTAGTCAGTACACTAAAAATATATAAACCATTTAATTAAAGTTATATCTTATACATCGACATGTTAATGTTTTAAATTTTAGCATCAAACTTAATAATCTTATTGGATAAAAACTTTGCTATGTCAAATGCAGAAAATAGTGCATAATGGGTGCAAAATAAATATTTGTTGAGTTAGTTAATGGGTTTGCATTGGCAACATTTGTTCATTATCTATTGCCATATTTTAAAAAGAACTAAAAACATTATTGCTGAAATACAATAGATATTTATTTGTTTATAATTCTTTGGGTCAGCAATTTGGTCTGGTCTCAGGTGGTACATTTCTTCGCTATTGTTAGTTGGGTTCACTCATGCATTTGCAGTCGGTTTTCAACTGGCAAGGTTTTGGCAGATATAAAATGTTTCTGACTTGTCCCAGAACACCAGGCTCATATGCTTGGAGGTCATCTGGAGAAATAGAGGTGGTTGGACTATATATCTGCCGTCTGCCTACAAACTGATCACAGGCTTTCTTTTACAATAACTGTATTCAAAAAAATCAAGACAAGGAAAGACTCAATGTACAAACATTTTTAGGTCTCTGTATAATGTTTGCTGATACACCATTGGCTACAGTAAATCACAAGAAATGGAGAAACAGATTCCACCTTTTCATAAGGAATCTTAGAAATTGCATGTTTTCTTTTCCTGTTTAAATTTACCACAGTCCAACTTATTTATATTCCTCTTAGTTGCAAAATAGTTCATCCTCCCCAAAAAATCTCATCGAATTTCAATATCAGGCTCAATGGTCAGTATCTGGTCTAAGATGGATGTATCTCTTATGATTTATCTCCTATTGATTTAGTGACATGTAAACTAAAAGGACAAGTTACCTTACCTGAACATGGATGCTCCCATTCCAAAAGAGAAGAAATAGAAGGTCACATTACTCTGGAAACACAAAGTTTTTCTTGATTAAAGATGAATTCTGCTTCCTGTGAGTAATTCCTGAGTCTATTTTTCTCCATGGTACTTGGCTGTGCCCTCTGAGTCACTGTTCCTTTTAGAAAGGAAATAACCTAAGAATGTGCTCTGCCTGACTCCTTCTAGAAAGTTAAAGGCAGAAAAACATTTTTCAATTTGAACTAACTCACTTTTAGTAAAAGTGGTAGTGCTTTGATGATTACTACTCCCTTCAAAATTCTATACATTTCCTATGAATTCACAAAGCTGTAACCACTGCTAATGTTGCACATGTTAAAGCAAGTCATATGGTCAAATCCATTTTCAAAGAGTGTAAAAGTGATTTCCATCTCTTAATGAGAGAAGTTGCATGTTATTATGGCTTTTCTTTTAATGATACCACAAAAGAAAGGTTTAAACATTCAATAGGCAATACTCATTTTTATTTACCAAAAGTAAAAAAAAAAAAAAAAAGAAAACTATTTTAGTGAGATAAGCTCCTGATTCTTTGAAAATTGACTTTTCTGCAAAGAAACTTATTGTCAATTAGCATCTGGCATTAAAATCAGACTAACAAAAAATGATTTGTGGACTGTGCAAAATATTTAGTAGACATGAGGTTCATGAAAGAAGAAACAATATTCAAAATCTTATTCACTAGACATAGTCTCTAAATAGTCTTGGAATAAGACAATGAAGCCCAGAATTATAAATTGAGCACTAATACTAACCTCAAATTGTGGGATCTAAAATAAGGATGTTATATACAATTGCAAACTAATCCAGATATCCTTACAGATCTTACTTCTAACATAACAAATTACAGCTTTTTTGGGGTAAATAAGAATTTTTGTACCTAAAATCTATCTCCCAGTGTTAGTATTATATCAGATTTAATTTAGGATACTGAAATTTACTGCAATGACATAGTGAGAAAGGACAGTGAAAATCTTTGTGAGCCAATAAATGCTTTCAAATCTATTGTTCAGGGTCAGTATACTTTGTACAAATTCTATAGAAACCATATTTCAATAACTAAGTATCTAAAATAAAATCACCTTGAAACAAACTAGAAATATTTTATTATAGAATATATATTTTAGAACAATCATTCAGTGAAACAAGCCCTATAGAATGCCTCTTTTTTCTAAGCTGTTAGTAAATCAGAATATACAAGCCAAATAGATTTTTTAAATTAATTAATTAATTTATTGATTATACTTTAAGTTCTTGGGTACATGTGCAGATTGTGCAGGTTTGTTACATAGGTATACACATGCCATAGTAATGGTTTGCTGCATCTATCACCTCATCATCTACAGTAGGTACTTCTCCTAATGTTATCCCTCCCCAGTCTTCCCTCCACCTGTTATTCCTCCATTAGCCCCCCAACCCCCAGGCCCCAGTATGTGATGTTCCCCTCTTTGTGTCCATGTATTCTCATTATTCAACACCCACTTATGAGTGAGAACATGCGGTGTTTGGTTTTCTGTTCTTGTGTCAGTTTGCTGAGAATGATGGTTTCCAGTTTCATCCATGTCCCTGCAAAGGACATGAACTCATCTTTTTTATGGCTGTATAGTATTTCATGGTGTATATTTGCCACATTTTCTTTATCCAGTCTATCATTGATGGGCATTTGGGTTGGTTCCAAGTCTTTGCTATTGTGAACCGTGTCACAATAAACAAACGTGTCCATGTGTCTTTATAATAGAGCGATTTATAATCCTTTGGGTATACACCCAATAATGGGATTGCTGAGTCAAATGGTATTTCTATTTCTACATCCTTGAGGAATCGCCACACTATCTTCCACAATTGTTGAATTAATTTACACTCCCACCAACAGTGTAAAAGCGTCCACATATCACAATTGCTCCTTTGTTACATTTCCTCAAAGCTTTTTGTATTTTACATATTTAGGCATGAGATGAAAGAGAAGATGTGGTAGTTTATGGGAATGGAAGAGCAGTTAGACAGAAAGCTTTACCTTTGGAAAATCATATGCAAGGGAAGAAATCTACATAATCATTTCAATGTAAATTAGGATATCAAAATGTTACTGAGAACTTCATCAAAGCAAAGAAAACATGACTTTAACATCTACTTTCTTATTGCTGGACTCTGTGCTAGGTTCTAGGAATAATATTGTCACCACAGTATTATAAAAGTAAATGAGTAAACTATAAAAAATAAAAATAGATGTATTTGTGCTTTACTTTGAAAATGTTCTTTAAAAATAACCTGATGTAAAACTGGGATTTTATTGAGGAAAGAGTGATTTTAGTATTGGTGATGACAGAAGTTTAAATATAGTGGCTTGTTTTTGAAAATATAAATTACTTAAAATCTTCTGTTAAAATATATGTATATTATAATGGCAAAATAAAAACTACTGAGACCATGAGGAATAGAAAGTTCTATTTCAATTTAAAGAATCTGTGAAGATAATTTTGAGGAGAAACCATTTGTGTAAGACTTTTGGGTATGCAAAGAAAAAGAATGTGATATTTCACTAAAGGGATGGATGGATTTCTTATGATTTTTATTTTCTATCTTTAGTATAGCTTTATGTTTTCAATCAACTTGAAATTGGGTTCATTTACATCCACATAGCTTAACTAACAGAACAGAGAACTAAGACTATCTTTATCAATGTGATCATTATTTCTTTCATGAAATTATTCCTTAAGAAGACAAAGCTATAAACCAATTAATAGTTTCACCATTTGTTTCAGGAAATTCTTTTAAACAAATCATCTGGCCAAAGAGCTCCTTCATGTTGGCTATTGGTTGTTCTGTCAATATAGAAAACACATGTGGGCAAAGTTCTTGCTTATGAAACAAAAGAAACCCATCTAATATTTTCTCAAAAATCTTGTAAATTATCTCATGAACTTTTCTCAGATTCAATCGGTGTCCACCTTGAAAAATCCACTTAAAGTACTTGATCCCAGATCCCAACCCCTATAACTATCCTTCTTTGAACTCCTTATTTTGTGACATAACTAAAATTCTGTTAAGTTCATGCTTTTTCTTGTTAGACTATGCTAATATATATAGCTTTGCTTAACCAATAGTTTATTCTGGTGGTCTTGGGAAGGAGTCAACTTTTGACAATTTTAGAGTGCTCACCAAAATCCATCTGAGACACCTTTGCTACCGTGGCTCAAGACTGTTGACTCAGAGAGTCTACTACTCTGAAGGCCTGGAGGTTTTTACTAAGGACTCTTCATGACCATGTGATGCTGTCCCTTACTGAAGGATATCTGATAAATGTTTACTTGATCATCGTTTTTCTGTTGTTTTTTACTTTGTTTTCACATCCAACAACCTGAGTAGTTTGCTTATAGAGGACCCTACCATTCCATATCCCCTAATTTGAATTTCATTTTTGGTAGATATTATTGCCAGATTTTTTTCTATTTAGAAAAGTAAATATCACATTGAATAAATGTCTGTTCAAAGGTCACTCAATGTTAATGAACATAGACAAGGTTTGTATCAAGGTCTAGCTAAAGTTATCAAGAGTGGTGCTACATACTGCTGGTTAAAATGTATGCAAGAGAATTGTGCCTCCAGAAAGATGGAATAGTTGCACTTTTCTCTTCTTTTGCTAAGTGCAGCTAAATTCCTGAAAAGTATATATAAAACAAATCTATGGAGACACTAAAGGGTGGAGAGAAGAAAACAGAAAAGTTAATGACTGTGGGACCCAAGAAACAACACAGCAGTGAGTACCATGGGTTCGTGGTTTTAGTTTTTATTTTTTAAATTTATTTTTATTGTCTTCTATATGTCAAAGAGAGTGCTGAAGAAGACAGACACCTGGAAATGTCAAAAAGTGTGAACAAAAATGCCTCAGTATAAATATGCTCTCTTTATTCAAAGAACCAAGAAAGGAAAAGCCTAGCAAGATAGAAGTCTTTTTAAATAACTGCTGTATTCTAGCTAAATGCCACAGAAAAAAACTACAGCTTCAACTCCAATTCTGCTAACATAGGTCAACTGGGGAACTTTCACTGCACCCACTCCCAGTTTTAACAAAGTACTGCAAGCCCTCCATGTGGTGCCAAACACGTCTGGCGAGATAGCCATGACTTTCATCTCCACCAGGCACCTGTGAGCCTTCTCCCTTTATGTTCGTGGAGTGTACAAGAAAAGAACAGATTTCCATACACACTTGGCATTAACAAGGTACCTTATTCACTCTCTGCTGGGAGTCAGATGAGGCCTAGTGTAGAGACAGCACTTTCATCATTGCCCAATGTTAAAGATGTTGATATCTTTTGGCTATGTCCCCAACCCAAATCTCACCTTGAATTGTAATAACCTCCATGTGTCAAGGGCAGGGCCAGGTGGAGATAACTGAATCATGGGGGTGATTTCCCCTATACTGTTCTCCTGGTAGTGAATAAGTCTCATGAGATCTGATGGTTTTATAAAGGGAGTTCTCCTACACAAGCTCTTGCCTACCACTGGTAAGATGTGACTTTGCTCTTCATTGGTCTTCTGCCATGATTATAAGGCCTCACCTTCCATGTGGAACTGAGTCAATTAAACCTCCTTCCTTTACAAATTATCCAGTCTCAGGTATGTTGTTATTAGTAGCATGAGAACAGACTTATACAGATGTCATCCCCAATAGCAACAATGTGGACCATATCAAGATTGGGAACAAAATACTACTATCCCTCCCATACAGGATAGTATAAGCAGGGAGCTCCTGGGGATCCTACACTCCTATCTCAGTCTAGCACTATTGAAGAGCTTCTAAACCTCTGATGTTGGCAGAGGCAAAGTAAGGAATTTGACTTTTACACTCACCTGGCAGTAATTTGGCAACACCTTTCTTTCCCCAGGGTAGTTGTATTGGAGGAGATCTGTAAAAAACAAGATTTAAATAATATCCAGTGGCCGGGTGCAGTGGCTCACACCTGTAATCCCAGCACTTTGGGAGGTCGAGGCGGGCAGATCACGAGATCAGGAGTTTGAGGCCAGCCACATGGTGAAATCCTGTCTCTACTAAAAATACAAAAACTGGCTGGGCATGGTAGTAGGCACCTGTAATCCCAGTTACTCAGGCAGGAGAATTGCTTGAACCCAGGAGACAGAGGTTGCAGTGAGCCAAGACCATGCCACTGCACTCCAGGCTGGGCGACAGAGTGAAACTCCATCTCAATAATAATAATAATAATGTCCAGCATCTCATAGCATTAGATCCAAAATGCCCACATTTCAACTGAAAATCACCAAAGACAGAGAAATCTCAAACTGAATGAGAGAAAATAATTATCACACTAAGAGCAAGAGAACAAAGATGTAAGAATTATCTGACAAGGATTTAAACCAGCCACTGAAAATGCTTCAAAGAGCAATTACAAACACTATTGAGACTAATATGAAATGAAACATTTCAGTGGAAAAAAAGAGAAGAATAAAATGGAAAGTTTAGATTGAAAAATACAGTAATAAAAATTCATTTATTGGGCTTAAAAGCAGAATGGAGAAATCAGAGAAAAATATTGGTGAATATAAATATAGTACACTAGATATTAAGTAATTTAAATATCAGAGATAAAATATACTGAAAACAAAGACTTGTGGAACAATGACAAAAGATCTAACATTCATGTCATAAGAGTCCCATAAGAAGAGAATAAGAGGTAAGGCTGAAAAATATTGGAAGAAATAATGCCTGAAAAATTCCCAAATTTATTAAAACAAAAAACATGCAGATTTACAAAGCTGAGTGAACACAAAAATGATTAAATGCAAAAAAAATTATGCAAGGGCATCTCATAAACTTCTAAAGACAAAAGTATATATATTCCATAAGAGGCAAGAGAAAAAAAAAATACTTTGTAGAGTAAAACTATTTTAATGACAAAATTATTTTTACTCAGAAACCATGGAGGTCAAAACGAAATAACATGACTTCTTTTTAAATATTAATAAAACTATCAACACAGAATTCTATGTCCAGCAAAAATGTCTTTACGCAACAAAATGGAAATCAAGATACTCTTAGATGAAGGAAAACTAAGAGAATTTGTCACCATCAGGCCTAACCCAAAAGAATGGCTAAAGGAAGTTTTCAAAGCAGAAAGGAAATAATAAAAGAAATCTTGAAATATCAGAAAAAAATAAAACAATTGAAAGCATAAACATACAGGTAAATGAAATAGACATTTCTTCTCCTGAGAAGTTTTGTAAAAGAGATTCAAAGGCCAAAGCATGAATTATAACGTTGATGTGGTTTTCAATGTGTATAAATGAAATATTTAAGACAATTTTTTATAGATGTAGGAGGATTAAAAAAAATGGAAAGGGAGGTAATGTTTCCCACACTTCATTTAAACTGATATAAATTATCCATCTTATTTATAAAGTACTGAATGTAATAGGCAAATAGTGAAAAGACCCGTATCGAAAGATACATTCAAAAACACTGTAGATACATCAAAGTAGAACTATAGAAAAGTTTGAGAAATCTGTGTGAAGGTAGGAGAAAGAAAACATTGAAATAAAACTCAGAGAGGACACAACAAGAACAACAACAAAAAAATTGCAGACTTAAGCTGTTTAAATAAATAATTAAGCCATAAATTATGACATTTAATGTTTAGAGTAGATCATGTCTATATAGAAAAACTAAAAGAGAGATTGAAAAAAAATGCACATAAAGTTATGAGCCAACTAAACACAGCTTGTAAAAAATTGACTTCAAATATAACATTAGTAGGTTGACAGCATATGAATGCAAAAGATATACTATATAAACATAAAAAAGAAGAAATGACTATATTAATATCAAATAACACTTTAGGGCAAAGAACATTTCCATAAAATAAGAGGGTTTATGTAATGATAAAAGGTCAATTCACCAGAAAGAGATAGCAATTCCAAACATGTATGGACCAAACAAATTCCTAAAAAATATATGAAACAAAATCTAATAGAACTGAAAAATGATAAATGAAAAAATTTAAAAATACAGATGACCTTCAACACTGTTTTTTAACAATTAATGAAAGACCTAGATAGTAATTCAGCATAAATATGTAAGATCTCAAAAACACCATCAATCAATATTATCTTTTCAACATTTATAGAATACTCCATCCAACAAAAGCAAAATATACACTCTTCTCAAGGGCTTATTTAATAAAGACCAAGATAGACTATATTCTAGGCTATAAAGCAAACATTAACAAATCTAAAGTAAGTGAAATCATATTGAGTGTTTTCTCTGACCACAATGAATCAAACCAGAAACGAATGACAGAAAGATAACAGAAAAACATTTCAACAAACACAAACTAGACAGAACCTTTAAAACAATTGATGATCACAGAGGAAGTCTGAGGAAAAATAAGAAAATATATTAAATCATAATGGAAATTAAAATATATCAAAATATGTGTAATGCAGATAAAGCAGGGCTGAGAGGAAAATTTAGAGCATTAAATAAATGTTATAATGCAAAAGAGGAAAAGTTTTAAAGTAATATTCTGAGGTTCTACACCAAGAATATAAAAAAAGAAAGACAAAATATACCCAACAAGTAGAAGATAAAAGTTTTTCTTCCCAATGTTAGGGATGAAGCACTCAGACCATCACCATCGAGTATAATATAAAATGAAATGAGGCTGTGCATGGTGGCTCATGTCTCTAATCCCAGCTACTTGGGAAGCTAAGGCAGGAGGATGGCCTTAACTTGGGAGGTTGAAGCTGCAATGAGTCGTGATCATACCACTGTACTCCAGAAAAGAAATTGAAAATAGAGGACATTTTTAAAACCTGTTTGTTAAAAGATTAATAAAATGGATATACCTCTATCAAGACTGATAATAACAAAATAGAGAAACAAGAATTACTAATATCAGAAATGAAACAGACAAAACCACTACAGATTCTGCAGGTATGAAATCAATAACAAGGAAATACTACAAACTCTACCTTTATAACTTTGACAAAAAAAAAGAAACAGACCAATTCTATGAAATATATCAACAAAAATAACTTCCCTAATATGAAATCAAAATTCGAATAGCCTTGTAACTATTAAACTATTAAGGAAGCTGAATGCCTTGTTTAAAACTCTTACCAATGCCTGGAACTGGAAAGGAAAGGAGTAATATAGAGAAATTGGTTAATGAACACAAAAATACAGTTTGAGTAATTTCTAGTATTTGACAGTACTGTAGCATATATTTAATATGTTTTCATATGTTTATTGCTAATTTATTGAAATACTACCAGTTATGTATCTTTACCTTGTATCTGTGCCCTTGATGAACTCACTTTTATACTTGATAGTATTTGATATTAATCGGACTTGGTTTCTATTCCTCCAGCTTCATCAGAGGTTGGACTCTTCTCCTTTTTAGTTTCTCTATTTTCTGCAAATAATTCTTCTTTAGTTTACCTTTTCCACCTGTTTTCTTCTTTCACTGCCCCTTCAGCTGAGCTGACCTTCAGGGAGAAGCGAATGGGCAGATGGGTGAAGTCTGTACAAAGAAGTAGCCATGTGCCCCACACACTCCCAACATATGAGAACAATGACTTCACTGTACTCTCTACCTCCATGAGATCTACACTTATTAGCTCCCATATATGAGTGAGAACATGCAATATTTGTCTTTCTCTGCCTGGCATAGTTCAGCTAGTAGCATAATGACATCCAGTTCCATCCACGTTACTGCAAATTACAGAATTTCATTTGGCTAGATATGAAATTCTGGGTTGAAAATTCTTTTCTTTAAGAATGTTGAATATTGGCCCACATGCTCTTCTGGCTTGTAGGGTTTTTACTGAGAGATCCGCTCTAAGTCTAATGGGCTTCCTTTTGTGGGTAACTTGACCTTTCTCTCTGGCTGCCTTTAACATTTTTTCCTTCATTTCAACTTTGGTGAATCTGATGACTATGTGTCTTGGGATTGCTCTTCTCAAGGAGTATCTTTGCGGTGTTATCTGTATTTCCTGATTTGAATGTTGGCCTGCCTTGCTAGGTTGAAGTTCTCCTGGATAAAATCCTGAAGAGTGTTTTCCAACTCTGGAAAGCACCACTACACTCTCTGTCTCTTTTATACATTCATTTCTGATAAACATTTATTCCCTCTCTTGGCTATTATGAATAGCTCTACAATAAAGATGGGAATGCAGATGTCTTTTCACTAAACTGACTTCCTTTCTTTTCAGTATATACTGAGTAGTGAGGTTGCTGGATCATATGGTAGTTCTATTTTTTTTTTTTTTGAAACAGAGTTTCGCTCTTATTACCCGGGCTGGAGTGCAATGGAGCGATCTCGGCTCACCGCAACCTCCACCTCCTGGGTTCAAGCAATTCTCCTACCTCAGCCTCTCGAGTAACTGGGACTACAGGCTGTGCCACCATGCCCAGTTAATTTTTATATTTTTAGTAGAGACGGGGTTTCACCATGTTGACCAGGATGATCTCCATCTCTTGACCTAGTGATCCACCCGCCTCGGCCTCCCGAAGAGCTGGGATTATAGGTGTGAGCCACCGCGGCGGCCCTGGTAGTTCTATTTTTAGTTATTTGAGGAATCTCCATATTATTTTCCATAATGACTACACTACTTTACATTCTCATCAACAGTGTACTAACATTAGCCTTTCTTTACACTCTCACCATCATTTGTTATTTTTTTTTTTTATTTTGGTAATAGCCATACTAACTGGATCTCTCTGCAGAAACCCTACAAGCCAGAAGAGATGGGGGGCAATATTCAACATTCTTAAAGAAAAGAATTTTCAATCCAGAATTTCATATCCAGCCAAACTAAGCTTCGTAAGTGAATAAGAAATAAAATTCTTTACAGACCAGGAAATGCTGAGAGATTTTGTCACCACTAGGCCTGCCTTACAAGAACTCCTGAAGGAAGCACTAAACATGAAAAGGAATAACTGGAACTGGCCACTGCAAAAACATACCACATTTTAAAGACCATCGATGCTATAAAGAAACTGTACCAACTAACAGGCAAAACAACCAGCTAGAATCATAATCACAGGATCAAATTCACACATAACAATATTAACCTTATATGTAAATGGGCTGAATGCCCCCAATTAAAGGACACAGACTGGCAAATAGGCTAGAGTCAAGATCCCTCGGTGTGCTGTATTCGGGAGACCCATCTCATGTCCAAAGACACACATAGGCTCAAAAACAAAAGAATGGAGGAAGATTTACCAAGCAAATGGAAAGCAAAAGGAAGCAGGGGTTGCAAGCCTGGTCTCTGATAAAACAGACTTTAAAACAATAAAAAATCAAAAGAGATAAAAAGGGCATTACATAATGGTAAAGGGATCAATGCAACAAGAAGAACTAACTATCTTAAATATGTATGCACCCAATACAAGAGCACTTAGATTCATAAAGTAAGTTCTTAAAGACCTACAAAGAGACTTAGACTCCCACACAATAATAGTGGGAGACTTTAACACTGCACTGTCAATATTAGACAGATCAACGAGACAGAAAATTAACAAGGATATCCAGGACTTGAACTCAGATCTGGACCAAGCAGACTAAATAGACATCTACAGAACTCTCCACCCCAAATCCACAGAATATACATTCTTCTCAGCATCACATTGCAATTATTCTAAAACTGACCACATAATTGAAACTGAAACACTCCTCAGCAAATGCAAAAGAACAGAAATCATACCAAACAGTCTCTCAGACCACAGTGCAATCAAATTAGAACTCAGGATTAAGAAACTCACTCAAAACCGCACAACTAAATGGAAACTGGACAACCTGCTCCTGAACGACTACTGGGTAAATAACAAAACTTAGGAAGAAATAAAGATGTTCTTTGAAACCAATGAGAACAAAGACACAATGTACCAGAATCTCTGGGACACATTTAAAGCAGTGTGTAGAGGGAAATTTATAGTACTACATGCCTACAAGACAAAGCAGGAAAGATCTAAAATGGACACCCTAATCACGATTAAAAGAACTAGAGAAGCAAGAGTAAACAAATTCAAAAGCTAGCAGAAGACAAAAACTAAGATCGAGCAGAACTGAAGAAGATAGATACACAAAAAACCTTCAAAAAAATCAATGAATGCAGGCTGGTTTTCTGAAAAGATCCACAAAATAGATAGATCACTAGCCAGACTAATAAAGAAGAAAAGAGAAGAATCAAACAGATGCAATAAAAAACGATAAAAGGGATATCACCACTGATCCCACAGAAATACAAACAACCATCAGAGAATACTATAAACACCTCTACACAAATAAACAAGAAAATCAAGAAGAAATGGATAAATTCCTTGATACATATACCCTCCGAAGACTGAACCAGAAAGAAGTAGAATCCCTGAATAGACCAATAACAAGTTCTGAAATGGAAGCAGTAATTAACAGCCTACCAACGAAAAAAAGCCCAGGACCAGATGGATTCATAGCCAAATTCTACCAGAGGTGCAAAGACGAACTGATACTATTCCTTCTGAAACTGTTCTAAACAATAGAAATAGAGGGATGCCTCCCTAACTCATTTTATGAGGCCAGTATCATCTGATATAAAAAACTGGCAGAAACAGAACAAAAAAAAATTCAAGCCAATATCCTTGATGGACATGAATGTGAAAATTCTCAATAAAATGCTGGCAAATCAAATCCAGCAGCACATGGAAAAGCTTACCTACCACAAACAAGTTGACTTTATCCCTAGGTTGCAAGGCTAATTCAACATATGCAAACCACTAAAGGTAATCCATCACATAAACATAACCAATAACAAAAAACACATGATTACCTCAATAGATGAAGAAAAGGTCTTCAACAAAATTCAACAGCCTTTCATGCTAAAACTCTCAATAAAAGCTAGGTAATGATGAAATGTATCTGAAAATAATAAGAGCTATGTATGACAAACCCACAGTCAATATCATACTGAATGAGCAACAACTGGAAGCATTCCTTTGAAAACTAGCACAAGACAAGGATGCCCTCTCTATTTAACCACCACTCCTATTTAACATACTATTGGAAGTTCTGGCCAGGGAAATCAGACAAGAGAAATAAATAAAGCATATTCAAGTAGTTAGAGAGAAAGTAAAATTGTCTCTGCTTGCAGATGACATGATTGTATATTTAGAAAACTCCACGGTCTCTGCCCAAAATCTCCTTAAGCTGATAAGAAACATCAGCAAAGAATCAGGATACAAAATCAATGTGCAAAAAAAGTCATCTACCCCAATAGTAGATAAACAGCGAAATCATGAGTGAATTCCTATTCACAATTGCTAAAAAGAGAAAAAATACCTAGGAATACAACTTACAGGGGATGTGAATGATCTCTTCAAGGAGAACTACAAACCATGCTCAAGAAAATAAGAGAGGAGACAAACAAATGGAAAAATATCCCATGCTCATGAATAGGAAGAATCAGTATCGTGAAATGGCCATACTGCCCAAAGTAATTTGTAGATTCAGTGCTACACCCAAAGCTACCATTGTCTTTCTTCACAGAATTGGAAAAATCTACTTTAAATTTCATATGGAACCAAAATAAATAAATAAATAAGAGCCCTTATAGCCAAGACAATACTAAGCAAAAAAGAACAAAGATAGAGGCATTGTACTACCTGGCTTCAAACTATACTACAAGGCCACAGTAATCAAAACAGCATGGTACTGGTACCAAAACAGATATATAGACCAATGGAACAGAACAGAGGCCTCAGAAATAACACCACACATCTACAACCATCTGATCTTTGACAAAACTGACTAAAACAATCAATGGGGAAAGGATTCCTTAATTAATAAATGAGGTTGGGAAAACTGGCTAGCCATATGCAAAAAGATGAAAGTAGATCCCTTCTTTACACCTTGTACAAAAACTCAAGATGAAGACTTAAACAGAAGACCTAAAACCATAAAAACCCTAGGAGAAAACCTAGGCAATACCATTCAGGACATAGGCATGGGCAAAGACTTTATGACTAAAACACCAAAAGCAATGGCAACAAAACCCAAAATAGACAAATAGGATCTAATTATACTAAAGAGCTTCTACTCAACAAAAGACACTATCATCAGAGTGAACAGGCAACCTACAGAATAGGAGAAATATTTTGCAATCTATCCATCTGACAAAGGCTAATATCCAGAATCTACAAAGAACTTAAACAAATTTACAAGAAAAAACAATCAACCCCATCAAAAAGTAGGCAGAGGATATGAACAGACACTTTTCAAAAGAAGACATTTATGCAGCCAATAAGCATATGAAAAAAACCTCATCATCACTTGTCATTAGAGAAATGCAAATCAAAACCACATTGAATTACCATCTCATGGCAGTTACAATGGTGATCATTAAAAAGTCAGGAAACAACAATTGCTGGAGAGGATAAGGATGTGGAGAAATAGGTACACTTTTACACTGTTGTTGGGAGTAGAAATTAGTTCACCCACTGTGGAAGACATACACTTAGCAAATGACTCAGCAATTAAGCTCCTAGACAAAGAGTATCTATGGATGTTAAATAAGCATATGAGAATATGTTCCTCATCACTGGTCATCAGAAATGTAAATTAAGACTATGATTATGGGAAACAATTGTGAATTTCCTAAAAAAAAAAATTTAAAAAAATACACCTAGCAAATGACTCAGCAATTAAGCTCTGACACATTTATCTCAGATAAATAAAAACATACGCACGTAAAAGACTGAATACAATTGTTCATAGCAAATTCATTTGCTTTAGTCAAAACAAGTGTGGCAATTCCTCAAAGATCTAGAATGAGAAATACCATTTGACCTTGAAATGCCATTAATAGGTATATACCTGAAAGATTATAAATCATTCTACTATAAAGACACATGGACATATATGTTTATTGCAGCACTGTTCACAATAACAAAGACTTGGAATGAACCCAAATGCCCATCAAAGATAGACTGGATAAAGAAAGTGTGGCTCATATACACTATAGAATACTATGCAGCCATAAAAAGGATGAGTTTATGTCCTTTGCTGGGACATGGATGAAGCTGAAAACCATCATTCTTAGCAAACTAACACAAGAACAGAAAACTAAACACTGCATGTTCTCACTCATATGTGGGAGTTGAACAATCAAAACAAATGGTCACAAGGAGGGGAACATCACACACTGGGGCTTATTGAGGGGTAGGGGCTGGAGGAGGGGTAGCATTAGGAGAAATACCTAATGTAGATGACTGGGTGATGGGTGCAGCAAACCACCATGGCACAAGTATACCTATGTAACAAACCTGCACATTCTGCACGTATACCCCAGAACTTAAAGTATAATTTTAAAAATCCAATTAGAGAATGAATGAAACTCATGAGGGGACACATTACCAAAGAGTATCTATGGATGTCAAATAAGCATATGAGAAGATGTTCCTCATCACTGATCATCAGAATTGTAAATTAAGACTATGATTATGGGAAACAATTGTCAATTTCCTAAAAGCAATAAACATATGCTTAGCAAATGACTCAGTAATTAAGCTCTTAGACATTTATCTCAGATAATAAAAATATATGCACATGAAAGACTGAATACAATTGTTCATAGCAGATTTGTTATAGTTAAAACAAGAATCAACCAAAATGTTCACAACTGGTAGATGGTTATACAAACTGGTGCAGACATACCACGGAATACAATTTTAGCAACTAAAAGGGAAGGGATTATTAATATACTAACTTGGATGTGTCTCAAGGCTATCATGCTGAGTGAAAAAAATCCAATCTACAAAGGTCACTGACTATAAGATTCTATTTCTGTGATGTTCAAGAAATGAAAAACATTATAGAGATAGACAGCAAATTAGTGGTTGTCAGTAATTAGTAGTATTTTGGAGGAGGGGTTGGAGATGAGTGGAACTATTAAGAGATAGTCTACTAAAAATACAAAAATTAGCTGGGCGTGGTGTCAAGGACCTGTAATCCCAGCTATTTGGAAGGCTGAGACAGGAGAATCACTTAAACCCTGGAGGCAGAGGTTGCAGTGAGCTGAAATTGCGCCACTGCACTCCAGCCTGGGTGACAAGAATAAAAATTCATCTCAAAAACAAACAAACAAATAAACAAAAAAAGAGGTAGTATGTGATAGAACAGTTTCATTTTTCAATCATGGTGGTGGTTACATGAATCTCCACATGTGCTAAATTGGCATGGAACTACATAGACACAAACCAATGTAAATTATCTGGTTCAAATGGTGTATTACATTATAGTTATGTAACACATAACCTTGGGGGGAAATGGGTGAAGCGAACACAGTATCACTTTCTACTATTTTTCCAACTTCCTATAAACCTATACTTGTTTCAAAATAAAAAAGTGAGAAGCATGAAGCGGAAAAAACAATACACTTTGCCCAGATATAAGTGAACATAACTTTGGCAGTCATCAATTTAAGTCAAATGTCCGAGACTTACACTTCCACCACCTGAAGAATGCTAGGCCTTCCCAAGGTGTTAGCAAGTTCTCAAACTTCTCATTTTTCATGCTTCTCTGTGTTTTCATGTTCTTGTGTATTTCGGTATTGATTGTTTGTCCTGCAACACCCTGGAAGCAAACCTTAGTCACAACAAACATACAGACACGTACACGCATATGAGGGCAGAAGAAGGAAGAGATAAGGAGAAGAATCATACTAAGTACCTGCAGAATTTATTTGGAATTCACTTAAGATTTGGGAGGTAGAGGAGGAGCGTACAATGTTTAGAGCTTATGCTTTTTTCATCTTGCTTGCTCCATTTCCTTGTTGGTTCCCCTGAACCTCTCCTTCTTACATTTTCTCAAAGATTCTGAATTATTTCCTTCTGTTTTGCTACATTGATTTGTATCCTCCAAAGTCCAGCCAGATAACTGATGCACAAAATGATTAAGTAAATTTTCCAATGTTACACAACGAGCAAGGAGCAGACCAGCATTTGAACCAACATTTCTGTCACTCTCAAATCAAAGCTTTCGACTCCATTCTATGCAGCTTCCTATATATACTCATATGCCTAGGAGATAGAGAAAATGCAATAGTCACATGTGCATTCTTGAAAGAAGAATTAGAAGTCTTCTTATTTATTTCCCACAGCATCCACACAGTTCCAGGTACTCACATGTGGTTGATGAATACAGAGTTATGTCTAATTAAATTAAAAAGACATGAATAAGTTGAAAGTTATATTATACTTTTTTATTTGTTTATGTCTATAGAATATACATAAAGCTTAGCATATAGACTATTTATATTCTCATTCTAATATGCTACTCCATTTTTTCTCTGGAATACTTGATGTAGTTGGCTTCCCTTTTTAATTGCTTCCAATCCATACTCCCTCTAACCTTCTTAAATAGCCTATGACCTATTAGTCCAATATTGAAGTCACTTAATATGCTAGTAATTGCCATTTTGTGAAAAAAAAAAAATACATCCAATTGAACCCATTTATGCTTTGTATTTGTTTCAGATATTCTGAGTATTGTTGTACTAACACATACCTTTTATTTTTCCTTTTTGTTTGGCAATTTATATAATTTAGGCCTTGAAACACCTTCTGGGCTTTTTATGCTTTGTATGAGATTGGGGAGGAAGAATTAGCATGTGTGCTATACGGAAAAAATTTTATTTCTTTGTTTTCTCTCTCCCTTTTTTTTAAAAAAAATTACTACTACATCAAATTCATACTATATATTCCCGTACTATAAAAAATGCCTGCTTTCCAAACTATTTCACATGCTGGTATTATATGGTGCATCAAAGGGCATTTCCCTTTATTGCATCATTTTGATAATCACTTCTGCCTCAATTCATAAAGGGGTTCTTTTGTATAATGGATGTTGGAATGTGTTGATAACTTTAACAGACAGTTGTTAAATTGAGCATACATTTAGACAGCAATTTGCACTGGCTATAAATACAATACCAAGTGTGCTACCAGAAGAATCTGACATATTTCAGTAAGGGTGAACACTTGTAATTCATCAGATATTAAATGACAAGATTGGTTTAACACATTCTATATATCTCATCTTGGTTGACATGAGACTATTTTACTTCTCCTGGAGTGCAAATCAAAATGACATCTATTACTGTGCTCACATTTCAGATAATCAAGGCCTACAATAATGGAACAAATATTGTTAAATGTGCATTATTGCAGCATTCACTTTCATCTTCATCACCATCCTTAAATTAGTTGAAAGCATGAGCGGGGAGCATGACATTCCACTAAGTGCTTCCTGCCTTTTAGGAAACTATGCCAGTGTCTCCAATACCAGAGAAGGGACAGCAATTATTCTGAGTTAACAACTCCCTCAGTCAACAGCCATCTAATATGATTTGACAAATATGCTATGAAAATTCTTAGGCACTGAATAGTGGTTTGATTTTTATTTATGTTTCCTTTCTCATAAAAGAGTAACACCCCAAGATACAAATAGCAAAAATAAAGATCAGAGAGCTAAGAGCCATGGCATGGCAAATTTGCACTCCATTGCTCACTTGACGGTGGGCAGGCTGGAGTATTAATACTAACTCTAACACCACCCCAGTTTTTAAGGAAATCACTGATACTTCTCCCTATTAGAAATTGTTTTGTCTTCAATATTTGCTGCCTTCTTGCTAAATATTGCTTTTCTCCTTTCTCCACTCAGTAAAAATCTATTCATTCTTTAAGTACTGATCAACTGGGAAACAATAACTAACTTGAAAGCACAAATGTATTTTACTTATTCTTATACTCCCAGTTCTTAAGAGGCTAGTATATATACAACATGGTTGTGACAAATGCTTACTGAATGAATAATCAAAATCAGGCAAGCATGGACTTGAATTCTCACTCCAACTTGACTGCCTGTGAAAGACTTAATATTTCTGAGCCTTATTTTCCTAATCTGTAATATCAAGGAAATAATATTCATCTCAAGGCCCTATAATTTTATAAGATGTGCCATAATGTGCTTAGCACAGCTTGAAAACCTGACTCACTTTCCTTCCCCACGGTGCCTCCTTCTTCATTTTCTTTCTCGTGTATATTCTGTTGCTATTGGAATTTCTCTTGAGTTGTCTTTCTTTCTTTTTCAAATTCTGAGAATCAGAGTTAGATCTTCTTCACACTCAAAAAGAAAAAAGATCCTTTCGATATGTAGTATATAGTGTTCATCAACTCTGGGCTTATTGATTGGTAACTCTCACTATTAGAGGTGGATTTCAAGTGATAAAAAATCCTGCAAAACACAATTTATCAGAAACTCTGATTGCAGAGCACAAACCTGTAACAGTCACATGCTTTGATTCTATAAGTAATAATTTGCATATTTTATGCATCACAACACTTTTAAAAAAAAAGGAAACATTGATTCAAAAACCACTCTAAAGGGAACCTGAGTTATCTGTCAATTTTCCTTATGATAATTTTCCAAAAATATTATCATAAAACAAAGGAACAAGAGTCTACAGCAAAGAAATGAAGGAGAAAAAAGGATAGTTGGCAATCTGTTAGGGAGTTACTTTTAAAAGGAATATATATTTTCAAGATTTTGTTATATTTGCGGTGTTTGTTTTTAAAACATTCCAATTTGTTGTATGCTTTCTCTTTCAAAATAAGTACTCATGTTCATACTTAATTCCTTTTAAAGCAGGTTAAATTGTACAGGTCTTGGCACTTGCCTACAAAACTAGATCCAACCTCACTTAAAACTTTGCTTATAATTAGCTGCCTTCCTATTTGGATAGAAGGTATACATGTACAAGAATCATGCATTTCCTGTGCACTTCTCCATTTCAATGCCTACACACTAGTCCAAACTTTGGACTTCCAGAGAGATAATATTTTCCATCTTTTGATATGACTATGAGACATCTCATTTTATTATAGTTCATGGTGACTGGCTCCCTCAAGCTTTACTTCACATGAAATGTCAACACTGAACATAAATACATCTAAAGTACATCTGGTCTGCTGGGATAGTACTCATGTCAGCTTTTTGGAAATTGTGAGTTGGGATGAGGTTGCTGCAGATATACAAGCATCTGCCAGTTGAGTGTGTGTGGTATAGCTGGAAAGCTCCCATGCACACAGAGGCATAACTTCAAATATGTTTCTTTGACTGTGGATTCCTGGGAAACAAGATGAGCAGACAGACAACACTGCCTAGAGTAATTAGGAACAGAGTGACTGGCTCTACATCCTCAGGAAATTGCTGTAAAAAGGGAAGGCACATCCCCCAATTTATTTTTTTCCACTGAACTTCCCTGTCTATTGAGAGGCAACAGCTGGCAGCATAACTGGCTGGGCTACTTCAGTTTGCACTAATATCATTAAAGAGTAAAATATTAAAATACTCCTGTTAAATGAAGTTAAACAGAACTTATCCCTGAAAAGCCATCATTAATCTTCATAATGACCTTCCAAATAAGATAGAAAAAAATGAACACATTTTATAGATAGGAAAATCTGGATAACCAGGGTTTTGCTCAAGGTCAGAAGTCTAAAAAAATACAAACTATATTTTTCATAAATTAAGGTTTGCCATGATTGCCTCAATCCTATCTCTGCCTGCTATAAGAAAGTGCTTTCTCTGCCAAACGGCATTTCTAGCAGAAATAAATACTTTAAAAATCCATTCCCTTTGAAACTTGCATTCAAGTAGAGTCAATCTTATTTTTAGAACATTTATGCATTCTTACTTTAAAAAATCATTTAAAGGTCTCCTTATAAAGCTCATATTTCTTCTTTACTGCCAAAAGATCACAAATGCCTACAGGGCAGAAAATTTCCTGTTGAACAAGGGAGATTAGATGATACTTTCAAGAAAAGATTAATTTGTCTACTGAAATACGGTCGGCATTGCTTAAGCTGATGATTTTCTTAGCAACCACTGCAATGAAAGCAATATGATTTAATGTGTCCAGTTTAATGAGTAAACATTTTGGTACTACCAAAAGGCATTAGATTCCATTTTAAACAATCATTTAAAATCAATATGAAGCAAGTGATAATCAATAGAAAATTGTAACAGAAATGGAGAATATGAAGCATGGAAAGAATGCAGCTACATTTTTAAAACTAAAATTCTCAAATAAAATAATCAGATCTTCTTCAAATTGCTGAAAGGGCATAACTTACACTTCTAATTACAAAGATTTCATAGACCATACCGCATAAACAAAGAAGCATTTTTCCTTACTTAAGAGGGCGTTCAAACCACAAATAGTTCTGTAGTATACTCCGAATATAGATAAGCTTGAAACTGTTTTATTTAGTCTTCATACACTCATATCAACATAGAAAATGGTTGCATGTTTAAACATTTTAGATCCATTCCTGTTTTAGCAAATTCTAGCTAAATCATGATTATGATTACATAGATTTATAAAACCTCAAATATCTCCAGTTATCACTTGGGATTTTTCGTCTTCCCAGTGTATGTGTGTCTGTATGAGTGAGTGTGTGTCTGTGTGTGTGTGTGTGTGTGTGTGTGCATACTTAGGACTCATAATCACATATGGTCTGAAATGCCTTTCTTGCTTTTTGGACTCTCAATTTTATACATCATTCAAGTTATTAAAATACCACCATGTTCATGAAACTGTCCCACTCGGTGATTACTGCCCCTACCACCATTTCCAATAGAACTGATTTTCCTTCAAAAATAGATTTTGGTTGGAAGTCCCCATTGCAATCTTTCCAACTTTCTGCTGAAAAGCTCACAGATAACCTGAACATTTGAATGCATACGAACAAAAACAATTAAAAAATATCCAAAAGTAATTTTCACCAACAATTTACCTTCAGAGTCTGAGTAGTATTTTCATAAAATTTTAAGACTTATGGCTCCAGATTAAAAAAAAAATCTACCACCGACCGGCTTATGATAAGTCTTTATAAACCAGAGTTATTCTGTTCACTGGGAAGAAAGTAAAAATAAACTCCATTCATTCAATGGCTTTTTGCTCACTTATTCATGAAGGCATGGTCTATAGTATAACAAATCAGAGATAGTCAGCAGAATTCTGGGTGAAGACAGAATGTAGGCTACTTCAGTGGTTCAGTTCCTAAAGAAAAGCATAAAATGCAGAACAGAATGACTTTTCTCCCTTAATAGGAGCATAAGCAGAAGATCATTTATTCAGGAGCATGGAATTTTGGAAATCAGTGGCACAAAAAGGATGGAGCCAGAGCGATGGCTGAACATCAGAGAAAGGAAGTGCAGACTTGAAGGTGAAGCTTCTACCTGGACCACAGTGAGGGAGGGAAAGAGGCAGGATGTGAAGAACTGGTTTTCACAAAGAATGGCTTTGTCACCATTCCCTAAACAAGAGAGAGAATCATGTACGAGCCAGGAAATTAAAAACCTATGACAACATCATCAGTGAGAGGCAAGAATCCATGAAAATAGCATAAATCTCCCATCCAAGTACTAACCAGGCCCGACCCTGCTTTGCTTCTGAAATCAGACAAGATTAGAGCGTTCAGGGTGGTATGGCCATTCAGATGCAAAGTATTTGAAGCAGAAAAAAAACAAACAAACAATGGGAATGACTCCTTCCCTGGATACCTGACTTCCATTTCCCAATATAACTATTTGCAGTTTTGGCAGGTGCAAGCCATATTGACCAAGAAGAAATAGAACTGAAAAACAGGAGAGATGTTAAAAGGGATTTTTACAGAAGGTATGAAAACACAGGCTTGCCTCAACTATATACACTTTGAAATGGAAGCAACTTATTTTTATCAACCAATTGGCAAGAATTCCAAAGAGCAGTGGCATCCAGTGCTGGTGAGGATATGACAAAACAAGCTTGGTGAGAGTGAGAACTGCCCTGTAACTTCTTTTCTATACAGTCCACCAATATTCAATTAAATAAACACAAATCTTCCCCTGTAAAAAATAAAGAAAGAAAAGAAAAGAAAATAGCATAAATCATAGGGCTAACAGATAACAGGATGATATAAAAGGGAAGATGACAGCATAAAATCATGGGACAATACCCAAAGACAACAAGCTAAGATAATCAAGGTGTAAAGTGAGAAGGGTCAAGTTTAAAATATTAAAGTACAAAAATCTCCATATAAAATTTAATGGTGAAAATGGACACTGGAATACTGGATCAGCGAGGGTGGTTTTTTATGTCAGTGGGGGGCAGGGGGAGTGGGATTGTGAGGATGAAGTCATGGAAGAGATGTTGACATATGTTGAGGGGAAAAAAAAAAGAAACCACCCAAGACCAAGATACAGCCCCCCCACAGAGGGAATCAGGACAACTGAGCAGAGGAAAAAGTAATTACGTATTTGAAGAGAAAATTTTAACACATAAAATATGTCCTAATATTGTAGATGAAATAACATCGGAGCATTTGAGGCAAAACATAAAAAGAATAAGACATCCAGACATTTCTTGGGGAGAAATTTTAATTGTGTTAATAAATTAAAAGCTGCTTCATTCAAAAATGCAAAAAGAAAACAGAAAAGTAAGTAAAATGGGAAAAAGTGGGCTGTCTTCAGACTTTCCTGTGTTAAATATCAGAAGATACCAGAGAAACATTCACAAAACTGACCAAAGAAAAGTTTGTGGTTCATAAATGTTTAGACCCTGCAAGTTTTTATTGCTGTACAAATCCAAAAGAAAGAAATTCTTAAAATAATGTGAAGTCTCAGACAAAGAAACCACCCATGTGGCCATGCCAAGGAAAAATAGCTGAAGACATTCTCTAGCTAACATTGGGATGAATCAAAATCAAGGGCTCAAAAACAGGAAATAATATCTTATAAAACAGATGACACAATTTTGTAGGAGATTGTATCTCTATAATCATAAATAGTGTTAACTAAGTAAAAGTAGATATCAAAAATCATTAATGGAAGCAGACACAACGTTAAAGTTATTATCGAGAGCAACAATTCATATTCAAATTCATGTGTTAACATAAGTGAATAATACAAGGCAGAAAACTGGGCAAAGTTTGCTACATTCTGTTTAATACAGATGACAGAGTAGAAAAGTTTTTTGGGTTTTATTTTTTTTCTATGTACTTTAATAATCACCAAAAGTATAAAATAGAATGTACAAAACAGACCAGGCACAGTGGCTTATGCCTGTAATCCCAACACTTTGAGAGGCCAAGACAGGCAGATCACCTGAGGTCAGGAGTTCGAAACCAGCCTGGCCAACATGGTGAAACCCCATTTCTACTAAAAATACAAACATAAGTCAGATCTAGTTGTGCACATCTGTAATCCCAGCTACTTGGAAGGCTGAGGCACAAGAATCCATTGAGCCTGGGAGGCAGAGGTTGCAACGAGCCAAGATCATATCACTGCACTGAAGCCAAGGTGACAGAGCGAGACTCTGTCTCAAAATAAATAAATAAATAAAAAGTAGAAATTAAAATAAAATAAATGCAAATTAACATGATCCATGGAGTTGAAGAAGGAAAATAAAGAATATGTTTTTGTATTTATTTTAAAACAAAATTTAATACATGAAGCCAACCAAATCAATCTAATAATAAAGAAAATTATCTATTAAAACACAAAGATTCTAAGATTAAGGTAAAATATAACAAACAAACAAATGTCACTTCCAAGACAGTATGGGTAGCATTTACTCACTGCCACACCTGCTGCAAGTACTTTGCAGTTATTGATTCATTTAGTCTTTGCAGAAACCTCCCAGGCAGTACTACTTTTGTCCTCATCTTACAGATGAGGAAACTAAGATGTAAAGAAAAGAGCAATCTGAAATACATTGAAACTTCATAGGAACATTAAAAATAAAAAAGATCAAATATTCACCAAAGTCAAACAGAAGCATATAACAGGGATTGTAATGCTGAATGTCGACAGCTCCAAGCATTGTGTACAAGGAGCATCATATAATTTTGTTAGAAGGCACAAGCAAAAATTAAGGTGAACAACCATCAACTTTTTTATTCTAGACATCATAAAGTTGTCAAAAATAACCGGAAAAATTGGGAATCACTATCATTGGAAGATACTTTAATACACCTTCCTCAACCTTTGACAAATCAAATATCAAGAATAAATATCGGAGACATTTTAGCGATTATAAAGTGAACTATTTCAACATGCTGAGCCCCAATTTTCTTTTTCAAATATCATATTAGAATATTTTCACAAGAGGGGACATATTTCATATGCTCCTAAGATACTGTTTTTTTTATTTTATATACATTAATATGTATACACAGAAAAATACCTAAGATGACATCAATTAAATGCTGTATTAGTTTAATTTTCTTGTAGGGGTTGGGTAGATTGTAATGGTCTTCATTGCATTTTTGAATTTTTTAGATTTTTAATATGTTCACAAAAAACTTCTATAGTTAGCAAGTTTGTCCATCTAATATCCATGCATCCAAAACGTGCTTACTGAGCCCTTAATTAAGTGTCTTGGTTGGTGTTAGTAAGTGATGACTGACCAGGAGAGAAAATATTAATAAGAAAAGGGAAAAAAACACTTTCCTTTATAGTCAGTAAAGAATTCATAAACTTGACACTTAAGAACACAGCTGCACAAACCAGGAAGTTGAGTGGGTTCAGCTTTACATGAAGGGCAAAGAGTTCTAGCCTCTATTTCCAAGAAAGGTACCTCACTTCCATCTCCACTGCATAACTAGGGTGAGAATTCTACCAAGTGCTTTGAGGTGCTCCATTGCATTACCAAGGAATTTTTTCATGCCCTCTTGGCCTTTCCCAGCTGCTCTGTAGACCCTCTGTCTATGTCCCTATCTGAACACCAGGTGAAAGTACCTGTCTATATCCCACAATTCCCTGAATGCTTACAAAAGGAATTTGGAGAACAGGGTCTGAGGTCTGTATTTCTCTGAAAGGCCCAGACTGTAAACCTTTGTAAAATCTGTCCCAAAAACTAGATGCTAGCCATGTGGCAGTAAAAAAATGCACAGACCCCTGCCCTCCTGGAATTCATATTTTAAAGGAGAGACAGACATTGTATAAGTCATTACCAGTATGATGAATGGAACAAAGGATAGGGGATGGATGCCATGAAAATCTATTTTTCTTTTCTCTACTGTACCTTTTTGAATTGCCGATTATCCCAGTGTGGACCTTTTTACCTTCTGTTTTGTTCTGTGCTTCTCCGTGAGCACATCTGTTTTTTCAAGTAGTCAGTTTCTTGCAGGCACCTGCAAAATGCCCTCAAATTAAATACTCGGTAATGTCTTGCTAAAATGAATAAAGAGAAAGCATTAAGTCTCTCAATAGGCTTTTCTATATCAATATTTTCTATTTAGACACAACTTTCAAGACACTAGGAGGCATGTTTATTTCATTATCTTAAATCTTGCACCAGACAATTATTTAGTTTTCTTTTGTTTATTACTTAACTTTGAGAAATGATGAAATGAGAGTGTTTACACTTAGAAAGTGTAAAGTTAACCTTGTACTTACCTACAGAAATAAGTGCTAGGTGTTAGTGACACGTTCCCAGTGTACCAAAAATACTGAAGTGTTTACTTCTTTTGTTGCAGCAAATATGGGAGAGAAGGTTCCTGATTCTGAAAGGGGAGGGGATAGCTGCACTGTGAGAAGACCACACCCTTGTCAGTGCTTTAGAATATACAGTTGGTCCTTGAACAACATGGGTTTGAACTGTACAGGTCCTCTTCTATATACATATTTTTAAAATAAACATTAACAAGAAGTGTTTCTTCTCCTGTCTCCCTTCCACTTTCTCCACCTCTTTTGTCTCTGCCTGTCCTGGAACACAGCAAAACTAGCCCCTCCTCTTCCTACTCCTCCTCAGGCTACCCCAGACTCAAGACCTTCATGATGATCTATGATATAATTAGGCTTTTTCCCCACCTAAATCTCATCTTGAATTATAAGTCCCATAATCCCCACGTGTTAAGTGAGAGACCAGATGGAGGTAATTGAATTATGGGAGTGGTTTTCCCCACGCTATTCTTATTGATAGTGGGTGAGTTCTCTGAGATCTGATGGTTTTATAAGGGTCTCTTCCTGCTTCACTAGGCACTACTCCTTCCTGCTTCCTTTTGAAGAAGGTGCCTTGCTTCCTCTTCACCTTCTGCTATGATTTTAAGTTTCCTGAGGCCTCCCAGCCAAGCAAAACTGTGAGTCAATTAAACCTCTGTCCTTATAAATTACTCAGTCTTGGGCAATTATTTGTAGCAGTATGAAAACAGACTAATGCAGTCTATTTCCACTTAATGAATGGTAAATACATTTTCTCTTCTTTATGATTTTATTTTTCATTCTTTTTTTTTTTTTTCGAAGAAAGAGTCTCACTTTGATATAGTTTGGCTGTGTCCCAACCCAAATCTCATCTTGAATTGTAGCTTCCAAAATTCCCTTATGTTGTTCGAGGGACCCAGTGGGAGATAACTGAATCATGGAGGCAGTTTCCCCCCTAGTGTTCTTGTGGTAGTGAATAAGTCTCATGATATCAGATGGTTTTATAAAGGAGAATTTCCCTGCACAAGCTCTCCTCTATTTCCTGCTGCCATGTGAGACATGCCTTTGACTTTCCACCATGATTGTGAGGCCTCCCCAGCCATGTGGAACCGTAAGTTTGTTAAACCCTTTACTTTGGTAAATTGCCCAGTCTTGGGTGTGTCTTTATCAGCATCATGAAAACCGACTAATACACACTCTCTGTCATCCAGGCTGAAGTATAATGCTGTGACCATAGTTCACTGTAAACTAAAACTCCTGGTTCAAGCGATCCTCCTACCTCAGCCTCTTAAGGACCTGGGACTGCAGGTGTGCTCCACCATACCTGGCCAATCTTTTTTTTAACTTTTTTGTAGAGACAGAGTTGCTCTATGTTGCTCAAACTGGTTTTGACTCCTGGCCTTATGTGATCCTCCTGCTTGGGAAGTGCTGGAATTACAGACATGAGCCACTGCATTTGGCCTTCCTTATGATCTGATTAAAAACATTTTCTTTTCTTTAGCTTACTTTTTCCTAAGAATGAAGTATATAATACATGTAACATAAAATATGTGTTAGTTGACTGTTGATGTTACCAATAAGGCTTCTAGTTAACAGTATGCTACTGATAGTTATGAGTTTGGGGGAAGCCAAAACTTACACACGTATTCTTGACTAGGGTCATTTCTTATATCCTCTGACATTTTCAGAGATCAACTGTATTCTATTGTGGGAGGTATGGCATTGAGACCCAGTGAACCTATCAATTCTTTCCCCATTCAACAATTTAGGTGGGCTCACTCCCATCAGCTGTATCATGGATAAGAGGAAGTTCAGTCACCTGATCCACACACCTGGATTCTGAAAATGTGGTAACTTTGGACCAATAGTGGGGACTTAGGATTACTGTGGAGATTTTGCTAGTACTTACTTTTTTTACTAGGAGTAAGTACCTGGGCATTAATTGATTTATGTCAAACACTGTGAATTTGGGATAATTGGATTCAGTTGCTCTCATTGAAGAATTAGTTGGGTCTTCCTCTATCCTCAGTGCCTAGCATAAGGATCATTAACACTGAAATATCCTGTGAAGACAAGGCCAGAGGCTTCAACCAATAAAATTATAAGACTTTGATGCCAAGACCTGAGTGTTATAACAAGTGGGAAACAGAAACTTCTTCTGAATTTTGTGTGGCATGTCACTGTCATCAGTCTTTGCCAAAAGGTCCTCTATTGCCTGCTCTGGTTTTCTACCTCTGTCCTCTGAGGCAGGGACCACTCTCCCTTCTCTAACTCATTTTTCCAACTAACCTAAGAGAGACGTGGTGTAGTATTGCATCCTTAACCGCCTCATATTTATGGAAGGGCTTCAAAAGTAATACTTGGTGATGATTATAGTTAAGGTTGAGTTTCAATTCTGGCAGGCCTAAAATTGAGAATCAGATAGAGTTACATTAAAATATATTTTTAAGCCTAAAAAGTAACATATCATCCTTCTCTCAGATGAGAGAATCAGATAGTTAATAACTAGTGCCTAGGCTCAGAATGTTTTCAAGATTGAAATAAAATCTGGTTCTCGTATGTGAGATATTCCCACACTGCTGAAGTTACTAGAGACTATGCAAACATCAGTACTATGAAATTTCTCAAGATGCATTTCCATGTGTACAGTTATAAATTCATCTCATAAGTCAACCTCAGCTGTGTTATCACTGTAGGAAGGAGATTGACTGCCCTTTCCCCCTGTGCACACTCATGATGCCTGCTCCCCAAGAGCCTGCCATTTAGTTGAAACTAATAGGCAACATTTATTGAAGAACTACCCAGTGCACATGGCAAGCACCAGAACTGATTTATCTCATTTATCTTCATTTATCATCACACATCATGAGAGAGGTGGTATTTTCACTTTTTAGATGATGAGACTCAGACCCATAGTAAGTAACAAACCTACATTCATACAGCTATAAATCATATTTAGAAAAACATGTTAGAATAGATATAATGGATCAGAGGAGAAAGCTACCACTTCTGGCTGGGATGTCACGAAGGTTTAAGAATGGTGCTCATTTGAGAACTCAAGTTTGAAGCAGTGATTTGTGTAACAAGAGAAGTCGACTACCATCTGGGCAAAGAATTAGATTTCACACTAACTAGTTCTTTCATATTTATTCATTTATAAAACATATATTGATATTGACTATGTGCCACATACTGGTTTTATTGCACTAGAATCAACTTTGTATTAACAGTCAAAATCTGTACCCTTGTATTGCTTGCTTCTCTTGCGAGAAGGGAGAGAGAAAATGTACAAATAAACACACAGTGTCAGTTTGGAATAAGTCCCATAAAGATGAATGCAACAAGCTGAGGGAACAAAGAGTGATGGGGTGCAGGGCTGCACTGTCATCTATAGTTATCAGTGAAGACCTCATTGAGACTTGACAGCTTGCTGGAGAATGGGAGCTACTGGTGTATCTAGGGGAAGAACTTTTCACATGAAGGCAATGGCTAATGTGAGGACTTGAGGTTAAAAGATGAGGTCAGAGAAGGGCCTGGGACCAGGTAACTCAGGCTCTTGTTTAATCAGCACAAAAATGTAGATTAAACCTGTGTGCATGTTAGCAGAGGAATTGAATTTAGATTCTTAAAACGATAACTCTGGCTGCCTCTTTTGTTTTTTTCTTTTTTGAGACAGAGTTTTGCTCTGTTGCCCGGCTGGAGTACAGTGGCCTGATGTCAGCTCACTGCAACCTCCGCCTCCCAGGTTCAAGCAATTCTCCTGCCTCAGCCTCCTGAGTAGCTGGGATTACAGGCACCTGCCACCATACCCAGCTAATGGCTAATTTATTATATTTTTAGTACAGATGGGGTTTCATTTTGACCAGGCTGATCTTGAATTACTGGCCTCAGGTGATCCACCAGCCTTGCCTCCCAAAATGCAGGGGTTACAGGGATTACGACACCCTGCCAGCTGCCTCTTAAGCAATGAGTCCAGTATTACAAGTTTGGACCTAAAAAGATTAGAAAATTTAAGTCCAGGCTGGGCACAGTGGCTTACACCTGTAATCACAGCAACTTAGAAGGCTGAGGTGGGTGGATCACTTGAAGCCAGAAGTTTGACTAGCCTGGCCAACATGGTGAAACCCTGTCTCTACTAAAAAACAAACAAACAAAAAAATTGTACAGGTGTGGTGGCACATGCCTGTAATCCAGGCTACTTGGGAGGCTGAGGCAGGAGAATTGCATAAATTCTACCTGGGAGGTAGAGGCTGCAGTGAGCCAAGATCAGACCATTGCACTTCAGCCTGGGTGACAGAGCCAGACTCTGTCTCAAAAAAAAAACAAAAGAAAGAAAAGAAAAGAAAATAGAAGTCCTACAAGATGCATACAAGCAGGTTCATTGCAGCAAATCATGGATTCCTGATCAGCATCTTATTTTTAAAACAAACAGCTAAGCCTAGGGTAGCTGACATAGAAATCCCATTAGATTCACTGCACAAATGCATGTAAATCCAGGCCAGTGGCAGGAACCTGTAATCCCAGCTACCTGGGAGGAGGGAATCACTTGAGCTCAGAAGTTTAAGACCAGCCTGGGCATAAATTTTTTAAAAAATTTAAAACTCACATAGATCCTATGAATAATCATTTGTTTTGTCTGAGGTTCTGAAGCTGGTTTAGAAACAGAGGAGAAGAGTAAATTCTGTTACCTCAGCAACTGAAGTGATTTGTTATGCATTAGGAAGGCCTCACATAGAACTGTACCGCTATCAATTTCAGTTTGAGATCAGAGGGCAGTAAGTTGAGTCCTGGCTACATGACCAGGAGATTTCTAACTCTACAATGAACTTGTGTCTTTTACAAATATACAAAAACTGTGCCACTTGATGTAATAACTGCTCTCACCACCCCTTTGCAGAGCTCAGCACCTGTATCTACAGGTCAAATTTAAGACTCCTGTTCTGTACCTCCTTCTTCACATTCACACTTTCATTTCAGACATCTTGATTTAGATGTTCAATTTTGTTTTAATAAGCTCTTCCTCTTTTCCCAAAGGCATCTGTATTTTGTTCCAATTTCCCCTTTTCTAGAATGAGCATTGTCATTATCCAAGACTAGACAGTTTGCTATCATCTTCAACTGTTATTTTTTCTTCAGATTTAATATTGAATGCAAAGAAACATTCATTTTGTCCTCTTAAAATGCCTTGCTAATCTCTCTGTCCCCACTTCATTCACGTTTTCATCTGCTTTTAGTTGAAAACCAAGAAAGAGTCCCCTCTCTCTTCTAGCTAAATCCAGTCTTCCTCCAACTCAATTCATTTTAGACACTGCTGCCAGACTTGGTTTAGGAGAAGATTTGAGTTATTTCATCCCCTTACTCAAAACCTATAACAGCTCACTATTTTCTCTAGCAAGTTAAGTCAAAGTTCTACTATCTAGGCTTAAATATTTTCCCAGTCTTGGCACTGCTCAAGCATTCTCAAAGAAATCTAGAATTGGACAGTAGTTAGAACAGTAAAGACACATTTTATTGAGGGACTATTATAATAGGTCATATGATTTGGCTTTGTGCTCCCCCCCACCGCAGGAATTTCATGTCGAATTCCCAGTGTTAGAGGAGGGGCCTGGTGGGAGGTGTTTGGATCATGGGGGCCGATACTCCCTTTGCTGTTCGTAATAGTGAGTGAGTTCTCGTGATTTCTGGTTGTTTAAAAGTGCATAGCACTTCTCCCTTCCCTCTCTTTCTCTTGCTCCCACCATGTTAGACATGCCTGCTTCTCCTTTGCCTTCTGCCATGATTGAAAGTTTCTTGAGGCCTCCCAACCATGTTACCTATAGAGCCTGCAGAATCGCGAGCCAATGAAACCTCTTTTCTTTATAAATTACCCAGTTGCCAGAAGTTTTCTATATCAGTGCAGGAATGGACTAATACAATAGGGTGAAAGAGACTTCAGGATGGAAGTAGGCTCAATTCCAAATACAGTAAGGACAAGTGATTTATAATCAACGCACAGGTTTGGAAAGGGTACAGGAGTCAGTGGATAGAAAATTACTAAGAGGAAAAACCATGGGAGGAGGTTGTAAGAATTCAGATTTTCTGATTAAGCAAAGCTAACAGGATTCTTGCCATCGTGATCAGGTGTCACCCAGGAAATTGTGGGGAATGAGGAATTTGATCAGATATGAAGGGTGTAAAGATTCTCTATAAACTGATCTAGCAGGATTCTTGTTAAAACGGTAGCTATTAGGCTGTTTTGCATTGCTATAAAGGAATACTCCAGGCTGAGTAATTTATAAGGAAAAAAGGTTTACGTGGCTCATGGATCTGCAGGCTACACAAGAAGCATGGCCTCAGCATCTGCTTCCGGTGAGGTCTCAGGAAGCTTTGACTGATTGTGGAAGGCAAGGGGAGAAGATGTGTCACAAGGCAAGAGAGAGAGCAAGAGAGGTAGGGGAGGGTCCCCAGACTCTTCAACAACCAGATCTCATGCAAACTCATTACGGAAAGGAGGGCACCAAGCCCTTCGTGAGGAAGCCACCCCCATTACCCAAGCACCTCCCACTAGACTCCACTTTCAACATTAGGGATCACATTTCAACATGAGGCTTGGAGGGGACACACATCCAAACTCCATCACTGTTCAGTGCTAAGAGGAACATGGCCAAATCAAAAAAAGGTCTCAGAGGAGCCTGACTAAAGTTACGTCAAGTACAGTGTCTTGTCAGTACCTAATAACTGCATGCAATTGGTGGAATTAATCTGGGTTCTTCTCTTCATAGATCCTCCCATATAATACACGCCTAGCCCTGTCTTTCCTAATAAGAAATGCCTCGTGAATTGCCTATTTTGCCTCTTCTCTACCCCAATCACAGTCTTCAGAGCCCAGCCAAAAAAAAAAAAAAAAAAAAAAAGTCCACAACTTCATGGAACTTCTATGAAGTCAACAGTTCCTTACGACTGTTTTACATCTCAGGGTTAATTATTTTTGTTGGTAAGCTCTCTCGAGCCCTGCAGTGCATGCAGAGAGAGATACAAGCCATATGACATGATCCTTTCTGTAGCGATTTCTTGGTGTCCTGCCATATCCATTCTCTCCTTCTTTTATAGTAAAACCCTCAAAGTTTATCTAATTAGATAGGAGAAAAAGAAATGTACAGTTTCCAGCTTATGACATTCAAAAGGGGTGTGCCCTCTATTTTTTTCTACCTCTCCTTTCTGTTGGATAGAATGCAGACCTACTAGTGAAGCCGGTGTGAGCATCTTGGGCCATGAAGTAGAAACCATGTGAAATAAAAGGATTTACTTTCTGGATTATTGTGGAGTTCATCATCTCAGGGGCATGAGGTAATGCTTGTAACAAACTCAGTATGGTAGCTGGCACATAGTAAATCATGAAACTAGTGAATAATGGCAGTGATGTCAATGATGATAAAAGTAAGGCTGTTGATGTTTGTAGTGATGATAACTGAGATGATGATCTTAATGCCTTTGTTAACAATACACACTTGGGAATTTGCTTTTTGATCACTCTGGTTGTGAAAATGAAGCAGCAGTAACCTAGGTTATATTCTATCTTCCCCACTGTTTAGGAGAGAAACACTAAATTCTTGCAGTCTTTGCTAGCTTTTAGCTAAGACCACTGACCTTATATCAAAGTTATGAAGTAAATACTAGTGATATACCCATTTTAATGAATAGAGAAGCAGACATAAATCACTTGCCCAAGGTCACACAATAAGAATTTCACACAGCCGTTATTTCAACAATGATACTTCATCTCCAGGAAACATGTTACTACTTATTTTTCTGTGTTCACAGAAATGGATCTGGCACCCCAATCTTCTAAGAACTAATGCCAGGCTTTCTGATTTCAGCAAGGTTGTTATTAGTCCATTTTCATATTGCTGATAAAGGCATATTAGAGACTGGGTAATTTGTAAAGAAAAAGAGGTTGAATAGACTCACAGTTCCACATGGCTGGGGAGGCCTCCCAATCATGGTGGAAGGTGAAAGGCATATCTCACGTGGTGGCAGGCAAGAGAGAATGAGGACCAAGTGAAAGGGGTTTGCTCTTACAAAACCATCAGACTTCATGAGACGTAGTCACTACCAGGAGAACAGTAAGGGGGAACCCGCCCCCAGATTCAATTATCTCCCACCGGGTCCCTCCCACAACACCAGGGAATTATGGAAGCTACAATTCAAGGCAAGATTTGAGTAGGGACACTGCCAAACTAAATCACAAGGCCAAGCATACAACATAAACTAATGAAGCAGATGTGTGAATAAAAATTTTGCCGAGACAGAATGAAATGTGAGGACTCTTGTAACCTGAAGACCAATACCTCTTGGGAAGCCAATGGACGATACACTTGGCAGGATGCAGGTCCATTTGTCACATTTTAAAGAAACGTAAAAGAATCAGGCCTAAATTCTGGCTCCAGGGTTTACCAACTCTGACCTTGATGTATTACTTAACCTCTGAACCTTAGCTTTCTCATCTCAAGTTCAGAATCATGCCTGCCTCACTAGATTACTGTGGCCATTAAGTGAAATAATGCTTGTAACTCAATTAGCACAGTGTCTTATACATAGCACATGCTTCCACCCATGTTCCTAGTTATATCGTTTGTATTTCTGCTGCAGGTTACCTTCTTTTTTATTATTCATCATTTACTTAATTAGCTTAAAGTTAGGGTCAAATATGGGATTATATTTAAGTAAGTTGCTTCCTAATCAATGCCATTCTTAGCATCCAGATAAAATACAGTTTCATTTTAACAGCATTTTCCATGACTGATGCCAGAAACTTTTTTCCTTTGTGCTCTATTATTTAAACTTAAGGTGCTAATCTCCACTAAAAACTGATTCACTTTAGAGTCAATATTCTAAAGACAAGTTTTAGACATTTTTGTAAACATTTCTTTGGCTAAATTTGAGGGTTTTTTCTGGGAAGAAAGTTTAGATAAGACAGAGGAGGAAGAGTCCATGAAACCACTGGGCATGGAAAAGAGGGTCAGCCGAGGGGGAAGTGGGCATTGAAAGGGTCTAAGCAACACATATCAATCTTCTCACCCTTTCTTTTTTGTCTTAATTGTACTTTAAGTTCTGGGGTATATGTGCAGAACTTGCAGGTTTGTTACATAGGTATACACACGCTGTGGTGGTTTGCTGTATCCATCACCCCGTCATCTACATTAGATATTTCTCCTAGTGCTCTCCCTCCCCTACCCCCCAGCCCCTGACAGTCACCAATGTGTGATGTTCCCCTCCCTGTGTCCATGTATTCTCATTGTTCAATTCCCACTTACGAGTGAGAACATGCGGTCTCCTCACCCTTTCTCAAAGCAGCCCTCTGTTGTCAGTTGTAGTAGTCAGAATCTCATCAGGACACGGAAACCACAGCAGCATAGGAAACGGGGAGGGAATTGTGGCACAGCAATGGAAAACCTGAGAAGTCAAACAGGGTTCTATGTACCTACTGAGACATTGGCAATAGAAGTAGGAAACCCTTACTCTCCTGAGCTAAAAGATGGAGAGAGGTGGCAGTAGCTCCAGGATCCAGGCACAGAGGTTACCTGGAGAAAACTAAAACCAAGTGGGCCTGCCAGACAGCACCTGAGCTGTAGAGTACACAGAGCTGGGACCTCAGAGGACACTTTGGGCAACAGAGAGGGAGGGAAAGAGAAATGCCCAGACTTCTCCCTTTCTTCTCTCGCCAAACTGCCGCCAGGGCCATATGTTGGTCAAACCTAACCAGAAACCTGATGACATAAGAGTCTTACACATCCAGCCTCAGTATCAGAACAGGACTTGCCTTTCGATGGAGTCAAAAGCAAATGAAAAATCAAATATGGATCCGATGGCGAATAAGCTAAGGGGAACTGCACCAGCAAATTAAATACACAGTGCTCCCCAGCTAGCACAGTTCATGATGTTCCCTTAGGTTCTTTCCTAAAATAGGTAACTATCACTTTTTTTTATTATTATACCTCGCTAGTGTGTGCTCCCCAAATAACTCCATTTAAGGAAGAATTGCAATGGCGCACAGTAATGGCCTAAACACTGGTATAAGAGAAACGTGGCTCATTCAAACCTCTGATACATACCAGGGAGATAATGTTTGAATGCTTTTTCTGTATCTTTTGAACTTCAGTTTCTTCTGTTATTAACATGGAATAATGATTCCTGCCTTGGTAGGTTGTACGAGGAGTAAACAAGAAAATACCTGCAAAGCACTCAGCAGAGTTTCAGGCCCAGAATAGGGACCCATAAATGCTTTGTCTGTTTCCTCTTCCTTTAGGAAGCCATTTTACATTCTCGTTCATATGAAAGATTAATTTTCAACTGCTGTCTCCTTTATTTTCAACAGTGAGAAGTTCTTGTTCTGATAGAAAAATCTCAAACACTACCAGGCCCCAGATGCTCTTTCCCATGGTCTCCTGAGCGGACGCCCATCACACATCTTCAAAATGTCTTATTACTGTTCTTTCTCTCATTTATATCCCCAGCCACTTCAAGTGTCTTTTCCACTGCCATTTACATTATCTTATCACCTAGCTGTCTTGCTCCCCCTTAGTGAAACGATTTTCACTGAAAGCACTAAACTTTTTTCCTGGCATTCTCTAATGACAACATCAGTAAAACATGTGGCATGTTACTGGGAAAGAATGGAGGAGCAAGGTGTCAGCACGTGCACACAAATGGATATATTTAAAAAGGAGAGACATGTTTATAAACAAAACAGCCAGCAAAAATACGCTGCCTTCACTCTCTAGATTCATTGACTAAGAAAATCATCCACAGGAAATAGTCTTCTTGTAATATTATGGGATGCGGAACCTCAGGCTCTTCTTATCTGTGTCAGCCTGTCCATTTCCCAGGATTGGATAGTATAGGAGGGCATTTCTGGAGGTACGTAAAAGGCTGACTTTTTCTTTTTACCAGGCTGCCTTTACTTCATACAAAAGATATCCAGTTGAATGTGGAAAACAGACATTTGCAAATGTTTCTTTTATTTTTTATCATTTTTTTACTTCAAGTACTGGGATACATGTGCAGAACGTGCAGGCTTGTCACATAGGTATGTGCCATGGTGATTTGATGCACCCATGCACCTGTCACTTAGGTTTTTAGCCCAGAATGCATTAGGTATTTGTCCTAATGCTTTCTCTCCCTTTGCCCTGCACCCTATGACAGGCCCCGGTGTGTGATGTTCCCCTCCCTGTGTCCATGTGTTCTCACTCTTCAACTCACATTTACGAGTGAGAACATGTAGTGTTTGGTTTTCTGTTCCTGTGTTAGTTTGCTGAGAATGATGGTTTCCAGCTTCATCCATGTCCCTGCCAACAGCAAAGGACATAAACTCATTCTTTTTTATGGCTGCATAGTATTCCACAGTACATATGTGCCACATTTTCTTTATCCAGTCTATCATTGATGGGCATTTGGGCTGGTTCCAAGTCTTTGCTATTGTAAATAGTGCTACAATAAACATACATGAGCATGTGTCTTTATAGTAGAATGATTTATAATCCTTTGGTTACACACTCAGTAATGGGATTGCTGGGTCAAATGGTATTTCTTGTTCTAGATCCTTGAGGAATTGCCGCACTGTCTTCCACAACGGTTGAACTAATTTACACTCCCACCAATAGTGTAAAAGAGTTCCTATTTCTCCACATCTTCTCCAGCATCTGTTGTTTCCTGATGTTTTAATGATCACCATTCTAACTGGCATGAGATGGTATGAGTACATGTGCAGAATGTTCAGGTTTGTTACATGGGTATACATGTGCCATGGTTGTTTGCTGTGCCCATCACCTGTCATCTACATTAGGTATTTCTTCTAATCCCTGTGTCCATGTGTTCTCAGTGTTCAACTCCCACTTATAAGTCAGAATATGCGGTGTTTTGTTTTCTCTTCTTGAGTTAGTTTGCTGAGAATGATGGTTTCCAGCTTCATCCATGTCCCTGAAAAGGACATGAACTCATCCTGTTTTATAGCTGCATAGTGTTCCACAGTGTATATGTGCCACATTTTCTCTATATCTTTATGTTGTACTTTTGCTTTCTGTTTTTTGAACTATCTGTGTTTTTGTGTTTGTTTTGTTTTTCACAGAGGTGTCTTGCATGTTTTTCTTCACTTTGTGATTAAATTTTTGAAATGGCTACTTGAAGAACCCATTCCCAGTCATTTAATTGAGCATAGACAGCCCAAGAAAGACCAAATAAGAAGATGCCTTCAGGGGCTCTAAAGTGCATGGTCTTTGCCTACCAGTTTGACATCACCCCTATCACTTATCCCTAAATATAATACCACAGACACACATATTTCATTATTTGTTTTTCATACAATTCAAACTTTTTTCCAACTTCAGACTTTTGTATGCCTGATTTCTTCTGCTAGGAATACATTTCCCATATAGAATTCTATGCTTCCCCACCTTGCCACAAGTTTTCATGCTACTATCCTTAGAGAAACCTTCCTTATACACACAATCTAAAGTAACTCTTTCACACTACTTACACCCAAGCCAATACTGTGGTCACATCATCTTTAGAGCAACCTTCTTGGGTTTCTTTGTTCAGAGTCAATCATTTTTTGTTTATTTATTTGTTGGTTCAGAGCCAATCTCCACTCACTAGAGTATAAGTTTCTGAAAGCAAAGACAGTGTCCGTATTGTTTCACACTTGGTGCACCTGGTACAAAGTACATACTCATTAAATGAAGAATAAATGAATGATTAAGTCATCACTTGATGCCCTCTGTAACCAGTAAATGTGAGCTCCTGGAGACTGGTTACTGGGTCTTGTTCACTATTTGTCCTCAGTGCTTATCCTGGAACAAATAACAACTGATTATCTACTATGTGTGAGGCACCAGCCTGGGTGAGGGTGATGCACAATTCAGCAATTGAGAAAGAAAACTTGCCTTAGTGCAACTTGTACTGCTTAGGAGGAGGCAGTGAATTAGACAAGTAATTATATCACCCTATGATAAGTACCCCATTATAGAAAGTACAGGGTCTATCAAGATGTTACAATAGAGGATGTTGATAGTCTAGGGATCACTAGGGGCTTGCAGAGGATTGAATAAAGGGAGGATGGGAAAGAGAAAGGGATGAAGGGCAACGGAAAAAAGGACAAAAGAAGACAAACTTTCTGTATGTAATCACTATAAGAATCTTTTTTTTTAATGTGACTTTTTTTTTGGGACAGTGTTTCACTCTTGTCACCCAGGCTGGAGTGCAATGGTGCGATCTCCATTCACTGCAACCTCCACCTCCCAGGTTCAAGTGATTCTCCTGCCTCGTCTTCCCCAGTGGCTGAGATTACAGGTGCTCACCACCATGCTAGCTAATTTTTTTTTGTATTTTTAGTAAAGACAAGGTTTCGCCATGTTGGCCAGGCTGGTCTCGAACTCCTGGCCCCAAGTGATCCTCCTGCCTCGGCCTCCCAAAGTGCTGGGATTACAGGCCTGGCTTTTTTTTTTATTTTTTTTAATAGCTTCTGTATGTAAGTGAACTGGACCTTGGTTACAGCCTGTCTGTAATTGCAGAATTTCTACTATGGAAGCGTGCCCTTAAGACCAGGGTTCATCTGTGCACAAGAACGGGGTCCAGGTTCTCAACAAAAATACTCAAAAATACCAAAAGCAAAGCGCTCTGTCCAGAGTACATCATTTTATTCTCTAATGCCCCTGTGAAATACTCATCATTATCCAGTTCATAGATGAGGAATGTGAGGCTCTTGCTAGTTAAATCCCTTCCCATGGTCTCAGAAGTTTACTCATAGAGCGAGGACCTATAGCAGACTTCTGAGACTACTCTTCATTCCCTATATTTCAGTGGCTTCTTGCCCACAATGCCTCAGTAAATAGTCTGACTGTTATAATCAAGAATTCCCAGACTCTTGGCATTGCCAGGACCTCAGAGAGCATTCTAGTTAGAGAAAAATCTCAAGATAAGCAATTTTGCAAAAATGATATGACCAGGTAGGAGACTGAATTCTTTTTTATACTAGCACATTTTATTGATGTGAGTACAAAAGAGAAATCATCATGACCAGGGCAAGAGTTGCCCCTTGGCAAAGTAGTAAATGTCTATGAGAAATAATTACCAGGAAGGGGAGACCTCTCTGCTCCCAATATATCCTAACTCTCCTCTGCCCTTACCATTAAATTGAACCACTGTTAAGGCTACTGATCCCTCTAAAAATGATTGGGAGACTCCTCTGAGCTCTTACAAATAGTTACCAGCATTTCCTGGAAACTCAGGTGAGCTAGGACCTGCTTATGGCATTTCATATGCCGCTGCTTATTTTATCCTCTCAACAATCCTATGTGGTCAATCCTAGTATCATGTTCATTTCACCGGGAAGGGGACTGATGCCTTCTGAACATTAGTTATTAAAATTTGATAACTAAGTGACAAAGTCTGGGTTCAAACTCAGGTCCTTCTGAATGCAAAACCCACAAGCTGACCCGCTAGAGATGACCATCCAGAGCATCATCTTTGAAGTCAGACTGACATGGATTTAAATGACATCCTGGCTTTTCACTTTGGGCAGGAGACTCAATTTCTCTGAATGTCAGCTCTCTCAATGAAAAACAGACAACTGGGCAAGGTTACTGTGATGACTGAGTACTTGAGAAATGATCCATACACAGAGGACGCCGATTTAATTTCTTTCTCTCTCTCTCTCTCTCTCTCTCTCTCTCTCTGTCTCTGTAAGCACATGCTCGGCAAATCTGGGCTTCAAACACAGATCTTTAAACTTAAAACCTATACATTCTTTCTTTAAATCAAGAAGCTACCCAACATTTATTGATATACAAAGTGAATGGTTTTGGAGTAGGAATGTAAAAATGTGCCCCACATTTTTGTTGCTTCTTCTTCGTCTTGAATTTTGAATAGTTTCTCAATGGGGTTCACTTTGAGGGAACAACTCATATCTACAAATTTGTCTTTTAAAAGGCATTCAGGTTGGCTTGAATCTTAGAGCTGACAGAGACCTTAAAGAAAATGGAAACATTTTATTTTACAGAAGGAAAACCTGAAATCCAGAAAGATAGTGACTTGACTAGATCTCAGTTCTATGTTTTGTAATGTGTAAATTGCGTACAATTTCTTGGTTATTCTCATGTGTATTAAACTTACCATTGTTTCCTTTTCCTTCTTCTGGCATTATTTGTGAAATTCAACAGTGATAAATATGCTTTGGCTTCATTATACCTACACACATTAATGCATCTGAAGGAAATTTTATATTCAGACCCTATTAGTGCACAATGTAAATTGGAAACAGACTCTAAATGTCCAGCTACTAAATTTTTAAAAAACATGATAGGCCCACTGGAAGCAGGCAGCTGCACTGAAATTCTTCCTAGGGCAAAGGAAAAAAATAACTACTAAGATAAAAAATGTACTGATTCCTGGTTTGGTGTTTCTCCATCACCAGATTTATTGACCTGCAAGAAAAGTCAGTGACTGTTTTGCCCCAGTCAATATTCATTTCTAGGGTCAATAAATCTTGCTAATGAATGGAGAATGTGAGTCAATGTGTGCTCATTAGATATGTTCACAAAATGTGCCATGTAAAAATAAAAAATAATAATCAAACATCAATGTTCAAATATTATTTCTGACATTATTTGTAATCTTTTTTTCCTTCATTTTTGTTTTGGAAGTGACTTTAGATGGGAAAAATAAATCACATTGGAAAGTTAAATCTTCTCCCTACATAATGGTTGCTTCTCTTTTCCAATGCCCTTTCCTTTAATGTCCCTTTGCTGTTCCCAGGATGGGGCTGGCATCCCTGTGGAAAGGAGATAATCACCCATTCTGCAAATGGGTTCTGCTGCTCCCAGCTTTATAACCTAATGTCTTCCCTGCTCTTCAATCAGAGTGGAGATGGCAAATGGCCACCAAAAATGAATAGCAATGAGCACATTTGGTAAATATTCCCATGTGAAGGTGTACACACAAATCTTTTGTAAGCATCTATCTGGGAAGTATGTGGAAATCCCAGCAGTAAACAATAATTAAACAATAATTCCGTTTCCTGTGACCCTACGAGTTCAAACACTAATGCAGGCACTATGCTAGACATTTTACATGTGTTCTTTCTAACCTCTTAAAACAATTCAAGGTATCTCCATTTTTCCAATTGGGAAACTACAGCTAAGAAAGCTTAATAACTTTTGGGGAATTCCATGGCATTCCAAAGCCCTGGTTGTCTCCACATTATCCTGCTGCTGCTTTTATCACAAGAGCTCAAGTTGGGAGGGAGTGAAATTCTTAAAAGTGAAGGTGTGCTATCAGCTAAGTAATATTCAGTAAGACCTGTGTCACCATGGAATGTTTACGGATTTGTCTATTTTGAAGAGGTTGTCTTTCAAATGAATTTTTAAATCACTAAAATATTACATTGCTGATTACGAAAAAATAAATTTTAGTAGTTTTTTTTTATCAATTTGTTATTTTACTTTATTCCAAAATGAAAACCTACTTTGTAAACAAACAAGTTTACATTTCCTCCAAATCACTGAATAAAATGCCTGATGACCTTTTGGGATTGGGGGAAGATTAGAGAAAGGGAAAAAGAAACCATTTTTGCTATTACAGTTAGATTAATTCATAGGAAAGAATGCACTTATAAAAACCCACATGCATTTTCAGACCAATCAGGATCATGTGAAATAAATATGGCAGGCATTTTGTGCTAACTTTTCAAAATCATGTTCAAATAAGTGTCACGGGGGATGCTACTTCCTGAGTCCTGCCTTATCCACAATATAAAACAGGTTTTGCTCACATATTTCCAGAGTAACTGACAAAACTAATGAGCTCAGCCACATGAAGTAAGTAAAAAAGAAGCTGTATTGGAGGCACTCTAGATCATCTCAACCAGTCAGTAAATGAGCTCAGCCATCCAAAATCCTGCACGTCCTACTAACTGTTCATCGTCTGTGCACTAATTTTATTTCATGTGGTTCTAATGTAGGAATGGTGGGTGAGAAATATTTCTGTCCAAGGGTGCTCTGTCTTATGTTCTCATTTGTGAATTTAATTATTGCAAAAATGTGTATGAGAGAGGGAGAGAAAAAAGGAGACTGTCATGTGTGAAAGAAAGAAAATTAGGCATCAGATCACCAAATTGTTTTCTTAAGGAAGGAGGATAATGCAAGGATTTGGGAAGATAATATGTATGAATTCATTTACTCCTTTCTCAAAAGACAAATGAGTGCTTCAGATACTCATAGCTGTATCTCAGCTTATTAACATAAGAGTACACTGATGCTAGATTCCAATCCTCCAATTGTCCTGAGAAAGCAAAAGGTAACCAGGCAGGTCACCCTGCCCACATGACCCATTCAGGACTGGGCTCCTAAGGTGGTTATTTCCTTACCAGTTCCTGGGTGGGCTTCTGAGTGTCTCCAAGTAGATCGTGTTGCTGTAATTCAGTCCTTTACTGTTTATGCTTTGGACCAACTCCCAGTTTCAATAATATAGTGAGAAAAAATGCTACAACTTGTAGGCATGAGTGCTTGAATTCCTAACCTGTGGCAACCAGGTTTTGATCCATGTTACTTTAACCTAGATGCTCCTTCATATTCAATTAGCTTCCCTGAATATATTTATACATATATCTAATGAGGGAGGTACATGAAGCTAAATACACACACATGGAAGTTTTTTCATTGATCTAGTATTTACATATGTAGAAATACATACTGATTAGTATCAGAATGCTGTAAAGCACAAACATATGCACATAATTACTAGACTCTCTTTCTTTGATTGCAGGAAAGAGTATCATTCCTTTTGGGCCACTTCCTTACCAGCTGCTACGTTCTTTCCAGTGGCCAGCTCTAAGATTTAATGTCTAACCTTGGACTCTATTATCTAGCCCTTGACCCGTTTCAGAATTTATATTTTAATTTCTCATGATCTTCCTGCTTTATGCTACTGTTCTTCATTTTATTAGAAGCCAGAAATCATCCAGCCTTACAGATGTCTTATATCTCTAAAATCTAGGTGTGAGTTTAAGAGAGAATACTAAAAATTCCTTCCATTTCTCTGGTTAGTTTATTTCCTCGTAGAGCAACAATAAAAAAGAGTTGGCTGAAAATTAGTCTGACCTCACCTGATCCATCTTCTTTTGTATTTGTTTAGTACAAGTTCACCAAGTTTTGGCAATTGTAATACAACAAAGAAGGGGAAAATTCCTCATAGTAGCCACAACCTAAAATGGTTTCTGCTTTCTGACTGATACACTATTTAGTAAACTTAAACTTCTTTTTTCTCAAGATATCACTTTTTATTTAGCAAATGCATGTAGAGAACATATTAAAATAAGCAAGGCCCTAGAATGTGTTATGAATAACATAGCAGCACATATATGAACTGAATGCACACAGGACCCTCTCTTCTTTTCATCCTTATTTTTGTTGTTATTGTTAAATGTACTAGACCAAAACGATGGTACTAATCATAAAGATTTAGCTAAATATGGGTTAATTTAGCAGTTTAGGCTGTTACTAAGCTTTTGAGTTGGATTTTTTTTTTTTTTTTTTTGCCTGAGGAGTTGAAATAGATTAGCCAAAATGAAACTATCGAATACTTTTTGAAGTCTTATAAAATTGATAACATCAACTGTTGACTTGATCAAATAACCTCAATGAACTCAGTCATGTGAAAAAGCAGCATGACCCATGATCAGTGCCCAGGGTTCTGTGCCCTTGTCCACATAAATACTGCAATGCTCTACCCGAAGTGGCCTTCCATGTCCTACCATCTACCTTGTCTTACCCAACCCTTTGTTGTTTCTTATTTTTCACTTCCATGCTGTATTGTTGTCATTCTTCCAACTGAAATTAGTGAAACATTGGTATGGTGATGGAGTAGAAATAATATTAAAGAAAACCCTGGATTCCAATAAAAGATCAAAGAGGGACTTTGGATAAAGCTTTTAATCTCTAAAATCTGACTTTCCCTATTAATAAAAAGAGAATATTCATTTACTGAATAGTATTTCTGAAGAAATAAGTTGTTTTTTTCTATAACCCATCAGAACCATATTCATTGCAAATTAGAGAATGTCATGGTTTAATCATGTTTCCTCAAAATTAATACATTAAAGTCCTAAGCCCAAGGGCCTCAGAATGTAACTGTATGGAGATAGGGTCGTTAAAGAGGTAGTTAAGGTAAAATAAGGTCATATGGGTGGGCCTGCATTCAGCACGTCTGGTGTTCTTATAAGAGATTAGGACACAGATAAACACATAGAGAATATGATGTAAAAAGACAATAAAAAGATGGACACATGCAAGCCAAGGACAGAAGACTTGGAAAATATCAAACCTGCCAATACCCTGATCTTGGATGTTTACATATAATCCAGAACCATGAGAAAATAAATTCATATTGTTTAAGCCATCCAACCTATGTCATTTTATTATGACATCCCTAGGAAACTAATACTGAAGCTACAATCAAAGGTGAAGCAGTTGTTCTCAACATCAGCCCTATTTTTTTCATCTCATTTTGTTCCTCAGACACTTGTAGCTCTCCAAGCCCACCCCCAATATGCAGTGAAAAACACAGATACACATGCAGTCCTAAGAGCAAAATATATGTTTACTCCCTCCATTAACATACATTAAGTGGCCTTAATGTATGGGCCACCACATTAAGAATCATTCTTCTCATGTGGGTGTCACAGAAGGTAAGCTCAAGTTTTAGCCAATTTTTAGTTATATCACTAATCTAATTTTAGAAGTGGCTGTTTAAGGACAAGGTCCAAGATACTGTACCAGTAGTACAAAATCACACATAAGCTGTAATCTATCCATTAGAGAATAACTGAACAGTTCATAAAGGAGATTTTGTTAACTACTGAGAAAAACTCATATATGTGTTGATAGAATTCCAGATGGTTCCAACTGTTTCTTGTTCACACCTGTCTTAGTCAGTTTATGTTGCTCTAAAGGAAAACCTGAGGCTGGGTAGTTTATAAATAAAAAGAGGCTTATTGGGGTCATGGTTCTGCAGTCTGTATGAGAAGCCTGGTGCCAGCATCTGCCTTGGGTGAACGTCTCAGGCTTCTTCCACTCATGGTGGAAGGAGAAGGAGAGCTGTTATGTGCAGAGATTAAATGGGCAGAGAGGAAGCAATAGGGGGAGGTGCCAGCCTTTTTTTTTTTTTTAATAACCAGTTCTCACTAAGAGTGAGAACTCACTGACCTCCAACAGAAGGTATTAATCTGTTCATAAGAGGTCCACCCCCATGACCCAAACGCCTCCCATTTGGCCCCAACTCCAACACTGGTATCAAATTTCAACATGAGATTTGAATGGACCAAACATCCAAACTACAGCAATACCCATCTGAGTTTCTTCTTAACAGCAATTTGCATTATTAATGGAGGTTCAGTAATGTCACATTTTTACACATAAAAATGACAGGACTCTATGGAGTCACCTGCTGGCATCCTTCCCACCCACTAGGTCTATAAAATTCTGTCCTTAACTGAAATGTTAATGTTACATTTCTTTGAAAAGAATGCAAGTGAAAGTATGCTGGAGAGATTAAGGAAATTAACATTTTTGGTAGATTCATAAGGCATTCTTGGGAAACCTTTATTGCTTAAAGTTACATTTTAATTTTTAAAATATTTTATGACATAAGAAACTACAAGCCTGAGGATCGACATTATAAGCCTTGCCATGAGACTATTTTAAAAGAGATATAGGAGCAATTCACCGCAAATAAGGAAAGAAAAGATACTTATAAATGACTTACTCATCCAACTTTTATTTATTTATTTATTTATTTATTTATTTATTTATTTATTTAATTTATGTTTTAGTGTTCCAGGCACAGTTTTAAATTGTGTCAGTTATTTATTTCTGCATCATAGAACACCCTAAAACTTAATGGCTGAAAACAACCACCATTCTCTTGCTCGTGGTTCTTTGGGTCAGTAGGTTGGGCAGAGCTCAGCTGGGGGGTTCTTCTGCTGGTCTTGGTATGCCTCATTCAACTGAAGTCATCATCTGGTTATTCATTTGGAGCCAGATGGTCTACAGTGGTTTCACATATCTGGCAGTTGGTGTTGGCTGTTGGCTAGGACACTTATCTTCAGCATGCTATCACTTCAGATATGCTTAAGTGACAGCAATATTTTAAGAGAGTGAGAAGAGCTTGGGCGTGGTGGCTCACACCTGCAATCCCAGCATCCCAGGAGGCCAAGGTGGGCAGACCACCTGAGGTTGGGAGCCCGAGGCCAGCCTGACCAACATGGAGAAACCCCCATCCAACTTTTATTGAGTAATTGCTAAGTACTTTCATAGTATGGACTGTGGTGTCCATATAGTCACTACTTTGTATTCAAGGGTTCTCCATTCCTGGATTCAACAAAAAAAAAATGATTAAAAAAGATATTTGGGGGAAAAAAAATAAAAAATAACAATATGACAATTAAACAAACATGAATGAAAATAGAGTATAACAACTATTCACTCTATTCTACTCTATTCATAAATGAGCAAGTTAGACCAGTCAGAGAACCCTGAGGATTATGGTAGAATTGATTGCCAGGTTAATAGCATTTGCATTGTAGTAAGTATTTATACATAATTTAGAGATGACTTAAAGTTTACAGAGGATGTGTGTAGGGTATATGCAAATGCTATAACATTTTTATAAGAGACTCAAGCATCCAAGAATTTTGTCTCCTGCTCTCCAAGTACTCTTATTAGACTCATCATGAGGCACTGCCTTAGGATGACCAACTGTCCTGGTTTGCCAGGACTCTGCCAGATTTAGCACAAAAACTTGTCTGTCCTGGGAAACCCTTTGTTTTAAGCAAACCAAGAGAGATGGTCACATTAACACTCACTTTGGAGGTAGGTTAGGTTTTATGGCATTGCTCTCTGGAAAAAAAAAAAAAAGTTTAAAATTCTCCTTTCAGCCTCTTTAATATCAATATGAGAAAAGAATTTAAGACTTGTACAATTGTTTCATATTCACTTTCTTTTTCAAGTTTAAATAGATTGTCAGTTTCACGTTTCACTCTGACAAGTGTTATTTTTGAAGCTTCAGCAAAAACTTTAACATCCTGTTATATTTTTTTTAAAATTGATTTTCCCAGTCAACCAAAATAAACATGACTACTGTAACTGGGTGCTGTGTATTTTCTCTCACATGCAGCATTACCCACAATAGTGGCTCTCAAAGTGTGGTTCCTGGAATAGTAGCATTAGCAGCACCTAGGATCACCTAGAACCCTATTAGGAATTAAATTCTCAACCCCCATCAAAGACCTATTGAATCAAAAACTCTGGGAATGAGGACTGTGTCTTTATTTATTTATTTATTTATTATTTTTCATTATACTTTAAGTTCTGGGGTACATATGCAGATTGTGCAGGATTATTACATAGATATACACATCATGGTAGTTTGTTGCATCCATCCCCCATCATCTACATTAGGTTTTCTCCTAATTTTATACCTCCCCAATCCCCCCACCCCATGCTATCCCTCCCCTAATTTCCCCATCCCCAATAGGCCCTGGTATGTAATGTTCCCCTTCCTGTGACCATGTGTTCTCATTGTTTGACACCCACTATGAGTGAGAATATGCAGTGTTTGGTTTTCTGTTCCTGTGTCAGTTTGTTAAGAATGATGGTTTCTAGCTTCATCCATGTCCCTGCAAAGGACATGAGCTCATCCTTTTTGATGGCTGCATAGTATTCCATGGTGTATATGTGCCACATTTTCCTTGTCCAATGTATCATCAGTGGGCATTTTTGTTGGTTTCAAGTCTTTGCTATTGTAAACAGTGCCACAATGAACATACATGTTCATGTGTCTTTATAATAGAATGATTTATAATCCTTTGGGTATATACCCAGTGATGGGATTTCTGGGTCAAATGGTATTTCTATTTCTAGATCCTTGAGGAATTACTACACTGTATTCCACAATGGTTGAACTAATTTATACTCCAGTAAATTAGTGTAAAAGTGTTCCTATTTCTCCACATCCTCTCTAGCATCTGTTGTCTCCAGATTTTTTAATGATCGCCATTCCAACTGGCAAGAGATGGTATCTCAATGTGGTTTTGATTTGCATTTCTCCAATGACCAGTGATGATGAGCATTTTTTTATGTGTTTGTTGGCTGAATAAATGTCTTATTTTGAAAAGCATCTATTAATACCCTTTGCTCACTTTTTGATGGGGTTGTTTGTCTTTTTTCTTGTAAATCTGTTTTAGTTCTTTGTAAATTCTGGATATTAGCCCTTTGTCAGATGAGTAGATTGCAAAAATTTTTTCCCATTCTGCTGATTGCCAGTTCACTCTAAGGATTGTTTCATTTTCTGTGCAGAAGCTCTTAAATTTAATTAGATCCCATTTGTCTATTTTGGCTTTTGTTGCCATTGCTTTTGGTGATTTAGTCATGAAGTCCTTGCCTATGCCTATGTCCTGAATGGTGTTGCCTAGGTTTTCTTCTACAGTTTTTATGGTGTTAGGTCTTACGTTTAAATCTTTAATCCATCTGGAGTTTATTTTAGTGTTAGGTGTCAGGAAGGGGTCCAGTTTCAGCTTTCTTCATATGGCTAGCCAGTTTTCCCATCATCACTTATTAAACAGGGAATCTTGTCCCCATTGCTTGTTTTTGTCAGATTTGTCAAAGATCAGCTGGTTGTAGAGGTGTGGCATTGCTTCTGAGGCCTCTGTTCTGTTCCATTGGTCCATATTTCTGTTTTGGTACCAGTACCATGCTGTTTTGATTACTGTAGCCTTGTACTATAGTTTGAAGTCAGGTAAAGTGATGCCTCCAGCTTTGCTTTACTTATTTATTTTTTGCTTAGGATTGTCTTTGCTATGTGGGCTCTTTTTGGTTCCACATGAAGTTTAAGATTTTTTTTCCAATTCTGTGAAGAAGGTCAGTGGTAGCTTGATAGGGATAGCACTGAATCTATAAATTACTTGGGGCAGTATGGTCATTTTCATGGTATTGATTCTTCCTAACCATGAGCATGGAATGTTTTTCCATCTGTTTGTGTCCTCTTATCTCTTTGAGCAGTGGTTTTTAGTTCTCCTTGAAGAGGTCCTTCATGATCCTTGTTAGTTGTATTCCTAGGTATTTTATTGTCTTTGTAGCAGTTTTGAATGGGAGTTCATTCATGATTTGGCTCTCTGTTTGTCTGTTATTAGTGTATAGGAATGCCTGTGATTTTTGCACACTGATTTTGTATCCTGAGACATTGCTGAAGTTGCTTATCATCTTGAGGAGATTTTAGGCTGAGACGATGGGGTCTTCTAAATATAAAATCATGTCATCTGGAAATAGAGACAATTTGACTTTTCCTAGTTGAATACCCTTTATTTCTTTTTCATACCTAATTGCTCTGGCCAGAATTTCCAATACTATGTTGAGCAGGAGTGGTGAGAGAGGGCACTCTTGTCTTATGCCAGTTTTCAAATGGAATGTTTCCAGTTTTTGCCCATTCAGTATGATATTGGCTGTGAGTTTGTCATAAGTAGCTTTTATTATTTTGAGATATGTTCCATCAATTCCTAGTTTATTGAGAGTTTTTATCATGAAGGGCTGTGGAATTTTGTCAAAGGCCTTCACTGCATCTATTGAGATATTCATGTGGTTTTTGTCTTTGGTTCTGTTTATGTGATGGATTACTTTTATAGATTTGCCTATGTTGAACCAGACTTGCACCCCAGGGATGAAGCCAACTTGATTGTGACTGATAAACTTGTTGTTGTTTTTTTTTTTGGAAACTGTTGAATTTGGTTTGCCAGCTTAACAAGCTCTTCTGGTGACCTGAGATAAGCTGAAGAATGAAAACCACTGATCTACTGGTCTCCAATTGCTGGTTCCAAACTCTGGTCAAACATTAGAATCACCAGAGCACCTTTTAAAAACAAATTCTGGAGCCTATATATTCAATTTCATTAGTAGCTGTTCAGATTCAGGCACTAGTAACATTTTGAGAGCTCCCCAGTTGAATCAAATAAATAACCAAGATTTTGAATTGTTTGTCTACAATATTGCCTGTTGAATCTCTTTATAGAAGGGTAGAATTGTAAGGACTATGTAATTTTTGGATCATGCACTTCAAGTCACCCTTTATGTGTGTTTAATTATATGAACACAAAGTGTTCCAGTCCACCCAATCTGTTTCTTCACTACTAAATTCCATGGTAATTTCCATTTCTTTATAATCATTTTTTTAACTTTGTGAAATTTTGAATTAAAGAGGATGCCATCAAAATCTGGAATTACAATTAATTTTTACTTGTATGTCGTTTTTGTCTGCCATGGTCAGTGGACCCAAAGATATTTTTCAGTGTGCATCCAGACTTGGAAAGAAAGATATTTACCTTGTCTACTTGATACTTTGACAGTATGCTTTGAGGAATTAAAAGTGGATGATACTTATTTCATTGAACCACAAATCTCATAACAACTTATAGTGTACATGTTACAAATAATATATGGAAGTATGATCAGTTGCAAATATGTACATTAACCTGCAAATGGCTACATTGACCCAGAACCAGTTAGAGCTCTTCAAAACCATTCAGGCTACTAGTTCTGACCAGACATAAGCAGAATAAACAAATTCTTGCTGAAGCGGAATCAGTCATGCTGCCTTTCTAAGTCTCCAAAGAAGGTTTATGAAATCCAAAGATTTCACTGACTTGTTTTCCTTGTCATGGTTTTGCACACTCTGTCCCTTGCATTTCAGAGAAACTTGAGTTTGCATTGCTGAAGCAGTTTATGGCTAGCCTTTCTCTACACTCTGGTTGACTTTGAAAAAAAAAAAAAGCTCAAAAGACTTTAAGGATTTGAGCTGTGATAATTTGGCATTGCGGAAAGAGATAAGTCCCATTTTAGCTAGCGGCAATTTAGATTAAAACAAAATCAGAATAAAAGTACCTAAATTATTAAAACAAATAGGAAACTCAGCTCTATTTTTTTCAGTCTATAACTTTAAATGTGCCTGAGAGATCTGGCTCCCCAAAATAAAAGTAATTTTTGGATCATGCACTTGTGAAAGATATATTTCACAAGACTCTGACTGTTTCAAATTTAAAAATACAAATAAGAGTACAAAAACAACTACTAGAAGGGAGGGGTTACAACTATATCACCTTTATGGCTTGCTAAATTTTGTTTCTTTAAGTGTGTGAAGTTTTAGAAAGATGTCATAATAATCCTTCTATGTGATAAGAATAAGTTGTTGAAAAAACTAATTTTAAATGAGTTCACAAGCTAATATGCATATATAGCATAATATATATGGCAATATATGTATTAACTTTGTGAAAGTTTGAATTAAAGAGAATGCTACCAAAATCTGGAATTACGGGCCAGGCGCAGTGGCTCACGCCTATAATCCCAGCACTTTGGGAGGCCAAGGTGGGCAGATCATGAGGTCAAGAGATCAATACCATGCTGGCCAACATGGTGAAAACCCATCTCTACTAAAATACAAAAATTAGCTAACCTTGGTGGCATGCGCCTGTAGTCCCAGCTACTCGGGAGGCTAAGGCAGAAGAATCGCTTGAACCCAGGAGGCAGAGGTTGCAGTGAGCCAAGATCACACCACTGCATTCCAGCCTGGCACCTGGCAACAGAGCGAGACTATCTCAAAAAAAAAAAAATCTGGAATTACAATTAATTTTTATATTTTATACATAATATAAATATACAATTAATATATATATTATATATATATATAAACAGGTTTGAAAAATGTAATCTGACTTCAACACACTGTCTTGCTCAGTTCTACAAATCTAAACCGAGGCTCTCAAGATAATTCATTGCAGTGTTTATGTACATTGGTCTTTTTCCTGGATCTTGAACAAGTCAGTTGTCTCCTATCATCACTATGCTGGAGTGGAAACTTTATGCAAACTTAAATGCATTCATTATATCAAAAGCAAGTTAATTGTTTTATAACAGTACAGGAAGAACATTTTATCCGTACAACTAAGTAGTATTCCAAAAGGGTAACTCACCACCATGACACCATAAAATGACCCAAAAGATAAAAGCCATTTCCAAATGTTAATATAGAGTTATGTGACTCCACCTATGGCATCCTGAAGGGCAAGGCAGTTAGAGCAGAGAATGTACAATAACTTTCAAGAGTAAATGAAGGTTTGGAGCCTGATCTTCTACCCTATGGGCTGGAACTTAAAGCCCATAAATCTCCTGCAGCACAAAAAAAAAAAAAAAAAAAAAAAAAAAAGGAGGCTTTTTGTTAAGAGGCAAAAGGGAAAAGGGAAAATGGTCTCTCTTCAAATTTCATATATGCTGTGGAGGGGCCCTTTGTAGCTAAAGTTTGAATGGGGGCTTATTAGGCTATTTACATGAAACTCATGGTAGAGCATGATATTTAATAACATCATTTTGACAGATAATTAGAAGATAAATCACTCAAACTACATTGCAACTGTATTCTAAAAATACAATGCAAATACTGTTGACAGCATTTACAATTGCACCTATTCGTTTAATTTTTCAGTTAACAGAGAAGAAAGCAGAAGGCAAATTTATACATCAGCCAATCTAGCCGGCAAATTCTGGCAGGAGTTGAACTTGAGCACATACCAATCTTGCATGAAATAGGACTCTGCTTCTCATTTATAGGGAACATTGAAAAGTTACACAATCTAATATGTGGTTTGGGGTCTTTTTTTGTTAACTGATGGTAAATACTAGCCTTTGGGTTATGTGGGAGATATCAATACATGTTTATGGTATTCAAAGCTTTGCCCAGAAAGTGCTGCAGAGGCCGTCTCTAAAGGTTTCTCATCCCCCTTCAAGTTGTTTAAATGCTTATAAAAATTTGTTTATGTATGCTGAGTCTTTTTTTAAACCATTTGTCTTTAGATAAAAGCAAAATAAAAATACCAGAGAAATGAGCTAAGTAACTTTTATGCCATTCTGAAAGTCCTATCAATTGGAATTTATAATACAATTAGGATAAAAATCAGGAAAATTTTTGAATATTATTTTTAGTTCAATCTTAAAGAGTTTAAATTTATGTTATATGAAACACCTATTTTATGTTATATGAAACACTATTTTCATAGTGGCAAAATCATTTGCTGTTTCATTTTAAATCAAAATTAGCACCATATCTAATCTTTGTTTTCCAACCCATATGTATATGTGTGTGTGTGTGTGCACCAATCAACAAGTTTATTTCTTATAATTGGTTTTGTATGAAGTCAAGTGATAAGGTAAGCAGGGAAAGGGTATATAATTTAATCTGACTGCTGAAAGAAGTCTTGCAGGATTGCTCTATGTTATTAAGTAGGCAAAAAATTCATCAGCAGCAGTTTGCATTGCTATTCTTTAAGCTGTTCTTGGGAAGAATCAAATTAAACAATTATTTCTTACTGATTATTATACTTTCACATTGAGGAGATCTAGAATACCAGCCTCAGTTCTTTAAATTGTATACCTTAAGATGTTTTTCTAAAGACTACTTTTTTCTTGTTTTCTTGATTTTTACATATTAACTGTGAACTATAACCATTTTACATCATGTTTGCCCAAGAAGTGTAATGTTTTAATACAGCATTATACCTCAAAAAATTATAAATATTAAAATGATTATACCTTACTTTTTCTAGTATAAATATTACTGGTGTGATTTCTTTATGATCCTAAATACAGATGATAGGCCAAGATTGGAAATGAAAACTGAGTCTCAGAAAGGTGAAGCAATTTACCCAAGGCAAACAGTGTGTGGCAAAAAAAAAGTTTCTGAAATGGGGTTGAAATGTCTGCTTTTACTTCACATCCTTTGTAGGTTCTAGGATTTGAAAATAAAGGTACCTTGTTGTACCAGTGGTCACATGGGGCTTTGTAGTCACAACATTCTTGAGATACAATTCTCCTGTGGCCTGACATCTCTACAGACACCTCTCCAACCTCTTATACAGTTTCTCCCACAAAATCTCACCTTTGTTCCAAAGTGCTCCCAAAAGATTGAACTGAGCATCCAGGACAGAGCAGGATAAAAGCAGTCACAATGTTACAAAGGCTGAGTTAAATCTGATAACTCATTCCACATAGTTCATAAATGCAAGTATACAGAACAACCAGTGGGTGAAATAAGAGAAAGTAAGAATCCTGTTACTTAGAAAGAGAGGAGTACCAAATTATATGAGTGTCTGTGTGTAGGGGCGAGAGTGTACACATACATTTGAGTCAAAGTCTAGTTAAACATTAAAAGAAAATTTCTGGACTCCAAGGGAGGTGATGATCAAAGGGTACAAACTTTCAGTTATTCAAGATAAATAAGTTCTGGAACTCTATATACACTATAGTGCCTACAATGATCAATATTGCATTGTATACTTTATTTAGCCTATTATCTGTATTTAGGATCATAAAGAAATCACACCAGTTTACTTATACTAGAAAAAGTAAGGTATAATTATTTTAATATTTATAATTTTTTGAGGTATAATATATATTAAAACATTACATTTCTTGGGCAAACAATGTAAAATGGTTATGGTTCACAGCTAATATGTTAAAATCAAGAAAACAAGAAAAAAGTAGTCTTTAGAAAAGCATCTTAAGGTATACAATTTAAAGAACTGAGACTGGTATTCTAGATCTCTTCAGTGTGAAAGTATAAGAATTTGCAGAGAGGGTAGGATTCACATTATGTTACAAAAATAAGAATAAGAATAGAGACAGAAGATGATAAACATGTCCTTGACAAACATGCCCTATGACCTTGATGGTGGTGATAATTTCTCTGGTGTATATTATCCCCAAACTCATCAAGTTGTTGCATTCAATATGCACAACTTTTTATGCGTCAATTATACCTTAATAAAATGATTTTTTTAATGTAATAAATACTTCTGAACTCTTGTGCCAGAATTGGGAATGTTAAAAAAAAACAAAAAGGAGTCTGGTTATACTTTGTTTTTGTTTTTTGTGGCACATACCACTATCACGGTCCCATTCTGCAAAGACTGCTATTTTTTTTAAAGTTTTCCATCAATTTTAAATTGACTGCTATGTTTGGATCATGAAAAAAAAAATTAAGCAATGTTGCTGAGTCACCAAACTGCTTGTTTCATTGCGGCGTCTCTTGGTATTCACACCACAGAACAGGTAGTGAATAAAGCAGCTGGTTACTTTTCACTTAACTGCTAGTGACTTCTAAGAACATTTAATGTATTTTTTCTCACAATATAGTGAACTACATGGAGCAGCAGTCCCCAATCTTTTTGGTACCAGGGGTTGGATTTGTGGAAGACAATTTTTCCACAGACAGGGGATGAAGGGAGCTGGGTGGGAAAAGGTTTTGGGATAAGACTGTTTCACCTCAGATCATCAGGCAATAGACTCTCATAAGGAGTGTGTAGGCTAGATCTCTTGCATCCACAGTTCGAGCTAGGGTTCATGCTCCTATGAGAATCAAATGCCAGCACCGATCAGACAGAAGGTGGAGCTCAGGTGGAAATGCTTGCTCGCCTCCTGCTTTGCAAACATGTACTTGTCCACAGCCTGGGTATTGGGGATCCCTGAAGGGTGGTTGGTTGAAGAGTATTCTAGTAATAATTGCTCCCTGAAATCTTCCAGCACATATTTGATCAGTTACTTCAGATGTTTGCAGTAAGGTAGAGGACTTTTTGGTTGAGATTAACCCTTTCTTAGTTGAGGAATCTCTGTTAAATGACATCAACCTGGAAGTGGCTGTCAGTGGCAGGAGATGGCATGGGAGGACTGAGCCAGTGAGAAACATGGCAGTGGGAGAAGTGGTAGGAAGGAAGGCAAAACTGAGCAAGGTAGGATATCAGTGTATCAGTCAGTTCTTGCATTGCTATAAAGAACTATCTGAAACTGCGTAATTTATAAAGAAAAGAGATTTAATTGGATCACAGTTCCTCAGGCTGTACAGAAAGCATGGATGGAGAGGCCTCAGGAAACTTAAAATCATGGCAAAAGGCAAAGGGGAAGCAAACATGTCCTACACGGCCAGAGCAGGAGGGAGAGAGAGAGAAGGGGGAGGTGCTACACACTTTTAAATAACCAGATCGGGTGGGAACTCACTATCACAAGAGCTGCAAGTGGAAAGTTTACCCCCATGATCCAATCACCTCCCACCAGGCCCTTCCTCCAACATCAAGGATTACTACTGAACATGAGATTTGGATGGGGGCACAAAAGTAAATCCTGTCAATTAGTAGAGTGAAAAGAGACTCCATTTGATTAAACAGCTTCCAAAGTAAATCTTAATATTCTTTATTTACTTGTTTCAGGCTGATAGATTCAGAGACAAATTTTAGAAGGTATCTATGGACACTGAGCACATTATCTTACTGAGGTCAAAAAATGTCTTCTTCAATATACCGAGCAGAAACAGTTCAATATCTCTCTTTCTCTGTGTGTGTGTGTGTATGTGTATGCATGTGTGTATGTATGTGTGTGTGTTAAATATGAACCCCCATTAATCTAAATGTAAACCACTTTGAGAATATATTTTAAAAAATCAATGAATCATTCCCAAGTTTTGTTGAAGCCAACATTGAACTTACCTGTCAATGGGTTTAGTTAGCATTCACCTATTTCCATTTTTAAAAATTATTATGCTGTAAGTTCTGGGATACACGCACAGAATGTGCAGATTTGTTACATAGGTATACATGTGCCTTGGTGATTTGCTGCACCCATCAACCCATCATCTACATTATTCTCCTAATGCTATCCCTCCCCTAACCCCTACAGGTCCCAGGGTGTGGTGTTCAGCTCCCGGTGTCCATAGGCTCTCATTGTTCAACTCCCACATATGAGTGAGAAATTGCACTGTTTGCTTTTCTGTTCTTGTGTTAGTTTGCTAACAATGATAGTTTCCAGCTTCACCCATGTCCCTGCAAAGGACATGAACTCTTCTCTTTTATGGCTGCACACTATTCCATGGTGTACATGTGCTACATTTTCTTTATCCAGGCTATCATCGATGGGCATTTGGGTTGGTTCCAAGTCTTTGTTATTGGGAATAGTGCTACAATAAACATATGTGTGCATGTGTCTTTATAGTAGAATGATTTATAATCCTTTGGGTATATACTCAGTAATGGGATTGCTGAGTAAAATGATATTTCTGGTTCTGGATCCTTGAGGAATTGCCACACTGTCTTCCACAATGGTTGAACTAATTTACACTCCCACCAACATTGTAAAAGCACTTCTATTTCTCCACATCCTCCAGCATCTGTTGTTTCTCGACTTTTAATGATCACCATTCTAACTGGCATGAGATGGTATCTCACTGTGGTTTTGATATGCATTTTTCTAATGACCAGTGATGACAAGCATTTTTTCATACATTTGTTGGCCACGTAAGTGTCTTCTTTTAAGAAGTGTCTGTTCATATGCTTCTCCAATTTTTGATGTTTTTTTTTTTGTTTTTTCTTGTAAATTTGTTTAAGTTCTTTGTAGATTCTGAAAATTAGCCCTTTGTTAGATGAATAGATTGCAAAAATTTTCTTTCATTCAGTAGGTTGCCTGTTCACCCTGATGATAGTTTCTTTTGCTGTGCAGAAGCTCTTTAGTTTAATTAAGTCCCATTTGTCAATTTTGGCTTTTGTTGCCATTGCTTTTGGTGTTTTAATCATGAAGTCTTTGTCCAGGCCTATGCTTTTAATGGTATTGCCTAGGTTTTCTTCTAGGGTTTTTACCATTTTAGGTCTTACATTTAAGTTTTTAATTCATCTTGAGTTAATTTTTGTATAATGTGTAAGGAAAGGGTCCAGTTTCAGTTTTCTGTAATGGCTAGCCAGTTTTTCCAACACCATTTAGGGAATCATTTCCGCATTGCTTGTTTTTGTCAGGATTAGGTTTGTCAATGATCAAATGGTTATATGTGTATGGCATTATTTCTGAGGCCTCTGTTCTGTTCCATTGGTCTATACATCTGTTTTTGTGCCAGTACCATGCTGTTTTGATTACCGTAGCCTTGTAGCATAGTTTGAAGTCAGGTAGCATGATGCCTCCAGCTTTGTTCTTTTTGCTTAGAATTGTCTTGGCTATGCAGGCTCTTTTTGGTTCCATATGAAATTTAAAGTAGTTTATTTCTAATTCCAGAAACTGGTTTATAGAAAAGATTAACAAAATAGATAGAACAGTAGCCAGACTAATAAAGAAGAAAAGAGAGAAGAATCAAATAGTCACAATAAAAAATGGTAATGGTGATAGCACCACTGATCCCACAGAAATACAAACGACCATCAGAGAACATGAGAAACACCTCTACACAAATAAACTAGAAAATCTAGAAGAAATGGATACATTTTGGACACATACACCCTCCCAAGACTGAACCAGGAAGAAATTGAATCCCCCAATAGACCAATGACCAATAACAAGTTCTGAAATTGAGGCAGTAATTAATAGCCTACCAACCAAAAAAGCCTAGGACGGATGGATTCACAGCCAAATTCTACCAGAGGTGCAAAGAGGAGCTGGTACCATTCCTTCTGAAAATGTTTCAAACAATAGAATAAGAGGAGGAGCCTCCTCATTTGATGAGGCCAGCATCATACTGATACCAAAAGCTGGCAGAGATTCAACAAAAAAAGAAAATTTCAGGCCAATATTCCTAATAAACATCGATGCAAAAATCCTCAATGTAATACTGGCAAACCAAATCCAGTAGTATATCAAAAAGCTCATCCACCAAGATCTAGTTGGCTTCATCCTTGGGATGCAAGGCTAGTTCAACATATGCAAATCAATCAACGTAACCCATCACATAAACAGAACCATTGACAAAAACCACATGATTATCTCAATAGATGCAGAAAAGACCGTCGAAAAAATTCAATACCCCATCATGCTAAAAATTCTCAATAAACTATATATTGATGGAACTTATCTCAAAATAATAAAAGCTATTTATGACAAACCCACAGCCAATATCATACTGAATGGACAAAAGCTCTAAGCATTCCCTTTAAAAACTGGCCCAAGACAAGTTTGCCCTCTCTCACCACTCCTGCTCAACATAGTATTGGAAGTTCTGGCCAGGGCAATCACGCAAGATAAATAAATAAAGCATATTCAAATAGGAAGAGAGGAAGTCAAATTGTCTATGTTTGCAGATGACATGATTGTATATTTGGGTAACTCCATCATCTCAGCCCAAAATCTCCTTCAGCAGATAAGCAACTTCAGCACAGTCTCAGGACACAAAATCAGTGTGCAAAAATCACAATCATAACTATACACCAATAATAGACAAACAGAAAGCCAAATAATGAGTGAACTCCCATTCACAATTGCTGTGAAGAGGATAAAATACCTTGGAATACAACTTACAAGGGATGTGAAGGATCTCTTCAAGGAGAACTACAAACCACTGCTCAAGGAAATAAGAGAGGACACAGACAAATGGAAAAACATTCAATGCTCATGGAGAGGAAGAATCAATATCATGAAAATCGCCATACTGCCCAAAGTAATCCATTTTATAATAACCATAATATAATAACATTAAAAATTCAGAAGTACATTCTCTTATTCAGTAGTCATCTAATTCAAATTTGTTAAGTATCTGCCCATGCATATGTCAGACATTTTGTTAGGCAGTAGGGATATATCTGAATAAGAAGTATTCCCTGTTCTGAGGAAGTTTATATCCTTCTAATTTTCCATTTCAAACTGCAAAAGACTTAGGAAAATGCTACATTATGTAAATTTCATGTACTCCATAGGTTTAGATTTTTATTTTTGCAACAGTACAGCTTTGATTCTGACTTTCCATATTTTAGCTCTTGGTTTATAAATAAACAGACAGTTGATAATAAAACTGCTCATTAAAGAAAAGTCCTCACTTCTCTCACTTCTTTTTATCTTTTTGGAACTCTACTTAATAATTGAATGAGACTGCATATTGAATCAAATACTTAGTCTATGTTAAATGTTTAAAAATAAATTTCAATTCCTCTCAATTTTCTATTTGGAGAAGGTGTTTTGGGAAAGTGAAGTCTATCATTTTCTCAGACGCACTGAAAATAAAGAGAGGTTTTTGTTGTTTTTCATTTGTTTTTGAGATGGAATCTCTGTTTGTTGCTCAGGCTGGAGTACAGTGGGAGGATCTCAGCTCACTGCAACCTCTGCCTCCTGGGTTCAAGCAATTCTCCTGCCTTGGCCTCCAGAGTAGCTGGGATTGCAGGTGCACAAAACCACATCTGACTAATTTTTTTTGTATTTTTAGTAGAAACAATGTTTCACCATGTTGGCCAGGCTGGTCTTGAACTCCTGACCTCAAGTGATTTGCCCTCCTGGGCTTTCCAAACTCGTGGGATTACAGGTGTGAGCCACAGCCACTGCACCTGGCTTGAAAATAAAGGAAAAGTTTAACTAAAATTTAAGAGGATATAACTGCATTGTGTTTTATTTACTTGCTTCATTTGTCTCTTCATATACACAACCATTTTATCTTATATATAAAGTATATGAATCATCACAACAAATCCCACAGACTCCTTGGCATGTGTAACAGTAAGATTAGCATAGAGTTGTGTTTAAGATACAATGTGGATAATTACATAATCATGAATTGTTTTTATTGAATTATGTTGTCCTTCATGATTTCAATGCGAGATGACATTTGCTACTATACAAATAATTAATTTACAGAAGATTATAAAATTAGTAAAAATGTATTATGCTTGAATAAAAAGTGTATATATGAAATAAATTGCTTTCTCCATTTCATAAATATTTCTCTTGAAATGTAAGAACCTTTCTAAATTGTGATTACTCTTCTCTAAATGAGTAAAATCTAAAATACAACCAAAGTTTAATATAAATTAAAATTTATGTGCTGTGAAATACCTAATAGGCCTCAATATGACAAGTTTCTGACAAATCCTTTATGAAAGAAAACAAAAAATTTATTTTATATGAGGATTAATTTTTATGGCAACTTGACTAGACTAAGGTATGCCTGGTAGCTGCTCAAATATTATTTCTAGGAGTATCTGTGAGAATGTTTCTAGAATAAACTAACTTAAATTGGTAAACAGTAAAGGAGACTTGCTCTCAAGGTGTGCCTCATTCAGTCCATTGAGGGCTAAGTCAAACAAAAAGGGCAGAAAAAGGGTGAATTCCCTTTCTGTGTTTGAGCTGAGAAATCCATTTTTCTTCTGCCCTCAAGTATCAGAGTTCCTGGTTCCAGGCTTTGGGATTCAGACTAGGGCCCCATTCCTACCCACAAATTCTCAGACCTTTAGACAGGCTGAATTACACAGCCAGCATTTCTGATTCTTGTTTGCATATGATAGATTATGAGACTTCTTGGCCTCTGTGACCATGTGAGCCAATTCCCAAAATCAAAATCAAAAAATATATATGCAGAACACAAAATTTATATAATGTAGCATTATTAATTGGGGTTCTCCAGAGAATACAGAACCAGTTATATACACATAATATATATATAATTTATATACTAACTGCCTAAGGCAGATACAGCCCTGTGGCTGGGAGGTCAAAGGGAAGAGGCTTGGGTTATTAGAAACGAGAAGCCATGAATGCGGAAGGAAACCATGACTTCTGAGGAGCAGGTGTAGCTGGGTAGAGAGGAAAGCTCCTGTGGGGCAGGGCTCGCAGAGGTAGAACTTGGAACTTGATTGAGGAGCTGCTGCCTGACAGTTGTTAGTTATGATAAATTAACGTAATTATATATATATATATATTATATGTATATTACATATATATATTATATGTATATTACATATATATTACATATATATAATATGTATATTACATATATATTACATATATATAATATATATAACATATACATATATATTATATATATTACATATATATTATATATATTACATATATATTATATATATTACATATACATATTATATATATAACATATACATATATATAATATATATATTACATATATATAATATATATATTACATATATATATATAATTGGTTCTGTATTCTCTGGAGAACCCCAATGTATATCTTCCCTTTGCTCATATTTTAAAGCAGCTCTGTAGGAGACTGCTTGGAAAACATTATGTCTTATTGTAAGGTTCTGTCTCCAGTTCCTAGCTTAGCATGAATACTCTTTCTCATGTGGAGGAATGAGAGAAGAAATGTGCCCAAAATCGAGAAGACTGAAAGGACACCCTGAGCTCTTAGCAGCTGTTGGAAATTGTTAGTGGGAGAAGGTCTACTCTTTGATCTGGGAGGAGAGGCTCCAAGGGTGGCTGTGAAAGGATGAAATAGAGAAGAATTTGGAATTCTGCCATGTTTCTCTCCCTCATTGACTAGAAAAGTGTGGCCCATATCTGCACCAGGGATGGAAGCATGTCAGGACTCAAGAATTACGTTTGATCCCATTCTGGGCACCTGAGGGCTAAAAGAAAATAAATCATTATAAGTGGAGGGATGATGAAAAGCATTTGCTTGGGGGCCAGAAGAAAAGTCCAGGGGTCACAGACTCAAATGCATGTAGAGTCTGGGCCATTTATATTATTGAAGGCAATAGACATGTCAGAGTAAGTGAGAGCTGAGTGTGTAGGGGTAAATTGAAACTTACATGCTCCTTCTAGAAAGGCAGGGACCATTAAGCACCCATAGACGGTTGCCACGTTGAGCCCAATAATGTCAGATCTTCCCATATTTCAAGAGAAGCCAGAGGTTTGATTTTTCTTAGAAATTTACCAACATTTAAGTGTTGTTTCATTTTTTAACTAAGTGAAAGCCAAATGAAACACATCTGTGATCATTTATTGTTCCTCTTATCCACCTACGTCCATTCTAAACACAACAGACAGAATCATCTTTTTAATACACAAATCAAATTGCTGAACATTCTCCAGGGTCTCCCCATTTCACCTGGAATCAAATAAAATATAATTTCCTATCTCATGTGATCTGTCTCATGCCTACATTTCCGAACTGCTTTCCTCCCGCCAGGATGCTTTTTTAACAGTTGTTGTTCTCTCTGCCCAGAATGTGATTACATCAGATCTTCACAAAGCATCTTCTCATCTCTGTGAACGCTGTTCGGTTGTTCTTTCCTTGGACTACATTTCTAATACAGCCTCCTCCCACCCACCTCTTTCCTAGCCTGAGCTTTTTCTCTCCTTTTTGGTTTTATTTTTACCCCCACAATCTATGACTATCTGGAATAATAGAATTTATTTGTCCTTTTACTTTGTCGTTGATTCTGAAATATAAGGTCTACGAAAGCAAAGATTTTGTTTTGCTCATAGCAGTGTTTGGCAGAATTTGTGGCACACAGCAGTTCTGCTGGATATTAAGCTTGTGACTCTTTGCTCCAAATCCACCCTTCTAAATTCTATTACATGAGGCTAGAACTTGGCAAACCACCCTTTTCCCTTGCCAGCTAGATTCTTGTTAGCTTTTGCCAAGCAAGAGTACTGAAAGATATTGAAAGGCAGGAAGATGGAGAACAGACTTGCTTCTTCCTATTTTCCTGCTGTTCTGGCAGCAGCAATTGATTCTAGTTTTCCTCTTTTTCCCACATTCCCACAACCAGCTTCATAGAACCCCATCTGAGATACTAACAACTGTCAGACAGCAGCCCCTCAAGTTCTGAGTTCCACCTCTGTGAGCCCTGCCCCGTAGGAAGCTTTCATCTCCAGCTCTACCCTCCTCAGAAGTCATGGTTGCCTTTCACATTCACAGGCTTCTGGTTTCTAACAACCCAAGCCTCTTCCCTTTGATCTCCCAGCCCCAGGGCAGTATGTGCTACAGGCGGTTGCTGTCTTTACCTTGTTGTCACATGTTACATCATTGTTACCTTTTTACAGTTTCAGTCCTTTAATACCTGTTTCATCAATCCTGTTACAAAATGCTCTCTTAACTAGTGTGATTTCTGCTTTCCTTACTGGCCCTCTACTGATACAGTAGGTCTTAAATAAATATTTAACACATTGATGAATAAATGAATGTGGCCAGCAGACATCTTCTTTGTAAGATGTGCCCTGGAGATGCTACTTATAAATTTCTTGTGACAATGAATTATTCTTACACACACACAACTGTGGCAGAGTTTTCCTTGGAGCCACTTGAATGCCTTGGTCAAATGTTGTGTGCTCCTTCTGCTTGTACTATATCTCCAGGCCCGGATTCTGATCTTTAGAGGACCTTAGTCATTAAGAAGATGAAGGTGTCTTGAAGGGGTAATTCAAAATAAAATATCTATATAAAGAGACAGAGGCATAGTCATACACATGTATAAAGTAAGTATAAGACTAGCAAAGTTATTTTCTCATATCGACTACTTTAATCTTTTTTAAATTTTATTTTCATATCTAATTCCTCTCAGAAAAATACGCTCCCTTTTCACTTTTAGATGTCTCTGCTTTTCTGATATCCTTGTCATGCATTCTGTCTATTGCATAATTCAGAACTCTATTAATATTCTTCAAATAACTACAGGAGGGAAATGTCCAAAGACATAAAGCTCTAGGATGATTCAGGTAGACTCTGAACTTTACCTTCATTTATTGACCTTCTGGAGAACCTGGATTCATCTTTAGATAGGCTCTTGCTGAATTTCCTGAAACTCTTACATTTATTGTTTATTATTTGCTATAGCCCACACCAGAAACTTATATTTATCATCCCATTTTAGTCTCACAAAACTACTATGAATTAGAAACTATGTACTCTTATTTATGCTCTGACAGAATCTAATAGAGTTCTGAGGACCCCCAGGTACTCCATAAAATATGATTGTGCCTCTCAATATTTTTAAGAGTTTACAATGTGCCAAGAGTTCTTCAAGTTACTTTGCATGTATTAACTTATTTAATCATTAGAAGAATATTTTTACCCTGATTTTACAGATGAGAACACAGATGTGCAGAAAATACCTCATCCAAGTTCACCCAGTGAATACATGGCAGAAAGGGGATTTGAAACCCACCAGTCTTAGTTTAAACATTCACATACATCTAACTAGAAAATGACATGTAAATAGCGTTATTAAACTTGGCCAATCTAAACTGAGTTAATGCTTTGTAAATTATTGTCTTCAAATAAAACCTGTGTTGTGCTGTTTAGTCCCTCATGGATGATCTAATGGTCCCCAAAATGTTTAAATATGAGTCCTTGTCTCAGCATCAGTGTTAGTAGCCCTACTTTCAATTCCTCTTAGTTGACAATATAGATGACAAAATGCTGTCATTAAGCCAGTACTCTACAGTCCTTGCTAAAATTCTTCAATTCCTTCTTATCACCTGTAAGACAACATCCAAACTCCATGACTTGACCTTGCCTGCTCAGCCCCAACCTCCTGCAATGATTATGAGCTCGCCACATGAGTCTTCCAGTTTTCCCTGCAGGTCGGGAGCCTTCACGTGGAAGCATTTCCTCTGCTGAGAATGCTTCTCCCCTTTCCCTTCTATCTGTAACTAGTAAATCCCCACTCATGCTTTAGATCTCAAATGTAACTTCATCCAAGAACTCTGTCTTACTCCTCTGATCTTCACCAGGTCTCCTGTAATTCAACTTAATGGTTCCTCAAATGTCTCCATCAGAGCACCTATTATTTCATCATTCAATTAGATGTGTATTTAGTTGTTTAGGACCTATCTCTGACAAAAACAGAGGCCCTTCTGAGAGCACAGACTGTCTGTTTCATTCACACCTGTATCTCCAGCACCTATTACTTTGTAAAAGCAGGTAGACGCTTTTAGATTCCCATAACATGGACAGCTTTTTCAATATTCATCTGAAGTACCAGATGAAAGTTTCTATCGTCCCATGAATCTTTGAAACAAGTGGCTAATATTAATAGCACCAATAATAGCTAACACTTAATGAGCAGTTTCTATTTTCTGGGGATAATTTTAAGAGCTTTGAAATTTGGAACTCAATTCATCCTTACAACATTGTGAGATTGGTACTATGAGCTATGAGATTGGAACTATAGAGCATTCTGCTCAATACATATATGCTTCCCTCTATCCAAGTGTTCAAATATAGTGAAGAATTTGATGATGCTCCCTTTTGAGCCATAGTAAAACTCTGAGGCCATCACTTAGTTCAAAATGATTCTGAGAAATCTACTTGCAGAATAATTGGCCCAGCAGTTGAATATCCTTGGGGTTTCAGACCAGAGTATAAATTGTCCTCAACCTCAGAGCAGTGATCACTGAGGTGAGAGGTTATGGCTGCAAGGAACCCCAAATTAAGCACATACAAAACGCTAATAGGAGTCAAGGCAAATAGCATTGCATGCAGAAAAGTGCCACTGGTTTTCAATATGAGTGGACATTATGACTAATAAACTTCAAATTCATTGGAAACTGTTTCTCTGTTAATCACGATTCTTGTTATTTTCTAAACATTAAAAGAACTACCTCATGGCCATTGAAAAGGATTCTCATAGTCAAATAGTTCAGGATCCATTTCTACAGATAAGCCATGAAGGATTATAGACCATTATATCAGTTGTATTTCAACATTTACATTGCAACACATTCATACAACTTAGATATGACAAATGTACTAATTCTATCTACATGACATAACAGGTCTATACAAATTCACCTGACCTGCATAGCAATCTTCCAACATCTTTTTCTAGACAGTTGTCCTTCCAGAACCCTTTCACTCAGATAAAATATACGTGGTCTTCTTAGTTTAACACACCATAAACAAACAGTGTAAAGTTTTCAAAATTGCTAATCACTGTCCCATATATCTGGTTCAAGATACTGTCATCACCATCTCTATATTTTTTGGAATTTAACTTAATTACTACATAGTGATTTACTTTTAAATTAAGAAGAGGTGGGATGAAAGCTCCAAATAATACTGTTACCTAAAATTCTCTTTCTTAGGAATGTGGCCATCACAGCTTAGAGACACATGCATGTTCCTCAAATAAGAATGCTACAGAAAACAGACTATAATCTACTTTCTCTACTGAGCACAGACAAATAATTTTATGTTTTAGGAAGTCATGATCTATGTCCGGTAACAAATACTAGTTCCTTTGGGTTGCATGTAAAGCTATAACCACATTTCCAGGTTTGGCTCTGGATAATTTAGAGAAAGCGGATTGCAAAAGGAGAGGGACAGAAAGACTATGACTGATAGGAAGACAAATATGTGAAATAAGGAAGTTTTTAGATTTCTAGGACGCTAAAGAAATTGTCAAGGTTATCTGACTTAAATCATAAGAAACTTAATGGATGCAAATTCCTAATGCACCTTGAGTTTTTGAACAAATGAATTATAATACTAATTATAACTAATAGGGAAAGCCAATTAACAAGTAAGTTAGTAAAATAAATAGCATATACAATGGAGAAAAGTAAGGCATAAAAAAGAGTGATCCTGGTGTGCAATGGGTGCAGTTTTAAATAGATCGAGGAAGAGCTCAGGGACAAAGTGACATTTGTGCAAAGACCTGGCTGTAGTGAAAATTGAAGTCATGAGGATCTGACTTTTTTATCAGACAGAACAATAATGAAGAACAATATATGAAATATAAGTACATTTAGAAAAAAACATTGTATAATACACATTTTTGTCCTCAGACATCAGTTCCACTATGTGTGGGTTTCACCCCTTTGTACTGAGTTCTGATATAATAAAAATTGAGAATGAGAATTTGGAGGGGAAATTACACCTGTTTTCAACTAATTTGGTTTTTCATGTTGTGTTGCATATTTAATGTATTTGAATATTGGTTTTTCAGCTGTAACCCAAAAGAGCCCCTCTGGAAATGACATAGTACATCTCTGCGGAATATATTTCCTGCATTTAAAAAATACACAATAAAATAGTAACTCCATAGTGTCTGTGTTCCATCAGCCATAGCCTATTTTCTAATTACAATACATGTATGCTCCTTTTAAAGTTAATTTTCTCTATATTTTAACATCTTAACAGACTTATTTTTAGATCTTTGCTTGGCTTGACTTTATTCCATTTAGAAGAAAAGCATTTTGATATTTTGGAGACATTTGTATGTTTATAATTAACTATTAAACATGGGATTCTATTTAAAATAAAAACTATTTTAAGGGAAAAAAATAAAGAAAAGGAAAGAAAAATAAAGAAACAGAGAGAAAGAACAGAAGAGAGAGAGAAAGAGAAAGAAAGAAAAAATAATCCTGTTTTCACAAATTCAATTTGAAGAAGATAAACTTTTAATTCTAAATTAGAAAATATTTTCAATGTGCCTGGCATTTTACAAAGTAGGAAACAAAGCTCAAGATGTTACATTGGTAATAATAAGTTAAATAAGCAAGCATGCTAAATTATTAAATTTGGAGAATACATTGTGCTTATTATGTTACTTACCCTTGCAGTGAACTAGAAAATGAATGTGGTCATTCCAGACTGGTTAAATTGGAAATATATTTTATACAGATGTGTCTAATGTAGTTTCCTGGCAGAGGAATAATGCACACAACTTATATTTATAAGTATACAAATCTGGTTTTATATTACAATGCAGTTCTATAAAATCAGATTTCCCCCTCTGCACTTCGGTTTTCACTTTCAGGATATATTTACCTCCTTTTATCATTTAAAGAATCTTTATTAAAAACACTATTTTTTCCAGATCCTTCAGAGTTGGTTTCATTTATGGGCAGGCTGAGGGTTGGGAATTAAATAGAAGGGAATTTAAGAATAAACAGTGAGTGATCTATTTAAAACCAAGGGATTCACCCTCCTTAATTAGTGCTAAATTGATTTTTACAAAATCCTATTTCTTCTGCCAACTTAGTTGAAATTCCCGTTCTTTTTCATTTTGTTTTGGATCTTTTTTTAATGCTAACTAATTGTATTCCCATCTGTTAAGATAGCTAGATAGTATTAATGTGTCCATTTCACTTCGTTTGGCCATGTTCATTAGATTAATCTAGCCATGAAGACAGTGAAGACTTTATGTAGACTAACTGTCCATTAACTTCTCTGATACCTTGGGCTTTATATGTATGTGTGTGTCTGCAGGTGTATACGTGTGTTTGTGTGTGTATATCATATTGGTTTAGTTTTAGTGCATTTATTTTGAGGGAAATTTCAGTGAACTAGATTTGTTATTGGAAATAAAATAAATTTTTGTTATATTTACTTTGGGGTTAATTAATACTAGCAATTATTCTCCACTTCAGATCCCATAATGGAGTGTGTTATAGACTGAAAGTTTATGTCCCCTAAAATGTACATGTTGAAACCAAATTCCCTTTGTGATGGTATTTGGAGGTGAGGCCTTTGGGAGGTGTTTTGGTCATGAGGATGGATCCCTTATGAATAAAATTAGTGGCCTTATAAAAGGGACCCAGAGAACTCTCTTGTCCCTTCTGCCATGTAAGGAACACAAAAAGACAGTTGTCTAGGAACCAGGAAGTGAGCCCTCACTAGACACCAGCTCTGCTGGAACCTTTATCTTGGACTTCCTAACCCCACAACTGTGAGAAGTAAATTTCTGTTGTTTATCAGGCCTCCAGTCTATGGTATTCTGTTATGGCAGCCTGAATGGACTAAGGCAAAATGAGTCAAAAACTATTCCATTCAAAGACTTAAAGTTTTAATGTGATAGCAACACAAAAGCAGCATGGAAAAAAGTAAATAATTTAAAATTAAATCACTGTTTGTCAATGTAAAAATGCCATTGGATTGCTATTCCGGTACTAAAGCTAACTTAAGACTTATACTTCTCCAGGTACCCTATAAAAATATTATTAGTTAACAATTTTCTCAAGCCAAGACTCAGAAAGTCTGGGTGCCAGATCACTTCTGGAATATATTATTACCAGTAGATTATTATGTAATAAATAAGAAAGTGCACGTCCCAAATTGGGCCTTTCATTTACACCCAGTCGGTCCAAAGTGCAGTAGGCTACGAGGAATGAAAAGCACCCGGAGATCCCATTGGGTGTGTCAATGTCCACAACCAATGCAGTTCAAGATTAGTCTCCAGCAAAGTTATCAATTAGTCGATGTTTGCTTTCAGCATCACTTCACCATTTCCTTTCCCACTGGTAAGATTGACTGAGAACTAACTTGTATTGGAAATCATTCCCAAGTGATTCCATATTTTGGCCCTTTCTCCACCAATGGAAATTCAGACGAAAGCAAAGCAAGGCAATTTATTCTAAATTACATAGCCAAAGTTCTAAGAATGTACAGAGGAAGAATACACATGGTATGGACTGGCCGGGGAAAGTTTTCCAGAAACGGTAAAAAATGAGCATTTACTATGTGTCAGGAACTATGCAAAACACTTTACACATATTTTCTATGTCATTATTATGACTAGGTTATAAAGTAGGTAGTGGTGAGGAGGAGAATAGGGTCTGGAGGCAGGGAACATGAGGCCAACACATGCTGATTTCCTACAACTAAATCAAATGGAAACACTTCAGCTGTGACAGGAAATATCCTCTGCATATACATAGGGTCTACACCTAGTAAATGACTTTGTAACTTTACTTCATCCTCTTCGTTTACATAGTGCGTACACCAAGTAACCACTGGAAACATCTAGAGGGTACTTAAACCACAGAAAATTCTGTAACGGAGGCTCTTGAGCCCCTGTGCTCAGGTGGCTCCTGTGGAGCATACTTTCATTTCAGCAAACCTCTGCTTTTGTTACTTCATTCTTTCCTTGCTTTGTTTGTGCGTTTTTCCAATTCTTTGTTCAAGACACCAAGAGCCTGGACATCCTCCATCGGTAACAGTAGTGCCTCTTGTAGGGGTAATGAAATACAGGCTAAATTCAATTACATGTCATGTGTAAAATCACAGGTACTTAGTGAACTGGAAAGATCTCCTTTCATGCATAAAGATGACCCCGGGTAGTTTCTTACAATCCATCCTTGCTAAAGTGAGAAGGGTGATGGTGGTAGGCATGAGTGGGAAAGGTCATCAAAGGTGTAGGGGTCCCTGCTTCTTTCTCGATGAGCAGAACGTTTATAGATTTGCAAAGAAATTTCTTGGCCTTGTTAAAACATGAAATTTAATCTAAATACAAGCAGAGAGCAATACTAAGTTAATGTTTATTTAAACAATGTTTATGCACAAAATCACTAGATTACCAGCATCTTTGAATTGTCCATTGCCATTTGGCTGGTTTCTCAACTCTAAGTGTTATATATGGATGTAACAATCTATTCTTCACTACTATGCACATCATGATGGCAGGAATTAACTATCAAATTTAGATATTGAAGGGAAGCCATGGCAGTCCAAGGAAATTACTTTAAGAAATAATTATGAGATGGTAACACAATTTCATACATTCCACGACTGAACAAATAACATTATGAACTAGAAATATGGCAGCCATCCTAAATTACTTTCTTTTCCTCACCTAATCTAATAAATCACTAGGTTCTAACAAATATCCTAGTGACTCTGTATCCCCAAAGTTCTTTTCTATCGCCTCCTTTCTGGAGCTTCTACTTGTGAAGTGTTTCAAATCGTCAACTCTAAATTGTACATTCAATCAATGCATAGTTATTGAGCCCCTACTACGTTCCTGACACTCTTCCAGGTGTTAAGAATAAAACCAAAGAAATAAAAAAAAACTAGAACACCATTTGAACATAAATTTATTTTTCTTTTTTTTTTTTTTTTTTTTTTTGAGACGGAGTTTCGCTCTTGTTACCCAGCCTGGAGTGCAATGGCGCGATCTCGGCTCACCGCAACCTCCGCCTCCTGGGTTCAGGCAATTCTCCTGCCTCAGCCTCCTGAGTAGCTGGGATTACAGGCATGCGCCACCATGCCCAGCTAATTTTTTGTATTTTTAGGTAGAGACGGGGTTTCTCCATGTTGACCAGGATGGTCTTGATCTCTTGACCTCGTGATCTACTCGCCTCGGCCTCCCAAAGTGCTGGGATTACAGGCGTGAGCCACCGCGCCCGGCTTGAACACAAATTTCTTAAAGATTGAAACCTTGGTTTCTGTTTATTTCTTTTCACTGTTATATAGACAATTCCCACAACAGTGCCTGCCTCATAGAAAGTGCTCAATAATTGTAGACTGAGTGAATGGAAACAGAATAAATCCCTATTCCCATGTAGATTATATTCCAGGGGCAGGGAGGGGAGAGGAGAAGAGTCTGACAATTAGAAACAAACAAGCATATACCCGTATCAGGTTACATGTTAATACTATGCATAGAAATAAGACAGAATAATGGATATAGAATGATCAGGCATTAAGAGGGATTCTTTTTAAAATAGGGCAGTCAGGAAAATATTCTCAAATGAGATTTTATTCAGCAGGACCAGAAAGATTTGAGAGACCATATAGCCATGTGAGGAAGAATATACAAAGGCTTTGAGTAAGGAGTATGTTTAGCATTTTCACAGAACCAAATGATGAATCAGGCCGGAGCAGCGTGAGCCAAGGGAGAGGTATAGAAATGAGGTCAGGTAAGTAGCAAGTCAGTAGCCAGCATCAGTTCATACAAAGCCTTGCTGTCCATGGGAAAGGCTGTGAATTTTAATTTGAATGAGATGAGAATAAATACATGGAAGTGATTTGACCTGAGAAATGGTCTGATCTGTCCTTTAAGATCTGCTTTAACTGGATCTCTCTGGGTGGCAAATGAAGAAGCAGGAAGGTAAGCGAGGAGGTGATTACAATGGTATCAGCAAATGGTAATGTCAAAATTTTAACTGAACTAGAGTAAAAGTCTTTCTATTTCCTGTCTTAATCACAGCATTCTAGCCCAACCCATTGGCCACTCCATGCCAAAATGACTTTACTCATATGTAAATAAAACTATGTTAATTCCCTGCTCAAAATTATTTAAATATTTACTATAGTACAGAATTTTCAAAGTAATTCTCATATTCCCTCCCAACCTCCATTATTTAAATCATCTTCCCTATTGATGAGGAGTTTCTCAACATTTCCTTTGAAATTTTGCATCTTTGTATGGCAAGTGTCTTCCAAATCTCATATCTATTGTTGACTGGAGCCTAAGGTACTATCACATCTAACAAAATACTTCTTGGGTACATACTGAGTGCCACAGTCCTTTTGTCAATTCAGCATACATTTTGTGGGAGATCCAAATACTAATTAGGTACCTAATACTTTCATTATTTAATTTCAGTTGTGGTTTAGGACTACAGAGAAGTCCAGGCACCCAAGAGCGTGTTAGTGGAGGACAAAAAATAATTATATCTTGAAGGTCAGAGGAGTTAATCTTTCAAGTTGTTTTAGAATTAAGAACTCAAAGATAAAAATTTACTAAGCAAAAGGTGAGGAAATAAAACCAATCCAAGAAGAGGAAAAAGACAACCAAAGCTCCAAATTTCATATTCGTGTTTCATAATGACCCTGCTTATGTAACACTATGAAGAAGTTAAATAAAGGAAAAAGGAAAAGCTTAGAACATTACAGTATACTGTATTCTGATGCTTACAAGTTATTTTGTTAATTTATTTGTCAATATAAGTTGTAAGTAAAGTTTGAATATATTGTTACACCATAGGTAATATGAATATATATGTAAATATGTCATAAGTTCTGCTCTAATGTATATGATATCTATACTATACAAGGTAATATGCCATAATGGACCAATAAAAGCACTAGAGGATGAGAGCTGCAGTGGGAGAGGATCTTTTGATCATTTCTTCATTTTTAATTGATGTAGATCAACATATAATAAAATGCATATACTTAATGTGCACAAATTGACACATTATGACATTAGCACACACCTGTGAATGTATCACCAAAATCTAAATAATAAATATAGTCATCATTATCCAAAGTTTCCTTTTAAAGATACACATATAGTTGTAATGACCACTATAACATCTTTGTCCACTAAATATTACATCTGTGTCAGTTTCATGCCAACTTCAATTGATTGATTTTTCTCCTCTTTACAGGCCCTATTTTCCTGTCTGGTAATATTTGATATGTTCCAGAAGTTGTAAATGTTGATTTGCTGGGTCCTGCACATTTTTATATTCTTAAAAATATTCTTGAGCTTTTTTTCCTGAGATTCATTTTAGCTACTTGGAAACATTTTTGTTCTTTCAAGTGTTGCTTTGAAGATGTTAGATGGACTGAGAAAATGCTCAGTATAGGGCTGATTTTGTCCAACTAGGTTTTCCAGGACATGGGTGCAGGTAAAATTCCTAGAACTGTATATGAGACCTGAACACTTCTACCTGTAATCATTTTGGAGTTATTTCCTTGGCCTCGAGTATTTTCTCCATCTGCATGTGTTGGTTAACACTCAGATGAATTCTTAGTGGAACCCTCTTCAAATCTCTGTGGTTCTTTTTGTGCAATTCGCTCTCTCAAGTATTCTGGTCTAAAAATTATAGCCTCCTTGTTATCCCTGAATGCTCCACTTCATCTCTGAATCTCAAAAGAGTCCCCTGGCTTTATCTATATTTTTCTTCCCTGTATCATGCATGAAGACTCTCCAAAAGCAGTTCATTTTGAAAATTGTTTGCCTTGTTGTTTACTGTCTGAAAGGGATCACTATTCTTTGTCACCTTGTGTCTGCTGTCTTAAAAACTGCTGTTTCATTTTTGTTAGGCTGATTTTTGTATCAGCTAGGAAGATAAATTCAATCCCTCTCATTCCATTTTGCCTGAAAGAATAAATTCCATTCATGCATTTATTTAATTTCTAATATGTGATATGGACTTGATTGGACTGATGAAAGAGCAGTGAAAAAAAATAGACAAAAAGTATTTCCTTTAGGCAGCTCACATTTAACATGAAGGAGCCAAACATTTTTGAAAAATATATGTACAATATGTATTTTTAAAAAGTTAGATTGTGGCAAGTACCATGTACAAAACCAAAGCTGGGAATAAGGTAGGAAGTACTGACTAGAGCTACATTTAAAATAGAGTGATCAGGCTGGGCACAGTGGCTGACACTTGTAATCCCAACACTTTGGGAGGCTGAGGCTGGCAGATCCCTTGAGGCCAGGAGATTAAGACCAGCCTGGCCAACATACCAAAACCCCATCTCTACTAAAATTACAAAAAGTAGGCAGGAGTGATGATGCACATGTGTAATCCCAGCTACTTGGGAGACTGAGGTACAAGAATCGCTTGAACCCAAAAGGCAGAGGATGCAGTGAGCAGAGATTGCATCACTGCACTCTAGCCTGGGCAACACAGAAAGGCTCTGTCTCAAAAAAAAAAAAAAAAGAAAAGAAAAGAAGAATGGTCATAGAAAACCATACTGAAAAGGCAGAGAGGCAAAGAGGAAACAATGTGGGCATCAGGGGCAAGCTTTTCAGGCAGTAGTAACAACATGTGCATGGACCTGAGCTAAGAGGATACCTGAGAGGATTGGGCTGAAAGTATGTCTAAAACATGTTGATTGAGAGGAAGTGATTTGAAAGATGAAATTTGACAGACGTGAGAACGAAATATTCAATAACCTTTTGGGTTGTCTTAAATTGTCTTAAATCTTATTCTATACACAAGGAGTGGAAAATTGCTGGGATATGCCATATGCCTTCACATGTGATTGTTCTGGCTTCTCTCATTGTGGTAGAATAAAGCAGGGCAAGATCTGAAAGGAAGGGAACGTCTGAAATGAGAGGGCCTGTTCTTTGGCTGACATTTGAAATGTAGGTGGGAGGTGAGATGACAGTACAATAGAACAAAATAATAGCTGTAGGAGCCATGAAAAAGTATTGGTTTCTAGAAATATTTTGAAGAGTAAAATCAAGAAGACATGCTGATGGATTTGATATGGGGTATATGAGAGAGAAAATCTAGGATAATTCCAGGGTGTTTGGCCTGAGACACTGGAAGGACAGGCTGAAGTTATCACAAACAGAGGGAGGAGTAGATTGGTGTAGGAGTGATGAGGAGCCTATGTGCATAAAAAAGAAAAGTATTGAGCTAAGAAAGTCCATCCATAGCAGTTGTATAAAATGGTCAGGAGCCAAGTTATCTGAATGGCATCAAGATTTATATTGAGCTGGGCGCGGTGTCTCATGCCTGTAATCCCAGCACTTTGGGAGGCGTAGGTGGGCAGATCACATGAGATCAAGAGTTCAAGAACCAGCCTGGCCAACATAGTGAAACTGTGTTTATACTAAAAGTATAAAAATTAGCTGGGTATGGTGGTACATTCCCGTAATTGCAGCTACTTGGGAGGCTGAGGTAAGGGAATTGCTTGAACCCAGGAGGCAGAGGTTGCAGTGAGCCAAGATCATGCCACTGTACTCCAGCCCTGGCAACAGAGCAAGACTCCATCTAAAAATTTTTTTAAAAAAAGATTCATATTGAAATAGTAAAAAAGAAAAAATAGTGTAAAAGTCAGTTTCTGGTCAGATAACAAATCCTTCAGTACCAGTCACTACGGTTTGAATGAGTCCCCCAAAAGTTCATGTGTTAGAAACTTGGTCCCCAATTCAGCAGTGTTGAAAAGTAGGGCCTTTGGGAAGTGATTGGGTCATGAAGGCAATGCCTTCCTGAATGGATTAATTCATTCGTGGATTAGGGAATTAATGGATCAGTGGTTGATCCAGGAAGTAAGTTAGTTATCACAAGAGTGGGTCTGTTACAAAAGCCAGTTTGGCCACCTATCATGAGCTCCCTCACCATGTGATGCCCTAGACTGCTTCAGGACTTTGCAGAGTCCCCACAAGGAAGCTGGCCCTGATCACTTGTGTTCCCTACATCTTGAACTTCCCAGCCTTCAGAACTGTAAGAAATACATTTCTTCTCTTTATAAATGACCTACTCTCAGGTATTCAGTTATAGCAACAGAAGATGGACCAAGACACTGGCAAACAAGTTTGTAATTTGTAGAGTTGAGAGAAGAACTAGGTAAATGTTTTTGAGAAACTTTAGTGAAAAACATAAAGCTTTACCAAGTGGTTTGGGAACTCTGCAGATACTATTGTAAAGTTAAAATACCAAGCTCAAATAAATTCTATGGTAAGAGTAATCTCCCTGGATTTTTGAAACCCTAAATAAGGCAATGTGGCATAGTTGTAAAATGCTGAGGAATATGGCTATGAGCCAAGTTTCTGTAGAGTAATCAAAGATACAGTGATACATACTGAGCAAAGGTGTCATACAGACTGTGATATACAGAGACATAAGTCACATATGGCAGATGACACTTCAAAAAACATACAAACATTGATACACCCATAGCTTTGTGAGGGAAAGTAATAGAGAGCAGAAAAAGCTTTTGATAACAGAAAGTTTTAGTGAACTCCTCATTTCACTGTGTCCAGCTATGATGTTTAGGTAAGGAATATGGTCTCTCAGTGATACAAATATTTTATTAGTAAAGTAGAGAAAGTATCTCATCTACCATTTAAAATTATGTGGAGCCAGCAAAACAATAAATGGCTGTTCTTTCCTGTGGTCTCACATGTCACCACCCTGCTTTTTATTGAGTGAAAACTTTGGGGATGAGTGTGAATGGAGATGATGAATTTTCAGAGCAGATAATGCAGACAGAGTTCTTAAAGGTACAGAGGAACAGTAAATATAAGAGCACAGAAAATGGTAAAGAGTTTCGATGTTTAGAATAAATCAGCTAATGAATAGACAGTCCTTTTTATATAAATAGCTTATAAAAACAACTTAAACCTTTTATCCTCTGTTATTTTCACTAATACAAATGCTTCTCCCTGGCATTTCTGCCTGCAGGTAATATGCTACCCTAGAGAGACTTCAGAAGCCAATGAAAAGCAGGAGACACAAATAACATAATAGTAGCCAGTAGTACACCACAATGATAAACAAAATAAGATATTTGGATGTGGTAAGGAGTCCTGAGAAGCAGCAGAGTAGGTTACATTATTGGAAATGTAGTGAATAGTATTAGGTGAGACTGGAAGGATTTTGAAATCAACTCGAAAATGGTATGCTAAGCCAGGTTAACTACTTGTATTAAGTAGAACATAAACGTATGAGCACAAATTTAATATCTGTTCATTGTCCAACAAAATAAGCTGGCTATCCTTCTCTGTAGTCTGCATAATTGTTCCTGGAGCTTAAACTCTACAAGACAAGTAGGTACGCTCTTAAAACAATTGTCCACCTCCCTCCCAGGCTTGGGCCTGGAACAGAACAGGCAGGGTCCCTAAGAAAGTGATGAATTTCAAAGCTGATTTGTTCACCTGGGCAGATCCCCCAAATCCTGAAGTCAAAGTTCTCATGGTCAGAAGTTCTCATGGTGTGTGAGTCCTCAGCACTCTGCAGGCAGTTGGGGCAGAGGTTCATGCTGGCAGGGGAGAGAAGGTGGTGGTCCTGCTGTTCTAGGGTCTGTGGACACAGACAGGCAGAGTGGAACCCTGCCTCCACTCCAGCATCTGGGGACAAGGAAAGCTGGCATCATCCAGAGAGGAGGGTGGAGCATGTTGGAAGGCTGATGGCTGCACAGACCAGCGAGGGGAGGAGAGAGGCGCTGCTGAGCAGGGGCGTGGAGCAGGGAGCTGGCTCCCCTGAGAACCAGGCAAGGCATCTGCAGCCCAGACCTCCAGCAGCAGCGCTTCGCCCATCTCTTTGGACTTCGCTGAAACCCTGAGGAAAAGTGGCCACTCTGCAAAATGAAGCCAGTGAGGCCTAGGGCCCTCCTAGACACTTACAATTTGGAAAAGTGTGGCCGGGCACAGTGGCTGATCCCTGTAATCTCAGCACTTTGGGTGACCAACGCAGGAGGATCGCTTGAGCCCAGTAGGTCAAGACCAGCCAGGGCGATATAATGGGACCCTGTTTCTACAAAACTTTTCTTTAAACAGCCTGGCATGGTAGCCGCATGCCTGTGGTCCCAGCTACTGGGGAGGCTGAAGTGGGAGGATCATTTATGCTTGGGAGGTTGCAGTGAGTTATGATTGCATCACTGCACTCCCACCTGGGCAACAGAGCAAGACCCTGTTTCAAATAGAAAAACACTGGGAAAAGTGAAGTTTGGCTGTCCCGTGGTTCAGTCCTAGACAGAAGTGAGAATTCTGATATCCTCCCTAGAGTCGAACAGCACCCACCCCCACCTTGGGCCTGTGTCTTCAGGCTTCACAGGGTACCTGTGAGCTGGCCTAATGTGATGGCCTGCAAGCCAGGCCACCCCTGGGCACCACAGACAAGCTCCAAGCCAGGTCAGTCTTCGGAGGCCACAAGCTCAGCCTCAGGTTCAGGCACTGATTGTGCCAGAAGGGCCACTACCCAAGGTCCAGCTAGGCCCAACACTAGTTACCCAGACAATGATAAGCCCCAGGAGGGCAGGAAGTTAGGAACATAGCAGAGAGGGAAGGGAAACATTTTCAAGGAAAAAACATGTGTCACATGTCTTTAGAAGCGAGTCCAGTTCCAAGTAACCGAGTGTCCTCTTGCATGTCCAAAAGTAGCCCAGGGTGGTAGCACAGGCTTAGCAATGATTTTGTATTCAGCCATGAGTTACACTACATGCCCCCATGAAGCTGGGCATTGGTGAAGTTCAAGTTGTCTTTGAGTAATAAAAACATATGATGCAAAAAAGAAAAAACAAAAACAAACAAACAAAAAAAAAAACTAATTGCCTCACTGGATAGATGTAATGTTTGCACTATTTGAATGGAGGAATATGATGGTCACAGTCAGTTATAACAAGGCCTAAAGGTTTAAGTTATATTTAAGCTATTTTTATGTACGTATGTATGTATTTTTGAGATGGAATCTCACTCTGTCACACAGGCTGGAGTGCAGTGGCATGATCTTGGCTCATTGCAACCTCTGCCTCCTGGGTTCAAGGTATTCACCTGCCTCAGCCTCCTGAGTAGCTGGGATAACAGATGTGTACCACCACACCCAGCTAATTTTTGTATTTTTGGTAGTGACAGGGTTTCACCATGTTGATCAGGCTGGTCTCAAAGTCCTGACCTCGGGATCTTCACGCCTTGGCCTCTCAAAGTGCTGGGATTACAGGTGTGAGCCACCACACCCAGCCTAAGCTATTTTTTATTTAAAACAAACAAACAAAAAACAGAAATAAGTCTATTAATTTATTTATTCTAAATATTCCAAATTCTTTACCATTTCTGTGCATTTATACTTATTGTTCCCCTGTGTCTTTAAGAGCTCTATCTACCATTCTCTGACCCAAAAATTCCTCATCTCTGTTCATACTTACACCCAAAGCCCTCATTCATTCACCCAGAAAGTGGAGCTGCCCCTGCACTGGCCTTCCAAATCACTTGATAGGTACATTTTGTTCAATCCGTCTTTCTTAGCTGACAGCTCTGTAGTTGGAGCAGTGTACGAATCTAAGCCTCAGTTCTAGCACTGTATTGTAATTATTATTTTAGAAATCTCTTTTTCACCTCCAATTATCCTGTGGGTTCTTTTATGGAGAACTTTATCCTCCTCTGAGTCTTTAGCTTTCTGGATTTCCAAGCATGCCACAATGCTAGCCAGGTGTGTTCAGTGAATATATACTGATGGAAATCACCTGGCTATTCTTGCCTATTTCATTTGTCTTCTGCTAAGACAAGGCTTCAGAAAGCCTAGATGCTATGGAAACAGGTTTATATAAATACCTCTATAAAACATGTGCTCTGCCAGAGCTCTTAACTGGTTACAGAGTGAATTTTTCAAAATGAAACTTCTTCAAATAATTGCACTGGAAATCTGTGTTGTCAGGCCATCCTTTTTAAAAAATGCTTTTCCTCTACCAGATTACATTAACCACCTACATACTGTGGTAAATATCAGCTCAGAAGAGCCTGGTTAGCACAATTTTCCTTGCTATATCACACCTCACATCTTAAATTGTTAGCTTCACCAACGTGATGCTTGGGATAGATAAGGTCGGGTAAGAGCTTGTACTTTTTTAACTTTATTTTATTCTGGTACAGACTAAAGCACTTTTACCACCACCATGAAGCAAAAGAAACCTGTTTGCTGTGCTGTTTTATGTATTTAGAGATATGCAGATTCAGATATAGTCACTGATTCATTCAGTAATGAATGAATTACAATAAATTATTTAATGAGCAGGTACTTTGCACCAAATTGTTAAACAGTGAAGGTGAAGTAATAAAAAAGACCCTTGTGTTATCTATCTTCACACACGTAGAATGTATGATACATTTTAAAATAAGGATGTAATGAAAATCAGAAACTAATATAATCCTTTCATTCCAACCATATTCCTTAAGTTTCCATGCACAATGATATTCACTGGTTTCAACAGCCTCCTGAATAGTGACAATGAAAATGAAATTAAAACATAGCTTACACTGATGGCAAAATTTAACATACTGAAATTTATTTCAGATTGAACCAGAATTATTAAACAATTAGAAAAATGTTTCCTTACCAGAAAATGAAAAATGGGGATGATTAGAACTACCACCTGGGCTGGAATCCCAAGATGGGTGACATAGGGGGCAAATTGCCCAGGAGTCACATAAGATGAGAATATGATCCATTTCATTTTTTATTTATTTTTTAACATAAAGATCGATACAAAGGCCAAAGGAAGTTTAAAGTATCTGTAAATGTGAACTGTTTTCCTTCTACCACCGTTTTTTGTGTATGTGTGGTTATTATTTTTGTCATGGAAAGCATCCTCTCCAAAGCTGGAGCTTTCAATGCCATGAGCAATGCTTACAAAGAAAGCACTTTTTATTGAAGTGAATTCCTGCATTTAATAGCAATGTAAGTGCCTATAACCATGTTCTGTATTCTTTATTCTCAGTAACTTTTAGAAGGGAAATTATTTATTTAAAAAAAAAAAAAAGGCACTGCATCAGTAAGGACCTGAAAACACCAACAAACAGGTTTAGGCAACTGTGGGAAGTCAGTGGCGCCCCTGTTCTCAGTGGGAGGAGTTATCTGATATTACTATATTTTCATTGTCTCCTAAGCCCATGAGAATTTCCTTTAAAAGTTTAGATTTTTAAATCTTAAGAGAGAGTTCTTGATTAAAAAAATGTAAGTTGATAGGAGGAAGAAAGAAAAATTTCCTAAACCACTGCTCTATTTCCAGACTCAAAACTAGCATTAACTTTACTTGAAAGGCTGATTTCAGTGAGTTCACACCATCTCAGACATAACTAGTGACAAGATATTTATTAAGTAAGATTGATGAAATGCTAACGAGAATGGACAACTTAGAGAGGAATATGAGTGAATTGATGGAGCTGAAAAACACAACATGAGAACTTCGCGAAGCATGCACAAGTTTCAACAGCCGAATTGACCAGGCAGAAGAAAGGATATCAGAAGTTGAAGATCAACTCAATGAAATAAAACGAGAAGGGAAGATTAGAGAAAACAAGGTAAAAAGGAATGAACAGAGTCAACAAGAAATATGGGACTACGTGAAAAGACCTAATCTACGTTTGATAGGTGTACCTGAATGTGACGAAGAGAATGCATCCAAGCTGGAAAATACTCTTCAGGATATTATCCAGGAAAACTTCCCCAACCTAGCAAGGCAGGCCAATATTCAAGTCCAGGAAATACAGAGAACACCACAAAGATATTCCTCTAGAAGAGCAACCCCAAGGCACATAATCATCAGATTCACCAGGGTTGAAATGAAGGAGAAAATACTAAGGGCAGCCAGAGAGAAAGGTCGGGTTACCCACAAAGGGAAACCCATCAGACTCACAGCAGATCTCTCAGCAGAAACCCTACAGGCCAGAAGAGAGTGGGGGCCAATATTCAACATCCTTAAAGAAAAGAACTTTCAACCCAGAATTTCTTTTCCAGCCAAACTAAGCTTCATAAGTGAAGGAAAAATAAAATCCTTTGTGAACAAGCAAGTACTCACAGATTTCATCACCACCAGACCAGCTTTACAAGAGCTCCTGAAGGAAACACTACACATAGGAAAAAAACAACCAGCACCAGCCACTCCAAAAACGCATGAAATGGTAAAAAGCAGCAACACAATGAAGAATCTGCATCAACCAATGGGCAAAACAGCCAGCTAGCATCAAAATGACAGGATCAAATTCACACATAACAATATTAACCCTAAATGTAAATGGACTAAATGCCCCAATCAAAAGACACAGACTGGCAAATTGGATAAAAAGCCAAAACCCATCAGTGTGCTGTATCCAAGAAACCCACCTCACATGCAAGGATACACAAAGGCTCAAAATAAAGGGATGGAGGAAGATTTACCAAGCAAATGGAGAGCAAAAAAAAGCAGGAATTGCAATTCTCATCTCTGATAAAATAGACTTTAAAGCAACAAAGATCAAAAGAGACAAAGAAGGACATTACATAATGGTAAAAGGATCAATGCAACAAGAAGAGCTAACGATCCTAAATATATATGCACCTAATACAGAAGCACCCAGATACATAAGGCAAGTTCTTAAAGATTTGCAAAGAGACTTAGACTCCCACACATTAATAGTGGGAGACTTCAACACCCCATTGTCAATATTAGACAGATCAACGAGACAGAAAATTAACAAGGATATCCAGGACTTGAACTCAGACCTTGAACAAGCAAACCTAATAGACATTTACAGAACTCTCCAGCCCAAATCCACAGAATATACATTCCTCTTAGCACCACATCACACCTACTCTAAAATTGACCACATAATTGGAAGTAAATCACTCCTCAGCAAATGCAAAAGAACGGAAACCATAACAAACAGTCTCTCAGACCACAGTGCAATCAAGTTAGAACTCAGAATTCAGAAGCCAACCCAGAACCGCACGGCCTCATGGAAAATGAACAACTTTCTCCTGAATGTTGACTGGATAAACACTGAAATGAAGGCAGAAATAAAGATGTTCTTCAAAACCAACGAGAATGAAGACACCACATACCAGAATCTCTGGGACACATTTAAAGCAGTCTCTAGAGGAAAATATATAGCAATAAGTGCCCACATGAGAAGAAAGGAAAGAACTAAAATTGACACCCTATCATCAAAATTGAATGAGCTAGAGGAGCAAGATCAAAAAAACTCAAAACCTAGCAGAAGACAAGAAATAACTAAGATCAAAGCAGAATTGAAGGAGATAGAGACACGAAAAACCCTACAAAAAATCAATAAATCCAGGAGCTGGTTTTTTGAAAAAATCAACAAAATAGACAGACCACTAGCCAGACTAATAAAAAAGAAAAGAGAGAATAACCAAATAGATGCAGTAAAAAATGATAAAGGGGATATCATCACAGATGCCAGAGAAATTCAAACCATCATCAGAGATTATTACAAACAACTCTATGCACATAAACTAGAAAACCTGGAAGAAATGGATAAATTCCTGGACAGTTGCATCCTCCCAAGCCTAAACCAGGAAGAAGTTGAAACCCTGAATAGACCAATAACAAGGCCTGAAGTCGAGGCAGCAATTAAGAGCCTACCACCCAAAAAAAGCCCAGGCCCAGATGGTTTCACAGCCGAATTCTACCAGACATACAAAGAGGAACTGGTACCATTCCTACTGAAACTATTCCAAATAATCCAAAAAGAGGGAATTCTTCCCAAATCATTTTATGAGACCAACATCATCCTAATACCAAAACCCGGCAGAGACTCAACAAGAAAAGAAAACTACAGGCCAATATCCATGATGAACACAGATGCAAAAATCTTCAATAAAATACTGGCAAGCCGATTACAACAGCACATCAAAAAGCTTATCCACCATGATCAAGTAGGATTCATCCCAAGGATGCAAGGCTGGTTCAATATATGCAAGTCTATAAATGTAATTCACCACATAAACAGAACCAAAAACAAAAACCACATGATTATCTCAATTGATGCAGAGAAGGCCTTCGACAAAATTCAACAGCCCTTTATGCTAAAAACTCTCAATAAACTAGGTATCGATGGAATGTATCTCAAAATAATAAAAGCTATTTATGACAAACCAACAGCCAATATCATACTGAATGGGCAAAAACTGGAAGCATTCCCTTTGAAATCTGGCACTAGACAAGGATGCCCTCTCTCACCACTCCTATTCAATATAGTACTGGAAGTTCTAGCCAGAGCAATCAGGCAAGAAAAAGAAATAAAGGTATTCAATTAGGAAAGGAGGAAGTCAAATTGTCTCTATTTGCAGACGACATGATTGTATATCTAGAAGACCCTATCACCTCAGCCCAAAATCTCCTGAAACTGATAAGCAACTTCAGCAAAGTCTCAGGATACAAAATCAATGTGCAAAAATCACAAGCATTCCTATACAACAATAACAGACTTAAGGAGAGCCAAATCAAGAACGAACTGCCATTCACAATTGCTACAAAGAGAATAAAATACCTAGGAATACAACTAACAAGGAACGTAAAGGACCTCTTCAAGGAGAACTACAAATCACTGCTCAACGAAATAAGAGAGGACACAAACAGATGGAGAAACATTCCACGTTCATGGTTAGGAAGAATTAATATCGTGAAAATGGCCATACTGCCCAAAGTAATTTACAGATTCAACGCTATCCCCATCAAGCTACCAATGACCTTCCTCACAAAACTGGAAAAAAACACCTTAAACTTCATGTGGAACCAAAAGAGAGCCCGCATAGCCAAGTCAATCCTAAGCAAAAAGAACAAAGCAGGAGGCATCACACTACCGGACATTAAACTCTACTACAAGGCTACAGTAATCAAAACAGCATGGTACTGGTACCAAAACAGAGATATAGACCAATGGAACAGAACAGAGGCGTCGGAGGCAACACAACATATCTACAACCACCCGATCTTTGACAAACCTGATAAAAACAAGCAATGGAGAAAGGATTCCCTGTTCAATAAGTGGTGTTGGGAAAACTGGCTAGCCATACGCAGAAAGCAGAAACTCGACCCCTTCCTGACACCTTACACTAAAATTGACTCCAGATAGATTAAAGACTTAAACATAAGACGTAACACCATAAAAACACTAGAAGGAAACCTAGGCAAAACCATTCAGGACATAGGCGTAGGCAAGGACTTTATGACCAAAACACCAAAAGCATTGGCAACAAAAGCCAAAATAGACAAATGGGACCTAATCAAACTCCACAGCTTTTGCACGGCAAAAGAAACAGTCAATAGAGTGAATCAGCAACCAACACAATGGGAAAAAATCTTTGCAGCCTACCCATCTGACAAAGGGCTGATATCCAGAATTTACGAGCTAAAAAAGATTTACAAGAAAAAAACAAACAAGCCCATTCAAAAATGGGCGAAGGATATGAACAGATACTTTACAAAAGAAGACATACATGAGGCCAACAAACATATGAAAAAATGCTCATCATCACTGGTCATTAGAGAAATGCAAATCAAAACTACATTGAGATACCATCTCACGCCAGTTAGAATGGCGATCATTAAAAAATCTGGAGAAAACAGATGCTGGAGAGGATGTGGAGAAATAGGAACACTTTTACACTGTTGGTGGGAGTGTAAATTAGTTCAACCACTGTGGAAAACAGTGTGGCGATTCCTCAAGGACCTACAAATAGAAATTCCATTTGACCCAGCGATCCCATTACTGGGCACATATCCAAAGGATTATAAATCGTTCTACTATAAGGACACATGCACACGAATGTTCATTGCAGCACAGTTTACAATAGCAAAGACCTGGAACCAGCCCAAATGCCCATCGATGATAGACTGGACAGGAAAAATGTGGCACATATACACCATGGAATATTATGCAGCCATTAAAAACGATGAGTTCAGGTCCTTTGTAGGGACATGAATGAACCTGGAAAACATCATTCTCAGCAAACTGACACAAGAACACAAAATCAAACACCACATGTTCTCACTCATAGGTGGGTGTTGAACAAGGAGAACACATGGACACAGGGAGGGGAGCACTATACACGGGGGTCTGTTGGGGGGGAGGGTGGGACAGCAGGGGGGTGGGGAGTTGGGGAGGTATAGCATGGGGAGAAATGCCAGATATAGGTGAAGGGGAGGGAGGCAGCAAATCATACTGCCACGTATGCACCTATGCAACAGCCTTGCATGTTTTTCACATATACCCCAAAAGCTAAAATGCAATTAAAAAAAAAGAAAAAAAATAGAAAAAAAAAAGAAAAAATAGAAAAGAAAAATTTCAGCCTCCAGGTTCTAACTATGGTCTCTAGAGCAAAATTTGCCTACCTGGAGTGGAGCTATAGATTCCACAGGGAATTCCAGGACAAAGTGTGGAATATTTACTGGGATATTAGATCTTTGTGAAAATAATCATACCATGAGTTCTTAAGACCAAAATGCCAAAATGTCTGTGAGAGTAAGAAATAGAAGCTCAACTTTAATTTCTAGTACAAGAAAGCAAGCAAGCACCTAATGTCTCTTCAGCAAAGCCATAAAAATAATCCACACATAATCATATTAGGAGCAGATGTGAGAAGAATTAGTAAATTGGTTACCAACACTTAAATACTTCCAGACTGCAAAGGTCAACCAGTACTCTATTTCATACTAATGCAAGCATATCAGACTAACTGCCATAGTTCTTAGGATTCAAAACTACTCTTCAACAACTAACACAAATCTAATTTTCCACCACCATTTCTTTCCTACTATAGTAGGAAATGTATACAATAACATTTTCTAAAATTAAGAAAAAGCAATCTGTCAATATTTAAACTTTAGTCCCTCAAGTATTTTTTCCCCTAATGACATAATTTCTTACAATCATCTGACTGTCTTCCTCCATTACTGATATGGTTAGGCTTCGTGTCCCCACCCAAATCTCATCTTGAATTGGAATCCCCATGTGTTGAGGGAGGAACCAGATGGGAGGTAGTTAGATCATGAGGGCAGGTTCCAATGCTGTTCTTTTAATAGTCAGTAAGTTTTCATGAGATCTGATGTTTTTTTAAGTGTTTTGCAAGTTCTTCCTTTTCCACTCTTCTCTCTCCTGCCGCTTTGTAAAGAAGGATATATTTACTTCCCCTTCTACCATGACTGTAAGCTTCCTGAGGCCTTCCCAGCCATGAAAAACTGTGAGTCAATTAAATCCCTTTCCTTTGTAAATTACCTAGTCTCAGGTATTTCTTTATAGCAGTGTGAAAATGGACTAATACAATTACAAAATTAGGGTTTAGCATGTTGGAATCTCATCTCAGAGTAAAATGGTAAAATGTTAAAATTGCACTTAGTCACTGTGTAGTAGCATGGAAAAGCTAGCATTTTGTAGATTTATAATCTCCAGCAATTATAAGTTATTTTTCATATATAAATCTTACATCATTTTCATAATAGCATTCATCCTCTTTTGTTATTTATTCATGCTAGTTCCTTCTCCAGATGAGAAAAATGAGGCATAAAATGCTTGTCATTTGTGTGCGCTCTCAACACAGTAAGCATGAGAACTGGGGCTGCAAGGCTGGCCTCCCATGCCTCCATGTCAGTCCACATTTGGTTGATGAGGATGTTTCCTTATGCTTCACCTCCAGAGTAAGGCTTCCTTGTGAGTGCAACCCCACAATCATAATCCCACAAAGTCATATCAGTCCCCGCTAATTTGTAGACCACTAAGTGCATCTTCTATCTCTTGTGTTCTTCTTTATCCTCCCTCTTCACAATGCTTACTTACTCTGAACATTAATATAGTATTATTTTTTTGGTTGTAACCATTATAAAAATTATCTTTAGGAGAGATTATGTTTTTTTTTATGATTTCTAAGAACAATAAAGTCTCATTTATTTAGCAATTTGTCCATCTAAGTGACCTTAGACATTCTTTTCCACCTATACATCCTGCATTCCAATCAACTCTATGTTTTCTACATGATATGTATATCCAGCTATTTTATAATCCATTCATTTTAGAAAATTTCTACTCAATTCTCATTGAGGAAATTATGATTTTGGCACTTACATATGATTGCTTTCCTTTCCCTCCACAGTAATACCTCACACCCACCTTCTTTATCCCTTTAGTGTAAATATAGTATATACATGTGCCATAACTTCCTGTTGAATCAATATTAGTGTCTACATTGTTGACTAGATCAGTATCAATTATACCTGATCCTAGTAACATACTGTGATCATCTTTTCTTTTATGTTCATCTTATTATTTTGTTGTTGATTATGATGGTTAATACTGTCAACTTTATTGGATTGAAGGATACAAAGTATTCACCCTGAGTGTGTCTGTGAGGGTGTTGCCAAAGGAGATTAACATTTGAGTCAGTGGACTGGAAAAGGCAGACCTACCCTTAATCTGGGTGGGCACAATCTAATCAGTTGCCAGCGCTGCTAGAATATATAGCAGGCGGAAAATTGTGAAAAGAGAGACTGGCCTAGCCTCCCAGCCTGCCTCTTTCTCCCATGCTGGATGCTTCCTTTCCTCAATCATCGGATTCCAAGTTCTTCAGTTTTGTAACTGGGACTGGCTCTCCTTGCTCCTAAACCTGCACATGGCCTATTGTGGGAGCTTGTGATCATGTGAGTTAATACTTAATGAACTCATATCCATATCTATCTATATGTTGTATATATGTGTGTGTGTGTGTGTATAATCCATTAGTTCTCTCTCTATGGAAAACCCTGGCTAATACAGAGACAATAATTGCATTTTTTCATAGAATATATTTTATCTTTTTTAATGCAACAAGTAAAATTACTTAAAACACAAGTATAATTCCTCTGAAAGCTATTTTTTCACGTGATTGACCGCATCAGGTAGCCTGTTATTATTTGTGTGTTTGTTTGTTCTTTATTTAATTTTGTATATCACACCTCCCAGAGCTCCCACTCTGCTGCTGAAGATTAGTCTGGTTGCCCTATATCTGCTTTATTTTTGTTATCCAGGAGTTTCCCTTCGTCTCTGTTCCCCATTGTGTGTGTGTTTGTTTTTTAAAGAATCTCATGACTTCCTCTTGGCTTAGTTCCTCATCGGCACATAGTATATGTTCCAAAAGAAAAAAAAATCCTGAGAATGGGTGCCTAGGACTTGTATTTTGGAAATACATCCTAAATTTCCACCTTAAAAAAAAAAGAACTGGAAGCATTAGACATGTATAAAACAAATGTCATTTTAAATTTCTAGCTGAGTTTACAATAAAGCAAAGGAAACTCTTAGCTCAAAGAGAGAGAGAGAGCTTCCAATAGGTAGCAAGTTATCAGCTCAAAGAGAGAGAGCGAGCTGCTAAAAGGCAATGCACAGGCTTCATGGCTAAGACTTTCCTGTAGGCATTTATGAATGTTGTTCTTAGGTTTTAGAGACATAGGAGGTTTTAGAATTAATCAGGGTGAAGAGTCGAATTTGAGATCCGTCTACGTCTTGCAAGGAATAGGGCTCTACCCACAGATAAATGGTTGTCTAGAAAAAATAAAATCACCTCAAGACAGGATCATAAGGATATGCATTTGTCACAGCCTGGGCACTGGATCAGGTTAGGGAAAACATCTTCTCTAGGAATTCCAAAGCACAAGATGCTAAATTATTACTATGTATTATTAGGATATTTTAAAAATCTCTAAGATAAGTAATTTCAAGTGGCCACAGGTTAATTACACGAAGACAAGATGAATAGAGTTTATGAAGAAATAAGTCACCATGAAGAGTCCCCAGAAAAAATAATGACTTACTTAGAATTCTAAGAATTCCAGTGACTGGGGTTATCTCAAAAATATGCAAAATGGTTTTCCTTAAACTGTTACATAAAGAATAATGAAGGGAAATTTAAAAACCCAATACATGGTTAAAAAGAGCCAAGAGGACTTGGAGACGTGAAAAACATAACATTGAAAATATTTTAAAAAATTGAATAGATGAAGTAGTAAATTTCACATGGCTGGGGAGGGATTGTTAAGCTAGAAGACAGATTTAATTAAATGCCTTTAATGCATCATAGACAGGCAAATAAGAAAAAAAAAATGGGAAAAACGCTAAGTCCCAGTAGGAAAAAATTGATTAATATATCTATTCTGAATTTCATATGAAAGAAAGGATGGAGTTAGGAGGGTGTGCTATATTGGAAAAAAAAAAAACTTAGAATTTTTACAGTATCTTTTTTTAAAAACCTTGAATGATCAAATACAGAAAGCCAAACAAATTCAAAGTAAGACAAACTGAAATTAATACCTAGAAACACTGTGTTGAAAATGCTGAACAGCAAAGACAATGAGATCTTAAAAGTAGCCAGAATAACAGACAACAAATTACTACAAAGCAATAACAAGCAGAGAGGCAGTAGATCATTAAGAGCAGCAGAATGTGTTCTAAAGGCTGAGGGAACTAACGAAGTGTTAATCTAGAATGTCACATCTTGTTAAGCCATTCTAAAATATGGTACAGAAATATATTCAGAAGTCCCCTCACTTTCACACACACAAAAATACCTAGAGAATTAACCATCATAACTTCAGTTAAAAAATTTAGAATTGGCCGGGCGTGGTGGCTCAAGCCTGTAATCCCAGCACTTTGGGAGGCCAAGGCAGGTGGATCACGAGGTCAAGATATCGAGACCATCCTGGTCAACATGGTGAAACCCCATCTCTACTAAAAATACAAAAATTAGCTGGGCATGGTGGCACGTGCCTGTAATCCCAGCTACTCAGGAGGCTGAGGCAGGAGAATTGCCTGAACCCAGGAGGCGGAGGTTGCGGTGAGCCGAGATCGCGCCATTGCACTCCAGCCTGGGTAACGAGTGAAACTCCGTCTCAAAAAAAAAAAAAAATTTAGAATTTTAATAAAAATTATACAACATTTGGAAATAAAGCAAAGATAAATGTCAGGGATGCAAGGCAGTTTTCTATAAAGCTTACCTGGGGTCAGCTGATTCTCTAGGAGAACGTAAGCCTCTCTGAAATATTTATTAGGGTTTAGACATTTTATAATATAACTGTGAAGGTGTGATGATTTTTTTGGTTTTGTTCAGTAGACAAGATATCATGAAAGTTATATATTTTTTTGTCCCGTAGAATATTAAATGGCTTTGTAACTTACAGCATTCTGGATTTTTTTTTCCTTTTTTAATTTTTTACCCCCTCCCTCACTCTCACCACATTTTTAATTTAGCATTCCTTTGTCATCACTGACTTTATATCCCATTTTCTGAAATTGTCTTTTGAATCAGTCATGTTATTTTGCTGCTAAATAAAACTTTGTCACATACTATTTTCTAGGAAATATTTTTATCATTTTTGAATAATGCTTTGACAAGACTGTACTTCAAAACAAGAGAAACTAAACCTGAAAAAAATGAAAAAATAACTTGTAGGAAAAAATGTGTAAAATTAAATGTCTATACATGTGAGTAAATCTAAATGAATATTCACCACTTGAGATTGTAATAAAATATAAATGCTTTAGAAGAAAATTTTTTTAATGGAACTAAACCTTGAGAACATTGTTTATTATAATTAATGAATTTTATGTTTTTTATGTTCTTCAGGAGAGACTAGAGATATTAATTAACCTAACATTTTATTATGTGAATATAGTATAATTAGGGTAATTATAAAAATGATTAAAAGGTCAAAACTATTGGAGAAAAAATACTGAATTTAAAAAAGTCAAACTTCAAGCAGTCATAGAATTAAAAAATTAAGATAGAAAAGCATTACATTGTAAAACTAATTAGAAAGCATAAAATATACTTAAAGAAATAAATCAGTAATTAGAATAAAAGTTAATAGACTCCTTTTAGTAGTGGCAGAGACTGTCAAATTGGATTTTGAAATTTGTTGTTATTTACAAGTCACTACAAGGCTTATTTCAGCCACTACAAGGCTTAAACACAAGGGTCTGGAAAAGCATATTAAGAGTAAAAGACTGGACAAACTATATCAAGCAAATGCTAACCAAAAGACAGCTAAGATACCTATAGTAGTTCACAGATAAAATGTTCAAAGCACATTACTGTTGATACAGAGAGTCTCTGAATCAGAATAAAACATAACATCACAAGGAAAATATTACAATTATTGATATCGGCCAGGTGTGGGGGCTCATGCCTGTAATCCCAGCACTTCAGGAGGCCAAGGTGGACAGATTGCTTGGGGTCAAGAGTTCGAGACCAGCTTAATGCAACTTATCTCTACAAAAAATACAAAACTTAGCCAGGCATGGTGACACATGCCTGTAGTCCCAGCTACTTAGGAGGCTGAGATGGGAGAATTGCTTGAACCTAAAAGGTGGAGGTTGCACTACTCTCCAACCTGGATGACAGAGTGAGACTCTGTCTCAAAAATTAAAAAAAAAAAAAAAAAACGGTAGCTCACACCTCTAATCCTAGCACTTTGGGAGGCTGAGGTGGGTGGATCACCTGAGGTCAGCAGTTGGAGACCAGCCAGGCCAAAATGGTGAAACTTCATCTCAACTAAAAATACAAAAATTAGCCAGACATGGTGGTGCACGCCTGTAGTCCGAAGTACTTGGGAGGCTGAGACAGGAGAATCGCTTGAACACAGGATGCAGAGGTTGCAGTGAACCAAGATTGCACCACTGCACTCCAGCCTGGGTGACAGAGTAAGATTCTGTCTCAAAAAGAAATTGATATTTGCTAACTTAATATTCTCAAAATATGTAAAGGAAAAATGACAGAATTCACTTCTAATAAGATATTTGAATACAACAATCTGAGGAGTTGATAAATGTATCTTGAGTTTCTGTTTTTTGTTAAAATAGTGAATAATTAGATATGATAAAGCATTTTTAAAAGGAAAAAAAATCTCAAATGTTGCTTTGTAAACATTGTCTTCTATAGTTATTTATGCCTACATAACAAGCACTTTCACATCAGTGAAATTTCAGAAAAACTCAATGAGCTATTAATTTATGTTATGCTACACAGCCATGGAATAATCTAGAATAATCAGAAATACTTTTCCATTTGCCCTTTGCACAATTAACTCAGGGACTAATATGGTGCAGGAGTCATTTCCCCTCAGCTTACATTTAAGAGATTTGAATTTTCAAGAAGAACTGAATTGTTCCTGGGTTGAGGAGGTAGGCTGAGGTCCTGGGATTGGGAGAGGAGAAAAACTGGGTGGACAGGAGCTGATGGGCAGCTCCAAGCAGACAGAGGTGGATAATAGTTGTTTGCTTTGTGGAGTGTATGGTGGCGAGTGTTAGTTGTGGGTGAGATGGTGCAGATCCATCTCACCCTAAGGCGTCTGATAGGCTGGAGTGTAGACTTGGAGGTTCAGGGGTCCAAGGGCTTTGCAGCTGGGAGCACCAAGAAACAGTCTTCTTACCCCACTTCAGTAAATGGGAGGAGGTGATGGAATGGACGATGGGCCACCCCAGCAGCAAACACAACAAATGAAGACTGCAGCCCCCTTCTCTTGTTTACTAAACTCCACAAGTATCCTATAAGTGTGACTTAAAGGAAGGAACTGAAGAGATAAAGGAGACACCCCCTGCCCTGCAAATAATCATACCCCCTTCTAGGAAGTCAGAGCTAGGAGTAAGATTTAATTTGATTTTGAAAGTTTTGCCCCATTTTTATTCACCATAGAATCAAAGTGTACAATTCATATTTACTACATAGCATGGAACATTTTCCTGTAAAACATTTAATATCCCATGTTCATATGTGTTGCATTTTACAGAGGACTATATTTGAGACATCCAGGTCTTGTAAAAAAAAAATCCTTTGGTTCAATTGAAATTGATTCTACATTTTACTGTCTATATTTCGTTATTCTCTATTTTGTTATTTCGTAAAATAATGAAAATAGCATAGTCCTTTCATCAATGGAAAGCATTTTGAATAACATCAACTATCTTGATCCCCTCAGTATTTAATAAGGATTTGGCACTTGATAGATGCTCAGTAAATAATGAATGAATGAACCTCATGCCATTGTCAGTTTCATTTCTCATAAGATGAAACTGAGGCAACACAGTCAAGCGAGTTATATTAGATTTTACAGACAATGTCAAAGTCAGAATTAAATTGTGGCTCTAATGCAAATGTCTATTTCTTGGCACTAGGCCAATATGTTTCAAACAATGAGTCATGACTCACTAGTGAGTTTCAAAGGTAATAGAATTGGTCAATATAACTGGTCAAGATTGGCATTTTAAATTCCCAATACAAAGAAATGATAAATGTTTAAGGTGATGGACAACCTAATTACCCTGATTTGATCATCACACATTGTATACATGCATTCAAACATGACTGTACCTTATAAATATGTACAGTCACTATATGTCAACTAAAATAAAATGAAAAAAAATAAAATAGAAAAGGAAAAATGACAGCATAGTGTAGCCAGCATAGCATAATCTAAGGTAGACTGGAAAACAAAACCAAGCAAATTATAACAAAAGAAGAACCAATGCATCTAGCACGCTCAGGGTTAAGTAGTGCTTTGTAAAATCTTTGCAAATTTTAAAGTGTAAAATCTTGCAAATACTGAGTCTAGAGGCAAAATGCATATATATATGTGTGTGTGTGTGTGTGTGTGTGTAAATATATATATATATGTATGTATGTATATATAGCTATGGATTATGGCCAAAAATGTTGAAAGTCACTAATCTAGGCCATTTGTCTTCACTAATTGCTCTTTAACATTCCCAAGGAAAAAAGTATCCCTGCTTATCTGGCTTTCCTCCATCTCTGTCCTCTTTCACTCACTTAAAAAAAGATTTTTTAATCATAAAATTTTCTATATTTACAAACCATTAAGAAAGCAATAATAGCACTTGCTTATGCACTAAAAGTTTTAATCTTGTTCTTTCTTCTCCTATTCTTCCTCTTCACCCCTTCTCACCACTTCCCTCCTCTCCTCCACATATTTCTCTCAAAAAGGGTCACAGATAAAGCTGAGACTCTACTCAACCTTATTAGAACTCCCCCTTTCTCCACAGAGGTGAACATTATTTTAAAATTGGTGTGCAACACTCCCATAGATAATTATGCAATTTTTCCACATTATGTTGTCACATATTTATTCTTCCATAATTCAATGATGCATTGTTTTGTACGTAGGTATCTTCAGTGACTTACTTTCACACCTATGTCTTTGAGATGTATGCTTTCACACCCTGAGTGATTGTTACCTTGTTTTCACAAGCAATATTACAATGAATAATCTCTTGGGTACATGTGCCTTAAGAATTTCTCTACATAAAATACTGGAAGTGAAATTGGTCTGCTTTTGTAAGTTATGGACACCTTCAGCATTACTAGTTTTAAAAAAGTGATTGTACCACCCTACATTTGTATCACAGACTATTGAAAGCTTCTGCATGTGCTTATACTTTGAAAACATTTGAATTTGACAGACATTAATTGAAACATCATCAGGGTACAAATTTTAATTTTTAATTTAATTTGTGATTTTTTTTGTTATAAGTGAGATGGAGCATCCATCTATGTTCAAAAATTGTTTATTGTCCATTTCTGTTTCTTTATAAATTACTTGTTGCCCTTTTTGGGGAGGGAGTTTCTCTTTCTTACTGATTTGCAAACTTATTTATATATTGTGATTACTAATCTTGTCTTTGCATATGACAAGCCTCTTTTCTGATCTGTGACTTTTAAGTTTCATGATATGTTAGTTGCCCAGCAGCTTATGACTATTTATGGTTTCATGTAATCAAAATATTAATCTATTACATATAAATTTTCATTTATTTTTTCTTTAAAATAATTTCTTAATATAGCAGTAAAAAAAGCGTCTGTATTATCTTTCAAGTATTTTACAGTTTTGCTTTTTACATCTTTAATAGAGATAAACTATGTATATCTGGAGTGATATGAGAATTTGGTCTAACTTTCTATTTAAATAGTCCATTATTTATGCACTATTTGTGAATTCCCCTCCCTTCTAACATGACTTCAAATATTATTAGTAATTAATGTAGCAAGTTCTCAAACATACTGAAGTTTTCAAAACTCTAGTTTGCTTATTTGTTCTACTTTTCTATACCTGTGCAAATAACAACTTGCTTTAATTATTTAGTTTCAACAAGCTGAAACCTGGTGATCCATAGCCTTTTTCCTCTTTCTTCTCCTTAAGGATTCATCTATTTTTAGGCTCTTACTTTCAGATTTGAATTTTACAATCAGCTTTTCAGGTTTCATGAGACACATTTTTGAGATTTTAATTGAAACTGAAATGCCTGCATAGATTAATTAGCAGATAATTGCCAAGTTTATAATACTGATATCTTCCTACTAAGAAAATGACCTAACTCTTCATTTATTTAGGTCTTTTGTGTTTTTATTATAATTTGGATGCTATTATAAATGGTGTGGGGTCTTGGTAGTTGCTTATTGCTTCTTCACAGAATTGCAAGAGATCTTTATATATTGCTCTTGTCTCCACCAAATCTGCCAAATTATTTTATTATAACAATTACTGCAAGCAGAGTGGTTTGAGACAACACAAGCTTTCACAGTTTTCATGAATCAGGACTCCAGGTACAGATTAGCTGGGTCCTAGCTCAAGGTCTGACCAGACTGAAATCAAGGTGTGTGATCAAGGTGTGAAATCAGGGCTGTGGTCTCAGCTAAGGCCTGCCTCCTCTGCCCAGCTCACTGGTTGTTACTGGGATTCATTTATATGTGGATAGAAGACTGATACCCCATTTTCTTCCTAGTTGTAGCCTGGGGAACACTTTCACCTCTTAGAGGTTGAGTTACTCCAGGCCAGCAGGACAGTCATTTAAGACATCTTATAAGATTAAATTCACAGGATGGTGGGACTTTTGATTAACTCAAAGTCAGCTGGCTTTGATGGGTATATTGGTTACATCTGCAAAACAATACCTCATGGCCATATGGTTACATAAGCATAAGAAAGATATTCCAACATACTCACAGGATGGATTCATATCCAAGGGGAGGAAATAAAACAAGGTGAGAATCTTGGGGGCCAGCTTAAAATTCTGCCTACCACACTTGCCAAACTTTAGGAATTTTTTGTTGGAGTCATAAGCAAGATTGGTATATCATTTTCCATTGTATATTCACCTTACGTATTTGGAGTGTAAACTAAATCCTAGTCATTATTGTGTTGGGGAGTATTACCTCTTGCTTTATTCTCTGGACATATACTTAAATATAAGAATCTCTCTTTAACATTTTTAAAGTACTGCTCCAGCTGCAATGAATCACTTTACTTTCTTTCCAACACTGACCTATCTTCTAGCTTTCTGAATATCAGACTCAAATTGGTAGGAATGATAGAAATACTATTCCAAACTCTCAACTTCATCAGTCACTGACTCTCCCTGTCTCCTCTAAGGAAACAGTATGCATGTGTGATATATAGCATAGAGATCATGGAATAAGTAGTTGGGAGAGTAGGTTTTAGTTTTAAATTTACCATTGCCCACCATTATATTGGTGTTAATTAAATCTCTTTCTAATTCCTGTTGGGAGACAATTTTCAGTGAGTATTTTCAGGTTTCTGCATGTTACAAGCTTTCTAAGGAAAAGCAGACTGCTAATGTTTGTTAAACAATGATTGAATGAGAAGCATGCCTTGGAGGTTAAAGGTAGTGTATGCTCCAGAGAGATTTAGAGACTTATCGCGCCTAGAGCCATTTGCTTACATTCCAAGGTAGAGACCTTTTCCTCCCTTTCCCCAAAGAGGATTTGCCTCAATTCCAGCTAACACCTCCCTGTAGGGAGAGGATTTGAGAAAGTGCCAGCCTTCTCATATAAGCTCTGATCTCATAATGTTAAGGTTCGTCTCATGCAGTGCACCCCCACTACACTTACAGTCGAACATCTGACTTTTACCTTGTGGGGAATGAGGCCTGGGAACCAGATGCAGAGATATGCTGAGTAGAAATTGCCCTGTTCTTTGATGCAGAGTTCTTGTGTTTCCTGTTAGAATATGAATAAATATGTATACAAAAATTCTCAAGGTTTTACAGGAGTAAGAGAGTTGTTAGTGTCCAGCCTGTAGTACAGTTTTCCTTTCCTAATGAGACAGACAAGATTGTTTATGAATATAAAAGGAATTTTACAAAGTTAGGACAAGATACACAAATCAAATTTGGAGAGGGAGTGATTGTTCTTATATGCCTACTGGTTAGACACTATTTAAGATAGTAGGTGTCAATTATTCAAATACGCTCATTTACATACTTTCTTTTCTTCCACAATAATGATTATCCATGTAAAACCACTGTATGCCTATATGATACAGAGACCAAGACAGAAGGAAAGAGTTCCTTACTTCCGTTCAATTTATAGTCATGTTGCAAGGAAAAACCTAGATCATAGTGAAGAAAGGAAGAAAGTCCCTGCAAAGCTTAATAACAGCAACAACCAAAAAAAAAAAAAAAACTAACTGAAAAGCTCATAGATACCACTTACATAAGAAGAGGGTTTCAGAAGCCAAGAGAGTGGGCAGAGAATCACTCACAGTTTGGATATTGCTCTCCAGAAACTATTCTCTGCTTTCCCTGCCGATTGCCCCAAGATACCTCTGCAACTTTGGTACTTTGAAGCTATTTCTGTTCACTTGCCTATGTTCGCCAATAGGCTATAAAATCCATGAGTAGGGCTAAGCCTTTCTTGATCACTCATTACCTAGCCCATGACTGTGCATCTGTAACTATTTTCAGAAGGGAAGGAAGACAGTAAAAAAGTAAATTAGATGAAGAGAAAGAAAGATGAGGAAAGGGAAGGATGGAAGCATTTATACTTTCAATTACATGGACCAAGATGCTAGGGAAAAGAAAAACCATGGATATGGTTATTGAAAACTTTTTGTATTTGTCCATTATCATATTGCTGTTAAGAAATACCTGAGACTGGGTAATTTATAAAGAAAAGAGGTTTAATGGGCTCACAGTTCTGCAGGCTGTACAGCAAGCATGATGCTGGCATCTGCTTGGCTTATGCAAAGCCTTAGGAAACTTACAATCATGGCAGAAGGCAAAGGGGGAGCAGATACTTCACATGGCTGGAGTAGGAATGAGAGAGAGTGAGCAAGGGAAGGTGCTACACACTTTTAAACAACCAAATCTTGCCAGAACTCACTCACTATCAGGAGAACAGCACCAAGGGGGTGGTGCTAAATCATTCATAAGAAACACCTCCGTGATCCAGTCACCTCCCAGGCTCCACTCCCAACACGGAGGATCATAATTCAACGTGAGATTTGGGCAGCCATATCACTTTCACACATATCTCTTGAATTTTTAAAAAACCTTCATACATTATTCTCTTTCTTTCTCAGTTGGGTGGTTGGGAGACCTCCTTCTGAAATCACCAGTTGCTACGGTTCTGCATGTGGAACCTACCTCATTAAATGCTGTCAGTGACATGTACTGCTTTTCTTCCATCCTTTCAGCAAATCTATGTCACCTTTTTATGCTGAATGGAGATTTATTACTGATATTTCTCATGTTCTCTTCAAAGTCTTGCTTGACACTGAATATATGAAAAAATAGTGATTCGAAGGTTTGACGATATAGCAGAAAAAGAACTACTGACAAGCATTTTGGAGTCTGAGCAATGAGTACAATATTTTAAGTGTTTTAGATTCTATGTTCCCATCCACCATTACTTAACTCCTAGCACGGAGTCCAATTTTCTTTTGTCATTTCTTAACTAATAGTTATAGCTGAGCCAAATCAGCAGTATATTACTTAGAGAAGTAATTTTACATTTTTCTTTCTCTATTTTTTCTCTTCTGAACATCTTAGCCTAAATATATTGTTTTAGCCTGACATAAAGCTTATTTTGCAACACAAGTTATTATATAGAATTGAGCTTTATAGTTTGGTTTGCCAAACCCATAGTTGAAAACTAAACATTTCTGGAAAAAATAGATAGGAATATCTTACATTTATTGAACATGGCCAAGAAATTTATTTTTAATAACTGAACCACAGATGGGATGCCATCTGTCAGCATATGGCATTGGCTCTTAAAGCAATGTTTACATCTGGGGGATATGACGCTTTCTTTGAGAGAACAAGAGGCATTATTGGACTAAACATGAAGAGGAGTGATTTTAGACTCATGAATATTGTAAGTTTGCTAAGGATAGAATCAGCATGTTTATATGCATACAGTTTTCATACATTTGGGTGGATAAAAAGAAAGAAAATCTGTTCATTGAAATTCTTTTATGATAATGAAAATAATTGTAATTTTGAAATTGTTGGGGTTTTGTTCTTCTGTGATAGGCAAAACTGTTACATGACATGACCAGATCACCACATTTAAGTGCTTTTATATACTCAATTTCACTCTATAAAGTTCCCTATAAAGTTACTAATTTAATATTTTAGTTTCTTGAGATCCCAAACATCAGCTTTATTTTATTCAGAAACTTATGCAAAAGACAACTTTTTGTTTCTTAATTTTCAAAATCTTCAAAAAATTATCCGGTATAATTTTCTTATTTTACTATGTATAAATGTTCTTATTTTTAATCAACTTTACATTTCTAAACATATAATTATAAAAATATTTTATTACCTTTTATTATAAAAGTTCTAATCTGATATAATTTTAAATTACCATACACTTGTAAGGAAATTGTGTTTTGTTTATATGCAACTAATTCTCTGGTTGCAAGCAACTTGAATAAATTCTGATTAATATCACCTTTTCCGTTGTTAGTTCAAAACAAACTCAAAACAGAGCTTCTCTTTTCTTTCACCTAATATTACAAAGAATCAATACCTTTTTTTACAGAACTATCCAAATTGAAAAATTCCAGGTAGTAGAGATTGTGAACAAATATTTAATAATAATTAAAATACTAATAAACACAACTACTGTTTTAAAATATTCTCTATGTAGCAGATACTTAAGGGATTAATAGGCATTATCTTGAATCTTGAAAATAACTTTACAAAATTATAATTTTCCCCTAGTTATAGTTGAGGAGAAACATGTGTTTAATGAAACTGAGTAATAGGACTAAGATCTGGGAACTGTAGTCAGCTGTATCGGCTTAAAGACCTTCTTCTACTATATATATAATTCTACTTTCCTGTATGGTAAAATGCTACTGGTAGACTAACACAAAACATTTACTGATTCTTGAAAGGAGAAAAAGATTAACTGCACCAGTAGTTACAACATAAATTAAAATTACAATGAAGTACCAATTTCATTATATAAATCTGAAGTTTCATAAGTGTAATTATTAGTCTTGTCAAAAATTAGAAATATTGTTAAAATCATATACTTTTAATCTCGTTGTGCACATATAGTGGGTTTTGGAAAGACTGAGCAAGATTCCTCAAATGGTCATAGTTTTTGTTCTATTACTCCATCATCTATAATTTTTATTTTAATAAAAGAGTTAAAATATTAAGAAACTTAAATGGACAGAAACATTCTCTGTAGCATAATACATCTAGAAAGACAAAGGTGACTTTTGAATTCAGAAAACTAACTTTGTGTCAAAAAGTTTTATTATTGTGGTGAGCCAAGATCGCGTCATTACACTCCAGCCTGGGTAACAAGAGCAAAACTCCGTCTCAAAAAAAATAAAATAAAATAAGTTTTATTAGATCACATCTAGGGTATGTATGAGAATATTGAGAATCGACTATACTTACATTGCTAGAGAGTTGGAAATTGGCCATACGTGTTTGTTTCTTGCTCACAAATTCACTTAAACCACATCACAGGATAATGCAGACATTTTTAATATCAAATTTCATTAGGACCTTTGAGTAATTTCTCTGTATCAATGGTTACCAAGTAGCTTTACTGTAGATATTGGCTACATCAGAATCATGTAGGGGCATTTGCTAAAAATAGACTCCTTGGTCCCTATTGCATCAGTCAGAGAATATATCCCAGGAACATGTACTTCTAGCATAGGAGGAAGTTGAAAAGAATAATGAGTAGGGCAAATTACCATAACTGCTACATGTCCAGGTTCTTTAGTCTAATCCAAATTTAATTAGTGTGAAATAAGATTATTCATAATCTGTTGGTCAGATCAAATTTCTTATTCTATAACGTTATTTTTCTCTTTTTATCAGATGTTCTGGTACAGAGAACAGACTCCATTCTAACTAGTTTGAACAGAAAAAAAGACTTATTACTTGATATTGAATAACGTTCAAAATTACTGAGAAGCAGGATGAGACAGAAAAGAGCTTGAGCACCTAGAAACAGCTCTGAAGGTAACGCTATAGATCTAGAACAGCATGGGAGTTTCTGCCCCTCCCAACATTACAGATGTGAGACATGGAAGCTGCTATATGAGGGCACTAACATGGCATCTTCCAGCTCCTGAGCCAATTATAATTATTCATGTCCTCAAGGCATGTGAGCAAAATAGATGTTTCATGATCCATTTCCCTCCCTCTCCATGTCAACGCAGTTACACTTTCAAATTTGGTGGAAGTGTTCTGGGTTAGTGGAACTTTAATGATATTCAGAAACTTGGTGAAAATTAGTTGGAGGAAAATTTAGTTTCCTAGGGTCTTCAGTCCAAGGAGCTATACTAGAAGGACATTGAGAAAAATAATGGGTAGGACAAATTATTTTACCTGCTACAATATCCAAGTTATTTAGTTGAATCCAAATTTAATTAGCTCGAAGCAAGATTATTCCTAAAAATATTACATTTCATATTATGTATCATTTTCTCTCTTTTTTTGCTGATTCATGCCATTTTTCCCATTGAGGTAATTTCTCATTCCTCTGAGTTATCAATCACTTAATATGGATCTCCCTATAAGCATCTATCACCTTCTACCATCTAATCCAGGTATCAATTATCATCCCTACTCTTCCAGAAAAAAAAAAAATCCATGAGGTTCTTTTTTTTTTATTTTATTGCATTTTAGGTTTTGGGGTACACATGAAGAACATGCAAGATTGTTGCATAGGTGCATATGTGGCAGTGTGATTTGCTGCCTTCCTCCCCTTCACCTATATGTGGCATTTCTCCCCATGCTATCTCTCCCCAACTCCCCACCCACTGCTGTCCCTCCCCTATTTCCCCCCAACAGACCCCAGTGTGTAGTGCTCCCCTCCCTGTGTCCATGTGTTCTCATTGTTCAACACCCGCCTATGAGTGAGAACATGCGGTGTTTGATTTTGTGTTCTTGTGTCAGTTTGCTGAAAATGATGGTTTCCAGTTTCATCCATGTCCCTACAAAGGACGTGAACTCATCGTTTTTGATGGCTGCATAATATTCCATGGTGTATATGTGCCACATTTTCCCTATCCAGTCTATCATTGATGGGCATTTGGGTTGGTTCCAGGTCTTTGCTATTGTAAACTGTGCTGCTATGAACATTCGTGCACATGTGTCCTTATAGTAGAACGATTTATAATCCTTTGGATATATACCCAGTAATGGGATTGCTGGGTCAAATGGAATTTCTATTTGTAGGTCTTTGAGGAATCACCACACTGTCTTCCACAATGGTAGAACTAATTTACACTCTCACCAACAGTGTAAGAGTGTTCCTATTTCTCCACATCCTCTCCAGCATCTTTTGTCTCCAGATTTTTTAATGATCGCCATTCTGACTGGCGTGAGATGGTATCTCAATATAGTTTTGATTTGCATTTCTCTAAGGACCAGTGATGATGAGCATTTTTTCATATGTTTGTTGGCCTCGTGTATGTCTTCTTTTGTAAAGTATCTGTTCATATCCTTTGCCCACTTTTGAATGGGCTTGTTTGTTTTTATCTTGTAAATCTGTTTTAGTTCTTTGTAGATTCTGGATATCAGCCCTCTGTCAGATGGGTAGATTGCAAAAATTTTTTCCCATTCTGTTGGTTGCCAATTCACTCTAATGACTGTTTCCTTTGCCGTGCAGAAGCTGTGGAGTTTGATTAGGTCCCATTTGTCTATTTTGGCTTTTGTTGCCAATGCTTTTGGTGTTTTGGTCATGAAGTCCTTGCCTACACCTATGTCCTGAATGGTTTTGCCTAGATTTTCTTCTAGGGTTTTTATGGTGTTAGGTCTTATGTTTAAGTCTTTAGGATTTATTGTAAATTCTCAAATTTAGTGTAGTTCTTTGCAAAAGAAGATGCTTGTTCCAAAGAATCAGTTTCTCCAAAAGACAAGTTTAATGTTCTTGATATTTATACTTCTATAATTTTGAATAAATAAGTTACTGTTTAGGCTTTCTTCCCAATTGTCATTAGGCATTATAGAACTAGATTTTTTATGTAACTTGGAGATATTTTGATTGGATATATCATATATGTAGGTGTCAGTCCCCTGTCAAACTTTACTGTAGTATTGTAACATTGGCTGCAAAGCTGCAGTAGTCGATTTTGCAGTAGAGATCGGTTGCTGCACTTCCCAGAATACATGTCTCTTTCTTCCAACAACAGCAGATCCTCACATTCCTCTCTACTCAGTTTGTATTCCACTGGCCACTATTATAACTATTCATTTGTGTGCAGCTACCTGCCACCACTAATCTCTAAAGTTTTAATACGTAGGAAAACTTGCTGTTGGATAAAGCTAACATTTTACCCACTCTAAACCTGCATTCTCCTGGCTATACATGCCTGAAAGAAAACAACCAACAGTGCTCTTTCACGTATTTCTGACTGTGAACCCAAGAGGGCTTTTAGTAGATTCCCAACAATACTGTTCTATTTGCTGAGATCATTCATTCTCCCACTCTCTCAGTTAACCATTTCATAATGTTTTCTCTCTCCTCCAACTCACCAGTTTATATTGGCCCTTCCGCATTGTCACTTAATGACTGTGTTTCCTACCACAGTGCAAATACAGACACCAGAACAAAACCACCAGGCTCCCAACCACACATGCACCTTTTTATTTAAGCCTGAGCCTAAATATCCTTCTTTGTCCTTGCATGTTACCCAGGACCAACTCCTTGTAGGTACCTCATTGCCTGTTAATTATTTCCCTCTCTGCAGAATCATCAAATTATCTCTCTACTGAATTTTTATAAACATAAGACTTATCATTTTGACCATATTATTTTAAAAAACTTCTCATGACACCCCTTATCTCTATGACAATTTCTTGCTCCTTTTTACAAAAATCTTAAAACTGTGGTTTATATACATGATCAGAATTCCTCCCTCCCATCGTTCCTTGAAATCCCTGCAAATGCAATTTTACTCCCATAGTTCTACTACAATTGCTTATTCATTGTAACAAATGACTTATACTTTGCTAAATCCAATGGCCAATCTTACCATGTCAGAGTATTTGGTCAAGGTGGTCACTCCCACTTTCTGAATCGCCTTCTTCATTTAGAATCTGAGACATCATGCTTTCCTGTTTCTCCTTCCACACCACAAGTCACTTCACAATCTGCTTTGTCCGTTCCTTCTCATGAACCCAGTTTCTTACTGTTAGGGTTTCTAGGCCTCAGTTCTCATTCTCCCTCTTTTCTAACTATATCCACTGTCTACAGGATCTTATCCTGTCTCCTGGCTTAATTAACACATACCTGCTAGCAACTCACAAATGCTTAACTCCACCAAGTCCTCTGCCATGTATTCCAGACTGATATATTCAACAATCTTACTTGACCTCTCCACCTGAATTGTTAATATCACTTCAGAAGTATCATGTTTAAAACTAAGAACCAGCTCTTCTCTCCAAAGCCTGCCTTTCCTACAATATTTTCCATCTTAGTAAATAGCAATGCCATTTTTCCAGTTGGTTAGGGAAAAAACTTTGGAATCATCTTTTACTCCTTCTTTGACACACACGTTTTATATCTGTCAGCAAGTCCTGTGAGTTCTGCTTTCAAAATATATCCCATATCACATCATTTTCCACACCTCTACCAATAACACTCCAGACAAAGGTGTTATTTGTCAAGATGATCTCTTGCATGGATTATATGAGTAGTCTCTAAATTGACCCATCTATTCCCTTATCCATCTACACTCAATGATTTGCACAATCGCAGCAATAATTATTTGAAAACATAGGTCAAAACATGCCATCCCTTTTCCCAAAACATTCCTCTGTCTCCTATTGCACTCAGCGTAAAAGCTCAGAGTGAAGTACTTGTCTCTTCTCTGTCACTCAAGGAGGGATGAGTGCATATCAGGCTGAATTCACAGTTGAACTATCAGCATGCCAGTGTGCCTTAAATTATGTTATATACGAAAAAGCTCATCCATGTATTATTTCATTCAATAAATAATTATTTAGTTAATTCTTATTATGGAGGAGTATATTAGGCACTGAGGATATTTTATCAAGCAAAAGTAGCAGGAACTTAACCTTTCAAAGCTAATTATCAAAAAATAAATAAATACACAAGTAACTATGCAGATAGATTATTACAAGTTAAGAAAAAGCTAAGCCAGAGAAAATCCAGGAGTCTTTGAAGACACATAGTGGGGAATCTGACCTAATCTGCAGAATCTGAAAAATTTTCACTGAGAAAGCAGTATTATAACTGAGAGTTAAAGAGAGATGATCAAGACCTAACTAGATGAATTAGGTGGTAAAGAGAGGGAAAGGAACAATTTATGTAAAGGTAGATAGACTCACTAGAGGAATTATGTATCTCTTGAGCACATATGAGATATTGGATTAGAGTTTCAAAGTAATTCTCTGCTTTGTAAGCCATATTAAGAACATCTTGGCTGGGCACAGTGGCTCACACCTGTAATCCCAGCTCTTTGGGAGGCCAAGGCGGGTGGATCACGAGGTCAGGAGTTTCAGACCAGTCTAGCCAACATTTGAAATCCCTTCTCTAATAAAATACAAGTATTAGTCAGGCATGGTGGCAGGCACCTGCAATCCCAGCTACTCGGGAGGCTGAGGCAGGAGAATCACTTGAACACAGGAGGTGGGGGCTGAATTAAGCCAAGACCGCACCACTGCACTCCAGCCTGGGCAACAAAGCAAGACTTCATCTCAAAAAAAAAAAAAAAAAAAAAAGAACATCTTAAGAGCAGCAGGAAGCCCTTGAAGGATATATGGTAGGCCCTTTTATCTGTGGTTTCACTTTCCACAGTTTTGGTTACTTGCAGTCAAACACATCTGAAAACAGGTGAGTACAATACAATAAGATATTGAGAGAGAGAGACTACATTTGGATAACTTCTATTATAGTATATTATTATAATTGTTCTATTTAATAACTCGTTATTAAACTCATACTATGCCTAATTTATAGATTAAACTTTACCATAGTTTTGTATGTATAGGAAAAATCATAGTATATTAAGGGCTTAGTACCACCTCTTATTTCCAGCATCCACTGGGGATCTTCAAATGTATCCTTTGTGGCTAAGGGGGTACTACTGTAGTCTGATAAAGGAATAATGTTCTAGTTCTAGAGATGAAGCTAGAGACAGATTTTTTTAATCCTTCCAGTGAACTTCTATGTATACATGGCAGATTCACTACAAATGGTGCATTGTTTCAGATGCACTTGGCTGCAAGTAACAGAAATCCTGAAATTGTGTCAGACATAAAAGGAAGTTCAGAGGTACAGTGAGCTATAAGATTAATTAACTGAGTGGTTCCAAATTTCATTAGGAAAAAACCCTCATTTTATCATTCTTCTCTGCTACTCTCAGTGTTAGCTTCATCATGAAGCTGGCGAAAAGATGGCTACTGGCCTCACATTCAGTCGAGACTCCATACACTTATCCTTCTGACCTTCTCTTGGGAATTATTACATAATTCTCAGAAGCTTCCTAGCAGACTTCCCCTTATCTACTAAAAGCCACAGTTGAGTCACATGAACATTCCTCACCCAATCAAAGAGAGAAGTGAAACTATCCTAACTGGCTGAGAAATATCACAGGGTAGAATAGATGCTGGGAGTCTGTCACAAGGACTGTTCCCTGTGGGCAAAGTACAAGTAAGCCTGAAGACCACCTTCCATCCACAGAGACACAGTGGAAAGCAATTGGAGAGACTCAGTAAAAGGATGAATTAGGGGTTACAGTTTTGCCTCATCCCAGGCAACTTTCACATACACCAAAAGCAGAAGGGGATGAATTGATTCATCCTTACCATCTAGAGGTCACAAGCGCATCTGTCCTGACTCATTTAATTGCATGAGAATTACATGTGAGTGTAGTGGGATACCTTGAATGCTCATCCTGTTGCTTCAGATTATTTGTGGAAAAAGCATTCAGACTTTTATTTGTGGGATTACACAGAACTAATTTAGGGAATGGAGCATGGCTGAGCCTTTAGGTACTTGGTTGACCAGGCATAAGTAATATAAAAGTCTTTAAAAATATACAGATAAAAATAAAATACACATTTTCCTTTTGAACATAATATGAGTACCAACTGTTATGGACTGAATTGTATGCCCCCAAAATTTATATATTAAAGTGCTAACCTCCAATGTGACTGTCTTTGGAGGTAGTGCCTTTATGGAAGTTATTAAGGTTAAATGAAGTCATAAGATGGGACCCTAATTCTATAGGATTAGTGCCCCTATAAGAAGAAAAGGACAGGGCCACCATGTGTACAAAGGAAATGCATGGGCTGACAAAGTAATAAAGTGGCAATTTACAAGCCAGAAGAAAAGCCCTTACCAGAAATCAAATTTGCTGGCACCTTGATGGTGGACTTCTAGCTTCTAGAACTGTGTTTAAGCCATGTAGTCCATGATATTTTATTATAGCAACCCAGGGTTGACTAATACATCAACCTTCAAACAATTGAAGCATAAAGTCCATTAGCTAGTTTAAATCTTATGCCTACAGAGCTACTTTGGGTCATAAACTAATGACTAAAGAAATTTTCATTACAAAGAGGCATTTGGTTGAAGAATTCCAGAGAAAGATTGTCTTATGATTCACATGCAAAAATAATGCATTTTATTCACAAGGGAAACATAAACTGGTTTTATGCTATTTTTGAAGATGACTTTGATTGTTCTTTTGTAAATGGATTACTTTGTGGAAGGAAAGTAAAGAAAAAAATTAAGACAATTTATTGGGGAAACACAGGCAATAAGCAAAGTGGAAGGTTTCATTTCTGGTTAAGATGTAGTAGGATGTGGAAGACCGTAAGACCTGTGTTAACAACATGGAAAAAATACTAACAAAATAGCATACTTTCCTATAAATCTATTGTAGAACAGTTGATTCAAATAATTTTTAATAAACTAAGAGAAAAGAGAGATGAAACCTCTATAGTTGGACAAAGAGGCTGGGACATGGTGGCTCACGCCTGTAATCCCAGAACATTGAGAGGCTGAGGTGGGCAGATTACTTGAGGTCAGCGGTTTGAGACCAACCTGATCAACATGGTGAAACCCTATCTCTACTAAAAATACAAAAAATTGCTGGATGTAGTGCTGGGTGCCTGTAATCCTGGCTACTCAGGAGGCCAAGGCAGGAGAATCACTTAAACCCAGGAGGCAGAGGTTGCAGTGAGCTGAGATGAGTGATAGAGCAAAACTCCATTAAAAACAATTATGTGTAGGTGGAAAAAGAAGTGCAGATTTTCAAGAACTAGGGACAAGTGTCTGGTGTGAGGGTGGATGTGCACAGGAGAGGCCCTGTGTAAAGGGAGACTTTACAATGACAAAGAAAAACTAATGAGGTTTTAATGACAATATGGGTAGAAAGATAGATTAAAAATATGTAAGAGACCCAAATGCAAAAGTAAATATTTCATCTTGGCAATTCCTTCTGCTAGAAATTTTGATGAAGAATAGCAGAGAACATAGCAGTATTAGCAATGGATGCGGGCTGGAAAACAGTGTTTGCATAGTCTCACTCAGTTTGCTCAGATTCCAGGGCTTTGCTGAAGTAAAACACACACATGAGCCCAAAACAACTAAAGCTAGAACCCACACCACTTCTAGCTCACATCCTGAAAAGATCAAGGGATTAGGCCCTCTATGGCTATTGCTCTGAGAGTTGAGGGTTGGGCTAAAGGATAAAGTGCAATCTCCACAATCCCACTGAAAATCAATGGTGAACACAATATAATTAAAACTTCAAGCCAGGTCTTGGTAGAATCTAATAGAGCAACCCTTCACGTTAAGTACCTGATGAAAGACAGGGCTTTCAAATTCTAGGAGATAGAGATAGAGAGATAAAAATTTAATACCATTTTTCTTTTAGAAATCCTGTGTGCCATGCTGGCACGTGAAGGGATTATGAAGAAGAAAATGTGGCCTATAACTAAGAGAAAAAATAATCAATAGAAGCAAAATTATGGATACTTCAGATTATGTAGTCATCCATCAAAGATTTTAAGAAAACAATTATAAAAATGTTAAATAATGTTTACTGTAAGGTGGAAAGAATGGCTGAGGATATGAAATATTTAGAAGAGGTATCAAATAGATAACAGGAAATCAAATTTATATTTCTAACTGAGAAGTACAATATAAGATATAAAAATGAATCTGATTGTTTAAAATACCAATGAACACAGCATAAGGTAAACATAAAAAGAGGTTGATATTAATTATTCAAATAAAAGTATATAAAGAATATAAGATTGGGGGAAATGAACAAAAGATAAGAGTCCTATTTAAAAAAATTAAATTAGCAAACATACATGTATGTAATTTGACTTCTAGAAAGTGGGAATATAAAGAATGAGCAAGAAAACGATTTGAATAATTAATGGCCCAAAACTTGCAAAATTTGGCCCCAAAACCTCAACTCACAAACCCAAAGCCTCAGGAAACACAAAGGAAAATCAGAACAAAGAAATTCTTACCTAGGTACATCATAGTCCAACTTTGGAAAATAAATATAAAAAGTCTAAAAGCAACTACCGGATAAACAAGACACAGTGCATATGGATGGTGGGGGAGCCAGAGGGCAGGGAATAACATCTTTTAATGTGTTGAAAGATCAACTTAGAATTCTATACCTAGTGAAAAAATATTTGAAAATGAGGATGGAAGAAAGAAACAATTCAGATAAAATAAGTTGCTATAATTTGTTTCTGGTAAACCAACACTGCAGTAAACACTAAAGGAAGGCTTTTAGGCTAAAGTAAATGATAGCAAATGAAAACTAATGTCTAGAATAAGAAAAACCAATAATGGTTAATATGTGGGAAAATATAAATAGTTTTTAAAATAAGATTTTAGACCATTGACTTTTAAAGTTAAAAATATATATAATGTATTTGTAACACAGAGAAGTAAGATATATGAGAGTAATAAGACAAATAATGAAGAAATAAATAGAATTATACTGTCACAAGTTTTCATTTTATTTGTGAATTGCCATTATGTTAACTGACAATAAATAGTGATAAGTTAATAATGTATACAGTGATTGTTACAACTAATACAAATAAAATAGCTAAATATATAAATTTTATATAAATATAAAATTATATATGAATATATACAAATAATATAACTAAAAAATTAAAAGAGGAAATAAATTGAAAACTAAAATAATCCAAACAAGGTTGTAATGGTGACACAATGCATTTGTCAAACACATAAATCTTTGTAGCACAAAGAATCGGTGCAAATTTAGAAAAATATCATTTAAGAAGCTAGAAAATCCCTGGAAGACTATAGAATACAACAAAAAACATATTACAAATGTATAAAACAATCATACATTGTTACTTAGGTGCTGATCATATTAAATCTAACTGTGCCAAAATTTATCTCTGTGGTAAATGGACAGAATACATTCATTAAAAGGCAGAGATAACAATCTTATAAGATAATATTTAAAAGAATAAAAGCAGGAAGTGCATAAGATGCACTTGACATATGAAGACTTAAACAGTCTAAAAGTAAAAGGATGGAAACAGATATATCATGCACATCCTCATCATAATGGAATGGGAGTGTTCCCTGATTCCCCTCTCAGGACATGCGACAAGGGTGTGGCTTGCCTGTGGTTGCGCCCGCAGATTAAACCCCTACAGGAATGCGGAGCATGCAGAAAGGCATGTGCAGGAACCAGAATGAGTGCTTTTGGGCCCTGGCCCCATGGCATTGTATAGAGGTGGGTGTCTGTGACTCATGAAACCAAAGTGCATGTGTGTTACAGTGTGCTCCTTTAGCTTTGCCATCTACAGACAGCTTGTGTGTTAATCAGCTCAGTGGACCCTCTGCCTTATTGCAAGGAAAGGGAGGCAGTATGACAGCTTTTTGTATCCTGAATTCTTGCCAGTGTCCTGAATAAATCAGGGCTTGAAGGATGAGTGCAAGGTTTTATTGAGTGGTGGAGGTAGTTCTCAGTGAGATGTGGGGAGCTGGAAGGGGGGCTGGAGTGGGAAAGCAGTCTTCCCCAGGAGTTGAGCTGCCTCATTCCCCTGTAGTTGGTCTGCTGGTCCACTGGTCTGTTGGTCTGGTTGCCTCCTTGTCTCCTCATTTATGGCTCTTATCTGAAGCTTGGGATTTGGGGTTTACAATAGAGCAGGATACGGGACATGGTGGGCCAAAAGGCAATTTGTTGTGTGCAAAAACAGAAATGCCTGCCTTCATTTAGGGCCGCAAGTCTTCAGGTTGAGGGATAGGTCTTTGCTGGGAAATTGCCCTCTTCTACTCAATAATTCCGTCTCCTGTTCATATCAATAAGAAAGAATCTATGGTTATTTATATTAATCTTTGAAAAAATATATTAAATACAAATTAATATTACCAAAGATAAAGAAGTGTATTTCACAATAATAAAACCATTAATCACCAAAACAGTGTAACATTTTTAGTGAATATCCACTTAATTAAAGAGCTTCAAAGTACTTAATGCAAAAATTGACCATAACTAAACAGAGAAATAGACAAATCCACAATCACTTATGGACTATAAGTGATTATAATCATTTATGGACTATCTTATCTTGACTGTCGATTCTCAGTAACTGAGGATATAAGTAGAGAAAAGAAAATCAGAATTCAGAAGATTTTAATTTGATATAAATTATGTTTAAAAAACACTACACCCAAATTTGGGCTACACATTCTTTGCAAGTACACATGGAACATTCACTAAGATTAATTAAATACTACCTTCTTAAAGCAAATTTTTTTTTTTGAGATGGAGTCTCACTCTGTCACCCAGGATGGGGCGCAGCAGCATGATCTCTGCTCACTGGAACCTCTGCCATCTGGGTTCAAGCGATTCTCCTGATTCAGCCTTTTGAGTAGCTGAGATTACAGGCGCCTGCCACTGTGCCTGGCTAATTTTTGTATTTTTAGTACATACTTGGTCAGGCTGGTCTCAAACTCCTGACCTTGCGATCCACCCACCCCAGCCTCCCAAAGTGCTGGGATTACAGGCATGAGCCACTGCACCCAGCCATAAAGCAAATCTTATTAGTTTTGAAAACTATATGATGATTAGTATAGAAATGATTTGACAAAATGTAACATCAATACAGATTTTTGAAAAGGAATCTCTCTCAAATAAGACTAGAAAGGAATTTACTTAGTCTCATAAAGAGCATCTGTGAATTGCCTATAGCAATTGTCACAGTGAATGATGAAATACTAAATATTTCATTTTAAAGATCAGGAATAGGCAAAGTATACATATTCATCTCATTTAATTTGTACAGTACTGGAATCCATGCCTAGTAAAATAAAGAATATAACTAAACAACAAAAAAATGGGAGGTAAGAAGGAAGACTATTCTAATTCACATATTGCATAAACATGTATATACAAAATGTAATGGATTATTTAAAATGTATTAGAACATATATATGAATTTATAATGCTTGCAGTATACAAGGATGATATAAAATTTAATTGTTTTTAAACACTAACAACAAACAAATAATATATAAAATACTTTTTACAATGTCATAAAAAACAAAACAGCTATTTCAAAATTTTTAAAAAGGCAATTAAGAGCTCAACAATGAAAACTAAAAAACATTGCTGAGATAAATTTTAAAAGATATAAGTTAGTGGATAGATATACCACTTCACAATTTGGAAGACTCAGTGTTTTGGAGATGGAAATTCTTTGCAACTTGAAGTATAAATTAATGCAGTGTCTATGAATATTCCTGCAAGTATTTTGATAGAAATTGGTGAGACAATTCTAACAATCACAAGGATATGCAAAGAATTTAAAATAGCTGAAAACAATATGGAAAAAAGAACATAGAGAAGAGACATACTATCTGACTTCAGGACTTAATATTACATTAAATTAAGAAAAGAAAGCATCAGTTTATAAACAAAAATTAAAATGCTGTAGCCTTGTACTTTGACTTCCAGCAAAGATGAACTAACAGAGACAAAACTCACTCTCTTTCCTAAAACAACTGAAAAACTAGGGGAAAATCACACACAACATCACTTTTGAATGCATGAGACATAAAGTGGTGATTCCCGAGAGAAAGCAAAAACTGAAGTGAGCTCCATCTATTGCTCCAGCATACCCCCTGGAGAAAGTTTCCAGGCCTCAGCACAGTGAAGAAAAAAACCAGTGGATGCTTGCAGTTTCCCAGGGTTAAAGAGAATAAATTGGAGGTCAGGGATGCCAAGGTGATTAAGAATTTGCAAGACATCATAAGGGAAAGGAAATGCTTACACACAAAGAATGTTCCAGAAATCTGCAGAGTGCCACCCTTCAGTCTTGAGCTAAGAACTGATTAGCACACACATGTGAGGTCAGGAAAATAACAGCCCTATGTAATCAGTTGAAACAATACCTAAAGCTTACACAGGGTAGAGACTAGTTCCAGTTCCCACCAGTCAGATTGGAAAATCTCATAATTTATGGGGCATTGAGTTAGAGTATACAGAACAGTAGTGAGACAAAAGTTGTCCTTGAATAAATTCTGCTCTAATCTTGTAGAACAAAGCTTGAAGGCAAGAACCTAAAGAGATCAAGTGGTTTCCAAATTACAAATGTATCCAAGAAAAAAAAATAAAAGACCAAGAATACTGCAGCAATATGTAAGTATCTAGCTCCCATAAAAGTAAAATGCATCTCTGCCATTTAATAAAAATATTAACAGACATGTCAAAAAGCAAGAAAATACAATCCATAATAAGGAGAAAAATTAGTCGCTCAAACTGACTGCCAAATGATATAGATGATTAAGCTAGTAAGCAAGGACACTAAAACAGTTGTAACTGTATTTCATATGTTCAATAAACCAGAAGAAATTTGAGCATGTTAAATGGAAACATGAAAAATCTAGAGATTAAAAACTATTACTATATTGACCAGGCACAGTGGCTCATGCTTGTAATCTCAACACTTTTAGGAGGCTGAGGCAGGAGGATCACTTGAGTCCAGCAGTTCAAAACCAGCCTGGGCAACATAGTGAGACCCTATCTCTACAGAAAGTACAAAAACTTAGCTGGGCATGGTGGCACATGCCTGCAGTCTCAGCTACTTCAGAGGCTGAGGTGGGATGATCCCTTGAGCCTAGGAGGTTGAGGCTACATTGAGCCAAGATCATGCCACTGCACTCCAGCCCTGGGCAACAGAGTGAAGCCATGTCTGAAGAAAATCTGAAAACTATGATTTTTAAGATTTTACATATATATATATGCTAGATGTGATTCATAGCAGATTTGACTTTATAGAAGAAAACATGATTGAATTTAACACCAAAGTAATAGAAATTGTCCAAAATGAAGCCCAGGAAGAAAAACACTAAAAAAAAAAATTTAATGGATCAATGAGTTATGAGACAATCTGAAGTGGCCTAATATACGTTTGATTAAAGTCCCTGGAGGGAAATAAAGTAGAGAAAGGCAGAAAAAGAATCTGTTTACATTTTCTGATTTTAATGAAAAATATGCATCCTCAGATCTATGAAGCCTAATATTACTGGAGCATAAGAAACAAAAAGCAAACTACATCATGTTGCATCACAATTATGTAGCTTAAAAGCTGTGATAAAGAGAGAACCTTAAAACACATGTTACTTATAGAGGAGCAAAATAAGACTGGCAAAAGATGTCTCAGTTAAAAAAAAAAAAAAAAAAGCAAGCCAGATGATGGAGCAAAAGTTCTAAAATACTGAGGAAAAAATAACTTTGAACCTACAATTACATTTCTAGTGAAATTATTGCACAATAAAAAAACAGAATATTTTCCCAGACCTATAAAAGCTGATAATTTATAACTAGCAGCTATAACTTAGTTATAACTAGTAGTATGTGACTATGTAAAATGTGAAAGGAGGTCCTTTAGGCAGATGCAGGTTTCCTTCATATGGAAATGTGGATTTTTACAAAGGACCAGAGAGACCCAAATACAGTGATTATGTGGTTATATATAAATGAGATTTATTTTAAGGACTTAAAGACATTTTAAAGTTACTTGGCTTTTTAACACAAAGTGAATATCAGTGTATTATGAGGTTTATATCATATGAAGACATAAAATGTATGGCAAGGGTAGTGTGAAGACCAGGAGAAAAGAAATGGAAGAACACTGTTGTAAGATTCTTTTTTTTTTTTTCAATTGTACTTTAGGTTCTGGGGTACATGTGCAGATCATGCAGGATTGTTGCATAGGTACACACATGGCAATGTGGTTTGCTGCCTCCATCCCCCTGTCACCCACATCTGGCATTTCTCCAGATGTTATCCCTCCCCTACCTCCCCACCTGCCCCTCACTGTCACTCCCTTGGCCCCCCACAACAGACCCCAGTGTGTGATGCTCCCCTCCCTGTGTCCATGTGTTCTTATTGTTCAACACCCACCCATGAGTGAGAACATACAGTGTTTGATTTTCTGTTCTTGTGACAGTTTGCTGAGAATGATGATTTCCAGATACATCCATGTCCCTACAAAGGACACGAACTCATTGTTTCTTATGGCTGCATAGTATTCCATGGTGTATATGTGCCACCTGTTCCTTGTCCAGTCTATCATCGATGGGCATTTGGGTTGGTTCCAGCTCTTTGCTATTGTAAACAGTGCGCTGTGAACAAACGTATGCATGTGTCCTCATAATAGAATGATTTATAATCCTTTGGGTATATACCCAGTAATGGGATTGCTGGATCAAATGAAATTTCTATTTCTAGGTCCTTGAGGAAGTGTCACACTGTCTTCCACAATGGTTGAACTAATTTACAGTCCCACCAACATTGTAAAAGTGTTTCTATTTCTCCACATCCTCTCCACATCTGTTGTCTCCAGATTTTTTAATGATCGCCATTCTAACTGGCGTGAGGTGGTATCTCAATGTGGTTTTGATTTGCATTTCTCTAATAATCAGTGATGATGAGCAATTTTTCATGTTTGTGGGCCTCATATATGTCTTCTTTTGAAAAGTGTCTGTTCATATCATTCTCCCACTTTTGGATGGGTGTTTTGTTTCTTGTAAGTCTGTTTTAGTTCATTGTGTACTATATGTGAAATGGTATAATATCACCTGGATGGAAACTACAAAATATGGTTTATTATTTATAAACTATAAGCTAATTGTGTATGCTACAAACCCTAGAACAAATACTAAAATAAACCAATAAAAATTTAAAGCTAATAAAGCACAAATAAAATTGAATCATACAAAATAAACAATATAAAATAAATAAAAAGGAGCATAACATGCATAACAGGAAAATAATGAATAAGTTTACAATCAAATGTAACCATCACATTAAATATAAGGGTCTGAACACCGCAATTAAAAGGCAGAGTATTTCAGATCAAATATAAAAGCAAAACTCAATTGTGTATTGTATCTTATGTATTACATAGTATATATTTAAACCCAAGAATACCACTTTAAATATAAAGATACAAATAGGTAAACAGTAAAGGATGTCTACAAATTAGATAGACAAAATGGGAAATTCCTAGAAAGACACAAACCAACAAATTTGACTAAGGAAGAAATAGATAATCTATGTAGACCTATAGCAAACAAATACTTTGCAGTATTAATTTTTAAACTTTTAACAGAGAATAAACCTAGACTTAGATGATTATACTGGGGAATTCTACCAAATATTTAAAGAAGAATTAACATCAATTCATCACAAAGGATTCCAAAACAGGAGAAAACATTTTTAAATTTATTATTTGAGGCCAGAATTACCCTGATACCAAGAACATACAAAGATATCACAAGAAACTACAAACCAATATTATTTATGAATATAAACATAAAAAAACTAAATACTGGCAAATCAAGTCTGGCAACATATAAAAAAAATTATGTGCCATGACCAGGTGGGATTTATTCCTGGAATGCAAAGTTGCATCAAATAATTAATATAATACACCTCATTCATAGAATAAAGATACAAATTATATAATCATCCTAATAAATGAAGAAAAGTGTTGATAAAATTTGTCTTTTATGATAAAAACACTCAACAAACCAGTAACAGAAGGTAATCCCACATTTAATAAAAAGTTGATGTACAAAAACTCTAGAGCTAACAACATAATTAATTAGAACTGAATAATTTTATCTTTACATCAGGAATAAGAAAGGGATGTCCACCACTCTCAACACTTCTATTTAACATTATACTGATGATTCTATCCAGGACAAATAAGAAGAGAGATAGAGCTGGAGGGGAGAAGGAAAAGGTAGAGAAATAAAAAGAAAGGAGGAAGAAGAAAGCAGAAAGAAGAAGAAGGAGGAGGAGGATAGGAAGAGGAGGAAGAGGAAGAAAGGAGGAGGGAGGGAAGGAGGGAAAGAAAAGCACCAATGTTAGAAAGAAAGGAAGAAGTATATCTCTCCTTGTAGATGACAACTGCTTTTATAGAGAAAATTCTAAGAAATCCACAAAGATGCTACTAGAATAAAAAAAAAATCAACACATCAAGTTTGCAGAATACAAGATTAATACATATAAATCAATTGTGATTTTATACCTTAGTAATAAACAGTAAATTTTTTAAAAGCCCATTTGCAATCAAGCCAGTAATAATAAAATACTTAGAAATACATTTAACAGAAGAAGTTTAAGATTTGTACCTTGAGTACTAGAAAACATCAGTGTGAGAAAATAAAGAAGGCCCAAATAAATGAAAAGACAGTCCCAGAAGACTAAATATTCTTAAAATGACAGTACTCACAAAATTGATCTACAGATTCTGTGCATTCCATCGAATGTCCTTGCAGAAAATGCAAGCTGATTGTAAAATTCATATGGAAAGGCAAGGGACTAGGTAGCCAACACAATCTTGAAGAAGAACAAACTTGAAGGATGCATACTTCTTGAAGGATGCATACTTCTTGATGTCAAGGCTCCGGTAATCAAGAAAGTGTGGTGCTAGATAGATATATGAATACATGGAAATGAATTAAAAGTCCAGAAATAAACTCTTCAATTTATGGACAGTTGATTTTCCACAGAGTTACCATTTTATTTAAATATTTTGAATATAATAGTTCAATGGGAGAAAGAGCAGTCTTTTCAACAAATGGTGCAGTACGAGAAGGCCAGAGAAAAGCAAAACCACTGCAAATCCATAGCCAGAAAGGAAAGAAGCCAGAGGAATAAATCATCTAACTTTACTCTCATCCCATCCTCTTATATCACTGGTACCTTATGATCCCTCAACAACCTGTCCAAGTTTGAGGAACACAGTTGATGCATCTCATGAAGAGTTGTCTTCTTCAGACATACAGTTTGAGAAGTCAGTACAGGGTAGATCTAGAGAAACAAATTAAGAAAATCGAGAAATTAAATTAGGTTACATTAGTCCCATGCTGATAATCTAGAATAATCTTCCCACTTCAAAGTCTGTAACTTTAGTCATATTTGCAAAGTCTCTTGTGTCATGTATGGTAACATATTCACAGACATTGGCATTTTTATGGGGCCATCATTTTACCCACAAAATGATTGCATGTTAAGTGATTGCAATGATTGTTAAATTATTCTTTTGATAGGATGCAATTTAAATAATAACTGTGCTACACACACACACACAAAATAAACCTGTACACAGATGTTCATGGTAGCATTATTCACAATGAAAGCAAAGTGGAAATAAGCTAAATATTCATCAACAGTTAAGTGAATAAATAAAAATGGGATATGTCTGTACAATATCACATCATTAAGCAATAAGAAGGAGCGAAGTACTCATAACATTAAAACATGAATAAGCCTTTGAAAGTTTATGCTAAGTGAAAGAAGCCAGTCACAAAAACACCTGCTATGTAATTCTTTTTTTATGAAATACCCAGCATGGACAAATATACATATAAAGTAGATTGTCAGTTGCCTAGGGCTTAGAGGGATGGGGGAAAAATAGGGAATGATTCCTAATGGATTTAGTTTCATTCGGGGGGTAATGAAAATATTCTAAAGTAAATGAATTCTATCTCAATGAAAGTGTTATAAAAGAAGTTTTTCTGACAAACTTTAACTATTATTTAGTGTTAGTTGTCAGGAGGTCTCCTTTAGGGAAGAAAGAAAAAAGAAGTGGTCAAAAGGAGCCCAAGAGGGGCTGTTAATGTACCCACAGTGTTTTATTTGTTGACCAAGTGGTCTTACATGAGTGTTCACTTTGTTATGGTTTACCGAGCTGTATATTTATGATTTATGTACTTTTCTGTATCTATGTTATACTTCAACATAAAATGTATAATTTTTAAAAATAATAATTAATGTGTTTTTATCCATGACAAAAAGAAGTAACAATAGTTTGGAAGTATTAGAGTAATGACAGGGAGACAGAAGTAAAGAAACAAGAATAGGAGGTAAATTGGGAGACCCAAGACTGAGTGGTATTAAAGGTTACTTTTAGCTTTCTTGCTTTCAGGCCCGCTTTGTTTTTTAACAGCAAGTAGACTGGATTTAGGTGTATGACAATGGATATGTTTTTTAATACATTCAATTTGAGATGTCTTAAAGACCTCCAACTGAAGATGTCAAATAAGAGATAATGTACATGTAGAAGCTTGCAGAGACATGTGGTTTGAACATTTTGACAAATGTTCCTTATTTGTGCCCGTAGATCTACTCTGTATACTCCTCTCACTCTCTACATGTCTGGCAAACTCTATATGGGATGCCTATGCTGTACCTCTTGACCTCTGGGTAGGGTTGTCCTGGCAGAGTTTGTCCTGTGGGAGGTACCAGATCAGAGGTAGAAGGAAACTACAGTTCATACTTAGGGCTGATAAAAGTTTCCAGCCTTTGCTAGCTGCATAGTACTTTAGCATCTCTTTTAGGTTTCTCTTATCCCTATTCACACCTCTATAAATAATCCTTTATTAAATTCTTCCTAATTAGTCCATTGGAGTATACCATCTGTTTCCTGTCAGGATCTTAAGTGACTAGTAATTGACAAAATAAGTGGTCCCAGGAAATGCCCTTAAAATAGGTGTCTGGGGTTGGGTAGCTACCATATTTGAGGTGCTCACAGATAGCTTTTTTGCTTTAAGAAAGGGACACTGATAATCTCTGGCATGCTATGACATCATGATTAGTCAAATAATCACTGGTGGTGGCATAAGATGAAGTGCAGATGCAATGAAGGCCTTGGGAGACCAAGTGGTTGCAGCACTTAGTCACTATGGCAACAATGGTTTTACAAAGACTGTAGCAAGAGAGAAGAGAAAAATTGAAAGTCTGCCTCTGAGCATGAATGAAAAATCAGAAAGCTTCTATGAAAACTTTAAAGGAGTCCCTTATCTCCAGTAACCACAGGGCAGATATGAATGAGAAAAATCAAGTCAAAGGATGAAATGTAATGGCACAGCTGTTAAGGCCAACTAAGTAAAAAAACCAGCCAGGTACCTCATGCTAAGTAAGGTAAAGGCACTCATGGGAAAAGAATAGGGCCCTAAAATATTTGGGCATATGGATGAAAGGATAAGAGTTTTAAATCTCCAAATTTTAGGCATACTCAACCCAGGTTTGAAATGTAATAAATGGACTTAAGTACCTGTGGAGTGGTGTTCACATCCAAAAGTCCAGTTAATTAAAGTCTGGACTAAACACTGGCCTACAATTAATGTGATATAGTGCAATGGCTCTCAATATTAATTGTACATTGGAATTACAAAGGAGGCTTTGAAATGCATGTATATCTATGTCTCACTCACATAGATTGAGCCACCTGCTCACCTACCCACTATCAGTCACTCTTAGAGGGCCTAGAGGGCACCCTCCTTACCAAGGCATCATTGAAAGTCTTCATGGTAAACATTTTCTATAGGCCAAAGTGGGAGATGCTGCACTAGAAATCCATTCTATATTTCACTGAGAATAATGACATGCCAGTGTAGTACAGGCCAGATCAAAGGGCTTAACCATCAGAAGTGAGGAGCTTAAAATCACATTAATACAGCAAGTGTTGAATTGGTAATCAGTGCTCTGACCTGCATTAACTATGTCAGTGGCTTACTGATCCCTAGGTCCTCAGAATGAAATAGATGAGCAGCCTACTGAGGTGTGACTTAATATATACAAGTAAAATATGTCTAGGTCTAGTGCCAAAAGTATAATTCAAGTCATCATAGTGGGAATCCATTGCCTTTTATCCAGTTGCAAGACCTAAGCCAATACACCAGCCAGAGTCCCTCCTTTGAAGGAGAGGCTGGTTCCTTTTGAGAAAGGATCTACAAAATAGCCATTAGTAAATACTACTACATGTGTTCCCTAAACCTTCTCTATGTGACCTACAGCCATTTACCAGGAAGCCTGTGTGCTGGTGAAAGAGCAATAACCCAGAACTTCTGAGGGGTTATTAGTTACAGGATCTGAACTGCTACTAATCACTAGAGACTCTGAATGCCAGCCTGGCCCACTAGTAGTGGACATTTATGGAGATAACATGAGAGATGAAATCCTCACTTGAATTCACCTCCAGGTGTGTCTAATGGGACCACAGACTTATCGTACAGGTTATATATGCGTTATGGTAGGATAAAACAAGCAGATGCTTCTAAAATGACACCCACTGCCAAGATATTAAACCAAAAGCAATCTTCTGTCCCTGGGGAAAATGGAGAACAGTGTCACCATCAAACACCATCAAACAGTTAATGCAGAAAGATGTATGGTGGGGGTTTTGTGTCATTTTTAACACATGCTCAACGAACTCACATTTCTGCCTGATGGAAACCCAAGTAAACCTGGGACAATGAGTGTAGATTATTGCAAGCAAAATTGCCTAGATTATCTATGTTTTCAGATGTAGCATCTTTACTGGAGAAAATCAGTGCTACCCCTGCCACTTGACTGCATTCTCAAAGGACCAGCAGCATCAACATCACTCCAAATTTCACTAGAAATGCAAACTATTGGATCCTACTCCAAACAGACAAAAATCAGAAACTTAAGAGGTGGAGCCCAGAAATTGTGTTTTAACAAGCCCTCAATGTGAATATTTTGCACTTTTCTATTAAAGAAACACTTAGATAATGCTTTCTTTTCCTACTTCTAATCAGGAAAAACTCTGACAAGGCAAGGGTAGAAGCTCATCTGCACTGTCTAGTCAGCTTGTATGCTCTCTTTTATAGTATAAACTGGAAGGAACTTAATCATCTTTGTGTCCCATAAAACATCACATTGATCTTGACATTGATGACCTTACATTAATTGAGTCTATAAGTAGGTGGTAGCAAGCACTAGATGCCTTATTAAAACATAATGGTGTCAAGGGTTGAGAGATAAATTCTTTGAAAGTTCAAGATCTTGAGCCTGCCAAACTGATAGGTTTATGAAGTTTTAGTGGTCTGGAATAGGACAGAATATTTTATCTAAAGTGAGAGATAAATGACTGAAACTTGCACTTCTAATTTCAAGGGGCACAAAACGTGTTGGACCCTTTTAAATTATGGAAGCAAAATATTCTATATTTAGACATGATGATATGACTCATTAACTGATTAATTCGTGGCATCCAGTTTAGATTGGGGCCTGAATTAAAACAGGCTCTGCAGTAGTTCTATACTGCAGTGAAAAATGAGCTACCACTTGGGTCTTATGAAGGCATATGGAGCTTCTGGGAATTTCCAAAAAGAAGCATAACTGTGCAGAATTTTATAGTTTTCATGTAAGACCAATCTGCACTTTTCTATCAACAATGTCTGTTTATTTGAAAATCAGTTTCACACTTGATTTTAGACCCTTTTAATATTAAGTATCTGGAACCAGGTCTGTGAGAAATGAACTCATCTTGAACTGATCATTATGTTATTCAATTAAAATTAGATGTTAGAGACTAATTTATTCTCTAACAGAGACTTATTTATTCTCACATCTGAAACAGATAAGATACTGGACAAAATAAATGAAACAACAGTTTTCAAAATATCAGAATGAAAGATAGTCATCCCTGAAAGAAGAGAAGCAAACAAAGCTTGTTCAATGATTGTTCCAGCTTACTGATGGTTAGGAGTTTTGAGGCTGTGGCTAAGGAATAGGGAATCAATACAGAGCTTATAGCTCTCTGAGTTGAAAAGATTGTGTTGGGTGTTTTGAGACATGAAAGTATCTGGAATTTACAAGGCAGAATAACAGGGAGGTGAAATGTAAAAGACGATCTAGAGATCTACAGAGGATCCTCTGGAGACTTTAGCTGAGTACTGATTAGTAGATATATAAAGCTCAAGAAGGAATCCATTAAAAGAATTACATAGAATAATCATCAGGGTTTGAATATTTGCTGTTGACATGAGCTGGAGTAGAAGACCTCATAATTCACAGTGCATCCAATAGAATTCCCCAAATGGTTAAGCCTTGGTAATTGGCCAACACTTATGCTAGACTAAATGCTGCTCTAGTAGCTCAAAAACAAAATCAAAAAGATTCATACTGTTTGTTAATAACATTATTGAATACCAGAACAAAAGTTGTTATTGTTATTGTTATGGAACAATCATTATTCTATAATAAAACTTATGGAACAATAAAAATATCTCACTCAACAAGATAAAATTCAAAATCTCTACCATCAGATAAAAAGTTACTAAACATTTAAAGAAGCAGGAAAATATTCTCAGTTAAAATCGCTGAAAAAAATTATACAGATGGTAGAAATAGCAGTTACTTTAAAACTATTATTCCACATATTCAGAAGCTAAAAAATTTACTAAGGAGTTAGTACAAAAAGGGATGATATTTATATTCTGCATGTGAAAGTTAAGGTATTTGAGATGAGAATAATTGGATGAAGTAAACAGCAGATTACAAATTGCAGAAAAAAGATTAATGAATTATAATAGTAATGAAGACTATCCAAAGTAAAAAAGAGAGGAAAAGAAACTTAAAAAATCAACGTAACATACTTTCACTGTGGTACAACTTCAAGAGAGCAATATATGATTAATTGGAATCTCTGAGGGAGAGAAAAGAAGGACAAAATAATTGAAAAAGTATTTGTTTAAATGTTCTATATTTGGTAAAATCTAGGAACCTAGAATATATTAATTTAAATAATACTTGAAAACAAAAAACATGAAAAGAGTAATTCATGGAATATAATAACCAACATGAGTAAGTGAATAAAAAGAGAAACATTTTAAAGCATCCAGTGGAGTAAGATACATTACATACACAGGATCTCAGATAAAGCAAATTTCTCATCTGAGATCAGAAATTCATGCTTGAAGATGGTAGAAAAATAGGCTACAGTACTGAAATAAACTACCAACCTAGAATTCTAAACCCAATGAAAATATTTTTCAAAAATAAGGAGGAAATAAACATGTTTTCAGACATTTCAAAAAAAAAAAAAAAGGCTGGGAGAATTTATGGCAACAACCTGCACTGCAAAGCATGCACTATAAAAAAAATACCAAGTAAAAACATAAATCAACATAAAGGAAGGAAGGACACTAGAAATTGTAACTATATAAGTATATACAAAATACTATTCAAATAACTTACATAATTTAAAAGATGATTTAGTGCAAAATAAAAAAGTAAGAAATTATATATTCGGGGATTTATAAAAATTAAAACTAAAATGTATAGTCACAATAGAAGAAGGCCAAGAGGGGAGAAATGGAAAAGTACAACTCTATCTATGATTCTTATATTACTTATGAGGAAGAACTATATTTCTTGAATGTTGGCAATGAGAGAATAAAATATATAGCATAGGCTGGACAAGGTGTCTCATGACTGTAATCCCAGCACTTTGGGAGGTTGAGGCAGGATCATCATCTGAGGTCAGGAGTTTGAGACCAGCCTGGCCAGCATGGCAAAACACTGTCTCTATTAAAAATACAAAAATTAGCCAGGTGTGGTGGCCTGCATCTGCAGTTCCAGCTACTTAGAAGACTGAGGCAAGAGAATCGCTTGGACCTGGGGGGGTGAAGGTTGCAGTGAGCCGCGATTGTGCCACTGCATCCCAGGCAGGTGACAAAGTGAGATTCTTTCTCTACATAAATAAATAAATAAAATATATAGCATAGAATACAATAATATAACCAAGAATTTCAGGTAATAACCCAACAAAGAAGATAGAATTAAATGATAAAATATACTCAAATAATTCAAAGGAAGGTAGAAAAATATGATAGATGATACAAGTAGGAATGGAAAGATGATAAATTTAAAATAAAACATAACAGCAATCACATTAAATGTAAATGGTCTAAACATCCCAATTTTTAAAAAATAGCGATTATCAGATTCTATAGAAAAGCAATACTGAATTATATGTTTCATATAGGGAACACATTTAGACTCAAAATAAAGGGATGGAGAAATATTTACCAGCAAATGGAAAGAAAAAAAAAAAAAGCAGGGGTTGCAATCCTAATCTCTGAGAAAACAGACTTTAAATCAACAAAGATCAGAAAAGACAAAGAAGGGCATTACGTAATAGTAAAGGGATCAATGCAACAAGAAGAACTATCCTAAATATATATGCACCCAATACAGGAACACCCAGATACATAAAGCAAGTTCTTGGAGATCTACAGAGAGACTTAGACTCTCACACAATAAAAGTGAAATACTTTAACGCCCCACTGCCAAAATTAGAGCGATCAATGAGACAGAAAATTAACAAAGATATTCAGAACTTGAACTCAGCTCTGGATCAAGTGGAACTAATAGACGTATACAGAACTCTCCAACCCCTAACCCAAATCAACAGAATATAAATTCTTCTTAACACCACGTAGCCCTTATTCTAAAATTGACCACATAATTGGAAGTAAAACACTCCTCAGCAATTGTTAAAGAATGGAAATCATAACAGTCTCTCAGACCACAGTGCAATCAAATTAGACGCAGGATTAAGAAACTCACTCAAAACCACACAACTACATGGTAACTGAACAATCTGCTCCTGAATGACTACTGAGTAAATAATGAAATTAAAACGAAAATAAATAAGTTCTTTGAAAACAATGAGAAAAAAAGATACAGCATACCAGAATCTCTGGGACACAGCTAAAGCAATGTTTAGAGGGAAATTTATAGCACTAAATGCCCACATGAGAAAATGGAAAAGATCTAAAATTGACACCCTAATATTACAATTAAAAGACCTAGAGAAGGAAGGGCAAACAAATTTAAAAGGGAGCAGAAGACGAGAAAAACAAAAATCAGAGCACAACTGAAGGAGACAGAGAGAAGAAAAATACTTCAGAAAAAAATCAATGAATCCAGGAGCTGGTTTTTTTGAAAAGATTAACAAAATAAATAGACTGCTGGCCAGACTAATAAAGAAGAAATGAGAGAAGAATCAAATAGACACAATAAAAAATGTAAAGAGGATATCACCAATTATCCCACAGAAATACAAACTAGCATCAGAGAATACTCTAAACACCTCTGTGCAAATAAACCAGAAAATCTAGAAGAAATTGATAAATTTCTGGACACATACACCCTCTCAAGACTGAACCAGGAAGAAGTTGAATCCCTGAATAGACCAATAACAAGTTCTGAAGTTGAAGCAGTATTTAATAGCCTACCAACCAAAAAAAGCCCAGGACCAGATAGATTCACAGCCAAAGTATACCAGTGGTACAGTAAGGAACTGGTACCATTCCTTCTGAAAATATTCCAAACAATAGAAAAATAGGAACTTCTCCCTAACACATTTTATGAGGACAGCATCAACCTGATACCAAAAACTGGCAGAGATACAACAAAAAGAAGAAAATTTCAGGTCAATATCCCTGATGAACATCGATGCAAAAATCCTCAATAAAATATGGAAAACCGAATCAGGCAGCACATCAAAAAGTTTATCCACCAAGATCAAGTTGGCTTCATCACTCTGATGCAAGGCTGGTTCAACATATGCAGATCAATAAACATAAACTAACACATAAACAGAACCAATGACAAAAAAAATTATTATCTCAGTAGATGCAGAAAAGGCCTTTTATAAAATTCAACACCCCTTCATGCTAAAAACACTCAATAAACTAGGTATTGACAGAACATATCTCAAAATAATAAGAGCTATTTGTAACAAACCCACAGTCAATATCATACTGAATGGACAATAGCTCTAAGCATTCCCTTTGAAAACTGGCCCAAGACAAGGATGCTGTCTCTCACCACTCCTATTCGACATAGTATTGGAAGTTCTGGCTAGGGCAATGAGGCAAGAGAAAGAAATAAGGCACATTCAAATAAAACAAGAGGAAATCCAATTGTCTCTTTGCAGATGACATGATTGTATATTTGCAAAGCCCCATCATCTCAGCCCCGAAACTCCTGAAGCTGATAAGCAACTTCAGCGAAGTCTCAGACTATAAAATCAATGTGCAAAATTCAAAGCATTCCTATACACCAATAATAGACAAATAGAGAGCCACCTCAAAAGTGAACTCCCACTCATAAGTGCTATGAAAAGAATAAAATGCACAGGAATACAACTTACAAGAGACGTGAAGTACCTCTTCAAGGAGAACTACAAACTACTGCTCAAGGAAATAAGAGAGGACGCAAACAAATGGAAAACTGTCCATATTTATGGATAGAAACAATCAATATCGTGAAAATGGCCATACTACCCAAAGTAATTTGTAGATTCATTGCTATTCCTATCAAGGTACCATCAACTTTCTTCACAGAATTAGAATAAAAGCTAATTTAAATTTTATATGGAACCAAAAAAGGGCCCATGTAGCCAAGATAATTCTAATCAAAAAGAACAAAGCTGGAGGCATCACGCTATCTGACTTCAATCTATACTACAAGCCTATAGTAATCAAAACAGCATGGTACTGGTACCAAAATGGACATATAGACCAACAGAACAGAACGGAGGCCTCAGAAATAACACCATACATGCACAACCATCTGATCTTTGGCAAACCTGACAAAAACAAGCCATGGGAAAAGGATTCACTATTCGATAAATGGTGTGGGGAAAACTGGCTAGCCATCTGCAGAAAACTGACATTGGACCCCTTCCTTACACCTTATACAATAATTAACTCAAGATGGATTAAAGACTTAAACATAAGACCTAAAATTATAAAAACCTAGAAGAAATCCTAGGCAATATCATTCAGGACATAGACATGGGCAAAGACTTCATGACTAAAACACCAAAAGCAATGGCAACAAAAGCCAAAATTGACAAATATGACCTAATTAAAGAGCTTCTAAACAGCAAAAGAAATTCTCATCAGAGTGAACAGGCAACATACAGAATGAGAGAACTCACTATCAGGAGAACAGCATCATGAGGGTAACTGCCTGCATGATTCAATTACCTCCCATCAGCATTATGAGAACTACAGTCCAAGATGAGATTTGGGTGGGGACACAGACAAACCACATCATATATTTTATATTGAATATACCTCAATAAAGCTGTTTTAAGCATTTAAAATTATGGAAACAGAAAAAAATATTGTGACATGTCTTCTGGCTTCAGCAGGTTCAAAAGACAAGCAAATTATAGCCAAAATAAGGTGGCCCAGATACCCTTGGAATCTTCTCCAAGTCCTTCCATGCATTTCTCACAACCTCTACCAGTAGGCTTATGGGAAATTATCCATGACCAGTTAACACACAGAGAAAGAAAACTGTAAGTTATCTTTATTGATAGATTGGTACAACAAACCATACCAGCTGGGAGTAAATTGCTGCTACCTTATAGAGACATTAAGATAAGTCTTGAAAGATATGAATGTATAGATTCACTGTGGATCACCAATAGTGGCTAATCATAAAAAAGGGAGATTAGTTAAAAAGCACATGAGATAAAAATACCGTGTGCCAGATACTGGTATTAGCAGGCATCCACTGTGAGCTCAGTAATCAGGTAGACAAGATGTCTTATCTTGTATATGTCATTGTGACTCCCTTTCCAGCAATGTCAGTACTGTTCAAAGGGCAAAGTGCAACATGGCCATGACAACAGTGTTAGAAGATATGTATAGGTTCCACTTGTCCAGGCTGCCTAAGGCTGAATCCAATTCTGATTTCTAATATGGTGTCATCCTCTGGGAGGTCCAGATAGCCATCTTGTAGAAAAAGCAGGGATTTTTCACATAGAAATGGACTCTGGGTACGTGTTTCCCCATCCATCCCCATAGCACTTCTGCCAGTGTCACTTCTGTGGACTTAAATAATGCTGTAGCCATTGTCAAGCATTATACACAACAGCTTCCAACCAGGAAAGATATTTAACAGCAGAAGAACAGAGACATTGGGCTCATTCTGATAGAATTCTCTGGTCTTAGCATGTCACCACCAATCTTCCCAAAGCCGCTGGCTTAGAAGAGCTACATAAGACTTAGTCGTAAGACTAGCTAAAGAACAGAGGCCAAAATTCATGGTCCAGGACCTTATGGATATATTTTCCTAAATAACTTACTTAAGGAATGTTTGTTTTCTATCTTTGAAGCCGGAGGTTGGTGTATTTGTAGGCATAGTACTCAAGTAAAAAATAACTCCCTCAAGAAAACTTATAGTTTAGTTGTATTAGAAGCTGAATCTCTAACCTGAGCATTGTATATTGCTGCTAAATTTGTCGGCAAGTTATTCATTGCACTATACTAAGAGGCATTGGACTGCAGCCCCACAGTAGAAGAAAAAAAACTATATCTGCAACTCACATATATTTATCGAGGTATTTCTTAATACTCCTAAATCATAGTCCTGGTCGATTGGAAATCCCAGCAATCTAATAAAGATTAAATCACAAAAATTTAGATAATGAGAGAATATTTGTGTCACTCATCATGTAAAGACCACTACCTGGTTATGGATAACTCTAAGGAGAATGTGAAATGGGTTCTGGAAGAAGGAACTTAGGCCTCAGAACCTGCTACTGAATTACCTATGTTTTACCTTAACTTATTTTTTTGTCCATAGTCTCCTTCGCTTTATCCCTAACTGCCTGATATGAAGAGTATTAGTGGCCAATAGCTTAGATTTTGGCTAGGGATATAGCTGAATTATCAAGAGTTCATGATGATAAAGTTGCTGATGAATTTCTGTGTCCCTTATGTGGGAGACATGCATTTTTAAAATTTGAACAAAGACCACAAGTGGATTTCAAAGGGATGAAGAGGTGAATTGTGCTGAATATGCTTTTTTTGTCCCTTCAGATCAGAGATCTCCACTTCTCCTCCCTGGTCTACATCCTAGACACCACCAATGAATTCCCTTAGCCTCCCTCCAGTTGCTAGGATATGGTAAATGGCAGGTACCAGCTAAAGATGAGAGAACAGAAGTAGGGTATCATTGGAACATTTATTCCTTCAGGTTCCTCTCTGCCAGGCCATGATTGACATTAGAATTGAGGAAAATAAAGAACACAAAGTGTGAAACGCATTCAGAAGCAGTTATGATAAAAGGGTACTTTCTTTTTTTCCTCTTTATAAGAAAGATATTTCTTTTTATATAAACCAATTATATTATTCAGGATCCTAAGGAAAAACACATGGTGCACTCAAAAGGGTTTAACTGAAGCTTAATGGAAAGGACTATTTACAGAGATGTGAGAAGAAATCAGAAAACCAGTAAAGGATAAGGAAGCATCCAGGTATTAGCAACAATGAGAAGCCCGTTAGTACCCCTAGGACTGAAGGAGAGGGCATTATATAATCAGCACTGAGTCCATGAGAGCTGATTCCATGGAAGCGGGAAAGCCATTAGGAGCCGTGGTGGAACCAGATCACAGAGGCAAATGGGGCATGGGGAGAACAGAAACTGGATATCTGAACCTCTCTCTGTCTCCCTTTTATATTTCTTGCTGTGCCTCCCATTGGTCAGATAAAACTAGAAGCCAAAGAGCTAAGGAACCAAGTAATACTAGGATTCCAGGCCAGAGAGCATTGCAGAGACTATCAGGGAAGAGAGCTCTGATAAGTACGTGGTGAGGATGGGGACTGGGTTGGTGTGAGGATGAGAGCAAACAGATAAAAACTGGCATAACAAGAATTCTTTTTTCAATTGATACATTAATAAACAAAATCAAAAACAAAAGACTGAATGGAAGTGCATTGAGAAAATGTGCATTTTTTAAATAATGTTTTGAGTCAAAAAATAATTGTAAAAGCAAGGATATTTTTTAAATGTTCTTGGATTCAATACAATTACAACTGTTCCAAGAAGCTGGATTTAATAGTATAGCATTGACTTTTGCTTCCTCTTGATCCTGTAGTACAAGTTATCTTTTAAGGTACAGAACAATGAATACTATTGCAGATTCCTTTGAATCTCTGTTGTGACATCTTTGAAAAAATTAACTACTATAAATAGCCTCATTTCTGTTAAATATTATAATATAAAATTTTAATGTAAGAACAATAAATCAACCAAACATCTGCTTCGCCATTATTCATTGTAACAATCTTATGATGTAGCCAATTGGAAAAAAAATGCAATTTTCCTAAAGTGCCTCTTTGAATTATTCAAAGTTTCTGCTGTAGCTAATTAATTTAGAGCATATTATGAAAACGAAGCAATGAAAATAAACGAAATACTGAGCAAAAATAGCAGTACAGATGCTAGTAGTATTCTATTTTCTGTGATACTGTGCTTTATACATTGGCCCCAGACAAGTAGAAATTAATGAAATAAATTGGTATAATTTCAGTGAGTTTTATGTATAGTCAAATAAATATTAGCAAAAAATGATTTGATATACATTCAATTTAATACTCTAGATGAAGAGCTATATAATTTGTTTGGAGAACAGGTATTTGTCAGTAATAAAAACTGGAGTGAAGTGAATTTGTATTCAACACACCATCATTTGAAATGCCTTTTTTTCATTCATCTTTTACTTGCAAGAGGTAGCCTTGTTACTTATCTTGGTAACGTTTTCAGAAAAGAAATTTTGAGGAATAGCAGTGTCTGAACATATGAAATTTAAAAGAAGATTTTATATTCTAAAAATCATGTCCACTAAATTACTAAACTGCCCTTCCTCAGGTTAAAGCCACATGCTCCTTCTCCATTGAAAGCAATATTCCACTCAGTCTCTGATTTAATAAAAATGGAGACATCAAAAACAGAATTTTAATTCCATCTTTATCATTAATATATTACATGACCTTGGGCAATCTCTCAAACCTCATCTCCTTCATCTAAAAAAATGATATTCTCAAGTCTATAGTAGCTTACTTTATAGTCTTGTTCAAAGGAATAACTAGCAATGTCTGCCAGGTATATTGAAAATATTAAGTGCTAGATACATATTTAATTACAAGGTGGAATCTTTATGATAGTAAGGATCTGCTGCAAACAAATAAAGCAAAATAAATCATGCACTGGAATGCAGGATCAGAGCAATTGGATATTTTTATTCTTTGGTAAGAAATTTATAAGTAAACTTAAAAAAAGGTACCTTAAAAAAAAAACAGGTAACTTATATGATACCTATTGCAAAAACAAACCAACTAGGTCAGGTTTGCAATGGAATTTTTTAAGACAATAAACTACATGCCCTGATGTGGTTTATGTTGAGGCAAAAATTTTGCTCTTTTGTGCAGAATTGCGAACACTTATTTGTGCCACTTCAAGTAAACCTATTGTAGACCAAGAGACCATATACCTGCAAAATAATCAGATGTGATATGCAGAGTTTCTCCATTCACCTCTGTGGTAGTCAAAGAGGTGAATGGAGAAAATAAAAATGAATTACACTTCACAAAAGATGAGAGTAACATTTCCTAAGTAAAGAAATAAAGTAATATTTCCTAAATAAAAAGCAGCCTGGGAATGTCTGTATATTAGCATTGTAGCACTCAGTAGAACATTTAGGCCTCAGTGCATGTGGCAGACTGTCCATCCCACTGGCGCATGAAAGGTCTGCACCTCCCAGTATTAACTCTCTTGTGTTGTTGGTTCCCTCCTACACTGAATCCAAGCCAATGAAGCATTAGCACAAGTGATGCAGGGAGAGCCTTGATACACACTTGCACTTAGAGCTCTTCTACTTGGAACTCTTAGAAGCCAGCCACTATGCTTAAAGGAGTCCAAGCTATTCTGTAGAAGAGAGGCCATGAGAAGATATCCTACAACATAAGACAACACAGATGGAAGAGGGCTGAGGGCTCCAGCTGAGTTCCCAGATTAATGCGTAACCTGTGCCAACACCCCACAAAGCAAAGGAATCTAGCAGTTAAACCCCCAAATTTTCTGAATTTATAAATAAGTTATTTTAAGCCTCCAATATTTGGAGTGATATGCTACACAGCACTAATTAACACCACCTATTCATTTTCAGTTCTTTTTTTTTTGAGACAGTCTTGCTCTGTTGCCTAGGCTGGAGTGCAGTGACATTCTGCCTCAGCCTCTCAAGTAGCTGGGTCTACAGGCATGCACCACCACTCCTGACCTCATGATCTGCCCGCCTCAGCCTCCCAAAGTGCTAGGATTACAGATATGAGGCACTGCACCTGCTTCATTTTCAGCTCTTTTTATGAGAATTTCATAAAAAGTTACCCCAATGAAGTGAATTATTTTAAGTTTATGTTGCTTTGGTATCCATTTCAAACACAAGTTTAACTTTCTCATATGAGAAGCAGGGTTCAGTCACCCCTGATAACGTTTTCAGTTCTATACCACACCCAAATGGCTCAAGCCATTGGCCAGAAATGAGAACTTAGAAGCATCTCTCTACCTAACAACTTGGGCTCCCTTGCCTGTGAACTTTAAGTGGCTCAAACCTCAAATCCTATTCAGATAGATAGATAGATAGATAGATAGTTGCCAACTTTGTCTCTCTCTCTCTCTCTCCCTCCCTCCCTCCCTCCCTCCCTCCCTCTCTCTCTCTCTCTCTCTCTCTCTCCTCCGCAGCTGCCTCACTCTTCATTACTGCCTTACCTGACCTGGGCACAGAGGACTTCTTACCTGTCTCATTGTGAGGTCTCTGTTCAGGATGTATAAGGAAAAATCTTTGAACTTGTTTTCTATTGTGAAGTATTGTATTTGCAACATCTGAAGAATCAGGAGCTACTCCAGGCTGAGTTTCCCCGGGATCCTGGGGTGTGAATGGAGGGCTGGAGGAGAGCTGCAAGATCAGGTTCCCAGCCTCAGCACATAGTGAGCCTGAGATGAACCACACGTGGGTCATGCAAAAGCTGCAAGGGCATCTGCCAGTATAAACATGTTTCCCACATGAGGGAACCCCTGGTCATGGGTCCAATAGTTAGGCATGAGGCTATCCCCCAAGTAAGAGAAGCATCCTGTGAAAGGTATCCAGTAACGCCTATATCCACCTCCCCTTCAGTTCCCACTGGGAGGGTTGCTAGGAATACTGTTATTGGATCCCCAGGTTAGCTGAAGGCTCCCCAAACACTGAAGCACTAGGATTATCCAGGCTTTCCTCCCTGCACTTTGATCTTAGATACTCCTCAAGTATTCTTTCCTGTGGTTTTCTTAGTTTTGCTTTGCATCGTGGTTCATCTATTAAGAGTAGGCATGAGGAGTGCGTATAGGGGATAACACAAATTTAGGGGATCATGTTAGATTCAGCTGGAGGATTTTTTCATCAATACTCCAAGAAATTTGGTTCACTGTTCTTTCTCTTATATCTTAATATGGTTTGGATCTGTGTCCCTACACAAATCTCATGTCAAATTGTATTCTCCAGTGTGGGAGGTGGGGCCTGGTGGGAAGTGACTGGATCATGGGGGTGGATTTCCCACTTAGGGGCTACTCTCCTGATAGAGTTCTCACAAGATCTGGTTGTTTAAAAGTGTGTGATACCTTCCCACTCTCTCTTCCTCCTGCTACAGCCATTTAAGATGTACCTGCTTCCCCTTCACCTTCCACCATGATTGAAAGTTTCCTGAGTTCTCCCCAGAAGCCGCTATGCTTCCTGTACAGCCTGCTGTACTGTGTGCTGATTAAACCACTTTTCTTTTTTTAAATAAATTACCCAGTCTCAGATGTTTCTGTGTGAGAATGGACTAATACACATCCCATCTATTTACATGGGATTATTTTCTTAGAAAGACACTTGCCCTGACAATAATAAGTATTATCTCCTTGCATTAGTCTGTTTTCATGCTGCAGATAAAGACATACCTGATACTGAGTAATTTATAAAGAAAAAGAGGTTTAATAGATTCACAGTTCCACATGACTGGGAAGGCCTCGAAATCATAGCAGAAAGTAAGAGAGGACTTGCGCAGGGAAATTCTCATTTATAAAACCATCATATCGGCGAGGCATGGTGGCTCACACCTGTAATCCCAGTACTTTGGGAGGCCAAGGCAGGTGGATCACCTGAGGTCGGGAGTTCAAGACCAGCCTGGTCAACACAGTGAAACCCCCTCTCTACTAAAAATACCAAAACTTAATAGGGTGTAGTAGCAGGTGCCTGTAATCCCAGCTACTCAGGAGGCTAAACTACTCAGGAGGCTGAACCACTCAGGAGGCTGAGACAGGGGAATCACTTGAACCCAGGAGGCAGAGTTTGCAGTGAGCCAAGATCCTGCCATTGCACTCCAGCCTGGGCAACAAGAGCGAAACTCCATCTCAAAAAAAAAAAAAAACAATCACATCTTTTGAGACTTACTCACTATTACAGGAACCACAAAGATTCACCCCCATGATTCCATTACCTCTCACCGGGCCCCTACCATGACGTGGAAATTATGGGAGCTACAAATCAAGATGAGATTTGGGTGGGGTCACAGCTAAACCATATCACCCCTTAAGTACATAGTAACAGAAATAAAAACTGGAAAAAAATATTCTAACCCCTTTGATTGAATACTTTCTTGGTTCTTGATCTTATACTCTTTCAGGACATCACTTACAGACTCTGCACACTTAGTCATATCATAAGGATTGAAGAAATAGTCACCTTCCCCCAGCCTCAGCCAGCACCTTTCTTTAGGAAGTAAATAATACAACAAAACATAAACAAAAATAGGTCATTTGCATAATCTTAAGGTTCCCTCACTGAAATACTTGCTTAAAGATTGTTTTTATTTCTAGACCATTATGAACCAAGACTGGCTACAGCTATCATTGTACCTGATCCATAGCTATGTAATATAAATAAGAACTTTGAAAAGATTTCCAAAGTAAAGGCAAGGGGCCTGGAAAATTTTCAATTTAGATGTCTCAACCTAATTTAAGATTGAAATGCCAAAGAGAAAGTTGGTCATTTGGCAAACACATAAAAAAGCAGATAATAAAATGACGTTTTTAATTAGCAGATGTGCAATGTTTAGAGGTTATGTCATTTTATCAAATTCCATTATTACACTGGTCATATGTTTATTGTAATAAACTGTCATTGAAGTTTTCACCAGAATCAGCTGAATTTTTTTTTCAGCTTTTTCCAAGTTGTCAAATATTGAAAGTGACTCTGAATTTATTTGGCCAGATAGGGGGAAATAAAGAGAAAGAAGAGAAGCTGGGAGTTTGAAGGTTTATTTTAAGAATAATTCATATTGATTCTTTAAGTAACTCATCAGTTAACCATATCAACACACTTAATATCTTCCATTTACTTAGTTAAAATGTATATTTTGCTTATGTTAACTTGAAAAGAGGATATGGAATCCAGAAAATATTCAGATTATAATGTTTTTTAAATAGAATCTGACAATTTCAAAAGAAAGCAAGATGCTAGGTACATGCCACAGTACCTTGCTAAAGAACACCCCTGTCAGTCTAATCTGATTATGTTGAAGGTGGACTGGCTTACAAGATTGAGGAAAGGAAATAATATTTACATTATCTTCATTTTAGTAAGATATTTCATTTTGTCATACAACATTACATGTCATATAATTCATATAATTAATGAAGAAAATCTGGTTTGGATATTATAAACCTATTAGGGTGATACATAACTGCCTGGTGACTAATAGTCACACATTCTTTTTCAGCATTGATTGAAGATGAGAAAGTTAAATACCAGCATTTTTCAAAAGCTGATGTTCAATGCTTGGTTGGATTTATCTTTCTTATCCAAGATCTGGAGCATATTTTCAGACAAATTTGGAATTCTCCATAAATGGATAAATTAGGCTTAATGATGATAATAATTTTAAGGTTTAACTGAGAGAAATTCAGACAAAAGAGAAATTAATAGATACGGTTTAGCTCTGTGTCCCCATCAAATCTCATGTTCAATTTAGCTCTGTGTCCCCATCAAATCTCATGTTCAATTACTAAAGGTAAATGTAAGAAATGAATATATTGTTAGAGAACAACTAATTTAGTGATTGTAGATTCCATTGGGAGGTCTGTTCTTTAGAGAAGAGTGATTACAGAGCTCTTCTCTAAAGAACAATATATTCAACAGCTTTTGACATTGACTAATTGATCATGGTGTTCCTAAAAGTGAAGTGAATAAGAAGCTTACTAAATTCTTACTTTATCTGTATAAGCAGAAATGTTCTAGATTAAGTTAACAAAAGAACATGGGGCATGTTCTGTGGTGAAGGGTAAATTGTTGCATCTGGTCCCTAGTTCTTCTAGCTGCCAAGAAAAAGGTGTAACACTAGTGGGTCTCCTTGTATTTCAGAGGCAACATATTCCTTATGGAATATGTTAATGAGTGGAATATATCAATGGAATGTGTTACTCCAGCCTATTTATTAAGTGAACCAAAAGTCTACTAGTTATGAGTAGGGCCCAAAATAAGAGAAGGCCCTGCAATGGGTCCATTCTGCCCTACAAGCTGTTCTGCCACTTGGATCATATGATCCAGCAGATCTAATAGTGCTTGAAGTGTGAACATCAGACAGGGATGCTCTTGAGAGCCTTTGGCAGGTCCATATGGATGAATGACAGCATATGCCTTTCGGGTTTTGAAGCAGGACGCTCCCATCTTTTGCAGATGACCACTCTCCTTTAGAGAGACAGCTTTTGGCCTGGTTACTAGGCCTTAATAGAGACTGAACAGTTGACCATGGACCCTTGGCCACCAAGTTACAATAAAACCTAAGCTGCCCATCATGAATTGGTTGTTATCTAGTCCAGCAAGTCATAGAGCTGGATATGCATAGCCATACTCCATTATTAAGTAGAAGATATATATATATATATATATAAATAAATAAAATAGGATCCAAGCAGGTTCTGAAGATACAAGCTAAATGAAGAAGTGGTCCAAATTTCTCACTCCTTCTACACTGCCTTTTCTCTCACAGCCTGTTTCTATGGCTTCATAGAGAGTTTTCTATGATCAGTGGACAGAGGTAGAGAAGAGTCAGGCCTGGTTTACAGACTTTTCTGCACATTGTGCAGGCAACACCTAAAAGTGGACAGCTACAATAGTACAGCTCCTCTCTGGGATATCCCTAAAGAACAGTGGTGAAGGCAAGCCTCCTACTGGCCAGAAATTTAGGCTGGGCACCTAGTTTTGTGCTTTCCTTGGAAGAAGAGATGGTTAGATGTTTGAATATCTATCAATTCATGGCCTGTAGCCAATGGTTTAGTTGGATGTCTAGAGACCTAGAAGGAACATTATTGGAAAACTGATGACAGATGAATTTGGGAAAGAAATATACAGTTAGACCTCTCTGAATGGACAAAAAAACATGAAGTTATTGTGTCTAATGTAAATTCTCACCATCGTGTGATCTTAGCAGAGGAAGATTTTAAAAATCACGAGGATAAAATGACCTGTTCTTTGGATACCAGTCAGCTTTGTTTCCCAGTCACCCTTGTCATCAGTGGATTCAGGAACATAGTGGCCACGGTTGCAGTGGTGAAGGTTATGAATTGGCTCGGCAACATGGACTTGCACTCATCACGGTTGACCGGGCTACCGCTATCACTGCACCACTTCCATTATGGATGGTAGTGTGTTCTCAACTTACTGGAATAGACACTCTGGATCCAGGTTTGCCTTTCTTGCATGGAGTACTTCTGCCAAAACTCCCATCCATGGATTTATAAAATGTCTTATTCGCCGTCATGGTATGCCCCAGAGCATTACTTTTTATCAAAGAACTCACTTCACAGCAGAAGAAGTGAGAGAATAGCATGATTATGAAATTCACTGGCCTTCCCATGATATCCACCATCCTGTAGCAGGTGACTGGATAGAATAGTGAAATGGCCTTTGAAGACTCAGTTACAGAATCAGCTAGGTGGCAACACCTTGCAAGGCAGGGGCAAAGTTTTCCAGAAAATATGCTCTGAGTCAGTATCCAATATATGGTCCTATTTATACCATAGATAGGATTCATAGAACCAGGAATAAAGCAGGGTTGGGGGTGGGGAATGAGAGTAGCACCACTCACTATTACTTCCAGTGACTCACTAGCGAAATTTTTATTTTCTGTTCCTGCAATTTTATGCACTGCTCACCTTGAGCTTTTAGTTCCAGAAGGAGAACTGCTTCCACCAGGAGATACAACTTTGATTACATTAAACTAGAAACTAAGACCTCTACCTAGCTACTTTAGGCTCCTCATGTCTCTAAATCATTAGGCAAAGAAGACTTACTATGCTGGGTGGGGTGATTGATCCTGACGTGAGAATTAGAATTCTACTCCACAGTGGTGGTAAGGAAGAGTAGATCTGGAATAAAGGAAATCTACCAGGATGTCTCTTAATACTAGCATGCCCTGTGATTAACATTAATGAAAATCTATAACAACTAAATATAGGGAGGAGTACTAATAATACAGACCATTCAGAAAAGAAAATTTAAGTGACTTTAGCAAGTAAAGAACCATGACCAGCTGAGGTACTTGTTGAGAATAAAGGTAATATAGAGGTAGTGAAAGAGCTAGAGAAAAATGTCAGCAGCAACTCCATGACTACATACAGAAATGACAACCGTAATTATTGAGTATTTATTCCTTAGTTTGTTATAAATACATATATATATGTATACATAATCTTTTTGTCTCTCATTTCTTTACTATGTGACATAATATTTACTGACTTTATGTCATGGTATTTAAGTATTCTTAATTTTATATCATAGTATTTAAGTTACAGGGTATTAAGAAAAAGAATAAACATCAATCAAGAACTTTACCTCCTCTTCTGGAGAAGGGGTTAATGTGTCTTTGCTTGTACACATGATAGTTGTATTATGTTAGGCAGAAATATAAATTTGTTATTGTTCTTATTTGAAGAATAAATATGATTTAAGAAGATGTATATGTATGCCAAGTTAACAAGGAGTGGACTTGTGGTGGTTAATTCTATATGTCAACTTGATGGGGTCATGGGATGTCCAGGTACCTAATTAGACATTATTTCTGATTGTGTCTTTGAGGATGCTTCTGAAAGAGACTAACATTTAAATTAGTGGACTGGATAATGCAGATGGACTTCCTAATGTTGGTGAGCATCATTCAATCTTTTGAGGGAATGAATAGAAAAAAAAAAGTGAAGAAAATTGACTTAATCCTGCCTAATTGCTTGAGAAAAGACGAGGCTCTTTTCCTGTGTCTGACACTCCTAATTCTCAGGGGGTTCAGCCCCTGAATCTGTCCCTAAAATAATGTAAACGCTGGGGATGTGACGTTAGAGTAAGCCATCAATATTAAAATTATCAAATGACTAATATAAACTCTTCAAAAATGGAATTTCAGAGGATTTATTTGCAGAACACAGTGCAATAAAACTAGAGAAGCTTTGGGTCAATAAAAACAAAACTATTGCATGAATACAAAATAGTTACAATGAGGCACATATTTTCAGGATCACCTGAGGGCTATATCAGGGCCAAAGAAAAAAAAAAGTTACAATGACAGCAAGTCACATGAAATCTAAGGTGTGACGACTACCAGAATCAGAGTCATATGCACAACAGTGAGTACATTTCATAGTAAAAAGAATGATTGGAAATAAATTAACTTAGCATTTACCTCAACAAGTTACAAAAAAAAATCACCAAAAGAAGATGAGGAAACAGGCAAAAATTAATAAATTTGAAACTAGAAAATTTTAAGTAGAATAAATAAGCCCAAGTTCTGAACTTTTGGAAAATAACAGCAAAATATATAACCTTCTAAGTAATCCAATCAAATTAAAATGGAAACAATCAAAATTTAGAATTAAGAAAAATATACAATCTCCCAAACAGGTAAGATTTTTAAAAATTACTGTATTACATGTAATCCTCTGCTACACATGACAATCCCAATGAAATGAATAATTTTACTAGAAAAAAAATGAAACTCCCAAAGTTGAATTAAGAAAAAAGTAGAAAATCTGAATATACTAATAACCACATAAGGAATGGAAATGCTCGTAAAAGAGCTGTTCTCTGAAAAGACATGGCACTCAGAGGGTTTTAGCAAAAAATTCTGGCAACCCCTGAGAAAAAAACTGATATTTTTGTGATGTTTAAACTCTTACAAATCAAGGAAGAAATGGAAGGTGTCATAATTCATGTCATCAGATTATGCTGCCATTCTCTATATCCTGTCCCCACATCGGCCCCAAGCTGTTAGGATTTGTACGTCCTTGGTTTGAAGATTTTTGAACTGATTCTCTGTCTACTTTTGCAGAAATTCCATTGAAGGGACTAGATTGTGTCACGGAGATCAACTTTCATTTTGATTTTTAAAAGGAAGAAATTCCCCCAAACGAGCAAGAAAGGAGAGATTTATAATTTCCTAAAACATCAGAGATGTGCACTCTGTGTTCTGGGTATGGTCTAAGAGCTGCAAATCCTATGAGGAAAATGGCAGCTGTGGGATCTAGGACTAAACCATAGATGGCTTTGGAGCAACTGAGGCGTGGAGATGACATATGACAAGGAGTTCCAGCCAATGTCTTAATATTTTGTAACACCCTAGAAACTTTATCCTACCTTAGTAACAGGAAGGAGACTCAAAATTAACGCTTTACATTTCCTGCCAACCTGGATCACATGTTCTTGAAGTCAGAATTAATTTAAAGGTAATAAAAACTGTGATATTTCTTTCACAATTGATTTTATGCATCAAGATTCATGCCTACTACATATAGATGTTTTTAAGTTAAATACATTTCTGGTAAGTTAGTTCCAGGAGAAAAATTAAAAATCAAGCAGGGTTTATTACACAAATACAAAAATGATTAAAAATAGATTATGTTTATAACTGAGTATGTTAATGATCAAACTAAAAAATTATTATGCTGAAGAGAAACTTGAAAAATTCAGCATTCTTGAATTTTAAAAAGATTCTTGATTTTTAAAAATCCAGCGGAATTAAAAATAAAAGACATGTGCCTTTTGCACTGAGTACTTTCATATACTGTCTTTGTTTTATTCTCCTAACAGTCCTATCTGTATTTTATAAAGATGAAAACTTGCCCTAGCATACTAAATGAACTGGCCAAGGTCATACACTTTTTAATTGATGAAATTACAGTGTAGGCAGCCTGTTTTCTTACAGACTTACTACCCCATGAAATTACATGGTCAAAAAGATAATAAATGATAATGTGAAAAATATATCAAACACATCTTACTCTGGGTTCAGTACTTCCAGAACTTGTAGTTGGAAATTTCTTTCTCCTAGTAAATTATGCACCCTGAGACTACAACCTTGCCTTGCTACTCATTTTTATTTTTCCTGATATCAGTATTGCGTTTACAACCTATTACAAACTCCATGGATAGGTTATTTTATGAACAAATGAGCATTTTGAGTAGAATCTGTGGGCAGGGGTGATATTAAAAATGTTTAGCAACTCACATGGGATAGGGACCACCTAATCAGAACAGGCACCAGTCAGAAACAATCGTCATGACCATATCAGTGTGTTCTGATAACTATCAGCATTAGCAAAGAGTGACCAGCTTTCATCCACATGAAAATGTCATTGGAATCCCAAAAGTCATTTTGTACAGCCTATCCCTGCTGCATTTGTTACCATTCTTTGGGCTAGTGGCGGGCAGCAGACATAGCCCAGTGCCTTCCTTAGAGCCTGCCTCCCTGAACACTATGCCAATGAGTCCGATAGAGTCTGTTTCCTAAAAATGTAATTTTTCACCAGAGAAAGACATATACCACATGAAGGAATTCATGTATCTTCAGGTGGTTGAACATTTAAGTGACTCCAAAAATATCAAGTTCATATTTTCCAACATGCATTCTAAAGATGCGTGAAAATACTGTCTAAAGCAAAAGAAAATCTTGAAGCTAGCTTGAGACCAGGCAGAAATGAGGGACAGCCTGAATTCTGATGATCCTGATTTTTAGTCCCTACTTCTGTTTCTTGCATGTAGCTGTCAGAGTTTAACCAGGGAAGCAGAACTAATACGCTATGTAGATACATGTTAAGAAACTTATCATAGGGAATTTACTAACCCTATTGTAAGGGCTGGGTATGAAGTTTCCACGTGACTGTTTCCACATCCATTGCTGGAACCCAGTGCAGGCAGTCTGGAAGAAGAAATCACCAGTGGACTGGAACCCCATGAGTACATGCTGGAACTCCACAAAATCAGACTACAGCTTATGTCCATTCTTGTTGCTCCTGACCTGAGAAAGGGTATCTTGCAGAAGCCAGGGCTCTTCCTCAAAATGATGAGTACATATACACATCCAACCCTGAAATGATAGAAATTGAAGAATGATGTAAGGGGAAGAGTAAGGAATTCCAGGCCCAGTTGCTGCTTCACACCAAGGAAATGGATCAGCAGATCAGCAACAATTTATGTATCCTACAAAATAGCATTGTCTTCCTTCTGCCCTCAAGCTGTGGAGAGAATCATCCTTGTAGCCCATCCTAATGAAACCTACCAAAAGAGATTATTCAAGAAACAGTAATTCATCATAGCCATTTGGATACATTACAAAGTCATCACACTGTGGCACTAGCTCAGATGCATCTTTATTATTTGAAATCAACGACACAACCACACAAATTCCTAATTTATGCGGGATTGGAATTAGAACTGTTGAGAATGAAAGACAGAAGATGGATGGAGACCCCCAAAATCAGATCACAGATGATACCACAATAATAATAATAACAAAATGGCTTATGTCTTTTAAATAGGATACATACCCATTTGCTGCAAGTTTGGCCAGGGGGATCCTTTAGCCTAAATAGAATAGTAGAGGTAGCTGACTTCTCAAGATTTCTTTCAACTTCATGATTATATTATAAACAAAAAATTCTTAAATCCTACTATTCCCATGACTTCAATTAGCTTACTCACATTAAGGATCTTTTCAGTCTATGAAACTATAGCCTCAACGTGTTGGCTGGAGCAAGTGTTTTCCATGAAATGTTACAGGGGAAAAATAAAACTTTCAAGAAGAAAAACTGCTTCCAATTTGACTTGGAACAGATATGCAATACCACTTCTGCTTAGGAAAAGTGTGTATGGTCTGACCCTAAAAATAGCTTTTTGATTTAGGTAAATGGCTCAAGGTTAAACTTTTAACGATGAGTGGAAACTGACCCTGTCAAACTTCTCCCAACTGACCTGGACAGCTCCTGTACAAGGCCAGATTTTGAACACAGGGAAGATGTCTTTATTTGACACAGGATGCCTCCATTTCTTGAGATATTCTCATCCCACGTCCCAAGTCCCAATTCTTAGTCAACCACAGATCATATTCAATGCTACCAATTATTTTTTTTTAAATGTTATTTTGGCAAACATTCACAAAACTTTGCCCTGGCCTCAATTTAGTCTTCTCAGAAGAATGTGTATTTTTTAAAAGCAAGCAAGAAAGGGAGCACAATACAATAAAACCAATTGTATTTATGGTCTTATTGTCATCATTTTAAATTATGACACTCCATCAGAAAATACAAATATTTGCACAAATAATTAAAACACCAAACCTGAATAATTGTTTCATTATCTTTCCATGTATTTCATATAATATGTGTGTGTGTGTGTGTGTGTGTGTGTGTGTGTGTGTATGTACTGTGTCACATCAGACAAGCCACTTTTTAGAGTATACCGCATGCAAGGATTTTCAGTGTCTTCTTGGTTTTGAAAAAGGAAGACATACCCTCTCCCTCTTCCCTACCCCTACACTTTGCTTCTCATTGGAAAAGACATTCAAAAAAGACAGACTGGTAAAACTCTGAGATGTTTTATGGAGCCTAAGTTCCAGAGGCTCAGAAATTCACTGCTTATGTTGTGAGGACCTGTAGAACTTCCTAGTTTTTCAGAACTAGATAATTAACAGCTCTCCTTGGCTCCCTCCTCTTCTATTCTGAGACAGCTCTGCCTTCCAAATGTATTGCAAAGGAAGGCAAGCCCATGGGCTGCACTTGTTACCGACCTTGTAAGGCTTGAGATTGGTGGCTTGGACCAACTTTGCCAATGCATTGGCACACTCCTGGGTTCTTTTCTCTGTAAAACGTAGAGCTTTCTCTGCAATTGAGGGTAAAATCCAAAACTCAGGTAAGGATTGGTGGAAGTAGATGGCATTTGGCTTGTTGTGGTTGCAAGCTATTTTAGCCTACTAACAGCAAGCATTCTCTAAGCTCTGACTCCTCACAGGTAACTGTCTAGAGGGCTCGCATGGATCACTTCCTTATTTATTATGTCAACCCCACAAATTTATGTTATGAATTGAGCAACCCAATTTGATAATGCAAAACTCTGTAGTTCTTTTTATGGACAATATACACAGTAAAAGTTTGGACAGGTGAGTTAGCTTAAATGGAAGCCAATATCAGATCAAATTCTGCCATGTATTACAGTCATTAACTAAAGAAACTTATTTAACCAGGCACATAACAGTTTATACGATCTATTCTGTACATTGTATGAAGCTCAAGCGTCTGTCCTTTTAGCTGCTCTTGCCCCCAACAGAGGCAACAGGCTATTTAACACAGATGATGACAATATTCTAAAGGCAGAGATCCACCAAGATTAGAGTCATAATCAATTTTAAAAATTCCCCAAACTGGCTGGGCATGGTGGCTCACGCCTGTAATCCCAGCACTTTGGGAGGCTGAGGCGGGTGGATTATGAGGTCAGGAGTTCGAGACCAGCCTGGCCAATATGGTGAAACCCTGTCTCTACTTGAAAAAATGCAAATATTAGCCTGGCATGGTGGCACATGCTTATAGTCCCAGCTACTTGGGAGGCTGAGGCAGAAGAATTGCTTGAACCCAGGAGGCAGAGGTTGCAGTGAGCCGAGATCACACCACTGCACTCCAGCCTGGGCAATAGGGCGAGACTCAAAAAAAAATTCCCCAAACTAAGTAGAAATCAGAAATCATATGCACGCTAACTTCAAGGATAAATATTTCTCTCCAGATTTCTCTATCTTGTTCATGCAGAGACAGAGATCATTGGTGAAAATTTTAAAACATGTAGTAAATCCAAATTTTTTAAAAAAAATTCAAGTTTACTACTTAAAGTACATTTCTAACCCTTCTTTCTCTAACCATCAAGCCATAATTTCACAAATATTAACTCATTTCTGATTCATTATGTTAATGAAAAAAGTATCTTATTTTGATTAAGCCATGAATAACAGAAACAATTCCAGTAGCCACTTTCCAATATGGCTTCCTGGTATGAGTTATTTCTGAAGATATTAATTATACTAATATACTTTCAGAGAAATTATAGACATCATAACAAATAGGAACTGTGTCATTCTTACATTACAAGTAAAAAATCCAAGGACTTTCAGAAATTATATAACTCACTTAAAAGCACATAGTTAATCCATGGTGGAGACAAAATGCAAACCTAACAAGTATGACCCAGAGCCCATGCAATGCGAAGCTGCCCCTTTAGACAAAGTGCATTATTCACAAGATTCAGCTTAGGTCATAGAGTCTTACATTGAACTGGGAGAATAAAATTGAACAAATTAATAGGTCATTTGCCAGCTGTGATTCTCCTAAATTTTTGGGGGAAGAAGAAAATATCTAGTTAAAGAAAACATCAGGTAATTTTGGATACCAGGATAAAAGTCTGCACTCATAATATTTAGATAATTATCAGGACCATTCAGCTCATACCACATAAGGTCCAAGGTAGTCTTTGTTCAAATAGTTGAACAAGTCATTTCTAATTTCTGCTATGCCTTTTATTTGTTTACATTTTGACCATAATATACCTTCAAATGCTAAATAGATATTTATTTATTTATAAGTCTTTAAATTATCAGTCTTGAAAATAATTTGATGTTTTTGAATTTCATTTCCATTGATCTTGATAAAATGCTGCTTGACTCTGAATAAATAAACTTAAACATACTTGAAACAAGAAGCCTCTAAGATCCTTTAGACATCAAATGACACTTAAGAAACACTTGGATGGGTCAAATATAAAATGATCAGAAACATAAGGAATACATTTCCTTTGATGTCCATTTAAGTTGTAAAATTAAAAAACAGTAATTGGCAAGACAGTTTTGAAAATTTTGTAACATTTGTAAAGGCATTCAAGATGTTTTTAAGAACTTAAAACAGGCTAGTTTCTTTCACTCACAATTTTACAAAACATAATAAATATACACACATGTGGAGTAAAAATGTGTATGTGTATGTGTATATATATATATAAACACACACCTATATATACACATTTGTGTGTCTAAATATATGTGTGTGTATGTGTACATATATATATATATAGCATTTATCTGTTTATATATATATATAGACACACAAATTCTGTCTCATATATAGGTAATTTTTTAATTTTAGTTTTTCTGTCTATATATGTATGCATAATCATTTTTTTTATTTTGCAATTTCAGGTGGAATACTTGGATCTTGAATTTTCTTCTCTGGTAAGAACTCAACATATATTACCTGATCCCATTACTTTAAATCATAGATCAATTAATTTTTTGGGAAAATTTTTTAAATGTAGACAATCTTGATCACTCACCCAACTCTTGCTATATTATAGCATCTGGTGGTTCATCTGCAAGTGTTCATTTTCTTAAGACATGAAGCCCTTGTATCATACATATTCTCTATGTGATGAAACTCCTGCATATATTCCATGGCCTAAGGCGCAAGTTGTGTCTAAAGCTCTTCAAATTCCTCCTTTCATGGTATAGCTCTAATCAATTCTGGGTGCAGCTTCCCCACATTGTGCCCTAAGACATATTTTAAATACAGGTTGTATAATTGTCTTTTCAATCTTACCAATATTATTCACCATTTTTCAAGGGTTAAATTCTAGAATTCATTCCGAATTGCAATTATTTGCTGAGATGGGGAGAAACTTCTGTATGTTAACCTTCCTAAACTGTATTATTTATATCATATTTACACACTTCTCTCTCACCTTGGAATGTTAATTTCTGAAAAGAAGGGTCTATGACTTTGACTCTTTTTCCTAGGCAAAACACACATAATAAACAAGGTTGAGTAAAAGAATAAGCAAATAAATAAATGATATCACTATATTCCACCCTTTTATAAAACAAAAAATAGCAAAACACACCACAGACCAGTGATTTTCAAGTTGAATGTACAGTCATGTCTTTGTCCCAGAGGTCAGACTGTTTGATTGAATGTTAACTGAGGATTCCTTCTTTCCACCTTCAATTAAACATGTCCCAAAAAAGCACATCATTTTTACCCTGTTATGTTGTTTGTAATCTGCTTTACTCACTTCAGCATTGTCAGTGTGATACATATGTGTGTGTTAGATTTCATCCACACCATAGAGGCAGGCAGTTGCCCTGATCTGGAAAAGACTCCAAGGATGAGTTGCTGGCATTTAATTAAAAGGACACATTCCAGAAGTGGTTGCTTCAAGTGTTTCAACTATTTATGTTTCGTTCCAAATAAGACTACAGGTTTTGCTGATTAGCACAATGGACATTAGAAGATAGACTTTTTTGGTGAAGTTAGTGATATGCAAGATATGTAAATGGGCTTAAACAAATTTTAGAAAGCTAGAGAGGCCAACAGTATGTGCCTTTAGGAAGAGTGTTCTTGGCTTAAATCCAAAAGCTCATCAGAAGATTCTTGGACACATTCCTCCCACTAGACAGATGGTTAGCTAAATCCTGACATTAGAATATCGGTACATTTGCCTCAAGTGAACCTTTTTATTAAAGTTACTATAGGAGTCCCTAAAAGAACAGAGATGTAGAATTGCTTGCACTTACAAAACAGGTTATATGTATGTTTATTTGAGCCCGATTGTGAATAAGTACCTATATGAAGGACAGCATTGGTCTAAGAATGCCTTTTTTTTAAAATATATAATTGTAGTTTAGATTCTGGGGTAGATGTGCTGATCATGCAAGAATGTTGCATAGTTACATTCATGGCAAGGTGGTTTGCTGCCACCATCCCCCCATCACCTATACCTGATATTTCTCCCCACATTATCCTTCACCACCCTCTCTCCCACTATCCCTCCCCTAGCACCCCCCAATGGACCCCAGTGTGTGATGCTCACCTCTCTGTGTCCATGTGTTCTCATTGATCAGCACCCACCTATAAGTGAGAACATGAGGTGTTTGATTTTCTGTTCCTGTGTCAGTTTGCTGAGAATGATGGTTTCCAGGTTCATCCATGTACCTACAAAGGACACAACCTCATCATGTTTTTATGGATGCATTGTATTCCATGGTGAATATGTGCTACAATTTCATTGTCCAGTCTATCATTGACAGATATTTGGGTTGGATCTTTGCTATTGTAAACAGTGCCACGATGAACATGGATGAGCATGTGTGTTTATAATACAACAATTTATTATCCTTTGGGTGTATACCCAGTAATGGGATTGCTGGGTCAAATGGAATGTCTATTTCTAGATCCTTAAGGAATCAGCACACTGTCTTCCACAATGGTTGAAGTAATTTACACTCCCACCAACAGTGTAAAAATATTCCTATTTCTCCACATCCTCTCCAATCTGTTGTCTCCAGAATTTTTAATGATTGCCATTCTAACTGGCGTGAGATGGTATCTCAATGTGGTTTTGATTTGTATTTCTCTAATGACCAGTGATGATGAGCATTTTTTCATACATTTGTTGGCTTCATATATATCTTCTTTTGAAAAGTGTTTGTTCATATCCTTCACCCACTTTTGAACGGGTTTGTTTTTTTCTTGTAAATCTGTTTTAGTTCTTTGTAGATTCTGGATATTAGCCCTTTGTCAGATGGGTAGATTGCAACATTTTTTCCCATTCTGTTGGTTGCCAGTTCACTCTAATGATTGTTTCTTTTGCTGTACAGAAGCTCTTTAGTTTAATGAGATCCGATTTGTCTATTTTGGCTTTTGTTGCCATTGCTTTTGGTGTATTAGTCCTGAAGTCCTTGCCTATGTCCTGAATGGTTTTGCCTAGGTTTTCTTCTAGGGTTTTTATGGTGTTAGGTCTTATGTTTAAGTCCTTAATCCATCTGGAGTTAATTTTAGTGTAAGGTGTCAGGAAGGCGTTCATTTTCTGCTTTCTGTACATTGCTAGCCAATTTTCAGAACACCATTTATTAAACAGGGGATCCTTTCCCCATTGCTTGTTTTTCTCAGGTTTGTCAAAGATTAGATGGTTGTAGATGTGGTGTTGCTCTGGAGGCCTTTGTTCTTTTCCATTGGTCTATGTCTCTGTTTTGATACCAGTACCATGCTGTTTTGATTACTGTAGCCTTGTAGTATAGCTTGAAGTCTGGTAGAGTGATGCCACCAGCTTTGTTCTTTTTGCTTAGGATTGTCTTGGCTATGGGGGCTCTTTTTTGGTTCCATATGAAGTTTAAATTGTTTTTTTCCAGTTCTGTGAAGAAGGTCATTGGTAATTTAATGGGGTATGTTAAATCTATAAATTACTTAGGGCAGTATGGCCATTTTCACTATATTGATTCTTCCTAACCATGAGCATGGAATGTTTCTCCATCTGTTTGTGTCCTCTCTTATTTCATTGAGCAGTGGTTGTACTTCTCCTTGAAGAGGTCCTTTATCTCCTTTGTTAGTTGTATTCCTAGGTATTTTATTCTTCTTGTAACAATTGTGAATAGGCATTTGCTCTTGATTTGTCTGTTTGTCTGTTATTAGTGTAGAGGAATGCTTGTGATTTCTGCACATTGATTTTGTATCCTGAGACTTTGCTGAAGTTGCTTATCAGCTTAAAAAGAGTTTTGGCTGAGACAATGGGGTCTTCTAAATATACAGTCATGTCATCTGCAAATAGAGACAATTTGAATTCATCCTTTCCTAATTGAATACCCTTTGCTTCTTTTTTTTGCCTGGTTGATCTGGCTAGAACTTCCCATACTATATGGAATAGGAGTGATGAGAGAGGTCATCCTTGTCTACTGACAGATTTCAAAGGGAATGCCTTCAGTTTTTGCCCAATCAGTATGATATTGGCAGGGATTTGTCATAAATAGCTTTTATTATTTTGTGATGCATTCCATGGATACATAGTTTATTGAGAGTTTTTAGCATAAAGCACTGTTGAATTTCGTCAAAGGCCTTCTCTGCATCTACTGAGATAATCATGTGGTTTTATTTCTATAATTTTATTTTATTTTATTTTATTTGAAAGAAAGAAAGAAAGAAAATAAAGAAGAGGAGGAAAAAGGAAGAGAAAGAGAGAGAGAGAATGGGAGTATTGCTTTCTTGCCCAGACTAGAATGCAGTTTAGTAATGGGTATTGAAAACCTCTTTTATACCAATAATTATACTTGTACTTGATGTAAACAGGAAGGAATAAGGGAAGAAAATAACAAACGAGCAGCCAACCAATATTTCATTTAAACCTATGAAATGCTATGCGATTACTGAGGAGTGATTTACTTCCAATTATGTAGTCACTTTTGGAATAGGTGTGAGGTGGTAATGTATGTTTTATGTATTTGAAGTGGAGAGTTTTATAAATGTTTATTAAGTTTACTTGTTCTGGGTCTGAGTTCAAGTCCTGGATGTCCTTGTTAATTTTCTATCTCGTTGATCTATAAAATCGTTAGCTCTTCTTGTTACATTGATCCTTTTGCCATTATGTAATGTCCTTCTTTGCCTCTTTTGCTCTTTGTTGCTTTAAAGTCTACTTTATCAGAGGCGAGAATTGCATCTCCTGCTTTTTATTTATTTGCTTATTTTTACTCTTTGATTGGTTGATAAATCTTCCTCCTTCTCTTTGTTTTGAGTCTTTGTGTATCGTTGCATGTGAGATGGGTCTGGATGCAGCATACCGATGGGTTTTGGCTTTTTATCCGATTAGAATATACATAACTTTAATACTGGCATTTGATGCTAGCTGGCTGTTTTGCCCATTAGTCAGTGTAAATTTTTCATTGTGTTAATGTTCTTATCTTTTTGATATATTTTTAGAAAGGCTGATATTGGTTGTTCCTTTATATGTATAGTGCTTCTTTCAGAAGCTCTTGTAAAGCAGGCCTGGTGGTGGTGAACTCTCTAAGTACTTGTTTGTTTGCAAAGGATTTAATTTTTCCTTCGATTATAAAGCTTACTTTGGCTGGATAGGAAATTCTGGGTTGAAAGTTCTTTTCTTTAAGGATGTTAAATATTGGTCCCCACTCTTTTCTGGCTTGTAGGGTTTCTGCTGAGAGATCTGCTGTAAGTCTGATAGGTTTCCCTTTATGGGTAACCTGACCTTTCTCTCTGGCTGCCCTTAGTATTTTCTCCTTCATTTCAACCCTAATAAATCTGGCAATTATGTGCCTTGGGGTTGGTCTTCTTGAAGAATATCTTTGTGGTGTTCTCTGTATTACCTGGAGTTGAATATTACCCTGCCTTGCCAGGTTGGGAAAGGTTTCCTGAATGATATCCTGAAGAGTATTTTCCAACTTGGATTCATTCTCTTCGTCACGTTCAGGTACACCTATCAAACGTAAATTAGGTCTTTTCACATAGTCCCATATTTCCTGGAGACTTTGCTCATTCCTTTTCATCCTTTATTCTCCAATCTTGTCTTCTCGTTTCATTTCACTGAGCTGGTCCTCAACTTCTGATGTCCTTTCTTCTACTTGATCAATTCGACTGTTTAAACTTGTGCATGCTTCTTGAAGTTCTCGTGTTGTGTTTTCCAGCTCCATCAATTCACTTATATTCCTCTCTAAATTTTCCATTCTCGTTAACATTTCATCAAATCTTTTTTCAAGGTTCTTAGTTTCTTTGCATTGGGTTAGAACAAGTTCTTTTAATTCACAGAAGTTTCTTATCACCCACGTTTTGAAACCTGCTTCTGTTATTGGAACACACTCATAATCTATTAAGCCTTGTTCTGTTACTGATGAGGAATTGCGATCCCCTGTAGAGGGAGAGGCACTCTGATTTTGAGTATTCTCTGCCTTTTTACACTGATTTCTTCCCTTCATTATATATTTATCCGTCTGTTGTCTTTGTAATTACCAACTTTCTAACTAGGTCTCTGAGCAGACATCCAACTTGTTGATTCCCAGCGCCGAAATCTGAGCAATCCACTGTGCCAGCCAAAACAGCGGTGTTAAGATGGATGGTGCTTTTCTGCCTGGGAATCTCCAGACTCTGCACCAAAAACTGGCGCGCTAAGGCACTAGCAAAACCGCCGCGCCGGCCTGAAGAGTTGCCCTGGCGACACGTGGGGCTCCTCTGCTGGGATTCTCCTGGTCCGTGAGCAACAAATATTCGTCTGAAAGTGTGGCGTCCTCTCGTTCTCTGCGCTTTCACTGGGAACTACGAGCCCGAGCTGCTAGTGATCAGCCATCTTGGATCTCTCTCCTTATTTATTTTTTTATGGATAATCATCTTTAGTTCTATTTATGTGATGGATTACGCTTATGGACTTGCATATGTTGAACTAGCCTTGCATCCCTAGGATGAAACCTACTTGATCATGATGGATAAGCTTTTTGATGTGCTGTTGCAATCGGTTTGCCAGTATTTTATTGATGATTTTTGCATCTATGTTCATCATGGAGATTGACCTGAAGTTTTCTTTGTTGAATCTCTGCTGGGTTTTGGTATCAGAATGACATTGGTCTCATAAAATGAGTTGGAGAGGATTCCCTTTTTTTGTATTGTTTGGAATAGTTTCAGAAGGATTGGTATCCTCTTTGTATGTCTAGTAGAATTTGGCTGTGAACCTGTCCGGACCTGGGCTTTTTTTTGGTTGGTAGGCTATTAATTGCTGCCTCAACTTCAGCCCTTGTTATTGCTCTATTCAGGGTTTCAACTTCTTCCTGGTTTAGGCTTGGGAGTGTGCAAGTGTCCAGGAATTTATCCATTTCTTCCAGATTTACTGGTTTATGTGCATAGAATTGTTTGTAGTAATCTCTGATGGTAGTTTGTATTTTTGTGGGATCAGTGGTAATATCCCCTTTATTGTTTTTTATTGCATCTATTTGATTCTTCTCTCTTTTCTTCTTTATTAATCTGGCTAGTGGTCTATTTTGTTGATCTTTTCAAAAAACCAGCTCCTGGATTTATTGATTTTTTGAAGGGCTTTTTGTGCCTCTATCTCCTTCAGTTCTGCTCTGATCTTGGTTATTTCTTGTCTTCTGCTAGCTTTTGAGATTTCTTGATCTTGCTCCTCTAGCTCTTTCAATTTTGATAATAGGGTATCGATTTTAGATTTTTCCTTGCTTCTCATGTGGGCATTTATTGCTATAAATTTCCCTCTAGACACTGCTTTGAATGTGTCCCAGAGATTCTGGTACGTTGTGTCTTCGTTCTCATTGGTTTCGAAGAACATCTTAATTTCTGCCTTCATATCATTGTTTATGCAGTCAACATTCAGGAGCCAGTTGTTCAATTTTCATGCAGTTGTGTGATTTTGAGTTAGTTTCTTTATCCTGAGATCTAATTTGATTGCTGTGTGATCTGAGAGACTGTTTGTTATGATTTCCATTCTTTTGCATTTACTAAGGAGTGATTTACTTCCAATTATATGGTCAATTTTAGAGTAAGTGCGATGTGGTGCTGAGAAGAATGTACATTCTGTGACTTTGGGGTGGAGAGTTCTGGAGATGTCTATTAGGTTCGTTTGTTCCAGTTCTGTATTCAAGTCCTGGATATTCTGTCTTGTTGATCTGACTAATGTTGACAGAGGAGTGTTAAAATCTCCCACTATTATTGTGCGGGAGAGTAAGTCTCTTTGTAGGTCATTAAGAACTTGTTTTATATATCTGGGTGCTCCTGTTTTGGGTGCATATATATTTAGGATAGTTAGCTCTTTTTGTTGTACTGATCCTTTCACTATTATGTAATGCCCTTCTTTGTCTCTTTTGATCTTTGTTGGTTTAAAATCCATTTTATCAGAGACTAGAATTGCAACCCCTGCTTATTTTTTGCTCTCCATTTGCTTGGTGATCTTCTTCCATCCCTGTATTTTGAGTCTATGTGTGTCCTTGCATGTGAGATGGGTCTCCTGAATACAGCACACCAATGGGTCTTGACTTTTTACCCAGTTTGCCAGTCTGTGTCTTTTTATTGGGGCATTCAGGCCATTTACATTTAATATTAATATGTTTATGTGTGAATTTGATCCTGCCATTTTGTTACTGGTTGTTTGTTTTGCCTGTTGGTCAACACAGTTTCCTCATTGCATCATTGGTCTTTACCATTTGGTTCATTTTTGCAGTGGCTGGTACTGGATGTTTTTTTCTGTGTTTAGTGCTTCCTTCAAGAGCTCTTGTAGGGCAGGTCTGGTGGCAATGAAATGGCTCAGTAATTGCTTGTCTGTAAAGGATTTTATTTCTCCTTCACTTAAGAAGCTCTCTTTGGCTGTATATGAGATTCTGGGTTGAAAGTTCTTTTCTTTAAGGATGTTGAATTTGAATACTGGCCCCCACTCTCTTCTGGCTTGTAGGGTTTCTGCTGAGACATCCGCTGTGAGTCTGTTGGGCTTTCCTTTGTGGGTGACCCGACCTTTCTCTCTGGTTGCCTTTAGCATTTTTTCCTTCATTTCAACCCTGGTGAATCTGACAATTATGTGCCTTAGGGTTGCTCTTCTTAAGGAGTATCTTTGTGGTATTCTTTGTATTTCCTGTATTTGAATGTTGGCCTGCTTTTCTAGGTTGGGGAAGTTCTCCCAGATAATATCGTGAAGAGTGTTTTCCAGCTTGGATTAATTTTCCCTGTCCTCTTCAGGTACACCGATCAAGTATAGATTAGGTTTCTTTCACATAATCCCATATTTCTTGGAGGCTTTGTTCATTTCTTTTCACTCTTTTTTTCTCTTATCTTGCCTTCTCTTTTTATTTCATTGAGTTGATCTTCAATCTCTGACATCCTTTTTTCTGCTTGATCAATTCAGCTATTGAAACGTGTATGCTTCATGAAGTTCTCGTGCTGTTTTTCAGTTCCATCAAGTCATTTATGTTCTTCTTTAGGCTTGTTATTCTAGTTAGCATTTCACCTAATCTTTTTTCAAGGTTCTTAGTGTCTTTACATTGGGTTAAAACATGTTCTTTTAGCTCAGAGTAGTTTGTTATTATCCATCTTTTGAAGCCTGTTTCTGTCAGCTAGTCAAAATCATTTTCTAACCTGTTTTGTTGCCTTGCTGGAGAGTTGTTGTGATCTCTCTGGGTAGGAGAGGTGTTCTGGACTACTGGGAGTGAATTGCTTTATCTGATTCAGAGTACCAAGGGGGTGATGCCCCCCCATCCTCCATGCCAGACACACTTTCCAGGTGAGGCAGTCCCCTGCCTTGCCTCAGCTCACCCTCTTTGGGCTCCTCTCACTGCCTTTTTTGGGGGTTAATCCTACTGTTCAACCAGTGTTTTGGGGATGAACCCAGTACCTTCCTCAGAGACTTGGATATCGCTCTGGTCCTGTGTCTCATTCGGTGGGAGCTGCACTCCAGAGAAGATTCCTTTCAGCCATCTTGGATCAAAAAAGCTAAGAATGCCTTCTTATAAACTAGGAGCAAGATTGAGTGGAGGACACCAATAGCCCTTACCTGCCTGTAATTACTGGAGACTACAAATACTTACCAAAAAATCTGGTGTCATTGTGAACCATCCAACATTTTCCTGTTTTCATATTCATTAGTACAGCAAGGAAGTCTCCACTCAGATGGTTGAAGTCTGAAATCTAAGTACTGCTGTGACAATTCTTCCTACTTAGCCCCATACATAATTTAACATTAAGTCCTGTGATTCATCCCAAATGTATTTTTAATTTATATTGTTTTCATAAATCTTTATGAAATCACACAGCTTGGTTTCTGTGATTTCTCACCTGAATTAGGACAACTGTGTCATAACAACTGCTTTCTTTGTTGACCATATTGCTTTCTAATCTACAAATCTCGTAGATGAAAAGATAAGTCTAAAATTGCATTTTAATAATGGTGCTTCACATCTCAGTTTAACCTTGTCAGTTGCTTCTCAGGATCTTCAGGACAATGTCCTAAGTTCCTGTGAAAATAACAAAGTTCTTAAAAGAGCACCTGATCACTTTACTATTGTGTTCCCTTAAGTAAAAACACAGAGGCATGAAGTAGAATCACATTTCTTAAGAATTTTAAACTCTTGTGTGGTGCTTGAGAGTGAAGTTATGGCAGCAGCATGATAACTTTGGAGAGCTTGGTGGCAACACCATTAAAATCCTTGTGTAGAACACCTGGTGACTGAGTCATACTGCATTTAGGCGATTTATGAAGATGATGTAAAATTAACTGAATATTTTGCCAAAGTAAGGTTCCAACAAGTGTTATAATTCTTGTTCTTAATTCAGTCATTGAATTCCTTAATGAGAAGATAGAATACAAATCATTATTTGGGTACCTATTAGTTCCCATTCAACAGTTTCCACCTTGTAAAATAATTTGCCTTTAACTAAAAATGCTTTTCATGCATTCAAAAGAGTAGTCTTAAAGAATGATCTTAAATATTTCTTATGTCTATAAATAATAACTCATTGTTCTTCGTCACCTTCCTCTGCTGGCTGTTAAAATAGTAAGCTTAGATCTCAGAAATCCCTCTCCCACCAAAACTCTATAATTTTTACCATGTGATCTTTCATGACAAAGCAAAGTCTAAGCCAAATTTTGAAAAGCTTCTCAAGCCCATTTTAAAAGACAAAGAAGAGAAAGAAAAGGAGAAGGAGAACTACTACTAAGAAAGAGAGAAGGAAGGAGTAGGAGAAAATAGAGTCCATTTGTCATTGTATTATGTTTTCAGCTTAATTTGTCGTTTCTCCTTGAATTATTCATTTGTCAATTCCAAGGTCTGCATGGCACCATAGGTGCACTGAAAGAGAGTAATTCTATGGTGCTATCAGTTTTAATCCCCTGTAGGTCATGATATCAAGAGTGCTGTAAACCATACATGCAAGTCAAAGTCTGTAGTTTGGGTTATGTAGTAGCAGACAAACAATGCATAACAAGGATGAACAACACAGAACCATATGGGTGTCTCCTTACAAAACACGTTACGTGTCCATGAGCACTTAAGCAATTCCAAGGCAGTTGTAAACATGATATTTTTGAAATGTACTAGAGCAATGATTTTGGATTTGAACAATTACTGATAACATTATATTATGTAAAAAGTGTTTGTTTAAAAATATAGTAAAGAGCATATGGCGGCAATGAACATAGAGTAAGTAATGGCTTCACTTATATGAGTTTTTTTTTTCATATAATCTTAGGGAATAGAAATGGACTACTTTCAGAATTTACAATAGCCAATTTTGTATTAGAAAATAAGAGAAAATTATGGTACAGGTGAGAGTTAGATTTTAGTAATGCAATTGGGTACACAGCTGATTTTGATAAATTATATAAGTAGAGACAATATACCACTGAGGTCAGGGAATGGTCCTTATATTTGTATTTGAATGATAATTAGAACTCTGCTCATCTTTGTGCTATGAGTTTTTTCCTTCTGTATCTCCTAGAAAAGTAAACCTAAATGTATTGATTTATTCTTTGACCATACATTGTCCGAGCAGTAGCTGTGCTTGGTCCCTTCATAAATCTAAGTCTCTTTAGATCTTTGTCAATTATTCTTTCTTTATTTTTCACTTTAACCAGTCCACTTAATCATTTAATCCTAATGGCAACACCACTTTGTAGATGACAGATTCTTCCTAAAGGCCAGAGCTCTGCAAAGACTGAGCCAGGATGTGGAAATTGAGCTGATGACTTCAGCACTCTTCTCCCCGCTCTGCACTCTTACAAGATAAGCTTCTTGTAAAAAGAAGCTTACAAGAAGATCTGAGAGAGAAAATTTTAAATAAGACTTCAGTTCCACCCTCAAGAAGTTTACAATCGAACACAGTAGATGATATTTACATATATAATCTTATTACCAGGTGAAGAGTAGTGGATGACATGATGCAGATAAAAATAAAATCTATGAATATTCCTAGATGGGCCAATCTGAAAAGGAGTTGTGGACAAGGTGACATTGCAATGACACCATGGCAGAAGGATAGAACACAGCTAGAGGCAATGTAGGCAACTGAGTCCACTTGTGATAAGTTAGAGAGTGTATTAATGAGTATGGGGATTTTAAAAGATAAGTTATTGTCTAAAAAGATTTGCTTAATTAGAAGTGTTAGAATGTGACTCTTTGGGACAAAGTGTTTATTCATTATGCAAAATCTGAAGAACATACGTTTTGTTATATACACACGTAATGCTTCCATTTTTCATAGTGAGCAAATGTAAATAGCATAAGTATAAAATAAATAATTTTTGAAAATATATAATTACTTTCATATATTTTTGATACCCAAAAGACAATAAATAAAAGAATATATGTGAACAGATAATAAACTCAAACTATATCCATGCACTAGATCTTTAAGATTAAAAAATCATATAAAATTTCTTTAAAATTTAGTTTTTATAGATTTCCTTCTATATATATTTTATTATAAGTTCTTATTAGGGTATTAGTGTTGGATTTTCTAATGCCCTTTTTAGTATTTACAAAATCTTCATCCGATTTCTATCTGTTCATACAAAATGCTGCATTGTTATTAATATTGTCTGCCAGCATAGTCTAATACCTATATGTCAGTCAAGTAAACAATCACAATGCCTATAAATTAACATAGTAAAATCTTTTGGGCTCTTGTGAAAAGTTTGGTTTGGGATGCCAAGGGGGTTCTGTTCAGGCAAATCACTCAGGAACCCAGGCTGACAGCCACTTCATCTTAACAGCTGCTACAATCACCGGAGAAGCAGGAAGGGAAAATCAGACTGGTTTTAAACTTTCCCTAAGTAACACATGTCACTTCCACTCACATTTCTTTGGGTCATTTGTCCATGCCTACATTTAAAAGGAACAGTGAAGCACAATCCCATGTTTCAGAATTAAGGAATCCAGAGATAATGTAATGACAGTCTCAACATCTTTGCCTTGAGGTCCTGCAATTATAGAATTCCAGAGCCTAGAGAGCCAATGTTGTTAGTTCCAGTCCAAGCCTGCGTCCAAAAGCAGAAGAAAGTGATGTCTCATCTCAAAGACGGTAAGGCAACGAGAAGGAATTCTTTCATATTCAAACTTTGGTTTTCTTCAGGCCATCAATGAATTAAACTACATTGGGAAGGTCAATTTATTTTATTCAGTCTATGGATTCATATGTTAATCTCATCCAGAAACACCTTCATAGACACAGAAATAACGTTTAACCACATATCTGGGCACCATGTAGCCCATTCAAGTTGACACATTAAAATTAATCATCACTTTTTATCCAAGTCTATTATTGTAGTAATATGGTGGCTCCTCCTTATCCATGTGGGATAGATTCCAAGACTCCAAATGGATGCCTAAAGCCACAGATAATACCTAATTCTACATACACTTCTCCTATATGTACATATCCATGATAAAGTTGAATTTATAAATTAGGCACAGTAAGATACTAACAACTATTAATAAAATAGAACAAGTATAACAACATACTTCTTCTGTTTTCCTCTGTCTCTGTCTGTCTGAAATATCTTATTATACTGTATTCACCCTTCTTCTTGTGATGATGTGAGATGACAAAATGCCTACATGATGAGAAGATGTGAGGTTAATTACATAAGCATTGTATAAAAAGGACATTTCAGAAATAAACATTGTATAAGTTTTAAATTGCAAACTGTTCTGAGTAGTGTGGTAAAATCTGGTACCTTCCCACTTCACGCCAAGTGATTGCCATTAGTTGTGATAGTCATCTTGGTTCTCAGATTGACTGTCATGGTATTATACTGCTTATTTTCTTTTTTTTAAATTTATTTATTTAACTTCAGGTGCATACTATATCTGGCATTTCTCCCCATGTTATCCCTCCCTCCCCACCCTGATTTGTCTCTCCCCTACCCCCACAACTGTCCCCTGTGTGTGATCCTTCTCTCCCTGAGTCCACATGTTCTCATTGTTCAACACCTACCTATGAGTGAGAACATATGGTGCTTGGCTTTCTAGTCTTGGGCCAGTTTGCTGAGACTGATGGTTTCCAGATTCATCCATGTCCCTACAAAGGACACAAACTCATCGTTTTTCATGGCTGCATAGTATTCCATGGCGTATATGTACCACATTTTGTTTGTCCAGTCTATCATTGATGGGCATTTGGGTTGGTTCTAGGTCTTTGCTATTGTACACAGGGCTGCAATGAACATACGTGTGCATGTGTCTTTATAGTAGAATGATTTATAGTTTTTTGGGTATATACCCAATAGTGGGATTGCTGGGTCAAATGGAATTTCTATTTCTAGATCCTTGAGAAATCGCCACACTGTCTTCCACAATGGTTGAACTAATTTACATTCCTACCAACTGTATAAGAGTGTTCCTATTTCTCCACATCCTCTCCAGCACCTGTTGTCTCCTGATTTTTTAATGATCACCATTCTAACTGGTGTGAGATGATATCTCAGTGTGGTTTTGATTTGCATTTCTCTAATGACCAGTGAAGATGAGCATTTTTTCATATATTTGTTGGCCTCATATATGTCCTCTTTTGAAAAGTGTCTGTTCATATCCTTCACCCACTTTTGAATAGGGTTGTTTTTTTCTTGTATATCTGTTTTAGTTCTTTATGGGGTTGTTTTTTTCTTGTATATATGTTTTAGTTCTTTGTAGATTCTGGATATTAGCCCTTTGTCAGATGGGTAGATTGCAAAATTTTTTCCCCATTCTGTTGGTTGCTGATTCACTCTAATGATGGTTTCTTTTGCTGTACAGAAGCTCTAGAGTTTAATTAGATCCCATTTGTCTATCCTGGCTTTTATTGCCATTGTTTTTGATGTTTTAGTCATTAAGTCCTTGCCTATGCCTATGTCTTGCATGGTTTTGCCTACGATTTCTTTTTTCTTTCTTTTTTTTTTTTAAAGAAAGAAAGAAAGAGAAAGAATAAAGAAAAATAATAAAGAAGAGGAGGAAAAAGGAAGAGAAAGAGAGAGAGCGAGAATGGGAGTATTGCTTTCTTGCCCAGGCTAGAATGCAGTTTAGTAATGGGTATTGAAAACCTCTTTTATACCAATAATTATACTTGATGTAAACAGGAAGGAATAAGGGAAGAAAATAGCAAATGAGCAGTCAACCAATATTTCATTTAAACCTATGAAGTGCTATGCGATTACTGAGGAGTGATTTACTTCCAATTATGTAGTCACTTATGGAATAGGTGTGAGGTGGTAATGTATGTTTTATGTATTTGAAGTGGAGAGTTCTATAAATGTTTATTAAGTTTACTTGTTCCGGGTCTGAGTTCAAGTCCTGGATGTCCTTGTTAATTTTCTGTCTCGTTGATCTATAAAATCGTTAGCTCTTCTTGTTACATTGATCCTTTTACCATTATGTAATGTCCTTCTTTGCCTCTTTTGCTCTTTGTTGCTTTAAAGTCTACTTTATCAGAGGCGAGAATTGCATCTCCTGCTTTTTATTTATTTGCTTATTTTTACTCTTTGATTGGTTGATAAATCTTCCTCCTTCTCTTTGTTTTGAGTCTTTGTGTATCGTTGCATGTGAGATGGGTCTGGATGCAGCATACCGATGGGTTTTGGCTTTTTATCCGATTAGAATATACATAACTTTAATACTGGCATTTGATGCTAGCTGGCTGTTTTGCCCATTAGTCAGTGTAAATTTTTCATTGTGTTAATGTTCTTTTCTTTTTGATATACTTTTGGAAAGGCTGATATTGGTTGTTCCTTTATATGTATAGTGCTTCTTTCAGAAGCTCTTGTAAAGCAGGCCTGGTGGTGGTGAACTCTCTAAGTACTTGTTTGTTTGCAAAGGATTTAATTTTTCCTTCGATTATAAAGCTTAGTTTGGCTGGATAGGAAATGCTGGGTTGAAAGTTCTTTTCTTTAAGGATGTTAAATATTGGTCCCCACTCTTTTCTGGCTTGTAGGGTTTCTGCTGAGAGATCTGCTGTAAGTCTGATAGGTTTCCCTTTATGGGTAACCTAACCTTTCTCTCTGGCTGCCCTTAGTATTTTCTCCTTCATTTCAACCCTAATAAATCTGGCAATTATGTGCCTTGGGGTTGGTCTTCTTGAAGAATATCTTTGTGGTGTTCTCTGTATTACCTGGAGTTGAATATTACCCCGCCTTGCCAGGTTGGGAAAGTTTTCCTGAATGATATCCTGAAGAGTATTTTCCAACTTGGATTCATTCTCTTCGTCACATTCAGGTACACCTATCAAACGTAAATTAGGTCTTTTCACATAGTCCCATATTTCCTGGAGACTTTGCTCATTCCTTTTCATCCTTTTTTCTCCAATCTTGTCTTCTCATTTCATTTCACTGAGCTGGTCCTCGACTTATGATGTCCTTTCTTCTACTTGATCAACTCGACTGTTTAAACTTGTGTATGCTTCGTGAAGTTCTCGTGTTGTGTTTTTCAGCTCCATCAATTCACTTATATTCCTCTCTAAATTTTCCATTCTTGTTAATATTTCATCAAACCTTTTTTCAAGGTTCTTAGTTTCTTTGCATTGGGTTAGAACAAGTTCTTTTAATTCACAGAAGTTTCTTATCACCCACGTTTTGAAACCTGCTTCTGTTATTGGAACACATTCATAATCTATTAAGCCTTGTTCCGTTACTGATTAGGAATTGCGATCCCCTGTGGAGGGAGAGGCATTCTGATTTTGAGTATTCTCTGCCTTTTTACACTGATTTCTTCCCTTCATTATATATTTATCCATCTGTTGTCTTTGTAATTACCGACTTTCTAACTAGGTCTCTGAGCAGACATCCAACTTGTTGATTCCCAGTGCCGAAGTCTGAGCAATCCACTGCGCCGGCCAAAACAGCGGTGTTAAGATGGATGGTGCTTTTCTGCCCGGGAATCTCCGGACTCTGTACCAAGAACTGCCGCTCTAAGACGCCAGCTAAATCACCGCAGCGGTCACAAGAGTCGCCCTGGCGACCCGTGGGGCTCCTCCGCTGGGAACCTCCTGGTCCATGAGCAACAGATATTCGTCTGAAAGTGTGGCATCCTCTCGTTCTCTGCGCTTTCACTGGGAACTATGAGCCCGAGCTGCTAGTGATCAGCCATCTTGGATCTCTCTCCTCTGCCTATGTTTTCTTGTAGTATTTTTATGGTGTTAGGTTTTATGTTTAAATCTTTGATCCATCTGGAGTTAATTTTAGTGTAAGGTGACAGGTAGGCGTCCAGTTTCTGCTTTCTGCACATTGCTAGCCAGTTTTCCCAACACCATTTATTATGGAGTCCTTTCCCCATTGCTTGTTTTTGCTGGGTTTGTCAAAAATCAGATGGTAGTAGATGTGTGGTGTTTATTCTGGGCTCTCTGTTCTGTTCCATTGGTCTATGTCTCTGTTTTGGTACCAGTGCCATGCTGTTTTGATAACTGTAGCCTTGTAGTATAGTTTGAAGTCTGGCAGTGTGATGCCTCTGGCTTTGTTCTCTTTGCTTAAGATTGTCTTGGCTATGCGGGGTGTCTTGTGATTCCACATGAAGTTTAAAGTGGTTTTTTTCCAGTTCTGTAAAGAAGGTCATTGGTAGCTTGAAGGGGATAGCATTGAATCTATAGATTACTTTGGGGATAGTGGCCATTTTCACAATATTGACTCTTCCTAACCATGAGCATGGAATGTTTCTCCATCTGTTTGTGTCCTCTCTTATTTCATTGAGCAGTGGTTTGTAGTTCTCCTTGAAGAGGTCCTTTACATCCTTTGTTAGTTGTATTCCTAGGTATTTTATTCTCTTTGTAGCAATTGTGAATGGGTGTTCGCTCTTGATTTGGCTCTCTGTTTGTCTGTTATTGGTATATAGGAATGCTTGTGATTTTTGCACATTGATTTTGTATCCTGAGACTTTGCTGAAGTTGTTCATCAGTTTACAAAGATTTTGGGCTGAGATGATGGCGTCTTTCAGATATACAATCATGCCATCTACACATAGAGACAGTTTGATTTTCTCCTTTCCTAATTGAATACCCTTTATTTCTTTTTCTTGCCTGATTGCTATGGCTAGAACTTCCAATACTATGTTGAATAGGAGTGGTGAGAGAGGACATCCTCATCTTGTGCCTGATTTCAAAGGGAATTCTTCCAGCTTTTGCCCATTCAGTATGATATTGGCTGTAGGTTTGTCATATATAGCTTTTATCATTTTATGATACGTTCCATCAATACCTAGTTTATTGAGAGTTTTTAGCATGAAGGGCTGTTGAATTTTATCAAAGGCCTTCTCTGCATAGCAGAAGACAAAAGATAACTAAGATCAGAGCAGAGCTGAAGGAGATAGAGACACAAAAAAACCCTTCAAAAAATCAATAAATCCAGGAGCTGGCTTTTTGAAAAGATCAACAAAATAGACAGACTGCTAGCCAGATTAATAAAAAAGAAAAGGGAGAAGAATCAAATAGATGCAATAAAAAACGATAAAGGGATATCACCACTGATCCCACAGAAATACAAACTACCATCAGAGATTACTACAAACAACTCTACTCACATAAACCAGTAAACCAGGAAGAAATGGATAAATTCCTAGACACTTGTACTCTACCAAAACTAAACCAGGAGGAAGCTGAAATGCTGAATAGACCAATAACAAGGGCTGAAGTAGAGGCAGCAATCAATAGCCTACCAAGCAAAAAAAGTCCAGGTCCAGACGGGTTCACAGCCGAATTCTACCAGAGGTACAAAGAGGAGCTGGTTCCATTCCTTCTGAAACTGTATCAAACAATACAAAAGGAGGGAATCCTCCCTAACTCATTTTATGAGACCAACATCATCCTGATACCAAAACCAGGCAGAGACTCAACTGAAAAAGAAAACTTCAGGCCAATATTCATGATGAACATCGACTCAAAAATCTTCAATAAAATACTGGCAAACAGATTGCAACAGCACATCAAGAAGCTTATCCATCACGACCAAGTAGGCTTCATCCCGGGAATTCAAGTCTGGTTCAACATACACAAATCCATAAATGTAATCCATCACATAAACAGAACTATATACTGCTTGAAAATAACCATATTATTTTCAAGTAACCGCATGTGCAGGAGTAGTGAGTGGTGATGTCATATTTTCTGACCATGGCTGGCTGTGGATAACTGAAACCACAGAAAGTGAAACTACAGATAAGGTGGGATTACCGTATTATTTCATCTAGAATTTTTGAATCTGTATATATAAGGCAGATGGTAAGAGGTTCCTTTCAACTTCCTAGTTAAATAATAGTTGTTATTATTAGGATTTTCTATAATGAATTGAAAATATCCCTTTTTTTGTTTTGAAACACCTTTAAAAGTATAGCAAATATTCATTCTTTGAAATCTTGAAAAAAATTCACCTAGAAAATTATTGAGGGCAGGCCTTTTTTAGCATATAGGCTTTTAGAAAACTTTTCTAATCTTTTCAAGTTTGGGTATCTAATCTAATTTACTACAGGTTTTTTTTTAAGTCTCTTTTAGTGCATTGCAGTTTTTTACAAATCAAGTTGTCAAACTTTATTGCCGTTTCTGCAGATTACTCTCATACATATTGTATATCCTCTTGATCTGTGGTTATATTCTCCTTCTTATTGCAAGAATGTATATTTTTACTTTTAAATTTGTGTATTATTGTTCCAAAAAAATGAAGTTTTGTTATTGTTTTTCTGCATTATCTCTTTTTTCTAACCTTATTAATTCCCTTATCATTTTCTCTAGCCAATTAAGTTATATACTTAGTTATCTTTTTCTTCATTGTTTATTATAAAAAGCACTTAAAACCATTTACTTTTTTCTGAATACAGCTTTGACCACATTTCTTAGATTTAGATATGTAGTGTATCTTTATCATTTTGAAATAAATCAATCTTATATATTTATATATCTGTGTGTGTGTATATTTTTTTAAATATACACACACACAGATATATAAATTCTAATAACTTAATTTATAATCACACACTGGGTTATTTGGCACATAAACGTTTATAGCTACTACAGTCATTGTAGACTTTACATTTATTTTATAGAAATGATTTCTGCCTTACTAAGTTATTTTATCCTTAAACAGTTTCCGTTAACATATTAGCATTACCACTTCTTTCTTTTTATTTGAATTTGTCCAATATATACTTGCCCAATCCTTTATTTAAATATTATGCTTTATTAATTTAGTACTTTTGTTTTATAAATAGCAAGTAGTTTAATTTTTTTTATCCAATCTAGACTCTATTTTTAATTGGGAAATATTCTTTTTTTTTTCTTTTTTTTTTTATTGCATTTTAGGTTTTGGGGTACATGTGAAAATCATGCAAGGTTGTTGCATAGGTGCATACGTGGCAGTGTTATTTGCTGCCTTCCTCCCCTTCACCTATATCTGGCATTTCTCCCCATGCTATCCCTCCCCAACTCCCCACCCCCCTCTGTCCCCCCCACTCCCCCACAACAGACCCCAGTGTATAGTGCTCTCCTCCCTGTGTCCATGTGTTCTCATTGTTCAACACCCACCTATGAGTGAGAACATGTGGTGTTTGATTTTGTGTTCTTGTGTCAGTTTGCTGAGAATGATGGTTTCCAGGTTCATCCATGTCCCTACAAAGGATGCGAACTCATCGTTTTTGATGGCTGCATAATATTCCATGGTGTATATGTGCCACATTTTTCCTGTCCAGTCTATCATCGATGGGATTTTTGGACTTCTGGGCTTTTCAGAAACATAGAGTAAATTATTCACTTTGACTTAAATTTTAACTGTGTTTCTGAATGTGAAGTCAAATTAATCTCATTTACACTTCAAATAATTTGACATAAGCTCTTACTTCTATTACTTTATAATACAGACTTCTGGCTATTTATGCTATCTGGCTGTTTTTACTTTTCAAATATTTTGCTGGATCTTCCATTTTCCTGTATAATACTGTCTCCAAAAGCATAAAAACTTTGCTTACCAATCTGACAAAGCACTAATATCCAGAATCTACAAAGAACTTAATCAGATTTACAAGAAGAAAACAAACAAACCCATTCAAAAGTGGGTAAAGGATATGAACGGACACTTTTCAAAAGAAGACATATATGGTCAACAAATATATGAAAAAATGCTCATCATCACTGGTCATTAGAAAAATGCAAATCAAAACCACACTGAGATACCATCTCATGCCAATTAGAATGGCAATCATTAAATATTCTGGAAACAACAGATGCTGGAGAGGATGTGGAGAGACAGGAATACTTTTACACTTTGGTGGGAGTGTAAATTAGTTCAACCATTGTGGAAGACAGTATGGCGATTCCTCAAGGACTTAGAAACAGAAATCCCACTTGATCCAGGAATCCCATTACTGGGTATATACCCAAAAGATTATAAATTGTTCTATTATAAAGATACATGCCCATGTATGTTCATTGTGGCACTGTTTACAATAGCAAAGACTTAGAACCAACCCAAGTACCCATTGATGATAGACTGGACAACAAAAATGTGGCACATATACACCATGGAATACTATGCAGCCATAAAAAAGGATGAGTTCATGTCCTTCGTATGGACAGGGATGAATCTGGAAACCATCATTCTCAGCAAACTGGCACAAGAATAGAAAACCAAACACTGCATGTTCTCACTCATAGGCAGGTATTGAATGATGAGAACACATGGACACAAGGAGGGGAGGGTACTAGGGGAGGGACAGCATGGGGTGAGGAGTTGGGGAAGGATAACATGGGGAGAAATGCTAGATATAGGTGACTGTGGATGGAGGCAGCCAACCAGCTTGCCATGTAAGTACCTATGCAATGACCCTGCATGATCTGCACATGTGCCCCAGAACCTAAAGTATATATATATATAAAAAAGAATATTACACCAGAAAAAAAAACCACTTTGCTTATTTTCATTCTAGTAGTGGATGCTTATGTGTTTAAAAATTTGAACTGCTATTTCTTTTTAATATAATAATTTATTTCAGAATGAGCCACTGATTATTCCTTATCAGATCAGCAGTTTGTATACTGTACTTCCTCTCACATCCCACAATTCACACGTTATGTTAAATAATTTAAACTTTTAGAACCAGAGTTTTGGTATTAATTTAATTGTTACAGTATACATTTAATGTCTGCATTATATCAATTTTAACAGTTGTTTAGAAATCAACCCTCATGTTTTATTGTGCTTAAGGCCACTTCTCTTACAACCAGTTTCATCTATATTTGTGGTAATTATTGTTATTCATTTCTTAGATGGCTAAAATACTCTTCTAAATAATTTTTTCAGGAAAGACATTCAGATTCTTTATTTTCTGAATCTTTATAAGTCTGCAAATACCTGTTCAAACTTTCATATGTCACATTAGTTAATATCAGGTTTAGCAACATATAAAAGAAAATCTCAAATTAACAATAGCTTTAGAAACATTAAAATTTATTTCTCTCATATATAAAAGAAGTTTGGGCTCAGAGTATCTAGGCCTGATATGAGAGCATTATGAATTTTGTTGGTGATCTGGGTTTTCTGGTCTGCTATCGTATTCATGATGCAAGATGATTGCTCGAGGAGTGCCAGTCGTCACATCTATTTTCCAAGTAGAATAAAGAGCGAGATGAGAAAATCATGTTTTCTCTCTTTTTTAAAATTTTGTTTTAGGTTTTGGGGTATATGTGAATGTTTGTTACGTAGGTAAACTTACGTCATAGAAGTTAGTTGTACAGATTATTTCATTCACCCAGGTGTTAAGCTTAGTACCCAATAGTTTTTGTTTTTTGTTTTTCTGCTTCTCTCCCTCCTCCCACTCTCCACCCTCAAGTAGACCCTGGTGTCTGTTGATCCCTTTTTTGTTCATGAGTGCTCATCAATTAGCTCCCACTTATAAGTGACATGTGACATTTGGATGTTCCTCTCTTTTAAGAAGAATTACTGGAAATTTACATGGTACTTCCAGTCACATCTTGTTAGACCATTAGGAAAAAAATAAGATAGACACACACAATTGCCAGGATAATATAAGAAGAGAGTGGAAATTAGAAGGTACCTGTAAATTCTGGCCACATAAGTGAACATTAACTTTAGTGACTATATAAAATTTGGATGTTACAAATATTGTTTTTCTATAACCTCTGTAATGATTGTCACAGTGTCTCTTTGTCTTTCTTCTTTCAAATTATATTTAATTAGTTAGATTTTTCTTTGTTGTACATAATATCTTCCTCTTCTTCACAATGGATACTAATTGAATTTGTTATATATCTCCAAAATTATTTATAAAATGTGTTTATACAGATGCCCTTGTTATTCATTTATTTAGTATTCAGTAGTCCCTTGAAATATTAAGGGTATACTCAAATTATAATGTGGTTACGTCCTGGTAAACCCATTACAATGTCAGAAAAATTGTAAGTTGAAACTTCCTAGGTTGAGGACCATCTGGACAGCCTTTTTTTCCTCTTGGGAAAGTTTTCTTCTGTTATGTCTTCGATTATCATATTTTTCCATTTACTCTGCTTTCCATTATAAATATACTGGCTTCCTTAGATCTTCATCCTCAGTAACATATCTTTCTTCTCATTGTTTAATTTACTTCTGGAGAAACTATTTAGCTTGTTTCCTAAATCACTAATTCACGATGAAACCTGCAATAAATTTCCTCATTTATATGAGATTTATTTTCCAAGATTTTGTAGTGATGATTTTCCTCAGGATCAAAGTTCTTAATCTCAGATTGTTCCATATTGATACAATATGTTTTACAAATTTTCTTGAGGACAAAAGATAGAAGGAATTTTTGTTTTGCTTTTCTGTTTCAATAAGTAAGTCCATTTTACAGAAATTCATTTACTGATGTTTTAGCATATTTTCTTTTGAACTACTGAGCCTTGTTACATACGTGGTGTTTTTCCTCTGTCTTCCCATTCTTTAAAAGGGAGTTCTATGTTTGTCTCGTAATATGACTTTTAGTTTGTTTTTCAGAGATTGTGTTTAAGTTTTTATCCTCTGCCAACAAAAGAAAGAGAAAGTTTAAAATTTATGTGCTTTGAATGTGCTAGACTGAGGATCCAGATGATCAAAAGGCACAGAAAGAGAAGCTTTTCTTTTACTAATAGGTCCTTCCAGCCACTAAAGCAGATGGCTGATTTCTGGCCCACCTTACCCTGTAAAGTGGCCAAGAATTTGTTTTTAAGTTGCATTTTCAAACAGAAAGGTAAAAGTGACTATGAAGTTGAGCCTTTAGGAAAATGTCACACTATTGCAAGTGATTGTTGTTCATCCATGTTTGTTAAATGCCAACAGGTGTTTGAGAAAAATTTCTGTGACTTGTCACTTGAATACAAAGAATTTGACATACACTACTTACTTCTAGACTATCTAACTAGATAACTACCACCTCAAATTCTTATGTTTTTATAATCCTCTGGTGAGAAAAACTACCCACCTTCCAAATAGGCCATCCTCTCCTTTGCCTTTGTCTGCTTGATATTTTCCAAGAATATATCAATGATTCTCAATAATTGTTGAAAGTCCTGTGTTTCAGTGCCATGATGAATATATACTTATTTTTAGATTCCTTGGATAATTTCAAGGATATTTGGGGAGTGAGAATAAGTAAATGCATGCATACAACCATTTTAAAACTAAAAGATGAAAATTTAGTTTTTGAGCCAAATCACTGTGTAAAAGCCAAATTTCCAAACTACAAATATAGTTTAAAATGTTTCAGCAGCCTTCATTATGTGCTTATTTGTGGTAAGAAATAAACCTTTTTTAAATTTTGATAAGCCTTTCATATACATGAATATTATAAGAATGAAAATATGCTACTTTATCTAAAAACCAGGCTTAGTACAATTTGGGGAAAGCGGCGGGGGGTGGGGTGCAATTTTGATAAACAATACTTCAATATTTCAGGCTTTGCCTAATAGAATTGTGTGGTTGACATTTTTACTGTAGTATATTTTAAATAAACCATATGCTAAAATTGTCAGCGGTATTTCTGATCTTAAGGCCTGTGGGACAAATTTTCATTTTTAATTATATGTTGGTTATATCGACTTGAGTGATTAGAAGCTATTATTGTCTGGTTAATCTTGATTAATCACATCACAATATGGTTTTTTTCCTATTTTTTTTATTATTAAGCCCATGCCCACATGGGGCAAGTGGGGCCTAGAAATGGAGAGAAATTAAGTTTGAGCAACATCATTGGAACCCTGAGCCAAATGTTTCTTGAAGCCATTTCTATTTCTGGACTACTTAGTACATTCTTCTCAAGCATCCCTTTGCTCACTCCTTTGCAGCTCCTGATTTGTTTTGAAAAGGCCAAACTAATTCTCACTCCGGTCACTGCATTTGCTATTGTGTCTGCCTGGAAGGCCCCTTCTGCAGCTATCCATGTAACTCCCTCCTTCAAGTTCTCTAGGTCTTTGCTCAAATATCAACCACTGGGAGAAAAAGCCCTGTCTGACATTCTTCTAAAGAAGTGCTTCCAATCATTTTCTACACCCTTAATTGTTGAAGTCTCTCCACTGAATTCAACAATATCTGCCATTATATAATATAGCTGGTTTTCCTTTGTAACTTCTCTGCCTTTTCCACAAGTCTCTGAGCTTCTAATGGGCAGTAGGTTTCTCTGCTTTGTCACACTGCACTGCAGCATCCAGAACCATGCCTATCACACAGTAGGCACCTAAAAATTATTTGTTGAATGAAGGAAAAAGTAAGTCAATGACTTCCTTTTCAGTGTTTTTTTTTTTTTTTTTTTTTTTTCCTAATTCAGGAATACATTTTCTGTCACAACCAAGAGTTTTAATTACAGGTTGAGTATCCCTAATCCAAAAGTCTGCAATCCAAAATACTCAGAAATCCAATGCTTTTTTTCATTTATTTATTTATTTATTTATTATTTCAGTAGATTTTGGGGAACAGACAGTGTTTGGTTACATGGATAAGTTCTTTGGTGGTGATTGCTGAGATTTTTGTGCACCCATCACCTGAGCAGTGTACACTGTACCCAATGTGTAGTTTTTTAGTTCTCGCCTTCTTCCCACCCTTTCTCACAATCCCCAGAGTTCATTATAACATTCTTATGGCTTTGCATTCTCATGGCTTAGCTACCACTTTTAAGTGTGAACATATAATACTGGTTTTCCATTCCTGATTTACTTCACTTGGAATAATGGTCTCCAACTCCATCCAGGTTGCTTCCATATTGATTTCTTTTCATGGCCGAATAGTATACCATGGAATGTATGTATGTATGTATGTATGTATGTATGCATCCATGCATGTGTGTATTTGGGTGGATGTAAAAGTGTTCCCTTTTCACCACATCCACAACATCGATTTTTTTTAGCTTTTAATTATAGGCATTCTTGCAGGAGTAAGGTAGTATGATCATCTCAATAGACACCAAAAATGCATTTGACAAAATCCAGTGTCCATTTATAATTAAAACCCTCAGCAAAATCAGGATAGAAGAGACATACCTTAAGGTTTAAAAAAGCTCTCTATGACAAATACACAGCCAACATTATACTGAACAGGGAAAAATTGAAAGCATGCCCTCTGAGAGCTGGAACAGACAAGGTGCCTACTTTTACCACTTCTATTTAACATAGTACCAAAAGTCCTAGTAAGAGCAATCAGACAAGAGAAAGAAATAGAGAGTATCCAAATCTGTAAAGAGGAAGTCAAACTGTCATTGTTTGCCAATGATATAATTTTAAATCTAGAAAACCCTAAAGACTCACCCAAGAAGCTCTTAGACGTGATAAATGAATCCAGTAAAGTTTCAGGATACAAAATCAATGTGCAAAAATCAATAGCACTGCTCTACACAAACAGTGATGAAACTGAGAATCAAAATTAAGAACTCAACCACTTTTATAACAGCTGCAAAAAATAAAAAATAAAATACTGCAATGAACATTTATGTGCATGTATCTTTATAATAGAATGATTTATACTCCTTTGAGTATAAACCCATAATGGGATTGCTGGATCTTTGAGGAATTGCCACACCATCTTCCACAATGGCTAAACCTGTTCACACTTCCTCCAACAGCGTAAAAGCATTCCCTCTTCTGCCTAGCTGTGTGGTATTGAGCAAGTCCCTTGACCTCCCCATTCCTCTTTTGTAAAAAGGGATAAGATAGCTGCTTGTAATATTGTCATGAGACTTGTATGAATAATTAAACAAGACTTTTCCTTAAAAAAATAAAATAATAAAATATGTAGGAATATGCCTAACCAAGGACATAAAAAGTCTCTACAAAAAAACTACAAAAATCTGCTGAAAGAAATCACAGATAACACAAACAAATGGAAACATATTCCATGCTCATAGATTGGTGAATCAATATTGTGAAAATGACCATACTGCCAAAAACAATCCATAAATTCAATGCAATTTCCATCAAAATACCATCATAATTCTTCACAGAACTAGAAACAAACAATCCTAAAATTTGTATAGATCCAAAAAGAGCCTGCATAGTCAAAGCAAGACTAAGCAAAAAGAACAAAAAGGGAGACATCACATCACCTGACTTCAAACTATACTATAAGACTATAGTTACCAAAACAGCATGATACTGCTGTAAAAACATAGACCAATGGAACAGAATAGAGAACCCAGAAATAAAGCCAAATGCAGTCAACAGATGTATAAAATGCAAGATGTAATAAAGACTTACATTTAAGACCCGAAGCCATAAAAATTTTAGATAACTTCAGAAAAACTCTTCTGAACATTGGCTTAGGCAAAGAGTTGATGACCAAAGACCCAAAAGCAAACACAACATAAACAAAGATAAACAGATGGGACTTAATTAAACTAAAAACTATGCACAGCAAAAGAAACAATTGGCAGACTAAACAAACTTTTGAAGCACTGACACAATTCCATGATTGGGAAATTCCACACTTGAACTCATGTGATGGATCATAGTCAAAATGCAGATGCACAACACAATTCATTCAGCTTTCACAAAGTAAAAAGTCCCTCCCACACTCCTTCAGCTGTGATACATCTTTTCTGCACAAGGCCAGGTTCCCCAACCCAAGCAGGCCAACCAACAGAGATAATAAAAATTAACTTTGTTTCAAAACAAAATTATTTAAAATTTTGTATAAAATCACTTTCAGGCAATGTGTATAAGGTGTATGTGATGCATAAATGCATTTTATGTTTAGACTTGGGCTGCATCTCTACGATATCTCATTATATACATGCAAATATCCACAAATCTGAAAAAACTCCAAAACACTTCTGGTTCCAAGCATTTCAGATAAGGTATACGCAACCTGTATTAGAGTAGTATTATGCAATTTTCATGATACAGAATTTGGAGGCTTACATGGTTAAGCAAAAAGTAAATGTAGAAAGAGATTTAAAAGTCAGGCTCTAACTAACTCCAGAGTTCTTAAAAGCTTGCCCCTAGTGCTTCCCAAATTCCAGAGCCTATCAAAGAAGGCTTAACAAAATGTTTCTTTCTGTTATGTCCATTTTTTCTTCCCAGAATAATAAAATATTTTAATAAATGGCAAAACCCCATTCTATAAAAAATTTAAAAGTCAGCCAACCACAATGGCATGTGCCTGTGGTGGAAGCTACCTGGGAGGCTGAGGTGGGAGGATCATTCGAGCTCAGGAGGTCAAGGCTGCAGTGCGCCATGTTTGTACCATTGCACTCCAGCCTGAGTAACAGAGTGAGACCCTGCATCAAAAAAAAAAAAAAATTAAAACTATAAATATACATAAATAAAATACATTTAATGGGAGCTCAAATAACCAGCTAAACCTCATAAGAATCTGAATAAACCAACAGTGAAAAAGTGTTCCTATTTCTCCACATCTGGTGTTGAACAAGGAGAACACATGGACACAGGGAGGGGAGCACTATACACAGGGGTCTGTTGGGGGGGGAGGGGGGGACAGCGGTGGGGTGGGGAGTTGGGCAGGGATAGCATGTGGAGAAATGCCAGATATATGTGAAGGGGAGGAAGGCAGCAAATCACACTGCCACATATGCACCTATGCAACAACCTTGCATGTTTTTCACATGTACCCCAAAACCTAAAATGCAATAAAAAAAAAAAAAGAATCTGAATAAACCAATCCTGATGTTATTGATTTATACAATGTATTGAAAAGTGAATTTATATTCCTCCAGATAACTTTTATATGGGCACATGAATTTGTATATGCCTTCAGAAAAAACATATGATATTCTATAATACCTATTATTTGAATCTAACATTTCACTTAATATTACTAGGGCAGTTTTCCATATCATCATGTAAATCTACTTTATTCTTTTAAATTATGCATTAAGCTTGGAAATTTATTTAACAAGTGATCAACATTGATTGTTTCAAGTTTCTTGTTATTAAACACATTTCATGGAATATCTTTTAAAAAGAAATCTCATGATATTTTGTATTCAGTAATAAAAAATAGCTAATTGTGATGATTAATTATATATGTTAGTTTGACTGAGACAAGGAGGCTCAGATTATCATTTTTTAATGTATCTGTGAGGCTGGTTGGTGATGAGATTACCATTTGAGTCAGTGGACTCTGTGAATTGCCCTACCCAATGTGGGTGGCCATCATTTAATCCCTTGGGAGACTGAATAAAGCAAAACGCAGAGGAAAAAGGAATGCACCCTTTTTGCTTTCTGCCTGTTTACTGGAGCCAGACGTATGTCTTTTCCTGTCCTTGGACTGGGATTGACACCATTGGGTCTCCTGATTCACAGACCTTGGGACATAAATGAATTATACCACCAGCTATTTTGGGTTTACAGTTGTCAGATGGCAAATTGTGGGACTTCTCTTCCATACTTGTCTGAGAAAATTTCTCATAATAAATCTCTTCATATGTACATGCTATTGGTTCCATTTCTCCAGAGAACCCCAACTAATATACTAATAAACTCTTGCCAAGTAAAGATTCTGATAGAGGTATCCCTGGTAAGTGGAAAGATTTGCTGGACTGCTGTAATTTTTAAAGTTGCTAGGAAGCCATATGCAGTGGCTGTATACTCAGTGTCAACATACATCCAGGTTTTCCTGGGACTGTCCTGATTTATTTCTGTTGTTGTCCTGGCATATCAATGAATAGTATCCCCTTTTACTTTCAAAATATGCTCATAAATATGTACATTCTTTCCTAGGGTTAGTACATGAAATGTTATGAGCAACCTATTAGTATGATTTTCTAAATGTCTTCAATTGTTGTTCTGCCTCAGTTATGCAACAGAAAATATACTACTTTTCTGCAGCATGCTAGCAATTCCTACAGACAGAGCATTCATAGTTGAATGGGCAGGTGTATAAACAAACAATGCACGTGAAAAGGACTAGAAGGGAGGAGAAAGCTAGATCTCAAACTTGTTCACTTACTTCCACTTCTACATCTGGCGGTATTGTCCAAACCACCTTCATCTTTCATGAGGACCATTGCATTAAATCCTAAGTAGGTGCAAAGTACTGATCCTGCGTGTGTCTGTGAGGGTGTTGCCAAAATAGATTAACATTTAAGTCAGTGGGCTAGGAAAGGCAGACCTGCCCTAAATCTGGGTAGGCATCATCTAATCAGCTGCCAGCACAACTAAAATATAAAGCAGGCAGAAAAATCTGAAAAGGGTAGACTAACTTAGCCTCCTAGCTTACATCTTTCTCCTGTGCTGGATGCTTCCTGCCCTCGAACATCAGGCTTTGGCTTTGGGACTCTGACTGGCTTCCTTGCTCCTCAGTTTACAGATGGCCTATTGTGGGACCTTGTGATGGTGTGAGTTAATATTACTTAATAAACTCCTCTTTGTATATAACCCATTAGTTCTGTCCCTCTAGAGAACCCTGACTAATACAGTAGGTTCCCACTTCTGCTTTTAGCTGTTAGCATGCTGCAGCCAAGATGAGCATTTTAGAAACAAACTGGATCTTATCCTCTTGTTGTGAAATTAAATGAATGCACACTCCCAGATGCTCCAGAAAACAGACTTTGACAACACTTATGGGCTTAGATTGTATTGAAGAGTTAAATGCCAAGACAGAAGAAATGATGGACAAGGAAAGTGAAACAGGGAAGGAGGGAGAGGAAATGGGAGGAGACATGCTCTTGCCAGCTTGTCCTTCTTAGGTGTTATGGTGATTGACTTCTCAATCTCATGGAACCATCTCCCAGGGGGCCCTGTGCAGTACTATGTATTGTGGATGGTGGTAGGGGCAATGGTGGTGAAAAGACTTCATCTTCTATCTTTTTCCACTGAGAAGCTTTGCTTCTCAGCATTATATCTCCCCTACATTCCCAGGTTAAGCAACTAGGGGAGCTTCATGGGTCCTGAAATGATTATATATGTCTCTTCAGCCACAGTAATAAAATAAAACATGGTGCTGGAGGGAGAAAGACGTAGCAGCAAGGCATGAGGCAAGGTGCAGCTGGGTTGTAGTCCAGCAAATTTGGTTTGGTGGGGATCAGAATTAAGACGAAAAGTGTGGCCCAGAGCAGTCTCATAGACAGTGAGGCTGAGAGAATCTAAAATAGTGTAAAATAATGCAAAATCTGAAATGGTGTACAAAAGAGTATTGACAGAGTAAGTTAATGTTGAGTCCCTAGAATCATGCCAGTCATATTGAAAGCACCCAACAAATGTTACTAATCTATTATTTAGTGTTATTTTTGGTGAAAATTTTGAAATAGGAGAGTAATGGTTATAAATACATTATAAATACTGTTCAGTTGACATACGGAGGTTTCTTGTATTCATAAAGAGTGTTTGCTAATTCATCAGTTCTGATCAAACATCTCCTTTGTTATTGAGTCAGTAAGCACAGTGGTGAAAAATCAAACTTGGCCCCTATCTCCACAAGAAGGCAGAGTTAAACATGAATCAAGTACATGATTATGAATTAAACCATGACTTAGTTAAGGAAATAGAGTGTCCCCTAAAAACATATAGAAGAGGCATCTGATTAGTTTTGGGGAGAGATGATCAAGAAAGTGCCCAGAAATGACAATTTAGCCAAGAGACAAGGAAGAGAAAGGGCATCAAGGGTAGATAATGGCATGGATGTGAGGGTTAATTTTGTGTTAACTTGGATAGACTGTGGTACCCAGATTTTAGTCAATCACCAATCTAGATGTTGATGTTAGATACTATTTAGATGAAATTAACATTTAAATTAGTAGGCCTTGATTAAAGCAGATTCATTTCTATAGCATGGTATGGGCCTCATCTAATCAGTTGAAAGCCTTGAAAGAAAATACTAATCCCCCTCCCCCCCGCAACCAAAGAAGAAATTTTTCCTGTGGCTCACGCCTGTAATCCCAGCACTTTGGGAGGCTGAGGCGGGTGGATCACGAGGTCAAGAGATCGAGACCATCCCGGTCAACATGGTGAAACCCCGTCTCTACTAAATAATACAAAAAAATTAGCTGGGCACGGTGGCGCGTGCCTGTAATCCCAGCTACTCAGGAGGCTGAGGCAGGAGAATTGCCTGAACCCAGGAGGCGGAGGTTGCGGTGAGCCGAGATCGCGCCATTGCACTCCAGCCTGGGCAACAAGAGCGAAACTCCGTCTCAAAAAAAAAAAAAAAAAAAAAAAAAAAGAAATTTTTCCTGAAGATTGCCTTGGGCATGAAAATGCAACACCAACTTTTGCCTGGGTCTTCAGCCTATGGCCTACCCTGCAGATCTTGGACTTGCCAATCCTCATAATCACATAAGCCAATTCTTCTCTGGTAAACCCCAAGTAATAGAATTGGGGAAAGATACCAGAAAGATCACAGCTTGTTCAAGATTCTTAACAAAAGCCACTGTGGTAGAGCGAGGCAGGTAGTATCAGTTGCAGCCTAGAGAGTGAAGAAGAGCCAGATATCCAGGGCCTTAAGGGAGTGGCATGAATTTTCATCTTTGAATACAGTGGAAAAATCACTGAATTATTTTAAGTTGGATTGGAAACATTTTACCTTAAAACCTGGATACTTATGTAATATTATGAATGAAGGCTCGTGTAATCCTAAACTAGGCTAGGGCCAAAAAAGAGAAAAGTCAGTGAATGTTTCCTTAGCTGCCCCTGTTATATTATCCTGCAGGTACAGATTTCCTGAAATATTGTAAAATGCCTGCAACCGTTACTAGCGAATTCTTGAAATCTCAGGAAAACGTCCTCTCCCTTACCTGCATCTGTAGCCATGGAAATGGTTTTGTATATGAGGCTAACTTATTACAAGCCAAAGAGGTAAGCCTCATTTTAAATTCATGCTCCTAATACTTAATGGGGTCTTCAAATATGCTATAAAACCTATTCTACTCTGCTAAGAGTCTCATTTTCTCCCAGAACTCACAATATCTCATACATTCTTCTTCCCTTAAAATCTCCCACCTCAACTCCGCACAGAACCCTCTTCTCCCCACCCAATCCTAGTAGACAACCTCTTCTCACATTTTATGATGAAAATAGAAGCCCTCAGAAAGGAAGTCCTTCCAACTATTATCTAAACCCTTCTCAAGTCTTCCACCACCAACTCCCCTTCTCCCTCCTATTTCAATAAAGGAAATGTCCATCTTTCAAAGATCAATCCTTAGGTTTCTGAGGTTTCTACCAATTTATCTGTGGTCTACTCCAAGATTTTATCTGTTTGATTATTGTATTAGTTTGTTCTCACATTACTGTAAAGAAATACCTGAGACTGGGTAATTTATGAAGAAAAGAAATTTAATTGACTCATGGTTCCACAGGCTGTACAGGAGGGATGGTGCTGCCACCTGCTCTCCTTCTGAGGAGGCCTCAAGAAGCTTACAATCATGGTAGAAGGCAGAGGGCAGAGGAGAAGCCAGTACCTCTTACGTGGCAGTAGTAGGAATAAGGCCATGCGGGGAAGGGAGGTATTTCACACTTTTGTTTTTTTTTTTTTTTTTGAGATGGAGTTTCACTCTTGTTGCCCAGGCTGGAGTACAATGGTGTGATCTCCACTCACTGCCACCTCTGCCTGCTGGGATCAAGTGTAGCCTCCGAAGTAGCTGGGATTACAAGCATGTGCCACCACACCCAGCTAATTTTGTATTTTTAGTAGAGATGAAGTTTCCCTATGTTGATCAGGCTGGTCTCAAACTCCTGACCTCAGGTGATCCACCTGCCTTGACCTTGCAAAGTGCTGGAATTACAGGTGTAAGAACTCACTCCATATCATAAGAAGAGTACCAAGAGTAAGGCACTAAACCATTCATGAGAAACCACCCACCCCCATAATCAAATCACCTCCCACCAGGTCCCAAACCCAACACTTGGGATTGCAATTCAACATGAGATTTTGATGGTGCACAGATATAAACCTTATCAATTATCCCTCTAATTCTTGTATGTTTAACTTCTCCCTCTTTACTTGATTTTTTATAAGCATATAAAGAAAAAAAATATTTTAGTGTTTCCCATTAAGGATGGAAAAGAAAGAGGAGGGGTATCTATGTATGAACTATTTTTGCAGCTGTGTGCTATTCTTTCTTCTGTTTTCTCTTCTTCAAACAGTATACTCCTCATAACTATGATATAATCTCTCTGTACCTGGGATAATAACTAAATTAATTCATCCTTGATCCAGTCATTAAACATTTACTTTTGTGAGATACGACTGTGTTTTCAGATACCTAGTAATTAAGATAGCAAGTAATGAAGACTGCCTTACAGTCTTAAAATATAAAATGACATTTGCAGCAAGGTGTATAGTCTGTCCACTTCTGGAATTCAGTATTAGGAAGTCCACTAGTCCACAGATATTAAACACAGTCTCGAAAATCAGATTCTCATGTAATAATACTGTAGGCTACAGCTGTCTGGCTTTTTTGTCCCATTTCTTGAAGGTAAGGAAGAGACATGCTAATTTTGGCTCTTTCATAGAACCCCTAATGCCCAAACCTACTCACAATCACCAAATCTTATAAAAGATGTTTTAGCCATAGAATTCCCTGCAAACAGAAAGATTATTGTGTAATTTAGTGGGTTCTTAGAACCATGTCCCTGACCAAAAATATTATTCCAACTGAACCTGAAATAAATATAATAATTCTAATCGGTTTGAGTTAACCCTTTGACATGATTTCACTAAAATGTAAAATCATGTTGATGTGGTTTGGCTGTGTAACACACAAATCTCACCTTGAATTCTAATAATCCCAACATGCCAAGCACAGAGCCAGGTGAAGATCATGGAGTCATGGGGGCAGTTTCCCCCATACTGTTCTCATGGTAGTGAATAAATCTCTTCAGATCTGCTGGTTTTATAAATGGGAGTTCCCCTGCACAAGCTCTCTCTTGCCTGCCGCCATGTAAGACATGCCTTTGCTCTTCTCTTCTGCCTTCTGCCATGATGCTGAGGCCACCCTAGCCATGCTTAACTCTGAGTCCATCAAACATCTTTCCTTTATAAATTACCTAGTCTTGGGTATGTCTTTATTAGCAGCATGAGAACAGACTAATACAGTAAATTGGTACCAGAAGTGGGTCACTGCTGTAAAGACACCTGAAAATGGGGAAGCAACTTTGGAACTGGGTAATAAGCAGAGGTTGGAACAGTTTGGAGGGCTCAGAAGAAGACAGGAAAATGTAGGAAAGTTTGCAACTTTCTGGAGATTTAGAGGGCTCAGAAGAAAGGAAGATAGGGGGAAGTTTGGAATTTCCTGGAGACTTGTTGAATGGCTTTGACCAAAATGCTGTTAGTGATATGGACAATAAAGTCCAGGATGTAGTGGTCTTAAATGGAGATGAGAAACTTATTGGGCACTGGAGTAAAGGTCACTCTTGCTATGTGAAGAGACTGGCAGTGTTTTGTCCCTGCCCTAGAGATCTGTAGAACTTTGAACTTGAGAGAGATTATTTAGGGTATCTGGCAGAAAAGAATTCCAAGCAGCAAAGCATTCAAGAGGTGACAGAACATAGAAGTTTGGAAAATTTTTAGCCTGATGATTCAATAGAAAAGAAAATCCCATTTTCTGAGTAGAAATTCAAGTATGCTGCAGAAATTTGCATAATTAATGAGGATCCAAATGTTAATTGCCAAGACAATGGGGAAGATGTTACAGGGCATGTCAGAGATCCTCACAGCAGCCCTTCCCATTACAGGCCTGGAGGACTAGAAGGAATAGGTCGTTTCATGGGCCGGGCCCAGGGACCCTGTGCTCTGTGCATCCTAGGGACTGGGTGACCTGCATCTTAGCTGTTCCATCCATGGCTAAAAGGGGTCAAGGTACAGCTCAGGCCATGGTTTCAGAGGGTGCAAGCCCCAAGTCTTGGCAGCTTACACCTGGTGTTGGGCCTGTGAAAAAGTCAGTAATTGAGGTTTGGGAATCTCTGCCTAGATTTCAGAAGATGCATGAAAATGGCTGGATATCCAGGCAAAAGTTTGCTGCAGGGGCAAGGCCCTCATGGAGAGCCTCTGCTAGGGCAGTGCAGAAAAGAAAAGTGGGGTTTAGCCCCAACACGGAGTCCCCACTGGCACACCACTTAGTGGAGTTTGAGAAGAGGGCCACTGTACTCCAGACCCTAGAATGGTAGCTCCACCAACAGCTTGCACCATGTACCTGAAAAAGCTGAAGACACTCAACACCAGCTCATGAAGGCATTGAGGAGGAGGGCTGTACCTTGCAAAGCCATAGAAGCAGAGCTTCCCAAGGCTCTAGGAGCCCACCTCTTGCATCAGTGTCACCTGGATGTGAGATATGGAGTCAAAGGAGATCATTTTGGAGCTTTAAGATTTGACTGCCCTGCTGCGTTTCAGATTTGCAGGGGGCCAGAAGCTCCTTTGTTTTGACCAATTTCTCCGATTTGGAATGAGTATGTTTACCCAATGTCTGTACCCCCATTTTATCTAAGAAGTAACTAACTTCTTTTTTATTTTTCAGGCTCATAGGCAGAAGGGACTTGCCTTGTTTCAGTTCAGACTTTGAACTGTAGACTTTTGAGTTAATGCTGAAATGAGTTAAAATTTGGGGGGAATGTTGTAAAGACATGATTGGTTTTGAAGTGTGAGGACATGAGATTTGGGAGGGGGCAGGGGTGGAATGATATGGTTTGACTGTGTTCTACCAAAATCTCACCTTGAATTATCATCACATGTCAAGGACAGGGCCAGGTGGAGATAATTGAATTATGGGGGCAGTTTCCCCCATACTGTTCTCATGGTAGTAAATACATCTCCTGAGATCTGGAGGTTTTATAAATAAGAGTTTCCCTGCACAAGCCTGCTGCCATATAAGACATGCCTTTGCTTTTCCTTCACCTTCCACCATGATTATGAGGCCTCTTCAGTCATGCTGAAATGTCAGTCCATTAGACCTCTTTCCTTTTAAATTACCTAGTCTTGGGTATGTCTTTATTAGCATTGTAAGAACAGACTAAAACATATGCCACTGTTTTAGTTATTCATCTATTATCATATTCATTTCCTTAATTAACACATATTATTGGCTTTTTGAGGATAGAGCTAGATGAGCTCCCTGCCTTTGAATTACAGTAGTGTCCCCTTATCCCCCTTATCCTTGGGGAATACATTTGAAGACTCTTAATTGATTCCTGAAACCACAGATAGTACCAAACCCTGCATATCCTATAATTTTCCCATATAAACATACCAATAATAAAGTTTAATCTATAAATTTGCCACAGTGTAAGATTATCAAAAATAACTAATAATAAAATAGAAGAATTATAACAATACACTGTAATAATAGTTATGTAAATGTGGTCTCTCTCTTTCTCAAAATATCTTATTGTACTCTATTACCCTTCTTTTTGTGATGATGTGAGATAATTAAATGTCTACATGCTGAGATGAAGTGAGATAAATGGCATGGGCATTGTGATGTAGCATTTAAAACTTATGAATTATTTATTTCTGGATTTTTTTATTTACTATTTTAAATAGTTGACCGTGGGTAACCAAAATCATGGAAAGTGAAACCATGGATAATGAGGGACACTGTACTATTTATGTGCAAGAAAGACAAGTATTTATTATCATTTAGTGAGAAGCACAGAGTATAAGGAATAGTTTAGGATAACCAGATCAAGGCAGAGATGCTCCTAAATTTGTCTTGTGAAAGCTTCTCAAGAGAGATTACATACGGTTTAAAAACAAACCAAATGTCTTAAAGTGAAAATGCTACAGAAAATATGACATTAATATCCTAGATCTAATTATTTTATTAGGTTGAGGGACCCAGACGAAATGGTATCCAATATGGAGGCATTTTGGGGAGGAGATAAGTAGCAAGGTCAAGAGAACAAAGACTGCTCAGATTGATATCTCCTTAGGTAATATCTCCACCTAAGGAATTTTATAATGTGGATTGGGCTCACAACATGGACATTACATATACTCTTTACTTCTCAACAGCCTTTCAATTTAGGTCCTCTTATTATTATCTGGATTTTAACAGAGGAGTAAACTAAGGTTCAATCTGATTTAATAACTTTCCCAAGTTTCCAACATCAGAAGGCAGTGGATCCAGGTGGGATCATTAATTTTATATGTCAACTTGCCTGGGCCACAAGGTGTCCAGCAATTTGGTTAAACATTATCTCTTCGTGTGTCTGTGAGAGTGTTTCCAGAAGAGTTTAGCCTTTGAATAGGTGGACTGAGAAAAGCACATGGCCCTCCCCACCATAGCTGGGCATCATCCAATCCATTGAGAGCCTGAAGAATGCAAAAAGATGTAAGGAAGGTGAATTTGGTCTCTGCCTGAGAGTGTGAACTGGGATATCAATCTTCTGCCCCGGGTGTTCCTAGTTCTCAGACCTTCAGACTTGCAGTGGAATCTACACCATTGGCTCTCCAGCTCTCAGGCCTTAACACTACACCACCAGCTTTCTTGGGAGAACCCTAACTAATACATCAGGATTCAAACTGAAACAATCTAATTTCAACCCCGTTGTCATGACAGTCACTCTACAGTGCCTCAAGCAGCAGCCAGGGTGGAGTTTCCCAAGGGTGAAAAGGAGTTCAGGCAATAATGCAGCAGGAAGATTCAAGGAAAGATGAAGAGAGGATGAGCAGTATCTGGTAGTCAAAGACACAAGGCATTGTCTTCAGGGGCTGGAGCAACACTGGGAGGGCAATGATTTACCTTCCCAGGACATACCCCAAGGTGATGTGGCTTAGGAGCAATCTGGTAGCTGAGGATTCCTGATAACTATGGAATTAGGATGCCTGCCAACTTTCCATCAGCTTCCCTATCCAGATAAAAGTACAAAACTTCTTCACTGGATATTAGAGAAAAGTCTACAAGACGAACTCTTAAAACCTCTTGGATTTCAACAAACTTTGCCCAAGTGATAAGTTTCAGCTGTTTTTCCAAGTTAAAATCTAATTTCACTCTTTAAATTTTTCCTTAAGGCTATAAAGTACATTTGGAAAACAATATTAATATGGAGGAAATTGCTACTTGTGGGGTTACAGAACTCTTGTTTGGATCATTTTATTGCCTTGTCAGTAAAACTTTAAAAATTTGATGATATATTTACTTTAAAATATTCTAGACTTTCCAACATTGATGATTCTGTAAACTGTGTACAGAATATCCTGATTTATAGATTGATTCATTTGCTGTTGAAAAACATATTTTTAAAAGTGAACATTGCCCCCTTGAATTTTTAAGCTCTTATTTTAAATGGTGCAAGTAATTTTTGCTTTTCAATGGCAGTTTAATGTTAGTTTTCCTAAACTTCTCAAATGCATTATGGAAATCCCCTTTATTGCAGCTATGACTAATTTATTTTTAATTGCACACTGATATTGCTTAACTTCCTCTAAATTTTGGCAGTTTTCTACCATTTAGTGCAGCAATCTTTTCATGAGAAAAAAAAAATATTTACTCCAAAGTGAAAACAGGTTTCTCTGTGTGTGTTCTAACATATTTGTCGCTTTCCAGTTCCAGAATATTTTGACATTGAAAGTCCATTTGACCTTTATAGGTTTTGAAATGGCTATCATATTTGAGCATTATTCCCCAAAATCTTTGAGTTAGTGTTTGTTTAGGATTTTCCTTTCTGTAAATGCTGATATAAGGAAGGAAACAACATCAGGCTCAGTTGGAGATGCATATTTGAATTGTGAATGTATTTATGGGGGTTACTAGTATGTATACAGAAATAGGAAGCTGGGATCTGAACAGACAAGACTGAATGAGTATATAGAATCAATATGTTCACTTTTAAGATGAGAAGATTCAGATTGAGAGAGGTTAAGAGACATGCCCAGGGTTACACATGGATAAATGAAATCTGCTTTTTTCAGGACCCAACACTCATGCTCATGCTACTAATCCACACTGACCCCACAGTTTGGCATTTCTGAATGAATTCCATTCATTGAAAAGGATATGAGGAGGGGATAAAATGGAAATAGAAGAGTGATGAAATATTTCTGTGGCTTTGAGACAATAAACAAATCATGCTTTAGTCAGCCATTTTCCTGCCTCCCACCCAGCTCGGAAAAATTTGTCAGACAATAAAGTGTTTTTTTTTATTTCAGTAATGCTGCAAATTGTTTCAAGAACCAAAGAACAAATAGAAAATAAATATAAGACATGATCCCTGATCTGAGTGAAATATGCAATATAGATAGAAGAAAAATATGCACATAAACTAAGGAAAGAATGATCTTACAAAGCCATATATTAGTAAGTGCAATTTTGCATGTAAATAAGCATGAAAATGCTGGACCAGGTCACAGGGATGGAATTGGGAATAGGCTTTTATTGTAATCAGATGTACTACTCATGAAAGTTTACTTGAAAGAGAATAACTTTAACCAAATTTCAAAAAGAAAAGAAAAAAGTGGGGAAAAGATGACACAACATGTTGGAAATCAAGGAGTGATGAGCTTAGCTTGACTTAAGTGAAAGAAAATAGAACTGGGAAAAATTATAGAGCAGAAAAGAGTAGAAACATTTGGAATTGGTAAAAATCATTAAATTCTGGATTTAAAAGTTTAATTTGATCATGAAAGCTATAAAGATGGTCAATTAATGAAAACACTTTTAAAAATTGTGTCCTTTAGGGTACCTCCAATGCAAAAGATCTTAAATCAGGCACATGACCTCCAATCTTTCAGTCAGTTCTATCTTAGTTCCGCATGCCAGGAGACTGAGTCATCCATAACTGCTCCCCCTTGCTCACCCTCCCTCCCCCAATAAAATTTATACCAAGTTCTGGCAATTTTATTTTCTAGATATCTGTTAAGTCCATCCAGTCCTCTCCATTGCTATACAATTCTAATACAAGTTCCCATTGTCTTTCTCCTGAATTAAATTATTTAAATAGGTTAACATGTCTGCCCTTAGCCAACCTTGCCACTCTGCAATCCAGTATCTCATTGTATTAAATATGATAATGTGGCCATGCTGCTAAAAACTTCTATACTTGTCCTGTAAAGCTCTTCATCAGCAGTTCCCATCTATCTCTCCAGCCTTACCTTATTCTCTTTGTACCAGACACACTAACATTCCATCTTTACTTGTGCTCATGCTGATTTCTCTCATTACATGGCCTCTACTTTTTAGTGCTCTTTCCTTTTTGACTTGTTAATATGAACTAATTCTAATCAGCACATCCCATCGCATCCTCCCCTGAGTTACTTAACTAGGTCAAATCTGTGTGTTAAGTTCTTATAGCACCATTTACCTCTCTCAAAGCACTTAACACTACTGCTATTTTACATTTATTTCTGTGATTATTTGATTAAGGTCTATCACCCTCACTATGATGCAAGTTCTATGAAGTCTGAGAATGCATTGTTTTTCCTCACCATTATATTCCAAGTGCCAATAACAGTGCCTGGTGCATATTAGGCACTCAAGTACAATGTGAATAAGTGTATGATAACTAATATAACTTTTTCATCTTATTTTATGCCAAGTACTATTCTAAATCTTCTATTGTATTATCCCCTTTAATTTCCAAAACAACTCTACAAAGGTGCTCTAATTATTTTTCCATTCTGTAGAAGAATAAAGAGGTTAAATAAATTGTTCAAGCTCTTATGGCTAATAAGTGATAGAACCAGAATACAGAACCAGTCTGACTTCTGAGCACGTGCTCCTGATGCTACAGCTGCCTCTGTGCATTTGTCAAATGGATGAGTGATGGCAGAATAATCAAATGAGCTAATGTCAGCAGCAGTTCCTTTTTGGAAACAGTTGTTATTTGGAAACAGTTGTTATTTGGAGAAAAGATATTTATATGACTGCAGTAGCAATAAGGTGTTTTGAACATGGTTGAGACTGGTAATGGAAAAGATTGAAAATGTATAACATTTTTTTATTTTTTAGCTGGAGTATAGTGGTATAATCATGGCTTACTGAAGCTTCCTGGGCTCAGAGGATCCTCCCACCTCAGCCTCTGGAGCAGCTAGGACTACAAGTAGGTACCACACAAAGCTTGACTGATTTTTAAAATTTTGTTTAGAAAATGAAGTCTCTCGGTATTGCCCATTGTGCTCTTGAACTCCTGGACTCAAGTGTTCATTCTGTCTTGGCCTCTCAAAGTGCTGAGATAACAGGCTTGAACCACCACACCTGGCTGAAAAAGCAAATCTTCAAGGCAGTAAAGAAACAAAACTCAGACCTTAAAGAGAAGTTGACAGAAATTCTAAGAGCATGACCTATGGAACTTGGAAAAGTAATGCTTAGAGCCTTTTGTAAATGCCGCGGGGCCCCTAAATTTCAAAGGTTTGGTCCATTACATTCCCTAAGTAAGTTTCACAAAATTTTCCCACATTCCCTTTCACAAGCAGACACACCTATTGTAAGTTTTAAATCCCTCTTAAACATACCATTTTTATCTTATTTCTCAGGCTAGTACATGATATAGTTGGCTTTCTTGAATAGAATTCATTTTTGTTATTTTATGACAATTTAGCTATTATTTACCAATAATTGGTATTTCAACAATTACTTTTTATTTCTGATTTCTCTTCAAAACAAAAACCAGGACTACCACTTATGAGGAATATGGATTTAGAAGCCAATTGCTGAAAGGTTAAAGTCCCTCACCCCCTGCTAAATTATTAACAATTTAACAAAGTTTTTGACATAGCTATATATTTTTTTCTCTGGAAGTTTATTTAGTCAACACATTTTCAAAACATTATTTGCCTTTTTAGAGATTTCACTAAGATAACCAGCCAGTATGTTTAATTATAATAATATAAATTAACAGAATATGAAAAAATAGAGCCACTCTCTAGAAAAAGCCCTGGCAAAGTGAAGCTGTTCAGAAGTACTTACAAGATTCTATAAAGCCTATTCTTAAAGTTGTATTGATAAATACACTTTCTAAGAAGCAAGGGCAATCCAACTACGAAAGCACATGGTAATATGCCTGAAATGCTTTAACATGAGTAGTGGGTACAGTGTCAGAAAGCCATTCACCTGTATCATGTAGAATCAAATAAAATGGGTTCGTTTCACTTTTTCTTAACACAGATGTGACAGTGCAAACTTCTATTGTGGATGCTTTCTCAAAGGAACTTTAAAAGCATTATCAGCTGGGTTGTCCCTGTTCTATTTCACAGAAATTCCTGAGAGGAAAAAATTGGTCATGAAAAACTATCTACTTGTAACCGATGTGTTTGTTTTATGTTGTTAGGTTTGTGTTTGCTAGGTAGTAATGGAAAGAAAGACTGCACTATTGCAGGCATAAATTATCAGTGAAGGGTGTAAACTCTACAGCCATATTGCCACATTTTAACCTATGTAACTTTGAAAATTTTACTTGATCTTTGTGTCTCTTTTTCAATAGGTAGAATAGGATAAGAGTAATAGCAACCACTTGGAGTTCTTGCACAGGTTTGATGCATTGTAAAATACTTAGAAGATTTCCTGACATGTAGCATAAACATAATCAATGTTAGTTCTTGTAATTACTAAATATTAATTGTATCATATCAGTAACTTGTTCAAAGTCTTTTACAACTTCCTGTAATCTTCTAATCAAACCAAACATTCCTTTTTGTCTTTCAAAGAAATCTATAAGCAGTAGTCACCCTTCCCATCTAATTCCTTACCATCTACAAATGCAAGCCACCTGCCCTCATAAGGTTGTTACCTTACTGATGTATAAATATATTCTACTACACTATACCTAGAAATATGCTACTTTTAGTGTATCTCTTTTTAAACATTCTTTCATGTATTAATTAATTAATATCCCCCCATTGATGGACACAAAGATTATATGTGTTTCTTTTTTACTGTTTTAATAGGCACAGTATACATATTTAAAAATAGATTATATTTAAATCCCAATTTGGTTATTTTATAGTTTGCCAAAATGATTTTGAAGCTTATCTGGAGGTTTAAACTCTAGAGAATTGTGGGGAATAATTTGATTGAAATAAGGGGAAATTTATCTCCCAGATATTAAAATACCCTCTAAAGTTATAATAATCCAAAGCATACCTTCCTTCACAAAAAGTAAAGCTGGATCAGTAAAACAAAACAGAAATAGAGATTCTAATCAAAGTTCACATCAAAGGCAAACTGCAAAGTTGGAAACCCATTGAATATAAGAATGACATGAAAAAGGTAAGTATTTTTAATGTGATTCTAAAAGGTCAATAAGAAAAATCAAATAGTAAATGGAAATTTACATATACAATAATTTAATAGATAAAATTGTCGCTTTTTTCTAAGGAAAGGCTTTTTTTGTTTATGGGTGGTAGAAATAAATTTAAACTGACAAAAGAAAAATTTATCTGAAAACAAATTTAGCATTATTTATCAAAAATCTCAAAGGATTCATAATCTTTTGACACAGTAATCCAACTTATAGGAACCTAACCTAAGTAAAATTTAAAGAAGTGTAAATTAAATGCACCACATCATTATTAAAATAGAAAAAAAAGTCCATCAATAGGGTGATATTAATTAATTAGAATCAAAATTTTATGTTCAGAAAATAGCTCCCAGCATGAGAAAATGTTCACAAAATAACATTACATACACAAAGCCAAACTATTTTTTAAATAGGACACTTTAAATGCCAACTTCAAACCTTATGTTGCTCTTCCAAGAAACCAGGCAAAAGGACCAAAGGCAGAAAGGGTGCAGGACATTTTAATCACTAGTGAAATGAAGAAAACAGCATCAGATACAAATGTCAAGGAATTTTGACTGTATATTCAGATAGAGACAGAATGAAAGACAGTCCTACACTACTTTGTCCAAGAAAATGATGCAGCACAGCGGGAAGTAGTAAAAAAAATTCTGGCATCACATCATAGCCACCCATATTTCAGAGAAGCAAGATTTACAATCAAGAGTTTTCTGCATGAGTAATGAGGCCTTCTACTCGGGGTCCTATTTTTTGCAGTGGATTAAACATAATCAGATGCAGCATCTGTGGCCTTCTGGCCTTCTTGAGAAATTTGAGGGAAAAATGCCTGAAGGCTGCACTTCTTGTCTCTTGACTCATCTCTAACAATAGGCTAGCCTGAATGTAGCGTGTGACTATGGACGAGCTGTTTATCCTCTCTGTCTCAAGTTGTTCATCTGTAAAATGGGAATAATAGTGCTGATCTCAAGGACTAGTGAGGATGAAATAGAAAATGTTAAGCAAACTCAAACACATAGGAATAGCTCCCTAGTTCTTGAAAATCACTATGCTTGTGATTAAAAATCTGAATGTGAATTCTGAAAGTGTAGTGCTTCATTAGAGAGATGGTATCTCAGGTCTGCTACTACAGGAGGAAGATTCTGATATGGCAATTAGCCTGCACTAGGGAGTACCCTGTGGGGAAGTGAGGTCAGTAGGGCTGGACAGAAGGAGGAGATGATATCAATGATGCCACAACAAAAATATTAACCTATACCATGCAAAGTGTTAAAGCTTGAATGACCCTTCAGAAATCATTGACCAGTTTTGAGTAGGGGCTGTCTTTGGGAGGGGACTAACTTAGGAGGCAGAGCACCCTTAAACTAGGGCAATTACAAGGGCATGCCTCCATTGTGAGCTTGCAACAACAATGCACCTGCCAGCTGAAAATAAGTGCCTCGGTCCTAGCAGGAATCTGGACTTCAGCATCCACAATGGAGGATGCTTGGAATCACTTCAGCCACTATAGACTAAGAGTTGAAGGGAGATACTGATGGTCATGTCAAGGAGATCGACAGGTAAGATGGACTTTTTCCTAGCCTGAGGTTTTGTGTCCAACATAAGATAGCCTTTTAATTAAATTGTAGACTCCCTCAAAGAGTCTTACTCAAACCAAGAAGCCAAAAACTCCAGAAGGGAGTACAGGCCCAATTTTATGCTTGCCTGTGAAAATCTGATGCCTAAAATTAGGTCACAGCGTCAAAATGTTAACAACTTTATAGGAAGAAAACACACACACATGCATGTCCACATGCACCCACATGCATGCCAACTTAAGAATGATGAAGATCACAAATTTGGAAAGGAGGACTTTATTTCTCCTAAAGGGCTGCAGACTGCAGTATGATCATTCTGACAGCTGGGTAGCATAGCCTCTTGTCAGAAGCTGGAAACAGACACTTCAAGGGAAAGGAAAAGGGAACAGGAATTTATGCTGAGTGAGGTGACCAAATATATATATTTAATACACTATAGGAGAAACCATATATATTTATGAAAGGAGACACGTGCATATGTTCAATTAAACTTCATTCCCCCATCTAGATCACACGTACAAAGAAATAGTAAAATCAACATGATCCCAGGGTGGACTTTTTGGCCCCCTGATAGCAAAAGGTGAAGCAGAGGCCATGAAAATCCTCACTGTTCATCCTCCATAGACAGATACAAACCACTCCATGGGTTGTGGTCTGTTACCAGGAAGGAAATTTGGTTGGTTGTTTTGTCAAATCTGCAAAAAAGAAGGGCAGTGTCAGGGAATTGGTTGTTATCTACTGTGGAAAAAATCTCTCCAAAGAGCTGGTTTCTGTTTAACCATTAAGAAACAAAGCCTAATGGTGGTTAGCAAGGGGGTGTAAGGAAGCATGTCCCACCTCCCATCCCATCACGGCCAGGAACTCAGCTTCCGAGGCTTCTCTGAGATCCCCTGGACCACAAGGGGGTCCATTCAGTCAGCTTAGATTTTTTTTTATTTTTCACATACATAGAAACACACACAGCTCTACTCCCTTAGCTGCTTGAAGTAGGACATAAGTTTTTCTCCTGCTTTCAGACTGAATAGAAGAACTAATTTTTCTTGAGTCTAGAGTCTAAGAGTTTTTCCAACTGGGGTTCCAACACCAGCTTTCCAGGATCTCAGCTTGCCCACTGCAGATCTTGGGACTTCTCAGCCTCCGTAGCCACATGAGACAATTCCTCTCTCTCTCTCAATGTGTGTGTGTATAGATATAATTACATCTGTGTATTATTAATTGAGGATACATTCTGAGAACTTCCTTGTTAGAAGCAAACATCATGGAGAGTACCTATAAAAGCTAGAAGGTCTAGTCTGCTAATCACCTAGGCTACATGGTATAGCCTATTCCTTCTAGGCTAAAAATCTGTACGGCATGTTACTGTATTAAAAACTGTAAGCAATTGTAAGAAGATGGTAATTATTTGTATATCTAAACATATGAAAATAATAGAAAATGTATAGTAGAAATTTGATATAAAAGATTTTTTTTAATGCTACACCTTTCTAGGGCACATACCATGAATGGACTTACACAGCTGGAAGTTGCTGTGGGTGAGTGAGTGAGTGAATGAATGTGAAGGCCTCAGACATTACTGTACACAACTGTAGGCTTTACAAACACTGTACACTCTGGCTACACTACATTTATTTGTAAACATTTCTTTCCTCAATAATAAATTAACCTTAGCTTACTATGTTTTTACCTTACAAACTTTACTATTTTTAAAAAACTTTTTGACTGTTTTGTGATAAGACTTATTTTAAGACAAAAACACATTGTCCAGCTGTACAAAAAATATTTTCTCTCTTCATATCCATATTCTTTTCTATTTTTAAAATGTTTATGTTTATTTTTTACTTTTTAAACTTTCTTGGTAAAAACGGAGACGCATACACACTTATTAGCCTGGGCCTGCACGGGGACAGGATCACCAATGTCACTGTCTTCCATCTCCACGTCTTGACCCACATGGAGGGCCCGTCTCCTATGATAGTAATGCTTTTTTATTCTGTAATATTTCTCAAAGGACCTGCTTGAAGGTATCTTACAGTTAGGTTTTCTTTTCACAAGTAGAGGGAGTACATTCTAAAATAATAAAAAGGTGATGTAGTGATACATAATCCAGTAACACTTGATATCATTATCAAGTATTATGTACCATATATAATTGAATATGTTATACTTTTATATAACTGGCAGCACAGTAGATTAGTTTATACAAGCATCACTACAAACGTGAATAAATGCATTACCCTACAATATTTCAGTATCTACAATGTTACTAGGTGATAGGAAATTCTTAGCTCCACTATAATCTTGAAGAACCACTGCTATAGATGCAGACAGACATTGACAGAAATGTCATTATGCAGCAATGGATATAATCTTATGTATATACACACATATATTGTTTGTTTCTCTGAAGAACCTTAACACAGCTCTCGTGGGCCAACAGCCAAGTCACACTTCAATGTAGGTCTGCATGGACAGGTAAGAGATGCTAAGAAGCCCTCCTTTTCTCCCTCCACCAAAAGGATGGGATGGGGAACGATTTTATCATGCAGTGTACTTAAGATCCCCCACCCCCATCCCATCCTAAATTTAGTGGCAACATGGTAGAAAGAGGAGACAAACCCTTCAAATTGAATAAAATTCAGTTCCTACGGAGATGATAGAATCAAACATTTAATTGACTTGTAGAAAAACAGAAAATTCAGTTACTGGAATACTCGAATTTACTTAATACTTATGTATATAAAGCAGAATTATCAGAAATTTGAAGAGTAATTGATAATAACAGTACTAAGAGATTTAACTTGATAGGTAAGTGGTAGGAAGGGGATAAAAAGTATTTAAATAATATAATTAATAAGATTAATTCAAAATATAGAAATTGAAATAAACAGCTGTCAATAAAGAGAAGGTTTTTTAAGTATCTGTGAGTTAAAGAAAACATATAAGCCACAAAATAGTTACATTCATGCTTCAAATTAAGAATTGAATTATTTACACTATCTTACCTTGAGGTAATATAAGGATCACAAAATTGCAGACAGCACACAATGTTGAAAACAGTAAAACATAACATAACAAAAGAAGTAATCAAAATTACATTTACTAAAATCTTTAGAAAATAAAGTTAATGAGGATACAAAATGGGAAAGGATTGACAGTAGGAACAAACTCAGGAAAATACATTAACCTAAATTCTTATACTCTATTTCTAAAAATATTAAATTCAATTAACTAGGTATTCAACTGAAAATTGGGGGGAAAAGGTAACCGAGGAAAAGAAATGAAACAGCATGAAAAAATTAATAACATAAATAAATTCAAAATCTCCTTCATTGAATATAAGAGTTAAAACCCAGACAGAGGCATAAAAGGAAAAATAAGAGCACAAATATAAAAACTTGATAATGAAAATAAAAGGTTAACAGCATATTTTTGGTAAAATAATAAAACATTTAAGCTAAATCTATATTTGAAATATTTTCATGTACCTGAAATGTATGACATCTTGGAAAATGTTACTAAAATTGACTCAAGAAAGGGTAGAAAACCTGCATAAATTAATTACTTGTGAATTGAAATTATATTCAGTTGTATGTATTGGAAACACGATTGCATGACTTAACCTAATAGGGGTTTATATTTCTTATACTGTATGGAGTCTTGAGGTGGGCAATGAAACCCAGCTGTGTGTTTCTCTCCTCTTTGGGGAGATGGCTTTTATCCTCATGCTCACAGGATAGGTGCTGCAACATGAGTAGTTTGCCTATATTCTCAGCAGAAAAGGCAGAGGGTCCAGGACAACAAATAACTGACAAGTGAGTTTAATTTTTTTATTAAGGAAATAATAGTTTTTTACAATAGTTTTCCACCCATCCACTTCCGTATTATTAATCAAAACTATTTTACACGGCTACCCTGGCTAAAAGGAAAGTGCCTTTTTTTCTTAACACTGAGGACATTGGCGCCTTAATCAAACTCAGAATTCTCTATTTAATGAAGAGATATTTAGAGGGGAAGGAATAGATATTGGTTGGCTACTAAAAGACCTATCATACTATTAAGAAAATTAAGAAAGTTGTAAACAAATTAAACAAAACAAACATTTTACTTGTATATTCTGGGACAGCTAGTCTCTTCACAACTTAAAATTTCTGTTCCTTTAATATGTAAACAGTTTCAGAATCTAAATAAGGAAAGGAATTTTATCAATTCTTTTTACAAAGCTATTCAAGTAATGAAACCTAATCTGAAAAACTGTAGAACAAAAAAGAAAATAATATTAAAAGTTTATTTGGTAATGTAGTTGAAAAATCTCTAAACAAAAGTCTAGTGAAGTGTATATAAAATAATATGTAAAAGGATAATATGCCATGAATAACATGTCTTATGCCACGATTACAATGATGATTAATGTTAGGAAATGGATGGATGAATAGAAGATGATAGATAGATAGATAGATAGATAGATAGATAGATAACCATATTAACAAGTCAAAGGAGAAAAGATTTGGCCATTGTAATAGATGATAGCAATCAATATCATTTCTTCTTTGGTCTAAATTTTGGTATCCACCCCCCATAAAATTCATTAGTTGGGACCTAATACCCAATGTGACGGTATGAACAGATAGAGCCTTTTCAAAAATATTGAATCCTGAGAGCTCCACCTTCATGAATAAGACTAGTGTCCTTATAAAAGAGGTTGAAGGGTTCAATCTTGCCTTTTCACCATGCCAGCATGCAGCAAGAGATTCTGTCTATGAAACAGAGATGGCCCCAAATGTATACCTAATTTACCTGCACCTTTATCTTGGACTTCCCAATCTCCAGAATTGCGAGCAATAAATTTCAATTGTTTATAAACTCCCCAGTCTAAGATATTTTGTTATAGCAACCCAAACTAAGATGATTTCATAGTAGGGGAAAAATAATTCTTAAACATAATAGACTAGCTTAAACCTATAGGCAATAATACACTTGATGAAATATTATAATTATTATCATGAGAGGGCAGAAAAAATGTCAGGATGCCTTTTCTCCCCAGTGTAACATTTCTACCAACGAAGTAGCCAGTTTAATCACTGTGTTGTTAGCCTTTTTAAAAGTTACATATTAGAATTGATAGGACATAAAAACAGTAATTTGTTGATGATATAATTATTAGAAAACCAATGGCAAACATGTTAGAAATAATAAGAATGTTCAAAGTGATGATAAATTGAGAGAAAAAAAATAAGAAAATCAGATTTTTTAAAGACTAGTGTTATAAAATATAATGAAAAACCTAGCTATCATAGCAGGCAAAATTTTAAAACGTGTAGCTAAATCTAATGAGAATGTGTGATATCATTGGAAAAACTGTCTATAAATCTCACTAAAAAACACAAGAAAGACAGTTTAAATAAATAAAAAAGAATACCTGTTATTTCCTAGCAAAGATCAATATAATAAAAATATCAATAGCTCCCCTATCCAAATAGTCATCCCAACTAAAAGTTGCAAGAATATATCTTTAATTTGCAAAACTATTTCAAGAGGTCATTTGTAAAGATAAACATGAAAATGGGAAGAAAATTTTTGATGAAAACTAGATTATTTAAGGAATCTTTTTCTCTCAGATATTTGAAATGCCTCATGTAACTAAATATAAAAAATGTTTAGAACTGCTGTAAATAGTTTGGTACCAGTGGAAAAACATACATTAGAATTGAATGTATTGTTTCTAGGAAAACAAAGAAGAGAAGAGAATCTGTTTTATCCCCTATGCAAAATGTATTCTATGGAAAACTTTGTTCGTTTGAAAAAAGAAGAATAAGAAAAAAAGCAAAGGGGAGAAACAGGCAGGGAAGGAGGGAGGGCAAAAGTCTAAGAAGAAAACGTAGATCAATAGTAATAATTGGAGACTGAGAAAGATCTCAACAAAGTACCAATGGCAAAAATCACTTTAAATGTTTAGATAAATGTTGTAGTATAAAATATCAATGTGTATAATATTTAAAGCGTGTATACAAAGGACATAAAGAAAGAAATGAAGAGCAATTTGGGTGAGGGTCACCTTCAATATATTATTTATATAAATAAAACTTTCAAATCAATAAAAAGTCAACCACCCCAATAGAATAAAAAATGACTATGTTACAATTACTTGCTCTTCCTGTTCAAAATAATGTGAGATTCACTCATAGCGATACTACAATTTATACATTTTCTTACTGATAGACAGACAAATAATTTCCAGCTTTTTTTATATTACAAATGATGTGGTTGGAAACTTTCTTGTTCACATCTCCCAGTGACACATGTAAGAAATTCTGAAGGATGTATACCCAGGAGTGCAATTGCAGATTTGAAAGTTTTTAATATCCTGAACCTTACTATATCATGCTAATTGGTTTCTAAAGTGTTTGTACCAATACATACTCCTGCCTGCAAGGGCCATGAACACGTTTACTTCCCTCTAAACACTTGGTATTTTCAGACTTTTTAAAATATGCCCATCTGTTAGAACTAAAAGGTATCATTGAGACCTTCATTTACATTTTGTAATTCTAATGATGTCAAGAATCTTTCATATGTTTATGGATGATTCCTATTTTCTATGAAATGCCCTTTCATACCTTTGTCTTAGGAGTGAGTTTTTAATTTCAAAATATATAGGCATTTGATGTTTGTGATGCTTAAATCAATTACATTATGGACAGAGAATGTGGTCTAAATGATCCCAGTTATCTGAAAATTTTTAAGACTTGCTCTATGACCTACACCTTATGACATGGGTTAAATTTATAAATGTTCATATGCGTTGAGAAAGAATAAGTGTGTTGAGTCAAAGTTATCTATTTTATAGTATGTATGTGCTTTTGATCAAGCTTATCTATCACTTATTTTATCTACTTGATCTATCCAATGCTAAGAGCAGTATGCTCAAATATCCAATTATGTTGATATATTATGTTTCTTTTTTTTTTTTTTTAATTGCATTTTAGGTTTTGGGGTACATGTGAAAAACATGCAAGGTTGTTGCATAGGTACATATGTGGCAGTGTGATTTGCTGCCTTCCTCCCCTTCACCTATATCTGGCATTTCTCCCCATGCTATCCCTCCCCAACTCCCCACCCCCCTCTATCCCCCCCTCTCCCCCGCAACAGACCCCAGTGTATAGTGCTCCCCTCCCTGTGTCCATGTGTTCTCAAATGCCCATCGATGATAGACTGGACAGGAAAAATGTGGCACATATACACCATGGAATATTATGCAGCCATCAAAAACGATGAGTTCGCGTCCTTTGTAGGGACATGGATGAACCTGGAAACCATCATTCTCAGCAAACTGACACAAGAACAGAAAATCAAACACCACATGTTCTCACTCATAGGTGGGTGTTGAACGATATATTATGTTTCTTTTTGCAGAGGTAGAAATCTTGCTGTAGTAAATTTTTAAGCTATGATACTCAGTCTATCTATGTTTAGAATTATTGTATCTTTCTGGCACTTGATCCTTTATCATTAGCTAGGCACACTAGTTTTATCTAATTTAACATATGTCTAATATATTACTTTGTACCTTTTCTCTTATAGCTAGTCTTACTCACATAGTTAAAGACACAGATGCAGTAAACAGCATATTGTATAAGATACAATAAAGTCAAATGGTAATTCTGTTGATAGTTCAATAAAATTATTCCACCTCTGGCAAGAGTAATCTTTTTATTTTACTTTTTTCTGATCACTAATACATATGAATGTGTTTTTACCCTCTTATTTTCTGCTTTGTTCCTGGTCTGCTGTGCTCCTTTTGCTCTTCTCTTGTGTGTGTGTGTTTTTTTATGTTTATTGATTTTTTTCTCTATTTTTTTCCCATTTTGTAGTTTGTGATTATATACTGCATTCTATTCTTTAAGTGGTTATTCATTTTTTAATTGCATATTTCACTTAACAAGACTAAGTAAATAAATGTATTTATATACCTTCTAAACAATTTGGGAGAATTAGAGAACATCTAAACTCTAATCAATTTCTCTCTCTCTCTCTCTCACACACACACACACACATGCACACAGACACATGTGCACACACACACACGCAGAAATGTGCACATGCACACTTACAAGCTTCCCATTTTGTGTTTTCCTAATGCTTTCACCATAGACATTATTATAACATGTTTATCATTTCCTTTGCTTACCAACTTTTTAAAAATCCTTTTGAAATCATTCTCCTAACTAAAATGCATCCATTTCTTTTGAAATCCAGTTTTGTCTGAAATCTCTGTTCTTCTGCCCTTTTTAAAAAAAGAAAAAATTGTTTTGTTTTTTTTTTGGTTATATAGTTCTTGGTAAATAGTTACCCTTCCTCAACATTTTAACTTTATTAGTTTTTCCCACTCTTCTGTCAAAATTCTGTATCTGTGTCTTTGATGTAGTTTCACTGTGATATATTGAGTTATGGATTTCCTTTTGTTTATCCTTCTAAGATAAATTGTGCTTTTCAAATCTGAAAATTCATGCCTTTTATCTGGCTTTAGAAAATTCACAGTTTTTATCCATTAAATTTTAATTATGGAAAGTACTGACAGTTATTTGTCAACTAAACATTTTAAAATAAAAGGTTAAATATTTTTAAAAATTTTAAAGATAAAATAAATGCATAAAAGCACAGACTTCACTGCTAGACTGCCTAGCTTTTAATTTTGATTCAGCAACTTACCAACTACAGGATCTTAGGAAAGTTATTTAGTTGATGACTTACGTGTTTCCCCATCTATCAAACAATACAATAATAATAATACTTATCTAACAGAGTTAAAACACTACCTGGGCCATGATAAATGTATGTATAACATTTTTTATGGTAAAATTAGTAACTACTGTTTTCTTAGTATTCTGTTTATTTTCACCTCATGAGAATCTGATAAGACTTCTTGTTTTGAAATATCTTTATGCTTTTTCATATAGTCCTACTCTTTGCCTCCCTGTTCTTCTCTGATAAATTTTTTCCTGTTTGAACTTCTGCTCTATCAAAAGACTTTTTAACAAATTCACTGGATTCTTTACGGTAAAAGAAAAACTTCAGCGGAATTAAATATAAAGGAGTTTAATTGAGCAATGAACGACTCGTGAATCAGGCAGACCCCACAATCACAGCACATTCAGAGGGACTCCAGGGCTGCCTTCTGGTCAGAACAAAGTTATAGGCAAAAAGTAAAGTGACAAGAAAAATCAGCAGTGAGGTACAGAAACAGCTGTATTGGTTACAGCTCAGCTCAGCGTTTGTCTTATTTGAACACAGTTTGAACATCAGCAGAGTATGAATGGTTGAAGTACTCCACTGAGACTGGCCAAGACTCACAGATTGTTGCAGGCGCATACTCCTGATTTAGGTTTTCATGCCAAAGCTGGGTTGCAGTTCACCCACAATGACTCAACTATAGAAGTACGGAGTCCTTCTCAGGCCATATTTAGTTTGCTTTCTCATGTATAAAATAATTCTGTCATCTTGGGTTCTTATGTGCCTTTTGTTGTTTCTGCTGACTCTCATTCAGGGTGCCTTGTTTCCTCATGTGTTTTGTGCTGTATGCTCATTTATTTGAAACTTTATATGGAATAATTCTTTGAGCACAAGATAGAAAGTGAATTCTTTCATTAAGGAAACCAACAGCTCTTTAAATTCAATAAATTTACCCCCCTAAGTTGGTTATAGGGATGTTTTGTAGGAAAGTCTCAAAAAAGACTCCTACTACCTGCTTACCCAGAGTCAAGTTAGCCAAGTTTCTTCATCTTTGTAGAGTATATCTGCGACCTACTCTCTAACTGTTCTCTCCAAATACCTCTGTTGCTGAGGTTTTAGAACTCTTGAATTTCTAGCTTTTTCTTATCCTATAGGATTTGACTCCCTATCTTGTAAGGGTTCCAGGCTTTATCTCCCATCTCTTAGGTGGCCATTTTTATTAAAGCTCCAGGTTAGTGTGTGTGCTTGGAGATATCTTTAATATTTCAACCTTCGCTGCTCTGGATTAATGCATGGATTTTAGGCTTGCTTTTTATTTCTTGTTACCTCTTATCCTTCCCTAAAATTGTTCTTGCCTTCTGACAGATCATCTATGCATCTTTAAATGCTTCCTTTTAAAATCCAGTACTGTTATGTATTTTGTAATTGGAGGAGATTTTAGAATATTTCATCTACTATCTTGTCAGGATGAGAGTTTGACAATCTCGAAAAGTGATTGAAATCCTAGGAGAATTAAATTCAATGAATATATCTTTGTTATTAGATTTTCAAATAAACAGTTAATCGATGAAAATATTTTAATGTAAAGATGGATGTCTATACATATGAAAAGTTTTTGTCTTTTCTATTTTATATTGTTGCTACACATACACATACAAAAAGGCTAGATATATTTTCTTCAAATTTGTTGAGATAGATTTTACAGATTAGAAGTGCTACCATATGAAAAGAGAAAACAGTGATTTCCAGGGAACCCACAGAAATTAACAAGAACCACCTGTTACAAAAGTCACATAGCAAATGGACTACTTCTCCTGTTTGAATGGTCAATAGTAACAGTGATTTATTTGTTTAATGATAGATGGGATAGTTATTTGTTCAACATTTTTATAATCAAGATAAACACTTCTCAACTGAAAAGTCAATCCTATTTCATAGATGCAGAAATGTAGAGTATGTCTGCCACCGTAAACTTTTCCTAAACTAAAATTAAACATAATTTACCAAAGCCATTTGGCTTAGTAAACACAATTTTAAGCAAGTATTATTTATATCTAACTTTATTTATCATGCTATTTTCCAAAAAGGATCTTCATGTGAAGAGGAAAATTGTAGATTTTTCTAAATTAGATTATCAGAATACCTGACTTTAAATAGAGATGAGAAAATATTTTGCAAAAGTAGATTTTCAGCAGGAAACACTGAGAGAGGTTACACAATACCTTCAATAGATTTTTCAGGCTGCAAAAAAAAAAAAAGTCACTCTTTCTCTTAATACATAGGATTCGCTTAGTCCATAGATAGATAATGGACACTAAAATTATCAACTGCACCTGTCTATATAGGGTCTGAAATTTGATCTTAACCAAAGAAATTGGAAATTTTATTGTCTAAAAAAAAGTATAACAAATGGCTAGCTCTCATATTTTGCGGAAATTGAGCTAACGTGTTTTGAGGGTCACCTGCATGCAAAGCACTGTGATAACCAGTTTTTAGGAGGTGAATCTACTTGTTGACCTTTTTCACAGGCATTAGCATGATCAATATGCTACATATTACCTGCATGTTAAGGAGCATGAGGCACTGCTCCTTTAAATATACAACAAATTCAGATATATAATAACAGAGAGCTGGGCCAGAAATGGGTGGGGAAAGTTCTATGCCAGTTTCATATAAATTGATTGTATATACAATAAAGCATGACTGATTTTGTACAAAATCTCTGTAAAATTATAAAGTCCTGCCCTACTTACAGGAGTGAGTTGCTGTTTATACGTTCATTGATTCTATGGCTGCATCTGATGGAAGGAGAATTCAGCCTTTATTAAATCAAAGCCCAGGAACACACCACTGAAACCAGATAAAAGAATGTTGTCACAATGATCCAAACATACACAAAGAAAAAGTTCAGTGCTTCAGACTCTACACTAAGAAGCTAAACAAATACAAGGAAACATTTGATTCTAAAATATCCAAAGTTCTCTTGCTGACCAAATATTCAAATTCCAATTTAGTTGATAAAAAATGAAGTAAAAGTTAATCATGCAATGAGGTATTTTATCTGCAAAAGCTCTTACTTTAGAGGATCAGACAGTCTAATTTCCACATTCAGCATTAACTTTTGATGTGGGTCCTTTCTGGAATAGAAGAATACATACTCTATCTTTAGTACTCTGTTACTTTCTACAGTATTTTGTATCATTGTTCATCTTCAGTAAACAAGAATTGATAATGAAATTTGAGAAAAATATGGAGACGTTTACTTGTCAACATTGCTACCAGTTAATATTTCTGCTTTGATTCCTCAACTATAAGATATTATTTTTACAATGATGAGAATTCTTAAAGTCATTGTGTAAGAACTTACACCTTCAGTATTGCAGACTCACTGTTGCTCCCTTAAAAGTAGTTGTATAAATCTTGCTGCCACTATTTCATGAGTATCCACATTTTCTATTAGTAGTAACTCAGGTAGAAGTTGATGTTCATTTTTTTCTATGCTGCTATACATCAGTCTTTCTTTTTGATAGGTAGTTCTTGTCATGTGAATTCCCTGTTTGTTTCCCTACTCATTCTGTCCTTTGTATCCACATCACGGTTGGCTCAACCTTCAAGTCATCCCATAAGCTTGCTGCAAAGAGCTTGAGTTATTTTGTTGAATTCTACTTCGCTATTAATTTATTCAGGTGTTGGGATATAGAATGAACAGAATATACCAGAAGTCCAGCTTTTTTCTAGTGGGAAGATATATATGACAAACAAATAAGTACGATATTTAGTATGTCAAATAATAAATTCCATAGAGAAAAACAAAGCCAGCGAGAAGAGTGTGCAAGGGAAGGAGAGATGAATTGTGCAGTGTTAGAGAAGGTGGTTAGAGAAAGCATAACAAATAGGGTGATATTTGAGCAAACAATGGAAAGAAGTGAAGGAACAGGGCATGCTGCTCTCTGTGGGAAAAAAGGTCTGTACTCAGGGAGCAAGTGCAAAAACTCAGAGTATGCCTAGTATGTTCAAGAAGTAGCAAAAAATATTTAGAATAAGTAACTCAAATGATGGATTTTCTACCTACTGAGAGAGAAGACTAAAGGAGAATAGAGGTTAGAGTAAGTATGGACATCGTCGTTTCAGGTTTCTATGTATTCATTTTGAGATATCTATTAGATATCCAAATGGAGAAATGAAATGTCAAGTTGCTTATATCCATCTGCAGTTAAGGGAACCCTCTGGGCTGAATATACAGATTTGAAAGGCCTTGATGTTTCATCATTGTCCATGTGTGTGTGTGTGTCTGTATTTTAAAGCCGTGACAGGAGATCAGATAAGTGAATATAATAGAAAAGAGAAATGGTCCAACAGTGAAACTCCAGAAACTGTAATGTGTAAACTGGGAATTTCAAACTAAATTTTGTGTTTCATGGCAGCATAAATAAGACTTTCTAAAGAGTATGCAGGCCTGAATGGATTGGGGAAATTCAATTATTCAATTTCCATATCCCCAACATTGGTATAAGTAATAATGACTAAAATTGATCTACCTGATACCTGAGACCCTTCAGCAAAGTATCTCATGAGTTCTTATTTCCCACTTCTATTTTCAAAACACTCTACCTTTATGCAATTTACAGACAAATGATACACTTTTCACACATTATGAAGCTTTATAGGCTGCACTGCCTCCAGGGTTAATGCCTTTAGATTCCAAACAATGGAAAATTTTAAAGTATTGGTGTCTAATTGGGCTCTAATGACTGAGAAAAAAATTCTGGTACATCAAGTGGTTTCCAATCCTTGGATTGACACAAAATTATGATGGGGAGCTCTGATAATATCACTAATATTGTTAAAAGTAATTTGTGATGAGGGGTCATTTAACTTAGGGGCATGGAGTATGAAAGGTGATCAAAAGACCAAGTAATCCTCTTATAAGGAAACCTGTTCAATTCCCACCTATGTAAATGAGGTTCCTCCGGGAGCCTGTATATAACAATGAAAATTAAAATGTAAATTAAAAGCAGTTCTTCCATATTAAAAACAAGGAAGTCGTATGATATATCTAGAGCCAGATGTTAGCTTGATGTGGTTTGAGGGTTGTGCTGCAGTTTTCACTGTTTGTTTTTCTGTTTTTCAGTGTGATTGAAAAAGATCATCCCAGGTGATAGTGAGGAATGGGGAGAAACTTTGGGAGTGTGAAGAGAGTAGAAGGGGTGAAATACTACTCATTAAAAAGAGTAACAGACCTAGAATAAGAGCGTATAGTAGGGTCACTCAAGGTTAGTGATTAGGAATTATTTAAAATGATGCACCAGTAAACATGCTTAATCTTTCCCTCTGGCCATGGTCAATCGTGCACAATATTTTTTCTCTAGCCACAAATACAGATGTGGAGTAGGCAAAAAAAAAAGAAAAATGGATTTAATCAAAGTTAGTCTTTGCTGAGCAACTAGAATGCAATGACAAAGTTCTACTTGCTGAGTGAGTGATTGAATGGTTGATTGATTACAATGAGTGAGTGATTAAAATGATATTCCTGAACCCAGTAGGATCAAACTATTGCTGAATCCCCCCATTTTTTCTTCTTTTCTGCCTCCCCTCATCTTTTCTTATTTTTTAAGTTTTTACTGTTTATGGGTACATGGTAAATATTATATATACCTACTATGGTACACGAGATATTTTGACACAGGCATGCAATGTGTAATAATCATATCAGGGTAAATAGGGTATTCATTGCCTCAAGCATTTATCATTTCTTTGGGTTATCAACATTCCATTTAGATTATTTCTGTTTTTTTTAATGTACAATAAATTATTGTTAACCATAGTCATCCTGTTTTGCTATCAACTACTAGATCTTATTTATTCTAACTATAGTTTTGTATGCATTAACCATCCTGACTTTCTCTCCCCACCACTATCTGTTCCCACCTCTAGTAAACATCATTCTATTCTCTATCTTCATGAGTTCAATTGTTTTAATTTTTAGCTCCCAAGAGTGAGTGATAACAAGTGAAGTTTGTTTATCTATGCCTGGCTTATTTCACTTACCATAATGCCCTCCAGTTCCATCCATATTGTTGTACATTACAGGATTCCATTCTTTTCTATGACTGAATAGTATGCCATTGTGTATATGTGTCACGTTTTCCTTATTCATTCATCTGTTAATGTATACTTAGGTTAATTCCAAATCTTGGCTTATTATGAATAGTGCTGCAACAAACAAGGGAGTGCAGATATCTCTTTGATATACTGGTTTCCTTTCATTTAGGTATATACCCAGCAGTGGGGTTGCTAGCTGATAGAATAGTTATATTTATACTTTTTTGAAGACCCTCCATATGTTCTCCATAGTGGTTGTGCTAATTAACATTTCCACCAACAGTCTAAGAGGGTCTCCTTTTCTCCACATCCTCACCAGCATTTATTACTGCCTATCTTTTGGATAAAAGTCATTTTAACTGGGATGAGATGATGTCTCATTATAGCCTTGATTTGCATTTCTCTGATGATCAGTGATGCCGAGCACCTTTTCATATGCCTGCTTACCATTTGTATGTCTTCTTTTGAGAAATGTCTCTTCAGATCTTTTGCCCATTTTGTAATCGAATTACTAGAATTTTTCCTGTTGGGTTGTTTGAGCTCCTTATATATTCTGCTTATTAATCCTTTGTTAGATACATAGTTTGCAAATATTTTCTCCTATTCTGTGGGTTGTCCCTTCACTTTATTATTGTTTCCTTTGCTGTGCAGAAGCTTTTTAACTTGATGTGATCCCATTTGTCCATTTTGGCATTTGTTGTGTATGCTTTTGGTAGGGGTGGGTCTTACTTGAGAAATCTTTGCTCAGACCAATGTTCTGGAGAGATTTCCCAGTGTTTTATTTCAGTAGTTGCATAGTTTTGTGTCTTAGATTTAAGTCTTTAATCCACTTTGATTTTATTTTTGTACATACCAAGAGTTAGGGATCTAGTTTCATTTTTCTGCAGATGAACATACAGTTTTCGCAGCACAATTTATTGAAGAGACTATCCTTTCCCCAATGTATGTTCTTGGCACCTTTGTTAAAAATGAATTCACTGTAACAGTATGGATTTATTTATGGGTTCTCCACTCTGTTCCATTAGCATATGTGTCTGTTTTCATGCCAGTGGCATACCATTTGGGTTACCATTAGCTCTGGAATATAACTTAAAGTCAGGTGATTTGATTCTCCAGTTTTGTTCTTTTGGGTAGGGATTGTTTTGGCTATTCTGGGTCTTTTGTGGTTCCATATAAATTTTTGGATTTTTTTTTTCTCATTCTATGCAGAATGTCATTGGTATTTTGACGGGCATTGCATTGAATCTGTAGATTGTTTTAGGGAGTGTATTAGTTAGGGTTCTCCTAGAGGGACAGAACTACCAGTAAGAATGATTTGACTTCTTCTTTTCCAATTTGATGCCCTTTATCTCTTTCTCTTGTCTTATTAGCCTAGGTAGGCCTTCCAGTACTATGTTGAATGGCAGTTGCAACAATGGGTATCTTACCTTGTTCCAGATCTCACAGGAAAGGATTTCTGTTTTTTCTTATTCAGTATGACACCAGCTGTGGGTCTGTCATATATTACTTTTATTGTGTTTAGGTATGTTTCTTTTAAACCTGGTTTTTTAAGGGTTTTGATTCATGAAGGATATATTGAATTTTGTCAAATGCTTTTTTAGCACCAATTGAAATGATCATATTGCTTTTATCCTTCATTCTGTTGATATGATGTATCACATTGATGGATTTGCATATGTTGAGTCACCCTTGAGTGCCTGTGATAAATCCCACTTGGTGTGCTAATATTTTGTTGAGGATTTTTGCAACAATGTTCATTGGAGATATAGGCTTGTAGTTTTCTTTTCCTGATGTGTCTTTGGTTTTGCTATTAGGGTAATACTGGACTCATAGAATGAGTTTGGAAGTATTACTTTCTCCTCTTTATTTTTGGAATAGTTTGAGTAGAATTAGTATTTTTTTATTTAAATGATTGGCAAAATTTAGCTGTGAGGCTATCAGGTCCTGGGTGTTTCCTTGCTGGGAGATTTTTTTTACAGATTCAATGTTGTTGCTTATTGGTCTATTCAGGTATTCCTTCTTGTTTCAAGTTTGGTAGGTAGTTTGTGTCTAAAACTTTATCCATTTCTTCTAGGGTTTCCAATTTATCGCCATTTGGTTGCTCATAGGAGTCTCAATAAATCTTTTGAATTTCTGTGGTGTCAAAGACATTCCATTGAAATGTTTTCTTTCTCTTCTCTGATTTTATTTATTTGGGTCTTCTCTCTCTTTCTTAGTTAATCTGGTTAAGGGTTTGCCAATTTTATTTACCTTTTCAAAAAATAAAGTATTCCTTTTATTGATCTTTTGTACTGTTTTTAAATATTGCAACTTCACTTATTTATGCTCTGATCCTTATTATGTCTTTCCTTCTACTAACTTTGGATTTGGTTTGCTCTTGCTTTTCTAGTTCTTCAAGATGCATCATTAGGTTATTTATCTAAAATTTTATGACATTTTGATTTAGATGCTTATATCTATAAATTTTCTTTTAATTACTACTTTTTTGCTGCATCCTATAGGATTTTGTAAGTTGTGTTTCCATTTTCAATTATTCAAGAAATTTTTAATTTCCTTCTTAATTTCATCATTGACACACTGGTCATTCAGGAGCAGATTGTTTAATTTCCATGTGTTTGTATAGTTTCCAAAGTTCCTCTTGTTATTGATTTGTAGTTTTATTTTATTGTGGTCAGAGAAGATCTTTAACATGATGTCAACTCTTTTGAATGCTTTAGACTTGTTTTATGGCCTAACATATGGTCTATCCTTAATAGTGATCCATGTGCTGAGGAGAAAAATATGTATTCTGTAGCCATTGAATGAAATGTTCTGTAAATATCTATTAGGTCCATTTGGTCAATGTTTCTTCATTGATTTTCTGGATGGCTGATCTGGCCAATGGTGAATGTAGGATGCTGAAATCTCCAGCTATTATTGTATTGGGGTATCTCTTTTGATCTAATAATATTTGCTTTATATATCTGAGTTATTCAGTGATGGGTACATATATATTTATAATTGTTATATCCTCTTATTGAGTTGACTCATTTATCATTATATAGTGACTTTTGTCTCTTTTTATAGTTTGTTTTAAATATGATTTTATCTAATGTAAGACTAGCTATTCCTGCTATTTTTGGTTTCCATTTGTATAGAATATCTTTCTCCATCCCTTTATTGTCAGTCTATGTGTGTCTTTATAGGTGAAATGTGTTTCCTGTAGGCAGCAGATTATTGGTTCTTATTTTTCAATCTATTCAGTTACTCTATATCTTTTGATTTCAGCACTTAATCCATTTATAATCTATGTTATTATTGATAAGTAAGGACTTCCTCATGTCATTTTGTTATATGTTTTCTGGTCTTATAGATTTTTAAGTTTGAGGTTACTGTAAGGCTTGCAAATAACATTTTATAACCCATTATTTTAAACATTATTGCAAAACAAACAAACTAGTTAGCAAATAAGTGAAGAGAAAAACTAATAAAAATTCTAAACTTTAACCTCATCCTCCCTGATTTTTACCTTTAGCTTATTCTATTTATGTCTTATACTTTCTAGGTCTTAAAAACTTGTTGTAGTTACTATTTTTGAGACATTCATTTTTCAGTCTTCCTACTCAAGATATGAGTAATTTACCCACCACAATTACAGTGTGATAATATTGTGTATTTGTCTGTGTACTTACTATTACAAGTAAGTTTTACTAAACCTTTGGATGATTTCTTATTAGTCAATGTTCTTTTCTTTCATATTGGAGACTCTCTTTAACATTTTGTTACCACAAGTCTGGTGTTGATAAAATCCCTTTTTTGTTTTTCTGGCAAAGCCTTTATTTTTCCTTCATGTTTGAAATATATTTTCACTGGATATAATATTCTAGGATAGAAGGATTTTTTCCTTCAGCACTTTCAATATATCATGCTGCTCCCTCCTAGTTTGTAAAGTTTCCACTGAGAAGTCTGCTGCCAGACATATTCAACCTCTTTCATGTTACTTGTTTCTTTTCTCTTGATGCATTTAGGCTCCTTTGTTTATCTTTGACCTTTGGGAGACTGATTATTTATGTCTTGAGGTAGTCTTATTTGGGTTAAATCTGACTAGTGTTTTATAACTTTCTTATACTTAAATATTGATTTATTTATCTAGGTTTGGAATGTTATGTTATTATCACTTTGAAAAAAAATTTTCTACTCCAATTTTTCTACCTCCTCTTTAATGCCAACAACTCTTAGATTTGACCTTTTGAGGCTATTTTATAAATCTTCTAAGTGTGCCTTATACTTTTTAATTCTTTTTTATATTGTCTTTTCTGACTGTGTATTTTCAAATAACATGTCTTCAGTTTCACTAATTCTTTCTTCCATTTTATTAATTCTGCTATTGAGAGACTCTGATGCATTCATCAGTTTGTCATTCAGTTTTTCAGTTCCAGAAATTATGCTTGATTTTTAAAAATTATTTTAAACCCTTTATTAAAAGTATCTGATAGGATTCTGAATTTCTCCATGTTATCTTGAATTACACTGAGTTTTCTCAACACAGCTCTTTTGAATTTTTCTGTCTGAAAGGTCATGTGTCTCTGTCACTCCGAAAATGGTCACTGATACCTTATTCAGTTTGTTTGGTGAAGTCATATTTTCCTGGATGGTGTTGTTTTTTATAGATATTCAACGTCTAGACATTGAAGAGTTAGGTATTTCTTCTAATCTTGAAGTCTAGGCTGGATTGTTACCATCCTTCTTGAGAAGGCTGTCCAAGAGTTCAGAGAGAATTTAGTGCTGTGATCTAAGTGTTTTGTCACTGCAGCTATATCTGCATTAAGAGGTACCCCAGGTCTAGTAAATCTATGACTCTGGTAGACTCATAGATGTACCAAATTGGTGGTCATGGGTAAATCCAGGAGAATTCCCTGGATTGTCAGGCAGTCTCTGGTCATCTTCTGTTACTGTCCCCCAAACTAATGGAGTCTCTTTCTCCATCCTGAGATGCCTGGAGCTGGGGGAGAGGTGGTCTAAGTCCTATCATGGCCAACACCACAGGAACCATGCTTGTTCATACCTAAAACCAAAACAGTACCAGGTCACACTCAAGGCCTGTGGTGACTACGGTCTGGCTATTGCTGATGTTTGTTCAAAGTCCAAGAGCTCTTTAGTCAGCAAGTGATGAATCTTGCCAGGACTAAGTCTTTCCCTTCTGAGTGGCAGGGTCCCTTCTGACCCAGAGTGAGTCTAGAAATGACTTCCAGGACTTAGGACCTAGAATCGGGACTTTTGGAATCTGCTTGGTGCTTTATTTTACTGTGGTTGAGCTGGTAACAAAGCTGCAAGACAATATCCTCTCTACTCTTCCCTCTTCTTTCCTCAAATAGAAGGAATCTCACCCTGTGGCCACCATTACCACAGGCCTATGGCAACTACTGCCTGGCTATCGCTGACGTTTATTCAAAGCCCAAAGGCTTTTTAGTCAGCAGGTAGTGAAGCCTACTAGTACTAGAACCTTTCCTTAAGGGCAACAGGTCACCCTCTGGCCTAGGATGAGTCTAAAACTGTCATCTGGTTGCTAAAGCTTAGAAGTCATCTTGATGATTTATTTTACTATGGCTGAGCTGGCAGCAAAGTTGCAAGACAAAATTCTCTTTACTCTTCCCTCTCCTTTCCTCAAGTGGAAGGAAGGGGTCTCTCCTGGAGCTGGGAGATACACTGCCTGGAACTGGAGAGAGGTGATGCAAGTACTCACTTGGGTGACCCAGCTGGTATCCTAATGGGTCGTGTCCACCTCAATTCTACTGGAATTACAGTCCTCATGGCCTAGACTGCCTTTCAAGTTTATTCAGGATGCCCCACCATTTTTACTTATTTTTGTTTATACCTTCTGTCTATAGTTCCCACCTCTATATGGCTTTTAATAAGTCAGTTAATCTCTCCTCTGTACTTCAGATTCCTCACCTTTAAAACAGAACCCATCTTATTATTTTGTTGTGAATGTAAATTACTTGATATATATAGGAAATATTTTAAAGAGCACATAGCGTCTAGCAAATATTCTATAAAAGTCAACTATTATTGTCATTATAATCCTTCTGTAATGCTTTTCCTTCTTTATAAACGTACTAAACTTCTATAAAGTTCTGAAATTCAGGGTTACAAAGATGAATAGTACAGGTTCCCTGCTTCCAAAGGAACTTACAATGTTGTCAAACTAAGAAAGTTAACTGCACAGGTTGATCTGGGATCACTTTTGAGCAGACATCTGACAATGTCTAAGCTGATTTCTCATAAATAAGAAGGAATCAGCTAAAATGGAGGCTAAATAAATCAAATGATGGAGACAGGAAAGAAATTCCTGGAGGAGACATGGGTAATATCTTAACTAATAATTCTTTAAAACAACACAAGGGCCAGGAGCAGTGGCCCACACCAACTTTGTAAGGCTGAGCAGAGCAGATCACTTGAGCCTGGGGGCTCCCGACCAGCATGGACAACATGGAAAAACCTTGTCTCTACAAAAATTACAAAACTTTTCTGGGTGTGATGGCACAGGCCTGTGATCCCAGCTACTTGGCAGGCTTAGATGGGAAGATCACTTGGGCCCAGGACGTCGAGCCTGCAATGAGCTTTAATGGTGTCACTGCACTCCAGCCTGGGTAACAGAGTAAGGCCCTGTCTTAAAATAAATAAATAAATACATAATTAAATAAATAAATGTTTTTTAAAAAACAAGAATTCACAAGTATCTTCTTGATGAACTGAGCTGATTCTGTTCTTCAAAGGCAAATAATTTCTGAGATTCTTATGCATGAGTGGCACACATTTCAGAAATATCTTGATTTACATATGCCTAAAGGCTCTTTACTAGTAATCTATGAGTAAGTTATTCAAGATCAATGTATTTTATAGTCTTATATTAGAATTAGCTTATTATTTCAGAGAGTTTTCTGAAGACTCTAATATGGTATGATACTAAAATATCTGGCTGCCCGGAAATTCTTAACAAAGTTATTGAGTAGTAACAAAATAAGGAGTAGAATACTGCTTTGGTTTGAAATTTTAATACTTTAGAGGTTGAGAAATTTCTAAACATTGCAAACAGCTGAACTATCAGGCCACTAATCATGTAGTAATGAAAATAGCACTCAATTGCCTGCAACTACACACAGGTAGAATATTTCTAAGAAATTCAGAAAAAGCACTTTGTTATCAGTGTATCATAGTGTGACCTGATTGATTTGTGGTTTCCTTCTGCTGCCATTCCTGCAAAAATTTATTTTGGTTTGGCTTTATCAGGATCAGTTTTGTGGCAAATTGTTTAACCTATTTTATAGCAATTAATGCATATTTATATATTTTGGAATTATACTTTTCCAATAAGTAAGGCTTAAGAATTGCATGCATTGAAATTTATATATATCACCCATTTTTATGACACTTCACTTTCTAGAAATTCTCTGTAATTAAGTTTTTCTTGAGGACATGCTACCTCTCAATGAAAACTACCCCAAAAAATAACAACTTATCAAAGCAAGTTATAAGTTAAAAACTGGTAATTTAAAAATTTGTAGGGTATTTTCTAAAATACAGAAATCACGTACACAACTTGAACTATTTTCTTATCAAGTAAATAATAAGCTATTTATGTGTATTGCTAGCAACAAGTTTTCTGGAAAAAAAATCCTTTCAAATCTTTATTTTGGTGAAAGTTGAAAAGGAGTAAAGATTTTTGGATCTCTGTGGTCTTGGTCCTTATAGTAGACAGAATAGCCTCCCAATGATGTCTAAATCCAAATAGTCAAAATCTGTGACTGTGTTACCTGACATGTCAAAATTGACTTTGCAAATGTGGCTAGTTAAGAATCTCGATACAAGAATGTTATCCTGGACTACAATGTATGTGCAGTGTAACTACAATGGCTGTAATAAGGGAAAGAAGGAGGGAGGAAGCAGGATAGTTACTGAGTCCGAGAAGGATTAAAGTCAGAGAAAGAGAGATCTAAAGATGCTACACTACTTGCTTTGAAGATGGGGAAGGGAACCACAAGCCAAGAAATGCAGATGGCCTCTAGGAGCTGGAATAGTCAAGGAAATGATTTCTCCTAGAGACTCCAGAGAATGCGGTCCTATCAACCATTTGGTTTCAGGGTTTCTGACCTCCAGAACTGAAGGATGATAAACTGTGTTAAGTCACCAAGTTTGTGGTAATATGTTACAGCAATACAGGAAATGAATAAAAGTTTATTTTGTAATACTGGAATCACTTTTAAAAATTGAAGCCACTGATTAGAGAACAATCATAATAGCATTATTAAAAAGTAGGCAGCCATGAGCATCTCTTTGGATTCTACCATGGAAACAAAACTGTTTAAAGATCATGATGAACCTGTCTTCAAGGCTAAGCAATGATTTGCTTTCTCTGGGAACCTCTGGTAGAGAATATCAAATCTAATTTTATTATTTTATATTTCAAATATAGTAAACACGTAAGTAGTGAAATAAGAAATTGTGAATTAATAATTTATTAACTCACATTGAATTATGCCTGGCTACTCATAACCACCTTAGTATGCCTACTGCTGCCCTTAATATACCTGAATTGGAACCAGCAGTACTAAGAGCTCATGTTCTTGTCCATTCCTGCATATATTTTTCTGACTGTCTAAACTCTAAAGCCACAAATAGTTATTAATTGAATTTCATTATCCATGCTTTTTAGTTCCCTCTAAAAGAGGATAACACAAATTTGTGACATTTCCTTTATAGTTTGTAAACAGAAAATACAAGTAGCATACTGTTAAGTAGGTTATTCTGGAAGAAGGCAATAAAATACTACTCTCTGCCAAAAGTGATAAGGGAGTTTCCTATGATAAGAGGACATTGGTGGAGTAAATATCTTCAGATGTAGGTATGAATTATTTCTGGGGCAGTCCTACATTCTCTAGCAGTATTTTAATCTATGTAAAACCTATAGATATCTTTAATAAATCTTTAACCTTCATTTCTTAAATAAGGAGCAGAATACTGCTTTGGTTTGAAATTTTAATACTTTAGAGGTTGAGAAATTTCTAAACATTGCAAACAGCTGAACTATCAGGCCACTAATCATGTAGTAATGGAAATAGCACTCAATTACCTGCTCTAAATGCTTCAACAAACACATTTTAAAAATATTTTTAAAGTCTCTTCTAGCTGCTTTTCCCAAGCTGAATATTTTAGAGGCACACTAAAGTATCATGTTTTACTTAAGAAGATGGATCAAAATGGACTTTTAGTGCAGACTGCTCTAAACAAGTAGAATTATTCTTATTCTCACATTACTTTTTCATAGCACAGTAACAAGACTTCTTGAGAGATGTGTTATATGAAATTGTTGCTCAATAAAATAGTTCTAGGTGACTGACTTACTAGATTTTGTCTGTTGTCTTGGTCATACAGCAAGTATGATTTGAACATAACCCTGTCTCATAAACAAGACCTGGAGCTGCATCTACCAGACTTTTAGCTTTAATCTTACATTTATCCCACTGCAGTATTCTTTCTGCAAAAGAATAAATGGCTATTTAAGTTATGTACAAGTAATAAAAGCTGTAAAAGTCATATATTACCATAAAAATAAACATTATGAAATCATTCCAAAACTAGTGGTTTAAAACAGTAATCATTGATCTTTGCTCATACATCTGCAAGTCAGCTGAGAATTGACTCATCTGTGCTGGGCTGGGCTTGGCTTGGCTTGGTTCAAAGCTAAAAGTTGGGTCTAGATCTGCTTCATGTGTCTTTCAAACTCTGTAGACTAGAAGCATGGCCAAGATATGTTATTTTTATGGAAATTGTAGAAGCACAGGAGGGCAAGCCCCATCATATAGCACACTTTGCTTGTGTTATATTTTGCAACATCGGTGACATTCCATGGACAAAGAAAGCCATACATCCAAACCCAAATCAATGAAGTATCAATGGAATGACTGTGCCCACAGTGGGAGGAAAAGGTGGGTGGGACACATCAACTAAACAATAATTTAAACCATTACTATAAAGAGTCTAAAATAAGCCATATATATACAGCCGCAGTATAATCTGCGGATTGGTTCAAGGACCCCTGCATCTGCCAAAATCCACATATGCTCAAGGCCCACTCTACTAAAAATACAAAAAATTAGCGGGACATGGTGGCGGGTGCCTGTAATCCCAGCTACTCAGGAGGCCGAGGTAGGAAAATTGCTTGAACCCAGGAGGTGGAGGTTGCAGCGAGCCGAGATTGTGCCATTGCACTCCAGCCTGGGCAACAAGAGCAAAACTCCATGACAAAAAAAATAAAATAAAAAGAAAATAGTACCATAACTTTGGAATTTACTGCAATCTTCACTGTCATTCAAAGATCTATGTAAAGCTGCTATCAAAATACTACAAAAATCCATGCATATATAATTACAGATATTGGTAGAGGAATATAGATGATAGCAATTAGTAAGCCATGCAGAGATTCACATGACTCAGTTTCTCATAACTGAGCAACACTTCCCACTATTTAAAAATTCATATTACTTAAAAATGTATAGAAATACAAATATACATACATAACATGTCAAGTATAATAATAATCCATTATCACTGATGGACACCAAATGCTAGAATTGCTTTTACTTTTGCTTTAAATGATAGTCAGAAACTTTTGATTTTAAAATACATAATAAAATAAATATTGCAAAATAATGTATTTTCCTGTGTATGAAATAGATCATTTTGACTATTTTGGAAAAACTAGTTTTTTGAAAACATGAAAATTATTATAATTTTCAAAGTTTTACATTTTTTCCTTATTTTTTTGGATGATAATTGAATATTTTGTGCATTTTAGAGAATAAGTTACTTTTTATTATTAATCCTTTAAGCATGTAAAAGTTGAAATAGTGATAGAAACAGATGGCACAAAAGTGCAAATCAGAGAACAAAAAGGAAACAGAAAGTCTTCAAAGGAACAGCCTGCTTAAAATGTTATGGAAGTAGAAATAATCGAAGTGAGAAGACTCTCCTTAGACACGATCCATGTAAAATTTGCAAACAGCATAGTATGTATTTTTTAGTTAATAGAAATTTACTATTTACTAGTCAAAACAACACAAATGAACAAGAAAGATATTTTCCATTAAAGCAACTATTAAATATGTCTGATGAGTCTCAGGAACTTCATGTACCTTGTTACGTTTTTCAAATTATGATCCCAGAAAATGGCTGTCACATCCTTCTGAACAGTGTGCCCGGCTAATTTTGTATTTTTAGTAGAGATAATGGATTAGTATCATACTTAAGATTCAGTGACAATGGATTAGTATCATACTGGACATGTTATGTATGTATATTTGTATATCTATATATTTTTAAGTAATATGAATTTTTAAATACTGGGAAATGTTGCTCCATGTTAGTAAAGCTGGTCTTGAACTTCCAACCTGAGGTGATCCGCCTGCCTCAGCTTTCCAAAGTGCTGGGATTACAGGAAATAAGCCACTCCACTCAGCTACGAGACTACTTTTAACAAAACACAATCTGACTATGATTTTTCACTGAATATATATGGTAAAATATTTTGTAGTTAATTTCAAATTAAAATTATTTAAATGGAGAAAAGTATAAATTGTCATCTTGTTCTAAGACAATGGCAAAGAATGTTATTACTGCATTTACATGTTTCTCAACTAATCTTCAAGTTTAATCTTGGCTAACAAATGTATCTATGACTTGAAACACTTAAATTTTTGGTTAAAGAATTACACAATATCTCTTTCCAATGAAAATAAAATATAATTCACAAATTATTTCTAATAAAATATAAAAATAATTCACAAATAATATTCAAAAAGATTGAATAAATATTATTCAATAAATAACGTTCAATCAAGTTTAAAAAATGTCAATATATTAATGCCAATCTAGAAAATAATATTAGATGTTATTATTAATTGACCATAACAATGCTTTTTATGGCACTGAGAGAATAGTATTTACAGGAAGGAATAAAATTATTTCAAAATTTGTTGCCAGCATAACTGACAATGTAAAATGGATGAAAAAAATAGCTTTAAATGATTACTACCTGGCATAGACAAATAAAAAGATTACTAGTTTAAAGAGTAATATAGTTTTACAATTATGTGTAAATAAAAAGTAAATATTATTTATTTCAACTGTTTGTACCAAGGAAAAAAGCTGTATTGAACAACTAATATTTCTTATATTCATTATAAGTATTGTTCATCTTCCCAAAGAAAATGGTAAAGTTGATTTTATTAGTTTTAGATCTGTTGTGAAAAGCATGCATTCTGGCTTAAGAACTAAAAAAACAATTTTCAATTTTCAGCATTGATTTATTTTATTGCTATGATAATAATGTTAACGTGCTAGATAATTAAATATGTATATAAGTTAGGAACTGTGCCAAAAAGCTTGGTGTACTCACAGCAAATAGAATTTGTCATTAGAAGGCATGGAAAAGTTTACCAATAACAATGACATTCCTTAGAAAAATTTAGATTGCACACAATTTTGTGTGGGTTTTTTTTTTTTTGTTTTTGTTTTCCTGGGATCTGCCTAAAGATGGAACAAACAACTTGAAAAAAAATTGAAAATATTAACCTTATAGCAACTACACATGAAACACGTAGCAGAAATGATACTGCAACAAAATATAGTGACATTGGACCAAGGAAATAAATATGTTTTTTAGGACAACAGAGGAGAAAAAAAAAACTACAAATACCGATTTCTACACAGACCGTCTTCTGGCCATTTTTCATAGTCTCACTGAGATAATTTTCATACCATACAATTCACCCATTTAAAATGATCAGTTTAATGTTTTTTAGTATATTCACAGACTTGTGCAGCCATTGAATAATCTATTTTTCTTATACTTTTTTTTTTTTTTGAGATGGAGTTTTGCTCTTGTTGCCCAGGCTGGAGTGCAATGCCATGATCTCAGCTCACCGAAACCTCTGCCTCCTGGGTTCCAGCGATTCTCCTGTCTCAGCCTCCTGAGTAGCTGGGATTACAGGCATGCACCACCATGCCTGGCTAATATTTTGTATTTTTATTAGAGACGTGGGTTTCTCTGTGTTGGTCAACCTGGTCTCAAACTCCCTACCTCAAATGACCCACCTGCCTTGGCCTCCCAAAGTGCTGGGATTACAGACATGAGCCACTGAGCCCGGCCTCTCATAATTTTTAATAACAGATTCATGGAGATATAATTCATATGCCATAAAATTCATCTTTAAACTGTGCAATTCAATTTTTAGTACACTCAGAGTTGTGCAACCATGTCCACTACCTAATTCCAGAATCATTCTTCATTCCAATAAGAAAAATTCTATGCCAATTAGCAGCCATTCCTCATTCTTCCCTTCTCCCCTGCCCATCAATTCGCCATCCTCAACCCAACTCCTACAAAACCACTAATCTACATTCTGTCTCTGGATTTATCTATTCTAAACATTCAAATGGAAATAGGGTCTTTTTTGTCTGCCTTCTTTCATTAAACATAATGTTTTCGAGTTACATCTATGTTTAGCATATTTCAGAATTTCATTTCTTTTTGTGACAAAGTAATATTTTAAGGTATGGATATACTACATTTATCTGTTCAATAGTTGCTGGACATTTGGGTATTTTCTGCTTTTTGGCTATTATTAATAATGCTATTATTAACACATACTTTCATTTCTTTTTCATATGTACCTGGGGTGGAATCGATGGTCAATTTGTAACTCTACTTTTAGCATTTTGGGGAACTGCCAAATAATTTTCCAAAGCAATGGCATCATTTTACATTTTCAGAAGCAATGTATGAGGATTCCAATTTTTCCATATCCTTCCTAACACTTGTCACTGTCTGCCTTTTTGATTATAGTCATCCTACTGTTCATGCAGTGGTATGTTATTGTAGTTTTGATTTGCATTTTCCTAATAACTAATGATGTTGAGCATCTTTTCATGTACTCACTAGCGATTATTATATCTTCTTTGAATAAATGTCTATTCAAATCCTATCCTCCTCTTGAATTAATTTTTGCCTATTTGTGGGGGATAGAGTCTCACTTTGTCACTGAGGCTGGAGTACAGTGGATTAGAGCTCAATGTAACCTCAAACTCTCGGGTTCAAGTGAATTTCCCCACTTGGCCTCCCATGTAGCTAGGACTATGTGTGTGCACTCCACCACCATGCCCAGCTAATTAATTTGTTTTTGTTTTCTTTTGGTAAAGATGGGTCTCACTATATTGTCCAGACTCCTCTCCAACTCCTGGTCTCAAGCAATCCTCTTGACTTGGACTTTGAAATTGTTGAAATTACACATATGAGCCACCATACTTGGCCTGCCGTTTTATTGACTTATATTTCTTGCCATTTTAAGATAAAAATGTAATCTTGATGGAATGGAAATTTGATAAAATTGGACAAATACTGCTCTCTCGTTTTTAAAATAATATACAACTTTTTAAAATTTGAAAGAACATGAGTCAAATTTATATGTCACTTTTAAAAGATAGTAAAATTACAGTAGAAATGACAGCAATTCATACATAAAACATTTTGAATATTTTTTATGATCTCATAATTTATCAATGGGACCTCCTCATCATATTTGAACATGATATATAAAAATACACAGCTCATTTTTGAACTTAGGCATTGATTTACAAAATCTGTCCATAATTCTGGTTACTACTGCCTTGGCAGAGCAAAATTTTTTCAAGTTAAAATTTATATAAAAACACCAATCTGAATACTATAAGCTAATTGAGTTTGGCATTACTGTCGTTAGAACACAAACTATGTGAAAAATCTTGACTGTAACATCAACATGGTTAGTTAAGGTAAAATTTATTTTCTGGCCAAATATGAATTATATATTTTTATAACTAATCTGAACACTTCTAGCCCATAAAAAAAAAACACTCAACTATAAGCCATAGTAATTACTGCAGTTATTTTTGATATTTTTCCAACTTTCGATCGAGTGAAAACAGTCTTGTATACATACTTTTCAATTTTGTTGTATTAATGTCAAGGTCAGAGTATGAGAATATAGTATATTTATTTAATACTTTGTTAACTTGATACTTTGTAATAGTTTACTTATTTATATATTAATTTGTTCAATAGTTTGTTAACTGTATAATTTTAAAATTTTTACACCTGTCTATTCATTCTCTTGTCCTAGGCAGGCCTGGTCATGTCTATTATTAAAAACTTGTGAATGGCTTATGATGGTGTATTTGTTATGATTACACAACATGAATTAGTGAAAAAATGATAAATATGAGTCTCTTCTAATCCTGGAAGGCCCAAAATACCCATAGCTATGTTGAGAAGAAGAGATATGGATTTGAGGAAATAAAATGATACAGCTAATATAAATGTATATCGAGAAAGGAAGTGTGGGAAGCTATCACTATATGTTTCCCACTGAATCAAATAGATTAAAAGCCCTGGCCGGGCACGGTGGCTCATGCCCGTAATCCCAGCACTTTGAGAGGTTGAGGTGAGTGGATCACCTGATGCTGGGAGTTCAAGACCAGCCTGGCCAACATGATGAAACCCTGTCTCTACTAAAAATACAAAAAATAAGCCGGGTGTGGTGGTGTGTGCCTATAATCCCAGCTACTTGGGAGGCTGAGGCAGGAGAATCGCGTGTAGCGGGGAGCCGGAGGTTGCAGTTAGCCGAGATCGGGCCATTATTCTCCAGCTCAGGTGACAGTCCGAGACTCCATCTCAAAAAGAAAATAAAAAAGCCCTAGAATATTATTTTACAGTTACAGGAAATATAAGCCTGAAATTGCAAAGGTCTGAGATTTTGAGAAACTTAAAACGGTCCTTCCTTCTCTTCTGTTTATAAGCATGGGCACTGTTAAAGAGCTACTCAGCCTGTGAGGATGATGAACTTTTATTTAATGGCCGCTACAGATGTCACAAATAGAAAAGAGTCAAAGACCATGGAAAAAACAAAAACAAACAAACAAACATAAAACGGACTTGAGGTGCCTCTGCTACAGAGCAAGATCAGGGTCTAATCAAGGAACATTTCCATCAATTTCTATCACAGTTTCATCTCCCAAGATAGAGGGTCCTCACCACCTTTACCTGGTAAAATTTCAGAACCGTTGTGAATCACACTGGTGTCTGCCATGTCTATGTTATTCTTCATATGGGAGTGTTTAATGAATGCAGTCATTCTGCTCCTGTTCTACTGCTGTATATTTGGGGAGCATGAAAAAATAATCTTTTAAGTTCATGCCTGACTAGAGCAAAAAATCACAATCAGATTTTATATGGAATCTGCTGCATCACTTCTGGAGAGCCTGGGCTTTGAGCTTGATGCCATAGCAAAACAGGACTTTTAGACTGACTTCTTTGGAGAGAGGCTGAGTATATTTTGTCCATGGAAAGTATGGTGAGTTGAATATTTGATGACCTGAAGGGTAGAAAATGATAGTCCTGAATACTGTCCACCAACTATTTCCAGCTTTCAGCCTCCTGGGCACATGGTAGAAATAGCCCTCTTGTCCCATATGAAGTGGAGTGGGCCATGTGATCAGATCTGGCCAGTGGGTTATCAAGAAAGGAATGTCACTTCCAGGATGAAGCTTGTCATTGCCATGTGAGACTCCACTATAACAAACAATGTTTGAGTTAGTGGCTACTTTGTCAGCCTTAGGTCAAGAGAACCTTGAGTTAGAGCTTCAGCCAAACACCAACATACAGATAGATAAGGCAAATAAATAACTGTTGATGCTATGAGCCATAAAGAGATGAAAGTTATTTATTACTGCATTATAATTTAGACTTTTCTGATTGCTATAATGACACCAAACCTCAGTTTCTTTAATAAAAATGAAACATTTCTCCAAATGAAATGAATATTAGAGACATTTATTTAATTGTTAACCTGGCCAAGAAACATTATGACTTGTGAATATTAGGTCGAATTAATTTTTGAGCTTAATATTTTGGCCCCCTGGTGAGATTGAGATTCAGAACTATGTAATACCTTATCCTGTGAAAAGCAGATGAACTCTTAAATTTGAGATATTTTACCCCGTCTGTAGTATTTACAGTTACTGTAGGTGGCACAACGATTTGGGAATAATGAAAGCTAATATAGCTAATTTCTCCCCAGGATACTTGGCAGTTTCTCTCAATCTTCTAGTTGCGTTCTCAAAACAGCTGGAACTTAATTCTAACAATACAGAGAGAAAACATTGTCCTACAGCTTTTAATTGCCAATTATGCAGATTTCAATTTATGAATCTATCTTTTATGTATGATAGAGTTTAAAAAGGTTTTTAAACACCATAAGCATTACTTCTTCACATTCCTTACCTAACTTGTAAAGGTAATAGGTTTTAATCTATAGCTGTAAATACAAATGAACATCTTTATATAACCACTGAAGAAAAGTAAATGTCTATACTGTCATATCTTTGCAAATCTAAATATTAGATTAAGTTTACAGAACTATCAACTATAGATAATTCTATTATATTTGTAGAATTATAAAGCAGTTAATTATATGAAAAATACATCATTATAAATTAACAAACATACTAATTAGGCAAAAAGTATAAATATCAAAATATCAACTATCATTCACATATCAGAAATATATATATGTGTATAGATAAATATACATATATATATGTGTGTATATATCCACATACTTCTGATATACTTATCAGATAAAAGCATATACATAAAATCCTCAAATTGACATTTTCTTAAATAAAAGCAATGGTATACATTCCTGAGTACATAATGGTGTTTTAAAGATTATTTTTACAATAGACTCTTGACTTCTATTTAGATTTGATTGCTGAGCTTAGTAAATCAAATTATTTCACAGTCTCTATTTTCCCATAAGAGGGGAAAACAAGCAATATTTATTCACTTAACTGGTTCTGGAGTAAAGGGTTCGTATTTGGTTCCTGCTGTATTTCCACAGTTAAATAATGCGTTATACTAAAAGAAAACACTTTTAACTAGTCCTGGGGTAAAAGATTCTTGTTTTGGTGACTGCTATATTTCCAAAGTTAAATCATGTATTATACTAAAAGGAAATAAGTTTTGAGTAGAGTTTTATTGAACTTTTTTGTTATGAATGGCATATTGGTTTGTATATTTTCTCCCATGATTTATTTCTCTCTTGCTCCATGAACTCCAAAAATTGAAGAGAAAGTGGAATGTTTTTCTCTACATATTGATTAGGAAAATTGACTGATACTGCTTCTAAGGTGGTCAGGAAATTCAGGGCTGGGGAAATACCCTGTTTACTTAAAGAACCCTACTTAAACCAACTGCAGTCAGTGCCCTTAACTACTATATTATAGCCCATTCTAGATGTTAACATTGTTTGTTTTTACCTTTTTTATTTTGGAATCATTATTGAGCCATAGGAATTTTCAAAGATTGTACAAAGAGATCCTGGGTGTGTTTCACCCAGTTTTCCCCAGTGGTTACTTAGTGTCCGTCCCCACAGTCCCTCTGTCTTCTACAAGGAACACACTCTCTTGGATAGTGGTCCTCACGCTTGACTTCACATTAGATTATATAGGGAGCTTTAAAATTTTTGATGCCCGGAGCATACCCTGGATGAATGTACCTTCAGGTATATGATGGTTAATTTTATGTATCAACTTGACTGGGCCATGAGGTGCCTAGATATTTGGCCAAACATTATTCTGGGTGTGTCTGTGATGGTGTTTTTGGATTAACTTAAAATTTGAGTTGACAGACTAAGTAAAATAGATTGTCATCCCTGAGAGGGTAGGCCTCATCAATCAGCTGATATTCTATTATTGAATAGAAAAAAAAAAAAAGGCTGCTCTTCGCTGAATAAGTGGAAATTCCTTCTGCCTCACTTTAGGCTGGGACATGTTTCCTCCTGCCTTCAGGCTCACCCTGAAACATCAGCTCCTCCTGGATCTCTCATCTGCCAGCTTCTGGACTGAAACTATACTATCAGTTCTCCAGAGTCTCCAGATTGCTGACTGCAGATCTTGGTGCTTGTCAGCCCTAATAAAAACACTCTCTGCACATATATATATAGTATACAGATACATGCTCTCTCTCTCTATATATATATATATATAATGTAAATATTAATTATAACATGCTATAAATATTTATATTTTTATAATTGTGTAATTATAACATGACAAATATATTATACTCTGTATAGTAATTTAATAATTATTATTGATGTAATATTAATCAATATATTATAAATTACATTTTTTTCCCATTGGTTCTGTTGTTCTAGAGAACCCTGGTAGAGGATGGAATATAGATATCATTATTTTTGGAACTTTCACAGTGTTTCAGTGTGCAAGAAGGTTGAAACCCCTACGCTAATACATTTAAGGAAATTTACAATTGCTGCCTCAAATTGTGTGTGTGTATGCGAGATTGTGTGTGTGTATATGTTTCTACCCTGTTCCATCAGAGGCAAACACTTATTTTTCTACTTATTTAATCCTGCAGTTTATGAGTTGCAGTTACCCAGGAGTGAATGCTATTATCCTTTCAATGGCTTTGACAGGGATAGAGGTAAAAATAGTTCTCATCTACTTTCATGGCCTGGTCCCTTACATTTCCCCAATACTATCACTATTCATAGTTATACAGACATTTTAGACTCTACCAGAAATTTGGAGAAAACAAAAGGCTTGATTTTGGTAACTAATTTAAAAATGCATGCTAAATAACTTTTTCTATAGTACAAAGAGGGATTGTCCATGCAGTCAAACTGTTTACAGGATTCTTCCATGAGTTAGCATCAAAGGCTAAGTTTCTATAATGAAGATATATTAAAACACAGGCACTTGAGTATAACACATTATCTTATTTTGCTCACAAAAAGTTTCAAGGTGGGCATTCCAGGTCATGTGGATGGTTTCATTGCACCCAGACATTGTAGGACCCAGGGTTCTTCTCTTACATTATTTCATCATCCACTAGAGCATTTTCATTATCTGCCAAAACAAAGCTGCATGGGCTCCACCTGGCAGGAAGAGGAAAAGAGGAGCAGGAAGCAGGCATGGCCATCACCCTAAGGCACAGGCCTGCAAATGGCATAGTCACTGGCAGGAACTGAGTCACACAGCTGTACCTAACTGAGGGATTCTGGGCTATGTAGACTGTTCACCCAATAGGAGGCAGAAAAGAATTTTGGTGGAAAGTAATAGTATCTTGACACAACCACCTATTGAAAATTCCTGGTTTCTTAGCCACCACCGTTGTACTAGGAGGGAAGAGGGGTGTTTAACTTTTACTAAAGTACTAGTTTTCTGCTTTTAAACTCCTTTAATCTTTATTTTTTGATTATAAAGATCCTGTCTTATTTCCACAAATAATTCAGAAATGTGTGTCAAAATGCATAAAGTGAAATTGGTTAGAAAAAGATGAGTAGAGAAATAGCCAAAATTCTCCTAATGCTATCCCTCCCCTAGCCCCTAGCCCCCGACAGGTTGGGGACTAGGGGAGGGATAGCATTAGGAGAACTTTGGCTATTTCCCCTCCTGTGTCCATTTGTTCTCCTCCCTGTGTCCATGTGTGATGTTCCCCTCCCTGTGTCCATGTGTTCTCATTGTTCTACACCAACTTGTGAGTGAGAACATACGGTGCTTGGTTTTCTGTTCTTGTGTCAGTTTGCTGAGAATGATGGTTTCCAGCTTCATCCATGTCCCTGCAAAGGACATGAACTCATCATTTTTATGGCTGCACAGTATTCCATGTTGTATATATGCCACATTTTCTTTTCTCTTTCTTTTTTTTTTTTTTTTAAAGATGGGGTTTCAGCGTGATGGTCAGGCTGGTCTTGAACTCCTGACCTCGAGTGATCCACCCACCTCGGCCTCCCAAAGTGCTAGGATTACAGGCTTGAGCCACCACACCCAGCCCACATTTTCTTTATCCAATCTATCACTGATGGGAATTTAGGAGAAATACCTAATGTAGAAGATGGAGTGATGGATGCAGCCAACCACCACAGCACGTGTATACCTATGTGACAAACTTGCATGGTCTGCACATATACCCCAGAACTTAAAGTACAATTAAAAAAAAGGAAATAGCCAAAGTTTGTGAAATTCTGTGGAATAATAGTAAAGCGCTAAGCGAAATACATTAGGAAAATAAAGTTAAGACTGTCACATGGTTAGCATGCAGAAATGTGAATTTTTACACAATACCTAACAATATGTCCAAAATTTAGCTTTGTGCTTCCTAGCACTAAAAGAAAATAGAGAAACATTAGCATTTATAAGATTCACCACAGCCATAATATAAAATTTACCATAGATAACATTTAGTGAGAGTTTTTTAGGTGCTGTGTACCACTCTAAGCAACTTACTTATATTAATTTATTTAAACACCACAACAATCTCATAAAATAGTGATGTTATGGTCCCATTATTAGAGATAGGAAAATTGAGGCCTATTTAAGTCACTATCATAAAACTATTATGTTGTGTAACTTGGATTCAAACTTAGGAAAATCAACTGCAAAGTCAGTGCCCTTAACTATTATACTATAGCCTATTCTAGACATGAATATTTTTTGTTTTTATCTTTTTTATTTTGAAATCATTATTGACCCACAGAAGTGTTCAAAGGTACTGCAAAGAAATCCTGGGTGTGCTTCGCCCACTTTTCCCCAGTGGTTACTTCAATAATTATTGTACAGTATCAAAATACATATGGTATAATATCGAAAGATACCCAACAAATTCAGTACAATGTGTGTCTATAGTTTTATGCTAAACAAGACACAGAACTATTCCATTACCACAAAGATCGCCTTGTGCTATCCCTACGTGGTCACATCTGCTCCTTTCCCCCTAATCATCGCAACACTTGATAAGCATCCATTTGTTCTCCACCTCTGTAGTTTTGTCATTTTGAGAAAGTTATTTAAACAGAACCATAGAATGTGTGGCTTTTTGAGACTGTTTTTTTTGCTCAGCATAATGTGTTTTTACATTCATCCATGTTGCTGTGTTTATCAATATGTTGTTCCTTTTCATTGCTGAGTAGTATGCCATGAGATAGATGTACCACAATTTGTTTAACTTTTCTCCTATTGTAAGCCATTTCATCTGCTTGCAGTTTGGGCTATTACAAATAAAACTGCTATAAGGCCGGGAGCAGTGGCTCACATCTGTAATCCCAGAACTTTGGGAGGCTGAGGCAGGTGGATCATGAGGTCAGGAGTTCAAGAGCAGCTTGACCAACATGGTGAAACCCCGTTTCTAGTAAAAATACAAAAATTAGCCAGGTGTGGTGGCATGCTCCTTTAATCCCAGCTATTCAGGAGGCTGAGGCAGGAGAATTACTTAAACCCAGGAGGCGGAGGTTGCAGTGAGCCAAGATTACGCCACTGCACTCCAGCCTGGGTGACAGAAAGACTCCATCTCAAAAATAAATAAATAAATAAAATAAAGTAAAAATAAAACAAAGCTGCTATAAAAACATGTGTACAGACTTTGGTGTGGGCATAAATTCTCATTTTTCTGGGACAAATAGACAAGAATGTGATTACTAGAATGTATAGTCAGTGTATATTTAGTGTTATTATTTTATGAACATCCAACTATTTTTCATAGTGGCTATACCATTTTAAATTTCCATGAGCAATGTGTACATCCAATTTTTACACACCCTTGTCAAACTTTTTATTGTCACTACTTTTTATTTTAGATGTTCTACTAAGTATGTAGTAATATCTTGTAATGGACTAGCATTGCTTTCGTGTATTCAAGCCTGTTTGGAAATCAAACTATTATAGAAATTAGGATGGAAATCATTCAAACTATTATGGAAATTAGGAGACTTGAATAGCCTTCTTGACGTTGCCTATAACTATTTCTGTTACTTAACTACAGGTCCTTAACTTGTGTGAATCTCAGCTTTTTCTACTGAAATGTGGGAATAATAATTACTGTCTTATATCCTTATTACTATGAAGATGAAATTATAAAATATATATGAGAGTGTCATTAAACATTGCTCTTTTGCAACATAAAACCAATGCTTTTAATTCAGATAAATTTTCTTTTCATTTTTGTTTTTTGACAGAGTTTTGCTTTCTGATGCAGTCTGGAGTACAGTGGTACAGTGACTGCTCATTGCACCCTTGACCTCCTGGGCCCAAGCAATCCTCCCACTTCAGCCTCCAGAGTAGCTGGAACTACAGGTATGCACCAACATGCCCGATTAATTTTTGTGTATATATATATATATATCTTTTTTTTTTTTTTTGGTAGAGATGAGATCTTACCATGTTGTCCAGGATTTCTTTTTAAAGATCTAGGAATTTAGGAATTTTCCCTCTTCTTTTTCTTTTTAGTAGTTCCCACTATCTTTCTTCAACTAAGCATTTGCCTATTTTTTGCTTTGCCTGAAGTGAGAAGTCCCAAACCATTAAAGACATTTTACTCTTTGTTATTATCAACATTCAAATAAAGAAAGCATCTAAAACATTTTGCTTGTTTGTTCCACATAGTGGCAATAAAATCATAGACTGTCATAGCTTGAAGGACATTAGCAATTATATAGAGTACCTTCATTATCTCATAGATCAAGAGCCAAAGTCTCAGCTAGTATAAATGTCCTGCCCAAGTCTCCTAGCTAATTGAGAATGGTTATAGGAATAAGCTCTAGGTGTGAGAAGTCCTAGCTAAAGACACATTCTCACTGAAAGCTGTTGGTCCATCTATAAAATTCTTCCTCCCCTGCATGAATGAACCACAGCTTTCTCTCTTTCTTGTTTATTTCTTTGTGCACATGTCTCCTTTATGTCTCACTGCATGCTTCTGGTTCCCATACTCTCACTCATAATGGCCAATATCCTTTTTCCCTTCTGGAAATCTTTCCAATGCCCCGTAAAGTTCTTCTCTCATATATACACATTCATATACTCTTCACATTTTTCCCTATCAGTCTTATCCCCTTCCTCCAGTTACTGTCACCTTCATACCTCAATCTTCCCACTTTTTTATTGTATTTTATTTTATTTTGAGACAGAGTTTCGCTCTTGTTACCCAGGCTGGAGTGCAATGGCACGATCTCGGCTCACCGCAACCTCCGCCTCCTGGGTTCAGGCAATTCTCCTGCCTCAGCCTCCTGGGTAGCTGGGATTACAGGCATGCGCCACCATGCCCAGCTAATTTTTTGTATTAGTAGAGACGGGGTTTCACCATGTTGACCAGGATGGTCTCGATCTCTTGACCTCGTGATCCACCCGCCTCGGCTTCCCGAAGTGCTGGGATTACAGGCGTGAGCCACCGCACCCGGCCCCCACTTCTTTGTAAATAGTTTCCCTCTCTGGATCTTCCTTACTCCTCCCTCACAGCTCATAACCCAAAGCTCATATTTATGAATCCTTAAGGACTTTGCCTTCCCCATCCCTCAGTATCTGTATAGCAATCTTTAGCCCTCTGCAGGGTTTAGGAATAACGCCTTTTAGTTTGTCTTGTTTTGATTTCAACTATGTTATGCCCCCAAAGTATACAAATTTAGGTGCTTGGTTGTTTAATTTTTTAATTTTAAAATTAAAAATTTAATTTTATTTTATATTTTAATTTATTTTATCTTTTATTTAAGTTTATAATTTTATAAATTCACAGGAAGTTGCAAAGAAATGTACAGGGAGGTCCCATGCACTCATCCCTTAGCTTTCTCTGATGTTAACATCCTGCACAACAAGCGTACAATATCCAAACCAGAATACTGATACTGCTACAATCCACAGAGTTAATTCAGATTTTACTAGTTATACATGAATTTATTTGTGTGTGGTGTCTGTGTGTGTGCATGTGCCTGTAGCTCTGTGTAGTTTTATCATGTGTGTAGTTTCATGTAACCACCACAATCAAGATATTTATCCATATCATCCCCACAAGGCTCACTCATGTTACCCACTTTCGGTCACACCTATACTTCCTCATGCCTGTCCCTAGCCTCTTTCAAACACTAACCTATTTCTATCTCTATAATATTGCATATGCATTTTGAAGTGTCATGTTTTCTTCATGGATTGACCTTTTTTTCATTATGTAATATTCCTGTCACTAGTAATTTTCTTTACTCTGGAATCTATTTTATCTAATATTTATAGCCATTCCTTCTTGTTGCCCAGGCTAGAGTGCAGTGGTGCTATCTCAGCTCACTACAACCTCCACCTCCTGTGTTCAAATGATTCTTCTGCCTCAGCCTCTTGAGTAGCTGGGACTACAGCCTGCACCACCACGTCTGGCTGATTTTTTTTTTTCAGTGGAGATGGGGTTTCACCATGTTGGCCAGGCTGGTCTCAAACTCCTGATCTCAGGTAATCCACCACTATGGCCTCCAACCTGTCTTCTTTTAATTAATGTTTTTATGGTTATTTTTTTTCATCCTTTTACTTTCTACATACCTATATTTTCAGTGAGTTTCTTACAGCCAGCATAGAGTTGGATTATGGCATTTAATCTCTAATTAATCTAGTTTTTTTAATTGTTGCACTTAGATCACTTACATTTAATGTACAAATGCATATGTTAAAACTTAAGTTAGCCATTTAATCTTTTGTTATCTACTTTTCTCTGTGGTTTCCTTTCTCTGTTTAAATTTGTCTGGTTTTCTTGGTTTTCTGTGAGTTACTTGAACATCTTTTGGAATTCCATTTTGATTTCTCTCTAGTGTCTTTGAGTGTATCTCTTTGTACAAGTTCTTTCAGTGGTTTTTCTAAGCATACATTGCATATATGTAACAACACAGTCTAATAATGTTGATATTTTGCCAGATTGAGTGAAACATGGATATTTGACCTCTCTTTCCACCCCTCGACTCTCATCTGTTTAAAATTGTTTTCAGTATTTTTTATATACATTAAGAATCACAAAGATACTGTTATTATTTTACTTCAACCATAATCAAATATAATTTAGAAAGCACAAGAGAAGGAAAATATTCTGTCTTTACTCACATATTTACACTATCTATTCTTTTCCCTCCTGATGTTCCAAGATTCCTTCTTTTATCATTTCCTTTTGTCTTAGAGAACTTCCTTTAGCCATTTTTTAGGGTAGTTCTTCTGGTAAGACGAATTATCTTAGTTTTTTTTTTTTTTTTTAAATCAGGAAATGACTTGATATCCTCTTCCAACATCCAGTTGGCACCAGTTGAACATCACTTGATTGTCTTTGCTCATTCAGGTTGTGGATTTTTTGGATTCTTAGTACAATGAGTGATTTTCTATTTTATCTTGGACATTTTGGTTACTATGTTAGGAGACTCTTGCTCCTATTTAAACCTTCTATTTTTGATTGTACTCACCATTTTTAGGTTTAGCATGTAGGCTGTGACCTATTTCTGTGGGCTTTAGTTCCAATGACAGTTTAGTTTTGGAATTAAGTGACCAATGGCAGTTTAGTTTGGAATTGCTACCCTGGTTCTGCTGCAGCTCCTGCTCAATTCCTATTGGTGCTGCCTGTATGGTCTAAAGAAATATCCTGATTTATCTTCTGTGAGAGGGGAGGGGAGGGGCAGTAGACTGTAAGAGCTGGGCCTAGGTCTCTTTATGACACTGGATGGAAGGCAGGGAGACACTGGGCTGGGACTATGGGAACTTTAAAGGTAGATCTCAAACAGCTGGTCTCTTACATATGGAGAAGGTGTTGAGTGCCTCACTAGGTCTCTCTTGGGCTTGTCCCCTCCTAGCACTATTGAGAAAGAAAGAAAACCCAGGGAACTCACTTTATTCATATTGAGAAAGAAAGAAAACCCAGGGAACTCACTTTATTCTTAAGAGCTCCCTACTCAGTCTTCTTTCTTCTCAGCTCTTTGAGTCCTATTATCAATGTCTTCTGAAGTATTTCCAGGGCATTTAGTCATACATAGAAGGATGAAGCATGGAAACATGAGCTATGCCATCTTGCTCCAGAACTGAACTTTCCAAGTACATTTACTTATTTCCTTGTTTAATTTTTGAAATTACTTTGAGGTAGGATAATACATAATCTTTTATTTTCCACATATGACAGACAGTTTAGGAAAGAAAAATTAAAATCAATAAGATTCTTGCAATGTCACCAAGGAATGGGAATATATATAAGTGAATCCACATACACAGCCATATAAATGTGTGACCATGTATAGGCAAAAAAAAAAAAAAAAAAGATAGCTATGACTGTGATCTTGAATAGACTTACAGTTATATAAGTAAGCTACTTTAATCACAAAATAAAGCAATTTGGAATGAATGAAAAAGCTTTTAAAAGTTACTTTAATTTATACACTTTTTTCAAATGTCATTATAAATTACATTTTATTTTTCATAATTTTTCATGGCATTGCTTGGGAAATCATATTTAGAAACATTTCTTAGTTGTGTTATTTTATAAATACAATAAAGGACACACAACTTTATGAATTGATTCTTCTTACAAAACAAGATATCCCTTGTTAACAAAACGCAAAGTAATGTATTTACTGGAAAGTTAAACTTCCTTGCTTATATTTGGAGATTCTTCTTCACATAATGGTTTTTTTTTTTAATTTACATAGACTTGTTTTTCACTCATGTCTCAGACGTTTTAGAATTTCCATGTTTCGGTGGGAAAATATTCCTTTGGTTTTATGTAACTAAGGAGAGTGTATATCAAATCTTGAAAGAGAAATGAAATAATCCTATTAATATGGAAAGAAAGGGATAAAGAGTTGGCTGAAGTCAGATTATATTCACTGCAGTGATTCTTGACTAAATGTATACAGTTTTGCATTCACAATCTTCAATTTAAAATAATCATAATGCAAATAGAAATGTTGATACATGATTTTACAGTTTGTTTAGTTCATTCACATACACAGTTTTCATTTTGTTATCAAACATTTCCCTTGATTCATGAATTAGTGAGCATTCCAGTGCTCTGGTCCACGGCTTCCCGGTTTAGATTCTAGCTCTACCCTATCCTAGCTGCATGCCTTTAGCAGGTTACTTAACTTCAATCCTTCTGTCCCTCAACTTTCTCATCTCAAAGGCAATACAGTTTTCAAGGAAGATTAAATGAGAAAATAAAGGAAAACACTCGGTATAATGCCTTCACACAATAAATACTTAATAAATATTACTTATTGTTATCTCCATTTTATACATGAGGACCATCTGGTTCAACCGATAAGCATAGCTCACATGCAAGAAATGGATATGCAGCATATCTTGTACTAATTTATTTTGTATTAAAATGAAATGGATTTAAATTTTCTTTAAATGCTTTTGCAGAATTGCATTTCAGAGCTGAAGACATAGTCAGTGCTGGTAGATAATACTGAGGAAGACATTTACTGCTTGTCACAGAGCAGCCACTTTGGAGCTCAGAACTCTTACCTTTACAGCATCCCTTTGAATATTAACATAACCCCTTAGCAAACTATGACCTCGTACATTGATAATCACATCTTTGGATAAAGGCAGGGATCTACAAACTACAGGCAGCAGGCCAAATTGGACTCATTGCATATTTTTGAATAGCTAGTAAGCTAAAAATGGCTTATAACATACGAAACTTTGCAATCCATTTGAAACACTTGCTTAGAAACCTATTAAATAAAACATTATCCTTCTCCTCCAAATTCCATAATTCTTATTAGTAGACATGTCTGACCAAAACGTTATAATCAACTGTTATGTTTTTAATTACATCAGTAAGACATTTGTGGAAATGTGTTTTCTCTCTTTAATAGATTATGCACATACATAATGGTCTTGATTTTTTGCTTATTGGCCTGTGAAACCTAAAGTACTTACTTACTAGCTAGTTCTTGACAGAATAAGTTTTCTACCTCTTGTACTAAGATACTAATGAGACTCTTTGTATGAGGAAATGGCTTTTTGGCCATCAGGGAGGCATTTACTTTGAACTGTATTTTTCCAATAGTGGTTATGAACTGCCTCTGTTAATCAGAGTTGATTTTTATCTACAATATATAATATTTAGCTTTGGGATCTGAAAATATTTATTTTGAGTTTCCATTAGACTAGAATACATTTCTTTGTAATTTTAGCCTGATATTGTGACCCTGCATGAGGAAGGTCAGCCTTTTTCAGTCTAGCAGAAGAAGCCTGCAGGAGGTGTGAGAGGTTCCTTTCCTTTCCTTCCAAGTAACCCAGAAAGATTTTTCTCTTTTTCTGTGAAAATCCAGAAGGCACATTATTAGACTTAGTAGAGTCAAAAGATTAAGACATTCAAAATCATTTACAACTGTATTTCCTTCTCCTCAATGGTTAAAGAAAATCGACAATTTAAAAATTGATTTGAGACATAAAATTATTTTAAAAATTACTGTGTATTTTTCTCTGGGCATTTTGATATTAATATATTTTTAACCTGCATCGAGTATTAACTATATTTTGCTTCACTTTTCCCACTATCATATTCCTATTATCAGCATATTCTCTTTTGTTCTAGCTCAAGTATCTTACATATTTAATGTTCGAATGTCACTTTAAACCACTGCAATCTTTCCTCCCCCAATACATCTTTGTCTTCATTATATATAGAACAAGTCATTGCACGGTATACTCAAATCATAGAATTTGAAAGGTACAGTATTACAATGTTTGTAAAATGGAGTTTGGGTTTGAACTGGAATTCTATGCCTACTTTGCTCCTTGCTAGCTGCATGAACACAGCCAATTGAATGAATTCCTGTAAATATCAATTTTCTTCACTATAAATCAAGGATAAAAACAGTCTCCAAGTCAGAGGATTGCTGTGAAAATTAAAGAAGCTAAGATACATAAGGTGACCAGCCCAGAGTTTGGAACAGATACTGCTTAATAAATATAGTTATATGATTACTAATAACAGAAGGATGGATTTATGCTTCAATTAATCTAATCCCAACAATATATAAACAAGGAAACAAAGGTGAGATCTAAGCGGCATATCCACATCTAACCAAGCATTCCCGCTTATCAGCAGATCAAGGTTTAGAACTTCTTTTAATTTCACTGAAAAATCAACAGGCAGTTATTATGGCAGTGGGAAACTAACTTTACCTCTTCAAAGACTAGTTTATATTGCGTGACACATATAGCTCGAAACTAATTATATCTATCACCACTCTTTTGTTCATGGGATACTGTAGGTGTGGGCAGGGCTTGATTACTGTAAGTTGACTTCTTCTTCTTATAAAGTATCACCCTCAACCCAGCTCTTCCCAGGACTCAATACAAGAAGATATTGGATCATAGTAATAAGTAAAGGAAATACGTAATCTATTCTCACAATACAAATATGACATTTTAGAAATTTTCAGATATTAATAGTAATAATGAAATAATAACACTATCATTTATTTAATAAGCACCTAACTCTATGTCAGTCCCTGTGCTGTTAGGTTGAAAAATTCATCATAATTTTCACAATAATCATGATAAATAGGAATCAATGCATCCATATAAAGGTAGTATTAAACTGCAAAAAAAAAAACCATATAAATATTACAGATTTTTTTAATGGATTGAGACATATTCGGGCAGGTTGCTGATGTAATAATTAGGAAGCCCTTTCCACTTTTGAAGGCCATTTCCTTGGAAAATAAAACTAAAGTCTTACTGCCTCTGCGGAGCTGTACATCAAAATATTTTGGTGCCCCCTAGAGGTAATCGGTAATGTGCAATTGTCAACCCCCAGGAAAGAGAAGCTGAAGACAATTCAGCAGATGTTATCTATTATTCTTTGCTGCTTCATTCTCCATACTAACATGTCTCAGATACAAACACAGAGCAGCTCTTGAGCAATGGATCTCAAATTTTAGTGAACATCAAAATCTCTTGGATGGCTTGTTAGAACACAGCCTGCTGCCTTCTTTTCCCAGATTTTCTGATTTTGTGGGTCTGAGTTAGGGCCTGAGAAGTTGCATCTCCAACTACCATCCTGGTGATTATGATGCTGCTGGTCCAGGGACCACATGCTGAGAACCACTAACCTAGAGAATCATTTCAAAGTCAAAGTTATGTCCAGAAACAGGTCAGGTTTCAGTATCCTTGGAGTGCTGGTGCTGAGGACCCTAGTTCGTTACTGCTCCCTGTAGATGACCTTAAGCAGTGTGTGCAGAGAGACATGACCATCTCCTGTATGAGGGTGATCATTCCTGAAGATCTATAGATTCCTTGATCCTCAAGAGTTCCAGTGGATTGACAGATACAATTAGGTGAAGAAGAACCAATTGAGAATTGAGGTCAGAGAACTTAGGTTCAGATTCCAGCTCTGACATTTAATAAGCTGTGACTAGGGTGAAGACCAACATCCTGTACTGTAAGGGGTTAAATAGGAACCATCACTGTGGATGTATCTCTATCAAATAGCTTGGGACTTAGTAGGCTTGAAACAAATCTTGGTTAAATCTTAATTTCCATTATATCAGGGTTCCATATCTACATTTCCAATACAAAGATATTATGGGAAATATCAGATATTAAAATGAACACATACTGCAAAAATGGAAAATAGTAACATGAAGGCAGTTAAATCCAAGGAATTAAGCTGTAAGTTTATCAATTTGATCAATGCAATTACTATTACCTACCTTTGTTTAAAAAGAGAAAGAAGGACAATTTTTACTCTTCTTTATCTCTTTTTCATAAATTCTTTTTTCTTCCCTTTTTCCACATAACCCAACTTCACAACCTTTTTATTTAAAAAATGCAAAGTTTATTAGACATTTAATAACCTACACATTATTCTTTTTATTTCTTTGCTATATAGGTTATTGTTTACATTGTTTCCAAATTATTGTAGGAACTGATTTTTTTTTTTTTTTTTTTTGCAAGATAATAGGAGACGTGGATATTGACTATAGTGTACTCCACTTCTGCTTAATCCAGGTCAGGATTTATGGAGACCTCATGTGGTGACAAGAGGCACCACAGAAGGCTTTCTTCAGGCTGGTGTAACAGTGAAGGAGAAATTCAGAAACTCATTTGGAAGCAAAATAATCCATAAAGAATTAAGACCTAGAAGTTAGTTAATGTTGCTGAAGCTTGCAAGGCCTTCAACATATATCCTGAAGTAATACTAATGGAAAATGCAGTAATAAGTTTAAGAACAGGAGATCTGGTTGTTTATGTATAAATATGTATAAAATTATCCTTATCAACTAAGAAGTTAATGACACAAAAACTTTATAAGATATGCTTCTCAGGAATTAATTACAGTCTTTTTTTCTGAATGAAATCCACTGAACATAGCTTTTTATTTAAATTGGCATCAAATTTAAAAAGATGTTTCTGTAGGCATGTTTCTATGCATATGATCGTGTTTCCCCTTGGTTTTACACAGAACAGAAAGTGATCTGAGATAGAATCAAACTTGAACTTAGGTCTATGAATTTCACTTATGCAACAATATCAACAATATTATTTATAACTATCTGGAATACAGGATATGTTCTTTCAATTAAAATAAGGTACAGCAGTTCTATGTGGTGTACAAATACCTCTTGCTGACAAGGTATTAGAGTTGTGAAATTAAATAAAATAGTGTAGCAGTAACCATATTTTAACCACATAATTTATTGGTACGAAAAATCACTTGGAGGGTGGGGGAGCTCCTTCCTCAATGACAGGTACTTGTTCTTTATCTCATTTTCCTTACAAGAAAATGTGACAAGGGCTTCTTTTTTCTCCTCCTTAAGGAAGTTACATAACAGACCTTTAAGCTAAAATCTAGAAGGACAAATGAGTTAATAAATGTCAAATGTTTTGAAGGCTTTAAAAGAATAGAGCAATATAAATCTGTGGCATTAAAATGAGTAATCCTAAGAGTTCCAATTCAGTTATCAGATGGTACCCTGCCTTTGGGCATGTCCTCGAAAAGGTTTAAGTTTTCCAAGACAGGCGAAATGAGATAAGTAGAAGTAGCCATTATGAAAGGACATCTTAGAAAATGTTAACTAGGAAAAAAGTTAATGAGGATATTGCAGAGATTTTAGGTTGAATATATTCTTGAGTTAAAGAAATTGGTTACTTATGAGGGAACCTACTATGTGCCAGGCATGGATGCTGGAAATACAAAGAGTTGGACAAGTCTTGCTTTCAAGGAAGCTGCTAATAATTATACAAATAACTACTACAATATGAGGCTGGCATTAGGCCAGGACTTGCATAAATTCCGGGGAAAGCTTCTTAAAGTAGAAATGAGAGGAAGAACAACAAGATGATGAGTATTAAATCCAAGAGGAGGGTTGGAGTCATTCAGATGTCCTTTCAAACTTATAGTGACACTAGTTTTTGCTGAGGGGAAAAGGGGGTGAGAGAGGAAGCTGTTGCCAGACGTACATCACACTAAAGAGACAAGAAGAAACAAGGAAATTATCTTTCAAAACATAGTGGGGGGAAAAAATATCCAGAACTGCCCTGAAATAAAGAAAACCTTCTGGTATAATGTGTGTTGCTAGGGATTTATTTTTTCCCCTCCTTTCTCTCCTAAGAGAGTAAAAATCACACAGATACATTAAGCCCTTAAGAGTTTTGTGAGCGTGGGCATATTGTATATTCAAGACATCCACTGACCATGGTGTGGTTAAGTGCGTGCCTACAAAGGAAGGGTTAAACGGAGGGGGTGGTTTGGAGATAGAAAAGCAAGCAAGGAGGTTTGAAAATGCTGTTTTCCAACTTGCAAAAACTGAACTTTTCAGCTCCCCAAAATACACGTGTGTGTCTGTAAGCGCAGGCAGATCTATTTCGGTCGGATTTTTCTTAAATTTAAAACATAATTTCTCTGTTTCTGTCTCTCTGTCTCTTGCTGCGCTGCAAACAGTGAGCAGCCCCCTTAAGGACTGCGTGGCAAAAGCTGCAGGAGAGGCACTGGCAGGGCTGTTTATTTATGAGCCGCGTTCAAAGCCGCCCTCTCCCCATTCTCCCACTGCAAACGACTATCTCCGAGCCCGGGTCACCTCTGGGGCCAAGGAGTTGGGGGTTGGGGCTCGGGAGCCTCCATTTTCGGGCAAAGTTTGCCCGGGCGTGGGAGCTAGGGGGCGAGCCGGAGCGCACGGGAACGCGCGCCGCCCGCCGCCGCCTCCGCCAGGCGCTGGCAGCCCCAGCCTCACCTCTCCCCTCTTCCCGGCGAGGTGCGGGCTCCCAGAGCGCAGTCAGGGGGCGGGGCCGGGCCTCGAGGGGCGGGGTCAGGGGGCGGGGGCTCGGGCGGCTATATAAGGCCCGCGCCGGCTCAACTTCGGACTTGGTGTTATTTATTTGGTAAGCTCCTGGACGGCGGAGCTTGGCGGCGGCGGTGGTGGCTGTCGCAGACTGTGGTTAAAAAAAAGAAGGCGGCGGCGGAGGCGGCGGCGGAGGCGGCGGCGAGGGATGGGAGCGCTGAGGCGCCCGGGCGCAGGCCGGAGCTGCCGCGCTTTCTGGGCACGGCGGGAGTGCTGAGCAGAAAAGGGAGCGCCCGGGGCTCGCAGCCGGCTCTGGAGGCGCGGGCCGGGTTTTTGTTTGGCTGCGCGGAGCACCAGTCAGCCCCAGCGAACAACTCCAGTTGCAACCACCACCCACCTTCCTTCCAGCCGAGCGAGACTTGGGCTGCTGCGTCCGTCCTATTGTTTAGACACTTGCCAGGGGCTCCGGAGTCGGCGGAGCCACCGAGTCCCCGCTCTGAGTCGTCGCCTTCCCTCTCCCCCACCTCGCTCCCAGGAGCCGGAGGCCAGGACTGCAGCGGGAGAGGGGAAGGGGCTGGAAGGAGAAGGACTGCCCAGAACTGCGGCCGCCGCGTCAGGTGCAGCGCCAGGAGCCGGGCGGCGTCGTGACGCCGGCGGGGGGACCGCCACTGTGGCCCTGCGGGGCGGGATTCAAAGCCTGGGAAAAGTTACTGCACTTTGTGAAGGAAGAACCACTAGTGGGAGACGGCCCAGGGCCGGCCTTGGCTCTGCACCCTCAGGGACCCGGCTCCGGTTTCTTCCACCTTTGCCATCAGGTGTCTGCCGCGGAGCTGCGGCGTATCCGGGAGACGAGCGGGGCTCACACGCGCGCACACACGACTGCCATTCAGCTGCCGCCTGGCTCTGCCCGGAGTAGCGGATCCCACCCGCCCACCTGCCACCGAGCCATTCTCCAGTACGCCCCAGCAGGACGCGGACATCTCCAACCTTGGCCTTTGCCTCTCCACTCCTTCCGGTCTGCCTGCCTTTAAGTCCGCCCCCAGTCATTTCCCACTCAGTCTTCGCAGCAGCGTTCGTCCTACACTTGGCCTCTTGGATTTCCTCGCTGGGGTGCTGACTACTGGACATTTCTGCCCGGCTGCGGTGGTCTGACTGCCTTTTTGTCTTTTCTGCGTGACCTCGGGGCAGGTCCTGGTGCAGAGCGTCGCCAAGGACGCCGAGCGGGGGGCGGGATTGCCTAGACATCCTTCAGCGAAGTGCATGTGTTTGTAAACCATCCTCGGCTGTCGGGAGACCGCGAGGACGGGTCCAGGCTGCAGCGGAGCCGAGGGCAGGGGAGAGGCCGCGTGAGTGAGCACAGTCCCGAGCCCTGCGCCCCCAGGACTGCGTGTCTGCCCCGTGCGCCCCCGCGCGCCATGCCCAGTTGCCCCGTGCGCTCTGCTGTGGGCCCGCTGGGCTCCCGCGCCTTCTAGCCTCGGGAGCCCACTTTGGGACCATCATACCTATTGAGCACCCATCTTCTGCCTCGTACCTTCTCCACTGGCATCGGATTTGCAGAAGCGTGCGTGGGACCAGAGGACCGCCCTCTCCGCCACAACCGGCCCCTGCACCTTCACAGCCATTGGAAGCCCCAGCTCTTTTACCGCCAAGTTCATCCTTGGGAGACAGAAGACGCGTGATCTCCTCTCTGCTGCTCTTGGGGTCTCCTTGCAGCCCTGGCCAGGCCTATTCATCCTCAGGACCTAAAGTTGCCCAAGGACCTCCTGCTCTACCAGAGGAGGGTGGAGAGGGAGGTGGGAGGCGTGTGCCTGTGGGGGCTCTACTGCCTTGTTCTATATTATTTTGTGCACATTTTCCCTGGCACTCTGGGTTGCTAGCCCCGCCGGGCACTGGGCCTCAGACACTGCGCGGTTCCCTTGGAGTAGCAAGCTAAAGAAAGCCCCCAGCGCCGGCGAGGAAGGAGGCGGCGGGGAAAGATGCGCGGCGTCGACTGGCAGATGCTGTCCCTGTCGCTGGGTTTAGTGCTGGCGATCCTGAACAAGGTGGCACCGCAGGCGTGCCCGGCGCAGTGCTCCTGCTCGGGCAGCACAGTGGACTGTCACGGGCTGGCGCTGCGCAGCGTGCCCAGGAATATCCCCCGCAACACCGAGAGACTGTGAGTATGCGCTCTTCGTCTTCCCCTCTCCCCATCCGGGCGGTGCACCCTTGCCTCCACTGGAGAAACCTGTCAGATAAGGGTCCTGTGCCTGGGGCAGCCCTCGCTAGGTTTCCCTCATGCGCATCCTGGGGTTGAGCTCTCCGGGAGGGTACTGGCCAGGGAAGGGCCACTGTCCAAGTAGGGGCGGGTCCGCTGGCAGCTACGCTAGGTTTCCCTCCCCTGCTCTCCTCCCGCCACCGCAGCTCCCTGTGGGCTAGTTCTCTGGGGCTGGGGAGCGAGTAGATAGGGGACAAGTACTGGAGGATGCCCGGGGCAAGTGAGATGCCACTTGTTCTCCAGACTCCATAATCGGAGTCACCTTTCGATTGCCAGCACTCTAGGTCGGTTTCAGAGCCCAGTCCCCGCTCCTGTCGCAGGCTGGCTCGGAGGGGATAGCAGGGAGACTCAAAAGAGAGAAACTTGCTCTCCCCGATTTTGTGTCACCCTCCTGGGGGAGAAGGGTAGGAAGAAGGGGTCATGGAGCGCCTGGGGGTGCTTCTCACAGGTTGCGGGGAGAAGGGTGCCCAGGACAGCGACAGCTAGCATAGTAGCCGCGCGCAGCCCCCCGCCCCCCACTTCTCCGGGAAGGGGAAGACGGCGTTAGGCCCCATGGGACTTGTCCCCGCGGGTGACTGAGCGGGGCGGACTGCGTCCTATCCGTTAAGCGAAGTTAGGGCTGGTTCTGCAACCGGAACCAGCCGAACTGAGTATTATCGCTGCGGCGACCCCGCGGCCCCTGGCTGCCCCCTGCGGCCCTTCCTCCCGAACCCCTGCGTCCCCATCCACCTTTCTGGCAGTTTCTGCGCCCCTTCACGTGGCAGCAGCTCCCCTGCCTTCCCCCTTCGCGCTCCGCTGCCCGCAGACGTCCCCGCCTCCCTGTCTCTGCGAGTCTCTAATGAAGAAGTAAATGCAGACCCTGTGTTGACGGCCCACGCGCTCCTGGTGGGGCGCTTCCAGAGTTCAGCGAAGTGGAGCATGGAGGCCGTTCTCTTTGTGAACTCCGAGGCCGCCGCCCCGCGCCAGTCCGGCCGCCCCGGGCACGTTCCGCTCTCGCGGTTGCGTGTGGGCCCGGAGGCAGCGAAGGGCGCTGGGCTAGGCTGGCGGGGGCCAGCGCGTCTGGACTCGTCCCGCGGCCTGCTTGCTCCCGGGATGTGAGGGTTTTGGGCCATGGAGAGGAGGTGCCCCGACCCGCACGTCTTCACCCGCGCAGCCCGTTGCATTTCTAGTCGCCCTTCTTATCCAACCCATTTCCCTCGCTCTCAGTTTTAAGGCCCAAGTGGAGTCCTCTCTTCCTTTGCAGATGGATCTTCTACCCTCAGCCTCACTAGGTTACCCCTACTGCTTCCTCTTCCTCCTTACCAGCTGGCCAAATCGGGGCTTTACTAGGGGTATCTTGTCAGGATTCGATCCCCATTTGTGTGGGGGTGGGGGTGGGGGTGGAGATTCACGTTATATCGAATAGCCCAACAATCCTAGGAACAACTGAAAGGTACTCCGCTCAGCCTGGAGAAGTGAGTTGGGGAGAAAGGAAGAGACGCCACGCAGAATTCTCTTAGCACTTGTCACTTCATGCCATTCGGGACAGTTTAAAGTTTAAACACTAACGTGTCTTACTCAAAATGGAATGCACTTGGGTGGGTGGATGGTGGGGGGGTTGTAGCAATTGAGTTGCAGGTTCTTGAAAAAATACACATCCTTATGAAAGATTCACTAAAAGTTTTCAGAAAATAGTTTACTGGGTGCTAGCTTGTAAAATTCTCTCATGGAAACAGTTTGAATACAGATTTTAAACACGATGTTGCAGAGTCAAAGGTGGTAGAGAACTTACTTCTATGAAGAGCATTCAAAGCACAGTAAAGCCTGGTTTTACTTGAAATGATTGGAACCAGGGCAAGTTTAGATCTTGACCTGAAATGCCAGAAAGGGAAATCATGACTCCTGAAAGGAAAAGTGGTGCAGAAATCTGAACAAAAATGTCAGGGCCTGAATACTATTCATGTTCGCCCCTGCTAGTAGTTTTCCCTTACAATCACAGCGGGGTTCCCTGAACTGCAAATGAAGAGTTAAGTTTTTATACAAACAGAATTGTTGGAAGGTAAATGCCTATAAATGCAAGTCTTTGAAGTGCAGTTGTTTTGATGGCACTAATTTTTTTCTGTGCCTTAGGAAGTTTTGCCACCATGCTACCTAAGGATAGTGTTCTGAATTTTTATCAGATTTCTTCCTGAATAGTATGAGAAAATTGGGCATTTAACTTCCTGAAGGGAACTTTTTTGGGAGGGGTGTGCCTAACAATTATAGTAAAATAGCAGAATACCTGTGAAATTAATATACACATCCTTATAGAAACAAAAATGGAAAGCACTCTCCTGTACACAAAACACAACAAACGAGAACTTTTTGGTGATAATGTAACCACCTCATTTTCTTGTCATATGCCAGCAAGAATGAACTTTGTAAACATGGTGAGTCATTTTAAAAATATCCTTTCAAAGATTATCCTCTTCCTCTTCCTTCATACTTTGTACACTGCTTTAGTAATTGAATCAACTTTTAGTTCTGATTTACTCTAAATTTTACTTTCAGCAGGTAAACATAGAAATAAAATCGAACTTTCACTTTCTGGTTTTTCTCTTAGGGATTTAAATGGAAATAACATCACAAGAATTACGAAGACAGATTTTGCTGGTCTTAGACACCTAAGAGTTCTGTAAGTGTTTCCTCTGTATTTTTGAATAATTTTTTAAGGTTGCATATTTTGAATCATTACTAATCTCAGTTTTTATAACTATTCTGATGACTGTAACATAAAAAATTTTAAAAGGTCATGGTTTCCTTTTTTGTGTGTTTATCATTGTACTACAACGTTTAATAAAAATTGGAACTTTTATTTTAAGGTTGGAAACATGCCATAGAACCAATAATCCAGAAATGACCTCAGTTCATTGTTATACCATACCCTAAGTGCCTTATGCATATAAAAATGTTGAATAATTATTTTCACAAAATGAATAAGTAATGTGAAATATTTGATACTTTTAGGATTGGAAATTAACTAAAAATAATTTAAGTGGATCTGCATTATTAATAACAAAAATATTCATTCTCTTGAAAAAATCTAATTTCAAGCTTTAAAATCAAGCATTCAAACTTTACAGCCGAGTTTTTGGTGGAGAAAATGTTTATAATGATACATTAATCATATTTTGAGTTTTTTTATATTTTATATCTTTGTAGCTTCTATAAAATTGTTGCAATATGATTACTTCTTTAATTAGTGGGTTAAATTAGCTGTGAATAAACCACCACTTGAGAGTCAATGTAATGTTAAATTGTTTTTGCCCACAGGATTGTAAATATTGACATGCCAATAGCCTTACTATTTTGACCACTGTGCATTCAGTGTTCTAAGCTTTAGGAGACACATTTTGGTCATTACAAATTATTCCAGTTGCTGACGTGTATCCATGTCAGAATTGAAGTATGTGTATGATGAATTACTGTATTTTGATTCTTTGGTTAAGTTAAAAACCAGTATACCAAAAAAAGCTATCAAAGCTTCAGTGTCAAGGATTACTCCTCAGACACACTATTAGTTTAAGGGTCAGAGTTTTGACTAGTAAATCTCGTGAGAAACTGCATTCGTGTTAAGATTTGTGATGTGGACACTGCTGTTTCCCTTCCATGAGTTCACTCAGATATATTATTATTATTAAATTTGATATTGGATCTCAAATCAGAGCAAAATTTAACTCTATAAAGAGAAAGAGGTTAAGTCTTCAGTTGCTGAATTGAAATGTATTCAGATGGTGAGTGGTAACATTAAGAAGCATGTTGTATTTTGCATTTCAGTCAGCTTATGGAGAATAAGATTAGCACCATTGAAAGAGGAGCATTCCAGGATCTTAAAGAACTGGAAAGACTGTAAGTATTTTCAATTCCAAATTTCTGACAACATACCTGTGTTTTTAAAAATACTTAAATTTCAAGCATCATGTCTGCAATGTCATGTCTTAGGTTTTGAAAATTTGCAGAAAAAGAGGTTGAATGACTGGTTTTCAGACTACTTTATGACAAATAGAGTTCCTGAATAAAAAGTTTTAACTTGTAATGAAGCTCAAAAATACAGATTTATTTTCCTGAGACACGTATTTCCTTGATAATCATTGCTTTCGTAAACACTTACAAGCATTTCTTATTGTTCATTTGATTTGTTTTATTTGCTCATGTAGAATGAAAGGTGGTACTTTTATTTGCATTAATGGTGCATTAGGGAAGAGAGAAGTTTTGCCAATCGTTATTTTTATTTTCGTGGTGGTGCTTTGTGTGTCATCAGTGACATTTGGTGAAATATTTTATGTTTTACTGATATTTACTTTTTGATATTTAACATGGTAAACATTGTCATTGTTAATAACTACTTTTCACAGTTTTATTTTATTATTTTACACTAGCTTTAAAAATATATCTTCTGGAAAATAATCTAAAGATTATGAAAGTAAGAACTGTGTTATCAGATGGTGGACAAAGTTTTTTTTTTTTTTTTTTTTTTTTCCCCAAGAAAAGTAAATGTAGACTCCAGATTTTAAGATACATTTTTTTACATATTACTTGAGGACTTTAAAAAATGTTTACAGTATATATCTACAAAAGACAAAACCTCTATCTGAAATAAGATAAATTACAGAATTTGTAATTCGAAGTGTGAATTATATGTCTTATATGTCTTGATTATTTAAGTTTCATATGTTTGCATTTTGAAGGCAAGTAAAAGCTCTAGAAAAAGCAACAACAATTATTTTAATAAGTTTTCAAGCCTGCCTTAATAATCACTTTAAGTAAAAATAAGGTTATTTTCAAAAAATAATGAAATCTAATGTTCATTTTAGGCATAACACATATTCAGGTTCACTGGGCAAAATGGGAGAAGTTAATTCCCTGTAATTGTCTATAGTAAAAAAATGGTTTGTCCCCATCCAAGATATTTATAAATATATAGACTATATTTTTATAACCTCAAGTAAAACACAGAAATATATCTACTTTATTTTACTATTAATCTTTCTCTATGATAAATACTACAACACAGGGACTATAATTGTGTAATTCAAAATAAATTTAAGATCACTACTTTCAACTAATTTTAGAGGAAAATAAAAACATTGTAAACATTTGGTAGCATTCATAACAAAGTTTATAAGTTCATAGCCTATCTCTAAATATATAAAAAATACTTTGAAAGTATGTATTCTTTTATCTCTTTCATCGACTCTATGAGTAGCTAATTCCTAGTAAGTAATATGCAAAGATATTTTCATCCATTTCATTTAAGAATGTATCAATATAATTTAAAATGAATAGATAAATTATCATTTAAACATTTACTGTGTTTTCAAGAATAACTGTTAGTCATCACAGGAAAGTATCTTGAGTTTGGTTCTTAACTTCCAAATCATTGAAGGAGTTTTGATGGTTTTTTTATGCAGTCTCTATTTTGGTTAATATTGTTGTTTTAAATATTTTCAGGAACACTAGAACTAAACAAGCTTTCTCATTCTTTTTCAAGTCACTTCAGAGTATTGTCTGAACCTTCATCTTGAATAAATTAACTTTTACTACAACTTATTAACCAGATGCTGTATGCTCTGAAATTTGATTAGAGTTGTAAGTAGGTACTATTTTTTGACTTTACTTCCTCTGGGAATGTCACTTCATCTCAGAACATTTTTCTATTCTACTAAGACTAAGTCAGATGTTTCAGAGTGGGAGGAAGATTTGTAATTTTGAATGAAAACTAATATATATGCAGGACTTCTTTAAATCACCCCAGCTGTTGGCCAAGAGCAAATATTTCATATTTGTGAGGAAAAGCTGAGAAAATTCCTTTTGTTTACAACTGCCAAGTCCATCTGATGGAAGCACATTGTTATCTGACAGCCAATTCATCTCCTTGGGACTCTGGAATTCAAAACCATTTCTTAGGAACATTGTAGATACACTTTTCAAATATTTATTTATTTTTAAATACATTAAATGGCAAGGCAGGTTTGCTAAAGAATGCATTCAAATTATTGTGAAACAAACTATTTTAAATTTTGTTCAGTGTATTGATTTAAAAAATAAAAACTAAAAACTCACCCAAAACTACCCAGAGAGTTCCATAATCAAACTGCTATGGTCTGTGGTATATATCTTTATTTTAGTAAGTGTTATTGATATTAAAAAATTGCTTGCTTTTTCAAAAGCTGCAAGAGACAATGTGAGAGACAAGGAGTAATCAATAAATTAACTTTTAAGTATGTATTGTGTAAATTTATAGGGTTTTTATCAGTTTAGTTGTGAAATTTAAAATTGGAACTCTAAATTATGAAAAAGGTATAAAATTAGGTTTATATTGTAAATCCCATTTATACATTGAATCATGATTTAACTTTTTAATTTCTTGTGTGAAGAACAAAATAAAATAAAAGCATTAATTTTATTCGTGTGTAGTTTATGGGTTTAATTCGTTTTCACTTTAAAATGATAAAACAATTCTAAATTACATTTTGTGACTATTTCATAGTCACACGTTTTTCTTTCTATTTTATGTTGATGGAGTTTTAACTTGATCTATAGAAAACACAAATCTGAAAACAGAAGCTAAAGATCTGCACCTTTTTAAAACTTCAGCTTTTTAATCTGCAAGAAACAGTCATGTTGTTGATTTGAATTTAATTGTAGCATGAAATGGCAAAGTCATTATTTGCAAATCTAAGCGTCATAGCTATAAAAGATAATGTTTTTCTTTCAAAGAGTGTATGAAATACCAAATTTTCAGATAAACTGTCAAGAACAAGTTAATAGTAAAACATCTCCTCCCTTCTTTCTTTCCTTCTTCTCTCCTTCCCTTCCTTCTTTCTTTCTTCTCCTTTCATTTCTTTCTTTCTTACCTCTTTAACTAACACCTCCTTCCGGTCCCCTTTATTCTCTTACAACATGAGATGACACACCATCTTTAGAATGTGGTTGTGCATCACTGTAAAAGGACGAAGTTGTAATCATGCCTGCATACCATGAGCACACATTATTTTCTGTTTTGACAGTTTGTTTCTGCATTCTCAGACCTAACATGTGCAGTGGCATATTTCCTAGGATGCTCTGTATTGCCAGTGCTACCTGTTTATCTGGGATGAAAATGAAGCCTTTTGAATGTGCCTCAAGTAGAGTGTATTAGCAGGTCTCCTGTTGTTTAATCAAAAAATTGTTCTAATGAAATGTACTCTACCGATATGACCAGTTAATTCGATGGAAATTCAGAAAAAAACAAGTTATAAATAAGCTGTAGTAAAGAATCAGGACACTTATGAAGTATATTTCTTTTTATACTTCAAGGAAGATACCTGTGTATATCTGCAATAAATTCTCCACACAAAATTATTAATTTGAGATTTTTTTGGATGCCTCATAATGTTCTAGCGGTTTAAAAAAATAACACTGGAACCCAGCAACTCTATGGGCTTGTGGAAAATCCTGTTGTTCACATGCTGTTTATGGGATTATATACTGCAGTCATTCAGTTTTATTTAATGACCTTTTAGGGGGACCCAGGCCATGTCAGGGTTCCACTAGTGAAAGTAATCTCCTTTTGAAAGTTCCTTGATAATACAAATACAAGAGTATGAGAAAGTTTTTGAAATTTTTTAGGGTTGTTATAGGACATTTTATTATTGACTCCAAGACTGAAAAGTGAAATACATATATGCCTAGGTTATCGTTGGTAAGAATCAGTAGCATACTGTGAAAAATCTTGGACATTAGGCTTTGTGTGAACATCATAACCATCTTAAATACCCTTAAAATAAGGAAACTGAGAAAATAATAAAGGCAAGCACATGGAGTGTTCATTTTTACCCACCAGTAATTGGTAAATGTGTGCTTTTAAGACAAATATTGCTTTAACGTCTCCTAGTGTTAATATAATTGGGTTTGAAATGACATTTTTCCCACTAGCTTTGTCATTTGATACTCATTTTTGCTTGAAAATGAGCTTTGAAAATATTATTATGATAAAGCCACGCAAGGAATCTTGGACAGTCACGCTGTTAACGTAGACATTTAAAGTTTCCACCAAGTTAATATAAAGAACATATTATTTTTAATTTAGAGAAGTCTAAGTTCCTTTACAGTGGAGCCTATGTTTGACTAAACACTATATTCTAATAAGATGGCATGTAAAAGACACATTTTTTTAAGGAGATGCTGAATTAGTTCCCCCTGCATACACATACCACTCCTAAGCATGGGACAGACAGTGTGAGTGAGGCTGAGGAAGTATGATGTGGTAGGGTTTTTGTTGTAGGTCTTTACACATGAGTTCAAGTAGAGAATATGTTGTGGAACAGGTCTGAAAGAAAGCATCATTTATCCTCTGTTCATCAAGGATCTGGATATATTCTCTGTTCACCAAGGATTAGTCTCTTCTGACTAATCCGACAAGTTCATAGGCAACACATAACACATACCTTTTATTAACAGAATGGCAATCTAACGGTGCTAATCTCCTTGGAAAAGAATCCAAGCCCATCTCAAAAGAATTGTTTTCTGGTATCTTTCCACACAAGTTTAAAATCGTGGCAGTCATTTTCTTGGAAAGTCTCTTTAAAGGACACATCAAACTCTGTAACAGAGGCTGAGTGTGCACATAGCATAAAATAAAAATGTTCTAAAAGATATAATAGCCATTAAATGCCAATGATGCTGACCTGTTTATAAGCAATGTGGTTGATTTTAAATTTGGTTTACTGACACTGGTCATAGAAAGCTTTAATCTATCTGTACTATTACAAGTTTAGCAGAACATTGAATCCATCTGAGAGAGTGTCTCATGCAACATTTTTTATGGGCCTTAAAGTTGAATGGTGGTGAGAAGGCCTGTTTGCTCTTTGTGGACCATTTTATAAATTCTGAAGCAGCAAGGGTGTTTATTTTTCCCACATCTGTTTTGGGTCCTCTTTTGTGACAGTGTTTGCTGGATGCCGTGTCCTTTATACTTCCCCTGAAATGAGTAGTTTAGTTTGCACTGTTACAATGTATTTGTGGAAGCAGCCAATGTCAAATATTTTACATTTAATTCCCTCTCTCATTTCTTTTGGATACCTTTCTGCTTGAATTATGTCTTCTAGACTGAATTTCACAACTTCACATGGAAAGAGAAACATTTCTACATGGACTTCATATATATTGCCCTTACCTTTTTTCAAACCAAGTGTTATCTGCTGGACTGGAAAGGATATTGATGAAAATGCTTTTAGAATGAAAGCTTAATAATGGGGCTGTGATGTGATCTCATCAATGTTGCTTTATGATGATATTTACAGAAAATTATTTGGATGTCTTCCCTGCAATGGTCCATACACTCTGAATACAGATGGACAGTTCTGGAGCATTGGCTCTGTGCTACTGTTTGAAGTTCTAGAGTAAAAGCACAGAGTATGAATTATCTAGAAACCCCTGTTCTTCGACATCTTATTTTATCTGTTGGTGCTTGGTGTCTCATGGAATACCAGGCAAACACTCATTGGTTGTATTGTTGATTATGGCTTCTAACCAGATATAAGCTCCCCTTCCTCCTTTTAAAATCAGAAACATTAAGTAAGAGGGATATCAGAAAATCCTTGGTTTTAATTCTACTCAGAGATCTTGATCACCTTGCTTTGTCTTTCAAAACTTCAGTTTCCTCATCTTAAAAATAGGGATAATCATTATATCTCATAGTGGTAGTAAGTAAGATAATGTACATAGCTTCATGAAATGCTGGGCACACAGCACTTAAAAAACTATTATTCTGCATTTCAGCATAGCTCTCTTATTTCTCAATAGCTGAGTTTAGGAATTATTTTATCTTAGCTACTAAAGTGTAAATATGATCCATTTGGCTTTTTACAACCATATTTACATTTAAAAAAATTTTCTTCCTAACATAGTATATGGTCAACAGAAGAGATGTGAAGAAAATGTGAACAATTCTTCAATGGTTATTTCAGAGTGTTTCTCATAGTCTTTCCAAATATATAGAGAAATACCAAGAAGTAAGGGGACAAAAGAGGAAGCAATATTTTGCTAATAAGTGTTGACATCCCTAGCAAGAATACAAGGAAATAAGTTATAATTGATATCACTGATGTAAATGTAAACTTTATTTTATTTATAATACAAAATAAATGTTAAAATCTTTGCTTTAAAGGTGTGAGAATAAAAATATTTTTATAATAGAAGTCAATTTACCAGAGAAGATGGCAAAAGAGGGAGCTAAATAGTTTTACACTTGATCCTCATGTAGGAGGAATAGGAGGTTAGAAATGGTAGACGTTAAGGCAGCATTTATCAAGCATTTATTATAGAGCTAGCACCCTGCTAAAAACACCTTATATTTACAGTAACATGTAAATATGGAGTACAAAATTTCACTGGCTTTGGTAAAAATGTTTTTATTTTACATTTTGAATTAGATGAAAGGTTGTGAACATTAATTGAATTGAGATGAAAGTTGCAAAAATAAGAGACTATAACCTCTGCTAAAGGACAAGAGTCACAGATGCAGCTGGCAGATAATAATTCAAAACACTATTTGTCAATATGTTCAGGCTGCCCTTCAAATTGAGGTTGTTAAGAATCAGTATTTTAGAGGCCAGTGGTGTTTTGTGCAATGCAGAAAGATCACTCACTCACTCCTCTGAAAGTCAAACTCAAAAATAGCTGATAGCACAGAGCAAACAGTTACTGGAATCCCTTCTCATCTTTGCCCTGGGAGAAAGTATCTCAGAGACATACATTACACACCTTTCTGAAACTGTGAATTGCCAGATAGAGAATTATCAAGCATTTCTGGGATCTTATGGGCAGATTCCATCTAGGGGTGATGACATAAGACTTAAATACCACTGTATCTCTGTCTCTCCTTGACACCATTGAATGTCTGTTCTCTGAACAATGATAATTGACTCACCTGGTCTGTTTAACAAAGCTAATTTATGTTGGCTCTCATAAATAATCCTATGTGATATCTTTAATTCACTACATGCCATTTCCTGTTCTGGAACCATCAGATTTTAGAGATCTTATTCTGACACAATCATCTTCAAGCTGTTAAGAAATTTTCTGTCACATTAGAAGCTAGGCTACTTTTTCTCTAGCTCTGTTTAGTAATTGTTATGTACCTTAATAGTCTTTAAAATAATTCTAGATTTTAAATAAATGTTCTTTAGTTTAAAGATTTAATTTCTGGCAATTGTGCAAGAATCTATCCTTTAAATTTTTTCTTTATTTAATATTTTGAAAGTTTCACTCTTTATTTTAACCTTTGTATAACCATTTAACCTTAGTGTGGATGGAAGAGAGAATAGAAAAAGTGGAGCCAAAATTGTCTTGACACTGCTTTAAAGAAAATAAAAAGAAAACTTATACTGTTTTTTTTTCCTATCTGTATTATCACATCACTTACTGTTATCTGTCCTTTTTGTGCGATACTACCTCGTCTCATCCTAAAAATAGAAATGTATCTGGTGGGTTTAGACATATAAAGATCACTCATAAGAACTTTCCTGAAATAATAATAAACTACTTGAATTCAGAGAAGAATGCTTCATATATATTTTCATTTTTTCTCAAATTTAAAATACCTAATTTTCAACCGGTGTCTAAAACTGTGAGCTGAACATAGAGCTAGCTTTTTTAAAAAATAAAACTTTGTGTTTTTTTTTCCCATTGCTTAGTTCATAGATACTGACGAAATTGATCAAATAAAGCTATGTTTTGCCTCAGGAAAAATAGGTGAAAAGGAAGGTTTCAGCATTCTATTATTTTGAATTATTGTTTAGGAATCTTTAGGCTGTAGTTTTTCGAGAGGAGTGATTCAGAGGGTATGTTTTAGTGTCACAACACCTGCATTCAGTCCCTAGCTTTATGTCTTTCAACTCTATACCTCTCTCCAGAACAGCAGTGAGAATTGTACTTACTCATGGCGATGTGGTGAAGAGTGAATGAGATAACTTGTGTAAACCTCTCAGAATAGTGACCGTCACCTAGTAGGCTTATTCCTTGCACAGTGAATTAGGAACACGTGTTAGCTATTACCTCCACAGTGCATTAGGAACCACTGAGAATAAGAAAAGGATAGTAACTAAGGAAAAAAAAGCACTTCTTGTATCCAATCTGAAAAATCTGCTTTCTCTCAGTATATGATGCTATACTGATGTAGACCCATTAACAAGAAAACTGGTAGCAGTTGTTACTCGCATATATATCTGAATTTGTTTAAACACATTGAATTCCTTCCAGCTTCTAGGTGATGTTGAGAATCACATCACCAAGGATGCTGATGGAATGGAAAGGAGGAAACTCCTGTCTGGGGCATGTGAAAGCAGGTTTGACAGCCATAGAGTGGCATCAAACCCAAGGCAGGTGCCTTAGGGAGTATGTCAGAGGAATGTTGGTTTAACAAAAAATGTAAATGCTAGGGCCTGCTGAAATATATCAAAATACTAGAGAGCAATCTGTTCTCATTCAGCATTTCCTAAGAACCTACTAAGTGCCAGAGATTAGGAAATGTTGACTGAGAGCAAGCTGCTCTCTTTGGCTTTTCATATGGTTCAAAACTTACTAAGTGCCAGGGAAGAAGGGAGGGAATACAAAGATTTAGTCTTTATGCTTGAAGAGCTCACAGTCTGGTGGGAAAGAGACCAGTACATGAATAAATATTACACAGTGTAAGGACTCTTACTTATCAAATACTACGGGGACACAGCCAAGAGAGGCACTAACTTTTTGTAGGAGAATCAGAGGAAGGTTCACAGAGAATGTAAGAAAGCACCATTTGGAGAAAAGGAGAAATACTCCATAAAGAGAACTGCCTCTGCAGGGCCTAGGGGCTTGCAGAGAATACTTGCTCTGGCTAGAGAATAACAAATGAGGCTGGTAAATCTGGTGGTTTGGATCACATCATGAGAGCTCATTTCTGTTGTTTTAGACATTAGAATTGGCTCTTTGGACCATGGAGGGCCTTTCAAGAGTGGTTGGTTCCTAGAAAAAATTCTCATTACCACTGTTACAAATATTTTGTAATCTATTTTTAGAGGCAAATATAACAAAGTAACAATCCGTATTTCATTGAAATTGTATAATGTTAGACTCTGGAAGTACCCCTTCTTCAGAATCATACCTAGCAGAGAACAAATAAATAAAAGCAAATAAAAGCTTTTGATTTGACTTTAAATTTAACCTTGTTATGTGCTCCATTCAAAAAATTAATACAAGTGGGAAGTAAATTCACTTTTTTGCCACTAATTTTACTATTCGCCCCTACTTGTACTGGCACACCTTTTTATTAGTATACATTTTACTAAGTGCCAAGAATGCTTCTGTAAATGACCAACTTCTTTCTGAGTTCATATAAAGAAAGTTATGGTGCCATCATTGCTTCATGGCAATTTTTAGAATTGAAAGAAATTCTGAAGTTTACCTGGTCTAACTTCTCACTTACAAACAGGATTTTTTAAAATTACATAATCTTCAAAAAAAAATCATAACCTCTGCTTGAATACATTTTGAGATAAGGAGTTGAGAGTTTCCATTTCTTAATCACTAATTCTTAGAAAGTTCTTCTGTATAATCGAATTTCTTAGGAGTTACCAACCTGGGGCCCATTTCGATCCTCTGGAGACTACATAAGTGTAATTTTGCATCTACCCAATGACCTTTTCATTATGTCAAGATTGATATGCCCTCTTTTCTTGTCCCTTTTTAAACTTAAGAAATACCTCTGGTTTCCTCAGTGGGACATTAGTTTCTGGAACTACATCCAGAAACTGTACTATATATCTGTACTCCTCTCGAGCTAAGCAGCTTGTAAGTCATTTGAGTGCAAAATGTTACATCAGCTCTTTATAATTTTATTTAGATTTGGGAAAAGCAGAGAAATAGACGGTTATTTTAAATCAAATATTAAATTGTACAGTTAAAACAGATGGGATTGGGATATGACTACATCAGAGAGAGTGTTTACCCACTTTTTCTTTAATAGGTGTGCAAAGCCCAGAAGAACTTAGAAGCATCAGGGATTAAATTGAGTTACAGTTGCAATCACACTGTTTTCTAAAACATTTAAAACATTCCAATTTACATACAAATTTTAAAACATTACTTAAACAGATTTGACACCACTATTAGTTATAGTGCTGAACCTTAAGTTCAGTTAAGGGTTAGAAGCTGTGGGTTGAGGTTTGAGCTCTGGGTTGGTATTCCTCCTGATTTTGTCTATGGTACAAATCGTGCCAACAATGTCTGTCATCTTTTTTTTTTTCTGTCTCCCAACTAAATGAAAAGCTAACAAAATTGAAATTTTCATCCTCCACAATTCCTTGGCTGAAATTTCAGGCAAATTGGGACTGTGTATGAATTATTTTAGACACCGTTTGCTGTGATATTTCTGCTGAATATTGAAGTCACCTACTTTAGGCGCCTAAGACTGAGTCACAAAAATCCTTTATCATTGTGTATATTCTGGTTGACTGATGTTGCACAGGATTTGCCTTTAGAGTTTAGACCCCAGTAATCATCATCTTAGTAAGCACAATGGAAAACTGCTTTAAAGAGTCATGTAACAAAAGGTGTAACCAACTTTAGATTTGCAATGCTTGAATTCTCTTGAATGTCATTTCATTCTTTTCTGAAATACAGGATGAGGCATGACACTACCAAATCACAGTCTCATTGTTGGGTATTTTCTGTGTAACATAAGCTTTGTTTTTGTTTTCTCAAAAGGCGTTTAAACAGAAATCACCTTCAGCTGTTTCCTGAGTTGCTGTTTCTTGGGACTGCGAAGCTATACAGGCTGTAAGTAGACACAAATAGTTATTGTTGCTTTGGGTAGTACCTTGTGTTTTATTAAATGCATTTTGGATCTGTTTCTGTGTGCTTTCCTGGAATCTACTCACCTATAGATTAATGGATTAAAAGTTTGTGGTTTTTTTTTTTTTTTTTTTTTTTTTTAGGAAATTTATGACTTTTCTAGTGGTTCCAGTTGTTTTATTTGGTTAGGATTTAGTGGTTTATGTATGTGTTATGGTAATTGGATTTTTTTGGGGGGGTGATGTGATGATGGTGAGATTTACCTACTTTTTAAAGGAAACTTTTAATTAAGTTCTGAAGGGAGAAAATTGCTACTGTGCTTCCTCTTATGAGGAAGTTGGCAGTGTGTTCTTGTAAAGTTGAGGGTTTTTAATGTCAGCTTTTTTGGTATTGTTTCTGGGATCAAGTAGTAGTGTTTATTAGTCTGAAAATATTATTATAACGTATTTAAATAGGGCTGTAAATTTCCTCTTAAATGTTTCCTTTAAAGCCAGAATTTCAGCCTCTGCAATCTGAACGACTGTATGGCAAGGTTTTCATATCAAATACATCATAGACTATTAAAGGAAGTAATTCCTTAAAGGAGCATAATGCGAGTATTAGGGAGAATCGCGTTTTCCTCCCTGGAATGCTTTTGCACTGACCTAATGTGTAATAGTGAAAACACATTTTTGAAAGCATTTAATAGGAGATTTTCAGCCATATGCATGATTTTGTGCAGATGGGAGATAAGCTTCAAAGTTTTGGAAAAATAAATAGCAATGATTATTGAGGTACATGCATATTGTGAAAAAACTGCTGGGATATATAAAGTAAATTGCTCCAAGAGCCCCCACCTGGATGGTGGGAAGTCCCATATGGTAGTGTTTGTAGAGAAAGTGAGCATATTTCCTTTTTCTGAACTTGACTTTGTGGCCTACTAGTTCAATATGGTTATCAATTCCAGAAGAATGAGGACTGTCCTCCCACAACCTTCACCCCACAAAATAGCCAGGATCTTTGTTATGTCCTCCTGAAACCTTAACAACACTAACTTATTATAGGGAGATGTTCCCCAGCTGACATACTAGACCCTCTCTCTGGAGTCCTTCATGACATTGTTTCTCTAAGGATAGCCATAATCACCTGACATTTTTCTCTTCTTTTTTGTGTTCCCTGCTGCCCAATTGGGCAAATTTAGATAAATTTTAAAACTCGAATAAAGAAACCTTGGAATTTCCTTTTTAACAAAAATTATCTAAGAACTATTTTTGCTAAGGAAATTGGATGTAGGTTTGCTATAAAGAATATATGAATGCGTATCAGAGAAGTATATCTAAATATTTGTGCTTAGTTTCTAAAAAAGGTCAAAGAATTGATTTTGATAGTATTTCACTTTCAGCTTTAGTTATTGGTGACTGAAGGGATTTTTAAGGAATTGACTTGGATTAATTTCCCCAGTTTTCATGTGGTTTAACCCATTGCAGAATCCCCCATCAGCCAATTATATTCTGCTTGACATTTTGCCTCTTTGACAATATCACATAGAGGACCAAGAGATTTTCTTTTATGTTTCGTTATGATTTTATAACTTTATGCAGCTGTTATATGAAAAAAGACTTGAAATCTTTAAGAGAAAGAAACAGAATCCATAAACCTATGACAACATTTTCTAATTAATTAAATGCATATTAGAAAATGGGGAAACAGGAAGCTGGAAAATGTGTTCAGATTTTTTTTCTGTGTCTTTCTGGCTCAAAGGATTTGTCCTGGGGAGTAATAACAGCTAAAGCAGTGTTTGTTAGGTGGAACTAGTTGCAAGAGGGATGTGAATGTTTTTCGGTTTCTGAAGTTATATAGCTTGATGGCTTAGCACTGAATATTGACAAAGTGTTCCCCTTTACATGAGATTTGACATCTGATTTAGGCACTGGATGCACATAGAAAACTAGAGGTGGAATTTTTATTTGCATCTTCAATTCAGGAATCTTATTTTGAGTTAAGAAACTGTTGCCTCATCTGAATTAGACTTAGGCAAATTGTTAAGAGTGATATTTCTCTTGAGAGGTTAAGTTATAAGCTGCACGTGACCATTTGTTTATGATGGTGATTATTAATCAAATTAAACAACTACCCCTGTAAGTCTTTAATAAACAAAGGAACAAACACTTGTGAAGCTGACTACAGGCTGATGTAATTAGGAAAAGCAAGGGTGCAAGTTTAGGTTGTCTTCATGTGATACGGGTGCCTAGTAGCTCACCTGAAACAAATATTCTAGCAGATGAGAAACTGTACACAAACCTATATACACAATATCCTTTATAATGCTCATTTAAAAACAAATTTTATTTTCACAAGAAGGACAAGTGACAGAACAAAAGATTTGGAATTTTTGACAAATAGTGGGAAAAAATGTTAGAACAAGGAAAGTATTTGATTGTTGTTTTATATATATATATATATATATAACATATATTTATATATACATAAAACATCAAATACTTTCCTTGGGGTGTGTGTGTGTATATATATATATATATATATACTGTCAAATACTTCAAATACTTCCCTTGTTCTAAAGCAAGCCATGGTTGCCCATATTGTATAATACAGTAGAGACATACTATATGCATAACTCATTAAAAAAATTTAGGATTTACCTCCTTTGCATAGATTGTTTTGAGATATGAATTGATATTTCGATTTCTTTCTTTTCTTAGTTATTGTATATTTTATTCATACTTACTACTATGTTTTCCCAGATATATCGCTAAAGGAAAAGAGTTTACCAGTTTAATATATAGTTTATACACTAAAGTTTGATTTTTAGTGTTGTTTGCTTAGATTAAAGCTAGTTTGAAATACTGGACATCACATTGCTTTCCTTTGAGCTTTAGAATAAATAATCACTGTTTGATTAGTGGCTGAAAATAAGATGCCAGGGGAAGAAACACACATGCTTTTCATGGACTCTAAGTGCAATATATAAGAAAAGGAGGGTGTATTGTATATGAATTATGATTCGACACGCTTGGTTGCTGCTAGCGGTCAAATATGCTTTTCCTTTGCTGTCTGCTCCAATTTCTCTTTGGACGGGTTGAGAGAGCACTACATGTTCAGGTCAAGATGTTTGCTCAGAAATAGTAGTACAGTTGCAGCTGTGTTTGTTGGAGTAGGAGACTAGTTTAAATAGCATTACCATTTATCCAGTCCATTAACAGAACTCTGTAAAATAATACCAACTCTGCATAAACTACAGGACAGTGTAATAAAATTACAAGCACTTGTTGACAGATGGAAAGTGTAAGTAAAAAGAAACTAAAATAAGGGACGATAGGTTAGAGGTTAAAAAAAAAAAAAAGCCAGCATGAAGTTTTCTTTTCTTAACTCATAGAGAGACTCTATCTTCCCCTTTGCTCCTCCAAAATCAAGGTTGCATTTTTAATACGAATCTAAGAGTAGAGAAAATTATTTTTAAAGAAATGTGGAGCTAGTTAACTGAAGAAGAGTTTGCAGTAAATTCTGAAATAGTTGATTATGATTGATTGAAATTTATGAGTACGGTGTACAAATCTTCCTGATAAGTGAACCTTAAAAGAGGCTTAGGAGTAACTGATTCACACTTTCTGATGCGTTTGTGACTACTAACCTGGGCTCATTAGAGAGGAATTTCATTGGTAGTACTGCGGTTAGGCATTTGGTTATAAATATTTGTTTTGTGGTTTTTGGTTTATTTCTTTGAGTACATTATATTTACTGAACCTTCTAACATAAGCTTAAGTATCCAAAGCACTTTATAGAAACACATTTTTCACTTATGTCTGCCAAACCAAACCAAAACTAAACAAACAAATAAAAATAACTGCATATGTCCCAGTGACTGATTTTCTCTACTTCTTTGAATAAAAACTTATTTCTGGTTCTCGAATGCCATTCATTATTCCTCAGTGAGGTTTGGAGCGACTAAATTATCTAACATTAGGAATGGTATTTTTAAGGCCAAGGACTCTCTTTATGGCCTAGTGAATACTTACCTGAGACAAATAGATTTTGACTGCTTAATTTCATTGGCCGGGTCATAATTCATTATCTGTCAGATAGGATCTCAGATTCTCAAAATTGTTTTTGATAACTATAATAATTGTGACTTTCTAAAGAGGAAAACTTAATTTTTTATTAAGGCAATAATTTGTTAAGCATAACAAATATATAATTAAATTGTCTTTATTTTCCTTTCCAACACTGCCATAGAAGGAGCTTTAGTTTTTGTTTCTTTAATAGTTATAAAAGCAACACAAGCTCATTGTAAAACTGATTCAGAAAAATAAGAAAAAAATAGAAAATAGGAAGTAGAAATTACCTGTTATCTCACTACTCAGATATAGCCATTATTATACTTATCAATAATTATCTTAGAATTATTTTTATGATTATGCATGTAAATGCTAGTTAGACGTGTATTATGAAATTTAAAAAAAAATATCTCCAGGGTCTAGCATAAGGCTTGAACTTTAGAAGCTCTCGTTGAGTGTTTGATGTATTGAATTAAATCTCTGTTGGGCTCAGGGTTTGTAACTTGAATGAGCAAATAGTATCTCTGGGACGGCATTATAAATAGTGAAGAACCAAATTAAATTTAAAGGATAACTTGCTCAATTAAATGTTTGATCCCCCTAGGTTTCCTAAGCATTGAAGGGTTTTAGTAGACACAACACAATCAAAATGATCCATTTTTCACCTAAGCAAAATATACCTTAATTTAATAAAATGTTATACTTGTATAAAACTAACTTCCTAGTTCTTGGATGTCGATTTAGTCTCATAGGTTTCCTGGAGTCAACCATAAAAGTAGAATACAACAGTGGAGCCCGTGTACAAATTTCTCTTGAATTAATTTCTGCCAGCTCTGATTAAAGTGTGGGCTGCTAGAGGTGTCAGGTGCCATAGTTTCCTGCTTCATTTTACTCTTGGCCTGTTTGGCCCCTGCCACAATAAATCCGACAGTGGTTGTGCAGGAATTGCAGGTTACAGTTGCTACGGTTACTGTTGTTCAGCCAGACCGACATCATTACTCATCCAGCGCGCTGCCATGATAGCTACCGCTGATTTCTGTTGCTGAGACTGCCAAAGAGCTTCATGTGCTGAGGATGAAAGTTCCGTCGAAGGGTCGAAGGTGGTGTCAGTGTTCTAATTTGGTGTAAGAACACACTATCTGAATTATATACTGATACTTTGCTAAGGGGAACAGATTGGCTTTGTATCAAGAGAGATAAAACTTAGAACTAAGTGTTCAATGATTAAAACACCAAGTCCTTCATTACTTAGGTAACTTATTAATTACTTATTGGGCCCCAGGGACTCTGTTTTTGCCACTTAAAAAAATAGAGACATACAAGGAGTATTTCATTTGAAAAGAAATTTTTTAAAAAGAAATTTTTTAAAAATTAAAAATTTATAATTTTTGGTAACACTAGAAAACCAAAACCTTATTTTCAAAGAGGTAAACAACAGACTTGACATATGGATATCTGAACAAAGCTCAGAGTAGCTATTACCACTCCTCATGAAAGAAATAAAAGTGCAGAGCCCTGAACAGGACCTACTTTTACTTTTATTTTTTAAATCAACTTGTAATCCTATGACTTAAACATTCTAAATCCAATGAAGATTAAGATTATATTTGAGATTTTGCCAGATCTAGTGTTGATGGTTTTTACTTCAAAGGGATTGCTAATAGACTTGTTACTAAAGAAAGCCAGCAATTGTCGGGTTTCTGCTGTTGCCAGCACACAGAGTGGACCCTCTGAGTGTGCAATCCACAGCACCGCTCATAGCAGAACAAAATCAAGTGCAAGAAGGTTTTTCTCACTCAGCTGTACTTATTTAAATGGCTGTTTTCACAAATGCAAATGTTTCTAACCCCACCAACAAGTACTCACGGTCTGCCAACTTGAATTTGTAGAATACTGTGATCCATGCTCAGGAGGGAAACTAACAAAATATGTGGCTCCATAAAATATATGATGTTTGTGGGCCTCAGCTGTTGCTAACATCTGACCTATACTATGTAAATTAATGCCTAGAGAGTTCATTGGGAGTGATCAAATCTGTGAATTTAAGTATATCATGTTCATGTAAAAATTATATACACATCATCAGATAATAAAGTTTGTAAATAATGTAATTGCCACTACAATCTCATGGTTATGATTTTTGGGACTGAAATTTACATAAATATTATTTCTAGGAATAAGGGTTGATAAGGTTTTAGTTATATTTAAGTAATTTTAGTGTATTTACCTTATGTTTTAAGACACTGAAATCAATTTAATTTCTATTTTAAGGGAGGTGGTGTAAAATGACAGTGTTTGAATGTCTACCCAGATACTTGCTGTTCTGTTATCTTTGAAGTCAGTAGACACCCCTATTGCCGAGTTTTCTTATCTATAAGATGGGAAGGATCATGTTGTTTACCTTCTAGGATAGCACAGTAAAATTTAAATTCCATATTCAAAAGTTATGGAATTATATTTGTACTATTGTCATCCTTTCATTGCAAGCAAGATGGACATAATAGTCACTCAGATGTCCTTGCAACTTGCCCTCATTCAGCAAAGTTCTTGATTCTATTGCACAGCCCTCTTGTATTTATCCTTACTGTAATAACACATAAATATGTATAGTCACATTAATTTTCTTACCACTGCAGATTGACATGAAATGTGCATTTGTACCATGTTATTTCTCTTTACTTGGCTGTAGAAGGTACATTAGGGCCAGGATATTCTTAATGAGATCTCTTCATGCTCTCCCAGTTGATGATTCATATAGTTTTAAAATTCATCTGTAAAATAGAGAAAGAAACAAAAAGACTGTGACTCAGGAACTATTTATGTTAGTGTATATATTTAGATTGTTGTTTTAATTGTGTGTTTTTCTGAATGACAAAGGAAAAATACAAAGCTTAGAAAATGCTGAGTGAACTCCTTAAACTATAGGTAAAGTATGCTGAAAGTTGTTCAAAAGATTTACCTATGTTGCAAAGGAACATTTTAAGTACTAATAAAAATTTCGTTTTTTAAGATAATAGAAGCTTAATCTGTTAGCCTTGTAATATGTACATATGATTTGGTCTATGGAACATTGTATAGGTGATTTTAAATGTCTTTTTAGACTACTAATTATGTCAAAATCCAGTAAAAATCTGCAAATCTTTTAGCACTTTTAAATTGAAGCAATGTTACATGATGAAACAAGTTTGAACCAGAAGTCATTTTGTTTTACGTTGTTTGTTTGTTTTTTTCACAATTCCAGTACTTCTCAAAGTAGATAGCATTATAGTTAGACACGTAGATACATAGAGTGTAGCATTCATTACATGTTACCTATAACCGAGTTATACTCCATGATTACAATCACTCAATTTTTTATGGAGGGTTAACCTTACAATATTTGATAATTTTCGATATAAGAAACCTTTGGGTGAACGTTTTAAAAGAAATTAATCTTAGAAAAGTAAGCAAGGAGAGTAAAAAGACCGGTCCTTGACAACACCCATGGCCTAGGGTACAGCATAGAGGTGTGAAACGTTATTAAGAGAACATCTGTGTCTCTTGAAACATCCCTCAAATGAAAGTTTACAGCCAAGTATGACAACTTGATTTAAGTGTTAAAAAAAAAAAACTTAAAAGAGAAATAAATAAGTCTGGAAACAGAATGGGAAAAAATAGCTTTGCTCCATCACGATAGGTTTCTTCTTCTAGTGAAAGATTAAAGCTCGAAGTATGTGAATAGCTGAGAACAGCATAGAGAAAGGTTGATTGCTTCCCCTCCGACAGTTCCAATTGATTGAAAAAAGCCTAATTTAAAGTTCTGTTTGTTCTATGTCTTAAACCATCAGAATTCTCTTTTAGGACCGGAGGAATGCTCTGGAGGAAAAAGAATCCAAGGATAAAAAGTCATTGCAAGCCAACAATTGTTCCTAATCCTCACAAAATGCTGGAGAAATTAAATTTATTCTTTATTGCTCAAAGTGTTACCTAGGTCACTGGGCGATGGGAAAATTGGACTGGAAGTCGAGTAGGCGCAAGCTTTGTTTTGTGTCTAGATGCTTAACCTTAGACACGACAAGGCATCTTAGAGTGTTGTGGGAACTTGGTTCAGAGCATTAACACCAAGACTTTTATTACCCCGGATTTATAATAGGCTGTGCTGTCAGGAGATGAAAATGTTGTGTTTACATTTCAGTGTTAAATGATCATTTAATTAACACCTAAGGGAAAAAAAACTTGTGAAATTCTTAGCAGCTTTTATTGTTGGTTTCCTGGGAGGTTTTAATATCGAAGTTTCATTGAGATTTTTTTTTTTATAAGTAAAAACACAAAAGACATTATAAACTTTTTAAGGAAGACAAACAGTTTAACCTTGACCCTTTTTATCTAAAATATTAATTTAAATTAAATTTTAAATCTGGTATTCTTATTATAAGTTTCTAGACTAATATATTAAAATATATCTTAATTGAACACTGCTTTTGTGTAAACAGTATAAAAATATTATTGAATTTACATGACACATTTTATATGGTAAAACATTTGAAGTTATTAATTAGTTTCTCTTAAGAAGTTTAAAATGTTTAGAATACTGATTTAAACATTTTGCATCTGTCAAACTACCACTGTAGTTACATTGTTTAGAATCTGTCTCAATGTAGGTATTTACATGCAAGTGTATTCTATTGGTAAAAGTTACATCATAATTATATTATTTTTATCATTAATTTGGATATAGTTACTTCATGATGAAAGAGGTTTATATATACAAAATAGGGAAGAATAATGTCATTAATATGAAAATTCAGATTCACTTAATTAGAAATAACTAAAGATTAGACATTGTAAAATACTGTTATTTACTCTTGCTCTTTTATAAGACAGTTAATCAAAAAGAAATGGTCTGAGGCAGAGTGATAACAACTGGAAAATATAATGTGCACTGTCAAGAGTAGCTGAATAGTTTGTAACACTTGAAAGATACTTTTCTAAAACTATTTCTAAAATTTATATTTTTTTTCTCATTTTATCTGGATAAGAAGCTTTATGTTCCAATATATGAAACTTAAAAAAACATTTACCAGTTTACATGCTATTAAAGTAAAATCTTTCTTAATTTTTCCAGAAATAAACAAATCATTATGATGTAGTTTTTTTCTAAATATACTGTTTATATTCATACTGAAACAGAAATGCTTATCCATTTTTGTTGTTGTTGTTGTTTAAATTCAAATGCCTCAGAATAAAACTCACTGTCTGTATTATTCCTGATAAAGAAGTGCTTGGAAGATGGAATGCTGTTAAAATCTCTTAATAAAAAGCCCTGCTTTTAATTTAGAATTATATCCTCACTTGCAAAACACTACTGAGCATTATGTAGGCACTTTGTATGATGTTATATGCCCTACTTCTATCAAGTTTCAGCCTTTCTGCAAGTTTCCTCATTTTTTTTTTTTAACACACATTGATCTTTTTCTTCTAAAAGCTACTTCTCTACCCAGCTTCTACTCTCAAAAACCCATAAATAGGAATATTGCTTTACATTTTCTCTGCTTTACATAAGGACCCACCTTCTGGTTGAGTTAGTTGCAAGATGAAAAAAAAAAAAAATGCCCAGAAGTATAAAAGAGAGAAAGAGAGGAGTAAACAAAACCTGTTTATTTAATATAATGGATAGCCAGTGTATTTTAAATGTTATAGTTCATTATACCAACTGACATTCCAAGCCAATCAGGTGATATGGGGTGGTGGGTGTGCAGGGGGAAGTGGGAGATGGGCATACTGAGTGCTCAAGAAACACAAAGTGGAAGAACAAGTATTTAGGGAAATTAGAGGAAATTCTATTTAACATAGATAAATGTGTTGCTTTTATGCTAAGAAAGTCAATGCTGTGCTTTTATACAGAGAATGTCAGTGTTAAATTTCATACATTAGTTTTTTGAAATCTCTACTCAGAAACTAAAAATAAATATTTCGGTATTTATTTTAGATAAACTCTCCAGGCTTGCCTTTCATAAAAATAGGTGTAACTTCTAAATACGATCTGCGCTAACAAATATATTTGATAGTTACTCTAAGCCATTTCATGTATTGAGGTTGGAAAATAAGATATCTAAAAATACTCTGTATTATACTTGGCAGTGATTAGTTAAAATTAACTTCCCTTTTATATCAGACTCTTTCACTTGACTTTGATGACCCGCCATAATCTAGTTCTGTATGACCTCTTCAACATTATCGTGCTATCACAGCACATCTGAGGCATTTCAAGCAAGCAGATTTTCCTGTTGGTGCCTGGAATTCCCAACATATTTCTGGACTTCTTTCTTTCCTCCTTCATCTTAGATAGGCCTCACCTTCTCTATTAAGGCTTTCTCAGTGGTTTTAGTTACCTCCACATGATCATTCATTATAATATGGTACAGACTTGATTCTATGGTACATTATAATGTGGTACAGACGGCTGATTCAGGCTGCCTGGGTTTAAGTCACTGAATATGTCATCTTGGAAATGTCACTCAATTACCTGTCAAGTGTCTCAGTTTCCCTTTGTGTAAAATGAGGATGCTGGGATTATGTTTCTTATGGAAGTGCTATGTGGAATAAATTATTTCCTAAATGAACTGAGCTTACTATGGTACTTGGCATATAGTAACTGGTAGGTACTTACTTTTTTTTGCTTCCTTTTATCATTAAAACTGTATCACTGTTTCCTGTCTCATATAATGTGTTGTCACATATAATTCTTTAATTATGACATGTGTATTAACTTTGCCAAGATTCCTGTCTTACATTTGTCTTTGTTTCACATGTAGCATCTAGTACAATGGAGTTTGGCTAATAAATACCTTTTTGATGGAATAGTAAGAAATTAAGCCTGATAAAGACACTACCAATAGATTGAATTTGGGATGGTATCTGTTGGGGTATGGAAAAAGCACAGGATCAGAAGTCAAAAGGTTTTTACTAGTTACATTCATAGTTCTGCTGATCATTGGCTGCAGATGCTGAGCAAAGGTACTTGCTTTCTTTTTGAAGATGAGTTTCTTTGATTATATATAAGTATTTAGTAAGTTAGATAAAGGAGGGACATGCCCAGTGTATTCACCATCATATTACCAGAATTTAGCAGAAGGCCTACAAGCCTCTAGGGAATATTTGAAAATAATTGAGGGAAAGGGAAAGAGATCAAAATATATCTAAGATGTGTTCTACCTGTTTTTCAGAAATTTACAGGGAACTCTTCACAGTGGTGGAATTATTCATGGTAATAAACCAGGAATTAGATCATTAGGTTGTGGATAAGCGATTTGAGATTATTCTACTATTAGCTTACATTTTGAATGGTTTTGCTATTAAATGTGAATTGTTTGAAAGCTTAGGTTAAAAAAATGATTGAAGGAGATTTGATGTTTATGCCTTATTAAGTGGTTATGTTGATACTTGATAATCTCTCAATATGAGGTAAGTGGTGTACAACTGAAGTAGTTTTAATGATCACCTGTCTCTCAAACATCACTAGTGGTAACATGAAGAAATAATTTAAAAATTAAACAGGGCAAATGAAGAGAATGTAATACGTTTGGTTAATAAAGGTTTATATGTTCATATTTGTGTTATAATCTTTTTGTAATGGGTTGGAAGCAGGGACCATCATTTTCTGTAATTCTCCCTAGGAAATACATTGTGCACCCTGGACAATTAATTTTCCTGACCTTTTGAGGATAACAGAATGTGTGGAACCTGAATACCCTGAAGGCAAAGGAATCTGGAGTCTGTTTCTAAGAGGAGAGCTTCTCTCTGAGTTGGTGTGGGTTTTCTTTCCCTCTCTTGAAGGGGAATGAATTCCACACCTAATGAATAGTTTCAAGGAAAGTTGTTAATCAGGTACTCCAAGTGACCACCCTGAATTCTTCTTTTATTACACAGGAACGTGAGGGAATGAGAAAGCAACATAGTTACATTTGACAAAAGGAAATACCTTTTCTCCCCTCCCCACCCACCATGTAATCCCTTGGAATTTAGTTGACGCGGGAAATTACTGCAGCAAATAATATGTTTGAAAAAGCAATGTTGTATGAACAAGAATAATGTTTGTAGCTACAATAATTATGTTAAAAATCACAAAGTATATCCATCATCATATTTCAGGGCAAGAGTTTTCACCTAACGAGGTTGGAAAAGAATTTTTCCTTAGTTCTTGTCAGTCACCCAGTGAAGCATGACATGCAGGCATTACTATTATACATTGTATTTTGTTCTTTTCTGATTCATCAGATATCATTCTGTTGCTCTAAAATGGGAAACTCCATAAAAATCAGATAAAGAACATTAAGTAAATGTGACAGAGGGGTAATAATGAACTATAAGTATAATTCAATTTTATTCAGATGGACAAATGTTATTCTTCAATCCGTCCCCATTTAGAAGCCATAGTCTGATTTAAAAAGAGAAAAGTGGTTTAAAACAACATTGGAGTCCAGATATTTCTCTGTTTTCTAAATTAAGTTACCTGAGTTGAAGAACACTATTCAAGTGTGAGTAAACATGTTTTGATAAAAAGTTTTGTTATTTTCAAATAAATATCTCACCCCCAGTCATCACTGTGATATCTATTACAAGATACTCACTTTGGTTGTTGTTGTTGTTTAATAGTATGATCCCATTTTAGATTTTTAAAAGTACAGTTCTTATCCCCAATTCTCAAGACTATATTGTTCCAATACCTTTTATTTATTACTATACTAATTTTATATTAGATTTCAAAGAAGTGATGCCTACAGTGTGCTCTCAGTGATCGGAGAAAAGTGTGCTGTGGTCAAATGTGTTGGGGAATAATGAAAGTCACATCACCTATGGTGGTTACAGTGTACACTTGTGTATTAATCTTAAAGGCATACGGCAATAAATAAATCTGTTTAACTTTTTAAAATTTGTTTTTCAAAGGGTGGTTACAGTGTACACTTGTGTATTAATCTTAAAGGCATACGGCAATAAATAAATCTGTTTAACCTTTTAAAATTTGTTTTTCAAAGTTATTTGACTATAAAGGTCCCTCTTCTTTCTTAACTATTCCTACTTATTCTCGTTAATCCAGAGAGCAAAGCCAGTCTTTAGCTTTTCCAAAGAATAGTTACTTTTACTACTTCTGATTGAGATTTTAATAAAGACCATTTAAGACCTATGAGGTTGACATATATTATTATTTTTCTTGTACCAATGTTGTCATGTATAAGAGTCTTAATAGGGCATTGGCTTAACAGATCTATTCTTTTCAATCCATCTTTGGAGACGAACTTGGCATTCTGTTGCAACCTTGAAAAATAGAAAAACTTAGAATATTTTATAACAATTTCACTAATCTAGCACCACTATTTGCTTTAGGTGTTTGTGTGTGTGTGTGTGTGTGCGTGTGTGCACACACACACACAGCCATTCAACTGTTTTAAGGACTTTAACATTTTATAGCTTAACTCTCTCTCTCTTTCCTGCCTCAGCCAATTGAAGCACCAGAAGTCCTTTGTGGAACACCTGCTGTGCACAGCATTCTTTAGTAACACAGTGAGGTGTGCATCATCTAAGCTGGTGTGAACTTGCAGGAGTCTTTCTCACTCTATGGAGAAGGTGTTGGAGCCAAAAGCTTTTTATGTACAATTTGTACATGATTGGTGGACTTTGAAGTCATTGCAAAACTAATTTGTTTAGTATTTTTGCCAAGACCAATCTTTCCAGTATTTGAAGACAAAATGACTTAGATATGAGGGTTTAGATACAGGAATAAAAACAAATGGAAGAAATGCTTATAATTCTCCAAAGGCACCTGAATGTTGCCTCTTACCAGGACACTTAATATTAATCACTACTGGAATTTACTGTTCTATGTATCAGATCCCCCTAGTATGTTGCTTTGGGGCCACCAATTTTTATTTACAGTTAATAATTAGTGAAAAGATAGAAAACAGAAACATAAAATTAGAGTATGACTCAAACCAAACTATTTCAAAGCTTGATATTAAATAAACAATATAAATAATTTACTTCAAATTATACCCAGTATTTACACCCACACTTAATCTTTAGATTTTACTGTGCCTAAAGATCTATTTTTAATTAGTTTGGGCTCCCTCGTCTTAAAGAAGCAGAGCACTTGAACCCTCCCATTCCCCTTCCCTGATATATTCTTCTCCTTTGGTTTCTATACCATGTATGTATCATACTATATATTTTGCTTATGTTGTTGTCACTTCCAATTAATGTGGAAGCATTGTGAACATAGACAGTAACAGCAGATGTACAAGAAATACAGGTTGAGTGAGTGAATGAGGGCCTAGCAACAACCTGCTGGAATTTGAATCCTAGCTCCAGTGTTTAAGAGGTGGGCAGCATACTGCCATTGGAGAGTGCCGCCACCCTACCTGGGAAGTGGCGCCCCTTTCCTTTTGTGGCTGTGCAGTACCAAATGATAGACACCTTCCCATAAGCAGATGTTTTCACCTACTTTTTATCATAATGAATCCACAAACCACTAGCTTAGGGACTTAAGAATGTGCTGCTTTGGTTAAGCCTAGCATATGATAGAAGCTGTTAATTCTTATATTGTCATTATTGGCCTACTAACAAAATCCCTTCCATAGGTTGTACATTCTGTGAGGGCTTGGACATATATATGCAACTCTGTTCACCATAGAGCACTATTCACATGCGCTGGGTGCTTAAATATTCATAGGCTGAAGGAAAAGAGTAGGGAGTACAAAGGACCCACAGAATCATCCTTCATGGTAAATAAGCGAAAGTCAGCATTTGAAGCATTATCTTTTTAATATCTTTGTGTATGTTCTTTCTTGATAGTGTTTAAGTTTAAAAAGAATAGCAATCAGTAAACTTGTTCAGTCAATGTATCTAAGCCCTTAGGCCCAGGTGACTTTTTGTACCAATTTCTTCACTATAATATATTAATTCTGTTTATGAAAGCCTGGAGAAAGGCCTGTCCTACAAGACCTTTTGTATTATTTGTCAGTTCTTTCCCAGTATTTTTACGCATCTGTGTGTGTGAAAGATTTCATTTTGCTTAATTTGCAAATGAAACAATATGACTACAAAATTACTACAAAGTTGAAATCGGTAATATAGTAGGAAACAACTGAGGCAGATGGTTTAGTCTCATCATTTTGTGTCTTTACATAGGTTGCTAAGGGACAGCTTACATCATTTAGTGAGCTTCCACAGCTCTTTGCCATTCTAGAGCATGTACTTCTGACATTTTTATTAGGCTTTTGTGTTTGGTCAGTGTATTAAATCCAGCAATTTATTCCATTCCACTTAAATTGTCTTCCCTGTACAAGGGGTGGAGAAGAATTCACAGTGTCTGCACATAAAAGGCCATTATCTTATCTTAGCAACTCCAGCCATTCACTCCTCAGTGACTCATGACAGCTCAGCTGGGAAATACAGAACTGTATCTTAGAGGGCAAGATCATGGGAGTGAGACAATGATGAGGCCTGTGACATCGGAAGGTGGTGAGTTCATCACCTGCAAGAAAGATTAGCAACCCTTTGCTGAGCCTGACCTGATAGGCCATTTAGTGGACAGACCAAAGCTTGCATCCAGGAAACATGCTCTGCCTATGATCTTGATTTACTTGTAGCTTATAAAGACTACTCAGGTGATCTCATAGTTATTTTTCTTGCCCCAAATCAGAGCACCTCCTTTATCAGAAAACTGAGAAAAGCACACTGACACTGATACTTCATATATATTGCACCAGGCAGGCTGTAGAGCAGACACACAGAAACTTTTGCTCTTGACTCCTTTTTTTCTGAGACAGGGTCTTGCTCTGTTACCCAGGGAGTGCAGTGGCGTGATCTCAGTTCACTGCAACCTCTGCCTCCTGGGCTCAAGCAATCCTCCCACTTCAGCCTCCCAAGTAGCTATGACTACAGGCACACATCACCACGCCCAGCTAATTTTTGTATTTCTGTGGAGATGGTGTTTCACCATGTTGGCCAGGCTGATCTCAAACGCCTGGGCTCCAGCAATCTACCTGCCTCAGTCTCCCAAAGTGCTGGGGTTACAAGCATAAGCCACCGTGCCCAACCTGCATTACTCCTAATATAGTCTGCATTCCACAAAGATAAATATTTTCTCATTGGAGGAAGCGGTGATGGTGAGGATGGAGTTAGTTGTATAGCTCGCATGAAGTAAGAACATGATCCAGAGGCTCTTCCAAGTGCCTTATATATATTAATAGTTCTTCATTTGATATTCAATAATATGAAGGAGAACCAAATTACAGATGAGAAAACTGAAACCCAAAGAGATGATGTAATGTGCCCACATGGCAGGCTGGCATTTGAATGCAGTGCAGTGTTCTGTACCACATATATTAACTGCTCTGGGGACAAGAGTGGTAATCGCTTTTAAATCCTCACTTCACTTTATGCGTTGTTAATTGTGCTTACAGGGAGCTTGTTATCCTCTCTCCCCACCCTCATTCCATCATTTTCCAAACTTAAAGTTTAATGTTACCCTTGGCTCCTTTTCTTTTCCTTATTTCCACTGTCAACTTCTGTCAATTCTACCTTCACAGGTGGTTTATCCATATTTTTCTTTCCCTCTTCAGTAACGTAGTTCCTAACGGTGCTCTCTGCTCGGGTATTTCTTCATCTATACCATCCTCTGTCTAACGACCAGAAGCATCTTCCTAAAGTACCGCTAGGAGGCTGGGTGCTGTGGCTGACACCTGTAATCCCAGCACTTTGGGAGGCTGAGGTGGGTGGATCACCTGAGGTCACAAGTTCGAAACCAGCCTGGCCAACATTGTGAAACCCTGTCTCTACTAAAAATACAAAAAAATTAGCTGGGCCTGGTGGCGTGTGGATGTAGTCCCAGCTACTTGGGATGCTAAGGTGGGAGAATCACTTGAACCTCGGAGGTGGAGGTTGCAGTGAGCCGAGACCACACCATTGCACTCCAGCCTGGGCAACAGAGCGAGACTTCATCTCAAAAATATATATATATAAAATAAAAATTAAATAAATAAATAAATACAGCTAGGATCATGGCCCTTGCCCAGTCAAAGATTATTTTGTATACAGGCACAGCAGTTTAGATTTAAAAAAACATTTTTCCATACATTACACTCAGAGGTACCCTGATAAATATGTATCACCATCTCAATTTTATAGATGAAGTAATTGAAGCTTAACGTGGTTAACCTAATTACTAGCCCACCTTTCTAGGGCTAGTAAATAACAGAATCATTATTTTCCTGTAAACTTACCCAGTTGCTGTAGTCTAAACTCCAATGTTGGCCTTCAAGTTGTTGAAGTGGTCTCAAGCTATTGTTCTTATTTCCTGGTGTTTTCTCACTGTACCACAGACTTAAGGAGTGACTCAAGGAAGCTAGCTACTCTTGAGCCGAGGGACATGCCTCTGATATTTCTTCTGCTTTCTTCACCAGATAAACGTTATTCACTGCCCAAGAACTAGATCCCGCCTTCTCTGCTCTACTGACCTACTTGATTGAACCCAAGAAACTGTGACCCCATTTACGAATCAATGCCTCAGGCAAACAATGCTCTGTTAGGAATTCTCTCACAGCAGAGAGCCTAGCAGAGCCTATCCCTCTTCCTTGGAGTGTTTCTTCCTGCTTCTTCACTGCCTGACAATACTTCCCATCCCAGTTTTTTGTTAACAGGATGCCTTATACGTCTCAAAGAAATGTTCTATCAGGGTTCATATTTATTTATCTCATTATCATCTTTGGTTTTGGTCCTTGGTTGGAACTTGTGTGTTGACTGAAAAACTGTACTTGATAAACTCAAATGTGTCCTTCTCCTATGAAGCTTGTTTGGAGGGTTTTATCTGAGCCTACTCCCTCTGCAGTTGTTCCTGGAAGCATCTCTCCTTTGTCTCCATAGTTTTATGTAACAATGGTCATATATCATAGTGAGTATATCTCCTATCTCTCTCCTAGAATTCAAGCTACAGGTGGCAAATTCATAGTGAGTACATCCCTATCTCTCTCCTTCTATAATTCAAGCTACTGGTGGCAAATTCTAAATATTTTTCATTTTTATGCTTCCCACAGCACTTAATACAGGCCTAATAAGCACATAGGATAGGCTGGATAAATATTTGCTAAATAAATTCAATAAGATCTTTTCTTTTAAAAACAATTTTCTTTTTTTTTTAAAAAAAACTATGTATTGATGTTTAAGTTTTATAAAGACTTTCATTCTTTTCCTCCAAGTCAAATTTCTATTATTGAAACAGAAAACTTGCCTCTGAAATGAAACAAAACTTTAGTGACATGATGTCTGATTTTTAAACAGCCATTGTATTTGGAAATAACAACGTGTGTTTATATGTGCAAATTGATAAGTCAATAGAATTTCCAGGTAAATACTCATGGCTGTTATTGTATGCCATCACGTTTATTATGGAAACATCATTTTGTAATTTATCTGGGAATTTCAAAAAAATGGCATGTGAGTCAGCATTCTGTGGTATACAGCCAAGTTTTTGTGGACGAACAGGGTAGGATTCCAGTCTTGGCTTCAGCAGTGTGGTTGGTAGGAGACACTCGCTAGGCCTGGGTTCCTCACCTGTGGATGGATACTCCTTACCTCATTGGCTTGTTGTGAAGATTGAATGAGTCCGTGATGTCAGGGAAGTGCTTAGAAATAAATATTCATTATGATGTTTTTATTAGAAACACTGACACATTACTAAGTTCATGTGCTCTACACATGCGCTTGAAAATGAGGACATTTCCCTTTAATTTCTGAAATGCTGGGGTGATGATGTATACCCAGGATAATTTTTTTAGTCTGTAAGCTTATTGGCAATGCCTTAGTTAAACCCCTTCACTTTTAAGGTATTCCCTTTAATTTAGCAAGAAGACATAAAACATTGAAATATACAAAATAAGTGGCTATAGTTAATGGATTAGGTGCAGATAAATGACACCTATCCAAATCTGGCTCCAATAATAAGGGAATTCATCATTTTACAAAAACTAGAATTTCAGATGTAGGTTGAGCCATAGCTTTTAATTACTTTCTCCCTCTTCATTTCTCCAGCCTCACTGTCAGTATCCAAAGGCTTTGTCTCGAAACAGCCATCAGTGTGCCTTGTGCTTCCTGGTTTATAACCAGTGAGAGAGAGAAGGGAAGACGGGAGGGCAAAAGAGAGGACAGGAGATATCTCCCCTCAAGATGGGCTTTAAGGCTCTTCTTTCAGTCAGATTGAACCAACTTTGGTGAAGTTGCCAAAGAAAGGCTGTGCCTTGATTGCTTTAAACTAGTCTCTTGACTTCTTCATTGTTGTGTAAGTGAATCAGGGCAGGACTCTAATAGGAAAGAGAAAGGTGGGGCAGGGAGGTGCTGTTGGATATGGGGAAGTAACCAATAACATCCTCTCCAATTAAGAACTTAAATTTTAATTTTTAGCGTGATTTTTACCACAGGAATTTGAATCTGTTTTCTCTTATAGCATTTTTAATTTTTGTGAATAAAATGGAACCTCTTGGAATTTGGATTTCTTTGTGACTCATTTCCTCATGGAAGGATAATAAAACCCACATTTCCAGTTTTTGAGATGACTATTAAAAAAAAAAAAAGCTGTGTATGACCAAGTGCCAGCAAGCCTAGCTTGCTTTTTGAGTAGTTACTATTGTTGTTGCCATTTTTATTTTCTTGGTCAGGATGTCTTAATTTTATTTCGTCTTATCTAGATTCCAGTTTTCTACTTCCAGATTTTTACTTTATGAATCCACAGTGGTGCTTTATCACCTTATCCAAGAAAAAAAACCTACGAAGGTTTTTTTTTTTTAAACATTTTATAAATTACATGCTCATACAATCTCATAGAGTCCTCAGAGAAACCCTGTGGTGTAGATATTATTTATGCAGTTTTAGAGATCTCTTTATCTGCCTCCTTTAAACTATGAGCTTCATGAGGACAGAGACTTTGTTTTGTTCATTGTTGTATCCTTAGTATTCAAAATAGTTTATCGCACAAAGTAGACTAGTAGATGCTCGCTCAATCAGTGTTTTCTGAAGGAAGGGAGAGAGGGGAGCAGGGAGGAGCCCTTTGTGACCTACAGAGTTTAGAGGACTTTCCAGTTTGTGACGTTCTAGTTAAGACATAAACCCACGTTCATAGTGGGCCTCTGAGGCCTGCATACCCTGCCTCTCTACTGCTTCATCTTGCTTTCTTCACTCTCCTGTCTCTCTCTCTGTTCCAGCTGCACAGGCATAGGCAGTCCCTGAGATATGCCTCTGTGTTCACCTCCACAGGGCCTTCGCATCTGCAGATTCTTGAGCCTGTGGAACTACTTGCTGTACCTGCTCATCCCCCAGTTGCCTCCCTACACCTCGTCATTCTCCCATATCCTTGGTTTACTCTGTTTAGATCCTTCATATTCCAGCTTGAACTTCACTTTAGTGGGAAGCCTTACGTAATCCCCCCCTGGTTAAATCAGGTTTCCTTTATACAGCCCCACAGTGTAAGGATACTTTCCTCAACTGTTTTTAAATACAGTCAGCCCTTTGTGTCTGCGGGTTTCCCATCTGTGGATTCAACCAACAACAAATCAAAGATACTTGAAGCAATGAAAAAGAATGAAAAAAACAATGAAAAAATACAAACAAAAAACAATACAGTATAACAACAATTTATATAGTCTTTACATTATATTAGTTATTGTAAGTAGTTTGGAGATCATTTAAAATCTGTGAGAGGATGTGTTAGGTTATATGCAAATACAAGGCCATATAAGGCTCTAGAGCCTAGAGCACGGCGTCCTAGAATGAGCACCCATGGATACCAAGGGATGACTGTACATGTATATTTGTGTGATTACTTAGGAATACTCTGTCTTCTCTAGTGCTAGAAAACAGGTAGGTTTTCACCCATCATTATTTTGCCAATGCCTGGCATATGGTAGTTGCTTGGTAAATATGTGTTGAATAAATGCCAGAAAATATTGCTTTGTCAGCCTACTTTCATGTTATTTTTTTTTGCTGATTATACTCATGATTTGCAGAAGAAAGGTTAGCATTTGTATTAGTATCTTATTTTTTCCTGTATCTTTTCTCATAATAACCTACATATGAGAAAATCGCAAAGTCTGTAGGGACAGCTTCTGTGTCCTTGGCTTAAATTCTTATGCCCATTTCCTTATTTTAGGGCTAAGCTTAAAATTTATCTTCACTTGTCTTTACTCAATCACAACTGGTTTGGGTGTCCCTCCTCTGTGTGGCCCAGAACCCTGTAAATGTGGTCAGCATCCATCTATATTTTTTCATCTGCCTTTCCACTGAGCTTAGAAGTAGAGACTGAATTTAGTCTGATATGTTTGCCCATTGTCCAGCACAATGCCTGGCGTAGTAGACACCAGCGATATTTTTCCAAATGAATGAATTAATAAATGCATGTCTTGCACTTGTGTGATATTCCTCAGATATCTAAATCATTCCTGGAAAAGCATTTAGTAAATAGTTGTAATTCAGTGCGTTCAGTGTCGTATGCACATTCTTCAAGGATTGCCCAAGTTAATCTACTTTTTAGTGATTTATCACTGGGCGCAGATTGCACACTACATACAAGTGTTTGGCAGAGGAGGAGGAGAATGGGGCCTGAAATCCAGCTTGCACTCTGACCATTATTGTATGTCTGCCCCTAAGAAACCTCCAATATTTTTTTTTTTCTAACAGCAATGCTATGTGTAATGCCATGGCTCTAAATGTAGGAAGAAAATGTTAGAATTTCCTAAGTTCTAGTCAAATTTTCTCTCAATTTTGAAATATCTCTATTTTTGTCTATTTTTAAAAATGCATATTGGTACAATAATACTAATCTATAAATACAGAAATAAGTTATAAATGGTGAAGGTATATGTTCAAAAAATTTTGCTGATGCAGTAATAGGTGATCAAAACAATTATAGAGAGCTTTGATCTAATCTGTAAATCCAGTGCCATGGTAGTTTCCAAAAATAATTTGCAGCTCTCTTTTGATGTCATTTTGAGATGCCTGAAGAAGGGGATGAATGATCTTAGGGTAGAGACATCCTGGAGCTCCTGTGTACCACTGTGTGTATGTTTGTGTGTGCATCAGTGAGTCCTGTGTGCACTGAGTGCTCCTGCGCATGTGCTGAAGAGGAGAATGGATGGACTATGGCTGAGATTTTTGTTCAGGTTTGGTGCAAATCTATCCTAATGCGGTAGTTTTATGGAAAGCAGATACACTAATTTCAAGATTCATTGGCCAATTCTCCTTTCAGATGAGTAGTTTATGATGAATCTTCTTTTCCCTACTCACTAGAATAGTCTAAATTGTAGATATAAAACCTCTTCATTTCTCCTCTGCTTCTGGAATAGAAATAATTAATTGTTAATTTCTAATAAAAAAAGCACGTTTTGTGTCAGAACATCTTGATTAGAATTGTAGCGGCCATTTAGTCAACGTGTGACCATTTAGGAAAAATAATCGTTCTGAGCTTCAGTATTTTCTTCTGAAAAATGAATGTAATATTAATTAGTTCATACATTTGTTAGAGCTACTTGGGAGGCTGAGGTAAGAGGATCACTTGAGAACAGGAGTTTGAGAGCAGCTTCATGGGTGATAGAGTGAAACCCGTCTCAAAATTTAAACAAGAAAAAAAAAGAAGAGTAAGAAACACTGGCATAATACTAGGTAGATAGTGTTTATGGAAATGTTTTAGTTTTGAGCTTTAGAAGTCTTTTTTTTATTAGCAATAATAAAGTCACAGCTGTTCATGTGCTGTCTGATGTGATGGTTACTTTAAAACACATATATACTTTCTCTATATCAAACTCATTAGTATAAGATGATTTGCTTAGATGATTAGCTAAGGTATTTGTCTGATTTTTGAAGAGTGACAGCTTCTTAGCTTTTTCTTTTCTCTTTATTTTTTTGTCTACCCTAAGCAGCCATATTTATTATATGATTGAATAATGATACAATGATAATGACTCCTTCCGATGGTCTGAGCAATTTTGTATCATGTATGTGCCACAGGACCCTAGAGTAAAAATAAATTCTGAATGGGGTATCCGTAAAGGCAACAGATACTTCACTTTAAGTGGATTTCTGTAGTTTCCAAAGGCATGTGAGGGGAAAAAGCGTCTGTATAGAAAGGATGACTTAGTTGACATGGTTAAAAGGTGTGTTCCTTGACTGGGGAAAAGTTCATATGTTTGCAGTATTAGATTAAGAAATAAAAGTCCATTCCAGCTATTTTAAAGACTCTGAAATGCCAGGCTAAGAACTTCATTCAGACTTTATTTGATAGGCAGGGGTGATCTGATTAAGATCATGCTCTAGGAAGATTATGACTGTGAATTGAAGGAAACAGACTGGAAGCCTAGAGATCAGTTACAAAAACAATACCATGGTCTAAAGTCATAATTCAGGATGAAATTGTTAGGAAAAGAGAGGAAGGACATTTAAAAAGATATTTGCAATGAAATAGCTGTTGTATATCGTATGGTAGGTTTGGGTGAAACAAGACTTTGAAATTTTTAACAAAGTCTATATAAATAGCAAAAAGAGCTGGTTCCTTCAACGTTTTGTTTGAGGTTCAAGTGATTATCAAGTGAAGTTCTTAACTGAACTAGAATCATGAAAGGAAATGCATTACTATTTTTTCAGGGTTTGGAATAAATTCTTAGCTTGCTTTCTGATAACATTTCCTGTCTTCTACTATTTGAAGAACTAGAGGCATAGATGTATGAATGTGGCTTTTATTTTTCCATGTGAGAATGAAAAGGATAATATACTTCCCATGCTGGAAAGGACCTTAGAAACTTAGGTGAAGAAACAGGTGTCAAAGATGTTATGTGACTTGCCCAAGATCGCCCGGCCCGTGGAGGGGTAGCCTTCACTGTGGCTCAGGGATCCGGGCTTCCTGTGTGAAGGTCTTCCCAAGACTGTGCTGCCCGGTCTTTACTTGATCTAGGGACACCAATCCTTTTTCTTTCTTTTTTCTACCATTTCATGGTGGTTGCATTTGTCAATATTTAAAGACATTCTCCTGAAATTTACAGAACTGTATATGATGCTTCTCATTTTTGTCTGTTTTTTATCTTAAGAAAGTACCCACATATTGTCTGGGTATAGTGGCTTATGCCTGTAATCGCAGCAGTTTGGGAGGCTGAGGCAGGCTGATCACTTGAGGCCAGTAGTTTGAGTCTACCCTGGCCAACATGAGGAAACCCTGTCTCTACTAAAATTACAAAGATTAGCTAGGCATGTTGGCTCACACCTGTAATCCCAGGAGACTGAGGCATGAGAATTGCCTGAACCCAGGAGGCAGGGTTTGCAATGAGCTGAGATCATACCATTGCACTCCAACCTGCACAACAGAGTGAGACTCTGTCTCAAAAAAAAAAAAAAAAGTACCCACATATTGTTATGCTGGGCACTATATAAAGCCAGATAAATATACAAAGGCCTCAGTCTCCCACGGTGTATCATGTTTCATACACAGAAGATTATATTCTGAAATCACTGGAGTAAATGTCGAAGTATCAGAATATCAGTTTCTCACCCATAAATTCTCCAGTTACACTTAGAAAGTTTTTTGTTTTGTGGTGTTTTGTGTTTAATTTTGGCTAATAGTTTTGGCTCTAAGAGGAAGGAAAGGAAATTCACATTTTGTCTGACACTTTTACAAGAAGCTATGTATGGCCTTTTAATTTATACATGTAAAATTATTTGTAAAAAGCAGCTATGATGTAATTTATGGATGAGAAAGCTGAAGATTGACTAGCCTCGTTAATGAAAGGTAGATAGCCACGGTTGGAATTCATGTCTTCTGAGGTTCATAAAACAGGCCATCTTTTAAATTGAGAAGTGACATCAGTAGCCACATAGGCGTCCTGAAAGGCAGTCAAAGAAAAACACTGAGGGTATTAAAAGGTCTGGATGGTATATCATGCCAGAATCAGTTGAAGAGACTTGCACTGTTCAGAAGAAAGTGATAAAACAGAGGTTCTACTTAATCAAAAATTTTAAAATGCCTGAGGTGTTATCCTTTCAAAGAAGTATCAAAGACTAGTTAAATCAAAAAGACAAAAGTAATTTGATATTGGTAGTGACTTTCCTTTTCAAGACCCATGTTGAAGGTTTAGGGCCAAGTATTTGGCACTACTCCACTGTTGGAAGATTGCAAAGGAGCCTTGCCTTAAACATTTATAATTTTACTGTTTCTGCCATTGAAGTTTATTTAATAATGAATCTGATACAAAATAATTATTTATAAAATAGATTAACTGACCGGGCGTGGTGGCTCACATCTGTAATCCCAGCACTTTGGGAGGCCAAGGCAGGTGGATCACCTGAGGTTGGGAGTTCGAGACCAGCCTGACCAACATGGACTAACCCTCTTTCTGCTAAAAATACAAAATTAGCCAGACATGGTGGCAGGTGCCTGTAATCCCAGCTACTCAGGAGGTTGAGGCAGGAGAATCACTTGAACCTGGGAGGCGGAGGTTGTAGCGAGCCTAGATTGCGCCATTGCCCTCCAGCCTGGGCAACAACAGTGAAACTCCATCTCAAAAAAAAAAAAAACAGATTAACTGGAATTTCTTTGCTTAAAGCAAGGATGACAAAGAGGCCTCTACTCTTGAAAGTTTCTCAGGGCCCCTCTTTGATACGTTGTGAGTACAGTGATTTTAATTTGAAAACCTCTGTTGGTAAAATTGGTTTCCAAATTCCATTCCTATGGAAAGATGCTAATTTAAATTTTATTTGAACAAAGTCAATTTATGCTATCAACTCTTAATTTGGTCATGACTTTTGGAGGAAATTTTCACTCAGTTTTGGGCAGTGAAGTTACTCCTAAAATAGCTGCTCAAGTGAAGGGCAGATGACCTTCAGCTATCTTAGTAGTAAGTCAATCCAACCTTTATTGCCAATTCAATCCAGTCACTGCCCAATAGCCCCTGAAAGGTATTCAGGCTTCCTGAGAAGTTATTCATCTTGATAAAGTGAAATAAAACAAAGCAAACTTATAATATTCTCAGGATTTCAAGAAGCTATATTGAAAGATTTTTGCTGTACACAATGATTTATTTCTTTTAAAAATTTAAAATTGTTGCTCTGCCGAAAAGGCATAATTATAAGGGAATCTATAATTGCAGGCTTCATTTCTCTTGAGTACTTTGAAAAAAAATAAGAAAGGAAAAATGGAAGGACAGATGTTATGAAATAAAGTGTTAGTAAAATCACATGCTCAAATTAACATGTTCTTTGCCACAATGCTCGAAAGGAGACATTTGCATTTTATCTGTATGATAGTCTGTGCCATGTATGAAATGTATTCAATCCAAGGAAATGTCTGGGAGGCAGAAGTATGTTCAGATAAGTTTTCTATCATGTGTTGTCCACCAACCTTTTACATACTGTAAATATTCTAGAGAGACTAACAAGCTAGACAAATTAATTACTCCTTTTGTTATGCTCATGAGAATAAACTGATTAAATAGTTTCTATTCTCTCTATTTAAATACAGAGATGTTAGTTAACTTACTGCTTATTTTATTTTCCCACCTATTTACAATAATTTCAAATGTTGGAATATGCAGAGGGCAGAATATTGCATTAAGCAAAGAGAATAAAATGAAAAATAAACCAATGATCTGAACTAGAAAAAAAGTTTTAAAAATGTAATATTTCAATTGCACAAAAGTTACCATGGCATTACCTTTCCTTTTGTGTCTGCTGGTGATTTAAATTAGTAGTTTTAGAAAATGTGTCTATTGCTGTATTTAAAAATTCTAATTACAACAGTTGGTAAAGAAGTTTCCAAGTACAAGGGGTATTTGTAGAGAACCTGTAGGACTGACAAGTGATTGACAGGTAAACAACCCCACTGTGCCCTGATATTCCATTCTGTGATGTTGGACTATAGATACTACATAAGCCTCAGGAAGTAACCACCTTCCAATTTTTATTAAACGCTTGGCTTCATGGATGTAAACAGTATTGTGCATTAGTTGACTAAATGTGCCACTTTCTTTTACGCTGCCACACCACCCTGACTCAGTGTGATGGAATATCTGTGAAAGGAACAAATGGGAACTTTTCTTTAATGTGTTTAACCGAATTTATCCTCCAAAAAGAAAAGCAAGTGCAGATTTCATCAAATAAATTGAAACCGTCTAAAAGTGAATGAAAGGGGATAGCATTTCTAACTTGAAATGTTCTGTTATAACTTATTAGTGCCAGTGTGAAATTGCACTTTCTTCTCTGCTAATGCAACGGCTGACAGCTCAGCATGCACACACACGCATTATGTTATATGCAGTCAGAAGCTCTTGAACTTGTCCTTGAATATGGTTTACAGTTAATGTATTTTGACTTTCAAAGTGCCATTTTTCCCCGTTTTGAACCCAGGCTTTCTTTTCCTTGCTACTTTACAAATAGTTTCCTTAATTCGTATGCATTTCTTACCATACTTCTTAGTCCTCATTTCTTTGTTAAAAAGTCTTTATAGTAGCCTCCTTTAATAAAATATTTTAAAACGGTTAATACAAATAGATGAGTGCTGTCATCAACTGTGTCTTTAGGAAATAGTTCATGTGTTTACTAATAAATTCAAAATTAATGGATTGCCTGATGTGAAACTTTGTTTTCCTGAATTTTAAAATTTGGAAGGAAATCTTCTGTTTGTAGCCATTTCATATTTTTAAGATGTTCTAATGATTGTCTCAGAGTGTAGAGGAAAAATATTCTGAGGGGTTTTCCTCCTTCCACTTGAATGCTAAGAACTTGGATGTTTTGAATGAGCTATTGGCCAGCAGATGAAAAGTCATTCCATATAAATGAGAAACCAAATACAGTAAAATCTGTGTTTTCTAACCAGCAAAATCAGGAAAATCATAATTTTTAATCCCCAGGCAAAAATGTCAATCTAATAAATAGGCTAACTGAAACAGGGTAGGGTGACTATGTTGGAATTAAAGTTGTTAAAAGATGCAGTAAGTGTTCTTATTGTTAATTTTTTAGAAATCTCATAGGGTTTTTATGAAAAAAATGATATATTTGTGTAAATCATGGCATTTTACTTCCTAGACCATGAGGAAAAACAAATGGGAGCTAAAAAGAGGAGATCAACACATGAATTAACTCTGAGTTAACTGTAAAGGATACCTTGTCTTCATAATGTATCTCATAAAAGTTTTAATATCAGTGTATTCCAAAGGTTTGCAAGTTATTTAGTACTTGGAACATGTTTTCCCATAGAAACAATGTTGTAAATATTGGTTCAGTTCCCAGGCCAGTGCACACAGCCTATTTAATCCATATGTATCTAAGAGACAGTACCAATGTTTGCTTGAGTCCTGGGTCCTAAAGGCAGATGTGCAGAAAAGAGCAGTGATGAGTATTTTTTGTTAGTTTAATAGAAAGGAAATAGTCTTATAGGAATTTCCAGAAGGCACTAATTTAGATATTTGTCCTTTCCTTTTGTGCCTCTTATTCAGAAATCACAGAGTTCTCTTGTGGACCTATGGGAACAGCTGGATTCAGAGTTTGCTATATAACCTGCTCTTTAAAGGAAAAGCAATCTCCTTCAAGGGATTCCTGTAGGTTGGAGCATTTTAACCCCTTTATTGCTCTGGACTTATTGATAAGGCTTATTAACCTCAATGTCCTAATTGGTACAGTTAAAATGATTTACTAAGTACAAGCAACACAATGAAGATATGACAGAAACATCTTGATATGTTGCTGGAGGTTTAAGAAAGTCTTGTTGCTTAGCTGTGATTTTTGATTTATTTCTTTGTCTTTCCCTTTACAATGTCTTATTTTGATAAAAACTTTATAGTTTTTCAAGAAGCCCTCATAGCAAGGGTGGCAGAGTCTTTGCTGAGCTGAGGCAATATCAGAGAGATTGATAGTAAGCTCTTCGTTTAGAAATTGGGGATTGTCATTTATTGCATTATTTTTAATAATTGTAAAATTGCCATTATTCATAGTTGTAATTTGATATTTATCTGTCATTACTTTTTGCAATGTTTTTATATATTGCAAAAATGCAGTTTGACAATGTAATTTGACATTTATCTCAGACTACATTACTTTTTGCAATATGTTTTCCCCATATTATGTATATTTTATTTCCCCTTATGTATATTTTATATACATAAGCAAGCAGGGCCTATGTGAGTTTTCTTTGCTCTTGCCGTACCAGTTGTATTCAAGCCAAAGACAGTCCACCCAGTGAGTGATTTATAACATAGCTGTTTTTTGAGACATAAAGCCCTGTATTGCTTTATCAGTAAGAATATACAGACTTTTAAAAATCATTATTTCTAATATATTTATATATCAACAAGGTTCAAAACAGAACTTTATCTCAAACCACATTGTTAGTGTAGAAGTAGCTATTATACTTTCTTTTATACTGGTTCAAAGGAGCACATGTGTTTTGTCAATGAGGAAAGAAATCAATGCTGTTTGTGATACTATATACCTCATTTGGATATTTTATCTATTTCATTAAATCGAAAATCAGTTCCTGCTTTCTTTACCATATGCTGACTTTCATTTCTTTTTCTCTAGAGAAAAATAAAGCTGAGTAGATTTTTCAGGGCAGTGTTTGCAGTGTTACAGGTCGTTAATTTTGTTGACATTGTTCATTTTGCCTTTTTTTAAATTACGTCTGTGATGTGAGGTGATGTGATGGTCAAAATTTGGACTTTTAAGGCCCGACAGGGGGAGCCAATTCCATATTCTATTGAGGTTTCCTGTCACTGCAGTTGTCCATTTGTCAAAGCCAAAATACTCTCTTTTGCCTTGGCTATCTATAGGGCTCCACAACAGATACACTTTGTTAAAAATGATACAGTATTTTATGTTAATTATCTTTTAGTAATTAATATCAAAATTATAACTATTAAGATCAGGCCTAGAAAACTGAAATAGGGTCGTTATTTTAAAATGTATATCTTTATTTAGGATAAAGTTAATCTTATAAATATAACCTTTTCACAATAAAGATCAATGTGGAATATATGGAACATTTTAATGCTCATAAAAATCCTTTAGTAAAATATTTTATGATTAGATTAAAACACATGGGAATATCTCTTCTGATTTTTAAGCTAATGAAATTTATAAAATAATTAAAATCACATGACTCTATTATATGACTTTTTTAAAACCACATACCTTACTTTAAAAAAAGTAAAGACCCTGAACTAAGTTCAAGGTCTACCACAATGAATCATTTAGGGTGGTATTGAATTCCCATAATTGTTTGGTTCTGGGTTTTGTTCTCAGTAAAGAAAGTGGAATGGTTTTACTTATTTGAATTATGTAGGGTATATTTTATCAAAAGACATTCTAAGACTACAAAAAATTCAATATGATACATTTATCTTGACAAGGGACATTGAATTATATTGTGTAAGAACATTCATTTGTTTTCATAGTTTAGAATATATAAAATTTTATAATTTCTGTGCATTTTTCACTTTGTAAGCCTTAATTCCCTAGCTAGCTACATATCTATATGTCCTAATATGTATAATATATGAGTGCATTTTAGTTTCACATATGTGCAGACATGCACATACACACCGAAATACATCCTCTTTGTCTTTATTTCCTGTATATTCACTAACATGATAATGGACATATATTCTGTTTAAAATTATATTGTGTGTTAAAGAACTACTAGAGATTACTTATTTTAAATTTCAAGAGAAAAACATCTCTATTACTAAAATCAAGCAGTAGGCTTTTATGAAACTCTTCCTTTTTAAAAAAATAACAACTTCCTTTTGGCTAGAACTCCATTTGAGTATGATTATGCTACCAGGAGCCTAAAACACAGTAGCAATTAATGAATTTTCAGTTTTATTTTTTAAAAAATTGGATATTGTATATATGGTTTTCTAATTTAAAAAAGTAATCTCATTAACCCTTGTGTTACCTTAACATACGGTACAAATTTTACCTTATGGTAAATACTTCATGCAAGTTGGATGAATGAATGAATGAGTAACTTTTTAAATGCTGTCATCTCTTGAGCAGTATACACACCTGTTTTCTCATATATTCAGTGAGATGCTAATGCTTTGCTTTGTTCATATGATTGACAGGGAAATCAAGTAAGATATTAAAGAGCTTTAAAAATCATAAAATTTTAAATTTTAAATTTATGAACAATGATAACACTATATTTTATAACTCAAAATGTTTGGGATACCTCTTTATTTTTATCTTAACAAAGAGAAAAGCATGTTACTACCAATTGAAACTTTCTATATGAGAATGTGTCTTTTCTGCAGTTCTGCAGTGAACCATGCTTATAAGAATGGCCAAATAGACCTATGTTTGCTAACGTTAGATTCTTGTTATATTCAATTACCCTTTTGTTCTTCATGCCATTCTGAATGTCATTTTGCACCAATGGCCAGGCATTAATGGGGCCTACTAACTCTATTGTATCTGCCACTTATGTAGTATTAGTTTCAGGCTCCCTACTTTTAACTGAAGAGCTATGTAGTTAAATTATCATGTCATGAATTCTAATTCACTAGAAGAGTTAAGGAAGAAAACGCTATTGAAAGCTTTCCTAAGTAACATTTCTTTTAAATTGATGAGTCTTCAGACTAATGAGATATTAGTAGGGGAGGATGTATTTTCATTTGTAAATAAGAATTGAGATTAAAAAAATGTTAACGAAGACCATTTTAGAATAATCCTATCTCTCCCGAGAAAAGTTGTCTTGACAACAGTACCATTTATAATTAGAAATGATGAATATTTTATTTCTCGAAGGAAAATTCTTCCTAAGTATGCTAGACAGTGATCGGGCTAAATGTTCATCAGGCTCAATCATATTTTGGTGCAAAAAATATACTGTTGATTTTTGGCTCAATAATAATCAAACTTTGCCTTGTAGTTTATAAGGACTGGATTTCCATATGCATTTCTTACTAGTAATCTGTGAAATTAAGAAAAGGAGATCTTATTGACCCAATTTTACAGAAAGAGTATGTATCTAATAAGTGGCAAAAATAGAACTAGAGAACGAAGATTAATTTTTTTGCTTTTCATAATTTTGCCAAAGGGACAGAAACATATGACACATTTCAGGGTTGTGCTTTCACTCATTTTCTCATCTATTTCTCTCATATCATGGAATTTGTATTTTTTCAATTTATAATATTTTATTTTCTTTGCCTATTATACGTGAAGAATTGGCTAAAATTCAAATATCTGATATAGATTTCAGCCTTTCTCTAGTGTTCATGAAAGTAAAGCCATTTAAGTAAATGACTATTCAAATTAAAAGATGTGATGGAAATTTCATTTTGTGTCATCATTCTATCAGTTATCCAGTGTCTGCTACATGCCAGGGAATGTGGGATGACAAGTTAAACAAAACATAATTTCTATGGGAGGGATGGAAGGACACATCTATAAAGCAGTGACCAGCCTTCAGAGTATTGAAATTGAAATGGCAGCATGATGTCAGAGGCTAGAGCATTCACTTTGAGATAAAGGGTTCATGAGGACTGTGGGAGGAGATGACACTTGAGGCATATGGTGAAAAAGGGGGATATATTTAAGGAGGGAGGTTAAGGTGAGGGTATAACATCCACCAGAGGCAATGACTGTGGAATCGAATGTGGTCAGGGAGCAAGAGAGGAGAGCAAGCGATTGGAGAATGCAATGGAATGTTAAATGGGGCTCAACTCTAGAAGGCCTTGGTGCAATTTTAAAGCAAATGTTTATCATCCAGTAGGATCTACGGCCATGAATTCAGTGGCTTAGTGAATTACACAATTGTTTGTATCTGATTATATGTGAAATGGAACTTTCATGATATAAATTTATAGTCTGTCTTCACTTTTATGACTTTGTTAAAATGCATTCACTGATAAAATCTTATCTTATCCCATTATGTACATTAAATCTTATTCCATTATCTACATTACACTTACGGTTTAAGACATATTTTATTATTAATTCAAATAATGTACTTTTGAAACCTTTATTATCTATATCTGTGATGACTTCAAAGTTCAAGTAGTGTTACATGGAAAATGTTAGTTTTATACTGTGCAAGACTTACTTTAACACAGGTTGATTGTTTTGATTCTCTTTGTAGAAGAGTAGAATTTAATTCAAGATTTCCTGTGGCTGGCTGGATTTACAGAGTCACTCTCAGTGCCCTTGCAAGTCAGTCACTTTGCACATTACAAGGCGTAGAAACAAGGACTGAAACAAAGTGTTGTGACTCTTTATATTTCTATTTTACTTGTTTTATTACTTTCATTGAAGAGAAATTTATTTGTTAGCTTCCATTTATCATTAGAACACATTTCATCTCGGAGAAGCTCTGAGGTCTTAAAGCTAATGTGGAATTACAGTACTGGTTTTTTTTTTTATTTTGAAGATCATATATGAAATACAGTACATTTCATAGAAATGAAAGACAGATGCTTCTTCCTCTCTTTCTTTCTTTTCCTCTTTTGTACCAACTTCTGTGTTAATAGAAAATGCCTTGTTGTGTGGCCGTGAGCATGATGACCTTGAGGAGTCCACACTCCACTAAATGGATAAACAGACAACAGTGACACAGTGTCAGGCTTAAGTCAGAGGTAGGATCACCGTCTGTGTAAGCATATGTATGTGGTTTGTTCTTTTTATGTGGGTGCCTCATAGAAGAATACATGAATGTGGCTCCAAAAATAAAATTACATGCACTAGGAGCTTAGGACTGAGGAAGAATATTCCAGCTAGATGGAATGGTGAAAATGAAGACATAGAACTACAAAGGCGAGTAAGTGGTAAGTTCAAGGGAAGTGATAGGACATGAACCTTGGAAGGCTGGTCTCTGCCATGTGGCATGAGGTGATAACTGAGTTTGAATCACACCTGTTAGGCTGAGAACAGCATGGAAAACATTTAAGCAGTGTTGAGACATGTTGAAATTTATAAAGTAGAAACATAATTACCATTTTGAGGGTGGGTTGGAGGGACTAGAAGCTTATGTGATTTTCTCCTGCAGAGTTTTAGCTATGACAGCAGAGAAGGTGTTTTCTTCAGTATCTCTTGGGTCAGCAAGAGTTCTTACCAATGTATATTACTGTAAAATACTCAATACACATTTATTCATTGAATGAATGGTGCTATTTATCCCCCTACTCTTAATTAAAAGCTCAGCTAGGTATCTTTTTAAAAGAAAAGAAAATGAAAGAAAGGAAGAAAAAGGTAAAGTAAGAGAGAACTAAAAATTGGACTACAAGGTAGTGGAAATGGATAATATAGAATTTATTTGAGGGGCCGGGTGCGGTGGCTCACGCCTGTAATCCCAGCACTTTGGGAGGCCGAGGTGGGTGGATCAACACGGTGAAACCCCGTCTCTACTAAAAATACAAAAAATTAGCTGGGCATGGTGGCGCGTGCCTGTAATCCCAGCTACTCAGGAGGCTGAGGCAGGAGAATTGCCTGAACCCAGGAGGCGGAGGTTGCGGTGAGCCAAAATCGCATCACTGCACTCCAGCCTGGGTAACAAGAGCGAAACTCCGTCTCAAAAAAAAAAAAGAATGTATTTGAAGAACTCGAAGATACTTTCTTGTGAAGAAAGGAGAGGAATTGTGATAGACTCTTACTTTGGCTCCAGTGAAACACACCTCTCAGTTTCCATGCCCTTGTGTAGTGCCTTTCCTTGAATCTGAGCTTGACCATGTGATGAGCATTGTGCCAATGAGACATGAGACATTAGCAAGTGCGATGCAAGCAGAAGCTTGACAAATGCTTACATATTAGGGATTGTCTTCTTGCTTGGAATACTTGTGGTTGGAGTGCACCATCTTGGAACAGCTACCTTGCTATGAGAATGCCCAAGAAGTGATACAAAGAGATATACGTGAAGGAAGATGGAGACGCAGAGCTTACATTCCCATCTGTGCACCCAGCCAGTCCCAATGCTCAAGCCATTTTGCAACTTCCAACCATCCCTTCACCTCAACCATACCATACAAAATGCAAAAACTGCCCACTCAAACTACATAATTTTAAGAGAGAGTGATTGGTGGTTGTTATTTTAAGTTGCTACATTTTTGGGTAGTCTGTTACATAGCAAAATATAACCATTTCTCCAAAATGAATGGAGACTGGTTTTAATGTATGCCAGGTTAATTAGTTGGTGAATTGTGACACCTTCATTTATCTAAGATCAAAATGCAAGAGAAGTAGCTTTGTTGCTAGTACATTAGACTGTGAATTCTTCAAAGAAGGAATATATATTCTTAACTGCATTTCAGCACATAGCAGCAGGCATTCAAAAATGTTTGCTGAATGTAGTATGGAAAGAAAGCCATGCTTAGGGATGATACTATGCCATTTAGTCACTGCTAAACTGATAAGTCTCCATGTGGCTTTGCTTTTTATTTTTGTTTTTGGTTATTGTGGACCCCTGTGACCTAACATACAGAATAGTAACAGGAGGTGTAAATATACATACACCCCACACAGACATATATACACTAAAAAAGAAGGAAAAACAAATGTTTGCTGAACTGGAGGGGGCCAGATCACATCTCATGGGAAAAAATTAAGGTCTGTATCACCTGTTAAAAAGCTGAAATTAATGAACAAATTTCTGTAACATAAGTCAGGTGTTCTATTAAATTTTAGCTCATTTATATAGAATGTCATGCATGAGAACTCCATAATTAAACACACAGCTTGTATACTTGGGTAAGAAACTGTGGGTTACCATTAGAATGACAGGCAAATGATGTATTTGGAGATTAGTTATTACTTCCTCATAAAAATGTGTAATTAAATAATCCTGGCTGGGCACGGTGGCTCATGTCTGTAATCCCAGCATTTTAAGAGGCTGAGGCAGGCAGATCACTTGAGGTCAGGAGTTTGATACCAGCCTGGCCAACATGGTGAAACCCCCTCTCCACTAAAAATACACAAATCAGCCAGGCATGGTGGCACTCACCTGTAATCCCAGCTACTTGGGAGGTTGAGGCAGAAGAATCGCTTGAACTTGCGAGGCTAAGGTTGCAGTGAGCTGAGATCATGCCACCACACTCCAGCCCGGGCAACAGAGCAAGACTGTCTCAGTAATAATAATCCCGAAGACCTTATGTTGCCCAAATAGGGTAGCTTAAGTGTATGTTAGATTTTCAAAGTTGTAAGTTCCTCCTATCAAATTATGCATAATTCTTATGTCTTCATTGCTTCCAATTTGGCCAAGAAACAAACCCTAGAATCTTGATCATTCTGGAAGAAAAGGGAGAAAACAAGTAAGTGGTAAAATCAGTTCAATCATTGGAAGATAAAGCCTTTTTAAAAAAAATTTCTGAAAGTTAAAGCAGCAGGGGGCAGTAGAACATTTTGAGAATGGAACATGGAGGAGAGAGGGGACTGGTCAGTGGAGAAGGATGCTGACATCTCTGAAGAAACGTTTTTTGTTTTATTTTTAAATGCACAAGACTATCTTTTGATCATTTCTCATACTTCCTGTTTTCATGATCCTGCAAGCTAGGGATGAATAAGTCACCTGTGGTCAATATTAATATCAAATGAAACCTATTCATTTAGAAAAGGAGCTTATGCTCCTTTCTTAACACCAGTAAGTAGAATGTGCATCTATGAATAATGTATAACAATTTATATTTTAATTCTCTTTTCTTCTTTTGTGTAATTTGGCTTGAAAGTCCTAAAACATAGGGTAGAGGGACCCAAATTAGGAAGCTTGAGAATTATAAGCCAGATAATACCCTAAGTATTAATTTTTCTATAGATTATTTTCCCTGCAATTTGAGGTCCTTATCTCACTGCATTTTTTGTGCTTTTTTTTTTTTTTATTTAATCAAGTCAAAACAAACCAGTTTTCATTCATGGAGAAATCTTGCCTCTATGACTTTGCCCAGACTGTACTTTTACTTAGGATTTCCTTCCTTGTATATCCATGACTGCAAGTTATAATCAGTTATTCAAACCTTATTTCAGATTTCAGATTATTGCTGACCACTTTTGGTATTTCCTCAACCAAAGAAAGTTAAATCCTCACTTGCATTCTCCATAGCAGTATCCATGCACTTACTTATAGTACTCCATTTTCTACCTTAAAAAATATATAAATAAAATTTGTATTTTTCTTATAGTATTATCAACCTCTTCAGTGCAGAATGTCATTTCTCTGATATGCACAGCATCTACTACAGTTTCTTTCTTTCCTTCCCTCCTTCCATCCCTTCCTTTTTTCATTTCTCTTTCTTTTCCTCCCCGCCTTCCTTCCTTCCTTCCTTGCCTCCCTCCACCCCCTCTATTTCTTTTCTTTCCTTCTTTCCTTCCTTCCTTCCTTCCTTCCTTCCTTCTTCCCTCCCTCCCTCCCTCCCTCCCTCCCTCCTTCCCTCCCTCCCTCCTTCCTTCCTTCCTTCTTCTTCCTTCTTCCTTCTTCCTTCCTTCTTTCCCTTTCTTTATTAAAACAAGAATCTCCTTGCCACTCAGGCTGGAGTGCAGTGGCACCACCATAGCCCACTGCTACCTTGAATTCCTAGGCTCAAGCCATCCTCCCGCCTCAGCCTCCCATGTAGCTGGCACTTCAGGAGCACACCACCACACTCGGATAAATTTTTAATTTTTTTCATAGAGACAAGGTCTCACTTTACTGCCTAAGCTCATCTCAAACTCCTGGCTTCAAGTGATCTTTCTTTCTTGACCTCCCAAAGTATTGGGATTATAGGTGTGAGCCATTGGGTTCAGTCAATTTCTTGTTCTTATTAGACATTTGATTAATACTTGTTCTATCTATATATGCAGTTACTCTTTATGAATCTTTCCTATGCTGCATTCAGACATTCAAGACAATGGGGTAAAAGGACAGGAAACTAACATTTAGTAAGGCTTAAGTGTATACCAGTGACTCTAATTCTTTGTATCTGTTCTTTTAAAATCCTCATAACAACTGTTTACAATAGGTAATATTATATCCCTGAAGTTAAGGACATGAATCTCACAGGCAGTAACTCACCCATGCTCACAAGGATAGCATGAGGCGGAACTGAGATTTGAGACCCATTGCTTCTCCCCTGACCACCTCTAAATAAAGCCCATGCCATTTTCACTACACAGCAGCTATTATTAGGTGCTACACATTACTTTAGGAACTACTGATTCTACATTGAATAAAATACTCTACTGTCTTTGAAAGGCTCACATTCCAGCAGGAAAGAGATTAATTATTATGATTTTTAGTGATAAGTGCTTTAAAAGTGTCCTATGGGTACCAGGCCAGGGACCATTATCTCTGCCTGGTAAGAGATGCGCTTCATGGAGAGGTGTAGCTTGGACTTGGGAAGTGAGGGGGCCTGGAGGCATTAGCGGTTCACCAGATAGAGATGCTAGAAAGGCCAAGGAAGAAGGCTACCATGAAGAAACTGGATGTCATAGCTCACGTGATCAGCTCATCATCTGGAAGTTTGTGAACATGGTAAAAAGAGTGGAAAATGCCTTCACCTCATCATGGGATCTCTGGAGTGCTCCAAGGTGCCAATAAGTAACCTAATGTATTAAATCACGTGACAACAGAGGATTATGCTATATGGATTAGTTATCAGAGAAGTGGTTTATACTGCACCAGTAAATCAGACAGGAAATATAGGAGAGGAAACAACGTGGTATAGAAAGCATGAGCTTTGAAGTCAAATACGTGAAGCTTTGAATCCCAGCTCTGACACTTTTCGGCTACATGATCTTGAAGAGTAACCCAACTACTTTGAATATCAGTCACTAACTCTTTAAAAATAGGGATATTAACTACCTCAAAGACTCTTGGTGGGATTAGTGAAGGAACGGAGTACTTAATAGCAGGTAGGTATTTAGTAAACAGAGGCTTATGTATATGCTTAATTTTTGTACATGAGTATACTTATAAAATGTTGGTAAAGCAATGTTGTTTCAAAGATGCTATTTTAAATATAGCTCTATATGAAGTACTGTCAAGTTTCTAGTGGTACATATGTACATGCAAACATATATATTTACCTTTATTTTAATTTAGTGAAATTCTGATGCTAAAAGGGCATGGAAAGTTCACATGCTTTTCATTTACTTACACTTACTTGTATGAAAAAGACTATGTCATTCTTCGTGGAGTCTTATTTTGGAGGTTTTGAGAATAAGTTTAATTTTATGCCATTCCAAAGACATTTTAGGATTCTGTCATCAGACTCATCGTTGTCATCAATTAATTAAAAATTATAAATGATATGATTCTTCTTGTTTGTAAACCAGCTTCCTTGGTTTTTAGGTATAGTCAATTAACAATGATACTGTTTCTGTTACTACGTTTGCCAAAAGTTGTATTCTAGATATTCTTATATTCTTAAATTAAGAGAGTAATATTCTTATTGCAATGAAATTATTTTTATATATTTCACAAACAACTTTATTGATTACTGAAAGTTTTTAAGTAAGAACATCAATTATAGCATTTTTTATGCTAAAATTCTCTAAAGGCTCAGATTTTTACTTTTAGTTTCAGAATAAAGCAGTGAAACCTCTTTCTACTTGTAACAGATTTTTTTTTCTTTATCCTCTCTCTTTTCTTCTTTCACAGCTTCATTTTTCACCAATTATTTCCTTTTTTCCTATTTTCCTAACTTACAACTTTTTATTACAACTTTTCCTCTGTCTTTAAATATGCTCAAGATTCTTCTGTCCTCAAAAAATAAAATTAAAAAAGAAGAAACAACAAATAAAATCTGCTTTTCTTATGTAAGATCCCATTTCTCTCCTCTCTGTAGCTAGACATCTTGATATATTTAATTTGCTATATCTAATACCTGATTTTTAAATTGTTTGATTAAAAATCCATTGTGATGACCTCACTGCCCTTTTCCACAGTACTAAAGCTCCTTCTACTAACAATCGTTGGTGACCCTCCTAGTCTCTTACCAAATCTGGTGGTTCTTTCTTCATCAACTACTTTGGACAAAATTTACCACCATCTCCTTCTCATCCATCACTATTTCCTCAAATTTCTTTCTTACTCTTTTTCTTTTTCTTATTGTACACATGCTTTCTGGACACACTTGCTAATTTAACTACCACCATGAGCTACCAATAGAGTTTATGTCTCTATCTCTATTTACTATCTGTACAAACTTGGATGAAATGTTAGAAACGCAAATTTAGTCAGCAAAAAACCATTATCTTTCTGTATGCAATCTTATCATTCATCCTGCCAAGAATTTGTTCCTTCTGTATTTCTTTGGAGTTAGTTCATAGCACCATCATAACCCGAGTCACCTAGGACACCAACCTGGGTATCACACTGAGACTTTTCTCTTATCCCCACATTCAGTAAGCCTTCATCCCTGACAATTTTCCATCTTAAATCTCTCTTATTCTCCTGTCTTGTTTAGAATCATCCCAGGTTTGCCTTCTCTGGATTATTGCATTTGCACTAAATGGGCTTGCTGGCTAGAGGCATGCTTCCTTACAGTGACTTTGCTCCAGTTGCTGCAGAATACTCTATCCCAAACCCAAGCCCCTGCAGGTCTTTATTCTGGAAGCTTTTCCATATTATTTGGTCTCATTCTATAACTGAATTTCAAGTTACTTTCCACTCATAAATCTTTCAATGAAGGGAATGTGGTTATTATTATCTGTATTCTTAGAGCTTATCACAGTATAGGTAATCGAAAAATCCTTATGGATGAACTGAATTTTTAAAATTAATTAATTTATTTATTTTCAGAGACAGGCTTTTATTCTGTTGCCCAGGCTGGAGTGTAGTGGTGCAGTTATAGCTCATTGCAGCCACAAACTCCTGGGCTCAAGTTATCCTCCTGCCTTAGCCTTCCTAGGAGCTAGGATTACAAGTTCATGTCATCACACTCAGAAAATTCTTTTTTAACTTTTTTGTGGAAATGGAGGTGTTGCTATTTGGCCCAGGCTGACCTCAAACTCTTGCCCTTAAGCAATCATCCCTGCTTGGCCTCCCAAAACAATGGAATTTTAGGTGTGAGCCATGGTGCCAGGACTGAACTCAGTATTTTATATCAAAATAATTTTGATTTAAAAAATGTGTGTGTGGGAAAAGTTGGTAGCAATTAGCAAATGGTTTTAAACTTTATATCTAATTACAAAACCATGCTGTTAAAATAAGATTATCCCTCAGATATTTGTGTTCACAGGTAAATATTTTAACAATAACTTTTGGAAAATGTGAAGAAATAATGTTGGATTTCTTTACATTTTTGTATTTGAAAGGCAGTGTTATAGATGAAAAATTAGATAATTGACGTAACGAGTTTAATATAGAATTTGGTGCAAAGTACATGGTAATTCTGATTTTTATTTAATACAGATTATTATGGAAACATTTATAAAATGTTGCTACAAAAATGTTTACATATATGACATTATTGGAAGTGAATAGTACTAGTTTGGTTTAAAAGTTTTGTTCTTATGAATAAGAACATTTTAGAGTTACAGAAAATAGTCGAGTCAATGATAATATTTGTGTGTAACTATTCTAATTGAGAATGGATTCTTCTTTATAGATTTGGTAAATTATACAGAACATTGAGCCTTTATTGTTTGTAAAATTAAATTAATTTTGTCTGAAATATATGCTATTAAGCCATTATAAATGTGTATCCAATAAGCTATTTGAATTAGTATACACATGAAAACATATTGAATTTCTCAGGGCTTTCAATATCAGTTCTATTTCTGTGAGCATTTTAGCTTTCTAATACAAAAAATGCAATTTGAATTGTTTACTGCTGCAAGCCACTGGTTATTTTCAGGCATAATAGAATAATGGCATTTAGCCACAATGTGGTATTTTCTAAAAGTACTTGAAATATTTCATGAATAAGATTAGCTAAAGAATTTAGTCTTTTTTTATGACTGTGATAGTTTATGTGTGCAACCTGAGAAGTTTGTATTTTCAGAACAGTCTCTCAGAGTTTTATTTTGAAGAAAATGAAACTTTTTCTTATAAGATCATGTATCAGGTTTCCACTAACTGTGTTAAATATTTCGTTTTAAGTTACAGTATGGAAAATTTGAGTTACTCACCTTTTAGGCATTTTATTGTGAACCAAGAGGATTTTGAGATAATTGTAATCAAAAACTATCATACGTACATGATGTGATTGTAAGTTTATTCTTTAGTGAAATACTGAGAACAGATTATTTTAGATTATCATTTTTAATTTATGTTCACAAAACATTTTCATAGACAATTCCTATTTATAAAGTGTTACATACATTATAAAATATAATTTATATTTTATAGTTATAAAATTAAAATATATATTAAAGAAAACATAAGGCTGGGAGTGGTAGCTCACGCTTGTAATCCCAGCACTTTGTGAGGCCGAGGTGGGTGGATCACGAGATCAGGAGATTGAGACCATCCTGGCCTACGTGGTGAAACTCTGTCTCTACTAAAAATACAAAAACATTAGCTGGGTATGGTGGCGTGGGCCTGTAGTCCCAGCTACTCGGGAGACTGAGGCAGGGGAATCGCTTGAACCAGGGAAGTGGAGGTTGCAGAGAGCTGAGATCGCAGCATTGCACCCTGGTGAAAGAGGGAGACTCCATCTCAAAACAAATAAAATAAATTTTCTTGCTTTTATTATTATTTTATTCTAAAATGATTTTCATGGGTTTTTGTCTATAAGAAATTGAAATAATTTTTATGCTGAATTTTCAGTAGTGGGATTGTTTTATTCAGTTATTTAAAATGTATTTGGTCAATATTAACCCTTAATCCAAGCTTTTTTATCCTCTAAGAATGTTGCTCACATAGAACATTGACAAAAAAGAACTCTAATCCTAACTAAAGAATAATACCAAAGATTGTGAATTGCCAAAGCAAAGTATGTGGCAATTGAATAGGAGAGACTTTCATTTAATAGTGTTAGTCAAGTGATTTCATGGTAATATTACATTCCCGCAGTAATTGTTATCTGTCAAGGCCCAAGCATGATAACCATTTCTTCTTCCTTAATAGTTTACTATTTGTATCTACACTTTCCATTATCAAATTTTTAGTGTGATATTTGTATTCTGATACAACAGTAGAGGGAAGACAGACTGTTCTAGGTTTAAATGTCACAAAAATTTAACATTTTTGCCTGTGAAAATTTCGTATCCTGTCTGCTAATCATAAACACATAGGAGAACCTGTGATAGCCAGTTACTAATAATCCCTGGCAATAGTTATGAGAAATATCATTCTAAACATGAAAGGAGAAAAAAGTATTTAATGATTCTACTGAATGAATAAGAGTATTTAGAGTTACAGCAAATGGTCTAATCACTGGTAAGTTTTATCCAGGAGAAGTTACTAAATTATACCACATAATAGTTTGTAATTATTTTTTTGCAAATATCTCTTCAAAGAACTGAGATTTAATTATATATACACACAAACTTGGTTAATAAACTTTATATTTATTATTTCAAGTTACCATTAATTTTGTGGCCTGAAATACATTTGTGTTTTTATTATGAAATATAGGTCTTGATAACTTCTATATGATTATGTTAGAATTTGATGCAATAAATATGTATTTCAGTTCTATGTTTGGGATACTGTTTCTAGGCTTGATGCAGAATTTTGCTTGTAAACCGTATTAATTTGGTAAATCACATTCTACTGTAGTCTCTTGTCACAATTGTTGGCTTTCTGTAATAAGTGGCTGTTTCTGCACTGCTATAAAGAAATACCTAAGACTGGGTAATTTATAAAAGAAAAGAGACAGAAGTATGGCACTGACATCCGGTTGGCTTTTGGTGAGGCCCCAGAAAGTTTACAGTCATAGCAGAAGGCGAAGCTGAAGCAGGCACATCACATGGTAAGAGCAGGAGTAAGAAAGAGGGAGGCAGGTGCCATACAGTTTTAAACAACCAGCTCTCATGTGAACTCAGAGCCAGAATCCACTCATCACCAAGGGGAGGGTGCTAAGCCATTCATGAGGGATCCACCCCCGTGATCCAGTCACCTCCCCCTAGGCCCCACCTCCAACACTGGAGGTCACATTTCAATGTGAGATTTGCAGGCAACAAACATCCAGAACACATGAGTGGCTTTCTGATTACTTTCTGCCTTCTATTTTTTTTTCTTTTTAAGTATATCCACTTTACTGCTTGTGCATGTTAAAGCAGTGATCCCCAACCTTTTTGGCATCAGGGACAGGTTTTTGGAAGACAGTTTTTCTATGGAATGAGGGGGATGGTTGTGGGATGAAACTCTTCTGCGCTAGATTCTCATAAGGAGCACACAACAAGCACAGTTGGCAATAGGGTTTGCCCTCCTTTGAGAATGTTATGCAGCTGCTGATCTGAACAGGAGGTGGAGCTCAGGCAGCAGTGCTCACTTGCCTGCTGCTCACCTCCTCCTGGGCAATCCGCTTCGAAAAAGCCACGGATCAGCACTGGTCCAGGCCCAGGGGTTGGGGACCTCTGTATTAAAGTCCATGTTCTTATAACTATTTTTAAGGTTACAAAGGTAAATATTTTTTATCTATTATGACTGCAAATAGAATGCCATTCTTGTATATCATAGTTAAATTGTTTCTTAGTCCAGGAGCAACCAAAGTTGTATAATAGGTAATTAGCATTTTTCTGCCAACCCCATATTAGTAATACATGGTAATAGAACAGGATGACACAGGGCAAAGTACCTGTTTATGGTATCAAAAACAGCTGACTTATATTCCAGCTCTCTATTTTTTGGCTGTGGTATCTTCGGCAACTTTCTTGAGTTTTAATTTTCTGATCTATGAAATATAAATAATTAATTAAATGAGATAATATTAAGATCTGATAAGGATTAGAAACACCAAATGGTAGCAAAGTACAAACAACCTTCCTTCCCACTTGGGAAACAGATATTTGACAGCCATATATATATATATATATATATATCTCCACATATACATATACAAATACACACACTTACTCAACAGTTTGATATATTGAATAAATGTATCTGTAGGTATTTACTGAGTTCCGGATTACAAGACTGTGTTCTAGATTTCAGAGACACATGGCTGAACAAAACAAAACCTCTGTCCTTGTCAAGCTTAGTATTTTAGAAAGCTAATATTGCAAGTTTTCCTTGAATGTCATTAATATTTATTTTAAAACATTCTAGCAGTATTGGCTGTCTATATTCTTGGCTCACAATATATTCATATTCCCATGAACTAATGAAAAGAGGAAAAAAATAGGACATGTTAAAAGATATTTGTTTTTCATATGAAAAGAGGTCTTACGACTTGATTTAGAAAGACAAACCATATAAGGGAAATTGAAAAAATATGGTGTTAACAGGTAACTCACAAAGAACTGCAGATGTCCAATAAATGCATGGAAAGCTGCCCAAACTTATTAGGGAAATAATAAAAGCAAATGGAGACCCTTTTTCCTGCATAAAATTAGCAAAAGGGAAAAATGTTAATAATGCCTAGCGTTGTTAAAGGTGTAGGAAAAATAAGCACATTTCTACGTAGGGATATGAACGCTAACTTTTTTTGGAAAGCAATCTATATTACCTAGTAAAATTAAAAATTATAAAAATGTGATCATACTCAAGGTTCAACATTTTTAGTAATCTGTTTTAGAGAAATAAAAGTACCAATATATAAAACTTGTCTTCAACACTGTATGTATTATTATTTGAAATGGCAAAAAGCTTGGGAAAAAAAATCCTTCGAATTTCTCAATAAAGAATATTTCAAGACAAAAGTGCCAATACATGAAGTTATTCCCTCAAGACATAATGATTTTAACCATGCTTGTGAGAACATGGACTGGACTGGAAAAAATCATGAATATTCATCAACAACACAGTAGTTCAACAAATTGTGATGAACTCAGAGTACACAGTATTAAGTAGATATTTCAAAAATAAATTAGAGTTGTTACCATTGACCTAGATAGGTATCTGTGATATCTTAAGTGAGAGAAAAGCAAGTAGGCTTGTGATGTGCTTATTATAATCCATTTTGGTTTTAAATTTGAAGATACTTTATGAACATAGAGAAAGAAGGGGAAGAATATGTATCAGATTGTAAATATTTCTCACTTCAATGTGGAGGTTGATGAAGGGAGAAGGGAAAGAACACTTGACTTTGTCTGATTTATTTATTCATTAATAAAATTATAATAAAGAAAATGCATAAGAAGGTTAAAATTTCAAGCTGTTAAAACTGTTCTATTTAGGGTAGCATTGGTATATGTCTTATAGTAGAGGCATTACAGAGTTCTACTGGAACTCTTTACATTATGTAGTAGATGTTTAGTAAATCAGTCACTCATTAATTGAAATATATCGAGAAGTCTGTAGCCATGGGCTTTTAACACACACACACATACATAATCTATGATACATTTATTGTGTATTCTATGCATTTATTTTATATTTATGATACTTTGAAGGCCATTATATCCAAGGTACCTTTATCTATACATGATTTTCCGGCTTACTTTGCAGTTTTATTTTCTTGGGAGAGAGAGTGAGCCAGGCAGGGATAGTAATACCCCATGATAAAGTCACCTCCCTCTGGCCTCTCCCCAGTTTCCACAAATGTGAGCTAGGCAAAACATAAAGAACTTTATGCATTTATTCACTCAGTTATTCTAAGGTTTATTGCTTGCTAAGTCTTGTGGGAGGAAAAAAGATTTATTCAAAGGTCTTTTACCTACAAGGAGTTTACACTTCTTCAGGTTATAAATGTGTCGTCAGTTCTGTGGCACTTAATTTTTACTGTTCAGCCAGATTAAGGTTTTATTACATACTTATCAACTTTTACACAAAAATCAAAACCCCTCCATTCTTAACTTTTAAATACATCCTCAATAAAGGAGACAAGACAAGGCATTATTTCACAGAAGGTATGTACAAAAATTATAGCCAAGACATAGGAGACAATTTGGATGCACTACACTATAAAAATGGCTACCATATGCTATTACACTTCTTGGATCCCAGTATATTTGATCTTTATTTTAGTTTAACAAGTCTCACTTAAAGCATCTACTAAAAACACTTCCATCTAATAAAACTTACTTTCTAAATAGAAAAAAAAAAGAGCATTCTAACTGATTCCCAGGAATCTCTGTGAAAGTATTGCCTTTTTTTATATTTATATATTAATGTATTTTATATATTTGTATTATATCTAATCATATACTCTTATGTGAGAAATATGATACCAGAAAAGCTACTATGAATTACTTTATTTACACATTAGCTTCTGTTGGTATATTATGCATTTTTAATTTTTGTGAGTATATTTGGGTAGCAGCATTATATTTCTGACAAGGCTTGAGCTTTTTTTTTTTAATCTCTAGGGATTCTCCCCATTTTCTATTTCAGTTCATTGTTCTTGGTTTACTGTGAGCAAGAAAAGCAAATAAGTAAGTTGGCAGATTTATGTTTAAAATAAGTATGAATAAACCCAGAAGTAAGGCCTGCAGTATTCTATGTGTAAAATGCATAGGCTTAGTGGGGAAAAATCTGTGAAGTATTTTGACTGTTTGAAAGCTTTTTTTAAAAAATATTATTGTTTTGTTTACTTACTAGTTCACAGCCATGTTCTGAAGAGTTTAAGGTGTCAGATGGTTCACTTCTGGATATATGACATAAATAGGAGAGTAATATCTCCTTGAGTTTATTAACGTGCTACTAAATTCATGACGTGCTACGTATCTGTCTGTCACACAATGTTAATGATGACAGAGTATATTTAGATTTAATTTAAATAGAAAAAATGCTTCATCATTGAACTCTTATTTGTTAAAATGAAAGGAAAGAAAAATAAAACAGACTTCAATTTCATATATTTAAAGGTACTAAAGCATTCAACCTTTAAGTGATAATTACAGTAAGACCCTATAGCATAGCAAATTCCACAAGCAGCTTATTAAAATACATTCAGTTATCTGAAACTTCTCTAGTCATTAGAAGCCACTGTGAGAATTAGAGGTGCATTAGCTGCAGTTTCAGTCAAATCTGAGTTTGAATCATTGCTCTTTTATTAGATTCTCTAAAGTGACTTATCTAAGACGGAACCTCAGATTCTATGTCTGTAAAATGGGATTTCAGTACTGTACTTCTAAGTTTGTTATGAGGCATAAATAATCCTTGTCAAGTACCTCTAGCCTAGGCCTAGGGCTTGTTCCTTTCAGTAACTGGTGGTTTAGCACTTAATTATCATATGCCAAAATAGTTTGTAATGAGTTACTACTACAAAGGCCAAACCATGACCCGGCTGTAAGAATGCATTTTTCAAAATCATTTAAAAAAAGTTCTCATTAGAGGATAAAAGAACAAATAGTGAGAGAATCCTAAAGAATCTACAGCTTCTTGTTGTGACTGATTCTCAACCAGAGGAAAAGGAATTTTAAATAAAGGATTTCCGTTGGATTTCTAGCCTTATAGAAGAAACATTTTCCAAAATGCTGGTATGTTTTAATTTAATGATGCACTATTTGGGGTCCATTTTTTGTACATTCATCGTGATTCTAAAACTGAGTTTGGATGAAAAGCATGTAGTGCTTGCCTTGTTCTTACATCAGAAGAATTTTTTCTTTTGTCCATTTTATGCTTGTTTCCAAAGGCTTAAAATGAAAGCTTTGTTTCTGCAATAATGGCTTAGTATAGGCTTACATTGTTGATCCCCTCAGTAGATGCAATGTAATCCACTTTGGTAATGTGAATTTTTAAACAATCATCGGCCTCTGCCATTAACCCCTCTCTACTAATGATAATACTCTACAAAAACTACAAAGAAACTCAGGCCTAGCTTAACATTAGACTTGGAGCGCACTTAGCTGAATTTGCATTTCTTATTTTAGCAGCAGTGAATTGCTGAGCATATGTTGAACTTCATCAATACCAAAAGTAGAATAGGTGATTGTGAAACTAATGTTCAAGTGCAAGCATTCAAACACAAACACGGGAAACTAGAAGAAAATAATGATGAAACGAATTAAAAGTGCTTTCCAGTCCAAAATTCCCCTTGAAGGGGCTTCGGCTGCTGTTGCTTTTTGCAATATTTTTTAACTTGACCTGTTGCTTTGCTTAGTTCATTGTAGTGCAAATGTCTCAAATAAAGCTGTACATGAGTCATTTTTTTTTTCCTTCTCAGTTCAGGCTACTTGGATAATAGCTCACTTTGAACACAAGCATGGGAACCTATTGAATGTTTCCTGGATAAAGCCTACAGAGCTTTGCTCAGCAGCTTGACATGTTTCTTTAGGAGAGAGAAATGGTAAATTAGCTAAGAGCAATTTTATTCCATGACATATTTCCAAACTAACTTTGAGAACACATTTCCACTTAGTGTTTGGATTGCACTTTGGGGACTTAGAACTAAGGCTTCTTACGTATGGTTAAGTAATATAGATGGTGGAGGACTAAGTTGAGATGTTCCTTAGAGACTTGTAGACATTTAAAGCTTTACCTAAAGCAGAGAGGACTTCACTGCAGCTCCTATTGAAGCTGCAGTACTGTATGCCTTCAGGGCTGTGGATTTAATAAACAAAAGATCTGTCACCAAGCTTGGTTCACAGTAGGGGGTAGATGTAATTATATACTTTAAAGGGGAAAAGACTGTTGTTATTATTTTACATTTATTGAGTGCCAACATTTTGCAATGTGCTGTACCTAACATAGAATTAGACACAGTCCTTGCCCAGTGGACTATCTATTTAAATTAGACACAATCTAAATATTTCTCTTAAGTAGTTCCTGTGTTTTCAAATTTGTTACCCAGTGCATTGTATGAATGTACAAAAGTATTATTGTGCTTGCAAATGTTATTTAAAACTATAAAGGCTTTTAAAGACAGGTGGTAAAATGAGATGTGATTATTAGGCTATAAAGTCACCTATTGCTTTTCAGGTGTCTTCCTTTAACAATTATTATAGAACTAAATTTGAAATGAAAAGCAGGAAAAGTATTAAATTTAGAAAATGATAGATGCATCGTATTGATTTTTACTTTGGAAAAAAATGGCAGTTTAACAATAACAGCACTTGTTTAGTGCTTAACTAGGTTTGGAATTATATTTATTTGTGTGGCTTTTAATTAATTCCAGTATGGAATTCCACAAGGGTCAAGATCACATTTTCTAGAAGAATACATTGTACCTAATAAGCATTCAGTGAAGATTGTTAAAGGAATGAACAAAATGGGTTTGCAAATATATTTCCATGTTAGTTATTGTTTTCTCAGGACTCTTCTGATTTCAGAATCAAAAGAGGCAGTGCTGGACTGGCTTTGGGCCAGCACACACACACACAAAACCAAAAACCGAAAAAACAAAAAACAAAACATCCCCAAACGAAAACACCTTCCTGGGAGTATCTTTGAATAGCCCTGGTTTGAAATGCATTCTTTCTAACAAAGATGTTTCTTGTCTCTCAGCAAGAAAAAGCATGACTACCTAGCAAATCTTCAAGGTCTATGAGAGTCCTTAGAGCTGTCTTGATCCTTACCAGTGATCAAAGATCCTTTTCACACTGGATTCCTGGTTTCCAGGGATGTAGCTACTGTACACTATAGTCAGTTTACTGGTCTGTTGTGTAGTCACACACAGTTCTTATCACTGTTATAAGTCAGGCTGATATTAGAGGAAAATCTACAGATACACATGAAGAATCTATAGGTTGGTATGTTTATGTATGTGTCCTGGTTATTGTGACTATTTTATACCAACTGCTATATTCCCAGTTCCAACATTCTCATTCAGTTTCTTCTTGGTCTTAAGAGTGCACATCAGTTCTCAGTTGCATGACTTTAGCTATTCATTCAGTAGACAGTAATGAGTATCCTTGGTGTCATGGTGGAATCACTCAGCTTTGAGTTTGAATCTCTGGACTGCCATTTGCACAGTGTTATCTAAGTTATTCAACTTTTCTGAGTCCCAGCCTTCTAAGATGTAAAATGGAGAAAACAATTGTACTGAACTTGTCTTGTGTTTGCTTATCACATACTCACTGTTCTTCTTGTCTCTTCACTAAGATTCTGTTCCAGAAATGCATTTGTCATGTTCTCGTCACTGAATCTGATAGTCTCTTCAGCTACTTCCTCTTCCTTATTTCCACTGCTCCCTTTCCTCATCCCTGTTTCGTAGCTTAATGGAAGGATTTTCCTGGACAATTTTAAGCTCCTTTCACTCTCCCCTCCTCCTTCAGTGATATCACAAAGGGATTAAGTGTTAATTATTACATTTGTGTACATGATGTACAGATCTGTGTAGCCCACTCCAGCCTGTCTCTCCAGCTTTATGCCTTTTATCTCCAACTCTTTGCTAGAAAGGTTCATCCTTCTGTTTTTGAGACAACTCCATCAAACACATAGAAGCTAAATTTAGGTTGGGTGTAGTGGCTCATGCCTGTTATCCCAACACTTTGGGAGATTGAGGCAGGCAGAAAGCTAGGAGGTCAAGACCAGCCTGGCCAACATGGTGAAATCCTGTCTCTACTAAAAATTAGCCAGATGTAGTAGTGTGCGCCTGTAATCCAGGTACTTGAGAGAGAGGCAGAGGTTATAGTGAGACTAGATTGCGACAAAGCACTCTAGCCTGGGCAACAGAGCAAGACACTTGTCTCAAAATAAATAAATAAATAAATAAGCTAAATTTAGCAGTTCTCCTCCAAACCAATATCTCCTCTTGCTTTTCCTGTTTCTATTAATGATCCCAAATTTCTCCGAAAAAGCCCAGGCTACATGTCACTCATTGGATAGTCAATTGCCAGAATTCTGTGGATTTTTCTACCACACTGTCTTTCGCATTTGCCACTTCTCTTGTTTCCTCTTTGCCCAGCCCTCACTAACTCTTGGCTCCACTACTAGCAGGAAAGTCTTCAGGGGCTACACTACTTCTAGTCTCAAGTAAAATAGGAGTATATAAGTAAATAAGGAGCCATAAAGGTCATGCTGGTGTGTAGGATGCCAGTGACTAGCTTCTGACCCAGTGGCCAAGAGACCCAAACACACAGAGATCACTTCCTGACTCTACAGCTCAGTCAGGCTGCGGAAATGAGATGCCTTTCTGAGAGAATCCAGGAGAAATACTGTGTAATACTGGTTCCCTGCACTGGAACTGTGCAGGAAGATTGATAAAGAGGGAAGTGCATGGGAGAAAATGCCTCTGTGTTTCTAGTTAGTGCCACTGTATGTTAGACCGTTATGTCATACCCAGATTTTTCTGTTAGTGACTTTTATTTTGCATTCTCTCTCCCTACAAATTATCTGCCAGATTCATCTTGTTCAAATCTGATTCCTAAACTCCTGTGTAAACTTTATCCATGGCTTGAGCCTTCTGAAGGGACAGTGGTTCTCAAGTGTGGCTTTGGGACCCATAGTGTGAATATCATCTGGGAATTGTTAGAAATGCAAATTCTCTGGCCCAGACCAGATCTGTTAAATAAGAATCTGGAAGGTGAAAGGGTCCTGTAGGTCCTGTTTTAACAAATCCTCCAGGTGATTCTAGGCACTAACACTAGTTGAAAGCCAGTGCTTGAGCTAAGATAGTTATAAACATAGTTGGACTTGTAGCATCCTCCTCAATGCAGGCCAGCCAGATTCTCAGCTTGTATTTCCTGCTTTCCTCTATCACCAGAACCTCTCTTTCATATGTGAACCTCCAAATCTGAGACAGGGCTCAGTTTAAGAAGTTTATTTTGCCAAAGTTAATGACATGTACCTGTGACACAGCCTCAGGAGATCATGATGACATGTGCCCAAGGTGGTCAGACCACAGCTTGGTTTTAGACATTTTAGGGAGGCATGAGACATCAATCAACACATGTAAGATGAACATTGGTTCAGTCCAGAAAGGCAGGACAACTTGAAGCAGAAGCGGGGCAACTCGAAGTAGGGAGGGGTCATTGAGGTCATAGGTAGATAAGAGACAAATGGTTGTCTTGAGGCCCCCAAATTTATTTTCCTTTTTTTTTTTTTTCTGAGATAGAGTCTTGCTCTGTCGCCAGGCACCAGGCTGGAGTGCAGTGGCATGAGCTTAGCTCACTGCAACATCTGCCTCCCGGGTTCAAGCAATGCTCCTACCTCAGCCTCCCAAGTAGCTGGGACTACAGGCACGTGCCACCATGCCCAGCTGATTTTTGTATTTTTTAGTAGAGATGGGGTTTCACCATCTTGGCCAGGATCGTCTCAATCTCTTGACCTTGTGGTCTGCCCATCTCGGCCTCCCAAAGTGCTGAGATTACAGGTGTGAACCACCGCGCCCGGCCATTTATTTTCCTTTAACACATAATTTAGGCCCTTTGTGAATGCAGGCTCGTCTGTGCTTACCAGGTTTTTCATAATTTTGGGTTTTTTCCTTTTGCATCTTCAATCCAGCCATTTTTTCACAGGCTGTGTTTATGTCTCACTTCCATGAATCTCTTCTGAAGTGAAATCCTGTAGTATTTATACAATAGCAATACTATAAGAGTGATCATGCATTATTCCCTTTAATCATTATACTTTGTGTCTTATGCCCCAAAATAAGCTCTAGGAAAAGAAAGTCAATGTCTATGCCCCATTTTAATTCCCTGTAGTGTTTAGCACAGGGCTTCTTTATAGGTTTCAATGATGAATTTCAGGACTACAGAGACTAATGGTATTGAACACTCTGGGCTCTTTATTAGTCCTTGTCAATACAGTTTCACCTTCTAACCACCAGCTCTTAGGGACACTGTTTGTAAAAGGAGTCTTCTACATCAGTGGATTAGTTGAGTAAGTACCATTTTAAAAATGCTTCAGAGTTTGCCAAGTACTTTAGTAGCAATATGTCATTAGATCCTCATAACAACCCTGTCATGTAAGTGCTTTTATTATCTCCATTTTGCAGATAAAGGGACTAAAACTGGTCATGTTTAAAAGTACTGCTCCCTCTGTGAGAGTGAAAGACTTGGGAGGTTAGGCAGGAATCTCTCATCTAGGCAAAGATAATAAAAATTTCAGTTCCTTTTGTAAACAATTTCAGCTAAAAAATGTATTGTAACTTTCAATATGCAGAGTATTTATTCATATCAAAATTCTGATATCTTGCTTTCCAGGCAAAAGTAAACCAATCTTTGCAGTTAACTGTCATTGAAAAGAGTGGATTCTCTCTTTGGATAAGCACATTAACATTTAAAAGATTGTAAACAATTATCAGAATAAATGCTTATATGTGCACACATGCATATTTAAAATTAATGGCGATAGCTTTAAATTGAATTGAAATCAATTTATATAAATTGAATGAGTCAGATTCAAAAGATTTTATAAGAAATTTTATCATTAAGGCAAATACACATGGGTATCAGTTTAAATCTGATCTTATTTTTCCCTGAGTTTTTCTGCAAAGGAAGTGGAGGAAGAAAAGACTAGAATATTACATATACAATATGGGCATTCAGCTAAAATGGTACTTACCCTTAAACATCTATGGAAAAAAAAATATATATATGTAATATAAATCTAATTAAAAAAAGAATGAAAGGAGAAAAACCCTGGGTTTAATAAATGCCCTGGAAAATACGTAGAACTTTAACAAATGCCCTAGAAAATACCTACAACACCATTTATTCTTACATTCTTAAAAATTTTTACAACAGATTACCAAAAGAGAGCATACCTAATGCATTTACTTATTTTAAAGCACTGCTTTGATATAAGTATGATCAAATATTTTGCCCTAACTTCTCAAAGTTTGTTTTCAGAAAAAGCCGTATCTAGAACTTTTGAATTTTGTTTTTGCTAGAAAGGACACCATTCCTTCATCATACTGTTTGATATCTTTCATATAAATCTCAAAACAACAAATACCTCTCAGAGTTCAAAACTAGGGGGAAAAAAATCTCTTGATGAGCTATTGTTTCTTTTTTTTATAGTTGACCATAATTTTATATATGAAATGTGACTGATAAATATTTGCTTCGTGGTGGAATACAGTGATGAAAGAAATATACTTTATTTAGCCCTTCCTCTGGCTGCCAAAAATTTAGTGCTCAGTTTTGTGTTAAATGGCAGTGGCTTTTCTTAGTTAAGTGTTTCTAGTATACTCTTGTTCACCCTGATTTACTATTTTAATGCTCTTTTATGATTTTACTCTCTCTGTGCCCTTCAAAAATCTGTTTTGGAAGATGCTGGAGTATAAATAGCATAGAAATTGAACTGAATATTCTGACATTTACAGTTCTAAGGATAATTCTATTTTAAGGATGATTCTGTCTGCAAGTAAAATCATTAGATAGCTATATTCTATGTATTTCAGACGAATTTTGATTGTCATATACCTTTTCTCAGAATCTAGTGTGTCTTGTTTCTTTGTCATTTTTCTTCCCTTAAAAACATGTCTCTTTTTACCCAAGAATGTATAATAACTCAGTGAGACTTATATTATTAAATTGATGTTTCGAAGGGCATTTAATTCTTCTGAATCCTTCCACAGACCCTAAATTTTCTTAATTGTACCAAATCCCTTATGGATTCTATACCCCAGAAAGCATGGCTACCCATTTTGCTTATTTCCAACTTTGAGCTTTTATTTTTTCTGGTTCTTGTTGCATGTGCTTGCATTTTTTTCCTTGGTTTTTCAGCTATTCCACTTCTGCTTTGTCTTTCAAAGCCTGGCTTAAGACTAACCTCTTTTGGTAAGACTTACTTAATGAACTCTAAGTGACTCTTACTCTGAGTCTTCTTGGAATTATCTACTCAGGTTTTATTCTATTAATTTGCCCTTATTTGTTTGACATGTTAAAAGAATTCTGAAACCTTTTTTTTTTTTTTTTTTCAAGTACCTGAATGAGTTCTGGCTCCAGTTAGAAAATTTGATAATTGTTTCTTAGAATGTGTCTTCTTTTCCTTTTATTTTCCACAAACCACAGAGTTTAATCTGCTCATTAAATAACGTTAGCTCTCTAATTCTTAGAAGCATAGAATATTATGTTTATCTTAGCAAGGACTTTTTTAGGAAATAAGATAATTATTTTTGTAAAATTTAAATTTCATCTTAAAAGGGTGAAACACATTTTTTGATATAGTTATACATTAAAGCATCCCAAACAGCAGGTTTCTAAGCTTGTTTCTTTGTTTCCCATCCTATTACTCATATTCTTTCCAGATTGAGGCATATGGCTTTAATTATCAAGTATATGCTGAGGACATGCAGAGCTACAGCTTTTTTCCTGACTTTTCTAATGAAGCCAGTTCCTAACAGCAACATTTGCCAGAATATTTTGTTGTATTATGACATTAAACATGGGCCAGCAGAGGTCTGGCTAATTGAGAATGATACCTTTCCCCTCCAACTGCTTGTTTACTTTCCACGAAGCTAATTTAGTTCAGTTATAAAATGAAACCTCATAATCCAGTGTAAATGAGTTTGTTCACATAATATCAATTGCTAGGATGGGGTAAATCCTAAAAATAAATAAACAAAAATTCTGAAAAAGTTATTTTAGAAAAATGAATAATTGCAGCTTTGTTGCTTTTATTTAGTACCTGCAAGACTGGAAATGACATTGAGTAATTGTTTTTCTTCCTTCTTTTAATAATTGGTAAGCATGATTTGTAATTAGTGGGTAAATTGCTTATAGGCAAAGACTTGCTAAAGAGCTTTAAAATTATAATTTTATTTCATTTCACTGAAGAACAGAAAACATTATTTCTTATTATGTGAAGTGATAAAATTTTTTAAACTTTTATAACTCAAATTAAGTAACCCATATGCCAGATATATTTCGTACTTATGATGCATGAAAACTTTAAAATTATCTGGAGCCATGAAGCACTTGCCATCACTGCCCATTCCATTAATTATCTTCATCCATCTCCTTTGAATGATGGCACTCTGATTTCTGTCAAAGCAGAACCTGTGTGTCTATTTCATACATGTTGAAAATCTAAATGTTGTTTCCAAATTTGGACCTTTGAATTTTGCTCTATTGGCTACACACTAATTTTATGAACAATGCCAATGACTTTATGGAACATCATGCCTTTGGCTTTTAGAGCATATTCTACATAAATAAGTTATGCAATGGGAGAGTCAATCGGACTCCTTAGAATGCAATGGTCATCAAAGTGTGTTCAAAGGAAACTAAGAGTTTCTTAGAACTACTCTACAAGTTTCTGGGGAGAAGAAGAAGGTTGTTGGTCAAGTTAGAATGTCCATTTCAGTTCTTTGAATGATTTTTAAAGAAAATATGAATTTGAATTGTAAATAAACTTTGAATACCGCTGAGTTCAATAACTTCTTTTGTAGATAAGAAGTTATTCAGACAAGTGAAGTAATTTGATGAATGACACATAGGAATATTTTGCTAATGCTCGAATTTGAACACATAGTACTATAAATTCTTAGATGATTTCTCCTTTATTGCAAGTAGAATAAAATTCTCTCCATGAAGGTGAGAAATCTATTTTGATATTTTAATATTAAACAGTTTTTGAATCTAAAAGGTGGAAAACCACCAAACTCCTTAAATTTGCTATAAGGTTCAAAAATGTTAGTTAATGTACTACTCCATTTTGTGTTTTTAGATTTTCCAATTTTTAGTGTTTATCTAGCTCTAATCACCAATTTTGCCACAATAAATAGAATAAGAGGATTACAATTTGAAAAAAAAAAATTATATTTGAAAATGGAGTTTGTATATGTGGAACTTTAAGAAAAATATTTTAAAATGTTATTAGGTTTTAGTTATGTCCTAAGCACTCTACTATATATTGTGGATTAAAAAATGGAGTCAAATAAGGAGTCTAGAATTAAAGAATTCACAATTCAACAGGAGTGACAATGTAAAAATAAACTGTGGTACATTCACACGTGTGTACATGTCTGTGTGTCTGCATGTGGGAGCATGGAAAGTGGTGAGTGAAGAGAAAGACAGGCAGAAGAATGACAGAGATATTGATTAATTCATGGGAGTGTCACTAAATCAGGTTATGGAAGCTGGAGAATAGGACAAAATACTGGAACCTGTTGAGTCACAGATATTTTCAGCTAAAGAATGTCCACTAGGTAGAAAATAGCTTAGCATTCAGGCAAGTAGTTAAGGCTGGGAATATTTACCCATTCAGACATTCACTAAATATTATAGGGTGTTAACTGTGCCTCAGGCATTATGATAGGAACGATACTAGGGAAGGAAATACATGGATGAAATGACATGGACTATTTCTCCAGGAAATTTAAAGTCCATCAAGGTGAGAAACATAAACAAACATTATAACTTAATTATTATAGTAAGAGGATTATATTGTAATAAACAATCAGATAAAATAAGATGTATAATTAAAATAGGCCAGGCGTAGTGGCTCATGCCTGTAATCCAAGCACTTTGGAGGCCGAGGTGGGTGGATCACCTGGGGTCGGGAGTTCAAGACCAGCCTGACCAACATGGTGAAACCCCGTCTTAAAAAAAAAAAGATGTATAACTAAAATATATGATTTGTAATCATGTTAGAACAATTTTAATTTTTATAATTCTAAAGACCTCATTCTTATTCAATAAAGATAATTATTTCACCGGGAGTGTTTGTTGAGAGTGTTTATTACATAAGAGAATATCAATGTATACTGTTTAGGGGTCTTCACAAAGAAGATAGCATTTGTGTGAGGATTGACAGTTGGTGTTGGAAGTCATTGCTAGCATACTAGTACAATCACGGGACTAGAGTCTATTTAAATATACCAGTTAAGTGCATATTGGGATTGAAAATAGATTTTGCTAACATCTCTCAAAGTTAGGCTTTGAATCCTTCAGAGCAAATGCCTCTCTGGGTAACAGTCTAAGCTGATTTGACAGTACATATCCATGATGTTTGATGTTTTTGTGTCACTGAAAATAATCAGACAGGTTCTATTAATTTGCTTAGGAATAATATGCTAGAGTCAAAACCAACCTCAGCAGTTGATGATACTGTTTTTCATTGTATCTCAACCATCCTGAGAAGTACTATGGGCTAGTTTTCTGAGGCCCTCTTCTGATCTCATGAGACTTTTCTTAACCTGCTTGCTCTTTTCATGACTGTCAAATTCCTTGGCTATCCTAATTTTATCATTTTTATTTTCTTCTTTGCGTCTTTTTTCCCCTTTTCCTTTAGATTTTTATTCTGTTTTCCTATTGTGTTTTCATGTAAACCTTATACTATAGCACTGTATTACATACTTTCTAGTTTTACATTTGTCTTACCACAAATTTAGCAGTATTAATTGTACAAATCTAGCTGAATGATCAATTTATTATGTGGTTCTTTTGTCTTTATCAACTGGTATATAGATTTTTCTTTTCAACTAGTTTAGAATAAATCAATATTCCTGGAGGCAACACGGCTTAAATGAGAAGGTTCCACCAAACTCCTTTCCTGCATAGAACTTACTGTTGGTTTAAAGCCTCCAAATGCTAATGAAATCTTAAATGTAGTGGTGCAAAGCATGAAACAAAAGTAGTGTGTTAGGCGATATGTTGGGGTTGGTGTTAGATTAGCACTATTGTTAATTACTCCTCACTATAACACAGCATCAGTTTTGGATTTTGGAAAATTAGTTATTTTTCATTTGAGTGGTATTCTAGAGGTTTGAGTTATAACTTGCTGATTTACAGCGTGTTTTCAAATAAAAACAAATTAATAGTTTTAAAGTATTTGGAAAGCATAAAGTGTTATATGCATAACAATTGTATACTCTCAGAAGATAGACGTTTATGTTTGTTAGCATATACACACAAATTCTAATTTCTCACACTTGGTTTTGGGGCTTATTTGATTTGGGAAGGATATTTTTTTCCTATTTCCAGAAAACTGACAACAAGGGGGGAACATGGATGGTATTAGTTCCTACCACAAAGTAAATCATTTAGAAGTTAAGGTGTCAGGTCATGTTATTACGGAATGAGAAAAATCTTGCAGATTACATGCTTCATTACTTGATAAGGAAAGAGACATCCTAATATATAAGTAAATTCATTAAGTGTATAGCCAAAACTGGTTTCCATGCTTATATGAAAATTGGGTCTTTAACTGCAGCTCTCTTTAAGCCTCTAAGAAAGTAAGAAAACAAACCAATAAATAAACTTGCTGTAGATAAATTTTCGTATCTAAGAAAACTCAGCTTTTTATTGAGGATGGACACATGACTCTGTTGTAAAGTTATTCTGCAATATTGCGAAAAGTATTAGGAGCAATGTTCAGTTATGCAGTCTTTTATGATATTAGGCATGTCTTTTTGATTTTCAGTAAATTTCACAAAGATTTATATGAATTCACATAGGAAAAAACAGAGAAATAATATGATGATATCACTAGGAAAATATTAATGCTATCTGGAGGTAAAAGAAAATTACATCAGAAAAATACATTTCCAATACATTTTCCAATTATTGCTATGAAGTGATGTTCACTTACAAAAGAAGTCTTACCAGTCTTCAAGTGTGAATGAGTGCAGCAGGCCTTACGAATATTGCATTCTTCCTAAGATAAATTTTGTGTCTATATTATTATAATTTTCAAAATCTATTTTGATTAAATACATTTGTTTGCAAATATTAATTAATTACAGCTAATTATGGTTAACATTTCTTTAATACTGTGATGTCAGTCACTGTACTAAGAGATTTTTACTAGTGAGTTTCCTCACTCACTAATATTTTCTTACATCAATCTTTGCCACTAGATTTTTTTAAATAAGAGCTTTCTTGAAGTATAATTGAAATGCCATAAAATTCAGCCTTTTAGGGTATGTAACTCGGTGGTTTTATTATATTTGTAGAGCTGTGTAACCATCACCCCATCTCATTTTCAGACATTTGTATTATCTCACAGAAGAATCTCAGTGCCCATTAGCAGTCGCTTTTTACTCTCCTGACTCCTACTATTCTTGGCAAACATTTTCTGTCTCCATGTATTTGTCAATTCTGGATACTTTATGTCATGGAAATTGCACAATATGTGGCCTTTTGTGAATGACTTCTTTCACTTAGTGAATATTTTCAATGTTCTTCCATGGTTTACTTACATATTGGTAAATTACTCCTTTTTACTGCAGAATAATACTTCATTGCATGGATATACCTTACTTTGTTTATCCATTCACCAGTTGATGTGCATTTGGGGTTTGGCTGTCATGAATTATGCTGCTACGAGCACTCATGTTGAACTTTTGTGTATTTGAGATTGTTTCCAATTCTCTTGTGTACATACCTAGAGGTGGAATTGCTTTTGGTCACATAATAACTCTATGTTTAGCATTTTGAGGAACTGCCAGTCCATTTTAAAAAAAAAAAAAAAAGAAGAAAAAGCTGTGCCATTTTACAATCCTTTTCAAAACTTCTTACTGTCTGTTTTCTTTATTTTAGCCATCCTACCGAGTGTGAAGTGGTATGTCATTGTGCTTTTAATTGTATTTTCCTAATAACTAATAAAATTGAGCTTTTTTCATGTGTTTATTGACCACTTGCTCATTTTCTTTGGAGAAATACTTATGAAAATCTTTTACCTATTGCTATCAATTGAGCTATTTGCCTTTTTATTTTTGAGTTGCAAGAGTACTTCATGTATTGTGACTATAGTCCCGTATGAAATATCTAATATACTAATATTTTTCCCATTCTATGTGCTATTTTCCCTTTTTTGATGTATAATTGTAGCACAAGTGTTTGTAATTTAGATGAAATTCATTTTTATTTGTCATTTGTACTTTTAGTGTCATCTCTAAGAAACCATTTCCTAATCCAAGGTCACAAAGATTTACTCCTATATATCTGCTAAAAAATATATAGTTTTAGCTCCTACATTTAGGCAAATGATCCATTTTCAGGTAATTTAAAAAATATATGTTGGGAAGTAGGAATTCAGCTTTATTAATCTGCATGTGTATATTGTTATTCCAGCACGCTTTATTGAAAACATTTATCTTACATGATTTAATTATTTTGGCACTCTTGTTAAATCAATTGCTCATAAATGTAAAGGTTTATTTCTGAACTCTCAATTCTATTCCATTGATACACATCTATTCCTACGGCAGTAACATATTGTCTTGTTTCCTGTAGCTTTGTCATAAACATGAAGTCAGAAATTCTGAGACCTCCAACCTTGGTCTTCATTTTCATGATTGTTTTGAATATTCTTAGTCCCTTGTATATCCATTTTAGGATGAGCTTGTCAATTTTTGCAAAAAAGATAGCTGGGATTTTTATCAGGCTTGAGTTGAATCAGTCAGACAATGTGGGGAATATTATCATCTTAACATACTGTCTGGCTGGGCGTGGTGACTCATGCCTGTAATCCCAGCACTTTGGGAGGCCAAGGCAGGCAGATGACTTGCGGTCAGGAGTTTGAGACCAGCCTAACCAACAGCAAAACCCCATTTATACTTACAGAAAAAAAGAAAAAAGCAAAAATTAGCTGGGCATGGTGGCAGACATCTGTAATCTCAGCTACTCAGGAGGCTGAGGCAGGAGAATCAGGAGGCAGAGGTTGCAGTGAGCCAAGATCGTACCACCGCACTCTGGCCTGGGCAACAGAGTGAGACTCCATTTCAAATATATGTGTATATATTCTGATCTGTGAATATGTGATGTCTTACCATGTAAGTGTTCTTTGATGTCTTTGAACAATGTTTTATTTTCAATGTACAAACCTTGCACTTCTCTTGGTAAATTTATTCCTAAACATTTCAGTTGTTGTAATGCTGTAACAAATGGGATTGCTGTCTTAATTTCATTACAGGTTGTTCATTGGTAGGATGTAGAAAAACAATTGAGTTTTGTATATTTATCTTGTATTCTATAACTTTGCTAAACTAATTGATCAATTCTAAGAGTATGTGTGTGTGTGCATGTGCACGCATGTGTGATTGTGTATACCCTTTAGCATTTACTATGTATATATTTTTTTATCTGTAAAAAGCAGTAGTGATACTTTACTTTCCAGTCTGGATGTCGTGTGTGTGTGTGTGTGTGTGTGTGTGTACATAGACACATACACTTTTGCGTAATTGCATTAGCAAGAACAGAACTTTCAGTAAAATGTGCAAGTGAAGTAGAGAGAGCAGATACCTGTGTTTTGTTTCTGTTCTTTGGAGAGCATTATTTTTCATAGATACCAGGATCATGAGCCAACTGATTTCCAAACCTACCCTGGGGCTGGAAAGAGGGGAGTAGTAATAGATAAATTGAAACAAAACAAAAGGAACACCTGTAATCCTAGCACTTTGGGAGGCAGAGGCAGGCAGAGATCACTTGAGGTCAGGAGTTCGAGGCCAGCCTGGCTAACATGGTGAAACCTTGTCTCTACTAAAAATACAAAAATTATCTGGGCGTTGTGGCAGGCGACTGTAATCTCACCTATTTGGGAAGCTGAGGCAGGAGAATCGCTTGAAACCTGGGCTGCAGGGAGCTGATACAGCTCCACTGCACTCTATCCTGGGCAACAGAGCGAGACTCCTTCTCAAACAAACAATCAAACCCCCCCACATAAAATCTTGCTGTTTTTATTGATATTTGGCAATTTTCTTAGAATAAATTATCCTCAGATTGTTGCATGACATCAGTTTATTTTCAGAGTTCTGAAGAAGCTGATTTTGATAACGTTTGTCATTGCTTTTCTTGAGTAAAATATTTCAAATGGTTCTTACCTTACCATTCTGGACTTGGCAATAAGTTTTTATGAGACAGAGTTTAGGGGCAGAAAGGAGAAAATTTAGGACTATCAGTTTGGAATTACCAAAGAGATAAGTTTTTTGTGCTTTAGAAATTATCCTTTTATATACAAGAAAAAGTAGCATATTTAGAGAATACCCTTATACATATTAAAGTGAAAGCTGTTAAACTTTATAGCGTGCTTTTAAATTCTTCTGGGGGGAAAAAATTCAATGGACTAATAATTGACTGAGACACCTTTTATGTTTTATTATGTGAGCTGAGAACTTGGATACGTGCTAACTTTCTGGTTGTCAACACACTCTATTTTTAAATAATCAGTTTGGGTGAAATAAAGCTGAAGATAGAATTCAATTTCTTACTACTAATCCAGAATATGCCCTTGAATCATTGTTTAAGCACTCTTTTCTAAATCATTGTATGGTTACACCTATGTTTCACCTCCTTCTTTCTCCCTCCCCCTTCACTGAAAACAGATTGACTCTGTAGTACTCTGCAATTTGCTTTGCCAGTCACATTCTAGCAGCTGAGAATCACTCTTGCTTACTTTGTTCTGAATAACTCTGAACCAGGAATTTAGCTTGTTTTTAAAATCTGTTAACTGACAGATGTTTCTCTATAGGCCCCTGTTGTCACACAGAACAAAGAGAAAGATGCTTTGGCCAATTCAATTTGCCAAGAAATTGATTTTTCATTATTTGGTTCAAGTTTTGAGCCATAGACAGTTCCTTTATTAATTTGTTTTGAAAAATAATGGAAGTCGAGAATATGATGTTGTCTTGCTTTTATTTCATATGTAAAGGTAGCAATTATCTAGGAGAAAACATTATGAAAAATGGTTTCAGAAGAGAATTTTATTAGGGAGTAGTTAGAAATAGTTTGTCAATTGCATTTACTTTGGATTGTTGCCTAATAGATAACAAGAAATAGGTACCTACGCCAAAGATTGGTGCCAATTGATGCAATTAGTTGTAGCTTTGAAGTAATTATTCAGCTATTTTTTCTAAGCTCACTGTGTTCGCCTTGATAAGTGAATGAGAGAATTCAGTAATTTATTTATTGTATTTTCCCTGTGTCTCTACTTTTAATCATTTTTAAAATCATCATCCCATCTCTAGGAAGAAAATATAGTTATCTCGTACTAGAGAAATTAAATACTAAGGGAAAATATTATGTTGCATTGGGTTGAACCTTGGAGACCACAATCGTGGTAATATGTAAGACTTTTGCACCACCATGAGCTGTTTGCTTCCTTCGGGATGACATTGTCCCTGTTGAGTATGCATGCCTTGTATTATTTCTTTATAAAACTATGTTTTAAAAGTTCATGTTTTCATAACAGACAAATGGGATTGCATCAGATTAAGAAGATGACACAGCAAAGGAAACAATTAACTAGAACTGAAATCCTTCTTACCCTGCTATCTCAAAACCAACTTTAAAAGGTTGACAATAAAGCATAATATACAACTAATTTTTAAAATTGTTAAGGAGAAAGATTTGCCCATAACTGAGTGGTTCCTTTTCTAATTAGTATGAACTCTGTTAAGACAAAGCACATAGTACTGCAGTCAGAGCTAAATCATTTCTGTTTTGTCCACAAAATATCACCTTCCTTGAATTCATTGTAACTCCCTGAGGTAAAAAAGTACATGTTGAATTTATCTTTATACTTCCATGCATTCATCTTCATACTCTTTGTACCTCACTTTTTTATAGTATAGAGTCCAGGAATTAGACTGCTTGGGTTTGAGTCCTTGTTACACTAATTACTACTAATGTGGCAAATCCATTAAAATTCTAGAAGCCTCAATTTCCTCATGTGTAAAATTAGGATGATAAAACTTCATAGAATGGTTGGGAGGATTAAACAAGGTAATGCATGTGAAGTCTTGGCATAGAACCCAGCACACTAAAGCAAGCCTTTTCATATATATAGTAATTATTAAATATATTTTAGGGATTGACTAAATAAACTCAGAATCCTCTGATGTAGTGGCATCATCAGTTAAATAAATTCAATACTAGAACTTTCATCTTAGGTATATGCAATGGTGTTCTTTCTGTGTATTCCCAAAGGGCTAAAGAGAAAGAACAGTGTTAACAAAGCCCAGTGAGAGTCAGTGTTGAGAAATGGGGGTGCCACTGCCAGGAAGATTCCACGACAAAGAAGCAGTCAGAGATCTCCTACCAGTGCCTCACACTGGATAGATCAAACTGGAAAACAGAGGACTGGGGGGTCTATTAGTCTATTTTCATGATGCCGATAAAGACATACCCAAGAGTGAGTAATTTAGAAAGGAAAGAGTTTTAATTGACTCACTGTTCCACATGGCTGGGGAGGCATCACAATCATGGCAGATGGCAAGGAGAAGCAAAGTCATATCTTATGTGGATGGCAGCAGGCAAAGAGAGAGAACTTGTGCAGGGGAACTCCTCTTTATAAAACCATCAGATCTTGTGAGAATCATTCACTATCACAAGAATAGTACAGGAAAGACCCACCACCATGATTCAGTTACCTCCCACTGAGTCCCTCCCATGACATGTGAGAATTTGGGAGCTACAATTCAGATGACATCTTTTTGGGGACACAGCCAAACCATATCAGAGAGCTTGAGTGATTCATCTGCAGAGTCAGAACTATAGTGTACAAATCAGAGCATGGAATGGAGACTGGAGCTACAGGGTGGAGAGGAACAGAATCACCAGTGCACATAGTCAGTGTCAATACTCTCTAGTTTTAACAATAGAAGTCAAATCAATATAAAGTAGATATGAAATGGCCTGGCTTATTATTCCATGAATGTTTGAAAAGTTACAATGCCATATAATTCATTACCTTTTTGATGATATGTGTAATAGAGGACCATAATTGTTATTGAGCTTATATTATGTAACAAGGTGGATTAAAAAAATATATGAGGTGAAATATTGGAGCTGTGTAACCTTCCAAAAAGATTGTTCTCAAGTTGGAGCACAAGATAGAAATATTGCTCATTAAAACACAGTTCAGGAGTCAAAGAACCAGCATTGAATCACCAGATGTCAGGTTGGAATAATATAGGTTGTTTGTGTCTGAGTATACTAGAGGTGCGACAGTACTTCTAGTCTCAAAGCAAAGTAGATTTGAATATTTAGAGGGGGCTATATCATCAGATAGAAAAATCAGAGAAATATTACTGTTTTAGGACTCACAGTGAATAGTCATGATAATACCATTAATAATAACATACAATTAATAATAACTACCATTCATGGGGGACTACATACATACCCAACATGATGATATACCTTTAGGTATTTTATAACACTCCTGCAGTCACTGATTCTTTGTCAGCTGTATCGTGCTGTTACCGATATGTTTGGTTGTGCTTATAACCTTGAGACAGCCTGTTGCCTACAATGATAATTTAGGCATTTATTCATTAATCCCAATACTGATTCATCTTCTGTTACGTGGTAATGGGATTAATGAACCTGCTCCCATGATTCAGGTACCTCCCACTGGGTTCCTCCCACAACATGTGGGAATTTAAGGTGAGATTTTGTGGGGACACAGTCAAACCATGTCATATCGCAAAGAACTTAAGTAATTGACACTAGATGAACTAGGTAGATAGTTATAGAGTCGGGACTGAAACTTAGATAACTTGACATTTAATTCAGTTATCTCTCTAGATTAGCTTAGTACTAAAAGGTGGTAAGGACTGACTGTGCTGGGTATCTTAGATACACAGTGTACCAAACAGACAAACTAACTGCTGTTGTGTTAAGGAATCAGACAGTTAAATGTAAACAAAAATAATAGAGTGTCAGGAACTGACAAGTATTGTGCAGAAAAACAAAGCAGGAAAGAGGACAAAATATCTTTGGAGATGCTACTTTAGATAGGATAGACAAGGAAAAGCCTGAAGTGGCATCTGAGAAGAGGAAGTATGTGAATGTCAGGGGAAGGAGCCTTGGCGGGGTGAGCAGAATTAAGACCCTGAGTAAGTGCAAATGGTAAATTACTTAATGCAGGACTTGCTTAATTTCTCTGCTCAGATCCTCCAAAGGAGGGCAAACATTGTTCTGATACATAGTGTGCTGCTAATGATAACAGATAGATGTAGAGAGGTAGAAAACTGAGTTTAGCTGACCAACATGTTATTCTTGATATATCTAGGATACGGATTTTCATGACAAAAACCTATCAAGTTATATTCCAGGTGTATAGGGTGATACAGTATAACTTCCCAATCTACGGTGACATTCTAAGACATCAAAGTGGCCACATGGCCCAAACACCTTCATCAGAGTAATACAGTCTTTATGTTGTGCTTCTTGCCACCTCTTCTCCCAAAAGAAGCCTCCACAAAGTTCCATTTTAATGAGACGAAATTAGTTTCTCCTTTAAAATGTGAAGACACAGAATATACAGTAAAAGCATAGATACCACTAAGGACTAGTTTGCACCTGTTCCAAGTGTGAGAGAGGTGCCTGCAGCCCATGAACCTTTCAATCACTTACCTTCCTCCCAGTCATTACCATGGTCATTTGAACCACATTTGCAAGGTTTTAAATTCGAAAATGTTGAGATCATGTGGGAATTCCACATGATTTTCTAAAAACTTTTAGTACCTGATAAAATTTTTGTTTGGCTTTGGCTCTTGAGAATACAGCTAAGAATTTTGCACTTTTCTTTAGGTGTCTAACTGCTTCCTGTTCCTCTTATAAGAGTTTTCAAAGTATTTAATTAGAATTCTTTTAGTAAACTACTGCAATAGGAAGTAGTTGCGTATTTTTATCACTTTTTAGCAAAGGATAGGTTAAGTAGTGTATTAGTCTGATTTTACTCTGCTTATAATGACATACCCAAGATTAGGTAATTTATACAGGAAAAAGGGTTTAATGGAGTTACAGTTCCCCATGGCTAGGAAGGCCTCACAATCATGGCAGAAGGCAAGGAGGAGCAAGTCACATCTTACATGGATGGCAGCAGGCGAAAAGAAAGCTTGTGCAGGTATACTCCACTTATAAAGCCATCTGATGTCGTGAGTCTTCTTCATTATCACAAGAACAGCTCAGGAAGGACCCACCCCCATGATTCAAGTACCTCCCACTGGGTTCCTCCCACAACATGTGGGAATTTAAGGTGAAATTGGGTGGGGACACAGCCAAACCATATCAAATAGCGAAGAACTTAAATAATTGACACTAGATGAACTAGATAGGTAACTGTAGAGTCAGGACTGAAATTTAGATAACTTGACATTTAATTCAGTAGTCTCTCTAGATTAGCTTAGTACTAAAAGGCAATACTGACACTCCAGATAAACCAAGGCCAAGATTGAGCTACTAAATATTTTTAGGCTCATATATACATAACTGAGTAAGAAGCATAGAGGTTAATGTCACATGTAGCAAATGCTCCTATAGTCTCAAGGGACAAAATTTTGAGATTTTTCTTTTGCTTCTTGTGTGTTAAGAAGAATTGAGACACCTTAAAGGTCCCAGTCAATTTATGGTTTAAAAGAAAAAAAATGATGGCACTAAATATGCCAGATTTTCAGTGGAACAAACCCTAAGTTCACAGCAATTGCTTGAAAGCTGCTTTAAAAATTAGTTGTAAATCCAAGGAGAAGGAAGGAAACCTGAAAAATGTCACTCATTTGAAAAGAGATGCTCATTTTTGATAAATTATTAGGTAATTTTTCAAGGATATCGCTCACAAGTAAAGTTTTTTTGGTATATTTAAATGATTCATTTTCAGTCTCTCATAAATTTTTAAATTGTTCTCATTCAAGTTGTCACATCTTGACAGGGTTTCTTATAAGGATTTCTCTTTCCTTGTGTTAGAATTATGGAGGATGAAAGTGTTTTAAAATCTCTGTTGCTGAACAGGGGCATGTGCTAACTAGGCTACAATTGTCAGTTTTATTCCATAGATAAGTTATTGGTCACAGTGACTGTTTTTCTAATGACAAAATTATTTTAATCATAATACATTGAATTAAGCGGATGACACAATCTATCCCTAAAAGATTCAGAACATGATTCTTTGATGTTAGCTTTGAAGTAGGGTATTCCCAGTATCACATTTCGTCAGAAATATGGAAGGTATATGTTAACATGATTTACATATCCCACTTTGGTGGAGTCTAAAAGTAGATAACAGAAATGGCCAAGGAGCCACACAGCAAGGCAAATTCACCCTTGTTTGTTGACACAAACAGTGAAGCTTATTTTGGGAATAATGGCTACATATGTTGTGGAAAATTGGGCTCATGAGCCTACTGTCAAAACATTTTTCAGAAAAGAGAAAAATGAATGTATTGCTGGAAGATAGCAGGGAAGGGTTCTTTTATTACATACACAGTCTCTTTTATGAGAACAATACCAACCATCTATTATTGTTCCTTTGACTAAGAAATCATAACTGTGGAGGAGAGAGATCCAAGATGGCTGATGATTAGCAGCTCGGGCACGTACCTCCCAGTGAAAGCGCAAAGAACGAGAGGACGCCACACTTTCAGACGAATATTAGTTGCTCATGGACCAGGAGATTCCCAGTGGAGGAGCACCACGGGTCGCCAGGGCGACTCTTGTGGCCGGCGTGGCGGTTTTGCTGGTGCCTTAGCACGCCAGTTCTTGGTGCAGAGTCCGGAGATTCCCGGGCAGAAAAGCACCATCAATCTTAACACCGCTGTTTTGGCCGGCTCAGTGGATTGCTCAGATTTCGGCACAGGGAATCAACAAGTTGGACGTCAGAGACCCAGTTAGAAAGTCGGTAATTATAAAGACGACAGACGGACAAATATATAATGAAGGGAAGAAACCAGCGTAAAAAGGTAGAGAATACTCAAAATCAGAATGCCTCTCCCTCTACAGGGGATTGCAATTCCTCATCAGTAACGGAACAAGGCTTAATAGATTACACGGGTGTTCCAATAACAGAAGCAGGTTTCCAAACGTGGGTGATAAGAAACTTCTGTGAATTAAAAGAACTTATTCTAACCCAATGCAAAGAAACTAAGAACCTTGAAAAAAGGTTTGACGAAATGTTAATGAGAATGGACAATTTAGAGAAGAATATAAGTGAATTGATGGAGCTGAAAAACACAACACGAGAACTTCGCGAAGCATGCACAAGCTTAAACAGTCGAATTGATCAAGCAGAAGGAAGGCTATCAGAAGTCGAGGACCAGCTCAGTGAAATGAAACGAGAAGACAAGAATGCAGAAAAAAGGATGAAAAGGAATGAGCAAAGTCTCCAGGAAATATGGGACTATGTGAAAAGACCTAATTTACGTTTGATAGGTGTACCTGAATGTGATGAAGAGAATGAATCCAAGTTGGAAAATACTCTTCAGGATATCATTCAGGAAAATTTTCCCAACCTGGCAAGGCAGGGCAATATTCAACTCCAGGTAATACAGAGAACACCACAAAGATATTCTTCAAGAAGACCAACCCCAAGACACATAATCGCCAGATTTATTAGGGTTGAAACGAAGGAGAAAATACTAAGGGCAGCCAGAGAGAAAGGTCAGGTTACCCATAAAGGGAAACCTATCAGACTTACAGCAGATCTCTCAGCAGAAACCCTACAAGCCAGAAAAGAGTGGGGACCAATATTTAACATCCTTAAAGAAAAGAACTTTCAACCCAGAATTTCCTATCCAGCCAAACTAAGCTTTATGAGTGAAGGAAAAATTAAATCTTTTGCGAACAAACAAGTACTTAGAGAGTTCACCACCACCAGGCCTGCTTTACAAGAGCTTCTGAAAGAAGCACTATACATATAAAGGAACAACCAATATCAGCCTTTCCAAAAATATATCAAAAAGCAAAGAACTTTAACACAATAAAAAATTTACATCAACTAATGGGCAAAACAGCCAGCTAGCATCAAACACCGGTATTAAACTTATATATATTTTAATTGGATAAAAAGCCAAAACCCATCGGTATGCTGCATCCGGGCCCATCTTACATGCAACAATACACAAAGACTCAGAGAGAAGGAGGAAGATTTACCAATCAAACAGAGAGTAAAAATAAACTAATAAACAAAAAACAGGAGATGCAATTCTCGCCTCTGATAAAGTAGACTTTAAAGCAACAAAGATCAAAAGAGGCGAGGAATGACATTACATAATGGCAAAAGGATCAATGCAACAAGAAGAGCTAACGATTCTATAGATCAACGACATAGAAAATTAACAAGGATATTCAGAACTTGAACTCGGACCCGGAACAAGTAAACTTAATAAACATTTATAGAACTCTCCACTTCAAATACACAAAACATACATTACCACCTCACACCTATTCCAAAGGTGACTATATAATTGGAAGTAAATCACTCCTCAGTAATCGCATAGCATTTCATAGGTTTAAATTAAATATTGGTTGACTGTTTGTTTGTTATCTTCTTCCCTTATTCCTTCCTGACTACATCATTAAGTATAATTATCAGTATAAAAGAGGTTTTCAATACCCATTACTAAATTGCATTCTAGCCTGGGCAAGAAAGCAATACTTCCATTCTCTCTCCCTCTTTTTTTTTCCTTCTCCCTCCTCCCCATTCTCTCTCTCTCTTTCTCTTCCTTTTTCCTCCTTCCTATTCTCTCTCTTTCTCTTTAAAAAAAAAAAAAAAGAAATCATAACTGTGGGCTGGGCACTGTGGTTCATGCCAGGAATCCCACCACTTCGGGAGGCCCAGGTGGGAGGATTGCTTGAATCCAGGAGTTTGAGACCAGCCTGGGCAACATAGAGAGATCTTATCGCACAAAAATAAATAAAAATTAGGTAGGCATGGTGGCGTGTACCTATAGTCCTAGCTACTTGGAAAGCTGAGGCAGGAGGATTGCTTGAACCCAGGAATTTGAGATTATGGTGAGGTATGATCTCACCACTGCATTCCAGCCTGAGCAATAAAGTAAGACTCTCTCAAAAAAATTGTAATGATTAAATATTTAGAAAAAAATATCACACACACTATATGTTCTGTATGGATTACAAATATTTCTAGTATTGAAAAGAACTCTTTAACATGATAATGTAACTGAACTTGATTTAATTTTTTTTTTCTTTTGGCTAAGGGGATGGGGAATTATAATTTCTCAGGGGTCTACTTGGTCAGATATTCAACAAATATTTGTTAAAAGCCATTGTATGACAGAAACAATCTTAGTGCCAGGGGTGTGCACAGTAATTGAACACACTCACTGCTTTCCAGATGCTCAGAATTTAATATCAAGAAAGGCACACCAACAATGATTTCAGGAGCAAAAATATGTTACTGATAATGCTTGGGCTGTTTGGAGAAATCTTCAGAGGAAATGGTTAAACAGACTCTTCGCAAATGAATTTGTATGTGATTTTCATATGGACTCTAGGGCAAAGAACATTCCGAGAAGGGATAACAACAAGCACAGATTTAAAGTGTATGAAATGGCCTTACTCTTTCTAGGTAACACAGGGGATTAGATGGGGCTGGAGCATAGATGGTCTTGAAGACATTAACAAGATCTGAGTTTATAATCTAAAGACAGGCCATGGTGTGATCATGCAATGGCCTGTAGAACTCTCCTAGGGTCTTTGATTTCTATCCTGAAGACCCCTAAGTCATTGAAAGAAAGGGAAGGCAGTGTGATAAAACAAATAATCTAATTGAGTTTCAGAAATGCCATTCCGTTTTTTACCACATTGTATATCATCAATGTATGTCTTCATAGTATGGTACCTGACACATTGTTAAATTAATCTAAGGATCGTTCTAATTGTCTTTAAGTGTTGGTAATTTGTTCATATCTCATTACTAATCCCCTCTATCTGTAACCTGACTACCTTTCCCATCAATCTTGCCTTCTCCAAAACTTTCTTTTCTCCTTTATTCTCTTTCTCTTTTTTAAATTTTTAAATTTTTAAAAAAATGTATGTGGGAGCATAGTAGATGTATATTTTTATGGGGTACATGAGATGTTTTGATACAGGCATGCAATGTGAAATAAGGGCATGTTGGAGAATGGGGTATCCATCCCCTCAAGCGTTTATTCTTTGAAGTACTATCCTTTCTTTCTCTTAATCTACAATTTTCCCTTCCTTACTACCTTCTTTATTTAATATTATTCTAACCCTTGGGAAGAGAAAGATAAGTGACAACCACAAAAACAAAAACAAAAATCCCTGGACATATTAATTTATGTGTGATAGTTCTTCATTTATGTATTATAATCCTTTTAAGCCAAGGAAGTATCTGTATCTTGTTCATTCATTAAATATTTATTAAAAACCTTGTAGTGCTATTTCTCTTCTGGGTGTTTAGGACATATTAATGAACAAAATGATCAAAGATACCTTCCCTTGTAGAGTTTAATTTATGGCCAGAAGAGATAGACAAAAACAGTAGCATAATAAATTTTATAATATATTAGAACATGGTAAGTTCTATGGGTGGAAAAAAAAGAAAGAAGGAATGAAGAGGGTAGGGATGGTTGGTTTCAGTGTCAAATTGATAACTGGGTAAGCCTTACTAAGAAAGTGAGATGAACCAATACAGAGAGATACAGATGCTTGGGGATGACAAAAAGACAGCCAATGTAGGGGCCTTCCAAACATGTTGTCCCTAGTCCCCAAATGGTGAGGACATTGCACTTTGCAGGTGTGTGTTTAAAGTGTATTGAAATAAAGAGCAAGGGGTCATTGACCTTCTGCTCAGAAGCATAAACTTTAGCAAAGGGGAAGTGAAGGAATTGCATTCCCCTTTAGAACCCATGGAGAATGTGTCCTCTGTTATGTAAGAAAGAATTGGATGAGATATTATAGTGAGTCAATGATTATACCACAACACTTTATTTTTCCTTGCACTGACAGTAAAGCAACCACTAAAGGTGCTTAGGCAGCCCCACCTATTGTTTGGTTTACTGTAACTTTTAGTGTTTGCCAAACACGTTTTCAAGGGCATTTTAAATAGACCTGTTTTCAAATAGAGTGAAAGAAAATTTCCACAAGGCATTTGTCATTCCTTATTTCCGCAAGAACCAGGAGCAGCCAGGAGTGAGTGGAGAAATCCGTCTGCAAGTTAATCTAGTGGAACACTACTGAGTCTGATCATTTGACAGAAGTAATTGTATCAAGGGGAAGTATTCAGGTCTCTGCTTTACCATAAACATCCGGCCCTCCTAAAACTGTGTAAGGCTGAAAAAGAACACCAACAAAACAGCCAATTAACTCATTATTGACAGATACAAGTTTTTGAAGAATTAATCACTATTAACTAAATGTATTACGTACTCACACTTAGTACTAAAATAGTTATGGCCTCTTTAGTTATGAAGTAGATTTGTGCCTTTACTTCTAATTCTGTAATCATTTATGAATTTGCTGAATTTAGATTCTGTTTCAGTTAATATTTGTCAAATAGGATGTTATCATTTTTGTATGAAATTGTATTTTTGCCCAGATAGTTAACTTCCTAGAGTTTGTTCTTTTCTGGTAGTCAAAATCTATGATGATAATAATGATATTAGGGTAGAAAAGTAATTGAACATATTTTGTGTTCAGTTCAGTACTTGAATTCGGTTGCTAGATTTCTTTGTATAAATGGGCAGGTTAGGACATAATTTTTAGAAATGTATACAATTTAATATTACTATTAATTAATCACATTTCTAGGAAATTAGTGATTTCCCTTAAGTTTATATCCCACTGTGGGATAAAATCATATGAACATCTGTTTAGCATTGTATGCCAAATGTGGTTGATGATGTAGATTGCATAGACGATTTTTCTAATAGACACATATTAAAATAATAAAAACAAAAGTAAATTTTCTAATATTTCCTGACAATAAATTGATAAATTCCAAAATGGAAAAATGAATTATAATGTTGTTTATTTTAGTGTTGATATCTGGAATAATCAAAACTCATCATATATGCTAACAGGTTTGTACCACATCATTTTTCTTATACAGAATCTCACATAGCTTTACATTTGAGAAGAGGTGGGCGTGGAATTTGACTCATGCTATTTCTAAATCTGACCTTTATGTCATAATAAAGTATTACCCAGGATAGAACTTTTAGCATAAGTCTAATTGATCTAGGATTTAGAATCTAAATTTGAATATGCTACTTTAAAATAAAAAGATTGATTTATTTTATTCCTTTTTTAACCTCTTAGTTACCTTATAGTTATTTGATTTGATTCTGCCATTCATTGGCTATCAGCCCCCAACTTTTTTTTTTTGCACAAATATGTGTTCTCATGGTGGTCCAGGTGCTAGAGATACAGGCATAGTCAACAGCATAGTTGACTAGCTGTGGACAGTGGTACATGATTAAAAGCCTAAATGTATAAGTTAGGAAACTAATCCATCCTTCCTTCCTTCTTTTTTTCATTATTTTTGATGCATTATACTTGTATATACTTTCAGAAACATCTGAAATTTTGTTACATTCATAGAATGTATAATAATCAGTTCAGGGTGTTTAGGGTATCCATCACCTGAATATTTGGGTCCATTTCCATTCCTCTCTTCTAGCTATTTTAAAAATACAATACACTGTTGTTAGCTACTAACTCTTCTATCAAAGGTTAGAACTTATTCCATCTAACTACTTGTATGTTTGTATCCATTAACCAACCTCTCTCTTCATCCCCCAACCCACTCATACACCCTTCCCAGTCTCTGGTGTCTATCATTCCACTCTCTTCCTCCATGGGGCAACATTTTTAGCTCTCACATATAAATGAGAACATACAATATTTTTCTTTCCATGCCTGGCCTATTTCACTTGACATAATTATCTCCATTTACATCCATGTTGCTGCAAATGACATGATTTCATTCTTTTTTATGGCAAATAGTATTTCATTTATTTATCCTGTCACAGCCCTATATTGCTGATAATCACTTAGGTCTTCATAACACTTATTTTTCTTGAGATTAAGTCTCACTCTGTCAGCCAGGCTGGAGGGCACCGACAACATCATGACTCACGGCAGCCTCAACCTCCTGGGCTTAAGCAGACTTCCCACTTCAGCCTCCTGAATAGCCAGGGCTACAGGCATGTGCCACTCTGCCAAGCTAATTTTTATGTTTATTTTTTTATAGAGACAAAATCTCACTATGTTGTTCAGGCTAGTCTAGAACTCCTGGGCTCATGCTATTCCTCCCTCTCTGGCCTCCCAAAGTGTAGGGATTACAGGCATGAGCCTTTAAAACTTAAAAAAAAAAAATTGAATTGACATTCACTCAGTAATCTATTTTTGTTTGTTTAGGGCCTAGTCCATGCAAAGTTGAATATATAGTTGAAACCATAAAGATAAATGTTGCTACCATGTCTTACAATCCAGGAGAATAGACAGACGCCTGATCAGACATATACCCCTCTGTTTAAGCTGACAGTGATCTAAGTGCTATAAAGAGAAAATAAGTTCCTCTGGGATTGGGAAAGTGAGAATTCATTTTGATTATAATATGTTAGGTATTATATATGATTTCATGGTCTTCTCCAACATTTTATATTTCCTCTCTCTCTCTCTCTCTCTCTCTCTCTCTCTCTCTCTCTCTCATGTGCTTGCTCTTGTTCTCTCTCTCTCTCTTTCTGCCTGCATTGAAACATTGCTAGCAAAAATTTTGACGTTGCCAGGGCATATAAGGGTTTGAATGAAAGCAGTAGCCATCTGTTGCAACTGATTGAGGCAGGGAGAGTGGATATGTAGTCAACATTTTCCCTTTTCCCTTCCTTTTACTTCCAAACTCTTCACACATGATTTCTGTGAGTCTTGTCTCCCTCCTTGACACCCTGGAATCTTTTTCTCTGTCTACTGTAGTGAACTGTTTTCTGAATGGTTGCTGTTGAACTTCACTTACTCAAATATAAGAATCTCTAATCATACTAATCCCCTTTAACCTCTGTGGTTAAAGACACTACTGATAACCCTAGCTTCCGAAAATGATTTTCTGTCTCATGAGCTTATTGTTCATGTTATTTTTTCTGTACTTTTCTTTTGTTTAAATATGAAGGATATTTTTCTCTTCTACTATAATGCCTTTTTGGAAGAGAAGAGAAGAGAAGAGAACATGATTAATTTCAGATTCTGTAATGCTTACCTTGCCATCTATGTATGTAATAGGAGCTCTATAAATATACTGAGATTAATTTTGGGAGTGATTATGTTGGTGATACCTGCCATTAATTATTGATTGTAAAATACATAAGTTATGTGGGTATAATTAAACTGATGATTTTATGAAATACTGTACAAGTATCTATGTTTTAAATCAAATTAAATTTAATTTTAAGTTTGCATTGTATAAGGCAGGTAAGAAATTAAATCTCAGTCATTATGGCACACCCCCCAAAAAATAAAATCCTATAAGCATAGAGGATATTGGGTTGTACTCAGAAAATAATGGCAGGAGTTCTCTCCTTAGTCTGTCTTGGTCAGTGCTGATATATTTTTGTCCACATCTCCTTGGGTCCTTGAAAACCTGTGGCTCTTTGGCTTTATGCCTCAATGAGGGCACAGGAATTTTTGCCAAGGTTGAGAGTTGAGTGTCCAGGTCCAGCATCCTATTGCACACTTAACCCTTTTCCCTGCAGAGACCCTGCCATTCACTATGGGTACTTTACAAACCTTTGGCCCCTTCCTGCTCTGGAATACTTATTTCTATGTGACTGTTTTTGACCCTGTTTCTCCTATCTTCATGAAGCCAGTTTCCTGAAAAGAAGTACCTAGAAGCAAGATTTCTGTAAACAGATTCTGCATTTGCCCTTGTAATCCAAAGTTTCTCAACCTAGGCAGTATGGATTTTTGTTGTTGTTTTTGAAGGCAGAGTCTTTCTCTGCCACGTAGGCTGGAGTGCAGTAGTATGACCACAGCTCACTGCAGCCTCCAACTCCCTGACTCAAACAGTTCTCCCCTCTCAGCCTCCCAAGTAGCTGGAACTTAAGGCACGTACCACCACGCTCTGCTAAATTTTGAAATGTTTTTGTAGAGATGGGGGTCTCCCTATGTTGTCCAGGGTGGTCTCCAACTCCTGGGCTCAAGCTATCCTTCTTCCTTGTGCTCCCAAAGTGTTGGGATTACAGGCATGAGCCATTGCTGCAGGCCACTCTAGATATTTTGGACCAAATAACTCTTGTGTATGAGAAGCTGTCCTATTTAGGTACCAGTAGCATCCCTCAGTTGTAACAATCTAAAATGTCTTCAGAAATTGCCAAATATCCTCTGAGGGGCAAAACAACTACCGGTTATGAACCACTATTAAAATCCAAAGCTACTGAGTTATGAAAGACTGTCAATAAATTATGCTGTAACAGATAGAGTGCTGGATGATGTATTAGGGTTCTCTAGAGGGACAGCACTAATAGCATATATGTGTATATGAAAGGGAGTTTATTAAGGAGAAGTGACTCACATGATCACGAGGTAAAGTTCCATGATAGGCTGTCTGCAAGTCGAGAAACAAGGAAGCCAGTGGTGGATCAGTCCAAGTCCCAAAACCTCAAAAGTAGGGAAGCCCACAGTGCAGCCTTCAGTCTATGGCCAAAAGCCTGAGAGCCCCTGACAAAACCACTGGTGTTAGGTACAAGAGTGTAAAAGCTAAAGAACTTGAAATCTGATGTTTGAGGGCAGGAAGTATCCAGCACAAGAGAAAGATGAAGGCTGGAAAACTCAGCAAGTCTCATCTTTCCATGTTCTTCTGCCTGCTTTATTCTAGCCATGCTGGCCCCTGATTAGATGGTACCAACCCAGACTGAGGGTGGGTCTGCCTCTCCCAGTCCATTGTCCCAAATGTTAATCTCCTTTGGCAACACCTTCACAGACACACCCAAGAACAATACTTTGCATCCTTCAATCCAATCAAGTTGACACTCAGTATTAACCATCACAGATGATACCAATTATCCTTTGGAAAATATCAGAAAATTAGTCAGATTAGTAGCCAGATGGAGGATGGTAAAGAAAAGGAAGTGGATTGGCACGTATGTGTCAGCAAGATGTTATTGCCATTTTACAGAACACTGAGGGATTGTTTCCAAGGGATGCTTCTCTGTTAGGCAAAGGAGGCAGGTTTCAAGCCCACATCTATTCAACCTTAGAATCCAAAGACTTTTCATGATACCATATATTGTTCCAGCGATGTAACTCACTTTGCCAAATGTTTAAGTTCATAGTTAAGAAGACTGAATATTTTTTTATTTGTACAAATTTAGGGGATAGAGTGCAGTTTGATTACATGGGTCTATTGCATGGTGCTGAGGGAGAAGACTACATTGTTCACCTTACTTAGTCCTGTGGCATTTTTAGTGGGCACTGGATTACAGGCATCAGTGATGTATTTCACCAAAGATAAGTCAGAATATAAAACACCACTGGTTCATTCAAATTTGAGTGGCAAATATGTCAGGAATTCTTAAGGGTTGTGCCTTTTATAAATTAGAGACATAGAAACATCAGGCTTAGCTAAAAGCCCATGCTATGTACTATTTTGCTAGACTCTGATTCTTTTAAGCCGAGTTAGGCATCTGAGACCGAATGTGAAAGAGTAGTGATGAAGCAGGGTACGATACCCTTTCAAAATTACACATTGTGTAGTAAGGCAGATGCAACAGAAGCAAAGGGTGAAGTGAAGAGAAATAAAGCTTTTGGTAGCCAGGGACTTAGCTCTGGGTTCTTTTTATGCTATATATAATGAGCTTTGACTTTATTCTCTAAACCAGTAGAAAGCCGTGGAAGGATTTTAAGCAATAGCATTGTTTCATGAACAAATCTTTGTTTTAGGAAAACCATACAAAACACTAGTACTGTTCCAATTTAAGCACTGGATAAAAGTCTGGATGCTGTTGGTATAAGCTAATTAAAAAAAGAAAAACAGGGGTGTGTACCAACACCATGCTAGTGGTGACCATTTATTTATTTATGTATTTATTTTTGTATTTGACTAAGGTTTTTAATTTTAATTCATAAGTTTTCAGAGTTTAGTGTGCATCCAAGTCACTTGTTAAAATGCTGATTCTGATACATTGGGTTTAGATGAGGCCTGAGACTCACATTGTTGTGTTGTGTTGTGTTTTGTTTTGTTTTGAGTTGGAGTCTTGCTCTGTCACCCAGGCTGTAGTGCAGTGGCACGATCTTGGCTCACTGCAACCTCTGCCTCCTGGGTTCAAGTGATTCTCCTGCCTCAGCCTTCTGAGTAGCTGGGACTATAGGAATGTACCACTATCCCTGGCTAATTTTTTTATTTTTAGTAGAGATGGGGTTTCACCATGTTAGCCAGGCTGGTCTCAAACTCGTGACCTCAGACAATCCACCCGCCTTGGCCTCCCAAAGTGCTGGGATTATGGGTGTGAGCCACCGTGCCAGATCTGATTCACATTTTTATCAGGCTTCCAGATGATATCAGTGCCTCTAGTTGGGCAAGGCTGTGAGCTGCCAGGTTCTAAATGACAGCCACTGTACTAGACGTGGAGAGAATAAGGTAGTGGCATGTAGTATTGCAAGTGTAATCCCAGGTGACTGGAATATAAGTGCTCATTATATTAAGAATTCATTGTCAACCTCTTGAGCTTTAGACATCCTATGTTGGTTTCACTGTGGTTTCACAGAGTGGCCTTCTGCACCTCTGGGAATTCATCCTCCCAGATTCAAATTTTACAGAAAGAAATTACTTGGCACTTTTGCAGCAATCCCAGTGAGACACTTCATTGCATTGATTCCAGTTAAATCATATGGCTGCTTCTGAATCTAAGCAAATCACTGTGGTGAGAAGACTGTGACGTTCTGATTAGCCTGACCCCACTTTGCCTGTTCCTAGAATCAGTTGGTAGAGTCAGCTCCATCTGAGGTGCTTGGACTGGTAACATTGAAATTGTGCCATTCCCAAAGAGAAAGAGAAGATGTTGAACTAAAAAGGCGGTTGGATACCTGGTACCGTACAGTAAGTCAACGTGGATGAGAGATTTCCATACTTTCTTGGTTTCTTAGGAAATTTTCACTCTCAGTCCAAAATAAATGCCTGAGAGTTTATTTATTTGGCAGTTAGTTCCAAACAATGTAATCTTAAATATTCACTGGCGGTTTGATAAAAGAATACATAGGGACTGGAAGAAAATTAATATTTTTGTTTCCATCTTATATAAATACAATCACTTCCTAATGAGGATGTGCACACCTATTGGGCTCTACACAACGTCTTGCCCCTAAATTGAGATTGGATACTATCACCCACATTTCCTGTTCTGCAGTAGTTTCCTTTTTATTCTAATGGTAACCACTAAACCCCAGATTTATAAAGATTTGATACTATTGAAAGAAATGTACTGTGAGCTCCGCATTTCTTTAAACTGTGAAGTACTCGAAGCTAGTATTTGATGTGGACTTCAATAAATGTTCAGTATCACTGTTTCCTTGAAATTTTAAAAAGTATCGTGAAAGCCCCATGAATTCCCCAAATTGCTTTTGTGCACAGATTGAGAACCATAGTCTTAGGAATTTTATATTTGAATTTCTTATTAGACATCATTGTAGAGATGTAGAATAAAATGTTGGCTCTATAGGTTGAGTTCTGATAAGAGGTCTGGGCTGGTGAGGCATCTCAGCACAAATATCTGATTCCTTTGGCATCTTGGCCTGTAGTGTTCTAGGCATGTACTACACATCTTCCTTTCTCTTCAAGACAAGAATAACATATGTCTATTCCACTACCACACAACTTTACAACACAGTGTTTTACTGTTTGATCTGAATCTGCATAATTAATATTGCACTTGGAGTAACTCATCTTAGTATTTGCATTCTGTGTGGCATTTGCATTTAAAATAAACTGCCACAAAAGTGATTATTTTCCTAAGCTGTGGACAGTTCCGATATTGGCATAAATGACCAAGAGGTAGGCATCATGTACTTTTTGTTCATATTGCAAACCCTCTGAAGTTTAAGACCTTGTTTCTTAAAACTTAACCATTTGTAGCATAGTTCAATCAATAAGCACTGAGCAGAGCATACTTTCGATTCCATAGTGATTTTTTTTTCTTAAAGTAGTTGATAGAGTATTTTCTCAGTGATTACACTTTTCTCCTTGCTTTAATGATGGGTACAAATATCCTCCAACACAATTTTAAAAATAATTTATATATAGTCTGGAACCAGTAGATTCCCCAAAGTGTGAACAAGTTCTCTTTTATTGGAGCCAATAATGCTTCAATTTCTCAAGTCCATGTGAGAGATATAGTGAATCATCATCATATTATCATTATATCACTATGGCTCATCTCATAAGAGCCCTCATCATCTGATAGGCCTATCATTTCTACTTGTTTTGCAGAATAATCTCTTCCTAAAATCCAGAAAATAAATGAATTATTATTTAGTCTCTTCCTAAAATCCAGAAAATAAATGAATTGAAAATATTAAGCCTATCATTATTATGTAAATATTTCATTTTAAAAATAAAAATGTGGAAGCTAGTAACAATTATTCAATTATTAGGGAAACACTAGTGAAATTTTTCTGTTTAAATATTCAAATTCCTGGGTTTGGTGGCTCATGCCTGTAATCCTAGCACTTGGGAAGTCTAAAGCAGAAGGATCACTTGAGGCCAGGAGTTTTAGATCAGCTTGAGCGACAAGTAAGACCCCCATCTCTACAAAAAAATTAGATATTTAAATAATTTCAATTTTCACTTATAAAAGCAATATAATATAAAAATGCTTCTTTCTATTAAATTCTCCTTTTAATAACATTTAATACTGCAAACAAAATATTTGAAAAGTATTAGTACAGCATTGGCTACTGTTTAGTCACTGTAGAACACACAAATTCATTGTACATGTTTGTTTTTGAGGTTTGATGTAGTCTGTTTCTTTTTGTTTGTTTGTTTGTTTGTTTTGAGATGGAGTTTCACCCTTGTTACCCAGGCTGAGGTGCAATGGCACAATCTCAGCTCACCACAACCTTTGCCTCCTGAATTCAAGCAATTCTCCTACCTCAGCCTCCTGAGCAGCTGGGATTACAGGCTCCCACCACCACACCCAGCTAATTTTTGTCTTTTTAGTGGAGAAGGGGTTTTGCCATGTTGGCCAGGTTGGTCTCAAACTCCTGACCTCAGGTAACCCACCCACCTTGGTCTCCCAAAATGCTGGGATTACAGGTATGAGCCACCACACCTAGCCTATAGTCTGTTTCATTAAAGACATAAACATTGCTTGGCTATGGATATATAGTTATGACATTATAATATATTGGGACATAGAAAGTAACTCTTCCTCTATTATAATTCCCCTGTCTTCATAAATTGGCTCTTTCTGGGCAGTGGGCAAGAAGACCCCACTGGACAGTTACACTCAGATAAGGTGACTCTGCACAGACACCTCCCCAGGTTACTCAATTATCATTACTGCCAGGTGACAACCTCCGCTTACAAAGATGAGGACACCAATGACCAACCCAGGCACAAGGCCAGTGAGTGGGGAAGCGGGGGCACATGGAGGTAGGGAGGGTGGATGGGCAGTCCTGGGCAGTTCTGAAATGGGACAGTATGAAAGGAAAGCCCTGGGCTTTGTCCCTGTGAGTAACTATCATGTCACATAAACAATAGTGTGTTAATGAGGTGTTGAAAAATACTCCTGCTTAAGCAACTTAGTTTGTTTATGATTATGAATGTTGCAGAGTCTTATAAATGATAATGCAGTTTATGTTTTGATGATTGTCTCTCTGATGGGGGCTGTGTATAGCTTTTCTTAGTTCTTATATCAGCATTTATTCATGATTGGCCTATGACAGTCATATTCCTGGGTTCTGTTGGTGTTTTTAAACCATACACATACTTGTATTTCTCTTATAGAGCGAGAATGACATTATATCTGTTGCTTGTTGAATAGATTCTGTTTATGCTGGCAAAATGTCAATGCTGTACATCTCTATGTATGCGATTTTTCTTTTGTACAGTCATTTTTCTCTTAGTATTCTAAAGATTGATGGAACTCTTGTGTTATAGCCGTACTTAATGTGTCACTTACTGAACTTAAAATCATCACTGTAACTCAACACATGACGCTATTCATCATCCGTTGAACCTGTCACTCCTGCTGATTGTGCAGAATAAAAGCCTCTTCTCACCTTTTATTTTTTTCTTAACATAACAGATATAGTTCATGCATTTTTCTTCATGTTTTAACTGATATTTTGTCATCAATTCTCTGGTGTTTATCAAGAGTTAATTTTTTCCCAACTCATATTAATACAGGTTAGAGAGTAGAGGAGTTTGTTAATACCTAACAAATATTAATCACTAAGGCTAGATTTAGTACATATAAATGTGTCAGATTAAATAAACAGTACTTAAAATTTTGGCTGTTGGAAAAATATTAACTTGTACCTTCAAATTTATAAGTGCTCAAGGCATATTAAACTTTATAGTAGACTTTGGATATTTTATCTTTTAAGAAATATTGGATTCGGTGAACAAATTTGCAGTAAAACAGAACAAATAAGATGAATTACACACCTTCATAAAATCTGTTGTATAATCTGGAGATGCCATTTGAATGCAGCAGTGTAACCAGCAGAAGCATCAGATGAGTCTCAGAGTATATGAATCTTGTCTTTGTTCTAGACTAGAGCCTGGTTTTTAGATAGAGGTGTTATAGTAGGAAAAACAGGTTTGTACTGATTCAGATTGTGGGTGCATTCATAACAAATGTGGAATTACATCTTTATGCCAGATAATTATCACTTGGCAAAGGTAACACATTAGAACATCATAAGAGTTAAAGTTTTAACTTCACAGGAAAAAAGGAGCTTTATTTAGAAGCTTGATGAAAATTGTAGAATTTAGGCATAAACTCAGTTATTTTGTTCTGAACTTAAAGAAGATACTTTCAAAAGACATTCCTAAAAAAGCAAGTATAATGACAGTAGTATGAAGCTTAATCACAATATAATAAAGCTTTATACTATATCCAGATATGTTATACAAATACCCTTTATGAATTGCATAAACAGAAAGGCAGGAGCTGGTGCAAAAAATGAAGAATATTTAGTTTAAATAACCCAAAATGTAGTTATTTTATGTAGAACAGGCCACATGCATTATTTATTACACTGTATTCAAAATATTTTACAACTCTATTATACGGAATTGTTCTTGCACTTGGAGAATACAGGTAAAGACATTAGAGCCTTATAGATTCTAAATGCAGCTGCAGATAGTGTCCCTTAAAAGAGGTAATGCAGCTGGTTTCCTATTTCCCAGTCTTTTTTGTGCCAGACAAGGAAGTGACTTTCTTTGGAGAAGAGGATTATAATAGTCATATCCTTAAATGAGGAAACTAAAACCAGATTTCTTTTTAGAACTTGCAGCGGGGATTAGAAGTAATGTTGCAATAAACTTTAGCTTATTCTAATCTCAATTTACTAAGTTTTTGGTAACACTGCTCATTTAACATTGGAAAGAGATGCTATCTGTGTAATAATGTGTACTTCCCATAACTTAAAAGTAATCATGTTTATTGTGTATGATAAAATGATCAGTTATTCTAAAACCAGAGGAAACCGCAAAAAAAGAATTCTGTGTTAGCAGTGACCTAAGTATCCTCTTAAAGTTTGCTAAAAAATTTTAAGGAATTTTTGTAGTTGTCCTCAAATTAACTACCAGGCAGGCATCAATTTGTCATTTTTGTCTATTGCATTAAAGCACTTAATGCTAAGATGGAAAGGTAGTTTTATTTCTTTTTCTTTCTTATTTTTTCTCTCTCTCTCTTTTTTTTTTTTTTTTTACATTTCCCTTCTGGAAAAAAAAAAATCAAATATTTATTAACTGCTCTCTATTGTTGTCTTTCTCTTTAGAAGGTAATTTGTGGTCAGTGGAACCCAGCAGGGAAGCTCCTTCTCCTCCAGATGGCAGTGACATTTGAGAAAACCTTGGAGGATTAAAGGCACTCTAGTGAGCACTCACTGCAAAGTCTTGACACAATTTGACAGTCCTAATCTGGGTCCTCAACTGATTGGATGACCAAGGGCACAAAATTCTCATCCAACTGTGCAATCACCACGCACATTGTTAAGGGCACTAAAATTGTTCCAAAGTTTTGATGACTGTTTTAAACAAAAATATATAAACCTTTTCTTCATGGCATGTTCTTGGAAAACATCTTGGAGGTACCTTGCGTGGCTTTTAAAAACTGACTATATTTTTGCATGAATGAGCACAGCATGCTATAAATGTCTTTACTCTTTATTAAGTAGGGTTTGCAAACAATCTAAATGGTTAAATGGTAGAGGAAACTATAGAAATTGATCTCAGTGAGCAAAGCCTACCAAATCTAATTATATATTGTCACCATCTGCTGCAATATGATAACAGAATTAATACAATTACTTTGAGAATTTTGAAGAAAAAAACTTTTGAAAAAAAGGAACAAGTGTGGCAAGCTTGCATGAGTATGTATTTGTGTGTGTGTGTGTGTGTGTGTGTGTGTGAGAGAGAGAGAGAGAGAGAGAAACATACAGAGAGAGAGAAAAAGAAGCAAGGGCAAGAAAAAAAAATGCCATCTTGGCTTTTCTTTCTTTCTTTTTTTTAACCTTTTCTCATTTTTAAATTGCTGCTTAAAATGATTTGAAATATGTTTTCCTAATTTTTGTGTTGATTAAAGTTATCAAGTTTTGGTAAGGTGATTTTATTGGTTTTGGAATTTTAATTATATCCACTGTAGCTTCCAAAATCACCATGGCAACAGGTGTGTAATTATCAACGTTGCACATAGCTTCAATGTGTAATGCATTTCTTCTGGCTGATTGAATATTAAATCATACTGCTTAACACCTCCTCTACTAGTAAACAGATAAGGCTTTGGTCATGACTTGCAAATTGATCTTGCTTGTGTAGATTTCTATTACTGCAGAGCCATTGAATGGAGTAATTTGTGCCTTTGAGGGTTTTCTGACTTTGCTAGAGCATGACAGAAAGTCTAGATTTATTTCATGTAATGAAAAAAATAAGTTTAATTACTACTCACATTTTTGTTTCTAGAATTCTTTTCAAGAGAATATTCTGCTTATTGGTTTTCATTACAAGGTTTGTGTTCAGGACAGATGACATTTTGCAAAAAAAGATATTGTCTTAAGGAAAGCTTACATTTTAAATGCTACTTTTCCTATCAAATGCAGGTAGTTGTATGAAGCACATATGAAATGAAAACTTTGATTTAATACATAACTGTGATCTACTCTCAACACTAAGAAAACTGTATGATCCATAATTTTAAGTAAACCCAAACTTTACTTTGTTTCTAATATTCCAGGTGATCTTTTCAGACTGATTTCTACCTAGAAGTAGGCAAGAAAGTGATGTGATTATCTGATTATCAGATTATCTTTATATGTCTCTGTTTGTTATCAAGCTCAAAATTTTCTTTAAATAGCTAAGGAAAGAGATAGCAGTTTACTACTACTATTATTATTAGGTCATCTAATATAATTCAATTTATAAATCTGATGCATACATTTGACTGATAAGATAGAGACTTTTAAAGGCCTAGCATTATAAAGAGTATGTTTTACATACATAGGTCAAATAGAGCTGTATATAATATTGTTAAATGGGAAACAAGATAAATAATTACAAAGATATTTGGATCTTTTCATTATTCAGTTTCTGTTTTTAGTGGACATTTAATTTGGGATGCAGTTCAATAACTTGAAGTCATTAAATGAAACATAATCAATATTAGAACAAAAGCCAGCATAAGATTTATTTAAGTTTGATTTATTTAGAATTTAGAGTCTGGTCTCTAGAATTTTAAGGATAGCTGATTCTATAAAAGGCTGTATTTAATCACCTCTACTCTATTCCTTTCTCTCCAGCTAGGCCAATATCCCAGAATATGGTATTATTTAAGTATCATCAATTTTTAATTTTAGGGTGTTTTCATTTTTAAACAGACAGGTATGAAAGTTGAGGCTACTAGTGGTACAAGATCAGATCACCTAGTTAGATACCGGTGCACAGTAAAATGTACCCTAACACACTCTATTCATAATGTGAATTGACAACCAAGAAAAAAGTGAATGTTTTATTCACACAAATAGGTTAATATTCCTGAAATAGTGTCTAATACATTTAAACCATTTAAAAGAACATAGAGAATATACTGATTCTTTTTCTAAGCTTATTTATCTAGTATTTCTCTTTGTATTATTTACTCTAGCTCATATTTAGATTTTCTTTTTTAATCTTAGAAAAAGGATAAACATACACTGTGTACTTCTGCAGACTTCCCTTTAATGGATCTCTGCCAGTGTTAGCCATTGTTTCAGTTGCTTGTGGCTGCTCAACTGTGCAAGGTTGCCTGGAAACGCTCCTTCTTCAGTGCAAAGCTCTCCGGCCACTTTCCATACCTCCCAGCCCAGGGCTTAAAGATTCAGGGACTCCAGTCACTGGGTGTTTCTTTTTGAAATCCCCTTGGTAAACTAATGATCTTGTAAATGTAGAAAATAGAAAAATTGCTTCTCAGTCTGTAGGGCAAGCAAGTTTAAAACAAAAGACAAAAACTTTGAAAAAAATGTGTATTTGTTGTCACAAAGTAAAACAAATAAAATTTTTCTTCTCAATTGAATTTGATTAAAAATTTAGTTAAGCATTTTGTAATGTGTAATTTTTTTTGGAAGTATTTTAAATTAACATCTACCACTGTCTTTCAGCCTGGACATTGTGTGCTAATCCTATCAAGGTTACATTATATTTCCATTACCCCTTTAATTGGGGAAGTTTGAAAGGCAGATACCTTGATTTGGAATTTTAATGCTTTTAACAAGTTTTAAAGCAAGTACCACTATTAGGTAACAGAATATTATTAATACTCACTTTTTTCCTTGGCTATATTTGTTAGCCCTAAGAGGTTTTAGGAATATGAAATGGATGTGATGTTTAATAATATTAATACAACTAATTTTACTTAACTCTGCTATTAATTTTCTCTTTTTAATATTATAACTTAGTAACAAGAACAAATTAGAGATATGCTATTTTGCCATAGTTAGTTCAAATTCCTAATTCTGAAGTATAAGATGGGGATATTATATCATTGTGCATGAGTTAAATATATGTCACTGCATAATACCTATATATCATTACTAGCTTTAAAAGAAAGGTTATGTAAAAAGTGGTAGTAGGTAGTGCTCAGTCTTTTTCTTTTGTTATAAGTACTTTGAAATTACTGGTTTGTGATATAGGACATGAAAAGAAAGATGTACTCAGGGATGTGTGAAAGGCATACTCTTATCAGATATGGCTTATTTAAAATTAGTTATTAGACTTTGGTCTCTTTTATTCTCCCCACTTTAAAATTCTGATTTTAGAAATCTTAGTTGTACAATATTAATATTGCTATGGACACAAACTCTGCTAACCCTTTATTGATAGATTACATAGATTAAATTGGTTATTAGTTATTAAATTTTATTGATAACATCATGTACATTAAAACCGATTTTAATACTTTTTCCTAACTTATTTAAGGAATTAGTTCAGGTGCTACATGAATATTAATTGTTACAGAAATGCATTTTATGGTTATTTATAATATTCACTTATAATTTAAAGGGCTATAAGACCTGTGGTTGGTTGACTGTATGTATTAATGTTTTTAAAGTTAAGAACTTATGTAATTGGTCAAGAAAATCAGACTATCCCTTTATGCTCTCTTTCCTTCTGTATTACCTAAGCCTATGTGTCTCTTAGGATAGATTACTGGATCTGCTTGTCAATTGCTGTTAGAAAGTTTTCAGTTAAGGTAAGTTATGTCTTAGACATTATAGAGCGATCAGACTGGTTTTATTACATAGCTTACTGGGAGCAAAGCAAAAGAATAAAGCAGAGACATATTTCTGCATGTTGACATGTGTATCCACTGAATTTTTAATGCAAAGTAATTAATTGTGAGTCCAAAGTTATAGTAATGAATAGAAGTCTGGTGTTCTTACTCACATCAGATACCAAGTCTCACTTTCTTGTGAATTTAAATTGGTGAGGCAGATAGAATATCACAGTAAGCTTAAAATGATTATTTTGAAGAAATTATCAAGAAAAATATGAAAGAAAAATTCAGGTGCCTACTCTGTGAGACATCCTGTCTCTAAGGTGCTTTATACATTTTATCTCACTTAATCCTAGGAACCACCCTATGATTTAGGTAGCATTGTTCCCATTTTGCAGTTTGATGAACTCATGCATATTGAGGTTAGTTAAACTAGGGTTGTCTCAATCATTTCTAATTTCAGTGAATATACTTTCTCACTAGACATTTAACTTTCTAATTAATGTGAAAAAAGACAGTATTTCTGATAGCATATACAGTAGTCACCTCAGGGGCAGATAAACATAAGATGCTAGGGATTTGGATTATTCCAGTCAATAGTGTCCTGAAGAATAATATATTCATATGAAACAACAACTAGATACAAAGTTTCTGTAAAATTGGGGCAATGATTTTGGGTTCTTAAAAGAAATAGACAAGATTGATAGATATATTTCAGTAGAAACCAGGAAAATATCCCAACTTTGAGAGCCATTTCTTGCCAAGCGCACAGTAAAAGTTCTAAATATAAGTTAGGACATGGTCTCTGCTACCATGGAACTGGTATCCAACACAATCCCAGTTATAAAAAGTCTTTATAGTCCACTATGGTGATCAGGAAGGCGACTTTTGAGTGGGGTCTGGAGGGAAAGGGGGAAAGGAACTTAAGTTGGTGAAAAAACACAGATGGATGTGTGAACAGCTCCACATGGCCAAAGAATGGTGTGTTTCAGGGTGCAGGGAGGGATTTCTGGTAAGATCCATGAGCCAGTATCACAAAGGGCTTTACATGGCATGAGAAGGTATTTGGATGCCACTTCGTTCAATACAGAGATCTACCAAGCACTTTAAAATTAGAGACAAATCATATTCAGGTTGATATGTTGAAAAGATTGCATTTATGACAATCAAGAGGACATAGTAAAGGGAGCAAGATTAGAGTTAGCAGCATCACTTAGGGTGCCATTACCTTTGTCTACAGATGTTAGACCCAAGGTAAGCAAAGCTTAGGGTTTGAACCAAACAGATAAAGACCAGAAGAGAGATGCTCAGAAATCTTCAATCAGTGCATTTTGTTATACTTAAAAAATTTTTAAAACACCAGTGGCTGCCACACAAGGCATTCAGCTTTTTTTGTTTTTGTTTAATGAATGAGTACAAAAGTGGGGACAGTAAAGAAAAAGGCAGCTCTGCAGTTTGCTGGGATCCTTATGTTTAACAGATGTAGAAAGACTTCAAGCAGGAAGTAGATTTATTGTGGTGGGAGGGAGATGGCTTAATAGGATGAGGAAGTGAAATGAAATGGCTCTTCCCAAGAATGAGAATGCATTTTAGAGAAGATGTGAAGGTGAAGCACTTTTTGAGACGAAAGAGTATTCGGTGAGCAGCATAGTGGAGAAAATATACGGTACCTAGGTATGAAAATGAAAATGAAGGATTCCTTATTTTCTCTTCCAGCTCAGGTCATGTGTCAAGACTGCTTACTCCCTCTCTATACTTTAATCTTCGCTGAAACATATATAGGGATAGGAAAACTTCTTAACATTCTCTCTTTTCCTGTATATTAAGTTATTCCATTAACCAAAAATTCAACAAATATCAACTGAATGCCTATTATCTATTCCTTTTTAATTTTATTTCTGCCATGTAAAAAGCTGAAGAGAGGAATGCCTATAGATTAGTGGGAGTTTTAGAAGTCTCTGAAAGTGAGAGGTAAGTCATTTGTCACTTTGGCTAGGTCTTCCTCTAGGAAGTTCTAACTGGTTTCATTACCTCATTTCATCCTAGACAAATGTAAGAGGACTTTAAATATGAGAAGAGCCTCAGGAATCCAACTTAAAGATATAAGCCTTTCTTTTAACAAGTTACTTTTAAAAAGGAAAAGAGGTTAAAGGAAGAGAAGGAAGGAAAGAAAGCAAATAGGAATATTTGAGTGGCATAATGTTTTCTATTAATGCATATTCAATTAAAATGACTCCTAAAATTGTGAAAGTTCTGTAACTTTGGGGAGGTTGTTTAAACTCTTAGAATCTCAGGGTCCTCTTTCACATACTAGGGATGATTTTTATCTGTATTTTGTGAAATAAACTTTTTCTACTCAGTATGGAGCTCTCAGTGTGAAAATGCTTTGTAAATTTTAATATACTTAGTAAATCAGTTTTCTTTGTACTGTGATTCATTAAGAAAAATAACTTTGATTTTATTTTACAAAATAAATCAATTTTGTAAAATTGATTTATTTTGAAAAACAAATTTTATTTTATTTTACTTTACAGGAAGCATAGTGGCTCAATAGTAGAAAGCTTCAATAATTTTTAAAATTATATAAATTGAATAAAATTATGTAAATTAAAATTGTGTAAATTAAATTTTAAAAATGTCATTAATTTAAAACCAGTATTTGTGGGGTGGCTGAATTAGATTTGTTAATAAAATTTATGAAAAACTGTGCATGGTATATACTATTCTTTTAGAAGCAATAATAGTTGTAAGATATTATTTGTTAAAAATAGACAGCATTTATTGAGAGCTTACTAGGTACCAGTCAATGCTCTATCCACATTATATGTATGAATTCATTTAATTTTTAAAGTCAATCTGTGAGTCACCTTGTGAGCTCACTCTGTGAGCCATCATCCTTATTTTACAAACAAACAAATGGAGGGATAGAAATGAATCCATATTCTTATTTTATATCAGCCATATATCTCAATAAGTGCTAATCAGAGCTGATTAACAAATTACAATAAGCATGCTCAATATTTGGTATTTCATTAACCTTAGAGGACATTCTTAGTTTTACAGAATTTTTTAAAAACCTTAGTGAATTTTTTTTTTTTTTTATCTAATATTAAGGCTTCTTTGGAGAGTTGGTTTTCAAACCATATCCTAAGGATCTCCAGAAATTTCTTAGAGAATCTCGTACCTTCTTCAACCAGATTCACTTGAGGTATATTTATTTCATATATTAGATTTTATTATTAGAGATTTTCCCTCCTTCTCTTGCTCTGCCTCCCATCCATCCATCCATCCATCCATCCATCTGCCTACCCATCCATCAATGAACTTAAATTCTTTTTTAGCTTTAAATAACTAAAGCATGTAGTACTTTTAAAAACTAAAGCTAAAATTGGAGAACAGCATATTTAAAATATTAGATTTCAGGATCTCTCTTGAGATTATACACATCACTTCATTCATGTTAGCAGTAGCATTAAATCCAAACTTATAAAAATGTTAGTGGTGAAGTAGCAATACATTAAATATAGGTTGGTGCATTATTTTCAATTAAAAGTAATGGCAAAAGCCACAATTACTTTGGCACCAACCTAATATGTTGGCCTGTCCTGATTGAATGTATATTAGCTACTATATACATAATGTTATAAGGTGTAACATTAAAATGGCATGTGGAATTTTTAAAGTAGCCAATACCTTTAAAGATTCGACAACATAAAAGCTTGAGTAAGAAATGTTCAGTATCTCTAAGTATATTTTATTTTTATTTTTTTTCTCTTTCAAAGAAAAAATTTAGGTTTCTTGATGTATAATTTACATAAAAAGCATTTGCCTTTTATGGGTGTACAACCCAGTAAGTTTCTATAAACATATCATAAATATTTTTTAACAATCATATTCAGAAAGTTTAAATTCAAAAAAGTTTAAAATTATTTTCAACCTTAATTCAAAATACACCATTCATGATGTTTCCTGCTTTGTTATTTACTTTCCGTATCATTTTGCTACACTGTATTAAGAAAGAATTGTCAAAAAATGGCCAAGTTCTCCTGGTGAAAAGTACTTTCCAAGGGACAGCCTAATTAGCACTTGCTTTCCCTCCCCCTCCATCTTTTCCTCCTCTCCTGCTCTGTTTGACCTTTTTCCTGAGGTAGGTGAGAGTACCCCTGACAAAGAACTCACTGATTTCACTGGGAGATTTCGACCATTTGATCAAGAATGGTTCTGTTTGCCTAATCTGTAACTTTTGGTTGGAGTTTGGAGTCAGTTGGGGAGTGGAGGGTAGATGAAGGCAGAGGAGAGAGCTCCAGAACAAGGGCACAGAGCAGCGACATCTCAAGGGAACCTGACAAGGGTACCTACGAAGAGGCAGGCTCTCATTGTGTATTTTCCCGTGGCTCTATGGACTGGGAGGAGAAAACAAAGGGACAGCTTGTTTTTCATGGATTAATTTTCTAAGCAGATTTATGAATTGTTACAGTTTTGATGTGGGTTGCATACATTCAGTTAAATTGGTATTTATCTATTAATATAAACATCAATTTTGTATTATTTAATTAAATATTTGTGTTTAGTTATATGAATTATTTTTATATTCTGTGTTATGTTTTACTTTTTTATGTTTTTTTAAAATTTGTATCTTCTTTTTAGTTCTCATAAATATGTTTATTCACTTAAAAAGTAAGGTTCTTATGTTTAAAACCACATTAAAATGAATGCGCAAACATGTATTTTTCCTGAAGGTTATTCTTGAAGGTTTTGCTTCAACCTAATCTCAAAGGCTTTGCTTTGTTCTTTACTTTTTATAAATTAATATATTTTAGCCAAATACTTTTGTTCTAGAACTTAAATATTGGTTGTATTATTTTTCTTAATATTAAAATGTTTCCTTTAAAATTTATTTTCCAAGAGGAATGAAAAAATACTTTTCAAAAGGGATTTTAATGTTTAAAAACTGCTTCGGGACTGGGTCTGTAGGTTAAGTACACCTTCTGAGACTGAAACAGTAAGAGCACTCATGGCTTATTGAACCATGATAATAAAAGCAACCGAATAAGAATAAGTACTAGAACTGGATTCTGCTTCATATACCTAATTAAAAATATATATTGTTTTAAATGGGGAATTTATGGTGAATCTCATGAACAAGTAATAATAGACTAAACAATCAGACATTAAAATGAGTGAGTACAAGTATTTGTGATTTATGTCCTTTTCTTAATCGGAAACATGCGTATGATATATAACATGTACAGCAAAAAATAAAAATAAGATTAAGCCAGAATGGCATTTTAAAAACAAAATAAAACAAAGATATGTTCCATTAATCTACAGAGATAAACTATAGTTGTGTTTCTACGTTATCATAATTATTTCTGCAGAGCAGAATAAGCAGAAGAGAATTTATGTCTATGTTTGCTTAATGTTGTTTCTGTCTTTAGGTTTCACTTCTCTCCCACGGTAATATGTAAAAGTAGGACCACCTGTTTTCCATTGGGCGTTCAGTTTAGGTAAATTCTTACAACACGGCAATGTATTTCTAATCAGAATTTTCTGGAAATCTGAGGGAAGTTAATGATGACAATAATATTTTTTAAAACTGCAGTCAATAAAATTAATTCCAGGAACACCCCTTCCCCCCGACCAAAAGAGAAATTTAGGAAGAAACATATACACTTCCTACACAGATTTAAAAGCTTTGTGAATCAAGTTTATGAATAAAAAATCAGTTCACTTCCATAAGGATCCGGAAGGGAAATATTTAAATGTGAAATTTGATCTATAAAAATCTAGGCAGCATGTATTTTCCTGCAACCCTGTATAGGAGAACAGGGCATTATAGAATAAAATTTGTAATCAGTGGAAGTATTTCTGTCTTCAAAAGGATTGCTGTAAATTGTGGGAGGTGTGGAAAAAGTGCTCCCGCTTAAAAAATTGCAAACATGTTTTTAAGCAACGTTTCTAAGTTTTTAAGTCAGCAATAGGAAAAGTTATTTTCTTGTATATATATGTCAAAAAATATCAAATCAGAAAGGCCATCTACAATTGATTTTTCTACTTGAAAGGAACGAGAAAGGGAAAGTTGGTCTTTGCTCTTGTCCATCAGGGTATTATGCCTGCCAGCTTGTGTGCAAATGATTTATTCTGAAAAGCAGACTTTACACTTAGAGAAATACTGGGATGGAGCATTTGTGCCCTATGGAGTGTTTGGAAATGGAATAATGCATCCACAAAGACAGCTTTCTGCATCCTTTCTGCCTACACATATGCAAGGGTAAGCATTAATTTCAATAATGGTTCAAGTAATTGAAAAAGGGCCTGCATTTTAGGATAGTTGGACAGTTCACCCATTAGCTCTCTACTGCAAAGAGAAAAAAGAAAGCTGACCTGCCCATTTTAACATTTTAGCAGATAATTAAGAATGATACAATCTAAAAATGTCAAATAAAATGTTTAACTTAAAAGTCAGCCAGTAACCGTACTCTAATAATTTGTTTTCTAGTTCCTACTTTTCATTAAGTGCAAATGTTTTATGCTTAATACCTTAACTGCCATTTGGTGTAATTATACATAATTTTTTTTCATGTAAGTCATTTTCTGGCTCTGAAGGTTATTTTTAGAAAAACTTGATCCATCTTTTCTCTCATTCACATATATTTGCAAACAGATAGCTTCTGTGAAAAGTCAGGTGTTTTCAGTGATCTAATAATTAATTACAGGCTTTGAATTTTAAAACCAAATATTCTTAACTTTTAAAATAAAATTTCAGAGGTAAATTTAAGGCACTAGAAGGTCACGAAACCAGTATTAATTGAAGTTCCTCTTGGTTTACATACTAATGTAAAGAGGATTTTTGAAAGCTCTTCTTACTATTTTCAGTTGACTCAATGGACTCATGATTGTAGCATGTCTTATCTACACAGATTAAGACATTTCAGATGCACTATACCAAATAACAACATTCTCCTTACTGTGATTTTTTAGGTTCTCCACAATCTAGTCACAATCTCTTTCCAGCTTCAACTCACTGCTTCATGCATCTATGTTATTTTGAGTGCTTGTTCTCCGAGTATTTCAACGTTTCAGAGCAGGTCCCAGCTCTTCAGAGCAGACATTTGAACAAAAACATGTGTAACTGCTGGATATCAGTTCCAGTTTTTCATCACACGTGCTGTTATTTCTAACATTCCCGTATCAGTTAAGAATGGTTCATGTAACAGAATATACAAACCTGCTGTTGGTGTTTATATAAGAAAAGGTCTACATCCTAGGTTTTCTTCAAGGGTTTTTATGGTGTTAGATCTGATGTTTAAATCTTTAATCCATCTGAAGTTAATTTCTGGGGAGAGACAGCAGGAGGTGGGGGAATTGGAGAGGGCCAACATTAGGAGAAATACCTAATGTAGATGTTGGAGGATGGATGCAGTAAACCACCATGGCATGTGGTGCATACCTATGTAACAAACGTGCACATTCCACATGTACCCCAAAACTTAACGTATAATTAAAAAAAAAAAAAGAAAAAGTCCACAGATAGGGAGCCAGTTCAGAGGTAGTGTGACTCCTCAGGGATGCTTTTAAGGACCCAAGATCTTTCTGCCTCTCAGCCGTATCATCTTTACTATGTAAACTTTTGTCCTTATGATGGTCACCTCAGTTGAAGGCTGCTGCACCTTCAACTCTCTGCAATGTTTCAGGCAGGGAAAAAAGAGATGTGGAATGGGGCCTGGGTAAAGGGCTATACCCAATGGTCCTGTCCTTCACCCCACCCCACCACCACCACTTCTTTCTTTTTTTTCAGGAAAATACAAGATTTCTCAGAGGCTGACTCCAGAAGCCTTAGTTTCACATCTCATTGGCCAACACCCAGTCATGGCTGCCCCTACCTGGAAGATGGCTAAGGGAGAAGGGAACGCAAGTGGGGACTGGGCCAGTGAAAGAACAGTGCCTGCTGCGCTGCTTTTCACTCACTCGCATCCCTACACTTGAAATGCCCTGTCTCTTATCCTTTACATGTGTTCATCCTTATCTTGTGTAGAGGCTGTCCCACTTTCGCTAGTTCTGTGTGAGCTCCTAGGAGCTGCTCTTTGTATTTTCCTATAGAATATCGTTTTTAACCTTCATAATAAAAGGCAAAATTACTGTCATTAGCTGTATGTAGCTGTGTCTTAATACTAAGGTCAGAATTGATTCTATATGAATTGGGAATCTTTCAGTGACAGGCATCAAAGATTATGTTAATTAGTTTATCCCATAATTTGTTGGCTTACTTAACATGGAAGTCCAGGGATTTGCTGGCTTCTGGCATGTCTGGAAGCAGAGGCTGTAATGATATGTTCAGTGTTAACTCCTGTGCCTCTTGTTATTTTAAATCTCATTCATCCTCCCTCCCTCTGTTACTGCTCCTCTCTACTCTTCCTGGTCCATTTCTTCCTCTCTTTTTCCTACTCTTTATTCTATATCCCTCTATTTGCTCATTCTGAAACAGGTTCTCAACACTTTGCACAATGTATAAATGATAGCCCTTCACAGCTCTTAGCTTACCTGAACTTCTCATTATGCCAGAATCAAGGAGTTCCTTTTTCTACAAAATACATATATCAAATGTTTCTGGAAGGCATATGACTAGCCTTGGTTGACCACATTTCTGTTTTTTGACCAATCCCACCGTGGAGGAGAATGGAATAATAAGATTGGCTATGAATAGGTCCATTCTAGTTGCCCAGAAGTAGATGAGGCAGTGTAATTGATAACCTCACCCAAACCATATGTGATGTTGGGAGAAAATGCTGGGAATGCAAAATAATAAGTACTTATCCCAGATCCCATTTTCCCTGTCATCATTCATTGCATGTACCTATCTCGATCAAAGTAATAGGAGCTCAGTAGGGATATGAGGATGTGGATGGATATATGGGAGAGGGGAAGAACTGAGCTGACCTGTAAGCAAAATAAGAAAATGGCAGTGTTTAGTGTTTTATGAGCTGTTTTTAGATCATGCAATACTATTTTAGTTTAGTTTTCTTTTTTTTGAAACAGGATCTCACTCTGTCACCCAGGGTGCAGTGCAGTGGTGTGATCACAGCTCATTGTGCCTTGACCTCCTGGGCTCAAGTGATCCTCCAACCTCAGCCTCCCAAATAGCTGGGACTATAAGCATGCATCACCACCCCTGGCTAATTTTCTGATTTTTTTTTTTTTTTAGATGGAGTCTTGCTCTGTCGCCCAGGCTGGAGTGTAGTGATGCAATATCGGCTCACTGCAACTTCTGCCTCCTGGGGTCAAGCAATTCTCCTGTCTCAGCCTCCTAAGTAGCTGGGATTACAGGCCTGTGTGCTACCATACCAGCTAATTTTTGTATTTTTCATAGAGATGAGGTTTCACCATGTTGGCCAGGCTGGTCTTGAACTCCTGACCTCGGGTGATCCACCCGCCTCGGCCTCCCAAAGTGCTGGGATTACAGATGGGACATATTCGGTAATTTTCTGATATTTTTATAGAGACAGTGTCCTACTCTGTTGCCTAGGCTGGTCTCTAACTCCTGAGTTCAAGTTATCCTCCTATGTCAGCTTTCCAAAGGGTTGAGATTACATGCAAGAACCACTGCACCTGGCTGTTTTATGTTTTAAATTGATAAAAATCCACAGTGGATACGTCATTCAAATTACAAAAATAAGGAAATGCAGTACAAAATCATATTCAAAAAATGTGTCTGCCATTGCTCCTTCAGAAAATAGTTATTGCTTACTTACTTTCTGATAAGGCATTCATTACACGGTGCTTCATTTTTTTTTTTTTTTTTTACAATAATTGAGATGCTTCTCTCTGTACTTAGAGAACATCTTAAGCTGACAGAAAAACTAACAAATGGGGGATACATAGTTTGTAAGTAAAGTATATTGAGGAACCTTTTGTTCTTTTTCAAGCATATAAAACTATATACTATGTTTTCAACTTCAGTGTATGGATGTAAGAAGCTTAAGAAAATGAATTGAGATATTTAGCCTCATTTATTTTAAGCCACTTATGGAGGCATTTGATACATGTTTAAGTCTCCCAGAAAATATCCTAAGCATAAGCAAATAACTCCAAAAAAAAAATGTTTATATTTGTATACACTAGTTCTCTGCTGTCGTGTTGACTGATTCAGAAAAATTCTGAAGTGAAAGATTTTAGCATTTATTTCTCCTGGCTTTCTTTCATCCGCCTCAAATAACTCAGTTCACTGAGGGCTTCTGACAAGTCCCTGACCTTGGCCCCTATCTTTGCCATCAGTGTTTAGGGTGAGGAGAGAATCCGCTTTGAGGAAGGTTGCCTCTTTTTCACTATGGTACTTCCTCATTATCTCTCCAGGAAGCAGGTTGATTCCGGCAGGCAAAGCTCCCTTAGACAAGGTCCATTCAGTCCATTCTTATAGGGGTAATAGGGCTTGGAGCTCATTTCAGTCAGCCTTCTTTGGAAGAGAGAGGTCCCTTTCCTTTTGAAGATTGATTAGCTTGCAAAGAAAGACAGATAACACCACTCTCATTCTCACTTTCTCTTTTTTTTTCTGTTCTTAAAAACTCAATAGTTGGGTACAACAAGAAGTCTTACTAGACAAACTGTGTCTGTGTTTTATGTTCTGTAAACATGATTCTTGAAGCTGAGAAACTTTTAATGGAACCCTTTAGCTGAACTGAAATTACTTCTATAATCCAATTCTATATTAGTTTTCCTGATTTTTGAAATAGTGTCAAGAGATAGAAAAAAAACCAAGAGAAAGAATGGGAGGTGGAGATGCAAAAGAATTTATAAGACTAGGCATTAAACTGACTCAGATGAAAGTTCTGAGTAGCCCTCTGGAAGGAAAAAATTCTAAATACATCTTTTTGGCCTTTTTTGGTTCAAGGTAATTGAGAATAATTATATGTGTGTGTGGTAAACCACAACAGTCTTTCTATATTGTAGCACTTAACGTAGATGACGAGGTCAATGAGGAGGATTCCCAGCAACAACTTTAATTGTAGTCTTGTGAAAACCACATAAACTCAACATAAAATTTGAACACCTACTCTGTGCTTTGGATCTTCACAGGAATCTGAAAAAAAAAAACTCTTTTTAAGTAATTCCTATAATTTAGATTCTCAATCTAGTGGTGAGAATTTAGAAAAGTAAAGAATGCTCATGATAAAGTCTGGCAGGTGCTCTGAAAGCAGTAAATATGAGGAATTAAGGCAACCTCTACTTTTGACATCATTTGCTCTGAGGAAGTATTATATATCCTGACTTAAATTTTTTCAGGACCCTGTGCACTACAAGATGACAGAAATGATATTTCTTTTTCTCTCCTGAAATGGGGTTTGATATTTACACGTCACATTCAGACATACAAAAGATGCTATTCTGCTTTATTTATCAGTAACAAGAACCTGTCCTCAATGATGGAGACAGAAAACAACTTTGCTAAGTGAAGCTATTTCAGCCAGTACTTCTAGTTTTTTTTTTTTTTTATTTCAGAGGAATTCAATTGCAGTTGACTAAATCCTCAGTCAATTTAAAGTTCATATTTCATGTGAGGAATGTTTTTCTCTAAGTGAGTCCACATTCCTTTCTCTTTCCTTCCCAAGATGGTCCAGGGAGCAGGGCTGAATTCCCATGTCCTCATGATGAGCAAGGGGGTTCCTTCTGGTTTGTGTGCTGTCTCTGCCCTCATTGATGTCCTCGGGGATATGGTTGCCTGGTATCTTGTGTTTTTGCCCACCAAGGTCTGGCCATTACAGGGTCGTAATGCACATACATGCTGTTGAGGCGGACGTTTCTTTGTCTCTGGTTTTCGAGTTTTCCATAGCAGGGTTTGGTAAACTACAGCATGCAAGTAAAACCCAGCTGCTGTGGGGCTAAATCCAGCCTTTTAGCTTGTTGGCTAAGGCTGTCAGTTTTCGTTCGACAATAGCAGTTGTGGGTAGTTGCAACAAAGACTGGATGTCCTGCAAAGTCTAAAATATTTACTCTTAGGCTCCTTACAGAAAAGGTTTGCCAGCCCCTGATCTCTCTGTGTCCTCGGATTGTCCACTTTTTGTTTGTCCTTCCCCTTGGCACGTTTCATCTTTTCCAGGGCACACAGGAACCACTGGGTCCCCTGCACAGAAACCCGAGGCAGACAGAATCACTGTCTAGGGACCTCCCCATCCCTCTCCGGTGTCACTGCGTTGGCATCATGCTATATGTAAAAAGGTAGCAGGGGACCAGCCCTATCTCAGCCTATCCATATTGCTTGTCGTTATCTGGGGGTCTTTGAGGTTTCTGTGTTTCAGGTTTCCACCCTCTTGGCTGAAGGTCTTTGATATGTTCTTAGAGACTCATGTATCATTTTCAAGCTACCTTTCTCCCTTGCAAATCCCCTTTTTTCCTTCCTTGAAAGGCTTAGTATCTGGAGAGAACTTTCCTTACGTGAACGATTCTTGAGGTGTTTTCTACATCAGCAACTCCGCATCCTATGAGAACTGTTAAAAGGGAAAATATTTGGTCTTTACCCCAGACCAGCTGAATCAGATTGTCAGAGGGAGGGGCCCAGCAAGCTGCATTTTAGCAAGCGCTTCAGGGAATTTGTGATCTGTTAAAGTTTCAGAACCTCTACGTTACATCGTATCTGCCACTAAAACCAGGTGATCTGAGTAGCCAGGTTTCCTGCTTGATGTGTGAAAGGAAGCCTTCAAAGTATGGAAAATTCCTTTCCCTTTCCACAAAGATTGCTGGAATAGACTCAAAAATTCTGTTTTGGAAATTGAATATTTCAATTGATTATCTCTTTCTTTGCCTTTCTGGTCTACTAATTCAAATCCTCCCTGAGGCAGACAATGCCTCTGGGTTAACAGAGAGGATAGATAGATAAATAGATTTAGTTTGGTGATTATCCATTTACCTATTTTAATTACTCTCTCTCTCTCTCTCTCTATATATATATATATATATACACACACACACACACACACACACACACGTATATATACATACATATGTATATGTATACATGCATATATATATGTATATACATATATGTGCATTCTCTTACAGAAATGTGTTGAATATCATCGCATCCCCTTCCTTTCAACAGATTGCCACTGCTAATAAAGGACATCTTCGTTGGTGGTTGGCATGGTTTCTTATTTCTTCTTCCTATCTCTAGTTGGGTTACTCCTCAGGAGTGCCACTTATGGTTTTGTGGGCTTGAGAGTGCACAAGAACACCACATCTAAGGAGCACCATTCAGATGTTACCTGGACCTTATAAAGGTCCCTCTACACACTCACACTAATACACCGTCATACATTCTCATGGTCACATATGTACATGCTGTGAGTCACTCATACACTAACACACACTGGCCTTGATACTCGCACAGACTTACACAAATGTACAGCCTCATACAGACTCAGATACCGTCCCACCACATACACACCCACTCACACATTCACACACACACATTTGAGTGTTGTGTATTATTACAACAAAACAATAAAGCACATTTCTCCAATAGAATCAATGAATTAAAACATGTTTCTATAACCATATTGAGGAAGGAGTATCTTTCTTTAAAGCACATGGAGGTGTCCTAGGGGCAGCTCTGCTATCCACTTCCATCTTTTCTTCAACAGGTGCTAGGATGATTCTATCTGAAGCTCCCACTTTTTCAGGCTCCCTGTGCCTCTGTTCCATTGCAGCCCATGCAGACAGCATTTGTGGCCCTCTAACACAGTGCGTGATTATTTATGTCACCTGAGATCAAAAAATCCACTGCGATCTCACTGATAACCACCATTGTACCTGGTCAAAAGGAGATGTGTAAGAATGTAAGAAGTTAATTTGCATACTGTATGAATAATTAATATTATTGGCCTGTTTTCCATATGTATGGAAATATATATTCAGCTACAAATATTGTACTCTTGTATTTTTTTTTTTAGTTTAGTGATTATCCATTTATCTATTTTAATTACAAGGAAGAACTCCAAAGAAACAGGAATGTTCTAGGAAGAATTTGAGGGAATGTGCCTGCTTTTTATGAATATTCTGTGCAGTATCTTTTTAACAAAAAGAGAAATTTCATTTTTCCATCGTTTTTATCACTCTGTCCCTTTAAGTGGATGAGAGGGTTCTCTGTTTTTCTTCACCCACTTCTAGAGTCTAACATGTAACATTTACTGGTATGACACATTACGCCAGTTGGTTTTGAATGCTTGATTTCATTTGGTTCTTCAGACCAGTCTTAGAGAAGGGTTGATTTTCATTTCCATTTTACAGGTGAGGAAGTAATTACTTTGAGAGGAATTTACCTGGTATTATGTGATACATAAAGGGCAGAACATGGCTTCAAAACAAGTTTTGTCTGCTTTGTGAGCCTGTGATATCTATAGGCATGATTATTGGACTTCTTTTTTTTTAACCTCCTTAAATTTTGCAAAATCTAAAGTGTTCCCAGAAAAAACCCAAAGAGAAAAAATAAAATACTGCTTAATAAAACCTGTTAGGGCTGGGCATGGTGGCTTACACCTGTAATCCCAGCACTTTGGGAGGCCAAGGCAGGCGGATCATGAGGTCAGGAGATTGAGAATACCCTGACCAACATGGTAAAACCCTGTCTCTACTAAAATACAAAAACATTAGCCGGGCATGGTGGCCCAACCCTGTAGTCCCAGCTACTCAGGAGGCTGAGGCAGGGGAATCGCTTGAACTTAGGAGGCGGAGGTTGCCGTGAGCCGAGATCCTGCCACTGAACTCCAGCCTGGTGACAGAGCAAGACTCCATCTCAAACAAACAAAAATAACAAACAAAAAACTGTTCTTTGACTTTTTATTAAAAAGAAATGATTTTATGTTATCTATTGTTAATTCTCTAACTTCTACAATTAACTTTGTCCTGTTTGTAAATTGTCTTTGATAATTTGTATCTTTTACTGTGTTCTTTAGCATAGATCTTGCTAAATTATAACTTTCATGCTGGGAAAGACCCTGTTTTCCATTTTTATGATCTTTGTTGGTTTATTTGTTCTGTTCTACCAATTTTGTATATGAATTCTAGAAATAACCAGATAGGAGAAAGCAAAGCATAGACAAGGAGACTTTTAAGCCCACTAGCAGCTCCAAGAATCATGATAAAAAAATTGAAAGCAAGTGTATTGATTTAAGTGGTATTTGTCTCTAGGGCTTGAAAAGACCTCTTAATTTTTCCCTTTTTAAACACCATTTTTTTGTTGTAAATATGTTTACAAAGGAATAAATATCATATTTCCTAAACCTGATGGCGAGACATTGCCTTTAAAGAAACCAACAGATAAGAGCATTATGTTGTGAGTGTGTTTACATATACCAACGTATTATTTTCTCATTGTCTGCTCGGTTCTTTAGAAATAGTAGGTGGTAGATGCTAAATGTCATTATATTTATATGTGAAGCAGCATTTCTAATCTCAAGTCACTTCTTTCAGCTTACACATCTGACTTTGACCTATCACTTCCCCATGGCATTTCAGAGTTGTTAGGGAATTTATAATCAAAATTAGTTTGGCAGCTTAGAACCAAATGTTCCTTATTGGAAGAAAAACATCACCTTATTCTGCCGCTATTATCATACTCAAGAAAACTGCTTATCACTTTGTTTAAACTGTATTGTTGGCTTCTCATAGATCAATTTCTCTGCATTTCAGTTTACAATTACATGAAACATGAATCTCAATTTTTGAAATATTCTAACTCAATAATGTATGAAATGGTTTATAAAATAACTTCTCCTATTTGCTTTGAAGGAAATTTTACAGAGATTAAAATGCTTCAATTTTCACACACAAGTTTAACTCACAGGTTTAATGGTAACTAATATTATATTCTTGGTGTAAATCCTACTAAAATTTTGTCTGTCCTCCAATGTGAAGTTTATTTATATATAAATTACACACAGTATGTGTGTGTTTTTAATATGTATATGTATATGTGTTTGTGTTTAATAAATTGGTTTCTACAAAATTCCTTAGGGCTCTCCTTAGCATTAATTTACTCAGTTGATAAATATGTATTGAGTCCTTTTGATGTGCTAAACTCACTTCTAGGGGCCACAAATATACAAATGACTAAGTGAGACTCAATTCCATATCCTTGAGGCTCTCAGAAGCTACTGGGTGAAACATACAATGCAAGAGCAATTATAATACTGTGTGGTGTTTCTCTGACGTAGCACATGGAAGAGGCACAGTCCATCCCAGGGAAAGCTAAACAAGAAGCAGGAGTTAGCTTGGAATCACATGGGGAAGGAAGGTTTTCAATGAGAGTAACAGTGAGCAGGTTGTAGATGTATTTGCAGAACCTGGTGACTTTTTGTCTCTTAGAAATTGCTGTTATATGTGAAAGGCAGGACATGTAGTGGCTAAACTAATACAATTTAAACTGCCTGAGTTTTAATCTTGACTCAGCCACTTTTGGAGTGTGAATCATTAGCATCACTCCCCTGTACCTTGTTTTCCCCATTTGTGTGAAAGTGAGTTTTAAAATAATGCCTGCTTGATGAAGGTACAAGGAGAATTATATGTGGTGATACATGCAGGGTGACTAGAGGAATGAACACCAGGTATGAAGAGAGTCTTTGTATGTGTTTGCTAGGGTTGCTGTATCAAAGTACTCTGAAGTGCATGGCTTAATAATAGAAATTGATTGAGTTACTTTTTCTAACCTGCTTATTGTTTGTGGGAAGGGAAAGATTTCTTAGTGAATACATGAAGCAGAAATTGTTCTTTAATTTTTTGCTTTTAGTTTTACCCTTACTGCTTTATGTGTTTGGACTTTTTATCTAGAATGTCATTTCTGTTCTTTGGCATTTAAATAGCCTGATTTAAGCAGTCCAGACCTTTCTTTATTGCCTGAGAGTCAATAGTTTCCTGCTGACCATATATCTGATAAGTTGAGTCTTTTGCTAATTCTGAGCTCATATCCCACTTCTGCTGCCTTCTTCCTGTCCTTTCTCCCACTTTTCCCAGTCTATATTCTTTTCCCTCCTCTCTCCTTCTCTTCCCTTTCTCCTTATTTTCTTTTTTCCCTTCCCTTTTTCCCTATTTACTGCTTCGTCCCTTATTTTCCTGTTTCTTCTGTAGCCAGTAAACAGGAAATGCAGTTTCTGTTTATGACTACATGTTGCTATAATGATACCCTGAAGAAATTAATGCATGGTTTCTTAGCTGTGACAATATAAACTTATTATAGGTTTATGTTCACTCGATACATTGATCATTTTTCTGATAACTCTAAAAACCGCAAATGTCAATAAGCCACAGAGTGGAAACCTGTCAACATCGTGACAATTGTGAGATTTGGTGTTTAGCTTTTTATACTGTTGCTTTTTTATTTCTTCCTTATAGCATCATTGAAATTCTAGTTAGAAAGAACGGAGCAGTGAACTATGAAGAAACATTAATGAATTGTACATGGCAAGTGTCTATGTGCATAAGTGGGTTTTAAATAATTATTCACAATTAGTATGGTTTCTAAAATTTTTAGCTTAGTGATCTAGACCATTAACATCTTGGTTATTATGTATTTAATGTTCAGATTATAAGTGGATTAATAGTAGGGCACACATTCAGCCATTGCATGATTGTTGAATGAAGAATGGTATCATCAGTCTTTTGAGGAGTTTTGTTCTTCAGGTTCTGCTGTCTCATTGTAAATAACTGTAGCAATGGTGCAGTGGAGGACTGATGAATCAGTAAAATATGCAGATTCAATAGCAGTGAATGTGAACACCTGTTGCTTAAAATCTATGATTTTCTTTTTTCTGGTTTATAAATAGAGGCCTGAAAATAGTTTGTACTTAAAAATATCTTAATATGATAATTTAGTTGATTATGAATAAAAGAGTATTTTATCTGAGTCATATCACTTGAAGAGCGAGGGATAGTAGAACCAGGCTCTGGATTTAGTTTTGCGTTAACGAACAGCCCGATTTATGGCAAATCATTTAGTCAGCCTTGGCCTTGGTTTTCTCATCACAAATTGAAAGAGTTAACTTCTATGTTCCTTTAGAGCCCTTTAAATTTCATGAGTTGATATTTTAATATTTTTAATGACCTGGTCATTACAATAACATCTGCATAGTAACCCATCGAAGGATCTAATTTTAGAGTTTAATTTTATACTTTGTAGATGTCTGAGGGGAAAAAAATGAACAGTGGCATGCATTAAAAGGTGCTACATGCTGTTATTTTAAAAATATTTTATATCACTGTTCTTCAAATATTGAGACATCAGGATCCCTTTATGTTCTTAGAACTTGTACAGGACTACCAAGAGCTTGTGATTATGTGCATTATAGATACCAAATTTATCATTTTATAAATTTAAATGGCACATTTAGAGATTTTTAAAGAAATTTATTTAAAAACAATAAACTCATATTTTAACATATTTATAAAAGAAAGAGTTTCAAAACAAAAAATAATGAGAATAATATCATTGTTTAACATTTGTTTTATAAATCTCTTTAATGTCTGGCTCCTTAAAAGACACCTGGATTCTTCTCTCTGCTTCTACTGTATTCAAACTGTTGTAATATCATACAACATGGAACCTCTGGGAACTCCACTGTACAGTCATGAGAGACTGAGAATGAAAAAGGCAAATGACATTTCAGTATTGTTACAAAAATAGTTCTGACCTCCAGAGGCCCATTGAAAAGTATCCCAGTGACCCCTAGATGACCCTGGAAATCAATTTGAGAACTACTATTCTATATGTATTTTTTAATATGAGATAATTCTGCTATAGAAAGTGGTGACTTCAAAATTCGAAGTTTTGATGTATCATTCAATTACTCAAAAATTCAACTTCACTTTTAATGCTGCACTGATGCTGAGATCCCCCTGTCCATGCATCAGTTTATTTTTCTACTGCCTGTTTGTCTGACAGTTAAAAATCTGGGTGAAATGATTTTTTTCCCTGTTGACCTCTTCAAGAGACCTTATTTTTGCATATGCATGTTCCTTACTTGACTATAAGTTCTGTAAGAGGAGGGAGTATTCAATACTGTATTCTATCTAATTAATTTCTCAATAAATGTGTTAAGTGACTGAATGAAATAGAAAAGATAGGAAGAAGCAAATGGAACATATTAACAATATTAATAAACTTGAATAAAATGCCAATGGAACATACTAACAATATTAAAAAATTTGAATAAAATGCCAAGTATTGAGAAAATTTGTATTTAAATGTCTAAATAATTCTCAAATAGAAAAATGTGATCAAAATTTAATTTTACAGTCTGTATATGAACACGTTATATTTTCTCAGGTACAATTGAAAGAAACCCACTGGAAGTGAATACATACATAAAGAAGATTAACATTAAATGAACAAAACCTCTAACAATGGAGAAGTATATGTACTTGCCTGAAATGATGGAAATGCTTCTAAGTATATAAAACGGGAGGTGTTATCAGTATTATAAACTAATAATCATAAGCCATATCCTCCCCTGTCACGCAGAATTTTAAGTAGGGATCCATAAAAGACAAATAAAGAGCTCATAGTCCCTTTAGAATTGGACCACCTGGTTTTTGGTGTTCATTGCATATGACAGTCCTATCATAAACTTATTCAGCCCCTGTGGGCTTGTATGTCCTCCCACAGAGAAAGTTTGTCACAATGGAAACCTAAAATGTAACAGCTGCTTACACTGAGGTAGTGAGTTTCTCACTACAGAAGGAGTTCAAGTCCAAGTAGGTAGGACAGTTCCCCTACTCTGCTTCTTTCATTTGAGGCAGGCAGTTGGTTTCTCAGACTGCTTCCCTCAGGCCTGCACGTATCTAGTAGGTGTGGTATCTGTAATGCTAAAAATTGTACAACGAGTAGCAAAAGTTGTGCCTAGAATTTATATGCATAGTTTATAACACTATTTTTAAAATCAAGAATGAGGAAAAACTATATTGAAAACAATAATCACCTTAAGGAAAAACTGTTTTGAAAACAATAATCACCATAATGGTGGGTTTAGAAAGTTGTGCTTGTGACCTAATAATGTGGTGAAGAGATTTTGATAATTCCCTACATACAGCATATGTAGATATAATGTCACTATGATACTTATTATTATATTCAGATCCAGAGATTTATTTAAATTTGCAAATTAATTTATTATCGTTGGAAAAGGCAGAATAATTTATTTTGGAAGCTCTGTGCCAGTAACTATACAACTTTCCCCAAATCTCCCAAATGCTAAAAGTGACTTATAAAAATCAGTTTTACAAAAAGTAGCACTGTTTAGTAAAATATACTTGCAAGTTTCACATAATAGAAAAAAGTAACATATTCTTTATTTGAGGAGCTAAGAAACCTATCAGCATGTAAGCAGGACATGGCATTCCTTGTTGCTGATTTAAAAGTGTGATTATAGTTTACCTATTTCTTCAGATAGTGGTGCTTTACTAGTAAATGACTATTTATCCTTTTGGTAAACAAATAAGGGCTTATTTTATATGTAGATGCCATAAGAATTGCTCATGGAGTTTCAGAAAATTTTGAGCTTTTTTTTAAATTAGGAAAATGATCAGACATACAGAAATATTGGAAAAATGTATCACCTATATAGTTATCACATAAACTCAGCAGTTGCTAATATTGTGCCTTATTTGATTCATCCACACTTTTATTTCATGAACCATTTGATCACCTGTATTTTCAGTAACTGGAAAGTTCATCTAAATATGTAATAACGACCCCTTTGGAAGACAGTTTGCCAATTTCTTACTAAACTAAACATCTCTACACCTTGTTATTTACTCAAATAAATTGAAAACAGATAACTACACGATCACCTGCATACATATGTTTCAGTAGCTTTATGCATAATTGCCAAATCTTGGAAGCAACTAAGTTACCTTTCAGTATGTAAATGAATAAACTGAGGTACATTCAAGCAATGGAAAATTATACAGTACTAAAAATAAACGAACTGTGAAACCATGGAAAGACATGGAGGAACCTTAAATGCATATTAGTAAGTGAAAGAAGTTAATCTGAAAAGACTACATACTGTACGATTCCAGTTATCTCACCTTTTGGTAAAGATAAAACTACAGAGACAATGATAACATCAGGGTTGAGTGAGAAATGGATAGAAAATCAGAGTACAAAGGACTTTTAGGCCAGTGAAACTATTCTGTATGATACTAAATAATGGCAGATGCATGTTACTATACATTTATTTAAACCCATAGAATGCACAACACTAAAAGTGATTTCTAATGTAAACTGTGGGCTTTGGGTGATAGTGATATGTCAATATAGACTCATCAGTTGTAACAAAGGTACTGCTCTGCATGGGAATATTGATGGCGTGAGAAACTCTGCACATGTGGGAGAAGAGGTATATGAGAACTCTGTAATGAACATAAACTGCTCTAAAATTAGTAAAGGTTATTAAAAATAACTTGATGACATTTATCATAACATTTTTGACAATAATAATTTACAGATAATATTTTGTACTTTAGGTTACATTAGAGGATATATGTCACCTTATCCAACTATTAATGATACTAAGTGTGAGCACTTGATGGATCATCTTTATACAACACATAAATATTGATGCTGTTTCAGTTTCTTTGGTAGCAATTTAAATGTCTAACCTTCCAGTTATAATTTCCATAAGTAATAGAAACTAGGCACTGTAAACATGTTCTTTACTAACATAGACCTAGCTTTTACTGTTTTGAGTGGTTGGTATTTTAAAAACTTTCAGGGGCAATGGAATGATAGGAATGGGATTTACTCTTCTACTTTAACTAGAAAATTAATGAAAACACATGAAACAATAGTTTTAGAGATTGGAAAATAAAAGGCAGGACAGGAGAGACATTTATGAGAGATGCAAAACAAAGTGAGCTCCACGACTCCCCAAGCTTACTATCTGGAAGGAATTTTAAAAAAATTCTGGGGAAGGGGAGCCCAAACGGAGGTAAAGTATTTTTAAATAGACGAGAAAGACTTCAAAGTCCAGGGAGGACAAGGCAGCTGGAATTTGAAGGGTAAAATAGCATAGAGGAAGAAATTGTACAGAAACAGCTCTGGAACACTGCAGAGGGGTTCAGTCGAGCATTTGGTAGATTATTGATCTGTGCTTCACTGCAATGAAACTAGGTAAAATGAAGGAATGAATCAATGTAAAGGAGTATGTAGAGCAACTTCAAGAGTTGGTGCAAGGAAGAGAATGAATTTGCTCTTACCAGCAATAGGACAAAACCCTTGTATGCAAGGCAGTGGGTAGAGTCCAAAGAAAAATACTACCTCAGTAGTATGGCTAAATTAGCCCCAGATCAAATGTTCTTCTGGACTTCCCCTAACAAAGCTTATAAGTATTTCTGAAAATGAATAAACAAATTCAAATGACTTAGCTGTATCCCAGAATGTAGTCCTACAATATTTAAAAGGATAAACCAAAAGTCCCCAAACCAGTATTGCACAAATTACAATATCTTACATGCAACAAAAAATTACTAAACATGCAAGGAAGGAGAAAAATAAGACCCACAAATAAGACAAGTAACAATCAATAGGAAAAGTCTCTGATGGTACTAAACAGAATAAGAGGCAAAGATGATAATTAGGTATTGTAATTATGCTCCACATGTAGGACATAGAGAAAAACACGAACATGATAAGGAGACAAATGAAAGATAAGAAAAGATGCAAGTCAGGCTCCATAGATGAAAAATACATCAAAAATCAAGAATAAACTATATATGAGCAGTAATAGATTAAACTCTTTAGAAGAAAAAGTTAATGCCTTGAAGACGTTGCACTAGAAAACAAACAAAAATAAAGCAGAGAAAAAGTACTGAAAAGAAAACGAACAAAGTATCTTCTGTGAGAAGACGTCAAGGGGCATATCATACATGCAGTTAAGGTTGCAGGAAATAAGGGGGGCAAGCAGAAAAATATTTAATAAAATACATGTAAAAATTTTTTTTTCCAAATGTAATGACAATTACAAACCCCCAAACTAATGAGCTCAATGAATACAAAACAGAAGAAACATGAAGAAAACCATAACCAAAGCACATCAAAATAAAATTACTGTCCGGGCACATGGCTCACGCCTGCGATCCCAGCACTTTGGGAGGCTGAGATGGGCAGATCACGAGGTAAAGAGATTCAGACCATCCTGGCCAACAGGGTGAAACCCTGTCTCTACTAAAAATACAAAAATTAACCTGGTGTGGCACCACGCACCTGTAGTCTCAGGTACTCAGGAGGCTGAGGCAGAAGAATCCCTTGAACCTGGGAGGCGGAGGCTGCAGTGAACTGAGATCACACCACTGCACTCCAGCCTGACAACAGAGTGAGACTCCGTCAAATAAATAAATAAATAAATAAATAAATAAAATTACTGAAAACCTGTGATGAAGAGAACATTTGAAAAGCGGGCAGAGAAATCAATGCACATAACATACAGAATAATAAAGGTAAGAATAGCAGATTTCTTGTCAGAAACTACGCAAGCCAGAAGACAATGGAGTGACGATTAAGTAAATTTCTCAGTAAACACAGTTTTAGCTGTATTTTACAAACTATGATATGTTTTCATTTTCATGTTCGGTTTGAACAATTTCTGATTTCCCTTTTATCATGTCTTCTCTGATACATGTAAAATTTAGAAATATATTATTTACTTTTTCTGATACCTTTATCTTTTTTGAAATCCTAATTTTCAGGTGGGCACGGTGGCTCACACCTTTAATCTCAGTACTTTGGGAGGCGAAGGCGGGCAGATTACAAGGTCGGGAGTTCAAGAGCAGCCTGACCAACATGGTGAAACCCCGTCTCTACTAAAAATACAAAAAAAAATTAGCCGGGCGTGGTGGTGCTTGCCTTGTAATACCAGCTACTTGGGAGACTGAAGCAGGTGAATCGCTTGAACCTGGGAGGCAGAGGTTGCAGTGAGCCGAGAACACACCATTGCATTCCAGCCTGGGCAACAAGAGTGAAACTCCATCTCAAAAAAAAAAAAAAAGAAATCCCAATTTTCCCAAAATAGATAGGATGTAGTATAACCTGTATTGATTAAAGAAATTGCATAGCTTAAAAGGTTTCCACCAAACAACCTAACAAAACTAACAAATGATGAGCAAACAAACTTCAAGGCCACAAGTCTTCATTGGTGAATTCTACTAACATTTAAAGAAAGTATAATTTCAAAGATTTTTTTTTTTTTAGAAAATAGAACACAAAATACTTCTCAATATATTTTATGATACAAAAATCAGAAAAATTCATTGCAGAAATATAAAATTCCAGACAATATCCTTCATTCACATAGAAACAAAACTCCTTTTTAAAAATTTAATAAATCACTATATCAATAAATAAAAAATGTGATACATCATGACCAAATAGGATTTATCCTGAAAATGCAAGGTTGGCTTTAAGATTTGAAAAATGAAGCATTGAAATTCAACATACTAAAAGATGGTTTCAAAAGGAAAAAGTATTTGACTAAATTTAGGACCCATTCATGATAAAAATTCTCAGCATACTAGAAATAGAAGGGAACTTCTGCAAACTGACAAAGGGCATTATTGAAAAACATGTAGTTAACATGCTGTAATATGGTAAAATGCTTTTCCTCTAAGTTCAAACACAAGACACGGATATGCACTCCTATCCAGCATTTTTCCAGATATCCTAGCCTGCCTAATAAGTCTTTAAATAAATCATACATTTTGAAAAGGAAGCAGTAGAGCCTTCTAAAATGATTGTTTTTGTAGAAAATCTTGAGGAATTACCCAAAATCTACTCAAACCTACAAGTAGGTTTACTAAATTTTCAGTAAGTAAGACTAACATATAAAAAATATATTTTTATATGCTGGCAATGAGCAAATGGTAATTAAAAATTTATAAATCACCATTTACAATAGGATCAGAGAATATGAAATATATACACATAAATGTAATAGAATATATGTTAGGTCCAAATATTGAAAACGGCATTGCTGAGAAAGGTTAGAAAAGTCTCAAATAAATAGAAAAATGTACTATGCTATGAGGTGGAATACTCAATATTATTACTGTGTCAATTCTGTACAGAGTGATCTATAGATTGAATGCAATTCCACTCAAACTTTCCATAGGTTTTTCTGTGAAAATTGGCAAACCAAGTATAAAACTGATATGGAAATGAAATAAAAAGTTTGAATAGTCAAAGTCATCTGAAAAAAAAAGAATATAGTTGGAGGATGTACAAAACTGATTTTCAGACTTAATGTAAAGCTGCAGTACTCTACACAGTGTGACTTTGGCATAAGGTAGGCATAGATTACTGAAACAGAAAAGAGAGTCAAGAAATAGACCTTTCACATATATGGTTAGTCAATTTTCCAGAAATTAACAAAGTAATTAAATAAGTAATAATCTTTTGAAATGGTGTTGAATAATTGCCATCCACATCTGAAGAATAAACCTTGACTCCCATGTCACACCATATGCAAATATTGGTAACTAAAACCATACAACTTCTAGTAGATAATGAAAGAAAACCTTAACTTTAGCTATAGCAAAGATTTCTTAAATAGAACACAGCAGAAACATTAAACATTTTTCTTCTCTGAATGATACAGTTAAACAAAATAGAAGCCACAGACTGGGAAGAAGTATTTTAAAAATACATACCTGATAAAGGATTTGTGTTCAGACCATGTAAAGAACTCTTTCAACTCAATGATAAAAAAGAAGAGAGAGAGAGAGAGAGAGAGAGAAATGACTCAGTAAACCAGTGGGCAAAATATTTGAACAGATATTTCACCAAAGGGCATACAAACACCTGAAAATATGCTTGACATATTACTCACTAGGGAAATGAAAGTTAAAAATGCAATGAGATACTACTAAGCACACACTTGAATAGCTTAAAGGACTTTCAATCCCAAGTGTTGGCAACCATGTGAAACAACTGGAACTCTTACATATCACTAAGGGGAATGCAAAAATGGTTCATTTTATTGGAAGACATTTCAGCAGTGTCTTGTAAAATGAAACATATACGGCCGGGCGCGGTGACTCACACCTGTAATCCCAGCACTTTGGGAGGCCGAGGCGGGTGGATCATGAGGTCAAGAGATCGAGACCATCTGGTCAACATGGTGAAACCCCGTCTCTACTAAAAATACAAAAAAATTAGCTGGGCACGGTGGCGCGTGCCTGTAATCCCAGCTACTCAGGAGGCTGAGGCAGGAGAATTGCCTGAACCCAGGAGGCGGAGGTTGCGGTGAGCTGAGATCCCACCATTGCACTCCAGCCTTGGTAACAAGAGCGAAACTGCGTCTCAAAAAAAAAAAAAAAAAAATGAAACATATACTTCCTATATGACCAGTGTTACTATTCTGTTTTGTTTTGTTTTTTTGTTTTTGTTTTTGTTTTTGAGCTGAAGTCTCGCTCTGTCACCCAGGCTGGAGTACAGTGGCACAATTTCGGCTGACTGCAACCTCCATTTACCAGGTTCAAGCAATTCTCCTGCCTCAACCTCCATTGTAATTGGGATTACAGGCATCTGCCACCATGCCCAACTAATTTTTTGTTGTTGCATTTTTAGTAGAAACAGGGTTTTACCATGTTGGCCAGGCTGGTCTTGAAATCCTGTCCTCAAGTGATCTGACTACATCGGCCTCCTAAAGTTCTGGGATAACAGATATGAGCCACTGTGCCCAGCCAGTGTTACTATTCTTAAGTGTTGCCCCAACAGAAATGAAATTTTTGTTCACACAAAGACGTATGTGCAAATATTCAGAGCAGCTTTTTTAACAAAAAATAATAGCCAAAAGCCAGAAAAGAACTCAATTTTTCATTAGCTTTTTGCTCTTGTTAGCAAATGTGATATGCATGAATACTACAATGGAATACTGCTCAGTAATGAAAAAAAAGCTATCAATACAGATAACTCTCAAAAGCATTATATTATGTGAAAGAAGCTAGATGCAAAGGACCCCATGCTGCATTTTCATGTATATAACATTCCAAGAAAAGCAAAATTATGATGATAGAAAAAAAATTCCTGGTTGTCAGGAGTCGAGGTTTGGAGAGGGATTAAGATTAAACGTATGCGAGGAAACGTTGGGGTGGCGACATTCTACATCATGATAGTTTTAGTGGTTACATGACTGCATGCATTTTGTTAAAACTCTGAATTATAAACTTAAAATTCATTAATTTTACTGCTCATTAATTATTCCTCAGCAAATCTGACTAAAAATAAGATACAAGAATCCATCTTCAGACAAATCTTAACAATTATACTGACAGTTGTGTCACTAAGAATATTTCTCACTAATTGGTTCAGAGTTGCGAGCTGCTAAATGGATTAAAGCAAACCAAGAAAAGAACTTAATATTATTTTAGAAAGGAACCGTTGAAAGATAATCCTGGAATATAGCCACATAAGGAGATTAGCACATACTAGCGAAAAATTTAAATCTTTTGCTATTTAATGAAATCAGGCCAAGCAGCAGCACTTGTCAGTAATTATACTGGTGGTAACAATTTATATGTATATGCTTTATGGTTTTGAAAGCAAGTTAAAATATATAAACTGAAATACTCAAAGGCCTAAGACACATTCTGACCATAGGAGCAAGAAAACAAAACATTTTCATGGGTGCAAGATAGATGTCATCAAAAACTGGAATGCAGTTCAGAATGCAAAAGAACTTTCAAAGTCCTTACAGTCATTCTGCTGATCTGCCTGCTATTCCTGCTCCTACTTTCTGAGGATCTCTTCTTGGGTATCTCAGAGTCTTAACTCACTGAGACCAGATTTGCTTGACTAAGTAAGTCACTGTGCTATAGAGGATCTCATTGGGGAGAGTTATTGGATTAGATCACCTTTGCCAGGGTTAGGGGTTGTTTGGAGCCAACAGTCATCTCTGGTCTGCACAGTTGTAAGGAAAATCAAATGGCAAATGAACAAACATGGCAACACACTGGCATTTTATAATCTACAACCTATTTATAAATAATTCCATCTAATTCCTCTAACAGATATTATCAAGTTTTCTTTAACAGTTTTGTATTTGCAGCTCTTTGCACAGTGAGCGAGTCTTAGTAGATGCTCTGTAAATAGTTGTGAAATGAATTCATTAAGAGATTAATGATTGGATTGAGGAAGATGTGAATAAATTGGTGAAGTCCTTGAAAGTTGTATAGCTCGGCCATGGTCAGAGAGCCTGGTGTATGTTAAAGGAAAGTCAGTGGAGGACAGTGAGCAATTAACTGCACAGGTTTTGCCATCATATCTGCACCTTCACTTGCTGAGCCCCAGGTTTTTTCATCTGTGAGATAAAGTTGGTTGCACTTCTCTTCAGGATCTTAAGAAGTATTAGGTGAGCAAAGGGTTGCTGTTTGCCACCAAGAGCACGTACCAGGCACTTAGGACTTCTCAATTAAAATTCAGGATCTCTGATTATAATTCCTGTGATTCTTGTCATTACACTGTGCTTCTGAAATGTGAGTGTTCATTTTGTAGATCAAAAGAAGAAAATGAACACAGTTTCATCTTAGGAGAAATAAAACAATACAGTTTATTTTATGTTACTTCTGCAAATTTTGCTTAGTATTGTCTTTCTACTTGTAGGTGCTTATGGGATTCTCTTCTTTGACAATTGAATGATGCATCTTACCAAATTTAGTAAAATGTAACTTATCTAGAAACTATATACACTTAATTTCAACTAGTTATAACATAGCCAAAATCCAGGATGTGAGGAAAATAATTAAGCAAAATGCACTTTCACCTCCCCCTGACATAAATGCCATAATATGTGTGATGTATGTATAAGTATATGAAAGCTCATGCATTTGACTAATAGGAGAATAATTTGGGCTTTACTTAGAGCTCCTTGATTCTTTTTGCATATAATTATGTTAAGCTGAATTATCTGATTTTCCCACAAAGAGCAGATTAAAATTATCCAATTAAAAGGAGGCAAGAGAATTGACAGTAGTGAGATTTAGCAATAACTTCCCACAGGTGTTACTCTTCAGTACTTTACAATACAATGCTTATGGTTTCATCCAAGACATAAAATATTAATTATGACAAAAATGCTTCTTTAATAAAGGGTTGTTTCTGTGTGACACAACTGTGTCATGCAAGTGACACATTGTATCTTCTTAAACTATCTTAAACATAAATAACTCAGAAAATATTCCTTTGTTGAGCAGCATTTGTGAAGCCCTGCAAATTGAATTAGACTTACTGAAATATGAATAATGATTCTGCAATAGCATCAGATAGAAGTACAATATGCAATCCTCACATTTTAATTTTTCAAAGCATACTAAAATTCTGTTCTTCAGTCCTCAACCACTGATTTATTGACAGCTATTTATATGTGTTATACATTCCAGTCTCTCCTTAGCAGAGATATTGCGACAGACTTATGCCAAGGCATACTCTAGAAATAGGACAATATAAATGCTTAAGAGAATAATCTGGGATTTATAACCTACAAGGAACAAATAGCTGTGTGATACATCATGACCTCTCTTGTAGGCAGACGGTTTTTGTTCTAACTGGAAGAACCGAATTGTTGCATTTTCTAAATAATGAAACATGCTCCCAAGAACCACAGGGTACGTGGTGGGCTTTTTTTATAGTTTTAAGTTCTCAGCCTCTTATGCACAATTCCTTTGGGGGATTCCTCTCCGTATGAGTCTTGGTAGAGGCGGGTGTGGCGTCAGCAGTAGTTATCAATGCTGTTCTCTTAGTATTTCCAGCTCTCTGTCTTATGGGACAGAATTACCTGACTTCCTTCTGGTAGGGCGAGTCTACGACTGCTGTGGGTCGGTGAGATGTGAACAGCAATAATGGGGTCTTTCTGGCTGGAGTATTCCAGTACTGGTGTGAGACCCTCCAGAGCAGTTCTTAACCTTTATTATTGTTCTCAGGAACGCTTTTGCGCTGTTAAACATTTTTGAAGATTCTAAAAAGATTTATAGTAGTTATATCTGTTGATATTTATTGTATTGGAAATTAAAATTGAAATTATAAAAGTATTTTTATAAATTATTTAAAAGTTGTTTTCTCTTTTAAATAATTTATAATTTAAATAATTTTTAACTTATAAATTAAGAGTAAAATAAACCCATTCCATATCAATGTCAGTAACATATTAATATAAAAATAATTGTGTTCTCAAAAAAATAGCATTGTTTACCATTTTTTTGAAATCTTAATTTTTAACTAAAAAGAAGACAGCTAGATTTTCATATCAGCTTCTGCATTCACTCTTGAAATATCTCAGTGTCAGGAAGCCTCTGGAAAACTCCATTTTGCATTAATTAGAAAGAGAATGGAGAAAGCACCATGGGAAAATACTAGGTGCAGCAGCAAAAGAGGCAAAAGAGATGTGGTAACCTGAGAGGAACGTGGCCAGCCAGTGCTGGTTCCCAGATGGAGGGCCCACAGGCAGCAGAGAGAGAGGCCTCTGAGAGCAAAGGGTGGCCCTCAGCTGACACCAGCAAGACAAGGAAGACCGCAGTCCTAGAACCGTGTATAACTGAATTCTGCCAACAACCTGGATGGGCCTCCAGTAGGTCATGCAGCTTTACAGACATCTGATTTCAACCCTGGACCTACAGGGTTGTAAGATAAGAAAGATGTGTTGTTTTAAGCCACTCCCACTGCAAAGCAAGCAATGTATAATTTATCATATTAACAAACTAAAATTAAAAAAACACACATATTCGTCTCTATACCTGTAGAGAAAGCATTTGACGAAAGCCCCACATATTTCCTTCACAAAAATCTTCATGAAACTAGGAAGTGAAGGGGATTTCATAAAATTGATAATATGACATCTATGAAAACCCAACATAGAACATCATATTTGCTAGTAAAAAGACAATGCAAAGTTTTCTTAAATAGGATATCAAAAGCACAGTTCTAAAAAACTAAAATGAAACTTTGGACTTTAGTAAAATTTAAAACTTCTACTCTTTGAATGACACTGTTAAGAAAATGAAAATTCAAACCACAGACTATAATAAAATATTTGCATATCTTACATTTGATAAAAGACTTGTATCCAGAATGTATAAAGAATTTGCAAAACTCACAAGAGCAAAGAAGCCAATGAAAGTCAATAAGTTAAATTTTAAAATATGTTTAGGTTATGGACTGAAAAACCAAGCTTAAAGGGAGAAGTGAATTATCAGGAAGAGGAGCAGCATTAAAAATATTAGGGAGATACGGCTGTGTATGGTGGCTCATGCCTGTAATCCCAGCACTTTGGGAGGCCGAGGTGGGCGGATCACCTGAGGTCAGGAGCTTGAGACCGGCCTGGCCAACATGGCAAAACCCCATCTCTACTACAAATACAAAAATTAGCCAGGCGTGCGTGGTGGCGTGTGCCTGTAGTCCTAGCTATTTGGGAGGCTGAGATAGGAGAATTGCTTGAACCCGGCAGACGGAGGTTGCAGTGAACAGAGATCATGTCACTGCACTCCAGCCTTGGTGACAGCGTAAGACTGTCTCAGTGAAAAAAAAAAAAAGGAAAAGAAATATATATAATGGAGATATGAACAAAATCAAAGTTTAAAAATATATATAGTTAGTTCACTTTAGTTTGTGCTTAAAATATCTGTTCTTAGTCTTGTTATCCATAAAGTTAATGGGTGTTTTTGGTGGGTAGATATTACTATTTATTTTTTCTAGTATATGATAATCAAATGAGATCATCTCTGTGAGTTTATGATTGTAAATTGCCATTACAGGTATTATCATCACTAATATGTTATTGTTGTTATTGTAGGGTATTATCATTATCAATATATTATTGTAATTATTATTATTAAAGAAGAATTAATATGTCATTATAAAAATGAAACAAAAACAGGCAAATAACATCTAAATATTATTATGAAAATAGTTTTGAACTTTCAGATATCCAGGAATTCCTAGACTCCACTTTGAGCACTGCTGTGTCAGAACTTGTTCTCCCTGACATGGTAACTGGATAGAGTGGTGTTTTCTTCTGGAGTGAACACAACCACAACGTGTGGCAGAGTCCCCAGCTAACGTATAATGGGACATTTAAAGAGAGTGAGATATTAAGTTGTCTTGCGGTGTTTTTTTTTTTTTAACCACTGAGATTTTGAAAATGTTTTGTGGCTGTAGAATAATCTAGTTTCCCCTAACTATTATAGTTTCCAAAACAAAAATGGAAAGAGCCAGACACTCACTTTTTTGAAGCTTTAGCAACCAGAGGTGAGTATAAGGCTTATTTGCAGCCAATTACAGATTCCTGTCTGGTATTTTGAATGAGGAGCAGATATGAAAAAGGAGGTACAGATGAGAGCTTATTCTAGTCATTGTGGTAGCTGTAGAAACACCCAGGAACCAGTGACAGCAAAGTCAGCTCTCTTTAGCAATGGAGGCTCTCTTGCCAGACATGTATTAATGTCTGATTTTTGACAAAACAAGTATCTTCTCTTAGTTCTTACTTGCTTGAGACCTTGGTTTTCCAATATTCCAATAAATACTCTCCCTGCTTACATTACCCAGATTTCTTTTCTTTGCATCTAAGAATCCCAGCTAGCTTTGTACAATCTGAAAAATGAGGTTTTTCTGCATAAGAAGTTAAAATTCAAAACTCTCCAGGGGTCTCCAGACTTCTTTGATCATAGTCGCTGTCAAGAAAGAATGTGTACATGTAACTCCAATATATTTATTTCTCTGCTAGAAACTTGGATCACTTTTATAGGCCAGACAAGTCTTGCTGCATCAGAATACATTATTCTAAAATGTAACCTCACTATTCTAATTAAATGCAAAGTCAACTGTCTGATAGAAATGTAAAATATTGTATATAAGTAACATCTGAACAAATATTGCAGTGCATTGAATAATTGGCTCTATTGATCTTGCCTTCACCAATAAGCATCTTAAAATATAAATTACAAGCATGGGTGAGGCAAGTACTGTTACAGAATTTTCAAGGCTGATGCTTTGCAGTGGATGATAGGAAAAATAATACAGAGATAGTATTAGGATGCAAACTGTATAGGTGTTGATATTTTCTGACAGAGGGGGTATGGTGCATGGATTGAGTTCCTAAAACCACTTGTACTTTGAGTTGAAATGTCTTTTGAAAAATACATCACAAAGTTCTTATGGCACTGTAGGCCTACTTCTGCATTGAAGAATGACTAGTGTAGGTTTTTGTTCTATTCTTAATTTAGAAGTAGTGTTGCTTTAATTGGCATTTTAAGATTAAACTTTATTAAAAGGAGTATGATTAAATGTAACAGAAAATATCAACACATTATTTTTCAAACTCATTATTTTCAACATTTTGGAAAAAGATTTTTTTTTACAAAAAGAAAATATATATACAAAGATAATTATACTCTTCCCCAAATACCATAAAACAGTACCTTTGGTTTTTTACTTAATTATAAATTACTGAAATTTATTGTTTAATTATATGCTACAAAATTCTTTGAAAGATCATGATTGATTTCAAGTTAAATTTCAAATTTACTGGAAAAAAATACCCAAAGTAACTGAACTTATAATCTTACATATTTTTTTTCCAGAATTGTAATTTTACAGCGCCCATAAATAATCCATTTAAGGATGGAAAATACACTGTGCCTCACCGAGTAAGCAGATAAATTGCTTTTTATCATAAATATCTGTTTGGCTGTAAAGGCCAAAAAGGCTTTTTGTAAAAACTGTTAGAGTTTTCGGGGTAAATCGTTTTACTATGTAAATTACAGAACTTGTTGCAGAATAATGTATGTAGTTCTTCAGGCTCCTCTGGTTGGTGATAACCTGGTAGTTTTTAAAAGTGCATCAGCCAGGATGCATATAACCCATCTGAAAAGCATCTTGGTATTCCTGGTGCATGAAATAACTGTTTTGAATGACTGGGAAAGTGTATGAGATGGAGATACAACAGTCAGGAAAATACACACGAACAGAAACCACCAAGAGAACTGGCAGCAATTTCATTGCACCAAGTGTTTATTCAACTGTGGAAAGATCATATTTGGCATAGAAAGTACATTCTTTACAGAAGCTGACTGCATTGTTCAATAGATAAATTGCCTTTATGGCTTATCCATTTAGACTTAAGCTGGAATTTTCATGACACAATTCATTTGTTGAAAGCATATTGTTGAAAATTTGAATAGTTTGAAGTGCCTGGTTAAAAACATGTTTTAGCATGATTTCTGATTCAACTGCAAAATACCAGATGATGGAATATTTAAGCAAATGATTGGTGACTTGATTATCTTTCTGAGTTGTAGGTTCTGATAGTTCCTAACCTGACTCATGTTGTCAGAAGAGGTTTCTGAATGAGATTATTTAAAAAGATAGACTTAGTAAAGTTGAAATCGATGTGCATCTTTTTTATTTGTTTTGAAGACAACTTAGTCTTCTTTTGAAAAAAAGTCCTCAAAATATGTATCATTGATAGTACTAGTGTGCTGTCTTCTAGAGGAAGAAACCAGGTACTAAGTAAGAGAAGAATGTGGTATTCTTAACGATATCAGAGATTACTTATCAGTTCAGTGGAGAGTAGTATACCTGTGTTCTTCAGGAGAAATTAATAGGACGCCAGTTGTTAGCATGAGAGATTTTTATATAGATACATTCTGAGAAGTGCATCACTGGGCAATTTTATCATTGTGTGAACATCACAGAGGGTACTTACACAAACAGAGATGGACTAGCTTACTGTACCCCTAGGCCATATACAAAAGCTCTTGCTCCTAGGCTTCAAACCTGTACAGCATGGCACTATGTAGAATACTGTGGGCAGTTTTAATGCAATGGCAAGTATTTGTGTATCTAAACATTCCAAAATATAGAAAAGGTACAGTGAAAATATAGTACAAAGATTTTTAAAAATGGTACACCTGTATAAGGTGCTTACCGTGAATGGAGCTTACAGGACTGGAAGTTGCATTGTTTATTCAATGAGTGAGGGCTGAGTGAATGTGAAGTCTTAGGACATGACTGTGCCCTGCTGTAGACTTTATAAATAGTATGTACTTAGGCTACACTGAATTTATTTACAGTTATTTTTCTGTAATAATAAATTAACTCTAGCATACTGTAACTTTTACTTTACAAACTTTGTAATCATTTCAAATTTTTGATCTAAAATAACACAGCTTAAAACACAATCACATTGTACAGGTGTACAAAATATTTTTCTTTCTTTACATCTTTATTTTTATAAGTGTTTTTCTATTTTTAACATGTTTTTTACTTTTTAAAATTTTGTTAAAAACTACAGTACAAACATATGCATTAGCCTAGCCCTACACGGACTCATCAATAGCACTGTCTTCTCCCTCCATATCTTGTCCAGCTGGAAGATCTTCAGAAACGGTAACACACATGGAGCTGTCATCTCCTAGGATAACAATGCCTTCTTCTAGAATACCTCCTGAAGGATCTGCCTGCGGCTGTGTTTTAGTTAACTTTTTCATTCGCAGGAGTACATGCTAAAATAATGATAAATAGTAAATATATAAACCAATAACTGAGTCATTTATTATTATGAAATATTGTATACTATAAATACACAATTTTATGTGCTATATTTTTATATCACTGGTGGCACGGTAGGTTCGTTTACACCAGCTCACCACAGACACTTGAGTAATGCATTGCAGTAGGACATCACAATGGCTACCACATCACGAGGTGACAGGAATTTTTCAGGTCCATTAAAATCTTATAGGGCCATCACTGTATATGTGATCCATTATTGACTGAGACATCTTTATATGGCTCATAACTGTATAACACTTAAAGATACATATGAGTACTTTCTTGCTGATACTGTTTGAATTTCTTCTGATTTCTTCCATTTCGAGATCCTATGGAGCAGCAAATAGAAGCCTAATTACATTTCTGTTCTCCCATTCCTGTCAGTCTGGAACCAGTGGGAAGCATTCTCCAAACATGATAATATGGTTAACTTCTGACAAGTGCTGGCATTATCACTTGTTGCTAGTGAACATTTTTCAATAATTAAATTTTGCTCTTGAATCTTGGAAATATTTAATATCTTTAAAACCTTGAGTAATTGATTTTTATCGTATGTTCACCCTCTTGGTTTATTTAGGAAAGACACCAGGCTTGTTCTGAGGTTCACATGACTCCACTGCATATAGCATGTGCATGTGTACCTAGGAATGGAAAATACATAACTCATAACTCTGAGTTGTGAGCTTTCCAGACGCTATAATTCAGGCTGGCCTGCTTTCATCTTGCCTCTTCTTTCATATTTTTCTTTCTGCAAGAGCTTCCTACATAAGAGGATGAAGCCGTTGTCATTTTATAGACTTTGAAAGCTATGCTTATTACTGGCAATTCATGGCTTGTCAAGCTGGACTGGGTTGGCTGTTTTGCCTTGCGAGCCACGTGCATGAACACTGGCTGTATTGGTGATCATAGAGACTGAGGGCAGCACTCTTTATTGGGAGAACCAGCAGTGCTGAATCAATCACGTCCTGTTGTGGTTGGATTTGTATGCAGATTGTCTTTGCACAGCATGAATTAATAGAAGATGGCCATGGTGGTATTATTTTATTATAATTATGATGACTTTTCTCAGTTGCATTAGCATCAGCCTCAATCACACAATAAAAGAGTACTTGGTGGCTGAATTAGGAAGTATGAGAACTGCTGTCATTTGAGGGCTTCAGATGGTGTATTCATGATCCTTGGATTAAAATCAAGCAGGTAAAAAGGGTTTTCAATGAAAAAAACATGAAAAAGAAGTTTGAAAATATGTAACTTCTAAGGAAAGGAAAATAAAGGCTTGAAAATTTTTATAGCATAAGCTTACAGTGTATCATTTTGTCATTTAAAAAATATGTCTCTCAGTCTTTACTTAGAAACGTGTATGGAAAGAGAAACTTATAAAGTTTCTCTGAAATGTGAACTTGTATAAAATCCTTGTTTAGAGTCTTTGTTAAGTTACCATTTCCAAATCATAAGATTTTACCCCCATGGGTGTGATCCAAAGCATTACACCTCTCCAAGCAACCTACTAATCTTGTCTATTCAAATGGGAATTTTTTTTAAAGCACTAGGTTCTCTTATAAATAGAAGACAACTGTACACTGTAATCTGCTATTCTTCCAGCTGTAGGACCTCATGGAGCGAGAGATCCAAACCTTCCCAAAGTATTTTAGCTTCTACCTTTTTCATGCTAGTAAGGATTGAATCAATTAGAAGCCAACAAAGCCCTTCTGCGCTACTGTCCCTCCTGACTCTCAGCACACTGCACTGTGCATTTAGATAATTCTGCCAGAAGGCATTTTTATAAAAACAGCTTTCAAAATCTATTCTTGAAAAGACATTTGTATACTCATTATGCCATTCTATCATTTATCCGTAGGGAGTTCTGTAAATAAAACACCGAGGTCTAATACTATAGTAGCTGATGGCAGTAATCTTGAACAGAGTAATTTCTTTTTCTTTATATAACTCGATAGTGCACAGCTGGTTATGAAAAAATAATCACAAGGCTTTTTCGGTGGTGGTGATGGCTGGCTTTTTTGGACAGTAAACCATGATGACTCAGAGTCTCTGGTAGAAATAATTGCTTTTTATTTGCCTACACCTGTCCCAAACCCCTTCTACTCTAAGATAAACAGTACGGAAATAGATTTACCTTACATAGATGACCATCCACATATTGCCATTTTAATTACATAATTATGATTTTTGTATATCTTGTAAATGTTAAGCATTCGTGAGTGGGTATTTTGCTGTACGACAGAATTAGAAGGTAAATCCTGGGCCGAGATGTAAGGAAGAATAGAGCTTTGTTGCCCTCTCCTAGCATAAGGAGGAATACACGCAGAGATTTGGAGGATGGAGGGACATGTGTTTATTGTTTTCTCAGGTACCTGCAAGGGGCAGAGTTTCTGAAGGTACAAATCTATAGGCAAGAACCTGATTGAGGGCCTAGAACAAAGGATATGGATGTCATTCAATAGGATTAGGGACCACTGAGGTATTTTCTTCAGGAGGTATAGGATATGATCCAATTTACTTATTTTGAAGAGTGTTCCAGCAACAGTATGGAAGAGAGCTATTATTTAATTCTCTTTCCTGGTCAGTTTAAATAATCATAGCATTGTTTGCTGAAGTGCAAATAAAATACTATACCAAAAATGCACAGGCCAAAATGCAAATAAAATACATTACCTTTATAGATAGCTAAATGCTAGCTCTTAGCACAGATAATTTTTAAAAATTTAAACCACTCAACTGATCTCATTTAGACCAAACTTTAACTGTTAAAAATATGAATGTTATAAGCTAACACCTTACTTATACCTTCATTTAAACACAAGAGCTGACAATTTTAAAAGAAAACAATAACAAAGACACACATTTTTAAGCAATTGATTATATAATGCTGAAATTTTTGAGATACATTAGACAATGATTATTATTTATTGATGTTAAACATTATAATGTAAAATTGACATAAGTAAAATAATATTTTTAAAAGATCACAAGAATATTCTATTAGTAGTAAATGTTTTAAAAACCTCCCAAACTCCATTTCATTACTATATTCTCTCACCCAGATGCACACCTTGGAAATATTTTGGCACGGAGTATATAATAACAAAAACAGAATTGGATAATGGCTTTGTTCCACCTTTATATCTCTGATTTTTTAATACAGTAGAATTTAATAAATGCTTATGTGTTTACATATAAATGTATGTGTGTATGTATTTAACACACAACACATAGCCCTTTTTATGTGCAAGATACTGTCACCAGCACTTTTTTCAGTTATTCTCATATATTTAAAAGAATAAATGAAGGCACAAGTGAAAATAAAGAAGGCATGGTAATCATACCTCATTAATGTTCAGATAATGTTCTCCACTCCTACAAGATTGATCACTTTGTTGTCTGAATTGTCATGCTGTCTACAGACCCCTCATCTAGTTATAAAACTGGATGAAATATTTAGTTCTTTTCATGTACTTGTCATATAATCCTCATAATAATTCTGTTTCTAGGTGTTATTACCAGAAAGGTTAGTAATTTGCAAAATAAGTATATATAAGTGAAAGAGCGTTCTTTTAAAAACCTGATCTTTTTTTCTTATAACTCAGGGGAGAGGCAAGGCTAGAGAAAGGCCAGTTCAGGGTCCTCTAAGTGTCCTCTTCATTGAACTACTCCAAGAATAAATTTTACTTTTCTCTAATTTCTGGATTTTTATATTGTATATCTGATGAAATCACCCCTATTTATCTCTTTTTTTTTACCCCTTTGTGTATGCATATGTGTTTTTTTATATATATGAGAACAAATCTCTTATATATATTTAAACATTTAAATATATACATCTAAATACATACATATTAAATACATACAATTAATATATAAATACATAAATTATATATATTTATAAATGATATAAATTTTATGTATTTATAAATTGATATAAATTCGATTATCATTCAGTCAAAATATAAAACATTAAATACATGATTAATTTATATATATATTTCCATAATATTAGTCAATTAATTATATATTATTCTTTGTTAAAACTTAGAAGGCCTGGAATTAAATCCTGGCTTGATGTATGCATTAAGTGATTAATTAACTTGTTTATTTGTTAAACTCATATTTTCTGAAGACTTGTTGCATGCTAGTGGGAGTCCCCAGAGTAGCAAGTTTAGTGGATAAGACACACTGTGTATGAGTATTATTCAAGTGCTCTTGTGCAGGGACCTACCTACCTAACTTTCAAAACATCACTCAAGTAATCTAAGGCTCATTGTCTTCGTTTCCCTTTGATAAAGTAAGGATAACAATATTTGTCCTCCTACCTAGGAACAGAGTGCTAATGTTAATTAAATAGGATAACAGATACTACAAAGCACTTCCTAAGCCTAAAAGTGCTGTGTTGAATAAATGCTTTAGTAGTTCACTGCTTCTCAAAGCTGATTATCTATTAGGTTATTCTGTATAAGAAACTGAAGACTGATTCTCTGTAGTTTCTTCCAAGGAATGCTGCATTATTTTCATGGGATAAACCAAATACGTCTTCCTTTTCTTCTACAATTTTGCAAGGCAGTTATAAATTGTCATAATCTTCTTTGTCAAAATGAGCATTTCAGGTGTATATAGCTGTTTTATAAATAATATAGTTTGAAATACCTTGCAATTGCCAATAATATGCTCTGATTATTCTTAAGTTTTAGTTTTTTAAATTAAGGCTGGGCATAGTGACTCATGCCTGTAATCCCAGCACTTTGGACCAAGGTGAGTGGATCACGAGCTCAGGAGTTTGAGACCAGCCAGCCTAGCCAGCATGGCAAAACCCATCTCTACTAAAAACACAAAAAAATTAGCTGGACATGGTGGTATGTGCCTGTAATCCCAGCTATTTGGGAGGCTGAGACAGGAGAATTGCTTGAATATGGGAGGTGGAGGTTGCAGTGAGCCGAGATTGCACCACTGCACTCCAGCCTGGGCGACAGAGTGAGATTCTGCCAAAAAAAAAAAAAAAAAAAAAAGAAAATTAAGAGGCTATTTTTTAGAGCAGTTTTATATTTACAGAAAAATAGAAAAAAACTGCAGAGCTCCCAATATACCCACTCTCCTCCCACACACAAGCTCAAGTTTATTTTTGAATCACATGTAGTTGTCAGAATTGGACACATTATTCCAGATGTGATCTAGAAGTAACTTAATGTGATGTTAAGGAGAGGATTGAGTCAAAGATGGTACCCATGGTGTGCCGTACTATTGGGACATCAGTAATTTACCCATTTCAGTCTCCAAGAAAAAGAACAGACTTGAGTGAGTAGAGAACTATTTCAATTTTTACATATTATGTTTGAGGCATCTGTGAGATACCCATGAAGCCATCTACATGAAGTACCTCGTGTAAGATTGTGGCACTCAGGAGAGAAAACTGTTAACAGACAAGAGGGATCATAGAGTTGTTAGTGCAAAGACAGCTGAGATCCCTGAAAAGTGGGGTGGAGCAAGAGAACAAAGATGATCCAGGAGAGGGCATAGAAAAAAACAGAAGGAACAACAGAGGATGCAGATGTTTCAAGAAAAATCAGAGAGTTTTATTTGTTTGGTTTGGTTTCTGCAGAGGCAAAATGAGGAAAAGGGTCTTTGCATTTGATTTGGGCTCATTGGCTTCGGTGGTCTTATCAGAGCATTAACAGCCCAGATTGACACTGGTTCAAGAGTCCAGAGACATCCATCCAGAAACAGAGACAGGTGCTACAAGTGTGTTCAGAATTTGGAGTTTGAAAAAGGAGGTATCAATGTTTGCAAATAGCCCTGAAAATTGGGAAGGTAGAAATACCTTTATGGCCAGAATTTTGGAGGATGCTTTATGTACTTTCAGCGGGGCTCTCTTTTATAGTCGTAGGTTTCCTCTTGGTACTTTCTCTCTCTAGCTGCCAGATAGCATCCTCTGATTTTTACTCACTCATGTACTGTTTTTGTCTCCCCAGTCCTAGTAGAAATAAGCATCCCTTCCATGTGTATATTGATTCTAGGTTTTAGTTCTCCTGTTTCAGTGTATATTTCATTTGTGTATGTGTGGATTCCAGTGTCAGTTATCAATTATAATTTACGTTAATCTGTAATGCTTAATTATATTTTGTTTAACAACTGTGATATATTTTAAGTCTGTATTTAGCTCAGTCAATAATGTCTATCTTTTGGACAGTACAAAAGTCTAATGATGTTATAAATTGATTCAGTTATACTTTATATTAATTGTATATTTAACCCATGAAAAACATACATATAAGATTGTCACTGAATCAAAATATAGAACATTAAATAAAGGGTTAGTTTTAGGATGCTACAAGTATATGATGATACAAGCGTATTTTCTAGTATTCAAGCAACCTTGTAAAACATGCCAAACAGCTTAAATGAGTCTACTAATATAAAAAATATTCGATATGGTAAAAAAATTATTAAAAAGTTTATTTACATCAAATGTTGCACTAATGGAGTAAGTTAAACTTTATTCTTTTCATGCAATGGCTGGATTATAAAATAATAGGAGTAGCATAATGTAATTTTTCAAAATTATAATATTTTATATAAGAAAAATATTCTGTTCAAGTTACAGAAGAATTTTAGTTGAGATACTATTATAATAAAAGTGCCTATACCACAGTCTTAAATCTAGAACCAAACAGGGTTTCAATCCTGGCTTTGCCATTTAGGAACTGTGTGTCCCTGCACAAACCATAAGCTCTCTGATCCTCAGTTTCTGCATTTATGTAATAGGGCTAATAATGGTAACTACTTCATAGATGTGAATTTTGATTAGGTTGATATATGTAAAGTGATTGGAACAATAATTGAATATGCATTACTTGAATCTAATCTCTCCCCTATTTTTGTTTATTGACTCAGTCAACAAGTGTTCCTTGAGTACCTAATGTGTATCAATCATTATAATATGGTCTTTTTTTTTTTTTGGCTTACCTTTATTCTTTTTTACAATGTAAACAAACATAATATGATCTTAATGCTTAAAATGGTTACAGGTGTACCCTTGAGACAGCTTACAGTCTGGTAGATAAGAGTTATATCAAACAATTAATTGCTACAAGGAAAAAGTTACAGTGATATTACACTATATAAGAGGATGTCTCTCCTAAAACTATATCACAAAAAACACCCTTACTAAAGAGCTGAGATTTAAGAATGAAGGTTTTAGCTACCTGAGAAGTAAAGTTCCAGGAACTGTCCCAGCTAGAGAGTAGAGTGTCTGAGAGTTCAGAAGATGCATCAGAAAGAAGATGATGGATGAGGATAATGATGTTAAAGATAAATGCACTGACTGAAGAGAAATACAGGTGTGATGTGAGGCAGGAGATGGAAAAGAGAATGATCTCATAGAACCCAGAGTTTCTGTTACGGATAGTGACTTTTGTACACTAAATCATTTCGGTTTTGTTATTGTTCTCTTACTACCATAAAGGTGACATTAGATTTGTGTCTTTTCATGGGGGGGGTGCTTTTTACTTTAATGTGTGAATTTGGGTTAATGAGCATATGTATAAATTCTATAAGTCTTATTATGATGGTTACCCTGACTGATACTGGGAAGATTAAATGAATGGTAAAAGTTGATGTGGAGAAATGAGGAGGCAATTTAGAAATATAGAAGAGAGATTTTTAGCATCCTAGCATAGAAGGATGGCCATAGAAATGAAGAAAAGTAGGTGAGTTTCAGAATCTTTAGAAGATATAATTTGTAACGTGATAGATAGGTCGAAAAAGAGACAAGTATACTATGTTTTCCAGGTTTCTGGTTGCACAAATGAGATATGAAATACAGGTTGAGGTATAGGCTTGATTATAGGGGAGTTCATAAGTTGGGCATGAGATTTTTTTTTTCAAATTAGTTCTTGATTACTGTAGAACTTAGAGCAAATTATTGAAATGTGTATATGGTTCTGGAAGACAAAGGAAAGCTATGGACTATCTACATGAATCTAGGAGTAATAAATATACAGATGGAAATTGAAGACATAGAACTGGATTGAGTTATGGAGGAGGAAAAAATATGGAATAACAAAGAAAAGCACTTAAGGGCACTTAGTGCCCTAAAGAATGCTGACATTTAATGATCAGTTAAAGAGGGAGGAGCTAATAAAGGAAGCTAAAGAGAAATCCATGGGAATATGGTGCTTCAGATGTCTAAGAAAGAGATCAGAAGTTTGAGAAGAGTTGAGAATTTCAGATAAACATGTTGATTGCCATGTGTTAAAATATCCTGCTCAAGGGTGGTACCCATAACTTTTATACAGACAACAACTCAACGCTGAGACTTTACCAGAGTACTTAAAAGTCAAGATGTATCTAGAGAAGGTGGGCATTTGGATCCATTTAGGGGTGGGGCTATTTAGGGCATATGTAACAAAAGCTTAAAATATAAGCAAGTTTAGGCTAATGGTAAAAATACGGCTGCAGTGATGAGCCACTGAATCTAAGCTGGCTGGTCTTCATCTTGACATCATTTTCCTCATCCGTCATCTTCTGACTAAAGATAGAATTGAAGTCAGAAAGACCTGATAGAAATGGATAAAGTCTAAGTTGTTGGTAAAAGATGAAAGATTGTCCCATCTCATCATGTCTCAATCACTCCAAGGACACTGTATTGAAAGAGTGTTGTCTCTCTATTTAATTCTTGGGAAGAATTATAATTAACCATGCTGATCAGAGCTGGACATTTGTTGAAACTAGCTTTGCTACCAAGCTAAAATATTGTACCTCCAAAGCAAGAGCCAGTTTGGCTTCTTCCTTTTTAACTACCGGGCTTCCTGCTTTGTGCTTCGTTTGCTTCTCCTCCACCTTTGGTGAATGATCTCATGCATCACGTCTCTCTGTGAGAGACAGAGCTTGTGGAGAGGACTCTTCAGATACAAAACATGCTGACTCTGACCAGCTCCAGCCGCAAATCTGCGTGCTCAGCCACGCAGCTGGCTGGGTAGGTTCACTTACCTCTGTGAGCAGTTCCAAGACCTAGGTTCAGAGCAGGAAGTAAAAGATCCCTTTCAACCTCAAGTCTAAACTACAGTCTACCACCTGACATAATGAAGAGATTATGAATGGTGTTCACGCCTGTGTATGATCCCAAATTGTGAGACCTTGACTACGTTACTTAACCTCATGATTTTTCATCTAAAAATGGGAAATAAATAACCCTGTCACAGGTTGGTAGTGAACGTTGAACAAGATAGTACAGGGAAAGCATTTACCAAGTGCCTAGAGCATCACATTTAATAAATCTTAGTTTTTAAAAATTACTATTTTATCAAAGAGTTTTTTTATGGCAGTTTAGAGAGTACTTCTATTTATTTTTAATTTAAAAAATTATTTAAAGTGTTTTGTTTTATTATTTTTTCATTTGATTGGCGGTCCTTATTCAAGGATCCTCCTGTGCTCCAGGGGAAAGAGGGATAGTGGAAAGTGTGGATGCTCTGAACCCCTAAGGGCAGTGGAAGAACAAGTGTCCTAAAGGTAACTGAGCAGATAAAAGGAAAAGACAGGAAGATGGTCTTGGAAGTATGGGCATAGTGAATATGTAACATGCTAGAGTCATATAGCTGGGAAGACTTGGAACTCAAATTTCAACCGAAGACCCAAAGGCTCCTAAGTCTTACTCTTCCCCCAACACTATTACTCAATTGTTTTCAGTGTAACTAAACAAATTAAGTGGCAGTCATTTCTTAAGTCAGAAAAAAAAAAAGTTGATTTATCTGCATGAAACTTGAGTTATATCAACTAGCTTTATTTTTTTGTTGGAGTAAAAACAAAGCTATGGAAACAAAGATAAATTCATTTCTTATTTTAAAAATGGCACTTGAAAATTTCATGTTTGTTATATTTATTGTTGTAGTACTTTGTAAGTTATTTATATTCAATTATTTAACTGATATATTGCCTATTCAGCTTAAAGAAATAAAAGAAATATAGTATTATTGTTATACTGCAGAAAATTTATCTAGGCACAGTGAATAACATGGGATGTTAATTTTAACATGTGTATTACCCAATTAATATAACTTTGGTTTCTTTTATCATGTTTTTCCATACTTCCTACCCTATACAATTTGCCTTGGGTATTTAAATGTGGAAAAATAATAGAGGATAATAAGGTAACATATTTTTTCAATTAAAATATGGTAAAGGATTTTGATTTTTTAATAAAGAATTTTACTTTTTTATTATTAAACAACAAAATATTGAGATGCCTAAGAAGGTAATAAAAGTTGAAGTACTTTGTAAACTCTAAATAGTGTATAATTGTAAGATGATACTGCTATTAAAAAATAGCAATACCATTTATATAAAATTCTCAAATTTCTCAAGAGATGTATCTATTTTCATTATAATAGTGCATTTAATAATCATTCATATCAAATTACACTTAGATCTGAAGTTTGTTGGTTGTTAAACAAATACATGTTTAAAATAGTTGAGCTTATGAAAATGAAGTTTAGCTCTATTTAATCTTTTGGGATCCAGATGCAATTCAAAAATGGAAAGAAATCACATTAATTTAAAATAGTGCTATGTCATACATATTTTTTTAAGTTGATTGAGAAAATCCAAGTGCCATCCAATGAAAAATATATCTAGGTTGTAAGTATATTAATCTAGATATGTAATAAGGCAATGCTGCTGTTATTTTGCCTGAATCATTGCTCAGTATCATATATTGAAATATGCCGTTGTCAAAACATACACCAATTCCCAGCAGTTTTCACTGGAGACAGTGTTACAAGAGGCCATTGAATTTCACTTTTTTGAACCTCCGTTGCTGGGGCATTGGTTTCTGGATTGCTATTCTGTTAGCATGATGAACTAATTGACCTAGCAGGGCTCCCTATAGAATAGCAGCTTCTGCTTAGTTCATCAGGAGTACAATTTGTTGTTTCATTTCCTCTTCTAGTCCCATTGGGGAAATTGAATTGAGAAAAGACTACCTACTGGGAGCGTTCAGTGCTCATGACTGAATAAGTAACTTTATGTATTTATTTATGTATTTATTTATTTGGTACTGTCTTAATTAGCCAAGAAGGAATGACTCTATTAGGCAAGAGTTGACTGTGTTTTTGATACAAATGAATACGCTCTGTTAGCAAAGCGTTTGATTCACAAAGACTTGTCATAGTCAGGGCCCCTTGCAGGTGCAGAGCTCACATAAAATTTTAATTTGCTATGGTAGAGCAGTTTTCTGTCTTATAATTGTTTGTCATTCAGTGCAGACCTAGAAGACAAGTTAATGGCTGTTAACTGGGTTTAAAAAAACAAAACCAAACCAAACAGCTAAAGTTGGAAGTTTGGAAGATAGATTCGTTGGGCCGCATACAAACATGAAGTGTCAACTTTGCCTCAATAAAGATGAATTATTTGTCTACAGCAGTGTCCAAATGTGGACTTGAACCATCTGTCATTAAATTTTGAAGCCTTTACAATTTTGCAGTTGCATCATTGTTTCATGAGTGTGTGCATTCTTAGTCAACAACAGAGATCATGCTATTTGACTATAATGAAGAATGAAGTCTGATGATACAGTTTACATTTTTTAAGAATTTATTACTAGTTTCTATTGTGTCTTAGTAAATTTTTAAGTGTATTAAGCAGATGTTGTAGGCTATGATTTAAACGTCCCCTAGATTACAATCTCATATTTTTTCGAGAACACTGTTCAATTTGTTGCTTATCCTGAGAGTAGAGGAAGAGCAGCCTAGTGATAACAAACCCTTGCTCTGAAATAAGATATCCCTGATTCAAATCTGTGCTCTATCCCTCACTTGCTTTGTGGCCCTGGACAGGCAGCTTAATTCTTTGAATTTCATAAGGTTAAGTTTTGGATAATGAGTGTTACTATAAGGGAAGCTCTTGGAGGAGTGCCTAGCACGTAGGAAGAGCTCAGGGGGTGTTATCAGTTATTACATACATTTCTCAATAATCCAGTGCAAAACCTGGTGCAAGGTGTGTGCTCCAAAAAGTTCACAAATGAATACATGAATGAATGAACAAGGGAAATTCTTGCCCAGAAAACCTAGAATTCTTAGAAATCCATGTCTGTCCTACATATTTAAACAAAACAGCACATTTCTGTATAGTTATAAAATTATACTCAAATGTAGAAAAGGCTCTAAATAGCTTGGAATCTGTATTTATATAGAAGAAACTTAATATCCACAAAATCATTACTGTATTTTGAAAAAATTTGAGAGTTTACTCACAATATTGTATGGGTCCAGACTGACTAGAAAAAGAATTTAAAGGTTCTACTATTAATACAATATTGTGAAACACTACAGTAATGTACAATTAGTATTTTTTTCTGAAGTATACTTTATAACATTTGTATGAATCTCTATAAAAGATTTTATTTGTATATAATTCTCTGATTTCTGAAGTGAGGGGGAAAAAGACTATTCTTGTGCTAAGTTTATACATGTTATGTGCCAGATACTCTGAATTCAAAAAAAAAAAAAAATCTAACACATAATTTCTTTGTCCTAAAAAGTTTATAATCTATCTACTTGGGTTGGCAGTTGTCATGCATAATAATTAGGATTTTATATATATATACACATAACACTATCATATAGATATGATTATATTTAGCATTGAATAATATAACACATACTCTAAATCCATATACTAGGAATTTAAGAAAATAAGAATATTTTCTTTAATTGCTGAGTATATCCTGCTTCTCTTTGGAGCATATTTATGTGAAACTCTTGAAGTAAGAGAATTATCTTGTTAAATTTCTTAGAGTTCCTGGAAAGTTTTGAAATCTAGGAAAAAAATGGGAAAATACAGAATTTGTATTATGGGAGTTGTGCTAAGAAATATGAAGAGGACAGAAACATCATTGTAAATTATATATGTACTTTTATTTTGCAATTGCAATAGTTTAGGGTAGTGTTGGAATTTTTTTTCTTTTCATGATTGTTATTTAAGTAATAAGATGTGTGAGAGTGCAAAGCATAGTGTCTGGCACATAATAATCTTTGTGCTTATCTGTCTGGCCATTCTTCACTCCTTTATAAATCCACGATTGTCAACAGGAAAACATAGAGGCTATTGTAATTAAATTAAACCAAATCGAAGGTGGTATTGGTAGACTCAGTGGTCCATGGTGGCCATAGTGAAGCTTCCATAAGAGATGTTATTTGGAAACCTACCAGTGTGGCAAATTATTTCTGGTTTTGGCTAATTCTTAAAAAAAAAAAAAAAAAAAAAAAAAAAAAAAAAAAAAAAACTCCATTTCAGTTCTTTCTTTTAAAGAAATGTGGTGTTTTAAAATTAATTTAATTTTAAAAAATTTCTCTGTGTGAGGACATAAGATGACTCAGAATGCACATACTCGTGTGATAGAAGAGTAATTTTTATCCTTTTAGAATATGACAGCAACAGTAATATTCACAAACTTTACCATGGCTGTTCTTGTTCTTCTTACAGTTATTTGGGCACTGTGTCTAGATCTGCACAATAGCATATGATGTGTGTTACTTCTGAGCTGATTCAGCTCTTGCATGATACTACAGTCTCTCTTTCCCTGCCTTGAGGAAAATATTATCTTCTCTATAATGGTCCTAGGTCAAAAGATTAACAAGTGTAAATAACTGAGTCTTCCTCTTTATCTCAGATGTACACAAAAATAATTACAGGTAGATTGAAGGTTGAAAGATGAAAGACCAAACAGTAATATTTCTTGCAGATTTCATAGAATATTTTCTAAATCCTTGGTTAAGCATTCTTGTTTTTAAATAAGACATATGAAACATCAATTATAAATGAAAAGATTGAGAAACCCAACTTTATTAAAGTAAAAAAAATTATCAGGCCAGGTGCGGTGGCTCACGCCTGTAATCCCAGCACTTTGGGAGGCAGAGGCGGGTGGATCACGAGGTCAAGAGATCGAGACCATCTTGGTCAACATGGAGAAACCCCGTCTCTACTAAAAATACAAAAAATTAGCTGGGCATGGTGGCGCGTGCCTGTAATCCCAGCTACTCAGGAGACTGAGGCAGGAGAATTGCCTGAACCCAGGAGGCAAAGGTTGTGGTGAGCCGAGATCGCGCCATTGCACTCCAACCTGGGTAACAAGAGCGAAACTCCGTCTCAAAAAAAAAAAAAAAGAACCTCTTACAAATCAATAAGAAAAGAGCAAATAACCCAATAAAACAAAAGAGAACAGCCACTCCAAATGAGAATATACAAATGGCTCATAAATACATTAAAAAGTGCTCAACGTTATTATCCATCAGGAAAATGATAATTGAAATCATAGTGACATACCATCACTTATCTATCACTATGGCTATTAAAACATTCTTAAAAAATAAAATTAACTGATAACACCAGTGTTAGAAAAGACCATACAACTACAGGGACCTTTAAACATTGCCGCTGGGGGCATAAATCAGTACAAGCAGTATGGAAAACTGTTTTGTAGTATATACTAAAATTAAACTTACTCATTCCCTATGGTCCAGCAATTCCATTCCTAGGTATACAGTCAACAAAAACATCTACATTTGTGTATCAAACAATGCGTACCGGTGGTATTTTTTAAAGCCCAAACAGAAACAACCTAACTGCCCTATCAACAATGGAACACACAAAAAAATTGGAGAATATTCAAACAATGGATTACCATATAGCAATAAACAAATATTGCTACATACAGCAACACAAAGTTGAACAAAAAAAATTTCAGGCACAAATGGCTTCCTTTATATAAATTTTATTTATACAAAGTTCAAAAATTGGCAAAACTAACCTATAATAACCATCAAAGTTGGTTTTGCCTTTAGGGAGATAAATGACTGAAAAGAGTAATAGGGTAGGGAGTTGCTAGTAATGTTTTGTTTTCTTATGCGAAAACACAGATGAGTTCATTTTGTTAAGCTTCATTGAGGTGTATATGCATGATTTGTGCACTTTTAGGTTTATATATTACACTGTTCTAAAATTCAACATAGTCTATAAGCAACTTATTTATTTAAAACAGCTATTTGATAATTATACTAGAAACAGAAATACCAGTTAGTATAATCTGGGAAAAATAATTATTTTTCAGTTCATGAAGAACAAAACTAGACTAAAAAACATTCTAGAAATGCCTGCCTTTTGTTATTTCTCCTTGATTTAACCAAATAATATCTTCCCCCTCCCTGGCCCTGCCATCGCTTCTACTACTCTCCTTCAGCAGTGCTACTTGGCAGGCATTTGTGAGGAACTTGACTTTGGAGTCTCAGTAGCTCAGTCCCAAACAAGCTAGCACGTCATGAGCACCCTCAATTGACAGGAACATAAAAGTGTCTTCAGAAGGCCAAGGGATATAATGTGAAATCTCTGTTTGCCTACCTGTTTTGTTTGAGTTAAGCTAAATGGAAGTGATTTCAGCAAAATATGAGATGTCTTATATTCTCAGGCTTTTGATTGAATTCTGGACGTGGAAGTAGCTGGGGAAAACCAGAAATTTCTTTGGGAAGTTCAAGCCCCCAAGTGTCCAATGAAAAATTTGCATAGTGGAGGAAAGCCAAAGACCAAAGTTAATATCTACTGCACTGTGAAAGGCCTATTCTGTGATCAAAAGCGAAACTAAAACAAAACACTTTGATTGGCAGTGCTCAAGATAGCCAAGTCTTTTCAAACAGATGCTGAGATAAGGGAACCCATATAGAAAAGCAGAGAAAAAATGAGAGAACAGTGGTGATCAGCAACTATTGTTATCTCCACCTGCATCAAAATAGTAATAAATGTCAGTAAATTATAAAGTTCCATACAAAATATAGTGAGTTGCATGCTAGATAATAACGGGTTTTACTCATTTGTTTAACAGAGGCTTATTGAACAGCTTTTTCATCTCAGCGATTAGCTGGGTGTGCAATGTCCAGATGACTGGGCATCTAGCTCCAAAGACTCATAACAAAATGATAGGAGAAAGGAGCTGAGATTATACTATAATGTGATAAAAACATTTATATAAAAATGTAGTTGTTCCACCAGAAGAATGTAAACCACGGCCCCAAGCTCATGCCAAACCCCTTCTCAGACCTTGATCTTCCATGAATTGATCTGTTTGAACCCTAGGATTTTGCACATTTTCGTTTTTTGTTTTAGGCAAAAGCTTGAGAATTCCTTGGCTCTGCTATGCCCAGATCTCAGCACAAAGCCATCCCTGATCCCCTTTCCCCTGCAGGCCAAAATTTCAGTTTGGTGACCCTCTGCTGTGCTCAAAGAACCTTCCATTTTTGGTGATGCTGTGCTTATATTTTTTTCACCTTCTAGCCCTACTAGATTATAAATTACTTTCAGATCAAGGTCATTTCTATCTTGCTCAATGTGGAAACCCAGCTTCTGTGACTCTAATAGCCCTTGAGTAAATGATGAGTGAGCTGCAGTCTGAGAAGCCTAGGGGACAGAATGACTCAGCTGCTTGGAGGAACCAAGAAAAGCTTGGAACAGAACAGAGTTTGCATTGCTATGGCTCATGGTGTTTCTCTATAATTATTTAAGTGACAGTTTTCTTATACAGATGCTTTGTCCTAGACAATATGTAAATGGAAAAAAGAATACCATCAACTTCTAAATTAAGAGCTCCTGAGGCTTCTTCTCCCACCCCCACTTCCCACATGCTCTTGTGCCCATATGCATTTGTATATAATTTCTATAGTACCACAGATCTGCTAAAGCCCATCAGAGACTGCAGCTCACAAAGACTGTTGTGGTTTTTTTTTTTAGTTTCCAACTTTTATTTTAAGTTCAGGGGTACATGTGCAAGATGTGCAGGTTCGTTGCATAAATACCATGGTGGTTTGCTGAACAGATCATCCCATCATCTAAATATTAAGCCCAGTATCCATTACCTAGTCTTTCTAATGCTCTCCTTCCTCTCACCCTTCAAAAGACCCCAGTTGTTTGTTCCCTGCCATGTGACCATGTGTTCTCATCATTCAGCCCCCACTTATACGTGAGAACATGCAGAATTTAGTTTTCTGTTCCTACGTTAGTTTGCTGAGGTTAATCACTTCTAGCTCCAACCATGTTCTTGAAAGGACATGATCTCATTCCTTTTTATGGCTGCATAGTATTCCATGGTGTATATGTACCACATTTTCTTTATCCAGTCTATCACTGATGAGCATTTAGGTTGATTCCATGTCTTTGTTATTGTGAATAGGGCTGCAGTGAATATACACGTGCATGTATCTTTATAATAGAATGGTTTATATTCCTTTGAATATATACCCAGTCATGGAAATTCTGGGTCAAATGTTATTTCTGCCTCTAGGTTTCTGAGGAATTACTACACTGTCTTCCATAATGGTTGAACTAATTTACATTCCCGTCAATGGTGGAAAACTGTTGCTTTTTCGCCACACCTCTCCGGCATCTGTGGTTTCTTAACTTTTTAATAATAGCCATTCTTACTGGTGTGAGATGATACCTTATTGTGATTCTGATTTGCATTTCTCTAATGATCAGTGATATTGAGCTTTTTTAAAATTGTACTTTAAGTTCTGGGGTACATGTGCAGAACATGCAGCTTTGTTACATAGGTATTCACGTGCCATGGTGGTTAGCTGCATCCATCATCCCACCAACTACATTAGGTATTTCTCCTAATGCTATCCCTTCCCTCACCAACAGGCCCTATCTCACACCAACAGGTCCCGGTGTGTGATGTTCCCGTTCCCGTGTACATGTGTTCTCATTGTTCAGCTCCTACTTATGAGTGAGAACACGTGGTGTTTGGTTTTCTGTTCTTGTGTTAGCTTGCTGAGATTGATGTTTTGTTTTTATATGCTTTTGCTGGCCACGTGTATATCTTCTTTTGAGAAGTGTCTGTTCATGTCCTTTGCCCACTTTTTAATGTTTTTTTTTCTTTTAAGTTTTTTTAAGTTATTTGTAGATGCTGGGTATTAGACCCTTGTCAGATGGATAGATTGAAATATTTTCTCCTGTTGTATAGGTTTTCTGTTCACTCTGATGAGAGTTTATTTTGCTGTGCAAAAGCTCTTTAGTTGAATTAGATCCCATTTGTCAAATTTTGCTTTTGGCATCTTCATCATGAAATCTTTGCCTGTGCCTATGTCCTGAATGGTATTGCCTAGATCTTGCTTTAGGGCTTTTATAGTTTTGGGTTTCTCATTTAAGTCTTGTTGTTGTTGTTGTTGTGTTTTGTCTTTTTTTTTTTTTTTTTTTTTTTTCAAGAGAGAGTCTTGCTCTGTCACCCAGGCTGGAGTGCAGTGGCACAGTCTTGGCTCACTGCAACCTCTATCTCTCGGGTTCAAGCAATTCTCCTGCCTCAGCCTCCTGACTAGTTGAGATTACAGGCACCTGCTGCCACACCCAGCTTATTTATTTATTTATTTATTTATTTATTTTAGTAGAGATGGGGTTTAACCATGTTGACCAGGCTGGTCTCAAACTCCTGATCTCAGATGATCCACCTGCCTCGGCCTCCCAAAGTGCTGGGATTACAGACGTGAGCCACAACGTCTGGTCCACATTTAAGTTTTTAATCGATCTTGAGTTTATTTTCTTATGTGGTGTAAGGAAGGGATCCAGTTTCAATTTTCTGCATATGGCTGTGACTTCTCCCAACACTATTTATTAAATGGGGAATCCTTTCCCCACTGCTTGTTTTTGTCAGGTTTGTTAAAAATCAGATCGTTGTAGGTGTGCAGTGTTATTTCTGGGTTCTCTATTTTGTTCCCTTGGTCTGTGAGTCTGTTCTTATACCAGTAACATGCTGTTTGGTTACTATAGCCTTGTATAATTTGAAGCTGGATAGCGTGATGCCTCCAGCTTTGTTCTTTTTGCTTAGGATTTTTATGACTATAGGACTCTTTTTTGGTTCCATATGAATTTTAAAGTATTTTTTTTTTTCTAATTCTGTAAAGAATGCCAATGGTAGTTTAATAGGAATAGCATTGAATCTATAAATTGCTTTTGGTAGTATGGGCATTTTCATGGTATTGATTCTTCTTATCCATGAGGATGGAATGTTTATTTGTTAGCTTCATCTCCAATTTATTTGAGCAGTGGTTTGTAGCTCTCTTTGAAGAAGTCCTTCACTTCCGTTGTTAACTGTACTTCTAGGTATTTTATTGTTTTTGTGAAAAAGCCTGATATTTTGAAGCACTGGTTTTCACGTTTTTGTGAACCCAGACACAGCTTGTCGAGGCACTACATTCAGCTTCTATGTACCTTTAATTAGCCAGCAATATTAGTAGATAACACTTATTATGCACCCAGCGTATTGTTTCATTTAATAATGGTAATCAACTTATCATAACATAGGTCCACTTATCTTCCCAATATATAGATGAGGACACTGCACTAGAGAGATTAAGTAACTTAGAAAAATGCCCACAGCTTATAAGATTGGAGCTGGAATTCATAATCCCTTCTTTTTTTAAATTAACCAAGCTGAAAATGATCATCTTTTTCACCATCTTTCTAAAGTTAAATATAAATCCATACATATAAGTGTGTGTGCATATCTGGGTCTGAGAGTCCTAATAACTCTTAAAATATTGTCCTCCAAAGCCCATATCAAACTGAGAGTTGTAAGAAACCATCATTAATGTTCTTTTACAAAACTGAGAGTTGTGAGAAACCATCATTAATCTTCTTGCATAAAACTGAGACTTGTGAGAAACCATCATTAGTGTTCTATCATTTTATATTATTTTGAATATGGGCTTTGGAAGACAATATTTTAAGGGTTATTAGGACTCTCAGACCCAGTTATGCACACACATATGTATGTATGCATTTATATTTAACTCTTGAAAGATGGTCAAAAAGGTAATCATTTTCAGCTTGGTTAACTAGAAAAAGAATGCTCATGTTCTTGATTTTTAAATGTTTTTATGAAGAACAAATTTACCGACTCTTTTGAGTCTCACCTCTAGTATACATTAGGTTTGATGTATGGCCGAATAAAACACAATATTTGTTATATGATTGATTTATTCTCTTAACTCATTAAGTGTAGTTTAGGGAAAATCAGTCATCATATGCAAGAAATGTTTTTTCCAACAACATTTTACTGCATATTTCATTTTTATCCTCAACTGTATCAGAACTGCTGATTTAATGTAAAAGAAAATCCAAATTAATTGTTTTGTATGCTGTGGTAAAATCTTGCACATTTATACTGTAAACTACAAAGTACATAGGCAAATACTATATTGTCATGCATGCATCATTTTATTAGATATTTGAGACCTGATAAGTTACCTTATTAATAATTTTTTAAATAAAACTTTGATTGAGATAGAATTCATATAACATAAAAATCATGCTTTTACCTTGTACAATTTGGCGATTTTATATATTCATAGAGTTATGTAATCATCACCACTCTCTAATTATAAGACTATTTTCCATAACCCCAAAAAGAAATCCTCAGCCCATTAGCAATAATTATTAAAAGATAGTTATTTTTCTATTAAATTGTCTTGGTACCTTTTGAAAAATCAATCAATCATGAATGTAAGGGCTTATTTTTTATACTTTTACTTTCTTCCTCTTTTTCAAGTTCGTTTTGTCAATTCTGGGTCTTTTGAATTTACATATGAACTTACATGTGAACTTTAGGATTAAGACTCAATTTCTGCATAATTGTCAGTTTATATATATATATATATATATATTTTTTTTTTTTTTTTTTTTTTTTTTTTTTTTTTTGAGACCCAGTTTCGCTCTTGTTACCCAGGCTGGAGTGCAATGGCGCGATCTCGGCTCGGCGCGATCTCGGCTCACCACAATCTCCGCCTCCCGGGTTCAGGCAATTCTCCTGCCTCAGCCTCCTGAGTAGCTGGGATTACAGGCATGCGCCACCGTGCCCAGCTAATTTTTTGTATTTTTAGTAGAGACAGGGTTTCACCTTGTTGACCAGGATGGTCTTGATCTCTTGACCTCGTGATCCACCCGCCTCGGCCTCCCAAAGTGCTGGGATTACAGGTGTGAGCCACTGTGCCCGGCTGTCAGTTTATATTTTGATAGTGATTATATAGAAACTGTAAATCAGTTTATTATTGGCGTTGTAATAATAGTAAATCCCCTGGTTCATGAAAATTGATGTTTTCCATTTATTTACTTTTCTACTGAGTGCTGTATCCAGTGTTTTGCTTTCTGTGTATGATTTTGTTGCCAGTCATCTTAAAGTATTACAGAATTTTCTTTTGTTCTCTTCCCTTAAGTCATTGCTTATTGTTGTTGAATTTCACATATTTGTGAATTTCCAAAATTTTCCTTTGTTATTTATTTCTAATTTTATTTCATTGTGTTAAGATAACATACTTTAATATGATTTCAATTCTTTTAAATTAAGACTTGATCTGGAGATGTTCCAGGTACATATGGAATTAATGTGTATTTTTTGTTGTTGGGTATTCTATAGATGTCTGTTAGGTCTGGTTGATTTATAGCGTTTTTTGAGTTTCTGTTTTGGTACTGATTTTCTGTCCAGGTGTTCCATTCATAGCTGAAAGTTGACTATTGAAGTCTCCAACTATTATTTATAAATTGTTTATTTCTCATTTCATGTTTGGCCACTTTTGCTTTTTATTTTGGACCTCTGTTTTTAGGTGTCATGTTAATGATTTTCATGTCTGCCTAATGTATTGATCATTTTCTAACTGCAAAATGTCCTTTTCTTTTTCTATTAACAGATTTTTTTTCAATTAATAGTATAAATAATTCCAGCTCTCCTATAGGTACTGTTTACACAATAGGTATTTTTCCATCCTTTTATTTTCAATCTATTTGTGTTTTTGAATTTGAAGTCGATATCTTTTTATGGCATGTAGGTGTATCATGTTTTTGCTTTGTTTTTCCATCTGTGAAGCTCTACCTTTTGATTTCGTTATTTAGTTCATGTATTTTACTTAGTAAAGTAATATTTGGTACATTTAATTACTGACAAATTAGGACTTATTTCTGTCATTTTGTAATGAGTTTATCATGTTTTGCGATTTGAATTTATTTTACATATTTTATGTGTTTTTCTCCCTTATTGCTTCCATACAGTCTTTTTGAATGTAAAATATATATATTTTCAATGTGTAATTTTAATTCTCTTGTTGTGAAATTTGTTTTTATGTTTTTTGTTTTGTTTGATTTTCTAGCTTCTGCCCTGCAGATTACAATTGACATCTTCATTTATAATAATTGGGTCTGTTAAATTAATTAAATACCAACCTGATTTCATTTGTATACAAAACCTGTTCCAAGACAGCTTGTGTCCCCCTAGCTACTTTATGCTGTCATTGTCATACAGATTACATCCTTACCCATCCTAGGTCTAACGGCAACTTTTAACTGCTGCTTTATGCAGTTGTTTTTTAAATCAGATGAAAAAAGTTGTGAAAATATATTTATACTATCTTTTATATTTATCTATAGTTACTTTAACAATTTTCTTTATTTTTTCATGTGGATTTGAATTACTCTCTAGTGTCCTTTTACTTCAGCCTGAATGACTCCTTGTAGTATTTCTTGTATGGCACATGCTAGCAACAACTTTTTACAGGCTTTTTATGGTTTTTTTTTGTTGTTGTTGTTTTGTTAAATGTGGTAATATTCAAGTTTCTCCTTCAATGTTTTGAAGGATAGTATTTTGCTGAATGTAGAATCCTTGGATGACATCTTCCCTCCCACCCTCAAAGAATTTTGAGTATGTTATTTCATTGCCTTCTGACCTCCATGGTTTTGGATGAGAAGTAAATTATTAATCTTCTTAAAGATCCCTTGTGCATGATGATCTGCTTTTTTCTTAATGCTTTCTAGAGCCTCTCCTTGCCTTTGTCTTTCAACAGATTGACTATAATGGGTCTAAGTGTGAACTTCATTGATTTCATCTTACTTGGAGTTTGTTGAGCTTCTTGGATGTATACATTTATATTTTCCATCAAATTTTGGAAGTTTTCAGCCAGTATTTATATAAATATTTTTATTCTAGTTTTTCTTCTCCTCTACTTATTGAACTCTATGCATATTTTGGCTCAGTAATAGTGTTCAGCAGATCTCAAAGATTAGTGAATTTTGACTGAATATTTTGTGCATGAACAATGAACACATTTTTAGTACTAAAGAAGCTCCTTTTAATAACCCAGACTATATAGGTAACATTCTCTGTACTTTTGGAATGAATTGTATTTTGAGTGATTATGGTAAAACAACATTGACCAAGATAGATATAACAAAGTTTGAATATTTTCAGAGAAGATACATATAAAAATTTACTTCTATAAGTGTGCAGTGGAAGAACGAAATATTTTGAGATAATAAAAAGTCTTATAATTTAGAATGCTGGGAGATACAGGTTGGAGAAGTGAATATTTAATTTTAAAATGTTTCAGTTATAATTATATCAGATATAATTTTGATCACTTAACAATTTTTTTCAGTATTACCATATTCAACTCTTAGGAATAATTACAGAAGCTTTATTAATAGGTTAATATCCGTAAGGCAGTTTGTAAATAAACCTATTTGTCTGAAAGTTCCAAGTTACCTTCCTACAGCTTTATTGTAGCTATCAGTATGTTTTGGCTGAGAGCATGGCCAGTGCGCTCTTTCAGAGAGCATGAAAGCTTGAACCTTAGTGGTTCCTAGTGGAATGATTCTGCATTCCCATTTTATAGATGAGAAAACTGAAGCTCAAAGAGAATTAACATTTTTCACATAGTTTTTGTTATTTGTATCAAAGATACATAAAATTATGTTCCAGACTGGTAGATTATAAATAGTTTGTGAGCAGGGTCTTTGACTTACTAAATTCTTATCTTCAGTTCCAAGAACATAATAGATACTCAGTGAAGACACAGTATTTGAATCACAATTTTACAATATATCCTGGCCATTGTTGAGGCATTTATTTCATAAACTCTAACTTTATGTGTATAAATCTTTGGAAAATGAATGAATATGGTATTTGTATATTGAAAATGTCACTCTTGAATGTATTATTGTCATTATTTCTCTATTAGTTCACTAGGGCTACCATAGCCTAATACCACAGACTGGGAAGCTTCCAGAACAGCATTTATTTTCTCATAGTTCTGGAGGCTGGCAATCCAAGTTCAAGGCACCAGCAGATTTGGTTTGACATCAAGTTCCTCATTTTGGCTTGCAGATGGCTGTCTTCTTTTTGTGTCCTCGCATGGCTTTTTCTGTGTGTATGCACTCCACAGTATTCCCATTGGATTAGGGCTACATACTTATTATCTCATTTAATTTAGTTTCCTCCTTACAGGTCCTATCACTAAATACATTTACACTGGAAGCGAGAGCTTCAACATGGATTTTGGCGGGGGGGGGGGGGCACAATTTATTCCATAATACTCTCTTTTGTATAATGATGCTGAGATACTGAGAAAAATGCTCCATTCCAAATATTTTTAAATGAAAACAGAATTGTATCAACTCCTGCCCTTTAACTTTGAAAGTTAAAATTAATGTTAGATTATTATTTGTTTTAACCGTGCTTACTCTGGTGTGCTTTTTAAAAGACTGTAAATCCTCTTACTGAAGTTGAACATAAGCTTGGAAACAAATTTTAAAATGAGCTAAACTGTACTCACAAAAAGAGGAAAAATACAATTCCCTCTCAACAAGTCTTTCATTCAGTCTTCATTCAATTCACATTAGACTCAATTGGAAAAATTTCCCTGTTCAGTTAAACAAGTTAAGCCTGATCTTGAGTGTATCTGACTTGCCTTCTATGTTCTTCCAGCCACAGGAAATTCCTCCATGCCAATGTTTTAAAACTGCTATCAAATCTTTTTTTTTTTCACTCAAGTGTGACAAGTTTAAATGTGACCACAGGAACAAATGGAAAGAGATTGAAGCCTTGACTCCAAATGTGAGCTTCCTCTTTACTAGTCAATAAGGTATTGAGAAAGTTACTTGACCTCATCCTTCATTACCATGTCTCTTGAATTGGGAGAGATCAGCATGTATGGTGATCATGGAAACTAAATAAAATTATATAGGAGGGCCTATTGCATTTATTGTCTAACTCATCCTAATCCCCTTCATCCTTACTTAGTGTTTCTGTGTTTGTTGATTTATTTTTGTCCATAGCCTCATGCTTTGGAGATAGGGCTCCAGCTTTCTCTGCTAACATATTTTTTACCCCTCTCTTGCTCCATCATTGACTTGAGAACTGTCTTCTTCTGACATGCCCAGCTCACTCCTGGGCATATACCTGACTGTGTTGCTGTTAAGGATAAGGACTTTGTATGCCTGCTTCCTGCAATCTTAGCTAGTCTTGCCTCATCTTCACACAGCCATCTCCTTCTTATCCCTTTGGTGGGTACAAAAATCACTTCTTCTTGTGGTCTTTATAATCACAGTCATCCTGAATAGCACATGTGTTCCTGCCAAGCTCCACTATATCCATAACTATCATTCAGCTTGTTAGATTTTCAGCACTTTTCTCCATATGAAATGTCTTAAGGGTTTGTCATGTCTCCTCTATGCTAAAGTGTACCACTGGAAGAGGCAGAGACATTTTGTCTTAATGTTCAGTACACAGTGGGGTGTGACCATAAATTTCAGGTGAACTGGCATGGGAATAGATGACTCTGTACGTAGGAGGCCAAACAAATATAAATTTAAAAACCACTTTTCTGACAAGGTCACATTTTTTTCACTTCAGCTGTTGTTAGTTTTAATTCTCTGAAGTTATACATGGTTAGATAAAGTGGTCTATGGAAGTCCTAAATCGTGCTGGGACTAAAGACAAGAATTCAAAATGCATTATAGCAAATTTATATGTAGAAAAAAACACGTGGTTAATCAAGACGATTTCTGTCATTTTATGAATATATCTTATGTAAGGTCCGATTTTTCTCCATTATACATAGCTGAAAGAAACACCAGTAATGAAACATTTTAGTATTATTCTCATTCCAAAAGCCTAGCTATACTGAGGGCGGCCGATAGATCTACTACGAGATATACTGAATAATTAATTTCCTTTGATGAAAAGGTGTCATAAGATCTTTTGACAACCCACAGTGAAAGCTTGAGGATGATTTTACTAACTCAAACCCAATAGCATACATTGTGCAAACTAAGACATCAAAGACTCTTTAAAACACCAGAGAGAGAATTTCTTGGGAGAAGTAACTGCATATTAGTATTAAGAACAACTCTAAGTTGTCACATATAGAAATTTGTTTTTAATCCTGAAAAGTCATTTTCTTTTATTTCTGGCTCAAGTAAATAGTAGGAAAAATAACGCACACATACACATACACAAATGGTGTTGAATTTAAAGGGAGAAAACAAACGTGAAGGATTATGGTGCTAACTACTTGCTTTCCAGCACATTAACTCCACCCATTAACTCTCATCCCTGTCCCACAGAAAAAAACTAATTATTGGAATTTTTTGATTAACAGGATATCAGAGTATGTTAGTTACTTTCTGTTTCCCTTAAAGGCATACCATTTTCTCTATTTTCATAGTTTACCAGTTTACCAGTAGATGGCACCATTGTGACTCACAATGTTGCTCCACCTTGTAAGGAAGTATTTTACACACTTTCGATTTCAAAACATTTGTAAATAGTGCAATATAGTAACACTTGTAGTGGTGTTTCAGAAAACAAATACTCCTAGAGTAGCTAGAAACCATTCAAAGGTTGAAAGCCAGTAAATGCCACAAGAACCCTCACAATTTATTTGTATATATGTCATTTCATATCTTATAATTTTATACATTTAAATTAGTTTAATAGTGTGTTTACACACCTGTACACACATATATGTATGTATGCTTATATATGTCTAAAACTATATAATTATTTACTTTAATGATTTACTTAGTACTCTTACTAATTCTTTCTACCTGGATTCATGTGACAAGCCACTCAGAGAAACTGAAATTCCCATGGGCTTCCCCAGTTATTCTTGGGAGAAACGAGTGTAAAACAGTGGTTTCAGATCTAGAATATACTTGACACCAACCTCGGATTTTCTCTTTGCTACCTGTATTACCTAAAGCAATTGAAGTAACCTCTCTGATACTCAATTTTCTCATCTTTAAAATGGGGAAGATGGCATATACCTGGCTGTGTTGCTGTTAAGGATAAGGATTAAACAATTGTGTGTGTGTGTGTGTGTGTGTGTGTGTGTATAAACAAATATACACAGTGACTATTATAGAGTAGAAGTTCAAAAATGGTGGCTGCATTGCGATTACAACTTATATTGAAGTTGAATATTAAGAAGAGGAGATGATTGATTATGGTGTGTTTTGTAACCTTCACACAGTTTTCTGTATTGTAGGATAAGTCCTAGCTTTCAGAGATTTCCTTGCGCCTGTGTCTACCCTTTCTTTTAGTACTGGAAAAGGTCACAGATTTAAAGTACCTTGATATGGTACATAAACATGGCTCATAGGGGTTCTGTGCAGCTGTCTATATGGGTTCTTGGAATAAAATAGGGCCAAACCAGGCACTTCAAATGGTAGATTTCAATAATACTTGATAACCACTGCCTCTAACATTCAAAATCATTCCCTACACATCCTTCTTTAGGCTCATAGTTCATTGCACTGTATTCTTAAGTAACTACCCAAGCACAACTCCACTTCCCTCACTTCTCATGCATACATTTTTAGCAACAGGATCTTCTCTGTCCATGTACTACAACTATGAGTACATGACTGACCCACACTCTAATGTGGCACTATTGGATTAAGTCAGATGGATTAAGCCTTTGAGAATCATGCTATATTTATGGAAGCACTCACTATGCTTCCTTTACCAACTGATTCATCTTTCATTATTAATTCATTCAACAAATATTGATGCGACACATTGTATGCCAGTTACTATGCCAGACACTATGTTGTACCCTCATGGTTTTCAAATTTACCTAAAAATAGTATCTATTATTTATTTAACCAATATTAGATGTCAAGTGTTTTACAAACATTGCCTAATTTTATCCTTGTAGAACCCTAGGAACTAGGGGCCATAGATTAAAAATGTGGAAACTAAGACACAGAGAATAAGAAATTTACAGGAAAGGAAATGAAGGAAGGTGGGAAGGAAAAGGAGACAAAAAGAGAGGGAGAGAAATTAAAAAGGGAGGAAGAAATGGAGGAGGGGATTCAAATGTTGACACCCTAATCTCCAATGCAATGGTATTTAGAGGTGGGGTTCTTGGGAGGTAATTAGATTTAGATGAGGTAATGGGCATGGGGCTCTAATGATGGAGTCAGTGCCTTTATAAGAAGAGACACCAGAGAGCTTGTTCTTGCTTTCTGTCTGCTCTGTCAGCATACAGCAAGAAGAAAGCCAGGAAGAAAGCCCTTGCCAGAAACGGATCATGCTGGCAACCTAATCTTGGACTTCTTAGCCTCCAGAACTATGAGAGAATAAATTTCTACTCTTAAAGCCACACAGTCTGTGGTAGTTTCTAATGGCATCCCTAGCAAGTTAAAACACCATTCTTGATTTTGTGAAACTCGTACCTGGAAGTAGAATAGAGGAAATTAAAAGAAAAGGTAATTAGCAGTGTCAGCATCTTAGCCCAGATATTAAAATGGGGATGACCTCCAATTCTCTAAATTTGATGAAGGATTTGAGGGATGTAATTACTAAGAAATATGTATCAGACTTTCGCCTTTTCCAAGAAGTCAGACACAGCTTTCAAATCCAAGGTGCATTTGAAAGTGACTTTAGTCTGATCTTTACTGCCACTTAGAATTCCCAGGCTTGCCAGTGGAACATTTTGTAGTAACATTTAAAAATATAAACTTTTCATTTTTTGCCTACAGTGAAGAGAGCTGATTCATGATGAGTTCCTCTGTCCCTCCTTTCACCATATGTCTCTTCTTCATTGTTGATTTCCTGTTGACATTAAAAGGAGCAACATATGAAGGAGTTAGAAGGAAAGCTTTAAATTTAACGATGAACTTTTTTAAAAGCATGGATCAGACTTTCTTACAAAGCAATTTAAAATGCTTTGTAAATCATTTCTTTCGTATTTTGTAGAGACTTGTTTTGGAAGTATCAATATTCCCTTCTCCCCAGGCCCCAAAAGATTAAGAAAAATACAAATAGATTTATTTTTACAATGTAATGAGATGAGAGGGATCCTGTAGGAAGCTGGTAAGTCTTGCAATTCACTAATACAGCCTATGAAATCCAGCTCCGATGTCAGGAGGCGCTAAGCATTTTGTAATTCTGAATGGAATGTTTTCTTTGCCTTCCTCCTTCTTCCCTTTCCCCATTTGACAGCACCTATGCATGCCCGTGCAAGATTATTTGTCAGATCTATGCTTTGGTTTTTTGTTCATTTTTGTCAGAAAATTCAGCCTGTGCATATTAGAGATCTGCAGAAATTGTTTCGGCATGGTTCTAATGGCTGCATGGATGGAACACCCCCACAACGTTTTGCTATTAGTCCGGTGCTCTGTCATTAGCAAGGAGATTTCAGACATCATTTCTTGGCTCTTTTTTGTTCTTCCTTGATCCAGGTTCACACTGCATATAATACGTTTTAATTGTCATCTCAATGAGATGGCTCAAATTTATATATTGATATATCTGTATCACAAAAAAAAATTGCAAATTGCATGCCTTGTCAACATGAATTATAGGTAGTATGCTACAAAAACAAAAATATTTTCTAATTTGCCTGACTTTTAGTAGAGAGGTCAAGATGAGATCATAATTAATTCAGGCATGAATTAACATAGCTGGAATATTTAACACAGACGTAGCCCCTCATCTGTCTTTGGCTATTTGGGGAAAAAGGAATACATGTTAAAGTGAAAATTAGTGGAAGAACTTTTCATTAGTCATGCATTTTTACTCAGTTTCATACACAAGAATATTCATTTTAGCCATAGGAAATTGCTACTATTTGATCATTTTGATTGACCAAAAAAAAGCTGACAATTTCAAATGGTGCCATATAGGTCATCAATGTGAACAAATAGACATGGTCCCTGCTTCCAGAAAGCTTACATCCTTAATGTTAACAGGTAAATACCTAAATAATTAAGATGGCTTCAGTGTAATGAGAGGCAGTGGGCAGAAGGGGGCATGAGAGGCTCTTTCAGAATGGCTGGTCGGGGCAGGCCTCTCTGAGAAGACATTTGCACAGTGGCTTGAATGAGATGGAGCCAGACTGCCATAAAGGTGACCTTACCTCTGAGACATCTGAGGTAGCAACAAGACAGGATTTTTGAGAAACAGAAACAAGGCCAGCATCCAGGAAGGAAAGTAGGGTGGAAAATGAGAATGGAAATAGGAGGTTGGAGTGAAATGAGTGTGCACAATACTCAATATCATTCTGATATTTTTTTTCCATTTGGCACTATTAACTTTGGCCACTCTATTTAAAATTGCTTATTGTGATGGGACGTGGGAGGAGGTGGTTAGATAATGTATGTTTAACCTATTCATCTTGCCTTTATTTCTTGTTCCATAAGTTTCCATGCTTTCTAAGACATGGCTATCCAAATCTCTATTATGCTTCTGTCATCTGGTTACCCCCATGTTTCTTTCATGCCTTCTCCCAGAGGAGTGACTCACAGTTTGTATATACTAGACCCACATCTTTAGAGTACAACCAAAGTAAATCCACATCCAGACATAGGGGAAACACTGAGATTGGGGATGATCTTATTTTGTTCAATTTCTGGAAAACTAGCTTAATTGAGATAAAGGAGGCATATTTAAAAACTAGAAAAGGAGACTTAGAACATGGAAAGATTTAAATAAATACCCTTAGTGAAAATAATTCAAATACTCATTATTGACATTTTCTGCAACATTCCTGAATATTTACCAAAGTAAAGAACCTATAAAAAGGTATACTATAACTTATAATTTAGGCAAATTATAAATTAAAATTTATAATTTTAGTGTGACTGAATTAGAATTTGAGAAATCAAAAGTTTAACATGTCTACACAAATTTGTCATTTAGGATTTAAATTATATTTCAAGGTGGAAGAAGAGAGTGCTCTTCATTACAAATGGAGAAGTGGTAGAATTCTCACTGGCCACAGAGGTCTACATTTGATTCTCACAGTTTTACATGGGACCTCTCTCTTAAATCTTCAGTACTATGATTGGCAATTAAGGGTCAGAGATAAACATTTGTATACTGAATGAAGGAATAAAATAAAGTGAAGGTAGAACTTATAAACATAATCCAAATATGAATGTTATATGTTAAAATTATGTTTATGAGTAAAGAAATTTCTAAGCTTACTCTGTATTCACACCACTAAGAATGGATAATTATGAGTTCATTTAAATGTTTGAATTTAAAGTATCACTTTGCATTACATGTATTTCCTTAAGGGAATGTAATTTTGGCTCATGTGACCAACTTGATATACCATTTATAGTTAAAAAATCTACTGGCAATCTCTCTCTCTCTCTCTCTTTTCATTGGTTTACTTTTGAAGATTGGTTCTTCTGGAAAAGGTAATATTTTAGATTACTTCATAAAATTAGTAAATTAAGTGTATAAATGAAACCATTTGTTCATTGTCTTGTTACTCAGAATTGGCATAGAACATACATAGAACTAATGTTTTTTTTGGCACACTTTTCCATCAACTACTGCCACTTTCCAGGAATGTTAAATTGATCAAGTTAGTACAAACTAGCCATAAAACACTTTTATCTGCTTCTGAATTTCAAAGCACCTTAATTTCATGAAAATGACAAAGTTTTATTGTCCTCTGACAGTTCCTCCTTCTGAATTAGATTACTAACCCATCGTAATACCTATGGAAACCCAGAATAAAATTCTAGTATAGAAAAAATTGTTAAAGTAATTTCAGAAAATACTTCAAGAAGTTCAAGTGATTCAAAAGGCCCATGAGGTTTTCCATAAACTTCAAAAATCCCAGGCATGTTATAGCATCTTATATAATAAAATTTCACATGTATGGGTTTTTCTCAAATACCGTGTTAACCATTTATTCACAAAATGTACATACCATTTTATATTTGTCTAATTTTATTAAAATACTTAGATTTGACAATCAAAATACAGAAATCTATCATGATTCTATAGAATTCTAGTTGAATGAATTTGTTTTAATGCAAACTGTGTCACTAAGAAACAAAGTCAATGTGCACATCTGCTTTCTGGGCATTTGTATATTTTTATAAATAGTCACAGAAGCATTTGTTAACATTCTGTGAGAGGCCCCTTGCTTTCAGAGATTTACCAGGTGTTCATTACCTTTTGTTTTCCATCTCTAGATATCCCTTAGTGGTTATTTCTGTATTTATCAATCCACCTCAGTACCATGGTAACTCAAATTTTAAAGTAACAATGAATGAGACTTTACTAATGTCATAGTTGCAAGTCCAAATAAGTTATGTCTATATATATATTTTTTTACATATTTATTCTTTCTGAATATTTCAGTTGATTGATGAGGCATAATTTGTCTCATGAAAACCCTTGTCTTTTTCCCAAAGGATGGTGTTTGCTTATTTTCCCTGAACTTTTGGTGTGTTTTAAACAGTGTTTGCAGTTTATTATGAGTGCTCATGCAGTTTTAGTTTAGCTCCAGCAATTTCTGGATGGTTTTTGACCTCCAGACTTTGTGAATACCGACAAACCTTATTTTTGTAATGAATGATTTTGTATTTAAACAATATGTTTAATTTTTTTTCACAAAGTTTTATGCTTTATTCTATTTTGTTGGAGTTTTGCAGAGTTATTGTAATTGTTTTGTTTAAGGTTTTTTAAATATCATTTTTTTAAAAACCGTGGTCCATACTCCATCTCACCAAAACAAACAAACAAACAAACCCCGTCATCCATTTCTTCTGAGCTTTCAACAAGTCTTTTTTTTCTATAAATATTTTCCAAGCTTCTAATGGCTATTATTTACATGAATGAAGTAGTCTCAGAAAAAATTAGTCTATACATATGTGGGTGGTGTATATCTACTGTAGAGAACAAGGATCCCATTTAAAGAAATGTCATATTGATGAGATACAATTTTAACTTGCTGGAAATTACTTTCTAAAAATATTATTTTCTCAATCTTCCTGTCCATAAATCAGTTTGGGAAAGGAAAAGCCATTCTCAATACATAGAAATTCCTTTTAGTGAGTTCAATTTTAAGCCCATAGGAAATGCTTTAGAGCCTTTCAAATATCCACAAAGATAACAGATTTTATATGAACACTTTACATTAAAAAGTGGTACTTTTGCTGAAAACTTAAAGTAGTAAATGGAGAAAGCGCAAGGGTAGCATTATTTCCATCTACGCTGCACTGCAGATTCCATGCTTTTTCATATGTCCCTTTCTCTGCCTGCCTCTCCCTCCTACCCCAATCCTTTGTATGATCATGTGTTTTTTTCAAGACTCTTCTGTACTATCCCTGACAATTCAGTTTGGGATTTGCTGTCACCTTAGGAGCTTCTCTGGAAACCTGTGTTTTTTCTATTAGACTAATGTGTAAATGGGGGTTTTGCTCAGTGCTCCCTTATAGACTGAGCTTCTTGAGAGCAGGGATGCTGCCTTTTTCATCATTGCATCCTCAGTGCGCAGTGTGGTGCCTAACCCATGGCAGCTGACTTTGGCTTAACCAATACTTGCGTAAATGAAGGAGCTCCAAACCTGGAATGTGGAGGCCGTAGGGAAGGAAAGGATATCACCAGGACTGTTGGCAGATGAGCACAGAGTTGAGTACAACCTTCACTGTGTAGGAGGCAATGTAGAAGGGGAAGATTTGTAAGTGACGTATACAAAGACAAATTCAAAGCTAGTAAAAGAATGAGTGCAGAGACAGGAGAATCAGATTCTTTAGAAAACAGGGAGTTTTGTGTAAGAAAAGATGGTAGGGGAAAAATAGTTTTGCAAAATACTCATATTTCACTTGATTTGGCAACATGTTATCCAATCAGAGATGATCTAGAAAGAAGCACTGTGTAAGATGCTATTAATAAGAAAGGATGTAGAGTTTGACAGGTAGGGCTATTTGTATGCTGGTGATAACTAAAATTGTGAGGAACACATACATAGAATAGCTTAAGGTTTTGGAAATTGATTGAAGAAGAAAAGAGCAAGAGGGAGAGCCTTAAACCGTAACTTAAGAAACAAGAGCAAGGCTCTAGAGAGCAGGATATGATACTTGGCTGAAAAGCTACAGATGCATAATAAAAAAGATTACCTGTTATTTGCTAATGATGATAAAAATGCAATGATAAGCAGTGCATATGGCCAGACTTAAATTATTTCATTTAAACCCCAAAACAACTGTCTGGGAAAGAGGTCATTGCTTTTCCCAGAGAAATCAACAGTTACAGAGAGGCAGGTAAATTGTCCAGTGTCTCAGAACTGGTAAATTTAGGAGTTGGGAGTAGAGCCCAGGTAGAGGCACCCCAGGATCTGAATGTTACCTGCCCAACATAGTCTAAGCTTTAACCAAACACTATGTGACGTTTATGGGATAGCTGTCCTGAGCTTAAGAGGTATGTTTATTTTATCTCATTTGATCCTTAGAAAATCTGCAAGGTAAGCAGATTTCAATCCCCAGTTGAAAGGCAAAGACAGGCTTAAAGAAAACAGAGATTTTCCCTGAGAATCCACAGCCTGTAAATGGTTGTGATCCAACCTGAACCAATAGCTTTTAGTTTTAATAACATCACAGGTTCTACTAAACCATGTTGGCTCCTTAGATGGTGCTTCTTTAGGAAAAGGGTATTAATGTCAGTATTTTTATATAAAACATTAAGAGTATGTGTCTCTGTTAATGGACATATGCATGTCCTATAGCCTGTTAGAACCCATTTTTTTCATTTTCAAAGGTCATAGGAAAAAATTTATTCTTACACAATGAGTCTGTAGATCAGAAAATCAAAGATATTTTGTGAAAAGTTTGTCATTATCGATTCTAAAAGCTGAAAGCATATTGCTGCATTTTAAAAACCTACCTATGGCCGAGTGCCATGGCTCATGTCTGTAATCTCAGCACTTTGTGAGGCTGAGGCAGGCGGATCACAAGGTCAGGAGTTCGAAACCAGCCTGACCAATATGGTGAAACCCTGTCTCTGCTAAAAAATGCAAAAATTAGCTGGGCATGGTGGCCTGTGCTATAGTCCCAGCTACTTGAGAGGCTGAGGCAGGAGAATCACTTGAACCCAGGAGGTGGAGGTTGCAGTGAGCCAAGACCGCACCGTTGCACTCCAACCTGGCAACAGAGAGAGACTAGGAGGTCTAAAAAAAAAAAAAAAAAAAAAAAAACCTATCTACATGATGTGCTTATGAGTGCAGTATTTTGTGTCCAAAGTTAGTTAATAACAGCTGCAGGCCAGTGTTCTTGTAGGAGCTCTCATTTTTTCCAACATCACTGATGTATTTTAACAAGTGAAGACATGCAGGGAAAGCTATGAATTTGCACTCTTTTTTTTGTTTTTTTTATTTTAAGTGAAACCTTTCTAACAATGGCTGATAATCACTACTGATAACAGTCTTCTAGAGACATCCCAGTAATGATTGGATGCTATGCATAGACTATTGCTTTTTCTCTCAAGGTCTTTTCTCCCCAACTGCATATAGAATGTTACTGAAATTCATATCTCTTAAACGATTGTTCTCTACCACTTTTCACCATTCCTCGATTCATTTCCAAGTCTTCTGACCTATTACAAACTTGAAGGGCTCAGAAGAGAAGAAAACCCATTTTGAGTTGCTACCCTGCGATCCATGCTGTACTAATTACTTCTCACTCACCTTGTCCACAGTACACCACTGCAGAGTCAGCACGTTCATAGTGATTCACAGCAAAGAGAAAACTGAGGGCTAAGTCTCACAGGGAGTGAAAGAAGTAGATTTAAATCCATGTTTGGCTCTTAATGTCATGTGTTTGACCTGTGCACTTAGAGGTCTTGGATTCAAATTTATTTTTAGTATGAATTTTTTTTTTTTTTTTTTTTTTTTGAGACGGAGTTTCGCTCTTGTTACCCAGGCTGGAGTGCAATGGCGCAATCTCGGCTCACCGCAACCTCTGCCTCCTGGGTTCAGGCAATTCTCCTGCCTCAGCCTCCTGAGTAGCTGGGATTACAGGCACGCGCCACCGTGCCCAGCTAATTTTTTGTATTTTTAGGAGAGACGGGGTTTCACCGTGTTGACCAGGATGGTCTCGATCTCTTGACCTTGTGATCCACCCGCCTCGGCCTCCCAAAGTGCTGGGATTACAGGCGTGAGTATGAATTTTTAAAGTCCATATTGTGAAATGTAACCATGATGAGAAGTAATTAATATTTTGCAAAGCACACACACATGTACACAGAATGTCACACGTAAACATGCAGAATAAAGGAAATGCCCGCATGCCTGCCACTCGGGGTGAGATGGAGCCCTGCTGTCATGCCACATTAGGTCCCTGGTGCCTTTTTCTGTCATACTCACTCTTGGCTACCAAGGGGAGAATACTGTCTTGGTTTATGGTACTCACTTGCTTTTCTTTTCCTTGAAAAGTGTTTTGAAATTTTTCATTATTGTTAATTAAGAAAACTTAGTTGTGTTCATGTGAAGGGAACTGATACTCACTAGGAGGATATGTCGAGATATCGTTGCTGTTCTCACACTAAAAATGATGGGTTCTATATTCGGACTCAGAAGACCATTTCTAGGCCTTTGAGTGCCCCTAAGTGGCCATAATAGAAATTACAGTATTTTATGACTTCCAGATGATCTCTCCTTCCATCTAACTGCTAGACTTTCCACTGGGTTCCTGGCCTGGCCTCTATAGTGCGCTGCATCCTTTTTTCCATTAAACAAGGGCTTCCAGGACTCTGATATGACTCTGCTAATGGAAGGGCAATTGTACAGTATTGATTTTAAATGGGAAATTGCTGACATGCTGAAGTGGCATCTATCCTGCTCCCCGCTTGAACTCCACTTTAGCCCTGGTCACTGAAGTTGATGGTATCAATTGGGGATTAGGAGGGGCTGTGACCTGAGAGTGTTGGCCAGCAAATCACACCACTTTTCCTCCATATTCACAGAGCTCTGTGTCTTAGGAAATAAGTCCATTTGCTGTGGTTTTGTTATGAGCTGTCAGGTCCTCTATAGCACAGATGGACTTTTGATTTTGACTTTCTTTTGAAACTACTTCATGGGGATCAGCCTACTTCTTAAACACATGCAGTTTGTGAACATATCCTGGGCACACAGAGGTGCTTTTAGAAATAGATAGAAAGTAACTGAATATCATTTAAAGACTTCTTGGTGAGAGTTTATCGATTCCTCTGCTTGTTTCATAATCAAGGCAGAAATTATATTTTCATATGTTTCCATGAAGTTTCCTATGCAATCCTAATTTTTATAAAATGTGGATTGTAATTTAAGTCATTATTCTGTATTTGGAAAGACACTGTCTTTTCTAGTGGAAAGTATATTTCATTCATATTTTCAGCAAATATTTATGGAGGAGCCTATTATATTTCACAATTATTGACATAAAGGAAGCAAAAAGTTTTCTGTCTTCATGACACTTACATTTGATGGTGGAGAACCTAGAAGTAATGATTACATACATGAATAAAGTTTTACGAAGCAAGTGGGCGAAGGATATGAACAGCCACTTCTCAAAAGAAGACATATATGAAGCCAACAAACATATGAAAAAATGCTCATCATCACTGGTCATTAGAAAAATGGAAATCAAAACCACATTGAGATACCATCTCACTCCAGTTAGAATAGCGATCATTAAAAAATCTGGAGACAACAGATGCTGAAGAGGGTGTGGAGAAATAGGAACACTTTTACACTGTTGGTGGGAGTGTAAGTTAGTTCAACTATTGTGGAAGACAGTGTGGCGATTCCTCAAGGACCTAGAAATAGAAATTCCATTTGACCCAGCAATCCCATTACTGGGTATATATCCAAAGGACTTTAACTCCTTCTATTATAAAGACACATACACATGCATGTTCATCACGGCACTGTTTACAATAGCAAAGACCTGGAACCAACCCAAATGCCCATCAATGATAGACTGGACAAAGAAAATATGGCACAACAGCACCATGAATACTATGCAGCCATAAAAAATGATGAGTTCGTGTCCTTTGTAGGGACATGAATGAATCTGGAAACCATCATTCTCAGCAAACTGACACAAGAACAAAAAATCAAACACTGCATGTTCTCACTCATAGGCAGGTGTTGAACAATGAGAACATGTGGACACAGAGAGGGGAGCATCACACACTGAGCTCTGTTGGGGCGGCTAGGGGAAGGATAGTGGGAGGGAGGGTGGGGAGAGATAACGTGGGGAGAAATGTCAGGTACAGGTGATGGGGGGATGGTGGCACAAACCACCTTGCCATGTAAGTACCTAAGCAACAATCTTGCATAATCTGCACATGTACTGCAGAATCTAAAGTACAGTTAAAAAAAAAAAAAGGGAAAAAATGTACATATAATCCAAATGCTTTAAAAAAGAAAAAAAAAGAAGCAAATAAGGTCATTTCAGATAAGAATACGTAACATGATATAAATAAAAGAGGGTTATGGGATGGAGTGGGAAAAGAAGAGAGCTATTTTAGATGGGAGAATCAGAGACAGCCTCTCTGAGAATTGATATTTCAGCTGAGTCCTAAATGCAGTGAAGGACCCAAGAACCAACTGCATTTGAGAGGGAAATCGGAAAATGAAAAAAACCTGTGCCATAAATTTATATTGTTGCATTTGAGTAACAGAAATGTAATGAGTGAAAGAGAGTAGCAAGAAATGAAGCTGAAAGGTGAAAAGGGACCAGGTCCAGTCCATCTCTTTATGCCATGCTTGCATTTTATCTGCTGGCAGTGGACATCAGTGGAGAGTATTAAAATCAATCTATCATGATCTAAATAAATGAGGATAACAAATCCTATTTTCATTTAGCACTTTTGAAGAAAAACTAAAATTAAATTAACCAGGAAAAGATTATATGAGTTTTCTACAACTGTATATAGAATATAAGATGTTGGCTGTGTCATACTGAAATAAACACAGACTAAGCAGTCCAGGAAGTACATTGTAAGAATTACTATTTTTAGATTAGTATACATTTTTACAAGTTGCTTTTTTTCTTGTTTCTTTTCACATGTTCTATGTTGTCATATATTACATTAATCCTTTTCAGATTTAGGGTATATCTTGCAAGCTAGACCATCTAGCTTGTTGCAGGCTCGTTCTTATCTATGTAAATTTCATCCCAGCATAATCACTTGCTGTTATGCCCTTGACTTTCTTGAGGGATATTCTAAGATGCTGCTGAGACATCTACTCTTGTATTTATGTAGAAATGTTTTTGAGGACATTATGCACTGTTTTCTCATGTGTGGCCTCTAAGGCAGATGCACTCTACTGCCTTAGAGGCCACACATCAGGAAAAAAAAAAAATGTTTTTCCTGGATAGCTGGTATGTTTTAATATCAAAGACAGAATATCTTTTCTCTTTGCCAAGAATACAACTAAATTTATAGTTCACCTCTTACTCGGGACAAGAGTTACTATGAATGAATAACCCTCAACCTAACCTTCACCACAAGTTACTTATCTATTTGTTTATGCATCCTGTTATATAAAACACATTTCTTTAAACTACCTAGAATCATTCTGTATCCAATAACACATTGTATAAATACCATGCAACTTGCTCATCTTACCACCCATGGGGCCTTGTAGTCTGGTTACAGTTTAACTACTGCTAACAACTATGTCGTACTTTCTTGAGGACTTTAATTTCCTTAGAGCAGCAGGCCATGTGTATCCAAGGAGTGATGCATACTTCCTTTTCACTACGAGCTATATGTTGACATCCACATCTACATCTATCCTATCGACACACACGCTTGACATTCACTAACCCTTTCTTGTATGCCAAGAAACTGTCCAGAAGAAACCCAGCTTTCTGTGTCTTTACAGACTGCTTGGTTGCTGAAGATGGCGATAGATAAATAGAAGCACTAAATATTTAAACCGTGTTATGTTGGCAACCTTAAATCCGATCTAAGGAATCTACACTTTCCTCATGGTTGTAATATTTATCTCAGGCCCCAGAAGTAATGTTAATGAAAGGGTTTTCCTCTAACTCATATCATATCTTCTTGATGATCGTTTCTAAAACAATACCTTCTTTTACTATCAGAAACAAATAATGCAATAAGGAAACACTTTTCCTAATGGGAAAAAGTCAACTTTACATGTCAAGAGCATAGACTTTTTTGGAAGGGGATGGAGTAGGCAAACAAAGTGGACTAGGAAAATTGGATGCTAGGAAGTAATGTTGTGCCTCTATATTTAAAGCAAATATTTGTTTGTTTGTTTGTTTGTTTGTTTAAGACAGAGCAGCTATCCCCAGAGCAGTCTGCCTAGCACAAGCAGAAATGGAAGGGCAGAATGCATCTTTTATGGAAGTCAGATAAATTTCATGCTCTTTAACATCGACTCTGACTGCAGGCGTTTCGCTGCAGTCTGGCTCCTTCCCCAGTGGGAACAAAAAAAGGAAAAGTGATTAAAGTTCCCTCAGTAATAGACAGCAGGAGGCAGTGGTCTTGGCATCTTCTACAGAGGCTGAGAGAGAGTGCTTCAACAGGCTTGCAAGAGTTCTTTGAAGAAGAGAAGTTAAGACTGGAAGGGCTGGTTGAGGTCCACCGTAACATTTGTTCATTTCCTCTACTTCATATGGCTTCTTTGACTTCTTGGAATAGTGTCACTCTCTTCATTAAAATGTCCCTGATAAAAGGAGGAAAGTGAAGTTGAGCTCCTGGCTGGGGCCAGGTTCAGCATGCTCTGCTGTGAGTAGGAGTGTTTGGAACTTGATTATTGTAAGACATTCAAATTGATATAAATGGTAACTAAATCACTCTCTCTCTCCTTTCTCTCTCTCTCTTTCTCTCTCTCTCTGTGTGTGTGTGTGTGTGTGTGTGTGTATGTGTGTGTGTAAGAGAAAGACAGACAGACACAGAATGTGAAGGAAGGAAGAAAAGAAGGGAGGGAGAGAGAGAGAAAGAAAAAGAAAGAAAGAAAGAGAGAAAGGACAGAGGAGGGAAGGAAGGAGGGAGGGAAGGAAGGAAGGAAGGAAGAAAGGAAGAGAAAGGAGAGAAATTTTTCTGTATATTAGGTGGCCTGCAATTTTGGCTGGCCAGAACTGCCTTTGCCTTCAGTGAACTGGCTAGAGGGTCTCACTGCAACCCCTCCCCATCCCTTAGGACAAAATCACTGGACCTTTCTCTCTCTTTAAAAAGAAAAAAAGAAAAAAAAAGGTTTGCAATCAGTATTCAGACAGTCTTATGACTAATAGGATTAGGGGCGTTACAAAGGGATTTGAACAAGATAATTAGTTTACTGCTTAGTCCACAGTGAAGCAAGAAAAATCCTTCTGAGAAAAGGCAGACAAAATAGGTCAGAAAATGTGTGGGAAATGAGGTAAGACCTCTCAACGAGGACCACGATCAACTGGAATATTATGAAAGGACTCCTGAGCCTTCATTCATAGCTGTGGACTGTTTGCCTTTTTTTTTTTTTTTAATACTTGGCCACCAGAGGTGTGAAGCAAAGTGACTTACTTAAGTTTAGAGTTAATAGGTGTTGTTCCTGGACCCTGAGTATCCTGTTTCAAGTGCATAAATGCTGCCTTCAAAGTATCTCACAACGTGATGTAAGGCAAATGTTTTGGAAAATCTGAAGAGCTCTTATCGGGTATTTTACAAGCTGGAAAAAATTACACAATTAGGAGAACTCTTAAAAAAAACTGAAATTTCCTTGAATAGATTCATTACTTTAATTGCAAAAATAAATCTTGAAAACCGAAATATGAGGGGTGTGTTCTTTGCTTAATTAAAGTACTTAAGTATTTGTGCTCTAATTTGCACAGTTTTCACTGCAGTAGAATATGCTCAAGAAGAATCATTTGAATTTTAAAAATTCACAAAGATGATTTTTTCTCTTCATAGCCACATTGGATTCTCCCACTTCCTCCTCCACTTCCTAAAAACTAGTGTTATCAACTGCACTGTTGCTATCTGTGAGTTAAGGTATGCTTCCAAAGGAATGCTGGAAAAAAAGTATCTTCAGATTCTCTGTGTGTATGTGAATACTACATACTTTATTTAAGTTAGCTTTTGAATCTTGCAGCAACCACCCGCCAGATGAAAGCCACTAGAAGCTGTTAGAATGCCTTTGGCTTGGTATGGGCACTGTGTTGACTTAAGACTGGTAGAGGAAACAGTCCGTGTTTCTGCCTAATGAACTAGCCAGTGACACACAGAGGTGGTCTTTCATTATCTATGGGTGAAAGGTTAACTGACAAAAGAACTTGTTAGACACAAAAGCAATCAAACCCTATAATAACATATTGTTAACATATGACATAATGAGTAACTTAAATAAAGAAGCCCAGATATATGTTTTCATATTCCCAGAGTGTGGTGTGTTTATATTCCTGTCTCCCACTTAGAATGGTGGACTGCACAGTGTTGGACAGGCTACATTGCATATTCTTTTAATGTCACAATAAAATGTCATGTTATTTTCCTTCTGTAAACATACGAAGCTGTTTTTTGCCATTGTATCCTAAGACCATGGTTTAGTTTTAGGAAACAGTTTGAAATTAACCTCTTAAAAAGGGAATAGTAATTCAGAACCATATTCTATGTTTGGACAAGTTACTCCCTGAACAAGGGTGTCCAATCAGTGGGTTTTTAACTCTGGCTTTCCCTCTGTTTACAGAACTGTCTTTGCAATTTACATGTAATTTATCTGCCACTTCATAATTAACTTAAACATGCTCTATATACTATGGTGGATTTTAAGTTATTGGTGCTCATCTTTAATTACTGTAATACATCTGTTTAGAGGGTCAACTTCCTTAATTGATTTTTGGAACAATAATTTGGTCCAATAATTTTGACCCCCAAATCTTTATATTAATAGATGGTTTTAAAAAGAGGTTTTTTTATTAAGCTTCACTTAGTGAAGACTCAGTATATAAAATACACTTACCTAAAATTCAAATTGAATTAAAAGGTTCTAGACTCCCTTGTGGATAAAGCTTCGTGTTTTGCACTTGGAGAAATACTGAAATGATTAACAGTGTTTCTGACCTCCAGAGAATGGCCATCAGGAGAAGGCAGATGCTGACCCTAAAGGGAATGGCACAGCACAGGTTGGGTTGCATGCAGGGAGTGGGGAGAAGTGAAATATGAAAATGGAAAAGGAAAGATTTTTGTAGGTGTTTCAGGATAACTGCACCACACCATTAAAACAAGAAAAGAGACTTACCACTAGAAGTGGATGGGTCGAAGTCCTGGGAAAATGTTGAGGGATGTGGGGACAGCGGGAGGTATTTTCAGTAAATGGTTGGATTGGATCATAGCTGTATGGAAACTGGCAGGATATAAGTGGAAAGGTAGGTAGATGCTTTAATTGAGGGCTGAATAGTAGAGATTTGAGGCAGTAAATTGTGGCTAGAAAGTCTGTTTAGAAAGCTAATATGGCAGCCCTGGGGATAAGGCCTGACCAGGAGCAGGGATGGTTGAAATGGAAAGAAGTGTATGGAAGGAAGGTGCATGTCAAAGTTATCTAAATTCTAGAAATTGAGAACATATGGCATACGCAATTATCTTCTGCATATTTGCTTACCACTGTACCATGAATATACTTTCATATTATTCATTATTCATATTATTATGAATTTGGTTACTGTCTGATGGTATTGAACTATAAACTCTATATCCTGTCCTCTATTAATGGACATTTAACTTGTTTTATATGTTTATTAAAATATACAGTTTTTTTGAAGGACACATTTGCTCATAAAAATGTTTGGCAACATTGCTCCTTATTTTCTTGAGCTAGATTCCTGAGATCATTCATTCATTATTTCATGCATTAGTCGTGAGAAAGTGCTGTATGTGCAGCCTTTTGCTAGAGAATGGATTATAAATGCTCTCTGGAGTGCAGGTGGCTACAATTTCTAGTTGGTATGTCAACCAGTGGTCCTTACACACAGCAGATATTGATTGATCCCCTGCATTCAAGACACTATCCTTTACTCCACTGGGAGAAAAATTAAAAACATGTGGTCTTGGACTTCAAGGAGTCTGCAGTTTAGGAAGACAGTACAATTTAATAATGAAATGAGTATGACTAAAAGAATTCATGCTTAGGGCTTTCAAGACTAGTGTTAAATGGGATGAGTGTAGTTCAAAATATAGTGAGATTTTAGAGAATGGACTAAACATCATGGGCTGGAGTAGTTAAGAAGGGCCACATTGAATTGACTCTGGAAAAAATAGATATACCTTCATTTAGAACAAGACAGGAAATTTCATTTTGTGAAACTGAAGGAAATTTCATATGAAAAGAACAAGACTAAAATCTTAGAAATTTGCCTAGAAAGATTTTATTTGAAGAATAATAGGGTGTTGACTCTTAACTGGATCAGAGCATTCCAAATGAAGTCATAGGTATAAGCAAATAGGTAAAAATGGATTGTGGCATGCTTAGAAGCTCAGGCTAAATGTTAACTTTACTCTGTCATCTAAAGTTGACCAATGTAGATATTGTGCAGATAAATTTAATTTGCATTTGTGGGATGACTAGGGGCACATATGAGAGTTTATAGAGGTCTGAATTATAGAGTAAATTAGAGGCTTGAATACAAGATAGTTTTTGAATGAGTAAATGAGCTAATGTTTACTGAGTGCCAGCTTTGTTTTATTTTGTTCGCTTGTTTGTTGAGATGTAGTTTAGCTCTTGTTGCTCAGACTGGAGTGCAAAGGCATGATCTCAGCTCACTGCAACCTCTGCCTCCTGGGTTCAACTGATTCTCTTGCCTCAGTCTTCTGAGTAGCTGGGATAACAGGCATACGCCAACATGCCCGGCTAATTTTGTATTTTTAGTAGAGATGGGGATTCTCTAAAAAATTTTGTATTTTTAGTAGAGATGGGGGTTTAGTAGAGATGTTGGTCAGGCTGATCTTAAACACCTGACCTCAGGTGATCCTCCGACCTTGGCCTCCCAAAGTGCTGCGATTACAGGTGTGAGGCACCACACCCAGCCCTTGAGTGACGGCTTTGTACCAGGATATGTGCCATGCTTCTTACAATGTATAACTCACTCAGTTGAACTTAGTCAATTTTGCTACCTTGGAATCTTCTTGAATATAGTAAGCATCAAAAAGACAAAAAGTCCTGATATTGTAAGACTTCAGTTAAGTAGATTATCAGAAATAATTGTTTTCCAGAGTAAACGATTAAGAATCAAAATAATAAGATGCCCCATTGCACAAAATATGCAGTAGCTTTCCCACAGTCACACTACCTTTTTAAATATATAGTCTACCTAAAAACTGTATGCTTGTTAGGCAAGCAGTGCTTCAGTACATATACCTAATCCCTTTTCTTCTACTGTAATTCCGTCCCTAGAACTCTTCAGTATAGAAAATCTGGAGTCATCCCAGGTGAGGCCCACAAGGCCATGTGTCTTTCAGAATTTCTTAGATTTGAGGATGCTTTACTTTTAAGACAGCTGTAATATAAAATCTGCAAACATCAAAACTTATTATCCAGAGTGGCTTGCTTACTGGAAAATATTGCATTTCTTTTCTGGATATTTGTCTTCTGATTTTGTGAACATGAAACCTCTGATTAATTCAAATCACGTATTTAGATTGAGGTCTACAAACTTTAACCTAAAGTGAAATACCGCCTTTTTCCTGGATTTGTAAATAAAGTTAAATTGGAACACAGCCACATACATTTCTTTATGAGAAGTTGATGACTGCTTTCCAGCTACAAGCATGGAGTGGAGAAATTGCTACAAAGACCATATGGCCTGCGAAGCCTAACATATTTACTGTCTGGCCCTTTACAGAAAAGGTTTGCTGACCTTTGATTTAGGGGCAAAATAATTTTGTTTCACTCTTTTGGTCATGATCAACAATACTTAAATTGATGAATAACAGCCTCCTTTGTAAAACTGGGTGAAGTCTAAAAATTAGAGGGAATGGAAAATGCAAACTATTTAATCACCGTAGAGTTAGTTACAAGGATTAATGAGATAACATATGTAAAACATTTAGGAAATTGCCTGGAATGCAGTAAGCACTTAATAAATGTAAGCATTTTGTCTCATTCACTTAGTGATCTCATATAATTTCTTGATTTTAAATTCCGTAATGACTCCCAAATTTATCTTTAGCTGCGACCTGCTCTCTAAAATCCAGACTCATATACCACTGCCTCCCCTGTATCTCCATTTGGATGTCTACTAGGTATAATCTCCATCTTAATATGTGCAAAACTGAATTTCTGGTGCTGTCTCCCAAGCTGGCTTCTCCTGCAAATTTTCCTTCTCATGAATGTCATCTTCTCCTTGCTGAGGCCAAAAAACTAGGAGTCAGTCCAGATGCAGTGGCTCACACCTGTATTCCCAACATTTTGGGTAGCCAAGGCCTGAGGATCACTTGAGCCCAGGAGTTTGAGACCAGCCTGGGCAACATAGGGAGACCCTGTCTCTACAAAATAATTGAAAATTATCTGGGTATCAGTGTGCGCTTCTGTGGTTCCAACTACCAGAGAAGCTGGGTGGAAGGATCACTTAAGCCAGGAAGGTAGAGGCTGCAGTGAGACATGATCACACCGCTGCATTCCTGTCTGGGTGACAGAGTGAGATCTTGTCTTAAAAAAAAAAAAAAAGACAAAACAGAGTAAAAACTAAGAGTTATCCTTGACACCCCACCTTACCTCATACCCCATGTCTAATCCTGAAGCTAGTCCTGAATACTCTACATTCACAACATACCCAGAATCATATCACGTCTCAACATCTCCATTGCCTGATTCAAGCTACCTACAGCACTCACCCCATTATAGGAATACTCTCTTATCTGATCTTTCTGCTTCCACTTTACCTCCCTTCTCAGGTTTCTCCAAACAGTATCCAGGATGATCCTGTTTAAAACATAAGTTAGACCATGTCACCTCTCTGCTCATAACTTTGCAGTTGCCTCTTGTATCAGTTCATTTTCACACTACTAATAAAGACATACTCAAGACTGTGCAATTTACAAAAGAAAGAGGTTTATTGGACTCACAGTTCCACATTGCTGGAGAGACCTCACAGTCATGGCAGAAGGCAAAGGGGAGCTAGTCTCTACCTTTCCTTCCTCTACCAGGAAAAAGGCGGTATTTCACTTTAGGTTACAGTTTGTAGACCTCAATCTAAATACGTGATTTGAATTAATCAGAGGTTTCATGTTCACAAAATCAGAAGACAAATATCCAGAAAAGAAATGCAGTATTTTCCAGTAAGCAAGCCACTCTGGATAATAAGTTTTGATGTTTGCTGGATGGCAGCAAAGAGAGAGCTTGTGCAGAGAAACTCCTGTTTTTAAAGTCATCAGATCTTGTGAGACTCATTCATAATCATGAGAATGGCATGGGAAAGACCCGCTCCCATGATTCAATCACCTCCCACCAGGTCCCTCCCACAACATGTGGGAATTGTAGGAGCTACAATATGAGATTTGGGTGGGGACACAGAGACGAGCCATATCAACCTCCAAGCAGCCTACTGGCTCCAACACAAGCCACTGCCTCATCTTGGCTCCCACAGTCTCCCTGACTTCCCCCTCTGATTTCATTTCCTGCGTTAGCACTCTGGTCTCTCTGTTCCACAACACTGGCCTGCTTTCTGTTATAACTACATGTCAGGAATATTTCCACCTTGGGGCCCTTGCACTGGGCATTCTTTCTGTCTAGAATATTCTTCCCCACGTGGCGTGCTACCTACTTCATGTGGTTTATGTGCCTTTTTCCAGATGTCATCACTGTTGACAAACCTATATAAAATTTTATCTCTTCGACCTCTTACTTCATATTCACCTTCCCTGCTTTACTTGCCTCTGTAGTTTCTCATTTTCTGATGTACTATATTGTTTACTTCTCTGCCATTGTCTATCTTCTCTCATTAGAATGTTAGCTCTTTAAGGGCAAGTCTTAACAGCTCTTTCCCCCCCAAATAGAGCAGTGCTTTGCACGTAAAACGTACTTACTAGATAATTCTTGGATGAGTTACTATTTTCTTTGTCATTTTCAGGAAACTTTAATTGAACATTCACCATGTTTCAAACACAGTAGTGAGTTATTATTTATATCTTCCAGGTAAGACACACAGAGGTGAAATGCCTCGTCCTAGGCCATTGTATCAGTTTACTAGAGCTTCCACAACAAAGCACAATAAGCTCTGTAACTTAAACAACAGAAATTTATTGTCTCACAGTTCTGGAGTCTGGAAGTCCGAGATTAAGGTGTCTGCAGGATTGTCTCCTTCTAAGGGCTTGGAGGAAGACTCTGTCCCATGCCTCTCTCTTAGCTTCTTTGGGTTTGCCATCAATCTTTGGTGTTCCTTGGCTCATATAAAAATAATTTTAATTTCTGCCGTCATCTTCATATGATGTTCTCCCTGTGGTATCTGTCTCTATGTCCAAATTATCCCTTTTTATAAGGACGCCAATCGTATTAGATTAAGGCCTACCCTAATGATTTCATTTTAATTTGATTACTTCTGTAAAGACCCCATCTGAATAAGTCTGAGGTACCTGGAGGAGCAAATCTAGGGATGTGAATCCGGTGGGAGGGGAGCACAATTCCATTTCTAATAGCCATTGACTTCATTAACGGGAGGGCTTTGATTCAAACTTGGATTCCAGAACTCACAATCTACTAATATCTGATCCCATACAAAGATTTAGTAATATGTATTAAGTGCCTGCTTTGTGCTATGAACTCTGTTAAGAACTATAGATAAATACAGTTCAGCTCTTGCCCTTGAGGAACTCACAACATAACAGGAGAAAGAGACATCATACAGCTAAGACTGTGACTTAAAAGCACACAGAAAGCGGATCACTTGCCGTTTTTAATTATATAAAGCTTTCCATCTATTAGGTTTATTTTGCCAGAGACTTCTAATGAAATAGTTACACCATTTAATTTAATTTTCAGTGGGGTTGCCAGAAGTGCAATTAATTGTTAAAAGTTTCAACTATGAAATTTTGCTTTGGAAAGCAGTTTGCCGTATCTTTATATACCATTAAATTTGATCATATGCTTGTCATCCTGGCGGAACATCTTGATATACTTGAAGAAACATGGTTAGGGGAAATAAAAAAAAAAAAATTCGGCACTACACTGTAGGGTTTCCAAATACAAATGTTAGCATGATTGGGTTATACCAATTCATCATTATGTTGCATTTCCCTGGAGTTGAAACTACATCTGGGCTTGGCAGGGATGCATTATCACCAGTCAGAGTGGGGACTATGTGTCAGTCTCTCAAAGAAGATATATGGTCTTGTGTACTATTAGGATTGGATATGCTTATGTTGCAGACTTTAAATCAATTTCTGAATCCTTTCTACAGATGTTGACTGCTGCAGGTCTGCAAATAGCATAGTATATTCTGAAATTTAGCTGGTATGTACAGCCCTAAAAACAAGCAACGCTGAAATACAGGGCAATAGAAAACAACACAAGGAATAAAAATAGTTCAGCTCAGAATTTGCTGAAATGATCTCATCGGTTGAATGGCGTCGTTTAAACAAAATTACTTCTGAATTTGAAATTGCCATATTCTTAGATTAACGTGGAATTGTAGTCATTTTAAAATTCTAGAAGTTTCTTTTGTAGCCTTTATTATTTGATATGGATTGGATTTATTTGCAAGATGTCAATAGATTCCATTTCTTAAATATCCAACTAGAATGTGTTTAATTATTCTGTAACATTTGCGAGTATGGTGGGCATAATTTTTAAGAGACTCACCTATTAAGGAGTTATCATGCCCAAACACTGATTACCAGGCCTTTACAAGAATTTTGGCCTTTACTTGCATTCCGGGCACAAGATTTTTCACTGCAATTAAAACTATAACCCCAACTCCAGTGAAATTTCTTTATGTTACCAAGGCTTTTTATTCAGAGCCACAACAGGATTAATTGAAAATGGCTGAAGCCTCCTTAAAAAAAAAATTGCTTCATAAACAGCAAACTTTTAACTAAGACACAATGTGCTTTTAGACTTTGAATCCCCCCTCAACCAACTCGTTGAAAACGTGCAGTCAGTGTGGCTAAAGGGGACTGCTGGGTCCTGGTTTAGTTTACATTCTCTTCTTTTGCAACCTGGATTTTATATCATTTGCTGATGCCTTTCTTTATGCTCATATGTTTTGTGTTCCTGCCACAGGTTACTGTTTTCTTAACATTAAATCATCATAGCACTGGCAAATAATTTTCTATCTTCTACTTAAATTTGATTCAACTAAACAATTTCACTATAGTCAACAGTTTGTCTAGATAAGCTTGCTTGCTCCCAATGTAGATTTGTTGCAAAAGAGTGACTGCAGTGAGCTGAGAAACATGTTCCTTCATCCAATCTTTCTTTTTCTTTCTTTCTTTTTTTTCTTTCTTTCTCTCTCTCTCTCCACCCCCATCCCAGACCCACCCCCACACTTGCAAAAATACATACACGTATACACAGTATGCAAACACATACCTATAGTCAGTACCCTTTCTGTCTCTCTGCGTTAAGGCTGTGACAGCCCTTGGGGTTTGCTTGGAAAAGACTCTCTTCCAAGCTGCAGAAAGGCTTTGTAAAAGTGGATTCTACCTGCTCACAAGTAAGACTGTGATCATTCCCTTGTAGATTATCAAACATTTCATCTGCTATACAGCAGCCCAGAACTTTATACTTTAACCATTTTATTCTCACTCTATAAGGTCTATAAAGCACTTTGCTTTTGTTAGGAAAAAAACATTCTTTATGTAATTATCATGACCCATACATAATTTAGCCTAATAAGAGAGCCCAACACATACTTTATAAAGTAATTTTAATAAAACAAGAACATGTTAGCTACAAAAAAATCTAATCAAAGTATGAATAGATAGCTGTGTGAGAACAGAGGAAGAAAAATATAGATGTTATAGTTGCGGGTAGGAGAGGAGAAAGGTTGGGGAAGGGTAAACTGGGTTGAAATGAGATCTTGGTGAGCTTCTGTTTTCTTCACCAATGGAGAACAGAGATTGCGGTGGTGGGCAGGGAGGCAACAGAGTACGTACAAAGGCTCCGTGCCAGATGAGGGAGGCAGCGTGTGTTTGGAAAGGAGGACCAGTTTCATGAAGGGTATGGAACAAGGAGGAAACCATGATGTGAAACTGGGAAGGTAGAGAAATGATATTTTGTAAACTTTGAAAACTTTGAAAGCAGCATAGGAATGTGGTGACTACATTTGTATTTTAAAAAGTTACTCTCACTGAGTCACATGGAGGATGAGTTGGAAAGGGTGTGGGCTGGAGCAGAGTTTTCATGTTCAGTGATGAGATTTACCTTGAGAGTAAAGAGGAGAGATTGTGAGGCCTTGCTGTATTGCCAGCAAACTCTATGGAATTTTCCTTTCAGTTGAAAGGCTAAAGTTTTGCGTCTACTTAATGTGTTTCTAGGGAGTGTTTAGCTGTGTTACGGATTCAGAGTTTTTCAGATGAGGAAGATGACTAAGCAAAATAAATGAAAGTGAAAAATTTGCTATTTCATATTGAAATAGAAAAAGGCTCTTTTTCCTTTTTCTAGTAGTTTAAAAGTCACTAGAATTCGTAGCATGAATACAAATGTTAGAACTGAATAGAATTTTGTTTCTCATAGGTCATATCATGCCTGGGAAATCTCCAAGTTTTTTATGGCAATATATCAGGGAATGCAGTGACATTTTCACCATATACTACTCCCATTATTTGTGAGTGCATATGCACAGCTTTGGTGATTAGAAAGTCTTTTATTAAAAGATGAAGTGTTGGGTAGGGCACAAAGGATTCACTTTGGTCTCATAAAAAGGCTACTGGAATTTTGATTTACATTTTACTGTGTGCGGACACAAGCAGATTGGATTTAATTTCTTTTCACATGAGAGATGGCTACCTTCTTGGAATGGAACAGGCACAGGCTTATAATATTTCTCAGGGACAAAACTTTGAGGGCTAAAAGTTCAAGGGATTGTTGCCTTAGGGGACAAGGCATGGAAATGATACATTTTCTCATAAACTTTAAATTCATTTTGGCCCAAGCAGATAACTTTTAGCTCAAGGCATGTGAGTTTATTAGTCATTCATTCATTCATCACAAGTTTATTGAAACATAGCTGAAGTATCAAGTCGTCGGCTATTAGCAGAGGAGAAAATCTAAAACAAAAAGTAATTTGGACATAGACGCTAAATGGCTTTATAACAATGATTAGCTAGTATGGATTGAGCACTTACTAAGTACCAAGAAGTCTTAGGTACTGCAAGTATTAATTTTAAAGATTATCCTGGAATGTTTGGGGATAACTATAGCCTTGAAAGTAGATGAGATAACTTAATAACCCCTGAAGAGCCTCATCATGTAATAATTTCTCTAGAGAAGAGGAACAAGATGTTAGATTGAAATGCATCAGCATGGCGTAAGAACCAGGAGACACAGCCAGAGATTCAAGGAGAACAAAGGGGTTAGAATGACATGCTGGATTGAAAAGTCTACTGCTTTGGCAGGTGCAATGCCATTTGACTAGAAAGGAGAAAAGAAATACGAGTTAAACAAATGCTGGAAGCGGTCTGTATTCATGTGCACCCAAAAGATGTTATCCTTGGAGATGAGGGGACCTAGGACAAAGATTACTGTGGATATTATAGATACCAATGCAGAGGTAGAAGGAAGAAAAGATTCCTTCCTAGAGGGTTTTCCATTTTCTGAGTTAAGAAGACAGACTTAACTTTCCTAGACTTGAGGCTAAGCAAAGACTGGGAAGCTTGGAAAGAATGATAAAGTGAATTATAGCCACCATTTGCCATTGTGGCAAATGGAAAAGGATAAAAAGAGGCTCATTTAAGGAGAATCATTGTGGCCCAGCTGAAAGTGAACACCCTAATGTGTAAGAAGGTCAGTTTTATTTGTATTCTCCTGTTTTGCTAAAAGTTGTTTCTTAAAGATATTATTCAACTTGATTGGTATTCAGGTGTAACTGTCTTGGGGGTTTTACTGCAGTTGTGGTAGGTTTCCTTAGGTAAGAGGTAGGTTTCCTAAGGTAAGTAGGAGGCAAGTGAAATTCTTTGTCTCAGGCTCAGGAGTCACACAAACCTATGTTGGAATCCTGACAAAAGCAGTAACTTGGGAAGGTTCATCAGCTGTAAATAGAGAGCATTTTGACCATATCACAGTATTCATTGTAGAATTAGCAATAATACAGCAGTGGATAGCCCAGTGCAGTTTTAGTGCAATAAATGCTTGCTATTGCCATTGTCATTTTTATAACTTTCTTGTAAAAACATAGTGCTTGCTTTTAAATTCCATTTTTAAGGTAAAAATTCTTTAATGTTTTCTTGGCCTGCCGATTTCACAATTCTCCACCTCTACCTCCTGCTGCATTCCAACACTGTTTAATTGTCAGATCCACCTATTCCAGGAAGCTTTCTCAAATACTGCAGGGCTACTGATCTCTGCGTGTACTGCCCAATGCCTTTGTCTCCATTACACACTGTGACTTAATTGCATTCTGTCTAGAAACCCTAACCCATACTTTCTTTGTATTTATAATAATATCACACCCTTTATTTGCACACATAGTAAGTGTCTTCTCAATATCTCATGCATCAAATGGAGCTGCAATGGGGTAACTCAGTCGAGCACTGACTACGCTGATCAGTCCTGTCCTGCTAACAATCATATCAGCTTCTTACATTCTCCTCACCCTTCTCCTGGTCATTAATTCAGAGAGCTCTGCACCCAACCCTGTTATTAAATTATCTGCTATTAAAATGATAAATTGGTTTCTACTTCAGTAATTCAATGTGTTTGGAGACGACTCTTTCCAGTCTTGTTTTTATATTTATGTGTTACCTTAAATGGAGATGTTTCGTTCACGAGCATCATATTTTCAAGAATTCATTATTTTATTATGAATTTGGATCCATTTAAAAGGAGTCTTAAGTAATCTTTTAACATCAAATGCGTATTACACAAATAAAAACTCTATAGGGATGCTCATTAAGGAACAGGTTTAAAAGGATATATAGAGGGTCAGAAACTGAACGAGAATTAGACCCATCTCCTCCTTTTTAGACATTGTCATTTCTGCTTCCTGGTATTGTTTTTATGCTGTAATAAGACTTGTTTTTTTTCTTTTATTTCTTGATCCACAGCACACTTTACTACAGAGGATCTATTAGGGTTCTCTAGGAACCAGATAAAAACATGTATATGATCTTGTGGGTGTGTACATGTATGTTTTTCCAAGAAAGATCCACAGATTTCATGAGTATCCAAGGGTTCTAAGCTCTCTTTTTTTCTCTTAAAATTTAAGAACCACTGCAATAGTGGAAAGGACTTTTTGATTCCATAAAATTAAGCTCAAATTTTTTACCAATTACCGGGTCTGCAACTTTGGACAAAAGAAGCAACTTTCTTAACTTCGCTTTCCTTGAGCTCCTAAGGATGTCAAAGTATGCAAAGCCCTGGCCCACAGTGGATGCATAATACATGTTATTGAGGCTTCTTCCCTCTTGCCTAAAAGTCATTATTTTACCAAAGCGCTGTTCATTTCCTCTTGTTAATTCTCCATCAGAGATAGAAACCAGCTGCTCCCATCTCTGTGCACAACAACTGTCTGTGTGCTTAAAGTACTTAAGCACACCCTTGCCCCCTTAACTACGGGTTAATTCCTTTGACCCTTCTTCGAAGACAGTTGTCAGATGGGAATTTTCTCAGTGGTTTGCCCACTTAAGGCAGTTTGTCTCTAGAGGCAAGCTGTTGAAGAGGGAAGCTGAGAATTGTTAACAACAGATCTCGGCAATGAGCTTGGTTTCTTCTATCTTTTCCATGGGAACCCATATTATGTCTACTTTGCAGTAAAAAAAGGATCAACTCAATGTGATGTGACTTGGTTCCCATCAGTCCTGAACACCACTTCTACATAAAAATGGGAAGTAAATCTGAGAAATCACCACTTTTTAAATGATAGATGATGTAGAAGGAAGAGAGAAGCAGCAATAGTAGGAGAAGCTTAAAGGAAGTGTTTGAAATTGTATCCAGAATTTCTAGTGTCTGTAGCCAAGAAAAGCCAAAAATCAGCATTCGAGACTAACCTTTTAGATAGCTCTTTCCTTACTATCAAAATGAGTCAGGCAGTGTTTAAAAGCCCAGACTTGGAAATTTCAAAATTGCAAATTAAGGAGAAATAAAAGAAAATATTCATCACTTGAAAATAAATAGCTGTATCAGAACATCCTTCTGCATATCTCTTTGTTCAAATAATTAACTAAGTTTTGGGTACAGAATATGGCAATCCTGAATTCAAGACCAGCTATTCACATTATTAACTATTAGCTCTATGTACGGAGAGATAGTAGGAAACTCTATCAAAATAGATAGATGTTCAGAAAATCCAATGTACTCCAACTTCTCTGTGTTGTAGCAAATGAAATAATGTAAATGAAATTACATCATATATTTATGAATGAAATGAAATTATATTTTTGTTTGGGATCTGATTTATTGTTATTATTTTCACTCAACAAAGGCAGCAGAAAATGTGAAAGGCAAAACCTAGGAATCTGTGCTATAGGTGGATTGTGAACAGGATAGAAACTTCAGAGGTGTGGCCCTGATGAATGCTTGCCTAAAGGGAGCGAGATTCTTCAGCAGGCCATCCTTTAGAAGGAAAACATCAACTTTCTTCCTTGTTAGTCACACATTATCCATAAGATTCTGACTTCCTCAGGCAATTAATAATGAAAAACCCTAAATCTCTTGGCAACAACTTTCAAGCTTAACAATTTTCTTTGTCAGATGGGAAGGAAATGGGATCAATGAGGACCAGGGCAGACAGTGAGGAATTCCTGAGACTGGTGAGCAAGGGACAAGGGTCACGCAGATGCAACTGCCTTCCTAGAGAAGGAGGCAGAGGATCTCACTGGGCTCTGCAGTGATCAGTCTTGAGGGACGCTCTGAGTTGTAATAGCAGAATTAGCTTTATTTCAAAAGATGGCATTGTTAAAAGTCTGGTCAAGGTTACACTTATTCTAACATTGCTCTTCTTTGAATTTTAACATCTTTTCTTGATATAAGGAGAAAATGATGAAGTTAAAAGATAAGAAGTTATCATAGGAGCAGGCTATAGACTGTGTTTCATGTAAGGAAAAGGATTGCAAACTGGTTGAGAACTCAGGCCAGGAGACCTGCTGCCTGTTTGGAGGAGAGGAGACAGAGTGGAAATGCTTAGCATCCATAGTATCTGTGTTTGTCAAGGCCTGGTTAGGTTGAGGTTTCAGAACAAAAGTAAAACCTAAAAGAGCTGCTCTCTCTTTCTCTCACACACACAAGGACACCCACATGTGCACACATGAAAACAGTCAATGAATGCAAAAGAAATTGCTTTGTGTTAGCAACAAATTGAGAATCATTTGAGTTCTTCCGCTACTTTACTCATTGGACATTTGAGGAGAAAGAAGGGAATGGAAAGTAGTATTAGAGGAGTTCACAGACTTTCCTCAGTAGAAAGATGTGGAAAGTGATTCTAAAGAAAGAGAAAAGATTAATTAAAAGGAAATGGAGATTTAATAGGGTAGGATTTTACCAAGCCTGTATCTACATAGTAATCCTTGGAGTCTTAAAAAGCCATGGGTCAGTCTATTTCTATCTACTTAACTTGCCATTCATTGTGTTTCTGAAACACTTAAGAAATATATTTTTTTCAAATATTTTGAGATTTTAACTCATATTGATGCTAATATTGCCTAGTTTAAAGGTACTAAATATACTGATTGTTTTAAAGTCTGCACTTTTATATGACCCAGTGATTATGGTAATTTAAAGCATCCCAAAGTATTATTATTATTCATTACACACACACACACACACACACACACACACACACACATATTTTTTTGAGACAGAGCCTCACTCTGTCACCCAGGCTGGAGTGCAATGGTGCGATCTCAGCTCACTGCAACCTTTGCCTTCCAGGTTTAAGCAATTCTTATACCTCAGCCTCTCAAGTGTCTGGGAGGTGTGAGCCACTACGCCTGACTATTTTTTGTATTTTTAGTAGAGACAGGGTTTTGCCATGTTGGCCAGGTTGTTCTCAAATTCCTGACCTCAGGTGATCTGCCTGCCTCGGCCCCCCAAAGTGCTGGGATTACAGGCGTGAGCTGCCATGCTCGGCCCCAAAGTATTATTTTTAAGAGTTACTTCTACTTCAGGAGTGACAGGAAAAAATACTGCAACCATTTCTAGATGGACTTTCATTTTTTATGTTTCTATTGAATTGTGAATGTTCATTGTTTTTCTTGAAAATTAATTTTTTGTTATACTAATATTTCAAAATTATTAAATTAATTATTATACTACTACCAATTAAAAATATTAAAACAATTGCATTCAAATAAAGTAATTATTTTTACTATGAAAATAGTAATAGTTATATGCCCAGGAACTGAAAGAAATCCAGGTAGGATTATTTGGAAACTTAGTTTCATTTTTCTACTTACTGCTTACTAGATTTTACTTATAGGGACACTTTGTCCATGGGGAATTGTTGAATGTTTTAACTGAGTCAAATTATTTAAAAACTGGAAACCATGTATTGGTTTTGTTCTATTCTGTTGTTGTTTAATTGACAGAAAAAAAATTTTTTAATTTGATTTGCTTAAAAATAGAACATCAATAGTGTAAATATTAACTAGACTGTTGAGGAATTTAACAAATAATTAGAAACTTTATGGGGAAGACTCGAGGTCTGAAAGCTGGAGTACTTACATTGGAAAAAATACTGTTGAAACTATTCGTTTTATAACTGTCGCAAGGAAAATTAAAATACAGTGTTTAATCCACTGCACTGATTTCAAGATTGACGGCTCAATCTTGAAATCATTGCAGTGGATTACACACTGCAATGTGGTTTTTTTTTTCAGATTACTAAAAACATGATTTGAAACATAATTTGCCAAGAGCATAGTTAGTAACTGAGAACCTGCATTCTTTTTTTCAATGTCATTAACTTTTGTTTCCTAGTAAAGGAAAATTGCCTTTGGTCATGTTCTGAACTTGATCAAAATATAATTGAGTAACTTTGAATCTTCATGGTATTTTGATGATGCTTCTTTTATCTCCAGACAATCATTAGAGAATCAAGCACATTTCTATCTCTCCATAGTAAAATGAGAACAATGTTGCATAGCCACTCTAATGCTGTGACAAGAATGAATATTAAATCCTATTCCAACTGCCTTAGCCATGTGGATGTCCTATAGTTTGGAGCTACATTTTTTTTTTTCATTGGGACATTAAAAACAGTCTTTCTTATACTGGAATCTTGTATTCTGTCACATTGTAGATATTTGCAGTTCCATTCCATTTTATTCCTCATGCCTTTCCAATAGTATAAACTTTAATATCAGAAAAAAAAATCAATGATAACCATTGAAGTAGAAGGGACCCTTACCTTCTGCTAGAGAACACGTGACTTACTCCAAATGGACAAGAACATATCCTAATTTTAAAGATCTACTCTAATGAAAAACTTTACCTAGCAATATTTCTAATGAAGGAAAACTTCAATCCAACTGGGTACACTATTTTTAACTATGCAGATAATACAAATAGTATATTTTTCCACCCTGTTCCAATTTTAGACAGCTTTTCTGTGAGTCAAAATGCTATAAAGAATTGCACAAGGTATTTATTCATTAGGTATATTTGGAAAAGCCATAGTGTAAATTCAACATTTGGCTTGGAATTATATCCCTTCCTATACAACACAATGAAAAGTTATGCTGTGGTACTTTACAGTTAGGATTCAGTCAGTCCCAGCATCTGAATCCATGTTTAGGAAGAAAAAGCTAACTTGAGTAACAAAGTAAAAGGAAAAAGGAGACCCTAGTATCTGTCTCAGAATAATCTATCTTACCACAAATGACAATATGCAAATTCAGTCAAAGCAGAAGGATGAGAATATCATATGCAGGTTTGTGGGTGTGTATATATACACATTGTTTTTAAACCTCCACTAAAGGTTTTATTTTATTTTTTCCAATATTATAAGCCACCCAGCAGCCCTAGCCAGGGACAGAGGTCACTGCTGTCCCAGTTCCACCTCTGATGCTCTCTCAGCATCATCTCTGTTACACCTTCCTGAAGTTCATCCCACTGTCAGAAGCTGTCACTCAGTCACACTTAGTGATGTGACCAATGTAACATTTTCTGTGGGGTATAAATAAAAACTTTACACTTCCTTCCCCAATGTTAATGTTATGATTTCTTTGGAATTAATCCACTGGCTTCTTTTTCCTTTGAATTTCAGTCAGTTTCTACTAACTCCTTAAAGGATATCTCCTTTGTTCCAGCTAATGCAGCTAAAAGGAATACTTTAAGTCAGAAAAAGCTATATTGAATTGTTTTAAGATGTATAAAATTTTCCAAAACCTTATAAAATGAAATATATTCATATGTTGTTGGTTAATTTCCTACTAATGCACACATAAATAGCATGCATGTGTTGGAATTATTTTATTAGTGAATATCTCTTGAAAAGATACACTGAGGCAGAGCACTCTATTCAAACGTGAGCCTTGAATCTACTGGGGTTAACTATCAGAGTAGAATAGCTACGTAGAGTTTGTGCATACATCATTTTATGCAGTACCTTTGTAGCAAATTGATTTAAGTGCCTTTTTGGAACAGTAGTTGGGCAGAATTGATTTGGTGGCCAGCAGATTGACTTACACAGCAAAATTGTGTCTGGGTTTATTCTGGCATCTAAATTGAGTTTCAAGCAAGTGGAAAGGTTGGTGGTGCTGGAATGCAGTTCTCCATCAATTTGTATTGTGAAATGCTATCACATACATTATTAAAAGAGATTCAATAAAAGTATGATGAGTTAAAATACACATTGACGCTGGCAAAACAACCAAAGCATCTGAGTTACATTAAAAATCTTAAAGTAAATTTTGTCTCATTGAAATCATGTGATCTGACATGGTCAAGGTAGAGTTGATAAGATGTTTTAATTGCAAAACTCTTTGGTCTGAAAGATAAAGAAATAATTGTGCAAAGTGAATAAATAGGGATGATGTGTTAAATGTGCATGTTTATTTGATTTGTACTTTGTTCTCATTCACACTTTAAGCATCTTTTTAAGCCACAGCAAATCCAGCCTGTGTCATTTTATGTTTAGCTTCCTGAGGGCCATGACTTTGTTCTGTATACGGGTATCTCCCTAATACTTGTTAAGTGCTTGGGGCAAATGCGTTCGTCTTTCTAAGCTTCCATTTTCCCATGTCTGTGTTGGAGATATCAATTGCTACTTCTTAGTGTTGTGAATATTAAATGAATAATAGGTGTGAAGCAATTAGAACAATGTCTGAGAATAGAAGCACCTTCCTACTAATTACATCAGAGAAATATAATGGACTGTTTCAAAACCCTCTACTTTAAAAACTGTCCTCTTATTCTTCCTTCTTTTGCACAAGTTGTCTTTGTTGTATGTTCTGCACCTGCTATCCTTTTTCCTCTTATTCTCTTTCTTTCACTTAGTCCCCCTTTCTCCCCATCACCCTTTCTCTCTCTCTTTCCTCTTTGTTTCCTAGGATATGGGCTGGGTAAGAAAAGAAAATCCTCTCTTTATTTATTACTCCAACACAGCTCTCAGCCATTTCTTTGGTTTTCCACATTGTGTTGAGTGCTCTCTGCACTTTGGCCATTTTCCTTCTGTCCATCAAGGTGATGTGCTTGGGAGAGCAGACAGCCTGCATGAGAAGCATCCTCTGCTGCTGCCAGAATTGAGGCCTTTCTGCTGACAGAGCAGGTGGCAGGGATGCTGGAGTTTGCAGGTGCTCACCCCCAAGACCTCCATTCATGAGGGCTCACCCAGTGTAGCCCACTAAATTTAAAAATTTGAAACGAGAAGTTGCCTTTCAGCTTTTATATCTGTGCCCAACTCTCTTTTACATACAGTTCAGAAATTATGATATCATGAAAATGTGACTTCAGTTCCCTCAAAATATCTGCTAGCTGCATAATCAAGTGTGGTTTGTGCATTTTGTGGAAAGATTAGCTTAAGATTGCCTTTCAAAAATTATCAAATGACTTTTTACATTCAGAACATTATGATACATCCAGATATTATCCTTCATTATAATTCAGAAGCTGTATAGGATGGATTTAAATTTTCTGAATTTAAGATGTATCTTAAAATAGATCAGTCCTTACTGGGGTTGTTTAAAGTATTTATTGATAATGAAAGCAATATAATTCACAAATACCATGTTTAGCTGTGGAAAGGGTTTTCTATTTTATCTTAAACTGTACGTTGATAGATATAATTGGTGTGTAAAATTTTGCCTAAAGTGTAGTGCATCTCCCAAAACCTTATTTGTTGGTATATATTTCCACATTAAAATGGCAATATGTAGCATTCTTTGAACGTTGTTAATATGCCTAAGGCCCTGTGCTTAATATCTCATATAATTTATGAAATATGTTCTAAATGTTAGTCTTAATTTATAGATCAGGAAATTGAAGCTTTGAGAAGTTTAAAAGAGAAAGAAAAACTGGCTCAAGGTCGTAACGCTAATAAATGACACAATTGGGATGAAATTCTTATATAACTAAGGTGAAGGCCCAGCCCTCAAGTTCTTACTAAAGTAGAGGGAACAAACAGAAACATGCAGCATTGCACACAGGACTGGCAAGTTTAGCGTCTCTCAGACTTACTCTATGCCGAGCTCCTCACCAAGCATTGGACAAGCTCTAGTCAAACAATGACCTCATGAGGTAGGCAGTTTTATTATGCCTGTTTTACAGATGAAGAAGTGGAGGTATAGAGAGGTTGAATGGCTTACCCAAGTAATAAAGCCAGGAAGTAGCAGAGCCAGATGTGGATTCAGGCACTCTGCTTTGAGTAACGTGGCTCTTAAAACCCTGCTGTACTCTCCTTGTTCACAGGATGGCATACTCTCTTAAGTTACCTTGAATTAACATTGAAATGTGCTAATTTCCACCCATCATAACCATGCTTCCCTTTTACTTTTTTAGAAATAGCTTCCCTGTAGGGAATTCTAAAGGATAGAAAGCACTGATGGTGAACACTTCTCCCACACCATCAACCTTCTCCCCAGTCTTCCATGAGTTTCATGCTGTGTGATACCTGATTATTCTTTGCAAGACTATACTACGTATAACTAGTCTTTCTCTTGAACTAATGCAAATATCTGCTTTTTATGTGAAACTCATTTTTTTCTAACATATGCTCAGTTATTAGGAACTTCAAATACCTATGAAAATAATTCTTTTCCCTGAAATATATTATTTAATTGTATATAGGAACAAAAAGTTAATAGGAACAAGAAGTATATTAAGTAAATACACTTTTAATCAAATTAGGAATTTAATCTGTAATGACATTTACACGTTGGCACTTACTCATTTACTGTCCACATTTATGTTTCTTTGCTTTTCTGAAGTTGAAATCTGGCAAATACTCATTTATCATTACTCAGTAGTTTCCAAAGTACCCCATGGAACTACAGATTTATGATATTCTCAGTCAGACTCTAAGAGAGGTTAAACCGTGGAGGAAAATAAAATTACCAGTAATTAAATTTACAGGCAGGTTTGCCATCTAAAGCAAATTTATTGCTTCATAGTGAAACATAGTTTAGACACTTTCACATAAAGTGAATCCATTTTTACATGATATAGGTATTATACATTGCTGTTTCAATTTATATAATTAAAATTATATCATTGCACTCTAAGGTTAATGGGATACTCAACTGGAAACCATACATCGTGGGCAATAAAATAGCAGCATTGCAGTATTGGCTTTTTTGTTAAAAGCTGATGTAGTATTTCAACACCATTACATTCTACCTTTTAAAAATCTTTAGAACAAATAAGAAGCAAAGACATGCCAATTTTTTTTCCTATAGTCTGTTCAAATTCTGCTGGCATGATCAAAAGAATATATCATTAATGGCAGCACTGTTGTGGGTATATGGAGGTAGAATTAAGGGAAGAACAATATAATCTAATGTGTAGAGTTGAACCAGAACAGACAAGACTTCTAAGAGAAGTGTGGTATCTAAAAAATGCTTGACACATCCAAAGCAGTAGGCATTCTTTGATAGCCATGCTCTAATAAATGGACTCTTATTACACTAAGAAATATTAGACCGAGTATAAAAGTGCCGCAAAGGAACCAAAGATAATAGTAGATATACTAGTCCCCAGCAGAGATGCTTATTGATTTTAAAATTGCCGTACAGAGTCTGCTGCATTCATCAGCCAAGGAACAGATAATAGAAAAATGTGTTATATTTATACAGTGGGATATTATTGAGCAGTAAAAATAAATGGCCTACAGATACATGCTACAACCTGGGGGTTAGAAAAGGGAGTACTGCTAATGAGTACACAGTTTTGGGGGGCGGATAATGAAAATGTCCTAATATTAGATTATGGTAATGGTTGTATAACTCCATAAATAATCTAAAAAATCATTGAATTGTACAGTTTACATGGGCAAACTTTTTGGTATGTTATTATATCTCAATAAAGCTGTTAAAGTCATTTGCAATAATTTTTTCTCTCTGGGCCATTTTTCGTGAAGATTTGATGTTTTACAGTTGTATTTATGAAGTCTCTATTTCTAGGCATTTTTTCAACTGAAGTTGAACACTTTTTTATCATGATCAAGAATTATTTTTGTGGAAATCTACAAATACTACTAGAAGGAAGTCATGGTGATTGGCTATGTTGATAGACCACAAGTTTTTACAAAGGCAGAATTGAGTATATACACTGAAATGAAAAACTTGTGTTCAGGGGACAGAAAACAACAACGCTTGCTGTTCTGAAACAATTAGATGTCATGCTCTAGTTGTTCTGGCACAAAGATTCCTAAAAACCTTTGTTATAATAGGTCTTGACAAAGAAGGTTTCTCTTAACTTTTTGCTCTTATTGAGATTAACTGAAACAGTCCTCTAGTAGTCCTCTAGTCAGTGTTTTAGAACACCAACACAACCTCTTTTTTTCCTTCTAATTGTTAAATGCAGAAAATACTATTTTCTTACCCTTCATCTCCAGCAATGTCACACATAACAGACCTGTGTCTCTTCTTTCCATGGTGGTCTCCTTTATAGAAATAATTTTTCATTTGTTTTTACCAGACCATCCTCATCACTGTCCCTAAGAGCCAGCTTAATGCCCTCCTCTTCCAAAAGCATTTCCTGATTTGCATGCCACCTCACTCTTGTTAAATCCCATTATTTTATTTACACATGCATTCCATGCGTGTCATCATGAGTTGATGTCTGCTCTTTACTTACATATGCATGGCTGATCTTCCTCAGTATATTGCAGTCATTTTGATGAGAAAAATAGCATCACATTTTTTATGTATCTTCATAAATGAGTAATGCAATTCCTGACACAATGTCATGGAGTCAGGTATTCAGGAAATGATTATTTCCTGGTTAGTATCCATGCTATGCTGACTAAATTATGAAACTCATACATATCCCTGGACACAGTATTGAGAGAATTAAAGGATTTTAAAGTCCATCAGCTGAAGCTGAGAATGAGACTATAGTTTAGGCTGAATAAAAACTTTCAAAGACTGTTTACCACTTAAAATTCAAGGTACTTACATTAACACAACTATTCGAACTTTGATACTTTTATCTTACCTGATCTCATTACTGATCTCATTAAAGAAGTTTGGATTATGAAAAAATATATCTCTACCATATCTTATGGAACCAAAGAGCAAGTCATCATTGTTTTAATTTATCAGAGTGTCAGATGACATTTTCATATAATATTCCCTAAGAAAGACATCAAGTACCTGGTAAATAAGTACTTTTCTTGAGAATTGTAATGTCCAGGAGTATAATTTTCTAATTATTGATGAGCACTTTAATTTCATGATTTATTGACCACAACCAGGCATTGCATTCGGCATGGAGGGTACAATGATGAATTTTTCACTGTTCCTAGGGAAATGTCAGCTCTGTGGGATATGTGAACAAGGAAGCTAATGATTACAATTCAGTATGGCATCAGTTGAGTATAATATTCTACCAGGATGCAAGGAAGGAAGCCTACTCCAGTATTAACATATTTCAGAGGAAATTGCTGGAAAAGAGAATGTTCAAGCTCCGCCTCAAAGGATGAGTAGGATGATTAAGCAATTAAAGGACATCATGTGAATATTCCAAGCAGAGAGTGAAGCATGTGCAAAGGCCTGGCAAGGAAAAAATGTATAGGTATTAAAGATATTGTATATATGAACTTAAACTCTATTGCAAGATGATGATCATCCACCATCTGCAACACTTCAAGCAATAACAGAGTACATTTCCTTCTTTATTACTTCAGGACTTTCTATATTTTCTTACTGATTTTTATTTTAATCAGGGTGATGGCACAATGATCACTTTACCTATCTACTTTCCTTTCCAAATCTGAACTTCTTGGGAGCATGGACTAGGCCATTTTTATCTTTTCATATCTAAGTGTGTTCAGCACATACTGACTTCATAAATAATTCTTGAAGTGAGCTAAACCGAATGAATGGAAGTGCAGAAAGTAAGGTGGGCCAGTGCCTTTGTGTGCTCTGGTGAAGCACTTCATACCTTCACAAGGAATAGATCGGAGCATTTGATCCTCACAGGAACCATGACACAGCAGTGCTTGGTATTATTTTTCCTAGTTAGAGAAAATGAAACATAAGTCAAAGAATCTCAGCAACTTGACTAAGATCACTTGGTCACCTGGTTTTAGTTTATGTGGAGTGGAGACAAGGATTTCTATTCCAACTTACCTATTCCAGACCTGCCCCAGTATACATTATGCAAAAAAGAGGTTTAAAGTGACCTCTCGAAAAGAACGGGTCTGATGGTCACACAATGTGAATGTACTTAACACCAGAGAACTGTATACTTCAAAATGGGTGAAATGGTAAATTTCACGTCACAAAATAGTGGACTTTCTTATCCAGCTCTCTCATTTGTCCAGAGAATGTATACACCCTTCTTGGCTTTAATGGGGCTTCCTAGTTTTTATTTTCTGTTGGCATTTACAACTTCCAACTAGATGCAAATAAACAAATGCCATGTTTTATAAACCAAACAAAAGCTAGAAGGTACTATTCATCAGAGGAGTTCCAATGCACTACTAACATAGGGTTCAAAGACCATGGGCCTAATGGTTGCCAGGCAGACTTATTAAAAATATAGATTCCTGGACCTCTTCCCTAGAGATTCTGCCGAATATTTCTGGAGTTGCATTCAGAAGTCTTTTTTAAAATAATGTTCCTAGATATTTTTATGGGTGATATTCAAACAACCTTTGGAAACCACAGCTCCAGGTTGACTGAACCATAATACCAAAGAGCCAGACCTCTATAGAAGCTGCCTCCTGTAAGAAGCAGTATAGCAGTGCTTGAGAGTATGAGGTTTGAGAAGCAACAGAGAAACCTCGAATCCCAGCTCCACTGCCTTCTAGCTATATGACCACAGGTAAATAATGTAACCTCTGCAAACCCAAGTTCCTCATCTCCAAAATAAAAATAAGAGGATACATCCTGACTTGGTTATAGAAACAGTAAAATAAAGTGTATTGCCTGGAAGTTAGTAGCTGCTCAATAAATGTTAGCTTTGAGTATTACCTTTTTTATCAGTTCAAAAGTGCATACATTTTTACACTTCCATCTGTGGAATTTTACAGTTATTGTCAGTAAGTTATTGACACTTTTTATTAACAGCAAGAAATGCTGGGATCAAGGCATAATGGAGATTAGATGAAAGAGATTATTATTACTATGTTGAATAAAACTTCAGTTGCTGAGAACTAGAAGTTTCCAGTGGCGGGAGTGGGGCGACAATTTTGGTGGAGGAACAGCCTCAATAATCCCTATAAAGAACTCATTCATGCAGTTGACAGTGAATGCTCAAAGTACTTATTCTACATAGAATTTTATTAAGATTTGCAAGAGGAAAGACTTATGTAGAAGAGATGCATATGGATCAAGAAGCAGCAGTCAAGGTGGTGATAAAAACATACTCTGAAAGAAACAGAATTATCATAAAGCAATGATCACATCAGATTTTATGCTATCAATAAATGCTTTTGAATATATGAATGAGAAAATAGGAGTGAGGGTGAGAAAAGACCACAGCTGACTTTCTCATTTACAAATATTAAAATCTTCAGTAAACTAAGCATAAGGTTCTTGGGGATAATAACCTGAAAATCTGAAATATGTTGATGCATATCACCTGAAAGGAGATTTATGTATGCAGCATGCAGTTCAATTCCCACCAGGATACAAAGACTTTTTAATCTGTACTTCTGACTTTGATCTCTTTATTGAGCTGTAGTCTCTTATCTCCAGCATTTTATAAAACATTGCCATTCTCCTCGCCTGTGTTGCCTTGATACCATTATGTTTAAAAGTCCTCTCAGAAGTCCAGTTTTCTTTCCGGATTTCCTCTGGTTATGTCTATAATACCAGATTTTGTTACTTATCAGGCCTCAAACCACAGACTTCTACTTAACAGAAGTCTCCCTGGCCTTACATCCTGCAAGTTGCCATGTTTTGTAATTTTTTTTTGTTTTGAGATGGAGTCTTGTTCTGTCACCCAGGCTGGATTGCAGTGGCACACAATTTCAGCTCACTGCAACCATGCCTTCCAGGTTCAAGCGATTTTACTGCCTCGGCCTCCTGAGTAACTGATATTACATGTGCTCACCACCACACCCAGCTAATTTTTATATTTTTACTGGAGATGGTTTTCACCATGTTGGCAAGGCTGGTCTCAAACTCCCGATCTCAGATTATCCACCCAACTTGGCTTTCCAAAGTGCTGAGATTATAGGTGTGAGCCACCGTGCCTAGCCATAAATTTTTTTCTTTTTCTTTCCCTGCCTCCTTTCACAAACATTTGATAAAGGTTTACCACATACCAGCAATTCTACAGAAATAAGATGAATGAGGCCAGGAGCAGTAGTTCACACCTGTAATCCCAGCACTTTGGGAGGCCAAGTCGGGTGGATCACGAGGTCAGGATATCGAGACCATCCTGGCTAACATGGTGAAACCCTGTCTCTACTAAAAATGCAAACAAATTAGCCAAGCCTAGTGGCACGCAGCTGTAGTCCCAGCTACTCAGGTGGCTGAGACAGGAGAATCGCTTAAACCTGGGAGGCAGAGGTTGCAGTGAGCCGAGATTGCACCACTGCACTCCAGTCTGGGTGACAGAGCAAGACTCCCTCTCAAAAAAAAAAAAAAAAAAGATGAATGAACATCCTGCCTTTGTTTATCATATTGTCTAATAGGAGAGAAGTTATTTAGGAAAGGAATTCAATTAAAACTATTTTTTCAACTTTATTTATTTTAAAAATTAACATAAGTTTGTAGATATTATTGCAAACATGATGTTTTCAAGTATATATACATTGTGGAATGGTTAAATCAACTGAGTAACAAATCATGACCTCACATAGTCATCATTTCTGTACAGAGAACACTTATCCACTCTCTTAGCATTTGCCAAGAATATGATATATTGTTATTAACTATAGGCACCCTGCTGTAAAATAGATCTCTGGAACTTATTCCTCCTATGTAATTGTAAATATATATTATTTGACCAACATCTCTCCAACCCACTTCCCCGTAACTACCACAGCCACTGGTAGGTACCATTTTACCCTCTGCTATGAAATCAACTTTTTTAGAACCTAGAGGGCATCGTGTTAAGTGAAATAAGCCAAGAACAAAATGACAAATTCCACATGATACCACTTGTATGTGGAACCTAAAACAGTCAATTTAAATTACAGAATTAAAATAAATAACAGCACAAGTCACCTTAGGAGTTCAAAAGGAACAAGCAACTCCCCAATAATGAAAATAATTATGCAATAATTTTATTATCTAATGATGTAAATGCTAATTTATATTATTAATACAAACCTTATTTGTAACTAGGCAAAACAATTCTAAGAGATCTTTATATGAGTTCATCTTACAGATAAGCAAGTGGAGAGAGAGGCTTAGTACTTTGACAACATCACATAGTTGATAGGTTATGGAGATTTTAGCATTAGGCTCAACTGAGGAGTTGGTCTGCCTCTTGAACAGTGTTTAACTCTGCATCTCATGGTGATAGGAAGTAGTTGCTTGAGGAAAAAGAGAACACGCAAAAGCTGAACAATTTGGAATATGATCATATAAAAGGTGAATTAAGGAGGCATGAAATTCATGAGTGAAGGAATGAGGTGGAAATAGAGTCACAGCAGGTATCAAGGAAGGACCTGAAGTAAGAGAATGAGAGTTTTCAGGTAACACTAAGGAGGCCAATGTGGCTGAAATAGAGACGGTGAAGGGAAGAGTAAAAAGAGATAAGGTCAAAAAGGGTGTGTTGACCAAATTTTGGGAGGAATTTGTAAACCTTTATGACACTTTGAGCTTTCCTTTGTAATGAGGGATGATATCTAAAATTTTCATTAGAAATCTGACAAGATATGGCTGTAGGAAGGCAAGGGCAGAAGCAGAAAGATGGTTAGAAGACTATTAGGTAACTCAGACAAGATGAGATGGTAGGTGTGATCAGGAGACAAGAGGTGCAGGCAGGTCAGATTCTGGATATATTTTGAAAATAGAGTTGAGAGAATTTGCTAGTAGTTTGGATGTAGGTTGTAGAAGACTGTGATATGTCAGTGGGAACTCCAGAGTTTGGTCTGAATGTCGATATGGATGGTGTCTTCTTAACTGAGACAGGAAGACATCTGGAAGAAGTGTTTTGATATAACTTCAAATTTGGAAATAGAATTCTAGTGCCAGTGTGGGAGATGCCTTGGAAGGAATCATAAATCAAAGCAGGGAGATCAGTTTGGAGTCTCAGTCATCGATGAAGAGTGTTGATGAAGATTCTACCAGTGACCATGGCAGTGGAGAATGGAGAAAGGGACTTGATTGGAGACGGTGCTGGGGTGGTATTGGGAATGGATTGGATATAGTAGAAGCGGGAGGGTCTAAAACAGGAAATTACATTGTTTTATGACTAGCTAGTAAGACACTTCTCAGACTTGGCTCTGGGTGGCCTGTATCTTTACAATCGGTCCAATACCAAGAATGTAACATCTTTCCTATTTCAAAATGCTTATATTCACCCTTCTTCATATCTTTTCTTTGGGATGAGCTTCAGAATGGGGAAGTCTTTCCAGCTCCCCTCATTTCTCTGTGGTCTTGAAAAATGAATAAACTCAGTTTTCAAGTTTAAGGTGATCAATATTTTTAGTTTCTATTGAAAATTCCATATTATCATGCCTGAGCATTTGTAGTACCCTCTTAACAAAACTAACCTGGTTTTCTTGTCTTCAATCCTAAGTCCCCAGTATCCTGTGTATCATTAGCACGCTCCTCCTTTACAAATACTTTTCCATTGTTATTTGCTAACTCAGCAAACTTGAATAGCTCTAAGTTCTCCCAGAGATGACACACACGTTAACTTCTACTGAAGATTTTATATTTGTGCCAGAGACTAACTCCTAACTTTATTATGTAGTGTTCTCTAAAAACGTTGCCTACTTTACTGGAGACCCACTGACTCTCTGACACACTGCCTGATAAAACCTCTCTGCCCACTTTCCCTACCTGCTCTGAAACTCAATTTCCAGATTAATCTTTCTAAAAATCAACCCCAATAAAGCCATTTCCTTCTTCTGAAACACATTTTTACACTCTGTTACCTAGCGATATAATTACAAACTCCATCCCACTGACTCAGTAGTTCTGACTCATTTTGCTCATTCCACACAGGTCACAGAACAGTACACTCCCATCAGAAATGTTTCACATCGACTACAGTGATCTTTGGGGAATTTAGCAGGTATTCTCAGGGCCACATAAAAGGGTCTCCATGTAGAATAATTATAACACCTATGAAGCCATCACCTCTGTAGTCCCTACTGTGTGCCAAGTCATTTTTGAGCATTTAAAAGGTATGAACTCATTGAATCCACCTAACAATCCTATGAAATAGGAATTATTATAGTTTTGTTTTATAGATGAAGAAACTAAGGCACAGTGATGGTAAGCAGTGTGACCCAAGGTCACATGACTAATAAATGGTAGAGCTGGAATTTAATCTCAGATGGTCTGGCCCTGAAGTTAGTGTTCTCAATTGCTCTGGCAAGCCGCCTCCCTCCTTAAATTCCTGCCACCCACCACCTGCCACCTCTTTCCCCAGCATTGACGGCTGAGAACTACCAAGCTTAATCAGTTTTAAACAAGTTTCACATAAGATCTCAATTTATTTGGAAGGTGGCCTGGGTCAACCAAGCCACCAATGACTGTTCCGTCTTTTACCTGACTCCTTGATTACCTTTCTCAGATACCACTCATAATTTACTTACCATAAACTGTCTTCATTCTCCTCAACAACAAATCTCCAACTAGATTTTTAAAATGTTCGAAACCAAATCATAATCAGCACTCCAAACTGCTCTTTTGATTTCCCAACTTCGTCAATGGTTAATCTAACTTCAAAGTGACTCCTGTAACCTCTCTGTCCCTTACCCGGTCCATCTCCACATGCAATCTGCTTCTAAGTTTTGTTTTTTCATACATTACTAATGTCATTATTGGTCTTCTTTATTTTTTCTATTTATAGTGTGGAGATGCCTCATGCACTAACTGTCCCAGAGTAAGGAAGCGATGAATTGAGGGTTGATGGTTGCTTGAGATTCTCACTGTCCTTTCCCCAGCTATCATATAAGTCTTTATCTGGTCTTCCAAATTCAATATAACTAAACTTGAATGTTTCACCCCATGTATCCATCCTAAATTCCACTGCCAATTTAGTTAATCTAAGGAAGAACCCATCTCCTCCTCCCGACCATCACCTTCCTCTCCACATCATTGTCTGCTGAAATGAGGATACATCCCCCAGTTGGTATGAAAAAGTCTGAAACTCAATTTCCAGATTAATCTTCCTAAAAATCAACTCCAATGAAACCATGTCCTTGCTCTGAAACACACTGTTACACTCTATTGGCTGGTGATATAATTACAAACTCCTCCCTTGGCAAGTCCATCTCACTGACTCAGTAGTTCTGACTCATTTTGCTCATTCCACACAGTTCACAGAACAATAAACTGCTGTCAGTAATGTCTCAGCACACCATTGATTTACCCTTCCCACCCCTTCTCCTCTTCTTCCACTGCATATGTTGTACCCTCTTAGGAAACCAGACTGCAACTACTTGCGTAAAAACTTCAGTGTGTTCCTACCTTTATGCCTGGTTTTTGCTGTTTATGTCATTGGAAGTGCTGTTCCACCCCTGCCTGTCTGCCTTTTTATGTTGACACATTCACATGATCTTTTTGTTCTTATTCCAAGTGCTTTCTTGCTTTTTTGACTCTCAATAATTTTTTTTTTGAATTTACTTTATTCATCCTTCTGTTTGGCTATTCCCCTCATCTTCTTACTCAATTTGAAAATTCCTGAAGACAGGAAATTGGCCTTATCTAACTCAGTAGCCCTTGCAACATATAGTGGATATTAAATAACAATATGTTGGATTGAGATAACTGCTAACCCTCAGATGACTATATAGAGAAAATATAGATCATTGTTAAAACATAATCTAATGCATCATTTTGCAAATGACATTAAGTCAGAGGCTAGGATGACATAGGAAAAAGCTTTCTAAATTCCAGACCACAGGAAGGATGTGTTGAGATTAAGTAGCTCCCAGAAGCATCTTTAGAAATCCTAAAATCTTGGCTAAATATTTACCTATGTTTTCTACATATTTACTTGAACAATTTGTCTCATTGATTAGCACTAACACCGAACACTGACTCATTTTGAAGCTCTGTTTCCTTTCCTGTAAAACCAAGTAACAATATCTATTTTACAAGGGGGTTATGAGGAATAAAGGAAATATAGTTCAAGTAAGGTAATATTTTCTGCTTAAAAAGCAACTATTGCATACAGTAGGTACTAAAAATGTGTTAGTTTCTTCCCCCTGTCGTGGGTGCACATGGCCCACTTAACTGAAGGGGTCTGGGATCCATAATTAATCCTTGGCACCAGAGCTGAGACCCCATAGTGTGGCCTTTGGAGCCGTTTACTCAGGGGACAGCCACACACAAACCATTAGCCTTCAGAGGATAAGGAGGTGCTGAGCAGTAACTCTCACACTTTTGCAAAAAGAAAAAAAATTTTATTCGAAGGATACAGCTATTTGATGCCCTCCAATTCTGTCAAAGGTAATTTGAAGGACTAAAATGAAATTTAGAAGGAATGACATTCTGACTGTGCATTTCACTGGTTTTTCTACAAACCACCTAAAATCATCTCCCTGACTTTTGCCCAGCCCACTCAACTTCCATGACTCTAGGACAAAACCGTGCCTAGGGACTGAGCAGAACTGAGACTATAGGTTCTGCCCAGTCCCTGCAGGAGCAGGCGAGGTCTGGAGCAAACACCTCTGCCATTTTTCATCTACATACTCTTCGAGGCATTTTTTTTTTTTTTTTTTGTCTTAGAAGTGGAAAATAATGCGAGATTCAAAAACAGGAATTGGCGAAGATGTAACAGTAGAAACACTACTAAACGGTTTTCAGGAGGCATTGTATATAGATTCAAATTTTCTAGAATGCAATTTTTTCCTCCTCATTTCTTATTACTTTCTTGTTTTTGTGTCTCCTCTATCTCTTTGTTTTCTCTTTGTTCTGTAGCCTTCTCTGAACAGTGTTTCTGTCATCAAGGCTTTGAAATACATATTGTTAAACATTCTTAACTTGATGTAATTAAACAAAGGAAGGAAGTCAGTCTAAATCAATGGCAAACTGGAGAAATAAGCAATTTTTAAGGAAATGAAAGATTATTACTCTTAAGGACATACTGAAACTATTGAAAGCAGTTACATGCTACATCACTTAGGAAGTGGATGGCTGTCTTAACTCCTACATAAGCACATTTTATAAATTTATTATTTGAAATAATTTGTTGTGCTACAGACCTTTACTCTTTAAATAGGCTGGTATTTATTTTTTTATAAATCGCTTAGCAAACTTTTTTTTTATTTGATCATTGAGGATGTTGAGATATAAATGCAAATCTTCTTTGCTTAAAACTTGGTGCTAGTAAGGTCAAGACCACACACTAAATCTCTGTATCTGCCAGTTCTCTGTCTATTGCACAACCACAATTGTATGAACAAGAAATTCAGATCATAAGCAGCAGTTAGGGAGACGCGGATGTGGATGAATCCGTCCAATATGCCGCTTCATGTTGGAAAATGGCTTTATTTTCATCTGATAGGCACCTGTGGTTAGTAGCTTCATATTTCTTTGTGAGAATCAGTTATCTTAGAATTTTAAAGGTAATTTTCATACCGTCATTGTTGCTTTAATAATTTATTTTGTTTACTAGTTCAACTCTACTGTGTGGTAATGTTACTTAAAGCTAGACGAGAATTTTCTGCTTTCATTGACATTTCTTGCGTGGATATTTATATTCTACTCATTAAGGCTAATAATACTATGTGAGCTCATAGAATTGCATTGGAATTTTCAGAAGGAAAAATAATGATCCATTTCATGAGATGAGTGATTTTTACAAACTGTTCTTTCCAACTCACAGTGGTTTTTCCTGTGATTAAAACGTATTTCTCAACTAAATTAAAATGCAAATATAGACAGTCTATATTTATAGACAGTTTATGATTATAATAGAATTATTTAAAGAAGGTTTTATATCAACCTGCTATTAAGATTTTATGCATAAACTGTGGGTTTTATTGTTGGGCCAGTTCTTCCATGTTCCATTTCAAGATTACTAGAAGTGCTATGAAAACTTAATTATACTGTTCAGGTTTTATCAGTTTTTACCCACTCTACTCAGGGAAATTAAGTAGGCTGCTTTCCTACGTAATTTATAAGTTATGCCGGTGATATAAACTACTAAAACCTCAGAATAACCTGTCACTGAATTATGAACAATTTACCATGTTTTAAAGAAATGTTTTTATTATACAGATATGGAGTGACTCTTAAATTTACAAGTGCTATATTTACAGTTTCTTATAAAATTAAAGATCTAGAAGCTTACTTCAAGAAGCCATTATTCCAACTTTTTAATTTATATTAAAAATATAAAATATTTATATTAGAAATGGCATATAATGCTATGAATTTAATTATGATCCTTTTAGGGTTTTTTTTTTCTTTCTGTTGTCCTATAACTTGTCAAATATTTGGATTAAAATAAACTGTAAATAATATTTTCTAACTTGATACTTTTTGTTGTTGTTTTTAGTGATCTCAGTGAAAATCAAATTCAGGCAATCCCAAGGAAGGCTTTCCGTGGGGCAGTTGACATTAAAAATTTGTAAGTATATATTTTTAAATTTATAGTGTTTTATCATCTATTTTCAAAGTCAATTTTATATTAAATAAGGTGTCAGAAAGAAATGGTGAAAGCCCTGTGTATATTTATGTTTGCGTAGGAGACCTGGTAACAGTAAGTTGTAAATTGTTTTCACAAGCTGTTTGAGATACTCATTTAGAAGATGCCTGGAAACAAGTCATCATTAAATTTATTATTTAATCCTTGTGATTAATCTTTTGAAACCTAAGAAGTGATGTGATTAACAGATATTTGTGATTTTTTTTCCTAATTTTTCTGTCAGCTTACTTCAGTAACTACATTTTTAGTTGCTGTTGGTGTTTATTAGAAATGCAGAATATGGTCTATTATTTTCTGGAAAGAGTAGATAGTATTTTCTTCTTGGAGACACCTGTAGCCTAAAGCTACAGGCTTTTCCAGAGTTTAATGATCACCATTTTCATTAAATGACAAAAGCATGAGAATGACAAAATTATGTCTTTGCCTTTGTGTGAATGTTTTTCTTATGTTTTCCCTCATATCCTCATGAAAGAATATACTTATAGCCTCCTTTAAAAAAAGAAAAGTGCATTTCTGTATTTTCCTTTGATAAACCTTCAGTCTGGTGTTTCAATTATAGGCATTTTTTAAAGTGCCTATATTTCTAAAGGTACATATCAGATTTAAGATCTCAGTGACAATCATAATATCGATATATATCTCACTAAATTTTAAAATACGATATTAGCTTCTAAAAATGATGGGTTTTTATAGACTGTAAATGGTAGGGCATAAATGTTTTTCTTAGCTTTTACGTTAGTTTGGAATGTAGGGGAGAAAAGCCCCTGCATGCTGAGATTAACCATCAGGAATTTAATATTTCTTAGCTAGTAATAAACAGGTCAGGCACTTTTTCAAGAATTAACTTATATTCAAAATTCTCCATGGTTGGATCCAATGCTATTTTTTTTCAGTAGCAAAAGTAAGACAGATGTTTTCCCTTGTCAAAGAAGACAACTGTTTATAAAGCCACAGATTTTGGCCTCTATGTCTTCTCCTTAATGTAAATGATTTTTTTAAAAAATTTGTACTTTCCTAATGTACAGGAAAAGACTCAGAGCTACAATCTTCTAAGGTATAAATGTATAAAGCCATTAAAACCATGGCTTTAGGTTTTTTTGGGTGCTTAATTTAATAGGATTTTATTTGCTTTCTTTTTATCTTTACCAGTTAGGGCTTCCTGAAGTCTTCAGGTAGACTCATTGATACAGGGTGTTTAAATCTACCTGGCCAGAACAGCGTTAAGAATCCCTATGTAGCACTTACTGAAGTTGCCATCACTTAGCTGTAAAAGTACAGCAATAGCTACAGTTGACCATCCCTTAGTAATGCTATTTGCAGTCTTACAATAGTATTACCTCTAATTCCTTAAAACAGGTGGCTTTTAATCTTCTTAGTAAAGATATTCAGGGAATCCAAGTCAACAAGTGGCCCTTCTCCCACATTTAAGGATATGTGTGGGAGCAGGGACCAGGCATGATGAGATTCTTCTTTATAGATTTTGTATTTATCCTTACAACATGTGATTTTAAAAGTTTAATTAGAGATAAAAGAGGCTAGTTAATGTCCTATCTAATGGAATGTTGATTTAGCAAAGTTTTCAAATCTTTCTTCCTGCGAGGCATAATTTTTCCTCAAATTTTAAATATTTTTATTATCATTTATGCAGTTAGATGAGTTTAAGACTGGAATCTCAGAATATTTTGTTATATTTTGGACTTGTAGATATGAGCAAATTTAGTCTGCTTCATTAAGTTTTTACTTTTTTTTTCTTTTTTTTGTGACAGACTCACTTTGTCACCCAGGCTGGAATGCAGTGGCACAATCTTGGCTCACTGCAACCTCTGCCTCCCGGGTTCAAGCAATTCTCCTGCCTCAGCCTCCCAAGGAGCTCGTATTATAGGTGCCCTTCACCATGCTCAGCTAATTTTTTTCTTCCTTTTTTTTAGACGGTCTTGCTCTGTTACCCAGGCTGGAGTGCAGTGGCACAATCTAGATTTCGGCTCACTGCAACCTCTGTCTCTTGGGTTCAAGTGATTTTCCTGCCTCTGCCTCCTGAATAGCTGGGATTACAGGTGCCCACCACCCCACCCAGCTAAATTTTGTATTTTGATAGAGACGAGGTTTCACTATGTTGTCTAGGCTGGTCTTGAACTCCTGACCTCAGGTGACCCACCTGCCTCGACCTCCCAAAAGTGCTGGGGTTGCAGGCTTGAGCCATTGCACCTGGCCAGTTTTTAGTTTTACAAAATAAACAATAGTTGGGTTTTGTATGGCTATTAGGGAAAGAAGATGTATGAAAGACCTTTTAAAACAGTAAAAGGCTATGAAAATACAGCGTTTCATTTGCAAGTATTTGACTAATCAACTGCTAAAAGTGAACCCTGAAAAATGCATTGTAAGGAGACATGAAAGTAGAACATGAAGTGATTAGCAATATTGACTAGATATGACTATTCTATTATGGATCACTTTGACATGAAGTTACAAAATAGAAAAAGAAAATATACTAGAAAGTACTAAATGAATATACACAAGACCTTGATTTGTGAACAAGACATTAAAGGTTGTAGGTGCTGAGAAAAGAGAAATAAAAGTATCGCTTGAAGTTATCAGGGAATGGTTAGATAAGAAGACTAAAACCATAGTGCAAGCGGTGTGTGTGTGTGTAATGTAAGGGATGGAATGTGCACACCCTCCGATTGATTTTGTTTTGTGTTGTGTTGTTTTTTTGAAACAGTTTTGCTCTGTCACCCAGGCTGGAGTGCAGTGGAACAATCTCGGCTCACTGCAACCTCTGCCTCCCAGGTTCAAGCAATTCTCCCACCTTGGCCTCCTAAGTAGCTGGGATTACAGGTGCCCGCCACCACACCCGGCTAATTTTTGTGTTTTTAGTAGAGATGGGGTTTCACCAAGTTGCACAGGCTGGTGTTGAACTCCTAACCTCAAATTATCAACTTGTGTTGACCTTCCAAAGTGCTGGGATTATAGCAGTGAGCCACCGCGCCCAGCTGCCCCTGTTTTTTAAAGGCAAAGTGGTGTGTATCCTGAATAGCCGCAGTGGTAGGAATTATAGGGATCTGAATGTAGGAGGAGCTTAGTATTGCAGCATCTATGTTATTTCACCTTTGGAGGCTTATATTCCTACAGAAGAAAAGGGGCTTCAGAAACTTTGTGGGTACTGAATGATGGTGATCAAAAGAGCAACTTATTCCCTTCCATGTAAAGTGAAAGACAGTGAGAGAAATATTAAAATATCACAATGAATGTATAGGCTTATTGTATGAATTAGGATGACAGCTGCAATATTATGAAACTTTTATAGGAAAAGGCATTTTCTAGAATTAAAAAATAGTTCAAACTACATTGTTCAAAAAAAAAGTTCCAATATTATGGGGCTTTGTATGAAGTTTAGTTTTATCGTTAAAACTTACTAAGGCTATCTGGTAAAATATATTAAAACTGAGGGTACATTTTCATTGATATTATTATGAAACTGGTGACCATAAGTCACTGTCATGACTTAATACATTTCCATTAATATTAGCATTATTAATATTATTAGTATTTGATGTAAGAAGAAGATACCCATTTCCATTTATCACGCCAGTATGTACATTTGAAAGTTGAAATTCGGTGTAAGAAGAAGGTACTTCATCCCATTTATCACACCAGTATGTACATTTACAAGTTGAAAAACCCTGCATGATGCCATCGTGGCTACTGTTCAGAGTTAAAAGAAGCTGCGTAGGAGTATGTACCTTAGCTGTATCGAGGTCATGCTTTGTATGTCACTATGTAAAAGCCCAGTCTGATGCACTGTAACAGGTTTAGGGGATTTACCACATTAAGCCTTAGAGCAAATTCCAGTGTTCACAAGATTTTCACTAAAAGTATTTGCTTTAATCTTGTGGATTGGCTAAATATGCTCAAGGCAGTATCCTAGTGATATGAAATTGATGCTGTGGAAATTTTGCAAATTAGCAGATCTCATTCCCCTTCCTCCAGGCAAGTCACACTAGAACTATTCTAAACAGATGGACATTTATCTTGCTCTTAAACATCTCCAGTGAGGACTTCCTGTAACTTTTTTGCTTCTCTCTATTCATTTCTTAACTGAATTAAAATTTTGTACAATTTATTTTGCTACCTTATTTTTCCCAGTCACAATTTAAACTACTTTTTCCCTTGACATTTTAGACAGTGAGATGTGCTATGAGAATAATAAAATCATATGAAAATATCAACTAAATTATAATGTTTATTATAGTCACTGGTGTCACATTTCCATAGGATTTACATTTGTGTTTTTAAACTCCCAAACCAAATATGAACTAAAGTATCGATAGCATATCGTTATCAACTGATGCTTTAACAAAATATAACCAATATTTATGAAAATTTTCTTTAGAAACTTGTATATATATTGAAAAGCTTTAACACTGGTACAATAAAGCCTCTCCTGCCTTCTAAACAAATCTTGAACAGGGTCATGTTACATTGTGCCACTGATTTGTTTTCAAGTATCTGTTAGGCATTTCCATTTAATTGATAACTTAGAAAAATATTAAATTAAATCTCACTTTACTGCCAAGCATTGTGAACTTATTCTTGAAGTACGTATAGTACTTAGTAAGTACCAGAATATTTCAAAAGTCTTTGTTTTTAAGATAAAACATTCTTAGTTATAGTTATGCTGGGATTAAAGAAAAAAATTACAAATATATAAACTTTAAAATTACATAGATCACTAGTTTTTAGTTGTATCACAAAAACAAAATCTAACTTATGTCACCATTAGTTTCTTTAGTGAATTAAATATGATTACTCAAATTAATTAAATTCAAAAAGGAATTATTTTAAATGTACTCTGTGAAATAAACCACACCTATTTTCCTTCTTTAATTTTGCAATACGCCCACAAAGTGCATTCTCTATTCCAATCAAAATTTACTATTATTTATAAATAAATATATCTCTTTCCAATTTGCTTGCATCATCTCAATTCCATTAATCATATATTCATCTTATAATCTTTTTCCAGGAACAAAATGCTTTTTGGTAAACAATATGTTGGGGAAAGTTTTATGTTGTTTTTTTTTTTGTACATGCATTACTTTTTAGACAAGGTTTTAAGTCACAAGATGATTCATCATGGTTCTCTTTAGGTAAGTCAAGATATCGTTTGGAAAATAAATATATATATTCCTATGACATTTTAGGAAAGAAGTCACTCAATTTTGAATACATTATTTATTAGCATAAAAAGATTTGGCAAACAGAATAGAGAAAGTTAATCTATGTGTTGTTACAGAGACATTTACATTAGTTAGAAATTTTGTTTTTCTGCTGGAACTCTGTCATTTTCAAGTTTTGTATTGATGGATCCATTATAACCCATAGAAGGAAAACTCACAGTTCCATCCCAGATACACAGAGATGCTTACATATTTCATCATATTTTTACATTTCTCTCATTTTAAATATATCTTTTCTAGTTTTCACTGTCATCTACATAACTCCTAATGATAAGAGAGCAAGGGTTGCTTACTTGATATAGAATCAATATGTAACAAACAGAGAAAAGAGTGGAAAATGCAAAACCTCATTTAGGTTTGTCATATAAGTTAAGTCATGATTGCAAAATGTCTTCTTTAATCTGCTAGTTTTGTTGTTGTTGTTGTTGCTTAGTTCATTGGATTTTATTTAAAATCCATTGGTATCAGATTGAAACTGTAGATGTCCGTGCCCCCAGCTTCTTCCTAAAATATTTTCAGTAAACCTGAAGCTGAAGATACTGTAAAGGATAGATTGGTTTCTCTTTCATAGAGCTTGCTATCCCTACTCAATTAAATTCCACAGGTCTTCAGTGTGGTATAGAACCTTCGGAACAAACCTCTATAGGGAGGACTTTTTACTTAGCTAGTAAATAAAGATAAGGTATTTTATTGCCATTCTGAAATGTGCCTTTCTGAAATGAAACTTACCTTCGTTTACTATCTATCTAAATAAAAAACGGTTGTCTCAGGTACTCATATATATAAACAATTAGTAACTCAGCAGATGTCCCAATCAGTACTATGGGAACTGTCCATGGTCCTGTGTTTTGCCTGGTTGCACTCCCTCTTGAAAGTACAATGAATTGTGATAATCCCCAACAACTATGATAAAGTTTGCTACCAATAACCTCTCCATTTTTGCATTTTGCTTTGTCTTCAGAGTGTTTTCAGCAGTTTTTCTTCAATAATGCATTTTATCATGTAAAAATGTAATCTAACTATTTCTTCATAAATGCTTTCTAGAATAAAACAAAACACAAACACAAAACAGTCTGATTCAGTAACTGGGAATCCAATTCACATACTTAAACAAAATTTGAATTTGCATAAGTGTGCCATGGCTGCTATATCGTCTTATGAGACAGAATGGACCTTTGATTTTTTGCATTTTTTACACTGAACAGCACACTTTGTGACCTCTGAACTCTTATAATAGCCTGCTGATTGAATTTTGACCTCTAGTTTGTAATCTCATTAGATAATTTCAACAAAGTTGACAGATTTTTTTTCATAAAGCATTATTTATTATTCCATTACTACTTGGTTTGAAAGTATTCAGTTTATTTAAAAAGTTGTTTTAAAGTATGGAAAAGCCCTGGGAATAGAGCAGAACATGGCCAATAATTTAGTATCTATAGTATCCTAGATACAGGGACTCTAGAACTAGGCCTAATGTTGCTTAGTTCTACAGTTATCTATAGGAATTATGGACTCTTTCCTGAAAGAGCAGAGATGATTATTAATTGCTGTAACATCCAGTCTTTTTAGGCATTCTGACTAGTCCTAACATTCTGACATTGACCCAGGCTCCTAGCCCCTTCTTCCCTTCAATCTGTACACAGGCTGTTTGCTCAAGCCAGAATGGTCTCTCTATTGCATATATTCACTGTGAACATTGTAGTGCCTCTGCTCACAACTATTCGTTGGTAGACCCATTTCCTCCATAGGAAATACTCACTTTATTTTCTCTCTAATTAGATTCTATCCATTTTTTAAGGATCTGAGGTTTTTTTCTCCTTTCTTTCATGATTATATCAGCTTAGAGTAATCTCTGCCTTTTCTGACATTCTATAGTACTTTTTATCTACTGGTCTCTTCTATAGTTATCACTGATTTAGCTGAAACCCCCATTTGGAGAACAAAAAGCTCCTGAATCTGTTTCATGGGCCACCATGTATTGAGTGGTAGTTACGGCAATACATACATCTACATTCCAATGAAAACTTCACAGACTATTTGCTACCTACCATATATAAATTACTGAACTTCTGTGAGTCTCATTTTCTCATCTTTAAAATCTGGATGATGCTAATTTCTCTTTCCCAAGTTATCATGAGGAATAATGAGATGAGGCATCTACAGACCTCGCCATATGCTATGAATTCATTAAACGTTAGCAATTATTATTATCATTTTCAGTTTCTACCACTTTTGATTAGTTTACTTACAATTAACAAGACTTATTGTCAATTTAGTTATCCTTCCCTCAATTTATGTTAAAACAGGTTTCTTCCACATCTCTACTACTGCTATCTTTTGCTTCTTCCTTCCAAATTGACAAACTTATACAACTTTATACCATAGGCAATTCCTATGAAAACTGAGATTCTTCATTCCTATGAGAAAAACAAATTGTTACCTGAAAGATTGTAAAAGGATTAAATTCTCACATAATGTAAATTACTTTGGGTCCTCAGAATGGTCCTTACCTTAATTGTTTTCTTTGCCAGTTTTCAGGTTAATACTGATGTGCTTTTATGCAGAGGTAAAGAATATAGTTGCTGAAACTTAGGTTGAGGATGTTCATTTATATGGATCAGTTTTTATAATTCTGATACTCTATGTTATAATTTATATTTGTGACTACTCTTTAAAAGCCATGATTGGCATAAATATTGGTATATACAGACATTTGTATTGACTTGAAGTTTATACACATATAGGAAGAAGTAGAAGAGAACATGCTCATATATTTACAGCTTTTTATTATTTTTCTCCCATGTGATTTATATATTTTATTAGGTTGCTTTACAATAGCCAAAAATTGTTATTCCTTCATTAATTTTAGTCATTTTGATGTGTTTTAAGTCAACTAAATTTTTGGAGTTTTCTATCTTACAATAATAATATGAACACGAGGTAAACTATTTCTAGCACCTTGAATGAAACAAAACAATACAAAATTGGAGCCCAGTTATAATAATTTTGTTGAGACATTGACAGATCCTGATTGGCTTAGAAATTATTAAAGATTGTCGTGTTCTGTATTGTTAGAGTTAAGTTCATTTTATGTGTCTTCTAATTCTTACCAAAAAAACCTATTAGTAATGCGAACTTACAAGTTGGATGCTGCAGTAAAATGTGAATTTTCTGAGTAGGAACACACTAATAGAAATTATTGCAGTTTTATATGTAATATTAATCTAAGTATTGTATATGTAATTCAAACACAGTATGATATCCATATTTTAAAAGAATAAAACAGGAAATCCCTTAAGAAAACCTAAATGATGGAATAACATCTCTATATTTCAGGATGCCAAGTAGGCAAATGTTTAACTTTTTTGTCATTTAGTACACCTATGTTTAAAACCTATATTTAGCAACATTGTATTGCTAAATCTGAAACTATGATAAATTAGTTTTAGTGTTAAAGAAAATCTGATGAGTTTCAGAACTTTTTGTGTGTGAATCATAGAGTGGTGTATCTGAATATGTGGATTCCCAAGTAGCTGGGATTGCAGACATGCACCACCATGCCCAGCTAATTTTTTGTATTTTTAGTAGAGACAGGTTTTCATCATGTTGGCCAGGCTAGTCTCAAACTCCTGACCTCAGGTGATCCACCTGCCTTGGCCTCCCAAAGCGTTGGAATTACAGGCGTGAGCCACCACGCCTGGCCGAGATCATGAATACTATTCTTTTTAACCCCATTATTTCCATGAGATTAAAGCAGTTCTTCAAAACGCAAATTTACTCATTTGGACAGCAAAGGATCACATAGAGAGGCAATTTGGAATTTAAATAGAAAGCAAAGAGAAGATTGGAGTCAGGAAATAAGGGTGAAGAAGACACAAAAGTATGTGCTAAGTTAGGCCAGCCAAAGGTCTTAAATAAACCACTTATGACACTTCTGCCTTTAACATCCAAATCTCTTTAATGATCAACAAATTTACACTATATCTTAGTGAATAGTTGGAGCATAATTTTTTTTTGGAGAAGTGAAAAAGTCTCCTCTTACTATTTTCTTAGTTCAGAATAATTTCATGGCACAATTGGAAATTACATCTAAAGCAGGGCAGCCTGTCACTAAATGTATGGCAGAGAACAGATCCTTTCCTGTTTACAGAAGTCAGAAGTACCCAGGGTTTGAAAGGTAGTGGAGAAGGGAGTGAGCAGGATGAAAGAAAAAGAGTGCAGCTAAATAGTCCAGAAACCTTGAAATAAATTACATTGTTGCATAGTTTTGACACTGTTTATCTTGAACCATATGCAGACAAATGGATGTCTGTTGGGAGAGATTTTCTCGTGTGCAGTCATAGAAGCACAACACTTTGTGTAAACCTTCCTTTGAAGATCACAAAAGTGACAAATTAATGGAAGAATTATTCACTTGTTTAACTTGGATTTTCCTTTCCTATGAGTAACTTCATGAGATACCTTCATGTTCAGGAAATACGTGGACTCAAAACAGTATTGAGAAAACTTTCAAGGACAACTTTAATCCTATGGAAACCAAATATTCTTAATGTTTTAGCATGACTAGGGGCTTAGATTTCTGTTAAGAATATGAAGAAGCATGTAACCATGAGCAGTATTAGAGAACAATGAAATTGCCAAAGTTTCCAGCGGCGTCTCAACTTCTGCTCCTGTAAGGGAAGTAGTCTGCTTTCCATTTCTTGTGGGACAAGATTTGCTTGAGTGCTTTCTGGCATGCTGGAGGTTCCCCTTTGTGTACTGTATGCATGATTTAAAAGAAGCTGTGTCAGCATTGATTTATACATTGACAGCTAAGGATAATAAGATATGGGCAAACATACAGCTCACCCTTTTACATAGTAACCTGGAGACTGCATTAGGCAAATTTGATAGCATTAGAAGATTTTGCCAATTTGTCTGGGAACAATTTCTCTTTTGTAGTGTGTCAAGGGTAACACTTCATGCCATTGTACTAATTTAAATGCCTTTGATAAATTGTTCAAGAGGTTAGAGAATAGTAGTGTAGATATATATATAGCACTTTAAAATAAAAAGGCTATTAACTTAATTGTTAAATGAATTTAATCTGTAAAAATCAAAAGTGCTCAAGAATGTGTAAGTATTTTCTTGGAACTACAGCAGCCATATTACATCATGAGACTTTAAATGTCTTCTTAGAAATATAATTATACTTCTGCATTACCTCTTAATAAGTAGAAATGCTTTAGGCTATTATAGTAGCATGGATGTTAGCTATGATTTGGGGAAAACTTTAGTTTATAAAAGCAGTAAATTTGTATCTTCTTTGGGGTGCACCTTTGTTAATATAGCATGCCCTAAGTTGTACCATTTGCATGACATCAGGATAGCCTCTTGTATGATTGTGCCCCTAGAGACCTTCTTAAAGGTGAGATGTATATTTCATGAGACATTGTCTATATACATAATTTCTAAAGTAAGGAACTTGAAAGTCACTAGATTAAATCTTTGCACCTTTATTCAGTAGTCTTGTGGGAGAAACAGATATTTTATAGAAATGCTCAAACAGTTCCTTAAGAACAGACCTCAAATATAAATTAGCCCTTTCAGTGAATGCTGAACTTGAAACAAGGACAGGATACATTCATATTATGTTCATAATCTTACTCCTGAGTTCATCCACATTCTCTCACCCAGTGCTCACAGAGCTGGAAACTCACCCAACTCTTTCATGAAACATTCTGTTTCTATCTCAAGTGAAACATTAAAATGATTTTTTTCTTTTTTACTGAAATAACATCTCTAAGATTCAAGCTACTATATTTAAACAACAACTGCTTGTTTGGAAAAAAAAGAGTGTAGTACAGATACAATGTAGTACTTCACTGTTAACTTCAACCAAGTAGAAGGCTCAATATGAACAAGGAAATTTTAATTCCAGAACAAGCAGCAGGCAAAGCAGACATAACCAAGTTTTGGAGGATTCTTTGTTTATACTATGAGTTTTAACAAATAAGTGCTTAAGATATTGAAGAAGATGCATTTATTTTAAGTAAGTATTATTTAGAATTAGCTGATACAGCTTTTGGGCTTTTTACCATAGATACATGTAGTGTTTTTATGATGTGCCTGTAGTATATGTTTCTTAATGGTTTTAACCAAAATTAGCATTTTTTAAAAAAGCAAAATTGTTATTACTTTCTTTTTTATACTTAAAACTTATTTTCTGGAGAGCAATATAGTTCTGGAAGTTCTTTAATTCAAAAATATGCTATATTTACAATGCAGAGGATTTATATATAATGATAAAGAATGTGAATTATTAGAATAGTGACACTTAATACAGAACAATTTCTAGCTTTCTAAAGTGTATTTCTGGTTGGGAATAAGAGCAAGCTGTGTGGGATATCAGTTCCCTTTCTCGATTTGGAGTTCTTGAAGGAAAACTGCTTTTAAAAGAAGAAAACCTAAAAGTAGTCTTGCTCTTTCATGCCAAGGATAGTGAAATTAACATGCAGCTGGGCTTCTCTGATAAATGGATTCTGTTAGGTCACTGAGGGGGTGCATGTGACATTAAGTGATTTACAGTCCTTTACCTTAATGAAATTGTTTCAGCAAGATGACGCTGAAAGCTCTTAATGGATAGCTTTTCTTGATGTAATGAAATTGCATTCCTATGGCATTTAATATAAGGTGCAGTTATTATTTACTGGAGCTTTCCGAGGGCTGCTATTTGCACAGACAGTTCAGAACAAAAAGAGATTTCAGTGGCGGCATAGAGGCTAGAATGGCTTATGACATTCGTAAGCAGATGAGTGTGTTTGTGAGAGCACTTCAGTGAGTGTGTCCAGTGTATCATAGACCCTTCAGGAAACTTCCCATCACCTACCCCGACTACTGTCCATCCCTTCTACATATATTCTTCTAATCTTTTTAACAGACAACTGGATTACAACCAGATCAGCTGTATTGAAGATGGGGCGTTCAGGGCTCTCCGGGACCTGGAAGTGCTGTAAGTCCTGCTATTTCTCTTACACTTTTAATAGGGGCTTTGTGTCTGGACAGGACTAATGTGAAAAGCTTATATGCTAGCCTAAAACCTTTTTGTCAGAATAGTTTTTCAATAGGTACCTTAAATAACTGATGGTGAACACAGAGAAGAATGGAAATGCATGTGTGCAAAACCTTGCGTACCATATCTGTATGTTTAGGTAAAATTGTCTAAGGTCACTCAAATAATAAAATATTTTTGTAGGAGTCACAGGATTTGTCATTGCTAAATATTGAGATAAAGTCAACTTTACAGGAAAAACAACATCAAAAAACAAACCTTAGTAGCTGATATCTTGGAGTAATTTGTCGTTGTTAGGCAATGGAAACAGTTTCTCATTAAAAAATAAAATTTTTAACCAGGTGATGTAGCATTATTTTTGTAAGAATACTTTGAAATCTGCTTCCTAAGGTTAATAAGCCACCCATTAGATCCATTTTCAAGTCTTCACTACTGACTTTGTAATGTACAAGGTGCAGACTTGAATTATAATTGGCAACCGCCCTCTTTCTTTGCTGGGTAGACATGACTAACAAATTGTTTAGAGGTAACTAAGTAATCTCTATTGACCATTGACTTAGCAAAGTAATTTTAATGAAATTGAGAATTTTAATGAAAATTATAGTTACTAAAGCATTGTATGCCGCCTATACACTTTTGGAATCTTTTTCAGCCAAAATTCACATTTGTAGCTTTTTAAATACACTTACGATTCCTCCATAAATTTTCATCCTTGACAAAATTTAGTCAGCAATCTAAAATTGAATTAAATGTGAGGGTGTTTTGAATTTTTAGTCAATCTGTTGAAAGTTATCGAGAAATCATAAAATCCTCTTCCTCACACACAAAAAAGTATTCATTACTTTGTAAATCTAGTTTTGGGAATGGAATGTAATTCTGAAAAAAAATTAATTTTTCAGCCAGAATGGCTTATTTTAGAAGCATTTTTATAAGGTTTTGGTTTTATTTGCAAGAAAATTAATAGAATTTCCAGCTATGTAATGTACTGAGTTAATAATTATTTTAAAAAGCATTTATGTGTGAATATATTGAGTGGGATAAAATGTGAACTATAAAAATATAGACTGATCTCTAACTACAGGAGAGGCCACCTTTGTTTCTATTGATAATGGTCTAAATTTCTATGAGAAAAATATTCAAAGTGCTTATCATACACATTTTAGCTTTAAGACCACTATTTAAATTGTATACCAGAACCATTTTTAATATACACAACTCACTGATGGTAACCCAACTGATTCTAGTTATTCTCAGAGTCAGAATAACTAGAATGATTTTATAGTAGTGGCTTCATGGCAAAACCATAGTTAGTATCACTAAAATTCATTAAATGGACTACCACAAGAGTTATTTAATCAAACAGAGTTGATCAAGCCAAAAATGTATTATTAAACCAATGTTCCAAACTAGAAATATGAATGATGCCAACCATTTTATGCAGTTTGCTGACTATCTTGGATGAATTAAATCCCACAAAGTACCTTGTTATTTAGTTTTCAAAAAACTTAAATTCTTTAAAATATGTAGTTATTCAGTGTATTTATTCGATATACATATATATACATATAAATGTATTGAATACCTACTGTGTATATTTTATAGGGTGGAGCAAACACTATGCTAGGCACTGAAACCTTTTACCCACAAATATAGTAACGACATTTGCTTATTTGCTATAAATTAATATTGTTGTCTTTAGAAGCAGTACATTTATGAAGACACAATCATCTCATACATTTTGATTGTCATGATTAACCAAAATATCTAAAAAGTGACTTTAGAATGAGAAATACAACAAAAGATGACATTTTATGGTTCATGGAATTAAAATAGAAATCCAAAATCTTGGAAACTCCTTTAAGGACCCTAATATATACGTCTTAAAGAAGTATATATTGGTCAGAGTTTGGTTGCTGAAGAAATAATTAAAACTAGCATATAATAGAAGACAACGTAAATTTCTTCTAAAAAGATTGAAATATTTTATATTAACATTTTAGAAAGTTGAGCAGACATTATTTTAAATGCTGTTTTTTTCAATCCTCATACTTTAAACAACCTCTAGAAAAATCAGTTGATAAATAACTTAAGGCAAAATTGTACAAGGCAATGAAAAGGTAAGAATTTATTAAGCCCGAATCACTTGTGAAATCCAACAGAAGTTTGCCTATTATAAACATTTGATCAGGAGCTTGCTTAAGAGAATTTGCACTAAAAAGGATTCTAGAAATATGACTATCTGCTTTGCTTATATTCACCATTCATGACTCTTTAGGATGAACTGACTTATGTGGAAATAATGAAGGAACATTAACTTACACATCATCTTAAATCTCAGATTCCCAGTGTTTTAGATTAAAAAAAAATTTAATTCCATAAGACCTTTGTGAATGTTTGATTATCCTGAAGCTAGATGGGAGAAAATGAGGTAATCACCCTGGATCATTGATGAAAGTGTGTTAAACTTGGATATATATAAGCGTACAAAGAGTGACTAGAGTCCAAGAAGTCAAGTGAAAAGCCAAGGTAGATGAAAGCAAGAAAGCAGTTGAACACTTGCATTTTCATGGAGGACCAGTTTATTGTCAGATTCTGATTTGTAGGATATAGAAATAACTGCTTATTGTCTTAATATTTAGATACCATCTCAAAATAACATAAAATAAATCTACATCAATATTTTCCCTTTCTTTGGACACTGGACTCAAAAATGAAATATATCCCTTGAAGTGCGGCTTTTATATGTTTGTTTTTCTTTTTCATAGAATGGGCATAATTTAATTTCATTGAATAACAGTGATTCATATCCACTTAATACCAAACTCTCTGCCAAGCGATATGCATGGTAGCAAGGGAATAAGATGATTAAATAAAGATATAAGTGTGAGAGGTGCTCCATGATTATACAGACTAATATTTATACATCAAGATGTCTTTTGTATTAAAATATTTACTTATTACAAAGAAAATATTGAAGATGAGTGCAGAAATAGACTTAGACATGGGAGAAAATGTTCACAACTAAATAAGTACAATATAGAAGTTTCCATTATTTCAGAATAGATGTTGACCATGACCATAACATATACAAGTAATCATACTTAACACATGTATTTATTATTAATTTTAAATACAGACTGGGTGCGGTACCTCACACCTGTAATCCCAGCACTTTTGGAGGCCAAGGCAGGTGGATCACAAAGTCAAGAGATCGAGACAAGCCTGGCCACCATGGTGAAACCCTGTATCTACTAAAAATACAAAAATAAGCTGGTGGTGGTAACAGGTGACTGTAGTCTCAGCTACTGGGGAGGCTAAGGAAGGAGAATCGCTTGAACCTGGGAGGTAGAGGTTGCAGTGAGCCCAGATGATATTACTGCACTCCAGCCTGGCGACAGAGCGAGACTCTGTATCAAAAAGAAAATAATAATAATAATTTTGTTGGTTCCACATATTTTTCGATCATTGGGTATCAGTATCAATGCTTCTTTCCAGTGTCAGTACTGAATAAAATACTAAGATAATGTATTCCTTCAGTTGCATTATGTGAACCAACAGTTTGAGAAAAGACTTCAAATTGATAACTGAAGTCTTGGGCATTCAATGGAAGTTTTACTTTGCATGGAGATATAAGAAACTATAGTTCGAAATTAATGCATGTTTGCTCTGTGTGAAGTACTTAAAACAATTTATTCCCAAAGTCATATTTCAGAATGCTATATATTATAAAAATTTCAGCCATATTAAGTCAGCACAAATTTTGAAGGTGGGAAAAGGGGTCATTTGAAAGCAAATCCCATTGAGAAGTTTAACCTTTGCATTCAACCATCAGGATATATTTTAATGGCGTTTGAAAAAGAACTCATTTCACCTCTAGGTAGGAAAATGCTAAAAGCTTTTAGATAAACTGAACCAACAAATTCAGTGCTCTGTAGGTCCCCCATCAAGTGATTTGTTTTTTATGACTTAATTCAAATCACTTAGATTAGTTCTTATATAATTCAGTACTTTGCAAAACAAGGTAGTAAAGAGAGTCTCTGCATGATCTCAGTCTCTAGCTGACATGCCCTGTTTTACTAAAAAGTTTTTGTCAATCCTTGAACCTCTGATCCCACTATTGATAACTGCAGCCACCAACTGGCACAAAGTGGCCTCAAAAATGTATTTTGTGTAGCCCAAACATAAGTGGTCAGACTGTTTGAAATATTTTAATTAGTTGCCACCATGTCAACATTAGAAAGATTGATCTAAAACTTTTTATTTCTAGATTCCCTTGGAAAAATCTGATTGTTTAACAGGCCCTCCCTTACAGCAGGTCAGCGGTCCATTGGAGCTAGACATTAGCTGCCACAAGAGAGACTGTGATTGCTAGATTACCATGTTCTTCACTTTCCCCAACTGTCTGCTTTCTTCCATCTCTCTTGCCTATCATTGCATATTTTTGCACGTGGCCTGCTTCTCTCATTTCTGTTCTCTGCCCAGCCTCTGTAGGCAAGTGAACGTGCAACCCCTAATTCAAATGCTTGTCCGGTATCAATTTTATCCACCTGGACCACTGATGCTGTCTTTCTCCTACCTCCTTCAGAGGAATTTGCCTTCTTTAGTCATCACACTTCAGTGTGTACCTTCAGTCTCTCCCAGTGTTAGAATTACTTTCCATGTCCACACTTCGCGTGTACACCCTGGGATAACTTCTACCACTTTCTTATCACAACCAAATTTTTCTGAAGGGTGAAGGAAGCTCACATCTTAGCCTTATTGTTTTTGTAACTTGTCCAATTCATCTCCCCTGGTGGACTGTATGCTGTATTGGGACAGGATTTATGCCTGATTTATTTTTATAATACTCCATGTTACCATAAAATAATTGCAATTCAGGAAATATTTGATGAATGAATGAGTAGTAGTGGTGGTAGTAGTGGTAGAAATGATCAATAATAATAATAATAAAACTAACAATGTTGCATTGGGGAAAAAGTAGGAAAAATTTGGACCAAGCAAGGATGATATTTATTTTCACCATAACTCTCTTCACCACACATATTCCTGGATCTGCTACCTCAAGAAACCATGATAGCTGCCACCCAGCAGTAAACAAAGGCTAATATATGCTACTGCAACTAAAAACCATTAGAATGGATTAATCTTTTAACACAGTGCTACAGCATGTTACTTCATCCCCACCTGATGCAAGTACCAAATATAGATGAGCTCTTTCTGCTCGAGTTTCAGCAGTGGCTGATGTCCATGATAAATAATAGTTATCAGAACTCTGTTCCAAGGCCTGAAAGGAATGATTTTGTATTGTTGCTATGAGAATTCAGTAAGAGAATATTAATCCAAATACATTCACTGACTCATGGACACTAATTACATATAATGCCTCTCTATGGAAATGTAATTGGGCAAATTTTCCAACTATAACTGTCCCGTGTTTATTTCTTAACCAATATCATAGACATGCATGCACAAGGTACATAAATTAGAATGTAAATAGTCAAAGATGCTATGAATTAAGCCAGAAATTTATAGCAAATGTTGAATAAAACTCAATGTACAGTAATATGTTAAATTATGAAAATTATTCATCAACTTGTCTATAGAGTAGGGCATTCTCTATGCCATCTCTACCAGGTCTTTCATAAGCATAGTACAAGATGTTTTCTCTATGTTGATATATAAAATGATCAATCAATTTTTGTATCTAAAAATTCTAACTTTTCTTTTTAATTCTACAGCACTCTCAACAATAACAACATTACTAGACTTTCTGTGGCAAGTTTCAACCATATGCCTAAACTTAGGACTTTGTAAGTAGTCACAATATAAGTAAAGGTCATATTAATCAACTGAAGCTTCCTCTTAAACAGCATGTTCAGTAAGAAAAGGATGGGACCACTAGTTTACAAGATAAACAAGGAAAACTCAACTTTGTAAAAGACTAGATATGATATTTATGGAAATGAGCTATTATTCTGGAAACTGGAAAGATTTAACTGATATGCATTATGGGAACTTTGGAGTTAAAAAAAAAAACAACGTTTACTTTGAGCTATTGTGGAGGTCACATTTCATTAAGAAATGGAAGACTCCTTGATTGGCTGTCAGAAATGATAAATGGGAAATCTTTATGATTTTATTACTGTACTGCAAGCAGACCTAATAAAGCTAAACTGGTTCTCCAACATTCCTTATAATGTGAAATTATAGCATCACCCTCTAGTGCTTCTATAATTAAGGTTGTGTCAGCATTTATATTTAAAAGTATCTTTTTGGGGGTTGCAGATGAACATTAAGATATTTTTGTTCTAATAGAGTATTGACTGCAGCTATTTCTTTTTTCTTGAAGAAAAAGTCATCCTTAAAGTCCAGAGTAGGCTTTAAAATCCTTAAAGCCCAGGGTGGACTCTAAGTTATAGAATTTCAGAGATAAATCTCATTTGAACTGAATTTCAGAATCACCTTGACCTAAATAATATATTACATATAACATGAAGGACATGATTGGAAACAAAACCAAAGCATCAGACTTCTTGGAAAAAAAAGTGTTTTTAAGTTGAGTAAAAATATTTTGATTAGATTATCAAAATACTCCTCATTTTCTGATGGCTTGTAACTGAAAAATATTAATTTTTTTAATAAAAATTTTAATTACCAGCTTTTGAATGAATTAGGCAATACCAATTTTAATATTTTTTTATACTGAAATCTAACTGTATGTAATAACACATCATTATAATGTCCTTGGAATATTATTTAGCAAAATAAAAGACTTCTACAAGTATAAAGACATAGCTAAATTTTGTATTCTTGGGGCTATCAGATTGAGACTAATCTGACTGAATTAACAGCCCAGTTCACTCAAAACTATAATTTCCCATTAACTTCAGGTAATTTTTTAAAAAGAAATTGATCAAGTTTTCAATCTTTGCGAAAATAAAGACAATGAAACTGTGAAAACATTCATCTGAATTTTTGACAGTGTCCCTTATTTTCTTATATAAATCCATGAGTTTGTCTTACTCATCAGGTTTTTCAACTTTTACATTCTTTTCTCATTTCAAATATGTGCACACCGAATTGGAATTTTTGTAATGTGCTTGGTTTAGATGGAAATTTATAGAGTACAAGGATATGGAATGTGCCTCTGTGGCTTCCAAAGGACAGAACTTCAACTTCCAAGCAAACTGAACCAGAGGTCACCCATCTTTCCCAAAATGTAGCTTTTTGTTCTGTGGTATGCCTTCTAGTTTTGAAGCAAACAATGTGTTTCTTATCTACTGGCTCAAGGAGAATGTAAAGCAGCCATTTAACTTTAAATTCCTTTGCTTTGGTTGGCTCATTATTCTGTAGTATCATTGCTACTTAAAAATTTCATTTTTATAGTCTAATTATCTTTCTGGACTGAGTTCCATGTTTTAATATCCATTACTGTTATTGGGTTAGAATTGAACACATCAGCTTAAAAGGACTAAAATGGTATTACTGTGTCATAGATGGTTCTGGGAATGGTGCTTTGATTTATAGCTTTGGATGTCCTTTTCTTTAGTTTGAGAAAACATAAAAGCCAGTTTGAAGTCATTTACCTAATTTAGTGGATACATTTGTCTGATATTTTATTAATGGAGAAGTGCTATTTGCCACTTGGAAGCAATCCATGATCTTGTGTGGAACCTGCCAACATAGAGCGACTCATTTAATTCCTTCACTCCCAGCCATTTGTGCCTTTTAATTTCAGTCCCTGCCCTGAGGATAGGTTTCCAGTAGCCAAAGGAGCTAATCCCTTTTCTGTGATTAAACAACAAAAGAAGGAAATCAGAATAACGATGTGAAAAGTGTTTTAAAGTAAATTATTATTCCGTCTTGTTCAGCAAAAAATGAAAGTGACCTGCAGAAAAGGTTTAGCCAGTGGTTTCTATAGAGACTCATAAGGGTAGGACTTACTGATATTTCAAACTGGGAGCTACAACTTTTACTAACTTGCCCCTTGCCCTGTCTCCCCACTCTCCCACCCCACCACCATTGGCTCTCAGGATGTTGGAACCATGGCACAATTTGCATTGGACTTATTTTTTTCTCTTTCCTCTTTTAAATGAACATAAGTGAAATATGTTCATTTAAAACATAATTTTATGGACATATTCAAGCTTCTATAAATTGCTTAGCTCAGACTAAATGAAGAGAGACTTGATTCTGTGATTGTACATCAGTTTAATTTTTAGGAAAACTAGTTATATTGGAATTTGCATAGATTTATCTACTTCTCTGTTAAGAAATAAAGGCGTATATTATTATTAATGAAATAATGACTTTCTGTTTTCTTACTTTACACTTCTTTTTTCTCATGTAGTCGACTCCATTCAAACAACCTGTATTGTGACTGCCACCTGGCCTGGCTCTCCGACTGGCTTCGCCAAAGACCCAGGGTTGGTCTATACACTCAGTGTATGGGCCCCTCCCACCTGAGAGGCCATAATGTAGCTGAGGTTCAAAAACGAGAATTTGTCTGCAGTGGTAAGGGAGAAAGAAGAGTGATGTTTTTGTTATTATTGTATGCTGTTATGTAACAGAATATGAGGGCTGCATGTGCCAAAGGTTTCAGTGTCATTCACTAATGTGCAATTGTGCACTAATCACTCTATGGAGATCCTCTTTTTCAGTGAAAATATGTTCTGAGACCTTATATTGGTTGGGAAGTACTGGTTACTTGTATCTAAATTATGATAAAACACTTTTCAGTTTTCACTCCGGGGAAATACAGAAAATCGTTAAATGATGTTAAGTAACAACTTATAGCTAGTTTTATGTTAACAACTGAAAAAAAGTGATTAGGTAATCCTGGATCCCTGCTATGAAATTCAAAGTGTTCAAAGTGCAATTCGGCCATAATTGCAAAGTAACAAAATACCTTTCATGCGTACATGTATACTAATGGTTCAGTTTTACTTAAAACAATTAAATGACCGACTTTAGTAACAAAATTATGAAAATGAAAATAAGACATAAGACTGGGTGTGGTGACTCACGGCTGTAATCCCAGTACTTTAGGAGGCAGAGGCAGGTGGATCACCTGGGGTCAGGAGTTCCAGACCAGCCTGGCCAACAAGGCGAAACCCCGTCTCTACTAAAAATACAAAACTTAGCTGGGCATGGTGGTGCATGCCTGTAATCCCAGCTACTTGGGAGACTAAGTAGGAGAATCACTTGAACCCAGAGACAAAGGTTTCAGTGAGCCAAGATCACACCAGTACACTTCAACATGGGTGACAAGAGAGAAACTCCATCTCAAAAAATAAAAAATAAGAAATAGAAATATCAATCAATAGCTAATGTTTACTGAGTTTTTTAATGTGCATAAGCACCAACCTATTTCACATATATTTACCTCACTTCACCTCCTTCATAACAACTGTATGAGAAATGTAGTATTATCTCTATATTTGGAGGTTGAAATGCTGTGAAAAAGAATACCTTGCTGAAGTTTACATAGTTTAGTCCAAGGAACTCAAGCAAGATGGTTTGATTACAACACTACACACACACACACACACACACACACCCATATTGATACATAGTATCTTATTTATATATATATGGTTGGTTCTGTGTCAGCTTCAGAAGTGTCTGTTTAAAATGCAACAAACAAAATTTTAAGAAAAATATAATGCATTGTAAGTAGTTAACAGATTTTTAAAGGCAGGGCAGGAAGACATTGCTAGTCTTGATGCTATTACATGGTTATCTTTTAGATTTTTGTATATATTTTTTCACATTTTATAACCTAAGCAAAATTTTCCTATAATATCATGGAATGTTTTCAATATGTCTGATTGCTTTTTTAAAAAATTAAATAATGAAGTGACTAACAGTTCGTTACTAACCACTTTTTTCTTTCTTCACTTTTTCCTTTCTGTTTTCTAGATGAGGAAGAAGGCAAGTTCACATTTCTTTTTTAGACTGAGGGTATTTTTGTAATTTAAGAGCTTGTTTAGAGGGATAGGATTAGCAGCTGGCTTGCAGCCTTTCCTGGCATCACCACCACCAGAGCCTTTTCCCAGCAGGTTGGAGAGGGCAGGCCCCACAGTCTTCCAGAAACCATGCATTTCCGGATAATTATTTAGTACAACTATGCTGATAGTCTGTTCACTTTCAACCATTAATGTCTCATTTAAAAATTGTTCTAAATACTGAGTTATAAAAGTACATCTTTTATACATAAAAGAAGGGAGCTACTTATACTAAAATTCTAAATTACTTGAAGCCCCAAAAAGAATCATTTTTATTAGCAATAACAGAATGACTTTATACAAATTATTATTATAATTTCAGAGAAATTGGTAATTTTGAACCTATCAGACATCAAATTCTGGATTATCTAATTTTTCTCCACATTTATTAGCGTATGATTATTTAATTTGAGCAACAATATCTTCTGATGGAAGTATTACTGTTTTGTTTTCTTTTTGAAAAGAAATCACAAAGTAAACAAATCCACATGAATTTGATAAGGACCAAGCCCTATTTACGCTCATTAGGAATGAATATAAATAAGTCTGGCATTGCTGGGTTTTTTTTGAAATTGGAGTAGTTTTGAATATAATTCTGATTTTGAAACTGAATTTAGCTTTTCTCACAATAGTTTTAAAAATTAGCCGTTTTATGACCAGTTTTTAAAATGTCATTTACTTTCTCTCATTTGCTTTATTGACCTGAATATATAAATGCATGCCTTCTAAAATATATTTTAGAAATAAAGCACCCTTTTATGATCAGATATTTAAAGAGATTTATTTCTGTGAAATGCTTTGTTACTTGAGCTAAGTCTGTATGTTTCACAATTGTAATATTCAGGAGGAAATATGTCATTGCTGTTTATTTCTTTTTTAGGTCACAAATCATTTATGGCTCCTTCTTGTAGCGTTTTGCACTGCCCTGCCGCCTGTACCTGTAGCAACAATATCGTAGACTGTCGTGGGAAAGGTCTCACTGAGATCCCCACAAATCTTCCAGAGACCATCACAGAAATGTATGTGCCTGAAATTCTTTCTTATCTCTCCACCTCCCTCCCCAGTGAACCAAACTTTGATTTTCTTTGGGAAATTCTGGGTTTATCAAAGGCACATCTGATCAATTGGCTTAGACAAATGTTCCCTTCAGAAGTGTATTGATTCTTACTCTGTTTGTTTAAAAAACATACCATGTTAAAGTGGCTGTCATGTTTTTTCTTGCACAGATAGAATTCCTAAAAAGGAATGCCTTTTTAGGAAAAACAAGACAAGCAGGATTGTTTAGACCTGGTTCCACCCGTTGGGGCTGAACATCTATGGTTGTCCATGTCTCAGTTTGGAGCAGTAGGAGTATAGAAAGGGATCAAGCTGGGGTTAGTAAACAACACAGAAACAGTACGGTTAGGCGATTCTCTGCCTTTTTGGGAGCTCATGTTTTAAAATGCAGTTTCACTATTTTATTTGAATTGATCGTTTAATGCAAAGTGTTAAAAGGATCATATTATAAAGACAAATGTAAAGATTTTTTATATAGTGCATGTTTTAGCCTACTTAAAGCAATGTCTACCTCCATTAAAAGTTAAATTCTTATGACAAAGTACAGCACACATGTTTTGTTTTGGGGGTTTTTATTATTATACTTTAAGTTCTGGGATACACGTGTAGAACTCATAGGTTTGTTACATAGGTATACACGTGCTGTGGTGGTTTGCTGCACCTATCAACCTGTCATCTATGTTAGATATTTCTCCTAATGCTACCCTACTCCCCTACCCACCATCCCCTGACACGCCCCAGTGTGTTATGTTCCCCTCCCTGTGTCCATGTGTTCTCACTGTTTAGCTCCCACTTATGAGTGAGACGATGCAGTCTTTCGTTTTCTGTTTTACCTTGCTGAGAATGATGGTTTCCAGCTAGGATGAAAGTGCACACATATTTTGTGTGCAGCTGCTGAATGCATTTCTATGTGCTCACCAAGTATAAGTCATGTGGATGAAACAAGGTCACATAAGATATAAAATGGAATGCTTTTGCAGTCTTGAAAAGTAAGCACTAGAGAAAAGCATTACCTCAATATTCATTAAGAAAACCCCTCGTAACCATCCAACCCATTATATTATTATTTTATAGGCTAATTCTTTTTTTTTTTTTTTTTTTTTTTTGAGATGGAGTCTCACATTATCACCGAGGCTGGAGTGCAATGGCACAATCTCGGTTCACTTTAACCTCCATCTCCTGGGTTCACACAATTCTCCTGCCTCAGCCTCCATCCTCCAGAGTAACTGGGATTGCAGGCACACACCACGGCACCCTGCTAATTGTTTGTAGTTTTAGTAGAGATGGGGTTTCACTATGTTGGCCAGACTGGTCTCGAACTCTTGACCTGGTGATCTGCCCACCTCAGCCTCCCAAAGTGCTGGGATTACAGGTGTGAGCCACCACGCCCAGCTATTTTATAGGCCAATTCTAAATTGTAACTAAATTAAATTATCTTGGATTTTTTTTTGGTTAAAATAATTGGCATAACTTCTTAGAATAAGCCTATGTAGTAGACCAAAAAGTTGTTTTTTTAAAAAAATCTCATTTTTAACCATTTTATTTAATTACAATAAAGTAACTTGTCTAATATACCTTATATGAAAATAATCTTAGTTCACAGGACCCACTGCCGTTAATTTAAAGTATCTACCATGTGCAAAGTGTGCCTAGAGCTTTGCAGTTTAAGAAATGAACCTCTGCAGGAATTCTAGTTTCTGGAAATTTGACACTGAATAACGTATACACGTAATAATATCGTTCTCATCAAAATTTTAATTGATAGAACATTACCTTACCTCTAGAGGACATCTTTAAGTATTTTTTGGCTGAACCTTGAAAGAAGAATAAGTTATAACTTGGGAAGAGAAAGGTGACATTCCTGAAAAAGAAACATTGACAGCAAAGAACAGAGGTGGCAGTGGGCATTGTTTGAGAGATTATAGTTGAACCTAATTAGAATAATAGGTTAATGCTGAGGCATCATGAAAAATAATGCCCTAAAGAATACATCTCCATCTAATTTTTTTTTTTTTTTTGAGATGGGGTTTCACTCTTGTTGCTCAGGCTGGAGTGCAATGGCACGATCTTGGCTCATATCAACTTCCACCTCCTGGGTTGAAGTGATTCTTTTGCCTCAGCCTCCTGAGTAGCTGGGATTACAGGCATGCACCACCACACCCAGCTAATTTTTTTGTATTTTCTGTAGAGATGGAGTTTCTCCATGTTGGTCAGGCTGGTCTCAAATTCCCAATCTCAGGTGATCCGCCTGCCTTGGCCTCCCAAAGTGCTGGGATTACAGGCGTGAGCCACCACGCCCAGCCGTCTCCATCTAATTTTAAAAGTACAGATCACTGAAAACCTTGAAGCTTGGTCAGAAGATATTAGATGTGATAAAGTAGAGAGTAGAATAACATAGTAAATTTTCTCATAAGGGAACTGTATAGTCATCTATGCAGGCACAAACATGTATTAAATAACCACTTACTATCTAAAAGCACCATGAATTTTCCAGAGATCTTCCAACAAGTGATTAGCCAATGTGACATGCAAATTGAAAACTATTATATGAGGTACACAGTGAAAAACATAATAAGAGATGAACACAACAAACGCAAGGTATTACAAAGGGCATAAAGTTGAGGGCAAGGTACGATGGTTAACTAGAGCCAGAAAGTTTTAGTTGGAACCCCAGGTTTACCTATCATTTCTATTTGTGAGACCATGGACAAGTTACATATCCTCTGAGAACCTGTATCCTCGTCTAAAACTAAGGGTGGTTGTCAGTTTGACATGAAATAATTAACACACACAGCTGTGTGTGCTTAGCATATAGTAATCATTTCATAATTAATAACTCAAGCATGGAAGCCTTTGTGTAGAAATAAGACTAAGCTAGGCCTTGAAAGATAGGTAGTGAATGAAACTGCAGAGATGAGGACAAGGCTTTCAGAAGTAATCTAACATCATGAGCCAGGCAGTAGAAATGAAAGTACAAGATGTGATCAAATAGGAATTCAGCTTGGGTGATATTTGATATATGAGATAGTACCAGAAAATAAGTTGTAAATATAATTGGAGTCAATTCATGGGTGGTCATGTTGATATAAGGATCTTGGACTTTATTTGGAATGCATTTGAACATAGGAGTTTTAATCTGATTTTTCTAGAATAGTCTGATGACTGTGTCCAAGTGATTTGACGAAAGGAGAGATTACAAGGCAGGAGGCCTCTTAGGAGGCTATTTCTTTGGTCCAATGGAGATGTCAGAAGAGCAGAAGTTAGTAACAGTAGGAATGGTGATGTGGAAAGAGCTGTGATAGCAAATGCAGGAACAGAATTCACAGGATTTGGGATTTGATGAGATAAAGGAGTAATGGAGAAAAATAAACCAAAGACTGTGCCAGAGTTTCAAGTATGAGGGATGGAGAGGTTGTGGTTATATCATTGCGTATAAGAAGGTGATGAGGAGGACCAAAACTGGGACGGAAGATGACAGTGAACTCAATTTGTGAAGTATTTAAGGACCAGTGATACATTTAGAAGTACTAAAATAATACGGACTATAATAATGTTGGAGCAAGCAAGATAAGGACTCCAGGCAAAGATTTTGGAGTAATTAACATAATAAAAAACAGTCACTGTATAAAGCCATCAACTGGCTGATGAAAAGGAGAGTAAGATAGGAGAAGCTCAAGAACCTAAATAAAAACAGCAGAGGGCTCTAATAGGTAAGGGAGGAAGAGACTTCTAGGAAAAATGATCTCCAGAGGCAATATTTGCTGCCAGTTAACCAAGCTGGGGTCTGAGAGAAGGTCTTGGAATTTGACCTACATATTGTTCTTAGAGGGTTCCATTTTGATAGTGTGGTAGGTCAATAAACCACCTTTCAGAGTGTTAAGAAAAGGAGTCTTGATTAATATTCGAGAGAGTAGGTAAGCTGCAGTTTAAGGAGTTTGGCTGAGAAAGGATTTTTTGAAAAAGACAATTGTTGCTCTGTAACGGACAAATTTGGATTAATTCTAAGATGCAGAAACCTGCCATCATTGGAAAGTCAGAAAGAAAGAGTGAGTTTAGAGAGAAACAAGAGTGTGAGAGTTAAATAAGATAGTTGTGGGAGCAAGATCAATCTGGACACAGGAGAGAATTGATCAAATCCAGATCATAGGGAAGGGGAACCAAAAGCTGTTACAGGTTGATAAAAGGAGAAGAGTAAGATGGAGACATAACATATTGAAAGCAGTATGAAACATTTAAAATGGTTTTCTTATGTAGTCTATTTTATTTCTTATCATAGTGATTTTCTTCTGCTTTGTATGCTCTATAAATTTTGTGTAATGATGGAATTTACTTGGGTTGAAGTTATACTAAATAATATGCCCCATGGACTTTGCCTATATTGAGAAGTTGGTGTATCAGGTAAAGCTACAATAAATTGAATTTATGAGGAGAGATGTGAAACCGCTGGTGAATTTTACTTCCCTGATTATTACATTATCAGCTTTATCAGCAGAGCATCTGGTAATAAATAATATTGATCCTCAACTCAACAAAATAATTCCATTTTCATTCATTACAGTGGCATAACTTACTAGCTTAGTAATTTCTCTCTTTTATTACCCTTATTTTTTCTAAGAACAAAGAACATCACTAAGATTATTAAATGTAAAAGTATCTTTATAGGTGGCAGGTTTTTATTCCATGATGAACTGAAAATTATGAACTCCCCCCATTTTATTCAAATATTTTTTAATATCTGAATTTTACCATAAATTGTCAGTGGAATTTCTTTATTGCAAGTTATAAGATATTTCATTCAATAATTTTGGCTTCATTTCCTACTGTGTGATATGTCTTTATTCTTACAACTGCCTCATAATATATTTCTAACAAAAAGAACATATATATGTGCCATATAGGAGTGAACAACTGCCTGTAAATCTAAGTAAAAAATAATGATGCACTTTTTCTACTTTGTGTTTCCTACTACAAATTCGTACTTCTGCTGTTTGCTAACACAATTATTTGCTAAGCTATAGAAGGAAAATATTCCTTTAAAGTCAGATTAGAATAATTTGGAGAAGGAATAATAGAAAGAGACTAACATTTATTGAGAACCTGCAATGTTGGAATGCAGTTGGATTGCAATGTTGGCTTATACACATTTGATCTTCTCATTGATCTATAATGGGGATATTTATGAAATTAAATAAAATAGTAAAACTAATGCAGAAGTGTATGTCAGATAAAGGCTGGTGGTTTCCTCCAACAGGCCTCATTATACTGATCCTTTTACCATAACGCAGGATTTCCCTTCTTGTTTATATGCTAGAGTCTGCTTTTGACTGCCCCTACTCATCATATTTTGTAATTATATAGTATTGTGTGTTCATTTTTAAATATATATCTCCCCTACTAAAGTAAACGTTCTGTGAAGGCAGGAACCAGTTCTGTTCTTATCACTACTGAATACCCAGCAAAAAAAAAAATCTAGTACCTTGGCACATAATTGGCACTTGATAAATATTTATTGGGTGAATGGATAGATTAAAAATTAATCAAACATTAAAGCAGGTTTGTCTCTGAAAAGATGAAGCTGTATTAACCAGACTTAATAAATAGAACCAGAGGAGCAGCCTGTTGTCTTCCTGTAGACAAATTGGTACTTTTAAAGCATAAAATCAGCAAGAGAAAAAGTAAATGAATAGAATTTTTAATAGCATGGGCTAAAATGGATCTAGAATACTAAAAATTCATTAAATTTCCCTGTTCTGCTTATTGATTTGGAATTCCACTCTTTAAACATTTCTGAGATCTTTTCTTTTCTATTCTCAGCTGATGAACCCAGCATTTAATAGGTACCCTATTATGGAGATATATTAATTTAATAATCTTATAGATGTCTTAGACATCTTTCTGTACAGTCATATTCCCTCTCTAATGAAGCCTATAGACCTTTAACTCAAGTCTTTCAAAGTCTGACAACTTTGTTGTTTAAAAAAAAAAAAACTTAAAAAAATAACAGGCTCAAAAAACTTAGAAATTTTATAAAAACTTCAATTGTGAAGTGGCTAAAATGGCTTCAATCATACATTTCCTTGACTCTCAAGCCCAAGTTATAACGGAGGTAGGCATAGCTTGGTCTTTTTGGAATATCATAAAAAGAAAAATTTTTTAAATCATGAAGAGAGAATGATTGATACTCTGACAAAAAGGACAAGAGAAACTTTAAGAAACTTACCTGTGAAGAGAACTTAGAATGAACAGAGAGAAAGACAAAGCATTAAGATACAGGATTGTTTGCAAAACTGAGAGCTGCTTAATACTACTTTATATCTGTAACTACTATAATGTCATTTTTCCTATTCTCTGTTAAATGTTCTCTTATTTCCCTGAATCTTGTCTGTGAAGCACTTATCACAGTTTAATTTGTTATTTGGAATAATGGAAAACTCTCCTATTACGATCTCGATGAGAGCAGATCATGTCTATTTCCCTCACCATTTCTGCCCCAATACCTAGCATACTGTGGGTGGGGAAGACAGTGTTGGGAGCAGGGAAGAAGATCTTGGACACACAATCTGGAGACCTTTCAAGCTTCCATTCTTCAAGCAAAAAATTTTTTTGAATGTGACAAAGTAATGTGGACTAATGAAGAAAATATAGAGGGAGAAAAGTAGAATGTATACCATATGATAAACTTAGCTGTAAAAGGGAAAGCTGTTAGCTGCCTTAGGGTCATCCCAGCACTTTTCTGCTTTGAACTCTGCTAGTTGAAAACCCTGTTCTTCAATAGATGCAAAGCCTCCTTCGAGTATGTACATGATCTAGCTTATGGCAACAGGATAATTAATAGGAAGTTGATTCTGACTGTATCAAATCCTCAGAATTAATTACTTAGATCACCTTTTGAGGTATAAAATTTTGAATGCTATGTGATAGATTGCTATAAAGTTGATATCTAGTTCTTTTCAATCTATTTATAGACTTTCTGTATTGCCTTTTCAAACCATTATACGGAAATTTCATGAATCACGGAGAATATTTAGTAAGAACATAAGTTGTAACAATTTGGTTTATCGTGTTTGCTCCTACATCCTCCTGCCTTTACTCTTGGCTGCCTCTTTCAGAGCTCCAGCTCCATCCGTGTTACTGGAGAGGACATGATTTCATTCATTTTTCTGGCTGTATAGTCTTCCATGTCGTGTATGTTGCACATTTTCTTTATTCAATCAATTGTTGATGGACGCTTAGGTTGGTTCCATGACTTTGCTATTGTGAGTAATACCACGATAAACATATGAGTGAAGGTGTCTTATATTATGATTTCTTTTCCTTTGGGTAGATACCTGGTAGTGGGATTGATAGGTCAGATAATACTTTTATTTTTAGTTGATTGAGAAATCTCTGTACTGTTTTCCATAGAGATTGAAATTGAACCAATTTACATTCCTACCAACAGTGATTAAACATTCCCTTTTCTCTGCATCCACACCATCATCTTACACAAGTCAGAATGGCTATTATTAACAATTGCTATTATTTCTCTGATGATTAGTGATGTTGAGCATTTTTTTATGTTTGTTGGTTATTTACATGTTTTCTTTTAAGAAATAATTGCTCATGTCCTTTTCCCACATTTTTGTTTGTTTTTTCTTGTTGAGTTGTTTGAGTTCCTTGTAGATTCTGGGTTTAGTTCTTTGTTGCAGGCATAAATTGCAAATGTAGTTTTTAAGATGTCTTTTTCTGTTCATTTCTGTTTAGATAACTGCCTCCCATATATGCTTAACTCTTTTCACATGCTATTTCTGCATTTGTCCTACTCAAAATTTTGAATCTTTAATTCATTAAATAATACTCAATTTTGAATCCACATATTTTAAAGTCATCTGATTTTTAAATGTAAAGATATGGAAGTTAGATTTGGTCAACTTGCCGTTAGCCTGTTATGTACTGGCTGATTTAAATTACAAGTACTCATGAAATCAAGTATGGATTTTTAATTGTTTAATATGTACTTAGTAATATTTCAACTATTAGAATATCTATCATGCTGTGTAATGGTTAGTATTTTAATTTTGCTAAATGTTAAATAATACAATATACCCTGACTAATATTTTTACAGCACATATAGATAAACTTGACTACTGTTCAGACAATATTGATAAAATAAGTAAGGCAAATGATACCATGTTTAAATGTAACATGGTATGACAGAAACAAATACTCAATATTCTGAGTTTGTGTTGCTAAATAACAAATAGGATGGTAATTTTAAAGTGCAGTTGTTTTCACTTTGAAAGAATTTCATTATTTCATTGTGAAAATATTTTAAAACATAAATATATTCAACTTAAGGATAATAAAATGCAATGGAAAATAGGCAAAATTTAGAAAATGTTAGAAAAGTTAAAATTCGAGCAATTCTACTTTAGTTCAGAATTTTATTAGAGCATTTTTAACACACCGAGCATTTGTTACCATTTTGCAGTTTTATACTTTTCTGATATTATTACTGCTTCAAACTCACCCACAAATTAGCTAGCCTACAGCATTACTTTGGCTTCACATTTTATGTTTTTATAACTTAGTGCTTTTCAGGCAAACTAATATGAAAATACTTTCAATATTTATGTCTGTTAGAAATATAGATGAAATGGTACTTTTTAAAAGTATATTGTATCATACATATTAAAAACCTTTTGTATGATAAAAAATTTTTCAAACATTTTAGTTTGTTTCACTTAATTCCCATGGAAACACTATGTAGGAAGCTGCATAGCTACCTACTCCTTATAGCAACTTTGATAGCTCCATAGCAAAATAGTGTAAAATAAATTAGGTAAAATACATCTTCTAAAGGTTAGTAAAATCTTTTTAATTTTTTTGTAGTGTAGAAAATAGTCGTGTTATTTTTTAAAATGAAAACCTGGTTTGAGATAAGAAGCTGTCACTCCAATGTAGGCAATTAGAATTGTGTTTTCAAATTTTGTTCTAGATCCTCACAATAGCAGAAACTACCTAGGTATTTCCTATGTAGTATGAAAGTACTAGGTTTCCACTATCAGATATAACGTGCCTAGAAATGTCACTAAATAAACAATCCTAGGGTTAAACAAGTCAATATTATTTTATCTCTGATTCTGTACTAAAATATATGGTTAGAAAAACAAAATACAAGGATTCCTCTCTGGATTATTTTTGTGTGAGTTTAGTAGTCATAATGTCATTTTATATAAATCAATTATTTATGTAAATATCATTCATTATTTTTATTCCCTTGTGTTTTTGGATTATGTTTTCTTTTGGATATATTTTCTCAAGTTTGCATATTATGATTTTATCAGATGAGCCCAGAAAAAGGGAAAATATTTTAGCTTCCTACAGACATGGAGCACCTCGTTACCCAGCATACAAAACAGTGTTCCACAGAACAAGCTTCTCCTGTTAATTTTTTACTGTTTACTTATTTATTTGTTTATTTTGAGTTGAGGTCTCACTCTGTCACCTATACTGGAGAGCAGTGGTGTGATCTCGGATCACTGCAGCCTCCACCTCCAGTGCTCAAGCAATCCTCCCACCTCAACCTCCCATGTAGCTGGGACTACATGTGCATGCCACCACACAGGGCTAATTTTTTGTCTTTTTGGTAGAGATGGGATTTCACCTTGTTGCTGAGGGCTGGTCTTGAGCTCCTGAGCTCAAGAAATCTGCCTGCCTTGGCCTCCCAAAGTGCTGAGATTACAGATCTGACCCACTATACCTGGTAGCTTCTCATGTTAATTCTTAGTTATCTGTAGCCACACTCATTGTACTCCTTATAGCAATTTTGATAGCTCCATAGCAAAATAGTGTAAAATAAATTATGTAAAATAAATTATATAAAATACATTTATAGATGAAACCATACTTGTAGTTCCACAGGCCATTATTGAGTTTACTACTAATCATTTGAGTGTTTGCATCTTTATTTCGGTAAAATTCCTAATTGTATATGCATATCTTGAGTAGTCTCTAATTGTCATTGAAGGAATGATAGAACAGAAAGAATTCTACTATTGAAATAATAGTAGAAAAATTATCTTCAAAAGGCTTCATATAGTCACTATGTGCAGAGAAACCATTGTCATGAAGACTTTGTATTCATGATAAGAAAATTCTTCATTTGTATTCATTTTTTACAACTTATTTCTTTCTTGTACCTAATTTCCCAGAAAGTTATTTGGGTAACATGCATGTTATACATACATATACTCATACACACAAATGCTGTACATGTGTTTTTGTTAAATTGTGTGATAATTTAAGCAGAAAACTATGTGATACCTTTCTCAAGAGAAAAATGTAGAAGATGGAATCAAACTTTTGTAATATTAGTTGAGTAGGAAAAATGAATATAGTAACCTTATAAACAAATTGGAGAAAAATAAATACTAAAATAAGTGCAGAGATTAAAATGATAAGGACAGACAGAAACTCAACTAGTTTCTCTTAAAATGTCCAAGGAATCTGATTAGTACTATTTCAACACAAAAAGGACATGTAGAAAAGTAGTATTTTAAAAATGTACGACTATATACTCGACAAACACTTCTGAGTGCTTGCTCTGCGTCAGGCATTATGGATGAAAGGGGACAGTTCCAATCTTTAAAATGTTTACAGTACAGAGAATTGAAGATTTCCACAAACAGAATTTTAAAAATGATATAAGTAGTAAAATATATGTACACAGAAAACAAAAAGGGAGGACTACCTTGGTCTGCCTTGGAGAATCAAATAATCTTCAGGAATTAGGATGTGTTTTGCAGGCAGTGAAATTGAGGGCTTTTTTTAGACATAAGAAGCAGCATGTGCAAAGTCCCAGGATAATGATAAAGTAGTGTGTTTCTGGAAAAATTAAAATTTGCAGTTTTTAGAATATAAAGTGGATGCCAAATCTGGAAGAAGAGATGTCCTGATGACAATAGAATATGAGGGAAATTTTCTAGCAAGGTAGTAGCATAGTAGGTTCCTTTTTTTTTTTTTTTTTTTTGAGATGAAGTCTCGCACTGTTGACTAGGCTGGAGTGTGCAATGGCATGATCTTGGCTCACTGCAACCTCTGACTCCCGAGTTAAAGTGATTCTCCTGCCTCAGCCTCCTGAGTAGCTGGGATTACAGGTGCTCGCCATCATGCAGGCTAATTTTTTTGTATTTTTAGTAGAGATGGGGTTTTACTGTGTTGATGAGGCTGGTCTCGAACTTCTGACCTCGTGATCCGCCTGCCTCGGCCTCCCAAAGTGCTGGGATTACAAGTGTGAGCCACAGATTAGATTTCTTTGATAGAAGAATCACTCTAACATGGAGTGGAGGGTGGTCTGAAGGAAAGGAGCCCACTGAGAATGCAACAGCAACAAATTCTGTAAGGGATAATGAAGGCACACCTAGCAGCAGATAGCGATGGGAAGTTATTTTAAGAGGTGGCTCTAGGGCTCATGCAGTTGATTCCCCTAAAACTTCTATGGGAAAAAAAATGGAGGCCCCCTCAAATGTCAAATAAGACTGGTGTAGACTCTAACATAAGAATGAAGACACCTGGGGCATAGTCACAATGTTATTTATTCTCATAATTAGTAAAAGTGTCATTTGCATTTTAGCAATTATGTTATAGATTGATGGTTAATCAGCTGGAAAGACAGGTGACAAATTATATAGTTCATATTTACTAGTGATCAGCGTTATTTAAACTTTAGGGAAAAGATGATGGATAATGTGGAGAATAACTCAGTGCAGGAGTGGAGAATAATGAAAACTACTGTCTGCTTATTGAATAATACTGTTAAACAAATGATACAGAAAGATGATTTTTGAAATGTTTTTAAAACTAAAATGATTAGCAAGCGGGAGAGTTAACTCAGTGCCTAAGTCATAGTAAGTGTCTAAAATTTTTAGTTATTAATGAGAAATAAAACAACAAAACCTCTAAGCATTTTTCTTTCTCGGGTTGATTTTTAAAATCATACATGAAAACATGATAGTGACATAGTCTATCCCACTGAAATCTTTGGGCCATATGCCTAAGTGCATTTTTTTCCTGAGTCTACACCATTTGGTTGCATATATTGAATATATCTTTGTATTTGAATATATGTCCTTGTGAATACATGCATGAAAATTTTAACACTCATTCAGAAGGTGCACACACACATATTTTTGTCTTACTTTAAATGCTTAAAGACCAAATGGAAAATGAGGCATTTCTCTACTATAAAAACATCAATTGAACTTACACTCAGGGGAACGTATTTTAGAATGGCGTCACAAAATGTAAAATAAAATTTAAAAATGAATACTTTTGAGGAATAAGTAATCCCAAAGCAGAAATTGCTAAGAACAATTAGTATGGACACAATCCTAAGACAAAAATTCTAGCTATATGCAAAATAAATTACTCTAGAGGCCAATATTCACTAAGCTGCTGAAGATATTTATTAATTTCCAAAGTTCTGGAGACCGCAGTTACAAAACAAATAATTCTATAGACTAAAATATGTTAGAGCATTTTATGTAGGAATATATGAAAGATTTAATGTCATGATTTACTGTTAAAGTTGGAAGTAACATCCCAAAAATAGAAAGTACTTACTTAACAATTATATGTAATAGGCAAGATAATCCTTAATATCAAAGGAAAGGAATATTATCTTTCTCCTTTTCAAATGATGGCCCAATCTTACCTATGAGGAGAGTGTGTTGGCTACAGTGGACAATTTGTGATTCAGAAGCTGCAGTCATTCTGCTTCCCCTCCCCTTACCCCATTAAGACTATGCGTGGCAGCTGTTTTTGCCATTTATGTTAAAAGCAGATGGAGAAAATGCAAAGAACTGTCAGTTTTATTGCCATGTATAATCAGCATCTGGGCTGTGTGTTACAGACACAATCAATCCAAACACATATTTTACTAGGTATTATAAAAACATTTTTGTGTTTCTAAGGCAGTCCCCAAATTACAGATAGTGCTAAATTTTAATCCTGTTGATCACAGAGATTGCAACCAGTTATATTTTTTCAGCTTCAATGTGAATGACGTATGTGTGAATGTGTTTAATATACAGTTACTGAGTTATCTTCAAACTGGACTGCTAATTTGTTTGAAAACTTGATGCAGAACCATATATATTTATTTCACACTAAAAATCAAATCACGTGAGATTTATATATACAATATTTATTTAATTATTTATATAATGTATGTATGGGGGTGTGGGGGGGTATGACTATACGGTAGTCCCCCCTCATCCACAGTTTTGATCTCCATGATTTCAATTACCCATGGTGAACCTCAGTCTGAAAATATTACAGTATTTTGAGAAAGAGACCACATTCATATAACTTTTATTATGATATATTATTATAACTATATTTTATTGTTAGTTATTGTTAATCTCTTCAATTAAACTTGATCATAGGCATGTATGTTTATATAGGCATGTATGTTACATAGGGGGAAAAAGCAATGTATATAGGGTTCAGTACAGTCTGCAGTTTCAGACATTCAGGAGATCTTGGAATGTATCCCCTGTGGATAAGGGGAGACTACTGTATATGCTGTAGATTTTTTATTATTTAATATATTGTGCTATATATTATATTTTTTATTGTGTGTATATATACATATTTTATTATTTCACTATTTTCGTATAAGAAATGAAATACCATATTTTTTTCTACGTCTCATGTAATTTTTAGAAAACATTTATGGTAAGTTCTATACTTCCCATTTTTCAGGAAGAGAAACTGAGACACAGAGAAAGAAAATAGCTTTTGTAAGGTCAACAGAGCTAATCAGCAGCAGATCCAGAATTTAGTCCAAGTCTATATAAGTGCAAAGCTCATACTTTAATCACTAAATGTCACCCCTTGAAAAATTCTGTATGTCTATAAAGTATAGAAATATCTGTTGAGGAAGGCTGTTTAAGATTTGGCATGTGGATGTTATTTTATATAGTTTGTCAAAATAACACTATTTTAAGACATTGAAAATAATGTCTAAGAATTGAATGCTAGAGCGCTGAAAGTGTCATTTAAAGTGCTAATACTGTTTAATGTCTTGTTAATGTCTTTAGAACTAGTCTTTTAATTGCCCAGTCATACACACTGCATGTTGTCTACTGATGTAAGATCTGCTCACTGAAAACCACTAGAGTATTTTATGTGTTACAGAGCCCATCAGTCCACAAGTGGCGGAATTAGACTTCATTGGGCTTTAAAGATACCTGCCCATAACTGACATGTTCTAAGGGTCTTGTGTATTAAAGCAGATGGATATTTCATGATTTTTTATTTTCTATATTCTTTGAAATAGACACCAGAAAGTGTTATATATTGTTTGTAGTTCATTCTTTAGGAACCTAAAGGCATGAAGACATGTATAATGAAGTAGCAGTAATTAGAGAGCAAAAGAAAAAAAATGTCGATGCGAGGACAGAATGGAGAGAAGTCTTTTATTGGATAAACACACTTTTGAGTTATTTTTATTGATGCAATTAGAAAAGTGTCTTCTTCTCATATTGAGCATGTAACTAAAATTTCCTTCTATGTTTGAAAGAGTGGTAACAGCCATTGCTTTGGTTTCATGTGCGTATGTATGTAAACACACAAACACATATAGTGATAGAATGTTATGCAATCATCTACATAAATTATGTGGGGAGAAAAGGTGCTGGTGCCTTTTATGTGGAAAATTCTTTCTTGTAATATGTGGTTTACAGTATTTTCTTCCTCTATTCACTTTGTAAATCTATTTTTACTTTGAAACCCACGATTCTGAATTTTCTCTGAAGGACTGTTTGAAAATCTCTTAATTATGGTGGATTTTATCCATGGCATGCAAATATATCTTAGCCATTATACGATCTATTTTTGTAATCCTGGAATGTTGTTAATTAGGTTCTTTATGGAACAATGGATTCAAATTTGCACTCTATAAAATTCAGCTGCTTCTATGCTATTAAAGCACAGATTACAGGACAGCAATACTAGAAAATGTAAATTTTATTTGCCCTTTCTTTTCACCTCAACCTAAAAACTATAGTATTTCTCTCCTTCATTTTTTATAATCTGATTTAAATATCTTTTCCTCTTTTTGTAGGACAAAGGACATCATTTGAAATGTGTGTTGGTTTTAGTTTATCAAATATATTCTAAAGTTCTTACAATGAAAAAGAAAACCCTTTTGTTCTACAGACCCAAAAGTTTACAATAAGCACAAATTAGTTTATTGTCTGTCCACTAAAGGAGACACAAAAGACATTTTGCAATATATTAAAATTTATTGTTTGACATCTGTCCATGGTAGAATACTTTTCTGCTTGAGAATCTGTCCCTCTGAATGAAGGATGCCATTATGTTTTGCTTTCATGTACTGCTGAGACAGTGCAATAAAAACCAATTAGCTGCTGAGTTAGTGTAAATAACAACTTAAACTCTGCTTCAAATACTTTTTTGGGAGCAAGATTGAAAATAAACAGATAAATGAATAAAAGTAAACAAATCCATGTTACATGTCCTGGTACATGTCATTGTACATGTAAATCCAATAGTGTGCAATGTGAAGATCAAGTCATGGCACATAACAGTAACAAATGATACATGCAGCATCACTCTAATATGTCTGAAGTATTATTTTTGCATATAAAAATATAATACCATTTCATCATGGCTCCTCTTTGTTTTATAACTTTTTGAACATGCATTTTCACAAAACAAAGGCCTAATTTACTTTATATTTTGGGGTTTTTTTTTTGCTACAATCAGTGAAATTAGTTGTAGATTAATTACAGAAATTATCATAACATATATTTGAGTGTCATTAGAAAAATTAGTGATCTTTAAGAGTACTCTAGTTTGAGACTTTAAAATAATAAATGAATTTTAAAATATCCAAGGAAAATCTTTAGTTATATTAAATTATAGAATTAGTTTGGCCACATTTGTGAGTTAAGGTTATTGACATTTCAGAAGTCTCTATGCTGCATATAGCATAAAAAAATACTTATACTGGAGAAATTGTTTTGAAATCTAACTGCAAAATTAGATTGTTTATCAATAAAACTTTCACAAATGTATGAACATGTCTGCTTTGTGATAATCATTGAATTCTAGTCATATAGCATAATATTTTATACAGAGTAGACATTAAACATTTATAGGGTGAATTAATGAATGAGTTAATGATTACTGGTTTCTTTAGATTATTTCCAAGAACCTGAAATAATATCTATGAAATGTAGTTTACGAACTAGCTTTGCATTACTGTTAAAAGAAATCTACTAGTCACTAAGAATTATTAATTTTTTTCTCATCATAGCATTATGTTATCGTGAGCAAATCTTTAAGACATTGAAATGATATTTAATTGGCCAGGATATGAAGAGTCTTCTAACCAATCAATATTATTCCATCTATAGCTCATTTTCTCCGTATTTTTATTGATTACATTTTAAACTTAAAATTTTACTATAAGAATGAATAAAGGCCAAAATGAGATTTTTTTTTAACCATCAGTCAAAACATTCTAATCAATAAAGTAACAGGCAAATGATTTAAATGTCCTTTACTACATTTAGAGCTTTTGAAAAAAAATTCCCTTTCTTAAGACCTAGATAAATAATACAGATGAAAAATTCACATTTCCTTCAGACAGTTTATTTACTTTCTACTGGAATAAATCTGCCTATTAGGAGCCAAGAACCCAGTGAGCAGGGATACGTGAAAATGAATAGAATACAGTGAAATAGGAACAGAGGAGTTAAGAGGATGTCCTTGGGTATATAGGAAAAGGCGAAACTCATTATACCTAAGAAAATAAGGAAAGAATTTAAAAGGAAGCCATGCTTTCATTGTCTTAAAATAACTAAGCATTATTAATATTAATACCGGTATAAAAGTATCACTAACATGCATGTCCAAAAAAAAAGAATTAAGGAAATGGGATGTGTTTCAACAATGGAATATTATGAAGACATTAAAAGTAATGTCTTCTAAAATGTTTAATGATATGGGAATGCATGTATGATATGATATTAAGTATAAAGACAATACACCCAATTCTATATGCAGTAATACCTCAATTATATAAAATAAATGTGTAAGCAAAAAAAACAGTAAAATAAAACTTACTGATCTGAGTAGTGCATTATGGATTTAGGTTTTTAAACATATTTTTACATTTTCCAAGTACAGTAAGCACCAAAGAGATAGAATGTCTCATCAAAGGGAAAAAGGAGTGTTGGTAATTTCAAATGCTATAGTGAATTCAAGAGCAGTGAAAACTGAGGAAACCTATTGAATGGTGAAATAAAGAGGTCAGAGAGTGAACCCTGATACTATTGAAGAAAAACCAAAGCCATGGCCCTGTGAGAAGGGCTTTGAAATCAGAAAAGACCAAAATTTGACAATTTGATTTAATGTCCTAGGGATAATTCGTTTGTTTTGAGTTTATTTTCATTAAATGTTACATGTGTGTGTTGCTGTGTGTGCTAAAGTATTACCAACAATCAATAAAAATGAATTAATGTATATGACACATATATGGTCAATATGTTGTCATTATATTTATATATATTTACATATATACACATATGTATATATACATACATATATACACATAATATATATGCATATTTTTTTCAAATCCAGGCAGGAAGTGGAGTTCATGCTAGGTGGGCTTTATTTTCCTATTGAAAATGAACTCTATTTTTCTATTGAGAAACAAGGGATTTAATACAGAGAATGGACTAAACAGTTGCAGGAAGGTAATAGAGAAAAAACTACCACCACCCCAGGGCTACAAAGAAGAAGAAGAAGGTGGTATTTTACAAAATTAGGAGGTGGCCCCAGCAGAAACCAAAATTAGGAAGGAGACGAGACCACTGCCGTGGGCATCCCGAGACAGAGAAGGGAAGAAATACCCTGACTTCTTTTCCACCCCAGCCCTTCACCACCCTACCAGTGTCTGTCATTGGCAAATCTCACAGTAGCCTGTTGGCAAGTGAGCCTGGGATATATGGTTCACTGGAGTCAGCTCTTTGGGAGACAAAGAAGAACAGAGGAGAAGGGGATGGGAAATGATCATAACAATGGTTCTTTGAAGAGAAAAGAGGCTGAGAGGCAACATTTTTTTTGATAGACTAATATATTTATTAAAAGACTTCATGAAATCTACTTCTTTGTGTGTTTCATAGCTAGGTGGGTAAAATCTTGTCTTTCTCTGTTAGCAGGACCACAGAGTAGATGATTTCAGAGTTATTTTCAACTTGCAATTTTAGTATACCATAAAAATACTTCAGTTGTGCTCAAATGCGCTTTGCTGCAGTGGTTTTATGTGAAACATTCACATAATGAATCCAAAGTCTAGACTGTCTTGCTGAAAATATCTGTAGCATATATGGATTTAGAATTTAACATTTTGCTTCATAAGAAGCTTCAAAATTAATTTTGTGAGTATAAAATTATTTTTAACCTATAATATGCTTTCTGTAGAGGAAATAAAAGGTTTATAAAATTTAATATTCAACAGTAATTTTCTTTGTGGAAGACTTATGGTTGTATCTAAAATATGTAATAGATATATTCAGCGTTTCTACCTATTTCTCTTACTTACGTTAAGGTGATTAAAATGTACTCATAAGTTAGTTTCTTAAAGGTATTATTTCTTTGTACAAAGTCCAGACTTAAATATTGATGAACGTGTAGTACTTAAAAATCTAAATATTTTAATTATTTTTATAATTGCATTGTTTTTAATCTGAATTTGCTTCACATTTCGGGACAACCTAATTAAATTTAGTAGTTATTTTTAAGGAAAAAATATATCACTCATGAAGAACATCAACCTTACTTCTTGACATGAATACTGAGCTTGAATTAAACATGTCTGAAAGTTCGCATTTCCATTTAAAAGTTGAATTTTTTTATTGCAGACGTTTGGAACAGAACTCAATCAAAGTCATCCCTCCTGGAGCTTTCTCACCATATAAAAAGCTTAGAAGAATGTGAGTGAACCATATTCTACAATATATGTAATTTTAAAAATTATACAGGTCATGTGACTGTGCAAAGAAACCTAAGTATGAGTATGTAAATGTTTGACAGCTTAAATATTATGTGATGTGACTGTCTGATTACTAGTTTTGGAATAATATTTTAATCCTAATACCTAAACTATGTAATTGTTAAAGGTCTCTGTAATTTAGCAAATTGATTCACACAAATGTGAATGTTTATGGTCAATGTATTTTGCAAATGTTCAGGTGTTCTATTGTCAAAAATAAGACATGGCATCTTATATAGGAAAGTAGACAATGGTTATTTTTAAAAGTATAATTTCTTTTTTAAATTTAGGATCCTTCAGATGTTAAATGTTGCACATTTTGTACATGTATTGATAAGTACAAAACCAACATTTAAAAGCCATATGTAGCTTTTTCCACAGTAAATCTCACTGACATTCTATTGAATGTAACCTAACCCTGTTTCTGATCGTAGTGACCTGAGCAATAATCAGATCTCTGAACTTGCACCAGATGCTTTCCAAGGACTACGCTCTCTGAATTCACTGTAAGTATTCACTGTTTCACTGAAGAAAAACAGAAGCCACAGCAAAGAGTGGCTACATTTTTTAAATTGGGGTTTAAGAAATGCTCTCAGGTTTTCATTATGAATAATGAGTTATTAATAATGTTAATTATTATTCATCACTAGTGGATCCCATTATTTTTATGGAGGACTGCTACCCATCACTAAAATTAGCAAATTCTTAGAGGTGTATATTCTATGGTTTGATAATTTTGCTGTTGGGAGGGCAAGAATTAGATCCCTTTGTGACAATTCTTTTCTCTCTAAAAGAAAAAAAAATATTTATTTTGGAAAGCATATCGCTAGTGTCTGGGGACAGTATCATCTTCTTACAAGTGCTAGGCAAAGTCTTGCCGAGAACAGTTGAAGATGACCACTGAGAGGAAACCGTCGCTCCTTTTCATCACCTTAATACTTTCCTAAAAGAGTAAGCTTTAAATCTCTCAAAGAACAAAGATTTTAAAATATGACAGCTTTTTAATGTCAAGCGAACCTCAGAAAGATAGCTATGTAAATTAAAGAAGTTTGAAAGTAAATGTATAGAGGTTGTCATTAATATTACTTCACATTTGCAAAAAAATCTTCAAAAGTCCACCAAGTAACCTTTAGATCAGATTTTGTGAAAAATCTTCAAAAGTCCACCAAGTAACGTTTAGATTAGATTTTAAAATTTGAAAGTGGAAGTCAGCATGTTTTTATTTTTAAAGAGGTAATACTCAGAGAAGGGTTCTCATTGATGTTAATTCCTGCTGAAATCTTTCAGATTTCAGAGGTCAGGGGTAGCCAGTGAGAATGCCAGTATATACATGTGCGAGACCCAGATAAACCCCTGGAGTTTGTGGAACAACTTGCTGGCACTCTTTCCAAGGGAAGAACTGGATTAGAGTGCTCATCTGGGCACATGGGTGTTCAGATTGCTATGTTAGTCTGCCAAAAAAACTACGATTTTCATTAAAAAGGAAAATGGAAAACTGTTACTTAAATGGTAGTATCTGCTTGGGTTCACTTTTGCTTGTTTTTATCTTGGAAGGTTTTGACTAGAAGAAGCACAAGTTTAAAGGAACAATTGTTGGCAGAAAATATAGAGTGTAGTCATGTATCGCTCTCAGGCTGTACTGTCAGGTTCTAAACTAACTAAGTTCGAGGTAAAACTCAGATCACCTGGTCAGATTGTCCGTAAAGTACTATCAGTACCATCTTGAACAGTAGTACTATCCAGAGTAAACATTGACAACCTCCCCACCATACAGAAGGACAAAAGGCAAATCAGCATATCAGTTTATCAGTTCCTGATCCTCCACATCTTTGGTCTCAAAGATAACCGTTAAATGTCAAGAAGAAGAGAAATCAGTGGGAAATTCTTATTTATATCTGCTTGCTTGTAGAGTTTGATATTAAGCTCTTGCCTTAATAATGTTAATCGACATGTCTGTGTTTGTGAGAATTAAAAGAAAAGAAATTTAAAAGTAAATTATAAATAGAACAGCTTATTATAATTTGTTACTTCTCTCAATAAATTACATTATGTTCGTTGATCTACAGGGTTCCTGTAATTAATTATTATAAATTATGTAATAATCTATATAAACACTAAAATAATGTGTTGTCACTCCTTTTTCTATTTGCTAACACAGGTAAAATAACATGCTTGCTACATTGAGATCTAAGGCTTTGTGATGAGAGCACTCATGCAGACAGTTATTTTAGAAAGCCATAGAAAAGCTTTTATTTTTACTTGTGGATAAAGCAAACTGCAGTTGAGTCAGGGAGTTAAGTCACTGGGGTTTTTCCAGTTCACAGTGTAGCAATATGTGGAAGAATACAAACTGTTTGCCAAAACTGGAAAAGCTGCATAATATTGGAGAACAGATAAACTAGAAGATAATCAAATAACTGAGTTGTCTTAGAGAAAGCCCATGCATTATAACACATATCATTTTCCTGGTTAGATTAACTTTTTTCCCCTCCATAAAACACGTAACTACACATATTTACAATAACTCTTTTCTACATTGAACCACACTTAATAGGTTCAAAAGAAATGCATCGGGCCCTATTATGCATTAGGCCATAGTAGAGGCTCTGAGGATGCGGAATGACCAGAGTACAAAAATCCTTGTCTCATGGAAGAGACCAGTGATAAACTAGATAAATGGGCAAACGTCTAGTATACATAAAATTTACATATATTTATAGTATTACATCTATCTGTAGATGAAAATGCAATGAATAAAAATAAAGACAGAAAAAGAGATACGGAATGATGTGGCTGGGGGTAGGCTAAAACTTTAAATAGGATGATCAACAAAGACCTCCCAAAAAGGTGATACTGGGCAAAGATCTAAAGATTCCAGCTATGGAATTGAACTGTGCAGATAGTGCAGATATATAGAGGAAAGGCATTCAAGACAGAGGGAACAGTTAAATGCTAAGGACCTTCAGCATGAGTATGCCTGATGTTTCAAGATTTAGCAAAAAATATTATCATTGTGAGACTGGACGGAAGCGGATGCTTGAAACTGAAATAATGAAGAGAATGCAATTGTTGGTAACTTCAGGTCTGGGACGCTATAATTAGTGTGGGGAAGGAAAGCCAGTGAAAGCTAGGTTTTCCAGAAAAGAATTGTGCTGGAGATCCTGATAGTGACTGGGAGTTAAAATCTTCCAGAAGGGAGCAGAGTGCTTGGGAGTATGTAGTTTACTACAAAAACCATGCAAGTACAAGGCAACACCTCTTTTTATTTAAATAAAATTTTTACTTACAAGTTTCACTTACACCTGATATTTTGATACCATGCCTTTCTAGAACTGTACTCAAGAATATAGCCAGATTAACTTAATCACTACGTTTGCTAAAAAAATGAAAATATTTAAAGGTGATACGATGCCAAGTATCTCTACTGCATTTTACTTTAAAAATAAAAATTTTGGCTAGGCGTGGTGACTCATGCCTGTAATCCTAGCACTTCAGGAGGCCGAGGTAAGCAGAGCACTTGAAGTCAGGAGTTTGAGACCAGCCTGGCCAACATAGTGAAACCCTGTCTCTACTAAAAATACAAAAGTTAGCCAGATGTGATGGCAGATGCCTGTAATCCCAGCTACTTGGGAGGCTGAGGCACGAGAATTGCTTGAACCTGGGAGGCAGAGGTTGTAGTGAGCCAAGATTGCACCACTGCCTTTTAGCCTGGACAAGAGTGAGTCTCTGTCTCAGAAAAATAAATAAATAAATAAAGTTCAAGTTATTTAATCACCAAAATTGCATCTCTTAGAGACAAGTGGACTTGATTTACCTAATGTGCTTTAAGGCCTCTTTTACTATGAAATCCTATATCATATTTTTTATTAACATTACCATTTATTTTTATTATGTATTATATAAAATTGTAATGTTATATTAATATATTATTACATAGTATAATATGCAATAGATTATTAACAAAACATCTTTCAAAAGCAAACATTCACCGTGTCATTTTATCTTCAGGGATTTTAAAATTTCTTTCAATGTGACATCATTAAAATTTCTATAATATTTAGTAATAATTTCTTAAGAATTCAGCATACTAGTGTTTTTAGCATTGTCTATAAACAGTTTTTATTGTTTTCTATTTATTACTTGGAATCTTCCTTCTATATTAACAAAACATTTTAATAGTAGTCTCAGTGTAGCATACTGCTAAGCATATCACCTTTAGGACACTAGACGGCTGTGTTCAAATCCTGGCTCCAGTACTTTCTAATTAGAGGCTGAGCTAGTTATGTATTTCCCTGAGTATTAGTTCTTGCCTCTCTGAAATGAGGATAAAGTTACTTCCCTGCTGGCTTTGTTAAAGTATAGAGTAAACATCAAGAGATAATAGGTATGGCCATGGCAAATTCATCTCTTATTGCAAAGCAATTTGTGTGTTTCTGGATTTCAGTTATTCCAGAGAATCTTTCTATATGTCTAAGGTCCTCAATACATGATTTTTCTCTTTTCGCATTTTTTTCATTAGCCCTTTGTAAACTATTTTAATTCACTTACTCTAATTTCCTTTTTTCCTTAACTAGCTCCCAAATTCCACAGGGGTTCACAGTGAAACTATACTTAGGTTTCCAACAGCCTTTTCTTAAACTGCTGTTAACTCTCCTGCCTAGTATCTTGCATTTTACTACAGGTTTTCAATGAAAATTAAAAAGTAGCACCTCTGTTTTGTCTCCTGCTTTATCTTTACTGTACTCTTCTAAAATTACTTAGAGTTATAATTTTCAAATGTATACATTTGAAAAAAAAGGTATAACTTCCTTGACATTTTTTTGAATAATAAAGTCTCTACCCATGGCAACTTTTTCATGATAGTCATCTCATAGGTTGCTATTTGAGACATTTTTTTCTCTTCAGTAGGTGTTCTGTCTTCTGTCAGCTTTCAACAAGAGCAAGAGAGCTCAAAAACCGGTCATCAGCTATTGCTTCCTCTTACTGTCCTAATGCTGAAACTCACAAGGACTAAATTCTGTTTAACATTGTTGGCCTTCCTTATAGCAGCAGGTACAAGAACTGCCTTAAAATTTCCCTATTGTTCCAAAAGACTAGCATACAAAAATCTCCGTCGGACTATTTGTACGTTGTTGACATATAATATTTCATATGTATATACTGTCTATGTGATATGCTGAACATAAGTCATGTGTAAGAAACTGTAGAGAAGATACTCCATTGGTCATTCCTAGCATTTGGATGATATTATCCACATCCCTCATGTATTGATTTTCTTTTTAGCTGATTCCACTTTTGTCTTTCAATTTCTTTTAAAATTTCTTTTTCTCCTAACAGTGTAACACAAATTCTCACTGGCCTTCTCTTACTTTATATCTTTATGTGATGATATTTCTTTCCCTCATTTTTATAGATTTTGGCCCTGTTTTCCTTAGCTGTCATCCAGCTTCTCTATCCTGGTCTTTGGATTTTGTATATTTTAACTTATTTTCCTTGCTGTCGTTTTGATCTCATTGCTTTGTATAATACTGTGTCCAGCACTAGTCCTGCCAGACCTTTTTAGAGAAATGTCATTCCCATCATACTGAGTATTTCTTTATTATACTATTTTTATGGTTGATACTCCATATAGCAATAATACCTACGCGGATAGATTTCCTGCCTCCTAGTGTAATTTCATCCTTTTTTATCATTTACCCATTTCATCTCATTAACAATAGCATAAGGTACTTTGTAAAATGGTCTTAAAGAAAACAGAATGATTTCTTGGAAAAAAAATAACTCCGCAATATAAATATGATGCATCTCCTTGTTCTCCTTTCATGCTGTTTGGGCCAACCATCAAAGCAAAAGTCTCAAGTGGACAACCTGCTAAATCGTCCACCCCTTCATCCTTATGTGGGTCCTCCATGATTTATACATATCTTTGTTCCTTTCTAAATTGCAGTGGATTGAAAATATCAAACTCTTTGACTATTCAAAATTACTGTTTTGGATTGCCCTTTGAAGCCATACCTTCTTTATCTCAGGCCTATCAGTACCTGGGACATGGGCAGATGATAGACATTCAAAAATGACAGTTAGATTCAATTGAATTGAGTACCAAACTTAGAATCTGGCAAAGTTACTGGCACATAGTAAGTGCACAGTCTCTATTGTTGAATGATTTAATTGAGTGATTTGAATTGAATTAACCAAACTGGTGCCATCTTATCCACCTATTTGTGTTTCCTAATGCCCTCTCTTCTCTTAATCCTGACCACAAAATATACATTTATTCACGCTTTACTTTTTCAAATTCCCTTTCTATCATGTTCCTGACAATATAGAATCTTCTCTTTTGTTCTTTGATTTTAAAAATTGTTTCTTCTTTAACTGATTTGTCTTTCTAAAGAAATGTACATTTTCTACAAATGAAATTGTAATGTTCTATTTTATAGTTCTACCATGGAATCTAAAGAGACAAATGGAATATCTCTTTACACTATAATAGCACCCACCTTTATTTATTCCTTTGAATATTCCTTTGAAATTTTCTTCACATTTCATAATATACCTTACCTCTCTCTGATGTCTTGAAAGAGGAAACGCTTTTCTCTCACTTACTCATTTCTCTGTATTGTTATTTTCTTCCTTTTCAAAAAGAAATTATATACTGCTACCAAACATATCAATTATTTAGATTCTCATTTCAGCTTTTCCTTTATATGCTATGGCAGCCATTTGTTTATTTCCCAAGAGAATATGTCTCTGATCTTTGAAAATAATATATGCTTATTTAGAGATATATTAAAATACACAAACATATGTAGATGTAAATTCAGATCACCTCTAGATGGCAAATCATCTGCCATCTAAATATGTTTCCCTTTTATTTTATGTATATATGTATAATGTATATGTAAAATCAACATAATACTTTAATATGCCTCTTTTTTACTCAATGTTGTATCATGAGGACTTTTATGTCACTATATACTCTTCTATACTTGCTTTTTATCAATATGAAATGTATATTTAACCAATCCCCCATTTTAGGATTTGGGGACATTTTATTTGTGTGTATTTTTTTACTGTTACAAATGATGCCATGACTAACTTTTTGTACATAAAATATTGTGTTTGTCTGTGTTTTCTTAAATTTAACTCCCAAAAGTAGAACTATTAAGTTGTAATTTATATGCACATCTTTATGATTTTTACTATATGTTGCCAAAATGTCCCCTCAAAATATAATTTTTATCTTCTTCTGCACATAGTTGAGGTACCCTACTTTGGGGAACTAAAAGTATATGGACTTCATTGTACACCTGTTGTTTTCTGTTGTTGTTGTTGTTTTTGTTTTTTGGTTTTTGGTTGTTTTTTTTTTTTTTTTTGAAATGGAGTTTTGCTCTTGTTACCCAGGCTGGAGTGCAATGGCATGATCTTGCCTCACTGCAACCTCCGCCTCCCGGGTTCAAGTGATACTCCTGCCTCAGCCTCCCGAGTAGCTGGGACTACAGATGTGTGCCACCACACCTGGCTAATTTTGTATTTTTAGTAGAGATGGGGTTTTTCCATGTTGGTCAGGCTGGTCTCGAACTCCTGACCTCAGGTGATCCGCCCACCTCAGCCTCCCAAAGTGCTGGAATTACAGGCGTGAGCCACCACGCCTGGCTTGTACACCTATTGTTAATAGCTGACACAATGAGTCAGCCATTCCATTTATTTGCTGTTGACATCCCCTCACATCAATCACCCTTTTTGTTGATTTATTTCTTAATTTGTTTTTCTTCTAATTTATCATTTTACTGATCAATCCAGTGTTAGAAGCTCCCTATGCTAAAAACTGTGCCAGGCTCCCGGGATACTGACATGATTAAGTCATGTTCCTTACCCTTGGTGGCTGCACTTAGTGTCTAGTCAGAACCGGATACCATGAGGATTCATTTTAGTTTATACATTTTGGGGAGAATATAAATTTCAAAAATTCTCCCAAGTTCATATTCACAATTGCTGTCTTCAGAGATTGTCATTTCTCAAGCATACACATTATATGTTTCAAAGAAAAGCTTTACCTTTATTCAGGTTTCTTCTACTGTTTACCAGTATCGTGAGTCCCAACTCATCCCATATTAAAGCTGTATTAAAGGGTGCAATGGATTCTACACTTAACATTCTTCTTTGTTATATATAGTATGCTCGCTCTTATTAAATATGAACTGTGTATGCATGTGTGTAGAAAAACAACTTAAAAGGAAACATTTCTATGAAAGGACAATGCAAGTGGAAATTATGTATATATACAATCTTTATTTTTCTGTTTTCCAAATGTTCTGCAATAAGCATATATCTGATCTGTAATCAGGCAAAAGACATTTGTGAATGAAGTTTGTTTAGTCAGCTGTAACTTTTATGATGTATCGAGTGCCTACTAACTTCCTCTATGCCTGAGTAAATATATATTAGATAAATTTGTTATGCAGGTTTGGTGTCTAATTTTTTTCATTTAAAACATTTTTTTCAGTGTCCTCTATGGAAATAAAATCACAGAACTCCCCAAAAGTTTATTTGAAGGACTGTTTTCCTTACAACTCCTGTAAGTATTTGATTGTTTTGGATCTCTCGAGCCTAATTACATATATTAGTCACTTTGTTATCTCATATTTTTATGGAGGCTTTGGAAAAATTAGATTCGAAATAATATAGTTTAACAAACTAGAAAAGATTAGTTAACATTTGTGGTTATTTACTTGAAGGTACAACTTTTTGGAATAGTCCCCAAACCATTTTTTCTACACTATCATGAATGGATACATTCTGGCTGCTCTATGTCCAAAGCTTCTATAATGCCTGTCCTTGTGAAACATCTCTGTTTTAATATAACCAGTAGTTGAAACTGAGACGGATACGGTGATATACTCATGAACGTTTGTCCAAAGATTCTGCAGGAGCCACCATAGTGCTGCAATAACTCCCTCAAACACAGATGGTGTGCGGTGAGCTATAACACACAATCGTCCTCAGACTAACCTTTTGAGAGAGAATTATTTGTAAATCAAAGACCACTCTGATTAGACAATAGATACTACTCATTTGTCTCGAAAGAAATATTTACCATAAATATTTACTAAAAGGAGATGTGACACCATGTGTTTTGATGCATGCCCATATGAAAAGTAAAGTTGGGAAAAATGCAAATATTAAAACTGGTAGTGGTTAATCATCAAATTCTATTCATATCATCAAACATAGAATACCTCATTTGGGGCACACACTGGCCTAGATGCTTTAGATACAAAGATAATTGTGTTGTAATTTTTTTCTTAGTAAATATCCTTTAAAATTCTTATATATATAGAATGTTATTTCCTCTCTGGAGTGTATTCATTTCTTGGCATTTATTTGGTAACTATTTATTCCTAATCCCACCATCTTCCCAAATGTAGATCTTTTTCTTGAATTGATAAACTTATTTTCTTAATTACATACTATTATATATGTCTTAAAAGTTTTCACCATTATGCAGAAATGTATTTTACACCCCAGCACACACACACACACAAACAAATGTACATTACACCCCAGCACACACACACACAAACAAATGAAGCAAAATGTTAATGAAACAATAATGAACCTTATTATGTGAAGTGCTTTCCTTTCTGTTCACCCCTGCCCCAATTCTCTCTATTTTCTCAATGCCACATAAACCAGTAAATTTATTTTACAATAGACCAATAAGCCATCATAAATACTGATTTTGTTACTTTATTTGGGTTTCAAGTTTTTTAAACTTTACATTTCCGTTATTAAATATTATTTCTAATTTGACAAAATTATGCTGTTTACAGTCTAGATGTCTGTACACATTGTAGATATAGCTTGATGCTGTAATCAAGTATTGCCTACTTGTGACTCACCTCTCTGCCATTCTCCACATTTCCCTAGAATTACTCTCCATGCCAATTATTCACAATCACTCTTACTATCACTGTCCTGTCTACTACTTTTATGTAAAATGTCACCTACTTTTTCTTTCCATGCACATTTATTGGTGGTTGATGTGACACATAAGATAACAAAATATGGAGCGCTATATAGATAAACCTTACTTCTAAAGCCATCTTTATAAAGTTTCATCTCTACATTAAGGCTCATTCTAATGTCTGCCAGAGGGGAAAATGGCATGACTATGTATTTACAGCTAGCTGAGAACTTGGTCAAGTTAAGTGTCTTAGTTTTGGTTGGTTAGATATTAGAGAGAAAAGGCAGGTAAATAAAAGAAACAAAACAAGTTGTTGCTTAATGTTTATTTTACTACTCCTTGGGCCACACTGAGTTAAAGTGAGTACAAACTGCATAGACGCAAGATGATGCAAAACAGCATCTTTCAGTTTCTTCAGGCGCCACACAATTTATTGTCCTTGTTTGCTCTCTAACTGTTTTATTCAGTTAGATGATTAATTAAAGAACAGATCAGCATTACTTGTGTTGTGGCCCAGGGAGGAGAGGTATGGGGTTAATCAACCCCTGTCACCCACCATTTCTTGAGGGCTTTTAAGAAGGTATTGGATATACCAGAGGGAAGATGAAAACTTCAGTTCCTGATGGGGAATCAAAGAGCACAGCCAAGTGAGTCACTATGAGAAAGTCATCACTTTGCACCTTGCTTATGTAGCCCCTTAAAAAAATCAAGTAAAATAGAAATATCCCATGTTAATAGAGAGATTGTTTTATCGCCAAAGGAGAAAATACTTTGTAGTATATTAGATAATGAGTCATACTCAAACTACATGACACATATTTTTTGAGCTGTTACATATTTGTTAAAAGTTCTAACTATCAAAGCACTGGACTAAATATGGCTAGATAGAGCTTGATGCTGTATCCTAGTATTGCGTATCGTTTCTCCCACTTAAGCCAGGAATTTAAAAAAAAAATTTCTCCATCCCTGTGGAGAAAAATATTCTTTCTCTCCTTATATAATAACAAGCTTCGGACCATCGCCAAGGGAACCTGTTCACCTCTTCGGGCCATTCAAACTATGTATGTATACATGATTTGGATCACGTTGATGACACTGTTTCCAAAGGCATTTGGCCCAGAACCCCTTTATTTGTGACTACCATCTCAAGGGGCTAACGGAGTATCTCCATACCAATCCAATTGAGACCAGTGGTGCCTATTGGGGATGGAGAAAAAATATTTTTTTAGAAAAATAGTCCTGCCTGAAGTGGGAGAAACTGTCATTGGACAAATAAGCAGGTCTGCATAAAACAGATGACGAGACTGCATAGCATGGAATAATACTTTGAAGAACCCAGAGGGAGGAGGCCTTTGTTGCGTGGAAGTTTCATTCGGAAGGTGGTTGAGGAAAGTGGAGAGCAGAGAACATGCTGAAGAATAAGCCTAAGCTCACACAGTCACATCTGCAAGAATGATGTTTGCCAAAGTAGTTCCACAGAATATTGATGTAATACATGGGGAAAAAAGGAGTTTGTGGAATTATGTTAAAAAGTTAAACAGGTATTTGTGAGACTTGAGCCCCTATAGTAGAGTCATGTATCATGTGACTCTCCAAGAGGATTGTTAAGTATTCATTCAACAAATGATATTTATTGAGCTCCCAGTATGTGCTGGGCAGTTGGGAAAGAAAGGGAAATGAAATGAATGAGACATATAGATGATCCACTGTGGGGATGGCGGGACATATAGATGACAGCAGTAACATAATAAGTTGTGCAAAGCAGAACAAATATATATACTTTAGAAAACAGAAAAAGTAGATCAAAGTAAAAGGAATTGAGAGTGCTAGGGGTTGAGAAGGAAGCAAAGATAGCCTCATGTATTAAGGAGAGGGGTCCAGGAAGCTGGATTGAGAAGGCAATATTAGAGCAGGCTTGACATCTGGGAGACTAACATTTCAGACAGAGAATAGGAGAGTTTGGTATGTTTAAGAAAGAGCAAGGCGATCAGTGATTGGAGCGGAAACAACTAGGAGGAGAGAACTGGGAGATTGCAGCGTTCTGAAGAGTGGGCTACAGGTCAGGCTGTTGTGATGACTTAGGCTTCTGCTCAGAGCCAATTGGGAGCTGTCGCATGGTTCTGAGAAAGGGGTGACATGACCTATTCTGTGTTTAGAAGGATCACACCAGCTGCTGTTTTAAGAATAGCCTAAGGCTGGGCACGGTGGCTCATGCCTGTAATCCCAGTACTTTGGGAGGCCGGGAGGTCAGGAGGCCAAGGTGGGTGGATCATCTAAGGTCAGGAGTTCGAGACCATCCTAGCCAACGTGGTGAAACCCGTCTCTATCAAAAATACAAAAATTAGCTGGGTGTGGTGGCATGTGCCTGTAATCCCTGCTACTCGCGAGGCTGAGGCAGGGATTCAAGTAGTTCAAGGGGAATTGCTTGAACCTGGGAGGCAGAGGTTGCAGTGAGCTAAGATTGTGCCACTGCACTCCAGCCTCAGCGAAAAGAGCAAAACTACATCTCAGAAAAAAAAAAAGAAAAGAGAATAGCCTGAACTACTTTTCCACAGTGTCTTGAGGGATTAATAATGTTTGAGGGCATTTTTTTATGGTGTCCTTGCTAGTGGAGGCTGGGTCTCACCCACCTTTGTGTACTGTTTCACCTTTACATCTTCTAGAGGAAATGGTTAATAATTTGTATTGAATACATGTATGAGTACCACTAGATTTAGGTTCATTTGATCACATGACTTTTGCTTTATATGGTAAAACCCCACTCTCCAGTCTCTAATTCCTAAATTACTAAAATTAAAATATTAGTGTTGATATTAAAGGAAATATATTTCTTGATTGGGTTTTCTTTAAAAGGACAAACTCTTGCAGGTGAGTTAATGAGATGCTACACTTTAATTCTGCAACTATTTAATCAAACAGATTATTGAATGCGAACAAGATAAACTGCCTTCGGGTAGATGCTTTTCAGGATCTCCACAACTTGAACCTTCTCTCCCTATATGACAACAAGCTTCAGACCATCGCCAAGGGGACCTTTTCACCTCTTCGGGCCATTCAAACTATGTATGTATACATGATTTGGATCACATTTGATGACATTGTTTCCACTCTGAATGTAAGAGTTGAGTCCATTGCAAATCATCTATAAAATGGTTCTGTATGTGTTTCCAAAGGCATTTGGCCCAGAACCCCTTTATTTGTGACTGCCATCTCAAGTGGCTAGCGGATTATCTCCATACCAACCCGATTGAGACCAGTGGTGCCCGTTGCACCAGCCCCCGCCGCCTGGCAAACAAAAGAATTGGACAGATCAAAAGCAAGAAATTCCGTTGTTCAGGTAATTTCTTTACATGTTATTTCCCCTGTGACCAAAAACAATGGTTACGTGAGACCTAAGGAAAGCAGCTGGCCTTTGGCTGATTAATGAACATTGTAGAATTATATTTCTTTTTCTTCTGCCCATGAATAATAAAATAAAGAGAACTGTAGGCACAATTCAAATAATACTTCTATTTGTAACATTTTTAATACTACATACAGCAGAAGAAATAGGCTGTTGACCAAGTTGAAAAGATGCCTAGATACTCCATACACCTTTCCAAAATTCAAACTTAATAAGAGCCTTTTAGCTAATTCAGAGCATCTTTAAAGTATGTTAAGTCTCTTGTTTATTGTATCATTCTCTCTTGACCAACCTCAAGTAATTAACTGTTTTTATTTCTTCAGAAAGTGAATTAAGTATTGGTTACATGATTTGTTTGGGCTCCGAAGTATTGTGGGGAGCCGGGAGGGACTCCAGATTCCTGGCTTCTTACTCTGAATGCACTTTCTCAGTTTGCATTCTCCTATTTTGCATACAACTGTGAGGATACGTTTTTTCCAAAAGCTATTTTTTAAAACATTTTGAGAATATTGCATTTATTTGTAAAAAGCTAAATATAAATGCATTGTATTGATATCAAATGGAAGGCTTCCATCATCCAAATTTACTATTTGCTTTAATCTAATATTTCTCTTTTTTTATGATAGAATTAATTATATGTGTTTTTGGTAGTATGCTACCTAACTATTCCAGGCATATTTCACATTCAGCAGTTAATTTCATACTAAAAAGCTAATAGAAGAACCAAGCTGGTTATTGTCCATAATTATAGATGCATTTACTACTCAGTGTACATTATTGTACTTCAGTCACCTCTGTGAATATACATTTTTCACTTAATTGTAGTAACTTTAGTCCATTCTTAATCTAATATAACTCATATCTCTGCTTGCTGACATTCAGGTGCATCTTCTATTTTTTTTCTCTTTTTTTATTTAGCTAAAGAACAGTATTTCATTCCAGGTAGGTTTTGCTCGGTAGTAGGACTAACTGCAGACACCCTTTCCTCACCTTATAAAATATAGCTTCTAAAACTGAATGCATGCCTCTGAAAGTACAGTGGATACTCTATATATAGATTGACTTATGCATATATCACTTGTAGCTGTTTCCTGAAAACCTGACCTTTGCATGCAGCTTCTGATGTTAAACATATTAAAATCCACCTTTTTCTCTCTTTTACTTTGATGCATTATCTAAAGTTTCTCACAGTAGCTAAAATGTTTGAAGCTGTGGCTTTCTACTTAAATCATTTTCTTTCCTTCCATTGTATATTTTTTATATATATCTTCCAATCTGTTTTTAAAATATAGCTTATTGAGCTGGTTTTAAAGACAGAAACCTTTCTGATGTCAAAGAGCTAGTTCTACATGAAAGTAGTTACAGACACACAGAATTTCATTTTCAATCATGAGACTTTACTTTTTTATAGATTCTTATATTTAAAAACTGTACTTACTGCTTTACTTTTGCTTCACTGTTTATAGAAAAACAGCAGCTTCCTGCTGATTTATATGCAGTTGTTTCTTGTTTATGACTTTACATTCTTTTATATCCAGAATTAAAATATAACTCCATAAAAAGAATATTGATGTCTGACGTGAAAGCATCAGAAGTTCATGGACACAAAATGCCTTGAACAGTTTAGGCAGATGGATAAAATGTTTCTAAGAAAAGTAATCACAATGTTTTACTACTTCAATGGTAACACTACCAAGACTAATGATTCTAGAACTAGCTCTTTAAAATATGTTTCTTTACTTATTTTTCCTTGCCTGCCAATTGTGTAAAATGCCTCTTGACTTGTTCGTTTTAAACCATTATATGTTAAGTATTGATTGGCCACATTCACCATCTCTTGGGTATATTCTAGACCATAATATATTTTAAGAGCTATAGATTAAAGGATATTTCTACAGCGTTAGTGTGCAGTATTAGTCTACCTTTCCTTAATTGCTTAAGAAGAACTCTCAGTTTAGTCTCTATTGTAAGGAGATATTTGTTGCTTGCCATATTGAATTACAATTTGGATAATTTTATGAATTTAGTAGATTTGGTTATATTCCTTATTTTGAGCTTGAACGATCGATAGTATTATATATATTATACTGACTGCATAAAAGTAAACATGTTGAAAAGAACAGTTGATTGGCCTTCATTGACAATGTTTAATATTAATCACTTTACCCAATTAAGTGGAAAGTAATCTGATAGCTATTATTTAACCAGAAAAAAGCTATATTCTAAGCACCAGACTACCTATAGAATAAAACATTAATATGATTTAAATCCTAAAATTATGGCAGTAATGTAACTGGTACCAAATTATTCCAACTATTTCACTTAAATATACTTTATTAATAACTGATAAGTTTAATATTTTCAACTCACTAAATAAAGAACAAAAGTCAGGTTGTTTTCCTATATTCTGATATAGTTTTTCTCTGTTACAGATAGCAGCCAAAATAGGATTTGGAAATTATCTTTTATATCAAATAATTTTATTACAAATAATAATTGTAAAAGTCAGGACTCAAAAGGATCATTTGGGCCTCCTCCCCTTTTTTCCCAAAACTTTTAATTAAAATTTGAGCCTACCTAAAGAGCCACCATGAAATAAGCATTATTGCTGTTGTGTCGAATGCAGATTATTTGAATTGTAAGATATCCAGTGTATCTGTCCCTTAGACTTTGTGACCTTTTATTTTATTTTGGAGTGCAGCTTAAATCATAAGACAACAGATCCTCAATAAATATCATGACATTAAGTGCCAAATGTAATGAAACTGTTATATTCACTGTTGTAAGCTTATGAGATTCTGATTCCGTTTCCACTAAACATTATTCATAAGTTGAAAAGTTCATTAAAAACTGTACATCACAATATAAGGATTAATCTAAATGTTCTAATGATTGCCCTTGAGAATCTCCATGATTAGTTTTTCATTCACTTTTATATGTGTACCTGCCTACTACCCTTTTATATGGCACTCTACATATTACAGTGATAAAAGAAAATCTGTCTTGCAGAGAGTTCATCTTTTAAAGGATTCGAGCACTTAATTTGTACTATACATCTTTTATTACATTGGTTTTCTAGTGAGACCACCATACTTCAAAATATTATGTTACAAAGCATGACGATTCCCATCACATCATACTATTTTTTCAATAATTGCCATAATAAAGAAAGAAGGAAGAGAGAGCTTAGTTTTATAGATATGTATATTAATCTTAATTGAGATTACTCTTTCTTTCCTTCTTGGTGATTTTTACTTTTGCAGGAATTCACCATTTTGGCTGTAAGTAAAAGTGTCTGATCTGAAACTTAATACCCTCCCTTTTCAATCCTGATATACCTTCTTCTAGTCTTGGTCTTTTGCACCTTTTTTTTCAAGAAGAAACCACAGATCTTTTGAGCTTCTCTGTTGCCCTTGTAGCTCACCTTCAACTTCTTCCTGGTTGTTGTTCCCGAAAGCTGTCGTTTCCATTCTGCAGTTCTGAGGAATGGTGGAGGCACCTTTTCCGTATAGCCCCTTCTTTGTGTTTCCAGGAAATCTTCGGTAGTAATACTCTTACTATGGTCATAAACATTCTGCGGGAAGAATGCATGTCATGTAAACAGTATTACATTTCCAGAACGTCTGTAGCTTTTCTCCTCCTTCCCTCCATTTTCCTCTTGGTCTTACCTTTGGCCTAGTGGTTGGTGTAGTGATAATGTAGCGAGATTTTCTGTTGTGCTTGATCTAACCATGTGGTTGCGAGGTATGAGTAAAACATGGTTCCGTCAAGCACCATGGAACGTCACGCAGCTTTCTACAGCATGACAAGCTGCTGAGGCTTAAATCAGGATTTACCTGTCTCTTTCTACAAATTAAAATGAAAAAAGAGGGCTTTTTAGGCATTTCTGAGATTATGTGAGAGGGAGAGAATAGTAAAAAGTCCATAGAAAATTTGAAAGCCTGAGTACATCTATTTGCCTTGAAAGCCCTAATTTACGATGATATATAGGATCATGTTTATTACTTGATATATTTTCAATTCTTGACTCAGAGAAAAAAATAAACTTTTTAACAATGAATATCCATTGTGTGACTAGCTGTGAAATAGGCTAGAATGGCTCAGAATTGGATCAGCAGAAAGTACAGCTGTGAAAAGCTCAACTTTATTAATGTTTTCCTGTCATGTGAATCTGGTCACTCTTTTTTCCAGAAAATTCCAAGCCTTTCTTTTAACCTTCCTCCTGACATCCATTGACCAAAATTCCCCAAGTTGTCTCCCTGCTACATAATCTATAGTTACCTTACTTTTTTCTTCCTACAAGCTAACAAATATTCTAACCTTTAGACTCAGTGTCTTTTTTCTGGTTTGAATTCTCAATAGGTACAGAAGATTATCGATCAAAATTAAGTGGAGACTGCTTTGCGGATTTGGCTTGCCCCGAAAAGTGTCGCTGTGAAGGAACCACAGTAGACTGTTCTAATCAAAAACTCAACAAGATCCCGGACCACATTCCCCAGTACACGGCAGAGCTGTAAGTTCATCCCCCAACAAAATTCTGGTTGGGGTGGAGGGAATGAAAGCATTAAAGCAGAGGAATTTTTGTCTTGACATTTTTAGTATTAAGTTGCATTAATTTTAATTAATATGGATTTCATTGGCATAACTCTTCTTTGTACAAGAATATATTAGAGGCTACGTTTGTTTATCTTTCTAGCCAACCATACAATTAAGTACAGAAATTAATTTATCTCTCAAAATTCAGTAAGCTCTTAATACTAATACCAATAGTGTTCATTTGATGCTTATTTATTGGGTATTGTTTATTCCCAAACCGTTTTCTAAATACTTAGTTTTTTAATGTATTTAATCCTTACAGCAACTAAGTAAAGTAGTTTGAGAGCCTCCATTTTCAATCTCTGTTAACTATCAATATATTCAAAGAGTCTATCTTACCTAATTTACTACTTCATTGGCTTATGGGTAGAAAGATTCAGTGATTATCAAGTATTAAAGTAGAAAGGATAGTTTTTTCTGAACAATGCAAGAGAAGCTGAAAAGGCAGACTATGATGGCATTTACACTTACAACCTTACCATAGGACCTTGCACATACTAGGTACTAAAATATGTTTGTTGGAGCATTTATAGATTCTATGCCCATGCATGGTTTGCTTTTACTGACTTTATCTATAAAAAGAGGACCTTTAATGTTAGTGTTCTAACAATTCAAGAAAAAAACTAGCAAAACTTCCTCATTCTCTAAATATCTTACCCATGTTTATGTGTGGCACCATCTGGTATTTGTCATCTGTTGCTTTGCAAAGTTCGTTGTCTGTTTGTTGGTATATAATCCTTCTGTCTTTAACTAGATTATAGCTCCTTGATCACAGGGATTGTGTGTTATTGTTTATCTCCCACTGTGCCTATACTCATGCCTGTACTTAATTAACATTTAGCAATTTGAATAACTAAAAATAAAATATTCCTTTCAAAGCATCGACAGAAATCAACTATCTTGTAGTTATAGTGATTTTTTTTTTTAACTCCTGTTAGGTGGTAAAGCTATTTCACAACTCCAAGAATTTTAGAAATGCATGGAGACCATGCAATCAAGGCCCTGAACTTTACTTTTTATAGTCATATAGGAATTTATGCTTATGACCTATAATATTACAAACAAGTGATATCTTCCAGCACAATAGCACTTTTTTTTCTTTGAGACAGCATCTCACTCTCTCACCCAAGCATGAGTGTAGTGGCACAATCACAGCTCCCTGCAGCCTTGGCCTCCTGGGCCCAAGGGATCCTCCTACCTCAACCTTCCACCCCCATACCCCCAAGATGCGGGGACCTCAGGCATGCACCACCACACACAGCTAATTTTTGTACTTTTTTGTAGAGATGGGATTTTGCCATGATGCCCAGGTTGGTCTCAAACTCCTGAACTCAAGCAGTCCTCTTACCTCTGCCTCCCAAAGTGCCAGGGTTACAGGCATGAGACACTGCACCAGGTCTAGCACTTTAAATAATTTTGTTTGTCATGGAAAAATTATAGTAGAAAGTAGCCTCCAATTTAGACTTTGGCAAATGTGTGTAATGTAAGAGATTTATAATTTTTAAAATTATACAATAAAATCAGTACTGAGAAGAAAATATTTGCAAATCATGTATCTAATGAGACACATATTCATAATATATAAAAAAAAAACCCTTATAATTCAGATTAAAATGTACATTACTCAGTTAAAGAATGGTCAAATTATTCATATTGGTGTTTCTTCAAATAACATATACAAATGTCCAATAAACACATGAAAACTGTTACTAGGGAAATTCCAATCAAAACCACAATGAGATATCAATTTAGACCCCCTGGAATGGCTATGAAAAATACAAAAAGGGAGAGTAACATAGTGGAAGAAATTGGATCTTCATACGTCGCTGGTCTGAATGTAAAATCTTTTTTGCTATTTCTCAAAGAGTTAATCACAAATTTACCATGTGATCCAGTAATGCCACTCCTAAGTATATGTCCAAAAAATGAAAACACATATCCAGACAGAAACTTGCACACCATGTTCATAGCAGCATTACTTATAGCCATCGAAGAATGGAAGCAACACAACTGTCTCCTAATTGATAAATGGATAAACAAATGTGTCGTGCCTATGTAATGAAATATCATTCATTCTTAAAAATTAATGAAGCTCTGACATATGCTACCACAGGAATAAAACATTATACAAAGCAAAAGAAGCCAGACAGAAAAGGCTACATCTTATATGATTCCATTTATACAAAATGCCCAGAATAGGAACATCAATAAAAACAAAAAGTAACCTGGTGGTTGCCAAGGACTGTGGGAAAATAGCCACCTGGAGTGACTGGTAATAAGTATGGGATTTCTTTTGGGGATAATAAAAATGTTCTGGAATTAGATAGCAAAGATGATTGCACAATTCTGAGAATGTACTAAAAACCACTGAATTGTACACTTTAAAAGGGTAAATGTTCTGACATGTGAATTGCATTCTAATAAAGCTGTAATTTTTTTCCAATTGTGAAGCAAACAGGGAAAAAATGGTCTAAAATCCTTTTTAGTGGGGACAGTATTGGAAAATATTGGAGAAAATTTGCTCTAGAGATTACGGGGAGCTGGTTTTGAGCTTTGGTTTTCCTTACTGTGCGCTTCCTAACATATTTTATTTTGATAATTAAAATTTGAATAAAATGAGAAGAAAAATCAATATGTTCCACAAATCTTCTGTGATATATGTACTTCCTTTTATTTTCATGGTATGATTAAATGATGTTAGAATTCATTTTGAGAAATCAATTTTAATCCTTTCCCAACTATTAGTAATAAAACTTCTCTGTTCCTTTTTTCTCCAGGCGTCTGAATAATAATGAATTTACTGTATTGGAAGCCACAGGAATCTTTAAGAAACTTCCTCAATTACGTAAAATGTAAGTCATTTGTTAGCTATTTTTAAAATTTTCTTAATGTTTTGTTGTGTTCGTTTTATGTACGTTTCTTAGAAAATTAGAAAATACTAAAAATCCAGGGAAATTTCCCTGTGGTGACTACCTGTGACATGAATTTAGGGTAATCTCTGCAAGAAACTTTTCTGTATGTTCAACAGTGTCAACCACATTTTCTGTAGCAGAGCCTAAGCATCTTACTTTAACTCAGACAGCTGGTCTGTTTTGTGGCCACAGCAGGAATCCAGCAATCTAAGCACATTAAAATGCATTCAGTAATGTTTTGTAACTTCCTTTACTATTCCCCAAACCATGCTGTTATTTCTTTTTCAGCACTTTCATGTCAACTATTGGACTTTTTGCTTCATTAAATTTTCATTAGAAGATAGTCAAAATTAATGATTGGTAAACTGGCTTGATAGCTCATCTGTGTTACTACATGTCCACAACTCATACTTTAAAATAAGTTCATAAGCTCAGCGGTTTCAGAAACACTCAGTGGGTAACTCCATGCCCCTGGGGAGGTGTGGGGGACTGACAGGATATAGGTCAATGCTATGGGACCAGTGGAGCACCCTTCACACATGCAGAAACATCAGCAGGAGGAAAGAAGCATTGGCTCCCTTTGGCCCTGTGTCCACATATGTAACTGGCCGTTAGTATCACGGACTGTAAGTTACAGAACAGACTACTTGAGTGTTGACATCCATATTAGGCTACCTCCCAAATGGTTTCTGATATCTTACTTGCCCTACTTTTTCACTGTTATGAAATGCACTTTCTTTTTAGCTATAAGATGATTTCCAATGCCAAAAGTATTTATTAAGAAGCTACTGTGTGTGATTCTATGAGAAAAATTAAAATATGAATAAAAATGATCCTTGTCTGGGGGACACTCCTGGTCAGTGAGAAAGAGAAAGAAAAAGCCAATAGACAGTTGATCTCAACTAGATACTCTTGTTTTCTGGCAAGCATTGTAGTAGTTGATATCGTATATAATACTGACAGTTAAGTTGGTTGTTTCAACGCATTATTACATGAAAAGTTTTACTGGGAATAAACCCACATTAAAATACATTTCTGATGCTATCTGTAAAACACTAACAAATTTTAGCCTATCTATCTCTCTACCCAGTTGCCTTCTTTTAGTTATTAATTCATTGGACAATTTTAATCAGGGATATTTCTTTGAAAAGTTTCTTGTTAGGTTTTGTAGATGGCCTAAAGATTTGTGTAACCCAATACCTGACCTCAAGAATTTTATATTCCTGGGGACCCTTGGAGGGTTTAACATGGGTCAGGCTGGCTTTTTCTTTTTTTTACCATAGACATTCCCTCTTAGTATGATTGTCCCTTTGTCTTTATGGAGTAGGGAAGTGGAATCTTTTCAGAGCCCTGGCAGTGCTGGGCAGTGAAAAGTTTGAAGACTTGGATCATTAGAAGAAAGTGATCTAATACGTTTCAATGCCCTCATTATTAGAAATTATTTATAATCTTTGTTCCAACAATTTTTATTTAGAAACTTTAGCAACAATAAGATCACAGATATTGAGGAGGGAGCATTTGAAGGAGCATCTGGTGTAAATGAAATACTTCTCACAAGTAATCGTTTGGAAAATGTGCGGCATAAGATGTTCAAGGGATTGGAAAGCCTCAAAACTTTGTAAGTATTCGTACTTGCATCGCAGTTCTTCTACCAAAGGATTGCAATTCGTTGTTCATTATAATCCTGGCAGAGAGAAACACCTCCTACTTTTACCAACCCCACTCCCACTATCTCTTTCACATTTTCTCTGTTACACACACACACACACACACACACATTGTGAATGCAAATGGTCCCTTACCCCGATATTCCTGTCTTTGGTGCGTTGATAGCAAATGATCAGGGGTCTTCCTCATGGCTGCTGTCTCCTCTGCAAAATAGATCATTCTTGCTCCAGTGCTTATATGGATCTGACTACGCTGTCCTGCCTAAAAATAGTCATTTTGTTTCCTTGTCTTCAAATACCTCTCTATACTATACTCTCTCTTGGCCCAGTGACTCTAGCTTTCAAATCTTCTCAAATCTTTGCAGTAGAATAATTCTGACAGTTTATCTGGAGACTACTGTTTTTTGCTCCTGCAACATCTTAGTGTAAAAGAAAGACTGGCTGGTGATATATCTTTCACCATTTTTTTCAAACAAAACATGCTAAGAGTTATGTCTACTTGCTCAGGGGTAGGGAGTTTGGGGGGGAAAATTATATGTTTCCAAAAGGTTGTTGTCCAAGAAAGATGGGGATTAGATTGAGATATTTCAATCAAAAGTATGTACAACACTTTTGTATTACTTGAATTTTCCACGCTGCCTACACACACATATATACACACATATTTATTTTATCTATGAGGTATATAATTATGTTTGACAAAGTGGGAGCCTAAAAATTGGAAAAGAGACAAACCAAACTCTGAAGCCTTTAGAAGACAGAAAGTAAAATATTTGTAACTAAGAAGCAGTCCTTGGTGATTGTAGTGGGGAATCTGTCTCCCCCAAACCCACAACCCTGCCCTGTGAGCCTGTGAGAGCCATGTACCACCAGTGGGCTGGTGGCTGAGTCCATTGTCTGCTCTTTATCAGATATGGAGGGAGAAGGGCATTCCCACAGCCAGCAAGATGTATTTATAGCATCTCAAATTCAAATCCCACCCCAAAAGTCCTCCCTGCAAGTAAAAGCAGAAGTGTGCTCCTTGAGTTTTGCAGGAATAGCCTGAAACCTGACCACCCAGCAGGACCAGTCTGGGACCTGCTGACCCATCACGAGGGCTAACTTGATGCCCCTTCAAAAGGATAGGCAAATATTCACTCAGCCTTACAATGAAAGAGATACTGAGGAATGTGTAGGAAGAGGATGGAAAAGAAACAACAGGTGGCTGCATCTAACCTTTTCCAGAGTTGTCTCAGGTAAAATACGAATATTACAACAAGCAGAAGGCTCCCTTTCAGACAGCAGTTGAAAGACTGCTTCTTGTTACTGGAAACTTCTGGCAGGGAAGTACCTTGGAGCGGGAGGAAGACAGTGGGCTGGAACTCCACCTTTAGACATCCGTTCAGGCTGCCATAATGTACTTCCACAGACTGGGGAGCTTACACAACAGGAAGTTATTTTCTCACCATTTTGGAGGCTAGAAGCTCAAGAGGGAGGTGCTGACAGGGTGGGTTTCTGGTGAGGCCTTGCTTCTTGGCTTGTAGATGGTCACCTTCTCACAATTTCTTCACATGGCCTTTCTTCTGTCTGATCACAGGGAGAGAGAGCTGCCTGGTATCATTTTCTTCTTAGAAGGATGGCAGACCTTCAGAATGGGGCCCCACTCTTATAATTTCACTCAACCTTAATCACCTCCCTGAAGTCCCTCTCTCCAAAGGTAGTCATACATATGTTCTGATAAATGTGTCATTAGCAATGTTGCCTTTGTGCAAACATCCTAGAGTGGACAGTGGACTTACAAAAGCCTCAATAGTAGAGCCTACTACACGGCTAGTCTATATGGCACAGCCTGTTGCTCCTAGGCTACAAACCTGTGCAGCATGTTACCATACTGAATAGTGTAGGCAGTTGTTACTAACACAACAGAAAGTATTTGTGTATCTAAACATACATAAACATAGAAAAGTACAGTAAAAATATGGTACAAAATATTTAAAATACTACACCTATATAGGGCACTTAAGAAGAACAGAGCTTGCAGGACTGGAAGTTTCTCTGGGTGAGTGGTGAGTGAGCTTGAGGGCAAAGAACATTACTGTATACTAATATAGGCCTTATAGACACTATACACTTAGGCATCACTAAATTTTTTTTAATGTATTTCTTCAGTAATAAACTTTTTTACTTTATGAACTTTTTAATGTTTTAACTTTTTTAACTCTTTTTTGTATATGTGTGTGTGTATATATATATATTTATTTATTTATTTATTTATTGCACTTTAGGTTCTGGCGTATATGTGCAGAAAATGCAGCATTGTTGCATAGGTTCATACATGGCAATATGGTTTGCTGCATCCATCTCCCCATCACCTATATCTGGTATTTCTCTCCATGTTATCCCTCCCCAACCTCCCTAACCCCCGCTGTCCCTCCCATGTTCCCTGCCAACAGACCCCAGTGTGTGATGCTTCCTTCCTTATATCTATGTGTTCTCATTGTTCAACACCTGCCTATGAGTGAGAACATGGGGTGTTTGATTTTCTGTTCTTTTATCAGTTTGCTGAGAATGATGATTTCCAGATTCATCCAAGTCCCTACAAAGGACACAAACTCATTGTTTTTTATGGTTGCATAGTATTCCATGGTGTATATGTGCCACATTTTCCTTGACCAGTCTATCATCAATGGGCATTCGGGTTGGTTGAAGGTCTTTGCTATTGTAAACAGTGTTGCAATTAACATACATGTGCATGTGTCTTTATAATAGAACGATTTATAATCCTTTGAATATATACCCAGAAATGGGATTGCTGGATCAAATTGAATTTCTATTTCTAGATCCTTGAGGAATCACCACACTCTCTTCCACAATGGTTGAACTAATTTACACTCCCACAAAGAATGTAAAAGTGTTTGTATTTCTCCACATCCTCTCCAGCACCTGTCTCCAGATTTTTTAATGATTGCCAGCCATTCTAACTGGCGTGAGGTGGTATCTCATTGTGGTTTTGATTTGCATTTATCTAATTACCAGTGATGATGTGCATTTTTTCATGTTTTTGGCCTCATATATGTCTTCTTTTGAAAAGTGTCTGTTCATATCCTTCACCCATTTTTGAATGGGTTTGTTTTTTTCTTGTAAATCTGTTTTAGTTCTTTGTAGATTCTGGATATTAGCCCTTTATCAGATGGATAGATTGCAAAAATTTTTTCCCATTCTGTTGGTTTCCAGTTCACTCTAATGATTGTTTCTTTTGCTGTGCAGAAGCTCTGGAGTTTAATTAGATCCCATTTATCTGTTTTGGCTTTTGTTGCCAATGCTTTTGGTGTTTTGGTTATGAAGTCCTTGCCTATGCCTATGTCCTGAATGGTTTTGCCTAGGTTTTCTTCTAGGGTTTTTACGATGCTAGGTCTTATGTATAAGTCTTTAATCAATCTGGACTTAATTTTAGTGTAAGGTGTCAGGAAGAGGTCCAGTTTCTGCTTTCTGTACATGGCTAGCCAGCTTTCCCAACACCATTTGTTAAACAGGGAATCCTTTCCCTGTTGCTTGTTTTTGTCAGGTTTGTCAAAGATCAGATGGTTGTAGACGTGTGGTGTTGCCTCTGAGACCTCTGTTCTGTTCCATTGGTCTATATCTCTGTTTTGGTACCAATACCATGCTGTTTTGATTACTTTACCCTTGTAGTATAGTTTGAAGTCAGATAGTATGGTGCCTCCAGCTTTGTTCTTTTTGCTTAGAAATGTCTTGGTTATGCGGGCTCCCTTTTGGTTCCATATGAAGTTTAAGGTGGTTTTTTCCAGTTCTGTGAAGAGGGTCATAGGTAACTTGATGGGGACAGTGTTGAATCTATAAATTACTTTGGGCAGTATAGCCATTTTCATGATATTGATTCTTCCTAACCATGAGCATGGAATGTTTTTCCATCTGTTTGTGTCCTCTCTTATTTCATTGAGCAGTGGTTTGTAGTTCTCCTTGAACAGATCCTTTACATCCTTTGTTAGTTGTATTCCTAGGTATTTTATTCTCTTCGTAGTGATTGTGAATGGCAGTTCGTTCTTGATTTGGTTCTCTTTAAGTCTGTTATTGGTGTATAGGATTGCTTGTGCTTTCTGCACATTTGTTTTGTATCCTGAGACTTTGCTGAAGTTGCTTATCAGTTTCAGGAGTTTTGGGGCTGAGATGATGGGGTCTTCTAAATATACTATCATGTCGTCTGCAAATAAGGACAATTTGATTTCTTCCTTTCCTGATTGAATACCTTTTATTTCTTTTTCTTGCCTGATTGCTCTGTCTAGAACTTCCAATACTATATCCAATAGGAGTGGTGAGAGAGGGCATCCGTGTCTTGTGCCAGATTTCAAAGGGAATGCTTCCAGTTTTTGCCCATTCAGTATGATGTTGGCTGTGGATTTGTCATAAATAGCTTTATTATTTTGAGATACGTTCCGTTGGTACCTAGTTTACTGAGAGTTTTTAGTATAAAAGGCTGTTGAATTTTGTCGAAGGCCTTCTCTGCATCTATTGAGATAATCATGTGGTTTTTGTCTTTGGTTCTGTTTATGTGGTGGATTACATTTATAGACTTGCGTATGTTGAACCAGCCTTGCATCCCTGGGATGAAGCCTAGTTGATTGTGATGAATAAGCTTTTTGATGTGCCATTGCAATCAGTTTGCCAGTATTTTATTGAAGACTTTTGCATCTATGTTCATCATGGATATTGTCCTGAAGTTTTCTTTTTCTTTTTTTGAATCTCTGCTGGGTTTTCGTATCAGGATGATGTTGGTCTCATAAAATGATTTGGGAAGGATTCCCTCTTTTTGTATTGTTTGGAATAGTTTCAGAAGGAGTGGTACCAGCTCCTCTTTGTATGTCTGGTAGAATTCGGCTGTGAACCTATCTGGACCTGGGCTTTTTTTGCTTGGTAAGCTATTAATTGCTGCCTCCACTTCAGCCCTTATTATTGGTCTATTCAGGGTTTCAACTTCTTCCTGGTTTAGGCTTGGGAGGGTGCCAGTGTCCAGGAACTTATCCATTTCTTCCAGGCTTACTGGTTTATGTGCATAGAGTTCTTTGTAGTAATCTCTGATGGTAATTTGTATTTCTTTGGAATTGGTGATGATATCCCCTTTATCATTTTTTATTGCATCTATTTGTTTCTTCTTTCTTTTCTTTTTATTAATCTGGCTAGCAGTCTATTTTGTTGATCTTTTCAAAAAACTAGCTCCTGGATTTATTGATTTTTTGAAGGGGGTTTTGTGTCTCTATCTCCTTTAAGTCTTCTCTGATACTGGTTATTTCTTGTCTTCTGCTAGCTTTTGAGTTTTTTAATCTTGCTCCTCTAGCTCTTTCAATTTTGATGATAGGGTACAATTTTAGATCTTTCCTTGCTTCTCATATGGGTATTTATTGCTATAAATTTTCCTCTAGACACTGCTTTAAATGTGTCCCAGAGATTCTGGTGCATTGTGTCTTCGTTCTCCTTGGTTTTGAAGAATATCTTTATTTGTGCCTTCATTTCATTGTTTATCCAGTAAACATTCAAGAGCCAGTCGTTCAGTTTTCATAAAGTTGTGCAGTTCTGAGTTAGTTTCTGAATCCTGAGTTCTAATTTGATTGAACTGTGGTCTGAGGGACTGTTTGTTAGGATTTCCATTCTTTTGCATTTGCTGAGGAGTGATTTACTTCCAATTATGTGGTCAATATTTGATTAGGTGTGATGTGGTGCTGAGAAGAATGTATATTCTGTCGATTTGGGGTGGAGAGTTCTGTAAATGTCTATTAGGTTTGCTTGCTACAGATCTGAAGTTCAAGTCCTGGATATCCTTGTTAATTTTGTGTCTCGTTGATCTGTCTAATGTTGACAGTAGAGTATTAAAGTCTCCCAACATTACTGTGTGGGAGTCTAAGTCTCTTTGTAGGTCATTAAGAACTTGCTTTATGTATCTGGGTGCTCCTGTATTGGGTGCATATATATGTAGGATCGTTAGCTCTTCTTGTTGCATTGATCCTTTTACCATTATGTAATGCCCTTCTTTGTCTCTTTTGATCTTTGTTGGTTTAAAGTCTATTTTATCAGAGACTAGGATTGCAACTCCTGCTTTTTTTTTTTTTTTTTTTTTTTTGCTCTCCATTTGCTGGTAAATCTTTCTCTGTCCCTTTATTTTGAGCCTATGTGTGTCCTTGCACATGAGATGGGTTTCCTGGATACATCACACCCATGGGTTTTGACTTTTTATCTAATTTGCCAGTGTGTGTCTTTCGATTGGGGCATTTAGCCCATTTACATTTAAGGTTAATATTTTTATTTGTGAATTTGATCCTTCCATTTTGATGCTAGCTGTTTGTTTTGCCCTTTAGTTGATGCAGTTTCTTCATTGTGTCGATGCTCTTTACCATTTGGTATGTTTTTGGAGTGGCTGGTACTGGTTATTCCTTTCTATGTTTACTGCTTCTTTCAGGAGCTCTTATGAGGCAGGCCTGATGATGACAAAATCTCTCAGCAATTGCTTGTTCTTAAAGGATTTTATTTCTCCTTTGCTTATGAAACTTAGTTTGGCTGGATATGAAATTCTAGGTTGAAAGTTCTTTTCTTTAAGGATGTTGAATATTGGCCCCCACTCTCTTCTGGCTTGTAGGGTTTCTGCCGAGAGATCTGCTGTGAGTCCCATGGGCTTCCCTTTGTGGGTAACCCAACCTATCTCTCTGGCTGCCCTTAGCATATTTTCCTTCATTTCAACCTTAGTGAATCTGACAATTATGTGCCTTGCGGTTGCTCTTCTTGAGGAATATCTTTGTCGTGTTCTCTGTATTTCCTGCACTTGAATATTGGCCTGCCTTGCTAGGTTGGGGAAGTTCTCCTGGATAATATCCTGAAGAGTGTCTTCCAGCTTGGATTCATTCTCTCCGTCACATTCAGGTACACCTATCAAACGTAGATTAGGTCTTTTCATATAATACCATATTTCTTGGAAGCTTCATTCATTTTTTACTTTTTTCTCTAATCTTGCCTTCTTGTTTTATTTCATTGAGTTGATCTTCAATCTCTGATAGCCTTTCTTCTGCTTGATCAATTTGTTATTGAAACTTGTGTATGCTTCGTGAAGTTCTCATGCTGTGTTTCTCAGCTCCATCAATTCATTTATATTCTTCTCTATGCTGTATTCTCATTAGCATTTCATCAAATTTTTTCTCAAGGTTCTTAGTTTCTTTGCATTGGGTTAGAACATGTTCTTTTAGTTTAGAGAAGTTTGTTATTACCCACCTTCTGAAGCCTGTTTCTGTCAGTTCATCAGACTCATTCTCCATCCAGCTTTGTTTTCTTGCTGGTGAGGAGATGTGATCCCTTGGAGGAGGAGAGGTGTTCTGGTTTTGGGTGTTTTCCTCCTTTTTGTGCTGGTTTCTTCCCATCTTTGTGGATTTATCTACCTGTGATCTTTGTAGTTGGTGACTTTTGGATGAGTCTCTGAGTAGACATCCTTTTTGTTGATGATGAAGCTACTTCTTTCTGTTTTTCAGTCTTCCTTCTAACAGTCAGTCCTCCCTGCTGTAGAACTGCTGGAGATCCACTCCAGACCCTGCTTGCCTTGGGATCGCCTGTGGCAACTGCAGAATAATAAGGGTTTCTACCAATTTCTTCTTCTGTTATCTTCGTCCTAGAAGGATACCCGCCAGATGTCAGCCTGAGCTCTCTTGTATAAGCTGCCTCTTTGGATATACAGGGGTTGGGGAGCTACTTGAGGAGACAGTCTGTCTCTTATAGGAGCTCAGATGCTGAGCTGTGAGCTCTGTTGTTCCGTTCAGAGCTGCTGAGCAGGTACAGTTAAGTCTGCTGCAGCAGAACTCATAACCGCCTTTTTTTCCCAGATGCTCTGTCCTGGGAAGGTGGGGCTTTATGTATAAGTTCCTGACATGCTGCTGACTTTTCTCAGAGATGCCCTGCCCAGCAAGGAAGTAGCCTAGTTACAGTCTGCCAGCAGAGGTGTTGTTGAGCTGCCGTGGGCTCTGCCCAGCTGGTATGTGAACTTCCTTGCGGTTTTGTTTATAAAGGTATAATTAGAACTGCCTTGGCAATAGCAGTCTGCCTCAATAATGGTGGACTGCCCCTGTAATGGGAGACTGCCTCAGTAATGGCTGATTGCCTCGATAATGGCAGACTGCCTCGGTAGTGGCGGACTGCTTTGGTAATGGTGGACTGCCTCAGTAGTGGTGGACTGCCTTGGTAATGGCAGATGCCCTTCCCCCCACAGAGCTCTACCATCCCAGGTCCAGCTGCACTTGCTGTGAAACTCTTAATCCAGAGCATTTCAGATTCCTGGTCTTTGTTGGGGTGGAACCCGCCAAGCCAGATCACCTGGCTCCCTGTTTCAGCCCCCTTTTTTTCAGTTGAATGGGCAGATCTGTCTCCCAGGCATTCCAGGTGCCAGTTGAAACAGCTGCCCAGATTTGTGTGAGTTTTTTGCGGAGACCTGCTTCGCTGGCTGAAACAGCCGTGCTGGAAACTCATGGTGCTTTTCAGCCCAGGAATCTCCTAGTCTGTGGGCAGTAATAACTCGTTTGGAAATACGGTGATTACTCACCCTCTGCATTGTTCTTGCTGGGAACTGCACTCCAGAGTTGTTCCTATTCAGCCATCTTGGATCTGCCCCTTTTTTATACTCTTTTATAATGACACCTAGCTTAAACACACACATACTGTTCAGCTGTACAAATTTTTTTATTCTTATATTTATGTAAGAATTTTTAAATTCTTTTCTATTCTTTATTCTTTTCTATTTTTTAAAAATGTTTTATTTATTTACTTTTGCATTTTTAAACTGTTTTTTTAAAAACTAAGACAGAAACACACACATTAGCCTAGGCCTGCCCAGGGTCAGGATAATCAATATATCAATATTACTGTCCTCTTCCTCCACACCTTGTCCCACTGGAAGGTCTTCAGGGACAATATCATGCAAAGTGCTGTCATCTCCTAGGATAACAATGCCTTCTTCTGGAATACTTCCTGAAGGACCTGCCTGGGGATGTGTTATAGTTAACTTTTTGTTAATAAGGAGTACACTCTAAAATAACAATTAATAGAATAGTAAATACATAAACCAATAATATAGTTGTTTGTTGTCATTATGGACTGTTATGTGCTGTTCATAATTGTTGTGCTATACTTTTACACAACTGGGAGCACAGTAGGTCTATTTACACTGGCATCACCACAAACATGGGAATAATGTGTTGGGCTATGACATTATCATGGCCATGACATCTCGAGGCAATGGGAAATTTTCAGCTCTTTTGCAATCTTATTGGATAACTTTTGTATAGCTTTGCTGGACCAAAATATTGTTATGTGGTGCATGACTGTGCACTCATATTTGGGGGTTAGGGCTTCAAAATACGAATTTAAGAAGGACACAGTTCAATCCATAACACCACCTCAAGGAACTTACCAAAGTATTTCTTCTTATTTTGTTGTTCATTCACAGGACTCTTCCTACAAAAAGTTATTTAATTTCCACTTTCTCCTTTCATTGTATTTCTGTGGATGTTTTTGAAGTGCTTATGTTTTAGCACCTGAGACAGGTATTCACTGACTCTCTCCTTAATCCAGCTATGTTCCAACAAGCGTAATAGAACAGTTTAGAACCAAACTCAAGGTAGTCAAAATCCTAGAACAAGTTTATCTGAACATACCTATTCCTGTTATATTTTGTCTTAGAGCTATGAAGATCTTGAGAGCACATTTCCATTCTCCCTAGGCTTCTGAACCCTGCTAGGCCAATTACTAGTTCATATACATATTTCAGCCCGTTGTTGAATTCCTTGACATTAAAGGTGAAATTTGTGCATATGTGTGCTTATGGGTTTTTCTAGCAACAGAGATCCAACTTTTCTCCAGCTTCTCCCAGGGGCATGTGATTCCAGCAAGATTAAGATTTTGCTCTTCATCATTTATGACGAAGGAAAGCACTGATAGGAATGCTTTTCTGTTCCGCATTTGTTTTCTAACATAAAATGATGCCTTCATAAGGAGAGCATCATCTTTTCTGCTCATCTGTGATTTACCAGAATGCAAACATTTATATTTGTTTATTATGGGGCAATCTGGAATTTTAAAGTGAAACTATGTTCCTTTATTTTTACCTCTCTCTTTTACATTCTTTAATTTTTTAGTAGCCAACTTATGTTTAGAAAAATTAAGGAATAAGTTAATCTCTCAGAAATTCTGAATAAGACTTATGACGACTATGCATATACTCATAACTACTTTCACGTGGGACTTTGAGGTTTTTGTTCAGTTTCTAAGCCAGACAAATAAATAATTAGCAAAGAATTGATAATTGAGCCAAAACTTTAGCAATAACAAGGAAACGACAATAATGTTAATCCTATTAATGGTAATGAATAAAAAAAAAAGTATTTTTTCATGGTAAACATATTTAAACTTTATTGTGGATATAGAATCTGTTACCATTGATTCTTTTTAAGGTCTCAACTTAAAACAATGAACTAATTTTCATAAATAAAATTATTTGTGTAGTCTTTGTGGATATTCTATCCATTTTGGCTCCCCCAGCCCATGTTTGACATTGACTCAATATGTAAGTCCCTGAGACGCCCTTAGTTCTTCATCTGCAGTAGCTATTGATTCTTTTCTGCCTCCTTTCTGTTCAGCCTCAAACGTAATACTACACTGAATACACAAATCACAGGGCTCCAAGGACTCAGAGAGCTGTAGGTGATTTAGGACATTATGCAATCATGCAAACATAATTGTAGCATCAAAGGAAAACATTCTGCCCTCATTGTGGGATTTTAAATCCATGCCTAGACTCACCATCCCTTTTGTAACTGAGATTAATCATTGACAACTCAAAGCATTTTATTCTTGCAAGATATCCCCAGTATATAGTCATAGCAATATCTAATAGCAAGAGAACATTTTTAAAAAGTAGTAATGGATGTTACATATGTGCAAGGATCATTTCGATCCTTAGATAGGCAAAAATTGATTGCCTGATGCTTTGTCTCCATAACAATGTTCTTTTTTTTCCCCCCTCAGGATGTTGAGAAGCAATCGAATAAGCTGTGTGGGGAATGACAGTTTCATAGGACTGAGTTCTGTGCGTTTGCTTTCTTTATATGATAATCAAATTACTACAGTTGCACCAGGGGCATTTGATACTCTCCATTCTTTATCTACTCTGTAAGTATGAAAAATCTTCTTTATGTATTACTCGAGCCATTTATTTTATTTGTTAATGTATTTAATGCATTATTGTGTATTTCATTAAAATGTGACCAAGGGTTTAGGACTTAAAAAAAGACAAACTTGTTTACATCAAATTTATTTAATTTTTTTAAAAAAGTATTACCTAGTATCTTACATTAAATTTTAACAAAAAATTACAGTATTGTTTAGGGAATTCTCTTTCCTAATGATGTGATCAATGATGTAGCTTAATTCTAATTTTTAAAATTATTATAACTTGATATTGCTGCATATAAAAGAAATGTTACAGATTTTTACCAGTGTTCTCACACTGGAGTATTTTCAGTATAAGTATTATAAATGGAAAATTGATAGGGTTATTGCCAATAAATTTGCTCAAAAGGATCGGCTGAACATGGTGGCTCACATCTGTAATTCCAGTACTTTGGGAGGCTGAGGCAGGCAGATTATTTGAGGTCAGAAGTTCAAGACCAGCCTAGCCAACATGACCAATCCCTGTCCCTACTAAAAATACAAAAATAAAAATAAAAAATTAGCTGAGCATGGTGGCCCATGCCTGTAGTCCCAGCTACTCAAGAGGCTGGGGTAGGACAATTGCTTGAACCCAGGAGGCAGAGGTTGCTGTGATCTGAGATCGCATCACTGCACCCTAGCCTGGGTGACAGAACAAGACTCCATCTCAAGAAAAAAAAAAGGATCATTTGAAATGACAAGAGATATATTAAGATGGCCAGATCAACAATAAAAGCTGTTTACTAGAGGGCATCTACTATGATATTAACAAAATATTGAAGAAATAGGTTGAGCTTATCCAAGAGAATATTTTATGTAGACAGCTTGAAAATAAAGATTATTTGTAGGCCTATAGACAGAACTCAAGAAATGTAAAAAAATAAATAAATAAAATTTAAAAGTAAAAAAGCCACACACCTCCAAACAATGTATTTCAGGTCTCTTGTATGTCAGTATCTAAAAAGCAGCATTTGAAACTATTAATTATACAACTCATAAGATTTCCCAGTAATGGCGGCAGGCAAATATACTAACCTAACTTAAAAGGAGGGGAATAAAGATAGAGAGAAAAAGTTCATAGCTCAAGTCCGTGAAGAAATAATTTGAGAGAAGCATCCATCCATCAGTAAAGTACTTAATCCTCTTTCTGCATAAAATGTGACATTTTACATCAAGTGACTAATTTGCACATATTAAAGATGGCATGTTTATAAATAATGAGATTGTCAATAGGTTTATGCTGAAGTGGTGAGATGCCAAAAGTATTGAGATTTGTAGAAGTAAATTCATTTTTATAACTGGCATTTAATCAACTCAGCTGTCAGTTTAGATGGGAAACCTATTCTCTAGAGCAAATAAGAGATGGAAATCTTGAGATGACAAATTAATGAATTAGCTGTTGTCAGGTTAAACTCAATAATATAAGGTAATCAGCCTTCATCTTTATATTAAACTACTGCATTATCAGTGCAGAGAAGTTTGACAGCAAGTCAGATTTCTGACAAGTTTAAATTATTTCTAAATGAAATATCTATCAGGATCCACTGTATAAACCCCAAATTCTACCTTACCTTATTTTTTGCATGAAATGATGTGAAGAATTACCTTATGTAAAAGTGTTGTTATTGTTTAAGTTCCAAGCATAAATATTTGAGAAAAAAAAAATACATTCCATATGCTGCATGTGATTCTGAGTATGAATGGGGAGCTGGGAATACAAAGAAGAAGGAATTGTTTCAGCAGAAATAGTGCAGAGAATGGTAGCATGGGGTTTTGAGAAGATGAACCCCCAACTAAACCATGCATTGTTTGCCTGTGGCTCTTAGAAACCTCTTGGCCAATCCTTTTAACTGTAACTGCTACCTGGCTTGGTTGGGAGAGTGGCTCAGGAAGAAGAGAATTGTCACGGGAAATCCTCGATGTCAAAAACCATACTTCCTAAAAGAAATACCCATCCAGGATGTGGCCATTCAGGACTTCACTTGTGATGATGGTAAGAAATCCTTGTCAAATCTTTGGTTGTCAGGCATTCACATGCCTGTTCGGATGCAGCTTTGCACAAATATATAGCATAGTTCTGCTCAGCAACTAATGATCGTGTGTCTTTGCTTTGTTGTTGGCGTTTTTAGTACCAGGACACTTACTTTCTCAGACTTTCCTTCCACATTTGAGTTTACTTGATGTGCATATCCGAATGTTTTAGAAGATTTTCTAGTTTTCAACTTGTGATGGATCTTATTCATATAGCTTCATTTTAACATTTCTTTATTATCCCAGGCATGTTTTTTTATTATGTACCATTTTCAAAGGAGAAAAGAAATTAACTTATAAAATACAAGTTTTAGTATATCTGACAAAAATACTAGCTGTCACTCTTTAATCTTTGTTCTATATCATCGCATTTGATTCTCATATAGCCCTATCAGGTACATAGAGCAAGTTCTATTCTTATTGCCAGTCAACAGCGAGCTAATCTGAGCTTTCTAAATGAGGGAGCTAAACTTTTAAGTTAAAATACTCCTTTATGTCTCTTCCTATCTGTTTTCTTGCAGTTTCTGTGTAACTCACTTTACATTTACATATTCTAATTAAAAACATAATTTGTACAAATAATTTCAATTGTATTAGTAATTGTAATTACAGTTTACAAACTGCAAACCATTTTCCAGTATTCTTCCCTAGGCAGTCTGAAAACAGTGCTATATAGAACGTATGGTATCAATTTGCAAACGCCGAATGCCCAGTAAATAAATGATTATATAGCTGAAGACTCTTTGTTAAGTTAATTTAAAGGCATAAAATCCCTCTAGCACCTTCAATACCACAAATCTGGGTTTTCCTGTATTTCTTCTGCAATTTAGGAAATGATGACAATAGCTGCTCCCCACATTCTCGCTGTCCTACCGAATGCACTTGTTTGGATACAGTTGTCCGATGTAGCAACAAGGGTTTGAAGGTCTTGCCGAAAGGTATTCCAAGAGATGTCACAGAGTTGTAAGTAGAGCTTGTCTTTCTTTTCTTTTCTTTTTCCTTAATGATAAATGTTTCACACACACACAGGAATAAAGACGAAACACAAATTTTTACAATCTTCTTTGCAAATTATATTCCAAGGATAATTAGTATCCTGTAAAACGGTAAACAATTAATGCAAAAGCTACTTTAGAGGCCCTTGGGAATTGCTCTGTGTGTGTGTGTGTGTGTGTGTGTGTGTGTTTGTGTGTGTTTGCGCTATAGGATTTCTCAGTGCCTTTACTATGCTAAGGTGTACTGTGACTCTTCAAGAAACAATGGTAAAATATAAGGTGTCTTCCACATTTATTTGTTCCTATACCCCTTTTCTCATGAAGCAACTTACAAGACTAATGGCCCATGGAATGTACTTTGTGAAATGCTTTATATTTAGTTTATTTACAGTCTAGGACATTCCATACGGGAAACTTTTATTTTTTACCTCTATGGCCCCTGGGAGAACATTTTACCACATGGGACATTTAGTTTATTTACAGTCTAGGATATTCCGTACAGGAATTTTTTTTTTTACCTCTGTGACCGCTGGGACAAAATTTTACCACATGGGATATATAATTATCTGGTATATGGAAGAAACTAGCATAATCTCTTCCCTTAAGAAGAGATGCTGCTTTTGGTGGCTTGAGTCAAAGTCCTTTAGATCCTAAAGGGTACGGGACCAATTATCCTTGACATTTTCATAACTGGTATTTAACCACAAATTACATACCTAATATATACACATCTAGACCTTCTGCACTCCCACACTCCCTTGGCTGCTCATGCTACAATTGCAGAATGGAATTAATTAGAGAACATGCTGCCAGAATAATGATGCTTCCATGCCCCTTTCATTCCATTCCTTTGTCTCTAACCTAATGTCATATTCTTAATATACTTGATCTGAATACAATTGAGTCACTTCGCCTCTTTTTTTTAATCTATATGGAACCATGAATCAATAATGATTTAAACCTGAATGTAATTTATGCAGATGTGTATCAGTCATTTATTTGAAATAAGCACACACTTATTCCAAATGAGCAGATTTGACAAACTTTTGACAGTGTGCAACGTAGGTAATGAGGTTCAAGAAGATGTCATTTCAGGTCTTAAGGATCTTATTTTCAAATCACGTGCAATTCTTTGAATCATAAGTTTGATCCTGAATGGAACACTTAGAGGAAAAAGGCACAATCTAAGCACATGTGCACAGAACGTGCCTCTTAAAGATCTGAACTGCTGTAAAGTGTTCAGTTCCTCTCTCACTACCAGTCAACTAGACGCACTGTTTTATAGATGTATATGTGTGTAATTAAATATTTAATTCTTATAGTAATGTTTTTTATTTCAGAAGATCACATGGGGATCTTCTGAAACCCTCCTCTGTGGGGAGGCTAAGTGCCTGTGGAATATTCTGTGTGAAAAGCATTAGTTTTATGAGTACACCAATGAAGAGCTTACACGCAGACCACCTTTGATGTTAAATCCCTTCTTCTACTATTTTAACTGCTCTATGTCTTGGTCCCTTTATTCTATTCCCATTAAATAACTTTAAACATTTTTTATTAAGCTTCACTGGACATCCTTTTTAGTTTATGCACTGTGCTATCTACATGTTTCTTCAACTATACAAAAAGTTGAATTTTCTATCTATTTTATTACAAATTATTAAAAGGTAGTCTTTTTTCCTAAAAAAAGTATGTTATAGAGATGAGAAAAATATTAACTCATCTGTTGTGAATTCAAGATTTACCCTCTAGCAAGCTTATTCGTGTAACCTTACTGAGTCAGCAGAATCCTTCTCAGCAGTAACATATAGGCATGTTTTATTAGAAGAACTTCATATGTGTATTACATTAAATAATTAAAGACGCAAAAATTAGTATTATCAGTGGACTAGTTTGAACAAATGGTATCCGTTACTTTTAATCAGTTCCATATAACTTCCCCCTTAGATTATTTTACATATAAACATTCATAGCTCCCATTCTGAATCTTTTTGACCTGGGTTTTCTGGAATAAAGGGAGAGTGCTGAATTATATAGGATGATGCTGCCCTCTAGTGGTAGCAAGAAAAACTTAGGTAGAGGAAAGAACAAAATGGAGAGGAGTGGAAGAAGAAATATTGTCAGAAAATTTATACGTGATGAGTCATAACATAGACCCAATTATTACTCAAACATTAATTATGTTTTTGATAACTAGTGCCTTTTATATTATTGTTTTTATTTTGAAATATTAGAAATAGATTGTTACCTTAGGCAACTTCTCAGCTACTTCTATATCCAGAAAAAATACCAACTTCAACCTGGAATCTTGAAATGGACCACAACTGGAGTAGGAGGGGTCCCATGTTTAACGTCCCAGAAGTGTTTGTGGGCACATCTGTAGCCAGATGGCCCCAGTTTCTGCAAGACATTTGTACTTCACCATCTATGTTCTGGGAAAAACAGCCTTGGAAAGAGATGAAATTTATTTTCCTTATTGTGACATCATAGATATAACTTCAAGCGTTCGATTATCTTTGTGTCTTTCCAGTTAGCCCAAGGCCTATTTTCTGATTATTCTTCTGATTATTTCCCTTTCTAATAAGAAAGGGAAAATTTACTTATATATGGTTATTTGATTGTTACTGTTACATATATATATATATATATATATATATATATGTACACTTGATCAATTTATATTCCCATAAAATATCCTAATGTTATCATCACTAAGCAGATATATACTGGTTAAAACTATCTTTAAACTTAAACCTAATATGTTCAAATCCCCAAATATGCCTTTAATGTGTCCATTGTTATTCACCAAGTGTATTGTCACATATTAAGGCAGCAGTGAGTGGTCTTGGCCACAGCAGCAAGATTTTGTTAGTAATTAATGCATTTCATGTATTGTGTTCACATAAACACAAGCAAACTGAAGGCTGACTAAAAATATGGTTAATTGAACAAACCTCCTTGCTTGTACACAGATGGCTAAGTGTTTGGCTTGCCTTGTTAGATCAACCACAAATAACTGGACTCATGAGTCTCTTCTTGGTTTTATAATTTAGTCTAAGTGATCCACAAAGAATTCTGCTGTATTAGACAACTCTGATTTTTGTTTTTTCTTTACTTCTCTTAAATAATAATCCATGCCTGGAGCATGACATCTTAAAGGAAAATTTGCCAAGGGGTTCCTTGCCTCAGTTAAGAGTAAAGTACAGTGTACTTATTTTATGCTAGGCCACCGTTACTGTGTAAGAAGGTAATATTGTTTCCTTGTTTTTAGGTATCTGGATGGAAACCAGTTTACACTGGTTCCCAAGGAACTCTCCAACTACAAACATTTAACACTTATGTGAGTAACATATTGTACTTTTCTTTGACTTACTCTATTTACAGAAAAGGGGATGGCAAGGGACAGAAGATTTAGTGAATCTTTCAGATACTATAAATAATTTGCAGTTAGATGCTCCCCTCCTTGCTCATATGGTTCTGCACCACTGGTTACATCTTCATTGAATATCAATCAGGCGATGGAGTGTCTTAGCAAAAGGCCCTCCTCTCTTCAAAAAAGCACAAATACCATGAAGTCTAAGTAATCAGAGAATTATGAAAATGTAGTAAACCTAGATATTTTTATTGATGATGGTATGTGTTTTTTTATGACAAACAAAGGAAAGAAAGATAGAAAACAATGCCTTTATTCTTGACTCTAAGCAAAAGATGGTAGACAGAAATGACTTTACCAAAAACATAAATTTAGTTTATTATGTTTGTTTCTTACACAAAGCATTATGAAGTCAGTTACGGGTTTCTGGTATTAAAATTTATTTTATAAAATTCATATATATTCATGTAGTGTTTAAGTAAATTTGACAAAGATACTAACATTTTGAGTGTAAATTTCAAAATATTGATTTTTTTAGCCTAAAATAACATCTCTTTTTTCATTAATGTAAGCAACTTTTAACCATCTTTAAGTTGTAAATACAAGAAGATATTTAAAAATACAAACATTTGATCTAATTATATGCACAATGTTTAAAAATTGATATAATCTATTACATACAATACCATACTTTTAGAGTAGCCTTATTGGTAATTGAGAAAACTTTTCAGAACACACAAAAAATCAGGAAACAGATGGTAGATCTTAATAGAAAGTACCTTATCATTGGTTTAAGTCTATCTGATTTTAAGGTAAATATGACTAGCATAACAAGCAGATTACTAGTGTTCCTAGAATCAGAAGGTTTATTTCTAAGTGGATTCTAGAAACCTAAGTAGCAAAAAATGTTACATGCCCAGTGTAAACTAAATTGCTGCTGATCACTTTCCTTGAAAGTATGGGCAGATCAAACACTTTATAGAAAGTATATAAGACTATTTAAATGACAAATGATTAAATAACGGGAAAAGATATCCTCTAAGGTGTCTTGTTCTGCTTCTACTTATTTATTAGATAGCAACAAGAAGTGCTGCTATTGCACTAATGCAGATTACATACATTTTATTCTGTTAAATAAACCATTAAATTGCTGCAATTTCCAAAGGGTTACTTTAGCAGAATTGGGTCATTTGTTGGACAGCATGTGATTACTTTCAAGCCAGTTTGAAATGACAAATGAGGATTTGTAGATCCAAAAATGGTTTTACTAGTGACTCATTATACAATTCTAGGCAAGTTACTTGTGCTAATACAGATACATTTATTTTTAAAATTTAGGACTAGTTCTTCAGCAGCTAAAAATATGAGTATAAAGCACCTCAGATTCTTACCATTTTCACAATTTCATGGGTCTGTTTTACTGACATTTTGGTATTTTACTAAAGGAATAGATTATCCTCAGCTTTTCTGAATCTTCCATTTATTCATATATTTTTCATTTTGCTTCAGAAAAAAAATAAAGAACACATGTAGTTATTTAGTATTATATATTCTATATATATTCTAATATATTTCTGACATATGTACACATATGTGTGTGTATATATGTACACACTCATATATATATTTGTGGTGTGTGTGTGTGTATATATATGTACTGTATATATAATGAGAATAAGATCAAGTTCATGGAATGTCAATTACCACCCATAGTACAAACCATACTTATAAACAGACATTAAACATTGGTAAAAATTCAACATCTCTCCCATTTACTTAACATTCATCGAACAAATATATTGAGGACATACTATGTGACCATGACTCAGCCAGGGGTAGGAGCACAGACGTTTTTATTGATGGCATTTTGAATGTAATTAATCAGGGATTCTTTCAGTGATCAAATTTGAGTCTGTATATCAGTGAACATATGTATCAATGAAGGTTAAGTCTGTGTATCTGATAGGACTTTTGAGGATAAGGATTTCTCACCTACAAAATTTATCTATCGCAAGTCACCTCCAAAGAAGCTCTCTGTAAAATATCAAAAGCTTTATGGAGATGGAAGCAGAGGTATAAAGGAAAATGAACTCTGCTCTGAAGCTGCTCTGAAGTGAACTGACCCCTTGAGCACACACTTGGCTAAAGCGATGTGTGTGTGTATGTGTGTGTGTGTGTGTGTGTGTGTGTGTGTGTGTGTGTGTGTGTGTATATATGTATCTGTATAATCACTCCTAATTTCAAAACAGTGGGGTGTAAATCATCATGAATAACTTTACAGTCTACCCCAGTGGGCCAATCAGTGTTTTACTGTTTTCAGATCATAGCTGAATGCTGACAATACTGCTATGACTGTGAATAAGAAGACCTTTCTCCGTCTAAGAATCACTAATATTTTCATTTCTGTCATGATAACTTTCAATCTGTTAATAGTGTACTCCATTTCTCTTTCTCTTTTAGAGACTTAAGTAACAACAGAATAAGCACGCTTTCTAATCAGAGCTTCAGCAACATGACCCAGCTCCTCACCTTGTGAGTGTGAAAGTGTGGTACTGAGTATTCATTAATTCACTGGACCACAGGCATTCTCTAGATGCTGGACATTGCTAATGAACAAGACAGTCTCTATCCTCAAGGGATGTTTCTGTTGGGAGAAATAGACAAAATCACAAAACGTGAACAAATGTAGATATTAGAAAAAGTATTGGGGTCTATAAAAGAAACAAAGGATGATTTCTGTTTGTGATGAGGTTAGGGGACATCCTTAAGATAAGGAAAATCCACCTTAGGGAAGGGATGGTTGGGCGGGGTAGGCAGAGGGAAGCATTCTGGGTTGTATTTAGGAAAAAGTATGTTGTGTTAGGGAGAAAAACACACAAAGAATAACAATATATTGTGTGTTAATACTGTCAGTTAGTAAGAAGCTTTAATACGCCTTTTCTTAACTGCTTTATTTTGAAAACCTTTGGCCATTTTTGGATTTCTGAATAAAACAAACTCATCTATGTATGCTTTCAGAATTCTTAGTTACAACCGTCTGAGATGTATTCCTCCTCGCACCTTCGATGGATTAAAGTCTCTTCGATTACTGTAAGCATCTCATGTTCAACAAAATACGTCTTTTCTCAGAGATAGGAGTTTGGGGTTGTCTTTTTAAGGATTTAACTCCTTTGTAGATTCTTGGCTCCTAAAGATACATGCATTAGGATTTGTTATAAATTAGGAAACAGAAAAATTATCTCTTACTGGATCATTGTCCAACACTTTTGCTTTGGACAATATACCTTTCTTTTTAGTAATACTCATTGTTATAGTTATTTATTTGATTATATGTAATATTAAGATATATGTTTTGTATAGTTTCAATTAACTTTGAAAGAAACTTTCAAAATTAATTTCTTTAGAAATTACATAGTATATAAAAACATTTTTACTATAAAAATGTACTTGGAAATATGTGAAATCAAATAGGATCCTTGATCCTACTCTCCTGCTGCCTCAGAATTCACAGTTAAAACAGTTTGATGGGCTCGCTGGTCCTGTTTCAGATGCATTTGTTTTTCTATTCTAATAGATGTATGCTCATGGCTGTACAGCTTTTTTTTTTTTTTTTTTTTTGGAGACAGAGTTTCACTCTTGTCACCCAGGCTGGAGTGCAATGGCATGATCTCGGCTCCCCACAACCTCCACCTCCCGGGTTCAAGTGATTCTCCTGCCTCAGCCTCCTGAGTAGCTGGGATTACAGGCATGCACCACCACACCTAGCTAATTTTGTATTTTTAGTAGAGATGGGGTTTCTTCATGTTGGTTACGCTGGTCTCAAACTCCCAACCTTAGGTAATCCACCCACCTTGGCCTCCCAAAGTGTTGGGATTACAGGTGTGAGCCACCATGCCCAGCCCAACTTTCATTTTTTTTTTTTTTTTTTTTTTTTTTTGAGACAGAGTCTCACACTGTCATCCGGGCTGGAGTGCAATGGTGTGATCTTGGGTCACTACAACTTCCACCTCCCGGGTTAACAGGATTCTCCTGCCTCAGCTTCTCAAGTAGTTGGGATTAGAGGCGCACACCACCACACTCAGCTCATTTTTTGTATTTTTAGTAGAGACGGGGTTTCTCTATGTTGACCAGACTGGTCTCGAACTCCTGACCTTGTGATCCACCCACCTCAGCCTCCCAAAGTGCTGGGAATACAGGTGTGAGCCACCGCGCCCAGTCAATGGCTATGTAACTTTTAAAAGCCACAAATATTAATAGGATCTGTTTTTGTTCTGCCATTGTCTGTTGTTATTCAACATATGCTTTTGAATATTTCTAGTCTATCTCATATATGAGTATAAATACATATAAGAAAATATATATATATATATCTCAACTGTTCAACTGATAAAGACTTTTCTATCAGTGGGAGAAACTGATTTAATCATCCTCATCTTTACTATAACTTGGTTTAATTTCAAATTTTCATAAGTACCATACAGTGCTCTAATTAACATCCTATACATTCATCTTGGTGCAAATATGCTGGCATTTGGCAAGAACTTAGGGTGTGTGGGAAGGTACCATCAAGTGTTTGGGAGGATTTGTTCCCTAGACAAGACTTTGTCCATTTAGAAGTTTGTTTTTCCACCAAGTATTTAATAGAGTGCCTGTTTCAAAACACTCTTGCAGCCATTGAATATCATTTATTCTTTTATTTTTGTCCATATGACAGATTGAAAGTTATTCTGCATTCCTGTCTTAATTTGCATTTCTAATTAGTAGAGCATTTGAGTATATTTTATTTGTTTACTGAGCACTTGAGCTTTTTATTCTAATGAGCTTGATTATATCATTTCCCTAGTCTCTGTTAGGTATTTTATATTTTTCTTATTAATGCAGATATCTTTATGCATCTACTACTTGACTCTATGCTTGCAGGGTTTTTTAAATAAGAGAATTAATCCTGGCCAGGCGTGGTTGTTCACACCTGTAATCCCAGCATTTTGGGAGGCTGAGGCGGGCAGATCACGAGGTCAAGAGTTCAAGACCAGCCTGACCAACATGGTGAAATTCTACACTCTCTACTAAAAATACTAAAATTAGCCGGGGGTGGTGGCATGCACCTGTAATCCCAGCTACAAGGCTAAGACAGAAGAATCACTTGAACCCAGGAGGCAGAGGCTGCAGTGAGCTGAGATCGTGCCATTGCACTACAGCCTGGGTGACAGAGTGAGACTCTGTCTCAAAAAAAAAAAAAAAAGGAAAAAGAAAAAAAGAATTAATCCTTATATCTTATCCAAGTTGCAAATATATATCATTCTGTTTCTTACATGGAATATTTTATTGTTCGGATATATTTTATGTTGTCAAAAATTTCTCCCTCTTTCACTTGATGATTTCTGGATTTTATATTGAGCCTTTGAGAGCCTTCCTCATCCCACGTTATAAAAGGGAGCTCTTCTAGACTTTCTTTTAATACATTTTTAATTTTACATTCAATTCTTCATTCTGGAAATATTTTGTACACATAATGTGAGGTGGAAGCTGTTTGCTTTCTCAGATACCCAGTAGTACCAAGACTGTTTTATAGGCCACTTTTTCTGCACTGATTTCAAATGCTTAGTATAAACTAAAGTCTCGGAATTTCTCTGGACTCTTGAGTTCAGAAATGTAGGAAGTTTAATTTTTATTTTTCTTTCTTTTAGTTCTCTACATGGAAATGACATTTCTGTTGTCCCTGAAGGTGCTTTCAATGATCTTTCTGCATTATCACACCTGTGAGTATCTACTTTATTAATACAGGTTTGGGGTCAAACCCTTCCTAGTGAGTGACTTGGAACAGTCCTCTGCCAGTTCTTTTATTGTATTGGTTTCATCTTTAAAGAAAATGTGAAGATTTTCAGACTGGATATGATGCCTTCTACAAGATGGCTTTAATTTTTCCTTCTGGCTCTTATTTTCCATTAGCCAAATTATCTTTGCTTAACTAAGTGTGTCTCTTCTACAAATATGTCTCTCCCACTTAACTAGCCTGTGCTTTTTTTCCTCATTATTTTCTGAATCTAGAATATCAGCTCCCTTTCAATTATCTGTCCAAACCCTGCTTTTCTAAGTCACATCCCAAGTATCACCTTCTCTATGAAGCCTATCCCGATTTGCTCAAAATGGATTTATTTATTCAGCATCAACTGTGGCACCATGCAAAAACCAATTCAACATGCTTCAAGACTATAGTTTGGAAGTAGGACACAGCCAAATGCTTTGATTGGGTGAAATGGTTTTTCCTTTGTGTTTTCTTTGATCGCAGCTTGTTTGTACTTCCAAGGTACAATAAAACCATTTGAAAAATATGAGATAAGTGGGGTCCAAAAACCTCATTTGAGTCAAATTCCATTATCCCATTATTACCAGGTGTAATGTTAAGATCATGGCAAACCTACAAGGAAATCCAGCGATCAGCCTTAGGATCCAGTGCCTCCTTGGGTCATGCTGAGTCGGGTGCCTGGTGGCAACTACCTGCTTCAGCCTAAATAACAGTATCAGTTGCACCCCAGTTCCCTAAGAGATTTCCTGCCATATCCTCTCCAGTTTTTTTTTGTTTTTTTTTAATTAATTTTATTTTTGAAATCTCTTCATACTCATACAAATTGCTCTAGTTTATTCATTTGATAGCCATATAATATTCTGCAGCTTATTTATTCATTCTTTCCTTGATGGTTATTCAGATCATTGATAAGTTTTACTATTACAAATAATGCTTCAGTGGATATTCTTCTACATGACTCTTCAAGGATATAGAAGATTGACTAGGGAATGTACTTAGAAGTGGTAATTTTGGGTTGTAGAGTACGCACCTCTCCTGCTTTTACACTTCTCTCCAAAACCCACAAACTCCAAGAAGATGTGAGTTTACAAAATTGAGAAAGGAATAATCATTTTTGCTTCCAAAAACATATATATAATTGGAATTTTAAAATTTCCTGCCCAAAAGTCTAAGTTTTACATCTTCTTTGAATTACACTGGAGATCCAAATAATCATGTTATATCTGCATTTGCCTTATAGAGTCTGTGTTATCAATTGACTTTTCGTACATCAATCTATCACACTGGTGCCTATTAACATTCCTTCCACTACACTACTAGGTCCAGGAAGGCAGGGCCTTTACATTTTCATCTTGGAGCCAAGAACCTACCTCTAAGCCACTCCTTTACAAACTCCATGGCGGCCACGTGCATGAGCTGCAGTATGAAGGAAGCTGCTAGGCTCAGAGGTGCAGGGCTGCCGTACACTCGGGCCCAGATGGCAGCCTGGTTGAGGAGGTAGCCGTTCCGCTGGTGTTATGGTCAGGCATCAGAAATGGCTGCACAGGAAAGGCACGGCTTGAGCTGAGCAGAACTTCCCTTCACGTTACCAGCCTCCGCCCCCAACAGTGAGGGCAAGTGGAGCCTTCCTTGTCCTGTGCCCTGTTCTGCCTTGCATTTCGTTTGTGCCTTGTCTTTTACCCCCAGATCATAAAGCGCTCTGCTTTTTCACTTTTCCCACTTCCTCTCCTGTCATAGCAAGGACTTAAATATCAGCAGAGATCAAGTGACTAAAATACATCATTTTGCTCATTTTTAATTTGAATGGTTTGAACCTGACATACACACGAGCATAGCATTCGCTACCTTCTGATTCTTAAATTGGGCATTAAAACTTCCAGAATATCAAGTATTATGATTCTACACATATATTTGGGGGACCACCTAAAATAAATAACTATACTGACAGTAGACCTAGAAGTATTACTTGTTAGAAGCTAACTGTAAATCAGAATTAAGCAGTTTTTAAATGCCATTGTGTGAATCTACTGCTTAGATCCAAGCTTCATAAGGTTGAGTCCATTGTTAGCTTCTCAGGTCTCAGTTTCTTAATTTCTTAATCTACAACGTGAAATATTAATTAAATGGACCTCATAAGTTACTATTTAGGATAAAATGAAGTAATTCATATAAATGGCTTAGCCCAGCTCCTGCATATAGTAATAGTGTAATGAATGTTAGCTATTACCTTGATTACTTTCCTGACACTACTACTAATGAACAAAGATAAAATGAACAACCTTGAGAAGGGACAGACACTCAATGCAGGTCCAGCTCAGCTCTGGTGAGCTAGCTCTAGGCATCTTCAGTATTTCATGTTCTTTCTTTGTACTTACCTGTCCTTTATCTGCAACATTATTTGCAACCTTTCTTTCTACGTAACTAACTATCCTACACAGCGTAGACTTTCTTAATCACTAGTCGCCCAGAAAAGTTAAGCTGTTTGTTTGCCATCATCTTGTAAATACTTCTCCTATATGACTTCCAATGAAAATTCTTTGCATCTGTGAGTATATCTTAATGCTAATGCAGGAGGAGTTCTTTGGAGGTAAGAATAATGCGTTATTTATATTTGGGTCCTCAGAACCTTTCATTGTGATTTAAGTCATCAGTAAATAATTGGTAAATGAAGTGTTAATGTACTCAGGGTGAGCTAACACTCAATATAAACACGTCTGTGAAAATATTACCAGACCTTCTAAGGCAAGATGAGTGTTAACACCAGTGACGACTCACTAAATCCCAATGCATGTCATTCAGGAAAATGGGGAATCCCCAGTGTCTCTATTTTCTGCTAAATTGTTATCCTCAATAAGTCTACGGGGATTTTCTGCTGAGCATCACGTTGAATTCTGTGCCCTTAGGAAATAACAATACTTCCATACTTGTGTGTGTGTGTGTGTGTGTGTGCTTTTGTGGTGTTGTTTTTCCAGAGCAATTGGAGCCAACCCTCTTTACTGTGATTGTAACATGCAGTGGTTATCCGACTGGGTGAAGTCGGAATATAAGGAGCCCGGAATTGCTCGTTGTGCTGGTCCTGGAGAAATGGCAGATAAACTGTTACTCACAACTCCCTCCAAAAAATTTACCTGTCAAGGTATGGTTTCTAATCATTTGTACTTCTTTTAAGAATTACTATGTTAAGTAAAAAAAAAAAAGAAGACAACCGATTGTCACTCCAAAGGTGTAGTTGAGAAGCCCAATAAATAATTATATTTTCAGCCTCTGCTTGGATAAGACAGAGCAGTTTCCTGAAGTGCCCAAGAAAAGAATTAGACTTTTCAATAAAATCTTAGAAATAGTCCATTGGAAATGACCAAGTTTTCTTGAAAATGTATCAAAAATGCAGAGTTCACAATTTCTAGCAATTCCTTTCATAGCCTCTAACAAGTCAAATGTTTTGCTTTTGCCCTTTCTGAACACGTGCCCTGCTCCTAGGGCTGCCAGGGCCCTGTGGCTTCCTCATCCCAGGTAAGGAGAAACAGGCCCTCCCGAGTGTTCGGCCCAAACCTTCTGACTCGCCTCATGTTCTCCGGCCTTCCTGTGTTGATGTTCTTGTTTCTCGCTTGTTTATATCCCTTTCTTTTCCCTTGGTTTGATGTATTTGTGAATTCTAAATATCATCTGAATAACAAATATTGTTTTCCTTTTTTATTATAAAAATAATACGTGCCCCTTAATAGGAAAATGTGAACAGTAAGAAACAATTTATTTTCTGCAAGAAGAAATAAAATTAACCATTCATCACCATACCTAGAGATAACCACTACTCAAGTTGTTCTGTATAGATTTCCACAGATGGTAGCCGACTATATGGACTTAGGATTCTTAGATGACGTGTGTTTTAAGAAGGTCATTCATGATTATTAGATAAAGGAGAGAAATTCTTGAAAATGTTAAATGTCTAATCAGAAAATGTTAAGCATATTTTATGTGCAAAAGTAAATCCTAGGTGTTATGGAGCATAGAGAACTTTATGGTATGGTCTTGCCTTTCATGACTTGGAAACCTAACTCAAAAGATAAGCTTTCAACATTTGAATATTTGTGCAGTGAAAACATATCTAAGTAGGTAATACTGTGCCGCAGGTTGTAGTGTGAGCTCTGAAGCCCAGCCTGGCTAGAACGAAATTACAGCTTCACTTTTCTTCAGTACTTGGGTAACTGTGGTTTCATTACTTCACCAGTCTGTGCCTCAGTTTCCTCGTTGTAAGCAAAGGTGGTGATGGTTACAAGCTGAAAGGATTTTATTACGATCAGATGAGTTAATATAGGTAAAAGACTGCCTCACACACAGAAACATTCAATATAAGTTAGCCGCTGATCATATTATTATAACATTTCAAAACACCGAAAAACGGTGATATAGGACACTTCATAATTTATTAATACAAAAGTAATTTTCGAAACCTATGTACACCCTCAATGTTTTTAATTTGGCCTCTAATGTATTTCATAGTGGTAAATGTTTGCAAAAGGTAATTTCCAGCACATTGTAAATATTGTCATTAGCTCTGGAATCTAAATACCAGAACTAAATTTGGAAGAGAAAAAAACAAGATCCTCCTTAATAAGTTGCCTTTTTTTCTTAAAATGTAGTTTTTCTCCTTGAATTCCTATTTTCAATACCTCCAAAAATTGTATGATTTTTGCTCCAAAAAATATGTATATAATTGGAATTTTAAAATTTCCTGCCACCAAGCCTGTAAGTTTTTACATCTTCTTTGAATTGAATTATTGCTGTTAATACTAGTGCATATGTACCCCAAAACCTAAAATGCGATTTAAAAAAAAAAACACACACAAGGAAAGAAGACAAGCTCTCATCCCTCCCTCCCCTTCACTCTGTATTAGCATGGTGTTTGCAGAAATAAAGCACTCAGTTGTTCTTTCTGCTTGCAATTGTTCAGTTGCAAGGGGAAAAAGTAAAAACTGAAGCTTGCTATGAAAAAAAAAAATACTAGTGCATCACTGATTGAAAATGCGTAATTATTTTTAATGTTTTATTTTATTTAAAGTTGACAGTAAAATTTTATTGCAACACCTCTCTGGGATTATGTGCATTGACTGCAATAACTTTTGCAATAATTGTCTTTTACCATTCTAGATCTTTATTGGGACAGTGCCCTGTGATAAGTTTCTGTTGGGCTGAGAAGTAGATCATTCTTCTGTAAAGGGGGAGAGAGATGACTGTCAAAGGGGAGGCAAGGAAGGTGAAACTGGCATGAAACCTTCCATTCAGCACATTACTAGGCAAATTACATGGGGAAGTTGACAAACTGCAAACTGATTCTCTTACACTTTTCTGTGCCCAGCGATACTCATACTTTATTTTTAATAATGCTAATTCTTATCTGTATTGCTTAAAGTTTATAATTCCCCGGAGGTATTTTTCGAAAAAAGTAATTACAACACAAATTTGAGAAAACCTGTATATTTGTATTCCACTTAGAGCATCACAGTTTACATTAATTTGTTAAATGTTCTCGGAAGTTCAAGCTAAGTCCTCTCTCTCTCTCTCTTTCTCTCTCTCTCTCTCTCTCTCCCTCTCCCCCCCACCTTGAGAATCCCAATTCTCTGAGACCCAACAATATTGAAAATAGGCCAATCATAACACTACAATGGCTTCTAAGTGTTCAAGTGAAAGGAAGAGTCTCACATCTCTCACTTTAAATCGAAAGCTAGAAATAGTCAACAACAACAACAACAAAAAGTGTGACGAGGAAGGCCATGTTAAAAGTCTAGATAGGTCAAACACTGAGCCTCTGGTGCCAAATGGTTAGCCAAGTTGTGAATACAAAGCAAAAGTTATTGAAGGAAATTAAAAGTGGTACTCTAGCAAACACACCAATGATAAGAAAATGAAACAGCCTTATTGCTGATATGAAGAAAATGTTAGTGATCCAAATAGAAAATCAAACCAGCCATAGCATTCAGTTAAACAAAACCCTAATTCAGAGTAAGGCCCCAACTCTTTTTATTTCTATGAAGGCTCAGAGAGGTGAGGAAGCAGCAGGAGAGAAGTTGGAAGCTAGCAGAGGTTGATTCGTGAGGTTTAAGGAAACAAGCCTTCTCTGCCACGTGAAAAGTGCAAGGTGAAGCTGCAAGTAATGATGTAGAAGCTACAGCGAGTTACCCAGAAGATCTAAGATAACTGATGAAGGTGGTGACATTAAACAACAGATTTTCAATGAAGATGAAACAGACTTTATTGGAAGCAGATGTCATCTAGGACTTTCATAGCCAGAGAGAAGTCAGTGCCTGGCTTCAAAGTTTCAGAGGACAGACTAACTCTCTTGTTAGGGGTTAAGGCAGCTGGTGACTTTAAGTTGAAGCCAGTGCTTGAGCATTTACCATTTTGAAAATCCTAGCGCCTTTGAGAATTATGGTAAATATACTCTGCTTATGCTCTGTAAATGGAAAAACAGAGCCTGGATGACAGCACATCTGTTTACAGCATGGTTTCCTAAATTTAAGCCCACTATTGAGACCTATTGCTCAGAATGATTTCTTTCAAAATATTACTGCTTCTTCATAGTGCACCTAGTCACCCAAAAGCTCTGATGGAAATAAACAAGGAGAATGATGTTTATATGCCTGCTGATGCAGTATCCATTCTGCAGCCCATGGATCAAGGAGCAGTTTTGATTGTCAAGTATTATTATTTCAGAAATACACTTCATAAGGCTACAGCAGCTGTATATAGTGGTTCTTCTGATGGATTTGGACATAGTAAATTTAAATCCTTCTGGAAAAGATTCACCATTCCAGATGTCATTAAGAACATTTGTGATTTGTGGGAGGAGGGCAAAATATCAATACTAACAGAAGTTTGTAAGAAGTTGATTGCAGTCTGCATAGATGACTTTGAAGAGCTGAAAACTTCAATAGAACAGGCAACTACAGATGTGGTAGAAACAGCAAGAGATTAGAATTATAAGTGGAGCCTGAAGATGTGACTGAATTGCTACAATCGCATGATAAAAATTCAGTGAGTAAGGAGATGCTTCTTATGGATGAGCAAAGAAAGTGGTTTGTTAAGATGCAGTCCACTCCTGGTGAAGATGCTGTGAACATTGTTGAAATAGCCACAAAGGATTTAGAACATTATATAAACTTATCTGATAACACACTGGCAGAATTTGAGAGGATTGACTCCAATTTTGAAAAAATGTTCTACTGTGGATAAAGGCTGTCAAACAGCATCACGTACTACAGAGAAATATTGGGTGAAAGGAAGAGTCAATCAGGGCAGCACACTTCATTGTTGTCTTATTTTAAGAAATTGCTACAGCCACCCCAGCCTTCAGTAACCATCACCCTGATCAGTCTCAGCAGCCAGTAACTCCAAGGCAAGAACCTTGACTAGCAAAAAGGTTACAACTCACTGAAGGCTCAGATATCATTCACATTTTTTTAGCAATAACATATTTTATAATTAAGGTATGTACATTTTAAGACACACTTAATATATAACAGTATGGTTAAAATTAACATTTATATGCAGTGGCAAACCAAAAAATTTGTTTGACTGTCTTTATTGCAATATTCACTTCAGTAGTCTGGAACAAAACCCACAATATCTCCGAGGTCTGCCTGTACATATGTTCATATGTACATACATTTTTGTGTAACTCAGTATTTATCTGACTAACTTGAGCTTTTTTTTCATTGAATGGCTACGAAATCTCATGTTCTTGATGCAGCATGAATGGAAATAAGTTTGAGGGAAAATTAGCTCTTTTCAGCACTGCCCAATGCAACTTTCTGCAATGATAGAAATGTTCCAAATCTGTGCCATTCAGTATGGTAGCCACTAGCTACACAGGATTATTGAGCACTTACAATATGGCTAATGCAATTGAGAAAACTAATTTTTATTTTATTTACATTTAAACTTAAATATACATGCATGGCTAGCGGCTACCATAGTGGATAGTGTAGTTGCTATAGGAACTCAGAGGAATAATTTGTGTAAAAGAAGGATGACTATGAAAGATTTAATGGCATAAATGGACAAGCAGACAAGTGTGAGGATAGCATTACAGGTGGGCAGAACTATGGGAACAGAGCTTGCACTGTAGGAAACTTCTGGAACTGTTCCAGGCCACCAAAAACAGTTGAGCTGAAACTCGTTAATTGTAAGATGATGTAAAGCCCTAAATGTATCAGTTCAACTGTGGAAGTTCAGTTGAATATTCACTAAACTATCAGATCAATATATTGCATGTATTTCAGGTGTACCTTAAATTAAATAGCAAACAGCATGCGTGTAAGCCAGTTGGCAAGCAGTATAGACATTCCAGACTCGATCAGTATTGTTGTGGTTGCGTTTAGAAGACTTTAGAGTTTACTCAGTTTTTCTGTAAATGAATTTTAGAGTGATAGGCACTGAAACTTACAGTGCCCTTTGCCAGGGGTGTCTCTGCATTTGTCAAACTATTTTGAAGTTTCATTGTCCTATTAATGAAGACTCTGCTAGTTCAAGGTTTATGACAATTTAGATTGGATCTTTGCCAATACTACTACGAATAATAATAACAGTAATAGCTAAGTTCTACTGAGTAGTTTACCTAATGCTAGGTACTTCACATAGATTTTTATCTCTTTTAATCTTTCTATGATTCCTGTTGTGAATACTATCATTTCCTCATTTGAGATATGAAAATATTGTGTTTTAGAGTTATTAAGCTATTTTTAAAAATCTCTTATCTGCTGAGTGGAGTCAGAATTTGAACCTTGATTCTGATTCCAAAGCTTACTGCTAGAGTTTATTTTATAGTTTTCAATAAAAGTATTTTCAAAATAAATTTACGGTGTAAATAAGATTCCTACCCTGTTATTGAAACATACTTAGAAAATGAAAATTCTGAACTACCTCAAAAGCTTTACTAGAAATATTTGCTTATAAAAATGGATTAGTAGAAGGCCAAATATTTTAATCTACTAATTAAAATAATTCATTCAAGGAAATCCACTGAGTACTATACTGTTAAGCATATATGCTTTATGAGTTTTAAAGCAACAAAATAATGTTTCTTTAAATATTTAATCATTGAAGTTTACATATTTTAACTTAACTTTCCCTCCAGTTATGCCAGTCTAATGTATTTTTTCATGAAAATTATTTAAGTACAAACTCCCAATATTGAGGTTTGTCAGTGTATAATTTCAAAATATAGCAGAAAGATGAATATTTTTAATTGAAACATGTTTACATAGCTATATTTAAATACAACTTAAGTGATATTTTTCTGCTAGAAGATGCCATGTCATGCTGTTATTTTGAGTCACTAATTATTTTAATATAGAAAACTCTCATCATTTTGATGCATAATAGAAATAAATGAACAGGAAGAAATTGATTATCAGATCATATTTAATTAATACCCAAGTAGAGCATTCCTGAGTGGGAAGCAGATGGCCATGACTTGTCTTTACAACCCAAATGTCCTGTCCTCATCTTTTAAATGTAAGATGACATTAGAGTGATTAAGCAGTCTGCAATAAAACAGTTTTTGTCCTTTCCAGATATTCACTGAGAAAGTCAGTGTGGAAAGTGGAACATTGTTAATTTCCAATATTCCCTTTATTTCTCTTTGTTCAGGAAATTTTGGCTGTAGAATCAACTAAATTATTATTGTTTTTATTTGAAAGACATTTATTAAACACTTACATGTGCTAAAGAGTGAACAGTCTAATAGAAAGGAATAATGTATTTCTTCATTCATTAAACAAATTTTATTCAAGTTTCTACAATGTACAAGGCACTGTTTCTAGGTGGTAAGAAAAAACAATAAACAATTCAGAGTAAAACCTCTGTCCTCATGAAACTGATATTCTACTGATAGATACTTTTAAATAGATAATTCTAAACATTGGTATGGAAGTCTGGTTGTAGAAATATGGATAAGGTGCTAGTAATATATCCTTACCAAATGACTATGAAATTGTAAACTGATACTGTCAGGTCCAAGAGGCCAAGGGGAAATTCTTCTTGTGAACCAAATGGAATGTAACACAAAGATGGGAGGACGCCCAAATGGGCAGGGGTCTGGTAGCCATGAGCTCAAAAGAAAGGCCAGGATATGGTGCTGAACGTACTTCCTTACTTCATTTGTAAAGGCCAGCTGAAGGGTCAAAGAAACCTGAGACCTTAACATATCCCAAGATAATCAACATTTAGCACATGGTTGATCTCTTTCTCTAATTTTGTATGTTAGGAGTCCTCTAAATTCTGGATTCCTGTGAAAAATTTCACAACTCTCAGCAATAACATTGTAATATTATTGTTTCTCTTAGCCAGGTCGACATTTACCATTTTGAATCAGTTTTTGATAGGCTTGAGTGAGAGCTTTTGTTCTGTGTCTCAAAATTATTGATATTGTCCTTAGTCATTTAATTAAGTATGAAGGTGATTAAATAATTCAGCCCAAAATAGAGCAATGAAAAATTCACAAGTTAGATCAATTTTGAAGCATTATTGAGAACTTGGTCCAATCTTTTTTACATTTTTACATTTTCAGATTTAATATTACTGGTACATAGTTATATCTAGGGAATTACCTTAGATTTGGGGGATTTTGGTTTGCTCATTGGCTAAAGAGAACATTCAGGTTTGGATATGGTAATCTGTTAAAAGTGCCATTTAAACAAAGTGGGGGCTCTTTTTACACTTTTTAAAATTTTAAACACTGGGAAAAACTTAACAGACGTTTATTTTAGTAGGTAAAGAGAACTAACAATTAATACTTTGTTCTTACAGGTTTTACATCCATATTCTCTCTGATGAAAAGATTTTGTAAAATAATTATTGTCTTTTCCATTTATTTTGACTCAAGAAGTTCATTTAGTGGCCTAAAGTCATATCGAGGTGTTGCAAATGGCCAAGCCTGGTAATCCAAGAGGATTAGTAATTTAGTCTTTGTGTTTTTAGTTGACCATTTTTGCAATGCAAATTTACAGAATTTAACCCCCATCATCTGGAGACTGTCTCCACCCCTCCACTGAAACTAGGACACCAATGTCTTCCATCTTGCCAATTTCAGTGGCTTTTTTTTTAGTTATATTTATTTGCTCTCTTTACATGTTTGACACTGGTGGCCATTGCTCCTTCCTCTACATTCCCTTGGCTTCTTCATTCCTTTTGTTTTTTTCACCCAGTTTTTCATGTAGACGTGTGGTGTTCTCTCTTTAGCCCTATTAAATTCTCAATTGATTTAAATCCTTGCCTTTAAATCTCTAACCATGGCTTTTCTTAAGAACTTCAAATTCATATTTCCATTCACTTAGTGGATTCTTCTCCCTTTATGGCTTGCAGAAACTTAAAACACATATACTAAGATGCACATTCTCATTCCCCGCATTCATTCTCTAATTGATACATGCATGTCTCTACTGCTGAACTGTAAGTTTTTTCAGAAACTCAGGCATTTCACTTGTCTTTGGTCTCTTAAAACCTGGCCTAGTGCCTGGCACAATGTATATGCTCAATAAATATTGATAAATAGTGATGTCATGATGGAATGTTGTTAACAAATATGCATTTGATATTATTAATAATACTTGAGAAATGCTATAATGTAATTGCAAATGGAGCATAAAAACATTGGTTTTAAATCAAAATCTCCTTTTGGTTAATTGTACCCAGCATCAAATATCCCTGACATATTTCCCTGAGTTGCCTTTGATGTACTTCTGGCTTGATACAAGGGCACAGTGCTGGAGGATTTTCTTATTTGACTCATGTTTCCAAGGGATGCCAAAATGAAGGCAGATTCTAGAATATAGCGGGAAGTTTTTGTCTGGAGCTTTTGGTAATAAATCAAAGTGAGATACAGTACTCAGTGGGTAACAATTGTGGTGTCAGGTGCATAACTAGTGATTTGAGTCAAGTAAGCAAGTCTGCCTGCAAGCTTTAATGGATTTGAGGTCCGACAGTTCTTCCTTCAAAGATTAAAGTAACTGACAGAGACAGATTGTTAACCAAACTCTCTTCTGATTTTCCTTTGAATTATTAAGCTAACCACACCTCCACCCATATAGCTAACACTACAGTGCTCTCTTAATCAAGACCAAATCTTAAATCATCCAGTTTGCCTACACTGTTCTCCTTCATTTCAGTGACATTAGTAAAGATCTTTATCCCTGAAGCTACATTTCCTTTCCCCTCCGTGGCACACATCTCGGGAAGGCTAATTTGTTAACAATATGTTAACATTTCTTGGAACCAGTTAGCTTTAGAAAGGAGAAAAGCTTAAAGATCACAGTTGTTTACCAAGCAGCAATGAAAGAACAAAAAGAACCTCTTCTGTTTCTTAAAGGTGTACTATTATTTCTGCTGCTTTTGCTAATTTGCAAATCACAGTTTCATTCCTTAACAGCATAAAGTCATTAACTCTCAGTGTTGTACCCAGTGCCCACTTCTGTGTCCCATGGGTTTTGTAATAGTCCCTATAGTTTCTCCAGATTTGAGCAGCTCCTAGCATATATAGAAGGTTCTTAGGGAGTCTGTGATGAATAGATAAATGGCAAGATCTAATTTGCCTTTGTCTATGTTGAAATTGGGACAAACAAGAAAATGACTGCTTCTCTCCTTTGAAGTAAAACACTTTTTGTTCCCCCTACGTACTCCAACTCTCTGGAAGTCTAAGATAGAGTGTTACTACTTGCTGTGACTTTGTGCGTGATCTCACTCGGTTCCCTGCTTGACATTCATTGACATCTCACTTAATGCTTAACACAACCTATTGGAACGGCTGCCATAATTCTAACGCCACACACTTAAGTAGAAAATCTGAGTTTAACTTGGGTTGATGGATTTCAGATTCTGTGCCCAAGATTGCTGCATATTATGGACACCATCTTTTCACCTAGGCCTAATCAAGTGTGCAAAATTCTGCCAAGTGTTGGTTTGCTTGTGGAGAGGTGTGCTTAACTCTTCCCGCATTTTAGGATGACTTTATTTGGCATCTCTCTTTAGCTCTGATATCGTCTCCTTGTTGTATAAACAGATTAAAGTTGTCATTTTCCTTGAATAAGAAGATTGCAGGAGAGGAGCCCTGAGAAAGTGTAGTGGATAGAAAATGAATCACAAGTTGGTTGCAAATAGAAGACATAAGATGAACTTAGAAGGGCAAAATATGGACAGGAAGATGAATGGGAGGAGAGCCAAATGCAAGGAATATCATTTCAAGGCTATAGAGATAAGCAGATTTAGATAAACCAGGTAGATATAAAAATCACAGTCTAAAAAGGATTTTTAGTTAAGGGGAATTATAAGCTACATAAAAAAGGAAAAAAATATGTATATCATTTATAGACCTTTAGAGATATCAGAGGATGCCGCAATGTAAAATTTATTTGACTTACATCATCTTTTGTATTACCCTTCACTCAAACTCAAGTGCTAGAAATAAGAAGTGATCATTGAAGGTTTAAAAGGATATGAAAAAGGAGAAGCAAATAGAATGATGGCTAACTTTACCATTGGTAAAGTTGGTAGCCATGAACTTTACCAACCTGAAGAAGTTGGAACTCAGTGTTTTGCTACATCCCCAAACCGTATGCCACAACAGTTCAGCAGATATGAGAAATTGTTTAAAGAATCCTGGGTATATCAGAATGCTTGTCCTCTTGATTTTTTTTTAAGCTAAACTGAACATATATGAGGAAGCAGCAATCTCCCGTAACAAATTCCAGATATGAAAATAATTCAGCATAATTATCTCTATGGAAAACCAAATTTGGTCTTGAATAAAACGCGAAGAAATTAGATAGTGATTATTAATCAGATATGGTCCAGTGGACATTCATTAAATAAATCCCCACTATGTGGTAAAATGAACATGGACTACTTCAGCCAGGCAGTGATGCTGCCAGTATACTCTATTAAATTCTTCAAAATGTATTCCATTTTCTTCCCTAAGACAATCTCTTAATTTCTCATCTAATTACTCAAACATAATTTTCGGAACATGTCACATTCCACAGGATGAACTTACAAACTGCCAACCCTAAACTCCTTTTATTTAAACCATAGCCTTACAAGGTTGAAAGCATAGTAACAGGTCAAAAGACATTTTTTCTCAAGGCCTTGGGATGTGGCCAGATGAATGCTTACAGTCCTTGCATTTGCTGACTTGCTGTTTTGCTGGCATACATTCTTAGCCATTTCATCCTACGCCTTTGTTCTGAGTTAGGTTCTTCTTTCCTGTAACCTAGTTAAGGGATCCACTAGCAATGAGCTATTTTCTTTCCTCTTGCTGACTCATATACAACTTTAGCAAACTCAAAACCATTTATTGTCAGGTATTATGCTAATTTAACTGCCTTAACTGTCACCATTCATTTCTGCAGTGTGCTGAACAGCTAAGTTTTCTGCCCTTAATTGATAAATAAATTAGGGAGGGCAGTGAGAAATTAAATTTCTATGGAGCTCACTTTACTTCAGAATTAATACCAGCAGTTTCCCAGCTGTAATTTGATATAGAGACTCCTTTAGTTTTTCTAGTTACCAAGACAATATGTAGGGGACCTTAGCACTGGCACAGTCTCTCCTAGTGACTGAGGCATCACTAGAAGAAGTAAGCACTCGTTCCCTTAGTATAGTCATCCTAGGAGCAGTCAACTTTTTCCAAATGGTTAAAAAAAAAAACAAACCCAGAATTTTTCTGTAGATACAGTTCAAGAATTTTTTAATCAATAGAAAAACTAAACAATACAGAGCACTATAATTTTCATGGATTTTATTTCAATACCATTACTTGAATGTGTATTAGTATTTCTCAGGATAAAGGATATGAAGAGATAGATACAACGAATCTCTGTGGCCTCTCTATTTATTCATGTTCTTTTATATACATGAGTTTCTGTCGGTAGACCAACAACTCAAACGTGGCTCTACTCTGTAGAATAATTTGATTCAGGTAGTTTATGTGAGTAGAAGTTATATAGCTTTTTGATAAAGGTACCTTAGAAGGTTAGAGCAGTAATGGTGGGGGTACAGAGCTGCTATGTAATTATCCAGATAACTTTGCCAGAAATTACGTGTGATGAAATGTGCAATTAGAATTATTGCCGCTTGTTTGTTCCAAAGAGGATAAGGAACTACAGAGAGATTGGTGAAATATAATTGTTTACAATAAAAAATATTTGTGTTTTATATATAAAGATGTCAGTGTCCTTGTCAGTCACATTTGCCAAAAGTGTCGTGAGCTCTCACACACAACGCAGAAAGTAACATAGGTGGAACATAATTTTATTGAGGACAGTACAATTTCCACATTGTCAGTCATTTGTCAAATAAAAATGTGTGAACAAAGGAAAATGGCTGTGGCTAAATATGCATTTATTCCAGACATTGTATGGCTCATGAAGTTTTTTAAAGGTATGTCTCAAACATGAGATTGCAAGTAGAAATCATTTCAAAGATGTTTTCTTCTCAGAGAGGAAGATACAAAAACATCACCCATCACGTATTGTGCCAATGAACCAACAAACTGAATGAAAAAAAACAAGCAAGATTATAATGGAGCTTATGGTTTTGTCTTATTTCTATATGCATAAAGTGGCCCAGTTTTGTATCTCCTATTGAAAGTTGTACTACTGAGCCAATGTTACCTGGGCATTTATATTGTATTGTGTTTTTAATTACAGTGATAAATTTCTACTTATTTATAAAATTTGCTCACCCCACCCCACACCCACACACACAGTCCTCTCTGGGACTGCGGTATGCATTTCCATGAAGCAGGAGAAGGTTGATGTACAGACACTGGACAGGAAACACATCCACATCAACTAGTCAGCCCATGAGGAGACTCACTTGGTGACATTGGCACCATTAACTTCAGATACTAACTCAGAGCCACACTAACCTCAGAGAGTCTCACAGTACATCCAGTTGAGAAGGCCTTCTGTTACATTTTATTTTTATTTGTTGAGTTGGAGTTTCATTCATTGCCCAGGCTGGAGTGCAATGGTATGATCTCGGCTCACTGCAACATCTGCCACCCAAGTTGAAGTGATTCTCCTGCCTCTGCCTCCCGAGTAGCTGTGATTACAGGCCCCCACCACCATACCCAGCTAATTTTTTGTATTTGTAGTAGAGACGGGGTTTCACCATGTTGGCCAGGTTGGTCTTGAACTTCTGACCTCCAGTGATCTGCCTACCTTGGCCTCCCAAAATGCTGGGATTACAGGCGTGAGCCACCAGGCCCAGCCAGCATTATAGGATGATGCTGATTTCTGGCTTGTCATGGATGAGAGACACATATAGATATGTGACCAATAATAATTTTATATAAAATGTACCATTATTTTAAGTAATACAAATAATAAGTAAACTGGAAGAGCATCAGTTGCTCATATTTTTCAATTAATTTTCAGGTCCTGTGGATGTCAACATTCTAGCTAAATGTAACCCCTGCCTATCAAATCCATGTAAAAATGATGGCACATGTAATAGTGATCCAGTTGACTTTTACCGATGCACCTGTCCATATGGTTTCAAGGTAAGTAGAAGCAGTTTAAGAGTGACAGTTTGAGAACATAACTTCTCTTGGTGCGCCTTTATTATTCTATGGTGCTTTCTCTATGTGCCGAGAACTACTTTATTTACATTCAACTTTACTTGCCCCTTCTTCTCCAGGGGCAGGACTGTGATGTCCCAATTCATGCCTGCATCAGTAACCCATGTAAACATGGAGGAACTTGCCACTTAAAAGAAGGAGAAGATGGATTCTGGTAGGTCATTAATCTATGATCATCTGTATCTGAAGTATTGGAGCAAGGATAACTAAGCCAACATGATTTTCCTTTTCAAATCAAAGAGCCGTATTTTTCAAAGAATGACAGAGAAAGGGCAGTATGTATTCGTCCCTCTCAGAGATATTGCAATATAAAAAAAAAATGGAAACTCTACAGTATTCTCAGCTCAGGATGCTACAAAACAAAAAATAATTTAAAAACATACACATACACATTATGATTAATCAGGTCAGATTAGGGTAAGACAAAATATTAATATTGGCTCCATTATACTAATTAATATCCAACTAGTCCCCTACTGCTAGTCATATATTCATCTGTTGTTCTGCTTACTGCTTTAACAGACAGTGTGTAATGATAAGATATAAGTCCCATTAAAACAGAAAATTAATGATTTATTTCCAAGACACAATATAAGTAGACATGTTGTGAATGATTTTAATCTGGAGTTATTTAATCATATGGTACAATTACTTCAGATGTACTTCATGAATTATGAACTGGAGCTCTTTATTAAATGACACTAATAATGTCACATGAGAATGCTAATATACTACTAAAACTGGTTAGAATTTCACTTTTTAGAAGAAATAGACTTCACTTCTGCATTCTGTTATGAAGTTGTTTCTTATTCATCTAGACTTTACTTAAAAATTATTTGACACATACTCAAGATTGTTTTATGCCGGGGGAAAATTGTATTATTAAGACAAAGAGAACATTCACATTTTGTAAATGCAAGGAAGACAAAATTTTATTTTCAGATTCATTTTTGTTTCAAGATATCAAGGACATTATACGTATGTTAGTAGATGTTGTAATTTTAAAAATTAGAACCAGTTCCTCTCCATTTATGAGCAAAGAAGCCTGATTTATTTCATTAGAGCATGACTCAAGATTAAGATATCTAGGGCAGTGGAATAAAACTGCCTGTGTTTTAGACCTGCAAATATAGTGGGTGTATTGATTTTGAGACCATGGAGCCATTTGCCTTCTTGCAACCAGCTAAATTTTATTTTTTGAATGGTTTCTGCTTTGGTGGATATTATCTTAAATTAATGTTTACAACATGTCATTTAAAAGCATTTAAAAAATCAATTTCTGGTAGTTAAGAGCTCTATGGCTGTATGGTTGATGAGTATAATTATGCCTTTTTCAATATTTACACCACATGATTTTAAAATGCAGCATAAAAGACGTTTTTGGCCTTTTCTTCCTCTGGCATTCAGGTGTATTTGTGCTGATGGATTTGAAGGAGAAAATTGTGAAGTCAACATTGATGATTGTGAAGATAATGACTGTGAAAATAATTCTACATGTGTCGATGGCATTAATAACTACACATGCCTTTGCCCACCTGAGTATACAGGTACAAAGAACAGGAAATATTTTGCCTTCAATCAGTATATATCTGTTTGAAAGCATTCTTGGAACTATGTTATATATGTTTAGTAAATCGTATTATTATTTGACAGATGGTAAGCATTTTGAAAATCAGATGTAATGTAAATAACATAAGGACTTAAAGATAGTTTCAGCTAACCAAATAAAAGACCCAGCAATCTCTCTTCAAACATATGCATCTATTATAAAGCCATGCTATCCAGTAATAAAAGAAGCTAAAGCTATTGTGCTAAAGCTTTTAGCCCCACAATTCAATGGCATTTTTGTGCAAACCATTTTCCCTGTGCAAACCCACCCCCAGTACCCATATGAAAAGAGGATTTTTATTTAATAGTCACAACATAATCAAGCATTTGAGATAATTCATATTCATACTTGTGTCTTCACTAGTGAGTGTTTGCCTCTAGTAACCCGTGTCCCTCAAAATAAAAGTCAGGAAGATATTGAGTACTTTGGATAGTGTTACGAGACTGTCACCTTTTTTCTAACACTTTGTTTCTTTGGATGGCACATCTCATTAGACTATTAATTGCTAAATTTCCTCCCTATTCAAACCAATTTGCTGTAAAGTCAACATCAAGCTTATGACTTGTCTATTTTGTCAGAACAGATTTTTTGATTTTTTTTTTTGTGGCTCTGATTTAGAAACTTCATAAATATACTCTTTTTCCTTTAATAAATCACTTAACATTGACAAAGGAAAAACAAGAATTTTGCACATTTTATTTGTAAGAAAAAAATGAAAAAGTAATTTTGGTCACTCTACTCAAAGTTACCATTTTCATTCTTGGTGCGTTTCATTAATTATGTCTATTTTCATGTAATTTAATACATAGCAAGAAAATCAAAGGATGAAATGACAATGCGGGTGACTGGAGTTAACATCTCCCAACATGAAAGATGAACATACATCTGTATAATTAAATTTTCCCAGGGATTTGTTGGAAAATTGTTAAAATTGAAGCTTTTATGGAATACCCTAACTACTAGTTACCTTTCTTGATGGGAAAAGGCTAGGTAGAATAATGAGGCTCTGTTTTGGCAACCCAGATCTGTTTGAGTGCCTCTGAAGCTGGCTTTTCCAAGATCTTATTTTTATTTTTATTTTTTGGCACCAGTAAAACACCTGATGTCATATAAGGCAGTAATAACATACAAAGTTTCCATCAGAAATCTGAACATACTGTATTACCAAGAGTTCTAGTACATATATACAGCCCTTAGACAGCTTAGTGGGCAGAATTTTAGCATTCTTTGATATTTTACATAAACAAAGGATAACAAGTACATTCAACATGCACCTTTCTAGAGTGTCTGGAAAGAATGTAGGTGTTATGTAGCTTTGACTTTCACACTAATGTTACCAATATTATCACACCTCAGAAACTTGACATTAGCCTGTGAACACAAATCCTGGAACCCTTTGAGCTACCCTGAGAATTTAACTTCATTGGATGGGCTAATTTAGACTTGTCCAAGAAGCCCAATATTTGCACTAACATCTGCTACCTGGTACCTTCTTAGGATAGAATAACTCTCTTTTTCCATCATTTTTCTGATCATTATAGAAAGGGCTTAAGAACCCAGTTAATTTTGGAGTCCTCCTTAAACCAACCCACTCTCACTCCACCAAACAAATTGGACCCAAGCATTTCAAGCAAACTTTGTCTAACCAAAACCTTCCTAAGCACAGAACCAGGAATAATGTTTCCTGATGAAAACCTAAACTTGGGAGCACAGCTGCAATCAGGCTCTGTGTGTCTTCTTGACAATAAAATTTCTAGAATGTGGTGGAGGACTCTTTTGAGTTGGTTTGGAGGGGTCCTCCTGCTTTGGCTTTAGATTTGCTATTCCTTATTCTTATCCATTTATTTTGAGTCTTTGTCTTACCTGCTCACCCTTCATTTCCCCAGCTCCCTCCCTACACCTACCTGCTCCTCTTGAACACATATTTTCTCCAATTCTGAGTGTCAGTTCAGAGAAGTTTCCTTGGAGAAGTGTTATTATGAAGCCTCACTTCCCCAACTATATCAGATCTCTTTCTTCGAAACATATCATAAATACCTAAAGCTTAGCCAAACCATTCTTTAGCCAAAATGTGGTATCTATAAAACCTGTCATGTGGGAATTTGCCATGACTATCTGTTAAGAGCCATTTGGCTCTCCACAAGAACTGGGACTGTTTTAGTCTTTTTACTTATAATTATTGCAAATGTCAGTTTGCAAAGGATCTGGGCAAAGGATCAAGAAAAATACTAAACAGAAAGTGCATGGTATACAGAACGTGAAGATACTACCATTTTATCTTTGGATTGGGTATTGGGAACCATGAAGAATTTGACAATCTGGCATGAGAGAAGCTATCTAAATGGGGCAAATTTATAACTCATCTATTAATTGTAGTATTTTTGTGCACACGTGAAATGAGCTCATTTACAAAATTTCAAACAGCCATCTGCAGATTTTGAAATCATTGACACATAAGTGACCTTTAATTATGGGGAAGTATAAGTGAGGCTCTAGAGTTTTATATCCTGCTTCATCCAAGTCTGCAGTTAAGGAGGAGTTTTCTGATAATGTGATTATATGGTTTTAAATTTAAGTTTGGGATCTGATTAATGAGCATGAGATATGGGAGCAGAAGCCCTACTATGTTCAGGGAATATAATAATGTTGTCAGTGTTTAAAAATCATCCTAGTAACAAGTTGATTTTTCCTTTGAAAATGTTTATGCTATATCCCAAAGGCATACAATGAGAAGTGAGCTCTGCTTAATAGGAACAAACAATGCTTTACAGAAAAAAAGCTTGTAAATTATTATTGTGACAGTTTTTGTATTTGACACCTATGACAAGAATCAGAACGGACATAATGTCAATGAAATAAATTCAGAGATCTAAGAGAGATCTGACAGAGAAGTTATGATGTGATGAGCAGGTTACAAAACATGACTAGAAATATTTGAAATAAAATGAGCCACCATCGGGGAATTTATTAAGCTTTATTTAAGCCCCGTGTGACCAAGATATAACAGAAGTAGTTACTGATTTATTAGAGGAGAAAATTCTCTGCTCTTTTCTGCTCCAGGGATTGACAGAGTAAACTGTAGGGACAAATACTGTTTTCCTGTTATCTAAATCTTGCTGTGACTTCACCACCCGAATCACCAAAACCATTCTCCATACACTCCACTTCATCATCTGTCCTTCCAGTTGCATAACGCATGACTGCTGATTACTAGTATATTTTAGACAAGAATAAATTAAAATTAAAATCCCTGTACTATTAAGAAAGTAGGACTTCAGAATTTTTAAACAAATAATTTTAAAATTAAATCTAAAGTTTTAATTTTAGCTTGAGAGGTTTTGTTGGTTTTGATTTTGTTTTTGTTACGTTGGTTTTTTAAAATCATGATCATCTTCTTTCTAGAGACAAGACATTTTTTGGAGCTAAATTTCCAAGGAATTCGTGAAATGACATAAACCTGAAACCTATAAAAATAAAAACTATAAATATGGCACCCCTGTTTTTTTTTAATGGACACCTTTTTTTAGTCTCTAGTGTTATCTTAGGTGTTTAACTGAAATATCTGCTTTTGTATATTTCCCAACAATCAGAACCCTGGATCAGCTATATCAAGACTGTGTGTCTTAACTCTTATTCTTACAGGACCGCATACAAGTATGGCACAGATGATCACATTTTAAGCCCTCCTTTCACTTAATGGGATTACTTAAATTCCATAAAATGAAGGTCTCCAGGCAAAATGTAAAGCCATAGAACACATTTTATGGGCAATATTCAGATCACTTTAAATTTTCCATTTTGTACCCATTTTCTCTTTGTTTTCTGAATCTCTGATGCCCATGCACAAGCCATTCAGTGTCCATCTTAGACAGTAAAGCTGCTGGTTGTTCCATCTCCTGGTTTAGACGCAGACCTCTAGCTCCCTGTGATGGCATTTACCTTTTGCTTCATTTTCCCCGTGTTTGTGCGTGTGGCCCGGCTGTAGGTAAGAAATCCAAGGCTTGCTTCAGTTCGCTTGCCCACGCCTGCTTCTCTGTTGTTAATGCTGCGCATTGGCTTCCTGTGCTCTGCTGTTGTATCGCAATGTAAAAAGTCTTTTGTCTCTTCTGTCTTTGTCGCTGCCAGCTGCTAATCTGAATGAGGTGGAAAAAGGTTAGTTGCCTTTTAAATCTATTATGATTTTCATTTTGGTCTCCCTCTCTCTTGTAAAGTTACATAGATTTCACTGTGTATACATGGTAAAAAGGAATGTTGACAAAATATAAAATCTGAAAACAATATGTCGAATCAGTCATTCAGATCTTTATGCATCGCTGTGCCAAACACTATAAAATGGGCCTCTGAAATGCAATTTATCTATTGTTAGAAGATAATTAATAGAAACTTTTTGAGTGGGAAGAAGGGGTGGCTAGAAAAAGGGACTAATACTTTTTTTTTAAATTTTTTGCTTGTCTGTATGCTTTCCCTTTTGAAATATATCACAAACATGTATTATTTTTATGATGAAAAACATAGGTTATTTAGTATTGTAGATAAGGATGTAGATAGAAAAATTTTTAAGTAAGAAAGACTGTTCCCTGGCTCTGGACACACACACACACAAAAAGGACTGTTCCCATAACCTTAAGCAAATATCTTTAGTAACATGAAACATGAAAAATATTAGAAGATGTATACATTCATTGAAACACTTTATGAAATAAATATTTAAAGCCCAAGAGGTTGACCTATAAACTCATGTTACCGGATGCTGTGACTACTAGGCAGTATGTTTCAGCATTAAAAAAGCCATATTTAATCATTGACATCAGTATGGTTCACCCAGCTCCCCAAATACATCAGGGCTCAAGAAAGTGAGTCATAGAATTATCAGAGTGATAGCTGTGTCTGGGAAATCATCATGGAATGTTTATGAAATTTTATCTTAAAAACTCAGAGTTTTAACTAATAAATTAAATTGAATTTTTAATTATTCAGCTTACCAAAAGCCTTCAAGTACCAAATGCAGGCACAGCATCCTAAAAGGAGCACAATGTGTGCTTTTCTTGATAGTTCCAGTTGTATCTGGAGCATTTGCAGTCGGAGTATGGGGATAATAAAGAAGTTATTATAGACTGGGCATGGTGACTCATGCCTGTAATCCCAGCACTTTGAGAGGCCAAGGCAGGTGGATCCTTCGAGCCCAGGAGTTTGAGACCAGCCTGGGCAACATGGTGAAACCCATCTCTACTAAAAATGTATAACTGAGCCAGGCATTGTGGCATGCACTTATAGTCTCAGCTACTTGGGAAGCTGAGGCAAGAGAATCACTTGAACCCAGGAGGCAGAGGTTGCAGTGAGCCGAGATTGTGCCACTGCACTACAGCCTGGGAGACAGAGTGAGACTCGCTCTCAAAAAACAAAAAACAAACAAAAAAAAGATGTTACTATATAGCTGGTCTCTCTGTCTTCTCTTGCTACGGGCTTCTTTTTCTTCTGTTGCATTGTTTGGATGATTTACGTGTTTGCTAACTTACTTTTACAGTGTGCAGAGTTAAGTTGAAAAACATGAAAAAAAGTGGTTCCATATTATAGAATATAACAGTATAATATATGCTATTCTCTGTGGATTAATGCATCTAATACCTTCCTGGGTCAAAAGCCATCTTTTCTCTTTACAAGTACCAAGCAGTTGATGGTCTGGGTCAGGGATGTCTAAGGTCTGAGTCTATCTCAGAAACATAGTAGCAATTATTCCATCACAGGACTATGTCCTTAAACTGTTGTGTATACTCTCAGAAACAATCTTGGCAGTCCAAGTGTTTTAAATCACCATGTGGTTTCCTGTGTTGACTAAATTTCATGCTTATGTTTATGAAAGATCTCTTTTATTTCCAAGAATTTGCTGCTGACTGAATTTGCTTTTAAAAGCAGTCAAATAATTCTCTATATTTTTAATTCAAACTTAATTGGAAATAGAATTTTCATTTTCTCTAACTGGGGAAATTTTTTTAAATAAAAAGACTGTATGTCATTAGTTGATGCATTGTTAATTTAAAAGAACTCTGTAGTTTATGTGAACAGTGCAAACGTGAGCAAAAACTTTTATGAAACAATGATAAAGCACTTATTCAAGGATATGCACCTTGTAAGTAGAGGCCTAGATGCAAACCAATGTCTCATTGGTCCCAAAGCCTGCACTCTGAGGTGGGGGCCTCGGCTGGAGCCTGTCGCTTCTGCCTTGCAGCCTTCTTCCAGGCATGGCTTCTTTTCTATCTCATAATAGCTTATTTCTGATTCATGGTTTATGCCAAATAAGCTTTCCTTCTGCTCTCCTGCTGTCTCTTCAGCTCGCCATGCACAATTGTCCTTATGTAAGGAAAGCTGTATCCACAAAATTCAAGTGCAACCAAGCCATCTATTTTATCTTGACATCAAAAAAGCACCGAATGAATGTCTGTACAACTAATGAATTAATTCCCTCCTGAGAACTAGCGTATCTTTCATCCCATAAGGCAGGTGGTTAGTTTGTGTAGGCAAGGGGAAAAGTTCAGGTATCTCATCCTGGCACGAATATTTATAAACTCTGGGATGACTCTCAGTCTTTATTTTTCTTCTGCGAAACAGGAATAATGATATCTGTCATATCATTCACATAGACATTTGAGAGTAACATGTAACCATGTATAGGAAAACACTTTGAATCGGTAAATGTCTATGCTCCAGAAATATGAAAGGCTGCCCTGCAAGACAGTTTTAAATTTTGCATCATTTAATTCTGACCATCATCACTACAGTGACATGGTTCAGATTTATGTGATGCCATTCCTCATGGCAGAAGAATTCTTACAATTCTTTATTGTAATTTTTTATAAAGAAAATTACCTAAGGTAAATTATGTATAGAATGGAAATTTCTCTCCCCATATCGTTCAGTATTGTCTGTCTATTATTATTGTTACTTAATTTTACTTTGTATGCTCACTTCATATAGAAAGATTTTATTTAGGGATAGGTCTTTGGTCCTCCTTGCCCCCATATACAACTTTGAAACATAAGGAAATACAGAATGCTGAAGAGATCTTGGATTTAGCTGAGTTGGATTTGTAGGTTTTGTGTATATTTTTAGATTTTCGTGATCTCTTAATAACAGTGACTTCTGTTAATTCTGCTTTGAGATGTGTAAGGTCTTTATATCAAGATCATTATAGTTGCAGATATACTTGTGAGCCTCAAATAAGGGAAACGTAAGTTGCTGTTTTTACTAGAGAGACTACTTTGGCAGCCCAATAATATTATGTCATTTGTATTCATCCTCCAACCTTTCAAAGCTTTCTTAAATGCACATGAATCTCAAAAAACATTTTAAAGATCTTGTTTGCTCTTTAGTGAATAGGCAGCGCCCATTGAGCCCAGAACAACAATTTAGTTTAACCAAGTCTTTTTCAAATTTGAATTTATTTATCTATTTTGAAAACGGGGTTAAATATTTTCTAAAGTTTCAGTAGCTGCTGGAATTGGCTATAGTATTTAGCCTCAGTGTTCCAATAAGGAAGTACTGAAAAACACTTCATTTTGTGTTTATTTGGAGAGGTTAAGGTTTTTTTTATTATTATTATTAAATAGTATGCCAGATGTTTATTGAGAAAATATCTTATGCAGGACACCATGCTAAGTATTGAAAGTGATACCAGAATCCATAAAACATTACCCTTGTCTACTGGGCAAACTCTTTGGCTTTGATTCTTTACTGCAAGGGCAGATCAGGTCAAATATTTCTCAGTATGTAACCATCACTTCTCATATCCCAAGAACATTAATAATATAATATAGCCACTTAACTAAAGAAAAACACTCCTTCTGAATAGGAACACAGACCAAGCTCTCTAACAGACTCAAGAAACTCATTTCATATCACTTAGAAAACAAAAATAGGAACCAAAAACTGATTTTCCTTCTTTGAAACATCTTAATATCTATGTTTATAGCATATTTTCTTGAACCTTCCTATTTTGAATTATGATAAACTTGATCTCACGAGGCTTCTCTATGGCAGGATTCTGATGATGTACATGTCCCATTTTGCATATATTTTACACAAAGAGAACATCTGTTAATGGCTAATGTATCTTCAAGAATTCTGGGGCCCTCTGGTGAGTTCCCTATGTTTCTGCACCAAAAACTGGATTTAATTAAGTTTAGAAAAGTTCAGGAAGTCTAGATAGTTTACTTATTATATATTGAAGGTCAATTTATTATTTCCAATTGATAGGACACACTTCAAAATAGTCAACACAAAAAAGAAAGCATCAGATTATTAAAACAGGAATCTTCAGGAAGAGTTGGCTCTTTGAAAACATAAGCAACAGAAACACGCTATGCACAGGAATTCTTTACTTACTGATGGAAATAAAGCCAATTATTGCTATCTCCACTGTTGAGGATACTGAATATTCAGATTAGAGACTGGGCCTCTGCCTGTGTTACTGTGTTGTGGTACCTGGGATTATAACCTTGAGTATGTAACAAATAGGGATGGCCTGGTTTAGCAAAAGAGGAGAAAATGTATATACTTTTGTTTCAGGTCCAACTTAAGCTGCCCTGAGATGACTCCCATAATCTCATCAGCTATATCCACCTGTGCTATAGATCATCAATCTCTCTGCCACACTGCATGCTCTGTAGGAGGAAAGAGAATGTTTCTGTTTATATAAATAAAGAGCAAATGGAAAAACTTTTTAAAATCAGAATTGGATTGAATTTACAAAATTTGGAAATGAGAAGCATTCGGGTCCATTCATCATAACCTTCCTCAAACATGCCACTTAAGTGCTAACAAGTGCAATTTCTTGATAATGGAGCTCATTCTCTCCATCCTCCATTGGAATGGTAATTGTGAGGCATAAAAACATAGTAGGGATATCTGAAAGTCAACAGACTACCCATCTTGTCCCGCCTACAAGGGCGTACCTCGGGCTAGCATCTCAGAACACAAATCTGCTACCAGTTTTTTAATTCTCTCTTTGCTTTTTACGTTTTTCTGTATGTGATCTGGATCTCCATTAACATTTAAAAAGCATTTGCCTGCAAGAAGCAATCAAATAAATGCTATCTTTCCAATTTTTTTTAATCTAGCACCTACTTTGTGCCAGACAATTTACTAGTGAATGCAGTGGGAATGAAGAGATACAAAAATATAATAAAGGTATCCCATGCCCTCAAATAGCATACTTTTAAGAAATTAAATCATATTTATGTTATCCATTAGGTTGCTTATTTTGATATCTTCCTTTGCTGAGCTAAGTCAAAGAGAATAAAATTAGTACATTTATTCAAATCTTTCTTGAGTTGGACTGGTTAAGTTTAGTACTAGAATTCTGGTCCAGTTATCCAGATTGCTGTCCTAAATTTCTTCTTCATTATTATCAATATTAATTATTTCTTATTAGAAAAAAGTTGTTACGAGTTATAGTAGGAATAAAAATGGGCTGCAGTATAAGCTCTAGTACCCTCATCACCTCTTTCATGCATCTCTGATATCCAGAATGGACTCAGATTTTTATCTATTTCAAAGAGAATAATCTAATCTAGTTACATTAGCAGGAGGTAGCAACAGTAGCAAGAGTTATGTGTGCCAGCAACACCATGTACTGTTATCTAAAATTATTTTGTTGTAGACATGCCCAACTTGAATTTAAAAAGCTAACTTTGGGGAAAATTAAATAGAGATACTCAATATCCAGTTAGAGTAAAACAAATTAATATTTTTAACAGTGATCTGAATTGGAAAATTTCAGAAATCTTAATCTGGGGACAACTGACCCACCGTTTTGATAAGCAGGCTTTGAGGACTAAATAAGCCTAGATGAAACATCCTATTGCCCAGATTTCTTCATAGATAGAAAGCAGTTAATAGTCCAGCCAAGGCTGGGCACAGTGGCTCATGCCTGCAATCCCAGCACTTTGGGAGGCTGAGGCGGGTGGATCATGATGTCAGGAGTTAGAGACCAGCCTGGCCAACATGGTGAAACCTTGTCTCTACTAAAAATACAAAGAAAATTAGCCTGCCCTGGTGGTACACACCTGTAATCCCAGCTACTCCGGACACTGAGGCAGGAGAATTGCTCAAACCCAGGAGACAGAGGTTACAGTGAGCCAAGATTGTGCCATTGCACTTCAGCCTGGGTGACAGAGCAAGACTCTGTCTTGGGTTAAAAAAACAAACAACAACAACAAAACAGTCCAGCCAACAATTAACAATTCTTCAAAAATTTCCTCTCTGTAATTAACACAGCTTATTTAGCAAAGAGAACAAATAAGCCATGTTAGTAGAAAAATAGTAGAAAACTAGATGTTGATCTTATTTCTCTAAATTTTCCATATAGTAACTTCTCCAGGGTAACGCTTTGTCATACTCGTCCTTCAATCATGTGCTAGATCTAGCACAAAAAGTTTCTCCCAAACATTGTGTAATGAAAATTAAACTTGAATTCAACTTTTGTTGGTTAAATTAAAAATGTCACTCTGACAGAGTACACATAAACTAATTATATTATAAGTAAATTTATTTTTAAACTATTCTTATTCATTTCAGGAAACATTTAATATTAACTCCCATGGAACATATACTGTTTTCATTATTCAGTCACCAAAAAATTACTATAGTTAAGAATTTTCAACAGTGCTTAATGAGTTAAAGCAGTAGTTTTTAAAGAAAAAGTACATTTAAGAAATATGACAGTATGTGCAGGAAATGGAAATCAAGTGACATATCCTCCACTTGTGATGAGCTTTGATGTTATGACATAATGTGATTTTTTTTTTAGACGAGTTTTGCTCTTTTGCCCAGGCTGGAGTGTAGTGGCATGATCTCAGCTCACTGCAACCTTTGCACCCTCCCCAAGACCCATGTTCAAGCGATTCTCCTGCCTCAACCTCCCAAGTAGATGGGATTATGGGTGCCTTAATATATATATATATAGTTTCTGGCCCAGGTTGGAGTGCAGTGGCATGATCTCAGCTCATTGCAACCCCCACCTCCCAGGTTCTAGTGATTCTTGTGCCTGGTGTCCACCACCACGTCCAGCTATTTTTTGTATTTTTAGTAGAGACAGTGGTTCCCCATGTTGAGCTCAGGTGATCTATCCGCTTCGACCTCCCAGAGTGCTAGGATTACATGAGCCACTGCACCCAGCCAACATAATATAAAGTAATAAAACGTTTTCAAGATGATGATGATTATTATTTGAGATGGAGTCTCACTCTGCTGCCAGGCTGAAGTGCAGTGGTGCAATCTTGACTCACTGCAACTTTCACCTCCTGGGTACAAGTGATTCTCCTGCCTCAGCCTCCCGAGTAGCTGGGACTACAGGCGCGTGCCACCACACCCAGCTAATTTTTGTATTTTCAGTAGAGATGGGGTTTTACCATGTTGGCCAGGATGGTCTTGATCTCCTGACTTCATGATCCACCCACCTCAGCCTCCCAAAGTGCTGGGATTATAGGTGTGAACCACCTTGCCGGGCCTCAAAATTATTTTTATACTTAATGATAGCATATTTATATATGGGTGTGTATATATACATACATAATGATAGTATGTATATGGATGTGTGTGTGTATATATATATATGTATACACATAAGTAGTTAATAATTGCAGCTGTCATTCAGAGTTCAAGATCATTTCCAAACTTGCCATAAAGCTGATGACACAGACATTGGACTCACTTTCTCTTCTTCTGCAAGGCACAGTAGTCTATGTTTCTCTTGCCTTTGCCACCTCTAAGACCTTGAAGAGGAGAATTGTTGTTATTAATTAGATAGCCTGTGTTGCAAGCCCTAACTGCTAACACCAGCTCCCCTTGAACAGAGGAGTAAGTGATTGGACCCAGTCAATCACAACTCACAGTGCTTTGCAGAGAGGCTTCTGGGCACAGCGCAAATGTAGAGCTAATCCACACTACTGTACTCCACTTACATCTTGACTCTCTGGAAGCACAGGGAGCCTTGTCATGGGCCATTCCTTCTCCTTTGTTCACTGCTTATTACAGACTGACTATTGGAGAAGCTCAGAGTCCTCAAAGAAAACGAGACAAAGGAGAGGACAGCCACATGAAATAAAATGAGAGGAAAGAGACATAAAAATGAAAAAAAAAAGGAAAAGGAAGAAATAGTAGCATAAGTTGAATGTTTTATTCCCCACTGTAAACCTGCAGTGATTTGAAATTTACTACCTGTATTGTTTTGCTAAGGCTTCCATAACAAATTACTGCAAACTGGAGGCTTAAACCACAGAGTTTATTGTCTTACAGTTCTGGAAGCTACAGATCTGAAATCAAGGTGTCCATGGTATGGATTCCTGTCGAGGGTTCCTGTCTAGTGGAGTTCTCCCTCTATGCCTGTTTTTCATATCATCTTCCCTCTATGCCTGTCTTTCCTGGCATCCAGGTTTCCCTTTTTGATAACACCAGCCGTATTGGATTAGGGCCTATCCTAATGACTTATTTTAACTTGATTTCCTCAGTAAAAACTCTCTCTCAATATAAGGTCACATTCTGAGGAACAAAAGAACTCAAACATACTGGTTTTTTGTTTGTTTTTTTGAGGGGCACAATTGAATCCTCAATACCACATCACTGTATTTTAATCTCTGTGTTTGCACTAGAAACCTGGTCTTCCTCCAGGGTCTTTATGTCACCAAAAGGTAATTCCCAATTTACATGCCCAAATCATAGACATCCTAGACAACTCCCTCTCTCTTTCCCCGTGTGCTTATCCATCCATCACGAAGTCCCATCTTACTTTGCTTCCTAACCACTGCTTTGGGCCATGTATACCTCCACCCCACCCACTACCCTGCACAAGGGGTCACCTGTCAAGTGCACTTGTATCCCACTTATGCAATTTGCCATCCTCCATTGAAGACAGAGTGTTCTTTTTTTCCTCTTTTTTTTTTTTTTTTTTTTTTTGAGACAGAGTTTTGCTCTTTGTTGCCCAGTCTGGAGTAGTGCAGTGGTGTGATCTCGGCTCACTTTAACCTCTGCCTCCCGGGTTCAAGCAATTCTCCTGTCTCAGCCTCCTGAGTAGCTGGGATTACAGGTGCCAGTCACCACGCCTGGCTAATTTTTGTATTTTCAGTAGAGATGAGCTTTCACCATGTTGGCCAGGATGGTCTCAAACTCCTGACCTCAGGTGATCCTCCCACCTCGGCCTCCCAAAGTACTAGGATTACAGGTGTGAGCCACCGTGCCCAGAGTGCTCTTTTCAAAGTGCAGATATCATCTGACCATGCCCCAACTCAAGACCTTTCAGTGGTAGCCCATTATTGATAGAATTAAGACCTTCAACCCTGTGGCCCCGCCAACCTCTGTGGCTCCTCTGACCCCATGTTTTGCAGGCTCACTCCCCATCTCTCAGGGCTCCTGTTCTTCATGCTGCCTCCTGCAGAAGCCTCTGTCTGAGCTCTTCATTCTCCACATCACCCTTGCTTCGACTCTCAACTCTTCAGAAGAAACTCTATCCTTCTTCAGAGGAAACAGTCCCCTTTCTAGAGCCCCAGAAAATGTTCCTGCTTAGCATTCAGCACAGAGGCAATTTTATACATAGAGCAGTCCCCACATTATCTGCAGGTGATACGTTCCAAGACCCCCAGTAGATGCCTGAAACCACACATAGTACTGAAGCCAGTTGCTGTCAATCAGAACATGTTTCTGTTCATGTCTTTCAACCCACAAACTGAATGCCTTCTCCATCCCAACTAAGCCCTTAGCATGCACACTGGCTGTAACTTTTGCAGTTTGAGGTATGACAGCAAAACTAACACGAATTTCTTTTTTCCTTCTTTATAATTTTGCAGAGTTAGGAGATTCATTTCTACCGTAGATCTTAGCAACCTCAGCGTACAGTTTTTCTTTCTTTCCTTGTTAAGAACTTTCACCTTTTCACTTAAAGGAAGAACTTGAAAGGTTCTTTTTGGCATGTTCAAATTACCGACATCACTACTCTTGCACTTCGGGGCCATTATTAAGTAAAATAAAGTTTCCTTGAACAGGAGGACTGCAATGCCACAACAATAGATTTGATAACTGAGACGGCTTGCAAGTGACTGACGGGCAAGAGGCTTCTCCAGCCGGATAGTCTGGATAGAGATGATTTACGTGCCAGGCGGGATGGAGTGGAATGGCACAAGATTTCACCAAGCTACTCAGAAGGGCATGCAATTCAAGACTTATGAATTGTTTCTGGAATTTCCCATTTAGTATTTTTTGGCCACTGTTAAGAGTGGGTAATTGAAACCACAGAAAACAAAACTGCTGATGAAGGGAGACAACTGTACTTGGGAAGTTTTTGAATTAATGTCTTTCTCCTCCTCCTCTCACACATAAACTCCATGAAAATAGGAATAGTTTGTTGTTGTTGTTGTTTACCGTTGTATTTCTAGCACTGATACAGGTCCCCATACATAGTTGGGACTCAAAATATATAGTGATGTTAAAAATCTGATTTGCCATTATAATTATTTGAAAAAGCCATAGGCAGATCACTCTGTAAGTATCAGGGAAGAACTTTGTAAAAGAGTTCTAAAACTATTTCAGTAGGTATGATAAAAAATTTAAAGAAAAACACAACTTAAGATTTTAGGAAGGAAGTACAAATGAAGGCAATAGGAAAGGCCCCTTTGTGCTTAACGAGGAAGGAGTGTCAGAAACAGTTAGCTTCGGGCTGGACACGGTGGCTCACGCCTGTAATCCCAACACTTTGGGAGGCCAAGGTGGGTGGATCATGAGGTCAAGAGATCGAGACCATCCTGGCCAACATGGTGAAACTCCGTCTCTACTAAAAATACAAAAATTAGCTGGGCGTGGTGGCATGCACTTGTAGTCCCAGCTACTCAGGAGGCTGAGGCAAGAGAATCACTTGAACCCAGGAGGTGAAGGTTGCAGTGAGCCAAGATTGCACCACTGCACTCCAGCCTGGCAACAGAGCAAAAGTCCATCTAAAAAAACAACAACAAAAAAAGAAAGTTAGGTTCATAGATCTAAAATGAAACAGAGGGTCAAGCCAAACTCCAGGTACTAGTTCTCATAAACACTATCAATGTGCATTGAGGTTTGTGCCTCACTGCAATAATACTCACAATATCGGTACCACAGGGGGCTCTGAACACACGCTAACACTTTATTTTTACTGCTGAATGCAATAATGTTGTTTTGTATAGCAAAGCGTGATACTCCCTCTGGTAGTTTGCTATCTGCATTAAACATATCTTCAGAAGCATTTTCCTTTTTATCAAAGAAAAGGGATATTTTAGAGCCACAGTTGACTTGACACATCTTTAATTCCAGAGCCTCAGTTTACGGATGAAGAACTGAGGCCGAGAACAGTAAAATAGTTCTATAACCAGTCAACTCTTGTATATTGAATACAATTGCAGAAGGCCATCTCAGACAGTAACGCAACTAACCAATGTCATTTTCCGCAATAAGAACATTTCCTCCCTGAGGTCTCTTTATGCTGATTCACTCTTCACTCCAGAATATTATCAACTCTGATGCTCCAGCTTTTACTGTTCCACCTAGAAGGTGACCACAACATTTATCATCCAAATCAGGGTAGTTATGTGAGTGCCCAGGGACACTATTGACAATTACCTTGGGACAACAGGTGTAAACCCGGACTATTGTGCAAGCCAGGATGAATGGGCACATTAACACTCCATGACATGTTTCAGAAGAAACACCTTCACAGATGTTCAGTAAGTAGCATTTTATCTCCTCTTCAAGAGTGCATCTGAAACATCATTCCCTTTTAGAAGAGTGGGTATCACTTTTGGCGTGCTCTTTCACAAGTTGTAATGGTGCTACAGTAGGTCATTTCTAGTCCTGCTATGTGCCATACATAACCGACAGACAAAATCAGGAGAAGGCGATCTAAGAAATAGACAAAACTCTGTATCTGGTGACTCACACCTGTAATCTCAGCACTTTGGGAAGCCAAGGCAGGAGGATCACTTGAGCCCAGGAGTTTGAGACAAGCCTGGCCAACATGGTGAAACCCTGTCTCTACCAGAAGTACAAAAAATAGCTAGGCATGATGGTGGGTACCTGTAATTTCACCTAGAGAGGCTGAAACAGGAAAATTTCTTGAGTCTGGGAGGCAGAAGTTACAGTGAGCCAAAATCAAGCCACTGCACTCCAGCCGGAGCAACAGAGCAAGACTTCATCTCAAAAAAAGAAAACCTCTGTAACAAAAAGATTCCTCAGTTTACAGCATATGGCACATTTTCTCAGAAAGTTCTGGCATCCCCATATTGGTTACTAGCAATATTTATTACCAGTTATAGTAAGTCATTTACTAACCTCTCTTATCCTGAAGAGGTAACCGTAGACTCCTGATTGGCCACTCTTTCTCTTCAAAACATACACAACCAACATATATACATACACTCAGAATGCTTTAACTTCTTATCAACAAGAGATGAAAACTAGAATCAAAATGAAAACTAATTGGCTCATTTGATCAAAAGTGAAATCACAAATGCCAGGCAATGCTTGTGTTCTACACTATTGGGAAATTTTAAGGGTCCATGGCCAAAAATAAATAAATAGGGTTTCCTTTGGAGAAATGGGTTAAAGCCAGGTCGTGGAGTCAAGGCTTGTCTAGGCTCCCATCTCTTGAGAGGCTCATGGGCACCAACATTTACCCTATATTCAAACACATTGCCCTAAACCATTCCAGTGGATTGACTTATCTTTCTTGATGTCAGTTTAAACCTATTAAGGCCTGCTTATAAGGTAATCAATTGCAACACTAACTCTGTATAGTTGAATAAAGAATATTTTCAGTTTCCCTCTTTGTCACCTTACACTTTATCATCTCCAGAAGGGAGGCAGCCTTTGACAGTATTATCTCAGGCCCTGAGCCATCACGAAAGCAAACTCAATTCCCCTGTTTTTCATTATTTTTCCACTAACTCAGTACTAGCTCTGACTACCCTTACAGCAAAAATAAAAACCAAGTAAAAATGGCATCATGTCCTCATGATACTGTGAGGTTTGGGGGAACTTTTCAATATTAGTAACTAAAAATACATTAGCTCACTAATGTTAGTCATTTTATCTCTATTCTTCCCGGAAAGCCAATGCAGCTTTTAGCTATCCAATTTCCTCTTACTGGTTGAGAAGTAGATACGCAGTCCAGTATTTGTCTAATGAGCTTGCTAAGTTTCCCATCTTATTTTGAGTTCCTGAATCTCACCACTGTTGCCCCATTTTGAAAGCTGCCCTACCCTCAAGTATAGCAGAATCCAGTATAATTAAGGAAAATTAAAGAAAGAGTCCAATGAAAACATTTATGTTAATATTTAGTCAGGAAAAATTTACAGTAAAGTTTAAAGAGAATAGCATAAGCTATGTTATTACTAATCATGAGTGAGTAATTAAGTAAAAAATTAAACACATTTTTAAAGTCTAAAATGAAATCCAACTTGATTACAGGTCAACAAGATAGAGCTCTTGCCTTAAAAAGCCTTAAAAAGCATGATTCTTCCTTTTAATAACTATTGTTTGAGTATGTCAGCATGCCACACTCCGGAAAAAACACAAAAGCAGATGTGGCAAGGGTTCTGCCCTAAGTGATTTTACAGTCAAGGAAAGGGAATCAGATAAACACAGGTATTATAAAATGCACACATAAAAGTGCAACCCTAACACTTGACCTTATATGATTGTAATTAATATTAAGTGACTGCGCATTTATACAATGTCTAAAACTGTCTGACATATAGTAGTAAGCACGATATAAATGCTCATTAAGTACATAAACAAATGTATGCAATATATATGCCATAAGATAGGCACATCAAACACGATATAAAATTAGAGATAGATAAGAAATAGTTGAAAAGATCTGGCATGATTCCATAAAAAAGGGACATACAATGGTTGAGAAAAGTGACAGCAGAATTATGAAAGGATGTTATTAAAGCAAAAGGAGAAACCATTAGCCCAGGTGACATGAATGTAGGGTGGAAGATTGGTCTCTAAAAGCAAGTTAGGCAGTAATGGGATGCAGAAAATGTTTTTGTAGCCTCATAATGTGTGGTGATAATAAATAAAATCAAATCTTTTTTTTTTTTTTTTGAGATGAAGTCTCACTCTTGTCACCCTCCACCTCCTAGGTTCAAGCAATTCTCCTACCTCAGCCTCCCGAGTAGCTGGGATTACAGGCACCTGCCACCACGCCCGGCTAATTTTTGTATTTTTAGTAGGGACAGGGTATCACCAAGTTGGCCAGGCTGGTCTCGAACTCCTGACCTCAGACAATCCACCTGCCTTGGCCTCCCAAAGTGCTGGGATTACAGGTGTGAGCCACTGCACCTGGCCAAAAATCAAATCATTTTTAAGTCATCAACCTATCTTACTGAAGTCAGGTATATAGCTATGCAAAGGTCAGAGAAGTATCATATAGCATCTCAATAATGATAATTATTGCTATTTTGCTACTTTTATAGAGATAAGGAATACTTGACATTGTTGTAGTTTTATATGTTCAAGTTGGCATGCTTAGTCTTAACGCTGTTGTTTGGAGATTTAACAATGTGATTAGCTAACAGTTTCTTAGAACTTTGTCCTGGCTCACTCCTTTCTGTTATCAAGTCTATGGAGAAATTTCTTGTAGACAAGGCTCAACTCTCGGTTTTATTTTTTTAGAGATGAAATTCACTGTCTCTGCTCTTTCCTAGCTCAGACTTTCTCTGCTGGTAGATTGGGAACAGATTAGGTGCAGAATCCATTACATTCACCCTTGTACGTCCAGCATCTCTAGCACAACATCATATAGTAAATCCTCATGGACTGTGACTTAGATTGGATGAACTGGGTTGGAATGCATCAGAGTAAATAAGGAATAAAACATTTCCCTTTATTATAATTTTAAAACAATTTCTTATTTAGGTGTAAAGTGAAAAATATATAAAACGGCATTTATTATGTATCTCAAATGGTCCTTCTTTACCATCGATTTTTACAAACTGTCTTGGATAGATACTACTATAAACAGCCTGTATCTCCACCAGATAGATTTGATTAGAAACTGAAAGTGATTTCATCATAGTAAGCTGATAAAATATGATGAATGCATTTCTCAAGGTATCCAACCTAGAGTAATAGTAATTGAAATTGCAAGCTTTAAATAAAACCTGTTTAAAAATAGCTCATCTGCATATGTTGCTAAAAATCGTTTGTATCCCAGAAAACTTGCAGAAGTTTATGAGACTTTCAGTGCAATCAGTTCTTTTTAAGAGACAGATAAAAACTAACATCATATACCAGATTGATGTAATAACTAGATGAATACATTTATTAATTTGCATCATGGAAAAAGCCCTTGAAGCCTAAATAATATGCCACATTTAGTTGTCAAGCAATGATTTCTACTCACTAGTGGTGTAATACTTTAAAAGGATCATTTTGTAACAAAGGAGTGCTGTTATAAGGTGCACACTCCTGAAATTTTAACCAGTGCTGTTATAAATGATAGTTTTAGTAGTTTCCCAGAAATGAACAGCTGCCTATAGATGTGTCATTTTATTTGTCCACTTGTTGCATATAAAACAATTTGAAAGTAGAAGTAAAGTAGAAAAAGTAAAAAGAACTTACAGTGTATTATGTAAGTTAATATACATTATATATATGAATACCTTTCCAGTCATCTTAACACCTTACACAACAATTGGGAAAGTCTTCTAAATGAAAATTACATTTGGTCTAATATATCTGAAATAATAACCATGTTATTTGTAACAGAAGAAATTTTCTAAAGAAATGATCAGTCATGTGATTCAACAAAGCGTACCTAGAATCTGCGTGGTTATGCCTTCAGCTCTCATTTGTTGATAGAAGTTCTATTTCATGAGCTAGCTGACTTTCCTAGAAAAAATATATGCTCTCTCTCGCTGGATTGATTCTCCTTTTATTTTTTCTTTCTATCTCAGAGGATGTGGCTCTAAGAAGTATTCTGTTGAGCTGTGGAAATGGTTCATAAGACAGAAACAAAGTGTTTTTCTTTTAGACTTTTAAGACTAGAGACTAGGAAGATTTGAGAATTTTTTTTTCAAACATAAAACTATAGAATAAGCCAGAAAAAAAAGGGTACATATGGAATAATTTCTTTTATGTCAACCTCAAAAACAGTCACAACTAGCCTATTGATGGTCTTGTCATGATAGTGGTCCCTTCGTGGGGACGGCGGGGAAGGCATCTGGGATGCTGGTACCTGGTGTGTTTCTGGATGTGGGTGCTGGTGACCTGAGTGTGTTCAGTTTGTGAATAATCATTAGCTATTCATTTATCCTTTGGGTCTATACTACTATATCAAGAAAAAAAATCCAAAATAAACAACAGGAATGAAAAGCATTCAGATTTCCTTTTCCCAATTCCTGTAATATATTTGGAAGGGGTCCATATTAGTCACAGATCACAATAGTCCTGTTGTCCAAAATCACAACACTATTTAGCAGCAGAACCAGAACTGGATAATGGAACATCTGGCCCCATGCCTTGTGGCTTTGGTTTTGGGTTTGTTGCTTTGTTTTTTTTAAATCAAAATCTGCCCTAACCTCTAAGACCCATGACAATGACACAGTGTGCTGGCAGGAAGCCTGTTGACCTTTTTTTATGAGCGAAAGCTGTTTGCCATGTTGCAGGTGAGCTGTGTGAGGAGAAGCTGGACTTCTGTGCCCAGGACCTGAACCCTTGCCAGCATGACTCCAAGTGCATCCTAACTCCAAAGGGATTCAAGTAAGTCAAAAGCGGCCTTTTGGCTCACGGTCAGGGTAGGGGATGCGTTATTTGAGGAGCCCTTCTTCTCCTTCATCCTTAGCTTCACACCTCTGCTCAGGATTAAAGGAACCTATTCAGTAGTATCAATGAAATTTTTTAATTGTTCATATACAGTTTGGACTTTTTGTTTAGTACACTGAAGAAAAATGAAGGCCAGGCATGATGGCTCATGCCTGTAATCCCAGCACTTTGGGAGACCAAGGCAGGAGGATCACATGGTCAAGAGGTCAAGACCATCCTGGCCAACATAGTGAAACCCCATCTCTACTAAAAATACAAAAATTAGCTGGGTGTGGTGGCACATGCCTTTAGTCCCAGCAACTCAGGAGGCTGAGGTGGGAGAATCGCTTGAACCCGGGAGGCGGAGGTTGCAGTGAGCTGAGACCTCGCCATTGCATTCCAGCCTGGGTGACAGAGTGAGACTCCATCTCAAAAAAAATAAACAAATAAACAAAAAAAATAAATAAACAAAAGAAGAAGTATTTTCTTTTCATCCATGATTTTTTTGTGTGTGTGTGAAGTCACTTATGACACTGAGCAGCCTTTGAAAATACTTACCAAAATTTATTTGAAGGCCCATCCAGTGACATTTGTAATATCTTCCAGATGCTTCATTATCTGAAGGTAAGTCTGTGGTAAAATAGAGAATTTAATTTTAATGGAACTGAAGATGTTATAGTCTAAAACAATAATTTCACTCTCCAAGATGAGAAAGATAGAATGACCATATGTCTCAGGCTGACTCAGAGAGTCCCAGGCTATGCCTGTGAGGGTCACTGTAATTATTGATAGTTCCTTTTCCATCTTAAATATTTTTTGCATGAAGTGATAAAGCATTATAACCACGCTAAGTGTACAACCTCAAGTGAACACAGAACTTCAAAAATCACTTCTTTTTTCCTCCCCAGCAATATCCCTGAAATATGTTTACTATCAAATGATGTGGTTCCTTTGCCACCATCCTGAAATATTTTAAGGGTCTTTCAACAGCAACTTCTCTTTTTAGAGCTGGCAGTAGTTTAGAGATCATCTAGTCCAAATTCTCATTTTAAACATGATGAAACCATGGCTCACAGAGGTTAGTTGACTGTCCAGAGATCTTAAGATTATTTATTTGCAGAGCTAGAGCTAGGATTTATACTTTCCAGTTGGGTGATTTTTTACTCTGTGTTACCTATAAGAAGTTTTATAGTTTATTAACATTACAGTTGGTTTTGTATAGCAAATAAGCCGGATTCTTAGGAATTACACAGTCGGGTACAGGAGTTGAGCTGTGCTTACTTCGGACAACTAGCAAACAGCATTGTTGTTACTTCAAACAATACTTACTGAGTGCCTGCCATGGCCAGAGCACATGGTAATAATACCATCTTATGATTTGTAGTCCTTTATAGCTATTCACCTTCACTTACTTCATCTTCTTAGTGAAATGACCCAAGCTCAATTGCCATAGGATTCAGAGAATTAACAATCACTCAGGTCAGGATGAATTTTATAAGAGAAGATGGGATTTGAACTGGATTGCTAAGATATTTATACTTACTGAACAGATTATCAGATATTTTAAGTTGGGTGGGAGAGTGGGGTCAGAATCGTCAGATCCTCACTGCTTTTCAGATATCAATCTAAATTAAATATTTATTCTCAAGCTTTCTTTTGACAATGTGCTTTTACTTTAATTTGGTTTAAAATCCAAAACTGTAGAATACGTAGATACAGTTGTAGCACCTCCAGATTCCATACGATGTCTTTTTGAAAAAGGAAATAATAAATTTGATTCTATTTTGCATTATACTTTAGTTTACAACCCTATGCAAAAACCCAATGTTATTTCATTTTCACTTTATACAAAATTCTACATTATATTTTATTGAACCAAACACTGTAGGTAAGTTGTTTTTAGTCCTCATGTCAATGGTACGCTCACAATTTAATTTGGCAAATTGAAAACACATCACTTACATAATAAATATCATTTATTAAAGAAATTAGCCAGTAAGGCAAGTTTTCCAGAACTGCTCATCTGCTGAACAGATTTCACAAGACTTTGTGCACTGTAAATATAAGATAAAGTCTTAGTAAGACTTAATTGAAACCATTAAAAAATAAGTAAGTTTGTCTACAAAAAGACTAATCCTTAATTAAATGTCTCCTTTCACTACCAAATAGATTGGACACTCTTGAAAGCGCATTTTGCTGCATTATGGACCAACTGATTGGAAACCCACTGTTTTCAGTCATGATTCGTGAGCTTGTTTTGTAGCTGTATGTGTGTTTAGCAGAAAACAGGTTAAGTCAGTGTGTGTGCTATTGCTCCTGACTTATAAATGATTGCACATTGTGGGAAAGGTAGCTGCAGAAAGAAAATAGACTTAAAAACCAAATGAAGTGAAACTGCTAAAGAAAATTTCTACTGACAAATGTTGTTTAGACAAGTTATACTTTGTTACTTCAACTTCATTTTCTTATTACTAAGCTAACAGAACTGGTTTTACTTTTATCGCTTTATTATATACCTCATAAATCTCCCAAATTGCTTTGAGATATTTTTAGACTATGATACACCATAAGCAGTATTTTCAAACATGCATCTTATGTAGCCAGCTTTTGGGCTTCTAAACAGTGTGTTTTATATTCTTTGCTTCTTCCTCCCTCCTCTCAAATAATAGAATTGAAGGAATGTGATAGGTTTTATTGATAATGCAAACTAAGGAATTCTTATTTAAATTTTTTCTTTCTGTTTTGAAACTCAGTCTGAGGAGCAAAAGAAAGACAAAAATGTTGGACATAATGTAGCTCCAAGCTCTCATGGTCTTGAAAAATAGTATTTGGAGAGAAGAGAATATAAAATAGCTCTTAGACAGCCACTGTGGTGGATGTGTGGTTCTCTTATCTTTCACTTTGATTTCTTTTTTCAGATAAATAATTCAGAGTGTTTCAAAGCATTTCTTCTTTCTTTTAATGCTTGGCACTTCAACGGCTCCACTCGCATTGACATTGATGGAAGTTCTCTTCTCGGGCCTTGTCCATCTATTTGAGAATGTATATGGCCACTTAGGGTCTATTTAACTTCAGACTTGTTGTTTACTTTGCTTTGTTATGATTTAGCATTAAAACCAACTGGCTGAAAAGCAAGCATGCTTATGCAGTGAGCTCATTTTATTTCTTAATTCATACATTCAGAGCTGAAAGTCTGTTTGCTACTCTTAGAGGCTATATACTCGCATTTGTTTTAATTCATCCACTCTCCAGTAACTCTCAAATCCTGATTTTGCATTTTCAGACAAAACCTTTAGCATTCAATAATGCCATGTTCACTTGGGTGTTTTTAATTATCCTTCAAATACTAATAGCTTTGAAATACAAAAGTGGACAATTAGTACAGACTAAACCCAAAAAACTTTCATAGAATTATAAAGATGTATATAGAGAATTATTCTAAAAAACAGCCATTTATAGATCATGCTTCATATATAAAAAGTATACTAATTACTTTACACATAGTTGCGTTTAATCTTTAAACGGGTGAGGTGGAATTATATACATGTTGAAGATGAGGAAAAGAACACTTACAGAGATTAAGTAATTTAGTCAAGATTATGTACACCTTATGCTAAGTGAAATAAGCCAGACATAGTAAGACAAATACTGGATGATCTCACTTATATGTGGAATTTTAAAATGTCAAACTTATAGAAAAACAAATTAGAAGGGTGGTTACCAGGAATTGGGGTGAAGATGAGAGGATGTTGGTCAGTGGCACACATTTTCAGTTAGAAGATGAAAAATAAGTTCTAGAGACCTAATATCACAGCATGGTGACTATAGTTAATAATACTGTATTATATACTTGAAATTTGCTAAGAGGAGCAGATCTGAAATATTTTCACCACAAAAGAAAAAAGGTAACTATGTGAGGTGATGGATATGTTAATCAGCTAGACTGCAGTAATTATTTCACAACGCATGTATGTATAAAATATCACCATGTACATCTTTAAAATATAATGATTTTAGTTTTCAATTATACCTCATTAAATCTGGAATAAAGTTGATAACATACACTTAAGAATGAAGCCAGGATATAATTGCACCACTGCACTCCAGCCTGGGGGACACAGTGATACTCCATCTCAAAAAAAAAAAAAAGAATGAAATCAGGGTACAAACACAGTTCTGTATACCTGCAAAGCCTGAATTCTGCAGAGCTAAGTTATAGTTTTCTGATATATACATATATATATACACACATACATATACACATACATATATATACATATTTATGTATATGTGTGTGTGTGTGTGTGTGTATATATATAGTCAGTGAACTCTCTCTTAAACGCAAAACACAAACACTCTTGGAAGCCAATGTATAAACCTAATAAATCACAACAGCAGAGTGTTCAGGAAATGGTGGGAGGGTAGAGGGAGGCTTCCAGAAGCCCCTCCTCATTTATGGCCATACCTGTAGGGGTTCCATGGACCCCTGTAGGTCTACAATGCAGTTTGAAAACTGCTGCACGCACCACACTGCCTTTCTTCACGCAGTTATAAAGTCCTGCATCCTTGGTATCATAACTAGAGATCCCGGTGGTCAGCGCTAGAGAAGCGCAGGTTGAAAGGGATCCTGCAGAATAAATTAGCCAACAGCATAGTTCAGGGGTTAGAAATACAAGCTTTCTTGTCAGATTGCTTGAGTCTGATTCCTGGTTGTGGCACCTAGAAGTTGAGTGTTGGGGGCAAAGTACTTTACCTCTTTGTTCCTTAGTTTCCTCACCTGTGGACTGGGTGAAATAAAACCACCAATGTCACAGGACCGTGGAGAGGATTCAGTGAATCCATTGATGCCAGGTGGTTAGAGCAGGGCCAGAGAAAGTGTGCAGTGGTTGTCAGCTGTACTATTACTCCTGGTTCTTCACCATCAGTGCAGCCAAGACCCTTTACCACCATGGTGAACAAACTGAAAACTGTCCGTGGGATCGGCCCCGTGAATTTTGTATCAGTTCCTCTATCCTGACCCATTTTGTCATTCCCGTTCTTCTATCATTATTATCTGGATTCATTGTGAATTAGGGTATTTATATTTGCTTTTCTTAAAGTAATACTTTTTCTGATGTATCTAGTCTCTGTTGTAAAATTAAAAATGTTAAACATTTTTTTAAATATGTTTAATATTCCCAGAAAAGTTTACAGCATAGCTCTTTTATAATCTCAATGATCAAATGAATTAAGCCAAACTGAAAATATAGGGCACTGTAAGCAAACAAAATGGAGAGAAAGACAGGAAGGAAGAGGAAGGAGAGAGAGGGAGGGAGTCACCCCGCTGCATTATCCTGTTCTTATTTGGACTGTGGTCGCTCACTATCATCAAGGAGATAAAATCACTATTTCTCTGGTAGATCACAGTGATAGAACATGGGATACGCTGCAGAACAGTTCTAATTTCTAGGTTTCCATTAATGTGGGGGCTCTATGAGCCTATTGTAAGTACGCATTTTAAAGATGATGTCATTGTATCTAGATAAAATGACTGGTTTACTTATTTTGGCTCAGTTGGGATTGAAACCATTACCTGCTTGTTCAAACAGATGTGACTGCACACCAGGTTACGTAGGTGAACACTGCGACATTGATTTTGACGACTGCCAAGACAACAAGTGTAAAAACGGAGCCCACTGCACGGATGCAGTGAATGGCTATACGTGCATATGCCCCGAAGGTTACAGGTAAAAGCAGAAATGAATAAGACCTAGTATTCAATAAGACCTAGCACAACAGGGTGACTGTAGTCAGTAATAGTGTAATGGTATGCTTTAAAATATTTAAAAGAGTATAACTGGATTGTATGTAACACAAAGGATAAACACTTGAAGGGATGGATACCCCATTTTACATGATGTGATTATTATGCATTGCATGCCTGTATCAAAATACCTCTTGTCCCTCATCAATGTATACACTTACTAGGTACCCACCAAAATTAAAATAAAAAAACTCTAAGACAAAAAGTAGAACTTATAGAAGCAAAGAGTAGAATGAGGGACCAGGGAGCCGGGGAGAGGAATGACGTTTGGGGAGATGTTGGTCAAAAGGTACAAAGTGTCATTTAGACAGGACGAGTAAGTTTGAAATATCTATTGTACAGCACAGTGATGATTTTGATTAACAGTTAAGAATATGTGAAAACTGGAAAAACAAAGAAATGCACATTTATAATATAGAGTTAGGTCAAACAGGTCTCAATTCAGATTAGCAATTAGGTAAATACTATTGTATTAACATATTTTTTTCTCCTTATTCTTCAGTGGCTTGTTCTGTGAGTTTTCTCCCCCCATGGTCCTCCCTCGTACCAGCCCCTGTGATAATTTTGATTGTCAGAATGGAGCTCAGTGCATCGTCAGACTAAATGAGCCAATATGTCAGTGTTTGCCTGGCTATCAGGGAGAAAAGTGTGAAAAATTGGTCAGTGTGAATTTTATCAACAAAGAGTCTTACCTTCAGATTCCTTCAGCCAAGGTTCGGCCTCAGACGAATATCACACTTCAGGTAAGAGAGCTCTCTCTATCAAGAGGTGATTTGATCTTAAAATTCAGCTTCAAAGAATAAACATTTGTGGTAGCTTGTGAATGATTGATAGTATGTCTTAAATACACAGTTAAAAACAGAAAATGCTCCTTGTGTGGACAGCGTTAGTAATTATTCTCTTCAACATTTGTGTTTTCAAGACAAAATGAAAACCACTTTTATTCATTACTTGATAAGCAGACAGTAGAAACAAATATGTCTTTTTGTTTTAAAGACATTTTATTAATTTACTTTTATGACTCTGCAGTTCAGCCTCTGCACAGGGGGATGCTTTTCTTAGGAAATCTGCAGCTAGGAAGAGTGCAGCTGAGAAAGAACACCTGAATTCAACCAACACCTTTTTTTTTTTTTTGAGATGGAGTCTTGCTTTGTTGCCAGGCTGGAGTGCAGTGGCACGATCTTGGGCTCACTGAAACCAACGTCTCTCAGGTTCGAGTGATTCTCCTGCTTTAGTAGAGACAGGAGTTCACCATGTTGGCCAGGATGGTCTCAAACTCCTGACCTCATGTGATCTACTCGCCTCGGCCTCCCAAAGTGCTGGGATTGCAGGTGTGAGCCACCGCACCTGGCCAACCAGCACCTTTTAGTCTTCACCCAGAACTTTGAAGAATTGACATGAAATTAACAAACTCAAATTTTAACTCTTTCCACCAACTCACTGTGTACCTTTGATCAAGTCATTCATATCCCTATGGAAGAAGCTGCAGTAGGTTAGGGATAAATAAATATAGTGTACATGGGGCAAATTAGGTCTACTTTTTTTTTGTTTTTTTTTTTTGAGACGGAGTTTCGCTCTTGTTACCCAGGCTGGAGTGCAATGGCGCAATCTTGGCTCATGCAACCTCCGCCTCCTGGGTTCAAGCAATTCTCCTGCCTCAGCCTCCTGAGTAGCTGGGGTTACAAGCACCATGCCCAGCTTACATATTTGTTTTATCTGATAAATGACTTAGCCAATTTCCTATAGATGCCACCCCCACTTTTTTTTTTCTGTTTTACACTGATATTCTAGTGAGAGACAGGGGGTCCTTTTGAGATCAGGAAGAAGAGAATCCTGGAAGGCTTGAGTTTCTACCTTCCAGTGTTTACCCTGCCAAATTGTTACGAGAACTGCACAATGAGGTTGGGGCTTAGGTCTTAACTTACCTAATTAATCCTTTAAAAGCCAAACAGGGACGAAGAGCAGGATAAAAACAAAGATTTCCCCCTACACATGGCATAACTGTGAAGAATCTTTTTTTAATGTGGGAATATAAAAATCCATCCTTGACAATGTAGTCATTTTCACAGGTGCTATAAATAAAAACAGGAGCAAAAGGAGTAAGTTAGTGAAAATCTCCAGCAAAGAAAGTTCTAAACATGTCCAACACGCTTACTTGAGGATTCCTTATTGTCCTTTTTAAGTTTCTTTATGGATTTATTTGCAACAAAGCAATTTAAGAACAAGTCACCTTTCAAGTAATAATTTCAGCATTATTTTCTCATAGCCATCAGGAAAACATAAACCATAGTAAAACCTCTTGACCTCACTTGGCAGTCTCTTTCTGATGAAATATGTTTGGCTGTCTACACATCTTGGTAATGCCAAGGTCACTTTCTACTAGATTGCCACTGATGAAGACAGCGGAATCCTCCTGTATAAGGGTGACAAAGACCATATCGCGGTAGAACTCTATCGGGGGCGTGTTCGTGCCAGCTATGACACCGGCTCTCACCCGGCTTCTGCCATTTACAGGTGAAGATCTCAGTTACGGGTAAAGGTGAAAAAAACTGCTTAATGAAGAACTGCTTCTCCTTTATTATTTTGTTATAAGGAGGAGAGAGACTAAGTTGGCTCCTGCAGGACTTAGGATGAGGGCGTTAGTGAGAGACCTGGCGGGAACAGAGGGCATGCTCAAATTGGATAGTTTGAGGAGGGATTTGTAAGGGGACTGCTATGCACCAAGAGGTGACTGGGATAGTACAGTAACCTGGGGCTGGAAACAGGGATGCGGAGAGGTTTTGCTACCCATATGTCTGAAGGATCAAGGGGAGGGAGCAACTCATGCTTTGTAAAGGCTTTGTAGAGAGGCTTGCCTGCCAGGAGCCGGGACCTTTAACAGAGGTTTGCAGTAAGCTCTCAAGGAAACAACCAGCTTTTGAAATAAACAACTTCACTCTCTTTCTTCCCAAAAATGTCCTGTCTGTGTTCCCCACCGGCCACACTGCATGGTAGGAAAGAAGGAATCTACAGACTCTAGCAATGTAGCTTGCACATGCGCTTTTCAGGGCTCAGAGTTGGGTAAAGAAAGCTGGAAGGCAGCTCCAGATAATCAAATGAAGATACCCAGCACTGTAACTTCAGGTTGCCAGTCATACTTCACACATTTATTGAGCACCTACTGTGTGCCAGACCTGCCCTGAGCTTTAAGGAACACAGCCCCTGCTCATTTTTAACTTACACAGAATAAGCAAATGGATTCATATAGTCTTGTCATAGGGCGTCTTGACTGTTAGTTTTGGAAGTTTTCTAATGATGTAGTGATATTAATGATATACTGGAGACATGCTGTTCGTGGGGTATAAATTTTAGTGCTCCTTGCATAAGACTAACTACTAGAGCCCCTCTGTTGGAACCTAACACCAATTCCCTAACGTCCTGCAGACCATTTAGCTAGTTAATTTTTTTACATGTGGAAATTCGCCCTTTAGAGAAGGGGTCACAAACTCCTAAACAATCAGTTTTTCCAGATAAGTAACATAAATGATTAAACAGGTTAAATGCAAGAAAATAATATGCTCTCACCCTTTTATTCTGTAAAAGATCTAAATTTTTAGATAGGTGTTGTTTGATCACAAATAGCCTTGATGTTGCAATATAAAAGAAGTGGTTGTGACTGGAATTAACCAAAAGTAAATATTTGTCATTTTATTAATACATATTAATTATATATTATTTTTATATTAAGAAAATTAATAATATAAGAAAAAATAAAGGAAGGAAGCAATGAAGAAAAAAGAAAAACAGGAAGGAAATGTGAGAAAGAACGAGTATCAAAGGAAATGAATATAAGCACTCATGTTTTCATGTATTTGCTTAAAGAAAAACTAGACATAGAAAAGAAGAAATAGAAACATTATTTCTTCATGAATACCATTTTATATCACTTTGATTTTTGAGCCATTTCAATGTCACTACCACTCAAAAATAAAATTGAAATAACAGAAAAAAGCAAGTGCCCTAGAGATAGTCTGCCTTGATTCAAGTCCCTGCTCAGTCATCAATTAACCGTGTATCTCAGGCAGATTGCTTCAGCTCTCTGGGCCTCATCTGGCAAATTGGACAATAAATAATAATGTCCTTTCTGTGGGATTACGGTAAGAATTGTATGACATGATACAAATAAAATATTTGCAACAATGCTTGGTAAACAATAACCAATGATGGCTCTTGGTATCACAAATTCACAATGTCCAAAACTGAATTCATTTCATTTGCTTCACCCAAACCTATGTTCCCATCATATTCCTTCTTTCATTGAAAGGCATCACAGGTGCAGTGGATCTACTCTTAATCCTCTCCGTTCCTTCCTTCAATTTGCAATTTTTCTCAACTCTTAACTCTGCTATGGCTAATTTTTTGGCCTTTTTCTTAAATGCCAGAAAATGCCAAGCAAGGCGACCTCTGTCCTGGGCCAGGACTTTATTACAATGTAAAATCTTTGATGAAAGATAGTACTTCTCCATCCCTGTAGTAAAATCTATCAATAACATTGTTGCAATCAGCTGTCCCATAAGTTGCTAATAAATATTTTTTCTGGGTGAAGTAAATTTTCAAATTTTGATTTGTTTCCACTTCAGTTTGTTTTTATTGCCATAATTTTTGTGATATAAAATTTACTTCGGTAAAACATTGTTTTCTAAATTTTGCATTCTTTAACATGTTATTGGGCCTTGCACATGGAAATAATTTTATACCTCAGGTGCATCATTTCAATTGCCTGGTTAATTCTCCACATTGAAGAAAATTGATTTTATTTCAGCAAAATGAAATCTGATAAAATGAGGGGAAAGTAATACATTGTTATTATGCCTATAGGATATTTTTGGTTAAAAATTTTATTTTAGATGTCAACTATTGTTTCACATAAATCAGTATGAAGACGACTATTTTATGAAATTACCTCTATACTAGTAATTTGCTGCCCTTCGACAAGACTTTCTTTAAATCTAGATAAGGAGAAACATTTTTTACAAAAGTTATTAATTAAAAGTATGTACTTCTTTCTTTAAATTCACATTAATGTTATTTTCCAAACCAGACAGCTCTTTGAAAACAGTCAAATAAGTTGTAAGTTAAGATAGTAGTTAACATGTTTTAAATGTATTTAAGAAAACTCAAGATGTAGTAATTATTCTTTTAACAGTAGAAATAAAGTAGTATGCACATTTTCTCATCTTATCTCTTACATCCTGAGAGAAGATCATGGCTTCCTGTAAACATGCCTGCTGTTAACAGCACCAAGCATACAGGCAGCTGTGTAGAAAGGTTGTTTTCAAAAGCCTACATTGGAATCACCTGAAAGAAATCTTAAAATACAGGTTTAAGGGCACCACCCCTAGTTTCTGATTCAGTAGGTCTCAGGAAGGCCTGAGAATTTGCATTTTTAACAAGTTTTGAGGAGATCTTGTATGCCAGGGACTGCACTTTGAGAACCCCTTGTATAAAAGGAATACATACTTTGAGAGCTGGTTTTCTGCGTCTCTTCCCATATCCAAGTTCTACAACATCATGCTTGATGCTCACATTAAAATCAGCCATGTTGGGAGTATTCCCACCATAAAAAATCAGCAGAGCCTACAAATCCAGGTTTTTGCTTTTTTGACAATACCAGTTGTTAAACGTTTGCCAACAACCTACTGCCTAAAGGGCTCTAACCAGTGTTGCAAATAGATGCTTGATGCCACAAAGAAAAATTAGCACTGAGACAAAGGATTTTTCAGCAACACAATTTTTACTTCCTGGACTGCAGTAAGGGTACCCTCCCTAGCCATTGTGCCACAAGAGCACAATGAACAAAGAAAAACACACAAATGTATCCATTATGCATTTGGGGTCATCCTTACTGCTGTGTCTGATCTCCGTTGGCTTGAGCCAGACCTTACAATCTAAACTAAAATTCGATTGGCTAACAATTTAAAACTTTTCTAAACAGGTAAAGCAATGGAGAACTGGGACATGCCTGTGAGCATGTCCAGCACAGATATCTTGGTTAAAGTACAAGGACATAGAATGTACCAGGTGCTTGCAGGCATGGCGTGTCTAACAGCTATATAAGATAGGGCTTAACAAGAGCTACTAGTACACTTATTCTTTAACCAGAAAGCAAACTGTAAAAAGGAACTTTTCTACTTCCCACAACCAGCAACATAGATGAAATGAGCTGCCTAACAAAGGAATGGATTTGGAATATGGCACACAGGCCTAATCTTTACTGCACTTAGAGAATAGCATTGAGGGACTCAGTAATGGTATTAGTCCATCTTCACACTGCTAATAAAGATGTACCAGAGACTGGAAAATTTATAAAGAAAAAGAGGTTTAGGGCCGGGTGCGGTGGCTTGCGCCTGTAATCCCAGCACTTTGGGAGGCCAAGGCGGGTGGATCACAAGGTCAAGAGATCGAGATCATCCTGGTCAACATGGTGAAACCCGGTCTCTACTAAAAATACAAAAATTAGCTGGGCATGGTGGCACATACCTGTAGTCCCAGCTACTCGGGAGGCTTAGGCAGGAGAATTGCTTGAACCCAGGAGGCGGAGGTTGCGGTGAGCCGAGATCGCGCCATTGCACTCCAGCCTGGGTAACAAGAGCAAAACTCCATCTCAAAAAAAAAAAAAAAGAAAAAGAGGTTTAATGGACTCACAGTTCCACATGGCTAGGGAGGCCTCACAATCATAGCAGAAGGTGAAAGAAATGTCTTACATGGTGGCAGACAAGAGAGAACTGAGAACCAAGTGAAAGGGGAAAACTCCAATAAAACCATCACATCTCCTGAGATTTATTCACTACCATGATAACAGTATGGGGGAAACCACCCCCATAATTCAGTTATCTCCCACTGGGTCCCTCCCACAACACATGGGAATTATGGGAACTACAATTCAAGATGAGATTTGGGTGGGGATACAGCCAAACCTTATCAGTAATAGTACCATGAATGAATGGAAAAATGAATGACAGGCTAAATTTGAGCAAGAGATCCTCAGATAGGGCTGGAGTATTAAAATTTTATTCTAAGTTAGCTAATACTATGCTGTCCTTCAAAGTGACTTTCTTTTCATGTAGGAAAAGATAAACTTTTTAAAACAAAAGTTATTAATGAACAATATATGCTTTTTTTAGATTTGTATTAATGTCATTTTCCAAACCAGACAGCTTGTTTGGAAACACAGCTAACTTGTGTTTAAAAATGAGTAAATTAGGCTGGGCTTGGTGGCTAATGCCTGTAATCCCAGCCCTTTGGGAGGCTGAGGCGGGCAGATCACGAGGTTAGGAGTTCAAGACCAGCCTGGCCAACATGGCGAAATCCCATCTCCACTAAAAATACAAAAATTAGCTGGGCGTGGTGGCAAGTGTCTGTAATCCCGGATACTCAGGAGGCTGTGGCAGAAGAATTGTTTGAACAGGGACCAGGAGGCAGAGGTTGCAGTGAGCCAAGATCATGCCATTGCACTCCAACCTAGGCTACAGAATGAGACTCCATCTCAAAAAAAACCAAAAAACAAAAAAAAGAGGAAATCAGATGAACCACCTTACTAGTGTACAAGACTATATCACACATTGATTAGTTTTCATATTTAGTCAACCCGTTCAAATTCAGGGGACTTTCTGTCACCTATTGTTACGTTTGATTGGCTACATAGAGTTGTGCATTTTACAGGCTTACATTTTAACAAAAATACAAAAGAAACTCAACAAAGAATATCTCTGTATCTGAGAGGCTCAGTCTCATTGGGGAGACAGATAGTAGACAGAATCTATATGATCTTCTTGTTTTTAAGATGTTTATTCAGCCATTCTTGATATGCCATATGAAAAGATGCCCCCCACCCATTTACTAGCTTATAACATTGGGCAAGTTGCTTCATTTCTTTGTGCTTCATTTTCCTCGTCTCAATAAATGTGATTAGATCTGCTTTTCATGTTTGGTTATGAGAACTGGATGAATGTAAAGTACCTAGCATAGTGCTTGGCACAGAGTTGGCTCACGATTATGAGTAATGCTGATGATTCATAGATTCTCTTCCTGCTCAGATAGCCAAATACTGAAGAATAGATATCCAAGTGGGAATTTTATAGCCTGACATCTCACTCTACAGTATGTTCAAGTTGAGAGGAGCCTTTCTAGTTTAGTGAATTTTATTCAAAGTAATCTGTTTTAAAAGTACTGATTAAAATATTACTTGAAAAACTATTTCATAAAACTTTCTTCTGAAAAATTCTTATGGGTATACATAGATATCTTTAATCTCATTTGGCTTCCCATTCCTTTTGACTTAAAGAGATAGATATACAAGAATTTTTTTTTTTTTTTTGAGATGGAGTCTCACTCTGTCATCCAGGCTGGAGTGAGTGGTGCGATCTCTGCTCACTGCAACCTCTGCCTCCTGTGTTCAAGCAATTCTCTTGCCTCAGCCTCCTGAGTAGCTGGGAGTACAGGCACATTCCACCATACCTGGCTAAATTTTTTTGTATTTTTAGTAGAGATTGGGTTTCACCATGTTAGCCAGGATGGTCTCAATCTCCTGACCTCGTAATCTGCCTGCCTCGGGCTCCCAAAGTGCTGGAATTACAGGTGTGAACCACCGGGCCTGGCCAAGAATATTTTTTAGTATCGCTCCCACTTCAAAGGTGAAGTATCATCCGCCCAGAGATACCAAAACGCAATGACCAGTACAGTTTGTCTGGTTTCCAGTTCCTATTCCAATGCACGGAGTATGCCACCAGATACTTTAAAATTTTAAGGCAAAAAGTTGGAGCACACATAAGGAAAAACAAACTGTTTATTAAGCTATAGAAATACCTTAATGTTGTTGGCTGTGGTAGGAATATTCAAATATCACTGTTAATCTGTTGCGTGTAAGCAAAGTGGAGAAAGAAAAGCAGAGACATTTTAAAGCCCCTCTTTTAAGCCCCAAGTCTCTGAACTATTTTTCTGGAGCAGACCACCAACAGTTGGGTAATTGCTTTGTTTTCATGCATCCACTTACAGTATATAAATTCAAGAAAACAAATCTCAAGAAATAGGTGAGTGTAGCAAAACTAAACCACATAGTAAGAATAATAAATGCACTTCAAATTCCCAGTGGAAAGGCTCAGAGTTAAGTGGTTCGCTTGTGGGTTTTGTGAGTCATAAAACATATTGTTTCCTAGAGGATGGTGAAAGAGAGTTTATGGATACTTATCAGAACCCAAAGGATGCCATGCATTGCATGTGGGTATGTAGGAGACAGCAGTGATAGACTGATAAGTGGATTACAGCTCGGGCAGTCTTACTGTGTAGCAACTGGTGTGTCAATCACTGCTTTAATTTTAAGCGAATGTGTAGACAAAGGATTCCTGGACATCCCTCAGTTTATCTCATGCTATGAAAGAAGCATGAAACACCAAGTTAGAATGTTATTAACTCTAAAAAATTCTCTTTAGGTCCCATGTGTAAAATATCATCTTGAAAAACAACTTGGCCAGTCGTGGTTTGCATCTGTAATCTTAGCACTTTGGGAGGCCAGAACAGGAAGATCGCTTGAGATCAGCCTGGGAAACGTGGCAAGAACCTATCTCTACAAAAAAATTTAAAAAATAGCTGGGCATGGTGACATGCACCTATGGTCCTAGCTACTTAGTAAACTGAGGCAGCAGGATCCCCTGAGTCCAGCAGGCTGAGGCTGCAGTGAGCAGTAATTATGTCACTGTACTCCAGCCTGACTGACAGAGTGAGACCCTGTCTAAAAAAAAAAAAAAAAATCTAAAAACATGAACTTTACTGTATTTACCTGTTAAAAGGTCAAGATGAGGCTTCATTTAATTCCAGGGAGATATAAATGGAATTAATCTCAATGATAACTCTTACGAAATTCTGGTGTGATCAGAGTAGACACTTAAAACTTTTAGAGAAAGTATAGTCAGTCTGAATCTCACTCTTAATTGGGAAAATAAAATGCAAACTCAGTTTTTAAATCCATATAATTTATATGCATTCTTCAAACTCTCATTGTAAGATTATTACTTTTGTTAACATTTCAGTGTTTTTTAGTAAATGAACCAAGTTTTGCTCTCTTTTGCTCTCATATAAGGTTATTTACTATAGAACTTTATTCCCAGGCTATTTGGGGCAGAAATCATGTATTAAAACCTTGTTAGTGGTGAAAACATATGCCATTTGTCTAGGAATAGGTATTCCTCAGGTTGTTGATTATAATAGTAGTACATAATAATTAAAAGCACAGGTTGGACACAGTGGCTCACGCCTGAAATCCCAGTACTTTGGGAGGCAGAGGTGGGTGGATCACCTGAGGTCAGGAGTTTGAGACCAGCCTGCCCAACATGGTGAAACCCCATCCCTACTCAAAATACAAAATATTAGCTGGACGTGGTGGTGGGTGCCTTTAATCCCAGCTACTTGGGAGGCTGAGGCAGGGAAAAATCGCTTGAACCTGAGAGGCAGAGGTTGCAGTGAGCCAAGATCGCACCACTACACTCCAGCCTGGGTAGCAGAGTGAGACTCTGTCTCCAATTAAAAAAAAAAGGGGGGGGCACATACACTTGAGCCAGACAACCTGGCTTCAGAACTGTTTAGCCACTAACTAGATGTGTCACCTTGGATGTCCTAAGTACCCACCTCTTGTTGTGAAGCTTATATGAGGTAATACTTGTAAAGTTCTTAGTACCAGGCCCATAGTATGTGCTGTATAATCCTTTGCTCTTACTGTTTGCACTTCTCTTAAAAGGAAAAGAAATAAAAAGAAAAACCGCCTAAGGTCACACTAACCAAAGATGACATCTCTAATGAGAGCTAGGACAAGCTGAGCAAGATTGATCTCTCAGCATTATCCTTGACGAGACTGCCACTGAAAATTCCAAATATGTTTTATGAAACGAATTTTCAGAGGTCTTGTCTTAAACATTCTTGAAGCATAATGATTATCTATAGCTATCATCCAGTAGTATTGCTAAAAAAAAAAAAATTGATTTATGTTATTCCTAATACATCTCCCTTATATTTGTGAATTGATGATGCAACTACCTACCTCCAAGTTCCCCCTCTGACACACTGCATTAGGGTGTATAAAACTGTAAAATGTGTTAACTTATACCATACAACTGTACTGAATCAAACACCATCATTGACAATGACATGCCTAAATTGATTGTCTAAGACCCATATGTGACCAAGAATCCATTTCTCAGTAATATATTGGTCTTCTTTTTGCAATTTTAAAGAGAAAAGCGGGGCCTCATTATTAATACTTATTAAGATTGATGTTGGTTGGAGAGTTGTGTATAATGCCAAAGTAAAAACGATTTGACTTCCGCTCTTTCTATGTCTACCTTTACTTCAATATTTTACTTTAAAACTTTTAGTAATGAACAAGATATGCCCCCAATGAAGTTAATATGTTTCTGCCAGGTTTTAACATTATCTTACAATTAATATTAAAAATAAAGCTAAATTAAATTCTTTCATCAAGAAGAATCAGAAATTGTATTGAATTATTTGTATCATGATGATCACGGTTGGGTGGGGTGCTGATATGATAGTGATGGTGATAATAATATCTCACATTCATTTTGGCTACGCTGTGTATCTTTCAGTCATTTTACATAGTCATCAAATTAACCATGGAAGGCAGAAATATTTATTAGCATTTTCTGAAGAGAAAACTGAAATGTATTAGTAATAAAGTAACTTATCTAAATCAAACAATAAATGCAGGACCAAGATTCAAATCCAGGATCATCTGACTACAGAGTCTGTATGCTTAACCACCAGCTGATGTTACTTCTTGGCACATCCTCTTAGAAGAGAGTCATATTTAAAACCACTAATGGATGGTGTGTGATTTAACTTAGAAAATAATTTTCTGGTCTCTTTTCCTCTGCCAATTGTATTGATGTTAAGTGTTAGGATGATTAAATGTGTAAAAGGCAAAAATATTGATGGACATGTCTAACATTTCATTTTATAAAGTTGTTATCTGAGACAAGCTATCAAAGATTCCTACACGTGTGGACTCTTCTAACCACTTAAAGAGAAAGAATGTCAAATGTTTTCACATTTCTGCAGAATGGTTTCTGTTGTTCTCAAATCAAAAAACATTTTGTTGTCTGTCAGCAATACAATGGAATGTGATTAGACTCCAGTGGTGAGAACAATGCAGAAATATGTTAATGCATTTCTGTTATTCCCTGGGCTTCGCCATTTTGCAAATTTAAATATCAGTACCTAGAAATTTAAGGAGTCATCTTGTATATGGAGTATTAAGTGTTCACATTTGGGAATAGTCTATTATGTGCTCCCATGTTTCCATGTTGGAACCTTTTTCAGTCTTCCCAGTCAGTATCCCAGCATGTTAGATCTTTAACAATCACTATTAACTTTTTGATCCCAACTTCCATTATGCCATATTTTGCTTGTATAGCGAAAGGTGAGTATGTTCCTGACACTGCACTGGGTATTGGTCCCATTTCTTCTTTGGTCCTGTCTCATTGCTCTGGTTTGCTTTTTTTGCCTGCTGTAACACCAGAGTTAGATTTGCAACCACACTTTAAAACCATGTAACACATATTTACTAATTGCACTCAACTTCATCTTATTTTTTCATCCTCATTTTCCATTTACCTCATTTCATCTTTTTGTCTTTATTCACTACATTAATTTCTATAAGCCTTTCCAAAGTTTTTGGAAGGTGACAGTAATAATTGTTAGACCTGGCCCTTGAAAATTTTAGAAAAGAATCTGGTGAACCACTGTCACTGCCACATTTCCTAGATATGACTGTGTTTAGCATTTTATTTAATCTGCTGTTCTCACATCTCTACTGAGCATAGACTTTTCACAGTAATGTCAGTTGATGAGTACCCCTCTGAAAAATGCACAGAAAGTAAGAGGATATTATTAACAAATTTCAAAAAGTGCTGAGATCCCACCAATTTGGTTCTCCTTGCATTTGTGTGTATGTTTGATTCTGGTAAGTCCTAATATACAGGTTTTTCTAAGAGCAGAAGCCAGCAGTTACCTAACATCAATGTGTCTAGAGTGTTTTTGGCACTGGCCTAGGTTCCTAGTCTTTTCAGTACAATTTGAAGTGACAGTATCTTGGTAAATAGAACTTTTATGGCGTTTAAAAGCAAATAAATAAATCGTCCTTTGTAATTGCTACATATTGAGAGAATGTGGATGGACGATGATTAAATGTAGTTATTTCTACTTCTCCCCATGGAAGAACAAACTTATTTTGTATTCAGTTCCTGAGAAGCTGAAATCTATCACATCTCCTTGAAAATAACTGTTTTTGAAAAAAATTCAACTACTTGTCTTTATCTTCATTAATGTTATCTTTATCTTCATTACTGTTAGATAGCCATGTTTTTTTCCAAGAAGCACTTATCAAAGTTTGTATTTTAACTACTTTGCTTTAATGAAAAGAAAACAGAAGAATCAGCCAAGTTTTTTTTTTTCCATTGCAGTGTGGAGACAATCAATGATGGAAACTTCCACATTGTGGAACTACTCGCCCTGGATCAGAGTCTCTCCTTGTCTGTGGATGGTGGGAGCCCCAAAATCATCACCAATTTGTCAAAGCAGTCCACTCTGAATTTTGACTCTCCACTTTATGTAGGAGGTAAGCCCTCTTTCAAATTCAGTTGGTCCTCAAACCCTGTAATTCTCATCATGGATAAATTCAGAAGTTTATTAATGCCTAGTGCATCAGTATTTGTCATTGACCAATAGTGATTAATCATTGAAAGATGGACAGCAAAGACAGAACAGAAAGATCTCTAGGTGGGTATTAAGGGATCATTTTATAATCCCATCTCTGGTTCTAACTAAATGTATCATCTGGGTAGAGAAGGACATTGATTAATATTTCTTTTGTATCAATGACATGCTAGGTGATTTATGTATAATTTCATCTTATATTTGATCTGGTCTATGGAAAAGGAAAGGTGGTTAGAGGTTAAATCATGCAGTAAAGAAAATGATAAAACAAGCTCAATGCAAACTGGAGAGTACACGACCCCACCCCAGCTCCCTTAAGGAGGCAAACCCTATCAGCTCAGTCAAATGTTACCATGCTGGAGCTTCTACACTACCAGTTGCTAATTCATGTGGATGATAGGATAATTATCAATGTAATCTAATGATGGACTGAATGATTGAATGAACAAATTAAATGTACAAATTGTATTGGAATAACAAGAAATAGTTCTGTTCCACTAAGACCTTAAGGTGAATGAACAAGAGAGTGGGTTGGAAAGGTAGCTTAGGGCTTGAAATCATATAGTGAAGACGCTGGGCTTTATTTTTAAGTGAAAAGAAGGCAGATGAGTGAATAAATGAGGGACAGAGATATAAGCAAAGTTCTAAAGGCACCTATCAGAGAGGACCCACAAAGGAGGGAGTTCCCAATCTTGCCTCTATTTGGAGGAACAAATGCAAACTGGAGGCAGAGAATTTCAAAATTCTGGTAAAGGAGCTAGAAAGCAGTTAATGCTGAATTGAGAAGCATTGAATTAAATTACATTGAATTTATTTGAAATGACTGATAAAGCTAACTTATTTTGCAGATAAATAAGTAAAAGCTTTGATGAACAGGTTAATGTACAGTTTCATCACAATGACAGGTATTTTCATGAGTTTCACATCATTCTCTGAAAAATGACAACCCATGCTACACCATTATCTCAACCACTCAAAGCCTTGTCTTTACTCCCTCAGTCCAGGGCACTTCTGTTTTTAATAATTTCAGTAGTAGAGAATCTTAACACTTTGATAGAGTTGGATTGTTTTAGAAACAGTTTGAAATCTTTGGTTGAATTCTGTAAATATTTATTGAGTACCTACCACATACTAGGCACTAAGTAAATGGATACATAAAGGATACAAAGTTGAAGAATCAATTTCCATTCTACTCCCTAAAACTTGGGGAATGCAGAGGGATCTTCAAGTAACTATAATGCATTGTAAATAAAGCATTGCATAGTGAGTCTACTCAGCAAGTTGACTAATTGCTTCATGGGAGTCAACAGTGGAGGGTCTCATTAAAACTGAGTCTTCCATTCTTGCTGGCACTCCAGTTAACAGGGTTGCTTTTGGATGGGGGAAGCCAAGTCACAAGTGTATCTGTGATTTGAGAGAAAATAACTTATATTTATTGAGTACATGCTATGTCCCCAACATAGTGCTCCTTTTATAGCCTTAATCTTCAGAGATCTTAGGAAGTAAGTATGATTTTCTCTGTTTTGTAGTCCCTGAGAAGCAGTCTCAAGGATTTTATATAACTTGTCCAAGTTCACAAAGCTATTATGTAATAGACATCTCATTTAAGTCCAGGTCCACCTGACTCCAGAGTCACCTGCATGGCCATTCACTTCTTAACATAAAGCAGAAAAAGAAGAAATCTAAGTGTTGTGGCCTTTTGTTGTTTATGGACTTTTCATTCATTTGATTTTCTCATGCTTTAATTGGAAACCACTTCATTAAATCTTTCGACCCCCTTTAGAATGTAGTGCAAGACAAATTTTAAAATTTTTAAAATACAGGGGGCTGGGCATGGTGGCTCACAGCCATAATCTCAGCACTTTGGGAGACTGAGAAAGGAGGGTCATGTAAGCCTAGGAGGTTGAAGCTGCAGTGAGCCATGATTGCACCATTGCAGTATAGCCTGGGAAACAGAGCAAGACACTATCTCAAAAAAAAAAAAAAAAAAAAAAAAATGGATGGCATTGTTTAGGTCAGAACATTTTTCCAAAAAAAAATAAAGATGAAAAAAAATTTTTTAACTTCAAAATGAAAAGTACCTGTCCTTCTGAAGGTAGAGGGCCTGGAAAAATTCAAATAGCACCTCTGTCCACCCAGGCCTCAAGGAAACCACTTGCATCCCAGTCCCACTGCCAGAGAACACCATGGGCCACTTCCTCTCAGTTTAGAGTGCAGTCTCAAGGGTGATTCAGATTTTAAAAACACAAAAGACCTGTAAGACCACAGCTTTGAATACTGTGGAGTAAAGATATGAGAAGCGGAGGGAGAAAAGGTGAGTGAGTTAACTACGTGCCCTTTAAAAATGGTGACTACAATGAGATACCATCTCATACCGGTCAGAATGACCATTATTAAAAAGTCAAAACGAACAGGTGCTGGCAAGGTTGTGGAGAAAAAGAAACACTTAAACGCTGTTGGTGGGAGTGTAAATTAGTTCAGCCATTGTGATAAACAGTATAGTGATTCTTAAAGACCTAAAAACAGAGCTACCATTCAACCCATCAATCCCACAACTGAGTATATAGCCAAAGGAATCTCAATCATTCTGTCATAAAGACACATGCCTATGTATGTTCATTGCAGCACATTCACAGTGGCAAAGACATGGAATCAACCTAAATGCCCATCAATTCTAGACTGGATAAGGAAAATGTGGTACATATACACCATGAAATACTATATACCCATAAAAAAGAATTGAGCTGATGCCCTTGGCAGGAGCATGGAGGGAACTGGAGGCCATTATCCTTAGAAAACTAACACAGGAACAGAAAAACACATTCTGCATGTTCTCACTTACAAGTGGGAGCCAAATGATGAGAACACATGGACACATAGAGAGGAACAACACACACTGGGGCCTATGGGAGGGTGGAGGGTGGGAGAAGGGAAAGGATCAGGAAAAGCAACTAATAGGTAATACGTTTAATTCCTGGATGATGAAATAGTCTGTACAACAAACCCCTCATGATATGGTTTACCTGTATAACAAACCTGCTCATATACCCCTGAATTTAAAAAAACAAAACAAAACAAAACAAAAAACAGGGATGCTATCCCAGGAGGACTGCCTGAAGGTGATGCCCCAGCATCTGGGGAGAGGCAGCCCCTAGGGGAATATATGCCTCAGCCCCTTGGGGAGTATATGGATATATGGAGAGGCAGCTTAACCCATGATTATCAACTACCCATGATAGGTCCTGGCACAAAATATTTTTTTTTTTCTGAAACAGTTTCACTCTTGTTGCCCAGGCTACAAGTGCAATGGCATGATTTCGGCTCACTCCAACCTCCGCCTCCAAGGTTCAAGTAATTCTCCTGCCTCAGCCTCCTGAGTAGCTAGGATTACAGGCTCCCGCCACCACGTCCAGCTAATTTTTATACTTTTAGTAGAGACAGGGTTTCATCATGTTGGGCAGGCCGGTCTCAAACTCCTGACCCCCTCACGTGATCCACCCACCTAGGCCTCCCAAAGTGCTAAAATTACATGCATGAGCCACCGTGCCTGGCCAACACAAAATAATGTAACTTTCATGTTTTCTGTCTACAGTCCAACTGAGCCTTTATTACCTAATAGGGAAATAAATCAATAAATAAGACCCGTGCGTGGAGATCCATGCATGTGCGATACATGCCCTCCTTGTCCTGGCACGGGACAGAGGGTCTAGGCTTGATACTTGGTCTTTTTATTGCCATTTTGAAGCATATAGAAATAAGGCTAAAAGGTGTCTGCTAAGTTATCTGCTGATTGATTGATTGACTGATTGATTGAATTCCAAATAGGTCCATGGCATAGAGGAAAGGCTTAAAAAAAAATCATGGATCTACTTCTGTTTGTCACTAAAGACCTAGTTTTTTCCTAGCTAGCATATGAAAAGATTGACTAAGAATAATTCTCGATTTTATGATAGCCTATTGAAAGTCAAATATATCTATGATGTATAAACATTTTCATTTACAAATTACTCTAGTCAAAGCTGGGCCTTTCTAATTGTTAGCTTTGGGACAAAAAGGAACAGATTGACTAATAGTTTCTCGGTGCCGTGGAACTTTGCCAATCTGTATTTAGTCTTGACATGTGCATGTATGTGCATTGTACCTATATCAAAATGGGCTATTAAAAATAGTTTTGGAAGAAGTTCATTTTTAACCACTGAAAAAAGGACCATAAATGTGTGGTCATTAAAGTCCTTACGATGGATGGATATGATTAAATTAGAAAAACTTACCCCAGAGCAAGGAATTTTCTGTCACCAGTCCTCTCCTGGAAATGGTAAATTTCATCCTTTTGACCCTGCTCTAGAAAGCAACCCAAAGCAAGAGGGACATAGATGAAAGGCCTGTACTCACAGAACTTCGCAGCCAGGAGACCTCGTTCAGTGCCTGTCAGAGTGTGACTGTGGACGACCTGAATCACCTGAGCCGTGTGTAGATATTTAGGTTTCAGCACCTCTCCTGTTCCTACAGGATCAGAACCTCAGAAAGGGGAGAGAGTGGAGCCTGAGAAGCTGCCTTTGAGCCTGCACTGCTGGTGGTTTTTACTTAGGACAAACTTAGGATGACTTCTCTGTTCATATGTTCATGGTATATAGATGACAATACTAAGCCCCAGAGGGAAGAAATAACTGCTCCAAGTGCACGCAGAACCAGAAATCCTTACCCTCTAACCTAGTGGTTTCGTGCATGTACACCTAGCTCTCTGACTTTGGTGCCTGCTTTCAATGCCAATGGATAGTCATTTCCTGTGGATGGGAAAGGAGAAGGTGGCATAAGTTCAGACCCAGAGTGTGCTACGGTTCTTGGTCTTTATAACAACAAACCCCCTAAAGAATGAGAAACTGGGTCTCTCTCAGCCTAGAACTTCCAACCAGTAGTCCAAAGTCCAGGCACAGCTAAGGCATAATTGGGGGGTTGTGGGGAGGCAGTGGTGGTGTGGTCAGCACTCTGAAAGCCTCCACCTCCCCTTCCCTTCCCTGGATGGGTGCCTACTGAAGGATGCCTTCCAGGAACTATTTAAGGGTCTGGCTTAGGCCATGGAAAGATTCTTCTGTTTTGCCAAATTGAGGGTTACCAGATGACTGTCATTAGTGGAATGTATTTATGCAAAGATTGCAAATACTCTGTTTTGAAAGAGATTTCTTTTGTATTTCTGATTTCTTGGACTATGTAGTCTTCACTCTCAATTAGCAGGAAAAAAAAATGATGTGAATGAGGTGCTGTCCTGAAAAGAATCAGGAGTGAGTTTTTAGGCATTGGCATCCCTGACCAAGCTCAGGATGTTGCCAGGAGTGAGCTGGATTCGTTGCTAACTTAGGATGTGGCAGGGCTGTGGTGAATGGTCACTGTGAACCCCAGCACTAAGCCTCTGAGACCTGGTAGGCCTAACCCTGGCTCCAGAGTTGGAGGAGGTTCTTCTTGTCAGCCTGACTCTAACCTGAACTCGCTGGGTCACGCTGGGCATGTCGCTGGAGCTTCCTGGGCCCTGGCCCCTTGTCTTTAAGATAAGGACTAGAGTTAGTCAGAGCACCACAGATTGAGTTTCATGGAGCTCCAGACTTCCAGCAGTGTGTGCCTGGAGGTGGGGGGTGGAGGGCAAACCGGAGAGGAAGCATTCCCTTCCCCCAGTCTTGCCTTTAAGGACGTAGCTTTGCCTCTAGGTTTATATATTTGTGTACATGTAAAGTTTTCTTTGACACAAATTTCAAAAGTTAAAGATTGACCACCAGTGAACTAGGTATTTTATTCTAGTTGTGGATTAGAATTTCCTGGAGCATCTTCCAAAATACAGAACAAAACAAAAACACACATCTCTTCTCCACCTCACTCCCCTACCACCCTGCCCAAATATCCTGCCACAATAGGTTGTTTGTGAGGTCCCAAGCATCAGGATTTCTGGATAGTAAATGGCTGAGGAACCCCCAAAGAGCCTGACCTCTGACCTGGTGTTCCTCCCCAGGCATGCCAGGGAAGAGCAACGTGGCATCTCTGCGCCAGGCCCCCGGGCAGAACGGCACCAGCTTCCACGGCTGCATCCGGAACCTCTACATCAACAGTGAGCTGCAGGACTTCCAGAAGGTGCCGATGCAAACAGGCATTTTGCCTGGCTGTGAGCCATGCCACAAGAAGGTGTGTGCCCATGGCACATGCCAGCCCAGCAGCCAGGCAGGCTTCACCTGCGAGTGCCAGGAAGGATGGATGGGGCCCCTCTGTGACCAACGGACCAATGACCCCTGCCTTGGAAATAAGTAAGTTTCTGCTGCTTGATAGTTGACCACATACCTGAAAGCCTCAAAGCCAAACTGAAGGGAGGGAGGGAGGGAGCGAGGGAGGGGGAGAGGGAGGGAGGGAGAGATGGAGGGAGGAAAGAAGGAAGGAAGGGAGGAAGGGAGGGATGGAAGGAGGAAGGAAGGAAGAAAGGATTGGAGGGAGGGAGGAAGGATTGGAGGGAGGGGGAAGGAAGAATTGGAAGGAGGGAAGGAGGAAGGAAGAAAGGATTGGAGGGAGGGAGGAAAGAAGGAAGGAAGGGAGGGAAGGAGGAAGGAAGGAAGGACTGGAGGGAGGGAGGAAGGAAGGAAAGGAAGGATGGATTGGAGGGAGGGAAAAGGGAGGGAGGAAGGAAGGAAAGAAGGAAGGGAAAAAGGAAGGAAGGATGGATTAAGGGAGGGAGGGAAGGAGAAAAGAGAGAGAAGGAGGGAGGGAAGGTAGGAAAGGAGGAAAGAAGGGGAGGGAGATAAGTTAGGCATAGGGAGGAAGGGAGGGAGGGAGGAAGGGAGGGAATGAGGAAGGATGGAAGGGAGGAAGGGAGAGAGGGAGGGAAAGAGAATGGGAGGGAGGAAGGGAAGGGGGGAGGGAGGGGAGGGAGATAAGTTAGGCATAGGGAAGAAGGGAAGAAGAGAAGAGAGGGAGGAAGGGAAGAAGGAAGGAAGGGAGGAAGGAGGGCAGGAGGAGAGAGAGATAAGTTAGGCATTAGCACTCTGTCCCTCCTATTTTTTCAATCATCCTCCATTCTTATATCACTTCCGTCCAGTCTCACCTCTTCTGAGCGCGTTCCCACTCCTGTGTTCCTCCTCCCTGCAGATGTGTGCATGGCACCTGCTTGCCCATCAATGCATTCTCCTACAGCTGTAAGTGCTTGGAGGGCCATGGAGGCGTCCTCTGTGATGAAGAGGAGGATCTGTTTAATCCGTGCCAGGCAATCAAGTGCAAGCATGGGAAGTGCAGGCTTTCAGGCCTGGGGCAGCCCTACTGTGAATGCAGCAGCGGATACACGGGGGACAGCTGTGATCGAGGTAGGTAAGCCAGCCCTGCCAGAGGGATCCTGCCTCTTTGAAAAGAGAGAGAGAAGAGGTGAAAAAATGGGAGCAACAGAGACAGAGAGAGGGGAGTGATAGGAGAGAATACCGAGTCCTCGCATTACTTGCAGTGCTGCTATTGATTTATTTTTAAGTGTTATGAAGGCACCAGATGTGAAATGGCCTAAACCTCCACCGCAGGATTGTACACAGCCTTCAGATGCTTCTCACAACTTGCTGTAAAAGAAATATTCCTTTTTACCTGATAAAGAAGCACATTTACTTTACGCCTCTCTTACCTTTACTGGCTGTTCTCATTCATATATATTATTAATTCATATTCTGGCACAGAGAAGATGGTGCTAATAATTCTGCTCTAGTTTTAGTACAAAATGACGTTCGACCTTAGAACCGACTGATTTATCACAGAAAATCATGTGGGTGAGAGGAATGGAAACAGGCTGACTTCTTAGTTCACCTTCCTCCTCCTCCTTTGTCTGTGTGATCGGAGCTCGCCTTGGCTCCAGCTGGCATGGATTTCGTTTTGTGTGTCAGAGGGACGAGACAAGGGAACACGTGCCCTTGGAAGCCTTTAGCAGATGTCTCTTTTTTGAACTACATACTTCATACTGGGCTAATTTATGAAGTTAGTGGAATGTTACTTGTATTAAGTAACAGATTGGATAATATTAAAGTCCAGGTCTAATAAATTAAATTGCATACTCTCTGAAACTGCTCCCTGTGGTAAACAAAACCAGCTGTTTATAGTGTAAAAACAGAAGATGTATTTTTTTTTCCTTTTATGCAATGAAAGAGAAGATTTAATTGTCACTGCAATAGCATTATATTTGTGGTCTACATATATAGCATTCACTTTGCTGAAAGTAAAGAACAAAAAGAAGTATTTTTCAAAGAACAGGAGGCAGTGCCACCAGCTAATAATATGTAATGCAAGTTACAAAGGAGAAACAATGTCATTATCTCCTGAATTGAGTTGTGGGTTCACAGTCACTCTGCAGGACTTACAGTGACTGTTCTTTTTTTTTTTTCTTTAAATACTTTAAGTTCTGGGGTACATGTGCAGAATGTGCAGGTTTGTTACATAGGTATACATGTGCCATGGTGGTTTGCTGCATCCATCACCCTGTCATCTACATTAGGTATTTCTCCTAATGCTATCCCTCCCCTAGACCCCCACCCCTGTACAGGCCCCGGTGTGTGATGTTCCCCTCCCTGTGTTTGTGTGTTCTCATTGTAATACGCGCTTATGAGTGAGAACATTCGGTGTTTGGTTTTCTGTTCTTGTGTCAGTTTGCTGAGAATGATGGTTTCCAGCTTCATCCGTGTCCCTGCAAAGGACATGAACTCACCCTTTGTTATGGCTGCACAGTATTCCATGGTGTATATGTGCCACATTTTCTTTATCCAGTCTAGCATTGATGGGCATTTGGGTTGGTTCCAAGTCTTCGCTGTTGTAAACAGTGCTGCAATAAACATACGTGTCCATGTGTCTTTATAGTAGAATGATTTATAATCCTTTGGGTATATACCCAATAACGGGATTGCTGGGTCAAATGGTATTTCTAGTTCTAGATCCTTGAGGAAACACCACACTGTCTTCCACAATGGTTGAACTAATTTACACTCCCACCAACAGTGTAAAAGCATTCCTATTTCTCCACATCCTCTCCAGCCGTTCTTAAAACGCTTGTGCTTTTTGTTCTTTTCTAGAAATCTCTTGTCGAGGAGAACGGATAAGAGATTATTACCAAAAGCAGCAGGGCTACGCCGCTTGCCAAACAACGAAGAAGGTGTCCCGATTAGAGTGCCGAGGTGGGTGCACGGGAGGGCAGTGCTGTGGACCTCTGAGGAGCAAGCGGCGGAAATATTCTTTCGAATGCACTGACGGGTCCTCCTTTGTGGACGAGGTTGAAAAAGTGGTGAAATGCGGCTGTATGAGGTGTGTGTCCTAAACGCACTCCCCGGCAGCTCTGTCTGAAAAATGTTGTATACTTCTTGACCATGTTGGACTAATTAATGCTTCATAGTGGAAATATTTGAAATATATTGTAAAATACAGAACAGACTTATTTTTATTATGAGAATAAAGACTTTTTTTCTGTGTTTGAAAAAAAAAAAAAGAAGAAATGCTTGAACTCAAGCTTCCCCTATGCTGGAGAAGTATGAAGAAAGATATACCTGGAGGCATTAGAACAGCGACGGGAACCATTGCTACTCGGGTCCATCTTTGTAACATGCTGAAGACAAGCAGAAGCACATGCACGAGGGGCAGAGGAGTGACTGCGCACTGATGTGAAATTGCCCAGAGCATAAAACCTGTGTGCCCTCCTTCACATCAACTAAGTTCACTAGGACATACCAAGCACATGTGTGTGAATGAAGATGCAAGGCAAGCGGATGGAACTCCAGAATTCACAGACAGAACAAATGGATGAGAAATACTTTGTGCAAAATATAAAGTGTCCTGAGGATCTGGGTTCCATTCATGAGAGGAAATGAAAATGCTAAAATAAATTTTATCTTCCTTTTAAATGTCAGCATGTCTGCAGAAGCAGCATACAAAAGTCTTTATCTACCATTTTCCAGTATTAATTTTTTTGTAATATAAATGATAAAGGAGATGATAAAGAACCAATAGATTATTGATAAATAAATTAGTAATATGATTTTTTTTGTTTCTATGAGTTCTAAACAGCCCTATACAGTATTCAGTTTCCATGAGAAATATTTATTGTATCAAAGTACATTGTACTTAACATTTTAGGCCATCCTTTTACTGTTCCTTGATGCTTTAATATATATTAATTTATAATTATCCTGATATTTTTGTACATTTTTCAAACTTAAAAATCAGGATTTTTTTTTTTTTTGACAGTAGTACTAACGTAGGGTTTTATCGTGGGATAAATATGTGTTGGTCTGTTTGTTGACCTTGACATCTGATCACTGATGTCACTGACCCACTGGCCTCATTCAGGACACCTGCAGAGAGTGTGCAAAGTCCAGGAGAGGAAAACACAAATCTGTATACGAGATGGTCATTGTACAGAAAGAAGTGGCCGCTCTGCAGCGTGTCCTCACAGAAAGGAAATGGTGTGTAGCAATCAACACTAGAAAGTAGACCTTCTGCAAATTAATATGTCCTTGACCTTTTTTGCCCTTTTCTGGGGGTGGGGTGGGGATAAAAAGACTGTCATGTCAAGAACTGTGATTTTTTCCCCCAAACAATAAAACTCCGTAATTATCTTAATGTTCCCATGTTAACATGTTTGCTGCTAAATTACAGTGTAGAATTGATAATGATTTATAGTGGACTGTGCTCTTCCCTCATTAAAATCCCGGGGTGCCCTGTAAAGATGCAGATGTTTCTTCCTGAAAACTTTTTTTACAAAGAAAATTAGATGTACATGTATAATTCAGTGTGCTTTGTCTCTCTCCAGACTAATATCAGTTACACTGCTGATGTTTGTAAATTAAACAGATATTTACTTCATTAACAGCTTGGTAGATTTCTTAGAAATTGCACAACAGGCCACTCCTTAAGAATTAATCAAAATGATAAAGAATAAGGAAGAAAACCTACACCTTTTTGTTGCCAGAAATTGGTTTGAGATTCACATGTTGTTATTTCTGGGGACTGATACTGGAATGGCCACATAAAAGAGATGGATATAAAAACATACTGTTTGCCTGAAAAAAGGTATTCAATTAATTTTTTCAAAAATTGTGAGATGAAGTCTAAGATGAAATATTTTTGTTTTTGTTCTTCCTTGGTCCCGCCTCCTCAACAGAACCAGGTGGAAAACAATAAAAGACAGCCACTCTTAGGCCAGGGTTGGTAACATCAAGGTGTGCTATCCAGGACAGAGAACAACGTTGGCTGGGAGAAATAATCCTCATCCTCCGTGATAAGATGTCTTTGTTTCCTTGTAAACAACAACAAAAAAAAATGCACACACACACACATGCATACACACACTTGGTCTCTCAGACACAGACATTCCAACTATTTATTCATTCTTGTTTTAAAATGTCTAAATTTTAATTATAGAAACAATTATGTAGCTACTGTAAAATATTTATTCCCATTGGTTGCTTCTTTTTTCTGAGGGGTTTAAATCATTCATTAAACAAAGAAACATCTGTGAAGATCATGTGATTTAGATTTGCATTTATAGACATGTGTTATCCACATAGCCACTGATTTTTGAGTGCGTCTTATATGCCAGGTACTATGCTCAGGGTTTTCTATGAAATATCTCTTTCATCTGTATAAAACTCTAAGATTATTGTGCCTCCTGCTTTACACATGCATACAGGGCTCATAAACAGAAGAGCTGGATTCCACCTCAGTCAGGTATTTCAGACCACATTGTCTGTAATTAAGGCAATAGCTTAGTAACTACCACCTCTACTACGGGACTTTTAAGCCTTGGAGCCTTATTCCACAGCCCCGTGAGTTTTCCTTCTTGATCACGTAGGTTTGGGCAATCCAGACTAGAGACTTTAAGTTTGCTGTTTTATTTTTTAAGGAAAACAAAAGTGAAACCTTCATAGCTTCTAGATTGTGTTATTTCTCCTTCCTACTTATAAAGACACAAAATAAAATGATGGCTGTCTGGGATATGAGCTGAGTTAGCAAGTTTGTTAAGGGATTGTTTGCCTTGAGATACAACTACCTTCTGTCCATGCACCATTTTTAAAAAATCCTATAGCCAAATAATTACCAGCAAACGATAAATTGAGGGTGATCATATTATAAAAGGTTCCTTTCTTAGAAGGTCTTGCCAATAGGATTACTTTAAATAAGAAATTATTCTAGAGCATATACAACAGAACTCCATGCATTACAACAAACAAAAATTTTCATGCATATTAGAATCAAAGCTACTACCTGCAATAATGTGCATTGTAATCTGAAATGATAAACTAGCTAAACATCTCTAATGTGTTTAATTTCAATTCTCACATGAATGAGGCACCATCAGGAAATGGCATGGGGTTTTGACTTGTGTTTGATTTAAGATCTGTTCATTGAATAATAACCATCTCAATCTTTGGAATTTGTTTTCACTACAGATTTTCTGAAATTATTTCTAAGCAATATAGATGAACCCCTATTTTTTAAATTGCTCTGAGCATTTTCTTTTTTGGGTGATTTGCTTTGTCAGCAGCAAGTCTTTCTGGAGAAATGATCAAAAAACTATTGAAACTGATTCAGTACTTAAAGATCTCCAGCTTTATGGTGTCGTCTACCTCAAAGTGACCATTATTTTAAAAATAATGTTTGTAAAAAAGGAAGCTATACAAGGATATGAAGCTTCATACAAAGCTTTACATTAAGTACATAAAGCTATGTAAAATACATAAGTTATCTTCATATTTACTTCTGTGTAGTCAAAACTCAGTTATTAATCTATCATGTGCAAGAGGCTACACTAAACTTTTGATACACAGTTCACATGAAACAGACATCACTTCAGCCATTTTAGAGCTTACACTCTATGCAGTTGGGTTTGAAGTTGAAGTGGGTAATAGACATTATACAAATGTTCACACTAATACATAATTCTAGATTGTGATAAGCACCCTGAAGGAAGTTATGGGATACTAGAAGAAAGAATGGCATAAGGATCCAATCAAATACATATAAGGAGGTTCAGGAATGCCTCTGTGAGGAAACGACATTTAAACTGAGTCATGAAGGATCAAATCTAGTCTAGGATGGAGGCAGATGGAAGTTTGTGTGGGGATAAGGGTTGGGCGTTCATGCAGACAGAGCAGCCCGTGTGTAGGCCTGAGGAGGAAAAGAACTCATGTAGTCAAGGGAACAAAAGAATTCAGTGTGGCTGGAGTGAGGTATACAATTGTTTTTTGTGTGTAACACAACAGTGGCCATTTTCAGGATTTCTTCACTCACCATATAGTCTATATGTGTCTTCTGAGCATCTGTTTGCGGTGAGGTCTCAAAACATCAACTAGAAGGGATTTTCATTTTAGAATAGCAGCTAGTTGGCTGTGCCTAATTGTAGTTCCTCTAAACTTCCAAATGAAATATCTCTGAGGATATGGAAAATATAAATACTCGAAGTAGCACTGAAAGTTAAGAATAGTAGTGAATGTTCACGAACTGAAGACTGGTAAAGCTGGATAGAAGAAAACAACTGCTGACCAATTCATGCTTTGAATCTCATGTGCATTTTCCCTGCCCTGTTTATACTAAGACCAGAGTATCGGGAAATGAGTCAACTGGAAATATAGCAGAAAATTCTGTGCATTAGGTGTCAATTAAAATCTGAGTTTTAGTTACATCATGGTGACTGCATTGGGCTGAGAAACCCCAGCCTTCTGCCCTTCAACCCATCGTCTACTCTGTTGAATGAAGACAATGTATTCCTCTAGATTATTTGAAAAGATATCTCTAACTCCCACTGTTAAAGAGTTAGGAGAAAATCCAAATTCTTTAGTTTGATATTCCAGATTCCTCACAAAGTGGTCTTCTCAAATCAGCCTTGAGTATGTGCTCTTAGATTGGCAAATGCTGGGGAGGGATATTGTAAAGAAAATTCTGAACTGGAATGGCCACCTTGTAGATATGAGATTCAGCCACATACAGGTGGTAGTTGAAGCTAAGAAAATGGGTACGTTAAGTTAGAAACACAACAGAATGAACTTAACCAGAAAACTAACCCCACTTTAGATGATGCATTTCTGGAATGTAGTCCCAGAATAGAAAGAAAGAAAGAAAGGGGAAGTTTTAATAAAATAATAGGGTAGTCACTGGCTGGTCATGGGTAAGGAATAATAGACTGCTCTCTTAATAAGTCCGATAACAAAAGAAGAGGGAGTGGCAGCTGGAAAAGTTGGTGAGGTCACAGGGTTGTCATTCAATGAATCAGTAAGTATTGATTTATCACCTATGGTCACAGCTTGAGAAGCAGTGGGGCAAACACTTGAGGTATATTCTGGGGATCACCCTGAGATCCAAGCTGGAAGAGCAAGACCAACCTGAGTCATCAATGGAGGTAAAAATCAGAAGCCAGATACAGTGAGGTTGAGGAAACAGGTGTCTGAGAGTAAAAAGTCACAAAATCACCCAGAGTTAAGAAAACAATGTATATGCAAGAATTCTTTTCCCAATGGAGTTCTCTGTTGCCTTCCTCCTCCTCCTCTCACAAAGGGGATACAGCATTTCTCAGGGCTTTGTCCAGACATATAAAATTCAGCTGAGTGGAGGTATCGCCATTGGCATTTGGAATTAGATCTTTGTGTCAGTAAGTGGCCAACTGAATTTAGATTCAAAAGAGAATCAAAAGTTAAAAAGCACACACAAGAAAACAGGGAGTGGGAGAAACAGCCACAGAGACCATTGTCTAGAAAATCTTCTATTATTAATGTTACCCTCCCTTCTTGAAGTGGCTAGAATCATTTTCATTGTTGTTTTCACATAGATGGTGTCAGAGAGAGTAAGTGACTTGCCCAAGGTCACACAATCCAGGTCTCCTGACTCCAACCATAATGCAATATTGATTTCACTGGAATTGAAAGGCAAACTCCATAAACACCATGAGATAATGCTAGAGGAGGAAGTATTTCTCAAGGGTAGTTATTTTGGTTTTTAAAAATGCCTGTGAATCGCACTCACTTTCCCAATAAAAACACATTTTTTAAAAATATCTTCCACTTAGTGAAAGAAAACAAAATAGTGCTTTTTATTGGAATTTCCTTCCAAAAAATGAAAGTGGAGGGATGGAATAGCACGGTTGCTTCAGTATTTTTGGTCATTGTTCTCAACAGATAAGCCTTGATTGAGTGGGCTGACCTGGAGCAACTGAATTCTGTTGCTAACATAGTCACAAGGACAGGACCAAACACGCCCTAGTCCAGTTATATCAGTCGCAAAGTCACATCCTTGGACTTAATCCAGCTCAAAAGCTATTCTTTGTAAGGAAAAAAGAGACAAGGATAAAAAAAACTATAGAGGAATTTCTATTTGAATGAGCATATCTGATAATGTGCCTTAACCATAATCTCAGAGGGCTGTGTTATCTCAGAAAGGAGAAAGATGAACATCTTTGAATTGCCTAATCTTGCACTTGCTTGATCCTGCTTGGTCCCCGCTCACAATATTACCATTCAATTACCTCCACCACTCTCAATTACATCTTGCTTTCAATTACATCTCTACATTGATTTTTTCTTCCTATTATTCTGCGTTAGCCACAGTTCTCCTCTGATGTTTGTCAGCTCTTTCATGGAACTCTGAATGAACAGGAACACATTTCTGAGTGACACGCACGATACCCTGTTTGGGAAATAAATCACTTATCATTTGGCAAAAAAAAAGGACCTGCTGGTCTAACAGTTGAGTAAATGAAGCAGGAATCATAGGAATCATTATATCTGTTTCCTCATTTAAACTTGTTTTCCTTTTTCCTCTTTTCTTGTAAATGCTTTCATATTTTAGAAAATTGGCACACAATTGTACCATTAGAAAAGATAGTCTGAGAATGAAGAAGTGCAGTACAGCAATTCACATCCTGCTTTTTCCCAACTGGGCACACCCAGGAGGCAAGAGGCCCAGGCAGTGCAACTGAGTCAAACCCAGGGCTGCTGCTGTGGACCCTGATGTACACAAATACACACATGCACAGACACACATGCACACATAAACATAGGAATGTGCAATAATGTAGGAATAAAAGAAAAAAAGTTGCTCAAAGAATTGACTCATTTCCAAATCTAAAAGGTAATAGTTTGTGTAGCACCCTCATCTCCTTCACTTGAATTCTTTTCCTATTAAAAGCAGAATCCAGTACATAGAAAACCAGTTTCAGTATGGGACCCAACCAGGGGGTCTGTAATGGGAAAAACATCTTTGGGCTGAGAACAATGGGGAAGTTACCTTTCCGTGTTCCTTTTCTCACCCCAGCTTAGGTCTTCTTTTGCTTTACAATGTAATACAAGTGTGCATCCATCCCATTTCTCAGGAGACACTAGCATGCCCTAGTCAGTCTCCTATGGACAGTGTGATGTATCTACCAGAAAAACATCAGGACCAAAGGACTTATCCTGCCAGCTTCTGGCCTCTCCCAGTTGACAGTCTTCAGCTTTCGGCCAACTTTGGAATTACCTGGATAAAGGGAAGCAGCTTGCCCTGTATCACACAGCTTTCCTAGAGCAGTGTGATGCAGAGATATACATATCTGACTCCTCTCCCCAATTTGGGATATTTATGAAGGGCCATCCCAGTTCACAGGTCCTCGTGGGATCAGCTGAAACCTTCTTTAACACAGCATCACGGTGCAACTTTTACTTCTGCCCAAGCCTACTTTCTTTTCTTTCATCCACAGGTGGTGACCTCCAGAGCACTCCCTCATAAACCTCATGCACACAGCATCAGTGTCTTCAGGAATACACCTGGAATCCTCCTGTCTCTGAGTTACATAGAAAGCAGGAGACTGCAGTGAAGAAATGAGCTGTCCTTTTGAGATTCAGAAAGCAGCAAACTTATACCTCACAGGGAATTAAGGAACTTAAAAATAACATTTCTTAAAGTATCATGGCCAGGTGGCAGCCTGCTTGGATGAGACAGTGAACCCTGAATATCTAAGACAGGTCTCAATTATTTTAGAAAGTTTACTTTGCCAAGGTTGAGGACACGTACCTGTGACACAGCTTCAGGAGGTCCTGGTGACAAGTGCCTAAAGTGGTTAGAGCACAGCTTGGTTTTGTACATTTTAGGGAGACATTAGACATCAATCAACATATGTAATACGAACATTGGTTCAGTCCAGAAAGGCAGGACCACCCAAGCAGGGAAGGGGCTTCCAGGTCATAAGTAGATAAAAGACAAATGGTTGCATTCTTTTGAGTTTCTGATTAGGCTCTTCAAAGGAGGCAATCAGATAAGCATTTATCTTAATGTGCAGAGGGGTGACTTTGAATAGAATGGGAGGCAGGTTTACCCTAAACAGTTTCCAGCCGGAGTTTTCCCTTGAGCTTGGTGATTTGGGGGCCCCAAGACTGATTTTACTTTAACATTTTCCCCTTTTTCTTTTTTAAAATATTTTGGAGAAAACGTTTTAGAAGAAAATGAGTCTCTGGTCTCAGTTTATCTGATCTCTCATGGCTAGGATGTTGTATTCCTCGATGAGTAGGTCCCAAGTTATTAGGAAAGCTCAGTTTTTAGCAGGTTGTGAAGTTTCATGTCCTATGAAGAGAAAATATGAGGAGGAAGGGAGAAAAACGACAAACAAAAGAACAATCCTGGAAAATTGATATAGGCCACATTACACTGAAATCCACACATCAGTAGGCAAGTAGGCAAGTGGCTTATGTGTGTAAATAGGTTGCTGTTATTTCATTCTGAAGTTTAAGCTGTCCAGCTTCAGTTCACAGAGCTTTAAGAAAGCATAGATTAGTTTTCAGTGACTCCAAATTAGGAAAATGGGGGGGAGGAGGGGAAGAAGGAAAAAACTGAAAACATAATTTTAAAGACTTATAGTCAAAAAAATTAGAATTTGGTCCAAATTTTAGAAAATAATAAAAATTAGCCAGGCATGGTGGCTCACGCCTGTATTTATAGGACTCTGGGAGGCCAAGGTGGGCGGATCGTGAGGTCAGGAGATTGAGACCATCCTGGCCAACATGGTGAAACCCCATCTCTACAAAAAAAAAAAAAAAAAAAAAAAAAAAAAATTAGCCTGGCATGGTGGTGCACACCTATAGTCCCAGCACTCAGGAGGCTGAGGCAGGGGAATCACTTGAACTCGGGAGGTGGAGGTTGCAGTGAGCTGAGATGGCACCACTGAACTCCAGCCTGGGGACAGAGTGAGACTCTGTCTCAAAATAATAATAATAATAATAATTTAAAAAATTGAAAAACATTAGGCAAGAGTAGAATCTAACAACAGGTATACTATAGACTTTGAAACATATTTTTTGTCTCTCTAGTTTTCCATTTTCACTTAAGACAAATTATGGTAGGACTAATTTGCTTTATTATACTTAGCCTAATTATTTTTCTACAGTGCAGCAAGAACAATATTTTTTTTTGAGACAGAGTTTTGCTCTGTCACCAGGTGCTAGGCTGGAGTGCAGTGGTGCAATCTTGGCTCACTGCAACCTCCACCTCCTGGGTTCAAGCAATTCTCCTGCCTCAGCCTCCCAAGTAGCTGGGACTACAGGTGCGTACCACCACACCCAGCTAATTTTTTTGTATTTTAGTAGAGATGGGGTTTCACTACATTGGCCAGGATGGTCTCCATCTCTTGACCTTGTGATCCACCTGACTTGGCCTCTCAAAGTGCTGGGATTATAGGTGTGAGTCACTGCACCCAGCCAGAATAATTATTTTTAATACATAGGCTTTTAGATTGGCTTTGATGGAACTTTGTTCCATAGAGGGAATCTCAGATAAGACTTTTCTAAAGCTGAGTTGAGCCTTGGGTTTGTACCATCAAATACCTATGAGTTGGGTGAATTTCTCTTATCTTGAGGTCCCAAGATAAACTTGGGGCTCTTAGACCTGTCAGAAAGTGACACTCTTTACTTACCACAGGTCAGGAACCCTGTATTAGGACTGTGAAGACAATGTATGAGGCCAGTTTTCCCAAAGGGGTTTTATTGGTTCCATAAGTCAAGTTTGATTCCTTAAAGGAAAGCACACCATTCCAGTCAAATCCTTGGAAATAACCAGCTTGTCCAGTTGTGTACTGTTACAAATGAAAACAGATTCTTTTTGCACTTACGCAAATAACTATATTGCCATAAGTTAAGAATACTTACAAATAGTTTTCAAATTCTGCAGAAATCAGGTAGAGAGAAACTTATAGTTTAGCTTTGAAAAAAAAATGGTAACAGTCCTTTCCCAAAACAAACCTTACTGTCTGTGGACTAGATTGCCTAAAGCCACAAGATTAGAAGTTATGGTAATCTTACTAAATTCAAGATGTAGCTATTTTCATTAAACATTACATAAGCAAAGATCATTCTGTTTGGGGCTAGGTTTATACTTTTGTAACACTTATGCCAAATTTTGACACCTTGTAGCATTTGGCAAGGATAAATATAAAATTCTTGATCAATAAATGCAAAGAAAAATGTATGCTGGCAATTCTGAAAACATTTCTAATATTATTTTATCAATAATTTAAAGCTAGCTTATTTATTAAAGATTCTACTTGTTATATGAACTTGAAAAAGCATTTGACTAGTCTTTTATTTTTCCCTGATGAAGTATTTGATTCAAGCACTTTTATTTTCTTAAGCAAATTAATTAGAGCTCTTTTAAATATTTTGAGTAGTGAAACATTGTGTACATAGCACATAAATACATAGATGTATTAAGTATGTTGATAGAAGTACATCTTATGGATTGACCTTCTTGTTTTTCCTGTCTTAGACTTTCAAATTCTTCATAACCTGCTTCATTACCCTAGGCAGTTGTCAGCTAAATAGCCTTAAATTTGCATATTAAAGGAAACAATTCAGGTGAAAATCAAATAGCAAAATTTACATCATAAGGTACAGAAAGAAAAAGGCTGTTGCACTGGAGGAAAATTAAAATGAATTTAATTGCCAATTAAACACAATTATTGCAATTATAAAGGCCTTTTAAATATACACTAACAGAGAGAGAGAGAGAGAGAGAGAGGGAGGGAGAAAACCTATAGCTTTTACTTCAGAACTTTAGCCATGAGATAAATATAAATTCACCGGCTTGCAAAAAAGACACTGTTAGATCCAAACAGTGGTTTTTATCTTATAGAAAAATAACAGCAGATTTGAAGCAGGCAGAAAAGAAATTAGAGAAAAAGAGAACTTAGGAACTCTACAGTCTGCAGGTCGACCTTAAGGCTCTTTTCCTTTAATGTAAATGTGCACAAATACCATATTGTTTCAATTTTACATTAAACTCTGGCAAATAGAGGTGCCATAAAACCTATAGCGTGCTTGGAAGAGGGTCATTCTTCTTTTTTCCTCATTCTTAGGTTGCTTCCCACTTTTTTTTTAAAGGAGGACCTGAGCTGTGGCCTAGGGTTTACGTGTGGTGGATTGACATGTGCTGCTTTTGGACAGGACTCCTCAGCATGTCACCACTGAGTTGTTTCCACCCTCTCACATTTCTCTCCCAGAGGTCTATAACCTCTGAGAGGGCTCAAAACACTGAGTGATTAACCCTTATATGCATTTCCTAGATGAGCTATTTCTTAAATTTGGGGGATTTTCCCGTAAGGCCACTGCACATCATTGGAAGTCAAACCCCCAAACACTCCCACTAGGTCCTCAGTCACCCAGGGGTGCCTTTCTGCTGGGAAGAACAAAATGCCCTTTTTATTTGGAGCTGAGAAAATTCAGTCTCTCATTTGCCTATGAAAACAACAGTTCAGTTCCACATGCAAATACACACAGACAAGCTGAATCAAGATTAATTTTGGAAGAAAAGGTAATAGAGAAGATCCTTTAGAATGCATTTCTGAACTAGAATTAGGATCCTTAAACAACAACTTCCGGGAGAAAATAAACAACAGGAAGACCACTTCCTGTAAACCGTCCTCAGCCACCCCTAACTTTGTAGCTCCTGTCTGCCATTATACACACCAAGGTCAAATCCTCTCACAGTACATAGTACTCCCAAAGCCAAAGAGGTCAGGTCATGCAATACAGGAAAACAGAGCTGCCTATGACTCTTGAAACTCAACAAAGAAAATAGAACACCCCCAAAAGTGTGAGTGGCAGCTTTGTTCTGAATTCTTTAAAGGGGTTGAAGTCATTTGAAGCTTTCACTAGATTTTTTGGTACTACAGATGGAAAAGGGGGAAGAAAGTATGAGGTGGAAGAAAAGTAAATGAAGAAACTTTTTTTTTTAAAGACAAGAAGCAAACACAGAAACCAAGCACTTGGTTTTTGGGTTTTTTTTTCCCCCTTTTGCAGCTGCAAAGAATTTTAGCCAAATTAGAGATGCTTTGTTACCCATAATTTGGAATTCTCACTCAGATTTGACCAAGTCAGGTAGAGCTGGTCAAATCTGATGGGAGAAAAATTAGAACAAACAACAAAAAAACCCTCCAACAATATTATCATTGAGTGCTTTAATTGTAAGGAGAAATTAAGATCAGCTGGTTGTTCACTTACCTACAAATGGGTCTCAGGCTGAAGACTGTTGTCTACCATCTGAGAAGCAGGACAAAAACTCAAACTCATCTCCCCTGTTAGGAGAGAGCTCAAACTCCATAAAGGAGTTACCTGCCTTCCATTGTGATGGAAGCAGGAAATCTTGTCTTCCTTGATGGAAGCAACTAAAACTAAAAAAAGTGGAAGTTGAACAGTAATATCAACTTTAGATCTCAACTACATTTGAGGAGATCAGGGATTCTCTGGAGGTGATACTCCGAAACCTCAGCAAATTGTCCGATTAGTTTGAGCCATAAAGTTAGCTCATGCTGGTACCAAATATCCAGATAGGAGATTTGTCAAAGATCAGGGGCACCAGCACTCAGAATCCCTTCATGGTTACCAAAATGTGAACTCCAAAGATCTGAGACAGGTCTCAGTTATTTTAGAAATTTTATTTTTCCAAGGTTGAGGACACAGGCCTGTGACACAGCCTCAGGAGGTCCTGATGGCATGTGCCCAAGATGGTCAGAGCACAGCTTGGTTTTATATTTTAGAGAAACATGAGACATCAATTAACATATGTAATATGAACATGGGTTTGGACCAGAAAGATGGGCAACTCGAAGCGGGGAGAGGTTTTCCACATCATAGGTAGATGTGAGACAAATGGATGCATTCTTCTGAGTTTCTGATTAGCCTCTCCAAAGGAGGCAATCAGATATGCATCTATCTCAGTGAGCAGAGGGGTGACTTTGAATAGAATGGGAGGTAGGTTTGCCCTAAGCAGTTCCCAGCTTGACTTTTGCCTTTAGCTTAGTGATTTTGGGGATCTAAGATTTATTTTCCTTTCATGAGACCATCATTACTCCCTGAGCCCCATGTAGCTAGTGTTCTAGAAACTTCCAGAAGGTTCCTTCATAGCTGTCCTCACATGTATACCTCAGCCAGGAGCCCAGCCTGCTGTCTTACAGAACCAGAACTCCACTACTTTCCCTTTTGTGCTTTTCTTTCAAGGTTGGGGCAGTCTCTGCCCTCAAACTCTCAAACATAAAAAGAGAGTATTACCACCTCTGCACTGGAGAACTTCATCTTCCCCAAGAGATCTTGACGTTGATACCCTAAAGGCCTCCTATAACTGTGGCCTTCCATTTTTCAAAGATCAAGAAAAAAATTTACCCAGTGTCTTAGTCAGTTTGGGCTACTATTGAAAAAAACATAGACTGTGTGGCTTAATAATAGAAATTTACTCTCACAGGCCTGGAAGCTGGAAAGTCCAGGGGCAAGGTGCTACCTGGTTTGGTTTCTGATGAGGGCTCTCCTGACTTGCAGATGGTACCTTCTCACTATTATAGTGAACCCCAAGTTTCTCTTCAAAGAATCCATATGTCAGCTCTCATTCTTTAAAATTTAACTTCTTGTAATTCTAGTAAACAACCTTCTCCACCAGTTCATCTGTCCCCCTCCCCACCCCACCCCCAATCCTGACTCATCCCAGTCACCTGATCACCCCTGTCTACCTGCTCTGAGATGTCCATAACTGTCCTTCCCGCCAAAACACCCAGCCTGCCACTCCAGCTCAGACCCCTGCTTTTTTTAAAATAGCCAATCGGGATTAGTCTAGTTTGTGCAGCCTAACCCTAGCCAATAGGGGACTACACGGCAGCAGGGACGACCCTCTTCAGGCATAGGTACCCCTTCCCTCCTTGTCCAAGCATGCAGCGGTCATCACTGCTCCATCTCTGTGCCCCGCATCCCTCTATAGGAGTAAACTGCCTTGCTGAGAGGACATATCTTTGAGTGCTATTTCTTTTGTGGCATCAAAATTTTACTTATAATACTATGTCCTCACATAGTGTTATGGGGTGAATCTTTATGTACCCTTAAAGTTTATACTTTGGAATTATAACCCCCAAAGTAGAGAAGGTGGGATGTTTGGGAGGTGATTAAGTCATGAGGGTACAGTCCTCATGAATGGGATTAGTGCCCTTTTATTTATTTTATTTTAATTTTTTTGAGGAGGCAGGGCCTTGCCATGTCTCCCAGGCTGGCCTGCAACTCCTGGCCTCAAGAAATCCTCCTGCATTACCCTCCCAAAGTGCTGGGATTATAGACTTGCCTTCTTTCTACCATGTGAGGGCATAAGAAACTGGCAGTCTTTAACCTGAAAGAGAGGCGTCACTATGCTGGTATTCTGATCTCAGACTTCTAGCCTCTAAAATTATAGAAATAAATTTATATCGCTCATAAAATGTGCAGTCTATGGCGCTTTGTTATAGCAGTCTCAACTGACTAAGACTCATGGTCTTTGCTTGGTGCTTATACTTGGATTGGTGGAAAGTCGAGTGGTGGCGAGATATGGGTTCCTCTTATGATAAGGCCAATAATCTTATGAGGAAGGCTCCACCCTCATGACATAATCTAACTCTAATTGCCTTGTATCCTAAAGGCCCCATCCCCAAATACCATCACACCAGAGGTTAGGGCTTCAGTGTATTTCTGGGAATAGGGGGTACATAAGCATTCACACTGTAACACCTGACATTTCTCATCAGGGCAGATGCAGAAATAAAGTTATCTCTAGCATGATGCATTAGTTCATGTTGGCCACAGAGAAGAGCAAGATATTAGGAAGGACAAAAAAGAGGCTATACACTTATTACTCTGGCCAGCCAGATAGTCACAGAAAGGAGAGGTATTTTAGTTATTGATTGTTATATAACAAATCTCCCCATAACATAGTAGCTTAAAAATAATCATCATATTCTTTCTCAGTTTTTCTTAGGACTTTTGGAACTAGACTATGATATTTATATCCTGGGGCTGCTTTCATTTGATGGCTTGACTGGGACTGGCTAAGGGCCAAGGCTTCAGTCCTTCTGCATATAGACCTCTCATAGAGCTTCTTGAACATCCTCATTGCATGGGAGCTGGCTTCCCCTGGAGTAAGTAGTCTAAGACACCACAGTGGAAGCTGCCTTTTACAACCTAGTCTTAAAAGTCACACAGCATCATTTCTGCAGTACTCTACCAGCTGCAGGTTTAGTTCTGATTCAACCTATGAGGCAGCTATACCAGGGCTTGAATACCAGAGGTGAGGTGAGGGTCATTAGAGCCCTCTTGGAGCCTGATTCCCATGAAAAGCATCTAAGGGAAGATTTAGCCGTTTACATGGAAAATGGGAAAGGAAGCACTGGCCAGTGATTAACCCAGGACCAAACTCTAAAGAAACCTGTGTCTGGAATCTGTTCATAAAACATATAGCTCTAGATAATTACTACTTAAACAAGTTATCTCATTACTCTTGACTATTCAAATATCTTCCCTAGTAGAGGGTGTGCTACTCAATAGCTAATACTTTCATCCCAAAAGATTAGAAAAACTCCCAAACAGATAGTCTTTAAATAAATTTTGAATGACTGAATGTGCCAGGTGCTGGATATAACATATTGAACAATACAAAAATCACCTCTATCCTTGTGGAATTTACAATCTAGCAGAAAAGGCAAAAAATCAAGTAAAACAACAAGGAATTGTACAATTCAAAATGGCAATAAGTTCTGTGATGGCTACTAGAATAGGAAGTGGTAATGTGATGAGACTTGTTTTCTAGAAGGTGGTCAGAAAAGGTTTCAGCGTGGAGGTGAGGTTTGAGTGGAATCTGACAAAGAACAAGAAGCTCAACTGAGAAGAAAGAGCATTCCAGGAAGAAGGAAAATCAACCTGCAGAATCCTGTGGTGAGAAAAGTGTGCTTTAGCAATAGTAAGCATGTGGGGAGATCAAGGCTGACAGGGAGATGAGGGGTGAGCTGGGATTGCAAGGGGAAGCAGGGGTCAGATCACAAAGGGCTGTGGAGGGGAAGGAATTTAAATTTTTTAAAAGCTCAAATATAAAGTCATTGAATACACACACACACACACACACACACACAGAGAGAGTGTGTGTGTGTGTGTTTTGCTCTTGTTGCCCAGGCTGCAGTGCAATGGCATTCAAGTGATTCTCCTGCCTCAGCCTCCAGAGTAGCTCGGATTACAGGAGCCTGCCACCATGCCTGGCTAATTTTTTTTTATAGTAATTTTGTTTTTAGTAAAAATTATTTTTTACCAAAGTTTTTATTTTAGTAGAGACAGGGTATCACCATGTTGGTCAGGCTGGTCTCAACTCCTGACCTCAGGTGATCCACCCACCTTGACCTCTCAAAGTGCTGGAATTACAGGCCTGAGCCACTGTGTCCGGCCTAAAGTCATTGAATATTTTTTTAAAAGAAAGACTGAACATTAACTAAAAGTGTAATTACTTCCGCAAACACTTCCGTATTTAGAAGGCCTATGGAAGACTTCTAAATCCTTCCCCTGCCCAGCTTCCCACTGCCACTTCACCAGTCTTGCTCTCTCCCTTTCTCCTTCTGCAATAATCTACCACTCCTTCCCCTCCACACAGTTGACCTCCATTTTCTGCTCTTGGCAACTATTATCCTGTAATGAGTTCATGCAGTCTTACTGCTCCTCTGGAATGATATGGATATCATGACAGAATAACTGTCCTCTCAGTGAAATGTTTCCTGTTCCTCTAGAGAGACCCCATCAGTGCCTTGGCAAAGTTTTCCACAATAATGTGAGGGATTGTTTTTCTTCGTCTCTTCTCCTAGCCCATACTTTACCTGCCTCTGGAGTAGCCTTGTTAAAAAAAGGTTACTGTGCCATATTTGCAGTCCACAAATTTTTTTTCCATAAATAACAAGATAGTAAATATTTTTTACCTTGGGTCCATATGGTCTCTTTTGCAACCACTCAACTCTGCATTATTAATATGTAAATGATGGCCACAGATAATATATAAGTGAATGAAAGGCTACATTCTAATAAAACCTTATTTATGGACACAGAAATTTATATTTCATATAATTGTCACGTATCATAAATTGTTACTCTTCTTTTGATTTCTTTCAAGTGTTTAAGAATGCAGAAACCATTCTTAGCTCATAGGCTTAAAAATAGGCAGCAAGCCAAATTTGGCCCGCAAGCCATAGTTTACCAATGCTAGATGATCCGGAGCCAAAATAAATAAGCTATTGTGATCTGTCTTGGAAGAACAAATGATCGTGCTGGAGACTTGGGTGTTCAATGAAGTAAATGCCCCATAAAATGATAAGTACAATAACTGCAACAGGGAGCTATGGAAGACTAGAAAATTTTTTTAAAAAAAGAAGAAAAATATGCTAGAATGACAATTTAAATACATAAACAAAAAGGAAAAGGAAATAATTCAATTCAATGGAAATTTCCTGCCACTGCATCTTCTTATCGCTGTAGCTCTGGGATAACATGATGTCTAGTAAAGGCTGGTGCTCAGTAAACATTAATTGAATAAATGAATGCTTAATGAATTTATTAATTAATGAAAAAATCTCAAGGACCCTTCCTAGGGATTAAATAAACATAAATGAATACACTGGGATACAAATCATTAAGTAATTGCTACTTTGAGAAGAGAAACAGGTACTTAGGAAATTAATAATAGCACGGTGTGATAGGTAGAAGTAACATAATTAGCAGTAACATAAAAGGGAGTGATATAATCAGTTGGATCAAAGGGAATTAAAAGAGGATTTCTGGAGAAGGCAGCATTTAGTCTGGCAGAAATTATGGGGAAAAGCAATCCAAGTTATTATTCTGTTGCAGCACTGAGAAGAGCAGGTCATAGGCAGCTGGGGTTGGGACTGACAACTTGGAGACGACAGATACCCACTGCAGGGCTAACATAAATACTGTTCACCTGGGAATGTCAAACACAAAACAGGTGGGCAGACCCCAGGTTGTACTTCTAGGGAATTGTTAGCCACACTTCCCAAGAAAGAATAACTTACAAATAAGAGGGCTGTTGGCTTTCTATTGATCTTACCCTCCTACCAGTTCTTACCCATACAGCTGGCCGCTGCTGCCAAGCTGGAACCTAGAAATTCAGTCTGAAGGAGCTGGAGAATACATTCAGTGCCTTTATAAAAGACTGGAAAATTAATACATTGAACATCTATCATTTCCAGAAATATTGCAGAAAAAAAATACTTTGACTTCAATAGTTTTGGGGAACAGGTGGTTCCTAGTTATATGAGTAAGTTCTTTAGTGGTACTTTCTGACATTTTGGGGCAACATCACCCAAGAAGTGTACATTGTACCCAATATGTACACTCATCCCCACCTCCCAACCTTCCTCTCTGCCCAGTTCCCAAAGTCCATTATATTATGATTATTATGTCTTTGCATCCTCATAGCTTAGCTCACACTTATAAGTAAGAACATACAATATTTGGTTTTCCATTCCTGAGTTACCTCACTTAGCATAATGGCCCCAGCTCCATCCAAGTTGTTGCAAAATACATTATTTTATTCTTTTTTATGGGTGAGTAGTATTCCTTGGTGTATATATACCACATTTTCTTTATCCACTCATTGGTTGATGGGCACTTAAGTTGGTTCCGTATGTTTGCAATTGCAAATTGTACTGCTGTAAGCATGCATGTGTATGTGTCTTTTTCATATAATCACTTATTTTCCACTGGGTAGATACCCAGTAGTGGGACTGCTGGATCAAATGGTAGTTCTATTTTTAGTTCTTTGTGGAATCTCCACACTGTTTTCCATAATTGTTGCACCATTTTACAGTCCCACCAGCAGTGTAAATGTGTTCCCTTGTCACCATATCTATGTCGATGTCTTTTATTTTTTGACTTTTTAATTATTACTGCTCTTGCAAGAGTAAGATGGTGTCTCAATGTGGTTTTAATCTGCATTTCCCTGATAATTAGTGTTGCTGAAATTTTTTTAAATGCTTGTTGGCTGTTTGCATATCTTCTTTTGAGAACTGTTTATTCATGTCTTTTGCCTACTTTTTGATGGGATTATTTATTTTTTTTCTGACTGATTTGTTTGAGTTCCTTGTAGATTCTGGATATTAGTCCTGTGTTGAATGCATAGTTTGCAAATGTTTTCTCCCATTCTATGGGTTGTCTGTTTGCTCTGCTGATTATTTCTGTTGCTGTGTAGAAGCATTTTAGTTTAATTAGGTCCATCTATTTATTTCTGTTTTGTTGCATTTACCTTGGGTTCTTGGTCATGAACTCTGTCTAGGCCAATGTCTAGAAGAGTTTTTGCATTGTTAATCTTCTAGAATTTTTATAGTTTCAGGTCTTAGGTTTAAGTATTTGATCCACCTTGAGTTGATTTTTGTATTAGGTGAGAGATGAGGACCTCTCATTCTTCTACATGTGGCTTTCCAATTTTCCCAGCATCATTTATTGAAAAGGGTGTCCTTTCCCCAATATGTGTTTTGTATGCTTTGTCAATGATCATTTGGCTGTAAGTATTTGGCTTTATGTCTGGATTCGCTATTCTGTTTAGTTGGTCTACATGCCTATTTTTATACAAGTACCATGCTGTTTTGGAAACTATAGCCTTGTAGTATAGCTTGAAGTCGAGAAATATGATGCCTCCAGATTTGTTCTTTTTGCTTAGTATTGTTTTGGCTATGTGGGCTGTTTTTTGGTTCTATATGAATTTTAGGATTGTGTAGAAAATATATCTTTTAAATTCCCTTTGCCAAAAAATACCTAGATATAATAGAAAAAAAGACACCCTTTTAAATTTATAGTCAAATATGTAAGAAAGTAGAGGAAATTACCAACGACCAAAACCAAAGAGGGAGCTGGAAAAATCTGTAACCATAGGTTCACCTTCCTGTGCATTTGAGATTTAAATTTACATTATCTCTCAATAAATCAAAGTGATCCTAGATTGATAGGTCAGAGGGGACCTGGCAGAAGCAAATGCCAATACTCTCTGGAGGATGAATACTAGCAATTTAATTATTAGCTCAAAATCCAAAATTATAAACAATAAAACACTGAAGGAAATAAGCCAACATAAGTAAGAACAATTGGAATGAATCAGCAGAATTAAATCAATATATAATATATGTAGTAGAATTTATCAGATATAAAATATCAAAAAGTATATTTAAATATTTAAAGAAATAAGAGAAAATTAAAATATGAGCCAGGAACAAGACCAAGTAGATTAAAAAATAATGAAAGAAATATGAAAATATAATGGTTGGACTTAAGCATCAATGAGTTAAAAAGTATACAGATACAACTGAAAAGAAAATTAAGGAACCAGAAAATAGATTTGAGGAAATTATTAATAACACAATAGAGGCCAGGTGTTCAGGCCTATAATCCCAGTGATTAGGGTGGTCAAAGTTGGAGAACACTCTGAGGCCAGGAGTTTGAGACCAGCCTGGGCATTATAGCAAAACACTGTATCTTTAAAAAAATTAAAAATAATAATAATGAGATAAACAAAGAGAAATATTTCATAAAAGAAGAGGTAATAATAAATGGATGAAAGGATGAGAAAGTCTAATATACATCTATTAAAGTTTCCAGGAAAAAAAAAAGATAAATGGAATCAGAAAGAGCAAATATTAAAAAATATAATGGTTAAGAATTTTCCAGAATGGATCAAAAGTATGATACTTTTAATAAGAATGATACAATGGACTTTGGGGACATGGTGGGGGAAGAGTGGGTGGGGGTAAGGGATAAAAGACTACAAATATGGTGCAGTGTATACTGCTCAGGTGATGGGTGCACCAAAATCCCACAAATCACCAAAAGAACTTAACTCTTTGGTCATGTAACCAAACACCACCTGTACCCCAATAACTCATGGAAAATTTTTAAAAATAAATAAAATTGCAAAAATAGTATGATGCTTTTAGCAAACCCAACAAATCAAATAAATAGAAATGTACTCTATAAGTGTAATTAAGCTGCAAGATGCCAAAAACAATAGAATTCTAATAGCTCCAGGATTTGGGGGCAAGAAGAGAGAGTAAGATGGCTGAATTAAAGCCTCCACCAATCATCATCCCCACAGGAACATCCAATTGAACAGGTATGCACACAAAAATGTGCCTTCATAAGAACCAAAAATCACCCTAGCTACCAGCTCAGCTATGGTAGGTAGAGCACTAAACAGGCACTTGGGGTTTCCCAATTCTAGGCCCTGTCTTTTGGACAGCATTTCTAGACCAATCCTGGGCCAGAGGGGAGATCACTACTCTACAGAGAGAGTCTCAGGCCACATAATGACTGAAGATCCCTTGGGCCTTGAACAAACATCAGTGGTAGCTAGGCAGTACATGCTGCAGGCGTGGGGTGGTGGTGGCCATGGGGAGGGATTCCTCTGCTTGTAGAAAAGGGAGAGAAGGTGAGAAGAACTTTGTCTCGTGGCTTGAGTGTTAGCTCAGCGATAGTAGAATAGAGCACCAGGAAGATTCCTAAGGTTCCCAACTCCAGGCCCTGGTTCCCAGATGGCATTTCTGGAAAATTGGGTGCCATTCTAGCACCTATGTTGTAGGATTGTTGCAAGGGTTAAATGAGTTATATATGAAAAGCACTTAGCAAAGTTCCTGCTAGGTAATTAGTACTGAGATATTTGCTATCATTAGTTAGGATTGTGTCTTATAGTAGAAAGCACATAAAAGTTGGAGACAAAACAGAACTGAACTGAACTGAAGTATGTCTCCTATTAGTTGAGTGATCTTCTCTATGTTATTTAGACTTTCTGATGCTCAATCCTTTCTCTGAAAATAGATGCTAGCAGTCTATCTCATAGTATTGTTTGACGATAAAGTATTATATGTGCAACTCTCAAGATAGTGTCAAGATTAAAACCAACACTCTGTAGACATCACATTTCATGGCTCTACTTGCTTTATTTTTAGCTTTTATCTTGAAATGGTATTGATATCTCTCAGTTTAAATTTCTTTATCTGAAAAAAATAATAGTAACCTCTGCTTCATATGAATCATTAATTTATTCAATTTAACACTCATTTGCTGGGCATGTACTCTGTGCCTCGCACTGTGCTTTGTTCTGGAGATACAAATATGATTAGCTAAACTGACAGATTGTGCATTGGGAGAAGGATTAAATAAATTAAGGCATGTAAAATAATTAGCCTCATGCCTATAGCTCAGAAAGCCCACATTCCAGGATGAACCATCTATCCTTCCTTTCCCTGCACTGGTGTATTGGGTATTGCGTCCATAATCAGCAGATAAAATGATAAGTGAGGTACACCTCTCACTCTAAGGACTTTGGGAAATTTTTCCCCATGGTTAAGAGGCAAGTCTGGATGCAGCCAGCCACATTGAAGTTCTGGTTCCTCTATTTACTAACTGTAACTTAATTAGTTTCAATGACCAAACACAGAACCTAAGACAGGGATTTAGATGCAAGGAGTTTATTTAGGAGGTGATCCCATGAAGCCCATGAGAGAATACAGAAGTGAAAAGGAGCATGAAAGAAAGATAATGGAGGGTATATTAAGGAGCAAGTTATTTCTAGGTGCAGTTGGGAGTAATTCCCCTGGAAGGCCCTCTGACTTTGTGGAACACATCTCAGAACTGTGCCACAGAGAGAGAAAAAGTCTTTGTTGTGAGTTCGTAATTTATCCACTAACTCACACCCTTTCTTGGTTGGGCTTGTTCATTAGCCCCACAATCTGGCCAATTTTGCCCCATGATTGAAAATCTCTCTCAGGCAGAGACTCCCAGAAACCAGTGTATATAGGAACTTTCTGGTAGGATTAGGTCTGTAGATAGGGGACTGACAGATTTCCTTATGGTGATTTAATCTCTCTAAGCCTATTTCCCCATGTTGTAAAACAGTGAATAGTTACTTACCTAAATTGCTTATATTTTGTCTAATATTTGCAACTCCCAGTGCCTAGTGAAATCTATTCTCCACTTCACCCATAAAAGAGACTTGTGCTCAGCTAGACTGCACTTCTCCAGCCTCCCTTCGTGTTAGGTGTATCTGTTTGAAGAAGTTCTGTCCAGTGGAATGCAGTGGGAGGAGTGCGAGCCTCTTTCAGGTCTGGGAATTAAGATGTTGGGCTTATCTTCTCCGTGTCCTCTGTCCCTGTCTGCATGACTGAAACACACCCATGGCAGCCATCAAACTCCAAATGTGGAGGTCGATGTCCTGGAAGCAGCTGAGAAACTCAGACAAAAGGAGCTGAGTGTCTGAACAGCACACAGCCCTCAGCTATCACAGCCGACCTAGGCCACTGGCATCAGAACCACTATAAGAGAGAGACATAAGCTTCTGTGTTCTCTACTCTATACTATTTGGGGTTCCTCTGTGACGGCAACTTTCCTACCCTCTCCAGTATATTCTTTTATAGGGAGTCATGGATAACAAATGAGATAATCCAGGAAAAGTGCTTAGAACAATGTTTGGCATCTGGTAAAGCTCTGTTAAATAATTAATTGTTGTTACTACTGTTTGCTAAGGTCTGATCTCAATGGTACCTGATCCACTTAAAGACAGAGTGGGGGAGGAATCAAACTCCAAAGAAAATTAGAGGGGTTGCAATAAGAATTACAGAATCTGCATTCTGAATAGTCCAAATGCCAACATCCATCTCACATAATGATGACAATAATGCCTACAGTTGTGAGGGTCTATTTTGTGTTAGTCCGTGCATGAGAAGGTTCACCTACGTTATTTTATTCACTCTTACAGCATTCTTACAGGATAACTGTTAGCATCCATATTTTACTGTTGAAACAGAAAAACATGAAAATATTAGAGCATTGAAACATGAAAATAGTATAGCATTAATCTTAAGGCAATCATCATTGGGAAAAAAGGAAGAAAAGAAGTCTGCCCACAAATCAAGATTCTCACGGAACTCTGGGATACTTAGAAATGGAACTGACTTTTAAAAAGATAGAATAAATGACAAAGGTGCAGGGAGTGTCTGAGTCATCTGAGGGAATGTTAAGAAACATGCAACATTTTAATTCCATTTGTCTGTCTCCTCTGTGCCTCCACTCTTAAGAGATTCTAACCATTAATCACCCAGACTTTTTGTCTATGCTCAGGCTGACATTTCTGTGGAAGTAATATATCTCGAATTTTTAAAGTCACCGTAATGGTGTCCAAACAAGGCCAGGGTACCAATTTTTACCATTATCCAAATAATCAGCATTTCTTGACCTACATGACAGTAGCAGTTTTCTTTCCTGGGTGAAGACTTTATATAAATATTCATGCAAACAAAATAGGAGGTTATTTGGAGATAGTTTCTGCAGGATCACTTCACAGACTCTGTATTTTTATTAAGGAGATATCCTGGGGCATGAAGCCAATTCTCAACTGTGTAAATTACCTGATATTCAGAACTAAGGATATGTTTTGTTTTGTTTCTTTTAGAAAAAAAATGTACACCGTGTGGGTAGATTCCCAACTAATCTAGCTCTCTCTCCAGCCACCATTTACCATCCTCAGCCCCACCTCCTCTTTCTCTAATCCTCCTCTTCCTGGCCTCGAACCAGCTCATGGACAAATGGAACAGCTGCCAAAGGAAGTGATCACTCCAGACTTCTTAGCTTCCGGAAGCAAGGGACGTGAAAAAGGAGAAAACATTCACTCTTGGGTGGAGAGGACCAAAGTGAGTCCAGGACCACTTTAGGACCTGCCATGACCAACTTCATGGCAGTGGCCATGACAAGGATTCTTTCCTTGAATGAACTTTAGTCAGACTCCTTTGCGCAGTCTTCTGGACTAGGTCTGGTCCTTGGTGTGCTGAGTGCACTCTAGCAAAGAATTCTGCCAAGCCAGTTTATTGAAAATCCCCCCATCCTTGATAACCTACCAAGCTCCTCTTCCCTTTTCCCCTTTGATTTTTAATTGAGTTTCTCTTACCTTCACCCTTAATACCCAACAAAGTTCCCATAGTCATTTTCCATCCACTTCATCACACTGTATGATGGCTATAATCTCCAATAGTCCCTTTTGTATTCAGAGCAAAGTTCAATCTCTTTATTACAAAAGTGTGTCCCGTATGGTAATAGTCTTGAATTTTTGGCAAATATAGTCTTTGCTTGGTCAAACTTTAAACAGCCTCCTGAACCTTTTCCTAGGCATATTGGTGTACTTCCTTATAAAATCCAGTTTTAGCAAAGAACTCTGCTAAGTGAGTTTAGCAAGAACCCCCTGCCCTGGAGAGATATCCGATCATCCTCAATATTTGATCAGGTTCTTCATTCTCCACCAACCTACAGGTGATGTCTGATCACTATGACAGTGGCCTATATTCAGTGAGAATCATGTTAGGTCAGTTCAGTCAGAATCACAGTTACCCCGATGTTTCTTCTTAGTAATTTTCCATCCACTGGCCTACATCCTGCTTCCTGCTATAAATTCCCATATGTCCATGCTGTATTGGGGGTTGAGCACAATCTCCCTTACTGCAAGGCCCCATTGCAGTGGTCCCTACACCTATCATAAGGGCCCCGAATAGTCTTTTTTAATGTATTTTCACAAGTCATTGAATAAAACTAATAGTAGCAGTCAAAATATTTGGAAAAAAATGTAATCAGAAGATCATTTTATTGGTGATAAATGGTACTGTGGAGCAGGTTAGAAGCCACACAGCAAGGATTCAAACCATAGCCCTGCTCTAGCTGAGGCTGTGAAGTTGATTGAGTTACTCAAGCTTCTTGTGCGTTGCTTTTCTCGTCTGTAAACTGAAGGTGAAGATGTCAGCTACCTTATAGGTAATTATGAGATGATTGATTAAACACCTAAAATGCTTAGAATGATCCTGGTAACCCAAGTAAATGCTCTTAAATGGGCTTTATTGATTGTTTTTTATTTTGTGATTACACTTAAGATTCTAGTACTTTCCTAGGTTAGTGACATAGAAGTTTAGACATACCTGTCATCCACTTTTCATTCTTAGTCAAGAAGTCTTTCTCCAAAATTAAATCATGTCAGGGAAACACAAGAATAACATGTGATTTCTCAGTGGTTTCCAACACTTGTTACTTCCCAATGCTATTCTTACTGTACAATATCACCTCCCTTTCTAGACGATAAATGTAGTGGGGATACGTCATCAGGGGTGGGGAATCTGATGGGGGCCCTGACCCCTCAGGTAAGTTCCTGTGGGCCCTGACCCTCAAGGCAGTTCCATTTTCAGTGGCCAAGCTTGCTGCAGAGGGAGAAAGCTGTGTGGGGCTTTTTCTCGTTTATCCCATTGGGGCAGTTTGCCTTCCAGTGGCCTAATCTTCTGCACAAATGGCAGGTACCTGGAGGAGTGTTCTTAGGGCAACCTAGAGTGGGGATAGGGGGTTGTAAAGCAGCCAACAGTCGAGCCTGCCTCTTGTCCTTGGGTTTTTCTTTCTCCTTAGCCCTGTCCTCCTTATTCTTCTCTCAGTTATAAAAGACTGAGGAGGCTAATTTGGGGATGTTTTTGCACAGTGACCATGCTGCTTTACACAAGAAAATTAGATGTTTCTTTTTGAGAGTGTAGGGGTTAAATATATCCCAGTGCTTTAAAATGCAGCCCAGGGGTGAGTCTGAGGAATGAATGAGCTTTTTCATGGTGGAACCAGGAAAAAAACATCCACTGGGGACATGAACTGCAGTTTCTCTTGGGGTGTCCCACAGAAGGAAAAGGGCTCCACTCACATCTACAGAGGATCTCTGAGATGCACTTTCCAAAGGGGCATCTTACGTATTGGAAAGGATCTCAGATCTCTGGTCACCAGGGTCTTACGCTGAATGAATCCTGGATGAGCAACCCCACGTCAGTCTAGGTACAAAATATACTGGGGAGCCAGCCCAGGTACAAGTTACGCTGGTGCTCAATCCAGGTATAAGGGGAAAGAGTTGAGGGAAAACTTGCCATCCTTATGCAAGAGCACTTGGCTTACGTGCTGAAATCACTTGGCTTAAGATGTCTGAACCAGGAGAGCTAGTGGGCATCACAGTTCTCAACTTAGAGAAAGAAGGAGTCTGATTTCCCTAAAACATGTGTAGGTTCACCTTGGGTAAGCTTCCACTACCAATCATACTACATGTAGGGATTGGGGATTTTTGATCAGAAAAAAAATAGAAGAGAGCCTTCTTCCCTTCTAGCAAGGCAGCCAAACCTGTTCACTCCCTGACCTTCAGTCTACACCAGGGAGTGCCCCTGACAGGTGACCCTCAATTACCAGAGGGATACTAAAGTTTGTCTGCCAGAAGACTGAAAAGGAAAGCAAACTCTGAACTCTCACCCAATTGGATAACAGTGGCCAGACATCTTTCCTCTGGAAGTTTCCGGTCCCCAAGGAGTAGCACTTCTCATATGGGCCATCAAAATGTCACAGGTGCTATTGGATGGGGCTGGCATTGGGGGTAGTGAAAGAATTTACCAAGACAGTCATAGGTAAAGAAAGGCAGTTAGAGGGAAAGCACGAAGATGCATTGCAAGCGTGCCACAGGAAGCATAGCAGAGAAGGGGCTGTCTACAAAGAGGCAGGGCTGGAGGGAAGTTTTATAGGGTCATGCTGGAGGGGCCTACATGCAGAATGAGGTCATGCTTCTGGAGCTGTGTGTGGAGTGAGGTACTTGATAGCAAGTTTTCTATGATTATCTCTCTCTTGGAACAATTGTTCCCCCCACCTGAGACCCCTTCCTTGTTGCTGCTTACTTATTAGTACTCCATAATGGGGGTAATCCTTCATGAATGGTTTAGAATCATCCTTTTAGTACTGTTCTTTTGACAGTGAGTGAGTTAACATGAAATCTGGTTGTTTAAAAGTGTACAACACTTTCCCCTCCCCTCCTTTCTTGCTCCTACACCAGCCACGTGAAGTGCTAGCTTACTGTTTGCCTTCCATAACGGTTGTAAGTTTCCTAAGGCCTCCCAAGAAGCCTAACAGGTGCCAGAATTATGCTTTCTGTACAGCCTGTGAAACTGTGAGCCAATTAAACTTTTAAAAATAAATTACCCAGTCTTGGGTATTTCTTTATAGTAATACAAGAACAGATTAATACAGAAGCCTTACTATTTTCTTCTTCTATGTCCCTTTATAAAGCCACCATTTGTAGAAAAATCTTCTGTTCACAGAAATTTAAGAGTGATAATGATTACTTCATGCCTATTCCATTGCTAACTCAATTAGATAATGTGAATACTTGGAATTCACTTCAAGCTTCCGCTGTTGACCTTGTTGATCTCAGTATGTTGTAAGCATTTGTTATAAAGGTCTGGATTTAAGGGTAACATGTGTTTCCAAGAAAGAATATAAAACATATCTGGTGTGTTCAGATGCTGTGTCTTGGGGTCTTCATCAATTGTTAGAGGGCTGAGATTCCTGCAAGTATCCCTCTTCAGCAATTTTTGGCAGTCTAGGATGGAACATAGTCCTCTCCACTTCCACCCTTTCAAAGTGCCACAAAACTGTAGTTCCATCTTTGCATCTCCTATCAGCCCACAGCAGCTGAAGATGAAATTCTGTATCTGGGGAGGCCTGCAGTTTTAACCAGTGAACCTACTCCATGTTTCAGAGGCCTCTAATAGCAAGCCAAAAAGGAAGGTATATTAGTTTGTCCTCATGTTGTTATAAAGAACTGCCTGGGACTGGGCAATTTATAAAGGAAAAAAGGTTTAATTGACTCATAGTTCCACAGAGCTTGGAGGGCCTCAGGAAACTTATAATCATGGTGGAAGGGAAAACAAATATATCCTTCTTCACATGGCAGCAGGAAGGAGACGTGCCAAGCAAAAGCGGGAAAAGCCGCTTATAAAACCATCAGATCTTGTGAAAACTCACTCCCTATCATGAGAACAGAATGAGGGTAACTGCCCCCATGATTCAATAACCTCCCATCAGTCCCTTCCATGACATGTGGGGATTATGGGTGAGGACACAGCCAAACCATATCAGGTAGAATTCTTCAAGTCTTAGCTACACCATCCCCTTGTTTCACTCACTTCTCACTCACTCATCCATTGTTCATCCGGTCAAGCAGTATTTCCAGCAGCCTTCCTATGTAGCATGCAAATACCAGCTGTGTGGCTACAGAGGCCATAACTCAGTGCCAACTTAGACTGTTGGTGTCTCACAGAAATTTTAGAACATGTTTATTCACCCATCATTGCTAACCCCTCATTACTGCTACAGTATAATATTGAAGAAAGGTAAATGCAAGCCTCCCATACAAGTATAAAAGAAACATATAACAAAGATTTCATTTATAGTTTCCAACAGGGCACACATTTTCTTGAGCATAATCCAGGGTGGCAAACAGGCACTGCTGCATATACAAGTGCAGAAGCTGCCACTGACAGTGTGGACAGATGGAAAGGGGTGAGGTCCCAAAGCCTTGCTTGGTTTCTCAATGGGGAAGCTCATGGCCTGGGGCAAGGTCTGAGTATGGAGCAGGGGTAGTGTGGGAGTGAAACTGATCTCACCAACTGCATGGGAGCTGGGTGAAGTCTGTCACTACTGGCTATCCCACACTTTCCTGGTGAGCTATATAAAACAGCAGACACAGCCATAATTCCTTCCGAAACATAACCCTGTTGGTCTGAGAGCCACCCCCAATCCCTCACAGTGGCTGCTGCAAGCCCCACTCAGGGAGTCTGAACCCAGACCCACCTAATCCTGCCCCCACCTGATGGTATTTCTCTACATAACCTGGCAGCCAAACACAAAAGACAGAAACTCTTGGGAGATTTATGGCTCTGTCCATCACCTGGGAAACCAAAATACTTACTTTGGCCAAATTAGGGTAATCTTAGATCTCCCTACTACTGCTATAACTGGTGCTCTCTTGAAAGTGACACCTCCTGGTTGGCAGCCAACCAACTCAGGCCATTACAGCAGCTCAGGATGGAACAATCCTGATCCCAGGAAGGAGAAAACAAAAACTAATTCTACCACCTGCAACATCCCAGCTAACCAGAGGTTCTGAGTGTGTCCAACTCATAACCATCATTTGAGAGAGCATTTCTACAACCAAGGACTCACAGAGTTTACTTCACTCCCCTGTCACCTCCACCAGAGCGGGTGCTGGTATCTATGGCTAGGAGACCTAAAGAGAAATTGCATCACAGGACATTTTGTAGACATTCTCCAGCACCAGCCCATAACCTGGTATCCCCAATGGGTGGCTAGATTCAAAGAGCAATAACAATCACTGAAATCCAGCTCTCAAAAAGCCCCATCCCTATGAGAAGCAGGGAGAGCACCACATTGAGGGATCACCCCATGGAACAATAAATCTGAACAGCAGGCCTTGAGTTCCAGACCTTTCCATTGAAATAATCTACACAAATGAGAAGGAACCAGAAAAGTAATTTCGATAATATGACAAAATAGGGTTCTATAACACCACCAAAAGATTACACTAGCTCCCCAGCAGTGAATTTAAACCAAGAAGAAAACTCTTAATTGCCATATAAACAATTCAGAAGCTGGATATTTAAATTACTCAAGGAGATGCTAGAGAAAAGTGACAACCAACTTAAAGAAATTTAAAAAAATAATACAGGATATGAATAAAAAATTCTCCAGGAAGAGAGCTATTATAAAGAAAAAACTATCACAACTTCTGGAAATAAAAGACACCCTTAGAGAACTACAAAATGCACTGGAAATTTGTAACAATAGACTAGAACAAATAGAAAGCACAGAACCATTTCTCTCTCCTAGATATCTGGGCCTGTAATGGGAGGGGCTGTCACAAAAGCCTCTGAAATGCCCTGGGGACATTCTCCCCACTGCCTTTGCTATTAACCTTTGGCTCCTCTTTACTTATGAAAATGTATGCAGCTGTCTTGAATTTCTCCATAGAAAATTGGTTTTTCTTTTTGAGCAGCAGGAGTGAAAGGGGGAAGTGCTACATATTTTTAAACAACCAACTTTTGCTTCTTTTTATAAGTTCTCTTTGCTTATGCAATTAGCATAGGCAGCAGGATCACATCTTGAACACTTTGCTTCTCATAAATTTCTTCTACTAGATACCCTAAATCATCTCTCTCAAGTTCAAAGTTCCACAGTTCCCTAGAGCATGGGCAGAATGCCACGAGTCTCTTTGCTAAAGCATAGCAAGAGTGACCTTTGCTCCAGTTCCCAATAATTTCCTTATCTCCATCTGAGATCACTTAAGCCTGGAATCCATTCTCCATATCACTAAGTACATTGGTTAAAACCATTCAACAAGTCTCTATGAAGTTCCAAACTCTTCCTCAACTTCCTATATTCTTCTGAGCCCTCAAAATGGTTACAACCTCTACCCATTACCCAGTTCCAAAGTTGCTTCCAAATTTTCAAGTATCTTTACAGCACTGCCCACTCCTTGTACCAATTTTCTGTATTTGTTCATTCTCACACTGCTGTAAAGAACTACCTGAGACTGGATAATTTATAAAGAAAAGAAGTTTAATTGACTCATAGTTCCACAGGCTGTACAGAAAGCATGGCTGAGAGGCCTCAGGAAACTTATAATCATAGCAGAAGGTGAAGGGGAAGCAAGCACATTTTACCATGTTGGAGCAGGAGAGAGAGCACAGGGGGAAATGCTACACACTTTCAAACAACCAGATCTCATAAGAACTCACTCACCATCATGAGAACAGCGAGGTGGAAGTCTGCCCTCAAGATTCAATTATCTCCCACCAAGGCCCTCCTTTAACATATGGGGATTAGAGTTCAGCATGAGATTTGTGTGGGTACACACAGAGAAAGACCATATCAATAACACAATGAAAAAAAAAAAACAGGGTATTAAGGCAACAACTAGTATAATTAATAAAATAGTATCTCACATCTCAATACTAACATTGAATGTAAATGGCCTAGATGGTCCACTTAAAAGATACAGAATGGCAAAATGAATAAAATTCCACCAATCAAGTAACTGCTGTCTTCAAGAAACTCACCTAACATGTGAGGACTCACATAAACTTAAGGTAAAGGGGTGGATAAAAAGATATTCCACACAAATGGAAATCAAAAGCAAGCAGGTATATCTATTCTTATATCAGACAGAACAGACTTTAAAGTGAAAACAGTTAAAAAGAAATGAAGAGGGATATTATATAATGATAAAAGGATTAGACTAACAGGAAAATATTACAATCATAAATATATGTGCACCTAACACTTGAGCTCCCAAATTTATAAAACCGTTACTACTAGACCTAAGAAATGAGACAGATGGCAACACAGTAATAGTGGGGGACAGCAATACTCCAATGACAGCACTAGATAGGTCATCAAGATAGAAAGTCAACAAAGAAACAATGGACTTGAACTATAGAACAAATAGTCTTAACAGATACTTACAGAACATTTTATCAAACAACTGCAGAATATTCTTTTTTTTTTTTTTTTTTTGAGATGGAGTTTTGCTCTTGTTGCCCAGGCTGGAGTGCAATGGCACAATCTCAGCTCACTGCAAACTTCACCTCCTGGATTTAAGCGATTCTCCTGCCTCAGCATCCCATGAATAGACATTCTTTTAATTAGCACATTAAAAATTCTCCAACTTGCAACATGATAGGTTATGAAACAAGTTTCAATACATTTATGAAAATCAAAATTATATCAAGTATCCTCTCAGACCACAGTGGAATAAAACTAAAAGTTAACTCTGAAAGGAACCCTCAAATTATTCAAATATATGGAAATTGAATACTCTGCTCTTGAATGATCTTTGAGTCAACAATGAAATAAAAATGGAAATTTAAAAATTCTTTGAACTGAACAATAATGGATACACAACTTATCAAAACCTTTGGGATACAGCAAAAGCAGTACTAAAAGAAAAGGTCATTGCATTAAATGCCTACATGAAAAAGTCTGAAAGAGTACATATAGACAATCTAATGTCACACCTCAAAGAACAAGAGAAACAAGAACAAATCCAACAGAAGAAAAGAAATACCAAAGATTAGAGCAGAATTAATGAAATTGAAAGAAGGAAATACAAAACGTAAATGAAACAGAAAGCTGGTTCTTTGAAAAGATAAACAAAATTGATAGACATTAGTGAGATTAACCAAGAAAAGAAGAAAGAAAATCTGAAAAACCTCAATTAGAAAAAAAATAGGAGATATTACAACTGATACCACAGAAATACAAGAGACGATTCAAGGCTACTATGTGCACAAACTAGAAAAATCTAGAGGAGATGGATAAATTCCTGCAAATTACAACCCTCTTAGATTAAGTCAGGAAGAAATAGAAATTCTGAACAGACCAATAACAAGTAGCGACATGGACACTCAATGTCAGCCTGTGAAAGCAGCCATGGGGACTCTACCCTGAAGAGCTATAGAAACAGAGCTGCCCAAGGCCTTGGGGGCCCATTCGTTGCATCAGAGTGCTCTGGATGTGAAACATGGAGTCAAAGGAGATTATTTTGGAACTTTAAGAGTTAATGAGTGTCCTGCTGGGTTTGAGACTTGCACAGGGCCTGTGGCCCCTTGATTTTGGCCAATTTCTCTCATTTGTAATGGGAACATTTACCCAATATCTGTACCCCAGTTGTATCTTAAAAATAACTAACTTGCTTTGGAATTTATAGGCAACAAGGAATTGCCTTGTCTCAGATGAGACTTTGGACTTGGACATTTGCATTAATGCTAAAATGAGTAAGAATTTCGGAACTGTTGGAAAGGCATGATTGGTTTTGAAATGTGAAAAGGACACGAGATTTGTAAGGGGCCAGGAGTGGAATGATATGGTTTGACTCTGTGCCTCACACAAAGCTCATCTCAAGGTGTGATTGGATCATGGGGGCAGTTCCCCCATGCTGTTCTTGTGATAGTGAGTTAGTTCTCATGAGATCTGATGGTTTAAAACTGAAACTTGCCCCTTTACTCTCTCTTTCTCCTGCTGCCATGTAGATGTAAGATGTGCTTTGCTTCCCTTCTGCCTTCTGCCATGATTGTAAGTTTCCTGAGGCCTCCCTAGCCATGCAGAACTATGAGTCAATTAAACTTCTTTCCTTTAAAATTACCTTATCTCAGTAGTTCCTTTTAACAGTGTGAAAATGGAAATATAGGGGAAAAGTTGAAGGCACTCCCCCTAAGAACAAGACAAGGATGCCCACTTTCGCCACTTCTATTCAACATAGTACTGGAAGCCCTAACCAGAGCAATCAGACAAGTGAAAGAAATAAAGGGAAGCCAAATTGGTACAGAGCAAGTAGAACTGTCACTGTTTCCTGATTATATGATTATATACCTAGAATACCCTAAAAACTAATCCACGAAAACTTCTGGATCTGATAAATGAATTCAGCAGAGTTTCAGAATACAAAAATCAATGTGCAAAAATTAGTGTTACTCAAGAAGTTTCTCTGAACCTGTAGAGCACTAGAAAAAAAATTAGTAGCACTACTATACGCCAATGACAACCAAACTGATAATCAAATAAAGAACTCAATCTCTTTTACAATAGCTGCCAAAACAAACAAACAAACAAAAAAACAACAAAAAAATCTGACAAATATACCTAACTGATGAACTGAAAGATCTCTACAAGGAAAACTACAAAACACTGTTGAAAGAAATAATTGATGACACAAACAAATGGAAACATATTTCATGCTTATGGATGGGCATAATCATTATTGTGAAAATGACCATACTGTCAAAAGCAATCTCAGATTCAATGCAATTTAAATCACACTACCATCATCGTTCTTCACGGAACTAGATAAAACAATCCTAAAATTCATATGGAACCAAAAAAGAGCCCACATAGCCAAAGCAAACAGAATGAATCTGGAGGCATCACATTACTGGATTTCCAATTATACTACAAAGATATAGTTACCAAAAACAGCATGGTAGTGGTATAAAATAGGCATATATACTAATAGAACAGAATAGAGAACCCAGAATAAACCCAAATACTTACAGCCAACTCATCTTTGACAAAGCAAACCAAAACATAAATTGGGGAAAGGACACCCTATTCAATAAATGGTGCTGGGATAATTGGCAAGCCACATGTAGAAAAATGAAACTGGATCCTCATCTCTCACCTTCTACAAAAATCAACTCAATGTGGATAAAAGTCTTAAACCTCAGATTTGAAACCCTAAAAAGTCTAGAAGATACCATCAGAAGAAGTCTTATAGACTTTGGCTTAGACAAAGAGTTCATAACCAAGAACCCAAAATCAAATGCAACAAAAACAAATATAAATAGATGGGACCTAATTAAACTAAAAAGCTTCTGCATAGCAACATAAACAGTCAGTAAACAGACAACCCATAAAATGGAAGAAAATATTTGCAAACTATGCATTCAAAAAGGTCTAATATCCAGAATCTACAAGGAACTCAAATCAGTAAGAAAAATCAAATAATCCCATCAGAACGTAGACAAAGAACATGAATAGACAATTCTCAAAAGAAGATATACAAATGACCAAAAAAATAGGAAAAACTGCTCAACATCACTAATTATCAGGGAAATGCAAATTAATACCCCAATGGGATATCACCTTACTCCTGCAAAAAGGCCATAATTTAAAAGTAAAAAAATAACACATTTTGATGTGGACGTGTCAAAAGGGAAAACTTTTACACTGCTGGTAGGAATGTAAATTAGTACAACCACCATGGAAAACATGGAGATTCCTTAAAGAACTAAAAGTAGAACTAACATTTGATCGAGCAATCTCACTACTGGTTATGTACCTAGAAGCAAAGATGTCATTATCTAAAAGAACACTTTCACATGTAGGTTTATAGTGGCACAATTCACAATTGCAAAAATATGGAACTAGCCAAAATGCCCATCAACCAATGATAGTATAAAGAAAACGTGGTATATATACAGCATGGAATACTACTCACCCATAAAAAGAAACAAAATAATAGCATTTGCTGGAACCTGGCTGGAGTAGATACCGTTATTCTATGTGAAGTAACTGAAGAATGAAAAACCAGACATCGTGTATTCTCATGTATAAGTGGGAGATAAGCTATGAGGATGCAGAGGCATAAGAATGATACAATGCACTTTAGGACTCAGAGGGAAAGGTGGAAGGGGGTTGAGGGATAAAAGACTATACATTGAGTACAGTGTACACAGCTTGGTTGACGGGTACACCAAAATCTCAGAAAGCACCGCTAAAGAACTTATCCACGTAACCAAAATCTACCTGTTTCTAAAAACTGTTGAAATAAAACAAAAAAAACCTGTTTTTAAGATTTCATTCATGCAGATAAATGACAGATCCCATAAAATATTAAACCAGCACATTTCAAGTGCTTCTTAGTCATATGTGGCTTATAGCTTTCCTATTGGCACAGATAAAGAACATTTCCATAATTACAAAAAGTGCCGCTGCACAGAGTTGCTCTAGATAATGGTAGATACTATAGAAAACAAGCTGGGAAAAGTATTCAGGGTGCATAAAATCTGGGCAAGTTGAGGAGATTTGTGTTTACTTAGCAAGACTGGTGTTGCCATGGTTTCTCTAGGGGGACAGCATTTGTGTTGAATGACAGAGTCATATTTACAACGTAATAACAGATTCTTTGGGCTGATAGCTTCTGTTAAAGTTCTGAGGCAAAAATAACCAGAGAATTGGAAAAACAGAAAGCAGGTAGACACAAGACAAAAGGAAGATTCTAGAAGTATAGGCTATTTGCTTGTCACTGTAAGCTTGGAAACCAAGTTTTTCTTCCCCTTTTTTCAGAAGGGATCACTTTGGTAAATCCTCCTATCATGCATATGTATGTCAGGGGGTCTATTTTCTCACTTTGTGGTAGCCCTGCCTTTTGATGAGGAAACCCTAATTCAAATACTGCAAACTAGAATGTGAAATGTTTAATCATGTGAAAAGGCTGGGAGGGCAGACAGAGTTAGTAGTTTTTCTAGTTAGGGTGGGATGATTGTTAAGATACTTCTAGATGTCAGGCACAGGGATGGATTTAAGGGCCTTGCTCCTGGAAAGAAACTGTAGGGCAAGGGACACCAATTTGAATAATACTGTAGACCAAGTTCTAAAGACAGACATGACCCAAAGATAACCTGTGAGATGGAACCTGGCTAAGAAATGTTCTAAGAAATGAAGTCCGACAACCAGCTGAAAGTTTTCTGGGTTGTGATCAATTCCCTTACCCTATTCTAAAGTCTTCAGTGACACACAGTATCAGCTTTATGTTAGCATTGCCTTTCTGAATAAAGTCTAGGGTGAGGCAGTGAAGTAAGGATGTGACCCACGGTAATCAGGAAGTAATGCGGGAAGAACAACCAAAAAGAAAATGCAAATGCAGATTCCCCTACAGATACTCAGAAATCCTGGGAGGAGACTAGATTCTCTAAAGGACAGAGGGCTACTCAGAAAGCTGTACAATGCGAGAATCCTTGAGTTACATAAAAATCATCACAATAATTACAATAACTAATGGAACACCTACTAGATCCCAGATAGCATATTTACATACATTGTCTTACTTAATCTTCACAATAACTCTGTGGAATAAATATTCATTCTCTAATTTATAGAAAAGAAAACTAGCCACCATAAAAAAAAAGAAAAAGTCCACATCTCAAAGGTTTTCCAAAATAGAACTGTTTCTCACTCAGGTAAAACAAAAAAAGGTGTTCTTCATCAGCATGTATCAAAGGCTGTAGAACCAGAGCCACTTCATCTTGAATAGGGGCTATGTATAAGGAGGCTGAAATGTGCTGGGGTGAATTCTCAGAAGGTTTAGGCATTCTTAGGCACAGAATGAGGTAAGAGGTCAGCATAAGATACAGGTCACAAAGACCCCACTGATAAAACAGGATGTGGTAAAAGGAGCCAGTTGAAACCTGCCAAAACCAAGATGGCAATGAAAGTGACCTGCAGTTGTCCCCACTGCTAGTTATATGCTAATTATAATGCATTAGTATGCTAAAAGACATTCCCACCAATAGCTATGACAGTTGACAAATGTCATGGCAATGCCCAGAAGTATATGGTCTTAAAGGGAGAGGAACTCTCAGTTAAGGGAGGGAAATTCCCAGTCCTTTCTGGAAAAACTCATGAATAATCCAAACCTTGTTTAACATATAATCAAGAGATAACCACAAAAATAGCCAATCAGCAGCCCTTGGTGTTGCTCTGTGTAGAGTAGTTATTCTTTGGTTTCTTCTCTAATAAACTTGTTTTCACATACTCAATGAACTTGCCCTGAATACTTTCTTGCGTGAAATCCAAGAACTCTCTCCTGGGGTCTGGACTTGGGACCCCTTTGCGGTAACGCATGGATTTCTCAGCCATTGAGAAGTTAAGACCCAGGCTCCTTCCACCCTGTGGCTCCATCATTCTCTACAGACTTTGGTGACAATATGCGTCTCCCTGGAGGGAGGAGAAGCACCACAGAGCATGTCGAGGGAGGGCTTTATGGGACACATCATTGGCTAGAACTCAGTCACATGGCCATACCTGCCTGCAAGGGAATCTGTGAAAGGAAATTTAGCTGTTTCCTGGGAAACAGAGGAAATGAATTTGGAAACAGGTAGCTAGTCTCTGCCTTGTTAGGCAATTGTCCTGGTGGCTGGTCTAGGAATGTCAGAGGAGGGATTCAAAATGACTTTGTTCGTTTGCTTGTTTCTTGAGACACTGCTTAGGCATATAGAATTTAGAATTTGGGGACTGTTAGATTTGTCATCCTTGATTCATTGATTTATAAGCCTTGGTTTCTAAACTGAACCTGAGGTAGAAGTAGGTTACCAAATGACATCTATGAAAATAAGCAGAGAGTGAATATTAGCTTTGGAGTCAAACATACCTGGTATTCCTCATCACTAAATTGTAGAAAAGAGTATGTGTCTTAGAATGTAATTGTTAGAAATAAATAATACATGCAAAGTCCCCCAAAATATGCCTGGTACATGGTATAAGCTCAATGAATAGCAGCTCTCTTAATGTGATTTTTCTAATGAGATAAATAAGAGTAAAATGAAATGAGGTTTGGCCAACAAGAAAAAATCAAAATATTTAATGCGCAATTGTCTTAAGGTCTTGGGAAAATGGTAAAGAAGCTGATACATTAAATTCTGAACAATCAAATGGCCCCAAAAGTGGGCAATGGGATCATAGTTCACATCCAGAAAATGAAAACATATCAGGTGTCCAGAGAAACCCAGAATTTCCTGACACTGAAACTTGAGAGAAATTTTGTAAAAGAGACAATGGTTTAGGAAGTGAGTCATATTCTCAACCAAAGCAACCTCAAATAAGTAACAAATTTTCTAGAACTGTCTCTTGTTGTAATTTCCTTCAGGGACATACTACCAAAACCAAATTTGAAAAAAACTCAATTCTATAAAGGTCAACAAAATGAAGGCCAAATAAGCAGCTCCCTGATTATTTAACTTGACCAAAGAATGACATTCAAAGATCCACAGGAATGAACGAACACACCTTTGGTGCCTGTGTTCCCCAAGAAGGGAGTCAAATGCCCCAGGATATGTGCAAAATAATCCAGGAAGCAAGGGGAGACAGTATCTACAACTTTCAGCAACACTTAGTTTTATTTCATACTTTTGTGTTTTTACTTGGTTCCCAAATATTTGTATTTTCCTAGTGGACATACTAGGAAAATAATCTATTTAAAAATAAGTATATCCATAATAATCAAATATACTAAAATATGTATTTAACTTATATCAAAAAAACAGGAATAGCCAAAAAAATGGATGCAACCCATGTCCATATCCAGATAAACAAAAAAGCGAGATGTATATAAAACATACAATGGAGTACTATCAGCCTCAAAAAGGAAAGAATTTCTCATACATGCTTTAACATGCATGAACTTTGAAGAACTATGCTATATGAATAAGCCACACCCAAAAGAACAAGTATTGGATAATTCTACTTATATGAGGTACCCAGAAGAGTCAAATTCATAGAGACAAAAAATAGAATAGGAGCTGGTGGAAGGCAGAAATGCGGAGTTATTTAATGAGTACATAGTCTCACTGGGGAAGATGAAAAAATTCTGGAGATGGATGGAAGTGATGGCTGTACAACAATGTAAATGTATTCAATGCCTCTGGATTACATACTTTAAAATAGTTAAAATGTTGAATTTTGTATTATGTATATTTTACCACAATAAAAATAAATTAACTTTGAGAGACCTCTGCTTTAGTTAATCATCCATGAATATTGAATTCCGTTTTTGTCATAGTTGAACTTTCAGTGAGAATTGAAGAACAGGCTACTAAGGTCAGGTGCTGTGACCAGAGCCTGCAAAGTTTTCATTTTTAAATTTTCTTTTGCCTTTTTGTGATACTATATGAGGAAAAGGTACCCATACTAGAATAAAATAGACCCATGTTGAATGGTGATGCCATCCTAGTTTTATTTTCCTGAGGGGGTGGATGATTTTGATATTTATGTGGGTAATGCCCTAATCTGGGTGCTTGGTGCACAGTAGCTGCCCAGGTAGGTACTCACCTAACCTTTAGCACTAACTTTAAGGAATCAGCTGCCTTGTCTCAGTGTCTGAGTCTCCAGTTTATTCATCCCTGGGGCAACTCCTTCCCGTAGAAATCTATGTCCAGTGAAATTTGGTTAGTATAATACATTTAGGGCAATCACATAGTAATTATTTCAGGATTGTGCTCCAATCCCTAATTTTTATGTTTTTGAGAAGCATATTCACTTGAAGTAAAAATTAAACATAATGATAAGGAAATACTATATGACCTTCCTCACCCTGAAATGAAATTCTTTAACCTACTGAAAAGAATGTAGATTGAATAGCAGCTGTGTGAATGCATTAATGCTCTAATATGCAATGGAAGCCACTGAAATACAGTGGCTTAGTGAGCTATGTCTGATGTCCAGTGTCTGACTGTCAAACCTCAACTCTAGCACGCATCTACCACGTGATCTTAGGCAAGTCAATTTACCAATCTTAGTGCCTCTGTTTCCTCATCTACAAACAGTGTTCTCCTCACAGGGTTACTCTGAGGGTATAATGACTTCAACCATAACCAGTGATTAGAATCAGCACTTATTAAACACTCAATAGCTAATAGTTATTATTATAAGTGGTTCTGTCCCATATCCTATGTGCTGCACTTATGCTGAAGAAGAATTTCTTTTTGGTTCGAATTCTGCTGTTCTTAAAAGAGAGATTCCAAACTAAACCACAGCAGTGAGAGCATCCTCATCCAGTGCCTTGGTTCCTATATTGGAACCACCTCCCTTCACTGGTTTCCTACTGGATTATAAACCTAAACTACCTTCTTAGAATTTCAGAATTCTTGGTCAACCAAGTTGCCTCCTGACCACACAAACATCTGCTTCTTCTAGTTCACTCAGTGCTTCTAACCCTGGTCCCTACCACATGTGCTGTTAAGGATGACATGATGCAGGGGGCTCTTTCCATATCCAGCTCTCTGGACCACAATCCTCAAGCCACAGAGCCAGGTCTCTTCCTTTCCAAAGCTCACCCCAAACGTTCTGCTTTGCTTCATATGATGATTGCGGCTCAACTCTGCACATGTGGACTCTGGATATGTTTCCAGATTCTCAATTCTTCTTGGAATTGAATTGAAAGTTTATTTTACTTTGCTCTTTGGTAATTTTTCTTTTTCTGAGTTTGACAGTATATAGAGTCACTTAAATTCCTTGTTTTTTTTTTTTTGTCTTCCTATTGGAACCAGCATTAGGAGATACTTTCCTATGAAATAAGAATTAAACTTAATGGTCCACTAACTGCTTTGGTGCTGGCTTCATGAAGCTCACAGGTTGGGAGTCCACTGGGCATTCACATCCAGCCAAGGGTCAGACCACAATGGCTCAGTGAGATCTCTCTACCTTGCAGAAACGTTAAAATGTTGAAAGAGACTTTTAAGAGTGTCACATTTTCTTCAAAGTAGTAACAGCACTTCTTACATTTAAGCCTTCATAGTCTGTATTCTCAAACTCTGGAATTCTAAAAGGGGGATTAATCGAGATTAAGAAATTTTATGAAAGGAACTCGAAATTCAAATCCCAGTTACTGAGAGACATTGAGTAAGTCTTTCTTCTTCCTCTTTATCCATAATATATATAACATGGGGATAGGAATGGCTGTGTCACAGGACTGGAAGAAAGATTAATGATGACATGAGCAAGGTACCCACAGCCGTGACTGGTACATAAAAGGTGCTTAATCAAGAATTACAATTATTAATATTTTCCATCTTTCAGGTAGGTATAATTTATTTTCCTGCAATGAGTCTGCATTTTCTTTCTTTTTGACTGGCAATTTATGAGCTTAGTATCCTGACACTGGTTACCTCATGCTGACCAAGAGCTGTGATCAGCAGTTATAGATGTCTGTACTTGAAATCAAGAAAATAAATTATTTCAGGGGGTAGGGTGGACCAAATATTTCACAAGATGAAGCCCACAGGTGAAAGATTACACAAGTGAGCAGTGACAAGTAGGTATTATTAAAGACGTGGGGTTTGGAGGTCAGTGTCTGACCACCAGTGAGCCTTTGAACTGCTCTGAGATTTGGGCTCATCTTCTGAGAAATGAAGATAATACATCCTGCCCTCCCCAGAGTTACTGTGATGACAAACATTCAGATAATACATAAAATTCCTAGCACTGGCCCAAGACAGAGTAGGGTGGCCGCAAATGATCGTTCTCAATTTCCCTTTGTGGTAAAATGGTGGGAAGCACAGTTCCACTCCCACACTGGCTCACTAAGGCACACACGCATGGGAAGGAGTTTTATTCCTGAGAATGACAGTACCATATATCACTAATAGTGTGCGATTAGGTTAGGCTGCAATCCTGAGTCCAGGGGATTCAGTGTCTGCTTCCAGAGATCTAATTAATCTCACAACTAAACAGGAGGCCACTCTTAAAATGACTTCAGAAAGCATTTTTCATGTTTTCCTTCTTTAGGCATTATTAACTTTTCAAATGTACTTTGTTTTAGCTGAGTGCATCCCAGCCTCCTCTGCCAGCCACCACCTCACCTCTTGTACTGATGGGCTCCTTAAATCCTCACGAAGCTCGTTTTCGTGTCCATCAGCTTTCAAAATCTCCCCTTTCTGTCCTTGCAAGAAAAGTGCTTCTAAGAGCTGGGGGAGGAGCGTGCTGGGAAAAAAGGCTCAGAATTATCCTGGCTGCATTTGGCATTTGCTACAATCTTTGATCTCAGATGCAGTAAAGTGTCAGTCAGACCAAAGTCATTTTATATAGAGGTCTCCATAAGCGAAGTGGAGGGACTTCATGGTTAATTGATTAAAATGGTCTAAAGAAGGTGTGAGATCAAAGGGCTGCTTACTGGTTTTATGTTTCCCTGGGGTCCCGCAGGCCAAGTGGGTGACACAAATGACCTTGGGCGTGAGAGCATTCAAATGCTGGTGTTTGTTTGTTTTATTCCAAAACACAATTTGTGTTTCCCAGGGCTTCCTGATGACAGGTGGTATTGTGGGCTCCCCACGGCCCTCATCTGTGTTTAGGGGGGCCTCAAATGGAACAGCAACCATGAGCAGGAGGGCATGACCCTGTCATGCTGCCACCAGCGCCTCTTTCTGCCAAACCCCAAGGAAAAAGACTCCATTGCATTACTGGAAGGCAAAGACCACAATTTTTCCTTTTTTTTTTTTCTTATTTCCAGTAAGAGTCAAGAAAATGTTGTCAAAGTGCAGGATCAGTGCCTGGAACTGAGACAAAAGAGAGGCTAGAAAATGTCTATTGTTCCCAATTGTCCTGTTAAGAGGGGCAGGAATCTACGGGGCAAACATGTTTATCAAAGAGCTCCAGTAGTTGAAAACGTAGCAGAGAGGGAAGAAGTAATAGTAAGAGAGGATCGACTGCCCAGAGAAGCATCGTAAACTATCATTGGTGACACTGAGCATTAGCAATGGAATCACAGTTACCATTTATCAAGTAGCTGCAATTTACCAGACACTAGCTAGTGCTAAGTGTAGCACATCCCTTCCAAAATCTCATTAATCTTACTTCCCAATAAATATAACTGAGGCCAGAGACCCAAAAGATCCCTTCAGATCACACAGTTTGAGCTTAAATTTGAACCTGCGTTGGTCTGGTTCTGAAGTACACACCTCGATTATCCTGTGATGGGTCCAATTGTGTCTACCAAAAATTCATAGGTTGAAGCTCCAACCCCAAGTTCCTCAGAATGTGACTGCATTTACAGAAAAACTTTAAAGAGGTAATTAAGTTAAAGTGAGGTCATTAGAGTGGTCCTAATTCCTTACAATTGGCATCCTTAGAAGAAGAGAAAATCTGGACACAAACTGTTACAGAAGGAAGACCCTGTGAAGGCAGAGAGAAGACAATCATCTACAAGCCAAGGAGAGAAGCCTCAGAAGAAATCGACCCCGCTGAAACCTTGGTCTTAGACTTCTAGCCTCTAGAACTTTAAGAAGTTTCTGTTGCTAAGCCACCCAGTCTGTGGTAGTTTGGGAGCTCTGAGAAAGCCTAATGTACACCCTTAGGCTATGTCTGATTTCCCAGAGAAACGACCCAGGAAAGCAAGTGCTTAAGAAATGCCCTTCCAAATCCAACTTGCTGGGTGTAAGACACAAACAATACAGTTATCAAAGAATTGTGTGTGTGTGTGGTTTTTTGTGGGAGTGGTAATCAAATAAATTTCCTGCTGAAATAATGTTGTTTTTTCTATGGAGAAGGTCAGATCAGAGTGTGAAACATAATAAGTGAGAATTTACATCCTTTGAGAAGCCATATTTAATTCCATAGCACCCAAATAATTTAGACCAGTCTCTTCTTTTGCTATCTGAATATCTGAGGTGTATTTCCTCCCTAGCACTTAGCACCCCTCTCTGTAGTTACTAACTCTCTGCATCCTACACAGTAAACACCTTGAAATCTTCAATTTGTCTTTTTCAGCTTTATGTTCCCAGGACCAAGTAACAAGCTTTATTCAGGAGAGTTACATGAAACAAATAAGGTGGAAAGACAGACATATCTGAATGAGGACATACTTTACCATGATTATCTAGTCAGATGCCACTGTCCTGCCAGTCAGCTGAAGTCAACTTAGCTCATTCCTAGAGTTAAGAACACAAAGAAAGGGCTTGGGTTACTAAGTGAAGGAGCATGTGGATTTTTGATCTTGTTGGAAGAAATGCCAGTCTAGGTACTTAACACTCAGAAAAGAAGAAAGAAGGCAGGAAGCAGGCAGAAGGGAGCTGGGAGAAGGGAAGCCAGACAACATGGCTGCTGAGGGCCTCAGTCCAAAGTGGGCAAGACGTGGGTGAGGAGATGCTCAGAGTGCATCCCTGAGCCTGGCAAGGTTGACACCAAAGCCCGTGCTAACACCTACCACTCTGTCATCTTCCAGGGCACTGTAATTTTAGAGACTTATATGCACCTCACACTTTTCCCTTTTATTCTTTTTTCTTGTCCTTTTCTCTCTTTTTTTCCTCCAATATTGTCTTTTTATATCCCTGAGAATTTAGTGAACACTCTGTTGGAAACACCAGGCTTCTTCACTTGTGCTCAGATAAATCATGGACAAGAGCTGTGTTGATGGAGAGTCTGGCATTTTCTACAAAGAGCAGGTCCTTGTATGAGAAGAGAGAGATGAGTCTCTGAAGCAAAAGGCCTCACCTTGCTTTTCCAACATCCACACCAAACTTGTCCTGCTTTGCCAAAAACTACAGTCCTGTGTTTTGTCTTAATAAAGGTGACCCTGTTCTTTTGTGTGAATCTTAGAGATCAGTGTTACAAGTTCTCAACAGTTGTCTTAGTAAGGGATGGGGTGTCAGCTAAGGCTCCTATTAGTTCTGTCCCTCTAGAGAACCCAGACTAATACAGTATCTTCTCTTTTATAGTCTTAGAACCTGCCAAGGAAGGGTATGCAGAGTTTTGTGGTATCTTTTACATGTTGTGCTAAACCCAGTGCCCATGGCACATTCCTCTTCATTGATACAAAGGCAACTTGAAGGTATACTGTTGACAAGGTGTCACACGTACCCTCCACTCATTTCTCTATGTAGCCATCCAGTGAACAGTCACTGCACAAGAACTCAGTTGGTTCTGTTGGATCCCATGCTAAGAACAGGATGGACACCAAAGAGTAAAGCTCAACAGATCCAGATCCAAAGTGGCAAACAAGCCAGGAGTGTAAACTTCAAATCCTAAACAGCAATGCAAGGTTTCCATAGTCACAAAATATCACAAACATAAGTCTTTAGAAGCAACTTTTGATTCTGTACCAAGAAAATGACATGGACAAGAAATAAAACATTTCATGATAGGGTCAGGTTTAATGCTGCTATGTGTATGGATCAACAGAAGGAACATTTTTAACAGGGGTAATAGTAAATCGCAAAGGAAGTCCAGCAATAAATAATTTTTTTTTCTTTTGAGATGGAGTCTGACTCTGGCAACCAGGCTGTAGTGCAGTGGTGCCATCTTGGCTCACTGCAATCTCCACCTCCTGGATTCAAGTGATTCTCTTGCCTCAGCCTCCGACTAACTGGGATTACAGGTATGTGCCACTGCACTCAACTAATTTTTATAGTTTTAGTGGAGATGGGGTTTTTCCCTGTTGGCCAGGCTGGTCTGGAACTCCTGACCTCAAGTGATCCACCTGCCTCAGTCTCCCAAACTGCTGGGATTACAGGTGTGAGCCACCATGCCCAGCCCAGCAAGAAATAATTCTGCCAGGAAAGAAGGATGCTCAGATAAGGGGCTTATCTTAATCTGTTTGGGCTGCTATAACAAAATGCCATAAATGGGTAGCTTGTAACTAACAGAAATTTATTCTGAATATTCTAGAGGCTGGGAAGTCCAAGATCAAGGGAGAATTCATGTCTGATGAGGGCCTGCTCTCTGGCTCATAGATTGTATCTCCTTGCTGAGTTTGAGTGGTGAGAAATTTTCTAGTCCTTTTAAATAAGAGCATTAATCTCATTCATGAGGGCTCTCCCTCCATGTCCTAATTGTCCTCCGAGAGCCCCACCTCCTATTATCATCACGTTGGGGGTTAAGATTTCAACATATAAATTTTAAGGAGACACAAATATAGTAGAAGTGGAAGAAGATGAGTGGAATTCAACCCACACGAATGTAGTGGGCTGAATAGTGTGCCCCGCAACAAACTCATGTGTATCTGAATCTCAGAAAGTGGCCTTATTTGGAAATAGAGGCTTTGCAAACTTAAGTAGTTAAGATGAGGTCATAATGGACTATGGTGGGCTCTAAATCCAATGAATGGCATTGTGGGGGAAAAGAAGCAGAGAGGATACATGAAGAGACACAGGTCAGAAGACCATGTGAAGATGGAGGAAGGGATTTGAACAATGGGTCTACAAGCCCAAGAGTACCAAGGGATGCCGGGAGCCCCCAGGAGTTAGGAAGACACAAGAAAGCATTCTTTCCTAGCGCCTCCAGATGGAGCACGGTCCTGCTGACACCTTGATTCTAGCCTCCAAAGCTGTGACAAAATGAATTTCTCTTGTTTTGAGCCTGCTGTGTGTGATAATTTTGTTATGGAAACCTTGGTAAACTAATGCAGTTAGGATCATGCAGATTAAGCGTCTCACCCTGTAGTTAGATGCACCAGGAGTTACAACACAACTCTGCCACTTCCTAGCTGGGAGACTTTGGACAGGTCAACTTACCTCTCCACACGTTAACTTCCTTAGCTATAATATGGATAGATAATACCTAATACATGTGGCTTCTGTGAGAATTAAATGAAATAATATATACGATGTGCTTAACATTGTACCTGACACAGAGTAAGCACTCCACCGACGTTTCTTATCATCCCCACTGTCACTGTTTTTAATAATATCACACTGAGTGTTCTCTATATTTGAAGCTCTATGATGGATGCTACAGGCAAAATGTAATTTAATAAGATATTTATTACCCTTAAATTACTTTCTTGGTCAGCTCAGGCTGCTATAAAAAGTACCGTAGACTGGGTAGATTAACAACAGACATTTATTGCTCACAGTTTTGGAGGCTCAAAGTCCAAGGTCAAAATGCCAGCAGATTTGGTTCCTGGTGGAGGCCAGATTCCCAGTTTGTAGATAGCTACCTTCTCACTGAGAGCTCAGATGGCTTTTTCAATGCTTGGGCATATAGAGAGATAGGGAGAAAGGGAGAGAGGAGGGAGAGGAGAAAGAGGAGGGAGAGAGGGAGACAGGGAGAGAGGACAAGAAGAGAGGGACGGTGGGAAAGAGAGAAAAGAAGGAGAGAGGGAGACAAGGTGGGGGATACCTCTGTCTTTTTTATTATCTCAGGGGCACTGATCGCATCATGAAAGTCCCACCCTTATGATCCAATCTAAACCTAATTACTTCCCAAAGGCTCCACCTCCAAATGCCTTTACATTGGCAGGTAGAGCTTCAACATAGGAATTTGGAGGGGTGGACACATTCAGCCCAAAACAATTGCTAAAACTAAAAAGAATTAGATCATCCACACCTCCACAGGGCACTACAGAGACAACTTCAACAGAATGACATTTCCTTTTCTCTACCATTTTCGCTTCTATATTATGCAGGCGGCTGCAAGGGTATGTAGACACATGCGAGACCTCTTGTGTTAGAAAATGTAGGAAATGTTTGGCTCTAGGACTAGTTTTACTGGCAAAGAGCAAGTTGAGACATAGCCGAATACATCCAGTGGGGAAAAAAAAATGTCTGGCAGGCCAACATCACCCAGACCAGGATGGATCTTGATCGGTTTCTTAGGGTCATTGTTCAACTGTGCCTTTGTGGATAAAGTCAAACTAAATGTTTTAACAAGTGGTTAAAAAAACTGAATCTTCAAACCTGTTAAGTCATTGCCTCTTCCCATCCGGAAGAGACTGGGAGGCAGCGCTCCTGTCAAAGTCTGGCTGGTGAATTCCTCGGGGTTGCTCTCACAGCGCACAGAGCTATTCATCATTTTAGCGAGCATCCTCAGAGGGGGCCCCCAGTGATTTACATGCTACAGATAAATTATGATGCCTCTCATGATGTTATCATCATTTCAGCTCACGGATTTGAACACTTTCTGGGAGAGGACTTTTTTCACCCTTTCTTAAATGATGAACAACCCCCAGACAGATTATATTGTAGCTGTCAAGTAAAAAGATATAGGTATGTTTTCTTAAAGATAAACAGCTTAGCCACCACCGCTAGTCAGCCTAGCAACAGGAAAACATTGTCCACTGAGAGTTAACTGTTTATCCCACCTGGAAAAGATCAAACTTTCCTGATCTTTTAGTCTTATTCTATTTAATGATACATTTTCTCCTGCAGTTCTGCCTGGCAATTTTTGTTTCTAAAAGGATATAAGCTAGATCAAGCAAAAAGCCTCCTTCTTTATTTCAAGAAATTTGCAAAGTAGCACTGGTCAGATTTCACATTACCTTGAATAGTCCCAGGCTCCAATTCTGTCCCATGCCACAAGCCAGTGGATGGAACAAAGATTTTCCTTTCTGCAACGCTGTTGTGTCACGTGGCTTCTGTGGGTGGTGCACTCTACCAGGGTCTTTGGGTACTACAATATACATTTCTAAAAAAAGTATGGTGGGCTGAATAATGCCTCCTTCTCAATATGTCCATGCCCTAATCCCTGAAACCCATGGAATGTGCTACCTGGCAAGGGGGAATTAAGGTTTCAGGTGGAATTAAGTTTGCTAATCAGCTGTCCTTGAGATGAAAAGGTGAGTCTGGATTACCCAGGTGGGCCCAGTATAATCACAGGAATCCTTCAAAGTGGGAGAGAGAGGCAGGACTTTCCCTGTGGAGTGATGTGAGATGAGAAAGATTCTACTGACCATAACTGGCTTTGATGATGACAAGACAGCCACAAGCCAAGGAAAGTGAGCAGCCTCTAGCAGCTGCAAAAGGCAAGAAAATGGATTTTTCCTGAGATCCTCCAGAAAGGAATGCAGCCCTGCTGACACCTTGATTGCAGCCCAGTGAGAAACATTTCACACTACTGACCCCTAGCACAGTAAAATAATGAATGTGTGTTGTTTTAAGCCACTATGTTTGTGATAATTTGTTAGAGTTGAAATAGGAAACTAATAAAAGGAAGCATACGATTTTAATTATCTTTCATTTTGAACAACCCGCGTATCTTTGTTTGTGCTGCTATAACTAAATACCAATGACTGGGTAATGTATAAAGAACAGAAATTCACTTTTGACCGTTTTGGAGGCTGAGAAGTTTAAGATCAAGGCACTGGCAGGTTCATTGTCTCATGAGGGCAGCTCCTCCGGAGGGGAGGAATGTTGTGTGTTCACATGGCAGAAGGGCAAGTGATTGAACTGTGTGAAGCTTCCTCTGTAAGGGACTTAATCCCATTCACAAGGGAGGAGCCCTCATGGCCTCATTACCCCTTAAAAACCCCCTTGCTTAGTACTATCACTGGCAATGCCTGCATTTTGGAAAAACCACACTTAAACCACAGTGAGCCCAGAGCTGGCATAGAGCAGTTCCTTAATAAATGTTGGCTGAACAAATGATTTGTGTTCAACTATCCCAAGGCCAACTCCCTCTCACTTTCAAAGTCACCAATTCCTCTTCAGTGCCCTGGCTTCTTAGTCCCCCTCTGTAAGGACTTCTCATTCTCCCTTCGCTTGCTCAACAGTTCACGACTACTGTTCCTTGAGCTCTTGAGCCAATCTGCACACTTCGACAGCTCAGCCCCTGTTCTCAGATTTTCTTCATTGATCCATCAGTACTTTAAAAGGAAGCAGCAATGTCTTTCCCACCTCCCTAGCCTCATTCCCACTCTGCTTTATGCTGGTGTTCAACCCCCCTAAAATGCCTGGGGCTTCCAAATACATCATTTTAGTCACACAGTCATAATGTGTGCTGTTTAGGGGAGGGGAGTTGTTTGTGTAAGGCCAGCTGCCTCACCAGGAGTTAAATGGACACACTTATCTCTCCCCGTGCTGGCCTCTCCATGCTGGCTCCCCCACACCCACTTCTATCAGTCCTCTCTATGCAGGCTCCACACACCCACTCCTGCATTCCTCACTCTACCCCTTCAAAATTTAAAAAGCCCGCCAAAGATTTGTCCAACGGCAGCTTAACATTGACCTCCCCAGCCAGTCAGCCCACCAGTAGTCCCGCCTGGCAACCAATGGCAGCTTGCCCCATCAGCACCTTGACTTACCCTCACCAATGAAACTGTCTGCTCTTTGTTTCCCTAAAGACCAATCAATTACCTCCACTCCCTATAAAACCCCACACCCTGAGAAGCCCAGTGCGACTTCTCTGGCCCCTTCCCGGACCACAGAACCTTGCCCGGGAGCTGAATAAATTGGATTCTCATTTTCTCACACTGGCCTCAGTTTCCTCATTTTGACTTGGCAATATACCTTACAGTTTGTATTCTTAAGTGTGTGCTGGGAATGTTCTTGTTCTTTTGGTTCAGGTGACAAACTCATATTTCTCCTTCAAAACTTACACCATCGGACAGGCATGATGGCTCATGCCCGCAATCCCAGCACTTTGGGAAGCTGAGGCAGGCAGATCATCTGAGGTCAGGAGTTTAAGATCAGCCTAGCCAACATGGTGAGACCCCGTCTCTGCTAAAAATACAAAAATTAGCCAGACACGGTGGCATGCACCTGTAGTCCCAGCTACTCGGAAGGCTGAGGCAGGAGAATTGCTTGAACCCAGGAGATGGAGGTTGCAGTGAGCCAAGATTGTGCTCCAGCCTGGGCGACAGAGTGAGACTCCATCTCCGAAAAAAAAAAAATTACACCATGTAGTACATGTAGTACCTCCCAGGAGAATTCTTTGACATCTGAGATAATGTTATTCAAATCTTCTACTTTTAAGCTTCTTTACTGTGTTGTTGGCACATTTATTGCTCACTGTATGTATAACTTCGCTTCCTCCTTTTCTGCCCTCATTTTAGTGTCTACAACCTCACTCTAAAAACAATGTCTATTACAGCAGGCTTTTAATCACTGCGTCATGAGTTAATGAATAGGTCGTATTTAAGAATTTTATCTTTGGAATTTTAAAGAAGGCATTTGCATTTATATTAAAGAGAAAAGACATAATTTTCACATAGGAGTGAAGCGACTTCTGTCATAGTGTCCTGAAATACAGAAAGGCAAACATCTTTAAACATCTTTATTTTCTAATAGTATATATTTTTCAGGAATACAAATATCAGTATAGTGTTAGGAAAAAAATGTGCCTAAGTGTTTCCAGTTGTGAGGCTGGGGCTGAATTACTTAGTGTTTGGTATTCAATTCAGAGTAGATGTTTTATATGATTAAGATTTTATAATGTGTGTTCTTTAGTATAAAGAAAAGAAGCAAAACAAAGGAATTCCTAAAGCTGGTTAATTGCATTTAATGGAATCACTTAAAATCACTGGCTTGTAAGACAGTAGATTTTGAGGAAAACATTACTGCTATTACTTCTTTCCCCCACAGATCTGTTAAAATCTCTTTGAAATGAACATAGGTTGAGAGGAGGAGGTTAAGGTCAAGTTTATATAACTGAATCATCTGACTAGATGATTATTTTGGCTGTCCTCATGATTGATTTTTCTGTGTCATTCAGAATTAATCAGGAGAAAACTCAGATAATCAGATCAGCTGAGCCAAGTCTGGTTTGATGACCATATGTGACATAGCTAAGGAGTTATTTTCTTCACATGCCATGCCCACTGATCATCAACCAAAAGGGGAATCATTGGGTTTTCCTCTGGGACCTGTGATTAAGTGGAGAGAGGGGAACTGAGTTTTACTTGCATTAGAGTCTAACAGAAATAGCAACTATGCACTTTGCAAATGGTCAAGATCACAGAACTTGTTTTCAGGACATTATGGGTTGATAATTTGAAACCAGAGTTCATGACTGCATTTTTTCAGTGGGGTACATATTCCTAGAGATTCAAATTATTTTGTATCTCTTCACGACAGAAAAAGAGTTCATGAATCACAAAGAAAATATTCTTGCCAACATTATTTAAAAGAAATTCTGTATTAAAAGAGTTTGCAAATATGTAAACCTTGGCAGACAAGCACTAGGTTTTTCAGATTTAGCAAATAAAAATATAGGTCATTCAGTTAAACCTGAATTTCAGATAAACCACAATTTTTCAAGCACAAAGCTTTCCCATATATGCATGAGATATACTTTTGCTGAAAAACACGTGGTTTATCTGGTATGTAAATTTAGCTGGACATCTCTGTGTTATTTGGCAAACTTCATAGGTACCCTCTGGGACATACTATCTTTAATGTCTTTAAACAACTGCAATTTTAGCGGCAACTATGTGTAACCAACTAAATGTTCTTTTAATGACCATCTTCAATTATTTGATTAGAGGAGTTATAATTTAAAGATGATGAATATGGGTGAAGGCTCAAATGTGTTTACTAAAAAGTTAGTAAGTAGAGTTTGGAAAGAAGATGACACTAAGTAATGACTGTGGGAATTGTGCCGGAAAAATTTATAACAGTTGCATAGTACTTTGTATTCTGCTTGATGTATTAGACGGGATTGCAGCCATACACTGAGAAGAAAAATATACCTTGTGGATATTTTGGTAGCTAAGATGATAGAATGAACTTGTTCAAGGAAATGTGGGAGTAGAGGAGGAAGCTTAGGGTTGGAGTTCATTAGCATAGCAATTACCCAAGCAGGTCAATTTTTTTAAGGAAAATATATTTTGATAATTGAAGTCCAGGAGGAGACCACCTGGCTCATCCACAATGACCTTTGAAATGTAAATTCCCAAGTGATTTATGTCATTTTTAAACTCTTTGTCTCCAGTTAATGACTATTCTTTGGATTATTTGGGAGAAAAACAGCTGGTTCTTATAATTATTATTAGGGGATTTAGATCAATAGAAAGAAGACACTGTCTTTTAAACATTTCTTATGCAACATGGTACGCAACCTACTGCCTACCCTCACCCCACCCCTGGCCCTCTGGCTATCATATCGCTTTCTGCCTTTTAATCACAGGCTCTGTCTATATAACTCTACAAAAGTCCAGCCAGAGAGCCAAATATTTAGCCAGTCCTCCAGATATTCTGTTTTCAGCATTTTAAATATCATTCTGTTAAAAAACATCTGGGTCCTTGGCCATGACAAAATGAGTTGTATCTTTCTTCATCAAGGATACTTGGCCTTATACAGCCAGAGAAATAAATAAACAGGACCAAAAGATGCCTGAAAGTATCATCTGAGGAATCTCTTGTTTCTAAACAATTAACACCTAAGTCAGAGTTTCTTAACAGCAATAGCGGCACTGTTGACATTTTGGACCAGATGATTCTTGGTCATGGGGGGTGCTGCTCCACACATGGTTGCATGTTTTGCAGCATCCCTGGCTTCTATGCATTAGATGCCAGAAGAACATTTGCCTCCTAGTCGTGACAATGAAGTGGTCTCCAGACATTGCCCAATAACCCCCAAGAGAACAGTTGAGAACCACTAATCTGAAGTATCCAATTTCAATAGTCTTATCCTGTGCCAACTAGCCTAGAAGGTAGCTATTGACGCTGAGTTTAGTTTAGAGAGCGTAACAGAGTGCCAAGAATAGACACCAGATCGGACAGCAGAGAGTGGAAGGATAAAGCAGTAGAAATAACGATAGCCAGTAGAAATAACCATTCATTTATTCATTCTACACTCATTCATTCATTCATTTATTCTTTTGACAGATACATATTGAAGACATACTAAATAGAAGAAACTGTTCTGAGGCCTGGGTATTCAGCAAGAAAGAAAACACAGATTTTATGTTCTCGTGGAGCTTATATTCAAATGGAGTGTGGGGAACTCTGAATAAGAAGATATCTAACGGACTTGGTGTTCACAGACGCTAAGATGAGAAGTAGTGCAAGAGAAAGAGAAAGGGATGAGGGAGGGTATTCTTCAGGGTCTGGTTAGGAAAACACCCAGCAATTTTAAGAGTAGAATGTCATAGAGGGAATGGGTAAACAAGGTATAGGAGGAGCACAAAGGCTACAAAAGTGAAAAGAGGATACAGAGATAGTAGCTTCAGCAAGTTGCTGCTACTCCCTCCCAGGGCTGGGGTGCAAAGGGAACAGAATAAAGTTGTTAGGACCTAGAAACTGCATAAAGATGCCGGTGGCGCTGGGATCCAGACCACTGAAGAGGTGGAGATGACCCTGCCTTCCATTGTTTGTAGCTATGGAACTGAGATTAAAAGTCCAGGAGCAGCTGGGTGGCTGACAAACTGGGAATGGTATCTCTGAGGAGGCAGCTAGGGCTGCTTCAGAAGGTTTGGAACGAATCTGTTAACCGTAACCACCTGCTGAGCTGTCGTGACACCAACAGGACCAGCAAGCCAACAGAAAAGAAAAAACTCCATTCAGCAGCTTGCCTGCCTTCCAGTCTGCTTCTAGCCTCCCTACTTGCAGAGTTTATGAGGGAGCCAGCAAAATGCCGTCTACAGAGACCCAGTGCCAGCGTTACAAAATAGAGTGTGAAGTTGAGGCTGAGAAACAGAACTTCATAACCAGCACAGGGAGGCTGCTGTATTATACAGGAGGTCCTTCAAGCCTACCCCACCCTGCTTTGGAGAACTTCTGGGTCATTTTGCTCTGTGCAAGGAAGTGCTTCGGAAGAATCATCCCCCAACCGTGAACTCCTTCAAGGCAGATGCAGGTTGTTATTTATCTTATCACAAAATGTGTATTAAGCTAATGAGTGAAATGATACCTTTGATATAACGCTTGTAGCATTAGTGACTTTTTCAGCTTGGGTACTTCTGATTACCAGCGTCTGTGTGTGTGTGTGTGTGTGCGCGTGTGCGTGTGTGTGCGTGTGTGCGTGTGTGTGTGCTTGTTCTGCATTCAATCTAATTTTAATAAATATTAACTAGGTACCCACTAAGTGCAGAGCACTGCATCAGATGCTACATGAGACCCAAAAGAATTAAACCTGGTCCCTAAAGGACTCAGAACATCGATTGATTCCTGTGTGCCATCTGGCATATATCACTATTTTTAAAAGGTCTTCTTTTAAATTTATTGAGGTCTTTTGAATCCCATTCTTGTCTGTTTTTAAAGATATTAGCGATGCACATCTACTCCTGTCCCACTTTAGTCCCCAGCTTTATGTCTTTTATGAACAGAATTAAATAGATTTCCTCCCAGAAGCAATCCTTTGGTAGTAATTGTATAAAGAGAGAAATTAACTCTTTCAGACTCCCAGGGTGCTATTGCTAAATGTTCTATAAAACTGCTCCCTAATTACTACCTGGAGAGAGACTTGGCATCCGGAAAATAGCATCCAATATGTATGCATTTATTTTCCTCCTTGTTATGTCATGGAGGGACATGAGTGCAACACGCTGCAGGAAAAGAAGGCGAAGGGATGCTTATTCATAAATAAGAATAAGATGAGGGTATGGGCCGGGGGATTTTAGTCTCTCAACACACTTTGAAGGTTTAGCTTCTTAGATAGCCTGAGCATGGATTCCTGCCTTCTACTCCTATCTACTCCTGTGGAAGGTGAAGGGGGTGGAGGTTGCTGTGACTAGGACTATGACACTCACTGTGGCTGTTAATGGTGACCTTCCTTAGCCTGTCTCCAAGAACAATGATGCTCCTACAAGTCACATGCTGTTAGCCAAATATTTTGCCCCTTTCCTTTTGAAGTGGCACTCTACTAAACATTAATAATTTCTTCCCTTGTTGCTTAAAAATGTTTTTAAGGGCCAGGTGCGGTGGCTCATGCCTGTAATACCAGCACTTTAGGAGGCCGAGGCGGGCAGATCATGAGGTCAGGAGTTTGAGATCAGTCTGTAGTGAAACCCAGTCTCTACTGGCCTGTAGTGAAACCCAGTCTCTACTAAAAGTACAAAATTAGCCGGGTGTGGTGGCACACGCCTGTAGTCCCAGCTACTTGGGAGGCTGAGGCAGGAGAATCGCTCGAATCTGGGAGGCAGAGGTTGCAGAGTGAGCTGACCCCCGACCATTTCACTCCAGCCTGGTGACAGGGTGAGACTCCATCTAAAAAAACAAAAAAGTTTTTAAGACCTATGTATGCCTTGGTCAACATTAGTGGTTTTTTCATACTTCCTCCTCTAGGTTTTTAAGGAGAAATATCTACATTGTTCTTTGGATTGCTTCATTATTGTTATTCCCCAGATCTTCTCTACTTATTAAAGATCCTAAGAATTTTAAGCTCAGACTTCTGCCTCTGCAAATATTTTTTTAAAAGATAGCAACATAATATTACCCATAGATCCCATGACTCCTAACCAGAGCTCTACCTTGCAGTCACTCCATCCCCAAAAGACCATCGTAGACAACACACTGAATGTTCTATATAAGTTGGGAAAATCTAATGTTAAATATGATACAAAGAGATAACCAGTGATAAAGTTTAAATCCTAAGTCTCCAGGCACATTTTCTTAGAGGAATCCCTTTTTCGTCAGTTTAAGGGAAAAGACTCTGGCAGAAAGGATCTCTTTTGACAGTCACAAGCCCTAGTGGTACTGTTCTTGGGTGCAGGTGTCAAGAAAATGCAAAGGGTTTCTTACATGTGATCAAAAACAATGTTTCAAAGCAGCTCAGCAGATGTATTAGGCTGTAGTCATTCTCCTCAGCTTAGCATTTGGTCAAGATAAGCGTTTCCAGTCAATGCTGATTGCATTTAGCCTGACCATGTTTTTGTACATTTCAATGCCGATCCTATTTTCTCCTTTTAATCGTACAAATATATAACAATAAAGAAAATAATTTTGCTAACAGTTGAATTACAAAATCTGCTCAACACTCCATTAATAAAATCTCTATCTTGTTCAACATCTCCAGTAAATAGCCTTTATATATTTCCTCTCTTCAATTTGCCAGCTAACAATAGAAAACATTAGCTGGAGTTGAATGCAGGTTAGCAAACTGAAAGATAGTTATCCACTGCCATCTAGTGGCTAAACCTTAAAATTCGACCAAAGGTTTTGAATCTTTTTCTTCTAACATAGTAGAGAAATAAATATTGGTGCATATAATTCTTTTACTATTTTGAATAAAAATCTGAACAAATAATAAACACATTAAAATTAAGTTTATTTTAACTCCACTATTCGTATCTCAACAATAAGATAAGATAGTTCATGTGGAGCAAAAAATGAAATGACAAGTATTGGGTTGTCTTCCCGGGGAAAACAGCTAATCAGGAAGGTTTTCTCCTAGATTAGACCTTAATCAGAAAATTATAGCAATCACTGATGGAGCCAACTCATTGATTTCCCTTCATTCTGCTCTTTGGAGCTATCTTATTCCCAACACTGATCTCTTTCTTTAAACCAACGTGGGAGCCGAAGACCAAAGTCAGCCAATGCCTCTCCGCAGCAAACAAGTACTTCAGAGATTCTAGCACTGAAAGTTAGAGTTTGGGAACACAGATACGCAGATTAACCTTTTTACAGAGTTTTGATACTGCTATTCAAGGCTGCCTTACTGGATAACTAGAATTTACTCAAAAATGGAGAAATCAAGTGCTTTATTCTCTAAAGAAATAGAATCAATAGGGTGTGTGTGTGTGTGTGTGTGTGTGTGTGTGTGTATGTGTGTGTGTGTGAATGAGAAAGATATTGGGGGCATTGGCTCATGTATTTATGGAGGCTGCCATGTCCAAAACTTGCAGAGCAGAGATCCAGAAGAGCCAGTGCTACAGTTCAAGTCCGAAGGCGGTTAGCTGTAGAATTCCGTCTTGCTTCAGGGAAGGTCATTCTTTTGTTCTATTCAGGCCTTCAACTGACTGGGTGAAGACCACCCACATTATGGAGGGCAATCTGCTTTACTCAAAGTCTACTAACTTAAATGTAAATCCCACAGCAAAACACCCTCACAAAAACATCCAGAATAATGATTAATCAAGTATCTAGGCATCATGGCCCAGTTGAGTTGACACATGAAATTAACCATCACACCAGGTGAAATGTACAGAGGGAAAAATGAAAGATTTGGGAGAATTTGTTAAAAGTTTCAAAGTGTGCTTATCATTCACCTGAATAAAATGATTGCTTTATGTCAGAGGTTCTATACAGCACCTGTATTTACCATGGACACGTCAAGCACCATTATATGTACTGGATTATATGACCCCAGTGGCACAGAAGCTTGGATAGCAGCCTGGAGCCATTGCAGAACCCTCTCTTGCTCTGGGCCTCACTCAAAATTGGTAGCTTTTAGGGTCTCTCCGTAAATGGGCTACAATAATGCACCCAAGAGTCAAATATGTTGCCTCCAACATCCAAAGAGGCCCACTAGGTGTCACGTCTCTTTTTGTGGTTGTAAGAGAGTTAAGACAATGTGTCCTTTGCCTTAGAAGGCAATCTTGACATGCCACACACCACTGGATTCCTAGAAATTGTGCTGAGGTGGAGGTACTTGGTCAGATTTATTTTCCACATTCTGACGTGTGTCTTCCCAATAAATATAAAGTAGTTATTGCTTCTTGCTCATTCGGTCCAATCGTCATAATATCATCAGTGAAAATAACCAGTGTAATTTGTTATAGAAGGAAAAGGTTATCTAAGTTCCCATCAATTAAATTATGATGTATGGCAGGACAGCCCATATACCCCTGAAGTGGGACAGTAAAGGTGTATTGTTGGCTTTGTCAGATGAAAGCAAACTGCTTCACCAAGTCTTTACTAATGCATAGTGAGTGTAAAAGCATTTCCAGATCAATAGTTGCATATGAGGTACCAGGGGCTGTGTTATTTTCCCCAAGCAATGAAACCACATATGGTACAGTAGCTGTGACTGAAGTCACCAACTGGTTTAGCTTTATGAAAATCCACTGTGTTTCTCCTAGTTTTGTCAATTTTCCACACTGGTCAAATAGGTGAGTTGACTGGAAATGTGATGGCAGTTACCACATCTATAAAATTTCAGTGCCTGTTGGTGGCATTCATCATGGATATCCCTCTAGGCATGTGATATTGTTTTTGGCCTACTATTTTCCTAGGTAAAGGCTGTTCTAGTGGTTTCCCTTGGCCTTTTCTACTACTGTAGCCCTCACTTCACAGGCCAAGGAATGAATGTGAAAATTCTACCAGTTTCTGAGGATGTCTATTTAAATTATCATCCCAGAAATGGGGAAATAATCACTACCTGGGTTCAGGGACTCACTGGAGCCACTGTGGGATAGATCTGAGCTAAAACTCCATTGACCACCTGACCTTCATAAGCCCCTGTGCTAGCCAGTAGACCACAGTAACATTTTAGCCTGCTGGACTTAGTGCCAATGTTTGCCAACTCCTATACTAAAAAAATCCAGTGTATTCACATTTTTTCCTTTGAATTAGGATTCCTTGTTGCTTAAAGGTTAACATAAAATTATACCCATTTATGCCTTCTTTTTTATAGACTGTGGTTTGACAGTCATATGTCTGCCCCATGACTTTCTCTGACCAGTGTGGCATTAGTAAATATGGCAAAAGAAGAGCTTGTGTGAGCTTTAAGACATTGGTGCTGATCCTCTTGGAACATTCCTTCTTGGAAGGAGGTTGGACTATCCTTAGATCACCATGCTGTAAGGAAACCCATGCTCATCATGTGAAGCACTGAAGGGCACCATGACAACTAGCTTTGAGCTACACGCAGCCAAGTGAAAATCCCTGGCCAACACTATGTGGAAATAAACCACATAGCAAGCTCAGCCCAAATTCCTGACCCATGGATCATGAAAAGTAATAAATTCCTATTGTTTTAAGCCACTAAGTTCCAGGGTTGTTTACTGTACGTACCAAGTAGATGAAACATGATTTTCTTAGAGTTTTCCATATAGTTTTCTAATCACTAGGTTTTCAACTGCTGTCTTCATTTTTCTTGCAAATTCATTGTAGACTGTGGGCAAGTTTTGGATACTTTCTGGGCTTCATTTGTCTAAACTTTAAAATAAGGGATCTTTGCTATTTGGCCCCTGAGTGTATCTTTCAACTCGAAAAGATGAAGTATGGATGATAAATATTATTTTTAATACACAGTGTTTTAGAACATATCAAGCAATTTATTTGGATAATATGTTTTCTTTTTCTCTTTATAATAACTGGCTTTGAGAAATCATACAATTAACTTTACAAATTTCCAAATATTTACAGGCTTTCTGTAATTAGGACTTAAAGTAGCATACTCCAGTTATGAGAGAATTCCTTTTTACCATATGGGATAGGATGAGATAAGAAATACTCAGATGGAAAATATCTCTGATCAACCTTCTCCTGAGTGTTTTAATTCTTAAGCTACATAGTAAAGTGTTTTAAAATCCCCACCATAAAAAAAACTAAATTTTTTCTATGTGGATTACAAAACTTCATATTTGCTTAAGAAGTAAAACAATGCAGAGATATATAAAGAATAAAATTAATCTTTCTCCTGCTATTAATTACACTCTTCAGAAGAAAGCGCCATTTTAAGCACTTCTCTAGACTAATAGGTAGCATTAGATAGATCAGATGGATTCATAGATAGACAAATGGGGGTGGATAGAGGCAAACGCATGGATAGATAGGTAAATAAGATATGTCTATGTGTGTATGTTTATATATAAAAATATACATGTATTTTAGTTTTAATTTCATTTACAAATAGAAGTCCAATCCATATGCATCATTTTACAATTTCCTTTTTTTGCCTCTTTTAAAAAGGATCATGGACACCAATGAAATCAATACATTCATCTCTTATTCATTCTTTTTAATAGATGAATAGGGAGAGAGATCCAAGATGGCTGATCACTAGCAGCTCAGGCTCCTGGCTCCCAGTGAAAGCACTGAGAACCAGAGGACGCCACACTTTCAGATGAATATTTGTTGCTCACGGACCAGGAGATTCCCAGCAGAGGAGCCCCATGGGTCACCAGGGCAACTCTTGTGGCCGGCGCAGCGGTTTTGCTGGTGCCTTAGCGCGCCAGTTTTTGGTGCAGAGTCCGGAGATTCCCGGGCAGAAAAGCACCATCAATCTTAACACCGCTGTTTTGGCCGGCGCAGTGGATTGCTCAGACTTCGGCACTGGGAATCAACAAGTTGGACGTCTGCTCAGAGACCTAGTTAGAAAGTCGGTAATTACAAAGACAACAGACGGATAAATATATAATGAAGGGAAGAAATCAGCGTAAAAAGGCAGAGAATACTCAAAATCAGAATGCCTCTCCCTCTACAGGGGATCGCAATTCCTCATCAGTAATGGAACAAGGCTTAATAGATTACGAGTGTGTTCCAATAACAGAAGTAGGCTTCAAAATGTGGGTGATAAGAAACTTCTGTGAATTAAAAGAACTTGTTCTAACCCAATGCAAAGAAACTAAGAACCTTGAAAAAAGGTTTGGCAAAATGTTAACGAGAATGGACAATTTAGAGAGGAATATAAGTGAATTGATGGAGCTGAAAAACACAACATGAGAACTTCGCGAAGCATGCGCAAGTTTAAACAGTCGAATTGATCAAGTAGAAGAAAGGACATCAGAAGTCGAGAACCAGCTCAGTGAAATGAAACGAGAAGACAAGATTGGAGAAAAAAGGATGAAAAGGAATGAGCAAAGTCTCCAGGAAATATGGGACTATGTGAAAAGACCTAATTTATGTTTGATAGGTGTACCTGAATGTGATGAAGAGAATGAATCCAAGTTGGAAAATACTCCTCAGGATATCATTCAGGAAAATTTTCCCAACCGGGCAAGGCAGGGTAATATTCAACTCCAGGTAATACAGAGAACACCACAGAGATATTCTTCAAGAAGACCAACCCCAAGGCACATAATTGCCAGATTTATTAGGGTTGAAATGAAGGAGAAAATACTAAGGGCAGCCAGAGAGAAAGGTCAGGTTACCCATAAAGGGAAACCTATCAGACTTACAGCAGATCTCTCAGCAGAAACCCTACAAGCCAGAAAAGAGTGGGGACCAATATTTAACATCCTTAAAGAAAAGAACTTTCAACCCAGCATTTCCTATCCAGCCAAACTAAGCTTTATAATCGAAGGAAAAATTTAATCCTTTGCGAACAAACAAGTACTTAGAGAGTTCACCACCACCAGGCCTGCTTTACAAGAGCTTCTGAAAGAAGCACTATACATATAAAGGAACAACCAATATCAGCCTTTCCAAAAATATATCAAAAAGAAAAGAACATTAACACAACGAAAAATTTACACTAACTAATGGGCAAAACAGCCAGCTAGCACCAAATGCTAGTATTAAAGTTATATATATTCTAATTGGATAAAAAGTCAAAACCCATTGCTATGCTGCATCCAGACCCATCTCACATGCAACGATACACAAAGACTCAAAACAAAGAGAAGGAGGAAGATTTATCAACCAATCAGAGAGTAAAAATAAACAAATAAAAAGCAGGAGATGCAATTCTCGCCTCTGATAAAGTAGACTTTAAAGTAACAAAGAGCAAAAGGGGCAAAGAAGGACATTACATAATGGCAAAAGGATCAATGTAACAAGAAGAGCTAATGATTTTATAGATCAACGAGACAGAAAGTTAACAAGGACATCCAGGACTTGAACTCAGACCCGGAACAAGTAAACTTAATAAACATTTATAGAACTCTCCACTTCAAATACATAAAACATACATTACCACCTCACACCTATTCCATAAGTGACTACATAATTGGAAGTAAATCACTCCTCAGTAATTGCATAGCATTTCATAGGTTTAAATGAAATATTGGTTGGCTGCTCGTTTGTTATTTTCTTCCCTTATTCCTTCCTGTTTACATCAAATATAATTATTGGTATAAAAGAGGTTTTCAATACCCATTACTAAACTGCATTCTAGCCTGGGCAAGAAAGCAATACTCCCATTCTCTCTCCCTCATTCTCTTCCTTTTTCTTCCTTTTTCCTCCTCTTTTCTCTTCCTTTTTCTTCCTTTTTCCTCTTCTTTATTCTTTTTTTCTTTCTTTCAAAAAAAAAAATAGATGAATAATGCTCAATAATTATCCAATTATCCTCCCACTGATGGACATGAAAGTTATTTCCTGTATTGCCTGTCTTAGTCAGCTCAGGCTGCCATATCAAAATAGCATTGACTGAGTGGCTTACACACCAGAAATCATATTCTCACAGTTCTGGAGGCTGGAAGTCTAAGATTAGGGTGCTAGCATGACCAGATCTTGGTAAGGGGATCTCTTCCTGGCTTACAGAAGGCTGCCTTCTTATTGTGTCCTAGCAGAGAGAGAAAGAGAGAGAGAGAGAATAAAAGAGCACACACACACACACACACACACACACACACACACACACAAACTCTATTATCTTTTTGTATTAAAGCACTAATCCCATCATGGAAGCCTCACCCTCATAACCTAATCTCAACTTAATTATCTCCTAAGATCCCATCCTCAAATAACAACATATGAAAAAGTTTTGTTGCACAACAATGTGAAAATACTTAACACTACGAGACTGTATACTTCAAATGGATCTCAGCTGGTAAATTTTATGTTACGTGCTTGAGTTTTCTTATGATTAATTAAAAAAAGAAAACTATACATTTCAAGCTTGCTTTTATAGAAGATTCTCTTCTCTAGAATTGAACCTAGGCATTGAGTTAGGTTGAACTTACTGGAAAATAAACCACTGAAATTTGGTCAACTTATTTCTTTCAGATAACAAGAAGTCAGGAAGAGAAATGCAGTTTAGAAGTGGTTTGACAGCTACTTGAAGTCCAAGTGCCCCAGGTTCCTCTTGCCTTCTTGTTCCATCATCATTAGCATGTGGCTTCCGTATTTTTTGTCCATGTTTACTCTTGCATTCTAAAAAGGATAAAGAATGAAGCCACAAGAAAATATGGCACTTGCATCAAAAAAAGCGCTTTTTCATAAATCAGCAGCATATACTCATTTGTGATCATGTGGCCAGACCTGTGTCACGCTGAGGACAATGGGAAGTATATTATTTATTTTTGCTTTTAATATGCATGTATATGTTGTATTATGTGAGATATATATATATATATATATATATGTCACTGTCCTGAACAAATTGGGTTTCTGTTAGTAAGGAAGAAAAGGAGAACATATACAGGCAACTGGATATACTTGCCTATTGCTTGAATGAGAATGTTTATTTCAAAGACTCAGATGATTATCATAGAATTAGCCTCACATAGCTCCACAGTCATCTACTTTTCTTGTTTTTCCTCTACTCTTTCATTCTACTCCATGCTCTTCCTTGTTCTGTAGGATTGCTTTCTCTGCCTTAACAGCATGCACGTTGCACAAAGCCCTATTGACAAGTGGTCACATAAACTGCTATACATTATGTTCTTACTGGATACAATCTATGTCTCTAAGTTCAAATTAATCAGGTAAAAGTCTGACTGGGTTGCCTGGGAATGATTTGTGTGCCCAATTCTGGCCCATTCAGCTCACTAAATATCCACTCCGATACCTCTTGCAGTTAGATTGGGGCACGTGACTAGCTCTGGTCAATGTCTGGGAGGCGGAAGTGATTTGTATCTCTCCTGGGCCGAGGTGGTAGAGCTGGTATGTCCCCTTCATTCTGCTGTTGACCTGCTGTCCATCCTTGGTGAGGCCACTTCTTTTCCCCACACATCGAGCTACAGAATGAAAGGTGGCTATCTGACTCACACGACACAATATGTAAGTTAATAACTTTTATTTTCTTAAGCCACTGTGATTTGGGGATTGTTATGGGTCATATTGTGCCCACCCAAAAATTCATGTTTAAAACCTAATCTCCAGTATGTCAGAATCTGACCTTATTTGGAAATAGGGTTATTGCAGAGGTAATAGGATGAGATAAAACTGGAGCAGGATGGACCTCTAATCCAATATGACTGCTATCCTTATAAAAAGGGGAAATTTGGACACAGGCACACATATAGTGAGAATACTGTGTGAACATCAGGTCAATCATCTATAAGCCAGTAAGAGAGCCTGGAACAGATTCTGTCTTCACAGCCCTCAAAAGAATCCAACCCTGCCAACCTTGATTTCAGAATTCTAGCCCCCAGAGCTGTGAGGAAATAAACAGCATTTTGTTGTTTTAGTCATACAGTGTGTTGTATTTTGTTATGGCAACCCTAGCAAACTAATATGGGGTAATTTGCTTCTGTAGCATAGAGTATTATAATTTTATTACAATTACATTTTTTTGCTATTATGTTTGTTCTATTATAATTTCCTTGCCTTATGGTTCAAGTTTCATTACTGTTTCTTTTTAAGTTTACCCCAGTATACCTATTTAAACATAGCATAAGCCTAGGAAAGTAAAGATAATACAATATTGTTCACAATTAGATAAAGGCTCTTAAGAAAAAATAAACTGAGTAGAATCTTTGGGTCTGTTCATAATCAAGGAAAGTGAGAAAAATATTTGGAATCTCTAAAACTATGGAAAAAGCTTGTTAACTTGGAGATTCCCTGTCATGCCATCTATTGGACATTTTTTAAATGTCTTCCTCCTTGAGATGATCAGTTTACAGAGTGAAGAACTGTTTATTCTCCTCTCTGGAGAATATTGGACTGGCTGCCATTATCTGGACACAAGTTGTATGACAGAACTAAGGATTTCTGCACTAACTTTTGAGAGGCATATGGTCTCTAATTACTCTATTTTCAATAGAGTAGTCACACTGTCACCTGTGCCTAATGTCAGAGATCCTCTACTTTACCCTCAATAGAGAATACACTTACAGATTTCTTACTGAGTAGGAGAGAAGTCAATCAGAAGTGCTTCAGAAGGGGAATAGAAAGATCTAGATTTCTAACTTTTCTAAGTGTTTTCACCTTAGTCCTCCTCATGTGAGCTGCACCTGTTTGCCACTAAGACCTTCAAGTTACTAGCCCTTCAAGTTTCAGGGGTGTAAAATGAGCTTTTTCTTAGCTTCACTGAGGTTTGAGGATTGCCACTCTGAGATCTGCTAAGCAAGTTGTCAAGGTTCTGATAACTAAATTGTGTTGTTGCTGTTGTCTCTTCCTCTGCTCTCCCTATCATTGTGGGGTTACACATTAATAAAACAAAAACATTTACTGTAGTTCTGGCGGTGTTTCAGCAGGTCAAAATTAGATGGCTATCTTTAGTTCTCCAACCAAACTCTTCTGACTTTTCTTTACCTGAAAACTCTAACTTATTCTTTATGGCCTAGTTCAAAGAAAACATTTTTGTAACTTTCCATAACTGTTATTCTCGTGACTCTTAAAATAGAATTAGTTGCTCCTTTAACTGGTGCTCTAGTTTGAATGTTCTCTGAAAAACTCACGTTGAAATGTAATTCATGGCATTAAGAAGTGGGACCTTTTAGAGGTTATTAGGCTATAAGGGCTCCGCCCCTATGAATGAACTAATGTAATTATTGCAGGAGTGGGTTCCTGACAAAACCAGGAACATAGTCTAATTTTCTCTCTGTCTCTCATGCTCACTTGCTCTTCCACCACATTATGATGGAGCAAGAGGGTCCTTATCCAATGCAGCCCCTTGATCTTGGACTTTCAGGCCTCTAGAACAATGATCCAAATATACTCTTCTTTATAAATTACCCAATCTATGGTATTCTGTTATCACAGCAGAAAATGAACTAAGACAAGTAGGTTACCAGTGTATTTTATATATACTTCTATTGAAGTGCTAGTCTCATTGAATTATAAGTATTTGTAACAGATTAATTTCTCATTAGCTCCTTATGGACAAGAACATTATTTAATTGATCTTGGTATGCCCAGATGGTTTGTGTTAGTTCTTTGATTAGAAAGAATTATATTCTTTAAAAACAAGAGTAAGTTGTCTTTATAGATTTCTTATTCTCAAAAAAAATCTACATGAATTTATCTATTATGTTATTTGGTCACTCACTAATTACTCAAATATCAAAATCTGAAATAGAATGAAATTTTAGAAAATTTGATGACTTAATTTTTTTAATTAAAAGAAGTATTTAAAGTTCCATATACTATATTTTTTAATGCACCAACTCTATGCATAAACCACATATCAATGAAGAGAATATTTTGAGTGATTCCTTTTATTTTTAAAAATAAACTCTTTTATTTTTTGAGACAGAGTCTCACTCTGTGGCCAGGCTGGAATGCAGTGGCACGATCTTGGCTCACTGCAACCTCCGCTCCTGGGTTCAAGCAATTCTCCAGCCTCAGGCTCCCAAGTAGCTGGGATCACAGGCATGTGCCACCACTCTCAGCTAATTTTTGTATTTTTTTAGTAGAGACAGGGTTTCACCATGTTGGCCAGGATGGTCTCAATCTCCTGACCTTGTGATCTGCCCACGCTGGCCTCCCAAAATGCTGGGATCACAGCCACGCCCACTCCACTAAAAATAAACCCTTTAACAAAACATGTATACATACAGAAAAGTCCCCAAATCATGTATGTTCAGCTGTTACATGAATGTGTCTACACATTCATGTAACCAACATCCAGATTCTCAGAAGCCCCTTAATACCCCTTCCCAGGCACTAACTCCACTGAAGATTTGCTCTGATTTTAACCATCAAACTATTTTCTTCCATGAAAATCATTACTTCTACTTCTTCACCTAACAGGAAGAGATAAAGCCATCATTAATTCAATGTCTTTGTGTTGTCCATGTGTAGTTGAGGAAGGAGACCCAAACATCTAAGATCACCTCCTCCTTGACTCCCACACTGCATTTCGATAGAAGAAAAGGGACTGGCACTTCCTAAATCGCCTTCCTGTAGATAGCAGGCATAGTATGTGGGAATCTCTCTGGAAGGCATTGTTTTTACTTAAACAAGATCAAACCCCTACCCAACTCCTACTCCATCGACCAAGACCCTTTCACATGTAATTTCTAAAACTGTATCCCAAGACCCTTTCATGTGTAATATCTAGTATTGTAAGCATATATAAAGGCAGAGTTTCTCTTTGTTAAACGAGCTTGGTTGTTAGACAAAACATGTCACCTCCCTCCTGGGCGTAATAAAACACCTCTTCCTTCCTAGTTCGGTGTCTGAGAGGTCTGTTTCTCCCGGCTGATCCTGCTTCATGGTAGGCAAAAAAAACAGTCCCTTAAAGGTGTCAGCACCCTAGTCCACAGAAGTAAGGTGTTACTTTGTATGGCAAAAAGGATTTTGCAAATGCAATTAATGCTGAAGGCTTTGAAAAGGGAAGACTACCATGGATTATCCAGATGGGCCTAATCTAATAACATGAGTCTTTAGAAATGAATAAGGAATATAGTGCCCTCTGGAATTTGAGAAAGGCCTTCAGCATATAGCTAACAAGAAGGGAGAATCTCAGGATCACAAGCAGGTGGGACTGAATTCTGCCAGCAAATTGAATTAGCCTCTTTCAGCTCCTAGGTAGGATAACAAAAGGCTCACTTTCGCAAAGTTTAGAGTTCTTAATGATTCTTGCTATTTGTTGCTATGCTGAATATATATATATATATATATATATTACTCTGAATCAAACCTGCAATGATTTCTTGTGTTTATATTTTCATAAATTTTGCTCTTTTAACAATATTTTAAAGATTTCCTTTGACAAATCCACACCCCTGGTTTAGAATAATAAAACTTTTAGTGTGTCCTTTACATAAAAACTATTTGAGGTGTTTTCTCAACATTTCTGTGTAATGGTAAAGATTTGCTCCCTCATGTAAGTAGGAGGAATGCTAGAAAAAAAAAAAAAAGCAGCTCCATATTTCCGGCTACTCAATACTATAGTGAGGGTACTTCTTTTTATGACTTGGGTCAGTATTGTTATCATCACCTAGGAGCTTGTAAGAAAGGCAGAATCTCAGGTCCCACCTCAGGTCTACTGAAGTCATATCAAGGCTTTCTTTTCTTTTTGTCCTTTGGCAAATGACTTAGTGGAAGAAGACTCATTAACCTCAGATCAGCAGAACAGTAATTACTTAACATTTAAGGAATTGATTGTGCACTGGTTGATGTTTTGCTTTTTAATGGACATAGGAGAAATGCCTTTTCTTTTTTATTTACTTCTAACCATCAATTTAATTGGTTGTACTGAGCTAAGTGGAATAAAATTCTCATTAAACAGTATCTTATTCTGACTAACATCTAAGAATTAAAAAAAATCTATAGTTGGGGGGATGAGGAAAATGAAGACATCAGGGTCAAAGGTTACAAAGTTTCATTTAGGCGGGATGGCTGTCCTGGAGATATACTGTACATCATGGTACTCCAGTTGACAATGCTGCATTGTACGCGTGAAATTTGGTAAGAGAATAGATCTTAAATGTTCTCATCGTATATGCAAAATGGTAACTGTGAGGTTACCATTTTGTGAATATATATTAATAATTATATATTATATTAATTATTGTAATTACTCTCAGTGCAATCTTTGACTTAATCTCTTTCAAATTGTTTTGTTATACCTTAATAGATGACATTCTCTTTCATTTTGATATTATGGTTTCCATAATAATTTGAAAGTAATCCATAATATTACTATTAAGTATACATTAACAAAACAGTAACCTCATATAGTTACTATTAATAGATCCATGTAATGAATATATGTGTGGGTATATTAGTTCACATGATTGCAGTCATCACTTTACAATGCATATATATCAAAACATCATGTTGTACACCTTAAATATTTACATTTTTTATTTATCAATTATACCTCAATAAAGTTGGCAACAATTCTATAAATGATTCTAAAATAGATTATAAATTAATGTCATAAATTATTTCTGTAAAAATAACATTTCCTGCTGCACCACAACATTTTTTCCATGCAAACTATAGCTAAACTATTTTATGTTTACTGCCTCAGGGAGGAGTAGTCATCATAAGAGTTCTGACACTAAGAGTTGAATTCTTGACTTTGAACTTTCAAAAGTTAAGGTCAAGACCAGACATTATTTGGAAAAGCTAGAAGAATGTCATCAGTCAGAGACAAAGTCTAGATCTGAGAGCAAAGAGACAGTATGCCTTGTCCTTCCCATCCTCCAACCTCCTCCCAGGGCAATGCCCCAGAACTAATAAGGGCCTAGATACCCCTGAAGCTAGAGTACACGATGAGAAGAAATGGTCTTGTAGTATGTCTAGACAAAAGACTCTAAGGCGACCTCACAGGTTCCCATGGTTTCTATAAGGTAAAAACTAACAGCTGAATTTCTTTGGCTTCATATTGGAGGAAGAGACTACTTTCTAGATAGTTAAGAGGAAACGACTTGGCGTTCAATGAGAACCTGGAATGAAAAACAAACATGAGCAATTTACCTGAATGAAGGATAAATGACTGAGGACCAGAAAGACCAAAGTGTGTACATCCCAGCAGATGACAACAGAGGACCAGATGCCACATTCCTCCAAGCCTCATCCTCTCAACATAATTTCAAGGAGAGGAAGGGCAAGCTACTTTCATGGAAAGAAAAGACATTTGTAAAAGAAATTGAAAACAACTATGAATCACAAAGAAAGTTGTTATTTGCAGATTCTGTAGTCTGAGATTCATACCCTATTCATATCCTTTACATTTGGATTGATCTTCAAACATCTAATACTGTGTTCTACAAACAGTATGTACTCTGTAGCTATTTGACACATTTATTTACTTCATTCTATGTTTGCCCAACTCTCAGTGGCCACAGCTCTCTGTACTCTCCAATATGGTAGCCATTAGCTATCTGTGGTTATTGAATATTTGAAATGTGGCTAGTATGAATTGAAATGTACTATACATGTAAAATACACACTAGCTTTAGAAGACAGCACAAATAACAAGAATGTAAAATATCACATTAATAGTGTTTATTGCAAGCTGAGGTGATATTTTGGACATATTGGGTTAAATAAAAATATACTACTCAAATTACTTTCACATGATTCTTTTCACCTTTAAAAAAATGTGCCTACTAGTCAATTTAAAATTTCATATGTGACTTGCATCATTTTTCTATTGGACAATGCTACCCTATATGCTCACTCACTTTGATTTCATTTACTTTCACCTGAGGAGCTATTATCATTGCTTAATTTGTTCCATGTATAAGTGGACACTCAATGACTTTATAACGATGGTGTCTAACATTTCCTGACAATGTGTACTGGAAATTACACAAATTTCTTGTATCTCATTTCCCGATGATGGGACTTGGGAATGAATGATCATTGGGAATGATTACTCTTTCTGTAATTTGTACAAAAAGGAAGAGATTTTCTTCATAAAAATTAAGACAAACTCATTCATACTGCTAATATTTTCTTAAAAAATTTTGGTGACTTAAATGTAAATAAATATAAAATAATGAATAAATAATTTTTTAACAGGACAATGAGAAAAAAAAAGTGTTTTGAGTGGTTTACTTTGGTTAGATTTATTACCTAATTCATAATGTTATATAATATGGAGTAACAAATTAAACATAGGACAACTTGAATACATTTTATTTATAAAGGTACAGGGAACCACAAGACAGTACAGCAATCTAGAGACAGTAGCCTCTGAGATTTTGTGCCTAAAACTGAAGTTTGCCATTTAGAAAGTTTCTTAGTCTATTTGGGCTGCTATCCTGAAATATCAGAGATTGGGTGGCTTATAAACAACAGAAATTTATTTCTCACAGTTCTGGAGGCTGGGAAGTCCACATCAAAGTGCCAACAGATTCAGTGTCTGGTAAGGGCCTACTTTCTGGTTCAAAGGTGGAATTATCTCACTGCGTCCTCATATAGTGGAAGGAGTGAGGGTTCTCTCTCAGCCTCTGTTACTAGGAGACTAATTCCATTCATGAGTGCTCTAACCCTGTGACTTCATCACCACCCAAAAGCCTCGTCTCCAAATACCATCACCTTGGGAGTTACAATTTTAACCTACGAATTTTGGAGGAACACAAACAATCAGACCACAGCAGAAAGATGTAACCTTCACTTATGGGTATGACCAACTTTAGGGAAGCCGCTAAGGACTGGAGCAGGAGAATGAATGCTCTGACTTCACTCTCCTCTAATTCTCTAATCTCCTGTTAGTGTTCTTCAGTAACCAAACACAAACAGAAACTAGAGGGCATTGGAGCCTTGTTGATATAGTTCATATTGATCAGCATCCCAGAGCAAATAACAGGACAAAGGTAAGAGTGTACCTATAAGAGAGCAAACGGAAAATATATTGCATATTCTGTCTTTTCAGAATCATTTACCATATTGCTAGACAAATAGGTCACCTTCTTTCCCTCATCCCATTCTCTCTTAAATAAAAAATTAAACCTTAAAATTTTAATAGAAGATGAAAGTCTACAATCAGTGCTCTATTTCTTACACACTGTGAGCTTTTCCCAGAAGGCATTACTCCTATGGCCCAGCCCAGTGTCTACATATGCTGATGGCTCTAAAATCCATAGCTATTCCCAGGTCTCTTTCCTGCCCTCTAGATGAGCATATCCAACTGCATGCTAGTTAGCTCCCCCAGATGCCTCACAAGCTTCTCAAACTAGTGTATTCAAGAAAGCACCCTCCACTTATTGCACGATATCCTGATAGAGTTGCAATGCCAAGGAGCATGTTTTCTGTTCATTTTCCAAAATGATGACAGAAAGTTTAGAAGAGGCTGTTTTAATTATGATTAGGAGAAGCTTATACTAATTGTGGTTATTATAAAGATCTGAAAAATCCATATCATTGTCCATGGTTCATACACCAACACATAGCATGAGACTTTTGCCACTAATGATGTCCTCCATGTCAGTCTTAATTTGCTTTCACCTAAATAAATCCACTAGCTAATACTTATTGAATACTTCCTTTGTGTCAGGTATTTAACTGTGCTCAAATAAATTTAAGTCTCACAATAACCCAATGATGAGGAGGAAACTGAAGCTTGTAGGGGTTGTCATGCACAAGGACTCATAGCTGATAAGGGGTGGAGGTGAGTTTCAGACAGCCTAACTCCAGAACATATATGCATGTCATTCCTCTGCGATACTGAATACAAATTACTCTTACAGTCCAAGGAGGAGGGGTTAAAAGGTCATGATCCCAGCACTTTGGGAGGCTGAGGCGGGTGGATCACGAGGTCAAGAGATCGAGACCATCCTGGTCAACATGGTGAAACCCCGTCTCTACTAAAAAAATACAAAAAATTAGCTGGGCATGGTGGCGCGTGCCTGTAATCCCAGCTACTCAGGAAGCTGAGGCAGGAGAATTGCCTGAACCCAGAAGGCAGAGGTTGCGATGAGCTGAGATCACGCCATTGCACTCCAGCCTGGGTAACAAGAGCGAAACTCCATCTCAAAAAAAAAAAAAAAAAGGTCATGAACTGGGAGCTACTGAGTCTGACACTGAAGATGCTAGGGGTAAGGTAGGGGTAAGGAGAGCTACTGAGTCTGACACTGAAGATGCTAGGGGTAAGGTAGGGGTAAGGAGAGCTACTGAGTCTGACACTGAAGATGCTAGGGGTAAGGTAGGGGTAAGGAAAATATCACAGGTCTTGAGGAGGCTGGAGAGATTATTAAGTAAAAGTAGCCAAAGATACAAGATGTAAGACTTTTTTAAATTTCCTTTTTCTTTTTTAAAACATTAGTTAAGCATGCGTTGTGCTAGAAATTGGGGATAGAAAAGCAACGAAGATAATTTCAGTCTAGTAAGAAAGATAGGTAAATACATTATAATGAATTTTAAAATTAACATAGATTTGTAGGCAAGGTTCCCAGAACATTAGAGAAATTAGATATAGACAGAATTTATTCATTCATTATATTCATTCACAGGGAATTTCCTGAATACCCGCTACATTATGCTTGAAGCCGGAGAAAGAAAAAGGGGAAAGATAAAGTCCTTATCCGGAAGAAACTCACAGTCTAATGAAGATGCTTCTGGGGTGGTAGTCAGGTGGCAAGGATGGAGCTACAGGAGCACAGGATTTCAGAGCCTAGAGTGCTCAGACAATGCCAATTTAGTGTTACACAAGCAAAAAGTTAAGGCTTTGGGTTGGCAACAGTAGAGGATACTAAAGAGTGCAGTGGACAGGTTCAAAGGGCTTGGACTTAACTATGACAACCCAAATTGTTGCTAGTGGAATACAATGCAAGGGGATATGCATTTTTCTGCAGCATTAGTTCTGTTATAATGTGGAGCACAAAATTGTGCTTTTTACTATTAAATATTTGTACTATTAAAAATAATGTGGTGCACAAATCGTGCTTTTTGCCATTAAAATGCGGATATACTGTGAAGAATGAAATGGCATATAAGACTGGTAAAATACTACTGTCAACGAATTTCCACAGCTAGGCTTATGAGTTAGCTAGATAGCTAGATGAGGAAATCCCACAGCTGGGCATGCAGATGGCTTTTGCTCTCACTCCTGAAGACTCGTGGGGAGTTCACAGTCTTCAGCTTTCCAGGGATCTAGGGCAAGATAGTTGAGGAACAATGAGGATTAAGCGTGCGAGAAAAGCCTAAGAGTTAAGCTCACAGACTGGAGAGAGGTTGGGGGGCGGGCGACTGGGAACCCGTTATCTTCCCTCTGCTCTCTGCAACTCTTACTCGAAAAACGTCCTCCACCAGGTGCCCCTTTGTCGCGAAAGACGGCTGCCCTCTGAACGCCTGGCGCCTGGCTGCCTGGGCAACCCTCTTCCGGGGCGCCTCCACGACCTCTTACTATTGGTTTAAAGGACGCAGCGTGCGTCTGACGTCCTTTCGTGGCGCGACCAGATTCTGGGGCGGGCCTCGTGGACCTTCATTTCCCAGATCCCGGGCGGCCGGTGGCGGGAGCTGCGGCTGTTGGGAGGCCAAGCGTCTGGCATAAGCCTCACCGGCAAGGGGCAGGTGGTGTGTGGATCGCGGCAGGAGAGAGGCGCGGTAGGAACGGGTCCCCAGAGCCATGAACCGCGGGTACTGGTGTCCCGTCCGCGCTCTCGGCCAAGCAGGCTTGCTTCCTGATCTGTTGCTAGGGCCTCCGGACCCTGTTGCTAAGGATTCTTGAGAACCTGAACGCTTGGAGTGTGCCCCTCCTTTTCTGGGGGAGTCAAACGAGAGTAGCCTTCGTTAACCTTAATTGAAACTGGTAAACTCCTTCTCCCTCAGTCCCTTTAAAAAAAAATCTCGCTTTTTTCTTTACTTTTTGTTTTTCTGTGTCTTCCTCTTTTGCTAACTTTGACAGCATCCTGGCCCTGGACTCAGCTTTAAGTATCTAGAAGTGGGTGTAACAGGGGTGGCTGGGAAGATGGAAAGCCGATTCTAAGATCCCCTAGGCAGATTTTACGACCCCCTAATACTTGCCCTTTGGATTTACTTTATAATAATAAAAAAAAAAGGGATTGGGATAATGACTGTCGGGCTCTGGGTCTGCCTTTGAGAATTTTACAGAGCTTTACAAATGGAACAGGGTTTCTTTAGTGGGGCTCTTACTACACTTTTGGAGCTTTCTAGACCTGGTTTAGAAAGCCGGAAAAAACGTGGCCTCTGCTGACTGAGAATTTAACAAGCAATTTAGTTCATGATTCAAAAGCTAAGTGCAGGAGAAATAAAGTACATACAGGGAAAGATATAGGCTGTATCAGCTGTCCAAACAATGATAGAAAGTACACTTTCCTACCATTGACACGGATTCCAGCAGTCCCTTGTAGATAGATGACCTGTAGCAGCCAAGGAAGCTTTAAGGGGAATGTGTGGACTTCATAGGGTGGTTTGTTTGCTTTCTGATATTATGTCATAGTTTAAGTGTTCCAGGTTAAGTGGATTTATGGATTCTAATATCTATAATCAGAATTTTGTTTTGTAAAAGAATGAGCGATGACCTTATGAAAAACCACTTAAAAGTGTTACTGAGGATAAGATTTATTGCATTTTCTTTTACAAACAACTCATGCTCCAGGTTTGTCAGCGGCATGCTCCCAGGTGAATAGTATTTTAAAAAATTGACCACACTTCCATTTTTTCCTTGGTGTCGGTGGAGGATTGGTTCCAGAACTCCCTCCCTCCCCCCAGACTCTTTCAGATACCCAAATATCTTGCCATGCTGAAGTCCCCCAGTCTGTTCTCGGTATCCGTGGTTGGGTGAATCTGTAGATGTGGAACCCGCATATATAGAGAGCCAACTGTAGTTTGTCCTTAAGGTAAAGGATAAACATTTTTAACAAGTGAAAAAGCAATTGTTTTGGAAAGGAACTCTCTAATACAAGATTTTGAAAGGGGATGTAGGTGTGTTTGCGTTACTATATGTGTATTTGTTGCTGAAAATTACGTTAGTATATTGTATATAAAAATTGTCCTGTTTACTCAAACTGTAGAAGCTCGGTTTTCAGAAATCTAATCTGTTTTCTAATGTGGCCAGAGGATTGAAAGTGAGTTTCTAACAGTTTATTTTGACAATTTGAATGGGAGAAAAGTTTACTTTTGTACATCATTTTCTTGGAGATGATTATTTTGCTGTTATTGATACTATTGAAGTTGACGTAATTTCATGTTTTCTCATTAGTCTTGTATTTTGCTTCATATCATAACTTTAAATGTATCTTGTATCCTCTATGTTTTTTGTCTTTATAATGATAACGAATAACCCTCCAAAAAATTTTGAAGTCAACTTTTTTTTTTTTTTTTTTTTTTAACTGCAGGAGTGAAAGGGAAACAATGCAGAAATCAGAGTGCTCTGGAGGTACACAGCTGAAAAACAGAGTAACAGGTATGGCTTTGCTTTTTAAGTGAAGAAGCCAAGTTTGTTTATGACACTATTCTGGGTTACAGGTGGAGGCAGGGTGAACTTTATTGCTTTTACCTGCTTCTTATTGATGTTGTTTTGTCCAGGTAACGATGATCAAAGGACATCATCAGGCACACAAATAAAACACAGGAATGCAGTTCAACGAAGCAAATCCGCATTGTCAACCAGTTCTCCGGAGTCTGCAAGAAAACTTCATCCTCGACCAAGTGATAAACTGAACCCTAAAACAATTAACCCGGTAGGTCCAAAATGAATAGTAACTCACTAGATTTTTTGAAGGCATTTCGCACAGCATTGAACAATTCTGGATGCTGTCTTGAGTTTTGTCCCTGTGCTAGTTTTGAGCTAATGATGAGAGAAGGGCATGTGTTTGTTATGATGGACTGAGATAATTACTCACAGGTGGCAATGAGTTTGAGGTGAGACACAGAAGTCAGCCTGTTTGGGTTATCGCATTGTAGTGAATAAAAAACTGCATTTTAGCTTTAGATTTTATTTGCCGTGTTGTTTTGCTTTCCAGTATCAATGAATAAACTTGTATTCAGTTGCCACGGAATGCTTTTCTTGCTTCCATAATTGCATAAAGGTCTCTGACTATTCCTCTGTATTGTGTAAATTAGCTCCACCAGAAATCCTCTATTTCTGGTCCTAATCTGTTTTCTAATGTGGCCAGAGGATTGAAAGTGAGTTTCTAACTGTAGAAACTCACAGTATTGTGTAAATTAGCTCCACCAGAAATCCTCGTTGTAGCACTAACCTCCTTTGCCCTCTCATAACAATTTAACGAGATTCAATAAACATGGGATTTATGCAATAAAAATAAATATTCAGAAGTGAACACACCTGTGCAACAACACCAGGTGTTATTTGCTCCAGGCCCAACTTTGGGAAGGTAAGATGTTAGTGATTTCAGCTTTCGAAGGGGATTGTGAGAGTGGCTGAAGCTCCTGTCTGACTTTAATGGCAGGTAGAGTATGGCAGGTACTTAAGGAAGCAAGGGTGTAGTGAGCTCTCCAAGACAGAAAGAGAGTGTCTGACTTGATCAAAGAAAAGTGAAAAATAGTTTGAGCAGCTGTGTTCCTTTGCTTCTTTTTGTAATCTACAGTGTCAAGGAAATTGAATACCTGAAGACCCTGATAATCTTGTTGCTCTTACTTCCTTTGCTTATGTTTAGTTGAGGGAGTTTATGGTGACACTTCAATTTTCTTCCTCTCTTTAAAGAAGAACTGTTTGAATTAACATTTAGTGACCTTAGTCCTAAGTTTTAGTAAAAATTGAGGAAGGTGTTGGGAAATAATAATTAAATAATTTGACCTGAGAAAAGCGTGTCTAAGATATGTAAAGGCTACCGATGTGAAACAAATGAGTTGGAAGTCAAAATAGTGTTTACCTTTGGGCTGGTAATGTTTAGATTTTTCAACTCATGTTGATAAACGAGTGTGTTCATTTTTTGTGAATTCACTATTGTGATTTATGTATGTTAAAGTGTATACATTTTAAATTTTGAGTTAAAAATTTTTTTCAAATGCTAATTCAGTGTTGAAGGGTATATAACATTAAGGCGGAGTTGAAATATTGTCTGATATTGTTAAAAATTGAATGGGATGACATTTTTCACTTTAATAGACTTGGTAAAATTTGGTTAAAATTGATAAAAGTGATCCATTCATAAAAAAATTCTGATTTTGTGGGATGTGAAAGATGAAACCACGATTAATCTCTAGAACAAAATTGAAATGCAAAGAAAGGAATTGTTTAGCATTTCAATCAGAAATTTAGTTTCTGTGGGGATTTTGAAAATTTAGGGATTATTTTCATGGCTTGTAAGAGCCAAAAAGATAATTTGCTTGTAGATGGTAGAAGTAAAATATGTTGACAGTGTAGTATGAATTTGTCTTAATTTTTTCTCCATATGTGTAGTACTTTTTCAAATAACTTTGTTATGCTTATTAGAAAATAATTTTTAAAACTTGTATTTCTTTATCAGCAGAAATTGTGACTTGATGAGTGAAACATTCCTATTGTGGTGAATTGTTACACTGAATATGGATTGAGTTTTCGATATGAATCTTTTATTATAATTTAATTTGAACAAATTTCCACCTATGTGCTTTTACTCAAAACTCATGTTTTCCAGAGGAGAAAAGAGCTGATTCTAAACTTTAAGCACATTTAAAAACTACCACCGTGTGTGATTAAAAGAAAAAGAAATTATATAGTTATGTCTTTAAAACAGGTCAATTTATATTTTGTAATTTAGACAACTTTTTCATTTGATTATATTAAAAGCACCATGTGATAAAATACTTACTTTTTGTTCTTAAATTCTCTTCAAGTCTCTGATCAATTATATTGAAAATATTTATGCTGTGATTGTTTAACTATTGTGATTGATCATCTCTTAAATCATCTTTGAGAGTAGGTATAAAGTCAATCTATTAAAGTAATATATAGCAAAACTGAAAAGTTGTGAAGTTATATATCTAAGAAAACACATCCGGGCATATATTTGTGAGAATCTTCTCCATCTTCAATTCTCTCCCTCCTGCCCAGTGCAATCCTTTGTTTTTTATGGATGCCTAAAGCTGGTTTGGAGAAATGACTACCCACACCATCCGTATTTGGCTGGAGGACAAGTAGGAGATGTGCAGGTGGCAAAAAACAAATATACTTTTCCTGTACTTAACACCCTTTCTCCATTTAGTCCTCACCTTGAAAGGTCACAGTGGGGAAGAGGGTAGAAAGAACTATTAATCCATATATGGTTTCAGCTGCCTTCAAGCCTTCTGAATCGTTAGGGGTAAAAAGAGATATACAAAGTGTAGTTGTGGTATTCTAGTAGTGAGAGGATTGACAATTTTTCTCATTGTGTTGCTGAGTAGAAATGGTGCACTTTGATACCAGCTTGGCAGTTTAAAAAGCAGGATGGCTGTTTGCTTCTGACCTCAGAAGTACAGGTGATAGTAATATTTTCATTTTTTATTTTAGTTTGGTGAACAGTCACGAGCCCCTTCGGCATTTGCAGCTATTTACTCTAAAGGAGGTATTCCTTGCAGGTAAAATCAATATGATTTATAACTGACCAAATTACTCAAAATCATTGAGTAACATCAATACAGTATTCAATTTAAATGTATTGAAAGTTTTATTTACTAGTAAGGTTGAAATAAAGGTGACTTATTCACACTTTGTTTTGAACTGGTATGGATTCCTGGATGTTGTTGAAGAAAACCATTTAATTCCAATATACAGTTATTGAGATCTGTGATAAACCATCAATTAGATTAAGAAATTTACTTGACCCCTTATTCTAAAATAATCAATTTAAACATTCACAGGCTTGGGCAAGTTGCAGATTAAAGAATCCTATTTTGTTGGTTAAATGGAAATTGTCAATTTAATGAAATTGTTTATATTTCCTAAATACATATGGCTGATTTTGCTTCCTTTAGGATATAATTCTTGCTACCTTTCTAGACATGTCAGAACTATTTTTTTAAATGGATAATGTATCATTTTAGTATTTATTGCTATAATTGCTATAAAACATTTATTTCTTCAAAGTACATTCAGTTTTAGCCTGTTCTAGATGATAGAAAATTTTATTTTGATTGTGGAAAAAAATCACAATATTTATTTATTTTTGTTCCAAAATTCAAGAAATCTAGATTTTAATGGTATTTTCAGATTTGGAGTGAAAAATAAGCTCAAGAAATGTTCTTCAATTTATTGTTATTTCACATTTAGATTTAGAATTGAAACCCTATTTTAAGGTTCTTAACTCTCTACTCCCCATCCCTTAACAATTTATTGTTGCAAAAATGTAAAAACAATTTTACAGAGACGTCTTGCTCTTAAGAACATAAGCCTAAAGGAGTCAAGAAGTTGAGAACATTACAAAGGAGTTCAAAGAAGCATTTAAGTTGAGAAGTTCACTATCATAATTGTGGTGATAGTTCCTTGAGTGTATTTGTACATAAAAACTTAAAAGTTATTTACTGTAAATATGTGCAGTTTATTGCATGTGAGTTATGCCTCGAAAACTGTTAAGCAGAAACCCTAATTCAGGGGCCACCACTTTGTAACCCTTCATGGGCCATTTTACCTTCCCAGCCTGTTTTCTTCTCTTTAACAGAGATAAAACTTGGTTTTGCCTTCAGATTATTAGTGTTAGGGTTACATGATCTATATCTGAAAAACAATGTTCCTTGTAAACATTTTTAATAATTACTACATTTTTTTGTTTGCATTTTTCATTTCTGTAGATTACCTATTGTGTTCATATCACTGAAATATATCACTTGGAACACTTGGGTTAAGATTCACAGATAACAACATGCTTAAGCACCAAAATTGTAGCCTTAACACATGTGGGGTTGCCAAACAATTTTGCTGAAAGAGTAGTAATTTGTAGGATTATTGACATGGCTTTGTAAAATGTCCTTGTACTATCTTACAAAGTTTATGGTATCCTACATGTTACAAAATAATTTTATGTTTATACTGTATGTTAGATGATCCTTGCTTAATATATAATTATATTTTTCTTGTTGTATTCACTGTCTTTTATATTTTAGATTGGTACATGGTTCAGTAAAACACAGATTACAGTGGGAGTGTCCTCCTGAAAGTCTTTCATTTGATCCACTTCTTATTACTTTAGCTGAGGTAAATATGCCATCTTTTCTGAATATTTATCAGAAAAAATACTTGAAAAGTTGCATTAAATGTTACTTTGTAGTTTGTCAGTAAATTTCATTCTGTCCCTTTGAAAAAGGAAGCACACAATAGGCATTGAAACACCACACCCCCTTAGGAATTTGTATGTAAGTGGATGAAATATTTATACTTATTTCAAAAAAAGAAAAATATGTGGACTCATAATGAGGAGAAAGATTTTTTGGTACTGGTGAAATCAGGAAAACATCAGGATTTAAACTTAAAACTATGTCAGATAATGGTAAGTGGTTTTGTATACAACCAATCATGCTGACATGATGTGTTTCTTAGGGAATTGATACTACCTACCTAAATGTTCTTTTGGAGAACACTCCAGCTCTATGCATTACTTGTACATTTCTAGTACAATATCATGGAGATGGTTTTATAGATTATTTTTAAAAAGCTTCTGATAGGTTCCTTTATATAATTTAACATTTGTGTCAGGAAAAAAGTTGGAGTTTTAGCTTCAAGTCAATCATTGCTATCTTCTGTGAATTTTATTCCTAGAGTTAGAATAAAAAGAGAAATGAATTAACCAGTTGTCTTGTATTTAAACTTTTAATTACTTGCCTTTTTAAAAGTTAAGGGTAATTTTGTTGTCATTATTAAGAAACATGATTAGAGTTTTTGAGATAGTAATAAAACATGTGAGTTCTTTCACTGGTATTTTTACTTGGATTAGTCACTACTGTGTGACTTAATATGGCAGTGCCTTTTTAGGTTAGTATCATTTGCCTTTCCTAGAAAACCAGTGGGGCAGACCAAGTGGGAGCAGAACAGAAATAAGTAATTTTGCCAATTGAGATTGCTTAATTAAAATGAAACATCAAAATCTCTAGTTCCTCCTTTAATTTTCCAAATATGTTTACTCTCTTAAGAGTAATCAGTAACTGATCAGTTACTAGCAAAAACTGTAAGTTTTTGTTTCTCTTAATTTATCGTTCAGTATTACAAGCAGGGTATTTTTATAGGTAGCCTATTTTGAAATTCATTTTTGAAGTTGGTATTAAAGGTTAGGCTGGGTGCTATGGCTCATGCTTATAATCCCAGCACTTTACGAGGCCAAGGTGGGAGGATCATTTGAGCCCAGGAGTTTGAGACCAGCTTGAGCAACATAGGGAGGAGACCCTGTCTCTTAAAAAAAAGAAAAAAAAAATCACATTAGCCAGGCATGGCAGAGTGAGATGCTGTCTCAGACAAACACATAAACAAAAAATGAGTGATGTTTCCTTAGTTCTTTTTTAAACCTTAATCCTTTTTTACCAGGTAGTGAACCATTTTTTTTAGACTAATCAAAATTGGTGATAGCTTTGAAAATATACTGTAGCTAATCACAATACACAGGGAATGCTTTAATTTGGGATATCCTTAAAGGGACTCTAACTTCTGTTTAAAGTCAGCCTGTTACATACCTATTGTCTAAATGTCAATGCTTTTTTTTTTGTATTGAGTAGATTTCTATCTTTCTCCTGTCCTCATTTACTAATGGGTAAATAGTGACAGAAGAACCACTGTGGAAATCCACTTCAGCCTTTAATCTGAGATTTTTTTCTCTCTAAAATGAACTGGATTCAGGTGATCCAAAATGATGCCCTTGTGGCTGGCAGGACATGATGGTTTTCAAAAGTATGACAGCTTCAAAGAAAAGAAAAAAAATATTGATTACTATTTAGAAGCAGATATTTAGGGCTGAAGGACAAATTAGTTGAAAATTAGTATTTCTAAGCATTATTTTGCAGCTGATTATATTTACTTCATAATTAAACTGAAGGAGTTTACTGTTGATTTTTGTTTTGCTTTATCTTTTTTTAAAAGATAAAGATCTTGACTTGGTGTGATTGGTTATATCATAAGAGTACTAACTGTTTCTAATGCCTTTAGGGTGAAAGGCATAGTGAGAAATTAGTTTTTTTAAATGGTTTCATACTGCATTTCAGTATTACAAATGACACGTAAAATCTTAACATGCCTTTAAAATGCACATACTATGATACTTGTTTTCTAAATATGTTAATATAAAATATTTAAATATGGAGGAAATTTATTTCAGGAACTCATTAAGTCATAAAATCATTGTAAATGTAGGGAAATCTCATAATCATGCATTCATAAAGGAGTGGTTATAAACATATTTTAAACTAATTTGCTCTGCTTTCAGAAAGTGTTTGTATGTAACAAAATGTTTTTATTATCCTAGTGAGTTTCCCTTCTTTTTTTCTCTATTAAGCTCTTTTCCTCCTTCCATTCCCTGCTTTTCCGTCCTTCCTATTTTATTTTCTCTTTCTTCTTTACTTCCTGTATTTTTCCTTGCCTCACCTGTTTCCCATTTCTTTTCTTTTTCTTTCTTATTTTTTTCCTTTTCTTCTCCCTTCCTTCCCTTCTGTGGGTAGAAATTACTCCTGTCTCATATACAGTTGGCCCTACTTATCCATGGGTTCCACATATAGGATTTCAACCAGCTACATATCAAAACTATTTAAAAAAATACAATGCAACAATAAAAAATACAAATAAAACAATGTAATATAAAAATTATTTATGACAGTTGCATTGTAATGGCATTATAAAAATCTAGAGATTATTTAAAGTATACAGCAGTATGTGCAGATCCTATGCTATTTTATTTGAAGAACTTGAGTATCTATGGGTTTTGGTATACACTGGGGTCCTGGAACCAGCCTACCTTGGGATACCAAGTGACCTTTCGTCCCCCAGTTTCTCAGTATAATTGAAATTGTAACTGCTGAAATTATAATCATGAGTAGGAAAAGAATAGTGAAACTTTTGATTTTTGTTTAGGCAAGTAAAGACTGAATTTGTCTGTTATTAGCATAATGAAATGGGTAGTAAATCATGTTTCTTCTTGGTTTTTGTCAGGGTCTGAGAGAGACTAAGCATCCATATACCTTTGTGTCAAAGGAGGGTTTTAGAGAATTACTTTTGGTCAAAGGTGCTCCTGAAAAAGCTGTTCCTTTGCTACCTAGACTGATTCCTGTGCTAAAGGCAGCTCTGGTATGTCATTTATTTTATTGTACTTTCTATTTCAAAACATATGACACAAAAGAAAGCTGTAATATATTTAGAATATTTTATGCTTTTTTTACTCCAAATTAAATGCAAATTAGTCCTTTACTTGTGATTTTGACATATTTGCAGAATTAGGCTACTGTTACTCAGGGCCAGATGACTACATACTTGAAGACACTTTTAGAGGATGTACTAAAGGTAAATAGGGACATTGTAAGTAATCAGATAAAATAATGAATGTCAAATCAGTCTTTCTGTATGCTAGATATGTTTTAGTTACTGCTTCAGTCAGATCAAAACTTTGTTTTTTGCTTCTAGATGTCCTGTATTGAAGGTTATTTTTTAAATTCTAGATTTTGTTGACTCCCTTCTGATTTTAAATGTTTAATCTTATGCTTTTCTCCACATGCTTGTTGTTTTTTCTAACCTATCTTTCCTTTTATCTGCTCTTCCCTGATCCCCCTCCACCCCCAATCAACCAACCTTACAGGTCCATTCGGATGATGAAGTGTTTGAAAGAGGATTGAATGCTCTAGTTCAGCTAAGTGTTGTCGTTGGTCCTTCTCTAAATGACCATCTGAAGCATCTGCTTACAAGCGTAAGTACTGCAAAGATTAGATAATGGTTGGCTGTATGTATCATTCACCGTCCATATCTCTTCATGTTTTAATAGCTTCAAATCTTTAAAATAACTCAAAACCTTAAAAAAATCTCATTTTTAGCAAAAAATGTAGAGATCGTTTGTAAAACATTTTACTAATGGACAGTATTACTTTTTTTTTTTAAATGGAAAGCACCTACATGAGCAGGGTTTAGGGTTATAATAAAAAGTAAGCTGTCTGGGCATGGTAGCTCATGCCTGTAATCCTAACACTTTCGGAGGTTGAGGTGGGTGGATTTCCTGAGCTCAGGAGTTTGAGACAGGCCTGGGCAACATGGTGAAACCCTATCTCTAGTAAAATACATAAAATTAGCCGGGTGGTGGTGTGCGTCTATAGTCGCAGTTTTGGGAGGCTGACACAGGAATTGCTTGAACCTGGGAGGCTGACACAGGAATTGCTTGAACCTGGGAGGCAGAGGTTGCAGTGAGCCAAGATTGTACCACTGCACTCCAGCCTGGGTGACAGAGCGAGACTTCGTCCAAAAAAAAAAAAAAAAAGCCAAAAGTTGAATGGATAAAAGCTAATGAACAGTAAGATGGTATTTTGCTTATGTTGATTAACTATGAATTATAAGCAATGCTCATATACTGTCTTGTGTAATTACGTGTTAGCAAACTTTTTTTTTTTTATTAATGTTTTTCTTTGTTTTTCATTGTGGTGTTTTAGTGAATCTGTAAATTGCATTCAGGAAGATACTTTTTCCTGATATGTGTAACTTTAGTCTTTAAAACTATAAATATACTGGGACACTGTGCAGCTCATGAGGTTCCCAAGACCATTCTTAAGTTTGATGATTTGCCAGAAGGATTCAGAGAACTCAGGAAAGCTGTTATTCACTGTATGGTTTCTTACAGCAAAACGATAAAGATTAAAATCAGCAAAGGTAAGAGGCACATAGGGCAGGGTCCAAGAGAAACCAGGCATGGAGTTTTCAGTTTTCTTCTCCCAGTGCAGTGGTTCATGTGGCATTTACTTTTTCCAGCAGCAATGTGTGGCAGTGTGCGTGGAGTATTGCCAACTAGAGAAGCTCATGTGAGCCTTAGTGTCCAGGGTTTTTATTGCCGTCTGTCATGCAGGCAAGACATTATGCAGGCAAGACACATGCAGTGTGGTTGACATTAGTCAACAGCCTCTCTAGAAGTTGAGCTAATACCCTCTGAACCAAAGTTCCCACCATAAATCACATTGTATAGACTGCCTGGTGTCGCCCTAAACTCCCATGTTGACAAGGATAGTCTGTCCGGCAGGACATTCCAATAGCTTAGAGGTTATCATTCAAGAGCTAGGGGCAAGAGCCAAACATTAGGCAAGGGAAATTCTATACCGCATACCGATAGAAAGATTGAAGTCTTTGGTAGGACCTCCCTGCCTGCATTCTTCTGTATTTCACAGCTGAGGCATGATTTTGATCATGGTTCCACTGTATTTTCTTTCTTGGATCCATCTATATGAGAGATACTAGAACTGTATTTTTAACTTCCTATTCCACAAATAGTGTAATACACCCCAGGAACCACCTGGTTGACATTATTAGAAATAGAGGTGGTGGTGACTCTATCAGGATAGGTATACTGGTAGGTGGTAGATGAAATTCCACGAGGTTTCAGGTGGGCAGAAGACATAGTGAGAATAGATTCTCAAGCCTTGACATACGAGAAGTCTTAGGACAGAAGAAAGAGAATCTTGGCAGATATTTGTAAGCTTCAGGTCAGGAAGTGTGGCTGACCAACTACATGAATTTCACACTAGTGTATAAAATGACTCATTCAAATATTCAGTAGTTTAATAATCTCTTGCACTCTGCACTCTCCCCTTCTAATTTGTTCCAGGTACACCAAGCATCGAGAATATAATGCAGAGCAGAAACAGGCATGCTCAGCCCTTGTGGAGATTAATTTTGGTTTTGGTTTTGATTTTTTTATAGGTGGGTGGGGATGTAGAAATAAGCAGCACGGACATATGCTGAGAAAATTGGGATGGGGTCAAGGGCATGTGAGATGTAGAGAACAGGAATCACACTGGATCCTTCATCAGAGTCAGTCCAGCAAGGATCAGAACCTTAACTACCTAAATAGCCAAGTCCCACCTCCAGTGGCAGAAAGAAAAGGCCAGATTAACAATTGTATAAATTTGTTTTGTTTTTTAATCTTTCTGGGTTGGTGGCATTTATCTTTGGTCACTTGCATTCCTCCTCAGAGCTCTGCTTTTCCTAGTCAAGGGGTGACTGAAAGGGCCTCTAGCTTTCCTGGGCTGTCAGCACTTTGGGAATACTTAGACACCACCCTGACCTTCAGATTCTGGTGTTATATAAAGAGCTCTAGAAATAGGTTGTGTGAGGGTTAGTTGCTGGTCTGTTAGCCACTCACTATGAGACAAGCACCACTGAGGATGTCAGTGAGGTGCTATTGGACCCCCTTCATCCCTCACCCCCATCTTCCACACCCTTCAGCCTCAAAGCCTTCATTTTCATCTGGTTTATAGACTTTTACATTAGATATTTCTTGGAAGAAAGGGTACTCTTCTAGAAAAAGTTTTTCAAAACCAGTTATTAAGCCTATATACAACTCATTTTTTCCTCGATGCAAAATAAACTATACCTTTTCTGAGCTGCAAATGTATGGGACTTTAAAGAGGGAATAAATCACCTGAAAATCTTGCTTAAAATGTAGCATCTGGGCTTTTTCTCTGAGATTCTGATTAAGTATGGTTTGAGACCCAAGAATCTATATTTTTAAATAGTATCTCAAGTGATTCTGATGCTGATGGTCCACGGATCTGCCTGTGAACCTCTGTGCTATACAGGGTGTATACAGATTCAGTAGGGTAATGCAGTCTGAAGAAAGCAACTGAAAGACCGTAGAGGGACCTTGTTCATCCCCAGAGCATTCACTGTTACTAAATTACTCATGTAAATCCTCCATCCTTTGTCCTCTCTTCCCATTTTATTGTGGGAAAATGTGTGTTTTAGAGACAAAGCTTTCCATCATGGTCCTCTAAATGCTCTTGCAAATTACAAAATCGCAAAATATGCTATTTTTTAGAAAACTTACTTCAGATAGCATACTGTAGCAGATTTTATAGGATTGGTTTTACTTAAAAGAATGTAAATTCATTGTTTTTTAAAACATACAGAGGTACTTCTTATATGTAAATTTTAATGAGATGCTTCCTAAAAGAAGCCTTGAAATCTAAAACAAGGTGTGCTCCTGAAGATTTACTTATGTGTATGGTGAACGTGGTTAATTTTAAAGTCATTTCATTTCCCCCCAATCTTACTTTGAAAGCTTTCCAAAAGGTTAATGGACAAGAAATTCAAAGAGCCAATCACCAGCGCGTTACAGAAGCTAGAGCAACGCGGCGGAAGTGTAAGTAGAACATTATTCCTTAAGAGTCTTTTTTTTTTTTTTTTAAACTTTCAGGCATATTACTAAATTGACTATATATTTAACATGTACTTCTCGTTTCAGCCACAAGTAACTATATGAAATTGATACTGTTATTTTCTTTTTAGAGGTCAGAGTTTCTGTCTCTTGGTCACACTGTTTTTCAAGCCCTGCAACTCAGACTCAGGTTGAATAAACATAGGGCTTGTACAGTTCCACAGTGCTTAATATGGCACTGCATGTGGCATAGTGGTACAGTTTTTTTATTTTCAGTGGTTTAATTTTGACCATTAAAAAGTTCAGCAAACCAAAGGATTAACTTAGCTCATTGAGGAAGAATACTTTTTCATTTGCTGTCTTTTCTGCCTCAAACATCCAAATGATTGCTCTATTCTCTCTGTAAGTGCGTGTGTACCCTCACAGGTGTACACACAGACACATTCACACAGTGCTGGAATAGTTTAATTGATTATTCTAACTTTTCAAGGTACAAAAATATGCAGGATTTCATAACTATATGGTGTCAGATTACTAGATTAATTGAATTTTCAGCATTTGAAGGAAGCATTCAGATAATCTAGTCTTAGAAATATTTCCATAAAAGCAGTCTTGCTTTTGGAAATTTTGTTTAATCAGATCTTGATAGAATTGCATATGACTGTCTTAACATTGCAGAACTTAGTTTCATTCTAGGTACTTGCTAAAGGAATTAATTATAAGAAAATTTGTGTGATCATATACAATTTTAAAATGATATAAAGCTTTAGCAAAATTACCTAATTTGACCAATTTCAGTGAGTTGTTTCATTGATTATATTCCTTCCATGATGGATGCCTAGAATAAAGTTTACAGGAGGAAGTAAGTCCCTAAGCCTACAAGATAATGAATTTCTTTGTTGTGTTTGGGTCCTAGGCAGAGAATTAGCATTCAGTGACCTTGTTGAGGAGATGTGCAGAACCATCCTCTAGTTAATCCCATGTCAAGTAAATTCTTGTTTGCTCTTCTGAGAATTTGAATGCAAAATATATTTTTCCTTTCTTCTGTGGAGTAGAAGTAAACAGAGGCTAAATAATGATGCCACTAAATAATGATGCCACAGCTTTTCAGTGGGAAACCCTCCCTAGGTGGTTTTCCATATCCTGTGAGCCGGTATGGGAGATGGGACAAGTAGAAAGGGACAGGACCAGCATGTTAGATTTCATGGTGGGAGTGGAGGGGGTGTGGAGGAGGAGATGGTACGCATGTAAATAAAGTTTAGAAACAGCACATTAAGATTTGGAAGGGGAACACAGAGGTGTAGTTGACCAATTCAGGATTCCAGAAATATCAAATTCTTTTGTTACTACTCCATCTTACCAGCTTTGAGTGTTGCTAATACAGAATTTTTTAAAAGATTTTGTAATTACAAGGGCTATTATTTATTTTCTTCTGACTCCTCATGTTTCTTCCTTCTTATGTCCTACATAATATTTTAGTAATGATTGACGTAATTAGAATAGAAAATTTTCTATTGCAATTACATGCCAAAGACTTTCTTGGCTTAATTGTTATTGTGCTAGCTTCCGTTACTTTGTAATCCTTCATGAAATTAATGAATGCCCTTCTTTCTCTTCTAAAAGCTTATGTATCTCTTTCTTTAAATGTTAGAAATAAGTCTTTAAAAATGAGTGTTCTCAGTTGCGGTTTCTCATTTCTTAGGACTTGTGTATATCAGTGATGGAACTATTCAGCCTCTGGTACACGAAAATATCTGTTATAGTCACAGTGTTACTTTCTTAGAACTGATATACCTTAAATTGAAAAATCAGTTTATTCTTAGCCTGATTTGATTTTTTTCTAAGTGAAATGCACATTTATTTTGGGAAAGGCACAACACAAACATTGATATTTGTTGATTATGTGGGAACTTATTACATGGCAGGTACTTTGCTTGAGTACTTTTTAGATATGAAACTTATTTACTCTTCCTAGTCATCAGAGAGAGATTTTGTTGTTATCTCACTTTAAAAATCAAGGAACTTAGGCACAGAGAGGTAATTAGTCCAGGTTTGACAAAGAAGTGACTAGTAGATGCTGTATTCAGATACTGGTAGTCTGGCTTCTAACTACTGCTCTAGGTAGATACTTAAAAAAAAAACAGCCTATATTTTATGTAACTCAGTAAAAACACTTCTTATGTCATCATTTTGTTCTCATCCCTTTTTGTTTGTTTTGAGTTTTGGATACTTGCTAGGCATATTCCTACAAATACAATACCTATTCGGGGAACTCTGCATGAGAGTAATGATGCTCAATTTTTTTTCTGTCGACAGGGAAGCCTTAGCATCATCAAATCTAAAATTCCAACATACTGCTCCATATGCTGTTGAAGAAGGGAGCCCACAAACATTGTTTTTTCTTCCTGGTGACATATCAAACACTGACACCAGGTACTCGTGGAACCTTTGTTCCATTTTATTCATTTGTAAATTACAGCCACTATTTATTATTCACTAGGTTAACATGAATATACACTGAATCAAAGTTATTCATCAACAAAAAAGGACAGTTACTAATGGAAGGTTATTAAAATAAGTTCTATAATAGTATAATTTTGTGAGGTTTATTTTTTGTATTTTTATTATTTGTGTGAAGAACCATTATTGAGTTTGCAAGATAAGATGTATTTTCTAGTGCCTATTTATGATACTTTCTTTGTAATCAGATTTGTAGCTGTGCACTTATTTTTCTAGATATTTTGCCATTTTTTGGGTTTCATATTTAACAAGGCTGTAGAAATTTAAAATGATGAACAAACCTTTGTGAATACACTATTTTTAAATTGTTTTAAAAGAGAGAAGGGGTCTTGCTTTGTTGCCCAGACTGGAGTATAGTGGCATAATCATAGCTCACTGGAAGCCTTGAATTTTTATGCTCAGATGATCCTTTCATCTCAGACTCCTGATTAGCTGGGACTACAGGCATGTGCCACCCTGTCCAGCTAATTTTAAAATTTGCTTGTAGAGACAGGGTCTCATTCTGTTATCCAGGCTGGTCTCGAAACTCTGAAAGCTATCCTCCGCAATTGATTTCCAAAGTGCTGGGATTACAGGAGTGAGCCACCATGCCTGGCCCCATGAATACACTATTAATTAGTGTTTGTAAATATGTATTTTATAATGTACAATGCATGGAAAATTTTCAGAATATTCTAGTTTAAGACATTTTTTTCTAACTGTGAATTCTATTACAAGTATGTTGTTTATTACGACTCATTACAACCTAAATTTTTGGTGTTAACTGTATTTAAGTAAATGTTATTTTTACATTTCATAACCAGAAAATACTGATATTCATATAAAGATACTCAGCAATTAAAATCTGAAAACTCATATATGCATTCATTGATTTTGTTGTGCTTATGTTTAGCAATTAATTTTTAAAGAGCTTTTAAAACATAATTTAGACATAGTTCAGAATTTTGATGTAATAGAAGCGATTCCCTCTGCAAGAGAGGAGTAGAGGAGAGGAAGAGAAATGGAAAACAAGAATAAGACCTTTTATCTTATGGGCAAAAGGAGAGGCCACAGGGCTTTCTGTAGCCACACCATATCCAAAGCAAAACAAGACTTGAAAGGGATGGAAAGGAAAGATTGGTCTTGTATATAGGAGCAGCAGTGTTGCATCTCAGAAACCTTGAAGAATGCCCTTTCCTTGCTCTATTCCCCAAACACCTGGAGTGAACTCTGTGATTCTCATTTCAGATATAATCTCACAACTGTAATTTGAAAGAAAAGAGTACAAGTAATTTCTGAGGATTCTTCATGTAGAAATGCTCCTCCTCCCTTAGAACTTGTCTGTCCTGCCCTTTGTCTATCTGTCATGCTTTTTCTGCAGGTCTCTACTCCCTTGTCACATCCTCCAGTCGCACTGGAAACAGCAGCTGTCTGCTCGCTGGCCTTGTTTTTACCTGTTTTCATTGCATTTAGCACCATGCAGAGATATCTGTGATCTAGAAAATACTATAAGAAAAAGTATTATTTAAATCTAATAATTCCAGAATTTCTTGAAAAAGACCTATAACAGTAGAGTTATAAACATTTTATTTTGCTTTTATTTTTTCTTTTTGAAATACAAAATGTGCACATTGAGTTTACACGAACACGCGATGGCAAATTTCAGTGTACATGTATTGTACTACTCTTAATTTCTACACTGGTGATAGCAGGGCAGCTTTCAACATCCTATCTCTACACCAGAATAGATACCTGATTTATTGTTGCAAAGACAGTGGCAAGTTTCCTCCTTCTGTAGCCTCTTGGTCTCTGTGATAGTTCTACAAAACAGGGAAGATGTGTGTGTCTTTAGTAATGTGGCAACTTTATAGTTTTGGCTAAGATCATTAAAAATAATCTGAATTGTTGGAATTTTATGATGAGCTAAATCATACTGTAATCTGGATTAGGTGTTGAGCACTTATTTATTTTCTGCTAAATCTTGGTAGTAATTCTCAATGTAATGGAATCACTGGTGCTTTCAAAGTGAATTTTGCTTACTGCTGGTTCCTAGTAGACAATGGGGTAGTTAAGATTTCTTTGTCCCTGAATGGCTTGTAATATAAACATGCTGTAAGGAAGTCGGGGAAAGAGGACAGATTTGGCCTTTAATGCTGTTAGGAGTACTTGTTATTAAGCATTACTATGTACTGGCAGATAGAGATCCTGACGCTTTGCATATGTCTGTCTGTAAACATCCTTGTTTGTTTGACGCCTTCTTGAACTTCCACTTGATACAATAGAAAACAGCCTGTAAGATTGAACAAATCCAAACTTATATAGGCCTTGGCTATAATATATTATGCAAAATTAATTGCTTATTAAAATAAGTTTTATTAGGCATATGCTGATATCTGATATATTTTAAATGTTGTTTTAAAATGCCAGATTAATTTCTAACAGAAGGTGGGAAGGCCATAGAAACTGGAACTATGTGTTTTTTTAATTGTCATAATCTTGTTTACTTAAAGTATGTATATAAATGGAATTATAGCATTCAAACATGAAAATTAATTTAATTTCTGGAAATTAAATGCAGATGTCAGTATATTAGAAAACCATTCAAAATCCTAAGACTGAATACATACAAATGAGTAGCAAAAAACACTGGTATTTTAAAATCACTGATATGTGAAAGCCTCAATAATCCCATAGCTAAGGAATCAATAAAACTATATGCCAGATTGTTACTTTTGAATATTCACAGGGTATGAAATGAGTTAGAACATCCCATGAACTCAGTGGCATTATGTAAAGGATGCAGATTTATAACTGAGAAACTCAAATCTTTTGGGGATTGCTTTATATAAAACAAAGCTTGTTTGCATAATAGGCTTCAGTGTCAAGCTGAGCAAATCTATGCTAAAAGTGGTAGCTCCAACTTTAAGTATGGTAGAATCGTTCACATTTGTCTGTTGGATTGAGGATCTATTTGACAAGTTAAATCACATTTTCAAAGAGCTGCATGGAGCGCATTATGTTTTCATCCTGTAAGGGAGAAACATAGAGCAGTTAAATTCAGCCTGTCTTCAAGGGAAAGTACACTATTTTGCCCCTAAGTATTGCCTCCCACCATCCACCTATGCCAAGAGCTCACATATTAAGTGTTTGTTTGCAAATGTAAATGCCATTGTATCCATTTTCCACATAGATCACTATGAAGGAGGACCCATTTTATATGTTGTGGAGTCTATTGACCAGGCATTAAACCACTTTATTTAACTCTTTCTTGGTATTAATAGAGGATGTTTCTCAAATTATAATGCCAAAAAGGAAACTACAGAGGCGCAGAGGTAAGTCAAAGCAATGAAAATTTTGGCATTCTACATAGATCACAGGTCAAATCACAGAGATTTTTATACAGGTACAAGGAAAATTTGTGTTGTGTGATGAGCCAGCAGTTCATGAAGATTGGCTGCTGGAGCATAGGAGGCAGGATGTTGGATTAAGAGGGAACATGTTTGCAGTAATTATCTCTCTTTCTGTCTGCTAGTTATGGCTAAACCTGTGTGGCCTGAAGGAGCCTTTTAAAATGAATGGTCTCAATTACAGAGAAAGGATTGGGGAGCAGAAACCACTGCCCAGTGGCTGTGTTCAGTTGAGCATATTCTTTGAAATGAGTTAGTTAGGGGACAGACTTTGGGCATTATTGGAGCACTTGTCAGTTGCATGTGAATGCACTTACTGAGCTGTTTATGGTAGTGGTAAATGGTGGCTAAACCAGTAACAGCTTCCACTGCTAGAAACCAAGTAACATCATCACCATCAAGCAGCTTAATGTCACCAAATTAATTCTCAAAGACCACCACATTGAAATCCAAGTTGAGAAACAAGCAGATGTCCAGAAAGGTAAGAACAGCAATTTAAAAATAGAAAATCTTAAGAACGGTTTTGTTTTCATGATGATTTGAATTTTTTTTTTTTGAGGCAGAGTCTCTTCCTGTTGCCCTTCATTCTAGAGTGCCGCAACACAGTCATGGCTCAAATGGGCTCAAGTGATCCTCCTGCCTCAGTCTCCCAAGCAGCTGAGACTTCAGGCACATGCCACAATGCCCAGCTAATTTAAATTTTTTTGTAGACTTGGGGTCTCGCTATGTTGCCTACACTGGTTTTGAAATCCTGGCCTTAAGTTATCTTATTGCCTCAGCCTCCCAAAGTGCTGGGATTACAGGTGTGAGCTACTGTACCAGGCCTTAAAAATTTTTAATTGTTCTACCCACACATCAAGTCAAATAAGTCTCAGTAAGCTAACACCGGTTTCCTAAATAATAGGCTACTATTTGGAGTTCTCTTCAAAGAAAATTTTCCACTGTTTATTTTTTGTGACTAAAGAGCATTACTGAGTTCAGCCAAAGTTTCTTGTCTACAACACTAAAACAGTGATTTTTCCCTTAGAAGTCAGATAAAAGCTTGGCCTGTTGTGTGATGCATACTTGGCTATCTAGGAATTCTAATTCTATGGTGATATGACAGATAATATATGAGTTATGCTAAGTCTGGGCAAAGAGCAATTCAAATTTCGTATGTTTTGTCCTCCATGATGAATACTCTCTAAGGAATTTGGGAATCAAAAACACAGTACATGTGCAACTTTTGTATCCCCAGGGCTTCATACATAGCCTGACTCAGTAGGCACTCTCAGTACTGATTATGTCAATTGGTGCTTGTTTTCTGAGTGGTAGGCTTATGTTGCATGTTGTAGAAGTGGTAAACTTAGGCATATGATCTTTCTATTTTGCCCAGTTCATGGTAGCTAGCTGGCAATCCTCAGTTTAGTTGATATGATAGCTGAAGTGACAGTTCTTATACTTCAATTACTTACTTTTTGGCAGCTTTCAATGAACTCATCTATGGTGACGACCCCATCTTTATTTTTGTCCATTTTCTATTCAGGAAGAAAACAAAAAATTGTATTTATCCCATAATACCCTCACACCTGAACCAAATGAGCAGAAGCTGATAAAAAGAAAGCCTAGCTGCTTATTTCACATGGAGGAACTGTTTCACAGCAGGAACCAGTAGTTTCTTAGAGATAAAAATGTAGGGCCAAACCCTTTTAGGCCGTTCCCTTTTCAATATAATGTGGTGAAGATTTAGAGTCACTCTGTCCTAGGTAAAATGCTACCTCCTAGATATGACAGAGCTTGGGCAATTTGCTGAAACTTTCACAGCTTTCCTTTTTTCTCATCTGTAAAATGGGATTAATGAGGGTTTATAGGATTCTTGTAAGAACTGAATGAAAGCAAAACCTGTGAAACATGAGAAATGTTTAGTGTTGTATCAAGGATTTAGTGAATGTTCAATAAGTGTAGTTATCAGCATTGTAAATTCAAAATCAAAGCTATTAAAAGGATGGTAAATACTGTTTTGTCTCAGTAAAAATTATTTTCCTTTGAATCATCGAGGTGCTTGGCAAACATCAGGACTTTATCTCCTACTTTCATTCCCTCTTGACTTCTGTTTTCATTCCTACCTGAAAAAATGTTTCCACATGTTGTCTGGGAGCATCTTCTTTGAGGACAGGATATGTACATTTACCCATCATGTCGTATATTGCTTTCATTATGTCAAGCATTTCCTGAAAAGTAAAAGGCACTTGCATGAGGCTGCACTTACGTATGAAGAAACCAGTCTAAGAAGCTCTGACGGATGTTTCCTGCTCAATTTTAAATTTTTGACTTTTTGTTTGTTGGATTCTTTGTTAGATGACTGTTTGTTGTCCCAAAGGAAAAGCCAGCAGCAGAAGAATCAGAATGTAAGAATTAATTCTGATCTCTTGGTTTCAAAATGAAGCAATTTCCATGTATTTAACATAGGAAAAGAATATGCTGGTTTAATGTTTGGATTTCTATAGACTTTAAGTAGACTATATTTAATTGAATCATTATATATCTTATGTGTTAATTATCAGTTTCCATCTGTTGAGAATCAACTATAATGTACACCATATATTGAGAACAAACACTACTTAGAATTAGTGAAATAATTGGTAAGTCTCAAAGATCATTAGGATTTTTGTTGTATTTTTTTGTACTGTGGCTTTAACTGAAGACATACCTGAAGACTAGTGAAAATATTTTGACCCTGGGAAACATCTTGAAATTTTATTAACTTTTTATCTGAAACAGTCTAATTTTTGCCTTACCATTTTCATTCTTATGAGAATAAAAATATCTAATAATTTAAACATTCAGATTTATTGTTGCACATTTGTTTCACATGAAAGATCTCTTGATTAGGTTGATAATATAGATCTAATGTATATTACTTTTAAGAGTATTCAATTCTATTATAAATGATAAAGTAATTTGTAAACAGATGAAACCTTTTAAGATGTTTTAAGTATAGATAAGTAGGAAGTAGTTTGTTAGACACAGGCAGAATTCTTGAGATGTGTTAAACAGAGATAGAAAGGAATTGAAGAACAAGAGATACTTAATATTCCTGAGGTACCTGGGTAATATTCATGGTATAAAAATATACAAGAAGCACTATTTAGGATATGCTCTATATATGTGAACACTTAATAGTCATGAGGTCTTAATTTGGCACCCATTGTTGACACCTATTCTAGCCTCAGGTGTCTTCTGTTCAAGAAACACAAATGAAACCCATTATTACTTATCAGGCTATACTTATAGCCAGGCACACTTGAACCTGTGTCTGTACAGTAGCACAAGTTCATGTCATTGGCAGGTGGCCCAGGGCATCTTTCGTCTGTGGGGCCACTTGATCAAAACTCAATTCTGAGGGAGGCTTTTGAGGCAGAGAGAGACAGGACAGAGGCATACTGAGCATGCCCAGGATTCAGGGACTGTGGTCTTTCAACCCCACTTGCATCCTGTGTGGTTAACTTATCCCTTTCCCTTTACTTCTTGCTTTGTTTTAAATTAATTTAATAAACTGTATAATATGAGTATCTTAATTTGGTCTGTGAGCTTTGTTTCCTGAATAATCTGCCTCAAAGCGCATTTGGAGACCCCACCATTGCATCAGGTCATTCCACCATCTACATGATTGCAAAATTGCATTTCATTATGGTTCACATGCTATGGTGAAAAGAAAGGCTGCAGGCTAAATATTGAAACATGGCTTGGATACATTTTCTTTCTAGCCGATTCCAACCACGGTCTTTATTCCATTCACAGTATTAAGATGCCAGCAGGAAACAAGGGTGTAATCTTTATGTGTTAATATATTTACTTTGGAGCTTCATCATAAACTATTTCTATTCCAGATTTTTAATTACACATCTTTCTTCCACTACATAAAATATTTTGGATTTCCTGAAGAAAACTATTTTCAAATTAATAATTGCAATTGTTTAATATTTTAAAATTAAGAAATGAAAATCATCCAAATTGTAGCTGTGTTGCTTAGGCATCCCTTACCTCTTTAGTGATGTAGCCATCTTTATTTATGTCATACAGATTAAATGCCCAGTTGAGTTTTTCTTGTACTGTCCCCCGAAGCAAAATGGAAAGACCCTTGATGAAATCCTAAAAAGAAATAAAAATACAATTTTTATGACATTTCTAAAAGAAAAAGCAAAGAAATGATGGAAGGGCTACAACCCTCTGGATTTTGAACCACTTATTTAGTAAAATGATTGATGTGTTACTGGTTGTCTATTTTTCAGAGTTCTTTGTGGGCATAAATCACTCCTTAGTCTTAACATTTTTATCTTCTAATTGGAAACTGAGTTAAATCAATGGTAGTACTGGAAATTGTATAAGTGGATACCCACACAGCAAGAAACTTGAGTATAAGTGGTATTGGCTTTTCACTGCAAGTGCACATGATTTACTAAAAGAATTTAATAGTACAGTCTTAAAAAAAATACAAGTGCACACATAACACACTTCACAGTGAAAAAAATTTGCTAACAAGAAATGTGGCTGTCCATAAAAGATGATATACCAATTGTGGTCCTTAATTAGAAATCCAGTTATAATTTACGTGTGGACAGTGGGTAAGAGCATGGAGCTGGAGAGGACAGACTGCCTGGATTCACCCTTCAGCTATACCACTGGATGGCTTTGTGTCTTCAGGCAACTTAACATCCCTTTGCCTCAATTCTCGTATCTGTAAAATGGACCTATTGATAGTATCTATTTTCTGAGGATTAAAAAAGAGGCTGCTTAAAATTGACAAATGGGATCTAATTAAAGAGCTTATGCACAGCAAAACAATCATCAGAGTGAACAGGCAACCTACAGAATGGGAGAAAATTTTTGCAATCTATCCATCTGACAAAGGGCTGATATCCAGAATCTACAAAGAACTTAAATTTATAAGAAAAAAACAACCCCATCAAAAAGTGGGCAAAGGATATGAACAGACATTTCTCAAAAGACATTTGTGCAGCCAACAAACATTGAAAAAAAGCTCATCACTGATCATCAGAAAAATGCAAATCAAAACCACAATGAGATACCATCTCACACCAGTTAGAATGGTGATGATTAAAAAATCTGGAGACAACAGATGCTGGAGAGGATGTGGAGAAAGAGGGACACTTTAATTACACTGTTGGTGGGAGTGTAAATTAGTTCAGCCATTGTGGAAGAGAGTGTGGTGATTTCTCAAGGATCTAGAACTAGAAATACCATTTGACCCAACAATCCCATTACTGAGTATATCCCCAAAGGATTATAAATCATTCTACTATAAATACACATGTACACATATGTTTATTGTGGCACTGTTTACAACAGCAAAGACTTGGAACCAACCCAATTGCCCACCAATGATAGATTGGATAAATGTGGCACATATACACTGTGGAATACTATACAGCCATAAAAAGGATGAGTTTATATCCTTTGCAGGGACATGGATAAAGCTGGAAACCATCATTCTCAGGAAACTAACACAAGAATAGAAAACCAAACGCCGCATGTTCTCACTGATAAATGAGAGTTGAAGAGTGAGAACACATGGACATGGGGAGGGATAGCATTAGGAGAAATACCTAATGTAGATCACAGGTTGAGGGGTGCAGCAAACCACCATGGCATGTGTATACCTATGTAACAAACCTGCATGTTCTACCCATTTATCCTAGAATTTAAAGTATAACAATAATAATAAATTTAAACCTTAAAAAAAGAAAAAAGGCTGCTTATAACAATCCCTGGCAAGGACATTGGCTATGTAAGTTTTTGTGAGTAAATGGAGCCCTCCGTTTGTATCCTGGCTAAGCTGGTTTGATTGCATTGCAGACTGGCCAGATTAACTTGATTAAATTCATTTAGATTTGTTGTTTTGTTTTTGTTGTTTGTTTGTTTTTTGAGACAGAGTCTCACTCTGTTGCCCAGGCTGGAGTGCAGTGGCGTGATCTCGGCATACTGCAACCTCTGCCTCCCAGGTTCAAGCTACTCTTCTGCCTCAACCTCCTGAGTAGCTGGGACTACAGGTGCTTGCAACCACATCCAGTAATTTTTGTGTATTTAGTAGAGATGGGGTTTCACCATGTTGGCCAGGATGGTCTCGAACTCCTGACCTTGTGATCCGCCCGCCTCGGCCTCCCAGAGTGCTGGGATTACAGGTGTGAGCCACCACTTCTGCTCAGATTTGTTGTTATGTACAGCAGGGTTAACGTTACAATGTGCTATATTCAGTTTATAATCCAATTTTAGGTAGAAATGAAAGCAGAGGGAAAATCTAAAAGTCTTCTGGGTGAATTTGCATTATATCTCTCCTTTTCCACATTCTCTTATTCTATAGCTGTATTTCTGTCCCAATTTCTTAAGTTTTTTTTTTTTTTTTTTAATAAGTAACATCCATATAGTCCAACATTAAAAAATTATATAAGCTGTTTGGTGAAAAATCTTTATTCCCTTCCCGGACCCAGCCACCTGTCCCTTTTCCCCATAGACAACTGACATAAATAGTTCATATTTACTTCCAAGGAATTTTTGTGCATATACAAATATAAGATACATTTGTTTGTTTTACTAACAGATTTCTATACTTTTTTTCCCACTTAACCATAAATCGGAAACATTTCTAGTTTCCATTGTATATGTAAATGTATCATAGTTTATTTAACCAAATTGTTATTTTACATTTTTTCTCATTCTTATTTCTAGATATTTTAACCTTTCTGTTACTGTTGTAAATGTGATTTTTTTCTATCATATATTCTAAATTAGTTTTTTGTATGTATGAAAGCTGTTGATTTCTGTATGACAATTTTGTACCCTGCCAATTTGCTGACAGCATAAGTTGGTTTTCTCCTGGGTTTTTCATGTATGAAATATTAGCTGCAAATGGAGTTAATTTTACCTCTCTTTTCTAATTTTTAAATGTTTGCTTTTTTCTAATTATGTAGGCTAATATCTTTAGAACAATGTTACATAAAGAAAATAATATTCTCAGTTTTTTCTTGAACTTGAGAATATTTCTATTTTAAGCATAATAATTATTTTATCATGCTAAAGAAGTATACAACCATTCCACTTAAGCAAATTTATCAAGAATGGCCATTGGCCTCTTTTGGTAGATATGAAAAAGACAAAAATAAAAATAATTGTCAAATTCATATTGCCAGGGGCCTTGAATAATTCAGCTCAATCAATTTTAAGAAAGAAAAACAAACTTGGAGGACTCACACTACCCAATTTCAAAACTTAGTACAAAGTTACAGTAGTCAAAACAGCACGGTACTGGCATAAAGACATGTATAGAACAGTGGACTAGAATTGACTCTAGATATAAACCCAACTGTCTGCAGCCAATTGATTTTTCAATGATGGTGCCAAGACCATTCAATAACTATAGAAAGGATAGTCTCAACATATGGTGCTGTGGCAACTGGATCACCGTACTTAGTCTACTTCCCGTTGGCATTCAGGATAGAATGTCAAGTAAGAGAAAAAGAAGATTCCAGGAAAGGCCACAAAGAATTCCAATATTGGCAAGCGTAGAGAAGAGAAGCTGGCAAAGCATCTTGAAAAGAAGTTACTAAAGGGAGTCAGGAGAACTGAGAATTTCCCTAGGAAAGGATTGTTCATTTTGCTGCTGAGGATGGAAAAATGTTCATTGGACCAGCAACATGGAGGTCACCAGTGAGTGATAGGGAAAGGTCCAGTGGAGTAGAAGGGGTGAAGAGTGATTTTTAATGAGGAGCACTTTGAAAACTGAAGGGAAGAATCTAAAAAGAATAAGAGTCGGAAATGGGCTGATGCTCCTGAGAAGTTGTGGAGAATCCAGAACTTCTACATCTACCCATCTACATGGGTAGATGAGCCAATCTGAGAAAGGAGTTGATACAGGAGACAGAGGACATGGTGTGGATGCCAGTAGCTGCTTTACAGTTGGAAAGATGACTGCATTTCTGTCTAATAGCTTTAGCAAGTGTCGGCTGCTTGGGAGTGAAGAACCTGGTAGAAGAGGTAGGAATCGGAGGTTTGAGGAGAGAGGAGGAAGCTCTGCTACTAGGCAATAAAGTGATTCGCAAATTAGAGAAGAGCAGACTTTCCTCAAATTATTTCCCTGCCATATTTTAGATAATTATTTATCGATGATATATAATACAGTGTAATGAAAAGGTAATGACGGGCCTTGGAGGTGGTGTGAGTATACATCTTGCACAACCAGCAGGTGGGCATGATGGCTCATGCCTGTAATCCCAACACTGTGTGGCGGAGGTGGAAGGGTTGTTTGAGCTCATGAGTTTGAGAGCAGCCTGGGCAACATGGCCAGATCCAATTAACAACAAGAACAACAAATTAACTGGGCATAGTGGTACACATAATTGTCCTGGCTATTTGGGAGGCTTAGATGGGAATTGCTTTAGCCCGGGAGGTTGAGGCCGCAGTGAACTATGATTGCACCACTGCTCCAGCCTGGTCAATGGAGCAAGATTCTGTCTCAAAAAAAAAACAAAAAAAACAAAACCTTGGCTTTTACAGAAGGTATAAAATATTCATTGCAGAACATAGAGCCTTATTCAAAGAAGATTGCTGAGCAGTTTTAAAAGGCTAGATGAGGTTGATGGTTATCAATGAAGACCATATATATATTTTTTAATTCACAAAGTAGTAGTTATATGTCATTAATTGGAAGGGGAGCTGCCTACAGGGTCTTTGAAAACATGCTTAGAGTATTTGTTCTCAAAATACAATGTGCAACACAATCACCTGGAGAGCTTGCTAACACACAGATTTCTGGGCCCCACCCCACTAATTATGATTCATTAGGTTGGATTGGGGCCCCAAGATTTACATGTCTAACAGGTTCCAAGGGGAAGCCTATACTGCTTCCAGGGATCACACTTTGAGAACCACTGGCCTACAGCGATCATCACTGATATTGACCTCCCCACCACACATAACAGCAGAGTAACAATGAGAGAGTTAGAGATAGCACTTTTAAGTCAAGCTTGGACTTGTTTGCCTCCCTAATAGGTCCCAAATTTCCATTTGGTGCTCCATGATATTCTGTGAGAGCTCACTCCATCTCTGGGTCTAGTGATAGAGCCATGACCTGGCAAAGTCAGGAAGCACATTTTATCCCTTTGGCCAGACAACTGGATCTGTGGTTGGCATTTGACTAAATCTAGTCCAAATCTAAGAATGACTCCCCAGACTCAGGTTCTTGCTAGGAACGGTAGGACAGAGATGTGCTTCTTTCCTTGCTCAACAGGAGCAATGAATTATGAAGCCCAGGAGCTGTGGCCTCTTACAGCCCTAAAGGGTCCCCCGCTTACGTTACAGCCAGCCCTATCTCTGGCCTTTTTGTTCCTGTGAGCCAATGAAATTATCATATTGTTTTTTTGTCACTTAGTGTATCATTTTCTAATACTTGTGAACAAAAGTATCTTAATTCACATGCTGACATCTAATTCACATCTTCTTAAATACTATATATCCTGAAACAATTTACATTAAAAGATAGCTGTGGACTTTGAGCACCTCTCTCTTTTTGTCTTGTGGGATGATACCAGTAAAGAGTTATTCAAAACAGGAATCACTATCTTATTTTGTACAAAAGAAAAATGAGAAACTTAATGTGGCTTATAAGATTTTTGCTCCATGCTTTTCTGAGTGGTAATTGAAGTCTCTCAAGTAGGAAGTGGCAAACAAACTTAACAACAACTCTCAAAGAGGACATTGCACAATTACCTTACTTGTAAATGTGAAAGGAGGTTATATCTGTTTCCTAATGTACAAAAAATGATAAAGGGGTGGGAAGGTCTGTACCAAATTCTGGTTTCCATTCTCTTATTATCAAGGCAAAAGAAGGGAAAAGGCATAGGGATTTGACTTTATAATAACCTGGACTTGTTCAGCTGTGGACTGTGTTCATCTGCCACAAACTTTTATTGAGTGCCTCAGTGCTGGCCACTATGCCAGGGACGTTAGTCCTCCCGACTCCCCACCTGCCAATCAAAGACTGCTATGGCTTAGAATGATGCATTTGCATGTAGTTGCCTTACTGGGTAATGAGATGACCAATGTCGTCATTAATTGGCTTTTTTAGAAAAATCCCCCAACTGATAACTGCTATAGTTAACATCTAATAAACACTGAGCACATATTTGCTGCCAGGCACAGAGCCAAGCCCTTTACTGACATTTTCACCTTTTCATTCTTATACTATCTTACGAAGTATCTTTGGTTGCTGATGTTTTAGAGGTATGAACGCTAAGGTCACGAGGGTTAAGTACTCTGCCCGGGGTCTCAGAGCCACTGGGTGGCAAAATGGAGATTAGATCCCGTCATATCAAATTCAGGGCCTCTCCTATCATATTTATTCTGCCTTTCAGGTTTAAGCAAATTAAGTGGAAAACTTCCATTATCCTTTATCATAGAATCAGATGGTCTCTCTACTGGACCTCTCAGTATGCAATTGCTATTCAAAATGTGTTCATTCCCTAACCATGTCTGTTTTCTAGAGATTTTCCAGGGAGCTAATCAATTTAGAAAAGTAACTGCAACAGCCTAGTTTTAAATTTGACTTTCATTCAAACTTTATTAATTTAGCCATTAGTCTTCCTTTAAAAGGAAAGGCATTTTACCAACATGCCCATCATATATAACCATTACAACTAATTTCCCAAATTATAATCAACATTCACTGCAATTACTGGTATTTTACATAAATATTATAAAAGCAATGTTGTGCATGGTTCCATATCATTAACACCAGACTAAATTTACATATAAAATTGGATATAATGTGCCCTAGGAAATTGGTGGTGTATTTCTGCTACATAAGTAATTTCAAGTAATGGAATCACTAATAGTTTTTGCCTTACTCATCCTCTGGAATCCAGCTATAAAAGTTTATATTAGGTGAAGTATATTAGGTCAAACCTTTGATTTCTATATTATAGCTAAATTCAGACTGTGCTGGAATTAAATTTGTTCATAAAGTGAAGCAAACACAAATATGACATTATCATGAAATGATTAAAGTTACTATCATGGAGTGACCTAAGCTGCCATTAGCAAAAGAAACATTATGAAGACTGGTACCCAGGACACTCTTCCCCTGACCATCTCCTCTCCCTCCACTAACTGCTGGTTCTACACCCAGGATAAACATGCCTGCTCCATCTTGACTAAGTCCATTCCTTCACCTTAGTTCATTCCTTCTCCACTCTCAGCTTTTATTTTTATCTTCTCAGTGATATTTCTCACTTAAGTTTTGGGAGATGGCCTTTTGGGATTTCTGGGCCCAGAATCTTTTTAATTGTGGTACCCAGTCTGCATGAGCATGGAGTGTGTGTGAGGAGGCTCTTGGCTGCCCCTGTTCATCCTGCCCCTGTGGGGACTGGCTGGATGACATCACAGAAGGCTGCACCCTTCTTTTTCATCTTGATTCCACAAAGCCCTTGCACCCAGATAGCTGCCTATGCTCATATGAACTTTTCTTTTATACATGACAGTTCTGTTGAAATACAATTCTACCAATTCTGTTTTAATTTCTTTTTAATTTGTTTAATTCTTCACCTCCAGTACCTTTACAGCAGTTCAGGCTTTCATCAGCTCCTGTCTGGACTCTTGGAATACTCAGCTGCTAATTGCACTCCATGTTGCCAGGAACATATATCTGATAAATTAACATCCCTGCCAAAAATTCTACAAAGACTCCTCACCTCCTACAAGATAGTCTAGTCTCCCTAGCATCCTGCCTAAGACATGTCAGGATCTGGCCTCTGTCTCCTTCCCCAGCCTTCCCTCTTGGCTCTCCAATTGTATATTCTATCTTCTTGATGATTTACACATTTTCCCTTGGTTCCAGGACTGATACACTCTGTCCAGCCTTTGCCCTGCTCTCCATTGCTTCCCATTCCGTCCCAAGCCTTCATTCTCTTAGGGAGCTCCTGACTGTCCTTTAGACTTAGTCCGTCAATTCCACTGGGCCGGCTTCCCTGCTACAGCCCCTTCTGTGCAGGTACCATTTCCTTGCTGGCCCCATTCATCCTCTGCTTCCATTTATCAGGACTGTAATCAAAATTTCTGCTCATATTTAAGATGCACCCTTCCCCACTTTCAGAAATAAATGCATCTTCCAAATTATCTCATTTCCATATATATATATATATTCCATAAATAAATATATATGTATATATGGGAAAGAGAAACTGGAATTACAAAGCAAAATATGTATAATGCTACTTCTGAGACTAATCACAACCAAATCAGAATGTAACAAATAAATGAGGTATACTTTTTTCATACCTTTTTTTCTAACAAAAATAAAAGCCTTCACAGCTGAGCAGAGTTCATGTCTTGTTTATCTCTTAATATTTAAATCAATATACTACAATTTGTGATCTGCTGTGTACCATTTAAATAATATGAATTACATATCTATATGAAATATAGATATTTATATAAGCTATTTATATAAATATATATATTTACATAAGCTATGTGAATATCTAGGACATATTTTATTTTACTAGATGCTTATACACAGTAGTTCGTGAACAAAATTAGATATTTTCGAGCCAAGTGGGGTGGCACGTGCCTGTAATCCCAGCTGCTCAGGAGGAAGGGAATTGATTGAACTTGTGGCGGAGGTTGCAGAGCCAAGATTATGCCACTGCACTCCAGCCTTTATGACAGAGCAAGACACTCTCTCTCTCAAACAAACAATAACAAAAAAACTTACTGTACAGATCACTTAAAGTTTGTAATTTAAAAAGAGATTTCCTCGTAGAATTGTCAGGCTGGTGAATATAGTATTTTTCAACATTTAATTTCTTGAATTTCTTGCCTGTTTGTTCCACTTACTGAGACTTCCACAAAGGGGCTTTTGGCTTTATTATTTTTGTATTTCCACCGCCTACCACAGCTACTGGCCCATAAGGAGGTGTCAGTAACAGTTAGTTAAATCATTGGCCTTCTGGGATTTTTTCACATACAGTTGAAGAAATGGACTCTCCTTGTATGAGCCAATTTAAAGTACTAGAAAATAAACTAAACATGGCTTGCAATTTGTACATCTTTTGAAAGATAATATTTAGCAATTCCACAAGAGAAAGGGAATGTCCTTGGGCTTCATTTCCCCTGAGCAAAAATAATCATCACCAAACGCACATTTTTCCCTTAAAAAGACTGAACTCTGAAGTCAAATGATATGAAAATAATCCAGGGCTTACCTCAAAACTCACAGCTCCATTGTGGTCCGTATCAAATGCATTGAACAGAAAATGTGCATATGTTGTAGAGTCTGAAATAGTGAAAAGGGAGTATCATTAAGTCAGTGTTTCCATATCCTACATAAGACTTGGATAGCAGTCCAAGCTTTCTTTCATCCAGAAGAATTAACTCTGCCGCCTTTAGTTTGTGCTTTCCTCACAACTGCTTACCCTCTTTCTGTAGAGGACTAGAGTTTGAGAGTCTAGTCAGGAATGAGCGACCAACACAGAGGCCATTGGTGACAAACATCCTCTATGAGTTTCTGGCTGGCAATGCTATATTCTTGGGTGATGAGATTAACACTGGGACGGGAAATGGTCCCATAGGTGGGTGTGAAGATTGAGACTTCTCTGGAATTTGCTTAGTGTTTGGCAGAGACCATCTCTAGAAGTAATAAAAATACTACTAATGAGACAAAGATGAGCTGCTGTTATTAGTGTTTCTATTATTATTAGAACTTTTATCATTGTTACAACTCAGATAAGGATATTGGGACTTAGGGTGAAAAACATGCCCAAAGTCACACAGTGAATAAGGAGTAAATCTGGGGCATGAACTTTGGTCTTTCTGACTCTGAGAACCAGCCCAGCCCACAGTCAGTACCAGGTCAGCCCAGAGCCAGCAAAGTTGGCTGATGGACTGGGGTCAGTGGTGACTTGAGAAGTTTCTGTGCCTGTGTCGGAAGAGGACTGGGTGGTCCTAAATGTTCCTAGTTGTATGAAGTTGCATGAAGTAGGGAGCCCCTACTCTGCCTGGGTCCTGGGTGGGATTCAAGGATCTGGGTAATGATGGACAGGTATGTCTTCAGAAGTCTAGCTTGTCTTCTTAGTTTGCTTCCATCGGGTATTTTTCCCCTCTCGTTTTCCCTTCCTTCCTCTCCTCTTTCTCCTTTATCTCCTTAATCTCTGGGCTTTCTGCCATTTCATTTAAAAGTCTGTATTTTTTCCTTATTGTTTTTTGTTCTAAGTGCCTAGCTTTCATTCCTAAGGGCTTCGGTGCTTGACCCTTGATCAAATTCACATGATTATTTTTAATGTTTCGTCTCCTGGGCTTTAGCCTTTTATCTTAACCTTTTTTGTCTTAAAAAAAAATGGTAACCTTTTAGCTCATTGGCTCTCCTTTTATCTTCTGTTTTAAATCTCATCTATTTCTTTTTTATAACTTTTAACCTTTATTGGGTTTTAACTTATCATTGATTCACTTTTTACTTTATGAATTGCTTTTTATAGGCTGTCATGAAGCTAAGTCAGAGTACCTGGAGTACAGAATTGCCTTCCCCAGATAAGAGAGGTCAGAGGTCATCTAAATTTCTGTCCTGGCTCTCAGGGTCCACAGCCTCTTGATGCGTTATTTTTCCTGAGTGCCTCAGTGTAGTAATGAACGTTACTGAAGGCTGCACATTTCATGAGGCAGACTGTGCACTCAGTTTCTCAAAATGACAGCAACATCTTCTCTTATCTCTCACCTTTTTAATATGCTATAAGGAATTATCTTTTAAACAGGAGTTACTAACAGTTTTCAATGAACTAATCAAACACCAAAATTGGGTCTAAATAATATGTAAAACTGTTGCATCTAGAGCGGATGTCCATCCAGTATTGATAGGTTGCAGGAAGAAATCCTTTTGCATATGGAGCCAGGGGTTTAATTACCATAAACCTAGTTCTGTGTTTTGGGAAGCTCCATTATAGAGTTATCAAGAATTGGCAGCCTGTTTCAACTTGCAAAGTTGTTTTGCTCTCAACGGTACTTTTTCACACACTTCTTGAACTATATAGTACCCTCTGGAGATGTGAATTAATAGATGGTGTGTTAAACTTACTTTTGGAGGAGGAAAAAAAAGGAGATTTTGCATATTTTATAATGAGCTTCATTAAGCAGGTCTCTAGTTACCCTGTTTTTACAATCAGAGTAAATGCCTTTACCTTAGCAAGCAGTACTCACCATGAATAATGGCTCAAAACAAATGATGTTTGCTGTTTTTTTTTTTTTTTTTTTTTTTGTGAGACAGAGTTTCGCTCGTTACCCAGGCTGGAGTGCAATGGCGCGATCTCGGCTCACCGCAACCTCCGCCTCCTGGGTTCAAGCAGTTCTCCTGCCTCAACCTCCCGAGTAGCTGGGACTACAGGCGTGCGCCACGACGCCCAGCTAATTTTTTTGTATTTTTAGTAGAGACGGGGTTTCACCATGTTGGCCAGGATGGTCTCAATCTCTTGACCTCATGATCCACCCACCTCGGCCTCCCAAAGCAGAGAGGTTTTTAGTAATAGCATAGTAGAATCAGACTGCCTGAATTTGAATCTCAGCTTTACCCTTCACCAAAGATTAAGTGCATGACCTCAGGCAAGTGGTTTTACCTTTGTGTGGCTCAGTTTCCTCATCTATAAAATAATAACAATATCAGTCTTTACTTCATAGAGATCTTAGAAAGTTTAAATGAGACACTATTTGCAAAGTGTTTAGAAATAATCCTAGGCACTTATTAAAATTTCAATAAATATTAGCTATTATTATTTCCTAGACAAGCCATTTTTATTTCAATTACCTTAAACACATATGATCAAATCTTTTACAAACATAACATCTTTCACCTTAAATATAACTTTCTGTTTTTGTAGGATTTCTGTTGTGTGTTTAGGTGACTGGAGTTCTAATTTTATGCAATTTTCCGTGCAATAAAAGACAAGAGAATTATGTCCTAAAAAGCAATGGGCCTTCTGATGGAGTTGAGATTTCTTCTGGCAGGCATTGAAGACAGTGGAAAATTTTAAAGAAGAGGAATGAAGCTACTTGCTTTGATTGGGTGAGAGGAAGAAGCAAAGGCATAGGAATATCCAGCTAGGCAGAAAACTGGATAAAATGATGAAAAGATAAACTATCCCCAAAAGCATCTATGATTCTGATTTTACTTGACTGTGTTCTTAAGCACTCAGTAAATATTTGTTAGAAGAGTGAATAACTGACTACTTGGAATCTAGATTTTAGTAGAGTCCAGGGCTTAAAAGATATAACAGTGATCTCCCTTCTCTCTCTATGACCTGGTGGTCTTCATGATTACATTTCTTTACATAACAAATACTGAGTTTGTTAAGCTGAGATTGCCTCAGTTTCTTATAATTTTACTTGTAAAGCTGAAAAATAAATGTTGAGATTTTATAGTTGGGCAACAAAATTTACAGAGTCTTAGGATGGGAAGACATTTTGGATATTATTTAGTATTGTATTTACATTGAACAAAGGTAAAAATAGGTACTTTTAACTGACATACTAAGGTCACCTAGTTAGTTCATGGTAGAGTTGGTAATGAAATCAAGATATTCCTATACAATCTCTTAGAAATAAAGTATACTAGAGTAGAAAAAAACCCGAGGATTCCTTTGGTGTGACTCCTACATTTTACAGAGGAACAAACTGAGGCTCAGAAAAGTAAACCACTCGGGGTTACATACCTTGGTGGTGGCAGTCTGTCCACAAACTCTAAACTATCTTAGTCCAAAGTTCTTAACCCAATTATATCCAGAACACAATGAATATACCAACTAACCCTTGAGTTCATTCTTCATAGTACTTGAACAAATATACTTGATTATCACGCCCCAGGTTTGCAGAATGAAATCAATCTGGTTTATTTCTTTTTCCTATCCCAAACCCCTACTCCCATTCAATTCAAGCACAAAGAATAGAATTAGCTTCATGTATTTGAATATACAATTCATGACATCGTTACTATGGTAAGGCAAGTTCATGTGCATGAATACTAGCTTCTGTCAGTAAGTCCTCTGTAAATCACCCTGCAAATTGTTAGAAATATTGTCCAAGGACAAGAAGGATACTCACTGGGTGATGTCTACAGAACTCATCTGACTCAAGTGCCTTCCACAGCAGCTGCTTAATAAATGTTTATTGACAGATTATTCTGACTTGAGCTCATTCATTCATTCATTCATTCAACAGCTGTTTATGAGATGCCTAGTGTAGTCAACATAAGTGCATTCCGACAGTATGAGCAGGAATAGCCCAGGAAACTATATGGGCTTTAAAAATGTTTTGTGAGCTAAAAGCTTATACATGAAAGCTTCTATTGTATGTGGGGTTTAAAAGGTTTTTTCCTAACCATATAAGCAAGAGTACCAACAAGCAGTTTCCTCTCTGCTTGCCTTATAGTAGGCATACTTTATCCCCTGCAAATAAGAGACTTTTGTTCAATCCAGTTTTTCTGACATCCAGCTCACCAGACAAGTTGTGCTTGATAAACTGCTTCACAAAGCAACAGAGAAAGCTAACAGCCTGACACAATACAAATTGCAGAGAGCTCTGTAGATAAGACAAAGCATTTTCCTGGAGGAAATGTTGAGATGTTGTGATTTATGGACCCATCAGTGTTACTGTTCATAATGAGAAAACCTGTTGCATTCAGACCATCATCCTGAATAAATGACTCCATGGAAGTGTAAGGATGGCCATACATGAATTTGCTTGCCATCAGAGATCACATTCTTCCTTAGGACATTTTTCCTTTTCTGGCCTCATATATGAAACAAGTTATATGTATTATGTTATTTTTAAAAATGCAAAACAAATCATAATTCTTTAAAATATTTAATTTCCTTCAGTGATGCCTCATGCGTTCAGATTTATGCATTCAATTAATATAAATAATCAAATAATTTTAAAGAATGTAACTAATTTTTTCTCAAATCTCTAATCTCTTTGGATTTTGTAATAAGAATCCTTTGCAAAATAGATGTTCTCTGTTTAAGAAGATGTCTAACATGGAAATGTTATTTTTCAAATAAAGGTAAAATTTTAATGTGGAGCCGTATCCAAGTTTTAATATGTAATAACTTTATTTGAAATGATCAAATAATAACAAAGATTTTCATCTGCATCTGTGCTTTGTTATTAATGCCTATTAATATGTTGGTAGGCACTCAGATATTAAATATAATTTTTCTTTAAAAAATCCATGGGTTTTAAACAATTCAGAAAAATATGAGTTAATTAATACCTCAAATTAATCTTTCATTAAAGTAGACAGTGAACCCATTATCATCCTGGCATCAGGCACTATACCAATACCTGTCTGTGGTCTGTTAGAAGGGCCCTCCTCTCTGCACTGTGGTAATGAGATGGGATGGGAGAGTTGTCATCCAACGTATATCCAAATTCACTGAATAACAAGTCTTCCTGTGTTTTCTTAGAATTCTAATTTAATTCTTTTGAATGCCATCAAAAACAAAAATCTGTTTTGACAAATCAGGCACAAAATTGTTTTAAATCACTAAACTATCTAAAACCAAATGGATTAAAACCCAAAAGGAAACCTGACTTTTATATGAAACAACTAATACTTAAGTGCTTTATACTTTTCAAAGAGTCTTTAACAGATATTATTCCATTGTACAGTGATAGCCACCATGTGAGGTGGGTGTCATTTGTTCATTCATGCAGAAAGTATCTATCAAGTGCTATTACTTGTCAGCCACTGTCCCATGACCTGTGGATACAGCAGTAAACAAAGTAGAGAAATCCTCTGTTCTCTGCAGCTGACATTTGAGTAGAGAGAAAGACAATAAACAACAATAGTACCAGTGAAAGATATATTATTGGATTGTCTTGAGTGCTGAAGAGAGAGATAAAGCAGGGGAAGGGGATGGGGAATGTTGAAGGCCTTGTAATTTAAATAGAGTGGTCGGGGCAAGCTTCACTGAGAATGTGGCATTGGAGTAAATGCAAAGGTGATGAGATATGGAGATGAATATTTGGGAGAAGAGAATTTCAGGCAGAGGGAACAGCAAGTGCCAAGGCACAGGAGCAGCATCACGGCTGGTGTGCTGGTGGGATGGCAAGGGGGCCATTGTGGCTGGTTGGAGTGAGTCAGGTGGGAGAATGGTGGAGGACAAGGCAGACAGGGGACAAGAGACAGTGGCCACCACTTGCAGGCCACTCCATAGGTTGTGGCTTATGCCTATGGAATGTTACGGTTTTGAGCAGAGCAGTAACATGAGTTGCTTACATTTTAATTAAAATGCTTACATTTTAATCGATCACTGTGACTCATTTTAAGAGTAGACTATGGTTGGAGGAGGGGTCATCAGAATCAGAGAAGTCAGTTTGGAGACTACTGTGTTTATTTTGGCAGGAGATGACAGTGGTTCCTCTAAGTAGTTTAAAAAAAAAAAAAAAGCATTGGCAAGGTCAATGGCAAAGTCAACTGTGGCCATAATCACAGAGAGAAACAATTGTCCCCTATGTTGAGTAGCCGTCAAAGTTGAAAGGAAGTACTAGATAGTCCCCACCTGACTTGAGGTAAAACCTTCTTCCTGAACTCCAGATTCATGGACTCCACCATCCTATCCCATCACTGTCTTTTTCCTCCAAATCTGAATCCTATTTATCTCTTTTCCTTTCTGTCCTAAGCTATTAATATCTCCTTCTTTACCAGCTCCATCTCTGTATATAAATGATGTCCAATCTTTTCTATATTAAAAAATAAAGTATTCTACTGGTATCTACCCAGCACTATGATCAGTTTCCTCCTCATCGCTTCACTCTTCCAGCAGAGCTTTTTGTAAGTGCTGTCTCTATTGGTTGTCGCTGTTTCCTTCTCATCCTCCTTTTCACCCTCTCCAATTTGACTTCTGCTTGTGTGCTCCACTCCCTGGTACTTCATCTAGGGCACTCGGGCTGTCCCGATCATGTCCAACAATGACTCCCCTGTTGCCACATCCCAGGAGACCTTCTAATCCTTACCTTACTGGACTTGATTGTTTCATTTCTGAACTATCAATCTCTCTTGTGTTTATTTCCATAAACTCTTCATTCTCCGTCTCCTTTGTGGATGCCTTTTCCTTATGGTCTTTGACATGTGTTCTGGAGTTTGATGCTGGCCCCATGGAGCTCAACACTTTTTATACTTCCCCCCGTAACCTCATCTACATCAGGGATTTAACCACTACTTCTTGATTAATAATTCTCAAATCTCTGTTTCTTTCTCTGACTTGTCCTCTGAGCCTCAGATTTTTATCAACTTCTCGTTGAGTCTAAATCCCCACAGGTACCTCACATGTAACTTGTCCAAAACTGAGATCATTATTCCCTACTCTTCCAGTAATGAGCCACCTGGTGTCTATGGTGGAATCCTGGAAGGTATCACAAACTCCTCTCTCCACCTCTTTATGCCACAAAAAGTTAGTTCATCACTAAACTCTGCCATTTTTGTCATCTAAATATATCTGTAATCTTTCCCCACTTCTCCATTTCTCCTAAGCATGTCCTTGATTAAAGACCTTATTGTTTTTCCTCCTGTAGTAATCATCTAATTAGTCTCCCTGCCTGCATGCTGACCTCAGGTTAATCTTCCACAGACCTATCAGTGAAATGTATCCCAAACACAAATCTGACTGTAACAGATCCCACTTATCTGTGGCTTTGCATCACCTCAAGGATAAAGTCCCAATTCTTCACATGGCATCTTTGACTCTCTAGGACATTTCACCCTCCATTGTATACTCTCTACCCTAGCCATACCCAAATCCTGGCAGTTTCCTGCAAATGCCCACCTTCAGGTCTATGCTCTGATCCTTTGCTTACACCCCATTTGCCTAAAATGTCATGTCCCTACTGCCTTTTAAAGCTGGAAGACATCATACTCAGAAGTGAACTTCTCCTGAGAGGTATAATGGGAGCGTGAAAGACTATATACTTTGGAAATAGATCAAACTCTCTGCACCTTGGTTTCCACGTGTATATCTATAAAAAAAAATGAGGATTATAGATAGGGTTGTTGGATGGTGAGGCATACCAGGGTATGTATTAGATAGGCACATATTAGATGCTTTCTGAATGGCAACAACTTCAGCCAAAGTTCAACTCATCTGTAGAGTCTCTGTATTTCTTCTCTATCCTGAAGCTAATTTGATCATGCCAGCACTGTGCCCTCAGAATATGACTTTTTTAACTTCCATAATCACAGTTATACTTGAGGTTGACATTGCCCATCTGCTACACTAGGCTATACCATTCTTTTGGGCAGATAACACATCCTGTTCCTCTTATTCCTCCCACATGACCAGCACCTCACACATGGCCGGGCACATTGTAGGCTGTGGGACAGATATGAGTTGGGCATCTGTTAGATGATTGAAAGAAAAACTATAAGGTCCAATGGCCAGAATATCTTTTCACTCATCACTAACACGCATGTATTATTACACTATCCTTGTGTTTTCTTTCCAATTAAAATAATATCTAGGATGGTTTTAATTTTCTCAAATGAGGGAGCACAGTAAAGAGTTACTGGAAGAAAGAGTGTGAACAGCAGAAAATATACGAGGTGAGGCTGCAGAAAATCTGGGTTATAACCCAGATCTGCCACTGGGTCAATATGTGGCCCCGAGCAAACTGTTCACCTTCTCCGAGCCCCAGATTTCATATCTGTAAGTTGGGGATAATTACATTTGTCCTAATTTTGAGAGTTGGGAGAATCAAATGAGACCTGTAATGCATGTGAATGAGCTTTGTGGCATTTTGAGCACCCTTGTAATAGAAAGCACTGTGCATTTGAGGGCCATAGTACTAGGCACACAGTCATACTTGTATTAAACTGAAGAGTAGCCTTTTGGATATTTGATAATTTCTAAGTCGCTGGCTTTTATGACACACAAAAAATTATATGTACTTCCATGCTGTGCATTAATTCTTTTACATAACGATTAAAAATGTAGCATTATGCTATGAAAAATTAAACTAAACTCAACACTGTAAGCATAATGTTAACTCTGATAATATGTTAACAAGTCCACATTTGTACTCACCTCCCTGTGGAAAGAACTGCGAGTAAATCTCTTTGAAGGTTTCCTCATTAACAACACCACTGGGGCATTCCTAGGGAAAGTGGCAGAGAAGCAATATGAGCAAAGTGTTCATGAAACTGACTTTTTTGCATTGAAACAGAACCATCTGCCATGCAAAGCTGCGCCAAGAAAGTTAACCATTCATCCATTATTACAAAAGGAATAAAAAGCACACTATTAACTTATCTTTGTTCCAGTTCTCACAGAAAAAAAAATGTAGATGTAAATATCTTTGCATTTTCAGTAGGTATTATGTATTCAGAAACACAGTGCTGCTTTTAAGAACACGCATGTTTATCTTCCACATATTTTTATTATAAATAAAGTAAAAGGAAATTGCATTATAGTATGGTCTTTTGTTGGATCTTGGTTCTGTCCTCTCAGAGTTTTCTGAACCCACATAATCTTCAGTTCAATGGCAAAATGACTCCATTGGCATCTCAGGTGGCTCAAGAAGCTTCAAGCAGGAATAGATACTAATGCTTGTTAACAGGATGCCCAGGCATATCCAAGACATGGTTTTGTAACAAGTGACCTTGGGTGAGATAGAACCCCATGATTTTTTTTGAACTTCTGGAGAGGAGAGTCTGCAAAGAAATGGCCTGGCCTGGGCTTAATAGATCCCCACCTTTGTCCCTGAATTAACTTATCAAAGAACGATGGACATTCATCTTGGGAACTATAGTGATGTTGGACTACTGACCTGGAGGGGCCATAGGGCAAGGCTAGCCCTCTGAGAGTGGTTTTTGCTTAAAAAAAAAAAAGAAACTTTAAAGTGTCAGAAGGGGGCTGCTTTGGTACAGAACATAAGGTTCGAGCAAGCAAATTGTACCCCAGTCTCTGGAAATTCCTCCATTTTTTAGTTATAAGAAACAGTCTGGTTAAGCATGTGAGGCATAGAGGCCCCCTGAGTGGTGAAGACCAACAATCACATGATGGTCCAGAATTGAATCACATGTGAGATATTAACTGTAGGGTGATCCTTTGATTTACATGGGGCATTGTTTCCAGGACCACCGCGGATACCAAAATCCACGCACACTCAAGTCCCACAGTTGGTACTGCAGAGTCTGCAGATAAGAGAATTTGGTCCTTCCTGGCCTGTATCTTTGATCTGCATTTGGTTGTGGATGTTGAAGGTGTGAATTCAGAGGGGCGACTGTATTTATTGACAAAATTCCACATATAAGTGCACTCACACAGTTCCAACTAGTGTTGTTCAAGAGTCAACTGTACATTGTAAGTGGAGAAGTGATAAGTTCTGTTTAGTCCCTTTTTGTAGATTCTCATGAGCAGTCCTATGTGATGGGAGCTCCCGTGACCCTGGCTGTCACAGCACTCTCACGCTACCTAACGTCCACCCAGGACTGAGTTCCCTGGGGAAGGATGAATGGTGTGCTAACTCCCCACCAAGCCTGGCTTTAGACATGAATATTCTGTGTGCTTTAAATTCAATACTGTTCCCACCATCTTTACCAATCACCTATGGTGGTATTTAAAACTTCACTTAACTCTTAAAATCATTGTTCCCTCACTATATAAACTGACTTTCTTAATTTGATCTTTCTTTATTCCAATGAGTCAGTTACTCAACTGTAATGTGCTTCACCTGCAGAATTTTCTATTTTCTCATTTGTTGTTTTGAAAGGTAGGACCTTTGATACATAAACAATGTTAACTACCAGTTTCCATGTGAATTTGTGTTTACAGAGCTTCTCAATATATTTTTATCCCATTTGTTCATGATAATGAGCTTAGGTAGGCAAAATAGCTCCATTCACAGAGGCAGAACTGGAGGCGCTGAGTGGCAAAGCACTTTGTTACACGCTAAGCCAGTGGGGAAGCTGGAATGTGGGCTTGGGACTCTCCAGGTCACAACAAGGTTTCGTATTAGATAACCCTTGTGGAAATAACGATGACCTCAAGGACCTAAGAGAATTAGAGCAAAGAAGAAAACAACCAAAAACAAATAAGCAAGCAAGCAAGCAAGTGAACTGTGATGGTTGATTTTATGCGTTAACTTGACTGGGCCATAATGTTCAAGTGTTTAGTCAAGCATTATTCTGGATATTTCTGTAAGGGGTGTTGTTGAGGTTTATTACATTGATGCAAAATTAATTGCGGTTTTTGCTATTACTTTCAATACATTTAAATTGGTGGACTTTAAGTAAAGCAGATTGCCCTCCATAATGTGAGGGGGCTTCACTAAATCAGTTAAAAGCCTGAAGAGAACAAAAACGGACCTTCCCAGAGAAAGAGGGCATTCTTCAGACGTCATCTGTAATATTGCCTTCCCTTGTTCACCAGTAGCCTACCTTTGGACTTGAACTGTAACTGTTTTCTGAGGCTCCAGCATGCCAGATCCCTCCATTAAATATCAAGCTGGCTAAGCCTCCATAAAGTGTGAGCCAATATCTTAATAAATCTCTTTATATTCACACATCCTATTAATTCTGTTTCTCTGAAGGACCCTAATACATAAATGAATTAATAATCAACAGCTACAACTCTGAAAAGGAAAGAAGGTAGTATATATACAGCCAGTCTCTCAAACATTTTGACTATCTAGCTGGCACCAGTAGACCAATTTTAAGACTAAACACTTTGCAGTTGGACCCTCTCACACTTGGAAATTGTCATTTATTGGCTATTTAACATTAAGCCATATGCTTGGGATCGTAAGGAAAGAGTAAACATGTGGCTCTCTGCCATCAGGTGGTAAGCTTGTGCAGAGTTAGGGCTGGAAAGATGCCTGGGAGTTAAAGCTGGTGCTGATAAAGGAAGAGGATAGCAAGCAAAGGGATCTCTGCGTGTAACAAACTCGTTAGCTGCCTTCAGTCTCTAGATACCTTAGATAAATATAATGTGAAATGAATTTATAAATTGACTATCTGATATGTGTGTGTGTTATGTTTAATCACATATCTGTGTCAGAGGAAATCTTTTCTCTGCCAAAGGAAAACTGCTGGCCAAGTTTCAGGGTGGAAAGTCTCACGAGATAAATTTGTCTCTATCCATCTCGTATTATTACATTCGTTTACATCTCTACAAACACATACTGTATGCCTATCATTCTCAGAGTCTTCTAGGAACTGGGACTGCTACAATAAACAAGTCAAAGGTCTTACCCTCATGGAACCTCTATCCAACTAGAAGAATAAAGACTGTCTTTGTTCAGGCTGCTTTAACAAAATGCCATAGACTAGACAGCTTATAAACAATAGAAATTTATTTATCATAGTACTGGAGGCTAGGAAGTCTAAGACCACAGGGTCAGCAGATTCGGTGCTTCATGACGGCACATTCTGGGTTCATATATGGCACCTGCTAGCTGTGCCTCCAGATGGTGGAAGGGGTGAGCTAACTCTATGGGGTCTTTTATTAAATGACACTCATCTCATTCATGAAGCCTCTGTCCACATGATCTAATCATCTCCCAAAGGCCCCACCTCCTAATATCATTACACCGGGGATTAGGATTTCAACATATAGGTTCTGAAAGGACACACACATACAGACCATGGCAAAGACCAAAAACTAGACAAAAGATTGATTAAAAAATCAGTTCAGAGAAGGATGATCTTTTATTTACTCCAAGAGATTTTTTTTTTTAATTGATACTAGTGCATTTTTTTAACCTACAGGTAAGAAAAGGACGCTAGTGATTTACAAGATGGTGTGCATTCTCTAACTTTTTCTTTACCTCTTTTGTGGAGTGATCTCTCCATAAAAGTGGTCTACCTCTCTGTTAAGAATGAATTTGGCCAGGCTGCATGTGCAGCGTAGTGTTAACCATAAACAATGTGCTGTATTAGTTAACTCTTACATTTACAACAATTAGGCCTTCAAATATCCCTTATTCAAAACGCTTGAGAACAGAAGTGTTTTGGATTTCATATTTTTGGGGATTTGGAATATTCACATTACACTCACCAGTTGTTTTAGTTCATTTTCACACTGCTATAAAGAACTGCCCAAGACTGAGAAATTTACAAAGGAAAGAGGTTTAATTGACTCACAGTTCAGCATGCCTGGGGAGGCCTCAGGAAACTTACAATCATAGTGGAAGTCAAAGGAGAAGCAAGGCACCTTATTCACAAGGTGGCAGGAAGAAGTGCCGAGTGAAAGGGAGGAGCCCCTTATAAAACCATCAGATCTGGTGAGAACTCACTCACCATCACAAGAACAGCATGGGGAAAACTGCCTCCATGATTCAATTACTCCCACCTGGTCTCTCCCTTGACATGTGTGGATTATGGGGATTACAATTCAAGATGAGATTTGGGCGGGGACACAAAGCCTCACCACATCACCAGTTGAATATACCTAATCTGAAAATCTGAAATGCTTCAATGAGCATTTACTTTGAATGTCATTTTGTCATTCAAAAAGTTTTGGATTTTAGAGTATTTTGCTTTTGGGGATTAGGGATATTCAATCTGTATAACACATTTAAAAAGCATGTAGTATATTTCTTATTCACATAACAGTCTTGGGTGAATATACAGATCAGTTGATGGTTCTTCTCCTTGGAGTCAGTAAAGGACAGAAGCTAATGAATATTTGGCTACCTTTAACACATGGCTCCTACAGTCTCTGTGATTATCTTATCCAGAAAGAGGAAAAGAACATTGAAGAGAGTGCATGGAAGCTTTTTATGGGCCAGGTCTTAAAGTGGTATACAGCATTTCTATTCTCATTTTTTTGTTGTTAGAGATCACTTAATGTGGCTACTCCAAACAAAATATGAAGTCTGGTACGGCCAGGAAGAAAATAATGCAGATTTGGTAAAGAGTTAGGAATATCTATCCCTGTGGCATGTTTGAACAATAGTCCAAATGTCTGTGCTCTGAAGTAGTTCTCCCATTGATTATTTGTTTATTGATTATTTTTTAAATTTTTGTAAAGATGAGATCTCACTATGTTGCCCAGGCTGGATTTAAACTCCCTGCCACAAGCAATCCTGCCTTGGCCTCCCAAAGTGCTGGGATTACGGGTGTGAGCTCAGCCTCCCAATGATGCTGTAATATGATGATTATCAAGTCATTTAGCAGTATAGATTATTTCTATTTCTCAGGTGTCATTTTTAAAGACTATTTACTTGCCTCAAATAAACAAATACAATGAAGCTTAAACATCTGAGCATGAATTTGTTCATTAGGTTTTCCTAAGAAGGATCCAAGAAGCAGTAGGGTTCCTGGGTTTAGGGAAAGTGAGAAATGCTTCACCCATCCATCTTCTGAGAATTTGCTGTAACCTTCTATTAACCCTTGTGTTCTATTTTCTAATGAAATTTTGTCTGATTATTACCAAATGGTTATTCCATGAAAATGTGCCCTCTATAGAAAAAAGTTTAAGAAAATGAAAATCACTCATAATCCCACTACTGTAAGAGTATATTGGTCATTTATGTAAGCATATATACTGTAGAAATAACGTCTTGATAAGATAAAATTATAGTATTTTATCTTCTTTTTTGAACCTTATGAGATATCCTGAATATTTTTTACATCATGATTCTTAATGACTGCATAATAATGCATCCATTGAACTTACCACACTGTTGCATATTGAGGTAATTTCAGCATTTTTGCACTACCTAGGAATAACGATGTAATTGACATTCTATGCATCCATCTGTGACTGCACCTGTGGTTCTTTCTTTATGACTAATCCCAGAAGGAGAATCATAAGACCAATGAGTTTAAACCACTGAAAGCTCTTCCTATGCACAGTCATGTTGCTTTCCAAAAAGGCCGCGTCCATTTATGCTGCCACTGCAACTTTACGAGGAAATCTCACACCTAGAGGAACTACTGACCAGAATCACATGGGGATTGGACACGCACACAATCCCACGAACAAACAGCAATAATTTGCTTCTGTCATGAATCTAATCATCATTCTGAACATTACCAGTGGACACTGAGGCATTTGTTCGGTTCCTCCAAGGGATATAGCTGTTTGCATGTTTTTCACGCAGACAGGGTTGCTGTGATGGCAGTCAGCGGACCAGATCACCACAAATGGTTCATGGAGAATAAAATAAACAACTCAATTCTTTCTAATGTAGACCATCATTTTTAACATTTTCATCAACCCTGAAAGGTGGCTATTATTTAGACATGAGGACAATGAGCTTCGAGAAATGAAGTCACTTGTTTGAGTCATGTGGTTTTTGACAGAGACATCTATGTGCTCATTTATTCAATAAGTAGTTATTTAATGCCTTCTATGTGTCAGTAAACAGTCCATATGCCTTTTACTATTCTGGGCACTGAGGATACAGGAATGAGTTTTTAAAAATTCCATTTCTTTTTCGCTCTTGTGGAATATAACATTTAGTGGGATCAAACTCATACCTCTGACTCCATGAACTGCAATGCTATCTTGCCTTCTAGATTATTACTTTTTCTTCTATTAGGACTGAAAACATGGTCTCCTGGTGAGTTATCTGTGGAAATCCTTCTTTTGGGAAGAGGTACAAGGTGTTTTTGTACCTAGAGGCATCTATCACGACTGTGTTGGAGAGGGGCGTGTACAAAGGGAAGCCATTTCAATCCAAACTGGGAGCACCAATTAAAATTTATTGTGTAAATCTCTGCTTCAGAGATTTGAGGAAAATAAATTTTTTCTCTTTAGAAATCTTTGGCCTTAGTGCAACAAGAACCTCCCCACCTTCCTCCTTGCCACATACACTTTACTGTTACTGTAAATGGCTAGACAGTAACGTGCTGAGGAAAAGCTTCTAGTTTTTAGGACTGGTCAAATGAACTGCTCCATCCAATGTTTAGGATCTAGAGTTCCTCGGCTCTGCTGGCTGGTATATTCATCTGTGATGACAATTCATTTCTTTTACTGACTCTGAAACCCTTCACTGTGATAGGATCACAACACGATAAATGTGGTATGAGGTCTTCTTAGCAATGTAACTGCCATGTATTTGCCAGTTGGTGAAGAAACCTTTTGGGGCCTTACCACTGTGTTCCCTAATGAGCCTTTTCAGTCCTCTCAGGCCATGTGGGGACACATGTGAGGTCAAGATTAGTTGTAGACATGCAATGAATACTATGCTACTACTAATGTCAATTCTAATAAGGCATTAATGCTATTGTAATAATCAGCATAAAGTAATACTTTATTAGTATTGACATTTTATAATTACTAATGTGATGACAATGGTGATACTGATGAAGATAAGCTAATACACATGAGCACTTTCTATGTTCCAAGCCTTGCGTTAAATGTTTTACATGGATTATCTCATGGGAATGGATAGATGTTAGTATTAAATCCATTTTACAAATGAATGAACTCTCTTAGAGAGGGGCCACCACATTCCCATAATTAGAAAACAGCAGATCTAATCTATAGATCACAGAATCAGGAAACTTGAATGTTTAAAGCAACTTTAGATGCTAGGCACAGTGGCTTATGCCTATAATCCCAGCACTTTGGGAGGCCAAGGTGGGTGGATCACCTGAAGTTAGGAGTTTGAGACCAGCCTGACCAACGTGGTGAAATCCTGTCCCTACTAAAAATACAAAAATTAGCTGGGCATGGTGGCACATGCCTGTAATCTGAGCTACTCAGGAGGCTGAGGCAGGAGAATCACTTGAATCTGGGAGGCAGGGGTTGCAGTGAGCTGAGATCATGCCACTGCACTGTAGCCTGGTGACAGAGCAAAACACCTTCTCAAAAAACAAACAAAAATAAATGAACTTCAGAGACAAATCAATTCAATGGCCTCATTTTGAAGGTGAGGGGATCGAAGTTAAGGAGGTTACAGGAACTGACCATAGCCACAGAGTGGGCTGCTGAGCCTGACCATGTGTCTAGGTTTCCTGAAGTCTAGGACTAAGCTTTGATATTGCAAATGTCTTCACGTCCATATAATAGCTGGTATTTTTTTAATCAGGTTGTATTTAGAGGAATCTAGTACAGTGCTTATATTCTTAGGCTCTAGAGTTAAGTAGAAGGCCTGGTTGAACCCCTGCTCTGCCACTTGGGAGATATGTAGCTTCAGGCAAACTGTTTAATCTAAATCTCATTGCTCTCCTCTGTGAAATGGGGACAGACATTGACCTCAGAGGCCTGTTATGAAAATGAATAAGATACGCATATTATGTATGCTATTATTCTAGGCCTCTACTTTGCACATTATATTTGGTCACTCAATATTAGCCGTTAGTACCATGATAACAGTTTAGGATTTGGTAGGCAGAACTCCATCATGCAACGGGTCACTGTAAGATCAATGCGGGTAGACCAACGTTAAATCGTATTTATCAAAATGGTTGAATCTAGAATAACATAGGTCTGTAATCCAATGAGCTTATGAAGCAGATATAAACTATGCCTTCTATTCTAGTGTTATAAGTTGAACTCACTCTATCTAATATCAGAATTTACCCTAAAGACAGGTATATCATAATTGTAAATGACTGCTGAGAAGAATAAAGGCCACCGTCATGGAAATAAATGTCAGTAGAAACCCAAGAGCCTCTTATTCGTTAATTTAAATGAACGTTTTCCCCAGAGATGCTTACATGAGTATGCTTGAAATCATTATGGAAAGTGTTGGGAAGGGTGCTTTGGAGAAAGATCCACGTATGCACAGGAAATTGCTAAGAAACTTATTTTGTGAGTGCTTCATGAGTTCTTATACTTCTTCTCATAAGGAAACCTTTCGGCATTTCCTGGAAAGTTTTCAGAGCTCTGTTGAAATGCATGAGGAATAGTTGCAGTGGTTTGCAAATCAGATGTATAATAACATCATATAATTATAATATTGTCCATTCCAATAATATTTGCCCATTCTATTAGCTGAAATCTTCTCTTCCCCTAAATCATTCTGTTCTGGTATGTGTCTTCTTCTTAGGATCAGAATTGTTATTAAAAATTTAAAGACTTCTTCGGGAATTAAAAAAAAAAAGAATTATAGTAAAATGTTTCACAGAAAAAACAAAACTAAAAGTGCTTGTGAAATAAATAGTTATTTGGGGATCCTTTCATGATATCTGTAATGCCACTTCTCTTAAGCATCTATATATTTCATCAACTCTCACACCCAACCCTGGTGCTAAGGAGGACACACGAGGTAGTAAGTATGCTCAGTATATCAGTCAAAATAGTATTTAGCATGTAGTATGACAATGCAGAGATTCTCTGGCATTCTATAATTGTAGGAGAATTTTCCAAATTTAAATGACACAATTCTACAACCTGTGCTGCTGATATCACCAGATTCTGTGGACTTCTCTGCTCTCTTTAAGTTAGTAAATACCTTCAGGGCAGGGATTAACCTTTACAGTGTTTATAACAGGGAATACTAAAAATATGCTGAATGAATAAATGTTCAGTCATTTCTTAGCTTTTAATAAATTAGAAAATGAATTTGCTCTGGTAATGTCCTTCAAAAGTTGTGCCTAAATTTTTAGAACTCCCAAGACCGAGACCAAGATAGTCATGGGGGTTCTGATACCCCCATGATTGCCCACGATGACTATGATAGCAGAAATTAAGGGGAGATGGCTAGGATCAAGAAAAACTCTTCTTATTTCAAAATTAAAAGGTAACATAGTAAAAAATTGTACTTTAAAAAGCTCATTTAAAAATCATAGGATTAATCTTTCAGTTTTCAAAGCATAAAAGCTGATCACTAAGAACGAGAGCTGGCTATAAATTTCTGTTCTGTTATGGCGAGGTGCTTAAACTCATAGCAAATCATTTATTCCTTCTCAGTCTAAATGTTCTCATCTGATATAACAGGTAAGGAACACTAACATCACAGGTAAGTAAAAGAAAATTAAGCCAGGCATGGTGGCTCACACCTGTAATCCCAGTACTTTGGGAGGCTGAGGTGGGTGCATCACCTGAGGTCGGGAGTTTGAGACCAGCCTGACCAACATGGAAAAACCCCGTCTCTACTTAAAATACAAAATCAGCGTGGTGGCACATGCCTGTAATCCCAGCTACTTGGGAGGCTGAGGCAGGAGAATCGCTTGAACCTGGGAGTCAGAGGCTGTGGTGAGCCAAGATTTCGCCATTGCACTCCAGTCTGAGCAATAAGAGTGAAGCTCCTTCGTCTCAAAAAAGAAAAAAAAAATTAAAATAGACAATGGATGAAAGAAACCCAACCAATTTTACAAACTGAATATACCCAACCTGTTGGGTATTTTCTTGTTTCCAAAATCTGCATTAACTACCTCTTCCATTTCCTGAACACACTCCTGGGGTCAAAGTGGTTAAATATGAATTGCAGATTAAAAAAAGCAACAGCCAATGGTCGGAAAAGACTGACCTAGATACTATCCTTGGAAAAGGAATGAGAGCTGGGTGACCAAGATTCAACTCAGCTGCCTGAGTGCAAAGATGTAGGCACATTCTGAGCCCCACAAGGTCTCAAGGTCACCCAGGATGAAGCAGATATCCAAGGTGCAAGGCAAAGTTTCTCTCCCCTTCTAGTTCTGATCTTTAACCATATGAAAGATGGAAATTATATAAGATTTACAGCCGAAAAAAAAAAAAAAACTGTCCCAACTTTCAGCTCTACAACTAACCAAGAAATAATTGAAAAGTTCTGCTTTGAGTCTTAGTCTTTAAAAATGCAGGAAACAATAGCATCTTATAGTAAGAAAATGAGAACGAATTGACATTATGTATATAAAGATCCTAGCACAGTACTAAACATTCTACAAATTTGATTTATTTTTACTATTCTCTCTGAGTAATTTATGTTGATTCTGCAAAAAGAGATTTTCCAAATTTTGTAGAAAAAGATTTCCTGGGATTGGGCCCAATCCCTAAATCTTTAGTGCAATGCATGATGTAGAATTGTTTGATTTAGGGAGACTTTTAAAAGGATTTTCCCAACTTTAAGCCCAAGAGCGTATCCATTTTGTCAGGGTCTTTAAAAAAATTATGATACAGTTAAGTACTGTAGGCATCCAAAACCATTTAGTGGAAAAAAAAGAGACAATGATGTCCTGAGAGAAAGCCTATGTATCTGTTTTCTATTGCTAGATACAAAATTACCATAAACGTAGTAACTTTAAACAACACACATTTATTATCTCAGTTCTGATGGATAAAAGAATCTGACATGGCTTAGCTGTGCTCTCTACTCAAGTCTCACACTGAAACTGGGTGTGGTTCTCATGCGGGCTTTGCAGTTCTCTTCCAAGCTCACTGGGGTTGTTGGCAGAATTCAGCTTCTGAGGTTGTAGGACTCAGTCCCTGTAACCTTGCAGCTGTTTATTGGGGGCTTCTCTATCAGCTTCATTCCATCTTCAAACCAGCAAAGCAAAGACCTGTTGAATCCTTCTCACACTCAGATTCTCTCTGACTTCCCCTTTGGTAAAGGACTCAGGTGATTAGACCACGCCTACAAAGATTATCTCTGTATCTTAAGGTCAACTGCCCAGAGACTTTAATTATATCTGCAAAATCTCATCCCCGCAGTACCTTGATTAGCAATTGATTGAGTAACCAGGAGACAGGGATCTTGAGTGGCTACCTTTAGATATCTATTAGTATCTACCACAGCCAGCTTCTGAACATGAGTTGATTTTGGTTTTCATAGCAGTTTTTGTTTAACAGTCTTTTTTTATAGTTATACTCACAAGTGTATCCACCACAACTAGCAACTATATTTCTTGGCACCTGCCATGGTTTAATGTGATTTGAAAGGACTATATTCTGTCAAGTCTGTAGACTCAGCAGTGGAAAGGCCAGCTGTGAGGCCAAAATTCAATACTTTTTATGAGTGCTAAGAATAGTATCCCATACGCTGAAGTGTTCCCTATCTAGAGCATGTCTGCCTATATCCAGAGCAGAAATATTTTTTTTCAGATTTTACTAATTGATTAGATCACTTTTAAGTTGGCATAACATCAGCCTAATGATACTGACCAAAAAAAAAAACCTTAGTAAAGAATTGTACTTATAAGAAACACTCAGTGTTTCAATCAGAAAGAATATAATAAAATACAGCAGGCACTCTGTATCACAGGTGCAGCATCCACAGATTTCAACTGTGGCTTGCAAATATTTAAACAATTATAAATAAATAAATAATAGAGTGGGCACGGTGGCTCACATCTATAATCCTAGCACTTTGGGAGGCCGAGGCAGGTGGATCACCCGAGGTCAAGAGTTGGTGACCAGCCTGGCCAACATGGTGAAACCCCATCTCTATTAAAAATACAAAAAATTAGCCAGGCATGGTGGTGTGTGCTTATACTCCTGGCTACTGGGGAGGCTGAGACAGGAGACTAGCTTGAGCCCAGGAGGTGGAGGTTGCAGTGAGCTGAGATCACGCCACTGCACTCTAGCCTGGGCGACAGAGTGAGACTGTGTCTCAATACATAAATAATAAAGAAAACAAATTAAAAACAATACAATATCACAACTATTTACACAGCGTTTCCATTGTATTAGGTATTACAAGTAATCTAGAGATGATTTAAAGTACATGGAGGGTGTGTAGGTTGTTTGCAAATACTATCCCATTTCATATAAAGACTTAAGTATCCCCAGATTTTGGTATCCATGGGGGATCCTGAACCCAATCCCTGAAGAATACAGAGGATGACTGTATGGATATGATGGTATACACATATATTCATCTACGTATACATGGTTGTATAAAGACTTTTTTTTTTTTTTTTTTTTGCTGGAGATTTGCAACAGTCTATTCTCTCTCAGTCTGATTTCCCTTGCCTACTGAATTGGCTAGATTCTGGCCCCTTGATAACTTCATTTAGACAATCATCTCTGGACTTATGTGAGATTACACGTTTTCCTCATGTGCAAACCATTTTTTATTGATTTTCTTTGTTATCTATAGTCAAAAGAATTCTAACATAAGCTACAACCTTCTTGTCATTGTATTACATCTTTTTACAGAAAGAGAAAATAAAAAGGAGTTGAGTTTACAGATTGCTGACAGGTTTGGTGAAGCGTCTGCTGGACAAAGAAGTGTCATCTATAGATTACAGTGGTGGGTGCGCATGTGCAGTTGATTTGATTTGTGTAGGTCCAGATTTTTGAAGAACGTCTTTTAAAGTATATCCAAAGACACTCTGAGAAAACGCAAGAATTGGAGATGAATAAAACTAACTTTTAATGATCATTCATGGTTGCTGGGCACCAAGCCATGTAGTGTAGGAGATACATGTTCTCATTAAATCCCTGACAAGTGGAAGAGGTAGATGTTTTCCCAAATGATGTTTAAGAAATGAGCACAGGGAGGTTTAAAGAACTTTCCCAAGGTCAGTGGAACTGGGATGTGAACTCGAGTTTGACTATAAAGCTTTGACATCTTCCTAAGCTTGAAAGGTGAGTGTGCCTGTGGGGGGAAATGTTAACTAAGGGGTAACTTTTATCCCAATGTCTTTCAATCCTATTAATCACTAAAATGCAAAGTATTAGTCATGTGTTCAACAAATATTCATATACCAAGTACTTGACTTCACACAGGAGCCATAATGGTGAACCAACAAGCACGGCCCTCATCCGAAGGAGCTTTACTATGGGGGAAGCGGTCAGTATTCAAATTCTGACATATATAAATATCATATTGAAACCCTCAGGGCAAAACAGCATGACAACTTGAATTGTTTTTTACAAAGAAATTGAAATGTCCCAGGGGAAGGGATGGAGGACAGGACCTCAAGTTCTCTGGCCATCTGCTTTTGTGAGGCAGGTTCAGGACAGGTCAGATTCAGCTCTAAATACATTTTATTATACATTTGTTTCTCTTTCCCTGTCTTTTCTTTTCCTTTGAGACAGTTTCGGTCTCATTGCCCAGGCTGGACAGCAATGGCACGATCTCAGCTCTCTGCAACCTCCTGGGTTCAAGCAATTCTCCTGCCTCAGTCTCCTGAGTAGCTGGGATTACAGGAGCCCGCCACCCCACCTGGGTAATTTTTGTATTTTTAGTGGAGATGAGGTTTCATCTCATTGGCCAGGCTGGTCCCAAACTCCTGACCTCAGGTGATCCACCTTGCCGCAGCCTCCCAAAGTGCTGGGATTACAGGTGTGAGCCACCGTGCCTGGCCCCTTTCTCTTACTGCCATTCTGAGAAAAGAATAGTTTGTCCCTTTTGCACAAATTTCTCCCTCAGTGAACTACCATTTCCAGGAGCAGCCCTGAATCTCTGAGGTAAAAAAACAAAACAAAAGATTATTCCGCTGAACTAAGTTCTGTTTGTTGCAAATACTTGAGACGTTTCTACCCTCCTTTGCCTTCTCCTAGTTCTTCTTCAGAGGCTGTGAAGGGAATCAATTACCAAGGATCACAGAAGCTGCCTAAAAGGAACCTGTGTCTAGGATTTCAATGCTTCCGGGCTCTCAGGTGGAACAGTAAAGGCTCCTTCTCCTCCCTATGCCAGGCAAGATGACCCAAAAGGAAACTTCGCGGCCTGCTGACTCTAAGCAAGCTAGGGCAAGGCACTTCCAAGTGCTCTCTGAAGCTCAGACGGCGCCCAGGGTAATAGGCCCAAATATTCTTGGGGTTGTATTATCATATGGAGGCACAAGGGGGCAGTAGTGTCCTCCATGATAGCTAGAAAAGCGATTTCTAGTTCTTTTTCTTTAGGGATTGTTCTCTTCCTAAGCCTGGTGCCTGTCTGGGTAAATTTCTTTTAAGAAATCTATTTCCTTTTTATGAACAGTGACTGCCTTATTCCTACATTAGATAATTTAGAAATTAACTATTTCTGGGAATGGGGCCCAGAGACTGATCGCCTCCATTTTGGATACTTCATTTGGAATAGTCTGAATTCACAATCGCTTTTTTGGCAGTTGGGCCACCCTTAATTTAGCCACCAAAAACTTGTAGATCTTAGAAAACAAATAAGCAAGACAACGCCACAAAAGTTCCAAAGCTTGAGCCTGAAAACCTTGTGAAATGGTTACGTGTATGTGGGCTCAGGAGTCAGTTGCTTGACTCTGCTTTGCTGTTTAACAGAACAGTTTAAACCTTTAAGATGAAAATGATGATACTACCCTATCTTAAGGTTATTATAAGGCTTAAATAAAGATAATCCATGTACAATGTCTAGCGTCGTGCCTGGATGTATAAACACCCACCACACATTCCCCACGGAGGGAACTGTTTCTACAATGACGCTCATTATGAACCTGTTAGCTTTTGTCATGTTTTCATGTAATGTGGGATGTTATGTTTATCCTTGTTAAATACCATCTGCTTATTTAATCTCAGAGGATTTTTAGAACACCACACCAATCTTCCGCTTTCTTAGTTATTACTCTCAGTTGTGGCTTTTGGAATTTAACAGCCCCTTGCTTAATGAGCCACTCCTATCACTTGCTAGCCTGGAACTTTGAATAAGTTACCAAACTCCTTCAAGCTGAATTTTGCCATCATTCATTTATGCAGGACAGATTTTTGATACTATATGTCAGAGAGTGTAAGAAATGGAGATAAAACAATCAAGACAAATGATAAAAATCCCTCTTGGAGTTTGACGGCTATCAGAGAAGTCACACATAAAACAAAGTTCTGTGAAAATAATCATTCAGTTACAGTTGTGATAAGTGCTACAAACCAAGTATGGAAGGCCTAATCCGTAGGGCAGACTTCCCTGAGGAAGTGACATTTAAGTCAGGACCTGAAGGATGAGTAAAAGTTAGCAAGAGAGATCTGGGGAGGAGGCAAAGAACGCTGTGTACAAAAACCTGTGATGTGATCAGTGATTAAAGAGATGGCAAATGTGCCTGGGGTATTTGGTCTGAGACAAGGCTGGCTAATTCGGGGCCTGCTAGTTATGTTAAGAATCAAGGTCTTTGCCATTCATAAGGTAGGTACAATATATGTGTTCTTCAGAGCTCTGGAGAGAATTAAGTGATGATTTATACCAAGTGCCCAGCAAAATCCCAATCACATTCTAAACGATCAGTAACCTTCTCTTTTCTGTATACCCTATCAGAGTTGAATTTTTACCTCTGGTTTATTATTTATTCAATACATAGTTATTTAGCATCTACTGTGTACCAGGCTCTCTGTTGTAAACTGAACAAACAAAGAGGGAAAAGCAGGCATCGTCTTGCCTTTATAGAAACTCTCCACTGATTAGCTATTATGTTCTTTGTGCATATGAATTTATTTCAAGTGAACAGTAGTTTCAACATACATGGAAATTAAAGTCTTGTGCTCCCGTCTCCAAAAAGTAGAAGTAAATAAAAGCAAGCAAGCACACAGAATAAACTCACATTGCCATGGATTACAGTGTAAATAACGCAAGATTATAAGCTTGTATGTAGAAGTTACTTCTGCATTTTTTCTTTGCTTTTACTAATGATTAATAATAATGAGGCTGAGCCAGGCACAGTGGTTCATGCCTGTAATCCCAGCACTTTGGAAGACCAAGGCAGGAGGATTGTTTGAGGCCAGGAATCCAAGGCCATCCTGGGCAACATAGTGAGACCCAGTCTCTTAAAAAAAAAGATTTAGGCCAGGTGTGGTGGCTCACGCCTGTAATCCAAGCACTTTGGAGGCCAAGGCAGGCGGATCACCTGAGGTCGGGAGTAAAAGACCAGCTTGATCAACATGGTGAAACCCCGTCTTTATTTAAAAAAAAAAAAAAAAATTAACCAGCAGTGGTGGCATACTCCTTTCATCCTAGCTACTCAGGAGGCTGAGGTGGGAGGACTGCTGAAGTGGGAGGATTGAGCCCAAGAGTTTGAGGCTGCAGTGAGCTATGGTCACTGCTGCACTCTAGCCTGGGCAACAGACAGAGAGACTCTGTCTTCAAAAATACATACATTAACTAAAAATAATGATGATGGGCATTTTTACAATGTATTATTGTACGTGGTACGTATGATTAGAATAAGTCTCAGTATTACTGAAAGTGCTAATAAGGTCTCCATCATATTACCTTAGGGGCTAAGAATCCTTCAGGAGGGGAGAAAGACTGGACTGCTATTAGGTGTTATCTAATCTCCATATGGCTATGTTTTCCCTGAAACTGAGGCAGTCTAACTCTTATTCCTCTCTGTTTACCTGTTTTAATATACTCCTTATTTATCTATTTAATATATACAAATTTTATCTTCTGATAAAGGTCCAGAATCTCCAGGCTTAGAAAAGAGCCTCAAATCCCAATGATTCTACCACATTCACTTTTCATTTCCATCTGCACATTTTTCATTTTTAGAGCTCATGGGTAGTCTAGACATTTATTTGCAAATATGATGAAGGTATTATTTCAATCAGCAAGAGATTCTCTTCAAAATTTATATGAGTTTATGTTAAGAATTCTTAGTCTCTCTAGTGAGGCATAAAGCTAAAGGTTTTATGTTTTTTGCCACATAATGAAGGAAAAACAATGCATGTTTTTTCCCTAGTATCTCACAGATATTTTCATTTTCTGGTTTACCAGTTGTTAACCTTAATGCGTTCTAGAAGAAGAGTAGTATTTGGATTTAAATCACGGGAGCTTCACTTTCCATTTCTTGTTATCTTTGCTGGGAGATGAGAAGTGTGGGGTGGTTTACTCTCTATATAATCTCTCAAAATTGTTCTATAGTCCAATATATTGAGCAAGACAAGGAGCAATTCCTTCAGTAGTTACAATGCTCATATGAAAACATCCTTTTCTAAAAGAATTAGAATGCTGTAATTTATTATTTCTAGTTATACTTTAATTCCAACAACTAATATCTCCTTCTTTAAGAACCATTTCCATAATTCTACTGTTAGGAAAGTATTTGTTTAATTCTACCATAAATATGTTTTATTTTTTCCATTTTATGCCACGGGGCCAGGCACTGTCCATTTTATGACATATTTGTGTCAGCTAAACAAATCCAGTTCATCATTTCCGAATCAACAATGAACCAAATATTATTGTAGATTATATGTTAATACATAAGAGCACAGTTATTACATACATAACTATTTCTCCATTTTGGTGACCATTATAGGGTAATTATAAATGAATGAAGGCATGATTACTTTAGATCAAAACACAGCAAAAAAAAAATGGATCTTCTTTGGGGAAATGTTTTATACTGTAGACTGAAAATGTGTGTGGCCTCCAAATTCATATATTGAAACCTCATCTTCATTATGATTGTGTTGAGGGGTGGGGTCTTTGGGAGGTGTATTAGTCGGTACTCAGGCTGCTATAAAGAACAGTCCAAAATACAAAATAAAAAAGGTTTAACTGACTCACAGTTCCACAGGGCTATAGAGGCCTCAGGAAACTTTTATAATCATGGCAGAAGAGGGAGAAAACATGCCTCTTATAAACCCATCAGATCTTGTGAGAACTCACTCACCATCATGAGAATAGCATGGAGGCAACTGGCCCATGATTCAATTACTTCCCACTGGGTTCTTCCCACAACACGTGGGGATTATGGGAACTACAATTCAAGATGAGATTTGGGTGGGGACACAAAGTGTAACAGGAGGTGATTAGGTCATAAGAATGAACTTTTTAATGAATGGGATTAATGTCCTTATAAAAGAGGCCCCAAAGAGCTGCTGTGCCTTCTCTGCCATGCCCTTGTGACATAGTGAAAATATGGTCTTCCATGAACCAGGAAGAAGGGCTTCACCAGTCACCAAATCTGTTGGCACCTCGATCCTGGACTTCCCAGTTCCAGAAACGTAAAAAACTTCTGTTGTCTCTAAGCCACCCAGTTTATGAAAGTTTGTAACAGCAGAGGTTGTGGATTACAGAAAAAAGGTACGGAAATGGATTCGTGCAGCTTACAACACCACAAAGTTTGAAGTTCCTGAGGGATGTCCCAGAGAAGAAGGAAAACCTGTAATTAGAAAATGTCTGGAACTCAGGTCAGAGGTCTAAGCTTACAGCTATTGGTTTGTTCTCCTTTAGCACGTAGGTATAGAAATCTCCCAAGGAAAATACCTAGTGAAAAAACCAGGGAGCTGAATGCACAGCCTTGAGGGAGAGCAACATTTAAAAAACAAGAATGGGAAAAGCAGTCTCTGAAGAAGACTAGGAAAAAGTAGTTAGAGAGGTACAAGGAGAAGTGGCAGATTACATCAAAGGAACCAACGAAGAAGAGACATTCAAGTAACTCATGGCCTCCACTCCCAAACTCAGCAGAGGCTTCAGTTAGGTTCAGAGAAGTCACAAGGAGAAAGTGTTAGTAGCATAGACTGTGAATCAAGCTGTGTGGGCTTGCATCGTCTCCAGTGTTCACACTAGCTGTGCATCTTAACTTCCTTGTTTGAGTTTATTAACTTCTTTGTGCCTCACTTGCCTCATCTGACCACCTCATGGAATAATAGTATGCTTACCCGATAGAGTTAATACAACCATAACATTGACCAATATTTGTAGAACCTTAAATTTTTAACTTATAGTAAGAATGAAATACATTTATTGAATTTAAATCAAGCAATTCATAGATGTCAAGACTGGAAACTATTCGGTGGATTTGCAAATGAATGGTAGTTTTGACACACACACATCAGTACAAGGAAAATGGAAAATCTTAGTAAGATCAGTGATTACATCAATGTGAGTAACCTGATTGTGATGTTGTGCTACAGCTTTCCAAGATGATACTATTGGGAGAAAGAGTACCTGGTGATCTTTTTGCACTATTTCTTACAACTGCATGACAATCTATTGTTAGCTCAAAATAACAAGTTTAACTAAAAAATATTGGCAACCATGAAAATAAGGTGGTTTTGACCTAAGAAAGAACAATTTAAATGACATGGTAGAGGCAGAAGCCAAGAGTTAAGGAATAAATGCAGATGAGGGGTTATATAGACTGGATTTAGACCACTCTTTCAGGAATTTTATATAAGAGTATAAGAATGAGATTTGCCAATAGTTAGAGAGAGCTGTGTATGCATGTAAAAGTTGCTATTGGTGGTGTTACGAGTATGTCTTATGCATGTTTTAAGGGTGAATGAGACTTGACTAGCATCACAAGATGAAAGGAGGCAGCCAGGAAAAAGAGGAAGAGGGAGGAGAAGGGAGGGAGGGAGGCATAAAAATTGTAGATATAAAGGGGAATCAAGATATCATAGGAAGTGGGATTAAAAACCCTGGAGAAATGGAACATTCTTTTCTTTTACTGAAATAAGCCAGTAAATAAATACCAATCAAGTGCCTACTATGCACTGGACTTCATTCTAGGAGTTAAGCATGTGGTTTTGATTGAAGAAGACAGATAAAATTCCTCTGTCCTGTGAGAAAATGAGATGGTTCTGTAGACACATTTACTGCTGGAACCAGAAGAGCTGTAAGGATGTATAGGAATATTACTATAAATAGATGAGGAGACATTTGATCATGAAGAAGTGACAAGATTATCAAGCTGAGTATAAAAATTGCTAATTAGTAGTGACTCTCATATCTGGATTTTTGTTTGTTTGTTTTCAGCAAATAGTAGACAATTAGGAGACAAATCATTGACTGATCCTGGAGTTTGGTGACCCCAGGGCCACATAGGTATTGTGACAGGCTGGAAACTGGCTTCCCAAAATATACTGATACCCTAATCTCTTGAACCTACCTCACATGCCCCCTTCCCACCCCCCAAAAAAGAAATGAAAAAGAAAAAATATTGCAGGTATAATTAGTTTAAGGATCTTTACAAGGAGAGATTATCCTGTATTATCCAAGTGGGCCCTTCAGGCCATCCCAATTGTCCTTACCGGAGAGAGACAGAGAGATGGGACACACATACAGAGGAGGAAGTGATATGATGATGGAGCAGAGAGACATTTGAAGATGTTGACCTTGAAAATTACAGTGGTACAGCCACAAGCCAAGGAATGGTGACAGCTGCTGGAAGCTGGAAGAGGCAGGAAAAGATTCTCCCCTAGAATCTCTCAAGGGAGCATGGCCCTGCTAATACCTTGCTTTTGGCTCAGTGATATTAATTTCAGACTTTTGACTTCCAGACTGTGAAAGAGTAAATGTTTGTTGTTTTAAGTCTTCCAGTTTGTGGTATGTTGTTACAGTTGCATCAGGAAACTAATACAGGCATGATGGTAGGACATGGATAAGGAAGAAGGGATGTTCAAGGAAGTATTTCAGGAGATCAACCATATAGTGCAGATTAGTATGGAACTTGTAACACTAAGAAAGGTAGTGATCCCAGAGGTCTTGCTTGCAGAGTCAATGAACAGAATATAATGAGATTGAGGGCTTAAGACAATTGAATGGATAAAAAGTCGTGGTCAAAATGATAAGACCGTAATTTAGGATGTCAGGAATTAAGTCATTTCAGGTAATAATAAAGTCCAAGTGATATACATCAGAGTGAAAAGTGGAATGGAAAAGAAAATAATGGCATTTAGAGAGTTAAAAAACACTGAAGCTCAGGTGAGTGGCTGGTAGGCAGGTCAGCTTCATGGATATCACTATCAAGCCAATGAATAAAGATTTTCAAGTCAGTGTTCAATGTCTGGAATGAGTATGAGACAGAAACTCTGCAGGTAATAACATGAGATGCCCTGATTCTGGTTCTCTGTGGCTCAGCTCTGATAGACAATTTTCTTGCTTTAGGAAGTGCCAATCCCCACTTCACATGATACTTGTTGGGCTCTCAACCCCAGTACTGACCATTTTCCCTGGTCACAGGACTAGGTCAAATGATGCAGGCTTGTCCAGAAACAATTCTCCATCCACCAGGCCAAAATGATTGGTTCAGTGTCATGTGACTAAAGCTAGATCCTACCTTGCTAGAGTTATTAGTGCTGAGAAAAAGAGAGTAAAAGAGAGACCATCCTGATCCACTGTTGGAGCCTTGATCCAGCCATGCCTGATGCTGTAAGTATTCCTATCTTAGGTATGAGAGTCAATAAATCCTTAATCTAAGATACTTTGAATGGGTTTTGTTACATTTACTCAAAAAATCCTAATTTATACCAGAATGGTATTATTTTCTTGTTCTTTGTTCTTTACAGGGTGACTACAAAGGAATCAATGCAGTCTTCTAGTTTCTCTGGATGACATTTCAGTGCTTTGGAAGATAACCACCAGATAAATGGAGAGTTTGTATTTTTCTTAGTTATTGTTTTACTGTCTAACCCCAACCACAAGAAAGGACATATTGGTTTATTTTACAAACTTTATCTCCACAATCAGAAGGACATGAGCTATAGAGCATTATTTTAAAGACTAGTAGAAAGATGAAATGGTGCAAAAAAAAAAAAAACTAATGTGCAAAACATTAGAATTTTCAAGAAAATTAAACTTCACAATTATTTTTACCCATTTGAAGCAAATCTATTCACCATATCTCTATTAAATCCCTACTGTAAGCAAGGTACAAATAAATGAGATGAAAAATTTGAACTGACTTCCAGTTGCAAAGTAACAATTATATAATGAATTTCTTTCAGAAGCAAATGTTGGTATATTAGTCCATTTTCCCACTGCTGATAAAGACATACCCAAGACTGGGAAGAAAAAGAGGTTTAATTGGACTTACAGTTCCACATGGCTGGGGAGGCCTTAGAAACGTGACAGGAGGCAAAAGGCACTTCTTACATAGTGGCAGCAAGAGAAAATGAAGAGGATGCAAGAGTGGAAACCTCTGATAAAACCATCAGATCTCATGAGACTTATTCACTACCACAAGAACAGTGTGGGGAAAACTGCCCCATGATTCAAACTATCTCCCATTGGGTCCCTGCTACAACATGTGGGAATTATGGGAGTATAATTTAAGATGGGATTTTTGCGGGGACACAGAGCCAACCCATATCATCCCATCCCTGGCCCCTCCAAATCTCATGTCCTCACAGTTCAAAGCCAATCATGCCTTCACAACAGTCCCCCAAAGTCTTAATTCATTTCAGCATTAATCTAAAAGTCCACAGTCCAAAGTCTCATCTGAGGAAAGGCAAGTCCCTTCTGTCTGTGAGCCTGTAAAATCAGAAGCAAATTAGTTACTTCCTAGATACAATGGGGATACAGGTATTGGGTAAATACAGCCATTCCAAAGGGGAGAAATTGGCCAAAACAGAGGAGTCACAGGGCCCATGCAAATCCAAAATCCAGCAGGACAGTCAAATTTTAAATGACTCTAAAATGATGTCATTTTATTCCAGGTGTCATATCCAGGTCATGCTGGCGTAAGATGTGGGTTTCCATGGTCTTGGGCAGCTCTGCCCCTGTGGCTTTGCAGGGTACAGCCTCCCAGCTGCTTTCACAGGCTGGCATTGAGCATCTGCAGCTTTTCCAGGCACACGGTGCAAGCTGTACATAGATCTACCATTCTGGGGGTGTAGAGGACGGTGGCCCACTTCTCACAGCTCCACTAGGTGGTGCCCTGGTAGGGACCCTGTGTGGGGGCTCCAACCCCACATTTACCTTCTGCACTGCCCTAGTAGAGGTTCTCCATGAGCGCCCCGCCCCTGCAGCAAACTTCTGCCTAGGCATCCAGGCATTTCCATACATCTCCTGAAACCTAGGCAGAGCTTCCCAAACCACAATTTGTGACCTCTGTGCAGGCTCAACACCACATGGAAGCTGCCATGTGTGGGGCTTGCACCCTCTGAAGCTGTAGCCCGAGCTCTACATTGGCCCATTTCAGCCACAGCTGGGGTGGCTGGGACACAGGGCACCAGATTTTCTCTTCTATGGCATTGACAGGCTTGCAAATTTTCCAAATATACTCTGCTTCCCTTTTAAAACTGAATGCTTTTAACAGTACCAAAGTCACCTCTTGAATGCTTTGCTTCTTAAAAATTTCTTTTGCCAGATACCCCAATCATCTCTCTCAAATCCAAATTTCCACACATCTCTAGGGCAGGGGCAAAATGCCACCAGTCTCTTTGTTAAAACCTAACAAGAGTTACCTTTTCTCCATTTCCCAACAATTTCCTCATCTCTGTCTGAGACCACGTCAGACTGGACCTATTGTCCATATCGCTATCAGGGCAAAGCCATTCAACAAGTATCTAGGGAGCTCCAAACTTTCCCACATTTTCCTGAAATCTAGACAGAGGTTCCCAAACCACAATTCTTGACTTCTGTGCAGGCTCGACACCACATGGAAGCTTCCAAGGTTTGGGGCTTGCACCCTCTGAAGGCATAGCTTCAAACTGTTCCAACTTCTACCTGTTACCCAGTTCCAAAGTCACTTCCACATTTTTGGAAGTGACACCCCACTTCTAGTGCCAATATACTGTATTAGTTTTCACACTACTGATAAAAACGTACCCATGACTGGGAAGAAAAAGAAGTTTAATTGGACTTACAGTTCCACATGGCTGGGGAGGCCTTAGAATCTTGGCAGGAGGTGAAAGGCACTTCTTACATGGCAGGGACAAGAGGAAATGAGGAAGATGCAAAAGCAGAAACCCCTGATAAAACCGACAGATATTGAGAGACCTATTCACTACCATGAGAACAATATGGGGGAAACCACCCCATGATTTAAATCATCCCCCATGGGTCTCTCCTGTAACATGTCAGAATTATGGGAGTATAATTCAAGCTTAGATTTGGGTGGGGACACAGAGCCGTACTGTATCAGTTGGCAACACACTGAACTAGGGCTCTACCATTAATTCAGCACACAGAAATACAGAGTTTGAATAAGGATAAACACAGGGAATAACATAAAAACAATTCTGCTTAACAGAAATTCAGATACCTCCTAATTTTCTACATTATCTGCTAATTAAGAGGGAGTGCTAAATTGGGAAACCACAAAGGATCCATTTCATCAGCACTGGTTTTGGTTTGATTGTTTGTTTCAAGCCCTTACATATGTCTGGCACTGGGCTAGGCTCTGAGGATACGATGGAAAAACAGCAGGCCTAGTTCCTGATCCTACCCTTTGATGCCTGTCAGGGGATTCTCTGAGGCATTACAGGGTTTATCCGGTTCACTCTTGATGTTTATTAGGTGATACAACTCACACTCAAACACTGGTGCCCTAAAACAATATAAAGCTGCCTCTCCTAAATGAGCTCATTATTTTTGTTTTAGCCACACCAAAATAGAGTTCCTAATTCCTATTCAGCTTGCATCAGTGTTACTTGATAATTAATCCCAGAACATCAGTTTACTTGAATTGAAAAGGCTCATCACATTCAAGTGCCTTGTTTTTAATATAAGGCAAACTGAGGCAAAGGATGTTAAATGATCTTCACAGAGCAAGAGAGGCCACTTTTCACCCTCAGCCCAGTGTTTGACTAAACCACACTGCGAAAGATAACAATCAATGAAGAAAAAAATTAGAAGGTTTAAAATCCTCTTTCCTTCTTCCTCAGACACCTGAGAAATAATATTCTTTATGGTTGTGGTTATTGGACTATCAGAGGAACCAAATTCAAGATGACTTATTTATTCTTAAAGATTGGTACTCTCATTCTGGAAGTACTTTTAACTATTAAAGAAAGATTCCTCTTTCCCTTTCCTTCTTCCTTCCTTGTCTTCCTCATTTTTTTCTACATTATCTGCTTTTTTACTTGTATTATTTCATTATACAAATGATCATTTATTCCACACGAAGTTATGGAATGTATAGAGTGGGTATGTTGGATGCAAGGAATATCCACCTTTCTTGCTCTCAGTTGTCTCACAATCAAATGGAAAGCAATATGCATTCAGTGAATCATTACAAAACATCGTGATGTATGTATTATGGTTTATCACAGAAGAAATTTTGGACCCTTTTGGAAAGAGGAGAATTAAGAGCTAGGTGACTAGGGAAGAATTGTAGGGAAGAAAATGGCGGAAGAGATTTTGAAATAAGGGAAGGGCATTCCAGCATGAAGAACTACCACTTGCAAAGGCAAATACGATTTTCTGCAGGACCTCCAAAGAAGCATGTAGTGGAAAAACAACAACCAAAAAAAAAAAAAAAAAAAAAAACAAACCCTTCCCAGAATCTGGGATTACATATCATTGGGAAGAGATACAGTTTAGTAGAGAAGAAACACTGTTGGACTATTCTCCCATCATCTGTTTCTCAAATGTGAGGCAAGGTTAGCAAAGCATCCCACATCAAGAGAGAATTAGGATGGGGGAAGAGGTAGAAGTCAGGCAGGAAGAATGTGAAAGGTAAGAACCAGTCCGTGAGGTTGGACTAGTAGGTAGGTCCAATTCTTAATTTTTTAAATGCACGCCGCTTTCTCTACAGATCAGTGACTGCTAGTACTTCCCTATTTGCTTTTCTTTGGCTTTTTTTTTTTTTCTTTTTTTGCTACCGAATGTTTCTTTGATTATTGCTGCCAACCTTAGGAATGGATTGATTACATGCTTGCTGCTTTTTTTTTTTTTTTTTTTTTTTTTTTTTTTTTTTGAGACAGAGTCTTGCTCCGTCGCCAGGAGCCAGACTGGAGTGCAGTGGCGCAATCTCAGCTCACTGCAACCTCCGCCTCTTGGGTTAAAGTAATTCTCCTGCCTCAGCCTCCTGAGTAGCTGGGATTACAGGCACACACCACCATGCCCAGCTGATTTTTGTATTTTTTTTAGCAGAGACGGGTTTTCACCATGTTGGCAAGGATGGTCTCGATCTCCCGACCTTGTGATCCGCCCACCTCGGCCTCCCAAAGTGCTGGGATTACAGGCGTGAGCCACCGCGCCCGGGCCCTGCTTGCTTCTTAAACAGCTCTGCAGATACCACTTAGGAAGCTGGTGTTCATGTTCTCAGACTAAGGAGGAGTCGTGTCCAAACTCAATTACCTGGGATGGTGTGTGCTGATCCTCCTAGCAATGAACTCAGATCTTTGGAGCTTGTTTGATAACATGTACATTGCTCAAGATACCCTGCGTTCTAAGTTCAGTGACACTGTTGCAGAGGACAATGGGGTCATACATTTTACATTTATTTAATATGAATTTTGGAAGAATTTGATCAAAAATGCCAACTTTGGCTTTTTGAAAAAAAAATCACAATAAAAGATAGACAGTAATTAATGATTTTTAAAACTGGTTGACGGTTTGCTGGAGAATAAAACTGGACCCCTACCTTTCACCATATACAAAAATCAACTCAAGATGTATTAAAGATTGACATGTAAGTCCCCAGTCTATAAAAATCCTAAGACCTTAGTGGTACAATCTCCATTTCTTGGTGGGAATGCAACTTGGTGCAGTCACTGTAGAAAGCAACTTGGAGATTTCACAAAGGATGAAAAATAGAATTACAGTTTGACCCAGGAATACAATTACTGGATATATACACAGAGGAAAATAAATTGTTCTACTAAAAAGACATATGCACGCACATGTTTATTGTAGCATTACTCACAATAACAAAGACGTGGAATCAATCTAGGTACCCATCAATGCTAAACTGGGTAAAGAAATGTACATATACAGCATGCAATACTGCACAGTCATAAAAAGGAATGGAATCATGTCCTTTGAAGTACATTATCCTAAGTAAATTGACATAGGAACAGAAAACCAAATATTGCATGTACTCACTTATTCATGGGAGAGAAGCCTTGGGAACACATGGCCATAAAGATGAAAACAATAGACACTAGGAACTCCAAAAGAAGGAGGGAGAGACGGGGACAAGGGCTGAAAAACTTTCTATTGGGTACTATGCTCACTATCTAGATGTTGGTATCATTGGAAGCCTAAACCCCAGCAACTCGCAATTATACTCTTGCAACAAACCTGCGCGTGTACTCCCTGAATCTAAAATAAAAATAAAAGCCAAAAATGAAGGTAATTAGTAATTCTAAATTTTATTATAATCTATATTTTTCTATATTTTCATAAGGAGCATAAATTCGTTTTGTAGTTAGAAAGTGATGGAAACATTATTATAAAAAGAAGATAATCATCACAGCCATCAACAAACTTACCTGGGTAAATTTCTATCCTGTTCCCTTTTGAAAGTTGCAAAAATAAAAAAGACCATTTCTTGCCCATCTAGAATGTACACCATGCTTTATAAAATGTCTGGTCATTACCAATTTCTTGCAAGTGTGTTTTTCACACTCTGGGAATACAGTGGACGGGTTGAGAAAAAGGTACCATTTGTTGGAGAGAAAACAGTATTAGACTAGAAATTGGGGTAGGTTATAGCTCTTTTTCTTTTATTGATGATATGGCCTTGGACAACTCCCTTATCATCATAGCATCTCTTTGTCAACATAAGATGGGTCCAATAAAATATCCCCATCTGCCAGACAGGATGACTGAAAAGAAGTATAAATATTTTGTAAGCTGTAAGGTGCTTTATCATTGTAAGCTGTTTTTCAGACGATTATTCTTAGTCATAAATACTGCTTAGAAACTCAGTGTGGGCAGTCTTGGTCTAGAGACCTATTTATTGGGCAATTGGCAAAGGGGCCCTTCTGAGATGATGCATATGCAGACAGTTTAGATACACATAACTAGAAACAGTCAAACTGTAATATCTATCCTTCCCCATATTTTACATCTCAAAAGCAGTTTTCATGTTTCATAATAATAAGGATATTTGCATCTATAAATTCCCCTTCAATGCCTACATCTCTCAACCAATTTGCTACCACCACAATTTATTTTTTAGCTGGTTTGATTCCGATGAAAATAGTTTATTTGAGCACTTTGGAGTTGCTGTTTGAGAATGCTGTATGAGTATTAAATACTGTATTATAGTTCTGATGCCTTTAAAGATTTTCTTTTCTGCCTGCAATTTAATTTTGTTTTTAAAGGCATTTTCTCTTGCTCCTCTTATATTGATTTTATTTTTGGCACTATTAAAAAGTGCTCAATAAACAACCTTTTTGGAATGAATCTAAATAAGTATGTATTTCTATATATATGCATGTTTTAAGTGCATTATCTTTTAGTATCAGATTTATGTAATGATTAATTTGCTACTCAAATTCTAATTCTTATTCAATCAATAACCATTGCTCACAATTTTAAACGCATTTTATTGATTTTTGAACATTTGGTCATTAGTAGTTAGATCAATGTTAGCCATAATTCACCTTTAAATTTACAATGTTCAGATTATTAAAAATCATTTGCTTTTATTTCCAGCATAATTTATTTTTCATGGAAATTCTTGGGATTATTTTTCTTTTTTTTTTTTTTTTTTTTTTTTTTTTTGAGACGGAGTCTCGCTCTTGTTACCCAGTCTGGAGTGCAATGGCGTGATCTCGGCTCACCGCAACCTCCGCCTCCTGGGTTCAAGCAATTCTCCTGCCTCAGCCTCCTGAGTAGCTGGGATTACAGGCATGCGCCACCATGCCCAGCTAATTTTTTGTATTTTTAGTAGAGACGGGGTTTCACCATGTTGACCAGGATGGTCTCGATCTCTTGACCTCGTGATCCACCCGCCTCGGCCTCCCAAAGTGCTGGGATTACAGGCGTGAGCCACCACGCCCGGCCGGGATTATTTTTCTTTTTAAAGCAACCATGTCTTCTTTATAATTGTCTGAGTGTCCAATTGCATTTTCTTACTTACTAAGGTTTTTACTAGCTAATCATATCTTATATAATCAGTGGCCTTTCTGTAAAGTGATAGCTCTTTTTCTCCCTTATTTATAGCGATTTTACTACACACTTCCTTCCACCCTATTTTGTTCTTTTTTTAAACACCTTTCTCCTAATATTGACAGAGTTCATTTACTTGTGTGTATTGCTCAGTACATGGTAAACTCTGTGGGGAAAGGATTTTTTTTTGCATATCATGTTCACTACATTATCCCTGCATTTAGCATAGGTCCTAACAAGTAGTAGTCTAGCAAGTATTTTAAATGAATTAATTAAGGAACCGTAAACTACAAGAGACCGAGGAACAGATGTACATATAAATACATAAAGATATAATCTACATGACAATGAAAAGGTTATGTTAAAAGTAAAACCCTGAAGTGCATGAGAATAAATATTTTAAAACACTATCCAAGACATATAACAATTGCTATTTTTTTATTGAATAAGATACATTTTGGATTCCAGTCAGCAAACAACTCTCTCTACCAAACGAAGCTGACTATAGGCCAGCCTATCTTTGCAGTGCCTGGCAGAAGATAAGCAGAGAACACACAGGGCTCAGGTCCTCTGAGGAAGAGTCAGCTCAGAGAAAATAGAAAATCCAATCTCAGCACAGTAAACATGTAGGAATTCAGCATCTCATAGAAGATACTGAAGGAAAGCAAAGAATCAAAAACAATATGGTTATAAATCATCCATGCTCTCAGAAAACTTTTGAGTGCATAAACAAAAAACTATAAATCTTATGCAAATAATAATAAGGCTCTGATTAAAACAAAACAAAACAGAAAAAGCCTAGTGTAATTAAGAAGAGCAGGAAAAACACACGCCCAAAGAATTCAGTGTGTAGTTGGTGAATTCAGAGCAAACAAAAATGGAAAAATACACCTTCTCAGCCACATAAAAGAAAAGGCTTCTAAGGATTCAAATTAAGGGTATCACAGTGAGGAGGAAGGAGGAGTTGATTATTGCGCAAAATATTTTGTCTCTGTCAAGGCTTCAGTTCATGAATAAAAGGTGTGCAAGGCCTCCTTCCATAGTGTGCATTCAGCCCTTCTCAAAGAATGTATTCATTTTCACATTAAGTTCTCAAGTTAAGAAATCAATCAACTAAAAACCTCCCACATGTGTTATTATAGTTTCTACCTGGACTAGGTGGACAGATCCTCTCTGTCTGTAGCAGTTGCAAAGCTATTGCCCAGAGTGGAAAAAAAAAGAAAAAGGAAAGGAGCTTTCCACAAGGTTTATTTCTTCATGTTAAAAACTCTTGCTAAAACCCTACCACACTAGCTTAAGGATCACATTTTCAGTAAATAGCACCAACATTTTAAAAGTTTTGTGCCATTTTTATCCTCTAAGACATCTCGAAGGGATACAGAATTCATGTATTTAAAATTTGTCTCAGATAACAAATAAAAGAAAAAGAAAATGAACACCTTCACAGACAAAAAAGAAAGATACTCCAGGTAAAGCCGAAACAATATAACTTTCTATAAATAATGTAGGAAAACAGCTTTATGACTTGAAAATAACACAAGCCATTAGTTATTAGTATTAGATTGCCAAAATAGTCATAAATGTCTCTCTTTCCTGAATCTATGCCCTTGGGCAGTCCACTTCCATATCTATGCTGGGCTTGGCCATGTGCTCGTCTTTGACAACTAAAAAATTGCTTCCATCAAAGGCCTGAAAAGCACTAGTGCACTGAGTCTTGCCCTCTTTTGCTGCTCTCAGGACATGATCTTACCACTGCCATATGAAAAAGCACAGGTTAGTTTTCCTGGCTGCCAACCTGCCAACTATTAGATATTTATGAAACATTATCCTAGATCATCCAGGTCCAGCTGATGTAGCTCAGATATTAGCTAAGCCATCAAAAGCAGAACTGTAAATCATGAGCTAAATAAATATTTGTTGTATTTAGTTCCTATATATGGGAAGGGTTTGTTACACAGCAAAAGCTAACTTAGTAGTAATTAGTACCTAGAAACAAGGTGCTGTGTTGTAACAAAACTTAAAATACAGTTATGTGTCACCTAATGATTGGGATACTTTCTGAGAAATAGGTCATTAGGTGACTTCTATGTTGTGCAAATATCAGAAAGTATACTTACACAAACCTAGACAGTACAACCTGCTACACACCTAGGCTATATGGTATAGCCTATTGCTCTTAGCCTACAAACTTATACAGCATGTGACTATAACTGAATGCTGTAGGTAATTGTCATGCAATGGTAAGTATTTGTGTATTCATACATATCTAAACACAGGAAAAGTACAATGAAAATGTGATACAAAACATAAAAAGTGGTACCTTTGCACTTACCATGAATAGGAATTGCTCTAGGTGAATCAATGAATGAATGGTGAGTGAACGTGAAGGCCTAGGGCATTGCTGTACACTACTGTAGACTTTATAAGTAAGCTACCCTAAATTTGTTTAATAGATATATCTCAATAATAAATTAATTTTAGCTTACTATAACTTTTCAAACTTTACAAACATTTTAATTTCTAAAAGCATTTATACTCTCTTATAATAACAGCTTAAAACACATTGTACAGTTATACAAAAATAGTTTATATCCTCATTTTATAAGCTTTTTTAATTTTTAATTTTTTTTTTTTTTTTTTTTTTTACTTTTTAAACTTTTTTGTTAAAAACTATAACATAAAGACACTCATTGGCTAGGCCTACACAGAATCAGGATCACCATTATCACTCTGTTCCTCTTCAACATCTTGTCCCACTGGAAGGCCTTCAGGGCCAATAACTTAAACAGAAGGTGACAAAGGCATAAGAAAACTGCTTTAGCTGACTAGAAGGGGAAAAATGGTCACCTCCTGCAGTAACTTGGAGAATAGACACGTCAAATGAAGCTATGGACCTTGACAAGTTGGTTTTGTAGGCAGAACTTTGCAAGTGCCATTTGGATTATTTTAGTTGCCTAAAATAAAGGAAGAAAAGAGAGAGTTTAGCCAAAGAAAAATGGCTTATTTTACAAGTGGACTTCAAAGAGAATAAAGAGGGACCAGAACTTGCTAGGTTGAAAAATAAATCGATTGCTTATCCTCAATCTGCTTCTAAAATATTTTGAAATAAAGGAAGTTCTGAGGCCAGATGCAAAGACATGTTATATACACAGGGCCAACTATAAAGATGACAGCAGATTTTTTTCATCATAAATAATGCAAGTTAGATGACAATAGAACAAAATCTTTCAAAATACTGAAAGAATAAAAATATTAAAGAATTCCTTATCCAGTAAAAATATATTTAAAAAACAAAGAAAAAATAAAGACATTTTTAGATGTCAACAGCTGAAACACATAACTTACTACAAGAAATGTCGAAGAAAATCATTCAGGCAGCGAAAAACTGACCTCAGTAGAAGCCTAGTTCTACACAAATAATGAAGAGCAATGAAAGTAATAATTTCATGAGTAAATAAAATACTTGTCCTTATTATTTAAATCTCCATAAAAGAAAACCAATTATTTAAAGCAAAAATAATGATGATTTGAGTTTCTGTCATATGTAAAGATAAAATGTAGAAAATCAACAGCACAGAAACTAGGAACAAACAAATAGAAGTATACTGTTGTAAGATCTTTTTATTGCACATGAAGAAATATAATATCATTTAATGATGGACTGAAAAGTTAAAAATGTTTGCTATAAACCCTTTAAAAAACCACTAAAATATCATAATCAAATGTTATAACTAAAGTGATGTTTAAGTTTATATGTCAACTTGGCTAGGACACAATACCCAGATATTTGGTCATATTCTATTCTAGATGTTCCCTGAATGTATTCTTGAATAGGATTAACACCTAAATCTTTGAGTAAAGTAGATTGCCTTCCATAATATGAAGGAGTTCATTCAATGAATTGAAAGCCTTAAGAAATAGATTGACCTCTCCTGAGAGAGAAGAAATTCTGCCACAAACTGTCTTTGGATGTGAACTGCAACTATTGCCTGGATCTTCACCCCACCAGCCTACCCTGCCCATAGTGGACCTCCTAACCTCCACAGTCATATAAATCAGTTCCTTAAAATAAATTTCTATATATACATCTATACAAATGTTATTGATTGTTTCTCTGGAGAAGGCTGACTAATACAACTAAAAAAATATCAAGATAGAATTCAAGAACAAAAATTACTAAATTAATACAAAAGAATCAGGAAAAGAAAAATAAGAGCAGGTTGTAGAAAAACAAACAAACAAGTAGCAACACAATACATGTAAACCCAACCATGTCAATAATCATCTCATATGCCAATGATATAAATGCCACACATAAAAGGCAATGATTGTCAGATTGATAAAAAAGTAAGACCTAATTATTACCAACCTACTTTAAACATAGAGATAAAAAATCTATTAAAAGGATGAAAACATTAAACCACTCTACCATAGTCAAAAGAAAGTTGAAGTGACTAATATAAGACAAAATAGATTTCAAAGCAAAAACATTGTCCATAATGAAGAAATATCTTTTTTAGTAAATTCATCAAGAGTACAGAACAATCTTAAATATTTGTAGATCTAATAATATAGTTTCAAAATATATGAAGCAACATATTACCATATTATAAAGAGAAACAGATGCATCTAAATAGAATCAGGAATTTCAACTTCCTTATCAGAATGTTAGATAGATATTTATAAATAAATTCAGTGGGTTATAGGACACTTTGAGCAGTACTATCCACCAACTTGAATGAAATAACTCAAATGTTGGTGCGGATGTAAATAAACTAAAACTTTCATGTATTTCTAATGGAAATAAAAGCTAGTAGAAATATTTCATAGAATAGTTTGGCAATATCTTAAAAAGTTAAAAAATATACCAACCCTGTGATCTAGACATTGAAAATATACACATTTACCCAAGGGAAAAGATAGCATGCATTCATACAAAAACCTGTACATGAATGTTAACAGCAGCATTATTTGTAATATCTTTAAGCTAGAATCATCCTAAATGTCCATTTACAGGTGAATGGACAAATTGTGGTATATGCTATAATGGAATAGTACTCAGCAACACAAAGAAATAAACAACAATGATACATGAAACAACATAAATGAATCTCAAAGGATTAAGACTAAGTGAAACATGCAGATATTTATTTTACAAAATTTTAGAAGCTGCAAATTAGTCATACTGAGAAAATGTAGATCAATGATTGGCAATGGGATTGGCAAAGAGGGGAACTAGGGAAAGATTAGAAACACAAGGGAATTTTTAAGAGTGATGGATATTTTATTATTTTGATTGTATTGATGATTTCATGAATGGGTATATTCATATGTCAAAACTTTCAAGGTGTACACTTTAAAGATGTGTGGTTTACTGCAGCAGTCCCCCACCTTTGTGGCACCAGGGACTGGTTTTGTGGAAGACAACTTTTCCATGAATAGGGTGGGGATGCTTTTGGGATGATTCAACTGCATTACATTTATTGTGCACTTGATTTCTCTTATTACTACACTGCAATATATAATGAAATAATTATACAACTCACAATAATGTAGAATGAGTGGGAGCCCTGAGCTTGTTTTCCTACAAATATATGATCCCATCTGAGGGTGATGGGAGATAGTGACAGATCATCAGGCATTAGATTCTCATAAGGAGCACACAACCTAGATCCCTCATGATATAGTTTGTCTGTGTCCCCACCGAAATCTCATCTTGAATTGTAACTTCCACAATTCCCACGTCATGGGAGGAACCCAGTGGGAGGTAATTGAATCATGGGGGTGAATCTTTCTCATGTTCTCACAATAGTGAATAAGTCTCCTGAGATCTGATGGTTTTAAAAAGTAGAGTTCTCCTGCACAAACTCTCTCTCTTTGCCTATTGCCATCCATGTAAGATGTGACTTGCTCCTCCTTGCCTTCTGCCATGATCATGAAGCCTCCCCAGCCATGTGGAACTGTGAGCCCATTAAACCTCTTTTTCTTCCCAGTCTTGGGTATGTCTTTATCAGCAATGTGAAAATGGACTGATACACCTTACATGAACAGTTCACAATAGGGTTCATGCTCCTATGAGAATCTAATGCTGCTACTGGTTTGATAGGAGTGGGAGCTCAGGCAGTAATGTGAGCAATTGGGAGTGGCTATAAATACAGCTGAAGCTTTGCTCACTTGCTGGCCACTCACCTTCTGCTGGGTAGCCTGGTTCCTAACAGTCATAGACCAGTATCAGTCAGTGGTAGCCTAGGAGTTGGGGACCCCTGGCTTACTGTATGTCAATTATACCTCAATAAACTTAATAAAATTACATACTCTATAATTCCATTTATATAAAAATAAGCACAGGCAATAGTAAACTATATTGTTTATGGATGTACACTTCAGGTATTGAACTGCAGATCAAAGCAAAGTAGGGATCACGTTGAAAGTTAGGATACTGAATAACTCTAAGATGGATGGAAAGATTTATCATTAAGAATAATATCTGGATTCTAGTGAAGTTCTATTTCTTGATCTCTGTGTGGGTTATGCGATATTTGCCTAATAAAAATTGTTTAAGCTGCACCCATATTCATGTTGCATAGGTGTATAGGGTGGAAACGTGTGGCTTAGGACATTCAGAGCAGTCTTTACATGATCTAATAACACAACACTGATCTACACATTCTCTAAGTAGGACATCTGAGTTTCATTTCTTTGAAATGTTCTTTAAAAATTTTGAGCAAAAGGTGTTAACAATTCTGTCACAAAGATTAAGACTGGGTTTGGTTACTCCTCAGGAAAGCAGAAACTTGTTTGTAGCTACTTGAAAATCCCTTTCTGGCATTTGAGCTTTGTAAAAGGGACTTTTGCAGTAATTTACAGCTTGATTTCAATCAGGTTGCACTTTAATTTAACCAGTTGATTGTGATACGTTATAATAAACAACATGAAAAAAAAACCACATTTCCCCCATAACTGATAATGTACACACGCTGAGGAGAAAGTGGGACTCTGAACTCTTTTGGAGATCAGCCATTAAATCATCAAGAAGAGGCATCTTGTTTATGGGAAGATAGAATAGAAGCAAGATCTTATTAGGTGTGTGATCCTAGGCAGATGACTTTATAGCACTTCTGTGAAATGGTGCATCAGCAACTACTCATACTGTGGCTGTGAAAAACAAGTGGCTAGAAATGTACTAAAATATATCTGAAGCCTGTAGCAATAAATAATGTAGCAACTCTCAAGTTGCTTTTATTAATATCAGTTACTATGTCCTAGTTTTCATTCTAACTTGTTTACTGATTTTGTATCATTATTCTCAGTGATGCAGTCTTTCTCTGAATCATAGCTTTAGTATTCTTGACCTAGTGACTCAAGCCAGCATGTCTAATTTCTTAAATCTGAATTGTCTGCAAGATTTCATCTTGATTCTATCTTTTGGGTTGCTCTCAACCCATTGTGCCAATTTCACAATATCTGCTAATTGGTAGATTGTTGCCTACCATCTTCAAAATGTCTGCTCTATAACTCTAGTTTTCGGTGTTTTTTTTTTAATCAAAATAATACCATTATTATAAAAGTTAATGACATAGCATTAACAAATCAATTGTCAGTGCTTATCCACTGCAAGTATCCAATATATCTTACCAACTTTTCATAGTTCATTATTTCCACTGTTGAAGTTCTTTTTATTTTTCACAAGATGATTCGCAAAGGACACAGGGCTCAACATTACAGAAAAAATTGTATCAGTCTTTAACTAACATCTTATCTATAATGATATTGTAAATATACACACACACATCAATTATAATTGATATACCCTCATACATAGGCATTACTAAAATCTACAATATTGATATAGTAATACCACCTACATCATTGAGTTCTGAGAATTAAATGAGTGTATACATGCAAAAAGCTTACAGCAAAGACTAGAAAAATGTATCAGATGTTTTCCTCTTTGACCTTAAAGATAGAGATAAAATTTACCAGCCTACTGTTAAGAACATATTTTCTTAGTTGAAATCTAACACTTAGTATATATATTTGTTAAGTTAATATTTACTCTGAGTCTTAAACATTCTGAATTGTAGGGGCCAATCACTTGTCTAGTGGCATCCAGTTGGAAGGAGTCAGAACTGCTTTTTTGTTTTTTGTTTGCTTGTTTATTTGGTTGGTTTTGGAGACAGGGTCTCACTCAGTTGCCTGGGCTGGAGGGCAGTGGTACAATCACAGAACTGGTTTTTAAACACGTTTTGGGTAACAGTACTTCACAAGAATGCTAGATGATTAAATGAAGCAGTGTGTGTAATGTGTTGGCTCGGTGGGCAGAACACTGGGTGCTCAGGGACCACATAGGAGGCTGACTCTGCCTAACTCTTCACCTTGTCTAATAATAGCACTCTGGAAGGCTCATTTATCTATACTTATCTTTAAAAGCAGACAAAGCATTTTTATTGCTTTCTTTTACCACTTCCATGGACTAAAATCACTTCTGTGTTGAAAACTTTAATTTGCAGAGTAAACAAGAAAGATAGAAATAGCTAAGAAATAAAACTTCCAAAAGACCCCAAATAAAACTCATTTGAAATGCACATAAAATGCATAAAATAGGTGCCATGAATAGTAATAGATGGAAACAATACAGATTCCATCATTGGTTTGTTACCTGAATACTACACTTTTTCAATAATTAGCTATTATAATAATATCTGTGTTCAAAAAACACGTCACTCAGTGCAGATCAAAATTCTAAAATAAACAACAGTTCTTCATTTTCTGTTTTCTCTTGAGTAAGTCATGAGATGACCTCTATTTCTCTAATCTAGAAGATATGAAAATAGCCCCTCTGTCCCTAACTGACTCTGTGTTGTGTAATAATATTTCCCTTCACCAAACTTTATAATGAATATAAAAATTCAATTTCAGAGCTACAAGCTGGAAAGGGCTCAAGTGTTGCCAAATTTTTCTAAGGGGATATTTTCTGTTTTTGTCTATGTTTATATTTGACTCATTTAGTGGAGGGTGGTAATAGGATTTTTCTATCTGCTATAGAAGCTATTTCAGAAGTACACAGATATAAGGTCAGAAAGTGTATGTTTAAATCACAAAATAAAACAAAATGATATGTTGGTTTTGAACTCTAGGGTCTTTCAACATAATAATCAAGCATGCCCAAGAATATCCAATTGTGACTTCAGACAGAGAAATATAATAGCACACCCTTGAGTCTACTGCACCAGTCTTCCATGGTATGGTAGAAAAAGAATCCTGGGATAGCTTCCAAGACTTACAAGATACACACCTTGTGGTGTGCATGCACTGCATAATCTCTGGGAATGTGAATTTAATGGATTTTACTCTGTGATTAAGTGAAGCTATATACAGTATACAGTTGACCTTAAGACAGAGAATTTATCCAGGTGGGTGTGACATAATCACACGAGACATTTAAAAGTAGAGCATTTTTTCTGGCTGACTGAAGAAGAGGAAGACAAAAATGGGAAGCTGGAAAATAATTTGAATCACTATTATTGGCTTAAAGTTAGAGGGGATAGAGAGCAAGGAATATGTGCAGTACTCCAGGAGCTACGAGCTGCCCGTGGCTGAGGGTTGACAGGGAATTAGGAAACTCAGTAATACAGCCACAAGAAACTGAAATTTGCCAGGAGGAATGATCTTAAAAGTGGATTTTCCTCCAAAGTTTTCAGAAAAGAACTCCGTTTTCCCTGCACTTGGATTTTGGTTTTACAATTCCTTTAGAACAGAACACAGTGATGCTGTGTTGGACTCGACCTACACAATTGCTCTCTAGTAAATCAGTGTTTTTAGCCCCTAAGTTGGTGATAATTTGCTATGCAGCAATAGAAAACAAACTCACATGGTTTGAATCCTACTCAAAGAGTTTTTGTTTATTATTTCTTTAATTCATTTGTTCATTTCTATATTTATTTCTGAATGTATTTATTAAGTGCCTATCATGTCCCCACTCTAATCTTTACAACAAGTTTTTAACATACTAGACAAATTTATGACTCACATCTTAAAGATTGTTTTATCAAGATGCTGGAATGTAATGTTGTCTACTCTTTCTAAACATTATCAAATACAGATACTGCAGATACTCTGAAAGTTAGGAAAGCTTTAAATCATTCAATATGCAGTTTTGTAGTTCATATAAAAAGCATGATGGGTCTTGTGAAAAGCTGTAGTCATTGCCCATATGTCTAAAGGTCAAAAGCAGTAGATGACAGTGTTCCATCTAATTATTTTGGCTGTCTCACAGGCTTATTTGAATTTTCTTGGAATGACATTAGCAAGATGGCCATCTAGAAGCTCCTAGCAGCCTTCCTTCTACCACATACACACAAATCTATGAATAAGCAACTACATTTTGACCAAAATAATTAAAGGAAAGCTCTAGAAAATAGCAAAGAAGCAGCAGAAATCCTGTAGAGCATAAACCCAGGATGGCTGCATAGGGAAGGGAAGAATACACCTCGCCTCTGCCACTTCATTCCCTCAGTTGGCATCAGTTCGGAACCAGGAGGGACTCCTTTATGTAGGGAAAAAGTATGCAAGAGGACCCCAGCAATCCTGATTACCACTGCAGACATCTGCAGCCTTTGTTACCAGAGACCCCTACAGTCCTCACAAGCTCTAAATTAAACTGAGGGAGCTCTCTAGAATCACATGCTGAGCTACATTCAGAGAAGGTGACAACACTGTGCCTTGGCTTCACTTCTCCCCACTGCCTCCTGTCCCCTATCCTATGGCCTGTACTGCTACTTCACTACACTATTTTGGAACCAGAGACACTACTAGAGTGCGTCCTGCTCTGGAGGTGAATACCCCTTGCCCCACCCCTCCATTCCTGAGACTTTGCTGCTATTGCAACATGCATACTCCATAGTGTGCCATACCTGAGCCAAGCTGCTACTGTGCTCTACTCCCTAGGGTCAAACTACTGTATAGCTGCCCTATCCTGCCCATCCTAGTTACTGGTGCACCTCCACTTAAGGCCAAGATCCAGTGATTGTCTGCCCCCAGGGAATTTCAGATATTCTGCACACTAGAGTCATCAACTGCACTTCATATTCTAACACCATAAATGAGGCAGCTTCCTGAGCCTAGAGGCTCTGATAACTCTGGCATACCAGACTAGTTGTATGCCCCAGCATGACAGCTGATACAATGTCCTGCTGCCCAGGCATCTGGAGGTTCCACTAACCCATACAGCCATGATTTCTGGAGCTGAGGAGACATAGTACCTCAAGTCCCAGGGAATCACAGCCTAGGCTGAGCTGTGCTACTTCCCTCCCCAGGCCAAACAGCCACAGTTCCTGCCTACCTATAACTGGAACAATCTCCATCCATCTGAGCTGCTGAGATGTCCCACCTTTCCAGGGAATGAAGTCATTGCTATGCTGCTCCACCACCCCAAACCCAGGCCCAAGCCACAATGGTGTCTTGCCATTCCTGAGTACTTGTTGCTCCTGTACTCGGGTTTCTGTCATGTCCTACCATCCCAGGGTCCAAACTCCACACTATGCGGTACCTCATCCCTCAGATCCTGAGCTGCTTCTATGTCCTGTTGCTTCCAGGATCTGAACTGCAGATGTGCAATGTTCCCTGAAGATTCAGTTTCTGGAACATCCCTTCTTCTTCAGAGTTGCACCAGTGCTGTACCCTGTTTTTTAGGGTCAGAACATAGCTATATTACAGCCCCCTGGGACTGAACTGCTAGAGTTTGCCTCAAAGCAACAGATCCCAACTTTTTTGGAGAACTGCACCCACTTGGGCCTTGGAATGTGAAGGTGTTATAGTAATTTCACAAGACTCCCCACTGTGAAGGAAGATAAGAACAGAATGATTTCCAAAGTTCTTGCCCTAATAACATACATAGCTACCATTACTGCCACATATTCCTGTAGCCCAGTCCACCAAGGTACCTGCAGTCATCACTGACATTGATCACAACTGAAGAAGCTGAACAGAGACTATATTACTGTGCCCACACAGAACCACAGCCACTGCACTTTGCCCAATCAGCACCCTTAGGCCCATCTTCAGGTGCAAGCCTTCTACAAAAGCTACTCTGTAAAGTTTGGAAGAGGTAACTACACAATCAGATGTGCAGACATCAATGACAGAACAAAAGAAACATAGAGAACAAGGAAACATGACATCACCAAAAGAACACAATAATTCTACAGTAACTGACCCCAATGAAATGAAAATTTACAAATTGTCTGAAGAGGAATTCATAATAATAATCTTTTTTATTAGCAAGATGCAAGAGAATACAAATAGGCAATTCAATGAAACTAGGAATAAAATTCACTATCTGAATGAGAAATTCAACAGAGATAGATATAATAAAAAGGAACTAAACAGAAAACTTAGAGCTAATGAATTTAATCAATAAAATAAAGTTTAAAGATACAATAGAGAGCTTCAATAGCAGACTAGAGCAAATGAAAGATTCTGTGAGACTGAAGATAGGTCTTTTGAGACAACATAGAGGAAACAAAAAGGATGAAAAAGAATGAAGATATTTTTGGGACTTTTGGGACATTATTAAGCAAATATTTGCATTATAAGATTTCAGGACAATAGACTAAAAAAAGGGATAAAATGCTTATTTAATAAAATAGTGGCTGACAATCTCCCATTTTGGGAGAGCTATGGACATTCAGATCCACTTAGCTCCAAGGTCCCCAAACATATATAACCCAAAGAGGTTCTCTCAAAGGCACATTATAATAAAACTGTCAAAAGTAAAAGACAAAAAATTGCAAAAGCAGCAAGAGGAAACATCAAGTCACATACAGGGGAATCTCCATTAGAATACTCCAGCAGATTTCTCAACAGAAACTATGCAGACAAGGAGACAATTGAATGATATATTCAAAGTGCTGAAAGAACAAAACCTCTCAGCTATGGACGTTATACCCAGCAGAGTTATCCTTCAGAAAGAAAGGAGGCATAAAATATTACCCAGACAAGCAAGAGCTAAATCCATCAACATTAGACCTGCCTTAAAAGATATTCTTAAGGAAGTTCTTAAAAAAAAAAAAGAAAGAAAGAACAAATATATATGATAATTACTATCACAAGTATATATGAAACTATAAAACCCACTAGTGGAGGAGTAAATGCATAGTCAAGTCCAGAATACTCCAATACTATAATGGTGGTATGTGAATTATACATTAGTATGAAGGTTAAAAGTCAAAATGGTCAAAAATAACTACAGTGCTACAGCTATGGTAAGTTAAGAAATACACAATATGAAAAGATGTAAAGTGTGACATTAAAAACATAAGTTGTAGGGGGTGGAGAGTAAAAGTCTAAAGTTTTTGTATGCAATAAAAGTTAAGTTATTAGCAGCTTAAAATAGCTATTTAAAACTATAAGATGTTTTATGTAAGCCTTATGGTAACCACAAAACAAAAAAAAATGTGGCAGATATACAAACAATTAAAAAAGGAATAAAAGCTTAATACTACAGAAAATTATCATACCACAAAGATAGATAAGAGAGGAAGAAAGAATCAATGGACCTACAAAACAACTAGGAAACATAATAAAATGACAGTAGTAAGTCCTTACCTATAAATAATAACCTTGAATGTAAACAGATTAAATCCTTCAATGAAAAGATGGAGTGGCTGAATGGATAAAAGACATGATCCAATTATATGCTGCCTATAAGAGACCCACCTACATTTAAAGACACATGTAACCAAAAAAGAGCAAGAGTGACTATAGTTATGTTTGATAAATCAGACTTCAATTTAAAAAACTGTCACAAGAGACAAAGAAGGTAATTATTTAATGATATAGTGGTCTGCCCATCAAGAAGACTTAAAAGTTGCAAATATATATATTTGCAAATATATGTCTTTTGCATTATGTATTTAGGTGTTCCAATGTTGGTGAGATATATATATATATATATATATATATATATATATATATATATGCTCTTCAGGTCTATAATTATTTGCATTATGCATTTAGGTGATCTAGTGTTGGAGATATATACACATATATATATGCTCTTCAGATCTATAATTATTTGCATTATGTATTATTTTGCTTTTCAGGTCTATAATTATTTACATTATGTATTCAGGTGTTCCAATATTAGAGATATCTGTTTGAGATCTTTTTTCTTTTCTAATATAGGCATTTATTGTAATAAACTTTCCTCTTAGAAATGTTTTTGCTGCATCCCATAGGTTGCAGCAAAAGCTATAGGGTATCTCCAACATTGGAACACCTGAATACATAATGCAAGTAATTATGGACCTAAAGAGCAAAATAGATAGAAATACAATAATAGTAGGAAACTTTAATACTCTACTTTCAGAAATGAATAGATCAACCAGATAGAAAATAAATAAGGAAATAGTGGACTCAAATTGAACCTTTGACCAAATGGACCAAACGGACATATACAGAATTTTGCATCCAATAGTTGCAGAATACACAACTTTTTCTATCACACATGGAACATTCTCTTAAGATAGACCATATTTTAGCCCACAAAACAAGGTGTTAAAACTTTAATAATACTGAAATCATACCTAGTATTGTTTCAGACCACAACAGTATGAAACTAGAAATCAGTAACCAAGGGAATCTTGAAAAACTAACAAAAAATGTTGTTGTGGAAATTAGACAACATGTGTAAACAAAAAATAGGTTGAAGAAGAAATCAAAAGAGAAATTTTAAAGATATCTTGAGATAAATGACAATGAAATCACAACATATCACAACCTATGGGATGCAGCAAAAACACTTCAAGAGGAAAGTTTATTACAATAAATGCCTACATTAAAAAAGAAAAAGGATCTCAAATAGTCTAACATTATACCTAAAGGAACTGGAAAAAGAAGAAGCTACACCAATTATGTCATTTTTTAAAAAGGTTATTATGAAATGAAAGCACAAAATGAAAAGTATCTTTTAGAAAGCTTCAGGATATTTGGGAATACTTTTTCAGAAAGCAGGGAAGGAAACACATTTCTATCTACTGAAAAATGTAGTCAGTAACTCATCCCTAATATTTGTGAGTCAAAAGCACAAACAGGCCATTACATGGGAGAGGCACAACGATTCTTGGTACTAAGATTAAACAGAAATCATTCCCAGGATTGTCATAAAGAGGACATGATGGAAGATAATGATGTCCTCACTGGCGTGCCTACAGTACATATAACAAGTTTCACAGGGCCTTTTTAAAGACAATTTAAAATATAGCCTGATGACAACATTCCAAAATAGAATGTAGTAAAGGCAATTTTAGAGAACTTGAGAGTATGGGTCAGATATTTTGATTTCTATTAATCTGGCTCCATGCAAGGCTAGATTGTACACTCTGGACATATGAAGAAAGTGGAAAACCTTAGGACAAATCTCGGCATTATTTTTTTGGTAAAACTGCTGAATATATGAGTAGACACCCTGTTGCACAACTAAAGGTCAGTTTCTCTATTTTGGCAGCTGAATTTATACCCATTTTATGTTATGTTATCATTATAGAAGAGCCTAACAAAGCAAAATTCTGGAGATAAGATCAAACATACGAATAACAACACTTAAGGACGCTATGAAGGCTATTTGAGACAGATTTGAGACAGGACCTCTGTCCATATGATGCAAAAATGACAGAGGACACATCAGACATAACCCATCATAAGAACTCAATGACATTCATGTCAGTAGATGCTGAGATGTAATCTCTGCCACAGTTTAGTTAGAGGGAACTATATGTAGCTATTTTGATGGATTGATAAGTAGATTCATAAATCCTTGCACTTTGAAAGAACATAATTATTTGCATGTATTTATTTATAAACACAACCTTTTACATTTTATTAGTAAATGTCAAGAGTTGCCTGACTTTGTGCACTTTACGCTAGTTTAGCTGATTTGCTTAAATCAGGATGCCTAGAGCCCAAGTATGTCCTCTTGTGTCCTGGGAGAGCCACCCTTGCTCTTCGTTATAGGAGTAGCAGTTACATACACTGGATGGATTGAATAATTTCTCATTATTGATTGAAGGTCAGCTATACTCTGGGTTCTATCAAATAGGTACACATGAAGTTAATTAAGATGAACTAGCTAAGACAGGATCACCATTTGGAGCCACTTTCCCCATTCTCCACCTCTGCATGCAAATCTTTTTTTTACAGAAGCTCTATTCAGCTTAGAGTTTTAAATCAGCTGTCAGTAATTCACACGCTGTAACTGTTTACTTAGTTGTCCTTTCTCACTCTCAGCAAAACCAATGAGCTACAAAGATTAGGAACTGTCGTTCTTTGCATTTCCAGCACCCAGCCCAGTGATGGAGTGAAGACACATCTGTTATTCCACACCTTCTATTCTCAGCACACCTTGAGCTAAAACAACTTGTGTTTCTGGCACAGCTACTGGAGACTTTCAGGGGTGACAAACTCATATTCACTTATTTAGTTGCCTAATTTTGCTAGTGTCAATAATATTCTATATTCTTGGCAAATCATTGGGAATTGCAAACCACGCTGACAGATTAAAGCCAAGAAATTCTTTAAAGAAGAAATGCAAGAACTGGAAATTACATATGGGGTCATTGTGCCATTCAGTCTGTGAATGGTGTGTGGGGTGAAAACGTTATTAGGGTTGGGATGGAAGAATACATAGAGCTTTTGGAGAATGTTTTTTGTTACTGTTGTTTGACCTACTTCATTCCCTTCAGACTCCAAGAGGTCATAACACATGATATAAAGTGCAAGGTTAATAATGAAGACAGTCCCATTCTGGAGTTTCTCTGCTGAGATGTGGAATTCCGGCTTTTAGGCTATTTCTTTCTGTGTGTGTCTTTCTCTTCACTCTTGAAATAAGTTAAGAAATCCTCAATGACCTGAATTTATGTTTTCCACCTTTCCTGGCCATCAACTGCATTATCAGGATGAGTTCCAATTACTGTCATTCTGGAAGTCATAGGGTGCAGTATCCTGTTTCCTATTATAGGGATATTTGGGTAATAAACTTACTCTCTTATAATATCATATACAATGTTATTTTGACTGACATCTAAAAGCATGAAACCTTTCAAAGTTTGGCTTGCCCCATGGAGGTGAATGCAGCTGCAGCTCATCTCAGGAGTCTGCCCTTATATAAAACTGCTTGTTTCTACTCCTCAGCATGTTGAAACTCAGCCCACACTCTTAAATGAGACATCCAAAGGCTCCTGCCTGCTGGAGTGCTGACGTGCATGCTGTTTAGGGCAGATTTAGAGGCAAAGGCAGAGAAACACGATCTCTTCAGCGGCACCTTTTTGCACACGAACCTGTGTGAACTCAGCATGACTCACTCAGGCCAAAGTGATCACTCTGATGTCAATGACCAACTGCAGCAACCTGGCCACTGGGGCCAGTGTGTTTTCCTGTAGCACTCAGCAGAGACAGTTCCGGACTTGAAACAATTTTCCTCATTGCTGTTGTCACTGGAGAACAAAAACTGCAAACGCGAGCCATTGTTCACACTGAAACTCATTTTGTGGAGAAAATGAGAGGCTTGGACCCGTCTTTTTGTCCTTTCTTATATCGTCCCCTCTGACATCCGATTATGGGTCTGATTTCATTTCTGTTTTCATTTTGAGTCCTTTCTCTATGACCTCAGGTCAGAGACAATATCAAAGGCAATATGTTTTAGTGGGTTTATTTGTCTGAGTCAACAGAAAAAGAGAGAGGGAAGGGAAATGAAAGAGTATAGGGCAGCAGGGAGGAAGGGGAGAGAAAGAGACAGAGAGACAGAGACAGAGAGCGACCAACTGAGACTAAAGCTATGCCTGTATAAAAAGATGACTACAATTTGATCTGGACTTCTGACTTCCTTCTCAACTAACACTGATGCCATTTACAATGTAACAATCAGCTTTAGTCCTCCATGGGACTGTGGATATTACCTCGTAATCTCATAACGTTTTATTCCATATACATGGTCACCAGGATGAACAGCAAGAGTTAGATCTGGGTGGTAAGAACTGGGAGAAAACTTGCAATGAGAATAAATAAGACAGATCGTCTTTTTCATAGAAATAGCAAATTTTTAAATGTGTTTGAAATGACAAATACTTTTTTATAACCTTTTGTAACCTGTCACAAAACTCTGAAATCAAATTTCAACTGGAACTTTGGTCTGCTTTTCTTAAATGCATCTGTGTGCTTGTTAAATTCCATAGTCTGATGCCTTCAGGGATTTGGGAAGGTCGCATGCTGGGACTGAGGCATCAATGATATGCATGAAGTGCGTGAAGGAAATGAACTCAGCACATGTGGGAAGTACGGCAAGTGTCCACTTGTGGCCAGTGTCATCAAAAATGCCACCAAGGTAACTCAAGGTAGTCAAAGAAATGAGACAGAACTGTTCTTCAGATGAGTTAAGTTGTTAGTAGTGAATTTTTTTAAAAGCCTATTTGTCAAGTGATATTTGATCCAGTTCTCCATCCTATCTTAGAAGCTTCCCTGTCCCATTTCCATAAGGAAAACCCCTACAATTATCAAACGGATAAATAAGTACTTAAAAAGTGAAAAATAGGGAAATTCATGCTTATTTGAATCAGTTTTTGCTTAAGTATGATATGTAAAGCCATGGCACCAAACTTTAGTGTGCATTTAGGATCACCTTACATACGTGTTAAAACTATACATATACAGCCTAAGCCAATCCTAATGAACCTGATTAAGTTGGTCTTGAGTGTAGCCTAGGAATTTCATTGTAAGCAAGTATCCCAGGTGATTCTGATGCAGATGGGGATACATTCTGAGTGTGTGTGTGTGTGTGCACGTGTGCACACGCACACATGCACACATAGAGGGAAGATAATGGAAAGACTTAAAGTTAAAAAATGGGGTTGGGTTACTTTGTGAAAGCACTTGAATGGCATGCTGAGGACTTTGTGTTTTTAAATAAAGAACAAATGTGATCAAACATGTACTTTTAGAAGTATAACTCTGGTGACAGGATGGTTTAAAGAGGGAGGGAGGGGAGTCAAGGAGACCAGTTAAGTTTTCCAAAAGATGAGTGCTTCTGCCAAAACTCTGCACCACACATTGTGCAGGTAACAATAATAACTAAGACATGGTCCTTTTCCTGAAGTTGCTCATGATCTGGCAGAAAAAAATTCAATGAATGAGGCAGAGATGAGAAGTCGGAGAAGTGGCTTGGATGAGGTTGAGGCTGGGCAGATTTTGCAGAACTTTAAGAAGCAAGGGAGGAGCAGCTTCCCAGAAAAGAATATACCATCTAAATTAGATGAGAGTTTGATGGTGCTGCTTTTTTCCCCCACTGGGGTGGATGATAGACTCTACAGACTTACATGAATGAGCAGTGAGAAAGTATAAGTACTGATTATTGATTACTTTTGGGGACATGTTTGTGAAAAGAAAGAGCTAAAATAGCAGCTTGAAAATAGCAAAGGCTAAGGAACGGCAATTTTTGTGTTGTTTTGCTTTTGTTGTGATTTTGTTGTACTTTATAGGGGAGATTGGAATATAGTTTTCGGGAAGAAAAGCCAAAAACTAGAGAAGAGAATGTTGGTAGGGAAAGAGAAAGAGAGCAGAAATGAGACCAGGAGAATAGGTTAGGTAAAGAATTGATATTGGGAAGGAAGAGACCCGAAATCTGAAGAGGGTAGTTGGCCTGCACATGGTACCTTTGAGACTGGGAAGAAGCAGCAGGAGAAAGAAGGAAAAATGAGGGATATGAGTTAGACACTGGAGGCCACCATCTGCTAGTCATATTTCACCAAGGGAGGAGTCCAAGCTTAAACAACATTTTTCTTGTCACAGTGTGCTTAGGGAAGGTTGGTCCCTTCCCAAATCCCGGAGGATGAACATGTGACTGATCTAAACTCAGTGTGGCCATCCCATTCTCTTCTATTGGAGTTCGGTTTGGGGATGGACAAGTAACCAAGTTTAGGCCAAATATTAAGGAGATTTCTGCTGAGGGTACTTCTGGGAAGTATTTTGCTTCATGATATATACATTTTCTCCCTTGAACTCGATAGTATAAAGAGGCATAATGCTTGGGATGAGGGAACCATCTTGGAACCATGAGGTGCAAACTGAAGGACCCCAGTTAAATGTTAAGGATAGGGGAGGAGCAGAAATCTGAGTCTAATGACAATCTTCAGGCAGTGTGGTATCACTGAAACTGCTTACCTCCAATTCTCTGTTTGGATGTGTGCATGTGTGTGTATGTGTGTGTATGTGTGTGTGTAATTAACAATAAAGAATATATGTATTCTTTCTTGTTTGAATCACAACCATTTTAATTTTGTGATATTTCAGTTAAAAGTACATGTAAATGATGTTGAAAAAATTTGTCTCCATCTTTTTAGTCATCTGCTCAGAGGGATGGGGGTACATCTGGGATTTAGGGTTGGGATCTGTGGGAAATACCTGAAGCTACCACTGAAGATACTGAGAATGGCAGGAAGCTGATGAAATAGATCAAAGAAAGGGAGCATAAAGCAGACCTTAATAAAGCAGGACTGGATGTGGACAGAATGACTTTGCAACATTGCCTACCCGCTACAAAAGGGCAAAAAAGGGTAGCGTACTTGTTGAGGAGGCTTTAAAATTGGATACCAGAACACAGCATCAACCCAAAGTCAAAGGCACAAAGGTGCCACTGAGGGGAGCAATGGCGGGTTTAAAATGTTTTCTGTAGGAGTAAAATCAGGATTTGGATTGGATAGCACTTGGACAACTCTTACAATATGTTTTCGCCCTGGTTTCATCATTGATAAAAAGTAAAATTAACAACTAGTGCTCAGGTTTTTGTGGGGGTAAAATGGTATGATGTATCATTTATTTTACATGGTATCTAACATATTTTTAAGAACTCAACAAATGTGAGTTCTTAATAATTAGATCCTCAACTTCTGTCAAAGCCAGGCAGGGGGGCACTAAAGAAACTCACACCACAACAGAAATAATGTCAAATAATGACTTCCGAGTACATGCAATACATATATTTTTTTAAATCAGCAAGATGTATAACAATTCTCACCATGAATACTAGTAAGTTTCTTCAAAGTTGAACGAAGGAAACAAGAAAAAATTGTCACAGAACATCCTGTGTACCTTAACAAGATAAATTCCAAATAAATTGTCTGCTGGCAGTATCCACTAATTATTTGCTAACAATTTTTCAGCCAGCACGTGCTTTTTTATTTAGCTGGTCCAGCAAGCCACTGTAGTCGTAGTTATTCATCTTGTCACAGGACTGGGTAGAAAGCCAAAAGCAGAGGCATGAGCTGCCAAGTAACCCACTATCTGTGCAGCTGTGGGGAGGAACCAGGAAACCTCAAGACCTCTTGCTGCTTACATTTTCCTAGCTTTTCCTCTAGAACCTCATCCACATAGTATGATTCTGGGACAGGACCCACAGTGCCAGTGCTTCTATGAGTTTGTCAAAAATGCAGACTCCCCAGTCCCATCCCAGGAGAAATGAAACAGAATTTGCTTTGTTTATCTTTTTTTTGAGATGGAGTTTCGTTCCTGTTGCCCAAGCTGGAGTGCAATGGCGTGAACTTGGCTCACTCAACCTCTGCCTTCCAGGTTCAAGCGATTCTCCTGCCTCAGCTTCCCAAGTAGCTGGGATTACAGGCATGTGCCACCAAGCCCAGCTAATTTTGTAGTTTTAGTAGAGACAGGGTTTCTCCATGTTGGTCAGGCTGGTCTCAAACTCCCCACCTCAGGTGATCCACCTGCCTCGGCCTCCCAAAGTGCAGGGATTACAGGTGTGAGCCACCGTGCCTGGATGAAGTTGCCTTTTGATAAGACATCGGATGATCTGTTTGCACATTAATGTTTGAGAACCAGTGCTCTTTAGGACCTATCTGAAGCCACCTCCCAGGATAGGCAAAGAATCACTGTTTCACCCAAAGGACCCCTCATTTCCTTGTCGTCCTTTGGGTGAAACAGGACGCTGGATGTGGGTTCTCAAGTGAGACCTCAGGCTTCACTAAATCTCTCATTGCCATGCCCACGGAAGCCAGCCTTCAGTCACCAGGGAGCATTGCCTTAGATCACTTTAACCAGAGAGCAACAAAACTCAAGGAAATGGTATGATCTTGGGTGCGAGGCATTCCTGGGTTTATTGCAGGCTCTGCCTCATATTAATTGACCTGGCACAAATTAACTCAACTCTGTGATTGCACCTCACCCTCCAAGAAAAAGCCTCTGCCGCTCTTTGTTGTAACTGTTGACCCAGTTCCTGATGGCCATCACTGACTGGACCAAGGGGGTACATTAGGGGGCATTAGAGGAAGATACCTAATACAAGATTGGCCAATAAGCTTCGCTTCCTTGGACATCTGGATTTGGAAATCAGAAATACTACTTGCCTTCCTTAGTGTTCGAGGAAAGAAGAGTTATAGGATCACCTAGAGAAATTATTTCTCAGCAATGGGATCAGAGATACAGAAACAACAAAGATACCATGGCTCTAGAAATATCAATCTTCATTTCTGATAGTTTTCCGATTTTGGATCCTACTGTCTACTCAAGTCTGCATTCTGCTTCTGAGTTTCATCCCTTCATTCACCCAGTAATTTCTCTCTCTCTCTCGCCCACACTAAATTAAATTCCTTAAATCCACACAGTCCTGACAAGCACTAAACTGTAATGAATGGTAGTTAAAATGATTATTATTGCTACTACTGAATGATCAACATCATCATTATTATTGGAATACCTCCCATATCAGCTGTCTTTTCATTCAAACATAGTCACTGATAATTGATCCTCAAAATGGCAAAGAAACCACTCATCTGAATCATGAGGCAAAATAAGGAAATACTACTTTTATATGTTTATGTATTCACTATTGATGTTCAAATACTTAATTTAAAATAGAATGATGTCTATCACAATTATAGTGCACAGTGGCAGCTGTCATTTAAGAGCACATTTTAGGCCTCAATCCCTGCACCACTGAGGGAAGGAACTGTCTCAGCCTTCAGGCATATCATGTCCTATATTATTACTCATATTTCACAGGAGACCTAACTGAAGTCAGGAAGGCAAACTCAGTGACCTAGGAAACAAAACCGTTAGGTTATAAAATGATGTTAAGAATCCTTGATCCGGCAGGGCACGGTGGCTGACACCTGTAATTTCAAGACTTTGGGAGGCAGAGGCAGGCAGATCACCTGAGGTGGGGAGTTTGAGACCAGCCTGACCAACATGGAGAAACCCCATCTCTGCTAAAAATACAAAATTAGCTGGGTGTGGTGGCGCATGCCTATAATCCCAGTTGCTCGGGAGACTGAGGCAGGAGAATCTCTTGAACCTGGGAGGTAGAGTTTGCAGTGAGCTGAGATCATGCCATTGCATTCCAGCCTGTGCAACAAGAGTAAAACTCCATCTCAGAAAAAAAAAAGAAAAAAAAAGAATCCTTGATCCCACTTGCTGCTGTGGTCCTCATATAATATACTCCTCTCCAAGCCCACAGAGCCTTATCTCAGCTGGCAGCAACATGGAAACCTACCTGTTACATTAATCAAAACATCTTATTGAGGTGCTAACTTTTTGCAAACTTCCAGCCCTTTTCATCAAATCCAATTATGTATGGAATGTTAGACATTGTCCAGTAGAAGATACATATTATCAATATTAATGATATTAATGATACAGATCACAACTAACATTTAGATGGTAGCACGTATCAAGCCCCTTTAAAAAACGCAATAGTATTTTGAGCTAGTCATCATTTTCTATGGTTTCCTAGTGAGACACATGAGACTTTGAGAGGTCAAATAACATTCCCAAGGTTCCCAGTTCACCTGTCTCAAATTATACTTCCTGACACATATGGATAGCTCTGTCCAGTGAACCCACACTCAGAAATGCTCTTAGAAACCTTTAAGTAGGCTAGGAGTGGTGGCTCATGCCTGTAATTCCAGCACTTCGGGAGGCCGAGGCAGATGGATCACCTGAGGTCAGGAGTTCGAGACCAGCCTGGCCAACATGGTGAAACCCCGTCACTGCTAAAAAAAAAAAAAAAAAAAAAAAAAAAATTAATCAGGCGTGGTGGAGCAGCCCTGTAGTCCCAGTTACTTGGGGAGGTTGAGGCAGGAGGATCACTTGAACCCGGGAAGCAGAGGTTGCAGTGAACCAAGAGCACACCACTGCACTCTGGGCAACAGAGTGAGACTCGGTCTCAAAAAAAACAAAAAAGAAAAGAAACCTTTAAGCAGAAGGCAGAGCCTTTCTCAACATGCTACACAATTGAAATGTCATATGTTTCTTTTTTGAGAAGGTAGGGAGAACACTTTAGGGAGAAATTGCCTCATCTTCAGAGATGTGGCTGGCAGAAGAGCAAAGGGAAGTGGGGACACTTTCCAAAAAAGCAATCCATGTAGGGTGCAGACTGCGGGTAAGACAAAAGACCTCTCCAGCCACCATGAATCATTAAACTCAATACCTTATCCCCGGCAGGCGTCTGGCCGTAAAGCATAACTTCGCATCATTACAATTTTCTAGTGTACTGAGCTGGGGAAATGTTTCCAAAGGAAACTGAGTAGTTACCAGGGGAAATGTTGAAGACACTTTGCCAAATCTCTTAAGGACTTAGTAACTCAGACTTTTTAAGATAGGGAAGATTTTGCCTTTTGAAAATAACTAGAGTTTTTGCTACTTTGACAGTTTTCAGTAACATTGAAAGAACAGTGGAGGTTGTATAAAACATTTGACTTTTTTAATAGATTAGCATAGACCTAATAATCAGGACTCTGGAATGGATTTCGGGCAGCTCTGATGCTCAGTCAGCTATTATGTTTCTTTTTGAAACTGATTTTGTGTTAGCTGAGGGGAGTCAGGCATTGGATTGTCTAAATATTTCTATACAGAAACAAAAATTCACTCTTGATATTCAGGTCAGTTTTACAGAGAGTTGTAATTTAGAGGCATTCAAAGGAGTTCAATGGAGAAGAAAGCAGGTCAATATTTTATTCAAGCCAAACATGAGCCGACATTATTAACTCAAGGAATCTTTCTGTGGAGAAAATAATATCACAAAGGTTCAGCCAATCTCTGGGAGAGGAAGGAGGACTCACAAAGACTGCACAGTTTACATGTGTTGATGAGAATTTTAATTTTAGTAATTCTTGATGCAGAATTGGACCTGTGGAATTAGCTTCGTTTTACCTCCATGGGAAGTGTTAAAGCCAGGTTTCTAAGCAGATTTCAAATTCTGCCTTTAATAACATCTCCTAAAACCCTTATTTTGCACACACAGCCCATAATACTCTGGCTCCGATGTCCTTTTCAGCTGCTAGTTGACCCTTCTTCATCAGGAGCCCTACTGTCTACTTAAACCTAGCTCACGCTGCTCCCGTCCTACGAGGAATGGTCATGATCATCCCAGCGCCTACAGTGCCCCCTCTCTGTCCAGGAAATGCTTTCTAATCTTTAATTTCCTGAATTAAATATCACCTTCCCCATTTTCACTCCTCTTATGCTGCTTAACAAGCTAAATTTCTTATTTCTCTGTTTAACCTTTGCTATCACCTCATTGCCATTTATCATAGTGGCTCATTTCAGCATTTTTTTTCTCCTCCTTGATTACAAGTTCTTTAAGACTCTCTCTTTTTTTTTCTTTTTCCTGCCTGGCCAGTGGTCAATATTTACTGAATGACTTTATATATATATATATATATATATATATATATATATATATATATATATATTAGATAATGCAATTACTATGGATTTTAAAATCTCAAATCAAATTATTACATTTGTTGTATAACCAGATATTGTCTTTGAAAAGTTATCCTTTCTCCATGCAGTAATTCCTTTGAGCAAGAGGTGCAAGGACTGCTTACCTCCTTTACCATAGCGTACGAGGACTGCTTAATTCCTTGAGCCTAGAGTATGAGGAGAATGTGTGATAACTACAGGAGCAGATGAGTCCCCACAGTTGTCAGAAAACCAATAGTGTGAATTGTGGGGAAACAAAAAGAAATGACTCTTTAGAACTATGCTTTTGGATTCATGGCAAGTTGATGTTCACAGGATTAACTGAATATAAATATCCGCTGCTTTCGTGCACTGGTAAGGTGGGTGCAAGTTATATGGCTTCTACTGTTCAAGATATATGATGGATTAGAAAATGCTTGCAATGCCTCACGAGAGACCTTACCTACCCGGTTTTAGAGATGGGAAAGTTGAGGTTCAGAGGTGTCAAAATAATGTTTCTAATGTCAAATAGTGAAGAAAATGGTGAAACTGAAAGGGGAGCCCACCCCCCAAGACATCCCATTAGTAGCAATAGAATAGCCAGAAGGGCAGTATTGGGTTGATGGTGGTGGTGGTATCAATTCTCACAATTTTAATCCAAAATGACAGTCTAAGCAACAAAAGTTAGCACAGAGTACTCTGGTAGTGTCAGGAATCTCCCACTTCAACTTATCAGAAGAAAAGCAGCCCTTTTCAGAAGCAGCGGACTCTAGCCCTTGATGTGTCTTGTCAGCGGAGTGGCTCAGATCTCATCATTGTGCCATCCCTTGGGGTACTTGTTGGAAGCTGAAAACCTCCTGACAGAAGTGCTGTCTAATGAGAGCATCGTTCCTCCAAGTGTTAAGGGCTGATTTTCAAGATTGTCCCAAGCATACAGTCTGGGCATAAGAATGTGTGTAGTGCTGTTGTGAGAGAACTGGTTGGTGCTCACACCTGAAAAAACTCTGCTAGCTTTTCTGCAAATTATGACATTAATCTAATATGTTTGTTCAGCCATTGGGAAATTAAACCTAATGTACTATAGATAAAGGTAAGATTCTAGCCCTTCTTCAAAATAAGATTCAGAATTAAAGAACACCATGCATGGTACTTCCAGAAACACTATTTATAATACTAAGTATGCCAGAATAATCTTAAGAATGCAACTCACATTTTTGGATATTTATATGTGAGAGGCACTATGCTAATCATTCTATATATATTATCTTATTTAATCCTCACAAATAACTTATAATATTCACAAACACTATCATTATCTCATTTTAAAGACGAAATAATAAAGTTACACTGTTAATAACTAACAGAGCTAGAAGACAAACTACACTATGCTGATCTACTCATTTTCCATTCAAATTCATTGAGGACTCAAGACCCAAAGATGAAAGGACACAACACCTGCTCCCACAGCATGATAGGGAAATGAATAAACCAACCAATTATTCAATGTAACTATGGCATAAGGGAGATATAAAAATGGTCTGGCAGACTAGGGAAGGGCGGGGGGATTTCAGAGATATCTGAGACTTGGAATAATAAAAGGAGTTTCTAAGGTGGAAGAATCAAATTACAAACCTGGCAAAAGAACATAGCATATGCTCTGAGAATGATGTGTTATTATAGTTTGAATGTATGTGTCTCTCCAAAATTCACATGTTGGAACCAAATAATCAATGTGATAATATTGAGAAGTGGCCTTTTGAGAAGTGATGTCATGAGTGCTTCACCCTCATGAATGGGATTAGTGGTCTTATACAAGAGGCTGAAGGAAGCACCCTAGGACCTTTTGCTCTTCCACCCCTTCCACCATGTGAGGACACAGCATTCATCCCCTCTGGAGGATACACTTCCCAAGTGCCACCTTGGAAGCAAAGAGCAAGTCCGTACCAGACACTGAATACCAGAGCCTTGATCTTGGACTTTCCAGCATCCAGAATTTTGAGAAATAAATTTCTATTATTGATAAGTTACCTCATTTCAGGAATTTTATTATAGCAGCAGGAACTGCTGGCACCAAGCAGTGGGGTGTTGCTGTAACAAACACATAAAAATGTGGAATAGGGTAATGCAGAGAAGCTGCTAGATTTTGGAACTGAATGTTAGAAAAAGCATATATTCTCGTGAATAAAGCATTAAGGCAATTCTGCTGAGGACTTAGAAGAGAACAGCTGTAGGGAAAGCCTTAATCTTAGAGACTACTTTTGTGGTTGTCATCAGAATGCTCGTACAAATATGGATGGTAAAGGCAATTCTCATGAGGCCTTAGATGGAAATGAGGAACAAGGGATTGTAAACTGGAGAAAAGGCCATCCTTTTTATAAAGTGGCAGATAGCTTGGCTGAATTGCGTCTGTGTCTTAGTGCTTAGTCAGAAGTTGTGAGCAATGAACTAGAATATTTGGTAGAAGAAATCTCTAAGCAAAATATTGAGGATATGGCACGGATTCTCTTGACTGCATATAGAAAACTGTGTGTGAGAGAAACAAATAAAAGATGGAATTTATACTCAAAAGGGAAACAGAATGAAAAAGATTTAGAAAATGCCCAGCCTGGCCAGATTATAAAGAATAAAAAGGTGTGTTTAGGAGGGAACACCAGGATGACCAAGTGACGTTTGATAAGGAGATTAGTGTGGATAGAAGGAAGCCAGATGCTATTCAGCAAGACAATGGAAGAATGACTGAAGGCATTTTGGAGAGCTTTGAGGCTGCTTCTCCCATCACAGACTTAGAATGCCAGGGCCTGGAGAGCAGAATGGGTCCAAAGGAGGGGGTCAAGGTGCCTGTGGGAACTTGAGGCTTACTGCCCAGGGCCAACTCAATTTCTGCTCCATGCATTCCAGTGCAGTGCTCCTTGGCTACTCCAGCATGGCTCAGATCGGTACAGGCTTAATGCAGGATACTGCTACAGAAAGCACAGGCAATATATCTTGGAGCACTCACCTGGTGGTTACTGCAGGTGCAAAGAGTGTACAAGCTGTGGAGGCACGGCTATCTCCACCTAGGTTTCAAAGGATGCCTTAAAGAGCCTCAGAGCCCAAGCAGAGAACTGCCACAGCAGTGGGGCCACCACGGAGAGCCTCTACTAGGGTGATGCCTAATAGAGCTGTGGCGTCTTCCACCCATGAGAGCTGCTGAGGGCTGTGCCCAACTAAGCCATGGGATGGGTCTTCCCTGGGTTTTGGGTCCCAATCCCCACTCAATATGTCAAGAAGGCAGGACATGGAGTCAAAGAAGATGATGATCATGCCTCAGGAGTGAATGCCATTTGTCTTGTTGGGTTTTGAATTTACTTGTGACTTATTACCCCTTTGTTCTTTCCTATTTCTCCCTTTTGTGATGGAAATCCCTACCCTGTACTTGTTCCACCCTTGAATTTTGGAAGCATTTAAGCTGCTGGATGTCACAGGTTCACAGCTGGAGAACAATTTGCCTCAGAATGAATTGTACCTTGAGTCTCATCCATATCTGAGTTAGATAATATTTAGATGAGACTCTGGACTTTATTTTTATTTTTTATTTGAATAGTTTTTGAGGTACAGGTGGTTTGTCACATGGATAAGCTCTTTAGTGGTGATTTCTGAGATTTTGGTGCACCTGTTAACTGAGCAGTGTACACTGTACTTAATATGTAGCCTTTTATCTCTCCCACCCTCCTACCCTTCCCAACAAGTCCCCAAAGTCCATTATATCACTCTTTTTCCTTTGCCTCCTCATAGCTTAACTCCCATTTATAAGTGAGAACATACAATATTTGATTTTCTATTTCTGAGTTACTTCCCCTAGAAAAATGGCCTCCAGCTCCATTCAAGTTGCTGCAAAAGACACTATTTCATTCAATTTTAGGTCTGAGTAGTATTTCATGGTGTATGTGTATATATAGTGTATATATATATATATATATAAAAATATACACACACACACCATGTTATAGATAAAAATTATATATATATATAAAATTTTCTTTATCCACTTGTTTGATGGGCACTTATGTTTCCACATCTTTGCAATTGCAAATTGTACTGCTATAAACATGTGTGCTTGTGTCTTTTTCATATAGAATTCATGACTAAGACCTACAAATCAAGTGCAGCAAAAATAAAAATAAATAGGTGGGACCTAACTAAACTAAAAAGCTTCTACACAGCAAAAGAAATCGTCAGCAGAGTAAACAGAAAACCCACAGAATGGGAGAAAATATTTGGAAACTATACATCTAATAAAGGACTAATATCCAGAATCTACAAGGAACTCAAACAAATCAGCAATAAAAACAAATAATCCCATCAAAAAGTGGGCAAAGGACACAAATAGACTATTCTCAAAAAAGAGTATACAAACAAATAGCCAACACACATATGAAAACATACTCAGCATCACTAACTATCTGGAAAATGCAAATGAAAACCGCAATGAGGTACCATCTTACTCTTGCAAGAATGGCCATAGTAAGAATCCCTAAAACAATAGATGTGGGTTGGTGTGGATGTGGTATAAAGGAAATACTTTTACAAAGCTGCTGGGAATGTAACTAGTATAACCACTGTGGAAAACAGTATGAAGATTCCTTAAAGAACCTAAAGTAGAACTACCATTCAATCCAGCAATCCCACTACTGGGTATCTACTCAGAGGAAAAGGAGTCATTTAATTAAAAAGAGACTCTGAACTGTAGACTTTTGAGGAACAAAACTTGCTAGAACAAGTTTTGATCTTTGGGCCTACGGGGATACAAAGAATAAATGCATTTTGCATGTGAGAAGAACACAAATTTTGAGGGGGCCAGGAGTAGAATGCTATTGTTTGAATCTATATGTTCCTCCAAAATTTATATGTCAGAACCTAATATCCAGTGTGTTGGTATTAAGAGGTGGGACCTTTTGAGAAGTGATTAAGTCACGAGTGCTCCACCCTCAGGAATAGACTCACTGCTCTTATAAAAGAGGTTGAAGGGAGTGCCTTAGACCCTTTTTCTCTTCCATGTCTTCTGTCATGTGATGACACATAATTGTCCCCTCCAGAGGATGTAGCAACAAGGCACCTTCTTAAAAGTACATAGAGAGCAGCCCTCACCAGACACTTGATCTGCCAGTGCTTTCATCTTGGACTTCCCAACCCTTAGAACTATGTAGTCTGTTCCTACTGCTATAACAAAATACTTTAGACTGGGTAATTTATAAACAATAGAAATAAGTTATGGTTTACCCAGTTTAAAGTATTTTGTTACAGCAGCAGAGACATACTGCAAAATGGATACTACGTCTTGTATGACTGGACCATAGAACATGAAACAGACAGTGACAAGCATGAGAATGGAAGATGGGAAAAGGCCAAATCCTGAAGGTCCTTGTATATAATGTAAATGAAATTTTTATTTAAATAGAAGGATAGAAAGCCATTGAAGAATATAAGTAGAGTTGGTAACAATAGAGTTGCTATTTATGATGATCGTGTTATGGCGTGAATGAGTGTTTGTGTTCCCTAATGGCTGTAGGTTGAAATCCTAACCCACAATGTGCTGCTTATTAGGAAGTGGGATCTTTGGGAGGTCATTAGGTCACGAGGATATAGCCCTCATGAATGGGATTAGTGCAGTTATAAAAAGACACAAGAAAGCTTGCTTTCTCTCTCTGTTCTTCACCATGTGAGGCTACAAGGAGAAGCAAACAATCTGTGAACCAGGAAGCAGGCTCCTACTAGACACTGGATCTGCTGGAGACTTGATCTTGAATTTCTCAGCCTCCAGAACTGTGATCAGTAAGTTTCTGTTGTTTAAGCCACCAACTCTATAGTATTCTGTTATAGCAGACCAAACATACAAAAAGATATCACTTTGACAAAGTGTAGTGGATGGACTGATAGTGGTGGGATTAGAAATAAGGAAGCTAATGAAGCTATTGCAATACTCAAAGCTTTAAAATTGATTAGGAGGAGTGGGAATGGAAAGCAAATAATAAATTTGAGAGTACGGGTAGCATAGAATAGTGGCTAAGAGTATGGCTTCTGGGCTAGCTACTGAACCCCAGCACTGCTACCTCCTAGCTATGTGTTCTTAGGGAACACCATTAGCTTCTGTGTTTGAGTTTCCTCATCTATAAAATTCATAATAACAGTATCTACCTCATAGTGTTGTTGTGTACATTCTATGACATTTGAACACTATTGCTGAAAATTACTGTACAGTTATGCACTTTATGTGATATGCCTAAGTGTCTAGCACAAAGACAGTGTTATGCCAGAGGCATTTGTGTGCGTGTATGTGTGTATGTGTGTGTGTGTGTATATATATGTATATACAATCTCTATATACTTTTTGCTGATCCTTACAATGGGCAAAATTATTTTTCTTGTTATAAAATTTTATCCTAAAGCAAATTTATTTTACTTAAAATTATATTCAGGCCAAGCAGGCATGAAATTTAGCCTGGTTTCAAATGACAAATATGTATAAAAATTAAAAATGTGGGCTGAGCGCAGTGGCTCACACCTGTAACCCCAGCACTTTGGGAGAATGAGGTAGGCAGATTACCTGATGTAAGGAGCTCGAGACCAGCCTGACCAATATGATGAAACCCCAACTCTACTAAAAATACAAAAATTAGTCAGAGGTTGCAGTGAGCCGAGATCCACCACTGTGCTCCAGCCTGGGTGACAGAGCGAGACTCTGTCTCAAAAAAGAAGAAAAATTTAGTCCAGGTGCAGTAGTGCACACCTGTAATCCCAGCACTTTGGGAGGCTGAGGTGGGGAGATCAGGAGATCAAGAGATCAAGACCATCCTGGTCAACATGGTGAAACCCCATCTTTACTAAAAATAGAAAAATTAGCTGGGTGTGGTGGTGTGTGTCTGCAGTACCAGCTAATAGGCAGGCTGAGGCAGGAGAACCATTTGAACTCGGGAGGTGGAGAATGTAGTGAGCCGAGATTGCATTGCTGGACTCCAGCCTGGCAACAGAGCAAGACTCCACCTCAAAAAAATAAATAAATAAATAAAAATACAAAATAAATAAATAAATAATAAAAACGTGATTCTTCAATATTTATGGTTTTTTGTGGTCCTTTTAAAGTCCTGTAGTTGCATGGTATAATGACTTTGGAGACAGAATGTTTCAGAATAGGTAACATTAAAAAATTATCCTATGTAACTGGCTTCTCATAGTTGCTTTTTTCTTTTTATTACTACTTAATACATATACTAAAGATATATAATCCCAGATAAGATGGTCTTGAAGAACTACAAATACACAATTATCTTTTACCCTAAACGTGGTTAGACTCTTTAAAATTATTAATTTTTGGATCCCATAGGCTCTGGCAATTTTAATATGTTTTAAAGCAAAATATAAGAATGTGAACTGAGGGATATTTTACTCTTTACAGCATGTTGGACCCAAACTCTCACTAGTATCTCATCTTATTTCCCAATGGTTTGCCAGGATAAACTTCAGAAGCAGACCGAATTCCTTAGCTCAAGGATTTGAGAAATTTGGTCTGATAGAATACAGAGTCAGTAAATAATTAATTTCAATAAAGAATGGACCTGGTCAATTTTATGTTTTATTTATAAAGATCTGATATTAGGATGAAAAATAGATTGATCAGAAAAGATAGATGTATAGAGATAATTAGAACATTCCTAACTACTTCATAAGCGAGATGATGTAGGCATGAGCTATGGCATATAGGACTGGACTTAAGAGGAAGAGAAAGAACTGAGAAAGTGGTAGAAACATTCTCATAGAACTTGATGGCTGATTGAATTTGAATTACTAGGGAAAAGAAGGAGTCAAGGATGATCCCTCATTTCTAGGCTGTGTAACTGAGTAGCTGATCATGAACCCCATGACAGAGAATGTGGAAGAGCATGCAGTCATGGAGAATAGAATGTTTAGTTTTGGACATACTGAATTTCAAAGGTCTGTGCCAGAGCTAGGCAGACATGACTAGCAGATAATGGGACACACAGCTTGAGTGAGAGGCGTGGGCTGAAGATACTAATTTGGGATTTATTATCATAGGCCGGAGATGAGTCATGAACATGGGTGTGCTCTACTGAAGAGAATGCAAATTGCAGAGAATAACTGGTCAAGAACAGAACCCTAAGGAATAGAAGTGCTTAAAGAATGTGTGTAGGAATAAAACCCTCAAAGATGAAAGAATTCTGGATTAGAGACATAGGAGGAACACCACAGAAGCCAAGGGAGTTGATAGTTTTAAGATAGAGGGTATCTATTTTATGGTGTGAAATGTCCAATTAGATAAATAATAAAAACTTCCATTATGTTTTTAGAATAGGAGGCTTTTGTTTTTTTGAAAACCCTCTTATTCAGAACAGGTTCAGTGGAGTATTAGGGGTAAAAGCCATATTGTAGAGAGCTGAGAAACTAATTCTAGGTAAAGAAGTAGAAATTGCAAGACCTCATTTTCAAAAAGTTTTGATGAGAAGAGGAGAATGGTAATACTACTGTCAAGCATACTTTGGGAAACTGGGCCCACATGGGGCCATACTTTGGGACCAGGGGAGGCATGTGCTTATTTATTGGTTGAGAGGAAGAAGTTTATAGAAAGTGAGCAGTTTAAGATACAATGGAGACTCTGGGCATTGTGGCTCACATCTGTAGACCCAGCATTTTGGGAGGCAGGGGTGTGAGGATTTCTTGAGCCTCAGAGTTTCAGACCAGCCTGGGCAACATAGTGAGACCAGATCTCTAAAATTTTTTTTTTTTTTTTTTTTTTTTTCAAAAATTAGCCAGGCATGGTGGTCCACACTTGTAGTCCCAGCTACTCGGGAGGTCAACAAATCTAAGACTTTAAAAAGCTACAGGAAGTAAAATGTTATCAGTTTAATTCTATGAGAAAGTCCATATTGTGATAGGAGAATAATATTAAGTCACTTACAGAAGCCTGATACTCAGATACAATAGTGACCATCTACAAAGAAGGGTGAATTTAGAGCTGTCCATTTCATCTCTGCAATGGCATGGGAACTCCAACACATTCTCCAAAGCTGAGTCACTCACTCATTCTCTGTTATTCTCTCAGTTTTCTAAGCAAGGTAGGAGGATGCTTGTGCCCAGGAGGTCAAAGTTGCAATGTGACATGATCATGCCACTGTACTACACTCCAGCCTGGGCAACAGATTGAGACCCTATCTCAAAGAAAAAAACATATGAAAGAGAGAATCATGAGTAAAGGAAAATGTATGGAAATGAAGAATATTCTAGTACTCAGGTGCATTAATTAACTTTGACCCAGAAGAAAATTTTTTGTAACGAGAACCTGGAGGAAAAGAGCAAAAGAAGTAATGGAGGCTGTCATTGATAGAACTTTCAGCAAAGAGGCACAAATTTGTGGCTTATAATATTAGATGGCATCAATCTTCCCACTGAGCTAGGAAACAAGGTCTTCTAAAAGTAAGAAGGACAGATTACTTAATGGAGGGTCTTAAGAGAAGCCCCTTCCTCTCAGCTAAATCCTGTGATAGATGATCTTCATAAAGGGCCATCATCAACTTCTCCCCTGGAAGCAAACGCTGCCATATCACACATCAAGAAGTGGGATCTGTTTCCCTTTCTCTTGCAGCTGGGCAGACTTGTAACTGGCTTTGGTCAACAGAATATAGCTGTCCATTTTATCCCACCCTTTGCAATGGGATGGGAACTCCAGCACCTTCTCCAAAGCTAAGAATACAGCAGATATAACGTTATGCCAGTTCCAGGCATAGCTTTCTAAGCACTAGTGGATTTCCCCTTCTTCTCTCTTAGAAGCCAGCTACCATGAATAAGAAGTTCAACTACTCTGAGATCACCAGACTGTGAGAAAAGCTAAGCTAACTGAATTAATTTTCTAGGACTGCCATAACAAAATACCATGAACTGGGTGACTGAAACACCAGGAATTCATTTTCTGTTATTCTTTCAGTTTTCTAAGCAAAGTATGTTCCAGTTTCCATTTCATTCTGTATTTTCTTATGCATATTGTTTGCTGAATTTTTATATTTACACAGAAATGCACATCCATACCTCCATGCCTACACACATAAAAGATTTTTGATGTATGGATGCCGGATGCAAGGACTGAAGAATCATAAACCTTTGGAAGGAGAGAGTACTGAGAAATAGGAAAAACAGCTTTTTCAAATCTCCTTTGCTGGAAAGGAGAAAATACCCTAAGGAAAGTGTCAGAAACCTCCCTTAAGGCCTCTTTTGTCATTCTCTCTAGCTTTTCAGTTTGGGAGTCAGTTGTGCTAGTGACGGCATAGACAGGGCAAGGCAAAATTAATATAAAATTAGAGAAGATATTCTATAAATTGGCAGAGGTCCATTTTTAACTCATGGTGAACAGGCAGGGGTTCATCTTTAAACCAATGTGAAGCCTGTCTTCTCTGAGTTAAATCTTAGTTGGGAGCCCAGTCTTCTCCAGCGGGGCCAGAAGCACAAGTTCTAAGAGATAACCTAATCTCTGACTTCCTTGCTTTCAGACCATGAAAATAAGAGGTGGGGCCTGGTCCTCGTAGAGTTTTTTTCTACAATATACTTCTAGTTTAGCTGGTATTATATTTCTGAGTACACTCCATTTCTGTTATTACCATGGTTACTATTATTGTTTATTAACGTTGATAATCACTAGCTTGAACCACTGCAATAAGTTTGAAGCTGATTTAATAGCCTCTACTCTCACTCTGCTCTGTCAGAGTGATATTTCTTAAATATTAATGCCACCATATCTGTGCTTGTCTTTTTGGTGATCTCATCCAGTCTCATAGAGATAAATATGATAGAGATGTTGGTGTCATCAGTATTTATTTCCCAGCCTGGACCTCTCCTCTGAACTCCAGATTTATACATTTGCAACTACCTACTCAATAATTCTCCTTGGATGTCTAAAAGACATCCTAACTCCCCAAGCAAGATGAGGCTCCTGATCTTCCTCTCCAAAGGCTGTCCTCTCTCAGTTCTCCTTTCCCATTTCATAATGTCAATCCATTCTTCTGACTACTTTAGACAAAAAGGTCAGAGTCATCTCTGAATAGAAACTGAGATACATAGGCTAAATGACATCATGGCATCCTTAAGTACATGAGTCAGTCAGCAGCAGCATCAGGATATTGACTCGGGCAGAATAACTCCAGAGTCTTTGTTCTTTACCCCTGTGTTTGACTGCTTCTCTACCTTATAAACCCCTTTACATGTAATCCAAAAACTTCATATGGAACCTAAATGACAAATACCAACTGCTAACCTCAAGGCAAGCTTGCTACATCAAACAAGAACTATGAATTCTGGTTCTACCTAGCTGTCTGGTAAAAAAAAAAGCTGAAAATTCCCTTTGTTGAGGGCCAAGATCTTTTTGATTTATTTTTCTCTCTCTTTATCTTCTGCATGTTCTTATGGGAATCCTAGGCTGTGATTTTGATATGGGAATTCAGGAGTTTCTGTTATAATTCTGTCTCAGCTACTAATTAGCTATATGACCTTGGGAAGTTTCTAAACTTCTTGATATTTTATAAGTACTCTGCCAAAAAATGACATGCATACAATAGATGGTCCAGAGTCTATGGCAATAATATAGAAAAAAATGTAGAGAAATAGATAAATCAAGTTATAGGGCCTGTTTATTTCTTGAGAGAAAGAATCACGTTTGTTTACTATCCATCTCCCAAGTGTTTACTGAAGTTAGGTATTCTGCAGAAACTTAATAAATATGTGTGAATTACTGGTTGAAGATTTACGATTTGCTATATGGTATGGACAAGATGCCTTAGAATTCCAGAGGCAGTTTGAATAGTAGAAACAAACCTGAACTGAGAGGCAGACAACAGGACCTAATAGCAGAGAAGGCAGAGATGTGTAGGTAATTGACTTCAGGACAAACATCTAACATATAGCCAAGACTTTAATATTTGCCTCTGTAAAATATAAAGAGTAGGATTGGTTGATCTCAAAGATATCTTAAGGGAGCTCTGACTGTATAATCTACTTTCTCCATAAAACCTAAAAAGTGTAAGCATGAAACATTTTTGTTTGTATCTATTCCATTGGAAGGGCTCAGCAATTGAGCATCAGGATCTAGCATATATAATCATCTGTTTCACTTCATTTGTATTAGACCTCACACCAATACTGTGAAGTGGATAGTAATATCTCCATTTATGCATAAGGAAATTGAGCTGTAGGGAGACTTTTCAAGGTAAAACTCAGTGCCAGAGCTGGGATTGGAATCCAGGATTAAGTGGCTCTCAGTCTCAATTGTCTTTGCATTGAACCACACATCCTCCCCAAGTCTCTGGCACTAGTGATGCATATCAGGAGGCAATGCAGGGGTTCTTCAGGGGCTTAAAGAGGGCTCCTGGGTACTAACACATCACAAGAAAGATATGGCCACACCTCTTGAAGACCAAGTTCATCTAACTCTAACAGAGAGAGCTATGATTAGCCAAAAAAATATTCTAGTCACACACAAAAAACTAATTAGAAAAATCTGATGATTAACTGCATGCCTTCATTGTTTTCAATAAATGTAACCTGTCCAATAAATCAGTAACACTTATTAATAATAATACAAAGTATATCCAGTAATTGACTTGCCTTCCATGAGGAGACTAACATGGGGTTTTATATGGAGCTCCAAAAGAAACCAAGTAAATATCATTAGCATTTGCTTCATTGCACAGATTACATGGTGCCTTGATTCTGCTGCTGACAAGCAGTAAATTGCTCTGTTGTGTGTGGTGGCTTAAAACAGGTTTCATCTGCTATTATTAAAAGTTCCATGAAGAATATGATTGCCTATCTCCATTCCACTTTCAACCACTGTGGCCAACATATGGGAACTCAGGCGACTAAAATAATTACAGACCACAAGCTCTAACAATAAACCACAAAAGGACTAATTATATCCTTTCTTGGAATTTACTTATTTGAAGTGGTTGTTTTTCTTTTTCATGAAGAGCTCTATATTGGACCACATTTGTGATTAGAAGATCTAACTTGGATTTCAGCTGCAGAAATTATGCTATTTACTTTCTTCTTACAGGCATTAAATTGCTGTTTGGACTTTTTTCCCCCTTTCTCTAGATAGTTCAACAAATATATTTTATGGTCTCTTTATGGGACAAAACAAGATACAATGATTTTGAAAGATAGACTAAATAACTGGATAATTGCCTAGAGTTGAAGTGGTGTATTCAGGAGCTTTGCTGGGAAGAACTAAAAATAATTTAAAAATAGGAGAAATTGTCATTGGCCCATTTATGAAAAGCCAATGAAAAGGAAAGCTGAACACTTGACTTCTGAGAAGTTAAAGGACAAACTGTGGGGCCAAGTTACAGCAATTCCCTTGACCTAATTTTTGGTAAATTTAATTTTATCCGTTTTCAATGTTGTGGAACCTATAATGTATATTTTATTGGTCTTATTATTATATGCATGTCTCATGCAAGTTTCCTTCAGAACTTTTTGAAGATCAATAGGCAATATATTAAGAATGAAAATAGAAATTAGGTTGGATATTGGCCTACCTACAATGGTTGAAAAATCACCTTAGGAAAAAGTGGTTTTGTTTATTTCCTTGTTGATCTATTTGAATGATTTAAAAAAAGAAGGTCATCAGCATGAAGGATTTGGTAGGTCATATTTTAGCTCACTGTAAGCATTTTTTTTTTTTTGCTAACTACGGATCTATGAATGACAGAAGGAAAGGGTTTTAAAGAAGACAAGTTAGCCTTCTGGGGTAACATCTGCTCTAGTGACCTGGTCCTTTGGGGTTCAGTGATTTAAAGACATGCTTTCATTTATTATTTGTAGATTATATTGTTTAAAGTTTTCTGCATGGTGAATAGAGGTTGCTATGGGAACACAAAACTCTACACAGAGACAGAACTACAACTGGGTCCAGGTTCTGTCACCAAATAGCTTGTGATACTGGGTCAGTCTCACAATGTGCGGCCTGGTGTTTCCTCTTCCACAAAATGTTAATATTTCTCTTCATGTGGCTTTGGCAGTGACATGACCTATTGCACGTGAGGGCATTTTATGGTAACGTGCAGTGCACATTAAACATAAAACTTTGTTAACATATACCTCATTCGGTGACACTGTTCTTTCTCCTTTATTATCTTTCAATGATAATTATTAAAATCTTGATGGCCAACATGGTGAAACCCCTTCTTTACTAAAAATACAAAAATCAGCCGGGTGTGGTAGCATGTGACTATAATCCCAGCTACTCAGGAAGCTGAGGCAGGAGAATTGCTTGAACTCAGGAGGTGGAGGTTACAGTGAGCCAACATCGTGCCACTGCACTCTAGCCTGGGTGATAGAGCAAGACTCTGTCTCAAAAAAAAAAAAAAAAAAATGGGTCACATTTGCCTCCTCCCAGTTCACCAACTTTGCCTTCCCACTAGATGTTTCTCATAACTTAGTAACTCTATCTCTACCTACTTTTCTAACATGGTATTTGATAACATGCAAATTGGTCCTTTATGCAAAATAATTTATATGTTAATGATTTTGTCAGATGGCCTCAAATATTAACTCATTCCTTGAACATGCTAATTTGTTATCCCATTCACAGTGCGGTTAATACACTCACAAATGTCCTTCAGAAATGTTTCTAAGGGCTCTGCAGACTGAGTTTTAGACTCTGTGTTCATTTTTACTTGAGTAATTTCATTAGTAGTGTTTATTTTATAAATAGCTTGTAAAGTGTTTGAAGGTAGAAACATCTTTTAAATGTTGATGTCTTTTTGTTCCAAAGTATTCTGCAGACAAACAAATCCACAGAAGCATCTCTAAACTGGGAGTGTGGTGGAATGGGGAAGAGCCCAGGCCAGGGCTGCAGATCTTGGGATCCAAGAATACACAGCAGGTAGCTCATGAGGAAATTTAGAGTCTAGGCCTGCACAGAATTCACCTGAAAAGGTGGAACAGAGACCAAGACTGAACCCAGGACCAAAAGAAGGACCAAACAAACTGGAGATTCCACAGAAGAGTAAGTGGGTTCTATTGGTAAGAGTTGGGATCAGCAGAAATTTCTTGAAACCCAGATGTAGTTACAGAGGCCCCAGAGAACCCATGGCCCTGCCTAAGTTAAATTAGGGAGAGGGTTCAGTGAGGTGTCTTGAACACATTCACTTGTTCAAGCAACAAGTTGAGAAGCAACTGTGAGCCAGAAAAAATACAGGGTACTGGGTATATGTGGGTAGTCCAGACAGCAACAACTCTGCCATCGTTCACCTCCCATCTCAGAAAACAATAAACAAATTAATTAATTATTAGAGATGATGATAAATTTGCTAAGTAAGAACCAGCTGGGAGCAGCAGGGGTTCACCTATAAGGAGCTGTGAGAAGCATGAGAAGGAACCATCATACCAAATAGCAGGAGAGGTGTGTCCCGGGAAACACCACACGAAAAGGCCCTAAGACCAGAAGGGGCAGAAGCTCTTCTCCATGACTTATTGAAAATAAATAATTACTTATTTAAAATAGAGTAGCCATGTAGAAATTAGGTTGGATATTGGCCTACTTACAATGGTTGAAAATCACTTTAGAAAAAAGTGGTTTTGTTTATTTCCCTGTTGACCTATTTGAATGCTTAAAAAAAAGAAAAAGAAAAAAAGGTCCTCAGCATTAAGGATTTGGTAGGTGATATTTTAGCTCACTGTAAACATTTCTTTTTGCTAACCAAGGATCTTTGAACAACAGGAAGAGGTGTGTTTTATAATAGTAAATAATAGTCATGTATTTACATATACATATTCTATATGTAAATAAATGTACATATAGAGTAACCAATACATGTAGAGTAGCCAGTGGAGGAGAAGGTTGTTAGCACTGTGATGGAAAGGTATTGGGGAAATGCTGGAAAAGCATGACATAGACATAAGAAGAAAAGGTCGCCCAGTGGCAAGGTTCTTGGGGGCTCCCCAGTCTTCCTCCACTCCTTCAGCAGATGCCAGAATTTGGTTATTTCTCTGGGAAGAACGTGTGTTCATGAAATTGAAAGAAGCCCAGGAGGGCTGCAGCATAGAGAATGAGGAGTGTTTGTCAGACCTATAGTTGTCATTTACTGAATATTGTGGCCCTCATCTTAGTTTACTCCCAAGAAAATACCTGGAGCCTTTCAGGTACTTCCCTCTTACAAGGACTAGGTAGGTGCTAATGTCGTCGTTCAATTGTTTGAGCTTCCCTAGATTCTCCTGGGAACTTTTCTTTTTCCCCTGTTAGGTCAAGATTCTGTTGCGTACCATCAAAGAGCCCTAGTTAATACAGTCATCTCTCTGTCCTTATCTTGCTTATTTATTAATTTCCTCTTCCTCCAGTACACTCTAGTGTCTATCAGGTGAGAACAATTCTTTTTTCTCATCAATATGTATTCAATACTAGCAAAGTCCTTGGGATACATTAAGCATTCAGTAAGTTGTTGGTGCTCGATGATTAATATGTGTTTGTGAAAACGATTAATATGTGTTTATGAAACACAGGGAGCTTGAGATGAAAAGTTCTGACCCAATCTTCCAAAATTTTATGGGAGTTGGAATATCAGATGTTAAACAAAATTTACTAAAATGTGAATAGATAAGAAAGTAACTGATTATTTCTCATTTTCTTTTGACACTTTCTCCTCCCTTGTATTTTCCTGAAATTAAACTAGTCAACACAGATTTAAGAGGGCTTACAATCTCACACACTCAGCCCAAATATAGCATTGAAAAGACTTCCAAAGTTTTGGCAACGTATTTTATTTTAATGAAGAGTTGAATGCCTGCAGGATCACTGGAATAATTGCCAGTTACACTTCTATTAATGAACACATTTAAGTGGGGACTGTGAAAAGCAGAAAATGATTTGATTTTATGGAGTACGTTTACTGCCAGCAATGTACAGTGATGAATGGTGCCCCAGATTTGATTTTAGTTTTAGCCACAAAACAGCCAAAGTTGCACAGCAGGCTCTTTAAAAAATATCTACTGAATTTGCAAATTATTTATTGAGTTCTCAATAAAGAAATAAAACTTCTTGGTATTTTGAGTCTTATTTTTTTTCTTTTGAGACAGTCTTGCTCTGTCACTGCAAACACTGCCTCCCAGGTTCAAGCAATTTTGTGCCTTAGCCTCCCGAGTAGCTGGGACTATAGGCATATATCACTTTGCCAGGCTAATTTTTTTTTTTCTGTTTTTAGTAGAGATGAGGTTTTGCCATGGTGGCCAGGTTGGTCTTGAACTCCTGACCTCAGGTGATCGACCCATCTGGGCTTCTTAAAGTGCTGGTATTACAGGCATGAGCCACCACGCCCGGCCGCAGTGATATATTTTTGTGAACCAATTAGTTCTTTCAAAAAATGAAGAAGGGTAGTGCTGCCAAAGTTGATCCACATAGCAGTCTTATTACCACCCTTGCATGGGGTCTGTGCTGTGAAGACTAGGTTCTATATACAACAAGTTCTATTAACAAGCCTCTTTGGATGAAGTTGCTTTTGAACTTGTTATATATTCAGTTCTGACATACAGTGCTAAGGAAAGTAGAAAGTCTCAAAGGGTTCATAAGACAGAATCTTAGTATTATTTCTAAATGCTGGTTCTTCAAGTAGTATTTGAGTTTGAGGCATATCAGTTCATACTGCTCCCAGGCTAAAACCAAAAATTGTCTTAGGAGGATTAGCTGAATCTAAGGAAACTTTTAGGAATATTAACCAGAAAAATTCAGTAGTAGCAGGTTTTACTGACTTTATCAGAGTGCTGTTTCCCCAAATCCAGCTTCTCCTTTTACATTTATACACTGCTGTTCAACCAGAAGCTACATTTCCCAGCTTTTCCTGGAGGTAGATGGTCCTTGTGACTAAGTTGGAGGCCTTAATGTGAATAGAAGTGATGCAGAGACTCTTCATGTTATCTTTAAGTGGAGTAGAATCACTTGCCCCTGTGCTATGAGTACTTCACTTTCCCTCAGGATCTGAACATGACAGTGACCCAGTTTACAGGATACAGATGGTGGCAAGGGATAGGAGGACAATGTGTTAGAAGGAACCTGGGTCCCTGAATGACATCCTGCTGGAGCAGAGCTGTCACATCAGCCTGGACCAAACCAACTGTGACTTGAAAGGGAAAGAAAATGTGAGCTTTCTTATAGGATTGTTGCAGATGAATCAATAAAGAAAATACTGAAGTCTTCAGAAATATTTTAAATAAATTTTTACATAATTTAGAGGTTACTTTTACATAAATTATTTATAAAAGCTACCTGCACTTTTATGTTATGTCTTTAAGACGTCAAAAATTATGCTATCTTTTTTGATTTTTGCAAAATCCCAGTGAGGGAATCATTATGAGAAAAATTATGTTAGATTCTTGAGGAGCTCAAGGGACAGAATGAAAGTAACCACAATAAAGGCACTATTTTCAGATGTGTCCTCTGACAACACTAGAGGGCTATGTTTTCTAACTGTTTTTGAGAGAATACATGTGTGTAAATATATTTATAACATTATTGTTGTGATAAAACTTACAAAATGATGTCTAACAAGTAAGTCATTAAACATCCAGTGCTTAGCATGTACTGAAATTCAACTATATTTCAATTTGAATATAGCATATATATCTGTAGAGATATAGATCTATAGGTATAGATATATAGAGATTATTTTTCAGAAAGCAAATATCTATCTATAGATATCTATCTCTATATAAGAATATATCTATAGATAGGATATAAGAATATCTTAGATTCCTCTATTATAGATTATTTTTCAAAAAGCAAATATATATCTATATTGGATACAATGTTTATATCTATATCGGATATAGATATATATATAGGGAGAGATTATTTTTCAAAAGTCAAATTTATATGCACATATGTACATTAGGTAGATCAAAGTTTGAGGGTAGGGAAAAGAAACTTTAAGAAAGAATTCTAGATTATAACACAATTCAGAGTACTGACATGATAACAATGGTGCTAACATTGATAATGAAAATAGCAATAATAATAACAGCAGCTACATTCTGAGCATTGCTATGAGACAGGTTCTGTGCTTTTTGCTTTATATTCATTGTCTTTGCAAAGCATCTATGAGATGTTATTCTTCAGTTTTGCAAGTGACATAGGAAACCCAGGGAATATTTTGCCCAAGATTAACCAGAACTCAAATCTAATTACATTATAAATTTTATGTCAACATATGTCCATTTCTGCACAGAAGAGTTAACATAACAGGTGTGAGACCACTGTGCTTAGAAAGGCCTGCTTGCAGGCTGGCTACTTGGATTTTGGGAGAGTGCCTGCCATCCTTTGAATCGAATGGCTCACTGTGCTTAAACTGTTTGTGCAAACAATATGGTTTATGTTGAACATCCACTTTGCTTCTTGGAGTCTGGAATTTGGGTACATGCAAAGTACTGGACATCTAATGGCTTCCTTGCTAGATAACATTTTACAAGCGCTATCACAATGACTCATTGCTTGGAGAATTAAGCATTTCCTATGAGACTTCACTCAGAAAGAACTCTTGGAAGCTTGCATCAGATTTCCTCCAAACATTTCCTCCAAACACATACCCCATGTGCCTTTTCCCTTTGCAGATTTTGCTTTGCACTCTTGTTGTCATAAATCATAACTGTGTGATTGCATACTGAGTCTTGTACATCCCCTAGCAAATGATCAAAACTGGAGATAATCTTGGGAACCCCTAACGTGTCTATCTTCCATGTCATTCTCTCATTTGGAGAAGATAAAATTTTATTTTCTACCTGACTAGTCTTCTACATGGGAAGACTATATTTCTCGGCCTGTCTTGAAATCAAATTGGACCATATGACTGAGCTCTGATGGGTGGAATGTCCGTTAGTCCAATATAGGCCCATCAAATGCCCCACACCATCTTCCTGCTCTCAACTGAGGACCAGATGCAGATGACCCAGGGGTGGAAGCTGACACCATAGTGGAACTATGAGATGAAAGTTCTCAATAAATGAGTTGAACAGAGACCCCATCCTGTCCCCAACTGAATCACATAGGATTAGGAAATGAAAGATAAACAAACATTTGTTGTCTTAAACCACTGACATACTGGAGCTGTGTGTTGCAGCATTGATCCGACTTTGTCTAATATTTATGGTGATGTGCTGGATACCAACACCCCAATCTCCTTCTTCTCAACTATGAAGTATATTGCAAAAGTGAAAGGGATTTTTTTAAGCCACAAAGATCCCATTACTCATTTGATAGAATAATAATATTTGATGAGCCAACACAAGACATGAATAATCTACCAGATGGAGATCCTTGCAATGGAATCAAAGGAAGTTCTCTGTTACCATTTCAGATTGCTCTTAATACTTTTGAGTAGTACTTGATAAACTCAACAAAAGGTGTTCAACTACTGTGTGTAGTTCTTTTACTAAAGGAGCCACGCTTTTTCACTCCGCCTGTAATTAGATTACTTTTCAAAAAAGCAAATTAACAGCTCTTCAATTTTACTCAGTACACGTGGAAAGAACTAAAAAAGAAAAAGTGAGAGAAGATATAAATTGTATTGGGCTGGCTTCCAATTGTTTTGTTTGGGGTCATTCAATTGTTCACATATATTTATTGATTACGTGTTATATACAGGACACAGTCTGCAGAACCGAGAATTCTGTAGTAAAGAAGGTACAGCACCTGCTCTCAGGAAGCATAAAGAATAGGGGAGGAGGGCCCGGACGCGGTGGCTCACGCCTGTAATCCCAGCACTTTGGGAGGCCGAGGCGGGTGGATCACGAGGTCAAGAGATCGAGACCATCCTGGTCAACATGGTGAAACCCCGTCTCTACCAAAAATACAAAAAACTAGCTGGGCATGGTGGCGCGTGCCTGTAATCCCAGCTACTCGGAGGCTGAGGCAGGAGAATTGCCTGAACCCAGGAGGCGGAGGTTGCGGTGAGTCGAGATCACGCCATTGCACTCCGGCCCGGGTAATAAGAGCGAAACTCAGTCTCGAAAAAAAAAAAAAAAAAAAAAAAAAAAAAGAATAGGGGAGGAGTCAATAAGTGAAGAGGAAATCCCAAATAAGCACTATGGTGGGAGCTCAGAGCAGGGTCTCCAAACCTACTTTAGAAGATATCGAGAAAGCTTTCCCACAAATAAGTCTTTCAATCCCAAAACTCTCAAGTCAGCTCCGAATCTTCCTCAATTTCCCTCTCCTTTTAATCCAAACCATCATGACATCCACTCAGCTCAGCCTCCACCACACAGCCAAGCCCATAATTGATCTCTTCTCTACTTGCTACCGCCCTGGTCTAAGCCGCATCTCCTTTCTGTCTTAGTCTGTTGGACCAGATTTCTAGAGGGTCTCCAATTTTATTTTGATGTCCTACACTCTGTTTTGCTTAGAGTAGCTTTCCAGTGTCATCTTAAAAAACAAAACAAAACAAAACAATGCTTTATTTGTATCTGGGCTTTTAAAAACCAGTAGTTCCTCGTTATCCTTAGAACAAAATACAGACGATGTTCCAGGTTCCAGCCACTCTTGCTCACTCCTGCCTTACGGTTTTGGACTGCTCTTTATGCCTAAATGTCCTTTTTCTACCTTTCCATGGCTGTGTCCTTCTTGACATTGTAGATACAACACAATGCTACCTCCCCATCTAAAGAAGCTCCCTGCTCTACTTCTTTGTAACAAATGTCACCCTCTTTCTACCACCACCAGATATTTTCTTATTTACTTACGTGTTTGCTTTTTGCCCCTCTTTTCACTATCTTCCCCCACCAGAATGTAAACTCTAAAGAACAATTCCCTGTCTTTTTTTGTCAGTATATCTTAAATACCTGGTACAGTGATGAGCCTGAACTCAGCACTCAGAGAAGAAATAATAAAAACATATATTCAAAGGAAGTCTAAGTACAGATGTGGAGAAGGGGTAGGCATTGGCCTGATGAAGAAGGAGGTTGTGGGAAATAGCATTTCTCGCCAGAGAAAAAGTCCAGGTCGAGGCCCTTCAGAGGAGTGCACTTCAGCAGCAGGCGGTTTCTTCTGGCCAGAGCAGAGTAAACACAGAAGAGTGAGGGGAGAGACAGGAAAAGTCAGCAAAAGCTGGTTGGTCAAGGCCTGGCTGCTCAAGGGCTAGTTGGGTCACAGCAGTACAGAGAGCATCTAACCCAGTATCTGACTTATCATAGATGTTCAAGAAATATTTGTTGGATGAGTGTATCAAGGACGATTCAGTCTAACTTCTATTGGCAAAATAATAATAATAATAATAATAATAATAGGAAGCAATTGGTTTTAAATAGGAACTGACTGGTTTCTATTTGCTCTTTAGAAAGACCTTTTCAGGTACACAGTAGAGAATGATTCAGAGGATGACAGCACTGCAGGCAAGGAACCTGGGCCATTGCAGACACATAGGTGAGAGGTGACAGCAGTGTGTGAGAGGCAGGGCAGTGGAGAGGGAGAGGCCAGGGCAGACGTGAGCGATACAAAGACTGGAGAATTGGCTGAGCTTGGAGAATAATTAGAAACAGGATGTTCTGAGGCAGGAGTCCAGAAAGAACACTGGGTTTCTTCCTTTCCTTTTTTTTTTTTTTTTGAGACAGATTCTCACTCTGTCACCTAGGCTGGAGTGCAGAGGCACAATCTCAGCTCACTGTAACCTCCACCTCCTAGGTTCAAGCAATTCTTGTGCCTCAGCCTCCTAAGTAGCTGGGATTACAGGTACACACCACCATGCCTGGCTAATTTTTGTATTTTTAATAGAGACGGGTTTTCGCCATGTTGGCCAAGTTGGTCTTGAACTCCAGACCTAAAGTGATCCACTTGCCTAGGCTTCCCAAAGTGCTGAGATTACAGGCATGAGCCACCACCCCCAGTCTGGATTTCGAAGTGATTACATAAATGAAGGTAACATTTACTGAGAAAAGACAGGTTAAGGAGGCAAAGGCGATGAGCTAAGTATACGGCATGCATATTTCACTTAATAAAAGTAAAAGCTATTTTAAGAGTTAGGCATTATTTAGATGAATGCAAGATGACTCTTATCTATGACCAGGGCCTAGGCTTCCATTCTAAAGTCAGGTACTAAGTGGCACAATGGGTCAGGTACTGGGAATGAGGTATGAAGGATGCTATGATGAATCAAGCTTGGGACATGGCCTTTAGGAAGCTCATGGATTAATCAGATACAAAGGTTCTCAGCCCATTTCTATGTTTCTTTTTTTTTCCTTAGTTTGTTTGTGTGTGTGTGTGTGTGGGCATGGTGGGTAGTGGTGCGGGGATGGGTTGCTACTGCTTTTCAATGGAAAATCCCTCATTGGAGTAAGGGTGGAGAAGAAGGGCAGTGGGGCAGTGCTGCCCTTCCCAAAGGGGTGCCCAGGCAAACAAGAGCAGGCTGAGTGGTTGGCAAGTCAGCCCTCCAGACCATCCATCAGGTCAGCCTCAAAGTGTCTAGCAACCAGGCACTCCTGCCCAGTATGGAAATAGTGGTTGTTTAAAACCAAATTACATGTTCGTAATTAATTGCTAATGGAGAAGTAGAAATAATTTGTAGGATACATGTATTGGCAACGCTTTTATGTCAAAAGAATCTCTCCACACACACAGATGTATGTATGTAAACTATACCTGTGAGAATAAAGGAGGAAACTAGCAGTAGTTACCTCTAGCAAGGTGGGATGAAAGGTCGACTGTAGCTAGGACGCTTCGATATTTCAATTTTGAATCCTCTGTATGATTTAAAATGTTTAGCATAACACTTTATGAGTTTAAAATTTGAAAGAAGGCCAGGTGCAGTGGCTCGTACCTGTAATCCCAGCACTTTGGAAGGCAGAGACAGGCAGATCACCTGAGGTCAGGAGTTCAAGATCAGCCTGGCCAACATGGTGAAACCCTGTCTCTTTTAAAAGTAGAAAAATTAGCTGGGTGTGGTGGTGCACATGTGTAATTCCAGCTACTCAGGAGTCTGAGGCAGAATAATTTTTTGAATCCAGGAGGTAGAGTTTGCAGTGAGTGGAGATTATGCCACTGCACTCTAGCCTGGACTACAGAGGGAGACTCCGTCTCAAAAAAAAAAAAAAAGTTCTAAAGAAACAAATCAGGAAGCTAGATTGGTGCAAAAGTAATTGCCATTTTTGCCATTAACAGTAATGGCAAATCCCCCCGACACAATTTCTTTTGTACCAACATAATGCATAACATAAACTAATGCTTAACATAATATATTTCAAGTTGTCATTACCAAGTCATTATGAATTTTTTATTACATGATGAAGTTTAGTTACTCTTGTATGTAGAATAAGGAAAGAACTGAAGGGCTTGGATATCTTTTGACAGCACTCTTAAAGATATTAAGTAAAACATTTCTCATTTATCTTCTTATCTACATGGATGTTAATATCCTAAAATTTTTAAAGGATAGTTTCATGTCTAGAGAATCTAAGCCGTTGTTCAAGCTCAGAAATGGCAGTGGTAAGGTTTGAACCCCAAACAGCACTTGCACCATGTCAGTCTTTGGAAGTCAAAACAGAAGTCATGTTAACTGCTTAAGCTTATAGACAACCTTCCCTTCAGAAAGCGGGACAGACAATTCTGTTAGGGCAAAGGAAACAGCATTTAAACTCTGTTCTTACCTTAATTCTAAAGTACATGAGTAATGCTTTGCACTTAAGGAAGGCCTTTTATCTGAGTCTTTCAAATGCTGAACAAAACAAATTATTACCAACCCTCTTTCACGGCTGGAAGAGATTTCAATCCCTAATTTGCTGACAGAGAGACTGAAGCTGGCAGGAATGAAGTGATTTACTGAGGGTCATACAGTCTATGCAAGTGTTTCTCAAGAATAACCCTGAGGGCTCATGTCAAAAAAGCAATTGTCTTATGCAATTAGCAGTGAATTCCTCTATCCTAATCACTGCATCTTACTGTTTCTCGTGGGAAGTTTAGGGGAAGTATACTTCCCTCTCTGCTTTCCCACCATGAATGGGACTTGGTGCTTTTCATGTAAACGTACTTTGTCAAAAATGTAGATCCCTATAATTTTATCCTCCATCTGTTTCATCGGTTTTTAAAGATCTTACTGTGGAAGTTCCCAAACACTTTGAATGGGGTAGAAAAGGCCCATCAAAGAACTCAGATGTCCTGCTGGTTCCTCTGGCTACAACATCAAAACTCTTGCAGAAATTTAAAAAAAAAAAAAAAAGCATGGTTCTGTTCTTGATGAAATGCCCAAGGAGGTACCTGGATAACAAGCCAAACACTGAAGGTGGGGATGAACTGCATTTGAGCTGTGACTGCAGAGCACATTCAGCTGCTTTGCTCTACAGGGGTTGCAGCCTCCTCAGAAGCTCCAGTGTGATGGATACACCCTATGTGACTCCCGATAGTCACACCTTTTACAATCTCCTCATCTTGAGTGCTGAAATATGCAGTGGTGATGGGATGAGATGCCACACCTATGATCATGTTGCCTACTATAAGACTAGAGAGACCCTCCCTTGCTGGCTTTGAAGAAGGCAGCTGCCATATTACAAGGGAGCCTGCAAGAGGACTATGTGGAAATGGACTGCGAGTAGCCTCTAGGGGCTGAGTGACCCCACACTGACAGCCAGCCGGAGGGGAATCTCATATGTGCAATCACAAATAATTGAATTCTGCTAACAACCACGTGAGCTTAGCAAAGGACTCCAGTAACCAGAAAGAACTGCAGCCCAACCAACATTCTGATTTCGGCCTTGGGAAACGCCAATCAGAGCACTTAGCTAAGTCATTTCTAAACTCCTGACCCTTGGGACAGTGTATTATGAATGAATGCTTTCTAAATCCATTTAATATTTGGCAAATACTTACATGGCAATAGAAAATGAATATAAATATCTTTCTGTTTTAGGTAAAAAAGATAGATAGTAACATAACATTTTATGTCAAAAGGACATTATCAGGTATTAAAGTGATGCCTTAAAGATATATTTGATTCTGATGGAGGCTTTCACCTATTATAATCCAGAGCAAAGAAAGAAAAGGAAGCAGGGAAAGATTCCATAGAAGAAGGAACCAGGTGTCTGAAGCATAGAGGTCTAACTATTTGCAACTATCTCGCTCTCATCCTGTGCCTTAAAAATGGGAAGAATAGGCTATGTATTATTAATTAATGACAGAAAATGCCAAAGCAGCATCGGCATCACTATATTAAAACTTAATACCCCAGTATATCATTTACAGTCACCTAAAACTGAACTGAAGTTATACCTGATTTTGAAAGAGCACAGCAAAGCAAGATTATGAAACATGTATATTGATACTTATATGATCTTTTAACCATTTCTTCTCAAATGTGGCTTTCTGTTCACTGCCTGTTATAATGTAAAATATTTTTAATAAATTAAGGACTTCAGATTAAAAAAGAGAGAGAATTCCTAAGCATCATCCCAATATTAACTGAATAAAAATCATCAAAAATAAGACCTGTTACCTCTTTCCAACCCCTACACACACACACACACACACACACACACACACACACACATGCACCCCTACCCACCCACATCCCAAAGACTTCATGAGGTTCCAATGTAGCTAGCCTAGTCATTAGTAGTTCACGTGATAGAGCTCATCACTATTAGGTCACTTCTTTCTGTGATAGAAGCACTTTGCATATCTTTTTTTCTTTTTTCTTTTTTTTTTTTTTTGAGACAGAGTCTTGCTCTGTCACTCAGGCTGGAGTGCAGTGGCGTGACCTCGGCTCACTGCAACCTTCACCTTCTGGGTTCAAGAGATTCTCCTGCCTCAGCCTCCTAAGTAGTTGGGACTACAGGTGTGTGCCACCATGCCCAGCTAATTTTTTATATTTTTAGTAGAGACGGGGTTTCACCGTGTTAGCCAAGATGGTCTCGATCTCCTGACTTCGTGATCTGCCCGCCTTGGCTTCCCAAAGTGCTAGGATTATAGGCGTGAACTATCGCAGCTGTATTATCTTATATATCTAGTTCAATGGTTCTCAATTGTGCCTGCACATTATAATTACTTGAAGAGCTTTGTAAATCCTAATGCTTAAGCTTTTTCCGAGAGCAATTATATCAGAATCACCAAGCATAGTAGCCACTATTTTTAATTTGTAAAGCTCCCCAGATGGTTGCAACATGCATTTAAGTTTGAGACTGCTAATCTGTAGATAATAATTTGCATTTTCCGCATCCTTTCTAATACATAATTCTGTAGTCCATACCCTCCCTGGTAGGTATGTAGTCCAACCATGACTATCCCACTTTGATGGAACATACAAATGAGGTTGACCATTTGGGGCCATACTGTAATAACTTTTTTAAATTGAACTTCATGTTTATTATATTTATTTCTTTTAAAAAATGCAATCTGGCTGGGTGTGGTGGCTCACGCCTGCAATCCCAACACTTTGAGAGGCTGAGGCAGGTGCATCATGAGGTCAAGAGATCGAGACCATCCTGGCCAATACGGTAAAACCCTGTCTCTACTAAAAATACAAAAATTAGCTGGGTGTGGTGGTGTGTGCCTATAGACCCAGCTACTCGGGAGGCTGAGGCAGGAGAATCACTTGAACATGGAAGGCAGAGGTTGCAGCGAGCCAAGATTGTGTCAATGAAATCCAGCCTAGGTGACAGAGGGAGACTCTGTCTCAAAAAAAAAAAAAATGTGATCTAGTTGTCATGATGCTAGTTTATAGACAAAGACATGTGGTCTCCTGGGTCTGAGAGAACTGCCCAAATAAGTAACGTGACCTGAGTCTGAGTGACACTAACGCTTATGACGCCTGCACAAAACCAGTGATTCTCCTGACCAGCAACATCAGCATCACCTGGGAATTTGTAAAAAAAAAAAAAATGCAACTTCTGTGACCCAATCCCACCCCTACTAAGTCATAATCTTTCAAGATGGGGCCCAGGAATCTGTGTCTTGACAAGCCTTTCAGGTGATTCTGAGGCTCATTACAGATGGACAAACAGTCCTATATTCTTCTCTGTTTCTATCAGCTGCTCACCTTTGGAGACTCAGCTCAGCATCTGGCACGAGACATAAAAATGCGTGGGAGCCTCAGTGAGTAAGATGAGGTGAGGGAGGAGATTTTTCTCTAACTTCCCTTCCTCTCATTTCCAATTTACTTTAACAATTTGTATTGAAAATGCAAGGGGATGTATCAGAGATACCATATGAGGAAAGAAATTGCGGAGTTATGCTACTGCTAATATTTATTTGCAGAAGTGTCTGGCTATGTTGAGCTACTTTCGCACAAGTGTGACCATTTTAATATGTTGACACATGGTTTATCCTTTTAATCAAGGCATGGAGAGTTTAAAATGTTTCATTAAAAATGAATATCCCAATTGTTTCCAGGGAAATGAGTTTGTGACCCTAAGGGCTTTGAGGTAACTGGTGTTCAGGAGGGCAGTTGATTTGCTTTCTCAGATGGAAGCTGCTTCAGTTGCTACCATGCTCTAAAACCCAAGTGCTGTTGAACTGCTTAGTGTATTTCTTGCTATGCTTAGGATTCATTTATTAGAATTGTACATTTGACTAGGGGGAAATAAAAATTAAAAGGCCAGTCGTGTTTGATTTATCAGAGATGTCGATTAATATTTTCTGAGCAAACTGTGAAGTCTTTTCTTTTAAAGAAGTATATAAAATAGGCTTTGGGGATATTCAGGTCTGATGGAAATGCGTCTCGTGGGGCAGGGTGAGATGGGAGAAAGAAAAAGCAATAAAGATAGAGAAGATAAAAATAGGGAAGAAGGAGGATGGGAAAGAGCTGAAAGGAGACAATAATTCACGAGGGACAGAGAGAGAAGAATTTTAAAAAAAGGAGAGAAAGGAGGAGTGAATAGATAAAAGGTGGGGTCAGAAGGATTAAAAGAAAAGGGAAAGGAAAGAGTTTGGGAAAAGAGGGGAAGAAGAGAAAAGGAATAAGAGAATGACAGATGGACAACAACAAAAAAAATAAAAATAAATAAAAAATGAAATAAAGCAATGAATGCAGACTTCAGAGCCTAGCAATTTATTGTAAAGTGCCACTTGTATTAGACACACTGCAGAGATGCTGGCTCCAATGGTTAATGATGGCAGTAATCATGATTCCAGTTTATCACAAATGCAATGAAAGGCAGCCAGACCCCCAGAGAAACCCTATGGGGATGGCAGTGGAATAATAACATAGCAGCGGTCGAGGAATACAGGGATGCTGGGAGACTGGATTCAGTTCTCCTGTGTTCGACAACCATTTTATATGTGATGTACAATCCAATGTTAAAAAGAAAAAAAAATATGCTTATTACTAGATCTCTGAATTAGAGCAAAGAAGTTTAAGTGTTTGCACAAACACATTTGAAGTTTTATTTTGTGATTAGCCTCCTCTGAGCACTGACTTTTGGCCCAGGTTGGTCTTTCATGTCTCCTTTCCTTTCTTTCCTTGCTGCTCAGTGGTTTTCTACTGTCGGTGGTCAGTAGCACTGTTTCATTGCAAATGCCTGCTTCATCTGAAGCCTGGAACCACTGCAGAATAGGCATAACTACTCATCCTCTTTCCTAGTTGTCAAAGCCCTTTTCTCTCTCTCTTTCTCTCTGTTTTTTTTTTTTTTTTTTTTTTTTTTGAGACAGAGTCTTGCTCTGTCTCCCAGGTTGGAGTGCAGTGGCATAATCTCGGCTCACTGCAACCTCTGCCTTCTGGGTTCAAGGGCTTCTCCTACCTCAGCCTCCTAAGTAGCTGGGATTACAAGCGTGTGCCACCATGCCCGGGCTAATTTTTGTATTTTTAGTAGAGACGGGCTTTCACCATGTTGGTCAGGCTGGTCTTAAACATCTGACTTCGTGATCCACCCACCTCAGCCTCCCAGAGTGCTGGGATTACAGGAGTGAGTAACCGCACCCAGCCAGCCCTATTCTCTTCATGCATGTTTATTTATATATATTATCTTGATAAATTACCCATCAAGATTTCTTTTAATCAGAAGTCTGTGTATGTGATGAGCACTCATCGCCATTATAATTTCCTCTGCCTGAGTCTATTGCCAGGAAGGCCTAGGTCTTTGCTGATGATCGAGTTTTGGAAGAGAAACAAATTTACTCTGCATAATAGGGGAAGAAAAATTTAGAAAGGGCACAGCAAGGAGGAGGGGTGAGGAGCAGAAATGGGAGAAAGACAGACCCCATTCATTCAGACAGATGGTGGAAACTTGTGTGCCTTGTGCATGCGGAAACCCTATAAAAATATTCTGCAGTGTCAACTACTGGCATGAATTCTCTGAGTAAATTGTTGTTGTGTTCCCAATGAAGAGTCAGAGTTTCTTATCTGGTCTGCATAAGGTTTGGACAAAGGCAGCAGCTGTGGTGGTCAGACGTGAAGAGGATGGAATTAGAAGGAATCTTTGGACACCATAGACTTCTACATGGCATGGAACTGGGGATTTTAGGGAATGGGTTTCAAAAGGGATCAAAGCAATTTAATTTGGATCTTCAGGGGTGCCTGTAGCTACTTTGGTTTCCATATGTATAAGAATAAGCTGTATGTTGGGGTGTGTATGCTATTTGATACATAAACATTTGATTTATTTAGGATGAACTGTTTTCAAATAGATTCATCACAGCAAGTCTTCTCTCCCTATTCAGACCATAAGGTCCTTAAGGATAGAAGTATTTCTCTGGACTTTGAGTAACCTGCAGCATCTAGTTTAACCCTAAGCACATACAAAGTATTCAGTAAGAGACTGTGTCTCACAGACTGCCTGGATCCACTCTCTTTCTCTCACTCTACCCTCTGGAGTTTTCTGGGCTCTCATTCCCTTTTGCAGGTGATTCACCCAGGAGAGAGGGTCATCTGCATAGCTGGATCACAGAGAACCAAGTAGTGATGACCTACAGACACCTGTGGTTTAGAGAGACTGGCAGCATGGTTTTTCTTCTCTTTTTTTTTTTTTTTTTTTTTTGAGACAGAGTCTCACTCTGTCACCCAGGTTGGAGTGCAGTGGTGTGATCTCAGCTCACTGCAACCTCTGACTCCCAGGTTCAAGCAATTCTCCTGCCTCAGCCTCCTGAGTAGCTGGGATTACAGACATGCGCCATGAAGCCCAGCTAATTTTTATATTTTTAGTAAAGATGGGGTTTCACCATGTTGGTCAGGCTGATCTCAAACTCCTGACCCCGTGATCCACTCGCCTTGGCCTCCCAAGGTGCTGGGATTACAGGCGTCAGCCACCACGCCCAGCCGGCAGCCTGATTTTTTGGACTATAAAAGTTACAGTAATTATCCTCCATTGCCAGGAAAGAAATCCCTTGATAGGTCTCAATCTATATTCAAGACTCAAGTCAAGCACAAGCCTGTATTTAAAAAATTTAAAAAAATGGAAGTTTATTGAAATTATATCATTAGAGTTGACAGAGAGAAAATATTCCAACCAAGAATTGAATTGAATAAACCTTTCTCAACACCTCTCTTCTTTTAATTGGCAATTATAGTGTACCAGCATGGATATACCACCGCAAGTCAAAGCCCACAGCTACTGACTATATTCCTATCTAGGAAGGATCAGTATGAAATACACATATGATGGGGCTCTCACAGAATGGGGTATTTTCCCCCTTTTCCTCTCATTTCTCAATGCTCCTATGGGAACCGTGTAAAAACAAAGTCAAAAAGAAAGTTCTTACATTCTTAAATCCTCTGTAAAGGATCTGAAGCTCTTTCTTGGTAAATTTGCTCTGGGCTTCCAGAAGCTCAAGGGCCTCTGGCCGATGCCTGACGGTGGCCATCTCCAGTTCATCTTCCACGCTGTCTGTGGAGGAAAACAAGAAAGAGTCTTAGGACCAGTCGTTGCTCACCGAGGCTTACACATAGCAACACAGGAAAACAGAACATGTCTGCTACTGTCTATGATGGTCCACAGAGGAAGGATCCTCAGGGTGCCAATAAGGCCTTTAAATTTCCCAGTTTAAAAGTACTAAGCTAAGACACTTGTACACACTTTTTTCTGCATATTTTAGTCATTAATACAGACATTACAACTCAAGTATTATTTTAAAGATAAAAAAGAGCACATAAATTTATTTCAGATAATGAATGGATTATATGATTACTTCAAATAAAAAGTATAAGTAGCTATATATATTACTCTATACATCTACCAGTGTAGTAACATATATTTCTTTTTTTTTTTTTTCAAATTTAAGTTCAGAGGTAAATGTGTAGGATGTGCATGTTTGTTACATGGGTAAATGTGTGCCATGGTGGTTTTCTGCACAGATCATCCCATCGTCCAGGTATTAAGTCCAGCATCCATCAGCTATTCTTCCTGATCCTCTCCCTCCCTGCACAGGTGCCCAGTGTGTGTTGTCCCCTGCCAGTGTGTCCATGTGTTCTCATCAATCATCTCCCACTCATAAATGAGAATATATGGTGTTTGGTTTCTGTTCCTGTGCTAGTTTGCTACAGATAATGTCTTCCAGCTCCATCCATGTACCTGCAAATAAAATGATCTCATTTCTTTTTATGGCTGCATAGTATTCCTTGGTGTATATGTACCACATTTTCTTTAACCATTCTATCATTGGTGGGCATTTAGGTTGATTCCATGACTTTGCTATTGTGAATAGTGCTGCAATGAATATATACATGCATGTATCTTTATAATAGAATGATTTATATTTCTTTGGGTATATACCCGGTAATGGGATTCCTGGGTCAAATGGTATTTCTGCGTCTAGGTCTTTAAGGAATCACCATACTATCTTCCACAATGGTTGAACTAATTTACATTCCCACCAACAGTGTAAAAGTTTTCCTTTTAATCTACAATCTCACCAGCATCTCTAGCATTTTTAAGGTATTGTTAGAAAAGCATAAAAGATCACCAATAGTCCAAGCTGAAATTTGTTTCCATATTACAATCACTAGTTATAACCAATAGAATTGTTGTTAAATAATAAATCAGTTTTGTGCCCTATGTATAATGCAACTACAAGGTAGAACTCTGTTAATGTTCTCTAAGGATTCCATTGAAATAACATGTTTTGCCCAGCTACTTCAGAGGCTAAGGCGGGAGGATCGCTTGAGCCCAGGAGGCTGAGGCTGCAGTGAGGCATAATTGCACCACTGCAATCCAATCCAATCTGGGTGATGGCTTGAGACCCTGTCTCAAACAAACAAACAAACAAACAAGCAAACAAACAAATAACCTTAGGCTGTCAGAATTGAAGGATATCTGAAGAAAGATACAAGGAGATTTAGGGAATCATGGCAGGCAGGAGGCAGGACTAGATTGCGGCTCCAGACAGAGCAGCATGGAGAGGCTTGCATTGTGAGTTTTAGTTCCAGGTCGACTGCAAGAACAAACCAGCAATCCCGAGAGGACCCACATACCCTCTGAAGGAAGTGGACTGCTCCTGGCAAACACCCCAAATACTGTAAGTGCCTCAACTGTAGAAGTGGGAAAGGGAGACCCTCCTCTCCTGAACACACCCACCCACTATAGAAGCTGAAGGTCTGTTTGCTGGAGAAATTTCTGACCTCACCTGGAGCCGAGTCAAGTTAGAGAGCCCAGTGAAATACAGGGGTAGAGGAAATAGCAGAAAGGCCCTGGGAGCTTGCTGGGTCCCCAAGCAGCCCATTCCTGCTGGGCACCACAGGAATCCATCGGGAGGGTGGTCAGAGGAGCAGGGGCTAAAACTCTGCAGGAAGAAGGAATTCTCTAGGTGAACTCTGAAACAATTTGAACCAGGCAAGAAGCCTCCTCACCAGAACTTGGGGGAGGGAGCAAATCAGGTGTACAGACTTCACAGGTGGTGGAAAAACTAAAGCCCTTTTTTCTTCCAGCTGGGAAACGGATAGCCTTGGGCAAATTTTGAAGCCCATCTCACCCTCCTCCTGGAAACAGACTGGGGCTGTTGGTGGGGCCATGGCGGGAGTGAGACTGGCCCTTCAGTTTACCTGGGAGCTGGCGAGGCCTGTGACTGCTGGCTTTCCCCCACTTCCCTGACAACCTGCATGACTCAGCAGAGGCAGCCATAATCCTCCTAGGTACACAACTCCAGTGACCTGGGAATTTCACCCCTGTCCCCCAAAGCAGCTGCATCAAGACCCGCCCAAAAAGAGTCTGAGCTTAGACTTGCCTAGCTCCGCCCTCACCTGATGGTCCTTCCCTATCCACCCAGGTAGTGAAAAACAAAGGGCATATAATCTTGGGAGTTTTAGGGCCCCGCTCACCTCTGGTGCCTCTCCACTCTACTACAGCTGATGCTTTTTAGAAAGTGCTACCTCTGGGTAGGAGGCCAATCAGCACAAAGATAGAGCATTAAATCACCAAAGCTAAGGACCCTGATGGAGTCCACTGCACCCTCTCCCACCTCCACCAGAACAGGCACTGGTATCCACAGTTGAGAGACCCATAGATGGGTCACATCACAGGACTCTGTGCAGGCAACACCCAGTACCAGCCAGGAGGCAGGTAAACTTGCTGGGTGGCTAGACCCAGAAGAGAGACCACAATCACTGTAGTTTAACTCACAGAAAGCCACATCCATAGGAAAGGGGGAGAGTACTACATTAAGGGAACACCCTGTGGCAAAAAAATCTGAACAACAGCTTTCAGCCCTAGTCCTTCCCTCTGACAGAACCTACCCAAATGAGAGGGAACCAGAAAACCAGCCCTCGTAATATGACAAAACAAGGCTATTCAACACCTCCCAAAAATCACATTAGTTCACTAGCAATAGATCTAAACCAAGAAGAAATCCCTGACTTACCTGAAAAAGAATTCAGGAGATTAGTTATTAAGCTAATCAGGGATGTCCCAGAGAAAGGCAAAGCCCAATGCAAGGGAATCCAAAAAATGAGAAAAGAAGTGAAGGGAGAAATACTCATGGAAATAGATAGCTTAAAGAAAAAACAATAAAAACTTTGAACACACTTTCAGAAATGTGAAATGCTTTGGCAAGTCTCAGCAATAGGACTGAACAAGTAGATGAAAGAAATTCAGAGCTCAAAGACAAGGTGTTCGAATTAACTCAATTGAGCAAACACACAAAAAAATGAATAAGAAAATATGAACAAAGGCTCCAAGAAGTCTGGGATTATGTTAAATGACCAAACCTAAGGAAAACTTGTGTATCTGAGGAATAAGAGAATTCTAAAAGCCTGGAAAACATATTCGGTGGAATAATTGAGGGTAACTTTCCCAGCCTTGTAAGAGACCTAGGCAGCCAAATACAAGAGACATAAAGAACACCTGGGAAATTCATTGCAAAAAGATCTTCACCTAGGCACATTGTCATCAGGTTATCTGAAGTTTAAATGAAGGAAAGAATCGGGAGCTATGAGACAAAAGCACCAGGTAACTATAAAGGAAAACCTATCAGATTAACAGCAGATTTCTCAGCAGAGACCCTGCAAGCTAGAAGGGATTGGGGCCCTATTTTCAGCCTCCTTAAACAAAACAATTATCAGCCAAGAATTTTGTATCCAGTGAAACTAAGCATCACATATGAAGAAAAGATACAGTCATTTTCAGACAAACAAATGCTGAGAGAATTTGCCATTGCCAAACCGCCACTACAAGAACTGCTAAAAGGAGCTCTAAATCTTGGAACAAATCCTGGAAACACAACAACACAGAACCTCCTTAAAGCATAAATCACACAGGACCTATAAAACAAAAATACAAGTTAAAAAGCAAAAACAAAAACAAAAAAAGTCAAGTACACAGGCAACAGAGAGCATAATGAAAGCAACGGTACCTCCCATTTTAATTCTAACACTGAATGCAAATGGCCTAAATGCTCCACTTAAAAGATACAGAACCTCAGAATGGATAAGAACTCATCAAGCAACTATCTGCTGCCTTCAGGAAACTCACTAAACACATAAGGACTCACATAAAGTAAAGGGGTGGAAAAACGTATTTCATACAAATGGATACCCAAAGTGAGCAGGGGTAGTTATTCTTATAATAAGACGAAACAAACTTTAAAGCAACAGCAGTTAAAAGAGACAAAGAAGGACAATATATAATGGTAAAAGGCGTTGTCCAACAGAAAGTATCACAATCGTCAACATATGTGCACCTAACACTGGAGCTCCCAAATTTATTACAACAATTACTAATCGGCCTAAGAAATGAGATAGAGAGCAGCACAATAATAGTGAGGGACTTTGATACTCTACTGACAGCACTAGACAGGACATCAAGACAGAAAGTCAACAAAAAAACAATGGAGTTAAACTATACCTTGGAACAAATGGACCTAACAGATATATACAGAACATTTTATCCAACAACCACAGAATATATATTCTATTCAATAGCATATGGAACTTCTTCCAAGAAAGACGATATGATACGCCATAAAATGAGCCTCAATAAATTTAAGAAAATTGAAATTATATCAAGCAGTCTCTCACACTACAGTGGAATAAAACTGAAAATCAACTCCAAAAGGAACCTTCAAAACCATGCAAATACATAGAAATTAAATAACCTGCTCCTGAATGAGCATTGGCTCAAAGACAAAATCAAGATGGAAATTAAAAAATTCTTTGAACTGAATGACAATAATGACAGAACCTGTCAAAACCTCTGGGATACAGTAAAGGCAGTGGTAAGAGAAAAGTTCATAGCCCTAATGAAACTGGATCATCACCTCTCACCTTATACAAAAATCAACCCAAGATGGATTAAGGACTTAAATCTAAGAGCAGATACTGTACAAATTCTAGAAGATAACATTGGAAAAAGCCATGTAGACATTGGCTTAGGCAAGGATTTCTGACCAAGAACCCAAAAGCAAATGCAATAAAAATGAAGATAAATAGCTGGGACCTAATTAAACTAAAGAGCTTTTCCATAGCAAAAGGAACAGTCAGCAGAGTAAACAGAAAACCCACAGAGTGGGAGAAAATCTTCACAATCTATACATCTGACAAAGGACTAATATCAAGAATCTACAACAAACTCAAATCAGTAAGAAAAAAATAATGCCACCAAAAAGTGAGCTAAGGACATGAATGGACAACTCTCGAAAGAAGATATACAAATAGCCAACAAACATTTAAAAAAATGCTCAATATCACTAATGATGCAGTAACCAGGGAACACTTCTATGCTGCTGGTGGGAATGTAAACTAGTACAGCCACTGTGAAAAACAGTATGGAGATTCGTTAAAGAACTAAAAGTAGAACCATTTGATTCAGCAATCCCACTACTGGGTATCTACCTAGAGGAAAGGAAGTCATTATTAGAAAAATATAATTGCATGAGCATGTTTATAGCAGAATAATTCAAAATTGCAAAATCGTGAAACCAACCCAAATGCCCATCAATCAACAAGTGGCTAAAGAAACTGTGGTGAATATATATAATGGACTACTACTCAGCCATAAAAAGGAATGAATTAATGGCATTTGCAGTGACCTGGATGAGATTGGAGACTATTACTCTAAGTCATGTAACTCAGGAATGGAAAACCAGTATGTTCTCACTGATTTTTGGGAGCTAAGCTATGAGGATGCTAAGGCATAAGAATGATACAATGGACACTAGGGACTTTGAGGGAAGAGTGGGAGAGAGGCGAGGGATAAAAGACTACAAATACGGTACAGTGTATACTGCTCGGGTGATGAGTGCACCAAAATCTCACAAATCACCACTAAAGAACTTACTTGTGTAACTAAATACCACCTGTACCTCAGTAATTTACAGGAAAAAAAAAAAGTTGAAGGACATCTGCTCATTTTACAAATAGAGATCCAGAAAAAAAAAATCAGATATTTTGCCTTGGGTTACAAAATAAAATGTTCAGATTAGGTGCTGACATGAATAAAGTAACCAGCAGCCAGTTGGTTTCGTGGATACATACTGGATAGATAGAGGCCTAGGGGATGTTCTATTTCAGTCTATTTTGTAGTCAATAGAGTCAATAGGATAAAATATTGTACTTTGCTTTGTGAATTATGTTTACACTATAATTTCTCAAAGGTGTTTTATCCAAAAAGGAATTCTGTGCCCATAGATGTTTGGAAAATGCTATAAAGTTAAAATGTAACTTGTCACAAAATATTAAAATACATAGGTTTGAGAAGATCTGTAACAAGGAGTCCTGTTTACCTTTGCTTAGCCCAACTGATCCCAAAGGTATTGGTCCATAGACCCTTTTCTGGCCCAAGTAACATTTGGTAATATCTGCACATTTGCCCTAGGGTCATGTAAGCGCAAGTCTAGAGGATTTGGAGATATATTAGGATTTAGGTGCTTGTGTCTCAAAGAATATCATCCCTCAGTCCAGCTCCTTTGAAGTGGGGTCAGATGGTGACTTACAGGAATTCTCTCTGTTGTGTAAACCAATCCACACCTCAGGTGAGGAACTTAGCAGGAATAAAAACATCCAGGCTCAGTATGAAGCCATGGCTTGCCCTTTCTATCCTTTCTTCCTGACTACAGATTCTAGACTCAGAGAGAAGGATCTAAGGATAACAGTCAGCTCCACTTGTCCCAGGGCCACTAGGACCCCAATCCCTTGTCCCATGGGTCAGTTGGAAATGTCAGTCCTTTTTGCCAAAGTCGAGCCATTTTTGACACTAATAATGCTGCCCCTTGCTAACATCTGCTCCTCTTTACTGCTCTGACTCACTGAGAGCATTGAGGGGCCAGAACTCTCACTTAGCAAGGAGGAGATCAGTGGAACCCTAATCTTAGCTTATCTTAATTATTGGCCTCAAGGAATTTACAAAAAAAAAAAAAGACAGTGATGAAACAAACACTCGGAGTGGTTATATTTGTGAAAATGAGTAATACGAGATAAAAAAAAACATTTGTTTTGTACTTTTCATATTATAATAACTTCTCTGGAAAGAGTGAAATAGAAAAGCTTCAGGATAGTGAAGGATAGATAAAAATAATGGAAAAGAACATTAAAAGATGAGAAGGCTAAGAATAAACTTAGTTGACAAGTATAAAATTGATGAGAAAGTAGGTAGTTGTGCTCTTAAAGCATGTGGGAAGAGCTAAAAGTAGCTAGAAAAAGGCACCTAGCCATCATTAACAAATTGACCTGAGCTTTACAGTGAAATTCAAAAAAGCCAAAATAGGGTTCCTTCAATTTTCTCCTTCATTCATTTGAACAAATGGGTTGATTCTGTTCAATGGGTCCTGAGATAGAAAAGATGACAGAAAATGTTGCTCCTAGACTGCTGCTGATCCAATGACTTCAGCTATGTTGTATTATTGTATTTGCCAATGCAGAAGTAAATACCATGCAACAGACCTCATACAAATAGATAATATCAAATAGAAAGGCTGTGCTTTCTTGAACAATGTCTGATGTAAGCTTCTCTTAAATCATTTATAGTACAATGTCTTCAACCGATAATGTTCTACTTTTCTTTTCTACATGTTAAAATGTATATATCTTTCATGATCCAATTTAAATATAAGTGCCTCCTCTCTGAAGCCTCTCTGGATTGCCCCACTATGCAGAATTGATGACCACCTGGTCATCGTTCCCACACTCTGTTTCCTGTATAGCACGTAAAACAGAATATCATGATCTGCTCCTTTGTTTTCTCCATTGTGAGTTTTTGCAGACAAGATCAATGTCTTTCATGTCTTGTTTATCCTCTGAACCTAACAGGGAGTCTGATATTCCTTTGTCACTTAAGAATAATCTGGCTATGAGTGGTGACTCATGCCTGTAATCCCAGCACTTACTGAGGCTGAGGTGAGCGGATCATGAGGTCAGGAGTTTGAGACCAGCCTGACCAACAAGGTGAAACCCTGTCTCCACTAAAAGTACAAAAATTAGCTGGTCATGGTGGTGCATGCCTATAGTCCCAGCTACTCAGGAAGCTGAGGCAGAAGAATTGCTTGAACCCAGGAAGCGGAGGTTGCAGTGAGCCAAGATCGCACCACCGCACTCCAGCCTGGGTGACAAAGCGAGACTCCCTCTTAAAAAAAAAAAAAAAATCTGGTAAACAAATGATGTTCCTGATCAACTTTGTGTTCCTCTCTGACCCCTTCAATATTTCCTGCCCTTTAGGGAAATATTTTTCAAACTGAAATTTGTGGGCTGTTGGTGTACCTCAAATGTCTTCTTTGGAATCACTATTTTCTCTCTTCATTGTTTTGAGAAATACAGCAAAAGTCGAGGGGATTTTAATTAGATTTTCTGAGCAGTCTTTCAATCATAACATAACCTTGTCTAGACCTAGTGACACTCACGCAGGAAAGAAACAATACAACGCATTAACTTCTGGGCCTTTGTACTGGGCAGCAGTATGAGCCGCACTACCAACAGAGTTTCTTCCTCTGCGGACACCAAGTCTGAGACAAAAGACACAGGCCTGGAGGATCAGTATAATTGAATTAAGTGTGTGTGATAGGATGATCATCACATGCAGTATTAAAAAAAAAAAAAAAGCCGCACTTGAAGAGTCTGCCTGCAGGCGCTCTTGTTTTCCCAGCTGTCTGGTACCTTACTTCTTAATGACTCCTACCTGCCAAAGGCCTGTTTCTATTTCTAGGCAGCTGACAGGCTCTAAAAACACAACTAAAATCATCAGCAATCACCAGCATATGATAAGTTAAAAAGACCGAACCCAATCAACTCTGATTCTTGGAGGCAAACTGTGGGGAGCACAGCATGATTCCACATAGGACTGTGAATGCTCGTTGTGACTCAGCCACCTTCTAAGAGCCTGCATTTTGGGTGGTTTTAACCCAGTGCCTAACATTTATTGATCCCTGTTGCATGGGTGAGGTGCTTGATCGGCATAATCCTAATCCTAACAATAACCCCAGAGTAAGGTATAATTATTTTTCACATACATGGAGACTGAGTCTCATGGATGTGAAGAAATTCATGACAGAAGTCAAATACGTGTTTATATATATATATATATATATATATATATATATATGTATATATATATATGTATATATATACACACACACAAACACATGCCCTGTTCCTACACACACACATATATATATTTATGTGCATAGAGACAGATTTACACCCAGGTCTTCCATGCCACAGCTATGTTCTTGCAAATTTGCTACAGTCTCTTTCAATACCAACAGAAATAATGATACAAATAATGATAACCTCTATTCTCTCTTATTTGGTCAAACTCCTCAGAAAAGTTGACTATATCCATTAGATCTGTCTTCTACTCTTGCTCTCCCCTTAATCTACTGCAGTCTGACTTCTGGTCCTGTGATTGATTGAATTGTGTCCCTCCTCAAATTCGTATGTTGAAGGTCTAACCCTCAATGTGACTATATTGGGAGGTAGGGCCTTTAAGAAGATAGTTAAGGCTAAATAAGGTCATAAAACCCTTGTAGGCTGGTGTCATTTTAAGAAGGGGAAGACATACCAGGAATGTGGGTTCTCAGAGGAAAGGCCGTGTGAGGACGGAGTGGAAAGATGGTGCACAGCTGGTACCTTGACCTTGAACTTCCAGCCTTTAGAACTGTGAGAGAGTACATTTCTGTTGTTTTAGCCACCCAGTCTGTGGCATTTTCTTACAGCAGCCCTAGCAAACTAATATATCCACCTATATTCAAATGACACACAACACTGATAAAAACAAGTCTTGTTATCCACAAAGTTTGCCCAGTGAGTGCTGGGCAGTTTGCTAGCCAATTACGTCATTTAATCGTCACAACGCCTTTCAAGAGAGGAATTATCTCCATTTTATAAATGAGAAAATTGAGGCTTGGAGAGTCTATGTAACTTGGCCATAACCCAAGTAACCCTTGGTCAAATGGCTAGTTAATAAACAAGGTAAAGACAGGTGTCTTCAGCAGCCCAAAGTCCAGGTTACTGAGCATTATGCTGGGAATGTTAATAGCAACCATCACCCCATGGAGAACTTTTGCTCTAAGCCTGGTTGTATATTATCTCATTTTAATACAGACAGAAGTTCAGTGAGATAGCTATTGTTGCTGTCTCGTTTTACAAGAAGTCACGTAGCCCTCATTTTACAAGGAGTAAACTGGGACTTACATTTCTTAAATAACTCACTCAAGGTCACACAGCTTGTAAGTGACAGGGCTGGGATTTAATCCCTGGCTTTTTGACACCAAAGACCATGAGCTTAGTTAATAAGCTATTTTAAGAGATGGCAACAATTAAATTTTTTGGTTGAAAATCCTAGGGGATAAAAGATTTTAAATCACAAACTAGTTGGCTGCTGAGTGTCCAATGCCTCCATTTCTCTCTAGGGAAATATGCCCAGGCACCTCCAGGAGATCACCAAGACAGCAGACAGAGCTGTGCTGATAAGAAACACAGGGTAGAAAAAGGTACAGAAGTGATGGGATCTCAAAGCTGGAAGGAACACAGGAAGTTGTTTGTTTTTCTGCATTTCACCACTGAGAAATTTAGTTTTGGGAAAGATGAATGTTTCTTTTGAGACAAAAATCAGAACTAGATGGGACTCTGGCCTCTGGAGTCATCTCCAGGCCATGCCAAGGTATCATGCAGAGAAGCCAATTCAAATGCATATTTGCATCCTGAGATAAGTGAAATACAAATAGTATTTTAATTCATGTATCTTCTAACAAATTTAATTTTTATCAGACAACAAATTCCCAAACCCAGACACCCTTGAGCTTCCTGGTTGTCTGTTTTTGTTCTTCGTTCTTTAGATTTCAGTCTCTCAGGGCCAAGGTTGTCCTAAGTCTGAGTCAACAGTCCCCTCAGGCCATGACACAATTGGGCTAGAAACTGGAATTCAAATCATCTGGGAACAACAAAATGAGTTTTAAAAATAGGCATCTTTCTCCCTTTTCTCACAACTTCTCTTAAAATACAGTAGAAGCTTGGTGCAAACTCAACTTATACTTATACTCAACTCATAATTACGCATTTTGAATCTATCTGAGGTCAAACCATGCTCCCCAGAACACCACTACAGAAAATCTTCCCTTACAAACAAATGTGAGTGTGAGTCCTGCCTCCTGAAGATATACGTTTGTAAACAAGTCTTCTAATGCAGAAACCAAATACTTTTATGAAGAATAATGTCACTTTTTGGGAAAGCTGATTCAGAACTCAGGCCACGCGCGCAAGGTGAGTCCTTGTCTATAAAGCATGAAACACTGTGCGGCGGTTGCCTCATTCTTTTACTTAGGTCTTGCCAAAATACTGAAAGGATTATTTGGCACTCTGAAGGTGCTCCATAAGAGAATGTGAAATAAATAACTATTTGAAGCATTCCAAGAATAGTAAGTATATCTACAACAGGTCCCATTTCTTTTTCTTTTTTTTTTTTTTTTTTTTTGAGATAGAGTCTTGCTCTTGTTGCCCCGGCTGGAGTACAGTGGCAGTGGGCTCACTGCAACCTCCGCCTCCCAGGTTAAAGCGATTCACCTGCCTCAGCCTCCCGAGTAGCTAGGATTACAGGCATGCGCCACCATGCCTGGCTAATATTTGTATTTGGTAGAGATGGGGTTTTACCGTGTTGGTCAGGCTGGTTTTGAACTCCTGACCTCAGGTGATCTACTGGCCTCAGCCTCCCAAAGTGATGGGATTACACGTGTAAGCCACCGCGCCCAGTCTCATTTCTAAATAGAAATACAACATGACTCTTCTTTAAAAATAAATGTATCCATTTGTCATTCTAAAAAGATTATAAATATTGTAACTTTAAAATTCTATTTGAGCTCAACTTAATTTGTCTAGACAAAGCTTCAGCCTGCTTAGCTTATATTACTTTAGCTCACTGATAAAAATACCCTCTGAGCCATTATTCTTAATGTTTACATTTTATTAAATTGGCCAAACATTGAGTTGATCCATATGGTAATAACATCATATAAAGGCTGACTACTTTCTAATGATATGCTATATATTATTAAATATTTAGAAGCTTGGTCCAGTGGTGGGTATTGGAGGAAGGTTTCCAATGCTGAAAGATTCTTGATCCTGTGGTTGACCCTTTACCCTTGGATACTATCCCTGAGAACCTCTAGGATAAGGAGGTGATGCTATTGTTTGTATAATGTTCAAATATGATTCGTCAGGACAAAGAAAAAGCTGCCTGGAGGAAGATTTCCAAAGCAAATTTTCATGGCACTGATATAATTTCTTTCCACCCTTCTTTTCTACTGCAAAAACTTGTAGGTGGATGACAATATACTCATCATCCCATTCCTCGGTCCCACTGCTCACAAAGCTCAAAGAGGTCAGCATGATAATCCGCCGAGGAAATAGTTTCTTGGGTGGAGGAATTTGCTGAAGTCCATACAGCTATGCAGCTGATGAGTGGGGGCGGGGGGAGCCAGGACCTGTCCCAAACCTGTCTTTCCTCTTCCTGTTATATCATTTCACTTTCCTGGATGGAGAGTTTAAACTGGGGCCAGGACCTGTAAGAAACTCTTTAAACTTTGACAATTTTAAATGCTTTATTACAAGAATGAGGAGGCTGGGAACTCCCTTGACTCTTCCTGTCTTTATTACTATTCACCTGTCCACCTACCAAGAGTTATTTTCAGGCGCACATGGAGTATATATAAGCAATTAATTCCAAGCTGATCACACATAGGCCACAAGTAGAAAGCACTCAATCCATCTGAAACACTGTGGGAGTCCTAGGCCTTCCCAGACCATCCTGAACAATTGGAACCCTGATGTTTCAGTTAGTTGGATATATGTATTTCTGCAACCCTGGCCCTGAATGTATGTTATAACCAAAATCAAAAGCAAACAAACAGGAAAAACCCAACAAAACCATTCATAATTACTACTTTATCTTATTTAATATTTGTATATCACATTGAAAATGAACACTTCTTGGAAAATGGCCATTTATTTTGAATGTCTTCTGTTACAGGTGCTTGTTGGCAATGACATTGCAATTTCCATTCCAGGAGAATGAGAATTGCTTTGCAATTTCATAATTGAATTCAATCACTTATGAAATATAACAACCCAGTGGTAAACTGCTGAAGCTATTTGTCACAGCACTTATGAAATAGATTGTCTCTACCTTATTTATAAACATTAATAACTCTTCAACAAGCTTAGATTTTTTAAAAAATCACCTAATTGGAATGCTTATTGTCAGCATTAACCATATTATTACTACAGCATCATGAATGGTCCCTTAGGGTAGGAGTTATTTTTTAGGTGGTAGGGTTTTTTGGTAAATGAGAAAAACAAAAATTATATTGCCAGTCATTACACACAGACAGAAAATCTATAATAGGCATGCTGAGGGGGCGGAGGAAGGAAACAAGAAATTTAATTGAACTTACACATAAAGACAGACCAGAAAAGGCTGATATTCTAGTCAGGAAGGCAAAAGCTGAGAGGGATTATGAGCAAAGAGAAAATTTTTAAAAAGCAATGGTACATGGAGAGAGATGAAGAAAGCCCAAATTAGTTCACTAAATTAAAAATGCCCTAACAAATGAGTGTCTCTTGAACTTTGATAGACTTTCTCCTATTTGTCCTCAAAATCTAATAATAAGACACACGTATGTGCATGTTCATTACAACACTATTCATGATAGCAAAGACATGGAATCAATCTAAATGCCCATCAGTGGTAGACTGGATAAAGAAAATGTGGTACATATATACCATGGAATACTATGCAGCCATAAAAAATAACAAGATTATGTCATTTGCAGAAACATGAATGGATCTGGAGGCCATTATCCTTAGCAAAGTAATGTATAGGAACAGACAACCAAACACCACATGTTCTCACTTATAAATGAGAGCTAAAAGATAAGATACATACAGGGGAACAACAGACACTGGGGCCTACTGGAGCATAAGGGTGGGAGGAGGAAAAAGACTATGAAAAATAATCAGTACTAGGCTTAATGTAATCACCTAGTGGGTTCACCTTACCTGCTGCCTAGACAGAGACAATTTATGAAGACAGGAGAATTGCAATGGAGAAAGAGTAATTCATGCAGAGTTAGCTTTGTGGGAGACTAGAGCTTTATTATTACTCAAATCAGTCTCTCCAAGCATTAAGGGATGGGAGGTTTTAAGGATAATTTGGCAGGTAGGAGTTCGGGAAGTGGAGAGTGCTGACTGGTTGCAGATGGAATCATAGGGGGCTCGAAGTGGAGTTTTCTTGTTTTCTGTTCCTGGGTGGGATCTCAGAAACGGTTGAGTCAGATTACTAGTCTAGGTGGTATCAGCTGATCCACTGAGGGCAGGGTCTGCAAAATATCTCAAGCACTGATCTTAGGTTTACAATAGTGATGTGATCTCCAGGAGCAATTTGGGGAGGTTCAGACTCTTGCCCCCAGAGGCTGCATGACCTCTTAACTATAATTTTCAATCTTGTAGTTAATTTGTTAGTCCTGTAAAGGCAGAATGGTCCCCAGGCAAGAAGGGGGTCTTTTCGGGACAGGGCTGTTATCAATTTTGTTTCAGAGTCAAACCATAAACTAAATTCTTTCCCAAGGTTAGTTCAGCCTATGCCCAGGAATGAACAAGGACAGCTTAATGGCTAGAAGCAAGATGGAAATCTCTTTCACTATCATAATTTCCTTAAACTTTTGCAAAGGAGGTTTCATTAATACCTGGGTATTTATAAATAGACAAAATAACCTGTAAAACAAACCCCTGTAACACAAGTTTACCGATATAACAAAGCTGCACATGTACCCCTGAACTTAAAAGTGAAAAAATTAAAATTAAAGGAAAAAAATCAACAGTCACTATAATTTTTATAGCATTTGTTTTGTGTAAGCACTATATACATATATATACACACACACTCATAAATATAGTGTAAGCACTATATATACATACACTCACAAAATCCCCATCAGCATACTATGAATGCTATATTCTTGTTCTATAGATGAAGATACCAACACAGGAACACAGAGAGACTAAGTAAGTTGCTCATGGTCACAGAGAACCGGAGTCAAGGAATGAACTCTGGGAAGTCTGGTTACAGGATTCATGTAATAACTATTTGGCTGTTCTGCCTCCCCCAGAAAAGGAGAGAAGATGATACTCCACTTATCTAGAATTCATGCACACAAGTAAGAATCAGAAAATTAGTAGCAAAAGGACTCCAAGCAGAAAATGGAGCTATGTGAGAATAGAAAGGAGTATTGAGTCCAGCCCCTTAACTTTGTAAATTCATGTCACATACAGAGCCTTAGCTGCAGTGGTTGTAAATCAATCAAAAGCCATTAAGCAGAACTGAGCCTAAACCTTGATCTCCTTGATTCCTACTGCAGCACTTTGCCAAATGTCTGCCTCAGTATCTTTTATGGACAAGTGTGTCTCTATCCTTATTGTACCTACAGTTTTAGTAAGCTTCTGACTCCATATCAGAAGCAGGTGCAGATGATGGAGAAAGGGGCATACACTAGAAGGAGCCCATGAGCCACAGTTATAATACCTAACTTTCACCACTGGCTCTTTATTATTATATCTAAGCAATGGTGTATTCTGGTATAAATATTGTCACCCTACTTTTATAGATAAAGAAATCAGGGTTGGAAGAAACGATGTAACTTATGAAGGACATAGAAATCAGATGTTATGGAGTCAGGACTTAATCCCAAGCTAGCTGATTCTGAAGTCTAGAAGTGACTGCAGATTGTCTGAGAGCAAAGGAGGGAACATAAAGTTGAAAAACACCATCAGTATATTATAGTAAAGAGTAATGATAAAAGTCAGTGGCTAACTTTTGATTCCTATTCTTTAAGAAAATGTTTTATTTTGCTTACCTGATTTTAGAAGGTAAAAGAAATGTGATACATTTTAAATATTATTAATTAAAAATGGCAGCATTATTCCTAATAGCCAAAATATGAAAACAACTATGTCCAGCAATAAACAAATGGATAAAGAAACTGACATATACAATGGCATATAATTCAACCTTAGAAAAGGAGATCCTACTATTTGCCACAGCATGAACGAGCCTGGAGGACATTAAGTGATTTAAGCCAACCACAGAGAAAGAAAAATATTGCATGATATCATTTATATAAGCAAACTAAAAAAAAGTTGAATCCACAGTGATAGCGAATAAAACAATGCTTAAAGCAGGAGGGAACTAGGGAGATATGGGTCAAAGTATAGAAAGTACTATAAAGGGTGAACAAGTCTAGAGATCTAAATTACAACATGAAAATTATAGTTAATATTGTATTGTATTTGGGATCCTTGCTAAAAGAATAGATTTTAGGTGCTCTTGCTACATATAAAAAATGAGTAAATTTACTCGACTATAATAAGTGTTTGACCGCATATATGTACTTCAAAACATCATGATGCCTACCATAAATATATATAATGACATTTTAAAACATTTATACAACTTCTGAAATTGAATCATTAATAAAGAACCTGCCAACTGAAAAAAGCCCTGGACCAGATGGACTCACAGCTGAATTCTACCAGACATACTAAGAAGAACTGATACCAATCCTAATAAAACTATTTCAAGATATCAAGGAGGAGGAGCCCTTCCCTAACTCATTCTATGAAGCCAGCATCAGCCTGATACCAAAATCTGGCAGAGACTCAATGAAAAATAAAAGCTTCAGACAAATATCCCTCATAAATATAGACACTAAAATCCTCAAGAAAATACTAGCATATTGAATCCAGCAGCACATCAAAAAGTTAATACACCACAATTAAGCAGGCTTTGTTCCTGGGATGAAAGGTGGGTTCAACATATGCAAATCAATAAATGTGATTCACCACATAAACAGAATCAAAAGCAGGAACATTATATTCATCTCAATAGACACAGAAAAAGCTTTCAGTAATACCCAATATCCCTTTATGATAATAACCCTCACCAGACTAGGCATCTAAGGAACATCATTCAAAATAATAAGAGCCAACTATGATGAACCCACAGCCAACATCATACTAAATGGGCAAAAGCTCCAACCATTCTCCTTGAGAACTTGAACATGACAAGGTTGCTCACTCTCACTACTCCTATTCAACATGGTATTGGAAGTCCCAGCTAGAGCATACAGATTAGAGAAAGAAATAAAAGGCATTTAAATAGGAAAGGAAGAAGTCAAACTCTCTCTCTTCACTGATGACATGATTCTATACCTAGATAATCCTAAAGACCTTTTCAAAAGTGACTAGAATTGATAAACAACTTTAATAAAGTTTGAGAACACAAAATCAATGTGTAAAATTCGGTTGCATTTCTGCACACCAACAATATCCAGGCTGAAAGTGAAGTCAAGAACATAATCTTAATTACAATAGTAACTAAGAAAATAAAATACATAGGAACATAGCTCACCAAGGAGGTGAAAGATCTCTACAAGGAGAACTACAAAATACTGTTGAAAGAAATCAAAGTGACACAAATAAATGGAAAAGCATTTCATGCTCATGGATTGAAAGAATCAGTATTGTAAAAATGGCCACACTGCCCAATGCAATTTATAGATTAAATACTATTCTTGTCAAACTACTAAGAACATTCTTCACAGAATTAGAATAAAACTATTCTCAAATTCATATGGAATCGAAAAAGAGCCAGAATAGCCAAAGCAATCCTATAAGCAGAAGAAAAAAATGAGACCAAAACAAAGCCCAAGATATCACATTACCTGATTTTAAAAAGCCACAGTAACCAAAAGAGCTTCGTACTGCTATAAATACAGACACATAGACCAATGAAATAGAATAGAAAATCCAGAAACAAAGTCACACACCTACAACTGTCTGATCTTTGACAAGACTGACAAAAACAAACAATGAGGGAAGGACACCCTATTCAATAAATGGAACTGGGATAACTGGCAAATCATATGCAGAAGATTGAAGCTGGACCCCTACCTTTTACCATATCTAAAAGTTAACTCAAAATGGATTAAATATTTCAATGTAAATCTTAAACTATAAAAATCCTGGAAGACAACCTCAGGTATATTTTTCTCAACATCGACTGTGGCAAATAACTTTTGTCTAAGTTTCCAAAAACAATTGTAACAAAACAGAAATAGACAAGTGGGACCTAATTAAATTTAAGAGTTTCTGCATAGCAAAAGAAACAATCAACAGAGCAAACAGATAACCTACAGAATGGGAGAAGATATTCACAAATGATACGTCCAGCAAAGGCCTAATACTAAGAATCTATACTGTAAGGAACTTAATCAGCAAAACCATATAACCCTTTTTAAAAATGTGCAAAGGACATGAATAAATATTTCTCAAAAGAAGATACAGAGGTGGCCAACAAACATATGAAAAAATGCTCAGCATTACTAATAATCGGATAAATCAAATCAAAATTACACTCAGATACTATCTCACACCAGTCAGAACGGCTATGATTAACAAGTCAAAAAAAACAACAGATGCTGGTGTGGCTGCAGAATAAAGGGAATTCTTACATATGGTGGGAATGTAAATTAGTCCAGTCATTTTGAAAAGCAGTCTGGAGATTTCTCAAAGAACTTAATATGGAGCTACCATTCGACCCAGCAATCTCATCACTGGGTACGCATCCAAAAGAAAGCAAATAAGTCTACCAAAAAGACACATGCACTCATATATTCATCACTGTGCTATTCACAATAGCAAAGAAGTGGAATCAACCCAGGTGCCCATCATTGGTAGATTGGATAAAGAAAATGTGGTACACAGACACCATGAAATACTACACAGCCATAAAAAAGAAGGAAATCTTGTCCTTCCGTGTATGGAACTGGAAGCCATAATCCCAAGCTAATTAACATGGGAACAGAAAAACAAATACTGCATGTTCTCACTTGTAAGTAGCAGCTAAGCATTGAGCACATGTGGACATAAATATGGGAGCAGTAGACACTGCACATTCCTGGCCAGGGGTGGGTGGCGGTGGTTAACAACTATCTATTGGGTACTGTGCTCACTGCCAGGGTGACAGGATCCTAATTCTAAACTTCAGCATGATGCAATTCTCCCATGTAACAAATCTGAACATGTACCCACTGTATCTAAAACAAAATTTGAAAAAGAACATATTGTAAAGAAACAACTATATGGAAAATGTATTTATGCAAAATATCATACCTAATTCATAAGATGTTACTGTGTTGCTTTAGAAAGTAGGCAGTAAACGGATGGAATTCATTACCTACGGAGTTAAATAGAGTTTGGATAAGCATAGTTAAGTAAATTTTTTGTGGTATATAAAGGGGATGATTCGCAGCTAATATCGGTGATGACAATAGTATTCTGCACTAAAACATTTATCCATCGTGGCTTTGTTTAAAAAAGCTATTAGGAAAACTGACCAGTGATCTGGGTTTTGTTATGTTCCTTCTACTTTTAAGCTAGTTTCCCCCTTGGCCTTAATTCCCCACATGTTTAATGGCATAAAAATAGACACAAAATAGTAATTAATACTATAGAATAAGGTAACTATGGGCATTAAATGAAATTAATGATACTGTTGTTCATATAATTTGTAGTAGTATTAGTATTACTTGTGGTAATATCTAGTGTTATCTTCAACATGAGGAGCAGAACAATGCCTGGGAGTGCTAATTCTGGCAAATTATTCAGTTCCTCTGAGCTTTTCTTCTTGGGTCAATTTCCCAACTCTGGCACTGGACAATGTGTTTAATCTTTTCAAGCCTCAATTTAAAAATCTATAAACTGGGGATATTTGTATCAATTTCTTAAAGTTGTTTTAAGATACTGAATTACTTACTGGCAGGCAGTAATAATAAATTACAGCAATGATGACTATTAATAATTATTGCATACATACTAATTGAGTTGCTATTCTAGAATATTTAGGAGTGATGAGTCTAAAGCAGCACTTTTAAGTTTGAATCATTTTTCTGACTCTTGTTAGAAAGTGTGTGACCTTGGGCAAAGTGCTTAGTCTATGCCTCAGTTTCTTCATCAATAAAAGGGGGAGAGCATTGGGACCTACTATATAATGCTGCCAGAAGGTTGAAATAGCATGTGTATATAACATGTAAAATAGTGGCTGGAGCATAGTGTTTAAAATATTTATTATTATGTCATTTGATTGTTGAAATGTTCTTTGAGATGAGTATTATTTTGCCCATTTTTGATAGGTACATTGAGGTACAGTGAGGTTGAATAACCTGTCCAAAGACACATGGTAATATGGCTTGGCTCTGTGTCCCCACCCAAATCTCACATTGAATTATAATTCCCACTGTTTGGGGAGGGACCTGGTGGGAGGTGACTGGATCATGGGGATACATTTCCTCCTTATTGCTCTTGTGATAATGAGCTTCCTTGAGATCTAGTTGTTAAAAATGTGTAGCATTTCCCCTTTCGTTCTGACTCCACCACGTGAAGAAGCTGCTTGCTACTGCTTCACCCTTCCATCATGACTGTAAGCTTCCTGAGGCCTTCCCAACCACGCTTCCTCTACAACCTGTGCAACTGTGAGTTAATTAAACTTCTTTTCTTCATAAATCACTCAGTCTTAGGTAATTCTTTCTAGTAGCGTGAGAATGAAGTAATACACACAACAAGGGTAATTGCGTCATTTGAGAAAATCCTTACTCTCCAAATTGCACCAAGCTGCTTTGTTTTGCAGGCACTCTTCACTGTTGAATTGCTAATCATGGGATCTGCTCGAAACCACAGCTCCCTGAGGACCTTTTATACTCTTCCTGTTTGGAATTGATGGGGGAATAAAGACCACCTTTTGGAATAGAATTTGAGGCAATAACTGAGCTTTATAGTCTGTCATTTCCTCCCACACACCTTATGATTTAATACCGTTGATAGTTTGCTATTCCCTGAATGAAGCCTGAATTGTCAACTTCTATGTTTTTGCTTATCCTATCCCCTCTATGTGAACTTGCCATTCTTCCTCCTCAACCTTCTCTGTCTCTATTCTCTAAGGCTCATTTCAGTGGGGAAGGGGCTTCACAGAGAAGAGGCCTCCTGAGACATTCACACACCCTATGCATTTGTCAGCTGTGATGGCTTTATATATCAATGACCTGTTTGAATAGCTGTCATTTCCTTTGTGATACAAACATTTAGAGGCAAGAGATCTATCTTGGTTATCTTATTACCACTAATGCCTAGTATGGCCTGGCCATTAGAGACAATTTATTCATTTATTCATTAAATATCGATTGAGTGCCTATTAGGACCCAGGCATTGGTCAAGGTACAATGGATACTAGAATGAACAAAAATGACAAAATCCTTTCTCCTGTGGGCCTGAAATTCTAAGGGAAGAGTCACTAATCGGACATCTGAGTGGCGATGTCAAGTGGCTGGACGGATACGTGGTTCTGAAGTTGATGACCACCATCTGGCTGAAGATGTAAATGTCAGAGTCATCACCATATATGTAATATTAAGACCATCAAACTCAATGAGATCACTGAGGCAGTATACATTGGCAGAAAATATAACAGTAATTATTTCTTTTACGGAATGAAGGAATACATTTAAAAAAATTAAAAGGTCCAGGGAATGGCAGGAACTCCAGAGTTGGAAAGCCCAAAGCAGGATCAACCTAGAAATGACCAGTTTCTAAGAATTACTTTTCCTGCGGGTTTGCTCTCCTGGGAGCATGTCACAGAGCTTCTTGTTCATAGTGGTATTCACCAAGAAGAAAATAACAGAGCAGCATGGCTATATTCATTCAACACAGACACAGTTTCCATATGGTCTTTACATATTCTTCATGTCTTCAAACATTTGCCCAGGGATAAGCAGTGTCTCTCTTTGAGTTCTTTTTTCCTCTTAGTCCAGGATCAGCTTACATGTAAACATGGCATCCAAGTAATGATGCCTAAACTCATCTTGATGTGACCAAGATGTGGCAGTCATGTGACAAAAATCATAAAATCTCCCACAGCATTATCAAGTGAAAAGAGTTGGAAGTGATTTCTGAGAACTCAGGAAAAATGCTTTTCAAAACAAAGCATGGAAATTTACTGTCCAGACTCTGCCCCATCTCTTTTATTAGAGTATAAGATCATGGTGGGCTGGATCCATGTCTGGCTTATTCATGGTTCCATCACTGGCACCTATGATAGTAGTGTCATGTAGTCAGCATTGATAAAAATTTGTTAACTGATTAAATGACCTGGGCTTGAGTCCCAGCTTTGCTGCTTAGTAGTTATGTAATTTGGGACAAGTCACTTAAAACCTCAAGTCCTTAATCTCTTCATCTGCAAACTGGTAATAATAGTGGCACTTGAACTGTAACTCTGGAGAGTAAGCAGAATAATACATTAAATAATTTTTCATAGTGTGTAGTGCATCATAGCAATGAATCTACATACAGGCTTTCTGTAATGATATGATGATTTTGACACTGATCCCTCTAACATCTGCTCACCTAAAGTATTAATTTTATACTGTTATTGAAATAAATGTGATTTTTAATAGCTTCAGGAACACTCAATGAAGAATGTGCCTGACTCTAAGCAGAGTCTGAAAATGTTACAATACGCGATAGCATTGTTTCTCTACCCAGCCTCAAAGGAGAATAGTTTGCTGAAAGATAAATAAGGTTTTTTGTTTTTTTTTTTTTTTTTTTGAGACCAAGTTTCGCTCTTGTTACCCAGGCTGGAGTGCAATGGCGCAATCTCGGCTCACTGCAACCTCCGCCTCCTGAGTTCAGGCAATTCTCCTGCCTCAGCCTCCCGAGTAGCTGGGATTACAGGCACGCGCCACCATGCCCAGCTAATTTTTTGTATTTTTTTTAGTAGAGGCGGGGTTTCACCATGTTGACCAGGATGGTCTCGATCTCTTGACCTTGTGATCCACCCGCCTCGGCCTCCCAAAGGATAAATAAGGTTTTATACTGCCAGTCATCTTCAGAACTCATCTTTTATTCTTCTGCTTCTTCTTTTTAATAAAACTTTACAAGTAAAGATGGACCAATATTTCTTTAAAGAACTGCTACCTATCACACTTGCTGCTTCAACACCCTTGGCAAAAGACAATTTGAAACGTAAGAAGGCTAAACTTTAACCCTGCAAGCTAAGCAGATAAAAAAAAAAACAAAAAACAATGCTCTGTAGTTTATAGACCTGGTAGAGTGGAAAATTGAGGCTCTTCGAAGTATTAGGTTCCCATTTCAGCAGAACCAGACTCATTGACCAGACTTATGTTTAGCCCAAATATGACTGCTTATGTCAATGAAAATGGAAAATAGGTTGTATAGCTCCTATGAGAAGCTACCTTAGTGACCATCATGAAAGTATTAAATAAAACAAAGAAGGCTCTCATTTATCTAACATTCTACACAGTGTTTTGTTAAGTAGTCATCATTCCACCCATTCTAGCCTAAATTAACAGTAACAAAAATGGAAAAATCAAGTGGGAAGCAAAAGATTTAATCATATAGGTAACCTGAAAAAACAAAAGATACACTAATCAACAGTGAAGCTTGTTTCAAAAATTTGTATTATTCAAGCATTTAAAGCCAAGATGTCTAAAATAAAATTATCATCTCTCCCTAACTTGCCTTCATGGCCTGCCCTCTATGCTCCTTATCTTGATAAATTTCACCATTATCATTTTGGTGGAGTTTCTTCATCTCTTTCCTATCTTTCACTCAGTATCACAAGTTGTTTTTCATTATTTCCAATTATGTACACCTTCACCGTGTGTTTCAAATTTATCCTCTCCCTTCCACCATGATTGCCATATGTTTAGATGTTTGTCATCTCTTGTAGGCAGGGAAATCTAGTAATGAAGACACTAAGCTTTAGTATTACCTTATTGAAGATAAACTCCCTACTTTGATGTGTCGTAATTGTTAGGTGCTGGGCGAGTGATTTAATTTCTTTAGTTTTCTCTTTTAAGTGGAGATTATAATTGTACCTTCCTCATAGGCTTGCAGTAAATATTAACAGTAATTGTTCAGGCTTAAAATAGCATTATTATCAAGTGTTAGCTATTGATACTGCCTCGCATAGACTTATAAAGCAGTTTCGAACTAATTTTTCTGTCTTCTTTCTCTTTCTCTCTCAAAAATTTGTCTTCTGATTTATTTTTGGTGTTATTTTATCATTCTGAGTTTCAGTTGGTTCATTGATTCAGAAGCCAATATCCCACTAAGTTTGGTTATTCCTTTTGACACCCTGTCTGTCTCTTGTCTTCAAATATTGTTCTTGATCCTTTGCTAGTCTTTTCTGTAATTTCAAGTTCACATCATCCCTTCTAAAATTTGGCTTATGTCTAGCTCCTTCTATTCTTGGCTGACTAGCCGTCCCAAAATGCCAGACAAGACAAAGAATCGCTCCTCAACTGAAAAACCTCACTTAAAATCCCCATTGCCTCTCTGCAGAGTGAATTCAGCATAGCACCCAGGGAAGTTTTCAAAATTTGGCCCAGATCACCTTTCTAGCTGCTTCTCTTCCATACTTCTTGCCCCTCCTGACTGTCTAAGTTTTATCTTTTAAAGTACCTAGAATGCTCCTCCTTTTTATTTCTCTGATGAAATGATGATTCTTCTCCAAAGGGCCCTGCTGAAATATTAACACTTTGTGAAGTGCACCTAGGTGAGATAGAATTTCACCTGTATCACTACAGTAGTTGTGATCATCGTAGTAGATGGAGAATAATAGCAAAAGCAGCCAACATGTACTGACCACTTACTAGCCAGCAACTGTTCTAAACACTTTACATGCTCATTAATTCTTTGAGCAAACTTAGATTATTTGCTATCATTTCTACCTTACAGATGAGGAAACTGAAGCCCAGTAGGGATAAGTAGCTTAACTAACGTTTCTATAACTAGTCAGTCATAGAATGAGGATTTGAACCAAATGGGCTAATCCCAGAGTTATCATAATCAACTTCTTAACTCTAATATCTCTCATTTTGCCTCTCACAGCATTCACAGCATTTTCCTTGTATTCATTGTGTCGGAGTGATCTACATATGTGTCTGTTTATTTCAGTACAAAGTCAATCTTAAGATGTAGTGATCTGTGTGTTCCCCTATGCCTGGAATGATTACCTTTCAAATAGTGCTCCATAAATGTCTGCCATATTGAAGTGAAATTCATTAAATTTGTCAACAGAAAACAGTTGTCCTGACATTCCTACCAATAGCTTTCTGATACTAAAACCTATGTATGATTTAATGACGATCTCTGGTAGATATATGATGGACCAGGAAAAAAAACAAACACAACTTTCAAATTTTCCCTAAATATCTAGTGACTTTAGGCAAGCCACTTAATTTTTCTTTTCTTTTTTTTTAGTTTGGAAAAATGGAGATTATAACCCTTGTGATCTGCCATTATGACAGGAGTTTTATGAAGATGAAACGAGATATTCAAGAAAAAGAATTTTAAAACTTGTAAAAGCCCATACAAATGTAAGAAACAAATATTCTGATAGGTAAAATACATAGAGAATATCGAAACGAAAGGGCCAATTGGTATTACAGCTGGGTCAAATGGAGATTCTAATGTTTCCCGTGTTCTGCCTTTCACGGATAGTGAAATACCGTGAAAGGAGGAAATTTGTGTTAGCTTTGAAACTGCCATGACTTGTCACAGCCAGAAACAATTAATGCCATCTTAATGGCTCCTGCAATGCTAGATCTGGAAAGAGACTTGGGCACAGTCTCTATTTCTTATTCATGGATGGTGAGATTCAGGCCCAGAGAGAAGAAAACAACTCATTCAAGGGGCTACCACCATCTCCCTGCACAATATGTGCTGCATATGAGTATCCTATGTTCAACAGGTAAGTGGAAAAAGATCTAGTCTTTTTTTTTTCATGAAACTGACCAGAACGTTGAATTTAACTAGAGAATTAGTAAAGTTCAGAGACTTTGTGGCTTCACTGCTGTGTTCAATCCCTCCCCCTACTCCCTACTCCCATACCTTTTACTGAAGATGTGATTCAATAAAATAATCCCTCATGTCTCAGTTTCCTATTCTGTAAAGTGGGTATAATCATGTCCATTTCACAGAGTTATTTTTAGGATATAATTAGTTATACTGTGCAAACCACTTAAAACTGTACCAGGTACATAGCAATTGCCAAATGTTTGTTAAATAAATAAAAATAACATCTGAGATTTTGAACATATAACACTTTTTGAGCTTAATGAAATTTCAGGAACCTTGCTTTCTATTAAGAAATAGTAAAAATTAAATTTACATTCATGGGGTATGCCTCTGTTCTTCCATGGATTTTCCTGACTACACGCCTAGGTCAGAGCCTTTAGCTAAATTCACCAAGGAGTTAGCATAAGATTAATTAACTGTCAGAGGTTAAACATTAAAAAAAAAAGTCCTGGAGGTTACTCTTGTATTTTTAATTGGCAACATGTTGGCAGTTCAAGTCGCTTTTTGCAAACAAATCCTCTAACAGCCAAATGCTGATGGGTTCTCTGCCAAGAGAAGCATCTAAAAATTTCTATGATCAATATGCTACCAGGAAAAACAAAGCACACTGAAATGTTATGCTATATTTGATGCCAAAAATCTGAAATTCAGTTAGGAAATTGTGTTTTATAGTTATGCAAGGCAATGTACTGATGGTGGCTTATTGATGAATGGTCTAGTCTCACAATAACCTTGTCATATTCATGCTCCCATTTCTGCTCAAGTCAAAAACAAAAACCCCTGGAATGAAGCTCTAATTTAGTGAATCAATTATGTTGATTGAATGAGGGCACTGAGATGGTACTGGGTAGATATTGTTACGAGTCAAATTTAGATAAAATGTGAACACATATAAATACGCAGATAATCAAGTGTTGAATGTTTTATCTTTTGTATTTTTTCCTGACCATTATCTAGTAAGTACCTTTTGTCAAATAATGTCCCTTGAATAAATAATGAAAATGATTACTTCATTCTTTGGTAAAATAACATGGGCATAGAGAGATAAAATGAATTACTCAGAGTTATTCAATGAGAATATATAGCCACAGATTTGACAGCAATGATTTTTTTCTTTTAAACAGTGTTTGTGCTTACATAAAATATAGTAGCTAGGAATTTCTTGACACTAAGTCATCTATAAAGTAGCTAAATTCCTTAATCCTATAAATAGCTACTCGATATCAATGTACATTCATGAGCCAGTTGTCAGCCTCAAGATGTCATGGAATTGGGAGAAATCTTTCAAGAGGAGTGTGACTCTAAGTCTGACTGACTTTAAGTGTGACTGACTCTAAGAATTGTCACTGATCCTGTAGACCACAACACCTGGCTCCTAAGATCTACAGATCAGAAAAGTATCTTCCATTATCTAGCCTCCTTCTTTCTAAACTCTGCTATGGTGTTAGAAGGCTGACCTTTGTGGACAATATTATCTGGACTCCTTGCCCTTTTGACTTCCCATTGGGTTTGGCCACTGGAGAAGAGGAAAAGAAAGAGGTTGTGGTACTTATTACTTGGGCTTCCTCTTTGACAATATCTGCATTTCTTTTCCAAGGAGCAGAGCCCTCTCTTATTGCTATAGCTATGGCTTTACCATCAACCTAGAAATGAAAACTTTCGCTCTTGCTAACACAGAATGTTTCGCAGCCTTACTGGCTCAAGAAACCCTGCACGTACCTTTGCAAATTGTCCCTTCATTCAACTCTCCCCTGTTGGCCTATTTAAATATGCCTTTGTTTCCTTCCAGGACCCTGACTAATACTAAATCATAAAGTTTCAGTGTTGGAAAATACTGGATTTGAAGTTGAGTTTCTCATTTCAACTTTTTTTCAGTAGCTCTGTGATTTTGAGCAAATAATCTCCCTTCTCTAGTCCTCAGTTTGCTCATATTTAAAATAGCCTATATTCCTTACAGTAGGCTATTATTTTTACTACTATTGTTATGATACGCTGTAAATCACTTAAAATGGGATGATTATTTCTTTAGAAACCATCTAGTCCAGTTGGCCCGCTTGTGTGTCAACCCCATGAAATTTTCTTTCTCTCTCCTTGAATTTTTCCGGTAAGTCTTCTTCTAGGGGTATGACAGTCTCATATCTTACAGGCAGTAAGTGTATCTGTATCACAGGAGTAAGGTTCTTTTGGGTATAAGGTTTTGTTCATTCAACTTCTCAGTTGTGGGATTCTGCTCAAATCATTATAACCTTTTCAGGCCGTATTTATCTCAATTGTGAATTGGGGATGTAAAACCTACCCTCCTGCAGGGAAAAGGCCAGAGCTAATGTTTTCTCTCTCTCCCTCTTTTTTTTTTTTTTTTTTTTTTCCAATTTGAAGATTTACATTAGGAAAAACAGTGGCTATTGCAGACCTATAAGAGCTTCCTCAATCAATATCACAGGTCATCAGTGCAGCTCACCTGCTAAAGTAATGAAGACAGCAGGCTATGGAGTCAGAATTCTGGCTCTGCCAATTGGGGCATTTGTTTTTTTCCTCTGTGCCTCAGTTTTTTTAGTCATTCTATGTACCCACCTCAGAAGATAGTCAGGAACATCAGCTGAGTTCATACTTGTCATTGATTCATGCTCATATACTAAATACTTCGCATGGATTACCTTATTTAGTTCCCATGACAATCCATTTTCTGGTGATTGTAATCATCTTTCTTTGTATATCTCCAATAAACCATGCTCCTTTTCTCCTTACAGAACACTCTCCAGACCTTCACATTACTGGCTTCCTTTTATTTTAAGGACTTAAAAGACATCTCGTCCATGAGGCTTTCTCTGACCCAGTCAAGATATCTTCCCTTTCTATCATATCACCACAGGTTTACTTCTGCTATAACACTTAGCACTTCCCAAGATTATCTTTGTTTTCTTGTTTATTCTCTCTCTTCCTGCATAAACTCCAGGAAACTAGTGAACTGTGTTCTACTCCTCACTAGAAAGTGAGTGCCTAGTATCATGGCTGCCCTATATGGTCTCTAAAAAATATTGTGGAATGAATGACCAAATAAAGAAATTAAGAGGCAGAGTATTTACATAAATAAGTTTACAATAATAAACAGGTATTTTGTTTAGTAAGAGGCACGACAGGAATTCAAACACATGCCAGGATGATGCTAAAACCCACAGTGCCACCCTTTGCCTCTTTCGATAATTCTTGGAAGAGATGATGAAGGTCTGAGCCAGCTCAGAGCTATAACACAAGAGATGTAAAGGAGACGTGAAATGAAAAGATATTCAGGGAGAAAACTGATCAGAATTTCGTAGCCAATAAGATGGTGGGTGGGGGATCATTAAGCTGAGAGAAGATTCCAACTTCAGCAACTGGGCAGCTCTTGATGCCAATGAATGATATAAGAAGCTCAGAGTGAGTGCTACACAGTGATGGTGATTAGGATACCACATCTGGCTGAGCATTCGTCAGCATCCTGGGTTGGGTGTTCAAAGAGCTGTGGGCAATTGGGTGCCTAAGGGACAGTGGGATAGGTCAAAAGTGTGAACAAGACAATTCCTTGTTAGCCCAGGTATTACCACCTCTGTCCCTGTCTCATTTCTTACTCTGGTTGAGCAAATATTGGTGTCGGGTGGAAGACATTCTAAGGCCTAAATTAATTCTCATTAGAGTGTATCTAATACTCTTGGTCAGCTGCCAGTCAGGTGGCTCGATGGGAGAAGGCCATTGGCTATGGCATAGATCTGCCACCTCCTTTCTTTGGAGCCATGTGTGTTTCTCTCTGGTACGTTTCCAAGATGGTGAGACTTTTTGGTATTTGTCCAACAGCCTTCTTAAACATCAAAGTCAAGATATGGGGTTTAACACAGTAGTTCGGGACTTATAAGTTTGCCTTTGACTTTTTAAAAATGAGAAATACATTTAATTTTCAAACATTTAAGATGTCTATGGTTCTTCAAGCAGAAAATCTTTGTGCTGGGCTGTTTCTTTTAATGCTTTCATTTGGGGCACAAACACTAGAACTAATAGTTTAAATCTGTATTTAACAATCTGTATTTAATGGCTATAAAGGGTATATAATTTCCAAGTATTGAGAATATTATGCCTAAATAACAAAAGACTCAATAAGAAATATGTATGCTGTGCTGAAAAACATTCGAAAGGCTAATTTGTGGAAAAATTTTCTAATATACATTGGGAAGCTTGTATTCAGATAAATCAGTTCTTTAATCCAATAATTTGAAATTTAGGGGAAAGTGACTTTAAAAGCACAGATAGATGTATACACAGAGCCATTTATCATAGTGCTATTTATATTAAGAGTGGGAGGTAAAAAGGGGAAAAATCTAATTATCCAAAGCCAGAAAATGGGATCAAATACATTATACTAGAGCTATGCAATGTAGTATTATACTTGCCATTAAAAATGATGCTTACAAAAGTTTTAGTAACAGGGTTGATATTTATGGAAGTATACCATGTAAATGAAAATAATAAAAATTTGGTATAGATATGATATCATTAGTACACATACATTGACGGGAACAAAGGTATTACTAGTTATTTGTAGTTACTTCAAGGTAGCAGATTATGTGTGTGGGGCACGCATGTGTGTGTGGGCTCTTATCTTTCTTTGCACTTTTCAGAATGACTGTTCTGAATATAAGAGACTCTTGCAAACATGATAAACAAACCATTCACCCTTCCAACCCTGGAGGAGAAGGAGAAGGAGGAAGAGGAGGAGACGGGAGCCTTATGGGGTCCACAAATCATAGTCTAAGTCTAGCTTAGGTTCAATATCAGGCAGTTCTATACAATTCCATTAGGTTTTAAAGTCATTCTGATCATTTTTTTTTTAGCATTTTCTATTTTTTTTCCCTCAAAACATCCTTTTCTCCCACACTTAGTTGAAAATTGCATTGCATTCTCCTTAAACATTTATTTGGGGGCATGGCTTTATCAGGCGCTGATGCAGGAAGAGTGCTAGCAAAACATGACAATTTTCTTCTTCTTTACCTGAGTATAGAGATCTATTTGAAAGTTACATTTTACCTGTCTATATTGTACAAATGACTATATTTTCAGTAAGTACCTGATAAATTGGCAATTTTGATTCCAACCTGAAAGGAGAAAAGCAATGACTCTAATAAGCAACAATCTCTGACAAATAGTGGCAATAAAAGTGCCTGCAGCTTCAACATCATGTAGGATTAGGGCTCTGGCATTTTTCTAGATTATGGCCTTCTGGATTGCCAATGACGTTGTTTTATTTGTGAGATGGTGTGCATGTGTGTGTAATGAAAGAAAAAAAAATCAGAGCAATGTATCTAAACTATCATTTTATTTTTTGTATGCACATGGGATTATTACTAATGAAAGTTATTTAGTTCTGCCTCCTCTCCTCACAGAATATAATGTAAGCTCTAATCGAAGAGAGTTTGCTTTGTTTTGTTTTTAAATCTGTTTTATTCACTGCTCTATCTCCCAGCACGAGAAGGAGGAAGTGACAGATAATAAATATTTGTTGAATGAATAAGTGAATTAATTAAATCTTATTATTATGATATATCACCTTTGGTCAGTGCCATTGAAACAAACTGCTATTCTATTATGAGACTTTTTCACTGAATTTATCATATTGTTTGGGGTTCTTTCCATATTTTCTCATCTGTGTGGTGGAGACCCATGAAATTTAAGGGCATTCATATTTTTAAATCACTAACTGAATCCATGAGTTCCTACAAAATGGTGTAGCATTATAAAAAGAGAGTAGGTGGAGATGTGAGTTATAGCCCCAATACCTAGGGCATTCCACCTAGCTTTTAAATGTTCCATTTTCTCACTAGCAAAGAACACCACCTTCTCTGTCTAATTCTGAGAGTTGTTTGATGCTTGAAAAAAGTTGTATATAAAAGAATGTTTGTATACAGAGAATATTTGGAAATGTACATTCTAAGTTATATAGCACCTTTATAAAATAAATTTAGGATTTCCCTTAGATATCTTCTATTTTCTACTCTTTAAGAATGCCACAAAATAGGAGAGAAAGAGAAGATGGAGAGTGTGATGGTTAGCCTTACATGTCAAGTTGGCTAGACTATAGTACACAGTTATTTAATGAAACCCTAATCTAGGTGTTGCTGTGAAGATATTCTGTAGATGTGTTTAACACCTATAATCAGTTGACATTAAGTTAAGCATAGATTACCCTAATGATGTGGATGGGCCTCATCCAATCAGTTGAGGCTTTATGAAGAAGAAATCCTGGCTCAAGACTGTAACATTAAATCCTTCCTGAGCTTCCAGCTACCAGCGTATTCTATGAATTTCAGACATGCCAGCCCTCACAGTTGTGTGAGCCAATTCCTTCAATTGAGTCCCTTTACATATGTTTGCATGTGTGCATATGTGCATGTGTGTATGTACATGTGTCTATATTGTATGTATATGTTTTTGTATATGCTATGCATGTATGTATTGGTTCTGTTTTTCTAGAGAATCTTGACTGATACAGGGAGAGAATGAACAAAGAAGAAAAGTCACATTTATTTGAATGTTTGACACTTGGTAATATTTCTTCTAATCTAGTGATATTTCTGAATTTTGGCAGTGTCTAAATTACACACGCAGTGCATGAGAGTCAAACAATGTACAAGGTAATATGGTCAAAGTGTCCAGCTGCTCTGCTAACAAGTCAAACAATAGGAATTCCTAGAGTTACTTAGTCCCCATCCCTCAGATCCAACAAAAACGTCCCGGTGTTCTGCAGCACAGGCTCCTGTCACTAAGACTGTGCCGTCAGTCTGCTAAATGTAAAATGTCTCATAATTGCCCAAATGTTCTCCTGGGTATTTAGGTAAACACAAGTAAAGTACATCAATAGAGTTGGTTTTGTAGAATATTATATATTGATTTTTTGTAGAAGCAGAGAAGTGCAATGCATGCAGACCTAAAGAAACAAAACAAACAAGAGTTTTGGAGGAAAAAACAAACAAACAAACTTGCTTTGAATAGCAGGAGACGACGTTTTGGCAGCTGAGCAGGGCAAGAGCTTCATGAGCCGCTCTTTAATGCTGCGCTTGGTGCTGTTCTGAGCGTAGAGGAAACCTAGAAGATACAGGGTCAGTTCTGTTAATGCTGTCTGCAGGGAGAAACGGGATGTGCTGCGGGGTTTATCAGGGAAGCCAGGCAGGTAGGATCGGGGATGCAGCCATCCACTCAGGCAATCACAGGCAGTGGGTTGGGACCCCAAAAGGAAAAAAAAAGAATGTTTGTTTCTGTTTTTCTTCTCATTTAGTTTTTTTTCCCTAAATATTATATTGAAGATGATGATTAACAAGTGAAAGCAGAATCGCAAAATATATCTATTGGATGGCAAAATTAAATCCGGTGGATTTTCTTGGCCCTTAGATCAAGGATAAAACAAGTATCACCAGAGGAGTTGACTGGATTGAAATTTCAATATTCAAACCAGCACTAAGGGCCCACATGACAGTTTTCTGTTATTGCTCCCCATCTTTGATTATAGCAGAGATAGACGCTTCTCATAAATCATTCACACCACAATCACCTGTTAGTACCTTTGCCTTCCTGAAAATGAGAAAATAAATGTCCTTAATATGCAGCTTCATTAGCATATACTGACATGCCCAGAGATGTGACAGTCTTGCCCATTTTTTACATGTGGACACTAATGAATGGAACTTTTTCAAACAGAGTAATTCTGAAAGAAGCAAGGCGAGTTTGTCAAACATTAACCCAGGATCAGATGGAGCAGTATGTGTGACAGCAGATAGCTGGAGAGGACTCAAGAAAAACCAAGAGCAGCCAGACAGGCGAGTTTGCAAACTGGCGAAACAACTTTTGGTGTCAGGAGTCAACTATCCAAGTCAGCATCAATTTACACACCCTGAGGTCTCAGACGCTTGGATGTCATGTTAATAGGTAACTTGCCTCCCCCAATCAGTCTGGAAGGTGTGAAAGATAAAGCATCAGCCCAGAAACCAATTTAAATTGAGGTTGCACCATCTTTATAACATGAATCTGGCAAATGAATCACTTGTTGCTTTTCTAATTCTTATCTTGGAATTATAAAAAAAACCCGACCACAAGCATGCTGATTTAGTTTCCTTTGGGGTTGTTACACCCACCAACAGTGTCCACTGGCTAAACTCCTGTGTGTGTGCAGGGTGGGGTGACAAAACGAAGTAGTAAATATACAAATTAAATAAGATCATTCTTTTGATTAAAAGCCCTCTAAAAGCTTCATGTTATTTTTCTATTACGGACCCCAAGTATAATCTGGCTCTGCCTGAGTCTCTGACAGCATTTTCAGCCACTCTCCCTGTTTTCTGGGCCATCCACTATTGGCCACACTATCCTTCTTGCCTTTGCCAGAACTCAAAAAGCAGACCCTCCTCTGCCCTTGACACTTATGTGGTACGAAATGTCTTATTCAACTGCTGGTTAGGGGTCTGGCACATAACAGAAGGTCAATAAATGTCTGGAAAATGAGTAAATAAATTCACTTTGGATATCTAAAGAGACGATTCATTTCCTAGATTAATATCTAAGTAAGCTTTTTTAAATATTAGTTTTGGGATATATGTGCAGAACGTGCAGTCTTGTTACATGGGTGTACATGTGCCATGGTGGTTTGCTGCACCTGTCAACCATCGTTTAGGTTTTAAGCCCCCCATGCATTAGGTATTTGTCCTAATGCTCTCCCTCCCCTTGACCCCTACCCCCGACAGGCCCCAATGTGTGATGTTCCCCTCCTTTTAAACTTGTAAAATTAATCTGGTTTACGTAAAACAGACCCTACAGTTTGCTTCTTTGTTTTCCATTTCTGGAAGGATGAAAACATCTATGTCTCCTTTGTAAATTCCTCCAGGTCATGAGGGTATTACCTTAGCTCCCCATACAAGCATTCTGCTCCTCCCCTTTATGCCATTTCAAACCTTCCTGCCAGGTTATGTCCTCCATCTTGTCAGCTGTTCACCAATTCTCAACCTCTGTATCCCCTGCACCTTTTTTTTTTTTGAGTCAGAGTCTCATTCTGTTGCCCAGCCTGGAGTGCAGTGGTGCATTCTCAGTTCACTGCAACCTCCAGGTTCAAGCAATTCTCTTGCCTCAGTCTCCTGAGTAGTTGGGATTACAGGTGCATGCTGCCATGCCTGGCTAATTTTTATATTTTTAGTAGAGACAGGGTTTCACCATCTTGGCCAGGCTGTTTCAAACTCCTGACTTCAAGTGATCCACCCACCACGGCCTGCCAAAGTGCTAGGATTACAGGTGTGATCTACTGTGCCTGGCCTCATGAAGCCTTTAAAACTCAGTTCAAGCCCACATTCCTCTGGCCAACTTTCCCTCTTGTGTCTCCAACTTGCCAGAAGAGAGACCTCCTCCCTCCCTCCCCTGCTCTCCAAGCTAACTTTGGGAGAAATTTTGCTTATAGTTTAAATGATAATTAGCCCTTTCCCAAAACTATACTGCCTTTGTAAAGCTAATGAAAGACCAGCAGGTTAGGAGGATGAAAGGAGCCTGAATTCTGCTAAGGTAAAGCCATAAACTACTACCAGTCATTATTCCCGAGGTGACAAGATTCACAACTTCCCCAATTACACCTGCAGATAACATCATTATTGTAGAACCCAAGATTGACTTCTTAAGAGATCTTTTCAGGGTTTTGCATTTCTGACAATGAATGGCTTCACCCAGACCTGCCAAGTAGTCCTGTGACTCCATCCAGAAGCAGACTCAGCTGAGAACCATTTTCCATACCCCTAGATTGTATCCCCAACCAATCAGCAGCACCCATTCCCTTGTCCACCAACTATCCTTGAAAAACCCTAGCCTCTGAATTTTCAAGGAGGCTGATCTGAGGAATAATAAAACTCTGGGTGTCTTGCTCAACTGGCTCTGTATGAATTAAACTCATTATTGCAATTTTCCTGTCTAGATAAATTGGCTCTATCTGGGCAGCAGACAAAACGAACCCACTGGGCGGGTTACAGTATCTATTTCAAAAAGTTAGGATCAGATGAAATAATATATAAAGAATTTAGCACAGTGACAGTCACATAATGTAGTCCCAACAAGTGTTAGATAATCTTTTTTCTCACTTATTTGAGTATACCATATTCCTCACTGTCTCAGGGCCTTTTCACATGCTATTATCTGCGTCTAAACTTTTGCTTTATTTTCTCTTTCTCTAGTTCATGCTTGTTCATCCCTGAGATTTCAATTCAATGTTAACGTTCTGAGGAAAACCTTATAGGGCAAACCAAACTAGATTATGAACAATTATTACAGATGCCCATAGTTTTCTATGTTTCTCCTTCATAGCAAGTACAATGAAATCAATTAATGATAAAATTACATATTTGACATGTCTTCTCTTCTAAAATGGAAGATGGAAGATTTCTACTTCTAGCCTTTACAGAATAAATGTTATTGTATATGCTATACTACTGTAAGGAATAATATAACTGGATAAGCTACATGAGGCAACTCTTTGCAAGAATTCAACAATAAGCAATATAGTACTGTGATGCTTGAGAGAAGAAAAACCCAAGAGGTATGCTCCACAAATGTCCTGGCTCTCCCTGCCTGGTGACATGTTGGAAACAGGTGTATATTGTTGGGAAAAATCCACACTGAGACAACGGATCACTCAGCAAGGCTAGTTTATTTCCTGCAGAAAGGGTGCAACTCACTGGCAGTCTTGCCACGAGAGCACACCTGAACAAAGGAGACAGGGACATTTATAACTTTCATAATCTGATGCAATTGCCCTACTGCCGTGTCCAGTTTCCATTGGCTGGAATGAGACCTCACATTCTATGCTTGACCCAATTGGCTAAAAGCTTGGAAATTTCCTGAATAGGTAAGTGGAAAGAAGATGAGGAAGAAGACAGGAATAAGAGGAAGCTAGGCAGGAGAAGATCAGGAGGGTTTCCAAATAAGGAACGGCATGCACCAGGGTTTGGAGCTTTCCCAGTTCTGTTCAGACATGCTGGAGTGAGTCAAGGTAGCTGATTTAAGACGTAGCTGATCTAGAGAATATATATACATGGGTATATGTTTATGCTAATAGCAGATAATGGCCACAGAGCAAGAGTTTATACCTCCTTATAATGTAGTCTAAGATATAAACTTTGAAGAAGAGCTTTCCCTTCTCTACATGACATGTTCCTTCCATAGGTCAGGAAGGTGGAGCTGATAGTCACTGAGCTGACGTGGCAGAGATTAGAGTTCTAGACTCCTGAAGTGGCTGGAATTTGTAGTCCAGAGCAAAGAGAAAATTGATGTACATGTGTTCGTATTCTGTGAGTAGCTGGTAGGTTGGGAAATTTGTGTTAAATTAAATTTGGGTTATTGACTAAGGGCTGGAATATGTATGCTCAGGGTAAGGGTTTATAATACTTAGTAGGCAGGGCTGAGAATGAAATGAAATAACACAAGTCATGTAGTTCTGGAATGTTATAAACTGAGAATTCTATCTCTGCCACCCTTCCAAAAAAAAAAAAAAAAAAGAAAACCTGCATTGAGCACCTCTCTGGTATTGACCTGATAGCTCAGAAAAACCATTCTGGGAGTAAGGATAATTCCCTAGAGTAAGGGCCATAGTGTGTCACTGAGGTAATAGCCAAAGTTGACCTATCCTAACAAAAAACAGACCTAAAGCTAGAAAGACCAAAGATGTTGCTGAACTGTGGAATGCCTTCTAAGCACTATTCAATATATTTTAAAGGAAGGCAACATGATCCAAATTCCTCACAATGTATCCTAATAACATCCCTTGTAGTATAAAAAAAAATTACTAGACATGTGAGGAAGCAGAACAAATGTGACCCATAATCAAGAAAAAAAGAGAAGTCAATAAAGACAGACATTAGATAGCAAAGATGTTCGAATTTGTAAGAAATGACTTTAAAGAAAAAGATAGTCATAATAAGTAAACAAGTGAAAAATTTCAGGAGAGAAACTAAACTACAAAAGGGAACTAAATGAAAACTCTAGAAATAAAAATTCTAAAAGGAAAACTTCATTAGATGGACTTCACAGCAGATTGAGAACTACTGAAGAAAGGATTATGAGCTTGACTAGAGATGAAAAGGAAGAAATCTGAATAATAGAAAAAGATTCAAAGGCTGGGTGTGGTGGCTCACACCTGTAATCTTAGCACTTTGGGAGGCAGAGGCAGGTCGATCACCTGAGATCAGGAGTTTCAGACCGGCCTGGCCATGGTGAAACCCTGTCTCTACTAAAAATACAAAAAGAAAAAGATTTAAAAATAAAGAGAGCTTTACTCATCTGTGCAACATATCAAGAAATCCAACATAGGTATAATTAAAGAAAATGATGAGACATGAGATAAAATTTTGAAGCAATAATGATCAAAATATTCCACATTTGTTTTAAAGTACAAATGAAACCTGTTGAATCAAAGGAAGATAAATAAAAGAAGAATCACACATAGCTGTAGGCAAAAATTCTGAAAATTAAAAATGAGAAAAGGCTTTAAAAAGAAAAGAGGGGAAAGGATATGTAGATACAAGGGTCAAATAATGTAAGAACAATTTTTCATCAAAAACAGCAGAAACATCAGAAAACAATGGAATAGAATCCTTAAAGTTTTCAGGGGAATATAGAGACTATCAATCCAGAATTTTATGTATGTTTTTGAGAATGAAGTTGAAATAAAGATATTTTCAGATAAAATAAACTTGTGATAATTTATAGCAAAAAGTCCTGCATTCCAAGAAATGTTAAAGGAATGTCCACAGGGCAAGGTTAAATGACATAATATGGAAACCTGACCCTACAGGTAGAAATAGAGAGCACTGGAAATTGAAAAATATGTGAATAAATATATTATCCTTTTTTTTTTTCTTTCCTACTTTGTTTAAAACACCAAAAAAGTATTGTGGAGTTTATTACATTTGTAGATGTAAAATTTCTGACAATAATATCATAAAAGTTGGGGGAGGGTCAATGGAATTTTAATGTACGATGCTTACATTTTACATGAAGTGGCACCACGTGAAACCAAAATAGTCTGTAATAAATGAAGGAGACATACTGAAATCTCTAGATACAAGGGAAACAGTAAAAATATATATATATATATAAGAAGGTAGAGTCAAAACTCCAATAGTGCAATTAAAATGAAATACATAAAATATTTAATTAATTTAAAAGAAATCCAGGGCAGAGGAAGAGAGGAGCAAAAAGTAGATGGGATGAGTAGAAAAATACATAAGATAGTAAAATTATACTCTACCATAAAATTAAATCAGAAACTGTATCTTTCTTATTCATTACTGTATTCCTAGTATGTTGTACAGTGCTTAATATATAAAGCATTCAATCACTAGCTATTGAAAGCATGAAATCAGGCTACATATCTTATATGATTGTCTCAGTATGTGCAGATTTGCTACTTGTAATTAGCAGATGCATTTAGAATTTACATCTATGCTTCCTCACAGCGTGTGAAGCAGTCCCCTAAATAGACAGCTGTGTGTGAAGGCACTCTACAAAGGATGATACTGACAGAATCGGGGGGTTGGACTGAATTCCCCAGCCAATCACACTAAAAGAAAATTGATGGTAAAGGTGAATCAATCTCCAAACTGCCTTAGTATGTAGGACATTTACCCTCACAGAGACTAAACACTCTTTGCTTTTATTAATTTATTAATATATATTGCCACCTACAATGGACAGATTAATATCTTTAATTAATAGGCTACATAAACTACTGAGCCTAACAAGAACATTCAAAATTAAGTCAACTCCTGTATCTTTGCATCTAGAAGTCAAACCAGACTACTAGTATACTAACACTTTAAGGACCATAAAACAAAGCAACACAAAAAGAGATTAAAAATTAATTACTTTTTATCTCATTAATATTTACTTATCAAAAAAGCATTCTTTATAATATATATATCATAAGCATTATAAATGATGTTCTTTGTAGAACTGTAAATACACAGTGGTTAGATAGAAAAAAATCCCTGCTCTCTAGATCTAGATCCCTGCTCATCTACATCTACTGTAGTACCTATGACATTGCAGAATTTACTTGTCCATTTCTCTCAGTAAATCCCGAATTCCTTGAAGGGAAGATTCTGTTTATGAATTAACTTATTTAAAAGCATTTGTTGACTGCTAACTATGTGCTAGGAACTGTCTCAGATGCTGGCAATACTATACTGAATGAGCCAGCCCAAAACTCCTATTTTAGCATACCTTACACTATAGTTAGGGAAGAAAAAATAGCTAACAAAAATAAATAGCAAATATAAAGTATGTCACATAGAAAGCAGGGATAGGGCCTAGAGACGTCTGTTGGTGGACAGGGGTAAGAAATAGGGTGGGGAAGATATAATTTTAAATATAGTGGCCAAGGAAGATTTCATTAGAGATATATTTGAGCAAAAATACCTATGTAAGATGAGAAGGTATCTTACCCTATTTATTAATAACTAACACAGTGTATTTCATATATTGAGTGCTAATATATATTTGTTGAGTGAGTCATATTGCAAGGTTCTTTGAACTGACTGTACCATGGAATACACCATGGTGACTTCTGTGACCCACACACTTCCAGATAGCATCCTGGAGCCAGAAAGCCTAGGGTAACAGAAAAACTGCAAAAGAAGAAGACTAGCTAGCTCCTGCAGTGCCTGATTAACAGACCTTGCGACATTCCACCATTGCTCCTGCCTCAAATATTCATGCCTCAACTGATAAGCCAACCTTGTGACACTGGACATTGGACCTTTTGACACCCCCGCACCCCACCAACACCCCCTGGCTTGTAAAAACTGCCCTGAACTAGGACTATAATTTCTGTAACTTTCCACTGCCTACCCTAAACCTATGAAACCAACTCCTATCCCACTGCCCTCCACTGACTCTCTTTTTGGACTCAGCCCACCTGCACCTGAGAAATAAACAGGCATTTTGCTCACACAAAGCCTGTTTAGGTGGTCTCGTTATTTAGAGTGCGCCTAACACATATCACTCCTTTTATTAATTTATTAAGTTAATGTTTACTGCTACCTACAATAGGCAGCTTAATATCTTAAATTAGTTGGCTACATAAACCACTGAGCTCAATGAGATCATTCAAAATTAAGTTGACTCCCATATCTCTGCATCTAGAAGTCAAGCAAACTACTAGTATACTAGTACTTCAAAGATGATAAAATGAAGCAATACAAAAAGAGAATAAAATGTAAGTGTGTAAATATGTAGGCCATTTTAACTGTGCTCAAACTAAATGAAAATGAATTCATTTTTACCAGTTGGAAAGGTTTTATCTTACAATGCCTGACATGACTGAAAACACATCAGCCCATCATCACGTTAATTGCTCTGTTTTTCTGGTCATGCAGACCTCAGTAGTGGTATATGCAAGTGGTCATCCTTCACTGGCTGCTTTTTCTGTTACATAAGAAATGTCATCACATGTCAATGTCATGTTTCAGTGCTGAGTGATGGGCCATGAATTATGAACTCAGCAAGTACTGACAGTGGCAATCACAGTGTTAATTTCACCATAATGAGAACTAGCTTATTTTCGTCCTTTTTGCAGTACTGTGGATAGCAAAAACTTATATTTCCCATGGGTTGGCTTGGAAATAATGGCTCATACTCCATTAATTTACAATCCTGATCAGCTTCTATTTTGCACTTTTGAATTACAATGTTTTTCTTCCTAATTTTAAGCATGTGGATGTCTGCTCGAAGAAAATGGCAAATAATGTTTCCACAGAACGGATGTCTTCCCATGAATCAGTAACTATGACAAAAATCGGGCCAGGCGTGGTGGCTCACACCTGTAATCCCAAAACTTTGGGAGGCTGAGGCAGGTGGATCATGAGCTCAGGAGATTGAGACCATCCTGACCAACATGGTGAAACCCTGTCTCTACTAAAAATATAAAAATTAACTGGACGTGGTGGCACATGCCTGTAGCTCCAGCTACTCGAGAGACTTAGGCAGGAGAATCACTTTAACCCGGGAGGTGAGGCTACAGTGAGCTGAGATTGCACCATGGCACTTTAGCCCTACAACAGAGTGAGATTCCATCTCAAAAAAAAAAAAAAAAAAGGTCACCAGGAGTTTCAGAGGTATTGTGATCCCATCTATGTTCTCTTTTGAGTCAGTGACAAGCTGATTCATTAGCAGTATCATGGATTGTGGGAATATTTTTTTACTAGTTGCAAATGTAAACTTATTTATTAGGGTTGAGTGAAAGTAATTGTGATTTTTTTACCACTGAAAGTAATGGCAAAAATTGCAACTACTTTTGCCCCAACCTTTGTAGACATTTGTGCTACAATGTCTATTTTTAAAATGAACTTACAGCTCATAAATATCAGCATGACCACATGCACAAATACATACACACAAAATTCATTTAATATTTTCAAATTCATTCCTGAAAACACAAGGCCCCAGATAACTTGGGGTTCATGTGCTGGTAACAATTCTTACTGCCCAGTCATGCAGTTGTTATTGGATCTTGCAGTCAGTCCCAAATCATTCACTTTTTTTTTTAAACTGTACTTTAGGTTCTGGGGTATATGTGCAGATCATGCAGGATTTTAGCATAGGTACATATATGGCAAAGTGGTTTGCTGCCTCCATTCCCCCATCACCTACATCTGGCATTTCTCCCCATGTTATCCCTCCCCAACCTCCCCACCCACTGCTGTCCCTCCCTTGGACCCCCCAACAGATCCCAGTGTGTGATGTTCCCCTCCCTGGGCTCACGTGTTCTCATTATTCATCACCCGCCTATGAGTGAGAACATGCGGTATTTGGTATACTCAAAGGATTATAAATTGTTCTATTATGAAGACACACGCACATATACGTTCATTGCAGCACTGTTTACAATAGCAAAGACCTGGAACCAACCCAAATGTCCATCAATGATAGACTGGACAGGGAAAATGTGGCATATATACACCATGGAATACTATGCAGCCATAAAAACTATGAGTTCATGTTCTTTGTAGGGACATGAATGAATCCGGAAACAAAATCATTCACTTTTTGGAAAAGAAGCAACCGTGTTGGTGACTGAACATGAAGAAAATACCTACATTTCATTTTGTAACTTTCTGAATTTGAGAAGCAGAAAATGACCTTCCTAATTGACCTGTTTTGCTTTGCTTGATTGTGAAACAATTAGGTTGTCAGAAGAAGACAGCTAGAAGGTGCTCGAATTTGCTGAAAATGATCTACAGATTCCAAATACACACGGAATAAATTTGAGTCTTCTTAGAACGGCTACCTAAATAACTCTTGTTTCTCATAAAATGAATGCTAGTCTCTCTGTCAGTCTTTCCGTTTCTCTCCCTGTCTCCCTTGGTCTCTGTCTCACTCTTTCTTAGTTTGTGTCTTTGCTTCTATCTTTGTCTCTTGGTCTCCCTCTTCTCTGTCCGTGAGTTTCTCTGGCTTCATGTCTTTCTCTGTTTCATTGTTCTTCTATATCTGTGTGTGCCTCTCCTTTCTCTTTTTCTGCTCTGTTTCTGTCTATCTCTACCCTTGACTCAGTCTCTCTCTCAATCAAGGCAGGATCCTATTTAATCTTGTTTACCTTGGTGTTGACTGTATCCTTCACAAAACATTTGGACAGTTTTGGTCAGCTGCGGACAGAATAATTATTGTATGTTGTCTGAGGGAAATGTTAGCAAACAACTGGATGGTCAAAAGCTGCAGTGCTTCCTAAAGCTCCTACTGTGTTTACATCACCTCTCTGCTCTACTGGAAGAACTAGCCAGAGAATACTAGCAGAAAACAACATGGAAAAGGAATTAATTTTCCTTAGGATCTTTTACGATTGATCATGGAACCTCGATTTTCCCTTGCTCCTCTGAACAAATGGCCAAAACTACTTCTACAGGGCTATTATTTGTGTGGGGGTTTGGAAATTATCTGGAGTTCCTTATAAATAGGGTGATAAGACCTCTGACTTCACCCAAGACACTGCCAGTTTATGAGAGTTGTGCTGACACCCCATAGTTTGTACCCCCTTTTCATGTTCAAAACTGTTCTTGTTTAAATGGTAGATTATATGATCACGCAATATTAGCAGCCAGTATGGTCTGTTCCACAGACTAATGTGTAGTCATTGACTAAGTGAATACTTCATAGCACTGTAAACAATGTAAATAATGCAATTTCATAAAATAATGCAGGGCGCAGTGGTTCACGCCTGTAATCCCTCCCAAAAGCACTTTGGGAGGCTGAGGTGGGCAGATCACAAGGTCAGGAGTTTGAGACCAGCCGGGCCAATATGGTGAAACCCCATCTCTACTAAAAAACAAAACAAAACAAAACAAAAAAACAAACAAAAAAAAATTAGCTGGGCCTGATGGCGGGCACCTGTAGTCCCAGCTACTCAGGAGGCTGAGGCAGAAGAATAGTTTGAACCCGGGAGGCAGAGTTTGCAGTGAGCCTAGATCGCACCACTGCACTGTAGCCTGGGTAACAAAGCGAGACTCTGTCTCAAAAAACAAAAACAAAACCCAAAATAAATGATATTTAAAAAAATAGCTAAATTAGAGAGAAGATGAAATAGGAAACAAAAAACGTATTTGAGAGCCCATTAAAGCTAATGTTTATGGTGGAAAGATTTAGCGCTTTAGAGTTCAGGAATAACTAGTTTGAACCTAAGCACTGCCACTTTTTGTTTGTAAGACTTTGGAAAAGCAATGACATCACTGAGTCTCTGGATTTGTTTTATTAAAATTGTTTCTAGACAGAATCTCGATCTTTTCCCAGGCTGAAGTGTAGCAGCTGATTACAGCTCACTGCATTCTTAAATTCCTAGGCTCAAGTGATCCTCCTGCCTCAGCCTCCCAAGTAGCTGGGACTACAGGCACACACCACCATGCCCCAGTATTTATTTGTTTATTTATTTGTGTGTGTGTGTGTGTGTGCGTGTGTGTGTGCGTGCGTGTGTGGAAATGAGGTCTTGCGATGTTGCCAGGCTGGTCTTGAATTCCCGGGCTTAAACAGTTCTCCCTACTCAATTTCCTAAAGTGCTGGGGTTACAGACATGGGCCAAGTCACCCAGCCACCTTGCCTCTTTGATTTCACCTGTATATGAGAATAATAATAATGCCAGCCTTTATTGACTCCTGGACTGGTTAGGAGGGTCAAATAAGGTTATATGTATACAGCTGCTGGCTGGATAAGGTTCTCCTCCCTTACCCAGTGGGTACTGGGAGAGAGAGGTTTATGGCTCAGCATCCAAAGCAAAAAGTAATCTTCCAAAATGACAGCAGTATCTTTTGAGCTATAGCAGTAATAAACCATCCTCCATATTCAACTCTTGAGAATTGTTTCTTTAATAATAATTTTATTACAAACATTAATTAAATCTAAACCTAGTGTATTATTTCTTTTCCTCAAGCTAACACAAATAACCCATATTTATTTTTGTATTTTTTACATTTATTTATTTATATATAAATATATTTTTATATATTATATACATAATATGCATATTATTATTATATATTAATAATATATTTATCTATTATATAATGTTAATATATTTGTTTATTTATAATATATAAATATTGATTTATTCATTGAATATACTAATATATTTAATATTAATAAATATATACAATAAATGAATCAATATTTATATTATAAACAAATATATTGTTATAATATATTAATATTTCTATATTGTACATATAGAAATATTATTTATTATTCATAAATATTAATACTATTACTATTTATAGATAATATATAAATATATTATCAATATTGATATATAATAAACAAATATAATATTAATATTTATATATATTATTTTTTGAGGCAGAGTCTTGCTCTGTCACCCAAGCTGGAGTGCAGCGGCACAATCTTGGCTCACTGCAACCTCCTCTTCCCAGATTCAAGCGATTCTCCTGCCCCAGCCTCCCAAGTAGCTGGGATCACAGGCGTCTGTCACCATGCCCAACTAATTTTTTGTATTTTTAGTAGAGACAAGGTTTCACCATGTTGTTGAGACTGGTCCTGAACTTCTGACCTCAGGTAATCCACCACCGTGGCCTCTCAAAGTGCTGGGATGTTGGGATTACAGGCATGAGCCACCACACCCAGCCTTTTTTTCTTTTTGAGACAGAGTCTTGCTCTGTCACCCATGCTGGAGAGCAGTAGTGCAGAATCGGCTCACTGCAAACTCCACCTCCCAGGTTCAAATGATTCTCCTGCCTCAGCCTCCCCAGTAGCTGGGATTACAGGTGCCCACCACCACACCCAGCTAATTTTTATATTTTTAGTAGAGATGAGGTTTCACCATGTTGGCCAGGCTGGTCTCAAACTGCTGACCTCAAGTGATCCGCACATCTTAGCTTCTGAAAATGCTGGGATTACAGTCATGAGCCACTGTGCCTGACTAGTTGAAGCGTTTTAAACAATCAAGTATTGTAACTTCAAACCTTCCTTTGGGATAAGCCAATCATGTCTTTAAGATCAGAAAGCAAGCAACAGTTAAGTAAGATTGATTCTTCTGATGGCAGGAGACCACAAATAAAATTTACAAATTGATTCTTAATAAAATTTGGGATTATAAAGTTTATTTTCTTGCTGGAGTATTCATTATGTGATGAATCTTTCCACTCCTCCAATTTCACCCACAGTAACTAGTATATATTCTTAGGTATAGTCTAGGCTATCCTGTTCATTTTATGACTGGCCAATCACCTGACCTTTCTATAACACCTTTTAATAACATGTTTTAAAGGACTTTTCAGGAAAAAAATCACTTGTTTTCTTTTCATTCTATTTATTTTCTCTTGGTATAAAATCCTATAGAATCTCATAGTCCACTCTAAGAGCTTTGGCTTCTACTCAGAGTGAAATAAGGAGAAAACAAAGGATTTTTTTTTTTTTTTTTTTTAGTAAAGGAGTGATATCATTATGTAATGTTTTATTCAACAGCATTAATTGAGCACCTATTTGGCACTGGCAAAAACAAACATACTTCTTGCTCTTATGAAATTTATAATCTAATGGGGAAGGATTAACAATAGAACAAGAATTAAATAATAGAACAAAAATGTCCTCTAAATTTCACCTTGAACATGTTCTTTCTCTAAGAAATGATGAAGATAAATAATGCTTAAAATAAATGCTCTAACAACAATAAGAACAAAGAGAACCTTCTATAAGCCAAGTACTTTACAAACACTGTATCATTTAACCTTCACAAGAGTCCCAATTGTGGCAGAAAATATTATGAAAGCCAAATTAGAGCAGAGGAAATTAATGGTAGAGATGCATGGAGTTTGTGAGTGGCAGTGTCAGGAACGTGAACACTTGTCCATCTGTCTAACTCCTGGGTCTGACATTCTGACTTCTATACTGCACTAACAACAGTTCCATAAAATGGAATACTTACTGGGTGTGTCTAATTGTGTAGTTTTTGGCTACAGAAAATTTGTTTCACTTTGTGACATGGTTTCAATTTCCTTCTCTGCCTCGTTGGTTAAGCTTCCATCTTGTCTTGAATATAATCCTGAAAACGTGGTGTCTTGCATTCCTTTGCTAGAAATGCTACATCTAATTTCATCTGAGGAAGGACATCCATCAAATTCTTGGTGGTATTAAAAAATAATAATGTGGTTTAGGAGAAAGCTGTACTAGGAGATTCAATTTTTTCATCTGAAAAAATGGGGCCAATAATACATGACACTAATCTCAAGGAAGTTGGGAGATGAATGAATTGTTTCTGTAAAATCTTTCAAATGCCAGAAGAAATAACATATAATCCATTATAACTTCCAATGCAAGATAGTACTTTCCTTTCTTGAATTCTTTTGGGTCATGGTATTTAATCTTCATCTTTTAACAATGTATTTATATTAAATAAAACTATTTGTTCATTAATTTAACCAATCAGTATTTATTGGATATATTATAAGGTAGACTCTGTGCCAGGGACCTGGTAGGAAAATCAAATAGAATAGTCAATGAATCTTGTGAATATCCATTACTTAGCCATGATTGCTCATTAGAATCACCAAGGTGGCTTTAAAAAATTAGCCATGCTTGATCACTCCAGACCAACTGCATCAGGTAAGTCTAATGGGAGGCCAAACCTAAGAACCACTGTTCTGCTTTGGGAAAATATGATGCCAGATAGGTTTTTTTTAAGAACTGTAGATTTTTGATATTGCAAGATGATTCCTGGTGGGTTAGAGTTGGAGCTTTTTAGCTGACTTTTTTTTTTTAAATTAACTGAAGCAACAACTAAAAATACACATATTTCACTTAAAACATTGCATTTCTGGCTTCTGAGGAGGAACTGGAAGATCTGGTAAACTTCTGTCTGCATTTCCTTTTTTTTTTTTTCCGAGATGGAGTTCCGCTCTTGTTACCCAGGCTGGAGTGCAATGGCGCAATCTTGGCTCACCGCAACCTCTGCCTCCTGGGTTCAGGCAATTCTCCTGCCTCAGCCTCCCAAGTAGCTGGGATTACAGGCACGCACCACCATGCCCAGCTAATTTTTTCTATTTTTAGAAGAGACAGGGTTTCACCATGTTGACCAGGATGGTCTCGATCTGTTGACCTCGTGATCCACCCGCCTCGGCCTCCCAAAGTGCTGGGATTACAGGCGTGAGCCACCACGCCCGGTGCTTCTGTCTGCATTTCTATGTGGCAGCAATTGAATGAGTCTGGTAAGGTGCTGCCCCTTTAACACAGGACATGCATGCTTAGTTTGCCAGTTCCTCTATTGCCCATCACACTCCAACAATAAGAGGCAAGTCAAGTGCTATTCATCTTGGTTCACTTAACTCATTTACATTAGCTGCCTGGCCCCCGTAGGAATTTAACGTTTTTACTCCCCTCTGATTGTTTACACATGGACATTGTAACTGGTGTGAATTGTGTATTTTAAAAATTCATGTTCATCTGGAACTTCAGAATGTGGTCTTATTTGTAAAATAGAATCTTCGCAAATGTAATTAGTTAATATAAAGTTATACTGGTTTAGGCTGCGCCCTATACACAACGACTAGAATCTTTCTGGAAGGAGAAGACAGACACACAGAGAGGGAAGAAGGCCATGTGGGATAGAGGCAAAGGCTGAAGGGAAGCCAGCTAAAAGCCAATAAATGCCAAGGATTTCCCACAATGACCAAGAGAGGGATAAGGACAGGTTCTCCCTCTGAGCCTCCAGAAAGAGCCTACCCTGCAGACACCTTACAGACTTATGTCTACAAAGACTTATGGCTTCCAAAACTGTGAGAGAATACGTTTCTCTTGCTTTAAGCCATCCAGTTTGTGGAAATTTGTTACAGCAGCTTTAGGAAAGTAATATACACAACAGTTAATAGATTTTCAAAAACACCGGAGCAAATAAAATTAAGCTATGTCATACATTCGTACCCTATTATATATAGAACAGTGTCTGCACACACAGAATCCCCAAAATGTAAGACAAGGTGCTCTACTTATGATGCCTTCTCATTAGTACTGGTAGGTTTTCTGTTTGTTTGTTCTTAATTACTGCCACGCACACTCATCCCAGGCAAATTAGTCCACCACACACTACTATGGAGTAGATTTCTACTTATGTGTAGATTCTACTTATTAGTAGATTTCTACTAATCTAGAACATTAGCATGTTCTAGATTCCGTACAGTTAGCATCAGGTAAATAACAGTTGAGGCTGAGCATTTACAAAGAGCTAAACTAAGTATTATCTAGTTTTATCATCTAGTTTTTATTTAATTTATCACGTTTATTGAATAACAGATGACTTTCCATATCCCTGAGACTAACAGGCAAATTCCCTGTAATAAGCAACAACATGTGTAAAATACCCTCCTCACCCTCTACTCCTAAATCTCATCTGTCTGTCTCCTCTCCTTTCTTCCTCTCCTAATTTCTTTCCTTACCACCTCACAAAACTACTTCCTAGTCCCGTTTTATTTTACCCCATAGATTGGCTAATGTTATGGCCTAAATTGTATCCCCCCCACATTCATATAGTGAAGTTCCAACTCCCAGTACTTCAGATTATATGTGGAGATAAGATTTTTAAAGAGGTAATTAAGTTAAAATGAGACCATTAGAGTGGCGCCCTAAGCCAATATGATTGGTGTCTTTAAAAGATAAAGAGATATTGGGATGTCCAAGCCCAGAGTAAAGGCCAGGTGAGGATGCTGTGAGAGGGCAGCCATCTGAAAGCCAACGAGAGAGGCCTCAGAAGGAAAGACATCTTACAACCGGTTTGTCAGGAGTTCTGATCTTGGATGTCCAGCCTCCAGAACTGTGTGGCCAGTAATTTCTGTCGTTTAAGTCATTCAGTCTGTGATACTGTGTTATGGCAGCCTATGATGGTGAATCTTGTATGTCAACTTGACCGGGCTAAGTGATACCCAGATAGCTGGCCAAGTATTATTTCTTGGTGTGTCTGTGAGTGTTTTCAGATGTTAGCATTCAAATCAGTAGAAACCAAGCAAAGAAGACCTACCCTCACCAGTGTGGGTGGACATCATCTGGTCTTTTGAAGGCAGGAATATGAAGGCATAGGAGGGTAAGTTCCCTCTCTTCCTCAGCTGGGGATGCCATCTTCTCCTGCCCTTGGGCATCCGGGTTCTCAGGCCTTTGGACTCCAGAACTTACACCAGTGCCCCTTTCAGACTGGAACTTGATTATGCCATGGACTTTCCTGGTTCTCCAGCTTGCAGGTGGCCTCTCCTGGGACTTTTTGGTCTTCATAATCATGTAAGCCAATTCCCGTAATAAATCAACCTCTTTCTTTCTTTTTACACATAGTCTTTGGAGAACTTTGGCTAGACAACATAGCCCTAGCAAACTGACAGAGCTAAACACATAACTTACTCTCCAATCTGAACACCACTAAGAATGAATGAACGGGATACTATTAATAATGCTATCCAGAATCTTGGCAGAAGCTGTCACTTCCCATGTGTATCAGGACTTATCCATAGTTAATACCTATCACTGTCAATGCACAACGTACTTTATTTAGTTAGATATTTGTTGTGTGCCTTTCTTAACCAGATAGTAAATTCCTTGAGGGTAGAGGTTTTTGTCCTTTTACTGCTTTATATCTAACACGTAAGTATCTGGCACATAGATTCTCAATTTAAAAAACTGAATAAATTAGTGTAAACTGTCAGGATGTGGTTAATGTTCACTGATGGATCTATATCTATATGTGTATCTTATCTATCTATCTATCTATCTGACAATCTGTCATCTATCTATGTCTATTTAGCTCATCTATCTATACTACTTTCTCAATGCAACTACCAATTATTTTGTACCTGCTATTGGCTAGGCAAGGTACTAGGCATTTTACATACATTGTCACTCTATTTTACGACTTTGTAGGCGGCTTACAGTTTTTATTTTAAACTCGACCCAAATGCCTCAGAAATTTTAGGTAACTTCTCCTATACCTATACCCTTCAGCATGTAGCTGCAGATTCAAACTGAGATCTGCATTTCTTATTGTAAAAAAGATTTTGGTACTTTCTTGGCAGTTAAACAGTAACATAAATGCAGATTTTGAAGTTAACAAATTAAATGAAATGATCAATACTTAGAATATTAACTGTACATGTTGATGTGCCAATGTTATCTACAAATTATATCAATGTGGGTTCAGAGTAAATTGTATTTATTAAACAGTGTGGGTAGAAAGATCCCTAATGCTTTAATCCTAAATCCTCTATCAGCAAAACAGAAAAATCAGGGACAACAAATCACTGTCCCTAAGATGGATATGAGTAGCTCTTCCTGCTAATTTGATTTTTAGTAACTAATTCTTAAGGCTGGCACACAATGAGAAATATTGTCCTTGAAAACAGGCAGCTTTGCGTGCTGCTCAACATTTTATTTATTAGAAACCAAGCCAGGAAAATCTAATGTTAAAATTTATCATAGCAGCTGAAGGGCTATATCCTGATGAAGTAAAATAATGCCATGACAAGTTGATAGATGTTTTCTGATACCTTCTTATCACTATCTTGACCACACCAAAATATTGCCTAAGAGCTTTCTTTTGAGTTATGCAAAGTAAAGTCACATTTTGTATGCAAATTTGAAGTTAGACCCTATGAATAATCAAGTCTTACACTATTCGCAACTTGAAAATAATGCAAAACACAAGTTTTTGTTACATTTGTCGAGAATTTCATAACTTCAAAGTTGGCAGGCTGGATGAATGGTGAGCTCTTTAGGATGCTGTGTTAAGGTAATATCCCTTAAAGCTTGCAGATAAACTCTGGCATTCCTTATTAGCCTTATGGAGAAATCCATTAAGACCTTAAACTACTTGAGGTCTCCAAGAACATGTTCTTCAAATGAAACATGATCCCTGTGTAATTCACTCTGACTAAGCTCCATCCCAAACACAGTGGAACTAAATTTTTAATCCTGAAAATCCTAGCACCACTCAATTCCTTTCTACAAATATCTGTTGATGCTTATGACTTATTAATTCCACACTGGTATTTTCCCTAGGGATCTCAGGGTTTTATTGGAGAGAAGGTGAAGTTTTTAGACATAAAACAAAATAGTTTTTAAAATTACCTCACTCTGGAGGCTAATCCTGTGCCTAACTCTGTCATTCAGAACGTGCTACTATGTTGAATCTATCGGATTATCTGGTTCTTCCAGATCTCCATTAAATGGAATATAGGACTCCTTAGGAAACCCAAGACCACCTATTTTATAAATATGCTATAACTAAACATTGAAAAAGGCACATTATAAATGCTGTCATATATAAGCTTCAAAAGAATAACTTGCTAAGGAAGAAACGAAACCCAGGGATGATCAGAAATCTAAAAACTGATGGACTGTGTATATTAACCTGCTAGGGTGGAATACTAAGGCCACCCCACTATGTTTCATTCATCTTTGTGTCCCCAGTGTTATGCACAATGCCTAGTATTGACTATTCAATACATATCTGTTTAATGAATGAATCAATGTTGGCTGAATTTCAAAGGAGAAAGAGAGGCAGGCTTCTCTTCATAAATAAATCATGACTTTTTCAAGGTTCCCAAAACAATTAGCGTTCCACTAAAGCAACTAAAGTGGCAGATCCTGGCAAACCTATCTATCCCTGGGAGACAGGGTGTTCAGAAAGCAGAGCCTTCAGACTTGCAAAGCCAGTGCATACTTGGTGGCCTTCTCACCTAAGGTACTAGTTAGTGAGAGTTGGGGGAAGCTGGGAAGGAGCCCAGCGCTGTCAATAAACTTTACTGGTTGAAGAAAACAGTGTTGTTAAAACACTTGCAGATCATACAAAGGAAAAAGAAGAACACCCCAGGATATAAAATTGAGAAAAGATATCCGGAGAAAGAAATATTGTGCTCTCAGGGTAAAATTTCATAGGAAGCTTTTGAAAATGACTTCCTGGGTAAGGAAAATTATGGATCCTATCTATTCTCTGGTTGAGCAAACACATTGAATTCAATACAATCTTAGCACCACATGTGCCTAGAACAGAGAAGGACAATTTGTCTGATAAATGTATTTATAGCAAAAATATTTAAGAGATTTCTATAGGCTTTGAGACATTGAACTGAAGAAGTCTGAGCTTCGTGTTAACAATGATAGCAACACTAGCCATTGTTTTATTTGTGAGCGCTTTACAAAGCACTGTCCAATTTAATCATGAAAAGAAAACAATCCTATGAGATAAGCAAGAAAAAGTTTAGGAAGCAGAAAATGTTAAAGCTCAATTGCTGTTTAGTTGACATTCTTTTTTATTTCAGGTCTTCTCATACTGGGTTTCTCTTTATGTCCTTGTTACTTAAAATGTAATAAGGACATTGGTCCTTATTGGTCTCATCAGCCTCACCCGGTAGCTTGTTAGCAATTCAGAATCTTCTAATTCACCCTTGAGCTACTGAATCAGAATTTGCACTTAATAAGTTGCTCAGGTGATCTGTATGCACATTAAATTATGAAAAGCATTATATACATCATGTCATATTAGTCATCTGGAATGCCTCTGTTTTTGGAATCTTAGCTCAATTTGTGATGAATGAGGGATACATAGAGGGCACTGTCATAAGAATAAGCTGTCAATCTATGAATCTTCTCAAAACATAATCAGATTCAAATATTAATGGCACCAGTACTACCAATATAGTATGTGTTAAAGTTATAGACTCTGAATCCTGGTTTTGCCACTTACTGTGACTTCGGGAGCACTTCTCAACTCTTTAAGCTTCAGTTCCTCATTTATAAGTAAGTCTACTAAAGTCAGAAGGTTATTGTGAAGGTCAAATGAATTGAGTACAGAGCGGGCACACAGTGAGTTTGCAATCATGTTTATTCTTTAAGTATGATATGCAACAGGGATTCACTCTAGCTGTCTATCTTTCCAAGAAAGGAAAAATTTAAAAAAAAAAAAAAAAAAAAAAAAACTTTTAAAGTGTTTCTTTTAGATTTTTTTTTTTTTTTTTTTTTTTTTTTTTTTTGAGACGGAGTTTCGCTACCCAGGCTTGGAGTGCAATGGCGCGATCTCGGCTCACTGCAACCTCCGCCTCCCGGGTTCAGGCAATTCTCCTGCCTCAGCCTCCTAAGTAGCTGGGATTACAGGCACACACCACTGTGCCCAGCTAATTTTTGGTATTTTTAGTAGAGACGGGGTTTCACCATGTTGACCAGGATGGTCTCAATCTCTTGACCTCGTGATCCACCCACCTCGGCCTCCCAAAGTGCTGGGATTACAGGCGTGAGCCACCGCGCCCGGCCCTCTTTTAGATTTTAACTAAATCATTCCTTTGAATATCATCATAGAGACCTACTTTGTGTTAGCTCTGATCTATGGAATTCTGCAGTGGTCCAAGGTCATGGTGAGCTTCCAGTGAATTATCCCGCAAGGAACCCTTGACACATTTTCTGGACTTTTCACCATAGAGATCACTCATATCTGCTCATACTCTGATTTTAAGAGACCAAAATTCTTAGGTAATGGGGTGACTCAAACTCTCCCTTTTTTGGATACAAGTCTGGCCCTTCTAGGGTTTGATACACTTCAAAAATTATTCTTAAAATCTGTGGAACAACTGAAAAGAAGCTCAGATAAATTTTCTTTTCCAGGAGTTCTGGAGACAAGGGGACAGAGGAAGAGTGATCTGTGCAGGGATAGCAGAAACCACAGGGAGACTATGAGAATTGAATCCTAGATAAAGGATTGATTGCAGGAGGGCTAGCTGAAAACAAGGAGCTGCAGCGTACCAGCGTAGTCCTCCAGCACCATCCTGGTGATGGAGCAAGGTATTAGGATGGTGCAAACGTAACTGGTCTTGCACCAGCCTAATATTTTATTTTTGTTGTTGTTGCTAGTTTTTGAGATGGAGTTTCACTCGTTTCCCAGGCTGGAGTGCAATGGTACAATCTCAGCTCACTACAACCACCACCTCCTGGGTTCATGTGATTCTCCTGCCTCAACCTCCTGAGTCACTGAGATTACAGGTGCCCACCACCACACCCAGCTAATTTTTTGTATTTTTAGTAGAGATGGGGTTTCACCATGTTGGACAGGTTAGTCTTGAATTCTTGACCTCAGGTGATCCACCCTCCTTGGCCTCCAAAAATGCTTGGCCTCCCAATTACAGGCATGAGTCATCATACCTGGCCCAGCCTAATATTTTAAAGAAAAGAACTAAGAATAAATTGAATGGTTGTGTTCTCTCTGGTGTATGTAGTGGCAGTATGAAGATACAACTTTTGTTCTAAGTGAAACAAGAAACATGGAAAATGCTTTATGAAAATGTATTACACAGATATTAGTTATTTAAGTTAATATTATGCCATTGTTTCCCACATGGGAAGAATTTCCTATATGTGTGATGTGCAATTTAAAATTAGATCTCATAAGTCACTAGGGTAAAAATATATGAGGCCAATAGCAGTATGCTGTTCCAGCATGCAGAATTATTATTCTTTATAGAACTAACAAATTCCTAAAAGGCCGAGAATAAGGATCTGAAAACACTGCAAATTGTCAAAGGCATACACGGAATTTCACAATGCAAAATAAAATTTAAGTGAACTGGCTTAACTCCTCTTCTTGCTTTCCTACTGAACAGCAATCCCATGTCTCTGTAGATATATTTATTTTGCACCATTATTTTGACACTTCCAAATATGACACTTTGGTCATATATTGCTGCGTATTTAAGCATGAGACATCAATCAGATACATTTAAGAAATACATTGGTTTTGGTTCAGGACAACTCAAAGTGGGGGCAGGGTAGCCACTAAAAGACTTCAAAAGAACCTTGGTCTCCACAGTTTTTTATCTTAACCTAACATTTCCTTTCTATTGATCCCAGGTCTTTAGACAAACTCAACCAATTATCAATCAAGAAATGTTTAAGTTAACCTGTAGCCTGGAAGCCCCCACTTTGAGCTGTCTTGCCTTTCTGAACCACACCAATGTATGCCTTAAATGTATTTGATAGGCGTCTCATGCCTCCCTAAAATGAATAAAACCAAGCTGTGCCCCAATCACCTTCTCAGCACATGTTCCCAGGACCTCCTGAGGGTTGTGTCATGGGCCATGGTCACTCACATTTGGCTCAGAATAAACCTCTTAAGATATTTTATAGAGTTTGACTCTTTTTATCGACAGAAATTCATGACAAACTAGCAATACCTTTAATTGCCTGAGCTGGTTACTTGAGCAGATTGTCATCCATGCCTCCCTCCTCTGAAGGCCTCCTTGCTGCCCCACTCTATTAGATTATCAATTTTAAATTAATCACTGCAGGCGGTGCCTGGGTCTACTTGATGGGTTCCTCTCAGTTCGTCAAAGATTTATAAAAGCAGTGTTTGAAAGAATGGTGTTTACCCACTGAGCTAATTTTCCTCTCAGTTAGATTCCATCATTCTTTAGCCCTAAGAGTAAAAAGTGAAAGGAGAATGGAATTAACTAAATATAGAACTTTCTATATCTCTTTATGTGACTGATGTGCTATCCTTCTCTAATAGTATAACTCTATGCTCATATGGTCAAGCTGGTGTCATCTCGAGATGAGATTCAAGATGATTGATTTTTGTGGGGTGTTATTGATTTATAATGGTTACAATGATTTAAAATTACATACTATTTGAAACCCTAGGAAAGTTACGTGGGCACCAAAACTTTCATTTAGAATCATTTATCAATTTTGCACTGAAGATTCAGAAGCCTTCTGGAATTTTCTGAACACAGTGTAATTTCCATATTATTTCTCTTTTTTTAAAGATGGGTGCTTAAATATGCAGAAAACAACTTTATTATAGATTTTTAAATGTAATACAGAACACCTAACTAATGCACAGAATTGAAACAACTCATCAATTTATCGGCATCTTTGATTGGAGAGTCCTTAACAAAATGCTAATTTAATTAAGCCTTAACTGTTTTTTTCTTATACCCTGATTAGAAAATGTTCAACTAATAATATAATCTTAAATACCAATAATGTTTTCAATTTTATAAAATTTGATTTCCTTTCTGTCTAAACCAATCTATGAGGTAGAAATTTTACTCATGTTTATCCTTGGTCATCTGAGGATGTAGCAGTAAAGAGATAGTAGTCAGAAGGTGTTTTTAGGAGGAGGAGGAGGAGGAGGAAGAGGATGAGGCATGGGAGTAGGAATAGGATCAAGAATAAAGTAGTTTTAGAAAAAAGTGTTTAAGAGAGGCATTTTTTCAGCCAGATTCCAAGACATTAGATGATGTTATTAGAACCTAAAAAGGAAAAACGGTCTGCTGGCTGAAACTACATTTTGCTTATAGGAAGAGTGTTATGTTGCTAGGGCTGCTCTAATAAAAACCACAGTCTCACAGTTCTGGAGGCTGGACATCCAAGACCAAGGTGTCAGCAGGTTTGGTTTCTTCTGAGGCCTCTCTTTTTGGCTTATAGATGACCACCTTCTCACTGTGACCTCACATGGCCTTTTCTCTGTGCTAGTGCCTCCCTGGTGTTTTTTTTTTTCTTTTTTTAAATAAAGAAACCAGTCCACCTGAATTAGGATTTCACCCTAATGACCTCATTTTAACTTTAATGAGTAAAATCACAACCTCACAGATTGGTTTAGACTGAAAGAAAATCTAATTAGAATCAAGAGTTCCTGTGCATGAATTTCATAAAATTTATAATATTATTGGTATTTAATATTATATAAGTAGTTGAACATTTTCTTTTCTTTTCTCTTTCTTTTCTTTTTTCTTTTCTTTCAGATGGAGTCTTGCTCTGCTGCCCAGATTGGAGTACAGTGGTGCAATCTCAGCTCACTGCAACCTCTGCCTCTTGGTTTCAAGCAATTCTCCTGCCTCAGCCTCCCAGGTAGCTGGGAATACAGGCATGTACCACCATGCTCAGCTAAGTTTTGTATTTTTTTTTTCTCAGTAGAGATGGAGTTTTACTATGTTGGCCAGGCTGGTCTCAAACTCCTGACCTCATGATCTGTCCTCTTCAGCCTCCCAAAGAGCTGGGATTACAGGCATAAGCCACTGCACCTGGCCTAGTAGTTGAACATTTTCTAATCAAGGTGTAAGAAAAAAACAGTTAAGCCTTAATTAAATTAGCATTTTGATCATCAGCTCTTTAAAGGCCCCATCACCAAATACAGTCACATTACGAGGTATTGGGGTTTAGGACTTGAACATGAATTTTGAGGGACACAGTCCCGCCCCTAACAGGTGGATTCCTTCCCTCCCTCCTTCCCTCCCTTCCTTTCTTCCTTCCTCCCTTCCTTCCTCCCTCCCTCCTCTCTTCTTTCGTTTTCTTTTCGGGCAGCCTTCTGAACCACAGTAGACTCAGAGATTCCCAACAGGGGGATTTTAATAAATGTCTGCTGGCTCTTAATGGAGCAAACCACTATCAGCTGTGCCTAAGGGTGCTGCTCTTTAACATTGCTGCTGAGCTGCTGGCTAGTGAAATATGTTAAGGTTCTTCCTGTCATCCAAAGGTCCATGTGCCCCCTCTCCTATCAGTCCCTTGCGCCATCTTGACTGAATTATGAAAACGCTACTGTTAGTTGCCTTTGGAATGTAGGAGTTTTCAATTTTTTGTTATTTTACTTTTGCGTTTTTTTGCCTTCTTCACTGTTTTCCATAGACTGCTATTTCATAGAGCATATTAGAGTAGATGATATTACATACAAGAAATGTATGACCCTTGTCACTCAGTGTACCATACCTCCCATCATTAGACATCCAGTTAATGATGAAAATGGCTAGGTATATCTCCCTTGCCCACTACCCCAGCGTCTTGAGACTTTATAATACACACACCTTTCCCGTGCATTGCTTATGTAAGGCCACACAGAGCACAGGCTATCATCCCCCAAAGCAGTTCAATGAATGCTTCCATCAGGGAGCTTTGGGCTCACATGTTCCCCTCAGTCATTCTGTTATTTGGGACACATTAGTTTGAACATATGAAGACCCACCTATCCTAATATTTTTTTTTATGCCTGCCTCCACTATAAAGATTGAAAAAAGTAATACTTCTCCGTCTTCTTGTCTTTTTTCTATTCAGGACTGGTGAGGTGATACAATAAGATGCTTACCAATGTCTATTTCATTTTTTTCATGGATGGGTGAAGGCATCTTTTGTGATAAAATGACAATCGAGACTAGTACATCCTTCCCTCTTACAAGTCTAGAGAGTAGGTGCAATTGAGCCTCTGCATTTATCTTACAGCCTTAAGGGAAAAGCCAAAAGATTCTCACAGATGCCAGCACTGATATAATTGAGCCACTAAATTAATGTGAACAAAAACTTCTTCCTTCTAGTCTTCTCATTAAGTGAGGAAAATAAATTCCTATAGGTTTAAACAGCCACTAGGCAGCTTTTTGATCACTGTAACCCCAAAATATTCTTAATAGATCTTAATACCACCGGGATCCAGACCTGATGCATATCTCTTTCTAATGTTTTGCTGTAATAATAATTTTCTTCATTCTGGATTAACCTGGAATTGTCCTACTGACTTACTTCACTTTAGAGTAGTAAATCTAGCACCCAAAAGACTTATTATATTTTTTAAAAAAGGGAAGGAGTTTTTGTGTGTGATTGTGTGTGTGTGTGTTTGTGTGTGCTACATGAAGGAGAGGAAGTTTTTAATAATAATGTACACATTTGTCAATAGTACACAGCCAAGTACAACTACACCTTCTCAAGCAACATTATCCAACAGATCCATCACACTGTGCCCAGCTTACCTTTTCCTTTCTCTTCTGCCCAGCCTCTTTCAACACCACTCCAGGATGAGGAAAGTAAAACCTGGGGCTAAATCTGGCAAGAATAGTGATTATAATCTAGGTTTCAAAGAAGAAATGAAGTAGAACAAGTCTAATGAAAATTTCAGAGAAAGTTTTTTAGTTCTTGTTCCCTTTCCTAAATGTTAACATCTCCCTGGTCCTTTTGTCCAGCAGTTCAGTAATTTCATGGAAGCCTCTGATTCACTGGAACCTGCAATGTCTTACCAAGGTTTTCCATACCCATGTTATCACTCTGTTCCAACATAATTATCCCCAAGAAAACTTCCCTCTTCTCAGTGTTTGGAAAGCAGACTGATTGCATTGCACTGAAGATGCAGTTACCCTTGTTTTTGTCTTGATCCTCTAGCCCTATTTATGCCTTTTGAGTGTGACACAGCTCCTAAAGTCAGTCTTTGGACATGGTTACTAATGAAAGCTTTTCCTCCTCCTTTAGCATAAGAACTTGATTTTTATCCCCACATGTTAAAAAAGAGATAGCTTCACTTTTAATAATCTGGGAAACTTACACTGAAGATTTTTACCCAAAAGAGAAAAAATATACTCCAGTGGAATGAATATTTCTAACATAAGAGAAAGCTACATCAGGCAGATTAAGAGAAAAGTGAAACAAATTTTGTTTTTTTTAGTAGAATTATCTGTCAATTTCTGACAGGGCTACTCTTTACTAACAAGGAAATAACTTGCTTGACATTGAAAATTACAAATTACTCTTATTTGTATAAATGACCTTATTTTATGACCAACATTACAATGTAGCAAGATGACCATTATGAATATTATTAAATAAGTGCCCAGTTAACTGTCATGTAAATTGTGTTTGCTTATAACACTTACTTTATTCATAGTATTCAGTTTTCATGGTTCATTATTTAAGAACCATGCTTACAAACTGTATATAATATAAGGAACCCTAATAAAGTGTGAGTGGAAATAAGTTGGCTTTACTATGTCTGGTGGCTTGAGATGGGTTAAATTTATTTTCAAATATTATATACAAAGGAGGTTGGGTAAATTTCTGGTAATAATTTTTGCAACTTTAGTATTTTCTGATCCCATGACTCATTTTAATAGGTGAGTGCAGAGAGGTTAAATTGCATTGTTCTACATCTTCCTGACACCTTGATGACCTAGGTTGGCAGGGATTAACTAGGGTTTTATTTCCCAAGCTATTCCTTTTCTCTGTTATAAGTAAATCTTCACTCATTGGATTCACACTCTACTTTAAACCCAGAAAGTACATTCTGACATTTTTTTATTCCAAGTATTTATAAACAAGTTTATAAGCTCATCAAACAGATTTTTGAATGACTCTATTATCTCGTAGGTTGCAGAAATGAGGAAACTTGAAATCATTATAGAGGAATTTTCACCTTCAAAGAATTTTCCATGTAGATACCATACTGAAATTTCTGAAGCAATAATCTGCTCACTTTTTAATCCAGCTCACAATGCATCAATGCCTCCTCAGTACTACTATGCTTAGTGATAAGGTCCTGTTTAATTTTGCCCATTGTTCACTTTGCAATTCTCATTTTTTTTTTGCCATATACTTCCCTAAAGTAAGGCCTTCATAATCTGGCACTAGTCTGATTACAAGAAGGTAAATTATTTTACATTTCTGGGACTCTGACTAGAATTACTCCTCCACTTACCCTTCAGGTTACGTTCTATTAACATACATGTTTTTAAAACTCAGATTTATCCAGATTAAAAAGGAAGAAGCAACATTTTCTTTTATCTGCAGATGACATGATCTTGCATGCAGAAAATCATGAGAGACACATACACAAAAATTAGAGATAAAAAAATGAATTCAGCAAGCTTTAGGATACAAGATCAATATGCAAAAATAAATGCACGTCTATGTGCTTCCAATAAATAATTCAAAAATGAAACTTAAATTTATTTATCGGCTGGGTGCAGTGACTCATGCATGTAACATAACAACTAGGTTTTTTTATATAACAGCTAAAGGATAATTAAGCAAGCAAACAATCAAACAAACAAATAAACATCATAAAAATTTAAAACTTCTGTGTTCAAAGGATACCATCAAGAAAGTGAAAAGACAACCCACAGAATGGGAGAATGTTTTTGCAAATCATATGTCTGGTAAGAATCTAGTATCCAAAATATCTGAAAAACGGTTATATCTCAACAATAAAAAGACAAATAACCCAATTTTTAAAATAAGAAATTTGAATAGACATTTGGCTAAAGAAGATATGCAAATGGCCATTAAGCCCCTGTAAAGATGCTCAAGATCATTAGTCATTAGGAAAATTCAAATTAAAACCACAAGAGACCATTTTAGCTTCATGGGTAAGGCTATAATAAAAAGGAGGACAATAATTTGTGTGGGTAAAGATGTGAAGATATTGGAATTCTCATTACTGCTGGTGAGAATGGAAAATGGCACAGCCTTTCTTGAAAACATTTTGGAAGTTACTAAAAATGTTAAACATAGAGTTACCATATGACCCTGACATTTCAATCCTAGGTTTATCCTGAAGAACAGTGAAAATATATGTTTCCACCAAAACTTGTCACAAATGTTCATAGCAGCATCATTCACAGTAGCAAAAGTGTAAACAACTACAATGTTCATTAACTGATAAGTGAATAAACAAAAGGTGGTATTTTCAGCCAAAAAAATAATGAGTACTGACATGTGCTGCAACAGAGATGGATCTTGGAAACAATATACTTAAAAGAAAAAAAAAAAGCAGCTCGACACAAAATGTCACATATTTTGGAATTCCATTTATATGAGGTGTCCAGGTTAGGAAAATCCATAAAGATAGAACATTGATGAGTGTTAGCCAGGAACTGAGAGAAAGAGGGAGTAGTGAGTGACTGCTAACAGGAATGGGGTTTCTTTTTGGGGTGATAAAAACGTTCTAGAATTATCTAGTGGTAATCATTGCATAACCTTGTGACTGTACTAAAAAACACTGGACTGTATATTTTAGAATAGTAAAATTTATATTATGTGAATTATATCTCAATTTAAAAAGAGATTTAGCTTATCTATTAGGTTCTCTGTGCAAACTTTCCTCACTTCTAAGGCCAGTCCCAGCACTCCTCCAATTACACTACTGCAGCTCACAGTTCTAGGCAATTTAGTGTAGTGGTAAAGATGCTGGATAGAATGCCTTCCTTACATTTCTCTCCAGCTGAACAACTGTGAGCAAATTATTTAATCTCACTGGGCCTCAACTCTCTCGTGTAAAATGGTGATAATAATATACCTCACTCACAGGGATGTTTTGAAAATTATCTGAATCAATATTGCAAAGCACTTGAAACAGTACCAGGTACTCAATAAGTACTTAATAAATGTAGTATTACCATTAAAGCAATTGTTGTATCTATTATTATTATTGCTATAAACATTCCCCTAAAATTCATATGTTAAAATCCTACCCCCAAGGTGATGCTATTAGCAGGTAGGGACCTTGGTAGGTGATTAGGTCATGACGATGGAGTCCTTGTGAATGTGATTAGCATTAGCGCTCTCATGAATGCGATTAGTGCTCTCATAAAAGAGACCCCAGAGAGCTCCTGCATCCCTTCTGCATGTGAAGATGCATCGAGTAAACGGTCCTCACCAAACACCCCCCAATTAAGTTCCTTAATGTGGGGCTTCCCAGCTTTCGGAACTGTGGGAAATAAATTTCTGTTATTTATAAGCCACCCAGTTTATGATATTTTGTTATACAGCAACCCACACTAAAACAATTAGAATTATCATTTGGTATGTCTCCCTAGCATTGTACCCTAGTGTCTATCACTATAGGCACTTAGATATCATTGCTTCTGAATGGCTGGTCCCAGGGTCTAATTGAAGTCACTCATGCCTCTTCAGGCTCAGCAACCCAAATATAGTCTGGTAATGATACCTTTGGCCAAACAGTATAGAAATAAAAAAGATAGTGGGTTCAGATCCTACCAAGGAACTGAACGCTAACTCGTTGAAAATACACCAAGAATGTTGCAATCTGCTTCTTCTAAAATGCATTTGCTCAAACGACCGTAGAAGGAAGGAAACTTGCCTTTGCACTAGAGTCTTTGGAAATTAACAGAAAGTTCTGAGAGACAACAGTTCTGGGAAAAGGCTTAGATTTTTTGGATGCCTGAAAGAATGTTTACACATCCTTACAGTAAGAGAGTCTAAGAAGAAAAAAGGCTCTATCATGGCTTGTGTTCCCTATCCTGAAGTTTTCTCTCTCAAAAGACTGTTTTCCTCATCAGTTTATAATCTTCCAGCATGACATATATTTTTCAAAGTGCCAACAAATGCTGTTTATTCTCTACATGAACATTTCTCTTATGTACCCCAGGAAATAAAATATTATACTCAAATGAGTTCAGCTTCTTGTCCTATATGCCAGCCTTGACAACTGAGCCATAAGCAATGCTTTTTGCAGTTTACCCTCACATCTACTCAGCGGGAGTGCAAAGCAAGTTGAGGAAGTGGCTCATTACTTTGTCTAGGGAGGATGAACTCCAGAAAGAAAATTAAAACCACAAAAATATTTTCCTTGGGTGACATATATTCAGACTCAGCAAGAGTAACTGAAAGATATTTTTTTGATTTGTGTAGCTTTACAAGCAATCTATTAAAATATTTCAATTAATACAAAGTATTAATTTTGTTCTGCAAAATAAAGAAAATGCCTATATAGCCACTAGATTTTTCCATAACAACAATCTATTAACATTAGCTTCAAGCCATTCTAGAGCATACTGAATTTCTTCTTTCTTCAATACGGGGTTTGATGTTGTCTAATGTTAAACAAGGAAGAAAATACATAAACAATATATATATATGTATGTATGTATATATACACACATAATAAATGAAACAATACTATTTGATCTACTAGCCAATGAAGAAGTAAATATTTTATGATTATAGCTACAATATTTGGCACAGACTTATCATTAACAAACATCACTCTAATTTTATCTTCTTCACACAGACAAATGATAAAGAGCTTCCCCTCAGTTTAACATTGCAAACAGTCCATGTGATTAAATGTTTCTTTAATGCCAGAAAACAAAAGCAAACAGACAAAGAAGATCCTGGAGAACACTGAAGTTGAAAGCCCTTTTCAAACTGAATTTTTACCTCCCCTTTTTCATTCTTTTCCCATATGGCTGGAAAAGGGGAAGAAATTTTATAATGTCCCAAAATATATATTTTGGAGTTGATTCCTGAAGCAGACAGTTTCAGAGAAAAAAAATGAATGAGTTCAGTTTTCCATGTTCCCCTACCTCCTAAAGTCCTTCAATTAACACAACATGTTCCCCTACCTCCTAAAGTCCTTCAGGTTGCTTTGTGGTCATCCCACAATCAGCTCTGTCTACCTCTGCTCAGAATCTCCCCTCTTATAAAATGTACCCTAACTCTCACGGTTCTATTATTTCTGTCCAAAGAGCTCTCTTCTCTGACCTCCACCCACATTTCCTGCCCATGTAACCTCAGAGTGGCTTTTTAGAAGTGTTTACCTCTTCTTGCTGTCATAGTACACTTGCCTCATCCTGTAAAATAGTGGTGATGTTGCCTATTTTTCTCATGAGATTTTTTACTAGATTCACGCACTAATAGAAGATATATGTATGGTCTCTGTGTGCAATCTAGGAGAAAAAAAAGTGCCATTATGAAATAGAGGAGTGAAACAGTGGGAAGGGAAAATGAATTTTCCATGAACACATGAGTTCAAGAGATTTTAGAAGTTCATTTTAATTGGTAGCCCTTAGCATCCACTCAAAAAATCAGAAATAATAATACTTACAATCACAGCACGTTCTAGATGCAGCCTCTGTTAGCTAAATAGAAATCTAGTTTAAAATTGCAAAAATCTTTTTCCCTCCCCCGGGCAAAGTTTTGCTCACAGAAAGCATGGCTGTTCAGCTATCAGCGCAATTTGTTTTGAGTCTTAACTCTCTTGCAGCAACAGTTAAGCCAAACCCATAATGGAGGAACATTTTCCTAACAGCCTCTGATATGATTAGCTTCTCCAATGTCCTAAACTAAATTGTTTTAGCTTTATTCCAGTTAACTTAATTGTGATCACATTCATTTTATTTTTTATTATCTCCCCTTCCCTCCCCTCTCCTCCTTTCCCTTTGTTTTTATTTTTTTCCTTTTTTTGGTTCTCCTACCATTGACCATCTTATGTTTATGACTTATATTTTTTGAATGACTCTTGCTTCAACTCTTTTCCCTAGAGGGGTCATATATGTAGTTATTGAAATTTCTCTCATCGTTTTAGGAAATGGCTATCAAGCACCTCCATGCTAAACTGCTTTACCCTAAAATGGGATGGTGAGGAACACCAGATGTGGTCCTGCTCTCAGGAAGCTTACGGCCTAGTAGAAGTGGGTACCTCATTCACATTAATGATTCTATAACCTCAAATGAGACAAAGTCTTGAAAGAAAATAAATAGGGTTTTTGAGAAAGGAATTTTTTTAAATGGTCATGAGATTAAATGTTTCTTTAACATTTAATGAAAAAGACACTGGAAAAAGATTTAAAGCACAGTCTAAGATGACATCTCATGACATCTCAGGGCTGAGTAGATTATTCTTGAAAAAAAATCTGGCTGGGTGCGTGGCTCATGTAATCCCAGCACTTTGGGAGGCTAAGGTGGACAGATACGAGAGGTCAGAAGATAGAGACCATCCTAGCCAACATGGTGAAACCCCGTCTCTACTAAAAATACAAAAATTAGCTGGGCATGGTGGTGTGCACCTGTAGTCCCAGCTACTAAGGAGACTGAGGCAGGGAAATCGCTTGAACCTGGAAAGTGGAGTTTGTCATGAGCCAAGATCCTGCCACTGCACTCCAGCCTGGGTGACAGAGTGAGACTCTGTCTCAAAAAAAAAAAAACCCAAAAACCAAAAAGAAAAACAAATCTGATTAAATCCCACCTTCAATCCAATTACAATCTAACCCTTTCAGTGGTGTCCATTGCTCTTATGAGAACTATCATAAATGCTGCTTATTGGTAAAGTTCTCTTATACCAGTCCCTCATTCATTTACTTGCTGGTGTCTTCAGCATTCCTTCAATGTATTAGACACTCTATCCGTCTCCTGATATGGGCATTGCAGCTGCTCTTACTTCTCTCTGGAATGATCTGCTCCCAAATTGGTGAGCAGCCAGTTCCTCTTTTTATTCATGTCTCTGCTCCTTCAGGAGGCCTTCCTTAGATACCCTTTTAGGACTCTATTACTCCCTCCTAGCTGGAAATCATTCTTTATCACATTGTCCTGGCTTGTTTTTTTCTCCATAGCACTATATTGAATCTAAAAGTATGCTTTTCTTTTGTTTATTTGCTAATTTAGACTCTTTCCTCTACTGCAATGTAAGATCCAAGAGAGAGAGTACCTGGTCTGTCTCATATATCACTCAACTCAACACCTGAAACAGCATCTCATAATGAATAAGTGGACAAAAAAAAAAAAAAAGACCTCGCCTTCAGTCATATCCAGTTAAATGACCTAGACATTTAAATTATTGTGTGATTTGGTCTCAGAACACTTGATTTATTTTAATGAACATTATTGAGTGTCTATCATATACTAAACACTATGCCAAACCCTAGGGCTGAGAAGATTTGGCAGGAAAGTTACAGTTTGGTGAGACAGACGACCTCACAAATACTTTAAAACATTTTAATAGAGATGGATGTCAGGTCCTATTGGATTTTCCATGCATTCAACCATATAATCTTAAACAAGGAGAACAATCACCAGGAAGTCATTACCTCTCTATCTGGAGATTCATCTCTAAAAACTGCGTACAACTACAGGTGGGTAAAATTATATTATAAAGTTTATTTTCAAGTAACAAGACATAATCAAAAGTTTGGAAAATGAAAAGCTTTATTCCTCTGCCAGGTATATGCATGAAGTGTGTCACAGAGAGTAATGAGAGATGAAGGTGAAAACATATTCTCTGATCCTATTGTGAAATACTTTATTTGCTAGACCTATTGTCTAGATCTTAGCTGCTAGCAGTGAGGAACTCCTGAAGATTTTAAAGAGAGTTAAGCTGGGCTCAGATATGTGGTTTTTACAATGCTCACTCTGGTAACATTTAAGATATCTTGTAGTGTCCAAGACAGATGGGATAGAGGAAGAGATATGAGTTGCTAGAGTTCTCAGAATGCACATGTCATAAGTTAAGTTGTGCCTCCCCCAACTTCTTAAAAATTCAAATGTTGAACTCCTACCTCCCACTAGTTGAAATTGTGACCTTATTTGAAGGTACGTCTTTACAGAGGTGATGAAGTAAAAAGGAGGTCCTTTGGTTGAGTCTTAATCTTATGTGACTGATGTCCTTGTAAAAAGGGAGATATTTAGACAAAAAGAACGCATCTAGGGAAGATGATACCAAGAAACACAGAGAGAAGACAGCCTGGAACAGACCCTTCCCTTCCAGTCCTCATAAGGAGCCAACTCTGCTATCATCTTGATCTTGTACACAAAATTTCTAGAACTGCAAGCCAAAACATTTCTGGTTTTTCAGCTACCAAGTCTGTGGTACTTTACAGCCTTGGCACACTAATATGACATGAATAAGTATTAGTAAGGGCCTGTAATAGAACAAGACAGAAGAGAAGGCAAGGAGGAAGCAGGTGTGCAAGAGACTTGTAGATTCTAAAAATGTGAAATGGTCCACTGGAGAGAGTAGAGTTCTAAAATCAGGTAAGCTGAAATTTGAATCCTGGCACTGATACTTTTGTGATACATGACTTAGAGATATCTAATCTCTCTGAGTCTCAGTTTTTCAACCAGAAATAATGCCTACTTTATAAGTGTGTTGAGAAAATTTGAGCTAGTATTTGGAAAATACCAAGCACAATGCTTAGGACATAGGAGGTGTTAAATAATACTGTTGATGTTGCTGATGATGGTGCAAACAGTATTTTTAAAAATTATTATTTGAGAGTTATCAGGAAGTTCTGAAAAGTTAGAGATAAGAACTCAATATTGAACACCAATATTTCAGCTACTTCAGTGACACAAAGAACATTCCTGGGGGGACGTTTGTTTGCATGAAGGAATACCAGCATTCATATGAAATCACTGCAAATATTTTGTAACAATGATTCTAAATGTTAATTTTTCTACAGCCTCAAGAAATGAGGACAGAGTCATAGCCATTCTCTTCTATGTACGCAACAGAGAGACATTTGTCTCAGAATGTGCTGACATTTGTTACTCTGGGTGTCTGCTTTCCTAGACCATAATAGTTTTGGTCTCTTACTCCTGAGTCCCCAGCTTAATACACATAGTAGTAAGATCTCAGACATATATTATAGCTGTATAAAAAATGTATTAAAGTAGAATCCCGTCTTTGCCTTCTATTAGGCAAAAGAAAACTCTCCATGATCTGTGAAGAAATTTGGAAGTGCTCTGCTAAACAGAATACCTCCCTGATACCTCCCTGAATTCAGATGATCTTCTATTAACCGGAAACATTCCCCACCAAACAGAGATAAAGTGTGATTCTTCTGTGAAAATCTCTTCTAGTTAGCTAGTGAACAACACATTGAGTAAAACTCAATACATGACAAGTGTGTAGAAGAGATTGTCACATTGCAGACCTGCTGTTTTAACGTGTCCAACTTGGCCTTCCCCCAGGATTGGAGCTAGTTTTCACATGACATAGCTCTAACTATTTGCAGGTAAGGCCTTTTCATTTGAATAGTCCTCCTTCCCAAGAAAAGTCTTGGGTGTTATTAAAGGCCAAAGTACTGAAACTCGTCTGGTGGGATTTTTCTTTGTGAATTATTTACACTGGGATGAATGATTCAAAATCAATAAGTTGCAGAGTTGAAAGGAATGTGAAACAAGCTCATCTCTGCTGTTTCCTCCAGACGGGACTACTCTGCTAAACTGTCAAACGATGAGGTGCTAATCTTACAGAAGCTTTCTCTGCAAAATGTGCTAGGGCTTCACAACCTCTCCACTGGGAAGCTATTCAACATCTTCTGTTTTGCACTCTAGGTCCGTATTCCTCTTTATTTTAAGTAAAGATGAAGAACTCTTCACATACTTGATAATAATTGGTTTCTCTGATATTAAAAGAAGTCATGGCTACTAGATATAGAAGTGGATCCAAATCTAGATGGTGTGGATTAACATCAAACTAGGCATATCCTTTTTCTTTTTTCTCTTTTAATACTTTTATGGGCTTTTAATTTTATTTCCGCCGAGAAGATGAAAAGTACTCCATAATCATGAACTCCCCATGGTTCTCCTTGCTCTTCCTAGTCTCCCGACACATATTTATGAAATTCCTACTGGATTCCAGATGCCGTGCTAGGTACTGGAATTTGGCAGTAAACAAAATAACCATATTTTTTATCTTCCAGGTGCCTAAAGCAAGAGTGGTCTCACTCTGCCCTCTTCTCCTTTCCTCTCCTCCCTCTGGAATACACCATGGGTTTAGAAATGGAGGAGGTGGTCTATTAGAGAGTTAGGAAAACCAAATCTGTGAGCAAAAATGTCAATGGCAAGTAGGCCAACTGTAAATAGGATATAATCTGGGTGTAGGTATTGCAGACTAAAGCTCCCTTTTGCTAAGATGCTAACATACCAAAGGGGCCTTTAGGTAAGGCATCCAGGTATAAAAGTCCAATGGTAAGAATAACCTATTTACTTTTCACCTTTCTTCTTTTCTCTTTTACATAAAATGATCCAGAAAGTTAGAGTGATTAGGATTATTAGCAGGGCTGATGTGAGAGGAAAATATCGTAACAGTTATAAACATAACAATAACAGGTATATCCTGTTTTACAACTTGGCGTTCCTTATTCAATGTGTTGCAGTGGAAAGGAGTCAAGCAGACCTGAGCTTCAATCGAGGAGACCTTAGCCCTTGAAGAGCAAAGGCTCTGGAGTTCTCATTTGCATTCCAGGTTCCTGTTAACTGAACCAGGAACATGGAAAGGCATTCGATGAATGCGTGTGAATGATGGATGACTCCTTGCTCTGCCACCTTTAAGCAGTTTGACAGTGGAAGAGTCCTTTCTCTTTCTTACTCTCACTTTTTCTACATTAAAAACAGAGAAAGATACATAAGTATGCTTTAATATTGTTTGGGGGGTCAAATGAGAAAATACCTGGTACCTGGAAGATGCTCAATAAATGCATTTCTTTAAAGCTTTATTATTATCTCTGACTCCATTCACTTACCACCAAACCTTAGTGGAACTGACCTCAGAAACCCAATTTTTGGGTAACAGCCCTATATTGGTAGTTAGAATCCTCTTCATTTTCTGGGCTTTGTTTTGAAGTCTGAAGAGGAACTGCTCTCTACTTAATTTCAACTAAGGAAATGTTTATTGAAAGGCTCTAGGCCATTTGAAATGAGAGAAGTATAAAAAATTTAAATTACAGTATTATTACACCATTCTTAAGTAATCTGTTCAGAATGTAATTTTCATATATTGAAATTTATAATATCAAATTATATGCAATTAGATGCAATTTACAAGAGATATGAGGGAGAAATCTATTTACATTTTCTATTTTGCTGAAGTTACTCAGTTTTAAAACCATTCATTTCACAAGATTCTTTAATTCTTGCAGGCTAAATGACATACTGAACAATTCCTGGACAGTCCTAAAGATATGGACTAGGAAAAAATTAATTGTCACTGTATATCTGTGCTAAGCTTTTGAAATGATTAAAATTTGTCCAAGAACATTAATGATCATTGTAAAGTGCAGTACTTCTCATCTTGAAGGGTTTTCATTTCCATCTTTATGCAACCCAGACATATTATGAACATTCTGCAAGGAGAGGATAACAGAGCACAGGCTCAAAATCATGAAAAGGTGGTATTTGTGGAACCATATGAAGTTTAGGGTAGCTGGGGCAAAAGATACACAGTGGGCAGAGGCAGGGATGCAGACCGGAATTATGTCTGATCATGTTTTTGTGAGACACGCACGGTGCATGGAGGAGCCAAGTGATCCCTGTGGACAATGGAGAGTGACCGAGAATGACAATGATCCATTTGCATTTTTAAAAAGATCAGCTTTGCCACAGGGTAGAGGAGGAATTTGAGTAAGAAAGACCTGGAAACAGGAATACTAAAGAAGGGGTTGTTTCTATAGTCCAGTTAAGAGTTGATGACAAACTGAACAAAAATGTACTGGTGATGGGAAAAATAGTAAGATACCTGATTCAAGAGGTGTTCTCGAGGCAAAATTGACAGGATTGAAGATAGAGAATTCTAAGTTAACACCAATGTTTAAAAGCTTGTAATATAGGGTTGATGAGAATGCAGTGACAGCGTGGAGCGTGAGAAGTAGAAGGTTACTTTGGCTGCCATTTGCAATTTTGAATCAAAAGAGATACACTATGGATTAATGATGAGAACTATTAAAATGTTTTTAAAATTTCACAGTATTTTCAGATATATTTTCTGTTTAGAGCCACGGTATAACTGTAAAATAAGGAGGTATATAGATAAGAAAAGAAAGGCTCAGAGAAGTCAAGTCACTTGGGTAAGGTGACATGGTATTAACTGTAAAATTCTATGTTTATTATGTCATGTCACTTTTTATTAAACAAAATCAGTGAAATAAAGCTGTATGTAGGAATAAAACTATTTCAAATATGAACATATATGAAATATCTGCTGTGGATGCTTAATATCCATTATTTAATTTAAAAAATAGAATTGCAGAATTTAAATTATGAAAAACTGTGATTGCAAATAAATTCAGTTGATAATACATAATATCCTTTTTTGTGTGTATGGTTCTGCATAGAACATTTTATCCTTCTGAAATAAAAGCAATAATGAATAAGCTTTGTTGAACTGCTAAAAACAACTATTGATATGTCTATGTGGGTGATGTTAACAAATTGAATATTAATGAATATATTATGTTTATCATGAGGCTATTGTATTTACAGTATGCTAGATTTATAACATCCATAACTATAATAATTAAACTTATGATGAAAACATTTTAGATCTCAATTAAAAACATGCAAATACATACATAATTGCTCAAACTTATTTCAGATGATGTGAGCAAAAATAAATGACAAAAGAAGCATCAGTTAAATAACAGTAGACTTGAATGCAGGAGACCCATATTCCAAGCCCAGCTTTGCAACTGTTACCAGTTTTAGGATCTTGGTAACTGTGATAGTTAACTTTATACATCAACTTGGTTGGCCTAAGAGATGCTCAGATAGCTAGTTAAACATTCGTTCTGGGTATGTCTGTGAGGGTGTTAACAGGAAAAGATTAGCATTTATATCAGTAGACTGAGTAAAGAAGATCACCCTCACTATCGTGAGTGGGCATCATCCAATGCATTGAGGGCCTAAATAGAATAAAAAGGTGGTGGAAAGGCAAATTGTCTTTCTTTGGAGCTGGGATATCAATTCTCTCCTGCTGCTAGATATTGGAGCATCTGGTTAATGGACCTTCAGACTAGGAGTGATTATACTACTGGCTATCCTGGTATGCCAGCTTGCAGATGGCAAATGGTGGAACTTCTAGACATCATAATAGTGTGTGTATGTATGTATGTATCTATCCTCTCCCCCTACCTCTCTCTCTCTCTCTCTCTCTCTCTATCTTCTATTGGTTCTATTTCTCTGGAGAACCCTGACTAATACAGTAAATAAATTTACTTAATGTCTCTGAACTTCAATTCCTTTATCTGGAAAATGAGAGTATAAAAATTAAATAACAAATATAGAAAAGTTCTTAGAAATTATAATGTATTCTACAAATATAAAATATGGAATAGCCAACCAAGGAAACTACTTGGAAATATTTATTGCAAGATGCCTATAGTGTAAGATGTAGAATTCTTCAAAGCATTAAATGCTTTTAAAAAATATTGTTTATAGAATTTCTTTTTCAAGTTATGTTCTTCTGGTATACAAAATATCCTCCAGCTATCTCCAAAAACCTTATAAAAATACAGTATATTACAGTTTGTAGTTAAACTTGTGAGAATGTAGTGTGCGTGTGTATGTGTGACAACAGAGTAAAAAAGAAGGATTTTTCTTTTTTGGATTATGAACTTGCTCAGTAATTTCCAAAGGAGTGATTTTTCAAAAGACTACAGCAGTGTCACCAAAATCAGAGAATAGTTCTTTAAGGTCATCTTATTAAAGGCCAAGAATCATTTACATGTAGAAATCCTGGTGTGTTTGCTAAAAGTTTATCTTTGTTTTACAGTAACAAGTTGTATTTTTATTTTTCCATTTTCTTACGAGAAAATACCTTAACTCACACCTGGCACTGAACTAACACGATAAGCAGACCAGCTACATGATGATATTTGAAACAAATTTAAAATCGACTTAATGAACTCAATTACTGTGTAAGCTTGTAAATTTTCACCCATTCCTACCATTTTCTTGTCATTTTTTTTTCTGTCTTGAGAATGAAATTTCTGCAGTGGATACTGAATCATCAATATCTTCTGCCTGGGACTCTGTGTAGTTTCTTCATTGTACTCAGTTATATAGATGCATCACAAAAAAGCTCACTGATACATAGTTCATAATTTGTAACAGTTATTCTAAGATAGCTTCAGTGAGGCACAGTCTCAGAATAGTATTTTGAATGAAGCAAAAGATTACATACTAGAGAACTACCAATGTATAAGTTAGGACTAGTTTCTACCTTTCCATGGACTATGGTGACTTAAGCAAATATGCATTTATTCCTACAGAACATTAAATTCAGATGTAGGTGGTCCAATTTAAGCCTTTTTGTTTGTCATGTTTAACTGTGACTTACTTTCTCATGATCAAAAATGGCTGCCATTATCTTTAGGGGAAGAAAAGAGCATAAAGAGAAGCAATGTCTGACTCACTCCACTTTAACATGCATTAAAAACATTTTTTTTTTCAAAGTTCAGTGGACTCCAGTTATACTCCAATATATTCAATATATTTGTGATAACTGATCATGTACTCAATTACATGCCATATACTCAAGATCAAAGATTTACTCCATATTCTTCATTGTTTAGCTCCCAGCCTATAGTGAGAGCACAACATATGATTTATTGTTTTCTCATTTTAGGTTTGAAGTCATTCTGGCTCTGGAATATATTAAGATGACTGATACATTATAATTAATTTTCAGTATGTGTGGCTTGAATTATTGGGACATTGAATGCTAACCACTTGATAAACAGTCTTGAAGCTTTTGCACTTGGAGCCAAATTACTTTGATCAGATTGAAAGCATGAAATAGTCCATATTATGTTTTATTATTTCTAGGCCATTGCTTCAGTGTGAGAAATCCACATACCATTCTTACTACCAGAAATGCCATATATCAGTAATGCCAACAATGGAAATTCTCTGAATGGTCATACCAAGTAGAAGCACAATCTTTGTGTCAGACGAACTTTGGGATGCCCATGATTTGTTTCAAATATTACTGTATGTGTTCATGTAGTCAGAGAATCTTCCAGTTTCATTCCCCTTTATACATTTTTAATAGGGTCTATTTCAATATATTGCGATATAAATATTTTCTCTTTGCCTTCTTTTTAACCTATATCCTACAGCCTAGCACAAGCCTGGAATATAGTAAAAAATAAATGTTGAATGCATGAATGACTTTGGGCCAGTTTCTAAGCATCTACATACCATAATTTCCTCATTAGTAAGCATATATGTGAAAATGCTTAGCAATTTGGGATAATGAACTGCATGAACTTGGGATTAGAAAGAAATCAGTTTGTGTCCCATATCAATAATTTATCATCTTGTAGAAACTTCAAAATTAACTTTTAAATTAGTGCATGCATTCATTTATTAATTTAACTCCATGGCATGGACTGTTCTAGACACTGGAAACACATAAGTGGAAAAAAGTTTTTCTAGTAACTCATAGTTTAGTGTAAGAGACAGAGACCAGTACCTGATAAATGCTCTATTTCTTTACCTTCAGGTGGGTTAGTAATGCCTGCTTCCCAGCTTTGTATGGACTCAGTCAATAGGAATCCATGCCTACTATGTCTTACAATATTCAAAAAAACACTTTTGAAATGTTAAAATTATTTGCTAAATTATTTCAACATATTTTTTGAAATATTAAAATGTGAAAATGGTTTGAATCACTATTTTCTCATAAAACAGAGCTAGTACCATGCTAGATGTATAAGAGAGAGGCTAATTCATTATATGCAAAGGTTACCTGTATTGGGAGTTTCAAATACCAGCTCAGTGATTCACTTGAGGATTCACAAGTCATATCCTTGGCTATTGACAGAGACATTTGAACCAGAGCAACTCCCCCATCTTAAATAGGAACTGAATAAATAAGGCTGAAACCTACTGGGCTGCATTCCCAGATGACTAGGGCATTTGAAGTCACAGGATAAGATTGGAGGTTGGCACAAGATACAGGTCATAAAGACCTTGAAGATCAAACAGGTTGCAGTGAAGAAGCCCCCTAAAACACACCAAAACCAAGATGGCTACGAGAATGACCTCTGGTGATCCTCCCTGCTACACTCCCACCAGTGCCATGACAGTTTACAAATGCCAAGTACCCTTCACTTTCTAAAAAGGTGAGGCATGAATAATCCACCTCTTGTTTAGCATATAATCAAGAAATAACCATAAAAATGGGCAACCAGCAGCCCTCGGGGGCTGCTCTGTCTATAGAGTAGCCATTCTTTTATTTCTCTACTTTCTTAATGAACTTGCTTTCACTTGACTCTATGGACTTGCCTTGAATTCTTTCTTAAGCAAGATCCAAGAACCCTTTCTTGAAATCTGGATTGGGATCCCTTTCCGGTAATACTATGACTTATTACATGGCTATAATTTATTATTACATGGCAAGAGCACAAAACATATCAGGAAAGGAAAAAGGCACATGGGACGAAGTCCAGAGGAAACAGGTACAGACTTGCAATAACTCTCTGAGTGGAGTCACATTCGACTCACTTAATTCTACTAGCAACAAGTCGTTACAACCTTGAAATGTTGTTTCTGATAAAAGCTCATTAGAGACTCAGTGCCCAAAGTTGTTTTTTGGGACTGGTCAGGTAGACACTCTCTGGCCAAGATTTCAGACTCCCAGGAGGAAATCAGGTGTTCGGTATAAATTATATTTTTTATACAAACATTTTCTTTTATGCACAGAAAATTAACTCTTATCAGACAGCAAATAAAGTGAATCCTCCTGAAATCCAGGTTCCCAGATGCCAGACACAGGTCAATCTTGCAAGCAGGCCTTTCTGTTTAGGATTTTCTGCCTGCTCTGTTAATGCTTTTCTACATAATGCCTAAAGGCATTTGATTGAGAAAGACAGCTGGCCTAAGTCTTTGCAAAGCTTGCTGAAGGAAAGTGTGACAGGTGAGAAGTACAGAGATTAAGGCAGGAATAGAATGCAACTGTTTATCCCCTTCCCTTCTCTGGGCAAAAACAGGTGAGAGATTGGAAAATACATAGATTAACTATGTCATCTGCTTGCCTGCCTTTCTGATGTTGCTGTTTATCACAGTATTCATCAGAGAGAGAACAGAGGTGATTTTAAAACTCCTGTACATTGCAAGACAACTTCAGCTGCATTTCAGAAAAGGCTGTTTATATTGTGTTTCTGTGCGTTACGTGTACTGGAGATTGCAATTTAAAATCAACCACTGCAGAACTCTTTGGTAAAGCGAGAAATCCATTTATAGGGTTCACTTCTTAAGTTATTCATCCTGTAAGTTCAGAATTTAATGTTTTGAGATTTTTTTAAGTGAGGCACACTTGTAGGGCACTAGAACTTTTCACAGCTGAGTTTCCACAAGAATCGCTCCAACATACTGCCTGGACATTACTGAATTTAGAAAAGCTTCTCTTGGATTTCTTGTTACCATATGGTATTTGTGCTTTCAACTTAGTTTCTCTCCCTCAAATAATTTAGTTTTTGGACACTGGATATAATTGCATAGCCAAAAACAAATTCTTACAGCTCTCTAAACAAAGCAAGAAATTATAAAAACAGCAATTAGTATCATGAAATCTTATTGTAGTCTTTTATTTTTCTTTGAGACGGAGTCTTGCTCTGTTGCCCAGGCTGGAGTGCAGTGGCGTGATCTTGGCTCACTGCAACCTCCACCTCCTGGGTTCAAGTGATTCTCCTGCCTCAGCCTCCCGAGTAGCTGGGACTACAGGCACACGCCACCGTGCCCGGCCAATATTTGTATTTTCAGTAGAGACGGGGTTTCACCATATTGACCAGGGTGGTCTCCAACGAGGCTGATCCATCAACCTTGGCCTCCCAAAGTGCTGGGATTATAGGCGTGAGTCATAGTGCCCAGCCCTTATTGTAGTTTTCTGTAGATATTCTTGCTGGTTTTATTTTAGGAATGTGGCTAGATGGCCTTTATCTGAGAATGTGAGTGATTATTTTATGGAGTGGCAAAAGAAAACCAAGTGTGTGGGAATAAAATACTTAAATTGCAGTTTTCTTTGCAGCTATAGTCGTGCATGCAGCTGCTAGGACTACAATATTTAGAATTGAAGGATATTTATCTCTACGTTAAAATATTTTGAAAATCATAATGGTATCATTTGCAGTTCTTTAAATGTGACAATAGTTGATCAAAAGTAAAAAAATATTTTCTTGATTCAACATTAATCCTTTCATGGAGTAGCTTTACCCTCCAAATATAAAAAAGAAAGGCAAGAAGTATTTTTTCTTTCTAGAATTTTAAATTCTGGAGGAAGATTTAAGGCTGAATTCTAACTATTCGTTTTTAGTATGTCTTATAGTTTAAGTTAAAATATGTGCGGGGTTTAGTCACAATATCCTCAAACTGTTTATGTTATATACAACTGAATAGTAACACTGTCATCATAAATGCTACATTTATCTAGATTTTTAAAAGGGTACTTTTAGAGCTAGACAAAACAATGCAACAGCATCTACCCAAAACTATTTTTGTCTAAGCACTGTTATATTAAAATGCCTATGGTTTCTAGGGCTTGTTAATCTTGAAGACATGATTTATTTCTAGGGGACTAATTTATTCAATTCTAGGAGGAATGACAGAAAGAAATACTAGAATAAAAGCTAATTACTTCATGGGTATGTGTGTGTAACTGGACACAAAGAATAATTATAGGCATAAATATGTTCAAATAAATGCATTTTTTCAGAGTATGAAAAAATATATGGCATTTTAGTAAAACCTATAAAACTAGCTATAATCTATAAATTATATTATCCTTGTTGGAACTATTCGCTGATCATCTAAACAGACAAATACAAATTTCTAAGATATTTTCCTTTTTTTTTTGTATTTTATTCTTCCTGTCCTACCTTGATTAACCAAGATATGAAACTAGAAATCAGTGACATGGGGACTCTTGGAAAATCCGCAAATACATGGAAATTAAACACATGCTCCTGAATGACCAATAAGTTAAAGAAAAACTCAACAGGGAAGTTAAAAAATATTTTGCAACAAAAGACAACACAACATAGTAAAACCTATGGGATGCAGCAAAAGAAGTTCTAAAAGTTTATAACAATAATAGCCTACATTAAAAAAGAAGGTAGATTCCAAACAAATAGCCTAATATTATGCCTCAAGAAACTAAAAAAAGAAGAGCAAACTAAACCCAAAGTTAGTGGAAAAAAGAAGATAATAAAGACCAGATCAAAATAAAGGGGAACCAAAAAACCATTTAAAAACAGTAAAACCAAGAATTAGTTGTGTGGATAGGTAAACAAAATTCAGAAACTCTTAGCTACCTAATAAAAAAGACTCAAATAAATAAAATCAGAAATAAAAGTAGAAATGTTGCAATAGATACTTCAGACATAAAAATGATAATAAGGAGCTATTATAAACAATTATGTGCAATATTTAATCAGAAAGAAACAGAAAGCTTGAACACAGCAATAAAAATTAAGAGATCGAAATATGAATTTAAAACCTTGCAACAAAGAAAAGCCCAGGACCAGATGGCTTCATGAACGAATTCTACTAAACATTCAAAAAAGAAGTATTACCAAATTCTTCCAACAAACAGAAGTAGAAGAAATATCTGCAAACACATTTTACAAGGCAAGCATTACTTTGATACTGACACCACAAAAAAGAAAACTATAGGCCAATATCCCTGATCAACATTGATGGAAAAATTCTCAATAAAATATTAGCAAACAAAATTGAACATCACATCATAAAGATTATACATCATGACCAAGTGGGATTTATCCCCAGCATGCAAGCTTGTTTTAACATACGCAAATGAAACAATGTAATACATCACATTAACAGAATGAAAGATAAAAAATACATGATAATCTCAATTTACACAGAAAAAGCACTTGACGAAGTTCAATATCCTTTCCTGATATGAAGTCTTAACAGTTTAGGTATAGAAGGAAAGTTTCTCTGCATAATAAAATAAATGTGATTTATGAAAAATCCACAGCTAACATCATAATCAACGAGAAACAAAACTTTTCCACTAAGATCCAGTGCAAAGCAGGAATGCCCACTTTTGCCACTTCTATTTCACATAATACTGGAACTACTAACAAGAGCAATCAGACAAAAGAAAGAAAGAAAAAGCATTTAAGTCAGAAAGAGGTAAAAGTAAAATTATCTCTACTTGAAGATCATATAATCCCTTATGTAGAAAGCCCTAAATATTCCACAAAAAACTGACAGAATAAATTAATTCAGTAAACTTGCAGGATACAAAATCAACTACAAAAATCAGTAGTATTCTTATACACTAATAACAATGTAACTGAAAAAGAAATTTTTAAAAAATTCCATTTATGAAAGCATGAAAAAATAGAAAGAAATTTAACCAAAAAGGTGAAAGATTTGTATACTAATAACTAGAAACCATTGATGAAAACGTTGAAGAAGATGCAAATAAATGGAATGATATTCTGTGTTCTTGAATTTAAAAATTTAATATTGTTAAAGTGTCTGTATTACCCAAAGCAATATACAAATTCAATGCAATTTCTATCAGAATTTCAAGGATATTCTTCACAGAAATTGAAAAGAAAATTCTTAAAATTCATATGGAACCACAAACACATAAAAACAGAATAGGCAAAGGGACAATGAGAAAGCAAAACAAAGCTTGAGGCATCAGACTTTCTAAATTAAAATTATATTACAAAGCTATAGTAATCAAAACAGTATGTAAATGGCATAAAAATGTGGACCAATGGAACAGAATAGAGAGCCAGAAACTATTAACTAATTTTCAACAAGGATACCAAGAGGACACATTGAGGTAAAGTTAGTTTCTTCAATAAATGGTTCTGGGAAAATTAGATTACAACATGTAGAAGAATGAAATTGGACCCTTATCTTGCACCATATACAAAAATGAACTCAAAATAGGTAGGAGACCTAAATGTAAGATGTAAAACCATAACACTCCTAGATAAGAACATAGGGGGGAGATTCCTTAATACTGGCCTTGGAGATGATTTTTGGATATCACACCAAAAGCTTAGGCTATACAATCAAAAATAAATAAATGGAACTACATCAAACTAAAAAGTGTCTGCACAGTAAAGGAAACGATCAACAAAATAAAAAGATAACCTATGGACTGGGAAATATATTTTCATAGGACATATCTCATAAGAGACTAATATTTAACATATGTAAAGAACACTTAACAAATCAAGAACAGAAAAACAAATAGCTTGATTAAAAATGGGCAAAGGACATGAACATACTCCAAAGAATAAAAACACCTAACAGGATATGAAAAGGTATACAACATCACTAATCATCAGTGAAACACAAATGAAAACCACTATGAGATACCACCCTACACCCATTAGGATGGCTATTATAAAAAAAAAAAAGACAAGAGGTTACTGCTGGTGAGGGTGTGGGGAAAGAGAAATATAGTACACTGTTGGTAGGGATGTAGATCCGTGTAGCCATTATGGAAAACAGTGTGGAGGTTCCTAAAGGGATTAAAAACAGACCAGCAATGACTCAACAATACCTTTTTTGGAGATTGACTCAGCAATTCCTCCTCTGGGTATGTAACCCAAGGTGATAAAAACCATCACCTTGTAAAGATACCCTACATTCCCATGTTCATTGCATCATTATTCACAATAGTCACCATGTGGAAACAACCTAAGAGTTGGCTGACAGATCAATGTACAAAGAAAATGTGGTACAAACACACACACACACACACACACACTCTGAATATTATTCAGCCATAAAAAAGGCAATCCTGCCATTCGCCACAACATGGATGTACCTGAAAAATATTATGCTAAATGAAATAAGCCAGATAGTAAGAAAAATAGAGTCATGTATCATTTGACAACAAGGATATGTTCTGAAAAATGCAATATCATTTGCTGATTTGTTCATCATGTGAACAACACACACAGCCTAAATGATATCTCCTACTACACAACTAGTCAACGTGGTATAGCCTATTGCTCCCAGGACACAAACCTGGACAGCGTATTACTGTAGAGAAGTCCAGGAACGGTGGCTCATGCTTGTAATCCCAGCACTTTGGGAGGTTGAGGTGGGTGGATCACTTGAGGTCAGGAGTTGGAGATTAACTTGGCCAACATGGAGAAACCCTGTCTCTACTAAAAATACAAAACATTAGCTGGGCATGGTGGCACATGTTGGTAGTCCCAGTTACTCAGGAGGCTGAGGCAGGAGAATTGCTTGAACACGGGAGGCAGAGGCTGCAAAGAGCCGAGATCGTGCCACTGCACTCCAGCCTAGGTGACAGAGCCAGATTATGTCTCAAAAGAGAAAAAAAAAAAAGAAAAAATGACACTTCCTATATAAATAGCAAAAATGATAGAAGGCAAATCTAGGAAGTTATGATGTAATTGATGTAAAAATTTAAAGTGAAACAAGTTTATAAAATAATTTTACTCAGATTTCCTGTCCTTCAGTTTCCTCCTGTCCATGTTTTTCTTCCCTATAAACGCACATCCACACACATTTAGTTCTCTCTTCCTACATTTTATCAGCACAAAACAATATGTTCTTTAACTCACTGTTATGTAGCATGGTAGTCACCTCATCCTATGCATTCCTCTCTTAAAGTTTATTAAGACTTTCTGTATCTATTCTCAATTTTCTAGATCATTCCACATGATGTGCCACTGGTGACTATTCCCTCCTTGAATTTCTCTGTGCTCTTGAATTATTGACACAATACCCTCCTGGTTTTCCTCTCTCAAATCCTTGGCCACTTTTGCCTATCTGGTTCTTGGGCTCCCCTTATTTCACTCACCCTTAAATTTAAATATTTATATTCCCGGGAGTTTTGTCATTGATTTGCTTCCACACACTGTGCAGGCATTGCAGATACAACAGCAAATTTTTTTAAAAAGAAAAAAATTTATATCATCATGGAGCTTAAGTTTTAGTGAGGAGAAATAAACAAAAAAAAAGTAAAAAATATAAATAGTTTATCATATGGCTCTACATGCTATGGAGAAAAATAAAACTAAGAAGGAGGCTATATTATACTCATAGAGCTGCCTTGACAAATTACCATTCTCTTGGTGATTTAAAACAACTGCAATTTATTCTCTCAGAGCCCTGGAGTTCCGAAGTCTGAAATCAAGGTGTCAGCAGGGCTGTGCTTTTTTTAAAAGCCCTAAGAGAAAATTATTCTTTGCCTCTTCATCTTCTAGTGACTCCAGGAACTTCTTGGCTTTGAGAAACAGCACTCCAGTCTCTGCCCCCATCTTCACATGACCTTGTTCCCTGTGTATGTCCATCTCTTCCATGTCTCCATGTCCCCGAATTTCCCTTGAGGACACAGTCACTGGATTTAACACCCAACTAAATCCAGTATGACTTCATCTGAGCTTGATTGCATCTGAAAAGACTCTTTCCAAAAAAGGCCATATTCACAGGTTCTAGGTGAACATACATTTTTTAGATACACTATTCCACCAGCTAGAGAGACTAAAAAATGCTTGTTGGAGAGGAGAGGTTGATGGGGAGGATGAGGAAGCCAGTGAGGTATCTCTATCCAAATAGCTCATAGGCATCTCAAACTCAACATGTCCAAAATTCTTGTCATGATTGTTTCTTAAAACCAGCTTCCAAGTGCTTGCCAAATCCTGTTCCTTGACTGGAAACACGGGGATTATCTTAGACAATCAAACTATCTCAATTTCCTAACAAACTCGAAAGCCTGTCAATTCTACCTCTTAGAAATGTATCAGGATATCTCCATACCTAATTCTATCATATCTATCTAGGCCATTCTTATTTCTATCCAAGTTTTCCACCACAATTCTGTACACTGCCTTAAAGGAAACCTCTAACAAGAAAAATCTTATCATCTTATCATGTCATCTCTTTGTAAAATATCCTATAATAGCTCTCCAATATTTGACATAAACTATAGTTTCCCATACAAGTAAATAGAAATTCCACACAGTTTTTCTTAGCAGATGCAACTAAAGAAGCTCTCATGACTCAAACATCCTTCGTGGCTTCCATCAACATTTTTATCCTGCACCAACCAATAATCTCAGTTCTTCCCCTATCCAGACATCTATCAAAACATTCCTAAAACCAGTCATACTCAACCAGCTGTTACTTTTTAGCCAGTTTTGGGTACCAGCATCATCACTCCCACCTCTTCATGAGCATCAACGATGTTATCTGATAGTGTTTAGCACTTTGTGAACATAATTTTTAATTCACTTAACAACCCTAATGATGGAGGTCTTACAAGTCCCAGGTTATACATGAGAAAACGGGAACACAAGAACTTAAGTTTCTTTCCTGCAAGATTCTTGATCATATGCAAGTTACAGTTTTTTTTTTTAAAACTACAAATTAGAGTTAACAGTATCTACTGAACTGTTATCCAAAGGATTAATTTAAGAAGAGTCACTGCAGTTTATAATCTTTTCACAGAAGACAAAGTGGTGATGAAGGAAAAGGGGCTGCCCATCGTAAAGTTGGTCCTGAGCCTGTAACAGAATTAAAGAACTGCTGTTTCCATACTGACCGACCTCCAGCCCGTGAACTCAGCAGGTATTGCCTAACACAACCACAGTGCAGGGGTAGAAGGGAGATGCTCCAATCATTTATTCATTTAGCAAACATTTCTTCTGGATTTTTCATGTACCAGGTACTAAGATTAAAATATATATATATATATATTTTGAGATGGAGTCTTGCTCTGTTGCCAGGCTAGAGTGCAGTGGCACCATCTCAGCTCACTGAAACCTCACCTCTCTGGTTCAAATGATTCTCCTGCCTCAGCCTCCTGAGTAGCTAGGACTACAGGCGTATGCCACCATGCTTGGCTAATTTTTCGTATTTTTAGTAGAGACGGGTTTTCACTGTGTTGGCCAGGATGGTCTCCATCTACTGACCTCATGATCCACCCGCCTTGGCCTCCCAAAGTGCTGGGATTACAGGCGTGAGCCACTGCATCTGGCCATTATTTTTTCCTAAAATGGTCCTGTCTTAAAGATATCATCATGCATACAGGTGTATTGCTATATGACTCTATTTATAAATAAATAATAATTTTACTCCTTCTACAAATACTGAACATTTACTCTCAGTCCAGCACTCTAGTAGGTATGAAAAAAATTCCAAAATTCTAATGTACCAGGGAGAGGTTTACAATGTCCATACTCAGAATGTATAACGCTCTACACATACTATCAGTCTGCATTAATCCCTTCATTCTCATGTATTATTTGCATATGCTGTATCCTGAACTAATCCCCAAGCAACAGGATGGAAAAAGTGTGCTTCTTGTTTATTTTTGAATCCCTCTCCATGTCCCACAGGACACAAAGTAAAATGGAATAAAATTTAGCCAAAGGCTGGTACCTGAAAAATGACTAGTAATAAAACCACAGTTATTAAAGACAGAGTGAAGATTGCAATACGAATAATAGTTATCCGTGAATCTGCCCTGTGGCTACTCTGGGACCTCAGAACTATCTAGGGCGTGATCTCAAGCAGGCAGATCAGTGTGCTGATCTGTTGGCTGAAGGAAAAATGTGTAATATTCTTGGTGTCTGTTCTACACTCCAGTATATTTCATATAACTGGTCTTTGAGTTAATCAATACCAAATTGGAAGACAAAACCAATCCAGCCAGTGTCCTATGACTCTTCTTGTCACCTCTTAATGGTGGGGGTCATCGCTGATCCTTTTTATCAGTCTCCATCACTGTTCTGTGTTGATGACTAGTATTCTTGATCAGCTGAGGCATCAAAATGATAGGGCTTTAAGTTAGAATATTTAAGAGCAGGCATTTCCAGTTATGTCTCTTACGTGTACTGTCATCGGTCACTGAGCACAAAACTGGTCCTTCTCACTCTTTGATGACATAACTACTTCTAAACTGCCTAGACTGAGCCCCTCACAGCTTCACAATCTTCTCCAGTGCCTCCCCATCAAACCCTTTCCATTGACATTTCTGAGACCCACATTGCATCATAAAAATGAAACAAAATGAAGACACAGCCCCATTTCATATTCTCTAATTTTATAGAATAATCTTTCTATTGCTTATTTTTACTACACATGGCTTAGTTCAGTCCCAAATAAAAGATAAACATGCCTCTGAAGACTCCTGCCCTGAGAGCTACACTTCAACATCTTTATCCTAAACTTTATATAGAAATGTTTGAAATCTTGGCCAGGTACAGTGGCTCACGCCAATCTCAGCACTTTGGGAAGTCAAGGTGGGCGGATTACAAGGACAGGAGATCAAGACTATCCTGGCCAACATGGTGAAACCCCATCTCTACTAAAAATACAAAAAGTAGCTGGGCATGGTCACGCAGACCTGTAATCCCAGTTATTCGGAAGGCCGAGGCAGGAGAATCACTTGAACCTGGGAATTGGAGGTTGCAGTGAGCCGAGATCGTGCCACTGCATTCCAGCCTGGCCACAGAGTGAGACTCCGTCACACACACAAAAAAATGTTTGAAATATTATTTTATGCTTATTTCTCCTAACTCTCATTTCTCATTCACTATGCAGCCAACTAGAAATGATTTTACTCTTTATCATTCTAGCAAAACAGTTTTTGATACATGTATCTATGACCAACTAATTTTCAAATTCAGTGACTCATTTTAACATCTTTTTTTATGAGACCATTCTATTGCATTAGACACTGAAATTTTGAAATCTCTAAGCTTTCTGGATATGTCACTCTAAATCTCTCACCATTCCTTCCTACCCTTCCTCACCTTTAGATGTAGATTTGATTCACTATGTCATCCTTGGTCTCACTCCATATGTTTCCTGGAGTGATTGCTTCCCAACTCTACATTCCTATTTGCTAACTCCTTGCTGAAACTCACTCATCTCACAGTTTGCTTGGCTGATTATTCATTTCCCATGCTTCCCTCATTGCTAGATGTTAAACTTTCAGCCCATGATCTTTTACACTGAACAGCACACACATCTGTGCTTCTTATCTGAATTGAGTATACTACTCTCTTACCCAATCACCCACACTGGAGGCATCTTGGACCATCTGCAACCAGGCTTTCAACAAATCACCAAATACTGTTAATTTCAGCTCTGAAATATGTATAGAATCTGGTGTTTTCCACTTCATCCAAAGACCAGTGTGCTGGTCCAAGCTTTTAGTAATGTCTGAACTCCTGAAATAGTACCTATCTTAGTTCTCAACCTTGAGCCTTATTCTTCTCATATGTAAACTCGTAAGCAATGAGCTGTGAAGATACAAAAACGACCATTTCATTCCACTCCTAATTTCTTACAAATGCCCAACTTGTACTTTATGTAAATCTCTCAATCTATTAACTATTTCACAATGACATGCCTCTGGTTTTGGGGTGGTCTTCTCCACCTAGGATTACTTTCTGTTATTTCTATTTGCAATCAGCTATTCTTCATCTGTCCATTAGGGCATAGTTCAGTTATCATTTCTTCTAGGAAGGCTCCCTGACCTTCCCTTCTTGCATTAGATGCCATTTCTCAGTCATTCTAAAATAAGAAATTATAGCTGTCACTTATTTCGTATTCATTTGTTCTTATGTCTGTCTCCCCAAACAGCCTTTGAATTCTTTGAGGAAGGTAGTTGAATCTCATTTATCTAAGTAATGTCAGCATATGCTAGTTGTTGGACACAAAATGATCAATAAAAATCTTAAATTGACAACTTAGGAAGTCATCCAATTTTAATTTTCTTTTGTTCATGAAAAATAGGGATAAAGTCATGTTCAGAGATTGATGAAATTCATGGGATCTTTCTAAAGATCTTTATTTTTAAACATTCAGTGTATAAAACTTATTAAATAAATTTCTTATGTAGTCATTTCCTATAAGGGATATCCAATCTGTTGTCTATTTTTTCAGAAAATAAAATTTCTTAGAAAATAACTTCTTTGGATTATTATCTAATTGCAACTTTCTTTCAAGCAGAAATTTTATCCAGGCTACAGCTATTGATCCAGAGAATTATTCTTATCATTACTTCTTGTATCAGTCTTTGAGCTAACTTTGTCAATGTTGTTCTGCTTCCAGCAAAGACTACTTTATTATAGAGGATAACATGGACATTAGCTGAACCCCTACTGTAAGAAAGTAGGGAAAGGTTGTGGAGAAAATATGAGCTCAGAGATGGACACGCTGGATTCCAATCTCAACCATTTAATGCCTGTGTGACAATAAGCACCTTTCTCAGCCACTCTGGGCCTCATTTCATGTTTTTTTAAATGTGAATAACAGTGCTACTCAGTATAATTATTTTGAGATGACATGAGTTAATGCCTTTAAAATACCTGGCATAATAATTTGATTTCCCCTTTCCGCATGAGAGTTGACATGCATCTACTGGATAGGAAAGCCTAAAAGAAGCAAACACATGTTTCAGTATTCAACTGTTTTGCGTGCTCTCTAATTTCTATTAAGATGTATAATGACAACAGGGCTTCTCAAAAGATGAATTCTCAGCAAAATAAAATAAAGGCAAATATGATATGAAATTGTTTTTCCAGCCTTAGTAGTGAACTTCTTTCTGCTTTAGTTGACTATTTGCCAAAGTTTTTCCTTGACTATATGAAAGAAATTGGGTGAACTTTTCTTAATTGGCAAAAAAAATCCACTCCAAAGCAAAAGTAATGATATATTCTCCTTCTTCAAAGAAAAGCTAGTACAGAAAGGAAGTTCTAAATGGAACATTCTGGTGCCAAAGGAATGGAGAAAGAAGGACGAAAGAAGAGGAGCTTTTAAAGATAGAAATTCTCATTATGATGATTGATTATTTAAACAAGGTTAGTTTTTCGAGGCTTATGAACCTGGTAAGTTTAAGATGGCAAACAACAAAATGTTACTGCTAATTAGACATCCAATGAAATGCCACATGGAAAGGTTAACTATTTTAAAAAATGTTATGTATTCTTGTATTTAAAATGTCATCATTATTAGTTTTGTAATAGAGCTCACTGACAAAAAACAGAAATGAATACATGTTCCAGAGGGTGAGGTAGAAATATTTTATTAGTTGTCTAGTGTATAGAAAAATGAGAAAACTATTATCATAAATTTTCATCCTTCCTTTGAAATATTCACATTTAATCAGTTCTGTACTACTGAAGTTATTTTGGTTTGGGCAGACCTGACCCTAGGCAGATTTGAAAACACCACCACAATATATGCATTGAGGGCCTACTATGTGCTAAGCACTGCTCTAGACATTGAAGAAAGACAGTGAGCAAAACAGGTAAGGTTTCTGGACCCACAGAGGCCACGTTCTAGTAGGGGAAGACTTGAAATAGGGAAATTGTAGCATAACGTGATGTCTAGTGGTAACAAATGCTAGGAAGAACAAGTTTCGAGATTGCTATTTTCCTGACCACCCTGGATAGTAAAAATGGAAGCATTTGGCTGGGATTTTCTCCATGCATTCCCTGGTCACTGCTGCAATGAGTGACTGAGTGAGTGTGGGAAGAATTAAGAATTTCATGGTGGGCACTGGGTAAGTTCCCCATCTTAACCAAGCTGTAAGGCAGCCTAAAACATCTCCATCCTCCAGATAAAACAACTGGGATTTAGGAAACTGAAGGAACTCAGCCCAGGTCTATCAGCTAGTAAACTGTTAATGCAGTTTCTCTGACCCAAAGTTTGTGCCAATAGTGCATCCCTAAGGATGCCTAGGGGCAATGAATCACATAAGTAGCGGCATTGCTCCTCTTTTACTGCATGCATACTAAGCACCAGGTGGTTTATATGTATTATCTTTTTTGGTCCCTACCATACAACTAAGAGGTAGGGCTGTTATTATTCACGGTGTTCAGATAAGGAAACTGACACCGAGGGAAGGTTAAATAATTTATTCAAAGTGATGGTAGGTCTGTAATAGAAACTAATCTCAGCTATTGCTTTTTCATACTTTTCTTTGAGACTGAGTTTTGCTCTTGTCACTCAGGCTGGAGTCTAATGGCACAATCTCGGCTCACTGCAACCTCTGCCTCCTGGGTTCAAGCAATTCTCCTGCCTCAGTCTCTTGAGTAGCTGGGATTACAGGCACATGCCACCATGCCCAGGTAATATTTGTATTTTTAGTAGAGATGGGCTTTCACCATGTTGGCCAGGCTGGTCTCAAACTCCTGACCTCAGGTGATCCACCCACTTTGACCTCCCAAAGTGTCGGGATTACAGGTGTGAGCCACCACACCCGGCCTCTGCTATTCCATCTAAGGAACTAATGTGTCTTCCCTTGAGGTTGTTGACTTCAACCATGAATCAAGATCAATAGGTTTAAGAAATGCAGTGATCAAAATAAGAAAATTCCGAAGTACAGGTGTAGAATGTATAAATGTAGGCATTGCATTTGATTTTTTTAATTCAACCTATAATTATTTTTTACTGACTTTTATTATTACATATCCTTCAAAAGATAATGAACTGAATTTGGTGAGGAATTCAATGATGTCATAATGGTCTCTGTTCTCAAGATGTGTGGTTGCCAGGATAGTGGTTTGTGGAACATCAGCTACAAATGCTCTTAGAAAGCAGCAGTGTGCATGCCAACTAGTTCATAGCCTGTAAGACTGTATTCTCTTCTTATGAAAGTTGAGCATCTATTGATAGCTGAAGCTACCATTTGTTCAGATGCAATATTTTAATGCTTAAGAGCTGGGTTTCAAATCCTTGCTCTGCAATTTACTACCAATTACTTGCTGCCCACTGAAGCTTTCTGTTAAATGCTCATTATATTGCCAAATGCTCGTTATGGGCCAAGGACTACTCTGCGTACTTTATATTTCATCCTCCCAATAATCCCAGGATGGATGGCTAACCCCATTTTATGGAGGAGGAAACTGAGCTCAGAGAGGAAAAATGAATCATGAATGGCTGTACAATTAATAAACTGCTGAGCTGGCTTCTGAACCCCAGGCATCTCTGATTTAACAGTCTGTGTTTCCGCCACTACATGACTCTGCAGGACTAATGAAAAACAGCGCTGAGATGATATAAGAAACAGAATGAGCCTTGTAATAAGGGCTAAGCATTTAGATTCCATACTATCTCTACAAGGCACTGCTTCCTCAGTTCTGTCAAATTATTGGCAATTTTGATTTGTAGTCCAGTCTAGAATAAAACGTGCAAGGGGCATATGATTGAGAACACTAGGAAGACTATGAATGTCAGAGAGAAGAAAGGAAAAATGGACTCTGCTAGTCTAAAATAGGGAATGAATTAGCTGGGTCAATCAAGGTAATCACAGGAGGACTTGACCAGTTGCTCCACCTGAAACTCAGTTTCCTCCAGCTTCCATAAAGTAGAAATAATCATACCCAGTTCATTGGGTGACTGTGATCAAAAGTGTGAAAATAATACCAGCCGCTCCATTCCTGTGCATGCCCACACTGACCATGGCCCTCAACCGAACCCCATGCTGAACATGCTCCATGATTCTCAGCCACAGTGCCCCTGAAAGGGAATCTCTGGCTGCCATGAGCGATCTGGAGGAGCAATTTCATGTCTATGCTGAGGGTGATTTCCATCCAAGCCATGGTCTTGAGGAGGACAACAGAGACATCTTGAAAGGGATTGGAGTTGCATTGCCATAGACCAAAGACTTATGAGCCACTGTCTCTTTCACTGATGGTGACAACTGAGCAATCAATGGTGATTACACATGCCTCCATGACTGAGGATTCTGGGCCTAACAAGGCATAATGGAAAATTCACTTGTGCTTCACTTTACTACATGATGAAACACTAAAATACAATGATTTGTTTTCTGTTTGTCAGCCTGATGGGTCCTTCCTAAATGCAGATCCACAGAGGTTCCTCCATTGTGATGAGGCTCTGCTCTCATCATGGCAGAGACAAAGAAGGTTTGCGGGTTTGCCTGGCTGCTTACCCGAGGCTTTGCACTGGCTTTGGGAAAACCAAGCACCTATCTAAGCTTCAGGCTACCCATCTGTTGCCAGGTAGCCCTCCCTCTGCCTTCATCCTAAAATAAATCTGTTTTGGAAGAGCCAGGAAGCTTTGGGGACAAGATCTATTCACTATTATTATATGTAAAATTTACATATAATTATATGTAAAATTTTTACATATACTATTATTATATGTAAAAATGCCACCTACATCTGGCAAATCGAAATTTCTGTTTTCAGAGCATATGTTTATTATTTATTTATTGCCTCTCTTAGGTACAGTTAGATCTCTATGAACCAGCTCAATCAGACTTAATAGCTTCCCCAATGATCCTAGCCAAAATAAGAATGCACCTGGGAGGAGAATCTTAGCCTTAGAACTGCAGTTCAGAAGAGCAGCTCTTCTTGAATTCTACCACATGCCTTTATATCTCAGGAGATCTTGGCCTATCAAAAATTCATTTGGTCCAATGTCTCGCTCTCCAGAGTGTGGGTCATGAACCAGAAGCTTGGGCATCATTTGGAAGCTGTGAATATTCTTACAAATGTAGAAAAGCAGGTCCTACCCAGACCTACTGATTCAGAGCAGCAATCTAACAAGAACCTACATTGTGAACACATCAAATTTTGCAAAGTACTGGTGTGGAGGTCATTCAACTCCCTCATTTTCCAGAGAGGGAAACTGCCAAGTGACCTTCCAGAACATCCCACAGCAGGGTCCAGTTCGAATTCCAGGACTCAAATTCAGTTGTGTTTGGCAAGAACATTTGGCAGTATCTTGAAATCCTCTGGGCCTTTGTTTCCGTTAACAGTAAAATGGGGACATTCACAACTGCCTTGCTTTCTTCTTGGTATACAATGTGATAATATATATGAAAGCATTTTATTTATGTCAAAGCCTTATGCAAACAAATATGTACACTGTTCTATCCAACCAAACTAACTTGAATCTTAAAAGACGTGTATGTGTGTGAGTGTGTGTGTGAGCAGGAGTTCTAGGTACAGAACTGGGCCATATATGACAAATTTTGCCCTACTTAATTTAGAATGTAACCTAATTCTCAGACTGCTTGCCAAAAAAAGAATCCTTCCTCCTCTGACTCTCAGAAGGGTTCTTAAAATGGATGGGCCCCCAGGGACTCCCCGACATGTTTCCACTGTTAGAGTTCAGGCAGCCTGATCACCAGGTTTTCTTTCAGATGGTATTAGATTTGGGGACATGAGCTCAGGAGGACACATAACAGGTTAGAGGTGAGTAGTCCTTTGTATGTTTAAATTTAAATCATGGCAGCTGCTCAAATCAACTGTAGTTTAGTAGGAAAAGGGAATGAGAAAGGTAAATATAAGGATGTAGAGAAGGGAAAGAGGATAAAAGTAAGGAGAAGGATGTTGATAGAATCCACTCATCATATAAATATTTATTGAGAAGTTTCTACATATCAGACACTACTCTAAATATTTTGGATGCGGCCATGAACAAGGCCAGCAAGAGTCCTGACCTTGCATGGCTTATGTTCTGGTGGTGGTGTGTAGGGGGACAAATTGAAAAGCAAACCTATGACCAGGACAATTTGGGGTAGTAAAACATGCTTGAGAAACCTAGTTACTGTGCAGGTTCTGCCTATGACTGGAAAGCCAGAGTGACTACTCTGAGATGCAAATTCAAATGAAACCTTAAGAAGCCACGTGTGGACAAGGGGCGATGTCAATACTCCAAGGTGAGAATGACCTGGGGAGTTTTGAGAAACAGAGAAAAGTCCCGAGTGGTTAGAAGGTGGTAAGCAAAGGCAGGAGATGAGTTAGGCAAGATTGGGCTAAGTTGGATCGTACAGGGCCTGTGCGTGCAGTTAGGAATGCATACACCTGTCTGAGTGCAGTTAGGAATGCAGACACCTGTCTGAGAGCAGTTAGGAATGCAGACACCTGTCTGAGAGCAGTTAGGAATGCAGACACCTGTCTGAGAGCAGTTAGGAATGCAGACACCTGTCTGAGTGCAGTTAGGAATGCATACACCTGTCTGAGTGCACTTAGGAATGCAGACACCTGTCTGAGAGCAGTTAGGAATGCAGACACCTGTCTGAGTGCAGTTAGGAATGCAGACACCTGTCTGAGTGCAGTTAGGAATGCAGACACCTGTCTGAGAGCAGTTAGGAATGCAGACACCTGTCTGAGTGCAGTTAGGAATGCAGACACCTGTCTGAGAGCAGTTAGGAATGCAGACACCTGTCTGAGTGCAGTTAGGAATGCAGACACCTGTCTGAGAGCAGTTAGGAATGTAGACACCTGTCTGAGTGCAGTGGAACATCACTGCCAGCCCAACTAGTGATCCACTGAGAAGTAGAAATTGGAATCTTGGTATCTCAGCACAGCACAGGTCATAAACTGAAAGCAGGAAAATGGAAGTGTCTTTTCTCATTCCTCTTTCTGTCTTTGATCCTTTCCTCCCTTCAGGTTTTTATAAAATTCTTATTATATGTCAGACACTGTTTCTCTGTGAGCAATGGACTAACCTTCTTATGAAGTTAAAATACATTCACTGGTGTGAATTAGAACAGGATTCCTATTCAAACCTAATCAAATGGGTCCCGCCACCCAATCAAATGGGGTTCTAACCTGTGGGCCCCCATCGCCAACAGCAGTGGCTCTTAATTGCAGATTGTTTCTCCAAAGACCTTGTTACATGCAAAAATATTAGGATTCCATCCAGATGTACTGAATAAGAATCTTTGAGGATGAGCCTGCCTATATGTATTTTTAACATACTGTGTAAGTGATGCTGAAAGCCTTGAGCATCCTCTTCTTGAGCCATTCTCTGGCATACCTGGCATATCTTCTTTGCTCCCCTAAGCTCCCCTTAGTCTTGAGGGATCACTACAAAGTCCATTTCCTCTATTATCAAGTCTTTCTAACCTATGTGATTTTGCCTGATAGTTCTAGTTTTTGTTGTTTTTTAGTTTTAGTTTTAAGATGGAGTCTTACTCCGTCACCCAGGGTGGACTGCAGTGGCGTGATCTCTGCTCACCACCACCTCCGCCTCCCAGGTTCACGCGATCCTTCCAGTGGCTCAGCCTCCCGAGTAGCTGGGATTACAGGCATGCGCCAACACTCCCAGCTAATTTTTGTATATTTAGTAGAGATGGGGTTTTACCACATTGCCCAGGCTGGTCTCAAACTTCTGGCCTCATGTGGTCCACCTGCCTCAGTCTCCCAAAGTGCTGGGATTACAGGCATGAGCCATTGCACCTGGCCAATATTCCTAGTTGTTAAGCCCTCACCAATCACTCATTCTCAGCTAGAGGTAAGCTCCTTGAGGACTTGAGCTGATTCTTTTTCATTTCATCCTCCTAGTACTTAGCCTACTTTACATGCATTTTTATATGCAAATGATTATTGCTGCTGATAAAAATAACCTTAATACAGAGAAGCCTAAAAGGGTAAGGATGCTCCTTAACTTTATTATGGTTCCTTTTGAAATAAGGAGAATGAATCATATCAACAATAATCAACACTGACACTGAAAATTGTTAATATGTACTGAACACTTACCATGTGCACATACTAGGCTAACTACACAGGGCAGCTCATAATCTGTGTTATTCGCCATCACATCCCTGCATGCAGTTCCCTGGATTTGACCCTAAGCAGCCCAGCTTGGTGGGAAATGTCCTCAGTAAACTTGGATCCCAGTTGCAACTCAAGCACTGATTAACAGTATAGTCCCTTTCAATCTCTCCGAGCCTCAGTTTACACATGTGGAGAACGAGATGGTAAACTCCTGCCTTTTCTCTTTTCCAGGGTTGTCATGGAAAGCCAATGAGGCCATATGGTCAGTGCTGTGAAAACACGTCTTAAATGAAGAAGAAAAATAACTCCTGCCTCTGAGGCAACACCAGAATTCCAGAAGCAGCAGACCATTGATTTTTCTGCTCCAGATTTAGACTTTATTCATTTGCAGTATTTCTAAGTTACTGGTTAAATCTGAACTTATCTAAGAAACAGGTAGTAAGTAAAAGAGAATTTGAGTCAACGTAATATTGGAAGCCTGAAAAGCCCAGCAAAGCAAAATTCAATAAGTATTGACCCAAATCTTTCTAGTTCAATTTGATAATAACCTTTATTTTTCAGTTAATTCAGCCAGAGTTTCCCTGAATCAAATACCAGGCTGGACTTTGCAGAATCTAGAGCTTAGTCATTGCCTCTGCCCTTATCTTTCCAGCCAGCTTCGAGGGGGATCATATCCTGGAGAGGAGAGATATCGCCCACCCCACCTGGCTGGAGGGAGCATCTTCATTGCACTCCTGCAGTGTGCTGACTGCCAGCAAATGGCACCACATTGTGTGGGAAACAGGCTTTCTGCCTGGAGCAAGTTTGCTTAAGCACACTATTCAGGATGTGGCTCCCTGAGAGCTAGACCTGGGAGTCTTCCTAGGAATGGAACAGTAACATTTGAATGGATTCAGGAAAACTTGTTAGTCACCTTATCAACAATATCTGAATCACCGTTGTTCAAAATTTTATTATTGGAGATGACTCCCTTTGTTTTCTCCTATTATTGAAAAATGATAATGGTCTTATCCTCAAGAATGGTAATATGCAACATATTAATATCATAAAACCAATTTACCAATTGGTTCCTTTTTCTGACAAGAAGGCAGTTATGGGCCTTTACAGAATACATTCCAAGCCTTGTGTAAGACCCTTTCACTGCACCATTTTATGGAATCTCTGCCATCCTTTTTGTATGGCTGGAACTGAAGGTCAAGGACAGGAAGTAATTCCCCATGGGTCACACAGTTGGCAGGTGGCAGTGATTTTTTGAGCACGTGACTTCATACAAATGTGGGCTTTCTCTTGTTCCTCATAGCCCTTCTGAATAAGTGAGAGTATGGTAATACTGACTGCTGGCAAGAGACTGAGATTTAGGCCTCTTTGAAAAAAAATCCTTTGAAAATATTGAGACACGGTCACAGTGTTTTCCATAGCATCTTGAAAGTTCTGAATAAAACGTATTATGCTCGTACTAGCTTAAAAAATAGTACCAGTTCCCCTACATATTACTCTAACAGACTCTTTGCTGCAGAGCTGATGGTAGGGTTAGCCCTTTAGACTTTCTGCCTATGAGCTACATTAACTGGATGAGGCAAAGATTTTATCTGCTAACAAAGAAAATACTGGTCCTTTCTACACATCTTCCTTACCAGGAGGATCTACAGCTATTAGCTAGCATGGCTCCCTATTATCTTAACACATTAGTCTTTTTAACCTTTTGCCTTTGCCCTTGACTTTGAGTCATGATGCTGAGGCAAGTTTTCCAAAGTGAAAAACTTGCTGAGGGGTTCATTTGATTCTGGTTGTTGTGGATATTTCATTCTGTCCATTTTTCCTGGCCAGAATGAGCAAGCCTCAGTTCCTTTTAATCCCCGTTGCTGTTCTTTGATACTGGAAAACATTCCACTCACAGTTGTTCTGCAATCAAAATCCCCAAGCCACTGAGGAGAGATCTAACTAGATTTTTGGTGGCAATTTAACTCCAAGTTGATGTAATCAGTATTCCGCACAGGTGAGTGTGACGCCATTAAAGGCTTTTCCCCTTTTGTAGGTTCACAAACGTAGCTTTTCCAAGTAGTAGAGAGGCATGTAATGTAGAAACTAGTGAGGTTATAGCTTCTGAATCAGATTTCATACTTATTAATGCAATCATAGCCTTTTGCTCCAGGACTCTTACAAAACCATCTTGACTTCCTCAAACCAATTTGAGGCTGAAATGGTTGAAAAGTAACATTAAATGCAGGGTGCACTCTCTGCTGTTTTTGCTGACTTTTTTTCCTCATTTTCCATTTCAAAATATGCTGTTTCACAGAATACCACTCTAAAGTTATGTGGGCATTTGGGTTCCCCCAAAATTCATATATTGAAGCCCTAACCTTCAGTGTGGCTGTTTTTGAAAATGAGGTCTCTAAGAAAGTAATTAAGGCTAAATGAGGTCTTAAAGTTGGGACACTGCTCTAATAGGATTAGTATCCAGGTCCAGATGGGTTCACAGCCGAATTGTACCAGACATACAAGGAGGAGCTGGTACCATTCCTTCTGAAACTATTCCAAACGATCCCAAAAGAGGGAATCCTTCCCAAATCATTTTATGAGACCAACATCATCCTGATACCAAAACCTTGCAGAGACTCAACAAAAAAAGAAAACTTCAGGCCAATATCCATGATGAACATAGATGCAAAAATCTTCAATAAAATACTGGCAAACAGATTGCAACAGCACATCAAAAAGCTTATCCATCATGATCAAGTAGGCTTCATCCCGGGGATGCAAGGCTGGTTCAACATACGCAAGTCTATAAACGTAATTCACCACATAAACAGAACCAAAGACAAAAACCACATGATTATCTCAATTGATACAGAGAAGGCCTTTGACAAAATTCAACAGTGCTTTATGCTAAAAACCCTCAATAAACTAGGTATTGACGGAACGTATCTCAAAATAATAAAAGCTATTTACGACAAACCAACAGCCAATATCACACTGAATGGGCAAAAACTGGAAGCATTCCCTTTGAAATCTGGCACTAGACAAAGATGCCCTCTCTCACTACTCCTATTCAATATAGTATTGGAAGTTTTAGCCAGAGAAATCAGGCAAGAAAAAGAAATAAAGGGTATTCAAATAGGAAAGGAGGAAGTCAAATTGTCTCTATTTGCAGATGACATGATTGTATATTTAGAAGACCCCATCATCTCAGCCCAAAATCTCCTCAAACTGATAAGCAACTTCAGCAAAGTCTCAGGATACAAAATCAATGTGCAAAAATCACAAGCATTCCTATACACCAATAACAGACTTAAAGAGAGCCAAATCAAGAATGAACTGCCATTCACAATTGCTACAAAGAGAATAAAATACCTAGGAATACAACTAACAAGAAATGTAAAGGACCTCTTCAAGGAGAACTACAAACCACTGCTCAACGAAATAAGGGAGGACACAAACAGATGGAAAAATATTCCATGTTCATGGTTAGGAAGAATCAATATCATGAAAATGGCCATAATGCCCAAAGTAATTTACAGATTCAATGCTATCCCCATCAAGCTACCAATGACCTTCTTCACAGATCTGGAAAAAACCACCTTAAACTTCATATGGAACCAAAAGAGAGCCCGCATAGCCAAGTCAATTCTAAGCAAAAAGAACAAAGCGGGAGGCATCACATTACCGGACTTCAAACTATACTACAAGGCTACAGTAATCAAAACAGCATGGTACTGGTACCAAAACAGAGATATAGACCAATGGAACAGAACAGAGGCCTCCAAGGCAACACAACACATCTACAACCATCCGATCTTTGACAAACCTGACAAAAACAAGCAATGGGGAAAGGATTTCTGTTTAATAAATGGTGTTGGGAAAACTGGCTAGCCAAGTGCAGAAAGCAGAAACTGGACCCCTTCCTGACACCTTACACTAAAATTAACTCCAGATGGATTAACGACTTAAACATAAGACCTAACACCATAAAAACCCTAGAAGAAAATCTAGGCAAAACCATTCAGGACATAGGCATAGGCAAGGACTTCATGACCAAAACACCAAAAGCATTGGCAACAAAAGCCAAAATAGACAAATGGGACCTAATCAAACTCCACAGCTTCGCACAGCATAAGAAACAGTAATTAGTGAATCAGCAACCAACAGAATGGGAAAAAATTTTTGCAGTCTACCCATATGACAAAGGGCTGATATCCAGAATCTACAAAGAACTAAAACAGATTTACAAGAAAAAAACAAAGAAGCCCATTCAAAAGTAGGTGAAGGATATGAACAGATACTTTACAAAAGAAGACATACATGAGGCCAACAAACATATGAAAAAATGCTCATCATCACTGGTCATTAGAGAAATGCAAATCAAAACTACATTGAGATACCATCTCATGCCAATTAGAATGGCGATCATTAAAACATCTCGAGACAACAGATGCTGGAGAGGATGTGGAGAAATAGGAACACTTTTATACTGTTGGTGGGAGTGTAAATTAGTTCAACCATTGTGGAAGACAGTGTGGCTATTCCTCAAGGACCTAGAAATAGAAATTCCATTTGACCCAGCAATCCCATTACTGGGTATATATCCAAAGGATTATAAATCATTCTACTATAAGGACACATGCACACGAATGTTCATTGCAGCACTGTTTACAATAGCAAAGACCTGGAACCAACCCAAATACCCATAGATGATAGACTGGACAGGGAAAATGTGGCACACACACACCATGGAGTACTATGCAGCCATCAAAAACGATGAGTTTGCATCCTTTGTAGGGACATTGATGAACCTGGAAACCATCATTCTCAGCAAACTGACACAAGAACAGAAAATCAAACACTGCATGTTCTCACTCATAGGTGGATACTGAACAATGAGAACACATGGACACAGGGAGGGGATCTTCACACACTGGGGTCTGTTGTGGGGAAATAGGGGAGGGACAGCAGGGGGTGGGGAGTTGAGGAGAGATAGCATGGGGAGAAATGCCTGATATAGGTGATGGGGAGGAAGGCAGCGAATCACACTGCCATGTGTGCACCTATGCAACAATCTTGCATGTTCTTCACATGTACCCCAAAACCTAAAATGCAATAAAAAAAAAAAAAGAAGACACACTAGAGCTCGCTCATGTACTCCTGGGCCTTCTCTCTCTCTCTCTCTCTCTCTTTCTCTCTGTCTCCCTCCCTCCCTCCCTCCCTTCCTCCATCATGTGAGGACACAGTGGGAAGGCGGCCATACACCAGCCAGGAAGAGAGCCCTTACAACAAACCAACCATGCTGGCACCGTGTTCTGTCTTGCAGCCTCCAAAATTCTGAAAAAAAAGTTGTTTAAGCCACCTATTCTGTCATATTTTTTGACTAATATATGGTTAATCCAGGAAACGCTAAATATTTTAAGAAATTTGATAGAAATACTAGATGAATTATTCAAAAATCCTTGAAAATGGGATTAAAATTAATAATAAATGGATACGAAGGAGAAAAAGTTTGATCCTCTAGAAATGATTGAGTAAATGATATTTTTTGTCTTAAATGAAAATAAGCAGCTTCTGGTCATGTAGTTTCCTTATTAATAAAGACTAAATTATATTCCCTCTCCCCACACACTTCCATATACATACTCATACATGTTTTTTGAACAGGTGTCATCTAAGTCTGTTTAAAGGTAGAAATGTTTCTATATAATTGAGACCTAACTATCAACATATTCTAAGTGTTTAAGTGTTACGTCTGGACTACTCTGTTTTACCGAGTTAATAAATTTACTTTTCTTATGAAAAAAAGCAAGAAAATTAGGGGAGAAAAATGTGGGTTTACTTAAGTAGTTGAAAATAGCACAATATATTTTAATACTGACCAGTCAAAAAGTATTCATTCTGAAGGGAGCATCTTTCCTTCCCTTCCTTCCCTTCCTTCCCTCCCTTCCTTCCCTTACCTTCCCTCCTTCCTTCATTTCTTTCCTTTCCTTCCTTCCTCCCCTCCTTCCTTCCCCCTCCTTCCCTCCTTCTCTCCCTTCTTCCCCTCTTCCCTCCCTCCTTCTCTCCCTTCTTCCCTCCTTCTCTCCCTCCCTCCTTCCCTCCCTCCTTCCCTCCCTCCTTCCCTCCCTCCCTCCTTCCCTCCCTTTCCCTCCTTCCCTCCTTCCCTCCCTCCCTTCTTCCCTTCCCTCCCTCCCTCCCTTCTTCCCCCCTTCCCTCCCTCCTTCCTTCCCTCCCTCTTTCCCTCCCTCCTTCTCTCTCTCTTTCCCTCCCTCCCTCTCTCTTTCCCTCCCTCCTTCCCTCCCTCTTTCCCTCCCTCCTTCTCTCCTTTCTTTCCTTTTTTTCCTTGTTTCTTATTTTAGATACAAAGTAAATTTGTTAAAAAGCAAAGTTGGCCCTTCTCCAGCAACAGTAATAATGTACACTTTGCTTACTGCTACATCTCTTCCAGTAACATGGTACCTAGCACAGAATGGGTACTCAATAAATATAAGGGAAATACTTATAAGTGATATATTGATGAAAAAAATATTATCAAGGAAAAATCTAGCTGGACTACACATACACTTCTTAACAGGAAAAATAAAAATGTGACTTTTGCTTTTATTATTGATCTATGATAAACCTCGAAGTATAAGAGATATAATATTATTTCAACCATAATCTATATCAAGGTATTTTTTTTTCTCAAAATGATGGTGACTCACAAAAGGAGAAAGTAAAGAAAGAGATTATATCTAGGCATTTATATGTATTCAAATATTCAAAGAACAAAGGGCATTTAATTTTATACAGATTTAGAATGACATATTATCATCCTAAAACTTCTTTATATGATAACAGTGATTCTGAATTCAATTATCACAATATATGTACTAAAGTTATTGTCATATGTATTCTTTCCCTGGCCACTACCCTCTCAAATATAAAATTTTACTATCTAGTAAGCGATATCTTGACAAGACATAAATTTTGCTGAATCAAAACTATATGTTCAAAGGTATAAAAAAAGTAAGTTTCAGAAATATTGAGACTGATTTCCCATTATAAATGATTTATATTAATAAAGAGCATAACTTTTTCCATCATCTGACTTTATGCCACTTTTGAATAACTGGTCTGTCACAATAATTTCATACCAGATCTAAAAAATTAATTATTAATTTTATATGACAGCATTCTTAGCAGATGAGGACTCTGATATTGTCAATTTACTGTCTTGGTTTCCTCTGAATAAGTAATTTGTGAACGACAGAATTTATTGGTCACAGTTCTGGAGGCTGGGAAGTATAAGATCAAGTGCTGGCAGATTCTGTGTCTGGTAAGGACCTGTTGCTCATAGAAGACACATTCTTACTGTGTCTTCCCATGGTGGAGCAGCTGAATAAGCTCCCCCGGTCCTCTTTTGATAAAGGCATTGCTCCCATTTATGACAATGGAGCCCTTATGACTTAGTCACTTCTCAAAGCCCTCACCTCTTAATACCATTATCTTGAGGATTAAAATTTGAAAATATGCATTTTAGAGGAATACAAACATCCAGACCATAGCACTTGCCAAGGTTCCATGATGAATGTGGATTTGAATCTTTGTCGGTTTGACTTAACTGTCTTTCCTATGCAGCCAAGTGTGTTACCTCTTCCTTTTATATTATCCACTCTAAGGGTTTCTGTGTCTCTCTTCAGGGAATCTCATGGTTGCTTAGTCACTGCTTGCACATTTACCTTTTTGTAGTATCTATCTGTTTGACCTCATAATGACCAAAAGCAACTTGAGACTTCTATATGGTTAGAATCTAGCACAATGCATCATAAATATTCATTCAATGAATGGACCGGGTGCTATGGCTCACACCTGTAATCCCAGCACTTTGGGAGGCTGAGGTGAACAGATTGCTTAGTTCCGAAGTTTGGGACTAGCCTGGGCAACATGGTGAAACCCTGTCTCTATCAAATATACAAAAATTAGCCTGGCATAGTGGTGCACATCTGTGGTCCCAGCTACTTGGGAGGCTGAGGCAGGAGGACTGCTTGAGCCTGGGAGGCGGAGGTTGCAGTGAGCTGAGATTGCACCACCGCACTCTAGCCTGGGTGACAGAGTGAGACACTGTCTCAAAAATAAATAAATATTCAATAAATACACTGTAATTTACTGAACGAATGAATGCTGTTAGAGCCATTTCTACATTTTACAGACACACATGCTCATCCTCACCTTATCAATATTCCCCCAAACTCAAGAACTGTTCTCCATGAAGAGCTATAAAGGAGAGTCATCAAAAATGGACCAGCCCTAATTCTTCTTCTTCTCCTAGAAATGTAATTTAGCCTTTGCCCTACTGAGAGTGGGCCATGCAGGTTAGCAAGTAGAGTCATAGGGAACACTTCCCTGTGTTGTTCTCAAGAAACAGGTCTCCTTTCTGTGCAGGATTTTTTAAAAAGGCATTGTACAGGAATCATAAATTAACATCCCATTTCGAAGCTAAGCTATGGGCATATCCATTCCATGTCATGTACGTCTGCAATTCTCAGAGCAAAGTTATCTTTAAGAACAAGTATTGCTCAAGTGAACCCAAGAGCTCAAGATCAAAAGCGATGGCAGGAAACCCGGAGGAGCTCCAAGTAATAAACAGAGTTCACAATCCAAAAACAAGCACACCTTCTAAGGTATTCAGAATCAACTGCTTAGGATTCTGTAAGAAAGAAACGTGATTTTCATAGATGAGACTTGAAAAGATTTCTTAAAATCTTGGGTCTCACTCAGTCTGAGACCATGAAATCAATGTGGTTTTGTGCCAAGTGAACATTACATTAGTGTTTGTTGATGGAATAATTGAAACTTTAAAGTCAAATCAACAGACACTTATTTAAGGTATATCAAGTACTCTGCAGGGTGTAGAGATGATTAAAATCACAAATGATTTACAGTACACCATAGTCAAGAAGGTATAATCGTCATGAGAATGCAAATAAATCGATCAAGGTATAATCAAACAACAATAACCAGAGTGCCACAAGACATACAAAATAATCTGCCAAGCCGTCAGGCAGCAACTGAGTATAGGATACATGGGGCATTCATGCAACTCCGATAGCTTCATGCACATACTTCTGGCAGATGTCCCTAGTCTCAGGACTTTATCCTTCTGGGCCCAGGTACATTCTCAAAATCTTTCTCAATTTTGTGCCTTTGGCAGCCAATTAGCTACAGTTGGCTGGCAAGATAAAGTCAATTTGTCATCCCTGTCTTAAGCTATTCCTCACATGCCATGGTTTGGGTTGTGTAATCCTATTATGTGCCACCCTCTTCGATTTCTGGTAAATGATCTGGATTGACTCATCTTTTTCAACTTCCATCTTCAGGGTCATCCTTTATTCTAGAGACCGGAAAGTTAAACACTACTTTAAATCCCTTTGCAGGTAGTATTCTGGATTTCAGCCCCACTTGAATTTGGTGTGGAGGGGAGACAGGCAGGGCCAGGGTAGAGGAAGCAGGTTTCTGTGATTGTAACTCCTGGGTATGGAGGGTTCTCCTATTGCAGTGACAGCTTCCTTGAGCATGGCAGATGGCTAGTGACTGGGGGTAGTTACTAGAAACCTCACCTATAGCCTGTTCATCCAGCCCTTCCAACTAGCTTCTATGCCACTTAAACTCTGGCAATACATCTCTTTCTTAAACATGGCAAAATGTATCTATTGTCTGTAACTAAGTCCTAATGAATATAGCCTTTGTACCTCAAACAGCTATTAATATGAAGTCTTCCCAGAACAGAGTACAGTGGGTCTCTACTTCCCTCTTATCTAGAAACTAGATATCTGTGAACAAACACTGACACCCTGTTAAGTACTAGCAGCCTCCAGTCATCAGTTCTGCAACTGACAGTCTCCTCTTGTGTGGTTCTCTCATTCCCTCTGAATCTCAGGTTCCTCGTCTGCCAAATGACGGGATCGGTTTTGATTAATGATGGGGTCACTTCTATCTTGAGCACTCTTTAAATCTGATAAAATGATTTTCCAACATGTCCCATTCAACAGCTAGTTATCCAAGACATTTTAAAAATCTACTTATCATCTACTGAGAAACTTTCTCGAATAGAGTGAAAAAAATTTTTTAAGTAGACATAATTGATTACTTGAGAGAGGTAAGTTGAAGCCATTTCTGAGACAGAAATCTGACAGCTTAAAAGAACTTTAGGTATTCTGATTTCATTTCACAGATCTGTAAATTGTTATTTGCCTAAATTCACATATCTATGGGATGGCATTCAACTCTTTTAGTTACATATTAAGTAATATCCTCTTTTCATTATTTCAATTTTATTACAGAGCAAAAGGGAAGGTTACAGTGCTTATTACTGGAATGGAATGAAGAAGATAAACTGCAGTTTACATGATTTCTCAGCAGTGCTCACTTGTTATATGACCAGCGCTCGTGCCAAGCCATCTTGTGTATTCTTGACCCTTACAGAGCTTCTGATACCTAACACTTCACACCTATGTGTGATTTTCTAAATTTGATTAGACCTTTTTTGACAGAGATCTGTCTTTCACTCTTAGGAATCTTCTATGTGCTTTGCATGATAAGGGCATTCAATAAATGTTTATTAGTATTCAATTGAATTACCCTTCGGAGAAAATAAACTTTCACCTCTGTAAGAAATCAGATGTATAAAAATTCATAATGTTTTTTACAAATTTTCTCTGACTTCATTATTATTATTATATAGTTATGGTTTTATTCATTTCTTGCCACTTTATTTAAAGTGATGTTAAAAACTGTATTTATTGCAAAATAAATAGATTAAAAATGAGAGAGGACGCGAACTCCTCGTTTTTAATGGCTGCATAATATTCCATGGTGTATATGTGCCACATTTTCCCTGTCCAGTCTATCATCGATGGGCATTTGGGTTGGTTCTAGGTCTTTGCTATTGTAAACTGTGTAACAACCTTGCATGTTTTTCACATGTACCCCAAAACCTAAAATGCAATAAAAAAAAAAATGAGAGAGGAATCTAAGCAAGAAAATAAATGCAGATTAAAGAAACATATTCTAAACCTTTTTATGATTAATAAATGTGGGTTTTAAAATTTGACTTTTCGCTTCCTAACAGCCAAGGCAAGAAGTAGAAAAACCTCTTACGAAAAAAACAATGGCTGCTATATACAAATTTATAAGCTGCTAGACAGTATAGCTTTTAACAGAACTGGATAGAATGATATGCTGAAAAGAACATGTATCAGAAGTTACAATAACACAAATAACGGCTGGCATTTGCATAACATCTATTATATCAAAACACTTTTATATATATTAAAATTCACTTTGCCTCACAATTCTGATATATATAGTATGATTAGTAGTGTTACATTTTTTGTAAAGAAAGAACATTAAAGAGAAGAAAGATACAGAAATAATAGAAAAACAGAGAAAAAGTGGAAAAAAGAAAGGAGAAAGGAAAGAATAAAGGGAGAGAAAAAAACCTTATTGGCGCTGGGTAACTCACCCAGCATAACACATGTGTGAAGTAAAAGACTAAGAACTGGTACCTTGCTTTTCTTTCTTTCTTTCTTTCTTTTTTTTTTTAAGATGGAGTTTCGCTCTTGTTACCCAGGCTGGAGTGCAATGGCGCAATCTTGGCTCAGCGCAACCTCCGCCTCCTGGGTTCAAGCAATTCTCCTGCCTCAGTCTCCCGAGTAGCTGGGACTACAGGCGTGTGCCACCATGCCCAGCTAATTTTTGTATTTTTAGTAGAGATGGGGTTTCACCATGTTGACTAGGATGGTCTCGATCTCTTGACCTTGTGATCCGCCCACCTCAGCCTCCCAAAGTACTGGGATTATAGGCGTGAGCCACAATGCTCAGCCTTACCTTGCTTTTCTTTCTCCAGATTCCACATTCTTCCTCCTACACCACAGTGACCCTCTTGAAAGTGGGTGTTCTATCTAGTTCTTGTCACTGACACCATGGTTGATTTATAATCTTATTAATATAGTTTATTGAATGTTACGATTAGTGATGTATGCTCGAATCAGACACACTGTACTCATTATCTCTGATCTTAATAATGACTGCATAATGTATTATCCCACTTAACAGTTCTGGAAACTAAGGTTCAGAGAGGCTAGTAAGTCAAAGGTCCAAGACACACAGCTTGTAAACAGTTGATCAGGAATTTAACTCTAAGATCTTACGTCTAGTATATGGCAGAGAGATATTACTTCATTCCAGGTTTGCTTGTCTTCAAAGCCTATGTCCTGCTGTTGGTCTGTAGCCTCCTCACAAACCAGCCATATGACCTGAAACAAGCTGTTTACAGTCTTTCATTTCAGTGTCCATGACCTTCAGATATCGATAAAGAGCTGTGCCTTGTCTGCCGTGAATGCAGTCAAATAAGGAGATGCATGTGGAAGCCATTTTGGATACTATTATAGTTATTTTAAGTACGCTAATCACACTGTATATTAAGAACATTAATCATTGTAATTTAATCACCAAACTGATAAAATATAGAATTATCTAAAAATAATGGTTTAATTTGCACATGTGATAGGAGAGATCTTTGGCTCTTCTTATGGTATTCTCTGCTTTCCAGCCTCACATCCCTTCAGAGGTACAGCCTTGATAGCACAAAAGACAGAAGACAGGTGTTTGACCAGGAGCGCTCCTAAAAGATACTTGGAAAATGAGTCTTAACTCCAACTTCTGAGAAAATCATTCAAATCATTGAGTCTGGCCAAAATTACATTTGCACATTTTGTTAACCTTGGTACGAATTGCTACTACCTGGGTCTCTTGTTTCCTTAGTAACCTTCCTCAGTAAGTTTTCATAGGAAAGTTTCTTATCAGAAGTGTGATAGAAAGGACTCCTGGAAAATTCACCGGACTGAGGAGATTCACCTTTATGGCTCAGAGGATGTGGTAGGCAAAGTTCCTAATGGCCAGTGAAGTTCCTCTTTGGGAGAACACAAATCCAAAGCAAATTCTGCAAAATCTACCACTGTACTTATTCCTTCATCTAGAAAATGGGGTGCTTAATGAATAAATACATGGAAAAGGAAGACTTCTGTGAAAGTCAAAGGGCAATAGAAACCCTCTGTGTGCTTTCTAACGACTTCACGCTGTGGAGTAAGTTTGGAGAGTTACAGATTCCTCTGGAGGGTAAAATAAAAAACAGACTTTTTTCCTATTTCTTTATAATAAAAATTGATGAAGAGGAACACATGAAGTGTGGTTTCCCTTTAGGCAGAGTTCAGTGGAAGTAGCATCATACATAGAAGAACTTTCAACTAAACTTAGAAACAGAGACTTTTACAGGCTAATCATATTCCTAAATATCACTTATTTTGTGGAAGTAAGTAGTAACATTGTTCCTAGGCATTTGTTACAGAACCACTTAAGGAGTTCTACTATTTGGGAGATACGCAAACCTCTAAAATAAGCTAAATTAGAAAATTTCTGTAGCTGACAAGAAGCTTTATCTATTTGACATCAAACAGTGCCTGGAAGAGGTGTGTCAGTTTTCGCCAGCATGAATACCAGCAGTGGCAGACACCTTCTTACCAGGAGAGTAAACTGATGGACATGCACAGCCTATGAAAAAATTGACGTTGCTGAGTACAGCGCTGGGGATTAATCCTTTACAGCTGTGGGATGTCAAGCAAAATTGAAATCCAACCATCACGGAGCATGTTGAAATCAGTAGGTGTATATAAATCTCTAGATTATTACTTTGGCCAGATGGAAAAGGTTCCATTTACCGCCTGCTGGAAGGAGTTTAGTCGGTAACACTGAAGAGGGAAGGAAGATTGAAAATAAGGTATTTTTCATGGGCACTAAGGCCACTATCCAAGAATAGCATAACAGAGGATAGTCACAGGCCAAATGGGTGACATGGTTCACCTCTTGGCCGCTGACTACAGGTAGCCAAAATAAATGACTGTACTTTGAAATAATTGCCTTTAGCAGCATGTGTTTACTGTCTTCAGTTATTACAATTGCTATCCTATAATGATGTGTACTTAGCACTTAACTTGCTGTGGTTTCAGACAGTGACACAGGTTTAAGGCTTGGCTCCAAAATGCTGAAATGGTATCTGCAAGAAAGGGTATGATAACAATTGCTGGAAGCTAGTATATGCTAATTCACAGAGGAGACTGATTATTAAAATTTCCCTCCTTGTATCCCAGGTATTTTTCTTCTTTTTCCACTTGGAAAACCTTTAATCATCCCTAGAATCTCATTAGACACACACTCTCACTGATGCTTTCCCCAACTCCAGTAAACAGAGTTAGTTGCTTTATCTTTTGTTTTAATCACACCACTATCATCACATTTTATGAGGTTTCTATTTGTGTATCTCTGTTCCCACCTTGAACCCTTCAGCACAGAAACCTTATCTTTAATGGAGTTGGATGTGGTTGCTAATAATGAGCTCTGCAAGGAGCTTATTATTAACTTATGCTCAAACCCTGATTTCACAGCTGTGTAACATTGGGTGCAATCCTTAGTATAATCTGTAAGATGAGGAAAATGGGAATATCCACTTCTTTGATTTATTGTAAGGATTAAAAGATAATAAGATATAAAGTACTTCGAAAAGCACCAAGCACCGGGCTCAGTTAAGTGTTTGCTATTATTTCATTTTTCAGTATCACCATTGTCTGGCTTCATATCAGGCATAGAGTAGACAGACTGTAATTGTACATAAAAAAATAAGAAAAGTTCCATAACAAATAAATACTTCTAAAGTGTTTATTTTTTGCATATTTTTTAGTTCTTCAGATAGGATGAAATGAGGAGCGCATATGATAAACACTTGTGTTCAGGGACTGAGTTTGAATGCACCCTTATCCCAAATTGGAGTGTCTTCAATAAGCCTCCCTTTATTTTCCTAAGGTATTTTAAAAGGAGTCAAAAGTATCTGTAGGCATGCTTATGCCCTCAGAGTTTTTAAAAAAGAATTCAAGCAAGAAGAGGTGGATATGGTTGGCCAGTTTGTATTAAATGACTTTCTTCAGAAGCACATTGACAAAATTAGGTACAGCCTGGAAAGTAGCAAAAAAATCTGCTATTTCTCATTTTCTGAGAATGCCGTTAGCTGTCTTTTCTCACCTTCTGCTCACGGACACTTGGCTCTCGTTCCTGCTCTGCCTCCTGTGCCCAGTCTGGCAGAGAATGCACCAGAAAATATTTCACCACACACACAGGGAGTGGGAATTCACGCAAGGAACTTTGCAAGGAATGGAAATCTGTGCAAGGCAATCCCCTCATCCTAAGAAGGACCCCATTTAGCAGGGGCGACCACCCATTAAACTCTGATAAAAACATATTCATTCATTCAATGAATATGGAGCACCTACAAAGTGCTGGTGCTGTTTTAGGTGCTAGGAATCCATTCGTGAACCAGAAATGAAAACAACAACTAAACGGATGTTAAACAAAATCAGCCTATTAGAAGGTAATGAGGTACTATGAAGAAAAAAGAAAGGGAGTCAGAGAGTCCTGGAAGAAGGGGCAACAGGTGTGCAGTTTTAAATGGAAAGATCGAGGAAGTCTCCAGTAAGACATTGGAGACTGATCATGAGTAGGAGGCACTTATACCAGAGCTTTTGTATTTTACATTCCGCACCTTGGTATAACTTATTTCATGAATGAGGGATGTTCTTAAATGTTTGCTTATTTACTAACTTTCTGAATATGGAGGATATTTTCTATTGCTTTCCCACTTTATAATTAAATATGAACTCCTCAGACAAAAACAAAAGGCCTAAGGAAAAGTAAAATAAAACTTAACAGTTCAGTAAAAAATAAGTTTATTTTTTCTATATTTTTCAAAAATAATATGCAAGGCAAATCACAAAATGTGAAAGAACAAATTCTCTTTATTTTTGGATTACTTAACAAACAAAAGGAATGTTACAAAAAATCTCTGGGAGGTAGCTCAAATAAAGAAAACCTCCTGAATTAAAAAGCTATCTAACTTTATCCAGCCACCATCCTAATATTCTATCACCAATGATGCCTCTATGCAAAAAAGGCCTGATTTCTGAGAGTTTAAAAGAAGCTTATGGTTTTGAGAAATGAATATACTGATCTCTTGTGAAGAATGAAAAAGCCCCAAAACTCAGCAGAGGCAACAATTCAAACTACCACAGGAAATGAAAAAGAGTGTGCATTTGGAACACACACAGAGTTTAAAAAAAGAAAAGCAAATTGATATAGATAATTCCATTTCCATTAGTGTTTCATAAACTTAAATGGCCTCGTGATCAATTGGATGTCTGTATAAACTACAAAGCACTGGTGTGATTCCAAGATGAGAATGTAAAAGTAGAACCAGAAAAATCAACATGTGAATCAATTACCCTGAAGATTCTGGTCTCAGGGGTCCTTGGACAGAAAACAGTGGTCCCTGGAATGCCATTAAAAGAAACAGACAAAATATCTACTGATATATAAAGAGATATTAATGCACCGTACACACAACTTGTGAATATCTGCACGTACTTTGATTAGAAGTGACTTTATAATGAACAATGCTCATGTGCTTTCATTTGTAATATGAACACTTTGTATTGGAGATTATCAAGAGGTCAGTGATAGCCAAAGGCACCTTTTCTCCCACCCCTTCAGTTTCCATGACTACGCATCTTTCCTAAACCACCCTAGCATCACTTGACTCACTTTCTTCCTCCTTGGGGAGGAATGATTTTCTGATGGGTAAATTTAGGAAGGATAAATTTCCTGCTGTGCTCAATTTCTTTTCTGCTTTGTTCAATTTCTCCTTTTTGTCCTTCTGGGAGCAAATTGCCAAAGAAGCAGCATTCTCCTCTGCTTCCAAGCCTAAGTGTCCCCTGGGCAGGACCACCCTCCCAGACACTGGGAACTAGGGATCCATCCTGGTCAGCATCACTCCTGACTGAGAGGCTGAGTCTGCCTAATAATGGACCTAACAAGTTTGCAGGTCCTTGTGCTTCTTGCACTAAGCAAAGCCTCCCACCTGGCTTCCATCATTAATAGAGGCCACATTTTCTCCTCGTCACCCGTGTTTTTGTCTTAGTCCTTATATGTTAAGAACTGAGTAGGGGAAAAGGTGATGTTATTTACTGTCCCTCTCTGAGGGTCCCTGGTAGTCAGAACAAGAGAGATTGTCAGATATACATGCAGACATCACAGTACTAACACTGGTCACTGATGGAAGCATTAAAACCAGCAAGCCAGGTTTGTACCATTTAAAAAAAAAAATACCTTAAAAGTTATACTTCTTTTATCATTTTATTCATCTGAAAATAAATTTTAGGGAGGATCCAAGATGGCCGAATAGGAACAGCTACCCAGTGCAGTTCCCAGTAAGAACAATGCAGAGGGTGAGTGCCCACTACATTTCGAAACAAATTTTCACTGCCCATATATGAGGAGATTCCTGTGCCATGAGTGGTTTCAGTCAGTGCTAGGTTGGCGTACAGAAACTCACACAAATCTGGGTGGCCATTTCAACTGGTGCCTGGAACACCTAGGAGACAGAGCCGCCCATTCAACTGAAAGGGAAGGGGCAGAGACAGGGAGCCAGGTGATCTGGCTTGATGGGTACCACCCCCACAAAACAAGCAATCTGAAATGCTCTGGATTGAGAGTTTCACAGCAAGCACAGCTGGACTCAGGATGGTCCAGCTCAGTGGGGGGAAAGGCAACCACCATTACCAAGGCAGTCTACCACTACCAAGGCAGTTCACACAGCAACTGGGCAGAGCTTGCAGCAGTTCAGCAACACCTCTGCTGGCAGACTGTGACTAGATCCATGTGGGGCAGGGCATCTATGAAAAAAGGCAGCAGCATGACAAGAACTTAAAAATAAAGCTGACCTTCCTAGGACAGAGCACCTGGGAAAAGAAGTGGTTATGAGTTTCACTGCAACAGACTTAAAAGTACCTGCCCAACAGCTCTGCGTGGAACAATGGAGCTCCCAGTACAGCACTTGAACTCCTATAAGGGACAGACTGTCTCCTCAAGCAGCTCCTGACTTCTGTATACGCAAAGAGACACCTCATAAAGGAGAACTCAGACCAACATCTGGCAGGTACCCTTCTGGGAGGAAGATAACAGAAGAAACCAGCAGCAACCATTACTGTACTGCAGCCACTGCAGGTGATACCCAGGCAAGCAGGGTCTGAAGTGGACCTCCAGCAGTCCTGCAGCAGAGGGTCCTGACTGTTGGAAAACTAAGAAACAGAATGAAATAACTTCATATAAACAAAAAGAATGTCGACTCAGATACCCCATCCAAAAGTCACCAACTACAAGGACCACAGGTAGATAAAGCCACTAAGATGGGAAGAAACCAGTACAAAAAGGATGAAAACACCAAAAACCAGAATGCCTCTCCTCTTCCAAAGGATCACAACTCCTCACAAGCTAGGGATCAAAGATAGATGGAGAATGAATATGATGAACTGACAGAAACAGGCTTCAGAGGTGAGTAATAACAAACTTCTCAGAGCTAAGAGAACATGTGCTGACCAAATGTAAACAAACTAAGAACCTAGAAAAAAGGTTAGATGAGAAACTAACTAGAATAAACAGCTTAGAGAAGAATATAAATGACTTGATGGTACTGAAAACACCACACGAGAACTTTGCAAAGCATTCACAAGTTTCAATAGCTGAATCGACCAAGCAGAAGAAAGGATATCAGAGATTGAAGATCAACTCAAAGAAATAAAACCAAAAGTCAAGAATAGAGAAAAAAAGAGTGAAAAGAAATGAACAAAGCCTCCAAGAAATACGGGATTATGTGAAAAGACCTAATCTACGTTTGATAGGTGTGCCTGAATATGACTGAGAGAATGAATCCAAGTTGGAAAATACTCTTTAGGATATTATCCAGGAGAACTTCCCCAATCTAGCCATTCCCAGGCCACCATTCAAGTCCAGGAAATACAGAGAACACCACAAAGATAATCCTCAAGAAGAGCAACCCCGAGGCACATAATCGTCAGATTCAACAGGGTTTAAATGAAGGAAAAAATGCTAAGGGCAGCCAGAGAGAAAGGTCAGGTTACCCACAAAGGGAAGCCCATCAGACTCACAGCAGATCTCTCAGCAGAAACCCTACAAGCCAGAAGAGAGTGGGGGCCAATATTCAATATCCTTAAAGAAAAGAACTTTCAACCTAGAACTTCATATCCAGCCAAACTAAGCTTCATAAGCAAAGGAGAAAGAAAATCCTTTATGGACAAACAATTGCTGAGAGATTTCAACACCACCAGGCCTGCCTTACAAGAGCTCCTGAAAGAAGCACTAAACAAGGAAAGGAACAACCAGTACCAGCCACTCCAAAAACATACCACATGGTAAAGACCATCGACACAATGAAAAAAATGAGTCAACTAATGGGCAAAACATCCAGCTAGCAACAAAATGGCAGGATCAAATTCACACATAACATTATTAACCTTAAATGTAAATGGGCTAAAAGCCCCAATCAAAAGACACAGATTGGCAAATTGGATAAAACGTCAAGACTCATTGGTGTGCTGTATTCAGGAAGCCCATCTCAAGTGCAAGGACACGCATAGGCTCAAAATAAAGGGATGGAGGAAGATTTATCAAGCAAATGGAGAGCAAAAATAAGCAGCAGTTGCAATCCTAGTCTCTGATAAAATGGACTTTAAAACAACAAAGATCAAAATTGACAAAGAAGGACATTACATAATGGTAAAAGATCAATGCATCAAGAAGAGATAATCCTAAATATATATGCACCCAATACAGGAGCACCCAGGTACGTAAAGCAAGTTCTTAATAACCTATAAAGAGACTTAGATTCCCACACAATAATAGTGGGAAACTTAAACACTTCACTGTCAATATTAGACAAATCAATGAGACAGAAAATTAACAAGGATATCCAGGACTTGAACTCAGATCTGGACCAAGCAGACCTAATAGACATTTACATAACTCTCCACCCCAAATCCACAGAATATACATTCTTCTCAGCAACACATTACACCTACTCTAAAATTGACCACACAATTGGAAGTAAATCACTCCTCAGCAAATGCAAAAGAATGGAAATCATAACTAACAGTCTCTCAGACCACAGGGCAATCAAATTAGAACTCAGAATTAAGAAACTAACTCAGAACTGCACAGCTTCATGGAAACTGAACAACTGGCTCCTGAATGTCAACTGGATAAACAATGAAATGAAAGAAGAAATAAAGAAGTTGTTTGAAACCAGTGAGAGTGAAGACACAACGTACCAGAATCTCTGGGACACATTTAAAGCACTGTCTAGAGAGAAATTTATAGCAGTAAATGCCCATATGAGAAGCAAGGAAAGATCTAAAATCGACACCCTATAATCTAAATTGAAAGAGCTAAAGGAGCAAGATCAAAAAAACTCAAAAGCTAGCAGAAGACAAGAAATAACTAAGAGCAGAGCAGAACTGAAGGAGATAGAGACACAAAAAACCCTTCAAAAAATCAATAAATCCAGGAGCAGGTTTTTAAAAAGATCAACAAAATAGACCGCTAGCCAGATTAATAAAAAAGAAAAGAGAGAAGAATCAAACAGATGCAATAAAAAATGATAAAGGGGATATCACCACTAATTCCACAGAAATACAAACTACAATCAGAGATTACTACAAACAACTCTATGCACATAAACCAGTAAAGCTGGAAGAAATGGATAAATTCCTGGACACTTGTACCCTCCCAAGCCTAAAACAGGAAGACATTAAAACCTTGAATAGACCAATAACAAGGGCTGAAATTTAGGCAGCAATTAATAGCCTACAAATCAAAAAAAGTCCAGGTCCAGATGGGTTCACAGCTGAATTCTACCAGACATACAAAGAGGAGCTGGTACCATTCCTTCTGAAACTATTCCAAACAATCCAAAAAGAGGGAATCCTTCCCAAATCATTTTATGAGACCAACATCATCCTGATACCAAAACCCGGCAGAGACTCAACAAAAAAAGAAAACCTCAGACCAATATCCATGATGAAAACAGATGCAAAAATCTTCAATAAAATACTGGCAAACTGATTGCAACAGCATATCAAAAAGCTTATCCATCATGATCAAGTAGGCTTCATCCCAGGGATGCAAGGCTGGTTCAACATATGCAAGTCTATAAACATAATCCACCACATAAACAGAACCAAAGACAAAAACCACATGATTATCTCAATAGATGCAGAGAAGGCCTTCAACAAAACTCCACAGCGCTTTATGCTAAAAACTCTCAATAAACTAGGCATTGAAGGAACATATCTCAAAACAATAAAAGCTATTTATGACAAACCTACAGCTAAAATCATACTGAATGAGCAAAAACTGGAAGCATTCCCTTTGAAATCCAGCACTAGACAAGGATGCCCTCTCTCACCCCTCCTATTCAATATAGTATTGGAAATTCTAGCCAGAGCAATTAGGCAAGAAAAAAAAAATAAAGGGTATTCAATTAAGAAATGAGGAAGTGAAATTGTCTCTATTTGCAGATGACATGATTGTATATTTAGAAGACCCTATCGTCTCAGCCCAAAATTTCCTGAAACTGGTAAGCAACTTCAGCACAGTCTCAGGATACAAAAGCAATTGCAGAAATCACAAGCATTTTTATACACCAATAACAGACTAACAGAGAGCCAAATCATGAGTAGACTCCCATTCGCAATTGCAACAAGGAGAATAAAATACCTAGGGATACAACTAACAAAGGATGTAAAGGACCTCTTCAAGGAGAACTACAAACCACTGCTCAAGGAAATAAGAGAAGACACAAACAGACGGAGAAACATTCCATGTTCATGGTTAGTAAGAATCAATATCATGAAAATGGCCATACCTCCCTAAGTAATTTATAGATTCAACACTATCCCCATCAAGCTACCAATGACCTTCTTCACAGAACTGGAAAAAACCACCTTAAACTTCATATGGAACCAAAAGAGAGCCCACATAGCCAAGACAATCTAAGCAAAAAATAACAAAGCCAGAGGCATCATACTACCTGATTTCAAACCATACTACAAGGCAACAGTAATCAAAACAGAGATATAGACCAATGGAACAGAGCAGAGGCCCTGGAGGCAATGGCCACACATCTACAACCATGTGATCTTTGACAAACCTGACAAAAACAAGCAATGGGGAAAGGATTCCCTGTTTAATAAATGGTGTTGGGAAAACTGTCTAGCAGTGTTCAGAAAGCAGCAGAAACTGGACCTCTTGCTGACACCTTACACTAAAATTAACTCCAGATGGATTAAAGACTTAAGACTGAACACCTTAAAATCCCTAGAAGAAAACCTAGACAAAACCATTCAGGACATAGGCATAGGCAAGGACTTCATGACTAAAACACCAAAAGCATTGGCAACAAAAGCCAAAATAGACAAACGGGATCTAATTAAACTCCAGAGCTGCTGCACAGCAACAGAAACTATCACTAGAGTGAACTGGCAACCAACAGAATGGGAAAAAATTTTTGCAATCTACCCATCTGACAAAAGGTGAATATCTAGAATCTACAAAGAACTAAAACAGTTTTACAAGAAACAAACAAACCCATCCTAAAGTGGAAGAAAGATACGAACACTTTTCAAAAGAAGACAAATATGAGGGCAACAAACATATGAAAAAATGCTAGTCATCACTGATTATTAGAGAAATGCAAATCAAAACCACATGGAGATACCACCTCGTGCCAGTTAGAATGGTGATCATTAAAAAATCTGGAGACAACAGATGCTGGAGAGGATGCAGAGAAATAGGAACACTTTTACACTGTTTTTGGGAGGGTAAACTAGTTCAACCATTGTGGAAGACAGTGTTTCACTTCCTCAAGGACTTAGAAATAGAAATTCCATTTCACCCAGCAATCCCATTACTGGGTATATACCCAAAGGATCATAAATCATTGTATTATAAAGACACATGCACACATATGTTCACAGCAGCACTGTTTACAATAACAAAGACTTGGAACCAACCCAAATGCCCATCAACAATATACTGGACAGGGAAAATGTGGCACATATACACCATGGAATACTATGCAGCCATAAAATTGATGAGTTTGTATCCTTTGTAGGGACATGGATGAATCTGGAAACCATAATTCTCAGCAAACAGACATAAGAACAGAAAATCAACCACCACATGTTCTCACTCATAGGTGGATGATAAACAATGAGAACACATGGACACACGGAGGGGAGCATCACACACTGGGGTCTGTTGGGGGTGCCAAGGGAGGGACAGCGGGGAGGTGGGGAGGTCGGGGAGGGATAACATGGGGGAAAATGCCAGATGTAGGTGACAGGGGAATGGAGGCAGCAAACCACATTGCCATGTGTGTACCTATACAACAATCCCGCATGATCTGCGCATGCACCCCAGAACCTAAAGTACAATTTAAAAAAGAAAAATAAAATAAATTTTAAAATATAAAAATGCATACCATCAAATGATACGGTGCAACATTGAAAATATGTGAAAAAAAATGTATAGATAAGCGGTAACAGGAACAATCTCAGCTTTAGGACTTTTAAACTGTGAAATATCTAAAACCCCTAAATTGTTGTTCCACTCATCATTTATCCATCTGAGTTAGGCTTATCATGAAGTATAAATATCTAGTTAGAATATTTTGACCGAAGCATATTGGTGAGTCATTCAATTTCTCTAACCTTCACTTTGTCTGCAAAATGGGGATAAAAAATTCTTTCTTTTCTCTTAAGTTGTACAAACATGAAATGGGAGCATGTATAGTGATTTGCATATAGGCCGGGCACAGTGGCTCATGCCTGTAATCCCAGCACTTTGGGAGGCGAGGCAGGTGGATCACTTGAAGTCAGGAGTTCTAGATCAGCTGGCCAACATGGTGAAACCCCGTTTCTACTAAAAATACAAAAAAATTAGCCAGGCACGGTGGCACACACCTGTAGTCCCAGCTGCTCAGGAGGCTGAGGCACAAGAATTGCTTGAACCTGGGAGGCGGAGCTTGCAGTGAGCTGAGATCACACCACTGCACTCCAGCCTGGGCAACAGAGCAAGATTCCATCTAAAAAAAAAAAAGTACAAATAATAAAATAACATACTATTATGAATGATCATCCCTTTTGTGAACTATTATTCCTATTAGAGAAATAATTTTTTTTTCACTCAAGGAGTCATGTAACTGCTATATATATTTCTTCAAGTTAAATAACAATGATTTATTAATGATCTCCTCCATGCTCTTAGGAAAGGTGCTGCTCTATGTACTATGGATTTAAAAAAAAAGTAACACATGCTTCCCATATTCAAGAAGCTTTTATTTAAGAGAAGAGATGCAATAAACACAGTGGAAACTAAGTAAAAAGAAATTAGGAGAGTGGATTTTGTGCAGTAAAAGTCATAAGAGGAGGTTAAAAAAATAAGAGGCCAGGAGCGGTGGCTCATGCCTGTAATCCCAGCACTTTGGGAGACTGAGGCGGACAGATTACCTGAGGTCAGGAGTTCAAGACCAGCTTAGCTAACATGCTGAAACCCCGTCTCTACTAAAAATACAAAAAATTAGCTGGGCATAGCTAATTAGCTGGGATTACAGGCATAGCGCATGCCTGTAATCCCAGCTACTCAGGAGGCTGAGACAGGAGAATTGCCTGAACCCGGGAGGTGGAGGTTGCAGTGGGCCGAGATCGCGCCATTGCACTCCAGCCTGGGTAACAAGGGCGAAACTCCGTCTCCAAAATAAAAAATAAATAAAAATAAAAAATAAAAAAATATATAAAAATTAGCTGGGTGGTGTGGCGGGCACCTGCAATCCCAGCTACTTGGGAGTCTGAGGCAGGAGAATTCCTTGAACCCAGGAGGCAGAGGTTGCAGTGAGCTGAGATCGCACCATGCACTCCAGCCTGGGCGATGGAACTAGACTGTCTCAAAAATAAAAATAAAAATAAATAAGAGGGCACTAGACTTGATTTTAAGGGTAACTGAGTTCAGATGGATGTAGGAGAGCAGGGTGGTGATTTCAGGGGAGGCAAACAAGTGGGTAAAATTATACAAGAATGAGCATGGAGAGAGTGCTGGAACAGAGGGGCAAGTTGATTTTCTACTCTCTGCTTAACAGCTCACTGAGCTTTGTTCTATTTGTTCAAGGTAAAAAAGGAAAAAAAAAAAAGATGGATGCCAACCTCTCCACATTTTTTGGTTAGATGTGGCAAAAGTACAGTGTTTAAAATCTTTGTAAAGAACTCTATGGATTTCCAACTTCTTATACTCTAAGTATAGAAACAGTTGAATATTGATGATTATACACTATGAAAGAATTGCCATTGGTAGGCTTTATTAATGTTCTAGAACCTGTAAGTATTTTACATATGTATACATGTGAGTTCCTCAGCCCTCACATGTATAAGTGCATATTGCTTTTGATACATTAGCAGTATTTCTTTGGTTTCGACGTAACACGTAAGTCGAGTCCAAGCCTGAAGACCATGGCACCATAAGGAAGTTCTCCCAGTGACACCATTTATAAGGAAACGAATGTGTTCTCTAAGAGGAGGTAACTCATGGTATAACTGTCATGGTACAACCCTATGAAAATCAGTTGCTGTTTTACATAGAGAAGCTTGAGTTTCAGGAGAATGGAATCACTCATCAGAGAACACAGATTATGTAAATGGTGGCACAAGAATTCAAACCCACATCTGACTTACAGGCTTGCCCACAGTGCAGTCAACCCCTGAACATAGTATCCATTGATGGGGGTGGAAATTTGATTTTGACATGAAGGTAAAAAGCACACCTGAACCATAGTTAAAGTATGTGGTTCAAATATTTAATCATTCTGAGAGCATCATTCTTCATGGTTGCAATCCATATTCTCTTTAGAGAATAAAGGTATTATTGTGGCAACATTCAAAGAAAATACACTTCAGGCTGAAGCCGATCAAGATTTTTTTTTGGTGGGGGGAGGAGGTGGTAATTAACTGAGTACCCTGTCCTTCATCCACTTTTCTGATGATTTCTCCAGCTACTCAGGATTAAGCTTCTGTCACAAAAATTATCCTGAGCCATTTGTTTAGCCTGTTTGTTGCTCACTACATTTATTTTCCTTAGGCAGCAGCATCGTGAATGTTGACTATATTTAACGTGCTTAGCTGTACCAGGGAAATAATCATCTTTGGCTTATTTAAAATATTCAATTTTCTTAGCCTTTGAAGAAAAACTAGAGCTAATATAGAGTAATTGGTGATGAGACAGGACAGATCCAAGTGCAATTTCAAGGCCCCTAATTTTCACCTACAGAGTAAGATTTCTTTATTATGTTAGAAAATGTTTTGGAGAGATTTTTTTTTAATTAGGAGACACATTAAACAAATATTGGCTAGTAGTGTATGGGTTCAGGAAGGGGGTAAATCTCTGAGTTGCTTACTTTCCTTCAAGACAAACTTTAAATAATTCTATTTAACCAAAGAAAAGATGGAGAGAAGGCAATAAGAATGTAATTAAGTTTAACTTTTAACCTTGTGCTTGGGATTTGCTTCTACTCTTTTCCACCATAGCTAAGTGTGAAGATAGTCCTCATCCATATTTAGAAGCAGCCTCAAGAAGAAGCAAAGGAAGGAAAGGATAAATAGAAGGATTAACTTCCTAGCCTATATTCCTGCCAATATCTGGGAGTGGCCTCAAAACAATACCCTTGCTATCTCAGAGTCCATGTTACTTTGGATACACTAGCAGTATTTCTGTGGTCTTCACGTAACACATAAGCCAAGTCCAAGACTGAAGACCATGGCACCCTAAGGAAATCCCACCACTGACATCATTTATAATAAAACAAACATGTTCTCTAAGAGGAGGTAACTCATGGTATAACAGTCATGGTACAAGGCCTCAACGCAGCCCTTCCCACTTGTAGAATTTCCTTCTACTTCCAATCTTAGCAATTTTACAAAGAAACTGGCTAAATTTCCTTAAATGATTATTCCAGGACTTAAGTTGCGCCCTGAAGAATAGACATACTCAGGTCTCTCTGGAATGTGGAGAGTGAGAAGATTTGTTTTCATGGAAAGATTTCGCCACTCGTTTTAGACACCCATTGACAAGAACAGTTCCTATTACTGCAAAATGTGTGTATTTGAAATATATTAGCTAGGCAGATCAACTCTGAACTTTACAAGGAATTTTGCAACTATAGAATTTCTTTGCTGATTTTGTGTTTTTCTTTAAATATAGCTGTAAATGCTAAACTCTATGTTAGTTTTACTGTTGATGCATTATAGAAGAGAGACATAATAATACTGAGACTAGCTTACTATTTTGAGCATTAAACTTTTAGTCTAAAATCTTGTCTGTGCAAATTCTTAATGAGGTACATTTTCAAAGAGCACTTTAGCTACACAACCTCTTGTCATGAAGAAATGCATCTGGCTAATTCCCTCTGTGTCTCCTCGAAACTTTAAAATAACAAGAAAAAGTTAACTCTGTCTTTTCACTCAAATAATGCTTAGAAGTTTATGCTAATTCCAACCTCAGTGCACCAGAAATATTTAGGGATTGCTGGATATTGTGAAGACAGATGTAGGATTTGGATATTTGTTCAGGTGCCTCAGTCTTCTAATTATTTTGTCATTATGCATTTTCCCCTGTAATTTGTTTCAATTTGGAATCACATCAGCAATTACTTCACTGCTGTCTAATCTTCAATATTCTCTTGTTTATTCATTAGAGAATTTCTGGGACAGGCCATTAATAACTATGCATTTGCAGACATACAAAGTTACATATCCTTAATTCTGTTCAATTAGATGTCTGGGGAAAGTATTTGATTCTAAATGTACTATCCTGATCTTACTAATCCAGGTATCTTAGAGTATGTCTTCACTTACCATACAGATTTAGAAAATTAAAAAAAAAAATTAGTATTAAAAGGAAGATTAGCATAGAAAAAACTTGAGCTCTAACTTTAGAAGACTGTGGTTGATTCCAATTCTACTGCTTACTAGTTCATAATGTAGACAAGTTACTTAGAAAATTTGAAGAAATTTCCTTATCTATAAAAATAGAAAATACCTATGGACTATCTGAGCTTATTATAAGTTACGAAAGAAAAATATTCAAAATCAGCATAAAGAAAATTATGTTTTTGGCAACTCTGTTCATAATGTTTGGGATCCTTCGTTCCAATAGTTATGTATGAAGAAGGCACACTAAAGTAACCATTAGAAAATCTGGGTTACAATACTAGGCAATTTTAATGAGTACTTACCATTTAATGAGTACTAGATGTGTGGCTTGTCTCAAAATTATTCTGTATCTCAGAAGCACTCTGTGAAGTTAGTATTATGATGATTTTCATGAGTAGGGAAACTGAGGTTCAGAGAGGTTTGGTGATTTGCATAGGATCACAGCCAGCAGACTTTCTGGAAAAATTTGACCTGTCTATCTCCGAAGCTCAGTGTGTCCTAACCTTAGTACCATTCTGCCTCTACAGCTAAGTTCTACCATTAAGTCACAAAGGGACTCTGGGCAACTCATTAGTTTATCATGACCTATATCATGGGGGAGTTTGATCTTTCATGTCTTCTTGCTCAAAATATCTATGGTTATTGGTCTCAAACTTTGTCACATAAACAAGATATCCCACACATTTACTTGAGATGAACATGGCATGCCTCTTATGAAAGAGAGCTATTACACTCTCTACTGCCTCTCTGCTATTGAAATTAATCTAAAATACATCTACTACTAAGTCTCAGGAAATATTTATTCAAATATGCATAGCAATAATTTTATGCATGCCAATTTTCCCCTTAAGTACTCAGACCCAGGAAATACTTCATCTGGTACAGAAATATGCCATATTTTCTTTCAATGAATAATCTAATGCCTGCTCAGTACCAGGCTTGATGGTTAAAATGGAGGTGATAATTGATAAAGTGTTAGCCCTTTTCTAAAGGGACTCCATTTCGATTGACAACAAGAGAGAAAAAGAGGAAAAATATTTTCAAGCTCCAGTGGAAATTTCATACTTACAGAAAATTAAAATTCCTAATATTGGTTTAAAAGCTATTAGCACTCCAGTCCTAAGACGAAGTTTCTTGGAATCACCAACGCCCATTAACATTGAGCTTGCCAGCATGGCTTTAGGGCTCACCTGCAAAGTGTACCCTAATCAACCGCATGTCCTGACACTGCAGTAAGCCCAAACCACTGGTTACTTCCCACATTACAGTGGGACAGGTAAATTTGCGTGACCCTTTTGAAATGCAAATTTGCCATGTGTGTGTGTCAAAAGACTTGAAACAGTTCATTCTCTTGTCTCACTAATTTAACTCTGTGACTCCATTCTAAAAACATAATTCTAAATATATAACCAACTTCACACACAGATTATGACATAATTTTCCAAATAAAAAAAAATACTTATTTTAAAATCAGGATTAGTAAACTATATTATACACATTTATAAACTATTATATAGGTATTAAAATATTTATGAAAAATCTGTAATCTAATGTGAAAATACTTATGTGCTAATATTGAATTTAAATCTATATAAAATTTTATATTAATACAATATTATTAAGTTTAAGAGATCAAACATACATGGAGAAAGAGCTGAAAATAAACAAATGAAAATATTATCAGTGGTTATTCTTAGAATGCTGAGACTGGGGCTATTTTCCTCATATTTCTTTTTTCTTTCTATTTATAGATTTTCCTCAATGATTGTTTATTACCTTTGTAGTAGAAAATCATATACTTCCCCATCACTCAGGTTTGGTTTGCAATAATTTTCACTGCTTTGATGTTTTCAGATTTAACTTTAGCTTTGTAATTTATGACTGTATGCACATATAAAGGCTTACAAATTGTGTTTGCTTATACCTCAGTTCTATAGTTCTCAATGAAGGTGGAGGGGAGTGCTCTCACCTACCCGGCACCCACTTGACATTTGGCAGTGCCTCGAAACACTTTTGCTTGTCACAACTCCAGAAAAGGTGCAACTGGCATTTAGTCGTTAGAGACCAGGGATGCTGTCAATCATCCTATAGTGCAGAAAACAGCACCCAACTCTAAGAATTATCTGGCCCCAAGTATCCAAGGTTGAGAATCCCTGCCTAAAACAAAATGTTTAAAAATTATTAATAGATTAATTTAAGCCTGTTGTACAAACTCTGAGTAGTCTATTATATTACCAGAACCTCTGAATAAACCTGCCTGTTCATGATCTACCTAACAGTTCACTCACTCCCACAGGGCATTGAGGATAGGAAGGCAAATGCTCTGCCTACATGATACTTGAAATTTAGCAAAAGATAAAGACATAGAAATCAAGAGTTTAATGCAGTTTGAAGTGCTATGAAATGGGCACTTGATCTAACTAGGTGATACAAAGGAGGCTTTCTGGAAAAAATACCTCCTAAACTGAGCTTAAAGGATAAGAAGGAGTTAATCAGAATCATGTGAATACCTGAGAGATATGTTCTAGAAGGAGGAGAGTTCATACTTCAAGGAAAGGCAGGAAGATGAAACAGTATAGAGTGTTTGGAAAATGATGGGGAGTTTTCTAGCACTAGAGCATAAGACAGGCCCAAAAAAAAAAAAAAAGGGAGAAGGAGGCATAGAGGTTTCAGGGCTACAGCCTCTTTTTTCTGTCCGAGAAAGTCAAGGTATACTTCCCAGTGTGGGGATGAGGTTGAGTAAATATATTGATTTAAAAAGCATATGGATTTAAAAGGACAAGTATATTAATTTCAAAGGTCAATCTATTAAAGGTGCAGTTGAAAAACCACTGATAAACAGAACCATACCTCAAAGATAATGTGGGTTCTGTTCCAGATCACTGCAATAAAACAAGTATCACAATCAAGCAAGTCACACTTTCCTTTTTTGGTTTTCCTGTGAATATAAAAATTATGTTTATACTTTACTGTAGTCTATTAAGTGTGCAATAACATGTCTAAAAAACAATGTGCAAACTGTAATTTAAAAGTACTTTACTGTCAAAAATTTCTAACAATCATCTGACTCTTCAGCAATCTTGCAAAAAGATTAGCAAGTAGAATATTTTTGCTGGTGGAAGTTCTGGCCTTAACGTTGATGGCTGCTGACTGATGAAGTTGATGGTTGCTGAAGCTTGGAGTAACTGTGGCAATTTCTTAAAATAAGACAATAAAGTTTGTCTGGTTGATTGACTCTTCCTTTCACAAGAGATTTCTTTGTAGTATGTGTTACTGTTGGTAGTATTTTATCCACGGTAGAACTTCTTTCAAAATTTGACTCAATCCTCTCAAATCCTGCTGCTGTTTTCTCAACTAAGTTTATGAGTATTCTAAATTCTTAGCTATTAATTCAATGATGTTCATGGCATCTTCACCAGGAGTCAATTCTATCTCAAGAAACCACTTCCTTTGCCCATCTACAAGACACTACTCCTCATTTGTTTTAGTTTGATCATGAGATAGTAGTAGTTCAATTAAATATTCAGCCTCCACTTCTAATTCTAGTTCTCTTGCTATTTCCACTACGTTTGCAGTATCTTCCTGTACTGAATTATTGAACCCCTCAAAATCATTCATGAGTGTTGAAGTCAACTTTTTCCAAACTCCTGTTAGTGTTATTTTAACCTCCTGTCATGAATTGTGAAAGTTCTTAATGGCATATAGAATGGTGAATCCTTTCCAGAAGGTATTCAATTTACTTTGTCTAGATCTGCCACAAGAATCACTCTTTACGGCAGCTGTAGCCTTACAAAATGTATTTCTTAAATAATAAGATATGGAAGTCAAAATTACTCCTTGATCCAGGGGCTGCAGAATGGATATTGTGTTCAGAGGCATAAAAACAATGTTAATCTCCTATACATCTGCATCAGAGCTCCTGGACAACCAGGTGCATTGTACTGAGCATTAATATTTTGAAAGGAATCTCTTTGTGAGCAGTAGGTCTCAAAGGTGGGCTTAAAACTTTCAGCAAACCATGCTGTAAACAGATATGTTGTCATTCAGGCTTTGTTGTACCACTTATAGAGCACAGACATAGTGATTTAGCATAATTTTTAAGTTGGCCAAAAAGTTGACTTCAACTCTCATGAATGTGAGGGGTTCAATAATTCAGTAAAGGAAGTAACTGCAAATGTGGTGGAAATAGCAAGAGAACTAGAATTAGTAGTGGAGCCTGAATATTTAACGGAACAACTACAATCTCATGATCAAACTAGGACAAATGAGTAACTTCTTCCAGATGGGCAAAGAAAGCAGTTTATTGGGATGGAGTTGAATTCTGGTAAAGTCTAGGTTGGAATGGAATGAGCACTGGCTTCAACTTAAAGTCATCGGCTGCATTAGTTGCTAACATGAGAGTCAACGTGTCCAAGCTTTAAAGCTAGACATGGACTTCTCCTCTTTAGCTATGAAACTTTTAGATAGCATGTTCTCCCAATAGAAGGTTGTTTCATCTACATGGAAAATCTGTTGTTTAGTGTAGTCACCTTAGCTACACCTTCTAGGTAACTTGCTGCAACTACTCCATTAACACTTGCTGCTTCACCTTGCACTCATGTTCTAGAGATGACTTCTTTCCTTAAACCTCATAAAACAACCTCTGCTAGCTTCAGACTTTTCTTCTGTAGCTTCCTAATCTCTCTCAGCCTTCACAGGGGTGAAGAGCTTAAGGCCCTTGTGCTGAGTTAAGCTTTGAATTAAGGGAAGGTTGCGGCTGGTTTGATTTCTATTCAGATCCCTAAAACTGTCTCCATATCAGCAATAAGGCTGTTTTGCTTTTTTATCCTTTACGTGTTCAGTGAAGTAGCACTTTTCATTTCCTTTGAGAAAGATTTCTTTGTATTCACAATTTGGCTAACTGGCACAAGAGGCTTAGCTTTTGGCCAGTCTTGACTTTCAATATGCCTTCCTCACTAAGCTTAATACTTTCTAGCTTTTGACTTAAAGTGAGAGATGTATAACTCTTCCCTTTACTTGAACATGTAGAGGCCACTGTAGGATTATTAATTGGCCTAATTTTGATATTGTTGTGTTTCAGGGGATAGGCTGGCCCTGTGGAGAGGGAGAGAGACTGGGGAACGGCCACTCAGTGGAGCAGTCAGAACACACACAGTGTTTATAGATTAAGTTTGCAATCTTATATGGGTGTGGTTCACGGTGCTCTTAATCTGAATTCAATTACTTCTGATGTATGTAGTACAAAAATTTCTCTAGTAACACCAAAGATCACTAGTCACAGATCACTATGACAGATATAATGAAAATGTTTAAAATATTGTAAAAATTTTCAAAATGTGACACAAAGACACCAAGTGAGCACATGCCGTTGGAAAAATGGCACCAAAAGGCTTGCTCAGCAGGGCTGCCACAAGCCTTCACTTTGTAAAAAGCACATTATCTGCAAAGCATGACAAAGTGAAGTGCAAGAACACAAGGTATCTCTGTGTTATGCCTGTATCATTGAGGCTTTATAACATGCCATATAGCTCTGGACACTGTGGAAATACAGGGAAAATTAACACTGCTGAGGTAGAGTGTTTTCTCTTGTTCAGATGGAGAGAAAATGAATGAACACAAATTAGGTGATTTGAGGGATAGTGCATCAAGGTTTATTATTAAGTGTTCTGTTTGCTGTACCACATACCTCACGAGTAATTGAATTCAGATCAGGAAGAACAAGTGGTATTAAAGAGAGGACGGGTTTCACTTAAAGTTGAAATGGGGAAAGAAGGGTGGCCTTTGTGTAGGGGAAGGAGTTCTGGGAATAATATAAGCCAGGAATTAGAAACTGAGATCAACATGAGGTGTTCTTGGAAATGCTAAAGTAGGTTTTGTCAATTGGCAGTGGTTCTCAGGGCTGCTTGATGCTGAGAGCTAAAAGTGTGGCTGAGATTCAGTTCAAAGATCACCTCTGTGAGTCCTTTCTGATGCTTCCCACTTTCTAAACAGAATTGGTTAGTCTTTCCTTTATGTCCCTCTAAAGTCTACATAGAGTGAGGCCCAGACAGTTTACTAAACTAATTCGTATGCTCATTTATATATAAACCCAACTTAGCCAAAATTATGTCTTTATGTTCTCAATGACTAGTAGTTCTTGGGACACAGATCACATTTGAAAACTTTTCTTTCCTGGATGATTGAGTAAATGATTATGCTAATAATAGGTATGATGACTATGCAAAGCAAAGATAGTAATGAAGTTAACACTATAAATAATACCCAATATTTATTGAGCTCTGTGTGATAGGCACTGTGCTAAGGAGAATTTTAACAAGTATCATTTAATTTAAATTTCCAAATAATGCCATGAGGTAGCTGTAACTATTATTCCATTTTACAAATGAGAGAACTGAGGTTCAGGCAGTTATCTAACTCATCCAAGATCACAGCCAGTAAAAAGGAATAGCTAGAAATGAATTCCAAGTCTGTCTCACTTCAAATACCATGATCTTATCCACTACTTATCTTTTATTTTTAAGAGTATAGACTTAAGGTGATTTGATTTGATTTTTTAACATTTTTTGATTGAATGTATGTGTCCTAGACTCAAAAGTTTCAATGTAGTGCAACTGTCTGAATAGCAATGTAATTTTAAAAATCGAAATGAGTCTTTAACAAATCTATGAAATAAGAGTTTACAAACTCAATAAAAAGAATATATTTCTGACTTTTCTGAGATAATACCTAAAATGAAAACCAATAGGACAGGGCACTCCAGCATTGACTCATTGTATGACAATAGTAGGTGGATGGCTTCATTTATATGACAACCATCTAAGTTGGTCCAGCAGTGCGAAATTAGGGAAAAGGAAGACATTTTATTGAACAAACACATATATGCTAATTCAAATCACTTGACAATTTGGCAGACAATTCCACTAATCCCCTAAAACGAGACTAGACCCCTCCATCCCCTCAATAATACAGAAGGCACAGAAAAGTCTAGCTAAATTTCCAAAAAGACAATAAATCATCAACCTGAGATCCCCTTCTCAGCTTCTCAATGATTCCCTTTATTGCCAACTCTAGAACAAGGGTTGGCAAATTACAGTGGTGGGCCAAATCTAGTCTATTGCCAATTTTGGTATCATCTGCCAGCTAAGCATTGTTTTACATGTAAAATAATGAATTAAAAAGCAGACATTAAATAGATATATTGTGACATATGAAAACTGTATGGGATTCAAACTGGAGCATCTACAGTGTTTTATCAGAACACAGCCACGCCCATCTGTGTATTATATCTGGCTGCTTTTGTGCTACAGCAGAGTTGAGGAGTTGTGACAGACTGCATGGTCCACAAAATCTAAAATGTTTACTGCTGAAAAAGCTGGCTGGCCACTGTTTGAGAATCAAGCTCAGTAGGTGTCAGACAACTCGGTGCAGAACACATTGCAGATACTATGGGTTTGGCCTTTCCGATCTATTACCTAACTCAATGGTTCTCAACGTTTGGCCCCTGGACCAGCAGCATAATCCTCAAGTAAGAACTCATTAGAAATGTGAATTCTCAGACCCCAACCTCAGATTTAATGAATTAGAAACTCCATGGGTTGGACCCAACAATCTGTATCTAACAGGTCACCCAGATGATTCTGAAGCATTCTTCAGAGAACGGCTAATCACACTCAAGTAATTGGAACATGCCACCTGTCATTTCAACACAGTTACAAGAAAGACACTTACTGGTTCCTATTTGTGGATGAAGAACGGAGCTAGATATTCCACTTATATTTTAGTATTCCCTACAATACTCTTCAAAGATTAGGATTATTAGTCCCATTACATGGAAAAGGAAATTGAAGCTTGGGAGGATTAAGTAACTTGTTCATAGTTACTGAATTAGGACCTAAACTGCTTTCTAGTCTCACTCTGCCTTCTGCCGCCTTATGTGAGAGAAAGACAAAAGCACCTGTGGGTCCCTGGAAGCAGCTGAGTGGTTTATTAGTTAGGTCTTGGTGTTTTCTTGTTGATTATAAACCATTTCACAGAATATGAACATCAGAAAACACCACTGCGGACCCATGGGTGATCAATACAACAACAAGAGCGCTCTATAATCATGTTTGAACAGAGGTGAAAACATGAACTTTTTTGAACTTTATTTCTTTTTTTGAGACAGTGTTTCACTCTTGTTGCCCAGGCTGGAGTGGAGTGGTGTAATCTCGGCTCACCACAACCTCTGCCTCCTGGGTTCAAGTGATTCTCCTGTCTCAACCTCCCAAGTAGTTGGGATTATAGGCATGTGCCACCATGCCCAGATAAATTTGTATTTTTAGTAGAGATGGGGTTTCACCATGTTAGCCAGGCTGGTCTCGAACTCCCAACCTCAGGTGATCCACCCTCCTCAGCCTCCCAAAGTGCTGGGATTACAAGCGTGAGCCACTGCGTCCAGATGGACATGAACTTTAAACCACAAAAATAATAAAATATCCCCTATCCCAGCTAATATGAGTAGCTGCTGCTTCTTTACGTATTACAACTTTCGCCTCTGTCTAGTCTTCACTACTTGTAGATACAAGTAAGAACCCAATCACAGCATGACTCTGACTTCTTGACAGCATCCTGTCCAGATCAATGACTTGCTCCCTTAAACCTTCTCCAAAGGCCCCAAAATGAGCTCAAACCAACCCTGTAATATGTCTAACACTCTCTGAGACATTCTACATGTCTCTGCAGTGTGTATTCTCTCTCTCTCTCGTAATGAATAATAAATGAAAATTATTCAACCACAGGTGTGTTTCCTGATGGTTTTTGGCTGAAGGGTATGATAAGTATAAATTCCATTCCCCTTCCACTCTTCTCACTGTCCACTTAAAATTGTAGCTCTCCTCTTCCAGATGGGGTGAGGCACAGGTTTCCAAAGTAAGTAAAACTAATTAGAGCTGGAAAATAATCATCCCCAAACTAATCAGTATCAAGCGCATTACCAGGTCCAAGCAGAAACTTGGTATTTTAAATAATTAATGAATTTTTTAGTGCCAAACTGGTTATAAAAATGATTTCAGGAAACTGCCTGTCTTTTAAAAATATAGTTCAAATTTCTGCTTTTAGTTTCTAGTCTTTGCCTGTCAAAGTCTTGGCTCTCTCAACTCTTGAGATTTAAAATGTCACCATCTTCATGCAGCCTTCCCAAAAATCTTCTACATGGGTCTTGTCCTTGAGTTTTCTAAAGGCCTCACTCCCTCTCAAAAGACTTTTTCATTTTGGATTAGTTATTCATGAGCTGTCTGGCCTCTAACCAACTGAAAATTATTTGAAGGCAGTGAAACACCTGACTATCGTCCCTTCCCTTCCATACAGTAATACATATTTGTTAAATCTTAGCAGTAAATCTAAATGTTTTTCCAGTTACAGAATTGAATGTGTTGCTTTTCTAGCAAACCAGAGATCATATAAGCTGGGATTCTGCAGCTCATTGTTGGTTATCTTAATTGAAATTGTCTCCCTGGGTCAGGAGTTCTGACCCAAACAGATGTTTTTGGTGTTTCTTCACCTTGCAAGGGGATTTTGATGTGAACTCTTACTAACAGAAAAAATATATATAACAAAAATCTTAATCAATGAATCAACAGTTTTTAGGCTACTATGGAAACCTGAAAGTGATACTGGAGGTTATTTATTACGTGGAATAAGTAGAAGAGTACTGGCAATATTCCTGCATGGAAGCAAATGGCATTAAGACGATAATTCTTCAGTAACTTCCATACACCAAGCACTGAGCTAAACAGCAAGGATAACTGTACAATCAAGGAGAAGGAATAAAACTGTCAACTCCTCTCATGCTTTTTTATTGTTGTTCCAGGAATTTCACATGGTGTATCATGGCCCTGTGCTTGTTCATGGTGTTAACTCACCCAACGGTTTGCATACAGTATTTGCGTAAGCACCATTCTTGCATACCAATCTTAGACATTTCTCTTCATCCATAAAACCAGGATTAGAGGTCACCTCCACCATGGAGTCATCTCTGATTGCTTTCATTTCCTCTACTTGGACTTAACTAGTTTACATTCTTCTTGGATTTTCTTGTACTGGTCTATTTACCATGAAGTATTGCATTTTATTTGTTTGTATTATTTTTCTTCTTATGCAACTAAGAATTCCTTGAAGGCAGCAACTATCTTTAATTGATCTCTACATTCTGGAGCCTAGCCTAGTGCCTGACATACTGTCAACAATCAAGAAATATTTGTTAAATGCAAGCCATGTGAAAACAAATGGCAAAATATTGGTAATTATTGAAGCTAGATAACAGACATATGACCATTCATTACACTATTTTCTATACCTTGTTTTGTGTGTAAAATTTTTCAAAATAAAAAGCTTACAATAATTGAAGACCTTGTAAGATATTCAATAAATCTATCCAAATTTATAAGTTTCTACCACAAATGGAGCAACTATACCTATAGCTATGATCTCTGTGTATTCCACATTTCTTTCTTTTCTCATTAGAAAGATATTTAATAAACCCAAACAACATTGCTCTGAAACAAAGTATAATTATGTTGTTTCCAAAGAGCTGCAGGTCATGGATATCACATTAATAAGAACTTCTGGAAAACTGGAAATGGACAGTTCTCCCCATATATTTTATTGAGGAGGGAATTCTGTGGATCTGTCCTTCTAATCTCCCATCTGAATTGCTACAAAAGCATAACTAGTATCTCTGCTTCCACTTTCTTACCTCTGAATTCATCTTCACCTACTCTCAGGTTGACCTGCCTAAAACATGGATCTGTCCCACTTGCTCCCTCAAAGTTGAAGTCTTCGAGTCAATGGTTCTTCAACAGTTAGAAAATAAGTGTGCACTTCTAAGGTTGAACCCCAAGTAACTTGTCCAGCCACATATTTCAATGTTCTTAGGACCCAAGTCACTGTCCTAATCCATGCAAGGCACCCACTGTCTGTGCTTAGAGTCACAGCTCAATTTCTTTGCTCAGCCTGGAATTGTCTTACTGGATTTTTCAATTTGGGAAACACTTCTCCCACTCCAAGATCCTGTACAACTATTTTTTCTTCTCCATTACACCTTCCCTGGAGTCCTTTCCAGAATGAACCATTCTACCTGTGCTTCTACAGGCCATGGCTTGGGCCTATGCCCAGCATTATTCCTGCTCTCTTATTAAGTAGCCTCCTTTACTAGAATGTAAGCTTATTGAGGGGACGTTAATATTCATCTTGCACTTTCCCACCCTGTCAGTCAATGCCCAACAGGGGACCCTGCACACATTAAAATTCAATATGACAAGATTACAAGCTAAAGTATGAAATGATTAATCTTGAGTGTTCTTTCTCTTTCCCCTTACTAATGAGTAGATATGTGCAAAATTTCAAATCCCTATATTAAAATCACATTAGTGATTTTGATCCTCCTCACAAATTGCTTTTGTGTCCTAAGTCTTGAATTTCAATGAAAAGTTCTTTTAAAATAAGACTTTATCAAAATTGGAAACTAAATCAGAGAATTGTTTCTCTTATCCCTTTCCAATCTATATCTAATTCTCATCAGCATCAGAGATGAAAATATTAAGGCAATACTGCTTTATCTCAATATTAATATGGGCCCTCTTATTCAAATAGACTCAGAAGTACTTTCTAATGTATTATATACAAAATCACAGTGGAGTAAATGTTCCATGATGGTACCACTGAGGTATCACTGCTTCCTGAGGACAATGTGTAAGCTCAATGCTGCCAAAAAGAAGTTCAAACTTCTACTCTGTGCCTCCTCACTGTCACTTCACCACCAAAAAAAAAAAAGAGGCTAATTATCTGGTCTATTGTGGGTCATATTTTCTAGATGGTACAATCTTAGTGAAGAGTTTAGCAATTTGCATTGGGATAACCCTGCCAGCCTTTATTATTTTTAACTAGAAAGAATGAAGGCTCTGGTAATTTAATTTTTTATGTGTGGTTTGCACTTTAGCTTCCTTTTTTCCTTAATCCTCTATTTGGCTACTGATCAAAAAGTCCAGGTTCTGTTTCTGCTTAGACAATGTCATAGTCTAAAGAAAGAGGCAGGAGGCCTAGGACAGAAGGGGTCATCTTCTCATTGAGCTTCATCATTGGACTCTATTTGAACTGGACATTTATCATGATTGAATGTAAGTTACATTTGGTCAAAATTCAGTGCAGACCCTAGAGGTTTGAAAGGGGCTGAGGAGACCACTTGGCTTGCATTTGTCCTAATCTTGCCTCTAATCTATGACAAAGTTCAGTGGTCTGGCTTAGCTCATTTATTTCCCATGCTTGGGTCCCATGCCTAGATTGAGGTCAAAGCTTTGTAGAAATTATGTGACTATTATATGATTTTATTTCTTTTAAACGCATTTGCCACAAATATTTCACGTGGTAATAGCCATTTCAGGATAAGACTCAAGAATTCCAGAAACTTCTCATTTGTATTTTCATTTATTCCCTTTCCCAATATTAAGGAAGATGTATAAAATATGTTATAGCAGGAAAAGCACTGTATAGGATTCAGTAGTCTTTGGTTTTGATACTGCTTCTGATTCCAGTTACATTTGTCTTATGACAAGTCAGTTAACCTCACTGGATTGTAGTTGTCTCCTATGTAAAGTAAGAGTTGGACCAGACTAGTATTATCTAACGTGTTTCAGAGGAAAAAGGGACTGATTCAACAAGTATATGTGGGTCTTCCCTTATGTATGGTGAAAACCTGCATCCTTGTATTTTAGCATGATCATGGATTCCATAATCAAAAGTTTCTCCAGCTTACTGGACATTTCACATAATATCTAAATTAGATTTATGTACATCTATGTGTGTGTGTGTGTGTGTAGATATAGAAATACAGATTCAGATATGGATAGGAATATGATTTAGATATCTCTCTCAAGGAAGACATTTCAGACCAGCTCAAAATTTCTAAGATTCTAGTTGGGGGAGTCAGGTTTCCAATCCTAATTTTCATTTTGTTGAAACTCAAATTTGAAGTTTGAATCTGCAAACTTTCAACTTTAAGTAATATGAAACAGACCTTGAAGAATAAAAGCTGAATCGTTGCCAGGGGCCTTACACTTCGGACTTTTGATTTTAAATTTCTATGTTATTAACACTGACCATACAAGAATGGTTTTCTATCCTCATAGCACTGTAAAAGTTGACTTCCTCAATACATTCTTTGAGGTTGTCCTTTAGAACCCAGCTCTGAAACCAAGTCAGCTTGAGTGTAATGCACTAAAGTTGGGGGCTATCACCCAATTAAGTCCAGAGAACAAAAACATGGTGACAAAATGAAACAGAAGCAAATTATTCCAATTATAGAAATTGAAATTACTTGTACTGTATTAAGACGCCAGCATTTAGTGTATTAAGGCAGAAATCTCAAGAGAATGCAAAATTGTGTAACATTGGAGAAGCCTAATTATGCATTGATTTCCTTCAGGGGTTAAACAAAATTACTGTGAAATATAAGAAAAGGAAAAAGAACCAAATTCTGAGGTTTTAATCCCATTACTGTATTATTTGTATTGTGTCTAAGCAGAACTTATTAAGAATACTATAAAGAAGATATGAAGATTACAAGAGAATGTATGTTCTTATATTAAACAGTTAGAACCTACTGAACCTACTTTGCAGGAAAAAAAAGGACTTTCTGAAGATAAGATACATTGACCATTATTAACATATTAACAGAAACAACCTGTACACCGGATGTGGTTTGGGATGATGTCATCATAGCTATCAGGTCTTAGCTCCAGTAGTTAGAAAGATTACAGAAAGCATAAGCAAGTTAAAATATTTCCATCTCCTCACATTAAACACAATGTGAGAAGCAAATATTCATAACTTGGCAAAAAAAGATTATATCCATATCTGGAAGAAATATTAGCAAGTATCTCAGGGACGCCATTCTTTCACTTAGGAAGAAAGAATAGCTTGCATGTAGAATTGATATCAAATGATTTAGGTTTAAATGATTCAAAGTATATTATTTTAGTAAAAGCAGTATTTTATAAAAAATATGTATGTGTGTATGACACATATACATATATTCAAATAGTTAAAGCAAAGTTAATCAACTTTTTAAAACTCTCCAATCTTTGAATAACAAAATTCATTTTGGATAGCAAGAGTAAAATTTATATTAGATGGATCTAATATTTATTGATAGCAACAGTGCTGTCCCATGCTTATGAATTCTCACTCAGGAGACACATGAGCAATAAGACTCAGTGGGGAATGCAAATGAAACACTTTTGCAGATTAATCGTTCAAAGCACATTTTTGCTGAGCACCCATTAATTCAATTTTATATTGAAAGCTTACCCAATTTATATCATAATAAACAACCCGGGTTCACCCCATACCTCCTAACTAATGAGGCACACACAGATATTCTTCCATAGGATGAAATCACTAATGACATTAAGGCGTGGTAGCCAACATGAAATTGACAACCAAATACCAACCTGTATTATCACCCCATAGGAGAAAGTCCTATCTCCCCACCTTAGAAACATATTTAACCCACAAAATACTAAACCCAAGTAGATTTCAAATAGAAAGATAATAGCACAATATCCCTTCCCTTCTAATATCAAGTATCTGAATAAACCAAAATGAACTGTCCAGTCGCTAGGATACTCTCTGCCCAACATGCATATTTTAAAACTTTTACTTCGGGTATTAAGCCTTCTCAACTTCTGCAGCTTCTGTATCTACTTCTAAACCTGACCTGCCCAACAGCACAGACTGGGAGCGACCACTTTACCTTCTGAAAAATCAATCAGTCCCAGCAAATGAAGCAGCTTCAGAGATGCACATATAATCACAACAATACCCACTGTTTGCAGTCCTTCGGACTCCCACTCCAGAGTCAACATCCTCTGAGCTGGCAGAGCATCCCAGCCTCCAGACTCCTTTGGAGAGGAGGGAGTTAATTACAGAATCGTAGCAACGTCAGGCTTGGAACAAAGACTTGCAAGGGGAAAAAGTGAGCAGCTCCTCGCAGATGCACCCTGCAAAGCCGGCGGCCCCCCGGGGTTAGGACAGACCTGGGCTAAAGTCCAGCCTCTCATGCTGATCCTGGCATTTGGCTGGCGGGGCTCCCCCTAATCACAGCGCACAAGACCTCTCCACTGTGCCGCGCTGCAGCCAGCGGGCGAGTACTTCGACTTCAGAGCTGCTGCGAGGGAAACGTCTGTCGGAGAACTGGAGACTTTGCAGTGTCCGTGGCGAGGAGCGACATTCCTAGGAAACTTGCCCGGGAGAGCACCGCGCGCTCCCCTCGCTGACGCGAGGCTGGGCAGATCTGTCCGCGCGCTAGTTTCCTGCCAGGGAAGCTTGCGAATGGCCCCTTTTTGCCAAAGCTGCTGCTCTCTCCTCCCAGAGCCTCCTCTGGGAGACAGCTCAGCCCCTCTCTGAATGCTAGGAAATAATCAGTTCTGGTGGCTGGTGCCTACGGGCCCTTTCTGAGAGCCCCGGTGGAAGTCTATCAGCAGCTTTTCCAGGGAGAAAAGTGCAGGAGCAAAGCTCCACGAGTCAATGACTGTCAAGCAAGAACACCTGAGCCTCCCCGCCACGCCACTCCTTGTTCTGAGCTCCGCTATCACGTCAGGTGCATTATTAAGGGAGATTGATTTAGTGCTTATATTTACAAATGTGGAGGGGGGGTGTGGCAGAGCAGTACCAGTAACACCTAAGATGTTCATAACTGTCCCCTGGAAGGTGTGTACCGCCATTATCCTTTAAAGTCTGGTCTCAGCCTCTCTCAAAGCAAAGTTTCACAAACTTCTCTGATGATAAAAATAACCTGGTGTTGTTTTTTTAAAAAACACACTCATCAGAGGAGCCTGGAGTGTGTGTCGTTAAGTAAGAAACCCAGGTGACTCTTATCAACTGGGAAGCGTGGATAGCACTGTCCGTAGGGATGCCATCGGCGTGGTAGTCTAAACCACTCCAAACAGACCCTGTGCTGTGCCAGGACCACACCGGCTGAATCTCTCTGTTGGTTAGCTCCACTCTGCTGAAGCCCAACCTAAAAACGGAGGTGAAGGGGAGGCCGAGGCGGGTGGATCACGAGGTCAAGAAATCGAGACCATCCTGGTCAACATGGTGAAACCCCGTCTCTACTAAAAATACAAAAAATTAGCTGGGCATGGTGGCGCGTGCCTGTAATCCCAGCTACTCAGGAGGCTGAGGCAGGAGAATTGCCTGAACCCAGGAGGCGGAGGTTGCGGTGAGCCGAGATCGCGCCATTGCAGTCCAGCCTGGGTAACAAGAGCGAAACTCTGTCTAAAAAAAAAAAAAAAAAAAAAAAAAAAAATGGAGGTGAAGAGAATCAACCGAGGCCCTGTATGTGAACTGGAAATATCAGGGTTTGTGAGTAATAGCTCACAAACGTTTGCAAGTTCCACTTCCAGGGACATTTGCAAGTTCCACTTCTTTTCTGCTGTGTGATCTTGTGCAAGACATTTAACCACTCTAATAACAGGTTCTAGTCTATGAAGTCAAGATCATAATACTGCATTTAAAATTCTCCATTTAAAGGGAATTATGGGAATTATATGTGATCACAGTAATAATTAACATGTGCTAAGCATTTACTATGTGCTCATCAATATTGTCGTGACTTATTAACAATTAACTTATCGCTACAGCTCTATGTGGTCAGTATTATAATCATCTTAACTTTGTAGGTGAGGAAAACAAAGGGTGAAGAGATTAACTAACTTGCCAAGCAGTGGGCATAGTGACAGGAAGGCAACAGACATTCATTCTTTCAGTCATTCATTTGCATTTATTAAGCTGCTACTATGAGCTATAAATGGTACATGAATGATCAAATAATGAACAATGCTCAGTTCTTCCTTTTGGGGGCTTATAGTTTAATGGGGAGGCAGGCATGTAGTAAAATGTGACCAATAAATGCACCAACACTCGAATAGATGGCTCTGCGCAGTACCATGGGAACACAAGGAGGGAAGGTCAACTCTACTTGGGAAAGGGCTGGGTGGTATCAGGAAGGAGACTTTATAGAGGCAGTAACCATCCAAAATGGCAACTTGTATCATTACTAGAAGTATTATAGTATACCATGCTCAAGTTTTGAGGTTGGTAGACCTGGGCCAAATACTAGCCTGTCCCTTGCTTGCTCTATGACCTTGGAGAATCCACTCCATCTCTGAATCTCAGTTTAAAATGGGAATGTTACTGGCCCCTTCTCATGGTTGATGTAAGAATTAACTAAGTCTGTGGGGAGTTGAGCCTAGTCCCTGCGGTTCCCTGCTCAGCATATGGTAGTTGTGAGATTATGGTGGAAGTTCCAACCTTTTTTTTTTGAGACAAAGTCTTGCTCTGTTGCCCAAGCTGGAGTGCAGTGGCACCTCTGCCTCCTGGGTTCAAGCAATTCTCTGCCTCAGCCTCCAGAGTAGCTGGGATTACAGGCACAAGCCACCATGCCCAGCTATTTTTTTTGTATTTTTTTTTTTAATAGAGATGGGGTTTCACCATCTTGGCCAGGCTGGTCTTGAACTCCTGACCTTGTGATCCACCTGCCTCAGCCTCCCAAAGTGCTGGGATTACAGGCATGAGCCGCTGCGCTCGGCCAAGTTCCAACTCTTTAGAGGCTCTGCAAGGTTTCCCTGAATGCAACTATTTTGCTCTTCCCTGGTCCTGCCACCCCTGCTCCAAGATCTAGTTCCAGTATTTTTCCCATGAAGACCTGCTGATCATCTCAACCCACAGGATTGTTCATTTCCCTTGAGTACTAGAAATAAGTTGGTCCTGCCAAAGGTGCTTCTCATGTTTTTAAGGGATATCTTTGTATCCATCTGCCCAATCACCCCACCATTCAAACATTTTCTTCTCAGTTATGTCGGCAAGCCTGGGGAGGGGAAGCAGGTTTTAGTAATTAGTGGGAAAAAATATTTTAGGTAACCATTTTCTGAAATTTCCACCAACCTTTAGCTACAGAAAATCAAAAGTTAAAATAAAAATTACAGAAATTAATTAGGTCAATTAAATGTAAACATGTCTTTTAACCCTACATCACACCATATTGTAGTTGAAAACAACTAAACGGCAGAGAGGGGATCATAGGGTTAGAAAACCCAGAATTCAATCGTTGCTTTATCTGGCTTCCAAATTCATGCTTTTCCCTTTATTTCTATCAGCAGATTTCAGCAAATATTTGCCAATTGATCTCTTGGTTTACAGAGTTGGTAAAGTATATTAAAATTGCCACATCTCATTTTCCAGGAATAAAATCCCTATCCTTTTTGAAATTCACATGAAGTCCCATGAATATGATTTTGTTGGATTTCAGATAGGATTTGCCTTCAGGACAATAATATTCTCTGTTTAGAATCTGCCAGCTGATTGGAGGTCCGGCCCCTTCCTATCTGCATTAGCTACCGTTACCACATGCTTTCTGAGCTCTGTCTGTCAGCTGTGGCTACCGGATCAAATCTGCTGGCTCCCAAATATGCAGGGGTTATTTCACATGCACCCCCACCTGTGAGATTTTGTAAGGTGACAGCACCATCAGAGGAGTTTCATGCTTCATCTGAAAAGTCTAGGGAAGCAGGGGGCATCTGGAGAATGATGTTTATTTAGGGCCACTGTGGGAAAGAATAGTTGCCTTCATAGCACTTTGGGAGGCCCAGGTGGAAGCATCACTTGAGCTCAGGAGTTTGAGACCAGCCTTAGCAACATAGTAAGACCCTATCTCTATTTTTAATATTTAAAAGTTTAAAAAAGCAACTCCAGATCATGGCTCAATCATTTTATTGCAGTAATTTGCTAGCCCCAACTCAGCTTTTTATATTAAAACATCTTTGCTTTCTCCCTCATTACCAGGCTCACCCCTTTCTTTACATTATAACAGGTGTCCAGTAGAGGTCTGTCATTCAGACCAAAGGAAGGGAATACCAAAGGTACACTAATGGCTTTTACCCACTGACTCTAAGCCAGGCACTGTATTATGTAGTTTACATGTATGAATTAGTTTTATGTCACCCAAATCAATAGGTTGTGTGTTATTATCACTATTTCAAAGAAGAATAAAAACTAAGGGGCATTTGGATTAATTTATTTTCACAAAATTACATTAAACACAGGACATAACCAGGGTTTATACATGATTTACTCCAAAAATAGTAGAGAACTTTATAGAGAACTTTTAAGTGTCAGGCACTACTCTAAAATCTTTACAGATATTAACTAATTTAATCCTTTTATAATTCCCTGAAATCCGTACTATAGTTTGGTTTCAAGGAGAAAATTCAGGCTTTAAAAGTTTAAGCCACTTGCCTGAAGTCTCACAGATAGCACTTGGTAGGACTGGGATTTGAATGTGGGTATACTTGGTACCAGGTTTTCCACTCTTCGTCATTCACCACTCCACCCTCAGGCCCCTCTGCCCCATGTTGAATGGTTCTTTAACTGGGACTATTTAACAGGGCAAGAGACTTCGAAAGGAAAATATCTTCAGAAACTCTTAGGAAAGTAAGAACTCACTCCAAGGAGGCATGTCCAAATCAATTGACCAGTCTGTTAAAGAGAGAGAGTCGGTAGACTTTGTTTCCTCACCCCACTCCATTGTGATCCTTTAAATAATCTCAACTGAGATGATTTATCTAAAATCTTAAATTGATAATTTTTCCTTCCTTGTTATAGCTTCAGTTTGAAATTTCACCAGGTGATAGTCTCAGTTAAGAAATGTTCCTCATACTATTTGTTGACATTATAATAAATGCAAAAATAAGTGTAGCAAGATTGAGGAAATCATTAAAGTCAGATATATTTACTGTCTGCTTGTTCTCTCCTCAAATACATAGAATATCAATGCATATAGAAACAAGTTAAGTCAAATTTAAATTTAAGATTAAGTCTATGAAGGGAATCAGAAAATGTTACTCCAAAATATGTCACTTTGGCATAAGGATTATTTTCAGTTGAAGACAACTGAAATAGGAGACTCAGGAAAAGCTCTCTACCTTCCCCGTTTCTGCCTCAAGGCAGGGGATAGATGTATAAATTTCTCTTTGTAAAGTATTCCCTTCTGCTCTCCTGTATCAGAAGGAAGAAACAACTATAATCACTGGTCAGAAAACCATACAAATAAGCCTTATATTCCATTAGTTTCTCCTGTATATTTTTCTTTCAATAATTTACCACTCTAGAAGCCTGAACCCTTTTTTCTTTGTCTTATCACTTCAAAATTGATCACCCTTTATTAGGATGATTATGTAAGCCCCCAATTCTAAGCATCTATTTGAATTACACTTCATTGACTTCTCACATGTATATTTGCACTGCACATGTAAATAAACTCTATTATCTATTTTTCCCATCACTCTGTCCTTTGCTAGTTCAATTTATAGGGCCTGACTACTAAATCTGAGAAAGAAGGAGAGAAAGTTTTTTCATCCCTACACCTATATTTGTACAATCTTTTAGAAATCATTTAAATATAAGCTATTTAAAAAATTTACAAATGCATAAAAAGGAGGTATAGAGAGCAGAGTTGGCTTATTCAAGGTCAGGGACTTGAAAGTGGACACAGGTGGCTTTGAATCCTTTAGCTTTTCATATTTCTTGGCTTGCTCAGTATAGGAGAAATCAGGTTGATACACGGAAAAGTTAAAAAGTAGTGAAATTCTAGAAGGAAAATTTCTTCTCTCAGTCAATAGGAGCTAAGAAAAGCAAGCCATCAGGATGGCTGGCATCATCTGGAAGATTGCATTGAAGAGAGAAACCTAATCTTGGTCATTGAAAATGAGTTTGGAGGAAAGAAGTGACCGTCCCAGGAACATAAATGGGCATACACAAAGACAGCTTTGGCCAGGTGCCATGGCTTATGCGTGTAATCCTAGCACTTTGGGAGGTCAAGGTGGACAGATCACTTGAACTCACAAGTTCAAGACCAACTTGGGCAACATGGAGAACATTACAAAATCACAAAAATTAGCTGAGCATGGTAACGTGGGCCTGTAGTCTCAGCTCCTTGGGGAGCTGAGGTGGGAGGATTGCTTGAGCCCGAGAGGCAGATGCCGCCAATACCACTGCACTCCAGCCTGGGCAACAGAGCGTGATCCTGTCTCAAAAACAAAAAAAGACAAAATACAGCATGCATAACAGTGGTAAAGCCAGATTGAGACTTCCAAGGCAGGAGAGAAAAATGAGATTTAGTTGTTGAAAGAAGCCATTTAACATCAGGACTTGATGGGGCAAGTAACAAAGACAAGGTCAGTGTACGACCCTTATTGTCTCTTCACATCGTAAGATTTTCTCATCAAAGTGATTAAAGTTATTCACCCTCAGGCACCCTCTACTCTACCCTCAACATCACCTCCCCATTAAAGTGTATCAAGCCTTTCTATCTTGGGGTTTCTCAATTACTTTGAAAATTCCTAAATGTTCTCTAGATGAACTTTCTGCTCAAACATGATCAGACTCAAGCGATTTCATTTAGCTGAAGGCTCATTTCTGAAAGGTTAGTAAATGTGTCTTGAATGGACTTCTTTAAAATATGTATATGGATGTCCATTAAACAACCAAGCACTGTAGCCGTCTGTTTTGAATGCCCTACTGAATCCACAAGGTCGACTGAAGTTTCAAACAGAAAGCTGAGGGAAAAAATACCTTCCATCCTAAGACACTTCCAGCAATATTGCACTAACGTATCTTGAAAATAGTTCTTATGACTCTTATGATCAAAGCATGTACAGTATGTAATTCATATAAACAAATGAGTAGACTATTTGGAAGTCCAACCTTACTTTAGAATATAAGCTTTCCTTAGGGTTTATGACATTTTTTGCCTTAATTTTCTTCCCCGGTCTTTGTGGACTAACCTGAATGAGTTCCTGGGTTTAGGTTTACTCATTTAATCCAGTATGCAATTTGTGACTCTCCTGTCATATCCATTTTGATGTAATCTCTCTATAATAAGAGTCTGTCACATCCCACCACACTGGGCTGGCTTTAGGGCAGTGAATCTCCAGGATGATAATAATCATTATCCCTTTTATGCATTATAGTTTGTGGTATAATAATATTGATTTCCTACCATGTGACACACAGTGTGCTGTGTGCATGACATAAACTGTCTTAATATCTCAATAGAACAACCTAATTATTAACCCCATTACATAGATGAGAATGTTGAGATGCAAAAGTTTAAATAACTTGCCCAAAACTACAATGCTAGCAGTTGGGGAGCTGGGACTTGACCAAGAATTCTCACTCAAGAGCCAATGTTCTTATGTCGGAGGGGAAGTATGAGTCAAAGTCATCATTTTTGTTTTGTTTTATTTTATTTTTTACTGTGGCCCCATTACATAAAGAAAAATAGAATTTAAAAGGCAAATGACCTTCAGAAAAGTAGGATGTGACCTTAACCTCATAATAAAGTATAAATATTTAGTAACAAATTCTTTCCTGGGAACACGGTTAAGAGAGCAATGAAAATGCAAATGAGATAAGGGAAGGAGCCCAGGATAGAGGTGAGAGGAAGGAGAAAAGATGAAGGGAGAGGAGAAGAGAGGAATAAAGGGGAAAGGGAGAAATGAGAGAGAGAAGAAACAGGCAATCCTACACTCCAGGCACTGAGAAGTCCCAGGATACATAGATGAATGGGGCCTGTGTTCTCTTTGTGAGATTCTCATAGATGGCCAGGGAGACGTGATCTAAAATGAATAAAAAAAGTCTCCAGGAAAGGGCTGATCAAGGGGCTATTTCTCCTTCAATTAATCCTGCCTCTCTGGTCTACCAGTCTTGGGTCTCTTATAACTAGAAATACCGAATCTCTTCCGCTTCACTTTCTTAGCTACAGCTTCAGATGACCTTAGAAATGGAGCAGGTGGTTTAAAAAGTATGACAAATGGCATCTCCACGGATGTTGCGGTAGCCATGGCTGGGCCTTGGCCCTACATCTAGGCCTGTTCCTAGGCCCTGTGATATACCTTCCTGCTCATTTGGGCCAAGGCCTTGCTGCCATAGATACATCACTTCATCAGCTTGATCCTCCCAGTTCTTGGGCACGAGATTCCCAGAGACTGACTTGTGTGTTCTCAGAGCTTTGTAAGCTCATTTCTTGTACCACAATAGTACTTGGGAACCCAGCATGCTTTGGCTTAAACACTTTCCAATTCTGCAGAGAAACTGAATGAACATTTTTAGCATACTTGGTTGTATAAGAGTTGTAGGGACTGTGTTAGTCTGTTCTCACACGGCTAGGAAGAAATACCCGAGACTGAGTAATTTATAAAGGAAAGAGGTTTAATCGACTCACAGTTCCTCATTGCTGGGGAGGCCTCAGGAAATTTACAATTATGGAAAAAGGCAAAGGAGAAGCAGGCACCTTCCTCATAGGGCGGCAGGATGGAGTGGGTGCAAGCAGGGAAATGCCAGACACTTATAAAACCATCAGATTCCCTGAGAACTCACTCGCTATTATGAGAACAGCATGGGGGAAACCCCGCCCATGATCCAATTACCTCCACCTGGTCCTGCCCTTGACATGTGAGGATTATGGGGATTACAATTCAAAATGAAATTTTGGGTAGGGCAAAGCCAAACCGTATCAAGATTATATGGAAAGAAAATTTCATATAGTTCTCAAAATTCTCTTTCTCAAATAAGTCCAAATTCCTGTGTTTATCCATGTGCTCTCTCCTCTTACTCTCCCTGTCTCCCTCTCCTCCATCCTATATACAATTATCACCAGGATCATTTTCCTCATCTATGAGATTAGAATGCATGAAGTCTCAATGACCTGGAAGTCCCCTTTGTGTCAACTTCAAAGCCCTGCACATTCTCAGTGGATGATGAACAAAGAAAGCACAGAGTAAATGTTTAGAGAATGCCTACTAGAATGCAGGTATGGGCCATGGTAGGTATTCATTCTCTAAGTGCTAGCTCTCTGAGGTCACGGCACAGGACTGGGTGCCAGACGTGTAGCCTGGCTTTCGGACCATTAGTCCAGTTCTCTTTCCACTGCAACAGGGTGTGAAGATGTCTACATAATAGCTAAGTTACAAGCAAGAAGGGAATATGCACTATGGAAGAGAGAGATTTCTTATAGTGAGATCAGGAAAATCTCAAAGAAGGAGAAGACATATGAACTGGCCATGAAGGCCAAGATTAATATTACCTGTGTCCATATTGCTGTTCATGAATGCAAACTCTTGCTAGTGCTCCCTAAATCAGGAGCATCTAAGAATAGCTTCCAAAATTCATTGTAACCCAGCAATCAGTGAAGCTGGGGGTTATATCCCAATGAATCACTTTGAAAAAAGGGACTAAGCCTTATTAAAAGAAGTAGAGGAAGAAGAAAAGTTTTCCCCTACCTCAGCATCAAATACAGAGGCCCAGAGAACTGGAAACGAAATTGTTCTTCTGGGCATGAGGTTTCCCAGAGCTCACAGTCAGTACTGCAGCTTATCTGCCTGAGATGGCTTATTTTCTGTCATTGTACCCATTACTATAATGTTGAAATTAGTTTGTATTTGTTTCCTGTTGCTGCTGTGGCAAATTACCACAAGACTGGTGGCTTAAAACAACACAAATTTATGTTACAGTCCTGAAGATCAGAAGTTTGAAATGGTTCTCACTGGACTTAAATCAGGGTGTTGGCAGGGCCACGTTCCTATTGGAGGATCTAGGAAACAATCAATTTTCTTGACTTTCTGGCTTCTAGAGGCTGCCTGCTTATCTTGGCTTGTGGCCCCTTCCATTGTTAGTGCCAGTAATGACCACTTGAGTCTCTCTCATATTGTATTGCTCTGACACTGACCCATCTACCTCCTTCTTTCCTTGTGATTACATTGGGATCACCTAAATAATCCAGAATACTATTCTTATTTTAGGGTCATCTGATGAGCAACCTTAATTCCATTTGCAATACTGATTACCTCATGCCACATAACCAAAAACAACACAAATTTATTATTTCACAATTTTAGGGTTTAGGATATGGACATCTTTGGTTTTTGTTTTTTTTTTATTCTGTCTACCACATGGTTGTAATATATTACTTTTAACAGGAAATATTCTTTAAATAAGAAGAATAAAGATAACCTAAACGGAAATTCACAAAGATAGATTCCACTTTATTAGGAACAAACCAATTGAGGTAAGTGCATGTGAGTGTGAGAGTATGTGTGGTGTGTTTTATTTTTAACGTACAGAAAAAGAACCTTGTCTTTGAGAAGGAAAGGGCAGCTTTAATTAGCACTCCTATTTCTGAACTAATTTTCACAGAGAAAGGGCTCTGAGGACTGTACATTTCAAAATATTAAAAAGGGAACACTAAACAATTTAGAATGTATAAAATAATGATCAGACCAAGGGACACTCTTCTTTCATTTTAGTGGTCAGAAACAGTTAGGTGCAAGCCCAGACATGAACTACGAGTTACAGGACAGAACCCTAGAGTATGCAGAACGGGGATGTATTCTTCCCTCAAAGAATTTCCTGGACAATTACAAAAGAAAATAGAGGAGAAATGACTGCATCAGTAGAGAAAAGACATTAACTTGTTATCAGTCCCATCAACTAGCTTAGCTGTCTTAGGATGGAGAAAGCTGAAATGAACTAAACTCTTCAGCTACTGAATTTTTCATTTTTAGTTGAAGTGTGCAATGCTCTGAACATGAGAAAGTTGTAGAGTAGGACTTTCAAACACTGTTCATGGTAGCAATTAACTCTAGGAAATGAGGGACTTTATCCTTTGAAGACGTTACCCATCAGGTAATCCAGGTAGAGCTGCTGAGCTGATAATTTAAAATGTGGAGCTTTGCCCTGGGAGAAGGGCCAGAGCAAGAGAGAAGATAATCTTGGATTCATCCACATAAAGGAGATAATTGAAGTGACAGGAGTGAATGAGATATTCAGGAAAGAAATAGAAAGAGGAAAGAACAAAGAATCAACCGTCTAGGAGCAAGAGGAGCCAAGAGTGCCAGAGCAGGTTTAGTAAGTGAGATCTAAGGAGACCCTAGAAAGTAACGTTTCATGGGAGTCAAGAGAGGAGAGAGCTTCAGAGAAAGACTGGATCATCGAGTTCACTGTACACGCCCTGTTAATCTCAAGTGAAACTAGCACCAATTAGCTTTAGGAAAGTGTATGTACAGGGGGCATTTCTATGTGTGCACATGTGCAGAGGCCTGAAGGGCAGGGGTGGAATGTAAAAGAGAACGGTTAAAGGGATTTTCAACCATAACATATAATCTACAATAAAAGTCTATAGCCACCACAGTATTGATTACTTATAAGGGAAAACTCTCATAAGGCAACTAGACTTCACTTTTACATTATTTTGACATGGGTCAATGAATAGATAAAAGAAAATAGATCTGAGGTCCGCTGGTCTACTGAAGTAGTCTTCAAGTCTGAAAGAGTGAAGGGCTGAAATTTTAATTCATATCTCATTCTTTAATACTCTGGCTTAAAAATAAGAAAAGACTGGTCTCTTCATCAGTGGTAAAAGATGAGGGCAAGGTCATAAAATGAATAAAGATAATAGCTCTTTGCAAAGAAGTGCCCCAAGTGGAGGATGACTCAATATCTTGACGCTAGTGAGAATAAATTGCACAGTCAGTGTATTTAGTCATAAAGTTCTTATGCTCTGCTTTTTTATTCAATCCAAGACAATTCACCAAGTATTACTGAGCATCCAGTAAGGGCCCAACATTGATGCAGGAGCTGGGAATATAGTAGGTACAAGTGAGCCAGCTTTTGTTTTCTTGGCACGTACAGTCAAACAGGAAACGCAGAAAAATAAAGAGGCAGTTGTTAAATACTATAGTGAGAGCAAAGGTGGTTCATCATGGGAGCTCGTTTCACAGACACTTAACTTGCCCTTGATTCTAGACAGGTTTTCTGACAAAAAGACATCATCTGAGCAGAGATCTTAAGCATGAACAGGGTCAGACAAAGATAGGAAAAATCTGTTACTTATAGATCAAACAGTAGTTTCAATAGCTTGGAACCTAGAGGGAAATCACACTTTATCTTAGACATAGGCAAGAGGTCAGTTGCCTGAGTGAGTGTGTTTGGGTAGGAACAACACAAAGTTGATGAATTGGGAATAAATCATATTTCAAGATACAGGGCTATTAAAGTAAACAGAACACAGGTCATGAAAGATCCATGCAAAAAGGAGTTTGGATTTTTTTTTTTTTTTATCTTGAGAGCATGAGGGAACCACTGAAAGGCTGTAAGCAGAGGCACACAGCATCAAGTGTGTGCTTTAGAACGATCACTGTGGTTGCTGTGCAGACAAGTGACTGGGGGTTTAGGGGTGAGAGTGGCTGGTCTAAAGGCAAAGGGACTAATTAAGAGGTTGTTCCAGAAATTCAGGGAGAGATGACTTAGGAATGTGGCAAACTGGCTGGAGAGACTTAGATGGAAGTGACAGATACAGTTGTGATGAAATCTATAGATACAGAAAACCAAGGAACCACTAGAGCTGAAGAGGAAAAGAGTGCAAGATGATATTCACGTTTTCAGAAAAAATTACATTTCTAGTTGAGAATTAAGAGGTTATTTGCAAAACTAATTACAGTATAAAAGACTAACAAACTGGTGTGTAAACATTTAAAGCAAGAAGGAAATGGAACATGCACATCGCAATTTAGAATTTTCTGGTAGAGGCAACTTAATCTTCTCAGAGTATTCATCTTCACTTTTGGCACATCCAGTCATTGCCAAAAAATGGGGAAAAAATAATTCAGAATATGTGCCATGTGAGTATTTGTTCGTGACCACTTAAAATCAAATACTGCTGCAGTGTGGACTCTTCCTACCTCCCCTATCTTAAAATGGTGAATTTTCCAGGTAAGTGTGCACCAGGTAGGTGTACATTGATTCCAGCAGCTGTCAAGTAGAAGGATCTTCAGCTAACATGCAAATCATTAGCAAATGTATTTTGCTAATTCTCAGTACCACCGCCGACTCCAGACCAAAGCCACCATCCTCTCCTTCATGACTCCTCTAATAAGGCATCTCAGCTGCTGCCCTTGCCTCCCCATATGCTATTGTATAGAAAGAAAAGACAGAGTAAATCTTTTAAAGCATAGATCAAGTCATGTGACAACTCTGCTCAAAAACCTTCCAAGAGCTTTTATTTAAAAAAAAAAAAAAAAAAGATAAATAGAGGCCCACTTAAAGGCCAGGCGTGGTGGCTCATGCCTGTAATCCCAGCACTTTGGGAGGTTGAGACAGGTGGATCACATGAGGTCAGGAGTTTGAGACCAGCCTGGCCAACATAGTGGAACCCTGACTCTACTAAAAATATAAACATTAGGTGGGTGTGGTGGTGCATGCCTGTAATCTCAGCTACTAGGGAGGCTGAGGCAGGAGAATCAGTTGAATCCAGGAGGTGGAGGTTACAGTAAGCCAAGATTGTACCATTGCACTCTAGCCTGGGTGACAAGAGCAAAACTTCATCTCAAAAAAAAAAAAAAAAGATAGGCCGGGCGCGGTGGCTCAAGCCTGTAATCCCAGCACTTTGGGAGGCCGAGGCGGGTGGATCACGAGGTCAAGAGATCAAGACCATCCTGGTCAACACGGTGAAACCCCGTCTCTACTAAAAATACAAAAAATTAGCTGGGCACGGTGGCGCGTGCCTGTAATCCCAGCTACTCAGGAGGCTGAGGCAGGAGAATTGCCTGAACCCAGGAGGCGGAGGTTGCGGTGAGCCGAGATCGCGCCATTGCACTCCAGCCTGGGTAACAAGCGAAACTCCGTCTCAAAAAAAAAAAAAAAAAAAAAAAAGATAAATAAAAGCCCATTTAAAATCGAATATGTGCCTTTAATGATAACTCTTTGGTTTTATCTCTCACTATACATATACCCCTTACTCACTCCAGCCACAGCGGTCTCCACTACGTGCCTTGATCATACAGACACGCTTCTATCTTAGGGATTTTGCACTTGTGTTTTCCCCTTCCTAGACCTCCGTAAGTCCAGCAGATATCTTCTCCCAAATGACATGCTTCCACCTCCAACTCTCCCTCACCCCTTCCAAACCCTCATACACATTTTAGCAATTACCACTACCATATAAACTATATATTGTTTTTATTGATCTTGTTTTTCCCACTGGGATCTAAACACCATTAGGCAGAATTTTTAATCACCTTCGTTTGTGATTTCCAGCACCGAGAATAGATTTGACAAGTAGTAGGTGGTTGCTAAGGAGTTAATGAATGTTGCTGAACTATCTACTGAAAGCAACAAACATTTACCTTCATGAGTACACACGGTTTCCCCTTAATTAACATAAATAGATGCAATACATCACTCCTAAATATTTTGTGTTGCTATGTTAATGGAGAAAAAAAGTTCAATTTCCCCTTGGGAGAAAACACTATGAAATTGCTCCATAAATTGCTCATGAAGAAACTGAAAATGTAATAAGTAACTCAAGTTCCAAAAAAGTTTGAGTGACAACAAAACCCCTTTAACCTGCCCTCCAAGGCAGATGGGTCCTGAAATGGAAAGCTCTTAATGTTTGTTTGGGTGATGAGATGGATTTGGTCAGCTCATTTTGGATTTGACCTGGGTGGAGCTGAATTGCTGCATAACTGAGGAAGGTGGGATTTGAAGCAGCCTACCTCCTCCTGTTCCCTGGGTGGAGCTGACTTGGTTCAGTGGATGAAAAAAGGGATGAAAATGAAGAAAGAGGAATCAGAGAATGCACTCTCCTTAAGCAATGACAAGAGTAATTTATTGAGTGCCTACTCTGTTAAAGATGTGGTAGGAGAGCCCTCACGTATATTATCCCACTTAATTGTCACAAAGACTCTGTTAGTTGTATATTATCTGCACTTAGCAGATAAGGAAATTGAGAGAAGTTTAAAGTGCTTTTGTTTTTGCACACAATTTTTTGGTGCTGGGATTGAATCTAATCTGACTGCTCTCAGACCCTCTTTCTCCATGAAGTGATGTATATTTGTTCTTGGACTCTCTCTTTCCTTCTCACCACAAAGTAGAAGGCATTTTTCTTCAGAAACAACTTTAGGAATAATAATTTTGTTTCCAGGTAAGTTCATTAAAACCCTTTGTAACGTATAATACAGTTGAAAGAGCAAGACTGTTTCTATGGAAATGTGAGCTGGGAGCTCTAAACTGCAGACTTAACAAATGAACTTTGGGGATATAATCTGTTTCCTCTTCTCAGAGGAGATATATAGGCAGCACTGTTCAATTACTCAAACTCATTCTGTGTTTCATCTTTCCAGATAGCATTTAGCCCTGCTTTATTTTTTCCCACCATTGAAGTACAAAAACTGCATGGTTTTTCACTGCACAAAGTAAATGATGAGCCCAGAGCCAATTTCTCATCTCAGGCACTGCAGTTTTCCACGTGCATTCTGAAAGCTTTGAATATGACTATAAGCACATCAACCAAAACAAACTGTAATTTTTATAAAATAAGCTTCAGAGTATGTTTTGCTGAAACTTAACACCTTTTGTCTAAGAGAAAAAGCAGAAAAGGCAGGAAGAGGAGAAACACTCGTACTCCATTCATTGGCAGTGCTGAATCCCATGCAAAATCTGGTAGGGCATAATCAAGACATATGGCCTCATCTTTCTTTGCTACTTTTCAAGAGTGAGGTGTTTAAGAAAGCTGAGAACTCTTCCTGGCCAATTCAGAACAGGGCTGTCTGCAGATATGCTATTCGAAGTATGGCATCAGCAATATGTGCAAGAGTGTTAAAAATGCAAATTCTCAGGCCCACCCCAGGCCTACTGAATCAGAATCTTTGCAGTGGGTGCAGCAATCGGTTTTACAAATACTCTGGATGATTGCAATGTAAGTTCAAGTTTGGGAAGCATAAACTAAAGGGAAGGAATTCCACTTGAACACAGAACAATGGGATTCAAGTCACCGGAACATCAATTGATAAATAATTATTTTGAGATAAGTCATTTAACCTCTATGACTTTCAGGTTTTTTATCTATAAAATGAAGAAACTGAGGCAGGGTGCAGTGGCTCACACCTGTAATTACAGCACTTAGGGAGGCCGAGGCAGGTGGATCATGAGGTCAGGAGTTTGAGACCAGCCTGACCAACATGGTAAAACCCCATCTCTACTAAAAATACAAAAATTAGCCAGGAGTGGTGGTGCGTGCCTGTAATCCCAGCTACTCAGGAAGCTGAGGCATGAGAATCGCTTGAACCCAGGAGGCAGAGGTGGCAGTGAGCTGAGATCACGCCATTGCACTCCAGCCTGAGTGACAGAGACTCTGTCTCAAAAAAAAAAAAGAAAAAGAAAAAGAAATAAATTGAACCAATTTAATTCTGGATTGCATCTTAACCTATTATCGGAGCATATCATGGTTACCTGACACTGGTATAAACATCCCTCACATAATGAAAGATTTGAGTATCATTTTCTGACTGCTCTTATTTCTTCTAGCTAGTATAATAGTGACAATAACAACATCAAGGGAGTGCCTCCTGTGTTCGTGTACCATTTCCCAAGTTGGACATGTTTGATTTACTGATGTCCCCTAGTAGTAACATCTCCACTTTAGTACTGAGGAAACATAAAGAGCTCATGTCACTTCCTGAAGGTCACAAAGAAAGTAAATTACAGAGTCAAAATTTGAACCCAGGTCTGATTTCAAAATCTGCTCCTTCCTTTCTACCAAAGTCTATCTTCCCAGAATTGGTAACTTTCATTAATGAAAGGAAGAAAAAAATGAAACAAAACACTACAATGCACAAGGTGGGGGCCAGCAGACCTCATTTCTGTGAACAGTGTGATCCCTTTGTAAAGCAATGACTTTGAATATATTTAATACATGTATTGATTTCATATAAAAGCCATTTTACCTAGGAGTGATCAATAAACAACAAGGCTTGCTTTCAGTTGTACTTAACTACTGATTTATTGACAACTCGGAGATATTTTGTCCCTGGTGAAGAGACACAAAAAGTAGAAAACAGAGAGAACTCTGGAAAGACTAGCTTACAGAGGTTATCATGGGCAAAAGCAAATTTAGAAGTAGAGAAGTCTAGCAATTTGTCCAAGGTCACACAGCTGGTTAGTGGCAGAAATATAGTCAGAATGTATCTTCCTACCCACATGAGTTGATGTTATTGCCGATGTTATTTTATTAAATGAAACTGGATATTGTTTTTTCAAGAGCGGACACAAATTCAAACATCCATCTTCAGAGGAAGACTATAAAGAAGGGTGGTAGTGCAGATTCTTAAATGACAAGCCAGAAATACAGTTAAGATGACAGAGGCAAGAGCCTAAAGCAAAGGGGGTTCCGGAATCACGTGATGTGTTTGGGGAACTATTAGAAATTCTGTATTACTAAGAAATGAATAAGTACAAATCAGGAAGCAGTTGGAAATGAGGCTGGAGAGGTATGGAGTATTGAGGTTATGAAGGACTGAATATGTCATCCTAAGGCATCTGATGTTCGTAAGGAGTTACAAAAGAATCTATGCAAGAGAATGGCACGAATAGATTTGTATCTTAGCTTGCTTTGGCTATGGTATGGATTTAAGGGGTGAGGAAAGGAGGAAGATGCAGCATTCAAGACCAAAACAGTGAGGTGAGTTGGACTTATAATACTTCACGCAGCAGATGGTAAAGTCTATGCAATGTCAATTTTACAAGCAATGATGTAAAGGAGGAAGACTCAAAAGATTTTTTGAGAAGTAAAATGACCACGACTCAGTGCTCTATTAAATGAGAAAGGAGAGAGTATACAGGCGAGTCCCAAATTTCTAACTTGGAAAACTGATGGATGGTGATGAGATCGGGAGATGAATACACTGGGCCAAGTGGAAATAGTAAAATTAGTATTGGGTTCACTGTATTCCTCCATCATCACTGTCAAGATATCCTGGAGAGACAGTCCACACAGAGCCGACGGTCCACACCATTGCAATATGTGAGACTCCCCAAGCCAAAAGAGTAGCACACTCAAGGTCAGAGTCCTGGAGAATGGCACAGAAGAGGAAGAGCCTAAAACAATTACTATGTGAGTGAACAAGGACGTTGGAAAAAGAGAGGGAAAGCCAAAAATAATTTTCTTTTTTATACTTAATGAATTATAATCAGCTTCAAATGCATAGAGACCCATGGAAGTTAAAAGTGACTTCATTTTTGCAATTTGGGTGTCACTAGTACAGAAGACTAGTAAGGATGGAAACACAATCACATGGAGATGTTGATTGAAAACAAGTGTGTTTCTGTTTTATGGGATTAAAAAATGTTAAAATGGAGAGGACAGGGTGTAGGAACAGAGTGGTATAAGCATGACAGATAAACATATTGAAGAGCAAGCAGAGAGGAAGAAGTGAATGGAGAGAGAGAGGAGACAAGTGATGGAACATTTCTGAATGTGGAGGGGTTAAGAAGGTATTATTTAGCTTTGGCTTAGAAAAACTTAAACTCATGTGAATAACAAAAGTATATACCTTTTTATATTAAATATAGTACTACTATGGGAATTAATTCTTATATGACAGCCAGACATACCAAAACAAAACAAAACAAAACAAAACAAACAAACTAACAAAAAAACAAGGATTCCCAGATTATAATGTTAGCTTCAGATCAGATATCTGGAAAACCATGAGTTTCCCTGACATCTGTCTGGTCACATGAAATGGCTCAGTACACAGGCAGAGCGAGCCATGTGCTTCCTCTGCTTTGGTAAGCCAGTTACCTGCTTCTCACATAATCAGGAGAATATAATCTTTGGAATTACATTCTGGTATCATGTAGATAAAACTAACAAGTAATAATTGGGGCCTTCTCACTTTTTACCACTTATTGAAGTGCCTTCTGAATAAGTACCAAAGAACCTAATCATAGAAAGCTTTAATTGCTTCAATTCTAATAAATATACAGATGACTGAGGTAATTTATATTTTACATTTATTTATTAAGTGAACTTTCTTAAAACACAGTATCTATCATTTTTTAAAATATATGACCTGTCTGAGAACTCAGACCAAATGGTTGACCAAATTATGCTGAACAGTAGGACAAGTTTGATGTATTTCATCATAAATGTTGTTTGACACAACTTTATTTGAAAATAGAATGATAGCATTTTACAGGTCTCACATCCAGAATGCTTACATAGTTTGAATACAGAGTGACTTTGCTTATAGTGAAGGAGGAAAGACAGGCCCTCAGTCAGGTGTCTGAAATACCTTCTTATTTAATCATAGCAGCATCTCTATCAGGGGAGTATTATCCAATTATTTTTATTCTAAAACATACTCTTTCCCCTGACATTAGCATTTTTCTGAAATTTGTATGCAAATTTTAGTTGATCTTCTCATTAAAAATAATGTTTATCCTTCCCACCCCATGCCCTTAAAACTGTTTATATCAATAGGAGAGCAATAGAGAACCTTAAAATGGAGGTGATTGAGGCATAGAGAGACTATATATCTCAACAAGATACAAAAACTGGAATTAGTAGAGCCAGAATTTGAACTCAAGTCTATCTAATTTGAAAGCTGGTGAAGAGCAAATCTTTGCTATGTAGATGCAGCCGCTATGCTGGGTCCTGATGCACAGCAGTAGATAAGACAGCACCTGCCCTTAAAAAACTTGCATGCAGAAGAGGAAATGGACACTAAAGAATAAACAAGTAAATAAGAGAAATTTAGATGCTCCATAAATTCTACAAAGGAAATAAAATAGGGTAAGGTAATAGAGACAGATTGAGGAGTTGCTTCTTGCTGGCTTCTTCCAAGAGGTAACAATTGAATTTCTTTCCATTCTTGTAAAATTTGGCAACAGCACATACCATGTAAAAAAAAGAGGACCTGCATAAGCCGTAAGATAGAAAGAAATTTGCTCTTGACCAGCTATATATCAAACACTGACACTCCTCATTGTAAGCTCTAGGTGTTTTTTTTTTTTTTCCTCTCTCTCTCTATTTTTTTTTTTTTTTATTGTACTTTAGATTCTGGGGTACATGTACAGATCATGCCAGATTGTTGCATAGGTACGTTCATGGAAAGGTGGTTTGCTGCCTCTATCACCCCATCACCTGTACCTGACATTTCTCTCCACATTATCCCTCCCAACCCTCCCTCCCACTATCCCTCCCCTAGCCCCCACAACAGACCCCAGTGTGTGATGCTGCTCTGTGTCTATGTGTTCTCATTGTTCAACACCCACCTATGAGTGAGAACATACAGTGTTTGATTTTCTGTTCTTGTGTCAGTTTGCTGAGAATCATGGTTTCCAGGTTCATCCATGTCCCTACAAAGGACACGAACTCATCTTTTTTATAGCTCCATAGTACTCCATGGTGTATATGTGCCACATTTTCTTTGTCTGGTCTATCATTGATGGGCATTTGGGTTGGTTCCAGGTCTTTACTATTGTAAACAGTGCTGTGATGAACATGCATGTGCATGTGTCTTTAAAACAGAACAATTTTTAGTCCTTTGAGTATACACCCAGTAATGGGATTGCTGGGTCAAATGGAATTTCTATTTCTAGGTCCTTGAGGAATCACCACATTCTCTTCCACAATGGTTGAACTAATTTACACTCCCAACAGTGTAAAAGTGTTCCTGTTTCTTCACTCCTTTCCAGCATCTGTTGTCTCCAGATTTTTTAATGATCGCCATTGTAACTGGCATGAGGTGGTATCTCAATGTGGTTTTGATTTGCATTTCTCTAATGACCAGTGATGATGAGCATGTTTTCATATGTTTCTTGGCTTCGTATATGTCTTCTTTTCAAAAGTGTCTGTTCATATCCTTTGCCAAATTTTGGATGGGTTTGTTTGATTTTTTCTTGTACTGTTTTAGTTCTTTGTAGATTCTGCATATTAGCCCTTTGTCAGATGAGTAGATTGCAAAAATTTTTTCCCATTCTGTTGGTTGCTGGTTCACTCTAACGATTGTTTCTTTTGCTGTGCAGAATCTCTGAAGTTTAATTAGGTCCCATTTGTCTATTTTGGCTTTTGTTGCCATTGCTTTTGGTGTTTTAGTAATGAAGTCCTTGCCTATTCCTATGTCCTGGATGGTTTTGCCTAGGTTTTCTTCTAGGGTTTTTATGGTGTTAGGTCTTATGTTTAAGTCTTTAATCCATCTGGCATTGATTTTAATGTAAGGTGTCACGAAGGGGTCCAGTTTCGGCTTTCTGTACATTGCTAGCCAATTTTCCCAACAATATTTATTAAACATAGGATCCTTTCCCCATTGCTTGCTTTTGTCAGGTTTGTTGAAGATTAGATGGTTGTAGATGTGTGGTATTGCTCTAGAGGCCTCTGTTCAGTTCCATTGGTTTATGTCTCTGTTTTGGTACCAGTACCATGCTGTTTTGATTACTGTTGCCTTATAGTATAACTTGAAGTCCAGCAGTGTGATGCTGCCAGCTTTGTTGTTTTTGCTTAGGATTTTCTTGGTTATGTGGGCTCTTTTTTGGTTCCACATGAAGTTTAAAGTGTTTCTTTCCAGTTCTGTGAAGAAGGTCATTGGTAGTTTGATGGGGACAGTGTTGAATCTATAAATTACATTGGGTAGTATGGCCATTTTCACGATATTGATTCTTCCTAACCATGAGCATGGAATATTTTTCCATCTGTTTGTGTCTTCTCTTATTTCCTTGAGCAGTGGTTTGTAGTTCTCCTTGACAAGGTCCTTTACATCCTTTGTTAGTTGTTTCCTAGGTATTTTATTCTCCTTGTAGCGATTGTGAATGGGAGTTCGCTCTTGATTTGGCTTATTGGTGCATAGGAATGCTTGTGATTTCTGCACATTAATTTTGTATTCTGAGACTTTACTGAAGTTGCTTATCAGCTTAAGGAGAATTTGGGTTGAGATGATGCGGTTTTCTAAATATACAATCATGTTGTCTGCAAATAGAGACAATTTGACTTCCTCCTTTCCTAATTGAATACCTGTTATTTCTTTTTCTTGCCTGATTGCTCTGGCTAAAACTTCCAATACTATATTGAATAGGAGTGGTGAGAGAGGGCATCCTTGTCTAGTGCCAGATTTCAAAGGGAATGCTTCCAGTTCTTGCCCATTCAGGATGATATTGGCTGTGGGTTTGTTGTAAATAGCTTTTATTATTTTGTGATATGTTCCATCGATACCTAGTTTATTAAGAGTTTTTAGCATAAAGGGCTGTTGAATTTTGTCAAAGGCCTTCTCTGCATCTATTGAGATAATCATGTGGTTTTTGTCTTTGGTTCTATTTATGTGGTGGATTACATTTAAGGACTTGCGTATGTTGAACAAGCCTTGCATTCCCAGGATGAAGCCTACTTGATCATGATGGATAAGCTTTTTGATGTGCTGTTGCAATCTGTTTGCCAGTATTTTATTGAAGATTTTTGCATCTATGTTCATCATGGAGACTGGCCTGAAGTTTTCTTTTTTTGTTGAGTCTCTTCTGGGTTTTGGTATCAGGATGATGTTGGTCTCATAAAATGAGTTAGGGAGGACTCCCTCTTTTTGTATTGTTTGGAATAGTTTCAGAAGGAATGGTAACAGCTCCTCTTTGTATATCTGGTAGAATTCAGCTGTGAACCTGTCTGGACCTGGACTATTTTTGGTTGGTAGGCTATTAATTGCTTCCTCAACTTCAGCCCTTGATATTGGTCTATTCAGCATTTCAACTTCCAGGTTTAGTCTTGGGAGGGTGCAAGTGTCCAGGAATTTATTCATTTCTTTCAGGTTTACTGGTTTATGTGCATAGAGTTGTTTGTAGTAGTCTCTTATGGTAGTTTGCATTTCTGTGGGATTGGTGGTGATAGCCCCTTTATCATTTTATTGCATCCATTTGGTTCTTCTCTCTTTTATTTTTTATTATTCTGGCTAGTGTCTGTCTATTTTATTGATCTTTTCAAAAAAAGAAAACAGCTCCTGGATTTATTGATTTTCTTGAAGGGATTTTTGTGTCTCTGTGTCCTTCAGTTCTGTTCTGATCTTATTTCTTATCTTCTGCTAGTTTTTGAGTTTTTTTGATCTTGCTCCTCTAGCTGCTTCAATTTTGATGATAGGGTGTCAATTTTAGATCTTTCCTTGCTTCTCATGTGGGCATTTATTACTATAAATTTCCCTCCAGACACTGCTTTAAATGTGTCCCAGAGATTCTGGTACATTGTTTCTTCATTCTCATTGGTTTCAAAGAACATCTTTATTTCTGCCTCATTTCATTGTTATCCAGTGGACATTCAGGAGCCAGTTATTCAGTTTCCATGAAGTTGTGAGGTTTTTAGTTAGTTTCTTAATCCTGAGATCTAATTTGATTGCACTGTGGTATGAGAGACTGTTTGTTATGATTTCCGTTCTTTTGCATTTGCTGAGGAGTGATTTACTTCCATTTATGTGGTCAATTTTAGAGTAAATGTGATGTGTTGCTAAGAAGGTTGTATATTCTGTGGCTTTGGGGGTCGAGAGTTCTGTAGATGTCTGTTAGGTCTGCTTGTTCCTGTTCTGCGTTCAAGTCCTGGATATCCTTGTTGATTTTCTGTCTCATTAATCTGTCTAATATTGACGGTGGAGAGTTAAAGTCTCCCACTTTATAGTGCAGGAGTCTAAGTCTCTTTGTGGGTCATTAAGAACTTGCTTTATGTATCTGGGTGCTCATGTATTGGGTGCATATATATTTAGGATAGTTAGTTCTTCTTGTTGTATTAATCCTTTCACCATTTTGTAATGCCCTTCTTTGTCTCTTTTGATCTTTGTTGGTTTAAAGTCCATTTTATCATAGAAACCCCTGCTTTTTTTTTGCTCTTCATTTGCTTGGTAGATCTTCTTCCATCCCTTTGAGTCTATGTGTGTCTTTGCATGTGAGGTGGGTCTCCTGAATACAGCACACTGATGGGTCTTGACTTTTTACCCAGTTTGCCAGTCTGTGTCTTTTGATTGGGGCATTTAGGCCATTTACATTTATCGTGAATATTGTTATATGCGAATTTGATCCTGCCATTTTGTTACTGGTTGGTTGTTTTGCCTGTTTGTCAATGCTGTTTCCTGATTGCCTCATTGGCTATTTGGTTTATTTTTGTAGTGGCTGGTACTGGATTTTTTTTCTATGTTTAGTACTTCCTTCAGGAGCTTTTGTAAGGCAGGTCTGGTGGTGATGAAATCTCTCAGTAATTGCTTGTCTGTAAAGGATTTTATTTCTCCTTCACTTATGAAGCTTAGTTTGGTTGGATATGAGATTCTGGGTTGAACATTCTTTTCTTTAAGGATGTTGAATATTGGCCCCCACTTTCTTCTGGCTTGTAGGGTTTCTGCTGAGAGATCTGCTGTGAGTCTGATAGGCTTTCATTTGTGGGTGACCTGACCTTTCTCTCTGGCTGCCCTTAGCATTTTTCCTTCATTTCAACCCTGGTGAATCTGACGATTATGTGGCTTGGGGTTGCTCTTCTTGAGGAGTGTCTCTGTGGTGTTTTTGGTAATTTCTGTATTTGAATGTTGGCCTGCTTTGCTAGGTTGGGGAAATTCTCCTGGATAATATCCTGAAGAGTGTTTTCCAGCTTGGATTCATTTCTCCTGTCCTCTTCAGGTACACTGATCAAGTGTATATTAGGTCTTTTCACATAATCCCATATTTCTTGCAGGCTTTGTTCATTTCTTTTCACTCTTTTTTCTCTTTTCTTGCCTTTTCTTTTTATTTTGTTGAGTTGGTCTTCAATCTCTGATATCCTTTCTTATGCTTGGTCGATTTGGCTATTGAAACTTGTGTATGCTTGTGAAGTTCTCGTGCTGTGTTTTTCAGCTCCATCAAGTCATTTATGTTCTTCTCTAGGCTGGTTATTCTAGTTAGCATTTCATCTAATCTTTTTCAAGGTTCTTAGTTTCTTTGCATTGGATTAGAACATGTTATTTTAGCTCAAAGAAGTTTGTTATTACCCATCTTCTGAAGCCTGCTTCTGTCAGCTCGTCAAAATCATTCTCTGACCTGTTTTGTTGCCTTGCTGGTGAGTCATTTGGATCTCTCTGGGGAGGAGAGGTGTTCTGGACTTTGATGTTTTCATCCTTTTTCACTGGTTTCTTCCCATCTTCGTGGATTTATCTATCCTTGATCTTTGAATTTGGTGATTTCAGGTAGGTTCTCTGAGTGGACCTTTCTGTTAGAGTTGAGATTATTTCTCCTGTATGAGACTTTTTTTTTTTTTTTTTTTTTTTTTTAACGCAGGTGTCAGTATGCCACTTGAGACAGTCTGTCCATTGTCTGCCTGTGGAGGTGCTGCTGGGCTGCCTTGTTCTCAGCCATGCTGCTGTTTATTCTTCGCCTGATTTCCACTTATGCTGGTGGGATTTGCCCTGCCTTCCCAATGGCTGGCCTCTTTCCCTCTGCCGGCCTGCTTCTCCTGGATGGTGCTCTGTCTGATGCATTAACTGCAAAACTCTCCCAGGAGAGGGATTATGGTTGCTGGATCTTGTGGAGGTGGGACCTGTCTGGCCGTATCCCCCTCTCTGCTTTCAACTCTCCCTTCTGTGGGATGAGCAGTTCCTTCTTGTAGGTCCTCTCAGTGTTAGACCAAGTCTCTACCCTGGTCTGCCCTGACAAGGCATGGTCTGGCCGGGGCTGCTGGCCTGGCCTGCTGCCCAGGTCTGCAACTTGGGGTGGCTTTCAGCCAGGTGGCATTTTCCTCGCTTGTGTGCTGCCGAAGTCTCGAAGTGAAGCGCTGTATCTGATTCATATTACTGAGGAGGTGATGCCACCCCCCTCCATCCTCTGTGACAGATACACTTCCCAGGTGGGGCAGTGCCCCTCCTTTCCTTGGCTTGCCCCCTTTGGGCTGCTTTTGCTGCGTGTTTTTGGGTTAATCCCACAGTTCAACCAGTCCCTTTGGAACGAACCCAGTACTTCGCTTGGAGACGTGTGTATCGCTCTGGTTCTGTGTCTCATTCAGTGGGAGCTGCACTCTGGAGAAGCTTCCTTTTGGCCATCTTGGTCCCCCTCCCCAGGTGTCTCTTTTTAAGGGACCATAATCTACTGGGGAAAATAGATAAGTCAAATTATATATGATGTTGTTATACATCAAGAGCTGTGATGGAGATGTGTTCAAGATTCTACAGATGCATGGAAGAATGAAGATTTGCTGTTGGTAGAATGAGTGTTTCAGGGGCAAAGATGGGAGTTAAGCTGGTCTTGAAAAAATAGGATTTTGCCCAGTACCTGGGGCAGGGAATGGGCAAGTGCATGCTGTGTTTGGGAGATATGTCTGTGTCATGTGACACACCATGGAGGTCTGATGAAGGATGGCATTGGCAGTTGTATTGTCATGGCGGACCTAACTTGGGATTCAGAATGAGGCATGACAGGAGATATTCTGAGCAACATGTAGCACCTGGAAATAATTTAGCTTGGCAAGGTCTCAGAACAAATTCTTCTCTCTGTTCTTGAGGACAAATATCACTGAAAATACCTCAAGTGTATTTCCTGGCAGTGCCTGGCTGACTTCCCAAGGTCTCTTGCTGAATAAGGTAGAAGAAACACTGTTTGAGTCAGTGGTTCTTAGTAGAATCACCAGTAGAAGTTAAAATAATATGAACACAAATGTAAAACTTAAAAAAACACCCTTGAATAATTAAAATCAGCACGTCTGTGAGTAGGTTTTTCACATTGATGGTTTCTAAAGATCTTCTGGTGAATGTAATAGGCATCCAGTGTTAAAAGTCACTATTTCTCATAGTGGCTTATGCCTGTAATCCTAGCACTTTGGGAGGCTGAGGTGGGTAGATCACCTGAGGTTAGGAGTTGGAGACCAGCCTGACCAACAAGGAGAAACCCTGTCTCTACTAAAAATATAAAATTAGCCAGGCATGGTGGTGTATACCCATAATCCCAGCTACTCAGAAGGCTGAGGCAGGAAAATCGTTTGAACTCAGGAGGCGGAGGTTGCGGTGAATCGAGATCATACTATTACAATCCTGCCTGGGCAGCAAGAGCAAAACTCGTTCTCAAAAAAAAAAAAAAAAAGAAGAAAAAGAAAAAGAAAACAAGTCACTATTTCTAGAAGACTTGGAAGGGAAACTGAGTTTTCCTGAAGGCCTGAGACACTGTATATGGCAGAACCTGTACAGAAATAAGTCATCCAAAAAAAGACAAGTAACTGGCAAGGATTGAACTCAGGACTGGCAGTGTCCATGTTCCAGGGTTTAGAGAAAGTCATTTTTTAAATTTTTGTGTTTACATAGTAGATGTGTATATTTATGGAGTATATGGGATATTTAGATAGACTATTATCACCTTGTTATGCTTTCAAATACTAGATCTTATTCATTCTTTCCAAGCTTTTTTTTGTACCCGTTAAACCATCTCTACTCCACGCCCCCTATCCACCAACTTCCTTTCCCAGCCTCTGGTAGCCATCTTTTTACTTTAGAGAAAGTCATTCTAAATGCAAAGCAAGTAGAAGAAATGTAATCATTAGGCAACCAGGCTCTGAGGTCTAATGGTGAGATCTGAATTTAATGGTGCCCTCAACACTCCTCAGTAATTATCTCAGAAGGAAACAATGGCGCCAAAGGGAAGCCCTGATTTTGAACCGTCCCAATTGACAGTAAATGAGAAGTAATCTGACTAAGAAACCAATTGAGAGTCATCCTTCCACTTTCTTTTCCATAATGACACCTGAATCACACTTGTTTATTCTGTAAACCTTAGTTAAACAAACTTACCCTCCAAGACACTGGGGGTTTGCCAGGGAACAGTTAGTTTAATTGGATCTCATCTGTTTTTGTTCCTAATGAGCTTCCCATTTCATAACCTGCTCCTAGTTTGAAATAAAATGTACCCCCCTGTCTGGGATGATTAAAAACATGGTTAAACATACAGTATATAGTAGCTGCCAAAATGTTTCCACCAGGCAATACTGCTCAGAACTAAGACCTGCAGGCAGGATAGGAAGAGAGAAATCTGTTGATTTTCCCAGCTCAAAAACAAACAAGCAAACAAATCACATCCAATTACCTGAGTTATATTTTATTAAGGAATCCACCTGAGAATTGCATTCATTTCTCAAGATTTGCCACCAAATGGTCTCCCCATTCTGTCTTTTAAACACTTCTCCACGCTTTTTGTTTTCTAGTTGGTTTGTAATTTAGAAAATATGATAAATAATTTTGGGGATTCATTCAGTCTTACCAGTATTTCTGTGTGAAATTAGGCTACTATGTTTGCCAAAGAGCTGCTTTGTGCTATAAAATCTTTGTTAAAAATAAAAATATTGGCCGGGTTCAGTGGCTCACACCTGTAATCCCAGCACTTTGGGAAGCCAAGGCGGGCAGATTACCTGAGGTTGGGAGTTTGAGATCAGCCTTACCAACATGGAGAAACCCTGTCTCTACTAAAAACACAAAAATTAGCTGGGCGTGGTGGCACATGCCTGTAATCACAGCTACTTGGGAAGCTGAGGCAAGAGAATTGCTTGAACCCAGGAGGCAGAGGTTGCAGTGAGCTGAGATCGTGCCATTGCACTCCAGCCTGAACAACAAGGGCAAAACTCTGTATCAAAAAAAATATTTACAAAATTATTAATACTTATGCATTAGAATAAACATGACTTTATCTTGCAGCTATGGGCATTGTCTATTTAAGAAACTGCAAAGTGCTAATCATTGGGCATTTCATTAGGAAACACATTTTAAAAATCTAATTCTCCAAGCACTTTGTTCTTAGACTCTCACATCCCTTTCACCTTCCCCTAAAATCAAGATCACAGGATTTCTCCTGTCTTGTATATTTTTGAAAGCTAACTATTATGATAGAAAAAAAAATCTTTCACAAATAATAAAGGGGCAGATGTTCTCTAGATCATAATGATCAAATAGAGTGAGCTAAATTGCTCATTGATCTGTGAGTTCTTGTCATTTGAAAATCTGATTAAAGGTGTAGAACTTTCAGAAAAGACAAATGTACACACACTATTACATACATCATAACACTAAGCATGAGGAGTGGGATTCATGTTATGAATGCATGGTATCTGTTCTGGTGAATAGTGAAAGATTGATACTCAATATACATTTATCCAATGAATAAATGAGTGAATGAAATTTCAGGATGGATTTGGATGGCCTTGAAAGTTAGTGTCAATAAACGCTGGGTTCAGAGCTTCCACTATGAATGAAATAATTATGAAATTGAATTCTCCTGATTTATTTTGGCCCTAGAGACTTACTTTCCTTTACTGTGTTAAAGGTTGACCGTTTCCTTCCTTTTCAAACAATTAAAATGTGTGGAGGGCATATATGTTTGATTAGGTTTTCATATAGAGAATTACAATTACTTCCAACCTGTCTCATGGAGGTTACTCAAGGTTTCCTTGATGGGATATTTGGTTGTTCCTAAACTCCTCTGTAGTGCATTTAATTACCATCTCATAGTTTTTCTCCCACATTTCTAATATAATGCACTTTATTATTATAGCTTCATTCTCAGAAGACATTTCCCCCCTTTATTTCCAAGTTCCTAGGGCATTTGAGTGCATGTCTTGACAAAGGACATATCCCATCACTGCTGCTGGAATGGGCTGCCCCCTCTGAGCTTCTTCAGGCACATGTTCTGAAAAGACGTTCACAAAGGGAAGAATTCCATTCTCCTTCCTACTCATTCAACTGTCCTGATTTTGTCTGTGTCATTTTAAAAGACTTCTGTGCCTACCGTCTTTGTCAGCTATAGCTTCCATAACAAAATACCAAAGACTGGGTGGCATAAACAACAGGTATTATTTTTCACAGTTCTGGTGGTTGGCAAATCCACAACGAAGATGATGGCCAGTTTGGTCCCTGGTGAGGGCCCCACTCTCATGACCTAACCCAACCCTAATTACCTCCCAAAGGACCCATCTGGAAATACTCTTACACTGGAGGTTAGGACTTCAGCAGTAGGTCACACACCTACTGCTACTTACGTATGTCTCTGAAAGCTGTAGGGGGTCACAGATGTCACTATCACCAAACAATGAAAAAGCACAAGGCATCTTCTTTGATTTGTTTTCACAGGGACATGTCCACACTTCCCTCCCTCCCCTTTGACATTCAATGAAAGCATATAGGATGTGACTATCGACTGATGTCTCTGATTTTTAACATCTAAAAAAGAAATTATACCTTTGAAGGAAATATGGTGCCTTTTCAAGAAGTCCCTTGGGGAACCACACTCTTAGTATAATGATGCTTCTGAATGGCAGAGTACCTTTTTTTAACTCCCCAAGGAAAATGCCTGCAGACTTTGTGGCGTGTTATTTTGAACATCCACCGCCAGGAAAATCTCTGACCTTTACGCGATGAATTTGATTTTGGGAAACAGCAAAATTGCATTTGGAGACAAGTTTTGCAATCAAGTTAAGTGATCACACCAGAGAATTCTGCTTTAGGAACAAAACTGGGACAGATAATAGACTAATAAGAATGCCTTCACCACCAGGCTTGTAAAACTTGTCTTGAGACCAATTACAATACAGACCTTTTCAAACTGATTTTTAGCAATAAGAGCATAGTATGGTTAGTGTGTAAATTAAGATGAAAATGTTGAAACACAAAATATATTCGAAAGCCTAAGTAATCCTATTTTTTAGTTTTACCTTTCCAAGGCTATCTTTGCACACTTTGATTTTTATTTGAAAATAAGACCAATTTTGAAATGCATACTAATTGATGCTTCAAGAGTCCATGAAACCAAGCAGTTTCAAGTGACTTTGTGTTGGATCACCCTGTCCTGAGATTTATCTTTTGGAATACATAACCTGCACATACGTCTCATTTATTCTACTCAATGCCGCCTGATGAAATAAGTAGCAACAATATATGTATAGTAGGGAAATAACTGGACAAAAGATGAATGATAATTTTGATTGTAATTGAGGACAGGGAGAGAGGAGGAGGAAAGCACAGTCATTAAAAACATATATAAGTAATTGGCTTCTTTGCTTTCTTGTGAAATACACTAGCCCCGCAACAAGATTCTTCCTCATTAACTTTAGAAGTGCTGCTTCTACCATGTTCACTTCCTAGTGGCATTGCAGGAGATCCATTTGCAATTTGTGTGACTGACTCAAGATTTCATACAATTCTTGTTTCTGAAATGTCTTCTGTCACTGAGTCATAAGAGTAACAATTCTCAAGTTGTTATTGTTCTGAAAGCCTTCTAAGGGTCTGGGATACTTGGACAATGATATTATTCCCATCGGTACTTTCCATCCTCTTGTGTGTGGTATTAATTCCAGCCAACTTTGGAAAAATAGCATTTCAACATCTTTACATATTCATATTGCACCTGCTTCTGGACTGTAAATGATCATTTATAATTTAACTTTATAGAAAATGTTCACAGGAACCAGATCACAGGGCACATATGTGATGACTGATTGCTTCTATTTTTTATTCCCCAAGTATAAAAACATATTTATAATGAAAAGCTTATCCTTGCTTTATCTCCAAATCAATAAAAATGAAACCTCTTTGATATTATCCAGATAGACTGCTCTTTCAATTTTGACCTTAAAGAACAATAGCCAATCCCATTAAAATCCTATTTCCAAAGTGGCTTTCAAGAAGTCCCCTACCCTTACACTATCCCCAGATGCAACAGGTTTATTTTTGGATTCACTTAATGCTTTTGTTTATTCTTTTCAGAATCTGCTTTCATCAGTTAGCTTCTGTGGCATAATCAAGACAAGCTGGATGAATTGTCTCCCAACTGGATTATAATGAAAGAAGCTCAAACTGATCTTAAAATAGTTTTGATGTTTGGAGTCTTTCACAAAGAGAAACAAAAGCATGATAAGAATGTGCTAAGCTAATTTGCAAGGGAAGCAAGTATGCCACAATTAAACAAGGGTATCCAATTATATTGTTTCCACACATCATTCCACCACTGCAACAGGACATGGGCTCATAGAGAACAGAGTCAAGCCTCGTGGTTCCTGTTGTGCCCAGCACCAAGCATTGTGCTTGGCATATAGTAGGCGCTCAATAAACATTTGAATGTAATTTAATCTAGGTTCTTCTGGGGAGAAAAAAAGGTTTGGGGTTCAAGGCAAAGATCTAAACATGCCCAGCACAGTGGCTTATGCCTATAATCCCAGCACTTTAGGAGGCTGGGGCAAGAGGATCACTTGAGTCCAGGAGTTCAAGACCAGCCTAGGCAGCACTCCAGCCCTGGGTGACAGAGCACGACCCTGGCTTGAACCAAAACAAAACAAAACAACACAAAACCCAAAACATTTAAACATTAGATTCTCCAGATAGTTATATCTAAGCAACCTTCTAAATTGAAAATGTATCAGTCTTTGAAAACACATCTGTTCTGTGTGAAACACATCTGTTCTGTTATTGGTGATGGGATAATGACCAGTTTGATATATGCCATGATCTTAACAGGCAATGACAATGCAATATTCTAGCCCTTCTAGGTACCACATTTACCCTGGCACAGACTGCCTTAATTCCAAGATGTGATTCACTGTAATCCTGAGAATTACAGTAAGTTGGGGGTGTGATATTATGGTCAAAGGCAACGGAGCCAGAGGAAACTTCTCACTGTGAAGCCAAGAATGAACTGAAATGGTCAAGAATTGAATGCTTGAAGTCTTTTAATAAATTACAAGTAGAAGGTAAACCCAGCTACTTCTGGGCTAGTGCCAGCAGAAAAGGGTCTAATCAGAGCAGGTAGCACAGACGCAGCAACGGAATCCTGATGAATCATATTTCAACATCAACAGAGTTATCAGGAGACCACTGTGAGATGATATGACAAATAGTGGCCTCAATGTCCAGCTTTAGGAAAAATGAAGATTGTAGGAATTAGGTTAGGAGGTCAAGACTTTCAGGGAAGTAGAGTGAGAACCAGAGGCCAGGGAGAGTGTTGTTAAGTATGCTGACCAGACACTGAACACATAGGATACAGCTTGATGCTCACGAAGACATTCCAGGCAGGAATAAATTCCTCACAGTGACCCACTGACCCTCAGTTACCAGGCATGGGGTCAACCAGCTCTCTCCAGTTCTTCTCCATCCCTACGGAAGAGAAGTAGCCTTGAAAACGCTACCAAGCCTTTGGGTTCAGAATGAATCATGATGGAGGCCTCTGCAGCACTTGACCCTGGAAGGCACCTCGGTTCTGTCAACTCTTGCCTCAAAGGGATGTTTATTTCCTTTTACACAGCATATAGCCTCTCTGAGGAGGATTTATGTCAGGTAAAGATGAATACTGAATAAGCTGTGTAGTGGATGTGTCTATTGTGTGCCCGAAATTGGAATTTGGGCTTAGAATTTAAATACAGGATGTGGCTGAATGAACACAGTCCAGGGTTCCAGTATAAGATATAAAGAGACTTTGTTTTGAATCACTTCTAGTATTTCTAGAAATTCTTGTTACATTTGATGCAATGAAATCAGTAATTCCTTGAAACTCTGTTCCTTGTCAGCTTCCATAGTACTCTGCTGTTTTCATTATCCCTTTACTCCTCTGAGACTTCACGGACTCCTTCTTATCTTCCCAACTTAAGTAAATATTGATGTTCCCCAAGAATCCATCCTCAGACCTTGCTTTCTCTATGTAAGCTCAGCCATGCTGCTTCCTCTAATCATCAACCATATTCTGATGACATCTACATCTTTATCTCCAGTTCAGACTTGGGATTATTAAAATCATATAATTGCTTCTCCTTCTAGGTCTGACTATCTCACAGATACTCAAATGCACATGATCAGGATTGACCTTCACATCTAAGAGGTCCTTCTCCTACAGGACCACCATATGCCCCATGAAAGCCATACTACAAATTTAGGAGGTGTCTTGACCTCTCCTTTCCCCTAGAAGCCCATCATATCTAATCTGTCAAGTCCTTCTCACATTCCCCCCACACTATTTATAGATGGGTCTCATCTTGTCCATATCTGGCATCACCTCACCTTAAGAGAAACATCCAAATTTATTTTTAAAATGCAAATATGCCCCTATGCCTGGATCACAGGAAAGCAATAACAATAATTCTTTAATATTTCTATATCACTTAAATAATAACATTCAAGTTCGGGCAAGATGGCTCAATCTTGAAATCCCAGCACTTTGGGAGGCTGAAGTGGGCAGATCACCAGAGGTTGAGAGTTTGAGACCAGCCTGACCGACATGGAGAAACCTGTCTCTACTAAAAATATAAAAATTAGCTTGGTGTGGTGGTGCATGACTGTAATCTCAGCTACTTGGGAGGCTGAGGCAGGAGAATTGCTTGAACCCGGGAGATGGAGGTTGCAGTGAGCCTAGATTGTGCCATTGCACACCAGCCTGGGCAACAAGACCAAAATTATCTCAAAAAAACAAAAAATTAAAATCACAGGCCTTTCATTAGGGAAATGCAAATCAAATCACAATGAGATATTATAAAACACATATTAGGAAAGCTGATATCAAAAATGCAAAATATCAAGTGTTGACAAGGATGTGTGGATATTGGAACGTGTGCAATTGCTAGTGGAAATGTAAGTGGTGCAGCTACTGAGGAAAACAGTATGGTAGTGCCTCAGATGATTAAATGTAGCATTACCATTGACTCAGCAATTCTACCTTTACGTGTATGACTAAAGAATTAAAAACATGGACTCAGACATTTGCGCAGCAGTGTTTATAGTAGCATTACTCACAATAGCCCAAATGTGGAAACAACCCAAATGTCTATTGATAAATGAATGGATAAACAAAATATGGCATAATATACATACAATGGAATGTGATTTAGCCTTCAAAAAAAATGAAATTCTAACATATGCTATGACATTGATGAACCTTGAAAACATTATGCTAAGTGAAATAAGCCAGACACAAAAGGACAAATGTTGTTATTAGTTTTTCTCAGATTACACGTATTTGAAATATCTTAGAAAAAGCAAATTCACAGAAACAGAAAGTAGGATAGTGATTATAAGGAACTCTGGGGACAGAGAAATAGAGAATGCTTGTTTCATGGGTTGAATTTTAGTTTGAGATGAAGAAAACATTCTGGAGATGGACGGAGTGACTGTTGCACAATATTGTGGATGTATTTAATGCCACTGAACTGTCCACTTAAAAATGGGCAGAATGCTAGAAATATATATATATATATATATATATTATAAATAGGGAGAGACAGAGATGTAGAGAGAGAGCAGATGAGAAACTGATACCCCTTACTCCTTTATTCTTCTCACAATTCCTTGTAACTAATATTGGTTATATATATAACCACTATTCTATATATCATGGTTAGAAAAATGTACTTATATATAATATAATGTATAATCCTTAGCTCCTTGATGGTTGTCAAGCTCTCATTATATATATAAGTATATAATATATATATATAATAGAGAGAGAGCAGATGGAAAACAATAGTACTCTTATTTTTTTTCTTCTCACAATTCCTTATAACCATATATATAGGTTTTATATATATATATATAATATGTATAGGTTATATATATAACCACTATTCTATATATCATGGTTATAAAAATATATTTATATATATTATATATACACACAAATAATATACATATATTATACATACATATACACACATATATACACACACATCCAGAAAGAAAAAAAGACCTTAAAATTACATGCCACTTCCTGCTTCACACCTCTGGCTCCAGCAGCTCTATCGTCACCTATGTAACCTTCATTTGCATCATGTAATCTGTCCATATGAAACTGATGCCTGACTGCCTCTCTAGGACCCTTTTCTGCTGCCTTATAAATTGGATGACGGCTTAGGTGGCTGACAATATTCCAAACATACCCTTTCTCCCAAATGCACTGTTTTGTAATTGTCTGGATTTGACTATCTCATAAGATAGAGAGCTTCTTGCAAAAAAGAACTGAATCTTGTACAGTCTGCATTTTTTGAGCATAATACCTGGCATGTAGTAAGTTTTCTTTTTTTTTCAATTGGAGTATCATTCATTCTGTTGCCTACGCTGTAGTGCAGTAGTATAATCTGCTCACTGCAAACTTTGCCTTATGGGTTCAAGTGATTCTTCTGCCTCAGCCTCACAAGTAGCTGGGATTACAAGTGTGAGCTACCATGCCCAGTTAACATGCAGTAGGCTTTCAGCAAACACTGAGGGAATAAACTCATGAGAGGCAGCTATTTCTACAAATATAAAATTTTAAAATTGGAAGAAATCTTAAAGTTTCATCCCAACTCTTTATTTTTATTTTTTTAGTTTTTTTAAAAGGCTAGTCAAGTGAAGCAGTGGGAGTGAAGAAGGAACAAAGAAACCTGTAACTGGTTGTGATCAATTTGTTGTAAACTCCACTGCACTTGGACCAGTCACTGACCTCATCCTAGCTCTTAAGAAAAATGCTACTTTGACATGGTAGACAAAGTGGTGCCTTCCAGAAGCCTAATTTCCATTTTTAATTCAATAGCAGCCTTTTTTTTTCCTTTTCCCATTGATTCTACCATTTTATGAAACCATAGAAGGGTTATATCTGAATCACACAATTCATTATATCAGTGTTTTCCAAACTTCAATAAATCTTATCACATCTTCATACTGTTTGCTCTACCCATGGACTAGCTGTTCTAATGTTCAAATAAATTCGTCTTCATCCAAAGCAATATTGTCAATAAAATATAAATTATTTTATCTTATTTTAAGTTCCAGGATACATGAGCAGGATGTGCAGGTTTGTTACATAGGTAAGCGTGTGCCATGGTGGTTTGCTGCACCTATCAACCCACCACCTAGGTATAAAGCCCAGCATGCATTAGCTATTTATCCTGATGCTCTCCCTTCCTCCACCCGCTCCCCCGACAGGCCCCAGTGTGTGTTGTTCCCCTCAATGTGTCCATGTGTCCTCATCAATCGTGTTTGGTTTTCTGTTCCTGTGTTAGTTTGCTGAGTATAATGGCTTCCAATTCCATCCATGTCCCTGCAAATAACATAATCTCATTCCTTTTTAAGTCTGCATAGTATTCCATGATATATATGTACCACATTTTCTTTATCCTGTCTATCATCAATGGGCATTTGGTTTGATTCCATGTCTTTGCTATTGTGGATATCACTGCAATCAATATACATGTGCATGTATCTTTATAATAGAATGATTTTATTCCTTTGGCTATAACTTGGTAATGGGATTGCTGGGCCAAACGGTATTTCCAGTTCTAGGTCTTTGAGGAATGACCACACTGTCTTCTACAATGGTTGAACTAATTTATACACCTATCAGCCATTTTACCACAGCCTTATCAACATCTGTTGTTTCTTGACTCTTTAGTAATAGCAACTCTGACTGGCATGAGATGGTGTCTCATTGTGGTTTTGATTTGTATTTCTCTAATGATCAGTGCAAATCACAGTTTTGACATGCTGCTTATATATTTTTAGTACATTACAATAAATAATTAACTAGTACAATAAAAACTCACTACTGTACTACCTAAAGTCATTTTTTGTACCACATGGTATGTAAATCATGCTTTGAGAAATCATGATTGACTACTTTCTTGAATTTTTCTCTAAGATCCTGCATAGACAATTCTGATTCCTCAACAAGCTTTCATACTCTCTAAAAGCTACGCTCTAAATTTTCTCTTTTCTTCATTGTCATCATCATTTTATGTTCCTTAGCTCCTTGATGGTTGTCAAGCTCTCACCATATTCAACAAGTATCTGTTGAATAGATCTACTTGCTGCTTCTTAGATGGCACATATCATCTTACCTTATAAAGTCAAAGCTATTTCATAAGGTTATAAAATTGGAAGGTGAGATGTCCATGAGATTGCACCTTGCAAATCTTCAAGTACAAGGAGGCAATCGACTGAGTCACAGCTCCTATATTCTTGAATGTTTGAACTAAGGCCACACCTCCTACAGACTCTTTCAGCTAATGAGTGAACCTGTAGAGGATGTGAAAGAAGGCTTATCTCTAGGCAACATGGAACTCCTCTCATAGCCAATTTTGGTTTCACGGCTCCCTGAAAGATTTCTGAACCTATTGACACTACATCACTTCCACCAACTCCCTTCCCTCTCTCCTTCACTTGGGATCACACCTGCATTATAATTTGATTGATTGCTTTCCCACTCTTTCTTGCCTCATTTTTTGGAGGCATTTTTCTTAATAAAGTCCCTACATATATAATGCTGATATACTTCTTGGGATGCCTGAACTAACATAGAAAGTATTAGTGATAGCTACATAAATGTTAGAGATATTTCAAGCTGAATTTATCTATGAGAGTTTGGATAGAGTTAGTTCTGATTTCAGACAGTGTTGAGTTGAATTTCTCAATTACTTAGTTGTATTAATTTATTAGGGTTGCCATAACAAAATACCACACATTGGGTGGCTTAAAACAGAGAAATGTATTTTCTCACTCTTCTAGCAGCTAAAAATCCAAGTTTAATAGGGTTGATTTCTTCTAAGGCTTCTCTCCTTGGTTTACAGATTGTGATCTTCTCCCTGTATCTACCCATCGTCTACCCTCTGTGTGTGTCTCTTTCCAAACCTTCTATTCTTACAGGACTCCAGTCATATTGGATTAGGGCCCACCGTAATAACCTTATTTTAACTTAATTATCTCTTCAAATAACCCCCATCTTCAAATACAGTCACATTTTAAGGTACTGGGAGTAAGGACTTCAACATTTGACTTTTAGAGGAACACAGTTTAGCCCATTGCACTACCTGAATAACTTTGAGCCAGTCACTTGACTTTACAGAGCCTTAGTCTGTAAAATAGGGAATAATATCCACCATATAATTTTGTTCAAATTAATATAGTGACATATAAAATGTCACTGGTACAGATAAGGCAATTGTCATTTAAAAAAATCCTCCCAATTTACTAAAATCATTGCCATTAATTTATTTAGAATTAATTTATATAGAGGTTATATTATCAGAGGTATGTCTCATAGCTATATGAAGTAGAATTATATGATAAGCTTGAAAAGGAAGAGGAAAGAAGTGCAGAGTGTGTGATTGCATAGCTTCATATTGATAATATGACAGTTCTATGATTCTGAGCCTGGCGTATTTATTTAAGCTATACCAGAATTCAGAAATGGACAGCTAAGAGGCACATTTGGCCTGAAGATGTCTGTGATTTTCCAGAGAGTATTTTAAAAATCAGAATAGAAATGCCTTTAAATAAAGCATGCCTCAACAGTTTTTCATGTTCTTTTTTTCATATCCCTAACACATGGTCACATTCTACAGGTATAATACTTAGCCCTTAAAAGCTTTTAAATTGACAAACTTTGTAGCTCAGACCACAGGTTCGGAATGTACTGCTTCTACGTCCTTGACTGTTCTCAAAACATATTTTCTACCATATTATCTAAATCATCTGAGAAAGACACAAGTGCCTCCACATTGTTATCCTCTAGGGATGTTCAAGTTCCTTCAATATCCACCAATTCTTCCTACAATCATCCAAGGCTACTCCTCATGCCACCAATAAATATTAATCAACAAAATAACAAATAGTGTGATGTGCCAAGCATCTTTATTGACATGCACACTTAACTTTAAAAACAGGCTATTTGGGATGATACTCCCTTTTCTGTCTGTAGATAAGTAAGCACCCTCTGCACCCCAGACTTAACAAATTTCATGATGTACTCACCCTAAAACGACATGATTTTCAGAGTACACAGTTTTTCTCTAGATTCTTCACAGCATTGCCATTCTCCAGCTATATGAGCTTGCTTTTTTAAAAAGATTACTTCGGGAATCTGGTATCCAGAAGAAAATAGGGCAGTTTTCAAACTTTCATTGCATTACTTTTCATTATCAAGATTATAAAGTAAATTAAAACTATTATCATGATCCACTTCTCCAGACGGTGAATCAAAGATTGCGTGAATATAGACAATTTTAAAGAAATGCATAAAAGAACTTGTATGGTTCAGAAGCAAAGCCAAAGAGAAGTTGGGAGGAAGAGTTCCCAAATCGTCTTCCTGAAGACTAAATAATTTGAGTAGGTCAAGAATGAGAATCTCTACAGAAACTTGCTAAGCTTGCTAAATGGAGTCATGCTTTGCTTAATGATGGGGATGCATTCTGAGAAATGTGTCCTTAGAAGATTCAGTTGTTGTGTCAACATCACGGAGTGTACTTCCACAAACCTAGAAGGCATAGCTGTCTACACACCTACATGATGTGCTATGGCTTATTGCTCCTAGGCTACCAACCTGTACAGCATGTAGACAGTTGTGACACAATTTTAGGTACTTGTGTATTTTCACATACATGAACATAGAAGAGGTACAGTACAGATACCACGTAAAAGTCCAAAAATAACATACCTGTACAGCACATTTACTAAGAATGGAGCTTGTAGGACTGGAAGTTGCTTTTGGCAAGTCAGTAAGTGGGTGGTCAGTGAATATTACTTTATAGACGTTGAAGACTTTATAATAAACACTGTACACTGAGGTTACACTAAATTTAACTTAAAATTTCTTTCTTCAATAATAAATTAGCTTGCTTCAACTTTGTTACTTTTTAATTTTTTAAAAACATTGACTCTTGTGATAACACTTAGCTTAAAACACAAACACGCTGTATAGTTGTAAAGAAACATTTCTTTCCTTATAGTCTCATTCTACGAGCATTTTTCTATTAATTTTTTTTTTACTTTTAAAAAAGAAATTCTTATTAACAACTAAGACACAAACACAACATTAGCCTAGGCCTATACAGGGCCGGGATCATTAATATCAGTGTCTTCCACCTCCACATCTTGTCCCACTGGAAGGTCTTCAGGGGCAGTAACACCTGTGGAGCTGTCATCTTCTATAATGGCAATGCCTTCTCCTGGAAGACATCCTGAAGGGCCTACCTGAGGCTATTTTAAAGTTACCTGCCTTTTGAAAAAACAAGTAGAGATGGAGTCTCTAAATAATAATGAAATAATAATGAAAGTTAAGTATAGTATATAAACCAGTAATGAAGTCATGTATTTTCATTAGCAAACATTGTGTATTGTGTATAATGGTGTGTGCTATGCTTTGATAAGACTGGCAGCACAGTTGGTTTTTTTACACCAACATCCCCACAAACACCTGAGTTATGATGTTATGATGGCTACAATTGCACTATGTGATGATAATTTTTCAGCTGTATTAAAATCTTGAGACCACTGTTGTATATATTCAGTTCACTGTTGACCCAAGGATTCTTATGCAGCAAGTGAGTGTGTATTTAAGCTGCTTAAATTAATTTCAATTGCTGTTCCAATTTTCTTAGTCATTCTACATTTCCTTATGACACTTCTGACCATAGGAGAATGCAGCAAAACCTCATAATTCATAAATCACATCAGCTGTGCACACAGATGATGTACATTTATTCTGTGTAAGCATCTTAAAAACAAACTCAAAACCATCTTTTCCCATTGCATAACCTTTAAGCACAATCCACCATTTCATTTGATGCTATTAAAAAGATATGCTGATGCAAAGCCACATAATAGTTGGGGGTGGTGTGATAATATTTCAAGTATTTTCAAGTTAATTTTTACTGTTTTGACTATATACAAGGTGGTACCTTTGCACTGATTTTGTCATCCCTTAGCATGAGATGAAAATCTGCAGGAATTTAAATCTAGAATTAGAACATATGAACAAGAAAAGTTGATTTCTTTTCTGATGCATGCCAGAAACAGTATATTCCCAATAATACGATAAAGGAAGTCCAAAAAGTATTCGTCTAATCCTTACTAAAGTTATTATCAATGAGTTCTAAATTTTACTTTGTCCTTTAAGAATCACAAATTATTGGTTTCAAATGATCTTGATCATCATTTAATGTGCCTTATGCTGCTATCCTATAAGGTTTTGTTTTTTTTTTCTTTTGAGATGGACTCTTGCTTTCTTGCCCAGTCTAGAGTGCAGTGGCACGATCTCAGTTCACTGCAACCTCTGCCTCCTGGGTTCCAGTGATTCTCCTGCCTCAGCCTCCTGAGAAGCTGGGACTAGAGGCATGGGTGCCACTATGCAGGGCTAATTTTTGTATTTTTAGTAGAGATGAGGTTTCGCCATGTTGGCCAGGCTGATCTCCAACTCCTGACCTTAGGTAGTCGGTCTGCCTCAGTCTCCCAAAGTGCTGGGATAAGTTTTTATCCCATAATTACCCCATAAAATGAAATAAAAAAATGAATGCCTCAGAAAAGGCAATATAAAACAATTAAGACATTAACTATTAGTCATTATAAATATAGTTAAAGATCTAAATGAAATCATGGTTATAGAAATAAAGAAAGCCATGACAACAATGTTTTATCAAAGAGAGAATATCAATAAAGATATAGCAATTATTGCCTGTATCTTTACCTCATTGCATATTTTTGATGTCTTTGTTGAATATTAGTTGACTATATATGTGTGGATTTATTTCTGGTCTCTGTATTCTGTTTTGATTACTATATCTTTGTAAAATAATTTGAAAGCAAAAAAAGAAATTATTTTAGAAAGAACCATCTGAAAATGCTTGAATTGAAATATATAATAACCAAAATAAAAAATTCACTAGCAGAAAGTAAAAAGACAACCCACAAAATGGAGAAAATTTTTGTAAACCATTTATCTGATAAGGGACTTTTTTCCAAAATATATAAAGAATTTAAACAACTCAACAATCAAAAGAAAAATCACTCAATTGAAAAATTAAGAAAGGATCTGAATATAAATTTCTTCAAAAAGCATGCAAATGACCAATATGCAAATACAAAGATGCTCAACATCTTTAATCCTTTAGGAAAATGAAAATTAAAATCATGATGAGCCAAGCATGGTAGCTCGAGCCTGTGATCCTAGTGCTTTGGGAGGCCCAGGCAGGAGGATTGCTTGAGGCCAGGAATTTGAGACCCTATCTCTACAAAAATTTTAAAAAGGTAGCAAGGCATGGTGGTGCATGCCTATAGGTCTAGTTACTCAGGAGGTTAAGGCAGAAGGATCACTTGAACCCAGGAGTTTGAAGTTGCAGTGAGCTGTGATTGTGCCACTGCACTCCAGTCTGGGCAACAGAGCAAGACTATCTCAAAAAAAGAAAAATGAAAAATCACAATGAGATGGCACTTCACATTCAGCAGGATAACTATAATCAAAAGCACAGAAGAACAAGTACTGAGAAGCATGCAAAGAAATTGGAACCCTCATACACTATTGGTGGGAAGGGAAAGTGCTCAGAAAGCCTTCTACTAACTCCTCAGTTAAACAAAGAGTTATCCCATGATCTAGAAAGTAAGTGATTATATCATGGTTTCTGTGGCACAGTTTTAATTCATTTATCTTACTGATACAATTTAACAAATTTATTTTAGTGATAAAATTATACAATTTAATATAATTTGAAAACAAGTAAAGTAATGCTTTTTCCCTTTTGATGTCATTATCGAGTACAATGAGTTTTTGAATATCGATCAGTATTAGTCACCACTATTATCAACCAGAGTCCTCTCTTTAGCCCATTCTCTAGTTCAAGGCAATTCATGTTTATGAGGCTGACATGGGAATCAGACATGACTCTGCAGTTCCTTCCAAACCATCAGTGAAATGTTTCATTATATTTAGCATCGTGTTTTATGAAGTCATTTTATTCTTGGAATTTTGGCAAACCTTGAATAGCATTTATAGTCATTCCCCAACAACTAAAATATCTGATTTAATCTGCCAGATAGAATTTACAGAAAGATTTTTAAAGCTTATGCTTTCATACATATATATTTCCAATGAAACTTTTCTAAAATTGTCACTAAACACCCAGCAATAAGTCTATTATTATCTGTACTAATTTGCTATACTTAGGCCGAGTAGAAAGTTTACTTTAATGGTCTCTTCAAAATTTCAACTCTGCCGCTGACATTTAGTGAATGTCAAGATACTTAATACAGGACTGTATGTTCTGCTTTTTGTAACATATTCTATAGTTATTGGCTTTATCCCTATGAGAAAATAATTCTATCTCAAATCTTAGAAAATGTATTTTTGAATCAAGTAAGTATGTAATTTTCTTTTTTTTTAATTGCATTTTAGGTTTTGGGGTACATGTGAAGAACATGCAAGATTGTTGCATAGGTGCACACGTGGCAGTGTGATTTGCTGCCTTCCTCCCCTTCACCTATATGTGGCATTTCTCCCCATGCTATCCCTCCCCAACCTCCCACCCTCTGCTGTCCGTCCCCTATTTCCCCTCAACAGACCCCAGTGTGTAGTGCTCCCCTCCCCGTGTCCATGTGTTCCCATTGTTCAACACCCGCCTATGAGTGAGAACATGCGGTGTTTGATTCTGTGTTCCTGTGTCAGTTTGCTGAGAATGATGGCTTCCAGCTTCATCCATGTCCCTAGAAAGGACGCAAACTCGTCGTTCTTGATGGCTGCATAATATTCCATGGTGTATATGTGCCACATTTTCCCTGTCCAGTCTATCATTGATGGGCATTTGGGTTGGTTCCAGGTCTTTGCTATTGCAAACTGTGCTGCTATGAACATTGGTGTGCATGTGTCTTTATAGTAGAACGATTTATAATTCTTTGGATATAAAGTGTCCAACCCTTCATCAAATTCTTTTCATTTATTAATTTTACAAATTTTAATAAAAAAAGAGTAGTGATCATCTTATTTATGAGATATGTTTATTGAACTATGTTAAAAATAGAATGAGTCTATGAGACCACATAGAACTTGAGAGGAGATTTAACAGGAGGTCAAAGAAACTTTACTTTAAGTTAATAGTATCAAACATTTCCCAAGGCAAGAAAAATGTAAGATTTTAACATGCCAAAGCCATATGGTCAGCACCATTTAAACTGCCAACTGTCACAGTTCATGATTTGTCATTTAGGGTTTGTCTGACCCCCACACATGTGAGGTAGGGGACAAAGAAGAGAGAAGATCGGTCCATCTCAGGTGCCTGCTTAGGTAGTCAGAACTTAGGAGATGAACCATGCTGAGTATCGGGAAGAGTTAAGAAACCTGTCTAAGGATGGGCCACTTGTCAAAGCAGTTGGAGCCAAATTCTGTTCTTAGTCCAGGTATTTAGCAAGGGACTTAGAGAGGCAAACAAAACTGCTGCCAGAAGCCAAGTGGACGCCATTATGGTGCATGTAGTGAAAACAATTGAGAGAGAGAGGGAGAGAGAGAGAGAAAGAGAGAGAGAGGCAGAGAGAGAGAAACAGAGAGAAAACTGCAACTGCAAGAAGGTCAAAAAGGTCACTCGTTGATATTGATTTTTAAAATTTCTTTTAATGATTTAATAAGTATTTACTGAATTCTTTCAGTATGCCAGGACTAGAGTAGGCTTCAGTGATGTAAATGTAAACAAAAGTGGCACAGTCTTTGACATCACAGAACATCGAGTGAAAGAGAAAGAGAGAAATATTAGTCTAATGGCCTTGACAAGAAAAACAAGTTACAATCATGAAGCATATAATAAAGGACAACGTTGCTATGATAACCCATAAAGAGGCAACCTGACTTCTCAGGATCCCTTGCCTTCTGCTTGGTCATATATGACCAATGGCAGGTACCAGTACCAGAGCAGACAGCAGAAAGAGACTGAGATTTAGATATTGTGTCCTCTGCCTCCTGCCAATTACAGCTTTCTAGTCTCAGAGAAGCCTGTACATCCCCAGCAGCTCTGGCCATGTTCTCTTCATGGTTCCAGCTCTTGTTACTATAGCTCTTGTTATTGTTAGTATCTGGATGGCTTGAGATTAAAGGGTCCATGGGTTGGCCTGGTGCATTGGCTCACACCTGTCATCTCAGCACTTTGGGAGGCCAAGTTAGGTTGCTTACTTGAACCCGGAGTTTGAGACCAGCCGGGGCAACAAGGTGAAATTCCTTCTCAACAAAAATATAAAAATTAGCCAGGTATGGTGACATGAGCCTCTAGTCCCAGTTACTCAGGAGGCTGATGTGGGAGGATTGTTTGAGCCCAGGAGGCAGAGGTTGCAGTGAGCTGAGATCATGCCACTGCACTCCAGCCTGGGGGACAGAGCCAGATACTGCCCCCCAAAAAACAAAAACAATAAAATATAAAAATGTCCGTGGTAACAGTCAATTATTTTTAGAATTTGATTGGGATATACCCTTCTCTTTCCTGCAAGGACAATGGCTGATAGTCAGGTGAAACCTGGGGAAAGGCAGACTAGGAAGATGAAGCAGCATGTGGGGTAGAGGTGAGGATGGCCGGTCATAGGTGAGTGTGTCTGCAACGTGGAACACAACCAATCTGGCATGAGGCAGGAGATCTGACAAACGTATGGGTCATTCGGGGGTTTTGTCTCTGTTATAAAAGCATTTCTGAAGGGTTTAAGTCAGACTATAACTAAGAGCTCTTTGAACAGTTTGACATAGAGCTAATGATTAATTAGACTAAGATGTTGGTAATGGAGGTAGACTAAGAGAAATTGTACTGAAAGGTTTAATCAGGGTTCAACAAAGTATGGCCTTTGGGTTGGCTGTCATTGTAAATAAAGTTTTATTGGCACATGGCCACACCTGCTTATTATGTATTGCCTATGGTTACAACAGCAGAGGAGACTAGTTGGAACAGAGACTGTACGGCCCATGAAGTCTTAAATGCTCACTGTCTTGTGCTTTAAGAAAAACTTTGTCAGCCCTGGGTTAAATCAGTAGCATTTGGCATTAGATTAGATATGGGGGTGAGGGGAAAAAAGGGAGGCAGGAGAGTCAAGAACAGAGGAAATGTGACTGCAGAACCTCTTCTCTGACAGCGATAGTCTTATTTTAGATGCATGATTTTGAGATTTATAATATATATAATGTGTGTTATATATATTATAAATATATATAAAGATACGCAATATGAAAATATTTGTAATCTTCTTGCATTCGCCACCAAATCATCCCAATTCTGAATAAGACTTCTTCTACTATTCTTTTGTTTTAATTGCAAAAATCTAGTTTCCCCTTTGAAGAACAGAAGTAGAAAAGACATTAATTCACAAGGGAAAGGGCCATTTTTCTAATTTTGTTAGAATGTCTCAGGGCTCAATTCTCTTCTGTTATTTATGTATATTCACTCTTCTTTTTTGAAAAAAATCTTATCCAACCTCATGGCTCTAAATAATTTAAAATGACAACTAAAAGTTTATATTTCTAGCCCAAACCTCTCAAACTCCAGACAAATAATTAATTACTTTGTCAACATCCCCACTTGCATTTCTAACAGGCATCTCACAATCACTGCATCCTTAACTGAATTCTTGACTTCCCCTTAAGTAGATCTACTCACAGTTTTCCCATTTCAGTTGATGAAAGTGCCATCCTTTCAGTCATTCAGGCCAACACCACTGGGGTCCTCCATTAGCAACTGTGTTGCCTCTACCTTCAGAACATATCCAGAACCCCACCATCTTTCCCCTCCACCTCCATTGCCACTGTTCTGATCAGAGACGCCATCTTTCCCAGCCTGAATTTCTGTAATAGCTTCTAACAGGTCTACTTGCTTCTATACTTGGCCCACCCACTAAGTCTATTTTCAATGCAGTAGAATGAACCCCTTAAAATAGAAGTCAGATCATGTCCCCTCCCTACTCAAAACTCTCCAACAGCCTCTGATTTTTACTTGCTCAAAGTACTTAATATTGCACACAAGACCTTACATAATCCGGCTTCCATACTCCTCTGGCTTCCAATATGTTTTCTTCACTCCACTACATCATAGAGCCTCCTTTAATTAACATGTTCCTAATCCAATGTATTCTAATAAAGGAGTGAAAAGTAAACCGATTCCCAGAGGCAGTTAGTGAGATGGTTGGAGGTATCCATTCCCTCCCGCACTCTCTTCTTTGCTTCCATCTTGGTATAAGTTATTAAGCAAAATCTTTAGTACCTTCTAATATGTGTTACATGACTGCTAGATGCCAGTGATAGGAAAATTCATAAAAGAGAGGAGCATACAATCTAGTGGGGAAAAATGATATGGAAACCAACCAATGCAAGACTCTGTAAGAAGTACAGGCATATGGCCGGGCGTGGTGGCTCACGCCTGTAATCCCAGCACTTTGGGAGGCCGAGGTGGGTGGATCACAAGGTCAAGAGATCGAGACCATTCTGACCAACATGGTGAAACCCCGTCTCTACTAAAATACAAGAATTAGCTGGGTGTGGTGGCGCATGCCTGTAGTCCCAGCTACTCAGGAGGCTGAGGCAGGAGAATTGCTGGAACCCGGGAAGCAGAGGTTGCAGTGAGCCGAGATTGTGACACTGCACTCCAGCCTGGTGCCTGGTGACAGAGCAAGACTATGTCTCAAAAAAAAAAAAAAAGAAGTGCAGGCACAGAATGATGGGATGTAATTTTTAAAAACTCACCATGTCTAAGTTGGGAAGGATAGAGATTCTATATAACGAATGCAAGATCATTCCAACCAATGTAGTTTCGAAGAACCCAAAGGATTCTAAACTATCTAGTGAACTTCATGTTGCTCTACATCACTGCAGTATTTCCATAGTGACCAGGCCTGTGCTCTTGTGTGGAGCATGGGTGGTTAACCATTGAATTATATTCCTTGTGTCACCATTTAAGAGCAATATAAATTCCTCCTGTTTTCAGAATGCTTCCCAACTTGAGACACAGACATTCTACCAAGAATAGATTTGACTTAATTGTCTATATGTTTACAGTGTAAATGCAGCCTTTCTAAGAGAAGCCTACATTTGTTAAATCAGTCTATCAGATCACCTTCTTTCTAAGATGAGGGTAAGTTCAATATTGAAATGAACACAGTACAGAGACACTAAGAAATCTACCCAAGGGCACACAGCTGAGCAAGGGCTGTGACTTCATTTTTTTCCCAAACATTAGGCTTCCTGAATGCAAAGTTGTTTTATTCAATCCTACCTCATAAGATTGCCCTGAGCAGTAAAAGTGATATCTGAACATGTAGGACACTCTCTATGCTGTCCTAACAGTGCAGTAATTGTTAGTTTCTCCAATGCCCCACAGCCAACCTATTCTATTGGCTGCTGCAAATTCTAAGTTATAGACTATTAAATGATCTGGTCAAAACTGGATATGGATGAAAATGCACTTTAAAATGACTTTGGGGAGGTAGAGGTTGCCAATTAGGTGGGTGGAAATGCTTTCTATCCTGTAAAATCCAAGAGTTGTCTATCACCAAGGAAACCCTTGGAGAGAAACTGCTGAGTGAATCACCTGCCATCTGGGCCTCTATTGTTGGACACTACTTGACTCTTTAAAAGAGGTTGCTCTCGGCATCACATGTATTTACACTGGTTCTTGAGCATCATTATGGAAGGCGAGTGGCCCAGTATAGTTCCCTCCCCCATATATCTGGCTTCCATATTCCTCTGGCTTCCAATATGTCTTATTCACTCCGCTACATCATAGAGGCTCCTTGAATTAACATGTTCCTAATCCAATGTATTCTAATAAAGGAGTGAAAAGTAAACATGATTCCCAGAGGCACTTAGTGAGATGGTTGGAGGCATCCATTCCCTTTATGCTCCTACATCAACTTGAGATCCTTTGATTGCACAGAGGCCTTTGACTTAATGTAATAAAATAATGATTTTTTCCACTCCAATATTTCCATTGGTGTTTTATCTGAATCCCTATTATACAACAACAACAACAACAAACCCTTAGTCTCAATAGTTTACACGTTTCTTCTCCATCCAAAACACTCAATATTGAGTTCTCTCAATAAAAACAAAACTTACAGGTATTTTTGAAAACAGTTCAGTTGGATGCTCTCTTTACTATCTAAGGCAGGGGTCCCCAACCCCTGGGCCATGGACCAGAACCTGCTGGTGGCCTGTTAGAAACTGGGCTGCACAGCAGGAGGTGAGTGGCAGGTGAGTGAGCAAAACTTCATCTGTATTTACAGCAGTTCCCCACTGCTTGCGTTACTGCCTGAGCTCCGCCTCCTGTCAGATAAGTGGCAGCATTACATTCTCTTAGGAACATGAACCCTATTACGAATCGTGCATGCAAGGGATCTAGGTTGTGTGCTCCCTATGAGAATCTAATGCCTGATGATCTGTCACTGTCTCCCTCAGATAGGACTCTCTAGTGACAGGAAAACAAGCTCCCACTCATTCTACATTATGGTGAGTTGTATAATTATTTCATTATGTATTACTATGTAATAATAATAGAAATAAAGTACACAACAAATGTAATGTGCTTGAATCATTCCAAAACCATCCCCTGCTCCCTGCATCCAAGTAAAAATTGTCTTCCATGAAATTGGTCTCTGGTGCCAAAAAATGTTGGGGACCACTGATCTAATAGGGCATTTAATGAACTGTTTCTTACTTTTAATCAAACCATACTACACAGATTGACTTCAGAAATGTTTCATTTAACTAGAAATGTTCAGGACTTTTGTAGATTGCTTTTATCATCATCATCATTATTACTTATAATAACACTAATAATTACAATAAATTACCACACTTTGATAGAAACCTCAGAAGCTCAGTGAAGTGTACAGTTCATAATCACTACTGAATTGATATGTTTGCAGGTTAGAATTCATGTAGCTGCACTAGGATAAATGGAATTTCAGTATGATTAGTGTATTTGTTTACTGTAGCAAAAATATGATGTCCTAACCATGTTTCATTGACCCATCCTGGAAGCCATCAAAGACAGTCTCATTCAGAGCTACAGCTGTCCACGTCTCTGCCAGAGGGTGTTCCCCAGGCCCAGAGGAGGGCATGGCATAGAAGCAACTCTTATGCAACAAGAGATAGGAATTGTCCATTTTAGGGTCAGCTTCCACCTTCTACCTGGTCTCCAAGAGGGTACTCCAGAGACTATGCCTCCCATGACCATACAACCTTCTTTAGCTTTCCTCTCTTCCTTGTTCCCTGTTCTCACTTTCCATGGCTTTATGGAATTACTTCCAAAACTTCTTGTATCTACATGCTTGTCATAGACTCTGGCATGCCTTAACGAAACACTTGTTAATTTTTTAATTGAGATTCATTGAATCCTCACTCTGTGCCAGACATCTTTCATTTATGAAATAGTAGCCTCTATTTTTGTACCCATTTTTTTTTTTTTTTTGAAACAGAGTCTCACTTTGTCACCAGGTTGGAGTGCAGTGGTGTGATCTTGACTCATGGTAACCTCTGCCTCCCAGATTCAAGTGATTGCCCTGCCTCAGCCTCCCGAGTAGCTGCGACTACAGGTGCCACCACACCGGGCTAATTTCTTTTATTTTTTGTATTTTAGTAGAGATGGAGTTTCACCATGTTGGCCAGGATGGTCTTGAACTCCTAACCTCATGATTCACCTGTCTCAGCCCCCCAAAGTGCTGGGATTACAGGCGTGAGCCACCATGCCAGATCATTTTTGTACCCATTTTACATTTGGTAAATTAATGTTTGGAGGGATGTTAAATAATTTACAAATCACAGAGTCAATTTCTATTCTTCAATTGCTTAAATTGTTTGATTGCTATCTTTTTACTTTTATTTTGTGAATTCAGATTGATAAAACAGACAAGAGACTAAATGCTATTATACAGTGACATTCTGGAAAATTCAAATTTCTGGGTGCGTTTTGATCTGAAGGACATAGAGATGTGTCTTTTTGTTGTTACACATGCAAAGAAGGCTTCTCTCCACTGTACAATATCCCATTGGCTTGGCTGTGAGCTCATCTGCTGTCATTCTTGGCTTCAGTTTCCTCAAATGGAAAATGAAACGCCTTGAGCTAAATTAGTTTCAGGATCCATTGGAAAGCTAACTTTATACAAACCCAAGTTATGTAGTCTAGTCCCTCTGGCCAACTCTACATGGCTAGCTTTCTGTTTTATGCTGAATTATCTTTATAACAACTTCTAAAGTGAACCTTTTCTATAAAGTGCCTGATAGAAAATATTTTAGGAATTTCGAGTTGCAAGTTATTTGTTGCAATTTCTCAATTCTGCATTGTAACACAAAAGACAATATGTAAATGAATGAGCATGGCTGTATTCCAGTGAAATTATTTACATCAACAGGCAACAAAGCCACTAGACATTCCCAGTGCTGCACACAGAGAACAGCCTTGAAGGCCCTCGCGTCAACACATGGCAGATGAGGAATGACAGGAACATTTCAAACACTGCTTGTATTCTCTGTCTAACTGTCTTCCTGGACACTTTGAAGATATTTCTTATTCACACAGCTTCTCAGAGAAACAAAGGATAAAGAAAGCTTTTCTGTTTCTTTCTTATACGAGCCCGAGTGGCTTCTACTTGACATGGAATGTTTTGTGTTGTGTTTGTGCTGGGCTTAGAGGCTGAGAAGAGTCAATATCCAATGGGGCTGTTGTCTGGAGAGCTGGAGAATATATAAATATTGCATTTGGAATGTACTTTCATCTTGAACAATCAACCTTTCTGCACAAGTTTGCTTGCTAAGGGTCTGCTATTGGCATTTTTGTTATAACCCCTCTAATACCAAGCCTTTTCAAAGGACTTACGACTCAGAACAAACATTCTTTTGAGGTTGAATCTGGCATTCTTGATTTAAGGAATACATTTCTTTGTATAAACTTTTCAGAAAACGTCCTGAACCTGTTTAGGGATCCCAGAACATCCTAGAAAAAAAAATTGCTGCCTCATGCTTGAGCTTCTAGTGGGTTTTGTGAGCTAAAAATGAGTAAACATGATCAAATATTATTTTTTATACCATTTGTATTGGAAATCTCTCCTGGGATAGTGATTTGTAATTAATGATAGTTCAGGAAACCCTGACAACTACCTTACAGTTGGGGAAAGGTAATACAGGCTGGCTTGTGAAGCAGTGAGCTCCTTGTCATTAGATGTAATCAAGCAGAAATTGAGCAACCACCACTAATGATGCTGTTCAGAAATTTTGCATCAGGTAAGAGTTTAAGAAAATAGACTCTGCAGAGATTCACCTCCCTACCTCTGAGGTAAAAGCGAGGGAAGGACAGGAACAAGGTATAAAGCTTCCATACTCTCCCTTCTCTCCTCTCTCCTCTTTGAACTGGAGAAACTTGATTTTACTCTTTTACATATTAGACGTTTAGGAGACTTTCTATGGAAGAAAGTCTTTTACTACTACTAATAAAATAAATAAAATTTAAACCACTGGGCAACTGAGATCTTAAATTATCTTAATCTTAAGATTTTAAATTTTCTACAAGTAGGCTTTGATGCATTCCAAATAAGAACTCATTCCTGTCTATCTCCCTCTCAGTATCTCTCTAATCTCCACAAAACAAGCATGAAAATTTTTTATTCTAGATATATTTTTCAGCAACATTTGATAGAAGAGTAGAAAAATCTTCATATGTTTTTCATTTACAAGGAATAGCCATCAGTTTAGAATTTTGACCATCATTAATAAGTAAACTCATCAAAAGTCAAGAAGAGTTATGTTTATTGAGAACTCAGCCCTTTAAGGATAAAAGGAAACCTTTAGTCAATATCCACTGGTCTGTTGCATCTTGGCCTTAGGGGCATAAATACTCTTTGTGTTATATCTTCACATTACTTTTATAGCTAATTCTCTTAAAGAAGGATACAATCAGAAAATACCAGTCATGGAATTCAGAGAAACCTGGCAATATTAGTATCAAAGATTTATCAGGTATAGTAGGTACCTGATAAAAATTTACTGAATGAATGATTGAGGCCATGATTATAGATACTCTCTACACAAATTTCTTCTATAAAAAGAAGAATTTTGGGCAGGATGCGGTGGCTCACACCTGTACTCCCAAGCACTTTGGGAGGCCGAAGTGAGCGGATCACGAAGTCAAGAGTTCAAGGCCAGCCTGGCCAACATGGTGAAACCCCATCTCTATCAAAAATACAAAAAAATTAGCTGGGCATGGTGGCACATGCCTGTAGTCCCAGCTACTTGGGAGGTTGAGGCAGAAGAATCACTTGAACCTGGGAGGCAGAGGTTGCAGTGAGCCAAGATTGTGCCACTGCACTCCGGCCTGGGCAACAGAGTGAGACTTTGTCTCAAAAAAAGAAGAATTTTTAAGCCACTGTCATTCGATTTAAATATTGGGCCAATAATATGGATTTTAACAGTAATGTTGGAAAACTGTTTCTAGCAATGAACTTTATAGCCATAAGCAGGCATTCTGCTTATATGAAAACCACAAATTGGAAAATATTGATTTGTCCTTATTGTACAGGTTATGAAGAAAACCACATATGGTCTCTCTGGGAAAAGCTAGTGAATTTATGTTAAAAAGAATTTGTGTGTGTGTGTTGCAAGTGTTGTACACATATAATTACATGATAAACAAATATGATTCTATTTGATTTTCCAAGTAATTAGTATTTTAAATATTTGCAAAAAGGACTATAGCATACATAAAAAAGAGAGAGACATTGAGAAATCTGTTTTAAGTGTAAAAGCTAAGCAGTTGGCAGAGGACAAAAAAAAGAAATCTTTTACATCTCATTATTAAGATTCAGTGCACACTTATTGAAGAGTTCCTTTCCCCTAAACCCTAGAATTCTGGCATAGAACAGAACCAAAGTGAATTATATATAACCCTGAAGCTTCATCAAGAGAATCATTGGTATTTGTTTACAGATCAGTATTGAAAACAAATCAGCCTGAAGGCTTTAGCTGTATGGAAGGGTGCAGTTTGCCTCTTAAATAACCCAAGCTGGATTGAAAATGTTCTCTCTGGGCTCCTTATGTTCTTTCTGTTCTGTTTCTCCTTTCAAATGAAGAGTGAATGCGATTAGAATGGCCTTTAGCCTCAGCCGAGGTCTCTAATGCCCTATGATTGGGGCACCCTTGCCTTTCCCCTGGTCTTCCTTAGCATGGTAGCCTGTGATTCATCCTAAAGTTGAGTTCTGGGTGACAGCCTGAGAAATCTTTAGTTGAAGTGATGGTTTTCCTCCATCAGTCACCAATAAAGGGGCCTATTAATTTTCAAGGCATAGTGTAAGTTCCATCTGTTATCCTAAGTGTTTGCGGAGATTACATGCCAAGGAGAAGAGTTACTGAATGAATTAAAAGTAAATGTCGCTTCCTAAAACTCAGCCCAGTAAACACAGCTTGGGGAAATATTTCCTTTTGCTTGAGTGACAGTTCTTGGAGTTAGGTAACATGGTGCTTTCAGACATGGTTTACACCTGCAGAAACATACATTGCTGGACAGCTGTCCTGCCCCCTAGGGTACGGATCACTGGACAGTTCTTTCTGACTGTCAGTTTTGCAGAGCCCAGAGGTGGATGCCTACGTGACAGAACTGTACTGTCCAGCATGATCAATAAGATAACCCAATAAGGATCCAAAGCAATTTCCTTCTCTTATCCTTGCCTCTCAACTCCATTTGCTTTTAATGGACATGAGTCCAGGCTGGCAGTTGCTAAAAGATCCTGGGATGCAATGTTTTGTGTGAGAGCACCAAGCAAGCTTCATTTCTTATCTAAATTGCTAGCTGGTTCTTGTTTTTAAGCTTAAACACACTGAAGAACAGTTGCTTCTGATGATTTTGTCAGAACTGCTAGTTTCTAATTTGGCATTGCCTGCAATTTCCAAAGCTAATTTTAATACGTATTAAAATATTTTAGAATTAGAATATGACAGCCTACTAATCATTCAAGTGAAAAAAACAGTAGACTGGTTGAAATCACCATTGTTCTCTATAGCAATAATAACAAGCAATTGGTATCTTTGTTCTACCACTCCTATGTGGCTCTGAGATTTACAGCAAACTACAAATACATAATCTTATTTCACAAGTTATGACTCATGTTCATATTCCTTTGGGCCTAGCAAATTTTCTTTTTTTTTAAATATATATTTTATTGTGTTTTAGGTTTTGGGGTACATGTGAAGAACATGCAAGATTGTTGCATAGTTACATACGTGGCAATGTGATTTGCTGCCTTCCTCTCCATCACCTATATCTGGCATTTCTCCCCATGTTATCTCTCCCCAACTCCCCACCCCCTGCTGTCCCTCCCCTAATTCCCCCCTACAGACCCGAGTGTGTGATGCTGCCCTCCCTGTGTCCATGTGTTCTCATTGTTCAACACCCACCTATGGGTGAGAACATGCAGTGTTTGATTTTCTGTTCTTTTTGCTGGCGATATCTAGCCATTGGAAAACCAAAAAGTATGCCATTTTTTTACCTTGAGTCTTCATTAACTAGGAGCCAATATATATGACAGAGTGGAGACTGTTGAGGAAAAGAAAGGAAAGGAAACTCATATTTATTGAGGCTTTATAACGTATGATTGTAGTGGGCACTGTCGGTGCTCTGCTCATATTCCCTTGGGTTCCTCTTTACATTTTCTAGCACCTCTTGCCGCCTTGCTAAGCGTTTTCTTCATCTAATGGCCTGTGTCTGTAGCTCAGTTAGGGAGCGAAGATAGCCCTGTATTGATGGAACCCCTGTGTCCAAGATGCAGAGAGTGGGAAGTGCTTGAGAGTTTGCAGTTTCACAATATCTTGTAGCCAGATTGATGAGTTGAGGGGGGAAGACAGCCTAGCTCTCTTGCCTTAAGTCACAGCAAAATCTGGAGCATAATTTGCACAAGACATTTGCTCTCTGCAGGATCACTCTGAGATTGGGACTGTACCTGAAATTATATCCTTGCTTGACTTCTACCCACACTCTGTTACTTCTTTCTCCTGGGAACACTTTCTCAGTAAATCACTTACTCCATAATCCTTGCCACAGAGTCTCCTTGGAAGATACTTACGCTATGCCTTCTACATATACTGTATCACATATGTTATGCCTTTTAGGTATACTGTATATTTAATCTGCACAAAAATTCTGCTAGGAAATGCAGAATCACAGAGATCAATTAACCTGTTCAATATCATAGAGGGATATATCGAATATATAGATCCACTTCAGAGAATAAAGGCATTTGGAGACTAGATTGCTCCTGCAAACTAGACCTGAATACTAACTTCTTACACAAAAGACATCATTTGAGAAGGAAAAGATAAGTGCAGGTTTATTTTGCTGAAAATATATCAAGCATAAAGAGTATTCTATTTGGGTACTGGAAGCAAATGAGTCTTAAAAACTGCTATGTGACTTGTATCATGACCACTTTTTAAAATAAAGAACACTTATGCATTGCATAATGATGCTTTGGTCAACAACAGACCACATGTATGATGATGGTCCCATAAGATTATAATTAAACATGTATATCACCTTAGTGACACTGTAGACCTTTCAGCAGGATAAGATATGGAGGTGGAAGATCTGATGATCCTGACCCTGGTAGGCCTAGGCTAATGTATGTGTTCATGTCTTTGTTTAAACAAAACTCTTTAAAAGCAAAAATAAAGAAGTAAAATGAAAAACATATATATATAGAATAAGAATATGAAGAAAATATTTTTGTACAGCTTTACACAGTGTGTGTTTTAAGCTAAGTGTTGTTATTATAAAATAGTCAAAAGCTTAAACAATGATCATTTATTTATAAAGTAAAAAAGTTATAATTAGCTAAGGTGAATTGTTGAAGAAAAATTTTTTTAAAAATTTAATGTAGCCAAAACATACAGTGTGTATAAAGTCCTGGGCCTAAACATTCACTTGCCACTCCCTGGCTCACCCAGAACAACTTCCAGTCCTGCAAGCTCTATTCATGGTTCATGCCCTACATAGCTCTACCATTTTTTATCTTTTACACCACATTTTTACTATACCTTTTCTCTTACTTACCATTGTGTTACAATTGCCTGTGATACTCATACAATAGGTGTTATATTTCCAGTGTAACAATGGGCTATATCATATAGCCTAGGTGTGTAACAGGCTACACCATCTAGGTTTGTGTAAGCAAACTCTATGCAATGACGAAATTGCCTAACGATGCATTTCTCAGAATGTATTCTTATTGTTAAGTAAGACATGACTGTACTTGTGTCGGAAGTGGCTAGATCCACTATCACATGCTGTCTTTGCTAGACACTAATGGTTTATAAGCAAGAAATCAATAAAATCATTCTTTGCCATCCACAAAGGAAGTTAAGAAGCTTGACAGAAAAAGGTCCTTCAAGCCTTCAACTTGGATTTTTTTATAGCAAATTAGTTTAAGTCAATGGCCTCAAATGGAGAGAAATACAGTCAGCATTTAGCTTGATCTTTCTCATTAATAACTTCCACTGTTTCTCTCACAATTAACTTTATAAAGTAGCCCCCTGAAAACAAACAAACAAAATGCTTTCCATAACTTCTACAATGAAGTACTCTTCTCAGATTATCACTAAATTTAACCCAAAGATTCCATTATCTCTGCTTTTGTTTTTATTAGTATCTTTGGTGCTTGGGGAGTTCAGAGCTGCCACAGATGCAGGAGTTTATGACTCGTATCAGAAGCACCACCAACAGTCTCAGGAGGCTGCGACTGGTAGCCTGGCCTTCATCCTACATTTTCCTGGATCTTCCAGGTCATACACACAAATACTGCCCAGTTCCCCTTTGGTTGAAGGAGGACTTCGAATCCCTTCACTAACATCCGGCAACAGCAATGTAGGCAGATAAAAGCCATAAGGTCTGAGTTCTATCAAGCAGTTGGAGGAATGACTTCTAAGGGATTAAAGTCTCAGAAAATAGGATAATAAGTTATAAATATTAGTTTTCCATATGTAGATTCAACTAATACACATTAAATTCAAAGTATTTTACAAAATCACCATTATGAGGAAAGACAATTTAATTCATTTCATAGAAGTCTGAGGTTCAGAGGGTTTGATAATTTGCTCACTCCAGTAAGTGAAAGAGTTGAGATTCACAGCTGGAATCTCTAATCTAAGCTCAGTGCTTCAGCTCCTTCACAATGTTCCACTGGGCTCAGCGGTACACAATGAGAAAGGCATCCTGTGGAGACTCAAGTGAATTCTCCGGGTCATCATTATCATGTTTTTGAGAGTTCACTGCAGGCAGTTTTGCCAACTGCACCAGATTGAGAGTGAAGCTGGAAGAGACAGACATAGGACAGCTATGTCTTTAGAAACAAGCATCAAGAGAGAGTAGCCAGAGCTACTCTGGCTAGACTTAATTTAAGGGCCCTAGAGTTCTCCTCTGCAAGGAACTCTTATTCTATGTTATAGCACTCTATTTATTAAATTCATTCTTTTTTTTTTTGAGAGAGAGTTTCGCCCTTGTTACCCAGGCTGGAGTGCAATGGCGCAATCTCGGCTCACCGCAACGTCCGCCTCCTGGGTTCAGGCAATTCTCCTGCCTCAGCCTCCTGAGTAGCTGGGATTACAGGCACACACCACCGTGCCCAGCTAATTTTTTGCATTTTTAGTAGAGATGGGGTTTTACCATGTTGACCGGGATGGTCTCGATCTCATGACCTCGTGATCCACCCGCCTCGGCCTCCCAAAGTGCTGGGATTACAGGCGTGAGCCACCGCACCTGGCTAAATTCATTCTTATATGGAGACTACAATGTGCCAGATCCCTACCCTCAAAGTACTTAAACTCTAATGGGAGAGACAAACAAACTGGAAAATTTCCAGTTGTTGTAACTGTTACTAATGAAATAAACAGAGTGTGACAATGGAGAGGAACATTTAATTGTTCTTTTTTATGTAACCACTTTCACTAACAGACCATATGAGCTCCTAGGAGTGATACTTCTGATTTTTATTGATCTTTATATTTCAAATGTCTAGCATAATTTTGGATCCTCAACAAATGCTCATTTAATTAATGAATAGATGAGTGAACATATAAAGAAGCCTCTCAATGATGTGCTCTGTATTAGTCTCTTCTCACACTGCTACAAAGAACTGCCTGAGACTGGGTAATTTATAAAGAAAAGAGGTTGACTGGACAGGGAAAATGTGGCACATATACACCATGAAATATTATGCAGCCATCAAAAACGATGAGTTTGTGTCCTTTGTAGGGACATGGATGAACCTGGAAACCATCATTCTTAGCAAACTGACACAAGAAGAGAAAATCAAACACCGCATGTTCTCACTCACAGGTGGGTGTTGAACAATGAGAACCCATGGTCACAGGGAGGGGAGCATCACACACTGGGGTCTGTCAGGCGGAAATAGGGGAGGGATAGCGGGGGGTGGGGAGTTGGGGAGAGAGAGCATGGGGAGAAATGCCAGATATAGGTGATGGGGAGGAAGGCAGCAAATCACACTGCCATGTGTGTACCTATGCAACAATCTTACATGTTCTTCACAAGTACCCCCAAACCTAAAATACAATTAAAAAAAAAAAAGAAAAGAGGTTTAATTGACTCTCAGTTCCGCATGGCTGGATGGCCTCAGGAAACTTACAATCACGGTGGAAGGGGAAGAGGCACGTCTTACATGGCAGCAGGTGAGAGAGAGTGAGTGTGTGAAGGATGAACTGTCAGACACTTATGAAACCACCAGATCTCATGAGAACTCACTCACTATCGCAAGAACAGCATGGGGGATGCTGCCTCCATGATCCAGTCACCTCCTACCAGGTATCTCCCTGGACACATGGAGATTATAGGGATTACAATTCAAGATGAGATTTGGGTAGGGACACAAAGCCTCACCATATCATGCTCCAAAGGACTGCTAGAACAGAAATAAGTAGCTCAAAGGAAAGCCCACTTTTTCCCTTTGAAACTGAAGCTAAAATGCTTTCAGACATTCTCTCTTTGATACATTTGGTCTTTCCATAATGAGAGACAGACTATTTACTCTGACACATTTTCTACTAGTGGCCACTTCCCATGAACATCTTATGGTGAACGAGGTTACAACTGGCTGTCTTCCAGAAATAATTAAAAGATAATTAAAAAGAAATATTAATCTGAGGCTTCAGAACTTGCTGGATTTGGGTTTCTCAGTTGGTGTTAGAAATGAAGTTTACTATCAAAATATTTTAAAAGTGCGTTTTTTTTTTACCACTAAATAAGTTGTCTCAAATCTAACGCTGAAGCAGTACCTTCATAATATAACCCTCCTTCTTTACTGCGTGCTACTTTAGGCAAAGTATATATAAAAATGAGAATTTAAAGAACTTATATGATCTTTACTTCAACTTAGGCTTGACTAAATCCCAAGTTTCAAGTAAGGACTCATGAATGAGATCCCAGGTACCCGAAACACATAAACATGATGAAAGCCTTGAAGATGAAAATGACTAGCGTTGCTTTAAAATGTTTTATCCAAAATACAAGAAGGTTTTTTTTTTAATTTCCCAAATGAAATTTATTTACCCTCTCACTTACATTATTTTGGTTAACTGTCTTCATGTGATAAGTGCATTTTTTGACTTAATGAAACAGAGTTAAAAAAAAAAAAAGCATAAAAAGTACAGTATAAGACCAGACCAATCAGTGCCTTACATACTTTTATTTGTGTGGTTTATCTTCTTTAGCCTTAACCCCCAACATCCTTTTATCTTCTTCCCTGCAGTTTCCTAATGAAGATTTCTGATAACATATATGAATATCTGCAGATATTAAATAGTGATGACACATATAATAGTGAGGCTTTCAGACAATGTATGTGAGCATGTGACATGTGTAGGGACATAGTTGGCTCTCGGTGAATGGTATATATTTAACACACACACACACACACACACACACACACGCCCGAAAGGAAACTGTTTCATTGGGGCTTCTCTATTGGCCTGTCAATAATGATAACTGGCACAATTATGGTGTGCATTCTATCTGCTTTCCTTGCTCAGTGTAGTGGTCTATTGGAAGTTTCTCAGGCAGTTTCAAACTTAAAGATTTAACTCCACATTTCAAAAAAGTAGCCATGTAAAACAATTTTAAAGTAAATGTGTTTGGATTATGGCACAGGCAAGACAAAAGAAGGGACTTCTCAAATAAGTTACTGTTTATGCTTCGATATCCCCGCATCTGGGAAAGACAAATAACATTTCACTTTCTTTGTTCTATTTGTTGCTGAGCACAATTTAATTGCAACCAGATAGGGACTCATCCTGATGAAATGCAAAGAAGCTAAAAATGATCTTTTGGTGATGACAAGAAGTTAAGCTTTTTGGTTTGGATAGTCACTAGAAGAAAAACAATTTTGGAGAAATCATGGGGGCATAAGCAGGCAGCATGCTGCAAATGTCTGGGAGGCAAATATTGCTTATCTAAATGAAACACATTGTGGGTTTGGCGGCCAACAGCTTCCATGATAAAATCAGTGTGAAGCAGAAGATGTGTATATCAGTAGAACTGTGTTTGATGTTAGCCCTGCCACTTGCTGCTGTGATCTTATCTATAAAAATAAAGACAAAATACCTTTCTTATACAAGGATGCTTCAAGAATTAGATTAGGTGACCCAGGTATGTGCAAGCCACCAGCACAATGCTTCCATCAGGGCACACTCAATCAACAGCATTCTGTCATCTCTGGATTGATCTAGGTCTCAGTTTTCACATCTGTGAGATGGGAGGTGCCTTAAGGGTGTTGGGCATTTCTCTACGATTCTCAAAGGAAGCTCATCCAGCAATCCCAGTAGTGGGTATATAACCAAAGGGAATGAAATCAGTAGGCTGAAAATGTACTTCTATGTTTATTGCAACACTACCCACAATAGCCAAGATATGGAATCAACCTAAGTGTCTATCAACAGATGAATGAATAAATAAAATTTGTTCTATATACACAATGAAATATTATTCGACCATTAAAAAATTAAAGTTCTGTCATTTGTCACAACATGGACAAGGCTGGGGCGCATTAGGTTAAGTGAAATAAGCCAGACACAGAAAGACAAATGTTACATGATCTTATACATATGGAATCTAAAAAGTTGCTTTCATAGAAGTAGAGAGAAGAATAATAATAGTGACTAGAGGATGTGAAGGAGACGGGAGGGGAGATGGTAGGCATTTGGTCAGTGGATACGAAGCTACAATTTGATAGAAGCAATAAGTTCTGGTGGTCTAATTGCAGTGTAGGGTGATTAGAGTTAACAATAATGCATCACATATTTAAAGTTAGCTACGAGAGACATTTAGGAATGATTTTATCACAAAGAAATGATAAATGATAAATGCTGATTACTCTGATTTAATCACGTACTACTTATACATGATTTGAAACATCATGTTGTACCCCATAAGTATGTACAATTATTATGTGTCAATTATGAAAAAGGAAAAAGAAGATGAGAATGTGTCTCCATTATACTATAATTTTGCTTGGGGAAAAAAGCATAATAAACATTATGGGACAAGACAGGGGCAGAAGTAGATTTCTTTTAAATGAGACAAATCAGAGTTCTAAATGACGAACATATTTTAACAATGAAGAATTTTACTATCTAGGGAAATTGATCAGTTCTTGCCAAGTGCTTTAAAGGCTCTATTATCTTTAGACCACCTGGAGGAAGATTCTATGTATTTGTATTCCTTTTTCTGTTACATTGTGCAGCTTAATTAGCAAACAGTTACTGGAGGTGTTTCTAAGCACCAGGAGAAAACCAGATTGTCAAAAAAGTTTTTTTGACCTGTGACATCCAAGCAGTCTCTGTTATCCTCATATTTATGTAGTGTGGAAAGAGAGTCTCATTAATGATCACCACACCCGGTGGACGTCCAGAGGCATCCTCTACTACCCTTCAACACTCAGGAGTTGTGGATATATAGCTAGAGTTAGGCTGCTCTTTCACCAACAGGAAGCACTTTTAAAATATTAGGATGCTTATCACAAAATGTGAGTGCACACTCAGATAAATTTTTTGTATTTTCATACAAGAGATGGAATTTTGCCACATTGGCCAGGCTGGTCTCAAACTCCCGACCTCAGGTGATCCGCCTGCCTTGGCCTCCCAAAGTGCTGGGATGACATGCGTAAGAAACTGCTATTTTTTTTTCAGATAAATAAATAATACCAGAAATAACTATTTATATATTACATATGTCCTGGCTGTGAAGATATCAGCTCTTTATGTTTTGACATTTCTGTTTTGAGTTTCAAAGTCAGAGTGATAAGTAGAGTAGAGGTTAGGATCTGGACTTTTAAATAAAGCTAGGGAATATTCTACTTGAAAAAAAAAAAGAGAAACATTTGAAGGAGAGAGTTACTAGTTAATTTGTATACTTTTATTACTGTTGTTTGTTTTAAGATGAAGTCCACTGCCGCCTCATACTATAAAGCATGAGCCTAAAGGAACAAAACATAAGAGGTGCAATTTTAGAACTGTCACGTTCTCTGCCTGAGAAAGTATCTCCATGGGTGCTTATTAGTAATGATATATTTTAAAAAGTTGTAACAGAAAGTCCCAACATGTTGAAAATATATTATCTTCTCATTGACAAAACAGATAGCATTTATTGTCTCTATCATGCGTGGCAATTTATTTAGCACATGTGGCATCTCTTTTTCTAAGGATTTTCTTGCCAGGACATTAATTTACTTCTTCATTTTTTTTTTTTTTTGCCTTATCTTTTTAACAAGACTGAGCAGAAGGTTAAAGACTATGTCATAGATTTCTTGTAATCTTCCACAGTGCTTATTATACAATGATTGACATAGATAATCTCATGGATACCATGCCTTCAATATGGCTTATAAGGAAATGATACCTACCATTGTATTGAGTGTTTCCTATGTGATAGACATTCTGATGAGTTTTGTACACATACATTGGACACTTCCTACAATAATGCAGCTAAGGAGGTATTATTATTTCTAACACATGAGGAAACGGAGTTAATGGTGAATCTCATATTACATAAACAGAAAGCAGAAGAGCCAAGTTTTCTCTGACTCTGAATGTATGTATCTTTACCCCCTGTGCTAGATCAGGCTGATCTAGATCCAAGAAGCTTCTGGTTAAATATCAATATTATTAGGTTTGAAAAAGGTACACACCCACTACTTTACAATATGAAGTAAGATTTAGGCTGCAAGAGTGATGCAAGTTACAAATATGAAAGAAGTTTGGGCTGCAAGGATAATTGATTCTGACACAAGTTCAGGAGCATTTTAGATTAGCAAAGTACAAGGGATTTCAGCTGTTAGATATTTCATAAAATAACTACACCTCAATACATTGAAATTTAGGAATAAACAGAACATTAGTCAGATTCCATTTCTGCAATATCGTTTGTTGCAACTTTCTGCTTTCTATTTTCCCTTTTCCCATCCTAGTATGCCAAATTATCATCATATGCCCTCCCATCCATGATTCTAACATTTTAGATAAGTAAATTTTCCAAGTGTTTGGAATTGAGGTCTATGCTCATGCACTTTTCCAAGAATTCCAAATTCCTTCAGCTTAATCTTATTATATCTTCTTTTAATATCCCTGAACTAAATGACTTTAATCTAAAATTTGTACATACAACCAAAATGACAAAGGTGCTTTTCATAAATCCCCAAACCTCCTGATATCGTACATAAAATTGTAAATTTTCCCGGAGTTAGATTACATGACCATGGTCAAATCCTCAGAAGCAGCTCCTGCCCCACTGAATTTAAGAAGTTCTATTACTTCCAGACCATTGGTGATGTTACACAAAAGGCATCTGTAATGGCAGCATTTAAGATTTCTAGGAAGTATGCAGAAAAATTTCCTGAAGATAATGGTCATCAAAAGAGTGACCATGGAATATCTTCTTTTGCAAGGCATTCATTATTGAGTAACTCCTTATCTCTTGGTATAATTTTGGCATGAAGTGAAAAGTCTAACCTCTCAGTGTTGTTCCCCCTTCTGTTCCTGCTCTGTCTTTTTTAGGCTTAATAGGGTCATCTATTGACTTGAATCAGAGTCACATTCAAAGCTGTGACCATCATTGACTTGGCACTGTCTGTATCCTGTGTGAGTCTCCAGGAGAGGGGCTAGTGTCTGGGGCTGGAAGAGTTTGGGTTGCTGGTAATTCAGCCATGTGCATGTGCTCATGAGTGTGTGTATAATAAGAGCAAGACAGAGGGGAAGAAGTAGGGAGGGAAGAGAGATGATATAGAGAGAGATCAATCTGAGAGAGAGAGAGAGAGAAAGATATGTATATACTCACACACATATATATAAATATACATATAGCTATATATATAAAACTATAGTTATATACCATATATTTAACTATATATATATTACAGTTTTGCATTTTATATTTAAGTATATGATCTGTTATTAATTTTGTGAAGAGTATAAGGTCTGTCTCTAGATGCTTTTTTTCTTATGAATGTTCATATAAAACTATTTTTTATATGAATGTTCATAGAGTTTTATATAAAACTATAACTATAGTTTTTTATATATATAGCTATATATATATGTATATATAAATCTGAAAGAGAGCTCAATCTGAGAGAAAGATATGTACACACAGACACACACACAAACACATAAATATGAAAGAGAGTGAGAGAGATCAGATCTGATCTCTAATTGTATTCACTTCAGACCTCTCAAATTGCAAAGGGACCAGATAAATATAAATAAGTGAAAAGATTCAGTGGGGTCAATGGAAATCAAGAAGAGGGCAGTCTTGGCAGTTTCTTCTCTATTCTCACTGATTTCATTGATTGGAAAATAGACTAATGTCAATCAGACATATTTTTATGCAAAGCCAAGAATCTGGCTTTTTGTGTGCAATTTTCCAAGGTCTATGGATTAACAACTAATTAAAAACATTTAAAAGAATATAGAGCAAATAGAGGAAATTCTTCTCAGTTTGATAAAAAATGGCTACAGAAAACATATAGCTAACATCATACTTAAGGTAAAAAAAAACCTAGATGCTTTCCAATTAAGGTCAGAAACAAGGCAAGGGTTCCTCTCACCATTTATTTTCAACATTGTGCTAGAAGTGTTAGCTAAGAAAAATAAGACAAAATAGGAAATAAAATGTAAACACTTTGGAAATGAAGAAATAAAACTGTCTTTTTCTCAGATAACATGGTCATCTCTAAAGAATACAAGAGAATTGACAGAAACCACTCCTGGAACTAAGAAGTGATAGTAAGGTTGCAGGATACAATGTTAATATATAAAAGTCAATCACATTTCTATATATTAGCAATGAACATAGAGAATTTGAAACTAAAAGTACAATATCATTACATTAGCATCCAATAAATAAAATACCTAGGTATAAATGTAGCAAGATATGCACAAGATCTATATGAGGAAAACAACCAAACGCCGATGAAGAAAATCAAAGAAGACTAAATAAATGGAGAGCTATTCCATACTCATGGATAGGAATACTCAACATTGTAAAGATGTAAGTTTTACCCAATTTGATGTACAGATTTAATATAATCCCAATCATAATTCCAGCAAGTTATTTTGTAGATATTAACAAAATGATTCTAAAGTTTATATGATGAGGCAAAAGACACAGAATAGCCAACACAATATTGAAGGTGAAGAACAAACTTAGAGAACTGGCACCACTCAACTTCAAGACTTACTATAATTAAGACAATGTGAAGTTGGTTAAAGAATAGACAAGGAGGCTGAGTGCAGTGGCTCACATCTGTAATACTAGCACTTTGGGAGGCTGAGATAGGTGGATCACTTGTGGTCAAAAGATCAAGACCAGCTTGGCCACCATGGTGAAACTTCCTCTCTACTAAAAATACAAAACTTAGCCAGGTGTGGTGGTGGACACCTGTATTCCCAGCTACTCGGGAAGCTGAGGCAGGAGAATCACTTCAGCCCAGGAGGCAGAGGTTACAGTGGGCTGAGATTACACCATTGCACTCCAGTCTGGGTGACAAGAGTGAAACTGTGTCAAAAAGAAAAAAAGAAATGGAACAGAAAAGAGGATGCAAAAATAGTCCCACATAAATTAGTCAACTGGTCTTTTACAAAGGAGCAAAGGTAATGCAATGGAGTTTATAGTTTTTTCAACAACTGCTGCTAGAGGTGCCAGATTCAACAAACCTGAACATATATACATCAAGAATCTAGAGACAGACCTTATACTCTTCACAAAATTAACTAAAAGCAGAACATATACCTAAATATAAAATGCAAAACTGTCAAATTCCTAAGAGATAACATAGAAGAAAACCTAGAAGACCTTGAGTATGGAAATAACTTTTAGACACAATATCAAAGGCATGATCCATGTCAGAAATCATTCATATGCTGGAGTTGATTAAAATTCAAACCATCTTGCTCTGCTAAAGGAAATGTTAAGAAAATGAGAAGACATCATATGTTGGGAGAAAATATTTGTAAAAGATACATCTGACAAAGAATTATTATCCAAATATACAAAAACACTCTTAAAACTCAGAAACTAAGAAAAAACAACTGAATATAAAAACATGTTAAAGACCATAAGAAGCACCTCCCGAAAGAAGACATCCAGATAGCAGATAGCATATGAAAAGATGCTTCCCATCATATGTAATCATGGGAGTGTAAAACAACAAGAAATACAATTAGGAATGTATTTGAATGACCAAAATCCAAAAACTCAAAACACTAAATTCTGGTAAGGATGTGGAACAACAGAAACTCCTATTCATTGCTGTTGGAAATGCAAAATGGTACAGCCAGTTTGTAAAACATTTTGGCAGTTTCTATAAAAACTAAACATACTCTTACCATATGATCCAGCAATTGTACTCCTTGGTATTTATCCAAAGAAGTTAAAAATTATGTCCACATAAAAACCCGCACATAGATATTTATCATAGCTTTATTTATAATTGCTAAAACTGGAAGCAACCAAGATATACCAGGAAACCAAATAACTGGAAGTGCAAAGGTAGTACAAACAGACAATGAACTATTATTCAACACTGAATATAAATGGGCTGCCAAGCCCCAACCAACATGGAGGAAGCTTGAATTCCTATATTTAATTTATTCTCCCTATTACTAAGTGAAAGAAGACAATCTGAAAGGGTTGTATACTATATGCTTCCAACTGTGAGGCATTCTAGAAAAGGAAAAGCTATGGAGACAGTAAAATGATAAGTGGCTACCAGGGGTTGGCAGAAAGGAATAAATAGGTGAAGCACAGAGGATTATTAGGGAAGTAAAAGTACTCTGTATGATATTGTAATGGTGGACACATGTCATTATATATACCTTTGCTCAAACCCCTAGAATGTACAGTATCCAGAATGAACCCTCATATGAACTATGGACTTTGGCGAATTATGATGTGTCAGTGTAGGTTCATCAAGTGTAACAAATGTGCCACTTTGGTGAGGGACGAGAGGCTGTGCCTGTGTTGGGGTAGGGAACATAAGTGATATCTCTGTGTCTTCCTCTTATTTGGCTTTGAATCTAAAAATGCTCTAAAAAGAAGTCTTTCTTAAAAAAAGTACTGAACAAACAAAACATACATTTGTTGATATGGAACCTAGGGGTCCTGAAGTTTGCATACTTTCACCTATTGCTTAATCACCCCACTTATTTTCCTTCACCATATTTATAGCAAATTCGGACTATTCCATATCTACAGAAAATGCCTTGAAACTTCCTGTCTTACAGCTTATTCTTATAAAACCCTCTCAGTTTACAATTCGTTCTCTTGACTGTTCTACTTCCTTACTCTACCATTCCCAGATATCTGCCTCCATGATGCAGCATTTTTTCTTCTAGGATTGTGAAACATATAATCTCTATCATCTGCATGGCAAATTGTCATGTATTTGTCCATTGGGTATTCTTTCTGATGCTGCTGTTGTTATTTTCACATGTTCATGTGTCTCTCTCCTCTCCCTTCATTATTAATTCATGCATTCATTCATTCACCCTACATACACCCATTCTATACTCTGTATCGTTGGGCTTGACATTGAAGATTAGACCACAGGGCAAGACTCTTTCCATACTTCGTAACTCACCATAAATGTACTTCTAATATACATGGACCGATCAAGAAGGCTGTTATAAATCTTTGAGACATGAAACCTTCTGAAGGCTTTTTGTATTGATATGGTGTTATGGACTGAATGTTTGTGTCCCCTCAAAATTTAAATACAGAAGCCCTAAACCCAATGTGATAATATTGGGAAGTGGGGCCTTTGGGAGATAATTAGATTTCAAGGAGGTCATGAAAGTGGATGGAAGTGGGTTCCTCATGATGGGATTAGCTCCCTTATGAGAACAGAACAGAGCAGCCTCTCTCTCAGTCTAAAGTGTGACTTTTACACCATTGGTATTCAGAAATATTTATTGTTTGGTTACTTATTTTTATTTGCAATAAGTTACAACACATTAACAATATATTCCTACATTTCACAACGTGGATGCTGTTGTTGTTGCCACTGAGTATCTATGTGGGAACTAATTGAGAACCAGTAACAATTTGTACACATTGATTTACAAACAAGGAAGAAAAATTGTTTGCATTGATACTGTCCATGTACATTTTTTTCAATTCGAAAGAAACACATATTTCTGTCATAAAGAGATTTTCTATCCCTTTTATTTTCTGAGCTTTATTTCTGAAAGCACTTGCAATAGCTTTGCACAGTTCAGCATTTATGAAGGAAAGTTTTGGTGGTCTAAAACGTAGCTGTAATCTTTTTTTCAAATCTCAGCACAATGCTTTTAAACCTTATTTGATTACCTAAATTCTTTCCCAACAAGTGAATGTGGACTTAAACTCATTTTTCATAGAAAGCATTAACGATTGTTTCTCGTAATCACACTCAGTGAGAGTCAAAAAATAGTGTCTACATGTGAAACAGACTTCTGCAATAAGGTGGAAATTAACTTTAAATTCTTTTTAAATGGCACCAAAATAACACACATTATAGTGGTCATTTTTGAGGTGAGAATTATCTGTTTTCTTAGCTCTTGACAGATTGGACTATGTTTCACAGAAAAATTCTCATGACTTACTACTATGTTTCAGTCCATTGTTCTGAAAGCACAGGATAAGAATTGTAATGATAATGATGAAAATACATGAAGATGTTGAAAACTGAGGTTCCTATAGTCATAGCACATTGATTATCTTTATCTCATTCAACAGCATATTTTAAAATGTCACACTGATTTCCAAACAAGGAAGAAAAATTTAAAGAGTTCAGGCAATGCATGCTAGTTAAACTTATTGTGATAATACATTCATATACATTGAAAATATTGGATAAAGAATTAAAAAAGAGAGAAGAAAAGCATGCCCAGAGATAGTCAGTGCTTGGTTGGTAGATATCGTAAGGCAGAATTCAATGACTCAGGTTGATGATTCCTTAAAGATCTAGAAACAGAAATACCATTTACCCAACAATCCCATTACTGGGTATATACCCAAAGTATTATAAAACATTCTATTATAAAGAAACATGGACATGTATGTTTATTGCAGCACTGTTTACAATCACAAAGACTTGGAACCAACCCAAATGCCCATCAAAAATAGACTGGATAAGGAAATGTGGCACATATACACCGTGGAATACTATGCAGCCATAAAAAAGGATGGGTTTATGTCCTTTGCAAGGGCATGGATGAAGCTGGAAATCATCACTCTCAGCAGACTGACACAGGAACAGAAAACCAAACACCACATGTTCTCACTCATAAGTTGAACAATGAGAACACATGGACACAAGGAGGGGAACATCATACACCAGGGTCTGTCAGAGGGTGGAGGGGGTTGGGGAGGGATAGCAGGGGGTTGGGGGATTGGGGAGAAATACCGTTAGGATAAATATCTAATGTAGATGATGAGGGGATAGATGCAAATACCTATGTAACAAACCTGCACATTCTGCACATGTACCCCAAAACTTAAAGTATAATAAAAAAAAGAGCAAAAAAAGAAAGAAAAACTTATCTAGATCTTTTGGGATTTTTCTCCTCTCTCTGATTGATCAAAATATAACAAGGCAGAAATGAGGGAAGATGCAGTTTTTGTGGCCAATCAGGAAACATACCTGGGGGCATATATGGTGAGTCCAAAGATTAGAGGCCCAGAATAACAGAAAAAGAAGAGATTCAGTAGAAGAAAAAGGACATGTATCATCATTTATCTCTGTTCCATCTCTCCATTTATTCTGCAAGGATGGGCACAAAGGAAGAAAACTGTGCAGGAATTAAAGAGGCAGATCTACAGAGTCACTGAGAGCTCATTGTCCAGAGTTGGATGAAAATGGCTTCCTAGCCCTGCCCCAGTGAACATTACTCGTGTCCACGATCATGTAATTTACCTCTCCTAAACGCCAGTTGTTTCACCTGTAAAATGGGGATAGTTAAGGTACCTAAATCATAGATACTGGAGATATTAAATGTTATAATGCAGAAGAAGAGTATTAAGTACAATGTCTGGCATTTACTAAGCCTCCAGTAGAGTCTAGATATAAGGTTTCTATTACGTTAATAATTAAAAATATATAAGGGATTTTAGCCATTCTTTGATAAGTTTAGTAACCCAAACTTTTTTTCTATAAAAAGCTCTTTTGCTAACAGTGGAGAACTGAAGACATGTACCCTCAGTCACAATGTGTTTGACTCAGCTGTACAGAGCTGTCTTGCCCAAGGACTGATTGTGGTAGAAATCCCTGATTCTTCTGGACATTAAAGATGCTATTGTTTGACTGTGTCCCCACCCAAATATCATCTTGAATTGTAGCTCCCGTAATTCCCACGTGTCATGGGAGAGACCCAGTGGAAGATAATTGAATGATGATAGTGAATAAATGTCATGACATCTGATGGTTTTATAAAGGGGAATTCCCCTGCACACTCTCTCTTGCCTGCTGCCAAATAAGACGTAACTTTGCTCTTCCTTCATGGTCCAGCATGATTGTGAAGCCTCCCCAGCCATGTAAAACTGAGTCCATTAAACCTCTTTTCTTTATAAATCACCCAGTTTCGGGTATGTCCTTATTAGCAATGCAATAACAGACTAATATACAAGATAACTGACACCACAGGACTCCCTGGGGGGTTAAGACTTTGTGGGTCTAAAAATACCAGACTTTTTTCTCTGAGGAATTGTATTTCTGCATTGGCTAAATGCATTCCCAGAGGCTTCGAATAACAACTCTGGCAACTGGTTTGCCCACAAAATTGAGCTGATCCCTCTTCCAGTGACGTTAATCTCTGAACTTCTGGAGAACCTAATCTCGTTGGCTAGCTTCAACTATTCAAATTGTCTTCAGGAAGCGACTGCTTCCTTTCTTTCTCAGGAAGTTACATGGCTTACATTTTCTGCTGCTAGAGAACCCTCAGCCATGGATTCTCTCAGGCCAAAGATGGAAGGCGAAATTACCTGACAGTCTGTTCTAGGACCATTTGGAAAAAAGAGGCATGAGACCCTACCAGAGAAGGAGGGTGCTTGGGGTCCTTAGTCCTGGGGAAGGGAATACCAGGAATTAGGGCCTGATTATTGATCTGGGCCTGCTCCTATTAAGGAAAGTGCATTTATGGGATAGAGGAGAGGGGGGATGATTCACCATATATTAGTTATAGATTCTAGAGATCTAGAAAAATAATCAGAAAACAAAAACTACAAGAGTATGTTTAGCCTAGAAAAATGAAGTTACTCATTAACTTATATGCATCTCTTTTTATTTATCCTTTCAGACACTCAATACAATTAACTAAGAAATTATACAACAAGAAACACTGTGCTGGGGTGAAGCATTGACTAAAACCTGGCCCTTGTCATAAAAAAAAAAACCCTCAGATTTTTGCTTCATTATCTTGCATAACAAAATAAATATATTTTATTATACACATACCAGATACATTTTGTTTGTTCCAACTAATTCTGTCTCATGGGAACAACCTATATCTAAAAAGATTGCAGGTTTGTGTCACAGAAAACTATAAAAATTTTGGTTTGTTATTTTATAGTTATATCTCAGAAGTTCCAGTTTCTTGGTGTTCTTTTCTGGTATTAGAGGTACCTGCTTAAACTTTTACAATGAAGAATAAAAGCATTGGCTAAATGCATTCCCAGAGGCTTTGAATAACAACTCTGTTAACTGGTTTGCCCACAAAATTGAGCTGATTTATAACAGACTTAAAAAATTAAATACATAATATATATTACCAGAATAATAGAATGAGTAAGGAAGATTTTTCAGTAGATAATAACTTGTGGATAAACCCATGATTTTTTTCTCTACACAAAATTAGGGACATAAATTACTGTTTTTTTTTTTTTTAATTGTACTTTAGCTTCTGGAGTACATGTGCAGATCATGCAGGATTGTTGCATAGGTACACACATGGCAATGTGGTTTGCTGCCTCCATCCCCCTGTCACCCACATCTGGCATTTCTCTCCATGTTATCTCTGCCTGACCTCTCCACACTCCTGCTGTCCCTCCCTTGGCCCCCTACAATGGACCCCAGTGTGTGATGTTCCCCTTCCTGTGTCCATGTGTTCTCATTGTTCATCACCCACCTATGAGTGAGAACATGCGGTGTTTGATTTTCTGTTTTCGTGTCAGTTTGCTGAGAATTATGGTTTCCAGATTCATACATGTTCCTACAATGAACACAAACTCATCATTTTTTATGGCTGCATAGTATTCCATGGTGTATATGTGCCACATTTACCCTGTCCAGTCTATCATTGATGGGCATTTGGGTTGGTTCCAGGTCTTTGCTATTGTAAACAGTGCTGCTATGAACATATGTGTGCATGTGTCTTTATCATAGAATGATTTATAATCCTTTGGATATATACCCAGTAATGGGATTGCTGGGTCAAATGGAATTTCTATTTCTAGGTCCTTGAGGAAGCGCCACACTGTCTTCCACAATGGTTGAACTAGTTTACACTCCCACCAACAGTGTAAAAGTGTTCCTGTTTCTCCACATCCTCTCCAGCATCTGTTGTCTCCAGATTTCTTAATGATTGCCATCCTAACTGGCGTGAGGTGGTATCTCAATGAGGTTTTGATTTCCATTTCTCTAATAATCAGTGATGATGAGCATTTTTTCATGCCTGTTGGCCTCATATATGTCCTCTTTTGAAAAGTGTCTATTCATATCCTTTGCCCACTTTGGGATGGGTTTGTTTTTTTCTTGTAAATCTGTTTTAGTTCTTTGTCAATTCTGGATTTTAGCCCTTTGCCAGATGGGTAGATTGCAAAATTTTTTCCCATTCTGTTGGTTGCCGGTTCACTCTAATGATTGTTTCTTTGCTGTACAGAAGCTGTGGAGTGTAATTAGATCCCATTTGTCTATTTTGGCTTTTGTTGCCAATGCTTTTGGTGTTTTAGTCATGAAGTCCTTGCCTATGCCTATGTCCTGAATGGTTTTGCCTAGGTTTTCTTCTAGGGTTTTTATGGTGTTAGGTCTTATGTTTAAGTCTTTAATCCATCTGGAGTTAATTTTAGTGTAAGGTGTCAGAAAGGGGTCCAGTTTCTGCTTTCTGCACATGACTAGCCAGTTTTCCCAACACCTTTTATTAAACAGGGGATCCTTTCCTCATTGCTTGTTTTTGTCAGGTTTGTCAAAGATCAGATGGTTGTAGATGTGTGGTGTTGCCTCCGAGGCCTCTGTTGTGTTCCATTGGTCTATATGTCTGTTTTGGTACCAGTACCATGCTGTTTTGATTACTGTTGCCTTGTAGTATGGTTTGAAATCAGGTAGTGTGATGCCTCTGGCTTTGTTCTTTTTACTTAGAATTGACTTGGCTATGCAGGCTCTCTTTTGGTTCCATATGAAGTTTAAGGTGGTTTTTTCCAGTTCTGTGAAGAAGGCCTTTGGTAGCTTAATGGGGATAGTGTTGAATCTATAACTTACTTTGGGCAGTATGGCCATTTTCACAATATTGATTTTTTCTAACCGTGAGCACGGAATGTTTCTCCATCTGTTTGTGTCCTCTCTTATTTCCTTGAGCAGTGGTTTGTAGTTATTCTTGAAGAGGTCCTTTACATTCTTTGTTAGTTTTATTCCTAGGTATTTTATTCTCTTTGTAGCAATTGTGAATGGGAGTTTGCTCATGATTTGACTGTTAGTCTGTTATTGGTATACAGAAAGGCTTGTGATTTCCACACATTGATTTTGTATCCTGAGACTTTGCTGAAGTTGCTTAGGGAGATTTTGGGCTGAGATGATAGGGTCTTCTAAATATATAATCATATCATCTGCAAATAGAGACAATTTGACTTCCTCCCTTCCTAATTGAATATGCTTTTTTTTTTTCTTGCCTAATTGCTCTGGCTAGAACTTCCAATACTATACTGAATAGGAGTGGTGAGAGAGGGCATCCTTGTCTAGGGCTGGATTTCAAAGGGAATGCTTCCAGTGTTTGCCCATTCAGTATGATATTGGCTGTAGGTTTGTCATAAATAGCTTTTATAGTTTTGAGATATGTTCCTTCAATATCTAGTTTATTGAGAGTTGTTAGCATAAAGGGCTGTGGAATTTTGTCAAAGGCCTTCTCTGCATCTACTGAGGTGATCATGTGGTTTTTGTCATTGGTTCTGTTTATGTGGTGGATTACATTTATAGACTTGTCTATGTTGAACCAGCCTTGCATCCCGGGATGGAGCCTACTTGATTGGCATGGATAAGTTTTTTTGATGTGCTGTTCCAATCAATTTGCCAGTATTTTATTGAAGATTTTTGCATCTGTGTTCATCATGGGTATTGGCCTGAAGTTTTCTTTTTTTGTTGAGTCTCTGCTGGGTTTTGGTATCAGGATGATATTGGTCTTATAAAATGACTTGGGAAGGATTCCCTCTTTTTGTATTGTTTGGAATAGTTTCAGAAGAAATGGTACCAGCTCCTCTTTGTACATCTGATAGAATTCAGCTGTGAACCCATCTGGACCTGGACTTTTTTTGGTTTGTAGGCTGTTAATTGCTGCCTCACCTTCAGCCCTTGTTATTGGTCTATTCAAGGTTTCAACTTCTTCCTCGTTTAGGCTTGGGAGGGTGCAAGTGTCCAGGAATTTATCCATTTCTTCCAGCTTTATTGGTTTATGTGCATAGAGTTGTTTGTAGTAGTTTCTGATTGTAGTTTGTATTTCTGTGGAATCAGTGGTGATATCCCCTTTATCATTTTTTATTGCATCTGTTTGATTCTTCTCTCTTTTCTTTTTTATTAATTTGGCTAGTGGTCTATTTTGTTGATCTTTTAAAAAAAAAACAGCTCCTGGATTTATTGATTTTTTTGAAGGGTTTTTTGTGTCTCTATCTCCTTCAGTTCTGCTCTGGTCTTAGCTCTTTCTTGTCTTCTGCCAGCTTTTGAGTTTTTTGATCTTGCACTTCTAGCTCTTCTAGTTCTTTCAATTTTGATGATAGGGTATTGATTTTAGATCTTTCCTCGCTTCTTATATGGGCATTTATTGCTATAAATTTCCCTCTAGGCATTGTTTTAAATGTGTCCCAGAGATTCTGGTACGTTGTGTCTTCGTTCTCATTGGTTTCAAATAACATCTTTATTTCTGCCCTCATTTCATTGTTTATCCAGTTGACATTCAGGAGCCAGTTGTTCAGTTTCCATGAAGCTGTGTGGCTCTGAGTTAGTTTCTTAATTCTGAGTTCTAATTTGATTGCCCTGTGATCTGAGAGACTGTTTGTTATGATTTCCATTCTTTTGCATTTGCTGAGGAGTGATTTACTTCCAATTATGTGGTCAGTTTTAGAGTAGGTGCCATGCAGTGCTGTGAAGAATGTATATTCTGTGGATTTGGGGTGGAGGTTTCTGTAGATGTCTATTAGGTCCACTTGGTCCAGATCTGAGTTAAAGTCCTAGATATCCTAGTTAATTTTCTGTCTCGTTGATCTGTCTAATATTGACAGTGGTATGTTAAAATATCCTACTATTGTTGTGTGGGAGTGTAAGTCTATTTGTAGGTCATTAAGAACTTGCTTTATGTACTTGGGTGCTCCTGTATTGGGTGTGTATATATTTAGGATCATTAGCTCTTCTTGATGCATTGATCCTTTTACCATTAGGTAATGTCCTTCTTTGTCTCTTTTGATCTTTGTTGGTTTAAAGTCCATTTTATCAGAGACTAGGATTGCAACTGCTGCTTTTTTTTGCTCTCCATTTGTTTGGTAAATCTTCCTTCATCCCTTAATTTTGAGCCTATGTGTGTCCTTGCACATGAGATGGGTTTCCTGAATACAGAACACTGATAGGTCTTGACTTCTTATCCAATTTGCCCAACTGTATCTTTCGATTGGGGCATTTAGCCCATTTACATTTAAGGTTACTATAGTTATGTGTGAATCTGATCCTGCCTTTTTGTTGCTAGCTGGATATTTTGCCCATTAGTTGATGCATTTTTTTCATTGTGTCCATGATCTTTACCATTTGGTATGTTTTTGGAGTGGCTGGTACTGGTTGTTCTTTTCTATGTGTTTCTTTCAGGGGCTCTTGTAAGGCAGGCCTGGTGGTGTTGAAATCTTTCAATAATTGCTTGTCCATAAACGATTTTCTTTCTCCTTCACTTATGAAGCTTAATTTGGCTGGATATGAAATTCAAGGTTGAAAGTTCTTTTCTTTAAGGATGTTTAATATTGGCCCCCACAGTCTCTGGCTTGCAGGGTTTCTGCGGAGAGATCCGCTGTGAGTCTGATGGGCTTCCCTTTGTGGGCAACCCGACCTTTCTCTCTGGCTGCCCTTAGCATTTTTTCCTTCATTTCAACCCTGGTGAATCTGATGATTATGTTCCTTAGGACTGCTCTTCTTGAGGTATATGTTTGTGGTGTTCTCTGTATTTCCTGGACTTGAATCGTGGCCTGGCTTGCTAGGTTGGGGAAGTTCTCCTGGATAATATCCTGAAGACTGTTTTCCAGCTTGGATTCATTCTCTCCATCACATTCAGGTACACCTATCAAATGTAGATTAGGTCTTTTTACATAATCCCATATTTCTTGGAGGCTTTGTTAATTTCTTTTCACTCTTTCTTCTCTATTCTTGCCTTTATGTTTTATTTCTTTGAGTTGATCTTCAATCTCTGATATACTTTCTTCTGCTTGGTCGATTCAGCTATTGAAACTTGTGCATGCTTTGCAAAGTTCTTGTGTTGTGTTTTTCAGCTCCATCAAGTTATTTGTATTCTTCTCTAAGCTGTTTATTCTAGTCAGTTTGTATTCTTCTCTAAGCTGTTTATTCTAGTCAAATGAAGAACCTAGAAAAAAATCTAACCTTTTTTCTAGGTTCTTCGTTTCTCTGCATTGGGTTAGCACATGTTCTTTTAGCTCTGAGAAGTTTGCTATTATCCACCTTCTGAAGCCTGTTTCTGCCAATTCATCAGATTCATTCTCCATCCATCTTTGATCCCTAGCTGGTGAGGATTTGTGATCCTTTGCAGGAGGAGAGGTGTTCTGGTTTTTGGTGTTTTCATCCTTTTTGTACTGGTTTCTTCCCATCTTAGTGGCTTTATCTACCTGTGATCTTTGTAGTTGGTGACTTTCAGATGGGGTCTCTGAGTGGACATCCTTTTTGTTGATGATGAAGTTATTTCTTTCTGTTTTTTTAGTTTTCCTTCTAACAGGCACCTCTGATGCAGGACTGCTGGAGGTCCACTCCAGACCCTGCTTGCCTGGGAATCACTCGCAGGGGCTGCAGAACAGTAAGTGTTGCTGCCAGTTTCCTCTTCTGTTTACTTTGTCCCAGAATAGTACCTGCCAGATGTCAGCCTGAGCTCTCCTTTATGAGGTGTCTCTTTGGGTATACAGGGGTCTGGGAGCTGCTTGAGGAGACAGTCTCTCCCTTATAGGAGCTCAAGTGCTGTGCTGGGAGCTCCATTATTCTGTGCAGAGCTGCTGGGCAGGTACTTTTACGTCTGCTTCAGCAGAAGTCATAACTATCTCTTTTCCCAGGTGCTCTGTCCTAGGAAGGTTGGCTTTATTTAGAAGTTCCTTTCATGCTGCTGCCTTTTTTCATATATGCCCTGCCCTGCACAGAGTAGTCTAGTCACAGTCTGTCAGCAGAGGCATTGCTGAGCTGCTACAGGCTCTGCGCAGCTGCTGTGTGAACTGCCTCAGTAGTGGCGGACTGCCTTGGTAGTGGTGGTCGCCCTTCCCCCAACTGAGCTGGCCTGTCCTGGGTCCAGCTGTACTTGCTGCAAAACTCTCAATCCAGAGCATTTCAGATTGCTTGTTTTGTGGGGGTTTTACCTACCAAGCCAGATCATCGGGCTCCCTGTCTCTGTCCCCTCCATTTCAGTTGAATGGGTGGCTCTGTCTCCCAGGTGTTCCAGGCTCCAGTTGAATTGGCCGCCCAAATTTGTGTGTTTCTGTGCACCAACCTGGCATGCGCTGAAACTGCTGTGCTGAAAACTCGTGGCACTTTTTGGCCCAGGAATCTCCTCATCTGTGAGTAGTGAAAATTTGTTTGGAAATGAGGTGAGCACTCACCCTCTGTGTCGTTCTTGCTGGGAAGTGCACTCCGGAGCTGTTCCTATTCAGCCATCTTGGATCTTCCCCTCACTGTTTTTTTCTATTTTAGAGATGGTTTGTAACAATTTTTTAGAGATGGTTTGTAAAATACAGTGGGCATCAGACTGGATGTTACACAACAGCTTCAGTAAGACATAGAAGGCCATTGCATTGCTCAATTAAAGGGAATGTTTGTTGCAAAGACAATTATCCTTCCAACAAGCACCTGTGCTCTCTTTTCAAGTGCAGAGTAATGCTAGGCAGTGGTTGCCCAGCCAAGAACATCACCTGCTCTTCCTGCATATAAAGGAGTCATGTGACTGGTTTCAGCCAATAGAATGCTCATAAGCAAAAATGGTTAAGAAGCATGGGGACCCTTTCCAAATTCTCTCTCCCCAAATGCAAGCATCTAGCTAAGTATTCAGAGTCCAGAAGAGATTGCTGAAGCAATAGCTGGAAAGGGACTCACTCCTTAAAGACTGTTTGAAAGAAAACTGATCACTAATCGGAGACACCTGTTTAGACTTTACAAACATGCACTATCTCCTTCTATTTGTATATTTCTTTGTTACAGCAGCAAGCATTACCTTAAACTATATTGAAAGCTTGTGGTTGAATGTGAAAGTGTTGTATAGAAAGATAAACATATGTTAATGACAACTTGGGTCCAAGATAACAAGCCTGTTAAAAGATATATATCTCTTTTAAATGATTGAACAGAATTCATTATAACATTTTTTTCCCTAGTAAGACAAATTAAATTTCTAAAAGAATGGTAGCACTTATGGCAAGATCTTATGTTGCAAATACAGTAGATGAATGAATAGAAACTACTCAACCTCCATTCTGTTAAAGATTAACACTCATAATTTGTAATTTAGCTTTTTACACATGCATCAGTATTAACACATGTCCATCTAAAAATATATTCTGAGCTTTAAATATAAATTATAGGGTTTTGTCAAGAATTATTAAAGGAGATAGGATCACATTTATTCAATGTGATAAATAATTCTGGACCCTCCCATTTGGAGAAGAAAAGAAAGAAAAATAGTTTTTTGACTCATAATATGCATCCATAATTTTTTATAACACAATAATAATAATAATACAAAAACACTATAATCCTCTACCTGCGAAAGTGCTTAGTTCTGGGTCAGGCAAATTGAAAGCAAGATGGTGAGCCAGCCTCACCACCATATTGATGAGAATCACACCTTAATAGATGGAGAAGCAACTAGAGAGGATTTTAGATGATCTTACATAATAGAGGCTTTTAATCATGCTGGAACCCTGCCTACCTCTAAATTCTTATACAGAGAAAAAAAAACTTTTTATTTTTAAAATTCAATTGTGTTTTAGGATCTTTCTGTAACAGCAGCATAATATATGCCTAAATGTTATGTCCCAAATTGTGCCCCTTGAAATTTCCTATGTTGAAGCCTTAGTTCCCAGTATCTCTGAATGTAACTGTATTTGAACTTTAAAAAATGCAACTGGGGCTTTAAAAATGTAATTAAGTTAAAATAGAGTCTTTAGGGTAAGCCCTAATCCAATGACTGTGTCCTTATAAGAAAAGCAGATTAGAACACAAACAACACATGCAGAGGGACAACCATGTGAAGACACAGCAGGAAGACAGCCATCTACAAGCCAAAGAGAGGCCTCAGAAGAAACCCATCCTGTTCACATCTTGATCTTTGACTTCCAGCCTCTACAATTGTGAGAAAATAAATTGCTGTTAAGCCACCCAATCTGTCCTATGTTGTTATGGTAGCCCTAGAAAGTGAATATGAATAATACATAATTCATGCATTCATTTTTTCAACCTTTACTTAGCACTAATCTGTCCTGTGCTAATGACGTAGATGACAAGGTAAATTAAATCCTTCTATGTCTTCAAGTAAATCACAGATAAATGGATAAGAAATCTCTCCTTCCATTATGCATTGGTTCCTTATAATGGAATCTGTTATTTATATGAATATATTCCATCAGTTATAGGTTAAATTGTGTTCCCCCAAATTCACATGCTGAAGTCCTAGCCTTTAGTCTTTCGTATTTTGACTGTTTGGAAATTTTGTGATTATAGATGTAATTAGTTAGGATGACATCAGATTGGATTAGGAAGCCACCCTAACCTATATGACTGGGTGTATTAATCAAAGTTCTCCAAAGAAACAGAACTAATTATGTGTGCGTACGTGTGTGTGTGTGTGTGTGTGTGCATGACACACACAGAGAGATTATTATAAGAAACTGGCACACAATTATGGAGTCAAACAAATTCCAAGATCTCAAGGTGAGTCTGCAAGCAAGAGACCCAGGAGAGCTGGCAACTATAGTTCCTGTTGGAGTCTGAAGCCCTGAGAATCAGCAAAGCCAATCTTTCAACTTCAGTCTGAAGGCCAGCAGCCTACAGACCCAGGAAGAGCTGATGTTTCAGTTTGAATTTGAAGGCAAGAACAATTCCCCTTTACTTGAGGGAGGGTCAGCCTTTTTGTTCTATTCAGGTCTTCAGTGAAATGGAGGAGGCCTGCCCACATTTGGGAGGATGATCTTCTTTGCTCAGTCTACTGATTCAAATGTTAATCTCATCCTAAAACATTCTTACAGATATGCTCAGAATAATGCTTGATCAAATATCTGGGCACCCGATAGCCCAGTCAAGTTAACACATAAAATTCATCATCACAACTGGTATTCTTATAAAAAGGGGAAATTTGGACAACAAAAAGGACAAGCATATAGGGAAGATGGGAGAATGTCTTTTACCGTGAACATATCAGGCTACCAGATGCTAAGAAGAGGCAGGGAACAGATTCTCCCTTACAGCCCTCAGAAGGAACTGACCCTACTGACACCTTGATTTTGGGCTCCCAGAACTGTAAGGCAATAAGTTTCTGTTGCTTAAGCCACTCAGTTTGTGGAACTTTGTTATGGTTAGCTTTAGCAGGTTACACCATCTATTCTACACTAAAGTTAATTATTTTAAATTCTAGAATCAGTAAACAAATCCTGCCATTTGCCATTTGGAGTTAGGAGAGTAAGCCATGTCAGTCCTTCACAGTTTCTTTCCTTGATCTCATTTTATCAGCAATTCACTGATGTACACACTATTCTTTCAACCAACATTTATTAAGTGTCTTCATCCATATCTCTTGTATTGTGCTATAAGGATTACGATAAATACCACTGAGCAGAGGATGCTAATCTCAGAGTTAAATGTATTGTGATTCTTGGGGATATGTCATACAATGAACTGAAATTGATTTATCTTTATGAATTCAAGTTGCTTGTATCCCACCAGTCTAAAGAAATTAAATTCCAAAAATAATATCACCTTTAAATCAATAAGAGGTAAGAATATCAAAGAGACCAGATAGGCTATGTTAACATTTATCAAAATATAATGTAGATATCAGAGGGAAAAAAATAGAAGATTCTTAAAAGATGGTTATTTTAGAGATTTGGGGGAATTAAAGAGAAGAGAATGAAAAAAATATTCTTAATCAAATGACTCAAGTTTATATTAACAATATGAAATATTTTTAATTATCTCCCAAACTGAACACTTGGATCTGAATGTCCATGTCAAGGAAACAATTCTGTGTTTAAATTTCTGCAGATATAAAGATTCATACTAACATCTCAATGGTTAGAAAACTGTCATTGAAAGGAAGCTTGAAAATAATTAATTCTTAAGCTGCTTAATTTTTCACTTTTCATTTCAAGATTGACACTAAAATAGTAATTGTTTTTCTTCTCTTGCTAATCCAACAATTTCATACTGACAGCCTTTCATTGGGAAATTTACTATCACATTACAGCTTTATACTTTTAAATACAAATATTTTCAAGCTGAAATTAGATACATTGGCAAGAAATATGGTCTCTAGTTAATGATTTATGTTGCTACTTTGGCAAAAGAAATGTCTCTTACATATATTATACAGACAAGTGGCTTCCAAACATTTTGTTGAAGTGTTCAAAGGGAATGCTTTATGATTACCACTCAATAAAAATAGTGTGTTGACATTTTTGCTCCCTTACTTCACAGGAAAAAAAAAAAAAGAAAATGCTGCAATAGTATGTCATAGCAATTAATAGTATGTACATTGAAATTGGTAGATCAAGCTATAAATCCTGGACTTTATTTTACTAATTCTTTGGTTTAGGAAAGTGGTTTAACATTTATGTGATAGTCTTCTTAGCTATAAAATGGGATCATTAGAGTATACAACTCTGAAGGTGTTTGCAAAGATTGAATAGGACAATTCATGGAAAGAATTTAAATAAAAGGGAAATTAAATAAATGCTCAATAGTTGTTAGTTGAGACTGTTATAGTTATTACTTACTGAGTGCTAATCATGTGCCAGGTTTAGAGCTGTGGAGTAGACATGAAATTGAGGGATTTACACTTCTCTGGGACCTCACTAAATGTACTGTGAAATTTAAAAATGAGGATATATGTGAAATATATATCCTATTTCTTATATATATATATAAGAAATATATGTTAAATATATATCCTATATATCTTTTTTTTCTTGAAAAAGAAAAAAAAACTCTATATAAATACAAGAAAAATCTGTCAAGACAGGTGGTAACCAATCCACTATTTAATTCCAAAATGTAGGTCAGCTTCTCACTTTGGAAAGTTATAGTTTTAATTTAAATTATTGCCAATATTTAATCTTAAATACATTAATCTTAAATTCATTAATCAATTAACTCAATTATGCTATCATTTATGCATTCTCCAAACATATACAAGTGTCCACTCTGTCATGGGAACTCCCCAGCCTTTCTGGCAGCCCCATGTTTTGTTTCTCAAGTACACAGTCACAGCTTTCTTCCCCTTAATGTCAGCTTATTTCTTACTTCTTGGTTGACCCTCTGGGGGAGTTCTATGATACATTCAGCAATTTGTAGTGAACTTACAAATGTCTGAAAATAATTGAGTGTCCCTATACTAGCAAAGCATCAAATCTAATTGAAGGAACCACCATGAAAATGAGTATCTGGCACAGCCTTGGCTGGGCTTGGGAAAACAATAATTTGAGAACCTAGATGTTGGCAGACAACCATATTAAGATCTACTGGAACGGCATTTAAAGATTTCGTATACATGACAAAGCCCGTCTACTCCTAAAATGGGCTTGATTTATAGCCCAAGATAATGGTGCTGCTAGTATCTCAAATGCTAAAAAAATCATATTTAATTGCTTTAATTCACTATTAATCGATTATTATAATGCACTGCTAAAGGACAATTCTTTCCAAGTTCTATAAGAATAAATAACATGACCGTATTATCTTTTCAACTTGCTGACTGTATAATATTGTGGTAACATAAACTACAATATAATCCAGTGGTTTAGTAGATGTTACTACTGTGACATTATATCATAGATTGGTATCATTTGTCATAATAATATATATAACTCAATTTTATTTTAAAAAATAGTAAAATCAAACATCACATGAGTTAAGAATGGATTTTATAATTTACTATTTATTTTCAAAATGTGAATGTAAATTAGATCTTCCCATCATGACCCCAGAGGAATAATGATTTATTTCAATATTTGTGATTTTAGGATTTAGATAGTACCTGCTTACCAAGGTACTCACTTGTAAAATTTCTTTCAAGAATATAGAGGCAAAATAGTATAGCAGAGAAAACGTATTGAAAGTTCATATTAACAGGCCCTTCTTTTTTTTATAGACTCTAGGGTTAGAAAACACTCTATCCCTTGCCTCACTTCTCATTCATATGGTTTCTTTATAGGATCAACAATACTGGTGGGAAATGTTAAAGTATTCATCTTATTGTGTGCAGCTCTGATGGTTCCAAAGTTCTTTCTTGTGCTGAGCAGAAACATACTTATTTTTTGCTTCCATTCAGTTTCAGTATTCCTTTTAGTGCTAAGAAAAATAATTCTCAGAAGGTGGCCAAGCAAGATGGTCAAATACAAGCACCTAGCAATTATCTCTCTCCTGTAGGAACACCACATTGAACTATAAACACACACAAAGGCACCTTCTTAAGAATCAAAATCAGGCGAGTGATCATGGTAGCTGGTTTTTACATCATATCGAGGAAAGACGCAATGAAGAGGGTAGAAAAGATAGTCTTTAATCACGTATACCACCCCTCCCTCCATCCCCAATCCCTTGGCAAGTATCACCACGCGGCACTGAGAGAGAATGTATGCATTTGGGGAAGGGAGAGTGCAATGATTGCAAGACTTAGCATTGGAACTCAGTACTGTCCTGTCACAGTAAAATGTAATATGGGGTGGAAGTCAGCCATCATTCAGGGAGGGAGCACTGAGATCAACTCTAGCCAGAGGCAAATTGCCCATCCCAATTGTCAGAACATGAGTTTCAGCAAGCCCTGCCACCATGGGCTAAAGGGCTACATCAACTTGAAAGGCAGTCTAGGCCACAAGGACTGTGATCCCTGGGCAAGTCCTGGTCCTGTGCTATGCTGAGCTCAAAGGGGACATGGGACTTGGAGTGCATGTGACCTGGTGAGATACCAGTCAGGGTGGATGAGGGATGCTTGCACCAACCCTTCTCAACCCTAGGCAGTATAGTTCACAGTTCCAAAGAGACTCGCACCTTCTGCTTGAGCAAAAAGAGCTGTGCCTTGCAACTTGGATACCAGCTCAGCCGCGGTAGAACAGGGTACCAGGCAGAGTCCTGAGGCCCCCATTCCAGGCCTTGGCTCAATTTTATTTTTAAAGATAGTTAAAGCAAATATCACATGAGTTAAGAATGGATTTTATAATTTACTATTTATTTTCAAAATAGTAAATTATAAGTTTATTCTTTATAAATTTATAACATTTCTTAACACACATTGGGCCAGAAGATACCTGCTGCCTTGAAGAGAAAAACCCAGTCCTGGCGGGATTCATTATCTTCTGACTAAAGAGCCCTTGGGCCATTAATAATTGTCTTGGTAGCTAGACAATACTTGCCTCGGACCTGGGGTGAGACTCACAGGTGTGCTGACTTCAGGTGAGCCCCAGCACATTATAGCTGTGGTAGCTATGGGGAAAGTCTCCTTCTGCCTGAGGAAGGGAGGGGAAAGAGTAAAAGGGGATTTTGTCTTGCAGCTTAGGTACCAGCTCAGCTACAGTGAGATAGAATGCCAGGCAGGCCCTGGGGCTCCTAATTCCAGGCCTTGGCTCCAGGATGGCATCTCTGGGCCTCCCTGGCATTAGGAACTCATCACTCTAAAAGGAAGGACACAAGCCTGGATGACTTTGCCACCTGCTGAATGTAGAGCGTTTGGCCCATGAGTGAAAATAGGCAGGAGCCAGGTAGTGGTCACTGCAGGCCTTGGGTGAGACCCAGTGCTGTGCTGGCTTTGGGTTTAACCCAGCACAGCCCCAGTTGTGGTGGCCATACAGGTGCTTGCATCATCTCTCTCCTAACTCCAGGAAGCTCAGCACAGAGAGAGGCCCTGTTTTTCTGGAGGGAATGTGGTTCTGAGTCATTATTTAGGGGAATACTGTCTGAACATGGTCTACTTTGAAGTTTCTCAGTCTTTTTCATAATATGTCCCATCAGCATAAATATTATCAAGCTCTATTTCTTATAATTTTCATTATGTTGCCCAAATGAAAATATTCTGTTGCAAATCATTGAAATCTAAATTTTGTATTAAAATATAAATTATTTGTTAAAATACTTAAACTATGATAGATTGTTCTACATACAGAAACGTCTTTGGATATCTCAGTATGTTCTCATCTTTCCCCCGTCCTATCACTATTCTTCCAGTGACTTATTCGAAGAATTGATCACAGTGCTCCAAGGGTGGTCTCACCAGCAGGGAACGGAGCAGGACCCATCACTGTTTCCTGTTTACTGGACCCAATTTCTTTCCCTTTATCTGATACCACTCATGTCCACATCATAATCATCTTTTGCCTGGACAACCTCAACAGGCTCTTAAGTGGTTATCCTGCTTCCCCCATGAATTCTGAGTATTAATCTTCCACTTAGCAGCTAAAGGGCTTTTTTGAACACATAAAGTTTATCAAGTCATCACCTCCTCAAAACATTCTATTCACTTCTCATAATAATGAGCATGAAATCCAACTCCATACCTTATGTTGTCTACATAATCTCACTTTCCTCAGTCTACTCTTATTCCATTCTTCACTCATGAATCTCCAGCCAAAATTGTCTTCTTCCTCTGTCTCAATGAGTAGGTCAAGCAGGCTCCACACAGCAGGGTGTGTACACTGTCTTTGTGTGGAATTCCTTCTCTCTTCCTGCATATTTACATGGCTGTCCTCTTCTTGTCATTCAGGTTTTAGTTTATATCCCTCCTCTTCAATGAGGCCTTTCATGGCCTCCAAATAGTAAGTAGCTTCTCTCATCACTTTCTAAGTGACTTAATAGTACTTGCCTCCATAAAATGGTCTTATGTATTTGTTTATTGTCTAGTTGTCTTATGAGGTAACTCCCACAAAAGCAGTAATCTTAATAATTTTATTTAGAATAATGTTTGGATTGTAAATATTGTTGAGTGAATGAATGCATGCCTGCATGACTATGAAGCTATTAAGATCAATTTGAACCTGGGCTTGAATTGCTAATCTACATTTATTATGGTGAGTCTAACAAGTTACTTAACCTTTCTCTGTCTGAGGTTATACATCTAAAAAAGGGGCAGGTAAAAATGTTACTTTCTTCTCAAGGTTATTGTAAAGATTAAATAAAAAAATTGCTCTTTGTAAAATGCATAGATAACTACTGTATAAATGTAGCAATTAATAGTAATACAGCCCAATGCTTAGAATTTTGGCAGTCACACTGTTGACTCATATTACACCTAAAGTGCAATGTAAATTCTCTAAGTCTTCTTTTTATGTGTGCTGCTTTGAAGTCTCACCTCTGGTTTTTTTGTGTGCTTACACAGCTGCCTTTTAAGCCAACTATAGGATTTTATATTGGTCAGCTTTATTTGGTTTCATTCAGCACATCATTCTAATCTGTTGACAATGCTGAAGGTTTTGAGTTTGTTATTGATTGAATGTCACCTTGGATATTTGAACCCAGGACTTCAATCTAAAACTCTAAGCTACTTAACTCAAGTGACCTCAGTCTAGAGAACTCTGAGGATTCATGGGGCCAGTGTGTTGTCTTCTAGCACTTTCCTTTCACTTTCCCAGAGCAGAGGTCTGTGAAGGCTGGCCCTGTGTCTGTAAAACACATACCAGAAGTGGGAGGGGACACAGGTTAAAAGCAGATTGACAGAGGAAAACTAATGAAGCCATAGGGATGCCTCAGCTGACAAGGACCAAGCTTATGGGAAGAAGGTACAGAAAAATAGAAACTTGGATATGGAGCAAATCTTGTTTCTTTTTTTCCACTTATAATTTTGAAATAATTATAGATTCACAGGAAATTGCATTGTACAAAGGGGTTCTAAGTACCCTTCACCCATTTCCATCTTACACAGTACTTAACACCAATGTATGACTTTGACGTTGCTATAACGTGGGTATGCAGTTCTGTGTCATATTAGCAAATGTGTAGATTTGTGTAATCACCACTATAATTAAGATAGAAAAGTATTCTATCACCACAAAGATCTCTCCCACACTTTCCTTTTCCAATCATATACCCAAACCCTCATTACTCCTGATTCTGGGCAATCACTAACCTTGTATCCAATTTAATAATTTTATCATTGAGAGACTACTGGGCTTTTCACTCAATATAATGCCATCGTGATCTATCCTAGCTGTTGTGTGTATCACTAGTTTGCTCATTTTTAGTGTTGAGTAGAATTCCATGCTGTGGATGTATCACAGTTTGCTTAACAACTCACCATTGAGGCACATTTTGGTATTGTTTTTTTGTGATTAAAGATAAACTGCTATGAACGATCACGTGCAGGTTGTTGTGTGTCCAGGTTTTCATTTTCCTGGGATAAATGCACAGAGTACCATTGCTGGGTTGAATGGTAACTGTATGTTTAGTTATTTTCAAAAAGTGTCAAACTAGTTTAGTTTTTTGAGTGGTATACTGACTCATACTTTCATTGTCACTAGTTTTTACTTTAGCTGTTCTAATACATGTGTAGTGATATCTCATCATCATCTTAATTTGTATTTCCCTAATGGCTGGTGATGTTGATTCGCTTTTCATGGGCTTGACACCCATATTTTCTTTATGATGAAATATCTCTTCATATCATTTTGTCATTTTCTATTTGAATTGTCTGTTTTTACTGTTGAGGTTTGAGTTTTTAAATACATTCTAGATATGAGTTCTTTGTCAGATGACATAGTTTCTGAATGTCTTCTCCCAGTCTGTTGCTTGTTTTTTCGTCTTCTCAACAGGAATTTCAAAAAGCAAAGGTTGTTTAATTTTGATGAAATTCCATTTGCTTACTTTTTTCTTTTATGGATCATGTCTGAGAATTCACCAAGTCCTAGGTCCTGAAGATTTTCTTCTATGTGACTTGCTACAAGTTTCATAGCATTATGTTTTACACTTAAATTAATTGTTCATTTTAAGTTAATTTTTGTATGAAGGGTGAAGTTAAGATTAAAGTTCATTCTTTTTGTTTACCTATTATCTGATTTCTCAAGCACATTTTGAAAAGACTATTCTTCCTCCATTTAATTATTTCTGAACCTTTTTCTTAAGGTGGCTGGACAAATTTGAGCATCTTTTTGGGTTCTTTGTTCTGTTGCATTGATCAGTCCTTCTACCATTCCACACAGGACTATTGCCATATACTCAGTTTTGAAGTCATGTAGAGTAACTCCACCTACTTTCTTATTTTGCAAAGTAGTTTTAGCTATTATAGTTTCTTTGACTGTCTATACAATTTTTAGAATAATGTTGTCCATGTGTATAGATATCTGTTGGGATTTTAATATAAATTGTGTTAAGCCTATATATCAATTTGGGTAGATTTGACATGTTTATCGTGTTGATATGTACATACACATACATTCCACAATTTTTAGCTTTACTTAGTAAAAAAAAAAAAAAGGTAAAAGTATGTATTCTCCACCTTCCTGGAAGTGGAATATAGAAGCTATAGAACAAAATGTTACCTTCTTTTCCAATGTGTTTCTCTTTCCTACTATATTAGGTCTTTACAAAAGGCTGGTATTAATCCCATTTTAACAGTGAAAAAGTAGAACACAGAGGTGAAGTGCCTTGTCCAATTATTTCTGGTCAGTTTGTATAAGGAGGTAATCTTTATAGCAGATTAGATTTTTGAAGGTTAGCTCTTATCATATGAACACAATAATTCATGAAACCGTTTAAAAAATCATATAATACCTGGCCTATACTGGATCAGGGTGAAAGTGAGAAAATATGCTAAGTCTAATATTTCATGAAAATAAGCAAACTGGAGACAGTTTTCTAAGTGTTGGCAGGGGACTGAAGGGTTCTGGTTCGTCTAACATCTGACTGTCTTAGGATTGTGTACCTTTTCTGGGTATCATTTTGCAACTCTGGGAAATATTGGTAATAGCTCCTGCTATGCCTATTTCTCATTATTAGTGTAAGAATCAAATGAGTTAGCATATATGCAAATATTTTATAAAATGTTAAGCTATTTATAAATGTAAAATGTTCTTGTCATTGCCATCATTACTCAAATAGTTATTACACAGCAACACAGATGTCAATAGAATGAGAAAAATGCTTAAGCAGAGAAACATGAGCAATCACAAAAGTAAGCAATGCAAACACAACACATCCAATAAATTTAAAAGATTATCTGCAATGCTACAGTATTACATGCACTGGAATGTGATGAAGAATTGTGTGCAATTACATAAAATAAGAAAATTACTTATGGGATTTCTTTCTATGGAAATTTAAAATTTTGATTCCTTAGCCAACATATTTTAGATTTAAGACATGAAGACAGAAGAAAAGAAAGAGTCCACTTTTACTTCCCATTTCATCCCAACACGGGACCCCAATTCCTATCAGGCCTGTCTCCTAAATATACTTCATTCTTATAGTCCCATAATTCACCCTCTTTCCCTACTACTGATTCTTCAGAATCTTATCAACATCCTCATCTCTCACATGAACATTCTACTCATGTGAGAGATGAATAGACAATTCCAGCCACTCTACTCCCTCACCCTTTCCTGAAATGTTATCATCTTATAGCCTGTGCCACAAAATTAGGCATTTAATTTTATATTGTATTGTATTGTTTTCTAATTATGTCATGGATATATTCTTTCCCATGCTAGATTGTGACTTCTTGGCAAGGAACCAATTTTCATGCTTTCCGGTGTCTCTTTCAGCATTTAGAAAATATGGGCATATAATTATACTCCATAAAAATTATTAATTGACTAAACAACTTTCTTAGGTTCATTATAACTCTTTAGTTCTATGATACTAAAGTACAGAACACAAAATGACCAAAATTCCTATATTAATTATCTGAAATGATGAAATCATTCAATACACCTGGGCAGCTATGGAGAAATGTTGTTGACGGTGTGAGCAGTAGTGGTGCTTGCAAGGGCCATCCATCCTAAACGGCTCCCATACACTTTGAGTTTTGGACTGATTGGTCAGTATCTACAGAGTAGATTGCTTAAAAAGAAGTATTGGGGTCTGAGTGTGGTGGCTCATGCCTGGTATCCTAGCACTTTGGGAGACCAAGGTGGGCAGATTGCCTGAGGTCAGGAGTTCAAGACCAGTCTGGTCAACGTGATGCAACTCCATCTCTATTAAAAATACAAAAAAATTAGCCAGGCGTGGTGGCCTGTACCTGTAATCCCAGCTACTTGGAAGGCTGAGGCAGGGGAATTACTTGAACCAGGGAGGTGGAGGTTGCAGTGAGCAGAGATTGCGTGACTGCACTCCAGCCTGGCAACACAGTGAGACTCCATCTCAAAAAAAAAAAAAAAAAAAGAAGTATTGGAGTTTTATTGGAGTTTTATTCCTCCATTTATTTGTGTTATCATCAATCATTTGGTACCCATTGCCTCAAAGTAAATCAAGGTGATCTAAAGGGTTAATTTATGATTCTTAGAAAATTCTATAATGTTCACTCATCTTATTTTAAGAAAAGGTGAAAGTAAGCCGGGCATGGTGGCTCACACCTGTAATCCCAGCACTTTGGGAGGCCGATGACATAAGGACATCATGTTGATGACATGAGGACACCACTGAAAGTTATTTGAATCAAATGATGACACAAGTTAGGAGCGATGGGGCAGATATTACTCATTTGAGAAAAAGCCAAGAGTGACTGGAAAGAGTCTAGGAGTGAGAGGTAAGAGTTAAAGGTCATCCTTAGGTATCCAGTTTGGGTAACTAAGATAGCGTGGCTCCAACCTGTCTTAATCAGCTTGGGCTGCCATAACAAACATACTGAGTGGTATAAACAATGGAAATTTATCTTCTCAGAATTCTAGAGCCTGCAAAGTCTGAGATCAGGGTGCCAGCATTCTGTTGAGGGCCCTCTTCCTGGCTTGCAGGCAGCTGGCTTCTTGTATCCTCAAGTTCTCACAGAGACAGATCATTTCTCTTGTGCCTCTTCTTATAAAAGCACTAATCCCATTCATGAGGACTCCTCTGTCATGACCTAACTATCTCCCAAAGGCCCACCTCCAAATATACATTGGGGATTAGGGACTTAACATATAAATTGTGAGGAAGCACAACAATTCATCCCATAGCATACCCATTGTGATGTAGAATACGTTAGGGATAACTAGCTTGGGGAGAAAATGACCTGTTTACATTAAACCAGGTTGAACTTGAGGTGTGTTAAGAGGGAAATGCTTCTTTCCTACTACTTATATGTTCTGCCAGGAAGAGAAAATTCTGCTAGTGTGGTATTTCAGTTTCTTCTCTTCTCCCTCCCCCCTGGGGAGGCAACAATTTATTTGGTTTTTCAAACTGGGGAGAGTGACTCTTCTGTCCAGAAATAGCCTTCCTGTGGAAAGCATTGGCTGTCATCTTTCACTCCATGCTTTACATCTGTAAATTCTGTAGGAGCCTCCCTTTTGGAAGCCAAATTGTCCACAATCCACGTCAGATTGTGGTTCATATTAACAGCTGCACTTACCCATGTTTGAAAGTCATGTGCCCCAACCTGGCTGTGGCTTGGCCTCCATCCTTCTTGCTTATTTTTCAGCATTCTCAGGCAATGAAATGTATCATTTATAGGAAGGACTGTTTAGCAATTCCAACAAGGCCACTTTTGACAACACATCTGCGACCCTTTTTTTGGCATCACACACAAATTGGCTCATTCAAGTTTTTAAATGTTGAGCCAATTAAAATATAAATATGATGTATGCTTTCATATACTTCCAAAATCTAATAAATGCTCAATAAGTATCTGTGAAGATTACATATTTAAAATTATGTGGGAAAAATAATTATCTGCTGTTAAACATATTTTAGAGAGATTTAGATATATTCATTTATTGGACTCCTATTTGACTGGTAATGTGCTCAGTATGACCTGACATCCTACACTTTCTACAAACTTCCTCCATTCTCATTTTGCCAAACCAGATTGCCTTTCTCTTAAAACCTCCTTCTCTCATCACTGAACCTAAACTCATGCTCTTAGTGGTAGGCAAAATAACTAACAGATCCACAAAGATGTTCATGCCTTAATTCCCAGACCCTGTGAATATGTTATGTTACATATCAAAAGGGAATTAAGATTGTAAATGCAATTAAGGTTGCTAATCAGTTGACTAGAATATAAAAAGATTATTCTAGATTATCCAAATGGGTTCAATGTAACCATAATGGTTCTTATATGTGAGAAAGGAAGGGAGGAGAGTCAGTCCAAGAAGGAGATATGATATCAGGAAGCAGAGGTCAAAATGATGCAACTGCTAGATTTGAACACAGAAGGACCCACTAGCCAAGTAATGGGGATGACTTCCAGAAGCTGCGAAAGGCAAGGAAACAGACTCCCTTCTAGAAGAGAATGCAAAGTAATGACATCTGATTTTAGCTTAGTGGACTCCATTTCATATTTCTGAACTGCAAAACTGTAAGATAGTAAATTTGTGTTGTTTTAAGCCACCAGGTTTGTGACAATTTGTTGGAGCAGCAATAGGAAACAAATACATTCTGCAACTCATTCAATGCATCTTCCCTGAGTGGCCATTTATAAATACATAGACTCTGACCCAGCCTGGCCAGAAATAAATCAGGCTCCTGCACCTCTCCATTGGCCAGTTCTGTGATCACAGGCAGGTTATTTAATTTCTGCATGACTATTTCCTCAACTTTAATGTGGGGATTATCATGACACCATCCTTATAGGGATGAGTTAATAGATGCAAAACATTTTAGAAAAGTGGGCACATAACACTATAGAAGTATATGCTAATATTTTCATTATTATGCTTACCTCTACAAATCATTTTAGAAATCAGTTCAAATGCCAATTCTTCCATTTCCTTTTTGAACGATAAGATCTTTCTTTCTTAAATTCACAGAGGATTTTATCTTTACAATGTTTTATAGCATGTGATATTTTAATTTTTATTTAATCACTTTCATACATATTGAATCCTCTCTAAGATGTAAGATCCTTTAAAAAATTATTGATATGTATTTTATTTATTTACTTTATTTATTGTAATCTTGTTATTCCTATAATGTCTAGGATAGTGTTTTGCATATTATAGGTGTTCAACAAACATATTTAAACTACCAATGGTGTTTTCCACTTGTGCTAATTTCAAGAAACAAATGAAATCTCTCACTGTTCAGTAAGCAACATCTCTACAGAAAGAAGAATTAATAAAACAGAAGATTAATAAAAACCTGAAGAGTAGCATGAAGTCTATAGAAAATACTCTGTACAAGTATTTAGTGGGACTCAGATTCTTTTCTCACTTTTACTCTAGATGTTCAACTTTAATAATATGTTAGATCAAGTGTGATTTTATAAATTAATTGTTAGCCCATAAATTCTGTCTCTTATAGTCTTCTCTGAAGGTTATCACTTTGATTAAGAGGCATAGTATACTGTGGAGACTGAATATTAGTACTGTGCAAAGATCTGGTTGGAATTAACATTCCTGAACTTCTAGAGCCTCTCCAGTAAGACCACAGTTGTTGCTATGAAATTGGTTTTAAAAGAAGCTTCTGATGACAATGCCTAGCTGATTATTGTTTCAGAGATGAAAAAAGAGTAAGCATAATTACCATAGAAATAAATGTATTAAGTTCTAAAATTAACGTTCTCATTAGTGATTATGTATTTTTTTTTGATACATCTACAGTTAATCTTAAAATTTTGATCATTGGTGTGGGGTTATACTTCCTGGCATGACCCAAGAAATGAAACTCAATTACAGTCAAATGCCATTAACTTTGGTAGTATGTTTAAAAATTAACCTCAAAATGCCCCAATTTTTGTTACAACTATAGAAGTAGAAATTAGGTATTGAGAAGGTAAGAAAAGTAAACCTTCTGAACTATGTAATCCCTTATTTACTGGCTCTTATAAGAATAACATTTCATATGGTTGTGCTTTCTATCACTAATTTGAAGTTTCAGTATAATATTTTTATTTAATTACATGATTACAAAAAAGTCTTTACTTACATCCTATGCGTTATATGCCAAATTAATTCTCCTTTGAAAAGGCCAATTGCTGATAAGAGCAATGAATTCTATTGAATAGCTCACTGAATTTTGAGAGGACAATTAAGAAATTTTCACGTACACACAGAAACACACATCATTCACATATTAAGATGTAGAAGAAAATCTTTGAAGATAGCACAATTTACAAATGGAGGAAATACATCTTCAGCTTGCAAACCTCAAAGCTCTACGTCAAATAATGAGATAAATCTTCATTTCCAATGGCACTAATCCTACACTGAAAAATTAATTCTCCTTTGAAAAGGCCAATTGCTGATAATTCCATATAAAAGAAGTCTATTCTTTTTAGTGGATATGAATCCATCCTGCTAATGCAGAAACTGACTGTTTCAGATTCTTTTAGCCTTTGGTATGAGTGAATTTTTAAAATTTCTCTTTTGCTGTGTTAGAAATAAATATAATGATTTTTTATCATGCTGATTTTTAAGCATTTAAAGGAAAATGGTTGATAGCCCATTAAGGCGCATGAGATGCCACTAAGAGTCTACAACTCCCATTTTGGTACTGCATTACCAAAAACTTCCATTTCCACTAGAAGGTGTCATTAGAAGCACTTAAGCAAAGAAAGCTATTAGGAGCAAAAACGCCCAGAGGATTTCTATAAAGACTTTGATGCACCCATTGTCCCATAGTTTAAAATGATGTATCACTCAAAGAGCAACCTCGTTAACAGATCATTTAGATTATCATGAGTTATGATGAACTCAAGCCTCTGTAATATTTTCTTAACAACTTGCTTTATTACAGCAATATAACAGACATCTGCCTTACAGAGAAGTCTTTCTTTCTATTCTATTGGATGCCACTGAAATTCAGTATGTGGGGCAGGAGGAAGAAGGAATAAAGTCTTACAGGGGAAAAAAAAGAACTTGTTACCTAAGGGCAATATCAGAAATGATGAGAAATGAGATAAGCCGGTATGACTAATTCAACTAGAGCTGAAGACGATGGCTCTGAAGCTGATTTGCTCTCCTCCAAAAGAAAAATGTGCTTATGATAATAATAACTGATGTGTACTTAATGCTCTTGAGGAAAATGACTATGTGGATCTCCAAACTGTGTGCCGTATTCTGTCCCAGGTCTGTCTGTCTATCTATCTATCTATCTATCTATCTATCTATCTATCTATCTATCTATCTCTCTATCTACCAATCAACCAATCATCTCTATCAATCATCTATCTATCCATCTATAATTTATTTTAGGTATTTTTGATAGGTAGTAAAGTAACTCTGTATTTTAGGTATTATCATCGCCATGTTAAAGATATTCTCAGAATAATATAGTTAGTAAGTTGTTTAAGTGGGGTTTGGATGCAGGTATCTTTGGTTGTGAAGTCTGTAGTCTTTACCCATCATCATATTGCCTTGCTTTTGTTTCCTTCTTCACTTCTTTTGTCTTTATTTCTTATTAAGACAAAGGCAGGAATTGACCATAGGTGAAGACTCTTCTTTGGTTAATCAATTTATTTTATCCCTAAGGAAGATTCCTATTGTTGTTTCTTGTCTTTCTTCTCTCTCTCTTCCTCTCTTTTTTCTTTCTCCCTCTCTCCATCCCCCTCTCTTAAAAAATGACTAGACTTTCCCCTTGTAATATATTAAATCATGGTCCCTAAGAGATATGCCTAGGTACTAATCCCTGGGAACTTATCCATAAAAAATATATTTGCATATCTAATGAAATACGATCTTCAGAGGAGTTTCTTACACTGGATTATCCAAGTGGACCCTAGGTGAAATCACATGTGTCCCTTTAAAAGAGAGGGAGATATCTGTCTCCCTCTGGGCTTCTCAGTCTAGAGGGAGGAGATACACAGAAGAGAAGAGGCAATGAGATCACTGAGTCAGAGGTTGGAGTTAGGCATCCTAAACCAAGACATTCCTGGAATTCCCAGAAGCTGGAAAGCAAGGAATGGACTGTCTCCTAAAGCCATTAGAAGAAACGTGACCCTATGGGCACCTTGAATTCTGGCTTCTGGGCTTCATAACTGAAGAGATAATAAATATCTGTTGTTTTAAGCCAACAAGTTTGTGGTCGTTTCTTATAGCAGTCACAGGAAACTAACACAACTCCCTTCTTTTAAATTCTGGAATTGGTGGCAGGGGAAATAGCATGTAAAAACACTGCATGTTCACCTCTAGCTCTGTGAAATCATAGGAAGTATAGATAAATTCTAGGAAACACAGGGGCATTTTACCCTGCACAAGCCTATAAAGCTCCTGAGGTTCATGTAGTCTTTTTCCACCCTTGATGTCTCCCAAAATAATCTTCTGATTGCTGAAATATAGCCTACATTGAATAGATATTCATTGAGCAAATCAACCTGCTCTGCAGGGGCTCCAGCAGGACTGGAACATTTCAAGAAAGAATAAAAGAGAGTTAAGTATTAATTATTGCCTTGTTAGTCGGTGGCATGCTAATCCCTGCTCTGACATTTATTTTGGGTCCATCAGTGTATCCTAACTAGGAAGGCTTTGTGACTAGCCAAAAAAAGAAAATGTAGGTGAGCCATGCAATGGTGGACGTAGATTGTTCTCAGGGTGCAGTGACAGTTATGATTTAGTCATTAAAGGTGAATTTATACAAACACCTGAACATCTCCTAAATTATATTGTTCCAGAAATCCTTAAATTTCAAGAGAAATGGCAATGATGGGGCAATACTAAATGACATCACATAGGGCTATGATTCCCTTCTCCATGCCATTTGGAAAGTTAGAAGAAACCATATTAGGCCTGAGAATAACTGCATGCTTCTCAGTGTGGATCCTTCACACCCAGAGTGCCAATCATCTCAGATGCACCTGTTCTGCTATGCTGGAGATGTACAGTCAAAGTCCATTCTTACTAGCTGGTACCTTGCAGGACTAGCTGTCAAGTATTTTTACCAGCACTTCAATTCATGCATTTTTCTAGAATGTATATGAACTTCTTTCCATTCCAAGTATTGTGGCTTCCCTGCTGTCCTTATTTAGATCCTCATCTCTCACTTGGATGCCTAAAATCGCCACTTCAGAAACCCCTCTTTCTGCAGAATTGTTGCCCTGTAATTTATTCTCAACACATGCTTTCTTGAAACCCTATCCAAATATATGAGTCCTCTACCTAATGCATAAGTACATAAAGAAAACAAACATACTGACTTTGTGTCATTCCACAGGATTAAATATAGATCCCGTATTCTACACACACATATATTACACTTATATAATATCTATATTATTATATATCTATATGAAATACACATATATTCTACATATTAAAAGGCCCTCACAATTTGAACCACATTGCTATGGACTCAATGTTTGTGTCTCACTTCCGAATTCGTATGTTGAAACCTAAACCCCAGTATGATGGTATGTGGAGGTGGAATCTTTGGGAGGTAATTAGGTCATGAGGGAGGAGCACTGGTGAATGGGATTAAAGCTCTTATAAAAAGAGACACAGGAGATATTCTCTCTCTCTGCCAATTGGCCATATGAGGATACAGCAAGAAAGCAGCTATCTGCAAACCAGAAAGGTCCTCATCAAGAACCCAATATATTGGCAACCTAATCTCATACTTCCAGGCTCCAGACCTGTGAGTAATAAATGTCTGTTGTTGAAGCCATCCAGTCTATGGTTTTCTGTGATTGCAGCCTGAGCTGACTAAGACACCCATCTAACTCTGCAGTCTTCTGTTCCTCTCACTATAATGAAGTCTATTTTATTTTTCATACATATTTCTCGTGGCTTTTTGAAATCACCAGGCAATTTCCTGGCTCCATGGTTTTATAGCTGATGTCAAATAGGGACACCCTGGTGACACCAAGCCAACAGACATCATCTGTGGTTGGTCAAGGCCGCTGCTCTGATTAGTTGGTTTGGGTTCCCCCAAAGGCAGATCCTGGGACAAGGAATTGGATATAAATAGTTTACTAAGGGTATAATCTCAGGAAAGAGGAGTGAGAAAAGCATAGAGAGTGATACAAGGATGGAGGAAAGCCAACATAAATGTCTTTTGACAAAGTTACTATGAGAAATCAGAAGTTCATACATGCTAGGACATCTGAGAAACCTGCCTATGAAATGATCCTATAATGATCCATAAAGATAAGGCATCTATTTTCCCATCATTGGTTAAGTTTGTTAACTCCACTGCACTTCCAGGTTATACTAATGAACAAGATGGGGGAATTCCAACCACATCACTCTAGGCCAGGAGGCTCAATCGGAAAGATAAGTAGTCCTTCATTTCCTCTGCTCCCTCCCTGTGGACTGGAACATGGATATGGTGGTGGGGAGCCAGTTATTATCATGTAGATATAGTGGAGCTAAAAGAAGCTCTAAAAATCTGGATCCCTGCATGACCTCATGGGATAGAGTAGTTATATTTTTTTCATCCACCCACCCCTGGAGTGCCTAACAATTCTATATTGTCAAGTGAAAATTATTTCAGTCTCATTCTGGTGCCTAAACCCCTATCTTAATTAATATTACTCTCTCATGCAGCTATCCCATGCTGTTTACTTTCACTGCACTCTAGTTCCACTTCCTGTCAGACTGTATTGCAATTATCTATTTAAATGCCCATCTCCATCACTGCGTTGCAAGTTGTAGCTGACAGCCACAGTGCCATTTCTGAACGCTGAGTGCTTGGCAGGTATTGGATTTACAAGAATTTTAAAATAAATTTTAAAATGTAATTCCTCCAATAGTAAAGCTATCATACATGCAATTATGAATACATGATATATAATAGTCCTTCACTGAGCTGCTTACTGTACTTCTTCTCATGAAGCATAATTTGACACATGAAAGTTAATGAAGCATTTCCTGTGAAGCATACTTTACACATAACATGCTCCAAGATGTATTTCCACCATTCATGTCTTCCTTTCCTTCTGTTACAATTAGAAAGGTGGTTCTTCTTCTAGCTAAAATAAATTCTATCTATGCTCTAGATCCTCTTTCTTCTCCTATTATTAAGAACCTAAGCTCTTTTCTTTCAATCCCTTCAAGTTATTTCCCTCTGTTGGTTCAGATCTCTCTAAAACAATCAAAGAATGTTCCCTAGTCTTTATATGCTTTATATGTCCTTTTAGGTGGCAGACTTTTTTTGTTTTTGTTTTTGTTTTTCTGTTTGTTTGTTTTTGAGATAGAATCTGGCTTTGTCACCCAGGCTAGAGTGCAGTGGCATGATCTCGGCTCCCTGCAACCTTTGCATCCCTGGTTCGAGTGATTCTCCTGCCTTGGCCTCCCAAGTAGCTGAGATTACAGGCATGCTCCACCATACCCAGCTAATTCTTGTGCTTTTAGTGGAGATGGGGTTTCACCATGTCGGCCCGGCTGGTCTCAGTCTCCTGACCTCAGGTGATCCACCTGCCTCGGCCTCCCAAAGTCCTGGGATTACAGGCGGGAGCCACTGTACCTGGCCAGGTGGCAGACTCTTAATTATCCTCTTGGAGTCAAAGTTTCATAAAAGCCTTCACTTGCTGTTTGCATTTTTTCATTCACTCCACAACACAATTCCAACACAACCAGGTTTATATTTGAATACATCTACAAACACTGCTCTTGCTAGCATGTCACAAAATTCAATGGACTGGTGTTATCATCGTATATATAATTGTCAGCAGCACTCAACATCACTCAGTCCTCCCTTGAAATGGCCACTGTGTCTTTATTTCTGTTTATTCTTCTTTTCTCTCAGCAACTCATTCTGAATGTATTTTGCTGTTTTTTATTCCCTCATCCCACATTTAAAGATAAAAATTCTCAGCACTTACTTCAAGATACACATCCCTTCTTGCTCCATATACTCTCACTACTTAATTTTTTTTCCCAATTCTGTGGCTTCATTGGTCACACCACAAATCCTAAATGTCCATCTCCTGGACAGATCTTGCTTTTGAGTTCCAAAAATGTCTATTCAAATGTGTACTGAGGTCTTGCTGGCAACTCAAAACCACATGCCATTGTATCTGAAAAGTTGGCCCCCTCAGGACTCTCACACAGGAAATTGCACCATAATTTACTTTATTGTTCAAGCCAATAAAATAGAAGTCTTACATGATTTCTCATTCTGCCACCAAGAATGGCCAGCCACTCTGATTTACATGGAACTGAGGAATCTCTTGGGAGGTAGAACTTTTAAAGCTAAAATTAATACAGTTGATCACCTTCCAATCTGGCACCTGGCCCTCTGCATTCTACTTCCTAAATATCTCTTTTTGTTCAATTATTTCCATTTTTATGACCTCTGCTACTGTCTCATACAGGGATCCATACATTCACTCTTGCCTCTCCATTTGTCACTATTTGTCACCCTCCAAATGTGTTCCTTATGCCATGACCACAGACATTAATGAAAAACATAATTTATTATATCAACCCCTTCCATCCTTCTCATTGTCTATAAGACCCAGCAATATCTGGGCCCTGCGTGTCTCCTCAGACTCATTATTTCCTCTGTGTTCCAGCCCTATTAACCTTTCCATTTCTTAAATGTGCCATGAAACGGGGCTGGAATTACTCCTCCCTACTCCTTCTTCCTGTTAACTCCTCATCTTTTGGGTCTCAGAATCAATGTTGTTTCCTAAAGACGTTTTGCTTTCTCTCCCTAGACAAGATCAGACGCGTCTTTTTCCCCCTGCCAATATCAAACTGCACTGCTCCTGCACAGAATTTATTATTTGTTCCATGTCCATCTTCCCAGCCACACTAGAAACTCCATGAAGCAACTATTCTTGTTTTATTCTCTTATCATTATATGTACAATACCTGAATCAATACCTAGAAGCAAAAAACTTTTGTGGAATGAATAGAGCGTTTCCTTATGTGATATCATATCCTATTATAACTTCAGATAGCTTAACTAAAATTATAACTATATTAAGGAAAGAAATAAGGCCATGGCCCCTGATAACATTTCAGCACGTTTTAAAGTGTCCCATTCTTTTGGTTTGGATTTGTGTGCCTGCCCAAATCTCCAATTGTATTCCCCAGTGTTGGAGTAGGGACCTGGTGGGAGGTAATTGGATGGGGCGGACTTCCCCCTTTCTGTTCTTATGAGAGTGAGTGAGTTCTCACAAGATCTGGTTGTTTAAAAGTGTTTAGCAACTCCCTCTTTGCACTCTTCCTCCTTCTCTGCTCATGTAAGATGTATCGGCTTCTTTTGCATCTTCTGCCATGATTGTAAATTTCCTGAGGCCTCCACAGCCAGGTTTCCTGTACAGCCTGTATAACTGTGAGTCAATTACAACTCTTTTATTTATAAATTATTCAGTCTCAGGTTGTTCTTTACAGCAATGTGAGAATAAACTAATACAGTACTGAATCTAAGATGTCATCAATGGTAACATGTGTTATTATTTTAAGTATAACTAAGAAAGAAAAATAATGTTGAAAAATAAGTCATGAAACACCTTGACTAAAAGACACATCTAGTTTTCAGATATCAAAAAGTAAAAAACTGGGAAAGGCCACAAGCTCCACAACAAATCTCAAGTTTGCTCCCTTCTCTCTACTGGGCAGTCCCTTCTTGGTCCACACCTCATTTCTGGGCCATTGCAATTTCTTTGTATTCTCCTAACTAACATCTTCTCTTGTATACTTGAACACCCAGCTTCTTCACATTTCAATCCAAGTGATCATTTCAAAATACAAACCCGATCATTCCAAAATGCAAAGCCTGATCTCTGCGTAACCTTATACTGGTTATTTATTCTATGACACATCACACATATATTCCCCTTGTTTTCTGTCCTCCTGACATGGTTCCTAAAATATACCACCTTCTTTTCTTTATCTGGAATATTCTGTGACTTGCTGTCCTCAAACTTTCCAATTACATCTCACATTTCAATGGCAGTGAAAATAAACTTGATTTTGACATATGAAATTGTGTTAGGAATATTTCTATAGGGAGGACAATGCTATGATCCTTGGGAACTTTTTGTTCAACCAATTTCCAACTTTCTAATGCCTGGCTGTGGCTTGTGTAGAATCAGGGAAGTCACTATTTCTCTGTCCTTGAATACAGCTCCTGCATCATTCTTATGAAGATATATATTTGTCCATCACTGAATTCATGTGTCTCTTCATTCACTCAGCATTTATGGAGCCAATTTTATATGCCAAGTACTTTGCTAGCTTCTCTATATACAAAGATGAATCATTCTAGGATTAAAATATGGCAGGAAAAATAAAATCATTAACAAGTAAATTTTAAAATAAATGCTAATAAAAAAGTGGTAGACACATGTACAAATATTGAATGCCATTTTATGTCACTCTTCATTTTCCAGAAAAGGGCATTAAGACTTAAAATAATCAGGTAATTTCATGGAGATTTCATAGCTAATTAGTGAAAAGAATGGGGCTTGAATTCTGGTTTCTCAAGTTTCATAACTAGTAAATCCCTTACCAAGTGTTGTCAAACACATGTCATCCATTTTACGTATGAACTATCCTTTGATCGTTATAACCATGCATCTTCACCAGTTGGAGCTGCTATAATAAAATACCATAGACTGGGTACCTTATAAACAACAGAAATTTGTTTCTCACATCTCTGGTGGCTAGAAGTCCAAAATCTGTGCCAGCATGGTCAGATTCCAGTGAGAGCCCTATTTCGTGTTGCAGACTGCTGACTTCTCCTTATATCCCCACATGGGAAAAGAGCAAGAGAACTCTCCTGAGTTCCTTTTATAAACACACCAGTCCCATTCATGAGTACTCCACCCTCAAGACCTAATGACCTCCTATAGACTCCACCTTCTAGTACTGTCCCATTGAAGGTTTGGTTTCAACATACACATTTTGAAGGGAAACCAACATTCAGTCCATAACATCATGAAGAACAATAATTTTTATTTCTGTTATACTGATGAGGAAACTAAGACTCAGATAGAATCAGTAACTGGCCAAGCCACACAGTTAGTAAATAGCAGAGCCAGAATTCAAGCTCAAGTTTGTCCAACCAGGAAACTTCTGCAATGTCTACTGTCATGAGCTTCCTCTCTATTCCAGTTCTCATCTATCTGTGAAATGATTTAATTATTTGTACATTACTAGCATGTATTGAGCATTTTATATGTCCCAAGCGTTCCTTAAAGATGCGTCCATGAATTAAGTTATTTAATTCCCCAAAAAAACAATATGCAGGTTCTGAGGTACTATTCTAAGGTACTGAGGTATTATCCTCATAGCACGCTAAGAATGCTATCTGGTCTCTCAAAGATGAAGAACTAAAGAACTAACGTCTCACTATTCCTTGGCAGGAGTTGGTCTAAAAAGAATAATCTCCATCCAGAGCATACGCCATTTTAGGTTAAATATACAATCTACTACAAGTTCCAGACCCACATGGTCAATATTACTTTTCTTCTTTTATATCTATTCCGTTTTGTAAAATGTATGTTATGGTTAAAGAGTAAGTCTAGTGAGCTGCCCTGAAATCAGAGCCATCTGTTTAAAGTTCTGTGGTGAATCCTTCTCCCTTCCCACCCCATCCCCAACCACATGTTGAGATTCCTGGCAATATGCTCTTTCACCAGAAGGATAGAGAGCCAATGAAGACCAAATGATGTTTCCCTTTCCCTCAGCTTCAGGGGCTTAAAGTCCCAGATGAGGGCCAGGGAGCATACTCCATGACAGAAATAAACAAACAGCCAGGTGGCCCAAGCAATGACTAACCAGGTCTCTGGAAACTTCTCAAGAACTCATCAGCTTGCAGCCTAATCTGGTAACAGTGGTATACATGACTACATATAATATAATATGAATAGTACTACTATAGACAAGTGGGCCAACATGATCTGAAAGCACCAGTTAAAACTCATACAGAAGTATAAGATACAAGGTAAAACTTGTTGTTCAAAGGCATACTAGTACTTTACAACTTTGAAATGCCTCAAAAAATATAATTTTTTTTGGGGGGTGGGGCTAGGAGAATGATAGCAGTGGTGGGGAGGGACTAGGGAGGGAAAACATTAGGAGAAATACCTAATGTAGATGACAAGGGGATGGACGCAACAAACCACCATGGCATGTGTATACCTATGTAACAATCCTGCGTGATATGTACATGTACCCCAGAACTTAAAATATAATAAAAAATAAATAATAAAAAATATAATGGTTTTGAGACAGTGCTATTCATAAAGATAAACAATTTTAAAGACTATATGCATGCTCTCAAAAGGTTATTGCTGAACACATCATTTGCTTCCCACAATTTAAAAAAAAAAACACTTTTGAGACCCTTTCTAACAAACCATTAAGGCTGAGCAGGCAACATTGTTTAGAAGAACAACTGTGTGTTGTACATGATACTTCAGAAAAGCAGAGACTACTAAACACATCATTAGTAGGTGATATTACAGTGTCTTCAAACTCAGACATAACTGGCACCAAATTTTCAGGAAAATGAGTTACCTTCCTAATGGTCCCTAATTACAGTTAGAATGTGACTTCACTTGTATTCCAGTAATGAAAGCATTTACTCTCATTCCTCATCTGATTTAAAGGGCAACATAAGCCGAATGCAAGATGCCTTATAAAATTAGAAAAGCAATTGAACAAACATTAACACTGTGCCCCGGGATGACAAGAAGGAAATTTCATCACACACAAAACAACATTAGTGTATCCAAAAAGTTCTTTGGATTTCACAATTTGTAATCCCAGGTAAGAAATATGGGAAAGAAATTGAAAACTCAGTTATTTGGCCAAGTTAAGTCAAATGCATGTTTATAAATCTAATTTCTATTTCTTAGAGATACTGAGTTACAGATACTATATGAGCTAATCATAAAGAAGATAAAACTTTTTAATAAAAAAAATTAGCTACAAGAATTAGAACATAGAGACCAATGAAACATAAATGGAAAACAAGGTATAATAGATATCACAACAATGAAAAGAAAAAAAAGCTTATTAAATAATTTAATTTAGTGTATACCTTATAAAAACTTGCACAACAAATTCCAAATCAAAATGTTATTTAAAAACAATAAATAACCCCTCTAGTTCAAAACAGAACTAAATATGAACTTTTTAGAGGATTAGTACTTTTCTGCATCAGAGAAGAAATGACAACAAAGGTAATAACAGATTTGACCACAGAAAAATTATAACTTTCTCATACAATGAAAATTTTATCTGAAGCAAAGAAGAAATTAACATTTAATATGACAAAGTCTTAATATCTGAATTGTATACCAAGTGCACATAAATTAATAAGGAGAAGCTCTGGTGATGATTAGAAGATTGCTAGAAATGTGAATGATGTGTGGGTAAGCTTGATTAGGAACATAATGAAAAAGAAGAGGAAAGAAAAGTCAGGTTTAGAGTAACAGTATTGTCGAGAAGAATTGCTAGAGCCCCCCAGATGGTTGCAATGAGTCTCATCTACTGATATTTACATCCTTTTGGGAGGGGTCTCACATTGACTTGGGTAACCAATATGTTATTGCAGAAATGAAGTTGCTTGACTTCTGAGGTGAAGTTAGGAAAGATTTTGCAACTTCTGCCAGGTACTTTCTTGGATCATTTGCCCTGGGGAAAGGCAGCTGCCATATTGTGAGGAAACTCAAGCAGTCCTATGGAGAGGTCAACATGCAAATAACTGAAGCCTCCTGACTAAAGCCTACATCTACTTGATTATTGTACAAACGAAGAAATTGAGGCACAGAGGTTAAGAGCCTTGCCCAAGTTTACACAGGAAGGAAGTGCCAGATCTAAGATCAAGTTCCCAGAACCTGAGTTCTTAACCTCTACATGATACTGCCTTCTCCACGGTAGAAATAGAATGGAAAAGTGTTTAAAATTGTATGAAACTGAACAACAAAAAAGGAAAGGCTAAAATTCAGAAGCTGTTTGGATGTGAAGGTAAGGGGTGCATTGAAATGGCTTTAATTTTTCAAATATGTATAACAAGGAGAACAGTGGAGTTAATTAAGATAAGGATCAGACACAGTTTGGAAAGTGTTACGTGCACATAAATGTATGCATGTATGATCATTTATGGTTGTTTAGAGAGCAAAGTGATACACAGGGAATGTAGTGAGCAAGCTGGTTTGGAATTATCAGATTTGAGTTTTCCCAGACAAGAAGAATTTCAGAGGGGCTTCATTTCATAGCATATAGTTAAAAGATGGCTTCTTTCAAATGATAATGTGTATACTAATTTCCTTCTGGAGATTAATAAAATGTAGGAAATTTCCTCACTCCACATAATCTCTTTCTTGTCCCCTTCTTATTCTTAACAGTCACTTTAGGCATGGATCTAATCTAATTAAAAAAAAACCTGACTCTTTAAAAACACATACTAATTAAGCAAAATTCAATCAAATTAGTTTATTTAAAACATGAATATAATAAAAAATAATCCTACTCATTTCACAATAACTAGAATATAAACTACTATGTGGAATGCAAATGCTATATTTCATTAGTGTGTAAGAGAGAATATTCTAGTTTGAGAAGTGTTTTTTTCCCCCTACTTTTCTTTCATGGCTAACAACCATCAAGAGAAGTGTTTTAGTTTTTCTTCTTCCAAATCTATGTGACTTTATTTTATTTTAATATATAAGTCATTTTAATAAATAAATTTCTCTCTATGCGGAGGTAAGAAAAGGCAGGTGCAGCAGGTGTTATTTTTGAAGAGTTCTGTACATATTCACAGCTGCTTAGTTGTTATGCACTGCTGCGTGTAATGGCCAAGAAAATTCAACACAAATCCTGAGACAAAAATCCCCAAGAAACCAGCAGAAATGAAATTGGACAAATCCTAATACATAATGTATATACTTCAATATCCTATTGCATGTGGTTACAAATTTGAATATGGCATACAGCTTATCTTTGTATTTTACTAAAATAAAATTAAAACCCACAATCTCTCTGGAGAGATTAAATTGACCATACATAAAAATGCCCAAGGGAATGCTGAATTCCTTTTATGATAGAGGGACTAGACAGTGACCAGAGCGATGCAATTAACCAGACTGTTGGTCATGAGCTGATACTATTGTTCCACCAGCCCCACTTGATTCGCTGCCAAGCTCATCATGTACCCTCATTTGTTAGAGCCACTCCATGTTTGTTCCATTTCACTTGCATAGAAAATAAAAGTTCAGATCCTGAAAATCAACATGTTGTTGAATCCTAATTTTATCAGATTTAACTTGCAGATCTCACTTGCAGCTGTTTACATTCTCCATATTGTGTTAATAGTCAAATTTTATTTCTAAATATTACCTAATTTTTGCTGTGCAGGAAACAAGCTGTTTAACAAGCTATACCTACTTTGGGGTTCTTCAGTTTTTTTATTCTATTTGACTATGTGCTGTCTTCATCAAATATCTCTTCATTTGGACATCAAACACATTAGTTTTTATTATAGCAACCAACAAGTATCATGATCCAAAGCACTAAAGTTGATTCTTCAAAATTATTTTGAAAATAGCTCTTTTTAATATAGAAAATAAATTTTCTTGTGTTCCTTAAATATATTCATTTACAATATATATTTGATTTTCACTTGATATGTTCTTGCCTCCTTTAAATAATTTCCATTTAAAAAGAAGACACAATTTCCAAATGTTTAATAAAGTCTCGTAGAATTATACTTCATGCAATAAATAAATAATTAGCAATGGAACCTGATCAGAAAATCTCATAAGCAGTAATGACTGAGGGCTCCTGAAGGATTCTATGCTTCCATATCCTTCCACTTTCCCACATACACAATTAATTCAAAGCTGGGCAGACCATAGGACAAAGTTTCAGCCATTAAACTCCAAATCCTTCAAAATTTAAAAAGAAAAGCATATCAACAAAGCAAATAGCGTGTCTTAAAAATTAAAACTAACTTAATATATGGTTACACAACCCAGTCATTCCATTTCTAGCTATCTTCCCCAAAGAAATGAAAACATATATTCACACCAAGACATGTACAGAAATGTTCATAGCAACTTTTTTCACAATAGTCAAGAAGTGGAAACAGCCCATATGTCCATCAATGAGTGAACAGATAAATAAAACGTGGCATAGCCATACAACAGAACATTACTCAACAGTTTAAAAAAGGGCAAAGATATATGTTACATCAGTGAACCTCAATAACATTATGCTTGGTGAAAGAAGCCAGATACAAAAGACCACATACAAAGATATCATCTTTTATTTTGTTTCATTTTACTGTGCTTTGCAGATACCACATTCCTTACAAACTAAAGATTTTTGGCAGTCCTGCATAGAGCAAGTTTACAGGAGTCAATGAGAGTCATTTTGAACAGCATGCGCATATTTAAAGACTCAGTGTCACATTTTGGTAATTATCACAATATTTACAACTTTTTCACTATTATTACATCTGTTTGGTGATATGCAATCAGTGATCTTTGATGGGCTATCATAATTGTTTAGGGTGCCATAAACCATACTCAGATAACATGTTGAACTTAATAACAAATGTGTGTGTGTGTTTTGAATGCTCCACGGACCAGACATTCTCCATTTCTCTCCCTCTCCCCCAGTTTCCAAATTCCCTGAGAAACGACAATATTAAAATTAGACCAATTAATAATCCTACAATGGCCTGTGAGTGTTTAAGGGCAAAAAAAAGAGTCACCTGTCTTTTCCATTAAATCAAAAGCTAGAAATAATTAAGGTTAGTAAGGAATGCATACTGAAAGCCAAGATAGGCCAAAAGCGAGGACTCCTGTGCCAAACAAGTTGCCAAGTTGTGAATGCGAAGGAAAGAATTCTTGAAGAAAATTAAAAGTGCTACTCCAGCAAATACACCAATGATAAGAAACCAAAACAACTTTATTGCTGAGTTCAAAAAAGTTTTAGGGATCTGGGTAAAAGTTCAAACTAGCCACAATATTCCCTTAAGCCAAAGTCTAATCCAGAGTAAGTCCCTGACTTTCTTCACTTCTATAAAGGCTAAACGAAATAAGGAAGCTACAGAAGAAAAGTCTGAAGCCAGCTGAGGTTGATTAAGTAAAGAAGTCATCTCCACGGTATAAGAAGCAGCAAGTGCTGATGAAGAAGTCATAGCACCTTATCCAGAAAATCTCGCTAAGAGAACTGATGGAGGGGGCTGCATTACATAATAGATTTTCAAGGTAGACAAAATAGTCTTTTATTGGAAGAAGATGTTAACTAGGACTTTCATAGCTGTGGAGAAGTCAATATCTGGTTTCAAAGCTTCAAAGAACAGGTTGACTCCTTTCTTAGAGGCTAATGCAGCTGGTGACTTTAAGTTGGAGCCAATATTCATTTACCATTACAAAAATCCTGGTGCTCCTGAGAACTACGCTAAATTTACTCTGCTTCTCCTCTTCCCTATAGGTGCAACAACAAAGCCTGAATACCAGCACATGTGTTTACAAAGTGATTTACTGAATATACTAAGCCTGCTGTTGAGAACTACTGTCCAGAAACAAAAAAATATTTCTTTCAAAATATTATTGCTCATTGACAATACACCTGGTCATCCAAGAATTCTGATGAAAATATATAAGGAGATTAATATTGTTTTCATGCTGCTAACACAGCATCAGTTCCATAGCTCATGGATCAATGAGTAATTTTGATTTTCTCATATAATTATTTAAGAAATACATGAACAGACATTTCTCAAAAAAGACATTCATGTGGCCAACAAACATGAAAAGAGGTCAACATCACTGATCATTAGAAAAATGCAAATCAAAACCACAGTGAAATACCATCTAACACCAGTCAGAATGGTGATTATTAAAAAGTCAAAAACCAACAGTCACTGACAAGGTTGCAGAGAAAAAGGATTGCTTTTGCACTACTGGTGGGAATGTAAATTAATTCAGCCATTGTGGAAGGCAGTGTGATGAATCCTCAAAGATCTACAGGGAGAAATACCATTTGACCCAGCAATCTTGTTAAAGGGTATATACCCAAAGAAATATAAATCATCCTATTATAAAAATACGTGCACATATACATTAATTGCAGCACTATTCACAATAGCAAAGACATAAAGTCAACCCAAATGTCCATCAGTGATAGACTGAATAAAGAAAATGTGGTACATATACACCACGGCATACTATGCAGCCATAAAAATGAATGAGATCATATCCTTTGCAGGGATGGAGCTGGAAGATGTTATCCTCAGCAAACTAATGCAGGAACTGAAAACCAAACATTGCATGTTCTCACTTATAAGCGGAAGCTGAATGATGAGAATATATGGAAACATCAGAGGGAACAAAACACGCTGGGGCCTGTCAGAGAGGTGGGGAAAGGGAGAGCATCAGGAAAAATAGCTAATGGACTCTGGGTTTAATACCCAGGTGATGGGATGATCTGTGCAGCAAACCACCATGGCACACGTTTACCTATGTAGCAAACACGCACATTCTGCACATATACCCTGGAACTTAAAAGTCTAAGGAAACAAAAGAAAAAAGAAGAAATGCACTTCATAATGTTATAGCTGCCATGAAAAGTGAGTCCTCTGATGGAGCTGGGCAAAGTAAATTGAAAATCTTCAGGAAAGGATTCACCATTCTAGATCCCATCAAGAACATTCATAATTCATGGGAGAAGGTCAAAATAACATTAACTGGAATTTGGAAGATGTTGATTCTAACCCTTGTGAATGACTTCGAAGGGTTCAATAATTCAGTGGAGGAAGGAACTGCAAACGTGATACAAATAACAAGAGAACTAGAACTAGAAGTGGAGCCTGAATATGTGACTGAACTGCTCTATCTCATGATAAAACTATAATGGATGGGAAGTTTCTTCTTCTGGATGAGGAAGAAAGGTGGCTTCTTGAGATGGAATCTACTTCTGGTGAAGATGCTGTGAACATTGTCGAGGTAACCTTGAATGTTGAATATTATATATTGAATGTCATATAAACTTTGGTAAAGCAGCAGAAAGGTTTTGAGAGTGGACTCCAATTTTGAAAGTTCTATTTTGAATAAAATGCTATCAAACAGCATTGCATGCAACAGAAAAATCTTTTGTGTAAGAAATCATCAGCTGATGCAACCAACTTCACTATGGTTTTGTTTTAAGAAATTGCCACAGCCATGGCTGGGCACAGTGGCTCACACCTACAATCCTAGCACTTTGGGAGGCCAAGGCAGGCAGGTCACTTGAGGTCAGGAGTTCAAGATCAGCCTGGTTAACATGGTGGAATTACCTCTATCAAAAAATACAAAAATTAGTGGGTTGTGGTGGTACACACCTGTAGTCCCAGCTACTTGGGAGGCTGAGGTGGGAGAATTACTTGAACCTGGGAGGCAGGGGTTGCAGTGAGCCGAGATTGCACCACTGCACTTCAGTCTGGGTGACAGAGTAAGATGTTGTCTCAAAAAAAGTAAAAAAGAAAAATAAATTGCCACAGCCACACAACCTTCAGCAACCATCCCTGATCAGTCAGCAGACATCCACACTGAGATCAGAACCTCGACAGCAAAAAGATTATGACTTTCTAAAGGCTCAGATGATCATTAGCATTTTTTGGCAATGAAGTATTTTACAAATTAAGGTGTGTACATTGTTTCTTTAGACATAAAACTATTGCATATTTAATATATAACAATATAGTTTAAACATAACTTTTAAATGCATTGGGAAACCAAAGACTTCTTGTGACTATCTTTATTGCAGTCATCTGAAAGTGAATCTACAATATGTTCAGTTTAATAGGTATGTTGTTTTGTATGATTCCGTTTGTGCAGCCATAAAAATGAGTGAGATCATGTCCTTTGCAGGGATGGAGCGGGAAGCTGTTATCCTTGGCAAATTAACGCAGGAACAGAAAACCAAACGCCGCATGTTCTCACTTATATGTGGGAGCTGAATGATGAGAATACATGTGTGTGTGAAGGATCTGTGTATTTATTGATTTATCACTTAGAAACTTTTAAAAAATCTTATATATTTAGGGGGTACAAGATTTCTTACACGCATATATTCCATAGTGGTGAATCCACTATGAGCTTTTAGTAAACCCATTACCTAGACAGTGAACATTGTTTCTAATAAGTAATTTTTCAATCCTCATGCCCCTCCATCCCCCTTTTGAAGTTTCCAATGTCTATTATTCCACTCTATGTTCATCTGTACCCATTGTTCAGCTCCCACTTATAAGTGAGAACATATGGTATTTGACTTTCTGGGATATTTCACTTAGGATAAAGGCCTCCAGGTCTCTCCATGTTGCTTGCAAAATACATGATTCCATTCTTTTTTATGCCTGAGTAGTATTTCATGTTGTACAGAAATTTTATATATATATATGTATATATTTCTTTATATATAATGAAAATGTATATAAATGCATAAATATGTATGCATATGCATAAATTTGTATAAATATACACATAAATATGCATGTGGTATATATATGCATTTTCTTCCATTGTTGGAGACTTAGGTGATTGTGATGAACACAATCTTTGTGATTGTGAATAGTGCTGCAGTAAACATAAAAGTGCAAGTATGTCTTCTTTTATTTATATAAAATATCCAAAGAGGGGCAGATATGTAGAGACAGAAAGTAGATGAGTGGTTGCATACTTGTGGAGAATGGGAATGGGAATGACTATATGTACATGAGCTTTCTTTTGAAGCTGATGAAAATGTTCCATTATTAGTGTGTGTTAAGAGCTAGATAAATTATACACTTAAAACATGTGAGTTTTATGGTGTATACATTTTATTGCAGTAAAGCTATTAAAAACAAATGGCCTACATGCTCATAAAGCCAACCTTACTATGTTTATTGAAAACCTATAATCTATAGATAACACATGACTCAGATTAGAGAGGGAATAGGTCTTAAACATAGAAACTATGATTGAAGTGTATCCTGATCCCTAAATGACTGACGTCAGCTCCTTTTTTTAAGATGTTTCATAGAAGAAATGTACAGAAAGCTAAGAGGGGTGGAAAGATGGAGATAACAAAAGAAGAGGTCAGGGTCAGGAGGCCCAAGTGTACCTAAATCACAAGAATGAGTCTGGTGATTCACTCTACAATCCCTTGCCTTTAGAGACCCTCTTGGAAAGGAATTAGAAAGCATCTTCAGAAGGGAAGGTGACAAAGACAGTGTAAAACAATGTAGGGTTTTTAGTGATTCTTATTTAACTATTGTGTTTAGCATTTGGAAAACAGAAAAAAATTGTAGCTATACATCATTATTTTATATGTTATATTTGCTGATACAAAGACTTGAAACGTTGGGTGACTGGTGATCAGTATACACTAAATAAATATTTGTTTAATAGAAGAATGAAAGAACAATTATGCTATCCATAAATTGCAATGTTAAATGTCAATGAGATATATAATTCAAGGGCAATGGGGCATAACCTGTGAGAGAAAACTGTGGAAGAAAAGCAGATTTGGGATAGGGTTACAAGATAATGAGGCCAGTCTTGGACATAATGAACTGAAGCAGACCTCATCCCACTGACTTGGAACCATCTGGAATACGTCTCAATATATGGTTCTGGATTGAGAATATAAATTAGGAAGTTTTCAGCGTAGTTTAAGTCATAGAAGTCTGTGACTTATACATCAATAACAAATCATTTTCTTTTAACTGATATGTGAAATATTCCCACGTAATTAATTCTGGCTGTCATTCTGTAATTTTTGGCTCTGATGGTAAATCTGAGTAAGTCTATTAAAATCTTCAGACATTACACATTTTCTGTGAGAACAACAGTGGCTGTAAACAAAGCTGCCTTTGTTGGCTCATAAAGAACATTTGCTGTTCCCACAAATTACTTTCAATCATGCAAAAGTCCCTCTGTGACAGAGACTTGTCCTGTGGTTATTAACTTCCCTTTCTAATTTCACTTTGTTCCCTTTCTATACTCCTTTTGAGACACCCAGAGTCTGAAAAACATTACTCAATCCACAGATTAGTTGGTGGGAAGAAAGAAAAATAGTTTATTTTCCCTGTTATTAAAGTTATTCTTGTTCTGTATAAATCCACTTGATCTTGCTGTGTGGCATTACAATGTTAGTTTTACTGGTAGGGCTATTAAAATACTACCAAATGGGGGATAGATATATTATGGGGAACAGAACTTTGATTTGGGGTCAAAAGAACTTTTATTTAAATAACAGCTTTTCATTTACCTACTTTATGATCTCGGGTAAATTATAAGATTTCTCTGTGATTCAGTTTCTTGATCCATAAAAGTTAAGTAAATTTATGTTCCTAGTAGGTTTTTGATGATAATTACATGAGATAATACATATATATATTTCCAATATCCAAATAGTCTGGTTGGTGACTTTATCATTACTTGATGGTGGACAGAATATATACATTTATTTTAATTATACCATAATTTTTTATATCTAATAAAATATTAAATCAGTGGAGGCATTATTCAAATATACTTCCCATAAAATTCAATGTAGCTAAGTTTTTGGAACATTTTGAAATATATTTTTTCCCATCATGTTCTTTGTTTATTTTGCCCTAGTTTTCCCTTCTTTTGATCTTAGATACTTTTAGAAATTACCTGTTTGCTTACTTGAAACTATTCTTTCCTAAAGTAAGGAAGAACTTAAATTTTCAAAGAAAAAAGATGTACATATAAGGTAAATAGATATTGTTCATACCCCTATATTATTATTTAAAATACACAGATTTGTTGTTAGGGATGGCACCAAGTCTTCTGAACTCTCATGAGGTCTTCTAGAAGGATTGCCTCCTCTACTATGAACTATGTTGCTTGGGATCAAGTACTTAACCCTTTGGCACCATCTCTACAGTAAAGTAATCAGATTAGAAATTAGATCTCCAGCAGTTAATGAGTTGTTGCCCTTTTTTGAAGATTTTAGATTTGGGGTTTTCATTTCTATGATACAAAACAAATAATCAAAAGCAAACTCTGCATTGTCAGGATGACCACTTGAATATGGCCCCTGATTTCAATGTTTAAGATCATCTTGAGGAGAGAGATCCAAGATGGCTGATGATTAGCAGCTCGGGCACGTACCTCCCAGTGAAAGCGCAAAGAATGAGAGGACGCCACACTTTCAGACGAATATTAGTTGCTCATGGACCAGGAGATTCCCAGTGGAAGAGCTCCACGGGTCGCCAGGGCGACTCTTGTGGCCGGCGTGGCGGTTTTGCTGGTGCCTTAGCACGCCAGTTCTTGGTGCAGAGTCCGGAGATTCCCGGGCAGAAAAGCACCATCAATCTTAACACCGCTGTTTTGGCCGGCTCAGTGGATTGCTCAGATTTCGGCGCAGGGAATCAACAAGTTGGACGTCAGAGACCCAGTTAGAAAGTCGGTAATTATAAAGACGACAGACAGACAAATATATAATGAAGGGAAGAAACCAGCGTAAAAAGGTAGAGAATACTCAAAATCAGAATGCCTCTCCCTCTACAGGGGATTGCAATTCCTCATCAGTAACGGAACAAGGCTTAATAGATTACACGTGTGTTCCAATAACAGAAGCAGGTTTCAAAACGTGGGTGATAAGAAACTTCTGTGAATTAAAAGAACTTGTTCTAACCCAATGCAAAGAAACTAAGAACCTTGAAAAAAGGTTTGACGAAATGTTAACGAGAATGGACAATTTAGAGAAGAATATAAGTGAATTGATGGAGCTGAAAAACACAACACGAGAACTTCGCGAAGCATGCACAAGTTTAAACAGTCGAATTGATCAAGCAGAAGGAAAGATATCAGAAGTCGAGGACCAGCTCAGTGAAATGAAACGAGAAGACAAGAATGCAGAAAAAAGGATGAAAAGGAATGAGCAAAGTCTCCAGGAAATACGGGACTATGTGAAAAGACCTAATTTACGTTTGATAGGTGTACCTGAATGTGATGAAGAGAATGAATCCAAGTTGGAAAATACTCTTCAGGATATCATTCAGGAAAATTTTCCCAACCTGGCAAGGCAGGGTAATATTCAACTCCAGGTAATACAGAGAACACCACAAAGATACTCTTCAAGAAGACCAACCCCAAGGCACATAATCGCCAGATTTATTAGGGTTGAAATGAAGGAGAAAATACTAAGGGCAGCCAGAGAGAAAGGTCAGGTTACCCATAAAGGGAAACCTATCAGACTTACAGCAGATCTCTCAGCAGAAACCCTACAAGCCAGAAAAGAGTGGGGACCAATATTTAACATCCTTAAAGAAAAGAACTTTCAACCCAGAATTTCTTATCCAGCCAAACTAAGCTTTATGAGCGAAGGAAAAATTAAATCTTTTGCGAACAAACAAGTACTTAGAGAGTTCACCACCACCAGGCCTGCTTTACAAGAGCTTCTGAAAGAAGCACTATACATATAAAGGAACAACCAATATCAGCCTTTCCAAAAATATATCAAAAAGCAAAGAACTTTAACACAATAAAAAATTTACATCAACTAATGGGCAAAACAGCCAGCTAGCATCAAATGCCGGTATTAAACTTATATATATTTTAATTGGATAAAAAGCCAAAACCCGTCGGTATGCTGCATCCGGGCCCATCTTACATGCAACAATACACAAAGACTCAGAGAGAAGGAGGAAGATTTACCAATCAAACAGAGAGTAAAAATAAACCAATAAACAAAAAGCAGGAGATGCAATTCTCGCCTCTGATAAAGTAGACTTTAAAGCAACAAAGATCAAAAGAGGTGAGGAATGACATTACATAATGGCAAAAGGATCAATGCAACAAGAAGAGCTAACGATTCTATAGATCAACGAGATAGAAAATTAACAAGGATATTCAGAACTTGAACTCAGACCCGGAACAAGTAAACTTAATAAACATTTATAGATCTCTCCACTTCAAATACACAAAACATACATTACCACCTCACACCTATTCCAAAGGTGACTATATAATTGGAAGTAAATCACTCCTCAGTAATCGCATAGCATTTCATAGGTTTAAATTAAATATTGGTTGGCTGTTTGTTTGTTATCTTCTTCCCTTATTCCTTCCTGACTACATCATTAAGTATAATTATCAGTATAAAAGAGGTTTTCTTTTTTTTTTTTTTTTTTTTTTTTTTTTTGAGACGGAGTTTCGCTCTTGATACCCAGGCTGGAGTGCAATGGCGCGATCTCGGCTCACCGCAACCTCCGCCTCCTGGGTTCAGGCAATTCTCCTGCCTCAGCCTCCTGAGTAGCTGGGATTACAGGCACGCGCCACCGTGCCCAGCTAATTTTTTGTATTAGTAGAGACGGGGTTTCACCATGTTGACCAGGATGGTCTCGATCTCTTGACCTCGTGATCCACCCGCCTCGGCCTCCCAAAGTGCTGGGATTACAGGCTTGAGCCACCGCGCCCGGCCATAAAAGAGGTTTTCAATACCCATTACTAAATTGCATTCTAGCCTGGGCAAGAAATCAATACCCCCATTCTCTCTCCCTCTTTCTTTTCCTTCTCCCTCCTCCCCATTCTGTCTCTCTCTTTCTCTTCCTTTTTCCTCCTCCCTATTTTCCTCTCAAAAAAAAAAAAAAAAAAAAGATCATCTTGGTGGTGTTACTTCACTTGCTGGGGACTAATGAGGAATGAAAAAAAACAGACACATGTAAATGAAGCATCCATAGCAAGGAGGGCTTAATGCTGCTGTGGCTCACTAGGCCAATGAGGGCTCTGCAGAAATTTCAGAGAAAACTACTGAGAGAATTAAGTTAATACATGATCTCGGGGTCATCGTGTCAAACTTGTGCTTACTCTTAGCAGTTAGTTCTGCAGTATTCTGTCACATTCATGCCAGTTATTTCAGATTTCTCTGGCTTTTAAATTTTGTTTATATTTTATTTGTGCTATAGATGGGATGTTTGTGTTCCTCCAACTTTCTGTTGTTGTTAAAACCTAATCCCAAATGTGATGCCATTAGGATGTGGGGGTCTATCGGAGGTAATTAGGTCACGGGACAAGTACACTCATACAGGAAGTCCCAGAGAGCTCTCTCTCCTTCCTCCATGTGAGGACATAACAAAAAGCTGGTTGCCTATGGATCAGGACGCAGGCCCTCACCAGACAATGAATCTTCTAGCACATCAATATTGGACTTCCTACACACCAGAACTGTGAGAAATACATTTCTGTTGCTTATAAGCCATTCTGTCTATGCTTTTCTGTTATTACAACCCTAACAGCCAAGGACATTTATAAGTAAGTTTTAGGCTTTTTGGTTGCTTAAGATCTGTAAACATAAAGTGTTTTATGTTTTCTCTCTATATAAATTTAAATAGAATTTTAATGAGTACAATTTTATATTTTATATTCTAGAGAATGTTTTCCTTTGAAAGGAGGTCTGTGCTTCATTCAAGTTTGAGAAATATTGAATAATATCTTGATGTATTAATCAATTCTGTTTTTCATTTCCAGCATTTCATTATCCCTGGCTGTTTCCCTGCTTTCAACAGTCACCAAGGAAGAGAGAACATAGGAGAAAGAGAGAACAAAAGAATTGATCCTTGGCTTTGAGTTTCAAATAGCATAGGCTCTGATGCAGACAAAAGATTAAGCAGAAAATATTTTTAGGGAGATGTTTATCTGCACTTTACCCTTATCCTCAGACAAGATCAAGATTCCACAGGACTAAGTTCAAAGGTAGGAAGTAAGGGAGACAATAGGAATCCCAAACAGATTTAGAGTCAGGTATAGGAAGTATGTGGCAACCATCTCCAAGTAAAACCCAGGATGTAGTCAGTCCTTTGTGGTCCTTCTCATCTAGCACAGGTAGGAACAGAAAAAGTCTCCTGCCTGAGGTTACAGGCAGGCTGGACTCCCTCAGTCTCTCAGATTCCCAAACTCAGTGTGGCACTAGGAAAATTCAATGATGTCCCAAAGAGGCTCTGAGGATAGGTTTATTACAGCCCATTATGGGAGCAGGAGTAGCAGAATGCTTCCTGTGGACCCTGCCTTGGAATGGGGGTCAGGGGCGGCTCAGAGTATGCCGACCTGAAGAGGTTTTGCAGGCAGGGATGAGCAAGACAGTGTGGAGACAGTGCGGAGAGATGATGGAGACCCAGACATGATCCATGTCATGCCCACCCACGTCCATATAGTCCTGCTAGGTCCTGGCACTGCATAAGCTGCATGGAGAAGGGAAACAAGGAGCGTGTTAATCCAGTGGAATCAAGTTTCCAATAGCTAGTGGAATGATAGATCAAAACAGAAATGAGATTTACTTGCATACAAATAGCATCAAAACAAACAACAAATCTATCCTTTCTCTCTCTCTCTATCTCTCTATCTATCTATCTGTCATCTATCTATCTACCTGAAGTTGTAGTGGGTGAGAATCATTAGGACTCTAATATCATAGTCAAGTTTAAGATATTGTATATCTCTAAGGATGGAACTTGAAAGGTTAGAATGTACCAGGAAAAGTGCAGCAATTAGAGGAACCCAAAGATCAATATGTTTTAGGCTCTATCTTCAGGATCTATCTTGCTCTAACCACTCCTGAAATTTCTGCAGTGTTGGACTTTTGGATCTTGATGTTGATAATATCAAGCAATCACCATGATCGAGTCCTACTACAGAAGCGATGTGGAGCCCACTGTATCCATTGGATCCCCACTTTGTATGTGGATGGGGTTTGGGCCAAGAATAGGAGGTCCAGACCTCTGATGTCTTCCAAATAAAGGTAAGCTTTTGTGCCATTTTGGAGATGGTAACATGCGAAGACGAGCTGCCAGCCACAATAACATGAAAGGAACAAGAAATAGATTTTGTATATAATCAAAAGTCTCCAAGTGTCAATGCTGTGATTCTTGATACTGTTGTCTGCTGGCAAATGGTTCCTGGATCACTTAGGTTTGAATCAGGGCCACCGGGCTTTGGGGCAGATGAGTTGTGCACTAAACTTCATAAAGCTGATTCACTGCTCAGTCATCTGGGAAAATTGAGGCAACCTACCAAGTCTCTAAATACAATCTGTAGTGCATTTGCCTTAAGTCGATTAGAAAAACAGAAAATGGAAGGTTGTTTCCATACTCATCTGGCTTATAGTATTGATATAACTATTTTTTCCTCTCTTTTTCTCCAACAGCCTTGGAGGAAAAATCCAGTCTCACCCCACCAATATTAAGGTAGCCAACCTTCTAGTGCTTTAGAGATCAGATTGTATTCACTAATTTTTCTAAGATCATAAACCCTTAGTAGAAAGTCTTCTACACCTGATGTTATTCTACACACACTGTCAATACTAAATACATAAAGATAAGACTTTTGAACAAATTTGGCAATTCCTATTCTGCCGAATCCAAATTTCCCGGAAATGTCTGATAACATACAATTAAAATGGGAAGATGATGCTTGATGAGCACCCAAGAATAGGAGAAGCTTTGCAGAAGGCAATGGCACAATCTAGTTTGGAGCAGGACTGCCAAGAAACAAGTTATTTCAACAGTAACAAATAACATCTCATCAAATTGGATTTCACACAGACTTAAGGCTGTAATTCAGCTGAGGCAAACAGCAGGGAAAATCATTTTATTGTCCACTTCAAGGAACAAAATGATTCCCCTCCTGTCATTTATGAGTTGATTTTGTTCTTTTAACCTTCGAAAGCTGAATAAAATATGACGGAGAGATTGTGTATCTATATGTAAAAAAAGGGTGGGAGGAGCTGTATTCAGTGGGAGAAACTGAAAGAAACACTTTAGTTACCTCTGGGACTTAATCTAGACCAAGGATTCTAAGATCACAGTTTGGTCTGCTGTTAGGAGAGAGATTGTTCCCATGTCTCCCTTAAGCACCAAAAGCGATTACACAGCTCCAGCCCATGTGCAGGCATCAGCAACTATTCTGGGATTGACTCCAAATTCAAGTATGTGTAATAGATGAGGATTTTCCTCAGTGTGGAATGTTTGAACAGACAACATTAGAACTAGTGGTTGATTTATTTTTTAAGTAAAGAAGAAGCAAACCATAAAAGCACAAAGCATTTCTTCTTAAGATTCAGACATATTCAGTGAATTCACACAGTGAATACATGTCACTGAATACGTATCTGAACCTTAACAAGAAACGGGACGTTTGACTTAACTCTAATGTGCCACAATTAGTTTCTTTCTCCATCAAAAATCAAAGCTAGTCTATTTTGATCTAAATCTAGAATTCAGATTTCTCCGCCTTTTCTTTTGGCTGGTCACATTAATCATGCTTAAAATGGGAAAGCCAGAGGGTTTGCTGTGGTCCAGACTTATCCCTAGCTTGTTTCCTATCCCTGATTCAGTCTTATCAGAGCTTTCCCATAATCTGTACAACTACCTTCACAGCTTCAGAATTTGACAAAGAACATCGACAGAGGTACTTAGAGACAAAAATAAGACCTCCTCTTTTGTCTCTCCCAGCAGATTCTACCAGTCTTTGAGCCAATGAGATTATCAAAATGACTCACTTTTAAACAAACAAACGTATCTCACCAGTGTTTTCTAGAATGCAAGAAAAATCACAAATTGAGACCAAGAAAAATCTGTTAATTGCTTAGATTCTTTATTTCTTTTTCATGTTTACTACCACTGACTGGTCTGGCTTATTCAGGAGCCTAAATAAAATAGTATGACCTAAAAATGCATATGCTGCTTTTAGTGAGAATATCTAATTACATGCTTCACTTTTATCTTAAACTCATTCTATTAAAAAGACAAAAAATAAAAATAAAACAAAAAACTTTACTACATTCCCATCGGGGTCATGATCAGTGCTGAAATACTAATCATACTAGATTCTAACTTTGAAATCATACAATAGTTAACATACCCTGAGTATTTACTATGTACCCAAATACCAATACTAAATATTCACTATGCAGTACTTTATTATAACCGCATCACAATACTTTGAAACATAGAATCATTAAATACCATCATTTTCAGATGAAAAAACTCAGGTGCAGTAAGGTTAAGGAATTTGCTCAAAGTTGCACAGCTAGTAAGTTGCAGAGACATGACTTGAACCCAAATCTCTTTGACTCTAAATTCAGAGCTGAGCGTGGAAGCACTATAAAGTCACTCTTCCACTTAGAAAACACCAATGACTTTATATCTTATAATATACAACAATAAAAAGAAAAAGACAAAAATAAAACAAAACTCAAGATTTATACTTATCTGGCCATTTCTTGTTAATTAAATCTTAATTTTCACCAGTCATCCACATGGGTCCCCATGCTACCAGGCCATGTTCCTTAAAGTTCTCATAATGACTCAGTTTACTTTTGTCTCTTCCCTTACATTTTGTTTTCCTTACAGTAATCTTCTGAAATGCACTTCCTTTCTCTCCTCATAATTCCATTGTTACTCCATCTGCATATTACCTCCCAGGCCTTGTCTCTATAACCACACACAATTTAATACAGTTGCAATCCAAGTTGGTGTTCATAATTTAGCTGCTATAGATAGTAGTTGGTGTCATGGAGCTTACATTTGTATTTTACCTCAAGTAAACCTTTATCTATTGAGGGCAGGGACTACAGATTTGTAATTTGATTTTTTTACCTCAAAACACAATATTAAATTCATATTCAGCTCTAAATAAACTTCTGTTGTTTAAATGAATAAATAATTCATTACAAACATAACAAAGGATTTTCACATGAATTTCCTAGACACTTCGTATTTGTGTGAGCCACTTCAAAACAGTACATAAGGGATTAAATACAAATATATCTTTTCAATACTTAGTAAAATGTTAGACAATTCAGCTTTAGTAGGAGTTTAATTATAAAATGAAACCAAGCAAAGCTTAAATACCCAATTCAAAAGATTTCTGCTCTATAGTGAAAGACAGATCAATAATGATATATTGGATTTTTAGCCTTTGGGAATAAACAGGGAAACAAAAAGAAAAACAAACCTTAGTAAAGTAATTTTGGTGAACCACCAGTGAGTTGACAAAATTATTTTACAGTCAATATTACATTCCACTGGAATGAAAACAAGATATATCAAAACCTTCACATGATAAATAGATATTTAATATTATTTGTCTAATAACAACTCTTAGCAGATATAAGCTTTTTTTTTTATTAGAACATCTATGTAACCAAATGTTTTTGAAAGAGGACCAATCCATTTGCTAAATCCGTAAAGTCATTTAGAACCACTGATAATAAACAATAGCAAACAGTGAAGGTGATGGTTTCGGAATACGTCACCTTCCTTTACATTCCTTTTTCCGTCTACTTTATACCAGCAAAGAAAGAGTCGTCATCAAGCCAACAAAGTTAAAGCTCTAGGGCTACCTGCTTGCACAGGCCTCATCAAAGTCTATCTATTTATAGATAGCAAGTAAGATTTTTAAAATTCCTTTTCTTAAAGAGTGCCCTTCAAGCTGTTTAAGCTTCAGGTTCCACAAACCTTAATTAGTCACATCCTTGACCTGAAGCATGCATGCCCTTGGAATCCAAAATACTTAAAATTCCATTTGGCAAAATTATTTTATTGTTGTAGCTTTCTTAGGCTGTTGGTTTGCTAATTCGTTCATTCATTCATTCTTCATTCATTCACTCATTAATCCAAAAAACAGAGACTCGTCTTTTGCAGGCAGAGATCATTGCTCTTACAACAGCTTTATGATGACTACGACTTCCTGCATCGTGTTCTGTGGCTTCTGCCACTAACAGGTAAAGGCATCACACTGTCCTCTGGATAGCTTTTCTGTACTTTATGGCTTCTGTTTTTCTCATCTTTTGTTGTTCTCTCTATTGACCTGTCAATTTTTGCTACAGTAGTTACTTCATCCTGTATCTGGTTTATGGTTCCCAAGATTGGTTTTGTTTTATCTGCAGTTATTCCACGTTGGGCAAAACTTTCAGAGTAGACAACCGGCAGATCGTGTGCTGGCCATAATAGGCTGTCCACTGTAATAGGCCCTGCCCTGGTCAAACAAATGCAAGAAACCAACGATCGATGCCTTCCACGAATCTACGTTTACTTCTTTTCTTTTTCTTTCTCACGGCATTGTTATTTCACCTTCATAGCCAGAAAAACATAATTCTACCCAGCATTATAAGTAGTAAAATACTTTTTGTTTTATTTTTTCTGTATCTCCACAGGGCTTAATGTTAATTGAAATAATATCGTTATAATTAATTAAAATACAAATACAGCTACCATACATCTTACCATGTGTTTGGAGCTGAACTAGTGTATGCATGTGTCACTTCCCCTAATTCTCTCAAACCCTTTGAGGTAAATGTTACTCCATTAGCCATTTCACAAATGAGGAAACTGAGGCTCAGAGAGCTTAGGCATGCTCAGTTAATAAGCATGGTTGCTAGGATTTAATCTAGGAGGTCTAATTCTACAGCAGCCATTTTCACCAGTGAACACTGGCATCATCTCAGGAGGTTTAAAAATCCAAGGTCCCACCCCCAGAGTTTCTGATGGATCAGAAACGTAGCCTGGTAGGGATTGGGAGGCGCTATTTTTCATCTTCCTCGGTGATTCTCTCTCTCTTTTTTTCTTTTTTCAAGATGGAATCTTGCTCTGTCACCCAGGCTGGAGCGCAATGGCATGGTCTCTGCTCACTGCAACATCTGCCTCCTGTGTTCAAGCAATTCTCCTGTCTCAGCCTCCCAAGTAGCTGAGATTACAGGCATCCACCACCATGTCCAGCTAAGTTTTTGTATTTTTAGTAGAGACGGGGTTTTACCGTGTTGGCCAGGCTAGTCTTAACCTCCTGACCTTGTGATCCACCCACCTCGGCCTCCCAAAGTGCTAGGATTACAGGCGTGAGCCACTGCGCCCGGCCTTCCTCGGTGATTCTCATATGGGTCCCAGCTTGATAACCACTGCTCAACGGACCAAGTTATTCACCATTAGGTAATAAATGAGTGAATGGACAATTGAGTGCATTAATGCATGGCCTCCCCATTCTCTATCTTTTAATAGATAGGTTCTGAGGGTTCCATTTAAATAAAAAGAACAATAACATTTAATTGGACTCTCAGGAAACAATAAAACCAATTTTGTCAAAATTGATTTACCCTGACCAAACCTGTTGCCAAAGAGTTAATGCTCTTTCCTGGAGAGAGGCAGTGAACAGATTCCGTAAATGACCAGCTCAGTCTAACTCCCTTTTTCACGTGTACAGGGACCGTGTTGGGAGAGCGGCAGAGCGCATCAAACTGAAGCTGTTCAAATGGGCCCATAGGTCCATTTCTTTGTTTTATGTCCTCCAGTTACCTCAGCCTCTTATCCCTAATGTGTGGTCCCTACTTGTTTTCTCTCTACTGGGGAGTAGGAGTCCCAGCGCTATAGGCAATTAGTACTCAGAGTAGGCAACGGGAGCTTCATTTTCTGCCTACAGCCAACTTTTTTTCTGTTAGTCATAGTCATACCAAAGATACAGATAAAAGAACCTAGTAAAAACTATAAATACTTATCAAGAACCAATTTGTTAGGTGTTAGTCACTGAACTGACATTATAAGGTAACTAAGAGACCCAAAGGGTTAATAACCTGGGGTTGGGGAGAGGAGGATAGACAAGCAGGACAAGATGAGTTGTGAAGTTTTAACTTGTGTGTGTCTGTGTGTGTGTGTGTGTGTGTGTGTGTCTATGCGTGATTCAATCTGATCATGCTGAGGTTTGTGAACCACTGCCTTATCAACTAGTTCTACCTGTTCCTTATAGAGCTGAGGGACTAAATAAACAGGCTTCCGTCAGAGCATCTATGACAATTAGACTCCAATCCACAAACCCTGCAGCAAACAGTCCAGGAAGCCAAACTGCAACCTCTGCCGCAGTCAGCCTAGAGCATGCAGGTCTTGGACCATAACAGACAGCTTCCCTGACTTTTGACTTGCTTCCAACTCAGAACCAACCAAAGAAAACTAATTACGCTCCCCGAGCACTGAGGAGTTTTAAAATCCCAAGGTCCCACCCCCAGAGTTTCTGATGGATCAGAGACGTAGCCTGGCCTAGGGGGCTATTTTTCATCTTCCACTTCTAGGTAACCTGACCTCAGCTTCCCTGTGCCAACAACCTCCAATCAGGGCACACGTGAAGCCTTCCCTTTTTGCATTATAAAACTTTCCCATTCCCCTGTCTACCTTTGAGTCTTTGCCAAAATGCAAGTTGCAAGAGACAATGGCTGACTTCCTTGCTGTAGCAAGTTCTGAATAAATAACCTCTGTTTGTTCTCACTTAAATTGCCTTTGTTTAATTTTACAGTGCAACTGGGGAGGGGCATAAATGCTGTTTTGAAATTTTAAGCCCACCTTCTCCAAACAGGTGAACCTTCTCCTGTGTGTTTCCCTGAAATCTCCTTGTCTTCCCTTTAAGATATGTGTAGGAAGGGGGCAGGCAGATAACAAAAAGAGTGACTGGCACCTGCACAAATCCAGACAGATCAACCTAACTAAGGAGGTAGAGGCTTGACTTCTTGCCAGTGTTACAGTGGTATTTGAATAAGAACCTGAGACCTTAGCATCAACATCTAAAGAGGAATGATATCATGAACTCAGTCACCATTATGTTTGAAATGACAGAAAAATCATGCCATCCATTGAGTTTCCCTAGATAAGATCAGGTTTTTGAAACATCATATGGAATGAACAATCAAGACGGGAATCAAGTTCAGGTAGGGAGAGATAAATTTTGTTGTGGTTGAATACTCAGTGGTGCTACGGGTTGCTTACTTCAGAAGTTTGGAGAGAATGATATGCTCTGAGAAAAGGAGGAGCTCAGGGCCCAGTTGGTGGAAGAGGTAGCATTTTGAGCTGACCAGAAGAGATGAGAAGAAATTTGAGAAGTGGAACTTTAGATTCCTCTAGGCTCCAGAGCCATTGGTGCAAATGTCTTACTGAAATTAAGCACGTAAGAGTAATACAATACAGAAGTCAGTGCAGTGACCATACCCCTGACCCTTTGCTGGTTGTCAGCTCACTGGGTGGAAGGGTGCTGTATTCACCCAAATCTAGAAAGCTGTGAGTGTCTGTGGGTTGGGTCACACCAACCTGCTAACATCTGTGCACTCACTACTTTCTAGATTGGATGCTGAGATTCTTTTTAATTTTTATAATTATTCAATATGTGCCTGAATGCTAAAAATAACTGGCGTAACTAAACAGAGAGAGAAACATTTTCTTATTAAGGCTGAACCTTTAAATAAACAAAAATAATGCCTTTCCCCACTGCCTAATGAACATTTTTAAATCATAGAAATTGGGTTCTTTGTTAAATTCACTGTCCATCTTTCTAACATTGATATTAGTAAGACAATTTTTTTCTGCCTTCTAGAAGAATGTATCAGAATTAGCACAAAGTAATTAGCAGGTTTAGTTAGAAGTTAGAAACTGAGAGGCAAATGAAATTAAAGTTGGGATGAATTAATTAGTGAAAGGTGCTGGAGTTGTGTGTGCTCCTTAACTAAGTGTTGTTATTCAATGTGTCAGCACCGACAACTCAACACTTTGTGTGGTTTAGAAACACAGAAGAGAAAAGGCTGACACCCAAGGGGGCAGAACAGGAAAGTGCTGATCAGGGCGTGAGACTCCTGGGAAGGGAAGAACAGGAACCATCTCTGGGATTGTTCTAGCTTGCCCATTCCGTTTCCTCTGAGGTTCAGCAGTGCAGGGGAGACCATCAAGGTCAATATGGGGGAGGGTGCTTGTCCCATGTTTCCAGACATTGGGCAAATCTGTGCCGAGGAGCCTTGGAGGCCAGTGTCCATTCATAAGAGCCTAAAGTCCCTACAAAAAAAAAAAAATCTGGGCCTGCATATCAGTTTGCTAGGGCTGCTGTAGCAAATATTGCAGACTGGGTGGTTTAAACAACAGACAAATCTGTTTTCTCAGTTCTGGAAGCTATAAGTCCAAGACTTAGGTACCAGCAGAGTGGTTACTTCTCAGGTCTCTTTTCTTGGTTTGTATATGGCTAACATCTCCCTGTGTTTTCACATGGTCTTTCCTCTGTATTTTTCTGTGTCTGTATTAGTCTGATCTCACACTGCTATAAAGAAATACTCCAGACTGGGTAATTTATAAGGGAAAGAGGTTTATTTGACTCAGTTCCACTTGGCTGGGGAGGCCTCAGGCAACTTACAATTATGGTGGAAAGTGAAGGAGAAGCAAATGCACATGTTACATGGTGACAGGTGAGAGTGTGTGTCAGCTCAGGAAGAACTACCATTTATAAAACCATCAGACCGCATGAGAATTCACTCACTTTCACAAGAACAGAATGTGGGAACCACCCTCATAATCCAATGGCTTCCCGCCAGGTCTCTCCCTAAACACCCGGGGATTACAATTCTAGATGAGATTTGGGTGGGGACACAAAGCCTACCTGCAGCAGTCCTATTCTCCTCTTCTTGTGGAAACACCGGTCCTACTGGATTAAGGCCCACCTCAATGACTTCAGTTAGCCTTACTTACATGTATGAAGACTCCATCTCCAAATACAGTCACATTCTGAGGTACTAGGGCTTAGAATTTCAACATGTGAATTTTGGGGAGGCTCAATTCAGCCCATAACAGCCTGTTGAAGAATTCTGTAGAAAAGGAAGCTGTGTGTGTGAGACTGTTAGTCCCACCGTGTGTTTTAAAATAAACAGCTTCTTGATGAAAACACAAGCCATCTGATTCTGGAATGGAATAAGTACTTTCATAGCCCCAGTTCTTTAGCAAAATTGGGTGGGCAAGGCAAGAGAAGTTACAATGACAAAAAGTATTCCAATCTATACACAACCCCGGGTGACTCCTACATCAAATCAGCCTGCCGTCTGTTCCACTGCTGTCTGGCCCCCTTGTGCAGGAGGAGGAATGGAAAGGCAGAGGGGAAAGCATATAGGAGCTTCCACACTTAGAGATTGCAGAGTAGCAGTAGCTGTAATCCCAGTACTTTGGGAGGCCAAGATTGGTGGATCACCTGAGATCAGGAGTTCAAGACCAGCCTGGCCAACGTGGTGAAACCCCATCTCTACAAAAAAATACAAAGATTAGCTGTGCATGGTGGCAGGCACCTGTAATGCCAGCTACTCTGGAGACTGAGGCAGTAGAATTACGTGAACCCAGGAGGTGAGGGTTGCAGTGAGCAGAGATTGCGCTATTGCACTTCAGCCTGGGAGACGAGCAAAACTCTGTCTCAAAAAAAAAAAAAAATTGCAGAGTAGTTATTTCTAATATGTATTAAATACTGGTTTTCTTGGTTGGTAGGCCATTACAATTAGAATTTTTTAAGTGATGGTATGAAAGCATCTTGCTGTTTTAATTATTTGATGGTGAGTAATCATGCATCCAAGCCTAAGTCACTCACTATATATTTTAATAAGAATCTTTTGCCTTAAAAAGTGAAAGTACTGACTGCATACCTTCTCATTTGGAAGGCAGCATCTTGTAATGAAGTCAGCAAAGACAGAGAACATGTTATATTAAAATGCTACTTCTAATTCCATCTATGTGACCTTGAGCAAGTTACTTAACTTGTCTTGGCACATATTTCTTATTGGTAAAATACAGCCCTGTAAGGGAGAAGCAAGTGAGACACAGCATACAAAACAACAAGCACATTGGCCAACACGTAACCTTTTTCTTATTTAGGTTAATTATGCAGGTAGAGATATGATTCCTTCCCATCTTTCCAATACAATGTCATGAAAATTAAAGGACCCCATGCAAGAATCCCAAAAGCCTGATTGTAAGTCCAATTTGATGTTTTGTTCAGTCACTTGACCTCTCTCAGCTTCAGAATTTTTAATGTTAAAATGAAGTCAATGGCCAGCCCTCTTCTGAACTTGACACAAGTTATCAAGAGGAAGAAATATGTAAAAGTACAAAATGAGTCACTGGCAGGCTCTGATAATGAGTTAGTAGCGTCTCCTTCATCATAAAGAGTTCGATTCAGGGGGACAAAGTATTAAGCCTTTACAAATTACTGGAATGATTAGGTAAAATTTACTAGAAGTTTCTCTTGTAGGAATCATTTCTCAGCCAAAACAACATAGCCTAAAGAAAGTGGGGCTAATTTTTGCAGATCAAGTTTTTTTTAAGTGCATCTACATTTTGAAAATCAATATTTTCCCCCAGTTATTCAGGGTTATCTGATAATTCTTAGCCCAGTGGAAATGGAAATGGCACCTGCACTCCACATTTCCTAAGTTCTGAATTTGTTTGGTATATGTTGTTCCACAGTCATTGTTTCCAGGTCATATCTCTGCATCCAACAATAAACCTGGTATTCAAAGAAAACAGATATCCAGAATGCAGAGGAAGAAGGGAGGTGAGTAGGCCACACCCTCTAGTACTTCCAACTTTATGTTGATTCTGGGACATCAGGATGGCAACTGAGCTTGGAACCCTGCCCCGGTTCTAGTTTCTACCCGGAGGACTCTAGAGATGGGGAAGTTTCTGTCAAAGAGTTTCCTCTCTGGGCATTTTTTTCCCTTTGAGCTATTGGTTAAAAAAAATTACTGTTGACTTTTGGGTAAAATATATATTCTTTTATTTATCTGATTTATATTTATTGAATGCCTGTAATGTTACAGGGACTATTCTAGGAACCTGGGAAACATTTCCGAGCAAAAAAGAGAAAACATCCCTGTCCTCACAGAGCTTGTGATTTAAAAATTGTCTTTTTCTGAGTTAAAAGTCAACCATGTGTTTTTAAAGACATGGCGGAGTGCAGCAATTTTCAAATTTTTGATTTCAAAACCTCTTTACACTCTTAAAAATTGTTATGGGTTTTAAAGAACTTTTGTTTATACAGGTTATATCTATCACTATTTACTTTATTAAATGTTAAAACAGAAATTTAAAACAATAAACAATTTTAATTTATTAAAGTAATGATATAAAACCATTACATGCCAAAAATAACTGCTAGGGAATAAATGTTCATATCCCCCTACAATTCACATGTTGAAGCCCTAATCCCCAATGTGATGATACTTGGAGGTGAGGCCTTTGGGAGGTGATTGGGTTTAGATAAGTCATGTGGGTGTGGCCCTCACAATGGGATTAGTCCCCTTATGGGAAGAGGAAGAGATACTGAAGCACTCTCTCTCCACTTTCATGCACTAAAGAAAGGCCATGTGAATACATAGTGAGCATGTGGCTGTCTCTAAGTCAAGAAGATGGCCATTTCTCCACATCCTCTCCAGCATCTGTTGTCTCCAGATTTTAAAAGAAAAAAAAAAAAAAAAAAAAAAGAAGATGGCCAACACCAGAACACAGCCACACTCACACCCTGTGCTCACACTTCCAGCTTTCAGAACTGTAAGACAATAAACGTCTGTTGCTTAGGTCATCCAGTCTGTAGTATTTTGTTACAGTAACCCAAGTTAAGACAACAACATATTTTGTAAACATATATATATATATATTTTCTTTTAAAAATCATGAGAAGGACACTGTTTTACATTTTTATAAATATCTTTTTTTTGGTGTGGTGTCAGAGAATAGTTGTATTTTCATGGTTGCTTCTTTATTCAACTTGTGGTATCAATGTCATGCAGGGTTTGGAAAATCCCACTGTACATTTATGAAAAAATGAGAGAGAAAAAGGCAAATCAGGTCTTAGTATTATTATGAAAATAGTTTTCACTTCATGGATCTCCTGACAGTGTCTCAGAGATTCCTGGTGGTTCCTAGACTACATTTTGAGAACCGATGGTATAGTGGGAAAAGTGTCTCTCTAGTAAGCTGAGTTTTGATCTGTGATCTTGAGAAGTTTTTTCACCTTTCTCAACCTCTGCTTTTTCCATCTGAAAATGAGTGGTTTGGATTGCATAATGGCCAGAATCTTTCCCATCTGTGACCTTCTTTGCTCTGTCTGCCCTCTTTGAGTTGGCCATTTAGTATTTTAATGGAATGGACTGAGTTTTCTTCTTCTTTTGCTTCCCCCATTATTCCCATATTCCTGGGTCTGGCGCAAACCAGGGCTAGGATAAGGGAAGGGGGGTCTTTGTGATATTTGAAGTGTAAAAGGATACAAACTCCTAGCAAAAAAGCCCAGGGCTAGTCTATGCAGCCTCACCTTGACAGTGCAGTTAACTTAGTATTGACAATAGATGCTTGGCCCCAGAATGGACAGGTAAGGGCAGCTTTTTTTAAATTTATTTTTCCTCTCCTTCAAGAACATGATCTCATCCACATGATATCAACCCCATTCAGCTACATCCTGAAAAACTGTGGTGACTGACAAAAGGAGTCGAAGTGGGACTTTGGTATGGGCAAATAAGAAGCAAAGTAGTTTAGAACTATCCAAGACAAAGAGAATTCCCCAGTGAAGTCTGCCCCACTTGGAGATCATGGGTTCATAAGTCCTGAATGATGCCTCTGCCCCCACGTTTTGCTCCAGAGAAGCCTCCCCAGCCTGAACTCTTTGCTATTGAGAAGCCAGCATGACTACATGAATAAACAGTGGTTCTCAGACTTGAATGTGCATCAGAATCTCCAGTAGGGCTTATTAATACAGATTTCAGGGCCCACTTCCACAGCTTCTAATTCATCAGGTCCAGGGTGGAGTTAGAGCAATTGCATTTCCAATAAGTTCTCAGGTGACCACATGTTGGGAACGAGTGAAACACAGTATAAATTATAGATGATTTGAGCTATATGGGAACAAGATATTTGGACTCTAAATGTCTCTGTAATCTGTTTACAAAACAACGATCCTCCCAGTCCTCCAACATAGTATTTTGTACCATTCTAACCTCTTACGATTAAGGGTGAAGTAAAAAGGGTCACATAACTCACTATATTTTTAGTGTAGTTATTCTAAGGGGAGATTCTATAAGGAACACACTAATTTTAACATTTTTAAAAAGCTTATTTTCTATTCTATGTTCTCTTTGGTGGGGTGGGAGGGACTTCCTAGAGGAATGGTAGGGGTTATTTCATGGTTAAAGCCTTAATTTGAACAATTTCTTTTCAGTCATTAGAATGCAGATGGAAAATATTAGAAGTGAACATGGGGCTTGAGTTCATGATTGAGACTCCTGAGCTTTTAAATACCCTGCAATTATCTTAAGCAGACTGAGCCTGTAATCTTTCCAGTCTGGGTTTAGCTTCATTTTTCCATGACCTTTTACCAAGTATAAACACAACATCAAAGACTCTAATGGTTGAAATAAATGCACTCTACTATATTATACAAATGAAGATCAGTCTTTGGAAGACCAGGGCTGAAATCAGAACATTTTGTGGAGACCATTATGGCCATGTGGTCAGTTCTCCCTGGCCTTATAAGGCCAAGAGATGAAAAGATCATAAATCAGTTAAGCACTTGGTGTGTTTTTTTTCCACATATAGTATCTCATCTAATCCTGGTGATTTCTTTTTGTAGTGAGAGTGACTGCAAATAGAATCCCTATTCAACATACAGGAAAAGAGAGTTTCTGAGAAATCAAACTATTGTTTCAAGGCAGCCCAACTTAAACAGAACTCAGCCATTTTGTATCTGACTCTAATGCCCATAGTCCCTGGGAAACGCAAAATTAAACTTTTTGTAAACGGATATTTATCAATATCAACTTTGTTGAGGGAAGAGAAATAGCAAAAAATAATAATAATAATAATAATAAAATAAAATAAAATAAAGTTCCTGCTCTTTTGGTACTTCTGACTTAGTGAAGAGAAATCAGAGTGTTTCTGGAAGGGATCAAGTTCACCTTCTCATTTTACTCATGAGAAGATCAAGGTCCAGAGAAACCAGATGGTTTCTTTGCAGACAAAAAGCAAGTAGCAACGATGTCTTCATACCTTTAAATCTAAAGAGAAATGTTTAACAGTTCTTTTTAATGAAAAGTTTGCTGATTTAAAGAATTATTTCTGCTTTCTTGCTGAAGCAAACCTTCCAGGTAGAAAGAAGACCGATGTCTAGGGTTTTACATGGGCTCTCTGTCAAGGTCAGGCATGAATAGCAAGTTCTCAATTCTCACCCTGACCTTGAAGGTCCAGAAATGCTCTTTCTGTTTCTGCAACAGGCCAAGCTTGTTTTCACCTCTGGACCTTTGCATCTGCTATTCTCTCTACCCTGGATATTCTTTGTTTGGATTTTCACAAGGCCAAGTCTTACTCATTACTCAGGTCTCAATTCAAAAGGATGTCCTCCAAGGGGTCTTCCCTCTTGGCTGTCCTAAGAGCCCAGGATGTCAGTTCTCTCACAGGGCAATTGCTTCTGCATCCCATGACCAGAGGGACTATGTTCTCTGGGCTTAACTGGCTTTCCCCATTTTACTGTCTCACTTCCCTTCTCTCACCATACTTACCGAGATCAACTCCCTAATATATCACATGCCTTTAATTCCTTGTTTTGGGGTTTGCTTTTGTGGCAACCCAAACATAGAAATGAAATCTTATTCAACCTGTCACTCATGACTCTGATTATTTTTTATAGCACTTATTACTGTCTGAAATTAATTTTTATTAGTTTATCATCTACACTTCCAGCTTACCTGACTCTCCACACTCTCCCCAACATTTTCTACCCAGTAAGGCACCTAACAGAATATAAACACTGTAGAGGCATAACTTTGCCTGTCCTGTTCTCTATTCTGTCCCAAAAACTTAGAACCTAGCACATAATAGGTGCTCAACATATGTTTGTTGAATTAATGAAAGAAACAAATGAAACTTTCCAATGTGTCAATATAAGGGAATCTTGGCTAGCAAATCACGCATTTCAACTATCATATCAAAGGGGTTCTCTGTTTGGTTCAGTCCCATTTAGATTCCATTGCTCTTTTCCATTTTTGGAGGGAATCAATCCTTAATCAATCACTTTTTGTTAAACATACTGTTCCTGCACAATCAAAACTTAACAAAGATATATAAAAATCAGTCCAGGCTTTGGAGCCAAAAAATTCATTACCTGCCTCAATCAATATTTATAACAGGTATATTGAAGACATGCTAAAGCAGAGTCTCTGTTCCTTTGCTTTCCTTTCATCACATTTGCCTTGCATAATCATCTATGTTTATTAAAAGGGCTACTGCTCTGTTTCTGTTAGACACTGACCTTCAAGTGCTTGACTTAATAAGCTGGCGAATTACACTAAATCATACAGCCTTGTTCAATCATTGATATTACAAAGAATTGCAAGGAGTAACCAGAACAACTTGAAAACACAAGGAAGTATAACAGCTTTCATAGGGAGTAAAAGGGAAAGTCAAGGGAAGAAAGTGTGTCCTCAAAGATGCTCTCATGGAACTGAGAGAACAGAATCCCATGGCATTCAAGATTGTTTTCCCCCGATTAAAACATTTTGTCAAAGCAAAAATCAAATGAGTACTTGTTTATGAAGCATGTGATACTTCAGAACATAACACAGGAATTCTATTTGTGTGAACAGTGTATTTAAATAAACAAACCCTACTCAGGAAAAAGAGCATTTGTCACAGTATTTTTCCTATATCAAGTCAATATAGGAGACTATAGGGATTGAGGGTAAGGGTGCTATTCCCCGCAATGGTTTGCTTCCATAAGAGATTATAAGGCACTGGAAATGCAGATGTCCCTATTTTATTTAACAACCCCTCCTCATAAACCCAGTGCCTAGAAAAGAACTTGCCACATAGTATGTATCAATGCATACCTCATTTACAGATGAAATACACAGTTATTTGTACTTTCTCGGGAGAAAAAGATTCTCATATGCAACATGTTTAAATTAGCGTAGCCCATCTTTGGCTTACGTTATTATCAGCAAGGAGCACTATGATTATGTTCCATTTCTTACACATCTTATTGCATCCCCAGAAACAGATAATATTCCAGTTTTAGATATGTCTTGTGTTAAGAACTGAATTCTATGTGATAAATAAAAGATTAGTGTTTGGAGCCAGGCACTTACAATTCTAAGCTTTCTTTTCTTGATAGTAAAATGGGGCTATTAATGCTAATGACTTTATAGGATTGTCAGACAGATTAAATAACGTTGTTGATCTGGTTTGGCTGTATCACTATCCATATCTCACCTTGAATTGTAATAATCCCCAGGTGAAAAGGGCAGGGCCAGGTGGAGGTAATGCAATCATGGCAAGGGTTCCCCCACACTGTTTCGTGGTAGTGAACAAGTCTCATGAGATCTGATGGTTTTATACATGGAAAGTTACCCTGCACAAGCTCTCTTGCCTGCCACCATGTAAGGTATCACTTTGCTCCTCCTTTGCCTTCCACCATGATTGTGAGGCCTCCCCAGACGTGTAGAACTGTAAGTCAATTAAACCTCTTTCCTTTATAAATTACCCAGTCTCTGGTATGTCTTTATTAGCAGCATGAGAACAAACTAATACTGTTGTACATGTTAAAAGCATCTATGTAGCACTCAGAACAGAGTAGACACTCAATACACATTGGTGAACTTCACATTTCACAGGTGAGAAAACTTTGGTTCAGAAGGACTGGATGACCTTCTCCAGGATCACCCCACTGGAAATTGGTAAAGATAGGATTTCAGAAAACAGAACTTCAAATTTCTCTGACTACAGAACCCATACTCTTCATCCATGCGTCACTGCTTCCACTGCAAGGAGTATAATTTAGGTGCAAACTTTGCATATTTTCACTTCAGTTTACCTGGCTCACATATAGCAGCTGTTGGCATCAAAAGTCCTTGCTTTTAAAATGATGAACTGGTTGTTGTTGACTTTGGGAATGGGAGTAAATTTACAAAAGTTTGCAACTTTGGGGACTTTTTTTTCATTTTATAATATAGATAGACACAAAAGGATCATTTTAAATGTAAAATATTTAGGAGCAGATTTGCTAAGTTTGCTATTTAAAATGTGTCTGATAAAGTTGATGTTCTTGGGATAAATGTGTCAAAAGCTGAGATAATATAACCAGTGTTGAAGCAGAAATGTTAAAAAAAAAAAAACAAAACAAAAAACAGTGTGACTGTAAATGATGTTTTGTATATCACCGACTCAAAGACTTCTTACATCCCATCCTCCTGCATTAGTTGAACTAGAAAGTGGCGAGTTGGCAATGTAATTTTCATTGTCTCCTGGCAAAAAATTTTGACCTAGGAGGGAGCCTTGAATGATCTTGGTCTTCCATTCCCTGATTTTTTACTGTTCCTTTTATTTTATCCTTCTATATCCTCCCTCATATCCCTAAGCCACACTGAATGTCTCACAGTTTTGTTAGTCTTGATGTTATATTAGAGTCACCTGGCAAAACTGTAAAAGTTACAGATACCAAGGCATCACTTGCAAAGATTCTTAATCAGTTGCTTGAGGTGAATCTTTGGTATCATTTCTTTTTCCTTTCTTTATTTCTTTTTCTTTTTCTTTTTTTTTTTTTGAGATAGAATCTCGCTCTCTGTCACCCAGGCTGGAGTGCAGTGGCATGATCTTGGCTCACCGCAACCTCTGCCTCCCAGTTCAAGTGATTCTCCTGCCTGAGCCTCCTGAGTAGCTGGGATTATAGGCATGTGCCACCAAGCCTGGCTAATTTTTGTATTTTTAGTAGAGATGGGGTTTCACCATGTTGGTCAGGCTGGTCTTGAACTCCTGACCTTGTGATCCACCCACCTTGACCTCCCAAAGTGCTGAGATTACAGGTGTGAGCCACCATGCCTGGCCCTTTGGCATCATTTCTAAAGGCTCCCTAACTGATTCTAATGCGTAGCTGGGTTTGAGAATCACTGCAATTTTTCCACCTCTGAACCATTGCAAAAGTTAAAATGTCTTTCTTTCTCTTTATCATTTGTGTAATTCCTAGTCATTCTTCAAAATGCAATTCAAAAGGCATTAGTTCCAAGAAACTTCTTCATTGCATAATATTGGTCCACCTCTGTGTTCAAAAATTTCTCTGTGCTTCATCCTAATCCACAATAGATTTCACTAAACTAAATTCCTTGAATGTGAAGACAAGCAGTGGAAATTTCTTGTCTGTTTGTATTCGAAGTGCCTAGAATTGTCCATTTAGGAGCTATTTAAAAACGTATTAAAGAATGAATGAGTGAATGAGAAAGAAATTCTTAAAAAGGGGTTAATAACTCTGGGTACTTGTCCTGGTTCTGCTGTTTACAAATTTGCTCTATAACTCTGATGCTAGGTTGACTGCAATCAGATTTAAAATACTATAATACATAAAGTTAAACATATGCATATATTATGACCCAGCAATTTCACCCTTAGTTATTTCTCATTCCAAAAGAAATGAGATGCTCATTGAGTTAAAATGGGGTTATAGTCCAATATATCCATCATAGTTCAAAATCACTATAAATGAAAAATGAACTTAATACCCTTCTAAACCCATTTTAAACTTACAAAATCATAAGTCAAGCCACTGTAAGTCCAGATGCTCCTTGATTTATGCTGGGATTATATCCTCCAAAAGCCCATCTAGTTAAAAACTCCTTAAGTTGAACCATTTTAGCATTTTAGGTCGGCGAACATATTTTTGTATATATAGACTCCTTGAAGGAATGTAGTAGATTGTTCATAGCAACACATTTTTAATAACCAAAAGGCAAAAGCAATCGTCAATGTCCATCAGTAGCAGAATGGATAAAATATTTGTGGCATAGTCACACACAGGATACCATGTAGCAACAAGAAACCTAGAAATGCATGTAATGATGTAGATGAATAATAGATAACTTTGAGCATATGGAGCCAGTCACAAAACAGGAAACTATTGTGTGTTACGCATTTACATATAGAACTAGCACCAAAAAAGCAATCTCTTCTTGAGAAGTCAGAGCAGTGGTCAAATAGAGGAAGAGAGCAGTGATTGTAAGGGAGCACAAGATGGATTCTGGGGTGCTGGTTGTGCTTTTGATCTGGTCATTGGTTACACAACTGTGTCCAGTTTATTAGAAATACGTCAAGCAGTACGCTTGGGATACGTATATACTTTTGTGTATATACATTATACTTCAATGAAAAGTTAATACTTTGGTATAAACAATCTGATGGATATGTATATATAAAGTGACTTTGACCTAAACCTTAGAAACACTTAGTTAATATCTGAAAGAATTTACCTTCCAGGGATGGCTTCTCAGATGGCACTATTGTACTGGATGGCAGTGTTGATCAGTGTTAATTTTTTCAGTCAGAGAGCTGTACAGTGGTTATGAGAGGGAGAGTGTGTGATGGAGAATGTATGTGAAAGACGGAATTTTATTGTGCTGCCCTGGCAATGTTAAACGAGTTTTAAAATAGTCCACAATAAATAATTTAAAATGTGAAAAAAGAGAATTTGTTGCCCTTGCTTCAGAATCTTCCATGCAAAATGTTTATCAAGCCACATAAAAGCATCAAAAGCAGGAATTTCACCAATCGTATAAGAGCAGCCTGTATCTGTGTACCTTGCTCTTCTATTACTTGCTATTAAAAGTTTTGTCCCTTTGGCAGAATCAGATTTGTCACTTGTATTGTAATACACCACCCTAGAATTCATTAGAGGCTTCCAATGTTTACTCAAATCCTCGTACTTGTGGAATGCATATGCTGGATTAGGAGAAGACATTTATCCTCTTGGAGACTTATTCTTATCTGTAGAGCATTGGGTTGTATTTGATGACATTCTCAGTTTTTAACATTGATTTAAGTAATTATTAAAAGTGCCTAATTTCTCTCTCAGACATATTTTGGTTTTGAAAATAATTATACGGTTTTCCTGCTTCCAAGGAATCTTCCAGCTTTAGCTTTCTAGACATCCATGGTTTTAAAGATGTGAGCTAGATTGAGCAGGCCACTGCATGGTGGGGCAGACATCTCGCTGTGGGTTTGTCCTTGTGCAACAGATGCAGCTTTATAACATGTTAGAATAAGAAATTTTTGTGGCTGGGCACGGTGGCTCACACCTGTAATCCTAGCACTTTGAGAGGCTGAGGCGGGTGGATTACCTGAGCTCAGGCATTCAAAACCAGCCTGGGCAACATGGCGAAACCCTGTCTCTACTAAACTACAAAAAAAAAAAAAAAAAAAAAGCCAGGTGTAATTATGGGTGCCTGTAATTCCAGCTACTCTGGAGGCTGGGGCAGGAAAATTGCCTGAACCCAGGAGGTGAGGTTGCAGTGAGCAAGATCATGCCACTGCACTTCAGCCTGAATGATAGAGCAACAACTCTATCTCAGAAAAAAAAAAAAATTTTTTTTGCAAATGCCAAAAATAAAAAATAATCCCTTTTAGGGAAGGGAATTCATTAATTGCCTCACTGGTAATTATTATTATACATGCTAAGATTTCCCTTCTTGAGTGACGCTGAAAATAGGGCAGAAGGATCATGTCATTAAGATATTCCTATTTTAAATGTCTCTAGGTTTGCCCTGTTTACAATCAAAGGTTGTCTACTGCCTCACATCCACAATTTTAATGCTTTATTCTCAAAACTCCCTGGGTTTAACATGTGTAATTATTAATTTATTCAACAAATGGATGGAGAGAGTACATTATCTTCTATGTGCCAAGAACTAAAAAGGATCAAGGCAGATTACTGAGGCAACTGGAAAATAAGGATGATTCCTTCAGTCCTTCTCTATCCCATATTTCTACGGAGTCCTGTAGGTCTTTACAGCAACTCTTGCTCTCTTAAACTCTTATTCCATAGTCCCTCATCTTGTGCTACCTTTTCTTGTCTTCTATTCTGCCCAGTCTCCAAGGTTAGGCAATTCAACTATCAACTCCCTGAATTAATCAACCCTTTTCATCACCCATCATCCTAATCAATACCCCTCACTTAGTAAATTTAATAAATGCCACTTAGTAAATATCACTCACTATTTTCTGAATACTGACAGTTTAAGATAATTTTTAAAATATTACTATAATTTCTTCTGATTCTGGCACAATCTTTTATTCTATGATCTCAGCTAAACTCAAGAGATTTTTTGGCATTCCTTTTATTAAGTTGTATTTCATTTTCTACTTTGTACTCTCAAGCCATCAACCTTCAGAGAAGAAACATACACACTAGAAAGCCCAGGCCTTTTGCTTCATGAAGTAGACTGAGGCCATTAATTTCCTTTTCTAACTCAAAATCTCTCTGTCATCATTCACACCTTTTGACTTCCCTTCTGCACTGGAGGAAGGAGTGTCTTTCCTCTTTCCCGAGTTGCTTTTACACTGGATTCCTTCAGTACAATTCTTTTAATCTAACCCTCAACCCTATAAAATCTAACTTGAGTTCTCCAAATGAGACTAAATTTGTTCTGAGGTCCCCCGACCACTTACAGTTGACCTTTGAACAACATGGGTTTGAATGACCCAGGCCCACTTTTTCCATCTCTGCCACCCCTGAGACAGCAAGACCAAGCCCTCCTCTTTCTCCTCCTTAGTCTACTTAAGGTGAAGGTGATAAAGATGAAGACCTACATGATGATCCACTTCCACTTAAAAAATAGTAAACATATTTTCTCTTCTTTCTGGTCTTTTTAATACCATTTTCTTTCTCTGGTTTACTTAGTTGTGAGAATACCGTATATAATATACATAGCATATGAAATACATGTTGATCCCCTAGGTTATTGGTAAATCTTCTGGCCAACAGTATGTCATCAGTAGTTAAGTTTTGGAGAAATCAAAACTTATAAATGGATTTCTGACTGCAAAGGGGTCAGCATCCCTAACCTCTGTAAATGTCATCTGTATTGCCAAAGCCAATAACTCTTCTAAGTTTGCTTCTACATGACTAAGGGTATTTAAAAATTGGCCATCCTGTTCTTGAAATTCTTCTCTTGGCTTCTTTTCATAGATTCTTCCTTCTCTGCTCTTCCCTAAAACTCCTGTTTCATTTTTTTCTACTCTTGTTTTCTGAAAATATACATCCCCCGAGTTTGTATCCTCTGCCCACTACTCTATCAATGCAATCCCGTTCACTGTTTCATGAATCTTTAACTGTCCTTTACCTAAGAAGGCCATATTGTGGGTCAACACAGAGCTCCATGAAGCATAACCTTCAGCCATAAACACAGCTAGGCAATGAGGGCAGAAACTACCATGATAGAGTGGCGCTTCTTGACCCAGGTACCTGGCCCATGCTGACAGCACCAGGAGACAAAGCTGCAAGCAAAGGTCAACCCTACAAATGGCATCAGTAGAATTAGAACATGGCAATCTAGCTGTAAAATTCTCATATACTGAACTCAGGTAATCTCCAGAATCTTTTACAATGAACCACTCAAAGATTGGGATCACTCAAGGCTGTCTGCACAGAACTCACAAATAGACATTTTAGAACAGATGGTCAGATTCACCAGACTGCCTCTTATAAAATATATCATTGCTGCTCTCTGCTGGTCAAAAGCATTATTCCCTTCAATTAAGATGAGCAGAGGTGTAGAACGGGTCAAAAAGGGAAAACAGTGCTTTCAAAATGATATGGACTGGTGCTAGAGAAGAGTTATTAAATGACTTCATAGACTGCAATATATGTTCTTATCCAGGAACACTGATTTTAGTGAGGGCCTATTGGATCCATAAAGTAAAGATGTGCAAAGAATAGACTCATAGAAAATATGGGCTCTATCAGATATTTCACCAAGCACTAAATTAGTCACCGCTTTTTAGTGCAGAACTTACTATAAGGCATCATATTTGATTTTTTGCAGAAAAATTGGCAAGTCCTACTGAGGAATTATTATACTGATATACTGCAAAATCCTAAAATGTTATCTGAATCCTAAAATAAAGATTAAATCTCTATATATGTACAATCTATTAGACTGAAAACTTATTTTTAAGAGTGTATTGGTGGTAGTTTGTAATTATTCAGAATATTTGCATACTAAGGGTCCTTTACAAGCAGTGCAAATAGGGAAATCTCAGGCTCAAAAGCCGAACACACAGGCTTACACAAGCTCTGCCACTTAGTGGCTTCATTACCTTGTGTCAGTTCCTGAACATCTTTGAACTCCACTCTCCTATTTTCAAATGGGGGAAATCATACTATCCACCTCCTATTGTTATTTCAAATATTAATTGAAATATTTCCTAGAAAATGCTTAACAGTGCTCCCTACAAGTAAATTGGCAGGCAATCATAACTGTTACTATTCATATAAGACAGTCTAAGTAGTAGCATTTATTACGGCTTCTGAAACAAAAATCTTTTACCACCAGTTTTAGATGTACTATGCAGCTATCTGGAGAAAGTTGTCTTTAGAGCTGTTCTTAGCTCTGACACTGGCTGTGTAATTTAAAGTAATGTCTTAAATTTTCTGAGCCTTGAAATGTTTCCAATGCTTGCCTTGCCCTAAGGTCCTAACATGTTTCTATGTTTTAATTTTATTTACCACTGTTCAATGACCTACGGTACAAAGTGTTTTGTTTTCTGACCTACTGTTCCCTACCTAATGACTTGCCTAAAGAACAAATAACCACTGGAGGAAGCGAGTAATGTTTCTGGAGAATTAGCACAGGATAATTTTTAGAAGGAACAATGGAAGCAGCAAAGTACACACGCCCAGTCATGCCTTTCTCTTTTCAGATATTCCCACACTAAAATGTGATCTGACAGTTCTGTGTTTATTAGTTCAGTAAGTAGGGATTAGGTTGTCACTGGGTGTGTAAACTAGAAGTTGCAGTGTGCTGAAACTTGAGGAAACAGTCCAATTGCCAGAGGTAGAACAACCAGAATGTTCCAGATGTTTCCTGTCCTTTCTTCCATTCCTCCATTATAGTACCTCTCAAAGCATAAGTTGATGACAATTCTCTTGGGATGCAGTTTTAGACATTTCTATTATTAAGAGACATGGTAGGGAGTCATCCTCCAGTCCAAGCAAACTCATCAAGTTCAGTACTGTTGCTGGAAGTTTCCAGTAATATATGTTCTGTAGACAAAGGATCAGTCAGACCCCAAAGTTCTGATACAACATAATGATAAGGGTTGAGTCAGGCCAAACTATTAATTTCTGTCTTCAGTAGTCACTGTTCTTTTTCCTTGAGAACATCCTTCATTTATTCATGACTTCCTCCTTTCTCCAATAAGACCTCTCCTACCTTTTTATGATGCTATTCAAGCTCAGCTGACTCCATGCTCCGCCCAGGCCTGCCTTTCTTAACCTACACCCTGTGAGCTCTTCTCAAAACTGACCTCTGGGTTCCATTCCTTTGATCAACCCTACTGTATTCATGAACACATCAGGCTAATATTTCACTTTCTGTCCTCATGTCTTGGAAAAATAGTTTAACAAGAGGGATCAGGGTTGAATATGGTAAAAAACCAATTCTCACGGTTAGATTTCAAGGCCAGAAAGACCCTGAAAACCTTTCAGAATTTTGGTACCTGACAACACCACTGGTGCACTGAAAGAGCTGCCTCTGTCACACAGAGCAAATGACAAAAGAAGTAACCCTTTCAGTTAAAAGAGAGAAGCAGTGAGTAGCATTTGCAAAGATGGAGAGTATGTGGGGAAACTCCTAAATCTCTTCCAATGGTTTCCTCAATGCTCAAGCCTTTCTTATCAGGGAAGGCAAGATGAATTCTTCTTCTCCCTCCTACTCCATATTTTTTCTTCCTTCATTTCTTTTTGGTACAATATTTGACACATTTGAAGATGACATTTTTTTTTTCTATTTTTTGAGATGGAGTCTCACTCTATCGCCAGGCTGGAGTGCAGTGGCTCAATCAGGATTCACTGCAACCTCCGCCTCCCGGGTTCAAGTGATTCTCCTGTCTCAGCCTCCTGAGTAGCTGGGACTACAGGCACGCACTACCATGCCCAGTTAATTTTTTTTTTTTTTTTTTGTATCTTTACTAGAGATGGAGTTTCACCATGTTGGCCAAGATGGTATCGATCTCTTGACCTCGTGATCTGCCCACCTCAACCTCCCAAAGTGCTGGGATTTCAGGCATGAGCCAATGCTATATCTTTAGTTTTTTTTAAAAAAGGGAGGCTTTGTTTGATTATAATTTTTATTAAATTAGTAAACTCTTTTAGCATCTTATAATCTAATCAAAATGTCTGTAGAGTGATGTTTTAGGTCTGACTCTAACTGTGTTAAAGTAATGTTTTAACTTTTTGGAGCTTCTGTTCATCTGCTGAACAAGTATAACAATTCCTGTCTCAGCATTTACTACTATAAAAACATGGTAAAAGATAGTTATGATGCTATTATTAGCATTTTAATGAAAAATGTAGTGGTAAACTTAGCAATAGGAAATCTTTCCACACTGATTAAAAAAACTCTAGATATTGTTATGAACACATTTTGAAATAATACTTAATGAAACATGTATTTTTCTAAAATGAACGCTTTTTCCCTTATCCAACTTTTTTTTTTTTTTTTTTTTAAGATGGAGTCTTTGCTCTATTGCCCAGGCTGGAGCGCAATGGTATGATCTTGGCTCACCGCAACTTTTGCCATCTGGGATCAAGTAAATCTCCTGCCTCAGCCTCCCAAGCAGTTGAGACTACAGGCATATGCCATCAATCCAGCTAATTTTTGTATTTTTAGTAGAGAAAATATCATGTTAGACGGGCTGGTCTCACACTCCTGACCTCAAGTGATCCACTGGACTCGACCTTTCAAAGCATGTGAGCCATCGTGCCTAGCCAACTTTTTTGTTTTTAATCTTTAAGCTATCACCTTAGAGTCCAGCAGAAAGTACTGATGGCCACCTTTTCTAATAAAGTCCCTTGGATGAAGTCAAAATGCATATGTCAAGTCATTGCCATCTACATGTCTTTGCTGGTGCTATTTCTGCCACCTGTAATTCTTTTTTTTATTTCCAATTCTCTCTTGCCTCTTCACCCTAAGGATCCCACTCAAATAGTGTAAATATTATTAATTCCTCAAAACTCAGTTCCACTTCCCCTCCATCAGATTCCCCATCTTATTTTTCTTATTGTATTTATACCTTGCTTTGAGTGTCAAACTTTACATTCCTGTATATTTTCAAACACAAATATGCTTTTTCATGCCATGGTCTTTCTGTCTAGAGAGCATGCCGTCATTCTTGTTCCTTTTGGAAATGGCTTACTGATCCTAAAAGCTCAAATTCTGAAGCCGTTCTCAGTAAGTTCTTACGCAAATGTAAGGCACTTCTTTCTTTTTTTCTTCCTCTTTTTTTTTGCTTGTTCTCTCACCATTGCTTAATATCCCTGTGGTAGGCAGAGATGTCCAAGAACTAATCCCCAAGAACTCTGACGATGTTAACTTACATAGTAAAAGGGACATTGCACATGTGATTACCTTAAGGATCTTGAGATGGGGAGATTATCCAGGCTAATCCTGATAGGGAGAGAGTGCTGTCAGCAAAACACCCCCAGGGACCAGCTCCTCAGGGATGGCTTCAGCCGTAGACCAGTATCTTGTTGTCATCACACCCTTCCCTTCCCAGCCCACATCGAATGAGACATAGACTTTCCATCTCCCCTCAACTCAGGACAACTCTAAAGGAATGTTCCAGCCTTAGCGCTGCCCCTGGAATTGGCTGAAGCTTTTGTTGAAAGTGAAACACAGCTCAACTTCTGCCTGGGCTTACTGTCCTTCTCTCCTTCTAAAGATGGCATCCCATAATAAATTTTCTGCACACTAAATGCTACCTTAGGGGCTGCTTCCCAGGGATGCTAACCTATGACACTGTTTTTAGAGTGAAGAAAACAGAAATGTAGCTCAGCCACATTTAATGATCAGTCTTTCTAACCCCAGAGTCCACATTCTTTTAAAATCCTGAGCTTCTCACACTGGGCTATGTATCAAGTCAAAGTTACAAGATAGATATTCCTGGAGAGTCGATTTTACCCAATTACCAGAAATTTAAAATACTATCTCAGATTTAAAGTTCATAGTAGAGTTCACAATTCAATGAGCTTTTAAGAAAAAGCATGGTCTTTTAAAAAAAGTCTCTTTTTTATCACAGGCAGCTGCCATACAGGCTCTGGTGCCAGGCTGCTCAGCTCGGAATCCATGTTTTGCTGGTTCCTAGCTGTGTGGCTTTATGTAAGTTGCTTTCTTTTTTGTGCCTCAGCCTCCCCATCTAAAAATCAGGTTACAAAAATACATATTGCATGGGAAAATTGAGGAGAACGAAATTATATAGTTCACGTGAACTTCTTAGAACAACATTTGGTACATCTTAGGTGCTCAGGAAGTATTTGCAATCTTATCAAAGCCCATGGATACATTCCCTTTGCTCTGTGTTTAGAGTACTTAATTAATTAATGCATCTAAAAGGATTGTACAATGTCAACATAATGTACTTCCTCTGTACCTTGATTTTAAAATTTTATGTTAATAATTTTCTATCTCTTCCAATGTACCCTGCTATTCTAAAAACCAGATTGAATTTAATGATGTTAATATATGAACCTTCAATATTCTCTCAGCTTCTAATGATTCAAGTCCAAACACTGCAGACTGCTTTCCAATGCCCTTTATGGTCTGGACCTCATCCACTTTTCTAGTCTTTTTTCTTTTTTTCTTTTTTTTTTTTTTTGAGATAGAGCCTCCTTCTTTCACCCAGGCTGGAGTGCAGTGGAGTGATCTTGGCTCACCACAAATTTCTCCTCCTGGGTTCAGGTGATTCTCCTGCCTCCGCCTCCCAAGTAGCTGGAATTACAGGTGCCCACCACTACATCTAGCTAATTTTTGTCTTTTTAGTAGAGACGGGGTTTCACTGTGTTGTCCAGACTGGTTTCGAACTCTTGACCTCAGGTGATCCACCCACCTCGGCCTCCCAGAGTGCTGGGATTACAGGTGTGAGCCACTGCGCGCAGCCCACTTTTCCAGTCTTTCTTCTGCATTTGCCCTGACAAAGTGGACTACTCTAGTCCCTGCCCCCTCCTTTCTTTCTGCAGAAGCACATTTGCTCAAGTCAGTTTCTAAGGTTGGAAAGTCCCTGTCCACCCGCTATTGATCCCTTTCAAGGCCCTCTCAGTCTCAGTTTCTTCATGAAGCCCTTCCTATCCTCTGCAGCCCACCACCGTCTCCGCCTCCACTAGCATGCATTGTTTGGAACAGTCACTTATCCTTTGCTTTCAATCACTGCATATTGCTATTGATCCTTTTGGTGAAGTGTGACTTGTACATACAGCTATAACTTGGAGATATTGTGAGTCTGTTTCTAGACCCTGGCAATAAAGCAAATATACCAATAGAACAGGTCAGACAAGCTTTTTGGTTTCTAGTGCATAAAAGTTATGTTCAAACTATACTGTAGTTTATTACGTGTAATGGCATTATGTCTAAGGATGTGATGCACATACCTTAGTTGAAAAACACTTTAATGCTAAAAAATGGTGATACAGAGACATGAAATGAGTACATACTATTGGAAAAATGGCACTGATAAACTTGTTCAATGAAGGGTTGTCACAAATCTTCAATTTTTAAAATACATGATATCCGCAAAGTGCAATAAAAGGAGGTGTGTCTGGACAAATAGACTGTGAGTGCCCTAAGGGTGGGGAGTCTCTGTTCTCTCTCTTTTCATAGAAAGGACTGTGATAAAAATAAAATCCTTATAGACATTCAATAATTGACTATTTATTTGGAATGTTAGTATTTACATAATCATTTTTTAGTATTATTTGTTCTAGTTGAGAAACCTGTCAGATATATTTTGAAAAATAATATATGAAGAAGAAAAATTTGACCTCTTCTTTGTAGAAAATGAAATCCCTGATTTGATGTGGGAATATATATAGTCTACTGTGTTGGCTTAATATTTGAATGCATGCTTACCATAGAAGAACTCAGACAGGAAAAGTTTAGGAAAAGCATGAGCCATCTTTTATTGAAATGCACACTTTAATTCTGTGGAAATATTTTAGTGTAAAAGAAAAGGCCAGGTGCGGTGGCTCACACCTGTAATCCCAGCACTTTGGGAGGCCAAGGTGGGTGGATCATGAGGGCAGGAGTTTGAGACCAGCCTGACAAACATGGTGAAATTGCATCTCTACTAAAAATACAAAAATTAGCCAGGCGTGATGGTGCACGTCTGTAATCCTAGCTACTTGGGAGGCTGAGGCAGGAGAATCACTTGAACCCAGGAGTTGGAGGTTATAGTGAGATGCAATCGTGTCACTGCACTCCAGCCTGGGTGATAGAACGAGACTCCATCTCAACAAAAAAGAAAAAAGAAAAAAAAAGAAATGATGCAAGTAAATCTGCATCCATTAAACAATAAAATCTTGTTTTAGAGCATTATAATGAAGTCAAGCAAGGTAGCATGTGGGTTTGTAATATTGTTTCAGGACAAAGGGACAACAGAAAACAAACAAACAAAACAAAACAAGTTAAACAAAATTTAGGCTGCCCTCGGCGGAGGATCTTAGAACCGGCTTTGATCAGAGGAAGGACAAAAGGAGTTTCTGTATTATTTGCTCTATGAATAGTTGGATCTGAAATGAAAAGGAGCTTAGGCCACATGAGAGTCAAGTGAGAGGTGATGAATTGGCTAGATTTGGGAATACTGTGCATTACAAATGGGAGGGGTTAGTTATGGCAACACATCCTAAAACTTTTATACTCCCGGCAGATGGCAGGACAGGCTTATGGCTATTCTTTGACTTCAGCTACTCTGTTTTGGGGGTTCTGTAGGGAAGACTATCTCTAATTATCAACCTGCTACTTCAGAAATGTGATTTTCAATCAGGGTTCCTAGGGCCCTGAGAGCTCCTGGGTGTGGGCTGTAACTTAACGGCAAAGCTATGAGGTCAGAGTTGCTGTCTCCCTACGTCTCCCACCTTTCTTCCTGCCACCATCTTTCACCTTGTCATGCTTTCTGAGCAGGGACTGACACAAAATGGATGTTGGACTCACAAGAAATGTGTCACAGCTATTTAGAAAGTGATAATAATGGGAAAGATTTACACGATCTGAAGAAAAACCAGTGAATCTTCAAGGATCTAGAACTAGAAATACCATTTGACCCAGCAACGCCATTACTGGGTATATACCCAGAGGATCATCAATCATTCTATTATAAAGACACATGCACATGTACGTTTACTGCGGCACTGTTCACAATAGCAAATACTTGGAACCAACCCAAATGCCCATCAATGATAGACTGGATAAAGAAAACGTGGCACGTATATACCATGGAATACTATGCAGCCACAAAAAACGGATGAGTTTATGTCCTTTGCATGAACATGGATGAAGCTAAAAACCATCATTCTCAGCAAACTGACACAAGAACAGAAAACTGAACACTGCATGTTCTCACTCATAAGTGGGAGTTGAACAATGAGAACACATGGACACAGGTTGGGGAACATCACACACTGAGGCTTGTCAGGTGGTGGCAGGGTGGTGGGTAGGGGAGGGATTGCATTAAGTGAAATACCTAATGGGTTATGGGTGCAGCAAACCACCATGGCACGTGTATACCTATGTAACAAACCTGCACGTTCTGCACATTACCCTAGAACTTAAAGTATAATTTTAAAAAAAAGGAAAAAAAAAGATAATCCTAATGCCCTGTAAAAATTGGAGGATTAAGAAATAAAACTGCAAATATTATATATGGCATATAAATATTTGAAAATAGGTGCTATAGATGGAGACAAAAATCTATGAACAATACCAACTTATTTGGCATTTTCATATTCTTACTATATTTAGTTCATATTCATATTATGTTTAGTTTGTATCTATGTAACATAGACAAGAATAGATCCTGAAAACTAAGCCATGGAGAGAAATTTCTTTATACTTGCAAGAAAACAAAATTATGAAAGACATTGAAACTGACCAAAAAGATAACTAGGTGTTGTTCAGAATTCTCAAGATAGCTCCCCCAATATTCAGGTTTCCTGGTTACTTGAGCAAGCATTAATTCAGGTACTCCTATTTGCAGATGTAAAGTCCCAAGTTAGTTGACTTAAAATACAGAGATTATCTACCTAAGGTTAAAATAATCACACAAGCCCTTAAAAGTGGAGAACAGAGAACTTTGTCCACTGGTGGCAGGGGGAGAAACAGAAAGACCCAAAGCAAGAGAAGGACTCAAAACTCCATTGCTGGTTTGAAGACAGAGAGGATTAAGTGAGAAGTAATAGGGGTGGTCTCTAGGAATGGAGAGTGACCATTGGCCAATACTTAGCAAGGAAATGGGGACCTCAGTCCTACAGCCATGTGGAACTGAATTCTGCCAGTGACCTGAATGAGCCTGGAAGGAGATTCTTCCCCGGAGATTCCAGGCAGTAGCCCAGACCAGCAACACCTTGATTTTGGCCTTATGAAACCCCGTGGTAAAGGCAGTGAGATAAGCTAGACACTTGATCTACACTTGATCATAAATGGGTATTGTTTTAAGCCACTAATTTTATGATTATTTGTTACACTGTAATAGAAAACAAATACACTTGGTGTTTTCAACAGACCACTAGGCTTTGTCTAACCACAGCCATCAGAGTTCTTATTCTGCAGATTCTTATTCTTTGCAGAATAAGAACTCTGTGCCTTTAATTTCCCTTGAGTGATTGTACAGCTCTGTAAGTTGTAGATCACTGATAACAATACAAATATTTTTGTCTATAGATATGCACATAAATTTCATCCTTCAGAAATACAACCCCCTTCTGCTCCATGCAATAAACCAGTATTTTATCTATTTGTCAGTTCTTTTTGGCATGACTAATCTGCCAATATATATGAGTGGTACTTTAAATCCTCCTTTGAACCATTTGTAACATCTACACCACACTAAAGAGTTAAATAAAATTTTTGATGTATTTATTTTATATCTGGATAAGAGTCACAATATTACTTCTTTTTTGAAACATATCATTTAATAGAGATACATTCAGAAATTTCTAAAATTTACAGGGCCAGGAATATTTGTTAATCTCAGAGCTTATGTCAAAAACAGAGCTAAATATTGTATATAAATTCATCTGTTCCTCACATGAAACACCTGACCCTGGTACGAAGAGGCCCTAATTGAAATGCAGAAACCAAGACTCAGGCACATCACAAAACTGTGTAAAGCATGCAGTGCTGGAGTCTTGGAGCTGCGAAGTTAACACACTGGAATGTAAAGCTACTACTACTTCCATTGTGCCATCACGCTTTCCAATGTAAAATGGGCTCATCTCCTTTCACCCTAACCCAGCACCTCCTCCTTATTTCTTTAGTCCATTCTTGATGTTAACATTTTCCTAATCACTGAAGTCTGAAAACTTAGAACCATTTTTGTCCTTTCCTTTCCCTTTCTTTCCATAAGCATTGGTTAACAAATGCCTTAGTTCAGCATCTGCCATCTCTTGCAGCCTCTCCCTCTTTCTGTTTCTGCTACTATCTGTGTTTCTTCTCACATGTAGCAGCTCAAATAGGCAAACAGGACCAAATTTGAGTTTTGGGTGCTTGGCACTTTTACAATTTTAGAGGGCCATCTTTAGGGAAAAAATAGTAATAGGAATATAAAATGAAACATTTATTCAGAATGAGAAAAGAAATCCCAAGAAATTGACAATCTTGGAACTCCATATTTCTTTGTTTTGAGATCTCTGATGGCAATTTACCAGAAATTTTTACATCCTGACTAAACTCCAACACCCTCTTCCATTCTAAACTCCCCGCAACTCCACCTACTCACAGGGGGCATGTAAAGAAGTAACCCTAATACTCAGGCTTCCTTTGCTTTAGAAACTTAGTATACTCTCAATTCTTTTTCCATTTTTAGTAAAGTAAATACATTGTGCAATGGAAGGTCTAAAAAAATTATTCAGAGTTTCATGGAGGTGGGGAGAGGTTATGAACCTGGGAGATTTTAAACATTCAGATACCTGAACTATAACCCAATCTTCTAAATAAAACTTGAGGACATTTGTGTTTTTACAAGGCTCCGCAGGTGAAATGGATGCAACTGACCTATGAATTAAGAATTTGGAAACCACAGCTCTAGCTCAACTGCATAAAAAGTGACCTGATCCTCTGTATCCAAAGGTTAAAGTTTTCAGAGTGCAACAGAGTCCTCCAATATTTCCTGGGCACTGTGTTCTGCACAATGCAAAATTCAGAAGCTATAAAAAATGCAGGTGAAAAGGGCCCTGATTAAAGTCTGAGACAGAAACAACCACTTTTCTCTCTGTGCAGTTACTATACTGGTCTTGATTCAAGTAAAGCAATGTGCCTGATGAGAATCACTGAAGCACAGAAAATGGTCTGGTACTGAGAGATGAGCAAATGAATCCCATGTATGAGAGGAGTATACAGGACCAGAGAAGAAGTATTTTCAATAGCCACACCCGACTATTGATTGCACTCGGCTCTTAGCTCAAAGAGATGATAGATAAACACAGGTCTATGCTGAAAGTTTGCCTGCCTATTAATTGTAATTTATTGTTTCTATCTTTGTCCTTGCATTAGATGGTTTAATTCAGTATATGAATTCATTTTGAAGTGTAGAGTCCATCGTTCTCAGTTATTGACTTTACAAAATCCATCACCAAAAAATATTGTTTCAGAATCGTTGAATATGTATTCTATGAGAGAAAGATCCTTAAAAGTGGGAGACCAATAAGGAGAATCAAGATTCTATTAGCCAGAGCAGGAAGCTCAGCTGCCAGGATTTATCTTCAGATTCTTATCACATATGATTGCTCCAACTGAAACACAGGTTAGAGAGTCTGCTGTACTTCTAAAGTGATGAGAATAAATCTTCCTGTCACTTTATATCACAGTCACACAGTTCCCAAATAGCAACCCATAGAGCGCTTGGCAAATTTGTTATCAGTGGTGTGTGTTTACACATGGCAAGTGTCTGGGAAATACAGAAAAAAAGGAAAATATTGACAGTGTAGAGGATGTCCTTCCTTCTGGAAACTCAAATAAGATTTTGAAAAGAGCTGAATAAAAACTATATGTTCAAAACAAGTTAGGAAATAATTCAATAGTAAGCATAATTCAAGACACAGAAAAGCAATTTTTGTTCATTTGCTCTATCAAGACACATTTCATTGTTTCTCATTGTTACTGAGTGGTACATCTCTGAATATATGTTTATGGAAGTATATCAGATGTACCTTTATGTGTGTGTGTCTATATATACATGTATACATATATGTGGGGGGGAGGCATATATTTATATATATTTATAGCAACATATGCTGTATACTTCTACATACCTTGCTTTCTATCCTGGGAGGTGGACCCAGAGGGTTAAAAAGTGCCTATGCCCTCTGGCTTCCAGTTAGGCTCAGCCTACTGAGTGCCCTGGCCTGAGTTGGAGGGAGGTGAGGTATTCAAGCTCTCTCCCTCAGGCTTGGCTGCAGCTGGGTAAGGTACACTCCTTGACCAAAGGCTACAGTTCCATATATTGGACCTATCTACCCGATGCCCCCACCCTCAACCCCGAGTTCCAATAACTGTTCCCCCTTCACTCCTTCAGTTCTTGGGGTGGCCTGGTTTGCTCTGCTGTTGCCAGCCAGAGAGACTGTACCATTCTTTATCGTTACCTTCCATCCTTTGTAAATAGTTCCTTTATTAAACTCTTTTCAAATTACCCAGTTTGTGTGATCCTTATCTTCCTGACTTGGATCCTGATATTTTTACTAAATATTGACTAGTAAACTTATTGCTCATGAATTGGCCTAAGGTTGTTGAGCTTGTAATACATAATTTATTAATATTTTTCTTTATTATCAAAGTTTTACAAATGTATTTATTCCTAATTTCTTTCAAAAAAGATTTATGGCAGGAATTATTTTGACGTTATATTTCAGGTCACTAAAAAAATCAAGTACTTTGGCAGGGCTTGGTGGCTTACGCCTGTAATCCCAGCACTTTGGGAGGCCAAGGTTGAAAGATCACTTTAGGTCAGGAGTTTGAGACCAGCCTGACCAAAATGATGAAATCTTGTCACTACTAAAATTATAAAAATTAGTTGGGCATGGTGGCAGAGGCCTGTAATCGCAGCTACTTGGGAGGCTGAGGCGGGAGAATTGCTTGAACCTGGGAAGTAGAGGTTGCAGTGAGCCGAGATCACACCATTGCACTCCAGCCTGGGCAACAAGAGTGAAACTCCATCTCAAAAAAAAAAAAAAAAAAAAAAGTACTTTGGGAAGAATAGTAATAAGACTTAAAAAAAAAATCAAGTGCTATTTTTTATGAACTCTGGGCATTTAAATAGGTTTGTGCCTATATAAATCACTACCAACTTTTCACTCCAAATCATAGACTAAATACTACTCAATGAATCTCTTCATGTTACGAAAATCAGGAAACTGTTGCCTAATGGCTTAACCTTTGATGTCATGACTTTTGCTCAGTAGCTTAAATCTATGACAATGTTTATATTTATTGTATTGTACTATTTGCCTTTAGGCTAAGGAACCATATGCTTTAAGACATTGTTTATCATAAAGAACAATCTATACCAAAATAACAACCTTTAGAAAATAAAAAACAGGATGCTCAAGTCAACAATTGCTAAGATATTAGACAGCAAGGTGAATAATGGAGTTAATAATCTGGAAATATGGAATACTGACACTACTAAAACTGTATTTGGGTGACTAAATTAATGCCACACTTTTCATCCACCTGTATGCATCCAGTGATGGTAGTTAGGTTTATCCAATGTCAAGGCATGCTTACACCATTCTGACATACAATACCTTCACCAAATGCTAATTATTTTACTAATGTAAAGATGTTTACACATCAGAAGTGAAATTCCACTATCAAGATGTGTTATTCATTGTTTTTCCTTTAACAGTTCAAAAAATATTATTCTTAAAAGAGAACTGGACCAAATTCAAACTGTGATAATACAGAAGAAAAAACGAAGCTGAAGTAAACAACATTAAGAAAGACCAAGTAAAGTGACAAATCACAGCAAATAACAAAGAATTTGTCCCTACTGAGAAGGACAGCACAATTCAATTTGCCAAATTATTTTATTTATCTCTGAGTGGCAATACGAATGGATCAATCTGTTTTGATGAACGCTAAAACTTTGCTGAATGGAAAATTGCACTACCTTTAACATGTTAAATTTAGGTACAGTAAAAGAAAATGTGAATTAAATTGGCTTTGAGTATACTGCATTAAAAGATAAATTGCCAGCTTAGAAATATCTTCCCCAGTAGCTTTACTTGAACCAAAATATTTTGCTTAGGAGTAATTACGTAAGTGTGCAAACTATATAATAATTATTTCTTGGTCCTTAAATTTGAAATGTTCTCAAAAGTCTAAATGCAGTAAAAGGCTAAGAAAATTATACAAAAAGAAAGATCTAGTTTGATCAAAGACTTTGTCTGTGAATTTGAAAGGACTTTATAGTTTTGTACTAAACAATTTAACAAAACCCTGAAATTTTTTCTTCCTTCATGCATTTATGCATTTAACTGTTTGTTGAAATACTCTTATGTGAAAAGTTTGTCCTGGGAAGTAACAATTAAATACTGTCTTCAAGGAGGAGGAAAGTGATGAGAGAATTTCATCTGAGTAATTGTCATGACCAATATTTGAAACCGCTTTAAGCCATAGCTCCAAAACCATGTAACTGGAGCTTCAGGACCCATCTTGTGAATCCTGGAAAATGAATTTTAAATTGAATCCTGAGAGATTAGTAGGAGTTACCTAGCTGAACAGAGAAGGGTCTCAAGTGAAAAAGCTTCCAGGGAGACAGCAACATCTGCAGAAGTCTAGAATGAGAAGGCATAGGACCATTCTAGGAACTCTGAGAAGCTGATTTGGTGAAAGCAAATATGTTGTTTTGAAAAAGGACATGGTTGACATAAGGCAAGTACAAGAAAAACTTTAGGATGGTGAGGTGAAAAACTGTACTTTATTAGTAATTAGTCTCAGAGTCCCTGATAAAAAGGAAGCCTTGGTTAGGGATACAGCCAAACTTTTAGTCCAGAGGCAAGACTAAGGGTAGTAGCAATGAAGTAAAGAAAAGAGGAGGTTGAGTTTCTCTGCATTGGTAATGAACACAGAGTCACAGTTTGGGGACACTGAAAAAATGAGGAAAGGAGAAACAAAAAAGCAGGAATACAATTATAAAGGGAGGACAAAGAAATTATAAAAACATGGATTTTAAGTTATTTGTTTCACTGTGTTGAAAATGCCCTTTTATGACACCCTAATAATATTCAGTTCCATCTACCACAAAGACAAAAAGAGATAAACGCATTTGTAGTGTTTTGTTTTGTATTTGTGGAAATACAAGTTCTGTATGTTGTGATATCAGGGCAGTGATGGAATTGCCTGTCACAATCAGTACGTAGAGACAACTGTTATTCAGCGAAGGGAGGATGACTCTAGCACTTGCAGACCCCTTGGAGACGGTATGAGGCTGTTCACGGGGCAGTGTGCAGGGATTGGAGCAATCTTCTAGTTTCAAGGAGCGTGGAGTTCCAGCAAACACACAAGAGTACGTAGAACTCTGGAAAGTTTGGGATTGATTTAAGGATGATGGGAGTGTTACCAGGGTAGTGCTCAGCTCTGTTTGTGCTCTGGATACACAGTGCAAATGGCTGAGAGAGTGGCAGGACTGAGGCAGAGAGGCTAGTTAGGGAAGCAAGTATGTTGGGTCACTTGCAAAGTCACCATTGACTCTGATGTTCTGGAATGGCTCCCCTTGACTGTAATCTCAGTTCACCTAGTTCCAACCTGGGGACCCAGACCAAGTACTTAGACCTTGGTCAAAGACATTACCCCTGTCTTGGAGGAGGGAGTGATACAGTTGGGTGGTTATGTGTGTGTTTGAATGTATGTATTGCATGAGTGTCTAAGCATAAAGGAAACAAGAAATAACAACATGGCTCAAGTGGTTATTCCTCCAGACAATTTGTGAGTATAAAATTGTGTGTGTGGTTACCCACACGATAAAGAAATTGATGAGAACTTAATTGAATCAAATTAGAAATGTTCCAGCTCCACCTTCTGTAATTCTTCCCTGGCAGAAAAATAGACCTAAATTCAGACTATCAGTCTTAATAAGTACCTAATGAAGAAGTTGGAAATAAAGGCAATCTGCTGACTTGGGTGCTTTGAAAAAAGACAGGCCTCAAGCTAGCCATTACTTCTTGTTAATCAACACGGTAGTCAATGAACATAAAATTTACATCCTTGTTATCATAACATTTAAGTTACATCTTTCAGCCCATTTTGTATCTTGTCATCACTCAGTTTTGTTTCTATCTAAAAATCTACTTGCTAAAAAGGAAAAAGAGCCTTTCTGTAATATTCAAATATTTATTTTAATAGTTCTAAGGACTATAGACTGTAAACCTAAAATTGATGTTTGCCAAAGGAAATACCTTTTTAGAACACTTGCAATAGAAACCTTTATTTCTTAAGAAAAGAATTAAGTCATAGGAGGTTGATTTTAGCCATGAATCCTAGTGACACCGACATCATTAATCAAGTTCTAAGTAACTCAACCTGTATAAGAAAATCACAATTTTATTAAAATTACAATGGTAACTAATGACTTCCATAGTTTCCCACAATCACATCAGGCCTTTACCTCCTTCTCTTAGTCTATTTGGGCTGCCATAACAAAATACCATAGAATGGATGTGGATGTCTTCAACAAAAGACATTTATCTTTCTGCTGTTCTGGAGGCTGAGAAGCCTGGGATCTGAGTGCTAGTATGGGTGAGATCTGGTGAGGGTTCTCCTGCTTTGCAGATGGCTGTCTTCTCTCTGTATCCTAACACGGTGAAGAGAGATAGAGAGCAAGCTCTCTGGTTTATAGGGGAACCAATCTTGTTACAAGGGACCCACCTTCATGACCTCATCTAAACCTACAATCTTGTCACAAGGGCCCACCTTCATGCTCTCATCTAAACTGAATTATCTCCCAAAGGCCTCATCTATCATCACATTGAGGATTAGCGCTTCAGCATATTAATTTTGAGGGGCATGATTCAGTCCACAGCCCTCCCTCTGTGCTTGTATCACTGCTTTTTCTTCCTTATTGTGGATGAACTTGAATGGTATGGGGTTTCATCTGAGGACACCCTCTAACCTTGTGCATAGGCTCTGAAAAGTTCTCCTCACACAGGGACAACATTGTTGGGACTTAGCCCTTTTTCTCCTACGTACTCAAATTTCTTTTCTGCTGGATCAGCTCCATTGGCCTACACAATACTGTAAATGCTTCTATATTTAAGATAAATATAAAACCAAAATAGGCTGGGTGAGGTGGCTCACACCTGTAATCCTAACAGTTTGGGAGGCAGAGAGGGGTGGATCACTTGAGGTCAGGACTTTGAGACCAACCTGACCAACATGGTGAAAACTCATCTCTACCAAAATACAAAAATTAGCCAGGTGTGGTGGCACATGCCTGTAATCCCAGCTACTTGGGAGGCTGAGGCAGGATAATTGCTTGAACCTGGGAGGCAGAGGTTGTAGTGAACCCAGATCACACCACTGAACTCCAGCCTGGGCGACAAAGCTAGACTCCACCTCAAAAATACAAAAATAAATAAATAAATAAGATTAGGAAAGTTTTGACCCTACATCTCTTTATAACTTATGGTCTAATTTCTTTACTTTCCATTATAACCACTCACCTAATATGTCTATATTCACTATCTCTAATTTCTTTTCTTCCATTCTCTCATTTTTTTTTTTTTTTTTTTTTTGAGACAGAGTTTCGCTCTTGTTACCCAGACTGGAGTGCAATGGCACGATCTCGGCTCACTGCAACCTCCGCCTCCTGGGTTCAGGCAATTCTCCTGCCTCAGCCTCCTGAGTAGCTGGGATTACAGGCACGCACCACCATGCCCAGCTAATTTTTTGTATTTTTAGTAGAGACGGGGTTTCACCATGTTGACAAGGATGGTCTCGATCTCTTGACCTTGTGATCCACCCACCTCGGCCTCCCAAAGTGCTGGGATTACAGGCGTGAGCCACCGCGCCCGGCCCCATTCTCTCATTTTTTAAAGAAATAAGATCATTCTACAAAACTCAAACAATATAGAAAAGCAAAGGAAGTCTTGCTTCTATCACTGCCCCACCAAACTCAAAATATGAGCCACTTTTTAGTTTCTAATTTCTAATTCTTTCTACTTTTCTGATACAGACATCAATATACTGTATAGACTTGTCTGCATTTTGCTTGTTTTTAAACAGATATACCTAGGAAATTTTCCCACTGTCATTATTTAAGGAATGGGTCCCCAGTCCCCAGGCCACACACAGACAGGTCCTGGTCCATGGCCTGTTAGAAACTGGGATGCACCGGTGGAAGTGAGCGGGGACCAGCGTTGATTATCACTTGAGTTCTGCCTCTGTCACATGAGTCGCAGCAACAGATTCTCATAAAAGAGTGAAGCCTGTTGTGAACTACGCACACGAGGGATCTTTGTTGCGCACTCCTGATAAGAACGTAACCCCTGATAATAGGAGGTGGTACAGTTTCCTCTCGAAACAATCCCCACCCACAACCCTGTCCATAGAAAAACAATCTTTCCTACAAAACTGGTCCCTGGTGCCAAAAAGGTTGGGGACTACTAATTTAAAGAGAGTTCTTTATTTTTAAATTTTTTTAATGGCTATGTGTCATCATTGATTCAACCATTCCTCACTTGCTGGACATTGGGTTGTTGTCATTATAAACAATATCCTAATTAACACCTTAAATATGTGGCATTTGACATTTGTGCAGGTGTATGTACAGGCTAGATTCCTAGTAATAGAATTGTTGGCTCAAGGGTAAATGCATATATAATTTATTTCATACATTACTGCCAAATTTCCTTCCATAGGAGTTGTACCATTTTCAAATTCCACAAAGCAACATAAAAAAGTATTTATTTTCCTCAAACCTTGCCAGCTGAGTGTATTTTCATATTTTGTATGGAAAGATGCACAAAAATTGTATTTTCAGTGTTGTTTTAATTTACATTTCTATTATTATGAATAACATTGAGCACATTTTCTATGTGGTTAAAGGCCATTTGTAGTTCTTTGTTAACTCTCTCTCTCTGTCCCTCTCTCTCTCTCTCTCTCTCTCTCTCTATATATATATATATATATATATATATATATATATAAGCTTTACTTGCTTCTCTATAAGTTGTTGATAAGTTCTTCTCAATTTCTTATAGCTCTTTATATACTAAAGAAATTATCCCATTGTCTAGACGACAACATGCAAATCATAAATACATCTATACTTTGCTTGAGTCTGGCTTTCTAGAACATTTAGAATTCTGGGAAAGCACCAGATCAAAAGGCACTTAGAAACACATATTTTATCACCTCTTGGGAGGTAAAAATATAGCCCTTTGAGCACTCAGCCACATATAAACATGACTACAAAAAGCCAAAGGTACAAATTTACACATCATGAGTTCTTTCATCAAGTATATCTACACAGTACCCACCATGGGCTGTCAAGTAGTGCTCTAAGTACCACAGACAGATGGTGACTAAAGACCCAGACCCTAACTCAAGGGTTTACACTGGTCACTAAATTGAAGGGCCAGTTAGTAGAAACAAAAAAGGGAAAAAAAGGTAAGAAACACATTCACTGGCTTGCAGTACAAAAAGAAAGAAAGAAAGAAAGAAAGAAAGAAAGAAAGAAAGAAAGAAAGAAAGAAAGAAAGAAAGAAAGAAAGAAAGAAAGAAAGAAAGAAAGAAATTATCACATTGTGCTGAATTGCATATCCATTATTCTTTGAATTTATCCTAATCGAGTTGTTTGCCCTTACACATGCTGAAATGTTCTTTGTCAAGATCAAGCATGACTTCTATGTAGCCAATTAGAATATCAATTCTTAGTTCACCACAAAGTAATAAATGATTTATGTAATGGATACCCCAGTTACCCAGACTGGAGCATCACACATTGTATGCTTATATCAAGATGTCACAGGCATCCCATAAATATGTATAACCATTAGGTATTCATAAAAATTAAACATTAAAAATTAAATCTCCCACAGAAATTTAAGATAAAACAATTCTCAGAGTATACACTGAATGGTCATGATTTATCAAATCTTCAACCCGTTTCTGAATCATGACCAGCTCTTACGTTATAGCACATTTTCATTGCACAACCCCTGTGTCATCCACTATTGCTAGGATTCTCATTTTTTTCATGTTGGAACAGTGACTTAAAGGGCTTAAATGTGTCATTATCAGATCTGCAACGGAGATGAACGCTTGCCTATTCAACATCCAACTTTGTTAGTAATAGGCTACCATTTATGTTAAAAGTGATAATGCTCCTGATTAAATATTCCATATTTCCAGATTTGATGCAGCTGAATCTAGTCCTCTGGGAAAGTTTAATTTATGGTATGTTAGAAGTGATGTGTGAGACTTTTCCAAAGCTCTTTAAAAGGAATTCTTTCAGCTGAGATGCATGAAAGAATTCTTGCCCTTTCCTCTTTTTCCCTTTCTGCTGCCTGGAATGTAAGTGTAATAGTTGGAGCTCCAACAGCTGTGTTTGACCATGAGATGAACTTGTAAGTAAAGGCTATGCTCTACGGCAGGGGTTTCCAAACTTTCTGTAACAGACAAAATAAATATTTTAGGCTTTATAGGCCACATTTGCTCTCTTTCACATTTTTCTATTTTTTGCGTGATTTTCTTTTTTATATATGCCTTTAAAAAGAAAAAGAAAATTTTAAATTTTTTCAGGTCCTACAAATGCAGTCTGGGTAAGATATGCCTGTAGGTCCTAATTTACTGAGCTGCCTTACTCTAGGATGGTGGAAGAGAAAGATTAGAGGGTCCCTCATGATGGCAGAGCTGGCATGCCAGCCCTGTTTTGCATACCTTCACACTTCCTTCATGAGAGAGAAATTAATATCCGTTTAAGCTAATGTTACTTTGCGTTTTCTATTATATGTAGATAAATGAATCCTAACTGATAAACAGCCTTCAAAGGAAATGTACATATCGCCTCTGCCAAAGAACCTTAGAAGACATTATTTTAAGGAGAAATACTATAAATGCAAAAGCGTGTAAGTAGGAGAAAATTTCAAGGGCATATTTAGAAGAGAAGGCTGAAGTGAAGAATCTGCTCTGGAGGGTATGGAAAGACATTTTGATAAATATTATTCCATTGATATCTCAGTTGAAGCCAGATGATTGCAGTCCTGGGAGTGAGAAAGAGCAGTTTGAACTTGATTCAGTAGGTAATAAAGAGCTATTGGACACTCTTAAACCTAGTGAGGGCATAAGAAAGCCATGTTTTAGAAGAAGTCATTTTTTTAATAATGTAGTCTGGACTGGAACACGGAAGCTCTATGCTGGTAATCCTGGAGGGCTGAATCTCGAAAGTTTGAAATGATAATAGAAAGAAAAAGTTGATTCTGAGAGATGTTACAGAGGTAGGGGCAGAATGAGCAGACTCGTATTTGTTAGATAAATGAACGTAAACGTTGGGAGAGGAGGGAAGAGGTGGCTGTATCTGCAGGTAATAAATTTCTGGTCTTATAGTGTTCATAACTATTTTTTCTCCCTTGCTTACCTATCTATTATTTTCTATATTGCACAGTTGTTTCAACACAACAATTCATACTTCAATCTTCAAAAATTGTCAACTGACACAACTTTATACCATTTAGTTGGGTTTCCCAATCTCTTCCAACAAATAGGTAAGCACAGAACTCCAGCTGTAGCTAAAGATTCTTGAATTTATTCAGGTCAATATATTAATAATAACAATAAACAATTTTTAAAAGCATGGTATTTGACAGATGTTATAGACTACATAGATTCTCTGTTGTCTTCATAACCACCCTATTAGGCAGCAGCTGCACACATCCCACCTCACCTTCAATATTGTGTAACGGTTGCTTGGAAGAAGCTGTCTAGCCAGGAACTGCATTTCCCTGTATCCATACCATTTTGGTGAATGCTCATGACTGGATTTTACCAATGAATATGAACAGGAGTAGTGTTAATAACTTCTGGGCTAAAGTGGTTATAAAAGTGCAAGAGATGCTCTAAATTGTCTTTCTCTGCTCAAAGAGATTTTAGGGGATCATGAAACAATTAGTTGGAGACACCCAGGATCCCAGAGTCATTGCATGGAAAAGAGCCATGCATGAGAGCCACCTAACATGTAGAACTGTGACATAAATGAGAAATATACATTAATTCCCTTAAGCCACTGAGATTTTTGAGCCAAGGCTGGCCTACTGTAACTAACACAGTACGTGTTATTAACATTACCATTTATACACACAGAAATAAAACTTGGGAAGATGCGTCTAAGATACTAAGTGACAGAACTGTGGTTAATATTTGAAGTATTCAGTTTCAGAGCCCATGTTCTTAACCATTACCCAATATCATTATCTTTTTATATAAATTTTCAAAAGTTTATATAAATTTATAAATAACTTTAGCCAACTAATATGGTAATATGAATTACTAATGGGTAAGCAAAAGGTAATGATACTAATCAGAGGAGAAATCAGTAAAATAGAAACAGAAAACAATAGAAAACATAAATGAAACCAAAGGTAGTTTTTTTAAAAAATCAGTAAAATCAATAAACCTCTAGCCAGGCTGATAAGAAAGAAAGAGAGGAAATACAAACTATGAACAGCAGAAAAGAAAGAAGTAATGTAAGTACAAATTTTCCTGATAGTAGAGAATAATGTGGAAACATTATGAAAAAAATAACACTCATGTGAAATGAACAGTTTTCACAAAAGATAAAAACAACCAAATGTATAAATTTATATAAAGCAATTCTAAACATCTATATTTTGAGGTGTGTTGTTCATGTTCATGAAGCCCCATAGCCAACTAATATGGTAACATGAATTACTAATGGCTAATATGCATTTTACATTAAAAATGGCATTTGTTTATAGAATTCAATGATGTAAGATTTAAATATCTTTTTCCAAGTTTAACTGATAATTCCCCCTAAGCTTTTCTCATTGGTACAATAACATGACTTAGGGGAAAGCACAAGGGCTGAGTAGTCAGAACTACTTGCATCAGAACATGACCTCTATGGCCTTGAGTAAGACATGTAACCTCTCTGAGGCTTAGTTTTTCTCTCTGCGAAAGACAGTTAACATCACCAGCTTTTTAGAACGATTCTAAATATTAGAAATAATGCTGGAAGTCTTAATAAATCACTCACTACACATAGACAGTGAATTAATTCAATCTAGAATTACCTATCTAAATGCCTACTATAATACATGCCACACGTTATCGAGGCTCTTAGGATACAACAATCAACAAAACAGACACAAATATCCCTACCTATTTGCATGCGCTATATTCTTTTTTTTCCCCCCTTTCTAACAGTTCATGAGAGAAACCAATATTAAGGCACTTTCAATTCTGATCAAGATGGAGTAACAGGGACAAGATTAACATTCCCATCTGAAACACAACAGAAACCAAACAGGCAAAATAAAGCAGACAACAGTTTAGGAAACACTGTCCATCAGGTAACAATAGACAGTGATCTCTGGAGATACTGGATGAATCTGATCTCCAGTGAGAATGAGATGAGCCCTGCAATTACTCAAGCAATTATGAGACAAGGAAGAATGCAAAAGGAGAATGGAAAGTATTTTAAATGAAAATAAAAACACATAATATCAAAATAGCAGGATTTTCCTAATGCACTATGTACAAAGAAATTTAATCACTAAACATCTATGTTAGATAACAAAAAAGATGTCAAATCAATAGCCTTAACTTCTACCTTAACAATAACATTTAATTAGAAAAATAAGAGTAAAATAAGTCCACTGTAAGCAAAAGGTAATGATTACTAATCAGAGGAGAAATCAGTAAAATAGAAACAGAAAACAATAGAAAAAAATAAATGAAATCAAAAGGTGTTTTTTTTTTTTTTTTTAAAAATCAGTACAATCAATAAACCTCTAGCCAGGCTGATAAGAAAAGAAGATAAAATACAAATTATTAATATCAGGAAAGAAAGAAGTGACATTACTATGAATGTTCCTGATAGTAAAGAATAATATAGAAACATCATGAAAAAAATATAACACTCATGTTAAATGAACAATTTTCATGAAAGATAAAAACAACCAAATTTTACTCAGGAAGAAATAGGTAATCTAAATAACCCTGTATCTGTTAAAGATATTAAAGTTACATTTAAAAAACTTCTCACAAGGAATGTTCTAGGTCCAGATGGTTTTGCTTGTGGATTCTACCAAACATATAAGGAGGAGATCATACAAATTCTAAACAAATTCTTCCTAAAGAAAAAAGAAGGAAGACTTTCACAAACATTCTATGAGCCAGCATCACCCCAGTATTAAAGCCAGCGAAAGGCATTACAAAGAAAAAAATACAGAGTAACACCTCTGATGAGCATTGGTGCAAAATTTCTGAACAAAATGCCACCAGCAAATTAAACGCTACAGAGTATAAAATGGTAACGCATTACAATCAAGTGGGGCTTATCTCAGGAATACAAGCAGTTTAATGTTAAAAATCAGCCTCTGTAATTTACAATGTTAACAAACTAAAAAAGTGATTATTTCAATAGATGCTGAAAAAGTATTTGACAAAACTCCAGTGTGAATTCCTGACAAAAACTCTCAGCAAATCAAGAACAAAAGTTCTAATTTTTGTTCAGTGTAAAAAAAAGCTCTTTTAAAAACCTACAGCTAACTTAATGATACAAAAGAAGAAGAAGAAAACTTAATACTTTCCCGCTAATATTATGATTATGAGAAGTTATCTGCTCTTACTTGTTCTAATCTTATAGTGCAGATTCTAGCCAGTGCAAATAAAAAAAAGAAACGGTATTGAATATGAAGAAGATATATTTAGTTGAAGATGACAGAACTATCTATGCATAAATTCCAAGGAAATCTGCATAAACATCTAATAGAAATAATTAAATGCAGTGAGATTAAAGAGTACAATATCGATATAAAAATAACTTCCATTAAATTGAAATTAAATATTATTTATAATAGCTTCACAAATTGAAGATTTAGTAAAGTTGTCAATTTTCCCCAAATTGATTTATAGAGTCAATAAAATCCAAACCAAACTCACAGCAGGCATTGTTTATTTGGTAGAAATAAATAAGCTGATTTGAAATTAGTGTGGAAATCCAATGAATATAAACTAGCCTGGGAAATTTTAAAAGAGAAAAAGAATAAAGTTGGAGGAATAACATTGCCTGATTTCAAGACTGATTATAAAGCTACAATTATTAATATAGTGTGTGCCGGCCGGGCGCGGTGGCTCACGCCTGTAATCCCAGCACTTTGGGAGGCCGAGGCGGGTGGATCACGAGGTCAGGAAATCGAGACCATCCTGGTCAACATGGTGAAACCCCATCTCTACTAAAAATACAAAAAATTAGCTGGGCATGGTGGCGCGTGCCTGTAATCCCAGCTACTCAGGAGGCTGAGGCAGGAGAATTGCCTGAACCCAGGAGGCGGAGGTTGCGGTGAGCCGAGATCGCGCCATTGCACTCCAGCCTGGGTAACAAGAGCGAAACTCCGTCTCAAAAAAAAAAAAAATATATATATAGTGTGTGTCATTGGTGTAATAATATACAGGTTAATCAATGGAATAGAAACGGACCTGTGAATAAATAGAATATTGATTTTTAATAATGCTATAGGCTAAGCAATGGAGGAAAATATAGTATTTTTAGCAAATTGTACTAAAACAATTAGGTATTCATATGAAAAATATTTAATTTATACCTTATACCATGTATAAAAATTACCTAAAAATATATTATAGATCTATATATAAAACTATACAACTTCTAGGAAACAAGGAAAAATAATCTTAGTAATCTGGGATTAGGCAAAGTTTTTCTAGATATGAGACCAAAAATATAATTCACAAAAAAATTAAGTGGGACTCTATTAAATTTGAATATTGTGGTCTTTTAAAGACACTGACAGGGAAATATAGTTACCTAGCATATATGGGGGAGGGAGTGGTATGGATTGAATGTTTATGTGCTCTCTAAAATTCATGTTAAAACTTAATTTCCAATGCAACAGCATTAAGAGGTGTGGCTTTTAGGAGATGCATTGGCTCTGCCTTCATCAATAAATTCCTGCCTTATAAACGTCTTGAGAGGGTGAGTTTACCCCTACTGTCCCTTCCACCTTGGGAGGAAACAGTATTCAGTCCTCGGAAGGATGTAGGAACAGGGAACCATCTTGGAAGCAGGAAAAAGCCCTCACCAGACACAAAACCTACAGTCACCTTGATCTTAGAGTTTTCAACCTCCAGAACTATGAGCATTATATTTATTCTGTTTATAAATTACCCAGTCTAAGGTGGCTTGCTATAGCATCACAAATGAACTAAGACAGGAAGAGGAGAAAACATTTACTTAGAATATGTGAAGAGCTCTCAAAACTCAGTAATAAGAAAATAAACAACTTATTTACAGAATGGAAAAGAGCTTTGAGCAGACACTTCCACCAACAAAGATATACAAAGGGCAAATAAGCAGAAAGAAAGAAACTCCATATATTAGTCACTAAGAAAATGCAAATTCTACTACAACGAGATATTTATTACACTCCTAGTAAATTGGCTAAAATTAACATTCTGATCATACCAAGTGTGATGAGGCGGTAGAGTGGCAGGCATGCTCACAAGTGCTAGTGGGAAAGTAGTTTGTTTCCTAAAAAGTTAAACATGCACCTATGATATGGCCCAGTTATCTTACTCCTAGGGATTTAGTCAAGAGAACAGAAAGCACATAGGCATGCGAAGGCTTGTCCACAAATATTCACATCAGCATTATTCATAATAGACCCAAACTGGAACAACCCAAATGCCCAGCAAGAAGTGAGTGGATGGTCGGGCGTGGTGGCTCATGCCTGTAATCCCAGCATTGGGAGGCCAAGGAAGGCAGTCAGGAGTTGGAATCCAGCCTGGCCAACATGGCAAAATCCCGAAAAATTAGTCTGGTGTGTCAGTGGGCGCCTGTAATCCCAGCTACTCGGGAGGCTGAGGCAAGCTTGAACCCAGGAGGTGGAGGTTGCAGTGAGCTGAGATCATGCGACTGCACTTCAAGCTTAGAGACAGAGTGAGACTCCATCTCAAAAGGAAAAAAAAAAAAGGAGTGAGTGGATGGTTAAGCAAACTGTTTTGTCTCTATAATGGAATACTATGCAGCATTAAAAAGGAATGAATTATTGATGTGCAGAGCAAAACATCTCAAAATAATTATACAGAATATAAGAAGCCAGATAAAAGAGTACACATTGTGTGTTCCTATTTATGTAAAATTGTCAAGAAAAAAAAAGAAAAACTACCTCATGTGGAAAACAGATCCATATTTTATGTTTTCCTGGGGAAGGTGGTGAGGCGGCCCAAGGGAGACAAGAGAAAGTTCCAGGAATGATAGATGTGTATGTTCACTAATTTGATATGTTTCACTATTTTATGAGTATATACATACACCAAAACTTATATACTTTAAATATGTACAGTTTATTGTACGTCAAGTATAGCTTAATTAAAAAATGTAAAACTATAAGACAAAAATAATTATCATTTAGAATTTTTTACTGAATCAAAATATTTTGCAGATGTATCGAATTCTCTGTTTCCATTATTTAGTCAATCATTTGCAGAGGGCTGGAGATAGTTTTGGCATGGAATAGCTGGTGTTCTTTCATTTAGCATGGCTGAAATTTAACTTAAAAATTGTGAGGATATAAACAGATTAGATGTTAAATGCTTATTTGCTGGTAACTTCTTCAACATTGACATTGCAAGTGTTGTGCCCCTTAAAGATTAATTCACTACTGGCCATCAGTAGCCACTTTTATTTAATTATATTTGTAAAATTTAAAAGAAGCAATGCCCATGCCTAAGAAAGTATACCCAGGCGTGCAGAATGAAAAATGAAAGTCCTCCTGTTCATTTCTCATTTCTAAATACGTCTTCACAATTAACAATAAGAGCAAGGGTGACAAAGATGACGAACTGCCATTTCTAATCCTTACTGGCAATTGCATTCACTTATTTTCCTTTGTGAACAGGGAAGTACTTGGAGAGAAATTATACAGTGATTCATGGTTCTGGGGAAGACTGCTGATATTTTGATGAGGCCACCTCAGTGCCCTCAGGAAATCAAAGTGTCCTATCACTCCGTGTCCATTATCATTACAAAGCTGTTCCAGGTAGCAAATGATTTTTTGCCTTCCAGGTAGTAAATGATCTTTTAAATAAAAGGTATTTCTAAAAGTCTTCACTTGTCCTTTTGCTTCATCAGAAAAGCATTATTTTTATTTTAGGAAAGAATGACAGAAGAGAAAGAGAGAAAGGCTTATTGTATCCCATTTTATTTGCTATTAAGCATTGTCTTTCCCCCAGCCTTCTTGGTAATGTGATGGTGTTAACTAGGAGTCCTTATCTCTGGGGCAATGACCACAGAAGGGAAGTTTAGTGAAACCTGTCTCAATTTTCAGACTTTAATAGCCATCCATGAAGATTGTTCAGCTCTATCCAACACTTTCTACAACTTGATGGCTATAGTTTCCTGAGTCTGAGTCTTCAGCGCATCAAAAATGGAAAAGATTCTGTTAGGCACAGGTATACGGGTTCTTTCTTTACCCATAGGCTAGATAGGCTATGGAAATGGATATGCAAATAAAGGACAGCTTTACAGAAACTATCTAAATTTTTCTCCTAACAGATCCAAAGATCTGTTATCCTAGCGTAGTTGGAGTCCTAATTTCCAAAATTTTCAGAAAGGAGCTCAACAACTAATGATAGATTAGGGAGATAACTAATATCAACTGAGTCCCCACTATATGCTCATACAGTTAGAGACTTTATATTTGTAAATCTTGTATCTCAAGGCCACCTTAGCCTGGAAAAAATAAAGCGGGGTCAAGACAAGAACTAGCAACAGCATATCTGCCTCTGCCCTCACTGTCTCTACACCATCTTCTTTAAACATGATTTGCTAGCAGTTCTGAGAGTCCTGTGGTACATCTCACAGATGCTCACAAAGAGCATCCTCTCAGTACCACAAAGCATCTGCCAATTACTTTCTCCTGGCTTATGTGTCTTTGATCTATGACTGCTATCAGACCTGCTGAAAGTCATAAAACAGCTAAACTACTTCTACTCTACCAGTAGCCCTAGGGATGTTGCACACACAGGCACACTTATTTAAACATTCTCCCTATAAAGAGTTGATATATGTCCATGTTAAGTCAACCTATAGCTACAGCTTGGAATATCTATGGCTCGCTAATCAGGAATTAAAGCTCTATTTTGTTGTTATTGTTGCTGAGACAGGGTGAAGTGCAGTGGCACGGTCATGGCTCATTGCAGCCTTGACCTACTGGGCTCAATTGATCCTCCTATTTCAACCTCCCGAGTAGTGAGGACTATAGGCCTGAACAACCAGGCCCAGCTAATTTTTTATTTTGGGTAGAGATGGGGTCTTTCTATGATGCCCAGGCTAGTTTAGAACTCCCGGGCTCAAGCGACCCTCCTGCCTCAGCCTCCCAAAGTGCTGAGATTACAGGTGTGTAATCTCTCCACATTCAGGCTGAATTAAAACTCTAGAGATGGTTACTTAAGCACTTAATAGTGTTATTAGAAGCTGTGCCAAAGGTAATTTCTAATAGATATTAGAAATATCTAATTTCTAATAGATATCAGAAATAAGTTTTAATTGAGTAAATGAGGTTCTAATGATACCAAATTTAGTCACAGTCTTGGAAAATTTTTTTTGTTTGGATTTCATATGTATGTAGTTATATTTTGTATTTGTGTGTGTGTCTGTGGTGCATGTTTTATAGTACCACCCTCTCCTTAGACTTCCTATATGAGAAACTGGGCCTGAACAGGAGGACATTAGAATGGTTTGTCTCAAGTAATACTCACTCTCAGCCTTTGGTTCTCATTTTCTGTATTCACAATTTTTTGTGCAATCTCTACTTTGTGTTACCTTAAAAGAGTTATTTTCCATAAGAATCTCTATTCTCTTAAGTTTTAGACCTCTGTTAGGCCCATTCTGTAAAGCCTGCAAATGTTCATACCAAAGAAGAACACCTCTATTTCTGTGGAGAGACAAATTAAACTTCTATCTATTCAAAGTCTAAGCAAATAGAAGTTTAAAAAGCAGAATTTTTATAGGAAAAGAAGGAATCTTGAGATTAAAGTACATTCAAGGAAACACCAAATTATATTTAGTAGCGCTTTACCACTAAGATTTTTGGAAATTATTCTGACAGCCAAACTAGATAGTAGATTCCCCATTCAAGGAGTTCTATGTGGAAATACTTAAAATTATAGATTAAACATGGTAAATCTCTCATTAGCATCAATCTTACCAAGCTATTTTTGGCAGTATAAAGGGAAATATTTTTATGTAAGTATAAATAGTATACTATTGAACAATAAACATAATTTCCTTGGGTTTCTTACAGAAGTCTTTGAAAAAATGTTGTTTCCTTGGTTAGCCATTTAGCATAAGTCCCTAGACTTTTCTAGAAAATTTAGGTAAGCACTAAAAAGCAATATTTGGGATTGTCAGGAAACATAAAAAAGCACTGTATCTAAATATGAATCTTCTATATTTAATTTTAACTGTAATCCCTGCAATTTGAGGTGAGGTAAGAGAAAGAGACGGAAAGATCATCAGTTTTAAAGAACAAGGAGACCAAAACAAGCAATATTGTAATACATGTAGCATAGAATTGTAGAGAAACCTAAATTGAATTGCATTGTGATTGCTTAGTATTATATCGCAGTCATATGTGTTTTAAGATGAGTTGCTGGGTTTTTAATTTACAAGAAAAAAACAACCTCATCAAAAAGTGGGCAAAGGATATGAACAGACACTTTTCAAAAGAAGACATTTATGCAGCCAACAAACATATGAAAAAAAGTTCATCACTGGTCATTAGAGAAATGCAAATCAAAACCACATTGAGATACCATCTCATGACAGTTAGAATGGCGATCATTAAAATATCTGGAGACAACAGATGCTGGAGAGGATGTGGAGAAATAGGAACACTTTTATACTGTTGGTGGGAGTGTAAATTAGTTTGACCATTGTGGAAGACAGTGTGGTAATTCCTCAAGGACCTAGAAGTAAAAATACCATTTGACCTAGAAATCCCATTACTGGGTATATACTCAAGGGATTATAAATCAATCTACTATAAAGACACATGCACACGTATGTTCATTGCGGCACTGTTTACAATAGCAAAGACTTGGTATCTATTCAAATGCCCATCAGTGATAGACTGGATAAAGAAAATGTAGCATATATACACCATGAATACTATGCAGCCATAGAAAAGGATGAGTTCATGCCCTTTGCAGGGACATGGATGAAGCTGGAAACTATCATCTTCAGCAAACTGACACAAGAACAGAAAACCAAACACCACATGTTCTCACTCATATGTAGGTGTTGAACAACGAGAAAATATGGACACAGGGAGGGAAACATCACACATCAGGGCATGTTGGGGGGGTGGGAGAAGCTGTGGGAGGGATAGCAGGGTTGGGGGGTTGGGGAGCAATAACATTAGGAGTAGAAATACCTAATGTAGGTGACGGGGGGATGGAGGCAGCAAACCACCATGGCACGTGTATACCTATGCAACAATCCTGCACGATCTGCACATGTACCCCAGAACTTAAAATATAATAATAAAAGAACTCTGTTAGGGACATTAAATAATAAGCTGACACAATATATATTAAAAAAAGATAAATCGCTGGGTTTTTATTTAACACATAGGAAATAAAACATTGGAAAATTATTTTAAACATATTTATAATATATATGATAACATACCGGCTTTTAATAAATCAGCTGAATTGCATTTTTATTCACAAAAGGTAATTTTTCTCTTTTACCAACATGGAAGTTTGATTTGCTTTCTAATTTTTCTTTAACTCCTTGCATCAGTTGTATTCTATATCTCCAAGTACTATATTTAGTCAAGAGTAGATTCACTTTTTAAGTGAAAAATGGATGTTGAGATAAAAATAAGCTTTGCCTTAATATTCCAATTATACAACTCTTTTTAATTCTAACTTTTAGTCTGAGGGATTGTAAGAATTTTCAGTTCAGTTGCTCTCAACAACTGAGATACTGACTGACTCAAGTTTGAGTTACAAATAAATCTACATAAAAACTTTCATTTTCTCTATTGATTCTTTTCACAAACTGCTAATTATGCTTTCAGGTAGTTAAATGGCAAAAGCCAACCATATCTATGACAAAATGAACTATATTTAAACTGTGGGATAAAGGAGAAAATGAGTCTTACCCAGTAGGCAACTGTCAACACTACTTTCCTAAAACAACTGTTAACAAGCTGCTAGACAAATGTCAACCTATACGACGTCAATAAAAGCAGATCCTGCAGAATGGGAGGGAGTCCCTGTGCTGGCAGAGAGGAGTCTGTCTTTGTTAAAGACAGAGAACCAAAACTGTGCTGATCTTGGATAGCTGTACCCAAGAATGCAGCCTTTCACTGGACAGTTTCCACATTATCGTACTTCATTAAAAAATTGGTATTATCATGTTTCCAAATAGGAAGTCAATATAAATCCATTTTCAGTAGAGTGATGGGATCAGATTTCACTCAGAATCCCTCTGTCAGAAGAATATAGAACTCACAGAATCCTATTGTTGGGGTTAAGAACATGGATTTGGGAATGCCTGGATTCGAATCTTGCCCTTCTTCATTTTAGCTTGGTGACCTTAGCCAAGTCACCAAGTGATCCTTTATTTGTAGAATAAGAATAGTCACAGTTAGCTTCATGTTGACTGGGAAGAACAAATGCAGTGATGTGTGTGTGTGAGGTGCTTAGTAGAGCACATGGACTCAGTACTTGCTCAGCTCATGGTAGCTCTCACCAACCTGCAAGACACAGGGAGCCAGGGGACATTTCTATAAATACTTGCCTCAGCTCTTGGGCAAGTGGGAACTTGTGTTCTACAAACTCTGATTATAGAATCAACATGATTTCACTTAGCTTAGTTCTTTAACTTTCCTAGGAGTCAACACCTACCGAGTACTCACTATGTACCAGGCTTAATTCTGAATATTTTTTGTTTTGTTCTGAGACAGAGTTTCACTCTGTTGTCCAGGCTGTAGTACAGTGGTGTGATCTTGGCTCAATGCTACCTCCACCTCCCTGGTTCAGGTGATTCTCCTGCCTCAGCTTCCTGAGTAGCTAGAATTATAGGTATGCACCAGCATACTTGGCTGGCTAATTTTTGTATTTTTAGTAGAGATGGGGTTTCGCCACGTTGGCCAATCTGGTCTTGAACACCTGACCTCAAGTAATTCACCCACCTTGACCTTCCAAAGTGCTGGGATTACAGGCATGAGCCACTGTGCCTGGCCTATTCTTAATGTTTTAATTGAATTAATTCATTTAATATGAACTATGTAAGATAGAAAGTAACATATTTTACAGAGAAAAATAAAATTATGATATAGGATTGCCTTGTACTGAAAAATTAGTGGAAGAGATGGGATTGAAATGCAAATAATCTAACACACAAACTTGTGTTTTTACTGCTACTTTATTGCCTCTCCTACTGAGATGCAATGTCCTTAAGGGAAGGATGATTTGAATGGTGTTTTGATGCCCTCCCAGCAATTGACTTGTTTTCCTGGCACAGGTGCATGTCGATCTTCAGGGATTTCCCAATTTATTTGGAGAGATTCAACATGCAAAGATGGTAAAACATAATCACATTTATTTATTTTTTATTTTTCTTTATTTATTTTGAGACGAAGTCTCACTCTATCGCCCAGGCTGGAGTGCAGTAGCAGTGGTGTGATCTCGGCTCATTGCAACCTCTGCTGCCTGGGTTCAAGTGATTCTCCTGCCTCAGCCTCGTGAGGAGCTGGGATTAGAGGCACCTGCCACCATCCCCAGCTAATTTTTTTTTGTATTTTTTATAGAGATGGGGTTTCACCATCTTGGCCAGGCTGGTCTCAAACTCCTGACCTCATGATCCACCTGACTCAACCTCCCAAAGTGCTGGGATTAGAGGTGTTAGCCAGGATGCCCAGCCACCATAATCACATTTATAAAGCCCCTACTCTGGTTCAAGCATTGGATTCAGTGCATTATGATCTCATTTTACCCTCAAACTGACTTTGAACCATAGGTGTGCTTACTCTCATCTAGAAGTCAATCAGACTTCCCAAGTATAATACAGATCCCACTCTAATGTGTTTAAATAAACAGAAATGGAATTAATTAAAGGTAGTTCTGAGAATTTCTGAGGGAGCTGGAGCATCATACTCGGATGAGTCCTGGTCAGGTTCAGTGCCCAACCACACCCCCAGGACAGCATGTGGAAGCAGCACTACAGCTTGTGTGGCCTAACGCTGAACATCGAAATCACTGACACTCTTTTCCTTGGCACCTGCTGGCTTTACCACCACCCTTGCCAGGAAATAGATTGTTTCCTCACTTCCAAACTGAAGTCTTCCGAGTGCATTTGACTGATGGAGACTTGGGTCAAACATCTGCCTTAACTGCAAGGGACGCCAGAAACAGTGTGTGAATTTAAATTCAAAGAAGCAAGACTTGTAAACTAAGGGGAGTTCCTAACTACAGGAAAGGTATTAAAAAGTGCTAGGTGGGGGAAAAAACTCTTTTGAATATCCACTACACCTCCTTTTTACAGATGAGAAGACTAAAGCTCATAGTTTAGATAATTGAGTCCATTTCATGAGTAGTAAGCAGAAGACTGAGCGTACAGATGCAGACCTGTCTCCCCACACAAAGAAATAACAAAACAATGAGAGGTCTCAAGAGTCTGTAGGAGAGAAGCTCAGGGGAGGAGAGCTCTCTTGTGGCTGTGGCCATCACAAAAGACCCAAGGAAAGCAGCATCATTTGGACAGCTCCCTACAATCCTCATCTCAAGGTTGTAAGAAAAATGTTAGGAATGATTTTGTACACTTTCTTCATTCCACAGAGGAGGAAATTGAGGCTTGTAGAAAAGAATTGCTCTGCCCAAGGTCATAGCCTCTTCTTGGCAAGTAGCTGAAAACCCAAGCCCATGACAGTAGGTCCAATGCTCTCTGCAGCGATCCGTGGACCCCAACTACTGAATCACATCTCTGGAAGAACTGTTGAGTAGAAGTTCTTTGAATTGATAAACAGAATGGGAGAGAGTCATGTGCTTCAGTAAAGCAAAAAAGAAAAGTTTTTACTTTGTACGTGGTTTCTCATAGAATACTTCTTGCCCAGCTGTGCCCAAGTAGGTAAAAGGCCCTTGTTTATACTAAGGAGACTTTCTTGTCTCTGCACATCCAATTCTTTTCCTGCTAATACCAAGTATAGAAGGCAATGAAAGAAAAGGTCACCTGCTTTCTTCCTAATGGGGCACTGATGTTTTTAAGTGCTCATGTGATTTGTCCCAGAAAATGTCAAATTGCATCCTTATAACCCTTAGTTGGCAGTTAGTTGAGTGGCTCTGTTGTTCAGACAATGAATCCACTCAATTTTTACCTTTCACGTGAACACCCACAGTTAACAAAATTTGGGAAGAAAATAATGGAAAAGTTGACCTCTCAGTTTTCTGGAAAAGGTGACTATATAACTATGTCTTTTCTGACTGTAGGCATTATAAAACTTCTGAGAAGCAACGTGGTATTTTACACAAAAACAAGGGCTGGGTTGTTAGACTGTCCTGTGGTTGAAATTCAGCTCTATCCTTGCTGGTGTGTGATCCTGGACAAAAGACTTAAACTTCCTGAGAGTCCGTTTGTCTGCAGAATGAGAATAATGATAAATTTGTATGGGATTAGAAATAATGCAGATACTTGGCATTTATTAGGGACTTATTAAATGAAGGAGTATTAGTTTCGCTCTTCATTTCATTAGCTACTTTGACCTAAGCTGGTCTCTTGGATGAGCTTTTACTGACTCTCTGATATTTGATATTTGTATACTATTACTTACAAAAATGCATTAGTAGGCCAGGCACGGTAGCTCAAGTATGTAATCCCAGCACTTTGGGAGGCCGAGGTGGGCAGATCATCTGAGGTCAGGAGCTCAGCTCAAGACCAGCCTTGAAACCTACCCCATCTCTACTAAAAATACACACATTGGCTGGGCAGTGTACACACATACAGGTGGCAGTGTGCACCTGTAATCCCAGCTACTCGGGAGGCTGAGGCAGGAGAATCACTTGAACCCAGGAGGTGGAGGTTGAGGTGAGCTGAGATCATGCCATTGCACTCTAGCCCCTGGGTGACAGAGTGAGACTCTATCTCAAAAGAAAAAAAAGAACAAAAAAGCATTAGTAATATGTGTTAACTCATATTATTTTCAGCAAGCTTTTTAAAATATGATTTTGTTAACTTTTTTTTTTTTAATAGATAAGGATATTGCATTGATGAGTCCTTAAGTAACTGGTGACCAAGATGGCCTTAATGTCTCCCTCAGCTTCACTAAAGTTTAGATGGGTTTCTTTTTGACTATAGGCCGCTAGCTTCTTTTTTCTTAGATAATTTACTTAAGGAAAAAAAAAACTCTGCAATTGTAAATTATTTCTCTACAATCTAGAAATGTCTTTCTCAAGGATTTGGGACTCATTTCATTGAAATCATGAAGGAAGTAAGATGCCTATCTCCCTATCTCTGTGGGAGGGTAGAGGATCCTTAGACAAGTGACAGCCAGTACAAATGGCCTAATCACATCGACCAAGTACAGTAGTCCTCTCTTATCCTTATCTGTGAGGGATACGGATAATTCATTTCAGTAAATGCCTGAAACCTCAGAGAGTTCTGACCCCTACATACACCACACACATATTTCTTTTTCTGCCACAATTTCATGGATGGAATGTTCATTCTTACCCTAGATTTCAGCAACCTCAGCATACAATTTTTTTTCCTTAACTAGACAACTTTCACCTTTTCACCTAAAGGAAATACTTCATGGCTTCTCATTGGAATATTCAAATTGCCAGTATCACTACTTTTGTGCACTGGGGCCATGATTAAGTAAAACAAGAGTTACTTGAACGCAAGCACTGTAATACTGCAACAGGTCATGTGATAACTGAGAATACTACTGAGTGACAAAGGGAGGATTCCCGTCCCATGCAGGAAAGAGTGGGACAGGGGAAGATTTCATCATGTTACACAGAATGGCATGCAGTTTATGATTATGAATTCTTAATGTCTGGGATTTCCCTTTAATATTTTAGATGGCAGTTGACCACAGATAAATGAAACTACAGAAAGGTAAACCCCGAATAAAGGAGGACTATGGTATCCCTCTACCATCTCCCAGTACTTTTCCATTAGCTCATCCCAGAGTTTAAAACTCCTATTTGTTTTTTTTTTTTTTAGAGTTGCTTTCACCCTCTCTCTTTCCCACTGCAATAATCTTGGCCTCTATTGAAACAATCCCAAATAAAACCTTTCTTGACTGTCTAACTTGTCTGAGTCAATTTCTTCTACACTGGCCCAAAGTCACCAAATTAGACAAGGTAAAGCTAGATTTTTTAGTCAAGTCATTTGTGCTTCTTTCATATGGACTTAAGTTGGGCTTTAAGACCAAGACAGCTGACTGAATTCTTAGTCTAAGAAAGGCATTATCCTGCCATTATAATCTAACTAAAACTGCCTTCGTTTTTTCTTCTGCAAAGTGAGAAAGCTGGACTAGATTCCCAGGTCACAGTTAGATCTGGTAGATCATTCACAAGCCTCAGTGGACTAGGGAAGAGGGGACCCAAAGAGGCCTGAGTGGGGGCTCCACAATCATGCATACTTAATAAATAAAATAAATTGAGGTCATATGTTGACCTCATCGAAAAGGGTGGATGCTGCTACAAGTAAAAAAATGGAAAATAATTGTATTCTGACATTTATATGGCCTGTTCTAGTTCTATTAACTTTTGGGTTTTATTTGAGTTGGAGTTTTCACTCTTATTTCCCAGGCTGGAGTGCAATGGCACAATCTTGGCTCACTGCGACCTCCGCCTCCTGGGTTCAACCAATTCTCCTGCCTTAGCCTCCCAAGTAGCTGGGATTACAGCATGTCCCACCATGCCAGGATATATATTTTTTTGGATTTAGTAGAGATGGGGCTTCACCATGTTGCTCAGGCTGGTATCAAACTCCCAATGTCAGGTGATCCACCCGACTTGGCCTCCCAAAGTGCTGGGATTACAGGCGTGAGCCACCATGCTCAGCCCTGTTCCAGTTCTAACATTGGCTCCTTCCTAGGACATAAAAACAAATCCAGCACACCTGTCTTTTCCTCAGAGCCTGCTTTCAAAGTTTGACCTATCTCATATGTTTATCTAATACTGTTGCTGATAAGCAGACATTCAGTGAGTAGGGACTCCTCAGATACTATATATTTACATGTGTATAAAACAGGAGCTACTTTGGAGATAATGTCCAAGTCAAAAAGTAGAAAATCACTTAATTGATAGGAATTCCAGATCCCTGAACTAGGATGACTGGTGCAATTGGCTTATTCACTCAAGAATTATTTTATGCCTACTATATATAGGATTCAAATCCCTACATTGTGTAGGGATTTCAATATAGAGTTTAAAAAATGTAGACCATGACCTCATAGAGAATGCAATATAGTAGAAGAGATTTACTATACTCAAGCACTCTCAAAATACTAAATTTAAGGAAGTAGAATTGCTGATTTAGCTTTTTGGAGTTCTAATTCAGTAAGAATACTTTAAGCACAAACTATTGCTCAAGGTAGCTTACCAAACCATATATTACAGGGAATAGGAGATGAGATTCACAGAAGCAGGAAAGATTATGTTTACCTTTATATCCCTTCTCTCTTTCAGCTCTCTACTTCATACCCATCTTGTTCATACAACAGGGCTTAAAACATGGCTATTAAATGCATAAGTGACTATTTAAAAACTACTTCCTGCTTTAAAATTATATTACATTTAAAGAGAAAATTTTAAGCAAAGTTTGCAATAATTTATCCCCGATGTTTTACAGGTTATTACACTTTTCCAGATTAAATTCAGCATTCAACTGTTAACCTTAGCTTGAGCAAGACTAATCTATTAACATGCCCCGGGCAGGTTTATCAAAAACATCTGTTCACTATTAAAGCCTCAACCTACTTCAGCTACAAATCCCTGCAGACTTACTTAGCATAAGACACTATCATTTCCATCTTCATTACAATACAGTTTAATTATCTGCCTTAGAAATAAGGTTCTTCCTCTTAATGAAAGTGGTTAGTCTGGGGACTCCAAAGGGCATAAGGCAGTTTCAAGGCTTAATTCTGATTATATATGCAATTACAAGTTAGAAAATATGCTTGAGGCCTGGTGAGGTGGCTCATGCCTGTAATCTCAGCATTTTGGGAGGCCGAGGCAGGCAGATCACAAGGTCAGGAGGTCAAGACCATCCTGGCTAATATGGTGAAACCCCGTCTCCACTAAAGATACAAGAATTACCTGGGCGTGGTGGTACACACTTGTAGTCCCAGCTACTTGGGAGGCTGAGGCAGGAGAATCGCTTGAATCTGGGAGGTGGAGATTGCAGTGAGCCAAGATTACTCCACTGCACTCCAGCCTGGACAACAGAGTGAGACTCTGCCTCAAATAAAAAAAAAAAAAAAAAAAAAAGAAAGAAAAAAGAAAATATGCTTTAATGTCAATGAAAGTTATTTCATCTATTTCTGGTTAGAATACATAAATACTGATTGGAATGAAGATTTTGCTGTAGCTTTTTTATTTATCTAGAGCACTGCTTTTCAAATTTGAAGACAGCACTTCCAGGTGTCACTAGCATCATCTGATGTCAGTTCCGTCATTGCTACTCGAGTTCACATGAGGGTGGTGGATTCCCAGACCTAAGTTTATTTCCAGGTATAGTTACGCTGTGTTCAGGATAGTTACTTAAGTCCCACAGGCTTAATTTTCTCATCTGGAGTCCTACTTTTGGAGGTTGGTGATGATATTTAAGGAAATAATAGGCATGTGATTGGTGCAAATGTTAGTTAACAATTATATTACTTTGCTTACTTTTCCCTTCCAAAACTGGCTATTCTGTATTTTTGCTTCCTCTTGTTCTGTCCTCAACTGTATTTCTGATGTTCCATTTTCATCAGAGAACCATATTTCCTGTGTCACTGAGAAAAGGCGTCACCAGAGAACTCATTCTAGTTTTCTGTCTTCCAACACTAAACATTTTTTTTTTCTTTTTTTGAGACAGGGTCTCACTCATTGCTCAGGCTGCAGTGCAAGTGGCATGATCTCAGCTCACTGCAGCCTTGACCTCCTGGGCTCAGGTGATTCTCCCACCTCAGCCTACTGAGTAGCTGGGACTACAGGTGTGTGCCACGATGCCTGGCTAATATTTGTATTGTTAGTAGAGATGGCGTTTTGCCATGTTGCCCAGGCTGGTCTCAAAATCCTGGACTCGAGCAATCTACCTGCCTTGGCCTCCTAAAGTGCTGCAATTACAGGCATGAGCCACCACGCCCAGCAAACAACTATCTTCTCTATTATCTTTCTCCATTTTCATCTTTAAGGGATTTGGATTCCATATCCTAAGGCTCATTTCTCATCCCGGACTTTTGCCCATCTTGTTTGACCTTCCTCCAGACCTTCTCCATCATTTTTTCTTGCTTCTTTTAGTGAAGCCTTGCACTTTCTGCTCACTGTGGTTCCCTCAACTTCAAACATTGAGATCATAGTAGCCAGATTCAGTTCACAAAGCATCCTTCACATACATTTTTGCTAAGGAAACAACAGAGATGTGTACAAAGATTTTTGATCAAGAATTGCCATTGTAGAAATATAGTAGCGAGCATTGGAAAATGCCCCAATAGTCAACAATACAGGTTAACTAAATCAGGGCAATATAGGTTAGTTAAATAAGATGGGGTGTTTTAGAAAAATAGAAAATGTTATTGGAAATTCTTTAGTCATGGATAAATATGTCAAACTTGTATTAAGAATCATATAAATGTGTGTGTTGTCTGCAGGCAGGAACATGTGAGTGTATGCATTGAAAAAGGTGAGCATGTTATTTCTGGCTTGTGAGATATGGGCTAACTTTAATTTTCTTTGAGTTTCCCTGTATTCTCTAAGCTTCATATAAAAAAAACTTGTTTTGTTTCTATAATAGGTGAGAAAACAATGTTTTTTAAAAATGCTTCTTTGCCCTTATGTCCTCTTTCGAATATCAGCTCATTTATTTCTTTCTCTTGGTTATCTTTCTCCTTAAACTATAGTTTACATCAGCTACCTCCTTCCCCTTCTTTCCTGGTTATTTGGTGCCAGTTCATTGAGCCTCCAACATGGGTCATGCACTGTGCAAAGCACAGAGCAAGTTGCTGAGGATACAAGGATGGTGGTAGCTGAAAAAAATAATGTTTTTTTTTCCCCCCAACAAGAGCTTTAACAGGCTGCTAAGAAACCAAGTACTCTGTCCGTTGCATCTAATTACCCAAGAAATAAGTCCACAAAGACCACAAATATACCGCAATGTTTATGATAACACCAGTTTAATAAGTACCTAAAAATATAATCACCCAAACTCTCATAAATCTCACTTCTGCATGATTCCAAAATCCATAAACAAACACAAAAGCACTCTTAAAGTAATTCCAGATTAATAACATGAATCAAATTTCCAGTACTAGAGTTTATGACTAGAATCCTAATAATAGTTTTTCATTGATGTTGCTTATAAATAAGAAAAAAGATTGATTTATAGTAATATCATAAGTATTAATATCTGTATCCCTAGAGTCCTGCTTTACAAATATTAAAGAATTTTTATGGTGAGAAACTAATATATATTTATTAGACAATACCTGCCAAATAAGTAAAAAGTAAATAAAATAAGAATAGCACATACATATGAATATAAATTAATCATTTTGGAATGTATTTTACAGCTTCAATTTTTACAGGTATTTTCTTTATTTTTTTACTCTTTTTATTATTTGGGTTAAACAAAGGAGCCAGAAACTTCTGCTGGCAAGTTGCAATGGTTTCTTTCCTCTACTGTTTATATATCTGTGTGTGTGTGTGTGTGTGTGTGCATGCATGTGCACATGTATATGTGTACATATATAGTATATTTGTATATATGTGTATATTCAGTATATTTGTGTATATATCGTATAATACATTTGTGTGTATACATAGTATATTTGTGTATATATCTGTATATCTGGTATATATATTTGTATATACACACACAAATGATTCTAGCCTCATATCCTTCCAAGTCTTCAATGTGTATTATTCCATTATCCATATCTTTTTATATATATATATATATATATATATAATCCTAATGTAGTGAATACAATACTATGTGAATACACTATGATTATGAAGTGATTATATAGTAACATTCTAATCTCCTGATTATGAAGAAATATTTAAAGGTTTATACTGGAAGGGGAGGATGTGTTAATCTGTTTTAAGTTGAGACTACAGGCAGAAGATGACTTCTCCCAACCACAGGCAACATTCTTGCTTATTTCAGTATATGCTAGGTTTCAAACACTGAGACCAGAACTTGGAACGACAAGGACATTTACATGGCTATCCCAGTAAAACCTGGTGCAACAGAGGCACCTCAGATGGACACTTAACCAGCCTTGTAGGTCAGGAATATCCTCTTGAAGGAAGTAGCATAAAGGCATTTAAACTGAGACTTAGTGTTAGCTAGTATAAGAAGAAATCAAAATAGAGTGACAAGCTTTCTCCCCCCAATTAATATCATTTGATTAAGTGTCCTTGATTTACCTGGCTCCAAACATGGAAACAGGGAAGCTAAAAATCATAGCCATTCTCGAGACATTAAAGCTGACGCTTCTTTTAAGGCTGATTCTCAGTGATATTTTAGCTCTGGATCACATTAACTTACCTGGTTTGATCATCACCATGATTCTGTTATAGGTGGGAGTATCATGTGGATTGCACTGACATTCAGGATCTTTGAACGCTCATCCATGCATACATCCATCCATTCAAACCAACCCTAGGTACTTATGTGTTGAAAGGGGTCATGGTTGATATCATGGCATAATGAGCTGTGAAGCTTCTCCATTTAGGGAGTTTTTCATCCAACATGTAGGGCTAAGTCAAGTGCATGTGGCAAGTATAAGCCGAATCTGCAGAAGCTCTGAGACTCCATGTAATTGAAGCAGTGTGTGCCTCGTCTCCTCTTTAACAACAAGGCAGTTTTTCTTCAGACCTAACTGCATTTATTACATACCATTACTACAGATACTGTAATTCTTTCCTTTGGGCCTTTAACATTCTCTGTGGGAACATTATTTATCAAAGAGTAAAATTTTGAAACTTAATAAAACAAACATAGAAGAGATTCATGACTAACATTGGTACAATTGTGCCCTTGGGTCAAACATTTGCTTTACTAAATTCCACACAGTCTCCAGTTTCTAGCAATAAAACATGACTTCATTTGCTTTCAGCACCATCGGAATGCCTCTACTGTAGCCTTTAGTCAGAGGAGATATAATTACTGATATTGGATGCTATAAGCGGACATTCAGACCAGTTAGAAAGAGGAATGTCTGGGAAAGAACAGTGAAGGGAAGGAAGACTGTTGGCCTTGCAACAGGAGACCCAGCCAAGGGCATCTGGCACATTAGATGAAGGATGCCTAGTGAAGTATCTTGAGAAACAGTATTGAACCTGTGAATTGGAGGGAAACATTTCAGCAGAAGCAATCTGAATGATGCAAGTGATAATATCACTTCCTTGCTCAAAGCAACCCAGTGGTTCCTCTTTTGGAATTAGAATGGGTCTCTTCAAGGGGACTGACAGGATCCTTGCAGTCTAGACCACACATTTTCTTTTTCCTTACTTTCACCTTTAAGGCTTTGTAGGCTCTAGTTCTAGCCTATCCTTCTCTCCCTTTCCTTCCTTCCTTTCTTTCTGTCCTTCCTTCCTTCCTCCCTCCTTCCTCCCTTCCTTCCTCCCTCCTTCCTTCCTTTTTTCATCTAATAATAGATTTAAGGGGTACAAATACAGTACCTTTTGTTACATGGATATATTGTGTAGTGGTGAAGTATGGACTTTCAGTGTAGCCATCACCTGAACGGTGTACATTGTACCCATTAGGTAATTTCTCATCTCCCAACCCCCTTCTACCTTTCCAGCCTCACATCCTGCCAAGTCTCCAACGTCTACTGTTCCATTCCCCATGTCTGCGTGTACACGTTGTTTTCAACATGAACTATTCCACATTATCTTAAGAGTTTTTAAAAATTATTTTTAATTGTCAAAATAGTACGTATTTATCATGTGTAATATGATGCTTTGAAATATGTATGCGTTGTGGAATGGTTCAGTAGAGATAATTGACACGTGTCATGTGTTTTCTCATTTTTTGTGTTGAGAACATTTAAAATCTACTCTCAGCAATTTTCAAAACTATATTATTCACTTTAGTCACACTGTTGTACAATAGAGGTCAAAGTGATTCCTTCCATCAAATGAAAATGTGTATCCTTTCACTTGCATCTAGCCCACCACCACTCCCACCGCCGGTCCCTGTTAATCACCATTTTACTTCCTACTTCTACAACTTCAATTTTTTTAGATTCCACATATACATGATCTCTTGTGGAACATGTTTTTCTGTGCCTGGCTTATGTCACTTAACATAATGTCCTATGGGTTCATACATGTTGTTGTAAATGACAGAATTTCCTTCTTTTTAAAAGGCCAGATAGTATTCCATTGTCTATGTGTACCACATTTTATTTATCCATTCATCTGTTGATGGACACTACAGTTAACTCCGTATCATAGCCATTGTGAATAATGCTGCAATGAACATCAGAGTGAAGGTATCTCTTCAACATACTAATATATTTTCCTTTGGATATATACTCAGAAGTAAGATTTGCTGGATCATATGGAATTTCTGTTTTTCATTTTTGGAGGAACTTTATACAGTTTTCCACACTGGTTGTATTTTTGTTTGATGTTTTTGAGACAGAGTCTTGCTCTGCTGGCCAGGATGAAGTGCAGTGGCATGATCTCAGCTCACTGCAACCTCTGCATAATGGCTGTAATTTATATTTCCACCAAAAGTGTACTGGGGTCCTCCTTTTTTCCACATAGCTGCCAGCACTTGTCGTCTTTTGTGTTTTTGATAACAGCCATTCTAACAGGTGTGAAATGGTATCTCATTGTTCCCCCGTATTCTTGTTCCATGATTTCCAAGTGCAGATGTTATCTTTCTGCTCCTTAAACCTTCACAAGCATTCCTCTTGCCTTGGAACTTACTGTTCCTTCTACCTGAGAGTCTCTTCTCTGATCTTTACAATGTGGATTCTCTCTTATCTAGATCTTAGCTCTAATGTCATCTCTTCAGAGACACTTCTGGTCACCCTGTCTACAGCAGCCTCTCCTTTCTTCTCCTTTATCAGACCATTACTCTCTATTCCTTTGCAATAACTGATTTTCCTTACAGCATATCTCACTACCAAAAATTGTTGTTTATTAATTTTATTGTATACTGCTGCTTGTTTTCTTATTTATTGAGAGGCAGTAGAAAGCAGTGATTAAGGATAAGAATAAACTTCAGAGTCAGCTTGGGTTTGAATCCTATCTCTATCACTTACTATGTAGGTGACCATGTCAAGTTACTTAATTTCCCTGTGTTTCAATTTTGACATTAATAAAATTGGGATAAATATAGTACCTGCCTAATAGGGTTATTGTGAGAATTAAATGAATCAATCAGAACAAATCACTTAGAACAGTGCCTGAAACATAGCTGCACTAAGTAATTATTATTTGTCTCCTACATTAGAATGATAACAGTAAGAATCTTAGCCCTCTAGTTCAAATGCTGAATTCTCTAGTATCTAGCATAGTGTTAGTAGATAATGGATACTCACTCAATACTGGTTAAGTAAATGTTTTACAGGAGATTGCCTAGAGGAGAATAAATTTTCAGGGGACTAGATCTGAAAAAGCAATTTAAGTCACTGATGAAGAGAAATTCACTATTACATAATGATGCGGAGTGATGGGAGGTGTTGTTAGCACAGTGAGCTGTAGCCTGGTATTAATGAGGCCAAGGTGATAGGTTTGGCACCTTTGTATGTTCTACTTAGGCTTGTTCTCTACCATGATCATTTGTTCTGCATTTGTACGGCTAATCAGCTGTCTTATGCATCAATGCCCACAATCAGGAAGACAGAGAACAAAGAAATACATTTATCAATTATGGCTAAGGAAAATCCATCTGAAAATGTTTTCCTCATAAACAGTGGTGATTCTCGGTGTTGTCAATATGACATATTTCAGTGCTAGCTCTCCACTGAGTTCAAACCACCTAGCACAGGTGATTGCATACTAATAATATTTCTAGTGCTTAAACGACCCCCTCCTAAGACTAAAAGTTGGATTTAAACAATTGGGATAGCATGCCCAACTTCTGTTCCCTTCCTGAGATATTTTTGGCTGCCACCAGGTGGTACTAGGTAAGTACTGAACAGGACAATGTAGTTTTATTATACAAAAAATTGCCAAGAGTTGCAAAAACATTCCTATGTTTAACTTCTAGAAACATAACTATTGTGTAAGATAGAATACACTTTGCTCTTGGTTTAGACTTTTAAAACAATGTTTTATATTATCTAATATTTAAATTGTGCGCGGGTTTGGGAGAAAATTTCATCTTCCTATGATGAAGGCTTTCATTTTGGGGCAGCTTTTGCCTTAAGCAGGGAAAAAAATCCTCAGTCATGACAATTTCAGGTCTCCAGAGGAAGCCTTCTCATTTTCTCGTAGATGCTTACTTGGCAGTTTGCCAGGAGTTTTCTTCCCCTCCTTTACTTTCTTTTTTTTTTTTTTTTGAGACAGAGTCTTGCTCTGTCTCCAGGTTGGAGTGCAGTGGCGCGATCTTGGCTCACTGCCACCTCCGCCTCCCAAATTCAAGCAATTCTCCTGCCTCAGCTTCCCGAGTAGTTGGGACTACACGCCACCATACCCAGCTAATTTTTGTATTTTTTATAGTAGAGACGGGGTTTCACCATGTTGGCCAGGCTGGTCTCAATCTCTTGACCTTGTGATCCACCCGCCTCAGCCTCCCAAAGTGTCAGGATTACAGGCATGAGCCACCGCGCCCAGCCCCTCCTTTTCTTCTTTATCTTCCTCTTCTTCCTTTTCTGCTCCTTCCCTTCCTACTGCCCCCTCTTCCTCTTCTATTTGTCCTCTTCCTCTTCTTTTTTTCTCCTCGCTTTTCTTCCTCCTTCCTCTTCTTCTCCCTTTTCTCTTTTTCCTTCTCCTTCTAATCTATTTTCCTACTCTGCTTCAGAGACACATGCTTTTGCCTGTCTTAGTTTATTCATCTGAGAAATGGGGATAGAAATATATGCCTAACTAGTTTCTTTAAATGTGAAAGCATGTATTTGAGTAAGTAGTCAGTAAAAGATAGCTAATCTTTATCATCATCATTCTAATTGACTTTTGCAACTAATCCTTAGGGTCAAAATTATTCCAGTTCATTTTCTTTATTTGATAGGATTTTTAACCATCTTTTAATCCATTTCCATAAATGACAAATGCATTCACATGAGGCATCTACTGTGCCAGTATACATCTATGTGAAGCATCATCAGAAAAAATAATTTCCACTGCCTGGGCACAACATTTTTGCCCCCTATCTTAACTAATTGCTTTATTTCTGACCCCTTAACTACATTGTTTCTTGTTCAATGCTGAGCACATCCTGCAAACCAAGGTTGAAATGCAGACCTACTCTCTATCCTAGAGAGTAACCTTCTTTCTTTAATCTGAAACATAAATAACCTACCTCTGATTTCCAGATGAATAGCTAGCTATTTCTATTTGACTTTCTGCTCATATGTCCAATATCCCAGCTTATGTCCTCAATATCCCTTTTACAAAGATTTACCCTCTCTTTCCTTTCCCTCTGATTATAATACTATTTTAAGAACTTTCTGTTCAGAACTTTTATTATCCTGAAGATAATAGCCAGATTGTCATAAGGAAGCAGTGACTTTGTGAAAGAAATATGTACTTTTCAAAGCTCAACTTTTTGCCCAGAAACACATCTGGCAACACCTACAAATATTGCCAGCTAAGCCTTCCGCTGTGGTCATAGAACTACTGCATTGTATCAGAGAGTCTGTAAAGTCCTCTTATTCTGGGGAAGTAGGTAGGGAAGTCAAGGTGGAGGTGGAATAAGGGAGAGAGTGTGCAGATAAAAGAAATTCTCCTGAAGAGTATGTTACCTTTTCAAGCATCTCTAAGTGAAATTGGTTCAGATTCCTAATCTTACTTAAAAATTCAATAATTAAAGAAGGGTTTAGATAAATTCAAATCAGCATCACTGATGCACTTAAAGAATACGTACAATTCTCCTCCCTGCTTCCTCAACCCCTTTTTATTTGTTAATTTTTGAGACAGGATCTCACTCTCTCACCCAGACTAAAGTGCAGGGATGCAATCACAGCTCACTGCAGCCTTGACCTCCCAGGCTCAAGGAATCCTCTCACCTCAGTTTCCCAAGTAGCTGGGACTACAGGCACATGCCACCATGCCCAGGTGTTTTATTTTATTTTATTTTATTTTATTTTATTTTATTTTATTTTATTTTTTAGAGACAGAGTCTTGCTATGTTGCCCAGGCCGATCTTGAACACCTGGGCTGAAGGGATCCCTTGCCCCCACCTCCCAGAGTGCTGGGATCACAGGTATGAGACACTGCACCCAGCTCAATCTTTTTATTTAATAGCCCAATTTCACAGGATTTAGAAAAAAAAGTCACCAAACATTCTATTTTTGGGTAGCATGAGCATTTTGTTTTTCCTGAACTCCATATGTTTGGCTTAAGGCAATGTGGATATTTTCTCATCTCATTTTATTATGAGCAATATAGCAAGAAGTAATTCATTTATTTTTTTTAATCTCTAAGGTATAGCTTAGCTAAAGTCAGTAAAAGTCAAAGTTACCATTCACACAGGTGTATGGTCCATTTCTGACAATCTCAAAACCACGCCATGACACTTAAAAAAAAACCCGCTATTTTATATGTATACTTAAGTTTCTCATTCAAAACTAAGCAAACATGGAATTCAAAGGCAGCTAATCATGTGTGACTGCAGACAGTGGAATTAAAATGGATTTTCTAATGGTAACAAACATATAATCAGATCATTAATGTTTATTAAGGGCAAAGGGACATTCCAAACACTGTGGCAAATTGGAAAGTATTGTAACCTCTAAGAGTGACACCTGCTCAGTTATTCTCACTGAGATTTCTACCTAATTTATTAAAATTCATTTTCGTTTACTTTAAGTATGCATTCTTGCCCTGTTCTAGGAACAGAGGAAAATGAGTGTAAAGGTTAATGGGGTTTTGATTACTTGAATGGGCAGAAGAGAATTGCTTGTCAGGAGCACATTGCCTGTAGGTCAAACTGGTTGCAATAATGCCCTATGGTTTTAGGGCGTTTAGATCCTCCTTATTCATTCTCGAGAATCCTCATTTTTTTTTTTCTGCAGGCGTTTTGCTCTGCATGCAGATTGTGCACTCTCTATGCTGGATACATCTGACAACATATTATTCCTACTGAAATTCACCTGAGATAAAATGGCAGCAAATAAAAAATAATCTTCCAGGCTGGCATGAAATCAGCATAGGCTCTGTAGCCCAACAGCCCCAGGGCTGAAAACTGTGCATTTTCTTAGCCAGATGACTTTGGGAAAGTCACTCAATTTTTCTGAAATTCAGTTTTTTCATCTGTCAAATGGGTCTAACTATCAAAAATGACAATTGGTGCCAATTCCCAGTTTATCAGGTAGATGTGCTAGTAAAATGAGAAAACTTTTACAAATCATGTAGCGCATAGCACATATATATTTACTAATACCACTTCAGCACGGGGAGGAAATGCTTGTCATATTTAATAATTTTTAGTTATTTATGGTCATGAGTTTTTATTATTGACAACATCGCTCCAAAGAGTTCTGTTTTAATTGACTTAACAGATGCTGTGTTATAGAGGAAGACAATTCTGTGTTGGAGTGAAGGAAAAACACAGGGAAAAAGCATATCTTCAAAGCAGAAATATCTTGACTAGCCATATCCTGCTTTTTACTCACTTAAACCTCTAAATCCACCGCTACAAGCAACCACAGCCCACCAGTCCCAGAGAGGCAATCGAACAAAGAAAACATTGAATCAAACTCTGGCTTCTCCCCCTTCTCCTCAACTGGCATGAAAAATGCTAAAGGTGATTGTAATAATAATATATTTAACATTTCTCATGTTATTTTCTTTCTAAAACATATGGTTTCTTGCTACATGTAGAGAATTGCTAAGACATTCATTTCAGCTCTTGGCAAATGGAACACATGTTGTGTAAAGGCTACTTTAAATGAATGATTTTTGAAATGATATTTTTAAAAGTATTTCTTGAGAAATGAACTCCCTTTTTTCCATATATGTATTTGGATTTTTTTTTTTTTTTTTTTTTGCGTATCATTTCCTCACATAGAATAGCATCCTGAAGGAAACTTTATAGCATAACCATCAGGGTAATAGATTAATTACTGATACAAGTATTTATTTAAGGTCTAACTTATTAACTAGAGGGGAGACTCTAAGGGCAGGGGTCCTGCCTGTTCACCACCTCATCAGCCAAATTTAGAAAGGAGTTAGGCATATAGTAGACCCTCAAAAAAGTATAGAGAGGCAGAACAGGTTGTGGTGAGGAGATAGCTATAGAGTTAGAAAGTCCTGGAATTGAACCGATTCAATGCATACTTAAACCTTACACTCTTTGCATACTTGGGCAAAATTTGTAAGTTTCCTATTTAGTTCCTCCTAGAAAAAGGAGAATAATATTTATGTTGTGGAGCTATTGTAAAAATAGTAAAATAACAATGTATATACAGCACATAGAATTTTACCTGATGCATTCCAAGTGTTTTATAAATAATCACTATTTAGTGATCAGAATTACTGAATGGTGGGTATGTGTAGAATTAATTCTTTAATGTGATGCTGAGGACCAGGCCTTGACTATTGAGTCCTTTTAAAGTCACCAGCTAAGCAGTTTCCCATCTGCTTTACAGCTCCATCCATATGCCTTTTCGAAATTTGCATCCAGCTCCCGGTCCTTTTTAAACTTCAAGAAAAAGCATCTTATGTCATCAGATGTCAATGAAATGTAATGTTAAAGGGATTTGTATCTCTGTTTAAGACCCCACATCTGTTATCAGTTAATATTTTGAAAGACAAAATATATTCTTACTAGCAGCAGTTTCTGTTCCATCAGTCATATAAAAATGCTTTTCATAAAATTGTGTACAAAACATACTTAAGTTTTAAAAGCCCAATGATAGCTCACTAAGTACAGTGATTTCTTCAACATGATTCTGTCATCTGATAGGTATGTAGGGAAGCAAAGCACACATGCACTTGTTCTGAGAAATAAAAATGGTCCTTCTGAAATTCAATTAACTCAGTTTCTCCACTCTCCTCAGTTAAAAGATTTTGCCACTTGAGAGTGAAAAATTATGACCATAGAAATTACATTTTAGTAATTACTCAGATTTATGAAATCATTTTTCAAATACCAAAGGTTTAGTAAAACATTAACATTCAGGGATTTCACTTTCCCCTTTATTTCAAAAATTTGCATTTTATTTTATGCCTTCAGCTTTTCTAATGAGGATTCAGAACATGTTCATCATCAAACCATTGATGCACCTGGATGTGTACAATTTTGTATTTCAAGTCTATCCCTTAGATAGTCGATAACTATTGAAGAAAAACAAAACTAACATAATCTTTGTGAAGAAACAGGATGTTTTCAGAAATGTGAGATGAGAGACCCAAAGATTTCAAAATTTCTGTGGGCGTGTTGACGGCTGTGGCCTTTTCCCATTCCTGAACTTTAACTTCTGCGTGTTCCAAAACTGCAGTTCTTTAAGGGCTCTTAACTTTTAGTTGGTGATACTGTTGTTCTTTCTTTTACTAAGTATTATCTACTAAACAATCTTGGAGTTCTGATTACAGACCTCTGCGCTATCTTTTAAGTAACTCTGAGAAACATGAAGCCTCATGTCTTTTCAGCAGCATTGGTTAACGTGATTTCAAGTATGGAGGAGGGGACTGCCCATCAAGAATGCTGTGTGTGCTCCACCTCCCTTACCATTTTGAACTAAGTACAATATCTCATTGTTTCTTTTTTTGGGGGCACTGAGGGTGGAAGGGCAACTCCTGTGTACCAGACATGGGATCAGGTGCTGGAGATTCAGTGATAAACCAGGAAAGAGAAACAAAACCCAAAAACCAAACTAGAAAGGTTAGCAAACAGTTATCAACCAACATTCTAAACTCTACCGGCTTTAAAGGTAAGTCTAGGGATACTGTATTTTATTTGCCATCCCTTAAAAAAGGAATTAAAAAATACAAGAAAGAAACTCTAATGGCCAGTAGCCATAAGAATCTATTTACATATTCTTTCACCTCTCAAGTCACATGCAAATTAATGTGTAATTATATTTAGATGGCACAGCTGCTCTGACACTCTGTTCCCAGCTTTTATTTCTGAGTTTCAAAGGTTTCATAAGGAAATCTTGAAAGAAAAAAGTAAATATTTTGAAAAGGAGTTACAATTTGTCAGCAGTAATCCTTCCCTGGATAGGCAAAGAAAAGCAGATCTTGGTAAATCAGAGAATTGTGGCTTTTGAAAATAATAGCATTACCCTGAAATTCAATCAGCTAGCATTATTTTTTCCAAGCAAACCCTCATTGCATTCAATTTGTCATTTATTACAGTAAGAAGCAAAATGGTCCAAAGAATTGTTTGCAGTAAGCACAGAGATATTCTAAACAAAGGTAGAATTTGATAGCATGTGCAAACACAGGGCAACAAAAAATGACACATCACTTATTCAGCATTCCGAGTCACCTTTTCAGCAGAGAACTTTGTGTATTTGGTAGCAAAGGGAGAAGAAATCACATTTATTGGAATGTTAAAATGTGTGATAGTGGGAACATTCTATTTTAAAGAAATATGAGACTGGAATATTGATGATGCCACATATGAAGGCTGGAAAGTATTCATAGATGATCAATTGCCTATAGCTTAATGATGGAAGATAGGCATTGATTTCCCAAACCTTTTTATGCTACAACAAAACCCCATACCAAGCCCTGCCTGAGGGTGCCGTATAATCATCAGAGCCCTTTCTGAGTATGTCAGGACAATGTGCCCTAGTGCTGAAAGATGGTGGTTATATGAACAATAGAATGCTCATTAGCAAAGCAATGAGGAGCTGAGGTCTGTATTAACCACTGCCAGTGCACCTAATCATGAATCACAGCTGTGCCACCCTTGGCAGATGAACTATCTCTCACAGATAAGACACATTTTTTTCTGGGATCAGTTTAGTTTCTTAAATGATGTATGAAACCAATTTGAGAAAGGCTGGGGGCCGGGCGCGGTGGCTCACGCCTATATTCCCAACACTTTGGGAGGCCAAGGTGGGTGGATCACGGGGTCAAGAGATAGAGACCACCCTGCTCAACATGGTGAAACCCCGTCTCTACTAAAAATACAAAAATTGTGGCGCATGCCTGTAATCCCAGCTACTCAGGAGGCTGAGGCAGGAGAATTGCTTGAACCCAGGAGGCGGAGGTTGCGGTGAGCCGAGATCGCACCATTGCACTCCAGCCTGGGTAACAACAGCGAAACTCAGTCTCAAAAAAAAAAAAAAAAAAAGAAAGAAAGGCTGGGTTATTCCAAATAGTATGGCTTTTATTGTTTATTTGTCAGTTTTATTATTCCCTCCTTGCTGACTATACAAATACATGTAAAGGAGAGAGCCGATGGTTTGAAACAAAGTTGGCATAAAATGAATGGTAGAGATCCTTGTTAGTATTTTGATAACTTTTCTTACTACAATAACATGACCTCAACTATGATCAATCTGGTTATGCTTCCAGATAGAGATTTTGACTCATAACTCTCCCTAGTATTCATCCATTCATATTGTTTTATATAATACTTAGCATGAATTGATTTTGAGTCATTTTCTCTAGAAATATAACTTGTTTGAGACATTTACAAGCAGATATCCAATTATATTCAGAGGTAAAATTTATAACAGTTCAGGAGAGGAGTTTAACTGTCACGTATTCCACCAGCAGGTAATGTCAGCATTTTCTTATAATTAAATGGCTTCATCAAGATACTCTATTGCTTTAATTCTAGGATGCATCAATTTTAGGGAACATTATCAGTTAAGTCTCAATTCTTTTACCCTCTTGAGGAAAACACTCCATTGAAGGTATAGATTAACTATAAATGATATCCTGGTTTAGAAACATTCTAAGATAAACTGCAGTTTTTAAAGTTGAAATTGATAGTAATTTGTGAGCATAAAATAAGTGCACAGAATCTTACATGCTTTATGGTCTTTAATGTTGACTTAAAATTATCCAAAAAATTAACAGAGCCTAATTACTCTCAATTTATTAAGGACAGCTTTTATTTTCAATCTCTCTCCAGTGTTCTCAGGTTTGTCACTTAGCAGTACAATGTCAGGCAGGATACTAACCAGCTTAGGCTCAATCCTCACATCTTTGCAAACATAACTTCCATAACAAAATTTTCCCTAGAGGTTACTTCCAGTATTATAGCATCTAAGTGATTCATTATAAGCACTGAAAAGGCTCACATGTATTATTTTGTTCATTTAAGTGAAGAGGAATACAAAAATTCTTTATTTAAAAATAAAAATAATGGCTGGGCTTGGCGACTCATGTCTGTAATCCCAGGATTTTGGGAGGCTGAAGCTGTAGATTGCTTGAGCCCAGGGGTTTGAGACCAGCCTGGGTAACATAACAAAACCCCGTACCCTACCCCCACCCCCTGCTGCTCCATCTTTACAAACAAGAAAAAAAATTAGTTGGGTGTGGTGGCACATGCCTGTGGTTCCAGCTACTCAAGAGGCTGAGGCAGGAGGGGAGCTTGAGCCAGGAGGATGAGGCTGTAGTGAGCAGTGATTGCACGGCTGCACTCCAGCCTGGGAGACAGAACAAGATCTTGGCTCAAAAAAAAAAAAAAAAAAAAGTCTCTGGTTGTTTGTTTTAGAAGAGTAATAATGAAGACTCATAAATGATCACAGCCTAGGAGGCCCTACAAAATGGCTGCAATTATTCTGCTGATGTTGGACAAGCTATTTTTTAGGATCAATTAGTTAATTGTGTGTTGCTTTAATTACTTACATGCTTTTTAAAGCTTTCTTTGTGTCACAGCTGAGCTCAGGAGAAAGCAAAGCTTGCAGAGCAATTCTTTAAATGTGGATGTAAAATATACTAATGGATTTACTTGCTAGTTAGTTAGCACAGTGTTTTAAATAGGGTCCTCCTCATGCGAGAAAAATATTTTATCAGAACCTGACTCCGAAGAGTCAAGAATAGGGAGAATCCTCACATATATCTCGTGATGGGTAATTTCTGGGTCTGCAAATCTCCCTGTAGCAGTCATTCAGTATGGATCACATATTGCAATTTTAAAATTTATTTTAAACCTCAAGAAGGGAATGGCGAAGTATTACATGTTTCTTAACATCCACCTAGTCAATTAGCAAAGCAATTCAATCCTTTGAGCTTTTCGTTGTATAAAGGGGAAAGTTTTATGCATGGCAATTTGAATGGCTATGCCTAGAATACATAGAAGCACAAAGAAATTTCAAAGAATATGAACAATAGAATGACACCACAGGCAATTTTACAAATTATCAAGTGAGTTTTTTTTCTTGACTTTCAAGATAGAAACTATTCCCTACTTTAATTTTTTTCCCCTGATCCTGTTTACTACTGATAAAAATTTAATTTAAGCACCAATGGTCATGGGGGTAGTGTCGGATGGTCTCATGAGCCAGGTTTGGAAAAAGACTATGCCACTTCCGCTCATTTAGGATAATCAATTGAGGAGAAAAACACAATTTTTTTATATATAATAAAAAAAGGATCTGAAATCCAAATTACTGCATGTTGCAGACTCTTGTCATTCCAAGAGTAAAAATTTACAATCATATTATTCTCACTTCTAACAATTACTCCAGGAGGACATGTTTTCTAATCTCTCCACGGAGCCTTCCTTCAAATAAGTAACACGGTTAGAAAAAAATATTACCCCTGAGAGTTTTAACCTCAAGAGCCACTGCTAGCATCAGTGCTCCTGCTGTTTACATTTAATAATCAGAACATAACTTAATTGGGAGGATAAAGGCAAATGGAATTTGGGAAATGATCAGGGTGATATGCAAATGTTTGCTTATTTGGGGTGACCGTATTGAGTGCTGTCTCGCTGTGTTAGACATGATATTTAGCACTGTATAGGCTTTTTGTTTTCTTCCATTTAATCCTCACAGCACATCTATGAGATAGGTGCTGTATTGTGCCCTGGAGGAAGACAGTTTCCTGTAGGCAAGTCTTTAGACCTCTTGCTTATCTGTAAAAGTAGGCCTTGAGTCTGGGACACTTCCTTACCAAGATATCGGGTCGTCATGGCCTGCAGTGGACCTACTACCTTGTGTGGAATAACTTCCCCTGTTTTGTTCTGCTTGAGCCTGGGCATCCTGTGGCACCTGGCCAACCCCACTGTTATATCTGTCCACTTCTGGGAAAGGATGAGGTGCTTCTGATGCAGCATGGAAAGGGTACCTATAGGCCAATTGTTTCTGCATCAGCTTCCAGGAGGAACCTTCTGGCTATGGGGGACTGACACACAGTACTGACACCGACCTTGCACTGTCCTTTCTCTATGTAATGAGTAAAGCATTGTTCCATCCAGTGCCTGATTGTGTTGTATTTTCCTTGGTGATTCCAATATTAAAATCCAATAGGCAGAAGTGCTCATATTTCTACTCCTGATATAGACAACAGATGCCCCTTCCTCCATAGTTCCTACTTTGCAGAAGAGGAAACTGAGCCAGAGAGTGCTTAAGTGACTTGTCCAAGGTCACCCAGTGAATGAGGGGTTGAGATTCAATAGGCCAGATATATTTTATTCAAAAAAACAGGGCTTTCCTCCATACTTTTCTCCCAATAAACTTTCATTATGTAACTTACCATTCCAATAAATAAGGCATGTTGAGTATTCAGATGAGATTGCAGATGCCTGTGTAACAATATTCATGTGAACTTCATAAAGCTTTCTGCTTTAGCAACATCTGTTACAGCCCAATGTGCTTTAAACTGAGGCACTAGTGTGGTGTAAAGCTAACTCAAATCTATTTATTGCTGCAATCAAGATGTTGACATGCTTTGAGAACATTCAAGTTAAAAGGACAGGAGGCAACATATAATAAAAGAGAAAGACACAGAAAAAAGGACTGAAAACATGATTAAATGTCAGAGAAGAATTCAGAAGTGGTGCTTGTAACCTCCTAAGTGCTCACACATATTCATTAATCACACCATTGCAGGATACTATGAATGGTGAGCATCTATTGTCCATTTATTATACTCTTTTTAAAAAGAGTAAAGTGCATTTTGCTTGTATTAAGAAATTAGGTAAATCAATTTTCTTGAAATAGAAACATCCTTTCTGTCATTCAGTAGATGTCACATTCCAATGAGTCTTTTCTGAGGTCAATAGTTCTCACTTCATCCCAGGTATCTTCTAAGTAGTAAGATCTATTTCCTCATTATCCTTCACACTCAATAAATAACTACCTTTATAAAATGCCTAATGTGTGTGAAGCATCCTTATACATGCTATCGACATCTATATCCCATCACCTACTCTAATTTTACAAGGTAGGTAAAATTTTAAACTTCATTTTAGAAACATGATTTGGAGAAAAGGGAATGCTTATACTCTATTGGTGGGAATGTAAATTAGTTCAGCCCCGATGGAGAGCAGTTGGAGATTTCTCAAAGAATGAAGAGTTGAATTACCATTTGATCAGTAATCCTGTTACTGCGTATATACCCAAAGGAAAATAAATCATTCTATCAAAAAGACACAGGCACTCAAATGTCCGTCACAGCTATCTGTAATGTTGGACTGAATAAACAAAAACGTGGGATGTATACACCATGAAATACCATGCAGCCATACAAAAGAACAAATTCACGTCTTTTGCAGCAACATGGATGCCATTGGAGGCCATTATTCTAAGTGAACTAATGCAGAAACAGAAAACCAAATACTACATGTTCTCACTATTAGTGGAAGTCAAACATTGGGTACACTTGGACATAAAGATGGAAACAACAGATACTGAGGAATACAAAGGAGAGAGGTATGAAGCAGGGTAGGAGTTGTAAAGCTGCCTCTTGAGTACAATGCTCACTTCTTGGGTAACAGGTTCAATTGTACTCCAAACCTCATCACTATGCAATATACCTTTGTAGCAAGCCTGCACACCTACCCCCAGAATCCAAAACAAAAGTAGAAAAAGAAAGGAAAAAGACATAATTCTCTTTAAGCAATTTGCACAAGGTCCGAGAGCAGTGACAGTTCAGTGTCTGGTGCTCAGATCTGTCTCAGTCTAAGTTCTTGAGTTTACATGGCTTCTATCTTATTCCTTCATGCTCAATGGATCTCTATGCCTCTACTTATAAATCCTGTAATGGGCAAGGTGGGTATCCTGCCAGCTGTGCCACTCAATAGAAAACAAAGAAGCAGAAACTACAAGGGCTACTAGGCCCTCTTCTCACATTTGTGGGCATAACAGGAATATATACAGAGGCTCTTGGCCCACGGCCCGTTCTCCTCTATTCTCACCTCGAGTTCAGTCTTGCATGAATATCTATGGCCACCCTAGGCTGTAAATCCAAGCTCTGTTCACATCATCCCCAAATAAGCAGTACTTGACTACCCTCCTGAGCTATAACTGTGCACACTTTAGTGCAATTCACAGAAGTTGGACTCAGGGAAATGACTCATGCAGGTTCTGAAAAATTGGCTTGTGCCACTTGCATAAGAGATTCTGGGATTCTGAGTAGCCACAATGTAGAATAGAAGGCTGTGTGTGGGCTCTGGGCAGGCAGGTCTCACCTTGGCCCTATGGGGAACTGCACAGCAGGAAGAGGCTCAGAGTGAACCCTCAAAGTCACAGTGATGGATCTTCCAAAGGTGTGTATTGACTAGATGATTGGCAGGAAAAAGGGGCATTGCAACAAATGAGATCATTCCAGGAATCAAAGAAAAGAGTCACAATCATCGTTTTTTTAATGATTTTTCCTTGGAGTTGCTAATTATTCACAATCTACAAGGTAACTTCAGCTTACTCTACTTTGATTCCAACTGAGAACAGCCAGGTTGCAATGCCTCATTAGGAATGTCATGATTTCTTTTCTGACTGGGTAGACACACATCTCTAGGGTGCCGAACCTACATGTTACCACTAGAGCTCTGCCTCTGAAAGGCAAGGAATTGCCCTGTTCTTGCCCTGCTGGCTCTCACTCTGTGGGGAGCAGGAGCTGCTTCTGCAGGAATGCAAGGCAAGGAATCACGCATCCTTCTAAGAACCTTGTATCAAATACAGTGTCCATGACACAACTTCTTATCTACGTCTTCTGAATGTCTTAAAGAATTTTCATAAACTTGAATGATACAAGCAATATGAGGTTAGTGGGAAGTCAGAGGTGGTGGACACACGATTGCTGATTAAATACATCTCATTTCTGTTTGGGTAATACAAATTATCTAAAGTTTAACTCCCTGGGAGGGCTGCTTCTCTTTTTCCCCTTCTCCATCCCAGAATGGCTCAAGGTAGAGGGAAACACCTATTAGTGTTGTGGATGAAGTGAGGAGGAAACCTGCTTTATGCTCATTCCGGGGTTGGTTTCCATTGCAATGCATAGTTGTTCTAAACCTCGAGTGTGCCCCAGTGGGTATTTGATGGGGGCTAGTGGACAGGAATCCTTTTTGTACGCTGCCTCCACTCACTTTGAATATACTTCTACTTTGTATTTCCTCCACTCTTCCTATTTTTTTAAGAGTTCTCTCTTTTTAATACATGTGCTTAGTTTGGTCCAACGAAAGGGGAAAGGACTGACTCTGATGACCTGGGCTCACTCCCAGGTTTACCACTTCCCAGCGATAGAATATTGGGAGTCTCTGGACTTCCTTGAGACTTAGTTTCTTTCTCTGAAATACAGGGCATAATGTTTGTCCTTTATACAGGATAGATTCAAAGATCAAAAAGCTATAGTTTTTTGTAGGTTAAAGGAGCTCTGTAAATCGTGAAGTGCTTGCAGAATGGTGAAGTGGAAACACAGTAGGATTAACATTCAGGTGACCCAGACTTAAATCCAGGCTCTGCCAGTGATTGGTTTTAGATTACTAATATTTAGAAGGACTAGATGACTGACTTTCCTTAGAGGTCTAATAATCCATGAAATTAAAATTTCAAGTGTTCAAAAACAATTTAAATTCAACCTTTGAGTCAGGAAATGAAAACTGATCTCTTTAGATTTCAAGGTTTTAAATATGATAAAGTATACGTAAGCAGCAGGAAATGTTGGAAATAGATGTTTCACTTGAAATGCGCAGCTTTCTTTGAAAGAGAAACATATAGGACCCCTGAATCATTTAATTCATTTGTTCAATAAACATTTACTGAGCATCTACTAAGGATGTAGGAATGTTTCTGATATAGTTGAGAGACATAAAAATTAGTAAGTTTGGGACCCTTTATACCAAGGGATTTTGCATTTATTAATGGAGAGAAGCCAAAAAATATCTGCAATAAGTGGGACTTTCAAAATTGCTACCAAAGAGAGTTATTTTTAAAAGTTCCACTGGGATGTAAGAAAAGAAGGAATATATTTGCTTTGTGGCAGTCTTAACTGGGAATTCCTGGAAGTTTCAATGAGAAGCTGGTCCATCAAGGATGCAGGGAGGAAGAAGATGATGACTATGGGTAAATACTGAGTCAAACCTCAATGTTCTATAATTTTCTGAGTGTAATTCCACAAATGTCCTCTATTTGTTTCTTTTTCTTTTTTTTTAAGATGGAGTTTCAGTCTTGTTGCCCCACTAGAATGCAATGGCATGAACTCAGCTCACCACAACCTCTGCCTCTTGGGTTCAAGCGATTTTCCTGCTTCAGCCTCCCAAGTAGCTGAGAATACAGGCATGCTCCACCACACCCAGCTAATCTTTTTTTTTTTTTTTTTTTTTTTTTGTATTTTTAGTAGAGACGAGGTTTCTTTATGTTGATCAGGCTGGTCTTGAACTCCTGACCTCAGGTGACCCACCTACCCTCAGCCACCCAAAGTGTTGGGATTACAGGCATGAGCCACTGCCCCCAGACAACATCCTGTATTTCTTAGTGAATGTCCATTTAATTCTTTTCTGAGAGCCTATTCTAAGTTTGGGCATGAATACGTCTGTGTTGACACATATATAGGACTTTATCTGGATCTTTATATCTTTTTTGCTCTTTTAGAAAAGTTAATATAGAAAGCTCAGTTACGGTCCCAAAGAATAACATGACAGATGCTTCAGGAAGTGCCTGGTCTAGTTGGTGAGATAAAAACCAAGATGGTAATTCTTTGGTATATGCCAAATGCTGTGCATGCATGATCCCATTTATCTTTCACAACTGTGTAAGCCAGGCACTGTGATTAGCCTCATCTTCCAGATGAGGAGCCTGAGTCTTAGAAAGGCTAAATAGCTTCTACTAAGTATGTAGCTGGTATGTGCTGAGTCTATGCCTCAGGACTATATTTAACAAATACCTAGATAGAGCTTACTATGTGCTTTACAAATACTAACTCCTTTGTTTAGTCACTCTAACTAGTCTATGAGTAGGTGCTAGTCTTATAATCATTTTATAGTTGAAGAAATTAAGGAACAGAGACTCAGCAACTTGCCTGAGGTCACAGGGTTAGTAAGTGGTACACAGCTGGTGTTTGAAGCCAGGCGTTCTGTCTCCCAGTCCTAACCATTCCGTGGGCAGCTTCTCCAATCCAGCTAGATTGGGCTTCAAAGTCACACAGTTAATCACTGTACTAAATGGCCTCTTTGTGCTATCACCTGAACAGAAACAACTATAACATTGGTGACATCGAGAGAGCCCCTAATTCAACTGTCTGCCTTCAGGTTCTGCCTCTGTGTTCAGCCAGCCTGCCTCTGTAAGGCACCGACACACACTCCTTCCACCACTGACCTGCACTTTGCCATTCTCATCCTGTGGCTTTAATTAAATGTTAACATTCATTTGCCCTTTTCCATTGTGTTAAAGATAACCTTTGCTTCCTGTTGCGTCTAGATAAGCTTCACTCCATGACAGGTACCAAATAGGTTCATCTTGATATAAAGTAAAGAATGGAGACTCTTTGATCCTCTCTGCTGACATATTTTAAAATGCCAGTATGAATATTTGTTTTGTACTTACTTCTTTTACGGAATGTCAGGATAATAAATTATTTCTGGATACTGCAGCAGCTAAAAGGTTCAAGTCCAAATTAGTCATACTAAGTGGCTTTGACCCTTCCTCAGAGTCAAACAGACTATGCCTGAGACACTTTCATTTCTAATAGTTGAAAATACCTTATGGAGAGAGGTGCTGCTTGGGATTTAGAGGGTCATGATTTGCTGATTTGGAGGAAGGGTATAAACAGGTTTTCTGGGCCTTAACTCACACATTCACTCTATTGGATGGGGGATGGCTTCTTGCTAAAGTGATAAGAGCACTAGACTGAAAATCAGGCCTAGATTCCAGTCTCATTTTTGCCACTGATGTATTATATGAACTGGAACAGGTCTCTTATTTCTCGGAACCCCAGTTGCTTTATTGCTAGATTTCATCAACACTACATAATTGAAGGATGTTATCTGATTTGCTCATCAGAAGAAACCTATGAGATGCAGATTTGTATTCACGTTTCACAGAAGAGAAAACTGATCCTTAGAGAAGTTAAGCAATATTCCCAGGGTCATAACACAGCTAGTGAATGAGGTGGAGCCAGAATTCAATCCTGGGGCTGTCCAGTTTGTAAATCCATGCTCTTAACCATTATAGCTCCATTCACTGCTGGACAGTTCTGCATTTTTATGAATGCACTCATTGTCCCTTTAGAGTTGCTGCATGTATCTCCTAAAAATGTTTTTGGCAGATGATCACTGTCTCTGATAGCCCATTGCAGTGATGCCATCTCTAATTGCATTTACTTTCCTGGCCTTGGAAAATTAGTTATCCCCCTGGTTAGACAGGGTGGTTATTGGCTGTATATATAAAGTTCTCTTGAAATTTACAGAAGGAAGACAATTCTCTGTGTTTCCCAATTTTGGTACTAGGAGAAATGTTATAATTTTATTTTTATAAGTTATGATGTATTAGAAGAAGGATATTTTTAAATGTAAGAGAAAACAAGAGTTAAAGATGAGCTTGGAAAAGAAGAAATGGCAGAAGGGATTACTCTTTGAAATGCAACTGGCTGGGCCCGGTAGGTCACGCCTGTAATCCCAGCACTTTGGGAGGCCGAGGTGGGTAGATCATGAGGTCAAGAGATCAAGGCCATCCTAGCCAACGTGATGAAACCCTGTCTCTACTGAAAATACAAAAATTAGCTGGGCATGGTGGCACACGCCTGTAGTCCCAGCTACTTAGGAGGCTGAGGCAAGAGAATTGCTTGAACCAGGGAGGTGGAGGTTGCGGTGAGCTGAGATCGCACCATTGCACTCCAGCCTGGGTAACAAGAGTGAAACTCTGTCTCAAAAAAAAAAAAGAAATTCAACTTACAACAACTAAATATACACATAGTAGATCTATGAGAATAAAACATTTCAAAATATTAATAATATTTTATGTGGATGATGGGATTATAGAATTTCTCATTTCTTTTTTCTTTTTAAGCTTTGTTTGCTAACTTTTCTATAATGCATATGCATTATTTTTGTGCTAAAAATAAGTGAATACACACACATATGTATATGTCTGCAGCAAGCAAACAATAAACCATCTAGCAGTCTTTGGCTAACTAACATCCCAGACAGTAATTTGTTTATGGCAAATATCCAGACTAAGCTAACTGCCTAGGCTGATCACATCAAAAATATATGTTCTTTTGTTAATATCTCTGATGCCATCCATTATTTCCAACCTAATTTCACATTAGATTAAGCAGTATACCTCTTAAAGAATTACATGACAGGAAGTCTTCAGAGTAAGAGCCTATTTTAATTAGTTAATTATTTCGATATTTCCATTTCTAAAAATTATATTTCCTTTTTCTTTTCCTTCCTTCCATCCGTCCTCCCTCCCCGCCTCCCCTCCCCTCAGCTCCCTTCTCCTCTCCTTTCCTTTCTTTTTTTCCAAGTTCTGGCTCTATTGCCCAGGCTGGAGTGCACTGGCATGATGTTGGCTCACTGTAACCTCCACCTCCCAGGCTCAAGCAATTCTCCCACCTCAGCCTCCCAAATAGCTGAGACTATAGGTGTACGACACCATGACCAGCTAATTTTTTAATTTTTTGTAGATACAGCATTTCGCCATGTTGCCCAGGCTGGTCTCTGACTCGTGAGCTCAAGTGATCTCCCTGCCTCAGCCTCCCACAGGGCTGAGATTACAGATGTGAGCCACTGCACCTGGCCTATATTTACTTTCTAGTCATTGAAATAGATCAAGTTTTTTTTTTAAACACAATTAATGAAATGCATTCTCCTTTGTTTATGCCAATTTTGTCCTCCATTCCATATGTCTAGACCTCCTGTATTAATTTCTGACTATCCCATAGTTTCCTAATTGGCCGTATTCTTTCTCATGATTCAGCAGCCATAGGCACAATGTCACCAGATTACTCTTTCTAAGATACATCAAGTGGGTCAATGCAGTCTTTGAGAATGTATGGTAATTTCCCCAGTATCTATAGATCCCCTCCAAAATAGAAGCCAAAATAGTCTCTTCATAATCTGGTCCTCTAAGTTTGGTATCAAATCACATTTCCTTGGGCTTCTAACATGCATCAGCCACCCCTGACTTTCTGTCACATGGTTATACTTTGCTCAGCTTCTGGTCTTCTGCTTTGATTCTTAGTTTTCCTGGTCATTGACTGTCTTTTTTCCCCTTCTGCTTATTTTCTTTCTAGTGGTATCTCTTCCTAAAGCCTTCTGCAATTACCATGCCCATTGAAATTACTCTTTTTCATCAGCCTTTAGTAATTAAACTCTTTTGTATTGGTCCATTTCTATACTACTATAAAGAACTAGTTATGATTGGGTAATTTATAAAGGAAAGAGGTTTAATGGACTCACAGTTCAGCATGGCTATGGAGGCCTCAGGAAACTTACAGTCATGGCAGAAGGCAAAGGGGAAACAAGGCACCTTCTTCACAAGGCAGCAGGAAGGAGAAGAGCAAGTAGGGGAAATGCCAGACACTTATAAAACTATCAGATCTCATGAGAACTCACTGGCTATAAAAAGAGCAGCATGGGGGAAACCATCCACATGATCCAATTACCTCCACCTTGTCTCATCCTTGACACTCAGGATTATTGGGATTATGAAGATTATAATTCAAGATGAGATTTTAGGTGGGAACACAGCCAAACCATATCATCTTTACTAAATATTTATTATTTTTTAATTAGCCTGTAGTAATTGTACATATTTATAGAGTACATAGTGATGTTTCTGTACATACAATGTATAGTGATCAGATCATGGTAATTAACATATCCATCATCTTAAAACATTCATCATTCTTTTGTGTTGGGAACACTCAGTATCCTTCTATTTGAGACTTATATATTATTAACTATAGTCATCCTATAGTGCTATAAAACACTAGAACTTATTCCTCCTATCTAGCTGTAATTTAGTATCCTTTAGCAAATCTCTCCCTATCCCTCTTTCCCCCACATCCTTCCCAGCCTCTACAGTCCTCTGTTCTACATTTTATTCTGGGAGATCAACTTATTTTAGCTTCTACATATGAATGAGAACTTTCTGTTCCTGATTTATTTCACTTAACATGATGTCCTCCAGTTCCATATTGATATTTTGTCATTTAGTAAGATTTCTTTTACTATTCTCTAGGTCATATCTATCTGTCTGTCTGTCTGTCTATCTATCTTCTATCATATTTGTAAGCTGTGGCTCCCCAACATGGCTGCTAGTTGTAGAAAGGTAGGAGTGTAATCTCTATATTGTATTTTCTTTTTATTCCTATCAGCGTCTTGTTCAGTGTTGAGAATATAGTAGATACTTGATAAAATTTTGCTAAATCATATTAGGTTCGTGATAACTGAGTTTAATCCTCCACCAAATAAATAAGATTTTGTCATTTGTAAATCGAATTTTAAGTACAAAGATAATTTAATTAATAAAACTTCAATAATTATTCATTTATTTTATCCATTTTTGTCTATAAACAGAGCATTGTTCATGCTCAAATGTTTGACTATTTGAAATAAGCTCTTCCTCTGACAACTTCCTGTCAAATGGTTATTTAAAACTCTCTAGTGTATTGCTCTAGGAGAATGACACACGGTGATTTAACATGGGATGATGCCTAAACAATGGGTGACAGAAGAGTTATTAACAGGAAGCAGCTATATCGCAGTGTCCTCAAAGACTCCTAAATAATAGAAAAGTTATCTTTACTCAGCTAGCTGCCTGGTAAAGACTGTTGCCTCGTTAAGAATTGTTGCCTCTTTTATTTTACTGCCTTTATTTTTCTTTTACTGTACTTTGCTGCTGTGGTTATTAAACTGACAAAGCAATTATGGAAGAAAGGGCTGTGTTTTAGAACCTAGCGTTTGGATCTGCATTCTCTCTTAGTGAGAGTTTCTATCATCAAATTAGCCTAGAGGAATAGCATGCCGATTAAAAATAAGCTTTAAGTTCCATCGAAAGCTAGAAGTCTATTATTTGCCTAGATCCAGGCACAGAAAAAAAGATGCTCTATATAAAATAATTACCAGTTACTTTCTGATTTCCAATGTCCTTTTAAAGTCAAATTATTTTAAAAATCTTATAACAGAAAATGGCTAGAATTAGGTTTTATCTAATAACATAGGTGGATAAACAAAAAAATCAATTTGATAATTATTGCCCAATATTGCATCTTATGTATCAAACTTTCTATTACTATAAAGTTGTATTTTAGTATTCCTTCCAAGTATCCACCAAGAGTTATACTCTTCCCTCCTTCCACCTTCAGCCCATGAAAACAGATCCTATTTTCTCAAATTATTTCTTAATTTTTTAATGATTAAACTAAATTGCAAATATTTAAAGACCTAAAGAGATCTCATGAGAGTTATGAACAGAAACCACCATACGTAAAATGAAAAAAATTTAAAATGTTTCAATGGAGAATTATCAACATTGAATGATGATGCCTGCTTACATATTTTTTTAGAATTTTTAAAATTTAATTGAATTTTATGTTTGACAAATAAGGATTTGTAAGCAACATTAAGCAATAGTGAAGTTTAGCCTAAATTTAGAATCAGAGAAACTGAATTTGATTTTTAGTGACATAATCTCTTGCCATGTGACAGGTTGGTCATGTGATATCTTTTTCCAACTCTTAATGGGGATGTCATTACTTATTACTTACTTACTATTTGTAATGTCATTCTTACTTATTACATAATTATTTCACCAGGTGATCTTTCAGAGAAAGACTGTGAAAGTAGTTTATACCCATAAAGTGCTCTAGAAATGTAAGTTATTATTTCTCTCATATCTATTGCTATATAAACAGTGCATTTTAAAGTTTTATGTATAAGGAATAATTATACCCTATGAGAGGGGTTCCCAACCCCTGAGTCACAGACCTGTACCAGTCTGTGTCCTCTTAGGAACTGGACTGCACAGCAGGAGGTGAGTGAGCATTACTGCCTGAGCTCTACCTCCTGGCAGATCAGCAGTGGCATTAGAGTCTCATAAAAGTGTGAACCCTATTGTGAACTGCACATGTGAGGGATCTAAGTTGCATGCTCCTTATGAGAATGCCTGATGATTGATGATCTCTGAGGCGGAACAGTCTCATTCCAAAACCATCCCTCCACCTTCACCCAGGGGGAAAATTGTCTTCTAGGAAACCAATTGGACCCTGGTGCCAAGAAGGTTGGGGATTGCTGCCCTATGACATCTAAGAAAGCAAAGTTGTTTAGAAAGAAAACATAGTAGTCTATACTGGGCACTCACTATATGCTAGGTATTGTGCAGGCAATATTTAATTTCATCTTTAAAATAATCCTCTGAGTTAGGAATACCTTTATATTCAGCTTACAGATGAAGAAATATAAGCCCAAACAGGTTAAAAGCTTGCCCAAATCAGGGCATAAATAGTAGAGTCAGCCTCATCCTAGATTTTCTCCTAATACTGTCCCCTTCCACAGAACATTGCATTGGAGATCTTTTCTTCCACCACGGGATTTATAAAAGCAAGAGTCCACTTCAAGGGGGAGCCAACTCCCACGATAAAGACGTGAAGGAGACTTGCCCATCAACGAAGAAGGTGCAAGACGCTTCCTTCTCGGATGGTCCTGGCAGCATGCCTGTTCCATAAATTACCTCAGTGAGGCTTCTGCTACTTCATCCCCCTATTAAGGTCTATCTGTGGCTACTCCACCTCTTTCCTTCTAATCTCTCAGATAAAAGAGCAAATGAGTGGATGAAAAATGCAGTCCGAAGGCTGAGTTTGAAAGAAACTGCACTATGGGAATAGGGTAAAGGAACTAATATTTTCTAAGTCACTATCATGTCTTTGCTTCCAAGTTGTCTTAATCCGTTAATAACAGTTTCCTAGATCTGTATTATTATTACCACTTTTCACAGATTTGCACTCAGAAAGATCAGATAATTTCTCTTGGAACCTTGTTTGATTCAAATTGTTTCCAAAGTCTCCCTTTGTCTTATGACATTAGGATGCAAAACAGGGAACAAGGTGCAGCATAAGCCATTCATTACCAAGAGGGCTACCTCAGTCCCCAAAGGGTAAAAGTTGTTTCATGGTTGTCTTCATATGTTTGGGTTGCTACTATGAATATCATAAACTAGGTAACTTCTAAACAACAGGAATATATTTCTCGGAGTATTAGAAGCTAGGAAGTCCAAGATAAAGGCACTGGCAGATATGGCATCCGGTGAGGGCCCATTTTCTCACAGACAGCACCTTCTTGCCATATCCTCACATAATCGAAGGGCTGAGGGTCTCTTTAAAAAGGACTATTTTATAAAATCACTATTTCCATTCATGAGGACTCCATCCTCATGACCTAATCATCTCCCAAAGTCTCGACTGCTGAATAGCATCACCTTGGGTCAGGATTTCAACATGTACATTTTGGGGGAACATATTCAGACCACTGTAATGTCTAAAAATCTTTCTCTTACTATGTATAAGTCATAGATATGCAAATAACACATAAATATACAGCATATACGGGTTATTAAAATTTCATTGGAGAAGAACACAGGCATAAGGAGAGAAATAGTAACTAAAGTCAACTAAACTTGCAGGGATTTGTAGCTCTTATCAAGGTCAGAACCAGATCATGCTGTTTCTCAGCTGTGTCAGCCACGGGAGATATCATCACATATTTTAGAACATATGAGGCAAAGTTGAGGCACTTCTCAAAACCTGGTGAAATTCCATCCAATCCAACCAAAGTCCAGAAGAATCAGCACTATTTCTTTCTTTCTTCTTCTTCTTTTTTTTTTTTGAGATGAAGTTTCACTCTTGTTACCCAGGCTGGAGTGCAATGGCGCAATCTCGACTCACCACAACCTCCGCCTCCTGGGTTTGGGCAATTCTCCTGCCTCAGCCTCCTGAGTAGCTGGGATTACAGACACGCACCACCACATCTGGATATTTTTTGTATTTTTAGTAGAAACAGGGTTTCCTCATGTTGTCCAGGCTGGTCTCGAACTCCTGACCTCAGGTGATCCACCCACCTTGGGCTCCCAAAGTGCTGGGATTACAGGCATGAGCCACTGTTCCCGGCCCAAAGCACTATTTTTAAACCATCCATTAAAGAAACACAGAAATGGTTGGCCCATGTATGGGCAAACCAAGTTTTTGCTCTGCTCCTCTCTCCACACACAACATTCTACCATCACATTACAACCTGCTTTTCATTCTTTCATCCATCTCCCAGGATGGAGTGAGTCCTAGATTCATGCCTCCAAAAAATACTTGACTTTTCCACCTTCCATTATTCTTTTGTCTCCTGGAATGTCCAGTGTCTGCACAGAGTATCATACAGCCCAGGCACTACATTTACAAAGACCTGGATTTGAATTCTGACCCTACAATAAATGATTGGGTGCAACTGATATATCCTCTTCTTATGATATATCCTTTCCTTTTCCAGTTGTAAAATGAGACTACTGATGTCTACCTTTTGAGACAGTCATGAAGAGAGAATATGGAAACCAGTTAGCACTGTGTTTGGCCAGCAGTGTTTATTTTATGTTAGTATACCAGGAATTTTAACAACTAAGTTATTCTCTTCTTAGATCTGGAACCATACATATATATGTTATGTATCAAACAGTACATATGTGTGAGCCATGAAAAAGCACAAACCAGCAGGGCGCGGTGTCTCACAACTGTAATGCCAGCACTTTGGGAGGTGGAGGCGGGCAGATCACAAAGTCAGGAGTTTGAGACAAGCCTGACCAAAATGGTGAAAGCTTGTCTCTACTAAAAACACACACCCCCAAAAAAATTAGCCTGGCATGGTGGCAAGTGCCTGTAGTCCCATCTACTTGGGAGGCTGAGGCAGGAGAATTGCTTGAACCCGGGAGGTAGAGGTTGCAATGAGCCAAGATTGGGCCAATGCACTGGGTGACGTAGTGAGACTTCATCTCAAAAAAAAAAAAAAAAAAAATCACAAACCGTAACTCAGATGGCATCTCCTTCAGGAAAGCCACCTCTATATCCCTGTCTCCTCTCATCTAACTCTGAGCTGACACATGTTTCTTTTGTTGTGTCCTTTATGTTATAAATGATTCCTTTACTGTTCTCTCTTTCATTAGGCTGACTTCCTTATGGACAAGAATTCTGCCTGATGCAATTTCTTATTTTCACTACCTGGAATAAAGGTTTTTCATAATTTACTGTTAAATGATGAATGTTGGTGATGTGTTTCCACTATTTGATTAACTATGTTGCATGGATGTAGCTTATCTTTTCATCTTTGTCAGAAAGAATTTTATCCCTATATCTTAAAGCTGAGACAAAAATTCATACCCTTGAATACAATCTTATTTATGCTGATTTTAAAACTTGACTATATGGTAAATCTCTTAATACAGAGAGTTATATATGAAATTTATCTTAAAACATAAAAACCTACACATGTTTATACTTCTTTCTTATTTCATGTTTTCTCACTTGTCATCAGCCTGTTTAACATACCATGCATAATTCCAGGGAAAGACATACAGGTGGTAATTTCTTTCTATCCTTTCCTGGGCTTCACAGGTAATTTTAGCAAATGCACTGGGCAGACTTTTAGTAGAGATTCACAGTATTTATTTTACAATTTTTCATTATGAGTTTCAAGAGCACAAACACCCAAAAATCAGGAAGAAGAATGAGTACTGATATCAAACATGCAGTGTTCACTAGTAGCCCTTATCTACTGAATCGTAATAGCGCTTAATCCTATAGGTACATATTGATAGCCAGTTTATCTAATTACTCACATTCATAAATTAATTGGAGTCATAACACAATATATTATCTTCACTCTGACATGTTTTTGGAGGTCTTCAGGGAGACCACATTTTTTGAAACAACTGAACAGCTTGGAGTAGTTTAAAAGGATCTGATTTATAAGCATGGCTTAGGAGGTACCTTCAGTCCCTTGGTGTACTTTTTTTTTCAGTTAATGAAGACACTTCAATTAGAAAATGATAGATCTTTGTTGGAATGATAATATGAACCTTTTCATGGTAAGCTCAATAGCCAGTGTTACAATCTACATTTCTTTGAGATTTAACTAAAAGACATATTCATCAGTTCAAGCAAATGCGTGTTCTTTTCTTAGTAACACTTTCTTCTGCTTTATCCTTTGAAACTCCATGCAAACATCACTTTCTAAGAAGTCTTTCCACATCTTCCACATGTGATGAGGTTGGAAGCTTCAACTGGAACTCTGTGCATGCTGGGCACATTACACCATTTCACTGTGATGTTTTCTCTCTTCTGCTGTTAAGCAACAGATCAAGGTCTGTGGCCTGGCACATTCTACAAATTAGGTGCTAGGTCAGGGACAAGGGATAAAAATCAGAATAAAAAGGGGACCTTTCCTTGAGGAATCACATTTTAGTAAGAAATACAAAAAGGTAAGCTAGTAATTAAATTTCAAGGTTAAGGTCTATGATCAAGATATTTTTGGTTTTTGTTTGTTTATTTGGAGACAGGGTCTTGCTTTGTCCCCCAGGCTGGAGAATAGTGGGTCCATCATGGCTCACTGCAGCCTCAACCTCCCAGTTCAAGCAGTCCTCCTACCTCAGCCTCCCAAGTAGCAGGGACCACAGGAATGTGCTACCATACTCCTATTTTTTCTTTTTTTAGACATGGAGTCTTGCTATGTTGCCCAGGCTGGTCTTGAGCTCCTGGAATCAAGCAATCCTCCAGCCTCAGCCTCCCAAAATGTTGGGATTACAGGTGTGACCCACCACACCCAGCCCATGATATTTTCACAGTTCAATGAATGCAAAGGCCGGCTGAGAAATTACTTTGCATCAGTGCAGGTTTTTACAAGGATTATGTTTTCAGATTATTGGTTTGTTTGCTGTGAGAGATAACTCCATGGATATTTTGGATGTGCTATTATTAAATTATGTATTTAAAAAGATAGCTTAATAGCAAGCACCTGAGCAGCTAGTACCTTTATATTCTAATATGTCCTGTGTACATTGCCATTTGCTTTCACTAGATATAATTTTTAAAATGTAGTTTAATTCAATATTTCCTAAACACTAAGTGTGTTAATTGCTGTTAATGACATGAGGCTGAGTAAATGTGTCATCTTGGGAACTTATTTTGAGTTCGACCTTGTCTACATAATAGACACTATGCAAATATTTATCCTAGGCCAGATTATTTAATTCCTGTGAACACACACTGGGAGGAAGGTGTTATCGTTTCTATTTCAGAGATTAGAAAACTGATAATCAGACTAGTTAAATAATTTGTTCAATGCCAAACAGCTGAGAAGGGGAAGAACCAGAAAAGGGATCCTTTTACCCAAATCTTGCTTCTTGTTAAACTAGCATACGGTTTCCCAAAGGAGTAACCATACTATCGAGTGGAGGAAGATAAGACACGTATCCAAGTGGCCCCATTACAGAAAGGCTGTCCTAAACCCTGCATAAACCAAGAAAATTGACATTTAAGAGAGAAAAATCCATAAAGGCTTCATGAAGAAGTTTGCAAGACAGTGGCAAAGATTTCCCAAAGACGTAGTAAAAGGGAGATATGAACATCTAACATAATATACAGTATCTGTACTTCTGATAAACTTCATACTGAAAAATTAGTAATACCTACTGTCCTTTGAATACCTACTGCGAATTTCAATTATAATCAATTGTTCACCGAATGACTACTGTGCAACTGGCAGTGAGGGAAGCTGCATTATTTTTATCACTTTTCATTACAAGCTGTGAAGTAGATGCTATTGTATCTCATTCAATATATGAGGAAACTGAGGTAAAGGATTTAAGTAACTTGCTCAAATCTCACCGCTAAATAAACTGCAGAGCTAGCATTCAAAGCCTGAGCTCTTAGCACTGTATTACTTGACCTGCTGGTAATATTGAGAAAGTGCTTATCTCTGTGTCAGTCCTGTAATAAGTACTCAATAATAATTATAAGAGTTGCTACTATTTATTGCACATTATTATAATCAAAGACACAAAAGCAAGACTATATACAACAATCTCAAAGAAGTCTACATGGTCCCTTTTGGTGAGGGATTGGTGTTTGGAGGAGACATGGGCAAAGGCAAGTTGGGAGCACAAAAGAAGAATTTTCAAGGTCAGAAGGCATTTGACCTTGATTTGAGAAACAATTATGAAACAACAATGGTGTTATTATAGCAGGTCAGTAACCTATAGAAACCAACTTATAAAGTGAACATTTAAAATGCACCTTTGGAAGTGAGAGGTTATTGACCTAGACTTGGAAAGTGATTGAGTATGAGCTGCAGCAGGGAAGGAACATTAAAAGATAAGTTTTGGGGAATTGAGCTTAGGTGGATAAGTGAGATATGGTGGTGGACTAAATTAAATACAGGGCAAAGAACAGTAAAAACAGCCTTAGTTTGGGGCTGGGTCGAAGGCATGAAAGGAATTAATTGGAGGAAAATGACAACCCTATTTGGGGAAACTTTGATTTATAGGAGCCAATGTGGTGTACACCTAATGATGTTCAGCAGGTTGTTAGAAATATGTGTGACTTAGTACAGCCCATGAGAGAAAAAGACAGGGTTAACTATATAGGTTTTGAAATGATCCAGAACTGTGCAATACTGGTCACCAAATTATTACTCATTGTATCCAAGGTAGCTTTTGGTCACTATCCCTCTGTATAGTTTTAGTTTTCTGGGTGGTGGAGGCAGGGACAGAGTTTTACTCTTGTTACCCAGGATGGAGTGCAATGGTATGATCTCGGCTCCCTGCAACCTCTGCCTCCTTGATTCAAGTGATTCTCCTGCCTCAGCCTCCTGAGTAGCTGGGATTACAGGCACCCACCACCACGACTGGCTAATTTTGTATTTTTAATAGAGTCAGGGTTTCACCATGTTGGCCAGGCTGGTCTCAAACTCCTGACCTCAGGTGATCCACCGGCCTCAGTCCCCCAAAGTGCTGGGATCACAGGTGTGAGCCACTGCACTCAGCCTGTATAGTTTTATTTATTTATATTTGGTGTGCTTTTTATGGTACCTGAAATTATGTGTGTCATATATACCTACATTTATATTTTTTTAATCAATAGTCTTCATTTCATTATTATAAGAAATTTGACAGTTTCTTCACTGTGTTTATAGATTCTAGATAAAGCTTGGCATATAGAAGGCATTCAATGCACACATTTCATATGAATGAATGACTATACCAATAAATGGGTCTCAGTTTTTATATCCATAATGTAAAACACACATTTCTTATCATTAATAGACTATTGATACTGCTAAGATCATGATGAAATCTATGAACTATCTGCTCAGAAAAAGGCACACATACTGCAATTTGTCATATACGTATAGAGGATTCACAGACATCTCAAGGCCCACAGATTCATCTAGAATTTGAGATACAAAGCTGTGGGCTCATTCCACGTTTCCCTCACTGTGAACCTTGAAGGAAACCTAACCTAGGGTTTTGGATAATTTTTTTTTAAAACTGATCTCAGAATATCTTAGTAAAAGCAGTGTCATATATATGTGTGGGAGTATTAACTCTAGTCTCTACCCTAAAGCACGTAGGTGTTCGATGTACCCAAATGGGGAGTTCAAATTCCAGAGATGGTTATTGCAAAGCTTGACAATATTTTTAGGACTTCTAGAAATATTATACATTGATAAATTTAATCAGTTTACAATATTGATAAATTGAATTATAAATTGATAAAATTCATTGGTTTTCAAAACCGTAATTGGCTTAAAAGACCACAAAGGCAACTACCGCTTTCACGAACAAAACATGCAACCCAGCAAGCCCAGCAAGCCCAGCAGCCTGGAAACAAGCTCTGTGGCTGGGAGTCCAGTGGGTCCACGTATGGAAGATCTCTGAAACTGAGTTACCTGAAAGGTAAGCTGAGCCTGCTGTTGGAACACATCCTGTCCACCACAGGGGTAAACCGTTCCTGCAAGGTGCTCCTCAGAAAGCAAACGACAGAGACTAGAGACCCCACTGATCTCATAGAAAGAATGACTCAATATGCAAATTTGTTTGGGTGTCTGTGTTTGCTAAATAGTGGGTGGATTTATTTGGTCTGAGATTTGCTTGCTTTATAACATAAAGAGAAGAAGACTTGGTTAATTATATGACTTACTGAATTATCCAGGTTTTATGTCATATAAAACCCAAGAGCAAAGTAAGAGAACAAATAGCCTTCACCATTCACTAATGGTTAAAGCTTACCAGTCCTTGCCAATTATACATTCTCTAGTTAACCTACGTTCATTTGCAACTGGTTGAGAGAAGGATGGGGACATGATAAAATTATAAGTATAAGGAGATCTCAGAGAAATGGGAGAAGAGACAGAAAAGTCCCACAACATGGAAAAAACAGCAGGAAGATGTTTAGTGGAGTTAACAAATGCTTCACACTTTGAAAATTATGAGCACTAAAGGGAAAACTTTGGTTTTAAAATTAGAGATAAAAGTCATCATTTTTAAGAAAAAAAATAGAATGGCAGTGGAGTGAAAATTTCCAGAAAAAAGAAATGATTAAAAACTTACTGAGTTCTTCTGTATAAAATACCATGCCAGGTTTTGTTAGGAAAACATGATATATAATACAGATTTTCTGAATTTTAACAATATTTTAATTGGGGATTTCTTCAACTGCAAAAGGAGATGTTATGAAAAAATAGTGTCCAAGAGTAATGAAACACAAAGAAGTTATTATTTCTTTGGTTGCCCATTCACGTATTCTATATTATTATTATTCTGTTCTAATTTATTTACTTTATCCAGTTTATTCCATCTTCTTTTGATAAAATGGTACCAGGTTCTCTCTTTAGGTAATACTCCATTTTCGCTATGTGGCTAATACAGTGACTATGTGACTATGTGATACATACCACCAAATCTAACCATGGGCACAGATTTGGTTGAGACAATTGATACAATGCTTCAGTGATAATAACTGATTCAGGGATGAGCCTATGGCTAAATTCGGGGCAATGAGAATGAGGTTCAGGAATTCTATTAGATACCTAAGGAACAGAGGTCATCGTTTTTTTTTTTTTTTTTTTTTTTTTTTTACCATTGATAGGAGGAATTTAAGTTCAAAACTAAAGTTTTTTGCAGTACTTGAGGCTGAGCCTAGAATTTCCAGATGGTCTCAAGCTGAAAACCAGAATCAAAGAAGAGGGGGAAAAAGGAATCAGGTGACATTATTTTAGCTGCTGAATTAAGCCTCACCTGAAGCTTCACTTTTAGTTTCCAAAAGTTTAGAAATGCTTTTAAACATTTCAGCTGTATAAGTTAATGTATCCTTATTGTTATATAAACCAGTTTGATTTTAATTTTCTTAAATTTGACTTTTTTTTTTAAAAGCCTTAATGAAGAAACGTCTTTAAGAGCTTCTGGAAAAACCAAGGTAGTATTGAAAGTTTATGAAGGCAAACAATGGGCTAAATCTAGAAAAATAGGTTGGAACCAGCAATAAAGGGCCCTCCAAGCCTCCAAGGTATTTAAATTAGCTACAGATTGGGCTTTTAAATAATTAATCATTCATTCCTCTGTGCTCTTAACACCTGCTCCTTAGACCTCCATTGGTTACTGATGTTGCCCAGTCCTAGATTAGAGCTCACTGTTTAAATGTTTCTTTTACCCACTAGATTGAATGAAAACTCCCCGGTTTTTTTTGAGGACAGAGGCTATTTCTTACTCAAACTACTAACCTCATGTGTCCTAGCCTAAAGCTAGGTAAGTAGTTGTAGCAGGGAGGAATGAGGTGAGAGGATGTATCATTCCATTTTCATACTGCTATAAAGAACTGCCTGAGACCGAGTAATTTATAAAGGAAAGAGGTTTAGTTGACTCACAGTTCAGCATGCGTGGGGAGGCCTCAGGAAACACCCAATCATAGTGGAAGGTGAAGAGGAAGCATGACACCTTCACAAGGTGGCAGGAAGGAGAAGTGCCTAGCAAAGGGGGAAGAGCCCCTTATATAACCATCAGATCTCGTGAGAACTCACTATCGTGAGAACGGCACAGGGGAACCGCCCCTGTGATCCAAATACCTCCACCTGGTCTCTTCCTTGACATGTGGAGATTATGGGGATTGTAATTGAAAATGACATTCGGGTGGGGACACAAAGCCTATATCAGAGCATCATTTTGGCAAATGCACTCTGGCAGCAGTGGATTAAAAGATTGAAATGAAATAACGAGGAATGAGAAGAGAAGCTAATTAGGTATGCAGTTGAGTATTCCAGAGAGAATAGAAAAGGGCTCAGAGAAATAACTCAAGAAAATGTTAAAATCTAAATTCAAGCAGCTCCATGAATAAAATGGACATGGTCATAGCAATAAGTGATTATACAGTGTTTCTTTTTCCTGTTCTCTTTTATTCATGTAAAGTTCTTAAAACTGTTGCCCATGGTAACATTCAGTGGAAAGCTGACCAGCATTTGGACACATCTATCAGATCAAATATTGATGAAAAAGCCCGTATCTTTCTTTTTTTCTAGAGTCAATTGTTCTAAAAATAGATGGGATTGGGTTTCTTAGAGCAATAGAAGTGACTGACATTGAGTTGCAGTATTGACAATGTCCTTTTCCTCCCCTAAATACAAGCAAATTTGAAATTAAAAATAGCATAACCCCAAAGAGATAAATGTTTAAAACATGTCAAATGTTTTAACAACAAAATGTTGTATTTTAGAGGGTTGATCTCACACCTTCTCCCATGACAGCATGATGTTGAGTAAAAAGAGGAATGATCAATCAAAGGAAGCACTGGTCTTAAAGAAGCGTGAATGCATTTGAGTAAGAGATATTACTTTCTAGAGTAAACTTTAGAAATAGGTCCAGTATCCATCGTCACAGCTGATTAAGAAAATTTTCTAAAGAATCCGTCTTAAAAGGCAGCACACACCTCATCTCATTTATAAAATTCCTTTCAATTTTATAAATTTTAAGGTGATATCTCATTACTTCAGAAAATTTGGAAAATACAGAGAAAAAACACAAAGTGTAATTACTCATGATGTAATCTCTTAATGTAACTACTGTTAACACATTTTTTTAAAATTTTTTCTTTTGAATATTATTTATATGAACACCACTATGTAAACATTTTCACACTCTGTGTCTTTGCTTGGAGAAGGCTCCCCTGACTTTCAGTTTGTTATTTCTTCTCTTCCCTGTCTCCACTATTCTTTTCCCTAGCATGTTGGTTTTTGCTTTGAAGGACTTAACACAATTTTTATCAGTGGTTATATATTTTTTTTGCCAGTTTTCCACATGAGGGCAGAATCACAGTTGTTTTTTCAATATTACCTACCCAACAGGAGGCAAGTGGTTGGCACATAGCACATGCTGAAGGTAAACTATTAAAGTTTTCAGGCACTCTGGTGCAGTGGTTCAAGGCAGCAGGCTCTGCAGTTAAGCTTCCTGGGTTTGAACTCTCTGTGAAAGGCAGAATACTGCCCTCCCAAAGATGTCCACCTCCTGATTCTCAGAGCCTCTAAATATGTTACTTACATAATAAAAATAACTTTGCAGGCATGACTAAATTAACTATCTCAAGATGAGAAAATCATCTTAGGGTATCTGATAGGTCCAAAGAAATCACGGGGATCCTTATAAGTGGGAGGCAAGTGGGGCAGGGTTAGAAAAAGGCAATGTAATCATGGAAGCAGAGAGAGAGAGAGAGAAACGGGGGGGGGGGGGGCAGGGCGGGGAGGGGGAGAGAGAGAGAAAGAAAGAGAGATACTAGAAGGGCCATGCTGCTGACTTTGAAGATGGAGGATAAAGCCACAAGCCAAGGAATATAGGTGGCCTCTAAGAATCTGGAAAAGACAAGGACAAAGATTCTACCCTAGATCCTCCATAAGAAACCAGCCCTGCTAACTTATTTTAGACTTCTGACCTCCAGAACTATAACAGAATAAATCTGTGTTGTTTTAAGGTGCTATGCATGTGGTCATTTATTCCAGCAGCAGTAGGAAACTAATATGCCTGCTTTGCATATGAATGGTCTCAGCACTTCAATCATTCGCTCTGTGCACCAGTTTCTTCATCTGTAAAACAAAGAACAAAGCGGCACCTGCCTCACAGCATAGTTTAAGTCCATAAATCCATGCAAAGCATGTAGAACAGTGCTTGGTACATCCCATACTGTCAATAAATATTGTTTTTAAAAGTATATATTGTCAAACTCAAATGAAATGACAGCCAGTTACTCCTTTCTAATTCTTTAATTTACCAATGCAATTTATCAGTGTTAAATATCTCAATCTTTATTGCTTAGTTGGGGAATAGGGTATGTGTGTGTGTCCCTCTCTTGGTATCAGTTTTTAATTTTAATTTGACTGTTTAGTTAGTTCATCTGCTGGGAGGGGGAAAAGCCTTTAGTCATCCTTATTCTCTGGTTCACCTTTAGCTGCCCACTCCTTGCCCACATTGGAGATCATAGTTGACCCTATAAAAGCTCCTAAGGCCACCTACTTATCAGCCAGGGAATCTTCTCTAGTCAACCTCACATTCCTTGCATTTGGGAGGAAGAAGAAGGTGATTGCTTTTATCAGCCTACATCTGGATTCCCTCTTTCTGTCTATATTGCTTTTCAGTTACCTCACCCTCACTTTTAAGAATCTGCCCAGCCATTCAAGATGATGCTTCATGTTGTCCCTGTCTCCATCATTTTGGGCTGCGGTAACAAAAATATCACAGACTAGGCAGTTTAAACCACAGAAATTTCTTTCTCACTGTTCTGGAGACTGAGAATCTCAAGGTCAAGGTGTTGGCAAATGCCATCTCTGGAGAGGGCCTGCTTCCTGGCTTGTAGACAGCCATCTTCTTGCAGAGAGGAAGAGAGAGCAATCCTCCGTCTCTTCTTTTTAAAATAAGGGTATCAATCCCATCATGAGGGCCCCACCCTCATAACCTAATCTAAGCCAAATTACCTCCCAAAGCGTCATCTCCCAATGCCATTACATTGGAGACTAGAGCTTCACTATAGGAGGTTGGGTTGGATATAAACATTCCACCCATAACATTCCCCTTCACTCTACAGATAATCCCCTATCAATTTTTCAACTTTTTTTTTTTTTTAATAATGTAGAGTCTCCCTCTCTCTTCCAGGCTGGAGTGCAATGGTACCATCTCAGCTCATTGCAATCTCCACCTCCTGGGTTCAAGTGATTCTCCTGCCTCAGCCTCCCAAGTAACTGGGATTATAGGCAGGCACCACCATGCCTGGCTAACTTTTGTATTTTTAGTAGAGAAGGGGTTTTGCCATGTTGGCCAGGCTGCTCTTAAACTTCTAACCTCAAATGATCCACCCTCCTTGGCCTCCCAAAGTGCTAGGATTATGGGCATGAGCCACAACACCCAGCCCCAATTTTTCAACTTTACAATGATGGAAAACCATCACAATTTTGAGGTAATATACAGTATTCAATAAATTACATGAGCTATTCAACACCTCATTATAAAATAGACTTTGTGTTACATAATCTTGTCCTACTCTGGGTTACTGTGAGTGTTCTGAGCATGTTTAAGGTAAGCCAGGTTAAGCTATGAGATGTGGTAGGTGAAATACATTAAATGTATTTCTGACTTAATGATATTTTCAATTTGAAATGAGTTTATTGGGGCATAATCCTATTGTATATTGAGGAACATCTGTATTTAACACCTCCAGAGGTTACTGATGCCCTGATCCTTTATCCACCTGAGGTCTTCATGTTCTCCTATTAGTGTCCTTATTTTCACTTTTACTGAGACAGTAGTCCTCAGGCCTGTATAATAAAATGATAAAATGGAAGAGCCTTTCAACCTAAATTTTGTTAAACTCAGGGGGTTAGAGGTGTCTCGTGTTAGAATTTGGGGTCTGAAACTCTTAATCCACAGGGAGAATGATGATATGCCCCATGTTACCTAAGATAATCCCAATTTATAACTATTGATCCAGTATAATTAGTGGCATTCCCTGTTACTCTTAAAAGTGTCCTGGTTTATATAATAACTTCTGTAATCACTGGGTCTTGGATGTTGAATGAGTCCCTTTATTCCTCATCTGTAAAATACAATGATGACATCCTCTCATAGGATGCTGGGTGCAGTAACATGAGCAATAATCATGGTGCATAGCAGATGCTTGCTGTAGGTTAGATTCATTCCTTTCAATAATGACTGAGCTCCCTAAAACAAAGAAGAAAAACACATTCAGACTAGGGAAATTGATTAATTTGATTTAGAAGAAGGTATTCAAAAGCAGGATTTAGTTGGAGATAGGACAGGCTTAGTCAACTTTCCAATGGCTTAAAGCCAGGAAGGTCTAGTAGGGCCATAGAATCTCAGAAATAGATGAAACTTTACTCATTATCAAGTCTCTTCCCCCTGCTCATGCAAAAAGCTGCAACAATCTGTGACAGAGCCATCACCTAATTATTAATATTAATGGCTAACATTTATAGGACATGGTGCTAAGCACCTCAGGTGGATTACTTTAAATCTTCTTTATAAGAACTCTATAAGGCAGATACTGTGATTGTCTCATGTAAAGATGAAGAGACTGATCTATGGTTACACGAGATTTGCAAGTTCATGTCATCAAAATTCAGTATCTTCACTTTGGGTGGCTGAGGCAAAAAAATTGCTTGAGGCCAGGAGGTCGAGACCAGCCTGGGCAACATAGGGTGTGGGGGAGAGAGAGAGAGAGAGAGCGGGGGAGAGAGAGAGAGAGAGAGAGAGAGAGAAAGGGAAAAAGGGAAGAAGGAGGAAGGAAGGAAGGAAGAAAGGAAGGAAGGCAGGCAGCAAAGAAGGAAGGAAGGAAAAAGGGAGAAAGGAAGGAAAAAAGGAGGGAGGGAGGAAGGAGAGAATAATTCAGAGTCCTGCCTACTAACGAGTTTTTGGTTGCCACAAAGGATTTTGATGAAAAATTTATAAACCTGAAATTTGTATTTGAGGAGTTCAAAATGCCCTTAAAATGTCTAAATAATTTCCAAGAGTTTCTTTATTGTAAAGGATGCCTTATTTTTACTGATTTTATTTGGCAAATGTTACTTCCTATTTGCTAGTAGTTTTTTAAATCACAATGAAGTGTCATAATATCTTGAAACATAATAGGCAATGACAAAAATGATACATTAGATATTTTTTCCAGAACAATCTACTGGTTTCAGGGCCTAGGAGAATGTGTTATCTATCGAGAAATTTACAATGCAATGAATAGATAGTTACGAAGGTGTAGTGAAAATTGTTCAGGGTTTCACAGACAGAACAACTTCATTCAAGTTGATCTGAAATAGCTCACTGTGTGAGTCTGAACCAGTATTTTCTTTTTTTTTTTTTTAACTCTGCGCCTTAGGTATCCTTTCTGGAAAATGAAAGATGGGTTACCATTACTAACGCCTTTTTAAGTTTGACCAGCCTCTGATTCTCTGAAATATGGCCTAGATTCCTTGCAAATTGTCAGTTTGGCAACAAAGCTTGGTGCTTAGAAAAAGCTCAGGGCATTCAGTAGAATTCAATTTTATATTTCACAGATGGAAACTAATTGAAATTATGTAGGTAGATCAAGTGTAACAGCAAACGCTTGCACCGCCATGTAGCAGACCTTTAGCCCAGAACTGCTTCAGTCTGTCAACAGCACTGAGCATGTTGCAGTGAAGTCGGTAATCATCTGTCTTTCTTACAGAAAGTCATTGCTGAGAGCAGAGTTTTGTTGGGTCAAGGACGCCAGGTTGCTTTTTTTGAGAGAGATCATGGTCAGGATCTTGCAAACCAGAAGCACTTTTCCAATTCTGCATTAATAGATGTTTAACTTGTCCCAGAACAGGGGCAACAGTGCCAAAAGGGAAGCATGCCCACCAGCAGGACTAGACTATGGCCTGAGACTTTGAAGACTCCTAGTTTTAGCTTCTCCTGTCTGTATCGTGAGCACCTGAACCTCTAAGAGTTTCTTTGAAGCAGTAAATGGTCTGCCTGCTCCAGCTCCATTTCATGGCTCTTCTCTCTTTTGTGGCATCTAATGAGAATTACCTCTTGCTGCTTTTTCCTGCTTGCGTCTGTTCATTTATCTTAAGGTCCAGGACGGTGGCATCTGCCCAACTGGTCAGCCTGAAATGGCTCTCTCAGCAGTTAATGGCATCTGCCCAACTGGTCAGCCTGAAATGGCTCTCTCAGCAGTTAAAAACAAAACAAACAAACAAAACCCGAAAACCAACTAATTATCAAAATCAATTCCATTCTAGTTATTCATTGATTGCATGTAGGATGCTTTATGCCATGTTTGAAGCTGGGTGTTCAGAAATGATTCAGATACATCCCTCCCTCCCTCTTCCACGTAGAGCTGACAAACTCCTGGAGGAGTAGACAAATCAACTATCCTTTATTTCAGGAGATGCACTGGGTTTTATAGAACAACAGAGCTTCCCAAACTATATATGGTGAAGGATCATCTTTGTTCCTTATTTTTTTATTTTATTTTTATTTTTTGAGACAGAGTCTCGCTCTGTGTCCACGGGCCAGGCTGGAGTGCAGTGGCGCGATCTAGGCTCACTGCAACCTCCACCTCCCGGGTTCAAGCAATTCTCCTGCCTCAGCCCCCCGAGTACCTGGTACTACAGGCGTGCGCCACCATGCCCAGCTAATTTTTATATATTTTTTAGTAGAGATAGGGTTTCACCATGTTGGCCAGGATGTCCTTATTTTATTTTATTTTTTTGTCTAATTCTTTGTACACTGATACTTTTGTAAAATACAAAATAACACTTACATATACTATGACAATATCACATTGCTGGGATTGCTTCTAAATGCTTACATTCAATTTCTGTATTTTGTTGTTGTGAATGGGTAGGCAACAATTTGCAAAATAGCCTGATACAGTTTGGCTCTGTGTCACCACCCAAATCTCATCTTGAGTTTTAACCCCCAGTGTCGGAGGCAGGGCCTAGTGGGAGGTCATTGCATCATAGGGATGGACTCCCACCTTACTGTTCTCATGATAGTGAGTGAGTTCTCACGAGATCTGATGGTTGAAAAATGTGTGGCACTTCGCTTTTTGCTCTCTCTCTCTCCTGTTCCGCCACAGTAAAACATGGTTGGTTCCCCTTCGTCTTCCGCCATGAATCTAAGTTTCCTAAGGCCTCCAGCCATGCTTTCTGTTAAACCTGCAGAACTGTGAGTTAATGAAACTCTTTTCTTCATAAATTACCCAGTCTCAGGTAGTTCTTTGTAGCAGTGTGAGTATGGACTAATACATAGCCCCTTCCTGCAGTCGACCACTGGAGTAGCACTTGAATGAAACAGCTTAAATAAAATGCTACTGAAACACACACTTAAATAAAATGCTATTGAGTACACAGTTCATCCTGCCTGGGGTATGAGCTCTATATATCTCATGGAGAAACACCAGAGAATATCTTTTAGTTCTCTTCTTCCTTCATCTTTGCTTCATTCAAAGCCAGCAACTACCTCAATCTTCCAGTCCAGTTTTACTTTGCTTCGATCGGATTGCACTAAACCTGGTGATCTCCTCTCTTCTATATCACACTTATGTTCTTTTGTTAATATCATTTTCTCCTCCTGCCCCTTATTCAGTCACGCTGGTTCCTCAGCCTGGTGCTGTCCTTACACTCTACACTGACTCCTCATACTTCTTCAGACCCCCTCTTGATAAGGTGAAGCTCTTCACACAAAGGCAGATGGCTCTGAACACACTGTTGCTCTGTTACACTCCTGGAATGTCTGTTTGCATTGTCATTCGAGGACTCTTTAATCTAATTCCCACCTAACTTTTCAATTGTTCTTCACTACAATGACAGAATCAGTTTGCAATGCTGCACTGAAGCTGCATTATTTGCTGTTTTCCACATGGATCCTGGACCTACATACCTTCCTGCCTATAATCATGCTTTTTTCCCTCTTCTGCTTTAAAGGTTACCCCACATCATCATCATTTCCCAGTGCCCTGACTTGCCCCACTCATCCATCTTCACGAATAATGCCTATTTTTAAATAACTAGTTTCAATGCCACATCTATCAGGAAATCTTCTTCAGAGATCAAACCACAATTGTAGCAATAGCTCAATCTGCTAATTCCCAATGTACTTCATTTTGCTTCCTTTCTGCTACCAGGTAGGGATTGTCTGTCTTCAACTATGGTGATTTGTAGGCATATCACTTATCATCCATGCAGGCTCTCTGAGGTCAGAATTCATGCATTACTTACTCTCTGCAAGTGCCTCACACAGTGCCCTGTTTTGACCCTCATTTAATTAATTAATTATTCATTGGCAAACACAGACATTTTTGAACCTACAGTGTGCTGTTCACATCTTACCAACCTTATAAGAACTTAACATCTATTGGGAGAAATCAGACAATGAACAGATAATTATCAAGCTATTTGGTAAATGCAAATATTTTGGTAAATGCAAATATCAAGCTATTTGGTAAATGCAAGTATTTTGCACTGCATAATACAGGAGATGCAGAGAGGTTGCACAGCTCACAATACAGATGAGCCACATGTTCAGGAAGTCTTCCTTTAGACGGTTCCAGTGGAGGTGAGAGTAAAAGATGAGCAAGCCCAAGATAGGCACCTTATAGCTATCCGATTGCTGTTCTATTTGATTTGGCTCCTTTACACAGTTCTGAGAGTCTCTCTCAGGTTTCCTCTCTGAGTCTTCTTTGCATACTTATGGGCAGCTGTAATCTACTTGTTGTCTATGCTTTAGAGTCCATTTAACCAACCACAATTTAAAATAAAGCAGTATAAGCAACTATATTGGGTTAGTGTGCCCCCAAAGTTCATGTCCACCTGGAAGTCAGAATGTAACCTTTTTGGAAATAGGGTCTTTGCAGATGAAATTAATTAAGATGACCTCATCCTAGATGAAGGTGGTCAAATCCAATGACTGGTGTCCTTATAAGGAGATGGAGATTTGAGGATAGAGAGACACAAACAATGGGAATACAGCCTTTGGAAGACAGAGGCGGAAACTGGAGTGATGTAGCTATCAGCCAAGAAATACCAAGGACTGCCAGCAACTCCCAGAAGTTGAGAATCCAAGGAAGAATTCTCTCCTGGAAACTTTGCAGAGTTCATTCCCCTGCTTGTGATTTCCAGGTTTGCTCTCACACTTGCAGCCTCCAGAACTGTAGAAGGATAATTATTATTTTTAAATTAAATTTTATTTTATTTAAGTTCCAGGATACATGTGCAAAATATGCAGGTTTGTTACATAGGTAAACGTGTGCCAGGGTGGTTTGCTGAACCTATCAACCCACCACCTAGGAGTTAAGGCCCGCATGTATTAGCTACTTATCCTGATGTTCTCCCTCCCCCCGTTCCCCTGACAGGGAAGTCAGGGAAGCAGGGGGAGGGAGCCTGTTGTTCCCCTCCCTTTGTCCATGTGTTCTCATTGTTGAACTCGCACCTATAAGTGAGATCATGTGGTGTTTGGTTTTCTGTTCCTGCATTAGTCTGCTGAGGATAATGGCTTCCAGCTCCATCCATGTCCTTGCAAAGGACATCTCATTCCTTTTTATGGCTGCATAGTAATCCATGGTGTATATATACCACATTTTCTTTATCCAGTCTGTCACTGATGGGCATTTGGGTTGATTCTATGTCTTTGCTATTGTGAATAATGCTGCAATGAGCATACACATGAATGTATCTTTATAATAAAATGCTTTATATTCCTTTTGATATATATCCAGTAATGGGATTTCTGGGTCAAATTGTATTTCTGGTTGTAGGTCTTTGAAGAGTCACCACAGTGTCTTCCACAATGGTTGAGCTAATTTAAATTCTCACCAACAGTGTAAAAGCATTCCTATTGGGAGAATAAACTTATAAGTTCTTAGGCCACCCAGTTTCTGAGAATTTGTTACAGCAGTCCTAGGAAACTAATATACTAGCCTTAAGAGATAATGCATCTACATTCTCTTCTTAATTTGGCCTGATCATCATAGAAATGTCTTCTTTATTGTCCTAGATGGCTTAATTTCTACAGAGCACTCTGTTGATTTTGCACAAATTGGAGGCATGGCAAAATTCTCTTAAAGAGCTATGAATTTATTCTTGTTTTCTTAATGCAATAAAATTAAGTAAGTGAATCTCATTTAAGTTAAAAAATATTGTTTTATCACATTTTCCAAGTATTAAACTTTTACATTCTTTGCATCTATGTATGTTCCTCACACAAAGCAGTTCCAGGTTCAGTATACATTTTGCAAAACTGTATCCAAGGTGTCCCTCTCCAAATCATACTGCTTAACTGACTGAGAAATGTGACTTTTTTAGGGAAAATATCCAAGTCTGTGAATATATACAGTAAAAACTTGTATTAAAGTACACTGTAAAGATGAAAGTTCTAATATTACTTAGAACTCTGCTTTGATATTGGGTTGGCTCTTTGGTAAAAAAGAAATTGAAATTACTCCTCTTTCTGGTAGTAATAGGAGGCCATCGAGTTCTTCTCAGTAGGCTTATAATATGCATTTACAGGAAGATTTGAAATGATAACAATTTTGTTTAGAAGTTGCTGCGTATTCTTGAAAACATCACCATAGCATTCATTTCATTTGGCAAAGACTTGAAGCCATTTGTCAGGAGGCAAGGAAGAGGGTGGCAAGGAACTTGAAATTGCAGTAACATGAATAATTTGTGGAAGCTCGGGTCTACTTATTGTTAATGTTCAAACCTTGTGCCACAGATGCCTGACTTTCCCAATCCCTGGCCAATGTCAAGACATAGATAAGTGCATGCACTCAATCAGAGGAACAAAGGAAGCTGGCTGATAGACAAGGGCATACATAAAGTGTATAAACGGGTTAATAATGCTTTATTCAATCAGGTGGAATTAACTATTCTTTACCCCAATGCTTGTATTTGACAGGGAGCCTTGATTCACCATTGCTGATAAATTGCTGAGAAGAATGAATGCCTCTGTGCTCAGACCCTGTCATCTGTTGGAGATAAATGTTTTTGTTCTTTTCTCTGGTAAGCACAGGTACAAATGCCATAACAAAAGCTTTAACTTTGATGGTGTACAATATCTGTGTCACTCTGAAAAAAGTGCTGTACACACAGAAGAGAAATGTAATCGATTTGTTGAATTTAAAAAATAGACCTATATCATGCTTTAATTAAGACAAGACATTTTAATCTACCTACAAAATGGTTCCTTATCAATGGCTCTATTGACATTGACTTTATTATTGACTATACAGATAAAAATGAAGAAATTTAATAAGAGAAATCGGTTAGCAATTGTTAAAATGATTGGCTGCTGGGACTATGTCTAAAATAAGCAACATATGTCCAAATTAAGAATGTTTTTTTACATATAATTCGATAGTTTTAATGTCTATCAATTATGAATGAAATATAACTTATTCAACAAATTATTTGAGAATTTACTATATATTAGACACTTCCATAGATCTGGGATCTAATTCATTGCTGATAAAATTAAAGAAATTTCTTTAATTCATTTATTGAATTCGTTTATTCATATATTCTCTCAGAAGCATTCTTAGAGCATACACTCTGTGCAAAGCATTGTGTTAAGAGAAATATTTTTCCTTCAAGGAAACTTCCCAGTCTAGTACCAAAGATGGATAAGAAAGTAATTAGCTAAAATGCAATAGGATATATGTGTACATGAAGTGCAATATGAGATGTGTGGATATGAGGTGCAATATGATATGTGTGTACAGAGGAATAATACTGAGGTTTGGTGATAACAGCACAGGGGAAGCAGAGAGAATGAGAAGATTAGCTCTGGGGGAATGCAGGGCTCAGTGAAAGGGGCAAGGAAGGTGGAGAGGTTTACTGAAGAGGCAACACTTAATCTGGAATCTGAAGGATGGTGAAAACTTTACTAAAAGAACATCAGAGACAAGAAGCATTCCAGTGAGAAGAGGACAATATGTGCAATGAAAGAGAAAAAGGAAGCAGGAAAGTGGGTAACTTACTAGCTTGATATCACTCTTAGTAAGGTGTTAGCCAAACTGGCATGGAATACAAAAAATAGAGAAATAAGCAAAGATCAAGAAAGATGGAGACTGGAAAGTGTCCATTGAGTTTGGAATTTAGGTTGTCACAGGTGATGTGTGAAAAAGCTCTTTCGGTGGGGTGAAGGGAACTGAAGCCAGAACGTAGTGGGTGGTGAGACTGTATGTCCCAGGAGGGCAAGGCCCAGCTCATATTGCCTGAACACAAATGGTGTCTACTAAATATTTCCTCACTGTTTAACAGATACATTCATAATATTTTAATGCAAATACAAGAAAGAAGAGAATATGAGGCTTGAAGAAGGAAGGGTCATGGTTTTGGGGAGACTTCTGGGTATATTTATAGAATCATTGCCAGGCAGATGTAGAGGGTGAGGATTTAGAAGAGGCTGATTCTAAATGACCGAAGCCCAGGAGAGGTGATTAAAAACAAAAAGATAAAAGATATTAAAAATACTGGTAGAAAAGTAAGGCTTGAAGCAGAAATAACACATTTTTTTTTCAGTCTGTTCATCAAGAAACATCTATAGGACATTTTCTATGATCTGGGGACTGTAAGATTTCTTAGAGATATTCACAAATCCTACCTCTTGTCAACATTCTTCTACACTAATCCACTGACCTTCAAACATTTTTATTACAATCCACATTGAGAAAGATATCTTATGTCGTGACCCAAAAATCACTCACACAGACACACACACAGTTTCACAAAACCTGTACATAGTATATACTGCATTTGCTGAGTGTCCTGCACTTTGATAGCCTCTATGTTAATCAGTTTCATTTAAAATAATGGTTTATATCTACAACATTTAGTTATCTACTGCCATTTAAGCATTTTTGTTAACCATATACACCTTGAGTAGTCTAGTGAAACTTATGGATACCATAGTCGAAGAATTATACATATATAAAAAATATATTTATAAATATATAAATATATTATATTTTTATATATTACATATAAAAATATATTATATATTTATATATTACATATAAAAATATTATATAATATACGCCACCCCAAGCTAATTTTTGTATTTTCAGTAGAGACTGAGTTTCACCATGTTATCCAGGCTGGTTTCAAACTTCCGATCTCAAGTGATCTGCTTGTCTCGGCCTCCCAAAGTGCTGGGATTACAGGCATGAGCCACCACTCCCAGCCACATTTTTTTAATGTTAAAAATAAAACATATAAGGTCACAAAGAAAATCAATTATACTGCAATGCAGTTATCAAAATATTAAAAAGGCATATAGCGATCAGGTCTGATAACTGCTATAGCATGAAAGTAGTCAATATCATGACTATTTTGAGATATCCATAACTGAAAATATTCCAGTGTCCCTTGGCTCTGAAGCCACAGATGTTCCTAATGATACTGTGGTTTGTTCTCTACAGTCCCAATTAAATGATATGCTAAATTTCTGTTGAGATTAATGAAAATAAAGATGGCATGTTCTTTGCACTTAGGTTTGTAGACCCCTGAATGCTCTGATCCACGTACCCAGGATAAGGCTCCTGTGTTGATGGGAGCTGGAGAACTGGCTCCTGGCTCTCTCTCTCGCTACCTCAGTTCCTCCACTATTATGCTCATACATCTCATTCTAGTTACTTCAGCCTTCTTCCCTTTTGTCAAACATTTGGTGAGTGCTTCTGGTTCAGGGATTTTGCATTTACTAGAGTCTCCTGTGTTTACAATGCTCTCCCCAGATATCCATGGCTTGCTTCTTCACTGTGTTCAAGTACTCATCAAATGTCCCTCCTCAGAGAAGCTATCTTGGCCAGCTTATAGTATGACCGACCCCATCTTTCTCTATTCATTTACCATGCTGGCTTTCTCTTGACAACACTCATTTACCTAACAGCATATCCTAAACCGTCAGCTTATTTGGTTAGTGACTCGCCTACTAGGATGTAACTTCTATGAGGCAAGGATTTCTTTGGCTTACCAACATCATAGTGACTGTCACATAGCAAGTGCTCAGTTTATCATTTTTTGAAATAGATCATTTCAACTGGCTATGGAAAGTGCTTACATGTGAGCCACATCCATTATCCTGGAGCCTCAGAGAGGAGGAAGGACTGCTCCCAGGAGAAGGGATTGCCTGGGTACAGATTTGATATTATTAGACACTCAAGGAAAAAAGAAAATTGAATATATCAGTTGGAAATATGTTTAGATTCTGACCTAGATAAACTCTAAAGTCATGCTTAATAAAAATAAATGGCCTTGCTGGGCATGGTGGCTCATGCCTGTAATCTTATCACTTGGGGAGGCTGAGGCAGGCAGATAGCTTGAGTTCAGGAGTTGGAGATCAGCCTGGACAACATGGTAAAACCCCGCCTCTACAAAAAGATACAAAAATAAAAATAAAAACTTAAAAAATGATTTATCAGTCATTCTTTAATATACTTAATTTTTCATTTTATCTCTATCCCCTAAACTTTTAATTAAAGATTGTATAAGAAGCAACTCAAATAGGCATATGTAACTAATACAGAGGGCAATGTGAATTTCACATGAGGAAGATGAGTTTCATTAACAAAGAACTGTACTGGTGGGATTTATATAAAAGTATTGATACAACCACTTTACTTTTCATAATGTAAATTTCATTTATTTTTTCCACTAAAACATATTACAACCATTCAAACGAATGAATGGAAATGTAACATTTGAGTGACTCCACTGATTTCCCCCCCTTCAAATGGTGTTTGGATTTTTATATTAACCAGTCTTGAGATAAGCTTCATTTTATGCTGATTTAGAGAGTGTTTCAAGATGAAATGGCAGCAAGCCTTATCTGTAACCACCAGATCCAATAAGTTATATCTGGTACTAAAAATCAGAAACTGACACAATTTTAATTAGCCTCTAGTTAGTGAATACAAATTTAATAAATGGTCACTTCAGCTTACCATTTAAGATATACATTTAGTGGGTACAAATTATTCTCTAAATTATAGCACTTTGTGCTTCAAGAGCATATTATAAAACCACAGAGAATGAACATAAACATTGAAAATTCCTGAAGATATATAACAAAATGTTAATCAGTAAATAATTCATTACATGCTAAAAATGTAGACATTCAAAGTGTTAGAGAAAGACAACAACCCTTTCATTCTTTTATCCTACAAAAATTACTTGATACCAGAGCAAGGCTGGGGGCTGTGCAAAGGTGCTGAAGATATAAAGGGAACAAGGTAGACAAGGTGCTTGTCTCCTGGAGCTTATTTTATAGCAAGGGAGATGAATAATGAACAAACACATATATAAATGAATTCAGGCACTTACAAGTGCTATAAATACAATCAAATAAGTAATAGCATAATAATAGAATTTTGGTCCACATAGATGTCCAGTCTCTTAGCATAAAGACAACCTAATTTAATTCTTGATCCTATCAAGCCCTCACACTTTAAAGTAGCTGACTGTAGAAGATAAAAGGATTCCTGCACTCTTTTACACATTCTAGCCATCTGCAGCAGACAACAGACCCCATGCAGCAAAAATTCCTTTCTGAAATCCAATCTCATCAGCAAGTTACTCAGTGAAATAAAATTTTTCACCAGCAATTTTCCCATCCCCTTTAGTCTGTTGACACTGATTTCTTGTCCTGAGTTTTGAGTCCTGTTGATTTTTCTTAAGAAACCCCAGGTGGGGTACAATTTTATTAGGGAAGGCTTCCTGGCTTCCATGTAACAGTGTGGAAGGTGAAGGCAGATTGAACTGGAAAATAGGGGCAGAAAAATTACTTCCTAATAGTGCAGCCACCTCAAAAGTACCTTCCCCACCATTTCTGAACACAATGCAAAAACATGATGCCTTATAGGGAGCCATGCCTCAGAACATTATTAGAACAGTTGTTTCTTAAAAATTTACATTTGCTTTTACGTAGATGCTTTTCTTCTCTGAGTCTACTGTAAGAAATTCACGAGATGCAACCAGGTTGTTATCTATAAGGATGTTCATTTCATTGTAATTTATAACACTGAAAATTGCAAAATAAGAACCAAAATAGGCCAAAATAAGGGACTGCTTAGATAAATTAATATATATCCTTATTTTGAGTGCTTATAAATGTGGAATACTGTAGAGTCTATCAGTTACGTTGCTAAAGAATATTTAATGACATGGAATCGTGTTGATGGTATAGACTTTGGTAAAAACACAAAAAGGAAAAAGAATTTTCTATACAGTATGTACAGCACGATTCAAATTGTATGCATGTTCACAGAAAAATTAGGGAGCAGATATATAATCAAAAATTAATAGTGGTCAATTGGGTAACTTAGAAAGCAATAAGAGTAACCTTTTTGAGACATTTCTTAAGACTTAAACATTTTTTTCTAAAGTTGATATGGGTTATCTTTACAATCAGTAAAAGATGTTATTTTGAAATGCTTCTTTTGAGTGGTGAACACTCCTTGAAGAGGAAACGAGTTCATCCTTTGACACCTAATTGAGGGATTAGAATCAAGCCAGAGGTGCTTGGCTGAGTCACCAGGTAAGGAAGGTGAAGGCAAGAGGTGGAAGCACAGAAAGGAGCTCATCACAAACTCCAGTCTTTGCAGAAGAATAAGCCAGATGATGTGAGGAGCTGTTGAGAAATGACACTAGAGTCATAGAGGCATTGGGAATTGGCTCGTGGGGTTTTAATTCACTGTGAAGAAATTCAGTATGGAGGATTTGTCATTCTCTAAGATGAACTGGGCATTATTTTTATTGTTTTCTTTTGTTTAAAGCTCCAAGCGAGGCCTTGAGGTACCAGCTAGAAGTTCCAGGGCCTGAGTTCCAGGCCCCTCAGCTTGGATTTGCTATCAAACATGGTGTGGACCGCTTAGCCAAGAAAGCTGCAGTATGCTCATCTATATCATGGGATTGAGAATGTCTTCTTATTTTCCTCAACTCTTGGGGTTGTTGGGAGGGCCAAAGAAATGTGGAGCACTTCTCTGAGCATATACTATACACCAGTGACCCAAAACAACTATCCAAACAAGCCTACATTCAAAAAAAATCTTGGCAATCTGTAAACACTGCACTTAGTGGAGACCTTGAGCAAATACTATGCATTTTTTGAGATTGCCTCAGTACCATCAGCTGTAAGATAAAGATACGAATAGTCATGGTGATTAGTTTTCTGTGTCAACTTGACTGCACCAATAAATGTCCAGATAAATGTCATTTCTGGGTGTGCCTGTGAAAGCGTTACTGTGTGAGATTAGCATTGGATCAGTGGACTCAGTTAAGTAGATTGCCCTCTCCAGTGTGTTTGGGGATCAATCCATTGAGAGCTTGAATAGAACAAAAAGGTAGGGAAAGGGGAACTTATCCCTGTTTATTCTCTTGCCTGCCTTTCCTAGCTGAGAAATTGCTCTTCCCGACAATGGACTAAGGTTTACATCATTGGCTCCTCTGGTTCTCAGACCTTTGGACTTGGAATGGAGTGAAATCAAGGGTTTTCCTAAGACTCCAGCTTTCGAACTGCAAATCATGAAACTTCTCAGCCTCCAAAATTAACTGAGAAAATTCTTCAAAATAAATCTCTTTTTTACATGTGTGTTTTGTGTGTGTGTGTGCGTGTGTGTATCCTATTGCTTTGTTTCTCTGGAGAACCCTGATTAATATAACAATAACCAGTCAACAAGTTGTTATGATGATTGAATGTATCAATTTATACAAAATACCAAGCAGAGCATCTAGCACATATTAGTGATCAATATTTATCACTAATGTTATTATTATCAATATCAGAATTATAGATATTACTCTCGATAAAATTATAATTTTCCTCAAGGTGATTCATACTGGTAGTTGATATTTCCCTCTGGTATATTTATTCTATGAACAATAATAGCTGGTCTACAATAGAGGCCACTCTTTATGATACATATAAGAAATTTTCATTAATTTTATTGTGATCATCAAAGGTACAATAATAATTTCAAAGTAGAGGCTGCTTCAGTTGGTACAGAACATTTTATAGAATGGTTTCACAGGTAGATGGAGTTATTTTTACTGTTTAAAGATAGAAATAATGAGATAAATTTATGTTTTTGTGGAAATATCTTTGTTTGTTAATAATTATTAAGCAGATGGCATTGTACATAAGCTTTCAAAGAAGCCTACTGAAATATGGATTGGCTTCATTATAACTGGGCTTATTCCCAATGTATTACAGAATGGTTTAGAACCTGGGAATGCCAGAGTTAGAATGTGGCATGGAGGTTGCCTAGTCCACTTCAATCTATTGTATAAACCATTTATTAGAGCCTTATATGGAGTAACTGCAGAATGAGAAACTCTCAACCTGTAATTGTCAGTTGCATTAAATACTTTACACACTGCAAGAAACAACACACAAGCGAAAACAAATTTCTCATGTACTCTTGTTCTTCACTAACTAGTTACATGAAGCTGTTCATGTCTCTTGATTGTCTCAGTATAATATTACTGATGATTACAAAACCGAAAATCAACAAAACCCTGTTTCTTTAGAGAGCTTATAGCATGCTAGAAGCCTTGTTTGGAGAAAATTAATGGTCAATTTTTTTGGATAAAAAAATCACATGTACAAAGCCCCACAGGTGAGGAGTATAGACTTCACAGCAAGATCATCAAATGTATCAAGAGCTCAGCAAGTTGTAGCGAACATGGGCAAATTGCTAGTGAGGGAAGCACTTGCCGAAATGGCTTTCCAGAGAGGAGTAAGGAACTTAGCACCGGCCCATTTAGTTAACACAATATTTTAATAAAATATTCATTTTTACTACCATTCATTTTTTATTTTATCTTTACTTGTATTGATATATAATAGTTGTAATAGATTGAGGGTACACGTGAAATTTTGATACCTGTATAAAATGTGTAATGATCAAAGCAGGGTAATTGGGATATTCATCACCTCAAACATTTCATTTTTCTTGCTTGTGGAAGATTAACAAATGCTGGCAAAGAAATGGTTTCCTTTCCTGCCACTTTTCCACCAAAACCAAGCTATAGATGGCAAACACCACTCCTATAACAGTTTCTTTATACATCATTCAGCAATCTGAATAGTTTATTGTTGCATTTCAGATAGACAAATGTTTACTAGCCATAATGCTACATTACAATAGCAGATATTCTACATTTACAACAGTAGGAAGAAAAAATTTTGGAAGAAGCTGTTTGCAATTGACTATGGATCCATTCTATTTATAATATTGAATATAAACATGCTAATCCCACAGAGAGGAAAATGTCTTTTTAGTTGAATTCTCTATCAAGCTGAGATAGAGAATGTTAATTCTGCACCAATGTTGATGAATTCTGATTCTAAAAATATTTCTTTTAATGCATCATGAAATACTTAAGTTTCAGGTTTGTTGAAACAATTAGAATATGTTTCAATTTTTAGAACAAATGCTTTATTAAAATGCACATTTAAATGAGATACATCTCTAAGACCTGCTACTCTAAGTTGCTAAGTCCTCAATAACAATAATTAAAGCTTACATCTCATTACTAATAAAGTGACAGATTGAATACTGCTTATGCACTACTAAAATTTCACTTTATTTTAGAAAAAAGTATTAAATGCTACTGAATCAAAAGTCAGCATTGATTGATAATTTGTCTGCATCTATTATTACATGAAGGCTATGGCCAAATTAGGGATAAAAATAGAGAAACAAATGTCTTTCTAACCTATATGAGTAACAACCCAAGGCATGAGTATTACCGTGATGAAGATGTGGGCTCATATCTCAGCTTCATGACTTACAAGCTATTTGACCTAGGACTGCATTCTTTAGCTTAGCCTTATTTTTTGTTAAATGTGACCATTTGTGCCTACCACACTAGGTTGCTGTGAGGTTAAAATGAGAAAACACATATCATTTTCTGGCCTTTCATCAGGGAGTGAGACATAAACTGTTTCTCTGTAGGATTACTCTTATCTTAGGCCTTCACTGCCTGCCTTGATCACATCACATTCCTTCATTTTAAGCACTTTTTCACACTTAGAAGAATTATACTTGCTCGTTTCTTTCTATTTTTGGGTAAGAAGATAGATATTGCAAAGTTCAATATAAGTTCCATGAATGCAATGACTCTGTGTTTTGTTTGCTTTTGCTTTACTTTTCCATTTTTATTCAAACTTATGTATTTTGTGCTTCTGCTGTGACTACCATATAATAGGTGCATAGTGAACACTTGTTCAATAAACAAACATGCAAAATCCCTGTAGGTCATGAGTGATAAGTTTTTAAGAGGGGAATAACGTTCAAAACTAACAATGAAGGTAAGATGAGAAGAAGTGGAAGACAGGAGACGCTTCTCCTGGGGCAATACCAAGAATGAGAGTATCTGGGGGAAGCATGTGGCAGACAGACACAGACGGCCACGCAAATCCTCTGTCACTAACAACAAAAGCTTTAGCGAATGTATCCACAGCATCACTTTGAAATTCAAAGACAACATGTAGCTGGGGTGTCATCTGCAAGCAGCAACATTTCTCTATTGATACCATAAATTATTACATAAAAACCAGCAAAGGAAGACAAGAGTGGTCTTTAGAGATCTTGCAAATACCCCCAGGAGTTTGCTTAATGAAGAGGAAATATTCTGACATATGACAGAAATCTCATAACCAGATGTAGTAATCATTCTATGAAAAAAAAAGAAGGATTTTTTTTAAACATACAGAGCTATACCTCTGTGGAACACCATAGCTAATTCTGCCGCACATTAGGCAGATGAAGAGAACTGATTCTTCCAGTCTATAGATGGGTCACAGCCACATTTGCAAGAGTAGTCTCTCACCCAAAAATGTGGAGGTCTACAGAGCACCAGCCCAGGACACTCTTTCCCTACACACAGTGTCAGAAATACATGGCCCTGAGTGCACATGCAATAATGTAGGTGGTGAGTGCTGTGGTCACTAGAGATTGTCTTCTGCATTTAAAATGGGAGCAACCATACTCAGGTGTAGCTTACTCTTGCCTTGTGTGGGCATGAACTTGGTGTCACCAAATTTGATTTTATTTTCCCCAGAGACATCAACAGTATAGACTTTGGGAGATGGTCTAAAGTTCTTAACTTGGTTGCTGGCTTGAGAGAAGTAGAGTTAGAATAAGTGAAGTGTACCCAGTTAGCAAAAGCACAATATATAAAGATCATCTTTAAAACAAACTAGCTTCCCACTTTCCTGAGTCTCAAAAGACAGACTGCCTGGCAGCCCCAAAAGCTGTTGCAATCACGCCAGTCCAGAGGGGAAGAGACCAACACAACCTTCAAACACTTCCAAGCTTAAGCTGATTTTGTCAACTGGAATTTAGTTTTTGAGCAGTCATCATTTGAAGCATTACTGCAAAATACTTATGAGTGCTAAAGCAAAATCTTTGAAGACCTGATGCCTGAATCATTGGAGGACCATTATCGGTTTAGGCCACACAGTTGCTATGAGTTGTTTTTGATTGATGCTATTTCTGCTTTTTTTTTTCCTCAAGAGCTGGCAGTTTTGATACACCTACTCCTTGCCAGGCACTATATTAGTCTTTGAGAGGATGGAAGGGCTAAACACAGCGCAATGCTTCCATTGTCACAAAATAAGGATGCTGGGCCCACCGATGTAAGGTAACAGATCGCCACTGAATAAAAGGCTTTGATAGTAAAAGTTGAAAAAATAATAAAAAAAGAAAAATTATTTCTTCAAGAAGTGAGAATGTAAAATTGGACCTAATTTTTCTTTTTAGAAGCACTAACAGTTAAAATTCTCTTCGTAAGTGAAACATAGACTCTCAGCTATTATCATTTAAAATGCAATTATGAAAATATAATAAGTAATTTCTCATTTCTTTTTGTCTTTTGTCTAAGTTTCTCTACATTATTTATTAATTAGTTCTTGCAAGGATCCCAAGAGATAAGGATCGTATTACTAATATCCAGGTTGTGGAGACTTTAGTAGCTTAACCCAAATCAGCAAAGTTAAGATTAAAATAGGAATGAAATGCACAAGGGAAGTTATTTTATTGTATAAATAAATTTCAGAATTGGAAGAGACTTTGTAGAGTACCTAATTCAACCTTTGCATTATATAAAATAAGACTGTGAAGATGAGTAACTTGTTTAAAGGTCACACTTGTTGATGACAAGTCCAATTTCAAAACCACCTCAAATTATTGTACATTTCTCATTCCTTCAGTTAGCCATTCCGTACCAGTCATTGCCTAACAATTTAGGATTAGGTACTGTACAAGGTGCTGGGATTTTATGAACCAGATATGCAATTCTTGTTCATCAGTACTCTTCTCTATAGGATGGTACAATAAAGGGTTTTAACGTGGCAATGGAAGATCAGGGAGCTACATGAGCTAAGAGAAAGGGATGTAGTTCTTGAATTGTTCCCTAGAAATAAATCCCAATATGCACAGAGAGGGAAGGTATGGCCCAGGAACATTTACAGGAAGTTTATATATATGTCTATATACACATATATATGTGTGTGTATATGTATATATATATGTGTGTGTATATATATATGTATATATACACACATATATATACACTTCTTGTAAATCTTTTTTGTGTTTGATACATCTTAGAATATACATGTATGTATATATGTGTTCTAAGGTGAGTCAAACACAAAAATGCACATAGGGGCTGGGCAGTTCATATAAAGGGATGAGTTCTGCACAGCATGAGTGCACATGCAATAATAGAAGTGGTGAAGGCTGTGGTCACTGGAGATTGCCTTCTGTATTTAAAATGGGAGCAACCATACTCATGTGTACTTCACTCTGGCCTTGTGTGGGCATGAGCTCAGTGTCACCAGATTTGATATTTTTTCCCAAAAACATCAAGAGTATACAGTTTAGGAGATGGTCTAAAGCTCTTCACTTGGTTGCTGGCCTGAGACAAGCAGAGTTAGAATAAGTGAAGTCTACCCAGTTAGCAAAAGCACAATATACAAAGATCATCTTATTTGTGATTCAGTTCACACCTTCCTCTTGGGATCTTTGCATGGACTTGCTAATTGGGTTTCTCTGAATATTCAGTTGTTCACTGCTGACTGACTAGACATCCCAAAGCCTTGATAACTGGAGAATTTCCAAATGCTGCATTTTTTCGGCCAGGCAGATGGCATAGTAATGGTAGATGTGAACTTATGTCCTTTTTCCTTTTATAGCAGTGCCTGAGATCTGACTGACCTACTGGGATTATTTTACTCCTACTATAGGTGATAACAGAACCCAGTTGCAGAAGTAAATTCTTGCTACCATGCACCATTTTCACCATTATACTTATAATGGCTTAATGGGGGCCTAGCGCAGTATAAGGGCTTAGCATATATTTTCTCCTTTATCCAAAAATTACTCCTAAGTACTATTGTTGTTCAAATTCAGCTAGAAAACTGAGACTCATAGAGGTTAAACAACTTTCAAAGTCAAACACCTATTAAATGGATGAGAGTGATCGAAACCTGGATACATTAATTTGAAAAGTCAGTGCTTTCGCTATTGTATCTCCCTCTGATGCCAACCCAAGTGGTCAACTAGTAAAAAATTTAGTAAGTACTATGTACTTTTCTCTATAAAACAGTGAGCAATCTAGTGGACAAATTTTCTTTTCAGTTTAAACTAGAAGTTTGTATTTTCTTTAAGGCACAATGTAGAAATTGCTAGATTTCCTGGTATCTTGTACAGGAGTCTAAATCAACAGTAAGCAGGAGGTTAACATTTTCAGTCTCTGGGGACCAATTAATTGTTTGATTAATTCTAAATACCCAATGACCATATTGGGTATACTTCCATCATAATAAAGATAGATATACAAACATACATGCATGCATGCATGTATACATATACCCATATCAAAAACAGGCTTGGGTAACAGTAAACTTACAGGAAAAAATCCTATTGTTTTAAATGGAGGTATCAAAGTTCAAAGAAGCGGTCTCTCTCCCTATGCATTAGGGATGGTGTTGAAATGGCAGTGGGCTGGGGTAGGGTAAAGGCTGTGGTATGTACGTATTAAGGCTCTCTCCTTCTAACCTTGGAATCACACCAAGTTTCAAATACTAGTCCCATACCATGCTAACTCTATGAATTTTGGCAAGCAATAACCAGGTCAAACCTTTTTTTCATTGACTTTGTGAGCTTGGTGAAAAGAATAAATGAAATAACACATATCAAGTGCCTGACAGGGCATCAAGCACAGAGTAGGTACCCATAATAATCACTTCTTCCCTTTCCTCTTCCTTTACTGATTCTCTGCTTAGCAGTGGTGGATTTTCGAAGTATGGAGCATATTAATACGGCAATGTTATTTGAAGGTGTTCATTTGGAATATGCACCAGTATTTTCATTTAAATTTGTTCACTCTTCAAATTAGCATGGTGCTCCAAAAGGTAACAATATTTTGGCAATGAATATGTGCCAGTAACTTGTATTATTTTAAGGCTTGTACAATATTTACCTATGAAAAATTTTTCCCCTTGAAATATTCAATAAGCACATAGTTATTTGCTTAATTATTCCATCCAAGCATAAAAGCTTCCCAATGAACGAGAGCACTGTCTTGTGACAAAGCTTATTTCTGTGTATTTTTAATAAGAAAGGGTTCAGAATGGTGATTTCTTGATATCCATTCAGGCTTTGAAAAGAGATCTTATCCAAGCAATACATTTTCTGAAAGTGCAAAGGGAGTGATAAACTCTTCAGAAAGGGAGGAGGATCTCATTTCTTTCTTTCTTTTTTCCAGGAAGAAGTTCTCTACAAAACCACAGGTGGACAGAAAACTATCCAGACAACTACAGTCTCGCATAGATCTTAGGACTGTTAAAAAGAAAAGGAAAAAAATAAAAATACATATGCACAAAATTGCTGATAACCATAATAAAAATAACACAAAAATTCTCCAGACTTGGAATGTTTAATACATAATGAAACTTCTTCCTTATAGTTACATGGCACAATTATTTTGTATTCAGATCTGAAATTTGCATTTTCATAAATGACAGTGAATATTCTGCTGTAGCAGATGCTTAATCCATTTAATAAGTGCGAGTCACTAAAAAGTCCCTGTCTCATGAAGTGGAAACCTACTATTTGGCTGAATTTTCGTCTGGTTTTCCAGAAGGAATATGCAGGATACAAAATTTGATGCTGACTTATTCATGGTATCGAGAGTGATAGTTACATAAAAACAGATCTGGTCTTTATGACTTTTTGAAACTAGATTTTTACTTAGATTACAAACAGAATACAGATTTTCATATTATTGGCTGGTGGTTTTATGGGATGGAGGATTTAACAGAGCTGCGATTTAGAATTAATTGTTTGATTTTCTAAAAAAAGAGATAGTCAACAACTACCATAAGAGACTTGACCCAGTAAGTACTTACAGCAAGGACTTGAGAGGCTGTATTTTCTATTTTAAATCTTCTCAAAAAAAAGTAGAAATATATATCAAGCACATGATTAAATATATGAATATATATTATATTCATATGTTTATGTATTACACACATACATTTTAAATATACATATACAAATATGTTTACATACTGTATCATATAAATTATCTATAAATATGTCCTTATCTTGACACATAAAAGTACATATATACAGAACTCTTCATGATAGCTTTTTTTAATTATTGAAGAAATAGATTCAATTGGAATGGCCACCAGTGGGGAATATGTTCAAATGAATTACGATACAGCTATATAATGGAGTGCCATGTAACTAGTAGGAACACAATGGCATATTTATGCAGTTGAAATGGATTAAATAAAAGCTATCCAACCAACCTATCTATATTGTTAGATTATGGTATATTGTATAACAAGGTAGAAAATTTTAGGAAAATTATACAGGAGAGGAGATATTTATTTTCATCCTAATTCCTTCTCTAAGAGCTGAATGCTATTCTTTTCATTTGTATTTTCATGCATTACTTTTTTTACTTTAACAGATAAAACAAATAAAAATGCACACAGCAATTCTGATGTTCAGCCAGTACTGAGAACACTGTGGCCCTCATATGATGTTGGGGTGCTAGAACAAGGTTTAATCACTAGAGTGTTTGTTGTTCCATCAACCAAAAATATTAATACTAGTTTTGCCCAGGGGGAAACTATATTTATTTCATACTAAAAATGTTTCAAAATATTTAAAGTTTCAAAACACTTTTGAAACTTAAAATGTTTTGAATCATAAAGCAACCTTGAGCAGGTAGCCTACTTAAAACATAACTAAGGTATGTTTTAAGTAACTACCTGAGGTATATTTAAGTAACATAACTGAAGTATATTTTAAGTAGACTACCTGCTCAAGGTGGTTTTATGATACACAGCCATTATCATGACAATGAAATAAAATGAAATGTGATGAGAAAGTGAACCATTCCACATCATCACCTAAGTAGGGCACCATATGATGACCTGATGTAACACTGACGTTAACATCCCTGTGTGATGTCCAACTAAAAATAATAATAATAAATAATGTGAAAAATTTCCCCATGCTGTCAATCAATAATGATGTCATGGTGACCCTGACAGAAAACGGAATCCAGGCTGTTGATACTACTAAATTAAAAATATCCATTTTTCCCTGTTGGCATATGCTTTTTTTTTTTTTTTTTGTCATAACTATTACATGCTAACCTTGTAATGAAAGAACAGAGAGGTAATGGGGACCAACGGCAAGGACTCTCTAGAAGCCTAGAGCCTTGGGTTCCATCTTAAAAGATAAGCAGTGAGCACATCACTTAATCTCTCGGCATTTCAACTTTCCTATCATCTATGAGATGAGAATAACACTTGCCATCTACCCTATAAAAGAGTTGAAAGGGATTCTGAGAAAGTCCATGGAAAGCACTTTGAACTTCTCAGAAGTAGGCTTTTACAGAAGTACAAAGCCTCACATCAAATGATACACTCATACCTTTTTGTGACATCAATGAGCGTTTCATAGATAGGATAATGCGTAGGTCTGACACTGAGTGTGCTTCATCATTAAAATAATTTCTATAGCAATTTCTCTTCTTTTTACCTGGAGAGCATTCATATGCAGCCTTGACAAATCTTATACTGCTTCTCAGATTACTGCGAGGGGTCTCTGAGGCTCACTTTTGGCTCACGCAGCTGTGTTAGTTGGCCAACAGGTATAAAATGTGGTACTCCCTACTTCTATCTATAGGCATTGCTAGAAAGTAATCTTCTAAAGAAAGAAAAGTGGAATAAATTTTAGTAGGTTATTTGATGCCATGTGTTATGGCCACATTTGACACAGGACAGAACTAATTCATTCAAACTCCTTGTTAGCACCAACCCCTTCTGAAATTACAGCTCTTTCTCCTGCTATCTAGTCTACATTATTAAGTACCACCTGTGCACCCAGCCCTATAGAGGAATGTTCCATCAGTCCTGGAAAAGGAATGTGTCTACAAAAGAGAATTTAAAGTACATAGCCATTCAAATCTTTCTTCAATACTTGAAGATAGGTTCTTAACACTGGCTGTGTATTAAAATCACCTGAATCCACTGGAGAGGGGCTAAATCATAATTTCTGTGGCTGTTACTGCTGCACAGAGATGTTTTATGAGATTCCACACATTCGTGTTTATAGCAGCACTACTCACAATAGCCAAGTAGTGGAAACAACCTAATGTCCATTCACAGATGAATGAATAAACCAACTAAATACATGAGATGTTATTCAGACATAAACAAATGGGGTAGATACATGGGATACCAGGGTAGATATACGGATGTTATTCAGATATAAAATAATAAATGGATTACTGATATATTACCACATGGATGAACCCCCAAAACACTATACTAAGTGAAAAAAAAAAAAGACGCAAAAGGTCACATGTTATGTAATCCCATTTATGTGAAATATCCAGAATAGGTAAATGTGTAGACACAGAATTCAAATTTGTGGTTGCCAGAGGCAAGGGAGAGGTGAGAGATGAGGAACAACTGCTTAATGAGTATAAATGTTCCCTTTGGGATAATAAGAATATTTTGGAACTAGATTGAAAAGGTTGATGCCTGACATTGTAAATGTATATATATGCATACATGCATACATTCAGACATAGATTTATAGGTATTTACTTAGTAATCTGTGCTGAGATTCATGGTTTCAAACATGGTTGTTGCACCAGTACCATTGCAACTGTACAGTGCTGGCTCTGTACTACGCAACCCCATCAATCACCTGTGCATTTCTCAGTGCTCTTCTCAGTGTGACTTAGGGAGCATCACCTCAAGTACTGAGCATCTTATATGAGCATCACCTAAAGTATTTGCTTGTGACAAATGCATATTCCCAGGCTTCACTGAAGACCTACAGACTCATAATCTCATAGGAGTAATAGGCAGGGTTACACATTTAAAATCATTTCTCCAAGTTATTCTTATGCATTACATTTTTAATTTATTTTTAATCGACAAATAAAAATTCATGAAGTTTTAAAGCCCTGAGGCATTACTTTGGACTTCACCTTACTCTTCCCTATTCATCATTTTTTGAGCTTTTCTCATGACCTACCTCCTCTGCTTAATTCTGACTATCCATTATCTCCTTTAATCTTCACTAATGACAGCGGTCTTCATTTATAGGAGAGAAAATTAAGGCCGAGTAGAGGAAAATGAGTTGTTCCCAAGATTTCATATTTAGGAACTGGAAAAACCTGTAACCAAACTGTTGTTTTTCTCAAAAGCTCTTAAACACTTTACTTCTTAACATCTTATCCCTTCCAAGGACCAGTTTCTGGTCTCTCATTGACCCATTGTCTCTTTCTTCTAATATTTCCCTGTAATCCTCTCAGTCACCAGATAATCACCCATCAACCATCAGCCCCAGACTTATCAGCCAATGAACTGCTATTTGAAATAATATTTTCTTGAAGTTTCCAGGCCTATTTGACTTCGGGTAAAATTGACTGTCCCCACTTTAAACTATTGAGACTAAATCAGTCTTGAATGAGCTGCTCTACCCCCAGCCTGGCTGCTGCATTTAATCCTTACACCTTCCTCTGCCCATCTTGCCCAACTCTAGAGGAAAATGAGGCTCTGCCTGTTCCCCATCCCTTCTCACTACCAGAGCACCCTCCCTCCCAAGCCCATGCCCCCATCCTGGACTCTCTCCCTTTCCACCAGGTCTAATCTGACCTTTGATTAAACATGCTTAAATTCCACCACTATATTCCAAGTAATAATACTCCCAACCTCGTACCCACATCCTGGACTCTCTCCCTCTCCAGGAGGTCTAATCTGACCTTTGATTAAGCATACTTAAATTCTACCCCTACTTCCAAGTAATAACACCTAAGTTTAAAAGCAGTGTTGCTTCTGCTTTCTTAAATATTCTCTTATACCTATCCTTTACATTTTCTTATCACCACTTTTTTTCTTATCTCCCCTCTCCTCTCAATGCTGCTCTCCTTAAAGTTGTCAAAAATCCATCTTCAGGCCAAATCCATGTGTCAATGTTCAGTTCCTCCTCAACACCTGCTTCATCTGACATTTAATCTCCTTAAACTCTCCTCTCCCTCAGCCTCAGCCTCTGGGTGATCAATCTTTGTTTTCTTTTTCATTTTATTTGTCTCCTCTCTGGTAAGTCCCTTAAACTTTTCTGACCCTTAGCATCTTTACCTCTAAAATAGAACAAAAAAAAGCTAATTCAAGGTGTTGTTACAGAAGCTCAACCAGGCAAAATGTCTACTTTGTGTATATGCTCATTGAACAGACATTCCTTGCACATCTCCTGTATGCACAGTACTGAGTTAAACACTGGGGTGTAAAGATGACATCAACATGGTCACCAGTGTTGAAGAATTGTAAAACTGACTTGAAGAAACATGTTGACAATAACCCAGATACTTTATTCATTCATTTATTAATTCAATTAATTTTAATCAAGTGGCTATCATATGTCAAGCAGTTATCCGGGCAATGAAGACACAACAGTGAACCAGTCTGAATAAATCACTGCCCTTGTGTAGCTTACATTTTAGTGATAAGAGCCACATGGCAGGCTAGATAACATCAGGGAGCAGTAAATGCTACCAAGGAAAAAAAAGAAGGATAATAAAATACAGAATTGTAGCAGTGAGGTGTGCTAGAAGCAGAGTTATAAACTACTTCTGTGTGGAAATGACACTAGCCTAAGTCCTAAGTGAGGACAAGAAGAAACAGATATTGAGAAAGTGCACTATATGAGAAGGGCACTTCAAGTACAAATTCCCTGGGGTTAAAATGAACTTACCATATCAAAAGGGCCGAAAGAAAGGCAAAGGAGCTTTTTGAAGGGTGAAGAGATAAGTGGCTCATGCCTGTAATCTCAGCACTTGGAGAGGCCAATATCTCCAGGAAGATGGCTTGAGCCCAGGAGTTTGAGCCCAGCCTGGGCAACATAACAAAATCCCATCCCTGCTTAAAAAAAAAAAAAGGAAAAGAGAGAAAAAGAAAAAGGCAGACACGGTGCACACCTATAGTTCCAGCTATTGGGGAGGCTGAGGAGGGAAGGTTGCCTGAGCCCAGAAGTTTGAGCTTGTAGTAAGCTATGATTGTGCCACTGCACTTCAGCCTGGATGACAGAGGAGAAGTAATAAAATTTGGAGAGGTCTTGTATACCATGCTAATTAAGAGGTCTAGATTTAATTTTAAATAAAAAGGAAAGCCACTGGGAGGTTTTAGGTAGGAGAATGTGATAATCCAGCAAATGCTTTAAAGATTATCTGAAAGCTGCATGAATAATTGATTGTGCTTTGGGAGCAGTGGAAACAGGAAGACTACTTACATCCATCTCAGTAGTTCAGGCAAGAGATGATGGCTGAGACTGGGCTGGTGGCTGTGGAAATGGTGTGAAATGCTCAAATTTTGGTTACTGAATACGCTATCTAGTGTCTATCTATATACGTACTGGTTGTTTTCCATTTTACATATCAGAATTAAAATTTTTTGAGCACTAGGACTTTGCTTTGGTCATTTTTCTATGCCGCAATATCTAGAACAGTGCCTGACACAAATTAGGTGCTAAACAAATAAACTTTTGTTGAATTAAAGAATAAATAGCTTGCATGTGGATGCTGAGATAAACTCTTAAATTTTGGGCTTGAGCACTTGGATTGAGTGTGTCATCAACTGAGATGGGAAAGACTAAAAAAGGCACATGTTTGTGAATAGAAAGCAAGAGTTCTACTTTTGGCAAGTTGGATTTGAGCTGTCTCTTGAGAGTAGACACTTTTTTACACATGTATAGAGCTCAGTACCTGATTTTTTTTTCATTCATTCATGTTTTGTCTCCCTATTTGCTCTGCAAGCTTGGTAAGAGCAGGGGCTTCCTAAGTGTGACTCCCAAACAAGTGATATCAACATAACCTGCAACTTGTTAGAGATGCAATGTTTTGGGCTCCACCAACTGTATGAGAAACTCTAGGGGATGAGGGCCAGGCACAGTGGCTCGCTCCTGTAACCCCAGCAATTTGGGAGGCTGAGGTGGGTGGATCACTTGAGGTCAGGAGTTTGAGACCAGCCTGACCAATATGGTGAAACCCCATCACTACTAAAAATACAAAAATTAGCTGGATGTGGTGGCGTACACCTGTAGCCCCAGCTACTCGGGAGGCTGAGACAGGAGAATTGTTTGAATCCAGGAGGCAGAGGTTGCAGTGAGCTGAGATCTCACCACTGCACTCCAGCCTGGGCAACAGAGCAAGACTCAGTCTAGAAAAGAAAAGAAAAGAAAAGAAGACAAGAAAAGAAAAGAGAAAAGAAAAGAAAAAGAAACTCTAGGGGATGAATTCAGCATTCTGCATTTAACCAGACCTGTTCATGACTCTGATGAGCATTAAGGTTTGGGAATCACTGGTCTAAAACACTGCCAGATATAGCCACAAGAAAGAGTTGAACATGATTTGGGGCAGCTATGCAAACTAGCAAACCATTTTGATTGTTTTTCTTCCCTCTCATCAAATCTCCCTTTATCATTTAAACTTGCTTAGCTGCCTTACTTTGTCCTTAGAATTAAATATTTTCTATTCTTTTAAATTATGTAACTATGGTTAACAGCAGAACTTTCCAAAAATAATTTTAGCCTTTCTATACATTTCCTCATCTGTCACTTAATTTTAGCCTCTGAGCAGCTATGAAACAGTAGGGATGGGAATTCTAACCCCACTTCACATGTAAATATATGTAGGCAAAATCCCATTAGGTGATTTATTGATGATTACATAAATTTGGGTAGATTTGAGACATAAAATTTTTGCTGATAAATATGGGATAAGAAAACATTGACCTTGAGTTTTACCCTTAATACTGATACTACCTAGTCAACAGTAGGTGCTCAATAAATATTTATTGGCTAAGTGAATAATTCCTCAAACAGATGCTGCAGGATTTAAGAAAATGCAAATTTACCTTAGCATATATGTATTCGTTGAAACCAGGATACTGCATGACCCTAACATTTTGTGTAATTGGACACCTACTTCCCAGCTCTACCCATACTATCCAGCAACACGGGACTTTTAGGGGCGAGGCAGATTATAACCTGAAGTTATTCATAATCAGTTTCTTATCTCTTTAAGGCAATAATTGATATAGTGTTCTCTAATTCTTAATGTGGCTACACTTCTCATTCTGTCAATTACTTGGGCATTTGAAACCGTGTCAGTGTTCCACGTCCTGACCTCCGTTTTGAATTACCTGAACAAGGCAAACAACTGGTGATGCTGAGACTGATTCTTACCAATGATCTGTCTCTCTTTATTTTAAAACTAAAAACACTTCCCTACCCCTACTGGAATGCTTTTAGCCTATCATACCCAGGATAATAATGAAACATTCCTACATTTGCATAAAGCCATAGAATTTTCAATGTGCTTTCAGAATAAATTGTCTCATTTAGATTAGCTTAGAAAGCCCTAGACACAGGTTTTTAAAAAACCCAATAGACAGTGAAACCCAGCTAGAACACTGAAACATTAATGATGTTGATAATAATAATAGCAAACATTTTTTTGAATGTTCACTATGTTCCAGCCACTGAGCTGCTGGATGTGGATGGTAACATTTATCTGGGATGTGAAGGACTTACTATAACCAGGATGGGAAGGACTTACTATTGTTCTTATTTCACAGATGGTCAAGCGATAGCTCAGCAAGTTTAAATGCTTTTCATGTCATACTCATAGTTCATAGTTAAGCTGTGATTTGAATCCAGGTCTGTCAACACCAAAACCCATGGCACTCACCACTTTTCCACTCCAAGACTATCAGCCTCCAAAATTTATGACCTGAACCACTTTTCCAGTCCTACCTCATTAAAACAGTTAACATCTAACAAACCCATTCAAAAGTGGGTAAAGGACATGAACAGACACTTTTCAAAAGAAGGCATATATGAAGCCAACAAACATATGAAAAAATGCTCATCATCACTCTTCATTAGATAAATGCAAATCAAAACCACACTGAGATAACATCTCACACCAGTTAGAATGGCGATCATTAAAAAATCTGGAGACAACAGATGCTGGAGAGGATGTGGAGAAATAGGAACACTTTTACACTGTTGGTGGGAGTGTAAATTCATTCAACCATTGTGGAAGACAGTGTGGTGATTCCTCAGGGACCTAGAAATAGAAATTCCATTTGACCCAGCAATCCCATTATTGGGTATATATCCAAAGGATTATAAATCATTCCATTATAAAGACACATGTACAAGTATGTTCATTGTGGCACTGTTTACAATAGCAAAGACCTAGAACCAACCCAAATGCCCATCGATGATAGACTGGACAAGGAAAATGTGGCACATGTACACCATGGAATACTATGCAGCCATAAAAAATGATGAGTTCAAGTTCTTTGTAGAGACATAGATGAATCTGGAAACCATCATTCTCAGCAAACTGACACAAGATCAGAAAAACAAACACCGCATGTTCTCACTTATAGGCAGGTGTTGAATGATGAGAATGCATGGACACAGGGAGGGGAGCATCACACACTGGGGTCTGTTGAGGGGGAACAGGGGAGGGAAAGTGGGAAGTAGGGAGATTGGGGAAGGATAACAAGGGGAGAAATGCCAGATATAGGTGATGGAGGATGGAGGCAGCAAACCACATTGCCATGTTTGTACCTATGCAACAATCCTGCATGTTTTGCACATGTACCCCAGAATCTAAAGTGCAATAAAATATATATACATACATATATATATATACACATATATATATATATATATACACATATATATATATATATATACACACATATATATATATATATATATATACACACAGTTAGAATCATATCCGTGAATGCCTGTCATTTGTGTTAACAACTCATGCAATGAGAAGACTGGCCTAGTTCATGTGGTCAAATACAGTGCATCTATTTTAATTATATTCATGCTCCATTGGGTCACATGGGCATAAATACATCTGGTTAGATTTTTTTTTAATTCCTTCAATTACCTGGTTTAACTAGTCACAAACATGCGCCAGCTCTTTCATTATGGTCGTTGGCCATCTCAAGTTTTTACACCATTTAATGCTACCTCTAATCTTTCTGTTTTTCTCCAGCTTCTCCTGTCCTTTTCTGCCATTGGCTACTGGTTGTGATGTTGGAACTCTTATTATTACAGAAAAAACACATTTTCAGCTCCTATTGCATAGCAGGCCTATTTTGAGCATGATGGATACAGCAATGAAGAAAAGCATTACCTTGTCTAAAGTGCCTCACAGTCGGGTGGGGATGAGCGACATGTAAATAAATAAAGCATTCAGTTTTTTCATATTTTAGCCTCAGCGCTTCACAACTGGTCTTGGCTGTCACCCTGGTTGTCAGATGCGCAGGTTCTTTCCAACAAAAGAAACTCCTGCTTCTCCTTCTATCAAAGGGAAGACCACCCTGATGAGTCAATGTTTGGCAAAGTGCCCAAGACGTTGTGTGCATGCTTACGTGCATGTGCAATGTTTAGACACTCACACAGGATATTTGGAACAGAACTGTGTGATAGTTTCTTATCAGACCTCTGGATAAGTGACCAATTTAAAGCTGAAGATGCATTAAAACACAGGCTTCAGCTGATCATCTATAATTTAAACGAAGAAGGTGGGATGGTCAGGAATTTAGTTCTGAGAGTTTTGACCTTACCTTCAATCAAGGTGAGCCTTTATGGTCTTTCTATTTAGGAAAGATTCTCTAGCTTTAAGTGGCCATGCCTTATTGTGCTTTCATAGAAGGTCTACTTGAAACATTCTGGGCTTTTAATATACCAATGAGTTATGGTCCAAAGCCTTTATCCTAAAACTATTAGATAAAAATCCTATTTTTAGTTTTTGGATAACATGAAGAGGCAAAGCCTTCTCAGGGCACTACACACAGCTGTTTATAAAATAAGTATTATTGATTGCTGTATTATATAGTGCTATTAATTTAAGGCAGATATTTTTGTGTTGTTTAGGATTTTTACATGACATGCCCATGATGTAGTTTGTGAGAAAAGGAAAATACTTGGATGTAGGACTTGAGAGGAACTTTAGAATCCTGCAGCTGCCAAGTACAAATGTTATCCCAGATGAACATAAACACGTCAGGTTGGGATTTTTTTTTAATGCCTTCAGTTACCTGGCTTAAAGACTAGTCACAAACAGGTACCAGTTCTGATGCCCGCAGTAGACAGAACTTATCTACCAGGGTACATTATTTTGCTGAATCCAGAGATAGTCTCAGAATCTTTCTCAGCACAGTGCTTCAGGCATTCACTGATGATGTATATAAGGGGGTCCACGAGATTAAATATTTTTGTCAGTCCAACTATAATTCAAACTCTTTTCATTTACAAAGGACAGGACTGATATTCCAAATGGTGACTTGACTTAAGGTCAAACAGTTAAGCAGTCAAGTTGTCACTACCACCAAGGCTACATACTGCTTCTACTGCTTGGCACAAGTGCTTTGAAAAGGGGCATCATTTTAGGCAAGGAGATGTTTTTTGATTCAGTTATCAGCTCTTCTTTTCAGATAAACGTTTATATCAACACGTTTCCATTGGCAGGCCCCTTCTCAGCCCCATGATGATCCTAGAATTTAGCAGCCAGTTTTGGAGTTCACTGTGTCTAACATTGTCTGCTCTTATTTTTGCAGAGGCTGTTCTTTCTATTTCCATAGAAGGCTTGATTATAAAATCACATGGTAAAGAAAACAGTTGTGTAAAAAAACTTCAACAGAAACACTGAAGGGACTCTGGCTTTAAATCAATGCTTAGCTTTAAATAGGGAGGCATATATCATTGCATAACAAAGAAAATTAAAATATGACCCATCACTGGGAGAAAAAAGAATGCTTTTGAGAAAAGATTTCTTTAAGATTATGTCTTATAAGAACTGCTTACACATCATACAGAGTATTAGAATGGTTTCATTGCTACAACTTAAGAGTCAGATTAGAATAAGAATTAAAAGGGAAATCCCTGTATTAAAACCACCACTTTCCACTGAATCAATTACACTCTTATGTCATGAACATCACCAAGAATCCTAGATTCAACACAACATTGAAAGGTGGCATGAAGATTATTTATTAACCTTAGCATTAACCCAATCTTACTTGTCTTAATAATTTTTATTCCATCCAGTCTCACTAAATGGTCACCCCATCCTCCTAGTCACTATACCCAGAAACGCAAATATTATGTTTCACTTCTTTCATTCTCTCCCTCATACACCAAATCCATCAAGTCCTACTGGCTCTACTTGTACAATACAAGCTAGTGTCATCCCCCTCTTCCCGTCTTCAGTATTCCCCCACCCTAGGTAATGCTGTTGTCACTTCTCCCCTAGACTATAAAATAAACTACAGAATGACGACCCCACTTCTCTTTCCCCCTGCTCCAATTTATACTTCACATGATGGTTAGAGTAATTTTCCTACAACCTGAATCAGATAATGTCACTCCAAGGCTTGAAATTTTCATATATCAACTCACTGCAATCAGAGTCAGTACAACTCCTTTAGATAGCTCACACATTTCTGCATACTTCCCCAGTCTTATCTCATAACATTCTTCTGTTCACTCACCATACTCCCAGCAGATAGATCCTTTCAATTTTCTTAAACACATGCTCTTTCCTATCTCAATGACTTCCCATTAACAGTTCCTTTTTTTTTTTTTTTCCCTTGAAAATCCTTTTCCCTTTTCTACACAAGCCCGGATCCTGCTCATCTTTCACGTCTTGGTTTGAATGTCACCTCATCGATAACACCCCTCCCCATTCCACAGCAAATGCTTTCAGTAGTCTGCTCATATAATTTTGGGATGCCTTCTTATCTTCCAGAACATGAACATTCACTCCCAACTGCCAGCATCTGTGTCTCTTTTTGGGAGGATGACCTTCAGTCTGCCAGAATGCCTTTGACTGTACATGGAGAGCTTGAAGTGGCCATGGATTTGTATCCCCCTTCACCCCAGAGTGCAGACTTAGCCAATGACTGATGGATGAGGAGTATACATGCTCCAGCTCCCTGGCTTCATGATGGATGTAGCGCTGCAATCAAAATGTATTTCCTTTACATCTTCCCTGCAGGATTGAGCCAGTTTTCCTCTGAGGATCTTTGCTTGATATTGCATTCTTATGTATTCTCCTTCCCTTTCTGGACCTATTTTTTACTTCCCTACCACTTTTCTGGGAGCAATTTCTAATAAATCACATTGACACAAAATCTCATCTCAGGATCTGCTTCTGCAAAAGCACACCAAGAGACAGCTCCAACTTTTACCCAGTTACTCTCCATCAATGCATCCCATTTATTTTATTCCAAGCATTTGTCAAAAACTGTTAATATATAGTGAATTTCTTGTTCACTTGTTTATTGTCTATATCTTTCATTCAATTGTGAACAAATTGAGGACACGGATAGTATCCTTTTAAAACTAGTACACCTCCAGCACCCAGCACACAGTTTGGCCATAGTAGTTGCCTAACTAATGTTTATTTTTTTTAAATTAATGAACAGATAACAAAATCTTTCCTGGTGCCCCTGTTCATCCAGGCTGAATTGCTTCTTCCTGCTCTGGTTTCCATGATGTCCATCAATTAGCTTCTGATTAGAATTCAGGTTTTCATGGATCTTGATTATAAGGGTAGCATATCCTTGCCACACTGACATGAGTATATGGTTCATGTGACAATTCACCTTGTTGTAATATGCCGTTCTCCTTTGAGAATACACTATACACCAGGCAGAACTAAGGTAGAGACACAATATTTTATTAAATCCCAGCAAATAGCTTTGTGAGGTAGATACATTATCTTGTGTTTTGCAGAAGAGAAAACTAATATTCAGAGCTAAGGAATGTGCCCAAGGTCATCCAAATGGTTAGTGGTGATGGCTGTATTAGAATCCAAGTGTGACTGCAAAGCTGTGTTCTGAAACCTCATCCTGCTGCTTCTGTCCTAGGTGAAACTTAGCTTGAGTCATTCTCTTGGAAATAAGTTAAAATATTGAGCTTCTGGACCTTCAAAGTTGAGGGCCAAATCCTAGAATTCTATGACTTATTTGAGCCACTGCTCAGCTCCAGCTGGCCTTGACATTCTAAACGGCACCACCATTTTCTGCTCCTGCCAGAGCCAGTGCTTTCAAACAGACTTGTAGAACTCTAAAATTAGATCCAATGTTCTGTTTTATTTTTTAATTTTATTTTTTGAGATAGAGTCTCACTGTGTCATCCAGGTTAGAGTGACCATAGCTCACTATGGGCTCCAACTCCTGGCTCTAGTGATCCTCACCCTAACCCTCCTGAGCTGTTGGGACTACAGGCATGCACCACCATGCCCGACTAATTTAAAAAAATTGTGTTTTTTTTTATTATTATTATTTTGTAGAGACGAGATTTCACTATGTTTCACAAGCTGGTCTAGAACTCCTGGCCTCAAGTATCTTAGCCTCCCAAAGTGCTGGGATTATAGGTGTGAGTCACTATGCCCAGCCCAATATATATACGTGTGTGTGTGTGTGTGTGTGTGTGTGTGTGTATCCTTATCTGTGGTAGAAATTGGGCCATGTCATTCAAATGGTTAGTGGTGAAGGCTCTGTTAGAATCCAAGTCAGACTGCAAAGCCCATGTTCTTAAACCTCATCATGACACCTCTGTCCTACATGAAGTTTGCTTAGCAAACTCTATATCCCAATTTCTACCACAGAGAATGGAGGCTAAGGATAAGAGAATTCTATATTTTCTATGCCTCAAGACTAGTGGCAAAGACTCTGAGATTAGGGATGAAAAGTATAGGGGAGTGGGATTTTGAGAAGAGTTGTTCTGATATTCAGCAATCCACAATTAAATTTTGGGCCGATGGTCAAAAGAGACAACAGTCTGGAAAACATGAAAAGCCAAAGGAATGACTTAGGGATGGAAATGATTTATTGATTTATTCAACGAATGATATTTATCCAACATCTAGATATGCCAAGTATGCACTTGATACAAGAAAGACAAAGCAAAATGAGAAGCAGAAAGAGTCCTTACAACACTGGAGTGGAAACAAAGATGATTGGCACAGTGGTAAGGAATGTGATGTAGAGGCTGACAGCTCATGCTTGGGTGGCTCCCTGCTGAACTGGAATGCAGGCTCTGCCTCTTTCTTACTGCCTATGTTACTTAATCTGTGCCAAATTTATTCATGTGTAAAATGAGGACAAAAATAGTACATTCACCATGCTTATCAAGGTGTCCTAAAGATTAAATGACTTAATGTTTGTAAAGGTTTTGGAGCAGTCTCTGACAGATATGATGGCCATGTAAGTTTGTTCAATAAACAAGGCAGAATTTGGGGCTAAAATAAAATAGAAGCGAGTTATTATAAGGATGCAGTAAAGAAAACCTTAGCCTGGTGAGAAGGTGCAAAAACCAGAAAAGGATCATAGAGATGTAACATTTAAAGTGAGTCTTAAGGCCGGGCCCAGTGGCTCACACCCATAATCCCAAAACTCTGGGAGGCTGAGGCAGGTGGATTACTTTAGGTCAGGTGTTTGAGACCAGCTTGGCCAACATGGTGAAACCCCATCTCTACTAAAAATAAAAAAACTTAGCTGGGCGTGGTGATGTGCACCTGTAATCCCAACTACTCGGGAGGCTGAGGTGAGAATCGCTTAAAACTAAAGGTGAACGTTGTATTGAGCAGAGATCACACCACTGCATTCCAGCCTGAGTGACAGAGTGAGACTCTGCCTTAAATAATAATAATAATATGAGTCTTAAAAGATGGTTTGGAATTCACCAGTGAAAAAAGTGAGGGAAAGAAAAAGAAACAGGCCCCAGCACCTGCACAGGCAAAAGCAGGTAGATGGGAAGCTACTGGTTGTGTACCTGAATGTGTTCACATACGTAGTGAGAGGATGGGGAGTGATGGGATACCCGGTTCTTGCTTAAAAGGAATTAGGGCATTAAGGGCCTTGTGAAGCAATAAAGGAGTTTGACTTCATGTTATTGACAAGTAACTTTAGGAAAATTTTAAGTAAAAATAATTTTATGATCAGAGTTACAAAGTCCATTCTGGTCACAGTATGGAAGATGGCTTTTGTTAAGTGAAGTATCCACTTACTGGGCTGCAGGATTGAGCAGGTAAGAATGACAGGAGTCTTAAATAATGAACTATCATGGGAAATGATATTTATAGGAAATAATAGCAACAGACAAGCCCATTTTGTTTGCAGTGATCAAATTTGCAGTAGTTTATTTTGATAAATGTGTTGATTCAAAGAGTCAATCAAAGAGATAGAATCACAATGGAAAATCAGTTTCACAATCAGAAGTCAGTGTTCCAAATTAAAAGTCAGTCTTCACCTACTTGACAGGTGGAAAGGCACTTAAACAAACACTGTTTGTTTCTGACTTCTGAACACATCAAAGAAAGCACCAGTTTTGATGTTACCTGAGACACTGAAGAAGCAATTATAGATTTAAAAGGGCTAAGGAACTCTGCAAAGTGCCTATAAACAAGGAAATTATTTGGGATTAATTTTGTTACAATTTCTTGAGCACTTGCTCATTTCCACTGTGCTAGCAATTTACATATATTATCTCATTTACATTATTATCTCACAATAATTCAATAATGTAGGTACTATCAGTCCCATTTAACAGATGAGAAACAGGGGTTTAAAGAGACTTAGATACTCACTTAAATGTCAAGGGATCAAGCAGAAAACCCTAGTCTTTACACATGTACAGAGCCCACACTGATTACATCTGTGGTATTCAGTTCTCACTACGAATTTATCTGAACTCAGACATTCTTTTTAAAGAAATAAAAATGCAACTTTCTGAAGCATATAATGGAGAGTAAAGAAGATGCTTTTCCTATTATAGTCTATTTTTTGCACAAATTATCCCTCTCACTTTTTATATACAAATGATGTTTTCATCAAGGCCGAGCATGTAACTAAATTAAAAAATTATTCCTTAAAAACAGAATGCCAAGGAAACATGAAAATACATTGAGGACAACTCAGACTGGCAATTTGATAGCAGTTACCTGTTATAATATACGGTATAATATAACATATGGTATAATACATAGTATAAAAATATGGTACAATATAGTGATGACAACTTGGATTCCCTGGAATTAGTCAGGATGGAATATAACTCTCAGCTCTATTATTTACAACTGGTAAGAACTTGGGCTAGTCACATAGTCTGTCTATGTCTCAGTTTCCTTATCTATAAAGTAGGATGACAGCTACTCTAATGCAGCTTGTATGTCAGATTAAATGAGATGATATGGTCAAAGTACCCAGCTCAGCTATGACCACTGCAAATAGAATGATGCGTTGTTTCATGAAAACAATGGATGCTCGTTCAAGTTTCTATTTCTTTCAAATATGACTGTCTCAAAAATGACATGTTATTAAAATTTGCCTAGCTAGAGGAATATTCATAGTGACAGTCTCCTACTGTTTAATATGTATTTTTAGTTAAATTTGTTTCTTATTGAAAAGTGCTGCCTTTTAATTCTCTCATGAGAATCATGTCATGGTGTTATGTTTGACTAACCTCAGGTTCTACATTAAAAAACATAGATTTAAAAAAATATATCTTTTGGAGTTGTTTTTATACTTCCTATCCTGTGTATAGCCTGTGTATAACATAACAACCCCACAGCTAAGTCTTACAATATTGTAAAAGGTCACTTTTAATGATGTAGGCCTTTCATGTATCAATCTTTCTACATTTACATTTTCTGGAATTTCAACATCAGAGTTTTCTTAAACTAAGTGAATAAATATTCAAGTCTCAGTGTGTATTTTGAAATGACTCTTCGCATAATAATCTTTTTATATGAAAATGGAGTCTCTGGGTGTACATAAACAGGTTTTACTGATATTTTAATGGAACCAACTGAAACACAGAGGCCTTTAACATCAAACACAGTGCTCTCAATGTTTATTTGTATAGGGATGCCATTTCCTATTCTAATATTATGTTACTTTATCACCCATACCACTATTTCCTTTCATTAATTAGCTATTGATGTTTTCTAAAATTAATTTTGCAGACAGTATTCACTGACAGATTTCTAAACTAATGAGTCTGACTTTGTCTTGAGGGAGGCAAAGGAGGGGAGGTGGTCGCAAACATGCAATGAGACAGTGTTGCTCTCTGCTTCAACCAAGGGGCAGAGGAGCATGTCTTTCACATGTGGCCTTTGAGCCTGTGAGGCATTTGAGCCAAATAACACCTCATTCACCAGTATTTTCCAAACACATTTTAAATCCCATATGCTAAGGGTTTTGATAGAGATGGTTTTGGGTGCTATGTGAAGACACTCAGGACACACCTACTCCAGTCTTGGGAATGGTCAAGAAGGACTTCCTAAGAAAAAATTATGGCTGAAGCGAAGAGGTAAAGAATAAGGATGTTTGACCTCGGCTAAGGTGCATGTGGGGGTTTCTATCAGGCAGGAGGAGCTGCATCTGCGAATGTCCCAAGCACAGGTAGATCTTGTCTTAATTATAAACGTACAAGTACTTCAGTATAGCTGGAAAATAAAGCACACAAGATGGTGTATCAAGGGGTTAAAGCAGAACAATGGCAGAGGCCTCGTATACCATGGTAAGGAGCCTGCCCATGGTTTTATAGGGGAGGGTGATGTAATCATAATTTGGCTATAGTGAGGAAGAAGGACTGGAAAGCTACTAAAAAGGTGAGGAAACATCTTGAGAGGTTGTCTTAATGATCCAAGTGAAACATGCTTTGCTAATGACAGAAAGGACAGAGAAGATGTATTGAGACAAACATAATTAGGATATCTAATACAATTTGCCTGTTGACTAGATATCAAAAGTAAGGGTAATGTGAACTATAGCTTCCCAGGTAAGTCCAGGGAGTCAGTGTCAAGTTTTTCACTGCCTCCTTAATTTCCAACTTCATTTTATTTTATTTATTTATTTGTTTATTTATTTATTTATTTATTTATTTATTTATTTATATGGAGGGACAGGGTCTCACTCTGATGCTTAGCCGGAGGGCAGTGGTGCGATCACTGCAGCCTCCACCTCCTGGACTCAAGCAATCTTTCCACCTCAGCCTCCCACGTAGCTGGGCCTACAGGTGAATGCCACCATGCCCAGCAAATTTTTGTATGTTTTGTAGCATCGTGTTGCCCAAGCTTGTCTCCAACTCCTGAGCTCAAGTGTTCCTTCCACCTCAGCCTCCCAAAGTGCTGGGATTACAGGCATGAGCCACTGCACCCAGCCCACCTTCATTTTAGAGTGCTGGGTGGATGTTGCCATAACTCCATAACCTAAATTAGAAATTTACAGGAAGAAAAGAAGAAATACATGGCTCAAGAGTTGGGGAGAGACAAAGATGGCAGCTGCATAGCAAGAACAGGGACTCAGGAGATCAGAGCTCAAATTGGGCAGGTACCATCCCCATTAGCTGTATAATTTTCAGAATTGGTTTTGGTTTGGGATGTGAGCTAAAAAGAAAGACAGTTTGGCAAAAGATCTTAAACTACATCTACATTAGTTCTGCCCTGTTACTCTTCAAATTTTGAGCAAAGCCCATTTGAATTTATTGGGTTGAGTGCCTAACTCAATAAGCATGTGCTTATTAGCACAGGTATTTTGGGATAAGAGCATGAGTAGGGAGCGTTTCATACTCTACTTAAACAGTTTAACCACCAGAAAGTATCATAGGCTCAAAGCCTTTTCAGGCGCTGATGGTCTTAAACAATATCTAGCACAATGGTTCCCAACCATTTCTAGTCACGGACTCTGTTGGTCCAATTAACACTTACACAGAAATCCAGAATGCCAAATATAAAAAGGATGAAAGTGGAGCTGCTTCGGTTAAGGAAGATATGAGGTACCAGCCATTGGGCCCACCTTCAGCTGCCAAGGAAAACAATTCTGCAGAACCCAGAAGTATTGCTAATGTGCAGACATACACTCAAGCTTGAGGAGTGACTGCTGGGGTTGGTAGGTAGTAATGTAAAAGTGGTAAGATGATAGAACACCTAAAAGCCATGCTACTGATGACAAAATGGTTCAAAACATTATTAGATTTAATTCATCAAATAGATCAAGGTCAACTTTACCTGTAGAAAATGAGAGTATTATGCATGTAATAATTATGTATGAGGAAATACAAAGCCACCAAAATATATCTGCCACCTTTTTCTGGTTTCTCCATTGATAAACATTTGCTATTAGCGTATTCAATTAATTTTTTTCCAGCACGTGGAAGCAGACACATTCATTTAAGAATAGATTGTAGGCCAGGTGTAGTGGCTCGCATCTATAATCTCAACAATTTGGGAAGCTGAGGGGGGTGCATCACTTGAGGCCAGGAGTTTGAGAACATGGCCAACATGGTGAAACCCTGTCTCTACTAAAAATCCAAAAATGAGCCAGGTGTGGTGGTGTGCATCTATAGTCCCAGCTATTCAGGAGGCTGAGGCAAGAGATTCACTTGAACCTGGGAAGCAGAGGTTGCAGTGGGCAGAGATTATGCCATTGTACTCCAGCCTGGGCAACAGACTGAGACCCTATCTCAAAAAAAAAAAAAAAAAAAAAAAAAAAAAGATTGTAAAAGAAAATTTTAAATTATAAAAGCTCTATCCACCTCCTTTTTCTTTGTAAAATGGGAAGTGGTTGCATTATTGAATTTAGAGTGAAGAGAAGGATGTTGGTCTTGTCTGAACTACTGGTACTTTCCAATAATACAGCTTGGGAACCAGCGTTTTAAACTAGTCATGATTTTAACACATGAAATCTGAGGCATCCAGGGGTCCCTCTGTGAGGTCATTAACCAAACCCAGGTTTATTTGTTTATTTTTCTGTAGCAGTGTCTGACAGGTTATGGTCAGAGACTTCCCACGTGGAATAGAGACAATCAAGTAGAAAAGATTTTTTTCTCATTTCTAGTACTGAGCTTACAGTCTAGACAAAGCAAAAGCTGTCGGTAGTCAGGAAAAAGGACTTACTCATGCTTTGAGATATAGCATTTTAGGAGATGAGGCATTACTCATGCAACCTGTGTTCATCTGCTTTATTAACATGTGTTATTTATGATGCTCAGGGTGCCAGTGCTTATAAATAGTTCTTGGAAACCATCTTACTAATGTTGTCCAAAGGTCTGATGGAGTCCAAAAAAAAGAGGCCTCTGGGGGACTGCCTGTCACAGGGAAGGGGAGAAGGTATAAAGATGGGAGAGGTCTTGGCTTCATAATCACCTCCAGGTGCTTCTGGGCAGCACCTCCAGAAGCTTGGGAATCAATGTGAGAAATACACTCTTTCCATAAATAATGCAATGTGTTGCTATAAGGCTCACACACACACACAAAGAAAAAGGGACCGAACTCTTGGTTGAAACAGGAAAGGAAAGCAATTATCTGCTGGTTTGGCAGTAATTTATCGAGACTGGGAAAGCAAATCATTAGCAATCAAGAAAACTCTTAGGATAGGGCAAGGCAGAGAGGTAAAACTATTAGACATATTCAAGAAGAATTTATGTGTTTTCTCCATCAGTAACCTCATACATTTTACTTATTTTACTAATTAAAAAAAAATTATCATTACTTAGAAACTGTAAAATATGAAGAATGCCTTCTTAGTCAAGCAGCATTATAGTTTGGGGTGACTGCATTGCTAGCAGTTTATTTTGTGCAGTTTTATAGTGGTCAGGCACATGGACTGAAAGCTGGACTGCTGGGTTCCATTCATAGGTAAGTATTTTTTGGACATTTTCCTTAACCTCTCTGCCTTTGTTTCATCATGCATAATTCAGGATAATAGCAGTACCAACCCCATAAAGTTGCTGGGAAGTGTAAATGAATTATTGTATGAAAAGCTCGGGGAATATTACCTAGCCCATTACCAATGTTATATTAGAGTTGACTATTATTATTTATTCATATTTAAAAACAACACTAAGTTATGATAATAGTTCATGTTTATTGAGTACTTACTGTAAGTCATATATTTTCCTGAGTATTTTATATGCAAGTCAGTCATCAGATCGTCATGACAGAATTATTATCATCCCCATTTTACAGATAAGGAAATTGGTAGCAAAACTCGGGCCTGGAGCTCTTTATTACCATTCCTTACACCTCTTTAATGTGCATTTTGAATTTCCTTTTCTAGTCTTTTCACATAGTTTCCTTCTTGTATAGAGCAATTAACAAAATGAATGTACTTTAAATGGGACTAATCCAAGTGAAGAAGAATTAAGACAAGCTATGCCTGTTGAATTCAGCTCAACAATTCACACCTTCATAAGCCATGACACCATTCTCATTGTATTTCATTTGAATGCTATTACTTTACTTGGTGACTGGTACATATAAATATTTTATACAGACTCTTCTCTTTGTGCCATTAGGATGATGAAGGGTATAAATGCTAATGGTATTTAAGGTTCTCTGATTTTTCTTTTAGGATCAATTGTCAATTAGCTACAGCACAATTCTTGTAAGTTTAAGCAATTCTTTCTTCTACATTTCTCTATCAGTATGCTGTTTGTTGAGATGAAGCATTTTAGTGGCAATAGACTTATTTATAACATAGCTAGAATTACAGTGTCTCATTTCATTGTGTCACTGCAAAGGACAATACTGGCAGATTCTTAAGGTACTGCTTTGTTGACAACGTAGTTGACACTATTTATTGTTATTCTTAATTATTACTGATAGTATATCAAAAGTGGAAAAGGTCAATTGAATAAACACATCCTTATAAATTTCACCTCTTCTAAGAAATACAAGATTCTTCTGACTTAACACAATTCCTGGTCAATATAAGTGTCTACCCCACTACACCCCAATTACCTGCCTAATCAGATCTGCCTACTGTATCCTCTGTAGCAACTTCTTCCAAATTGTTGACTATTCTAATGGGCAGTATGCTGCTGAATTATCTCCCACAGAAAGTCTGACTTCCTTCCTGTATTACCCCATCTCACTGAAAGCCATTTACATTCAACTAGGCACTCAAGCCAGTATCTGGGAGTCATCTTTCAACAGTGACAATGAGAAATGATGCCTAGGAAAGGAATGGGGAGAGATTGGCTTTACTTACTTGCTCCATAATCCTCATCATTATACTCTTTCTATACTCATTTTACTTTCCATATTCTTGTTCATATATTTCCTCAATTCTATGTAGAATGCTATTTTAACATATTTAATACAGTATAACATCCATATCTCTCCAAATTGTAGAATTCCTAAATTCCACTTACACTAAAACCTGAAGCTGCTGCAATTCTTCCAACTTTTTCTCTTACTACACCCAAACCCCACGAAAGGTGAGGAAAGGTGGGTCACTTGTTTCTATATACTACAGCTGTAACTCATATACACTTCTATTATTGCACTTTCCACACTTCATGTATGCATGCATGTGTGTATGTATATATGGAGGGGGTGTGTCTCCATTAGACTGGAGCTCTCCAAGGGACAGGTCTTATTCACATCTAAATTTGAAATACTTAACACAATTCCTGGTATGGAGCAGGACAGGGTGTGCTCAATAAATTATTGCATAATAAACAGACAATAGATAAAAGAATGATTAGACTAAGGTTTTGCTTGCAGGTCTCATATGACCTTGGAGAAATCATCTAACTTCCCACTGCTTAAGTTTATTCTTTCATTAAAAATAAAAAATTTTAAAAAAGACATAATAATAAATAATACATATCCTATAAAACAGATGGTCTTGTGAACATCAAACTAGGATCTACTTGTAAACCCTTCCACATGCTGTGAAGCACCATGCCTGTGTGTGAGAATTAAAACATTGTGGACCCAATCAAAGAAGTAGAAAAAGGATAGAAAAACTATCTTTGAATATGTTTCCAAGATGCATACTGTTTGAAGCCATGTCTCAGGTAACAATCAAACACTTTAAGAAAGGGCTTTAGAAATCTAATCACAAGGAAAAGAATCTTTATTTCTCCCTTTGGGATATGACATTTAACAAATTAATTTAGAATTATTTAAAACGAACAGAGCTGAGAGGAAATTGAGAACATTGGTACTAATCACTCCCAACTTAAATGTCGAAGATCATATATCTAAAAGGTTACATTACTACAATGGAAAAATTCAATTACTGTGGACTCTTAAGGGCTTTACTTAAAATAGCACGAAACTGTAATGTTGTCAATTCCAATTAAAATAATTGCATTTCCCTAAATACTGTGAATAATTTGGTAAATACATCTATTCTCTTTACAAATTTCCAACATCTGCAGAACTCAGGAGTCCAAAACATAAATATGCAAATATTTCAGCAAGAGTTTTAAATTTGTTAATACCACCAAGTTTACTCAGCTGTTTCTATACTTGGAGGTTTGTTTTTTGTCTGAAGTTTAGTAAAGAGGAGGGAATCTTGCTTCAAACTCACTATGAAGATTGTTAATTTGATTTTTTTTCCTCCTTTTAACAAACAATTCTTTTAGGAATTTCTTAAAAATTAAATGTGACAATCTACGTCCATAGTATGGTAAAATTTTAAAGAAATGGATCTTCTAATCCCATGGCACTCAAACCTTAAGCAATTACTGAAAGATAGCTAATTCCGGGCCCTGGTGTTAATATTCAGATCCTGTTGGTCAGAATTGGGTACATTTGATAGGAACCATCATTGATTCTGACATGTTGATTCATGGATCTGCATAGGTATCTATATATTCCTAATTCAACCTTTTCCCTTCATAGATAAAGATGTTGAGATCCTGACAGGGAAAGTAGTTTCTGAAAAACCCCATGGACTCTTTTGCTGTTATTCAGAACCCAGGTCTCCTGATTTCCAGTGGAGTGCTCCTTTATACCATGAGACATCCTGGAAGGTCACAGACCTGGGCATCAATGTTCAACGAACACTTTTTGAGCCCATACTGAATGCCTCTGGCCACAAGAGATCACATGGATTAATAGATCTATAAAACAGGAAACCTGAATGTGAGCTGCTTAGCCTAGCAGAGCAGAATGAACAAATGGGCACTCAAATCATGCAAGTGTTTATACTTATAATTATGAAAGTTGTTAACACAGCTTCTCTTTATTAATTCTCACCACAGGCCAGGTCTAAATAAAACCAGGCAATCCTCCCAACACTCCTATGAGAAAGCCTGGTGCAATTATTATTTTATAGATAAGGGGCCTCCAAGCAAGCAACTCTTGTCAAGCATAACTTGACAAAGAGTAGATGGTTGGGACAGTGGCCCATCTATACACCTCAACTTCCCAGACTCCCTTGCAACTAGAAATGGTTTTATGACACAGTTTCAGGTTAGTGAGATGTAAATAGAGGTCTGCTAAGGAGCTCTGAGAATTTTTGTTTGTTTACTCATTAATTCATTCCCTTATTTTAATATAGGTGTCACTCCTTCTCTCTTCATTATTTCTTCTAATTCCTGTCTGGAATAGGAACATGAGGTTGGAGTTGAAGCAACCATGTTGAGACTATGGATGATAAATGTGATAAAAGCCATATGCTAAGCATGGTGGAAAGTCAAGATGTAACTTGTTCAGGACTTCAGCCTTTTTATTGAGTAAGAAGAAAAAAATTTAGTTAAGCAACTAAAGTAAGATTTTGCTGTCCATACAGCCATATCCAATTCCAACTGACAAATGATACGAAATCAGCTGTGACTCCAGAGAAAAGATCCACAGATAGGAACTTTTTGGGATATTCTGATGAAAATGACTAGATTTTCAACTCATCAGCCTACAGTGAAAGTCACTAATAAACAAGGTCTGCTCAGACATACAGAATGCAATCAGCATATTATTATCTCACTCTGAAATATTCATAGACAGCCGAGGATGGAAAAGCAGAGATCGAAACAAATAATATAAAGAATTCAGAGGCTACAGATTCAGTGCAGGGAACAAACCAAAATAAATTTTAAAAATATATTTGATACCTTAGGGTGACATTTCTAAAAGGGTCACATGAATGGAGGAAGAATAACTAGCCAGTGTGTAATAAAAGAGGAAAATACAGTCATAATGAACTCTGGTAGATTTTTTAAAATGCATTAACAGATATAAAAAGTTTATCAAGGAAGAGTAAAAATAAATTTGAGAGAATCTCACATAAAGAAATATGTTTTAAAAGTGCTGGAAAGTCAGAGGTAAACAATTAGAAAATTACCATAGCAATTCAAGAGACTCAATATCTGACTAATGGAAGTTACAGAAAGACAAAGCAGAATCAACAAAGGAGAAACACATTTTAAAGAAATAAAGCAAAATAATTCCCCAGAATTGAAGCTTTAGGTCGTCAGACTGAAAGGGTCTACCAAAGGCACGAAACAGTGAAAGAAAAGAAATCCATACTGAGGCACATTTTTCAGAATTGCAGAGCACCTGGATAAAGATAAAATGCTAAGCAGCTTCCAGACAGGAACAATAAAATAGGTTAGGCGAAAAGAACGGCGTTCTGCCTTTAAACAAGATAAGAGAATATGAAAAGTAAAGCTTTAAAAATTCAGAGGAAAACTGTTCTCCTAAATTCCAATATAAATTACAGGTCATGTGTGATGAAAGTTTTTAAATTGAGAATCAAAATCCTTGTAAAAAAAAAAATCCCTCTTTCTTTCTTAGGAAGTAAAGGAAGACACACTTCACTAATGACAGAACAGCGACTCAGAAGAGGACATGGAATCTAACCCAAGAAAGAGGGAAAGATAATTCTTTTTTTAACTTTTATTTTAAATTCAGGGGTACATGTGCAGGTTTCTTATATAGATAAAGTCGTGTCACAGGAGTTTTTACTCAGGATTTAAGCATATGCCCAATAGTTATTTTTTCTGCTCCTCTCCCTCCTCCCACCCTCCACTCTCCAGTAGGACCCAGTGTCTGTTGTTCCCTCTTTATGTCCATGAGTTCTAGTTTCCATTTATAAGTGAGAACATGTGATATTTAGTTTTCTGTTCCTGCATTAGTATGACCTCCAGTTCTATTCATGTTCCCACAAAAGATAACGACCTTCAGCTTCATTCATGTTCCCACAAAAGACATTATCTCCTACTTTTTTATGGCTGCATAGTATTTCATGGTGTGTATGTACAATAACAAAGACGTGGAATCAACTTAAATGCCCATCAGTCACAGATGGGATAAAGAAGATGTGGTACATATACACCATGAAATACTATGTAGCAAAGAGAGTTCTAAGTGAGTCTCAGGAGGCTGCCAATGGCAATAAGAGGAAAGCAGTAAGGAGAGATTTCCTCAGGAACAGAGGAGAATTGGAGAATTACAGTTTGATATTAAAATTGAAATTAGCAAATTATACATATATAGAAAATTTGTCAAACGAAACCCCCCCAAAAATGCCATTTTAACTCTAGGAAAACAAGGAAGTAAATGCAATGATTGTATGCTATCTAGATTAGGTGGGAATAGTATTACATGACTGTAATAGTATAAGCCCTTGAATGTTGAGTGAAAACATTAGGAGGTTAGCGATGAGGGAGAATGGGCATGGAGATAAAGGGGTGTTGTTAGAGAGGATAATCCTCATGCTCCATATGGGGAAGACAGGTAATATCTGAAATGGAAAAGTCAAGTATGATGAGTAAGAACAGATGTATTATGAAAATTTATATTAGGTTGGTGCAAATGTAATATGGCTTGCCATTGCTTTTAATGCCAAAAATGCAAGCTCTTAATGCCAAAAAAATGCAATTACTTATTTTGTATCAATCTAATCATAGAACAAACAGTCAAAAGTTTAAAGGAAACTGCATCTATGGAGCAGAATTCAGAGTTAGGTTATGGTGGCACAAGTGGCTGATTTTCTGATTTTCGTCTTGTGTCTTTTCCTGTTATAGGTGAAGTGTCACAAGCTTTAAGGTGCAATTTCATTTTCTGTTTTAAAAGTTCATGTAGTACTTTAGTTAAAGCCAATAATAATAAAAATTTTTGGCTTTGGATTTTACCTTTTAAAACTGAGTTCTGGTACTGAACCATTGTTTCACCATACAGAACTTTAAACACACACACACACATATATTTATATTACTACTATGGATGGATATATATGTATATATGCCCTACACATCCATAGTAGTAAAAACCTAGAAACAAGAGCTAATAGTAGTAAAAACCTAGAAACAAAAACTAGAAACATGCTAATATTAAATATATTAATATTAATAATTTAATATCAATTAAATTATTCATCAAATATTAATTCAGCCAGCTTCTAGTTTAGGCACTGGGGATACAGTAGTGGACACAGTAGATGGACCTCCTTGTTGATAACAAGTGTATATTTTGGGTGTGTTGGGATAGAATATCCTTGGCCAAGTCACATACTGTAATCTACTCCATCCCTGGATTCCTCTCCTGTAAAATAGGCATACAATTACCCACTCATTATTTCAAAAATTAATTATGAGGACCTCTTCAGATTAAAATTGTTTCCATGTTAAGACACAACATCTCACAAAGCAGCATTTTACTATTAAAATAATTCGTTTGACTGAGTGCGGTGGCTCATGCCTGTAATCCCAGCACTTTGGGAGGCCAAGGCAGGTGGATCACATGGTCAAGAGATAAAGACCATCCTGGCTAACATGACGAAACTCCTTCTCTACTAAAAATACAAAAAAATAGCCAGGTGTGGTGGCACACTTCTGTAGTCCCAGCTACTTGGGAGGCTGAGGCAGGAGAATAGCTTGAACCTGGGAGGCAGAGGTTGCAGTAAGCTGAGATCGCGCCACTGCACTCCAGCCTGGGGGACAGAGCAAGACTCCATCTCAAAAAAAAAAGAATTCATTTCACAATCATTCCTAGCACTTGCAAACTGAACCATTAGGGCTGAGACCTTCACTATTACACCACTGCCACCTTTCTCTTTACTACGAAAAGGCAGATTGCCGAAATCAGTTTCTAGTCACTCGGTTTGTCTAACTATTGCAGGGCTTTTTGATGTTGCATTAGCAGAATATACAGTCTCCATTTATTCCATTCTTCTGTCAGCCTACGCAAAAAAGTCAAATGAATCTATTCAAAATCAAGATGCACTGAATGGCATATGATGCAAAAGAATGATTTTGCTAAACACAGCAACTATGTAATGCACCCCATTCCTTCCCCATCAGCTTGGATACTGAGACTATTTTGTAAATCTGCAGAGACAAGACTTTTCTATATTTATTGAAAGGTCAAAAGTTTGGGAAGTGGAGAGGTGTAAGGCAGATAGGAATATGTTATCATATTTACTAAACAATATGTTAGACACATAGCAGACACTTTGTAAAGTACAGTACAAAACAAGAACCTATTACCACTACCACCCTAGTTTGCACCATCTCTTCTAGTAAGAGCAAAAGCCTCCAAAGTGGTTTTCCTGCTTCCCCCATGAAGACATCCATTAGAATGATCCATTGAAAATATAAGCCATATTATGACACTCTTCTCTCCAAACTGTCATTATTTTCCCCAAAAGGTCAAATTTTCTTCAATAACCTACAGAAAGTATTTGTTAAATGAAAGAATCAACCAGTCTAGCAACTACCAGTGAGACTTGGGTCACTTTTGCAATGTGTTAAGTATTAAAATGGAAATGGACAATTAGAACATTGGAAAACCTGCTATTTTACAGTACCACTACATTATAGTACTGGGATATAGGACATGTGTTGTGAATAAGAACTCAGGGAAGTTAAGAGACGTTTATGTGGGCCATAGCGGTTTGGGTTTCTTCTGTAGCAAAGACTTAAGTGTGAGTTAAAGATGTGAATGCACCAGTCATTACGTTGTTATTTAATTAAATGCAAGAAAGAACACACACACCTGTATATCTCAAGTCCATAGCTATCATATCCTTGATTCTATAAGACACATTTTGTCCTCTCTATAATAGTTTAAATGAACTATTTTAACAAAAAACAGTTTCTTTTTCTTTTTCTTTCTTTTTTTTTTTTTTTTTGAGACAGAGTCTTGCTCTGTTGCCCAGACTGGAGTGCAGTGACGCAATCTTGGCTCACTGTGACATCCACCTCCTGGGTTCAAGATATTCTCCTGCCTCAGCCTCCCAGGTATCTGAGTCTACAGGCACACACCATTACGCCCAGCTAATTTTTATATTTTTTAATAGCGATGGGGTTTCACCATTTTGGTCAGGTTGGCCTTGAACTCCTGACCTCAGGTGATCCGCCTGCCTCAACCTCCCAGAGTGCTGGGATTACAGGCATGACACACTGCGCTCAGCCAAAAAATAGTTACTTCTGTGGATGCAGTAACACTGCACTGGAGCAGACAGATATGTAGGTGACATACATGGACTGAAATAAAATCTGACATGATGTGTCAAGTTTAAAGCAGTGACAGCCCCACTGTGAAGACGGTAGATACACTTGAACTCCAATAAACTCTGTTATCTGGAATCCAATAAATTGCAAAATGATTAAGTGGTCTCTTAGCACATACATGGTACAAATCCAACTGATATTATAAGTAGTCTTTGAAGCCCTGAATTTACATGACTCAAATAGAGATTAAATTGTGCACAGCATCATGAGAGTGTTAGGTTTATTTTACTGTATTCTAATTATTTGAAAATTGATAACCTGTGTACATATGGCAACTTCCCATTGACCTGAATATTGGGTTAAGTGAAACACTCTGAAATTGCCAGCTGAACTGATTGCACCTAATGAGATGGAGTTGTGGAAATAGCCATGAGCCTTTCATCACAGACTGCAATCCTCCTGCAAATTTCTTGGTGAAGAAAGAAAACAAGAAGTGCTACTAGAGAGTGGTTTTCAAGCCTCACACAACCTCTTCATCCATAACCTTCAATTCTAGATGGCTGCATATTGTTCACTTGGCTAACTTCTAGAATAGATTGGTTGATTCTAGGCAACAGAATGTCATCACTAAAAAGAAATAAAACAATTCAAAAATGTGTTTTGGTTTTTTTTTAATATAAAGAAAGTTCTCATAAGTGGGGCATTCTCAGTTTAGGTAAAACTTAGAATTGTGTTTCCCAAATTTCAGCTAGTCAGGTAACTACCTATAACTGCTCTAGCAAATGTACGTTTAGTTTATATGTTATTTGTTATTTTTCTTAAGTTAATTCATTTAACTTACACTTAAATACATTATTGTTAAAGGAAATATTATATCACTACCAAATTATAAGTAGATATATTTTACTATAAAGAGGTAACTACAAATATACATAAAATGAAATGTCATCAAATTTTAGTTCTGAGTTCAGGACTGTGATTGCTTTGCTGAAACAGAGATATATAAGTATTTATGATGTGTTAAAACTGGCACCAAAAGATGTGTGCGTGTGTGTGTGTGTGTGTGCGTGTGTGTGTGCCTGATGCTGTTGAAATTTAGTTAAGCTTTTAAATTTATTTTAAAAAATTATATCTTTACTATGAAACTACTTGGAATCTATAAAATGCTAAGGAGTATTGCTATTTTCTCAGAGAGGCATATGCTATCCGGTGTTTCATAATATGTGTTGAACATGAAATATTTTTTAGGCAGAAAATATAAGAAGATGTATATTTCTCTCCATGTCTGCTGGCAAATTGTGCTGTTGCTTTTGTTGTTTTTCAAATTCCTTGTCTCTGTGACACTCTTTGCTTCTGCTAAGTTAGTCACTCTTTGTAAAACACAACACAAACTTTTCATTTCCATTCTTGACTTACGGTATTTCCTTCACTGCTGCCTCACTTTCAGCTGTTAAAATACATCTCTTTGCCACCCAAAAACCTGCACACAAAATAGCCAAAAAGTGAAAATACCCAAATTAACATCAACTGCTGAATGGTTAAACATGTGGCAAATTCACACAAGGGAATACTATTTAGCAATAAAAGACTGAACTACTCACATGTGCTACAACATTAATGGATCACAAATGCTAAGTAAAAAAGAAACAAACAAAAACTGGAAACAAAAGGCCCCATTTTATATGAATATGTTTGTACGAAGTATCCAGAAAAGAAAAATCTGTGAAGACAGAAAGTAGATTAGTGGTTCCCTGGGGCTACGGTGGGAGTGGAGGTTAACTGTAAATGGGCAGATGGGATCTTATTGGGATCCTGGAATTGTCCTAAAACTGGTTACCTATCATGATTGTACAACTTGGCATATTTATGAAAATTGACTCAATTTTATATTTAAAATGGGTGAATCTTTTGAAATAGACATTTTTCCTTCATAAAATCATGTAAAAATTTCAGCCAGCTAGAAAACAATTGTCTATCCATTGACCCATTCTTTCTTCTTTTAAGATTTTCTCTCTCACACCATAATCTGAGGGTAACTTTTCCTTGTCTTGAGAAAACTATCATTGTGTTTTTATATATCTTAGATCTTTTATTTTCTTTCTTGTATGATATTGAATATTTGTCTAATGTCCTTACTTTACTGTAAGTTTTTGCAGATGTAAACTACTCTGAACTAGTCCATGTGAAATTAAATACTTATTGAATCTAAGTATATGAAGCAAATTCTATTTCGTGAAGACTAACTATAATAAAAACAAGTGAAAATACCCATTAGTGCATATTATTAAATTGCCTGCTTTGAAATCTGCAATTTACCTTTTGTTATCTAACTTTGAAAAGTAGTTTAATGTCTCAACACATTAGTTATTAATTCAAAGAATAATAATAATATCAGAAACAAAAAGTATAAGCAAGAGCAGCCACCTTTACTGAACATTTACTTTGAACTGGCCAAGCTGTTTGGTGCTTCTCATTTTGTAGATGCCATTCCAGAAAAAAGAAGCTTAGACACAACGAAGTTAAATCAACTGGCTTGGGTCAGATGCCTTGGATGTAGAGCCTGAGGCAGGATTTGTACACATGGCTTTTGAAGGGCGTGCTCTCAAGGGTTGGTAGGAATGAGATGTAGGAAGGTAAAAGAAGGGAAGGGATAGGAGCTTTTTTTTTTTTTTTGAGACTGAGTTTCCCTCTGTCACCCAGGCTGAAATAAAGTGGCAAAATCTCAGTTCATTGCACCTCTCCTTCCTGGGTTAAAGCGATTCACCTGCCTTAACCTCCCAAGTAACTGGGATTACAGGCATGTGGCACCACACCTGGGTAATCTGTGTGTGTGTGTGTGTGTGTGTGTGTGTGTGTATTTTTAGTAGAGACGGGGTTTCACCATGTTAGTCAGGATGGTCTCAATCTCCTGACCTCATGATCTGCCTGTCTCGGTCTGCCAAAGTGCTGGGATTACAGGCGTGAGCCATCACGCCCAGCCAGGAGCTACAATTTTTCAAAGGAAGTTGTGCTCTAGTCTGATCCATAGGGAGCTCTGAGGATAAATAGGAGAGCAGTCTTTCCTGTCTTGAGACAAGAGAATGGGACTTAAATATACCTGTCCCTGTTACTGTGTATACATGTGTGCACCCGTGTGTGTGTGTGTGTGTGTAGTCTTGGTTGTAGTCACACACAGATATACACACATAAATGCACAAAATCCCTGTTATGGCTTAGGTTGATCCATTAGCAAATATTTTTTAAATTAAATATTAATGCAAACTAGGATTAGAAAGTCAAGCCTATCTGACACCCTTCTTTAATCTTTTAATGAATTGATAAAAATAATTTTTAATTACATGCATTATTTAAATAGTGTCTGAGGAACTTGGAGGTTGCTTGAAAACAGGTGACTTCTCCCAATATTTTCAATATTCCCCACTCTATTTCTTATTTAGACTAATATATTTACTTTCTCTATGAATGAAGATTTGCTCAGAACCTCAGTTTGAACAGTGTCCTAATCACCATATATTCCAAATGAGTCACTCTGAATTTCTAAAGAATTATTGCATATCTTTAATTTTCATTTTCTCAGAGATAAAAATCATAAAGGCAAGAAAAATTTGATGTTAGGAAGCAGTTGATAAGCCAGCTGCCTCCCAAAGGAAAACAATGCCATGAAACTACAATCTATAAAACAAAAATGCTGGGTGTGATGGCTCACACTTGTAATCCCAGCATCTTGAGAGGCTGAGGTGGGTGGATCATCTGAGGTCATGAGTTTGAGATCAGCCTGGCCAACTTGGGGAAACCTTGTCTCTACTAAAAATACAAAAAAAAAAAAAAAAAAAATTAGTCAGGAGTGGTGGTACATATCTATAATCCCAGTTACTTGGGAGGCTGAGGCAGGAGAATTGCTTGAACCTGGGAGGCAGAGGTTGCAGTAAACCAAGATCACACCACTGCACTCCAGCCTGAGTGATAGAGCAAGATCCTATTTCAAATAAAATAAAATAAACATAAATAAATAAATAACAAAAAAGCATGGCATGATGCCTGCCATCTAGCACTGCACAAGGAGTTACCAGCTTTGTTCTTAAGATGGCATGACTTATTGCAATAATAGAGAAACCATTTATAAGAAATGACACAAACTCTAAATGGAAATTGCTTGCCAGAGCACTCAGAACCTTTGTTCATCCATTTTCATCCATCTCTCAATCCAGCCTCTTTGCCATTTACATATAGATACACAGGGAAATTTCTGTCCTCTACTTATCTTGGTTACCTCATTTTTCTCCTTATCTTTCCTATTTTGAAAGCCAGTCTCGCAGCTGTCAACTTTAGAATAAGTATCCAAGAGGTCTGAATACTTGGAGTAAATAGAATGTTTGATTGGACAACATTGTGTGTGCATTTCACTAAGTAAAATGCTACTGAGGATACCTGGCTATGATAAGGGCACCATTCCGTATTGGTATGAAGCAATAATTGGTTGAGCATGGGAAAATTAACATGTCCAAACATATTATGTAGCAGACAGCACCTCTAACTGGTTACATATTTAAGCCACACAATGGCAAAATGGGGAAATAAGGTATATTGCTTTTAGGTAAAGGCAAATATGAGGCAGAGACCAATCCCTGGAAGTATTTTCTTTGAAAAGGGAATCCTTCAGAGAGTGAGGCACCTCATTTCTATTTTAAACCACAGCCAGAAACATTTCTCCTAAATGAGAAATTTGCCCTAGGGATTCCTGATGTTTGTCAGAGAAACCGCTGTAAATTTATTTTCATTCATTGGAGAGAAGAGAAGGGAAGTAATATTCAAAACATACGCTTGTGCTTTTCATCTGTTATTTGATTTTCACCGTAAGTCTTTCAGGATAAAATAATATCCTTATGTTTTTGATAAGAGAACTGAGATTTAGCAAAATTAAAAATAAAACAAAGAGAAAAGACAAATTACAGCACGTAAACCAAGGGACAGATCTTGGGGTAAAATCCAGACTTTTTGGACCTGATATTCATGTTGTTTTCACTCTTCATGCACCCTAGGGCTTAATACATCAACTCCCAAATGTAACTGGGAGGAGGCTATGAGGAGACAACATTGGGATTAAACAAAGGCAGGCTGTTGTTTACTGCAAGATTCCTCAACATGTTTAATATGCTGAAGTATAGTTTGAGCTTCTGGGAAGGGCCTACAGGACAGTGTGTCCAAAATTTCATAATCATAGAGTCCTTTCTCCCTGCAAGCATTGCCTGACTTTGAAATTCTACAGAAAACATTTTAGATACTACGGTTGCTCCAGTAGTGCCCTACAAGAAAAGAGAAAGGCAAGGGTTAGAACGGCTTCTGTTTTTATTTCATAGACTTCTGCATCACCTGAAATGTTGTGAGCTCATATCAATTTGAGAAATAAAATAAGAGTCATTTACATGAATAAAGAATAATACTATGATCATTCCCATTAGAATGTATTTATAGATATAAGAAAAGAAATGCATGTGTACTAAACATAGGTCCATATCTCTTATAATTATTATGCAAAAGCAAAAGAGGAAATATATTCATGTACTGTCTGATGAGTATTATAATGATACAGCAGTAAACAGAGTTATGTAAAACTGGGCACTGCTCTAATTGAACAGTATACATTAATGCATTTATTTAATTATCATAATAATCCCCTGAAACATATGTAATTATCTCCATGTGTCAGATGAGGAACCTGGGACACAGGTAAGTTAAATTACTTCTCAAAAGTCCTACTAGTTACTTACACAAGGAAGTTTGTGGAAGAACCTGATACCAACTGTTTTCTACTAAATTTCATACTACTTATGATTCGCACATAAACCTATTTTGCAGGAAGTCTAGAAGCCTTGTGAGGACGTCTGAAACCCAGACAAAGACTAACTAGGGCTACAGGATGTGATTTTGCCTTTTTAAACTTTCTATCCCCATCTTACCCTGCTTTTGCACTTTGGCTATTTTTTGATTAAAAAAATATATATTATATATATACATATATATATAGTTAATACCAAAATATATTTTCGAAGAAACAAATATTATAAAATTTGATTTAGCAATATATAAGTAATACTAATTGGCCGGGCACAGTGGTTCACACCTGCAATCCTAGCACTTTGGGAGGCCAAGGCGGGTGGATCACGAGGTCAGTAGTTCAAGATCAGCCTGGCCAAGATAGTGAAACCCCATCTCTATTAAAAATACTAGCAAGGCGTGGTGGCAGGCGCCTATAATCCCAGCTACTGGGGAGGCTGAGGCAGGGAATTGTTTGAACCCAGGCGGTAGAGGTGCAGTGAGCAGACATTGTGCCATTGCACTCCAGTCTGGGCGACAGAGCGAGACTCTGTCTCAAAAAAAAAAAAAAGTGATACTAATTTATAGTCATTTGTCTGATTCTTATTCATTCATAGACATTTGATGAGCATCTACTAAGTAAAGCTGCAGGAAATATAAGCATAAATTAGAAACTCTTTCCACCTTAAAAAATATGCTTGGGGTTTACTGGAGAAGACAGGTGTTTGAACATTAGCAGCTTTGTTCTACCAGTAGCAAGATTCATGTTGACTCATGAACAGTCTCTCTTGAGGTCTTCCTTGCTACCAGAGACACATGCACACACACACATCTGCATGAGGATTAGCCAGGTGGGACTGTTCACTCATCACTGGATCACAGCACAACTATCCCTACCCCAAGGTGATAACTGTATCTGTAACCTTATAACTTGCCTATTTTTCTGTGATGCTTTAATCATGAACAGATGTATGCTTAGGCTATAGGCAAAACACATGTAAAACATAATAAAAGGAAAAGGAGAATGAAACTAAAGCAGAAGCCCCTATCATTATTAAAAGAAAGAGGGGGGGGGGTGGGGGAATGGACTAACCACTTAGACTAGATTTTGGAAAATAATTGACAGTAATTAAAAATAGTAAGAACAAATACTTACATAGTATTAACCTCGAGCCAGGCATTGTAGGTGTTTTATATATTTTAACCTTTTTATGCTCAAAACTCTATGAGATAAATACTATTGTTACTTTATTTTTACTGATAAAGAAACTGAGACTCAGAAAGAAAAAGCATCGTGCCCAGTATTACAAATTGGGTATGTTCTGGGGCCTGTGTTCAAACTCAGGTGATCACTTCAGAGTGAACACTCGACCACCACCAGGTCATCTGTGACACAATGTTGAGTAAGTACTGACTGAGTCACCCCTCTTTGCTGGCAACTGCACCTAATGTTATACATATATATGAGAACACGTGGTATTTGGTTTTCTGTTATTGCATTCATTTGCTTAGGATAATAGCCTCCAGCTCCATCCATGTTGTTCCAAAGGACATGATCTCATTTTTTCATGTCTGTATAGTATTCCATATTCACAACCATTCTATAAGGTGAATCTTATGCCCATTTGTTAATAAAGAAAAACTAAGAACAGATAATTATTATTGACTGGGTTTGGATGAAAAGACTATTTGAATTCAACACTGTGCTTTTAGGGGGAAATTGTTTTTGGACTTACGTTCTGTGAAAGTACAAGTCATGTCTTATTTACTTTAGAATCTAAAACGACAGCATGTTTTTATTCATTTTTAATTATTATGGATACATAATAGGTGTATATATTTATTTGATATTTTGATATAGGCATATAATGTGTAATGATTCAGTCAGGGTAACTGGAGCATCTATTACCTCAAGCATTTATCATTTCTTTTTGTTAGCAACATTCTAATTCTACTCTTTCACTTATTTTAAAATATACAATGTTATTGTTGACTGTAGTCATCCTCTTGTGCTATCGAACACTAGATTTTATTTCTTCTATCTAACCATATATTTGTACTTATTAACTATCCCATAGCATAGAGCACCAAAGCAAGAACTTTTTTCTATCGTAAATTGCATCAATATTAATTAAGAGTGATGTAATCTATGTCCCTTTATTTAAGAAAAAAAAATCTAGTAATGAAAAAGAAAATTATATGGATCAACCTTAAGGACAAGTTTTATAAAGTACTTTAAAAAAATGTATGAGATGTACTTAGGATTCCTGCCTAGTAAGTCATTTAATGAAATCTTTGCACTGGTCTTAAGTGCAGCTGTGTACTGCTTGAAACCTCTCTTTATCACTCCTTTCCTTTTAAATCTGTTCCTCATATTAAATAGTTCTTACCTAGGTTTTCGCATGAATGGCACCTAGGCAGATGTAAGAAGCTGCTGCTAGGGAAATAAAATGGAAACTCAGAAATGAAGGAAGCTGAGAATTGCCGAGCAGCCACAGACTCCCACTCTGCACCCGCTTCCTCACCCCACCCTTTCCCACATATCACATAAGCATTCCAATTTTGCCTTGCTGAGGAAATGAAGCAAAACACATCAATGGAGTGAAATGGTTTGTCCCTAAGAATCATGAAACCAAAGCTCCTCTTAGCAAGTACCAAAAAAAAAAAAAAAAATGAGCTCTCCTTTTAGTTAAGTAAGACTCCTAGGCAAAACATCAATATCCTGGGCTCTTCATAACTTTTTTGACATGGAAATGTTTATAGAGATGGCTCTTTATCAATGATTCTAGAAACTGTTTGACTTGAAGTTGAAAAATGAATTCAAGGTATAAAAATCTGGCATTAGCTCAAAGATGTTGACCCTGAATTCTCTTATTTTTAAAGATTAAAAACGAACTCAGAACTCCTCAATTTTAAATATGTTTTCTGGACCCAAAAATGTTTTTCATTTTACGTTGATAAATTACTATATTCCAAAGGGTACTGTTTTTCTCCTTCTGGGAAAAAAAATAATGTACATTTCATATTGATATTTTTTTCCTTTTAAAATTAACCTCTAAAAAAAGTTACATAAACACATGCCAAAAAGTAACATGTTCAAAGAAGAAATGAAAAACATCACTGTGTGTATATACCCACCTCCTGTGTGTATACGTTTATAATGAGATCATTATTTTGCATTCTGTTTTGAAACTTGTTCTTTTAACTTAAAAAATATGATCTGAATGTCTTCTCAACACACTGGTATTTGCCATTCTCAGGGGATTTAGGGTGAATAGATGGGAGAATTTATGAACATGCAAATGAAACAAGGCTCTTGCCCGAGCTGAGTGAATTTGGGCCAAGGAAGATGACACTGATTAGGTGAGAGAGAAACAAAGATTAGAAAGGTCAGAAGTCTGTGACCTGAAGGAGGCGGCCAGGAAACCACATTGGTCACGACACAGCCTTTTCAAGGTCAGGAAGGGAGTGACCTGGCGAGCAACAGCTAGGTAGACGTAAGAACAGGTTACTGTGACCTTCTGAGGAGCCAAAACTAATCATTGTAAGCTAAGCACTTTATGTCTACTAAATATGTGTTCTTTACAGACAATACTATATGAGCTAGATCCAGTTGAGAATTTTATAGAAGAAGAAATAGAGGATCAGAAAAGTTAAATACTTTGCTGGAGATGACACAGCTTGTTAGAGCAGGGATTGTAGTTAGGGTGTTTTCCTTCCAATGTCACAGCATGTTCCATTTCAAAGCTTCCATTTCAAGCTTTATTCTTTATCTACTGCCCTTTTTCACGATGTCTGTCTTCTCCCTCTGTACTTGTACACATGGTTAAATATAAATTCATCTCCCAGAAAATCTTCACAGGTCTTGGTGCAAAAGAATCAGGGTTCTTCAGTGAGCTCAATGTATGTTAACTGATGAATCTCATGGCTTATGTTTGTGGAGTATGCATATGTGTGTGGAGTATACAAGAGTGTGCACCTATGAGTCTAGCATATGTTTATACAAACATGTATTTGTATACAAATAGGTATGTGTAGATACACACACAAAATTATAAACCTCACTGATTTTAATAACCATCTTATACGTATTTTCAAAGGCAGAGAATTAGGTCTGTGACAACGAGATATCAAACTTTCCAAAAGCTAACAAGAGATGATTGATGGCTAACACTTACAGACACAAGAGAAGTACAAACGCACCACCATTAAAAATATCTGATGAATAAACTTTCATCACTGAAACTAAGAATACAAGTGGAACAGTCTTCTCTATGTATTGTAATTTTACTCTATTTGTGACGGTACAGTATATAAATAACTTTTTTTTTTTTTTTTTCTTTTTTTGGGTGTGAAGAAGTCATATTTTATACTGGTGAGGGCGCCGTTACAAAATGCTGATGGATGGCTTCGGTCACTCATGCTCTAACAGAGGGGCCTGTGACGGTGTCTGCTTTTTTTCTCTTTCAGGATTCCCAGTTGTTTCTGTGTCAGGCACTAAGCGATCTGGTGGCTTTTGGTCCAAATGGGTATTTTACTTGTCTTTTTGCACCTTTTAATCCCTCTTCGAAAAGTCAAGTTCAAATGCTGGAAACCGTGATGCCTCTGCTCCCAGCATATCGGAGAGAAAGTGAATAGCGCCAGCCATACCTTCAAAGAGCGAATAGGGTCTGTCAGGAATGCGGCACCCATGTGCTCCATAATCTAGACACCACTCTGCAAACTTGCAAGCTCGGTAGAGGTTCTTCTTATTCTGCGTGAGACTGTAAAGGGACAGGAAGGAGTAGCCATTGCCAGCAGTCCCGTGGCAGATCCTGTAGCCCTTCGGCAGCAGACTCTGCTGCCAAATCACATCACTACACTCCATGGCCTCTTTCAAGTACTTCTCCTCCTTAAAGACCCTGTACGCCTGCAGGAGCATGTGGATGACCCCCGGGGCGCCGTGGCACCAGTGCACCAGCTGGCCTGTTTCATTGCTTAATGACAACGGGTAATTCCCAGATCGAAATTTTTTGTGGCCCACATAATCAATACCGGGTTTCACCATTTCTGTCAAGGTTTCTTGGTCCACTTTCGCTGTTGGCTGCATTAACGTATAATAGATTCCAGCCATGCCATGGGCTGCTCCAGGAATTCATCTGTGGCCTTTTAAGAGAAGTCTGAGAGTTTTTTCTTAAGCATTTTCAACATAATAAATAAACTAGCATTTGAACACATTTTGTTGGGTCTTCTCCCTGAGAGATGTTACCAATTATTTGGATTGATAGTACAACACAGCAGCTGCTAGGAAATGGGATTTTAAGTCAGTGCCTTTGCCTCATCACACATCTGGAGAACACCATTCCCACAGCTTTCCCACCTTGTTCAATTTTAAGTCTTCCATGGTGATACCTCCATTGTCTGAGCTACAGTATCTATTTTTGCAAATTTAGAGGGTTGTACTGACAGATTCTCTGTAAATTTCTTTTTTTTTTTTCTATTCTCTCATTTGCTACCAAGTCCTTCCCTTCTCTTTGAACATATCTGTAAAAATAATATTGCAGTAATATACCCAAGAAAATTCCTCCTTTATCTAAGTTGGGAAGAGTATTCTTTTAAAACGATGACCACGAATCTCAAATGGGCACTCAGCACTGCCCAACAATCTTCTCACATTTGCTCAGTAAATTCACTTCCTCAGGCTCTGATAAGACTATATGGTACTTCCTTTCTCTTTGAAATATCAATTACTCCCACCACAATGCTTTTCACCCTACCCTACTTCATATTAACTGAGAAGAAAGCAATTGGACACAATATCTCTCAACTTCCCATTATAAATGTACCAGTATCTAAGCTGGTATTCTCTGCTTTCCCTAGCATATACTGCAGAGAAAGAGAGGCTTTGCTGCAACTAAAGCCAACTCCTTTGCAGTATCAGGGACCTCAGTGGTTTTTTTTTTTTTTTTTTTCCCCTATGGCATCTCCAGCACCTAGAAGAGTACCCAGTAGGAACTCAGTAAATATAAATTCAATGAATGAATGAATGAATGAATGAATACCTATGACTATGAAAGATTTCATCTGTCCAAAATGGGGAGGAGGACAAGCATCAGGACAGCTTTAGGGTGATACTCGACATCTGCAGTACATGGCTAATCACATGTAAAACAAAGGATAAATAAATAGGAGATAATGTTCACCCGTGCCTCATCTACTCTGTCTTCGTCTTACCTGGCTTCTTACATTGTATCTATCAATTAATGGTTACATTCATAGAATATATTAATAGAGCCAGCTACTGTCCATTCATCTCTGTAAGTTTTAACAACAGTGACCAATTTACATAAGATGAAACTGAAGCTCAAAGGAGTCAAGTATGTTACCAATGTCAACTCTTAAGCGACGGAGGTGAGGTTCAAATCCATGGATTTTTTTTTTTATTGAGAAAGTCCATACTCTCACCACTCAGCCATGTTGTCAATCAGCCCCTGAGACCTTCCTGCAAGTCCAAGTTCAACTGAGTTTCTTAGCCAATCCTTCAGGAAATAGGACTACATTTTACTGCAGTCTACTTGAAATGTTATGCTGTCAATAATCCCATCCTAATTGTGTCAGGCATGAAGTCTAAATGGCCACAGAGATAGGCAGAGAGACATGGGAACCCCTAATGGGAACTTGATATCCAACCTCTGTCTTCTAGGATTGGATCTTGCCTTCTGTGTTCCCAGTCATGAATTTTAATTATGCAAGAAAAGGCAATATCTTCTAAGATTACGACAGGAACAGATCTTGGTTTTATGGGATCTGAAGCACATATGATTTGGGGAAGTGGGGTCCATGAGAAAAGAATTAAAAATCACATATAAAATTTGGCATGGAAGTTAATATTAATTAGAGTAGGAATGGGAAGGGGGCCATGCATTTAAAAGTCTCTATAGCTTAATCTTCATTTACTTCAAAGTAATTCTGCCTCTGATCATGATCTAGTCCTAACTGGAAGGCAGAAAGACAGTGGTTGAGAACTTTTGTTCTCCAGGTCGGCAGCCTGAATTTGAATCCCACCTTGACCACTTCCATCCAGGTATATGATCTTAGGCGAGGGACTGAAACTACACAAGCATATACTTTCTCATTTGTTAAATTTTCAACTACGACAAGTTTATAAAAATTGCTAATATGAATGATCATATAAAGTCTTGTTCATAGTGCCTGACATATGCTCAACACAGTGCTCATTAAGGTGTGTTTGATATGATTAGCCTCTAATGCCACCTTCTTGCTTATCAGCTCTGGGATCTCTCTACTTGAGACTCCCCTACTATATTCATTTGATACCTCCTAAATGCCTGAGCACCAGGCATTTAGGATTTGACTCTGAGTCTTCCCATTATGTATCTTCAACGACAAGATCCGGGCCCTAACTCCCTGCTGAACCAAAGCTTGGTTCCCAGCCTCACTACAATGGTGTCATCATATTTTGGCATACCTATTAGTTTCATCAGAAGCCTTGTTTCTGCCTGTGTACCAGCAAATCTTCCCCATTTTCCTGGGCATAATCCAATAAAACTAGAAAAAAGTAATATGATGAAAATCATTCACAATAGATTTTTAAGTAAAGAGCTAGAATTCCTATAATTATGGCTAGTAAGGTTGTTTTTACAGGGATATACAAAAATTAGATACTACAAATATGTAAAATGGTGAGGTCCTCACCTAGACTATAATGACCACTCTATTACAGATAATGTAATTATTACAATATATATGCTACTGAACAGCACTGTGATTTCTAACAAGTCAATTAACCTTCTGGGGCCTCAATTTCCTCATAAAATGAGGAGGCTGGACTACATTGTCTATGATTCTTGCTAGTTCCAAAAAATATGTATTAGTACATATTCCTGGGATATTAATGTATCATTCACATCTCAACTTGGAATGTGCCCATTTGAATATTTCCCTTTGAAACTGATAAGTGAGGGAGGAGGAACTACTCAAAGGAGCAACATTGTCTTCTTTTTTTTCCGTGTGAAATTCACCTTTTTACTCTACCATCACATATTTTTACTATGGCAAGTGCTCAAGGAATATTATTTGGCGTTTCAAAATTCCTTCTCTAGTAAAGTCCTATTAAGACAATTAGCGTTGCTCCTAAAACTGTATATATATGTTATATATGGTGTATAACCCAAGTTGTTGAAGCAACCTGGTAAGATGAAATGAAGACTAGACCTGCTCACCCCATGGGGAAGGTAGAGGGAAGACCTAGATCAATGAAGAGGAGTGAAGTTTTGGCTTACGCTCATGCTAAAGATTGCTACAGGCAGTCATTTCATATAAAGGAAGTCTGAAAATAAGTGCTGAGTCCATGCCCTGGCAGGGATCTGGGGCAGAACAAAGAGATGTCTGGGAGTAGGCAGGTATGATACGGAAACAATATCAGAGCATGTAAAAGAAGATAGAGTCAGGAACTGTGTAGAAACTTCCTAACTGAACCCTTCACTGGCTTTCCAGGACCAAAGAGCAAGTCCTAAAGTCCTTATAACGGGCCTGTAGGGTATGACTTTGGCTCTCCCTCCATTGCTCCTCCCATTACCCTGGTGCGCTCACTCTGCTTCAGCTACGTTAGCCTGCCTGTGCTCCTTGGATACATGAGGCACGCTTCTAACCAAAGTCTCTTGCATGTGGCAATTCTTTTCCCTGGAATGCCCTTGTCCCAGACTCTCTCACGTCTCATGCACTCATTTCCTTTAAGTATTTTCAGACAAGTCAGTTCTTTGGAAGGGCCTTCTCTGACCACCCTTTGCCTCTACTGTCTGACTACCCATAAAACAAATACGTAAAATGGTGAGGTCCTCACTAGAATATAATTATCACTCTATTAGAGATGATGCAATTAATACAATATTTATGCTACCAAAAAGCATTGTGATTCCTAACAGTCAATTAACCTTCCTGGGCCTCAATTTACTCATAAAATGAGGAGGCTGGACAACCCTTTCTATGATTCCTGCTAGTTCCAAATAATATGCATTAGTACATATACCTGGGATATTAATATATCACTCATATCTCAACTTGGAATGCTAACACCCTGTTTCTGTCCCCATGCCATATTTTGTGCGTGTCTCTATTAAATATTGAATTATATATTTATATATAATTCTGTCCCCTTGCCATATTTTGTGCTTGTCTCTATTAAAAATTGAATTATATATTCCTTTATTTATTTTTTTTCTTGCTTCCCCAATAGCACATTAATTTCTCAAAGACTATAACTGTGTTCATATACTGTGCTTAGGACAACATATGGACCACAATACAGGCACACACATGTGCCTCTATTAGTAAATGATTTAAAGAATGACTGAAATCTACTACAACCACTCTGATTCTTATTTTTGTAGGATTTATAGTTTGTATCTCAAAACTCAGCAGATGAGCTTGGAAGAATGGAGGCTTTATCTGTTCTGCCGATGGCCGCATCCCCAGCATCTAGAACAGTACCTGGCACTTGGGAGTTCTCAATAAATAGTCTTAAATGTTGTTTATCACAAAAAAGTTCTTGTACTCTAGTTTTAAGAATAGAAATGAATTGTTCTTTGATTTTGGTAACAAGTCACCACCAGAATCAGTTTTAAGCCCAACCCAATCAATCAACGACAATTTTGCATTAGTAACCATGCTTTTGAAAGCCTAAAACTCTATATAAAACAGCAGTGTTTGTATTTGAGTGACAGCATCTTACAAGCACAGCTCTCACTTGTTTATTAAGCAATGAAGCAACTCTTGGTGTCAGATATTGAGCTGTGGTCTCTCTCTCTCTCTCTCTCTCTCTCTCTCTCTCTCTCTTTCATGGAAAGATGATGGTGCCTAGCTATAACAGGAAAACACAAATAACTTATTATAATCCTATACAGGGTCCTAAGCATATGTAAATACCAACTATATTAATCCACAAAACAAGCAGGAGAGGGAGGTGCTATGATTATTCCAATTTAGTATATAAAGAACTAGAGTACCGAGGGTTGCAGTGCTTACCCAAGGCCTACAGCTAAGGTGTATTCGAGCTGGGATTATTATTGAATCCAATTATTTTGGCTTCAGAGTCTGTGTTCTTATTTTCTACATTCTATGGCTTCCCTGTGAGAACTGAAACACAGTTGTTATAATTCCAGCAGCCAGATTTGGCTTGATGATTACTCTACTGACCTAATCAAATACTTTTCAAATAATTGTCATGAACAGTCTGGCCAGTGGCGGTGAATTTCAAACAGAGAGGTAAAGGCAGACATCTGTGGGATGGTGGTACTGAAGCAAGCAGTTAGGAAGGTATAGAATTTAGAGTTTAATAATTGGCATGTTGAACAATTAAGATAACTGCCCTTTGTAATCCCAGCACTTTGGGAGGCCGAGGCGGATGGATCACGAGGTCAAGAGATCGAGACCATCCTGGTCAACACGGTGAAACCCTGTCTCTATTAAAAATACAAAAAATTAGCTGGGCATAGTGGCGCGTGCCTGTAATCCCAGCTACTCAGGAGGCTGAGGCAGGAGAATTGCCTGAACCCAGGAGGCGGAGGTTGCGGTGAGCCGAGATCGCGCCATTGCACTCCACCCTGGGTAACAAGAGAGAAACTCCGTCTTAAAAAAAGATAACTGCCCTTGTAATTTCTGTGTGTGTGTGTGTGTGTGTGTGTGTGTGTGTGGTCACAGAGGTAGAAAACACCTCAATTTATGGCTAAATCCCTCAGCCTGATAGTTCTTTGTAATGGCACCTATTTCTAATCTTATAACTTCACTATCACCCAGCCCAGCTCTAAATCCTTGGACCATAAACAGAATAACAAGAGAGCTGCAATTTGAATAAGCATTTTATGAAACAGGTTATGTTTGAAGTTTATCTTCTGAGTATAATTCATTAGATTTTTCTTTGCAGAAAATATTTCTGTCAATAACAAATCATTTTTAAGTAATTTAATCTCTCTGGGACTTAGTTTCCTTATCTATAAGACAATCAATTTGAAACTGGCAGTTTCTGCAAGACGTTTTGTTCTATAAATCCTTGACAAATCAGAGCTACGATTATGCAAATTACTGATATATCTTCTCTTATTTTTCCCTCTTCCTCATTTTTCTGGGTTCACTATTGTACCTATGCTTTTACTAATGTCTCTACATAGAGCTAGAAGCAAAAAAAAAATCAGAGTCTTAAATACATTTTTTAAAATTTACATGGGCATATTCTGTAAGAGACATTTATATTGTATGTGACTCTTATGTATCTATGTATGTTTTATCTTACTTTGGAATATTTACCTTGTGCAGGCATAATGAATGTCTTTGGATCAGTACTACAATAAAGATATTGGAATTAATCTAGACTCCTTCACTTACTTCCTTGTGATCTTAAGCAAGTTATTATTCACCCTGAACTTCTAGTTTATTCATCCACAAAATCAAAATAACACTTGCAATCTTGCATGGTTGAGATGATAATTCCAAGGCAAGGCATATACAGCACTTTCTTTTCACCCTCTTTGTCTTACACAGGTTCTCAACTAAGGTAAGCTTTCCTCCCTCCATTGTACTCTGTTCTCAATAACTAGAACCATCAGTATCCCTTCTTGTTTTTTACTTGTTGATAAAGGTTGGGGTATGTATTTTCTGTTGATGACCATCTTCATCAAGGCTTTAAACCCAGCTGATGCTTGTGTTATGCTCTAATTCAATGCTGGATGAACTTACTTCAAAATATTACTTCAATATTCATCATCTTATTGCCTTTGTCCATGCTTGAATCAACCCAATCCATACATCTCAGACCTTTTCATAAATAACAGTCCTCCTGGATTCAAGGTCTCACTGTTTCTCAGTAGCATCTTATGTTGAATTTCCTCCTTTCTCCAAAATCACCAGCCCTTCTCTGCCCCATCTGTTTCTATCAATCCTACTTGTCTTTCAAAGCAAACCAGGACGACTCTGCATTTGATAATAAACATTTATGTCTGTTTTCTCTTCAAATTTCACCCCAGATCCCAACTAAAGTGCACACTTGATTTGACTGAAATTTAATGCTGATTTATTCATATTACAAGATTCTGTGTAATTTATAACGTAGTTCCTTTATAATGTTCTTTTACTGTGTTTAGAATAGTACAGTATGCATGCTTATGCTTATGAAATAATATAAGTGATTGAGGGTATTTCATGCATAGAATGTGTCCAAGAAAGGCTTATGGAAAGTCATTAATGAATGCCTGATTTAATAGTTTCTCCCCTTTGCAAAATTATTCACCATTGCCCATGATGTTGTAATGCTTAGAAAATTAAAATTATATAATAAGATATGGAGTCTGATGGCCTGAGTTTGAATTCCAGTTTTATGACTTGCTAGCTGAGTAATATTGATCCAAATTCAGTGGCCTCTATAGGTCTAAGTTTTCTTATATCTAAAGTGGAAGTGATTTACCTATCTCAAAGGCCCATGGTGAAGATTAAATAAGATATTGGCATGCTATGCTATATTACATGAATAATATAGCTATACTATATACTCTGTTTAACACATACCTGACATATAGGTAATATTCAATAAAGTAAGATATTAATATTATTTATAATTGTTTCATTTTATGGCTAAAAATTAGGATGTCAGTCAAATAATAGTCTAAAATCACATGACTAATAAGAAATGAAGCTGTGATTAGACTCCAATTATAACTTTAGATCCTCTGAGTGCAATCTCTGAATACACTAAATCTTCTTCCAGTAGTCCCCTTTTAGGCCTTAATGTTCTTGAAATAAGAAAAGATAAATCGTAAGAGACCCTAAAGACAGTTAGATGCTATATATATTCTCTTTATTTCAATCCTAGATGGTATAAAAAGATTGTATGTTTAAGTTTTCTAATATAAAGTATTTTTATCTTTCTTAAACTTTACAGTTTACAAAGACTTCTCTGATACCCCAAAACACATAAGCATTGGCATGCTATTGCATTGGGGGAAGCAGAATGCAGGGAGAATTAGAGCAAGACTCTATGAATTTCAATTAGGGAGCTATTTGAGATGAAAATCAGCCCCTCCTAGTCATCTCTAGCCCCTTGGTCCTTAATAAGCATCATGGTCTGGACACAACGTCACTGATGTTTTTCAGTTTGCCCAATTTATTGACAGATCCAGCACTTCTCCACTTCTGTCAACAGCACAGGAGAATTAAGAACTTGGGTTCTAAAAATCCATCTTTGCCTAGACAGCTAATACCTTGTTTAAGCCTCTTTGGGAAGCTTATATTACAGTACTACAGGTATCTACTAAATAAAATGAGTTGAACAAAAACAAAAGACAGTCTAGTGCTTATCCTAAGAAGGACTTAGATTACCAGTTGATTTCTTTTTGTCTTTTTATCAAAGATAAGTATCAATAAAAGTGACTTTTTTTCAAGTCATGTGTGTTAATGCATTTTTGTGAAATTTTGCTTTTATTAAGACTGGTAGAAGGATGGTTCTTTCTTCATTCAGTAACTGCTTCAGCATAATTTAATACATATTTAGATGAAAAGTAGATATTTCCACAGCGAAGCTTTACATACAGAGATAATGAAATCGCTTTGCCATTAAAATTTTGATTCAATTTCTCCTTGGAATGCATTAACAGAAAACCACTTTCATTTTTATAGTTGGAAAAAAAAAAGGCAATTTACTGTTGTGAGGGTTCAGGAGTGTTCCAAACCAGCATAAATCTGGAGCCTCCTAAACTCCCCACTAAGTAGAGAGAGTCTATGAATTTAAAACACTGGTCATTGGTATTGTGTGTTATCCTTAGAAGTCTACTTCCCACTATTATTTTCATGCTGACTGAACTGGCATTAAGATTACTTTTCTTAAAAAGAAAACTTAATGAAGTTGAATGGAATTTTTGCCAAAAAAGTTAATAAATAATACGATGTGCATATTTGTTATTGGAACGCTGTGTAAGTTTTGAGAAACCGTATCATGAGGATGCTTGAAATAGCAATCCCAAATATCAAATTTTAGAGCTACAGTAAAGGACATTTCTCTATTCTCTTGAAATACAATGAATATTTCCCCGAGGTATGATGAATTATCCAACTATGGAAGAGGAGGAAAGATTAGTCTAACGGTTACACTGTGTATCAATTCCAAAGTAGGCCACTGATATCTATTTTATGGTAAATGATATGTGTTACATAAATTCTCAAATTTTAATTACCTGTTAAACTCACGAAGTTTTGAAATGGAAAGTTCCATAAAGATTATCAAGTCCAGTTTTCTCATTTTAGAAAACTAGAAAACTACAGAGGTAAAGTGACTTATCCAAGGTTAGAGAAAGCAGGAGAGTGGCAGAGAAGGAATAAGCATTTGTGCTCCAACTATTATTTTATATTCTCAGGTGAAAGAATGTTACCTGCTAACTGTAACCCTTAGTTTATAAATATATGGCATGGATCTCTGTGTAGTATTATGTATTCATGAATATCATACATAGATCAGAACAGGACCCAAGATTTAAGGACCTAACTCCAGTCTTCTGCAATGAATGAGAACTCAAAGCACTCGAAGATAAGCAAATACAAATATTTTAGACTTTTACATTACCAATTTATTTTGAAGTACATGTATTCTGTACACAGCTAAAAAGCAAAATAACTACATTATGCAAACATTGTATTTTATATGCCCTTCAGAACATAACGCATAATGAAAATATCATAATACCAAAAAAAGAAAAACTATATTCTGAATATTGTGTATACTGTAAAACAGTTATAAGTTCACATGAAGAAGTTTAATGATTTAGGGAAAAAGTTCACAATCATCCTCATAAGACTTTAACTTAGGCTCAAGATTTTCTACTTAATACTCAAATTCTTTCATAGGACAATTGAGCAGACAAATAATAAAGGTGAAGTAAATCATTATCTTCCGAACTTAGACGTGCAAAATGGTGGGGGAGGAAAGGAACTCCTAGGTGAAAAGAAATCTGAATGAAACGAGCATTGGTACCTTTTTTTTAAGAAAGTTTCAGAAAAACTATGAAGATGCTAGCTAGATAATAAACATTGCTTATCATTTTATTAATTAAAATTAGGCTGTAACTAGAGAGTGCACACATTCTGATCTATAGACTGAAACTATATACAATGAGTTATATCAATCTATTCATTTGTTTTATATCTCCAGCTAGCAAAGTATATAGTCAACTTAAATCTTGTTTTAAAGGTCTTCTCACTCTAAGATTCACTTTGGAGATTTGTTTTATGCAGACTTCAAAATAAAAAGTATGACTGCTTTTGGCCTCTATCAGCTTTTATGTATTAAATAATGTTTACTTAATGTGATTGTCAACATTTTACCATTTAAAATTACTTCCTAACAATCACTGTAAATCATATGTAAAGTTTATATAGAAGTTTCTGAGATAGTGCATTCTCTCCACAGTATTACTCCAAGATTGGCTTGGAGAATGCTGATATTGTAAAAGGTAAAATACAAGAGATAAATTGTGCATGCAAATTAGTACAGCTTTGAATTTCAGTAATAATAAAAAAGAAAGACTTTCATAGAGGTTAGTAGCTCTTAGAGGAAAGAAACACAAGTTCGTATTTGGGAGAGTGAAAATTTGTACTCCTGAAACAAGCAAAATCAATACTAGAGTAGGTTTCATCACCAAAATCGAGAGTCAAAGCCCTCAACACAAGAGCTGAAAGAATGACCACACATCATCCATGAAATAAGATAAAACAAGTCCCTCAACAGAGCTAGGATTTCTGAGGCTATTTCATGAACTGTCAGTCCCAGAGAGAATAAAAACCAGTGCATTACAATGGGACGTCCCAATCATATTTACCAAGTAAAATAACACACATGCATGAACAGAGAAGCCAAACCAAGTTACTGGTTTCATGAAAATGTACAACATGAAGTCAATTTTAAAGAGCAATGACCACTTCTAGATTTTAGAATTTATCGTCTTTCTAGAACTACAGATGTTTTCATCAGAGAGGGCTGCTAAAATCATTCTGCAACTTATTTTAAAATTAAGCAAAGAAACCCAGCTCTCCACCATCCCCCACCTCCTGCTCCCTGCACCCCTGCCCCCTTGAGTTATAAATGTAGGTTTCTGGTAACCTACATCAGAGTGACACACTTATTTTAATTTGATGTTTGCTATTTGTAAATGCAATCTCATTTATGTTACACTGTGGCAGCCATTCTCTGGAGAACAGGATTAGTTGTGGATGTAAATACATTTATAACATATTTTCCTTTTTACTTAAGTTTAAAATTTGAAGCAAGAAGAATGCCTAAACATAACTACGTCAAACCTCAACTAGAGCTTCTTTTAAAAATCGCTCTGCCAACTTTAGAGAAATAACGACTGGCTGTATGCAAACACACTCTCAAATGCGTTCTGAGCAGTTAGAAAATTATAGTGTAAATTTACCCAGATTCCCAGAGAAACATTTAATTTAGGAAACAATAAGGGCTAATACAAAATTTAGTGTTTAAACAAAGAGATGATTGATAAGGAGAACAGGAGAAGGAGCCTCTAATGAACGTAAACAGCAATACTTGAAAAACAATTGGCTATCTAGAATCTGTGTAAAGTCTGTTATATGAGTTCGAGTCTTTTCCCCTTAGAGTCTCTGTTAGTACATAAAATAGGTAACATTATAAACACTTCTCCAGATGACCTTATGAAAAGCCTGTCATTCTTAGGCTCCAATCTTAGACCATAAGAAATTATATCTATTTACTTTCATTTGATGAATGCATTTGCATAGCAAGAAACGAGTGATCTCACAATATAACCAAATAAAATTTGCCGATACAGTAAAAGGAGGTATTAGATAAAATAATCAAACATCAGTATGGACTAAATACTCTCAAAATAAGCAGACATATCCATTATAAACCCTTCATCACTTCAGTTTCGGTCCTGACATTTTGATCCAAAGTGTTTCTCACGGTTTTAACAATCTTTTGTGAAAACATTACTGCAACTTACAAAAAGTTTATTTCATTAATCTTTCCTCCCCGGAAGACCCTGGCTTCCTTCATGTCCATCCCAGAGTCACATTTGTCTCATCTCATTTCAGGTGCCTTTTACATTCACCTAAGACATTTTCATGGCAAAACAGAGAATTTTTAGAAGTCACTGAAAAGCACTCCCTTACCTTCTAAACCTGCTTCAATCAGCCCAAACTGTTCCAATAATTTAACAAAAAGCACAATGACGATCAGAACTGCTATCATTTCAAGCCCTTCCAAGTTCATGGTCAGCTAGGTCATGGTCCGACCACAGCCACTGAGAAGTGCTCCTCTGCCTGGCTTTCTTTGTAAAGCCATTAAACTACATTAAGAAGGCTACTGCTGGAGAAAGGGGAGGAGGAGAGCGCATGAGAGAGAGAGAGAGAGTGAGAGAGAGAGAGAGAGAGAGAGAGAAGGGAAAGGAGATGGAGAGGCTGAGAAAAAGGGCGTGAGTGAGAGAAAATGCATTCATCCTGTCTGCTGTAGCAGAGGCCAGAAGTGGCAGCCGGATAAAGTCGGGCCTGTCGGAATTATCCGCTTCCTGGTTGTCACTCCTGCACAGAGAGACAGCCACGCATGAAGTCGCGTGCAGATCACCCGAGGACCCGGCAGGTCAGCAGGAACGTCCCGAGGAAACCGGAGGCCCGGCGCGGCGGAGATGGCTCTGCGCCCCGGGACTCCGCGCGCCCGCGCCGCCGCCACCGGTGGCTTCGTTGGGCCGGCCAGTTGCCTTGGAAACAAGAGAACCTAAGCAAGGGCTGGACTCCCGCTGCAGACAGGGAGCGGAGACCCCGCACCTTGAAATACGGAGGAAAACCTGAAAACGCTGAGAGGTGGAGTGACAACTTGCGTTCAGCTGTTTCAGTGACATTCTTGACCAGTAAGGAAGATCCAAATGTGTATTTTGTCCCAACTCGCTGAGCGCAGATTGAAAGGAGGCTTAAGGAGTCCTTCCATGTTGACTTTCTTTTCAATGAGTCACCTTATCCGAAAGCTCAGTCTCAGTCAGAACTAATATTCTGGTTTGAGTAGTAACTATCATATCTTTTCACAGCATGGGAATAATAAACTAATAAGTATTAATCATATTTGCATATATTTTAGAGGTTAGCAGCTACCTCCTATGCACTACCTCATACCAATCAATACACCAAAATAGATACAGTATTTAATGTGTTCTTTCTATCCTTTATAAATAATGGTTTAAGTAAATTTAGAGCCAGGAAAAGTTTGAGAAGAAAAAAGTCTGAAAAAGAAAAAAAGTTGAAGTTTTGTCTCTCTCTCTTGCACAACCATTTCATCTTTTTCCCTCCTCCTAACTCTGCCCAAATAGACTAGCTCCACAATGAAATACAGAATTTAAAAAAATGCAAGAGAGAGAGAGCATCTTAGAAAGCCAATTCAAGTCTCCTGTTTCATAGATGAACAAACTGAGGACCGAAGAGAGCAAAGAGACGAGGCAAACGCAGAGCAGGATAGAACACAGGCATTCTTCACTTGGGCTTGGCTTTTGAGGCAGGGGAGTATAACAGTTCAGAATATAGACTCCAGAGGCAGACCACTGGGATCTCTTACTAGCTGTGTGACCTTAGGTAAGTTACTTAACATCTCTATGTCTTAATGTCCTCATCTGTAAAAAGAGGCATGATAATAGCCCTTAGCTCATCACTCTATTGAGGGAATTAATGATACTTTTAGAAGTGACACTTCTAGAAAAGAGTGAGTGCTCAATCACTACCACCTCAAGTGTTTTTCAAAAGTGTCTCTATGTTCTACTCAGATTTTGCTGGGTTGCCAGAGGAATTAATCGCTTATTATTCTCTTAATCAGAAACCTTCCAAGGCTTCCTATTTTGCCTGCAGAACAAAGTTGAAGCTCCTTTGAAGGGCATCCTGGTCTCTCCATGATCCGGTACCTCCTTGAGGATTGGGCCTCGGTGGTCTGACTCCCGTCAATACACTCTACCTAACAGCTCAGCTTCCTTTACCCAAACTTATTCTGGGCTTTTCCATTTCCAGGCCTTTTCTCAAACTGCTCTATTTAGAAAAACCTTTCTACACCATCTCTGCCTGTCAAGTTCTTAAAACTCTTTCATGAAACTTCAACCAGGATCAGATCAAATCTATCTTTTTTGCATTTTTATGGTATTTTTCCTACTTATGAGGTATTATATGATACCCATATGGGTATACATTCTCTCCATTAAAGGGTAGGCTTCCAGAGGGCAGAAATCATGCCCTGCTAATCTAGATAGTCCCTACTGTGCCTCCATGGAGGGCACTTCTTACTTCATAGACGTTTGCTGGATAACAAAGGTCATCAATGATTAGGTGATTACTACACACCAGATGCTTTAATGCATCACTCCTTCCTATACATCCTAAAAGTAGGGATGATGATGTGCAGGTGAAACAGTAGTCTCAGACAATTTAAGTGGCAGACTCAAGGTCATACAGCTGGTGAATGATGGAACCAAGCCTCAAATTCTGATTTGTTTAATGCAAAACCCATTATTTCTTCCCATTATCCAACAGGGCTTTAAATGAATTAAAAATCCAAATATTGGCACAAGTGCTTATCAGCACAGGAGTGAAGGTTACACCCAAAATGTTCCCCCAAACTGTTTTGTGACATTTTTTTTTTTGAAAGAGAGAGGCAGGGTTTTGCTCTGTAGCCCAGGCTTGAGTGTAGTGGCGTGATCACAGCTCATTGCAGCCCCAGACTCTGGAGCTCAAGTGATCTTCCTGCCTTGGCCTCCCATAGTGCTGGGACCACAGGCATGAGCTACCGCATCTGGCTGCCATTCTGTTTTATCCATTAATCCCAGTAACTTTGGAACATGAAAAGTGTATAAACTAGTAGCTAATTAAACTCAAGGATCTTTCTTCCTGCTCATTCACAGGATTAATATTACTTAAACACAAACCACCTTTGAATTCCAAAGGGAGTTCTGTTTTTCTAGTACAGTGAACTCTGCAGAACCCTTCAGCTTGCCTCATATATGAATATCAGTCATCAAGTCCTTTGCGTTCACATTTAAGGTTGATGACTTGGGGCTGGGAAATATTATAGGCAAGAACTATCGAAGAGTGTCAGAGTGAGGCTCCTTCCACTGGATCTGGATGCCACAGTTATGGGTTCCTTTGCTATTATGTTGTTCTTCCCATGGCCTGTTAAGTTCTTGAAACTCTTTCATGAAACTTCTTTTCTTTTTTTTTTTTTTAATGTTTGCCTCATTAGCTCAAGCCTTTGTCCTTCCAGTTCCCTCTCTTGCAGTGCTTATCCTCCTATATTCCCATGAATCAGTGACTTGACGTAGGTCTTAGTTCCAAAACTCCTATCACAGAGAGGCCCTTTCTTGCCACACTATATAGAAAAACCTCCCTCACCTGGCCCTGGAGTCACTACCTTCTAAACCAGTGATATTTTCCTCCAAAGCACCATCACCACCTGGCGTGAATATTTGTTTATCACATGTCTCCTGCCAGAATTGCTAGGATATAAACTTCTACCTAAGAGCTTAGAGATTTTTGTTCTTGTCCAATGTAATATCCTCGGTTGTAGAATGGTGCCTGGTGAGTAAGAGGGAGTGAGTGGTTGTCGAATGAATAATCTGATTGATATTCTCACCTAAGAAGCTTCCTGCTCTCTCACTGATCTGGCAGAATCCAATTTCCTGTTATCAAAGTGCCTCATCTGCCTGTGGACCCTGAGAGATTTCCATACCATTTTTTTTTTTTTTTTTGGAAGCCCTATTCCTATTGCTTCTTTTTAAGGTGAGACATGAGCAGTGCATGCTCAAACATATTGGCTATGCTCTATCTTCAGCATTTAATGTGAATATGATTTGTGGTTTCTGCCCATGTGAACAATGAAAGCAATACAAGGAAGGCAGCCAAGAAGGTTGCCCTGCCCAAAATATCTTAAAATCACTGGTGTGGAGGATGATAAGTACCTTGGATAGCATCCACACTCATCCCTTCATTGTCAGCTAAAAGAACACTGCAATCTAAATAGGTAAAGTTACTTAACTACATATGCAACTCTTACCTTCAAGTCACAGTGTGGATTCAAACTAAAATACTAATCCAATATATTTTCTTCCTGGAGGGCCTTGAATCCCCTTCGAAAAGAGAAATATTAAGAATGTCCAACAGAAAGAGGAAACCTAAATACTGGCTCCAAATCTTTGTCCTCATTTGGGTTACTTAAACTCGCTAAACTTCTGTTTGCCTGTCTTTAAAATGAGGCCAATATTTCTCCTTCAGGGAAGTGTTGTGAGGATTAGGTGCAATAATATTTGTAAATGATACTAAATCTCTGTGGAGCATATATGTTGTCAAGCAGTGGGCCTAACACATAGACTCTTCCGTTCTTACAACCCCTATTTGAGGAAGAGTGGGGTTTATATTTCCATTTTATGGATGAGGAAACAAAGGCTTGCAAAAAACTAGTCAATTACCCCATGTCCCAAAGCATCTGAAGCCAGTGGGGTTGATAGCTGCTTGCTGACGCTCATAACATTTCCCATGTGTCTTATGTAACAGTGGCCAGGAATACCTAAAGCATTCAATGAAACAAACATCACCAGCGTAAGTAACCCAACACTTGATTGTGACTTTTTAAAAGATTTTTCAGCCAGGCATGGTGGCTCATGCCTGTAATCGCAGCACTTTCGAAGGCCGAAGTGGGTAGATCACAAGGTCAGGAGTTTGAGACCAGCCTGGCAAATATGGTGAAACTCCATCTCTACTAAAAACACTTAACCAGCGGGGTATGGTGGTGGGCACCTGTAGTCCCACCTACTCGGGAGGCTGAGGCAGGAGAATCGCTTGATCCTGGGAGGCAGAGGTTGCAGTGATCCTAGATCATGCCACTGCCCTCCAGCCTGGGCGACAGAGCAAGACTCTGTCTGAAAAATAAATAAATAAATAAACATTTCTTGCTCTTTCTGCATGAATATTAGATACAAGAAAGTTCTGTGCCCCTGCCATGTGTGCGTGTGTGTGTGTGAGAAACAGGTACATATGAAGTGGTAGTGAGAGAAAAGGGATACTATTGTGACAGTTTACCAAAATTTTCTTCTGCATGATGCAATACATATATCTATGTATTCTCAAGAAACTACTGAGGAGGGTGCAAGTCTGTTTCAGTGCCCCTGTTCAAAGAAGTTTCTTCAAAGTAACGTTGGGGAGTCCTTCAGCTCAGGCTCTACTGCTGCATGAAGGTTATCTCTTGCCTGTCCCCAGAAAAATGAGCATGCTTAATGAGAGACACTCAGAGCATATCCCTAAAGTGCAGTTTATTCAAAATCACCAGTTACTCACAGTAATGAACCCATTTCTGCTTTGATTCCAGCAATATGGCTTTTGGAAGAAAAACAATGTTTTTATAAAATGAAAGATGAGTTTGCCCTTTAATGAACTGAGGCAGGGAACAAAGGGATTCTGGCATGTTATGTCTTTCTAGATTCCAGGCTGGGAAGGCACTGAAGAGAGGAGGAGGAGGGGGCAAACTTCCTCTATGCTTTCACCACAGAGTCCCAATGAGTTGGTCTTCTCATTCACTTTGTTTCTGATCATTATCTTTCATTCAATTGTTAAAGTTGTGGTTCAGGCACCATATAAGCCGGTATGAGTAATAAAAAGATGAATACCCAATTTTGCAAAAGCTGATTATCACACATTGTATACCTGTACAACAATATCTCTTGCAATCCATAAATATATCTATGTACCGACAAACATTAAAAATTCAAAAGAATCTATCCTTAGTCCTCACTAGATTAAAATGTATTTAAACCAAAATTTAGATGATAATAGTTCATGTGTGTAGAATAATCACTATTTGACAGACTAGCATACTAAGTATTTTATATGGTTTATTTCACTGTATCCTCCTGTAAACCCTATGAGCCAGCTACTAATGCTCTCTCCATTTTGGAAGGGGAAACTGAGGAATGGAGGCCTCATTAGACTGGACCAGGAAATATCCGGTCCAGGATTTAAACCCAAATCTGACTCCAGCGATCAAGAGATAATATTTTAGATGCCATTGAAAACACCTGAAGTTCAAAGCAGCATCTGGTAAAAGTCTTCAAGGCAGTATGGAAAGTACCATGAGATGAGGGAAAGGCTTTAATGGTAGTGACAGGTAGGGGAATTGAATGAAGATCAGCTTTATAGAGATCACGTTGGGTTCGTAGTATGTAGATATTAGGTGGTATTTTTTTTTCCCCTAACAAAGGCAATCTATATTACATGACAAATGGAGAAGAAAACTAGTCTTGCCAGAGAATTCTTTTTATTTTTTGAGACAAAGTCTCACACAGGATGGAGTGCAGTGACTCAATCTTGGCTCACTGCAAACTCCGCCGCCTCCCCGGTTCAAGTGATTCTTCTGTCTCTGCCTCCCAAGCAGCTGGGACTACAGGTACGTGTCACCACACCCAGCTAATTTTTGTATTTTTAATAGAGATGGGGTTTCACCATGTTGGCTAGGCTGGTCTTGAACTCCTGATCTCATGTGATATGCCTACCTCTGCCTCCAAAAATGCTGGGACGACAGGTGTGAGCCACTACACCCAGCCTTGCCAGAGAATTTACTCAGAGTCTGAAAGAACAGTCAAAGCCCATCAGATCACTTGCTCAGGTGCTCCTGGGAAGTTTTTTCCCCTTATTTTTCAGGCCATCTCTCATTCTGATGCACAAAATCAGCATCAGTGACTGCCTCTAACTTACTCTCTTCCTTCAGCAGTTACTTGATCCAAGAGAAGCCTGGCTGAATCTTATGATTGAGTGAATAGAAAGCAAATTTGGCCCTTGAAAATAAACTGAAAGAAAACAAGCAGAAGGCGCTGCATGAGATATGTATTTCTTTCTTTCTTTCTTTTTTTTTAGAGATGAAGTCTACTCTGTCGCCCAGGCTGGAGTGCAGTGGCGTGATCTAGTCTCACTGCAACCTCTGCCTCCTGGGTTCAAGCAATTCTCCTGCCTCAGCCTCCCAAGTAGCTGGGACTACAGGTGCGTGCCATCACAACTGGCTAATTTTTTGGATTTTTAGTAGAAGCGGGGTTTCATCGTGTTAGCCAGGATGGTCTCAATCTCCTGACCTCATGATCCACTAGCCTCTGCCTATCAAAGTGCTGGGATTACGGGCGTGAGCCACCGTGCCCAGCCTGAGAAATGTATTTCAATACTAGTGTGAATAGACAATGAGTTGCATTTATGGCAGAGGCAGTACAATGCAGAGGTTAAGAGTATGCTTGGGTTTAAATCCCCACATTGTTTATTTAGAGCCTTGTGACTTTGGGCAAATTGCTGAGATGAGTCATACAAAGCACTTAGAAGACAGACTGTCACCATGTAAACGCTGGATAAATAATAGCTATTATCATTATTTATTGAGCTCTTGCTATACATCAAGTACTGTTCTAATTGAATTATCTTAATATGTCCATCTAACACACTCAATAAGCCAAGTACTATTATTATTCCTAGCCATTACATGGATAAGAAGGACTAGGGTATCTGCAATTGAGATGGAATTCTAAGAAAAACACATTGCTTATACTCACCCATGAGGTTGACCAAGATCTTCACCATGAGTAATATAGGAAGAAATTATAAACTTACAATAACTTGGCCTTTAAATTGTTCTTAAAAATGATGGAAACCTAGGTATCCTAGCTTCAAAAAAATGTAAACAGCATGAAAATAACTTTCTTGGACACTGATATTTCTTTGTCACCTTCCATTCTGGAACATTCTGCAGGATGAACTGAATCTGTGAGGTGTTGGCATGGCATCAGACTACAGACTCTACTCAGATTCAAGTGGGGTTTCAAAGGGTCCTGTCATCTGCTGAGGAAATCCACCTTCAAGGGCATATTTGACTGCTTCATAAGTCTCATCAGCCCCATGATCCACGAATCATACTCTAGTTTTAGACTAGTCTAGTCGTGTTTAGTCTAGTTCCATAATTAGATAATATCCTCAATGATGAAGGATCAACACCACACCTAGACTTTACCAGGCATCCTTGTCCTAAGAATAAATAGCAAACACAAGCTTCTTAGTGGGTAAAGGTGGTTAAATGAAGGAACAATAGACAGTGACTCAAAAACTCATTCAAGCTGTACATTACTTCATTCTTAAAGGACTGAAGACAACTGGGAGGAAAGGAACTGGTAGCAAGAGTGTCCAGCACTGGCAAGAGAGAACAGAGAACTAAGTTGTTATATATCCATATTGACTCATGTTGCTCAACCTAGGTTCTGTGCATCAGCATTAACTAGAAATCTCCCTAAAAAGGAATCCTCAGACCTTTCCCAGAAATTCTAATTTCAAAGGTCTTAGGTAGAGACCCTGGATCTCCATTTTTGTTGAAAGTTCTAATGATTGTAATGCAGGACTTCTCTGGACCACACTGTGAGAAACACTGCATTAATCTGCTCAAACACCCTCGCCCATGTAAGAAACACATTCTCCCAGCTTATCAAAACTAGCTAAGAGTCACACATTCTACAAACTTGACATTATTAAGAATAGAATGGGGGTTCCTTCGGTTTCTCAAACTGCTCTGGAAAGCTTTTTCTTCTAATAAAAGCAAGCATTTTAAACTGATCAGGAATAGACACAAGTTTCTATTCCATGTTTAAATTTTTTTTTTGTTTTTATTCAGGTGATTCATTGCCTGCATTGATGACAATTTTCTCTCATCACTGAGCTTTAGAGACAAACTTTAGTAGAGATAGAGGGCTGTGAACCATTCCACACTCTTCTGCGTTGCTTCATAACCTAGTTCCCATCTTTGATCTGTCCCTGGAGAATCAGTCTTTCAGCTCCAAACGTAATCCCTTAAGTGAAGGGCAGAACTGATGTGCAGTCATCTTAATAGCCAAGCTAAGTGAAGTAAATAGAATTGATGGTTACAAATGTTCGAAAGTGTGAAGCTGATTTAGATAAAGTAGGTATTTCAGTTTGAGATCTAATAAAAAGCAAAACAGCAGCCACATGGAGCCTTTTCCCATTACTCCCTGGGGCTAATCTTCATCTAAATCAATACTATCAAAGTAACAAAAGACACAAAGTTGTCTGATGCATAATTCATTTATTATGAACTCATGTAAGACTCAAACAATTGAATCAGGATTATTTATGTGATCATTAAACCCAGGGGTAATTTCAACAGATTTTTGCCCTGCTTAATAAAAATCTTAGTTGCAGATATATATTTAGCCAGATTTCATTCAAAATATTGTCTCTTCCAACAAATTATTCCTCATTACAGCTGACATGTTGAACTTCCTCACTGTAATAGAGTATAAATATTGTTTATTCTATTATCTTATTGCAGCAAAGAAATATAAAATGTAAAAAAAAAAAAATACAACAATCCCCTTGACAATTATTCATGCTTATATGGTGTAGTCTAATTACTAACAATTCTAAGGGAATGACTTGTTAGTAACCTTGATTTTAAACAGAAATATTTCAAATATAATAGCTATGATAACTAAGTTATACTAGGATCAAATTATGAATACTAATTAAGTATATTTTTATTTGAAAAACTCACAGGACATGCCGTTAATAGGACCACACTGAAAAGAAAAATTATCATCAATGCAATGGAAATGTATCCCATTAAATAATATGAAGTGGCCTCAAAGAATTAAAGATTAGCTTTTATGGATAACTGAGGGCATGTTATGTTAAATTTCTTATGTGCAGAACCATGAGCAGACTAAAACTCTTTTGACAGCTCATCAAAACAAGCCAGTCTAGCATGGCCTGCTAGTTTGACAACTCAGGATGGCACCCCTCTGAACTATAGTATTGTTTAATAGTTTCCGACTACATAGCACATCATCACAAGCTGAGTGACTTAGAACAACACAAATTTATTATTTCTCAGTTTCTGTGGATAAGGAGTCTGGGTATGGGTTAGCAGAGTCCTCTATTCAGGCTTAAATCCAGGTGTAGGCTGGGGTTGTGAACTTATCTGAAGCTTTGTGTCCTCTTGTAAGATCACAGTTTGTTCAAAGCATTCATTTCCTTGTAGTTTTATGACTGAGTTCCCCGTTTCCTTGCTAGCTGTTGGACAGGGATCATTCTCATCTAGACAATCCTCTTTGTGCCATGTTCTGTCTGCAATGTGGCAGGTTGCTCTTTCAAGGCTAGAAAGAAATGTTTCCATGCTTCAAATTTATCTGACCTCTTTTCAGGGTTTGGCCAGTTAAGTCAGGCTCACTTGGGATTGTGTCCCTTTGGATTAACTCAAAGTCAACTGATTAGGAACCTTAGTTACAGTTACAAAATCTTTTCACCCATATAGGGTACCAATATTACGGCAGCGATATCCTATCATAGTCACAAATCCAACTCACACTCAAAGGAAAGGGATTATATAGAGTGTTTACATTAGGGTCATTTTAGGTGTACAATCTTGAGGACTATTTTAGAATTCTGCCTACCACAACAGGTTTCTCCTCTAACTGCTGAGTGGCATGCTAGGTGTTCTATGGTTGTGGGAGGCTGAAGGATATTTTTTTATCTTACACATTTTTCAACCTATATCTGGGGGGAGGCTCAGCATAGAACCACTGGACATTTGGCCACTGAATGCACAGAAGCCAATAGAAAGGTGTAAAGTCCTGGAGTATAGGCTGTCTTTTAACAACTCATGGTAACAAGGAAAGGAGAATGGCCGGAAAATGCCAAAGCAAAACTCTGGCTACCTAGTCTACTTAGAGTATATGTTGAATAGCTGGCTTCATCTACTGAAGTGTATAAGGCAGAGAGAACTATCTAGAAAAGGATGAAGAGCACCATATTTGGGACCTTAACACTACAGCCTAACACTACAGCCAGGTTCCATTTATTTTAGAGTAGATTCTTCTTGTATTTATAGTTTTATTTTTATTTTTCCTGCTTCTTATTGCAATAGCTGCTCTGGTCTGGCTACGTTTCCACTGTAGTTATGGCTGATCTTATGAATATCCATTTACTTCCTCATGGTAGATCATAGTGAAATACTGCCTGGACACAAATCCTAACTGAATACTTCACTGGATACACAGCTTTGGGTAGATGCCATCTCTCAGCCTCAGTTACCTTACCTATACAACACAGACAGTAGGAATATCTCAGAGTTGCTGAGTTGAAATACAGTTGACTCTTGAATGACATAGGTCAGAGCTCCAAAGACTCACTTATACACCAACTTCTTTCTGCCTTTGCCACCTCTGAGTCAGCAAGACCAACTTCTCTTCTTCCTCCTCCTCCTCAGCCTACTCACTGTGAAGATGATGAAAATGAAAACCTTTATGATGATATACTTCCACTTAATAAGTGGTAAGCATAGTCTCTCTTCTTTATAATTGTCTTAATATTTTCTTTTTACTAGTTTGCTTTAGTGTAAGAATGTAGCATATACCACATATACAATGTATGTGTTAATCAACTGTGATCAGTCAGGCTTCTGGTAAACAGTAGGCTATCAATTCTTCAATTTTGGGACAGTAAAAAGTTATACATAGATTTTCAACTGTGGAGGAGTGGAGGGGTCAGTGCCCCAACCTCTGAATTGTTTAAAGATCTACGGCCTTTAAAATACATCTAGCTCCCAGACAGTACCAAATTGATATTGAATAAATGCTATTTTTATTGTCATAATTAATACAAGGTGGGCATTATGGTTATATTGCTCTCAAGGTATACCCAGAATGTAGGGCCATGTCTGATTTACAGCATCCACTCAACACATGCCTGTCACAATTCCATTAAGCCTCTCTTGCCTTCTGATCTACCCACCGTATACCTGTTGTCAAAGTGAAAGGAACATGTAATTCCCCAGTTTCGATTTTCAGTGGTGTTTTGCTGTTATTTTTCAGTTTGCAGAATGAAATCTGAAAGTCATAGCAAGGCATGCAAAACCCCTATCAACTTTCCAAGGAGCTCTCCATCCTCATCTCCTGATGGCCTGTGCTCACACTGTGTTCAGGTCATGAGGAACTACTGCTGTAGCCCAAATGCCAGGTTGATTTCTCCAACTGCTTCCTTTTCCTTCTGAGAAGTTCTTACCCATCATTTAAGAATCAGTTTAAATCTTTCCACTTGGGTGGAGTCTTTCATGAGTCCTTCGTCCAAAGGCAAGATTAACCCCTTCTTCTTTCTGCTTTGTATCTGTATTCAATTATGATCCTTTGGAGATTTATGAGCAGGTTGACGTACTATATCCTATACAAAACTATGAATCCTGGGGAGGAGGGGCCATATCTGATTTATGTTTCTCTCCTCAGTACTTATCCATGCATCTGAAATGTATTAGTTGATCAGTAAATGTTGCAGTAAATGAAGGAGGAATGGAAAGGAAAAAAGAAAGACAAAAAATGAATGGTGTGCTATCTGGAGGGCACAAGGAAGATTTAAACTAAAAGCATAACGCTCCAACAAAAATCACTATGCCCAGAATTCAACCATTAAAGACTTAATTTTTCACATTAAGCATTCCAGGTATCCTGAAAATAACTCAAAGGGCAGAAAACTTTAATCATTAACTTTCATTTGTCATCTTTGTGCATGAAAAGTGAGACGCCTGGCAACCTGGGAACTTGAAGCCGGTTGGCACTAACGTGTAAAAAGGGAGCTATGTTGAGAGCCAGTTTGATAGCAAGTACAGAAGCTTAACCAACAAAATACCTAGCTAGTTGAACTGGAAAATCCAGAGTTATTGTAAGACAACCTGGCTAAGCGCAGTGGCTCACACCTGTAATCCCAGCACTTCGGGAGGCCAAGGAGGGCGGATCACAAGGTCAGGAGATTGAGACCATCCTGGCTAACACTGTGAAATCCCGCTCTACTAAAAATACAAAAAATTAGCTGGGTGTGGTGGTGTGTTCCTGTAATCCCAACTACTCAGGAGGCTGAAGCAGGAGAATTGCTTGAACCCGGGAGGTGGAGGTTTCAGTGAGCCTAGATTGCACCACTGCCTGAAAGACAAAGCAAAACTCTGTCTCAAAAAACAAACAAACAAACAAACAGAAAAAATTTACAGAAGTCAGCTTCTGTGCTGGGAGGCTCGGGGTTTTATAGTATATATTCCATTTCTTTAGGTACCAAAATGCCTGACATGGTATTCTCAAAGGTAACATCAGTTTGCTCTTACAAACTGCTCTGGCCTTCACATTTCTTAGGTGGCCATTCAAGAGATACTTGCAAGATGGTTTAGTGTTCTTGTGAGATACAAATACTTGTCATTAGCAAAGGGAAAACTTGGCAACTGATCTGAAGTATCAATTATTTCAAATAGTTTTTACAGTAGCCTGGATTTGATCAAACTCTACTTACATGCCAACTATCCCCTTTTCATATTTTAAATCCTTAATGATTTTAACATAAAGTCAATCAGCCCATTTTGATTAATTAACATAGAAATAATTTTTATTAACTAATATGAAATTATAAAAATATGTTTGCTATTCTGTGTCCAGAAAGAAACCACCTTTAATCATTTCTCCATGGCTCTCTTTTTGGACTAAAAGGTAACAATGTATGGAGGAAATCAAATAAGCAAATACGTATTTAAATAAATCAGAGATTTTTTTGAGGAGTTGTTTCTTAACAATATTGTTGACAACCTGGTAAACAAGCAAACACTCACTCCTATTTTACATCTAAGGTGACAATGTGTGGCAATAATGAATAGAAAGTGTGCATATTTACCAAGAAATCATTGAGAAACTATATTATGGGTCCAATGATGATGGCCTTGCAGAAACATTTTGAAGATCCCCTTTAAGAACTAATATGGTTTGTCTGTGCCCCACCCCAATCTCATCTTGAATTCCCATGTGTTGTGGGAAGGATTGGATGGGAGGTAATTGAATCATGGGAGCAGGTCTTTCCCATGCTGGTCTCATGATAGTGAATAAGTCCCACGAGATCTGATGGTTTTAAAAATGGGAGGCTCCGTGCACAAGCTCTCTTCTCTTGTCTGCTACCATGTGAGACGTGCCTTTCACTTTCTACCAGAATTGTGAGGCCTCCCTAGCCACGTGGAACTGTAAGTCCAATACACCTCTTTATTTTGTAAATTGCCCAGTCTCTGGTATGTCTTTATTAGCAGCATGAAAACAGTCTAATACAGGAACTATTTTTAAATCCAATTTATAAATCATCCTTCCCTGCCTGCTCTAGCTGACACCTGGCTGCCCTCAGACTCAAATTTTCCAAACCTCTTCAAATCACATTTTGATGATTGCTACTTTATTTCTTGTAAACAGCTTTACCAAAGCGGGAGACATTCAAAAAGAGACAGGTAAAATGACACCCAAGCAACTTAGCTATTCTCATTAGCTCATGTAAAGGTTTGCTAGGGAAGAAGGTGGTAATTAATGGTAAGAATCAGCATTTAGCATTATCATTAAATTTCAATTATGTAAAATCCTTGCTTACATTACCTGGATTAATTAGAAGTTCATAGCATCATTGTGAGTCAAAGCAATCCTAATAATTAATTTCTTACTAGTCAAGGTAGAAAGAGCATCTACAATTCTACTTTATTTGGAAAAGCTATCTTAGATTCATCATTCACTTAAGCCACTGACTTTGAATGTTTGAAATGGGATTTTGAAAAGGTCATTTTTCTATATATTTTATCAGCTATTTGCTTTTATATTTTTTGAGAGTTATGCATTGTGTATATAAGTACTGTGGCACTATTGTATCACCAAATAGTGGAAGAGAAAATGACACACTATTCTACTTGTGTTTTTTTCTTTCTAAAATCCTGTTTTTTTTTCAGTGCTTTTTGATATGTGTCTTATTAATTGCAAGTTTATACCTGAACTTAGGATTCATTCGTTAAAGAGCCTGAGCATGAAGAGTAGCGCATTTTTCTCTTTATGAATGTAATCCTGCAATTTGACAAGGTTAGTAAAAACCCTCTTGAGTTTATATTTTTCCTGGACATTAGAAACATAAAGAGTCTTTCAATGAGAAATTGTTTGAAAGGGAATTATATTTAGGCCATAAACAAGCTGTGAAAAAAAAGCTCAATATAATCCCTCCTGTTAAAAATTTTGAACTCCGGAATTTTACTAAATTGATAAATGGCTGTGCACACCTGTGAAGAATGAGGAACAACTCTAAGCAGATGACCTATCGGGGCAATTTAAACAGAGAATGTATAAAGCAAGTTGGAGAAAAAATGTGCTAAAATACATTCAAGGAGGTGCAAATTCTAGTCCGGTACTTAGACTCTGTCTATTCACAGGCCGGGAGAAATGGAAAAGATAAATCTACAGGGAGCCAAGACCTGTCTGCTTCCCAGGGTCTACTAGTCCTGCTTGATCATGCTGGTTTTGCTTATAGTTTTGATCATTTGGTCGCAATTGACAGGTACTTGGACAAATCATATCTGCAGTCAGAATGGACTTACGGAGTAACAAATCAACAGACACATGCTATACATGGAGTGAACCTTGCCTGTGGCCCTGCTTTGAATTTATGCTCCACTTCTTATAACTAGTTTTCCCCTAATGTCTAAATTCATAGTTTACTTCTAGTACCTGCCTCTCAATTACGAGGAATCTTTTCTTAGAAACTCTTCTAATCCTCCCGCCACTCTGCATCTCTGGAGGCTGCCTTTTCTTGGATGTTCCACTGTTATGTATGTCTAGTCTCATCACATCTTGCTGAATTGCTCAGAAATTTGAATCACCTAGTAGCCTGTTAACTATCTATGCACATGGGATAGTCCTCCCCTTATGAAAGTGAACTTCTTTCTACCCCTAGTCAAGTCCATCCAGTATTTTCTCCTGGCCACCCTACACAGATGCACACAAGACACACACACAGAAGCAAACAGACATTTGTTAAAAACTTTTCCACCACCATTGGCTCAGGTCCACTAAAACAAAATTCTTTAGGGTGTGTTTTTGTTTTTCAAAACTGGTCGTGTCCCACTAATGGACAGCAAAATCAACTTTATGGATTCATGATTAGCAGTATGGAATAGAAAAGAAAAAGAAAAACGAATAGAACAGGTGAATGTTTTGCAAGTTGAAAAGACATTATTTTGTGAAATCCTTTTCAGTTCCATTTATTTGTGTTTTTCTCTATATGATTTTTAAAAAGTACACTTCTTACTGTAGTTCATCTTCAGAAAAGTTTTCCAAGCCATGTATTGGAGCACTTGGAGAGAAAAGCGTCATTTCTACAGTTAACCTTATTGAAAGTGCAAATTTGTGATCTGAAATGGATTACACATTAAACCAGTGCTTCCTACAGACACAACAACAAACACAATTTCATCTGATAAGCAAGTTATCTTCAAGGAAGCAGATAAGCAGGGTTCTGAGGGAACAGGCATCTAAATAATTACATTTTGATGGCAGGATGAGGAAATAATCTGTGTGATTGAATGGTTTACTGACTCAGGTGTTCTGGCCTGAAGGTGCATGACTAGGCAGGGGCCAGCATACCTTGGCACTGAGAAACTTGAAAGGGTGATTGAGAAAACTATGGAGAAGGGTTTGGCATGGGTGAGCTCCAAGTGTATAATTATTCTACTGTTAACAAATTGTGTTGGATAGAACTGGTGAAGGACAATGATGGCCAGAGCTTATATTTGTCTATGTCTTCACATATTTTAAAGTATTTTTATACCTACTTTGTTATTTTAGTGAGGTACCTTAGATGCAAAATGTAAAGTGGTGCTCATTCTCAGCACTGTGCAAGTGCAGTGCCCTGTGAGCGTTGCTTGCCTGACCTCAGTCTGGGTCCCGTACATGAGATTTGACAGTATTGATTCCCAGGCCAGATGAGGTGGCCCATGCCTGTAATCCCAGCACTTTGGGAGGCTGAGGAGGGTAGATCACTTGAGGCCAGGAATTTGAGACCAGCCTGGCCAACGTGGCGAAGCCCTGTCTCTACTGAAAATGCAAAAATTAGCCTGCTGTGGTGGTGTGTGCCTGTAATCCCAGCTACTTTGGAAGCTGAGGCAGGGGAATTGCTTGAACCCGAGAGGTTGCAGTGAACTGAGATGGTACCACTAGGCAATAGAGCAAGATTCTTGTCTCAAAAAAAAAAAAAAAAAAAGCAAAGTCAGTCACATAGAATTTAAGCTGAAAGGTCATGAACTGTGGTAAATCTGAGTTTAAACCTTTGGCCTCCTTAGTTCTGGAAAAAAAATGCATTTTTTCATCTGCTTCAAAAGACCTCACTAAGAAGTTATTCTGCATACATTTGCAAAGTAATGAACTGGCAAGATAAAGAGCCACACTATACTTATTTGTTATGAAATGTTTGTTCAGAAAGAATGGCAAAATGCAGCCAGCAAGGTTTCAGCCTTGAATCTCTGCATTTAGTTCCATTTCAGAGGCACTTCCATTTCAGAAAGACACAGACAAATTAAAAACCATTGAAGGAATGATTTAAAAAAAAGATTAGGGAAAAGAAAGGTTTGATTTATGAGGCCAGATTAAAGGAGATAAATGCCTATTACTTGGCTAAGTGACAACCAGGGAATATGATAAGATTCTACAAATATTGGGAGGATATAAATACAGGTAATAGAGAAGACTTCTAAGTGTGGTACAAGATAGATCTAGTAAGAAAATGGAATAAAATATTAAACTGTAGACAATACGAAGAGGCTTTTGGCAAAAGGATACATTAAGCGGGTAACAATACAAAATGGAAGATGGAGGAGTAGGAAGAGAAGGAAGGGGGGAAGAAGGGGAGAAGAATAAAAAGAACAGGAGTATGAGGAAGAAGAAAATGAAGGAAGAAGGGAGGAGGAAGGGAAGGAAAAATGTGGAGAGAGAGAAGGAAGAAGAGAAGGAAGGCAGGAGGGAGGGAGTGGGAGAAGGGAGGAGGAAAGAAAAGAAAGGGAAGGGGAAGGAAGGGAAGGGAAGAAAGAAGGAGGGAGAGAGAAGAAGGGAAGGAGAAAAAGGAAGGGAAGGAAGAAAAGAGAAAGAAAGGAAGGAGGGAGAAACAGAGGGAAGGAAAGAAGGAAGGAAGGAAAGAAGGAAGGAAGGAAAGAAGGAAGGAAGGAAGGAAGGAAGGTAGGAAGGAGGGAGGGAAGGAAGGAAGTTTTGTCCCACTATACTTAACAGAAAATATAAGAAATGGATTTCTGGCATTTCTAAGGGAGAATGAACATCTTCCCAGAAACCTGAGCCAGCCAAGGAGACGGTGTCAACAACCAAACTCAGGGGAGAAGGCCCCCAGTAAATCAGAAGGAGACAGTAATGAAGAGCTGAAGTGGCCTTGCAGAGCCATTACTCCTATTAAATCCAGGGCTTGTGCACAGGCTACCCGCCAACTTTTGGCTAGCCTACAACACACAACAGTTACTGTAATTGAAACTGAATTATAATACTGTCCTGGCACACATTCTTCCCTAAAAATATAACATATAATAATGCTGTTAAAATACAGACATCTGGAAAACAACCTAGAGTCCCATTGTTTGTAGCTGGCAACTGCCTTCTAAAGGACTCCTTCACGCTTCCTTCTTCTACAGTATAAACAATGACATGGTGAAAAGGGGCACTTCATTTAGGTGAATCAGAAGTTTAATGTTTGTTGAGAAGCAACTAGATGCCAAACACCGTACTACTACTGTTTTTTTAATGACCTTCTATGTGATTGAGATTCATATCCCTCTCACAAAATTAAAAGTCTGATGTCAAAGAAGTCAACTAATTCATTCCAAATCACTTAAGAGATAAGAGAAATAGCCAGAAATAAATAGAATTCCAGACTGCTTGTCTTCAAAATATTTCCATTCTATCTAACAGCAACTTGATCAATGCATAACATTTAGTAAATGTTCAATTAATATGTGCAGAATTGTGCAGAATTGAGTTAAAGGGAATTGATGGTATAATTGAAATCTAGAAAGAATCTCTAATGACTTTTGGCAACGAATTGATGAAGTGTGGCCAAATTTTCACCAAATGTTGAAATATGTATGAGTCAACTATGGCCACATTGAGAAATGGCCTCTCTCTCTCTCTCTCTCTCTCTCTCTCTCTCTCTCTCTCTCTCTCTCTATATATATATATATATATATATATATATATATATATATATATATATCTCAAGAAGGAAGGAGGAAGGGAAGGGAAAATGTGGAGAGAGAGAAGGAAGAAGAGAAGGAAGGCAGGAGGGAGGGAGTGGGAGAAGAGGGAGGAGGAAAGAAAAGAAGGAAGGGAAGGGAAGGAAGGGAAGGGAAGAAAGTAGGAGAGAGGGAGAGAGAAGAAGGGAAGGAAGAAAAGAGAAAGAATATATATATATATATATATATATATATAGAGAGAGAGAGAGAGAGAGAGAGAGAAAGAGAGAGAGCAGCAGTTGTCACCTTTATTGCCTGCTTAAAAACTCAAATTTCATTCAGGTATATGGGTGAGATGATTTGATTTCAAGAAAGGTGAACTCTTCACACTGGGTCCTTAGGATAATCCTATTATCCTTTGCTGTGATTAATGACCTAATTCCAGCCAATGATATGTAAAGAGATTATAGTACTCCCTTGTGTTAATGTACCATATTTCCTTTATCCATTTGTCTTTTGTGGACACATAAGTAGCTTCCATATCTTGGATATTGTGAATAGTGCTACAATAAAGATTGGAGTGCAGATATGTCTTTGATATACAATTATAACTTCTTTTCCTACCCTGGAATATTTGGATTATATGGTAGCTCTATTTTCAGTTTTTTTTGCTTTTTTTTTTAAGAATCATCAAACTGCTCTCTATAGGGGTTGTACTAATTTACATTCCCACCAACAGTGTAATAGTGTTCCCTTTTCTCCTTATCCTTGCCAGCATTTGTTATTACCTGTCTTTCAGATAAAAATCATTTTAATTGTGGTGAGATTATACCTCATTGTAGTTTTGATTTGCATTTCTCTGATGACCAGGCTGTGCCCTTCCCTTCAGGGCGGCAAGTTTCCAGGAGCCAGGGCCTGGAGTCAGAAACCTCAGGAATCTACCTGGTGCTCTATTCTACCATGGCTGAGCTGCCACTCGAGCCACAAAACAAAGCCCTTTCTACCCTTCTCTGTCCTTTCCATAAGCAGAGGAGTCTCTTCCCCAGGCCCCAGACCCATGGTGAGTACTGCCTGGCCACCACAGATGTTCACTCAAGGTCCCGGGGCACTTCAATCACCTTGTGGTAAATGCTGCTGGGCCTAGGACTCTCTGTTTAGGGCAGTAGGCTCCTCTCGAGCCCAGGGCATGACCAGAAATGAAAAAACTGCATCTCTTGAGAGCAAACTATCTTCGCCTTCTTTGGTATTAAGTTATCCCAAGTATATACTAGGCTTCCTCAGCCTTGCAAAAGCAAAATACAAACCTAACATCTGAATAATTTCAGTAAGTGCTAAGTTTGTGTAAAACAATGCACATAATAATGACTTTATGTCTTCTTTGACAGTATGCTGACGGATGAATAATACTGACAGCTAATATATAACATTTGATTATCTACAATATTAAAAAATACTGTTCTATATACTCCCATGAGGATATAGAAAAACATACATAGTTTCCATACTTATTGAATTTACGACTGTACTGGCAGGCAAGATATAAATGCATGAAAACATTTAAAAAAATCAAGGTTTAAATACCTATTTGAGATTTTCTTTTCAATAGGATTTACTAATATTTACGGGATACCTACTATGCATCAGAACTTGTGTTAGGTATCAGTACACAAGAAAGAATACAATGAGGTTATTTCTTTCAAGAACTCCACCATCTTGAGGGGGAGGAAAACTTGCAAACACACAGTACCAAAACAACATCATTAGCAGTATAGAGAAAGGTACATGGTGCTTTGGAAGGCAGATGAGGAAAGACTTAATTCTGCTGACAGTAGGCCTTATCAAGGAAGACTTCCCAAAGGAGGTGAGACTCACACTGGGTCTTGAAGAATCAGCGTTTTCCAGGCCAAAAAGGAAGAGCACTCCAGGAAGGGGAAATACTATCTGCAAGGCCATGCAGGTAAAAAGATTATAGAAGAGTGTGACAGACTGGGATAGCTGTGATAAGTATTATTAGCAAAATTACTGTTATTCAATGGAGAAGATGATATAAATACAACCTTAAAGTGTCAATTTCTCATTTTTAAGGTCTACCAACTAAATAAAAATTGAGATGAGCTCAAGGCCTCCTTAAGTAGAATCTTAACATTGCAACTAACATATTAACAAGTTTCCCTTTCATTAGTGTAGGAGAAAGCATTAAAAAAAACAATGTATTCAGACTTCATAAGCAAAAGCATACCTTCCTATTTAGGCTAGTATATCAAATTACATGAGGACTGCTATTAACATTACATTGATCATCTAATAGATAATTTAAATATGCATAGTGTTCAAGAGCAAATCTACTTTTTGAAAAGTAATTATAATTGCAGCTGAGGCAACATGGAATATTTGATTAGTATAACACTAAGGATTGAGAATTATTTCTTATAAATGTACAGTTAAATAAGTTATTGATTATAGCATAAATTGATCAGCATGTATATGACACAAAAACATGTTAACCTGAATAAGTTTAGATTATCAGAACTACTGCTGTGATATATACCTTTGAAGCACTGACTCTAAAGAACACAGTGGAATCTAAGTTATAAGAACTATAGATAATAACATTTATAGTTGCAGAGTTCTGATTATATGAATTCCAGGAATTAAACAGTTGTACTATTCACTTTCATACAAAAACAAACTGGATAAATGAGTGATGACATTCATTTTGCCAGTTTCAAAGTAAGGAAAAGCTTTATTTGTTAATTCTGCCAATGAGAAAATAAGAAATAATTGTGTATTTAATTATGTTCATATTTAATCAAAACCTTATAGAGCATTCTGTATGCATGGTTTTCAACAAAAAGTGATGTCCTTAAAGAATAAGGAGCTTTAGCTTTCTCTTCAAACATAATAAGCATTGCCATTGAACTTGCTTACTCTTACCTCAAGTGAACCATTACTTTTTGCAAATGAATTTTAGCAGAATTTTCCAACTCCAGCCTCAGTGTTTCTTTTTGCTGTATCTTTTGTTGTTTTTTGAAAAAAAAAAAAAAAAAAAAAAAAAAGCTTCTCTTCTTTTAGCTATGTTTTGCCCATCACTTCTGGCAGGGCTCAATGGTACCTTTAAAATACCAACTCATTGGTTCAGAAAGCTAAAACCTGTCCCTGTAAAGCCAAACCTGGATCAGGACTAAAATTAAATAGGATTAACTCTTAATTTATTCCTGTGTCCTATTCTTCCATTGACTGTTTCCTAGTCCCGAATAATTGTCCTTGTTCATGTGTAAGACTCTGTGTCCTCTTCTTTCTTAGTTAATTGGGTCTCTTGTTTTGACTTTCTACTCTCAACTTTGACTATTTTATTCTCTTTGGGCTAAAATGAATATTCAGGTACTGTTTTCCCATCCTGATCTCAATAGTTGATAGTTTCTGTTGTGCAGCTTAGAGTCCATGTCACTTTGAGCAATTTCCTTTAATGCTTTTATGCAATTTCCCTCAAGATGCTTTTAAAAATTTATTTTGTGTCTTCCTTCCTTTCCTTTCTCCTCCTTCTTACCTTGCTCTCTCTCTCAATCCCTACAAAGACACAAATACATACATTTTTACTACATTATGATATACCTGTTGATATTGTCACTAGGAATTTCATATGCAGGTATATTTTGTATATCTCATTTTGACAACATAAAATCTATGCACAAGAAGCCATCTCCTACTTCCTTTGCCCAGAAGCTGGAGTCCAGTAAAGTGTATTGAGTAAGCAAAATTGTTATTCACTAATTCACTCATTCATTCAACAGATATTTATTAAATGTTTGATGTGTCAGGCCTTATACTAAGTGCTGCATTCAATACTCAATTTAACCACAAGAGATTTTTTTAATGATATTTTACTTTTTCTGCCTTACAGATTTTTTTTTCAATGGAATATTCTCATCTACCTTGTTTTTTTTTTAGCAGTTTCTGCTCTTCCCTCATGATTCAACTTAAATATCAGGTTTTCCATGAAATATCTTCTAACCTTTAGATGTTTATCAGTTTCTCACCTTTGCTATCATCCTAGAACATGGGATGTTTCACATTTCATAGCAATTATTTATTTACATGTCTGTTTTCTCCCAATTGGACTTACTTTGTGGAAAGAGACACAATCTCTGATCTCTGCCTCCCCAGTACTTGTAACAATGCAGGGTACAGCGTAGGTCCTTAGTCAGTTGTATACATGATAATAAGAGCATCTACATATACAAAATTTAGTATAAAGTCAACATCCAGCAGTTTAATAATATTATTAATAATCAATCCCAAACCAAGTGATTCCAATGACCTATAATGTTTTAAAAGCTATTATTAATCCTGACTAGTTTATTTAAATAAAATGGAATCAGAAGCAGAAAATTTGATTGCTCCATCCTCTAGAATATAGCATATGAAGAAACCCATTGGAAATTTTTATATTAACCCCTCTGTTGGTACCAGATACAGTAGATACTATAAGTTAATTAATATGGTATATTATAAGGAAATGAACCGAAGGATTCTAATTTCTTTATTGTTAGAAGAATGAAACTTTCCCAACAATTTGCCCATGTCCATTACCATTATTATGGTAATGACTTCAGATTTACACCTCCAACAGCGTTCCAAGTTTCTTATCCATCTCAATACCAGTTACCTTCCATGGAGTAACTCAGAAATATTGCAAACATGATATGCTCAAAAGAGAACTCTCAATTCTGCCTTGAAATCTCTCTTCAATCCTTATCTCTGTAAATAGCACTGCCCCGTATCTCAAGTCAGAAACATAGGTACAGCAACCCTTACTTGGTCTTGATTCCAACTTTTATATCTCCACTCTCATCCAACCTTAAACAAGTCCTGCTGTCTTCATCCCAAAGAGATTAAACCCTTCTCTCCATTTCCTGTAGTGTATTACATCAGTGGAGAGTCCCATTTCTCCCTGTGTTTAGTACTGAAACAGCTTCCTATCTGTACTCCTTGTTTCTGATCTTGCTCCTTCCAATTCAAAGAATTTCTTTTTTTCAACAATTGTACTTTAAGTTCTCAGATACATGTGCAGATCATGCAGGTTTGTTACATAGGTAAACACGTGCCATGGTGGTTTGCTGCACCCATCCATCCGTCAGCTACATTAGGTATTTCTCCTAATGCTATCCTTCCCCTATCCCCCCACACTCCTGACAGGCCCCAGTGTGTGATGTTCCCCTCCCTATGTCCATGTGCTCTCATTGTTCATTTCCCACTTAATGAGTGAGAACATGCGGTGTTTGGTTTTCTGTTCCTGTGTTAGTTTGTTAGTTTGCTGAGAATTATGGTTTCTAGCTTCATCCATGTCCCTGCAAAGGACAGGAACTCATCCTTTTTTTATGGCTGCACAATATTCCGTGGTGTATATGTGCCACAATTTCTTTATCCAGTCTATCATTGATGGGCATTTTGGGTTGGTTCTAAGTTGTATATCAGACTATTCCTCAAAAACATCCAGTGACTTCCCATGTTAGTTAGAATAAAATTTCAAATTTTTTGTATGGCTTATCAAGTATTATCTGCCTCTAACTCTTTCTGAAATGTTTCAGCTTTAATAATTTTCTTTGAGCTCCTGCAACACACCAAGGTCTTTACCTGCTCGCAGGTAAAAATAATAACTTTGCATGAGCTGTTCTTTCTTCTTGAAATGCTCTTTCCATGAAGTCCTATTATTGTTGGTTCCTTCTTAGCATTTGATCTCTGTTCATATTCTCTGGTCATGCTCTTGAATAGTTGTTCCCTTCAATCTCATAGAAATGTGTAATTTTTTCCATTCTTTCATAATTCAATTGATTAATTCTCAATAGAATTGGTGATTTTGCTTTAATAATACTTGCCTTTATTTGTGTCTTACTTGTTTTCCCTCCTAGAGTATAAATTTTCTTTAGGCAAAGACACTGCCACCCTCAGAAGTTTTTTACTGCCAGGGACCAGTATGGAGTAAAGCACTTAAAAAAATGTCTGTTGACATGCAAATGCAAGAAAACAAAACAAGTTAAAATTAAAAAAAAAAATTCAATAGGCCTTAATTAAACAACTACTTTCTGCACATAGATATATTCATAAATTCTAGACCTTTAGTATTCAAAATAGCGCTGTAAGGTGCATCATATCATTCTCATTTAATTAATGAGAAAAGCAAGTTCCTCAAAATGTTAGTACAATTTCTGGATTTTAATCTAAGTTCCTGAGTCTAATCCCCATCCTTTGCTTTTTTTCATTCCTTACTCTCAAAGCCATCATTTAATTTAAATATAGTTCTACCTCTTGCTGACATTTAACCATGAAATTTTTTTCCACCATTAAATTAAAAAGAAAAAAAAAATCAAGGAAAATAAAGCCCATGGCAATACATACTGGCATTCTGTCTTTGAAAACAACTACAAAAAAATAAAAACCATCAATAAAAACCTACTACATAAACCTGCCATAATAAATTAAAGATCTGTTAAAAGGAAAGAATGGATACTTCTGTTGATAAGGCTCATGGCCGGTGGCCAAAAGGAAATCTTCTGCTGTTCTTTAATAACTCAGTTCAAAAACCTTGGAAATCTTTACACCATTAGTCTATCATATCACTTTAGAAATAAATTACAGGAAGTAATAAACATGTTATTTTCCTAAGTGTACTAAATTGTGAAAGAAAGAATTCTTCATCCAAGTGCTCACTGTCTGTTGCAAAGCCAGTTTAAGAAACTAGCTGCAAAAACTCACCTTTTTAAAAAATCCAACAATCCTTCATAAACACCTAATGGAGAGGCAGGGGCATGGTGGTTGAGGGTTCAAGCTCAGAAATCAAGGGTTCAAGTCTCTCCTCAACTTTTACCAGCTGTATGACACTGAATAAGTTATTCCTTTTGCTCATTATTAAAATAAGTTAATAATAATGTATATCTGATAGGGTTATGGGAGGAATAAAAAGGCAAAATGAATAAAATGGCCACTACGTACAAAGATCTCCAAAAAAATAATGTTAACTTTGGGTACAGAATAATGTGTCCTGAGGGGCATAAGTTTCTGATACTCTGGGTGTTGAGATCAGAAATATTATGGAAGGGGTAACAAGGTAGCCAGAGTAGATGGAGTTAAATAACCTTGAGGTATTTTAGGAACAAGCTATTCCCTTACCATTTTTTAAAATAGCTTTTGTTGGAGGTATAATTTGCACATCATAAAATTCACCCACTTAAATGTACAACTGAATAACTTTTAGGAAATTTACCGGGTTATATAACCGTCACTAAAATCTAACATCAGAATATTTTCATTGCCTCAGAAAGATTCCTCATGCTCATTTACAGTAACTGCCATTCACACTCCCACCCCAGGCAACCACTTATCTATATTCTGTCTCTGTAGATTTGCCTCTTCTGGATATTTTATATAAATGCTATACAAATATAATACATATAAGTGCTATTATACCATATGTGATCTTTTGTATATGGTTTCGTTCAGATCACATCATGTGAAGGCTCAACTCTGCAGCACCATGTGTCAGTTTGCTTCTATTGCTAAATTGTGTTCCGTTCTGTAAATATACTACATTGTTTTGATCCATTCACCAGTTGACAGACTTTTGAGTTATTTCTAGTTTTTGACTATGACAACTCATGCTAGTATAAACATTTGTATACAAGTCTTTTTCTACACCTGTGTTTTCATTTCTTTTCAGTACATTCCCAGGAGCTCTCCTTTTCCATTTTATAGGAAAGATCTACCCTTGAAAGACCCCAATGCAACTTGTTGGAAGAGGGTAGAGAGTTCTAATTCCAACTCACCAGTAACTACTGAGTGGTCAGCTCGCACACTGAAGTAGAAAAAAAAGGCATATCAGTTCTTATCTCTGCCCTTTTCTCCCTAAATCTTCTTGTGACTTTGGGAGATAACTGTACTTCGTAGCATCTAGGCATCTTCACTTATGAACTAAAGGCAGAAACAAGATTTCTCTGAACTCTCTTTTACCTTAAAAAACATCATACTCTTAGTAACTAAAATTTTATAAAGAAATCCAAAAAGTAAAATCAATGGATTATCTCCCTTGACCCTGACATTTTCTGGGCATAGCCAGCACTAATCACAAAAAGTATGATACAGAAAGCATTTGGATACTGTCTCCTGCATGCAGAATCCAGGATTTACCAGTTGGCACTCTCCATGTGTCTGTTTTGCTCTTGGAATTCTTGTATGTCACTCTATTTCTCTGTCCATATTTTGCTAAGGCAGTTTTTTGTTCAGAGTTAATTGGGCATAAAACCAACATTAGTACAAGAAAATAGGGTGGATTGCTTTAACAAACATTTTAAAAATATAAATCCAAGTAACTACTGTTACCTCCAAAATAGTCACCTCATTGGTTTTATATTTCTTTCCTTTATTCTGATATCACTCAGAGCATACTTGGATATTTCCCCTTGGAATTGCCCTCCAAATAGTGGTATAGCCAATTTCTAAAATTAATTTTCAAACCTTATTATGAAATGTTAGGCTTGTCGAAGGGAGTATAAAGAAAAATACAATGAGCATGTATGTACCAATCACAAAGCTTTAAAATAACTGATTACTAGCCGGGCACAGTGGCTCATGCCTGTAATCCCAGCACTTTGGGCGGCTGAGGTGGGTGGATCACAAGATCAGCAGTTCGAAACCAGCCTGACCAACATGATGAACCCCATCTCTACCAAAAAAATACAAAAATTATCTGGGTGTGGTGGCGAGCACCTGTAATCCCAGCTACTCAGGAGGCTGAGGCAGGGGAAATCACTTGAACACTGAAGACAGAGGTTGCAGTGAGCCGAGATCGAGCCTTTGGACTCCAGCCTGGGCAACAGAGCGAGACTCCATCTCAAAACAAAAAACAAAACAAACAAACAAAAATTGATTACTGATGCTCTGGGGTCTAGTAATATCCCTCATCAACTTTCGCTGTAGTTATCTCCAATCATTTCTACATTTGAACATGACTGTCCTCACACAAGTATTTATATTTTTACATATGTATGTTACCCTGAGTAATATATGATATTGCTTTTCTAGTTTAAGTATTTATATAAATGGTATCAAAATGGTATCATACCATATGTATGATCCAGTATAATCCAGTTTGCTGGATTAACTCAATATCATGTTTGGTGAATTTATTTACATTGAAAGGTGAGTTCTAATTTGATATTCACCTTGTATAACAATTAAATATTTAATAAACCACAATGTTTTATACTATTTCATATTGATATACATTTAGATGATATCTAGTATTTTGCTCCCACAAACACTTTTAACTGTAAACATTCTTGTATCTATCTTCTTTGTATACTTATTGAGGGGTTTTCCTAGAACTACCATTACCTAGAATTTCATTACCTAGGAATGAAATTTCTAGATTCTGAGAAACGAATACCTTCATTTTTACTAATTACTACTGCATTTTCTTCAAACTGTTTATACCCACTTTTATTCTATTCATCAAGGTATAAAGCTCTCATTTGTGCATAGCTCCCCTAAACTCATTACCATTAGACATTTTAACTTTCCTAGTTGCCAATTTGATTCTTAAATAGCAAATTTAACCAAAAATAAGTGACTATGTCCTACGAATATACCTCTGTGCTTGGTTCTGTGTGGAATGCAAAATGTAATATAATGCAAAATGTGATATAATGGAAGTACACTGGAATTGGAGGAACCAAAAACAGCCCTCACTCTTGCTGTCTGTGAAAACCTGAGAAAGTTGTTTAACCTCTTCAAGGCTCAGTTTCTTCATCTGTAACATGAAGGATTGGACAGGAAAATGTTTCAGGCTCCTTTCACCTTCATCCTACTTGACTTTATGATGGTCTACAGGAGCTTACAAGACAGGAGGAGGTGCAAAACACACGTAAATAACTTTAATAGCAGACCCAAATATACATGTAGAAGGCATTAGGAGAGCATAGGACACAGGATCTAAATAGGGTGAGGGAGAAACTAGAAAGGTTTCTTCCAAGTAGATTGAATGAGATTCACCAAGATGGCATGGATGGAATGGAGGAAAGACATTTAAGGAGACAAAGAGCATGGCGGGTGGGTTGTAAAAGAAGGCAGTGAGGGAGAGGGGCAAGGATAGGAAGAAGGGTGTGGCTGGAGCAAAAGTTGTTTAGGTACATGCTGGGAAGCAGAGAAGATGAGGCCAGATATTTTGTGATTTTTAATATGTCAAGCTGTAATAAATCTTCAGTATATTATTGATAATTTGATTTTTAAAACCCTTCAAAGCAATGTGGAATCAAATCTGCAAAGAAGGCAGATAGTCATTTTATTTTCACTTTAAAATGATGCCATGAAACCAATTTCTTCTGAGGCCAATAGGCTGATTCAGCAGTCACTTCTCAAGCAGGACTGCTCAGGGGGCTTGAGAAATGGGAAGAAGCATTGCAGAGAAAAGAATGGAGTCTCCCTGGGTGCAAGCTTTGAACAGACATGCTCTCTGGATTTTTGAATTTTATCAGGTGGTTTAAAAGATTCATTATTTTATAGTTATACTTGGTATTGAAAATTCTTAGAACCTGATGGAATTTTAGTACTCCCACACAAAATTTCAAAAGTACAGACTTTTTTTTATTACTAAGAGGAAAAAATGCCTTCTAAGAGGCTTCAACTGGCTATGCTAGAAAGGCTGGGAATTTTGAAAAAATCATTAATGTATCTCATTTTGAATAAACTGATTTATTATTGGTTATAAACATGGACCTCATAGACAAATACCTGGGTTCAAATCTAGACTTTCCTATTGTAAAGAGAGATTTTTATTTAAGCAAGTTATTTAAGATCAGTTTGTTACTATTAGGATTGCATTTGGCTACATGTAACAAAATACCTAAGTCAATTTCTTCCACCTGTGTAAGTGTCTTGTTTTTCTCATATCATAGGAAGTCAGAGGCAGGCAGCTAAAGCCTGGCTCTATGGTATTGCTAATGATCCATGCTCCTTCCAGCTTTCTGCTCCACCATTCTTGATATGTAGCTTTTGTCCTTGGTTTCAATACAGCTCCTTTATCACTAAGCATTGCTTCTGAGTTTGAAAAAGAAACAAGGGAGAATGAACCAAAATCCTTCCCTTTATAAGACTTTGTATTTTTATTCAAAAGGGTACTCCACTCAAGAGACTTACTTAAGTCCCACTGGTTACAGATTGTGGCATAGGAACCTGGAAAACCAGTTTAAAAAAAAAAAAAATTTGCTGAGTGCATAGTGCATTGCTACCCTAAAGCAAATGAGAATTCTTTTACTAAAAATGATGTCTAGCCAGGTATGGTGGCATGTGACTATAATCCTAGCTACTGAGGAAGCTAAGGCAAGAGAATCTCTTGAACTCGGTAACCAGAGGTTGCAGTGAGCTGGGATCATGCCACTGCACTCCAGCCTAGGTGACAGAGTGAGACTCTGTCTCAAAAAATCCAAAACCAACCAAACAACAACAATAACAACAAAAAAACAATGTCAAAGTGAGAATTTGGTAACAACTAACAGTGCCTGCTATATACTAAAGAGTTATTTTGAAATTTAAAAGCAAAATAAAAGTTGTAGCACATAGTAACCATTCAATAATTGTTACTACTGAAAGGATTATATTAATGTGTAACTACTAATGTTATATTAATTACAATATATATATATATATTCCTCCAAGCACACTTTAATCTTTCATGACCCAGATCAAATACCACATCTACTAACACCTACTAACATTCTCTGATTCTGCCACTCAGACTTTTTTTCGATACCACTTGATGGTTATAGTTGATGAAACACAAACTAATCTGACAAGTAAGAAAAAGGATTGTATTGGAAGGACACAAAACTATAGAATTCAGAGGAGAGCTAGCTCCAATAAGTTCTATAGGAACCTAGAGAAACACAGAAACCTAAATAAGCTTCATGGGGTAAACATCACCAAGCTTGTGTGTTTAGCTTCTTGAGCTACCATAGCAGAAAGTAATTATTTGATTCCTACCAGGATCCACAATGCGATTGCTCTTAAATAGGCAAGTGCTTTGCTTCTAGACAGATAAAGCATGATTGCTGTCTATTATAGGGTCACATGGACATAAGTTGTTGACTTTGGTCAAATGACACTATGATAGCTCAGTGTTATCCAATTGCAGAAATGTGTATTTGTTCACTCAAATTCTGCTGAGTAACTGTAATAACAATAAGAGGGAAATTGTTTCAGAGAAAATTGTGTGAATAAATTTAAAAGAAGTAACACATGGTGTTAATTCATAGAATGACAGGTAGAATAATTTAGTTTAAACATAGGATATAGAAAGGCACTAGCTACTTAAAAAGCAAAACAACTAAGCAACATAACATAGAAATTAAATATATTTCAATAGTAACATGCAGGTCACAACCATGCCTTAAGAGAATTTATCTGGTCTGTTAATTGTATTAAAAAGCAGAAACAATAATTTCCTGAATATAAATAATAGATCTAACTATGGGATCTGAAGTGGGGATGAGTAGAAGGGGAGTAGGTGAGAAAATTAGGAAGAAATAATGGGGGGAAATTGCAATCAGAGATTATATTTAGGAAGCAAGGATGGAAGCTTTCAAGATCTCCTATGATTTCAAGCTTGGGTGAATTGGTGCTGCCAAGAAAATAATGGAGAAACAAAAGGTATGACAGGCAGAGGGAGAAGGTAAGAAGATGCATGTTGTGTATGTTGAGTTTGATATCTCAATAGGATGTCTCTGAGAAAATATGCAGAATTTGAATTATATAACCGGTGCTTACCAAAGAACAGGGATGATGGTATAGAAAACCTTTTGCCATTTCTTATAATTTTCTATAGTTTCCTCTACTCTTGTATTCTCATTCTTACCAATCACTCAATTATTTTGCATATGTCTAGTTCTATGCAATTTCTACATTTATCTGTATATATCTCTGTAAGGTGAGTTATCTCTATAAACCATAGGCACTATTCTCCCTATTTTAAAAGAAGAAATTGAGTCTCATAAAGAGCCTACTTACTTTTCTTTTTACAATGAGTGAAAAGGAAATGTTAATCATCCTTTCTTCCCCCTAATCAGTGAGCTATGAAAAAAATTTGGGGTCCATGCAAAATCATTATTTTTTTTTAAACTGTAACTCTCTACAAATTGATGACCTCCTAAAGCTTTCCAAGATCCAGTATTTCATCTGTTGGCAGATTTTTCAAATTAATTCCTACTCATTGAAAAATAGCCCATTTACATTTTAAAAAGCTTGTTAGTATTAACCAGATTAATCCTTCTAATTATTCTTTAGATCTGATCTTAGAAAACTACTTGAAGCCATCTGTTGTTTAAATTCAAGTTTGTTGCACTTAAAATAACAGAACTTGATTTATATTATGTCTGATTTGTTCTGGTATGTATAGAATAATACCTTGGCAAAATCTCATAAATAGCAGTTATAGTATGGTATAAGGCTGTGTTACACCTGCCACTGGGATTCATTATCACACACATCTTCTAAGGGCATTTAAAGGACCGACATATTTCAGAATTCTGTCTGTAATCACTATACACCCTGCTGATATGCAACCAGAAAAACATTCTACTATTAGAGAATAAAAAAGGTGTATCTCTAGTTTTCAGAAGACAAACTTCTCAGATACACAAACAAGGCTCCAGTGTTTAGTGTGAGACTCAATGGCCAAGTATATTTGGGGAACTGACGCTTCAGTGGAAAGAAGTATTAGGTGGATTTTTCAGATTTGTCTCAAAGTGGCCAGCTCCGTACATTACACTATCTATATTCTATGTGCATAGGGCAGATAAAAGGCTCTGGAATGTGTTGAATATTATCCCAAAATATGAATGTTGCCAAGAACCTCAGAGTGTGATGTTATTTGGAAAGATAGGGTGTTTGCAGACAAAATTAGTTAAGATAAGGTCATAATGGATTAAAGTGGACCCTAATTCCAATAAGTAGTATCCCATAAGACCACGTGAAAACACACAGTGGGAGGAAAGCTATATAACAATACAGTCAGAGTTTGGAGTAATGTAGCGACAAGTCAAGGAACACTAAGGATTGCCAACAACTACTAGAAGCTAGGAAGAAGGAAGGAAGGACTTTTCCCTAGAGCTTTCAGGGGGAATAGAGCCCTGCAGATGCCTTTCCTTAAGACTCCTAAGCTTTGGAACTATGACAGAGTACATTTATTTTGTTTTACGCCACCCAATTTGTTATAGCAGCCTAGGAAACTAACGCTGATTCTAAATGACACATTGACAACTCTAATTCTATTTGCTTCTCTTACATAAGCAGAGAATCACTTAAGGTGATACCATCTCCACACTCCTCCCATATCCTTAGTAATTGTGCAAACACATAGATAAAACACATGCATTTTGACATTTTTATGCAAAAGTGTCTTCAAATAATAATTTAAGAGAAATGGTAATCGAGTTTTAAATGACATTTTAAATCATTTCCTTTCACTAACAATTCTTATTACCTTCCTAAATGTGCAAATTATGGTCACCCAAGGGACCCAAAGGAGTAAGAAGAGCATGACATGATGACAGTATTTCCTTCTTGAAATACTTAAATTTAATCATTATCACCTGGACCTTTTGCTGCTTTCTTGCCATTTCTGGGGCATATGAATCAGTTCTTGGCCGCAAGTCTTTGGCAGTTCTTTGGTGGGCTTGTTTACAAACTACAAATGCTTTGTGGTTTCTGCTGTCACCACAGTTCTGATGGTCCCAAATCCTCAATCTTCTTTGATCATTAATCTAGAGGCTGATATCTTCAACTGCTTTCTATAGTTAACTGACTTGTTACTCCAAACTCAACATTGTGCAGAATGCAAGATCGGCAATCAACGATGAGCTATTTGGTAATATTGATCACATTCTTTTCTTTGTGCCTTTGTTCACTTTTTTTTTTTTTTTTTTGAGACGGAGTTTTGCTCTTGTTACCCAGGCTGGAGTGCAATGGCGTGATCTCGGCTCACCGCAACCTCCACCTCCTGGGTTCAGGCAATTCTCCTGCCTCAGCCTCCTGAGTAGCTAGGATTACAGGCACGCACCATTATGCCCAGCTAATTTTTTGTATTTTTAGTAGAGACGGGGTTTCACTATGTTGACCAGGATGGTCTCGATCTCTTGACCTCATGACCTTTGTTCACTTTTGCAAGGACTTTCTTTCCTTACTGCCCCACACCAATAAGAAACAAGGATGCATAAACAACAAAACAACAACAACAACAGACCTAAGTGGCATCTTGGAAGCCTGCTTGCAAAGCTGATGCTTTCCCCTACAAAAACTAGCTAAGACCAGGCAGAGGGTAGGAGGAAAAGAGATAAGATTGTGACTTCAAAGTGTAGATGGAGGATTCACCAGGACAGACCCAGGAAGGTGGGATCCTCACCATGCTAGGAAAAGAACATCCGTCTCAAGGGTGAGGAGGGGATGAAAGAGAGACAAAAGACTAGATTCTTCTCCTAGGGATAAAATAATTGAATGTCTTGCATACATATATAATATATACAGCACAGGGAAAAAAAGTTACTTGTGACTATACGAAGCTATTTTTATATCATTTCCTTTAATCTTCAAAACACCCCATTAATAAATATTGTCACTATTCTTCACTAGAGGAAATTGAAAGCTTAAATATCCTGCCCAAGGACAGGCAGCTACTAACTGCTGGAGTTAGAATTAGAACACACTTCCTCTGACTATAAATCCACTGTCCTCTTTCCAATTTACTTTAGTTTATAACCCGTGATTTATTTGCTTTACAAATTACAAATGCCTTACCAGAACATTCAAGGAAAAAAATTATTCTCCCCTTATTCTCTACTAATTTCATACATAAAACACCTAATCACATTGCTAGGCTCACAGTTTGCTATATCCTCTACAGGAAAGAAAAAATTCCTGCCACTTACACACACGCACTTTGTTTTCTCCCTGTAAAATGTCCTTTTCCTGATACAAGTCCTCCCTAAATGTCAAGATTCAAACACATCATTCTCTGTTCATTTTCTTAGCTAAGGGGCAGTAGTCTAGGTGAAGGTGATTGAAGCCTAGAGCTAAGGAACCCTAGGCAGCATCATGAGTTTTGAGTAAAAAACTGTTCATTTTTTTCTGAGCCTTGAGTTTTCCTCTGAAGGACTACTTCTTTCCATCCACTTCTGTAAGAAAATGCTTCAGCCTGTTTGGAACCAACAATATAAGAACAAAAAAAGAAAGGGTTTATGAAATATGGAGCCAATTATAGCAGTCTGCATTTTCTTATAATGCCGGTGACAGCAAGAAAGTTGTGAAGCAGCTTTTAAGTCTATGATAAATAGACTTAAATAGAAAAAGTTCTGCAGGTCCAAAGTCAATAAAAATATACATAATGTACTTGGAGTTAGATGGCAAATGAGGTCAAAATGCATTGAAAATGGAACTATTGGAAAGCCAAGGTATATTTAGGTAGATACTACTTTAAAAAGAGAGAGAGAGAGAAATAAGAAAAAGTGAGGAGAGATGCCAGAGGAAATTTGGAAAGAAAGAAATCTATGTACTATGTCAACCTCTACCTTGGACAGGGAAAGCAGCTCTTTAGGGAGTTACACATCCCCATCTTGCAAGTATATTATCTCTCCTCAGTCAGTAAAATAGCTTCTATCATGATAAGCCTGTTTGTTATTCTCCTTCGAACAATTTGACCCAAAGAATAAAAATGCTGCTTATCTATGAATGTCTTTACCAGGATCCATGAGCCCAGGGCATTTCCCTAGAAGCAGTCATTCTCAAGTTTATTGTCCATAAGAACTACCTGGGAATCAAAAGTGCACATTCTCTAACTTTACCCCCAGAGATTCTCAGGGAGAGCTTCAAATATTCACATTCTTAAAAGTCCCCTGTAGATTCTGATGCAGGCTGTCCTTTTTGCCACACCTTAAACTTACGGGCAGGAAGAAACAAATGCTCAGAGCCCTTCCTCTGTGCCAGGTAGAGTTCCAAGGGCTTTCCTTGTTCTGTTGTTTTTATTCATAACTCATTAAATTTTCACAATCACACTCTGAGGTAGATGCTATGAGACCCATTTTACTAATACTGGCGAGAGTCACAGGTAATAAATAAACAGAATTCAAGTCTCTGGTCTGTCTGTCTCATTGCTGTGCCTTTTCTCACTTCATCACATAGGAATATGACTGTCTAGGAAAATAGGTAAGCAGAGGAGGCAAAGAACTCAGGAGATATACAATTATGTGCATAAGACATGCGCTGACAAAGGACTATAAGTACAGTCCATGAGAATTAGTGGTGGATTTTCCTGTAACCACAGACCCCGATAAGTCTACAGGACCAACCAATAAAAGGAAGTTGGGTGTTGGGCGAAGGACTTCATTATTGGAATCCATCTAATGTGGACTGTGAAAGAAACATTAAGTTGCCAAACAGAATAAAAGCTCAATGTGGTTTGTTCACTATGGGAAATGAAAGGACTTCAGAGGATGAGGCGCAAAATAAGCCCTGGAGCCATCTGTGGATGTAGCATAAGATCCATAAGCACATTATTTCGTAGGATTTGCAATAGCCAAAGCTCTTAGAAACCAAATTGCAAAGATTAGGAGAGAGTTTTAAGAAACAGTGGAGCAGAGAAGTTATATTTGTTGAATCTAAAAGGAGCAGCCACCAATCCAAAGAAGAAAATAGAATTTATAGTGTTCCACTAATCCTGAGACAGATAGATATGATGCAAGAAAAAGAAAAGATGGAATGAACCAATCACAGCCACAATGCTGACCTGGCTTATTCCCAGGTACTTTCAAATATTTTATCTTATTAAAGCATCACAAAATCCTCTATATGTGAGACCAGGCAGAATACGTATCAGTATTCCCAATTTCCAGAAAAGGAAGTTAAAGTAACAATTCTGATTGCCGTCATTATTTTTTAAGGTCATTCTTAAAGTCCTGTTGCTAGTAAATGTAGGATCTGGGACTGCCCACAGGCATTCTGACTCCTATGTTGGTGCTCTCTTCAAATACTGGCATACACAGAGGCATAGACACTATAGAACTCAAGTCTGACAGAAAGTTCTGGTGTCTACGGCACCTACTTATTGTGTCAGTGTGGTGGTTTTAAAGACATGTCCATATTGTTTTTGATACTCTTCTCTGCCAGCGGTGGAATTGACTTCCCTTTGCCTTGTGTGTGTGTTGGACTTAGTGCTTCTGGACAACAGAGTAATACAGAAGTGATGGAATGTCACTTCTGAGGTTAAGTTATAAAAAGACTGTGGCTTCTGTCTTGGGAGGGCTGTCTCACGCTCTCTCCCTCTTGGATCTTGCTCTGAAGGAAGCCAGCTGCCACGCATGAGGATACTCTGGCAGCCTATGGAGAGGGCTATGTGGTGAGGAACTGGGGCCAGTCCACAACCACCTGAGTGAACCTGAAAGTGAATCTTCTACTCACTCAAGAATGGAGTTGACTGCTGGCCCAACCAACAGCTTATCTGCAACTTCATGACAGACCCTGACTCAGAAGCACTCAATTAACTCATAAAAACTGTGAGATAATTTTTTTGCTGTTTTAAACCACTAAGTTTGGGGTGATTTGTTACATAGTAATGGATAACTAATATAGCAGGGAATCAAATGATTTTCACATCACGGGCAATCCTGATTTATTCATCAAACCACATATTTAAACAAAAAATCCTTGTCCTCCAATGGAACCACTTTTTAATAAAAAATAAAACAAAACAAAATTAGAGCTGTAAAAAGAAAGAAGCTTTGACTATCAAGGAAAGCAAATGGGGGCTGATGGCCAGGGTATGCTCCCTGTGGAAAGCTGGCCTCCTCACCAAATCACCTCGACATTGCTGAACTTGTTGCCATTTTCTTTACTATATTAGCTGAAACTGCACAAATTAGAGATTTAATGAGCTAACAACCATCCCATTAAAAATATGAAATTTCTCTGAGGGTGTTTAAATGACTAGTTATCCATTCATTAGTTAAAATTAAAGCCCATTACGCTCCTAATAACTCATTGCTAAAACAGCCTGTGTTGAGAAATGGAGGATTTGATGAAGGCAGGTGGCAAGGTATTATTTCATTTTGGAGCATTTTGGGGCCCGGGTAGAGGTCCACGGTGGGCTGACACTTTGGAAAGGAATGATGAAGCAGAGAGAGGCATCCTGGATGGAGTGGTACAATGCCAAAGCCCAACTCTGGCGGTGTAAAAAAAAAATATATATATATATATATACACACACACACACACACACACACACACACACACACACGTATATGTATATATATGTATATTCCATAGTGCCTATATTCTATTTATCGTGCCTATATTCCATTTATAGTACCCAGAATAGGCCTTGTAACCAAGAATAAAGAGCCTTTTCTTCTACTTTAAAATTAGCCTGGTACTCATTATAGTTCTTTAAACCTAACCAAGATTCGTAACAGAATTTCATGTGGAAATGAATTTGAAAATCATACTAACAAATAGGATTTGGAAGACAGCTCATTTGTAAGCTGAGCTAAAGTCTAAAGCACAGTGACTTACACGTGGAAAACTTAGACTCACAAACAACTTTTTTATGGTGCTATCTTTTAAATTTTAAGGATCTTTACGCTTCACTCAAATTGCATTCTTTAGTACATTGCTTCTCAAACTTTATTGTGTCTGTAAATCACCTGGGGAATCTTGTTAAAACACGGATTCTGATGAGACTCAGGATTATGCATTTCTCAAAAGCTCCCAGGTGATCCTGATGCTGCCGGAACTCAGAGTACACTTTCAACAGCAAAACTACAACTCACAATTTAAGAGAGCAACTCTAGACTTTCCATGATAAAAAAAAAAAAAAGATGACTCAACACTGCAACTCATGGTTTTAAGTTTTTGCTGCAATCAAACCACCAAATGAACATGATACTTAATACTGAAATTCATACTTTTAGACTTAAAGCTAACATCGTTTTAATTATGTTTAAATGTAAATTCCAGAACACCAACATAATGGTTAAGAATATAGGTTTGAAGTTAGAAACAAATGAATTTATTATATTTTTAATTATTTATTTATTTTTTGAGACAGAGTTTCGCTCTTGTGACCTTGGCTCACTGCAACTTCTGCCTCCTGGGTTCAAGTGATTCTTCTGCCTCAGCCTCCTGAGTAGCTGAGATTACAGGCACCCGCCACCATGCTTGACTAATTTTTGTATTTTTAGTAGAGATGGGTTTCACCGTGTTGGCCAGGCTGGTTTCAAATTGCTGACCTCAGGCGATCCACCCACCTCGGCATCTCAAAGTGCTGGGATTACATGCATGAGCCACCACTCCCAGTCAAAACATATGGATTAAATTTCTAGTTCTGTAACCTTCTAGCTGTATGACCTGGGCAAGTGAACTAGACTAAGCCCAGTAAAGAGGAAACCACTTCAGATATTTCAGATTGAAGAGATTTAATATAGGGAATTTATTGCCTGGGTAATGTTAATGCTTAGAAGCCAAACAATGAAAAATGAGGCGACCAGGAGAGAATCACAATAGCTACATAGGGGAAGCCACGATCTCCTCTGTGGTTAGAGGAACCAAAAGAGCAGGCAATGCTGCAGGAGCCTGTGGAAGCTGGCATCCCAGAGGCTGTCCGTGGGGAGCTAGAGCCTCATAGGAGATACCACTGTGACTAGAGACACTGCTGAGGTGAGAGCTGGGAGACACCCTGTCTACTCCCTTCTTCTCACTCTTCAATATCCCTCTAGTGTATTCCGTGAGTTGAACCCAGCCATAAGGCTGTCAGTAGGGACATCTGATAATGTAGCTCCTTGTGATGTGAAGCAGAGGAAGGGAAGAACAGGAAATCAATCTGAGAGCAAACTGGCAAAGGATCAACACAGTGAGTTACTGACATGCTCTCATACTATATCCAATGCTCTAACGGGCATCTGCAGAATACGGGTGTATTTAAGTAAGATGTAACATATAAAGCAGAGTATAGTGCTTGGCACATTATTTTTATCAGCAGTAGCAGCAGCATCATTTTATAATGTGACAGCATTTTTCCCCTTTATTCCTTCCTGTCCTTTCACCCATTTTCCTGTTGGATAAGAGTAGGGGCCATGTAGAGTCTCAGGGAGATAAATAATAAAATAATACATCCAAGTTAAGCAGTAAGATATTAAGAAAAAAATCTGCTGGTTCCATCTACATGAAAGAATCAGAAAAGCATAAAGGCTTCCACTGTGCACACAGCAAGAACAAGTTCTCAGTGAGGTAGACTCAGGAGCCACACTCACACCTGCAGGCTGTTTAAGCACCATCTTTTGGATTGTGCTGAAGATATGGGGGAAGATGTTTTCATCTACACATAAAGGCCACCTGTGTGAGCTGGAAAGTGACTCAATAGAAAGAAACAGTTATTCACGGTATCCTTATCTGGATATCAGGAGTATTGAGCTTGACTGGTATCTTGATTGTTTCTCCTCTTGACTAGGACCATATGTGCATGCATTTCCAGAAGCTGTGGCCGTAACTGAGAAGTACATCATTATCAAAGCACTAACAGTCTTCAGTGATGAAAAGAACAGTTTTTCTCAGTAGACTTGTTTTCCAAGTTAAGTTATCAAAAACTTACAAAATAGACACAGTTGTCTCTGCCAGGTTATATTGCAAATAAATCAGAGTTTTGGCATATAGCTCCTCTGTGGAAGAAAACATAAGCCAGCACATTTGTATTCTGGCCTGTGCTCCTACAGCATAGGGAATGCAGCATTCTCTTTAGCAGTTTCATCCCGGTTCATCTTGTTTGGGAGTTAGCAAGTAAAGCCTGTATGAACGTAACACTCTCTCCCTGAAGACAACCATCATAGCCTCAGCTAACTCATTCCAATCTTAAACCAAACCATCTTTATATAGAACGGTTTGAATAGCAAAAGTTATATGGAGAAGCCCATTAAGTTATTTGTAAATGAGAAGCCCAAATGTATAGCTCTGTAATACTTCAGAGCTGTACTGTGATATTTTATTTATTCATTACATATTTATTGAGTTAGAAAATAGATATAAAGCAACAATCCTAGAGACTTTTACCATCTGGCCTCTGCTAGGAGCCAAAAGAATTCATGCAGAAAATGAATGCCATGAGTTCTGGGGAAAGAGAGTTAGCTGTAGGTTGAAGGAGTCAGGAGGTCTCCAAGGTAGAGTGGAATAAAGTTAGGTTTTGACAGTCCAGTTGAAGCTGACCAGGTGGCATGAATAGAAAGGATGCTTCTGCCTGAGAGAATTGGTTTTGTCAATTGCTTTGTGGTAGGAATGAACTAGTTGGCTGAGCAATGAGATTAAATAAGATAGGGTTCAATAACCTGGACTTCATAGGTAGTCTGGCCAAGTTAGAACCTTGCCTTCACCATTTAATAATTTATAAATAATATTGGTGGCAGCCAGGCGTGGTGGCTCACACCTGTAATCCTAGTACTTTGGGAGGCTGAGATGGGTGGATTGCCTGAGCTCAGGAGTTCAAGACTAGCCTGGGCAACATGGTGAAACCCCGTCTCCACTAAAATACAAAAAAAAAAAAAAAAAAATCAGCCAGGCATGGTGGCAGGCACCTATAATCCCAGCTGTGCAGGAGGTTGAGGCACAAGAATTGCTTGAACCCAGGAGGTGGGGGTTGCAATGAGCCAAGACAGTGCCACTGCACTCCAGCCTAGGCAACAAAGTGAAACTCTGTCTTAAAAACATAATAATAATAATATTGGCCACATCACTTAACCTCAAATTCCTCAAGTCCAAAATAGAAATAGTACTAGTGCTTGATTCATGGGGTATTTCAAGTACCCACAAAACAAATGCAGAGAAACAGCCTAACATATTCTAAGTGTTCAGTCAACATTCAGCTACTATTATTTTATCACTTCCTTTTTCCAACACATATTGAGTGTCTACTATAGGGAAAGCAGAAAAGTAAATTAAGTCAGAATATGAAATGCTTTGACTGTAGGTGAAGGTATAGACATGTTTTCCTGCTGAAATAGAGGGGTCATTGGGGATATTGAGGTTAAGTAGGGACATGACAAGGGCTATTTTTAAGGATTAATCTAGCAGTGTAGTGCATGCAATGTATCATTCAGCAATGTCTTCTATAAACCTTTAATGAAGCAGTAGAGAAAATTAAGATGAGGAATCTTTTGGAACCATAAAAGGCATTTAATTACTAAGTAATTGTGGGAGTTCAGTCAGGGTAGTGGCAAAAATATTAAGGGAAAAATTAGAGATAGTTACAGGAAATAGTCACAAAACCCCCTTGGAAGGTCACGTGGTTTACACAGCTTCAAATGAAAGCATGGGCCAAAGGTGGTTGTTTCTTACCCTAGGGCATTAGAATATAGAGTAAATACTAGGAATTGTAAAGAGGCTTCCCTAGATAAGTCTGTTTACCCCCACCTCCATTAGCAAATCTTTGATCATCCTGCATGCATGACTGCCTCCTACTTGGGGGAGGGTGGGTGGAGGGTCAGCAGAAGTTCATTACCCACAAAAATAGCATTTGCTTTAGGCCTTGGAACCTGACCTTTAATCTTTACCCTCTAGTGGTGTTGACTCAAAGCCTTTGTCATTTACTGTGTGCTGAATAAAGACCAGGAAGGCCAGCATGTTGGGGAGTGGCCGTTAATTCCTTTAAGTGAATGACCTGGACACCCCAATCTGCTCTTTCACTGTATTCTGTGTCTGAGTGAATTTATTCATCCATCATTGGGTTGGGGTCTGCCTGATGGACCCTGACTAGTAATAAATCTGGGAGTACTTACAAGTAATTGACAGTCCCACCAGTGACTAGCTATAACCCAAGGAACATACAGGCTGCCAACATGGCTGACCACCAGGGCTCTGGGTGCTTCTGGGTTCTTAAGGGTAGAGTGTGCAGGTTACCCACAGTTCTCCCTGTACTCAGAATGTGGAGCAACAAATTGCAATGGCAGTAGCTAATATCACAGGAAATGTGGTTATCAGCTCTTCAGGGTCTTCAGGTACAGGATAAGCAAGCATAAGAGATAACATTCTCAGGGACATTAACTTTGTTCTAAAGAGCTAGAGCAGCAGTTCTCAACCTTATGTTTCTGCTCTGATTTACATAATGAAAGAGTTTCTTGTCTAGAAAACACTTCTGTGGGTGGACGAGGGTTATGAGCAATGCCTAGTCAGCTGCCTTTAACTCTAACTCCTTCTCTCTCTCAATAACATTTATCTAAATGAAAGTATATTATAATTAGAGTAATGACCATTCAAATTTATAAATAAATTATTCACCAGGTTTGGTAGTTTATCATTAATAATAAATTATTTGGTAATCCAAAGAAAACTGGTATGAATACACCAGATTATCACTGATATTTTAACTAAGAATTCTGAGTCCAAAGACTACTTGAGTTATCCTCCATCATTCAGCAACATCTTTTATAAACCTTTAATGAAGTAGTAAAAATGATTAAGATGAGGAATCTCTTGACACCATAAAAGGCATTTCATTACTAAGTAATAAATCTGGGGGCCCTTACAAGTAATTGAGACTCCCACCAGTGACTAGCTATACACGAAGGAACATACAGGCTGCTAACATGGCCGGCCACCCAGATGCCCAGTCAGTTATTTATCTGGCAAGTAGAAGGCATGAAACAAACTTTTGACCTTTCTCTCTTTGCACACTCCAATATGAACGTTGAATGTAATTTAATGTGCCATGGAAATGCAGAACTATAGAACTCATTATTACGCCCAGTATAAATGGAAGAGCTCTAATCTACCAGTGGAGGTGAAGCATCCCCACTGGCTAGCAGGACAACCTTCATCAGTTACCTTTCCTAGAAAAGGTATTGAAGTGCCAAGATGAGGATTTCCATACCTTTCTGCTCAGGCAACACCACCCACCATCAGCTGAGTTAAGGCCCAATCCCTAAATGTGTGTAACATGGACAAAGTGAATTTTTTCTTTCTCTGTCTTGTTCACTTTCCACATACCTGCTAGAGTGAGAGTATACTCACATTATTTAGATATCTAGTTTTTAATCATATGCATTTTCATACAACATGACCGCAAGAAAAAAACTGTGATATCTTATAATGGAAGAAAATCTGGCTGTGGAGAAGTTACTGAAAAATGGTACATCTGCATTATGCTTTATGGGTGATTTAAAGGATTTTCAAATATTATTTTGACTACAAGTAAAATAACTGTATAATTTATCATACAAATTTGAAAGCATTTGAGTCAGACAAGATATTAATGATAATTAGACTGAAATGACAGGCATAAATGGAGAGCCTCCTGGTAAATTACAGTGTAGTACCATCCTAAATATTATGTGCTGAATTGTGTTTCCCTCAAATTTATATGTTGAAGTTCTAAGTCTGTGATATGGTTTGGCTGTGTCACCAACCAAATCTCACCTTGAATTGTAATAATCCCCACATGTCCTAGGAGAAACCCAGTGGGAGGTAATTGAATCATGGTGGCAAGTTTTTCCTATGCCATTCTATTGATAGTGAATAAGTCTCATGAGATCTGATGGTTTTATAAAGGGCAGTTTCCCTGCACATGCTCTCTCTTGCCTGCTGCCATGTAAGACATGCCTTTGGTCTTCCTTCACCTTCTGGCATAATTGTGAGGCCTCCCAGCCATGCAGAACTGTGAGTCCATTAAACTTCTTTTTCTTTATAAAGTACCCAGTCTTGGATATGTCTTTAATAATAGTGTGAGAACATACTAATACAGTCTCCATAGTCTCTATATCTCAGAATATGACTATAGTGGAATAGGGGATTTAGAGATAGCAAAGGTGAAATGAGATCATGAGTGTTGGCCCTAATCCAATGTGGTTAGTGTCCCTATAAGAAAAGGAAATTAGGACACAGACATGCATACACACAGAGGTAAGACCATTTGAAGACTATATGAGATTATGGCCATCTACAAGTCAAGGACAAAGGTCTCAGAAGAACTCAAACCTGCAGACACCTACGTTTTGGACTTCCAGCCTCCAGAACAGGGAGAAAATTAATTTCTCTTCTTTAAACCAGCCAATCTTTGATATTTTGTTATGGCAGCTATAGCAAACTAACACACTAATGATAGTCATTTTCATTTTAACCATCAGCTTTGAAACTAATCACATCATAAGATGAGGCTCTGCCATGACAACAGTTAAGTCCTGAGGCTGTTTGGTTGAAGAATTGATAAACTGCTTGAAGCATGACCCTACAAATAGCCCTAAACATCCATCTCAAGGCAGAGATATTTTTCCCCCTTGTTTTGTTGCCTAATAGCACTAAAAAAAGAAAAAAATCCCTAAACAAAAATAAAAACTGATTCAGGCCCTGTCGCTGACCCTTGTTTGTTAAGCACATGCTTAGTTGTGCTTAATCAAATAGGTCCTCTGAGCCTTATTTGATTCATGATTACCATAGAGCAATATTTGATCTACTCGACTCAAGAGAGTTATTACATAGGTCAAACAAGATCAAAACAGTGATATACAAACTGCAAAGCAGTTGCGATTGTTAATTTTATGTGTCAACTTGACTGGCCACAGGGTGACCAGATTGAACATTATTTCTGGATCTGTCTGTGAGTTTCTGAATGAGATGACATTTAAATAGTTTGAAAGGAAAATAAATCTTGGGGCCTCCAAATCACTAAGCTAAAGGGAAAAGTCAAGCTGGGAACTGTTTAGGGCAAACCTGCCTCTCATTCTATTCAAAGTCATCCCTCTGCTGCGATAAATGCATATCTGATTGCCTCCTTTGGAAAGGCCAATCAGAAACTCAAACAAATGCAATCATTTGTCTGTTATCTACCTATGACCTGGAAGACCCTCCCCTTTGAATTGTCCCACCTTTGCTTCCAGTTATCGTCCTTTCCAAACCAAACCAGTGTTCATTTTACATATGTTGATTAATGTCTCGTGTCTCCCTAAAATGTATAAAACCAAGTTGTGCTTCGACCACAATGGGCACATGTCATTAGGACCTCCTGAGGTGATGTCATGGGTGTGTGTCCTAAACTTTGGCAAAATAAACTATCTAAATTGATTGAGACCTGTCTTCGATGTTTGGGGTTCACAATAGGTATACTCAGTAAAATAAATGGCTCTTCCAAATTTGAGTGGGCTTTATCCAATTCACTGAGGGCTTGAGTGGAACAAAAGATAAAGAAATTCATCCCTTTTTATTTTCTGCTTCACTGCTTGAGCCAGGAAATTTCGTCTCATCTTCTCCTGCCCTCTGCTCCCCTGGTTCTCTGGCCTGAAGACTTAGATGAAATTATACCATGGCATCCTAGGCTCGCCAGCTTGCATATGGCAAATTGTGGAAATTCTTAGCCTATATAATCATGTGAGCCAATTTCTCATTTTATATATGATTATATAAATGATGATGTATGGTATGTATATATCCTATTCTCTAGAGAATCCTGACTACTACAGTGGCCCATGGTATCAGGAATTATTATTTTCCTAAAAGGGAGCTTCTTACTGGGAAATCATTTGAGTAACTGTGGATCTGAATAATGTGCTGGACCACAAGTAACATTAGAGATGATACATCCTGGAATCACCAAGTAAAGTAACTTCTGCCCTTGTATATTAATTCATTTATTTTCAACCTCATTACTAAAGCTGCAAAGCATTTCTACAGATATTTGCATAACCTGTATATCACCAACAACTTTTTTATTTAATCATCTCTTATAATTTCTCTCCTAGTTATTTGTGTTTTTAATGAGATTAAAATATTTTAATTTTAATAGCATTAAAATGAAGCTTGGACTAGACAATGTTTTATTCCTTTTTGTATTCACAGCAATTTCTACCATCTTCAAGGTGAGCCTCACCTTGTTTGCATTTTTTTCTAGTTCACTCTTCACTTGACAGAAAAATTATTCCAGCTAAAATCAAGAACGAGCACTTAACATTGGTTCTCTACTTACAGGTAATATTCCTCTATGTGGTAGGCAAGATTCCTGAAATAGCCTAAACACTGAAGCCATGCTCTTTCTGGCTGGATTTTTGTGGCATATGGGGACCACATATCTGCTGAGTGCTATATTTCTATGATAAATGCCACATGTATACATGTGTGTATTTTAAAATAACAGGGTGTGGTATGCACCTTTTCTTATAGGAGCTAGTGATTGAGTCTTGTAGCAAAGAATAATCTGTGATAAGTGCCTAGTATATGGTAGGCACTGTTCTTATTGTAACATCCTGAGATATTTGACTTTTAAAGACGTTGTGGGTTGAATTGTGTCTTCACATAAAAGATATGTTGGGGCTGTAGGTCCTCGTATCTCAGAATGTGACTTTATTTGGAGATAAGATCTTTATATAGGTAACAAAGTTGAAAGGAGGTTGTTAGAGTGAGGCCTAACCCAATGTGATTAATGTCTTTATTAAAAATAAAAGAAAGAAAATATGGACATAGAACCACACACACACAGGGAGAATGTCATAGGAAGTTAAAGGCAGAAAGTGGAGCAATGCTTGTATCAGGCAAAGAACACCAAGAATTGCCAGCAAACAGCCAGTGGCTAGATGAAAGGCATGGAACAGATTCATCACAGCCCTCAGAAGGAGCCAATCCCGTCAACACCTTGATCTCAGACTTGTAGTCTTCAAAACTGAGACAATAATCTTCTGTTGTTAAGCTGCCCAGTTTGTAGTAGTTGGTCATTGCAAGAGCAGCAAACTAATACCAAGGGTTTTATCTTTAAGAGTGAGTTTGAAGAACTTTTTTTTAAATCCTATTTTATTGCAGATGAGCCCATGACAGTCTTCTTAATGACAATCATTCTCTTATAATTTCTTATAATCACTATAGACACCATGATCCAAATAAGAGTAAGAAAGGCCATACAGAAATCTTGCAGAATAATTATCACACTGTAAACACTGTATCCTGGTTCTCTTTTTTAACATTAAAAATAAATCAGGAAAATATGTAAAATAACACTCAAAATGTTCAAGACTATTTAAGGTAGTTCTTTCTTTTAAAGGAAACTAATCTTTGAAACAAGCCTCTAATGACCGTTTCCCATGGTGAGTTTCTTGTTTCGACTTTTAACCATGTCATCAGTTCATGACACAGTTGTAACTACCCAGTGAACTAGTGTTTTTGGCAATCAAATTGGTCCTGGGTCCAAACATTTGTTGGAGAGTATTATGAAGAAATAAGATGAATGAATCAATTCTATTCTGAATTTATTGCAATTCACATAAGATGAAGAAATAAAATTTGGAAAATTGGTTGGTCACTGTATTACCAACCACTAACATGGAATTTTCAAGAAAATAAAGGAAATGAGATTTAGATCTCAGAAGGGGATTGTGTGCAAGAACAAGAATTTGCAAATAGTTTACATGAGATCCATCTACTCATTCATTCATTCATTTATCATTAAAAAATATGTATTGAGCTGTACTGTGGGTATAACTCCTGTCTCAAAATTTAAACTGTTGTTTTAGAATTTAGAATTAAGCAATATCCAATCTCTTACTGATTGATAAACATGACCTTATACTTATTTGATTCTGATAGAAAATGCTAATAAAAATAATCAAGAATCATTATGAATCATTGACTATCTATTTGAAAGAGAAAAATAATTTTGATAAATTATCCATTATATTCTATTTGTGAATGCATTAGAAAATTAAAATCATTTAATAATAAATTATGTTTGTATCTTACCTAATTCCAAACAATCAGCGATAAAAAACCCAGGATCTAAAGAGGCTTGGTTATCTATTCAGGTAAAAGTAATTCAGAGTTCTTAAAAAGAATGTTGATTTTGGTCTTTAGTTTCTTGATGCCTTCTTTTTGAAGAATTGGCATGCTGTGAAAAAACCTTCTTTATACTTAATTGTCTTTTTTGTCCAGAAAGTATTCCTAGCCAGTGTGTCATTATCTTTTAAAAGCACGAGAATACAATGAAAATTAATGGATTTCTTTAAACTAACAATGAGCCTTATTCATGTACCTTATTGTGTTTTTCATAACAGCCTCTAATGGAAAAAGAATATTGTGTTTCTAAAAATTCCCCACAGTGTACCACTACTTCTTTTATATGTTAAAAAATTTCAAATTAATGTTAATCATAAAAACGTAGGTGAAACAGTCTAAAAGTAGATCCGAATTTTTGGATTGAAATTATCAGTCCTTGCCTAAAAGGTCATGTTTAGCCAATAGGTCAATTATTCTAAAATTCTCTCAAGTAGGAAGCCAGGTGTCAATATTCCCCAGAATTATTCCCAAGTTTCAAGTCCACAAATCCATTTATTTTTGCTTTCAGTCAGCATCCGCTGCTACACCCTGGAGGTTTACACCAGAGGTATAAACTGGCTCAAAGATGCGTTTCCCTTGTTCACATTTATCATCATTGTCGTCATCATCATCAGCTAATTTACATGCTTTAAGAAGACCTCTGCTCTCCAGTTTCTTATTCTGAAATTACTCATTACTGACTGATTCTTAGATAATCTAGACATTTAGAAGGTAATCAAGCTTAGTGTTAAAGACAAGCACTGGAGTCAAATGTCTTCGTTGGTGACCTTACAACTTGTTAGCTGGCTGACTCATTTTTTGATTCTTCAGATTTTCCATCCATAAAATAATGATAATAACAATTCCTATTTCAAAGTCATATCATAATGATTGAATACAATACTACCTGTAAGTACCTCAGGCATTATTTGCCAGTTAGGAAATGCTCAAGAAATGTTAGCCATTGTTCTTGTCTGCTCCCAGAAGATATTTGTATCTGCAATCTCTGCTACAGATTTTGCTAAAAGAAAGACGTTATCTACCACACAGTTAATACAAAAAAAAAAAAAAAAAAAAAATTCTTGTTAGTGTCTGCCTTCTGAAAGGATTTGTTGACTTGCAAATTCTGCTAAAGTTTACTTTCTTTAGAGAACTAGGTGCAACTAGAAACAAGTAGTTTTCTAATTGTGCCTAGAGAATTAGTTACAATTTTTAAGCTGTCTGGAATCTTAAACCCTAAGGTGTCTCAGACTGTTTTTTTTTATTCCCCTTTCCTTTTTTTTTTTTCTTAGCAACTAAATTAATTCCAAGAATAACAGAGAGAAAAAAGAATAAACTACATAATAAACCAAAGGCTGAAATCCTACAAAATTTATAAAGTAACATAACAGCATACATATTCTGTGTTGTACTTGTCATAACTATAAAGAATTCATTTTGTAACTAAAATTAGCAGGAATTTATACTGTCCTTCAGGAGTAAAGGCAGCTCCAAATTCTTCCTTCTCTTTTCAACATTCCTCTCTAACCCCTCACACCCCTAGAGAAATAATTCACTTAGCAAAACCCCAAAGAAGTGCTTGCCTAATCACTTGTGAATTCGGTATCTGTTGGGGTAAACAAGAGAGTACACATGGGAGAATGAAGAGGAGAGCGGCTAAGGCTGGGATAGGCTCTGATAAAATGCACAATTCAGAGGAAATAGTCCAACTGCACGTTCAACTCCTATTGTCTAGGGAAGAAAAAGAAATGTGAAATTCAAGCTGAGATACTATGAACAATTTTGTAATGAAGCTGTATCACTTATTAGAAAAGTACGCAGATGAACACTGTATAATGGCAGAGGGAGTCGCAGAATAGCCGAGGGGCTGGCTCCAGATGGAGACTGATCTCATGGTCAAGAAAGCAGTGAACCTTGTCTCCTGACCCAGAACTTGCTATTCTGCCAACTGCTGTTGATAAAATTGAAATAATAAGAAAGAACCACTAAAAATCATTAATTTTGCAAAACTAGTGGTATTAGAAAAAGCATAAGCTTTGGAATCTGATACATGTGATTTGATTTATGTTTCTTCCAGTTCTAGCTAGGTACTCTTGGGTAGATTACAACATATCTGAGCCTCAGTTTTAACTGGAAAACAAGATTATTAATACCTTCTTCTTGGGTTTGAGATAAAGATTGAATTAAAAAAAAAAAAAACTCCCCTCCCCAAAGTAATACATATTCTGTCTTTGTCCTCGTTTAAAGCTCCCATTTTCTCCCCTGCACAAAAGAACTGAGTGCCTCAGGAGCACAGCCAGGTAGACAGTCACATCCTTCCATGGAAGCGATACAGACATCCTCACTGTATGTGAAATGGAAGAAATATTCTTATATTATTTAACTGACAGATGAAATTAAAGTTAGAAGCACAGACTAGGTAGCTCTTATCAGCCATTTTTATGTGTCCTTCCTGTCTACAGAACACAACTCAGGGAGCAAATAGGAGAATTACAATGGAGTGATAAGAAAAAAATTGTCATTCTGACATCTGTTATTTAGCCAGATCTCCAGCACACTCATTTTATTATAGTTAATAATGACAGTAATCATTCACTGAGCTAAAGTACTAACTACTTCATAAAAGGAATCGCACTGAATTCTCATGGTTGCTTTTTGAGATGAGTTGTTTCTTTATCTCTGTTTTGCAAATGAGAAAACAGAGGCTCAGAGAATTTTAGTAACTTGTTTAAGATCATATAGTAGCTATTGCAGTTGAAGTCATGATTTGGACGCCTGTCTGATTCTACATTCTATCTTCTTGTCTTCCCATCCCTCTGACCTTTGACTGCCACAGCCCTGTGGCCCTCCTTCACTGAACTATCTAGTTAGATACACCTCTCAAGATGGAGCTGTGATCCCTTCTATTGGACATCACTTCAGGCTTGTTTTCTGGCTCCAAATCTCTATGTATGTAGATAAGCGATACACTCAAAACCTTTCCCTAGACTCGCAGGGGTTCATCCTTGTAGCATAGACATATCTTCATGACAAAGTGAACCAGAAGTGTTTGAAGGCCTGCTTTGTAACCAACTGCACCAACATTAGGGAAATCACCAGGTGCTTTCATCGTTTTCATCTGTAAAATAAAAATGTATGATGTACTTACAAACTACATAGCTCTTTGGGAAGCAGTCAAATTGAATTTTTCAAATTCTCAGTGGCAAGTTGTGCTGTAAAACATAATTCCTGATTTTTAACATGTTCTTCGTGGCCTTTGCAATTCAAAGATGATGGCTTTGACTATCATCACTATCAGTGTGAACAATGCGAGCTCAAAGATAATCCAAAGCTTGACATCCTTCCTGCCCTCACTTTAGGGTTGAAATAAAATTTCCTTAGGATTTGGAGAACATACTTAGTAATTCTCTCCATTGCATTTTTGTAGCACTCAGTAAAGTATAAGGATTAGCCACAGAGACCCTAAATGCTTATAACATAAATTTTCCAAATCAGAAAGTAAATAATGCACAGAAAGAGCTTTCTTGAGTACCATTGTGAGCCCAGAGATATTTGAGAAAATTAAGTGTTTTGGGTTTTGGTGGCTGGGAGGATGGAGTGGGGCTAAGCTTACAGGTCAAAAGTTAGTTATCTTTAAGAAAATGTGAGCCCCATAAGTTATCTCTACCTTTATGATCCTTCTTTTACAATTCCCGTTGTTAACACTTAATTTCTGTAACATTACCTTATAAGGACTATTTCTCAACTGGAATTTCTGCCTCCAAACATATTATGCTCACAACAACCATATTACTTTCTTTTAAAAAAATTCCCAAATTCATTCATGCATTTGTTCTTTCACCTATCAATGCGTCCAACCATATGATTATTGAACAGATATTTATTGAAAGCCTGTTAAGTACTAGGTGCAAACAGTTTAGAACTGAATGGCATGGTCTCTGCCAAGAGGAATGTATTAAAAATTTACAGAGGGCAGAATACTATTATATAACATGATCAGAGCTATAATAGTAGTGCAGATAAATTGTTTTCAGAAAAATTCGGGCAGAGTGAGCATGCATAGGACACAATCAATAAATATGTGTTGGATGAAAAAAAACCATGTAATCCCCAAGTTAGAGATGGAAGGACCTCAGGATAGTACTTCATGATAAGCATTTTTTTTTTTTTTTTTTTTACAATATAGCACTTATTTTATATGATATGAATTAATGAATAAATAAATGACAAGTCGATGAACCTATATTATGGAACAGTAGATATCAGAAAAAGCTAAAGAAAATCTCAATAGCCAAATAAACAAATAGATCATGAGGACACACAAACCAAATTAACTGTAATAAAAAATAACATAAGACAAAAACAATGAGAAATAAATAACAAAGATGGGTGATTTCATAGTATGAAGAGTACTATTTGTTAGTGGCAACTATCTTAGAAGAAAAAGTACATAATTGGACTTTGATGGGTGGGGATCTGCATAAAGTCACAAAAAGACATTGCAAGTGGATATAAAAATAGGAGAGCAAGGGAAAGAAGATGGGGAATTATGGCAGTCGTTCAATCTGGCAGAAATACAGGATGGAATGGAAAACTGGAAAAGGCAGGTTTATATCAAAGGAGAAACATGTTTTCTCCTAAGGGTTTGAATTCTATGGTGGGTAAAAGAGAGATGTTAAAAAGTATTTGGGGCTAAAGACTAACAAGTCATCTCTAAAATCCAAATATGCAATTATGTGTTAAATATTAACTTCATTTTCCAGATTACGTTGAAATCATTAAAGGCCAATGTGTAGCTCATGCCTGTAATCCCAGCACTTTAGGAGGCCGAGGCGGGTGGATCACTTGACGTCAGGAGTTCAAGACCAGCCTGGCCAATATGATGAAACCCCATCTCTACTAAAAATATAAAAATTAGCTGGGTGTGGTGGTATGCACCTGTAAGCCTAGATACTCTGGAGGCTGAGACACAAGACTCTCTTGAACCTGAAGGTTGCAGTGAGCCAAGATCACTCACACCACTGCATTCAGGACTGGATAACAGAGTGAGACTGTCTCAAAAAAAAAAAAAAGAAAAGAAAAGAAAAGAAAACAAAACACTAAACCTTTCCTGTACCTAAAACAGTTGTATTTTTCCATCATATTTACATGCGATTTATTTGAAGCCATCTGCAGTTTGCTTCTTATTCTATTTTGTTTTCTCACCCAATAGCTATTTATTCAGTTCCCGTTGTTGTTATTAACCTTGGCAGCAAGCATTTATCTACAACACCTTCAGAATAGAAATTATTCAGATTAGCAATAATTTGAAGTCTGAGATCAGGATGATGTATTTTTGTCCATTAAGGAAATGTTCATATTCTAGTTTTAAGCAGCTCATATCTGTCTGCCAAATTCAAGAATACTTACATTCTGAAATATCTGAAATTACAAATATTAATTTTTTATGCAGATTGTTCTGCTATTCTGTTTTCTCATGCTTTCCACTCTGGTTGAGCTCAGGCTATGAATAAGTGATTAACTGGTGTGAACTATGTGGCCATGTTGATGTTCAGAAAGATGTACTTGATCATCCTATCATAGATAGTGTTTTGATATAAACATTAAACTTAAGGCTTAGGAATTGCACTTTTCACACATATGTTTAAATGTAGTGACAATTTCTCCTAATGTTAAAATGCATTCTCTGATAAATAAGGCTTGAATGCTATTAGAGAATATATGGAACTCACTCAGCTATCCCAGGTGCCACAAAGATATAGCTATTACATGGTTGGTTTGACAGACAAGGAGCTACCCTCTTTAAAAATAAATAAATAAATAAACATACTCCAGCCTACAACCTGCAGAGGTTGCTGCATGCAATGCTGTGATTATGAATCCTACCAAATTTTCACCCATGCCAGCAATTGCATCTTCCTCATACGGAAATCTTCTTGGTAGCCTTGTCTTCAGAAAAAATCAAAGGCAGAGGAAAAATAAAAAGGAAATTCCTGTGGTAAGAGAGCTCAAGATTCTTGCTCTGATACTTAAAAGAACAAAGCCAGTAATTGCCAGGGTAGAATAGACAGAGCACTAAAGATGGGAGTGCAAAAAGCACTTGAGCTAGCTAGCTTAAGAAAGTGAAAGGCAGGTTACACACGATAGTACTTGAGCTAGGAGAAATAGCTATTATCCTAAAGCTGAGAAGAACACACTGTAGCAGTAAGACTAGGGATGAGGAAAAAGAACAACAATAAATCCTAACCCCATAGTCCCTGGTCTTTACCCAGTCAGAAAGTAGTAGAATGAGAAACAGAGAGAGAAACAGAGGAAGGGAGAGAGAAACAAAGAAAGACAGAGAGAGAGAGATGGTTCTAGTTCATTATGTCAATTATACATTAAAAATGGTGTTTCTATGGTCTAAATGTGTTTTCTAAAACTTATATGTTGAAGTTTAATCACCAGTATGTTAGTATTAAGAGATGAGGCTTACGTAGGCACCATAGATTTTGGAATTAAAGAGATCATGGCAAAAAAAAAAAAAAAGGAGATAAGTCATTTAGGAGGTGATTAAGTCATGAGGGCAGAGCCTCATGAAATCAGGGTCTTTATAAAAGCCTTGAGGGAGTGACTGGTTCTTTTCTGCCCTTCTTCCATGTAAGGACACAGCATTTCCCTTCTGATGCAGCATTCAAGGTTCCATTTTAAAAGTGGAAAGAACAGCCTTTTCAGACACTAAACCTGCTGGCATCTTATTATTGGACTTCCCAGCCTCTAGAACTGTGAGAATATAGCTTCCTATTATTTAGAAATTACCCAGTCTCAGGTTTTTGTTGTTGTTGTTGTAGCAGCATGAATAGACTAAGACAGAAGTCTTACTTTACCTTTAGCCAAATTAGCATGCGTAGACTGGGAAAGGAATACATAACTTGGTTTCTTGTATCTGATTTGTCTTACTTGTACCTTTTTGCACCTACTTGATTCTTTTCTATCTTGTTTTATGCTGCTTACTTTATTTGCCTATCTTAGTGTTATTTTCTTCATTAGGGTCTGAGCCAAGCACTGGAGACTGCCTAATTGGACATACTTATTGACTTTCAAGAGCTTGAAAAAAAGATCAAAACCCAGACTGTGTCAGGATATTTATTCCTAGCAAGTCGTGCATTTTATATTCAGAAGAATTTTATAAATTGAAGACTGTTCATTATTCCAATGGAATTTTGATAAAATTTCACCCAACCTATGCAGCTGTGTCAAACAGAAGACACCTGATAAAAAATCATGGCTCCATGGGGAGTTTGCTCTAGTGGAAATGCATCTGGGTAGGAGTTCCTGTTAAAATAAGACACATAGCTACATTTTACCTGTCAGGGATTTTTTTAAGTCTACGTATGCAAAGGCAAAGCTGTTACTAGCTTGTAAACACAGAATCTCTTGGGAGCATTTGCAATCTGACATCTTTCCATGTCGGCTGTATTTGATCTGAGATAGCAAAAATGCAAGTGGTTCCCCAAAGACTACCTATACAAGCAGGTTTGGAGCTAGTGTTTGTATCTGGCAGGGATTGTGAAATAAAGTATACCCATTTTGACTCTGAACACCTCTTGCCAGGCTGGGTTAAAACGGTGATACAAAGTAGTCAGCCTGGGGTTGAGAAAAGAGGGAGGGATTTGGATTGAGCAGGATGTGAGTTTGAATTCAAGCTCTATCATGTTAGGTGGGGAGTTTCTATGATATACTTTGATTAAGGTAGTGATAACTACTGGGGTTGGAGTGGTTAATGGAAACACTACCTAAAATAGCCTTATTAGAATGACTAGAATTTAAGAAGCTGTCACACAAACACAAAAGAGATATGTTATCATTAGTTTGACATACTACACATAAAAGAAAGCTCAAATCTGTGGTTTAAGGTTATTTTTATGACATTAAGACCATTTGTGATTAAGAAAATCATATCTAATACATGTGCATAAGGGAGACATACCTTCCCCAAAAAATAGTTAAAATGTATGGAACATATACTATGTGTCAGGTCCTGTTCTAAAAAATTTACATGCATGATACTCAACCATTTATACTAAATCCAATTACTGGTCCGATATTGTCTTCATTCTGCAATTGTGGTAACTTATGCCCAGTGAAGGTAAGTAATTGGCCCAGGTTACACAAATAGTAAGTGATGTAGCCAAACATATTCAGGCAGTCTGGTTCTAGAGCCTGTGAAGTTACTTATCATAACATACTACCTACACTTTCCCTACAAAGTCAACAGTTGTTGTTAGAGCAGAGAGGAGCCTCATGTAGTATCAATTTAATGAAGAAACATCATCCTTTCCTTCAGTTTTAAGTTGAATAAAAATAATGGATATAACTCTAGTTACTGTGTGGTTAATTGCTAAAACATTGTAGCACAATTTATATATGTTTTGGATATTACAGGTGAGAGAATAAAAGAGCAAAATTTGGAATGACCAAAAACAGTCTTCATTCATTTGTCCTTCTATCCATCCATCCCTCCATTCATCCACTCATCCACCTATCCATTCATTTGTCAATCCATCCATCCATCTATCTACTTATTCTTTCTTATTGCAGTAAAGGGATGGAGAGTAAAATTTTAGAGTTAGGTAGACCTAAATTCTAGTTCCTGTTGTATCACTTACTAACTGAATAGTCTTGAGCAATTAAGGTAACCTGACTGAGTCTCCCAAAATGGAAAAAAAAACATTGAAATATATTTAATAAGAGTGTTATGAGAACTAAATTATGTTTGTAGACTTCTAGGTACAGTATCTGGTACAAAATTAACACTGAATAAATGATGGTTATCAATATTAAAGCATTTATGTCAGGTACTGAGTTACAGTTATATTCTGAATATAAAGATTACTGAGACATACTTCTTGGCCTCTAAAAGATTCCAGAAGTTTAGTAGGGACTTTACGCAAGTGTGATAAATGTGGAATGGTTATTTCTACCATCATTTAGGATGAGGGAACCAAGAAAACTAATAGTAGTTGGCTGGGCATGGTGGCTCACTCCTGTAATCCCAGCATTTCGGGAGGCCAAAGTGAGAGGTTCTCATGAACCCAGGAGGTTGAGGCTGCAGTGAGCCATGATTATACCTTTACACTCCAGCCTTGGTGACAAAGTAAAACCCTGTCTCTAAGAATTTTTTAAAAGGAGAAGAATATAATTTGTTGAGATTTTCTGATGTTCAGACACTGAAATAAGTCGTTACACCACTTACTTGCTGTCTCATTTAATTCTGATGAGAACTGTTACTACCTCTATTTTACAAATGAGGAAAGTGAGGCTTAAAGAAATGCAGTTCATTGCTTGGAGTCATACACTTAAGAAAAGGAAGAGCCAAGACCTTAACCCAAGTTGTTCTTAATGTGAAAAACTAAGAAGATTATCTTTAAGCTAAGTTTTAAAAGATTACCAGCCATTTTTAAGCAGGTAGATATCAAGGAGTAGTAAAGACACAGGAAGCAGGAAATAAAGTGACAAAAAGAAATCAAACTATGTGGCCCAGTTAGAAAATATCAGGTGATTCAATGTTCATTCAAAAATTCTTTTTTGAGGGTCCATTACATGACAGGGACCTTTTCTAGATACTGAAGGTACACGGCTATAATTCATAGACTAAAATTCCTGCCCACATGGACTTTATTATCTATTCTCTGGAAGGGAGATACCCAAAGTAAAATTAAAAACACACAATTAAATAAGAAGTTCTTTATAAAGTAAAATATAAAACATATAATAAAGCATAAGACCTATGTTCTAAGGGCTATTGAGAAAAAAAAGAAGCAGAGAAGAGGCCAAAGTAGCTTGAGAGTAGGGAGATTTTCTGGTGTTAAATCGATAGAGAAGGCTTAGCCAAGAAGATGATATATGGACATATGAGCTCTGAAGAGCTGAGTGAGCCACTGGGGATATCTAGCAGAAAAACTTGCCAGGTACAGGAGGTAGCATTTGCAGAGACCCAGAAAGAAAGAATGACTGGCATACCTGAGGAACAGACAGGAGGTCACGGATTTAGTAAGGTAGATGTCACCAGATGACCTTGATAATAGCAAAACTCTGAACAGAGAGAAATTAAGAAAGAGATGGAGGGGAAAAACTAGAGACTATGCTCCTAAGTAACTCTTTGGAGGAAGGAATGAAATAAGGAAATAAAGTGAGGTTAAGAAATATATATATATATTTCAAATATTCCAATAAACTTCACCAGGAAGGTGACACTTCTGCTGAGCTTTGAGGAATTTATGGAAGTTGAATATATGAGTGGTAAAAGAACAATCTAGGCAAGAAGGTCAACAGTACTAATGACCCAGAATGGATATAGTTTTGGCAGATAAGGAACCAGTTGAAGATGTGTGCTGGCAGATACCTCTGGGGGAAATAATGGATATATATATATTAGCAGAACATAGAAAAAGGAACTAGCAAGGCAGAAGAGAAAAAGGAGAATTCTAGAGGCAAATCTTTGAGTAGTAGAAGGGGTAGGGATCTAGTCCACACGTGGGTGATGTATGAAACTTGTGCATGTGTGGTGGGGGTGGGAGTGAGGGTGGGAGTGATTGAGGCCAAATGTGCCAGTTCAGCCAGAGATTAAATTAGGGGTATATAGGAACCAAATCTTGCAGGCTCTTCCATTTCAGGCACAGATATTTGGAGTTTGTCCTAGTAGAAATGGGGATTTTTAAAGGGTTTTAGGTACAGGAATGAAATATTCCAATAAGCTTCACCAGGAAGGTGAAACTTCTGCTGAGCTTTGAGGAATTTATGGAAGTTGAATATATGAGAGGTAAGAGAACAACCTAGGCAAGAAAGTCAACAGTCGTAATGATCCAGAATGGGAATAGTTTTGGCAGATGGGGAACCAGTTGAAGATGTGTGCTGGCAGATAACTCTGGGGGAAAGAACGGAAAATGGGAGGTATATGTAAAAGGCTCTGGAATCTGCTTACCAGGTACTGACTCCATCACTTACTATCTCTGTGACCTTGAGCACGATCCCTAATTTTTTGCTATCTACTCACTTGATATAATAGGAAATAATAGTACCTTCCTCATAAAGCAAACTAAATTAAATCATATGGATAAAATATTACCCATATGCCTGACACACACTGTTCTCACTAAATGTTAGCTGTTATTCTATGTAGCATCTTGGAAGCTGGGAGAGGATATGAGAGATTGGTTCCAGATTTATGTAACGTAATAGAAACACGATTGAAAGCACTGTGATCTCAGAAGACTGATTATATTATATAAATCTAAATATTGATCTCTGATATTCAAATTCATCATTTAAAAGGTCAAGGCTCATAACAGAATTCATCTAGACTAACCCTGGAGATAAAACAAGGGTCAAAATAACTCTTAAAGTTATTAAGCAGTTGAGCTGTGGAAATGGAAGGATACTTATCAGTAGTTCACACAAAAAACCAAATATATATTGTAAATAAACACAATGAGCATCTCCATACTGCTACCAAATTTTCATATTTTATGAACCACAATGTGCTAGAAACAAAATTCAGTGCTTCAGAAGAATGATTAGTGATCATTTATTTGTAATGAGTTATTTGAATGTACAGCAACATAAACATACAGGAGAATTCAGAAAAAAGAACACAGCATTATACTTCAGAAGTGGAGTCTTTACATTTTCTAGAAGCCCAAATTATAAATAGAGTCTTATCTTACCTATCAAGGGAGCAGATTGCTACTTAAGTATCCACTTAATTTATCTGAAAATTCCATTTTTTAAAGTTACTGTATATTTAATGTATCAAACTGGATAGAGTTCTGTTTTCAAGTTTTCCAGTTTGGTGAATAGATAGATAGACAGACAGACAGATAGATAGATAGATTATATATATATATATATACACACACACACACACACACACACACACGTGTGTGTATATATCTGTGTATGTGTGTGCATAAGACATATTACTTTTCTTTGTTAAATAGCTTGTTAAATTTAGTTCCGTTTCATGCATTAAAGATTACAGCAGATAGGTTTCTAAAAGGTCTTCATAGATTCTACTCTATTTGGGACTACGTAGCTGACATCTGCAACTAAGGTGAAAGGGAGAAAAGGCACTTATTTGGTTTTGCAATTACAGATTTAAATCTCAAGCGTTAAGATATTTCATCAAAGTGGTGTTGAAAGGTATCTAGTAAATTCATAAAATCTCATCCTTTAATCCAAAATTATTACAAGGAATATGAACTAGAAAAGCAAAAGAGAATCATATGAACAATTAGATACTAGATGAGGCACTTTTTTGTGTTCAGTTCTCAAAATACTGAATATCTCAAAATAGTGAGCAGTGAATACAAGAGTGTTAATCAAGTTTGCAAGAAAAATTTTATTTCCAAGTTGACAGGTGCCTGAGTAAATAGGAAACTTAACTCTGCCTCATATGGTTGTGTTGATAGGATTAAATTTAAGTGAAAGAATACCTACTGGATTACTGGGCAGAAAATATAATTTAAACATAATTTTGCCATTTAGTAGTCTTAATGGATTGGATAAAATGACTCAGTGAACAGATTATATTGAAGAGAAAATTTTCTAATGGCAAAGAAGCCTGTAGGAATATCCTTAGCCTGAGCAATATAGTAAGACATTGTCTCTACAAAAAATAAAAAATTATCTGGCAGTAGTGGTGTGCATTTATGGTCCTAGCTACTTGGGAGGATGAGGTAGGAGAATCACTTGAGCCCAGGAGTTGAGGGTGGCAGTGAGTTATCATTATGCCACTGCCTGCCAGCCTGGGCAACAGATAATCCTTAAAAGACAAAGATATAATATACAAAATTTTGGTGATATTTTAGAAAGCAGTAAGAATAGTCAATTTAATATAACTTTCAACTAAAAATATCTGAGAGACTTACGGAAGTTTGTGTTGTAGAAATCTAGTGTTTGGTTTTCTTAGCAGATATTTTCTTTTCTTTTGGTAATAGCAGTTGGGGTTCCTTTTGGGGAACGATTGCATTTCAAATTGTCATGTAATTTCATATCAATAAGAAGAAGACCAAAAAAAATTCAAGCCCAGGCTACCAAGTTCATGGCCAGATTCGGGCCCAGTGTACTGACAAACAAGTCACATAATCTTTATAAAGGTTGGGTTTCTCATTTTTATTTTATTTTGTTTATTTATCTTCTTTTTGAGATGGAGTTTCACTCTTGTTGCCAGGCTCAAGTGCAAAGGTGCGATCTCAGCTCACTGCAACCCCTGCCTTCTGGGTTCAAGCGATTCTACTGTCTCAGCCTCCTGAGTAACTGGGATTACAGGCACAGCACCACGCCCGGCAAATTTTTTGTATTTTTTTTTTGAGACAGAGTTTCGCTCTTGTTATCCAGGCTGGAGTGCAATGGCGCGATCTCGGCTCACCACAACCTCCGCCTCCTGGGTTCAGGCAGTTCTCCTGTCTCAGCCTCCTGAGTAGCTGGGATTACAGGCATACGCCACTATGCCCAGCTAATTTTTTTGTATTTTTAGTAGAGACGGGGTTTCACCATGTTGACCAGGATGGTCTCGATCTCTTGACCTCGTGATCCACCCGCCTTGGCCTCCCAAAGTGCAGGGATTACAGGCATGAGCCACCACACCCAGCCTAGGGTTTCTAATTTTTAGAATAGAAGCAACATTAGCACTATGCTAGTGAAATGCCACCACAAATACTTTGCAGAATTATTGTGACAATTACAATAGAGAAAGGATTGCTACGTAGATATTAAGAACATCTAGGTGGTGCTTGCTAGTGTAAATGAACGTGACTAACCACAATAGGTGAGTGTATCAATTCATTTTCACCCTGCTGATAAAGACATACCAAAGACTGGGCAATTTACAAGGAAAAAGAGGTTTAATGGACTTACAGTTCCACTTGGCTAGGGAGGCCTCACAAACCTGGTGGAAGGTGAAAGGCGAAAGGCACATCTTACGTGGCAACAGGCAATAGAGAGATTGAGAGCCAAAGAGAAGGGGTTTCCCCTTATAAAACCATCAGATCTAGTGAGATATATACACCAGCACTAGAACAGTATGGGGGAAACTGTAACCATGATTCAATTATCTCCCACTGGGTCCCTCCCACAATACATGGGAATTATGGGAGCTACAATTCAAGATGAGATTTGGGTAGGAACACAGCCAAACCACATCAGTGAGCTTCATTACAAAGTTTTAAAAAATGAAGTCAACAATAGGTGAACTGTATGGTATGGGCATGATAACTCAATACATTGTTTTAAAAAAATGATGGCAGTTCATTTTCATCAATGGTTGGTCTGTTTATTATCAACATGAGAACAATAAATGTATCTTATATGAGATGAAGGATCAGATTGGTGTCCACTTGACATTTCCCATGAACTACACTGGTATTAGGGAGACATTAGATACCCTCACATATACTGGCTTTGGCTTCCTGGGAATGGAGTGCAGTGTGGTGACAGCTGGGCAGAGAGCCTCAGGTACGCGCCTCATTCATGTGTAGAGGGCACAGCCATGGAAAGCATTTCTTGAACTTATTTATACCATCAGTGCCCTAATGACGGAAGAAATACAACTTATTTCACATTCATTTTTAAAAGTAACCTTAAACATCAGGCTCACAAAAGAAATGGTAGAGAATTCAGAGGTAATGAGGGAACAAAAAGCACTTAGTGTGATAATTTAGAGGGTGTGTGGAAACTTCATGCAAATTTAAATTTCCCAACAGCTTGCAAATGGGTTACTCAAGTATTCAAAAGCAGAAGTTTCTAGAGGAGCATTAGTCATAAAGGCCATGGAATGTAGCCTTTTATGTTTATTGTTTTCATTTACATTCTGTCCAACCCTGAGTCTTGTAGCCTAAAAGGGTGCTACGTGTGTGTTCAACTACATCCAAGAATGTCTGCTGAAGCTGAGTCCCTCCACTGTAGAATAAAAACAGCCTAGGTTCAAATAACAGACTCACTTCTCAGTAAAGCTGGCCCATTGATTTGGACCTTTCACTTTTATTTTCTGAGCCTCAGTTTCTTCATCTGTAAACTGAGGGGCTAATAATGTCCTTACAGTGCAGTGGTAAAGATAACATGGGAACACGTATGTCAAATGCATAGGTCCAGGGGTGTAGTGCATTTGATTAAGAGTACAACAAATAATTACAATGATCGTTGTTACCTTTTTTGATACAGTTGTGGGGAAAACACTCGTGTTCGAAAAGGTACCTTTCAAGGCAGAGTCTCCTCCTAAGAGAAGGAATTTCAGAAAAAAACACACAAGGATTCAAGGTGGATAGAGAGTTTCTCGCCTACTGAAAATTACAGTCTAAACTTTTGACTTCTAACATTTACCTGGGAGTATCTTAAGTTTGGGAGAAAATGTTTGTGTTTTCTCTAAAAGAAAAGCACAGAAGTGCCTTCTGCCTACATTATTATTATACAACTTTTGTTTTTCTTCTTTTGAAACCTCTGTGGCAGATAAAACTTTCATATTAAAAAGAAATTAAAATGACAACATTTGCAAAATTTTGTGAAACTTAATACAATCTTCTCCAAAGTGTAATGCATTCGTTTTCCTTAAAGTAGAAATGGTTCCCATTTACTGCCTTCAAGATAAAACTAAGATACTTAGGATGGTATCCAAGTTCTTCCACGATCTGGATCCCAGCTTTTGGATGCTAGCATGATGCTAGAAGCATTTCAGCAGCCCCATAAGCCTATTTGTAGTTCCTTAGACATAACCAGATCTTTCAGTAATCCATGTTCTTTCATTTACAGTATTTTTCCTTTTGAACATTCATTCTCCCCCAGCCATTCAAGTAGTTACTGCCTATCCTTCAAAATTCATTTCAAGTATATGCTCCTCAAAAAAGTGTGTTCTAAATTTCCCCATCCCCTACATCTGTTAAGTTATTGGTTCTTAGTCTGTTTAAAGCATCCTTTTATACGTGTATCATGAATTTTATGATCAGTGTTATGTTTGCCTGTTTATCTGTCTCCCAATTCATTTGTTCATGCCTTGAGAATAACATGTCTTCATAACCCAACAAGACCAGGCACACAGGGGACTCAGTAATTGGTCCTGTTTTAACTTGTGGATTGCATCCAATGTGAAAGCATTCTAAGCAATGCTAAATGCTACAGCAGTGCCAGATAATAAGTTAATAAATGCATATGATAGATTATTATATTTACAGCAGAAGAGGTTAAGAACTACTGTTTGTTTTGTATCTGAGTAAAGATGGAATATCAAACACAATTTCTTTACAATCAAACGAAGCTTACTTCCAGATAGAAAGACTTTTTTTTTTCCCTTTTTCCTTTTTTTCTTTTCAGTGAGGAATTAAATTTGAATAATCATTTGCATTTTTACATTAGTCTTCTCTGAATATGCAGGGCTGGTTGAATTCTGTCTGACACCTTCACAGATCTCGCTTAAGTAAGCTTTCCATTACTAAATAAATTGCATCCATTCTAATTAAAGATATGTAGAGAATACTACTCGGACAGGAGAAGCAAAGTGCTAGGAAGAACTAGGGCTTCCATGGTAACCCTGCCAGGGATAATATAATTGATTCAAATGGTCTCTCCTGCCACGTACTGATTCCATGCCAACAAGCCTTGAAAACTGTCTATCATTTCACAGAGCTATTTATAGACCAAGTCCAGCTGAGACAAATAAATGGTGATAGAACTTCCAGAGACAATTACTACAACGAATCATGAAAGATGCTCCTGCTTTCTAGCTCATTTGGTGATGGATTATCATCAACAAGGTTTATATAATTATGTAGTGAATATATGGGTAATGTACAGAAAGAAAGGGAAATATGTGTATCGATTCTTTTTGTACAGGGGATCGGCTGTGGGAGAAATAACTAAAAACTCCAATGTTATAGGCACCTCATCATGGCTTAATATTGGTACATCCTTCTGCCTCATTGCTGGTTGTTCACAACCGAGTTTGTCAGACAATGTGTGAGAATATTATGCACACATAACAGGAAGTGATAAATTAAAGCCACATGAAAACAAAGAGTCAGAAAGTGAGACAAAGCTTGGGTAGCACAGTATGTTTTCATGTCTCTTACAGCATATTATAGCTCCTCTGGTTAGGACATAGGTGAGGTAGAGAAATGAGTTGATTTCTATAAACCAAACTTCTCAACTATAGTAGCTCATATTTCTGACATTCGGTTTGGTTGCTGAACTTAGCAGCAGCACTCATGGCTGATCAGGTGGTGTTTCACTGGAAGATGGGTATTTGTGCACGGTGGTGGTGGTGGTGGTGGGTTCTTGCTATTTAAGTAGGATGCCATTTACACCAAACCGATGGCATCAATATCCTGGTTAGACCAGCTTGTTCAAACATTGGCTGCACTCCAGGTATTTCCCACATTTTAAATTTGCTCCTGCATTGCTATCTAGGCTACACTTAATAGCCTGCTGATTTAGAAGCCAGTCTCTCAGTTAATCATCAAGTTAGCAGGCAATTTGTTTAGATTAAACCTAGTGGAATACTCATATTGAGCTCTTTCAGCTCATATTTGCTTTTAAAAATCTTGAGATTTCAAGCTTTCATATATTTTACTCCCTCTTTAACAAAATGTTAGCACTATCTACTTTTAATATATTCTTTTTTCAATATGTATTGATATCTAAAGCCATAATAAATTCTCTTAATAAAAATGCTCCAATAGATTCATTCTTTTCTCTTTTGCTGCACAATATTATCTCATAGTGGCATTGATGGAAATCTGCCCTCTATTTTTAGAGTGGGATGAAATAGAGAAGCCTTATAAGTTGGCTCTAAATACTAGAAGCCAAAATCCAAGGCTCTTTCCAAAAGTTGGTGGGTGGTTTCCTATTTTTGCTTTTGTTTTGTTCTGGAAGAATTTGCTCTCTTAAACATTAACCTTTTGAAATACTATCATATATTTAAATACTACCTAAAACTTTCTACCTTTTCCCTTCCTATTGCATTTGATCATGCCATTTTTCTCAGTCTCCACAGAATTTTAAAACAGTTTCCGGATAGCCCTTAACACAAGGGATATTTATGTGTGCATTTATATATTTTAAGTGATCATAGAGATTTATTCTTTTATAAATCTCTATATTCTTTTCCATTTTTGTTTAAATTAAAATATAGAAAGGGAATACAGCAAGCCACCTTTATACATACTACATAGCTGTCTCCATGATATTTATTAACAATTTTTCAAATTAAAAGAAAAAAAGTTGAAATCATATATTTTTTCTTCTCCAGTCCAAGTCCCTCCTTCCTCCTATTCTATCCAACAGGTTAAAAACAATCATTAATTCATTATGCGTCCTTACAATCCATTTTTTAAATAGACACATATAACTATACATGAGCAATATATCATATTGTGAGTTTTTTTTTCTTAATTCACATACATTCTAATATAGTATATTATGATGTTGAATCTCATTTCTGGTGTTCTACAATATTTTTGAGATTTCTGTTGTATTATTAACCTAGTTCATTGCTTTAATATGCTAAATAGTATCACCTTGTATGAATTTTTCACAATTTTGAATACTATGAACTCTACCTTCAAAATATATTCGAAATCCAACTACTTCTCACCACATCCAGACTACCACTCTGAATTGTCTTGTCTTGTTTGGATTATTGAACAGTCTTCTCCCACTCTGCATGCTTCCTCCTCAGAGACCCTACATGTACTCTCAATGAAACAGTCAGAGTGATTCTTGTAAAAAGCAAGTCATATTATGCCACTAACCTATTCAAAATCCTCAAGTGGCCGCGCCTCCCTTTCACTCAACACTTTAAACAGTGCTGCATTTAACTTTTACTTCTAGGTGGAAGAGTTTCTCTAGGGTGAAGGCCTGTAATTGAAATTCTTTTTCATATTACTTTCCCAAGTGATTATAGAAAGATTTATAGTCACAGCAGTGACATATAAACTGTTCTTTTAATGCCTTCATTGGACCCTAGCATATGGCTTTGTAGACAATAGATGATAAATAATTATTTAAATCCTTCATCCTTCAAGAAACAGTTCCTATATATCAGCCATCTACCATAACTCTTTTTCTATATCCCTTTCAGAAAGATTCATGCTTGGCCTTCCTGTATAGAAATTTGGTAAGTACTTCCTTTTTTGCATCTTCATGCTTCTTATTGTAATTACGCATTTCTGCTCCCCACCTGCCCACCCCCGTCACTCACTTCCCCCTGTAGTAGTGCTTGTTCTCTGGACTGGGTCTTCATTGCACCCTAGTATCTAAGAAGAAATTGAAAATTTCCAAATTGGAGATGATCTACTTCCAAGAACAGAGGAATTTTCTTACACACATAATACCCTTTTCCTATCACCATAGTTGCTATTGGTGATCAACAGATATTGCTATTTGTTTTCCATTTTGTAGATGAGAAAATTGAGGGCCATTATTTTCCCATTGTTAAAGAAGTAGGAGAAGGCAGAGCCTACACCGTGAAAGTGCTAGAGTAAAACCTAAGCACATTTTACTCTCGTCTAGGACACAGAAAGTGCTTTGTGTACCCTTTTACTAAAAAATTTTCTAGGATAATACTACATAAATATTGCTAGGTTTGATTAGTAAATATAGGATTTTATTTCTTTAATCATATTCTTAAGTAAAAACAGCCTCAACAACTGGAAAAAATACAATTTTCCTGCCTTTTCCCGTAAGTTGTGAGTGTGTCTCTGTGTGTGTGGTGGGGAGGGGTGGTGGTGAGGGGGATTGAAAGAGAGAGAATGAGAGAGAGAGAGGGATCCTATATTGTGCTTCTAGTGTCAAGGTAAAGTATAGATCGCTTTTAATTTGAGGGATTTTTTGACAATTATTGATGGTTTCACTTTCAAGAATAAATCAATGAAATGCTGAGATATAATCAATACCTGAAAGCTTACTTCAACAAAGTGGCTATGAATGAAGAAAATGAGACATTGTTAACCTGAATCCATAATCAGATTTTTGGCTATGGACTAACTACTTATTACTCACCATATCGGCCAACCTACTTTATTCATACACAACCCCCAAAACTCATTTTCCTCCATGTTTCAATACCTGCCCCCACCACTCCCAGATACACTATATTTCCATCGGTGTCTCACACACACACACACACACACACACACACCCGGATTGCCTTGAGAAATAGACCATTGGTTTTCACAACACAGGGAGAGGCACCTGATAAGCCTGTTGCAAGGTGCATGTTCTCAGCTCAGCACCGTTAAGTGCAGGATGCAAGCCCCAGTGTGTTTGCCTCTTTGCTTTTTAATCTGAAGGGTCAAAGCATTGTTTACTGCTACTGAAAGGCAGCTGTGGGTGAAATCCGCAGTGTCATTGTCTACAGATTCTGGCAATGGGTTTAAGTAAACAACTAAGAGGTGTTCTGTGTCTTCATTAATAACTAAATGTCAGCTTCAGAGAAGGTATGAGATGTTGTTTCTTCCAGTTATCCCACTGGCTTTATAGAAAACTAAGTTTTGAACAATAATTCTCTTCCTTTTCACTGTCACCCAATTAAGCTTGAAGCTTTTATTTTACCTTCTCAAGATTTCTATATCTCTCCAGGAGGAAAGTAGCACACAGTGGAGGGTTTTCACAGCATTGCAGGCAGATAGCAGACTGGAAATGATTAGTAATGACACATTCTATTTGGGGACTAGATTCATCATTCATATGCATTCATTCTCCAAGTAGCATTTTTACTCAACTTTTAAAAATACTTGGCATTCTTGGCTCATTCACGTACATAGAAAAGATATGCAGCATTACTCCCACCCAAAGCTTTTCAAGTTATGTTAAATGTTGTCACTGAAATCGTGTGTCATGTGTAACAGAGCTTACCCACTGAGCTGATGGTTCCTGCAGGTGAGTTAAAATTTGAATTCACTATGGTTGATTTATTCTTAGTTTTAAAATCCAACTTGGGCTTCAGATCTTGCCAAGGATTACCTATTTATAATCATTATAACCATGTCAATGGGTGCAATAAAATTGGGTCTTCTCACCCCTTTTGGAATTACCAAGGAATAAATTAATGCTTCTGTGACTCCCAGCTTTATTTTCTGTCAATAGCTATTCATTGAGCAGGAGCAATTATTAAACTGTGAGATGCCCTGGAGATACAGCAGTGAACACAAAGACACCCAGTAACTCCAACATTTGGTCTAGCATGGAGGCATACATTAGTCAAACACACACATATTTAAGTAAATCACTGAAAGTATCAAAGGGCTGTGAAAGAGACAGGAGAAAAAAAAAAAAAAGCTGAGGGAGCCTAAGCAAATGGAACAGATCTACTTGTCTGAGGAAAGGGGAGATATTTCAAAAAGTTATCCTAAGTCAATGTTGTGTGACCTTGGAATGTATGCAGGAAGTGGGAAAGGATGGAGGGGCAGATTTTCCAACGGAGATAACAGCACATGCTGAAATATGTAATACTTGGAATAAGAAAGGGAGAGAGGGCCGGGCGTGGTGGCTCACGCCTGTAATCCCAGCACTTTGGGAGGCTGAGGCCGATGGATCACGAGGTCAAGAGATCGAGACCATCCTGGTCAACATGGTGAAACCCCGTCTCTACTAAAAATACAAAAAAATTAGCTGGGCATGGTGGTGCGTGCCTGTAATCCCAGCTACTCAGGAGGCTGAGGCAGGAGAATTGCCTGAACCCAGGAGGCGGAGGTTGTGGTGAGCCGAGATCGTGCCATTGCACTCCAGCCTGGGTAACAAGAGCGAACCTCCGTTTCAAAAAAAAAAAAAAAAAGAAAGAAAAGAAAAGAAAGGGAGAGAGAAAACTCTGCCATGACCAGAGGCCATTAAAAGAGAGAGTATGAGTCTGGTGAGGTAAACAGGAGCATTCAGTACATCACAGGCCATGGTAAAGACTACGGCTTTTATTCTAAGGGCAATGGAAGATATAAATGGGCTTTAAGCAGGACAGTAATCTGACCAGATCTATGTTAAAAGGAGAATCACTCTTCGTAAAACTGAGAATAGACATATTTTGCATTGACAATATCAAAGGATCAGTATAATGACCTAAGAGGGTCATATGAATAAGTTCAAAGTAAAAAGACAAAGCTCCAAGCATCCAGTAGAGTTAATAGGTGTGCTCTCAGGGTATAATTTTAGCTATGAGAGTATTTGTTTCAATCTATTATCCAAAACACACATCAATGCTGAAATTTTACAATTCTGCACTTAAAATAGAGCATCGATAGAAGATCCCAAGATTTAGTAACATCTACACCTGCTGTAACCTTTGAATCTGGTTAATAAAGAGGCCTATTGCCACTTAAGTGTTTTATCTAATGCATAGCAAGCTGAACCCATGGTTCAAATCTGACTTATACAGGAAACAAAATATCAGAAGTTATAAATGGGGTATTACTAAACATCCTTTGATATAATCACTATTAAAACCTTAAAGATAAAAATTATCAGCTTATATTTATTGAGTGATCACAATTCTCCAGACACTTTGTATACAACAGTGACTACCACAGTATGAACTGTGTCTACCAAAATTCCTATGTTGGAGTCCTAACTGCCAGTACCTCAGAATATGGCTGCATTTGGAGACAGAGCATTTAAAGAAGTAGTTAAGTTAAAATGATGCCATTAGAGTGGGCTCTAATCCAATGTGACTTTTGCCTATTGTAAGAAAAAGAAATCTGGACACATAAAGAGATACCTGGGATGTGCACACACAGAGAAAAGACCAAGACTCAGCCAGAAGTCAGACATCTGCAAGCCGAGGAGTAAGGTGCCAGAAGAAACCAACCCTGCTGACATCTTGATCTTGGACATCTAGCCTCCGAAACTATGATAAATGAATTTCTGGTGTTTATGCCACACAGTCTGCGATAGTTTGTTACGGCAGCCCTAACAAGGAATACATTAAGGAATTTATAAATCTTTTTTTTTTTTTCAAACAGTTTACAATCTGGTGGGGAACAGAAATAAATGTGAAAAGAGAGAGAGAATAGGTTGCTTGATGAGGGGAATACAAGGTACTATGGGAGAAATATCCTTAATTTCAGGGTCAGAAAATGATCACTGGAGAAATGTATTTTTATGTTGAAACCTGTGTTTCATGATTTCATGAAATCTACTGAAATATAGATTTCTATGTTCAAAAATCTATTGAAATCATGTTGAAATCTATGTTTAAATTATGGATGACAACACTGGCCACATCTACATCACATACAGATCGTTTGGAAGGTAATGGGATTTTTATTTGAAGTAGTGAGCTCTCTGGAGAGAAGACAGAAAGGGGAGATGAAGTAAATTGCAGCCAAATATCATTAACTCTATTTATGTGCAACATAATTTACACTGATATATTAGGCTATGCTGGCATTAAGAGGGGCGCTTTGTCTCTTTTCTTTTTCAACAAAAAAGAGGGTGGAAGAGTTTTATATAAAGAATGCATGCAATTATGCGTGCAAAAACCCATAAGAGTGTGACAAGCCTAATGATCTGGATACTTTGCATGGAGGGATCACACAGTGAATATGTGCTGATTTTAAAAATAGATTTATCTGTTACATTGTGGTTAAAATATCCTCAGATTTTACCTGGATTTATGCAAATGCCTATTCACTGGTTTTCCTGCTTCCATTCTCTGTCCCTACTACCCTGTCTCACCACAACACCCAGAAAGTTCATTTAAAAATCTGAGTGACATCTAGTCACTATCCTTAAGTAGCATTGGGAGCTTCCTACAACACTTCCAAATAAGCAAATACATAGATAAATAAGCAAGTAAATATATTAATAAATAAATAACCCATTACCTTTCATACCTACTTTCATTCTACTCTCTGACTCACCCTACCTCACCCCATCCCCAGCCACAACGGCTTCTTGCAGGTCCACAAGAGCATGCCAAGCTCAGTCCTACTTCACAGCCTTGCACTTGCTCTTCCCTTTATCCAGAATACACTTTCACCAGTTTTTGCATATCTATCTCCTTATCTCATCACCTCCTCAGAAAGACTATCTGTCTAAATACCCCTTCCTTCCACTCTTCCATGGAATTATGTATTGTATCACCATCGTTTATTTTTTGTGTTAAATATCATTTATCCTAAATTAAACCATATTAAGTGCTTTTTCTTCTATCATCTTTCTTTCTACCCAAACTAAAGTTTAAACTCTATGGGAGTAGAAGCCTCATCTGATTGTGTACTGATTTTCCCAGCAAAGTGACTAGAACATGGTAGATATTAAATAAGTATTCACTGAATGGATAATATTAAATCATCCAAGTTGACTCTGATTGTAAATTCACATCATCTATCTTTAACATGAAACAAGGAACAATGGGAAGATTTTGAACTAGAAAGTAGAGACAAATGTAATCCCATGGTACAAAAAGGCAGCATTAAAACTACCTCCCAGATTGATGTGGACTAACTTGTAGCATGTTAAGCCTGTGCCTGTAAGAACACATTGAACATTTCCCGTGTGCTCACAAATCACAGTGAATCAGAAAGGACAGAATTGATCCAAAGAATTTGCCAACCGGTATTGTCATTTTACTCTGAGCAAGATGCTTAACCATATAAAGAGTCCTGTAAATTATGGATGACAACACTGGCCACATCTACATCACATAGAGATAGTTTGGGAGGTAATGGGATTTTTACTTGATGTAGCTGAGCTCTCTGGAGAGAAGGCAGAAAGGGGAGATGAAATAAATTGCAGCCAAATATCATTAATGCTATATATGTGTGACATAATTTACACTGATATACTAAGCTATCCTGGCATTAAGAGGGGCACTTTGTCTCTTTTCTACAGATTACCTCCCTTATTGATCTCCATCTATTTCTCTTCTACACCTTATGGAACGGGGTTTCCTGGGGCTTTGTCAGTACAAACTTTCAGGGTTGGAAGACAGTACTAGAAGCAACTGGGTAGAGGATAAGCATAGCACTACCACAAAGGCACAACTAGCCCAAAAGTTAATGGCATTCAGAAATTTGAAGGCATAGATTTAGATGAATGTGTTGCTTGAAACACTGATAGAGTGGGAAGGGTGACCAATATTGTTCTGGTTAAAGGCCATTCATGGCCAAACTGTATTTACCAGAATATGAGAGAAAATGCTAGGTGATTTAAGTAGGAGTCAAGACAGTAGGAGTCCAGCAGGAGGTGGGATAGATGTAAAACAGAAAATGCTCCACACAAGAGTCTGAGGCTCTACAAAGGGTTCTGGGCCTAGCAGAAAATAACACAAGTATGAAGAGTATAATACAATGGTTAGGAGTGTGGGCTCCCATACTGGAATGCCTCTATTTGAATCCTCTGTCTCTTCCATTTCTTAAGTTGGGTGACCTCAAGCAATTGACTTTTCTTGTTTAAAAAGAAGATTCACCATGTTGGTCAGGCTGGTTATGAAGTCCTGACCTTGTGATCCACCCACCTCGTCTCTACTAAAGATACAAAAATTAGCAGGGCATTGTGGCACACACCTGTAATCCCAGCTACTTGGGAGGCTGAGGCAGGAGAACTGCTTGATCCCAGGAGGCAGAGGTTGTAGTGAGCCAAGATCGCTCCACTGTGCTCCAGCCTGGCTGACAGAGTGATATTCCCTCTCAAAAAAGAAGAAGGAGAAGGAGAAGGGGAAGGGGAAGGGGAAGAAGAGGAGGAGGAGGGAGGATCAGAAGGAGGGAGGAGGAGGAGGAGGAGGGAAAAGGAGGAGGAGGGGGGAGGAGGAGGAGGAGATTATTCAATAATTTCTTCATCTCCACAAGGGAACAGTGCTAAAACCTATAGAATGAATGCAAACAGTAAAAGGATTCATATATTTAAAACATATAGATAGAATTCAGCTACATAAGTAATAGTAATTTTTGTTTTTCTTTGTCATCACCATCATATTACTCATCAAGGTACTGGACTGTGGCCGTGAAGCTTAGAGAGGGTGGTTAGCTGGAGCAGGTGCTGAAGGAGCCAACCAGAAACATTTCAAAGCAGGTGGCACAGATTTAACTGTGGAATATCAGATACAAAAATCTACTGGAGAAATGGCTGTGTCCCAAGTGCCACTAAATCATGGAACTTAGTTTTCCAATAACTTTGCTGACCAGGACAAAACTAGCTCAAACAAGGGATTGAGTAGATACAACTTTGGGAGAATGGGGACAAAATATGGGAATTTGATGCTCTAATGCTCATCAGTCAAGGAAAAAATATCACACTTATCTCTTTCTAAGGCTAGATTTTAGTCTGTAATGGGTGGTATACATTTGGGGAATTTACTTTTTAATAGCAGATAATGTAGAAACAATAAAGAAGTTGACTATTACTTTTTAGAACCTGGTGGTTTGTATGCAATTGCATTTTTCATTATGTTCTTGTATCCTTGATCTTTATTAAAGTGGAATTACCTTTCCTCTTAGACAATAAAGAGAAATTGAACAACTGCTGGGACAATCATTTTCTTCAATAAATAGACATGAATTCCTTAAATAGTATGCAAGAGAGATGATCTTTGTTTTACTATTTATGGTGCCAGTCACTTGGCCTCTAAATTGACCTGCAACCAGGACTATAATTTGACCACTGTTTATATTCCAACCAGATGCAAGTAGATTTATGCTAGACAGCCATAAAAATTAAAAAATAAAAACTTAGGGAAAGTGCTCTCCATATTCTCTATTATCTTCCGTTGGCAAAATGCATAATCTCCCCTGTTGAGGTACACCTTAATAAAAAAACTAATTAATGCATTTCTTAATTCATAAAATATTTTTGAGGATTACTATTAGTCACACATGCGTTTGGCAATGCCAAGGCTGCAATGAACGAGGAACATTTAGTCCCAGCCCTCAGAAATCCTACTTCCTAGCAGATTCAGTATAAACAGAACTGAGGACCATGTACTTTTTCATTCCCCAGGTGAGGGAGGGGATATGACTAACATTTTTTTTGAGTGTTTGTGGTGCCAGACACCATGCTGAACACTCCATAGATCTTTGGAGGGGCAGCTTATCTTCTTGCAGATACAGTCACTCAACTACATCACCACTGTAGCTGCCTATCTGGCCTCATAATCTTCAAGGAAATAAGTCCACAAAGCTTGATAGGAACAGAACATCCAGAAAGCTCACTTCCTACACACACTATCCTTCCTCTTGCACAGTGTAAACTTTGAATTCTCATTTTAGTCAATAACCCACCAAAAAGAGATAACTTCATTTTGCTATGGGCTACAAGAGGTAAAGATAGAAACTGCATTTTGGAGGCAATGGCCTGAAGGTAGGTTAATTTCATTCCAAGACTTAGACCATGTTATCTTTAAACAGAACAGGCAGGAGAGGAAGGGAAGGAATATCAATTGATGCCATTGCCTTCACAAATCCTTGATAAACTTCTCAGTAGGAACTAAATAATTGGTAATAGCTATTGTGTTTATTTTGTATAGCTAAACCAGAAATGAGTGTTCATGGAAATGTCATTCTATAGCCAAGAAAAAAAAAAATGGAACAACGATCAGTTTGACGTTTTAAACAAGAGGCATATTTTCATTTGGCTCAATAAAAAAAGTTTCTAAGCAACGTTTAATTATATTTTACACCAGATTTCAGGTGTTCTTAATTGCTGTATTAACTTCTTTACCAAGGTGTCCTAAAATACACTTGGTTACTATTCCAAGAATGTCTTTAGCTTCTCTTCATGAAGCTTGGTGAGACAATAAAAAAATGATATGTCATCAAAATTAACTTGCTAAAGGGGACAAGAATTAAAATTGTACCTTAAATTTTTTTCCATTTCTGAAGAAAAACAATCCACACTGTTAAATTCCTGGCTCAGAAGGTGAACCAATAAGAATCCTCTCTTGGGTCTCACCAGTCATTTTTGGTTTGCTTGGGAATATAATGTTTTGTGGACATTGGACTTTCAGTGTTAAAATAGCAGAGTTCCCAGCAAACCAGAATGAGTTAGCCACTTTACATCTCTTCATAGATTTGCCATGATAATTAAATAAAATAATGCCTATCAAAGGCATTTCATAAAATACTTTGTACTCACAATCATTACAAAATGTCAGCTATTGTTAAGGTACTTACCATGACAGGTGTTGTGCTAAGCCGTTAGTTTTACAAGAGATCTTTCTGTTCCTGAATATCTCAGCTTGCCTAATTGATGTCAGGGACAGCTCAGAAAGGGGAATGAGTAGACAGCAATAGATACCCTTTTCTCTGGGATGGGGTGAAGGGCATTTACACACAAAATTGCAATAGTAGGAACAGCTGGAGAGGGCTGCTTTGAGTCTGAGAATAGGTTCCTGAGAAAGAATGAGGGAAGCTAGTGAATTATCTATAGGTGAGTAAACTATAAGTGATTATCATTACTAAAATGTATTTATTTGATAGTCTAAAAGCAAATGTAACATTTTACATATATGTGTAACCATATATAATAAACATATATGTAATAATAAATATATATAATTAAAAAGAGTCTCAACTGTTCCACACTAACTATACCTCTAAGTCTGAATTTCCTTGGCTGTATATGATGTAAGAAGTGTTCCTATTTCATAATGGGGCTTTCGTCAATGAGTAAATGACATAATTTATGTCTATCACTTTTCATGTTTTAAGTACTCAATATACCCATTGATTATTATCTTTTTACCTTTTCATATCAGATTTATCGAGGTAAATCAACATACCGTATAATTTCACCGTTAAAGTCAATTATATTGAATGAATTTAATAGTGTTCAATATATGCACAGTTGTGCAACAGTCAACACAATTAATTTTAGAACATCTTTGGCCTCCAAAACATCCTCGTATCCTTTTAGCTATTACCCTCCACTTTTCCCCAACACTCCAGGCCTAGGCAACCACTCTAGAGAATTGCCTATCCTGGATATTTCATATATATTTCATATAATTAAAATTATACAATATATAGTCTTTTGTGACTGGCTTCACTCACTTAACATAGTATTTTCAAGGATCATCCATGTTGTATCAGTAAATCATTTCTTTTTATTGCTGAATAAGATATCCTTGTATACATGTAATAACTTTTATTTATTTATAACTTGATGACATTTGGGTTGTTTTCATCTTTGGGATATTATAAATAATACTGTCATGAACATTCATGTGCAAGTTTTGTGTTGAGATATATTGTCTCTTTTTATTTTCCTTGAGACAGAATCTCACTCTGTTGCCCCAGCTGAAGTTCAGTGGCACAACAGAGGCTCATTGCAGCCTTGACATCCCTGGGCTCAGGTGATCCTGCCACCTCAACCTCCTTAGTAGCTGGGACTATGGGAACATGCCACCATACTCAATTTTTGTAGAGATGGGGTATTGCCATGTTGCCCAAGCTGCTTTTAAACTCTTGGACTCACACAATCCATCGGCCTCAGTCTCCCAAAGTGCTGGGATTGCAAGTGTGACCCACTGCACCCAGCATGTGGACATATATTCTCATCTCACTTAATGAATATCTTGGGTATATTTTTGGGAGTGGAACTGCTCGGTAGTGCAGTAATGCTATGTTTAATTTTTTTGAGGAACTGCCAGAAATTTTTCCAAAGTAAATGCATCATTTTACATTCCTGCCAACAGTGCATGAAGGTTCTAATTTCTCCACAGATTTGCCAACATTTGTTATTATCAATGTTTTTTATTATAGCCATCCTAGTGTATGTGACGTGGCATGTCAATGTGGTTTTGATTTCCATTTTCTTAACAGCAGATGATGTTGAGCATCTTTTCATGTGCTTTTTGGCCATTCTTATAGCTTTCTCGGATAAACATCTATTGAAATCCTTTGCTCTTTTCAAATTGGGTTGATATGAAATACTATTAAGTAATTTATATTCTGAGTACTTAAAGAGCACCTACTATGTTCCAAATACTTTATATTTATAATCACTAACATTTAAAAAGCAATCCTTCAAATTAGTATTATAATCTCCTTTTTTTATATTAGCACACTCAAAATCAACAATAAGAGGAACAACTTACTGAGCTAAAAAGAGGCAGATACAGGATTAGGACTAACGTTCAGCTAACATGGAAACCCCAAAAGCACAGTGATTTTTCAGATGCTAGCTGGCCACCTGAGTATACCTAAGTAAACGAACTCATCTTCTCTTTACTACCTTCTCTGACCCTCCAAATTTTTATCTGGAATGTGCCCTAAATGCACATCTTTGATGCTCCCCTAACGTGGAGAATGAAATTCAGACTCCTTAGCCTGCCACTCGGACCTTCCCATTCTTGATATGCTCCACCATCCCAGCCTCACTTGACACCATTCCCTAACCCTGTACATCACTCAGCTGGAAAACAACAGTTTCCCAGTTTCCTACAGGAAATTTGCATTATTCTGTCTCCTGGAAAAATTCTACTGATTCTATGGGCAGCTTGAAAGCCATCATCAGCTGTGCTAAATTCTCCTTGTCCCCTGCAGTCACATTCCTTTCCCTCCTTGGCACACATACCTTTCCTTAATTCAACGAGTCTTGCTGTGTAACTGTGATGTTCCTGATGTGTGCAAAGTAATGAAGACAGAATAGTGGACATAGTCCAGTCCCTGACACTAGAAAGATGAAAGTCTAGCCAGAGTCTGTTTCCACTGCTATCCTGTAAACAGTCTGAGCCAAGGGATAATATCATTAACTTTTATCACCTTGCCAGCAAGCACATTTGCTGGTAAAATCTAGATTATAAAAAAGGTAATTCTGATATTTTACTGAGACTACTAATACTCATACATCTTACAGGAAGATAGACTCTTTTGCTAATGACAATGAATGGAAAGAGACCCTGGCAATAAACTGCTGAGAACTGCACAGCAGCACTTCCCAGCTATCTGCCATATGAGATTTAGAACAAAACAATGCAACCCAAATGGGAAGTCAGAAGAGCACAATGAATATGCAAAGCTATAAACTAAGTGATAATTTTTGTCTTGATTGTGTGAGCTAACTATTAAGAAGATTATAATTAAGAATTCATTTCTTATAGTACCAAAAAGCATTTTAATCAACCTTGATAGCATTAACTCCAATTACCATTAGTAAACTATAAAGAGTCTGTTTTAAATTGCAGTGAGTCAATAAATTCAAGATGGCACTTTAGGAGTAAATGTTAGCAGGACCTTATCATTTTCCTGAGCAGTCACTTAAGCTATGGATGGGGACTTCATGAAGGCACAAGCAACAATGGGATTTCCGAAGAGCTATGAACTTCACAAACGCTGTTTGTACTGTGGTGTGAAACAAAAAATTATCCTCAAGAATGTTTGATTACTGTTTGATCTATGGATTTTTAGCTTTATAGCTTTAAAGAAAGATTTTATTTAGCAGAACAATCTAATAGACTAACAAACTCAAAATAAAGGCTGACAAACAGAGTCCTTTGAAATTCTCATTATTAACTTACAATATTTGCATAAATTTGAACAGAGATGGATGGCTTTAAATGACTGTCACTAATTAAGAGACTGGAACAAACAAAAGACTAATAAAACATTATGTACAAAGACAGGCACATTAGCATATCCTATCTCATATCTCCCTTACAATGACATGAAGACAAATATTCCTGATTACACCTGAAGCAATAATGTAACTAAGGCAATAAATCACTTGAAGAAACCTAAGGGGGCTTCTTTTTAAACACATTGATTTGGGTATTAGGACTGTCACTGAAATATAAACATAAAATGAAATCAAATTTGTTGTAATGATGTATCGCTCAAAGATATGCCTCTTTCCTGGAAAAATTTTATCAGTACGTGGACATGTGACTGTACCCAAGATATATTTGTTTAAAAAGACTGCTAGATTATTAGAAAACTCTCTTTCAAATGTCCATCAGGATAAATATTTATCCCTAGTAAGGCCCATCACAGGATTGAAAGTCAAGTCAAAAGTAGCTGAACGCTTGGGTTTTGCATTTTTTTCTTCCCTTAAGAGAAGATCTAGATTTTTTTTCAATGAATTTAACTCTCAAATCTTATCTTTAAGATACTTAACGAAGTTCACATTGTAGAGGGCAATTTGACTATACAGAAGCAAAGAAAAGATAGAATAACACTGGGCAAAATACAGTTATAACTATGCAGGGGTGGCACCACCCATTTTCAGAGAGGCCACCACAGAGACCTGGCAAGAAAGAAAGTCCCTTGCTGGATGAGCTCCTGGAAATCTATGATGCAAGGAGTTCAGTATCTCAGACCTGATATCCATTAGCACCTTGGTGCACACACAGAAATGTGTTTTACAGACCAATGGTAATAACTGACTTAAACCCCCAACATTTCAAGTTATTTGGAAATGACTTTTTTGATCTAGATCTTGTTCTAGATTTTCCAACCATTAGAATCACACTATGAAGTTATCTATTAGAACGTTTTGTAATTGTTCTCTAATGTGATTATCCAGCTCTCCACTGTCATCATTGACATTTTCCGCCAATCCTAGGCATAAAACATTTCACACTCAGGTAAACTTAAAGATACTGTAGCAGAGTGTTGATGAACACTCCAATAACTAATCATGTATATACCCAGAATCTTCAGACTCTGTATAAGAAATTTATGGTCCAAATACCCTGATCAAATGTCTGGATAATTCATTCATTTACCAAGTATTGGTTGAGTGCCTACTTGCCTACTGTGTGAAGTGTTATTCTTAGGGAAATTACTTATTTCCCTTAAAATCAACATCTACTTTTTAGTTAATCTACTGTGCAGCCTTTAGAGAAAAAATTACGAACCTACAGAATGTTTCAGATTCTTTCAACAAATTTAAGAAAAGAGAATAAAAATGCGTTCTTCCATAATAATAATTTCAGTACTACCATCATTCGCATAAAAGCAACGTCTACTTTTACTATATTAAAAGAGAAAATTAATCCTAAAAATTCAGTACTCCTTCAGAGTCCACAATCTCTACTGTCCTGGAATCTTTAGTTTTCCCACTACTTCTGGGGAAAGTCTACCCTCCTCTTCTTTGACATCTCCCTATCCCTGATACATACAACCTCAGACTAGTTAAGTGACCCAGAACTACTCAGAGTAGTTAAGTGACCAATCAGAAGTTTCTGCTTTCCAGATATCCATGATTAATTAAAAAACTAAACATATTTAAAAATTACATCGTATCAATTTTCTCTGGATTACTCATACAGAACTCAGTGTAAATATGCTCTCTTATCTTGCAATGTTGCTAACCTGGGAATATAGGGGTCCTGTGTTCCATGGTACATTTAAAAAGCTAACTGTAATCGGCCAGAAAAAGAGCATTAGAGCCTGGGTGCAGGGGCTCACACCTGTAATCCCCACACTCTGGGAGGCCCAGGCAGGTGGATCATGAGGTCAGGAGATCAAGATCATCCTGGCTAATACAGTGAAACCCTGTCTCTACTAAAAATACAAAAAATTAGCCAGGTGTGGTGGCATGTGCCTGTAATCCCAGCTACTCGGGAGGCTGAAGCAGGAGAATCCCTTGAACCCAGGAGGTGGAGATTGCAGTGAGCCAAGATTGCACCAGTGCACTAAAGCCTGGGCAACAGAGGGAGACTCTGTCTCTAAAAAAAAAGCTAATTGTAATAGAGAGATAGTCCTACTATCACTGAGTTCTGGTTCTGTTCTCCAGATCCTGCTCTCTGCAGATCATCCTTTGACTTGAACTACCCACAATGTGCTTCCTAGTAATACATGTCAACAAATTCCCCTTTTAATTCAGGATGTACATTTTCACCCTGTAACTGAAAGTCTTGACTGACACTTCTCCTTTAATCATGTTGATTAATTAAATTTGTTTTCATGCTTTGGCATTCTCTTAATAAATTTCCATTTATTGAACATAGACTGCAGGCCAACCACTGGGCTCAAAAAGAATAAGCCACAATTCTTATATTTAATAATTAAATAATATTTAATTATTTGGTAATTCTTATATTTAATATGAAAAACCTTACACATGTGGGAACCCACTCAGAACTCCAGAGTTGGTATGAAGATTATTTTGTGCTGAAGATATTTGAGATTTGACAGATGCAGAAATAAGTCTTAAAGCTTTTCTCATCTGACCAGAAGCAGAACCTTGTGAGAAATGAGGCTGCATAAATCCCCACTTTAGGGTAGGTCTACTCCCAGGAGAGAAACCAAGAGTAAACTACCAGAAATTCCCTCTTGGGAGAGTTTCTAGGTCAGGAAGGAGAGGAAAAGGCCACATCTACCTGCATAAACAAACATTATTATCAAACATCTTTTAATCTCCTGTTTGTTTTCTTAAAAACTGATTTATCTTTCCTAAATAAACCATCTGTTCTTCCTCTAGAAGCATTTTCTCCCCCATCGCTTTCCCCTAGTAAGTTAGGTATATAGGCCTCTAACCTTAGCCACCTAGCTAACTTGCTAGTTCATTTGTTAGTTCTCATATTCATGGAAATAAACCTTTTGTTCTCCCTTAATCCATCTTTTGTCAGTTTAGTTTATAGGCCTCAGAGAGTGAACTTAAAAGCGTACCAGAAATATTTTGCCTCCCTGACACACATAAACCATTAACATAATAAAAATCTGTGTATTTTATTTAAAAATAGATAGTATAAAAACTGTATATTGGAAAATGTCCTGTAGAGAAAATCACATACACATATGTCGTCATCATCATCATCATTATCATTATCATTATCAACTTCATCAAAGTGCTTCTTTTAAATGATATGGGGGTAAGGTAGTCTTCAAAGTAACTGTAATAGATCTTGGCAAAATCCCTTCAAAGTTCAAAATCACTTATTTGGTCTAAATGAGATTTATTCTTCACAAATTTATTTTGGTCCTATCTCATTCAAATTGTTCTCAAAATGAAAACATACTTTTTATTCTGATTGTTTACTTTACATAAAGGCCTAACATATGCATACTTCCCTTTGCAGGCGGACTGTGCTGAAGACTATATATATATAATAGACTATATAGAGTCTCGTATATATAGTCTATACTAGTCCATATATATATAGTCCCTCTCTAGATATACATATAAAATATCATTTCAGTCTTCCCCAAACTGAATGAGGTAGTCATTCTTATTATCCCCTTCTTAAAAATGAGGATTCTGATATTTAAAGTAGAGAGATAAACTATCAAAAAAGTTATAGAGATAGTACAGGTTGGAACTAGGTCTTGTCAAAGTAATGAATATCCTCTGGGTGGGCTCAAAATTGTCACCGTGACTCTTACAAGAAAACAACAGCAGGGTAATCAGAGTCAGAGAAGAAGCTGGAATGGTGAAAGCAGATCTGGAGTAATGAGAAGGCATGAACCGAAAGATAAGGTTGGACTCTAGAAGCTGGAAGAAGGCTAGAAAACAGATTCTCTCTTAGAGATTCCAGAAGGAGCCCAGCCTTGCTGACACCTTGATTTTGACCCAGTGAAACTAACTCAAATCTCTGATGTGCAAAACTGTAGAGAATAAATGTGTTATTTTAAGCTGCTCAGTTTGCGGTACTTTATTATAGCTACAATAGGAAACCAAGAGAATCTCGCATCATCTTTTCCCAGTGGGGAAAATAAAAAGCAGTATTTACATGACACCTGCCTTGGCAACTGGGGAGGCTCTTTCAGAACATAGCTGAGGCAAAAAATTTTTTAAAAAATTAAGAAGATAGAGTCACATATTCAGACATTATCAGAAATTAAATCTGAAGCAAAAGCCCTTTTAGTTGATATGCTAATACGAATAAAAGTTATATCCAAAAAGCAAGGGAACAAATTCTGGAAAACCTTTCATCTGACACTGCAATATCAATTTAAAACACTCCATTGGTGTTTCAATATTACAAAATGACATGGAAACACCTGAAATGAGGGAGACATTGAGATTCATATTTTCATCCATGAAAGAATATCATCACATTTATCAATAGCACACTAAGAGGGAGAACATCAGGATAAATAGCTAATATATGCAAGCCTTAATACCTAGGTGATGAATCCATAGGTGCAGCAAACCATCATAGCACACATGTTACAAATTTACCTATGTAACAAACCTCCATACCCTGTACATGTATCCTGGAGCTTAAAATAAAATAAAAAATATTTTTAAAGCATACTAAATCACTGAGTGTTTTTTTATATTATCCCTCAAAACAAGATATTAAATAGATTTACTAATCAGTGTTAATAAATATTCTAAATATTTTTAAAGAAGACATTTATTCTGCCTCATCCAATGATCTAGAGTTAGTTTCATGAATTTGATGATGCTATCAAAAAGCTAAGCACGGCAGTAGATCATTGACCACTTTTGCTATGAAAGAATGGGGGCCATAAGTCAATAAATAAGTGGGGGCTCCATTTTCAATAGTTCTCTGCCCTTGAGTATGTCATTTTTCCCTAAAAGGGGTTTTACATTGCATCTATAAATTGAAGGTGGGTGATGGACTATAAGATTAAAAGTCATAAAAATGACATGCTATTTATTCTAAGCTGGCTGGGTACAGAAAATCTCGTCAGCTCTTCCTTAAGCAATTTTCCAAAAACTGGAAAGAAACACAATCACACACAGCATGGGGTCACTTTCTGCAGAGATGATTTGGGGACACATCTGAACGAGGCTGAAAAGTCAGACCTCACAAGTTCATTTTAGGCAGCTGCAATTTTAGCTGAGGCTGGGGCCTGTTGGACTCTGTTTTTTTTTTTTTTTTTTTTTTTTTTTTTGGTCATGGTTAAGTCTGGGTAAGTCTATTCAGGTATGTTTTCTTAGAATTCAAGCTAAAATGATGAAACCTGCCTTTGAACTTGAAGTTTCTGTGGCAAGTGCACACATTAAAAGACATCTGAAGGTAGGAAGAGGAGACATTGCCTTTCTTCTTAATTTGAAGTTCAGAAAAATCAGTAATTAGATTCATTATGTTAAAATTGAACTTAATTCCTTTAATTTGAACATTTCAAAGGGCTTTCAAAAGCTCACAAATTTCTATTAATCCCAATGGCACAAAGATGACCTATGTCATTTTAATGGTATGGTATGTTGAAATAAAATCACAAGAGTTTGATCATTCATCTGAGGTTTCAGTTTCATTTTGCTCTCCCATAAATTAATTTGAAGAGAAAAACCAACTTGGTGTCAGTGATTGAGCAATAATTTTAAAGCATACACATGCACATGTACATTTGCATACACAGAAGAAATTTATTCTTTAAATAGCTACCTAGAATCTGCATAAGTGAAGCACAAACTACTCAGAATGAATAGTTACTATCAGTAAGACACATATTCCACTTTTACTATGGACCATGCTTCGAGCACCAGCATTTTGATCCCAAACACAGAAAGCACACTCCTCTCTCTCTCTGTTTCTCTCTCTCTTTTTCTCTCTCTTAATCTCCTTCTTGCTATCATTCACAGCCCTAGAGAATTTTAGACTAGAAAAGACTTAAGAAATCACTTATTTACTAGTTCTTCGTTTTATACATGTGTAAACTGATCCATCAAATTAAAGCAAGTCGACTGGGTTAATAGGGTTGCTAGTTAGGAAACCAGAAATTAAAGCCTACACATCTTTTGTCATCTCTTTCCAAATCTGTCTAAAAAATAATTACATAGTTTAGGAACAGATAGTGTGGTGAGTGGGTTTTCCTTTTGTATTTTTCCTTTTGCTTCTGTCACATAGCATCCATCATTCCTTCTCATGTTAGCACCTCAGTGTAGATTGCAAGGAACTACTCTCCTACCAAGAGCCCAGGCCCCTGCAGGGGGCTTCCAGGTTGAGGCATATGGCTCAGAGGTCTAACCAGTCAGAGCATGGTGTTACCTTGGCCAGGGTGTAGGTTCTGTTAGGGCACGTGGCCCAAGGAGGGCCAATGAGTCATGAGCAGCTTCTACTGAAGCCCCTGCCAGGAGGCAGCTGCTCTTCCCCACTGAGGCTGACCCTCACAGGATGTGATGCAGGCATTGTCTGCAACCACCTAGCACCACGTGAAGCCAGAAAATAAAGCCATTAGGGTAGAAGCCATAGCTGAGAGATTAAATGGATTCATAATGACATATTAAATTAAGTCCCACCTGAAGCCCAGAACTACCACCTGGGCCTTTCAATTATATGGTCCAATACATTGTGGGGTTTGTTTGTTTTTGTTGAAGCCAGTTTGAACTGGCCTTTGAGTCACTTAAGTACTAATTGGGCTTACTAGATAAAATAGTAAAATACAGGATGTGTGGTTAAATTTGAATTTTAGATAAACACTGAATAACTTTTTTTTTTTGAGACAGAATCTTGCACTGTCACCTGGGCTGGAGTGCAGTGGTGAGCTCTCGACTCACTGCAACCTCTGCCTCCCGGGTTCAAGCAATTCTCCTGCCCCAGCCTCCCAAGTAGTGGTATAAGAATTTCCTATGCAATATTAGGAAAATCTGACAACTCTAATTCTAATCGCAGAGCAAGCTATTTCTAGACATGGAGCATGCCCAGTGGAGAAAGGAGAGAGGCCCATGTCAATAGCACAGAGGCAGGTGATATCATAAGAAGTAGTAAGATGTCGTGTGTACACTTCCCTTTAGAGGAATGACAGCTAGTTATTTATTACCATGTTATAAAGAAAAGGCAATATATTTATCAAGCTGATGTTCCAAATCCCTTTTTCCTGCTCTGATCCCATCTCTTCCTTGGATTCAACGTCAAGTCCTGGAATTCATCCAGTAAGGAAAGAGGTAGCAACAGCCTCTGTGTCAATCATGACCCTGGATTCAGTTTCATTCGTTGTATTTCATCAGGCATTTGCAGACATTGTGCAGAACGATGCAGGGGAGCGTGTGTGAAAACGTCCTAATTGCTCTGCTCTAAAGGCTCTAATCTGTCCAGAGGAACAAATATCGGCAAAGACAACAAGATAACTGTAATGCCTGATGGATTAGTATGAATGGTGGGGGAAAAGGCCAACTCTGGAAAAGGTGGGAGTTGAGCTAGCCCTCGGTGGAGAGGTATGGTAGTGGGGGTTGCGGGGGAGTGGTCATCTCAAACACACATTCTCTCGCCACTTCCTATTTTAATCCCTGCTCCTTCTCTTCTCTTCTTTCTTTTTTCCTGCTTTTCTAGTAATTATAATTTTGTTTATCAAATTAGCACCATCAAGTGCAAATCTTATGATGGGGGTGTGGCCAAACATCCAAATAGTGCTGGATTGGTTAAGGCTCATGAATATGAAATAATATACTCTTATAGAGAATCCAAACTCTATAGGCATGGCATTCAACAACTGTGTAGAATTTTAAAGCTGGAAGAGACCTTTACCAATCCCCGACTTTTTAGATAGGAGAACAAATGTGAGATCAGGTAACTGGTAATAGTTGCAGATCTGAGACTAGAAACCAATGAGGTTACACCAGGCATGGTGACTCGTGCCTGTAGTCTCAGCACTTTGGGAGGCTGAGGTGGGCAGATCACTTGAGGCCAGGAGTTCGAGACCAGCCTGGCCAATATGGTGAAACCCTGTCTCTACTAAAAATACAAAAATTACCTGGGCGTGGTGGTGGGCACCTGTAATCCCATCTACTCGGGAAGCAGAGGCAGGAGAATCACTTGAATCCAGGTGGCAGAGGTTGCAGTGAGCTGAGACCATACCATTGCACTCAGCCTGGTGACAGACTGAGACTCTGTCTCAAAAAATAAAAAAATAAAAATAAAAAAGAAACCAATGAGGTTGACCTTAGAATCCAAGCTTGCTCACCTACTAAAGGCCATTAAACTAGCAGGCTTTATGTCTCAATTTTGTTCTCTCTTAAAGCGTACCAGGGGAAAATATACAGCTGAAGTTTATTTTCATTTCATTCTCCATCAGCCTAGAATAATCTCATTTGGACATTTCTCAAATAAGGAAAAACAAGGACTTTCTCTTTAAGGAATGACGATGTGTAAAGACTGTCCCATTTTACAAATCTCCTATGCCCATGTACAAAGGGAAACCCAAGGGGCTCCCCAAACACTTCCATTTGTCTTTTTCTGGGGCAGACCTATTAAGGTATCACTGTTCAGAAAATTCAGCAGCAAGTTAACTTGTCCATGTTAGATGTGAGTCTACTGAACTTGGGATAAATTGATATTTCCCTATTTCATGTATAAATGTAGCAAGAAAAGAAATCACTTCCAGATTCTTAAAATACTTGGACTGATTTGCTGAGAAAAGGCCAGCAACAGAGAATTAAAGAGCAGAGTATCCCATCTGCTTTTACTTATAGCAATGAGATGTACAGTGTAAAATCAGGTTATCAGTGAAAATGAGTCTGATGTGCTAATTCATAGCTCATTCTCTATATTTATGTTGTGAGCCCATTATATAATTTAGCAAGATTCTGGGGCCTTTCTCAAGGGAGGGCAAGCTCTAGAAAACAGAGGTTCCAGGCAAGCACGAGGAAAGTCCTTTAATGAAGGAAGAAGTCAGGTCTATATTTTCCAAAAGCCCATGCTATTTATACCTCCAGCCCCTGATGTTTTAATAGTAAAAGAACGGTGCTGATTTTACTTTTCCTGAAGTACACACTTTCACATTCAAGGAAATGAATCTTTAGCATATCCTGGATGAAAAAGCAAGAAATGTCCTATTAACTTAAATGAGGCATTAAAGGGTCTTTGATGCAATTCAACTTCTAAAACGCAAATACTTTCTCCTCCAGGTTACTTACAGTAGATACATTCTTAACCCCTTTGAAATGCAGAATGAGAAAAAAAATTATCTGTCTTCTTCAAATTCACTGGCTAGATGGATTCTCTGCATGTACTTCAATTTCCCCAAACCTTAGTGCTATATTTTTTAAGGAAGTGGAGTTATTCAAAAATGATAATATGCTATGGCTGCAAATTCAGATTTATTCAATGGAAGCATAAATAACTATTTCTTCCTCGAATAGAAAATGAGTCACAGCAAGTTTCTGTGTAGTAATTTGTCTCTTCATATTATCACAGTTGTGGATATTATACCAAATGGTAACACAGAATAGGAATAGCTCATCATGGAATTCTGCTCTTAGAGAAAGACAAAGCATTTAGCTGCTAACAGCCCTTGTCAGTTCCCCAAGACTTCCTTGAGTCAGGAATTACTCCACTCTTGCTGGTTTCCTAACAAGGGTAGTTGTATTCATAGGCTAACTCTCTTCCTTTTGCCCTTGTCCTTTCCTGCTGTTTTCTAAAGTTTTCAGCTCTACAGTGAAATCTTCAGCATGAAACATCAATGCAATCCCACCACCAAATGTCTCACCTGCATCTGCCTACACAGATTGCTCTCTTTGGTTACAGACGCACAACCAGGGTCAGATCTTTTTTTCACTCTTCTCTGGATCCCACATCTGCTGAATGATGTACCTACTCTCTTCTTCATCATTATTTTTCCCTTTCACTGGTTCATTAACATATAAGCATTCTATAATATATACTATTTTTTTTCTTTTTTTGAGACAGAGTTTTGCTCTTACTGCCCAGGCTGGAGTGCAATGGCGCCATCTCGGCTCACTGCAACCTCTGCCTCCCGGGCTCAAGCAATTCTCCTGCCTCAGTCTCCTGAGTAGATGGGAGTACAGGCACACACCACCATGCCCAGCTAATTTTTGTATTTTTAGTAAAGACAGGGTTTCACCACGTTGGCCAGGCTGGTCTCAAACTCCTGACCTAGGTGATCTGCCCGCCTTGGCCTCCCAAAGTACTGGGATTACAGGTGTGAGCCACCACGCCTGGCTACATCCTATTTTTTAAAAGACTTCCGTAGGTCCCCTCATCCCTCTCTAGACTAAGATGTCCTATGTTCTTTATTAAGTTCCTTTGCTCTGGCATCCCTTCTAAGGCATTTCTGAGCCCACAAGCCCATCCCAGTCAGACTGTGGTCTACACCACTTTATTGTCATGGTCACCAAGGACTTTTTTAAGTCCTCGTCTTACTGTAGTGATCAGCAGCATTTGGGAGTTGATAAGTATTTCCTCCTTGAAATGTTTTCCTTCCCTGGATTTGGTAACATGCTCTTGGCAAGCTTTCTGCCTCCAGGGTGTTTCTTCTTGGTCTCCATTATTTATTAAGTATAAGTTTAAAGAACTTTACATCCTGGAAGACCTCAGGGTCTGTCTCCAAATCTCTGTTAGCTTCCATATCCACTCACATCCAAATTTTACTGGCTATATTTGAAATATATCTGGAACCTATAACCAATTTCCACTGCTATCATCTTAGTGAATGTCACCGTCTTCTCACCTCCGTACAATTGAAATAGGTTCCTAAAAAGTGGCCTTGCTGATGGTTTTGCCACCTACAATCTATTCTTCGCCAAGCAGCCAGGTCTATCCTCTAAAAATATATGTCAGATCTTGTCAGTCTCTTGTTTTGACACTGAGTATAACCTCATTTGTCCACTTTTCATCTAGAATAAAATTTAAAATTTCCACATGATGCACTCTGCATCATCTCTATAACCTAATAGAATGACATTCCTGTCCTTTATGCAATGCCTTAATCCATTCTGTCTGCTATAACAAAATACCACAGACTGCATAATTTATAAATAATAGACATTTATTTCTCACACTTCTGGAGGCTGAGAAGTCCAAGATCAAGGTGCAACAGATTCAGTTTCTAGTAAGGAATCATGCCCTACATCTAAGAGGGTGTCCTCTTGCTCCTCTGGAGAGAACAAACGCTGTGTCCACACCTGGAGGGACGGCAGAGAGGCAAAAGGGATTAAGGTGCTCTATTCTGCATATTTTATACAAGCACTTATCCCATCCGAGAGGGTAGAGCACTCACAACTTAATCTCTCCCCTAGAGGCCTCACTTCTTAATACTGTCACACTAGGCTAGGCACGGTGGCTCACGCCTGTAATCCCAGCACTTTGGGCAGACAAGGCTGGTGGATCACGAGATCAAGAGATTGAGACCATCCTGGCTAACATGGTGAAACCCCGTCTCTACTAAAAATACAAAAGTTAGCTGGGCGTGGTGGCGCGAGCCTGTAGTCCCAGCTACTTGGGAGGCTGAGGCAGGAGAATCGTTTGAACCCAGGAGGCAGAGGTTGCACTGAGCTGAGATTGCGCCACTGCACTCCAGCCTGGCGCCTGGCAGCAAAGCGAGACTCTGTCTCAAAAAAAAAAAAAAAAAAAGTACTGTCACATTGGAGATTAGATTCCAACATAGGAATTTTGAAGAGACATATACATTCCAACCACAGCACGTACTTTCCGGTAGCCATGCTGAATTTCTTGCTGTTTCTTGAATGCTCCAAGCACACTCCCACGTGGGGTTTTGCTCTCAGTTTCCTCTGCCTGGAGGACTCTCCCAACAGATATCAGTGGCTTGCTTCTCCAAATAACTCAGATATCATCCAATAAATTTGTACCTTGTATCCTCATTACTCTCTGTTCTCATCCACCTGCTTTGCTTTTCATTGTACTTACTATAACAAAAACATTTACTTGTTTATTATTGTTTTCTTCTGTTTCTTTTAGAATGCAAGCTTCATGATAGCAGGAATTTGTTTTATTCCCTTCCGTTCCTTCAAGTCTAGAACACTGCTGGTTCCTTTTCTACGGTTGAATGCGTCTCCATCTCTGTGATACAGCCTCATGCCTCTGGACATAATTTAGATTTTGAGTGTCTTTTCTATTCACCAGTATTCTAAACCTATACACACACACACACACACACACACACACACACACACACAATATTAGCTTAAACACACACGTCACATTTTTATACACATGTACATATATACATAGCATATTAATAATATTCAATGATTTACTGAATGTCTAATATAAAAAGGTATTACTATATAGGACTGTAGACAGTCTAAGAATGTTAAAGCAATTAAGAGATATTATGAAACAACTAATAAGTAAATTGTATACATTATTTTAATGAGAAAAATTCTAAAACGACGGTTAAATCTTAGTCTGGGACAGATGGCAACTGCATATGATCTGCTACATATCAAAGAATTAACTGGTAACTACACTCTGACATTAGTTCTAGGATAACTAAATCTTTTTTAATAGCTTTATGATTGACAAAACTTCTTTGCTTGACCAAACTTTGGTCAAGCTTTTGAATCTTCTCCTAGGCCTATCTGTGCACTTCCTTGTAAAAACCAGTTTTAGCAAGAACCCTGATGCCAGTCTAGAAGGAACACCCACCCACACTCTGGGTTTCTCTGATCATCCCCTCTATATCTAATCTCATCCTCCATCCTCCAGCCTCCCCCAGGTCTGATTGCCCTAACCTGCCTTCGGCAAGACACTTGTTAGATTGGTTTGGCCAGAATCCCCTGTCTCCCTGAAGTTCTTCTTAGTAATCTTCCATCCACTGACACTCCATCTAACCCTGACTCCTTGAATTTAATCCCCACTTTTTCATGCTACATTTGGAGGTGAGATCAGTCTCTCTCCCCCACTGCAAAATCTCATTGCTGTGGTAGCTATACCCATTACAATGCTCATGAATTATTCCTCATTGTGTTTAACAAGTCATGAGTTTTTCCTTATAGTACTTTAATAAGTATCATTGAGTAATTTTGTCTTTAACTAAAAAAAAAAAAATTCTGATAGTCTGTCCTCTGAACTAGACCCTCTCAAAGAAACATGTCAGCAGGTATTTCCTTTCTATTATTGGAGCCCAGTGTATTTGGCAAGGCAGTGCTTAGAAGAGCTCAGTCTGTGGATTCTCGCAGAAGTGAAGCCAGACCACTTTCGAGCTCAGCAACTTGCTTTTCCTCTGTATTCTTCCTGAGAAGTTTTAAACACCCAGCATCACACATGACACATGGAAGGACCTAATAAATATGAGCCATTATCATTATCATTGCTATTTCTGTTAGTCCAAGTATTAGCTGCAAATATGTAAACTGCATATAGTTTGTTGGGGCAGTCTGAGGTTGCTCCGCCTCATCATCAGGGAAGTCTCAGTCCATTACAGCTAGTGGCCTGTCATCTTTTAAACTGTAAAGACAGAAGGCCTTGGTCTCCAGCTGAAAGCCAATACGTCTCAGCCTCTTGCAGCTAAGTAGCTAATGTGAGGCTGAGGAAATGGAAACTTACAGAACTTTTAAAGACTATTTTTGGGGAAAAAATGTCAAACTCTTTAAAAGAGAGGCGTTACGACCCTCTTCTGACTCTTCCTCCTAAACTGATAGTGCAGAGGGCATAAATAATAGCATCAACAATATAGAAATATTTTCTAACTGCCAGCATCTTAGGAGTGGCATCAAACAGCCCTAGTAGTCACTGTGTTCTTCACCATCACCCATGAGCAAAAAGCAAATAGGCCAGTTTCAATTAATAATATATATAATTAAGCAATACAAATTATGAATGTTATTAAATTACAACTCTTGAGCACATCTTTATAATATTCTCTGTGACAAAATGGGAAATATACGTAAGATAAGCCCATTGCCTACAGAAATATAACAATTATCTCAAGGAAAAGCACTGGTGTAACTGATTGAGTTTTGAGCTGAATCAGCCATCTTGTTCAAGAGCCAATATTTTTACTTAAGCGAGCTACTGACAAACTGTAGTTATTCAGACCTGGATACTTGGCAGACGTTTTCTTAAAGATGAGCAAAGTAAGCTGTACCTTCAAGGAAACAGTTGACAGTATTGGTGACTAATGAGGAAATCTGAGCTTTCAGGCAAAAATGATTTTGGAAAAACTCATATTTGCTGCTTGGAGCTTGGAGCTTAGCAGTTTTGTGATTCTTAAAGTCTTTTCTGATTTTTAGGTTGATGGTTATTTTAATAAATATTGATTTTTGATATCATAAAATAAAAACTGGTAACACTTAGAAATGTATATAACTTAATAAATCAATATTTTCCAACATTACGCATAGGGAAAAGATACATTCAAAGTTCAACATAGAACTAAAGGATTTTTCCAGTTACCACAAGATATGTGGCGTGACAAGGATCTCTTCTCATCTTTTCTGTGTTTACTGCCTTCTAACGAGATTGGTCTCTTATTTCATGTTTTGCTTTGTTTTATTTAGCATGTCTCTTGGCTCTTCTCATACAATTCCCTCTACCTGGAGAACTCTTTCCCACGGAGAGTCACATGGCAGGCTCTCACCTCATTCAAATCTCTCAACAAATTCACCCTCCATAAAGAAACAATCCATGTTAGCCCTATCCAAAGTAACTTCCTTCCATATCTTTATTCTTCCTCATTTTACTCATACTTGCTGGGCATTTCCTGACCAATTTATTAACTACTGCTAGTCTTTTCCAAGGTAATGTAAGTGCCATGAAGTAGGGAACTTGTCTCTTTTGTTCCCTGTGTGTCCCACAGCCTTGAACAGTGTCTGGGGTAAATTATGTACTCAACAGATGTTTGTTGAGTGAATTAATCAATGAATAAATAAACATTGTAAGTTGTAATACACTCAGGGTCAGAGCAGCCAAATGTCTTAAACAAAGTCACACAGCTTTGTTGGCTAAGCTAGAACTGATATCAGATTATTGCCACAACCTAAACTTTTAACTAATAGACTATTGCACATTTTGAACTCCCTAAAAATTTACAAGTATACATTCCTTCATTTCCCTTGCCAGCTTTTAGTCAGATAACCTAATTTAACTGAGAAAGACCTGTTTTATTGGTAGACAAGCTGTCCCTCTTCCAATCCAGATAGTTAAGAAAAAGAATAAAAGTTATAGTCAGTAATAATTACGCAGATATAGGCTATCAGGAAGGCTGAAATAAATTTACTCATTAAATGCAACATTGGCCAAACTGATCAATATCCACAGGGCAAAAAATAAAAATAAAAAATAAACAACTGAATTTCTCTAGGCCACAACTCTCTTTCTATAGATAATGTACAGAGTTATAAAATAGCTGAAAACACCCAAAGACACTAAAGAATCAGAAAACCAAAACAAAGCCTGTATACATTGAAGACATCCAATATTTTTGGTCCATTTCAAAATCTTGTGCAACTTTTTCTATGTATTTCTAAACCAAAGGGCAATAAGTGTCTTTTAGTCCTAGGAGCAACCAAGTTAAGATTTGTATTATCTAGTAATATTATAATATAGAAATATTGACATTCAGAGGCTTCCCAAATTCTTTGTCATAATTTTGTGCCCTCCAAGGAGAACTCAGTGTTGAGTGGTTATTCAGGGTAGCCTGTTTTGCTAATGAGAAGAATGTTCGACGAGATAAACTGCAAGAATGAAGTCCAGATCAACATAAATTCTAAGATATTTCAAGGAGGCACAGAGGAGAAGGAGAAGCCAAGAAAACATAGGCTAAGGATTTTGAGGGAGAGTTTCAGAAGGAGAAAGAATAGTGACATTAGGGACAGCTCTTGTGTGAGGGTTTGAGGAGAGATGTTTCAGGATGTTTTACTGTGTTTCATTGCAAAGTAATTGTTTTCAGTGCAATTGTTCCAATTCAATGATTTCAATGCAACACAATTAATTAATCTTTTAGACTTTTTTGAGAAAAGTTATTAAAGCCAAATTACTTTGCTCTGCTATGTTTAGATTTGGAATTATATTTCTTTTAGATTCAACAACTAAGTTGTGGGATTTGATCACAAGGAAGTCTGGTATGATTCTCATTACAGTGACTTGCTGAGGAAATTTCATTAGTGGAGTGTGATCAGACACAGTGTTGTTACAAGTTGTATTTCTTTCTACTATTTCACTTCTAAGCATTACTTTTAGTAAAGGTTAGTTCACAACCAGTGACATCCCAAATTTCTTTCTTTATTCTATGATCTTGGGCTTCACTGTCAAATATGGCAACCACCAGCCCCATAGTCCTTCTAGGCACTTTAAATGTGGCTAGTGAGACTGAGAAACTTAATTTTTATGTTATTTGATTTATATTTAAACTTAAAAATTGAGAACAATTTAGTTGTTTTAGGAAATCTTCAAGTATTTTTTTAACTTTTTTTTTTTTTTTTTTTGAGACATGGTCTTGCTCTGTCACCCAGTCTGGAATGCAGTGGCATGATCATAGCTCACTGCAACCTCAACCTCCTGGGCTCAAGCAATCTCCCCACCTCAGCCTCCCGAGTATCTGGGACTACAGGCGTGTGCCACCATACCTGGTTAATGAAAAAGAAAACTATTTTTGGAGAGACAGGGGTCTCAGTGTGTCGCCCAGGTTGGTCTCAAACTCCTGGCCTCAAACAATCCCCCTACCTTGGCCTCCCAAGGCACTGGAATCACAGGCATGCACCCAGCCTCAAGTATTTTTTAAATACTATGTTTGTGGATTTGCTTTATTGAACTGTAAATTTTATAAAATTTCAATTAAAATATGTAAAAAAATTCTGCAGCATTTGTAAGCAGTGCAAAGAAGAACAAAAATATGTTACTAAAAATGTTATATTGAATGCACATTTAAATAATATACTTTGGATAATTGGGTTACACGAAACATTTTAATCTAATATTCATCCCGTCCTGCAACAAATATTTCATGAGTACTTGGTAGAAAGTACATTGTTAGGAAAAAAAGGGATTAATAAAATTGTGATGCACTGAATGGAATCAGGTAAAAATAAGTGTATGTGAGTGTATGAGTGATGGGAACTGAGGGGGCCATACATGACTGAGATACGAGTTGTTTCTTCATGTGGAATATGAGACTTGAGTTTTCCTGTCATAAGTCCTGAGGGTTTAGAAAGGCAGACCAAAGCAAAGAGGAAGGGTCTCTGTAAAGCAGTGGAAGCAGCGTGAAAAACAACGAGCACAAGAAGAGTAGAAAAACCTGCCTGGTTGAATGGGAACATAATTTGGGAGAGTGAAAAGAGCAGAAAAATAAGCACAATTTGTAGTAATTGTAGCTGATGGCACTCCTTCTACAAAAGTATAATATATACACTACAGAGTTTCATAAGCCTAGAAAGACATGGAAAATAATAGTATACTTATTGTATTTTGTTCAAAATAACAATGAGACCCATGGATTTAAATTCAAAAGTATTCTACCTAAAGAGATACTGGAGACTGTAAAAAAAAGAGATTGAGTGTATTACTAGAAATTGTAATTAAAGTTGTAGTCGTTTTAAAATAGGTCTGTGAATTCTTTGACAGTCTTCCCTTCCAAAGGTGATGCTTACTTCCCCTCCCCTGGAATATAGGTCAGACTTAATGATCTCTTTGGAACCATAGGATGTGGCAGAATTAGAATTCTATGACTTGCAGGATTATCAAAGGGATGCAGCTTCTGCTTGGTTTTTATTCCTGCATCACTGCCTCTGGGGGAAGCCAGCTTTCATGTTGTGAAGACATTCAAGCAAGCCTATGGAAAGACCCACATGGAGAGGAACTGAGGTTTCCTGCTGGAAGCCAGTATGACTTTGCTAGCCATGTGACTGAATCTGGGGTGGATCAGCCAGCCACAGTTAAGCCTACAGGTAACAGAAGCTTGGACCAACACCTTGACTGCAACCTCATCAATAATGCCAAACTGGAACCTCCCAGACAGGCCATTTCGGAATTCGTGACCCATGGGAAACTGTGAATTATAATCAGTGCTTATTACTTTTTATGTAGTACTTATTTATGCAGCAATAAATAACTAATAAATACATGCTATTTAAGAAGAAACTTATCCTGTGTTTTCTGACCTTTCAGATATCCTGTAGGTACTAGAAGTGGAAATTGTTGGGATGGGGGTGCTATCTTGACGATAATAGCCTGGCAACATTGACAAAGGGATTGGATGCCCCACAGACAGATGACACTACAAGGTGACAGGGTCTATTTTAGTCTTTCAAGGTAGAGGTGACCTGGAGAAAGGCAATGGCGGTGGAAATAGATAAATAGAAGAGGCGAAACCTATAAATGTCAGGAATTATTCAAAGACAATATCACATTTTTGAGCTAGAGTGACTTAGTAACTGGTGCTACCTTAGAGAAAAATCCTTAGGTGCTTAGAAAGAGAGGTTCGACTTTAGACAGTAAAAGTTAGGGTAACAGATGTGTTGAGATTTTAAATACAGATGAATTGAGGCTGGAGAAGGGGCAAAGAGTTTGTGTTGATATAAACTGAACTTTGATGTAATTGTCAAGAGGCCTTTTTGGGAGGGGTTTGTTCATTTTTACTAAAAATAGCAGGAAAGCAAACTTTCGGATAGTGAGGGCTATTGATCAATATTTGGCCAATGAATCGGTTTGCTTATGATATCTTGGAATCAATAATGATGGAAAATCTATCTACGAATTTTTGGCTGATAGTTCTCAACAATGTTACAAAAAGTAAATGAAGATCCATACCACTGATATTAACAGAAACAGCAAAAACCAAAGAAAATGTCTTTCCTCAGTTCTTGTTAACAAGGAGTCAGAATTGGCCAGGCAAAGTGGCTCACACCTGTAATTCCAGCACTGTGAGAGGCCAAGACCAGTGGATCACTGGAGCCCAGGAGTTTGAGACCAGCCTGGGCAACATGGCAAAAATCCACCTCTACCAAACAAACAAACAAAATGACAACAAAATTTAGCCAAGCATGTGGGGGAATGAGCCTGTGGTCCCAGTTACTTGGGGCGCCAAAGTGGGAGGATTACTTGAGCCCAGGAGGTTGAGGCTGCACTCCAGCCTGGGTGACAGAGCAGGATCCTGTCTCAAAAAAATTAAAGAAGTCAGAATTATCTTACCAGTTTTTGTTTTCTCTTTCATTCATATTTAGTTAAAATCTGGCCTTCCATTCATTCATTTTCATGATAAGTCTCCTTCTATCATCCTCATCAAAGGAGGAAGAGGAAGAACTACAGTGTTTTGATAACGAACTATTCCCATGTATGGGGCACTTGACATACTCAATTTCTCTTAGCTCTGAGGTACTCTACCATGTAAGAAAGGGATGCTTAATCCTCATTCACAAATCAGAAAATGGAGTGTAAGACAAATGAATTGTCCAGAGCCTGGATTGGAAACACTCAAGTCTCTAGTCTAACCATTTTGCAGTTCTTTGACAGCTGCTTATCATATACACAACTAGCAATCATTCTCCTCTTTGTTCGTGCTCATACCATGTTCTTACCTAACCTGCTGTCTGAACACCTGCCATCCCTTACCATCTCATAAACAGCCATCTGATCCTTTCCACGGATTCCACATGGATTCTCTTTTCAAGCTTTCTCCAGGTCCTTCCTTCTTTCTCCAGATTTCCTCTATCTCAGTTCCTCACAGACGTTTATCTGACCTCTAAATTAAGAGTTGGTGAACCATGGCTTGCAAGTGAAGAACTCTGGATTGGCCATTTATTACTACTTTGGTTAAATGACTTGATTGATTGTCTTCTGGAAAACAGGGAGGAACTATAACTTATGCTGCTGTGAATTTCTTCATACCTTGCTGATTACTGGCAATCAATTGATTTTATATGTGTATTTGATTTAAAAAGATCCAAGCTTGAAATTATGCTTAGAATCATCTCATTTTTTTCTCTGTAGATGCCTTTTAAATCTGTTTATAGCCTCATACTGGGATTTATTTCCTCCACCAGCTTTCTTGATCAACAAAACTTTCCATAATGGTACGTATCTTTAATATTCCTGTTATTTTTACATGGCGTTCTGCTACTTTTAACATGACTTTTCTCCATTTTGTTTTTGAGACGGAGCTTCGCTCTTGTTATCCAGGCTGGAGTGCAATGGTGCGATCTCGGCTTACAGCAACCTCCGCCTCCTGGGTTCAGGCAATTCTCCCGCCTCAGCCTCCTGAGTAGCTGGGATTACAGGCACGCACCACCATGCCCAGCCATTTTTTTGTATTTTTTAGTAGAGATGGGGTTTCACCATGTTGACCAGGATGGTCTCGATCTCTTGACCTCATGATCCACCTGCCTCGGCCTCCGAATTCTCCATTATTTTTAACATGACTTTTCTCCATTATTCCCTGGAAAATTGCTTCCTTTAAGATTGTAGGTCTTGCTGATGTTGGTATACAAGCACTCTTCTACCCCTTTTCCATTTGTGTAGCTACTCCATGGTTATATAAAAGTAAATATGAAGATGCTTCAGGGGTGGAACTTCACTGCTGTAAGCCAGAGAACATCGATCTAGCCCCTTGCCCCAGGGTTATGTGCAGGACTGGCAAGTAACCCAAATATACATCAATTAGCTGATGGCATTTCCTGGCTACATTAACTGGTTACAGAATTGGCAGTGGTCTTAGGTGGTCAAGTTAGACTAACCATCATATTCTTATTTGGTAGTTAGAGGGAGACTATCTCTTGATGATGTAGACAAAGTGGCATTAGGGTAAGTAGATGTGGGATGTGGTACTGACAGAACCATTTCCAAGCTCTTGAGCTAAGCTTGCCTGAGGATGGGGCTGCCACATGGCAAAAGCCAGACTCAGGAAATTCATGGAGAACTACCATGGAACTTCCATCCCTAGCCCTGAAGTCTGCTCTACCTCTGGGTATTTTTAGCTACATCAACCAATAAATGTCTTTAATTGCTTAAACCTAATTGAGTTGAGTTTTCCATTACTTGTAACTGAAAGTGCCTTAGATAAAATTTCACTCCCTTTGTAAAGCCTTTTCAAATCTCTACAGGCAGGTCAGCTTATTGACCCTTCTTTTCTTCCCCATAACTTTGCTTCTACAGCACTCACCCCACTGGAAGCGTTGCATTGTAATGAACTGTTTTATGATCTGTTTTTCCAGCACACTTAGGAGTTCAGTAAGAAGAGGACTAGATCCTATTCAGCATTACATCCCTAGAATGTTACACATCACCCGGTTCTCTTAGGAGGCATCAACAAAGGAAGGAATGAATCTTCAGCTCCTTTAACCTGGTTCTTATTTCAGTCCCTGACAAGATATCTTGGAATCAATAATGATGGAAAATCTACCCATGAATCTTTGGCTGACGGTTCTCAACAATCTTACAAAAAGTAAATGAAGATCCAGACTACTGATATCAACAGAAATAGCAAAAACCAAAGAAAATGTCTTTCCTCAGTTCTTAACAAGGAGTCAGAATCGGCCAGGCAAAGTGGCTCACACCTGTAATTCCAGCACTGTGAGAGGCCAAGACCAGTGGATCGCTGGAGCCCAGGACCCACATACTCAACAGCTGAGGAAAGTGAGAGTTTACACAGTGTCTACACTGTTGTATTGCAGTCTGCAGCAGCTCAACCTATTTATCACAGGATTATTAGCAGTCTCTGGCCCAAGTCCCCTTTAACCAAGTCCCATTACATTCCAATTCCTTCTGAAGTTACTTACAGCTTCTGCAGAATAGACCATTTTTATGTCCATTCATTTATTTACTCAGCAAATATCTATCCTGAGCCTACCTGTGTCAGTAAGTGGTGTAAAGATACAATATTAACGAGAAAATCTTGCCCTTACATTCTAGCAGGGGAAGTTATAAACAAAATCTATAAGTAAATACAGAGGATGTTAGATGGTGACATGTTCTCTGACGAAAAAGCAGGGAAGTGAAACAGTAAGTCCTGGAGGTGTTTTTATTGCAATTTTAAGTAGAGTGGTCAGGACAGTTCTCATTGAGATGGTTCAAAGAAGGTAAGTGAGATATATACCTATGTTCGTTAAAAAAGCATTCAGAGAGAGTAAACCTAAAATGCAAAGACCACCAGGCATATGAAACAATGTCCATAGTCATTAACCATCAGGAAAATGCAAATCAAAATCACAACGACCTATCACCTCACATGTATCAGGATGGCTATTATCACAGAAAACAAAGACGAGTGTCGACAAAGATGTGGAGAAACTGAAACCCTCTCATGCTCCTGTGGAAATACCACTGAGAAAGCTGTCGTGATGGTAAACAGTATGGAAGAGCCACCAAAAATTAAAACTAGAACCACCATATGATACAGCAATTCACTTCTGGGTTTTATCCAACATAATTGAAATAGGATCTTCAAGACATATTAGCACTCCCATGTTCATTGCCGCATGATTCACAATAGCCAAGAGGTGGAAATAATCTAAGTGTCCATCAAAAGATAAATGGATAAAGAAAATGTGGTACATACAAACAATGGAATATATTATTGAATCTTTAAAATGGAGATTTTGTGATTTGTGATAACCTAAATGAATCTTTAATTTTTTTCTTTTCTGAAATTTTAATTTTTATGGGCACATGGTGTAAACATTTATAGGGAACATGAGATATTTTGATATGGGCATACATGGGCTTACAATGCATAATAATTACATCAGGGTAAATGGGATATTCACCACCTCAAGCATTCATCATTTCTTTTTATTATGATCATTGTAATTGTACTGTTTCAGTTATTCTAAAATGTAAAACAAATTATTGCTGACTATAGTCACCCTGTTGTGCTATCAAATACTAGATCTTATTCATTCTACCTAACTATATTTTTGCACCGGTAACTGTCCCCATTCCACACCTCCGTTCTCCCCGCCCCCCGAGTCCCCACTACCCTTCTTAGCCTCTGGTAATAATTCTACTCTCTATTTGAAAGAATCTTGAGGACATTATATAAGTGAAGAAAAACAGTTACAGAAAGACAAATACTGCATGATTACACTTATATGTAGGTACCTACAGTAAACACATTCATAGAATCAAAGAGTGGAATGAATGCCAGGGGCTGGAGGAAGGAGAAAGTGAAGAGTTACTTTCTGTCCATAGACAGAAAGAGTCAGTTAAAGTGAATAAGCTCTAGAGATCTGCTGTATAACATCGTGCCTATAGTGAACAATATTACACACTTAAATATTGCACATTTTAAAAGGTAAGAGACATTTTGGGAGGCTGAGGCAGGCAGATCACCTAAGGTCAGGAGTCTGAGATCAGGTGTGGTAGTGCAGGCTTGTAATCCCAGCTATTCAGGAGGCTGAGGCAGGAGAATCACTTGAACCTGGGAGACGGAGGTTGCAGTGAGCCGAGATCATGCCATTGTACACAAGCCTGGGTGACAGAGCAGAACTCTATCTCAAACAAACAAACAAACAAACAAACAAATGAAATAAACAAAAAAAATAAGAGAGTAGCTCTCATGTTAAATGTTCTCACTACACGCACACGTAAAAACACACATGGACATAAAGACTGTGGATGAAGCATCTGGTGTGGGAGAGGAAAAAGCAGACTGAAGAGAGGCTGGAGCAGAGTGAATGAAGAGGTGATGGGTGGGAAAGATACGGGATGATAATATGAGAGGGATAAAACAGGTCAGTAAACCACCGTACTCTTCAGATGTAGGCGTTTTAACCATGGTAAAATGAGAAGCTTCTGTAAAGATTTCACAGACAACGCAGGATGACAGTCTCACTGTTAGAAGGCTGCACAGCCATGTGCATTATTCTGGGGCTAAGAAAAACAGCTGCTTTAGCTCCAAATAGGGAGGTTTTATTTAACTAGTATTTGAAATTCCTATCAAGCAGCTCTATTTCTTTCTAACGAAGCCCAATGTATTTAATTCTTATTAAATATTTTAGCTAACTTGTCAGTCACACACTTTTTAATATAAGGGTGGTGGCACATAAGTGAAATGGAATACACAAAGAGCTCCAAATTATGTGTAACTTGGTAGAGAGATTAGGAGGCATCTTGTAAAGATATGGCATGTCCAGTGTTTCACTTTGTTTTTCCTGATAGAAGACTGAGTAACAAAACCACGTTTTTATTTTCTTCTTCTGCTGTCCTGCTGCCTGTGACTGATAGCTATTAAATTAGATTTTACCTCTCCAGTTTGGTCCAGATTAAATACACTTATAGCACAGCAAGCCACTGAGAGGCAAAGGAGCAAACGGCAATTACTTTGTCTAGTTTGGTTTTCTTCATAGTTAACCATCATTTAAACATTCAAAGGAAAATGGTTGGAGGACAAGAACAAAAGGAAAATGAATGAAATGATGGAGAATTAAACACATTTCATTTTAAGCTCCTCAAATTTACAAATATCGGCTTGCACACACATTTCTTAAGAGAACTCACTTCAAATGCAGAGGCAAAAGAGGAATCTTCTGGAATACATAAGTTTATTGAGGTGATTTGTAGTATAGTCCTCTTTCCTGCCCTATCATGGGACTATATGTCAGTCATATTTGAAAAGAATTTATTTGGGAAGAATTCCACTCGTTCAGGACTCAGACAGAAGACAGAATCACATGCTCCCTAGATAGGGATGCCAAGGTTATTACTTTGAAATGAGGAGGGTCAAAGTCATGCTAATGAGAGAAAAAATGCTTTCCTCATGTGAAATTGTGTTCCTTTAAGATAAATAAATGAAATCATATTTGCTGTGGCAAAGTGTTTGCCTTCCATGTTTTGTAAGGAAATGATGGCAGTCTCCACTCTTGGAATGTCTGAACTGGGAGTGTAGTGCCCATCATTCTGCTCTTTCTCAAGAGATCAGGGTCCTCACCCCTCTCACTCTAGGGAGCAACAAAGCGTAGACATAGGGAATCCATATTTCACATTTTGCCCAAACATAAGATCATGCAGAGCACAAGAAAGGAGAGAGACTGAAGGCCTGCATTTCCATCACATGTTAGAAAATTATGTTTCTTGAGAGGTGTGTTTGTGTATATGTTTCCATGTGTTTGTGAGTTACTGCATCTGTAGCTTGTGTGTGCTGAGGGGGTCCAGGGATGCACCAGATAAGAGACTTAAAAAAGAAAGAGGTAAAAAGATAAAAGAAAAACAACAACAAAAAAAGAGGAAATCTATGTGGGGTCTCGTGTGTGCATTTCCTCCTGTTTTGTGGCATTAAAAATGCGTTAGTTAAATAAGGTAGCATTTGCAAGTTCTTCTCCTCTATTCTATTTTCAGAAAGGGTCAGAGGAAAGCTAATGATGTCCTGGAGAGACTCGATCAGAGCTGGATCTGGCTGAGAGGTCACATTGGCCCACCTGATGTTTGTTATTCAAGGAAGAGAATGATCCAGAGAGCAGAGTGTTTCTAGCATGAGATGTCATGAAGTAGTCCCCGGATCTCTGTGGGGCAGAAGGTAAAGCTTTACCATATTTGTTCACAGATGAGAAGGGACATATAGAACAATGAAGAATCCCACACCCACAGTAGATCTTGGGCCATCAGTTAGATTTGGAGTCATTGTACCAGGACATACACTTCTGGGATTGCCTCTCCTTCCCAGGAATGTGTTTCTCAGTTTGGCCTAAACTGGACATTATATCAGTTGAATGGAAGTAAGTATTTAAAGGGAATGCAGAAGCAAGATCCAATTCTCTATAATGCTGGATTAATCTATGTTTTGGGGACTTCCTACAGAAACTCAAATAGTAGAACAAAGGAATTACTCCAGAAAGCAGAATATGTGTCCAGCCTTGATTTCTGCAGTCAGATAATTTAAGTATGAAACTTTGAAGACTCTGTGATGGTAGCTATCTATTTATCTATCAATCTACTCTCTCTCTCTCTCTCTCTCTCTCTCTCTCTCTCTCTATTTAGTCACAGAGCAGCCTGCATCAGTGTGTTATGCCCAAACACCGCCTGGGTAGTGCAGTAAGAACCAGAGGTCCCTGTGCATATAACAGGCAGTGCACCATTAAAAAAGGAGCCTCAATTAGCCAGGTGTGATGGCATGTGCCTGTAGTCCTAGCTACTTGTAAGGCTGAGACAGGAGAATTGCTTGAACCCAGAAAACGGAGGTTGCAGTGAACTGGGATCATGCCACTGCCCTAGCCTGGGTGACAGAGCAAGACTCCATTTCAAAAAAAAAGGAACCCCAGAATTATGAAACACAGAGCTTATTTAGAGTGCTTTTCCATCTGTGCCTGCATCGCTCTGGAGAGAGTTAAAGGAGACTTTTGCTATATAATTTAAAACAAATCCTCTTTAGGGAGGGAAGAAAGAAGCTCTTTCCTCCAACATCCTGAGACGTAAGCAAATGTCTTCCAGGGGAGAGAGGAAGTGTCTATCTCTCAGGAGCTCTCTGCCTTTACAGTTGTCAGTCAATCATCCTGTAACCTAGGTGCTCATGTTCTTTGCTCAGAAGGCTCCAATCTTGCAGAAACATGAAAATATTCATATAGAGTTATTTCCCTACAAGATCCAGGATAATAATTCATCTCTTCAGAGTATGGTTGTAAAGTTAGATTGAGATTATTCAGGGATGGAGATAAGAAGCAATGAAAATCAAGGACCAGATAAAAAAGAGAGAAAGTATGCAATTCTTTCAGCCTCTAAGGGAAAGTAGCTTTGCCCATGTGGGGCCTTCCACTGGGGAGTTTCCACCTGCACTCCATAATGCACTATGCCTAGAATTCAAATCAAGGTTGATACATCCTTCTGCTGAAGTTGCCATTCTGCCATATTAGATTTTCCTGTTTTCCATGCTTCAATTAGATAAACATTTTCCTATTTATGATTATATTCCAAGCTCTAGCATCAAGCATGGTACTTGGAATGTGAAATGTGTTTAAAAAAATAATGATCTATGTATTATTCCCTTCCATCCCAAACAATAGCTTCCTAGGTGGTTTCCTAGCACATATTCCTAACTTTCATTATGTGATATATACACCAGGAAAATGATGATGATGATGATGGTGATTTTGGCAGAGGAGGTGGAGATTATTGAGTTATGGGGGCCAAATTTAATATTACCTCTATTATTAAGCTACTTGATTTTCAAAGGTGTTGCTTCTCCATCTACAGCAGAAATATAATATCCGTTATATTTAATAGAATAATATCTATCTTAAAATAACTAAATAAAATTATGTAGGTACAGTACTTGGTATGGTGCCTAGTGCCCAGCAGGGTTGAAAAATGATTAGTGATTGTTATTTATCATTGTTAATTTTCTTTTTAAAAAGAAGTAAAGCATAGGAGGAAAAGTGAGGAGAGGGAGGAAAAGATTGAGTTTTTTAGGTTGATTCTATAAGGCTTTGTTCCCTGCCAAGTCATTGTTATAAGCAATCCAAGGAGAGAAGGAATGTGCAGAAGAGATTTAGAAAAGAACATTTTGAGACCAAATCCTCCAAATGAATCTCAGTCCATGCAGAAATTGTACTGGTGACAGCTGTTAGATTTGGGCAGAGACTAATGAAGAATTATAAAGGAGGTATAATGTTGATTTTCCTTCTGAATTCGCACAGGGTCATTCCAATGTCAAAATTAATTATAAACAAAGAGACTTCAGTTGTAGTTTTAACATTGTGAAAGAGCAAAGTCAGCCCTCTCATGAGTGCTACAGCCTCCCTTATCTCTGTTTTTATAAGCTGTTCTATGTGGCCTCATGAAGTAGACAGGCACTGGATACCTACTGGTCAATGCTGTTGAAATGCCCCAGGTTCCACTGAAAAAAAAATATCAAAATATTAGCATTACTAAGGAATGCATGGCACTGGATATCTTGTTTCTTTTTCTAATTCAACTGTAAAACACAAAATTAATATGGCAAATTAATGTTCTTTGAATATCTTTGTATCCCTACATCTCTCCCCGCTCACTGCCATCTCTGTACTTCACTGCAGTCTAGGTTGTCATCATCTTGTTTATAAACTGCTGTAATAGCTGCCTACAGGGTTTTCTCTCTCCGGTTTTGTTCTATCCCCTGCCTCCTGTTAATCTATTGTCTATAGCAGTCAGTATGATATGTACATCAGATAAATCAATATCTTGCTGAAAAGGATTCAATATCTTCCTATTAGGGAGGTTCAAAATCCTCAAGATTGCTTAGATCTTCCAGTTCCTATTCTGATTTCTCTGCAGCGTTCTTTACCATTTCCTGACACTCTACCCTCTATTTCATACATTCTTTCCCATCTGGATTATGCCATTTCTTCTAAGTGGAATAATTGTTATTCAATTTTAAGAACTTTCCATTCATAAAACTACTAGAAGAAAACATAGGGAAAAACTTCTTGACAATGATTTGGGCAATCACTTTTTGATATAATCTCAAAAGCAAAGACAACAAGCAAAAACAGATAAATGAGATTAATTTAAACGAAAAAGCTTGTGTACAGGAAAGGAAACCATCAACAGAGTGAGTGAAGAGGCAACCTATGAAACGGGAGAAAATATTAGCAAAGCATTTGGTAAAAGGTTACTATCCCAAATATATAAGAAAGTAGTTCTATGGCAAGATAACAAACAGTATGATCATATAAAGGACAAAGGACCTAAATAGACATTTCTTTAAAGAAGACATACAAATGGCCAATGGGCATATGAAATGCTGATTATCACTAATCATCAGGAAATGCAAATCAAAACCACAATGATGATATATCACTTCACACCCATTAAAATAGCTATTATCAAAAAGAGAAAAGAGAGCAAGTGTTGGTAAGAATGTAGAGAAAAGGGAACACTGTAGATGGTGGGAATGGAAAATGGAAAACAGTATGAAAAACTCAAAAACAGGACTCACATATGATCCAGCAATCCCATTTCTGGTTATATATCCACAGGGGGAAAAATCAGTATATTGGAGAGATATCTGCACTCCCATGTTCATGGTAGCCAAGATTTAAAAACAATCTAATTATCCATGGATGGATAAAGAAAATGTGGTATATTTATGCAGTGCAATATTATTCAGTCTTTAAAAAGGAGGAAATCCTCTCATTTGTGATAATATGAATGAACCTAGAAGATACTGTGCTAAGTGAAATAAGCCAAGCACAGAAAGACAAATATTGTATGATCTCACTTACATGTAGAATCTTAAGAAGTTGAACTTATACAAGAAAACTGTAGAATGGTGGTTGCGAGGGGCTGGGGTGGGGATGGAAAGCTATTGGTCAGTTAAGATAAAAAGTTCTGGAGATCTTATGTAGAACATGGTGACTATAGTTAGTAATACTGTATTATATACTTGAAAATTGCTAATAAGCAGACTATAAATGTTCTAACTATAAACACAAAAAGATAAATATGAGGTGACAGATACTTTAATTGGTTGACTATATTAATTATTTAAAAGTGTATACATATATCAAAACATCATTTTTATATGAGAAGTCGCTTTTCATTCTGAACCAAGGAAGGAGCTACTGAAACTGCCATTTCCTCTATCAGAATTCATATTTCTTCTATCATATCACTTTTCTCAATGTTATCTGTAGTCTCTGATATACTATTTAACAATATCAGTTATTTGCACCTAACCTTTCTGTTCTATGAGAGGTATTTCTTTTTTGCAGAAAAAAATTGGAAAGAATGAAAAGAGAAAGACGTGATGTTTAGCTCTTTGTTTCATAAACACGAACATGAAGTTCACAGCCTGCACGTACTCATGAAAGCCAAGATGTTAAAATTACAGAAAGAAGTATTATATTATAAAATTTCTGCATCCCTGCAGCCAACATTTTTCCTTTTTTAGATGGAGTCTTGCTCTGTTGCCCAGGCTGGAGTGCAGTGGTACAATCTCAGTGTGAATTCGACTCACTGCAACCTCTGCCTCCGAGGTTAAAGCCATTCTCCTGCCTCAGTCTCCTGAGTATCTGGGATTACAGGTGCCTGCCACCACACCTGGCTAATTTTTGTGTTTTTAGTAGAGATGAGGTTTTGTCATGTTGGCCAGGCTAGTCTCAAATTCCTGACCTCAGGTGATCTGCCCGTCTCGGCCTCCCAAAGTGCTGGGATTACAGGTGTGAGCCACCACGCTCGACTCACCTACCTTTTTAACAAGCCATAGGTTACAGATGATTGGCAAGATTGCTTTAAGAGAAGGTCTCATAAGAGCAAATGAGGAATTAAAAAGCCTTCTTCTATTGAGAGAGAAATAAGGGAGTGGGAAGTACATGTTCACCTTCCCCTTTTGGGGGTGATGCTCCAAGTGAGAGAAAGCAAGGATGGTCACAGTATTGAGGTAGCTAGGGGAAACATCTGGTGTGTGTGTGTGTGTGTGTTGTTTGTGTGTGTGTCTATATGTATACTGGATTCCCACTTTTCATTTCATCACCTGGAAAAACTTCAAGCCCAGCAGAGAAGCTACTATATTTACCACAATGTAACATAGTGACATGCAGACAGAAGTTTAGAAATTGAGAGGCCTTGTTTAGAGAACTATGGCATTGAGAAAGCAGGTAAGGGCTCCAGAGTCCCAAGAAATATTGTGACAACTGGTTGACCAGAAGATACTAGGAGTTAAGATGAGGAAGTCACAGAATGCAGAAACTTAATACCATATCCTTAGACTTCAGCAACGAATGAACCTTAGACTTCAGCAATGAATGCCATTGCACACCAAAAAAAAATTATGCCCAACTTTATCTCAGTAGGCTACACTTTGACATAACCAGGGCCCAGATGGGACCAATCACACTTCATTTGATATTCCTGGAAGTCAAGAGATAGCACCTGGACAAGAGAACGCTCTTCCAATGCTCACGATCAGTAGTATTTCCTTTGCACTCAGATGCTATCTTAGATAGGTAGGAGAAAAAGCAACAAAACCCTTTTACAATAAGAGACAAAGCCTTGATTACCACTTTCAACAATAGACTGAATATTTATGTAAAAGACACTAAATTTAAATATAATTAAAGCAAAAGAAACTGCAAAAAAACTTAAGTTTGAGTTTTATTACTACTAAAATGGCAAGGGAGACGTAAGTTCACGTAACAGATACAACTTCTAAATTTCCGTTTTATTCTACTTACAGAATGCTTGTTCCTAATAAGGCTCATTTTTTTCCATATGTAACATTATGCCCAGCAGGAAGAAGCTGCCTTGCAAACATTTGTTGAATGATAAAGTAAATGCGTAACTAATGCTGATTTAGGAAAGGTAACAAGTTAGTGATTAACTTCTAACAAGTTCCCGTAACTGTTTGTTTGCCACAAATCACCATTTCTACACCTCCTCTCATCTCTGTACTCCATGTCCCTGTCGCACAGTTGAATCCAACTGATTTTTTAATTTTCACAGAATTTTAAAATATCAGGCATATGTTTTCACTAAAATCCATAGAGAGAAAACAATGCTACCAACATTTGCTCTTTGTTTGAATGTACAGTATCCTATATTTAAGCCATATGATTTATGAGAATTTCTAAAAATGTAGTGGTTCCTTGCTCTCCCCACGCTTGATGGGGGATGGGTAAAGGGATGCATAAAAGCACATTTACCTGTTGTACTAGAAAAAGCATGGGGTCTCCATATCTGGACTATCTAATTTTTCATAGTATGTGTAAATTTCTTAAAAATAAATGAGGAAGCTTCCTTTTTTAGGCTCATCTCACAATACTCCTATAAAGTATTTACCTAATATTTCTAAAATCTAAGAAAGCTGAAAGGCAAACTCAAACATGAAAATAGGGAACTTTAGAAAATCACAGAATGTTTTCAATTTCTCCATTATTGTATCATTTTAAGTTAGCAGATGCCAATCAAATATCTTCCAGATAAGACTGTCATGGTTCCTTATGTTGGAAGAAACGAAAACTGGGTTGGACAATCCTGTCCCCAAATGTGCATAGGCTATTTTAATTTATTTTTTATTTTTCAACCCTTCTTCATAAGTTCTTTGTCCTTCACAACAAAGTTCTTTTGCAAAACACCAAGGAGATAAAATGTATTCAGTACAGACATGAGACAGGACAAAATAAAACTATGGGGGAAGGGACATTGGAGAGGAAAGGAGAAATGAGTACTCAGGAGAGAGAAAATAAATAGAATGATCCTCAACAATCTATTTTTACTTGACCCTTGAAGGACTCTGGTTATATCTAGTCTTTTCTCTATTTTTCCCTAAACCTAAAATTATTAATAAAATAGAATTAAAGGCGTAAAATACTACCTTTCTCTAACATAACTTTAAAATCAATATTATGGGAGATTAACAAATAGCCAATTTTTTAAAGTCATCTTAAGCACTTTTCATTAAATATTTTGACTTGTCAGTGGACAACTAAAACTGTGTACAATCATAACACTACAGTATTTTCAGCAGAACACTAAAACCTAACTTTCTCTCATCTTCCTAAACATACCATTTGAAGTAAAATATGTGTTAAATATACATATGTATATACAGTGGTAAGAATTTATTTAAGTAAAGGTATTCCTTTAAAGAATGGAGTATGAATGAATAAAATGAATACTCAAATTTTTGAAAGATATTTTGTATATTCAAATTATATATATGAACATATATACATACATATATGTCATGAACACATATATGTCATTAACCTTTAATTCTTTCAGAAGTTATGATGACATAAATTACATTTCAAAATAAACAAAGAAGAAACTTGTGAATGTCAAACACATTTGCCTTCGCTGTTGTACTGCATGCTAACATATTAAAAGTGGCCGGACCTGGTAGCTCATGTCTGTAATCCCAACACTTTGCGAGGCCTAGTAGTCAGATCGCTTAAGCCCAGGACTTTAATACCAGCCTAGGTAATATAGCAAGACCCCATCTCTATAGAAAAAATATACAAAAAAATTAGCTGTTTGTGGTGGTGCATGCCTGTGGTCCCAGATACTCGAGAGGCTGAAGTGGGAGGATCGCTTGAGCAGGGGAGGCAGAGATTGAAGTGAGCTGTGATCATGCTACTCACTGTACTCAAGCCTGAGCAACAGAGATCCCATCTCAAACAAACAAAAATACCAATGTAATATGTGAAAATATTATTGAGCAATAAAAGGAAATAAAGTATTAACACATGCTACAGCATAGACAAACCTCAAAAACATGATGCTAAGGAAAAGAAAGAGGCAAAAAAGATCACTTTAGTATGATTAAATTTACATGAAATCTCCAACAAAAGCAAAGGCATAGAGACCAGAGTAGGTAAGTGACTGTAGATATGGGCACATAGAATCTTTTGGGTGTGATAAAAATATTCTAAAATTGGATTGTTAAAATGGTTGCACAGTTTCACAAATGCAATGAAAATAACTGAATCATATACTTAAATATATATACATAAAAATATTATGACATGTAAATTATACCTTAATAAAGTTATTTTTAAAATCTGACCATATACTACACAGAAAGGAGGAAAATGTGTAACAACAGAATACTTAAATTCTGGAAACATTTTTGTGGGTTTTTTTATTCTTTGAAAAAGCACCCTTTCCGAGGAGTATGTAAACATGTAGCTCTCTTAGCTTAAATGGGGGAAAATGTATCCTTTGATAAAGAAGATAAATCAACATTAAACATGGTTTAAGGGAACAGCCAGACTTAGCATTTATTTATTTAACAAATATTTATTGAACAGCTACTATGAGCCAGGCCACATTTTAAGCACTAGGGATAAATATGTAAGAGAAAAAAATTAAGGCTTTTAATTTTTTCTTCATTGTTTCCAAACCTTCAGTGAAACCATACTAAATTTCTGTAAAATCCAAGCTGCTTTTTTAATGAAATATTTTAATTAAGCATGTCATATTTTTTTAACTCTTCTCTTTTCTGTTTCATTTAAGATGCTTTTTTCAAATCATTCACATCCTCGGTATATTTCACGTGGATCATGACCTTTCTGTTCTCACAAATGCACTCCAACTCAGTCAGGGCAAGAGCAGCTCTTTTTGTGCCGTGGTAGGGTTTGTTCAACTGGGGTTGGAATTTTCAATACATGACTGAGAAAATGTTCAAGTCTACTTAGTAGGAACCTAAACCAGAAAAGTGGACCTCAGTACAGGGATGTTATGCTAGGAAATGGGTGTGTCTGTGAAAAAGTTTTAGAAAAAGTTATGATTTACTTTTCTTAGGAATAGTCAGACTTAGCATTTATTTATTTAACAAATATTCATTGTGCATCTACTATAAGTCAGGCAATGTGTTAAGCCCTGGGGATAAATGTATAAAATAAATAAATAAATAAGGCTTTTATTTTTTCTTCATTATTTCCATACCTTCAATGAAGCCACACTTTATGACTTTTTTAGTGGCATTGTGACAAATTAAAAAAGGGACCATACCCATGCTTGGGAAAGGCTAATGAAGCCAAGTATAGCCTCCCTCACACTGCCCCTCCTCTGTGGTCACTCAGAGGTAGAGTACAGCAGTCAGGACTTCTAGGGGGATTCCCTGCAGGGGGCAGGCTTGGTCTTCAGCAGAAACCCACGCTGAGCAAGGGTAACTCAACAAGGGCCCTGACTGAGAAGCAATGGTGCTCAATTATGAGGTTCAGAGAAATTACCAGCAGGCTCCTTACAGTAAAGATCCCCAGGCTCCAGATCCCCAGGCTCCAGAAAGATGAATACAGTAGAAAGAGTGAGTAGGAGCTAGATCTTGACACGACAGGCATAAGAACTGTCCACGTAGGGCAGAAGCAGGAAACGAATTTCAAGACTTAGTCCGTCCTCTTTTTTCAAAGTCCTTAAGAAAATTGGCAGCCAGAAACCATAGCGAACATGAATTCTTCTTGCAAGACATAAACAAATAAAGCCATGCCAGCTATATTGGTTTATGAAGCTGTAGGCTGATTTTTGTGCTGGCCAAAGTAAGCATAAGTCATATGAATTGTTCTTATAACTTGAAAAAAATGTTTTAAACAAAACAAGCCATGAGTAGGGAGGGTAAAGGAGGTTTTTTTTTTTTTTTTTTTTTTTAATAAAAGGACAATTTGATACAATGCTTGAGCACTGACAAATGTGGCGACCAGGAGAAACTGTGGCTGGCAGTATCTGAGTGGGCTTTTAGAGAAGGGGAGGACTCAGTCAAATGGACGCAAAACAAAATAATGATTATTACAGGTACAGCGCCCTCTCTTTCTCATGCTGTTAATTCTGAGTCAAAGAATGACGTCATATAGTCGTTTTTAAAGTAGGATTTACTTGCATGCAATCCTTTTTAAATGTAATGTCTTATTTTGCCAGTAACACAATTGTCCAGTAGGGCCTTTAGACCACTGGGACACAGATAGAGTGCCACAGCTGGGGGAGGCATAAATGTCAACTCGAATAAAAGTTAAGTTTCCTTAGTTGAAATTTTTACATAAGAATAATTCATATGACTTCAGGTTACTTTGGCCAGCATTAAAATCAGCCTGCAGGCTTCAAAAACTACTACTGCTGACAAGAGGGATGAAGCCTCCTAATTACACTTGGTCGTGGGAGGAAGCTATCATGGAATCACAATATTTGGGCAATTTACAACAGGATGCCCATAGACGCAACTGAAATTGGCAACATCCAGATTTCATTTATGGTGGTATGCTTGCTGACTCATTAGCCACAAGGAAAGATAATATCCTGCGATGGAAATGGTAGGAATTAACGTGCACATTTTAAGCTTAGCTAAGCCTCTAAAATAAAGAGGGCAGACTAGAATCATTTCTTAAATGTTATTTGATTGATTTTACAAAATATTTATTTTTTAGAGAAGTTTTAGTTTCACAAGAAAATGGAATGAAGAATACAGAGTTCCCATATACTCTCTGCCCCCACACAAGCATAGCCTACCCCTTTATCAATAGCCTATACTACAATGGTATACTGGTTACAATTGATGAACTTACATTAATACATCATCATCACCCAAAGTCCACAGTTTACATTAGGGTTTATGCTTGGTACTCTACATTATATAGGTTTTGACAAATATGTAATGACATATATCCACCATTATAGTATCATACAAAATAAGTTCATTGCCTTAAAAATCCTCTGTATGCTGCCTGTTCATTGCTTTCTCTCTATTCTTCCCTGGCAATCAGTGATCTTTTTACTGTCTTCATAGTTTTGACCTTTCCAGAATGTCATGTAGTTGGCAGCATACATTACACAGTCTTTTCAGAATACCTTCCTTCACTTAATCATATGCATTTAAGGTCCCTCTATTTCTTTCAATGGCTTGATAGTGCATTTATTTTTTTTTAGCACTGAATATTTCATTGCCTGGATGCACCACAGTTTATCCATTCACTCCTGAAAAGTATCTTGTTTCTTCCAAATTTTGGCAATTTGCATAAAGCTGCCATACACATTCACGTGAAGGTTATTGTGTGGCCATAGGTTTTCAACTCCTTTGAGTAAAGGCGAAGGAATGTGATGGATGGATCATATGATAAGAGTATGTTTAGTTTGGTAGGAAGCTGCCCAGCTGTCTTCCAAAGTAGCTGTACCATGTTGTTTCCCCAAAAGAAATTAATGCGAGTTCCTGTTGCTCCACATCCTGACCAGAATTTAGTGTTCTGGATTTTGGTTATTCTAGTAATGTGTGTAGTAGCGTCTCATTTTTGTTTTAATTTGCAATTTCCAAATGATTTTTTTATTCTGATAATTTATAATTTTGCAAATTTATTTACTTAGCCCTCAAACTGGGAAGGAGATTATTTTTAAAACCTGTATCTTCAATTATTTAATCATTTATTCTTACCAAATCAAAGTTCCTAACTTCTCTTTCAATACAACTGTGTCAAAAGTAATGTTAATTAAGCATTTTTAATCCTGATCTTTCTGTTCATTTAATCCAATATGCACTGAGCATCTATCTATTTTATCAGTCACTGTGAAAATAAAGAAATTTCCCTTATAGGAAAATTGTAAAATCATTATTTTTGACAAGCCTGATATACTTTGGTACCAATGACAAACCTAAGATAGTATCTGGTGCATAATAGGATTTTAGCATTAGCAGAATTAATGTGGTTTTCTCCTCCTCTGCACTTTTATCAGGCTTGTGTTTTTATCTAGTTCAATTTATTTCCCTACTGACATATCTTTTATCATAATGAACTAAAATATTACAATGATTCAATACAAATAGTAGTCTATTCTTGCATCACGTTTTATACTTACTAGCATGTATTTTAATCTTTGCCACAAAATTTCAAAGTGATAACGGCTTTTACAAATGACTTTCTGTAAAAGAGAAGGTAAATAGTAGAGCTTAATAAGGGAGAGTTTATCAGCATTATTCTATTAGCAAAGTAGGATAAGAACAGTATGCGGGGGTCATGCAATTACCTTTGAGAAAGTATGGCATATAACTGCTATCAACACAGTACATCAATGCTTATGACAGTGAAGAATCCTCAATTAAATCAACCTGCCCCAGGTCAATTCTATGGGTAATGCTTCAAAAGTCATTAAAAGAAATCTCTCAAGTATATATTAGCATAATTTAGCTATTATTTATGAAGGTTTTAGGGTGTGTCAGGTGGTTTTCCTTTTTTATCTTTAATTCTTACAATAGCCTGTGAAGGTTAAAGTCACTACAGATAAAAATGGAAGACTAGTAGATAAGAAATCTGAGGCTCAGAGAGGCTTAGTAACTTACCCAAGGCCTCGAGGTGGCTAAGTGGCTAACCTAGCAGTCGAAACCCAAATAGACAGTAATTCAGCTCTTTCCACTCTCACTACACGGCTTCTAAATTGGATCATGAAATATGAATGTGGAGCCAAAGATAAAAATATTTACACAATTTCAAATAAATCCAAAGACCTTCCAAAAAAAGGCACTGATTTAAGGTTTTATTTACAGAAAAACTTCAAACAAAACATCAAAGCAATGTAAAGAGTGGAATGGAATCTGCTTCTGGTATGCATTTCTTACCAGAACCACTTCATTCAATAATAAAATATATGGAGGCTGAGATTGATTGTCACAAACTCGCCATGAGCATTTCTTCAGTAATACATACTGAATTAAGGAAGAATGAAGGAGAAGGGCAAGGATACCCAATAAATTTAAAAAAGGAAGAGTAAAGAATATAGAACTATGTCTAAAAACATACATAAGAACTTCAAAGAGGACCATGAAAAATTTAGGGAAAAGTTAAGAGTCTGAAGAACCAAAGGAAATTCTACCTAAATTCAAGAAAGCTTTTGTTGAGAACATTCCAACCATGAAAAAGTGAAATAAGGAACAAATAATAAAGACAAAAAGGGCATAAACAAAATAATTATCTTTATATCCTCTATAGTACCAAACACCATTCTTTCGTTTGCTTTGACATTGACCCTTCTGAGGCTAAATGTTATGAATATTTATATACTGCATAATGATAGCAAAAGACATCCATAAAATGGCAGTCAATGATGTTCAGACATTCATAAATGTAGAACTGGTATCCAAAGGCAATTTTGTCATAGATTACGTGCCGTGTATCTCAGATACTATCCAGATAAGGGTGACATATTACCAGAGAGGTACAGAGCATGAATTAGCTCTAAAATGATGCAGAATGGGGATATACAGGAGGATATTCAAATAGGGATCAAATTCCAAGATAGATTAATATTGCATGAACATATAGTTATTTGAGTAAAAGGATTATCACTGCCAGGACAGAGTAGTGTCCATGAACTCCATTTCTAATGAGAAGTACAGATAGGGAACATTTTAGAAAAAAAAATGGGACTAATGATCTTGATCACAATGTTTGGTACAGTTGACCCCAAACCACAATGATTCATCATTTAATAAAAAGTTACTGATAAATAATATTTCTCTAGTTACTGATCAATAAGAATGTATTGAGTGCATATGTGACTAAATGCCCTGTACCTGCCCTATTGTTCTCATAATCTCATTAAGGAACAAAGATACAAGAATATTCGTAGTGTATTCAAACTGCTACAATGGAAACATACAGATATAATTGCATAGAAGCACAGATATATGATGGCAGAGAGAGTACCCTAAATGTTTACCAGAGAAAACCACATCAACAAGACATTATTCTATGTGAAACTGCCTAACTCCAAATAGAGTGAGGAGAAGTGTAGATTAGGTTCAAATTGCTCAATGAATAATCACACCTATTTCTCCCGAGGGCCCAGTAAACATTGCTAGTCTACGTTGCTTCTCATTCTTTGACTACAAAAAAGCACCTGAATTTAGCAAAGCATGATGGTTCCCACAAAGCACTTAAGGAAATCAGAATTGATTCTACTTATATTGATTTGGGGGAAGATATGTGCTGCAAACGTGGAACTAAAGTTATGATGTTCAACAGTCCTAAAGAGTGCATCTATTCACAAGCACAAAACAAGGAGATACAATCTTACTGAAATTTTAGTATCGCTGTTCAAATTAGCTGGGAAAAAGACCAGTGCCAAAGGTGAAGCAAATGACTTTCCACGTCGTGCTTACAAACGATGCTCAATAAATGGAAGGTGAAAATCCAGACTTAAAGTTCCTGGAGGAAAAATTTAGGAAGGCAAATTGATGTGTAATCAATAGCTCCATCAATGTGCACCAGCATTCTTGGTAAAAGCAAACAATTAAAACCCCAAGACCAAAGCAAAGAATTTAAGAGTGGCAGGTTACAAACAGAAGGTAACATGGACCAGGTCAGAAAATTGAACCACAGCAGTTATAATCCGGTTGATTTTATTTTAAGTAGTGCAATCATCATTCTATTACCAGAATAGATTATTATCAACCCCAGCCTAAGTTTCATGTCTAAATTCTGAAACAAGCCCTCTTCCAAAGGAGGCAGAGAAATCTCTAGATCAGTGTGTCAAAAGCTCGGCCATATCTAAGTCTTTCTGTCACCCCAAATATTAACCTTGTGTAATAGATTTACTTATTGATCCCAATTCTTTCTCCTATCATAAAATTGTATATCAGTATTATTCACTTATAGTAGGTGGAGTATAATTTACTATATGAAGCCATGAGATTCGCTTAAACCAACAGGATATTAAAAGGCATGATGCAAACTGAAGCTTGAAGTATGCATATGTAACTAAGTTTTCTCTGTTATGATTAAATGATCAGCCATCAAAAGAACATTCTGTAGGAACTATTGTCTGTCAGTCTGAGCCCAAGGACAAAAATACATGAGGCTGGGTGCAGTGGCTTATGCCTGTCATCCCAGAACTTTGGGAGGCCAAGGTGAGAGGAACACTTGAGACCAGGAGTTTGAGACCAGCCTGGGCAAAATGGCAAGACCCCCATCTCTATTAAAAAACAAACAAACAAACAAACATAAAACAGATATAAACCGAACCTCCAGCCTTTAGCTACACCTAGCTAACCTGTAGTATGAAGAAGAGATACAGCTGAGCCTGTTTTAAATTAGATAAAATGAATGTGAGAGTAAATACTCATCATAGTTTGGAGTTGATTCTCATCATTATTGTGGCTATAGCTGACTGATGCACATGCTCCTAGGTGTCAGTAAGTGGTACCTTCATTATCTTCTTTTTTCTATCATGCCCCAGGCTTCTATTCTATCTCCAATGACCAGGTTTGTTCGCTGCTATAACCAACTTCTTTCCTATTCTGAATCTTTTTAGTTAGATATTTGCTAACACTTGTCACACTTTCCTGATAGTCTGCCTAATTGAAACCTACTATCGACTTGCTTCCATGTACATAATTATCAACTGATTTGTAAATAATACAAGACAAATAACAATTATTAATGTTATCATTTGTTAAGAAAGAGTTACAGGTCAGCCACATTTAAATATATATTTCATTTAACTTTCACAATAATACTGCAAGGCTGATTTTATAATTCAAGTATTTTCTGGGTTCAATTTATTTATTCTTTACTACTATTTATATTCCAGGCTCTCAGGTCAGAAAAAGTAAGTAACCTACCCAAGATATCCCAGACAGCTGGAAGAGCTGCCAGATCTCAAACCCAGTTGATGCTAATCATGCTCTTCCAAGTCACATTGCTTAAATTGAGAGCATGAAGTTTTCAAGTAGTAAGACAGATATTCACATTACAACTGAATAATTTTCAAGGAATACGAATTGTCCATTACACAGACCTAAGGATACTGATAAAATTCCTTTTCTCACCTGAAACATGGTATGAACCATGTTATTTGGCAAGTAAGATCAGACAAATAAAGAGGGTTGGATAAAGTACAATTCTCATAAAAAAGAAATACTAATTGAAGACTAATTTTAAGAAAAATTAATGGTAAAGTTTTAGCATTTGAACTTTTTTCTACCTGGGAAACTGCCTAGACAGATTGGCATCATGTAACATTTAAGTGCTGGGACTTTGGGAACATATAAGACAGGGTCCTCAACTCCCTGGACCAGTCCGTGGCCTGTTAGGAACTGAGCAGCACAGCAGGAGGTGAGTGGCAGGCAAGTGAGCATTACTGCCTGAGCTCTGCCTCCTGTCAGATCAGCGGTGGCTTTGGATTGTCACAGGAGCACAAACCCTGTTGTGAACTGTGCATGTGAGGGATCGAGGTTGCACACACCTGAGCAGACTCTAATAACTGATGGAAGAGTTTCATTCCAAAACCCTCTCCACCAATCCTCTCCGTGGAAAAAAAAATGTTTTCCACGAAGAGGGTTTTGGTGAAACAAGGAACAAATAATAAACACAGAAACTCAGTTCAAATTCTATGTCTGACTTTTTCTAGCTTAGTGTTCTAAATACTGCTTTCTTGACACCTTAGTTTTCTCATCTGTAAATTAGGTCTAAGAGAAATCATTACTTCATAGAGTTGTTGAGGGAGTTAGATGAAAAGTGTCTTATAATTTAGTACAGTATCCAGAACAGGTATATTGTGGTCATCTGAAAACATATAACATATGCACTGAACTTCTTTTTTTTTTTTTTTTTTGAGACAGAGTCTCACTCTGTCGCCAGGCACCAGGCTGGAGTGCAGTGGCACAATCTCGGCTCACTGCAACCTCCGCCTCCCAGGTTCAGGCAATTCTCCTGCTTCAGCCTCCTGAGTAGCTGGGACTACAGGTGCATGCCACCACACCCAGCTAATTTTCGTATTTTTAGTAGAGACGGGGTTTCACCATGTTGGTCAGGATGGTCTCGATCTCTTGACCTCGTGATCCACCCGCCTCGGCCTCCCAAAGTGCTGGGATTACAAGTGTGAGCCACTGTGCCCGGCCTGCACTGAGCTTCTAAAGCATCATTGAAAACAAGAGTCATGCTTTTCTTTTCTTTTTTTTTTTTTTGAGACAGAGTCTGTCTCTGTCACCCAGGCTGGAGTGCAATGGCGTGATCTCAGCTCACTGCAACCTCTACCTCCCAGGTTCAATGGATTCTCCTGCCTTAGACTCTTGAGAAGCTGGCATTACAGACATGTGCCACCACTCCCAGCTAATTTTTGTATTCTTAATAGAAACAGGGTTTCACCATGTTGGCCAGGATGGTCTCAATCTCCCAACCTTGTGATCCGTTTGCCTCAGCCTCCCAAAGTGCTGGAATTTCAGGTGTGAGCCACCACGCCCAGCAGGAGTCACACTTTGTTAAAGGAGACTTGGCCTTTCGAAGGACAGAGAAAGGCGAGGAACTATGCACAAAGATGGGGCAAAAGTAAGGGAAAGAGAAAAAATTTAAACTGTTTGGATAGAGTGTGTTGAAAAATGTAAACCAAGGCACGGTAGAGACATATGGACAAGTGAATATATATTTGATATATTTGAGGGGGTATAGTGGGCGAAGGTTTTTGAAAGATATGACTATGGGTTACATTTCACATAAGCAACCAGATGCTGTTATAGTCAGTGGGACTAAGGAAGGGCTTTGTTTAAAGGTGTCTGGAATGAATTTAAAATGCAGCAACATTCACTTTGTGCTAGCAAGATGAATCCATGTTTTGAGCTGCTGTTTTCACCTCTTCATTGTTTATCAGGTTTGAGTTTAATTGGACTTGATTGGAATCATGGGAAGCCACTAATTAAAATGATTAACAATATCAATAACGGCAAAGAGAATAGAAAAGGAAGCCTCTTATTTTTAAAGGGCGGAACACCAATTCTTGCTGGCTGAATGAATAGAAGTTAATTGAGGACTGACACTGGATAACACATTTCTGAAATGTCTATTTTCATGCTTTTAATAAAGGCACATTTTCTAGAAGAATAGGAGCTAAACCAAAATTAAAAAATAGACAAGATTTTTTTTCCCTCCACTAATTGAATTAAAGCTAATTCCTAACCGCAGAATGTTTGCAGGCAGCTTGTTATCAATGATGTCTTCTACTGGATGCTTTGCTTAACACTGGTTATATTTCAGCTTTGCCACTGACTTTTAAATTACTCTAATCTGCTTTTATTTACAAATGCGGTTTCTGCAAATAGGCTTTGGATAGAACAGATTTGAGACACAATAACAGGACACAATCCAGGCTCAAGGAGAGAAGGAAAGGGCAAGCTCCCAGATCATCTCCTTACTATTTTATCTGACAATGCCAGGAGAGCTTATTTCTAGAACACAAGGGAAGGCATTTAGATGGCACATTTCTCTACTTAAAATGTTCATCCTCTGGCTAAAAGGGGGTTCATCATTTTGTTCCTGATGTCTAACCCAAGTTCTGCCTTGAAGTAGATAAGCTCAATGTCAAGAAAATCATGTGTCTACATTTGGATAGTCTTACTGACTGCTATATCCCTAATCAGAGATGGGGAAATACCTGAGTCCTCACCTCCTTCCTACTAAAATTTAATCGAGAAGGACTCTGAATGAAGGCCCAGGAATGCTTGATAAAGTTATTTATGTTCTAGAAACCTGAGGTTGCCTTATACTTTGTTTACTACATCTTTACTTTTTTTTTTAGACATTTACTTCTAATTATGGTTTAACATCTGAATTATTTTTCTCCCTTGGTGTAAGGATAACTAATGCTTGCATAGAACACCATTTTTTCTAAAATGCATTCACCAAATCACTGCACATTCCCTTCTTACCGTTATCTCCTCCTTTCAGGTAAAGCGATGGAGTGACATTGTTTAGGAAACAGGTTCTGAAATTCTGTGAACTAAATTCAAAGACTATCTCTGCATTTTCTAACCCTGTAAGCTTGAGCAAGTTATTTAACCTTTCTATACCTCATGTCTACTCCTGTAAAATAGGAATAAATATACTATGGACCGAATAAGATCACTATGAAGATTCTAAAGAGAGTTTTAGTAAAGGTGAATAGAATATTGCCTGGAGCAGGTCAATTACCTGATAAATGTTAGCTGGTTTACTACTCATATTATTATCACTATTCTGTGAGTTCTTTCAGGACATGGTAGCAGACCACATTTGGATTTCCCTATGTCTAACACAGTGCCTGTCAGATGGATAGGAAAAAACAGTTTTCTCATTCAAGTGCAATGCTTTTCCTGCCCCAGCTACATCCCATCAAGGTGGTAACTTGTTTATTTTGCCTCAATCCCTGGATATATTAGAATGCTCAACAATGGGAATGCTCCTTGAATTTTCTCTTTCCAATGCTGCCTTCTCATGTGGCAAAATAATAAATAAATAAACAAAATAGTAATTGGCTGTTTTCACCTCTCGCTACATCGTTTCTTAGGCCCCTCTTTTTTTTTCTTTTTAAAAAATATGTATCTGTGTTCCCTTCACACAGCTGTTTCCAAAACAATAACAAAATTTTTCAAAGCAGACATACTTTTTTCAAATAAAATCTTTTACAGAAGCCAAGTTTTATAACAAAGAAAAAGCAATTCTTGGATATCTCTAGGGATTTCAAAAGCAAGACTACTGGAGCCTTGAACTCACCATGCAGCTGCTCTTTCTCCATTTCCCATTCCCTTCCCCTAAGCCCCTGAGGCAGTTTTGTTGAGGCAGTTTTGTTGAATCTTTAGGGTTTCAGTGAACACCATTTAAAATCCATTGTCTCAGGCCCAGCAATTTTGGATGCTCCTAGGTGCAACTTTCATTTACCGAACTTCTTTCTGTTTGTTAGTGGAACTGCTTCCAATTTTCAAGGAGAATAAATTGAAACATACAAATGCAGTACTAAGGATCTTCCAAAGTGGCTTAACTAAACACGCAGTGATAAAGTTGCTAAGCCAGATTGTAAAGAAACCCTAGCTCCTTTATAACAAAAAAAAAAGGGCTGATAAATCTTCCCTTACTTTTAATCTTTTTTTAATTAAAACTTCAGTGGCTAAAGTGATTAGTCAACATGAAGTCAATGAAACTTAAGCTTTTATGTCTTTTTATTTTACGTGTGTGTGTGGTTACTGATCTGAAGGAGAACATTGATTTAACTTTCATGCTCTTGTTATTTTAGTTCCTATGTGTTAACTCAGTTCTCCAGCAATAAGTTCCGTGAGTCTTGTTATGATCATAAAACATTTTGCTTTTGAATCCATTCTATAGTTCTCCATGCCAGATATTTTCAAAGCATGTGTTCATTTAAAGGCAAATTTTCTGTCTTATAAATCTCTTTAGCTCTTCAAGACCAACCTGCTTATAACAGTTTACATAGACCTCAAATTTCAAATGAGGCCCAGGAAAGAGATATGAGAAGGCCATATTGGTGGCAGTGAAAGTAATATTTCTTTACTAGAGCTAAAGATTCCTAAGGATTCTTAATGCGATTTTATGTAATCTACTCCTGTTTAATAAATGAATGTAAAGTTAGTGAGCCATGCAATATGTTGTACAGAGATATGTGGTCTTTTTAAAACTTAAGTCAAGACAGTGAATTTTGTCATTTTAATAAATGTCTAGAATAAGAAATACTTATTACTGTAACAATTTCTTTCCTCTGGAGATATATGACTCAAATATGCCTTTTATTTAGAGATCTTCTTCTAGAAGAGCCAGCTGTTAAGAGTGTGAGTGAGCTGGTCTATGCACAATTATATTACCAAAATTGTATGCTGAAAATAATCAGAAGGGAATTTTCATATGAAATCCAGATGGTTATATGAAAAAGGTAATGATTAACTATTAGCAGAATACTAGATATTTAAACTAATGTGGACTTGTAAATAAAATGAATTCAAATGGAAGTGCATTTACATAATCATTTTATTAATTATAGATAATAAACATTATGCAAATTTAAATGTTCATTTGAGGTTATAACATAGGGAACATTGTTTTAAAACAAACAATTTTGGGAAAATTTCAGCCAAGTTATGTTAACATATACTAGAAATGATTACAAAGTAGAGAAAGAAGCCAACCAGAGAGGGGTCCTTTTCTGGCCAAGACCTGCACCTGCCTGTGTCTCTCCTATCATGTGAGAATGTAGATGACTTTTTCAAGGCTATATTTATGAATCTCTCCATTAAATATTTTTCCTGTATATCTGCATTAGTAATTGCCCTCCTGACTTCTAGTGGAATCTTAGACAGAGTTAAATCTATCAAAACAAATGAAATTCAAGATGTGGAAAGTCTTCTGTACAATTCACTGATAGTTTCAAATATGGCTGGCTGACTAATACAACAAAACCCCTTTCCAACCTCTGTTCATTGCCAATCTCCACTACAAAGACTGTGAAATGTACACATCTTCCCAGACTCCTTTGCAAGGTACCTGGCCATTGGGAGGTAAACAGGAGTCTGCGAATGGTTGATAAAGGTAGTGCTTCCTGATCAATGGGACTGATATGGTCAGAGCTGACACATTCCTTCTCCCTTCTTCTTGCTTTGAGTATGGATGATATGCTTGGAATTGAGGTAGCCATCTTATGAGTAGGAGTGAAAGATACTCATGATAGATACCAACAATGGCTCTAATGTCATTGGTCCGTAAAACTGAAATATGTTATTAGCTTCCTTCAAATTTCTTGATATGTGAGGAGCTTAAGGCCTGTTTAAGGCAGTGTTGGTTTGCTTTTCTACTGCAGAGGAGTCACCTATCAATACATCTGTTGACAAGGTATCTATTCATAGTCTATCTACTCCACTTTATAAGCAAATATTGGTGAATATTTTTAACTCTTAATTACCTCACCTTAGAGATCACAATCTAGGCTCAGACTCCTCAAACAGTCAGGTTTGAAATCCCAGTGAACTTGCTTATTCTCTGACCCAATCGCAAAGGAAAATGAAAGCATTACGTTCAGAACCCTGGCCAAAACAACTAGAGGGAAAGAAAATGAAACCCTCAAATTCACTAGTACCCAGCTTAACATTGTTGCAATATCATTAATAGTACAAGCCATACAAATTTTGTATAAGTAATCCATTTGGACTTTACATTTGAAATTGTCAAGTGAGTATATTAGTGAATACAACCTTTACATGTATTCACTGTAATGAGAATAACCTTCTCTTAGGTAACCTACTACATAGAAGTACAGATCAATATTTCTAATGCAGAAACCATTTCAGGAAATATCAGAAGCTATCAATTGTCAACTAATTGGAAGATTGTTTTCGTAAGTGAACAGCTATAAAATTCTGACTGTTCAAATCACTGTAATCATTTTATTTGCCCTATTCTCTAGGGGAGTCTTAAACAAACCCTGCAGTGATTGCTTTATTTCAAATCTGCCTAGTAATTTTCCAGTGTATTAAAAGACATTCAGTGTTGACATTGTTAGGAAAAAAATTGGGCGTCTGCCGGATGGAACTGTTCATTTTCAGTCAACATAATTACTCTGTATTAACACATCTGCTATTTAAACAATATCACACTTTTTTGCTAATAATTAACTTGATGGGATCATACATCTCTATTCGACTTGAATAAATATCAGAATCATTTTTATACTGTGAAAATAGTGCCAAGCCAAATGAAATGATTGGGCTTCAGCTATTTGGTGTCAATCACATAACTTAATTGCATGACCTCCTTTAACAAAGCTAAACAAATCAAAACAAACCAGTCTAATTCCTAGAGTATACAGCAATTTATGTAATATCAGGAAAAAGAAAATTAGTAAGTACAAAATATTTTTCCAAGACCTTGAAGACTCTTTTATATTATGAAATGTGCAATCAGTACCAAAGGCTGTCAAAATAATCTTCCTTGTCCACAGTTCTGACCACATTTGTCCTTTCTCAAACTTCCAGGGCTGCCTGTCATCTTCTGTAACAAATTTAAAGTATTCTCACTGCTCCAGGGTCTTCTATCTGCCCTTGTTTGCAACACCTTTCTTAATTTCCCTTCTCCATTGTTTACTCACAAGAGTCCTAATTCATAGGACTTTTCACACTGCAATATAATTGATTAGAAGAATGAATGATGCATCAAAATTCAAAAAGCACAGAAGTGAGCAAATTATATACCCTCTATTAATTGTTTGTTTCTCCTCTCATGAGAAAAAAATCAAGAACTACTAATGGATATTTTTCCTACTACGTCTTTCTGTTGTAGCCACTCATCCTCCTATGATTATTTGCAAATCAACTGCACATTCCTCTTCATTTCAAATAATTTGTCAGATATACTAAACAGAATTTTGTCATTTTAATAAAAGTCTAGATTAAAAAATACACATTACTGTAACAAATTCTTTCCCATGGGAATATATGACTCAAATATGGCTTTTATTTAGGGATCTTTTGTAAATTGTAAAGTAGGTTTCAGGCTTTGGAGAAAGATTTAATATTTATCGAACATCTAATATACTTAAAACATTACTTCATTATTTCATTTAAGAAATATCTACCAAATGTCATCCACAGAAAAAGACAAGACACTCAAGACCGGTCCCACTTTCCACTGCTTAATTATTTATGTTGATTTTTGTTTTTGTGTTGTGTTGTATTTTTTCTTTGCTTTTAGTTTTCAAAATTTATTCTCCTTTGCATTGTTGCTCAGATCAAGAAATTGTACTCTGCACTACAGTCTTGACCTCCAGAACCTGCCAGTGAAAGCTTATTACTGACTAATCGAGTCAGAAGGTACTATAGACACCCTCCTCTCCCAGGCTAGCAGAGATCCCCAGGAGGAAAAAAAAAAAAAAAAAAGTGAGACTCTTTTTTTTTTTTCTTTGAGATGGAGTTTCGCTCGTTACCCAGGCTGGAGTGCAATGGCGTGATCTCGGCTCACCGCAACCTCCGCCTCCTGGGTTCAGGCAATTCTCCTGCCTCAGCCTCCTGAGTAGCTGGGACTACAGGCACGCGCCACCATGCCCAGCTAATTTTTTGTATTAGTAGAGACGGGGTTTCACTATGTTGACCCTGATGGTCTCGATCTCTTGACCTCGTGATCCACCCGCCTCGGCCTCCCAAAGTGCTGGGATTACAGGCTTCAGCCACCGCGCCCGGCCGAGACTCTTAATAATTTTTCCTTCCTGGCACTTGTGGTTCATAACGTTACCAATCATCAGTACCAAAAGCCGTGACTGATTTTATCCACTGGGGTAATCAAAAGCAGTTATGATTCAAGTAAAGGGTGAAAACCTTTAGTCTATACCCTATGCTTTTCCATAGTTATTTTTCTTTGTCGTGTCCAATTCGTCTCCCCATTTTCTCCCTTGAATTTTTCTAGTCAGAAACCACTGTTAGCTAGGTTGATGATTGCCACATTGCTAAATACAAGAGATAATGTTACTCCATCTGTTACTTGGCAGTTTAGGAACATTTGACTGAGTTGACCACTCTCTTCTCTTACAATTAGTGGTTTCCTTATCTTCTGGGATACAATTTCCTAATTTTCTATGGCTTTCCATATTCCCCTATAGTGGTACTTTGTATTTTTCTCTACCTCTCGACACTAGAGTGTCTCAGGGTTCAGTTCATGTACCCCATTCTTCTTCTATCATTGCTTATTATCTTGATGACCTTATCCAGTCTCACAGCTTTAAATATCTTCAATATGCTAACAACTCCCAAGTTCACCTCTATGTTATGGACAGCTGAAGTTCATATTCAACTGTTCTTAAATATCTAACAGGTCCCTGAAACTTAACAGGACCACAGCCAAACTCTTAAGGATTCTTATATCACTTCCATTTGATCTTTTCCATCTCAGTTAATGGTAAATTCCTTCTTTGGGTTGTTTTCACGTTGCTTAGGCCACATTTTCTTCTTTTTCTCTCACAATCCATATACAATTCGTTACAAAAGCACATGTTGTCACTACGTCAAAAGTTATCAACATCTGAACATTTCTCATCCTTTCCACCTGTACCTAATCCAAACCCCACTCTAATCTGTATCATTGAAATAATCTTCCAACTGACCTGTTCCCAGCTTAAGCTTAGTAAAGTTAGTTACTACTATTTTCTGCACAGAGCCTCCACTAGTTTCTCATCACTCTCAAATAAAAGCCAAATATCTTGCATGGCCTGAAAGTCCTGACACTCTTATCCCTCCTTCTATATGAATGTACTTCTCCCAGATAACTGCATGGCTTGCCCCTTCACCCCATACTGCTGTAGAATATGTTAGTATAATTGTTAATTCTATGTTTCAACATGTCTAGGCAATGTCTTCACAGCCTAGACATTGCTGTGAAGGTATTTTTAAAATGTGATTAATACTTAAATAAGTAGACTTCGAATAAAGCAGATAATCTGGGTCAACCTTATCCAATCAATTGAATGCCTTAAGAGCAATGACGAAGGTTTTCTGCAGAAGGAATTCTCAAGACCGCAACCTAGAAATCTTGCCTGAGTTTGCAGTCTGATGCTCTACAGAATTTGGACTCAAGACTGAACATCAGCCAGGCTCTCGTAACCCCACCACTCTGGGAGCCTGAGGCAGGAGGATTGCTTGAGCCCACGAGTTTGAGATCAGCCTGGGCAACATAGTGAGACTCCATCTCCACACATATACACAAGATTAGCTGGGCATAGTGGTGTGTACCTGTAGTTCCAGCTACTTGGGAAGCTGAGGAGGGAGATTTGCTTAAGCCTGGGAGGTCAAAGCTGCAGTAAGTCATTATTACATCACTGCACTCAAGCCTGGGTGACAGAGTGAGACCTTTAAATAAAAATAAAAAAGAAACCCATCAACTGTTATCTGAACTTCTAGCCTGTCAGCCTGCCCTATAAGTTTTATACTTACCATAGACATATTAGCCAATTCTTTAAAATAAATCAGTCTCTGACTCTCTCTCATATCTGTATCTACATCTATATCTGTATCTTTCTTTATCTATCTTTATGAGAAAGGTAGGAGATTTGATGATTGAAAAAGTAGGCCATGTGAAGATGGATCAGAAAGAGACTTGAAAATGCTGGCTGTGAGGATTGGAATGATGAGGCCACAAGAAAAGAAATGCCAGCAGCTACCCAGAAACTGGAAAAAGCAAGAAAAAATTAACTCCAAGGCCTCAACCTGCTGACAACTTGATCTTGGCCTAGCAGTGTGGATTTCAGGCATCTGGACCCCAGAATTGCGAGAGAATAAACGTTTGTTGTTTTAAGTCACCAAGTTTATGCTAATTTATTATAGCAGCCACAGGAAACTAATGCAGTAGTGACTTCCTTATCTGCAGGGGATACATTCCAAGTCCCTAGTGGATGCCTGATCCATGGATAGTAGCAAATCTTATATATACAATGTTTTATGCCTATATATACATGCCTATGATAAAGTTTAATTTATAATTTAGGTACAGTAAGATATTAACAACAATAATTGATAATAAAGTAGAATGATGATAATAATCCACTGTAATAAAAATTATGTGACTATGATCTCACTCTTTCTCTCCCCTCTCTCAAAATATGTTATTATATTGTACTCACCCTTTTCTTCTTGTAATCTGTTGACCTGGTTGAACTGAGAACTACTAAGTGACTAACAGGCAGGTAGCTATACAGTGTGGATACCTTTAACAAAGGGATGATTCACATCCCAGGCAGGATGGAGTGGGATTGCACAAGATTTCATTATGCTACTCAGAACGGCAAGCAACTCTATACTTACAAATTGGTTATTTTTGGAATTTTCCATTTAATATTTTGGACCAGGTTGACCGTGCATAACTGAAACTGAGAAAAATGAATAAGGGAACTACTGTACATATTTTGGTACTGCTTTAGGAAACAGGATGTGGCTATAACAAATGCCTAAAAATGAGGAAATAGCTTTCAAATTTGGAAATTGGTGGAGGCTAGAAGCATTTTGAGAAGCATGAAAGAAAAAGTCTAGATTACTCATATAAGATTTTTGATAGAAATTTAAGTGCTAAGGATTCTGCCAGGAAGGGCATGAGAGGAAGTAAGGAGTAGAATAAGATTCTAGCATCTGAGGGAATATCTATATATCATCATAAACAGATTGTTGGTAGAAATATGAAAAGGTAATAGCTATTTTTTTAAGGGCTCAAAAGGAAATGAGGAACATGTCACTGGAAACTGGAGGAAAGGTGATCCTTGTTATATAGTGTCAGGTAACCAAGCTTACTTGTGCCCTTCATAATTGGAAAGCAGAACTTATAAACTATAAACTTAGATATTTAGCCAAGAATATTTCTAAGCAAATTGTTGAATATATGGCCTGATTTCTTCTTGCGGCTTATAGTAAAATGAGAGAAGAAAGAAATAAGTTGAGGAAGAAACTGTTCAGCAAAAAGAAACCAACAGTGGATGATTCAGGAAATTCTCAGCCTACCCCAAATGAAAAAAATATGCTAAAATTATGAGATTCAGTATCAGAAAACTGTGCTCTAAACAGAAATCCAAAGGGATGGTGGTAAAATCCCTTTTACTGCTGCTCAAGGGATTAGACGTATGGCTCAGGGATTCACTCAACTGTCTCAGCAGTCAGAAATAGAGATGTGGTTATCCAGGGAAGATCTGGGGAGGACCCTCCTGCTTGATGATGTAAATCCTTCTGACATATGTAGGAGGCCCTTCAAGTTTTTGATAATATTATACCATCGGAAACATTGCTAACCTGGACTGAAAGGGAGAGAGACAAGGCAAAAAGAAAGAAGGCTGTTGGACTTTCAAAATTCTACAAGCAGAAAACAGGCTGAAATGACTACTTAGCTGCAAACATATGCTATTCTTCAAGAAAGAAGAAAAATGACACTGGGCTTTGTGGAGGGGCAGGCCTAGCCATCAGAGACCCAAGCCCATAAGGTGCTGGTGTCAGCCCAAAGAACAGAGGAATGGGCTGAAAGGGCATAACCTTGAACCACAGAGCATTATTCCCAGGACTTACAAACTAATGGAGCTTATTTGGTTGAATTTTAAAATGGCTTGTGACTCTTCTTTAACTCCACTTTTTTATCTTTTAAAATAGGAATGCCTATAACCATTGTCTTATGCCAGTCCCACCATTTGTATGTTGGTAACATGTTTTCTAGTTTCACAGTTCCAGAGATGGAAAAGAATTTTGCCTCAAGACGGATCATATTTAGAGTCTCACCCATACCTAATTGAGATCATTTAGATAATAAGATTTAGGACTTTGGAGCTGATGATATTGTAGTAATTTGTTATAGCAGCCACAGAAAACGAATGCAGTGAGAGGCACTTAATTTAAAATTGCAACATTCTCTCATGCTTTCTATAGCCTTCCCTCCTTTATTTTTTCCATATGTCTCCATATCACATATATTTAAATTACTTTAGAAATAAGAAAACTTACACACACACACGTATATATGTATACTACTTTTTATTCCTTTTAAATTTATTTGTCTCCCTCACCATTTTAATGTAAACTCCACAAGTGCAGCAATTTTTTATCTGTTTGTTTTTCACTGCTGTATCCCTAGTGCCTTCAGTAGTGGCACAGGTATGTAAGAGGTGCTCAAAAATGTTTCTGAGCGATTAAATAAAATTTTTCTGCTTATATCCTCATAGAATTTGTCCATCTACATTCCATCCATCTATCTATCCACCTACCCTCCATCTCTCTATAAACCCATCTACCTTCTTACATGTCTATTTAAAAGCAAACATTCTTTTACTCATTAGCCCCAGGATCTGTGCAAGGAATTGAATGGTAAGCAAGACTGAGAACAAGCCCACAGAGCTCTTTCCTCTTGACTGGGAAACAGTAGTTGAACTATGAAAACACAATGCCATAATTATCACCAGCAGGGAAACAAAAGATGCCAGGGAAGCAAATTAGAATAATACCTAATCTAGATGAGACAGTCTTCAGAAAATGTTTTCTCATTATACAAATCTGGAGTGTCATCTTTCTTACAACCAACAGAAAACGTAAATCTCTAGAGTTTTCAAACTCACTTTTGACCATACTACAGTGAAAAACAAGTATTTGTGAAGAAATGAGCATTTGCTTTAAAATTCATTTCAGCTTAAAAGATACTATTTATGTAAAGAGAGATGGATGAATACGACTGTCCACTAAAATCTTCCTTTTAATTCCCAAGAATAAATGGCCAGTCCAAAGCACAAGACAGAATACTTTTGACTTTCCGTAGGTAAATATCTTGAGATAAGAAGGAAGGTGTGTGCCTTTCCGGGTCGTCAGCATTTTTGCTGACCATGAAAAAGATGAAGAAGGGTGGAAGCAAGAGAAGGGAGAGGAAGAGGAAGAAAACAAGAGCATCATTGTAAAGGCAGCAGCTTGTAGTATACTTGAATTCAGAAAATCTAGGTTAGCACACTAAATCAGAAACCTGCTAGTTCAATGGATAAGCCACTTCACTTATCAGTGCTTCAGTTTATCAGTTATGAAATGAGTTTGACAACATTTCCCTTGCCTACCTATGGAAGTATTATAAGAACCAAATAAAGGCACGTGCAGATACTTTGAAGTTTTTAATTTCCTTACAAATGTAAGTTATTTTTCATGAAGACATTTTATTGAGATCTTATGATCTGCCAATCACCATGTATAGTTATTTGAAAATCACAAATAATTTGGAATTTGCAATTGTGAGAATTGAGGACATTAAACTTCAGATATTCTGCTTATAGATATGAGGACAAATGTGTGGTTTTAAACACAGAGCAAAAACAACATAATAGTGAGTATGCAACAGAATAATAGAGGTGCTTCATACATTGAAAACAATAAAAAAAATTGAGGTAATGGAAATTCAATGTCCTAGCAACAGGCAGTGGGGGAATTTTCTTAGATCTGTGACAACAGCAAGTGGTTTTGTTAATCTGAAGCTAGTTTTCGTTCTGTGGTTATTGCCATTCCTGAGTAGTGAGTAACAAGATCTCTTTCCCATATGGCATTTTGTGGCTGAGATTAGCAGTAGCATAAGGTGAAATGTCAGTGGTAAGACACAGTGGTTTATGCCATTTGTAAAATATGATCACAGACTCAAACATCCATGGTGACACAATATCCCAGAAAATATTCCAATGCAAGTGAATCCAACTCTATGGGGTAGTGAAAAGAGATTAAAGTCCAAAAATAGTTTTGAATTTTGGATCCACTAATTGCCTATTTTGCTCTTTGTCCTTGATTTTTCTTATTTGTAAAATAGAAATGATAATCCTTATTCTACAAAGTCTTTTAAAGAATGAAAAATGTGAGTGTCCTTTAAGTTGTAACATGCTGCATAGAAATTAGTGATAACTGCTGTTTTTGTTTTTGTAGATAACTCAAAAGTTGTTTTGCCCGTAATGACAGATGAAAGCTTCCTTAATGAAGTCATATCCACAGTCCCAAGCTTTACCAAACACGTCAGTGGTCTGGTGACAGTAATCAAAGCTACCTTAAGGTGGTCTCTGTAATTTTCACTAAAGGACATGTGAGAAAATGTTTTGAAAACATCTTTGCTGGTAACAACATACCAAATAGGCTTCATGTCCATTTTCAAGTCCAAAGTCAAGTAAGGGTGTAAGGAAAAGGAAACTAAAAGAGAATAATTCTTAGGACATCTGAACATTCAAGATGGTTGGAAATTCTCACTCATTTAAAAGAAAAGAACGTTATTCATTACAAAACTTTATTTAACTGAAATAAGAATTTCATATTTTGATAGATAAATAAATGAGTGTTCTTTTTTTTCCTAACCTTCCAGAAGCTGGCAAGAATTTGCCTCCCTAATTGCTTGACTTAACCCATAGGAACTCAGACACTGAGGGGATCTGTGACTATCGACACATAAAGACAATAAGCCAGATAATTTCAGAATTTAGAATTTTAAAAGAAAATAAAAACAATTCTACTTAATGATACCACTGCATTGTAAATTCTACACATTACTTTCCATAGACATTTTCTAGCATACAGCTAAGCATCCTACATTCAAGACCCTGCCTTCGTGGAGGTAGGAGAAGGAAGTTAGAAGCTGCCAGGAGAAAAGAATCTTGGAGAGTAAAAGGTAGAAATATCTGGAAAGGTCTGAGTCTTCCCTACTGCCGTTTGTGCTGCTCAGGAGTTGGGGGTTTCAGCTCCCTCATCATAATGGCTTGGTTCCCGTCCTGGCGATGTTTACCAACTACATCGTTTCAGATGCCTTATCCTGAAAGGAGATAATAACACCTCCCTCATAGGGTAGTTTTGACAAATAACTGAAGAAGTAAAGCACTTAAAACAGCCCCAGAACAAAATAAGCACATGGTAAATATCAGTTACCACTGCCATGACAACCGTGGCTAAAATTATCATCATTAATAGTAGTACTATTATTTGTCCTGCATGTGAAAGTGTTTCTTCAAAGAAGCCAGAGCATGGGAAGAAAGCCACAATGTCTGCTATCTCTGAAAATAAAAAGGTCATTTTTGAAAAAGCCCTTCATAATACTTAATACTATGAAAGTTTTCAGGGTAAAGAGAAGCTGTATGCCTTACTAAAGGGAAGGCATTCTTTTATTCTTTTGTTCTTATTGTAATTAATAGTAATAAACCTGTTTAATTCTGAATATATACTTATTCAAGAAGAGGAATGATTTTTAGTAGATGAGACACTTGTGGCTACCCATAGTTTAGGTACTTTTTAGCCATTGTTACATTATTTTCTAATGCCTTATGGCCAGTTATTTTAGACCTATAGTCTCAAAGAAAAGGTCCCCTTGTTTAGGAAGTGAAGATTTATTTCACAGTAATGTGTGAGTCAGCTGTCTGATACAATGTGCGGGCTTGAGGGTGAGGGATGTGGAAGTGAGATTTAAAGCATCTGAGATCCCTCCCAATGTTGACACTTAACTATCTGGAAGAGGATAATGACTTAAAGTTCCAGAAAAGAATGATGATGACAGGAAAACATAAGTAGTAACAACTTATTGAACCCCTTACATGAAGGAGGTGAAAGGTCTGGTAGCTAGTGAACATAATCTGTTTTAATTCCTTCAGCGATCTTAAAATATGGGTTTTATTTACCTTGTATTACAGCTGAGGATATTGTGTGACATATGGAGGCACAAATTGGAGATGTGTCTGCAGAGAACTAAATGATCAGGAGAACTGTGAGCCCTATCCAGGCTTCTAAAACTCCAGCACCCTCACTCTTTCCATGACGTGAACCTTCCTGGAGCCCTTCCTCATGCCAGTCTTACCCTTGGCCCTTTGCCTCAGGGAGCTCATTCAAGCCTCATCACAGAGCTGGAAGTGAGCTATGATTATCCGTGTGACACATGTGAGGGCACTGAGACCCCAAAGAATCCCCAGAGAGCAGATCTGGCATTCATGATAGGCAACACAATAAATGCTGCTTTATGGTATTTGATGTTCTGGTGACAAGGTATGTCTTCTTAAATTGCCAAATGAACGCAATGCCCATCTCCTTTCAGCTAGACATTTTCTCTCTGCCAGGGAAGCAGTGATGTGTGACAGCTGAGTGCCTAAGCTGTAAGTTCAGACTACTTGCCTTTAAAGCACTGTCCTGTCATTCACCAGCTCGTGAACATGGGAACTTTCATCCATTTCTTCATCTAGAAACAATGACCTCTGAGGCTTGTTGGGAGGATCAACTGTGTTAAGTTATGTGAAAGCATTGGAATAATGCAGGGAACATAATGAACACTCGAAAACATTAACTACTGTTGTTGTTACAGTTGGCCCAGCTAGGATATATTTTGTCAATGTGGTCCTTAGACCATTGCCTCAGAATCTCACAGGGTAAGGCACCTCCATCATTAGGCTAAAAATCCCATTTTCATTCAACAATTGAGGGTGTGGCCTGAGATTTTACTTTTCTCACAATCTCCAGACAGTGCCAGTGCTACTGAACAAGATCTCACTGTGACTAGCAAGGAATCAGGGAACTTGATTAACTTTGGATTTCGGGGACCCTACTTCAGACCTAGCAAATCAGAAACTCTGGGGAAGAGACCCAGAAGAATAACTGTTTAACTCGCTCTCTAAGAGATTCTAAGGTGTACAAAAGCTTGAGAAGACCATGAGAGAGGCTTCAGTTGGTTCTATTAACATTATTTGACAGTGCAATTCACTGGAGACACAGTCTGATCGAATTCCTTACTCATCATCTTGACTCCAGGGTAAAATGCTTCTGATATGCTAAGACACCCTGATCCCTTTCAGTAACAAAGGTAATGAGTCAATTTTCCAAACAGGGTAAGTAGATAATCCTTCTCAATTTACTAACATAATTCACCCAATATTAAGAAGCATTTAAAAAGCATCTATTTTGCAAGCTCAACTAAGCAGTAGTTTTCTAGCACAATTATTAGAGGCAATAAAGAATTTCATTCAAGGTTGACAGCTTTAGCAAATAGTTTCTGTTTTATATTGATGCTCTCTTATTTTCCATGTTGTTTCAGCATTCTGGATATAGAACCATTAAAAAATGCTTTTGGTTAAATTCTGGATAGTTTAAGCTTTAAATTGCAACTTATTGAAAAGATACAGGGGTAGGAATCCAAGAAAGATTTGAACAACCCTTGAGTAGGGCAGTGAGCAGGTTAGCTCATAGGGTAACCGACTGCTTTAGTTTACTCAAAACCATCCTAATATCAGCACTGAGAGTACCAAGTTCTGGAAAATCCCTCAGTTCTAGGCAAAGAAGGACAGGTGGTCCCACTAGTGCCAACCTGGCAGTAGACTTTCTATCCATCTCTTAATATGTGTCTGATTAAATTGCTCTCATTCTGTCCTTTTCCAAATTCCAGATTCTTGAGAAAGATAATTTTACTGGATTGACTTGGGTCAGGTGTATACACTTGGCCCAATCAGATGTAGGCAAATCACAAATTGTGCTATCCTCCCTTTGCCTCAAGCTGTCCAGGGCCCAACACTGAAATAGAGACCAATTTGTAGAGGAGACAGGATCCAGGCAAGGACCCTAAAGGGCATCTATTACAGTCTCTCAGAAAGTGTCTCCAGTTACTTTATAAACTCATCTTTCCTTCGCTTTGCTTTTCTGAATGCACCCAGGGATCCATGAACTACTAAAACCAACTGTGCTTTACTAGGTCACAGCGGAGGGCTTAGTTGTGACAGAAAGCAACTAAAATGTGACTGACATTCATTGAGTACTTGATTTACACAACAGATACGTAGATGATAGATAGATTGTATTTTTATCAGATAAATCCAGTGATGCAGGTTCTATTGCACTCATTTTACAGACAAAGAAATTGAAGTGTTTTTTTTTTTTTTTAGTTATAAAGGCTAGGAATTGAACCAAGATTTTCTAGCCTCAAACCAAGTTTCTATCTACAACACCCTGTTTTTCTTTTCCTCTCTCCTTCCCTTTTTTTTCTCATACTCTCCATTCCTCTCTCTATATATGTTTGGTCATATTAATGTGATAGTCTTACAGATATTCTCATATATATACATATACATATTGCCTTAAATACAATTGTTCAATGGTTAGGATTTTCCATATAGGGCTCAGAGAGAACGAATGAATTGGCTAAGTTGAACATTTAGTAAGTGGAAATCTTTGACATTGCAGATTAAACTCAAATATTTTAATTCTGTATCTACTCTTCCTTTCATCATATCTCTCTACCAAACTTTTGAGTGTCTCATTATCTGTTGCCTAATACAAAGAGAAGAAAACCCACCCCATTATTATATCTGCAATAATGGCTGTAGCATTTCTTCTATGTCTTTTTTGGGCAAAGCATTTGCTGAGCACTTGATATGGTATTACCTTCAAAGAAAGAAACTCAGCCAATTACAGGGACATTAAGTAATTTCTCCAAATCCATGCAACAAAAATAGGGCAGAGCAAGCCATCTGCCCTGAAATTCCTTGGCCTTTCCAGTTCATCAAACTGCATCTTTGAAGTCAGATCAAGAGTTGTGTACATATCCTACCAGTAAGCATGTTTGAATGATGGGACATTGTCTCACTATATTGAGGCAACTCTTCCTTGATTTGCTGTTACTTATAATTAGGAATACAGTTACATCATTCACTTTGGTCCAATTTTTAACATATCAATGTATTACCCACCTATATATTTTCTTTCTTTATATTTCTTTCAATGAACTCATTTGTTTTTACAAAAAGTCTTGCCCTAGTAATTATACCCATGAAATCACAGATATAGTGAACTTATTTCATAATTTATAAGATGCATTACAATAAATATATAAATATTTTTAAATGCATGCCTTAAGAACATGTTTGAATCAACATCCAAGTAAAACTGGTTTGCCCAGTACATTGCTTATTTGTGGGGTCAACTAGCCTAATCCAGCCTCTACAGCTCCATATACATTGCTTATTTGTGGGGTCAGCTAGCCTAATCCAGCCTCTACAGCTCCATGTAGACTTGCTCATCTTGACTATTGGTGGGTGGCTCCCACTATGCTCACATAGCCAAATAAATTGTTCCATTACAAAATTATAACTAGTTTTTTACAGAATGAATTATAGACTAGGGTGCTCTTCATGAATTTGCAGATTCCCAAAGATCTCAAGATGTATCAAGAACTCCAAGGGATTTTTCATATCATATTTCACCCCCGGGTCACCCTGGGCTCCAGGCTATCTTGAGCTGTTTTTGCATATTCTCTGATGAAACATTTTAAATAAGGTAAATTCTGAATCTGAAGATCTTTGGTGGCCTTTGCATATATCCTTTTCAATTGCGGGGGAAAAAAACATATCCATTGTATCTAACTTTTCCTTTTCTCTCTCTTTCCATTTTACTGTCTGCTTTACCGAGGAAATCTTTCATTTAGTGGAGTCTAGATTTCTTCCTTTGCTACCATCTTCATTTCCCACCGAATACAGCGGGTCTCAGCTTATGATCACTTGTCATCTGCTGCTGCTTTTCCGGGACCGCCCCTAACAGCCTAGCAGAGCTCTGGGCTGTATTCCATGATCTCTTTTAATTCCTTGTTGGCAGCTTGCTGGCCCTTTCTCTTTACCTTCCTGCCAGGTTTAATGCCTTTTAGCATGCCAGCTCTGTTTTTTTTTCACAATTTTTCCAAAATGAGGTGAAAAAATCAAATCTCCAGCTCCAAAGTCTCAGTGAGCAATATTTTCAGAGAATCTTTTAACATCATTCACTCTCTCAATTTCTCATCTTCTCATCTTCTCCATCCATAAAAAAAAGCCCATAAAATAATCAGAAATGTCTTCATCTTAATAACATAGCTCTTCTGGTATTGGGGAGTAATGGGACTAGAGAAGAGCAGAGGTGTAAGCAATGCAATATGAGTTCATTCATGCAAATAAAAATCACAGTCCCTGGCCAGCATCCCTCTTTCCCGCAGATCTATCTCTTCTAGAGAGTATGGGCAGATGGAAGAAGTGAGGGTATGCAGAGTTGGCATATGGCAGTCCCAGAACAGGGTTACTATCAAAAAGCAAATGCCAAAGCCATGTGATATAGAGGACTGCTGGGGATGTAGTCCATCATTGCTCTACGGAAAAAAATAATACCTTCTCAGACATGACATTCTCTGAACCACATATAGACATACACAAGAATAGAAGAACTGCTAATCATGACCATCAATTTTTGCCTGTCTTGGTAGCCTGTTAGCTAAGTTCCTGCCCTCCATCTTAATCCCTACGAATCCATCCTGTATACTGATCCCATGGTAACACTTTTTAATTTTTATTTATTTATTTATTTATTTAATTTTTTTGAGACGGAGTTTTGCTCTTGTTGCCCAGGCTGGAGTGCAATGACGTGATCTCAGTTCACCGCACCCTCTGCTTCCTCGGTTCAAGCGATTCACCTGCCTTAGCCTCCTGAGTAGCTGGGATTACAGGCATGTGCCACCATGCCTGGCTAATTTTTTTTTTTTTTTAGTAGAAACGGGCTTTCTCCATGTTGGTCAGGCTGGTCTTGAACTCCCAACCTCAGGTGATCCGCCCACCTCAGACTCCCAAAGTGCTGGGATTACAGGCTTGAGCCACAGCGCCTGGCCTCATGGTAACACTTTTATGATGTAAACTGAACCATGTCAAAGTCCCACCTAATAGCTCCCACCTATGACTGAAATCAGTGAGTACTTCATAAAGAGTTTTGGACAGTTGGCAAGAGGTATAGCAGGAAAAGAAGTAGTGTGCTTAAATCACACAGCTATGATGACAGGTCTCACAAGTTCTTGATCACTAACCTAAAGGCACCCTCAGTGCTGTCTGGCTATCAGACTCCTTTACATTAGACTTTTCATTCCCCTCTTCTCATAGCCAGCTGATTCTTGTTTCTCACCTCCGATTTCCTATACTTGTCCCTTCCTCATTTTCAGCTTACAATTTGCTGGGAAAATAGAAATAACCAGAAGAGAACTTCCTCTAGCTTCTACCACTACAGATTTTCATGTACCTGTATCTAAGCTCATATACCCCTCTCGTTTCTGTTAATATGGACTAACTGAACTCTTTTCTGGGAAAGACCCATTCCTCACTGCACTCTAAGCTCCAGCTCATTACTCCAGTTCTCCTCTCTTATTTCCCCTACATTATCACTTTTTTTATCAATATATAAATATACCATTCCCTTTATAACCATCATTATCATTATCATCATTTAAACCTCACTTTTATCATTTTCCCTCCAGCTAATGTTTCAAACTTCTCAGCAGAGTTTCCATGGTCACTTTCTTCAATTCCTTTACTCCAAATTCCTTTTGAATGTGATTCAATCTGGCTTTTACCTTTATCCTCACAAAAACAGCTCTCTTTAAAGTCATCAACAACTTCTCAGTCCAGATCTTACCTGTCCAGCAGCAGCATTTGATAAGGTTGAAGGATCCCTCCTCTTGGAAACACATTCTGAATTTGGTTTCCATGACATTAAACTATATTAGTTTTCCTATTTCTCCCCTTGTTTTTCTTCCTGTCTCCCGTGCTCTTCCTCCTCTACCCTATAAGCTCTTAATGAAGCAATACCCCAGGGACTACATTTAGACTTTTCAGTTTGTCTGCACTCACTCTCACTGGTCTTACCCAGTCTCATGGCTTTATGTATAACGCTGACAACTCCCAAAAGTATAGCTCCACTTAGGACCTCTCCCTGCCCTCCAGACTCAAACATCCAATTGCCTACTTGGCATCACTACCTGAATGTCTGTTGGGTATCTCAAACTTGTCAGGTTCAAAACTGAGCTCCTGATATTTTTCACTCTCAAATATCCTCCTTCTTCATTCTCTCCTCATTTCAGGACAGGTAAAGTCTTCTAATTAGTTAGTTAAAAAAAAAAACCTTAGTATCATGATCGTCTTTTCTCATGCCTCACATCTGATCTATGAGCTAGTTCTGTTAAAACCACCTTAGTAGTTTTCAGCATATTCAGAATCCAACCACTTTCACCATCACCATTGCCTCTGTGCTGCTCTGAGCCTTGTTCATCTCATCTGAGCCTTGTTCATTGTAATATCTTTCCAGGCAGTCTCCCTGGAAAGTTACAACCTTGTCCCTTGTGATCTCCTCTCTACACAAGGGCCACAGTGATCCTGTGCAAACCCAAATTGGATGATATCACCCTACAGGTCCAACCTTCCCATGGCTTTCAATCTCAGAGTACAAGCCAAAATCTCACAAAAGCCTACAGGCCTTGCAAGATCTGGCCCCCTCTAATGCCTCATATTTTCTTTCCTATTGCTCTTTCTTCCCTTCATTCTGTTCCAGCTCTTTGTGCAGTTCCAAGTAGCCTCCTGCCTTGGGGCATTCACACATATTGCTTGCTCTATCTAATCACTCCCCTATCCCCTACCTATCCCATATGTGCAGGGTTTTTCTCTCACCTTTAGATGTTACCCAGATGTAACCTTCTCTGTGCAATTTTATTTACTTGCGGCACTCTCTGTTGGTCCTCCTCTTGTTCTACTTTTGCTTATCTCCATTGCACTTACTACTACCTGCTTGACTCTTGTCTTAGCTTAGATTGCCATAAATATCATAGACTGGATGGCTTAAATAACACGAATTTATTTCTCATGGCTCTGGATGTTGGGAAGATCATGATATGGGCTGCTTCAGTCCACCAGTATGGGCTCTATTCCTGGCTTACAAACAGCCTTCTTTTTGCTGTGTCCTAACATGCAGAAAGAGAGAATGCTCTGGCCTCTCTTCCTGTTCTTATAAAGATATTAATCCCATTATGGGAGCCCAACCTTCATTACCTCATCTAATTACCTAATTACCATCCAAAGTTCCCACCTCCAAATACCATTCCATTGGAAATTAAGGATCTTTTACTGCAAAATTTCTTAGTGACTTTAGACAATGTTGTGTATGCATCTCCTGGGGGAGGTCTGGGCAGATAAAATTCCCAATGTTTCCCATATACATTTGACCGCTGGATTGTCAGGGAATCTTTTGGGATGTGTCCTTTAGACCCCTGCTAGTCATAATGTGATTTGTGAATTGGGTACAGGTTCATAAATTATTTATTACTTATCTGCAATGAGAAAAATGCAGAAATAGAGAGTCAATATTTTAGAAAATGCTGTAACAAATTGACAGTGCTGCCAAGAATAGTGATATTATTTGGCTCTGTGTCTGCACCCAAATCTGATCTCAAATTTTAATTCCTACATGTCAAAGGAGGGGCCTGGTGGGAGGGGCTGGATCATGGGGGTGGTCTCTAAAGATTTAGCAGCATTGCCTACTGCTGTCTCCTGAGTTCTCATGAGATCTGGTTATTTCAAAGTGTTTAGAATCGTTCTACTATAAAGACACATGCACACTGTGTACAATAGCAAAGACCTGGAACCAACCAGAGACAACCAAAGACTGTGTTCATTGCAGCCCTGTGTATAATAGCAAAGACCTGGAACCAACCCAAATGCCCATCAATGATAGACTGGACAAAGAAAATGTGGCACATATACATCACGGAATTCTACGCAGGCATAAAAAACAATGAGTTCTTGTCCTTTGTAGGGACTTGGATGAATCTGGAAACCATCATTCTCAGCAAACTGACACAAGAACAGAAAGCCAAACACCCCATGTTCTCACTCATTGGTGGGTGTTGAACAATGAGAACACATGGATTCAGGGAGAGGAGCATCACACACTGAGGGCAGTTGTGGGGGGTAGGGGAGAGACTGTGGGGGGTGGGGTGGGTGGGGAGGGATAACATGAGGAGAAATGCCAGATATAGTATGCACCTAAAGTAAAAAGTAAAAAAATTAAAAAAAAAAAAAACATAAAATAATTTTAAAAAAGTGTTTAGCACTTCCTACCTCTCTCTCTCCAATGCTCCACCATGGGAAGATGTGCCTTGCCTCCTCTTCACCTTCTGCAATGATTGTAAGTTTCCTGAGGCTTCCCTAGCCATGCAAACTGTGAGCCAATTAAATCTATTTTCCTCTTAAACTACCCAGTCTCAGGTAGTTCTTCAAAGCAGTGCAAAAACGAACTAATACAAAATGAACAGTAGTTTGTGGGTTTTTTTTTTTTCACATTTCATTTTTCTAGTAATTCATCTTTATTGTGTTTTACAAAAATATCAGTTCATAGAAGATTTAAAATAATAATAAGAATAATCTTTCACTTACTGCAGATAATTTGGGAAGCACTTCCTTGAGGCAGATTTTAGGAAACATCAGTTAAAGTACAAAGGTAGAAAAAAAATCACTTGAAAATCCAGTCTCTAGACTTTTTTCCTAACATTCCCCAGCTGCACCCTGTATGCCAACTGAGTCACCTTGCTCCTCTAAGCCCCACATGTGCCAAGGCCATTCATCTGCTTGCTATGTCTTTTCTGCTTCATATGCCTGATGCACTTTAAATCCTTCAGAATTTTGTTCAGAGGTTAATGGAGATTCCTCTCCATAAACTTGGTGACCTCTCTTTGCTTCCACAACTTCCTGGTAATTTTATCCTAAAATCAACGCTTCTCTGTTGTTTTTTAAAATTTTATTTTTAATTGACACAAAATAATTGTTCACATTTATAAGGTCCAATGTTTCAAATATGTATATAATGTGTGATGATCAAATTAGAGTAATTAGAATATCTATCATCTCAATTATCATTTCTTTGTGGTAAGAACATTCAAAATCATTTATTCTGGCTGTTTTGAAATATACAATACATTCTTGTTAACTATAATTACCCTCCTATGCAATAGAATACCAGATCTTATTCCTTGTAAGTAACTGTAACTTTCTCCCCATGGACCATTTTTGACCAATTCCCCTTCCTTCGTGTTTTTGTCTGTTTTCACACTGCTGATAAAGATATACCTGAGACTGGGCAATTTACAAAAGAAAGAGGTTTATTGGACTTACAGTTCCACGTGGCTGGGGAAGCCTCACACTCACAGTGGAAGGCAAAGGGGAACAAGTCACATCATACATAGATAGTGGCAGGCAAAGAGAGCTTGTGCAGAAAAACTCCCTCTTATAGTAATCATCAGATCTCGTGAGACGTACTACTACAAGAGCAGCACAGGAAAGACCTGCCCCCATGATTCAATTACCTCCCACCAGGTCCCTCCCACAACCTGTGGGAATTCAAGATGATATACAGGTGGAGACACAGCCAAACAATATCACCCGCTACTCTCCCTAGCCCATGGTAGCCCCTATTCAATTCTCTATATCTGTGATGTCAACTACTTCAGATTCTGAATATGAGTGAGATTATGCAGTATATGTCTTCCTGTGTTGGTTTATTTCAGTTAACATAATGTCTTCCAGGTGTACCTATGTTGTCACAAATGATAGGATTTTATTCTTTATGGCTAAATAGTATTCCATTGTGTGTGTATGTGTATACCATATACATATACACACACATATATATGCCACGTTTTATTTATTCATTTATTTATTTATTCACTTTCTTTATCCATAAGTTATGTTATCTTAATGAACATTTAGGTTGATTCTGTATCTTGGCTATTGTGAATAGTGTGGCAACAAACATGGGAGTGAGACATCTCCTTGACACACTGATTTAATTTCCTTTGGATATATATCCAGTAGTGGGATTGCTGGATCATATGTTAGTCCTAGTTTTAATTTTTTAAGAAATCTCCATATTGTTTTTCATGGCTAAACTAATTTACATTCTCACCAACAGTGTTTAAGGGTACCGTTTTCTCCACATCCTTGCCAGCACTCATTATCTTTTGTCTTTTCTATAAGAGCCATTCTAACTGGAGTGAAGTAATACTTCATTGTATTTTGATTTGCATTTCCCTGATGATTAGTGATGTTAAATATTTTCTACATATACCTGTTGGCCATTTGAATGGCTAGAGAGAAACGTCTAGAGAGGTCTTTTGCCTATTTTTAAACCAGATTATTTGTGTTTTCATTATTGCATTGTTTGAGTTCTCTTTTCTCTCCAACTTCATACCTCATCACTGCACAACAATTAATCTAATTTCTGTCTCTATAGATTTCTATATTCTGGACATTCATATAAATGGAACCATAAAACATGTGGTCTTTTGTGCTTAGTTTCTTTCACTTAGTATAATATTTTTCAAGGTTCAACCATATTGTAGCATGTATTCATACTTTATTCCTTTTTATTGCCAGTGTTTGCTAGTCTTTTATTTAGAAATTTTGTGTTTATACTTATAAGACATACTTTCCTTGTGACGTCTTAACCTGGTTTTTGACATAAGGATAATGCTAACTCCTAGAATGGGTTGGGAAATATTCCATTGTCTTCTCTTTTTTGAAAGAGTTTGTAAATAATTATTACGAATTCTTCTTTAAATGTTTAATTGAGTTCACCAGCAAAGCCATCTGGGATCAGGCTTTAATTTGCAGGAAACATTTTCATTTTAAATTAAGTCATTTTATTTGTGGTAGGTTTATTCAGATTTTCTATTTCACTGTGAATCAACAGTGTTGTTTCTGCTTGTCTGTCTAGAAATTTGTCATATCATCTAAGCTACCTAATTTGTTGGGATGCAAATGTTCACCACATTCTCATAGGATCCTTTTTAAATTTCTGTAAGGTTGATAGTGATGTCTCCATTCCCATTTTTTTATTTTATCAACTTATAACTTCTTTCCTTTTATCTTCAGTCTAGCTAAAATTTTGTCAATTTTTTATTTTTTTCCTAAAGAACCATTAGAGTTCATTGATTTTTTAATTGTTTTTCTATTCCCTATTTTATTTATTTTCGTTCTAATATTTACTATTTTCTTCATTCTGATTGCTTTGCTATTTAGTTTGCTTTTCTTCTTCTAGTTTCTTAAGTTGTCAGGCTAAATTTTTGACTTGAGATGTTGTTATTATATAGACGTGTATAGTTATAAATTTCCTTCTAAGTACCATATAAGCTGCATTCTATAATTTTTCATAGGTTTTATCTTTATTTTCATTTATCTCATAGCATTTTCTAATCTTTATGGTATTTTTGGCCCGTTGATTATTTAAGAATGTGTTGCTTAATTTCCTCATAATTGTGAATTGCTAATTTTTTTTCTGTTATTGATTTATCATTTCATTCCACTGTGGTTGGCAACCATACTTCGTATAATTTTTTAAAAATTTATTCAGACTTGTTTTATGCCCTAGCATATGATCTCTCCTGGGAAATGTGCCATGTACTTGAGAAGAGTATATATTCTGCTGTTTTTGTATGGAGTATCACAGATGTCTATCAGGTCTAGTTGGTTTATAGTGTTGTTCAAAGAAATACAGGACTTGAGTAACACTATACACCAACCAGACCTGATAGATATTTACACAATGTTCCATATCAAAATAGCAGAACTAGTTGTGACTATTCAGAATTTATTTTTAATTTTAATAAATATATTTTAATGCATTCATCTCACTTATTCATTTCTCATTAAAGTAATATGACTAAGACCCTTCTATAACCAAATAAAAAGTGGGTATTTTGGATTCCTGTGATTCAATAGCTTGCTGTAGAATATGAAATCACCAAATATTTTTGCTTAAGAACTCTCTGAAAATTAAGCTTGACAGGATTATTGGGGGATTAAGACACAGGTGTAGACTGCCAGGCTGTCTCTCCAGCTTTGCACATAGCCTTTTTTGAGTATAAATAGAAGTAGACTGCTTCTTCTTCTATTACTTCTTCTATTACTGCCTTATGCTATTTCAGGAAAGAACACACTCATTTATTTAGTCATTCATAAGCACTGAGTTGAATGACTACTGTAAGCCCAGCCCTTTGAGTACTTAGAGTAATTACAGTAAATACACTTGATTCTACTATAGCATAAAATTAAGAATTTGATGGCCAATCCTACTGACAGAAGCTAAGAGTAAGAACTTGACATGCTCAATAGGTGTATACAATATGCCTTCCGGATCAATGCCAGATTATGAGTTCTTTCCGTCCACAGGGTTCTCTACATGCTCCTTTCCTTACCTCAGTCAATTCCCAACCTGTGCAAGAAGGATTATTGTACCCAATGCCTCAGTCTACAAACTCAGCTCTCTTCATTGTGTTTAGGACAATGTTCAGTGTCCTAGGACCACCAGTTGCAACCTCCTACCATACCCCCATTACATTGACTCATTTTGTTGATTTATCTGAATACACACATATCTAGGTATAAAATGTGACCCTGAAACTTACTAGATATTGGGCATTGAATTGTTTGCCTGACTTCACTGAGCTTCTTCAATCTTTTAATTGGAAATCAGGCATGAAAAATACATTTCACAGAAGTGTAGTAAAGGTTAAATATTTAAGATAAGGTACCTGACATATACTAGGTGCTCTCCAAGAGTGGTAGCTTGAAACATGTAAATAACAATTCTTGGCTCCTCATTCTGTGTTCTGGATTTACATGCGAGTTCTCAGCTAAGAGCTGAGGCTTATTCTGAGACTAAGCTAGTGACCTGGTCCTTCATCTGCTCCAGCACCTGCAAGCAACATGTATACTCTTCCTTGGAGCAAGAATACCAAAGAAGTAAGGTGGATTTCTTTCTCCTTTTAGTCTTCTGGTTGTCAGCTGGAATACTGCTATGAATGAACTGACCACCTGGTCCTATACTTCTGTTGGTCATTACCATCCTGCTCCTACAACACCAAGTTCACCATGCTCTACCCACTACTCCTGGAGACCAGGATCATTGTCCTCATGCCTGTCCTGCCTAGTTCTTTTGCTTCCTCCTTTACCCATTTGTTCAGGTTATTAAAATCCCAAAACCATGCAAGACTCAGCCCAAATTATAAACAATTAACACTGAACTCCAAAGTCTAACCCATAATGTTTACAGTATGCCGTGGATATATCTAACTTGTATCAAGATGTTTCAGAGAACTTACATGATTCAACACTCAATGCTGATCCAGATGGCCCCCTAATCTAGGCCAGCTGGCAAACTGATGATTAACCTGATTCTGATGGACTTGTTTTCCCCAAAACGAGCTGTTATAATTAATCCTCTGTTATCTGGCATTTTGTCAACAAATATTATTCATTAACTAACATTTTCCCTGACTGTTCAATGACAATTAATTATCATAGTGATAACCTGTAGCACTAAAGGATTCTGAAATCATCTCAGGATTCAGAGAGTGAGAGAAAAAGGCTGAGTGAGAGAAAAAGGCTAAGAGAGAGAATGAGAGACAGCAAGAGAGAGGGATCAAATCATGCTCAGCAGAATTTTAATATTAAGGGTATAAGGCATTACTTCTGCAGTGTCCTGGAAACCCCATCCCATTTACAAAAACGCTCCAGATAACGTCTCCTAATGGGGTTGTCATGTAATATATAGAAAATCAACATACTTTAGAGTTGGCTGAATTTCTTCAGCAAGCATGGTCTCATCTCCACCCTACAATCATGGTACTGCACCCCAGGTATAGGTGAAGTCCGTAGAGGTGAAACAAATCTATATAATCCTGGCAGAGGCAATATATCACTCACTATCATTATATTTACCATCATACACTTGAAAAGAAAACAAACTCCCTTGCCCTGATTCTAAGGCTTTTCAGAATGATTAAAAATATTTTCTGAAATATGTCATGGCAAGAATCTCAATAAAAACAAAGCAAAACAAAACAACACCCCCCCCACAACATAAACACACACACATGAAAAAAAAAAAGCACCACAAAATAGAACATAATAAAACAAACTGGATACAATAACTTTTCTTCTGGGTTTTGGAATTAATTTTTACTTCTTAAGGATTGTTAACTTCAGCAATGGAATAAGTGCCCCATTTGGTACATGGTAGGCATTCAAAGCATTTTGGTTCATTTATGTAATAAGAGTTAAGAAAGAAATGTAGGTTTCCTGCAGCCAACTTCTGAAAAAATGTAATAAATATTAGAATGATATGTGTTTCCAACTTGAAAGCGCTCTGTTTTTCTGGATTTGAGTCTGCTGTAGGAGCTATATGCAGCCTGCCTCATTGCTCATGACAGGACACCAAATTGTGTGGCTGACCCTGGAACTGCAGCAATGGAGCCATTTGAGGGCTACTGGGTTAGGCAGAATCAATAAACTGGCCTCAAAACCAAGGCTCTCTCCCTCTGCAAAAAGATAAAAGGAAGGAAGCAACAAAGGGTGAATATCTTCATAAAAACATTCTCAGATACAGCATCTCATGTAATTCACAGCAGACATTCTGAGACATGGTAAGATTCTTGTTATTGGGATTTTAATGATCCCAGAACTCTGCCAAGTCAGTGTCCTGTCATATCAGCTCTGTGGCTTTTGGATAAAAAGAGCAGGGCATTTTCTGAAGGTTGAAAGGGCATTGTGACTCATTTCTGAGACTCTGTCCCACTTGGGTACGTCAAATAGGTATGTTGCTTTAGTTGGGTTAAATTCTTAGAGCCCATGGGCACTGAGGATGTGGCCATGTTAATAATGCAGAGCCACAAAAACTTTAGGAAATATACTGTTATCTCAGTGTAGGCAGCAAGCCTTGGGCAGCACCAGCAGACCCGGAGAGATCCTGCCAGATGGAAAACTGCCACTCATGGGAAAAAATTCTGTCCCAGAGGATCTTCTTTGGGAGTTATCCCCAGGGCAAATGATCACTCTGCAAAAAGCTTGCTGAATAAAATACAATGCTAGTTAATCACACGGTTCATTTCTTACAATCCAGGTTCTAAACTCAAGAAAACATATTCCCTGATACAAAGTCAAAAAGAGAAGAAAGCCAAAAACTAGGATGAAGGAGAATGATCAGATAGTTATTAAAAGAATTAAAATGTACAAGGGAAGACAATAAATTTCAGAAAGGAAGAAGAAGAGAACGAATGTGTGAAAAAGACCTGCGATCAGGCCCTTGCATAGCAGGGAGAAAAGAATCTGGACAAGGCGAGTAAGGGTCCCCTTACTGCAAGGTACCAGAGCAGAGTTAGCAAGAAATATTGCTCCCAATCTCCAAAGAAAATATTTCAGAGCAAGAGAAAAGAGATAAGTTCTGCTTTGATCACTTGCATTATGCAGCAGACCCAAGTTCGCTTGCACGGTAAATGAGCGATGATTTACAATAAATGGGTTGGCTTTTCAATCCTAACACAGTCCCACTCTCTGGGGACCAGACCAGTCATACTAGTGGCCGCATGCCTTGCAGGATTTGGCGTCACCCAGAGAATGAGAAAAAAATCTAAGATAAGGGTTTTTCATTGTCATCACTAAGAGGAACTTAGAAACTGATTTTTGAATCACTTGCTCTTAAATTGTAGGATGGGTAAATTCAGATGTTGTGAACCAGACTGGCTAACAAATCTAATCAAACTAACTCCACCTGTAAAACAAAACCCTGTTTCGCTTTTTTGCTAGTGCACTCTTTTAATTCTTCAAGCAAAACAGTTTTCTTATTCAATTATTCAATTTGAAATCTGTATTTGTGCACAAGTAAATTTGTCTCACATTGCTCAACATCATCTATTTACACACAGTAGTGATTCTCCAAAACTATTTTTGATCTTCTAAACATGTATTTAAAACACACACAAACTGAAGAAAATACTCTGAAATAAAATGTACTTAGGCTATTATACTATTATATACACTATTTTATTTAAGTTATTATTATTTTTCTTTGAGACAGGGTATCACTCTGTCTCCCAGGCTGGGGTGAAGTGGAGAGATCATGTCTCACTGTAGCTTTAACCTCCCTAGGCTCAAGTGATCCTCCCACCTCAGCCTCCCAAGTAGCTGGGATGACAGGCATGCACCACCATGCCTGGCTAATTTTTTTTCCCACCAGATTGCCCAGGTATGTCTCAAACTCCAGGGCTCCAGTGATCTGCCAGCCTTGGCCTCCCAAAACATTGGAATTACAAGTATGAGCCACAGCACCTGGCCAATATACATTTTTGTCTTTTTAATCAGCCAATCCTTCCCTTTTAAAATTTGCTCTGGGACTTCTTTCCAAGTGAATCATCAATCAGTATAGAGTAAAGGTTTTCAAAGGGAAAAAAGTCTTTATATTTGAAATATCCTATGAAATAATATCTTCATTAAAAACATGATTACGAGCACCTTTTAAAATATGATCTTTTCCTTTCAATGAGAACATTTTGTAGAAATAACTTGGGAAACAAAAAAGTTTCTCTTATTCAAGTAGGGATTTTTTTCAGACAGCTCCTCTGCTGCCCTCTAAAGTTGCAGAAAAACATAACAGCTCTACTTTGCAGACAGTATTTTTTTTTCCATGAAATACCAGAATTCTTTAAACCTCAAAGAGAACTGGACTCATTAGTCTCTGCTTTCAATACAGCGTGTCCAGGCACATCTGTTCAAAGTCTACATATGATAAGACTGGCTACAAAAAAAAAAAACAAAAAAGCTTACAGGGCAGGTGTTGATGTTATTTCCGATGCCATTGTTACTTAGTGTGTCCCTATGATTCACGTGTTACTACACAACATAATCATGTAAATAGCCAGACTTTTATGTTTGGAAAATAATCAATACGTTTGGGATGTTCACAACGTGTGTTTTGTGCTTTTCTGTTATCTATACCATAATTATGACAGTAATATAATAAAAAATGAGGACAGTAGACATAATATTGGGAATGTCTGCTAATAAATAATATATAAAGCTAGGACTCAGAAAGTGATGTCTGTTGCTTCCTGAACTCACCCACTTTAGTGACACACCCAGGAGCTTGACATCAGGACAGATTCTTAGAACCTGAAGGTTGGCAGTGCCGTTTCACAGAAAGGAGGCAAAAGATGAGAAGAAAACAGGCTGTGAAATGACTAGAATGTGGAAGGGAGGGAGATTCATTTCTTTCTGATCTTGTGTTAGGGACTAGGCAGAGAGTAAAAGAAGAAGAAGGGAAAGGAAAAAGGGAAGAAAGGAGAGAGGGAAGCAAGAGGCAGGGAAGAAAATGCAATATAGACTATTCATTGAGCCTCTTCTTTGAACTATGTACTTTTACTTGTTCACAATATCTTGTAACGTGCTATTATCTGTTTTACAGATTAGAAAATCGAACTTCAAAAACAATAGATAATGTAGTTTAGTTGTACAGGTTGTGTGCAGCGAAGCCAAGTGCAGAAATGAAAGCCAAATGCACTAGACATTGCTTCCTTTGCACTTCGCAATGCTGTAACCAAATAACCTTCTGAGTCCCAGCTAGGGAGCTGGCAGGAGAGATGAAGAAGCATATGAAAAATAAAGAGGGACACACAATCGCAGACCAGAAGGAGGACTAAGGGTAATTACAACACCAAAGAGCTTTTGGTGACTCACTAAAAAACCACAGGGAGAAGCAATTAGTTACAAGAGAATTCTTGGCCAAACTCCCAATTCAAGGGCCAGGTGTTGTAATTTGAAAAAAGAAAAATGTCCTCTCTGAAAACCTAAAATCAAAGGGCAGTGCTTTTCACTTCAGCTCTGCATCAGCAGTTGGTTTAGATCAGCAGCCGGGACTGGGCGTCTATGCTTCGGGTAGAGGGGGTCTCAAAATGTGGTCCTTGGATCAGCGGCATCAGCATCTCCTGGGGATTGGTATAAACATAAATTCTCAACATTCTCCCTACCTCCAGGCTCGTGAAATAGGCATATCTGGGGGTGGGGTCTAGAAATCTCTGTTTTAACAAGGCTTGCAGGAGATTCTGGTGCATGCTCAAGTTTCAGAACTGTGTTTGTCTAAGTCCTTTAATTTGTTTGGCAAGTACTCTCTGTGGCTTTTACTATTAAGGCAAGTTTGAGAAGCTCTGTTTTTAGGAATTGAGGGAAAACTTTTGCCATAGGCCCAGTTACAAATGCTTCCTTCCTCTGAAGAAAGGGATAGTAATTCAGATTCTCTCCCCTCATTTTAGTTGTGGATTCATTGAAATTAGGGCAGTAGAGTAGCAATTCCCAGAGTCCTAATAAATTTGATTTCCTAATTCTGGGTGGAGTAACAGAATTGGGAGAGTTACAGAAGCTAGGGAATTATGAGAATAGTAATTAGCAAATTTTATTGGAATCTTTATCTCTGTATTTCAGTTGTAGAAGTTGAGTATTTTATATGATATTTTGTCATGATTATATAAATGGAACTAAATGAGTTTTCTGAAATTTACATTTTGTGCTAAGAAAACAGGCTCTGCCAGCCTGGTGCAGTGGCTCACGCCTGTAATCCCAGCACTTGGGAGGCCAAGGTGGGCGGATCACAAGGTCAGGAGTTTGAGACCAGCCTGGCCAGCATGGTGAAACCCTGTCTCTACTAAAAATACAAAAATTAACTGGGCATGGTGGCACACACCTGTAGTCCCAGCTACTCAGGAGGCTGAGGCAGGAGAATCGCTTGAACCCAGGAGGCAGAGATTGCAGTGAGCTGATATTGTGCCACTGCACTCCAGCCTGGGCGACAGAGTAAGATTCCATCTAGAAAGGAAAAAAGAAAACAGGCTCTGCCAATATTTAAATGTTCTAGTTTCTATAGATTATAGAGAAAGGGGACTGAGACAGTAAACAATGTGCTTAATTTCCTTTTCCACAGGGCTTCATAATTCAGCGTCAATCTTGGGGAACAGATATTTCTGTTTCTTTTTTTTTTATTATTATACTTTAAGTTCTGGGGTACATGTGCACATCGTGCAGGATTGTTACATAGGTACACACATGCCATGGTGGTTTGCTGCATCCATCCCCCCATCACCTACATTAGGTATTTCTCCTAATGTTATCTCTCCCCTAGCTATCCCTCCCCTAGCTCCTCCCACTCCCCAACATGCCGTGGTGTGTGATATTCCCCTTCCTGTGACCATGTGTTCTCATTGTTCAACACCCACTTATGAGTGAGAACATGCAGTGTTTAGTTTTCTGTTCTTGTGTCAGTTTGCTGAGAAGGATGGTTTCCAGATTCATCCATGTCCCTGCAAAGGACATGAACTCATCCTTTTTTATGGCTGCATAGCATTTCATGGTGTATATATGCCACATTTTCTTTATCCAGTCTGTCATTGATGGGCATTTGGGTTGGTTCCAAGTCTTTGCTATTGTAAACAGTGCTGCAGTGAACATACGTGTGCATGTGTCTTTATAATAGAATGATTTATAATCCTTTGGGTATATACCCAGTGATAGAATTGCTGGGTCAAATGGTATTTCTATTTCTAGATCCTTTAGGAATCACCACACAGTCTTCCACAGGTGAGGAAACTAAGTCTTCTCCAGCTACCTACTCAGCTATGGGCAAGATACAGAAATAATTCCTCAGTCCCTGCATTTTAATGAGAGAACCTATGGTATGCCTTTGAGGTCAGAAAATACATCATGCTTTATTTTACATCCCTAATAATATCTAGTAAAACATCTGACAAGACATTTACTAGATTTCTAAATAGAAATATATATTTTTTTATTTTATTGGTTACATTTAGAGAAAGGAAACAAACATTTCATAAAAAGAAATGTATCTGCATCTTTTCTTGCTACTAATTCACTTTTTATTTTGTATCATCATATACAACAATGTCCCATGTGGCCAAGGTGCCTTGAAGTTAACCAAAAATTCACGAAGCTCCTTCCATAATGTAGAGTTGTTGCTGGCATCGGCTGCCCAGTCAGGGACTACATTTCTAGGCATGCTTCCTAGGGCATGTTTTTGTTATAACAAGTTTTTGTTAATGGAATGAGAGTAGACATAATGTGTATCACATTTAGGGTGAAGCAGATAAGAAGCAAGTGTACCTTCATTACCTTCAATTTACCTATCCACTGAGTGCAGAGGACCCCGAGATCCTAGGAGACGGTAGAGCAAAAAGGTGGATAGAAGCTGGAATCCGGAACCATGAGGGAGAGCAAAGTCTCCAGTCCCCCAAGAGTGTTTACAACATGAGTGAGAAAATCAATTTCATTATGTTAATCAGCTGAAATGTGGGGTTTTTTAAATATTACCACAACTCTCATTACCTTAACCAATGCATCGCATTTCTTCTCTTAGTTTATTATGTTTTATGTTAGATGATGATTTTTTTAGGGTAGTTTCCATGTTTGGGAAAATATGGATTATATAGCTGGACCATGAGCTGAGTTTTTCACTCATGAATTTTGAGGAACCTAGTGGTTTTTCTTCCCCTTGGCTTCTCTTCAAGGAAATACTGATTATAGTAAGTGTACTATTTGAGATGCAGTTCAGGTTATTGGTAAAATCTAGGCGATGCAGTCAGCTAGACCTGTATTCAATCATAGGCTTTTCTATAACTAAAATGTATGAACATACTCATACTGCTCAATTTTTCTCCTCTTCTGCAAAATGATGGTTAAAAATCCCTATATTCTAAGATTATGAAGATGAGAGTTAATATTTATAAATGCCTAGTATAGTGCCTGGCTTATAACTAGCATTAGCTGCTGCTGGCAGACTTTCAAAAGTATGTCCTGCTACTTTTCAGAAGAGTAATATACTATGTCAAAGCCATCAAGTTTGGTCATGTGTTTTAATTTAGTCAACAACGTGTAAGCAAAAAAGATGTGTCACTTGCAAGCTGAACCTAATCTCTTTCTTTCTGACAGATTGGCAGTATTTGGTTAGAAATTGCTCCATTATACTGGATATCAAAATGAAGATGACCTGGAGCAAAGCCACAATTACCCTAGAATGGGACAAATGTTAAACTTTTGCTGTTGTAAGACATTAGGATTTGGGGACCATTTGTTACTACAGCATAACCCATCTTTTCTGAAAAATACATAAAATACATAAAATATATATTTCTCAGTCAGGGAGTATGAGGAAATCCTTTAAATTCTCAAACTGTCTTTCAGAAACTAGGGCATCTAGCCCTTTCCCTGTCCCTCCCATTTTGCCTCCTCTGAATGACTAATAATAAAAACAGCATAGGCTTTGTCCTTGCTCCCCTTTCTGGAGAGGTTGTAAAACTCTAAAAAGTACAGAAAATGAAGTATTTTCTGATGTTTCTGAGTTTTTTATTTTAAAAAAATCTGAAGACAGAATCTAATCTCCATGCTGTCCTTTGGAAGTTCAGATTTTAGAAAAAGAAATTGGAGCTTTACATACATTTTACATACATCATTTTATTAGAGTATCTATCTTCAGTGAGCACAAGCAAACCTTAGATAAGAGTTTCATACTTTGTAGTGAAGCAAAGTTAGTTGCCGGAGTCTCATGGGGAACAACACAGAAGACTGAAAAAAAAAATTTTTTTCTTGAGACAGAGCCTCACTCTGTTGCTCAGGCTGAAGTGCAGTGGCACAATCTTGGCTCACTGCAACCTCCGCCTCCTGGGTTCAAGCAATTCTCCTGCCTTAGCCTCCCCCGTAGCTGGGACTACCGACGGGGGCCACTATGCCTGGCTAATTTTGTATTTTTAGTAGAGATAGGGTTTTGCCATGTTGGTCAGGCTGTTCTCAAACAACTGACCTTGGTGATTCACCTGCCTCAGACTCCCAAAGTGCTGGGATTGCAGGTGTGAGCCACTGCGCCCGGCCCAGAAGACTAAGAATTCTTAATAGGGCTGTGGAGTAACAGAACTTGATGGAAACTGACATCTGTGTAGAATGATTCTAAGTTTATCAGATAAATGGTAGAATCCTAGGGTTAAAATACCATCTTTAATTATTTCATTTCATGAACTATATCAATGGAAAATATTTAGCTGAATTTCTACTTAAGAGTAGGCAAGATGAAAAAAAATGAATGCCATTGGGAATTGTGTCAATTACTCTAAGTTTTCCAGTATTATTATTATTATTGAAACTGCCACAGTGCACCTAGCAATTTGCTGCTTTATGATCCTATTAACCCAGAGCCTGCAGATGGAAAAAGCAATGTTTTTATGCTGATTTTACTATAATAACAGTGAAACAAAAAGATCAATTCATTAAACTCCAACTACGCCTCAGGTTATGGTCTTTATCGGACTTTCTTTGCAATACTGAATAGTTATTTCAAAACTATAAATTGTGATGGTCTCCCTACTCTCCTTTCCACAGTTGGTAAGATATCTTAAAAAGAATGCTTTTCCCCAAAGCATTATCTATAGTGACCATACCTTTCTGCAGAGGCTGACCCAGGTCAGGTAAGGATAAAGGAAGGGGCAGAACGGCAAGGAAGGAGCGCCTTTACTTGAAGAATAAACAAGCACCTTCAAAATAATTATAATCAATGCTTTGTCCTATGCTGCCTGCCTTATATTTTTTACAGATTTTTTTCATACTATCTCCTAACACTTTTATTAGGAGTTTAACATGCCAATATGTTCTTTCTAAAATACTCTTAAAAGACACACATTGGAGAATATATATTTCTCTATTTTTATTTAAATTTTCTTCACCATTTGCTAAGTGTTTACACATTAGAGTTGCACTTCACTCCCAAAGCTACATTGAGTTGAATACAGATTGATGCTAATTGTCATCTTGCAGATGAAACTGGGGCTTAGAGAAGACAGGACAGAAGCGGCAGTGGAGCCCAGACCACTATCCCCACAGCTCACACCGCACAGAAAAGCCTTTACCTACCTAGGAACTGATACCCAGAGCCTGACAACAACTTTCAACATTCCACTCACTGATTTTTCCTAAGTAAAGCAAGTTATGGGTTAAAATGGTGGCAGGTGAAATAAACCATTGTTTAACTAATACTCCCATAATCAAGAGACACTTAGAGCATATATTTAATATTGATCACCCTTGGCACACTGTTCAAAGACCCTTAGGATGAAGAAAATCAAGTTCTCAGTTCCAGGGCTTACAAAACTGTACTCTGGAACATTCCTTGAAATGCAAATTTGGCTACATTGCAGCAACAGAGATGAAAGCTTTGTGAAACCCTGATATTCTAGTTAAAGACTACTCATATCCATTTCTATAGTGATTTCTGATTTTGACATAAAAAATATCTTATTTTTCTATCATCCTAGAAGATGAAAAATCTAGCTGGTATAACCATGTTGTTTAATTTTTAATTTCCACAAACCTTACTTTAAAATGCATAAACCATTTTATCATGAAGAGCATCTTTCTTTCCAGTGCCGTGCTATTAAATTCTTACTCCTGCAGTGCTTTCTCACAGACTAGGTTTCTACAGAAGAAAAAAAAAATAAACTCATTGCTTTTCATATAAAGACCCAGGGTTCTGCCTTCTAGATTAATGGCATTTGATTCAAATCTAGCACTTTACAAGTAAGTATCTGTAGCCCAGAAGCAAAAGGAAGGTTCGCTTCAGGTGTTTTTATCTTTGCTCAAGCGTCATTACCTTCTGTACTTTATAAAGATAAAGCTAGAAGAAAAGTAATCTATACTTATACCTATATCTATCTATCTATCTATCTATCCATCCATCCATCCATCCATCCATCCGTCTATTGAGTTTTTCATTATGCTGCTGGAAGTAGCATAATGAAATTTGCTATCTCTGCTGTGAAGTAAATTGTGTCCCTCAAATACCTTAACGAAGCCCTAACCTCCAATGGGACTAAATGTGGAGTTAGGATTTTTAGGAGGCAAATAAATTTAAATTAGGTTATAAAGGTGGGGCCATAATCTAATAGAACTGTGGCCTCATAACAAGAGGATGATATTTCTCCCCCAATCCCCTATGTAAGGACTTAGTGAAAAGCTGGTTGTCTGCAAGCTAGGATGAGCCCTCACCAGTTAGTCAGCACCTTGATCTTGGACTTACAGCCCACAGAACTGTGAGAATGTAAATTTCTGTTATTTTAGCCACCCAGCCTGTGATATGTCGTTATGGCATCCCAAGAAATCCCTAGTTTAAATATTAAGACTCCAAATCTCAAAGACAAGTTAACATGAGTCTATGTGCTAAACCTAGAAAACCTGAATGTCAAACTTGAGTTGTTAACCAGACACTGTGATATTTATGTTTCTTTTTGTTAGGCTTCAGCATCTTCCTTTGGGGACCAAAATACTTGTGCATGCTTGTTTCTTTTCTTAAGTGAAATCTGTCCCTAGAATGTAGAGCACTGTCTTCTTTGTGCTCCAGTCTTTTCTTCCTTTTCTTCTTGGCTCCATCCTTGCTTACATCTTTTAAATTCAGGCAGGATGCTGTCCTGGGCACTTTCGTAGGTGCTGAAGATGCAACAGTGATCCAAACATGGTCTCTGACTTCGAGGAGTGTCCTAAGAGACTGCTTGTTACCAGCAGTTTCTTGCTTCAAGAATGTTTCCTGAATAAATTTTAAAAATCAATCTGTGTTGTTAAAAGCTCAGTGTTACAGCTCTGATCCACGGGTTGAGTTATAATGAATTAGAGTTCTACAATTTATGTTGACCATATTCCCAAAGCCAATTATTCTTCAGTTTGTCTATTCAGGTTTTTTCTTTCACGAACAACCATCTTGGCTAAACTTTATGCAGCTCCCTAGGGCAACTTTGCATTGCCAAGCTATTTCTCAGGATTGTGCCTGACACCCAAGCTTAGTGTCTGAAGCAAACTTAATGAGCTCATTTTATAGTCTCTCCTCTAGGTCTTGATAAAAATATTAAACCCAAGGACCAAGAATGAATCCCTTTGAATACCACTGTCTTTTGTTGCATTCCGAAGTTAAAAAATAAGCAGTTTCTCGGTAGAACACCCTAGTCAACAGCATATCAATAACTCTGTGTATCATGGGGGTCACAACACCACAGCCTACTGATAAGCATATCATGGGGGCAAAATTAGAGCAAAGGTGAACATATATATGACTTTCTTTGACTCTCCAAACTTTTTCATTTAAGATAGCAATAAATAAATATGTGCTACTTGAAAAATTATTATGCTAGTTCTCACCAGCCTCTCTCAAAATATTTATGACTGGGTGTTATAATTAATTTCCCATAAGTGTACCATGTGCCTAAGTTGCCTAATTTTCTGCAAAAGCAAGTCCCACTGGGGACTCATTCTCCCAGCTCCAAGCCAGTCTGAAGCATTCCCCAATCGTCAGAATAACAGTAGGGTATTTTAGCCAAAGGAATACAAGCCTGATGGTATTTTCTAGCTGATTTGTTATAAATTTCATTCACCTTTTATTCTCTTATTGAAACGTTGTTATAAAACAAACCCATGAATAAAAATCTATCTTCAGTGTCTCTAGCCCGTTAGTATCAACCTCTCAATGTATCCTCCTACCCTTCAACAAATATTCCATTCTTATTTATTGGAATAATCTTTGTTCTTCTTTTTGTATATTATAATTTAATGAATTTTTAAATCATTAATTCTATTTGATGTGTTTTGGTGTTTTCCTTTCTTAATCTGGTTAATTTCCTAATGTTGAACCATTTCAAATTAACACTGAAAGATACAGAACCTTAGGCTGTTTTTACTATTTATTTATATTTAAACATTTTAAAATATTTAAATTATTTAAATATAGCTTTACTATTTATTTATAATAATATTTATAGAGATACTATATTTTATAATTATAATATGTATAAGTATATTTATACTTATAATGTATATTACATTGTATATATTTAAATATAATATAAATATACTATATATTATATATACTATAAGTATATATAGCATAGTATATATTATATATTATATATATTATATTCTATATTATACTATATACTATTAGTATATTATATAGTATATACTATAATATATAGTATATACTATAATATTAGTATATTAAGTATAATATATACTTATAATATAGTGTATATATAGTATACATTATAATATATATAATATATATAGTACATATATATAAGTATATATAGTATATGGTATATATATAATATATACTCATAGTATATATATAAACTTATATATACTATATATACTTATAGTATATACCATATACTATATATACTTATCTATAGGTACTATATATTATATATATTATAATGTATATTATATATACATTATATTATAAGTATATATTATATATATTATATATACTTATAATATATTTATATTATATTTTATGTTATATTTATATTATAATTTTTAAGTATATTTATACTTATAAGTATAAATATTTATAAAGTATATATTATTTATAATATTTATAAAGTATAATTTAAATAAATAAATATAAATAAATAGTAAAACTATTTATATTTATTTATTTAAAGTATACTTTAAGTTCTGGGGCACATGTGCAGATCTTGCAGGATTGTCACATGCCATGGTGGTTTGCTGCTTAAGTAGCATTTGTCTCAATGGAGATTTACATCCTCCTTTAACCTAGGACCTGGGCCTTTTGAAATCTAAAAATTTTCCTTAGTGCCTTCTAAAGTCATACTACTACTACACATTCTATATTCTGCAAAAACCACAATTATCTATAAGGCAGTAAGATTCTTTTTAATAGTGGGGGGAGTGACAAAACGAAACAAAACTAAAGCACATAAAATGTTTAGCGTTAAGAAATGTTTTCCAAATTGTTGAAGAAGTGCTGAAGACAGAGTTTAGCGGCTCCCAGATGGCAACCATTGTAATTCCAAATGCTACAGTTATTTTGGCCCTCATAGGTAGTACTTTCCCCATAAAACCTTGATTCAAGCATTGACCTTGGTTTTGATAATCTCTCATTCCCTTTTAGGTTAGGAAAATCCAAGAGAAAGCAAGACGGAGAATGCACTAATGATAAGCAATACAACTTTCAGTATAGATTTCTGATCTTTCTAGTGTGATTATAGGGTTTATAGATTCAATCTGGATCCCTTATACAATTCTGAGGGAGAACCTTTTGCTAGTATGTTCTGTAGAATTTGATTATCTGGATGGCAATATCAAATAGAGAAAAGAGAATTGGATTTCAGAGCTACGCAACTTGGGTTAAAATTCCAACATTTTCACTTATTTTGCTTAGTTTTCTAATTTTAAAATGAAGGGTAGAGAGTCCTTTTATTACTTCATCATTTCCACAAATACATACAGACTATAATATGCCAATCACTTTTTTTCAGGTTCAGTAGACGATCTTTAAAGTCTCTTATCATTCTGTTGTAGAACCTGTTCAGCTAGACATCTGGGCTTATATGTATGCTTCTGTGATTCAAAAAAAAAAAAAAAAAAAAATGTGGGCCAGCCCTGCAGGGCATAAGTCTGCCAGAAGACACCTACTATCACCAACCAATTCCTTGTCCTTTAGATTGTCAAGTCTCATCCTGCTGCTGCCCAAAACTAACAAAACATAAAGCCAAATGGGAAATATTTAAAAGTAAGGTATAAAATGTAATAAATAATAAGAAAAGCTAAAAACAATTTATTGAGCACTGGCCATTTGCATAACTCTGTGGGAAAGTGAATATGTGATGTTGTTTTTATTCTCTTGTAGCAGGGCTCACATGGAATGAGATATGCATGCTAAAGGAATGTACCTGAGGTGATTAAGGCTAGAAAGCTGTGTGGTTTAAGGCGAGAGGACCACATGAACAAAGGTGGCTTCAAGAAGAAAGTTAGTGTTAGGGTCAGTTTGCAAGTACAGTATAAGCTTGCTCTTGACAACATGCACATACACACACATACAGATAATCTCATCGTCACTGTTATACAAAATAAAAATCAGGTAAAATAGAAAAAGTACTAAATGGCACAAAATAATTATTGAGAATCTATAACTTTATATACCTCAGCAATAACCATAGAGAGAATATACAAAATATTCAGTTTATAATAATGGCAAAATCTATAAAACATAATAAGAAGTCCAGTTAAAATTATTAAAGACTCATATCTAGAAACTGTAAAACATAAATGGAGAACATAAAAGAAAATCTAAATAAATGAAAATATATAAACACCCCTGGCTTGGGATATTCAATATTGTAGAGATGTGAGTTACTTCTTCATCTGAAAAATTTATAAATATTTCACAGTGCCAAGCAAAATCCCAAGGGATGTTCTTTTATTGCATACAGCATGGCCACTTAAAACAGGGCGACAGAACAAAGGCAGGAGAAAAGCAAAAGAGATTAAACAGAAACATGAAAGGAGACTAGGACTACGAGCGAACAAAACCATAGTTAGGCACCGATATAAGTAAATAATTCAATCACTGTAACAGGCTAGAGAGTTCTTAAATAGAACAACGGGTATTTGGAAAGTTAAAACTACTATAGAAGTAGAAACTACTCAATAAATGTCCCAAGAAAAACTGGATATTCAAATGAAATTTAAAAACAAATCCCATTGTGAGTTCAAGGGATTTGGGAGACTGACCAAGGAAAAAGGTATGGCCACAAGGTAGTAATAGAACACAATGAGCTTGATTCAAGCAGTGCTTTGACGGGTTTGCAGGAAAAGGTAAGTCCCTCAGGACATGAGAACTTTCAGAGGCAATGTTGCAGGGATTACTATCTGAAACAGACAGGAAACAAAAGGGGACTCCTGGAGAAGGGGATCAGAGAAGGGACTTAACTAAATACATAATGGTGGGGACACTCTGGGTCAGAGAATTCTGAAGGTTTGTAGTGGCTTGGGATCTTTTATAGCCCTGGGGTTTATCTTATCTGTGTCTCACAGATGTTTGGTGTGGTTTCCTGTGATATGCAAAACAGGCGGGCTGTAAATGGGTAAAAATTTGCTTAATCAGGTTACATTTAAAACAACTGGATGTGTAAAAAATTGAGCTTAGCATGTGTGGGCTTCTGGGCTAATGGATCCCAGCCTACTGCGAAGAAGGAAAGGACACAGGGCCACTATACGGGGTTACCTGTGGCTCACTGAAATAACAAAGCCTTCCCTCACTTTTCTTCACATGCCTATCTGTTTATGCACACAGCTTAGATGGATTAGAGATAAATATGAAAAAGTAATGTGAGAAATGTAGGAAAATATATATACAATATTAGGTGACAAAGCTTAAACCTAAAAGTCACACATTTATGAAATAAAAGGTTGGATTTGACATAAAATGTTTAACAGTCTTCATCGAATTAATAATAAGAACTGATGTTTGTTAATATGGTTTGGATTTGCGTCCTCACTTAAACCTCAGGTTGAAATGTAATTCCTGATGCTGAAGTGGGGCCTGGTGGGAGGTGATTGAATCATGGGGGCAGTTTCCAATGGTTTAGTACCAGCCCTCTAGTGCTGTTCTCACCATAGAGTTCTCATGAGATCTGGTTGTTTAAGTGTGTGGTACCTTCCTCTCTCTCTTCCTCCTGCTCTGGCCACGTAAGATATGCCTGCTTCCTCTTTGTTTTCCACTGTGAGCAAAAGTTTCTTGAGGCCTCCCCAGAAGCTGAGTAGATGCCACCATCATGCTTCCTGTACAACGTGCAGAACCATGAGCCAACTAAACCTCTTTTCTTTATAGATTACCCAGTCACAGGTATTTCTTTGTAGCAAGGTAATAATGAACTAAAAAATTTGTATAGCATTTGTAATAATGCTTATGTATATTGAATCATGTAACTCTCACTTCAATTTATGAGATAGGGGCCAAGCATGGTGGCTCACGCCTATAATCCCAGCACTTTGGAAGGCTGAGTTGGGCAGATCACCTGAGGTCAAGAGTTCGAGACCAGTCTGGCTAACATGGTGAAACCCATCTCTATTAAAACTACAAAAATTAGCCAGGCATGATATCATACGCCTGTAATCCCAGCTACTCAGAAGGCTGAGGCAGGAGAATCAATTGAACTCGGGAGGCAGAGGTTGCAGTGAGGTGAGATTACATCATTGCACTCCAGCCTGGGCAACAAGAGCAAAACTCCATCTTAAAAAAAAAATCCTAAGATAGGTACTGTTATTCTCATTCCATAGTTAATTACCTAACTTATTACATGGATCACCATGACTAAAATAATATGTAGAAGTGTCATATAACGTTGTGTAGGTTATAGGTGCACACTGAGCAGCCTGACATCTGTGTGTAGCCAGTGGGGATGGTTTGGTGGGGGATCATTCCCACAGCCTTTGATGCTTTGATGTGAGCTGATCCTCTAAGATGATACTGTACATGAGGTGTACAACTGAACTCAGCAGCATTCTTTCTAGGGTTCCTAACCTCATGAAGGTCTTCCTCACTTTCGTCCCTAATACACTACCACTCCTACAGAAACGCCCTCATCACCTACCTCATTGTTTATGTGTTTAGCATTCAAGAAAATCCAAGGGCCACTTTGTTTAGAACGACTTTCCTGGCCTAACATGGCACATACATCAAGGTAAAACTGACCTCTTTCTTCTCCAATGGCCCATTGTGCCTTCCACAAACTACTCTCACAGAAGCTTTAATATTTTATCTTGCTTATTTATTTACTCATCTGACACCTTCACCAGATTGCTGGCTGCCTGAGGGCAGGAACTCTTGTTATTTGTCTTTGCATAAATGGTTCCCAGCATAGGTCACATACATAGTGTTGAATAATTATTTGTTGAATAAATACAAAGATCTACAGAGATATTCTACTGAACGGCAATTTGCAAGATATCGATTTTTCTTTGCTCCCATTTGGTAATATTGTTAAACATTTACTCTAGGTCAAAGAATAACAGAATGCATTCATAGTTGTCGCTTCACACATGAATTAGCAAGGAGACAATCTCAGCTCTAAAATCTTTACAGTTAACACAACACCCCATCAGCTCATGCTATTAAACATTACAGATAAATACTGTGACATTAAGTTTTGTGGCAGTACAAATAAAAGTGTTAGCAAGTAATGTAATTATCCCACTCTTTTTAAAAAATTATTAAATGCTAACCCTTACTCCATATATAACCATTCAATTACTACTCACCGCCTATTGTCCAAAATTCTTAACATATCATAGAATGGCTTCTATAACCTGGCTCTTGTCTATTTCTCTAAATTTATCTCCTGCTAGCCCCTCCTATTCCCCAATCCCATCTATGTCACAGCATACATGTGCCCTATATTCAGATCACAATTTGCAAATTGAAATTGCAAGTTGCAATTGCCTTAATACAATCTCAATTCTTTAAATCATCTCACAATTTTATGCTCTGGCATATTCTGCCACCATAGCTCTGAGTACCCTTTTCACTTTTGTAGCACTTCAATCTGTCATTCATAATGCAAGTATTAGCCTAAAAGTCACATCAAATCCTCTATGAAACCTCCTCCCCCAGCCCCAGCAGAATCATGGGATCCTTGCTGAAAATGTTTAGGGTCCAAGGTGCACAACTTGTATCCATGGTGTTTAACACAGTATTATGTTTGTCATCGTTTATCACATTTCTCATTGATCTTTCACCTTTTTGAAAGCAAGGATTGATCTCAGCTTATTCCTGAATCCCTAATGTCTAACGAATGACCTTCAAAAAGTATCTACCTCACCAAGGAGGGATGAAGCGGAAAACAGAAAAGCCTGGTTCAGGTCAATCTTCAATCACTAGTTTTGTGAAAAAGTTCACTGCTGCTTCCCACAGCTCTCCAGGCCTGGGATTTGGTTTTGACATGATTTTTCTTTTGTGGTACAGGAAGGAAGCTCATGAGAAGAATTTTAGAAAAGTCAACCTCGATTTTTCCCATGGCTGTGCCTCAGCCAGCAGAATATCTCAGGACAGCTTCCTGGAAACACAGCAGCAGAAGTAAGCTGCATTTATTTACTTAAAAAAATGTGCTCTGATATTTTTTGATCATTACAGAGAATCTGGCTGGGTGACACTGCAGTGGACTGATGATACATGTTTCCTTCTCTTTGTTTCAGTGAATTATTCAGTTCTTTTTGGAATACTGTGGGTGAGAGCTTCATGCTACACAGAGTCTTAGATGTATGCTTTGGGCTTGGATTAGGACACAGACTTAATAATTCCACAACTCAAAAGCAACTTCTGAGATAAAAGCTGAATTCATAAATATGTGAGATACCCTGAACCTAGAAGGTAAGAAATAAGTAATGTAGCTTAGGTGCTTTTGATGTCTTATCTGTCTCCAGTCCTCTGAAGAACCATCAGTTTAAAAATGTGAGTTTTGCTCATATTCGTGTTTTGTTTAATTCTAGCCCTTCCTAATATATTGGCTGAAAGGTAAAGAATATTAAGAGAAAATGGCAAAGGTAATTTTCCTTCCACTGTGCCATTTCCCATTGACTATGCTATTTCTTTATTTTTTCAAGTTTTTAAAAATTTTAGAACAGTTTTATGTTCCTATAAAAATTGCTAGGAGAGTACAGAATTTCCATACATGCTGTGTGCAGTTTCCCTTCTTGTTAACATTTTATATTGCTATGACACTTTTGTTACAATATTGACACATATTTATTACCTAAAGTCCTTATTTTATCTTGAGATGGAGTTTCGCTCTGTCTCCCAGGCTGGAGTGCAGTGGGGCAATCTTGGTTCACTGCATCTTGGCTCACTCCATCTCGTGGACTCAAGTGATCCTCCCACCTCAGCCTCCAGAGTAGCTAGGACTACAGGTGTACACCACCATGCCTGGCTAATTTTTTTGTATTTTTGGTAAATATAGGTTTTCACCATATTGCCCAAGCTGGTCTCGATCTCCTGAGCTCAAGTGATCCTCCCACCTCAGCCTCCCAAAGTGCTGGGATTATAGGTGTGAGCCTCTGTGCACAGCCCCATATTTTATTTATGTTTATTAACATTTCTCTTAATCCCTTTTCTGTTCCAAGATCCCATCCAAGAAACCACATTGCATTTACTTGTCACGTCTCCTTAGGATCTTCTTGGCTGTGATGGTTTCTCAGACTTTCTTTGTTTTTTGATACCTTGTTTGTTTTGAGGAGTACAGGTCAGGTATCTTGTACAATGTCCTTTAGCTGGCATTTGTCATATATCTTTCTCCTGATCAGAATAGGGTTATATGTTTTTGGGAAGATGAATGCAAAAGAAAAGTGCCATTTTCATCACCTCATGACATCACTGTGGATGTTGACCTTGATTTCCTGTCTGGGGTAGTATTTGCCATGTTTCTCCACTGTAAAGTCATTTTTTTATGCCCCCTTTCCATAGTATACTCTTTGAAAAGAAGTAACTATGTGCCATCCACATTTAAGGAATGGGGAGCGATGTTCCATCTCTGGAAGGGTAGGAAATCTGCATGATCAGAAAGTCTACAGAATCAGATACCTACAGATATTATTTGGAATTCTTCTGCATAGAGACTTATCTATTCTTCCCAGTTTATTTATTCAATAATTTATTTCAGTATAGACAGATTTTTTAAATTTTGGTTGTAATACAATACCACATAACCTATTTTATTGCTCAAATTATTCCACCTTTGGTCATTAGGAGCTCATTCATTTGGCTCCTCTGTTCTTTTGGCATCATTGCAGATTTTTACTTTTTATTTATTTATTTAACACTTCCTTACTTTTTGGTACTATATAATGGTTAATGCTCAACTTGTTTATGTTCTGCTCTAGTTCTGGAATCAATCATGTCTCCAAGGAGTCCTGGTTCCTTTTATTGAAAAATGGTGGAGAGAGATCCAAGATGGCTGATTACTAGCAGCTCAGGCTCATAGCTCCCAGTGAAAGCGCAGAGAACGAGAGGATGCCACACTTTCAGACGAATATTTGTTGCTCACAGACCAAGAGATTCCCAGCAGAGGAGCCCCACGGGTCGCCAGAGTGACTCTTGTGGCTGGCGCGGTGGTTTTGCTGGCACCTTAGCGCAGCAGTTCTTGGTGCAGAGTCTGGAGATTCCCGGGCAGAAAAGCACCATCCATCTTAACACCGCTGTTTTGGCCAGTGCAGTGGATTGCTCAGATTTCGGCACTGGGAATCAACAAGTAGGACGTCTGCTCAGAGACCTAGTTAAAAAGTCAGTAATTACAAAGATGACAGAGGGATAAATATATAATGAAGGGAAGAAACCAGCCTAAAAAGGCAGAGAATACTCAAAATCAGAATGCCTCTCCCTCTACAGGGGATCACAATTCCTCATCAGTAACGGAACAAGGCTTAATGGAGAACGAGTGTGTTCCAATAACAGAAGCAGGTTTCAAAAGGTGGGTGATAAGAAACTTCTGTGAATTAAAAGAACTTGTTCTAACCCAATGCAAAGAAACTAAGAACCTTGAAAAAAGGTTTGACGAATGTTAACGAGAATGGACAATTTAGAGAGGAATATAAGTGAATTGATGGAGCTGAAAAACACAACATGAGAACTTTGTGAAGTACACACAAGTTTAAACAGCCGAATTGATCAAGCAGAAGAAAGGATATCAGAAGTTGAGGACCAGCTCAGTGAAATGAAACGAGAAGACAAGATTGTAGAAAAAAGGATAAAAAGGAATGAGCAAAGTCTCCAGGAAATATGGGACTATGTGAAAAGACCTAATTTATGTTTGATAGGTGTACCTGAATGTGACGAAGAGAATGAATCCAAGTTGGAAAATACTCTTCAGGATATCATTCAGGAAACTTTCCCAACCTAGCAAGGCAGGGTAATATTCAACTCCAGGTAATACAGAGAACACCACAAAGATATTCTTCAAGAAGACCAACCCCAAGGCACATAATCACCAGATTTATTAGGGTTGAAATGAAGGAGAAAATACTAAGGGCAGCCAGAGAGAAAGGTCAGGTTACCCATAAAGGGAAACCTATCAGACTTACAGCAGATCTCTCAGCAGAAACCCTACAAGCCAGAAAAGAGTGGGGACCAATATTTAACATCCTTAAAGAAAAGAACTTTCAACCCAGAATTTCATATCCAGCCAAACTAAGCTTTATAAGCGAAGCAAAAATTAAATCTTTTGCGAACAAACAAGTACTTAGAGACTTCACCACCACCAGGCCTGCTTTACAAGAGCTTCTGAAAGAAGCACTATACATATAAAGGAACAACCAATATCAGCCTTTCCAAAAATATATCAAAAAGCCAAGAGCATTAACACAATGAAAAATTTACACTAACTAATGGGCAAAACAGCCAGCTAGCATCAAATGCCAGTATTAAACTTATATATATTCTGATTGGATAAAAAGCCAAAACCCATCGGTATGCTGCATCCAGACCCATCTCACATGCAACGATACACAAAGACTCAAAACAAAGGGAAGGAGGAAGATTTACCAACCAAACAGAGAGTAAAAATAAATAAAAAGCAGGAGATGCAATTCTCGCCTCTGATAAAGTAGACTTTAAAGCAACAAAGATCAAAAGAGGCAAAGACGGACATTACATAATGGCAAAAGGATCAATGTAACAAGAAGAGCTAACGATTCTATAGATCAACGAGACAGAAAATTAATAAGGACATCCAGGACTTGAACTCAGACATGGAACAAGTAAACTTAATAAACATTTATAGAACTCTCCACTTCAAATACATAAAACACACATTACCACCTCACACCTATTCCATAAGTGACTACATAATTGGAAGTAAATCACTCCTCAGTAATCGCATAGCATTTCATAGGTTTAAATGAAATATTGGTTGGCTGCTTGTTTGTTATTTTCTTCCCTTATTCCTTCCTGTCTACATCATTAAGTATAATTATTGGTATAAAAGAGGTTTTCAATACCCATTACTAAACTGCATTCTAGCCTGGGCAAGAAAGCAATACTCCCATTCTCTCTCTCTCTTTCTCTTCCTTTTTCTTCCTCTTCTTCATTCTTTTTTTTCTTTCTTTCTTTCTCCCCCTCCCCCCAAAAAAAGAAAGAAAAATGGTACTTGAAACCAAAATCTGCAATAGATGCACTCAATCCTAGTGCAGTATTCTTGCTTCTAGGCTCTTTCAACTGACACAGAAGGAGAATATATGTCTGCATACTAGCCCATGTATATCTATAGATATTTCTACCTGTACTTATATTAAGTGAAACATGAATTCATACTGATATATCTGACTCTAATCCATTACCAAACAGATCGTGCTAACCTCATCCCTTTGCTTATTCATAACCTCCCACTCCAACACTAAGAAACATGGCTCCCATATTCACCATTTACTTATTGAATTGTTAAACTCCAATATACATCTATAGCAGCAATGGAATCATTAACTGTGTCCCCATGAAGAAGAACTCAATTAATTTTAAAACTACTATGTTTAAATTATTTCCAAACTTTCATTTCTGACTTTGAATTTTCTTAAGCCTGGGAGAAATGTTTGGGAAGAAGAGGGAAGATAATGCCAAGGCAAATTAAATGAGATAAAATTAAAGAATATGCATATGGTTAAAAAAAAAAGCTCTATATAAGGCAGATATAAATTCAGGAAACCTGATAAACAACATGGAAGAAGATACTTAAATTAAGGATATTTACATTAAGTAAACTATAATAGAAAAATAAAACCAACATGTCACAGTCACATGGGAGGTAGGAATTAAGATATAAACAAAAAGCATCAATGTTGGCAGTGGGTAGATCAATCCATACCAGGGACACAGATTCCAGAAAGCAGAGAAAAATAAATTTCCTAATGATTAATCAAACTGTCAGAGGCCAAGAGATCTATTAAAAATAAAAAAGATTGAAGGTCTGAGATTTCAATATCCAGATATCCATGCAAGGAAGATTTAATAGTATTCCAGGCACCGGGTCTTGTTAGCACTTTACCTCAGGAATTGTACAGGGTCCTGTGAGGAAATGTCTAAGCATGTATGAATTGAGGCTTATACGAAAATAATTTAAGAGGATTTCGCTAAAATTAAGCATTGAAGAATTTTTTTGGGATCCAACACAAAGCTATCTCCCTCAAGAAACCTTCTGTGATAGTCTTTTAGATACAGCACAATAGAACATTTATATAATAGGTTTCACCAAATATTATTTGCATATGTGTGTGAGCTGGAGTGAGGTCTAGAGGGCCAAGGACTGTAACTTAGTTCCTTTTGATCATCAGCACCTAGCACTGTGTTTGGCAATGAGCGGTAACTCAGTAGTTGTGTATCAAGTAAAAGAAAGAAAGAAAAGAGAGAATCTGAGCCACTGAGTGTTTATGAATATAGATTTGGAAAAAAAAAAAAAACAACAACTCCTTCTAGCACTAAATCAATACCCTTCCAATTGATTAGGAAGTAGACCCTTGTCATGTTGAATTTTCCAGTGACTTTTCACAAAACCTCTATTGCTACATTCATAAGTAATTCAGTGACTAAAACTTAGGATGAAAATAAATTTCATGAGGTCATTTCATTCATCTTATTATGCTGGAGTCCCATAATGAATAGCTCACTATCATCTTAAATCTTTATTTTTCAGGGTGGTACAGCTAAGAAATTATAACGTTATGCATTTGAGTTGTGTTCTAATTTCTGCTTGATGCATCAATAATACATGTAATTGTGTTATTCTTTTCTGCAGACAGTTCCATTTTGGAAACTGCTTTAGTGATGAAAAAGACCGGAGGGTAGATATTCTGGGTATGTCCTCTAATTAAAATACGTCACTAGTTAGACTCAGAACACAGACAATTTTTTATTACTGAGAGTCTTTATTCCCAAACTGTTCAAGGAATGAGCTGATATAAACACTGAGATTCGACACATCCTTCCAGACTTGATGAAAAAAAAAAATGATATCCCAAAGTTCTTGAAGAAAAAGTGAACTTTGATAACTTTGGTGAGACTTCCAATTTCTTGGCTGACTACAATTTATTTCTGAACATTTAATTTACCTATTACAAAACACTATAGGAGAATTTTGAGAATGCAGATATATGGAAAATGTTCTTTTTATTTTTATTTTTTGCTTTGCATGATATTCTTAATATGCAGATAATTGTTGAAGTTGTGCACTTTATGTATAATTTTAACAGATAATCTTTGAAGTATATTCATTCTCATAAACTTACAGGTTGTGAACATGGGTAAAGTTGGCTTCTGCCAACTTATCTGTGAAAATGAGCTAGGATTAGTTCAACTACTTTTCTTCTTTGAAGAAAGATATACCTGAATAGCAGCACTTTAATTTAATAAGGGAGAAATCTCCTGGTGCAACGTATTTACTTACTTTCATGGAGCACAGAAATCTCTGTTCCTTTCCTTCTCACAACCCCACTGCATCCCCAAACCCAAAACACCCATATATTTAGGGTTTTCTCTCTTAACAGGAGACTTCTACAAATACTTCCAAGGTCGTAAGGCTGAAGGAAAAACAACAACAACAAACAACCAGCAACAAAAACACAGTACAAATGTAGTTTAGGAATAATTATAAATATGAACTCACTTAGGAAATAAGATTCCTATCAACTGAATCAAATTAATTTATAAGTTATTCGTAAAACCACAAAAAGTCCAGAAGTGCACACTCTCCATTTAAAATCTGAAAAATTCTTTGTAACAAAATGTTTTTACTTAACCCAAAACACTTATTTAGCCTTTGACAGGAATTAGTACTTAGTACAGCTTGATGCAAATGAAAGGAACTAGTATTTATCAGGAGTTTCCCATGAAGCTTTACAGATGCATATAGGGTACAGGAAAAGTAGAGAGTATGTTAGTGTGTGACTCAGTGGGTGACCAGGTTGCTCAGCTTGGAATTTAATACAAGTCTTCTTTGAGGAGATAACAAGGGGAGACCTAAGGTTCTGTGGGAAGATTACTCAAAGCATAAAGAACAGCAGGTGCAAAGATCTGGAAATGGAAGAGAAAATCTCCACATCACACCCAATTTAAAGTAAAATATGACTTTTACAATTTTTTTAAAAGCATGATTATAGGAACGACAGTTTGTATACAGGTAGAGTATGCCAGATATGACAGAGATTGGCCAGCTAGTGACCAATCTCATCTGTTCTTTCTCCTGAGAACATGTCAAGGCAAACATCACAGGCACCTTTGCAGCAGGTATGGTCTTGTGAATAAATAAATGATGACCACTGGACTCTGGTGGAAGTTTCTGGCCCATGAAAACTCCCAGGGATGATCCTTCATGGGATTTTTGCCTTTGCCAACAACTTTGAAAGGCATGTATGGAAGACTGCAGAGTCCCAGATGAAAGAAAACTCTGAAATCACATTTGTTTTTTATTTGTTTGAGACAAGATCTCTCTGTTGCCCAGGCTGGAGTGCAATGGTGTGATCATAGCTCGCTGCAGTCTTGATCTTCTGGGCTCAGGCGATTCTTCCTCTTCAGCCTCTCAAGTAGCTGGAACTACAAGTGTGCACTACTATGCTGGGCTATTTTTTTTTTTTTTAATTAAAGACAAGCTCTGGCTATGTTGCCCAGGCTGGTCTCGAACTCTCTGGCTCAAGCAATCTTCCTGCCTCGGTCTCCTAAAGTGCTGGGATTACAGACATAAGCCACCACACCTGGCCTGAAATGATATTTGAAATAGAGCTGTATGCTTATCAGAAACACTTCTGTTCTGACAAGACATCTAGATTTTAAGGTTTGTTCCTTATATCAGTACCGGCCTCAACTAATGTGATAAGAATCACTTTCTATAAGTTTGGGTGCCATTCTAAATAACATAATCATAGCTAAACTACCATTGGCTTAAAAATGAAAAACCCAGGGGAGAATCTTAGATGCAGAGCAATAAATTATTAAATGAAAAGAATAAAGCTGATGTATGTTGGGAGAGTCACAGACCCACTGGATAAAATTTTATGTTTTCCAATTTCCTAGCACAGGATCTTAGAAGCGGCTGTTTTACCTCCAAGGATAGATTATCTACCGTATCCAACTAATTGTGATTTTAAACATGAGTATCTGAGAGAAAGTTTGTTTTACAGCAGAAATCCATATAGATGGCCATATTAAACAAAAAGGACTGAACCATAAATATCAGTAAATAAAGTATATCTATTGATACAAGTCATTTTACTAATTCATTCCTCAAGGATTTCCTTGAGCAGATGTATACGTACTTTTTTTTTTTTTTTTTTTGATACAGAGTCTCACTCTGCTACCCAGGTTGGAGTGCAGTAGTGGTGTGATAATAGCTTGCTTACTGCAGCCTTGAACTCCTGGGCTCAAGTGAACCTCTCACCTCAGCCTCCTCAGTAGCAAGGACTATAGGCATGTGTCACCATACCTGTCTAATTTTTTATTTTATTTTATTTTATTTTATTTCTGTAGAGACAAGGTATCTCTATGTAGCCCAGGCTGCTCTTGAACTCCTGGCCTCAAGTGATCCTCCTGCCTTGGCTTCCCACAGTGCTGGGGTAACAGGCATGAACCACGACACTCAGCCCACATATCATTATTGGTTATATGTTATTGGCTCTTTTGCCAAGATTTTGTTTGATTAGTTCACAGTGTTGAATGAGTATATGTGTGACTGGTTGATTGAATGGTCTTAACTTCTTGAAGCATAATAGAAAAACATTTATTTTCTTAACTGCTACCTTTAAAATGCTTTATAAGTTATTTCTTCCCCAACTCTGGATAATTTCTTGTGCAAATCCCAAACTATAGAGCCAATTATGTTTTAAGAAAGAGTCTCATTTTAGTATCTCTGTCACAATTTCCTGTATTGCATGAAGCCCTGCAATGTAGTCTAATACACATTTCATTTTCTAATACAAATGTCTCTCCTACAGTTTCCATTCAGGGCTTATTCCAGACCTGTAGAGCTACAGTGCAGTAGAGAAAACCACTCTTTACTCTTCTCTCCTTTTGCCTTTATCCCACTTGCTCTGGTGCTTCAGATTCTTCCAAAATCTGGGCAGGAGAGGAGCTTATGAGAGAAAAAGCAGGCAACAGGGTTTTTGTTATGTGATGTGCCTTATAGTTTTCCCTTGTCTTTGGATTTCCCTTTAGGTCAGGAATCCAAATGCTGGCTCTCCTTGGGATATAAATGGAGTTCCCACTGGGTCATATGTAGTGTATTCTTCTCTGATACGGGTTGTACCCTTCCTGGATGACCTCTAGTCACAGCTCGTGCACCTCTTGTCAATGTAATTTACCCCACAGCCTCTAAAGACTGGGTCTTCTTTGCCTGGTAGATAGCCCTCTTAGTGGAAGTACCATTAGGTGCATTGTGACTATCTTCTAAGACATCCACTAGACCAATGGGAATTACATATATCCAAGCTGCATCAAATGCAAGGAACTTCAGCTACTGCATTCCCACTCTATCCTGCTCCCCATCACAAGAAGCTCTAGACAGACAACCATCCTCAGAATTCTCTACAGAGAAAACATGACCAGTCTATGCTTACATGCACTTGTACCACAGAAGCTCCTACAAACATTTTTAAGGCTCTCCTAAAATTGTGTCTTTACATTCCATTCTAATACACTGGTTAGCCTTTGAGTTTCTGCTACTTGGAAAGTTTCTGGAAAAGTGACAAAAGTCCCTTCTGCCCATCTAGCAGACAACTTGGTATCTGAGAAGACCTCTTGAAAACCCCTTATTTTACTTGAACGGAGCACACGTTTCTAACCTACAGAGGGCAGGAGAAAAGCCAAGGGTCTGCCTCAAAAGATCTAAGACTCCCTACCATAATAACAAATTCCATTCCACAGAGACATTTGGCTTCTCTTTAATAGGGTGAATGAGAGTTCAAATATCACTTAGGCAACCTCTTACCAAGCTCTAGGGGGACTGTCTGGTGGCTCAAACACTATATTATCTGGGGCTAGAGTCCAAATATAAAGATAATGGGAAAGGTTTCATTTTCCATCCTATAACAGTTTTAAAGCAAATGTTTATTATGAGCTCTGTCTAAAGAATTTAACAATCATTATCTCCTTTAATCCTCATAACAATTTTATGTGGTAGGGAGGATGACTCCCCAATTTCAGATTTAATCACATGGCAACTCAGCAAATTGGTTCAGGTCATCAAACACCTTGTCAGTGAGCACACTAGGAATCTAACCCAGAGTGGAGTAATGTCATTTTTTTAACTGTCTCAATGTTAGAAGATTTACGAGAAGACAAATAATACAAAATCACATTTAATCAACATAAGTGTTAGTGTTGGCTATATAAATCCAGATTAATTAACTCAAAATTTATTAGATGTTATAAAAATTGATTTAGAAAGTTTATAATTTTCTAAAGACAGCCAAATGGAAAATCTAATGGAAAAAAAGATCTAATGCAAGACTGCACCACCAATAACATTAATAACAAAATTTACATTATTTAGGAATAGCTTTAACTAGAAATCTGAAAGTTTATATAAAAATCCCTATTAAGGTGCTAGGTGTGGTGGTGACTCATGCCTGTAACCCCAGTATTTTGGGAGGCTGAGGCAGGCAGATTATGAGGTCAGGAGTTCAAGATCAGCCTGGTCAACATAGTGAAACCCCGTCTCTGTTACAAATAAAAAATTTAGCTGGGCATGGTGGTGCATGCCTGTAGTCTCAGCAGCTACTCGGAAGGCTGAGGCAGGAGAATCCCTTGAACCTGGGTGTTGGAGATTGCAGTAAGCTGAGATGGCACCACCACACTCCAGCTTGGGCAACAGAGTGAGACTTCATCTAAAAAAAAAAAAGGCTTACTAAAATACACACTAATGATTCAAGAGGTATGTTACAGATTTATTTGAAAAGTCTGAATATGTCTAAATTACCACATTTGTTAAAATTAATTTATAATTAATCACAATTCGAAATTAAAATATCCCAGTGGAATATAATTGTGAATCTGCCATAATAATATACTTTCTGGAAGAACAGGTGAGCAAGTGAGAGAAAAAAAAGATAACCAAAGAAATACATTAACAAAAGATAGTACAGCAAGTTATAAATATTCAATAATTTTTTTAAAAAAAGCATCATGTGTTTGCTGGTCATCAGTTTATTGACTCTGAACTCCATATCCATGCTTCTTTATTGCTCTGTGAAAATGGAGCTGGTACCTTTCACTATTGGTTCTTTGCTGACTAGCGGGATGTTAGGATGTTGGGTTCGGTCAGTAAAGGGTGCTAGATAGGAACTACAGGAGGAAAGGGTTTTCTCCTCTGTTCTGGTGTCCTTGCTTCTTTGACAGATTTCCACAGTGCACATGATTTCTTTAGCACTATTCTCGCAATGCAGAGCAGCTAGCAGCTTCCTGGAACACCCCACTTGGACAGTTTTGAGTCATGTGCCTCTGAGATATCTTCTCAAGAGCTACTTTCTCTAGAATCACTGCTCTGCCCTCTCCAACTTTTGTGAGGTTGGAGAAGGGCAGGAGTTTGGATCAAACCAGAATATGTAAACAACCTTATTATCATCAACAACCAGATGATGATATAAGATAAAGAGGTTTAGGATTTTGTGGTATGATGACCACAGTGATTGTTAAACACCTACCTTTTTCTTTTCTGTCACAGACTGGGTTCCTACACAATTCAGAACTCAACACACCCTTTGCACTGTCTTCCTGTACAGACATATTATTGTCCACCATTTCTAGTTTGATTACCTGTGAAGGCTGCTTAAGCAAATAGACCTAACACACTCTATTTCTTCCACAAGAGAAAATGTGAGCTACACAGAGTAAGGCAGAGTTAGAGAAAAGAGAATGAATGATTCAACCAAAATATCATTTCAGTACTGCTAAGTCATAGATTAGAATTTCTCCAAGTGGAATCTGTTGATTGTCAGCATCAGAAGTAACTAGAAGTACCAGGTAAATAGCTGTAGCTCACCTCCTGAGATTCTCATTCCAGAAGCTTGTGGGTGGGGCCCTGTAGTCTACACATTTGAATTCAGCTGATTCTGACACAGATGGTCCAAGAGCTACTCTTTGAGAAACAATTCTGAGATAAATGAGTGTTTTAGAAGTATTAAAACAGATTGTCAAGACATCACTAAAATAAATAAGCAAGAAAAAATGTCTTTTATATCAACACACCATCCAGCAGGTTTAGATTCCATTCCAAATGGCAGTTTATGCCTGTATCAGGAGCTAAGGTGATTGGAAGTAAGAGTACAGGTAATCAGAGAAAGAAAGAAGAGAAAACATAGGACTAGAGAAGGGCTATGTATGTTGCTGAGAGTCAACAAAGAAAAACAAGGAACGAGTCAGGGGCTTGTAATACGACTGAATCAACAGCTTCCTATCCTTGCTACAGAGTCTATGAGACAGCTCAGCTTGGAGACACAGCATCAGAAAGTCTGGCCTCTCAAGTCCCAAGAGCAATAAAACATTGAGCCCAATTCTAATGACAGGCTAGATATCTGGTACTCCCCATACCGGCGCTATCATCGTGATCTTGTTTTGGCTTTCATCAACTCTTGACTGATCCAACCTGACTAGTCTCCCTTCCTCCAAGCTCAATCCACTTCAATCTTTCCAACACACTGTAGCCAGAGTAGTTTTCTAACTACTAGTCTGATTGTTATTGTTTCTCTCCCATAGTATTTCAGTAGCCTCCCATTGCCTACGGCAGGGGTCCCCAACCTCGGGGCTGTGGACTGATACCAGTTCACAGCCTGTTAGGAATCTGGCTGCACAGCAGGAGGTGAGCGTCAGGTAAGCAAGTATTATTGCCTGAGCTCCACCTCCTGTCAGATCTGGGAGACATTAGATTCCCATAGGAGTGTGAACCCTGATATGAACTGCACATGCGAGGGATCTAGGTGGCATTCTCCTTATGAGAATCTAATACCTGATTATCTGAGGTGGAACAGTTTCATTTTGAAGCCATCCCCACCCTGCTCTGTCTGTAGAAAAACTGTATCCTATGAAACTGGTCCCTAGGGCCAAAAAGGTTGTGGACTGTTGGCCTACAGGATAAAGTCCAGTTTCTCTCCAAGGGGCATGTGGAGGGAGTCACCTCTCCTCTATCTAAAGTAGATTAGTTGGATTTCAATCCATCTTTTATACTGACAACTGTGTGATGTTAGGCAAATGATCTAACTTCCCTGGCTGAAGTTTTCTCATCTGTAAAACACAGACATGAGAATCAATGGGACAATATTCACATGAACTATGATGTAAAGAGCATCGCGTGGAGGAGGGCAATGAAGCAGTCTGAAAATACACACTTCACATGATTGCCAGGAAGGCTGATGTAGTGCACACAAAGTCTATATGATAGTGCTTGGCACACACTCAGTCTTCATTAAGAGTTGACTTGACTTGGATTATTATTGCCTCTCTGTTATTTCTCTACAAAACTTGCTTTTCATTCTTACCAGGTAACTCATGGTTTTCCAAATGATGCTGTTTGATACCTCAGGCTTTAGCACCACTGTTGTTTCATTGCAAATGCCCTCCCCTCTTCACATGATAAACTTCTACTCATCCCACAAGTCCTAGCTCAGATATCACCTCTCTGTGGACCTCTCTCAACCAATTTTTAAACCTATATTTTCATTAAAGCTATGTCAAGTCCACACCTCCATTATTAGAATCAACTCTCTCCACAGTCATAAGTCTTTCATGTTAACAGTCTTCTACAAGAAGAGTATGTCTCAAACTATGCCATTCATATAATACTTTCAAAACAGGTGCCATATCCTTCTAAAATTTTACTGTAATTTACATAATCCTTTTCTGTAAATCAATTCATAATTCTACTTATATGTTTATTCCAAATGAAACTTTACATAATTAATAAAAATATTAACGCATAGTTATTCTAAAAGTAAATAATAATTGCCATACAACAAAAATGTTCTATCCGTCTATGAACTCATCCATTAGCAGCACTCTTATGGGAAAATCTATACTGATAGATAAAAGCTCTTTCAGTGCAAAGGTATCTATCTTTATATCCCTGGTACCTACTACAAGGTTGGTACAGAACAACATCTTGACAAATTTAATTGCCATACTCTTTTGGAAAGCCCTGGCTTGAAATCTTGTCTTTAACAAGGAGAAAGGAGTTTACAGATCTTTACAAATTTAAGAGTGTACTGTTAGAGTGAGATTTTGCAGAAAATAAAATTCACCTGAATATTGTTTCTCTACAGAAACAAGATTTTCAAATCTGCAACTGAGTGTATAGAAAGGTAATATGAAAGAATATTCTTTGAATTGGCTGAGAAAAAACTTTGGTTACACACCAAGGAACTTTTTTCTTTTGGTAATTTAGAGCTAAAAAATTCTGTTTGGCCAGTAGTTATATCAGAATCAAATACGTGCCTCAGAACAGCTGAAGGCCTTGCCCCAGTGTATTCTCTTTCTGCTAGTGTTGACTTCACTTTTGAATTTTCTCTTGTCCCTTTTTGGGGTTATGTTTTATTATTTAAACTTTAAAAAAAATCATTTATCTAATATATTTATTGAGCCAATTAAATAACTAAGTTGATTAAATAAGCAACCCAATAAGTCAATAAGTGAATAAATAAATGGATAAATACACAAGGTCACAAGCAGTCCTTAGATATGCCAATGCATTTGACCAGCTCAGCTGGGGGAAAATGAATAAACAGACAGTTTGGTGACGCGTAAATTAAAGAACACCCTGATGGATGTATTTTTTCATTTCTTAGTCTCTTGTTACAAAGATTTGAAGGCATGGCCTGTTGACACCAAAACCAATTCAGTTGAACAACTTGGGATATAGAGTGTCAGAAATAACAGCTGTGTAGATGACAAACAACAGGCGGGTGTTGGGTCTGCTAAGAAAGTGAACCACACATCTCTCTCTCCACAAAGCACAAGACATATGAAATTAAGAAAACAACAAACAAACAAACAAACAAACAAAAACAAAACAGTAACTCTGATGCGGAAGCAAACAGATACTAAAATCGTGCTGGCAAATGGCAAACTCACAGCCACTAAAGGGGCAACTGATTTTCTTTGTTACTTATGCACTAAAATCACTAGTTCCATTGGGAACTAGCTCACTTAAAAGGCTACATAATATTATAATTTTATTTATTAAAATCTCTTCCAGATTTTTCATTTAAAATTCTTGATATGCATTTATTACAATTGCATTGCATTTATTACATATGCATTTATTACAATTCAAACATAATGGAACTCTGCGGTAGCATAAATGATACATGTTAAATATAAAATGAATCATTCAGAAATAAACTGGAATAAAATACTTTCTTCTTCCCCAACAGAAATCTCATAATTACATCTGTTTGGCAAAGATATGAAACCTAAATTTACATGATGTGGAAAATAATTTGGATGTCATGTAAGAAGTCTTAATGTGGCCGGGCGCGGTGGCTCAAGCCTGTAATCCCAGCACTTTGGGAGGCCGAGGCGGGTGGATCACGAGGTCATGAGATCGAGACCATCCTGGTCAACATGGTGAAACCCCGTCTCTACTAATACAAAAAATTAGCTGGGCACGGTGGCGCGTGCCTGTAATCCCAGCTACTCAGGAGGCTGAGGCAGGAGAATTGCCTGAACCCAGGAGGCGGAGATTGCGGTGAGCCGAGATCGCGCCATTGCGCTCCAGCCTGGGTATCAAGAGCGAAACTCCGTCTCAAAAAAAAAAAAAAAAAAAAAAAAAAAAAAAGAAGTCTTAATGTATTTTAGTATACAGAAGGATTCTATAATCTTCAGAACACTATGATGAAAAAATTTCTTTTTCAGAAAGCTTATTTCAAAACAACAATTACAGAGTCAATTTGATATAGAACATTATAATTTCGATAAGACACTTTGATTTCAGTTAATAAATGTAACCAATACTCCAAAAGGCTGACTTATTTTCCAAGTAATATATCTGGCTGTTTCTCCACATTTTATTACCATCTCTCTCTCACACACATACATATAAAAGAGAATAAATATTCACAAAGCAGATTTTATCCTAAAAATTTTAGAAAATGAAGCATCCAGGAACACAGACTAAAAATCTGGAACTAGAATTTACAATTTCCTAAAATTAATTTGAGATAATCAAAAATTCAAGTTCACAAAGTCAATATTATTGAAATCCTTTTATAGAGCCCAGCATGTAAGAAGCAAACATAAAAGCAAATAAAATCAACTATAATTATTTAAGCATTTAATTCCTGTAATACTAGAGTTTTGAAAAAGCTTTAAGTATTTTTATTCATCTTGAAAACGCATGTTTTTATGAAGCCATCATGGAAACTAAGAGACAATTTCACTTAACTTTTAAGTTTTATCACCTTAAAATAGGGTTTTTATAGGTAAGAGCCTGATCTGGGAGTCAAATGGTCTGGGTTTTAGTTTCTGAAATCTAGTACTCATTTGCTTATTCGACCTTTAGAAATTTCATCATAAAGAACTTCTCCGACCCTTAATTGCTTTTCTCTACAAAACATTAACAAGTATCTTTGCCACCAGAAGGATTAAATTAGACAAAGTATATGAAGCAGATATGGAATTCAATCATGACTTTTTAGTTATGAAAGAGTACATGTAAGTAAAAAGTCATTGCATTATTAGAGATTCATAAGTTCATTAGAGTAGAAAATCTGTCTTAATGTATGGAAAATAAACCTGGGAAATCAAAGTTATATTTGTGTTTTCTGTTTTCTAATTTCAAACTCAACAGTAAAAGTACTATCATAAATCCTATGTAAAACACTTGTAACTCTTCACCGGAGCTGATTATTTAGGCCTAAAATGTCACTTGGGAGTCTGTCAGAGTAAAACCTGCTGAATTTAGGAAAGCCAGATTAAAAGTGTCGACTATGCGAAGTTGAAAATTATATTGTGACTGGAACATGAGGATGACATTAGTCACATCTTCTTTTGACCCATTCTTAACATGTACAATGATGTACATTATAGTAGATTCATTCTTAACTCCTGTATTCAAAGCATTGTTAATACAGATCAGAGTAAAAAAAAAAACAAAGTTGTTTAAGGCACTTTTTTTGAGAACAATAGCATAAATTTAGGCAAGACCTTTAATCTCTAACTTCTGAATTTCTTATAAATCAATATATTTTTGCGTTACTTATATTTATGCGGTTCCTCCTCATGTACTCTTGTCTTCCCAAGATGTTAAAGTTTTATGACTAATCACGAAATTCCTGCCTGAGTCAGTAACAATATTTAAGTGTAAAAGAAATTTAGTTTAACAACTGCCTCTCTCTGTCTCTTTCTCCCTCTCACACACAAACTCTCTCTCTTTCTCTCTCTGTCTCTCTCCCTCTCTCTCTCACACACACACACACACACATAAACCATGTCCTAACTTAATCAAATCATAGTTCAAAGAATCTGCAAACAACTTATCGCTTTGCACATGTAGGAAAAAAGTTACAGAAATCACGTTTGGAATGGGACACAGTACTATACCCTTACCTTTAATCTGTCTCCTTGGCTTTATTTGAATTAAAATAGTCACCATCATATCCACCATCTTCTCATTCATGTTTAAGATATCACAAAATTTCTTATCAAGATGATATGTTAAATTTTCCCAAATTTCACATTTAGAAAAAAGAAAAAAGAAACTGGCAAGAAACTGAACAAAAAAAGCAAAGGTCTTTGACAGTCCTCCCATTTCTGAATGGCAGTGGTCTTCAACTCTACAGTACATGGACTGTACTCCTTCAATTCACATTTTTGAAATGCAGAAATGTGTGTTTTTTTTGAAGGGGAAGTTTACATACAATACCATGCAGATCCATAGTCTATGAACATTACCTAGATTAACCAAGCTTAAATGCAACTATCAGCCCCTTGTCAGCATCTACAGCATAACTCCTTTTTTATATATTTGGTACAAATTTCCCCTTGCTGAAAATTTAAAAATAACTGTCTTTCCATCTCTCCATCTCTCTCTGTCAGTCTTTCTGAATGGATACATAGACAAATGAGAGAGAATTTTCTCTCTCTGATGCACAAGCGCACACACACACACACACACACACACTCACTCACTCTTACAATTGCCCAATGCAGATAGCTTGCTAAAGGATCTAACTCTAATTATGGTTACTTCCCAATTCCCCCTGGTGTCCCCAAATTAAGGTTCAAATTATGAAAGTAGCATAAAGGAGAAATTTGCTTTATGAAAATTGTAATATCTTACTAGCCCAAATCCCTTTACTATCAAAATGCAGCTGAAAACAGTGCACTTTCATCCCTATGTCAAGGTCTGATACACACTCAAACTGGGAATAAGGAAAAGGAAATGAGTTATTTTCTTCTAATTAACGGCTTTGTTCAGAATGAGAAAATTGAGGTGGAAAGAGTCTTCTTTTCATGAAAGAAGAAATAACCAGGCACAAGATAGTTTTGATCTTGCCTGAATTAATTGAAATTGCACAGTTATAAAAGAGAGATGTCAAATAATCTTTGCCATTGTCAATCATTTTTCCCCAAGAATATACAAATGCCCAGATCTCAGGCTTTTAGTGGGCAGAGATTACTTTTTCAAAATTTATAATGTTTTTAATGAGATCTTTTGATTTAGCCATGCTTGCCTCTTAAATGTTCCACGACACTCCTTCCTTCTGTGAAATTTTGCCTAAGTTCTCTTTATCTGAAATGTTGTTACTTCTTTTCTCCAGGCTTCTCTATTTCAGGAATAAATTACGAAATCATAACTGTTAATTTTCCCTTAATAAAGGAATCCATTTTTCTTATTAAAAAGACTTGAGAGCTAGAATAACTTAGATCAAACATTACAGGTCCTATTCCGTTTTGCCACACAGTGTGGGCTCACTACATGCTCTAACCCTTAGCACGCTCTAAGAGGTTCTTAGGGTCTCCATGTAAAATTGCACAGTTGCTAATACATTATAATTTTTGGAAGATATTTATACCTATAGTTTGTTGAATCTATAGTTACCAGTTCATCTGGATAAACACCTTCTCTTTTCTCTTAAAAGTGATTTTACCTTTATATCTAACAGTTGTCTCAATAGGCAGGCATAAAATTAGTATGGTCTGAAGAACTGGGATTTATTTAATGTGACAAAATTCCAATCCACTGTTTTCATCTGGGATTAACTTGACATTTTAAAAATGTATGCTGCTTCTATACTTCATTTCTATAAAGAATTTTATATTTGATGGGGAATAATTAAGGCAAAATGACAACTGAGCTGTAATTTTATACCTATCATCTTTCTACAAAACTAGTCTTGTTTTATATTTTCTTGCCTTAGCCACTCTCTTTTGCCAAATTCTCCTAAATACCCCTTTCTCACTATATAAAGCAATGGTACCCATCAACTATTGGGTAGTGGGATGAAGGTGAAAAGCGGTATTCAAAGCAAGCAAGTGCCTTATGTAACCTGTAGGTCCTTGAGGTAAATATGCAACAAAACTGTAATTACAAACCTCAATCATCCTAATAAGTCATGAATCATATAACAGCATTTTCTCCTGGAACAAGTACATAATCAGTTATACTTTGTACTGAAAATATCAAGCACAAAAAAGGGATCTAACTACTTATTTGTCAAACTGGACACTTAGATGGACCATTCATTTCAAAGAATGTTTTAGAATCTTTTTTTTCTTTTCAGCAAAGGTAGTCAGTGGCTGAAATGTCTATATGGAAGAACAAAAAGCCCATCCCGCTACACTATAAATCTTTTACAGCAGAAAAGTGACTGATAGAAGAATTTACCAGAATGGTCATAGAGCAAGTGAGCAGGGACTTAGTTTAGCGTTAATTCCCTAGAATGCTGAGGCCAGATGAAATCAGATGGCGTGAACAGTGTTGGTCAACTACGCTTCAAATTTCATGAGGGGAGTGTCTTAGTGTTGGTGTTTGCTAACAGAGGAGCTACGTCAAAAACAGCTTTTACTTCTTCATTTCTGAAAAGGTAGTGAATATCCACGTAGAATAGTGACTGACATTTAATCACATAGACCATGTCTAAACTACAGTTTGGTCCTGAGCTTCTCAAACGTTAGTGTACGTTCAAATCTTCTAGGATGTTTGTTACACATGTTAATTCCCATACTCCAATCCCATAGACTCTCATTCGCTGGCTCTACAGGGCTCAAAGATCTACATTTTAAACATCTCCTGAGTAACTTAATTCACCCATCATCATATATTGCACATGTCTGTACCCAGCCTGGTCAACAATGTCATGATGCTAGAGTGGCAGAAATGAAGACTATCTCTGTGTTGCTGATCTAAGTTAAGGGTCTTTCTTTAGAGAGGCTAATTCACCAATGAACCAGTTTGAGGAAACCTCTAGGCTGCATTTTTCTAGTTCCTCAAGTTAGAATACTACTATAATGATTTGGAGGTTTCACATGGGATACTATCAGATGATACTTTAGATACAAATTGAGGTCCTTTTAAAAAGTCATGAACACGATGAAACTAATATGTTTTAATTAGTCTCAGTCAGTGTGTGTATATATGCATTTTGACCATGTTAACCAAATTTGCTGCTCATTTTAGTTAAAATTAAAAGACGAGTTTTTTTGTGAATTAAAAAATTCTTATAGGAAACCTATCATCCTTGTAGTAAGGCAGCCACTAAAAGTTTGTTAATAGTCACTATAGTAACAAGTAATAAAAAGGCATCTAAAATTTTACTTTAAAAGTAATTGTGCTCTAGACTTTTAAATAATCTGATTGATTTATGTCCAAAGGGATGATGGTATCATAAAACTTGCATCTAATGAGCACTGGGCTGCTTTCAAAGCAGTGTCATACATATGAATTCATTTGATATTTACAAGGTCCACAGAGCATCCTAAAGTTTAGAGAGACATGTTCTTGAACTGATTCTGTGAACTGTAGTTTCATAGATTTTTTTCTCCATAGGATTTTTCTTATCACATAAAATAGCAGTACTACAGAAAAAGATCAAGCCAAACTCAGAACTTATCAGCTCACATACATAATCGTTTTCTCCTACACTGATAGGTTCTGAGTCTGGCAACATTCTATAAAATAACTTTGTGACAATCCCATTAGATTAACACCCTTAAGTATCCCAACAACTTTAAACTCGAGCAATATTGAACTGTTGCTAGATTTCTGCAGGTGCTATGCTGTTTCATGATTACATGACTTTGTCCAGCTGTCCCCTCTGCCTGGGACCTCTGGCTTCCCTCTCCCTTCTGCCTGGAGAAATCCTATTTTTTCCTCTAAAACTCTGTTTAAACATCATCTCCTTGGAAACTTTCTTCTCTATCCTCCATCTGTATTATTTGTTAATGAACCTAACTTCCCCTGACTTGGAGCACTCAAAAGGCAAATCATGCATCTTATTCATCTTAGTATCTTCACGGTGTCTCCTATATGCGATAGAGGCTAAACAATGTCCAATCTGAAACACAGTATTAAAAATAACTACTTTTCTCAGTACATCCATTTGAATCACATTAATAAGAATACAATAACTAGGTGGTTCATACCTGTAATCCCAGCACTTTGGGAGACTGAGGCAGGTGGATCACCTGAGCTCAGGAGTTCAAGACCACCGTGGCCAACATGGAGAAACCTCATCTCTACTAAAAATACAAAAATTAGTAGGTCATGGTGGCATGTGCCTATAATCCCGGCTACTCAGGAGGCTGAGGCAGGACAATCGCTTGAACCCAGTAGGTGGAGGTTGCAGTGAGTTGAGATCGCACTGCTGCACTCCAGACTGGGCGACTAGGTCTCACAAATAAACAAATAAATAAATAAGAATACAATAACTAAATAGCAATAATTTATGACTATTGTATGGACATGTGCTTAAAGCAGTTATCCTACAGCCAGTTGATTTTTTTTTAATTTTTAATTTACATTTTTCTCTTCAGTAGGACAGCAGAGCAGTTGAGAATGTAGATGCCAGAGCCAGACTGTGTGCAAAGCCTGAGTCTTCCTCTTCACAGCCACCTGACATTGGACAAGGCATTCAGTTCTCTGGGCCTCACTCTATAAAATAACAGTACTTGTTTCATTGGATTTTTGTGGGAATTATGTGAGTAAATGCATGCATAGTTCTTAAAACAATACCTGGCACCTAGTGGACTCTCAACACTGGCACTTTAATCGTTAGTAAATCTACTACAATTATTAATTACCTATGATCAAAAGTATACATACAAAGCAACCCTAGATATATTTATTCTTGTCACATCCATTCAGGATTCAACACATTCTTTTGAATAAATTCAGATGAGTTTCATTTGCTTCTTTTCCCCCATACTTTTACTAAATGGGCTACATGGGTAAAACTATGTAATTAAGTATCTAATTTATCATTGTCCCATTAAATATAATGCAAACTGCATGTACAATTTTAAATGCTCTAATAGATGCATTAAGAATAATATAAACTTACAGGTAAAATAAATTTTAATATTGATTTTTTTTTGAGACAGGGTTTCTCTCTGTAGCCCAGGCTGGAGTGCAGTGGCATGATTATGGTTCACTGTAGCCTCAAACTCCTGGGCTGAAGCAATCCTTCTGCCTCAGCCTCCCGAGTAGTTGGGGCTACAGATGTGGACTACCACACCCGTCTTTTTATTTTTCTTAATTTTTTGTATAGATAGAGTCTCACTATGTTGCCTAGGTTGGCGTCCAATTCCCAGCCACAAGTGATCCTCCTGTCTTGGTCTCCCAAAGTGCTATCATTACAGGTGTGAGCCACCACTCCCAGAAATAATATATTTTTCTTTAAACAAATATATTAAATATTATTTTAAATGTGCAATCAGTATAAAAATCATTGAGATCCAGTGTGCATTTATACTTACAGCAGATCTCAACTAGGGCTAGCCACATTTTAGGTAATCAGTGGCTGCACATGGCCACTGGCCTGGGCACTCGTAGTGGCTTTTTAAGTCAAAGATGCCTTTTCAACTCAGTAACATGCAGCTTTTTAAATTTGTCACTAGGTGGTGCTGGAGACAAATACAGTACTGCTCCTTGACTAGAGCAAAAATTCTTAAAACGATACAGCTGAATCTTACAGCACAGTGTGCCTTGGACTATGCTGATTACAAATTGTACAAAGATAGTTATGATGAACAAACAGGATAAAATTACCATCTTATAATAAGAAACTAAGCAATATTAAAAATCAAACCATCCTAATTCTCCTCCAACAGCTATTCTGAAGTTTGCCAGGCCGAACTTACTTGTCAAGCCATGAAGTTTGAAAATTTCTGAGGAAGTAATTCTTGTAAAGTGTTTAATTTCACTTTATGTAAGTTGCATCTGATGGAACCTCTTTTTATCCCCAGAAGCCTTAGGGAATTTAAATCACTTGTTTAGTAGTACAGTTTATTTAGCCAAATTTTTTTCCAGTTACATTCTTGAACAATACTCCATATAGTATCCAAAGACCACAGCATCTGCCCTTGAGGTTTAAATAGGTGACATTTATTTTGCTTGCAAAAACTAACTAGGAACAATATGATATTTTCACTTAAGGATGCAATACACGAAAAATACATGTATTTACTTTCTCATCAATTACAACAGAAATAGATTCCAAGGGAATCATTATTTAAAACCAATTTCTAACTCCATTCCTTTAACCCATTCAAAATTGTCTCAATCTTCAACTACTTTACTACGTTCTTTGCTTCTCAATCCGAAAACACATACACAGACAACTCAGGGTTCCAAGCTCACCAGAAATGTAATTATGCTTATTGTGTTACAAAGCTTCTGCACCTTTAATCAGAAATGTCCCCTCTTCCACCAAGTATGAGGACTGCACTGTGGCAGGCCCTGTTAGCTGCTTACCCAATCATTCTTCCTACGTTCCTCGTAAATATAACTCAGATTTTGCTCAGATTAGCCAAGTATCTAATTAAATATTCACCTTCCCACTGTTGGCTAAAACTAGGAGTAAGTCAGACATACTCTGCTTCTTAAGATATAGTCATTTGCAAAGAAATACTGGGAGAAGGATTTGATCTCTTTGAAAGAAACAGACAGGTCTGGTACCATCCTTCTTCACTTCTTCCTGCCTTGAACGAGCATAATGGAGATGATGCAGCTGTCTGCTGCCCTGAGGCAATTAGCAAGGGGAAGAAAAACATGAACAGCACTGGGGAGAGATCTGGACCTCTAATGCATTGCTCTGAGCTGATCAACTCGAGGATACCACCTTCCTTCGAATTTGCTGTATAAAAACACATTGACTTATTATTTCATGCTGCTGTTAGCTGAGCGCTATGTTGTTACTTATAGCGAAATTTATTCCTAACATGGGCACCTTCTCACTTCTGCTTCCTAACCCTCACTTTCCTTCTCACCATTCAATAGGACCCTGTATGTCCCCCTCAGAGCTAATTTCAGAGGGTTTTCCCCCTCATAGATCAGTATTCATGGAGTTGAGCTAGCAAAGTTTATCCCAGCTAATAAATATATTTAGTATTATTGTTATATCATAACTCTGACTCATAAGTAAATTTAAAGGTGAGATTTCTATGAAAACTGGGAAGGAATAGAAATAGTAATGTTAACCAGCATATAAAGGGCCCTTATATTTTACAGAGGCCTTTTGCAAACACTCTTTCATTTGACCCCACAGCACCTTTGCACAATAGGTAAGATTAATAATCCTCTTTTAAAAGTGTGAAAATTAAACCTTAGGAAGATTAAGTCACTCCCCACTGTCATATATCCATTATAATATAAACCTCCTCCTGGAGACTTGGTATGACAATATCATCATTGGTACCATTTCTACTTAATTCCATTGCATGTTGGGATGATAACAAAGACTAACATTTATCAAACAGATACTATATACTTTAGGCATTTGCTGGAGCAAGAGTGTTACATACATTACTGCATTTAATCCTCACAATCCTATAGCCTGGTACCATTAATATCCCCATTAGAGATGAGTAAAGTGAACCATTTTCCAGAAACAATCCACCCTCCTCACCCCTCCTCAGGCTGTTCTTCACTTAATGCCTGCATAGCATATCCCTATCCTTAGCTTCTAAGATGCTGGACTTTTGTTTTTGAGTGAAAACCAAGCTTCTAAACTAGACTGATCCCACTTTCTGCTTTGTGTTTGTACAAGTATTTATTTCCATTGCTGCTAGACTGTAAATGTCACCTGTCTTTAAGAATGGCAACAATCTGGCCAGGCACAGTAGCTCATGCCTGTAATCCTAGCACTTTGGGAGGCCAAGGCGGGAGGATCACTTAAGGTCAGGAGTTCGAGACCAGCCTGGCCAACATGGTGAAAACTCATGTCTATGAAAAATACAAAAATTAGCTGGGTGTGTTGGTGCCTGCCTGCAATCCCAGCTACTTAGATAGCAGCGAGCTGCGATTGCACCATTGCGCTCCAGCCTGGAGGACAAGAGCAAAACTCTCTCAACAAAACAATGGCAATAATATGTCTCCTATCATGTAAAAAATGCAGCATTAAACCTTTGACTTTATTTTCCTATTGAAATGATGTTAAAGAATTTTGGCTCTGAAAGCCTGTACTTCAGAAGAACTCATTAGATTCCTGACTTTTAAATTAGCTTACAGTTTTCTTTCATCTCCAAGAAGAAGGTTTAATTTAAAATGTACTTAATAAGAAAGTATGCACTTTAAAGATAAGCAAATACAGTTTTCATATGGTTTAAAACAAGGTCCTTATTGATCAATACAAAGGTTAGGGTGAGGGAAGAAAAATAAGTACGTAAAAAAAGATACTCGTACTTACACTACTGAGACCACTGACATCCTATTACTCTTGAACAAAGAAATCAGGCAGATTTAGACAGTGGGTGTTTTTACTTGGATATAAATATTTAAATGATTCCTTTTTGTTCTGATAACATAATGGAATAATGTGAATTCTAGTTTTATCCAAATTCTGCCATTTACTAGTTATGAGACCTTTAACAAGTTGATGATACTCTCTAAGCCTCCGTTTCCTCATCTCTAAAATAAAGCTAATATGTTCACTCCTCATTTTAATTTGGATCTTTAAGTAAACTAATAGATTTAAGTTTTTGGCCACGTGCATTGGCTCATGCCTGTAACCCAGCACTTTGGGAGGCTGAGGCGGGCAGATCACCTGAGGTCAGGAGTTCAAAACCAGCCTGGCTAATGTGGTGAAACCTCATCTCTACTAAAATATAGAAAAAAAAAATAGCCAGGCATGATGGTGCGCGCCTGTAGTCCCAGCTACTTGGGAGGCTGAGGCATGAGAATTGCTTGAACTCAGGAGGCAGAGGTTGTAGCAAGCTGAGATCATTTCACTGCACTCCAGTCTGGCAGACAGAGAGAGACCCTACCTCAAAAAAATAAAATAAAATAAAATAATAATAATAAATTGCATGCCACATGCCTGTGTATAGTATGCATTCAACAAGTATAATTCACACTCTTCTCTCCTTAAATCTCCCAAACTAACTTGAGTATTTTAACCTTGCTTCTCAGGTTTGTTAGTCTTTGAAATAAAGACAATTTCTAGACATCAGATACTGGGAAACAGTGTATTAACAAAATAATAAATAAAAGCTATTTTTAGGAGATATCTATTACTTTCATGACCTAAAGAAATAGCATACCTGCATATTATAATGACATTCTATATGCTCTTTGAAGCAAGATTTTATTTATTTGCATTTCTTTTGAAGCCCTGGTGAATGTCCTCATTCTTGGGTTTTACAATCTAGAAATGCTTGAAAATACGTAAATACCAATATTGCATTATGTAGATGACAAAAGACATGTGCATGAAAAAGTGTATATTTCCAAAGAAAGTTGGAAAGATCTCCATCTTTCTAAGACTTAGAAGTGACATTGATTTTTTTTTTTTTTTTTGGTAATTTTCTGAATCTCTGGAAATTCCAATTATCTTCAATAAAAGATGGAATAACTCTCTTTGTAAGTAGGACAACAGGAGCTCATGACATCCACAGTTGTTGGAGAATGAGATTTCTGACTTTCAGAAAATCATGTGTCTGAATTTACCGCAAATAATTGAAACTGTGGCTTTCAAAGCTGTCCCTTAGAGTTCCGTGATATATTGTGTATAAAGCTCTAATTCCTGATTTACATTCTATTTTCTTTTTATATATACCTTTCTTTATCACTAGAAAATAACCCTATTGAGATTCAGAGATAAGGCTTAATTTTATTTTGTGTTAAAAATACCTTCTAGCACACTGGCTGGCATAGGCTAGTAGATAGTCTATACCACATTTTGAACTGAGCTCATTACCAAAGTACTCATTAAAGCAATCCTATTAAAATACTACTGTTATGCCTTCAATTTTAATGACTTCACGTATCATCTTTTGTCTGAAAGGTTTTTATTTGCAGATGGTGTTCAGACAAAAGGTTAGTCATTTTTTAATCAAATTTGAAGCACTGTAAATAACAACTGCTCCTTGGTAAAAGATGACAAAAAATATCTGAGAAACTGATGTTTTATTTTGTACTTCTCCACAGTGTGGCAGCAAAGACTTAGGAAGTGGATAAAGTCACCATTGGGGGGAAAAGCCATTCAGAGTCTGGTTCAGGGAGACCCAGGCCACAGAGATACTCTCAAGACATATACATGAGAATCAAATGGCAATAGGTTCATCTGTGCTCACAAGTCTTCACCAAAAGAAAGTATTGGTTAATGAGCTTCTTACATTTCCTGTAAGATACACATTGGATTTGCTGAAGTTCCCTCAGCATTTAATAGGTAAAATCTATTGGAAATGTTAATATTTCCTTTGGAATGAATAAAGGTCAACATAATTGGCTGATTTATATGATATTAATCTACTCAAAGAATGTCCAATTAATTGCAGCAAACTTTAATTAAACAATGAACACAATCTCTTATTTATCTGGCAAAGATCTGTTAAATAAAAATAGTAGCAATCTCATATGGGTGTCACAAGGAGTAGATGAGATGATACACTAGGAAGCGCATGTGGCCTGTGTGGAGTGAGCAGGAGATAAATGCTGCTACATTGTTACCATTTTCTCCACTGCCATCACCCTTCCACCTCCACTAATCTGATACCACTCTGTTCCAGGCAGAGAAACACTAGTCATTTGTGGAGAAACAAAAATGACTTAAGAGGACAGCCGTGCTGTGGAAGAGTTCATTCCCCAGGAGCAGAAATGAAGATGCAATTAACCATGTCATTGTGTGATAGGAAAACAAATTCATTTACCTCCACATGTGGCTTGAACTTACTTCCCACTAACATACTGTCTACATGCACAGGACTCCACTACTCTGTTTTCTTCATTTGCCTTTAACTTTACTATTCCGAAGACTCTTGTTCAGGCAAATAATTTGATAGTTCATTACATAAGAAACTTCCTGAAACATCCAATCATTCTATTATAAAGACACATGCACATGTATGTTTATTGTGGCAGTGTTTGCAATAGCAAAGACTTGAAACCACCCAAATGCCCATCAATGATAGACTGGATAAAGAAAATGTGGCACATATACACCATGCAATACTATGCAGCCATAAAATAGGATGCATTCATGTCCTTTGCAGGGACACGGATGAAGCTGGAAACCATCATTCTTAGCAAACTGGCATAAGAACAGAAAACCAAATGCCACATGTTCTCACTCATTAGTGGGAGTTGAACAATGAGAACACATGGACACAGGGAGGGGAACATCAAACACTGGGACCTGTCAGGGGGTTGGGGGGTAAGGGAGGGACAGCATTAGGAGAAATATCTAACGTAGATGATGGGGTGATGGATGCAGCAAACCACCATGGCACATGTATACCTATGTAACAAACCTGCATGTTCTGCACATGTACCACAGAACTTAAAGAATAATAAATAAATAAGTCCATCAACTCCTCATGAGGAAGCATCAACAGACAACAACCTCCTCTTTAACAACAGCTCGTATTGGTGACATGTGAGAAGCTGGCATTGGACAGATAAGTCCTGAAAAGTAGCATATATTAAATGGGGGAGAAATTAATTGTCCTCAGAATAGCCATATTTTCAGATACATAGAGGTATTTTTTATGTTGTGTCTTCTTCATTAGAATACATTTACTCAGAACCTGTGATAAAAATCAACATCATATTGGAGACATCGTGATGAATCCAATTCTGTAGTTTACTTTGTAATTACAAAAGAGTAATTGACCTCATACTAATGAAATAAATTGTTGTATAAATATACTTACTGGTTAGTAAAGTTATTTTTAAACCCGTTTATTTTAAAGAGGCATTCAAGCCCTTAAAGCTTTAGGATGAGATAGTGAGATTTAGAGAGATTATGTGCTGTTTCAAACGACACACAGTTAGTAGGAGAAAGATGGGAGCTACACGCCTGTGTGGTTAGAAGTAGCATAGTTTAAACATTTTTATTCTAACTTAAGTGTATACAACCCTATTTTAAGTTAAAAAAAAAATAGGAAGCCCACATAATACACTATGCATGCTTTATCACTGGTATGATGGAATCAGAAAATCATGGGGTTTGAATCCTAGATCTGTCTCTTACTATCTGCAGGATTTTATTCAATATATTTAATAATCTTCAGCATATTTCTTTATCCACCAATAGTATTTTCCACAGTGGTTTGCTGAGAATGGAAGAGTGTAACATAATCAGACTCTTTAGCCTTCATGAGGCATGTACTAAATGCTCAATACATTTTTTATTGTCTTCATCTTAGTCACTCTCTATTAACTACTCATTCAACTTTGCTATTTTATTGTTTTTATTTAGATCTCATTTAGATTACCATAAGAAGAATGAAAAGAATCCAAATCCTTGGCTTGATCAATGGTACAAAACATCTTTAGTCCACTCTGCCGGGTCTATGGATCTGTTTGACCTGAAGGTAGGAGAAGGGTTCAGGAGAGCTTGGTTTACTAATAAGCTTAACAGAGGTGCAAGAATCGTACCTCATATGCAAGAAAACAGGTTAAAGTTACGATCAAACACTAGTCAGGTTTCCTTTCATAAAAACAGGTGTAGGTCCTTTCAACAAAAGAGCTGCATAAATCACAGCAGATAATAAAGATCTTGAAAACAGAGAAGTTATTAGCCTTGTGTTGTCACTGTTTCTAATGTGAGGCTGTCAGACCTTCTATGAAACCAGAAAAATGTTAGCTGTAAGATGTTCCCTGACCTTTGGAGACAATGCAGTTTCCCTGACATAACCTTAGAAACAATCCATTTGGGTAATTTGCATGAGCTGATATTGTTTCTAAGTGGTATTTATGCTTTCAAAAATGACAGTAACATGATGTCTTTAGTAATATTTCCCAAGGAGTAAATATGTTCAGTTCAGCAGAGAAAAGCATGGTGTCACTAACTCCAGGCAATTGAATCGCTACAAGCCTAACGTTTTTCTACACAGTACACAGAGGAAAAGGGCAGATATTTTAGAAAAGACATCATCACATTATTGATATCCACACAATAAAATATAACTACTTCAAGTAAAGTGTATGTTTCCACAGAGAACCCAGTGCCAACAAAAACAGCCCTAATGGGAAAAATAGTAACTAAATAATTATGGCTCTTCTTTCCACAAAAGAATTAAAATTACATTTATGGATAAGCAAACCCAATCAGCACAGGGTCGTTGGAGGGTTACAGAAGAAGAAGATAAAAATAAAAATGGAAAAATTCAAAGTAAAAGGAGGGATAGAGATAAGAAAGAACTGTTAAATTACAACAGAAAAAAAAAAGTGAAAGAAAGACTATCTCTCCATTAGATATTCTCAAATATCCACCCTCCTTCTCTCAAAGAGAATAGTGGAAAATATAGGCTGACCACTCCTTCCCATGGGAAGCATCATTATCTAAGTCTGATACATTCATCTTCCGGGGGAGATGTGTGCCTACAGGAAGACTTTTAATTGATTTATAAATTAGTTAATTCACTCATTCATTCTTTCTTACTTCTATCCTAAACATGACCTATGAGGTCTGTTTGATTTAGCCACTACCTAGTTTCCAGGATTACCTAATACAACATGTTCTTACATTCCAGCCATTCTAAAGTTCTTTCAGTGGCTTGACCATCTCCCTCCTTTTCTCTAGAAATGATTTCTCCTGTCGGCCTCTCTGGTTTCCACATATTCTTTAGGTTGGTGCTTAACCATCACTTCCCTAGAGATTCTCATATGCCCCTCAACTAGGTTGAAGCTAGTGATTGGGGATCCTGCTCCGGAAGAACTCTCCACTTCTATACTGCCATACTCACTGCACTTCTAAGTTTCTTTCTCAGTGAGTGCTATAGTTTGAATGTGCCCCCAAAGATCATGTGTTGGAAACTTAATTCCCAGTGCACTTGTGTTAAGAAGTAGAGACTTTAAGAGCTAATTAGGTCATAAGGGCTTCAGTCTTATAAGTAGATTAATGTCATCATCACAGGACTGGTTCACTACCACAAAAGTGGGTTCCTGAGAAAAGGATGAATTTATAAAACATGTTGATAATCTTAAGCTGAAAAAATTCCTCAAAAAAAGGCAAAATAAAGACATTCTCAATAAAAAAAAATTAAAATTTAAATTTAAAAAAAAAAAGAAAAGGATGAATTTGGCCCTTCTCTCTCTCTTTTGCCATCTGCTCTTTCACCATTGGATGACACTTGCTTGATGTCAAGAAGGCCCTTGCTTGATGTTGGTCCTTCAGCCTTGGACTTCCAAGCTTCAAGAAGCATGAGCCTAATACATTTCTGTTCATTATACATTACCCAGTGTGTGATATTCTATTATAGGGGCACAAAATTGGCTAAGAGAATGAGCTATGTCTGTTGTGTTCACCAGTGTGTTATATTCTTGTAGACCAGTTGCGAAGAATAGTAACCCAATTTATTATTGTTCAGTCACAGAATAAACAAATCAAGAAACTGGTTGACAAATGAAAAACATCTAGCAAGAAAACCTACATTGAGCTCTAACCTTGAGAAAAGTGCTAGGAGAAGCAAGGGAGTAGGTAAGGGAGGAAACGTAGTGTCCTCCTAAATATGTTCAGAAAAAGTTGTCATTTCCCCCTTTGTTGTCCTACGAATAATACTTGTATCTCCTGTATAATACAGAGAAGGTCTCTTCATATAGCCCAAAGCTCAGTCAATGTACAAAGTAACCCAGCTCTACTGAGTCATCTAAAATCAAGGTCAGAAACCATGACATGTGCATACCAAAGGGCAGAATAGGTCCTACCACAACAAATCAACCTTCTCCTTTCACCCACTGAAAACTGATGAAAGGACTTTGGGAGAAGTACAGGAGAGACAAGGGTGGTGGATGTTCTCCCTCTTCTCTCTCAAACTCCCCAAACTAAATTGGTTGTTGACATCTGTTAGAGTCACTAATCAACATTTAGGGTACTTATAAGAAGGAAAGGCTTGCATCAGTTTCTTCTCCTGTAGGCTGCTTAGCTGAAGAACACTCAGGTCTACCTTAGCCCAAGACAGAAAATCTGTGCAGAACCCTGTGGATTTGTGTCTGGGAAGAGGTTATGAACATGAAGTTGTGTCTGGAAAGAGGAAGTTTAGAAACATGAAATTCTATCTGGAAAGAGTTTAGGAACATGAAGCTGTGTCTGAGAGGAGTTTAGGAACATACACAATAATAGAGACTGGTTCCTGATTGCAGTCTGGAGAATACCAAAGACAGGAGGATTGGTAGAGCAGCCCATGTATGTCCGGAATGTGGTATAGCATGCCTGGGAAAAAATGGGTACAGCTTATCCCAAGTCCGTGAAACACTCAGGGGATGTCAGAGAAGATCCTTATGGCTGTTTGTGAAGAACAATGGAAATTCTAAGCCTTCATCAACAGCTGAAAACTCTAACAAGGAAAAAGGGATTGTACATCCTCCATGAAGGCAGGGCCACAGTGAAGCCAAATATACAAGCCCAGGAAAACAATAAGGATAACATAATCAGAAACAATCATGTCAGAGTGGGATCAGGGACCCTCCCCACATAAATAACCAAAAACATAGGTATGAAGTATTTTTCTCCCTCCTTAATCTACCTCACATACCAGAGGAGTTCAGTCATAAACGAAACAGGAAGGGAAGTAGAGGGTTTTCAACCCAAAATGTGATTGGAAATTTCAAAGTACTAACTTTAATATCTAAAGTTAATCAGAAAGTTCTAGAAGATTTCCAATATGTTAATGGAGGCAAAGAAGCAGGGGAGTTTTGCAGTAAAACTGGAGACAGTTTGTATAAGAAATAAAACCATCTTGTATTTATGCTCCAATAAATTGAAGTATTTCAAGAAACTGTATGTTTCTTTAATCATGGATTTTTTTATCCTGCCCAATATGAGTTATTACAAGCCTACACTCTGTCAGGTAGTGAGATTCTGCCTTACTTACTTCTGTAACAGCAGCCCTGTTGCTGACATATTGACTGACATTCAACAAGTACTTGCTGAAGAACCACTGGGCACATAAATTGAAATCTCCTGTAACAAAAGGTTAAAGAAACACTCAATCATGGGAGTACAATGCCACCACTAGTGCACCTGTGCTTGGCAATTACCTTCTCTGCATGTACAGTTTTCTCTGATACATTGTAGAAGTCATAAACTAGGCAACTTCTAATAACTTCTACCATTTCCTGTGGGGTTAGCTATGTGGATGTTATCCTATTTATTCCACACAAAAGCCTATGGCGGTATTTTTCTTCCAATCTCACACACAGGACAATGAAATCTTTGAGAAGATAGAGGCTTGCTTCAAGGTCATACTCCTAGTAAGAACTGAACATGAGATTTCCCATCCCAAGTCTTTGCAATTCCAAATCCTGCTCCTATTCCACCCTCCCACATTTCACACAGTGCCTTGTCCCTGAATTTACAATAAGATCAAGGGTAGCACTCCCTGCCACACTCCATCAAACACTCAGTGACTATCAATACAGGATCAATAAAGTGGCTCTGCAAGTCCATAGACAGACACAAGTGAGCACTTATGCCTCAAATCCAGCATCACCCCAGGGAGTCAGTTACAGGAAAATGCTTTCTTCCCATTATTCTTTTATTTTCTTCTTCAGCAGTCAGTTCTAAGATACCTGATAGAAACCACTCGCACTTTCTCTATAGTGAGGAGACCCTAACCCCTTAATCATCAAGGAAACAGACGCTGAACAGCAACCTGCTGGTGAGAGATGCAGCAGGTGAAGGTGAGCAGAGGAATCAGTCCATAAAAACCTAAGGCTCTCAGACCCATTCAGCTCTGAACCACTCAAGGAGGCCCGAGGACACAGAAAGGACCGGCAGACGTAAGCCCTTACCGCGGCAGATGAAAATATCCCTATGCTGTGATGCAGAAAACAGTCGGTTTTCATCTGTATCCAGAATGGGGTTCTACTAAGCTTGTACTTGAAATGATGCAATTGAATCCCCTGTAAGTCATCTCTGTAGTCTAAGCAGACCAGTGATTTCTAAATGTTGACCACATAGGATGTGGCCAAATTGCTAGGATATTTTCAGGGACACTGAAAGAGCTCCTTGATAACCCCCTGCATTGCCTGGAGCCCAAGGGGAGAGTTTGAACCCTTCCCAAAATCATGTTCAGATTAAATAACAGCTAAGAGTTGCATGCCTCTTATGGACCATGCCCTGTTTTAAACACTTTAATTAATTTAGCGAATCTCCCAACAAGCCTATGAAGAAATACCATTATTACATCCATTTAACCCACTGAGCAAAGTGAAGACAAAGGGGCTTGAGTAACTTTCCCAGGGTCACGGTTATGGACTGATTATGTCTCCCTCAAATTCACATGTTGGAATCCTAACCCCCAGTATGATGGTATAAGGAGGTGGGGCCTTTGGGAGGTGATTCAAACATTAAGGGTGAAGCCCTCGTGAATGCAATTAATGGCCTTATAAAAGAGGTCCCAGGGAACTTGGTTGCTCTTTTACTCATGTGAGGATACCTTGAGAAATCAACCGTCTAGAGCAAAGAAGAGGCCTGTATTGGACAGGGGTCTCTAGAGGGACAGAGATAATAGGATATATATATATATATATCCTATTATATATATATATTTATATAGATATATAAATATATACTATTTATACATATAGGAGTTATATATATAGGATATATTTATATATATAGGATGTGTGTATATATATATAGGATATGTGTATATATATAGGATATGTGTATATTTTTATATATATAGGATATGTATATATTTTTATACATATAGGAGTAAATTAAGTATTAACTCATCTGATCACAAGGTCTCAAAATAGGCTGTCTGCAAGCTGAGGAGTAAGGAGAGCCAGTCCAAGTCCTAAAACTGAAGGACTTCGAGTCCGATGTTTGAGAGCAGGAGGCATCCAGCAGGGGAGAAGGATGTAGGCTGGGAGACTAGGCCCAACTCTCTTTTCATGTTTTTCTGCCTGCTCTATATTCTAGCCATGCTGGCAGCTGATTAGATGGTGCCCACCCAGATTAAGAGTGGGTTTAACTTTCCCAGTCCCACTGACTCAAATGTTAATCTCCTATGGCAACATCCTGACACACAGACACATCCAGGATCAATACTTTGCATCCTTCAATCCAATCAAGTTGACACTTAGTATTAATCATCACAAGGCCCTTCACCAGAACCCAACCATACTGACACTCTGATCTCAGTTTTCCAGCCTCCAGAGCTCTGAAAAATAAATGTCGTTTAAGTAACCAGGTCTACGGTATTTTGTTACAGTAGCCAGAATTGATTAAGACAGTCACACAGCTACGAATACGTGCAGCTGGGATTTGAACCCAAGTGCCCTTATTCCTAAGAGCTATATCATACTAAAGTGAATAATATCTCTGCTTTTACAGGTCTTACTTGAAATTCATGGAAGTCTTATTTTCCGTGAGGATATCTATTAAGAAGTGAAGTCAGAACTTGGCTTGCTGTTTCAGTACAATGCATAGCCCTGAGTAAACAATGTGTCATGAAGAGGCCCACAGAGGAAATTTTGCAAGGCAATCTATTCCTCCTTTTACCTTTAAGTTAGATAGTTTATTTTCCAATGAAAAATGAGGTCTGCTCACCTGAGAAAATAATTTAGGCAAACATTTCTACTATTCTTGTTTCAATATACTTTATCCAAAATATGTGATATTTATAGACTGTTTCACTTTGGGTAAGAAAGATTCCTGGGTTGACTTTTATGAGGTGAAAATGTATGCTCTTGAGGCATATAAAGATACTGGAACATCCTTAATTTATTCCATTATCTTTTAATTAAATTGCCCTCTATTATCATTTCGAGAAGTAGAATTGTGAACTTGTTGAAGCATAGATTTTGGCATCCAGTACTTTTGTCATAATCACTGCATGTTCTTCAATTCATTTGTCCTTCAGAGCTTCATCTCTTTTGTGCCTCTAATTGCCATCTACAGCTACACCCACCTTTGAAATACAGGACTCCTCCCACAGTGCAGCATCCAACACGGGCATCCGGTGGCATTCAAGATAGTTTCAGTGAATATTTTAAGCAAGAAACAGAACAGATCCACTTTTCTCAATATTAATGCCACACACTAAGGATTGTTCCATGTGATTTAATAAAAACTATCTCATTTTATTGTGTATGCAACTGCCTTCATATGAAAAATGGGGATAATAATAGAATAGTCTCTCTAATTCCCACATATGATTGTTGTAGGGATTCAGTGAATCATGACATAAACTTCATGAATGGACTTAACACACAACATGTTCTATGAAGTGTCAGCTCTTGTTCTTTTTCTCTGAGCTCTCTACTTGGAGGTTTCACAAGAATATAAAAAATATCGTATCTAGAACTGAATTCATCCTGTTCCCTAGGACTATTTGCCATGCCCCTACTCCCCTAACTTCTCTAACTCAGGAATGACATCATCATAACCACAGTCTGGATGTAGGGCTGTCATCTAATTCTCCTTTTCCTGCATTGCCCAGTTGCAAGTCTCAGAGTGACTATCTCAAAAATATATCTCGACTATTCATTATCTTCATCCAAAGAACCACCTCCTCCTATCTGGACTACTGAAATGCCTTCCCAAACGCTCTTTCCAATCTCATTCTTTATCATCTCTTAGCTTTCTCTTCACAGCAGCCAGCATAATTTCTACTCATGAAATGGATGGAAGTTGTTTCAGTATGTGTTTCTCAGATATTCCAGAACAATCTGGAAAGCACGTGTGAATTGTAAAAAAGCATCCTCATCCATGGAGAACATTATAATTAAGAAAAAAGAAAACTACTTTGTTAAATAGTTCTTAGAAGTGGCTGTCTTTCATGGCACTGTAGCAACATACCTACCTCCTCTAGATGGTGATGGGGAAACATAGCAGTTTTGAGAGACTATTTAAACACTAATTACTTCAACCTGTGTCTGTCATAGTTACTGCTGCATTAACAGAGGCAAATAAGTTGACAGGTGACTGCAAAGTACAAGACTATTTTAATATAATATGTGTTAGGATATTTTACTTCAGTCTACACATAATCATTCCCCACATCAATTGACTAAGAAGATTAATTTAACAATTCAGACTCTGGGAAAAAAATTGCAGGCACCACATTTTTTAACCTCTTTATGAGAGCTTTCTAAATGAATACTATCATTGTACAAAATGTTTTAGGCATATATGCATAGAGCAAAATACATTTTCAACTGCCACAGTATATTCTGCAGCCTCAAGTTTTTTTTTTCTTTCTGGAGACAGAGTCTTGTTCTGTCACCCAGCCTGGTGCAATCATAGCTCACTGCAACCTCCAACTAGTGGGTTCAAGTGATCTTCTGACCTCCTGAGTATCTATGACCACAGGGGCATGCCACCACGCCCAGCTTACAGTATATTCTTTATGACTAATTCTTTCTACTCAAAGCAGTAAAAGAAAAAAATAAGACAAAAAATGCAAACTGCTCCTAAAATGCTCCTACACTTATCCCTTCTTTCTGTAGCAAAGTAGCTAAAATCATGAGCTCTGGGAATAAATCCTACCTCTACTAGTTACTACCTATCTGACTATAGGCAAAATTCTCAATTCCTCTAATGTTGAAAGCCTTATCTGTAAAGTGGGGATGAAAAAAATCATAATGTATATTTCATTAGGTTATTGAGTACATTAAATCAGTTGATATTTGTAAAGTACTTAGATCGTTGCTTAGCATATAGTAAAAAAACATATGTATTTGCTTATTTTCATTCCTGTTGCTATGGTATAAATAGTGCCCTGATAAGGGCACTATTCATTAACTGCAGAGAGCTAGCTAGCCCTTCCAACATGTTAGGGTACAGAAAGAAGATTGGTCCTCACTGGACATCAAGTCCACTTTGATCTTGAACTTCCCAGCCTCTAGAAACTGGGAGAAGTAATTTTCTGTTGTTCATAAGCTACAAAGCTTATAGTATTTTGTTAAAGAATCCTGAATGAACTAAGACACCTATGGTCTTTATTTTTTTATGTATCAATGCTTCTGTGGTAGATGAGGTGATTAATTCTATAAGGGTGTGTGTGTGTGTTGTGTGTGGGGGGTGTGTATGTGTGTGTGTGTGTGTGTGTGTGTGTGTGTGTGTTTACCACTGTCAAATGCTATATGCATCAATTTTGGTAATTTGAAATGACTTAGTCCTCAATAATATTCACTCATCTATTTCTTTCCCTCCCTCTCTCCCTCCCTCCCTCCCTCCCTTCCTTCCTTCCTTCCTTCTTTCCTTCTCTATTTCTTTTCTTTTCATTGAGACAGGGTCAGTCTCTATAACCCAGGTTGCACTGCAGTAGTATGATCACAGCCTACTGTCACCTCAAACTTTTGGGCTCAAGTGATCCTCCTGCCTCAGCCTCATGAGCACCTGGGACTACAGGGGTGTGCTACCACACCTGAGTTTTTTTTAAAATTAATATTTTGAGTAGAGACAAGGTCTTGCTATGTCATCCAGGCTGATCTCGAACTCCTGGACTGAAGAGATCCTCTCACTTCAGCCTCCCACAGTGCTAAGATTACAGGTATGAGCCTCTGTGCCTGGGATCTTTTGTTTTTTGACACCTTTACATGGAGGCTTTGAAGTACTCTTTTAATTATATATATCAGATAATGCAGTTCTTTCTTAAAACCTTAACATAGATTTGGAACATCCAAATTGTATAATATTTCTGTCATGTTTCTTTTTCAACATTGTTGCCTTCCTGTGAAAGGACTCAGGTTTGGTGTGAGTGTGAGCCTCTCCTGCTCCTTTATTTTCTCCACCCTTGAGAGGATGGAGAGACATAGACATATCTGGGTGGTAGTATGGGAAGAATAAGCTGACATGCTCTTCTCTGCTCACTCTTCTTTTCACCGGCCTCGCTGAGGTAGACTTTATTTCCTCCAGCTCTTCTTATGGATGGGTTAATAGTGTCCATCATTCTTGGGACTGGACATTCTTGGGGTGTGAGCCCATTTGGCTCTCACACTAAACAGATGTTTTGGCATCCATGTTTTCCCTATCATTTCCCCAATGTTGTCCAGAATTAGATAAAAATGAGGTGCTATTTATTGTGTGTCCCCCAGACATTCCCAGAACTGTTTATGTGACTGTAAATACAAGCTCTTCCATCTGATTTTTCCTGAAGCATTGTCTCATTGAGCTTCTTTCTCATTTATGCAATAGCCACTATGACCTTTTTTTTATCTTATGCTTCTTTCAATTCTGTGACTATATCAAGTTCTTTTTCATTTTTGGCTTTTACATCTGCTAATGGTTTGACTTTTTACTCTTCAAATACTTAACACATATTCATTGTTTGAGTTTCATTTTAAATATCAATTCTTCAGGGAAACCTTCTAAATCAGTCCCATGTTGTTCTCTTCCATACCATCTAATCTTTTTCTTCCTATCACTTATTTTTTTGAAATATTTTCTGTCTATCTCCATTATCAGTTTGTAAGAGCCATGAAAGCAAAGAGTGCTGTCTGTTGGCCTGACCATTGATTTTTTTTTTTTTTTAATCAGGCACAGTGCCTTGCACATAACAAGAAGTCAATAAATATTTGTTGAATCCATTAATGACTTCTGTCTTAATCTACCTGATCAACCACAAATTCAACATATACTATGTGCAAAGAAGGCACCTTGCTATTTTAGTTATATGCTCCTGCCTTCTGGAAGACTGTTTTCCAATATAGCGAGTAGCAGCGAAGCTATCAAAAAGTCATCTTCTCTTTCTCCTAGCTTGAGCAATCTCCATGCATAATTTGACAAATAATAACCAGCAAAGTGCACATCAATAAAGAACCGCTTATTAAAACAATGAGCAATTTAACTCAAAAATATCTCAAAAAGAGACTTCTATGCTAGATTTTATAACCACATGTAAGTCACAACAGTATGTGAAAAAACACTTATATCATTATATTTCATTTGTTTCGAATAGTTTGTCTTTCCAACAATATGGAAAAATTCTGGGAGGCACTAGTCCTAATTTCATCTCTGTATTCTTTAAATGCTTAGTATGTTGGACACTTTGTAGGTATTTCTTAAACACATGCTGAATTTACTCTTGGGTACTGAGAAATGAAGTAAGGATGTTCTCATTACTTATGAACTCAGATGTGAAGAGGCATAGAGAGGGTTATATTTTAACCTCAGGAAAAACACTCAACCACTTTCCCAACCCCATAAAATAAAAAAATGAAAGACGCCTCACAAAATAAGTGATATCCTAAATAGTTTATTCACTAGTATAGCGGCAGCTCATTTCCCAAACCTGTAACCACATTTGTTTTTTATTTAAAAGATAAGAATACGGCAGTGTTCATGTTATTGCTGGGGTAATAACTATTGTTGCAAAAAGCATGCTCCTATTCTTTTGATGATTGTTTTTAATTGGGATTTAGTGGTGTAGAAAGGAATTATAGATTATTATTCTTTGCTTCTTAAGTGATGCATGCTTTATATACAACTGTAATGATTAATAGAAATTCAATCTTCAAGTTATTATGACATGTTTTAGGAAATGAGCAGTAATTATTTCCTATCTAATTTTTATAATCGTTAGTAATCAGGTAAGACTTTATGCTGTTTTGAAAATTAAATTTTATTAAGCTTATAAATTACATTACAACAAAGAAAAACTGAGCAATTTTCTTATTACTAAATCAAAAACATTATCCAATTTTTTTTTTACTGGACGTTTTCTTGAATGAATGAATATGCAGATGGCATATGAATGTCCCTAAGGATGGCTATGTAGACAAATATATAAATAAGCACTGATATGGCTTGGCTCTGTGTCCCACTCAAATCTCACCTTGAATTGTAATAATCCCTACATGTTGTGGGAGGGACCCTGTGGGAGGTAACTGAATCATAGGGGTGGGTTTTTCTCATGCTGATCTTGTCATAGTTATTAAGTCTCATGAGATCTGATGGTTTTATAAAGGGGAGTTCCTCAGCACATGCTCTCTTGCCTGTCCCCACATAAGACGTCCCTTTGCTTCTCCTTCAACTTCCACCATGATTATGAAGACTCCCCAGCCATGTGGAACTGTGAGTCCATTAAATCTCTTTCCTTTATAAATTACCCAGTCTCGAATATGTCTTGATTAGCAGCATGGGAACAGACTAATATAGCACTTAATAATATTCTCACTTCTATGTAAAAAAATTGCACCTTACCTTGATTGATTGATTGATATGTATAGCAATCTTTTCATATACATAGTGATTTATATATAAAGCATATAATTTTAATTCATCTTAATAATCATGTATAACCTATTATTCTAGGTATTGCACCACAAGAAACACAAGTATGAAAAAGAATTCTATGAGATCTAGGTGCTCATATTCTAGCACAACGGAAGCCATATTTGCAGAGACTAAGTAAAACTCCATAGATATTCCATAAAGTTTAACAACTTTTAAGGAAATATTATCAAAGAATGCACAGAACACTTCAGATTGTCTATGCTCCTACTCATTGAAACGACCCACTCCTCCAGTAGCAGATGAGTTTCAATGAAATGCCTAAGCAATTTAAGGAAATGCTTTTTCCTTATCAGATAAAACCCACAACAAATCAAAAAAGGGTCCTTTTTTAACAGCGTTTTCAGGGAATAGGCCTACCCCTACCCTTAGACTGACAATGATGCTTTAAGCTTTTCCTACATACATCTGCACACTTAAGAGGACAGAATTTGGCTCGTAACATTTTAAACCTCATTAATTAGAACGCCACCATTACAAGAGTTAGGGCACTGAGATCATGCCTAGGCTGCAGTTTCCAATTAAGTAAAGTAATGGTAGTGAGTGAACATATGCTTCCCAAAATAATGAACACGTTTCGATTGGGTTGTTGATTATACTAAACATACATAGAAAAATGAATAGGACTTTCTAAGAAAGCCCCTCAGTTATTCTGATATTGTTCTACTCATTCCCTTACCTTGGCTAACATTTTTTTAAAACAAGCAATAAGAAGACAAAAGGATCAACAATTCCTGCCATATTGAGACATGGAAAAGTACAAAGTACTTTTACACTCAGGAATGTGGTGCAATGTAATGGAAGGGGCATGGACTTGGGCTGCAGGAAAAACTTGGTTCAAACTCTGGTCCTGACATTTCTAGTAGGGTTGCCCTATTTTTTAACTGGTAAAATTGGACTAAAACCTATCTCAGGATTAGTATAAATATGAAAGAAATGATGGAGGTAAAGAGCCTATCACAGTAGTTGGCACATAATAGGTATTCAAAAATTGTTAAGTTACTCTTATATCCGATCTGTTACAGAGGCAAATTTCAATGGATAGAATAGAAACTATTTACAATGCTTTGAAAAACTCAACTATGTCAGATTCAAAAACTGATTTGTATAATCACAAAAAAGAAAAGTAGAACAATCACATTAAATATTGTATAATCAGACTTTGCAAATTCAATCTGACCTTCTCTCTAATTAGTCAAAATCAGTAAGGTATGGTTGTATCTCTTAACTACTGTACCACAGGGTCCGGTCATCACCCGCTTCTATTTATGTTTGCTGTTCCCGTAAAGAATCCTCCTAGGTACAAGCCCCATCAATAGGAGATGGAACATTGCTTAAATGAAAAACTTTATTCCTTACTTCCTGAAGGAACTGCCATGGGGTCAGTCCTAATCAGCACTTCATTTTAATACATTATCATTGAGTTCTAAGGATTAATTTTATGAATGATTAATGAAAGTACTTAATTGAATGTCACTCTCTGCTGCCTCCAGCTATTACAGGTTGTTACTCTCACTGATTCTAGATCAATGTTTTTTTCAAACACTCAGCTTTGCAGTACTTTAAACTAGGTCTTCATTTAGAGACTCGCCTGTATCTCAAATAAAACAATCTGGGTTTTGAGTTATTGTTGTTGTTTTTGGAATGACTGTACAGTGCTTGACTTGTGACAGTTCATCTTTGCTTTCCTCCATAGAAACAGAAGCTCAATTTTGAGGAATGTGGTAAACACTCTCACTAGGCTACAAATTCCTGCACTCTTACAAGTGGTCATGTGGCACAGCTTTCAGCCAATGAAAAGCCTGTCTAGGGTTTCTGCAAAATTGTGCTGTCTTTTTCCGAGCTTTGCCGTTTCCTCCATATTGCTTCGGTTTGTTCCACCTGCCCAGAGCATGGAAAGAAGATACAGTGCAGCAGGTATTTTCAGATTAGGAGAATGAAGACTAAGGAGACTGGACCTGAATAAAGATTAATTCAGCAGTCACCATAATAGGCAGCAGCATGGATTTGGCCCACGGTCATAGTTTGCTAACCCTTACTATAGGCAAATGGGTTAAGTTCAGTTCAGAATCAAGACAAAATGGAAAGAGAAATGATAATACCAACTGTGCAACTGCAGATCAGGAGAAAGGGTCCAAAATACATTAAGAACATCTGTGTTCACAGCTCACTCAGTGATGGAACATCAAGTAGCAAGCATATGTACAAGTTGCAGATAGTGGTTAAAGCACACTTTCTCAGGTTAAGAAAAGTTCAGTAACTGGAAAAGTCTACACCAAGGATGAGATAATTCAGTTTTGAGATAAGAGGACAAGCCGGAGCTGAGACTAATGGAATGTGCTATAAAATGGAATAGAAATCAATCTTAGTTTTTTCGTCTTCTTTTTCTCCAAAGAGGGTTTGTTATAATAAAATATTCTCAGATCTCCTTCTATGCTTGTTACACATTTTAAGACACCCTAGATGGTAGTAAATCCTTGGATTCAATTTCAGGATATAAGCAGAAAGAGTTGGGAAAATACCATGAAATCTCTCAAGAGAGACTGTCAAGAGAGGCATTATCATCAACATTATGGTCTCTCTTGCATGATCTCAGGTGTTAGGAGACAAAATACAAGAGTTCTATTGCTTTGTGAATCTGAGGCTATCTGGCCTTTATTAACATTAAATACATCATGGCATGTCTTGAAAACTTAAGCTTTGATCATGTTCATGGAGAGAACTGAACATTTGATCAATCTAATGAGTTGAAACTCACAGTTCTGTCATCATTCCACTATGTGATAATTAATAGCTAGCACACATTGATCATGTATCAGGCATCAGGCCCTGTGTAGTGCACTGTATACAGTCTACAGTTGAGCTCATCTAATCCTCCAAACTGCAGTAGAAGGTATTATTACTGTGCTAATTTTTCAGACAGTCTTATAAAGAAAGGGCAAGTTTCTTAACCTCAATTTGTATGAAGCACTAAGATATTTCAATGAATATTCGAGAGCCAATGTGTTTCACCTTATAATTTTTGATGACAAAAAAATCTGCTGTCAAATATTTAATGTGCTTTTGTCTCCTAGGTTATACAGCTCTGGCTGCAGTCTTGAGCCCTACACAAACCTGAAATTGAGAGTAAATAAATGTCACAAACATGACTGTATTATTCTTTAATACATTTTATTTACAATTCAATTTGGTGAGTAGCTGTCTTTAAAGTTTTTCTTCTTTAAATATTTGCTTTCCTTTCTATTTTCTAATATATCAATACTTAGGAAAGTACAGTCTGAGTGAATACAGTATAACTTATCAAAATAATTTTTAATATATCAGCAACAATTTTGATAAAAACTGGGCAAATAATTGTTGATATAATATATTAATGGATAGGGGAGGTAGTACACAGACCATGAGATCTCTCAGCTCTTTGTAAATGTCTTAAAAGCTACATAGGACTCATTGTATAGGCTAATTCTGGATCATTAGATAAGGAGATATCAAAAGCTTCCAAGTACCATAATAAAATAAGTAGATTAATGTATTTGTTTATTCATTCAGTAAATATTTATTGATAATTTTTAAGGATCAGACTAAACAAGATAGATACTAAGTTCTGGCTTTCTCAGCACTTGCATATCCAAAGAAAGCTGTGTCCATGATCTGTAAGTTCAAGACGGCAAGACAGGTCACCAGAGCGTAGGCAAAGGTATGAGCTACACTCACAGCTAAGACACTGGACTACCTGCAGGGGGTCTAAGCAAAGACCACAGGAGTGGTTTTCCAGAGGCACCAAGGTAGGAGCATGTATATCTAGATCCAATGTTCACAGCTTGGAATTGTAATCTTTCAAAGCTAAATTAAGGGCTCAAGTTAAAACATTTCTCTCTGTCTCAATAAAAACCATGACCACCTGCAGAAAGAAAAGCCTAGCTATTTGGTTTTGAGGGAGTCTGGAGCATTAACCTGCTCTTTCAGCTTGCAATTCTAGGCTTCCAAGTAAAAACCAGCCTGCATATCTTGCCTCATCTAGCATTAGAAGGTAAAGATAGACAGAATGAGAGAAGAAATTGGGAAGTAGTTTTGAAATTTTCAGTTTCTTTCCTTTTTTCCTGGGACAATCTGTCTCTGTTGCTTAGGCCGGAGTTCAGTGATACGATCACGGCTCACCACAACATCCACCTCCTGGGTTTAGGCAATTCTCTTGGATTCTTCTGCCTCAAACTACTGAGTAGCTGGGATTACAGGTGCCGGCCACCATGCCTGGCTAATTTTTGTATTTTTAGTAGAGACAAGGTTTCTCCATGTTGGCCAGGCTTGTTTGAAACTCCTGACCTCAAATGACCCACCCACCCTGGCCTCCTACAGTGCTGGGATTACAGGCGTGAGTCACTGCATCCAGCCTGAAGCTACAGTTTCTTTAACTTGTTATTTACTATAATGTCAGGAAAGGGCAAGAATCTTGAATCTGAAATAATAATGATGGCAATGGGGTTTAAAAAAGTAAAAAGTTACTGTCTGGAGGTGAGATTATTATTGTTTTATCCTACTATTTTAAATATATTTTATTCTATTTTTAGGTGTTAAATACATGAAGTAATTGTTAGCAATAATATAATGTACATGTCACAGTACAAGAAAGTCTTATTCTTTCAAGCCTTGATGTAGAAAATGATTGTATGAGGTAAGTTAGGAAGGAGGTATGGAAATTGAGGGTACCTTGCTATTTTCAGCAGCTCTCAGAGTATTTAGTACATGATACATATTTTCCGAAAATCATTTCTAATGTGTCGGTATACTTTGAGTCTTGGCACACTTAACTTTGCAAAACAAAGCCACTGTGATAAAGAAAAAGGAATATGTATATATAAATGTAGGGATATAATGAGATAGATACACATTTGCATTTTAAAAATCAGGTTTTCTTCACTGCAAAGATATGTGGGTTTCTTTTGAGGTTAATAATTATTACATAATATCAATGACAAAATTGCATTTCTTTGTTAATAAGCCTAAAATATTAAGTGTGTTTTCATGCAATTGCATTTTAAAGACAATTCTGTGCAATCATCTTATTTTGTAGTAATGTTCACAAACATACTTAATAGTAGACACATTTTTATTATAACAAAATACCGCTTTAATAAAAACACCATGTTACTTCAAAATGCACAGGAAAAGTTTCTCTCTATTGTTGTACAGTCTGAAAAACCACAGTGGGAAGCACATAGGGTGGAGGGAAATCTGAGAAATATGAACTGGAATACTACACAGAGCAGCATTCTGTTCTCACAATTCGGTGGATACTTTCCCTACTAAAGTTTTTTGTCAATACTTCATATAAACTTTTTTTCTTTTGAAGTATCTCTAAATCAGAAAAGGTTAAAATCAATCTGTGTGTATGAACTTGCTGACAAGCTAGTTTGGTCACTTGCCTTTGAGTTTTTATTTTTTCCTCAGTGGCTGATGGGTAGGCAGCAATGTTAAGCCTGCTGACTAACTGAAACATATTCTAAATTGTATGGGTCTCTGAAGGAGATACATTCTACTTAACCTTGGCATTTGTTTTAAATTACAGGAAGCTACCATATTATATTATCCAAGATTTTTTAAAAATAGCTTTCATTCCTTTTCTAAATTACATCTCAAGGTTGTCAGATTTCCTATTGAAAGCTATTTAAGAAAAAATATACATATATATATACACACACACACAGAGGTATATATATTTTGGTGAAAAGTATATGTGTGTATGTGTGTGTGTATAGTATATATAAATGAATACATACATATACATATACATATGTGTATATATATACATATACATATATATATATATACTATACACACACATACACACATATACTTTTCACCTATATATATATATATATATATATATATATTCTTCTACACATGCCAGACAGAACCAAGAATATGGTTTCTAGCTGTATAGTACCTTCTTCCAAATAAGTTTAAAATCTCTTAGACAACCAATTATTGATGTTTAAAGTCTGTAAATCATGAAGGTAGCAATACTTCTAAGTATCAAAATGAAAGCTCTGAAATGATGGCATATCATGAATATATGCTCTCTCAAACTGACTATTCAAATTTTTATTTTTAAAATAAATGTTATTGTATACATTTCAGGTATACATGATTCTGTTCCTGCTCTGTTTGCTATTCAAAATCTCCCTCTTTTGTAAAATATCACTAAATGGACTAAAAGCAAATTGTTTGTTTGTTTAATGCATTGACTGATTTTTAAAGACTAAAAAAGTCAAATATAGGGTGACATCAAAATGTGGTCCAGAACCAATGCTTGTCTAGCCTCATGACTGGATGGATTATTCGATCCCATTCTAGACCATGCCCATCTGTTATTTCCAAGCACAAATTAAATAAGTCACAGGAAGCTATCATGATGAAGAACACCTTTCTGGAGAACAGTCATGTCAATTTCAAACTTACAGAAATTTATTTGGGGGTTAAGTATGAATGGTTAATAAGGAAAAACAGGAAAAAAAATCCTTTTAATAAGTACCTCATTTATTTCAGGTACTGTGTTAGCTAGGTTTTCCCTTACCTTCTCAGCAAATACTATAAAACCCATTTACTAAGAAACTGAGGCTAGACAAATGTGATGTAAAAGAAATGAATCTGGGCCAATTCCTGCAAATCATGCTAGGAAGTTACAAGAAAGTAAAAAGATTTGTAGTAAATCAAGTGTTGTGAATAGCCACTGGGCTTTAGAAAACCATAGAAGCAGACACATAAGATATAGCATAGATGATTCCTGTAGAAAGCTTTACAGAAAGTGAAAAAGCCTAAAGCTCCTTAAATGATGGTAACAGTAGTGTAGAGTAGTACTTAACCAAATGATCTTTTTTTTTATTGCATTTTAGGTTTTGGGGTACATGTGAAAAACATGCAAGATTGTTGCATAGGTGCATACGTGGCAGTGTGATTTGCTGCCTTCCTCCCCTTCACCTATATGTGGCATTTCTCCCTACACTATCTCTCCCCAACTCCCCACCCCCCGCTGTCCCCCCCACTCCCCTCGACAGACCCCAATGTATAGTGCTCCCCTCCCTGTGTCCGTGTGTTCCCATTGTTCAGCACCCGTCTATAAGTGATAACATGCAGTGTTTGATTTTGTGTTCTTGTGTCAGTTTGCTGAGAATGATGGTTTCCAGGTTCATCTATGTCCCTACAAAGGACGCAAACTCATCGTTTTTGATGGTTGCATAATATTCCTTGCTGTATATGTGCCACATTTTCCCTGTCCAGTCTATCATCGATGGGCATTTGGGTTGGTTCCAGGTCTTTGATATTGTAAACTGTGCTGCAATGAACAAATGATCTTTGGCTAGACTACTGAGTTTGAATTACAGCTGGGTCACATACTAAATATATGATTGTTGATAAGTTATTTACCATCTCTGTGCCTTAGTTTCCTTGCTTATAAACTAAGAATAGGACCTACTGCATAAAACCTGTGTTAATTTAGTGACTGAATGCACATAAAACACTTAGCATAGTAATGTGTATATGGTACACATATATAAAATGTTAGCTCTAATTATTTCTGTGAAGACAAATACATTGCTTATGGAACACATGGGGAGATCAATGTTGCCTTTACCAACACTGCAATGCACTAGAAGAGCATATCAGTAATATCTTGTTCTTTAAATAAATTACTAGCATTTATATGATGTTTATCATGAACAGAGAATATGATAAAGGCTTTTACGTATTTTATTTTCATTTAATTTTAATGAGATTCTGATGCATGTACTGCTATTCCCTTTTTGCAGGTGAGAAAATAAAGGTAAAGTGAATTTTAAGAACTTGCTTGAGCTCATAACTGTAGTGATAGTGCCCATATTGAAAACCAAATTACCCATTGGTGTGCTGTATTCAGGAGACCCATCTCACGTACAAAGACATATATAGACTCAACATAAAGGGATGGAGGAAGATTTACCAAGCAAATGAAGAATAACAACAACAAAAAGCAGGGATTGCAATCCTAGTCTCTGATAAAACGGACTTTAAACCAACAAAGATCAAAAGAGACAAAAAAGGGCATTACATAACAGTAAAGGGATCAATGCAACAAGAAGAACTAACTATACTAAATATATATGCACCCAATACAGGAGCACCCAGATACATAAAGCAAGTTCTTAACTATCTACAAAGAGATGTAGACTCCCACACAATAATAGTGGGAGACTTAACACTCCACTGTCAATATTAGACAGATCAACAAGACAGAAAATTAACAAGGATATCCAGGACTCAAACTCAGATCTGGACCAGGTGGACCTAATAGACATCTACAGAAACCTCCACCCCAAATCCACAGAATATACATTCTTCTCAGCACTGCATGGCACCTACTCTAAAATTGACCACATAATTGGAAGTAAATCACTCCTCAGCAAATGCAAAAGAACAGAAATCATAACGAACAGTCTATCAGACCACAGTGGAATCAAATTAGAACTCAGGATTAAGAAACTCACTCAAAACCGCACAACTACATGAAAACTGAACAATCTGCTCCTGAATGACTACTGGATAAATAATGAAATGAAGGCAGAAATAAAGATGTCTTTGAAACCAATGAGAATAAAGACACAATGTACCAGAATCTCTGGGATCCATTTAAAGCAGTGTCTAGAGGGAAATTTATAGCACTAAATGCCCACATGAGAAGTGAGGAAAGATAAAATTGACACCCTATCATCATAATTAAAAGAACTAGAGGAGTAAAATCAAATAAATTCAAAACCTAGCAGAAGACAAGAAATACCTAAGATCAGAGCAGAACTGAAGGAGATAGAGACATGAAAAACCCTCCAAAAAAAAAAAAATCAGTAAATCCAGGAACTGGTTTTTTGAAAAGATCAACAAAATAAGTAGACTGCTAGCCACACTAATAAAAAATAAAAGGAAGAAGAATCAAATAGATGCAATAAGAAATAATAAATGGGATATCACCATTGATTTCACAGAAATACAAACTACCATCAGAGATTATTACAAACAAATCTATGCATATAAATCAGTAAATCTAGAAGAAATGGATAAATTCCTGGATAGTTACACCTTCCCAAGACTAAACCAGGAAGAAGTTGAATCGCTGAATAGACTAATAACAAGGTCTGAAGTTTAGGCAGCAATTAATAGCCTACCAACCAAAAAAAGTCCAGGTGTAGATGGGTTCACAGCTGAATTCTACCAGATGTACAAGGAGGAGCCGGTATCATTCCTTCCGGAACTATTCTAAACAATACAAAAAGAGAGTATCCTCCCTAACTCATTTTACGAGACCAACATCATACTGAAACAAAAACCTGGCAGAGACACAATTGAAATAGAAAATTTCAGGCCAATATCCATTATGAATATTGATACAAAAATCTTCAATAAAATACTGGCAAACTGAATGCAACAGCACATCAAAAAGCTTATCCATCACGATCAAGTAGGCTTCATCCCAGGGATGCAAGGCTGGTTCACCACACACAAATCTATAAATGTAATCCATCGCATAAACAGAACCAAAGACAAAAAACACATGATTATCTCAATAGATGAAGAGAAGGCCTTGGACAATCTTCAACAGCCATTTAAGCTAAAAATTCTCAATAAACTAGGTATCGATGAAATGCATCTCAAAATAATACTAGCTATTTATGACAAACCCAAAGCCAATATCACACTGAATGGGCAAAAACTGGAAGCATTCCCTTTGAACACTGGCATCAGACAAGGGTGCCCTCTCTCACCATTCCTATTCAACATAGTAGTGGAAGGTCTAGCCAGATTAATCAGGCCAGAAAAAGAAATAAAGGGTATTCATTAAGGAAAAGAGGAAGTCAAACTGTCTCTATTTGCAGACAACATGATTGTATATTTAGAAGACCCCACCGTCTCAGCCCAAAAACTCCTTAAGATGATAATTGCATTCAGTGAAGTCTCAGGATACAAAATCAATGTGCCAAAATCACAAGCATTCCTATACACCAATAAAAGACAAACAGAGAGCCAAATCAGGAGTGAACTCCCATTCACAATTGCTACAAAGAGAATAAAATACCTAGGAATACGATTAACAAAGGACGTGAAGGACTTCTTCAAGGAGAACTACAAACACCACTGCTCTAGGAAGTAAGAGAGGACACAAACAGATGGAAAAACATTTCATGCTCATGGTTAGGAAGAATCAGTCGTGAAAATGGCCACACTGCCTGAAGTATTTTATAGATTCAATGCAATCCCCATTAAGCTACCAATAACCTTCTTCACAGAACTGGAAAAAACCACCTTAAACTTTATATGAAAGCAAAAAAGAGCCTGCATAGCCAAGACAATCCTAAGCACAAAGAACAAAGCTGGAGGTATCACGCTACCTGACTTCAAACTACACTACAAGGCTACGGTAATCAAAACAGCATGGTACTTGTACCAAAACAGACATATAGACTAATGGAACAGAATAGAGGCCTTAAAATAATGCCACACATCTACAACCATCTGATCTTTGACAAACCTGACAAAAACAAGCAATGGGAAAAGGATTCCCTGTTTAATAAACAGTGGGGGCAAAACTGGCTAGCCATGTGCAGAAAGCTAAAACTGGACTCCTTCCTTACATCTTATACAAAAATTAACTCCAGATGGATTAAAGACTTAAACAGAAGACATAACACCATAAAAACCCTAGAAGAAAACCTAGGCAATACGATTCAGGACATAGGCATAGACAAGGACTTCATGACTAAAACACCAAAAGCAATAGCAACAAAAGCCAAAACAGACAAATGGGATCTAATTAAACTCCAGAGCTTCTGCATAGCAAAAGAAACAATCATTACAGTGAACTGGCAACCAAGAGAATGGGAAAAAATATTTGCAAGCTACCCATCTGACAAAGGACAAATATCCAGAAAGAACTAAAACAAATTTACAAGAAACAAACAACCCCATTAAAAAGTGAGCAAAGGATATGAATAGACACTTTTCAAAAGAAGACATTTATACAGCCAACAAACAAATGAAAAAATGCTCATCATCACTGGTCATTAGAGAAATGCAAATCAAAAGTACATTGAGATATCATCTCAGGCCAGTTAGAATGGTGATCATTAAAAAATCTGGAGACAACAGATACTGGAGAGAATGTGTAGAAATAGAAACACTTATACACTGGTTGTTGAGAGTGTAAATTAGTTCAACCATTGTGGAAGACAGTGTAGCAATTCCTCAAGGTTCTACAAATAGAAATACTCTTTGACCCAGCAATTCTATTACTGGGTATATACCCAAAGGATTATAAATCATTTTATTGTAAAGACACATGCACATGTATGTTCACTGCAGCACTGTTTACAATAGCAAAGACATGGAACCAACCCAAATGCCCATCAGTGATAGACTAGAAAAGAAAATGTGGCACAGATATACCATGGAATACTATGCAGCCATAAAATGGATGAGATCATGTCCTTTGCAGTGACATGGATGAATATGGCAACCATCAGTCTCAGCAAACTGATACAAAAACAGAGAAACCAAACACCGCATATTCTCACTCATAAGTGGTGTTGAACAAAAACACATGGACACAGGGAGAACATCACACACTGGATTCTGTTGGGTGTTGGAGGGCTGGGGAGGGATAGCAGCGGGTGGGGAGATTGAGGACAGATAACATTAGGAGAAATACCTAACATAGGTGATGGGGGGGATAGAGGCAGCAAACCACCATCGCACATGTATACCTATGTGACAATCCTGCGAGATCTGTACATGTACCCCAGAACTTAAAAGTATAATAAAAAAAAAGAAAATCAAATTACCCAGTAAGTCCAATTCCTGACAACTACATTATGATGCCTTTCTAAGGGATAATGCAACACAGGTATAGAACGGTGAGAATGGTAGCCATAAGTGCCCTTTCCATTTCCAGCTCTCCAGTGTTTCATGAACTACTGTGTTCATGTGGCTGCTGAATGACAGCCTGTGGGACACATCTTCCCAGAGCACCCTCCCTGGCAGACAACAACACAGGAGAACCATGAGCCCATCTGAAACCTCAGAAATAGCCCAGTGGTGCAGGGGATGGTGCTGCAGCTGCAGGCAGGACCTCCAGAAGGGGCAGAAGTTTGGTGAAGTATCCCTGATCAGAGTCAAGTTCACATTGTATGGCTCTGAAACATGATGCTGTCAATTCATCCCAAATTGTTTAAAGTCAAACTCTTAGGCATTCAATGCTATGCCATTCCTCTCCACTCAATTCCATCCCTTTCCATTTCATCCCATTCCATTTTTCCATTTGCTCCACTGTACTCCATTTCATTCTACTTCACTTCACTCTACTCCATTCAGCTCAAACTTATTAACTACTTACTACGCTATTTAGTCTGTAAGTAAGAAGCAGCTGCTGCTATAAAGATGAATAAAATTAGGCCTAATACTTAAGAAGCTCTCAGGCTGACCAAGTTCAATTCAGTAGACAGGTTTAAAGAGCCAAAATCTAATTTAGTAATTTACAACATATCTCAACTTGAGAAATAGAATACATTATAAAAACAATTTTAATACTCTTGGCGCTAAAACTGGAATTGGCCACAGTGTTCTTCCAGCATGTAGAAAATTCTCCTCAGAAGACTTTATTTTTGAGGACCTGGTGAGAGTAAAATAAAATATGTTCAAGGTATGTTTTCAACGAAGCATGAAAACTAGAAAAGTGGGTTTTGCTGGCTGAGGATACTCCCTGGAAAGACTCAAGGTCTACCATCTCAAATTAGAGTTTTCTCGAAGGTGCTAAACTCTATTGGTATTTTTTATGAATCACATATTTCTACATATATTTATTTTTGCCAAACTCTCCCTTTTGTAAACTATCAGGACTTCAGCTAGCAATGACAAATGAAGCATAGTTACATCATTTTATTGCAGTATTTTAGACTCAACTATTTTTCTGAAACATGTATTTTATTTCAATAGAGACTTGAGAAGCCTGCTAGATTCCTTAATCCTATATTTTAAAGACATACTTCTAGGAAATCTGTAACTGGGAGAATCCAAGATGGCTGAATAGGAACAGCTCTGGAGTGCAGTTCCCAGCAAGAACAATGCAGAGGGTGAGTGCCCACTGCATTTCCAAACAAATTTTCACTGCCCACAGACCAGGAGATTCCTGGGCTGAAAAGTGCCAGGAGTTTGCAGCACGGCAGTTTTGCCCAGCACTGGCTTGGCACACACAAACTCACACAAATTTGGGTGGCTGTTTCAACTGGCACCTGGAATGCCTGGGAGACAGACTGCCCATTCAACTGAAAGGAAGGGGGCAGAGACAGGGAGCCAGGTGATCTGGCTTGGTGGGTACCATGCCCACAAAACAAGCAATCAGAAATGCTCTGGATTTAGAGTTTTGCAGCAAGTGCAGCTGGACCCAGGACGGTCCAGCTCAGTGGGAGGAAGGACAACCACCACCACTGAGGCAGTCTGCCACTAGTGAGTCAGTTCACACAGCAGCTGGGCAGAGCCTGCTGCAGCTCAGCAACACCTCTGCTGGCAGACTGTGACTAGACTACTCTGTGCGGGACAGGGCATCTATGAAAAAAGGCAGTAGCATGACAGGAATTTATAAATAAAGCTGACCTTCCTAGGACAGAGCACCTGGGAAAAGAGGTGGTTATGAGTTCTGCTGCAGCAGACTTAAAAGTACCTGCCTGGCAGCTCTGCACAGAACAACGGAGCTCCCAGCACAGCACCTGAACTCATATAAGGGACAGACCATCTCCTCAAGCAGCTCCCTGACCCCCGTATACCCAAAGAAACACCTCATAAAGGAGAGCTCAGGCCAATATCTGACAGGTACCCTTCTGGGACAAAGATAACAGAAGAAACCGGCAGCAACCCTTACTGTTCTGCAGCTGCTGCAGGTGATCCCCAGGCAAGCAGGGTCTGGAGTGGACCTCCAGCAGTCCTGCAGCAGAGGGGCCTGACTGTTAGAAGGAAAACTAAGAAACAGAAAGAAATAACTTCATCATCAACAAAAAGGATGTACACTCAGAGACCCCATCCAAAAGTCACCAACTACAAAGACCACAGGTAGATAAAGCCACTAAGATGGGAAGAAACCAGTGCAAAAAGGATGAAAACACCAAAAACCAAAACACCTCTCCTCCTCCAAAGGATCACAGCTCCTCACCAGCTAGGGATCGAAGATGGATGGAGAATGAATCTGATGAATTGACAGAAACAGGCTTCAGAAGGTGGGTAATAAACTTCTTAGAGCTAAAATAACATGTGCTAACCTAATGCAAAGAAACTAAGAACCCAGAAAAAAGGTTAGATGAGATGCTAACTAGAATAAACAGCTTAGAGAAGAACATAAATGACTTAATGGAGCTGAAAAACACAGCACAAGAGCTTCACAAAGCATACACAAGTTTCAATAGCCAAATCAACCAAGCAGAAGAAAGGATATTGGAGACTGAAGATCAACTCAATGGAATAAAACAATAAGGCAAGAATAGAGAAAAAAGAGTGAAAAGAAATGAACAAAGCCTCCAAGAAATATGGGAGTATGTGAAAAGACCTAATCTACATTTGATAGGTGTACCTGAATGTGATGGAGAGAATGAATCCAAGCTGGAAAACACTCTTCATGATATTATCCAGGAGAACTTCCCCAACCTAGCAAGCCAGGCCACCATTCAAGTCCAGGAAATACAGAGACCATCACCAAGATATTCCTCAAGAAGAGCAACCCCAAGGCACATAATCATCAGATTCACCAGGGTTGAAATGAAGGAAAAAATGCTAAGGGCAGCCAGAGGAAAAGGTTGGTTTACCCACAAAGGGAAGCCCATCAGATTCACAGCAGATCTCTCCATAGAAACCCTACAAGCCAGAAGGGAATAGGGCCCAATATTCAACATGCTTAAAGAAAAGAACTTTCAACTTAGAATTTCATATCCAGCCAAACTAAGTTTCATAAATGAAGGAGAAAGAAAATCCTTTATGGACAAGCAAATGCTGAGAGATTTCATCTCCACCAGGCCTGCCTTATAAGATCTCCTGAAAGACGGACTAAACAAGGAAAGAAATAACAAGTACCAGCCATTCCAAAAATGTACCAAAATGGTAAAGACCATTGACACAATTAAAAAAATGCATCAACTAATGGGCAAAACTTCCAGCTAGCATCAAAATAGCAGGATCAAATTCACACATAACAATATTAACCTGAAATGTAAATGGGCTAAATGCCCCAATCAAAAGACACAGACTAGCAAACTGGATAAAAAGTCAAGACCCGTCAGTGTGCTATACTCAGGAAACCAATCTCATATGCAAGGACACAAATAGGCTCAAAATAAAGTGATGGAGGAAGAACTATCAAGCAAATGGAGAGCAAAAAAAAGGAGGAGTTGCAATCCTAGTCTCTGATAAAATGAACTTTAAACCAACAAAGATCAAAAGAGACAAAGAAGGGGATTATGTAATGGTAAAACGATCACTGCATCAAGAAGAGCTAAGGATCCTAAATATATACACACCCAATACAGGAGCACCCAGGTACATAAAGGAAGTTCTTAATGGCCTACAAAGGGACTTTGATCCCCGCACAATAATAGTGGGAGACTTTAACACTCCACTGTCAATATTAGACAGATCAATGAGACAGAAAAATAACAAGGATATCCAGGACTTGAATTCAGATCTGGACCAGGTGGACCTAATAGACATCTACAGAAATATCCACCCCAAATCCACAGAATATACATTCTTCTCAGCACCACATTGCACCTACTCTAAAATTGACCACATTCACGCCTGTAATCCCAGCACTTTGGGAGGCCGGGCGGGTGGATCACGAGGTCATGAGATCGAGACCATCCTGGTCAACATGGTGAAACCCTGTCTCTACTAAAAATACAAAAAGTTAGCTGGGCACGGTGGTGCATGCCTATAATCCCAGCTACTCAGGAGGCTAAGGCAGGAGAATTGCCTGAACCCAGGAGGCGGAGGTTGCGGTGAGCTGAGATCGCGCCATTGCACTCCAACCTGGGTAACAGGAGTGAAACTCCATCTCAAAAAAAAAAAAAAAAAAAAAAAAATTGACCACATAATTGGAAGTAAATCACTCCTCAGTAAATGTAAAAGAATGGAAATCATAACAGTCTCTCAGACCACAGGGCAATCAAATTAAAACTCAGAATTAAGGAACTAACTCAGAACTGCACAACTTCATGGAAACTAAACAAATGGCTCCTGACTGTCGACTGGATAAATAATGAAATGAAGGCGGAAATAAGGATGTTCTTTGAAACCAATAAGAATGAAGACACAACATACCAGAATCTCTGGGACAGATTTAAAGCAGTCTCTAGAGGAAAATATATAGCAATAAGTGACCACATGAGAAGAAAGGAGAGATCTAAAATTGACACCCTATTGTCAAAATTGAAAGAGCTAGAGGAGCAAGATAAAAAAAAACTCAAAACCTAGCAGAAGACAAGAAATAACTAAGATCAGAGCAGAAGTGAAGGAGATAGAGACACAAAAAACCCTTCAAAAAATCAATAAATCCAGGAGCTGGTTTTTTGAAAAGATCAACAATATAGACAGACCACTAGCCAGATTAATAAAAAAGAAAAGAGTGAATAACCAAATAGATGCAAAAAAAAAAAAAAAAAAAAACGATAAAGGGGATATCATCACAGATTCCATAGAAATTCAAACCATCATCAGAGATTATTACAAACAACTCTATGCACATAAACTAGGAAACCTGGAAGAAATGGATAAATTCCTGGACACTTGCCTCCTCCCAAGCCTAAACCAGGAAGAAGTCGAAACCCTGAATAGACCAATAACAAGGTCTGAAGTCGAGGCAGCAATTAAGAGCCTACCACCCAAAAAAAGCCCAGGTCCAGATGGGTTCACAGCCGAATTCTACCAGATATACAAAGAGGAGCTGGTACCATTCCTTCTGAAACTATTCCAAATAATCCAAAAAGAGGGAATCCTTCCCAAATCATTTTATGAGACCAACATCATCCTGATACCAAAACCCGGGAGAGACTCAACAAGAAAAGAAAACTACAGGCCAATATCCATGATGAACATAGATGCAAAAATCTTCAATAAAATACTGGCAAGCCGATTGCAACAGCACATCAAAAAGCTTATCCATCATGATCAAGTAGGATTCATCCTGGGGATGCAAGGCTGGTTCAACATATGCAAGTCTATAAACGTAATTCACCACATAAACAGAACCAAAGACAAAAACCATATGATTATCTCAATTGATGCAGAGAAGGCCTTCGACAAAATTCAACAGCCTTTATGCTAAAAACCATCAATAAACTAGGTATTGATGGAACGTATCTCAAAGTAACAAAAGTTATTTACGACAAACCAACAGCCAGTATCATACTGAATGGGTAAAAACTGGAAGCATTCCCTTTGAAATCTGGCACTAGACAAGGATGCCCTCTCTCACCACTCCTATTCAATATAGTACTGGAAGTACTAGCCAGAGCAATCAGGCAAGAAAAAGAAATAAAGGGTATTCAAATAGGAAAGGAGGAAGTCGAATTGTCTCTATTTGCAGACAACATGATTGTATATCTAGAAGACCCCATCATCTCAGCCCAAAATCTCCTGAAACTGATAAGCAATTTCAGCAAAGTCTCAGGATACAAAATCAATGTGCAAAAATCACAAGCATTCCTATACACCAATAACAGACTTAAAGAGAGCCAAATCAAGAACGAACTGTCATTCACAATTGCTACAAAGGGAATAAAATATCTAGGAATACAATTAACAAGGAATGTAAAGGACCTCTTCAAGGAGAACTACAAACCACTGCTTAACAAAATAAGAGAGGACACAAACAGATGGAGAAACATTCCATGTTCATGGTTAGGAAGAATCAATATCACGAAAATGGCCATACTGCCCAAAGTAATTTACAGATTCAACGCTATCCCCATCAAGCTACTAATGACCTTCTTCACAGAACTGGAAAAGAACACCTTAAACTTCATATGGAACCGAAAGAGAGCCCACATAGCCAAGTCAATTCTAAGCAAAAAGAACAAAATGGGAGGCATCAAACTACTGGACATCAAACTATACTACAAGGCTACAGTAATCAAAACAGTATGATACTGGTGCCAAAACAGAGATATAGACCAATGGAACAGAACAGAAGCCTCGGAGGCAACACAATATATCTACAACCATCCAATCTTTGACAAACCTGACAAAAACCAACAATGGGGAAAGGATTCCCTGTTTAATAAGTGGTGTTGGGAAAACTGGCTAGCTCATATGCAGAAAGCAGAAACTGGACCCCTTCCTGACACCTTACACTAAAATTAACTCCAGATGGATTAAAGACTTAAACATAAGACTTAACACCATAAAAACCCTAGAAGAAAATCTAGGCAAAACCATTCAGGACATAGGTGTAGGCAAGGACTTCATGAGCAAAATACCAAAAGCATTGGCAACAAAAGCCAAAATAGACAAATGGGACCTAATCAAACTCCACAGCTTCTGCACAGCAAAAGAAACAGTCACTAGAGTGAATCAGCAACCAACAGAATGGGAAAAAATTTTTGTAGCTTACCAATCTGACAAAGGGCTGATATCTAGAATTTACAAAGAACTAAAACAGATTTACAAGAAAAAAACAAACAAGCCCATATAAAAGTGCATGAAGGATATGAACAGATAATTTACAAAAGAAGACACACACAAGGCCAACAAACATATGAAAAAATGCTCATCATCACTGGTCATTAGAGAAATGCAAATCAAAACTACATTGAGGTACTATCTCACGCCAGTTAGAACAGTGATCATTAAAAAATCTGGAGACAACAGATGCTGGAGAGGATGTGGAGAAATAGGAACACTTTTACACTGTTGGTGGGAGTGTAAATTAGTTCAACCACTGTGAAAGACAGTGTGGCAATTCCTCAAGGACCTAGAAATAGAAATTCCATTTGACCCAGCAATTCCATTACTGGGTATATATCCAAAGGATTATAAATCGTTCTACTATAAGGACACATGTACACGAATGTTCATTGCAGCACAGTTTACAATAGCAAAGACCTGGAACCAACCCAAATGCCCATCGATTATAGACTGGACAGGGAAAATGTGGCACATATACACCATGAAATATTATGCAGCCATCAAGAACGATGAGTTCACGTCCTTTGTAGGGATATGGATGAACCTGGAAACCATCATTCTCAGCAAACTGACACAAGAACACAAAATCAAACACCACATGTTCTCACTCATAGGCGAGTGTTGAACAATGAGAACACATGGACAGAGGGAGTGGAACACTACACACTAGGGTCTGTTGGGGGGAAATGGGAGGGACAGCGGGGGATGGGGAGTTGGAGAGAGATAGCATGGGGAGAAATGCCAGATATAGGTGAAGGGGAGGAAGACAGCAAATCACACTGCCACGTATGCACCTATGCAACAATCTTGCACGTTCTTCACATGTACCCCAAAACCTAAAATGCAATAAAAAAATTTAAAAAAGCAGCGTCTAGAGGAAAATTTATAGCAATAAATGCCCACATGAGAAGTGAGGAAAAACCTAAAATCGACACCCTATCATCAAAATTGAAAGAGCTAGAGGAGTCAGATCAAAAAAGCGCAAAAGGTAGCAGAAGACAATAGGTAAGATCAGAGCAGAACTGAAGGAGATAGACACACACAAAAAAAACCCTTCAAAAAAATCAATAAATCCAGGAGCTGGTTTTTTGAAAAGATCAACAAAATAAACAGACCACTAGCCAGATTAATGAAAAAGAAAAGGGAGAAGAAATAAATAGATGCAATAAAAACGATAAAGGGGATATCACCACTGATTCCACAGAAATGCAAACTACAATCAGAGATTACTACAAGCAACTCTATGCACATAAACCAGTAAACCTGGAAGAAATGGATAAATTCCTGGACACTTGCACCCTCCCAAGACTAAACCAGGAAGAAGTTGAAACCTTGAATAGACCAGTAACAAGGGTTGAATTTGAGGCAATTAATAGACAGCCAACGAAAAAAAGTCCAGGTCCAGATGGGTTCACAGCTGAATTATACCAGACATACAGAAAGGAGCTGGTACCATTCCTTCTGAAACTATTCCAAACAATACAAAAAGAGGGAATACTTTCCAAATCATTTTATGAGACCAACATCATCCTAATATCAAAACCTGACAGAGACTCAATAAAAAAAAAGAAAACTTCAGGCCAATATCCATGATGAACATATATGCAAAATTCTTTAATAAAATACTGGCAAACTGATTGCAACAGCACATCAAAAAGCTTATCCATCACAATCGAGTAGGCTTCATCCCGGGGATGCCAGGCTGGTTCAACATACGCAAGTCTATAAATGTAATTCACCACATAAACAGAACCAAAGACAACAACCACATGATTAGCTCAACAGATGCAGAGAAGGCCTTCGACAAAATTCAACAGCCCTTTATGCTAAAAACTCTCAATAAATTAGGTATCAAATGAACATATCTCAAAACAATAAAAGCTATTTATGACAAACCTATGGCCAATATCATACTGAATGAGCAAAAACTGGAAGCATTCCCTTTGAAATCTGGCACTAGACAAGGATGCCCTCTCTCACCACTCCTATTCAATATAGTATTGGAAGTTCTAGCCAGAGCAATCAGGCAAGAAAAACAAATAAAGGTATTCAATAAGGAAAATAGGAAGTAAAATTGTCTCTATTTGCATATGACATGATTGTACATTTAGAAGACCCTATCATCTCAGCCCAAAAACTCCGGAAACTGATAAGCAACTTCAGCAAAGTCTCAGGATACAAAATCAATGTGTAGAAATCACAAGCATTCCTATATACCAATAATAGACAAACAGAGAGCCAAATCAAGATCAAACTCCCATTCACAATTGCTACAAAGAGAATAAAATACCTAGAATACAACTAACAAAGGATGTAAAGGACCTCTTCAAGGACAACTACAAACCACTGCTCAACGAAATAAGAGAGGACAAAAACAGATGGAGAAACATTCCATGCTCATGGTTAGTTGGTTCCCTGCTGAGGCTGTGTATTTGTGATTTTGCAAGCAAGGCAATATTGCAAGTTAACATGCTGTATAGATTCTGATTCTGAAGGAAAATTCTCCTTCAATGTTGCAGAGTTGCATTTACTAATTCTGCTTTCTTAGTATTTTGTGTGTTTGTTTTACTTTGTACTTTGTTTCAGCTAAATAAATGACAAATAACCAAAATATGAATGAAAGGAATATTTTCTATGCACCTACTGTGTTTACATATACTATCTCATTTAATATGCTTAATATGGCAGAGTACGGTGGCTCAGGCCTATAATCTCAGCTCTTTGGGAGGACAAGGCAGGCAGATAACTTGAGGCAAGGACTTCGAGACCAACATAGCCAACATGGCAAAACCCTGTCTATACTAAAAATACAAAAAAAAAAAAAAAAAAAAAAATTAGCAGGGTGTGGTGGTACATGTCTGGAATCCCAGCTACTCGGAAGGTTGAAGCACAAGAATTGCTTGAACTCAGGAGATGGAGGTTATAGTGAACCAAGATTGCACCACTGCACTCCAGACTGGGTGACAGAGTGAGACTATCACACACACACAAAAGTAACACTTTCACTTAGAGAAGAGGTTCTTTTATTATTATTTATTTATTTATTTATTTATTGTATTGCATTTTAGGTTCTGGGGTACATGTGAAGAACATGCAAGATTGTTGCATAGGTGCATACATAGCAGTGTGATTTGCTGCCTTCCTCCCCTTCACCTATATCTGGCATTTCTCCCCATGCTATCTCTCCCCAACTCCCCATCCCCCACTGTCCCTCCCTTATTTCCCCCCAACAGACCCCAGTGTGTAGTGCTCCCCTTCCTGTGTCCATGTGTTCTCATTGTTCAACACCCACCTATGAGTGAGAACATGCGGTGTTTGATTTTGTGTTCTTGTGTCAGTTTGCTGAGAATGATGGTTTCCAGGTTCATCCATGTCCCTACAAAGGATGCGAACTCATCGTTTTTGATGGCTGCATAATATTCCATAGTGTATATGTGCCACATTTTCCCTGTCCGGTCTATCATTGATGGGCATTTGGAGACAACAGATGCTGGAGAGGATGTGGAGAAATAAGAACACTTTTACACTGTTGGTGGGAGCCTAAGTTAGTTCAACCATTGTGGAAGACAATATGGTGATTCCTTAAGGACCTAGAAATAGAAATTCCATTTGACCCAGCAATCCCATTACTGGGTATATATCCAAAGGATTATAAATCATTCTACTATAAGGACACATGTATCCGAATGTTCATTGCAGCACTGTTTACAATAGAGAAGAGGTTCTTACTAACTCTGTATTTAAAAAAATAAAACAAATAGTGGATAATTATTTACCCAAAGTTAATAAATTTCAGCATTGGATCTTCCGCCCTGTTTCATTCAAAGCAAAAATCTATGTTTTATTCTATTACACTCTGCTGTTTCTAAAACAAGCCAAATAACTTCTACCCCTCAAACATTTACCACTGAAAGGAAACAACTATGAAATCACACTGAGGCTATAAAATATTAACAGGAAATTTCTATAAAGCCACATAATCATCTCATTTCCTTGTGGTCACACTTTATAGTCATTCAGTGAAGAATCAGGGCTACACTGCACCACTCATGGGGACTGAATAAAAACCGACATATCTGATAATCTTTGATTTCCCAAACTCTACAGGAGATCAAGGTTCTGGCAAATGCAAAAGTGACTCAAACCTTTCTTGTCATTTTCAATCTTAAATTCTGTACACAGTATAAGCATACTGTTGAGGGTGGATTTTAATGTGGTGTAAAACTGCAGCTTATGGATAGTGGTGATGGGCGATGTTGCCACACCTCATCACTGTGTGCCTTCAGTACCGTTTACACATTAAAGTTGATGCTACCATGTCAGCACTAGGATACTTTTAAATCCTTATATCTGAAAGTACAGGAAGCTCTCAACTTTTGTGTGTGTGTAGTGTAGCCTTCAGCACATTGCACAAAACAAAAACAAACAAAAAATAACACTATCTGCACTGGGTTGAATAGTGTTACTTAAAATTTCAGTCTACTTGGAATTTGTTAATATAAACTTATTTGGAAATAGAGTCTTTGCAAATATAATCAAGTCAAGATTAAGTCATACTGTATTAGAGAGAGCCCTGAATCCAGTCTGACTTTTGCTCTTATCATCCTTACAAGAAGAGGGAAATTTGGACATGGAGATACAGATAATGAAAAGAAGGCCACGAACAGATGGAGGCCATGAACAAACTGGAGTGATGCATTTATAAGCATAAGAATGCTAAGGATTACCATCAACCACCAGAAGCTAGAAGAGATAAGAAAGGAGTTTTCAACAGTGTGTTTAAAAGTAGTGTGTCCCACCAACACCTTGATCTTAGACGTCTAGTCTCCAGATCTGTGAGAAAGTAATTTATTTCTTTTTCTTTCTTGAGAGGGAGTCTCTCTGGATTACCCAGGCTGAACTGCAGTGGTGCCATCTTGGCTGACTGCAACCTCTGCCTCCTGGGTTCAAGCAATTCCCTGGCTCAGCTTCCCGAGTGGCTGGGATTACAGGCGCCTACCACCATGCCTGGCTAATTTTTACATGTTTAGTAGAGACAGGGTTTCAGTATATTGGCCAGGCTGGTCTTGAACTCCTGACCTTGTGATCCACCTGCCTTAGCCTCCCAAACTGCTGGGATTACAGGCGTGAGCCCCACACCCAGCCAAATTTCTGTTGTTTTCAGCCACACAGTTTGTGATAATTTGTTATGGCCACCCTAGAAAACTAATACACCATCCATAAATATCCATCTACCACATGCAAGATGCCATGCTCAGTGTTGAGAATATGGAACAATGGAGATGTATAACTGGTATCTGAGACACATATCAGTGTCTACAGACATAGAGGAGGAAGGTAAAAGAGTGTTTCACTTCATTTTAACTCCAGCGTATTTCTTCTCTTCTAAAGAGCCACAGACAATTACTTCTCATCCTCCTTTTCCTCGTTATTCCTTGGCTTACAAGTTAATGTACACATCATGGGGTTCCTAGTATTTCCTTTACTCCCCAATATTTTGTGCCTCATACTGTGTTCATATTGTGATATAATAAAATGGCCCAAAGTAAAAAACATACCTTTCACATATTGCACACATTACCCAATGGTTTTATTAACACTTGTGTTTTGGCATCTGAGCTATGTGAAATGTCACTCAAGGCTCTGTAATGCTGGTATGTTCCCTATATGAATGTGGCATGACTGAAAATGTGAAACTGTTATCATAAAACTGTTACATACACTGTAAAACAAACAGCTCTCTGATATGGCCTGGCTCTGTGTCCCCACCCAAATCTCATTTCAAATTGTAATCCCCATGTGTCAAGGGAGAGACCTGGTGGGAGGTGACTGTATCATAGGATTGAATTCCCCATGCTGTTCTCCTGATAGTGAGTAACCTCTCATGATATCTGATGACTTAAAAGTGATAGTTTCTTCTTTGCTCTCTCTCTCTCTCCTGCCACCTTGTGACGCAGGTACTTGCTTCTCCTTCCACCCTGACTGCAAGTTTCTTGAGGCCCCTCCAACCATGCAGAACTCTGAGTCAATTAAACCTCTTTTATTTATAAAATACCCAGTCTCAGGTAGTTCTTTATAGCAGCGTGAAAATAGACTAGTTGGCTCTCCAAATCCATCCAACGCATAAAAGCACCATTTGAACTGCCCAAATGCAACAAGGCCTTTGACAGTCTCTAGTTCTACCCTTTCCATCACCTCAGCTAAAGTATCTTCTCCTCCTAAACTCCAGGACGTCCTTTTATAAGAGTGAGAATTCCTAAATCGAAATAACCAACAGAAAGTGCAAAAGAAGGAAGGAGAAAGGGAGGGTGAGATGGAAACAACAATGATGAGTGCAGTTGTAAGTTTCAGGGATTCTTTCATTCCTAACACTGGTTTATCTGGTATTACAAATTAAGGAAATTTTCAAATTATTCTTAATGTCCAATGTCTTTGTTTATAGATTTGTAGCAGACCTTACAGAAAATGAAAGACCACTGAAATAATCATGTCCAGATTGAGCTGACATTTACTGAGCTCCCCTTCCACTTCAAACTCCGTGTCAGATACCATTTTATATGCTACATAAGAATTCTTTTGTGCTTATTTACACATGACCAAATAGAAGTGAGCAAAGTTTTATTGGCTTGTATATAGTCACCCATCATTATAACCAACAGGGATACTGGGCTTTAAACTTATTTAGGTCTTCAGATTTTAAAATCTAAATGGTTCTTTCCAATAAACCATCTGGTCTCACCAAATACATTTCTGCACGAATCCTAGCCACATATTATCTCGGGAGGAGTCTGTTTTTTTGCTTTTACAAACAGTCACATTGCCAAATAATTAAGAGAAGAAGTTCTACAATTTCACAGTTACACTATCACCTGACCTTTAACAACAAAAATAAACAACCTTACATGTACATAGATAGCATTTCAGCAACAGTTTTCTAACAGTGAGCCACAGCTAAAATTGTGAGCATGGGTACTTCAGCATGAAGGCTCAAATCAGGTGAGTATGCACAAGAGAGAGACTCAAAAGAACATGACTTTGCATTTTCCCTAAAAGCAATGGCTCAGGACTCACCAATTCAATGTTCAAGATGACTTTATAAAATATAACTACCCTAAATAATGATGATTGACTGAACTTTGTCTTACTCTTAAACATGTACAAATTCTAGTAGCTTATAAAATGATCAAGGTAACTCTTGTAGAAAGAAAGACAAGTTAATCTTGTTTGATCCATTATTTAGCAAATGTTTTTGACTATGGATCTAACTTATAAAGAATACATATTATCACCTCACAGGACATGAATGCTCACTGGCAGATTTGGAGGCCCTGCTGTAGGTATTCAGAAGTCTTTTTGGTCCTTCTTTTGAGTCCACGTAATCTATTATTTAGAATGTTTTAGGCCATCACTCATGGCCATAAATCAAAAGATGAGGCCAGGCATGGTGGCTCATGCCTGTAATCCCAGAACTTTGGGAGGCTGAGGTGGGTGGATCATCTGAGGTCAGGGGTTCAAGACCAGCCTGGCCAACATGGTGAACTTATGAGTAGGATGCTGGACTGTGCAGTGGAGGGGCCTGAAGCCTAAGCTTCATTAGCTCCACTATAAATCTGACTCTATAAATCTGACACTATAAATCATCTCTACCAAAAATACAAAAATAATCCGGGTGTGGTGGCATATACCTGTAACCCCAGCTACTTGGGAGGCTGAGGTGGGAGAATCACTTGAACCTGGGAGGCAGAGGTTGCAGTGAACTGAGATTGCACCATTGCACTCCAGCCTGGGCAACAGTGAGACTCCATCTCAGAAAAAAAAAGAGAGAGAGAGAGAGAAAAAAAAAGAGAGAGAGAGAGAGACAAAAAAATTACAGAGATTCTAAGATATTTCTAATCCACTTGGCTATCAGTAGCAACCTGAGTTGGTACTGCAGTCTGATAAAAATTCCCAACTTGTTCTTTGATTAGTAGTGCTTTAGCCTCATCCCAACTTACTGAAGTTCCTATGCTGAGAAACCTCTTACCCTTTTCCTTTCCCTGAGGGAATGTTTATTCTGTCTTGAATTTGAACCAGGCACTCAGATTCTGGGAGTGAGGGGAGAGTTCACTGTTTAAATAATGTCAAAGGTAACCTTTAAGGAATGCTGCACCACCTGCAGAGTCAGATTTATAGTGGAGCTAATGAAGGTCAGGCTTCAGGCCCCTCCACTGCACAGTCTAGCAACCCAACCATAAGTTCTAGGAAAATGTTCAAGTCATACAGTCATAGAAGTTTCTTATTTCTTTCTTCTTCTTCTTCTTTTTTTTTTTTTAGATACGTTCTCACTCTGTTGCCCACACTGGAGTGCAGTGGCATAATCATAGCTCGCTGTAGTTTTGACTTCCTGGGCTCAAGTGATCGTCCTGTATGAGCCATCTGAGTAGCTAGGAACAGACGTACTTGCCACCATGCTCAGCTACTTTTAAAAATTTTTTGTAGAGATGGAGTCTCCTTATATTGCTCAAGCTGCTCTTGAACTCCTAGGCTCAAGCAATCCTCCAACCTCAGCCTCTAAAACTGCTGGGATTATGGGCATGAGCCACCAAGCCCAGCCAAATATTCTAATATTTAGAAAGTAAGATAGTTTAACTAGAATTAGTTAATGCTGCTCCCTTTCTGCTACAAGTTTTCTATGGCATACTTTCTTTCATGTCTTTTAGACTTGAGGGCAACTGTGGGCATTTTTAGAATTCAACTAAGTGTAGGTTTATTTATGGGTTCATAGCAATTTATGTACAATTAGGTTATGGATAAGTGTCCTAGGGTAGGAATGACTTCCACAAATGTGTCTATCATCCAGTGTGCCAACTCATCTGACATCATAATTCAAGGGTGACCCAAAAGTGGAATGAATATCACTGAAGAATATGGATAGTGGATGGACTGCTCATTTCAAAGTCAGTTAAGCTTTGCAACTTAGAGTCAAAATATATTTTTAAAGACTTGAAAAAATGACTCAAATAAAAACAAGCTTGCAAAATATGTATTCAAAAGCTTGAGAAAGCTCAAATATATCATTTTAATTATAATTTGTAAACATGTTGTAAAACATTTCAATAAAATAGCAAAGAATATAAAGCTCTTGATTAGGATGTTATGAAATTACCTTTATTGACATTTTTAAAACAAGTTATTAAAGAGTGTCATAGAATTTAGATTAAAATAATAATACAATATAAAACAAAAGTGATCAAAATAAAAAGTGAAACTCTCAACTTACAAATTATGTTACACAAAGAAGAGAGTTGCAATATCATTAAATACATATATATAAATATATATATATATATTTGATGCTATGGTGTGAGATATGCATACATGTATATATGTATATGTATAATTTAACTATAGTTAACACTGCTCCCTTTCCTATATATATATATATATGTATGTATGCATATCTCACACCAAAAGAAATAATCATTAGTACAAGAGAGAGAAATTTAAATGAGAAGTAATGAAGAAGCTCTTGGATTGAAAAAAGTGAATATAAGTAATGAAGAGGAATAAATAATGAATCAAATAATTATATAAAAAATTAATTTCATGTTGAAATGAAACAAATTACTAACACTGATTAAAATAACATAAAAATGCAATACACTACCAAAATGAGATCATCAGCAGTAGACTGTATTAATGAATACTGTCAATTCAATGATGACTTAAAATTAATGTACAACAAAGCTTAAAATATCATGAAATATTACAACTTATGTTACTAAAGGAAATCAAGGCATTCCCAAATTTCACAATTCTAAAAATTTATATATTATGAATTATGAAGCAAAATAAAACTTTCCTAATTACAATAAAAAAATAAATGTTTATCAATTCTGTTATAAGCCTAAATTATTTTTCTATCCTCTCTACTAAAAATATTGCAAAATCATTCAACATTATGCAAGCAAGAACTAGGAAAAATATCACCCAGATTTATAGGGCAGTTATTTTATTTTAGAATGTAACTCTTAATTTTTTCATATGTATATAATTTGTCAGCTTTCTAAAAAGTATAATTTCAAAATTGATAATTTCGAATCCTAACTATTCATTTTTAACCCTTAGTTTTATATTTTAAGCATGTATTCCTTTTCATAAGAGAGTCTCAAAACTGTGTAATCTCTGGATCCCATAAAACCTAAATCTGCTCTACAACAGAGGTATTAAATGTAAGTAAACTTCCAAGCCAATTCAAAAACAGGGACCTGATATCGTTTATGTAGTTTGCTTTGTTGTAGCTAATGTGTCAGCTGTGAAAATAAGTAATTCAAAATTTAAGCTACTGGAACTTTAAAATATTTTCAGCCTGAAGGGAATGCAAACTAAGTCACATAAGCAGACAGGTGTAAAGTCAGCAGGTGTAACCTTTGTTTCTCTGATTATAGATTAGCCTTTTCTTACCTACATTGTTTTATAAAATGTTGCAAATGACTAAAGGGTGCCAGGGAAGATGACCTCTTTCCTTTTAAGTGTTGATTTTCATTATAGATTACTTTCCATCTTTCATTTTTTTTATTGTGTCCTTTTATTTTTTTATTTTTTCTATTTTTTATTGTCCTTCAGCTTCTGGGGTACATGTGAAGATCATGCAGGATTGTTGCATAGGTGCATACATGGCAAGGTGGTTTGCTGCCTTCCTCCCCCATATCACCTATATCTGGTATTTCTCCTCACATCATCCTTCCCCACCCTCCCCACCTCCCATTGTCCCTCCCTGAGGTCCTCCCCAACTGACCACAGTGTGCGATGTTCCCCTCCCTGTGTCCACATGTTCTAATTGTTCAACACCCGCCTATGAGTGATATCATGTGGTGTCTGGTTTTCAAGTCCTTTGCAAAACTTTCAGTTCTGGGAATTGCCCACCCTGTTCCTAAAAACTCATGAATAATTCATATCTTGTTTCTGTGTAATAAAGAACCATAAAAATAGGCAACCAGCATCCCTTGAGGCTACTCTGCCCATGGAGTATCCATTCTTTCATTCCTTTGCTTTCTTAATAAACTTGCTTCAAATCTTTCTGGCCTGTTCTTCTGCCACTTGTTGGAGAAAATTTGACACTTTCAAAATGTCAGAGGCATTTGAACTAGAGCTACTTCATCTTGAATAGGGGCTGGGTAAAATAAGGCTGAGACCTGCTGGGCTGCATTCCCAGGAGGTTAGGCATTGAAAGTCACAGGATAAAGTAGGAGGCCATCATAAGATATAAATCAAAACTCACCAACATCGAGATGGCAAGGAGAGTGACATCTGGTCATCCTCACTGTTCATTATATACTAATTATAATACATTAGCATGTTAAAACACATTCCCATGACAGTTTACAAATGTTATAACAATGTCAGGAAGTTACCCTATATGGTCTAAAAAGGGGAGGAACCCTCAGTTCTTGGAATTGCCCACCCCTTTCCAGGAAAACTTATTAATAATCCACCTCTTGGATAATGTGTAATCAAGAACCACAAAAAAGGGCAATTAGCAGCCTTGGGGCTGCTCTGCCCATGGAGTAGCCATTATCTTATTCCTTTACTTTCTTAATAAACTTGTTTTCACTTTATGGACGTGCCTTGAATTCTTTCTTGTGTGAGATCTAAGAACTCTCTGTTGGGGTTTGGATCAGGACCCCTTTTCCAATAACAAAGGAATCATAGGACTAGATTTAATCACAAGATTAGATTAGACCCACCAGATAATTTTGCTATTTTAAGGTCAATCATTGGACCTATAATCACAGCAATACTATATTCCTAGGTTTTACCACTTATTTTGCAAGGGTAAGGGTTTATTGGGGGCCATTCTTAGAATTCTGCCTACCACAGACTTTCTATTGGGATTATAAGATTTCTATTCAATGGATAATCTAGGAAAAGTAAAAAGTTGACTCTTCACAGGGGTCTTAAAATCTGGTTCATATAAAGCAGAGGAAATAAATCAGAGCTAGCAAGACACCAAGACAGATAGATGTAATTCCACAGAATAGAATATAGAGAAACAGAAACTAACTTGCCATGGTCCCAAAGATCATATTTTTTTTTTCCTCTCTGATTCAGTAATGTTAGGAAAAGATATAACATATTCTAAAATGTTTGTTTTTCTTAAAAGTTATTTGCATTTCCTATTTGGCATAAAATTTCATAATTATACTCAAATCTGAAGGTTTGAGCCATTCTTATGTCTTCCTTCAGTAATAACTTATTTATGCTGTGAAATGTCTGAGTCTATAATTAAATTATTGTCTCTAACAAGTTAACCATATCCATGCATACATTAACATATCATTATAGTGTGGGAAAACATAGATGTGTGCCATATAATGTCAAGCTGAATGAGGCTCTGCAGATCTGGGTTGGCATTTCTGGTAACTGATCTTCATTCAGGAGGTAGCAAGGGGCAGAACTAAAAACTCCAGGAGAAAGAGAAAACTTATTCTTATCTGAAATAAAGAGAAGGTATGATAATAGGAAATGTTATTTAGCAGATATCTACTCCAATTCCTCTTCCTTTCTACCACGGAAAAATACATTTCCTCATCCCATTGATATTGCTGAGTTTGACTTGGCTCCTGTGCTGTGGTGATCCACTATAATCAAACCATGTCCCCAAGACTGGGCACTAGGACAAATACATGTGGAGTCGACTGCCAAAACCTGCTGTTCAACTGAGTCTTCCAGCAGAACCCGGTCTAGATCAGCTGAACCAAGTCACATACAGATCTGTGAGTCTGAAGACAAATACATGCGACTGCAAACCCACTGTGTTTTGGGATAGTTTGTTATACAGCTTTGATGCAGCCATAGCTGACTAATAGAACAAAGAAAAGAAGGAAAAAAATCTTGAGATACAGAATTTTGTTTAAATTTAATTAATCTAAATATATACATATTTATATCTGTATATTTATAGATTATATCTATATATATATGACTCATGCACATGGTAAAAATAGCTCTTTTGGCAGAATTTCATGTTAATATTTGCATTAAAGGAGGCTCTTGGATGATAATATTGCCCACAGTGAAATCTAACAACAGTGTACCTGGAAGTATTATTTCTCCTCTTTGGGCTACAGTCCCTGTAGTCTCCCGGTTTTTCAGAATTTTAAAGGGATCATATAACTGTGTAAACTTAAGCATATGCAAAAAACTGCTTTTGGGGAAGGCTATGATTCTAAACAATCCCAGATATACATAGCTGAATATCCATGATCTGAAATGCTTGGGATCACATGTGTTTTAGATTTCAGATATTTTTGGATTTTGGAATATTTGCATATGCATTTGCAGATACAAGCTATTTTATAGCTTGGGTATGAGTTCCAAGTCTAAACCTAAAATTTGTTTGTTTCATATACACCCTGTACATATAGCCTGAAGGTGATTTTATAAAATATTTTGATAATGTTGTGCCTGAAAGAAAATTTGTGTACACCGAACCATCAGAAAGCAAAGGTGTTCCGATCTCAGCCACCCACATGGACAATTGTGGTTGTTTGGTATCATCATCATTACTGACTCTGAATTTATATGCTATTAATAAGCACTCATTTTCTTACACTTATTCACACATAAGTATTTAACAGTAAAATATATGGCATACTGTTAGTGCAGTGAAAAAATAATGTGTTGAGGGTAACCAAGCAGCACAGCAATGTCATCACAATACCTGTGTTATCTGTTTGAAAACACCAGCAATAAACAATGGCAGGTCTTCACTTACTCAAAAATGTTTATATTTTATGGCATTTCAGATCTTGAGTTTTCAGATTAGGGATATTCAACTTGTCGTACATTTAATTTTGTAATTTTTTTTCTTAAACAAGAGAAAAATACTTGCAGATTATATCAAGGTCACAACTGCCTCTTTGCATCAATAAAACATCAAAGGAAAAGAGGGCTACTGGGATGGGAAGAACATTTCCAGCGCCCTACTGAAACAAATGTAAATGGTTGGGAAAGTTGGCCACAAATTCTTCTACTTCAGTGGCTATAATAATACGTCAATGCTGCATATAAAAATGTATATGCAAAGAAGTCTACAATGACTGCTGATCAATCAGATTTCTTGTTCTATTCACTCTGAAGTCAAAAAAGGAGAATCAACTATCTACATATCCAATTGAATACTCATTACTTGAAGTGCTAATCACGTATACCCTCTCACATACACACACACAAAAATGGATGGTTTAAAATTGCTTAGACCACAATAGCCAATTACTTGGGCAGAATGGGGAAGGTGGTATGAGTGCAGAAATCTTACATATATGCCTCACTATGGCGGGATAGCATATATGCATGTGATTGAAACTAGGAAACCCTGCTAGGCACGGTGACTCATGCCTGTAATCCCAGTACTTTGGGAAGCTGAGGTGGGCAGATCATGATGTCAAGAGATCGAGACCATCCTGGCCAACATGGTAAAACCCCATCTCTACTAAAAATACAAAAAATTAGCTGGGCTTGGTGGCACTCGCCTGTAGTCTCTGCTGAGGCAGGAGAATCGCTTGAACCCGGGAGGCGGAGGTTGCAGTGAGCTGAGATCATGCCACTGTATTCTACTCCAGCCTGGTGACAGAGCAAGACTCTGTCTCAAAAAAAAAAAAAAAAAAAAGAAAGAAAGAAATTAGGAAATCCTCTCTCACTTATAAATTAGCATTTAAGCATCTTTTTTTTAAAAAAAAAAAAATGTAAATTCACACAAGATTCAAATTTTCATTTTTTCCATACAGAGCAAGGTTTCTCAATCTCCACAATACTGATATTTGGGGTTGAATAATTCTTCGCTGTAGGGAATGATATAATAAGATGCTTAGCAGAATCTCTGGCCTCTGCCTACTAGATGCTAGAAGCAGTCCCCCAGCCTGGAGTTGGGACGATTAAAAATGTCTGGAAACAAGGCCAAATGTCCCCTGGGTGCAAAGGCACTCCTAGTTGAGAACCAATGATCTCTAGAGATACCATGCAGTACATTCTTTCTTCCAATAATAGATGCTAATCACAAGCATATAAAATATCCACCATTATACGATGTTTACTACTTGCCAGATACATAGTAGCTTATTTTAATTCTCACAAAAGTCAAATGACATATATACTAACAACCTAATATAATTTGGATGTTTGTCTCATCCAACAATCATGTTGAAATGTGAACTCCCCCATGTTGAAAGTGGGGCCTGGTGGGAGGGGTTTTGGTCATAGGGTGGATCCCTCATGAATGACTCAGTACCTTCCCCATGGTAATGAGTGAATTCTCACTCTATTACTTACTGTGAAATCTGGTTGTTTAAAAGAGCCCAGCATTTCTCTTGCTCCCTCTCTCATCATATGACATGTCTGCTCCCCCTCTGCTATAAATAAAAGCTTCCTAAAGCCTCATTAGAAGCCAAGCAGATGCTGGTACCATTTCTCCTTTATAGCCTGCAGAACCATGAGCCTACTAAACCTTTTAATTTTTTAAAATAAATTACCCAGCTTCAGCAATTCCTTTCTAGCAATGCAAAATGGGCTAATACACCACTTCTATGTTACTAACAATGAGACTGAGTCACAGAGAAGTGACTTGTTCAGATAGTAAGGAGCCTGGATTTGAAAAAAGGGCAGTGTGGCTTATAAGGAAAAGGTCCTAAATGAGATTAACTTTGGGATATTTGGATTCCAGAGAGACTGGATATATGGGTAGTATATCCTATAGAACAATCTGCTCATGTGTTAAATCTGGGAGCTCAGCTACATGACTTCAGGAGTCCCTTCCACTACTAACAATCTGTAAGTCTCTAAATTATAGACAAATCTGTTTGGCTAGATTTATTCCAATAAAGGCAAGGTGACCACACGTCAGATAAGGTCCAGCTATAGCCATCTAGTTCATAATGGTAGCCATCCATCTTCGGTGATTTAAATTCATGCTCCTTTAAGGCCTATATCCCCCTTAGATCTTTCTGCTATGAGAAAATTCTGCAAGGAAGAGAAGGCTGCTTACAAAACAGCCTTTCAGATTTCTCCATGGATCTCATTACAAGGTCTTCAAGGTCATGGCCAATCACAAACATGGCTGGAGAATGCCCATAAATTCTCCCTCCTCTAATGGCCAATGGGAGAAAGGGATTAACTGCTGGTCAGATGATTATGACTATTAACATTGAAAGTAATTCTGTGCTTGAAAACTTGATCAAAGAGGGTAAACTAAATTAATAATGAGCACTGGAAGGAGGGGTTTTTTTTCACCTAAGTCGACTATTTTAGTCCCCATGGTCACAACAAATTAAATTAGAGTGCCAGAGAATACGTCAAATTCCATTCCACAGCCTCATTGATAATTTCTCTTTATTACTTTATCTGTCTCTAGTCTCTCTCCTCCTTCAACGGATCATTTCAGCTCCCGCTAAAACCAGCTTTCTGTTAAAGTTCCTCCTTGTGTCATACAATTCCTTAAAGCCTGATACCATCATCTGTCCCTGATTCTTATCCATTTAACCGCCCCATCCATAGACACAATCCAAGACTTGTACTCATAAATTCCCCAAAAATAAAAATAAAGCTGTATATTGCTATCTATATGGTAGGTTACTTTTGGGGAATAGAAGATGCAAGGACAGCTACTTCCTGTGTTTATTGCTTATGAATTTTGAAGGAAGAAATTTTATATGAATGTACCATATACATAAATTTTAAAATTTCAAAAAAACCACGGTTCTCAATCTTTTGAATCTGCCAAAGCCAGCATAACATAGTGTCATGCCTAATTTCAGAGAGTACCTCCTCTCTCCCCTTCATACTCAGATGTATTATCACACTTTAAAATGCATTAGAGGGTCGCTTATGGTCACTCACAGCATATTCAGAGAGTTTGTAATCCAATTACATTATTGAAGATTTAAAAAAAATAAACGAACAAAAATAATGCAAACATGAGCCACAGTTTTTATTGTATGTGTATATATATACACACACACATATATGAGAGAAAGATGGAGATAGATGCAGATATATGTGAATAAATTGCTTCATGTAAAAACAACATTAATTAATATACAAAACAGAAAATAAATACATTTTTACTTCTTCATTTTCAATGCTAAAAGCTTTCTTATAAGGGCATGATTATATTTGGAAAATATATAAACCCATTTAGATTATTCAAGAGGAATACAATGATACACTTAATAAAGCTGACGAGATATCTAATTGGAACTCTTTGGTTCTTTCAGTTTACAATGATAAATTTTACCATACTGGATAACTGTAATTTCTACCTGTACCAAATCTATAGGCAGTCTCATATCTTCTTGCCATTATAATACTAGGAACTTTCCTTGCTTAATTATTAAACGATCTTTGAAGTTGCTACAGTTCATAGAAATGTGACAGTCCAATACGTCTTAGTGCCGTGAACTGTTACCAAAAGACTAAACATCTTTGACAGCCTGATAAAAAATTAATTATTCTCCTTTCAATGGAAAGAATGCAATTCTGCCAAAACCTGTTAAATGTGGAGCTTTTAGAGTTCTCAATTTCTTCTCTCTTGGAGAAGGCACACTAGAATTTTTCATGAGGATTAAATACCATGTGCAAAATATCTAACCTTGCCTAGCACCCACTGGATCTTTAGACCTTAGTTCCTTTTCCTACCTTAGAATTTTTGTTCCCCCAACCCCACCGTACTAAATGCCAATGCATCTTAGAACAGAGGTGGCAATGCAAAATGGAAGAATGAAAGAAATATTGGACGATTGTGAGAAAGGATACCAGTGAAGAGATATTTACTTCAGATACAGTGAAATACTCAAATACTCCAAGCAAGTTTTTCCTCAGTGAGCCTCTGTTTCTGCCTTTGTAGATGTCATTCATACTTCCAGTTATATCTGTTCTTTGGGTTATTGTGAATATTGCAAAGACAGAGGAGAGCTTTTTTTAAAAAAACCTACGTGTTACAATATATAGATCTTATTTTCAACAGGGATTAGATAATGGAATTAGTGTAGTAAAGTTCTATTAACAAATGCTGTAATTAGAAAAGGTCAATTCAGTATTTGCTTCCCCAGGTTACATTCACTAGAAAAAAAAATCCACTCATTTTACCATTTAGTGATAACTCCTTCAGTTCGACCCACAGACACAAGATCTTGAAATGAGACTGTTGATTTATTTATTCAGTAAAGATGCTATTGGATACAATAGAAATACAAGTCATAAGCTACTTGCAAAACATGATAATAATGAAAGATATTAGTCTTTTTCCTTTGAAATTAACTTACTGGATTGAGACAGTTTACCAATTTTGCCTGACAAGAACTGTTTTAAGCATCTAAAAATTAATCATCCCAAGACAAAATAAAAAAGAGTGCAGACAGCACTTTGCTATTTCCTCCTGTTATTACAAAGCATAATAAATCCCTACTATGGACTATTTCTTGTCTGTATACTGATTAGATATATCCATGAAGTTTGAAAATGTCTGGAACTGAGAATATTTTTATTTATAAAGCAGGATAGAGGTTGAGGAGGATGTAGAGAACAGATTGTTATCTGTACTTGCCACAGCAAAGCATATTTTTTTAATACTTAGTTTTTTAGGCTTCTGTTGGAAGACTGACCTTTCTTGAGAGTAGCTTATCTTGCTGTAGAGCAATATTGCCAGACCTCCTGGGGTTCACAAAGCTAAGAGGAAGGAGCATCAGGAAATAAAGAAGATGAGGGAGCAAAACAGAAAAGTAAAATAATATTTCTGCTGAGTTAAAGTAGGGTGCAAAAGAGCCATGGAAATTCCAAAGGTTGTTTTAGAACCTCCTATTTCACATCCTACTCAGCTGTCCAGAAAAGAAAGCAGCAAAAAACTCAGACTCTTGGGGAAACAAACATTAGGTGGTGGCCAATGGGGGTTGAGGGGGGAATCTCCCTTAAAAGGGTGAAGAAAGCACAGATGAAAAGGGCCAGTCAATGCAGCACAATTGTAAAGGCCTAGAAAATAACATCTGAAAGTTTAAAGTGGGGCATAAGAGTTGGAATAACATGTTGTGAGCACAGATCACTGTAGTCTGAGTTGTTTATTGCAGAAAGATCTGCCTCTGTCACCCCAAGTGCTGGGATTACAGGCATGAGTCACCACGCCCAGTCAACTTTTCTCTTTTTTAATGAAGACACTTGCCACTGGATTTAGGACTTACCCCAGAATGATTTTGTCCTGAGATCCTTACCTTAAATATATCTAAAAAGCCCATTTTTCCAAATCACATTCATAGGTTTCCTCAGGTTTGAGAGATTGACATATCTTTTGGTGGGAAGGGGCACAATTTAACCCACTATGGTGAGTTAGAAGCTAAGCATGTAAATGGACATACATTATTATGTAATGCCAAGTAGTGATAAATGCTCTAAAGAAAAAAAATTAAGCCATCTCGGGGGTAAGGATGAGTAGAGGTTGCTCTTTGGAGACAGCAGTCAGTAGAGGCCTCCCGAAGAGGTGACATCTGAACTAAGATGTGACTGAGAAAGTGAGACATGCAATATGGGGGACATGTGTTAGAGGCAGAAGGAGCAGCAAATGCAAAGAGCTGAGCCAGAAAAGTCAAGAAAAATCAGAGTGGCTTGTGGCACAGCAAGTGAGCAGGCCTGCAGCAGGGAAAGGGAGCAGGGGGCTGTGCTTGTCATGAGAGGATTTTGCATTTTATTCTAGGTTTGATGGGGAGCCAAGACTGGACTAAGAACAGCAGAGTCATGTTCAATTTTTAAGGCAGACACTCTATTTTAAACCAAACTCCAGACGTGGACCTAAAGATATAAGTGCTATTACAACATCCTCAAATAATTGCTCTAATAATGAGACAAAACACCAAGAGCAATTCTTTGGCAATTTTAGAACTAAATTCAGTTTGTCCTACCATATATTTACATCATCTTGTGCTTCACTGAACATGTCATGAGTCTGCAGAAATGATTCCTTCTGCCTGCATGCCCTTCGCCAGCGTGCCTCCTTGCTCTGCTGTGGCTTGTCCCTGGTTTGTGTCACCTCCTCAGATAAGGTCACTCACCCTTCCTCCCTGCTCCAAGGCACTTATTGCCCTGGGTGCCTACTTTCTCATATCATTACCATCTGTTTATAAGCCTTCCTTCTTCTCTGACCATGCAGTTCTTTATGGTCACATGTAAGTGTTATTAATCTTTGTATTTCCAGAAACTAGCACACTGCACACTACGTGCTGAATAAATGTTTGTTAAATGAATAAGTGAATCTTGGTCTTATTCAGTTTGATTTTGCCTGGGTTTATATATTCTCCATACCATTATTTAAATAAATGTAGACTTTTTTCTTTTGTTATTTAATGAATGGCCCATTGCAGGGCATTACATTAGCATCAGGACACAAGGACAATCTAAACAGTTTTTAACAGTTCACTAGAATGGCACACAGTATTAGTCTGTTGTTCTTTGCTTGCAAATGCATCAATAAGCCAAAGAGTGGTAAGGTGTTTTCCCCTGTGTTAAATTTGGGATCACAGAGGCAGAGCAAGCTGCATCAACCTGTCTGAGGCCACCCTCCAAGTCAATGCAATGGAGCAGCCAAATCATCAATGCAGGGAGCTGCTTTCTTCCCTATCTGTGATGTACCGAGTTCACTGAGCCATACTGTATTTGTCATGCACAGGTGTTCTGAAAAGCAATAAAATCTGTGAACCATATCACAAAAATAAAATGCAATGAAAAGAGTTTGCTTTGCTCCTTTCAATTACTCCAGCATGAACGGACCCAACAGCTGTGGTCTTCAGTAATACTACCAGGGCAAAGAGGTTTTTGGAAATATCGATTTTCTTGATTTATCAAATTTTCTTGTTCGAGCTTTGCCTAATTAAACTTCAAAGTTGAGCATGTGAAGCTGTGTGAAAGCATGATCTTCCTGGCAATAAGAACATGAAATAAAATTGGATGCATCCTAGGATATGAAAAAAATTAAAAAAAAAGATACCTAAATCATTTTCAACAAAATATATGCTCAAATATTGGTGAAGATAAAAACCATTTCAGGTAGATTTCTTTGTCACGCTTGAAAAACACTTTTCTTCAAATACATATTAAATGTATCATTATCTAGAGCATCTGAACTGAGCGTCCTCTGTTGCACATCTAGACAAAATTAGGATCCCTGTGACTCACGTTCCCAGTCATTCTACATGGTTGTCAGAGTTCATATCTCAACTCCAGATTCAAGTCCAGTTTGCCGGTCCATCAGAGGCTGGAAGCACACTGTGCCAGGTGTGTGTGTAGACACAGCTGTGTGCTGTAAAAAAATGCATGCTCAGTTAACCCTGGAATGATTTTAGAGCCTAGATATTGCAAATGAAAGAGTATCTTTTGGTTTGTTGTGCCTCAGTATCCTATTGACATAAATGAATTTTGCTTGATAAATTTGTAAAGCTAACAGACTTTTGACAAAAGGGGTGAGAAACATATGTGTATTTCGTAATTGAGTAAAAATGGATTTTAAGAATACTACAGAATATTCATAGATTATTGGTTTTTAAGTTGGAAGGGCAATTCAGGGATAATTACAATAATGATGATGATAATCATTTTTAAATATAGTTCTTTCATTGTATGTGTTTTATTAATAAATATATTAGGTACATGGTTCAGTTATCACTACATTCAATTTAGAGATTAGGACAATCCATTCTAGAGGAGTTAAATGACTTGCCCCCATTCCCACAGTTGATTACATTTCAGAGATGAACCACAAAGTCAGGGCTTCTGTCTCCTTGGTTTACAAAGGAATTACAAACCAAACTTAGGAGAGTGATTAGCCTTCTCGAGGATGAGGTGCACTTTTTCTTTTAACCAGATGATTGCAGAAGTGATTGGCCATTATTGCTTCCTCAAATTTCCAGTTACCTTGAAATAACTCTATAGGACAGTTTATTGCAAAGAGTTTTCTATGAAATACTAATTCAAAAATACATCGGAAGCCAGGCACGGTGGCTCATGCCTGTAATCCCAGCACTTTTGGAGCCTTAGGTGGGAGGATCACCTGAGATCAGGAGTTCAAGACCAGCCTGACCAACATGGTGAAACCCTATCTCTACTAAAAACACAAAACGTAACCAGGCGTAGTGGCATGTGCCTGTAATCTCAGCTGCTCAGGAGGCTGAGGCAGTAGAATCACTTGAAACTGGGAGGTGGAGGCTTCAGTGAGCCAAGATTGTATACTCCAGCCTGGGTGACAGAGTGAGACTCTGTCTCATAACAACAACAACAAAAAACTCAAAAAAAAAAAATACATCAGTAAACATTACTTAAAACTACCTAAGAATGTTAAAGAAAATGCTGAGCTAAGCTAAACATATTACTTTACTGCAGGACTTATCACTACCACCTTTAATATAAATATGTACATTGCATATCTTCTAGTAGTGGGTAGAGTGTAGAGCACTTACTAAATGTGTTTCAGGCCAGGTGCAGTGGCTCACGCCTATAATCCCAGCACTTTGAAAGGCCAAGGTGGGCAGATCACAAGGTCAAGAGGTCGGGACCATCCTGGCCAACATGGTGAAATGCCGTCTCTACTAAAAATACAAAAATTAGCTGAGCGTGGTGGTGCACGTCTGTGGTCCCAGCTACTCAGGAGGCTGAGGGAAGATAATCACTTGAACCCAGGAAGCGGAGGTTGCAGTGAGCCAAGATCGCGCCACTGTACTCCAGCTTGGTGACAGAGTAAGACTCTGTCTCAAAAAAAAAAAAAAGTGTTTCATCATGTAACTGCTTTTATCTTTTTCCTCCTAAATCAATATTAGGAATGCTTTGCAACAGAAAGTTTACTGCTTTATGGAGAAGGACTTTCCTAGAGTTAATATTCATCACTAGTAGATTATACCATGACAAAAATAACGTACTTTGACCATTTTCCACTGTGAATATTACTGGAATCACATTGTTTCACATTTACTATTAAAATGGCCAGAGAGATTAGAGGAGTAAAATATAGTATTGGAAACAAAAATAGAAAACTTAAAATTGCCACTATAGCTACTTAGCCTTTGATATGGCTATGTAAAAAATATTTGTCCTGTATGTGGATGAACCTTATGACTTCTGTAATATTTTGGTGGTGATTTTATGAAAACATGGTCCTTTCCTAAGATCCCTGATAATCAGTGTTTCATATCTTCAAATTAGAAAGCTGGAGAAAGCAATGGGTCATGGGATTATGGAATGGAGAGTAGGAAACTGGTCCCAAGTGAATTCAAACACACCACTTGGGTCCCATTAGTCTACTCTCTGGCCCATAGTACCACTTGGTACTTCTGTGAAGGTGCCTTTTGGAGACAGCAGAACATCCCAGGCATTTCCTTCAATTTTGTAATTTTAGATCCAAAGTCAAATGTTTCCCAAATGACTTAATTTGATACACATAGGCCCACTGGGATTTTCGTTTCCTTCTGGGGCTTTGTAACTACGGAAAAACAATTTACAAAGGAAGATGTGGGGATTCTTATACCACAGGTGGTCAGGTGGACCTGTCCCCAGAGATGAAAAGGTGCACATGGGATATACGAATGAAGGGTGATGGGAAGGGAAATTGAGATTAATGCTGAGGTTTCTGCCTGAGAGTCTGAATACAATTTACTGTGAGTGACAGTGATATGGTGCTTTTTGATTTTTAAAAGTTAGTGTGCTGAGGCCAGCTGTGTTGGTAGCCAGAAACTTCCCCTTCCCATAAACCAGAGAGCATACTGCATCCAAGAACTGTGATACAAATCAGCTTTGGTATGAATTTAGGACATCTGCAAGTATTCTGTCTGTTACCTTAAATGGGATTCAGGGCCTGGCACTATGGCTTACACCTGTAATCCCAGCACTTTGGAAGGCTGAGGCAGGCAGATCACTTGAGGCCAGGAGTTCGAGACCAGCCTGACCAACATGGTGAAACCCTGTCTCTACCAAAAATACAAAAATTAGCCGGGTGCAGTGGCACATGCCTGTAATCCCAGCTACTCAGGAGGCTGAAGCACAAGAATTGCTAGAACCTGAGAGGCAGAGGTTGCAGTGAGCTGAGATGGTGCCACTGCACTCCAACCTGGGTGACAGAGTAAGATTCTGTCATAAAAAATAAATATACAAATAAAACAAAATAAATAAGATTCAGTCTGTCTTTCTCAGGATTTAAATTTGCCAAAAAAATTGAAATTATACATTGCTAGTCTAATTAGAGAGTTCTGTCACATTAGGTGACATTAACAAGAAAAAAAAAATCCATGTCCAAAGGCTAAGGCTACTAGGAGTATCTAGTTATAACAATCAAAGTGATGATTAAAGAAAAATAACTATTTCTTGCCTGTTTAAAGCCATGGCATTACAACAGACTAATTAAAATGTGAAGCAAAGATTATGTAGATTTTCCTTTGCTGGATGTTGTAATGTTAAGACTTTGGTGATCAAAAAGAGTCAAGTAGCTTATGAATGGTATCAGCAGTTCTTCCATTGGTTGGCAACTTATTTTCTGATAGTATGACTTACCAGAGTTTCATCATGTTGTGAAATGTATTTCAAGTCAAAAAAATTAAACTGAACCTGCAATGTATAAGTGTCTTTGTACGTTTTAACCTAGTACATAGGTTAAAACCTATAGTATAGGAACATAGGCTTTGGAATCAGAAGAACCTTAATTTACACATAATCTTAGCCATTGTTTTAAAGAAGACAATCAAGTTTTCTAAGCCTCTGTTTTTTTCAACTGTAAAAGTGGGATATTAGCAGCCACCTGAGTAAGCCACCATATATGACCAAATGGAATGAATACCAGGCCACAGACCAGTAAGCAGCACATAATCATCAGCAAATAAATGGGGAAAATAATTATAATAATACTTATCACCTCTCTTTAAGGTTAGAATGGAACTTGAGATTCATTCAATCCAAGTCTTACAATTTGAATGAGGACACTGAGTCACAAAGTGGAAACAGTTTCAAAGTGCTTTTATACATTTGTTGATATATTGTAGACCCCTCATTTGTCAAGCTCTGTGATAGGTACTGGCAAATGAAAGTATAACCATTCACCATGTATGCATTCGCCATGTAAGGATTCATACCCAGACCCATTCAAGGAATAATTGATCGGATCTGTCCCTTAAGGAGTTCAGAGTATACAGAAGGACACACTTGGTGAATTTCATGCTATAATGGAGGGCTTAACAGGTTGTTGATGGAAGAACAGAAGACACCATGACTTTGCCAGGAAAGTCACTTCAGAGAAAAAGTAGTAACTTATGGGGTCCTGAAGGAAGAAAAGGATTAATGTCAACCATACATAACCTTATAGAGTATGCAGAGAAAGTATCAACCATATTTTACTAATGAGAATACCAAGAATTTGAAAAAATGTATTATTAGTCGATGGTTCCATGACATTTTAGGAGCAGCAATGGAACTAAAACTCAGGGCTTATCATCGATATCTCTTGCTACTTCCACTGTTTCTTCCATTCTCCCACACGAATAATATCTAAGTTTGCAGAAAGAAAATAGTTCAGCAGTTTAATTACACTGTGGATAACTTTTAATTTATTCATTTCTCACGGAATTATTTCCTCTTGCTTGATTTATGCCCTTACCTGATCTATTTCATTTTACTTCGACCTTCCCCTTTGCAATCAGATGATGTGTCTTTGATAATATTTCATTCTCTTTCTGTATATAGCCATTTGTTTTTCTCCCCTGGAGAACTAATTTGTATATATTCTAAATATAAGCAAATAATATAAATGCAAATGGGCTTCAAATGATACTTTACCAGCACCTAAATTGAACTTCATTTCACTTGTTGTATCCTGATGCAAAACGTTCTTGACCTTAAGATCATATTCCATAGGGCCATTCCAATTGTAAAATGAACTCTGCATCTGATTTTCAGGTTATTGGATCTACATGTTTACCATAACTCTGATTAAAGGCCTTTGCAGCAAATGGACCATAGCTGTTTTTGCAATTGAGCCTTATTAAAATTTAACGTGTATCCATAAACATGTAAGTGCCTATTATAGATCAAAGTTCAGAAAATTAAATATTCACAAATGCAGCTCATTTTACAAAACCAGACTTGAAATTATCTAAGCCAAATAACCATAGCACTTACCACCAAATAACCTTAGTTATTTCTGCAGCAAGTAGATTTTATTTATGTTAAGTAACTTATTTGTACCTTGAGCAAAGGTGTTATTTTACCTGGAAAACTCAGCAAATATAGGTCTTACTCATGGAACACTGTTATAATATTAATATCTAAAAATGATAAAGTACCACCTAACAACACTATATTATTCAATGCAGCAGCAATGACACCATTTGGGGTTTATTTATTTCACTGATTGACTTGATTCTTATCCTTTGGAAATGTTAATAAAGTTGGGCATATTTCATGATTATTCAAATAAGATAGCAAAATTGAGTTTCTGTAACTCTCTAGGAGGGTTCAGCCAACAAGTACAATACTTTGTGCTGTTTTAGGATGTTAAGATTGGTGTCTCCACAAATGAACAAGGAGGCCTTGTATTTGTTGATAGCAAGCCAATTATACTACAGAGTTAAAAGGGAAAGAAATCAATGCTGCCAAAAGAAAAGAATACAATTAGAACCATATTTTGATTTGTCTCAGAAACATTTTTTTGGTATCAAAGTTACTGGGCTATTAAATTGCATGGGGGAAAACAACAGAGCTCATTACATGGAGTGTTCTACTTTGCCGCAGCTGGAGTCTGGATTGCACACTTATTAGTTACATGCACTGGAGCAAGTTGAGGAAATGCAGATTATTAAGAAAATAACCTTTCCCGTTAGGGGAGCTTCAATGTCCTCAGGACCTTTTGGGGATATTAGCGGCTATATAAAGAAGAGTGAAATATCTTCTTGTCACCCATTGTCTAATGTGAACAATCAAATCTATAAAAAAGTTTGTTTTGGTTTCAATATCTTTCCCTGGTAGAAAATGAATTTAACGGAGAAGCCATAAGGACTAAGAATGGAAGGGATAGAACTACAATTTCCTTAGATAGCATTGAGACAGAAAAGTCTGTTAGATCACTTGATAAGGCCAAAGATTAAATGAAAACTCAGAATTTTAAAACTATTCCTCTCAACAGTGATTTCAGAAACAACTCATAAGACTTGCCTTTTCACTTTTGGCCATTTAAAAGATGGTGGACAGCAACAATTCTATTGGTTTTCCTCGTCTTGAGGAGTAGGCCAGATTAATGCATACTGTCTTCCACTCAAAAAATCAAACCAAAAAGTTTTTTAAAAAGCTAATGTTAAAGCAATTAAATTACTTGCTATCATTACTAAAGAAAGAATGATAGGTGCATGGTAATTGAGGATTTATAGTGGCCAGGAATGGCTGCAAGTGTTTCACATACATTACATCCTTCAATCTTTCATAAATCACCTATTTTTTGGATAACAGAATCTATTCTTGCTTTTTGGAAAATCACGTTGCCTTCCACATTGTTCACTTATAATAAGGACCTTGTGCTCTGGCTCAAAAGGTAAACATATGACCCAGATCTAGTTAATGAAAACACTGTGGCAATAAGGATGGATAATTAGGATGTGATTCCAGCTTGGCCAGGATATAGAATTCAGAGACATTTCCTGAAACTATGTCATTTAGAGAAAACTCCTCTGGTCATCTACTGTGGACCTATGATTAGCAAAATCTTTATTTTCCATTCTCTCTCTCCATATGCCTTCTTCTGCTCTTTTTAGACATTCTAGTAACTAGTTCATTAGCCAAGAAAAAAACTATGAAAGAGTCATTTTTGAATGCAAAACAAACAAACCACAGGTTTAATATATATATTTTTTAAATGCTGAATTCTGGGATACATAAAACTGCCAAAATACTTGTTAAAAACATATAAGCAATTCTAAAGGAGTCAGAATGAATTAGAATTTAAGTGACTATCATTAACATTTAATTTACCAAGGTAGATGTGCCATTCACCACTGATATTAAAGAGCCATTACCAAGAATGTTCATGTGAGCACATTACATCTAAATGGCCCCTTCACCTTTTATGCATAGCTTGTGGGAATCACTTTTAACTATGCTAATTGTTTATCTCCAGTAAACATTCATGCTTAAATTTCTCCAACAAAATAACATGTAATATTTGGGAATTTCATGATAACTTGATGATTTTTATTATCAGAACATATCAGAACAAAATAAAGAACATGTTTATTGCATATTAGATATAAGAAAAATTTTCTTAATCAAAACAAAGACTTTTTTTTAAAAAAAGTAGTAAACTGCCTATTTTCTAGAAGGTCAACAACAAAAACAAACCTCTCTTTAATAAGTATTTTATGTTGTAAAATTGGAGAATTTGTGTGCATACAAGGATTTAAAATTGAATCATCAAATTACAGATTTTAACTGAGTATGAAAAAATGTATGATCTAAAAATTATTTTAAGTTTAAGTTACCAAAGTGAACAAAAATACTTTCACATTTATATTCCACCTCTCAACACTTGCACAAATACACAGAACCCAAAATATCTTTTGCAATTATCCTAATTACTGTTACCTTTGATTTATCTTACAAGGGTAATGCATTTAAAATTGTAATTTCTCATTAACGTCAGTTAGGTTTCACAGGATTTTAAAAACATTACTTCTTTGTTGGTTGGTCTGATGTTTTAAATATGTTTGATTCAAAGAATAGAGAATAGAGATGATATAATAACTAGTTTAAAGGATCCGTTTCTATAGGGCCATAATTTTGCAATGCTAAGAACTGCTAGATGTTTTTAAAGATAGCTATTTCCCACAAGCGTATTTGTATATATTGGCAGAAGGAATGGCTACATTAAAAAGTGATTCAAACACAAATGGTTTTCTTTAATTTAATGTTTTAAACTTTCTGTGTGTTTGAAGCATTTCTCCAAAAACATGATGATGGAACATGCATTGGAAAAAGAATCTGAGAAGTCAAGTTTTTAATACAAGGTCTATAACTCCTTTGCTGTGCTAATTTTGACACATTGCTTAACATTGCTTAATTTTCTATGTGTTACTATATCCAAATCAGGAATTGCATTGCTTGAATCACATATCTTTCCACAATTTATACGAGAACCAAATGGGAAAATAGATATGATAGGCAATGAAAATTCCAAAATGCTAAATTAATAAATAGGTGGCTCTGTTCATCACTTATCGATCTAATGTTTAATGAGCTACTACTGAATATATAGATAATTCAGAAAAATTACCTAGATATGACAGTAGGAGAGATACATAAAATACGTTCAGACCTATAAGAAAGGTGTAGTTAAAATGCTAAGAGAAAGCAGAGATGGATAAATAATTTTGACTGAGAGAGAGGAATAAGAGGGAAAGTAGAAGTGATGCTATTTGAACTGAGTCTTAAGAAATACTAGGACCTGGATTTCAGATGAGAAAACATGTTTTAAGTAGAAGAGGAAGCCATGGATTTCAGGGTTTAAGATTATCTATTGCCTGTTTTGACCCCATGATATGATATATTTCACTTCTTTAGTTAACTAAAAGGTTCACCTAAATTGTTTAAAAGAAGAGGAGAAAAAGGAGTAGAAGATGTATAATAATCAAATGCCTTTTTACTAAGCAATTATATATAAGATATTATGTTTTTATCTATTACCTCAGTGTTGCAATATGAATATTTTTGCTATTATATCCATTGATAGATTAGAAAATTGAAATTACAACAAAAATTACTTAACTCCAAAACCACGACTCTCCCCCACATCCTGCTTTATTATTCTCTTTTAAAATAGATGGTGGTTCTTTTTATTTTTATAACTTAAAACATTTTTCCACTGATGTCCTATTCTTGCAACTTCATAATGAGTACAAAGATGAGGTGCTTGCTCTCAGATGGAAAGTAGGAAGTTGAACAGAGCTGCCCTTCTTCCATGGATTTAATGAGGAATTAGGATTCAGAAATGAGCTCTCATGTGCACCTATCCATCCTCCCCAATGCCCACTCCTCAGTGGACGAAATATTTCACTTAGGTAGAAAAAACCTCACATGTTGGAGGAGGCCTAACATGTGACTTCCCTTACACATGCCACGGGATCATAAGTTTTGGGAGGCCTTCCATTTGCTCTTTACATTCAGTCTCCTGCTCATTCTCACATATGCCCGTGATTTTAAAAGCAAGTCACTAGAGTATATTTCTTAAGAGCATAAGCTATAATTCAGATAAATGTGGAGAAAATTAATAATTCCCTGTCTTAGTCTGTTCAGCGTTACTATGAATTACCTGAGGTTGAGTAATTTATGGAGAAAAGTTTATTTGGCTCACCCTTCCAGAGGCTGTACAAGAAGCACAGCACTAGCAACTGCTTATGGTGATGGCTTCAGGTTGCTTCCAGTCATGCTGGAAGGGGAAAAGGTGCTAGTTGTGCAGAGACGATACAGTGAGAGAAGAAGCAAGAGAGAAAGTGGAGACGCCAGGTTCTGCTTTAACAAACAGGCTTTCGGGAACTAGTAGAGGGAGAACTCCCTCATTACCACAGAGATAGCACAAAGCCTTTCAGAAGGGATCTAACTGCCTTGAGTCAAACACCCCCACCATTAGGCCATACCTCTAACACTGAGGACCAGATTTCAACATGAGGTTTGGGTCGGGTGCTAATATGCAAACCATAGCTTTCTCTTACTAGCTGTGTTACCTAAGGCAAGTTGCATACAATGGAGCTAAAAATCCTGTGTTAATCAGCTTGGGCTACCCTAATAGAGCACCATAGACTGGCTGGCTCAAACAGCCGACATTGGTTTCCCACAGTTCCAGAGTCCAAGTAGTCTAAGATCAAGGGGCTGGCCAATGCCGTTCTGTGTTAGGGCCCTCTTCCTGGCTTGCACATGGCTACCTTCTTACTATATTTTCACATAGTAGAGAAAAAGTAATCTCTGGTTTCCCTTCCTTTACTTTCAAGAGTGCTAATCTTGTCATGAGAACCCCATCTTCATGATTTTACCTAAATCTAATTACCTCCCAGGAGCACCACCTCTAAAAATGATCACATTGGGGGTTAAGTCTTCAACATAAAAATTTGAGACACAATTCAGTCCATGGCAAATACTGTAGGGTAGTTTCAAACTTTCATAAATATAAATATGTGAACTATTTAGCCTCAAACCTGGCATATAGGTACACTGAAATGGCAACTATTTGTGTCATATGGCTACTCATGTTTTAGAACCACATAGTACCATCTCCTACAACATTCATCTAAAGCAATTGATTGGCAATGACATTCATTATAGTTTCATAGCTATTCAATAATCATTTACAGACTACTCTGTGTGTCTGGTACTGTGTTGGGTGCTGGAGAGGAGAAAATATATAATAAGTTAAGTAATTTAAAGTTCTTATCCTTGAAAATCTCATAGAAAAATAAGGAGTAGACAGAAATATAAAGAGATTACTGACATATATAATGGGATTAGACCATGGGGAAAACTGGTGACTAATTCTGCCAGAGCAAATCAAAGAAAGCTTTAAAGAGAAGTGATGTTTCAAGCAGCTCTGGATATCCAAGTAGAATTTTTCTGCCAGATAGCACAGAAAAGAAGAATGCTCTAGGTAGAAATAATAGTTTCTGATGAGCAGGGAAGCATGAGCAAGCAAAGAACTGTGAAGAAACTAAGAGACAAATTGTTGGAGTAACAGTCACATATAGGAACAGGAAAAGAAATACAGTGAATGTCACTGAGATCTGGATTGTGAGATCCCTCTGATTCCACAATCAAGAGACAGGGAGGAGACAAAAGTATTTTTAATTAAATATTGTCAATACTGTGAAGAATGAGTTGGTCTGGGGAGAGACGGATGGCAAGGAGGCCACTCAAGACACCAGTGTCACAGTCTCTAGACAACAGGTGAATAGACTTACTGATATGGTTTGGATTTGTACCCCTACCCAAATCTTATGTCAAATTGTAATTCCCAGTGTTGGAGGAGTGACCTACTGGGAGGTGATTGGATCATGGGGGTAAGCTTTCCCCTTGCTGTTCTTGTGATAGTGAGTGAGTTCTCAGGATATCTGGTTGTTTAAAGCGTATAGCACGTCCCTCTTCACTCTCTTCCTCTTGCTCCGCCCATATAAGTTGTACCTGCTTCCCCTTTGCCCTCCACCATGATTCTAAGCTTCCCGAGGCCTCCTCAGCCATGCTTCCTGTACAGCCTATGGAACTATGAGCCAATTAAACCTTTTTTTTTATGAATTACCCAGTATCAGGTAGTTCTTCATAGCAATGTGAGAACCGACTAATATACTTATACAAGGTGTGGGGGTAGAAAGGAAGAGACAAGACTCAGAGACATTTGGGAGTAAGAAGACTTAGAGCTTCCATTTCAGGTGGATTAAGAGACTTGCTCCTGATGAGAGGTCAAAGGATTCCTATTGAAACAGACATCAGTTGCTGGGGAACAGTCATACATGACTGCAACATCAAGGAACCCACAAATGCAGCCTTGCAGACATACAGGACATAAAGCCAAACTGCAAAAGATTACACACTGAAATATCTCCTACATTGTGTAATGCCAGAGTTGCGTAAATCAATAAAGAACTGCCAGGCTCACTGATAACCTCATTAATATAACAAAAACTGTCAATAGAGAAAACTGTTATTTTCTACTATATTTTTCAAAAGGCGAATTAATAAACTTCAATTATTAACAACCAGTATTTTATTAATTATCTCCTATAATCACTATGGCAGAGATAGTTAATTTCCTACCCAGTACATATTCTTGCTTCTACTTTAAGAACAAAACCATAATTTAATTAAGAGTAGCAAGGTACCCAATTTAATGAATATATATGTGTATATCTACATATTATATAGGTATTTATATATGTGTGTGTATACACATATGCATATGTATTTTTTCCTTCTCTTATGAAGCGAGGGGTGGCCAATGAGATATGAATGGAAACCATTGGTTGAGATATCTGAGGACCTCTTTATAGGGGTCTGGACTTATGTGGAAGGGGGTCCATTGTCCTCCCGGCCACCCCTCTTTCTTGCTTCTTGGATGAATTTGTTAATGACAGACCTCATGAATAGACATAACACCCATCTTAGTACAATAAAACAAAATGAAACAAAAAACCTTAGTATACATAATAAAAGTTCAACACTAATTTGTATCAGATAATACTATTTGGATTTTCTGATGTGTATAATGCAACCTAATCAATATGTCATATAGCCAGCATTATGCTTAGAGCTAGGGAAAGCAAAGGTAACTAAAATACATAAACAATCTGAAGTACCACATGATAGGGAATATAACTTTAAAAATAATACTTTTCCATTACCCCCAAATAGTCTAATATAAACTGAAAAATGGATGAGGATGGAAGTTACTTTGTAGTCAGGACAATATTGAGTATCCTGAGGAATGAGTGCTCTGTCAAATAATGTGAATGATAACTCATACCTCACCTTAAAGCTTGATATTTTTCTAGGTACCAGTGGGGCAGAAACACATGATCCTTAGTCTCAGACAGTTTCCAATGCAGAAGGGGAGCCAGAACAGTACTTGATAATAAATAGCATATATTATAGCCATAGTCAATGCTGCTATGCAGTTTTTAATTCAACAAATATTCTCCATGATAACTTGCCCTGAGGTAGAGAGTCATGAGTGTGCAACGATATTGCCCTCTTTTCAAAACTCGGTTTTGAAGGGGAGGAGAAATAGAATTCAAACCATACTATAATATAGTAGACTTGTGTGAACTTAATAAGTGACAATCCTGATGGACCCAAAATACATATGTTGAGTTTCTAACCTCTAGTATCTCAGAATGTCACCTTATTTGAAAATAGGGTCACTGAAAAGCAATTTATAGTTAAGATGAGGTCACGGTGGAGTAAAGTGGGCCCATAAACCAATATGACTGATGTCCTTATGAAAAGGAGATATTTGGACACAGACATATACACAGGGACAAGGCTGTGTGAACCTGATGGTTGATATTGAGTGTCAACTTGATTGGATAGAAGAATGCAAAGTACTGAGGGTGTTGCCAGAGGAGATTCACATTTGAGTCAGTGGACTGGGAGATGCAGACCCACTCTCAATCTGAGTGGGCACCATCTAATCAGCTGCCAGGATAAAAGCAGGCATGGCAAAAACAGACTTGCTGAGTCTTCCAGTCACCATCTTTCTCCCATGCTGGATGCTTCTTGCCCTCAAACATTAGACTTCAAGTTATTCAGCTGTTGGACTTTTGGACTTACCCCAGTGCTTTGCCAGGGGGCTGTTAGGCCTTTGGCCACAGACTGAAGGCTGCATTATCCACTTCCCTACTTTTGAAGTGTTGGGATTTGGAATGGCTTCCTAGCTCCTCAGATTGCAGGTGGTCTTTTGTGGGACTTCATCTTGTGACTGTGTGAATCAATTAGCCTAATAAATTCCTCTTTATGTATTCACCTATCCTACTAGTTCTGTCCCTTTAGAGAACTCTGACTAATACAGTGAAGATGAAGAAAAAGCTTTGGGTGATGCTTCTTCCTCATGCCAAGGAATGTCAAAAATGGTCAATAATCCACCAGATACTAGGGAAGATGCATGGGGAAGATCCACTCTGAGCCTCCAAACCTGTGAGATAATACATTTCTATTGTTTAAGCCACCCACCCAGTTTGTGGTACTTTGTTTTGGCAGCTTTAGCAAACTAAGACAAACCTTAATGGAGTCTATAAGTTTGCTGAGACGTTTTTAAATCTCATGCCCTAGGAGACTGGTATCCTAAAAAACTTGATGAACAAGTAAGTCCAACTTTTGTTGAATATTTCAACATAATGACACTTGAAAGAAAACGAGAAAAACTTTGTTTCTTGAGGAGGAAACGGCGCTGTTCGAAAATTGCTTACCATAAGTGCTAGTGAAAGAATTATAAAGAAAGTACATAAGTTTAGTAATTTGACAGTAGAGTATTGTGGATTTGAGGATTCATGACATTCTTGGGATATATTTTAAAAAAACCGAGAAAGGGCTTCTGCACATAGCAAAGGAAGTAAAATTCAAAAGTGATGTAAAAATAAGCATTATGAGATGATAAAAAAGAATACATTGTATACATTGTGGAAGTGGAAAAGGAGGTGACATTTGAGAAGAAACTTGAAGGATCTTCTATTAATCAGAGTCTAGTGTTTCAGACAATGTCCATCTAATAATGAGCATTGGTTACTTGGGTGATTAAATACTGAAGCTTCTGGGGATGCTCAACTGATTTAAGAAGTTGCTACCATTCTTCAGACTAGCAGGGGGAAAATAAAAGAGAGAATGAAAGAAGCTAAAAGGAGAAGAAGCTCTCTGCAGTTGGTGCTAGGACCTCTTAGGAGAAAGAAGCCATTGTTTCACACATACTAGACCACTGAGGGGGCCTGGCTGTTTTCTCAGACATTCCAGTAGGGCTCTGCTGGGCGTTGGGAGGATGGGGGTGGACTATATCGTTCTCCTCCCACTCAGGTGAAGTGACATCAGGGCTGGAAGTGTCATGGAAGCTGGAGGCTGAAGCCATAGTTGTCTGCCTCAAATGGAGAAGGAGACCTAACCTGAAAGCCACAAAAGAATCCTTCTCCCAACTTCTACCTCCTGTCCACATTTCCTACTGGCAAAATCTACTTGGAGATTGGCTGAAAATGGAAGTCTGGAAAACGTAATTTTTGGAACCTTAATCCTAGCTTCTCAGAAAAGAGTAGATAAGGAGATGGTGGGTAGGGGTAGGACTTGGAACTAATAGCCAACAGGTAAAAGAAGGAGAGATGTAGAGGTTTAAATGTAAAGCAACAGGGTGAAAGGAGGTACTTCCAGTCTCCTGAAGGCCTGAGCATCAGCAAACAGTCTGGAATGGGGAAGGACAGGTTGGTCAATGGTGGTGATTCCCTGATGTAGGTCAGAAATGGGTCTAGGTGACAGAAATATTAAAGTGAACAAATAGGCAATAGCTGTTTGTAGACTATTTAATTTAACCTGAGCATCAAACTTGTAATAGGAAAAAGTAGTGAATAAGTCTAAAAAGGAAGGACAGGAGCCTAGAACTGCATTCTGGATCACTTGTGGCAACCATGTGGGAGAAGGACATGTAACTCCCATGGTTAATATCTGAGGTTTTTGAAAATGAATATTAATTCAGAAGGCTTATAGAATAGATTCACTTTTGCTGATAGTCAAAGTTATTATTTTATCATTATCATTATCACAATTATATTGTTTATCCAGCACTCAATATATAGCAGAAATTGAACACTTTCCTATATCACATTGAACCCTCCAAGAAACACTATGAAGCAGCTATTATTTTCCCTATTTTATATGAGAAGTAAATGAAGATCAAAATGAATATATTTTTTGGTCAAGGTCATATGTTTTGTAAGTGGTTGAACCTGGATTCAAACTCAAGTCTGACCTCAGATTTCTTTAAGCATTACATGCTTCTACATTTGAGAAAGGGACATCCAGACTCAAACGTCCTTTCAAAATACTGTCATCCACAAGGTCACCTCAAGACTCAAGTACCACCTGGCAGCTTGAGCCATCTCTCTAAGTTCTGAGTTCAGTTCATTTATAATCCCCTCTGAGTATTACTTCTCCTCCTTCTCACTTCTTCAGGTTTGTCACAGTCCTCTGAGATGACAGGCTGAGAGATGGTGATGAGAATTGTGGTAATATAAATTCTATAAACAGAAGAGGTTGCCAGGAGTGGACACAAAGAGGTTCACAGAGGGCACATCTGGGTGACAGCAGCTCCAGCTGTTGTAGCATATGTGCAAAATACTGGTGTGCCTGCACACCCATGCAGACCTGATCCTAGCTGTTTATAAGAAAGGATAAACTCAGGAATGGAAATTTGTAGGTTGGAGTTGCTCTGTTTCTTAAGTCTTAAGAGTTTTGCTCTTTATCTTACACACATAAATGCAGTAGACAAAACCTCCACATAAATAAGGAGCAGGTGTACTAGTATTTTCTTGCCAACATATTATGCAAGTGTTAAGCTGAGCTGATCAGCAGAAGCACACATCCATCAGTTTCACTGCAGAAAGGAGGAGGAGGAAGGTGAAGATGAGCAGGCAGGTTAAATGAAAACTCATCTGGCTTGCAGAAGAGATACTTATTGCTTAGAGTGTGAAGGTGCCCAGGGGTCATGAGATGTGACAGCACCAACAGAAAATCCAGAGCTTGCAAACTCTGATGAATGTTTAGGATTTAATGAGGAGTGTCCACACAAATTCAAAATGATTTAGAAAAAGGTAAGTGATCATAACAATGTCAACAACATCTATCAAGCACTCTGCTGAGTATTTTGCTTACATTAATACCCTATTACCTAATCAAACTCACAGGATATGTGTGGTGCACTATTTCATTGAAGAAACAGAGTCTTAGAGATGTAAAGGAACTTTCCAAAAGTATAGCTATTTGAGATCTAGATGGATATTATAGAACTAGCGAATAAGATGCAGAAATAGAATTTGAACTTGGAATTGCCTAAGTTAGTAATTACTATAACAAAATGCTCTATTTCACATCCTAATTGCTGGGGATTCCATTTCAAATAGCCAGATCATGTATAAGCAGGTATCTGTACACTGAAGTACATCTATTTCTAAAGGAGATTACTACTTGTCAAATATTCAGGCAAGTATGTGTGTTGGCTGTGTGATATGACAGGACAAGTTTTGAATATTCCATTTTAATAAAATGTGCTGCTTATTTTGTTATTTTATAAGATACATCAGGAAAACATTGTTTGTTCAGTCTGAAGAGTTTATAATGGTCTCCTGTATTTATCCTGTAATGTGTTCAAACTCTAGGGTAAAATACATTTAAAACACATACCCAGGATGTTTCCTTTTAAGCTATTATATAGGATATCATGTAAGCCAATAAAAACCACAAAACTCCCAATCTGGTCAAAATAGACCTTACTGGATTAATGTATGCACCCTAATTCATGAATTCACTTAATTTCTCATCATCTTTCTTCTAAATGCCATTCCATGCACATTTTATATAACAACATTGCTGAAAAATGCATGGATCCACACAGATCTACCATGCCTTTTTTTTTTTTTTTTTTTGAGACTTGCTTTATCACCCAGGCTGGAGTGCAGTGGCATGATCTCAGCTCACTGAAACCTCCGCCTCCTGAGTTCAAGAGATTCTTGTGCCTCAGCTCCCTCAAGTAGCCGACATTACAAGCATGTGCCATCACACCCAGCTAATTTTTGTATTTTTAGTAAAGATGGACTTTCACCATGTTGTCCAGGCTGCTCTTGAACTCCTGACTTCAGGTGATCCGCCCCCCTCAGCCTCCCAAAGTGCTGGGATTACAGATGTGAGCCACCGTGCCTGGTCTCATCCTTCTTTCCTTGTCTTTGCACATTCTGTTATCTCATGACTTTTTCCCTATCTCCTAGTTGTACTGCAAGACTCAGTTTGGTCTTCATCTTTTCGGCAAACTTTCCTTGGTTTAGATATTAGTGTCCATCTCAGCTATTCCAAGGGCATCCCGGGCATGTTATTATTATCACCACTGCTTAGTTTCTCTTAGCTTCTCTTCTATCAGTGGCTGTTCCGCCCTTAACATTTCTTATTTTCTGTCTTCATGCTCCCATTTGTCTCCCTTAAACACCTTAGATATTTCTTTATCTTTTATTATGTTCTACCATTTTTCAGATTTCTAATTCATTGATTTCTAGTTTTCCCCTTATTAATTATGTTCTCTTTTCCTTGTTATTTATTCTTTTTTCTAACAGTTTGAACCTAGTTGCTTAATTAATTTAAATTTTCCCATTTTATTAATTCATCCATTTAAGGCTATAAATTTTCCTCTGAGCAATACCTTAGCTGTGTCTTCTATTACATAAATTTATATTTTATCTATTCTGAGATACATTTTTTTTAGGTCATTTCAACTTACAACACATTTTAGAATTAAGAGATACCTTCATCTAGGGGTGAATGATATGCATGTTAGTACACTAAGCTCCATTTTGATCATTGGAGCTGATAATCCAATGATTATCAGCCAGGTTACAGTCCCAACATAGCTGATAACTAATGTTGGAAACTGTATAGACTGGGACATTGCTTTTTTTGGCATTATTTCAGTTGAGTTATGTGCATTATTGATGCTGAAGAGCTAAGTTTAGTTACTGTTTCAAATACCTTTATTTTGTTGATCTAAAATGTTCTATGAACACTTTCCAAGAAGATCTACCATTAAAACTTTCAAAATGCATGTCAATGGCTTGAAAGAAAATTCTGGAGATAATAGTGGAGCACTCTCGTAAGTAAGGCTGCATTACTAATGCACTTAATGTCATAGTAGGAGAAAAATTCTAAAGCCTGTAACAGAGTTCAGTCATGGTTTATTGGCAGAAATTTTCTTCTTAATGGACACAGGAGACCATCTTACAAATAGTGATGTCTTGGATTAACAAAAACAAAAATATTTGTTTTCTTTAAGTTTATCGTGTACTTGAAATTTACACTTTCATTTCCATTTCCATTTTGACCTATGTGTCTTTGAGAGTTTTTTAAATCTCCAGGTGAAATTGGCTTTTTACTTTTCAGTTTTGTTTTCAATTTCCAGCTTTCTTGCATAGAGATAAAAGAGAGTGTTCTATATTTATATATTTAAATAATTTATTGAGTTTTTTTTGTGGCCTCAATATATGGCAGGTTTTGTCAATGTTTCCAGGCTATTTGAATAGAAAAAGTTTCCCCTCTTTTGAAGAAACAGAGTCCTTATATACTTATAGGAGATGTTTGGTAGCCTTTTATTAAGTGGGGCTATAAATAAAATAAAATTCTATAACCCTTGCAGAAGGTGAAAAATTAAAGAAGAAACCAGATTTGAAGGAGACGATAGTCAGCAGTGTACCCTCAAATGAGAGTGTAAGGCAGAATGTGCACTTGAAGAGCCGAATAATATAATCCAAAACTAACAGAAGCTAAAACTAGATTTCAGAGTGAAATCAGAAAGAATCTTTACAACAAAATAACATCTTATGCCTAGTCTCTCTACTACTCTTATTCTCATATTTGCCTTATTTCAGCATTCCCAGTATTTCTATCTTTAATTTTTACCATTTCTGAGACTCTGAGAATTGACTCTACTATTATTAACCTGATAACTTTCTCCAAAACTATTTTATACCAATTCACTCTCACTCATTATGTAGCTTTGCATTTAGTAAATATATCCATGAACTAACGCAATTATGTAATGTGTATATCGTTATATATGACTGTTTTTAAAAGTCTGTCAACATATTTCCTAGAATAATCTCACTGATTGTTTGTACAATACTCATAACTAGTAAACATTTATGCTGACTCCAGCCTCTGTGGTAGTGGAGCTGATGTTGCCCTCAGACTGACTGCCGGGAGGTCACTCACAAAGGTGAAAGCTGGGCAGCCATGGAGCTTAAACTAAGAGACACTCAAAATAAGTAGAAGAAAGTATATGAGAAGCTAGAGACAGAACACTTGAATCAAGAGTCCAAGATGATTTGGAGGTTTCGAGATAGGAAACTTTAGGGCAAATCACTTCAGTTTTGAATTGAGTTTGGTAGTTCCTACATTAGGGGTTGGATTTTCAAGAATGTAAGGAGGACAATGTTTCTGCCTATTATTTCTTATACCTAAAATACAACTGGGCTATTGAATGAGAATAATGTCCAATACTTTGCTGCTGATCCTTCCTATTTTTTTCTCTTTATCTTTCCCGTTACCCTCTCCATCTTTCTCTTTTCTCTTCCTCCTCTTCTTTTTCTTTCTGTAACTAACTTCTTATTAGTTATTTAGACGTAAGTTTTCTATTATCTGCATAATTTGTCATCTCCACAAGGGACTACATTCAAACCATCTTTGAATTTATAGTACTACACTGATACTCATTATCAAATATTTAAATCACATTTTATATTACAATCTTCATCTGATAACTTATAACAAGCCAAATTTATTTCAATAGTTAATTATGAAATAGGTAGCTGCTGCTTTGATAGTATGAAAAGTATCACAAATTGTATTATTTCAAAAGAAAATTATAATTAAATGCCAGTTTCCAGCAGTCACATACAAATCTCCTGCGTATGACCTGCCAATGCAGACAACCCTTACAATGGTCTTGAAAATCATGTATTAAAGATGAGAGATCCGCAACATGGAAAGAGCGTAGGCCCTAAGTCATCACTTGGAGGACAGCCATTCATTTGGGTGTACTTCGTAGGGCTCACAGCTGAGCAAGAAAATAAACTATTTGGTCAAACAACTAAGTTTTTTTAGTTTGTTGCTCATAGGAGCTGGCCTATTGTGTTAGACTTAACAAATATCAGTGGAGTGACAGACTGAGTCAATAAATAAATAAATGCTACTACTCAATATTTGTTTCTGCTCAGAGAAGCCTACATATTTTTAGTGGTTTGTTTTTTGTCTCCAACTTAAAAAGCCTGACTTTGGAGATTGTAAGAGATCAACTGATTTAAGACTGCTTCATATAAAGTATCTTTTATGGGGTGAAAACTAAGAAGCATAAAAACCTACTGCTCTGCTGTATGACAGTTCCCATAGGTATACCATAAGCCAAGATCATATCAGCACTAAACCAGACCACATTTTCTGATAATGCAGAAAAATACGCTTAAATATCCTGTTACTGAAAAAAAGACCCAAATTTTCTTTGAAAATTTTGAATATCAAAATAGAAACATTAGATCTAGCTTGCATACTGACTAAAAATCAATGTCCTAAAATTGCTGAGTGCACTCAGAATTATTTGATATGCTGTCCAAACTTGTTTCTGAAAATATATTTTGGATGTGAGGTATAAGTCCCCAATTTCTAATTTAACCAAATTGCTAAATGTTTAGAAGACTTCAAAGTAATTTATTTAAATTAAAATTTTCATTTTATTGAATTACTTTCTTTAATCTTCATAATAACTTTTTATCTTAATTCTGAATTCAAAACATTTGAAGTGCTATGACAATAATTATCTTACATTAACATGCTAATTTCTTCAAAGATTATATTCAACTGAAATACTTAAGGTTTTAATCACTGTAGACTTAATTAGGTTAATTAAAATACTATTATATTTATTTTTACTTTATGATTGCTCCATTATCATATAATGACATTTGTAATAGGAATAGAATTTATTATTTATTGAGCATACTATTTTTTCTAAAACGTTAGTTTTATGATTAACTTCATAAAAAATTAATTAGGTGCATGCCCTGTGTGGTTTTATCTATATATTTTTTTAGTTTAATAAATACCACCACATAAGCAAATATCAACTTATCTTCCAGTCATAAGTAGTATTAAACACTACCAAATCTCTTTAAGAGAAATTTACTTGTGCCCCAATGTGCTATGCTGGATGCAACACTGTAACTTCAGCTCAAGGAGTTTTCTCTGTCTGAAAAACACGTGACTTTGACTGGACAGCAATAGTAATCTCTCTGGTCAATTTCTAAGGAGGCTGCAGATTTCAAGACCCTTCATGATCTGGCCTTTCACAACTCTTCTGCCCTCTATTACTTTTAGAACTGCACTTCTGGCTGGGTGTGGTGGCTCACACATGTAATCCTAGCACTTTGGGAGGCCAAGCCAGGTGGACTACATGAGGTGAGGAGACTGAGACCAGCCTGGCCAACATGGCAAAACCATGTCTCTACTAAAAATACAAAAAATTAGCCAGGCATGGTGGCAGGTGCCTGTAATTCCAGCTACTTGGGAGGCTGAGGCAGGAGAATCACTTGAACCCAGGAGGCAAAGGTTGCAGTGAGCCAAGCTCACACGATTGCATTAAAGGGCAACAAGAGCACAACTCCATCTAAAAAAAAAAAAAACTGCAATTCCATAAATTCAGTCTATTCTTTGGTGCCTCTAAGCCGTTGCACACACTACTTCCTCTGAGTCAGCTGGCATTCTTTGCCTTGATCACCTAGTTAGCTCCTCCCTCTATTTGAAAATTCTGTCCAGAAGATACCTTTCAGGCAAGCATTTATCATTCCTGGTGTCGCTATTTGGTATTTTCTCTTTTGCTTGTCTCTGCTATATTCTGTTGAATCATTGTGTGCTATATTCTGTTGTCCACCATTTACTAGTGTTCATTCAATGCCAGCCACTTTGCTATTCTTACATTCTTGAGAATTGTTTTAGAAAACTCACAAGTTTAACATTGTTATCCACATTGTACAAGCAAGAAAAACTAAACTATTTGTTCACACTGGCTAATTTGTAGATTCTTAAGAGTTCATGCTAGCTAAACATTAATTTCTCCTGAATTCTACCTAAGGTCTATCTGGTTCTAAAGTCTAGTTTTTATATGTTCAGGTAAATATTTGCTTGTTTCCAGATACATATGACAAAGCATGGGTGTTAACAAGGGAGAAGAAGAAAAAGGGAGAGGGAGAGACAGAAAATAAGAGAGACTAAGTAATAAATTATAAAATAATTTCAATATGACACCCACCATTCTACTCAGTGGGTGAATGACCAAGACTGAGCGTTAGAACAAAGCGAATCTGCTCATCCATGCCATCTCAACCCCTGGGACCTCCTAGAATGTGAGTTTCTTCCAGTTTGAGTATAATTCTAGTATTTAATCCCATGTCTTTATTCTACTTCTTGGCAGCTGAGGGCAAGGGAATGACTTCACCTTACTCAGGCGAAGTCATTCTGTACTCAGTTAAAGAAACAGTGATCTTTTCTGAGCATGAAGGTCATACGCCCCATGCCGGACTAACTCAGCGACAGTCCCTCTCTGTGATATTGCACCTTTGTAAAGTAAGTTTGTCTTGCACATGGACTTTAGAGACCTACTCTTCTGCATGTTGCAGATGTTTAACAAGTATCAGTAGAATGACAGACTGAGTCAATAAAATAAACGCTACTACTCAACATTTGTTTCTGCTCATAGAAGCCTAAATTTTTTAGTGGTGTGTATCTTGTCTTCAGATTAAAGAAGCTGACATTGGAGATTCTAAGAGATCAACTGATTTAAGACTGCTTTATATAAAGTATCTTGTATGGGGTGAAAACCAAGAAGCATAAAAACCCGCTGCTCTGCTGTATGACAGTTCTCATAGATATACCATAAGCCAAGGTCATATCAGCACTAAGCCAGACCACGGTATTTTGCATTTTCTGATAATGCAGAAAAACATACTTAAAGCTACACTGCTGTTTGACTACAACACAAGTACAAGATGAGCCTACAAGTGAATCCAAAAGAAATAAAACTACTGTAGGGGAAAAGTCAATTCATTAAATTTCTTTCATCCCAGAAGAATATATTAAGAATATTATTTATATCCTTCGCATGTTTTGCTTCTAATCAGATTGCCTTGTGCCATGTTAAAAATTGATTTAATTTTACTTATATCTTATTTGTAAACTGCTTGTGATATAACCTATTAATTTGTTTCAATTAAATTCTATATATCCATTCACACATTTTTTTATCCTCTCATGGATTGTTTTACATCCTAACTCTACATTCAGAATTATGGAGGCCTTTACCCACCAGGATCAACTACCCTTAAACACCTTGCTTTTCATTCCTGAAAACCCTTGTACTTTACTGAGAATAAACTTGATTGATACTCTTTATATTCTCAGAGTCAATGCATAAGTGAGTATAGTTGAATGCAATGTGATTCTAGGCTTTATTCTCATAAATTGCCTTTTAGCATAGTGATAAAAACATTATTTAACTAAATGTTCCCCTCTATCCTGACTCATGTAGCAGAACAAGAATATATAACACAGTAAAAATTCCTTTCAAAATGTAATTTTTTAGCTAATTTGGTCACTTTCCAATAAACTCAGTTTATGACAAAAGAACTCAGATAAGTAGAGAGATTCATTGAACATTACAACAAGAATTATTAATGGACCTTAACTACAACTAAATACATCACTTCTATTGTAATATAAGTTCTCAAATATATGTTATAATAAAACATATTTACTTGTGTAGTTAAGGGATAATGTCTGTATATCACTGACTTTTACTAGCAATATCTATGAATTTTATTTAAAATACTTAAACAGTATAGGGGTTGTTAATGTATGAGTTTGCGTGTTTGGAAAGAATGAGGAATGAATCTTTACTGAGCCATGACCTTGAGCCAGATACTCTTTTAGGCCTTATTTATTTCCCTTGATACCAACACTCTCACGTTGGAGTATTACTGACCTATGTTCCACATAAAGACACCTCATCTAGGAAAGTTTAAACACAAGGTTACAATGTTAATAGGTGATGGAAACTACATCTAGCTCTGGATATGTCTTGCTTTAAAATCAGCGTTCTTTGTATAAGAAAATTTTGTTCAAGGCATTTAAAAGAAAATTGTATTTTATAAAGTAAAGAATCCCTTGATGGGATTGCTTAGTATCAGCTAGAAAAAAATATTTTTAAAAAGTATACTACTGGGCCGGGCGCGGTGGCTCACGCCTATAATCCCAGCACTTTGGGAAGCTGAGGCAGGTGGATCACGAGGTCAAGAGATTGAGACCATCCTGGTCAACATGCTGAAACCCTGTCTCCACTAAAAATACAAAAATTAGCTGGGCGTGGTGGCGCACACCTGTAGTCCCAGCTACTTGGGAGGCTGAGACAGGAGAATTGCTTGAACCCAAGAGGCGGAGGTTGCAGTGAGCCGAGATCGTACCATCGCACTCCAGCCTGGGTAACAAGAGCAAAACTCAGTCTCCAAAAAAAAAAAAAAGTATACTACTGAATATTGTTGCATCAAAAGTACATTTATCCAAAGATGGCATGGAGTAAACACTCTCCTTTATGTGATTATGCAAAATGTTTCATACAAAGGAAATAAATGTTTAAAAGTGATAATTCTCAGCATTCTCCAAAACATTTTTACATTTGCCATGCATACCATGCATATATTTAAAGCACACCATCACATCAAAGGTAGTGAACTCCCAAGCTTACGTCCCTGTCCTCTAGAAAATCATGTAGGCATTTGTCAACAGTGTCAAGGGGAGCCATTAAAAATGCGGTATACAGAAATTGGATTTCCTTTCCTGAGCACTGCAATGAAGAATGGAAGAGAAAAGTCAGGCTGCTAGCATTTCTGCTTTTGTAAGGATATGTCAGCCCATTCAGAGAACAAATGACCCAATTCAGTGAGTGTGCTGAGAACTTATCAATGAGAGCTGACATTCAACTTGAGCTAAACTTATAAACTGTAGTGCATGTTCAATTTATTTTATCTTCTGCATTTCACTCTGTCATCCCAGATGGCATTAAGTATAGCCTTCCAAAGGAAATAGTATCTTTCTGAAAGGTTTAGGTGAAACATCATTATATTTCCAAACAAAACGAAAACAACCACCTTGGTAGAAGAACAGCAAAAAAACAAAGCAGCAGGAGGTCTGTTATTTTCAAGGGAATTGACAGCCTGAGAAATTCACAGTTCTACATTTAAAATGTCTTTCTTCTTAGGAAAATTCCATGGCCTCTTCTAAAACATCTCGAAAGGACTGTAGACACATTTTTTGGATGCAAGTTGCTGATCCATACAAAATGTATTGATCCTTGTACAACAAAAACCACAATAATCTGGGGGAGGTAAAGAAGATAGGAAGGTAATGAATGAGATTTTGGGCTACAGTCATGCAAATCTGGGTTTGAATTTTGATTTTGCCAGTCTCAAGCTATGTAGAATTGGGAAAAGTATTTTCAAAGCCTCAGCTCCTTCATCTGTAAAATGAAGATAATGCACAGTACCTATTATATCTGCGTAGTTATTAAAGGGCTTAAGTGATAGAATGTACCCAAAAGGAAGATTTGCATAATGCGTTCTCAAAAACACTGTTCAGTACATTTTGACTAGCATTATTATTTATATTATCACAGCTCAGTTTAGTCCCTCATCATTTCTCACTTGGAGAACTGCCTCCTTCAGTCTGTTCAACCTAAAAACTTGGTCATACTTACGTGATCATGTCATTATCTTAATTATTAACCTCTTAGAAATACCCACTATTTATACAGGATGTTTTTCAAACTCCAGCTCATAATCCATTAATGGGTCATGAATCCAATTGAATGGTGATTCAGGACCAAACTCAAAAGAAGAAAGAATAAAAGGGCATGACTACATAGGGCATAGAAAAATGAAATGGAATGGAACGGAACGGAACGGAACGGAACAGAATAGAATAGAACAGAATAGAATGAGACATTGTCAGAGAACATGACACATAGCAAATGTAAAATTTATTTTTGAAATCATTTATTACAATTAGTATGTACATGTGTGTGCTGGACTGTAATGTAAAATATATGTTGTTACTTACTAGGTAATATTCAAAGTCATCTGACAAGCCCTGGGCAGAATGATGTCTAAACATTAATGCTCCGCTACTCATCCAGCCACTGACCCTGGTCACTCAATGTTCAAGACCTAATAAATGGAAAGTGGAACATGCATTTTGCCTTCCTTTGCTTTTGAGGTGAGGTAAGTGGTTTAGTATGATGGAAAGTGGAGTACAATAGGACTCTATACTTTAGGCTTCAAATGCTAATAATACCGTATCATTGCCCTTCCTATTCCAGCCTCAGAAAAGGTGAATGTAATCATTACTGAATGTATTATGCACCAAAAATAGGATCAGAAATAAAAGTTTAAAAATTTCTGTGACCTGGGATTTTTGTGTACATATTAGAATAATATTTTTTCCATTCATTGAGTGAAAATGTTTCTCTGCACAAATGCCTTTTCAAACAAAGGCATTTCCAACACAAATCCATGCATCCAACTTACAAATTAACTGTAAACACTGGATATAACCCATGCAAACAGGACATCTGGAATGAAAATGCAACGCTCCTGAGATAACTGGGAAGTCTCCATTTTACATTTAGCTAGTCACTCAAGCATGAAGTAGTCTTTGGGAAGAAGGAGAAGAAAGAGGATTGAATATGTTCAAACTAATGTGTGCACCCATCCCAGATCATGGCATTTTTAGTTTCAAAGATTCTCATTGCCTTTATCACACTGGCAGTGCTCCTGAATTGGGTCTTTAACTAAAAATCTGCAACTGCCCTAATTCTAAGTGCTAAAAGAGAACTCAAATGCAAATTCCAGAGCCATGTACATGGTTATGGTGTTTTCGTTTCCCCTTTGAACATATTCTCCTTTGAAGAAAAATGGCCCTCAGTAAAACCAAAAGTGAATTTTAATGCATAGCCGTCATCTTTAAAAATGGGTTTTATAAATTAAGTTTTGTGAACAATTTGTAAGTGCATTCTAATACTGTACACACCGTTAAGAGGCAAGGCTTTTAGCATCTGATAAATCTAAAGTTAAATATCTGAGTTCAAATGCCAACTTGACTATTTTCTAGCTTTGTGAATTTGGAAAGTTATTTAGACTTGCTGTGCTTCAGGATCCTCATGGGAAAAATTAAGGTTAAAATATCTACTTTATAAGGTAGAAGTGATGCTTAAATAAGGCAATATATATAGGAAACAGTTACTTCAGGATCTGACATATAATAAGTGCTCAATAAATGGTAGCTATTAAGGTTGAGAATAGTCATAAACAAGTCCTGGGAACTAGCTAAATAATAAAATACCAGGATTATATACTCTGCCTTTCCCAAAATAAGTGCTACTAGGGAAAATATTTTAACATCAGCATTTAAAACTATAATAATTTTAATGCAATTCCAATATATATTTGTGTTTAAAGGGTAAATTTTCATGGTTGAAATATTGAACAAACCTCATTATAAAATTGTTTTATTTCATCCATGTCTTCTGAGTTCCAGGCAGGGAAAACATAAGAAAAAAAATGGGTAGATGATTTTACACAATAAACTCAAGGAAAATCAAGATTGTGTTTCAGTGAGACGCAGAAGTTTCTTACGCATAATGATAGTCAAAACTAGTTTACTGAATAAGAATTTCATGTAAACATTTCATCATAGGATTACTTTTGTGTGGCAAAATTTCTGTTCTTTTCTTGCATGTGTTATTTATAATCATAAAACATGCCTCACTCATACTCATGAGTCTCTACAATGCCTGGCAGATAGTGGACACTCAAGGAACTCAAATTGAATGATAATAATGTAAGATTTATATATACAAGTAAACAAGGATTTACTGCTCAGCAATCTGCATATCCCATGGTTAGCTATAAGCAGACCTTTGAGGTAGACTGCCTTTACGTGAGCAATCGGAAAAGTCATTACCCTCATTTTTATTTTCCTTCTCCCATTAACACTTATATGCCAGTGAGAATAAAGTTACATGAGTGCTTTTTTCTTCCTAGGTTGCTTACATTTTTAAGCATAAATCTTAGACCTAAGAGTTTTGTTTCCCTTTTAAAAATAAAATTAATTTTGAAAGATGTGATCAGGTTTTAATTTTTTAATTCATAAGGGGCCACTTGTCAACCTAAATTACAGCACAAATTTACCCAAATTATTCTAGTCATAAAGAATGTACATATCATAACAGAATTGTTCTTCAAAAAACTTAAAGCCAAATCTAATACATATACATATTAAGGTTTTTGGACACTGACAAGCCAGAATATAATTAAGTGACAATTTAGATAGTATAGATAGCAAATTGGCCAAATTAATTTAAAAATACCATTTATTGAGTACCCACAGTTATTACTAATCCTCAAAATAATCAATTAGCTGGCATTATCCTCGCTTTAGAGAGAACAAGGCTCAGATTCAGAGACCATGTGACTCAAGTCCACACAACCAGTGAGGGAAAATTCTAAATTCAATCCTATGTCTGTTAGCCTTCAAAGTTTGATTTCTTTCCACTACACTTTGGACTGGAATAAAAACTTGGAAGGAACACATCCACATAAAGAAAGATTGATAGCGATGAGAGGGAGAAAAGTGCGAATTGAAGGAAGATGAAGTAACTTCTTGAAAAGATTTGAGCTTTATAGAGGAGCAATATACATAACCCTCTCGAAGCAAGACTAATCATTTCTTATGAATGGCTGAGTTTTATTTTATTTCATTTTTGTAGGGAAAAAAAAGAAAACTGGGTGGAGAAGGCAAGTGGCCCAAGGGCAAAAATAGCAGCTGAATAAAATGCTTAACATCGTGAATACTTACACTAAGCACAGGATTCGGCAAATATAGTTTGAAATACGTAACAGGAATTTTTGGCATACATAACAGTAATTGCTAATAAGTACTGAATGTTCGATGTCCCCGGTGCTGAGGCAAGCATTCTGCATGTATTAACTGACATTTCTCATGACAATGCTACAAGGTGGGTGATGTTCTCATTTCCATCCTCTGCATGAGGATACCGACATTCAGAGATCTTACATTGCATGCACACCTCCCAAGTCGGCAGAGACCTGGCCTGGTCCAGGAACTCTGACTTCAGATCCCCAGATCCTACTTACTACGCTTCACTGAATGAATAGAATAATAAGGACTTTCTTATCTCAATCCAGTTAGTTATAAAACAAATTTTTGCTATAAAAGTTTATCATCAAGACTTAAATTGCTTTTATAAAATAAAATAAATACCATTTACACATATGAAATGGAGTGAAAACAAAGGAAAGAAATTGCAATATACTTCACTGTGTCATGAGAATGAGTCATTGATCCTGACAGATCTGAAGCATCCTCTCTTCTCTTCAAATGTCAATCTGATAAATTGTCAGGACAAGTGAAATATATGCCTGAAAACTCATCAATATACATATATTACAGTAAGCAGTGCCTGAAAAAACAATTATGCTTGAATATGTGATAAAAGTATTAGTGTATAAAATCCATTACAGCAGAAATTAGAAATGAGAGGAACTTCCAAGAAGCTTAATTTATTGATTATTATTTTCACAAAATGAGGGTGTTAGAGGGAAAACAAACTTTGAGATAGTGGAACAGGGAAGCGTAATTAAGAAATATGTGTAATGTTTTTCAGTTTGAAAGACTACAATGGACCATGTTTATAATTAAGTTAAACAACTACCAATGAATATTCATTGATAAAATGAATACTTGCCCAAAAAGAGAGTTTCTAGCCTTTTAGTGAAGAAGAGAAACTGATTTTTATGAACAATAATGACACTGTTTAAGGATAATGCATGTGTGTGACACTGTACTAAGCATTCACCCACACCGTGTTATCTAATTTTCTCAGCAATGAATTAAGAAGCAGCAATGAGTTAAGAACTCCATTATATAAATGATGGGACAAAAAAAGGCAAAATTAAAAACTTGATCTATTCTACTACCATGTTGTAGCTTTCATTTATAGCACATTTCCAATTGTTAATTATGCACTTAATTATATATTTATTTGTTTATTCATTTTTAAATTATATGTTCCATGAGAAGAGGGATCATGGATTTTATTTATGTCTACATATCCAGTGTCTGACTCATTGTAGATGCTCAGAATATATGTGTTGGCTAAACTTATGAATAAAAGAGAGGATATTGGAGTTCCAGAATCTAAATACATAACCACTCCACACTCCTTCCTCCCCCAGTGTCCCCCTCTGGGTGAATGTGGAGGGGATGTTAGGCGTGTAGGAGTAGCAGTGAGATCCTAGAACTTACAAGGGGAGATTTTTAAAAAATCAAAGAAAGGTATCACAGGAACTGAATTAACAGATTCCAAAGAGGAAAGCTTCAAGATTTAAGATCTGCCCTTTGATACTAAGCAACTTATTGAAGACCCTTGACAAAGAATAAGACAAAGAGCAAACAAAACTAATAGGACAGAGCCTAATGTATTAGTCACTTATCAAAATTTGTTGATAACTGAAGAGAAAGTATATTTAGCTTCCAAGTCCATTTATAAAAATATGGTTCTCCTGATGTTAAAATAACCCCTGGATTCTTCTATAATAAGGAAAAGGAAAAAATGTAATCAGCATTTATGTGTGTGCTATTCACAACTCAGGCTATTTTTTAATTGGAGTAAGATATCAAGTCTCAGCCTCATTATGTTAAAGTAGTAGTTCCCACAAGGTATGATTAGCACCATTATTTATAACAAAAAGCAAAAGCGGTAGACTTATTCTCACTATCCAGGAGTCAAATGGTGTTCACTTATCAACAAAACTATCTTTGTTCTCAAGAAGGTTGAAGTTATTACCCACCAAGGACTGCTTTGCATCTACTTTGAGGAATTAAGACATCTACACCAACTAGAGATGGCACATCATTTCTTGCTTATGTATATGCTATGTAGATGGTTAGATTTTACAATAAGCCCTGGGTTTATCATCTAAGGGCAGATGTTAAAATCCTGCACTATTGGGTATAAGTAGCTTTGTGGATGCCACACAACCACTCCAATGATAATTCCTGACTTCTCTCACGAAGTTACTGGAAAAATCACAAATAAGATAAGGGATATAAAAACACTACATAAACCATAAAATACACTTTTCATTTTAACATAACCAATCACTCTTTCTTTACATTATTCCGTTTGGTTTCTGCATTCAGGTGTCAATTTTGAGGATAGAAAGACAGTTTTATCCTCAATTGTTTGGCAGATCCAGCTGAGTAAATGATGAGTTAGAGCTTGAAAAATGTGCTCTTCCCTGCAAACAACAACAACAGAAACCGCAACAGTAATAATGGCTAACATGTATTGAGTGCTTATTCTATGTCAGACAATTTTCTAACTCACTGCAGCTAACCTGTACTAGGACAACCCCATTCTGATGTTGGGCCAGGCCATGGGTGAACTAGCATAGGAATGATCAAGAGCACCATCGTGTTTGCCATGTTTACAGTATGAGAAACTGGGTCTTCAGCCTTCACTAGTTGGAGAAAGGGTATAGAAATATTGTCAGAGTGGGAGGAAATCTTGGCAAACAGTTAACATACATCTTAGCCAAGATTAGGAAATCTTGGCAAACAGTTAACATAAATATAGCCCTGTTAAAGGTTTACATAACCATTGTTTATTTGAGCACCTTTACTTATGAAGAACTTAATATTTCAGGAATCAGTTGCATTCCGATTTTGTAAGTTTGACTAATAAAATGTTCTCTTTCTTTGGTGTTGTCTTAAAATCTAGCTTCCTGCTGCTTCTCTCTATTGATTTTAGTTATCCCATTTGAAGTCAAATTGTAAAATTCAAATAACTATTTCATGTGACAGTTCTTAAATATTTAAAGACATATATCATATCTTGGCTAAGAGTTATTTCCTCATTAAAACAAAATAACCACCAACAGTATCTTTCTTTTAAGATATAAAATAAATCTTATGTAGATAGTGATCAGACTCTACCAATGAAATAATAATGATCTACTGCTCATCTACTTAACTTTGGGAAAAATTTTATTTTTACCTGTGTAAAGAAAAAATTGTGAAATGATTTTGAAAGAGACCCAAAGAAAAAACAAAACAAAACAAAACAAAAAACACTGGCTATCCTGTCTGATGCACCCTTTTGGGTATCTCAAGTTTCTCTTGTCTTTGAGATATTTTCTAACTACATAAATTGTAAAACCTGAAAATAATGCAAATCATTTTCGTCCATTGATGTGCAAATTTTTTGTGCCTAAATGATTATTGCCCCATAACTCCTTTTGCATGTACTTGTAAATTCTTTTTAGCATTCTAGATTTGCCTATAATGTGTGGTTCTTTGAGTGTCACTTTGAACTGGTTATAACATGTTACTGGTGTTAAATAAAATCTTTGAGATGTGTACTCATTCTGTATTTGTATGAAAGTCTTGATTTTACCTTTAAATACCTTTATCTTTTAATATTTGCAAGTATGCAATTAAAGCCAACTATTTTAACTTCTATCAGAAACATTCTGAAAGAGATTCCTGAATTTGCAGCAGACTGGACTAAAATGTTCTCAAAGTTACCTTTGAACTCCAATAATGTCGAATATAGAAAGAAAAAAAATTAACAGAAAGAATAAATTGTTCTAATTGAGTGACTAGGCGAATGGAGGTACCATTGAAAGCCAGCAAAACAGGAAGTCCTATGGTGCCGCACTAGAAGTTGCCTACAAGTGAATTCAGACTTGCTGAGACTGAAGTGATAGCAGGATAGTCATGGGGAAATATGCAAGAGTAACAGAATTCAGGCTGAATTCTGGACAACAAAATTAGGGTCTGACTTAGAAGTTATTGACACAGAGAGAAGCACTGAAACTGTCTGTAAGGATCATGCCAAGAAAAATGAAGGGAAAAATTGGCATAGAAATAACATCTGTTATTCATGAAATACTTAGAATGTGGCTATTGTTGGAGAAGAGAAAAGCATTTATTCTTTAACACAAGTTTCCATCTTGATAACTATGGATCATAGATATCTTCATTTTTTCCATGTAGCAATGCAAGAGAACAAAAAACACATATAAGATATCTTGTTTAGTTATTTTAAGTATTCTGTCTTAGAAAGTATTGACTTACTTTTTAATTTCTCATTTTATTCTCACAAGTTTTCTTAGACAAAAGGGAAATTATGATTAAATGGTTGGAGTTTTAAAAGACCTAGATAATTTTGTTAGAGTTGATCATCACTATAATGCACAAAGAATTTAAACAGGTACTTTGGCTTCTTGAAAATGGAGCTCTCAATAATTGTGTTCATAGTTGTTTGTATTCCAAGAACTCCTGAATCCAACTCCATGATTGAATTCAACATCATTGTAAGGCATGTGCTCATAACAAAGCTACATATTCAATCTTCTACTTCTTTGAAAGATGTGAAAGTATAATTCTAGCAAAACAAATATGCAGGCCTAATTAATAATTTTTATTTCTATATAGAGATTCAACAAGAGCTAAGGTGTCGTAGAGGAAAGTCACTGAAAGAGCTGACTGGCACATAAAAGAAACATTTTGGTGTTTGAAGCGGGAAAGGAAGAAACAACAATCTATGCTTAAAGTGCCCCTTAGTTTCATTTCAAAGAGCATGGGGCCCTCATGACTGCATGGGGCATCCACTAAAATGAGATGAATGGGAAGGAAAAACTTTTGAGTTTATTGAAATTGTCATATTACAATCTGCCGAGAGTTCTGATCTATGATGTCTAATGGTTTTCCAACTCCTCTGGACTCCTTCTAAAATGCTGCACTGCATATATTCATCCTGCAATTTAAATGGTGTGTGTATGTGTGTGTCTCTGTGTGTGTGTGTGTGTTTTTCTTTGGAGAGTTAAAAAAAAAAATGTCCTGCTACTCCATAGATACCAGGGAAGAAGCAGAGTATTTGTGTGCACACATTGGAATGTAAAATCAAGAATGAAATTCTTACCTTATGCTGCCACTTCTGGGCTGAATGCCCGTGCTGGTTAACTTTGCCCTAAAAGTGCAGGAATTAAAAATGTGATCTGTTTATTATCTCTGAAAGAGCAAAGATAGAGTGGGAGCCTCCGGGTGGTTTTGTGGTCGGAGTGCTCTGCTCTTCTGCTGACAGCCTGTCAGTGCCCTGTTCCTTTCTCATCCTTAATTAGAATTCTCAGATTCCAAGGTTGCCGTCTGTACCACACTTGCCACTGTGGTCCCCGGACCTGGCACAAACATGGCTAACCTCATCCTCATAAAATGACTCATTGCCTTCTCCAGCTGTTATCTATTAGCACTGCAGATTTTGCACCACTCTCCATGCCAAGTCATCTCTCCCACCCTCCCCATTGCCCCACAACTTGCTGGAGCCAGCTGGTGACAATTCCCACACCATGTTTAAGAGGACATTTTCTTGACACATCAAGACAGATGCATGGCCTTAAGATGCACCTATGCCAAGACCTGAAACAAGACAATTTGTCCAATTCTTAGTCATAGAGATTTTGAAAAATCTAGTTCCATAGCAGCATTAATGTCTGTCAACATTTGAGACAAATAGTCCAAGAATTGTCTGATACTGAGAGAGCCATTACTCAGGCCGTTCTCAGCTGAAGAATCTTTGCGTTTCGTGTTCTGAAGGTAAAAATAGGGATCATTTGTGTTCAAAATTACTTCTGAAAACCTACCAGTCAACATAATTTGCTTACTTAGCATACCTTGGGGCCTACATATATGTAGGAAATGAAGCTAGGAAATAAGACTCATGAACATGCAGAAATGAAAAAAAAAAAACACAGGTTTTGCTGAAAGTTACAATACAAAATTTCTTGTAATCTAAAATAACTCCTCAACAGCAACAATGTGAAGAAAGAAAGATGGCTATATGTGTTCTGCAAATGAAGCTGTGCTCTCTATGTGTACTACCTCATGGCATCCTGAGTTACATCATGTGTTAGGATATTATTATAGAGTTTAGAGATGCAGAAATAAACAATATTTTTGAAATGAGCTATTGGCCCAAAGTGCAAAATCTTTTAATCAACAACAAAAAAAGCAACAAACGACAAATAAGGGAGACTAGCAAAATAATTGTGATCAAAGGTTTTGGGCTGGAAAAAAAAATCTGCTTAACTTTATCACAGTTTTCAGTCATTTTTAACTTTTATGAGAACAATAATAATATGCAGGGTTTGTGGGTAGACGATATAAGATGGAAAATTCTCAGGGCAATACTTAGCTCGTAGTGAGTCTTTGGTAAATAGAAACTAGCATTAGACATTATAATGGAGAGAAGGGATGAAGGTAGGATGGAAAAGAGAGTAAAACATAATCAATCAATCAATCAGAACATAACAAAATATGGCTGAATGCCTAATTTGATCTCAGGAAGAAAAATGCTGCTCAGACAGACATAAAAATAATTTAAAAAATTATAAGAGATAAAACATTGATAGAAATTTCTGCATAAAAAATTAAAATTTCTGCACATAAGAACAAACTATACACAGAATTAAAAGGCAAGTCAATTGCAATTATTGGTAGCAATTATTTAGAAAAGAGGAAAAGAGAGAAGCCAGAACAGGAATACCATGTCACTTGTCATTGTGCTTAGTATTTCTTTTTGTCTTTCCTACTTTCTGTTTTAAAAATTCTATCTATCTATCTATCTATCCATCTATCTATCTATCTATCTACCTACCTACCTACCTACCTATCTATCTATCTATCTAACTTTGAGATGGAATCTTGCTCTGTTGCCCAAGCTGGAGTACAGTGCCATGACCTCAACTCACCACAACCTCTGCCTTCCAGATTCAAGTGATTCTCATGCCTCAGCCTCCAGAGTTGCTGGGATTACAGTCACCTGCCACCACACCTGGCTAATTTTTGTATTTTTAGTAGAGACGATGTATCATCACATTGGCCAGGCTGGTAGGGAACTCCTGACCTCAGGTGATCCACCTGTCTCAGCTTCCCAAAGTGATGGGATTACAGGCATGAGCCACCATGCCTGGCCTACTTATTTTTTAATTGGCAAATAAAAACTATATGATGTACAAAATGATGCTTTAATATGTGTATGCATGGCTAGCATTTTAATTAAAAACTGAAACTACGTTCACAAAAGATAAGGTATAATTATAGAAATGATAACTATGCAAATATTAAAGAGAATTTACTATTTTCATAAATGTAACTGGATATTGATAAAGAAACAGTGTACATCAGGAAGGGTCAATGCTTGGTGGCTTTCTAGAGTTGATGGCATCACATTATGGCAATCACTTTAGTGCAGGAAACCCTGTAGGTTTTTTGGTTTACACCATAAATATTGCCAGAATTCCTTGTTTGTCCTACATGGCTGGGCTTTGTGATATGTCCAGACAAGATCTTATATTTGGGAATTTTTAATTGTTTTTCTATTCAGAGGTCAGTTGACCACTTCTCAGGAATTTTATGAAGGAAATCCCTACATTTGATGATTTGATATTGAAAATATCTAAGGTCATAGGCCTGTGATTATACCTGGTTTCTTTTTGTCTTACTTAGAGGTTGTAGTGCACATCAGAACCTTAGAACACTGTGTTCCCCTAGAGACATCTAGACTCACGCCATATCTGGAAGAAATTCATGTGTCTAAATGTCTCTAGGGGAAGACAATATTTATAACAAGTGGACTGCCTTTGGTAATACAGTGAAATACACTAATATGTTCTTCAATGCATTTTTACCTACACTTATACTTTGTGCTTTATAACCTAAGTTTTTAAATTTGCAAGTTGATCTACCCAACAGATCTCCATTACAAAAATTAACTCCAGATGGATTAAGTATTTGAACATAAGACCTAACATCATAAAAACCTTGGAAGAAAACCTAGACAATGCCATTCAGGACATAGGCATGGGCAAGGACTTTATGACTAAAACACCAAAAGCAATGGGAACAAAAGCCAAAGCAGACAAATGGGATCTAATTAAACTAAAGAGCTTCTGGACAGCAAAAGAAACTATCATTAGAATGAACTGGCAACCAACAGAATAGGAAAAAATTTTTGCAATCTAGTCATCTGACAAAGAGCTAATAACCAGAATCTACAAAGAACTTAAACAAATTTACAAGAAAAAAAAAATCAACAAAAAGTGGGCAAAGGATATGAATGGACACTTTTCAAAAGAAGACATTTATGCAGCCAACAAACGTGAAACAGTGCTCATCATCACTGGTCATTAGAGAAATGCAAATGAAAACCACATTGAGGTACCATCTCATGCCAGTTAGAATGGTGATCATTAAAAAATCTGGAGACAACAGATGCTGGAGAGGATGTGGAGAAAAACGAACACTTTCACACTGTTGGTGGGAATGTAAATTAGTTCAACCATTGTGGAAGACAGTGTAGCAATTCCTCAATGATTTAGAACTAGAAATACCACTTGACCCAGCAATCCCATTACTGGGTATATACCCAAACGATTATAAAACATTCAATTATAAAAACACATGCACACATATGTTTATTGCGGCACTGTTTACAATAGCAAAGATGGTGGAACCAACCCAAATGCCCATCAAAGATGGACTAAATAAAGAAAATGTGGCACATGCACACCATGGAATACTATGTAGCCATAAAAAAGGATGATTCATGTCTTTTGTCGGGATGTGGATGAATCTGGAAACCACCATTCTCAGCAAACTGATGCAAGAACAGAAAAGCAAACACCGCATGTTCTCACTTGTAAGTGGGTGTTGAACAATGAGAATACATGGACACAGGGAGGGGAAAATTACACACTGGGGCTTGTTGGGGGATGGGGGGCAAAGGGAGGGATAGCAAGGGGTGAGAGAATTGGGGAGCGATAACATTAGGAGAAATACCTAATATAGATGATGGATGGATATATGCAGCAAACCAGCATGGCACATTTATACCTATGTAACAATCTTGCAAGATCTGCACATTTACCCCAGAACTTAAAGTAAAATTTAAAAAAAAATTAGCTCAAGTTTTTGCATGTGAACAGCTCTTCAGTTTTATGACTAGTTACTTTCTCTGGAGATTAAGAGAAATACAGCATGAGTCCCAGTGAGACTGGACCTACCAGAAAGCATGGAGGAGATCTTGTGCCCCAATATGAGCATAAAGTAACATCTACTACAGAACCAAGCTAGAGACTGAGCCCAGGACACTCCTACTTCTTGAGTCAGCAAAGCACCTAGGATCATTTGTGTTCTTTAAAGCAGCCCCAGATCTGCCATTTCCCCCTACATATTCAATTCAAAACACAATACAAAGAAGGGCTTTGAACCAAAAAAAAAAAAAAAAAAGAAAAAGAAAGAAAGAAAAGAAAAAAGAAAGGCTATAGTGGTACTCTGTGTTGGATGCCATTATCTTTCCCTAGGAAACTTTTAAAATAATACCAATGACTTGGTTACAAACCAATTTTAATGAGTTGCTAGTGATGAGAATCACCAACCTTATATATAAAACTTTATAAAAAGGCCAATTTGAGGAGGTAAATGCTGTATGTCCTTAACCTTCCAAATTAATCACTACTCACAATAGCTTAGACATAAAATATATAGCAAAATCCATAAGATTCCCTTTGACTGAAAGGAAACCATAATGGAAATGGACACATAAGCAAAATCCTTTTATACATATCACTATGATCACTATGTCAATACTTCATTTCCTACAGAGTATCCTATTTACTTGGCACTTAAAAAAGAATATCACTCTTCTCTTTTCTTCAAGTCAAATGGCCCAGAAATGTGGAGCCATTGGGGAATTTAGGAGGGGTACAGGTTGAGTTTTAGGGACAATGGAAAGCTGCTTCTTGGCATCCTTCTTCATCAGAGGAACAATAAATGCTCTCATCTAAAGTCCTTTTCCTACCCTCAATTTCCCCATGGACTACCTTGTCGCTGGAGCCTCATTGACTCAGAATAATTGGATATGGCCTGTTCTGTAATGAGTTGGCTGCTATCATGATAACCACTGCATAAATACCTAATGAAATGAGAGCTGTCTCCTCTATGCCTAGCCAAGCTTGTTGCCTCCCAGCCAACAGAACATTGTAGAGGAAACTGCACAGACTGCATGTCTTCTGCAAAAGTTCAAGTTAATAAAGTTTCAAACTAATGGCATTTGTTTTGCAGCCAATCTCAAGAGCCATGGTATTAGCAGGGATGCTTGCTGTAGTCTAGAATCTGACTAATGAAACACTCATTAGCCATTTCCTTTGGGGTTTATCATGTTTAAGACTACCTCTCCAGTTAGGCAACTGGAATAAAATCAAAGTCTAAATGTAAAGTAGAATCTTGGAGTCCACTTTTTCTGGTCAAGAGAATCATACTGAATATTTTCTATTTATAAATACGGCAATGGTATGATTTCTTGCAAGAGATTAGTTGTCTTCTAAAATTGAGATAATTTGAAATGTGATGTTTCACATGTGATTTATCAGGTAACACCTTTAATTACATATCATATCATAGAAACGGACTGCCTACCTTAAATAGAAAGGTGATTAATTGTGTGGATTTTGAAAAGAACAATGGCTTGATAGAAAGGCCAGGCTTCTAAACTAAAGATAGGAAGTAAGGCTATTCTGAGAATCTCAGTAGCACAGACTCCTCAATAAAGATATCAGAATGCCATATGTGTAGTAAATGTGCTACAAATATTTTTCCTCTAGCCTCTTTGTGACAAGTTGACTGAAGTGACCCTGATCTTATGTTCTTCCAGGTTCAAATTCAGTAGGAAAGAAAGTCCTGACAGCATCAGTGAAAGTTTCCTTGGGTATCATTGGCTCCAACAGTCAGGTACTTATTTCTTAAGCAATTACTCTGACTAAAAGATTGTTCTTTGCTCGCTCCTGAAATAAGAAAAGGGACAGAATCCACTCCATCTGAAACTCAGAGTCTAAGAGTTGAGAGGAGATGGTTCTTTCAAATAAGTTATCAGAATACTTGTCACAAAAGAACATGTAATTCCAGGAAGGCAAAAAGAAATGTGTACTGTCCTGCTCCAAGGCAATGAAATGCAAAGAAGCATATGGACATGCTCCAAGGCAATGAAAGGCAAAGAAGCATATGAACAGTGGTTCATCAACAGTATATGCCATTAAGGAAGTACAAATTAAAGCCAAAAATGGTCAAAATCCAAAACACCAAAACCACCAAATACTGGCAAAGATGTGGAGCAGTAGGGACTCATTCATTGCCAGTGGGAATGCAAAATAACGGTCGCTTTGGAAGACTGTTTAGCAGTTTCTTATAAAATTAAAAATATTCTTAACATACAGCCTAACAATTTGAAAACATATGTCCACCAAGACCTTGCACATGAATGTTTATAGCAGTTTTTATTTACAATTGCCAAAACTTAAAAGCAACCAACATATGTTTCTGTAGGGGAATGAATGATTAAACTGAGGTACAGTTACACAATGGACTATTTTCAGCATGAAAAAGAAATAAGCTATCAAGTCATGAAAAGACATGGCTTCATAAAGACGAACCTCAAATGTGTACACTAAATGGGGAAAGCCAAGCTGAAAAGGCCATAGACTCTATGATTCCAACGATATGACATTCTGGAAAAGGAAAAAATGATGAAGACAGGAAAAAGACCAGTGGTTGCAATGGGTCACAAGGGCACAAGGGAAGAATAGGCAGAGCACACAGGATTTTTAGGGCAGTGAAAAAATTCTGTATGATGCTACAATGGTATATCTATGTCATTCCACCTCTGTTATAATACACAGAATGTATGATGCCAAGAGTGAAACCTAATGTAAATTATGGTCTAGGTGATAATTATTTGGCAATGCACAGTCATCTTTTTTAACAAATATACCAAATATACCACTGCGGGGTGTGAAGTTGATGGGGGTAGAGGTGTGCATGTGAGGGGTAGGGGATGTATGGGAATTCTCTATTTCTTCTACTCAATTTTGTGTTAACCTAAAACTCCTCTAAAATATAAAGTCTATTAAGAAAAACATATAATGCAGGTTCCAGAAACCAGTACTCTACGGTTTTTCTGACTTACTTCTTGGCCTTCTCATTAGCACTAAGGTACCTGGTACAGGCTTAAAGTTAGCTGAGTTTTGATTCTGCCAGCTTTTTCTCAGTTATGTGACCCTGAGCAAAATGCCTAACCTTCACATTCAAATATAAAATGAGATAAACCTGTACAAACCATAGTTAAGCACCCCAGTATCCATAAGCAATATTTATTGAGCACATACTATGTGCCAGACCCTAAAATAAGCACTTTATGTATAATAACTAATTTAATCCTCACTTAACCTTTTGAGGTAGTTACTACAGTTTCCACTATTTTAGAGCTAAATAAAGGAATGCAGAAAGTGATTAAGCATGTTTCATAAGGTAACATGGCTAATAAGCATGAAAGATGGAATATGAACCCAGACAATTTCAATCTAGAAGCTTTGCTTTTACCAATACACCGAACTCCCCTCTGTATGGACATATACCATGTATGGACATATATCTTGTCCATACAGAGTAGGGTTTAAAATTTTTAATTTGTTTTTCTTTCTCTATCCTCTCTCTATTCCACCTCTTGACTCAGAGTTCCACCAACTTTACAGCATTTTTTTTAAAGCTTACAAATAAGTAAGTGGGGGAATATTAAGGTAGTGTTAGGAATTCTAAATTCCAAATAACTGTTTTCATCGGGTTGTAACTTTGAATAGATTTTCATTTTTGAGTAAGGAGATGGATAACTAGCTAATGTATCTACGACAGATATTGGACCAGTATTTCAACTCATACTTAATTAATCCTATCTCTACCTCTCTACTCACTTCTCCTTTTAGAACTAAGAAGGACAGCATAAAAATAATGTTGAATTCAGGCTTTTGATAATAAATAGTTTTAGGTTTTGAAAAGTAATTCATTTATTGCAACAAAACAGTCTTAAGTGAGGCTCAACAAGAACCGAAAGAGTAATAGCACTTACCCCTGAGAAAAATGAATATTCAGAAGAGGAACTTGAGCTTCAATTACAGAAAAAAATAACATTGCTCCCCTCTTCTGTTCATAGATGCATCTTGATTTATGCAACAGATTTATTCCTACGTCAAGTATGTCAAATGTTGGTGAACAATATTCGCTCTCTTGAGTTTTCTGTTTCCATAAGGTGAATCCATTTTTTAAAGTAGCTAATTCTCTTGTAATATCCAGGATTCTTTTGTTGTGGTTGTTTCGTTTTGATTTTCAGTTTTCTGGCTGTTGCATATATCTACCTCAATTGCTGAGTTTTCAAAGATAAGGCAAGCCTCCTTCCTTCCTACATTCTTTCCTTCCTTCTTTTGTTCAGAAACATTTATTGAACACTTACTGTGAACAATATTTAGACATTGTGAGAGGCTTAACGATGAATAAGATATCCTAAAAGATCAGAAATAGAGCTAAACACAGTTAACATACAGGAGTTGGCTCACTGGAGCAATGACATTGACTAATCTGCTCACTGAATATTCATAAGCTTTCCTCACACCCTTTTTACAACTAGGTGGGGTCATGTGACTGACTCTGACCACCAAGCTCTGAGTAGAAGTAAAGCTTGTCATTTCCAGACCAGAGTACATAATAGCTGGTGCAAGACTTTCCAGCACACACTTGCCTAGATATTCAAGAAGCCACATATTCCGGACTGTGCTTTTCCAAAATAGGGGAGAGATCTTCAGCCTAAGTTGACAGTTAGTTATGAGGAATTCAGCTCCCCACTATCCAGCATTAGACATGGGCCATGAATGAGAAATAGACCTTTGTTGCTTTAAGGAACGGAAACCTTGGGGTTAATTTAGGGGCTCAGCATGGGCTATCCTAATCAGACTTACACATTTATAACATGGGATGGAAAACACAGGAAATAATAACAACATTTATGTAGATCTTACTATGGGCCCAGAATTATTTTAAGTACTTAACATATATCACTTGAAGTCATCCTCACAACAACCCAATGAAGTAGTAGTAGTATTATTTCCATTTTACAGATGAGTAAATTGAGGCACAAGCAGGTAACGAACTTGCCTACAAATATATAATTAAAAATGTTAGAGCTGGAAATTAAACCTAGGCCATCTGGCTCCAGGATTTATTATCTTAACAACAGTGCAATTAGAAAACAAAACAAATGTGCAATTGCACAGTGGAAGTATACTGTCTCAGGGTGTCCTTCAATTTGGAATATTGATATTTGGAGTCAACATTTGGCATATCATTTGGAATGTTATGTTGGTGCAAAAGTAACTGGTTTTGGTCATGAAAAGTAATGGCAAAAACTGCAATTACTTTTTTAAAAAATTTACTGTATTTTTTATCCATTAAGTTCTGGGATACATGTGCAGAATGTGCAGGTTACAAAGGTATACATGTGCCATGATGGTTTGCTGCACCCATCAACCCATCACCTAAGTTTGAAGCTCCACCTGCATTAGGTCTTTGTCCTAATGCTCTCCCTACGCTTGCCTCCACCCCGACAGGCCCAGGTGTGTGATGTTCCCCTCCCTGTGTCCATGTGTTCTCATCGTTCAACACCCACTTATGAATGAGAACATGCGGTATTTGCTTTTCTGTTCCTCTGTTAGTTTGCTGGGAATAATGGTTTCCAGCTTCATCCGTGTCACTGCACAGGACATGAATTCATTCTTTTTTATGGCTGCATAGTATTCCATGGTATATATGTGCCACATTTTCTTTATCCAGTCTATCATTGATGGGCATTTGGGTTGGTTCCAAGTCTTCGCTATTGTGAATAGTGCTGCAGTAAACATGTGTATGCATGTATATAAACCATTATAGTAGAATGGTTTATAATCCTTTGGGTATATACCCAGAAATGGGATTGCTGGGTTAAACAGTATTTCAGGTTTCAGATCCTTGAGGAATCACCACACTGTCTTCCACAATGATTGAACTAGTTTACAATCCCACCAACAGTATAAAAGAATTTCTATTTCTCTACATCTTCTCCAGCATCTGTTGCTTCCTTTTTAATTATCGCCATTCTAACTGACATAACATGGTATCTTACTGTGGTTCACTGGCCAACAAACATATAGAACAAAAGCTCATCATCATTGGTCATTAGAGAACAACAATTACTTTTGCACGAACCTAAATAGTATTATCTAATACCTGAAAAAATATTTATTGAGAGTCTACTGTGTGCTGACCCCTCTGTTCAGTCTCAATCCTCTCCTAAGTGGAGGATAACTGAGAATCCCCAGGAGCATACAAGAAATGAAACAGAGTAGCTTCAGGGGCCACTTGAAATCTCCTGCTTTCCAGAGTAACTTGTGTTGAAACACAGAGAAAGTGTTCTGGATTGTTACTTCAATAAATCCCCAAATGTAAAATTTGCTTTAGAAGACAGTTAATCCTTAGCACAATTCACACCTTGTATCATGGCCCAATTCTCCTAATTGTTCATGTTTCATTCTCTACTTCTTGTTTAACACAATGGTCTGTATCTCATAGAATTCCAAAACAGACATAGGCTAGTTTTTTGATAAAGCAAATTGGCTTATAATTATACTAATTCAATTAATATTTATATTTTGGCATTTATAATAAAAATTTTCAAGTGTTTGAATGAATTCTAATGGGCAAATATTTCACTAAACTGTAATTGTGCTTCAAAAGCAATTTTTATTAATGCTTCTTGTAACATATGAATACATACATTTATATATATGTCATAAGAAGTCTACTGACTCTGTAAATGGTAACAACTGTTAAAACTGCATTTTTATTTCTGATGTTGCTTTTAGGAGTGGACCTCCATAACCTGGAAAAAAGACATTGTCTTTCTTAACTGCAATGTTGCTAAATTCATAGTCAAATCAAATTGTGTGTGTACTGTTTTGACATCCTCCCTCCCTCAGCCTCATCAAGGAAAAACTAAAAACAAAAAAGGAAGGAAAATAATGCTTGCCTCCACCTGGCATTGGGCCAGGGAAGAAGAAGAAAGAAGCTTTGTTATTGCTTCTATTTATAACCCTGAATTAGTCTGTTAGAATAATGAGGCCTGAGCAGGGGAAGATCTTTTGTTTGCTTAGTACAAACCGCATCTTCCCCCTCAGTATAACCTTACTTAAGATCATACTCAGCAGCCACTGCAGGTACCAGGTGTAGAGCTAAAAGCTGGGAAAGGACCAAGATATTTGCAAAGAAGAAATACAGAGGAATAAGTTCCAGGCAGAAAATTTGGAAGTAGAAACCACCCTCCGAGAAGATGGAGAGACAGTGGAGGATGGGTTCTTAGCTATCTGAAGCCTGTGGAGACTAAGAAATAAAGAAATGTTTCAAGGGGTTTTGTCGAGTGAAGCATCATGACAGGGTGGTGGTGAATATGAAGCCATCCTACCTACGACACCTTTGATAAAATATTGTCCATTGATACGGTTTGGCTCAAATCTCATCTTGAATTGTAGCACCCATAATTCCCACATGTTGTGGGAGGGACCTGGTGGGAGATAATTGAATCATGGGGGCAGCTTCCCCCATAGTTTTTGTGATAGTGAATAAGTCTCACAAAATCTGATGGTTTTATAAGGGGAAACCACTTTCACTTGGTTCTTCTTTCTCTCTTGTCTGCCGCCTTGTAAGATGTGCTTTTTCCTTCCACCATGATCATGAGGCCTCCCCAGCCACGTGGAACTGTGAGCCCATTAAACCTCTTTTTCTTTACAAATTTTCACGTCTCAGGTATGTCTTTATCAGCAGTGTGAAAACAGACTAATACACCCATGAATATCTTCATATAATGTTCTAGATAGAAGTGCCTTCCTGCTTCAAAATTAGCATAGGATGAAAGCCAAGCTTATCTCAGAAAGCTGAGGGGAGGGCCACATCACCAAATTCTGCCATCAAAAGGCACTTTCCTTCAGTTCATCGGCTTTCCCAAGGTATGAAAGAAAAGCATTTTCTTTTGATTGGTCCTTTCATTATCTACACCTCCCTTGGAGTCTAGGTCTACAGCATTCATTCAAAAAGAGTTTACTTTTAGCAGACTGGGAATGACCCAAAATTACAGGATTGAGGACATTTTCTTAAAATATACTACCATGCTGTTTCTACTGCTTTAACAGCAAAGCATCCGGATAATGCAGCTATTTAGGATATTGTGTTTTTCCAGAGAAATGAATTAGTTCCCCAGTTGTAAATATAAAAATAAAAAAGAGGACTTGTTAATTTATAGAAAAACATATATTTAGCTATAAAGGAGAGAAAGAAAAAGACAACAGGAAAGAAAAAAATGTATCCTAAGAGAGTAATGAATAATTATGAACTGTTGATTCAATTGGGAGAGTAAATTATTTTGGTATGTCTGGAAATGCAGAAAGCTGTAAAATCAATAGTGAGTATGCCACTGACTACTCTGGATTAAGGAGCCTCTGTTACCATTAAATGAAAACAGAGAATAAGGAAGAACGTTATATTGTGTTTTATGCATAAACAGTGTTCCAAGTACTTACTACATGCAACAATTTTATAAGATTGATTTTATGCCTATTTTAGCACTGAGGATAACTGAGTCTCAAAAAGGTTAATCAGCTTGCCCAGGGAATATAGAGAACATACACTTTAAGTTCACTGAAGAATTACTGAACTTTTAGTCTGTGCCAGGCTGTATACAAGATCAAGGTCAGAAAACTTTATAAAGTATCAGATAGTACATATTTTAGGCTTTGCAAGTCATACAGTCTCTGATGTAATACTTAACTCTGCAGCCGTAGTACAAAACTAGCTATAGGATATATGCTAAAAAAAAAAAACAAAACTGAGAGTGGCTGTATGCCAATAAAACTTTATTTACAAAACCAGGCAGACAGCAGACTGGATTTGGCCCAGGGTTTATCAACCCCTATGATTAATGATGAGGGCACGATGGTGAGAAAGTAAACTCATTAGTCCCTCACAGAGCCTCCCTAATTCTAAAAACACTGTTTCACTGTTTCCTTTCATCTGCTTTATTTAGACACGTGTCCCACCAAAAAAAAAATCTGAGATTTTTTAGCTAAACATGTTTAACTAGGAAAAGTAAATGTTTTGCAAGATCTACACATCAGCACCCTGGTTCTTTTGCATTCATGCACCAGTGGGGTCTCCCAACACATCCAATTTACGAATTTTCAGTTTGTCTCCATGTCTTTCCAGTTTCCAATTCCAAGTGTAAATATCCTCCTAGCTCATTTCCTGTTAAACAGAGCCACATTATGACTCCTGGAAGACACATCAGGTTAGGATTATTAAACTTTTCTTCAGGGAACAGATGTCTCAGAACATATCAGAATTTATAAAGTTGATGCAATTGATTAACTGTATCATTGCTGCAGTCCTACAGCTGGATTATTGTTTTGCTGTCAACATTCTTCAGATCTTGATTTGAGCATCCTTGTAACACTATTCCCCCTCTGTTCACTTATCTCCTGTGTGGAGACAGGGACCCTCAGGAAATGTTCTGTTGCCTCCTATGTTCTGCTCTGAATTCTCCCCTATTTCACATGTTAAAACAAATAATACATTTTGAACATTAATATTTTTGAAAATTATTTTTCAGTCTGTACAACCCTTTAGATTCTGGTTACTTTCTTGTCATGGAAAGGGAATCAATAACCAAGAGTGTTTTTAAAACAAGGTCTCTATTATAATAATTATGATTTGTTATTTCTGTAGTACTAGAGTTTCAGAATTGCCTTAAAGAAATTAATTTCCAATTTCACAACTTTCCCCCCAAAATGCAAATAGTAACAAAAATAACATTTTTGGCAACATTCCAGAAAGAAAAAATGGTAACTACCATGTATTACACACCTAATAGGTGTCACAGACTGTGTTAAGTGCCATGAATTTATTGACTTTTTTATATGTAAACATACAATTATAAAATTAGAGGTAATCGTGAGAGCAAAATACAACCACAGTAAGCAATGCAAAAGACAGTGCTGTCCTTTGTTGCTTGTACTACAAAGTGAATTACAGGGTTTGGCTTTCACTAGTATAGATCTATATTTTAGGTGTGAGTTCAATAATTGTTCTGAGCAGACATACTCTGTCCAAGCTGACTGCTGTATTCTGTATTAACTTACCTTGTTAAGCTACCAAAGGTGAATTGCTCTGGATGCCAGGAGAATTGAGTTTAAGAAGTCAGGATTTGGAGATAACCTATAAATATTGGGGGCAGGCCCAAAGGATGTTGTAGGGAGTACTAAGTACATGACTTGATGACAGTAGAGACACAATCCCATTCCCAGGGATTTTGATTCAGTAGATCTAGGTAGGATTCAGTAATAAATACCATCTTCAACAAAAATTCTTAGCAATTCTGTTACAGGTTGTCCTCAGATCACATTTTAAGAAACACTGATATAAATGGAACTGTTTCAAGGTGCCTCTTTCTTCCATCCTTTACTCTCTCTGCTAACCAAGTCCTCCCACTCAGTCCACTGAAAGGGTCAGGCTTGGCGATGCTGAGGTATGGCTCCCTCCCTAAAGCAGGTAAATAATACAAAAGCTTTCACACTGAGCCAAGATGTTCATTTAATATCAACTTGTAATGGTCTCTTGTATTTTGTACCTAGGTCCTTGAGCCAAACCAATCTAAATTTGGAACAAAGACCAAACTTTCTTAATTACTGACATTACTAAGATTTTATATCTGTATATAACTAAAGTTTTAATTTTTAATTGATACATAATAGATGTACGTATTTTGGGGGTACATGGGATAATTTGATACATTCATATGATATATAAAGATCAAATTGGAGTAACTGGGCTATTCATCACCTTAAATATTTATCATTTTTTTTGAGAAATATTCAAATTATTCTCTTCTAGTTATTTTGAAATGTACAATAGATTAGTGTAAACTAAAGTCATCCTACTGATCAGTTGAATGCCAGTTATCAATTCTCCCATCTAACTGTATACCTGTACCCACTAATCAACTTGTCTTAAAGCCCTTCTTATTTTCCAGCCATGCCTAGAATCTTGACCCAGTACTGGTCAACACACGTGCTTTGCATGTGTTTATAACACTTGTGATTTCTCCATGGTTGTGAGCTATTCCTCTGACTTGACAGTTGGATAGACATCCTCCAATACCCCATGCTGCATTTCATTTCCATCCTGACTACTTGTGTGTGAGCTCCTTGCTACATTTATAAAATTGGATTTCCAGCTTTGACTTATCTCTCCTTGCTTATCTACTGGTCAAAAAACATCTCTCTTTGCAAATCCCACAAAGATACAAATCCAGTATCACCAACACAAACCTGATCCCCTTTTGTCGTTTTAAAAAAATCTACTCAAGGGTTCCATCACTAACCAGTCACTAACGTTAAACAAATAAAACAAAAAAGTGGGTGTCATCCTAGATTCCTTTATGCTTACCACACATCCCTTCATTTAATCTCCCAGCCTTTCTCACAGGCACCAGCGTCCTAGTGTTCTATCTGGGCTTCCTAGCTCCAATCTCCCTCCTCTTACTTCCTTCTTCACCTTACTGCAGTCCAAACTACCATAAAACGAAATCTGATTATGCCATTGCTTTTTTTTCTCCTTAAAACACTTTAATGTTTTCACATTGCCAAAAGAATCAATTTCAACACCCATGCAATTAAAAAATGCATTTATAAGCTGGAGAGTGCCAATTTATCCCAATTAATCTCCATCTCATTCAATGTATATAATCAAAATTATATATATCCAGCTATAATAAGTACCTACAGTGTTCCAAATGTGCTGTTCTGTTTCTGGCCTTGACCAATCCAATGTAAATCACTGTGGTGTTTTTTCTGCACCTCTGCAAGAGCATCTCCTTTTTCCTCCATCCCCTAAACATATCCTCCACCCAACCCTCAAAGTGAATTTCGATAAAATAATAAGATCAGGTCAGCCCTCTATTTGGCTCTCCAATGGCTTTCTGCTGCACTGGATGGATGTTCATATTCCATCCATTGGTCTATAAGGTCCTCTATGATCTGATTCCAGCCTACCCTCTGTCCCTCCATTCCTTCTATCCTCCCACTCTTTCAAATCACTCAAATCAAACTGACCTTCCTGATCCTCACATAAGCTGAGCTCATTTCTGCTTTAGGAACTTTGCTCTCAGAACTTTCCTGTAGCTTTTCCTCCATGCCTACGCATGGCTGGTTCTTACTCCTTATTCAGGTCTCAATTCTTACCTCAGAGAAGCTCTCCTTGACCAAACCATCAAATGCTAGCTGTCCTCCCCATATTTCTCTGTTACTTTACTGTGCTTTATTTTCTTCATGCCATTTCTCACTTTGCAAAATCACCTGAATTAAGTAGTTTAGGAATACATTTACGCCTCTCCCCCACTCAATTGTAAGCACACCTTTTCCTGGCACAGAGCACTAGTTCAATAAGCATTTGTTGAATGTCTCAATGGCTTTGCTTATGTTGTTCCTTCTGCTTCAAATAGGCTTCTTCAACCTTAGGGACTTTCTACTTGCTAGGCTCTAGAATATTCTTCAACACTTGGTTCAAACAGCTCTTCTGTTGGGAAGTCCTCTTTCACCCCAAACAGCACTGATCACACCTAGGTTTGCCTTGCTCCATGTCTCATTACAGCATCAAACTATTTCATAATTATTTGCTTGCACGCTCTTCTCCCAAATTAGACCTCCCTGGAGTAAAGGCTGAATCTTATTCATCTCAGGATCCTCTACATATAACAAAGTCCTCCAGGGGCAGTAGATACTCAATAAATGTATCCTGAATGAACAAATAAATCTGCTGCTGCCCATACCAGAGTGTAGATAAGATGTGAGAACAGTGATGATCAGAGTGATATAGCCTTAAGACTAATAAATAAGCTGAACTCAAGTCTCTCATTCTGTGTGTGTGTTGAGTTTTCTCATGTATAGAAAGATACACACATGTAAAATGTGGATAATTCTCAAGTACAGTGATTCAAAGAAATTAAATATAATTATCCTTATTATATTGCTCAAAATATATTTTAAATATATTTGGTCATTTACTGCTGATGCAACAATTGTAGCTGCAACTGTAGCTATGGGTACTCATCTTTTTGATTTACACATGGCTGTAATTGTACTTGCCTAAATTGATAGGCTGAAAATAAAGAAGGAGGAGTACGAAGCAATAGTCCAAGGGAGGTATTTTCAGTTTCTGCATAATTAAAGAAATAAATAAAAGATCTGAGAAACTAATCATTGAATCTGAATTTTGCAATTTAAAATTTTATGAAACACTAATGAATAAAATATAATGTTCATGTTTATACACATTCCTATAAATGTTAATATTAGCTTGCATCAACACATCTATTCAGTTTTGATTATCTGTTCCTTTTTGGCAGTTTTATCCAATATATTTATTTTGGGGGAAAAAACAGTTTTTAACAATACTTATAAAACCTGTGATTATTTCTCTCTTCTGTTGGTTGTGCCAAAGAGCTTAAAAACATCTTTTATCACTCCTTCATTACATGGATGAATAAACTTATTTGGGAATTTATTTACTAACTTTGCAGTTGCTCTAGTTTTCTAAATTTTGTGTTTTGAATCCTCTGCTGTGTCAGTAAAATGATCTTGGAGTGAAGTTGTATCTGCAAGTCACATAAAGCCAGAAGAGATCATTAAAATTTATTCAAACTTTTTTCAGTATCTGTAAGACTGTGTGGAAAAAGAAAAAGAGGAAGAAGAGAAGAAAGAAGAAAGAAAGGGAAGAAGGGAGAGAGGGAAGGAAATAGAGAAAGAACATAAGACTACAAATGCAAAGAACAAAATGCAAAATCTAGTCAAAGGAGATACCTAGTTGAGAATTGAAAGCAGATAAGGAATTACATTTTATAAACTAAGGGGCCAACTACTACTTTTTAAAATTTTGAAGCCCACAATATCTGCAGCTCCAGGTACCTTGCCAGCTGAGTTAAAATCACTAGGTCCAACTTCTGTTATTTAGAAAGGCAATTGCCTGAGTGGCAATGCATCTTCCAATCTTAAGAAAATTAAAATTAAGCAGCAGAGATAAAAATAACCCCAGTTAAATGAATGCTAATGACCTCTGACTAGCAATGTGTCTTTCAATCCCAGATAAAAAATCACAAACGAAAAGATTTAACAAAATCAATACTATAATATTTGAAAGTATAGAATTGGTTTCTTGTATCTAAGGATTTGCACATTTAGGCAATTCATGTTTCTGAGATGTTTAAAGAAATGTAATCTATTAGAGTGATAGTCTTGCATTATACTTTAAAATATAACATTAAGTAACTGATACAGACTTGTGATTTTAAGCTGAAATTTTAGTAGACTTATGTTCAGTAATGAGAAGTCTAAGATTTTTTCCATTCATCGATTATAAACTTCAGGTTTTACATTTATTACAATTATTTAGTGAGTAGAAAAGTCTGATTAAGTTAGAGAGTTACCTCAAAATGAAGTAAAATGCTAATTTTTGATAATGTGCCTTCTATTACTACATATAATTGGTGCTAATGAAGTGGTAGTATCTATCGTTGCAATGCAGATGTGGAGTCCTTTGCTTCAAGCCCAATAAATTGTTTAGACACCTAAGTGTACCACAAGTGAATGCCTACTTTTTGCTGTATATAAATCATCCTATGTGATAGTTGCTTTTACTATCTATTTATAGATAAAGAAACTCTAGAAAAAGGGGTAAAGGAATTTAAGTACCTGACCATGTTTGCTCAGCTAATAATTTTAGGAACCAGAATTTTTACTTAAGGTTGTGTTATTTCAGTATAAAAAACTTATTAAACATTGTAATCCGGCAATATGAAATAATACTACCTCTATCTTGTTTAACACAATAGCTTTTCCTCCTTGAATTTCAGGTTGGGGAAGGATAACATGGGGAGAAATACCAGATATAGGTGACAGGGGGATGGAGGCAGCAAACCACCTTGTCATGTAAGTACCTATGCTATGCAACAACCCTGCATGATCTGCACATGTACCCTAGAACCTAAAGTACAATAAAAAATAACAAAAATTCAGGTATAAATGGGATCGTAGCAAATTGCATGATTATTTGTTACTGGAAATTTTTGTTTAAGAGTGAAAAATAACCTTCATGAATCTTTTATTTTCATACAGAGCTTCTTAGACTGGCTATATTTAAGATAAACCCAACTTTTACTTGGACTACCTCTGAAAAATATAAATTGGATGCTATTCATCTGAAGAAGTTAGGATGAGATTTGGTATCTTTTTTTGGTATATTAAATTGAGACAAATTCAAGCAATTCCTTTGAAGGTCACTATGGAACAAAGATACTGAAAGACAAACTAGAAATGTAAAGTAGCTGAGTGGAACATCTTTCCCACTTTGATCAATTATTTCAAAAGCCTCCAAGGGGTCAGATTACTCCACTTTAGGTTTCCAAATGTATTGGGACATTTACAGTGTAAATAGACAGTCTAGTGAAAGTGTTGATCCTTTAGAATTTTCTGAACTTTAAAGGACACTGGGGTGTTTCTGGGAGTAGAACTGCAAGCCTTCTTTGGTGGGATTCTTGCTGGGCTGGTCACTAAAATGCAAGTGTAGTCCATGTTGAAATGAGGAAAACTATTGATCTATGACTCAGAAGATAAGAGACCAGGGATGACATAAACATGGACACTAGCTGTTCCAGGGGACAATGCCATCTGGTTTGCTGTAGACACTTTGTCAGAAATAGCAGACTCCTGAGATTCCCATTTTCACTCTTAAAAAAGGCTAAAAATCATATGGCTCGAAGGTAAATAAACTTTCCTTGGAGGCCATAGGCTCCTCTTAAAAGTCAATGAGTCAAGGCAAGTACATTTTTAAAGTGAGTCCTTACTGAGAATCATTGGATGCTTCATTCTTGCACCCTGTTCTGTCACAAAGCTTCTAGGGTGAGACCAATATGCTCAATCTCAAAACATTCTATTTTTACAATGGTTATTTTATTTATTAAAAGTAAATTAGTTTTTACATATAAACAAATATAGTTAACCATTACTTGACCACCACCAAAACAAATGGGGTGAGAGTAGGAGCTAGTGGTTCTGAGTAGATGGAAGTTGAGGGAGTCTTCTCCCAGAGAGAGAAAATAATTCTCTGTTGTTTTAGAAACGGTGGCCAATAGGTTTCCTTCCTTCCATTGTTTTCTCCTTGGGCAGGAAAAATGTATAGAAATAATGAGAAATGCCTTAAACATTAAAATCAGTACCCTGAGCAGTATTACTGGGGAGTTGAAACCATGCCTGGATAGCCAGAGATAACTATATTATTTGGAGGGAAGCTTGGGTGGTGGACGTCCAGATATGGGAGCTCAGAGGAAGGATATTTCTAGCGATGGCAGCTTCATAATTTCTAAATAGTGATAATTGGATCAGAGAGTGAAGGTGGTGGCGGCTGGTAGGACAATAACGTTGAGACTCGATATGTGTGCAAACAGGATTCTTTTAACTTATCATTGAGGATGGATGGAGAGGAAGAGTTATCATTCTGAGAATCCCTGATATGACCTGGGAACAGTAGTCAGCAGAGTTATTACAGAGTCATTAGTTTTCTATTGCTACTGTAGCAAATTTCCACAAATGTAGTGGCTTCCAAAATCACAAATGTATTACCTTCTAGCTCTAGAGGTCAGAAGTCTGATGTGGGTCTCACTGGACTGAAATCAAGGTGTCAACAAGGCTGTGTTGCTTTCCCGATACTACAGGGGAGAGTTAGATTTGTGCCTTTTCCAGTAAGTTTTTTTTTTTTTTTTTTTGAGACAGAGTCTTGCTCTGTCACCCGGGCTGGATCTCAACTCACTGCAACCTTTACCTCCTGGCTTCAATCGATTCCCCTGCCTCAGCTGCCTGAGTAGCTGGGATTACAGGTGTGTATCACTACACTGAGCTATTTTTTGGTAGATACAGAGTTTCACCATGTTGGTCAGGCTCGTCACAAACTCCTGACCTCAGTTTTTAATGTTGCCTGCATTCTTTGGCTTGTGTATGCCTTCCATGTTGAAAGCCATCAATGGTGAATTGACTTTTCATATCACATTACACCAATCTTCCCTCTGACTCCCTCTTCTACTCCTTAGGACCCTTGTGATTTCATGGGTTCCCCATAGATAACCCAGGAATATATATATTTGGCTATCTTATAATATCAGCTAATTAACAACCTTAATTTTTTTTGCCATGTAGCATAACATATAAATAGGGTCCATGAATTAAGATGTGGACAGCTTGGGATGCTTTTATTCTGTCCATCACAATAGCTGTGAGAAACATGGTCTCTGGAGGCATATTGCCTAGAATCAATTCCAACGCTACCACTTACTAGCTATGCAACTGTGGGCTAATGATACAGTCTCTGCATGCCTCAGTTTCCTCATTTGTAAACCACAGTGAAAAATGCCTATCCCTGAAGGTTCTTCTAAGGAATAATGTGCTAATTTATGAAATGTGCTTAGAACACAGCACAAGCACTCAATTAAAATGAACAACTCTGATGTCTGCCTACTTTTCCAAGATAGAACACAAAATTATTAAATAGATGGTGAATGCCTGCCTACAAACTTCAGACTTAGGAGAAATTGATTGCAGGTATCAAGAACAGATATTTAAAAGTGCTTCCTAACATGTCTACACTCCAAATTCCCAAAGTGAATGAATGGCTCAGGAGATCCCAGGATCAAATCAGGTGGACACTATTAGAAAGCACCTGATTTGATCCCAGGATCTCCCCAGCCATTCATTCACTCTGGGACTCCAGGAATCCTTGCACGGGGAGAACTTCTCACATATAAGCATAATGTTTGCCTGCAGCTCTGCCAGTTTTCTTAGTCCTGCTCCTTTGAAGTCTAGCATTAAGTAGGTGCAAGATGCCATACAAGCCACTGTCCATGGTACTGCTGGTCTCTCCAACTTGCATCTGCCTCCCTTTCTTATAGGTTACAGAAAAACCTATGCTTACCCTGATTTTTCAGAACATATTCACATAGCACAGCTGGTGGGGTCCCTAGTAACACAGCGATTTCCATTGTTCCACAACTATCTTCTTCCCAGGATAAACAGCCTCCTGAGAACTGAGGAGCAGGGATGCTGCAGGTGACAGCTGTATACAGATATGAAAGGTTCCTGGGATCTCTTCCAGGTTCTAATTCAGGCCTGGATGCTAAGGCTTGCCCTGTTCTGCAACACTTTTACTCATGGCGCTTTTCTCTTAAAGGCTCTATTGTTTAGTTTTTTCATGGTGGTCCATATTACAGACATTTCCCTCTCTACTCTATATTCCCTTCCTATTCCCTCTGTATTCCCTCTGTATTTTTCCATTACTAATTACCATAACCTTAGAAGCTTAAAGAAACACAAATTTATTGTCTCACATTTTCTGTAAGTCAGAAGTCCAGTGGTCACTGCCTTGTCTCTGTTTAGAATCTTATGAGGCTGAAATAAAGGTGTCTGCAGGGCTGCTTTACTTTCTGAAAGCTCTGGAGGAAAGTCTTTGTTCTTGCTTATTCAGGCTGCCAGATGAGCTTAGTTCCTTATGCTGTGCAACTGAGATCCACATTTCCTTGCTGTCAGCTAAGGACCATTCTTAGATTCTAGAAATTACTAGCATTCCTTGGCTTGTGTCTCCTTCCTCCATTTTCAAAGGCATCAGTGGTGGCTGAGTCCTCACATCACACTTCTCTGACTCTTCCGTGTTCCTCTTCTACTTTTAAAAATTCATGTGATTACATTGGGGCCACCAGGATAATCTCCCCATATCACGATCCATAGCCTTCCTCACATCTACACAGTCTTTTTGCCATGTAGTATAACATACAATATTCAGAGGATCTAGAGATTAAGGTGTAGGCACAATTGCAGAACATTAGTCAATCAAGCATCACTTCTTGTACTCCAGCCATCAGGGTCATTAGGTCTACATAAGTCTGAACTTTCTGCTACTAATTTTCTCCCACACACTCCCAAAGCTCTCAAAGAAAATCAAGGCGTCTCTTTCAGCATCCTTGAACATCTATAATGGTTCAAATGTACTCCAAGAATGCAGCAATTGAAAACAAGTCATCCCAGAGCACACGACTGGGGATAGATGGTGCTTCCTCACAGTCAAAATGTAGCCTCATCACTGACCAGCCAAAGGTTATCCATTTCATCCATATTAAGAGATACTCAAAGTACTAGGAGAACTGATGAGAGATAAACTGACTATCCCAGGAGAATTTAGTAAAAGACCTCCAGGAAATTATGCTCAATTTGAGCTTTGAAGTATGCAGGGAGTTTAACAGGAGGAACAGGAATGGATAGAAGAAATAATTTTAACTAAACAGAAAAGCAAGTATATGCTTGTGAATATTGAGAAAAATAAATTTGAATAAAATTATGGAGTGGTGCCTGTGTATATATTATATGTATGTGTGTTTGAAGCAGGCATACTGATATGTATTGGTCAGCCTCAATATAGGAAAATAAATCAAAGGGCATCTCTGATCTTTCTCACTGACTTACAGGTACTCCATGCTTTGCACAGTACCAGCATTATGTCAAATGAATTCATTCATACTGATCAATTCCTCACTTTGTATGAGTTACAGTTAATATGGTTATGTGTAAAACAAGGACAGCCTGTACGTCTATTTTTAATCAAAGACCTGAATCGCTGACTACAGGGCATACTCATTAATTCAGACACCTCTGATAGAAAAATTTGCTAGGACTAGATTTGAAGGTGATCTTTAACAATTAGAGCAACAAGTAATCAAAATGAAGATGATATTTCTTAACACAATATCCTCATGGAAAATAGAGAAAAGATTGTTTCTTTAAATTATGGACACAGATTAGTGAGGTAAAAGAACAGCAGAAAAATAATCTGTGAGTTATACTTGACTACAAACTAATGGGAGAACAAGAACATGTAGTGAGCACCCTATTATGTGCTAATACTGTGTTAATCTAAGTACTCTTTTGGCTATCACACTTAATACTCACAAAGCTTTGTAAGGTAGATCTTATTAGGTAAATGTCTTGATGCTGCTGACGATCTAATAGTATCTGAATTGAAATATTATTTCATTTCTACCAATCCTCATGCCACACTGGGAATATACTTGTCAGACCTACTCTGTGATATTCTGGAAACAGGCAGAATCTATTATATTTAGTAGATACTTCTGCTATTTTAGGGATACTTCTCCTGCTATCTTTAGATTATAAAATCATTTTGATTATGAACTACTTTTCAGTGGCAAGTTATAACAGGCCGTGCCCTTAGGGTAATTTATTAGCTTGCTATGGCTACTGTAACAAAACACTACAGACTGAGTGTCTAAGCCAACAGAAATTTATTTTCCTACAGTTCTGGAGGCTAGAAGTCCAAGATCAAAGTGTCAGTGAGGTAGGTTACTTCTGCAGACCATGAGGAATGATATATTCTAGACCTTTCTCCTTGGCTTGAAGATGGCCAATCTTCTCCCTTTGTCTTCACATTATCTTCCTTCTTTATATGTCTGTATCCAAATTTCATCTTCTTATGAGGACACCAGTGATATTGGCTTAGGGCTCACACTAATTTTAATTTAACATACCTCATTTTAATTTAACTCATTTAACCACACCTCTTTTTAATTTAACTCTGTAAGACCCATTTTCCAAATATAGTTGCATTTTGAGGTACTGGAACATACAATAATCTTTTTTTTTCTGGGAAAGGATGACATAATTCAGCACAGAAGGCAGAGAAAAAAAATCAAAATTCACATTAGGGATATTAGCTCTAAGAAATAAAATATGTATATTAGAATACATAAAACACCAATAAGAATATAAAGTCATTTGTGTAAATGAGTATATTCATCCATTTTTCACACTGCTTCAAAGAAAAACACAGGCTGTGTCATTTATAAAAGAAAGAGGTTTAACTGACTCACAGTTCTGCATGGCTGGGGAGGCCTCAGGAAACTTACAAACATGATGGAAGGGGAAGAGGTGCATCTTACATGACAACAGGTGAAAGAGAGAAGAAGAGTGAAGGAAGAAGAGCCCCTTATAAAACCATCAGATCTTATGAGAACTAACTCACCATCTCAAGAACAGCATGGGGAAAGTCATTTCCAAGATCCCACCAAGTCTGTCCCTAGACACATGGAGATTAAAAAGATTGTAATTCAAGATGAGATTTGGGTAGGGACACAGCCAAATCATATCAATGAGCAATTAAGGAATTAACAGTATCGCATCTTGGTTTGTTAACATTGATGAAGACAAATATACAGCCACCAGTATCAACTCTATCTCTTCACCTGGTTTAAGATTTTGGTTTTTTTTCCTCTCATCATGTTGATGATTTAATTCTTCATTCTGCAACCCCATGAACAGTTATACAGATTTACCATACATTTTCTTGAGGGGTGGTGAATAACGTTCTTCAATGTCACTAGGCTTTTATTGGGCCAACTCAAGCGTGAAGGTATAGTTAGAAAGAGGGAAGGGAATAAGATCAACCATAAAAGAAACCAATGCCTCCAAGCATTACATGTTAAGATAAAGATCAGGATCACTGTTTGCATTTTCAGTAAGATAAACTTGGAGAAACTGCATGTTTTCCTTTTTCTCAATGATTTAACTTTTTCTTCATTATGAGACAGACTTTACAATAGCCAATGAGTGGAGACATTATTGCATTTTTAATAGCAATGCCTCAAAGTGTAGGATATACGCTTGTCAACTCAGAGTTAGAATTGGACGTTCTACTTTCATTCTATTTATGTTGTAGGAGCAAAAAGATTGATTTTTTAAAATAAATCTAGGATCTTTTTCTGTTTTGTTTCATTTTAGGCTGAAATTGGTTGTCAGGCCACAGCATCATTGAAATATGATGTGCACTGAACAAATGGAGCTGGCTTGCATTCCATAGTATGCCACCGAAGTGAAAAAGAAACAAAGCTTTTGTATAGAAAACTGGCATGTTAATAACATTACACTTGGTGGCACATGCCTGTAGTCCCAGCTACTCAGGAGGCTGAGGCTGGGAAATCACTTGAGCCCAGAAGTTTGAAACTAGTCTGGGCAATATAGCAAGACTCCATCTCAAAAGAAATTGCACTGAGTGGGGCTGAACCCTCAAGTCATTGAATCATGGAATTTTAAAGGTGGAGGGTGGCTTTTTCAGTTGTCTGGAGTGGATACTTAATTTAATTAAATAGATGGAATGCATTTGATGAAAACAATCAAGCCACATTGGCATACTCTATATTGGCATCTGATATGCCATGGCTATTTAATAAAATGATAGTATTGTGTTTGACAGATCAATTATTCATTAAATAGATGGGGCAGAAATGGAAACGCAAAATTGAAGCTGATTAATTCAGCAAAATCTTCAATAATACTGTCACTTTTAATACAAGCCAATGGCTTCAAGCACAGTGGGCAGCTTGATCGAGGGCAAAGTAATCACAATGCAATGTGTTGCAAGTGCAAGTTATAAGAAGCATTATGTAAAGAGTATTATGCAATAACAGAGGAGTTGTACCCTGACTTGGGGATATCAGAAAAATCTTTCTTGTAATAGAGGTATTATCGTTCTTAGTTTTAATAGATGTGAGGCAAAGAACACATAGTAGACTGTTCAAAGATATGTAGAGAGAAAAAGGCCCTGTTATTATTTTGAGACCCTGGTTTCCTCAGTCTAATCTTGAGTACCTGTTGGATCAGGAGCCACTCCACCAAGTTGGAAAATGAGGGAGTAATTAATATTTCTTCCATAATCCAGTGTATTCATCATGGTAGACTGTTGCAGTCATGCCCTCACCATGAGCCAGCCTCCTACACCCATGCCCTTGGACAGCCTACTACCACATTTAATAGAGTGACATGTGTTAACTAATAGGACACTGTAGAAATGGCAGCATGTGTCATCAGAGACTGGGTTATCAAAGAAATTTTAGCTTTTGCCTTGTTTGTTCTCTTGGTTCACTCTCTGCTGGCTACCACACATGAAGACATTCAAACAGCTTTATGGAGCAGTTTACATGGAGAGAAACCAAGGCCTCCTGCCGACAGCCAACACCAACTGGCCATATACGTGAGCTACTTTGATCATGAATGCAACCTTATGAGAGACCCCTGGTCAGAAGAACACAGTTAAGCTACTGAATTCCTGACCCATGGAAGAGCTGTGAGATACTAAATGCCTATTGTTGTTTTTAGTTGCTAAATTTTGAGGTAATTTATTATGTGGTAATAGATAACTAAGATATGAATATACACTAACCCTAAAATAATCTCAAAATCCCTTCATGTTGCCCAGATAGTACCACTAAATATGACCTTCATGTTCTCATAAATTTATATGGTAAGAAATGTTTCATGCATTTTTTTACATGTGTCTCTAGAAGATTGTTCTACAGAGAAACAATTGTTCTATTCCTCAATGAATCCAGGTAGGGCTTATCAACACTTTCATTTATTCTGCTGGCCAGGCAAGTATGGTGGCTCACGCCTGTAATCCCAGCACTTGGGAGTCCAAAGAGGGCAGATCACCTGAGGTTAGGCGTTCAAGCAGCCTGGTCAACATGGTGAAACCTCATCTCTGCTAAAAATAATAATAAAAAATTTTACCAGATGTGATATAATACACCTATAATCCCAACTATGCAGGAGGCTGAGGCACGAACTTGAACTCAGGAGGAGGTTGCAGTGAGCCGAGATTTTGCACTGCACTGAAGCCTGGGTGAGAGAGTGAGACTAAATGCAAGAGATAGGGATAGAGGATGCATCCAGAGATGGGAAGAGTTAGCTCTATTGAGCATGTCCTCATTTGTGTCTTTGGCTTAAGTAATATTTGTCAAAATCTCTTGAACATACAAGATATCTGTCTTAATTTCAAGATCTCGCTTGAAATGTAACTACACTGATAAGCATACTTTCCCTTGACTTTGCTTTGATGGCTAAAATTAAAGACTAATAAAGAAATGACTAATCCTACCCACTCAAATTAATCTTGTTCAGAATTAGTGATATCATCAAGTTTCTGTAACTGGGTTGACTAACTCAGTTAAGAGCAGGTTTTGCCTGAGCATTAAAATCATATTACCATTTAAAATAAAAATAAAAATAAAATTCTGCTGGTCAGATAAAATCAATTCAGCCTTGAGCTGAGTAGAATGAATGCAAAGTAAAAAGATTATTAGAGTGTGAATTTTATTCATGCAGACAACATGCCTCTTGACATGAGGGATGAAAACGTTTAGGCATATGCTATACAAACTTCTAGGGTATAAAACCAGGCCAGAAAGACATATTCTGGTGAAACAAGCACAACAGGTTAATAGCAGTTCCAAAGCTAGCAGAAAATGAATGCACTCCTACTTTTACTAGACTATTTCCCTTCTTCCAGCTAGAAAGATAGAGGGAAAAGCCCTTAAATACTGAGCTATATATATAAATACTGATATATATTTAAGCTATATTATTGCATTATTTAGGTTATACTATAGTTTATATTTAACATGTTTAATTAATACATTTAATGTATATTTAATTTTATATACATTAAATATATAAGATTACTATATATCATTTTATTTTTAACATTAACTATATTAAATATACATTAAACATAAAATTACATTACATTAAAATTACATTAAATTAAAATTAAATATACATTATAGCTTAAACATACATATTAAAGCTATAGATATAATTTAAGCTTATATATAAATTTATATATTTATAGCTTATATATGTATAATCTAAATCTAAATATATATATAATCAAACTCTCTTAAAGACATGCATTATTAAGACCCATCAAAAAAGCTAACAAGTCAAGTATCAATTTTAGGACACCTATGAGCATATTCTGGGAAAGGAGTCTTAATCACTGAGAAGCAAACTCTGGAGCCAATTCCATAGAGAGATCTTAAAGGCACATAACCATTGGTTTTACTGCACATGTGGCATCCTTTGAAGCCATCCTGCAACTCTCACATGAGTCATCTGCTCTGAAGCAGAGCACACCTATTTCTGGAAATAGAGAATTAGACTGTTTCTTTCTGAGTGTGGTCGGCATCTATGGGATGTAACTAGTAAAAAACTAGTTAGTTAAAAACTAGGAAGTTAAGAGTAGTACAATAGAAGGAATGAAAGAAGGAGGGAGAGAATAGAACGGAGGTAGAAAAATCAGGAAAATCAGTTATAGAATAAAAATAAAGGAAAAGAGAAAAGATTAATTATCAGAGTAAAATAAATTAGAAATAATAACTTTAAAAACATACATCATATGAAAGTAACAAATCCTCTAGATACCAAACAATGAAACAGACAAAACTTGAAAACAACGAATTGAAAAAAATAATAAAGTACATATCTAAAATGGAAGCCATTCCTGCCCCCATCCCTTAATTTGCTTCCATATTTTTGAGAACTGAAGTTTTATTCTTTGAGAGAACAAAACTCTAGGAATCACTCTTTACTCCTCTTTTTCTCTCACACCCCATATCCAATTTTCCAGGAAATTTTGTTGATTCTATCTTGAGGTTCTTTCTATAATGCAACCATTCTGCATTCCCTCCATCGCCACCACTTTGCTGTGAGCAATCCTTGTCTCTTGCCTGAATTGTTAAAATAGCCTGTGAATTGGTCCTCTTGTTTCTGTCCTTGCCCTTGATAGTCTATTCTGAACACAAAAACAAATGTGATTCTTTAAAAATGTAGGTCAGACCATGTTATGCCTCTGCTTTAGCCTCCAATGGCTCCCTATTTCTTTCAGCAAAAAAACATCCAAGGCCCTACAAGCTCTGGCTCCCCAGTCACCACCCTTGTCTCAGCTCCTTCTGCCCTTCCTCTCATGTTTTCAGCATCCTTCAGCCTTAAGGCTTTGCACGTAGGGTCTACCACTCCCTGAAGTGTTCTTCCTCTGTTTTTTCAAGGCTGACATCATTACCTTCTTCAAATTTTGGCTCAAATCTTACCTTTATCTGTCCACACCTTTCATGATTGTATCCTTCAATCTTTCCTCTCTGACCCACCTCTTCTGTGCATGATTGATACTCTTTATCTCTTTTTATTTTATTTGAGACGTGGCGTGATCTCAGCTCACTGCAACCTCTGCTTCCTGGGTTCACGTGACTCTCCTGCCTCAGGCTCCCAAGCAGCTGGGACTACAGACATGTGCCACCACACTTGGCTAATTTTTTGTATTTTTAGTACAGATGGGGTTTCACCATGTTGGCCAGGTTGGTCTTGGACTCCTGACTTCAAGTGATCCACCCACCTCGGCCTCCCGAAGTGCTGGGATTACAAGTGTGAGCCACCACACCCAGCCCTCTTTATTACCATCTAACACATCTCCAAATTGCTCTTCCCTCTTGAGAATGTCAGCACCACCAGGGCAGAAGTCTTCATATTGTTTATTGATGTGTTGCAAGTGTCTACAACAGGTCCCGAACACTCCCTGTGTCTGCATTAGTGTCCTAGGGCTGTCATAACAGATTACCACAAACAACAGAGATTTACTTTCTCCTCATGTTAGAGGTTAGATGTCTAAAATCGAGGTGTCAGCAGGGCCAACCTTTCTCTGAAAGCTGTGGGGAGACTCTTTCCTTGCCTATTCCTAGTCTCTGTGGTTTGCTGGCAATTCTTGATTTTTCTCGGCTTGTAGTTGCCTCATTCAGATCGCTGCCTCCGTAGTCACGTGATGTTCCTCCTGTATGTCTTTTTCTTCTCTTCTTGTAAGGACACCAGTCATATTTAATTAACAGCCCACCCTGTTTCAGTATGACCTCATCTTAATACGTGTTACATCTAATTAATGACATTTGCTAATTAATTAATGACCTTATTTATAAACAAGATTACATCTTAAAGCGGTGTCAGGACTTCAGCATATCTTTTTAGAAATAAAATTCGCCACATAACAGTTCCCCAAAATATTTATTTAAATGAATCAATGAAGGTACAAAGTGACACAATCTCTTAAAAACATTCTTTGGCCAAGGGCGATGTGGGAGGTCCCTTACTATACTTCAGTGCATCTGAGCGAATACACACATTAGTTAGGCAAATGTAGCTGCATTGATAGTTACTTTTGAGTTTATTAAGTATTTTTACCAAAACTGTTCTTTGATAAAGAATCAAAAGGTTATGTATTGTGCATTCTTTTACCACGGTTTTACATTACAAAGTAGAGTAACTTTTCAAATGTAAGTATCAATAAATAATAATAAAGTAAAATTCAATATTAAATAAAGTTTTACAGAACACACTGTTGTCCTGTAATCTTTCTGGTACAAGAATCACAGAGAAGTGGGTCATTGTTTCAGAAAAGAATGTGGCAACAAAAGTGAATTTAAACATTATGTCAAAGACGAAAAACACCAACATGTGATTATAAATGTCAATCATTGCTAAATTTTTTATTAGAAGACATATGCTTTCCTTTAATTTCCCTAATGTGTTATAGCTTTATTCCTAAACCACAGGCTACCATAATTCCTTTTTGTAATTTTAAATAATAAATCATAAATGAATCATAAACAAATTATAGAATAATTATTCTGCTCTAGTGCTCACAATGATTTTCCTGCTTTTCACTTTAATGCCTCCTATTCCTCCTTAATCCAATATTTGTATTTATGACAAGCACCAGTTTTCAATCAAGAGAAAAGCTTCTGTGAAGTTAGGACTAGGGAATGTTTTATTCCACCCTCTATTGTCTAAATAAACATGTTCAGAAATTGAACTCCTCCTTTTTATGCATCTAGCTGTTTCAAACTCCCCCAGGAAAGAAGAGGGGATCCCGCCTCGACTTCTGATCTTTTGTTTTAAACTCTGTCTTTGAAATTAGCACAATCCTACAGGGACTCAAAAAGGTTATTTGTTCTTTCAAGCCTCTGTGAGTTTGAATTACCTGACAGGTACTGAGAAAATTATTTAAAAAACGAAAACTTTTACAGAGGTGAAAATATCAGAAAGGACTTTAGAAGGGAAACATAGTCTAGAATTTTCCGAACTGTGGTAGGTTGTATACCACTGATGGTACATATGATGCTGAAGGTAGTAACATACTATTCAAAAACAAACTTAATGGGAATATATTTGTTTTACATGTGCATCAATTTAGTTTGCCATGGTACTTTAAATAAACATTCAGCAGTAATTTTTAGTCTCCTAGTTTGGGTAGATAATTTAACCAAATTTAGTATAAAGGTAGCAAAAAGAAAGAAAGAGTGTAATTTCATAGATACTACTGTTTGGGACAATACTGTCTTTAAAAAAGAAATCAATTGATTTAAAGCCTATTTGAAGAAATCAAGTATATAAAATTGGTACTTAGGTAGGTCAAAAAATATGAAGGTGGTACCCAAAATAATGAAACTTTAGTAACCAGTGATCTAGCAGTTAAGTAAAATTGAGAAAGTAATCAAATGACTTTGCAGATCAAGAGCTGCCTCCCTAGTTGGAGAGTCGATCATTCGCTCCTCTTGGTTTTTGCATTCTCTCTTTCTCCTTCTCTCTCTTTCTGGTCTCTTTCTCTCTCTCTTTATATATGTATTTATGTATTTTCTGTATTATCCCATATGTTCACTTCTTTGTTTCCTCTATCATAGTGAGTTAATTGATGATCCTGGGACCTCATTTCAGTTATCTTTGTGTAAACACTAACTATACCAACTATATACTGCTCATCCCATAAGTGAGACTCAATCCATGTTTGTGAAGTGATTAAATAATTAACAGCAAAGATAGAAGTCATTCCATAGGCCTCTCACTTCCCTCCTTAAGTCCTCGCTCAGAACTATTTTCACTGTATTGTATGTCCAACATTTAATGCTTAGATAATCATTTCCAAAGTCAGAAATTAAAATAGAAAACTAATGCACTCCAATTTTTAAAATCTTGAGAAATCGCTAATGATTATCAACTAAAATATGTAAGTGTAGAAATAGCTTTTTAAAAAATTAGTGCTTGATTAAGCAAATATTCAACATGGTGGGACCACTGAGTTAAAGCAAGAGTAAGAAACATGAGTATTTATTGTTTACATAAGCTTTGATCATATCCTTGTTGCTAGCTGTATTGCATACTTTAGAAGACACACAATCAGACAGTCCAAATTCTAATTGCAGCTTTGCTCATTATTTTTGTCTTGATTTGTTCAAACCATTAGCACCTTCAGAGATTGAAAGAAAAGTAACAACCCCAGGTTACCTGTTCCTGAAATAAGCCAAATAAGGTTTAGATCCCAACATGAGGCTCCCTGTGTTGATTGTATTCACCAAATATATAAAAGTACTAATACATTTTTCATTCATCATTTATTCAGTAATTAAGCATTTACTATGAACCAGGGCTTTAGCTGGTATGAAGGATACTAAAATGAGTAAGTCCTAGCCACTGTCTTCAAGTGTTTCATGGTCTAATGGAGGGTGCAGAAGGCTAGAACTCAGATATTAAAAATGATAAGTGATTTAATAGATCACAATTGCAGCCAGAAGATTCACTTCAAATTAGAAGGTGTGTTACCTCGGGATTATGATTTCAGTTCTGTAAGGTTCAGTCTTGTCACCTGTAGAATGGGCATAGCAATACCTACTTCATGAAATAAGGTGATGTAAAGACAATTGTACTCCATGTTTTGTGGAAGAAGTAAGGGTAGGTAATATACATCAGATATTATAGGCCTAAGGGGCAGAATGACTGAGCACATTAATAATTAATTCTAGAAATCCATGAATGGAGTCAGCAGTAAGAATTGGAAAGTGATTTTTTTAAAAAGTGTTAAGGAGAATAAAGATCAAAAGAGTAGAAATCATAAAGCATGGTGGCACATGCCTGTAGTCCCAGCTACTCAGGAGTTTAAGGTGGGAGGATTGCTTGAGACTGGGAGGCAGAGGCTGCAGTGAGCCAAGATCACTCCCGCCTGGGTGACAGAGCAAGATGCTTGTCTAAAACTAAATAATTAAATTAAATTAAATAGTAAAAAATAGAGTAGGCCTAGAAAATGTTATTAGAGTTTTACCCTTCTATCTAAAACTGTCCCCAAATCCTGTTACCTGAATAGAAAAAAAAATAGAAAATGAAAAAGAAAAAATAGCATTGATGGAAAATAATTGTAAAGATTTGTCTGAAGAACCAGCGCTAGCTGTGTTCCAACTAAGCCCAAACTGTCTTATAACACATTCTACAACTCAGGAAGTGTGTAAGAGATTCCCCTACTTTCCTTGCTCTAGCTTTTACAGTTGTTGCCCATGTACTTAGCCAAGGTCATGTACTCAATGATCCAGTCCTGAGTTATGCTTTTGACTCCCTGTCTTTCAGAACCAGCTTCTGACCTCTACCTCCAATCTGCTCCATACCTCCCTGAAGCTTCCCCAGTTCTGGGTCTGATTGCTGATCGTTGTTTTTGAGATTCTGATTCAGGAATCTAGTGGTTTAACTAACAACCTTCCTACATTTTTCTTCTTATGCAGATATCTCAGGCTCCATACAGAAACTCTTACTAAGACTCACAGCATTAAACTAGGAACACAGACAAATGCCTACAGTGGATGTGAAGTGAGTCTAGGAAAAAGCAATAAATAGGGAGTTTCGAGGATTGTTGCAAACAGTAGTAATGCTCCAACCAAAGATACTCAAATTTAATTTAAAAAGGCAAAACATCATTCTAGTCAAATAGTATATGTTCACAGGTCAAGGGGGTTCGGTCTGCAAGGCTTGAATAAACACTTAATGCTACTTAGACCTCTCTAGGTGAATCTGCAGCTGCCTCTGACCCTGGAGGGTGCTGTTCATAGAAAAATGTGTCACAATTTTGCTATCTTATTACTTATTTTTTTCCTGAGACAGAGTCTCACTCTGTCACTCAGGCTGGAGTGATGTGGCATGAACATGCCTCACTGCAACCTCAACCTCCTAGGCTCATGGGACGGATCATCCTGCTTCAGCCTGCTGAGTAACTGTGACCACAGGTATACACAACCACATCTGATGAAATTTTTGTTGAGACAGGGTCTCACCATGTTGCCTAGGCTATTCTCGAACTCCTGGGCTCAAAGGATTCTCCCACCTTAGCCTCCCAAAGTGCTGGAATTAGAGGCATGAGCCACTACATTCAGCCACTTCTTTTCGACAAAAAGGCAAAAGGAGGTTTTTACAATAGACAACAAGGCTTAAGCTAGTTTTCTGAGGATCCAACACATTTGGGCACAAAGGTCTGAAGCTGGTCTGCTAGAAGTACATTATAAAAAGGAAACTGATATTTAATTCACCCATTCTTAATACCCAGGAACATTCTGATGTTGGAGCCAGTATCTTTACCTATTGAACAAGCAGACAGAAAAAGAATGGCCTACATGGGCATAAGCTCCCTATAAGAATAGTGAAAGACACATAATCTAAGAAAAACCTAAAGGGGGCTGGGCACGGTGGCTCACGCCCATAATCCCAGCACTTTGGGAGGCCAAGGAGGGCGGATCATGAGGTCAATAGATCGAGACCATCCTGGCCAACATGGTGAAACTCTGTCTCTACTAAAAATACAAAAATTAGCTGGATGTGGTGGCACACACCTGTAGTCCCAGATACTCAGAAGGCTGAAGCAAGAGAATCACTTGAACCCAGGAGCCAGAGGTTACAGTGAGCTGAGATCTCGGCACCGCAGACTGGCTACAGAGAGACTCTATCTCAAAAAAAAAAAAAAAAAAGTAGAAAGGAGAAGGAGAAAGGAGAAGGAGGAGGGGAAGGGGGAGGGGGGAAGGGAAGGGAGAGGGAGAGAAACTAAAGTGATCCTCACCCTACTTCAGAGCTGTCATTGGCAACTGGCACCTAAAGACTGGAAGGCCAGTCTGTCTTTCACTGTCTTCATGCAGTTACTGTAGTTATTGTATCCTTTACTCATATTAAAGGTGTATCTTTAGCCTGGAATCATTGGTACCTTTCTGTCAATTACTGTCACCAAGTAGCAACTACCAGGTAATTATTCACAGATGTACAAATAATGTATGATTAAAAACTGCTTGCTAAAGTCTTTTAATGACTTTACCCAAGGTGTTCCTCATTTTGTCTCTGGAATAAGAAAAAAACGAGCACTTAGGAGTATGTTAATTGAGGTCATAATTGGCTGTTATGTGTAATCAGTTTTTTCATGTATTTCTCAACCTTTTGCCTGACTATCCTGCAATTCCACCCCAATTAAAAAACAAATTTATTGAATATATGTGTCCTTCTTTCATTGCAAAATCTCTTATTCCCTAGAGTATTTCAGAAAGGGCAAGACAACCTTGCTTTCCAGCTGTTTGCAAGCATTATGCCTTTGAGTCATTATGCAGAGCTTTTTACAAAATCAAGACATGTATTCATGATATCTGTTAATTTAACATGTTTATTTATATCACTGGAGCATGCCTTCTGCATATAGACATATTTTAATAGTTAAAATTTAATAAAAACTATTTATAAAAGTACGTAATCCTCCATGTTTATAATTTTTAAATAATCAGCAAAATCCTGAATAAGAGGCTTCAACTTAAAAAAAATAGTTTGAAAATGATTTCTCTCAAGGAAGGAGGAAGGAGTGTCCTGAATTTTACAAGTAGAAACTTTCTAAGTAACATCTGAATTATCAGGGCAAGTTATATTTTTAAAAATCAAATTAATTTCTGAATATGACTTGTTTTTTATATTTATTCTGCCCTCAGAACTTAATAATTGGGGAAACTTTCAAATATAATAGGTGAAAATATTTTAGTCATTTATATTTTTGTATAAGTAACATACAATATGATAGAGCTTATGACATCATTTAAATGAGATTAAAGATGTATGAGCTTAACCAACTACCATACTAGCAGCAAATGATTCTTTGTGTTCAATGCAATACTATGGTTTCCAGTAGATTTTCAATTAGTTTTTTTCTATCGGCTTAATTTGAAATCATAATATCATAAACATTCTAAATTTGACAGTATAGGTTTTCATTTTAAATATTAAGGAAACATTTATAATTTCTGAGCACTTTATGGATAGTGAATTATATCACACACTGAGTCAAATCTTATTACTAAACAAGTATGAATTTACCAGCTAGTAATTGGTATCATGCTACTTGCTAGAAAAACTACTAAACTTAAGATATGCTTTATATGAAAGGAGATTATACGTTTGAGGACAGGAAAATGCCTTATTCATCTTGGCATTCACGTTTTCATCCTACAAAGCTGAGCTCAATATTTTACCAATAGTAAGAACTCAACAAATATTGAATGGAATGGTTTTTCTAATAAAATTCCTCTCTCTCTCATTCACAGTTTTTTAGCTTATGTTGGTTCTCAAACTTTAGCTTTTAGTTTTGCATAAGCATTACTTGGGAGTTTAAATTCTGCCAACTACTAATCTCACAATTCTTTTCAATTAGTTATAGAGAAGTTTAGGAAGCTATAGCTTTCAGACTACCAGAAATACTACCTTGTAAGTTACCAAGAGTTCTTTTCTTGTCGGAGCAGCTCAGAACAAGTCAGAGTGTTTATTGAGAGAGAGTAGAATGTGAATAATAGCCTTCCTTTTGGCTCCATCCCAGTGAGGGTTGGGTGGATGATGGTTATATATACTTGTACATATACTATATATGTACAAGAATCTGTGTAGAAATAACATGCATCCTGGATCCCTCACTCCAGGCAACAATTAGCCTTTCTTCCCCTCCCCAAGAGGCAATATACAACGAGGCAATGGACTACAATGAATAGTGTACAGAACTTCAGATCACTCAGACCTAAGAAACCTCAAATTCTGCCTCCAATATTTACCAAAAGTGAATTTGGGCAAGTGACTTGAACTCCCAAGTCAGCTTCACTTTATACATACACACACACACACACACACACACACATAATTTTTATATTATATATTATATATTATTTTTATAACATTTTTATAATATAATTTATATTATATATAACATTATAAAATATATTTTTTATTAATTTTATTATATATATATATATATATATATATGAAGAGTAATAACTAGCTCATAGGATTTTGTGGAAATAGAGAAGCTCCTTTGTATATAAAGCCTTTCATAGCATATATTCCAGAATTGTAACTATTATTTTTTCCATTTGCAGACCCTAAGTTAAAGAAATAAAATACTGCATTATCAGTCACATATACTTATACACTAGGTGAAAATGTCACTGTGACTCAAAAAAATAAGTGTGTGTGGAACAGATGAGCTTTGACATTGATTCTTAACCTGGGATGGGATGATTATCTGATTCATATTGATGTATTTATCTACCTAAAATTTGACATCAGATTTTTGCTAAATGTTGTCAGTTGAAAGTAGACCATCTAGCCTGAATAAAAAATTATCATATTTCATATTTTAGTAGATATGAACTTTGACTCTTAAAATGTCAGTTCCAAAATCTTTAGAAATAATATTCACCTTTTTACTGGAGTCTCAGACAATAATAAATAACTTTGTGAAATAAAAAAGGTAAAGTATAAAATCTATAAATGGACAATATATTTCAGCAAGTGAAGCGAAACAATAAAGTAGAAGACTCTTGGACACTGTAATGCCAACTTTCTTTTTCAGTTAGCTTCTCCCCCACATATTATGCTCTTATAGGTTTTGAATGACTCTAACATGTCAATGCCTTCATAAATTCTTGAATATACTGAAATTGGAGATCCCCTTCTGCAAGCTCCAAAGTTACTAACTTTGTGACAAAGTAACTGACAGAATGTGGCAATTAAGCTATGTTCATATTAGACATGGCTCCAATTATTATTATTTTTTTAATCAAAATGATTTGAGGTTCCAAATTATGAAGCACAGCAAAGCAAGAGTGGTTTTCAGGGACAAACTGAATATTTAAGTAATTTTTAAATAAATGATCATGACTTTGTTGGTTTTCCTTTGAGGAGCACTAAAATGATGATGATGATGATTATGATGATAAGTAATAATATACATTAAACAATCCCTGCAAACCATTAAACAATGCTACTTAACTATTCTTTACCTCTACTTTCGAATCTGTATAATACAGATAACTGTACTCACCTCCATAGGATGCACTGAATGTTAAATATGTTAATAAATCTGCTGATCTCAGCATGTAACAGGTTATATGAGGATGTCTGTAATTACTATCATCCCATTTGTAAAATTGAAGGCAGTGTGTATGCTGTTATCCTAACTAGGGAGTAGAGGAAGCTGAAGCTCAGCAAGGCTAATAATTCTCTCAAGTCCACGTGGGGGACATCAGTGGAAGTCCAAATTAAATCCCAGTTCTCTGATTATAAGAACTCTTTCCCTAACTCAGCCTTCTCACAGAAAACTGCAGAAAGCTGATGAACAATCGCACCTGCAGCATGCCCTATCAGTGACTTTGTCAGAGTAAGGGGCCTGAACAAAAGCCAGTTCTGCCCTTCTTTAAATCGCTCTATATAAGACAGAAGTAATTTTAACATGCTTTTCAGTTAAGTGTACTTAAAGCAAAACTCTCAAGCTTTCCAATGACTAAATGCTAGAGGAAATAATGGGAACAGTCAATACCTGTAACTGAAAAATTGCTGACTGTGTGACACAGCAAATTGTTATACTGTTCAAATATCCATTTATAAAGCTGGAGTGATCCTAGCTGTCTGGGCCAATTCATCTTAGCCTCTCTTGGTTTGTAATGAATATTTGGTTGGTTCAGATAGCAAAAGCCTTTGACCCACAAATGAGAGACTAGGCTTGCCAGATCTAGTAAACAAAAATACATGCTTCCTAGTTGAATTTTAATTTCAGATAAACAACCAATACTTCTTTAGTATGGTACAAATGTTGCATGAGGCATATTTATACTAATATTACTTGCTATTTATCTGATATTCACATTAAACTGAGTGTCCTGAATTTTACTTGGCAATCCTAGCAGGGGCTTACTTCAAAAAGTTCCTTCCCAAGACTAAACACTAAAGGAAGTTGTTATAGAATGAATGTTTGTGCCCTAATCCTCCATGTGATGGTATGCGGAGATGAAGCCTTTGGGAGGTAATTAGGGTTAGATGAGGCCATGAGGGTTAGGTTCTCATGATGTGATTAGTATCCTTATAAAAGCAGAAACCAGAGAGCTTGCTTTTTGCATCCCCTAAGTTTGCACAAAGAAGAGGTCATGTGAGCACACAGCAAGATGGCAGCCAACGACAAGGCAAGAGAACAGGCTTCAGAATGAAACCTACCTTGCTGGCGCATTGATCTTGGACTTCCCAGACTCTAGAGCCATGAAAATTAAACTTGTGGCCGGGCGTAGTGGCTCACGCCTGTAATCCAAACACTTTGGAGGCCAAGGCGGGCGGATCACCTGAGGTCCGGAGTTCAAGACCAGCCTGACCAACGTGGTGAAACCCCGTCTTAAAAAAAAAAAAAGAAGAAAATTTAAAAATATAGGAAAAAAAAAAGAAAAAGAAAAAGAAAAAGAAAATTAAACTTGTTTTGTTTAAGCTACTCAGGCCATGGTGTTTTGTTATGGCAGGCCAGGCAGACTAAGATAGCAATACTAAGCACTTTGGGGCAGTGGCAACTATGCAATTACACTCAAATCCTTCACCAATGGTGGTTCTAAGCTGTGTAGATAACCCTTCTTTGCCTGAATTTCTTGAGTCCCCAAGATGTCCAATACCTAAAGGAACTAGTATGTAAATAAGGGGAGTCATGTGTTGTTTTTTTTCCACTGAACTATAGATAAAATTTCTCCACATGATTGGCTGCACCTTTCCTATTTTGTTGTACATTTCTCAAACTAGATTCCATTTTACTTTTTCCCAGGCTATACTCTTTCAGGTTCCAGTCACTGTTGTACAACTGTCATGCTTACAATCTGTTTATTTTTAAATCCCACTAAGGATGGATTTAGACATGTAAATCCCTGGCCTAGTCACTTTTAGTCCCTTTCCTCATTGTTTTTTAAATGCTGTTTTACAACTGAATGCTGAATTCAGATTTTCTTTATTACTTTAGAAAACTTTTGTTATAGAACTGTTGAAAAGCTTAGCCTAAATTCCAAATTCTTTTGCAAAATTTGTGTGTAGATTCCCAAATCTCCACTTTGTTAAATAAACTTTCCCAATTATTTTGGTACACACATATTGATCTAAATCTTTTCATATTTCTACACTGCATTCTCCACTAGGCACTTTAGCTCTTGGTTATAAACTCTGGTTTAGTTTGGTTATAAACTATGGTTTGGTTGAGCTCTTGGTTATAAATTATGGTTTAAGTTTCCTTCCATTCCCACTTCATTTTTTCCCGATCTCTTTCCCATGCACACACACAAGCACACTTACACACAAAAAAAATTCTTAATCCTCACTTATTTTCCATTCATTTTTTAAACATTTATTTATTTATATTGTACTTTAAGCTCTGGGGTACATGTGCACATCCTGCAGGGTTGTTGCATAGGTACATGCCATGATGCTTTGCAGTCTCTATCCCCATATTGCCTACATCAGGCATTTCTCCCAGTGTTTTCCCTCCCCAGCGTCCCTGCCCTCTACTGTCCCTCTCCTAGCTCCCCATCCCCCAACCTACCCTAATGTGTGATGCTCCCCTCCCTGTGCCCACATGTTCTCATTGTTCAACACCCACCTATGAGTGAGAACATGAGGTGTTTGGTTTTCTGTTCTTGTGTCAGTTTGCTGAGAATGATGGTTTCCAGCTTCATCCATATACCTACAAAGGACATGAACTCATCGATTTTTATGGCTGCACAGTATTCCATGGTGTATATGTGCCACATTTTCTTTGTCCAGTCTACCATTGATGGGCATTTGGGTTGGTTCCAGGTCTTTGCTATTGTAAATAGTGCTGCAATGAACATACGTGTGCATGTGTCTTTATAGTAGAATGATTTATAATCCTTTGGGTATATACCCAGTAATGGGATTGCTGGGTCAAATGGAATTTCTATTTCTGAATTCTTGAGGAATTGCCACACTGTCTTCCACAATGGTTGAACTAATTTACACTCCCACCAACAGTGTAAAAGTGTTCCTATTTCTCCACATCCTCTCCAGCATCTGTTGTCTCCAGATTTTTAAATGATTGCCATTCTAACTGGCCTGAGATGGTATCTCAATGTGGTTTTGATTTGCATTTCTCTAATGACCAGTGATGACGAGCATTTTTTCATATGTTTGTTGGCCACATAAATGTCTTCTTTTGAAAACTGTCTGTTCATATCCTTTGCCCACCTTTTGATGGGATTGTTTTTTTCTTGTAAATCTGCTTTAGTTCTTTGTAGATTCTGGATATTAGCTCTTTGTCAGATGGGTAGATTGCAAAAATATTTCCGATTCTGTTGGTTGCCAGTTCACTCTAATGATAGTTTCTTTTGCTGTGCAGAAACGCTTAAGTTTAATTGGATCCCATTTGTCTATTTTAGCTTTTGTTGCCATTGCTTTTTGTGTTTTAGTCATGAAGGCAAACATGATCAGTGAAGTACTAAATACATAGCAGTTGTTTAACACATCAGCTGTTCATCATTTTGTGATATTTGCCTGAATTACATGCAATTATTTTTATTTTTTGAAATTATTTCTGTATTTTACCTTATTATTAATCTAAGAGAAAAACAAGAACAAAAATTTTATCTGAAAAAAATAAAATTGTTCTTGAAACATTTTCCATAAAGTACTTGCCAAAAGGTAATATAAAAAGAATTGTGGTTTCTGAAATTTACTTAAGGCCCTCTGGATGTTGATCTTTTCACTCTGGAGCTGATTTATTTTTGCCCCTGAGCTTGTAAGCACAGATAATTTGCTTGCTTGGATTGCCACTGAGTCTAATAAGTGTTGGTCTTTTTCAGAACATGAAAATGACATAGAAAAGGTGCAGTTATATTATGAAACTTGAGTATAAATAATTCTTGGGAGGAAAAGATTTCCAAATTATGGGAAGATGAAATTTACTCAACTTTTAAAGATCCAAAGGGAGATGATATGTATGCAGTAATGTTTGTTTAACAGACGGGCTGAGCTTTTCCACCCAAAATAGATACATTTTACATAATAATGCTATATATTGGTTTATTATAAGTTACAGGAGCCTGGATTCCTCTGTAAGTATTGCTTACTTTACTTCATTTCAAATTCATTACGGAATTCATGGCTGTTTTGTGCTTTTTTAGAAAAAGATATTTCCCCAATGGCTATTTTACCTCCTTTCAGCCTGCTTCTTCACCTCCTCCAAGTTCTAAATTCTGACTATTAAACATGATTTAATGAGCTGAGAGTAGGTGTGTTCCTTCTCTGTGATTACCCAACACCCTGTGCATACCTCAATCCTGCCAAGTTGCAATCTTCATTTTGGTTGGCTATCTCCTGTGCTAAACTACTGGCTCTTCAGAAGCAAGGCCTGGCTATTATCCTCAATGTGCACAAGTCCTAGCACATGCTGGTACTTGACATATGCTTGATATATGAATTAAAAATGAGCTGTGATGATCCCAGGCACTCAATACTAGAGGCAGTGCAGTAAAGTGGCTGAGAGCAAGACAGTGTCTGCAGATCCTGGGCTTAAATTCCCACTGAAAGCATTTCATTTCATTTAAAGAAATGTCACTTTGAAAAGGTCTCGCATTTTTATGTCCTTTTTAATGCTAACCATAGTTATATTTATTTTTTTAACTATTATTCAATGTGATCCTACGTTTTCTATACTTTTAATGGCACAGAAAAAAACAAACAAACAAAAAAAAAACGAGTATCTCCCAACCAATATGAGTCACACAAGTGAAACATATTTAGGTAAATAGAAAATTTTGCTATGTTTAACCAATCACCATTGGACTTAATACTATAATAATGATACCCACTTACGTTTGATTAACACTTGCATGTTTATAGTGCCTTTCTTATAAATTATCTTATTTAAAATGGCACATTAGCTTTCTAATTACATAAGTATTACATGAATATGTGGTTTTATGAAAAATTTGAAGTACATAAGTATATACCTTTAAAGGCAGGATTCTCATTAAAGTGAGATAATAAAATTTCATTTTCTTCATGCCTCTCCAAGGTGTCGTGTGAGTCACAGGTCAGAAACTTAGCAAGCCGCGAGAAGGCAGACTGATAGATGGTTGGGACTTAGCAGGGGGGTAGGTTTGCAAAGCAGTGCAAAAGAAAAGCTTGGGCCTGAAATAGAGAATCTATTTTAAAGGAAGACAAATTGTGTCAATAGTTATCACAATGAGACTTAGGAGTTTAAGCACCCCAAAAGAATAAGAAATCAATGATCAGGTTTATCAGATGTAACTAATTGTACTGCATCACTGAAGCTAATGTACAAGAAAATTATCTGGGGGAAATAGCTTGCCTAGTTTCATCGCTCCTTAAGAAAGCAATAATACTAACTAGTCTCAAAGCAGCAAGAAGGCTGTCAGCTGTAGGTGCTTTCATGTGAAATGTCCTTCCTTATTTGATGTCCTGCTAGAGTCCAATTCACTGCTAGTGTTCTTAGCCTAAATAAGAACAGTAGCTGAAGAATTTGCTCTCATGTCATAATGTGTGAAAAACGCTAAGATGTCCCTTTATGAGATACTAAAATTGCATGTAAATAGTGGCATCATGAAGCTAATTTTTAAAAAATATTCTTTAAATTCAGAAACAACTTGACAACTACAGAGAATTTAGATTCTTTTTGACTGGATACACTAGGAGAACAACATGCCTCTTTTGTCCAGCACAGTGCATGCTCTATTCTTGGGCAATTTCTACAGGAAAAGTAGTAATGTCTTGATGTCAGAAAAATATATTTCCTTTTCTTTTTTTCTTGAGATAGGATCTAGCTCTGTCACCCAGACTGGAGTGCAGTGGTGCAATCATGGCTCACTGCAGCCTCAATCTCCTGTTTTCAAGTGATCTCCCACCTAATCCTCTCTAGTAGCTGAGACCACAAGCATGCACCACAACAGCTGGCTAATATTTTTTCTTTTCTTTTTACTTTTTGTAAAGACGAGGTCTAGCTATGTTGCCCAGGCTGGTCTCAAACTTCCAGGCTCAAGTGATCCTCCTGCCTTGGCCTCCCCAAATACTGGTATTAGAGGTGTGAGCCATCACACCCAGCCAACATATTTACTTTAAAAATGCCCTCAAAATCCCATTTTATTCTCTATCATCACACTCATGTTCATATTATCTAAGTCTTCATAATTTGCACTGATTACTTACTCTGCTTTTTTTCTTTCCCCGGAACCTTGTTAGTTTAGTTTCCAGCCATCAAATGTTAGGCTTATTGCCATCAATTCCTTAGTGATTTTCTCGAACCTCTCTTCACTGCAGACATGATGATTGAAAACAAACACACTAACAGATATGGACATGAAACTTCCCCATTTAAAATCCTTCAATGATGCCTTCTTCATCTAATGAACAGTTGTTTCTTTACTAGGCTCCAGACCCTGCAAGAAGAGCCCAAACTTCTTGGCACAGCATGAAAGATGTTTCCAGTTTTTTGCCTAATGTGTTGAGTAACATCTTTTACTACTCTCCTCACACCTACTATTCAGAAATAACAAATCCAGTGTTGTGTCTTAAACACAGGATGCTATTTCCCATTCCCATGTCTTTTCACATGCACCTTGCACCTTTCAAAATGGCATCATTCTCTAGTTCACCCAGCTAGTTTCTACATAGTGTTATTCTGTGAAGCTTACCTCACTATATTCAGCAAGGTAAATATACTACCTCTGTATCTTATTAATTCTTCTCTTGTTGCTCACATCACAAGTTATATATTAATTTGTTACAGGTTTATTTCTCCTACCAACACATGAGATTCTTGAAGGCATGAACTTTGTCATATTTATCTTCTTAGCTCCAAAGCCTACTAGAAAATATGCCTCATAATAAACACTCAATAAATATAAATGGTTCGAATAAATGTATGTCAGAGAAAAAATGATTGTAATATAAGCCATGCTTTTATTTGAATTATTAACATTTTCCAGTTTTCCATTTATTTAAAGAGTAGAATTGTACTAAAAATGATAGCATAGTTATGTAAACATTAGCTAAAGATGACCTATTGGACAGGCAATTTGCAAAGAAATTATTTTCTCCTTAGATTGAGGTAAATCAACAGTAACTTAGCAATGAAGATATAAACTTAAGACATTATACCTACACTCCAGTTGGAAAGCTGGATGGGGTTAATTCTATAAACACTTCATAAAATGTATTTCTATCCTTCTCATATGAACATCTCTAATAGATTCTGCAACTCCGCTATATAAAAATCCTTTGCTATGTCCCCTCAAAACATCTCCTCAATCTGGGTCAGGTCTGCCTTTCCTCAGTTCAGTTCTACCTTTATGTGCGCATATTTTGGACCAACTGTGTTCAATGGCATTTATGCTTTATTTGGAATAAACTCCTCCAACATTTCTAACTCTTGAGTGAGCGTTCAGTCTACCAATCTGCTCATCTTAAGTGAAATTGATTTTCCTCTGACACCATTTGCCTTAAGGGTTATGAAATAAAATGAAATGCGGCGTTCCATCATTTATACGTCTACCCACTATCTATTCATTCAACAAATATTTGGGTGCCATATTCAAGCCACTATTCCATGACCCTTGCTCTAATTCCCCATCCATTAAGAATTATGCCATCTTTTATCAGCCTTTCCACATCTTTATCCTATCACAAGGAAACTCCCTCAACTTCTAATTATTTGAGGATGTGGACAATTTTACCTTCTTTTCCTTTTGTATATCCTTGGTTGCTTATGTCAACTTTCACAGTGATGATCTTCTAACATAATAGATTCCATGTTTTCTGATGTTCAGCGTTACTGCTACACTTTAGTTTCCTATGACTCTACACTTTCGACTTCACAAATGGTCTTTTATCACAAACTCTTAATTTTTTTTTTTTTTTTTTTTTTTTGTGAAGGAGTTTTGCTCTTGTTGCCCATGCTGGAGTGCAATGGCATAATCTCGGCTCACTGCAACCTCTGCCTCCTGGGTTCAAGGAATCCTCCTGCCTCAGCCTCCCGAGTACCTGGGATTACAGGTGCGCACCACCACACCTGGCTAACTGTTGTAATTTTATTTGTTCGTTTGTTTTTGGGGTTTCATCATGTTGGCTAGGCTGTTCTGAGACTCCTGAACCCAAGTGATCCGCCTGCCTTGGCCTCCTAACCCACTGGGATTACAGGCGTGGGCCATCATGCCTGGCCAACATCCATCTTTATAATAACCTCCTCTTTGCCTGTTATGCAATTGCTTATATTGAAACTAAATATGATCCTTTCAATACATATCTGTCCCAGGGCTTATAATGGGCCACACTTCATGTTAAGTGCAAGACATACAAAGTAGAACCAGGAAGAAATCATATTCCAATGGAAGGAATAGGAGCTACAAATTTATGAGGGAAGCAGATAAGAAAATTCACTGTTAATGAGAATCATACAAGTGCTACAAGAAGGGTATCTGAGCAGGAGATAAAGGTCCAGTGCAAAGCAATATCAATTAAATATTTTGGGAATACTCTTCAAGAAGTTCCAACTCAAATGCTTTCATGAAAGCATTAAAAACTATTCCATCCCTCTGGATGCCCCAAAAGACTTTGCATAATTGCATATAACACACAAATGATCAGATATTGGGGTTATATTTGTGACAAGTTTTATATCTATTTTTAAATGGTAAATTCTTCCAGCAGACTGAACACTGAGTCACAGACCTTTTTAAAAAATCTTTTTCATAATTGACACATGTGTATCTATCTACTCTTTAGACACTTTTATACAAGCTCCCTCGCAAAAATCTTCTAAAGTTAGAAGTTTATTATACCCATTTACATAGAAGGAAACTAAAAATTAGGAGCTATGTCAGTCAACTATGTTTACCTAGCTAGTTGACAGCAAACCTACATTAAAAGTGAGGTAGAGTGGAGACTCCTAGCTAATCTACAAAATTTTATTTTTGTTTCTTTTTGGACACATCATTGGGCTATGTTTTCCAGTCTTCAATTCCATTGGATTTGGCCATAAAACTCAGTTCTAGTTGATGGGATGTGAGTGAATGTAATGAAAGAGATTTCCGGGCCAAGCTAATAAAAATGCCCCACTTTTGCTCCTTGGTATTTGTTTCCTTTTACCAGGGTACTAGGAGGTTAATTTCTTCTAGGGCAAATGTAAAAGTCATGCACTGAAGATAGCTAACCTGAACATCCACTTAGACAATTAGATGAGAGAGACCTTTGTATGGAAAGTCAATAACAAGGTAGTCTCTCTTTACTACTACAGGTTATCCTACTTTACTGAATGCCCTAGGCCAGCATTTCTCAAACTTTTTAGTCTTAGTACCTGTTGACACTCTTAAAAATTATCGAAGATTCCTGAGAATTTTTGTTATTGTGGGTTTTACCTTGATATTTACTTTATTAGAATTTAAACTGAGAAATCATTAACATATTTATTCATTTTAAGATAACAATAAAGTTAGTATATGTTAACATAAATATCATTTTTGAAAAATATGTAAATTTTCCAAAATAAAAAAATATATACTGTGAAGATTGCCATTCCTTTACATTTTTGCAAATACCTCTAATATTTGGCTTATTAGAAAATAGTTACAGTCTCATATCTGCTTCTGCATTTAGTCTGCTATGATACTTATCATAGAGCTTTTCAAAACCTTTACTACATTTATTAGCAAAAGAAAATGAAAACAGAAATATCATCTCAGTGTTACTACAAAACCAGATTGATTTCTTGAACCAACTAAAAGAATCTCAGAAGTCTACATCTCATTAATGATCACATTTTTTTCTTTTATTTTACTTTAAGTTCTGGGGTACATGTGCAGAACATGCAGTTTTTTTTACAGAGGTATATACATGGCGTGGTGGTTTGCTGCACCCATCACCCCGTCATCTACATTAGGTATTTCTCCTAGTGCTATCCCTCCCTCTGCTACAACACACAACCACACACCGAGGCCTGTCGGGTGGGCGAGGAGGGCTAGGGGAGGAATAGCAGGGGGTAATGATCACATTTTAAGAATTACTGCACTTGACCTTTGACAACAGAAGTTACCATTTTTCACCACAGTCTTTCAAGAAATAAAAAAAAAAAAGTAAATAAGTTACCATTTTATCCACTATGTAGTATTTAAAACTCTTAGGAAAGCTATGGATTCTTTTCTCCAAACATACACACATACAAACACACACACACACGTGCATGCACACACACAAATACACACTTTATGCCTAATTTAAGTGACTTCCTAAAACCCCTGTATCTCATTCAATGGAAGTCAAAAACTTTCTCTAGAGTAGGTGGCATGGCTTTTTTATCCTGCATGTATCTTCCACTATTTTGAGAAACATACACTTTATATTTTATATCATATCAATAAACAGACACTAGAAACAGAAAACATTAGTACTGGAAGGATCTTCCGAGATCATATCGTAAAAATTTCTCCTTTTCACATTTAGACCTTCCTAGGGAAGTTGAGTGACTACCTCAAGGCCACAATGAACATGATAAAGAAAGGATGGAAAAATAAAAACAATTTGCAAAGTTATGACACATCATTCATTCATGTGAGCATTATTTAAAATCTTTAACTGATATAAAGTTATACATTCAAAGAGACAAAAATATTTTTAGAATTTTAGAATTTAAGGAGACATAGAAGCCATCTATTTAAATTATCTCATTTATAAGGAAAACCTCCAGGATCTCAGACAGATTAAACTACCTTGCTAAATATACAAAAGGGTAATGACATGGTTTACCAACTATGAATAGAATGTTACAACCACTATATCATATTTCCTTTTATATAACTCACATTTTATAGTCAATTAATAATTTCCATTTTGAGGCAAATTTATAAGAATAGCAACTGATTCACTGCAGTCAAAAATAAAAGCAAAATCTTCAGAATACACTTTAATAATCCAGATCACAAAATTTTATTCACTTTATTTTGCTTCTCCCCATTTAAAACTGAAGAGGGCCAAGGCTGGGAAAATTCGTCATCTAAAATTCTACCTTCCTTTGTCAAAACAATGTAAGACAAATATAGTTATTTTAAAATAAATTGTTCTGGCAAGTTGGTACCTCGACCCAACAAGGAGGTTATGAAATGTAGTACCTCTCCATACTTCATTGAAACTTATTCAAATTATTGCAATAGATTTTCCACTCTTGGAAAATGAGCAAATAAATGGTAGCATCCTTCCTAATGGCAATTCTCGACATTCTTATTCAAGTTCTGTTTTAAGTGTCCTATCTGGACACTTAATGTATCTCATTAAATCAATCCATTGTTTTCCATCCTTACAGGCAGCCCAGAGTTCTAGAGAAGGAAGGAGACTATATAGAAATCAATCGTCAGGATGTGCTTCTTTTAACACATAATACTGCTGGTTAATTGGGTTTTGAAAGAATCTGATATAAATTTGGACTTGCATTCAAACTCCTTGACAGAACAATTGCCAAGAAATGGAAAAGTAAGTTTTTCTAAAAGTATTACTTGAGAATCTTGAAAGAAATGATGTATCCATAAGTATTTAATAGTTTTCCTTTGTGAAAACCTGCCAAGACACAGGCAGCACTAAAAAATGAAAACTTTATATTGTACATTGTACTTAGACACCTGGTGTGGGGGCTGCATTTTTTTCCTGCTGTGTGGCAGACAATGAACTGTAATATTGACATTCTCTCTGAAACTCTCCAAGGTCTACTAAAGAATTCCCTTTTTAGAGGTAGAAAGTTCACCTAAGAACCCTCAAAAAGGCACATAATCTCAGTCAAGTATTAGATTTTACTTTTTCTAACAGAAACTGGAGAGCAAAGAGAAAACAACTGATTTCTTCATAATGGCAAATCAGAAATAATGTAACAGAAACCATTATACATGAGTCCAAAGCAGAAGCTACAACAAATTACTTAACACAGAGCAATAGCAACTGGGCAATTCGACAGAACCGTGAATCCACACCATTGATTCATGGCATCATTGCTAAAAAACACAACAGTGGATGGCAGTCTTTATCTAGGATATTTCGTGACAGACACTTGGAAGCATTTAATAATAGTTTTTGCTTTGTTGTTTTGCTATTTTGTGTTACTCAAGCAGCAGGGAAGAGGGGAGTAAACTAGTATCTACAGCTGGCTGGCTGTATTCATGAAAAATTGGTTCCGGTACCTCCCTGGGATACCAAAATCCTGGGATGCTCGAGTCCTGTAGGCTCTGTGGAACCCTCAGATATGAAGGGTCAACTGTATTGATCAACTTCCAAATGTCACTTGACACTTTATATACATTTTAATTCTCAAAATAGTTCTTCAGGTTAGGTATCATCATCTTAATTTTAAAGAAGAGGAACCAAGTTTAAGAGAATAAATACTTTAGGTAAGGCCACCAGCTAGTAATTCCTAGAACCGGGATTCAAGCAGCATAAATAACTTCTCACATGGGTTTATGACATGATGAGCACCGTGCTAAGCAACTTACATGGATTGGCTCATTAAATCTTCCTCATAACTCTTCAAAAGAGGTCCTAATATTTTACTCATTTAAAAGATGAGAAAACAGGCTGGACGCAGTGACTCGTGCCTGAAATTCCAGCACTTTGGGAGGCCAAGGCAGGTGAATCACCTGAGGTTAGTCGTTAGAGACCAGCCTGGCCCACATAGAAAAACCCTGCCTCGACTAATAATACAAAAATTATCTGGTCATGGTGGTACATGCCTATAATCCCAGCTACTCCAGAGGCTGAAGGAGGCAGAGTTGCAATGAGCCGAGACTGCATTGCACTCCAGCCTGAGCGACAAGAGCGAAACTTCATCTCAAAAAAAAAAAAAAAAAAAAAAAAAGAAGATGAGAAAACAAAAACTTGCAATTATTAATGAGCTTGCCTAATCACACAGATCATAAGTGACTGAACGGCAGTTCAAGCTGAGACTGTTTGACACCAGAACTCCAAGCTTTTACTCATTCCACAGTGCCTGCTAATTTCAATGCCCATGTTCTTTCCTCTACAGGAATGGGGGTGGGGGGAGTGAAAAACAGTAAAATTCACATTTTTCATTTTCTTCTCTTCCTCTCATCCAATTCCCAAAAAGTAAGACAATATAACACACCAGTACCTTTAGAGGTTCAAAAGATGCTAATGATAATTTATCTGAACAAAAAAGGTTTACTTCAACTGCCAGAAGAAATGTTTCCTAGAAGAAAAAGAGAGCTCAGTAGAGTACACAACAGTATCCATATTTGTGGATACCTGTGCAATAAATTTTCCGCTAAGGACCAAATCAAGGCCAATCATGATTCATCAGCAGACTAAGAGACAGCATGGAGTCAAAGACAATTTAAAGGTACTCCGCATGACTTCTAAATTCTGGTCTGTTTCACATGGCACTTTATGCACAGTCTAGGTTCAAACATTTTTTTCTCTGGCTACACTTGGTGCAAGCTGTCAGGTCTATATTTTAAGGTATCCTTTAGAAACACAACATGAAATTGTGTAACCATGAAAAGGAGAATCAAGGAAAAAGGTGTCATTTCAAATATTTTTATGTTTTTTATCATAGTAGTGGGAGTTCTACCTTTACAAGGCAAACTGCAGCATGATCCTGGCAACTTCCTATGTAAATGCAAACATAGTACTAGGCAACTGACATTTTTTAAGGAGCAGAGATTTCAATTTCTGCACCTTGGTTTTTGGAAATTCTGTTTTTGCTTGTTGTAACTGAGGTTTTGACAGCCAGACAAATACACTGCAAAGAATGCTGCTCATTTCATCAAGCATGCTCCATCTAAACACACATATTCTGTCTGCTATAGCCCAGAATGCCTGACTGTGTGAACATGTGAGATACAGAGAATTTCAGTCTTGAATGATGGGTCCTCAGCTGAGACTCTTTCTTTGTACAAAGAAAATTAGTTATTTGTGATAATGTGGCAAAACTAGAGCTAATAAGGTATCCAGGTGTGTTCTAATAACAAAAACAAAAACCTACATTCACTATAGGTACTGGTTAATTGTGAGTAAAGAGTTATCTTTAAGGAATAATTATATGAGGCTTTGTCAAGGCATGAATATAAATTATGCTGCTGATTAATTGGGTTTTAAAAGGACATGAATACATTTGGATGTGAATTTTAAGTTCTTGACAGAACTATTGCCCAGAAATGAGAAAGATGATTTTGAATATTCAAGATTTTTCATGGAATGATTCTTCAAATTCTTTCATCAATTCTCTTTGCTTCTATTTTCTTAAGCTGCCAATCAAATGAAGGCACCAGAAAATGTAATCAATTAGACTTGATCACATAAAGTTTAAATCACATTTAACTATTCAGTTGAAGAAAAATACCAGTAAAACTAATTACAGAACTGTGAAATAGCAACGATAAAACTGAGACCCAACAAAAGGACATGAAACACTTAAGAAATTGAGAATCAACAAATCTAAACAGCTGTCAGTGAAGACAGTCAATCTGTGTCATTAAATAATCTTAAAGAGAATTATTTAATTATTTCTCCATCAACTGTCTTTCACATTGTATCACAATTAAAATTCTGGAGGTCTCCTTCAGTAACTAGACAAAATTTAAAATGATGAAAGGTCAATCTGACAAGAATATTGATAAACTGCAATAACATTTCTTCTTGTTCCAAAAAGTGATATAAACAACTTCTAGGAAATTTAATTTGAAAATTTGAAATTTAATTTAAAAATGTAAAAACTTTTAAAAATATTATATCTTCTATTATACATAGATAGAAAAATACCTATCTATTCCTTTAGCTTATGGGTTATTTGAGGATTAAAAAGAGTATCTTGTTCAAATTTGGGAATTTTGCTAGTTGCTGAGTATGTCTATTCTAATTATATATTCTGGGTAAAAAAGCTACAGGATAGATTTGGGGACCCACTGGACCCATTCATCATATGACTTTCATCAGTCCTACTCTGACTAGTCAACCACAGTGACATTTTTGTATCTTCTGGAATGAATAACAGTTTAGAGCAATGTCTAATAGTTCCCAAAGGGTCTGATTATTTCCTTTTCCCTAATACACAGTCACCATGATTTGGAGTTAGAATTTTGTTCACTTGACCTAGAACTCTTTGACTTACACAGATAAAATAAGAATTGTAGCTTTCCCATCCATTTAACTTCTAGGAACTCTATCATCAACTAGCCAATGCCATAGGCCTGCCCATATCCAACTATTCTGATTGCTGCTTTGACTCTGCTTTCCATCATGGTAACCACACCCACCTCATCTTGGGCAACTGAGTGCTGCCACTTGGCCAGCCCCTGCCACCTCAGGATTCAGTTACTCCAATTACATCTAAGTTTCCTTGTTCAATGGTAGCAGTTCCCACTGCAGTTCCTGGCAGACAAAGATAAGCTATCACAAAGCTCTTCAAGGATGCTGGGGCCCCCTCACAAATTTGTTTCTCACATTTATGTTGAAAGGTGTGTCCTCTGGATCATCCTGGGTCAGTGAGCAGATCTTAAATGACACATTCAATCTAACATTCCAGTTTCCCTAAGCCTTGGAATCTCTTCTTTTGCAGTACAGGAAAGCAGGTCTAGCATTTCAAGTTAAATTACTGTGGGCTGCCTTTTGATCCATGTTCCAGCCAACCAGCTAACCAACCAAGCAAACTGATATAGCCCTTTCTAATTCCCTGAGCTACAACAATAAATTCAGAATCTCTGCTTAACGAGTTTCTTTGGATTTGGGAGGCAATATATTCCATATTTAAGTTTGATACCCAGCCTAGTTACAGAATGACTCAAAAAGCAAGAAAAGGCTCTGCAACAGGTTCAGGCTGTTATATAGCTGCTCTGCCACTGGGGTCCCATGATCCAGCAGATTCAATGGTTTTTAAAGTGTCAGTGACAGATAGGGATTCTATTTAAAATCATTATCAGGACCATATAGGATAATCATAGTGCATATTCAGAACTTCAGATCAAAGCCCTGACATTCTCTGCAGATAACTGCATTCCTTTTGAGAAATTGCTTTTGGCCTGCTACTAAGCTGAAAGCTTAACCATGGCCCACCAAGTTCCTCCACAACCTGAGCTGCTCTTCATGAACTGGCTGTTCCCTGTCCTAGCAAGCTATAAAGTTGACTGTACATAGCAGCATTCCATCATCAAACCAAGAAGTGGTATATATGTGATCAGTCCCAAGAGGGCCCTAAATGCACAATTTACATGAAGATGTGTCCCAAATGTCCATGGTCCCTACTCTTGTTATATTACTATGTCTCTTACAACCTGCACCTATGGCCTCATGTGGAGTACTCCACTGTCAGTTGACAAACTTGGGTCTGGTTTATAGATGGTTGTACGTGATACAGTGGACATCCACAGCACTGTAGATGGCACATATAGTGGACATCCACAGCACTACAGCCCTTTTCTAGCACACACCTAAAGGATACTGGTGAAAGAAAATCCTCTCAGATGGCAGAACCTCGAGTAGTGCATCTGATTGTTCACTTTGCATGGAAGGAGAAATGGCCATATATGCAAATATATACCAATTTTTGGGCTACGTCCAATGGTTTCTCTGGATGGTCAAAGACATGGAAGAAATGTGATTGAGAAATTGGTTCAAGGAAGTTTGGGGATAAGGTATGTGGATAGACATCTCTGAATGGGTGAAAATCATGAATATAGTTGTGTGCCATGTGAGTGCTAGCCAAAGAGTAATGTCAGAAGAGGAGGAATTTGATAATTGGGTGGATAGGATGGCATGTTCTGTGGATACCAGTCAGCCTCTTTTTTCCAGCCACTCATGTTGCCCAATGTATTCACGAACGAAGTGGACACTGTAGCAGGGATGTAGGTTATGCCTTGGCTCAGAAACATGAACTTCCCTCTTCAAGGCTGACCTACTTATAGCCACTGATGAGTGTCCAATGTGCCAGCAGCAAAGACCAACACTGAGTTCTCAATATGGCACCATTCCTCAGGGTGATCAGCCAGCTACCTGGTGGCAGGCTGATTACATTGGACTGCTTCCATCATGAAAGGGGGGTAGCGTTATGTTCTTACCAGAATAGTTACTTACTCTGGATATTGATTTGCCTTTTCTGAACACAATGTTTCTGCCAACACTACCTATCATCTATAAACTTACAGAATGCCTTATGCCCTGCCATAGCATTCCATACAGCACTGTTTCTCATCAAGAAAACTACTTCACAGTAAACAAAGTGTGGCAATGGGACCATGATCATGGAATTCATTTGTCTTTCATGTTCCCACCCATCCTGATGCAGCTGGTTTGACTGAACAGTGGAATGACCTTTTGAAGACTCGGTTACAATGTCAGCTATGAAACAGTACCTTGCAGAGCTACAGCAAAGTTATCCAGGAGTCTATATATACTTTGAATCAATATTCAAAATATGGTACTATTTCTCCCATAGCCAGAATTCATGGGTTCACAATTCAAGTGGTGGAAATGGAAGTGGCTCTACTTACTATTGCAACTGATGACTCATTAGCACATTTTTGCTTCCTGTTTAGAAGTCTTAGTTCCAAAAAGAGGAATGCTTCTAGCAGGAGACACAACAAAAATTTCACTGATGTGGAAGTTAAAACTGTCACCTGGTGACTTTGGGCTCTTCATGCCTCTGAATCAACAGGCAGAGAGGGAAGTTACACTGCTGGCTGGGGTAATTGATCCTTGACTACCAAGGAGAAATTCACCTGGTACTTTACAATGGAAACAATGAAGAATATGTCTGAAATACAGAAGATCCTTAAGGCGTCCTTTATTATTGCCATGCCCTGTGATTAAATTCAATATAAAACTATAACAACTCCGTTCAGGCAGGACTACTAACGGCCTAGATCCCTCAAAAGCAAAGAGTTTTATTTTCTGGTATGGGTTACCTTACCAGATAAATAGCTATAACCTATTGAGGTACTTGCTAATGGCAAAGAGAATATGTAAATGGTAAGGAAATATGAGTTACAGTGATGTAACCAGTACAGAAATGGAAACTGTCATGTATATTTTTTCTTTTTTCTTTTGAGTATGTTTGTGTGTGTGCATGTGGGTATCTCAACTATCTGTTTTCTTCCCTTTCTTTTCCCTTTATCATGTAACATGAGATGTATTGACTTTATATTATAGTTTTTTGTTTTTTTGCATTTTAGGTTTTGGGGTACATGTGAAAAACATGCAAGGTTGTTGCATAGGTGCATACGTGGCAGTGTGATTTGCTGCCTTCCTCCCCTTCACCTATATCTGGCATTTCTCCCCATGCTATCTCTCCCCAACTCCCCACCCCCCGCTGTCCCCCCCCACTCCCCTGCAACAGACCCCAGTGTATAGTGCTCCTCTCCCTGTGTCCATGTGTTCCCATTGTTCAATACTCGTCTATGAGTGAGAACATATGATGTTTGATTTTGTGTTCTTGTGTCAGTTTGCTGAGAATGATGGTTTCCAGGTTCATCCATGTCCCTACAAAGGACGCAAACTCATCGTTTTTGATGGCTGCATAATATTCCATGGTGTATATGTGCCACAGTTTTCCTATCCAGTCTATCATCGATGGGCAATTATAGTTCTTAAGTAATGTTAGCTTTACATCATAGTAGTTAAGTTAGAGGATATTGAGAAGAACAATCATCACAAAGACTTTCAAGGACTTTGCAAGGATGCCCCTTTTGGGGGAAGGTTAGTGCATTTTTAGTTGTACACAAGATAGTAGTATTAGTCATGTTAAGCAAAAGTATTGCCTTGTTATTGTCTTTAATTGGAGATCAATTTTGGTTTAACATGTATATGAGTGCCAAGTTTACAAAAATGGACTCATGATGGTTAATTTTGTGTTAGCTTGGTTAAATGATGGTATCTAGATATTTGGCTAAGTATTATTCTAGATGTTTCCATGAAGGTATTTTTATTGAGATTAACATTTAAATCAACAGACTTTGAGGAAAGCATATTAACCTCGTTTGTGTGGATGGGCCTGATTCAACAGTTGAGGTCCTTAGTAGAAAACACAGACCTCCCAGCAGCAAGAAGAAACTCTGCAAGGAGATTGCCTTCAGACTTGAACTGCAACTCTTCCCTGGGTCTCCAGGCTGCCAGCCTATCCTGCAGATTTAGGACTAGTCAGCCTCCATAATTACATGAGCCAATTGTTTGCAATAAATACCTTGACTGACAGATGTTAGATAGATAGATAGATAGATAGATAGATAGATAGATAGATAGATAGACAGACAGACAGATAGATAGGCAGAAAGACAGATAGATAGATATCCTATTGGTTCTGACCCTAATACATGTCTCCCCAATGCTTTACTCATTAAATTTCAAATGAACTTTTTCTTTTTCATTTTACATATTAGAAAAGACATCTAAGCTGTGTACAGAACTCTGTCCTGGTTTTTAAAAAAATCAAACAAAATCTTGGAAGAATAATTTGACATTTTAATCCTTTCATTTCACAGCATCTCCATGAACTCAAGATCGCAATGTAGTTACCATCTACAGAGATCCAGAGTCAGTTTGGATTCTACAACTGTAAATACAGAGGCAGAATGAACTTCCACCTTGTAAATAACAAATCAAATCTAATATTACTTTTGGGGGAAAAGGGTTGGAGAAATTCCAATAAGGTAAGCTTACGGAACTCAGGCCCAACCCAAGCTGTAGAAGAGCATTATGGAATAAACTGAAAGAACTAGATTGATGGGAGGCCCAGCCTTCTTCCACAAGAAGTGACACATACCTGGAAAGATATAGAAGCAAATTGTAGATAAATTGTATAATCTTGACAATAATACTTCTCATTTCCCATCCTTGATTTTCTCATCTCAAAGCTGATAAAGTTGCAGCAGGTAAAAGCAGGAGATAAGGAAAGAGTAAGTCTACATTCGAAGCTACCCTGATCCCCTCACTGTTTTGGTGGTATTATTTAAGTCAAGGCCTAGGTTTACTCTGGGCATCTCAGAGTCTGCTGGAATTTTGTTGGATCCCACAAATTCTCCAACAGTTGTCTAGTACATTTAGTAATCTATTTAGACCTTAGGTTTTGTTTCTGTTTTGTTTCATTTTCGCCTTTCAAATAGGATGCTGCTTGTAGTTTGTAGAACTCTTTGTTAATTTATTTTGATTTTTGATCTATGATTTATCATATTTCTTTAAAGCATCTTAAGATTCTAGGAATGAAAACTGGTGTAGCAAATTCATTTTGCTAAGATCATAATTTGTTATTGTTTGCAAATAAATTTCTAAGACTGTGGAATCCAAGAGTATCTGAGCTTAAAGGTATCCTAGGATACCAGAGATAACTCTTTTTTTTTTTTTTTTTTTTTTTTAAGACGGAGTTTCGCTCTTGTTACCCAGGCTGGAGTGCAATGGTGTGATCTCGGCTCACTGCAACCTCCGCCTCCTGGGTTCAAGCAATTCTCCTACCTTAGCCTCCCGAGTAGCTGGGACTACAGGCATGCGCCACCATGCCTAGCTAATTTTTTGTATTTTTAGTAGAGACGCATGTTGACCAGGATGGTCTCGATTTCTTGACCTCGTGATCCACCCACCTCGGCCTCCCAAAGTGCTGGGATTATAGGCGTGAGCCACCGCGCCCGGCCCGGATACCAGAGATAACTCTTATTTAACATTACTATTTGCCAGACATTGTATTAATATTATCTTCTTTATTCACAGAAACAATCAGTAGAAGAGCAATAATTATCGATTGGTACTTGAGTGTGTGCATAATAAGCACTCATGATTTTTACTATAAGCTGGAATGTGTTACAAAAATATTAATTCCTTCATCCTGAAGATAACCATATGAGTTGTACCATTATTTCTCCTATGTCATAGATGAGTAAACTGAGATAGAAAGGTTAAATAAATTGCCCACATCATACATTTAGTAAGCTGAATAGAAATGAAATTCATAAAAGAGACTAGCTCCCAGGTCTGTGTTTTTAACTGTATTAAGCGGTTAATAGAGTTTCCTTAATAAACATACATTGTTATTATTCTGATTTCAGGGATAAACATCTGAAAGTCAAAGTAGCTAAATACTTTGCAAAAGTCAGAGTCCCTAAGCAACAGTGGCCAACTTCACACCCAGTACAAAGCCAGTGACTTTTACCACCATGGAAGACACTATCTCCCACTTTAAGGGCAAAACAACAACAAAAAACAACGAAAACAATAGAAGCCCTGAGAGGTTGATGAAGTTATGCAAATAACTGGAAAAAACGTGATGCTGTCACCACTTAATGAAAAGAAAATATCTAATATGTGAAATAGTGGTGCACTTTATTCTTGCTACACAGCCTTGATATGCTCATATGCCCATAGGAAATCTAGTGAAAATCCAGACAGATCCCAATTGTCACAGGTTGGGAACGACAGCACTATTATGGCTAGGCTCTTGTGTGGGACAGTTCCTAGTGTAAGACCTCATCTCTGCCTATCTCTGTGCTGTTCTTGATCCTTGAACCAAGCCCCGAATCTATACAATTTCACTTCTGCCTGGGATGCGCTGCTTAGATGGCATGTATAAGTGGCAATAAATCTACATAAAAAACAGAGACTGTCTCCTCCTGCCATGGGTAGCAATGATCATAACTCTCAAATCATTTTGCCACTGGATACTAACATAGGAGCAGAAGACTCTGTAATTAGGTGATGAATTCAGATTATTGGAGCACACTTGTACTAAAACACTTCTGCGGCTTCATTCTCAATGGGCACACTATTTCAAATGCCCTTTCGTATCTGCTGCAATATCATCAGACCTGCAGGAATATGCTCAAATCTCATTTCCTCCATGAAGCCTTTTCTGATTCCTACAGTAATACCAAGTAGTCTCTCTTCTGAATCCTAAAGAGCATATCACTCCTTGATTGTCTTGATTTCTCCGTCAAGATGCTAATCTTGTCCCAAGTAAAGACTACATGATTATCCTCTACTTGGTCTTATGCTATCAGACTCTGTATAGTAGATTCTATAATATTGCTCCCACGGAACTGATCAAATTGGTTGAATTGCCAGTGTAGTTCCTACTGCCCAGAATGACATCAAACCCAATCAAATTTCTTTCTTGCTATCGTATTAAATGTGCTCTCCTGCTGCAGTTAAGTCTACCTCCTCACTGGCTTCATCCACCTCTTCATTAATGAGTCAACGTTGTTGTTCTTGTTGGCATAAAGAGTAAGAAGCAGCACATAGTGTATTTCTATCAGTACTCGTGTAAAGATACAGAATCACTATATTGAATTACTGTAGAATAGTGCTAAACCAAAAATTTAGATTTCCAATCAGATGTTCTTTTTTTTTCCCTACAAGATATTAATGAAATAAATAGTTTAAAACATTTTGGTATTTGCATTTTCAATTTAACAGCCATGTTCCATTCTTGGCAAATGCAAGAGCATGGGACATGGCAATACAATAGGTGATATGCTTCCCACCACCCATCTGTGGCTTCCCTCACTCTCTTGGTTTGTTACTCTCCCTGACACCATCCATAAAGTTACTTAAGACATGCCACTGATTATATCTATGGTAAATCAACCACATTCTACTACCCACTGCAGTAAACATGAACCACTTAACCCACTCATTATAATAGCAAATCAGGGAGTTATTATTCAGAAGGCACAATTTCAAATGAGAAGGTAAAGGTTAGATTTCAAATTTTACTTCCCCCCAGTTCCTTCTAATTATGCTTACTTGCCTACAGTAAAAATATCTAGAAAGTTTTGAGGGGAAAAAAACACACTTTTTTTTAGTCTTTTATAATTGAAAGTGAATAGAATGGTGGTTTGAGGGTACTCCAGAATCCTAAAGTATTCTAAAACAAAGACTACATTTTGCTTTTAAAAACGCATATTTAATACTAAATCTATCTTTTAATCTAATTATCTGTGAGTTGCCATTTATCTTATATCTTAATTATATTTTAGTTAACCCTTGTACTATATTTATTAACCTTACCAGAAAACATAGTACACACACATATATACATTTTTGGAAAAAGAATAATGTAAATAAATGTTTCCAGAATTCTACAGGAAAACTGATTACTACAATTTATCTCCCCAATAGCAAACTTGTCATAACAAGTTTATACATTATTTTTCATTCTCTCTCTCCTATCCTGATCTCATACTATTATGAGATCAATAAAAAAGACCGATTGGAAGCCAGGGGTGGGCACTGGCCATGGACCCTTACTCTGTGCTTATCATATGCAACAATCCTTATTTTATTCCATTTTCCAAAAAAAGATCTACTCTTCACGAGAAACTCACGAATAGAGGAAAAAATAAATTCACATTACACATCACAAAAAAAGAATCATTAGCCAATTAGTCAAATTCCTTTTTGAGATCTGGGTTATCCTCTGTTCATTGTCCCTCATCTTCCCACTAGCTAGTATTCTCTCTGTCCCTGCACAAGATATGAACTTAAAAAATCATTCTATTGTTCTCAACATTTCAGTTCTGGCCCTCAACTTATGTACCCCACTCAACCATATCACAATTCACAGAAAAATCACTGCAGGCTCCTCAGGCCTGCCCCTTGCAAGGTATCTTGCTATACTCAAACTGTCAAATAATAAATGGATATAGTGGTGTCCTTCAACCTTGCAAAATGAGGTAAACCATATAAAAATATACTCCAAAATTCATTTTAAAGCACTATCTACTTTAAGTCCATTAAGCTATAATGCCACATGTTTTGTATGTGTCAACTGTTATAATTTATATTTAAAATGAGAATAAATGTGCAAATAAGTATAAGAGCTCATTGTATGAATACGCTATAGTTTAGGGAGGAAGGACACTGAGATTGTGTGAGGCTCTTTAGAAGATGTTTAGTAATTTCTGTACTCTGGGAAATTACGTGGAGATGCAGTTTATAGGCATGGTAATATCTTGCCTGAAATGAAAAGATCTACCAGACACACTTTCCACAGTCTCAAGCTCTAAATCATAAATACGTTCAGCCAGTCATTTACATCAGTTTCAAACATGAAGGGTAGCAATTAGAGACAAATTAAATAGAAAGTAAAAATTGGCTGAATAATTATTTGCCAACATTTTCATTTGCATATAGATCATTTCAAGAGGAAATTAGGGTAATCAAGCATTGGCCTAACTCTGCAGTGGCAAAGTAGGGTTGTCTATAGAGGAAAAATTCTGTCGAATGTATTGTATTTATTTTCTGTTTACATCATTGATTAGAAGGCCCCACACAACATAGGAAGTCAAATATTTATTCATTTGACTATGGTGTGATTTTAGATTCCCTTGTGTTTGCTTTGTGATATATACTCTTGTCCTCCTGTTTGAACATTTTATGAAACATTCGTCTGGTTATAATTAATGAACTCTAGCTTGTGTTCAGTATTGACTCTATAATGGCTTAACATTCTCAATCAGTTTAATAGAAGATAAAGACAGGATGTTAAAGTTCCCCTCCTTCCTCGACATTATAGCTTACAATGAATGCTGAAGTACTTTTGTTTCTAGACGACCAGGTACTTTAACTTATAGTTATTTCTGATTGGCCATTAGTATATTGGGGAAATCAATGTTAAAACTGTACTAGAATGGCCTAGAAGAAAAGCATCAAAAGAGAAAGATCATTAAAAGGTATTATTACCATCATTTTTATACAGAGCTAATTTTTAACAATCCTTTTTACAGTCATGTGAGTGACAACTAGATGCTATCTAGAATTCCCATGTTTGGAGTCCAGATTTCATTGAATTAACACTCAACAAATATGCTAAATGTCTCTTAACATTATGCTACATACTGATGCTATAAGAAAGAGATAAAAATGAGAAGGACATGTAACATACTATGACAATTGCAAAATAAATATGTTCAAAACAAGTCCTTCTCTTGGGTGATAAAGGAATAATGGGAAGAATGGAATGTCTTACAGAGTAGTTAGTTCCTCTACCTCCAGGGTATCTTCCAGCGTGTGCTATGGACTGTTTCCTGGTCCATAGTGAAACAGGCCTTAAAAAGTCCCTTCTAGGGTAAGAATTTGTAATTATTTATCAGTTATATATGTCTTCTTCCTTTTATCCCTTTCACGGCTCCTTTTGCAAATGCCTGTATTTCTGTGTAGTTAAGATAGCACTTTTTAACTTGTAGCCTTGCAAAGTGACATTTTTCTCCAAATGCACTTGGTGAGTTTTTTATGTGACTCTAAACTAAAGCTGAATCAATTGTAGGGAATGTGCTGAATGTCCATCCATAAAGGGAAACAAGATTAATGATCTCTAAGTGTGAATGGGCAAAAGCAATTTACAAGAGTGAGTGAGGGTCATATTTTATCACAGGCAGGTGGCTCATTCCAACTTTGCAAACAGTTACCAAAAATGCACACAACCACAAATCTTTGGCCTTTCCATCCCCACGTGAAACCATTGTGTGTGCTAGACAAATGATCCTACTATGCTTTAACCCCGAACTCAATTTTTATATGTTAATGAAGACTAAAATAGATTGCTAGCAAACTCCTTGAAACAGAAACTAACAGAAAAAGCATTTTCCTTCCCAACCCACTCCACAGGATCTGTACTTCACCCAGCAAGAAAAAGAGCATCAAATTTTGCTTCTCACTATGTGGAAAACCTTTAATGCATGGTCTGCTAATTTTGGAATTTAAAAATTTTCTTTCACCTTGGACTTTGTCCTTGTTCCAATGAATTCTGACTTTGAATTAGTATATCATATGGTGTTTGTTTTGTTTTTGGCAGTCATCGTTGGGGGAGTTAGAAGGCATGTAATATGGGAAGACACTGGCAAAATCTTTCTAACACAAATCATAAAATAACAAAAATAAAAATACTTGTTCCTATGATATTCGATACCTATCTTCACCTTGAGGTTTATGCCTCTAGCATAGTTTAGGCATAGCCCACTATAGCACTCCCTCTATAACCTGTGCAAGTTATTATACTTCTGCATATCTGAGGTCAGGAAAGAAGAGTCAGACACTTGGAACAGCCAGAGGATATTAGACATGGTAATAAAATAGACAGCCAAAGGATATTAGCTGTCTACTGTTGCATAACAAATTACCTAAAACTTAGTGTCTTTTTTTTTTTTTTTAAGACGGGGTTTCACCATGTTGGTCAGGCTGGTCTTGAACTCCCGACCTCAGGTGATCTGCCTGCCTTGGCCTCCAAAGTGCTTGGATTACAGGCGTGAGCCACCGCTCCCGGCCTTAAAAAGTAACTCTTGTTCCCATACCAGGAGTCGAACCCGGGCCGCCTGGGTGAAAACCAGGAATCTTTAGTATCTTAAAACAACATGAATTTATTATCACTCAGTTTCTGTGGGTCCCACTCCAGATTATGATCTCACAGGCCAAAATTATGATGTCACCCAGGCTCCATTTCCATCTGGAGTTTGGGGATCTGCTTAAAAGCTCGCACGGCTGTAGCAGAATTTAGTTCTTTGCAACTGTAAGACAAGATGCCCATTCTTTGCTGGTTGTCAGCATGGGGCCACTCAGCTCCTTCAGGCCACGCACAGTTCTTTGCAATATGGTCTTCTCCATCTTTATACGTGAGCAATGGAGACTCTGCTGCCTGCTGAATCCCTTTCACATTTCAAATCTCTGTTACCACAAAGAGCCTTGTCCTTTTAAGGGTTAGCTCACATAGATTAGGCCCACTGAACATGGACTCTTTTATTTAAGTAAACTGTGACAAATAACACAATCTAATTATGAGAGTAGTATCATGGCACTGCGTCACAAACACAGAGATCTCTCTCACAGTCAAAGGGAGGATATTCCACAAGGACATGGGTCATTGTGGCTTATTTTATAATTCTGTCTACCACATAATTCTCAAAGGGAGTATCATAAATCCAAGGCCTGAACCAAGGGAAATAAGCTGTTATCTTCAGAAGGGCTGGACAGAGAAGGTTAGGAGAGGGCATAAGAGGGAATACAGATGTTCAGATGAGTGATGACTACCATCTAATAAAGATTAGGGATAAAGAGGATATTTTGTCCAAGGAATGGCATTGTTAATACTCCATTTCACAACTGTTAGATAAATGAGAATAATTTTGTTAACTGTAATTTACCACTTCCTAATGGAAAATATTCTAGCACAGTGACCTTCTGTGCAATTGAGTGACCAAGCTGATGTCTACCCACCCTGGGTAAAGCCAATTTATGACATATGATGAACGCTGAATGACTCAAAAAGGTTTTACATAATTGGCAACGGCCAAAGAAACTAATAAATTATTTTACAAAATCAAAACATAACAGCAACAAAACAAATAAATGAAAACAGGATGTCCTTAGAACTCTCCATATAGGTTGGAAATTGAAGGCTTTAGTGGCAGACTTTCAGGATTCAAATCCTAGCTTTCTAACTTACTAAATCTTTAATCTTGGGTAAGTTATTGAACTTCATTTTATGTATATAGATCTACAGTCATATATATATCTATATATGTATATTATGTGTGTGTGTGTATATATATAGATATGTAATATAGATACACATATAACGTATATACATAATTTGGACAATTGCCGGAAAAGTAGTTAGTATACAATACAAAGTCATTATTGCCACTAGTTGTACATTTTTTTTTTTTTTTGAGACAGAGCCTCTGTCATGCAGGTGGCATGATCTTGACTCACTGCAACCTCCACCTCCCAGGTTCAAGTGATTCTCCTGCTTCAGCCTCCCAAGTAGCTGGGACTACAGGCACATGCCACCATGCTCAGCTAATTATTGTATTTTTAGTAAAGACAGGGATTCTCCATGTTAGTCAGACTGGTCTCAAATTCCTGACCCCAGGTGATCTGCCTGCCTCAGCCTCCCAAAGTGTTGGGATTCCAGGCAAGAGCCACTGCACCCGGCCTTCATATTCTTCTTTATATTAATGGAACTAAAATTTGTGTGTCTCAGCTCTAACACTGACATTGAAAAGTTCCAACAGGTCTATACCTCTAACATTTCCATATTTATTTATTTGCTTATCCATCTAATCTTCTGGATGGTAAATTACTTAAGGCAAAAAAGTTGTGCTTCTCATTGATCTAGGTTTTAGTGGACACTTTATGCTGGCTTGACTACCACACCAGCCTTAACAGTAAATCATCCTTACCGCATAAGTTTTCAATTGTGGCAGACTCTGCCAGCGGCTTATTCATTTTACATTTATACTTGTAGCAGAACCCAGATTCTGTTAGGGGCAACAATGTGTCAGACTCATTGGTCCACCACAAATTTTGGTACCATGAAAAAGTATAGGGAGAAACACCTCGGGTTTTCCTGACTAAAATGGGGATGTGAGGTGGGAGGTGGAACACCCACTTAATGACCCAAAGGAATATACTAGAAGAAGGCAGATACAAGCTAAAGATGTTAGGCTGGAAGATGTAAGGAGCCTGGGAGACTGAGTGCTTGAAAACCTGCTGAAGCCATGCTGGAAAGGCTACCCTTTGCTTGCTGATCTATAAGGACAATAAATTTGTATTTGGTTGAGCCACATGCTAGAAGTGCCAGATTTCTGTTAAATGTTGCCTGGTACATGTTTTAACTGCTACCCCGGTGTATTCAGCATTGAAGGCCAAAAGATCACCAAAGAGCTTGTGGAATACAGTTAATCCATATTAATATCATCTCCTGCCACTGGATGATATGTAATTGGATGTAGAGCCACTGTTCAAGTAATGAGTGGGTGAGAGGAGGCAAACAAGGAGCCTAATGCTGTAGGATGTGCTTAAGCATAACTTCAAGCAATGTGAAGCAGTCATCCATTGCTGGGCAACAGAGAGAGGATTCCATTTAGTGTTTCATTTTGCATATAATCTGTCATGTAATTCAATCAGCCTGCTGGGGAAAGGGAACCACAAACAGAAAAATGTAAATGTGGCTACAGACCTCAAGAGCACCAGAGAGGGAGAGATATTCCACAGATTCATTATGCATTTTCAGGAAAATACATACACAGAAATGCGTATACATTTGTGCATTGCAACGTGTCTCTCTGCACACAGTGATGTTAAGCGTTTATCATTGAAATTCAGACTACCACTGTTGTTAGAAACACAGACTTGGGGCACATTGCCTGGGTTAAAATTCCACTTCCACAATTTATTAGCAGCATAACCTCATCTTCAGGCATCAGTTTTCTTATCTGCAAAATTGGTGCAACAGATCCTACTTCACAGGATTATTATAAGGATGAATTAATTAATATGAAGTACACAGGACAGGAGTTGGCACAGTCTCAAACGTTAGCTAATATTAGTCTTATAATACTGTAGAAGTAAATATGCTCTCAATTGTGCATGCACATAATAGTGGGTATACAAACACATACACACATATTCATGTATCCATCCATTTCTATACAGATAAATGAAAAATCCATTATCCTGGTATGTGTAATGCTAGTTTACATGTTGTAGAGCCTTATGAATTTTAAAGAGCCCAGCAGCATTAACAGCAGCTACTACTTATTAAATATTTACTAGGTGTCAGGGGCTGTGCATAGCACTTTACTTGCATCAACTTGTTTAATCCTCACAATATTCAAAGAACATAGGAAGTATTATTATAAGCACAGTAAAGGATTAGTGACTTGCCTGTGGTAACAAAACAAGCAGGCAGAGGAACTGGAATTAGAATCCAAATCCAAATCTCTCATACTCCAGAGACTGAATTTTTGTGCTTGATGCTGTTATTTTTATTTTTTGCTCCAGTTATTAACTTAGATGACATGTCACACCTGAATAGATTGAAGGAGTCCTCATTTAGGAAACTCAAGTTTCTATTAATACTAGAAAATCCTCTTGAGTTAATTTCTACAAACAAATCTCTTATTTGCCTGTAACATATTTATATCCTAGGATAGAGTTTGGAAAAAATGTTAGAACAAAGAATAGGTAGCTTTATAATGAATACCTGAAGTATTTGCTCAATCAAAGGTGAATAAACTAATACTTTCTGCCCATTCATGCAAGAAGCAGTTCATTTACAGTTCAGTATACAGAATGAAATTTAATAAATTTCTCTAGTATACACACTTCCCCAAACCACACAGCCCTCAGAGTATCATATAATTCGTTCCTTGGTTGTCACTTGCTGGACACTTACTTTTGCAGTTGTCACTTAACTGCCTAAATCGTGTACCTAGTTCAAAGGCACTTCGTTAAAAGGATGCAATCGAAAGTGTATTCCACGCTTCCACTCATGACGGCAGGTGCCTAGGACACAGATGCATTCACCCAGGAGAAGGGGTATCTTTTTTTCTAATCAGCACTAAGGGATGATCTTTGCTAACAAACACGTTGATAAAAATGTTTATCTTTTATCTAAAGGTATCTAAAGTTCTCTGATAACTTTAGATAAAAGGGCTGTGCCATTTTGTTTATCATTACCCAAGTACCTGGGGAAACAGCGGGTTCACAGTAAGTGCTAAATAAATGTCTGATTGATTAAAAAACTGTATGATTGGTCTGCAAAATGTGGAAAGAAAAATTGCTCCTCATTCTTCTTTTCTTTCCATAGTTAAGGGTTGATGCTACTTCCTAAATGTCCTCACCCAGAATATTTACACAATACCAATAAAACGAAAGGCCCAGAGGTGCCTAATGTACTATTCCATCCAGAAGGCAGCAAGTATATGTGCACAGCATAACAAATAACAAGATTAGACCCCATATGAGCTCTCTTTTGTATAATAAAATTCCACATGTTAAAATGCAGATTTATTTTAAGACCTAGAAGTGCTGACCATATGCCTCGGTGGCTGAGGGGATGGCTACTTAATAGATAATCTGCAATGCAAGCCAAATAACTAATCATGGCCATCTGATCATCATGCCCCATCAAAAGCCGAAATGAGGAGACAGGGAACAGAGCCAGAAACTGCCAACACATTTTACAAGCAGGGAGAGACCGAGAGCCTAAAGGGAGGCAGGAAGGATAAAATGAGTATCTTCCTACCCTAAGCAACATAACAAAATAGTAACAGTAATAAGAACATGGCTGTTTTAGAGTATATTTGTGATAAATATCGATATCCCATGAAGGTAGAATATTTTCCAAAACATATATCCTAAAATTTGGAGTCCCTGTTCTTAATACTTTTCACAGAACCCAAGCTTCTGATCACTATCCTACGAAGATGTCACATCATGCATGCTAAATAAATGCTTATTTATTGACTGAGCATGTAACACAGAGAAATCAAGTGTTTGTTATTAAGTGCATTTAACAGACCATGATGCATAAATGTTGTCCCAAATGTGTTCTTTAAAATATTGATTATTATGAATGGGACCGTTCCAAAATATCTTGGGCATCTCTCTGCCACCTTACTAGTTGGTAGAGGAGTTTACCCTTAATTGGTAACTGAGAACCAGGAGCTAAGCTACATGTCTTTGAACACCTTAATCTCTGCATTCATTTGCTAGTCGTGCTATAACAAAGTAAAACAAACTGAGAAGCATAAACAACAGAAATACATTGTCTCACAATAGACACAGGAAGTCCAAGATCAAGGCATCAGCAGGGTTAATTTCTTCGGAGGGCTGTAATGAAGAATATGTTCCATGCCTCTCCTCCCTAGCTTCTGGTGGTTTGCTGGCAATTTTGGTTTTACTTAGCTTGCAGAAGCAACACCTACCTTCAGGTCCACATGGCATTCCTCCTGTGTGAGCCAGTGTTCAAAGCTCCCCTTTTTATCAGGACAACAGTCATATTGGATTAAGAGCCCATATTTCTGTAGTATGACCTCATCTTAACTAACTATATCTTCAATGATCCTATATTGAAATAAGATTGCATCTGAAATATTAGGGGTTAGAACTTCAACATATGAATTTAGGAGTATACAATTTAACTCATAACAGTCTCTCTTATTTCTTTATTGACAGTTTAATAATTTTATTTGACACTCAGCAGTTAGTTCTCATTGAAATTGACTACAGATTTTTGAAAGTGGTGACAGGTAAAATAGGTAGAGAGCCCGTTTGGTGAATCTTCATCTCATTACCTTTTCAGGACAGCCACACAGGAGTACAAGATAGAAGATGTCTTATCCCTTTACACCACATAGCTTTGTTGAGCCTGGTATCAATGTACACATCTGGAGCTCTCATCTCCATCATGGCAAATTTCTACATCTCTTTGAGTGCCCATAAGACCTACTTCTTGAATCCCACTCCATGGATGCAGCTTTAAGTATTGATGGTGTATTATCTGGTCACCTTCTTGTTGATAGCAAAATGGCCCTTCTTCTTGACCTTCTTTGACCATCTTTCTGCCAGGCTCAGGTTGGAAAGGAACCATACCAGTCTCTTACATCTGAGCCTTTGCACAAGATGTTCTCCACACTTAGGATACTCCACCCACCACTGTCCCCTTCCTGACCTCCATGACTAATTAACTGCTCACATCACGGCTATCATTTCCCTTAATTCAGGAAGCTTTCCCTGACCCAGGTCAATAAATGTCAGCTATCATTATGAATAACAATAATAATAGCAGATAAATATTAACCACCCTGAGTAGTCATGTGGCAATAAGAGAATGCATTATAGAGACTTTTCAACCCTGCTCTGTGATCATTTGCTTATTAATTCTTTTACCATTCTTTTTTTACTTGCTTTTTCATTATTTTACTTATTTATTTAAAGAACATTAAGACTGTCAGTGAGCATTAGTGTGTTGCCTCTGTTGGCTTATTATTTTCCGGTACATATCTTGTTGTGATTACAGATCTACTGGTCTTGTGTCTGATAGACTCGTTTTCTTCACTCTATACTTTGTGACTGAATCCAGGCAAGGTAAATCACTTTTAATTTTCATTTCCTCATCTCAAATCAGGATAAAATCGGCTGTAAAGTTGATGTCAGAATTAGAGATACAGCTAAGATAGTGCTCAAGCCATGATATGCACTGAGGTACTCATTATTTGATATATTATAGTAGGTTAGGATTATTATTTATGAAATTAGTTTTATTAATGTTTCGTCTATTCCACAAGGTATTGAAGTAGAAAAGCATTGATCTTTTGTACTTATCTGTAAAATGACAATAACAGGACTCTGAATGAGGTTCTTTCTATGAGTCAGTGTGTAAGGGTTCATGTACAGGCCTCTGAAATCTACTCTTTGGAAATTCTCTTGACTTGTCTTTGATCATAATTTGATGTTCAAATGAATCTGCAGCAAAGTGTTATTAGTGTTTTATCAAACAGTTTAAACATACTTTTAATTTAAGATGCACAGCATACAGATAAATACTGAAAGCAATAAAAATTCTACAACACCAAATAAACTTTCTAGAAGCAGACATTTAAAGACCTCATTAAACATACTAATGACAGACTGGATAAAGAAAATATGGCACATATATACCATGGAACACCATGCAGCCATATAAAGGATGAGTTCGTGTCCTTTGCAGGGATATGGATGAGGCTGGAAAACATCATTCTCAGCAAATTAACACAAGAACAGAAAACCAAACACTACATGTTCTCACTCATAAGTGAGAGTTGAACAATGAGAACACACAGACACAGGGAGGGGAACATCACACACCAGGACCAGCTCAGGGGGTCGGGGAGGGGGTAGGAAGGGGATAGCATTAGGAGAAATACCTAATGTAGATGATGGGTTGATGGGTGCAGCAAACCACCATGGCACGTGTACATTTCTGCACATGTATCTCAGAACTTAAAGTTTAATCATAATAACATTTAAAAAACAAACTAAACATACTGTCATTTTACTTCTATAGGAGGTAAACTGATTGTTTATCTAACTTGGAGAAATCCTCCATTTCATCTTAAGTAATGCATCTGTACTATATTACACACAGGGAAACATAACAAAGTTCCAGCCTATGAAGAGCAGAGCACTTCACATCACATCACATCACATCGCATAGTGCATATCCCTTTTTTCTTTTTTTTTTTTTATGAGATTGAGCCTCACTCTATTGCCTAGGCTAGAGTGTAATGATGCAATCTTGGGTCACTGCAACCTCTGCTCCTGGGTTCAAGCAATTCTCTTGCCTCAGCCTCCTAAGTAGCTGAGACAGGTGCCCACAACCACATCCAGCTAATTTTTGTATTTTTAGTAGAGACAGGGTTTCACTATGTTGGCCAGGCTGGTTTGGAACTCTTGACCTCGTGATCTGCCCACCTTAGCCTCCCAGAATGCTGGGATTACAGGCATGAGCCACCGTGCCCAACCCACATAGTTCATATTCTTTAATACAACATACTTTTGTTTGATGGGGTGGGGGCTGAATAGTGACGCATACAGCAGGGAGTCATTGAGGATCACAGGCCTGAACTTCCTCACTGTATTGCCCTGTGACCTCTGTCTCCCTTGTGAACTGACAAGGTCAGTCTAAATCTTTCCTTCAGCTTTAGGATTTCAATGATTCCATAAGTTTTCCCTAATAGGAGGTTGGTTTTGCAATAGAATTTTAAAGTCAGTTTGCAAATGTATTCTATAGATAAAACGAATTAGAAAGTAGACCTGTTCAAAGTCTCTTGAAACAATATGTATAATTTAATTAGCAGTTTGAAAAGTAGACCATTGATTATTAGATTAACCACCTGTAGAAAATCAAAATATGCTGCCGAGCATGGTGGCTCACACCTGTAATCCAAATACTTTGGAGGCCAAGGCAGGCGGATCACCTGAGTTCGGGAATTCAAGAAAATCAGAATATGCTTTTGTGCATTTTATGGTGTTATATTTTCTTTAAAAAGTGTTACTCTGTGTATATTATATTATTTTGGTACAAATATTTTGTTTATCAGAGCAGCTCATTGCCTAAATATATGAGATAAAAGATAATATGATTATCTTATATATTTTAATTAGATATACTAATGTTGAAACTAATTTTTAAAAACCTAAATCTTGGGTGAATTTGATTCAAAGCAGTTTTAACCATAAATTTAAAAAATCTTACTAAGATTCTCTCATCTCTTCATTAATAGTCCTGAATGGAGCTAACAGATGAATCTTCTTCAAGTACAAATCTGATCATGCATTTTCTTGAACTACTACTTTAATGGTTACTAGTTTTTCAACAAAATAAGGTTCTCTTAGCCTGGTAGTCAACTCCATTTTATTTCTATCTTCATTTCTGCTCAGCATATTTTCATTATTTTTATGCACCAAATACATTTTCTAAGCCACCATTTCTTCATTTAGAGATTTGGATAATAACCTCTATATTTTAGGTAATTTTGAAGAGTGATTAAGATACCCACCTGATAGAAGATCCTAGACAATATCTCCTCTCCTTGCCCTAGCCTCTACCCTCCATCTAGTTCACTGCCCTTAATAGAAAAGAAAATTTAAGAAAAATTAAAAATCTGTGGTCTAGGGTGAGCATTCAATAAACCACAATTATTTATTGTTATTATTATTGTTGTGACCCCATGGTAAAAAGAATATGCTTACTTTAATAAAAGAAAAGATGGTTTCAAGTCCTAAACCTTACTTGTTAGTTTCTCATTTTCAAGTAGGTTAATTAATCTTCTTGTGCTCCCATTTCTTCATTTGTAAAGTGGTTACAGTAGATGATTAACTAACGAAAGGATGGACTTAGATTAAATACTTGAGGAGAGGACTTTAGTTAAAAGCACCAACATACATTTGTTTCCCTTTTCTTTTGTTCCATGTGTACCCTATATTTTAGCTATAGGCTAATCACCATTTGTTTACCATGTCTTTCCTTTCCTAACACTAAAAGTTTTCTCAGGCTAGTCCCTCCATCTAGAATGCACTCCTGTATCCTATCTATCAATACTTTACCTAAGGCACAGCTGAGATGTTTCCCTTATTTAAAGTCCTAAGATTTTTCCACCAGGAAATTTCTTTCCTATCCTGTATACCCTTTTATGTTTCCAAATATTATTGTACATGTCCTCCTTATTTATATACCTCTTGCTTCCCTTATTTAGACTATAATACATGAAAGGCAAAGATGGAAGCATCATTCCCCATGATATCTCCTAAATGATTATCCTAGTGCCTTGCAGATATGAAACATTCAATAAACTTAACTATACTATAATTTTTCTGTATACTTTGGTCTCTATTTTAAACTCCTTCCTTCCCTTCTAAAGTAATGTCTACATTTAGGGACATTTCACATCAAGCAGAGTACATAACATATTTTTATTTTCTATTGATCTACCCACATATCTTTTCAAACCTTCCCTGAAGATGTGGTATCATGGGTAGTCACAGATGACAGCTGGAAAAGACAAGAGTAAGTGTATCTCAGGGGAATATCTATAGTGGACTAACATGCCCTACTTCTGGCATCTAAGAAAGAACACAGCAAGGAATGAGGAAGACAGCACTGTTGACTTGGACCTGGAGGTTATAGTTAGCTCCTGAGATGTGGGGGTTCTTTGTCCACTACTCTAAATTATTAATGGTATCCCTAAACAGGTCCAAGTGTCTATGCTTGAAACTTAGTTCCCTTTTCTAGTGGTGGTTGTAGTGATGATAATGATACTTGTTAGTTTCATTTATGTGGCAGTTTCACTTACATATATCTCATTTTGACATGGACAGCAGGCAGGGAAATACTGGGTAGAAAAGGGAGTTCCCCAGCAAAGGCCCCACCCTCAAGCCTGGAAACTTGAAGCTCTAAATGAGAACAGGCATTCCTGTTTTCATGCCCAAGTGTTGCCTTTTCCAAGACCACTCTGGCCTGCCATGCCCCTATCCTGTGCCCATATAAATAAACTCCAAGCTCCACTGGCAGAGCAGTGTGACAGAGAAGAAAAGAAGAGAGGAAGTGTCTGAACATCAAGAGAGTTCTGCTGAGGATGGTAGGAGAGGACATCAGGTATGGGACAGCTGGACTAGGGGAAGATCATCTTCCCACTCTATCTCCTCTCCAGCTCCCCATCTTGTATAGAGCCGACTTCATCGCTCAATAAAATCCCTGCATTCACCATCCCTCAACTTGTGTGACCTGATTCTTCCTGGACACTGGACAAGAATTCGGGAGGCAGTGGGTGTGGGACCCAAAAAGGCTGTCACACTGACTCTTCACTGATCTGTTTAACACTTACGCCATTCTTGGATAGCAGGGCTAAAAGAGCATTGTAGCACCCCTAGACACTGCCATGGGCTGGAGCCCCAAAATTCTCACTCTGGCTCCTTCACTTGCTCACCTGTGTGCTTCCCCTCCCATAAGGGGTTTGAGCATGCCATATTCATGTCATAAGTCCCACAAGGGGGTCAGGGAACTCTCCCATTTCAATTTGAATAGCAATCCAATTCTCTGAGGGAGTTGTTATTAAATCTAGCTTACCTACGAGAACACTATGGCTCAGATTGATGCGCAAACTTGGCCCAGAGTGATTAAGACACCCACCTGATAGAAGATTCTGGCCGGGCGTGGTGGCTCACGTCTATAATCCCAGCACTTTGGGAGGCCAAGGTGGGTGGATCACGAGGTCAAGAGATCGAGACCATACTGGTCAACATGGTGAAACCCCGTCTCTACTAAAAATACAAAAAAATTAGCTGGGCGTGGTGGCACACGCCTGTAGTCCCAGCTACTTGGGAGGCTGAGGCAGGAGAATTGCTTGAACCCAGGAGGTGGAGGTTGTGGTGAGCCGAGATCATGCCATTGCACTCCAGCCTGGGTAACGAGCGAAACTCCGTCTCAAAAAAAAGAAAGAAAGAAAAAAAAAAAAGATTCTAGACAAAACTCTTCTCCTGGCCCCACCCTCCACCCTCCATCTACTTCACTGCCCTCAATAGGTTCTTTTATTTCTTAATTTTCTAACTGGTATCTCTGAAATGCTGAGAGCCAAATAATGAAAGAAAAGATAAAATACTAGTACCAATGGCAAAGAAGAAAATACCAAACAATTTTAGTGTAAAAGTAACTAAATGTCCTTATTTCTAAAAAATAAAATAAAGGCAGCTTTCTCACTGTGAGAGAGAATTTTCAGTTGCTTATAAAGAGTGATACAATGCAACCCAAGTGCTCTGTAGACATTTCAATAACAGCACTGAGTCTAAAGTTTCTTTTCAGAATGGTGTTAGGGCTTCCTCACACCACATGGACAAGGGATATTTGCTTGTAAGCAAACTCTGCAAGGGTATTTCATACACCCCGTCTGCTCCAACCTGAAGAGTAAAGAAATAGAAAGCAGAGGTGGCTTACACCTATAATCTCAGCACTTTGGGAGGCCGAGGCGGGCGGATCAAGAGGTCAGGAGATGGAGACCATGGTGAAACCCCGTCTCTACTAAAAAAATACAAAAATTAGCTGGGCGTGGTGGCATGAGCCTGTGGTCCCACCTACTCGGGAGGCTGACACAGGAGAATTGCTTGAACCTGGGAGGTGGAGGTTGCAGTGAGCCCAGATTGCGCCACTGCACTCCAGCCTGGCACCTGGCGACAGAGCGAGACTCTGTCTCAAAAAAAAAAAAAAAAAAAAAGAAATAGAAAGCAGAGTCAGGGGTGCCCTGGGATGTTTGTGACTTTACAGGTCTGTTGAGCTTGGGAAGATACTGATGCTTGTTATATTTTTCTGAAAGCCTTTTCCAGTAATAAAAGTATACCTTCTCTTCATTTCTACCAGATTTTTTATATTTTTGTCCATAAAAAATGTCCAAAGTCACACACTTTACTATCTGAATGCAGTGATTCCTCCCTACCAACAAATATCACAGAATAAAATAAAAGTTGCTCACTGGCCTGAAAGATGGGCTACCATAACATCTGCCTACGAAGTGATTTGCAAACAGCACTGGAAATATGTCTCCCATTAAAAACATAGCATTAGGGAATCCATCCAGAATAATGACAGAAGCACAAAAGCAGGAGTAATTAGAACCCTATTTCTTTCTCCTTAAGCCTCCTACGTAACATGATTTTGGTTTGTGGTCTAAAATAATTGTTTCTATATAAAAATGATTGTAATAGCTTTGCAGCTGTATGTGTTTGCTCTTAAAAACCACAGATTTCGCAGACAAAATTACCAGAAAAACTAAACTATTAACCAAGGAAAAGATTCAGCCTGGTACTTCACACATAAATATTTGTTTTATTGGGAAAAGAAAAAAGAGGAGAATTTGGAGAGACATTATACCAACATCCTCCAGCATTTCATGTTTTCCAAAAGAAATTTAAACAGTTTGCTAATAACTTAATGCAAGGATTATTTTACAAAGAAAATAAAATGCAAAGATATATTTTACATTGATAATTTGAATTATACAAAAAGAACAAACTATTTTTTTTTTTTTAGAATGTTGCTATAATACCTATTTTCCTAGAATAGGTTTCAATGCAGCCAAATTTTGATAAGGCAAGTCGAAAAAGGTTAAGAACTTAGAGGCATATTTGAGGATATCAGGGAAAAGGAAATAACTTGAAAAATAATTGTAAATTGATTTTTTTAACTGAAAATGTAGCCCTTGTCGATAATGTTTTCTAAATTACTAACATTCTTAATTCTTTTGAGAAAATAAGTTATCGATGACATTAAATGAATGACATTAATTAAATGTCATCAAATGGTTAATGGATGACATTAAAACATGTATCAAGGTGATTGTGGCCTTCTTTTATAAACAAATGTTTTTTCTTAAAGTGTGTAGATTGCTGAGCATTGTCTGTATACTGTGAAAAGCTGATGCCTGTCCACAAGGGTATCTGGGGGTTGCCCATCCTGGGAACATGGGGAGCGAAGGGTAAGCCTTTGGGAGCATTGTGCTATGATTGCAGACGCTCCCTGGCTACTCAGAGCCCAGCTGTGACTAAGCCAAGGCTGCTCTATTAGCTGCTTTCTTCATGTCTTCAATGGTTTAGGACTGGCTTTATAACTAGCTTCTGGTTGTCATTGACCTGCATGGGCCTTGAACCTTGATCCTGACCTTGGCTGTTCTAAGGCCTAGTAACTATGAGTAGAGTCTAACACTGACTGATTTTTGAAAGGTCCCATAGAACCCAATAAGCTTCCTTTGGGCACTTTTGCACATACTCTGGGATGTCCTTTGGCCAAGTCCATTCCAGAAGAGTTTGACAGCTACGATACAGAAATCCCCATGCTAGATCCTTATATAGCTTCCAAAATCTCATTCTCACAACAGCACTATTTTGTAGGTAAGAAATCAAACCCAAGGTACAGAATGATGTTGCAACTTCCTCAAAATCACAGTACTGAATAACTTCAGAGCTGGGATTCAAACCCAGGTCTTTTTTTTTTGAGACAAAGTCTCACTTTGTTGTCCAGGCTAGAGTGTGATTGCAAAATCTTGTCTCATGGCAACCTCTGCCTCCCCAGCTCCAGCAATTCTCCTGCCTCAGCCTCCCAAGTAGCTGGGATTACAGGTGTGCACAACCACGCCTGGCTTATTTATTTATTTATTTATTTATTGTATTTTTAGTAGAGATGGCATTTGCCATGTTGTCTAGGCTGGTCTTGAACTCCTTACCTCAAGTGATCTGCCCACCTCAGTCTCCCCAAGTGCTGGGATTACAGGCCTGAGCCACCATGCCCAACAGGTCTTCTGCTACATCTATCACTAATGCTCCTAAATGACACAGTAGTTCTCTGTACTACTCACATTTAAACCACCTGCAAATGCTCTTCAGTAGATACACCTGTCAGGAAAAAGACAGAGGCAACCAAAAGAAACACTTTCCCTAACCTAGTTCTTAAACAAAGACAAAAAAAGTAGGAACCAGAGAAAGCAATTATTCCCATAACATTTAAATCAGATAAATATTTCCACTTGTCATCTTGAAATTGGAAAGTTGGAAATGGCTTATGGTGAGTAAAAGAGTTTGGAATGTGGGCCTATCTAGGAAGATAGAAAAGTCATAAAAAGAAAAGTTTCTGAGGTCAGACACCTGAGTTTATCTTCTAGCTTTGTTATTAATGATCTAGGTGGCTTTGGACAGGTTGCTTAATCCCCTGTGTCTCAGTTGCTTCCAAGAGATACACTGGAGAGTCAAAAAAATAACATTTCTAATATAATTCCTGTTCCTTTATCTTACCAGGCTGCCTATAGCACATTACCCTATGGACTATTTTTTAAATGCATACTGTGAAGAGTTTTGAGCATTGCATAACTATATTGCATTGTTTTTGTGTTAAATGTTTTTCATATATAATTTTAAAATTATCACAATAATTGTTGTGATATGATTTGGTATTTCTTTAATTTTTAATAAAAGCCTAAAAAATGAAAATGGCTTGAACTTACAGGTCTTGAAAGGTCCTGACTTAATCTCATGGATGCTTAATTTATCTGTCATATGATTTAGCTATTAATGACTATCATATAGTATTTTTTGGTAAAGATTAATAAAATAGAATGTGAGGACCAGCACAATGCCTGACACATAGTGGGCTCTCAACAAATCACTTCTGTTGTTTTTCAGAAAGAAATAATTGCTCTCTTTAAGTATTATCATTGGTCCTCTGATTAGCCAGCATACTACCCCAAAGTTCAGGAAAGGGATGGAAAGTGAAAATTTTATAACTTCTGGAGACCTCCCTCATATCCAGGGCCTTCCTCTGGGTAAAACAGAGGAAGATTTGGTATCATGGACCTTTCTTTCTCTTTAACATTTAGAGATCATGGGCAGATAAGCCTTAGAAGACAGGTATTTAATTCAAAGACTAAATGCATAGGAATGGAAACATTGTAGAAGGTGGTATACTGCTACAAAACCTAACTTTTAAATGTAATTTGCCAGCCAGGTGCAGTGGGTGGCTCACACCTGTAATCTCATCACTTTTTGAGAGGCTGAGGTGGGTGGATCACAAGGTCAGGAGATCAAGACCATCCTGGCCAACATGGTGAAACCCCAACTCTACTAAATACAAAAATTAGCTACTCAGGAGGTTGAGGCAAGAGAATAACTTAAACCTAGGAGGCAGAGGTTGAAGTGATCCGAGATCAGGCTACTACACTCTAGCCTGGGCAACAGAGCACGACTCTGTTACCCCCATCGTACCCCCCAAAAAAGTAATTGTCAACTTAAAAAGAAGTCAGGAAAAGCTGAGGAATGGTTACTACTGTCTTTTCTATCACAGGGCGCACCCTCCTATTTTATACCTGCATTTTTTGTAAATGTTAATCAACACAGATGTAAAAAATAAAATAAGCCAAGGCTCTAAGAAGAAGCACAGATAGGAACATTTCAAACAAAGTATACCTGACTAGTAGGCACCCGGACAGATGGCCTTTCTTACAAAGGAAATTCTTTAGGGGCATTGTGTAGTACCATCTGCAGTGAGCAAGATGGCAAATCATAAGGGCGTATTAGGCATTTGGCAAAACTTGTGCTGGGGCTCCAACTATGCTGGATACAGAAGTCTCTCTGTTATCCAGGTCTTTATTTCCCACTTGCAGGATCATATGTAGCCAATTCCCAATATCCCTTGAAGGCTTCATCCTCCCTCTGACCATACATGGCATCCCTTTGGCCTTTTGTCATTTTCAATTATTATGAGCTCAGGAGGATGGAAACTAATTTTAATATCTGCTGTAATAAAACATAAGAAATATAAATATATTAATTTTCAAAAAATCGGTGACTAAAGCCAATTTATTTTCTTTGGCCAAGGATTTCTCTGCTGCTCCTGCCTATAGAAGAATTTTAGTTTCCTTTCAAACATTCTACTGGTGCCAAGTTAAGAAGTTACCTGAAAGAGAATGCATAAAAATAAAGTTGAAATGTCTCAGCTTTGTTCCTTTTGAAAAGATGAGAACATAATGCATTACTTAGGTAACACTGCCTCTCTGATTCAGTGGGACAGCTTGATGAGAAGATATGATACTTTGTACATAACCATTGTTTTCTTTTTGTTATCAATAAATTGAGTCTTTACTTCATTAGAGCCTACCCACATGCATCATTGCAACAGATCATCTCCCCACATTACTGTATCCATTATGTGCAGAGCAAGTTCTTCCAATTTCCCCAACAGTTTATGAGAAAACAGAACAAATTAAAAAGGCCTACTCTCTTACATATCAAGATGATTTATGCCAGTGTGTGAGCCCACGTATTTATATTTTCTCTGGCCCTTCTATTTGCTTAATATATGAAGTAGGAAAGTTAATATTCTTCTGAAAAACTCTTTTCTGGTCTCTACTGATTTGAACATAAAGTTCAAAAGGAGATGATATCTTATAAAGACTCTAAGCTTACTGCATTAAATTAACAATACTAATCTCAGTGTTTCACATGGTACTGTGCAGAGCAGTTTTACAGACATTAAATGAAAAATGTCAAAGCTGTTTTTTATATGAAAAGCAAGAATAGAAACTTCTCTAGATATCCCTTCAAGTCTTTTTAAAAGATATACTCCAGTTAGCGGTGGTGAATAGGGGGGTGGAAAGAGAGCCACATTGAATGGGTTTTTCTCCTCCTTACCATTCTTCAACTTCAGACCTTTCTAAACCTCACTGACCTGGAGGAAATAAACAGAGAAGAAAGGAGCATAGCAAGAAGAAGAAGGAGAAATGGACAACCATTCACAAATGTTTAGAAAAATCATCAATCACCAATCTCAGGAATTCTGGGAAGGAAACCAGATAACTATAACATTAGAAAATCCAGTTATACTCCCCTCCAGACGTACTCCATGGAGACAATTGAAGAGGAAAGGGATGCGGCCCACTTCAGCCTCAAACAATTTTGCACATGGCATAAGGAGATGGTAGAATATGAAAGGGGAAATCTGCAGGAAGATCTAGTGATTCTATAGACCTTAGTAAAATTCCTGCTCATCACATTAGTTTCCCAATTCTCCTTTTCCCATGTGTGTATGGAGAGAGGATATTTGAGTAGTCCCAACCACCTCTATTCTTGATTTCACATGTCCATTAATTTAAAAAACATCTACCGAAAATCTCTCACATGGTCCGCTGGGATTAATAAAGATATCACACATAAACAATGTCACTGCTAAGTTTATTGGGCTCAAGGTCTCACAAGGTATGTGAGAGAGGATGTTGGAGACAGATCCAGGAATAGAAAACTGTAACAGTGGAATGAAAAGAGTATGCATCAGGTGCTGTGAGATTCCACTCAGTTTGTCCAGACATGATTTGTTTTTTGTAATAAAAATTTAAGTCTATGATGATTGCCTATCTGCAGAGATAAGTCTTTTTCCAGAATAAAAGATAAGCCAACAATGACCACTTCTTTATTCCACAAATTGTTAGTCTCCATAGTGAGGTATGGAACAAAGTCTGGGAGGAAAATATTATGAAGAACTGTGAATAATGCTCCTGCTTACTTATTCTGGGGGAAAATTAAGTTGAGCTAATGCTTAATGAACTGTACTGGATGCCACCAAATCACAGTGGAAATTGATGGAAGAAAAGGAAGTTCTACAGTGGCACAGGCTGTACAGTGAGCCGCCCATCATTGTACAGAAGGTCACCTTCAGCAGTCTGCAGCACCTTCTAGCTTGTGTGTACGTTGGTTAAGTTGACTGATAGATCACACTATTTAGCATAGTACCTCACTACAACTAACTCCCGAAATAGACAACAGAAATATATCATTTGTAAAAGGAAACCTTGAATTGCAAACAATACTGGGAATGTGTACTCCAAACAATAATATGGCAGAGGTAACAACTCTACTTCTTGGAGAAACTTGTTTCGGTTACGTGGCTGTAAAAGGAAACAATGATATATTCAGATCAGATATAAGTGGGTCCTAAATAATGTGAAATTATCAGGATGCTCTCTGATATCAGAGTTACCTCTGGACCTTAAAAATGAACTTCATCCTAAATGTATTATGTGGGCATTTAATAACTGCTGTATTGCATGGTACTGGTACCAAAGCAGACATATAGACCAATGGAGCACAGGAGAGACCTCAGAAATAACACCAAACATCTATAACTTTCCAGTCTTGGACAAACATGACAAAAACAAGTAATGGGAAAAGGATCTCCTATTCAATAAATATTGTTGAGAAAACTGGCTAGCCATATGCAGAAAATTGAAACTGGACTCCTTCCTTACACCTTATACAAAAAGCAATTTAAGATGGATTAAAGACTTAAATCAAAAATGCAAAATCATAAAAACCCTAGAAGAAAACCTAGGCAATATCATTCAGGACACAGGCATGGGCAAAGACTTCACAACAAAAATGCCAAAAGCAATTGCAACAAAAGCTGAAATTGACAAATGGGATCGAATAAACTAAGGAGCTTCTGCACAGCAAAATAAACTATCATCGGAATGAACAGGAAACCTACAGAATGGGAGGAAATTTTTGCAATCTACCCATCTGACAAAGGTCTAATATCCAGAATCTACAAGAAATTTAAACAAATTTACAAGAAAAAAAAAAAACATCAAAAAGTAGGCAAAGGATATGGACACTTCTCAAAATAAGACATTCATGCAGCCAATAAACATATGAAGAAAGCTCAACATCACTGATCATCAGAGAAACACAAACCAAAACCATAGTGAAAGACAATTTCACATCAGCCAGAATGGCAATTATTAAAAAGTAAGGAAACAACAGATGCTGGCGAAGCTGTGGGAAAATATGAATGCTTTTACACTGTTAGTGGGAATGTAAATTAGTTCAACCATTGTGGAAGGCTGTATGGCAATTCCTCAAGAATCTAGAATCAGAAATACCATCTAACCCAGTAATTCCATTGCTGGTTATATACCCAAATGAATATATATCATTCTACTATAAAGACACATGCACATTTATGTTTATTGCAGCACTGTTTACAATAGCAAAAAATATGAAACCAATCCAAATGCCCATCAATGATAGACTGGATAAAGAAAATGTCATAATAGATATACCATGAAATAGTATGCAGCCATAAAAAGGAATGAGATCATGTCCTTTGCAGGAACATGGATGAAGCTGGAAGCCATCATCCTCAGCAAACTAACATAGAAACAGAAAACCAAATACCTCATGTGTTCACTCACAAGTGGGAGTTGAACAATGAGAACACAGGGACACAGACAGGGGAACAGCATACCCCAAGGCCTGTTGGGGAATGGGGGCTGAAGAGAGGGATCTTAGAGGATGGGTCAATAGCTTCAGCAAACCATCATGGAACATGTACACTTATGGAACAAACCTAAATGTTCTGCACATGTATCTTGGCTTTTTTTAAGAAGAAAAATAACTGCTGTATTAAGGCATAGATGAGAGGGAAACTGCAAGTCATCATTTAGTAAGCACAAGGTATGATATGCTTCTTACATTTTTATGGAGATATATATGTTAAAACTTTTTCAATTATTAAAAGCAAGTATAAAACTGAAATTAGAACTATGTTCTGAATTGACATGTATCAATAACCCAAAGTACAAATTGAGATTTTCAAAAATAAGTACATATAATCACATTGCCCTCACAACAATTATTACAAATACTCTATTATGACATACAAGAAGATAGCAATATGCAATAAATACAATTCTAACATGTTAATGAGAGAATTTTTTTGGTAATTCACAAAAATATTCAAACATTTAATTTTTTATCTATCTCAACATTTTATATTTGTTTTTCTATGTTTTGGATGAAATATTTTAGCAGAGTAATACAATTTATTTATAATTTATAAACAAACACAGTGAGATATATGTGCTTTCTATATCTATATACAGTTGACCCTTGAACAATTTAACATTTGAACTGTATGGGTCTACTTGTGGATTGCTTTCAATAAATGTTACACCAAGTGTGCCTGCCTCTCCTGTCTCTCCTTCCACCTCCTCTACCTCTGCCACTTTGCCTAAAACACACCAAGAACACCTTCCTGTTTCTCCTCCGCCTCAGCCTACTCAATGTAAAGACAATGAGGATAAATACTTTTATGACAATCCACTTCCACTTAATGCATACTACATATTTTTCCCTTCCCTCCCTCCCTCTCTCCGTTCCTTTTTTTCCGAGACAGGGTAACCTAGGCTGGAGTACATTTTGCCTCCACCTCCTGGGCTCAGGCGATCCTCCTGTCCAGCCTCCATGTAGCGGGGACCACAGACATAGACCAACACACCTGGCTAATTCTTTTATGTTTTGTAGAGATGGAGTCTCTCTTTGTTGCCCAGGCTGGTTTCAAACTCCTGGGTTCAAACAATCCTCTGGGCTCAGCCTCCTGAAGTGCTGGGGTTATAGGCATGAGCCACCATGCCCAGCCATAAGTTTCTTAATAACATTTTCTTCGGGCGCAGTGGCTCAAGCCTGTAATCCCAGCACTTTGGGAGGCCGAGGCAGGTGGATCACGAGGTCAAGAGATCGAGACCATCCTAGTCAACATGGTGAAACCCCGTCTCTACTAAAAAAAAAAAAAATACAAAAAATTAGCTGGGCATAGTGGTGCGTGCCTGTAATCCCAGCTACTAAGGAAGCTGAGGCAGGAGAATTGCCTGAACCCAGGAAGCGGAGGTTGCGGTGAGCCGAGATCGTGCCATTGCACTCCAGCCTGGGTAACAAGAGCAAAACTCCGTCTCAAAAAAATAAATAGATAAATAAATAAAATAAATAAATAACATTTTCTTTCCTCTAATTTACGGTAAGAATACAATATGTAATAAATATACAAAATACGTGTTAATCAACTGAATATGTTATAAGTAAGGCTTCTGCTCAACAGTAGACTACCAGTAGTTAAGTTTGAGGGAATCAAAAGTTGTATGTAAATTTTTGACTGTGCTGAGATGGGCATTCCTAAGCCCACATTGTTTAAGAGTCAACTGTATTTTTTAAATTTATAGGACAGATAATCCAAAGTATTGATGACCTCTATCATTACAGAAGAAACTGAGGCACAAAGATGCCCACTCTAATAATTTTATATCAGTTTCTTTTTACTCCATTACCAATTACCATAATCTTACCACTACTTGTTTGCTATGCATGGAACTTTTCATGAACATAAACAGTAAGGCTGAAAGTATTTGGGGTGAAATATATTTCCCCTTCTCTGTTTGATATTACTGAAAAAGAATCTATTTAGGAGAAGTAAAATGGGTGAACTGTTATTAATTATAAAAATTATACCTATACCTTGGAAGACATTAAGCTTTTCATGACAACCTTATTTTAAGTGATTCTTAAGCTTAAGTTTTCTAATCCTCCATAAGGATATTTATCTATTTAAGAATATTTGTTAATTTTTTAATATAAAATACTCATAATTGATAAAATTCCAGTTTTTTTAAATGGTAGAAAAATTATCTTTCCCTAAGATTTGCTACCAAGTTGAAAAAGACACATATCTAAAATGGGATGAGAAAGCAACACATCAAACATATTTCCTAGTGATGAAATATAACACTGCTATTAAATTTAGAGAATAAAAGCAATCGATCATACTGAACTTCAGTTTTGTACTTTAACACCATCTGGTAAAATAACATACAGAATCTAAACAATACATGAGTAAAAATTTTTTTAAAAAATATTAGTAACTTGTTATGATTTCCACTGGTTTAATCATTCTCTTTCTTTTAATAAAATTGAAGTAAAAACGACTTAGTGTCCTTTTGTTTCTGCTGTGTTTCTACAGGTCATATTCAGAGTTGACTGAGCACCGTAAGTGTTCAGCCACGTTTGATTTTATTTTTATCACATGCCTCATAAAACTGATTTAGAAACCTAAAAATGTGTCACTAAAATATTAAATTGTGAACAGTAAGAGCTTATTGAGTTTTCAAAATCTAACAAGAATGGTTGGCTATGAAGGCAAACAAACATTCTTCAAATGTAGCCAGACACATTTTAAAAACTCTTGGAGGGATCTCGAAGATTTGGAAGTGCATGATTGATACCCTGCCAAAATTTCAGAATCAGTAGTCTGTTTTTGGAAGACTTCTTCTGCATGGATGCGTAGTAATATTCCCATCATAAAGCTGTTTGGCTCTATTTTAAAACTACAATGGAGGTCTAGTAAATTTGGAGAAAATTTCCATCCATTGGAATGTTTACAGTTAATTTCTACACAGGCATCTTTCTTACATTATCTCTGCTTCATAGAATCTTCTTCACATTTCAACTATCATCAGAATCCAGCATTTCTCTTGGCTATATGCTTCATCATTTTCCTCTTACTGTTAATGGATCGATATGATTGATTGATGGAACCCCTATTCTGAGAACATGTTACTCAGAAGCAGGGGTGTTATGATGCTTTGAGCTTTATGTCATGGTAGCAGCCCTAAACCTATGCTGCAATGCCCATGCTAGAGGAAAACTAAATCCTAATGGCTTTCAATAATAGATATTCATTTTAAATGACCAATGATTCCAAGGAAAAAAATTAGATACCCACAAAACTGAATTCCTCCCCAGAAATGCCCTTTCATTTAAAGGTCTGAGTTCAAGCAAATGCATCCCACTAGGACCCAGTCCTGAACATTGAAGTAAATGAACAAGCTCCTGGATGTATGAAGGCCCCAGCAGTAAAGCTGAATACTTCATAAACTCTCTCTTAGAGCCTGATTGATGTTTACTTAACTTACAAAGGAGAGATTTTATGCTAAGATAGATCAGATTTAAGATACCAGGTCTGTAACACACCTGCTGTAGGACCATGGGAAGGTTTTCTGACTTCTGCCAATTTTGTTTTCCTTTTCTGTGATGGTATAAAAAAACATCTATTCCTAGAATTTTGGGGGCTGAAAATGAGAAAATAACCTTCTCATAGTAATTCATTTATCACTGGAAACAAAAGTTCAGCGTGTATTAAGTATGTGTTTTTACATATTTTTCATTGGCCAACCATAATTACTGGTAAGTATGTTTGTTTTCAATCTTCTTCTGTCTGGTTCAGATACCATGAAGGTAAGAGAAGATCCCTTATAAAGAATACAGGAAGGGTTAGGTGACTGTTGGGATAACCACATGTTCCAGGTGTCCATTGTGTAACACGTTACCCTCTAAGTTGGTATACTAAAACAGCAAACATTGATCTCACAGTTCTTACGGGTCAGAACTTTGAGAGTGGCTTAGCTGGGTGGTTCTGGCCCAGCATTGCTCATGAGTTTGCAGTCAAGGTGTAAGCTAGAGCCACAGTCATCTGCAGGTCTGTCAGGCCTGTAAGATCTCCTGCCATGATGGCTCATGCACAAGACTGTTGGCAGGAGGCCTCACTTCCCTGCCATGTGGGTTTCTCCAGAGGGAGACAGTGACATAGCTCCTGGCTTACCTAGAGTGAATGATCCAATAGAAAAAGAGAGAGAGGAAAAAAAGTGACCAGAATAAATGCTGCAACACTTTTTTAACCCTAACCTTAGAAGTGACATAGCATCATGATTGCCATAGCCTGGTGTGATGTGGGAGGAGATTACAGCAAAGTGCAAATAACAGCAGGTGGGGATCCTTGCAAGCAACTAGCATTTATATAACATCTCTCAAGTTATAAAGTGCTTTTCACAAATAAAACAACTCTGAAGCAAGAAACTAGACAGTTGAAATTACCAGCCTATAACCACAGTTATCAACAGTATCTACTCGAAATGACTCAAAAGTGCTATTTTCCATTATATTCTTTATATTTTCTTGGTTCTCTTAGTTGATCAAGATATACTGACTTCTATTTTGACACTAAATAGCTTCATCTTGATTAAGTTCTAATAGTTAAATTACTGATTTTCATTTAAAATAAATACAATACAGTGCTTAATTATGATGGCAGAAAATTTAAATAAATTATGACAAGAAGAATAAACATTTTATTTTAGAATGGCATATGTAAAAAATAAACCCTCTACTAACATAATATTGGGTCTTATTCCAAATCCCACTTTCTAAAACTTTAATTTCTACCTTTATAAAAATAAATATAAAAACCAGTGGAAATGAGGTGCTATCTGATTTTCTATCTGTAAAGATTCATTTCTAACTTTGAATCAACTATACTAACATTTATACACACCTGAACTAGCTAGTAGTGGTGGGTAATGAACTACGCTCCTGTGTTATTCCAAGTAAACAGATAACTTTAAGTCATTTATAAAAAACAGCTTATTTCAAGATAAGTATTAAACACCAATAATTACTTACTTCATCATTTCTATATGACTGACTTGTACTCAGTGCTACTGAAGAACTGAAGTTTAATTGTCAGTTAACTGACACATTATTGTACACGTTTCTATATGTGACTTAAAAATCCTAACTCATTTTAGATGCAAAGAAACCAGTAAACAGTCTCATGCCTGGCAGGGAGTGTTTGAAAACAAAAATGAAGATAACAATGTCTTATCAGAAGACTCAATCTTCTAAACACTTTAGCATTAAAAATGATAAAAAATAAATCAGGTTCAGAGAGGAGAATATTAATGACTTGTCAGCAGAGTTAAAGTGATACTTATAGCTCTTTGCTATAGTATTGAGTTTGCTCCTAGTCTAAATTTTTTTTTAGAGTAATAACCAGAAGCTTAGCCCTGATGAACATCGAACGTGGAAGATCACAGATCAGGCAAGATTGTGGTGTGTGTGTGTGCACACACACACTCATGTACATTTTTATCTTATATACAGGATCACTGGTGTGAGCTTTCTCTACATCTAATCCAAATGAGCTTTTTGCAGGGTAAAACTGATCTGTATACTTCTTTGTGAAAGTAACTCTAAAGAGGTAATAGTGTATGGTGATTATTTGGGCAATTTAGCCCGTAATAGCTATGAGTGGGTAACGTTCCTTAATTGTTTTGAATACTACATCATGAAGACAGCAGTGTTTTCACTTTTGCAATTTATCTCAGAAAGTCTGAGATGTAGTATATGTAGCTGTTCCCAACGGTAATCTCTCTCATTGTGCCTTTGAGAAATAAAGCTTGGATTGAGTGTCCTTACCCAATAAATCCAGAAGCAGAACTTGTCCCCTTGTTCTTATTTTGGGAATTTTAATCCTATCATACCACTTTCATCTCCAGAAACAATAGCCTTAGCAGTACCTAGAGGAGTGTTTCCATACCTCAGTTATCTGTGGATCCCATACTGATTGTACAGTACTTGTATCCTACCTAGCATTCCTTTCTGAGTTTTGCCATACCTGAATAACCTTTGGATTGACATTTTAAAAATAAATCAGTTTTAGCAAAATAAATTTATTTTAAATAAAGTATCTAATTCTTATAAAATTACTATTTTTACAAATGGAAGATGCCCATAAAAAAAAAACCAAGGTGTAAACAAAATCTGGGTTTTTGTCTGCACTTCTATGCCTATTGAAACACTGTTTACAATAGCTAAGATTTGGAAGCAACCTAAGTGTCCGTCAACAGATTAATGGATAAAGAAAATGTGGTACATATAAACAGTGGAACACTAGCCACTGAAAAGAATGAGATCCAGCGGTTTGTAAGAACATGAATGAAACAGAGGTCGTTAAGTGAAATAAGCCAGGCCGAGAAACACAAATATTGGATGTTCTCATTTATTTGTGGGATCTACAAATCAAATCAACTGAACGCATGGATATAGAATAGAAGGATGGTTACCAGATCCTGGAAGAGGGGAGTTGTAGGGGAGGTGAGGATGATTAACGGGTACAAAAAAAAATGAGAAAGAATGAATAAGATCTACTCTTTGATACCACAATAGAGTTATTATAGTCAATAATAACTTAATTATATGTTTTAAAATAACTTAAAGAATACAACTGTATAATTTATAACTCAAAGGATAAATGCTTGAGTGGATGGACACCCCATTATCCATGTGCTTATTTCACATTGCATGGCTGTATCAAAGTATCTCACATATCTTATAAATATATACACTTATTATGTACTCACCAAAATTGATTTATTAAAAGAAAAGGAGCACCATCGAAAAATAATCTGGATATTTTCTCAAAATTTCAATTTACCACCTTGCCTTGCTGAAGACTGTCTCATAGGTTTTCTCTCGTGATAAATGGAGAGTCATAGGTTTTAGGGTGTTGATACAGATATATTTTTAATAACTTGAGGATGTCCATTGAAGCTAATAAAAGACTGAAAGTAAACATGAAAAGGACTACTTCCATATTACACGATCCCACTACTTTTCAATGCCCAGTTTCAGTGTCATGTAAAATCAGCTTACTTAAACCAATGTATGTATCATATACTTGGAGGACTCGTGATCTAGACTCTAGCAGAAAGAGAATGGAATCTTAGCCCAAGAACAGGGTCCTAGCTTGAGCACGGCCACTAAGCTGTTCAGTAAATCTGGTCTGACAACAAATATATACTGAGAGAACCATATGGAGCCTCATGGAACTCAATAAACTTGGTCTCCTTAGGTCTCAGGTTTCTCTGAAAAAATGATGGGACTGAAATGGAACATCACTGTGTCCCTTTCTAGACTATGACTGCCTTCACCAGCTGTTTTCATTATTGACATTTTTGAAACTTTTTCATTTTACTTACCACAGTTAGAGAACTTTTAAAGCCCCAAAGGATTACCGCCTCACCTTTAACAAAGATCAATTAGAAAATATGAAATGAATGCTGTCTCTTCCTAACATGATTACCTCAATATAAACTTAAGAGTGACATTTCCAAAGTCAAATCATAATCTGGAGAAGTTGTCTTCAAGTCTTGTCAAAAGATGACTCTTCCCTTGGAAATTCTAGTGAAGATACCCAATCGTCTCTTCATTCTTGTTAAATAATGATAATTTTTAGATGAACAAGAGATCCTACTTTCCTCTCATTGCAGCAAAGATATTTCACACTTTTTAAACTAGTCCAAATTCAGAATGGTTATGCCTTAAAGATTCTGTCACCAGAAACATACTCATTCAAGAAATTTTGTACTCTGTCATATATGAATAAATCAGCTTTGTGTTCAAGGTCTATTTTATGCTATGTAACTTATTTATGAGATTTTAGTTTACTCTATTATCCCAGTATTGGAGCATTTTGTGTTTTGATTTACTTACCATAGCTTGTATTTACAAAGATGGGACTCAATAAAGTTCAGTACAGTTAGAAAATACATGTTATGAAGCAAATTTGTATAAGTGGACATAATCCGTGAAATACCGAGTATGTCTTTAAATACATCAGGTAAGATTATATAATACTGCAATCACATTTTATAAAATGAAGATTTCTTAAAGGAAAGAGCAAAAATATCTCTAAGAGCTATAACTGAGCTTAATTAAATGTCTTTTTCATCCATCAATCTTCTAAAGTATATATTCCAAAAAAAATGGTACAAATATGTTAGCAAAGATAATGGATTTCTACAGAAGTACTTTAAAACTAAGATTGGAGATATAAATCATGAAAGTAGTCCATTAAAAAAACAGAAATGCCAAGTTAGACATTTTGGCTTTTACAAATAAATGTGAATTACATAAGTTAAAAATCCAGATTCTGAGTCCCTCAGGCCATTTATGGATTACTGATGGTCTTCTTTTGAGTTCATATTTTCATTATTACACATCCAAAGGCTTAACTTGTAAAAGACATCTGGCCTGATTCACTTTAAGAATTCTATTTTAATTCAAAGGGTATATAATTAGAATAGTAGTATTCTAGCACTTCAAGATATTTTTAAAGTTGTTTGAAAACTGCTATATTATCACAGAAGGTTCCTCACTGGCACCGAAAATGGAAAAGTTGCTCAATGTGTTCAGCATGCTCTTGAAGCTACCTTTGTATTGCCTTCCTCTCTTCACTTCCAGGCCATCAGTACCTTTTGAACTTACCATCACCGCCAGATCTGCAGTTCCAAGAATTTGGGACTACAGGCTGAGCGACTATGCCCAGTTAATTATTTTGTATTTTTAGTAGAGATGGGGTTTCCCAGCTAATTATTTTGTATTTTTAGTAGAGATGGGGTTTCACCATGTTGACCAAGCTGGTCATCTGCTGCCAACAGGGTTTCCTAAAGCATTGGTGCAATGGTGGACCCCCTCCACCCAAAGGTCTATAGGGCATCCTGTTCCACTGCAATGCATTCCAATGCCATGACCCCTCCCCAATCCATATTTCCAATCATTTGTCTCACTCTGCCATATCAGCAATACTCTCCAACTACTGCTGCAGCCTCTACTGCTACCACCCTGGTCACAGCCACCACTCTTCCCACTGTTCTATTCTTCTTTTATTTATTTATTTTTTTTTTCTGAGATGGAGTCTCACTCTGTCACCCAGGCTGGAGTGCAGTGGTGCAATGTCAGCTCACTATAACTTCTGCCTCCAGGTTCAAGGATTCTCGTGTCTCAGCCTCCCAAGAATTTGGGACTACAGGTAGCAGCGACTATGCCAAGCTAATTATTTTGTATTTTCAGTAGAGATGGGGTTTCGCCATGTTGACCAAGCTGGTCTTAAACTCCTGACCTCAGGTGATCCACCTGCCTCAGCCTCCCAAAGTGCTGGGATTACAGGCATGAGCCACTGCACCTGGTTCCACTGTTTCTATTCTTGACACTCAATAGTATGGGCCAGATAACTTACTCTGTGAAGAGTCAGGTGGTAAGTATTCCAGGTTTTGTGGGCCAAACAGTTTCTGCTACAACTACTCAATTCTACCATTAGAATGCAAAAGCAACCATAGGCAATATATAAATGAATGAGCATGGTGATGTTTCAAGCAAACTTTAGACATTACATTTCAATTCTATATAATTTCCAAGTGTCAAAATTTTTTTTGTTTGTTTCCATCATTTAACAATGTAGAGGCAATTCTTAGTTAATGGACCATGCAGGAAAACCAGTAGACTGGATTTAGCCCACAGACTGTAGTTTGCTGACCTCTGCTCTACAACTTAGTTGTAACTACTCTGTTTAGAATTCTGCAGTGGTTCCCCATTCCACTCACAACATATGCTAAAAAGCCTCATAAAATCCAGTTTTCCTTTGCCTTTCTTCCTTCTTCTCCAATTAGTCCCTGGTTTTTGTCTGTTCCAGCAAACTGACCTGCTTTCTGTTTCTTGAGCACACTGAACACAGCCTGCCTTGTGACTTCTGCACTGGCTGGTCTCTCTGCCTGAAATTTGTGTTCCCAGGTATTTCTACGGTTCTCTTGCCTGCTTTAAGATTTTGACCAAATGCCATTCTCTGATAGTCTATCTTGACCACTCTATTTAAATTGTAACCACACTGTTAAGGACTGAATTGTGCCTCTCCATATCAAATTTGTTGTTTGTTGAAATCCTAACTCCCACTACCTCAGAATATGATCGTATTTGGAGATAATATCTGTAAAGGGGTGATTCCATTAAAATGAGGCCTTTAGGGTGGACCTTAATCCTATCTGACCAATTTCCTTATAAGAAGAGAAAATTTAGATACACAGGGAGATACCAGGAGCACACAGGCATACAGTAAAGATGGCATGAAGATACAGCAACAAGGTGGCCATTTGCAAGCCAAGGAGAGAGGCCTCGGGAAAAATCCAACCTGCTCATACCTTGGCTTTGTATTTCTAGCCTCAACTGCTGTGAGAAAAATAATTACTGTTGTTCAGGTTTCCTAGTCTATGATATTTCACAGTGACGGCTCTGTTAAACAAATGCACACTCTAACCTCCACAATCTTCCCAAACCCACCTATCCTGTTGTATATTTACCCAGAGTATTTATCACCTACTGACAAGCAATTTTATTTACTGGCTTAGTACGTGTATTATATGACTTCCCACTACATGAGGCTAAGATCTTTTGTTTATGGATATATCCGAAGTTCGCAGAAGAGGGCCTTGCAAATGGTAGGCACTTAATGAATATCTGCTGGATAAATGAATCCTAGCAATGCATTCATCTCTTATATCCCCTGCCTTTGTTTATTTGCTCTTCCTGAGAGGTCCAATGGCCAGAGGTCCAATGGTCCATATCCATGGCCAGTGAAACCCAGCTCAAATATTAACAATGCTAAGAATGTATCTCTTGCCACCAACACTCAGTGCTCTTTCTCTTTGGAGTCTAGTAATGCACTAACTATACTTCTCTTGTGGCGTTTAATACATTCAAGCCTGTATTGAATTTTCTATATATAGGCATATCTCAGATATATTGCAGATTCTGTTATAGACCATGGCAATAAAGTGAATATTACATTAAAGTGAGTCATACAATTTCTTGGCTTCCCAGAGCACATAAAAATTTTGTTTACACCGTACTGTAGTCTATGAAGTGTGCTATTGTATTATGGCTAAAAAAGGTACATACCTTAAATTTAAAATACCCTATTGCTAAAAAATGCTAACTATCATCTGAGCCTTCAGTGAGTAGTAATTTTTTGCTCATGGAGGGTCTGGTCTCTATGTTGACATACGCTGACTGATCAGGATGGTGGCTGCTGAAGGTTGAGGTGTCTAGTGTAACTCTTAAATCATACAACAATGAAGTTTGTCACATTGATTGACTTTCTTCTGTCAAGGATTTATCTGAAGCATATGATACTGTTTGAATAACACTGTATCCACAAGATAACTTCTTTCAAAACTGGAGTCAATTCTCTCAAACACTACTGCTGTTTATTGACTAAGTTTATGTAATATTCTAAATTCTTTGCTGTCATTTCAGCATTGTTCATAGCATCTTCATGAGGAATAGACTCCATCACAAGAAACTACTTCCTTTACTCACCTATAAGAAGCAACTCTTCATCCATTTAAGTTTTATCATGTGATGGCAACAATTCAGTCACATCTCCATGATCCACTTCCAATTTTCATTTTCTTGCTATTTCCATCACATCTGCAGTAACTTCTTCCACTGAAGTCTTGAACCTCTCAAATTCATGCATGAATGTTAGAATAAACTTCTCCCAAATGTTGATATTTTGACTTCCTGTCATTAATCATAAGTGTTCTTAATGGCATCTAGAATGTTGAAACCTTTCCAGAAGGTTTTCAATTTACTTTTTCCAGATCATCAGAGGAACCACTACTTATGGCAGTTATAGCCTTATGAAAAGTGTTTCTCCAGTAATAAGAGTTGGAAGTAAAAATTACTCTTTGATCCATGGGATACAGAATGGATGCTGTGTTAGCAGGCATAAAAGCAACATTAATCGCTTTGTCTATCTCCATCAGAGCTCTTCAATGACCAGGTGCATGGTCAATGAGCAGTAATATTTTGAAAGTAATCATTTTTTTCTAAGCAGTAGGTCTCAACACTGGGTTTAAAATAGAGAGTAAACCATTGTGTAAACAGATGTGACATCATCCGGCCTTGGCTCTTCCATTATAAAGAAGAGACAGAGTAGATTTAGCATAATTATTAAAGGCCTTTGGATTTTTACAATAATAAAGGAGACTTTGCTGCTACTTAAAGTCATCAGTTGCATTAGCCCCTAAAAAGAGAGTCAGCCTCCCCTTTGAAGTCAGGCATTGAATTCTTCTCTCTAGTTATAAATATCTTAGATGTCATCTTCTTCCAATACAAGGTTTTTTCTTTATTTTTATTTTTTGATACAAGGTCTTACTTTGTCACCCAGGCTAGAGTGCAGTGGCCTAATCATAGCTCACTGCAGCCTTGATCTCCCTAGCTCATGCAAACCTCCCACCTCAGCCTCCTAAGGAGCTGGGACTATGTGCAGTCCTAAGTAGCTGGGACTCAGATGTGCATGCGTTGCCATGTCAGGCTAATTTTTAATTTGTTTTAAGGCAAGGTCTCACTATGTTGATCAGGCTGGTCTCAAACTCCTGGGCTCAAGCAATCCTCCTGTCTTGGCCTCCCAAAGTGTTGAGATTGCAGGCATAAGCCATCATGCCCAGCCAGAGGCTTCTTCATCTACACTGAAAATTTGATTTTCAGTGCAACGACATTTATCTATGATCTTAGCTGGATCTTCTGAATAAGCAGCTGCATCTTCTACATCAGCACTTGCTCTTTAACCTTGCACTTCTGTGATATGGATATGGCTTCTTATCCTAAGCCTCATGAACCAACCTCTGCTAGCTTCAAACTTTCTTCTGTAGTTTCCTTATCTCTCTCAGCATTCTTAGAATTCAAAAGAGTTAGAGCCTGTATTAGGCCATTCTTGCATTGCTATAAATAAATACCTGAGACTGAGTAAATAACAAAGAAAATAAGTCATTGGTTCATGGTTCTGTAGGCTGTACAAGAAGCATAGCAGCATCTGTTTCTGGGGAGGCCTCAGAAAGCTTCCACTCATGACCAAAGGCAAAAGAGGAACACACATATCACAGAGCAAAAGCAGGAATAAGAGAGAGTTGGTGGGGGAAAGCCATACCCCTCCCTTATTATTTATTTATTTATTTTTTGAGACAGACTCTCACTCTTTCACCCAGGCTGAAGTGTTGTGGCACAATCTCAGCTCACTACAACCTCTGCCTTTTGGATTCAACTGATTCACCTACCTCAGTTTCCAGAGTAGCTGGGATTACTGACACGCACCATCATGCCCAGGTACTCTTTTCATATTGTTAGTAGAGACAGGGTTTTACTATGTTGGCCAGGCTGGTCTCAAACCTCTGACCTCAAGTGATTAAGCCCGTGTTGACCTTCCAAAGTGCTGGGATTACAGGCATGAGCCACCATGCCTGGCCAATGCCACACACTTTTAAATGACCACATATTGCAAGAAGTCACTCATTATTGTAAGGACAGCACCAAGGGGATGGTGCTAAATAATTCATGAGAAATCCACTACATGATCCAATTTTCTCCCACCTCCAACACCGGGATTAGAATTTGACATGAGATTTGGGTAGGGACACATATCCAAACTATATCAGAGCCTTACTCTGGATTAGGCTTTGGCTTAAGGGAGTGTTGTGGCTGGTCTGATCTTTTACCTGGACCACTAAAACTTTCTTTACACCAGTGATAAAACTGCTTCACTTTCTTATAATCTATGTGTTCACTAGAGTAACAATATTAATTTCCTTCTAGAACTTTTCCTTTGTAGTGACAACTTAACTAATTGACACAAGAGATTTTGGCTATTTTAGCTTTCAACATGTCTTTCTCACTAAACTTGATTATTTCTAGCTTTTGATTTAAAAGTGGGAGACGTATGAATCTTCCTTTCCCCTGAACACTTATAGGCCATTGAAAGGTTATTAACTGAACTATATAATACTGTTGTATCTCAGACAATAGGGAGGCTCAAGGAGAAGAAAAGACGTGGGGAATAGCTGGTCAGTGTAGCAGTCAGAACACACACAGCATTTATTGATTATGTTCACTGTCTTATATAGGTATGGTTGATGGTGCTCCAAACGGTTATAGCAGTAACATCAAAGATCACCGATCATAGACCATCATAAAAGATAAAAGGATAATGAAAAAGTATGAAATATTACAATGATCATAATATGACTCAGAAACACGAAGTAATCGTGCTTTTGGAAAAATGGTGCCGATAGTGTTGCAAGAGGCAGGGTGGCCATGAAACTTCAATTTGTAAAAATTGCAGTACCTGAGAAGTACAATGAAGCAAAGCACAATACAGTGAAGCATGCCTGTATGTTTTACATTCTCCACTAAATGTTCAGCTCCTTTATGGCACAGCTATTGCCTCATGCATCTTAAAATCCCTTACTATACCTACCGAGTGTGCCACACATTTTAAAGACACAATAGACCTTTGCTAAAATTAGGAAGATTATTATGATAAAAACACTTACTAGTGAACAATGACAAATTGTGTCGGGCTCTATTTTAAGTCTGTATATCATTTGCTTTATTAGTAAAAACCTCATATAGGTCAGACTATCATTATCTCCATTTTATTGATAAGGTTTCTGAACCTAAGATAAGTAACTTGCCCAAGATCATAGGGCTCATGATTCGTGCAGCCAGATGTGAAGCACAAACCTATTGTTCTACAGACATCAGGATCTGTAGCATATTGACTGCCAGTTTAAAAATAAAATGCTTACTTTAAACAAGATCATGTCTTTTGTGGGAACATGGATGTAGCTGGCAGTCATTAGCAAACTAACGCAGGAACAGGAAACCAAATGCCACATGTTCTCACTTATAAGTGGGAGCTAAAGGATGAGAACTCACAAACAAAGAAGGGAACAACAACAGATACTGGGGCCTACTTGAGGGGGGAGGATGGAAAGAGGGAGAGGAGCAGAAAAAATAACTATTGGGTACTAGGCTTGCTACCTGGGTGATGAAATTCTGTAAAACAAACCCCAGTGATACAAGTCTTCTTGTATAACACCTGTACCTCGAAACTAAAATAAAAGTTAAAAAAGAAATAAATAAATCTCTAAAGCACACAAAAAATGCTTAAAATAAAAATATTGCTATCATGTTAAATGGAATAAAAAGAAGCATCATGTACCTAAATTCTTATCTATTTTAGAAGCTGCCATAGACAGATTTTAGATTTCTAATGACTACTTTTCTTGCTTTGAAATATGAGAGGGTAGTCTTTGTGCATTGGTCAAATTCATATATCGACTGAAATTTTTAAGTTCATATTTCATAATAAAATTCTTCTCTACATCTTATTTTATTGGTAATACTTGAAGACTTAAAACATAAAATAACAAAATTTATTAAATATGTTTGTCTTTCCTAAAAACAGGACTTTAATATCTATGCAAATCTCCTATGCCTTTATAATATTTCATAGATAATTTAAAGAATGAGTAGTTTGTCAATATTGACTTCTGAAGTAACTAATTTCTACATGTTATTGTAGTTTAAAAATTTTTTACTAATGTTTATATCATAGGAAAAAAGTCATGATTAATAGTTATTCAGTTACTCTTTTTTTTTTTTTTTTTTTTTTTTTTGAGACGGAGTCTTGCTCTGTCGCCAGGCTGGAGTGCAGTGGCACAATCTCGGCTCACTGCAACCTCCACCTCCTGGATTCAAGCGATTCTTCTGCCTCAGCCTCCCGAGTAACTGGGACCACAGGCGCGTGCCACCACACTTGGTTAATTTTTTTGTATTTTTAGTAGAGACGGGGTTTTACCATGTTGGCCAGGATGGTCTCGATCTCTTGACCTCATGATCTGCCCGTCTTGGCCTCCCAAAGTGCTGGGATTACAGGCGTGAGCCACCGCACCCAGCTAATTGTTATTCTTATTTTTTGGTGAATAAAAGAACTTAATTACAAATTTTTTGAAAATTAAGGACTTTAAATTCAAGAACTGTTAGCAATAATATATTGTACATATTTGAGCAATATATAAGTTATCTGACATTTTTAGTAGAAAATATCTTTTGGTGGGAGAATATTAAGCATAATTAAGTAAAACCCTCTAAGAAGGAGGTCTTTGAGTCATATGTTCTACCTAATTTTGAACATCTTAAAATCAATACAAAGTGAACATATTTTAACATTTTCTAAGGAATTTAAAACAATTGCAAAAGGTTTTACATAATACACTACTTTACACTGATTTATCAGTATCCGAAACAGGACTAGTTCTATTTGAATGAGTGCTGATTCCAGCCACTGCCCTTACAAATGCTGGCTTGTAAAAATACTGAATGGCACCTTGAATCAGGAACACTTTATTTTTGTGAAGAGGAAATTGATATCATGGGGGGAATATAAACTTGTCCAAGGCCACCTGCTAAGATGTGATGGTGCTAAGATAAAAGTTCAGGTCATTTTGTCTACCAAGTCTAAGTGTTTCTACCCCACCAAGCCACCACCTGAGGCACTTGTCACAATGTAAGGTTGTGAGAATAACGTGTTTTTGGAATAGCAGAGTAATAATCAGTATGTAGACTAATTAGCTGGTTTGACCTTGTAAAATCACTTGAGTAACTTGGGTTCAATTGTCTCTTCTGAAAAAAAAGAAGGCCGACCAAATGATTTTTAAGATCCATTGAGATGTAACATGTCTATGATCCAAGAATATATTGTGACACAAAAAATTCTTTATATGAGTTACATGACAAATATAATGTTGTCTATATTGCTGCCATTGTGTTCAGGACTTATACCACATTGAGTGCAAACAAGCTTCTCAACCTTCCAAGTCCAGGGATTGTACTTTTATTTGAAGATAGGCTAGGAGGGCATCATTGGAAGGAACATTTGCATGTATCTGGGAACATGCCCAGAACTTGGCTGTATAGTTTCCCTTGGGGAAATTCAGTAGACACAGCATAAAACTGATCTTTAAAGTTCTGAAAGATTTTTATAGAACTGGCTTCATCACTCTTTAAAGCCTTTTGACTTTTGTTTGGCTCACGGAACTACAAGATATTAGGAAATTTTTTTTGTATCTCTCATCATAAAACAGGCTCTATGTATCTTAACATATTATAGAACAGGAACATGACTGACTTGTCAGGCATAAAGTCCCTTATCCTAATCTGGTGACCTTGCAAAAGAAAAATCTTCCCATTGTAGAGGTAATAATATAGAGCCAGGAAACTTGACTACTTTCTCCAGGAGAAGAAAACTGCAGCTAGAGAACAGATCAACTTAAAGCCTCGTAATACTTCACTCAAAGCCTGGTAATATTTTTTTGTGCATGTAAAATCTCTAAAATTATAGTACATTCAAGGCGGTATCTTTTTGTTTCCAGTAATTTTACCATAGTCAAAGATGGGAAGAACCTATAAATTTCTAACCTATAAAATGTATTATTTTATCTTATACAGAGATATAGCTATTTTATTATTTTAAAAACATTAAAATTCATTCATTATACATATAATATGTTCCTTGTAGAAAAATGAGAAAATACAAATACATCAACATTTATACATAAATCAACCACAAGATATGTGACTTTTTAAACAAATGAGCAAATATATAGGACCTACCCCATTTAAAATGTGTAGTTACACTTCCTCTGTATACAGCTAGAGAGAATTCATGCTTCCAAGGCTCTCAATTATCTATAAGCATTTTTATAACTGCAAGAAGTACCAGGTAGAGATGGAACAGCAGAACCATAACAGAGATTAGAATGAGCCATTGAAGTAGCCAAGATCAGCACTGATTAGGCAGTCACAATTCCACCAACCTTGGAAAAGACATGCAAAGAAACAGGCAGGAAATAGTGTAGTTTTGTCCCCTTAAAAGCTCTGGTGTTGTTCAACTTTGTAGTACTTCCAATGACTGTGTAAGGAATATTGACTGTGCATGGTCTAGGCATTGGATTACAATAATAAACAACAAAAAACCCATAATTATTTTTAAAAGTTTATATTCCACTTTCATAGATATTTATAAATATTCTGTAACATTTTAGGTAGTGGTAATTTTTATGGAGAAGACTACCATATCTCCCAGTTTGCCTGGGACAGTTTGGATTTATGCTTGTTTTCTGGTGTGATTATTAAGATTGCCTCTTTTTACTCTCAAAAATGTCCCAGTTATGGTGACCCTCTCTGTAAAAGAAATTTCAAAACAATGAAAACACGTATGAGAGGGGTTCTTGTGGATCAGACGGTCAGGAAATGTCTCACTAGGTGATATTTAAGCTGATAATTAATCACACAGCTCTTAAGGGTGAATTTGAATTTGAGAAGGGAAAACTATGTAGTCAATCAAAAATGTAGTTTAGCCTCTGACAAATCTAGTTTTAAAGTTAGCCCCAGCACACCCTAGGTTTGGCACTTTGGGCTAGGTTCCCTGTGAGATATTCAATAGTATAGCTTAAGTCTAATAATGTGATTCAGAAATGAACACATTAAATTATATGGGCAAAGAAACATATTTATTTATGATATCCTCTCACATCAGCATAAAAAAAATCTATATTTTAAAGCAACGACTATGCAATAAATACTGTCTTTGGGTATAGCTGGATAATTAAGTATCCCTAATTCAAAAATATGAAATCCAAAATGCTCCAAAATCTGAAACTTTCTGAATGGTAAATCGATACTCAAAGAATATGATCAGTGGAGCATTTTGGATTTCAGATTTTCAGATTAGGAATGCTGAAGCAATATATATTCAGCAAATATTCCAAAATCCAGAAGAGTCCAAAAACCAAAACATTGCTGGTCCAAGCATTTCAATCATGAGACACTGAACCATTCCTTCTGTCTTTTAGAAGATTCTGATCTACTTGAGATATAACTTGCACACCTGAATCTGTTCAATATACAGGGATGACTAGTAATTAAATGCTGAACAATATGGGATAGACAACCTGTACTATGAGAGCTCAAAAAGAAAATAAATCAATATACATCACAGAATAAAGCAGGGTTCCAAGGAAAGAAAATGGGATCTGAACAGGTGTTTAATTGATTAAATGAAACATTTCCCACTTGACCACTCAAAAAACCATGGATGTATTGCTCGAGACAGACGACAGGACACTCTGTTGGGCTTGGTTGGTAGTTTCTGCAGCAATCTTGTTGGATAGACAATTTCGCTTTTTAGCAAAACTTCCTGTTCATACAAATAATCCCACTAGTCTTCTCTCTTCCCAGCTGCTTCCTCACCCTTCCTGCTTGGCTCCCCTCTCATAAGCCTCTTCCTTTCTAATGTTTTCAGCGGAACATATTTTACAGTCTTGTTGCTTCACTTACCTGACCATTGTCCTTGCCTAAAATTGTCCTTGACTGAAATTACAAGAGATAGTTTTCTTCTGCTTTTTGAAATCTTAGCATATGTTTGTTGGTTGAGTTAACCACCTGATATTTATTTGCTGTACTGACAGGTTGACACCGGGCAGTTGGGAATCATAAAGAAATGGCTCAGCAGAACCACAAGACTCAGCTCTTAACAAGCACTTAATAAATGTTGGTCAAATGAATAAATGGCAATTATTGAAAAGTAATACAATTAAAGACAAGTGAGTTTAAAAATTGCAGTCATTTATATAGGTTGCTTTCTATTTATTCCTAATTACCAGGAAGCATAATAATGATTAGGTATTTCAATTATCTTTAGTGAAAATTTAATTTCAATAAAACAAATAGAACATCCTATAGATACCAGATCAGTAATAGTGATAAATTTGTTAAATGTGTGCCAGCAACAGAAATATTTGTACAGAGATCACCATTTTACAGATGTGATGACCCAGCTTAGGGGGTCATCTAATTGGTCTTCCCAATTGTGGGGTAAGGGATAAAGCTCTATGCTGTGCTGTTGCCTCTCAGAAGGATGGCTGGGGTTGAGCAGAAAGAACAGCTCTCTTGGAACACATTTTCAGACATATGATATTTTTTTCTGTTATAATGTAATATATTTATATTATTGTCATTAAGACTATGATGAAAAGACATTAGAGGAAGCAAAACAAATCCAGATAGTCCAGATATGAGACAACTAAAGAAGGGTATCAAATGATTAAATGTTCTCTATGAGTTTACTCCCTCATGCCAAACATTGGCACAGTCCTTCTATGCCCACCCTGGCCACTCATTCAGTCCTGCTCCCAGATTTGTTTTTCCTGAAGTTGGAAAATAGTGATTCATTGGCCATCCTCAGCCATTATTGTATGTTGATCTGCTGCAGGGTTTTATTCATCCTCCTTTAAAAACATAAAGTGAACATTAGCCTCAAATAAAGAATATCTTGAGACACCCTGATGCCACTGCTATATCTCTATTAGGCAGGAGAGATAGATAACATTAGGCAAAGAGCCATATTTTGCAGGGACTAGCTAAAAACTGATTTGTTGGCAAAACTGTATATATATATATATTGCACTCCAGCCTAGGCAACAGGGCAAGACTCCCTTTCAAAAAAAAAAAAGCTGTATTTGGCCCTCTTGCTTAAGGTAATCAGAGTTTTCTTACCAGAAAGCAAAGTGCTGGGGTGCTGGGGACTGGGATTATAGGCGTAAGCCACTGCACCCAGACAAATGCAGCTCTTTCTATGAATATGGACTCTTCCCTTTAGACGCTATGTAACATATTGATTAATTTAGCCAATCAATCAACTGTGTTTCAAGAGTTTACCATGTCTGAGACTATGAGATCAGACTCCAGAAATCATTTATACCCTTCTCTGATATATATATATATATATATATATACATATAAAATATATATATGTATATATACATATTGAGATATATACATATATATCTAGATATATATATATATATATGTATGTATATATCTTGATGATTTCTGTCATGGTCAGTTGAACTTTTTTCCACAGTTCAGGGAAACTCCTCAGATCTTACCTTCCCAAGCCCACAAATGTATCCCAATACTGGAAAAACAGTGTTGGAGAGAAAATAAACTTTATCCAAGAAAAGCTGTTGATATGGTTTGGATGTTTTGTCCCCCTCAGATCTCATGTTGAAATGTAACCCCCAGTGTTGGAGGTAGGGCCTGGTGGGAGGTGTTTGGGTCATGGGGGTGGATCCCTCATGAATGGCTTGGTGCCCTCTCCAACGTAATGAGTTACTGAAAGATCTGATTGTTAAAAAGAATCTAGGACCTCCCCTCCTCTTGCTTCCTCTCTTGCCATGTGACACATCTGCTAGCCCTTCACTTTCCACCACGATTGTAAGCTTCCTGAGGCCTCACCAGAAGCCAAGCAGATACTGGTGCAATACTTGTACAGCCTGCAGAACCGTATACCAAATAAACCTCTTTCTTTATAAATTACCCAGCCTCAGGTATTCCTTTACAGCAAAGCAAAACAAAGTAACACAGCCATCAGGGTGCCTAACAAACACAAACCATAGCCATATCTCACTGAGTTGTAATAACCTCTTCCTATAATAACAAACATCACATTATTTTCACATATCATTTAATTTGGATGATTATAATGACATTCTCTCAGAATACAGAGTCGCTCTGTTTGAACACATAGGTTCACATTACTTCTGGAATGTAAAAAATATACAGAGAAATATTTGAGAGAATTTTTACTGTCAAAGTGAAAGATAAACAATGATAGTGAAAGATGTGGTAGAATGACAGGAATTTCTGCGTCACCCAGAGATAAGATTAGCTTGCTCATGCCACTTTCAATATCTTTTGAGGGGAAGCAACATGACCACTGTGAGTAATTTTAAATAAAAAAGCCTAGTCAGTGGTAATACCAGTAGCGAGTGAATATAAAATAATCAATACTGCTATGAACATATTTCTCCTGCTTGGAGTAGCTTTCCTGCAGGCTTCTAGGATGGGGTTAGCCAATGGAAGCACTAGCAGAAAATCTGAAAGTAGGAGGAAAATGAGACCAGCATTTTTTTTCTCCCCTGAGTTTTCTTCCTATCAGGTCTCTGTGGGTAGGCTATATTTCTCTATTCAAGGCCACCACTCTGTCTGGAAGCTTTCTGGATACAGTTTCCCTCTCCAGGCTCTAAAAATGGTTCCTATCCCTTGCTTCTTCAATAGTTTACTGTTACTAGCTTGAGCAAACACATTATCCCTTATTGCTCCAATACAGAGTCCCTTTATCAAAGTCTTTTCTGGAGTGTGAGATCTCTTTCCTGCCAGCAATAGAACTGATACAGATCACAATCAATGTATAATATCCTCAATCAATGTATAATATCCAGATCACAATTGTATTGTGAAATTGAAATATTTTTTAAGTACTTAAACAAGGCACTGATGTGTAAGTGCTGAAGTTTCTGGTAAGAAAGCTCTGATTACCTTAAGCAAGAAGGGCAAATGTAGCTCTTTTTTGCTTGTTTGTTTTTTTTGAGATGCAGTCTCATCTTGTTGCCTAGGCTGGATTGCAATGGTGAAATCTTGGCTCACTCTAACCTCTGGCTTCCTGGTTCAAGCAATTCTCTTGCCTCAGCCTCCCAAGTACCTGGGATTATAGGTGCGCACCACCATGCCCAGTGAATTTTTGTATCTTTAGTAGAGATGGGGTTTATGTTAACCAGACTAATCTCAAACTTCTGGCTTCATGATCCACCCACCTTGGCCTCCCAAAGTGCTGGGATTACAGGCTTGAGCCACAGCACCCAGCCAAATGCAGTTCTTTCTATGAAGATGAACTGTTTCCTTTAAACTACATGCAATATATTGATTAAAAGTCAACAAGTGAGTTTTAAGAGTTTACCATGTCTAAGACTATGAGATCAGACCACTTCTACTTTAAAGTTATGACAATGATAAAAACAGTTTTCTTTGGGAAAGAAGAGGCTTTAAGCCTGCAAGCTTACCTAATATGCTAATTATAGGGAAAAAAAGAACATAATTTGCAATGTAATAAGACATTAACATACAAATTTCTTTCTGAAACTAAGGAAGGCAACCAGTAACCTGAATATATAGGTGTTTTGTCTGTTTAAATCAGGGATCCTGTAATCAGATTTGGCAGCAATGGCAGATTATGAGAAGATTAAGCAAGACCATAAATTCCCCACAAATATCTCTTTAATCCTGTTTATAAAGTTACAATAAAATAAAACAGGACAAAATAATCATCCTGATAAAGTTTAAAATGTAAACTCCGTTGGGAAAAGTAACACAGTGCCATAAATTCATTTGCAGTCAAGTATAAACATCATTTTTCTTTGCTTGCTTTTTACTTGAGAGTAGGTTTCAATGGAAGAAACAGCACAAGCAAACAGTATAACATGGTGGCATATTACATGCATTTGAATAATGCAAATTTTACATGATGCCATAAGAAATGTAATCTTGTTTTATCAGCAAAATTTGAAAGAATGGATTAAAAACTTGAAAATAATAAATCAGGAATAGCATAATTTCAGAGTTCACAGGACAAATGAATATAAACTGTGTATTCAACTGCCACATGTCAGGACCACTTCAACTGGGAAATAGAAAATCCTGTCTTTTTTTTTGCCAATATTTGACCTGAATTTTGCTAGTGTTTAATTACGTGAGGTCTTTAGAAGTGCATCCCTTGTGTGAGATATGTCTCCCTATGTGTAAATCTGGCTCGGCTGGGGTATGAGAGAAGATATAGCGGAGAGAGGTTTGAAATATGATTCTGTGTTCCATCATTTCCAGGGGGAAAGAAGAGAACAGAAAATGGAAGGGCACATGGCCAGAAACAAACTTTTCAACTCTCTGGTTTTGCTTAGGATCACCTCTTTTCTTCTCTTCATACTTCAAAAATGCAATATAAAAAAATATTTAAGTCTTTACATGACTAGCCTCTTGTGGCTTGACCCACAGTAACTTCAATGATGCCAAGTTTAAGGGGGAAACTACTCAATGAAAACTTGCGAAACGAATGTGCACCATCTCTCTGTCTGTCTCCTCCTTTAATCTAAAACGCTCTACTTGATGGAATGATGAATTCTTATCTCCTGCTTTTAATAATATAATTTCATGAAATTTGAAATACTTTAACCCACTCGTTAAACAGCAATTCAGTGTTTCACAGGGTTTCTAGGCTTAAATTGCTTTTGCTTCCCTTAGGTGGAGAATTGAACTTGGACATACCAATAACTTGCAGACCTGAAGTCTGAAACAGGGCTCCAGGCAATATCCACCTCAGACATACGTTTGGGGAATTCTTGCTAATAGAAAAATGTGTTCAGGTCTTGATTTTTCGAGAAAACAATGTACAGAATATTGAAAATGTCAAAACAGCCTTCAAGTAAGTACCCTAAAACATAACAATACTAAATTTTATACATAAAGAAGAAACAGTTCGAAATACAATATCATCAATAACGTTCACCCTTCTCGACGTGCAGAATTCATATGATAGGGTGTTGTATAGGTTCCTATGATACACAAATTACCCATTGATATAAGTGTCATATTCTTGGAGCAATCCTAAGACCCATCTCAATTTATTTAAATGTACAAGAATATATTGGGTAGCATGAGCCCCATCTAGAATTGAATATAATATGCTACATAAAGAGGCAGGTCTCAAACTGAGAAGAAATTACGATAATTGATCCTACAATGAACTGAAGCCATTAACTTGCAATATTTGCTTATGGATTTCTGTGATTTATTATACATAACAAAGAAATTTTAAAATGTGTATGTTTTTATGATAAATACAGCCAATATATATGTTTGTAAAATACACTCTTTGAGAAGTGATTTGCCACGACAAAAAATATGTAGAAAGTTTCTGGGAAAAGAGATGTATCTTATTTTAGCTGGACAAATCTTTACCTTTGAATCTGTACTCACTCAAAAAATTATTTTAGAAATTAAATTTCTAATTTGTAAGCAATCCTAGGCATTGCCAAAACTTACATGAAAAGCTTTCACAAAAGGAAATTACTTTTCTCTACCTTGTGGTAACACTAATAAGACAAATTGAAGGAAAGTTTGAATCCATAAAAATTTCTTTGCAATTCCAATGTTCTATGTTTATATAAATGGCCCATTTTGGTATCAAATGAGAAGCAGCTGTCAAAAATAAAATTATACATTTCAGAATTAACCTGTTTTAATATAAAACAAAATCACTATTTCCTCAGATAACACCATTGACCAAATAAAAAAAAACACGAAAATAAAGGGCTTGTTGGTAAAAACAAAAAGATCATCTAAGACATGTCGTGTTGTTTTAAATTTTTGATAGCTACAAAGACATATGCTGATTGTTCAGGATACAATTAGCAGCTGCCTGCACATCCAACTTGAAAGCAAATTTTTTAAGCTAATTCAACTCTTGTTTCCTACTTCTTCATTAATTACTAGCTAAGGGACTTGAAAGTGTCCTAATGAATTTTACATTAGAATCCACAATATGAATGGTGTATATTATCACACCATCTAGTAAATGCATAAATTGGCTTTTCCAAGTAGCATTTTGAGCAGTTGTAAAGATTCTGGTTGGATATCACACAATTTAGTATTAAAGACTGAGCCGAAAAGAATTTTTAGAAGAAACAAGTTGCTGTAATCACATTTCTCAGGTCATAAATCTATGTTATAACCTTATGATAATCTGTCAGTCCTTGTTCTCAAAGTTCTATGCTTCTTTTTTTTCTCTTGTGGTTCAAAAAAAAGAAAGCGATCCCACCTACAGTGATTTCTAAATATGCATTGAATAAAGCTTAAAACATTGCTGCTATACTAGCTTTCCATAATTTCATATTATAAAGTACCATCCAATGATAAAGTACCAACCACTGTATTTTGGAATTAATACTTACGGTTTACAGCTTCACAACCACTTACCATTTTCATAAAATTCTTTGAAATCAAAAGTTTAAAAAAATATTCCACAAACAGAATGAGCTAGACAGGCAGAAAACTGCACCTAAATCCAGTAAGAAACAGATAGAACCTTAAATTATCCCTAGCAGAGAGAAACAGACAACTATAGAAACCTCAAGGAAAGCTTTCTTTTATAAAATATTTCTCTCATTTCATGGCAAGGTAAAAGATCGCCTCTTGCTCACTGTCAAATGTGACATGATATCATAAACGGCACATCATCCTCACTTGAATGTTTTAAAGCTAATAAGAAGGCAATGTGAAAGTCATATAGACAGGACTAAACATTTGTAATCTAAAGGTGAAGACTGCATGAGAAACACATTAGAGCTCTGAGCTGGCAAAAGTCAGAAACAGACTTTCAATTATTATGCCTTAAAAAGTATCAAAAGTCACCACGATTTGCACTACCTAAAGATTAAAATGTAGACAGTAACAAGAAATTAACATTATGATATTAACAATCCTTTTAATATCTATTAATAGTTAATAATGATCTCTGAAATCATTTGTCAGTTATTCTCTTAAAATGGTTTTCCCTTATCACACTAACATAATTGTATATGCAATTTTGTTAATTATCGTCAAGACTTGACTTTCTTAGGTAAAGTGTTGCTCAAATTCATCTCTCAGCCTTATATCAGCAAACGATCACCTCTTATTCATTTTCAGATGTGTCATATCATAAACGGCACATCATCCTTACATCATCCTTCCTTACTTACAGTATATGTTTCTTTACTAACTCTTTTCTCTTTATTTAGATTAAAGAAGACAAATATAGGTCAGTATTTGAAAAATAAAGCTCACAACAGTTCTTTATGACCAGAATCGAAGTGTGGTGTTCTATTGACCAAGCTTTGTCTCTCAGAAGTTTGATGATCTATTAAAAAATGTATATTATCAGTGTCAAGTAATTTTGGTCCCACCTGTCACTAACTTAATGACGGCACTGCCTAGGAATTTCATGGGAAACAAAACTGTTGGTTTAACCCCATAATTTTGGAACATCTTAAAAATATTTTCTTGCTATTAACACTTAGATTTAAATAGAGTTTCTATTTCAATAGTGCAAATTTTAGAATATTGAAATTCACTGCAATGAAATAAATATCAAACCTCGCATGGACATTTTACTCTTCAGCTGTTTTCAGATTTTGCTCACATTTTGCAAGGAACTCACAGATCCAAAGGAAATGTCCTTAACTCTTTCACTGCCAAGCCCTATGATCAAACACGGAAAATAATCTATGGATTATAATAATCAAAGAGTTCCAGAGAATTTCTAAATACCTGCAGGAAGAAAATCTGTGTGCTTTTCCAGTAAACTGCAGCAAGCAGGAAAGAAGAGAAAAACCCTCTGCACAATCATATATTAAAAAAAAAAAATCTTTCTACTCTGCAGATACTGTTTCCTGAAATTTACCAGCAACACTGCCTTGAAGACATAAAAAATACATCCACAGAATTCAGTTCTACCCCCAAAAGAGCTGCACTGCACACATTTTTAGAAACATAAATCTCAGCAAATATTCACAATTGCATTTTATTGACAACATTAAAAATAATCACAACAAAGAAATAGTGAGTCTTTCCTACTCCATGTCAACTTCATTACCACGCTCTACTAGCCTCTATTAAAAAAAAAAAAAAAAAAGTCATTACCTGTATGAAGAGAACCTGTTAATAGTCTGAGAAGGTACTGGGCAAATTTCAATATTTCACGTTTACACCGCTTTCTACAGCCACTCATCTTAAGCAACAAGGTATTCCTCTGAGGAGAGCCAGAAGTCTTTGCCAATAATAATAATAATAAAAAGACAGTCTCTGAGGAGAAACTTCTGTCTCAGTTTATGCACAGGCTGCCTTACAACTCCTTTGGAATTAGCTGTTAGTGCCTCAATCAGAAATTCCTTTAAAATGCTAGAGAAGCCAGATACAGCTACAACAGTAACTGGGAGGTGAGAAAACACGGCTACTCAGTGTGGTGGCCAAGTTCTTCTGTGGCAACAGATAGGCTGCCGGTTTACACTTGTAGTAACCCAGCTCTGGTTCGGCTCGGCATCCCCTCTCCAGAAGCAGTTGCAATCTCACAGACCATTCAGAGGGAGGCGGGGCCTGCGATGCCAGCTCATCAGTGAATCAGCATGTAAGCAGGTGAGAAGACAGATGACAGGTCACTGGGTCTGGAACCCTTCGGATACCAATAAAGGGAACCTGTGAGTGCAATCCAGCCTGCTGGGGAGGAATCTCAGGGCCCGAGGCTGTACAAAATCATTCCCAGAAAGAGGAGGTGGGGAGAGGGAAGCATGCTGCTCAAGGTCAGACATCAGACAACTCCCTGACACAGTGTTAATCAGATTCAGGAAGCCTAAATAGGGGAAAGGAAAGGCTCATTTGAGAAGTTGACCCTGATTCTAAACAGAGTTGAAGATTCACCACCAAATGGGGACAATGCTATTTTGTCACAGATAAATATATTCTCCTTCATGGGCTTAGAAGTAAAAAACAAGCTGTTTCTTAAAACTGCCTACATTTTCTGCACAGCGCGGGGTCAGGTATTTGGAAATTAGGATACGTAATTGTCTCCTTTAAAACACAGTAGTCTAGAAACCACAAATCTTAAGCCCTCTACCTTGCCTCCAGGCAACAGAGCTCCAAAACTAATTTGCTGCACTGTCCTAAGAGAAAGACGTGCCTCAGTTTCTTCATATTTCAAAAAGCAAACACAACCATCTCCTTACCAATTGACTTTTTTAAAAGTTAATAGTGAGAACAATGGCAAGGATTTGCAATTTTCACAAAGTACCTTTCTTTTAAGACATTGGGATAGAGGTAGTTGCTGTGAAAGCCAGAAAACTATAGGGTTGCCTTCTCTGAAAAAGTGATTTTCCTGAATTCTTGAGTGTCTTATGCAGTTTTTAGGATTTTTCTACACTCTTAATTTATACTCCTAGAGTTTTTGTTTATTTTTTGTTTGTTCTGTATAAATATTTGTGAGATTTAACACAGATAGGGCCATATTTTAAATACCTAGACAAACATTTTGGCTTCTTTTTCTGACTGTTGGAACAATTCTAGTTAAAACTGATATTTCCCAACAATACCACATATGAAATGATGTTCTTCTACACTTAAGAAAGAAGCACTCCTGGAATGATAGACTGAATCACATTGAATGGAAACTCATTCTCTTCTAGAACTCTTACCCATTTCTACCAATCTCAGTGATCTAACCATTCTATTTAAATTGAATAATGAAGCATGCTTTCTAGGAATTTTCAGAACTTTAATCGAAAGTATTTAAGATATAAACAGACCCATACACAGTGATCAGCAATATCCTTTTATGAAGTTCTTGCTCCTACACATTTTCCATGAGTGATGGCATCCCTAAGTTTGAAATAGGCAGAAGAAATACACAATTGTAGTTCAATAGTTGGTTGAATTAGTTGAACACCCCATTTCCTTATCTACAAAAGTGGGAATAGAATGTATATTTTACTTACTTGTTGAAGGGTAAGATAAGATAGGGTATGGGCAACCTTAAGCACAGCACTTTTATTCATAGATCTAGCAATTATATGCTGAGCACCTATTATGTTCCAGACATGGCTCTATGTGCTGGGAACACAATAGTAACTGAGAAAGGTAAAGCCTCTGTTCTCATGCAGCTTACACCTCAACAAAGAAAACATCAAATTACCAAGTAACAAATAAGAACATATCCCATATAAGTAAGTGCTGTTGAACCAGGAGAGAACATTAAAACCAGGCTGGCAGAACAGAAAGTGAGCAGGTTGAGAGGTCAGGAAAGAGATCTCTAAGAAAAGAAGTTAAGGTGGAGTTTGAATTACAAGAAGGAACTGACCATGAGATGTTTAGGGGAAAGGGCATCTTGGCTGGAGGAAACAGCTTGTGCAAATATCCCAAGCTGGGAATGAGCTTGGCATCCTCAAGGAATAGAAAGAAGGGTGTGGCTGCTGAAACATGCTGAGCCAGGAGAGACTTCTGGGAGACATTTTCATGGATAAAGTCAGGGGCTATAGTATGTGAAGTAAGGGATTTAGATTTCAGTGTATTTGCCAGGAAGCCACTCTAGGGAATAGGAGACTTGTGTGATCTGTCTGCTATGTAAAGGATGAACTGCTAGGGAGCAAGAGTGGAAGAAGAAACACATATGAGGGGCATCACAGTGGTCCAGGTGAGAAACAATGGCCTGGAAACACAGCTAGTCAGTTTCTGGATATAATTGAAAACAGAATCAGTACACTTCGGTATACTGAATAGGGACATGAGGGAAAGCAAAGAATTAAGGATGAGTTAGTTTGGGACATGAATAACTGAATGGGTAAATTTAATGAGCTGATGACATAGAAATGCTATGGAATTGCTGGATCATATGATAATTCTGAGTTTTTTGAGATCCTCCATACTGTTTTCTAAAATAGCTGTACTATTATCATTTGCATTCTCAATAACAGTATAACCAGGTTCCCTTTTCTCTGCATCATTACAATATTTGTTATCTTTTGTCTTTTGGCTAATAGTCATTCTAACAGATGCGCAGTGATAGATCACTGTGATGTTAATTTGCATTTCCCTGATGATTAGGACTGTTGAATGTTTTTTCAGGAACCTGTGGGTCATTTCTATGTCTTCTTTTGAGAAATGCCTGTTCAGGTTCTTTGCTCATTTTTAAAATCAGGTTATTTGTTTTCTTGCTACTGAGCTGTTTGATTTTCTTACATATTTTGGATATTACCCCTTATCAGATGTATGGTTGCAAATATTTTCTCCCAACTGTGGGTTATCTTTTCAGTGTTTTGTTGCTGTTGCTGTTGTTGTTGTTGTTTTGCTGTGCAGAAGCTTTTTAGTTTGCTGCAATTTCATTTCTCTATTTTTGCTTTTGTTGCCTGTGCTTTTGGGGTCCTATATGAGAAATCATTGTCCATACCAATGTCCTGAAGCTTTTCCCCTATATTTCAGTAGTGTCACACAGTTTCAGGTTTTACATTTAAGTCTTTAATCTATTTTGAGTTAATGTTTTTGTACACAATGTGAGATAAAGGGCTAGTTTCATTCTTCTACATGCGATTATCCAGTTTTCCCAACACCTTTTTTTTCTTAATATAAAAAATCAATTATTTTATTTTATATAAATTATACCTCAATAAAGCTGAGTTTAAAAAATCAATGGCTAGAAAGGCAGCAAACCACATTGCCATGTATGTACCTATGCAACAATCTTGCATGTTCTTCACATGTACCCCAAAACCTAAAACACAATTAAAAAAAAGTGTGTATATATATATATATATATATATATATATGTATATAATCAATGGCTAAACAAAGCAAAGCACCATTAAATTGCTGTTTTAAAGATTTATAACAAATGATGAGTACTGTATCTTTATGGTAACTTTTCTTTGCCAGAGATCTCACAGATAAAAATGATGCATGTAGATCTCCCAACACCTTCTATTGAAGAAACTGTCCTTCCCCATGGTGTGTTCTTGGTTCCTTTGTCAAAACCACTTCTGACGCCTGTAATCCCAGCACTTTGGGAGGCCGAGGCGGGTGGATCACGAGGTCAAGAGATCGAGACCATCCTGGTCAACATGGTGAAACCCCGTCTCTATTAAAAATACAAAAAATTAGCTGGGCATGGTGGTGCGTGCCTGTAATCCCAGCTACTCAGGAGGCTGAGGCAGGAGAATTGCCTGAACCCAGGAGGCGGAGGTTGCGGTGAGCCGAGATCGCGCCATTGCACTCCAGCCTGGGTAAGGAGTGAAACTCCGTCTCAAAAAAAAAACAACACTTCTGGGGATATATACCAAAAATTGAAATCAATATGTCAAAAGAATCTGGATTTCCGTGTTCATCATGATTCATAATAGCCATGATACGAAAGCAACCTAAGTGTTCAGCAACAAATGAATGGATAAAAATAAATGTGGTATATATACACATTGGAATTCTATACAGCCTTATAAAAATTAGGAAATTCTGTCATTTGTGACAATATGGAAGAACCTCAAGGATGTTATGCTAAGTTAAAGAAGCCAGGCACAGAAAGACAAATATTGGATGATCTCACTTATATGTGGAATCTAGAAAAGTTGAACTCATAGGAACAGAGAGTAGAATGGTATTTACCAGAGGATAAGAGGGAAGGGCTGATAGAAAAAGGAAAAATGTTGGTCAAAGGGTATAAAATTTCAGTTAAACAGGAGGAATACATTTTACTGATCAATTGTGCAGTATGATGACCATAGCTGCTAATAACATAGCTTTCAAAATTGTGAAAAGAGTAGATTTTAACCATTCTCACCACAGAACGATAAGTAGGTGAGGTAATCAAATTGTTAATCAACTTGATTGAATTTTTCTGGAATAACCACATATTTCAAAACTTCATACTGTACCCCATAACTATATGCCAAGTATTATTTGCCAATTAAAAACTTTGAAATATAAATAAATACAAATACTATGTGTAGTCTTCTACATTAAGAAAATCAAAAGTTCTGCTTTAGATATATTAGAATTTAGATATTTATTATGTACTCAAAATTAAGATGGAAGTTTTAATTAATTCATTTAAAAATACTTTTTTTGTTTTGTTTGTTTTGTTTTGTTTTGTTTGACAGAGTCTCTCTCTGTCACCCTAGCTGAATGTAGTGGCATGACCTGGGCTCATTGCAACCTCTACCTCCTGGGTTCAAGTGATTCTCCTGCCTCAGCCTCCCCAGTAGCTGGGATTATAGGTGCCTGCCACCATGCCTGGCTAATTTTTGTACTTTTAGTAGAGATGTAGTTTCACCATGTTGGTCAGGCTGGTCTCAAACTCCTTACCTCAGGTGACCCACCTGCCCTTCCTCCCAAAATGCTGGGATTACAGGCGTAAGTCCCACACCCAGCCTACTAAAAATACTATTTAAAATAAGAGATATGATTAGAAAACTCACAAATGTCAAAAGGATAACAGATGTGTTGGTCAGTGCAGGATGCTACAACAAAATACCATACTCTGGGTAGCTAAAAAAAAAAAAAGATATTTCTCAAAATTCTGCAGACTGTGAAGCCCAAGATCGAGGTGCCAGAATATTCAGATTTTGGTGAGGGTCCTCTTCTAGCTTGTAGAGTGCAGTCTTCTCTCTGCATCCTCACATGAAGGAGAAACAGAGATTTGGTGTCTTTCTCCTTTTATAAGGACACTAATTCTATCATGAGCACACTATCCTCACGACCCTATCAAAACCTAATGACCTCCAAATGTTGCACCTCCAAATACAATCACATTGGGAGGTTAGGACTTCACATATAAATCTGTGAGCAGAAAAAACAAATATTCATTCCATAAGAGAAGAATACTACAAACAACCCTACAAGATAATTGTCATGAATTACATGAAATGGAACAATTCCTTAAAAAAACGCAAACTAAAATAATTAACTAAAGCTTAAATAGATGATTTAAATTGCTTTATACCTGTTAAGTAAATAAATTTAATTTACACTTTATAAAACTTTTCATAAACAAAATCTTCAGACCACTTGGTTTTACCTGAGAGTTTTATCAAACATGTAAAGAAGAATTAACACTAATTCTTCTCAATCTCTTCTGGAAAGTAGACAGGAGTTAATACTTTATAATTCATTTTATGCATGTAGTGTTGACAAGACACAAAAACTAGAGAAAGACAACATCATGAAAAAGTAAAGTACAGACAAATATCTCATAATTACAAGTATGGATTCCAAAATCCTTAACAAAATATTATCAAAGAGAAATTAGCAACATATAAAAAGAAATATGTTGGTAGGAGTATAAATTAATTCAATCATTGTGGAAGACAGTGTGGTGATTCCTCAAGGATATAGAAATAGAAATACCATTTAACCCAGCAATCCCATTATTGGGTATAGATCCAAAAGATTATAAATCATTCTATTATAAAGACATACGCACACATATGTTTACTGTGACACTGTTCACATAACAAAGACTTGGAACCAACCCAAATGTCCATCAATGATAAACTGGATAAAGAAAATGTGGCACATATACACCATGGAATACTATGCAGCCATAATAAAGGATGAGTTCATGTTCTTTGCGGTGACATGGATGAAACTGGAAACCATCATTCTCAGCAAACTGACACAAGAACAGAAAACCAAACACCAAATGTTCTCACTTATTAGTGGGTGTTGAACAACAAGAGCACTTGGATGCAGAGAAGGGAACATCACACACTGGAGCCTGCGGGGTGGGGGGCTAGGGGAGGAATAGCAGGGGGTGGGAGGATTGGGGAGGGATAGCATTAGGAGAAATACCTAAGGTAAATAACGGGGTGATGATGCAGCAAACCACCACCATGGCATGTGTATACCTATGTAACAAACCCGCATGATCTGCACACGTACCCCAGAAGTTAAAGTAAAATAAAAAATAAGAAAAAAGAAATATGTTGCATAATCAGATAGAGTTCATTCTGGGGATGCAAGCCTGGTTCAATATTTTAAAAATCAAAGTATTATGCCACATTATTGGAAAAAGAATCACGTGATTATATTCATTGATGAGAAAAAAACTTAAGACAAAATTCAAAATCTATTCATTAAAAATAAAACGAGAAATAGGAATAGAGAAACCACTTCAATTTGATAAAGAACACCTAAAAAAAAAAAACCTACTAGTAACATTATGCTTAATGGTGGAAGGATGAATGCTTTTACCCAAAGATAAGGATCAAGACAAAAAAAGTGCTTCAACCAATGTTATTTAACATAATGTTGGAAGTGCTAGCCAGTGCAATGAGGTACAAAAAGAAACTTAAAGACACAGAGATTATAAAGAGGTAAATACAACCTTTCCATTTGCTGATAATTTTCTATACAGAAAACCCAAGGAGTCTATAAAAAAATTAAATTTCTAGAATAAATTATTATCTTCAGAAATGTCATAGTAGTATCCTAGAAATGTAACAGGATAAATTATACTACTTGAAAAAGTCTGTTGTGCTAGCAATAAACATATGGGCACTAAAATTTAAAATACATCATTTACAATGACTAAAAAAATGAAATGCTTTGGTGTGTGTCAAACAAAACATATATGAGATTTCTGTGCTAAAAGTTACAAAAACTCTGATTTTAAAAAAAAAGATGATTTAAATAAAACAGTAAAGATGTCAGTTCTTTCCCAAATTGATATATAGGTTTACTGCAATTGCAAGCAAAAGTCCAACAAAACTTTTCTAATATAGAGGAGATTTTTCAAAAATGTATATAGATGTACAAAGGAACTAGAATAGCTAGCACAATTTTGAAAAGTAAGTCTTGAAATCAGGTGGAATGATTTTAAGACTTATATGGCTGCAGTTCTCATGTTTGTGAGGGATGGTTAGAGCAACAGATGAGCACATGGTTCAGTGGAACACAGAATGGAAAACCCAGAAATTGAGCTACACAACTATGCACACCTGATTTTTGACAAAGATGCAAGAGCAGATATTCAAGGGAGGAAAGATAGCCTTTCAACAAGTGATACTGGAGCAAATGGACTTCCATAGGCAAGAACTCAACCTTTGTGAAGACCTCACACCTTGTATAAAATTTAGCTCACAATCGATCACAGGCGTAAATGTAAAATGTAAAACTGTTAATGTTTTAGGGGGAAAAAGAGAAAAATTTTCAGAATCTAGGGCTAGGCAGAGTCCTTAACAAGGCTCATTGCTAGTAAAACAGATTTTTTCAAGTAGTATATATTCCTGAAACATGAGCCACAAAAGAAAAAATTATGAATTGATGCCATCAAAGTTTAATACTTTCACTCATCAGAGACTCTGTCAAGACAATGAAAAGACAACATACAGAGTGAAAGTAAATATCTGCAAATCACTTATCTGACAACGGATGTGTATCTAGAAAATATAAAAACTTTGAATATTCAACAATAGAGAAGCACACAGTCCAATTAGAACATGAGCAAAAAACATGGCGAGACATTTCACCAAAAAGATAAAACAGATGGTAAGCACATGAAAACATATTAAACAGCATTAATAATTACTGAAATGCAGACTAATACTACAATGAGTTATTACTTCACATCCATCAGAATGGCTAAAATAGTATCAAAAATAGCGTCAAGACCAATTGTTGGCAAGGACACAGAAAAGCTGGATCACTCATACATTGCCAGTGAAAATGTAAAATGGTACAGTCACTCTGGAAAACAGTCTGGTGGCATCTTAAAATTCTGAACATATGTCAACTACAATACTCAGCAATTGTACTCCTGAGCATTTATTCTAGAGAAATAAAAATTTATTTTCACACAAAAACCTGTACATGGATACTTAGACAGTATTTTCACTTGTCAGAGTCCTAATCTGGAAACAACCTGGATACCCTTTAATGGGTGAATGGTTAAAGAAATTGTGTATGTCCAAACCATGCGATACTACACAGCAATAAAAAGGAATGAACTATTGATAGACACAATTTAGACGGATCTCAAGGGAATTACACTGAGTGAAAATGCCTGTCTCAAAAGATTACATACCACATTATTCCATTCATATAACATTCTTAAAATGACAGAATTACAAACGTGGAGAACAGATTAGTGGATGCCAAGGATTAAGAAAAGGGTAGGGGGTGGAAGGAAGTGGTTTTGCTATGAAAGTGTAACATGGCAGATCTTTGTGGTGATAAAGTCTTCTGTATCCCTACTGTATCAATATTGATACCCAGGTTGTGATATTTTATTATAGTTCTGTAAGATGTTGCCATAGCAGAAAACAGTAAATTGTATACTGCATCTCTCTGTATTTTTGCTTATAATTCCATGCTAATCTACAATTATTCCCGAATAAAAATTTAATGAAAAATTTAATAAATAAAATTTTAAAAATACCTTTGACCCCTACTATGCAATACTGTTTGAGGTGCTGAACATACATGAGTGAATCCAACAGACAAAATTGGTGTTTCATGGAGCTTATAATGGGGAAGAGGGAAAGAAACAACAGAATAGGCAAAGAGGCACTGAGTATGCCAAATGGAGGGAAGGGATGGCAGGGCATGTAAAGCAAATAACAATAGTCCTTATGAGAAAGTGAGGATGTTTAAGTAAAGTTTGAAGGTGGTGTAAAAGAGAACCATGTAAATACCTGGAATGTGCACACAGGTACTTTCTCTGTATATGTTACTTTCTGTAGACTCTGGACAATCAGATAATACTCCACAAATCAATCTGTTTGAAAACCTTAAAATCAGTCCTCTTTAAAGGATTCATTTTTCACATCGAAGTCTAGAGCACCAGTATCAATATTTTCTCCAGGGAAAGCAATTACTAATCACCAATTGTGCTGGATGTGTGCAAGGATCCCACTGCCTGTATCTATGTATTGTTGGAGAGTGTGTAGGGAAAATAATGTTGTTTAATGCTATCCTTGAGAAAACACAAAATATAATTAGGAAGAGAACTATACAAATATCACAGAGTTATTAGAAAACAAAAATGTTCTTTTAATGATCAGCTAATTTGGATTAGATATAACTACCACTAGCAGTAACATCAAGAATTAAGGGTTGCATGTTCAATAATAAGAGATGCCTTTAATATTTCAGATATGTTTGAGCAAAGCCACAATCATTTAAAGAAATATAAGTGAACAACTCATAAGGGCTTAAAAGCTTTCTAAATGAACCAGTTTTGGCACATGGTAAGGGGACTACTAAAATTCCTAACAGTAAAGTTACAGAAAAATTTAATTTAAATGCAAACCAGCTCATCATGTGATAAGAACAAAAGGTTCCGTGATGAGCGATGATTCCACAAGCAACTATGGTCATGTGAAATAAGTTACAGAGGACATAGAAGTGTAGGCTCATTTCACGATATATTTCTCCTAATTGCATTTTGGAGGAAATGTTTTTCAGAGCAGTTCTTTTAGAGAAGGCCAAAGTCCAAGTATAGGAAATCTTAAATGCACTTAGATGATCCTCCTTGCTTCTTAGAATGGAAAAATAAATATGACTGATTGATTAAGGGAAGATTGGCTTCTCTTCAAGGAATAAGGAGTGTAGTGATTCCCAAGAAGACTCTTCTCACAATGGAGTTTTCTTGCAAAGACTGCTCCTCTTGGTGTAGTCTGTGTATCTCAGTGGGAATAGACATTGTTATGTCTTTCAAATTGTCACAAGTTGCAAAATTAAACGCGTGCAGCATAAAAATTGCACACCATGGGGCTGCAAAGAGAAGCAGAGCAGAGCTTGAGGCAAAGTCACAGGTTTTGAAAGTGGGTCTTGATAAAATATCAGCCTAGCTAGTGTCCATTAGAGAGGAATTCTCCAATGTCAGGTCCATTATTATTTCAGAAGCTGTTTCCCTACTTCAATGAGTAAAGAGTCTGCCATGACATTACCAACATTTGCACCAAGTTTGGTTATAGCTCTGTGAATACAAAGCAAGTCAAAATCAACCCTACTGGCATGAGAAGTTCTCCTTTAGTGTACCTAGGTCTGAATCAAACACAAACCATATGATACGTATTTTAGGTAATGCCTAAACAATGCAGTTATTGAGGTTTCCTGTCATAATCTAATATCACACAATGGAGACTAAACCACTGATAGCTATGAGGATTCTGTATCACCTTGGTATTAAATGAATGTGATAATGTGAATATTTACATGGAAATAGATTCATAGAAGTATCTACTAAGTACAAATTATGAACTTTAAAAAATAAAACAAAACATCCTAGAGGACCAAAGAAGTGAAATTTTTTTCTGGAAGATGAGATTGAGCTATTCTTTGTTTGGTTTTCTTTTTAAGGAGAACCACTGTTTGTTATTCATGAGTGTTCAGAGGTGAGGAAAAGTGTCTATGACATATGTTTATATTTTGGACAAATAGTCCATTGGAAATGTACACCACGTAGAACTGAGGCTCCATTGATGAGAGCCCACCCACCTAAAACTCTGTCTGAAGGCCTTGTTATTGTTGTTACAGGAGATGGGAGAAGATGTATTTAGCTGAGGGAAAGCCCTGAGGGTCAGAGACAGATGCTTACATCAGACTTAAAAGAAAATAAAAATACATTGGAGAGTCCTGTCAATGGAGATACGACCAGCATCATGGGCTTGGAATTTGGTTTCTGTGTCAGCATCCAGGACTTCAAAAAAGGAAAGACTGAGGGGTGAGTAGGGTTAGGGGGCTGAGTTCCCAGTAATAGATTTATATCCACATTATAAGAAAAGAGGAATAGATTTATACCCAGATTATGAGAAAAGAGGATGAGACGTGTTCTCAAGTCCAATATTCCATAAAATTAGGCTGACATTGTCCTAAAGAACACACACACACACACACACACACACACACACACACACAGATGATGTCAGCTATCACATATATATACACACACACACATACACACACAAAATCAACTTATGAGAGATTCCTTTTTCCCCCCACTCTTTGGTGGGCCATTTAGAATAAGAAACTGGGGTTCTAATTTCACACTGAAACATAATATAAAATTGTTTGCCTTTACTCAAACTGTTTACCTTTACTCAGATGAGTTTTCTCAGCTATTAAACAGTCATGCAGTCGCCTGCCTGACAAAACACATGTAGTTATAGCAAGTATTAAAATAGTATCCTACAATTACGTAACCATTTTAAAGTGTTAATATATAAACATTTTTTTCTCTTTATTGAGATCCCTGGAGCTTATCTACTTAATTTTATTCGCACTGCTACCCAATTTTTCTCAAAGTACTATGTTTGGCCTGTTTGCACCAGAACCACCCGAAATGCCTGTTTAAAATGCAGAATTCTTGGGCCCCGCCTCCAATATACAGACAGAATTTCTGAGTACGGGACAAAGAGTCTTACAAATTTGGTATCTCCTGTGTTCTCAAAAACACAGACTTTTGATAATCAAAGCGACGTAGGCCAAATACCATCTTGGAATGAGAAGTCAAAGAAAAGCCAAAGAACAAGCTGAAGATGACAAAAACTTTGGCACTACAAAATCCCAGTAACCTACTAGATATTTCTGCCTAAAGCCACCTGCAGGTCACTGAGAGGCTGGGATGTGGTCTTGGTAATGCATTCCCAGCCTTCCATTTAAAAACAAATCACAAGTGTGTCAAGAAAGCCTCATTTTCAGTTATATCAAAGGCAATCAATAGGCAGCTTTAAAACAATCAGGTTGCTCATTTGGCTTGAACAAAAGTCATCAACCACAAGCAATCCTGCGGTGTCCATTGTAACCTAATGGACTTACACAGATTCAGTAACACTACCTTTCTACAGTATTTTATAGATTAGACAGTTAACTAATATTTTAAAACAATTAGGCTGCATATGTGATTTAAACTTTTGAATTCAGCATGCTATTTTTTCCCCTTCCTTTAATTTTTCTGCAGATTAGTATTTTTTAAATTATGTTATATATACTATTAGACTAATATAACTATAAGCAAGCTGAACTCTGTCTAAAAATATTTGTGTGTGTGTGTGTGTACATATATATATACACACACAAAAATTATATATATATATATAAATTTTTTTTTTGAGATGGAGTCTCATCTTGTTGCCCAGGCTGCAGTGCAGTGACGCGACCTCGGCTCACTGCAACCTCTGCTTCCCAGGTTCAAACAATTCTCTTGCCTCAGCCTCCCAAGTATCTGGGATTACAGTCATGCACCACTGCACCCAACTAATTTTTGTATTATTTTAGAGATGGGGTTTCACCATGTTGGCCAGACTAGTCTCCAACTCCTGACTTCGTGATCCACCCACCTCGGCTTCCGAAAGTGCTACGATTATGAGGATAAGCCACTGTGCCTGGCCTGTGTATAATTTTTAAGGGAGAGGTACAGAACTTTCTGTCTCATTTTCTTGTGAGGTGAGATCACCAAGAAGACAACTGTGAGTCTGGAATAACTAAGTGAAGGACAACAGCATAATAAAAAAAGAAGTAAAAAGAACAATATGTGTGCTGACCTTCCCTTAACCCCCACCCAACGTATACAGATGATGAATTGACTCAGTATGCTTTTATTGAGTTTCTGCTTATCAGGTAGAGGTTGGAAGCTGAGTTTCAGATGACGTTAAGATACAAACTGAGTATTTAGAAATGATGACTTAGCATTCAGAAGAAAGGTCAATGTTGAAGGTCACATGTTGATATCATTCCTGAAGACATAGCGATTAAACTGAATATGGATAGAATACCTGAAGGAGACACAGATGCCCTACAGGCTGTTGTCACATTATCTCAATTACAAATGACATTGCCCTATTTTTCACTTGACATTGAACTGTCTTATGCTATTTCTTTATCATAAACATATACTAGTTTTAAGACAGAGAAGATGCAAATAAATTTTTTTAAAAGTTAAGATCAACAAAAAAACAGTCTAAAGATTATGAAAAAGGATGATATTAAAACAGAAATATTCTTGATTTGTTCAGTAAAAAATATTCTGTTACTTATGTAAACACATAGAAATAGTAGAGGCAATGGTATTAGAGAATCATGAAAACATATTTACTCAGTGATGTCTTGTCTATACCAGGTTATAATTCCCTTTCGTGTGAGTAATCCCTTTTGTGCTAAAATGTCCACTGATGCTTTTACAACTACACTAATGCCATAGGCCAAATGCCAAAAGAGAAGCACATATCCTGGTCCAACAGCTAATAATTCCTGACATCATATAATGATAACCACCAGAGCTGCCAGCACAGGCAACTTTTAAATTAAATCGGATAGGAGGGCACACATTGGCATGCCATGCTGGAAAACGTAGCAATATAACAGCAGCAAGACATAACTGCTGTCATTTTTCCCAAATTATATATTCTCGTTTTGACTTTATATAAGGCAAAATATTAGATTATGTGGAAGATAAATACCTCTTTAGTAGTTCATCCTACAAATCTAAATTCAATTTCGACTAGGTAAAGGCAAAGCTTGGCTCAGAAATCCTCGGTGCCTTTTGAATGTCCTTGAGTGTGTCCTAAGGATTCATTTCCAAACAGCAGTCTGAGGACGATCACACTGCACATGCTCCCCTGGAACTTGCTGCCATACCCCCTTCTCATCAGAGAAGCGTGATTAAATATTCAGGACCCTGCCATCGTGGTGCATAGCAAAGTAATACAGGGCTTTGACCTCCTCCAGGAAAATCAGTCAGGGAACAAATGCATGACAACAGGTGGTACTAACCATGTACTGTAACCAAAAACCACCTAATGCAGTTTTCATGTTACACACTCTCCAGTACTCACCACAGAAGATGTTGTACTAAAAGCTTTTTTAAATGGATGCTGCAAATTTATATCCATGTGGACTCTCTAGCCAACATGGGCCTGGAGCGGGAGGCAGTGGAATGAGCCCTGGACTGAGTCAGGCTCGTGTCTGGCTCTCTCAAGGACTAAAGTTGGGCAAGTTGCTTCAGGTTTCAGTCTCCCAATATGTAAAATGAAGGTATTATATTAAATAACATCTGTTTTACTTTCCAACTCAAAGAAATCTAAAGATAGAATTCTAAATAGTATTAAACTAGCCAAAGAATACCTTGTAATGTAGATCTACTTCTGTTTATTCATCCCTACCCCTATTGATAAACTTTTAGGATGTTTTCAGTTGTCCTGCTATTTCAAATAATACTGCAATAAACAGCCCTATAGACATATCCTCACAGCATAAAGCTTTATTTTTTCTATAGGTTAATGTTATTAACTTAGAGGCATGTCTACTACCTATAATTAAGTTAAAAAGCAAATTAAGAAGCTATGTACATAATATCATTCTTTTCTTTTTTTGAGATGGAGTCACTCAGGCTGGAGTGCAGTGCCATGATCTCAGCTCACTGCAACCTCCGCCTCCCGGGTTCAAGCAATTATCCTGCCTCAGCCTCCCGAGTAGCTGGGGTTACAGGTGCGTGCCACCACGCCTGGCTAATTTTTGTATTTTTAGTAAAGGTGGGCTTTCACCGTGTTAGTCAGGATGGTCTCGATCTCCTGACCGCATGATCCGCCCCCTAGGCCTCCCAAAGTGCTGGGATTACAGACGTGAGCCACCATGCCCGGCCATATGATTCTATTTTTATGAAATAAAGGTACATTCTCTATAGGAGTATATTTCATTTGTATAACATTGCAACCTACTTTCTTGAAGGGAGAGAAGAGATGCTATAAGAAAAAGGAAATGGCAACCAAATGGAAGTTCCCACAACATAAATATTTAGAATATAAAACTAAAATGTATAAAAATATAAAACATTTTCATACTTCATGAAAAACTGATTTCGTTAAGAGATAAAATATATAGGCAAATTTTAATTGGATTTCTTCTGTTACTTTCACATTATTTTGTCAGAAAAGTAACATACAGACAAACGGGAAAGTAATGACCCTATGATGTGCATTTCCCTGAGAAGTTCCAGGACTTCAAAATACCAATGATATCTATTTATTCTCTATGGGAAAGGCACCAGAATGAGAGATTTCCCTGAATTATATGAACTAATATTCACAGGAAACTTCTTAAGTAGGTTTTTACTATCCTTCAAAAAGGATAGGGAAACTGAGGTGGGTAAGTAACTGGCCTATATTCACTGCAGCATAAATATCATACCTTAAATGTGTTCCATTCTTTACCTGACCCAAACCTATGCTCTGAAGCATTGTGGAACATCAAAATCCTCTCTGCCTTTTCTACAGCCCCAAAAGTTTCCATTCTCTATATGAGAGCTACTAAAATTACAATACATGAACCTCTATTTTAAAAGTTCGAAAAACAAAACATAACACACTTGTTTAGAACAATAATAAATATTATAGAATAATATCCTTCCCATTCTAAAATATTTTTAAAGAATATGATAACTTTATATTGGGTCCTAGATACCATACATTATTTAGGGAATTTAACCAAGATACAGCTGGCTTTATCGTAAGTAAAGCAAAATGAATTGGCTTTCTAGTAAGCTGAATTCAGTCTACTATTATTGGTTCTATACAGTGTCTCCTTGTGTGCTAGTGAAACAGGATGGTGGGGAACTTCCTTCCCATCTTTCACTAACTCAGAAGTATCTTTTCAATATTTTATAATTTTGCCTTTGGCAAAGGGCTGCTTATCTCCTGGGCATTCAGGCACATCTTGAAGATTACCCCATAGCCAGTGAGCACAGATGGATTATTCTCACAAAAGTTCTTAGGAAATGTCACCTCTCTTGTGGCTTCTTCTTTCTAGATAAGCTCTCCCTATACCTTTCTCCTGAGATAGCCTAGAATCTCTGTTTTTATATTGCTGCAGAAATACAGATTCATTTCCATAAATGTTTACTCCAGCATGTATAGCAGAGACCAATGCTACAGACAAGTGCTGCTGTGTGGGATTTAAAAGTAAGTTTTCCATTCAGAGATTTTTTTAAAAAAATTGGTCATAGCAGCCATTAGTCAACTTAGAATCCCCTCCTTTTTGTTTTTGTTTTTTTAGATGGAGTCTTGCTCTGTCGCCAGGCTGGAGTGCAGTGGCATGATCCCAGCTCACTGCAACCTCCATCTCCTGGGTTCAAGCAATTCTCCTGCCTCAGCCCCCACTCCAGTAGCTAGGATTACAGGTGCCCACCAGCATGTCCGGCTAATTTTTTGTACGTTTTTTAAGTAGAGATTGGATTTCACGAAGTTGGCCAGGATGGTCTCGATTTCCTGCACTCATGATCTGCCCACCTTGGCCTCCCAAAGTGCTAGGATTACAGGTATGAGCCACCATGCCCAGCTGCCCTCCTTTTTATTTCTAAGCATGCTTCATTCAGGATATAGATTGCATGGGCAATCATTCTAGTACTGGACACCTTGGAAAGAGGAGGACTATCTTCTTCCTCCCTGTGTCTGAATCACTTTCTGTCCCATCTTCTTTCCTTCCCCACTTTCTTCACTCTCTCCTTCCCTGCCCAGGTCCTACTGAATACTGACTCAGGCCATCTGTGCTTTCTAAGCCAGCTCTTTCACTTACTGCTCATGATTTTGGCCAAGTCATTTAAAATGTCTAAGCCTCAATTTCCCCATGTGTAAAGGAAGCTAATAATGTCTACCTAATGGACCAATAAATAAACCCACGATTAGACCCAATAAAATTCTTCTGAGAATTAAATGGGAAAATGTATATTAAACACATTGGAAAGTCTTGTCTACAGGGGCTATTTCATCAATGGAAGTTGTTACTGCTGCTGTTTCTACTAGATTCCAAATTGAGAAGAAAATCTTTCTAAAGCAAATATCAAGTTGGGTCGGGGGAAGCATCTAAAATTCATCTCCACTAGAGTCAATAAGTTCTAATGTTCAATAGCAGTACGTTAGAACCCTAGTAAGTTCTAATGTTCTGCTACTGAACATTAGAACTTATTAGGGTAACTCTAGTGGAGAGGGTGTGTATGTGTGGGCAGGACACATATGAAGAGAGGCTGGTGAATGGGTAAAACACACAGTGAGGTAGAAGGAATAAGTTCTAATGTTCAATAACAGAGTAGGGTGACTACAGTGAAAAACAATTTGTTGTGTATTTAAAAATTGACAGAAGAGAGGACTCAAAATATTTTAAACACTGAGAAATGACAAATGTTCTGCTATTGAACATTAGAACTTATTCCTTCTACCTCACTGTACGTTTTACCCATTCACCGGCCTCTCTTCATATGTGCCCTGCCCACACATACACACCCTCTCCAGCCTTTTTCCCACATGTTCTATTTCTTTCATCATATAAATACTGGCTTTTTAGTCAATGGGGAAAAATTACCAAATGATCACATTTCACAGCATAAGCTCATGTACAAACCCCTAATTATATTTAAATCACTCAAAAAGTTATAAAATTGAACGAAAATGATATGAACATGTATGCATTTTCTGACAAGAGTCCAGAGCTACCATTCAATTCTAAAAAAATTCTAATAATGTAGAAGTGACTCTATACTGGATATATTGTATGTAAATACATCATCAGATTTATTTTTCCCTGAAAACCCAAGGAATAAGTTTAACATACTCCAAAAATAAAATCTAGTGTGGTGTTTTGTCACCTTTGAGATGGTGACCCCCTTTGATAGTTTTCTAAAAATTATAAACTTTCTCTGAAGATTAATAAATTGTAGCCAATAATGGCTATATTTTCAATGGCTACATTTTCAAAGGCTATATTTTCAAAGGAGTCCATCTCTCCATTCCTTGATGGACTGACTACTTTATAACCTCCCGTGGCATTTCTCTGCTCTCTAATCTCCTTTGTTCTTTGTGAGAAGGTCACAGTAGTGAATCCTTCTGTATTACTATCTAGAACATGGACAGAGAAGGAAAGAGAGAAGGTGAAGGGGAAAAAAAGAATATGGGACAGAAAGGTAAGAGAGTCAGGCACAGGGAGGAAGGAGAGAGAGACAGGTTTGAAGAAAGAGAAAAGGAGAAGAGGAAGAAAGAGAGGGAGGAAGGGAGGGATTAATGGGGGAAGGAGAAAAAGGGAAGAGAGACTATAACTTGGTCGCTTTTGGTAGGTCAATAAGTAGGTTTATGAGAAACATCTCTTTCAAACCTCTCAGCTTGCTTCCCCACTCAACACATTTGCTCTAAGATGAAGGTGAAGTAATTGAGGACAGGTTGAACTACAGCTTTTAAAGTGGCCTATGAATGGATATTATATGGAATGTGTTGATAACTTCCCCTTGAAGTATTTTATTTTACACTACCAAGTTACTCAGCTATCCTTTGTTACTGACAAACTATTTCTTGGAATATAAATGAGGGGACAGCCACCTCCTTAGTGAACTAGTGAACTGAACAAAAAATCCCTTCTATGCCAGTTTTGCTCTTTTCTCTTGATACAACATTAGATGATGTCTCTGACATTTGTGCTACAAGATAAATATTTTCAACTCAATTTAACAAATGTGGAATGGGTTTCTTATAGCTTTCTTATATTGGGCCAAGGAAATAGAAAAATTGTATCTACTCTAAAAATTGAGAGGACTCTAAATGTCAGGGTTGAGTTGTATTCATCAATTAAAAAAAGTCCTAACTGAAAAGTTGTTTTCTAAAAATTAATTTGCTTCCTTCTTGAAAATATCTACTGTTTTCATAATATGGTTTTCAATCTTTTCTTTGTGCTCCTGATATAATTGCAAAATATTTCACTTGATTCTGCATTATTTATTCACCCATCAGTCAAATATTTATTAGGGAAGGAACTGTAAAATCAGGTTACTTTGATACAACTTCTCTGATTTCTTTAAGGTCAATATTAAAGTGGAGACACCTGGGATCTAAATAACTAGAGGGAATTTGTGCACAAAATGTATTAGTATCACCATTGAAAAGCCTCTTTTATCCTAACCTGAAGTTTATAGGGAGCTGCTAAAACTAAGAATAAAACAAATCATTCCTGGCCAGCTCTGATAGTCAGACAGTTGTCTACAGGACCCCCAGGTCTATTAGCAAAGTGGTTCAGTTCATGTACAGGGCCAACATAATCATCTTTTTTTAATTTTAATATTAATTTTTGATACAGAGTCTCGCTGTTGCCCAGGCTAGAGTGCAACGGCATGATCTCAGCTCACCGCAAACTCCGTCTTCTGGTTCAAGTGATTCTTCTGCCTCAGCCTCCTGAGTAGCTGGGATTACAGGCACATGGAACCACATCTGGCTAATTTTTGTATTTTTAGTAGAGACAGGTTTTTGCCATGTTGGTCAGGCTGGTCTCAAACTCCCCACCTCAGGTGATCATGTGTCTCAGCCTCCCAAAGTGCTGGGATTACAGGCATGAGCCACCACCACCCTGCCTAGGCAAACTCAGTCTTTGCTTTCTGAGAAGAGGCAAAAACTTTTACTTCCTTGAAACCCTATAATGAGGAGTTACTGGGTAAAGTTAGAAAAGTTATAAGACAGTGTGATGGACATGTTTACCCCAACAAGTGAGTCAGTTTAAATCACGTCTACTGCCTTCCAGCCTGATTATTAACCCATTTGTTCCCTCACCTCCAAAGCTGGTCGTGACTCATCCCGTGCTAAACTGGCCTCATTGAAGGGAACAAAGGGCTGTGACCTGATATTAATGTCACTTAATTCCTATCGCCACTCCTCCTTTTGGGGTGATTCAGAACTCAAGGTAAATTTAAAAATACCTTGTAAGAAGTCACTTCTCTCCATACCCAGGTCGATGGAGTGAAGCAAGTTCTCATTCTGGGCCGGTATGCCCACTGTCCTTCCAAAGGTGAAACTACCACATTGGAATTTCTTAATTTATTTCCCCATCTGACAGGTTTCAGGGATGCTTGCAAATCTCACCTTTCTTTCTCTCTCACACACATTGTTTTTGTAGGCCAGTGTTTCTCAAACTCAGCACTATTTTGGGCCAAATATTTTGTTTTGGAGGGCTTCCCTGTGTCTGGTAGGATGTTTAGCAGCATCCTTGCCCTCTATCTACTGAATGTCAGAAGTATTCTCCCATTGTAGCAGCCAATGTTACCAGACATTATCTAACGTTCCCTAGGGGAAATATCACCCTGGATAAAGAACCACTCTACTAAGTCTATGAACTTGATTAATGAGAGTGCCATGGATTCTGGATTTCAGCCCTAGTGACTCAGAGTTTGCAAGTGATTTTTACAATATTAACTATATAAATTGCTATATATTAACTATATAACTCCCTAGAATACATTGGCTTATAAGCAATAAATCAAACGCACTGATGGACATGTTTACCCCAATAAGTGATTTAGTGTTGAGCATTTTATAACCCTCAGGAAAAGCTGAGCCTTTTTGTAAGAATTCGGCTATGTTGGAACCAATGAGCCCTTACCTTCCCAATATAAAACCCATCTTGCAAGTTAAGACCACCTATACTCAACTGGTAGCCTGGGACTGGAGCAAAGAGCCAACAGCTATTAGTTCTTAATTTTACTCTTGATTGCTTCTTATTTTTCTTTATTGGGTTGAACTGATTAGACTTTGAACATATTAGCCTATGTAACCTGATTCTTTTCTTCCCATGTTTTCTGATTTCAGGGCTCTTGATCACTCTCATTTTCATTGGCCCCATTCCTACTTAATAGTTCCTTCTTTAATATAATTTTCACTCCAACTTCTGTTTTATATTCCAAATCTGTGATCATCACTTTTCTCCTTCACCTTTTAATGCATCACCAGCTTAGACCTATGGTACCCAGTTGGTCTCAATTCACTAGTGTCATCCTGGCATCTTTTTGACTCCTCTGTTCTGAATCTGTTCATTTCATGTCATGACAGAACACTTAGAACATGAAAAAGTAAGAGAAGGCAACTTAACAGAAGGGCAAAAATAGAAAACCATACATTCTCAGAAATAAGCATGCAAACTATAACTTCTGAGAACACCACACTATCATACAACAGTACACCAAGTGTCATTTGCAGTAATGATTTTGACCCTTCAACAAAGGAGCATGTATGTCCTCCTTAAGAAGAAAAAAAATACTACATTTAGAAATAGCTTCATCACATCTGGTTAATATAAAATTGTAACACCTGAAGTGATAGGCTTGAATTTTCTGCAAAATACACTTATGTAAAACACTGTTATCTAAATAGAGAATTTGTTAGCCAATTTGTATTTATGCTTATTATGTTGAATTGTGTATGACTGCTAGTTTTACACATATGAAATTTAATAAATATTCTACAAATATTAACAATTACATATTCAACCCAAATAATACGGAAAAGTTTTTTTTTTTTTTAATTTTAAGTTCTGGGACACATGTACAGGACATGCAAGTTTGTTACATAGGTAAATGTGTTCCAGGCCATACCACCATGAACATGCCTGATCTCGTCTGGAACTTCTTTAAATGCAAGACAATACAAACTAGCAATGCCTTATTCAAAAGTAAGTACACTTAAAATTTCATAAAAATAATTTTCATTTTGCTAATGTTTCATCAATGCTTCTTTCTTGCACAGATAGCCTCATGATTACAGAAACCCAAGAACATTAACTCTGAACAATCAACTAAAACGGTGCGAGTAATGACTACACAAGATAAGACTCTATAGCCAATGGACAAATAAGAGAATGAGGTGATTATTTTAATTAGCAAATCTATTTGTAAAGGACCCTTCACGGATCCTCAAGCTTCTGTTTGGCCAAGTTTAGTGCATTTCAATTGCAAATGTCAACAATTTCATTTTTTGGATTCTAATTCCAGCAGCATAATCAATAATGTGCATTGCATTTGTCATTTTAAGATGACAGCACTCAGTAGCAAGAACCTATCAAACAGAACAAGCTAAAGAATCGTTAAGTTTCAGTACACAACTGCCACCTTAACGAGCAATCATTAAAGTAATATTTTCTGCAGTCAAACCCCTATAGTTGCTAACCATTTATGATAGCTGTTAGAAACCAATAACAGATACACATCTTCAATACATGAGATAGACTACAAGACAGAAAGTCAGTAAGGAGAAGAAAAAGGAGACAGAAAGAAACCTAATTATATTAGACACCCAGGAACTCTGAAATTAACTCATTTCATCTCAGAGGAACATAAAGAAATGTAGAGGAGTCAATTTAAATTTATTATCTGCCTGCTGCTGCTTCAGCTGCTGCTAACAGATGTTCCACAGAGAACCTATGGGGAGAAAAGCATTTTTATATGTTCTCCTTGTAAGAAGCTGGGGTGATGGTGTTGAGGATGAATGTAAATGTGAATATATGGTACTTCATCAGGACCAAGTTTTATGTTACCATTTCAACAGAGCTAAGTAAAGTAAAATTTAATGAACATTTGCTGAATAAATAAATGATGCAGTGATTCCTAAACTCCCTAGAAATCCATTGCGTGGTGCAGTAGAGTCTAGCATTGAACCATGACCTTTTATCAGCAATGGTGAGAAGAAATCTTTGTATCAGGTAAAAGAAGAAACAATGGGGCCAGACATAGTGGTTCAAACCTGTAATCCCAGCCTTGTGGGGGGCGAAGCTGGTGAATCACCTGAGGTCAGGAGTTCGAGACCAGCTTGGCCAACATGGGGAAACCCCATCCCTACTAAAAATGTAAGAATTAGCCAGGCGTGGCGAGGGGCGCCTGTAATCCCAGCTACTTGGGAGGCTGAAGCAGGAGAATCATTTGAACATGAGATGCAGAGGTTACAGCGAGCTGAGATTGTGCCACTGCACTCAAGTTTGGGCAACAAAAGTGAAACTCCATCTCAAAAAAAACAAAAAAGAAAAAAAGAAAAGAGAAAAAGAATCAATGGGGAAAGGGCGAGTTACTTGATACCTTTTCTATATCTGCTAGCATCCACGAACTGGTGATGAGAGGGACTTTTTAATCTTCACAGCTCCACTGAAACATGTATCCACTTCTCTCTTACCCTCAGGAGGTATGCACTAGGCCAGTTGCATTTAAAACCACATGAAACATTTTCCATCATAAGTACAGTACATATTTCTCCAATTTTTTAATGTAAAATATAAATTGAAAAAAAAAATCAGTGTGACAAAAGAAAATATTCAAACTCCGAAGACAACTGGAGCCTCACAGCAGATAGATGTTAAGAAAATCCAAGCTAGACTCTGCCTTTTTGATTTTCATATCTTAGTAGTAGAAAGCTTTTTTAAAAATTATTTCATTTGTTTTACAGTAAAAGAAGATGACTCAAAGCTGTTCACTAGAGCCTTAGTTTGGACTTTGGTTAAACTGCTGAGTGAGCTAACTCCAATGTTTACATAGAAAGTACTTTTTCAGTGAAAACAATGTCATGTAATGACCTAAAAGTTGAGATTCAGTGCCAGATCACCTGAATTTCCACCCTAATGCCATCTTCAATAGCTGTGTAATAATGGCCAAGTTGCTTAACTTCTCACCAAAAGATTATGCATGATAATTCCTGTATTCAGGGGATCTATAGTAATTTATATTTCCTTATTTATGTTTCATTTTCCTGCTTTCCATAATTCCCATAGCGAACAAATTTTTAAAAAAATAAAAAGAAAGAAACTTCAATTGGTGACAAGGTATTATGTACAAAGGACCTTTAAATGAGGTGCCACCCTAAATGCTACACTTTACAAAGTTTGATGTCAGCTACAACTGACTTAGTTTCTAATTTTAATTAGTTAATGGAAAACATAAATCAACCACTCAATTTTTGCTTATAAGTAATTTCTGGAGGCAAGTATGTATCAGAGTTGAAGTTCTTGATCAACTACCTAAAAATATCACACAAAAATTCACCTACCCTCTCATTATCAAACACTCTTTGGTTTTCATCATCGTGGTATTGAGCTCTGGCCTACAGATAATGCTCTGATACATCCAGTAATACTTTCACTGCTACATCAATAAAACATGGTTGTAAACTCAGCACTTATCATTCACAGGGCTTACACAATTCTGCCTGTCTCTATAATAATGCACCAACATAAAGTCATCCTCATGGCCATATTAAAGTCAATTTCCTCCAAATTATATGCTGCGTTCATAAGACGTGACTGTGCATTTAGACAGTGCTTATCTCTTAAGGGGCTCTAAGTACTGCCTGGGCGTATGTTCTATTTATGTGTATATATCACTGATGCAAAAAGAGACAGCTTCTTTTATATCAAAGGTATCTATTTTCTGATTTGCACAAAAATAGAATCCTTAAGATCATAAATTTCATATTCAATCATAGTACCATTACACTGAGCTCATTATTCAGTCTTTCACTAGTACAAACAAGAATTATTTTATGGAAAGCCATTCATTTATTCAATCTACTGCTAGTGCTAAAGAAAGCTGTAAAAGTAAATCTAAGCCAGCTCTGCATTTTGGGATCTCACAGCCCAACTGAGAAGAGAGGTATGAAAACAATTCCAGTGTCTGCAGGGCTGTTATATCCACACTTCGGGCATGTGAGGCGGGGGAGATAGGAAAGACACAAAATCTGTTCAGGATAGGCGTTACTAAAAAGAGTTTTCAATGAGTTTCAGGAAATGAGTAGGTTTTTGGCCAGTGGGTAGGAGAGAAAACAAGGAAATCCCACATTCTAAAGAGAAACAGAATACCTGAACAGCAGAGGCATAAATGAGCACAGAGAAAATGACATTGTAAGAGAAGTACTCCCTTTTCCACAGCCCAAAGTTTTCTTACTTCCAGTTAGTATATGCAGATTTAATTCAACATATCATTTGGGCAACCACTAGATTTTTCAATTGAGAAGAGAGAAATCATAAGTCAATTCACATTATAAAAGCAAATTTGGCAGGATCATATGGCTGCAGCCGTGTTAGAAGGAGTGATGGACTTCTGGTTCTCGTCAGTTACTTCCCATGTGGCTTGTTACAGCTTTGTGAGTTCTTGCTAAAATGTATTGTCATTGCCATTTTACTGTGCATACTGCATTCCACTCTTTCCACATCCTGTGGTAATATATTTGTGCCATTCTGTGGTTAAACACACTTTTAACTATTGTGACTCTATATGCATTGGCAATTCAGTATGTGTAACCATCAAGAGAATAGTCATTAAAAGATAACCAGTGTTAAAAACATGATACAGAAAGTGATGTCTTCAGACAAAACAAAACAAAAAACCCAGAAGTTCCATAAGGATTCTCATTATCTATCTACCCAGATAATTGTTTTACATATATTTCTGTAGAATAAAATTTAATAATATAGAAAGATCTAATGGATCTATAAAAAGATTTGCTGCTACTGTCCCCAATCCTATTCATTTTCTCTAAGACATGATTTCACATGGATGGTATAACTTCTTCTGGCATGTGGACTCAGATTTCAACTACTAAAAACAAAATAACAACAATAAAATAAAATTTGTGATGCTGCTAAAATTCATTTAGTTCCCAAGTTTGAAGACCCTCCTTTGAGTTGACAGGGTCCCCAGACCCGTATTAGAAAAGAAGAGCTTTTAAAGAATATTTTGCTAATGTTCACTGCTGCTTCTCCCTTTTTTGTGCAGTAACCTCACTTATAATAACTGTTTGAACCCGAAACTAGCTAAATCACATGTAAGGCCTTCACTTAGTATATTTACCCATCATCTCTTTCCAGTAATGTATACCTTGCCTAAAATGGTATAAAGAAGAAATATTGAGTTCAGCATGGCTAGTGGAAAAGTGGTTCATAGGAAAATGTAGGAGACAAGATTTAAAAAGCACAGAAAACTCACAACAAATGGCTCAGAAAAAGAAAATTTGGTGTCATATGCGAGCTCAGTCACACAAGGTTTAATAATTAATACATGTAAATTCCTAGCCACACACATACACATAGTCTATCCTCTAAGGCATGCACAAGGCTTTCGGCCTAGCTTTTACATCAACTCAAAAAAGAGGAACTTAGATATAATAAATTTCTCAGGGATTATCTAGTTGTGATCTATTTAATATAAATGAGTCTGGACTATGAAAAACAGAGTTTTTCTTGAGTTTCTATTTTTAGGGTCTTTTCTTTGTAGGGCATTAAAGCCTCATGAGGTCATGATCATATTGTAATCTTTAGGAAAAGAGCCAAGGGCATTGCTCAACCAATTGTATCTGCAGGTCTTACAGCTGAGGGGCAGGAGCAGTGGTACAACTTGCAGAAGACTCAGGGAAGATGATCAGGATGGGAGAATGCCACATGAGTTGGAGAGAAGGTTCCAAGGAGGTCCTCGATTGAGATAGAACCTACATGAATGATGGTACATGGTCAAGGATTTGAGGATTTGGATCTGCCCATCTCTATTTCTTTGATCAAACACAATTGGTCAGACCATCACAGAGCACAGATACTGTGATGTCTAAGAAGGATCCCTGAGAACCAAGGAGGTACAGAGTCAGATAATGGGTTTTGAAGTCATGTAAACTGAAGTTCGAACTCCAGCTTTCCAATTTACTAGTTATTCACCCACAAAACATTTTCTTGGCCTCTCTCAGTCTCGAAGTCATCTATAGACCCCTAAAATATTGTGGGAAAAAAGTTTTAAATAATACAAGTGAGACAGTTGACATATGTTTGATATTCAACACGTATGAACTATTATTACATGAACAGCATCTAAGAATGTATGTGAGTTATAACACTAATTAAAGTGCAGTAGTATTTATGCATGTTGCTTGTGGAGCAATTCATCACTTGGTGGATTAACTCATCAATTTACCTAGAATCAGTGAGGGCCTTTTATTTTTTAGCCTCTTCAGTATCTTTAAATCTTTAGAGTTCTAAAGAAAAAATACTGTATTTCCCTTTGTTGGTCTAAAAATTACTATTAAATTCTTGATTTTCACATATAAGTTTAGGCTAATTTAGTAAATATATGCACCTTATATTTTTAGTAAATATATGCACCTTACACATAACATTTGACAGTGTTGTCATTCTGAAGTGAAGAGATGATGGAGACTGAAAGGTTCCATTAAATATCTTCTGCTCAGTGAAGAAAAAGACAGCTTGCAAGGTAAGCTTAAGAGACTCAAGGAGTGTGTGACAGTCTGCAGCATAACACATAAGCATACAGTGTCCAAAGAAGGTCTTGGACTTCTAGCCTGACATTCTTTTCCCTACACGATCTTTTGAGCTTCCTCTACTCAGCCCTTAGTCTTTCCTTTCTGGAGTTGCTTTGTAAACACTTTAGCTTCATAGAAGTTCCTGTGAAATGTCAAAATATTCCATCTCTGTATTCAATCAGCCTGACTTTGCATCTAAACCTAGTAAACTTGGGATATCATTTGTTTGACACCTCTGCCTTCACAAACCTATGATTCCTAATATTATTGGTTAAGGCATCACAGATTTCTTTTAAACCACTCACTCTTCATCAAAACACAAATCCAGAAACTCAGACTTCTTAGTAAATATTTCAAAACTCCCTATATAAAAAATCTCCAGCTCCCTTTCTTTTCTTAGACTTCCTGTCACAACATTCACACCACTTGTAAATAACAATCTGGAGCTGATGTGTTAGAGTCACGCTGAAAAACTAGATACCTCAGATTCCATTAGAAGTCATCCATAAAATACTCACTGGAAAAGAGGCAAGGAAACCCATCGGTTACAAAGGCAGCAAAACGAAGTCAGGCCACTATCAGTGGATCATGAGAAAAGACGAGACAATCAAAGACACGATTGCTATCGATGACGCATCTGGCTCTGGCAGAATGATAGACATAAGCCTTCAGCCTCTGAGAGATGGAGAGGATTACTGCTTTGGAACAAGGCCCTGTAATCTTTGCATTAGTAGATCTGAAGCAAATGACCTTATCATTTTGATATTCTATCTTACCTTCTCTGTAACTGAAAACAGAGGAAACCAAAGCAACTTTCTTTTGCAATACTGTTCTTCATTTGTGTCTATTTCCCCTTAGAACAGTTCATTATTAATTGTTAAATTCTGATGACTGTTTTTATTATCTTGCTGATTTCAAGTTACAAGCAAAGCACCTGGCACATAGCAGGTATATAATAAATGTTATGAAACTGATTTACTAATTAATTGAGTCTCTTCTATACTAAAAGAGAGATAGCACTATAAAAAAAAGGAAAAATAAATTCTGTTTCTGGAGTAATTAAATGAAAGGAAATCTATCACTGACGTGTACTGCTTTAGCAATGTGTTTTCTTAATCTACAGCAAACAAATGTTATGTAGGTTAAAGGTATACGTATAAAAATAGCTTGATTCCTATCAAGTTTATTTGCCTAGAATCTATACAGTAGGAAGTCTAAGGATAGCAATATTATGTCTCATAACTTCATTAACTTTGATGCTTAGCTCCAAAGCAGCTAGAACATCAGTGTACTGTTAGCCTGGAGATGTTTACTTCTCCTTTCAGACTCCTCATGGATACATAACAATCAGTACTACTGAAATGAGTTGAGAAAGCAATGAAGCAGTTGTTCCCTCAATAGCCAGCTTCAACAGCCTTTACAGTCTCTCAAAGAGGCATGTCTTCTGCTTACTAATAAACTATTTTAAGCAGCCCGAAAAGGCAGCATATGAAACACTAAATGTGGAAGTGTCTAGACATAAAGATGAGTCTCATGTAGCAGAGGAGGGTGAGTAATATTTTTGCCAAACTATGGGATAGCCTAGAACATAAGTTAGAAGAATCATAACAAGACAGAAATTCAAAACTTAGGAATGTGTTCAAATGGTCCTGGAGAATACCGGCATTTAGGCCAGCAACATTTGAGTCTTGCTTTCAGGTAATGTTTGCTAAGACCTTAAGATTAGATTCTATGTCCCTGTGAATACTCTTATCTCCCCATGCTTTCAGAAATAAATTGTTTATCACTCTGCACTGTAATTGCTTCTTTAATTGTGTACTTCCCTCCCCAAATGTTTGCTCACTGAGAAGATATCCTGTTTACCACCATTTATATAGTCGTGAGCACAGTGCCCAACACAAAGCAGATAAGCAATAAGTATGGCTTCAATCGAGGGATCAATTCTGATTTGCATCAATCACACACAAAACATAGCTATATATTCTAAATTATCTTTCTGTAGGTTTGGGAAAGTAGATTCTTTAATTATTATGAGGGGAAATCTATTTTCCCCTAGCCATAGTCTCAATCTATCTAGGGAAGGGGAATCTACATATTATGTTTGGCACTACACAGTGCAAAATCGATGGTAATCTGATCACTTATTTCTCAAAATTTTATTTTTGTTAGTACTCTAGAATACTGAAACACATAGAGTGCTCACATGTACTATGTATACTCTGAATGTGTTCCTCCAAAATTCATGTTGGAATCAAACACCCAATGTGATAATATTGAGACATGAGACTTTTAAGAGATGATTAGGTCCTGAGGACTCTTCCTTTCTGAAAAGGAATAGTGCCTTTACACAAGGCTTGAGGGGGGATGCTTTTCTCTCTTCATTCCTTCCACCATGTGAGGACAAAGTCTTCATTCCTTCCACCATGTGAGGACAAAGTCTTTATTCCTTCCACCATGTGAGGACACAGCAAGAAGGTACCATCTTGGAAACAGACAGCAGCCCGCAAAAGACACAAAATCTTCTGGTTCCTTGGTCTTGGACTTGCCATCCTCCTGAACCATAAGGAGTAAATTATAAATTATATATAATGTATTCAAACTGTATTGTTTTGTTATAGAAGCACAAACAGACCAAGACAATACCGTACATTTAAAACGGTTATTTGTGGCTTGGTGCGGTGGCTTAGGCCTATAATCCCAGCACTGTGGGAGGCCAAGATGGGTGCATACTGGAGGTCAGGAATTCAAGACCATCCTGGCCAACATAATAAAAATCCGTCTTTACTAAAAAAGCAAAAATTAGCTGGGCATGGTGGTGCTCATCTGTGATCCCAGCTACTCGGGAGGCTGAGGTAGGAAAATCACTTGAACCCAGGAGGCAGAGGTTGCAGTCAGTTGATATTGCACCACCGCATTCCGGCCTGGGCAACACAGCAAGACTCCATCTCAAAAAATTAAAATAATAATAATCATAAAAAAAATCGTTATTTGCCTTAGTTCAGCCTGTTTTTCAGAATGGCAGCCTACACACAAGCCACAACCTAAAATGTAACTAATAAAGAGGCCAGGCATTTCTTGCACACTTTTTCATGTGGTATCTAATACTACACTGTGCTAGTCTTGCTCCTACCCAAATGACTATGCTTTCTGTCTTCTGGACTCCTGTCTTTCAAATCTCAGTCTCAGCCCTCTTTTCTTCTCCATGTATACCACCTTTCCAGGTAATTTCATCCCAGTAAACACTGACAATTTCCAAACTTAAATCTCCAGCCTGAGTCTCTTCCCTGAACTCTAGACTCATATATCAACATAGCCAATTGGATGCACAAGGAGCATCTCAAAAGTAACCAAACCAAACTCCAAATCTCTCCTTGCCTCAACTCTGTTCCACACAAAGTCTTATCATCCATGTAAATGTCAGTACCCTCCTTCCAGGTGCTCAGGTTAAATCAAATAAGCCTTTTTTCTCCCACTCCACATCAAATCCATCAGCAAATGATGTTGGCTCAATGTTCGAAATTAAAATACTTCCTACCACTGCCACCCCACAACTGCAGGCCAAGCTGCTGTGATTTATGACCTATTTATTGCAGTAGCCTCTTCACAGGGTGTCTGCTTCTGCCCTTGCTGTCTTACAGTCTATTCTTAATGCAACAACCAGAGTGATCCTTTTAAAATATAATTCAAATCATGCCACACCTCTGCTTAGTGACTACCCATTCCATTTAGAGAAAAAGCACTTAACCTACCCACATCATTTGTTTCTCTGATTCCTCTCTGATCTCATCTGGACAACTGGCCTCTTCTCCACTCTGGATCACACAGATGTGATGCTCTTTTACGAGACTCAACATGCCTTTCTCATGAGTGTGCCTTCGAGGGTCCTCCCCTTGGAAGCCCTTCTTAAGGACACCTCTATGTCTCACTGTCTTACTACCCTCAGATCTTGGCTTACGATTTAACTTTTCAATAAGGGTTTCCAAGACCATCCTATTCAAAATAACTTTCCTCACACTAGATTCTTCTTTTCCTTTATTTGGTTTATTTTACTCCATAGTTTCTTCCAATATGATGCCACTCACATACACACTCATGCATTCATGTGCATGTGCACACACAGAGTCTTGTTTCTTGCATTTATTTGTTGGCAAATTATGTCTCTTTGCAAATAATGATCTTTTCTCTCCTCCAGAACCTAAACTCCATGATGCACAGACTTTAATCTTTGTGCTGAGTGGTTTAATCTGAGCACTGTCTATAGGGTTTTCCCAACCCACACTGAATACAATTTTAATTTAAAAAAACATTGTAGATGTATATCTGAATAGGAATCATTTGGGGTCTAGGTTGCCTTTTGCTTAGTCACTTTCCACCAACAATATCCTAATAGACACAGAAAACTTCTTATTTCATTATTAGAAACACTTTTGCATTCAATTTACCAGACTTAATATAAATTAAAAAGGAACAAAGAATACACTAGTGACTACTTAGAAAGATGCTGCTATAAATCTTCTCGCCCCAGTAGTAACCTAGGGAATATAATTTGTTGGAAGCGTATTATTATTCTAGAAGCAATTCTTTCAGGTAAGATGCAAGACTTCTGTGACAAGAATTTCACTATGTCCTTTCACATTAATGCAGAGTAAAAAAGATTTTTATTATGTTCTATGGAGCTTCAAGTGTTTCTTAAATGATAAAGTGCATGAAATAAATAGTAATACTGCTGTGAATAAAAGGAATTAATACAAGAATTCTAAAAGCAAAGGTATAACTCTGCCTCATTCCAATGAATGTTTCCTGTAAATGTATACATGAAACAGAAAGTTTTGCAAACTTTAATTTTTATCAGGAAACTATTTATATTGACAGTTGTTTTATTTATAAATGAAATAAATATTTCACACACTAAGTTTTCTAATTTCATTTGAATCTTTTACAAAACATAAACACATTTTATAATGTATGGTACATTATAAAACTTGTCTTGTTTTAAAAGTATGTAATGCATAAAGTTTAATAAATCATAAATCAGATATGATGTGTGACCATTAATAACAACTGGTTTAGAAAACTCTCCCTGAAGCAGACATTGTTGGCTTGCTTCTCAGTTTCAGGAATTACTGTTCTTCAATGCCTGATGTTCAATGTCTGAAAACAGTTCTTTTATGATTTTGCTTGTTCATCATTTGTTTCAAGTGGGAGGTAAATCTGGTTCCTTGCTAGAAGAAGATGTCAAAAATATTCAGTATTGCAACACAGATATATAATCATTTAGAAATGAATGGAATAAAACAAGTGTCTGGCTCAATATCACCCAGTGATACATTGGGACAGGGAGATCAACAGCCATATCCCAGATCTTAAACACAGTAATATTCTGCTTCTTCTTAAACCTTCGTTAGCATTTGCAACTTAGTCATATAATTTTTCAAATTAAAATCTCTTTTTATCTAGACTCTGATCTCTTTGGAGGAAATAATTCTGTGTTGTGTTTCACTCTAAGTCCATGCAGTAAGTGCTGGTGCACACTCAGGACATGCTCAGGAATAAATGATGGCAGGTAAGCGAGCAGCTTACTGGGCTGGTTCTGGTAAAGCACCAAGTCATGCCAATGACAGCCAGACCGGATATATATTGGGGTGAGGTCTTCACAAGGAAGGCTATGAAGCTTGGAGATATTAAGATACCATAATGAAACAAAGTTTCATGAGGGAAAAAATACTAAATAAAACATTGTAATGGGTAAAGGGGGTATAGGAGTCACAGACGTGCCAGCTAACTTTATTTAGATATCTGCTCAGCTGAAATGTTATTTTGTTTCAGATTTGCTCTGAAATGGGCATCTGTTCAGGATCACAAACTTATACGCTGGAAGACACTACTAGATAGGTCACTTAAATCTAGTTATTGTACAACTAAAGAATCCATTCTGGGATGTATGCAGTGGCTCGTGCCTGTAATCCCAGCACTTTGGGAGACCAAGGTGGATGAATAGCTTGAGCCCAGGATTTTGAGATGAGCCTGGGGAACCTGGCAAAACTCTGTCTCTACAAAAAATACAAAAAATTAGTCATGGATAGTGATGCACTCCTGCAGTCCCAGCTTCTTGGGAGGCTGAAGTTGGAGAATCACCCGAGCCCAGGAAGTCAAGACTGCAGTGAGACTTAATCATGCCAATTCACTCCAACCTGGGCAACTGAAGTAAAAACCTGTCTCAAAAAAAAAAAAAAAAAAAAAAAAAAAAAATCAATTGTGACAGTAGACATTAGCCATATAATTAAATCCTCCAAATGGCAGAGGCCCATTATTGGTAAGTGAGGCTGTTCCATTGTTAGATAATTTTAACTGGTATAAATCTTCTTTCTCATATTATCTTGCTTCTCACATGTCAACAGAAGGTATGTATACAGAGAGAGAGAGAGAGAGAGAAAGAGAGAGAGAGCTATATACAAAAGATATAGCAGATCTCTGTCACAATGTTTAGACATAAAGAAATATACTTTCAACATATTAGAAGATGAAGGAAGAGGTGGAGGAGGAGGGGGTGAAAAGATCTAAAAGTAAAATGTTTCTATGAAGAGTAGTTCACTCCTAATCACACTGTATTTTAGGTGGACTAGAAAGTTATAAGAATATATGGCAAAACAATATGACAGAAATGCCATGGTCATTTACATCCCCAAGTTATTCTTCAATTAAGACATTTTTTATTGCTAGCTCAATACTTCACCCTGATATCCTAAAGGCTTAAAAACTGAAAATTTTACTGATCTTCAAAATCCAGTCAAAGATTGGACTATTAGGCCTTTATGGGAACAAGTCTGTAATTAGTGATGTTTTACATAGTCCTCTGATATAAAGGACATAACGCATGGTTAATGTAATCATGCGGTTATCTATACAATATTGTCACTGTATGACATCAAGAGACTGCTATTTTCTTTCTGTGTACTAAAAGAATACCAGACCATTTTGCTATATAGATATGAACCTCCACCAAAAAATCAGAACAGCTAAGACAACTTGAGAGAAAGGGCAGACCTTAGGGCTCAGTGAGAAACCTCAGAATTAGAAGTTGACTGTTATTCTTTATTTATTATATACTCTCCAGCTATTCCAATAATTCCAAATATACATAAATTACATATACATTTAATTGAATAAACTTAAATGTATAATTTTGGCTTAGTTTTTAGATACATCATGAGTTGGTCACTTACTTCTTCAGTTTATAAATTTTTTAAATATGTTATTTAGTTGTAACATTCCCAGTAATGAGATTGCTTGGAAAATCTACTAGTAAAAATAATTCTTCTTCATTAACTCCCTTTATAAATTATATTAGATTATGCTTGAAGACCTTTTCAGTGCTACATGCTATGATGAAATGATATATAATTGAGAAAATAATATAAGACATCAAAACAATACCTCCAGGTCTTAAAAGGTGAGACATTTCAAAGCATACTAAGTGAATGCTCATCTCTCCTTAATTACTAAATTCAATTCCAGAGAAGTGAGAAAGCAGAGTTGTAATATTGATGATCACCCATTGTGTTCTTTCTGGCTACTCTAAAACTCTGCACTTTTATTTAATTTCCACAATAACTCTAAAATATTTAATCTTGTCCAAAGTCAACCGAGCTTTTTCACAGCAGGAAGGAGCCTAACGCAGAACTGCACAGCCAGAACCCGGGGGCATCCCACCACACACTGATGCCTCCCAGAGCCTGCTCCTAATGAAGAGTCCCTGTTGCCACTCTCCCCATCTCACTCCAACTCTGATTTGGGAAATTCAGTTCCTGCCTTGGCTATGACTGCCTCAATATATTCGCCTCTCAAGGTGGCATCAGGGGAAGGAGAACCCCAGTGTTGAAAGTGATAGCCTGTCTACAGATGTCTGCTCAGACTCTGAGGGGTAATCAGGGTCCAAATCATATAAGGTAAATGAGAGAAATATAATTAAAAAAAAGCTTCGCACCTACTCCAGTAACAAAATATTGCTCTTCTATTTCTACTTTATTTCTATATAATTTCACTTAACCAAAATTACTTAAAAGGCATATTGATATTAAAGATAAAATGTTTCAAGAGAAAATTAAACTTCCTATTTAACTTTTAACAGAAAATAGAAAACTTTCACAAACTGTGCTCTCCCCAAGTAGGAAAATATAAATTCCAACCCTGAGTGAGAGGATAAGCTTTTCATTGGGCACTCATGGTTGCTTTTATCTTTGTGTTTTATATTTCTCTTCATGTTTTATAAGCCAATCCCAATTTTTACTCCAGTACCCGGTTGTAATTAATAATCTTTTGTAATTAATAATCCTTTATATTCAGCTTTCCTGTTCAAATTACTATGTGGTTTCTATCTCCTGTTGGGATATGACTGATACACACAGTGAACTGAATTTGAAAAACAGTGAATTGTATAAAGATATAAATACAGATATATTACTGGGGGATTTCTCAGAGGGTCTCAAGTATATTAATACATGTTACAAATGTAATAGAATATATTATATACAGAATTTCATAAGCTTGTACAAATATAGATACACACACATATATACACACCATGGCACAAGAGTAGTGTTCTGTGGGGCATATATTGGGACACAGATGTCTGAAACTACAGTATAGCGAAATTCCACCTGGTAGGATTTTGAAGACAATGCATGTCCATGGGAAATAGCAAGAACAATTTTTGTAAGTCAGTAATCTTCCCTTTTGATAAGAGGAGCTGTGGAACAATGTTTTTAAATATGTTCCTGCCCTTAAGCATCTGAGCGAGAAAACACTTGGTCATGAATATCCATGTCTTGCTACAGCAGGAAAAGTGGAGATTCTTATGGGGAAAGAGGAGGATAACTTTTCCAGGGCATATAGCAGTATCTTAAAAAGGGAATGGAAAAAAATTCTCCCATTTTAGAGATTCTATTTCATATTCCCCACTTAATAATTCCTTATTCAGAAAGTTTAGCCACTCCCATCAATGTGTACGTCATCCATGGAAAGTTGGAAACATAATCAGATTTTCATCTCTTTGCAACTTGAGACACTATCATTCAGGAAAAGACCTTGCAGAGGTCTCTGCTTTTAGAAATATATGACTTAAGTAATAAGTGTCAGACACGATCAGAGTCTGGGGCTGTGACATGCTGCAGGACAGGGCGCTGGTAGGAGATTTTATTACCTTTTATGTACATTCGCCAAAATGTTGTTAAGAAAATGTAATTACCAGTGGGGAGGCTCATTTATCTAAATTATTCTGGGCTACCAAAGAAACCTGACATGTAAACAATTTAGATAAGGAGTCTAATAATCTAGCTATACCAAGTGTCTGCAATCTGTCACTCGGTGCAACTCTTATTCTTAGGTGGAACTGTCTGTTGTCCTTGAAGTGCTATTTTGGGGGAATGTACATTGGGAAGACAAACGTGACTCAGTATCAAGATAGTGAGTTTTAATAAAGCTAAAAAATGTACAAAACAGTGATATTTTCACCTACTAATATCGAAGTAGAATGCAGTGGAATTCAGATAATTGGCATTTTTCAATCCAGGGAACTCAATGAAATGGAAAATATATAAGATCATAGGAAGCTTCAGAAAAATAATTTTGGGTTTATTATACTGGTATTTGAGTTAGAAGTAAAACATTCAATGCAAACTCTTAAATAATTTGAGCCACTATGTTTTGACCAATACTGTGCTGTGTGAAAGAAATACAAATAAAGCACAAGATACAATTACTACCTTTAATCACTTGCCTCAATTGGTAGACAAAAAATTTTTACAGTGTTTATAAATATAAATACATTATTAACATAAGTAAATGTATGATAAAGTTTCAAAAGTACAACAGAATTTTCAAAAGCTACAATCCAGGTCTTGAATGTATATTTAATTCAAGATATTTTCCATAGAATTTGGCATTTACCCAGAGGAGCAAAGCCAGGCACTAAGATATCTTTTTTGTAACAGCTGAGTATTTGCAGTAGGTGAGCTTCACATAAGAGCATTGCCTGGGGTGGTTCTTTATGAAATGGAATGACTTGGCACCTACAAATAAAGATTAGTGTAAACAGAGACCAATAATTTTCTTATTTCATGAAAAAAATGTTTTCATTCATTCATTGCCTCAACTGATATTTGCTGAATTTCTACTGTATTCCAAGTACCAAGCAAAGCCCTGAGAAATTCAACAGTGAGACAATATCCTTTTCCTTGAGGAGCTCATTGTCAAGCAGACAAGCAGATGAGTACAGAATAATTAAAATAAAATATGATAAGAGCCATAATGGGGCAAGTACCAAGTGTGGGAGTGCAGAGAAAAAGAAGACACTCATGGTGTGCGAGAGCCGGCTCGTAATTGGCTTGTGAGAGCCAACTGCTAAATTTTCAGAAATGTTGTGAGCTACTCACTGAACATAGCCATTATTTAAAATTAAATTGGACAAGTTATAATTCAATAAATTAGATTTAAAACAAAGATTATAAATACTTAAAACTTCATCACATCCTAATTATTTTACTATGGTAAGATATTATCCGTACATTTTACCTTATTCAGTTCTGTTGCATCTCTATGAGGGAAATGCCATATAATGGCATACTATTAATGCATCTGTTACCAACTCCGTGTTCACCAGTGCCACGCTGGTAGCCTGAAATTTGCCTTAGTGGGAGGATTTGCACTCAGAAGCTCAGTAAAGGCTCCAAAATAGAGATTTGTTGTTGTTTTTGTTTTTCTACAGAGAGTTGTTAAACACCTATCAGCAGGCCACTGGGAACACTTAATTAACCTAGATCCCTGCCTACTCCTGGTTAGAGAACACTTCCTGGAAGAAGAAGATAAGTAAAATTTGTCACACAAAGAAGGGGGACTAGCTTGCATAAACAAAAATCCAAACTAGAAATGTCTTTGAAGTTATCCTAACTTCTCTACTCTTACGTCTTCCAAATGTGATAATTTGCTATCATAGTCATTATAGCTGTTCACCTGTATTCTGGTTTTCACTTTCAGAGCCCTTATGGGACTGCATTTTTCAGTCCCCTTGAAGTCACTCAAGTCCATGTGACTTGGCTTTGCAAAGAGAATGCAAGAAGAAATGAAATCAGTCATTTCAAGGTTAAAGCTGTGAGAGACAGTGTGTGACTTAGTGTGTTCATTTAACCTTAATGTGGTGACTGTGGAAGCTGTCAGCCTGAGTCCCTGGCCTTTAATGAGCAGTCTTTCAACTCCTACTTACATTGGTTATTATACTGAGCAAGAAACAAACTTAGATTTGTCATGTATACTCAGCAAAAGGAAACCACTGAGATTTGGGGGTTATTCATCACACCAGCATGGCCCAATCCATCTCAGTTCACCTCCCTATTAATCTCTCACTAAAACCACTATACTAGCCACTTCCCTTTGTATGGCTGGTCTCAGCTTCCCTACATCTGTCCTCTGCAAAAGTAGAGAGTTAGGTCCCTCAGATACTCTTCTACTTAAACATCTTTAAAGTATCCTCATGACACACAGAAGAAATTTACATAATTTAGAATGGTATATTCAACAAGTCCTTCATGATCTGTCCTCTAATAGTTGTGTCCAATCACACAACTATTAATCACTTTCTCAAACAGTTTTCCTGGCATCAGAATGCTCAAGCCTTGAGACTTTATGCTATCATCCCATTCCTCCTTTTGACAAACTCAAACTGAAAAATGTGGCACATATACACCATGGAATATTATGCAGCCATTAAAAATGAGGAGTTCGCGTCCTTTGTAGGGACATGGATGAACCTGGAAACCATCATTCTCAGCAAACTGACACAAGAACACAAAACCAAACACCACAAGTTCTCACTCATAGGAGGGTGTTGAACAAGGAGAACACATGGACACAGGGAGGGGAGCACTATACACGGGGGTCTGTTGGGGGGGAGGGGGGACAGCGGGGGGGTGGGGAGTTGGGGAGGGATAGCATGGGGAGAAATGCCAGATATGGGTGAGGGGGAGGGAGGCAGCAAATCACACTGCCATGAATGCACCTATGCAACAACTTTGCATGTTTTTCACATGTACCCCAAAACCTAAAATGCAATAAAAAAAAAAAAAGAAAATATTTAACTTAAAAAAAAAAAAATCAAATACCAATTATTATGTCACTTCATAAGTGAAGCCTCAAGTAACATCAGTTACCTCTTCCCATCCCTGTATTTTTAAAAGCACTTTGCTCACCCTTCCATGACAGCAAGGATCCTATGACATTATAAATCATTCTATGTATTTCTCTATCTAGATTTAACTTTCTGGAATCTATTTTAGTATCCCAGAGATTTGACACACAGTGCTCATTAAAAGCTTGTGCTTGATGTATATGAATGACTAATCTTTGATTTACTAAATATGGTCAGCTAGAACAGAATTTTCCTATTGCTTTTCTTGATTTTGATTTTAATTAAGGTTGTATCTTAGACTCCTGCTAGAGCTCTAAAAGGAAGTTCTAATCATTTTCTCCAATCCTTTCACTTGAGGGATAGAAACCAAGGCTCACAGATGTTGGGTGACCTGCTGCCTATTCAGCGACCAAGTCGAAATAAAACCCAAGGTCTTCTCACCTTCAGGTGTTGCCATTTACCTACCTTGAGTGCAATGTTGTACTAAAATGTTATCCGTGTGTGCACTAATCAAAATTTCACGTTCTCATCATTCACATCAAACCATGCCTGAGAAATATAGTCACTGTTTTTCTAGTATTTCTCAATTTATTTTCATAGGCTATGTTCATAAACATTGCTCTTACCTCTCACATATTCTTTCTGTTTTTTTTTTTTTTTTTTTTTTTTTTTTTGATGGCTCAAAACATGTCTTGAAGTGGACATTCAATAAAAAGGCAAAAAAAAAAAAAAAATAATAAGGTAAATTTCAGAATTTCTGAACTGGAAGAGACCAGAAAAATCATCCAGTGCAAACTTTCCATTTGACAAATTTTTTTTTAAATGAGATCCTAAAATATAGCATCATTTATTAAATGCTACACAGCTATAGTGTGGTCAAAGCAAGAATGCATTCTGATTTCTCATCTCCCAGGCTGGGAGCCTTGTTCCAGCAGAATGCAGTGGTTTTTTTTTTTTTTTTTTTGCCAGTTACCATGGCCATTATTGCCTTATAGCTTAGGTCCCCTGTTCTGTGGCTGAAATTAAATAACACAAGTGAAATGCTTTTTACTTAAATATAAATGTTTAAAAATAAAGGGAAATATTCTGTAGAACCTAAAATCTAAATTAATAAAGGCTTAAAAGTCAAATCTAACAAATTTATTAATATTTTAAAAGGCACATATTTGAAATCTATTTGTTTTTATTCCTCTTTCTACAATCTACTTGTAGGATTTTAAAAGAAAATCCCACAGTAAGATGTTTATTCAAATAAAACAAGTGAGACAAAGGAATGCAAGCTGTTTAAATGGAATGGAATGACCTGATCATCCATTCAAGGCAACTGGAGGAGGAATTATAGAGTAAAGTTCTATATTTAGTTACATGTTTGAAGTAAATGGAAAACTGCTGACTTAATAATTTAAGCCTAAACAAAATGAATCTCAGCCTTCTAAAAAAGAGTCCCTGAAACAAAATATTTAATTCCTAGAAAGCATCACAGTATGAATTTAAGAATATGGCTCAGGGCTCGTGCTACATGAATGTTTGGTCAATTAAGAATGTACTTTATGCTTACCTGTGTCCTGCTTTTCACAGGGTCTCTGGTCAAATTAATGTAAGCTTTTAAAAGGTTGCCTTTAATTCTCATGTATCTAATTCCACCCATTCTTTATGCCACTTAAATGCAATATACTTGTCATAACACCTCCAAATATCAAAGTCTATGCTTTTGTCTGGTCATTTCTCCTGTCTTTTGTCTTCCCCTCTTCCTTCTCCACTCCAGCAGCATGTATCACCTAGGTTGCTTATTTGGGTTATTAATCTGTAGTCAGCCACATAAGATATACAGACATATATGATAATCTATCATTAAACAAAAATGAAAGAATAGAAGAATTTGGAGAATAGAAACTGTGGTTATTGAATAACATTATTATTAGATACAAATATCTTGATTCAACTTTCATTAAAATCATAGTGAAATCAGAGGCAGGTATTTCAATTGGAAACAATTAAGGAGTGAAAGACTGTTGACCTATCTTAGGCAATCCTGAGTGCTAGATTGGCTTCTACATTTTGCTGAGAAAAGGAAGGAAATGCAAAAATGCATACATAGACTTGTTGTAAAGTTAGGTTGAACCTGTTCATCATAAAAGACTGAATCCCCAAATTTGTTTTCTAAACTGAGGAAAGAACTTTCCTTTAATATTTTAATAGTTATCTTCCAAAAACTGTTGATGTATTACCCTAAGACCATACATCTGTGTTATAGGAAGATGCACTAAAATTCACTCTAAAATGTATTAAACTATATGTTTTAATAAGAATAAAGTATGTAATTGCATCGAAACAAAATATAAACCCTAAAAATTATCTTCAGGATTTGAAAATTGAATCTATGTTTCAAAAAAGATACTTTTTAAAGCTTACAGCTCTTAGATGGTTTCATCTCTTTTTTTCTTAAAATAATTTAGGAATAATACTGACAAAAAACTTGAGAAAATGTTTTTCAAAGAAGTATTATGAAAATTTATATGGAAAATTTTCTAACCAAAGATACATGACAGTTTCTAATTGTTCCAAATGAATTTCTATGTCATAAAAGAACTATTACTTTCAAGAAATAAATGAATTACAAATGCACAGAAAACTCCCTATGCGACCCACGCCACTATGATATAAGGAGAAAATTATACTTGCTAAAATACAGTTATGTCCAAAAGTATTTGCCAGGCTATCTTGAATAGCTCCTTTGAAGTACATCCTTCTTGTCACCACCTACTTTCTGTTTCTCTCATTAAAATCTAACTACTATATGCAAAAAAAGAAAACAATGAATAAATAAAAATACTCAAACAAAAGTATCCAATGGTTGGTTCAGAGGAAAACCAAAAATATGGTATCTACAAGGAAGCAGAAATTTCTCATTTAATTTGCTTTCATATTCTTTCAACCGTTAAAGCAATTGGTTTTAATCTCTGTATATGGGCTTAGTCCAAAAGTGTTTCAAAAATATGGATGACACTGCATGCACTTGAGTAACTACAGTCAAGCAACTTTTCAAAGACTCAAGAATATATATGTACACACGTAAATACCCACATAAGAAAATATATGCATGTATGTATTGACACACGCATATATAGTCACAGACATACACAAACATACACATATACAGTTATGGGGGTTTTCAAAAATTAAATATTTAGATATGCACACAAGTATAAAAATGATTATATTCTATAGAGGAAACACCTGAAGCCCTGAAACTAAAGTATTTTCAAAGACCTACCCGTTCTCCCTTCATCCATTCCTTCTTTTCTCCCTCCTTCCCTCTTCTTGTACCTTTCTTCCCTGTCATCCTCCCTCCATTTTCTATCAATTTCCTCTCTTTCCACAAATAAGTATTAATCATATCACAAGTGCCAGGAACTGGTATGTATAGAAGATTCAATGGCAAGCAATTAGAGAAGAAACCCCTCTTCATAGAGCTTAAATTGTACTAGTGTAAATCCACTGAAAAAATGAAAACCATAGCATTTCAAATCAGACAGATTTACATTCAAATCATAATAACATCACTTATTTCACCTATTTGGGAAATTACTTAACTTTTCTAAGTTTCCATTTGATCAAAAGGAAAGTGACAATAATTTTAATTCCATCATTTATCTTGAGAATTAAAATCGTGAATGAAAAAATCTGGCGGAGAATCTGGGATTTAGCAGGTGTTCAATAAATGCTACATATCTCCTCTCCCCATGCACATTAAACATTAAATTGCAGTTAAACTTAAGTTTCAATGTTGCAGATTCACAGATGGTCAAGAAAAGGAAATATGTTTAGGGTATTACATTGCTCTAAAATAAACATTTTACTCAGAAAAGGTGCTGAAGAAACATTGGTTGAAAAGATGCTGGTGTTACCAAAAAGAGGGAGAGAGAAAATTTGACAGGCAGTGACACAGGGACTTGGAGAGAAAGTGTGGAAAAATAAGCCCATGGTGGGCTTATTTTAATAAATATAGCAGATTAAAAGGTCACTGGTTCATGCTTTCTTGTGTAAATGAGAGGCACCATTTTGTAATGCTGACATACAACATTTCCAAACCCAATTTTATTTTTTCCATTTTTATGAAGGAGGTGCTTTAATTTACTGGGAAGACAGCTAGGGCAAGTAGGCCTCCAGCCATGGCAGGTAATAGTCTAGGTTACTATGAAACAAGTTGATGCATGAAAAAAATAGATAAGTAGGTCTGCTAGAAACTCAAATAGCACTGTGGAAACAAGTAACAGAATGGAGGTTCTCACCAGAAAAAGATCTGACCTCTATGAGCACACTGCATATTCCAGAAACCCAAGGCATGTTCTGGTCTGTCTTTAATCTCATTCTATCCCCTGAGGAAGCTTTTATCTCTGGGATGGGCTGGATGATTCTAAATGAGATGAGAAAACAATGGACTACAGTGGAACCCAGCATCATCTGTACTTTAAGCTTCACTATTACTTGCTATAAAATTCCAGAAACTCTGACTGAACCAAATAGTCTTAGTTTTAAATAGGCAATTTTATGAAAACAGGAAAGCAGAGACAGGCGTGGATGTATAGTGAGAGGTAGAGCACTTTCAAAACACTGGGATTTAAAGTGTAAAATCAACTCCTAACTGTTGATATCAATGTAATTGAAAAACACACTAGAAAAAAAGGTTTTGTCACCATAAATAAAAAACTCAAGTGCCAGCTTGAAACAGCATTATTGTACCTAATGAAGAACGTATTGAATAAAAGTCAGATTTCTGTACAGGGTTATGCAAAAATGACACTTCCAATGTTTTTGTTGTCTAACCATGCACTACATAGAGAGGAGATCCCCAAAACTAATAGGCTCCCTTACTGAGAGAGTCTCCTTTGCAGATGGATGTGTTAAATGGTCAGGGCTTATTGTCCTTACGTATTAAAGTAAGCAATTATTTCCAATCAGACTGATTCTATATTTTCCAAGCAACCTTCCTGACTGCGATTTAGTTCCCTATGTGGATTTTCCACTGTGATGAAAGCAGACAAGGTAGATGAAAACATCTGATTCACCTTACAATTATATTTCTCATTGCAAAGTAGAAAGTTGGCATTTTACTTTATGTTCCTCAGTCTTTTATGAGTTACTCTAAGTATGAATCAGCATTTCAAGTTCCAATTACTTACAACAATGAAAAGATGGAATTACTAAAACATGTGAGATTTAGGGCCAACCAGATGTACTGGTAAATTTGTCAAGTTAATGGTATGTATATGCAAATCATTCCTCAAAACATGGTAGACATAGAGAAATACAAGACTTGGTCTCACTTCTCAAGGAGTTTCCAAACAAGATGAGGAGGTAAATTACATATACATGGGAAAATAGAAAAAGACATGAAGGCAGTTTGAGGCCCAACAGAATAGGGAGATTTATAAGATATATAAATAGATTAAGAGCACACATATACACCTACAGTGAAAAGATTGGTAGGATATCTCTGGATAGTGGGATATATATGCCTTTATTACATTTATATTTTCTATAGTACACATGCAGTTGCTTTTATAATAAAAACACTTAAAAAGTTATCTGTAGAGAATAATAGGGTACCATAGACTGAAGCAGGAAGAGCTACATTCAGATTCACTATGGGTCTGCAGAGATATAATCAGTAGTCACCAAGATTAAGTTACCATCAAAAAAACTTTTATTAGCTTCCAATTGCTACCACAATTAATTATCACAAACTTAATGGGTTGGTTTAAAACAGCCTAAATTTATTATCTCACAGGTCTGGAGTTCAGAAGTACAAAATTGGTCTCCCTGGGATAAAATCAAGGTGTTGGCAGGGTTGCATTCCTTCTGGGGGGTTAGGAGAAAATCTGACTTTTGCTTTTTCCAACTTCTAGAGGCCACCCACATTCCTTGGCTCAGGGTCCCTGTCCATCCTCAAAACCAGCAATATCTGGTGTAGTCATTCTCACACTATGTCACTGGGACATTGACACTTCTGCCTTATTTATTTTTTAACTTACAGAGAATATTGTGATTACACCAGGCCTACCCAGGAAATATGAAAAAATAGTCTCATCCAAGGATCCATAACCTAATCATGTCTTCAAAATCTTTTACCATGTACAGTAATATATTCATAGGATCTACAGATTAGGACACGGGCATCTTTGGTAGGTAGATTACTTAAAATAACAAAACAATATTTAAGAAATAAATACATTCCTTGATACAATTCCTTTTTTTGGAGGGGTGGGAGATGCACATTTTCTCTTTTTCTCCATATAACTTTAAAAAAATATTATAATTCAACTTGACTGGTCTAAGAAAATCAGTAATGTCAAATTTGTAACTCACCACCAAGATAACAAGAGAGAAGATGCAAAGGTTATTCTCAGGAAATTATGCAGCTTTCTTCTTAGCTACAGGAGCATCCTAGATGAGAAATTATGCTCTTCATCCATAGTTAATAAAATGCTGAAAATGGGAGGAGGCATAGCCATGGGAGTTGATGTTATAAAGTAATGCTTTGCCTGATTACCCCAGAGGTTAGACCCGCTGAAGCTCTACCAGAAATAAATCCAGGGAACAGAAAATCTAGATAATAACCTTCTTGACAATCAAATATTAGAGAAGAATTCTATCAAGCTCAACTGCTATTATTGAGCTACTACTGTAACATCAAACGATGTAAGGTTAAGGACTGGCTTTTCTCATAAACATTTTGCAGACCTATTCACATTGAAGTTGTTGGTATCTCCTCATAAATCTAACCATGACCACAATCCATACAGCGAGGACTTGGTCTGTGCTTATGATTCTCCCTACTACATACAATTCCTTGGTCAATATTTGTGCAACTTCCAAAACTGAGCAAAGACACCCTCTTGCCCTTCCAGTGAAGTCCTTTTTCTCTGTGTTCCTCACACTCATCTCAAATGACATTGACCCCTGTCTCCCTGGAATTTCGCTGGACATACTCATAACTTTAGTGACTTTCATCTTTGCATGGTCTACATCCCCACATGAATATCCAGAAGTGAGAATCAGTTTGATTTATTTCAACCATTTGAAAGATAACCATAGGCCAGGAAAAAGTTTACAGTCTGATAGAACTGTCTCACTTGCTAAATTATTGAAATGCTTCAATGACCACCTGTTTTCCTGAGCGTTCCCCTGGGACTCTCAACCCAGCAACTAAAGTGGTGATGCCTGGGCCATCGGGGAGCCTCTGGGACCCTGCTGTAGAACCACAGCCAAGGTCACTTCTAAGTGGTCAGTGACCAGGCTCCACAAACTTGACTGCATTCCCAAACTGCAGGACAGTATCCGGCTCATAATGGGCACTCAGTTAATATCTGTCGAATTAATGCATCTTATTGACATACTTTGTATGGCAATATATTTTGCAACAACAAAAAAATTAAAAACATAACACAGTCTTTATAACTTCACAGAAGGTCATTCAAATCTATATTTAAAGTGGTTTTGCAAACTATATTTTCTACTATTTTGCACCAACTTACAGAGGTTTAACTTAGGAGAGATTCCAGAAAGGCTAGATAATTTTATCTCACAAGTGAAAACAGTTTTATGTTTTAAAAAGAACACTACCAGCAAGGGAATGAAAACCAGTGCCTTGTAGAAATGGCATTTTTTATTGACCCAACAGCAAAACTAAATGAAGTAAGCATAGAGCTATAGAAAAGAGAGTCATGTCTAAATAGATTCTAGAAAGATCTTCCAAGAAATAAAGTAGAAATATTAGATTAAAAGATCCACAAAGGAGGACTTTAAACATTTGTAAGCAGAAGAAGCACAAGTGAAAACAAGAAAAAACAGAGTAGAATGTTTCTTTCATCTTGCAAGACAAGTGTCCTTCAATTGAAATAAGATTCCAGTAGAATTTCAAAGACATTTAGCAGATTTCATAAAGTAGTAGGTACTCTTTACCTTTAGGTTCTTTGCCTTAATAACTGTGATATTTATGAAATAGAAGATATTTTAAAATGAGGTTATTGTGCCATTTAGACAACATACATTTTCAAAAAGATGTAGTAGCCATAGAAAATAACTTATCTTACATAAGACAGGTCAAGGCATAAAAATCTTAAAGGAAGCTTTACTCTGCAAATTTAAAGTTTACCTGCTTTTGTGAGTCTGCACTCTCAAATATGGAAAATAGTTATATTATACAGATCCACATCAAACCACAGAAAAACTTACAAAAAATAAACTGATGATGTATCAAAGCTCTTAAGGGAAAGGGACTTTCTAAGCTTTGAAGTACTATGAAAACAAAAGCACAAAGGAAAAGATAAATAATTGTGAAACAATAGTAAATATATACATGCTCGATGCTAAAAAAATTTTTTTAAATCTTCAAAAGGCAAATAACCACTTTGGACAAATGTAAGAAGGAAACAACAATCAGTATGCTTAACATAACAGGAGCATGTACAAATTACTAAGAAAAGCCCTAGGACCCTAATAAATAAATCAGCAAGAAACAGTGTTTTCATTTGCTATGATGCGTAACAAAACACAACAGACTGGGGGAGCTTATAGAATAGAAATGTATTTTCTCTGGGCCGAGCAGGAGGCCCATCATGGGAGCTGACATCCGTCACAACAAGGACTGAAAGGTTCGGCGCAAGGAGCCCAAGAGCCAGGACATCCACCTGAGGCTGTTGGTCAAGCTGTACAGGTTTCTGGCCAGGTGAACCAACTCCACATTCAACCAGATTGTGCTGAAGAGGTTGTTTATGAGTCTCACCAACCGGCCACCTCTGTCCCTTTCCCGGATGATCTGGGAGATGAAGATTCCTGGCCGGGAAAACAAAATGGCCGTGGTTGTGGGGACCACAGCGGGTGACGTGCGGGTTCAGGAGGTGCCTGAACTGAAGGTGTGTGCGCTGTGTGTGACCAGCCGGGCCAGCAGCCGTGTGCTCAAGGCGGGGGGCAAGATCCGCACTTTCGACCAGCTGGCCCTGGACTCCCCCAAGGGCTGCGGCACCGTCCTGCTCTCTGGTCCTCACAAGGGCTGAGAGGTGTACCAGCATTTCGGCAAGGCCCCAGGAACCCTGCACAGCCACACCAAACCCTATGTCTGCTCCAAGGGTCGGAAGTTCGAGCACGCCAGAGGCCGACGGGCCAGTCAAGGCTACAAAAACTAACCCTGGATCCTACCCTGCTATTAAAAAGATTTTGGATGCAAAATTTAAAAAAAGAAAAAAAAAAAGAAATGTATTTTCTTGCAGATCTGGAGGCTAGATGTCCTAGATTAAGGTACTAGCGGGGTTGGTTTCTTCAGAGGCCTCCCTCCTTGGTTTGCAAATGGACACATTCTTGTTGTGTCCCCACAGGGCTGTGCTCAGTTTTTGTGCTGCCTGTGTCCTAATTTCCTCCTCGTATAGGACACCAGTCACATTGGATTACGGCCCACCCATAGGACCTAATTTATCTAAATTACTTACTTAAAGCCCTATCTTCAAATACGGTATCATGCTGAGCTTTAGGTGTTCAACATATGTATTGAGGTGGGAGACACAATTTGTCCCTTAACAAAACATAAACAATTCACAAAAGAAATACCTAAAACATGCAGATAAAAATGTTACATTTGAAAGGAATGCTAATTGAAAGTAAAATATTATTATATTTTTCATTTTTCAAGCTAGTAAGATTTGAAAGTCTTTTAAGAGCATTTTAATCCTGGCAAGGTTTCAGTTCAATGAGTACTTTGAATGCTACTGGCAGGAGTGTAATCTGACAAACAATTTTGGGAAGTAAACTTTCAATATTAATCAAGGTTATAAAAATACCAGACTCAGTCTAGATCAATACAATTAAGAAAATACATACTTAGATATGAGCATATTAACTTCTAGGAAGAGATCTTTACTGAAATATTACCTATCTGAATTTTATTCATAATACCAAAAACATTTGAACCAATCTAAATGCTCATAGTGGAGAAATGTAATATTTCTAATGTAAACAAGAAATCTAATGTAAACTCAACACTTCATAAGCTGTTATGCAGCCATTAAAATGATGTGTCTAAAAACCATCAAAAACATAAAATAGTTACAATTTTGTTTTATAAAAAGCAGGATGCAAAGCTAAATATTAAAAAGAATAAAAGAACTTTGGAGCAGGAAATATACCCACAGTCATTTCTTTAAGATAACAGAATTGTTTGTTGTTATTTGCTTTTATTTACCAGTATTATATTTTTAAAATTTCCAAAAAGCAACATGTATTCATGTTTATAATGAAAACATAATCATTTCAACTTGAGTAAAGTTGGATTGAAAATACCGAAACTTAGTTTCAAGTCTATTACGCATAGGCCAGCAGGTCAGCTTCTTACTTTAATGCTCTGCTTTCACTCTGCCACGTGGTTTTTAACTAACTTTTATGTTGATATAAGAGATACCTTCACTCAATACCCATTTCAAACCCAACCCGCTCATGCCCCAGAAATGAAAACAGATCACTCTATGGGAAAAGATGGATATCCCTATTACAGGAATTTGAGAATCCTTAACAGGCCATATTCTCCTTTCAGGAAGCCCTGGTAAGACCATTCTCTGTTCAGCCTTTCTACCTGAGATCATCTACTTTATCAGCCTCAAGGTCAGAGGCATGCGCCACAGGTTCTGTAGATGCCTCAATAACATGAGACACTCCCTGTCTTCTGCCTTTCTGTGACTGGGAGAGAAATATACAGCAAGGTATGGCAAGTTCTAACACATGCATCTCAACTCTTAGTTATGTGCAGGGTACAGAGTACTGTGCCAGAAGAACCTGTGTTGTATTTTACTTTTTGGTAAAATACCAATATTCAAAGTACACTCAATCTTCAAGTTTGTGAGGAGCTCCAAATTGTAAACTTTGGGCAATTGATTGCCCATCAAAACTGTGAGGACTCAAACCATGTTCATTAATTTGATAGATCTTTATTGGGACCTAATTGGGAATAGACTAGAAATGAGAAACATAATTGTAACGAGTTGGATGGTGTCTCACCAAAACTCACATCCACCTGGAACCTCAGAATGTAACCTTATTTGGAAATCTGGTCTTTCCAAATATAATTAAGGTAAAGATCAATGTGAATTCATACTGGATTAGGGTAGGCCCTTAATGCAATGAAAGCATTTTTACAAGATGCAAAAAAGGACACACTGAGAAGTCATGTGAAGTCAGAGGCTAAGATAAGAGGGAGGCTGCCACAAGCCAAGGAATACCACCAGGAGCCACCAGAAGCTGAAAGAGAGAGGAGAGATTCTTTAGTCTTCAGAGAAACCCTGCTGACTCCTTGATTTTCTATATCTAACCTCGAGAACTGTAAGCATGCACATTTCTGTTGTTTTAAGTAACCTAATTTGTGATGATTTGTTATGGCAGCCCTGGGAAATTAATACAGTGCTATATGGAGACAATGATGCCACATTTCACAAACCTGTCCCTTTATATTGAGGCAGAAGGGTGTGGTGGAAAGAGCACCAAGAGAGCAGAGTCAAAGGGTTGGGTGTTGGCTACAACTTTTCACTGGGCAAAACAGAGCCTCTCTGAACAGTTGCTTATCATAGATGATAATCATCTCAATCGCATAGGATTATTAACAAGACAAAGGAAATGGTGTACATAGTAAGCATTTGATAAGGTGTAGACAGAAATTCTGATTTTGTGGTTATTGTCAGTGGTTTAGAATGCCAATTTTGCACTAAATATCTATTTAGGAAATATGAAAACAGACCAAAAAATATTTACACAAGTGGTTTACCTTTCAGTTCTTTATTATAGAATCTTTTTTGCCTAAAGGGTGGGCTTATATCCTGAAGGCTGAATTTGGACCCTGATATGAATCATTTATCACATAGACAGGTGAATTATTAGGGATGTTTCAGAAGGGGGTTAACCTGGGGCTGTTATTTTTAGGATTGTTGTACTGTCATTAATAATCATCTCTTGTAATTTTAGTCATCTGAATTGGAAAAAAATAAAATAAATAGCCCTGATCATGATAAGGCAGATTTTTAGTGTTTCTGATTGAAAAAATAAAAAGGGACAAGAATCTTGCCATTAATGTCCAGATCCTGGGTTTTGATGACATTTACCATCCCATTTGAGCAAGGTGGTAGGCTGATGGCATCAAAGGCAAGAAACCTGAGTGTTTAAATTGTTATTAAAGTCATAACCAAAGTACAGTACTGCTTTTATAACACTCCAGGCTATAATAACTACTAGAATAAATTATTCTTAAAGTAACAGCTTAGGTATACCATTCAGAAGATTAAATGTATAATTCTTAATTGTGAATCCCATTATTCAATAAAAATATCATGTGGCAAATTATTTCAAGAATTATCTCCAAGAATTGATGTTATCCAAACATGTTTTCAAAATTAAATAGAAGATAGGTTGAAGGGTTCAGGTGTTCATGCTTTATTCCCTATTAGAGCAGAAGGTAAGACTCATTCCTCCAAGTTCATTCTCAATGGGAAATTGATGACAAACCTAAGGTGTTCTAAACAAAACTCACAGACAGCAAACAATTTCTACAAAGCTCAACTCCTTACGAGCATTTTGTGAATATTGGGTAATTAGTTTCCATGGTCATCGCTGTCCTTCAGTGGGTCTACCTAGCCAGCCAGCTACATTGTTCTCCAGTCTTATTTTGTGTTCCAATGAAGGACCAATGTGGCAGGTGCCAATTCCTCACTACTTTGCCCTCTCCCCACTTGACATCACTCTCAGACATGCAAATAGGGGTGATGGTGGAGAAAAAAGTCACCGTCCTAGGAATTTCTCTCTAACCCTATTCATAAGTTCACATCCCCACCCAATCCTGGATGAGTCATTGCAATATTCAGCTAATGAGACCCATCATCCTTGGACTTGTGCTTATCCTACATCCATCATCTCCAACTACTGCCCTCCACATGTACTATACTGCTGCGACACCAAGGGTCAGGACCCTCTCCTCTTCTGGACCTTTGGGTTGAGAGAACAGCAGGGTATGCCTGTTTGGAGCATACATACTGGAGATCCTTGCCTAAACAGCCCTCATGCTGAGTTCCCTGCTCTTCCCTTTGCCTTCTTTGACTATGTCTCATCACTTCAGATTCCATACTTAGAGTCTGTTTCTTAGTCCCAGGCTGAGGCTGGAGCTATGTAGTAGTTTCCACTTATCTGCAGTTTTGCTTTCCATTACCAGCTGTCAACAGCAGTCTGAAAATATCAAAAAGTCCAGAAATAAACCTTTTGTAAGTTTTATATCACAAGCCCTTCAGAATGGCATGATGAAATCTCGTGTCTGTCCTGCTTCCTCCCTCCAGGGATGTGAATCCTCCTTCTGTCCTGGGTCTCCACGTTGTAGACGCTGCCTGCCCACGAATCACTTTGTAGCTACTGATGATCCAATCTACTGTCTCAGCATTACAGGGCTTATATTCAAGGAACCCTTTATTTTATTTACCAATGGCAACAAAGCACGAGAGTAGTGATGCTGGTAATTTGAATATGCCAAAAAGAAGCCATAAAGTACTTCCTTTGAGTGAAAAGGTAACAGTTCTAAAGTTAAGAAAACAAAACTTACATTGAGATGGTTAAGGTCTATGGTAAGAACACATCTTCTCTCCATGGAACTGGAGTGACACCAGCACTTCCAGCTCCCTCAGATACGCCTCCACAGCTCTAGGTCTGATGCCAGGTTGGAAATGGGGATGTAGTGATTGAGCTTGACTACCAAGTAAGTGAAACATGAACATCCTTTGAGGAAAGTGGCTAATTATAAACATATTTTGAAAATAAATGCTATCATTTATACAGCATTTACTAGGACCAAGAATTAAGTCATTTATTACGTGTTTTATATACATCACCCTAATCTAATTCTATGCACCTGTAAGTTGAACCATGTGATTGCCCTGATAAGACTAATAATCTATTGTCCTCACAAACTATATTTTTCAGATGCTCAACAGTTATTTGGAGGAAAAGTTGTGGGCTGGAGAACGGGAGGATAGAGAAGACAGACTACTAATGTGAGCATTCCGCTTCTCCTACATGGCCTCAAACAATTCAGCCCTGGCCCCGAACATACAACTCCATTAGGCAACATAAAAGCCCTACATTTAAGTGTGTTCACCACACCTCCTAGCTAGATAAGACTGCAGTCATCTATTTTTACGTAAGACTGTCCATTTGCAGTTAGCAGGGGGTCCTATTGTAGAATGTAGGGGGTGTCTACTGCTGTATGGCTGATTATTTAGGACTTGCAAAAATGAATTGAACCTGATCTCATGGAAATTCTACAGAGGTAGGGAAGGGAAGAGGAGGAGACAGGAGTAGAGACATCTGGAGGAAGCTCTCAGCCAATTTCTAAGGCCAAACATCCCCTTTCTCAAACAAATCAATGACTTGAATACAAAGGAGGCAGAACTAGTGTTATATATTTAAAGAAACTTGGAAAATATAACAACAAATACCATATAAAGACTTTGTTTGGATTCTGATGTAAGCAAACACACTATTAAAAGACTTCTTGAGACAATTGAGGAAATGCAAATATGGACACATGGACTGAATCTTAAATTGCATTAAAGGATTATTATTAATTGTGTTATGTGTTATAATTACATGGTGTTTATGTATAAACACATTCTTTGGACATATATACTTAAGAACTTGCAGGAGAAAAGCATTATGTCTAACATTCATTTTAAAATATGCCCTCTTCAAATAAATTAATGGATGGAACAAGACTGGAAAATGGCTGACAATTGTTGAGGGCACATAAGCTTTACTGTACTATCACTTTCTTTTGAAATTTTTATAATAACAAGCTTTACAAAAAGCAAATGCATTGATTCTTTTTATCTCAAAAAGAGACATTTGTGCCTGTCAGGTAATGTGTTCAAGTTTTAGAAATGTAACTGGAATGCCCAGATCCATTTAAATTTATATGAAATCACAACTGGGTTGAACACAGGTAGAGAAAAGGCAAATGGAGCCAAGAAGAAAAGAAGTCTTAGGAAGGATGATTATAAAAATGACATCTGAAGGAACAATCAATCATTATGTGCACAACCACAATATGAAAGAAGTTAATGAACTCCAAGGAAGAAAAATTCAAGTAAAAAGGTGGCAAAACTAATAGAAACTGTCTTTCTACTGTTTTGCAGGTGATACAATCTCCCTTCTCCTTCAAGACCTATCAGTGCTGCCTTTGCCAGCTCCCCAAGGCTGCTCTCACATCTGAGACTCTACAAAGCTTTGTGCATAGTTTTCTGGATTTTCTTTCCACTTTATAAAGGAAGAGATATTGACTAGCACCAGCCTTGGAATGTGATATATGTATATGCTTAAAAATAGTGGAAGGAATGGATGCATGGTGTATTAGTCTGTTTTCACACTACTGTAAAGAAATATCCAAGACTGGGTAATTACTGAAAGAAATGAGGTTTAATTGACTCACAGCTCTGCATGGCTGGGGAGGCCTCAGGAAACTTACAATCATGGTGGAAGGCAAAGAGGAAGCAAGCTTGGACCTTCTCACAGGTCAGCTGGAAAGAGAGTGAGCAAGCAAAGGAAGAGCCTCTTATAAAACCATCAGATCTCATGAGTGCTCACTCACTATCACGAGAACAGCATGGGGCACACCGCCCCATGATCCAATCACCTCCCACCAGGTCTCTCCCTCAACACCTGGGGATTCCAATTCCAGATGAGATTTGAGTGGGACACAAAGCCTAAACATATCACATGGGTACTAGAGAAAGAAAAAAAAAGAGAGGGAGAGAAGAAAAAGAAAAATTCTATTCCTTCCTGGGAAGAAAAATTTCTGAGGTCAGAGGGTTTGGACTGATATTTAAGAAAGACTTCATGTAAATAATCCCAAACCATGTAGAATGAGATACTACCTTTCTTTAGGAGCCTGCTACTAGAAATTTGCTTTGTTTTGTTTTAGCTAGACTAAATCCCACACATTCTTTTTTGTGCAAGCAATTTATCAAGTATGCCAGGCTGGAGACAGTTGAGGTTTTTTATCTCTTGCTGAGAAAAGAAACTTTTCACTGAACTATCACATGCACGGTTATTTTTATTTGACTCTCAGTTGAGATACCCCTGCTGCACAGCATATTGAATACTTTATAGACCATAAAATGTGCTGCTGCAATTATAGGGTTTAAAAAAATTTTTTTTCTCAGCATTTTGTCTTTCTGGAGGCACTTGGAAGCTCATTCCTGTTTATCAGTTTTTCAAGGATGTTTGCAATTTAGCAAAAGTGAGTTTGAAGTTTAGTCAAATATCTGGCATCTTTGAGTGTTTCCAAGATCTGCAATTAAGCAGGACAGAGTAAAGTGTAGTGAGACTCCTCATGCATAATCTGCAAAGGTTTTTCACACTATCTGAGATCTTAGGGAAAAAAAAATGTTCACTAAGTAAACCAGGAGCAAATTCACTTAAGAGACTGCTTTATAAATCATTCAGCTTTGTCAGACAATCTCTGGGTGCACTTAGTGCTGGCTATCTTTGGGTTATTTTAGAGGCAATCACCTCTATTGGGTATCACCAAATAAAACAGCACAGACCTCATGGCAGATACTATGTTTAAATAGCATGAGGTTTCAGATCTCATGGCTCAGGCAGAGTTTGGAACCAGGAGCTGAGGACAGTATTAGTTGAATGAATGAATAAAAGAAAATTCTTCCTGGTCTCTAAAAAAATATGCCTAGGTTATTTCCAGTAAGCAAACAGCAAATCAGAATGGAATGTGTGAGTTGCAGCAGGATGGGTAGCTCATGCAGGTTAAATGTCCTGTTGTGTATTTCCCTCCATGTGCCCTCACTGGGTTAGTAAGGAAGCCCTGAATTGTCTTCAAATCTCAAGCTATAACCTGTGCTATTGTTTGCAGATTTCACAGTTGCTGTCAAGAAAACTTCTTATTGAAGCATCATGCCTTTGGGAAACCATAGTCAAGCCCATGCTCAAAAGCCATTTGGTCTAGACCTCTGATGACATTTTGATGAGGTGGAGTAGGTGACTACTATCGTAAAGATTCCTGTTCCACTCTCAGCTTCTTCTCTCCATCTACAGACTCCCTCTTCCTACTGTCCCCACCTGGAAATAGACAGAGACTCCAAGAGCTACAGGTTATTTGTACTGAGAATCTAACGGACATTGTGCATGCTTGTGATGGAGCAATAAACGAAACAGAAGTGTCCCTTCATCTTAAGGAGCTCGAATTCTAGTGATTTAAAATAAGCCTACAGTGAGGGCTTGCATCTCTCCACAGCAGGCATCTTACAAAGCATTCTACCTTCAGTTTGGTTTTCTGTGTCATTTCTTCTTAATTCTCTCAGTAACATTTATTGCAGGTCTCTGTTCAACTGTCACTCTGTAATGGAAGCTTCTCCTTATAAAAAAATTATCCTGCTTCAACTACCACCATTCTACACCCACCTCTCTCTACCTTGCTTTATTTGTCTATACAGCCCTTACCACTACTGGACCAGGTTTATTTATTTGTTTTTTTAGTCTGTCTTTCCTTGTTAGAATATAAAGTGTTTCAGGGCAGCCAACTTGGTTAATTCATTACTGAGTACCTGACTTATTATAAGAAATGAATATATATTTGTTGAATGAATTAATGCATAAATAACCATGAGCAATAGGTATGGCCATTATTCCTGTTTTTCAGACGGGAAATTCACACTTAGGGAGGATGAGAAATTTGTCTAAAGTAACCCAATACATAAGCAGTGAAACTAGGGCTCAGACCAGGTCTTCCAGAGCAGAAGCCTGACCTCTTGATCATTACTCTAAATTGTCCCACTTCAAATAATCGTTTCTTTAACATGTTTAATAGAAGCTTCCCTAAACTCTCAACTCTAGGATGGGATGAAGACACTAAACAGAAGAAATACCACTAAACAACATATAAAGATAAAAATACAAAACTGTACATGTAATTCTGAAAAACTTAAGAATAAAATTTAGGACAGTTTTATCTTGTACAGAATTAATATAAAAATGTGTGCTATTGTGTCAGGCCACAGTGGCTTATGCCTATAATCTCAGCACTTTCGGAGGCCGAGGTGGGAGTTCATGACCAGCCTGGCCAACATGGCAAAACCCCATCTCTACCAAAAGTACAAAAATTAGGTGTGGTGGTGGGTGCCTGTAATCCCAGCTACTCAAGAGGCTGAGGCAGGTGAACCGCTTGAACCCGGAAGGCAAAGGTTGCAGTGAGCTGAGGTTGTGCCACTGTGCTGCACAGCCTGGGTGAGAGAGAGAAAGACTCTGTTTAAAAAAAAAAAAAAAAAAAAAAAAAAAAAAACATGCTTTTGAAAGCACATGGGTGGCTGGGCACAGTGGTTCATGCCTGTAATCCCAGTAATCCCAGCACTTTGGGAGGCCAAGGCGAGTGGATCACCTGAGGCCAGGACTTCAAGACCACCCTGGCCAACGTGGTGAAACCCCATTCTACTGAAAATGCAAAAACTAGCGAGGCATGGTGGTATGTTCCTGTAATCCCAGTTACTCAGGAGGCTGAGGCAGGAGAATTACTTGAACCCAGGAGGCGGAGGTTGCAGTGAGCCAACCTTGCACTCCAGCCTGGGAGACAAAGCAATACTCAGTCTCAAAAAAAAAAAAAAAAAATCATGGAAAGAATAAAAGCTTTGGAGTCAAGCATGGATGCCTGTCACTGCCAGAAGTTATTTGTTCATCTTCTCAACCTCAGCTTTCTTATCTATAAGGTGGGGCTGATGCCTCCCCTCAAGGTTGTTGGCAGCAGGAAATTAGATAATGAATGTAAAGTTTCTGGCAAAACTTTAAGTTAAATGAATGACTCATTTAGTTATTTACTCTAATAAGTCCTAAGCAAATGAACAAATAAAATTAGGTTTCGGTTGTGCATCTATTAATGCATAAAAACAGCAGTGCTGGGCCTCACAAAGGAACAGACAGCCTTTCCCCAGAGCAACTGGAACTGAAGGACCTGGGGCTAATGACAGTCAGTAACAATGGTCCCTAATCCCAGGGAAGATGCTCTAAATTTGTTTATTTGCTGATGCTCATACCAATCAATTGATTACGCTGTGGATGGAGGCATAGTGGCACCCAAATATTTATTTAGACATAACTAATGGACTTCCCAATCATGGATAGAGAAGCCACTTAATTGGTCAAATGTCTGGAAGAAAAAAATTGGAGTTAATCAAATATCTTTAATAAAAGTATTGGTAACATTCTCTGCATATTCACCAAAGACTTGGCATTAATGTGATTTTCAAAAAAGTAAGTAACTGATGTTCTAGCTCGGATATGGTCTTATATATTTAGTTTCTCACACTTTCTATAGTTTCTGATAGGGCAGTAAGGATCTTTTGTTGTGCTGTGGTTGAATTGATACAATAAATTGCATTTTCCTTTACATTTTATTAGAAATTATAAATGGCTCTATCACCTCTGAAACAACGTAGGACAAGCAACACATTTTAAATTTTATCAGCCCATCTCCTTTTTTAGAATCAGACTATTTGCTTGAAAAGTGAAAAGTTTTAGTCACCCTAAAGAAATATCAACTGATATTTTATAGCTAAAAACATGGAAGAAATATCAACTGATATTTTCTAGCTAAAAACATGGATTCTTATTCCTCTATTTCTTTCCCAATTCCTAAAGAAATACAGATGCATTTCTCCTTGTTCTATTTGGCCAGCTTAGATCTCTAGATGGTTTTAGACTTTGCCTGTTTAAAATATCTATCAACTGCACCCTCTCTCTCTCAGATGGAAGAAGTCCAAATGTATGTTTATTAGCTTAGCAACTATGTAAGCACTTTAAAAAGGGCACAAATCTACCTTTATATTTCTGAATTACTCCTGAAATTATTCTTTATCCTGAAAGAAAAATCAAAGAACACTCTTGAAATTTGTCACTTGTCATTTCATGATATTGAAAAGCAAATGTAAAACCTGCTTTTGGAGAAACTAGGCCAGGCGCAGTGGCTCATGCCTGTAATCCCAGCACTTTGGGAGGCCAAGGGGCTCAGATCACTTGAGGCCAGAAGTTCAAGACCAGCCTGGCCATCATGGTGAAACCCTGTCTCCACTAAAAATACAAAAATTAGCCAGGCACGGTGGCAGGTACCTGTAATCTCAGCTACTCAGGAGGCTGAGGCAGGAGAATCGCTTGAAATCTGGAAGGCGGAGGTTGCAGTGAGTGAGATCCAGTCACTGCACTCCAGCCTGAGCAAAAGAGTCCTGTCAAAAAAAAAAAAAAGAAGAAGAAGAAAAAGAAAGAAAACTATAATAAAATCAGTCAGAACACCTGTTTGTGTGAGCTAGATCTCTGACAACAGAGAACATAAACTCACATGTGGGTTTGGACTACATAATGATCAAGTATCTATGTTCACATATTATCTGTCCCAAGAGAGCACTTAACAAAAGAATCACAATGTTTGTCATGATGTAATGCTTCCTCTCTACATGCAGTTTCAAAATAATGGTTAGGAAATGCATGGCTGGTAATGCTATTTTACTTCTGTAGAGAAGTCTTCACCATTTATTACAGATTGAGCCAGAGACTTGGAATCAACAGTCCTGGGTTTAAATTCTGGCTTACCAATTTCTAGCAATAGCAATATCACTTATTTGAACTTCCTCTTCTGCCCACATAAAGCAGAACTGGTGATGCTTGCCACACAATCTATGACTACATTCAGTAAGTGTTCATTGAATTTAAAACTTGTCTACAAAGTTAGAGATGAAACCACATAAATGACTTCTTGGGAAAATCAGCCCATGAAAAGATAGAACTGTTCAGAACTTTTTATAGTCACAGGTGAGTTGAGTGTTGGGTGTAAAAGTATAGTCTCAGCAGATGAAAAGACACAGATTGGCTTGTGACTCCTAACTACTAGGTTTGTGTCATTATGCAAGTAGTTTGACCTTAGTATGCTTTATTTTCCACATCTGCAACATAGATATGAAAATAAGACCAATGTGCTAATTGTATTGTAAGAAATAAATTTAGAAAATATGTACTTGCCACAAAGCAAGGAACATAGGAAGCCAGTCAATAAAAACTGATGCTATTGATATTTATAAGAAAAAGAATAAGAAAAATCATTCATCAATTAAAGTTTTGGAGTACAATTTGTATCCCATATACTGTCCTAGGTACTGGAGATACAGAGGTGAATAAAATCAACAACCTCTGTTCTCATGAAACTGTGTCTGGTAAAGAATAGACAAGACAATGTCAATAGTGCCAAATGCTCTGAAGACAATAAAATAAAATAATGTGAATAGGATAACTGAAGATGTGTGTGTGTGGTTCCATGGGAGAGTGCCTGTTTGGGAAGTACCTTAAAAACATCACACACCAGGGTCTTGGGGGTGGGGGTTAGGGGAGGAAGAGCAGCAGGTTGGGGGATAGGGGAGGGATAGCATTAGGAGAAATACCTAATGTAGATGACGGGGCAATGAATGCAGCAAACTACCACCATGGCACGTGTAAACCTATGTAACAAACCTGCACGATCTGCACATGTACCCCAGAACTTAAAGTATAATAAATAAATTTTAAAAAGAAAACAAAAGAAATAACATTTTAGATATATTGGGTTTAATAAATTATTAAAATTTTTTTTAAAAAGCAGGGCAACCCTCACATGTCTCTCTAAGTAAGTAAATTTGAGCTTTGACCTGCACACTGTGCAGACTTTCTGCAGGACTTTGGCACATGATTACTCAAGATGCATGTTCAGACTTCCTGCAATCCGCCATTTCTCTAAATCCAAGTAATAAATGGGATTCACATTTTAATAGGCACATTACTTTAACAAAAGGGACATCCAAAGTTGCATTAAGTAATGAATCCCTCTTGGTCTTTGGAACTGGAGATTCCCAACGATAAGACTTATTGGTTGGGTGATAGTGGACTCATTACTTAGGCACCCTGAGCCTCAGTTATCCCATGTGTAAAACAGCCATGAAAAAAGCCGTACGTGGGCTGCTTCTGCCAGAGCCTGTGATACGGAAGAGAACCTCCAAATGGTAATTTCCGTCACTATCAGCAGTAGAGAAATATCCTGGTTAAGACCTCCACTGCCTACTTGCAATGTGACCTTGGTAAGTTGTATGACTTCTCTGAGCCTCAGTCTACTAATATGTAAGATAAGGATAATAATAACAATAATAATACCTACTTATCAAGTTTGTGTGAGAAATTAACTGAGTTGTAGAAACCACTTTGAATGGGTTCTGTTAATATTACTCATGACACTGACATCATGAATTACTAATCGTAGGCTCATAGGTCACGGTGAGAGAAAAGATCATTGACTTAGAAATATGTTGAACTAAGTTGTTCCCATGAAAATCTTCCCTAACAGTCAGAAGATTATGTGTGCCATTTTGTATCTTCTGGAGAGTTTCAGATATTGATTAAATGTCTCAATACAATGATATGATCAGTGAATAGAAACACTTACTTTGTATAATTTTGCTCATTTTGATTGATCTTTTAATTTACACATTTCTTGAGTCCAATTATCTCCACATGCCTCCTCAATCAACATTATATGTATTTCATGTGTCATTTAAAAATCACAAAAGTAATTTGAACTCATTGCCAATTGAAAAAAAATGAACATCTTTAACTGAATATTCTTGGTTTTACCACATAGTAGGACATAGAAATCTTCGTAGTCAGAGAATCACATTACCTAAGAACAGTCAGTAATCATGCTACTTTTCATAGACATCAGCAATTGGTCAGGACATTCTTTATTTTCTAAATGACCCTGAATATGTCTTTGACCCTGAGTTCTGGGAAGTCATTTGTATACCGGGTTATAGAAGGAGAGACTCTGTTAACCTAGTATCAGCTTCTCACTTCCAAGATGACTTCAGAGCAGTCCGAAGTCTTCACAGGGAATTTTTTGGCTGAGGTCACACAACAGTAGACCTGGAATGACAACCTAAGTTTCCAAAATTCTCATGCCCATGATCTTGCCACCAGTTCTTGTAACCTGCTATTAAATTCCTGTCCAAACATGGCAGTGGATACAGGAGGAATGGAATTACAACACAAATCAAAGTTCTCATTCTTCATCTCTGCTTGAATTCAATGTACTTCTCCTCTGGATTTCTGCTCTCAGTTTCTTTCCTCTCCTTTCTATTTTCATTGACATAAATATTCTGTTATACCAACTGATGAAGAAATGACTACAGGTCTCGAACTATTCTATTCAGCTGCCCTCATACTCAAGAACAGCATCCTACAAATAGAAATACTGAATATAAATATGAACAATGATGTTCTCACCCATAATGTTGCTGTGCAGCTCAATTACTCATGGTTTTCTTTGCTGAAAACTTATTTCCTTTGCCACTCCTTTCTCACGAAGCTTCCTTTCTTAACATTTAACTTCTAAAGCCTAAACTTAACATCTCAGTGACTAGAATCTAGTGGTTCCATGAATGACTGTGAAAACCTTGAGTGCTGTGCTGATGCTAATAAAGCATGTCAGCCCAAGAAAAACCCTAGTAATAACCGTGCCAACAAAATGAGGGAAAACACCCAATCCCACGCCCACAAACTCTGCTGCTAATTATTAACAATGAAAATCTTGGCTGAATTTCAACCTTCAATTAGATACATGTTTTCATTAAAGTAAAATTCTACATTTGTTCAATAAAATAGGAAGATTGTGGGTTTTAGAGACTGACTTTATTAAAATATGTGTGTTCCATTGGAAGCCTGGCAATGTGAAATGCAGAATGAGGAAGCCCAGGGCCATACTTCTAGGTCTTTTCTGGGTCAGTCTGAGTCTATAATTAGCTCCCTGGTTGTTTTCTCCTCTGTAAGTTGAGCACGTTGTCAATTAGATAAATCCTCTCTGAATTTCACTCAAGTATTAAAAAGCTAAAATTTTAAATATTTCTATTATTTATTGCTTTGAAAAGCAAACACATTGCTGAAGGGTAGCCACAAAATGGTCATGGATTCCATTTCCACTATTTTCCATCCACTCTCCCAATGCATTCTATAGCAAGACCAGAATGAAATGAGCAAAAGATATCTTAATCAGTTAAGTTTATTCATCTAATAAATATTCATTCACCAACTACTCAATGGCAGGCACTGTTCTAGGTGCTTATGAGTCTGATGTTTTGCCCTTATGAGAAAGAACTTATAAATATCATAAAATTAAGTAACTTTTTACACTTGTAATAATTGACTATAAGAATAGGTTGAAAGGAGAGTGTGTACCTGTTTTTTGATTACGTACTTTGTTAAGAACATCCTATAATATTTTTTTGAGACATGAGTCTCACTCTGTTGGCCAGGCTGGAGTGCAGTGGCATAATCATAACTCACTATAGCCTCAAACTTCTGGGTTCAAGTGATCCACCTGCCACAGCTTTTCAGGTAGCTGGTACCACAAGACCTATCCATAATCTTTTCAACAATATAACTTGTAAAGTGAACCGTAGTGGTTACTAAGGTGTGATATAGTCCTTTTTAGTGTACTTTTTCATAAATGCCCATCTGAGGCTTATCTGATGAAGAAATTCAAATAATCTAACATTTGGAAAAAAATGATGAATAACTTGTAAGTATTCAAAATTTGATTCAATCTATAAAACCACTAGCAGCGGAAAATAACATATTCACTCAGTTGAACACTATACAGCCATTACAATGCCGCTCTCTCTTTTTTTTACAACAATCTTATAATTCAGTTTAAAACATATAATTCTCATGTTCACATAAAAATAATTAAATGCAATATATATTAATACAAATTTGTAAAAAAGTACAAAAAAGCAAAAAAAAAATGCTGAACATAAATATACCACAATATTAAGTGTTTCTTATAACAAAATTAATTTTTAATTATTTCTTCTATATTTATTTTTTCCAAATTTACTCCCATAGAGGGAGACAGGGGAAAAATGGTATTGTTTAATAACATTAAAAAAAAAAATTCCTTGCTTTGAACATTGCAAATGACCTTAATGGCTAAATGGTGCTGAACAGGAAGTCATGGTTATACAAGCAACTCAACACTTCCATGATGGGATAATTATGATAACATCCAAGGTGGCCATACACATATCATGATTTGAGAAAAATACTTAATGAAATAATTTCAAATGTAAAAAGTAATATTATAAATCACTATACACTATATAAACCCCAATGACTGGCAGAAATATTACAAGGACACTTTCTAACAAAAACATAATATGCGTCACATATGTCATTTTATTTTTCTATTAGTCACATTTTAAGAAGTAAAAAGAAACAGGTGAAATTAAATTTAATAAGATATTCAACTGAATATATTCAAAATATTATTTCAACATGCAATCAACATAAAAAATTATTCATGATCTATTTCACACTGCTATTTGACCACACATCCCAATGTGGACCAGTTACATTTCAAGTGCTCATTAGCCATATGTGGCTTGTGACTACCCTATTGGACAGCAGTGCGTTAAAATGAAACAAAGAAGATTAGAAATTGTTGTCATTTCTCCTTATGTTTTCCCATTTCTTATGCACAAGTTTCCTTATTTTATATTTCCCCAGTGCTTAGTACACTGCTAGGCTCAATAAATCTGTGCTGCCTTTAACTTATAAAACACTAACAAAATTAATTTTGAACAGAACTCGCTTCTCTTAGACAAATCTCAGGAAAAAAGCCAAGGCTACTGTTCTTGATCTGCAAACATAAAACAAACCGGCAAGGACACCGCTCTTATTTTATTCTGAAGTGTTAAAGCCAACCGTCATAAACAAAGATGGCTTCCACAAAACAACATTTCAACACTTTACTAGTGTTCTTAGTGGGCTGGGGCAACGAGACTCTCCCACCAGTCATCAAAACCCTCTCAGTCATGAGTCTTCTTTATCTGAATGAATGTTCACATGAAGAACGTGTCTATATGAGGGAGATAGCAAAGGGGAATCCCAGAAGGTTGGGAGGAGGGTGTAGAGAGATGGAATTGGAGGGAAGGATTCACGTGATGATCTGACAGATGCTCCCATTTCCCAAGTCTCCCTGTGGGACCACTGGGTATAGGTCTTCTTGTCAAGGACAGCACTTGGTACACAGTGAATGCTCAGTAACCGCTTCTAGATTGAATGGAAGTATGCACGGTTCATCTAATTTCCTTGTCAGGAAACTCGGGAATGCACTCCTAACAACAAGCAGTTTACCAGATAACAATTCCTTCATCATGGTTGAGTTCACACAAATAAAATGTGAAGAACATTGCCCAGATTATGATTTTAAATATAGCTGCAGTCTGTATGTCATAATAAAGCTCACGGCTGTGCATTTCTCTAGCACAATAGGCACATGCCATCTGGTGCTTATTATACACAAGGTGCTGGTGATGATGGTTATATACATAGAGACACAATGGGCGACTAGGTCCTCCTAGTTGTAACTAACAAATACACTTGGCTTCATCTCTTTTCACAATGAAGTTTTAATAATTCCCTTCCTTCATCTCTTTTCATAATGAAGGTTTAATAATTCCCTTCTTTTTCTTTTTTTTATTATACTTTAAGTTCTGGGGTTCATGTGCAGAACGTGCAGGTTTGTTACATAGGTATACACATGCCATGGTGGTTTGCTGCATCCATCACCCTGTCATCTACATTAGGTATTTCTCCTAATGCTATCTCTCCCCTATCCCCTGACTCCCTGCTATCCCTCTCCTAACCCCTCACTACCCAACAGGCCCCAGTGTGTGATGTTCCCCTCCTTGTGTCCATGTGATCGACTGGATAAAGAAAATGTGGCACATATTCCACTCTCCATGGAATACTATGTAGCCATAAAAAAAGATGAGTCCATGTCCTTTGCAGGGACATGGATAAAGCTGGAAACCATCATTCTCAGAAAACTGACACAAGAATAAAAAAGCTTTTTTTTCTTTTACCGAATAAAAAGAGCGGGGTAGAATTTCGAACATCATTCTACCGGTTAATCAGTGTGTGGAGGTGTGGAGCCAAAGCCCTGGCTAGTATTAATGGGTAAATGTGTCATCCTAGAGTGTCTTCTGAGAGGCAGGGCATTACTGGCAATGGTAGGTATAGAATAGCATTGGTCTGTCCCCTGAGCTGGTTAATCTTGAGCAAGTTATTTCTCTTCTCTGAGTCTCAACCTTCTCAGCAAAAGGAAATATTAGAAAACCAACCCAGTTATTCTGAGGATTAAATAACATTAAGTAGAATGCTTCTTCCACTGTATATGTGAAATTTTTCATTTTAGTCTTGTTATATACGTCTTTCTTTTTGCTGAAAAATGAAGGTGACAAAAGGAAGAAAAACAATCGCTGATTTATCTTAAATTGTAAAAATTCTCAGGTTTGCTTGTTATAGTTTGAAAAAAGGAACCCTCAGCCAACACACAGAACTTGGAAGCAGCCTGGGAGTTATAATAGGTTTGCTAGGAAATGGGTTTCAGTGCCAGTAACTCCAGATCTCAAGAAAATTTATGCAATTAGATCATTTGGTCTAAACGTGATTATGCATTTTAGTAATGAACAGTCCGATTTTGTAGGTAAAGCCAGAATAGAAGGAAAGCAATTCGATTTAGTATAGAAGCTTCATAGACCTGCAGAAAGGGAAATCATGTATGCATGATAAGCAGGCATTTTCCATAATGGCATTTTCCATAATGGAGATAACAAGTAAATGATTTCAGACAATTGCGTGGAGGATAGAGAGGGTACAGACTGGCAATTCTCAGGATGTGGCTATAACACCAGCCAGGGAGACAGACTTTGAAGTTTGGAACAGAAAAGGCAACGGTGTTAGAGGTGGTAATACTGAGTGAGTGCCAATTAATGTGCAAAGTTTGCAACTCGGAAGAGAAAACAAGAAAAGTCCAATGAAAAAGTTCATAAATGAGCCAGTTCAACTTGGAGAGAAAGTGGAAGAAGTAAGATCCCTGGGCTATATCATGACACGAGGGCATTTGTTTTCAGTGAATTATTTGTATGAAAATGAAACAAGGCGTGTCATACTGGTACCCACAGTTGGTGATGATTAATTATGACTGGTCAGGATCAGAGACTGGACTATATAAACCAATGCCAGCTAATGCCTTGGCTCCCAGAAGACATCAGAGGGTGGTGGTGACTTTGCTCCACATCCCTGGAGGGATTGGGCCGTAGGGAGGCTCAGAAACCTACCAAGGGCTCAGATGAGAGCAAGACTAAGGGGCCTGCTGCCCTGTCCTTTTTTGCTTGTCTGCTATACCTTGTCCTCCTTAGGACTGGGAAGTCCTCAGGCCTCCTCCAACACTCCAGACTAGCTTGAGGGGAGATGTGGAGTGTGCAGGCACCGAAGAGAGGCATTTGAAGAGTCAGGAGAAGAAGAGGGTGTTCCCTGTAAGTTCAATTCATAATCCTTTGCTCTTCTCATTAAAAGCTGCGTATTGGAGGAGAGGCTCTATGAGACCCATATCACAGCTCTGTCGACCTCGGATGGAGCCTAATATTTCCTCCCCAAATTAAACTGAGCTATTCTCAGTGAGTACACACTGTGGCTACAACAGTCAAATGATGAAATATTAGTAGGCATTTAAGATGGGAAGTTCAATGGCTTTTGTCGTCATTTTGCTATGAAGAGAATCTAATTTTTTTGTTGAGACAGGGTCTTGCTCTCTCACCCAAGTTGGAGTACAGTGATGCAATCTCAGCTTACTGCAACCTCAACCTCCAGGGCTCAAGTGATTCTCCCACCTCAGCATCCCATGTATCTAGGGCAGAATCTAATTCTTTTTGTTTTATCGGGTTACTGGAGTGGTCTTATTAACTATGTAAACGGTACCCACTGCTCCAGGAGAAGGCAATGGTAAATGACTATGTGTGTATGAGTGTGCGTAACTGTGTGTGCACATGTCCATGTTGCTTAGCAAAAAGTATTTCATCCCTTTGTTATGCAGACTTGCTCCCTGGGGGGAAAGTGGGCAATTTCTGAGTTAGGAGCTGTTTGATTGAGAGGACTTGTTTCCCTGGAGGGACATGGAATCAGGATGGTGACTTGAGCTTAAAGATAGACTCTGGGGTCAGAAACAGGGCTCCTTCTCTTTGCTTTTTTAATATTTAATATCTAGAAATGGGTCTTGTTTTATTGGCCAGGCTGGTCTTGACCTCCTGACCTCGTGTGATCCTCCCACCTCGGCCTCCTTAGTAGCTGAGATTACAGACGCAAGCCACCCGTCTGGCTGAGGGCTCCTTCTTCCACAGAATCCCGCAGGACTCAGAGACCTTAGCACCAGGCTGTGAGACAAAAACAAAACAAAACAAAACTGGAGATGTGTGTGGTGTGAAAACAGAAAGAGAGAGACAAATCCGGAATCCTAGAGCCCAGAAGCAAAGGTCCAACGGCAGAGACCTGCTTAGGAGAAGTCATACAATTAACCAGTGGCCATTGGATTAGAAAGGAGCTCTATGCAATAGCGGCACCATGTGGTAATATTGTGTCATAGCAGCAGTGGACAAGGAGAGCAGATTTCTCTTTCCCTGGCTTTTCACACCGGATTAACCCTCTCTGGGAAAGAGCTCTTGAATTACACAGGAATGACAGAAGAAGGTGGAAGGATAGGGAAACTCAGATGTCTTCCTGCTAACGGAGCAGGTGGTGATCTGAACAATACAATTTGTTAACAAAAGTGAGAAAGTAATCATTGGGGTTCTACAGTTTATTTCAAGGCCATCCTATTTTCCACGGGAAGGAAGCACTACACTTGGCATGCACCAATCTCATTTAATATCTCAGTAATAACCCTCGAGACAGTCTATCTTACCCCACTTTATGTGAGAATAACTAAGCGTCAGAGAGTTTGAATAATTTGCGCAAAGTTCACTTGTTTTTTTTTTTTTTTTTTTTTTTTGAGATGGAGTTTCGCTCTTGTTACCCAGGCTGGAGTGCAATGGCGCAATCTCGGCTCACCACAACCTCCACCTCCTGGGTTCAGGCAATTCTCCTGCCTCAGCCTCCTGAGTAGCTGGGATTACAGGCACGCACCACCATGCCCAGCTAATTTTTTGTATTTTTAGTAGAGACGGGGTTTCACCATGTTGACCAGGATGGTCTCGATCTCTTGACCTCGTGATCCACCCGCCTGAGCCTCCCAAAGTGCTGGGATTACAGGCGTGAGCCACTGCGCCCAGCCAGTTCACTTGATTTTAAGAGCCTAAGCTGGGACTCACATGTAAGATCATTTGTCTTCAGAATCCTGGGCTTCCAATCTCTGTACCCCTTGCCTCCCCTCAGTCTTAAAATAAATGTTTCCCAGGCTTCTCTCCACTGCTATCACTGTTGGAATAAAGCAAATTTGCTCGACTGGTGAACCTAAACTTTTCTATCAACAATGATCTACAATTTCTCATAGTTTTTAAAAAGTTCTTGTGAAAACAATTTCCTTTTCAATCTTCCCACAACTTCATAAGGTAGATAAAATAAAGATTCTTATGATCTTATTTTATATGCAAGGAAGAGAGGGTACTACTTAATGTAATCATTCCAAAGTCTAGCATCTCTTAACAATAAATCTATTTCACTCCTTGTTAAACTGACCGGTAGAGTCATGGACCAGGAGTCAGAGAGTGTGGGTTTTATTTATTCATTCATTTACTTGTGTAATTACAAATCCATTGAGTGCCTACCACCTACTAGGCATTATTTTAGGTACTGAAATACAGCAATGATCAAGACAAACACCTTGTCCTCTTGGGGAATGCATTCTAGCGAAAGAAAGAGAAAATGCACAAGAAAATGATTTGGGATCAAGTGTCGGGTAGTGATCATGGCAATGAAGAAAAACAAAGTCAGGTAACTAGAGGCCGGCAAGAAAGGGAGTCAGGGAATCTCTCTTTGCAGAGCAACATCTGAGAAGAGGTGAGGAAGAGGACCAGGGAGAAGACTTAATGCGTTAAAGCTCTATAAGGGAATTTGCTTTATGAAAGAATGAGGCCAGTGTAATTGGAGCCCAGTGAGCAAGGATGAGTGCTACCAGAAGACACTGGAGGAGGAGACAGCCAGGTCACACAGAGCTTGAAATGCCTTGGTGAGAATGTGGGAGACTTATTCCAGGAATGATGGGAATCCATGGGAGGGTTCAGAGCAGGGTGTAGTAGGGCTGTTACATTTTAAAAGGATACTTCCATGGCTATGTGGAAATTTGACTCAGGGCTGTGGCAGTGCAGAGACAAATCACGGAGATGGGGTTAGGAAGCAGACGGAGCGACAGGTGAAAGAGGTCGATGGCTAAGAATAAAATGGTAACTGCAGCTGACTTTATTGCCAACTGTGCAATACTGTTAAGTTCTGTGACCCTGAGTTTAAGGAACCCCTCTGGGGTTAATTAGCTTATTTTTATTTCAAAATAGAGTTATTAGAATCCTTACAAGTCTGTAATGAAAGCAAATTTACAAAAAAATTATACATTCTGAAATATATAAAACATTAAGTAATTGTTTTTCTCTTGCCATAGAGAAAATATACACAGCAGGGACCTAACAAGCACAAAATGTGATTAGAAATGGATTTAAAATATACACACAATTTCCTGAAAGCAAGCCTCAAACAGTTGTAAGGGCCAAAGCAACCGAATTTATCACATGCTTATCTATTTCAGTATTAACAGAGCTCTTGGTTCTAAAGAAATTAAAGATGGAAAAAATGATAAAATGTCAATTAAGAAAGTCAACAAAATCCCCTAAAGGATGAAGAGAAGCCATTCTTCTCACTTCAAAACTGATCCTTGCTGAAGACAAAACTTTCAAGAATTTGTTCTTATTATAGGTATCATTCCTTAAAGGGAAAGTAACAGACTGGATATCAGTCTCAGTTACACCACCAACTAGTGCCTATAAACCTTCAAGCAAGAGCTTCTACATTTATGATTTGTGATTAAAATGAGTATTTAGTAAAATAATTAGGTGGATAAACAGCACTTTAGAGAGCTTTTAAGACCTAGGATTTGGGGTAAAGCATGCATCTTAATACAAAAATAATCAATTCTATATTGATGACTAATCATAATAAAATAAGTATGTAAGCATGTGAAATAGATCCTGCTTTCTTTCTACAAAATACCAGAAACTCCTGCAGGAGTACTTTGCTGGACTCTTTTGATTTCTAAGTAAGTTTATATGTTCAGATAAATTCTGATTTAAGTACACAACTGATTATAAAGCAGACCATCACCTTGGTGTTCTGGTTACAAGTCTGCATATCAAGGAAAAAGAGAAATTCTTCACTCCCAAGTCTTGCTCCTCATTTTCCAGTCTTGAGGTACCTTTGTTTACAAAGGATTTATCACTGCTTGTTTTGTACTGCCACCTGCTGGTAAGCACCAAAATTTATTTTTATAAATGAGAAATCTACACATCCACTTTTAGTTGGTGTAATACTCTCAGATTTTTATAGGTTTTAAGAAAGTTTCTTTCACATTTGAAATTATTAATTATTTCTCACAATACAAAATTTTATATAGTCATTAAAATACAGAAAACACAAATAAGGAATTAATAAGTGCTGCATTTCCATCCCCCAGAGATAATCTCTGGTATACATCCTTTGAGAACACACAATTGGATTATAGGATGTTTATTATCTAAAATCAAATATGATGTCATTTAATGATTCTTTGTTAGATACATTGCATGCAAGCATATGTCAATATATTTTCAAACATTTAGAATGTTTTCAGTGTTCTGTGCTATTTACTTGACAGCAATATCGTTATTTTAAAACTATAGACGCAGTTCTAATTTTGCTATGTGTAATTTTACTAGAAATATAGCTATTACATCAAAGGACTTCAAAATGGGAACGCTTTTGACATGTAGAGACAAGTTCACCTCTAGAAGTCTATACGAATTTACACTCCTACAAAAGTGATACTGTCTCTACACTGTCAACACCTCCTTTTATGTATTTTTAAAAACTACTCCAATCATATCATGAAGGAAAGTGGGAAGCTTTTATCATTTATATTTATTTTATTGGGAATGAACCTTTATTTTCATATCCATTAACCGTTTCTATTTTTGCATTTCTAAAATGCCTTATGTTCCTCTACCAGTATTTCTATTTTAATATTTGTATAAAAGAGGAAATAATCACTTTTCATTCATGTTCCAAATAATTTTCCTGGTCATATATTATTCAATTTTATTTGTGGTATTTTTAACTTAATATTGATTTAGTCAAATACATCAGTTATTTCCTTCATGTTGTTAGCCTGTGGTTTATGTTTAGAAATAACTTCCTTGTTCTTAGAATTAATCATTGTTTTATCTTGAAGGAAACTGTTCCAATTCCCTCTTTCATGCAACATGATTTTATCTAGATATTTTTCCTATGGCAGTTCACTAAGCTGCCTGGCATGAGACGGAAGGTTGATCTACGAGTCATCACATTACACCATTTGGTTTTTTTCTGTACTTCTAGGCATTTATGACACTGATATGCAAAATATTTTGAGGACATTATAAGGAATCCCTTATTAGGTCTATTAATGGACTAGCCATCTCTCATCCATAGCATTCCACACTTATAAATTCTGTTCAATTGTCAATAAAAAAGAAAAAATCATATTTTACAACAAATAAAAACTCACCATAAAATTCAACCACAGACAGAAGCAGTCATCTATTAATGTGAGGTTACTAAAATGAGAAGGGGCCCTAAAAGGAGGATGGCTTGGTCAGCTGCCAATCAATTCATATCAGTTTTTTTTTCTATATTTCTTCTAAAAAAAAAAAAACAGTATACATGTACAGAACGTGCAGGTTTGTTACACAGGTATACGTGTGCCATAGTGGTTTGCTGCACCTATTGACTCTTCCTGTAAGTTCCCTCCCCTCATCCCCCACCCCCCAACAGGCCCTGGTGTGTGCTGTTCCCCTCTCTGTGTCCATGTGTTCTCAACATTCAACACTCACTTATTAGTGAGAACATGTGGTGTTTGGTTTTCTGTTCCCATGTTAGTTTGCTGAGGATGATGGCTTCCAGCTTCACCTATGTCCCTGCAAAGGACATGATCTCATTTCTTCATATGGCTGCATAGTATTCCATGGTGTATATGTACCACATTTTCTTTATCCAGTTTATCATTGATGGGCATTTGGGTTGGTTCCATATCTTTGCTATTGTAAATAGTGCTGCAATAAACATACCATGTGCATGTATCTTTATAGTAGAATGACTTATATTCCTTTGAGTATATACCCAGTAATGGGATCGCTGAGTCAAATGGTATTTCTGGTTCTAGATCCTTGAGGAATCGCCATACTGTCTTCCACAATGGCTGAACTAATTTACATTCCGACCAACAGTGTAAAAATATTCCTATTTAATTGCAGTCTTGCCAGCATCTATTGTTTCCTGACTTTTTATTATAGCCATTCTAACTGGTGTCAGATGGTATTACATTGTGATTTCGATTTGTATTTCTCTGATGATCAGCAATGCTGAGCTTTCTTTCATATGTTTGTTGATCACGTAAATGTCTTCTTTTGAGAAGTGTTTGTTCATATCCTTTGCCCACTTTTTGATGGGGTTGTTTGTTTTTTTCTTGTAAATACATTTAAGTTCCTTATAAATTCTGGATATTATACCTTTGTCAGATGGGTAGCTTGGAAAATTTTTCTCCCATTCTGAGGGTTGCCTGTTCACTCTGATGATAGTTTCATTTGCTGTGGAGAAGCTCTTTAGTTTATTAGATCCCAGTTTTCAATTCTGGCTTTTATTGAAATTGCTTCTGGCATTTTTGCATAAAGTATTTGCCCATGCCTGCGTCCTGAATGGTATTGCCCAAGTTTTCTTCTAGGGATTTTATGGTTTCGGGTTTTAGATTTAAGTCTTTAATCCATCTTGAGTTGATTTTTGTATAAGTGCAAAGAAAGGGTCCAGTTTCAGTTTTCTGCATATGGCTAGCCAGTTTTCCCAACACCATTTCCTGAATAGAAGATCCTTTTTCCATTGCTTGTTTTTGTCACATTTGTCTAAGATCAAATGGTTGTAGATGTGTGGTGTTATTTCTGAGGTCTCTGTTCTGCTTCATTATTCTATATGTCTATTTTGGTACCAGTACCATAATGTTTTGGTTACTGTAGCCTTGTAGTATAGTTTGGAGTCAGGTAGTGTGATACCTCCAGCTTTGTTCTTTTTGCTTAGAATTGTCTTGGATATACAGGGTATTCTTTGATTCCTGTGAAATTTAAAATACTTTTTTTTTCTAATTATGTGAAGAATGTCAGTGGTAGTTTAATGGGAGTAGCACTGAATCTATAAATTACTTTGAGTATTATGGCCACTTTCATAATCTTGATTCTTCCTATAGATAAGGATAGAATGTTTTTCCATTTGTTTACGTCCTCTCTTAGTTCGTTGAGCAGTGGTTTGTAGTTCTCCTTGAAGAGAACTACATCCCTTGTTAGCTGTATTCCTAGGTATTTTATTCTCTTTGTAGTAATTGTGAATGGGAGTTCATTCATGTTTTGCCTCTCTGATTGCCTATTGTCGGTGTAAAGGAATGCTCACTTTTTGCATATTGATTTTTTATCCTGAGACTTTGCTGACATTGCTTATAAGTTCAAGAAGTTTTTGGGCTGAGATGATGGGGGTTTTCTAAACATAAAATCATGTTGTCTGCAAACAGAAACAACTTGACTTCCTATTTTAATACCCTTTATTTCTTTCTCTTTCCTGATTGCCATGGCCAGAACTTCCAATACTATGTTGAATAGGGGTGGTGAGAGAGGGCATCCTTGTCTTGTGCTGGTTCTCAAAGGGAATGCTTCCAGCTTTTGCCCATTCAATATGATACTGGCTGTGGGTTTGTCACAAATGGCTCTTATTATTTTGAGATATGTTCCATCAATATCTATTTTATTCAGAGTTTTTAACATGAAGGGATGCTGAATTTTATCAAAGGCCTTTTCTGCATCTATTGAGATAATCATGTGTTTTTGTCTTTGATTCTGTTTATGTGATGGATGATGTTTATTGATTTGATTATGTTGAACCAGCCTTGCATCCTAGGGATGAAGCTGACTTGATTGTGATGGATAAGATTTTTGATGTGCTGCTGGATTCAGTTTGCTAGTATTTTAGTGAGGATTTTTGCATCAATGTTCATCAGGGATACTGGCCTGAAGTTTTCTTTTTTTGTTGTGTCTCTTCCCAGTTTTGGTATCAGGATGATTCTGGCTTCATAAAATAAGTTAGGGAGGAGTCCCTCCTTTTCAATTGTTTGGAATACTTTCAGAAGGAATGGTAGCAGCTCCTCTTTGTTTTTCTGGTAGAATTCAGCTGTGAATCCGTCTTGTCCTGGGCTTTTTTTTTTTTTTTTTTGGTTGGTAGACTATTAATTACTGCCTCAATTTCAGAGCTTGTTATTGGTATATTCAGTGAGGTGTTAAAGTCTCCCACTACTATTGTGTGGAAGTCTAAGTTTCTTCGAAGGTCTCTAAGAACTTGTTTTATGAATCTGGATGCTCTTGTATTGGATATATATATATATATATATTTTTTTTTTTTTTTTTTTTTTTTTTTGAGACGGAGTTTCGCTCTTGTTACCCAGGCTGGAGTGCAATGGCGTGATCTCGACTCATTGCAACCTCTGCCTCCTGGGTTCAGGCAATTCTCCTGCCTCAGCGTCCTGAGTAGCTGGGATTACAGACACGCACCACCATGCCCAGCTAATTTTTTGTATTTTTAGTAGAGATAGGGTTTCACCGTGTTGACCAGGTTGGTCTCGATCTCTTGACCTCGCGATCCACACCTGCCTCAGCCTCCCAAAGTGCTGGTATTACAGGCATGAGCCACCACGCCCAGCCCTTGCATTGGGTATATATTTAAAACAGTTAGATCTTTTTGTTGAATTGTTCCCTTTACCATTATCTAATGCCCTTCTTTGTCTTTATTGTCATTGTTAAAGTCTGTTTTGTAAGAGACTAGGATTGCAATGTCTGCTTTTTTTTTCTTTCCATTTGCTTCATAAATTTTCTTCCATCCCTTTATTTTGAGCCTGTGTGTGTCTTTGCATGTAAGATGGGTCTCTTGAATACAGCACACTGATGGTTCTCGACTCCTTATCCAATTTGCCAGTCTGTGTCTTTTAATTGGGGCATTTATTCCATTTACATTTAGGGTTAATATTGTTATGTGTGAATTCGATCCTTTCATCATGATGCTATTTGGTTGTTTTGCACTCTAGTTGATGCAGTTTCTTCATAGTGCCATTGGTCTTTATATTTTGGTGTGTTTTTGCAGTGCCTATTACTGGTTTTTCCTTTCCATTTTTAGTATCTCTTTTAGAAACTCTTGCAGGACAGGCCTGGTGGTAAGAAAATCCCTCAGCGTTTGCTTGTCTGGGAAGAATTTTATTTCTCCTTCGCTTGGTATGGCTAGATATGAAATTCTGGGTTGAAAATCATTTTCTTTAAGAATGTTGAGTGTTGGCCCCCAATCTCTTCTAGCTTGTAGATTTTCTGCTGAGAGATCCTCTGTTAGTCTGATGGGCTTCCCTTTGTAGGTGATCTGGCTTTTCTCTCTGGCTGCCATTAACAGTTATTCTTTCATTACAACCTTGGAGAAGCTGATGATTATGTGTCTTGGGGTTGATCTTCTCATGGAGTATCTTAATGGTGTTCTCAGTATTTCCTGAACTTACATGTTGACCTATCTTGCTGGGTTGAAGTGCGTTTTCCAGCTTGTTTCCTTTTCTCGGTCTCCTTCTGGTGCTCTAACTAATCGTAGGTTTGGTCTTTTAATGAAGTCCTGGCATTCTTGGAGGCTTTGTTCATTCCTTTTTATTCTTTTTTCTCTATTCTTAGACAAGAATGTGTGTCTTATTTCAGTAAAGTGGTCTTCAATCTCTGACATCCTTTCTTCCACTTGGTTGATTCGATTGTTGATACTTGTGGATACTTCATGAAGTTTTCATGTTGTGTTTTTCAATTCCATCAGGTTATTTATGTTCCTTTCTAAACCTGTTATTCTAGCTAGCAATTCCTTTACCTTTTATCAAGGTTCTTAGCTTCTTTGCATTGGGTTAGAACATGCTTCTTTAGCTCATAGTTTTTTAATTACCCATCTTCTGAAGCCTGCTTCTGTCAATCCATCCACCTGATCCTCTGTCCAGTTCTGTGCCCCTGATGGAGAGATTTTGTGATCATTTAGAGGAGAGGAGGCACTCTGGCCTTTTGGGTTTTCAGCATTTTTTAAATTGATTCTTTCTCATCTTCGTGGGTTTGTCTAGGTTAGGTCTTTGAGGCCACTGACCCTTGGATGGGGTTTTTGTGGAGTCCTTTTTTGTTGCTGTTGTTGATGCTGTTGTCACTTTCTAGTTGTTTTCTTTCAGTAGTCAGGTCCCTCTTCTATAGGGCTGCTGTAGTTTGCTGGGGGTTCGCTTCACGCCCTATTCATCTGATTCACTTCTGCACTTGGAGATGTCACTCAAGGAGGCTGGAAAACAGCAAATATGGGTGTCTTTTCCTTCTTCTGACCTTGAGGGGCACCAAACTGATGCCAGTAGGATTGCTCCTGTATAGGGTATTTGACAACCCCTGCTAGAAGGTCTCATCCAGCTGAGTGTCATGGGGAGCAGGACCCATTTAACAAAGCACTTTGTCCCTTGGTAGAGAGGGTATACTTTCCTGGAGGCAAACTCACTTGTCTGGGCTGCTCAGATTCCTCAGAACTACCAGAAGGAGAGGCTAAGTCTGTTGGTCCACAGAGACTGTGGTCATCCTTCCCCTAAAGGGCTCAGGCCCAGGGAGATCTGAATTCTGTCCCTCAGCCTCTGGCTGGAGTTACTGGACATCCTGCAGAGAAGCCTCGCCCAATGAAGAAGGATGGGTCAAGTTTGGGTCTGAAGAGGCACTCTGGCCGCAGACTACCACAGTCGGTGTGTTGGGCTGTGGGGACAAGTCTTGGGACCAAGCCTTCCAGCCTCCCTGGCTCCAGCAGGGAAAAAGCACAGCCTGTAGCTATAGAAATGGGTGCCACCTTTCCCCACCCAGGGAGCTTAGCGTGTTAGGCAGTTGCAAGTCCCAGTGCTGGCTGCTGCCCCTCCCCCAAGGAGCTCAAATGGCTTAGAAAGCAGGCAGCCACTGTCAGTGCTGGTCGTCCCTTCCTCCAGGAGTTCAGTAGGCTTGAGCAGAGGCCAGCTGAGAAGCTGTAAGAATCTGCCCATTCCGGGGTTCAGGCACTAGGCCCCAGTGTCATGGCTTCGCAAGTGGAATCTTCCAATCTGTGGGTTACACAGTTCTGTGGAAAAATCACAGTTTCCCTGGCTGGGTCTAAAACTCATTCACCACCTCCCTTGGCTGGGGGGAGGGGTTTCTTCTTCCCCATGTGGCTCTGAGGTAAGCTGCCACCCTACACTGTTCATACTTCTCTTCTTGAGTCACACCAGCCTTCTAGTTGATTTTGATGAGAGAACCTGGAACCTTGGTTGCCAGTAAAGAATTCACATGCTTATTATGGTTTTTTTTTCCCCAATAGGAACCTCTCAATACTGTTGCTTCTAGTCAGTCATCTTGGCCCCACCCCAGAAGTTTCTTTAACATGGGTCATGTATTATGGAGTTTTCCTACATTAATATAGTGAAGTAGAAAGTGTAGTTAACAGGTCTGAGTATCAGTTAGCTCTGGCAACACTGCAATCCACAGAAAATCACCTAATCTATCCCTTCCTAAGTTTCCTTTATTTCTGATGTAAAATGAGGGAATCTGAGTTAATGATCTCAAAGATGTTGATATGGTTAGACTTTGTGTCCCCACCCAAATCTCATCTTGAATTGTAATCCCCATAATCCCCAGATGTTGAGGAAGGAACTAGGTGAAGGTGGCTGGATGATGGGGACAGCTTGCCTCATGCTGTTTTTGTGATAGTGAGTTCTCATGAGATCTACTGGTTTTATTTTATTTTATTTTTTCAGAGAGAATCTCTGTCTCAAAAAATTGGATTACAAGGGGCTGAGATTGTGCCATTGCACTCCAACCTCTGTCACCTAGGTTGGAGTGCAATGGCACAATCTCAGACCCTTGCAATCCCCGCCTTCCACGTTCAAGCAATTCTCCTGCCTCAGCTTCCCAAGTCGCTGAGATTACAGGCATCCACCACTACACCTGGTTAATTTTTATATTTCTAGTAGAGACAGGGTTAAACAGGGTTTCACCATGTTGACCAGGCTTGTCTTGAACTCCTGACCTCAAGTGATCTGCCCACCTCAACCTCCCAAAGTGTTGGGATTACAGGCAGGAGCTACCACTCCCAGCCAAGAGCTAATGGTTTCATAATGAATTCTCCCACCTTCACTCTGCCACTCTTCTCTCTCTTGCTGAAGAAGGAGGAGACAGAAGAGTGGCAGAGTGAAGGTGGGAGAATTCATTATGAAACCACTGTTTGCTTCCCCATCTTCCATGACTGTAAGTTTCCTGAGGCTTCTCCAGCGATGCAGAATTGTGAGTCAACTAAACCTCTCTCCTTTAGAAATTACCCAGTCTCAGCCAGGCGTGGTGGCTCACGCCTGTAATCCCAGCACTTTGGGAGGCTGAGGAGGGCAGATCACAGGTCAGGAGTTGGAGAACAGCCTGGCCAACATAGTGAAACCCCGTCTCTACTAAAAATAAAAAAATAATAATTAGCTGAGCGTGGTGGTGGGCACCGGTAATCCCAGCTACTTGGGAGGCTGAAGCAAGAGAATCACTTGAACTCAAGAGGCAGAGGTTGCAGTGAGCCGAGATCACACCACTGCACTCCAGCCCAGGCAACAGTGCAAGACTCTGTCTCAAAAAAATAAAAATAAAAATAATAAAATAATAAATTACCCAGTCTCAGGCAGTTCTTTATAGCAGTGTAAAAACAAACTAATCAGATGTCTTCACTCTCTAACTTGATTTATATTTCTCAGATACACTTGGATAATATCTCAATCAATTCAGTAACAGTAATCAATAACCAGTGATCACTAAGATGTACAGTAATCACTAAAGCACCTTCATATGTTACAAAGCATACCATTTTGAGAAACTAGAATTAAAAATGGGACATCTTTATACCAGATGTAAGATAACTTAGCAAACGAACTGCACAATTTTTATAGTAGGACACAATGGTGGATAACTTACATTACCAACAACACCATTAAATGTACAGAATAGTGATCACCTCTGGTCAGAATTACATATATAGACCGAGAGACACGCACAATCTTACACACGTCACAACTCACATTATGAACTACTAGCACATGACTGATATAATTTATAGGCAAAGAAATATATACCCAACAACTCAAGTATCTTAATCAGCTCATTAAAAACATAAAGCTTTGTTTATATTTTTAAACACTTCAGTTCTTTACTTCTTGAATAATGTTATAAAAATTTTATACCCTTTTTATGATTTTCCTCTTTTATCTAGCCATTAATAAGAATTGAAAATTTACTTTAAATGTCCAAACCAAGGGAACATTTGCTTATAAAACTTGGTAAGTTTTGTCTATAATCATATAATCAATTTTTGACTATAAACTCATTTAGGGAAAATATATATTGATTATTATAAATAACTAAGTAAGGTAAAATTTCTTCAAAAACTAATATAGGCAATTTATCTGTCTTTCCTAGGTGAAACTGTCATTTCTCCCCCTGTGGCTGAGTTTCAGAGCAGGAAAAAAATAAACAAATAGATGCATAATTTTCATAACTCTTATGATCAAAAGGAAGTAAAATAGCAAATGTGTTTCTATGCTCTCTCTTTTTTTTCTTTCTTTTTTTTTTTTTTTGAAATAGTCTTGCTGTTTCGCCCAGGCTGGAGTGCAGTGCCACAGATATGGCTCACTGAAGCTTCAAACTCCTGGGCTCAAGAGATCCTCCCATTTCAGCCTCCTGAGTACCTGGGACCACAGGTGCACACCACCACACTGGGCAATTAAAAAAAAAAATTGGTAGGGATGGGATCTCATCATGTTACCCAGGGTGGTCTTGAACTCTTGGGTTGAACTCCCACCTCAGCCTCCCAAAGTGCTGAGATTACAGGTGTCAGCCACTAAGCCCAGTCTATATTTTTTTGTTTGTTTTTGTTTGAATCTAAAGTCTAAAGGAAAAATTCTGTTGTATTTCTCTGCAGAAGAGACATTGCATACTATAACATAAAATATTACACATAGTATTTTACAGCAAAGGTAGAAGCACATTTTATATAACCCCAGAAGTATCCTTTGATACAAATTAAGGCATAATGTAAAAAGGATTCTTGAAGGAGCTAGGTAATATAATCCAAATATACTCCAATAAAATAATAAGAATAACATCAACTAAATTTATTGAGCTCTCACTCTGTGCCAGCTACTCTGTCTCCAGGCTACCTATGTGCAAATTCCAACTCAGTCACTTATTGACTGTATGACCTTAGGCAATTCTGTAGCCTTCTTTGTAAAATGAGAAAGGTACTAATAGCATTAGTACCCACTTCCTAGGGTTACTGTGAGGTATTAAAGTATGGGTGTGGTGTGCGTGAGTGTGCATGTGTGTGGGCATGAGACAGAAAGAGAAGATACTGTTATACAAATTACTCTTGCCTCTTCCTGTTTTCTATTCCATTCATTTCTCTACCATAAGGGATTCCAGTATAATGAAAAAGAAAAGTATTGTGTTCCCTCAGAAAGACATTTAGAAATATGTAAACATTCTGCTTTCATCTTTACATTTATGGTAATTCTAAAAATATTATAAACTTGCTGTGGTAATTCTGAAATATAATATATATCTAGGATAACAAAACACAGCAGCAAGGATAACTCTATTAGCATTTGAAAAGTATAAAAACACTAATAAGCACATTTTCCTACTATAGTAACTAGCCTGAAATTAAGAATAATAACATGGCAATTATAATTAGTAATAATGTATATTTGAAAACTGATGAGAGATTAGAACTCAAATGTTCTTACCAAATAAATGATAAGTATGTAAAGTAATGAATATGTTAATTAGCTTTAATTATTTCACAATATATATACACATATTAAAATGTTTCATTGTATATCATATACAATTTTTATGTCAATTATACCTTAATAAAGCTTGGGGATTGGGAGAAAAAAATAAGAATATAAAAAAATAGAACTGGGTGCTGTACCTCTTGTCTGTAATCCCAGGACTTTGTGAGGCCAAGGCAGAAGGATCACTTGAGCCCAGGAGTTCCAGACCTGCCTGGGCAACATAGCGAGACCTCATCTCTACTAAAATTTAAAAATTAGCCAGGCATAGTGGCACACTTCCTCCTGTAGTCTCAGCCTGTCAGGAGGCTGAGGCAGGAGGATCACTTGAGCCCAAGAGTTCAAGACTGTGGTGAGCTATAATCGTGCTACTGAAGCTCCAGATGAAGACAGCAAACCATATCTACACAGTCCTTCCAAAACACCCGCAAAAATGAAATCATAAAAGGTTTATAATGCTATGAACAGAGCATATCACAGAACAGGAGAGGGCAATAAGATTCTGGAAGCAGGAAACTGTAAGGATGTATGGAATCTGAGGTTGCCACCTGAGCTTTGTAGGCAGTATAACACTGGGAAGCAACAGGATTTGCTTGCCCAACTCCCAAAGGGTCAAAAATTCCCCATGCCACCTGGAAGTGGTAGGCAGGGGTCTAAAAATAAACAGATTGCTTGAAAGTCCTATGAGTAATCAGCAAGATCCATTCCATATGCTCCTACTCATGACAGCTGGGCAATCCACCACCTCCACCACGCTCATCTGCCAAAGACTTGGGAGTTATTTTTTTTTTTTGGAGAGGGTAAAACTGATGGATTCAAGACTAGAGGAAACCACATGCATTTGAGGGAGGGGTACCACGCTAAACATAAGCGGGACTCAGAGCAAGTTATTTCCTTAACATAGAGACTCCCCAGTCTGCTCCAGCCTCCCACTCACGTGAGTCTCAGTTCATAGCCCTGGCAGCCCAACAGGTAACGTACAGGCTTAAGACTGAAAGATGCTTTGTTCAGAAACATATCAATCACCCTGTGTTAGTTTTCTAGAGCTGCCGAAACAAATTACCATAGGCTTGTGGATTAAAACAATGTAAATTTATTCTTTCATATGTCTGAAAATGTGAAATCTAATACTAAGGTGTTGCCTGCACCTTGTTCCCTCTAAAGCTGTTAGGGGAGAATCCTTCCTTGCCTCTTCCAGCTTCTGGTAACCCCAGTCCATCCTTTGGCTTGTGGCAGTATCACTCCAATTTCTGCTTGTCTTCAGAAGGCTCTCTTCCTCTGTGTTTGAGTGTATGTCTCTTCTTATAAGAACACCAGTTACTGGAGATGAAGGGCCCACCCCACTCTGGTCTGACCCCATCTTAACTGATTGATTGAAATTCATCTGGTCTGGTTTGGCTCTGTGTTCCCCCTTGAATCTCATCTGGAAACATAATCCCCACATGTTGAGGGAAGGAAGCGATCGGATCATAGGGGTGGTTTCCTTCAGGCTGTTCTCATAATAGTGAGCAAGTTTTCACAAAATCTGATGGTTTTATAAGCATCTGGCATTCCCCCTGCTCATACTTCTCTCTCCTAGTGCCCTGTGAAGAAGGTCCTTCTTCCCCTTCACCTTCTACCATAATTCAAGTTTCCTGAGGCCTCCCTAACCATCTGGAACTGTGAGTCAGTTAACTTCCTTCTTTTATAAATTACCTAGTCTCAGGTAGTGTCTTTAGAGCAGTGTGAGAACAGACTAATACAACATCCACAGTGACCATATTTCCATTTTGAGGTACTGGCGGTTAGGTTTTCAATGCATATATTTGGGAGTCACAATTCACCCATACCAAACACATTCTCAGATGAAGGAAAACTAAGAAAATTTGTCACCAGTAGACCTAGACCAAAAGAATGCCAAAGGAAGTTATTTATCTGTCATTTATCCAACAGAAAGTAAATACTAAAGAAAGGACTCTTAGAACATCAGGAAGAAAAAAAAAAGAAAAGATGTCATAAATAAAATAGTTTTTCTTCCTTTTGAATTTTTAATTTTTGTTTTGTGGCCAATAAAACATTGTAACAGTGTCTGATATGACTCTTAGTGTATATACAGGAGATATTAAAAACAATTATATGGGGTATATAAATGGTGGAGAGTGAATGGGCTTAAAGGGAGGTAAAGTTTCTGTGTTTTACTGCAACTGGTAAAATGTTGACAGCAGTAAACTTTATCAACTAATGCATATATAGTTTAATAGCTAGAGTAAGTACTAGAAAACCCATAGAAAAAGAGATTTTTTTAAAAAGGTCCTATCGATAAATTAAAATGAAATTCAAAAAATGTTCAAGTAACTCAAAGAAAGGCAGAGAAAAAAGTAAAGAAATAAAAAGCAGAGATAGAAAAATAAAATGAAAGACTTAAGCACTAACAAAAATAACAACAATTACATTAAATATAAATACTCTAAATACACCAAGTAAAAGAAAGAGACTGATGGAGTAGAGTAAAAAAACATGACCTAACTACAGGCTGTCTACAAGGAACTCACTTTAAATATAATTATATGCATTTATATAACTATATATAAATACGTATTATAGATACATACAATTATATAAATATATGTTGAAAGTAAAAAGATAGAAATAGATATGCCGTACAAACAATGAACCAAAGAAAACAGGAGTAGCTATTTTAACATAAGATACAAAACAAATTCTTATCATATGACCCAGCAATCATACATCTATGTATTTATGCCAAATAAATGAAAATTCATCTTTACATCAAAACCTGTACACCACTGGATGTGGTGATTCATGCCTGTAATTCCAGCACTTTGGGAGGCTGAGACAGAAAGATCACTTGAGCCCAGGAGTTTGAAACCAGCCTGGGCCACATGGTGAAACTTCATTTCTACAAAATTTTATTTTTAAATTAGCCAGGCCTGGTGGCATGCACCTTTGGTCCCAGCTACTCAGGAGGCCAAGGCAAAAGGATCACTTGAGCCCAGGAGGCCGAGGCTGCAGTTAGCTGTATTGGTGCCACTGCACTCCAGCCTGAGAGACAGAAGGAGACCCTGTCTCACACAAACAAACAAACCTGCACACAATTGCTTACAGTAATTTTACTTGTAATAGCCAAAAAATCTTGAAAACAGCCAGAATGTCCTACAATAGGTGAATAGTTAAACAAATTACAGTAGATCCCTGCCATGAAATACAATTCAGGAATAAAAAAGAACAAACTACTGCTATTAGCAGCAACTCAAATAGAGCTCAAGTCATTATGCCTACTGAAAAAAGTCAGTCTCAAATAGTATATGATCCCACGTAGGTAAAATTCTTGAAATGACAAAATTATAGATAGGGACAGCAAATTAGTGGTTGCCAAGGATGAGGAATGGTGAGGAGGAGATGGACGTAATGATAAATGAGTAGAATGAAGAGATTTTTGTTGAAAGGGAACAGTTAGGTATTTTGATCATGGTGATAAATCTGAAAATGTGACAAAATAACAAGGAACTACATACATACATTATAGAATTTCAGTTTTCTGGTTTTGATTTTTGTGCTTTAGTAACATAAGAGGTAATAATTGAGGAAACTAAGTGAAGGATACACAAGTTTTCTCAGTGCTATCTTTGAAACTTTCTATTAATTTATAATGTATTCAAATTAAGTAGTTAAACAAAGCCAAAACTAAAACTAACTTAAAAAAGAGGCAGACAAGGATACCAGAAACAAGAAATCAAGCACAAGAGAGACAGAAAGATAAATTCCCAAAAAAATGTTTTCAAGAGGCCTAAATATGAATAATGTGGATTATAATTTTGTTTTCAAATGACAAAACACTTTCCTGCTCAAAGAAAATATTTTTAAAACTAGAAAACAAATTTGATTTAAAAATGTATATTTTAAATAAAAACAAGGGGCTAAAAAAAATTTTTATAGAAGTCTCTGAATTCATATTCTAATATGTCAACCTGCCAAAGACAGAAACATCTGCACAAGAATGTTTTCTTGAAACTAGTCATAATGCCATATTTTTTATCCGAAAAAATAAATATAAGTAGATGTCAAAAACCTCAAGGGTGTTACCATGAAGCCGAACATTTTATCCTCAAAGGTATATTTTTATTTGGAACGCTCAGATGAAAATCCATCTAGGTCAAATAAAAATGCAGAATTTACCATCAAAGAGTACACCTCCTGGTTCCTTCACACAGCATTTCCGTTTATCTTATCATGATCATGTCCTAAATTTAGTTTCTACTCTTTATCAAAGTAAATTTGATCACACTACATTTGATTCTATGTTGAGCTGATGTTAATTATTTTCAAAACCTTCATGACCAAGTGTCATTTTTTGCATCCAAACAGTCATTTAAGCTAACCTAGCTGATGCACAACAGAAGTCAAATTGTCCTTGAACTATGAAGATATATTACTGACTGTCCCTACTCTCACCCATCCCTTGCAGTCAACAGCTGGTTTAAACTATATGTACAGCAGTAAAGATTAGCTACTTTGGTCCATTAAGAATAGTGGTTTTTAACTCTTATTATGTATCAGAATCACTCAGACCTCATCCCCACAGATTATTTTTGTAGTAGCTTTATGGAGATATAACTCACATACCACAGAATTCACCCATTTAAAGTATCCAATTCAATCAATTTTAGTATATTTAAAGCTCTGTGCAGTTATCACCACAATTACTTTTCGTACATTTTTATCACTTCAAAAAAAAACCTCAACCGGCCATGGTGGTTCACTCTGGTCATCCCAGCACTTTGGGAGGCCAAGGCAGGCAGATCACTTGAGGTCAGGAGTTTGAGACCAGCCTGGTCAACATGGTGAAACCCGCCTCTACTAAAAATACAAGAAATTAGTCAGGTGTGGTGGCGCACACCTGTAATAGTTATTTAGGAGGCTGAGACAGGAGAATCACTTGAACCCAGGAGGCGGAGGTTGTAGTGAGCAGAGATCGCACCACTGCACTCCAGCCTGGGTGAAAGAGTGAGATTCCATCTCAACAAACAAACAAACAAACAAAACGTAACCATGAGCAATTATCCACAATCCTCCCTTTTTCCAGCCCTAAGTATTCACTAACCTATCCTGTTTCTATGAATTTGCCTGTCTATATGGAATCATACAAAATGTTACCTTTTATGTCTAGTTTCTTTCACTAAGCTCACATTTCATTCAAGTTGTGGCATGAACCAACACTGCATTGTATTTATTGTAAGCAATATTTCATGGAATGGATATGCCACATTTTATTTAACCATTCATCAGCTGATAGACATTCGAGTTGTTCCCACTTTTTGACTATTATGAATAATGCTGCCATGACCGTTCATGTACAGGTTTGGGTGTGGATATATATTTTCAGTTCTCTTAAATATATACCTAGAATTGAAGTATCTGGGTCATATAGGTTAAACTCTATGTTTAACCTTTTGAGTTAATTGCCCAACTGCTCTCCAAAGTGGCTGCATTTTACATTCCCACCAGCAGTGTAGGAAGATTCTACTCACTCTCCATTTCTGCCAACACCTGCTATAATCTGATCGGTCATTTTATTATTGCCATACTGGCATGTACTCCCAGAGAGTTTGGTTCAATTGGTATAGCTGTTGTACCCAGGCTGTGTGTTTATTTATGTATATGTTATTTGTCTACACTGAGTGATTTAAAATCAGGATAGAGAGTCACTCTTTTAGCTTCTATCAGAAAGGTACCTCATGTGATCAACAGAATAAAGGTTATATCTCTAGCCTAAGAACCTGGAAGCCATTTCTTCCAAGTGAAAGTAAATCAAACAAGCCAGTAATTAAATGAGATAAATATGTGTACTGATAGTTTGAGCATCCCTAATCTGAAAATTTAAAATCCAAAATGCTCCAAGGTTTAACCTTTTTTGAGTACCCAACATAACACCACAAGTGGAAAATTCCACACATAAGTACCTAATACAAACTTTGTTTCATACAAAAAATTATTTGAAAATGTTTAAATTTACCTTCAGTCTATGTGCACAAGGTGCATATAAAACATAAATGAATTTCGTGTTTAGACTTGGATTCCATTTCCAAGACATCTCATTATGCATATGCAATTATTCTCAAATTTAAAAATCTGAAATCCGAAACACTTTTGGTCCCAAGCATCTCAGTTAATTCTTCTTACTGGACTATAATCTACTGCTTTCATTCCAGTTTGTCAAACTCCACCTGAAACACCTCCTCCTCAATGAAGCCTGGTCTTTCCAACTAGGGTTAGATGCTTTCTCATTTATCCCCACCCGGGAAAACTAAGTACACCCATGTATTTATTTCTCTTTGTCATTTATTTCTCACAAAAACCTTACAAAGAAGGTATTATGATCTTAATTTTACATATAAGAAGCTGAGGTTCTAAATGATTAATTTACACATGGTCCTTCACAAGGCAGAGCCAAGATTTGTTCCTAAGACTATTTGACTCCAAAGTCACTGATCTTCTCACTAATTTGTTTGCCTTCCCATTATAACATTTCACACACAGCTGAAACCATATTGGGCAGATCTTGTATTTTAAAACCTAAATTTTTTTAAATTGCATTTTAGGTTTTGGGGTACATATGAAGAACATGCAAGATTGCTGCATAGGTGCACACGTGGCAGTGTGATTTGCTGCCTTCCTCCCCTACAGATTCAATAAATTTCTTTTAAAAAACTGCATTTTTGCCTCCATCATTTATTCCTTTTTTCTCTATGTGTTTATTCATTTCACATTAGACACTGATTTTCTGCTACATACTGGCATATAACTGTATATTGGTCCTTCTGGAGCTGATATTCTAGTGGGGGAAGCAGATGCCAATCAAATGTACCATGGGAAAATTCCTTCAGATTATTCATCTTTTCCTCCAGGAAGAAGCAAATGAATAAAAAGAAAAAAAAAATGGCTTTGAAAGAAGGACTCTTGATACATTTCCCAAAAGAAAATTCAAGTCAAGTCCCAGAAGCCAACAGCAGGCTTTGTCAATTCAATTTTAACCAGAAGACATTCACTGTTTTGCAAATAAACCACACTGGACATTTCAAAATTTTGGAGGTAAAGAAGAAAAAAAATCCATATTATTTCCCACAGAGAAATTTCATATAATCTCAAGAACAATGCTATTAGAGATGATTAAGCAATGGACAAATAAACAAGGAGTTGAGATTGTTATGGGAAATACAGAATGAAAAGAAAATCCTGTGATTAAAGACTTTGTGAATTGAAGGATACATTAACACATAGCTAAATGACGAAGTAGATGGTGCACAAGTTTCAGCAGATTCGTCAAAGTTTCATAAAAAAATGTATGAATCAATTACTTTAAGTTCTATTCTATGAATGATAAGGAATGCAAACAAGTCTCACTCCCAGCCTCTAACCTTATAAAACTACAGCCTGCCTTGCAAGATGGAAAAATATGCCTGCATTTTACTAACATTTACTCTGCCTCAGGCAGGTCGGCAGACATCTCAGATCCAAAGCGGGGGCTAAGGCAGCTTCCACCCTCAAGAAATTCCCAGTTGATCTGAAGAAAAATCCCTACCAACAAACACTGATGTTTTAATTCTTTAATGCAGAATAACTATAAAAATAGTTACCATTTCTTGAGCCCTTTCCAGGACCTCAGCCCATTAAAGTAGATATGCTTGTGTCATTTTCACTGTAAAAATAGTCTAGCTGAGGTTCAAAGGAGGCTATGTGTTCTGCCTCAAGCCGCACAGTTAGCGCAGGTATTACAACTCACACTCAACGGATTCCAAAGTTCAAGGTTTCTCCTACCTGTACCGGGTTTCATGCCACCTCCCACAGAGGATTTTAATAAATCCATCTTAGTTGTAGAAATTTTTATTCACTTTGGGAATGATCCTGTCTTTTAAAGTTTAATTTAAAATGTAAGTAAGTTTCAGGTGCAACATTTCATCTCAGCTGTCAATTTGTCACTAATGGAAGAGCTACTTCACGTTAGACAATGGAAACCTAATTTTGCTTTTAGTCTTCTGCATAAGCACCACTAGATGGCGGTACCTACACAGTTATTCTAAGGCCAGTGGGGACATGGTCTCCTTTTCAGCAAGCAGTTGGCTTCACAAAAAGTACTTCTTTTAAAAATCTAAATTTCTGCATTATTATCATTAGGTACAGAAACTGGGTCACAGAGGGACAGAGGTTTAAGACTATGTAATATCTTTGCTATATTTGTGTGAAGAACAGAATGTGTCTTTCCTAGTTAGCTCATCTTTAAGACATTGAAAGTTTCATACATTGCTTTCTAAAACAGCATAAAGAAAAAGATTTAATTTCTGTGTAGATCATTGTTTTTATGCCAAAGGCAAGATATTTGTCCTTGCTTTTAAAAAGAAGAAATCAGGGGAGGCAGAATCTTATGTTATTCCTCCTAGTTAAATAAAAACGATGTCTAAGGCAGCCCACCCAAGTTGGGCTTTTCAAATAATCACTTGTGAAAATGAACATCAGCTTCAGTTTGTGTCTGATTTAAAGGAAATTGATTTGAATAGGAACCTAGAACTGAAGTCTGGTTTCTTCCCATTTTCCATCTCATAGACATTTGACACTAGGAAAAGTATGGAAATGCTATTTTGGTTATGAAACTGCTATGAAAAGCTACCTCAGCATGTCATTTAATGGAAAGAGCTCCAGGCAAAGCCATTACATGGATGGGAAAAGGAAAGGAGGCTGGGAAGAAACCGCATATTACTTGCATGTATATTAATTTTAAGCCATGGGAAGAGAGAATGAGAAGCTGGAAGAAGAAGTAAAAATGATCCAAACCAAGCACCGTCCTGCTCATTTTCACAGGAAATAGTATCTAGCCATTGAACAATCATTCCCTGATAAGTGTGTGCAATCCTTAAAACATTGTCAAATTTACTCACAATTAAAAATGTATTTCACCAATGCTGGAAATATAAGCAACCACTTTAATAAGATACCCTACATTCATTGTATCCTGTGTTTGGAGTATGTTACAGAGTACACTCAAATTTCACATACACCGGAATAGGGGAGGAATTTTGGAGGCTTTCAAGGTGGAATTACCTTTCCAGAACCTCACACTATGGCAACTCATGTTCCACTCCTCAATTTTAAATTAAAAAAAAAATTTAATTCCCAGGACAAGTTTTGGATTATATTTGTTTGAATACGAAACAGAAAACACATTAAGAAAAAAAGATAACTTTTAATCACCAGAAGAGGGCGCAATCCTCAAACTTAAAATTTCCATACTCTACTGATAAAGTACCTTTGCAGTTCTGAAAGATGCTGCAGCATAATCCAGTTTAATCATTTCATTATAATCTTTGAAAGAACCCTAACCATATCTTTGAAGGGTGGAATAACCGCCTTGCACGATATCCTCATTTACAATACTCAAAGTAGCCATGATAAATCCAACTTAATGACAACAGAAGCGAAAAGATGTCTTTCTGTAGCATCACAATCTTCATAATTTATAACTTTTAAAAATGTTTAGCTCTTTCACTCATGCCACTGAAATGTGTGGCTCCTTTATTTGCTTGTGCACGCCACAGAAAAAGCTCTATCTTGGAATACACCATTTTACGAAGACTGCTATTTTTCTTGGTATCTTAGTTCAAGCTGCAATAACAGACTACTCCAGCTGGGTAGTTTATTAACAACAGGAACGTATTCCTCAAAGATCTGGAGGCTGGAAGTTCGAGGACAAGGTGCCAGCATGGTTGAGTTCTGGTCAAGGCTGTCTTTGGGACTGCAGGCTGCTGACTTCTCATTGTATCCTCACAAGGCTGGCAGATGGGGCAAGCGAACTCTCTGAGGGGGGGCGGTGTGTGTTGTATCCTCACAAGGCTGGCAGATGGGGCAAGCGAACTCTCTGGGGGGGAGTGTGCACACACGTGTGTGTGTGCGCACGTGCGTGCATTAATCCCACTCATGAGGGCTTCATCCTTATGTCTGAGTCACCTCCCAAAGACCCCACCTCCTAATACCATCAGGAGGTATTAGGAGGTTAGGATTTCTTCACAGGAACTCGGGGGCAGAGGGTGGAGGGGACATTCATTCTACAGCATTTGAAGAACAGGAAAATAAACAAATCAGACAAGTGGGAGTTTGAAGAAGAAAAGGAAGAAGAAAGGTAAGGGTAACTTCTTTTAAAGATTCCTGTTCACTGCAGAAAACAAGACAAGAACAAGAATTCACGTGGGCAGAGGGAATGAACACAGCCACAGGACTCACTCTGGTGAGTGGGATGCCCATGTCCACACTATTATAACTGGAGGAAGGCTGGCTCTGCTTTTTCCTACTTTTACAGCTTCAAGTAGGTTCCTTAACATACTCAGTCTTTCAGTTTTTCAACTGTAGAAAGCAAACAATCCTAAGAACTACCTCATAGGCACTCTTCATCCCTACACTCGCTCTGTTTCTTTGAGACACTGCTTTCTGATTTTCTTGGCAGGAGGGTTTAGCTGGCTTAGTTGCTTATTCATCTCTCTTGTTTCTCTCTCTCTCAATAGAACCTGAGTTTCACAAGCTCATAGACCGTATGTGTTTTATTCCCCCCGCCATTCCCAGTGTCTGGAACAAGTTCTAGCTGAAGGAATCAGCAAGGAGATGTTATGGAATTAGACCAAAATACTAATCCAGAACTTGACACACAGTTAGTCATGATACTTTCCATTACACTCTGTTTCTGTGATGTTAATTTTTATAGTTACCTTACACTAATGGCATATGATATAGATATTGAAGTGTGTGGTAATGGCATAAAATTGCCTTCATAAGTAAGTGAAGTCACAACTTTCTGATTTAAAGAAAATGCTGTGTGTAAATGTCAATACTTGTGAAAGTGGTCACGGATAACAGAGGTTCGCAAAACTCACTAGATGGAGGATAAGCACAACAGAAGCCTGGCATCAAGAGTCAGGGCGGAGATCAGAGGAAGTTCAGGGACTTGGTTTCATAGCTGGGCATTTCAGAGATGGCTGAGGCCAGCAGAGGGAAAAGTCAGGACTTTCCACATTGAGACTCCACAGGGCTGCAGACATAGATTTGTATTCCCACGTTTAACCACCTGTTGGAAATAGATGCTCGGTGCCACAAAGAAAAATTAGCACTGAGACAAAGGATCTTTCAGCAATACAATTTCTACTTCCTGGACTGCAGGAAGGGTACTAGCCATCTTGCCATGAGAGTCCAATAAATAAAGGAAAACACACAAATTTATTCCTTACACATTTGGGGTCGTCCTTAATGCTGTATCTGATCTCTGCTAGAGCCAGACTTCACAATCTAAACTAAAACCCGATTGGCTAACAACTTACAACTTTTCTAAACAGGTAAAAGCAATGGAGAGCTGAGATATGCCTGTGAGCATGTCCAGCACAGATATTTTGGTTAAAGTGCAAGAACACAGAATGTACTACACGCCTGTAGGCACGGCATGTCTAAAAGCTACATAGGATAGGGCTTAACAAAGTTGTTAGCACACTTACTCTTTAACAAGAAAGGAAACTAAAAAGGAACTTTTCTACTTCCCACACTACCTCTCTAACTTTATGGAGGAGAATCTCTGATTGTGAAGGATCACAACTTATCAAATTACCCACTGGATGTTTTCCTGCTATGTTGAGAAGCATCCATAGTTTCCTATTTCCTTGTAAACACCAAACCTAGAAAACTACACATGAGAGTCAAGGGCATTATTCTAAATGCTCAGAGTATGTGAGAGAAATCTGGAAAAAATCCTCTGGCTCGGAGTCAACAGATGACAGAAGGAAAGCTACTGCCTAAAGTCTTTGGGGCAGAAATTTTCCATTCCTGAGAAGCAAACTGAGGTGAGGATGGTCAACATTCATGGGCAGTCCCAACTTTTATAGTACCTTTTTAAAAAAAGCCTTAAATGAGTTTCTGAGAAAATAAATCTATCCATATATGAATGGAAATTTGTATATCCAGCAAATATAAAATAGTGTCAATTCTTTGGCAGGACTTATATGAAACCTGTGCATTGACACGTTCTGATTTCTTTAAGAAGGCAAGTAGTTACTCTTTTTTTTTCTTTTTCTTTTCTTTTTTTTTTTTTTTGAGATGGTATCTCATTCTGTCATCCAGGCTGAAATGCAGCGGCGCCATCTCGGCTCACTGCAACCTTGAAACCTCTACCTCCCGGCCTCAAGCAATTCTCCTGCCTCAGCTTTCCCAGTAGCTGGGATTACAGACATGTGTCATCATGCCTGGCTAATTTTTGCATGTTTAGTACAGACGAGGTTTTACCATGTTGGCCAGGCTGGTCTTGAACTTTTGACCTCAGATGATCCACTCGCCTCAACTTCCCTAAGTGCTGGTATTACAGGCCTGAGTCACCACACCTGGTCTGACAAGTAGTTATTCAATAAGAGAAAAACAAAATAAAATTCAAACACATGTCATAATTTAAGAGGCAGAGTTTGGAAAAAAAGAAAATAAATACCACCTGAATCTTTCTTTTATGTGAAAACATTTAATTCCATTTAATCATACAAAATCTGCTCATACAAATTGTCCTCCAGGCCTGGGCCCAATCTCCACTTAAGGAAAAATACATGAAAATATACCACAGGGGATGATAATATTGATTGGATCATCTCAGATTTCAATGAATTGTAACCCATCAGAGGCCACTTACTCATAAAGTGCTTAATTGAATGATTCATTTTCAATCAATTGTTTTTTTTTCATGAAAATATATACCTGGTAGACAGCACGAGCACTGACAGCTTCCTGAAGGCATCTGAGTATAACTACAACATGAGAAATGCTATAAATACAGGGTTGCCCTCTGGGAAGGCTTTCACCTACAATTCTTGGGGAGGCTCAGAGAGTATGAGACCCTGGCTTACAAACTCACTGAGACCTGAAGTTCCCTTCGTCTCTCCAGCCAAACTCATGATTACCCTCAAGTACGCAGCAAATAGGCCTTTGGTCCTTGCTACAGACTATTTTGAGTTCCCCCAAAATTCAAAGCCCTAACTCACTGTACCCCAGAATGAGACTGTATTTGGAGACAGGGCCTTTAAGGAGGTGATGAAGTTAAAAAGAGGCCACTGGCACTGTTCACAACAGCAAAGACTTAGAACCAACCCAAATGCCCATCAATGATAGACTGGATAAAGAAAATGTGGCACATATACACCATGGAATACTATGCAGCCATAAAAAAGGATGAGTTCATGTCCTTTGCAGGGACATGGATGAAGCCAGAAACCATCATTCTCAGCAAACTGACACAAGAACAGGAAACCAAACACCACATGTTCTCACTCATAAGTGGGTGTTGAAGAATGGGAACACATGGATGTGAGGCGGGGGGGAACATCACACACTGGGGCCTGATGGGGATGGGGGACTAGTGGAAGGATAGCAGGGGGTGGAGGGTTAGGGGAGGGATAGCATTAGGAAAAATACCTAATGTAGATTACAGGGTGATGGATGCAGCAAACCACCATGGCACGATTATGCCTATGTAACAAACCTGCACAATCTGCACATGTGCCCCAGAACTTAAAGTATAATAAAAATAAATTAATTTAAACAAGAGGCCACTGGGGTGAGCACTGATCCAGTCTGACTGGTGTCCTTCGAAGAAGCGGAAATTAGGACGCATAAGTAGACATCCAGGAAGGGTGTGCACAGAAGAAAGGCCATGTGAGGACATGGAGAGTAGCGTAGTCAAAGGCGAGGCCTCAGAAGAAACCAACCCCGGGGACACCTTGATCTTGGACTTCCAGCCTGCGGAACTGTGAGAAAAGCGTCTGTTGCGTAAGCCACTCAGTCTGTGGTATTTTGTTACGGCAGCCCCAGCAAGCCGGTACAGTTCTCAAAGGAAAAACTGCCTGAGAAATCACTCGGTGCAATATCTACGAGGCAAAGTGATACTAATATAGAATCTCAGTTTTCAGACACAGAAAAATGTTAAAACAAATAGGTCACTTAGGATTTGTCTAAGTAAGTGAAAATTCCGTATGAACCTGAAATATTCTTCCCACCAGAATCGTTTGTGTGTTTTGGATGCCATTTATATGGGATCTCTCATACAATAGATTTTGCCTTCTGGGTTGATTTTCTTAAATATAGATTAGTAAAAAAGAGACACAAGGGTATGTTATATAATCTCTGGTAAATCTGCAACTGCAACATACTCTCTTCTTTTAAAAAATAAAAAAATGGCCAGGTGCAGTGGCTCACGCCTGTAATTTTAACACTTTGGGAGGCCGAGGCAGGCAGATCACCTGAGGCCAGAAGTTCGAGACCAGCCTGGCTAACATGGTGAGACCCTGTTTCTAATAAAAATGCAAAAATTAGCCAGGTGCAGTGGTGCATGCCTGTAATCCTAGCTACTCCTACTCTGGAGGCTGAGGCAGAAGAATTGCCTGAACCCAGGAGGCAGAGGTTGCAGTGAGCTGTGATCGTGCCACTGTACTCCAGCCTGGGTGACAGAGTGAGACTCTGTCTCAAAAAATAAATAAATGAAAATTTAAACAATTAAACCCTAATAAACATGGAGATCTCTGTGGTCTAGTTCTTATATAATATTAAATTATGCCATTTTAAAGAAAGTTTTGTTCTTTACTCTGGTTTTTCATGGAATATCATAGAACTTGGTTCATATGGCCTGTAAGGTACCTCTTACCCATTTTTCTCTCTTTCTCAATTACCTATAGCACAGGTTCTCTCCAACCTTTCATTCTCCAAAACTTCCTCCCTAAGTCAGCTTTCTCCACTGAAAATAAGTCCAAGCCTTCCCCATTTCTTGCCACTCTTCATGGTGTTGCCTGGAGTGACCTCTTCCAATGAAGTCTCTCCTGGTCTAGATTGGCAGGTTTGGTCCTTCTCTGTCTGGTCTCTGGCATCTCAAAATCCAGACTGTCTTTGGTCATACAGAGACATATCTTCGTTTAAGTTGTGTGAGAAAAAGATGTCTGAAATAAACCAGTCAAATTGTGTAGTTGAGAAACATACCCTTAAAGATAATGAGCGATTCACACCTGTAATCCCAGGACTTTGGGAGGCCAAGGCGGGTAGATCACGAGGTCAGGAGTTCAAAACCAGCCTGACCAACATGGTGAAACCCCATCTCTACTAAAAATACAAAAATGAGCCGGGCATGATGGTATGTGCCTGTAATCCCAGCTACTCAGGAGGCGGAGGCAGGAGAATGGCTTGAACCTGGGAGGCAGAGGTTGCAGTGAGCTGAGATCATGCCACTGCACTCCAACCTGGGTGACAGAGTGAGACTCTGTCTCAGAAAACAAAACAAAAGATAATGAGCCATTTCTTAAAAGTGTTCACCAAATTTTAGGAAAAAAAATTGTCATCTCTAAGCCATCAACTATATGTGTGTGATCCTCTTTTTTTTTAAATGATACATCTATATGTTATTTGATGACTTCGAATAGATATTAAGGGTTGGGAATTTCATTTTTTATGCCTGAATAATAAACATTCAGGGTGTAACTATGAAACATGCATTTATCAATGATTTCATTCTGTGGTTTGTAGGAGGCAAGATTACATGTTCTGAAAAGGCCCAAAGTTTGTGGATATCTCACCCTTTAAGTGATACAGGGTTTTATTATAAACTGATAGTTTTTTTTTTTTTTTTAAATCAATAGCTGGTGCCTAGAATGCTCCCTTTAGATCAAACTCTTCTGACACTGGCAAGGCTTGGACATATTCTGAGCAAGAGGCTCCATTTTCATTTCGTGTGAATGTGGTTAGTATTTTCTATCATCACTAGTCACAGAAGCCACTGGGCTTTCCTTTCTTCTCAACAGCATCCTTTGATCAACACTACCCACAATTATAGATACTGTCCCATCTATGCCTGCCTGCCTCATTCATTCTTTCTATTTATTTATTTATCTTAGAGACACAGTCTCTGTCATTCAGACTAAAGTACAGTGGCATGATCATAGGTCACTGTGTGGCTAGGAGTACAGGTTTGTGCCACTGGGCCCAAGTAATTTAATTATTATTATTATTATTATTTAAGAAACAGGGTCTCAATATGTTCCTTAGGCTGGTCTTGAATTCCTGGCCTCAAGCTATCCTCCTGCCTCAGCCTCCCAAAGTGCTGGGATTACAGGCATGAGCTACCATGCCTGGCCACCTCATTCTTTTCTCAAAACTATAGGGTTTTTTTGTTTGTTTTTCTTTTACTTTGTTCATTTATGTTTCTTATACAATATTTATGTCTCATGCCTTTGTATATCTTGTCAAAGCTCTCAATTTTATTTGAGGTTTCCATATTCGAATGCTTGGAACTTCTGTTTTCTTTCAAATCTATCAGGATTTCATTGTTATACTTGGTTTTTATTTCATTTCACTTTTTTACTGGGTTATCTTCTTATCACTGTGATTATTTGTCTCAGGCACAATGAATTTTACTGGCCTTCAAATATTATACCAAAGAATTAATAAGGTATGTATTGATGTCTGATTCTTATAGACTGAACTGAGACTCCAAAGAAATCAACAAGCGGTTTGATAAAGCAGCTGCCAAATTTACATAATAAACACTGGTAAGGTTCCCATGTCATTCCTAACGTCACTATGTATGAGGTCAATGGAGATGAAGGAATAGACAGAATAAGAACAAAAGGAGTGCTCTGACATTAATCAGAATCATATGATGTAAGGATATACGGCTTATTAAAGGAGGGTATTTTCAGATTGCCCCCCAACTCCCAGCTTACCAAAAAGCATCATATAGTTGTAATTCTCCTTTCCTTCTTTCTCTCTCCTTAAGATGTTGCACTTAAATATATAAAATCCCCAAAAATATGTACACACATATCCACATACAACTTCTTATTCTAGGAGATTAAATACAAACTTACATGTATATTTACCATACTTATATGTATATATGGATTTGGATATGTGTGTAGTATACACTGAAGATGAGAAATAAAATGCAGGCTGGGCGTGGTGGCCTACACCTGTAATCCCAGCACTTTCAGATTAATTTTCTCACTTTGATTGCTTGAATTCAGGAGTTCGAGACCAGCCTGGGCAACACGGTGAAACTCCATTTCTACAAAAATAATAATAAGTACAAAAATTAGCCGTGTGTAGTGGCATGCACTTGTAGTCCCAGCTACTTGGGAGGCTGAGGTGGGAGGATGGCTTGAGCCCTGGAGGCAGATGTTGCAGTGAGCCAAGATCACACCACTGCACTCTAGAGACAGAGTGAGATACTGTCTCAAGGGAAAAAGGAAGAAAATGCAAAGAGCCATTCTTTTTTTTTCTTTTTTCTTTTCTTTTTTTTTTTTTGAGATGGAGTTTCACTCTTGTTGCCCAGGTTGGACTGCAATCGCATGATCTCAGCTCACCATAACCTGCACCTCCAGGGTTCAAGTGATTCTCCTGCCTCAGTCTCCCGAGTAGCTGGTATTACAGGTATGCCCCACCACGCCCAGCTAATTTTGTATTTTTGGTAGAGACGGAGTTTCTCCATGTTGTTCAGGCTGGTCTCAAACTCCTGACCTCAAGTGATCTGCCCGCTTCGGCTACCCAAAGTGCTGGGATTACAGGAGAGAGCCACCACACCAGGCCAGACCCATTCTTTTAAGCTATTTTCCACCAGATTAAGAGAATGAGAAAAAAATATTCTTAGACTTTTTGGAGGTGATGTAGTTTGAAAGTGAAGAAATATCTACTTTCAATGCTAAATTTCAGCTTTATATTTATAAGTTCCTCAGAAACTATTTGAATGTTCTGTATTCTTGCATGTGTAGAAGGCATATGAAACAAAAAATGTAAAGACAGAAAAAGCTATCCTGCTTCAAAATAATCATTTCTTTCCATGGGTTAAAAACTACTAATATATTTGGCTTATATATTTGTCATATCAATACTTTTTACTATAAATAATAAAATTCAGTTCTAATCTTTGACTACATTATCAAAGTGTTTTAATTAATTGACTATGAGCTGACATTTTCCTAGAAGAAATATTGATTTTGCATAACAATCCATCCGGAAAAAAAAGGAAAAAAAACCTCTATAATTTCAACTTTTATATTCTTTTTTTTTTTTTTTTTTTTTTTTGAGACGGAGTTTCGCTCGTTACCCAGGCTGGAGTGCAATGGCGAGATCTCGGCTCACTGCAACCTCCGCCTCCTGGGTTCAGGCAATTCTCCTGCCTCAGCCTCCTGAGTAGCTGGGACTCAGGCACGCGCCACCATGCCCAGCTAATTTTTTGTATTTTTAGTATAGACGGGGTTTCACCATGTTGACCAGGATGGTCTCGATCTCTTGACCTCGTGATCCACCTGCCTCGGCCTCCCAAAGTGCTAGGATTACAGGCTTGAGCCACCGCGCCCGGCCAACTTTATATTCTTTAGAGTATGAACATACCAAGATTTTGGTACTTTAATGATATGCCATTAATAATAATGAGGTGATATTTACAGAGCTCTTAGTAGGCACCATGTTAAGTGCTTTCCAAAAATTTTCTTTAGTAATCACAACAATGAAGAAGACACCATTATTTTCCCTCTTTTACAGATGAGGTAACTGAGATTTAGGGAGGTGAACTTACTTAGCTGAGGTCTCTTATCTCTAGTAAATGGCAAAGCCAGGAATTGAATCTAGGTATGAGTAACTCCAAACGCCACACTTTTCTTTTTATTACCAACAGTGAAAAGGACTTCTCCAAGTGCTAACCCTGGCTTACTGTATTAGTTTTTGTAATATTTGACATTAATGTTGGTCAAAAGCTATATGATACCTGTTTGTGGGAGAAGGGAGAGGTAGTGGCTAAGAAATTAGTACAATAGCACCCACTAAAATATTAATATATAATCACCTTCAAATTACTTAGTTATGGCTTTAACATGGTAAAAACAAGATAGTAAATATTCGTTGAATGTGCCAGATGCAAAGGAGTTACAGAACTGGGTAGGGTACAAGGCATTGTTTAAAGACTTCATGTTCAGGCCCTTAGGACAGCGTTGAAGAAACACTCTGAACTCTGGAATGCTATGATTTCTATGTCACATGTTAACCATATAGCAAAAGTAAGTTCCACTCCCTCCCTATCCCTAGAACAGGGGTGAGTAGAATACAGTCCATGGAGTAAACTTGGCACACTGACTATGTTTGTAAATAAATCTTATTAGAACACTACCACATCCGCTCATTTCCTTATCGTCTGTAGTTGGATTCATCCTATGGTGACAGAGTTGAGTAGCTGTGACCGTGACTACAGGATCGCAAAGTTTAAAATTTCTACCATGGAGCCCACTATAGAAAATGCTTGCCAACCCCTCCACTCAATCTGGACAAGAATCCTCTTAAAAATAATCTGTACATACAGCACACATCTTTGATAGCCAAACTTATAGACAGAGCCTGAATATTCTCCAGTTTCCTGAGGAGAAATGTGTTCCTTCCCCCTAAAAGTGTCCATTCTACTGGTCTGTTAAAAAAAATCAAATTATCAGTGACCAAATTATTTAAATCAAGTTGCTATTACATTAATTTGAGACCACTGGGAATTTTGGTTATGCTATGGGGCTCTGGAACTGGCAGTTTTCATGGCTAATTTCATGGTTTTCAACTGAAATATTAAGAGACACTCAAGACTTGCTACAATTCATTCTTTCACATTTGCCTTCTTATTAGGTTTGGTTTAAATGTTTTGCAAAAGGGCCTTTACCAGCATTTTCTTCTTTTTTTTTTTCTAGCCACAGCAAGGATTCCAAAAATGAACCAGATCAGATGAATTCACATAGTGAAGTATCAACATTTCTAAACAACTAAAATAAAACAAAACAGTGACTCCCTAGGCAAAATACTTTCAAATAACACAGAAGTTTATAATCAAAAGAAGCAAGTAAATTATTTGCACTGAGACAACTCACTCCCCAATCATGTACATTTTCTGTTTTCAATGAATGGTTTCTACTTTCATCATCGTTCACATGATGATCTGAAGAGAAAAGACTAAGGCAATAATAAAACAGGACTAAGAGGAATCGAAGGAAAATCCAATACTACTTACATTAATATAGAATTCCTCACACAAACTCCTTCTCAAAATAAATTGCAGATATAGCAGAATACAATATACAGCCAAACACAGCATGTAACATGGTGATGAAGAACATAAACTCTCCCCAGTGCCTCCGGTAATCAAGCACAATACAGCTTCGAAAACAGATTCTTTCTCATGAGAAGTCTCTCCTGCTTTCTTTAGTCAACCTGGGGCAAACACTTTCACTACATTCATCCTCTCAGTCAGAAACTCTGCAAGGCACTGTGCAAGATATTTTGAGGACATATTCTCAGAAAAATCTAGTGAGGTTTTACGTCCATTTTACAGGAAACTAAGATTCAGAGGCTTTTAAATGTTTTCCCTCAGATGATTTAACTAGTGTGTGAGAGAGAACGGATTCTAACAAAGGTTTTCATAACTCCATGACCAAAGCACTTTTACCATGACATAACCAATAAAAGGTATTTTGACATGTAATTTTTAAATGTATAATAAAATAGCCAAGAAATAAAAATAAACCTCTAAAACAGATTGATACATATGTAGCAGTAGATGAGACACAGTTGAATTTAAAAATCACTGGTCATATGAAACCAGTGACCAACCTCTAGTCCCAAAAGAGTGGCTTTGTTTCTGGCAAGAGAAAGAAGGGACAGGGAGTTAGATTGATGGTTATAGAAATTGTGCCATGGATTTGGGGCCAAAACAATACCGATCTGGGACACACAAGTCATGAAGTACACCACCAAGTTGTGGAGGCAGAAGGGGCCATCATTCCTCACATCTGCCCAGAAAACTGCTTGGAAAATGGTGGCAAATGACACATGAAGGATTTTTAAATTTTATTTATTTATTTACTTTATTTTATTTGAGACGGAGTCTCACTCTGTCGCCCAGGCTGGAGTGCAGTGGTGCAATCTTGGCTCACTGCAACCTCTGCCTTCCAGGTTCAAGCAATTCTCCTGCCTCAGCCTCCCAAATAGATGGGACTACAGGCACGCACCTCCATACCTGGCTAATTGAAATATATACATTTATATATATGTGTGTGTGTGTGTGTGTGTGTGTGTGTGTGTGTGTGTGTGTGTATATATTTTTTTTTTTTTTACAGATGCACAACACCAAGATATAGATCCTGGGCTGAGAAGCAGTGCCTTCTTAGAGTAAAACACCTGTCTTCAGAGCCATGCAGACAGAAGTCATCAAGAAAAAAAAAAATAGTAGGAAGGGATAGAGAGAACACAAACAGAATTAAAGTCACTTTTTTAAAAAAGTAGTAACTCTAGGTGGGGAGCATAGAGTAGGGCACAGAAGGGGCTAAGGTCCTGAAGTTCTTCATGGGAGAGAGAATGTTAAATGAGAATGGGGATTAATAATATTATTATTATTCTAATTTTTCTTAACCCCAGGCTATTGACTTCGGTTAGACTGTTTTCTGTCTCACAAATCAAAACTATGGTATTTGACGACCATATCAGGAATGTTAAAATTTTACTTATTCCAACAACAAGTGAACATTTCAGTTTTTAATGTTTTAATATTTAGTATGAATAGTATTTATCACTTAGGATATTTAGTATTTAATATAAATTTCCATGTCTTATGTCATTTACGAATCCTGAAAACCTTAGGCCTGCAGTAATGTTATCCTCACTCTACAAAAAACCAAAATGCATCATCTCTCTGCCTCCCTTATGTTGCTTTTCAGTTTAGGGAGCATCTTTTTTGTTTTTGTTTTCCTAAATAAAGGTTGGTACCTCTAAGGTAATCCGGATATGTATTTTTAAAAATTTCCATTAAAAGAAATAAATGCAGATAAGAAAATAAAGGCCAAAAAAATAAATTATTTAAAGAAATACTTTGGGAGGCCGAGGCGGGTGGATCACGAGGTCAAGAGATCGAGACCATCCTGGTCAACATGGTGAAACCCCGTCTCTACTAATACAAAAAATTAGCTGGGCACGGTGGCGCGTGCCTGTAATCCCAGCTACTCAGGAGGCTGAGGCAGGAGAATTGCCTGAACCCAGGAGGCAGAGGTTGCGGTGAGCCGAGATTGCGCCATTGCACTCCAGCCTGGGTATCAAGAGCGAAACTCCGTCTCAAAAAAAAAAAAAAAAAGAAATATACACAAAAATAGAAACAGATCTGGGGCTAACACCAGGTCTCCTGACTCCTGGACTGACATTGTCTACATTGTACAACAGTTATTCATTTTTATTTATCTTCAGCTTCTAGCAACAGACATGAGAATTAATCACTCTCTGAACATGTTTTTGAATGAAAACAATGGTTGAGTGGATGACTGGAAGAGTGACCTATTAACAAAAACACACACACAAATAAAGACACAGTTCCAGTAAAATCTAAAAAAAAAGATGGTTTTCATTCATGTCATTACATTTCCTAAACCACATTTTGTCTACAACAAGGCATCCCTACTTTCATTCCCAGAAAACAGTCTTTCTATTCAACTAAGAGTCAGCTTTAAAATGACTGATCCTGGATTTTTTTAAAGGGGCTTTAAAATGACCAATTATTACAATATGATGGTATATTTCAAAACCTCCTGTAGACCAATTCCTGAACCTGCCTTTCTGAAATTCTCCCAGTTCCATTTCTTCCCTAGTATTTCATTTTTGACACAAAGGTTGAAAGTAAAAGGATGAAGGCCTGCTCCGAAAGACAGACAAAGTGAATTTTAGCTCCAATGTTTAGCAGGTTTTGGCATTAGTAAAGGCAGTAAGCACCATGCATCAAGCCAGTAAATGACATGACATCTCGTCAGTGGCCCAAGCCAGAACACCTCCCTGTCCCTCCCGTTTCCTTGATTTTAATCCATCATGCAGTCTTACTTATTTTAGCAATAAAATATATTCAAAAAGAGTCTACATCTCTCCACTTCTACTTCCTCTGTTGTAACCCAAGCTTTTATGATTTCTTATCTAAATAACCCTCTGGGCCAGTCTTCCTACATCCAACGTGGATCCTCCCCAATATGCTCTTCAAACAACATCCAAAAATGTTTGAGCAGTGCACTCTGATGTGATAATACCATTATCTTCCCTAAATTTTTCAATGGCTTTCTTTCTGCTCTTTGAAGAAAAGACCACAATTTTCAACATTTAGAACCTCTAACACTGGACCTTACCTGCCCACCCCCACCATTACCCTGACCTTTATCGATACTGGTCTTCTCTCAGTTTCTCCAAAGTGCCACCGTATCTGCTGTCTCAGGTCCTTTCCCTTTGCCCTTCCCACCATTCCCCTTGTCTATCCTTCTTACCTCTCAGGTCAATAGACACTTGCCAAGTGAAGCTTCCAGACCCCTGTTACACAAACAGGCAAATTCCTTTCTTCAGAACACTGATATCGTTGGCAATTGTCCACTAATTAGGAAATTATCTTACTTACGTCTGTCTCTCTGAACAGAATAAAAGCTCTATGAGAACTGAGACAAAGTCTCTTTATATCCATTTTACCTCCAACCCTGAAGTACTTGACCTCCAGCCAAAGATAACCAGAATAGATCAGCAGCCAAACAAAGCCAGGCTCATTGCAACAAGGGAGAGAGCAACCATGTGGAACCATGAAGGATGGGTGTCAGTAGAGGTTATTGAGAGGGACTGAGTAGAATATTTGGGTTTGTGTTAGATGATTTTGTAGAAGATTCAGGCAAATCTAATTTTTCTCTCGATTAGGAACTATGAATTGGATTTTTCTGTTGAATGCTGAAAAGCAAGGTCAATTCTATGATTGGGTATCTTAGTAGTTTTCATTTAGATGGCAAGAATACCAGCTACCTGATTGCATGTGTGTTAATATGTGGCCATCTAATCTGTGAATCCATGAGAAGGATGAGAGGTCACTCAGTCTAGGGCAACTTGCCATGCATATCAATCAATTAAGGTTACCTATATAATTAACACAAGTGAGTTGTTCCCAGAAAACATGTTAATAAACTGTGGCTTCAAGTTGATGAGAACATTCAACAATGTGTCATGACAATACTGTATTAGTGTCAATGTTCCTTCATTAGCCGATTGGAATTAAAATGTTCTATTATTCAGCAGTCCACTTAATGGGAAAAAATTCCTGACCTGTCTAATCCTCATTATACGTATAACTAATTGCATCCATGAGTTACTGAAATAAAATTTGGATCCTCATGCATTATCAATCAAGGGTAAATTTAGCAAATTGGAGCCCTGCTTCAATATCGCTTCTGTAACTAAGTAATATACATGCAGAACTTTACACAAAATTTAGGAATAAAACTGGAGGAATAAATATTTCCCTAAAACCTAGGTTTAAATTGAGTATGACTGGCCAAGGTGTTTGGTAAGTTAAATAAATAAACAAATAAATATTGTACTAAAGTTAACATATATGCATACATTTAATTACCAAGAAAATTATTTCACTCAGAATGTATATTTTTGACATATGTATATAATATCTCATAGGCTAGAAGGGATAATAGTCAGTGGTTTCTGGACTTGAGATGTAGTTTTGTTACTGTCACATCCCAACATGGAAGAGGAATTTGCTTTAGTCTCCCTTCTTCCTTAGATCATAGATAGCTAATACAGTTGATCCTTAAACATACAAATTTGAACTGCAAGGGTGCATTTATATGTGTATTTCCTTTTGCTTCCACTACATCTTAGATAGCAAGACCAATCCTTGCTCTTCTTCCTCCTCCTCAGCCTACACAGCAGGAAATCTGTGAGAATAAAGCCCTCTATTATGATCTACTTCCACTTAATAAATAGTAAATATATATTCTTTTATGATTATCTTAATATTTTTCTCTCTTACTTCATTGTGAGAATATAGTATATAAAACACATAACATACAGAATATGTGTTAATCACTGTTTATGTCATCTGCAAGGCTTCCAGTCAACAGTAGACTATTAGTAGTTAAGTTTTGTGGGGAGTCAAAACTTATGTATAGATTTTTCACCTGCATTGGGGGGTGGCACCACTAACTCCTACACTGTTCAAAGGTAAACTATATATGAAATGGATGGCTAGCCTTAAATGCTGTGTGAGGAACAGGTTAATGATAACATTCAAATGTTGGAATTCTGTCCTGACTTATTCTTTTTCATGAACATGATTCCATTAGCTCCAAATCTGTAATTTTGGGGATGATTCCCTCGTCTACTCTGCACTCAACACTAGAAGAGAGAAGCTACAAAAGCTCTGCTAGAGCTTTCAAGGAGAGAGTGGATCTCAGAAGAAACTCTCCAAGATGGAGAAATCCTGACACACGATTCCAGGCTTCACAGCTCAAATGTTAAAAAAAAAAAAAAAAAAAAAAAAAAGTAGAGCAATAAAGTCCACAACAAATTGCTCTGGATTTGAAAGCATTTTGTGATCATTAATTTTATGCGTCACTTGACTGGGCTGTGGGATGCCCAGACAGCTGGTAAAACACTATTTCTGGTGTGTCGGTGAGGGTGTTTCCAGAATACATTAGCATTTGAGTAAACAGACTGTAAAGAAGTTCACCTTCACCAATGTGGGTAGGCATTATTCATTCTGTTAAGGGCTCGGAGGGAACAAAAAAGTGGAGGAAGGGCAAATTCACTTTCTCTCTTGAGCTGAAACATCCACCTTCTCCTGCTTTTGGACATCAGAACTCCTCCTTCTCAAGCCTTCAGACTCAAGGGTTTACGCCAGGGCCCCTAACCCCCACCTTGGCTCTCAGGCCTTTGATTCAAATTGAATTACACCACTGGACTTCAGTTCTTGAGGTTGCAGATGGCAGATTGTAAAATTTCTCCACCTTCATAATACATGGTCTAATTCCCATATTGCCTAAATTTAACACACACATACACTATTAGTTTTATTTCTCTGGAGAACCCTAATAAGCATAGGTTCACCTAAAACATTTTTAACGTAGGTAGCTAATCATTCCAGGCTTCATCATGCATTCCTGGGCAGTTATCTAGTGTAGTGCATGATACAAGAAACTAATGGTGTTATTTTGCATATACCTAATAGGTTTACAGTACCTACAGTTTCCGTATTTATTTAAACCAAAGGAAGTTTAATTCCTTCTTGTTATTTAACTTTACTCATGAACTTTACACACTCCAAATGCTACTCTAATGATCTGCACTTTCAGTCATAGGTTTATTTAATTTGTAGAGCATCTCTATCAGGTCAAAATTATATTCAGCTTTTTGGATTCACAAGGGAATTAATGAGACCAGGGACCTGCCTGGTTAGAATTGACATCCCAGAAAGAAATAAGGCATTAATCCAATTATCATGAAGATCATGTAATTGCCTCCTATGTTTAGAACATGTGTCATTCTTTGAGGGTATGGTAAATGGCAGCAACATTTTACAAGCAAAGTCTTCAGAGTCTCCATTTAGACCGTTCATTGGGAAGAGTCAGGGTTAGATCATCAAGTGGACAGAAGAAGACATTATGAAAGTTGAACAAGAGGGGACTGAGGCCAATGGAGACCACTGAGCCTCTTAGGAAAGGAGGATGAAGATAAGAAGAAAAGAATCATTTAACACCACGTCTACTACGTGATCTCATTATCCTATCAAGTACATAAAACAAGGACAATGCATAGAAATAATAAATAGCACAAAGTCATAAAACTGGTAAGTGATTACAACTCCAAGAAGCATGATCTCACCTCAAAATCTTTATCAACTCCTCCTCCCCACAACCCTCCCACCTTCTTTTTGGTCAAATCTCTTAAAAACCAGAGAAAATTTCTCTTAGTACCCACAGATTTTTGATGAGAAGAAGGACTATTATTAGAGATGACTGGCTAATAGCTAAGCAAGTGTATTTCCCAAAGAGAGGAAATGGACTCCCTTATATATCAGACCCCAAAGACAAAAAAACTCTTGAGTGAGTAAGAGTCTGAATGAGGTAAACAAATTCAGAAAGCTGTGCTCATCGCAACGTAGGGAAGGGAAATACAGGTTTGTTATCTTTTAATACCAACTATTCAGTTAACAAGAAAATATTTTTTTAGCTCCAACATATTCCATTCCCACTTTACTCTTAATGTAAGGGCCAGAGGAGGCATTAGTACCACTTGAACAAACAGAGAGACATTTACTACATGCTTGACCTGAGCCCTCTGGCTAGAAAACATGTGGCAAAAGTAACACAAATGAGGGAATCAGGGATTCCTTAGTAAACAGCAACACATTTCAGATTTACAATACTTTAAAAAGCTAAGATCAAACATGCTACTCAATCCTACTTAGATAAGCTGCCTCCATTTCCAAGGTTAAAGGTGGATAAAAGTAAAACCCAACAACTGATTATTGGATGAACTCCCTCCACCATTTGCCATAGGGCACACGGTACTCTATAAGGATTTGGGTGGAATAGTGAAGGAATATTTTGGACTTTAATTATGTCACAGTTCAGATCTTAAAAAAAAGCTTCTAAGCTAATAAAATAAAATAGATAACAATATAATGCTAACCAGGCATTTTCAACAAAACCTTGCCTCTTATAATCCCATTTCAGGACTTCTGTATCTGCAGCAAAACTCAAGAGAAGTGGGTAGGATTTGCTGAGCCTTCCACTCATGTTGTGATGGGAGCTACTCATATATGACCACTGAATTTAAAAAGTAAATAGCTGGAGAAAGAAGAGATAAAACAGTCTTAAAGACAGATCTGAGTGGCATATTTTTTTTTTCTTTTCCTTCCTGTAAGGCTAAATGAATGTAGTATGTGTGATTTGACGAAGAAAAGGAAAGTGTGGCATGACAGGAGGAAGGTATAGCTAGCGTGATGCTGACATCACTTAAACTAGGCCCATGAAAGAGTGTTCCAAGAAAGCTGCAAAATATGTCTCAACCAACGCCGGCAAGACCCCGGGAGAAGCCCTTGTCATGGTTGCAAATGAGGCAAAATGGCAGTTAATAGTGGAGGTTGCCCTGAAATTCTTTCACAAACATTCTTACTGTTTGATGAGCTATACCAATTCTTCAGTGAATAAAGTTAAGCTGGAATACTTATAAGCAATCATGTGCTGGATAAATTCATACATGTTTGGCTCAAGAAAAATATCTTTAGGTATCCCATATACCAGACAAATTGGCATATTCACAATAACTATTTTCAAGAAAATAAAAATTAATGCATCTAGTTCTACAAAAAGAGGCTACTTTATTTAAGATTATCATCATCCTTTATTACTTAATTTTTTCCCTTAAGATGAATACTATTAACTGGACTACTAACAGTCTATTAATTATTAACATCATCCTTTGAGAATCTAAGAAAATAAGCATTGTATTAAAAACAGATATTGCTCTTTTATAATACCCTCCAGAACAAATATAATGGTGGGAATTCAGACACAGATATTTAAATTAATATCCTAGATATTACAGGGAATGCCAGAAAATAAATGCAAGATTTCTGTACTCCAGAAACTCGTATCATAGCTGGGAAAACAAGACAAACTATTAAAAAGTAAACAACAGAAGACAATACCATGAGCTATCAGCTGTCGAGATGTTGGGTTAGTTATTAAATGTCAGGATCTAAAAGAATGTTGAGCTAAATATTATACTTGTACATACATGAAGCTGTAGTAAAATGAATCTCAATCCACAAACTCAAATTGCAAAAAATAAGTCAATTTCTTTATTTTCTTAAAACCAACTTAAATTTGACTCTGTTCTAGCATCACACCATACGATAGAAAAATCAGCCACAAGAACATACAAAGATCATACAAAGATCCCAGGTTCTTACATAATGCTAAGGAATTGAGTGCTTTTCCTACTTTTCAGTAAGACTATTGGTCAAAGTTATTGGTTTACCTACTGTCTCACCCAGGATACGCTTATTTATAGCCAGAAACTCTGCTGTTTCTATGTAATCCTTGGGATATAGGATTCCTAGGCCAGGATCCAGGCTTTCACATTAAATGCGGGATACAGGATTCCTGTACCTAGGTCCAGTCTTCTGTGTCATACTCATGATAAATCCTGTGCCTAACTCCAGCTTTCTTAGGTGTCCCATGAGGCTACATCTTCTAACAGCTTCCAACTTTTGCAGATTTTGCAATAATCTGCAAAGGCCCCCGATACTCCTGGAATACTGAAAACCTCTAGATTTTACCCATCTGGAAAGAAAAGAAAAAAGTCCCTTTCATTTATCTCTACTTTCCCTTTTTAGAACAATTCATATCACCTCTGCAACAAATACAAGCTTTTACAGAAAAAAACAAGAGTTTGAGTTTCTAGCATCAAACAGCTTCTATTTTCTGTCTTGCAAAATCTCCAAGGTGAGAACCTAGCTACCTGGTTGAAAGTGGAAAAAATGCATCTTAAGAAGAACAAATAGTGTTAATAACATAAATTAAAATTTCTTTTTTCATAGATTTTCCTGCTACCAACAACACAAAGTTATTTAATAATGTTTACAACACCTAAACAAATATATAGGTAAGATAAAATCACCTATCTTTCAACAAGAAGTTGTTACTATTTTGGATAAAAACTTTTCAGAAACTTGCCCAATGGTGACTAACTTTGAATTGTAACACAGGTAAAGCAATTTGAGGACAAAGACCCGTTATCAAAAGTACAAAACCATAAAGAAATATAAATAAATGAAGAGTATAGACAAGAAAAACAGGCAAATAAATGCAAATATAATAACACAGCTGCACAGAAAAACCCTTTAAAATAAATGATATACATTTCAAAAATGTAAAAAATATTACCAGGGCATACACTTTACCACATCAAATACAGTAAAGTATAATAGGAGGCAGGAAGTCTCCCCTTTAGACCCTTGTGATTTATCCTTCATTTGATGAGCACTTACTACAAAAACAGAAAAGCTCCCTGAAAGAGTTGCATGAATCACTTTTGCCAGTTTCTGCATAAAGGTAGAATCATTCATGTCCTAGATTTGAGCCAGCTCTGAATTAAATATGATACCAAAAGTGCCTGTCAAAATGCATTGTCTCTCACCCAGATATTGAGTTAGGTGCTTTACATGAATCATTTCATGTAATAGCCAGAGAAATTCTGTCATACCAGTTTTTTCTTCTATCATTATTTAACAGGTGAGGAAACCAAGGCTCTAAGAAGGTAAGTCAGGACTTCGAGGTCACACTGCTAGTGACTGGGAATCATGAGGTTCTAATTCACATATTTTTAATCTAATCTTTTCTAAGACCCCAAATCAAAGGGATATTCCAGCAAAAATACTAATCTAAAACCTTAGTGAAACCTGACTGATATGATTTGGCTGTGTCTCCACCCAAATCTTGACTGTAGCTGCCACAATTCCCAATGTCAAGGGAGGGACTGAGTGTGAGGTAATTGAATCACAGGGGTGGTTCTTTTCCATGCTGTTTTGTGATAGTGAATAAGTCTCACCAGATCTGATGGTTTTATAAAAGGTAGTTCCCCTGCACAAGATCTCCCTTGCCTGCCGCCATGTAAGATGCCCCTTGCTCTTCCACCATGATTGTGATGCCTCCCCAGACATGTGGAACTGTAAGTCAATTAAACCTCTTTCCTTTATAAATTACCAGGTCTTGAGCATGTCTTTATCAGCAGGGTGAGAACAGACTAATACACTGACATACTTTCTAGGTGTCAAAGGAACTGGCTGAGTCTCATAAAAGCAAAAGGCTAAAGAGGGCCATTTTCAGACTCAAACACTTCTAAGGAAAGGAGGGACCTGAATTTGACCAAGCTTCAAAAGTCAGATTACTACCTTCAGACTAAGAGGGCAGGTAACATTTCCTCCAGGTATATGATGTGCTCTGTGGCTTTCTCAGTGTTCAGTTCCTGATATGACAGAGACAATTAAAATTGACATGGAACTTGTTTCTATAACACTAAGGAGTAAGCCTGAGCTCTAACAATCTTACCCAGGCAACATGAGATTATCACGTTGGCATCATATCTTCCTTTTCAAGGTCATTTTTCAACAACTTTATTATAGAGTTGCTGGGAGTCAGATAATGTAAGCAAAAGTACTAGACACCCAATAGAACCATTATACATATTATGCCTGTTATTAATTCATTTAAAAGTTATATATGAGGATCCTGTACACTGAGTTAAGGTGGACTCTAAAACCATCTGCCTTGATGAATCTCAACTCATCCACCAACTAGCTAGCTGATCTTAAGAAAGGTACTTTGCCTATCTGTGTGAGCCCCAATCTCCTCTGTAAAAAGGGAGTAAAAATCATCTTTTGTGAGAATCACGTGTGCTGATGTAAAATGAAGATGATAATGTAAAATGAAGATACCAGTAGGGATTGTTATGAAGAAAAAATGCGATAACATATGAAAAGACTCTTACAATGTTATAGTAAGTTAGCTACCGTCGTTAGTCAATATCAATAATTACCAATACCACCACCACCATCATCACTCTTAGTACCATTATCACTAAAGATGATTAGAGATCTAAGAGTTATGAAGTCCACAGAGCTTTCAAACAAGATAAAAGGAAAAAAAAAAGCAAAAAAACCTCAAGCTTTAACATTTATAGCATAATTATTTCCTGTGGGTGTGCAGATTGACATCTACAAGTACATACCAAGACAGGAAAAAAAATTGCTATGTTTTGTTATCATTTGATATAAACTGGATTCAAATTATCCTGTTTGTGAAGCTAATTTCCATTCTCATAAAAGTACTGCCTGTAAAAATATTATTCTAGTATACTTTTTAAAGGAGAAACAGAGTTCATGAAGTATCTTATTCAGATTTCTCCAAGCCAGCACATTATCTTCTCCCCATTAAAGAGCTTTAGGCCATCTGTCCCATCTAGACTACCAGCTGGTATGATCTCCAGAAATATTTCTCAATTGTAGGTACTAATTGGATTTTTCCATATGTACAAATTGTAGATTAACTGTATTTACCAATAAAAAATTTAAAATTCAATTTCATCTTTGTGGCAGGTGACTTGATTTTAATAATGAGGGTGAATCTCACAGACAGGTCCTTTGGGATGGTTGAAATGTTTCTACTATCAAAGCTATTGCTTGTGACAACCCTGGGACACTTTTCCTTATACAAAATCAAAGCCAGAATTATGAACTCATTTAAAAGAGCAACTGTAACAGAAGCAACTATAGGTTTAGAAGAAGTTATAATGACATAACCAGAAGAATGGACACCACAAAAATGTACCCTAACATCCTGTACATAATGATGTTATACAAAACACAATGGCTCTCCAAGATAAAATTAACCATTTCTAGCTAGGATTAAGCATAACTCATAAAAAATGGACATTTAATTAAACATTATGAATTCAACAACTAAGCTGTAATATAACTCATCTTTGTAAGGGAGACACTCAAAGAGAAGAGAAAGGGTAAGAACCTTAAAAAGTGAAATCATTACCCAATCAAATAAAATGTCTAAAGAAAAAGATGACTCAGGACCACTAGGAGAACTTCAAAAGCCAAGGCAAAGAGCTTTGGACTTTCAGTCAGTTTTCTTGGAGTCAGTTGCTCACATCTCTATGGCATTCTCTCCCTCCCTTCTCCCAGTACACAGTACCACCTTTGTTCTCCCTTTAACCCTGAAACTGGGAAGTCTCTTACTGTTTTCTCATCTTCCTGCCATCCTCTGATGAGGATTTCTTATGAGGACCTGTGTTTGCTCATCACAGGTTATATCCACACCCCACCCCTTTAAATATAAGTTGACCCCAAAGCTTTCATTAGGAATACTCTATGCCTGACTTTTAAATCAGGTAGCAAATCACTTTAAAGCTGCCCAATCTGGAAGCAAATTTCTTGGGTTCAGATCTTGGCTCTGTCACTACCAAATTGACCTTGAGCAATGTGTTTGACCTCACTGCTCTTAGTTTCCTTATCTATAAATTGAGGATCATGACAATAGCATTTAGCCTTAAAAGCTGTTGTGAGAATTAATTAATTGGTGCATGTAAAGCTCTTAGAAAAAACATTTCATAGGAAGCGCTTGATAGATGTGAGCTATTATTTTCATGCCTCTAATGTTGACCCTGTGTTCTCTTCTATTGATTCTTTTGTTCTTATTGCCCTTCATTCCAATTCCACAATTAACAACCCTGCTCATCCTTCAAGGCCCAGAACTGTTGCCAGCTCTTCCACCATATGCCCCTCAGCTTCTCACTCAAAAAGCATCAATCCCTGTTCTGAAACGCCCAGTGGGTAACCCAAAACGCTGCTTCATATTTTCTACCTTATATTTCAGATGCACGTTCATACTTGTCATGTTTATGTGTTTGTACATTTCTAGAGAGTAAGTGCTGTGTTTGTGTTTCCCACTGGCCTTCTCCAATTGAAAACCCCCGATACACACACAGTAGATCTGAGCTGTTCAATTTAGTAGCCACTAGCGATGCATAGATTTTAAATAAATGATAATGAAATTAATAATTCAGCTCTTCAGTCACCCTAGCCAAATTTTAAATACTCAATAGCTACATGTGAGCGCTGCCTACTATATTGGACAGCACAGATATAGAACATTTCCATAACCACAGAAATTTCCATTGGATACTGCTGCAATAGATAGTACTTGAATAAATGTTTTTTAAATCCCCTCAGTATTTTAGAAATGTGATTCTCTTAGAAACTTTCAATCTCACCAGAGCTTTAGTCAAACAAATGCTGAAAAATGAAAATAAGATTTAGGTCATCAAGATAATTCATTCTGTAAGACTAGTAAAACAAAACAAAACTTTTTTTTTTTTTTTTTTTTGAGACGGAGTTTTGCTCTTGTTACCCAGGCGGGAGTGCAATGGTGCGATCTCGGCTCACCGCAACCTCCGCCTCCTGGGTTCAGGCAATTCTCCTGCCTCAGCCTCCTGAGTAGCTGGGATTACAGGCACATACCACTGTGCCTACCTCATTTTTTGTATTTTTAGTAGAGACGGGGTTTCACCATTTTGACCAGGATGGTCTTGATCTCTTGACCTCGTGATCCACCCGCCTTGGCCTCCCAAAGTGCTGGGATTACAGGCTTGAGCCACCGTGCCCAGCCTACATTTTTTTTTTTATTCTATAAATAAGGTAATAGTGAGGGAACCAGGAAGCAGTTTTATATTGCAGCTAGGCAAACAGCTTACAACATAAAAAAGACATCTCACCCTTTCAGAATAATGGAAACTGCCTTCTCTGTGGTTCTATCATGACCAGACTTAAAGCCATAGCTATTTCACGCAAAACTCTCACTTGGATTTCTAAATTTCTTTATAAAGTTTCAAATAGAGTCTTTCCAGGAAATTAAATTAAAAACTACATATTTTCTTTGCACTGACATTAGGTGAGGTTAAAACCCTGCAAAGGCTTCCTGTTGTACTTAGAATCAAGTCAAAGCCTTTTGGATGCTCCTGAGTTTCATCTGTCACCACCCTCTTTGTTACTGGCTGGCATGCAGCCACGCTGACTGTCTTTCAGTTCAGGGAAACAGGCAGGTCCCCGCCCCTCCCCGCCAACACAGTTCACAACATGAGCTGTGCAACACACACTGTGCAAGCCAGATTTCTTCAGTCTTCACCTTGATTTTCACTTCGTCAGAGCTATCTTGCCTGACTAGCCCTCCAGGACCTTGTTATTTTCCTTCATGTGTAACATGATGTTTGTTGTTTACCTGTTTATTGTCTATATCCTGCAATAGACATTAAGTTTGGTGAATGCCAGGACTACGCTCTTTTATTTCCCACTATTTACCCAGCATCTTATGTTACAGTGGCTTAACACATGTTTATTAAATGAAAAAAAAAGAAAAGCAGAATCTCAGATAATTAGCTCTGCTGGATGAAATAATTTAATTATTTTTATGTTTTAAAAAGGAATTTTAAGTTAACTTGTTTCTGTGATTGCCTTTATGTGTGCTGTGGGGGAAAGGAAAGAGAGAAGACAAAAAGAGGTTTAATTTTGAAAATATCTCATAAAACTATCAAATGTATCCTTTGTTCAAATTTATAAAGTTTGAGAGATACTTACATATTGTTAGGAAATTATGAGGCAGTTCTTTTTGGTGTGCAATGTGAGATTGGTCTCTTTTAGGGAAATAGTGAACTAAGATTTAATCTTAGATATTCATTAAATTTAGTGGCTGAAAATACTGGAGCAATGCCCAGATGAAAAGTGGCAAGATATTTAGATTGCTATAGCTATCTAAATGTCCTCTGAGTACTTTTTAAAAAGCATTTTCATTAAAAATAATGAATTGTTTCACTCTGTTAGTTTGAATGGGTTAGAAAGTTAAGGAAATAACATAAGGCAGATACACTAAGAAAATATCAAATGATCATAAAAAATTAGGTATCTTCTTGAACTTATTTTTACTCTAGTCAAATCACATCACATATCTATGTAATAAACAATATTCAGTATAATAAAGTATTTTAAATGATACTAGATTATAAGATATAGATAGATAGATAGATACACACACACACACACATATACACACTCACACACATACAGGAAGTACTGTAAACTTGATTTCCTATATATGTTGACCCACATGCAGAACTGGTTTATCTACAGTCAGATAACACTTTTTTGAAAAAAAAGCCAACTGGATGTATACAAATTTGGAGAAGCATTTAAGTTATGCAAAACCATACAAATTATGGTCCCTGAATTCAGCTAAACAAAATACACAAATTACCACCAGAGTCATTAATTCTGCTATCTTTCTCTACCATTTTAATTTGTAAGTCAAGTTGTGACCTAAATCTAATGCAATTTTAGAACTGGAATGGGCTTTAGAAAGGTTTGGATGATGTGTTTATTTTGCTATGCTGATAATTTCACATTTGCATCATAATTAGATTTCTCTAAGTTCACTGACATTTCAGTTGGCTTCAATGATCATTAATTTTTTTTTCTTTAATCTATATTTGGGTCATGCTCATAGGGAAGTTCATATGCAAAGAAACCATCAGAAAATACCTGATTTCCACATTATACGGCTATTCTACTTTGAGACACTGAGGTTGAAAAATAATTTTCGTTTTTAACTAAACATTATACAACTGATAACCGAACATTTTTATCAGTGATAACTGAACATCGGGCATATTCATTTTTGGAAGACACTGAAACGTATTTTCAGCTGTGTTATGCAATTCATACTGAGTATCTTGTTGTACCTTGTTGCTATTTGAGGAAAAGACAAGTTTTAATTTATATCTCCTAATAATAAAATGCAGTTCTCAGTGTTAGCAATTGTTAATTAGTGAAAATTCACTATTCTTTAATTTCTACATAATATATATAGAAGCCACTGTCACTCAGGTGGTTAGATGCCCAAGGTGGATAACCTGACCTGCTGGCAGTTGTCTTGTGTGTCTTGACCACCTATAAAGCAAGAGTTTAAAGCAAAACATGGAGGCACCTTTCAGTTCCCAATCTCTGACTTTAAGACCAAAGCGTCCTCCTGTAGATGTCATTGAGGCACAAAAGATTCCCATGAAATATAGTTTTAAGGTCACTGATTTTTTTCCACCATAACATTAAAGAGGATACATTTCATTGGGGAAAAAGAAGTCAGAGCCATTCCATTTAAAAATAAATCAAATCACTTTTCAGAAGTGTTACCTGCAGTTTAAATTGAACAGGAAAATTTTACAACTTTAAATAGTGGCTGAAGCTTAGTATCATATGGAATTTTAAAATTAGTCACAGAATTAGGAAACCTGAGAATGTATATTACAAAAATGTTCTAGTGGGCTGAGTAAGTTCTTAATTGTAGAGTGGAATATGTGGTTAGATAAATGGAAGTATCTCAATTTCAGGCTTTCTTGTGAATCGTCACAACCTCACTATTACCTGGTTGTCAATAATGATGTTAGATGAATGAATGAATGAATGAATGAATGAGTACTTGAAGTCTCACCAGTTGTCCACATTGTTCTATATTTGTAATAAATCTCATATTTAAAACATTTAAATTTAAAATTTCATACCTTATTTATTAAGCCTCTTATAAAGTGTCACAATGAGACAATTTTACTTAAATAGTGATGACTACTACTTTTCACTTGGAATACAACATATTTTCTAACTCACATTTTTACAAGGCTTTTCCATAAGAGAAGCACATGTGACAAATTCAGCAAGATGAGGCTCTAAAGTTAATGTTTACAAAATAAAACACAGGTGCAAAGAGGCGTTGCCAACTTATTTTGCTTCCATTCTACAATCCACAAAATAAAATAAGCATTGCCTCTGCATCAGGATTATGCATGAATTCATCAGGATTTTTACTTGGCATCCGTGCATGTGATTTAAGAGAAATACTGATACTGTTTTCACAGGACATAAAATAGAACAGATAATATTTTCCATTTTCATTATGCTTTCAGAAAATTAAATGGCAAAGAGCATACCAGGAATCTGTTATGAGATGATAAAATTGTGTAATTAACCAGTCTCCAGAGGCAGAGCTGTTCTCCAGAAGTCTTTTTGAGGTTTCCTAAGGGAGAGACTTTTTTCCCTCTGGGATTTTATTAGGACAAATCCAGAGCCTCAACCCAATAATCCAACAAGCAGATATAGCCACAGGGTACTAATCCAAAATGTCATCCAGGACTCCATGATAATATTATCCAAAAACAAATGTATTATTTTTATACCTAAATTTATTTCTTGTTAGTTTCTAACCATATATTCATCTAGTGTTTTGTTCCATGGTACACTGGTAGTTTTCATGGGAGTACAATGAAAAGATTATAAAGTGGTGGAGATTATTTGCCCGGCAGATAGTTTATGTATATTAAAACAGATATCAATAAGATTTTACAAAAGAAAATATAAGCTCATTACCAGTACAATGTATACATTAAAATATTTACACAATAATTTTTACATAAATATTTGGCAAAAGAGCTAAACTTAAATACAATTTTCTTGATTAGTTATTTAGACACAGCATACATATCCCTTAAAATAAAAATATCTAATTTGCCATTTCTCTGTATCAGCTTCTTTCTTTTCTGAAATCCACAATGTTCGAAATTGATAAGAAAGATCTTTCATACAAGAGCTACTTCTGACTTCATAGAAAGCATATTGTCAATTATAACAGTACTTTGCCATTTTATAATATACAGGTTAACAAACTTTTAAAATATTATTTAAGTTTATTTACATATAAGAAAATTTATTATATGGTTAAACCAGAGTTTCAACTTAAGTTTATGCTAGAGGTTAAAGAAAACTATGTATTATGATTCCATGTTTTAAAAATAAATCATAAAATTTCAAAGAAATACAAGCTTTCAATAGCTGCATTCTCCTTGTCCAAACATAAATGTGCATGCCATTTTTGTTCTGTTTTAAAAAACACTACAGTCCTTCTAGACCTTTTACCTCAAAATACACTGATACATTTTTTATGAAAAGATCTTGGTCCCCATCCCAAATACACTAAATCAGAATAGGGTAAGCAAAGGATGCTGGAATTTACACATCAATGGTCATACAGGGTGTTTCAATGCCTCTAAATGCTTCTAACCTCCAAATTGCTCCTGTTATTCCTGGATATAGGCCAAACTAATGTTGGGAGGAACTTAGTTTACAGTTTAATTTTTAAACAAATGTGAGAATGACTACTCAACTGAGAATTCAGGCTAAAAAGATAGAAAAGCAGTCAGTGACTGAATTTTTAAATTACTTCCCAGCTTGAGATCGTAATTCTAAAAAACTGATTTTTAGGAATCCCTTTTAGTAAATTATGAAAAAAAAATGACTATTGATTTTTCCCATTCCTATATAAATACCCTCTATGATGCAGCTTTGCAGCTCCTCCCACTAAGTGGCGGAATGTTTATCTCTACCTCTGGGTATCCGTTTTTTGCCAGGTAACATATTTTGGCTAACAGGACATTAGTTGGTCCTGTTTGGCTAACAGGACATTAGAACACAAGAGCTCGTGTAATGGGGCTTGCTGCTTTTTATGTTTAGCTACCACATGAAGAAGCCTGGGTTAGCCTGCCACGGAAACAACCACCTTCGCAAAACACCGTAACAGTGAGAAGAGATCTGACCTAACCAACTCCATCTTGCTTCTAACCTCCAAGCCGCTCCTGTTATTCCTGGACACAGGCCAAACTAACGTTGTAAGGAACTTGGTTTATAGTTTAATTTTGAAACAAAAATAGTAATAGCCATTTCCAGAAACAAATCCTCTTCTTACCTGGGGACCAGACTGCCTTTGTAGGACTAACAAATTATAACGAGATTAGAAATTATGGTTTAGGAGTCATACAGCCAGAGGCCACAGAATTCTGAACCTCCAAAATTGCTCCTAGGGATAAAATCACTATTGTAAAACCTAAGATTGGTGCTCAAGGTATTTTTCAGACCCTGCACTCCGATGCACCAGCTGCCACCACCCACACTGGTAATCTGGCTCAACCAATTCTGTGATCCCACTCAGAATAAAAGACAGCAAGAAAAATCCACTTGTACCCCCTATGATTTCATCTCCAACCTGACCAATGAGCACCACGCACTCTTTGGCCTTATACCCACCCCAGTCTCTGAATTATCAGAGTCTTATTTGAGTAATAAAATTCTGGTCTCCTGTTCAGCCAGCTCTATATGAATTAAATTCTTTCTCTATTGCAATTCTCCTGTCTTGATAGATGGGCTATATCTGGGCAGCAATCAAGGAGAACTTGTTGGGCTGCTACACCAGATGCTAGAGACACAGGGTCCAGTCGCTCCCATCATTCAATCAACAGCAAGATAAGTGAGGGAGAGGCCATCCCATCTCCATCCAATCTGCTAGCTGACTGCTAGTGAGCCCAGAGACCAAAATAGCCAACCCAGAGTATTGCAATAAGGCATTGTTGCTTAAACCACTATTATTATAGGTGTTTTGTTGTACAGCAAAAGCTAAATGATACACCACTTTTACAAAAAAAGCAAACAGAAGATATTTCTGATGTTAATTTTGGTAGTGCTCAAGCTTTACTGCACTCTGGAATTATTTCACGTTTTCATTTCAGGACTTGACATAAGTGGTAAACATATCTGTATAGAACTAGATAAATTCAAGAAGTTTAAACAAACTTTTTGTCAAGTGCCACTAAGAGATGTGACCAATTCTGGAAGAAGAAATATATATATAATGAACGAAATATTTTGTAGAAATAAACATGAAAAAAAAAAAAACCTTGCAACTGGAAAAACCAGCTCTGACATTTATTTTTGACTGTTACAAAGGAAATTTACTTGCATTATTGAAAATTTAAGTTTACCATGGTAACTGCTTCCTCACACATCATGTTTATTTCCAACAAAGGTATTTGTAGAAGATGATATGAACTCTATTGAATAGGAAAGTTCTCATCATAATGCTTGTGTAAGATAAATTAAAAGTCAGATCATCAGGCTGTTTGTATGTAAAGACATTATTACACTCAAAGGATAATTAGAATGGTTTTCACAAGACTGAAGGCAATGACATGAAGTATGTGAAGATGCTTTAAAAGCTTTCAAGGGCTAAAAAATATTGCACATTATTACAATGACAAAAATATTATTTTGAAGGAGACTTCCACTATTTAGTTTTATTTACTGATTTATTTAACGTAAGAGCACTATGCTGTGCCTGGCTTACAGTTACTTACTAGGTATATTGAAATTAATAAGGCAGACAATTCCCTGTTCTCATGGAAACTATATCTTAGCAGGGAAAACAAGATAATTTCAGGTGTTTATCTGTGAAGGAAAGGAAAAAAAACAGGAAAATGTGAAAGAGGATGGCAGGTAATTTAGAATGGAGAATCAGGGGACTCCTTAGGGAGGTGACATTTAAGGTGAGACCTGAATAAGAAGATAGAGCCAGTCATGCAAATTGTAAAGAGCTGAGTATTTCACTAAGAGAGGATAGACAGCAAGTTCAAAGAACCTAAAGTGCAAATGGAATTGGCCTTTTCAATGTCCAGGAAAAGGCCATTATGGCCCATACCCAGTGAGCCAAAAAAGAGTGCTAAGGGACAAGGTTAGAAAGGTGTGTAGTGGGCATAGTATGCAGAGTTTTATAAGCCATGCAAAGTCATTAGGATCTTATCCTAAATGTCTGTGTATATTTGAAATCTGCATAAGTCATTTTTGACAGCTACGTGGGGATTTTGCCTGCCTACCCGACTTTGGTAATCCACCATGTGAATACAAGAAGCATGGAATGTTAACAGAAGCAATACAACAATTTCAAAACTGACTACTAAATGAGTAAGACTCCAGAGATATTTACAAAGGCAGAATATTTCCACAAAAGATTCACTTTTAAAACCCTTTAAATATTTCCTATATTTTTCCCACCCAGATATACTGATCTTAGCTTATTTGTGTATCACTAAAATAGTAACAATAATAAAAATATAGAACTAGTCAACAAAGTATTTTTAAAAGAATTTATATCTAGGATAAACACTATAAGACTTAATCGAAAAATTTGTAATGGTCACTGAAATAGGATTGTTTTAGTAAACTGGTGTTCAAGTTGATTAAATATATGATCATGTGTGAAAAAAATAAAGACAAATAAAAATTTACAAGTAATTCTGAAGTCCAATTACTCTCCTAAAACCCAAATAATGGTAAGTTGGAGAAAAGTCCATGCTATAAATAGCAAAATATATTTTATTCCCTCTATAAATTAACTGTATACATTTGACCATCTATATATGCAAGTTGAATGAACAAGCAGAAATGGTCATGTTTTAGCTGAAAAAAGTTGAAAAGTTTGAGATTTGAAGTAAATATCGAAAACCTAAAAATAATGGCAGAAGGGAGCTTGAAAAATTTTTCTGAGGCTGTTTCCACAAATGAAGTTTTTTAAATATACACAGTTGAATAATATAAAAAAATAAATTGTTGTGAAAATGAATCTGAATAAATGATGTGTAGTGTTATTACTTCTTTACTTACAATATTTTGGTAATATAGTAGATCCCCCCATAAAAGTAAACTTAAGACTGTATCTTAAATAATAACACAATTGGGTGAATACATGAATGTGCATAAGCAATAAATTTTAAGAACACAAAATAAATTCCCTTTGTGTCCAAATATTTCACTCTAAATAGGTGCTCAGCTATAAAATCCACAGTATAAGGTTGGTTTTATTCAACTATAAAATCTACAATATGCTATAAAAGAAAAATTGTTACAGTTTGTCCATCTGAAATGCCTCCTTAGTAAAAATTCATAAAACTATGTTCAACTCCCATAGCCAACTAATGAGAAGGAAATGAAATGATGCAAACTAGGAGACTTAACAACAGAGTAAAATCAATAGAATAAAAAATACTTCTTGAGAAATTTTAATGCTTTGCTGTATAGAAGAAACAGTCATAATGATTAATAAAACACATTTTAAAATGTCTAATGTACTGGTGTATTGAAACAAAAGAAAACACTTCAGAAAGGCCAAAAAAAAAAAAAAAGTGAAAGCAGATACTAGTAGATAATCCAGCACCAACATTTGATTACATCCTTTGGGTCTCTGCCAAATTCTGAAAATGATGAGATTCTTTTGTGAAAGATGTACAGAACATAGAGGACAGAAACTTTTATATAAATATAGAACCACAATAGAAATAATCATGCCACAAAAAAGAAGATAACAAGCAAATCTGCTGGTTTTGAATTTTGCACTTGGTTAAGAAAAAACAAATAAAACCTTCCCAAGAATCCCTAACCACAAGCTGAACCTCAAATGAATTTACAATCTAAATTTATGCCACTATGTCATACAAAACAGCAAGCCAAGACTTTAATTTGCAGCACAGTTTACAATAGCAAAGACCTGGAACCAACCCAAATGCCCATTGATGATAGACTGGACAGGGAAAATGTGGCATATATACACCATGGAATATTATCCAGCCATCAAAAACGATGAGTTCGCATCCTTTGTAGGGACATGGATGAACCTGGAAACCATCATGCTCAGCAAACTGACACAAGAACACAGAATCAAACACCGCATGTTCTCACTCATAGGCAGGTGTTGAACAATGAGAACACAAGGACACAGGGAGGGGAGCACTACACACTGGGGTCTGTTGGGGGGAAATAGGGGAGGGACAGTGGTAGGTGGAGAGTTGGGGAGACATAGCATGGGGAGAAATGCCAAATATAGGTGAAGGGCAGGAAGGCAGCAAATCACACTGCCATGTGTATACCTATGCAACAATCTTGCATGTTCTTCATATGTACCCCAAAACCTAAAATGCAATAAAAAAAAGTAAAATAAATTAAAAAAAAAAAAATTTTCCAAGTGTGATGGTGGTCCCTGAGGTCTGAAATAACAAATGAAAACTTTTGCTAAAGTAAAATTATTTCAACCCAGGGATGAAATAATTCTCATATATAAAATGTTGAGTAAAATAAACAGCTCTAAATTACAAACAGGAAAAAAGGTACCATTAATGAAAGTCATGTTAAAAAAAATGGTAGAAACAAGACCACAAATATGTTGCTTCTTAGAATTAACTCCATAGAATGCTAAATATATGTATTAATAGTATGAGAAAATAAAATTAAAATTAAAAATATAAATTAGGAATAAAAGACTATAAAAGTTCATATGTATATTTTAAAAATCTAATAGAATTTTTAAAATAATACATAATTGAAATTAATACTTAATAAAATTGACTAAACAAATTAGACACAGAATATTAGAATTGGTAAACTGGTAAGCTGATTTAAAGAAGCCATCCTAATTGAAGGAAAGAAAAATAAAGATAGAGGAAATACAAACAACTTAAGGTACTCTGAAGGTAGTGTAAGAAGGTAACTGAATTTCCAGATATAGAAAATAGGACAGAAAGGAGTAGCAACAATATTCAAAGATAAAATAACAAGACTTTTCAAAACTGTTGAAAGACATAAACCATAAAATCTAGAAAATAATATAAACTAAAAAACAATGTAAATAAAAATAAATCAATTCCTGGATATACGACAGTAAACCTAAAAAATACCAGACCATAACAAGATGTTAAAGCAGGAAAAAAACAAAAAGAAAAGAAAGAACAGGCCTCCTGGGGACTAAAAGTGATTAAAATGATGACTGACTTTTAAATAATACTAAAGACACCATGAAATCACGTCTCCAAGTGCTGAGAACAAAAAAATGTATATCAAAATAGAAGTATATACTCAATTTTATTGTTGAAAACCAAAAAGAAATCAATAAAATTTCTAATAAATGCCGACACAGAGTTTACCACAAACACACACTAACTAAAATAATAGCAAACATTTTTAAGGCCGATTTTTACCAGATAAAATAGACTTTAAGTCAAAAACTATAAAAAGAAAAAAGGTTATTCTAGTATAAAAATGGCTCAATTCATTAGGAGAATATAACAATTATAAAAACATATATGTACCCAAAATGAAAGCATCTAAACATATAAAGCAAATATTAATAGACTTGAAGGAAGGCAGATTTGAATAAAATCATAGTAGGAAATTGGTCAGGTATGTTGGCTCATGCCTGTAATTGAAGCATTTTGGGAGGCCAAGGTGGGCTGGATCACTTGAGATCAGGAGTTCAAGACCAGTCTGGCCAACACATTGAAACCCCATCTCTATTAAAATCAATACAAAAATTAGCCAAGTGCCACTGTGCCTGTAATCCCAGCTACTCAGGAGGCTGAGGCAGGAGACCTGCATGAACCTGGGAGTCAGAGGTTGCAGTGAATCAAGATCATGCCGCTACACTCCAGCCTTGGCGATAGAGTGAGACTCAGTCTCAAACAAACAAACAGACAAATAAATAATAATAGTAGCAGTGGGTAACTTCAATATCCACTTTCAGCAATGGATAGATCATCCAGACAAAAAATCAACAATGAAACATCCAAATTAAAGTATATGTTAGGCCAAATGGATATAAAAGTCATATACAGACGTTACCCCCAACTGCAGCAGAATACACATTTTTCTCAAGGCTAAATGAAACATTCTGCTGGACATATATTAGGTCCCAAAACAAGTCTTAAGAAATGTTCCAAGTTTAAAATCATTTCAAGTTCTTTTCCTGACCACAGTGTTATGACTAGAAATCAATAACAGGAGAAATCTTGAAAATTTCACAAGTCTGTGGAAATTAAACAACATGCTTGTGAACAACCAATGGGTCAAATAAAAAACTAAAAAGGAAATTTTAAAATATCTTGAGACTAACAAAAATAGAAACACAACATACAAAAACTTCTGGGATGTAGCAAAAGCAGTTCTAAAAGGGATGTTCATAGCAATAAAGGCTAACAACAAACAAGAAGAAAGATCTCAAATAAACAATCTGACATTACACCTAAAGAATCCAGAGAAAAAATAATTAAACTAAGCCCAAAGTTAAAGAAGAAAGGAAATAAAAGTCAGAGAAGAAATAAATGAAATAGAGACTAGAAAAATAATAGAGAACATCAAATAAACCAATAATGTTTTTGAAAAGATAAACAAAATTAACAAATATTTATCTAGATTAACAAAGAAAAAAGAAAGAAAACCCAGATAAAATCAGAAATGACAGAGGAATCATGCATGACAACTGACACCACAGAAATACAAAGGATCATAGAGTCTACTATGATCAATTACACACTAACAAATTAGACAACTAAGAAGAAATAAATTCCCAGCAGCATACATGTCCCAAGACGAAATCATGAAGAAATCGAGAATCTGAGCAGACCAATAATAAGCAGATTGAATCAGCAATGACACATTTTTCATGAAAACAAACAAACAAACAAAAGCCCAGGACATGATGGTTTCATTGGTGAGTTCTACCAAACACTTAAAGAATTAATACCAGTTCCTCTTAAACTCTTCTAAAACACTGAACTGGAGAGAACACTTCCAAGCCAGCATACACAAATATGAAAACCAGACAAGGATAGTACAAGAAAAGAAAATTACAGGCCAATACTCCCGATGAGCATAGATGCAAAAATCCTTAACAAATGCTAGCAAACCAGATTCAAAAACACATTAAAAAGACTATATACCACAAAAATCCCTGATGAACCTAGATACTAAAATCCTTAACAAACACTAGCAAAGCAAATCCAGCAGCACATTAAAACAGCACATATATCACAATCAAGTACAATTTATCCCTAGGAAGCAACAATGGCTCAACATTCACAAATCAATAAATGTGATATACCACATTAACAACCTAGAAGATAAAAATCTTATCATTCTCTCATACATGCAAAAATGAAGCATTTGACAACATTCAACACCCTTTCATGGTAAAAACGCTCAACAAATTAGGTATAGATTTAATAAAGGCCTTAAGTGACAAACTCACCACTAATATTATACTCAACAGTGAAAAGCTGAGACCTTATCCTTTAAAATTAGGAAGAAGAGAAAGATGCCCACTCCTGCTGTTTATATTCTATTTTTCATAAGGGTGTGCTATGTAGTGTATTGTGGCATTGACATAAGAATGAACAGAATGGCAAATGCCAGAGACAGACCCAGTACTATATGGAAAGACAGTAAGCTGCGTCAATTAGAGGAAAAAGAATGGTCCTGGGGAAACTAATTACCCATGTGAGGGAATCAGCAATTTGAAACCCCCTCTCAATTCAAAACAATTTGAGATAAATAAAATTCTTAAATGTGAAAGGCAAAATTTTAAAACTTTTAAGAAAAAAAAATAACCTTACAGTAGGGTAAGATTATGTTAAAAAACAAGACACAAAATATAAACTGTGAAAGACAATAATAAAATCTACTACATCTCAGCTTAAAGAGTGATAAGACAAACCAGAGATGACAGAAGGTTACCTACACTAATAATTGACTATTTGCAAACTCCCTTGACTCAAGAGTAAAAATGAAAAACACAATAGAAAATTTCAAATGGTTTATAAAAAATCAAAAGGTGATCAACCTCATTAATAATTTGGAAAATGCAATTTAATTATTGAATACAATTATATAACTACTAACTTCTAAAAAACATAAAATTGTCCAATACTAACCATGGATGCCAGTGAATCAATCCAAGTTCTCAATAATTATTGTTAAAAGTAATTACTAGGAGGGTGTAAAATGGTGCACCAACTTTGGAAAAGATTTTCCAAATGTTTTGCTACATTTTTTGTTAGTTTTTTGTTTGTTTGTTTTGTTAACTAACAATCTTACTTGAACACGTTTCCTACATTTACAAATTAAATTATAGGCATTTTCATATCCTACAGCCCAGAGTTTGTCTCTGAAGAAATACTCTCGGATATGTATCAGGGGCCATGCACGAGAATCATTTCTACTGTTTATAATTTTAAAAGACCAGAAGCAAACAAATACCAATCAAAAACAGAATGGATAAATCAAATGCAGCATATTCACTTAATTCAATACAGTTTAACACGGAAAATGAATAAACCACAAGAAGTAGCTTCAGCAAGGATTGATCTCAAAAACACAATATTTAGCAAATTAAAGTCACAAAGAATACATTCATTCAGTATGACTCAACTGTACATAATTCAACTATAAGTAAAACTAAAAATATATGGCTTACAGGTACGGACACAGGTGGTAAAACTATAAGAAAAAAACATGATAAAATTAAGCCAAAATTCAGGATGGTAGGAACCTTTTGGGGTGGACTGGTTGTGAGACTGGTAAGGGGCATACAGAAAGTCCCTAAATTGCCCACAACATTTTATTTTTTGAGCTGGGAAGTGGGATGCATTGTTTTCACTAAATTCTTAAATTTAAGTGGTACATCATTTGTGTCTTACATATTCCATAAGAAAATTTTTTAAATTACAAAGAGACATAAACAAGAAGGACTCAGCTGCACTTCTTGATGACATGCCCTTTCTTCTTTAGACACTCTGGGAAAACTCAATTATTGTACATCAACAGCTTTTGCCCGAAAGTAGAAAGCCTAGAAAGGAGATAATTGCCTCTCCACTATCTGTGATTGGGAAACTATAGCCCACTGGGAAAACCCAGGTGAGCAGTGATGCCAAGAGATGTCCTATTTTTTTCCAAGTTTTAACACAAGGGAATGGTGTTTACTCTCCCCTCATTTTTTTTCTACTTCAATGTACATTTTCCAGAAAAAAAATTGAAAAAAAAATCACAAAATATAGCTGTCAGAAAATTTGCAGTTAACTAGTTCTCTAATATGATGATGCTTTCACATGACATCTTACCTCATATTGTAAAAGGTCACATATGGAAAGAAAGAATGAAAAATCCCTTGCCGTTGTTTTCTAAAAACAAAGGAGCTTCTTCCCAGAAAAGCCCAGCAAATGTTTCCTGGATTTCAACTAGTTCCAGAGCCCTGAAACCAGTGGTCAGACAACTGGGATATACTAAAGGGCTTAATCTCAGAGCTGGATGGATTTGTCTTCCCCCAAAGTGCAGTGATATTAATATGTTGGTGAAGCTGTGGAAGGTCAAACAAGCTGGGATAAAACTTTCAAAAGAAAGAGGCACTGCCATGCTTGGTGGCTCATACCTGTAATCTCAGCACTTTGGGAAGCCAAGCTGAGTAGAGTACCTGAGGTCACAAGTTCAAGACCAGCCTGGTCAACATAATGAAACCCCGTATCTACTAAAAATACAAAAAAATTAGCTGGGTGTGGTGGCAGACACCGGTAATCCCAGCTACTTGGGAGGCTGAGGCAAGAGAATCACTTGTACCCAAGAGGCAGAAGTTGCAGTGAGCCGAAATCATGCCATTGCACTCCAGCCTGGACAACAAGAGCAAAACTCTGTCTCAAAAAAGAAAAGAAAAGAAAGAGGCAGATAGATAGAATAGAAAAAGAAATGGACAACTGCTCATTTTTAGGGTTTCCATAGGCTGTCTCTTTCTCCCCCATACCTCTCAGAGATAATTAAATAATTTCATTATTTTAAGTTCATGGAAGTTGTTCAAAATGAGTTAGCTTTCAAAATTTTAATTTGTTTAATTAAGGTGGCTCAAAGACAGAAAGAAAATTTTATAAATTGGAGTTTTAGATCCTGAATAATCCAAGCTGATTATCTGCCATTGCTAGTGAAAAGGCTTTTCTTAGAAATTCCATCAATATTTCTACTAAAATAATGTCTTAAACTATTTTGGGTAGCACTGGGCCAATTATCTCCAGGCACATTTTTCTCCCTATGCCTGTCATTTTGTGGAATTACATTAAACTGTGTTTAAAAATATTCCATAAATAATGAATTATTACAAAAATAATTTATTACTCACTTAAAAGCTATAAAATATTAAATATAAAATGTAAGGACAAAGAAGTAATTTCTAATTCACACTCTTTACACCAGATAATAAGGCCTGCATCTTCTGTTATATTGTGTAAAAGAAAATAGTTCACTTGATTATTTCCATTCAAGCTCCAAAGGGCAGAAGGAAGAGTGAAAACTCCTTTTAATCTTCAAACTCCCTGGACTAGCAGTAACTAGTAAGAACCCCTTGAAAGTGACATGAAAAACAGTCAGGAGACCAGAGTGCCAGAACTTCTGCTAAACAAATTATTCTCATGGTATTGAAAAATCACTCTTACTCTTGTGCTGTACAAGTGGGACTATTCCAATGGACAATTCCTAATGCTCTTCGTGAACTAGTAGTTCACATGGGGCTTCATTACTCTCCCACTGGGACAATAATGAGAGGGTGTGGTCTCATGGAGAACCCTTCCACCCCAGCCACGAAAGAATGAAATAACTTCCTTAGCGAATTTTTTCTCTGTATTCTGGTTACCTGCTGGTCTACCATCATTCTATACCTATGAATACATTAATGCTATGAACACACAACACTTTTATGAATTAGTATTGGGATATATATTAACATTGATATCACTTACAAGACAGTACAGCCATCAGCATTATGTTCTGTGCTATATTTCCCATTATTTCTCTTTCACCAGTGTAAAAAAGTATACATTTATATCTACAGGGAGGTACAAACAGTTTGTGGCTCTGGATCAGTAGAAAAAAAAAACAAAAAAACACTTCTGTACTTTCTCACTGGTCTACAAAATTTTCTGTCCATATTATATTTGATCAATGAAAGTAATAAACTAAATTTTTTTCTCTTGAAAATCTCATTTCCCTATTACTCATAATAGTCATAATATTATTTACTGTTGTATATGATTTTCGATGAATGTCCTTCACTCAAATAGTTCAGTTACTTATAATATAGTAAGCAAGAAAAAAATGTCATTTTTGAGGGTATAACTGTGTTTTCTGAATTACATTAAAATAATCATTTAGAAGAAAATATAACACTAGAAAGTTTGATCAAGATAAATGCTCCATTTCATTGAAATTTATATTCTCTCAACACTGAATTTTATTTAATTTAAAAGTTTTTGACCATATATAAGTGGATAAAAATCCTATGATCTATATTCACAAATGAACTGTAATTGAGTAAGTAATAAATCCAAATTAAACTTTTAGTAAATAGTATTATATTCCATTAGAATTTACAAGGTATTATCTAAATTTAACAATGACTTATTTGTATTAAAGTTCATGTGATCCAAACATAAGTCAGCTTATAGAAATCTAAAGTTAGATGTCTCTAAGTCTTCCAGAGGAACTTTAAAACAATGCCAAGTATTTGAAAAATATTTTGTAATATGTATCAGGTGACACAATTCCCCATCTTTTCTATAAAAAAAGAAAAGAAATAGTATGCTTTTCTATAAGTACGTTCTTTTTTTAAAGAATGTGAACCAGTGCTGAGCATGGAATCAAGTTTGTGACAAGAATAGCTATAGGACAAAATGCTGATGTATGGATTATTATGCAAGTAAGATGCCTTGGATCTCCATCTCATATAAGGTGGAAACTATCCCTCCCCACCCTACATCTTACCACTCTCATGAATTCCAGGACAGTTGGTAGTTTCCTAATCAAGAGCTTGCTTACCAAAAATACTCCATGGCTTTTATAGAGCCTTCTTCTGTTATGACTATTCCTCACTACACATTGGTTCTTTACCATTACCAAGTAGACTAAAGGTAAGTTCATTATGCACAGCAGATGTGTAGGCACATTTGGGATACTGGAGAGGGGTTAGGGCATGGCAAACACAGGCAACAACTTGAAATAGGATATTAGATAGAACTGTGCTGAAACTCCACCAACTATCCCCAGCATGAGAAATTTCATTCCGGTGATGGCCCTCCATAGAGCCTATACATTCTACCACCTTAGTGAGTCTCCTCTATTTCTTCTTTCCACTGTGGGAAACTTTGCATGAGCTGCTCTCTGAATTTACAAATGCTTTTCATTTTATGTGCAGAACAGTGGTTTCTTTTCTGTTGTACCCTGTTCTTATTAAATATGCATTTGGGGAAGAGGCAATGTTGAAGAAAGCTAAGAGGGGTGGAAAAATCATGTTTCAAACCAAAGTGGCTCAATATGGTACACATCTATTTTCCTCTGACCAACCTACATCCCTCTTTTTCCAATAATGGCACCCCAATTTTGTTTTGAGAAGCTATTCCTGCCCCTTGAATATGTTGGTGGGGTTGTTCATTTTTCTTTCCCAAGCCAAGAAATGAGCAAGGCTTTGAAACTATATTCTCTTAATATCTTCTCACTAGAATTTGAATCTTGAACAGTGTGAAACAAACACATAAAATGCCCAGAATCCATCACCCTAATGGCATCCTGAAGACACTATGTATTAATTTGTAATAGCCAGATCTGCATAAAGGCTCTGGTTTACTTGACAGTCAATGTCTCAGAATTTTCTTCAATGCTGTGAGCTATTCCGTCTCATCAATAAATTTCTTTATTGCTTATGTCATGCAACACCAGTTTCTATTACTGACAACCAAATTAAACTAACTTATATCATGGGGATATTTTCCTAACAGAGCTCCACCTGCTTTGAAATTAATTGTTGCTACTGAGTATGTGAAAGAAACCATCATAAATTGCTTTTTATGTGCCTTTCTAATATTTGTTTCATAAAATTTATTTTTTAAATAACTATAAAAAATTTTTTTTGCTATTGAAGCTATCCTTGAAAACTTTTAGGAAGAACTCTAAGGCATTTTCTTTCTTATAATTCTCATAATGCTTATTATGAACTAAGACAGAGATCACCAGCATTCTTAACATTAGAACATTCTTCCATTTTACTTTCTCAGCTCATTGCATTTGAAAAGGTCCATACAGGTCATTTAATCCAAATTCAGCAGCTCAAAAGGAATTCTTCCCATATTATACCCAACAGATGGTTAACTGGTCTCTTTTTAAACACTTGTTAGCAGGAAGCTATTAGTTTATTTGACCAACCCATTACAATTTTATAAGAATTTATCATGAGAATGTTCTCCCTTGTGTTGGAAAAAAATGTGATTTCCAACTTTATTATTTCTCCCAATGACTCTTTTCCTCTTCATATGTATCCAGGAACTTCTGCCTATAAATTTTATTTCTGTATAAGTGATCACTTGCATCTGGCTACCCTTCAAATACTTTAAGATGGCTGTCCAATTTCATGAAACATATCCCGGTTCTCCTAAAAGTATTCCAAGCAAATAATTGAACCATATGAAATCTATAGGTCAAAATAGTTGTTTTGAAATTTTCTGAAGAGTTCTTAAAGTGATTGGAGATAAAGAGTGTCAAAATCCTAAATTATATTTTTTAAAAATAAGCTCTGAAATAAACAACAAGTAAGGATTAGTTGTTTATAAAATATTATGGTGGTTTCCTTAAAACAATCATTTCTCAAGAGTCTAGCCAGGCACAGTGGCTCACACCTGTAATCCCAGCACTGTGGGACTCTGAGGCAGGCAGATCATGAGGTCAGGCATTCGAGACCAGCCTCGCCAACATGATGAAACCCCACCTCTACTAAAAATACAAAAAATTAGCTGGGTGTGGAGATGGGCGCCTCTAATCACAGCTACTTGGGAGGCTGAGGCAAGAGAATGGCTTGAACTCAGGAGGCAGAAGTTGCAGTGAGTCAAGATTACACTACTGCACTCCAGCTCAGGCGACAGAGTGAGATTGTGTCTTAAAAAAAAAAAAAAAAAAAAGCGCACTTAAGATTATCTGAAAGCAAGTTATAACATCAGGCTGTCAAAAACAAGTTACTTCTTTCATGCAGCAGCAGGTTAGAGATGGTTTCCTTCAGCAGCAAAGTCTATGCTGAAGACCACTGAAAATGCTCCTTTCTAGGAACCCTTCTCTCAGTAATTGATGGCAATCACAAGAAACCACATACCTTGGCAGAACTGTAAGTGCTGAAAAATAAAATACTTTGAACATTTGCTGATATTTATTATTCATCAACAAAATATTTTATTTGCTATTTCATACCACAAAATAATTATTCATGCCTTGATAATTTTCATAGTAACAACCATAATATGCAGAAATTTGATTCAGCATTCAATAAGATTTTTAAAAATGCCTACCATGTATGACTCTGACAAGAGGCACCTCAGACCTTATTACCAATTTGATCTACATTTTGTATACAAATACTTTTACACTAGATTTTTAGAGCTTCAATGAGATGCTTTTGCTTTTTCTAAACAGTCTATGTTGCCATTTAATATTGGCACATATTTTCACCTAATACAGATTCCTAACAAGTAATATTTGCCTCTGAATAGAAGTCATTACTTCAAATATTACTCTCTCTTATATAACAGTATGCAATGATGTACAAATGCTTTTTATGTACAAATACTTTTACACTAGATTTTATGTACAAATACTACATTTTATGTAGAAATACTTTTCCAGATTTTATGTACAAATATTTTTACACTCGATTTTTAGAGCTCTGTGGAGATACTTTTGCTTTTTCTATATATTGTATGTTGCCATTTCACTGACACATATTTTCACCTAATATAGATTTTTAAAAAGTAATAGTCTTTTAAATTATCTCTGAATAGTAGTTATTATTTCACATACTACTTTCTTTCATATTAAAGTAACATACAACGATTATTAGTGTAGGGCTAAGAGTAAAACAGCTTAGGTTTTCCTCTAGGCTCTGCTATTTCTGTTCCTTTCTGTACCTTAATTTCCTCATCTGTAAAGATAGCCATTCTACCAACCCCACCAGGAAGTTGTGAAGATTTAGAGTCAATTCCTTGCAAAGTACTTAGAACAGTATCTGGCAAATAATAAGTGCTCAGTAAAAATTAGTGTTTTATACCCATATTTCAGAATTAAATTTTTGAAACAGAATTTTGCTCTTGTTACCCAGGCTGGAGTGCAATGGCGCAATCTCGGCTCACTGCAACCTCCGCCTCCTGGGTTCAGGCAATTCTGCCTCAGCCTCCTGAGTAGCTGGGATTACAGGCATGCACCACTATGCCCAGCTAATTTTTTGTATTTTTAGTAGAGACGGGGTTTCACCATGTTGACCAGGATGGTCTCGATCTCTTGACCTCGTGATCCACCCGCCTCGGCCTCCCAAAGTGCTGGGATTACAGGCACAGAATTAAAATTTTTTATCAGAAAATAAATGTTTTGCTTTATATTATTTTAAAGTAGATGACACTCAAATCCTCTTAAAGGAGGGTAAAAGCCCCAATTTTGTACAAAATATGTGATTCATCCTGTAAATTAGCATCTTTGGAAAACTAAATTAATACTTACGAAAATCTATTGTTACTTATTGAGAGAGTGTAAAAAATAAAACTCAGCTATGCCTGTAATGCCAGCACTTTGGGAGGCCAAGGTGGGTGGATCAGGAGGTTAAGAGATCGAGACCAGCCTGGTCAACATGGTGAAATCCGTCTCTACTAAAAATACAAAAATTAGCTGGGCATGGTGGCGCGTGCCTATAGTCCCAGCTATTTGGGAGGGAGGCTGAGGCAGAAGAATCACTTGAACCCAGGAGGCGCCTGGGCAACAGAGCGAGACTTTGTCTCAAAAATAAAATAAAATAAAACTCAGCTACTAATAATAGCTTCCACTTCTTGAACACCTTCTATATTACTGGAACTTTATCAAGGATTTTATATTTTATCTTGACTAATCTTTCCATTAACACTATACAACTGATGTTTTCATTCCCATTTTGCAGATGAGGAAACCAAAGTTTAGATAATGCAGTTTGATGGGGTTTAAGACATGTTACCCCAAAATATGGCAACCTGACACTGGAGACTACAGCAGAAGCAGGAAGGTCATTCTCACCTTCCTCTCTAATTTGGTCATAAAATCCAGGAAGGATTTTTCTGACCACCTCTGGAATGACCTAATGTCTTATGACCTACTTTTTTTCTCTTGAAGTAGGTCGTAAGACATTAGGTCATTCCAGAAGTACCTTTCATAGTCTCAGAAGAAAGGAAAATCCTATCTCTGAAGAAAGAGGATACAGAAGAGAATCTGGCCTTGCTAAGTTCTCCCCAGTTTGTTACCATTAGATCACACCCCATTTTTCCAATCACACTCCATGGCTGCCCACCTCTTCATCAAACCTAGCAAATAAGCTCAACTTGACATGACTACCAGAAATAGTTGGAAAGAGAAAGAAAGAATATGACAATTACAATTGCAATTAATATGACAATATAAGGTCTTCGATGAACAGACAGGGTAGCCTCAAATACCTCAATAAGTTTTATATTTTATTTAGTACTTTCATGAACAACACATAACACAGCACATTGCCTGTGTACAAACATTCAAGAGGTGCCTAGATAGACTAACAGGACCTTTCAGTGCATTCAATTCCAACATTTGCTAATAGCCCTTAAGCATAGTAACTGCAAGGAATAGTCAGATAATAAACCATTTCCTGCCGGGCACAGTGGCTCACGCCTATATTCTCAGCACTTAGGGAGGCCAAGGTAGGCAGATCACCTGACATTGGGAGTTCAAGACCAGCCTGATCAACATGAAGAAACCCCGCCTCTATTAAAAACACAAAAAATTAGCCAGGCATGGTGGTGCATGCCTGTAATCCTAGCTACTAGGGAGGCTGAGGTATGAGAATCACTTGAACCCGGGAGGCAGAGGTTGCAGTGAGCGGAGATCGCACCATTGCACTGCAGCCTGGGCAAGAAGAGCAAAACTTCATCTCAAAATAAACAAACAAACAAACAGTGTTTCACCACAGAGAGCTTGCAATGCATTTACTCATTCACTCTACACATATTTATTTAAATCCTTACATGCTGGAGGTACTGGAAAGCAAACATGAATGAGTCAAGCACTATGCATTGAAGAAACTCACAGTATTTCAGAATAATTTCAGACATATATACTCAAGCAATTAGAATAGAAAATAGAGAAAGTATTTCCTAAGGACATAGAGAAAACAGTGTTTGAGAGATTAAAGATGGGTACACAGAGAAATTTACTATCATTCTTCAGCCTGCACAGTGAGATATACATTTTATATATGTTTCAAATATTTTAAAATAAATATAATAAATGGGTAGAATTTATAAATGTAGAGATAAGAAAAAAAGCTGGTTGGTAATTATAAACAAACAGCGTAAGGACAACAATTCTGACAGTAAACTCCAAAACATGGAATTATTTGGCCCTTTTTTAGTACTCTTTTCTTTGCCTCTCCTATGTCCACATCACTCTAACTGCAATTTCTAGATTACAGTACAATGGAGAACAGGATTCATAATCTTTCTGCTAGCTGACCTGCATTTTTAAAAATCCTGCTTCCCTTTCCAAGTCCACTGATGAGGTGAATGAAGTCCAAGAGTGGCTACATTTTCAGAATTAACAGGTATTTGAAGAAAACGTCATTCCAAAGTCCAAATGTGTCCCTGCTTTATCTTTATGAGACTACATATTTCAACAGGACACAGTATTAATGAAGTCATTCTATTATTAAATGCATGTGTTCTGTGTTATACTGAAATTGACAACCCACTACATGACCTCCCAAAGAAGGTTGTGTAAACTTATCACAAAAAAGAAGTTCTAAAATTGCACTGTGTATTTTGATGCAATTGGTTTATGGTTTTAATTCTGGAAGCAATATCAAGACAATGGGAAAGATGTTTAAAACCTACACACATATACATATTTATTTGTTGCTTTGTTTGTTTTTTTGTTTGTTTGTCTGCTTCCCTTGGATGGACATTTCAAGTACCTCCCAATATCATTGCTCTATGATCCAAACAGAGAGTTGGCAAATTGCTTCTGTAAAGGAGCAGTACATTTTTTAGGCTTTGTGGGTTATATAATCTTTATCACAATTACTCAACTCTGCTGGCATAGCACAAAAGCGGTCATAGACAATATGGAAATTAGTGTGGATATAGTCCAATAAAACTTATGTATGGATATTAAAATTTAAATTTCATATAAATTTCACAAGTAACACTATTATTCTTGTTGTGACTTTTGTCAACCATTTATAAACACAAAAGTCATTTCAAGTATACAAGCCTTACAAGAACAGATGGTGGGCTAGATGTGGCTCATTTGCCCACCCCTGTCCTAAATCACAACTGTGATTCTTAGACAATTCTTTTTTCCAAAAGCATAAGAGCAGATTAATTTTTAAGTGTTTATCTATTATTCTTCCATTTCTTTGCATAACGCAAGTTGAAGTTACATAGGACCTTGACACTTGTTAGGAATAAAATTTCTTTTTCAGAGCACTTTATATCAGTGATGCAGGGTGAAAAAGTTAACCCTTTCAATTCCACATGTATCTTGGCACCGGATTCACTAACTGCCTAAGTTAGTTAACTGGATTAACTAAATTGGACAGCTGTCCCAGTACAGTGTTTTTTGTCTTCTAGCATTATGATAACTCATCTGACTTTGAAATGTTTTAGTACCTGCATTGGTCAAATGTTCTGACTCACAAAATAGTTTTTAGTAAGTATCTGTTCAGAGGTTCTTCCCTGCTGCAATCTTCTCCTCAATAACAGTCATATTAAAGATAACCTAGTGCCTATACATGATTGCCTGTTTTTTTGTTTGTTCTGTTTTGTTTTTACTGCTAAAATGTTTGATCAGCTACCAACCCAGTCTCTTACTGAGACTTAATGTCATATAATATGGATGCTTCAATATTATAATTTTCCTATTTATACTCTTTGCAAAACACTTATAGATCTATTGTTTCTTTTTAAGCTCTAATGGCAATTTCTATTCTTGTCCATGACACTGGGATGAAATTTAAGATACTAATTTCCATGCACAGGACCAACATTAATATTCTAATTTATATCAGAAATTTCATTCTTCAAGAATTTGCATATTTCAGAGAGATAACATACAGACAGATATAGATACGGATACAGAAAGATAAAGACATTCACACATATATGGAAAGGGGATATACACAAAGAGAGATAGAGAATGAATAGAGTTCACAGAATGCAGCTAGCCTTCCTGAGTTCAAATCCCACCTCTGCTTCTTCCTATCTCTGATCTTGAGCAAGTCATTTAACTACTCTGTGTCTCGTCTTCTCTGTAAAATGACTATAGTAATGTCATGCATGTTATAGGATTGCTGTCAGAATGCAATGATTAAGAAGAATGCTTACTAGTACAGTACACATTCAATAAGTGTTGGTTATTATTATGATGCACCAGCTCCCTGTGTTTGTATTTGACTGATTTACAGTGACCAAATCTCAACTTATACTAGCTTCAGGATTTATCTGTTACCGCAAATGGCAAGTCCAAGGATTCAGTTGATTATATTATCTGTAGGCTCAATCAGTGGGGCCAAGGTTCTGGCTGTCCTGGGTTTTTCATCAGGCTCCCACCATGACATGGATAAAATGGTAACTGACAGCCCCAGACCCATACCCAACTGAGCAATACTTGTTTTTTTTTCCATGTACTCTGGCAGAAAGTAGCCAAGGAGAACACTTGCCCAGTGCAAAGCATACGCCAATCTATGTTGGACAGAGAAGGGGAGGTGGGTCAACCTTACCTAATGCATTCACAACCAAGAAGATGAGGAAAGAGATCCTGGATAGATAGGAACAACAGATGATCACTGTTATTCACCATTCTCTCTATAGACATCACACTTTATTCTGCTGGTGAGTCAGTTTGGCCTTGTGTCTACTGCAAAATCCACAGGTCCCGATGTTTCAGTTCATCACCTTCTATAACCACCCAAGCGGTCACAACAGAAGTAATACCTTTTTTCCATATTTGATCTCCATTTTATAATAAAAGCACCCTGACAGTCTCAGGTTAGTAAAATGCAATAGTTTAAACACATCCCATGCTGTACTTTTTACATATTGCTATCCCCTAGGGGTATTTCAGATGAAGACCAGACTAGCCCAGTAATTAAATGCCCCCAAGCATATGTGGTACAGCCATGTTATGGTAGATGTACTTTTAACATCACACAATGGACCTAGCAGCACACAGTGAAAATAAAACCCACACATTTTCTTATTTTAACTCTACCACTTATTTTAGAAACTAGACAAATCAGACACTAAGTTTCCATATTTCTAAAAGAAAGTATGAAACATCCACTTAACCAATTACACATGAATATTGTGAGGGGATTAAATGAAATATCACATGTGGAAGTACTTCATATATATAATGAAAATCATTAGCAATATTATATGTAATAATTAAATTGTGGGTTTTTTTTGTTTCCTAATCCTTCTCCTAATCGCAAAAAATGATTTCTTTCTTTAGTCTCATATTTCTTTTCTGGTCTTAGAATAGCTGTCACTTGACACTGCTGTCATCCCTTACACAAAATATTTCACCATATTTTATCTTTTCTGACACTACCATTTACTCACTTTCTCTGCTATTTGTTACGCTCATCTTTACATTCTATCTCTCCCTGTCTCATTTCCTTCGTCTCTCTTTGCTCAGTTTTATTTTTTTAATTGGTCATTATCCCTTCACTATCAACAAAAGTCCACCTTTCCTTTTTCATGTGTGGCAGAATCACTGCAACACACTGGTTGGAATGGCCAGATCTTGGCTTCATCTCGACTATTTGACTCTATTCCGTCAATTCCGAATCACTGCAGAGGAGCTTCTGAGTTTGGCACCATTCTGAAGGTTTAACATTGTGGGAAGTCTCACTCCACATAATTAAAAAGGTTGAACTTCTCAGCAGCTCAGATATTTGAGTAGCCTCTCAAGTTCCACTTAATGAATTAATTCTCTGTGCTTCTTGGAAAATAAAGCACTCGCCCTGAAAAGCCCATGGTACCACCTGCCTTCAGCACAAGGATTCAACATATGTGGGTGTTTGGGAGGACTGTTTTAGACTGACCTTGGAACTGGAAATAAGAGGTAGCAGCTGAAAGCAGACAGAACGACAGAATGCACAGCTTCATAATCAGGCAGTGCTGAGGTCAAATTCTGACTCCATCACTCACCAGCTGTGTGACGTCCAGCAAGTTATTTATGTGTTCTGAGGGTCAGATTACTAATTCATAAAATGGACATATTAACAACTTTCTCATGGAAATTTATGAAGACAAAAAGCACTCAACAAGCAGAATCCATCATCTATTTTAAATAGATTTTAAAATATCTATTTTAAATAATAAAATCTATCATTTAGTTATTTAAAAAATCTAAACATTGCTCTAAAATATCCATAAGGGCCCAATTCTTTCAACAAAGGTTCTTGAGCATCACTGCAGGTAAATATTATGTGTTGATTTCAGATGGCACCCACCTCGGGACTACCCTTATTGAACTCAATCCTTAAATTATTTCTGGAGAACATGAGTATAATCCAGAACATTCAATCAGGTTGTGGCTGGGAAAATATTTTCACTCAGGCAGCAAGTATCACAGGGTGATAAGTATACATGTGGGTTCTAAAAATGAATGGGCCTAAGGAGATAATGCCACAGGAGAAGAGGGTTACTTTGTGATATATACGTGTTTTCCTCTAAAAAAAAATTATGAAATAGCTGATTGGCACATGCCAAACCTTTGTTGTACTTTTACCAGCTGTTGGAATCATTCCTTCTAAGAGAAACAAAAATAAAGGAATCACTCAGTCTACCTTCCTGTCTCAGTTCATTTGCAGTGAAAATATTCATTTCTAATGAATGCAATATTTTATGATATAGAACAGGATTAATTCTGTTGTACAATCCTGATACATTATTCTGCATTCAAATCCACTCTATTCTTTTAGCTATGCAAAAAGAATATGAGAGTATTTATGACAATATCAATTATGCACATCTTGAAAGGGGGCATTATAAAGAGAACATTAAGGTGAACCACTGTGTTAGCACATAATTCCTGCCATCTGTGGCTTTTTTTTTCTAATCTAATGGCATCTCTTTCTGTTATAAGAGTGCATCTTTGCAATCTGCAAATCAGTCTGGACGTCAGAGAAGAAAGTCGCCTAAAAACAAAACAGTTATTGAAACTTTCCCTCATAGAGACCGATCAGCAGCAAAAATCAGTTCTGCTCCGTGTATGCTCACACCATCCCAGCAGAAAAAATCGATCAGAAATATTGATCATCATGTTTTATTTTGCTGTCAGAGACAACTAGTACCAGATATGACAGTACTTATACAAAATGATGGCAATCACCTGAATTTATGTCCAATTTAGAGCAACATTAAAATTATTTTAACAATATAAAGAAAGAATACCAGATGTTAAAATTCCAAGGGAGTAGATGCTGCTCTTCATTAATCTTTATGCACAGCAAGAGAATTCAATAATTCCCAAGTTGATAATACTAAATTAATAATATATTATCAAATTTGTGATAAATGTGTGTCTGGTGTATGTGTGTGTGTGTTCCTGTTCACTACACAAATAAGACTTAGCCCTAGAGGGTATAAGCACTTTAAATGTGGCTATAATGGCAAATCTCAACTGGTGAAAACAGTAAGTTCAAGACATAGTAACTGAAACAGAGTTATTTTGTGAGATAGCAAAATCTACAAACCTCAAATAACTTCAAAAGCTAAATTTAAAAAATTAAGAGCATTATAGAGATCTTTATATTTGGTGCTGTTTAGGACTTATAAAATAATTTCATCCCAACTATTAATAATATAGATGAAAGCTCTCAGGTAGGGGCCACATACTTCAGCAACTGAGAGACACTATTGAAAAATGTGTGTTACTGGTTACTAACCTGGGTGACATAGTGGCCTTGTCATAGAGCTCATGCTATGGTTTGAATATTTGTCCCCTCCAAAACTCATGTTGAAACTTAACTCATGGATTTATGTTTTAATGGGTTATAATGGCATGGACCAGTGGCTTCATAAGAAGAGGAAGAGAGACCTAAGTCAACATGCTCAGTCCCCTCACCGAGTGATGCCCTGTGTCACCTCGGGACTCTACAGAGTCCCCATCAGCAAGAAGGCCCTTCAACCTTAGACTTTTCAGCCTCCATAACTGTAAGAAGTAAATGCCTTCTCTTTATAAATTACCCACTTGCAAGAATTTTGTTATAAGCCACAGAAAACAGACTAAGTTCATTTAATTTCAATTCTATGATTTTTTTTTCAGTTTTAGACTTTTATTATAATATAAAATAAGATTGTTTACATCAGTTTGATCCTGATAAGATCCTCTTGAAACTGGAGATGGTCCCATTCACCACAGCTCACTGACTCCACACTCAGGCTTGCTGTGGAGCTCATGCCTTTTAACCCAAACGCTATATATTCCCTCATTAACCCTGCACTCAACATTTGTGCAAGACTCAAAACTGATTGTTAGGTATGCGTGAATAAAGTAGACAAAGTCCCTAATCATCATAAAGCTTACAGTCTTGCAGGGCAGACCAACACAGAACATAATGACATAGAAAAAAAACAACAACACTAAAAGCACTGTGAAAGAACACGATAACCTAGCTGTGGTGGATGGAGGAGTAACACCCAAGTTTCACAAACAACATCAAGAAAACCGAAATAAGGTTGAAATATATTGATATTTTTAACTTTTGATCCTGTGCTCACAGACAGAAGACAGCCATGGCCATTAGTACAAGAAGGGAGGAGGGGAGAGGGGTTAAGCCAGGGTTGAGAGTCCCACAGGAAGGCATTCAGATCACAGACGAGATAACGAAAGCTCAGAAAGGCTTTCTGAAAATCCAATACCACATGCTCTCATTTATAAGTGGGAGCTAAATAACATGTACACCTGGATATAGATTGTGGAGCAATCACACTGGAGACTCAGAAAGGTGGGAGGGCAGGAGGTTTGAGGGATGAGACATTACTTAATGGGTACAATGTACATTATTCAGGTGATGGTTACACTGAAAGCCCAGACTTCATCCCTAAAGCAATAGATCCATAAAACCAAACTGCACTCATACCCCTTAATTTTATACAAGTGTTTAAAAATTAAAATTAAAAAAAGAATACAAACACAGGCTTCTGTGATTCCATAGCCCATAGCTTTACCCCAAGGTAAGAGGGTACCTTAAGACAGCCTCCACTTTGGTGAAGGCTGCTAGTTTCTGGGAAGCTAGCAAAACATATCTCCAAACAAATTGTGAAAAAACTATATGTATCACGTACACTCATCATAAAAAATTGCCAACATGAATCTCCAAGCTTTACTTTTTTTTAAATTGTGAGATGGGTGCATAGGTGAAGGAGACAAGAAACACTGACAAGGGGAGACTATCAAGATACTAGAACCCTCGTCTCAGTTCTGTCTTCATCATATTTTTGCTTTTGAGTTAATCACTTCATGCCTATATGCTGTCTATGGTGCCTATTTAGTATAAAAAGTCTAGACATAAAAAACCTCTACGATTCAATTAATGTACTAAACGTGTGAGTGTGTGTGTGTGTGTGTGTTTTCACAGATCATAGTGATTCACAAGCGACAAAAAATAACTTCTAGGAGATAACTTTCTAGTGGGAAAGAAACATCAACAATTCATTACAAACCAATAAGGTCACTGTCAAAATAAGTGTGTGGGGACCTCCAAGGAAGCTCTCCATCTTACTAAAGTCAGAGAGTCTGTCCCGGGAAGGCTTCCAGACTCCAGCTCATGGGTTTATTCAGCCAGTGTGTACTGAGTGCTTTTTACAAGCTTTGCCCTCACTGAGGTTCTGGAAATAAATATTGTCAACCAAGCACGGCCCCTGCCTTCCATAAGGCAACTCACAATCTCTGCTAAACACCAGGGAAAAGGCAGTTCAGCTACTTTTTAGGAAGGATTCTAGAAGAACTGAAAATATTTACCTCTTCTAACGGTCTTCTCTCATTCACATTAAATTTCATTAGAAATAGTCTAAATAGAACTTCAACAGAGCAAAGCAACAAAACTTGGGAAACTCTATTTGTTAATAGGGTAGATTTAAGTCAATGTTCTCTAACACAATAAACATAAGCCTAAATGTTCCCTAATTAGAGACAGTGTGAAGCCAGCAGAGAATACCAAATGCTGTGGGGTGAGCCCAGCACTCTGAATGCTCAGAATCACATCAGTAACTCAGCAGTGTGTCATGTATGATGATGCATGATACATTCAAGCTCACTCTGCATGCAACTAACCTGTAGATTTATTTTAATTTACTTATCTTTCTGCATTTTCTATTTGTATCTTTAATTAGAATTCTAAAAGTTTTACTGTGGACCTTTTCCTTAGCTCAGCTGGTAACACGATTCCAAAATTTACCTATCTCGCTAAAACCATGAAGAACTATGATTTTCTTATTGTTAAAATTCCTCACAAGAAAGTGAATCAGGTCATTGTTACTTAAGTGATAAATACCTTAGAGAAAGCTTTCTGACATACAATCACAAATCCTTCCTTGAAGAACATTTTTGCTAACAGAGTTTTGCCTTGCTGAATTAGGAAAAAACATGCTTTCAAGGATGGTAGTAAGATTGACCAGGTTTCTTTGCGCTGTCTATATTTGAAGAAATTGAGCCACTTCAGTCCAAGTCACTTAAATCCTGAGTCTTGATTGCCTAATTTGTAAAACTGTTCAGCTTCCTGCCAGACTCACAGGTTTGTAGGGGGGAGTCCAGTAACATAAGGCAGCATTTGAAAAATCGTAAGAAAAAATAAAAATTATTATGAAGTCACTTTAAAATATAGGGCTCTAACATTTTACTGTTAATAACTTTTGAAGCAGTGGGACACAGTCGGCAAAACACTGGTCTTGGAAAGAAAAGAACCAGGAGAACTAAGTTTTTCATTTGGATTTATCACTGGCTGATTGACCTTAGAATAAGTCAAGTCATATAATATTTTCTGTGTGTGTTTCTTCCTACTTATTAGAGAACCGGACTATATGATTTTAAGTACCTTTTCATTTATAGGAATCAGTGTTTCCATGATCATTTGTTAATTCAATTAACATGTTCTGAGCACCCTCATGACCCAATCACTTCCTAAAACCCCACTTCCTAATACTATCGTATTGCTTATTAGGGCTTAACACGAATTTGAAGGATACCACAGAAACATTCAGATAGCGAAAAAGTTACACATCAGAATCTGACCAGAGTCAAGAAAACATTATGAATCCACCAGGCAGTAAGCATAGGAAAATATCTGAGAAAAGCTATTTGTCTAGGGTATCAGTAAGAAAACGAGGTTAAGGCTGGGCACGGTGGCTCAGGCCTCCACTCCCAACACTTTGGGAGGCTAAAAGGGGCCCATCATGAGGTCAAGAGATCAAGACCATCCTGGCTAACATGGTGAAACCCTGTCTCTACTAAAAATACAAAAATTAGCCTGGTGTGGTGGTGCACAACTGTAGTCCCAGCTACTTGGGAGGCTGAGGCAGGAAAATCGACTGAACTCAGGACGAGGAGGTTTCAGTGAGCCAAGATCATGCCATTACACTCCAGCCTGGCAACAGAACGAGACTCCATCTCAAAAAAACAAATAAAAATAAAAAAATTTTAAAAAGAAACAAGGTTAATCATGAAGATAACGAAACTTCAAGGTAAGAACTAGCTGTGCAGCCACAGGCAAGTCACTTAACCTCCCTGGACGTCAGTTTATTCATCTATCAAATAAAGAGTGTGGGGTCATGTGACATCCATAATCCTTTTAGTAGCACCTAATGTTGTCATTAAGTGCTGCTCTGTGCAAGGCCTTGAGACCACAGAAGAACCATATGACCCAGTTATGGTAATAAGTTCAGTGATCACACAGCCTAGGTTGCTCAGGGCAGTGTCTATGTATGCCTGTTGTTCCTCAGAAACTATTCATAGCTCCAATAGCCGTCTCTCTTCCCGAGTTTCATTCTCCAAAGTGTTCCAGTTTGAATGCCCACATGCAACCATCACCCTAGTAATCAGGCATATACACACAAGTTGATAAGTCAAGATGACAAAACAGCAAGCGTCAAGAAAGGGACAGACATAACTGCTCCTGTACTCAGCAGTGTAAGAAGTAACAGTCTGTTTTCTGGATTATCTAAGGCTTCATGAAGGAGATGGGACAAAATTTAAACCCACAAGATGAGATAGCTAAATGGAGGGGATTCCGAACAACCTATACAAGTATGTTAAATGTCAAAGTGCTTCTCAGGTCATCCCACATATTAATTGCAGAGTTTATACTTCTTTTGCCACCAATGTTATGTTTAACTTAATCATCCCCAAATCTACACTGGTCTTCTCCTTTTTTGAGTGTCTATGACCCTAATTGCTTAAATTCCCCTCAATGTACAGGTGAAAAATGACAACGGCATTGCCTATCCTGTGTGAATATAGTAAATCCCTGTCTATCAGACTTTGAAAATTGATCTACCCTTGGTACACCATTCTTCGTGCTCTACATTTTCTCTTTGAGAAATTTCAGTCACCTCTAATGTTTGCTAGAATTGATTCCTAAGTCATATTCTAAGCAATTGTGTTGAGCCATGACATCTCTTTTGGAAACCAGGCCCTTCTTTCCAACAATTGGACATGGCCACTTGGACATCTCTATTTCTTCCTTGGACTCTGAAGCTCACCCTCCCTAAGAGGTCTAATACAATATTTGCCCCATTTTATTGCTATTAGCTATTTAAATGTGTATCTGCCTTGAGAGTTTGGACTGTGTTTTAATCAGTGATGGATCATTAGGGCTTTTCTTGTATCTGACAGTTTCCAATGAATACTATTGAAGGAAATGGCTGTTGCTTTTCATTCCCTATTCTATCATTTGCCCCTGCTAACTCTTCTTATTCTTGTCTTCGAATAGAGATGATAGATACCCATAGGATTTTAAAGGTCATTCAAACATCTTCTTTAAGCAATACACAGAATCTTCCCCCTACAGGGAGTTCAATGGAGAGCCATCCGTTGTTCAATTTTCAGTATCAAGCTAACTCAGAAAGGAAAGAATCATCCTTGTATCCCTGCTTTCTCATTTTCTCTAGCATCACAGTCTACATAAGAGTCTTTAGTTTATGACCTTCCCACTCTTCTCTCCTGCCAGTGACTGTAGTCTGACCTTCGTTAGCTTTTCTTCCATCTGTTTTACAAAATCACTCTGGCATTCTATTTTCATCTTTGTTTTTCAGTGTCTAAACCACTGAAGCTGTGACCTTTCAAGCAAATGTAGCAATGGTACCAGCGCATCCTCTGATTGAAAAATAAAAAGTGAGCCCATACGTAGTATAATTATTCTGTGTGTGCAGGAGTGGTGTCTGCACTTGCGGAAGACAGATAATTGGATTTCAGATTACTGTTAAAAATGTGCACATTCCACCTGAGCCCTAGCAGTTTCTTTTTTCTGGGACCCTAGAGAAACTTGAAACTTCTATTCTTCTTTCTATAAGCTCTTATCCATACACAATTGGTTTCTGCGTCCTACCTCTTCTATCTCCTGAAAGTCACTAGCCCAGTCTTTTTTCTTCCTTTATTCTTTCTCCAGAATGCTTTCCAATGCTCCAGTCCTCGCCACAATTATAATCCATCCAGACAGTCATTCTGAAACTATCTCCCTTTTTCCATTCTTGCCCCTCTTCCCTTCATCTCTCATGTACTTACTAGAACGACCACAAGAGTATCTAGTTGGGCTTTCACTCCAGACATTGTCAATGAAACCTCTTAGCCCAAATAAATTCATTTTAAAATTTAGGTCATTTAGCAACCTTGAAAAATCAGAATATTTCCATTAAAAAGGGATTTCTTACTTAACAGTTCTGGCAATTCTAGGCCACCATTCCCATATGGACACAATTGTCAGGAGCTGACTAGTAGCTGCCCCACAAGGAAAGGACAGAAGCTGTTCCCATTGCCATGGTCTGTCCTACTCACTATTGTTAATATTTTGACATTACCTTGGGTAGGGCCATTTATCACGGCACTGATATATCACTAGAAGACCTCACTCATTTACAGGCTGGCTGGTTCCTGGAGACTATATTATTAGATATAGGGATGCCAGAATAATAACTAATGAGTACTCAGAGCTACATTTGAGGGATAATCCCAAATGGGGATTGAATTTATCTGAGGGTTCTTATAGATGAATATAAAGTTGTGAGTGGCTCTCTTTATAGACATTTTAGTTAACATCTTATTGATGGCAGTGGTAGCCCGTCTGGAGTGGCTGCTGCCACAATGCCAGATGCAATGGGAGAGGACTGGCTGGGAGAGCCAGGAACAGGTGGAAACTCCACCCACTCCTGAGTTGGCCAGGCAGAAGCCTTGTGCTCCCCAGACACAACTGTAGCACCCAGCTATGGCTGCAGACCTGGGCATCCCTGTGCTCTTGGGGGCTGGGAGTAGGCGGGAGCCCTGCCCTTCCAGGCACGCCTGCAGCTGCCCAAGCTATGGCTGTAAATCTGAGCATCTCCACACTCCCAGAGGTCCTGGAAGCCTCAACTGCAGGCTCAGAGATGCCTGCTCCCTCTGCCTGGCCTCTCCCGGCTCCAGGTGCCCACTCCAATCTCAGACCAAAGTGGAGGCTGAGCCTGGGTGCTGTCACAACCTGGCCAGGTATGTACTCTCTTGGGGCAGTGCTGCCACACCAGTCCCTGCTGCCTTGGCTTCCTTCAGACTTTGGGCACCAAGGAGCATAGCAGGGAGGCCAAGGGAGGCTGACAGCAGCTCAGAGATGGCCTGCAGGTGCCCTCAACATGAACAGCCTAGGCACCATGAACAGTGGCTGAAGCAGACAGGCTCCTGGGTGGAAAGACACAGGTCACTGGTGAAGCCCCACCTTTAAGCAGGGAAAGGCCTGAAGCCTGGGGGCATGGTTACCAGTCCTGCAGAGTAGTAACTTATAATGCTTTTCCTGGTTCTGCCCATGGCCTCACATGAACCAATCAGCACACACTTCCTCTCCTTTGAAGTCCATAAACCCCCCCACATTCAGCCAGATTCAAAAAGAGATGACATGATGACCAGCTGCAGAGAAGAGCTACCCACCCCAGGGTTTCCTCTTTGCTGAGAGCTAAAAAGAGATCACAACATGACCAGCTGTGGAAAGGAGCTACCCACAACAGGGTCTCCTCTCTGCTGAGAGCTGAGAAGATGACAGAATGACCAGCTATGAAGAGGAGCTAACCACATGAGAGTTTTCTCTCTCCTGAGAGCTGGAAGACAACAGGAAATCTACCAGTGGAGAGGAGCTACCCATTCCAGGGTCTCCTCTCTGCTGAGAGCTGAACACTCATCAGGGCACCCTGTCTGAGGAGAGGAGATACCCACTGTGAGTCTCCTCTGAGCTGTTCTATTGTTCAATAAAGCTCCTCTTTGTCTTGCTCACTCTCTACTTGTTCTCATATTTCATCCTTCTTGGCTGCAGGACAACTCAGGTCCTGCTGAATGGTGAGGATGAAAGGGCTGTAACACAAACAGGGCTGAACATGCTCCTTGCTTGCCCACATTGCAGGCAACAAGGAGAGAAGAGCTGTGGCCATTCAGGAAGCCCAGACTTAATAGCTCCATGAGCCAGGGCTGTGACACCCTCTTTGGGGTTCTGTGGTTCCTGGTGTCTACAAACTTCTGAGTGCCACTGCATTCCCTAGTGGGAATGCTGGACACCTGGTCCAGCAGCAGCCGCACAGGGAGGCAGCACCTGTGACTGTGCCTAGAGCTGCCCATACCACCACAGTTAGCATGCTTGGCTGCTCACAGTGGCTGGACCCCATGCTCACTCACTCACACAACCCTTGCCACTTCACTCGCCCTTGGCAGGCATGGGATCCAGGCTAGTAGAGCGAGCTGAGCTCAGCCTGCCAGGCCAAGTGGGCCCAGCGGGCAAGAGCAAAACTCAAGCAAAGGCGCCACTGTCCACACACATTTCTAGCTAGTTAAGTGACACCCCAAGGATGTCATAACATTATCAAGTTTTATCATGGTCATTTCTATAACTGGATACTCTCAGTATCCAAGAGAACAAAGAAAAAAATGGCTAGGAAAAAGTTTAATTTCTTGATAATTCTAAGAAGCACTTTTCTTGTCATTTTCTGGATTGATTACTAACATAAGAAAAAAAAATGAAAGTGTCCTGGCTTTTTCTGAAATGAAATTTAACTTAAAACTATAGTGGCCCAATTTCTGCCTCATTTCATTCCCTAACTCTCCATGGAGTTTAAGTAGAAATGATGGTTATACAATGAAGGATTCAACTCAAAATTTCACTGTAATATTATAATAAAAAATATTTCTAAGAGCACATTGGTATTTTTAATATATTTAGTTTATAATAAGTTACCATTAAACTAAAGTTAAAAGCAAGCTAACTTGCTATCACTACTAACTATGTGTGCTTTTTAAATAAAATTTTAATACTTCAAAATTTTCTCATAAATCAAAATCAATTAATTTCCTTCTTTAACAGTATTTAGAAAATCCTATTGATTACAGTTTTAACAAAACTTATTTTCCTAGTTATTGTGGCTGTTAGTTGAAACCATGGTATTCTAAGTCATACTCATACAAAGTATTAATTGTTTATAGTTCTTAGGCCCAAAATTTAGAAAACGGGAAATTTAGGAAAAAAACACCATGTTATAATAAAACTGTGGGAGTCATGGAGGACAGACTGGAATGCATAGGATTATCCAACCCTCAAAGCAAAATCAGACACAAGGAAGATTCTCAAAATCACTGCTCTTTGATAAGGGAATTTTATCAGACATAGGATATAAGACCAGAAAGAGTAACTATGAGTAACAAACTTCAGCCAAACATACACAATCTTCTGGCAACTTATCACAAATTGCTGAACTAGTCATCCCTATGCACACGTGGCAAAGGGCACAACATTTCCAGATTTTTTAGTGTAAGCAGGCAGAATGGTCAAGAGAGACAGATATTTGACTCCCCTTCATCTCTGGCCTGCTATCCCTTTGAGGACCATTGCACCTGGCTTAATTGGTCTATAAAGTGTTGTTAGACTAATCACTTCTTAAAAATAGTGCTCTCATTTACCTAAAAAATCATGTCAAAAGATGTACTTCTGCAACTAGAGAGTAGAGCTATCAATTTGTATCTGAAGGGAGTTTAAAAAATTGATTCAGATGGGGGTGGCAGCTCATACCTGTAATCCCAGCACTCTGGGGAGCTGAGGTGAGAAGATCGCTTGAGCCCAGGAGCTGGTGACTAGACAGGCAACGGAGTGAAACTTATCTCTACAAATAATAACAATTACAAAAATTAGCTGGTCATGCTGGTGCATGCCTGTAGTCCCAGCTACTCACTACTTGGGAGGCTGAGGTGGGAGGATTGCTTGAGCCCTGGAGGTCTAGGCTGCCACTGCACTCCAGTCTGGATAACTGAGAGAGATGCTATCTAAAAAAAACAACTGATTCAAACTGGTACTGAATTAAACATAATTTTGAAATTCATGTATTTGTGAAAAAGGAGAAGATTCGCCAAGAACTTGTGTTTCGTTTTTCTGAGATGGAGTCTCACTCTGTCACCCAGGCTGAAGTGTAGTGGCATGATCTTGGCTTACTGTAACCTCTGCCTCCTGGGTTCAAGTGATTCTTGTGCCTCAGCCTCTCAAGTAGCTGGGATTATAGGCATATGCCACCAGCCTGGCTGATTTTTGTATTTTTAGTAGAGACAAGGTTTCACCATGTTGGCCAGGCTGGTCTTGAACTCCTGACCTTAAGTGATCTGCCTGCCTCAGCCTCCCAAAGTGCTGAGATTACAGGCATGAGCCACTGTGCCTGGCCAAATTTGCCAAGAATTTAGAAGAGTTTAAAATGTTTCATATTTGAGATGACTATAATTTTAAATGTAATGACTTTTTCCCTATTTTTGCTAAAAGAATATAATTATTTTATCTCACCTAAATATGCTTACAAAGAAGTTTGATACTTAAACAGTGGAATTTGATTTCTGAGATTTCTTAAAACACTTCTAAGATAATTGGCTTATCAAACGTACTCAGATTTCTACTGACAATAAAAAAAATCAGATACAATATTTTGTTTTTAAAGGACATTTAGACCCCAGATCTCAACATGAATGCTTGTATATACAACTGAAGTTATACAAATAACCTATGTAGATGTATAGATATTCATGTGACATAGCTATGGCTCCGATAACGTGCTAGTGTCACAGTCTACAAATATTCATTCTTTCATTTTGCTAAGTCTTGAAACTGATTAATTTCTTCCCTTATAGAAAATTCTGATACTTTTCTTACCCCCAAAGCTGCCTGTTTCTCCCCCCAAGCCAAGAGCCATTTCATTCTACAAATCTCAGTGCTACAAATGGCAACTATATTTTCCAGAGCACGACAAACTGTTCAAGAATATAAAAAATGGGGCAGATGTCAGATGCACATAGATATTAAAGATTGAGTATTTTGTCATCAGGTTATAAAACCCTAGAACTTAACTCATCTCTTCAATAATTTCACATGCTCATTCCAGCAAGGCTTTTCATATTTCAAATATTACAAAGCATAATTTCTTTCCTTAAAGATGTTTTTCAAGTATAATCACACAATGGAAGTTAACAGAACTCACTGGTTTCAAGGGAGATGAAATGTTTTGGTAAATTCATATAATAAATCAAATAAAAAAGTCGAATTAAACCTTGGAATCATCGTTGACTGCTCTCTTTATCGCGTTGCATCCAATCTATTAGGAAATTTTTTCAGCTCAAGCTTTAAAAATATTCCGAGAATCTGCTTCACCGCTGGCACCACTATTACTGAGTCAAAAGTCTCTCTCTCTCACCTGGACTCATACAGTGGCCACAAACTATTGTTCTTTCTTCCACTCTCGATTGACAACCAATAGCCCCAGCAAATACGGTCAGGTCATGTCACTTTCCTGCTCAATAACTCTTTATAACTTAACTCACTCAGAGTAAAACCACATCTTTTTTTTTTTTATAATACTTTAAGTTCTGGGGTACATGTGCAGAACATGCAGGTTACATAGGTATACACATGCCATGGTGGCTTGCTGCATCCATCACCCTGTCATCTACATTAAGCATTTCTTCTAATGCTATCCTTTCCCTAGCCCCCTACCCCCTGCTATCCCTCCCCTAGTCCCCCACCCCCCGACAGGCCCCAGTATGTGATATTCCCCTCCCTGTGTCCATGTGTTCTCATTGTTCAACTCTCACTTATGAGTGAGAACATGCGGTTTTTGGTTTTCTCTTCTTGTGTCAGTTTGCTGAAAATGATGGTTTCCAGCTTTATCCATGTCCCTGTAAAGGACATGAACTCATCCTTTTTTATGACTGCATAATATTCCATGGTGTATATGTGCCACATTTTCTTTATTCAGTCTATCATTGATGGACATTTGGGTTGGTTCCCAATATTTGGGTTGGTTCCCAAATAGCAAAGTCTTTGCTATTGTGAACAGTGCTACAATAAACATATATGTGCATCTAACCCCATCTTAACCATGGCATGCTTGATCTGGCCCCTAGTCTCTCTTCTCTCTTTTCCTCTCACTGCTTCCCACCCCTGTCCAAGTCTCCTTAAACATCTTGCTGCTCCTTGACTACAGCCAGGCACAATTCCACCTCTGAGCTCTTTTTATCTGTTCTTCCCTCTGCTGTGAAGTCTCCTCCCCAAAAAGCAGCCTGGACCAAAGCCTCACATCACTCAGGACCTAATATCACCTCATCAGCAATGCCTCACTGACCACCTAATCCAAATTAGCCCCTTTACCATCACACTTTGTTAATTTAGGCGGCTTTACTTTGCTTCTTAGAAGAAGGTAAGCATCTATCTAGGTAGCATGCTTAGTACTCACCCATAGGCAACAAACAGAGAGAGACTATAGGAAAGACTTCATCAATTCATTCAACAGATATCATTATTTGAGTTGTTTCTTTGTGCCAGGCATGGTCCTAGATGCTGACAATATAACTAATAATAAAATGAAATTCTCTGCTCTAAGGGAGCTTAAGTTCTCATCAAAAGAGATAAGAATAAATAAGTAAAAAACAATTAAATGGTGGTAATTGCCACAAAAATAAAAAGGCAGGATAGGGGAACAGTGAATGCTGATGGGTAAAAGCAGAGCAGAGGGGTGGTAGTTTTCAATATAGCAGACACAGAAAGCTTCGTTGAGAAAGTGACATTTAAGTAAGGGAAGGGCTGTATTTGTCTTGATCATTGATGATTCCCAGCTGGATGGTAGGTGTTCAATAAATATTTGTTAAATGAATATGTAAACAGAATTAAGGTAGAATTATCAAACATTCATCATAAATGATTTTTTCTTCACTTTGGTACCATTAGTACCACCAGTTTCATCATCATCGCCAACAATAAGATCCAAAAATTAAGTGTTTATACTGCTGTTTGTGCTGATGTTGCAGTGAGCCGAGATCATGCCACTGCGCTCCAGCCTGGCTACAGAATGAGGCTGTATCTCAAAAAAAAAAAAAAAGTAATGCAGAACTATTTCAGGTAATTCCTAGGCAGCTTTGAGTAAGTATGTTATCCATATATGGCTAATAAATCCCACGGATTGAACCCTTTTTTTTGTTTGTTTTTTGCAGATGGTCTATTTAGAGGGAGGTCAGCAGATAGAAATAGATGGAAAAACTATTCTAAATATTCCTGGATGTAGTAGACATCAGCAGCATTCCACTTCCTTTCTGTGGGAGTGAGTATGTCACATAAACCTGAACCACCAAATATGCACTATCCCCTCTCAATTTGTCGGTAAGGGGATGGCAAATAAAAAAAAAAAAAAAAAAAAAAAAAAAAACTCGTTCATGAGAAGAAAGAAAAAAAATCTTAAATAACAAATGACTTTCTTTTCAAGATGATAATTTATCTGATGAAAGACAGATCCCTATAGGAAGCAATAGATGATTCACTGGTTCACTCACCATTCCTGACCACTTCCATCATCAACAAAAACAAGCACAAACAAACAAAGAAGTAACTGGGTGAAGAAGGGAAGAAGAAAGGAAAGGATAGAACAGGACAGGAGAGAAAAGGAAAGGAAAGGAAAATGAAATCAACTCGTAATGCTGTACTGATTTCTGGATTTCATATCAAAATAGGACAAATGAGACCTTTTTTTTTTGAGACAGAGTTTTGCTCTTGTTGCCCAGACTGCAATGCAGTGTTGCGATCTCAGCTCACTGTAACCTCTGCCTCCCTGGTTCAACCGATTCTCCTGCCTCAGTCTCCTGAGTTTTAGCTGCGATTACAGGCTTCTGCCACCATGCCCAGCTAATTTTTTGTGTTTTTAGTAGAGACAGGGTTTCACCATGTTGGCCTTGAACATCTGACCTCACATGATCCGCCCACCTTGGCCTCTGAAGTGCAGGGATTACAGCGTGAACCACTACATCTGGCCAACAAATGAGACTCTTTTAAAACAACTAGAAAGGTTTCAATCATACACTTACCAAAAATAAATAAATAAATATATATATAATATATATATGGCATCTATGAAGTGCTTTATATATATAATATATAGATGCTTTATATATATATATATATATAATATATAGATGCTTTATATATATATATATATATAAAGCATCTATATATGAAGTGACTTTGACAAACAATAAAAAATAAATCTCAATGCAAAAATAAATGCAATGAGACTAGAAGAGTTGTTTCATAAATGATTGCCACAACTGCACTGTGGATTTAAATAAAGCTTGCAGAGTTGCATTCCTAATGCTTGGTAATCGAAATAATTTTTTTTTTTCTAATTGTTATAAAAACATACAGGCCAGGTATGGTGGCTCGAGCTTGTAATCCCAGCACGTTGGGAGTCTGAGGCAGGCGGATCACCTGAGGTCAGGGATTCAAGACCAGCCTGGCCAACAAGGTGAAACCACATCTCTACTAAAAATATATATATATATATATATTAGCCAGGCATGGTGGGAGACACCTGCAATCCCAGCTACTCTGGAGGCTGAGACAGGAGAATCACTTGAACCTGGGAGGCGGGGGTTGCAGTAAGCTGAGATCGCACCACTGCACTCCAGTCTAGGCAGTAAGACAAGACTCCATCTCAAAAATAAAAAAAAAAAATACAGATAATCAGCAGCTTAAACTGAAATTGGTACAAATACCGTAAACTGAGACTTTGCACATATTCTCTAGGTTCAGGCAAATCACAGCAAGTTTTCTCCATTTGCACAACTAATTGAAATTTGTTATGTAAAACTGCCTTCTCCACTTTGCTCTGAGGGGGATCAGGGTCAAGGTCTGTTTGTTTATTCAGAGGAAAAAGCAGAAAGCAGCTCCACTGCCATAAATAAACCTGTTGTCTTATGTCATACTATCTGTGGGGAGCTGCTGTTCCCATTCATAGGACAGGCACCCCAAATGAGGTGTAATCTGGTCATGAAATGTAGAAGGAATTAGGAAAGACAGTCTCCTCTGTTTTTTAGGAAGCTACACTTAAAGAGTAGGAATGGTCTTGCAAGGCCAAGGCAGATGGATCACAAGGTCAGGAGTTTAAGACCAGTCTGGCCAAGATAGCGAAACCCCATCTCCACTAAAAATACAAAAATTAGCTGGGCATGGTGGCAGGCGCCTATAATCCCAGCTACTCAGGAGGCTGAGGCAGGAAAGTCACTTGAACCCGGGCAGCAGAGGTTGCAGTGAGCCGAGATCATGACACTGCACTCCATCCTGGGCAACAGAGTGAGACTTTGTATCAAAAATAAAAAAGGAGGAATGGTCATGTGCATAATGCGTAAAAGATACTAGAAGAGGAAGAAAAGCAGGTATAAAGTAAGCTGTTCTTATCCATGCGCATCAACAATGACAACAAAGTACTTGGTCCATAAATACTGATCAAACTGTATTTCTGTTTCAGAAAAATGTAAAACTCAATCTAATTCCACACCTATTCAAAGTGAATTCCATAGTTCAGCCAGGAATTTCAATGCTTCAACTTTAATGTTAATTTGTATCAGAATTAAATTTATATATGTGTCTTTCCTGCTAAATTTTACTAAAAATTATACTCTAAACCAAGGTCTGTCTCCATGACATATTGCAAATACTAGACAGGTGCCCCAGGTGCAATACTGTTAAATTAAATGTAGTGAATTTAGTGCAACAGTTTGAAGGAAGGGTTCATTTAAGTAAATCACCCATTGTAGAAGTAGAAATATGTCTCACCTTTCATAAAAAAATTTACCAGGGGTGGGGCTATGGAGAGCAACTATACCAACTTCCCACTCACAAAGTCTTGATATGAATTACTAGACTCAGAGTTAATTTGCAAATTCTCTACTACTACATTCTTTGTCTCTAGAATCCAAATGTTCACAAAACTGGCAGACAGCTTCTACAGCAGATCAGAAGTGTTCTTCTAATTCTTCACAAGGGATAACACCACAGATTAGGGCAGTATTGACCTACACAGGATAAAGGATCACTGATGAAACTAGTCACTTAGTTTTCTCAAGACAGAAAGTAGAGATGCTGGAGCGTCCCATAGCACAAGCTACAATCAGGCCAAAACCTCTACATGGAAAAACAGTTCTCACCAAATCAATGGAGGAAATGAGAATCCCTTAAACCATAGAAACAACAGTTACAGGAATCCCTCAAATTTAATAACATATTCTAAATGAGTCTTTTCATCAAAATCAATCTTCCTAATATTTTTAGAGCCATGTTTTCATCACAGTGAGGCAATAAAAGAAAAGCATTTGTACCTCCTAATTTACAGAGGGAGTCTTTTTTTAAGATGTCCAAATGATCTTCAAGAATCCTTTCGGGTCATTCTCCCTAGTTAGTTCACTCTATATTTTTGTCAGTTACCTTAGTTTTAAAATCATCCTTCACTATAACAGAAAATAAGAATTCCGTATCTAGCCAAAAATATTTTCCAACCTAGAAGGCTTGCTTGAATTGCTCGTAGTATAATCAGAGGGGAAGGGATAATTAACCTTTTCAGTCTCTGAATTCCTATGGATAGCATTTCCATTAAACTCACGAAGGCCAACATCTGAACACATTCATTTCTGACCATCATTGACAAAACAGCATAGATGCTTTATTGAAAGTTTAGAGATTGAGAACAATAAAATGGGATTATCAAAAATTGTACTATTTCCTATAACCCAGTTATTTTGTCAAGAGGATGTATATATTATGCACTGTATATGTGTATACTTGTACTCCATAAATATGTACAACTATTATTTATCCATAACTAAGAATTAAAATTTAAAAAAAAAGTTGTATAGGCTTAGAGTGGAACCTGAGAGCCTAAATTTATGACCAAGTCTGCTACTGATCACTGCTATGACACCTTTCTCCAAAGACCTAACTTCTACACCTCTTGGTTTTTTTGGGTTTTTGGTTTTGTTTTGTTTTGTTTTGTTTTGTTTGTTTTGTTTTGTTTTTGAAACAGAGCCTTGTTCTGTCACCCAGGCTGGAGTGTAGTGGCGTGATCTCGGCTCACTGCAATCTCTGCCTCCTGGGTTCGAGTTATTTTTCTGCCTCAGCCTCCTGAGTAGCTGGGACTACAGGTGCACACCACCACACCTGGCTAATTTTTGAATCTTTCGTAGAGATGGAGTTTCACCATATTGGCCAGGCTGGTCTCAAACTCCTGACCTCAAGATCCACCTACCTTAGCCTCCCAAGTGCTGGGATTACAGGCATGCACCACCGCACCCAACCTTGGTTCCTTTATCAATAAAATGGAAGTAAGAATAGTAGCAACCTCTACTATTTCATAGTTAACACTAAGGTACTTAAAACAGTGTCTGGCTCATAGGCACCCAGTTATTACTGAATCTAATTCCGTTTCCTCAAGGAAACACAGATGCACGGAGATCCTTAAAAAGTGGTAATTGACTGTCAATTTAGAGATAATGAGAATCCATTCTGAAACACATTCCAGACAATACAATTTAGAAAATATTTACAAAGGCAGGCGGTATAGAGCATGGGGTGACAACATATCATGCCTCCAGAACATAGTGCCATAAAGAAAAATGTTAAAACCCATTGGAACTGATCTTCCTTTGCCCAGATATTTACATGACAGGTTGACAACAAAAGGTGTTTATAAAACAGGCTGATGCCCAAAGATTATTTGTTAAAATGTTCTCACTGGAGAACGAGTAGAAGTTCCAAAATAAGCCTGAGGAGAAGCAACTCGTCACTTTCTCAAAACACTGAAAACCCTGTAACCTAACTTGACCCCACCTATTCCACTCTTAAGGGGTCATGGGTTTCTTTAATATCCAAGCAAACTGACCCCATCCTCTATCTTATTTGCTTGGGTAAGTTCTGCACTGCTGCTATTATTTCTGAGCATTCCTGAGGGAGGGAGCCTAGATTTTCCTGTCATTTCTACCCCAATTTTCTCCTCCCAGCTAGATCCTCATTAGCCTGTACACCATCCTGTGTGCCTCTCATAGCTCCTTGACTCAGCCCCTGTGTGGAGTATGGAGAACTCCTTTCCCTTTATTCTCCAGAGCACATCCTCCACCCAGTGGGCTCCTAGAAGATTGGGAATGACACTTGAGGTAGATTCCAAATAAAGAAAAAAAACAATCTAAATCATATTATTTGACACATTTAAGTTTCTGGGCCTTCCTGTCTTCAAGACTTTCTTTCTTACTACTCATTCTCTACCTAGGTCTCAACCTGGGCCATGATCCTTCTAAAAAATTTTCAAGTCCCCTATTTCCTTCCAAATTCCATGGCCCCAGACTTTGTTGAACTGCCGGAGTCAACCTAAATTCCCTGTTCCTGTATTATGCAAAACAATTCTGTTCTTCCTCCCGTATGTTTTTACTTTTAGAGAATTTTTGTTTCCTTTGGTGCTTACCTTTAATTTCTCTCTCTCTCTCTCTCTCTCTCTCTCTCTCTCTCTCTCTGTCTCTCTGTCTCTCTGTCTCTCTGTCTCACTCTCCCTCCCTCCCTCCCCTACCCCCGGATAGAGAGATAAGGAGATAGAAAGATATTTATAGATAGTTATATCACATACACACATATGCATACATATAACACACATACAAGCCTGATGCCTGGCTTAAGGCAATGAGGAGTATTTGAGAGACAACCAGCTTGTTTAAATGCATTTAAATTTAATACATGAAATGCCTGCATTTTCTGTCATAGTAAATAAGTGGGCTTTTCAGTCAGCAAAATCTGGCTGAGTCACATCCCAGGACTGCCTCGTACCAGCTGTATATCTGCAGCAGCATAAGTAAGATTAGGAGGCCATACTGACTTCTCCGTGTATGAAGCCCAGTGGACTCTAGGTCCCTTGCACCTTAGTGTGTCAGCATCTAACTCTTTTGCAAGGTAAGCATTCCTATATGGTACCAGCAGACTGCCAGATGGTTACATGTTCTCAATACCTAGAAAGGCCTAGGAAAGAGAACAAAAGTCTCTTACTCGTGATGTACCTTCCCCAATCTCCAGCCAAACAGCACTGAAAGCCCAGGAAACTACTAGCTATAAATTTCTGCCTTGTGGGGGCTAAGGATTTCTCTGGCGTCCTGTATGCACAGCTAGGCTCAAGGTCTAGCTTATAGTAACCTTTATGTCATAATAGTAAAAACCAAACCCCTAGGTGGAGCTTTTATAAGCTACTGATACAGGTGATGCATGTTAGAGCATGTAGATACTGAGCACATGCTCCAACTGCAGGTCTGCCTTTGCATACTTGACCTCACCAGTATTTTATGAGTATGTATGAACAGCTCCCATAAAAAGAATTCCTCTTAAGGCACTAATTGCCACCTCTCCCTTTGAGAAGCTTGCTTTGCCTCTCAGAGTGTACTTTTGTTTTGCAATAAGCTTCTTTGCTTATTCTGACTTTGGACTCACTCTTAAATTCTTATGTGTGCCAAAGTCAAGAACCTGAACCAGCCCACCAATGACATATGCTTGGACAAGGTAAGATCTTGGAAACCTTTCTGAAACTCATTTGCTCATTTATAATAGAGGGAGCCACACTTCAAATTTGTTGGCAGGATTAAATGAGATGAGGCACGTAAAGCAATTAACATACAACATGGATTAGAGTAAGAGTAAAAGTAAGTAACAGCTAACCAAATTCAAATCAGAAAAGAAAAAATACCAAATACCAGGAAAGGAAAAAAGGAACAGACAGCAAAACACGTGGGTGACCAAAAGTCTCTCCTTGACCAAATTTTAATCAGGATTTTCTGAGCCCGATTAAGCCCCATTCTTGGGCATGTCCTTCAAGAGCCTAGTTTCAGCAAGATTCCTCTCAAGTTGCTTTAGCCAGAATCCATCAATATCTTATCACCCTCAATATCTGATCCAAGTCCTCATCCTCCACCATCTCCCGGTGAATTTGATCACCCAGGCTTGTCTTCAGCAAGAATCCTGTTAGGCCAATTTAGTCAGATCCCCTCCTTGCCCCTGAGATTTCCTCTTAGTAATTTTCTGTTCACTGATTCCCTCTCCTCCACTCTTCTTCTTGGCATTGATTTCCCATTGTTTCTTGTTTTATTCAAGGTTGAGCCCCGTCTTTCTCCCCTGCTACAAAACCCCTCTGCAGTTGTCCCTGAACCTATAGGATTAGTCCTGAACAAAGTCTGCCTTACCATTTTAACAGTGTCTGAATAATATTTCTTTAACAAGGAGAAAGAGAAAAAGCAATGAGAAACGATGATATCTTGTTCCTTAGTAGAACAGAAGTGTCCTATCAGCTGCAATTCCCTGCCCTGGGAATCTCTACAGCCCTCAGAGAAGGGGAGAGTTGGAAGGACCCAGTTGATCCTGACTACAAAGGGTTGATATTTCTGAACTACTTCATAGCCACTGTCCTATTCTCTAAGAATAAAATCCTCTCTGACCCACCTACCTTATTGTTTCCCACAGGCCCCCTGAGAACTGTGAACACCTGGCATTCATCATTCACACTAAGGGCTTCTGAACACTTACTCCAGTGCTATGGGCCAGGATTTATTCTAACAAGTTGCTACCTTTGTCCTTCAGAGTGATGAATATTTTGATAATCCCCTTTAAAGTCAGGAGTGATCCACAGGCTAAAGAGAAGCAGAAGGTGTTTTGACCATTGTAGGTATGAATAGATTATTGTTTCATTCCAGGTTGAAGTACAGAATCATGACCCAAAGGCTAGTGATTCAAAAATGAGATTTTTATAATGCCTTAGAATACATGAAAAAAGGAGAGACAGAGAGAAAGAAGATGCAAAGACCACATGATAGAAGTTATCTTAAGAAGGAACAGATAATAGATTCAATTACCATGAATGCATTTCACTCTTTCTGTGTCTCAAAGAATAGGCATACAACCTTAATATCTAATGATTTATTTCATTTCAGCAAGGTGAGGATGCCTGAAGAGATGTACTGGCAAATATTTTTCAAGAATTGTTCAAATTGTCCTGAGAGAAGAGAGAGCCAAGATGGCTGATCACTAACAGCTTGGGATTGTAGCTCCCAGAGAAAACGCACAGAACAAGAGGACGCCATACTTTCAGATGAATTTTTGTTACCGACGGACCGGAAGATTCCCAGCGGAGGAGGCCCACAGGTCGCCAGGGCGACTCTTGTGGCCAGCATTGTGGTTTTACCGGCGCCCCAGTGCAGCGGTTCTTGGTGCAGAGTAAACAGGACTGATCGATGTTTGGAGCTCCAGGAAGGCAGAGTCGCCCATTTACCTGATTGAAGAAGGGACTCAAGGGGGAAGCCAGACTGGAGATTCCCAGGCAGAAAAGCACCACGAATCTTAATGCCGCTGTTTTGGCCGGTGCAGTGGGTTGCTCAGATTTCGGCACTGGGAATCAACAAGTTGGACATCCACTCAGAGACCTAATTTGAAAGTAGGCAATTACAAAGACGACAGGTGGATGAACTCACAATGAAGGGAAGAAACCAGCGTAAAAAGGCTGAGAATACCCAAGATCAGAATGCCTCTCCTTCTACAAGTGATCACAGTTCCTCATCAACAAGAGAACAAGGCCTGATGGAGAACGAGTGCGTTCCATTAACAGATTTAGGCTTCAGAAAGTGGATAATAAGGAACTTTAGTGAGCTAAAAGAACATGTTCTAGCCCAATGTAAAGAAACTAAGAACCTTGAAAAAAAGTTTGATGAAATCCTAATGAGAATATACAATTTAGAGAGGAATATAAGTGAATTAATGGAACTGAAGAATACAATACAAGAACGCCGCGAAGTATGCACAGGTTTTAACAGTCGAATTGATCAAGCAGAAGAAAGGATATCAGAGGTTGAAAAACAACTTAATGAAATGAAACAAGAAGACAAGATTAGAAAAGAAAGAGTAAAAAAGAATGAGCAAAGTCTCCAAGAAATATGGGAGTATGTGAAAAGACCTAATTTACGATTGATAGGTATACCTGAATGTCATGAAGAGAATGAATCCAAGTTGGAAAATATTCTTCAGGACATTATTCAGGAAAACTTTCCTAATCTAGTAAGGCAGGACAATACTCAACTCCAGCTAATCCAGAGAACACCACAAAGATATTTCTCAAGTAGAGCAACTCCAAGACACATAATCACTAGATTCACTAGGGTTGAAATAAAGGAGAAAATTCTAAGGGCAATTAGAGAGAAAAGTCACGTTACCCATAAAGGGAAGCTTATCAGACTCACAGCAGACCTCTCACCAGAAACCCTACAAACTAGAAGAGAGTGGGGGTCAATATTTAATATCCTCAAAGAAAAGAATTTTCAACCCAGAATCTCATATCCCACCAAACTAAGCTTTATAAGCGAAGGAAAAAGAAAATTTTTCACAAACAAGCAAGCACTCAGAGATTTCATCACCATCAGGCCTGCTTTACAAGAGCTTCTGAAAGAAGCACTACAAACAGAAAGGAACAACCAGTATCAGTCATCCCAAAAACTTACCAAAACATAAAGAGTATCTCTATAATGAAGAATCTACATCGACTAATGGGCAAAATAGCCAGCTAGCATTAAATGACAATATTGAACTCACAAATATTAATATTAATTCTAAATATAAATGGATTAAATGCCCCAAAGACACAGACAGGTAAATTGAACAAAAAGTCAAAACCCATCGGTACCCGTATCCAGATCTATTTCACAAGCAATGACATACAAAGACTCAAAACAAAGGGATGGAGGAAGATTCACCAATTAAATGGAGAGCAAAAAAAAGAAAAGAAAAAGAAAAAAACAGGAGTTGTAACTTTCATCTCTCACAAAATAGACTTTAATAGTAACAAAGACTAACAGAAACAAAGAAGGACATTACATAATGGTAAAAGGATCAATGCAACAACAGGAGTTAATGATTATAAATATATATGCACCCAATACAGGAGCACACAGATACATAAGACAAGTTCTTAATGACTTATAAAGAGACTTGGACTCCCACACAATAATAGCAGGAGATTTTGATACCACATTGTTAATATTCGACGGATTAACGACATAGAAAATTAATAGGGACATCAATGATTTGAACTTAGACCTGGAATAAGTAAACTTAGTGAATATTTATAGAATTCTCCACCCCAGGTCCACAGAACATACATTTTTCTCAGTATCACATTACACCTATTTTGAAAGTGACCACATAATTGTAAAATTGGAAGTAAATCACTCTTCAGCATTTGCATAGCATTTCACAGACTTAAATGAAATATTGGTTGGCTGTTTGTTTGTTATTTTCTTCCCTTATTCCTTCCTGTCTCTGTTGTTAAGCACAATTATTGGCATAAAAGAGGTTTTTAATATCTATTTTTAGATTGCATTCCAGCCCGGGCAATAGAGCAAGAATCCTGTTCTCTCTCCCCATTTTTCTTTCTCTTTCTTTCTCTCATTAAAAAAAAAAAAAAAAATTATCATGTCACTCATAAATAAAAAAAAAAAGAAAAAAAATTGTCCTGAGATTATAAAGCTTCATTATTTCCAACCAAGGGGCAAATATAGCATCAACATTTTCTGTGAAGCCAGTATAGAACATGTCCATTTAACTGTCACAGACAGAAAATGTAACCTTCACCTTATAATTGTTTCTTAGATTTCACTTCGAAGTGGTCTGGAGCTTAAAACCTAATCATTCGTGATTTCTAACATGGTACATTAGCTTCAACATTCATATATAGATTCATTGATATCATTAGTAAAAACATTTAGAAATGTGAACCACAGAAAAGTATCCACCATTTTGTGTGTGCATTTTCTCTGTCACTTTTCAAAGTACACCAGATGTAGAAGAGAGAACCACATGTTGTCCAAATAAAACACAATTAATTAATTTATTCAACAAAGATTTAGAAAGTCTTCCAGATACAAGGTAATATACACTTGAAATGAGCTTATAGTAAAAAGGCTTCCTCTCATAGAAAAGAAGTTCTACTAAACCTGAAGGACAGAATGTATTATGCAAACCATCCACTCAGCTGACCCACAGTTGAAAGTACTTACTGCCTCATAGCCATGCCCATCAATTACAGAACTGGTTTCTGCTGAGCCCTAGATAGACCTGAAAATCTATCTGAACAATGCAAAGACAGTATTATCAGTCCATCAGAATTAAAAGAAATGAAAAAATTTGGTCTTTTAGAGTTAGCTAATACATACCTACCACAGTGCCTGGTACAAAAGTGACTGAGAAAATGTTTGGTCAATGAATGATGCACTGAATTGACTGCTGGAAAACTCAATTAATACTATTGCACAAAATCAAAAGACCAAACAGTTGACAATCTATTTGAACATACAAACAGCCATGCCAACCACAACAAATTATAAATAAGACCCAAAGGAATCCCTAGCTGAAAGCATCCCAGTTACAAAATAAGTCCTAAAGTGAATTCTGTAAACAGATCAATAGGAAGTTTCAAATAAATAGGTCTTGTACGAGTAATCAATGGTATCTGGGTGAAAGATTCAGCAGGCTTCTAGATAACAGAGAGCATTTATCTTTGAACAGATTCCTTGGCCATTTGAGGGCAGGAAGATGAACAAGGCTGAGACCTATGGTCAGCTTAGCTGAAATCCTACTTCCCCATGCATTTGTTCACTTTGCTCACACAAGATAATTTGCTTGCTCTCTCTACATTTCCTGAAGACTTGCAAGGCAAAAATCTTGGGCTCTTGCCAAGCTGTATCACATTCACTGTGACTGATAAGCATAGCCACAACAAGAAGTAGCAGTGTTATTTGAAGAGAGCACCTAACCATATCACTGGGTGGAACTGTTAGAGCAGAATGGTTATGTCACATTCAATTACAATGTACATACATGTAAGTCTAAAGCAGGAATTATTTATAGGACCAGCTTTCATTGTTAGGGCAGTTTCCTAAGACTAATTGAATCCTTATCGTTTCCTCCTTCTCTAAATTGCTAAATGCATCTTAAAATATTTTGCTGACTAATCTTGGTTGGCCTCTTCATAGTCACTCTCTGTGCTTCTCCATCTTGCTACATGAGGGCATCTATCCAGACTGCTTTACCTGGGTTCCTGAGCTCTCTGGCTTTCAGCTGGTTTGGGGGTTGATGAGGACAGAGGTTAGAATGTATGTTCTGTAGATCTGACCCACAGAGGGAGAGAGAGTGACTGTGCTCTTTAAATAAGGCTACAACTCCTATCAGGAGGTGTTCCCTTACAGTGATAGCCGCAGCTTCCTCTGGATTCTGGAAAAGGCTTCTTCTCTTCCCAGTTCCATGGGGTAGTAATGGCTCCCAATGTTTGCTACTCCTTGGGTGCTGCACCATTCTGTTTTGATTCTCTTTTTTACCCACATATTGATAAATCATTCTTTCACTTAACCTTTCTTCAATCACCCTATTTCATGCCAGGATTCTAATTTATATTAATATATATCAAAACATTTAGCATTTTTTTTTACTACCTTTCAGTATTTCCCATCTGATTACTGTATAAATTTGTAATATCTAACTTGATCATATTTCTCTGAGACAAAGAGTGTACCATATCCTCTGGGATCATGATAATGTTTAAATAGAGTATAGGAATTGATGTAGTTCTTGAACTCTTACTGCTGGGAATGGGGCATATTTGAGCAGACTTCTGACAATAAACAGCAACAACTAAAATTTGTTGAGAGCTCACTATCTGCCAGACAACTGTGACAGACATTTTCCCTATAAGTCTTGTGTTTTCTATAACTACCTTGTAAGTTATACCTAATTGTCATTTCTTAAGATAGGGAATCTGAAGCACAAATGTAACTTAAACAAAGTCACAGAGCTAGTCAGTAGAAGAGCCATGGTGCAGACTTGGGTCTGTCTGATTCTGGAGTTCATGCCCTTTCACACTATTTGAGATCATCACTCATAATGGACACCATGACAATTGCTCCAATTAGCCAACTGGTGCAAATGGAGCTGATTCTTCATCAGACACAGAGTCACCAGGAGCCAATAGAGACAGGGTTTGATTAATTATAGAATTAAATTCAGACACACAAATTTACAGAAATAAGTATTTCTGTGGTCTATTTTTTCATCTATTACTCATAACAGGCTTTTCTACTTTGAAATAGTCTATGGTGATTTGGGCATGTTGCACTTAGTACTCCATATCTGTGAGTTGTATTAGGCATTTCTATACCAGTAAAAGTGATTTCTTGGCACAATGTCTAGTATGTTGTAAGCACTTAATAAATATTAGAATCAATTTAGTTGTTATAAAAGCCTTCTTGTCACAGGAAATCAATGCCTGTGTTCAGCACTTAAGAGAAGAACATTTTATCCTTTGTGAACGAGTAAGATTTTTGATTATTTGATGTGGAAAAATAAAATCTAGCAAATTTCTAGATGAGTATAATTGAACAGTATTAATCACACAGGTCTGATTTTATTATAGTAAATGCTAATTTAATGTCAGATGCATTTTTTCTAATTGGCACTAGAAATACTTTCACATCACATACCATAGGAAAACATTTCAGATCATAGAATTTCAGAAGAAAATACAAGTTTATTGACTTAGGGGCATTTCAGGACAAGTAAAATACATTCAAATTATGGTCTACATAGAAAAAGGAGACTTCAGAAAAATCAATTTAAGTTTTTAACCATTTTTGAACCATGGATCCCTTTCACAGTTTTGTGAAGCCTATGGCCTTCTTCTCAAAACAATGCATTCCAATGAATAAAAGAGAATACATAGGTCTATAAAGAACATTAATTATATTGATAAAAGCTATCAAAATATTACAAAAGTAATTTTGTGATACAGTGATATACTTCACTATAAACATATTAACTATCAATATGTAGAAGTGGCTCAAATTACTACTGTAATTTTTAACTATATCTGTAACAACTGCAATGTGATATTATGGCTATGATTACAGTTATATCTATGATTTTATTGGAGGCAAAGTTGCACATAATTTCTGTGCTTTGTTGCTTACACACCTATAATTTAAGGACCTTAACTTAGCTAGAAGAATTTAGTAAAGATGAAATTTTTATTCCTATGTAAGTTCACTGAACCCTTAAATTCTACTGGCGGATCCCAGGTTAGGAAACAGAAGCAGGATTGTAAGTGGAGTATTAAATGAGGAAATACAATAATCAGAAAGTGGGGGAAGAAAAGATTCCCTTTCTCCAAGACTAAATGCAGAGAAAACTGGAGCTGTTCAAGTGCAATTAATTTTAGAGCCAAATATACTCTTGCTCCACAAAAGAAAATAAAATGCTATTTCAAAAAATAAGTTAAAATAGATTTCAAGCAGACTGCCTCATGAAAGTCTTTGAAACAGAATGTAGTGAATTTTGAAGTGACTGACAGGATAAAGTGTCTTTTAAAATTTCTAATGTATATTTTATCATAAAAAGTGAGTGAAAGTTCAAAGGAAGAAAACGGTAGGACTTTACGTTTACTTTATAAACATGATAAAAGCAAATATGTTTTGTCAACAGGAGACTTGGATCTGGATTATTTATGTTAACACGCTCTAGGATTTGTAGTGATAACAGGCCATGTGAAAGCCAGCCCATCTGTTAGTGGCCAATCTTAGACAGGCACCACTCAATTGCCTGAATTAGAATAAAAGAAAGGATTAAAGATCAGCAAAAATACATTGACTAAGATCAGTATCAGCAGATTTAAAAATAGGTCCATTAAAACCAAATACTGGGCCAGGTACCGTGGCTCAGGCCTCTAATCCCAGCACTTTGGGAGGCCGAAGTGGGTGGATCATCTGAAGTAAGGAGTTCAAGACCAGCCTGACCAACATGATGAAACCATGTCTCTACTAAAAATAAACAAAAATTAGCTGGGTGTGTTGACGGGTGCCTGTAATCACAGCTACTTGGGAGGCTGAGGCAGGAGAATTGCTTGAACCAGGGAGGTGAAGTTTATAGTAAGCTGAGATCGCACCATTGCATTACAGCATGGGCAACAAGAGTGAAACTCTGTCTCAAAAATAAATAAAATAAATAAATATATATACATATATGTACACACACACATATACATACATAAAACCAAATACTGAATTACCATTCTCATTAAATGTATAACATAGTACCAAGATTGGTTTTATAGCGTCACCCTAGAATCGATCAGGAATTTGGAGGGAATACAGTAGGTATGACTTAACAGGACCAAATGGTCACCATAGTAAGCATCAAGTTACTCTATTATCTTAAGTCTCTTCTCCTAATTTCCCTCTTTCCAATGGCCACACTGAATTTTGGGGTTCTTGGTTTATCCTACCACTCTCCTTTGTTCTCTGACAATTACTGCCCTCCTGCCTACCTGACTTTTAACCACTGCATACTCTGACCTGAAGAACTTTGTGCCATTTTAACACAGATGACTCATCTCCCTGCAGATGCCTCCATTCTAGCTGGGCCACCAGACTACAGAATGTTTCTGTTTCTAACCCTTCTCCTTTTACAAGAATATCTCTTAGGTATTAAATCTTGCTCCAGCAAAAACATAGAAGGACTTTTCTGTCCATGTCACACAATCTCATAGTAGATACTAAGGAATGTTCTGAGGTTGTGGACAAAGAGCCTGAACCATGTGTGTGTGTGTGTGTGTGTGCATGTGTGCGTGTGTGTGTGTGTGTGTTTTGATATGCAGTCTCTCTCTGTTGCCCAGGCTGGAGTGCAATGGTGCAGTCTCAGCTCACTATAACTGGTGGTATGGCCTCGGCTCACTACAGCCTCCACCTTCTGATTACAAGCAATTCTTTTGCCTCAGCCTCCCAAGTAACTGGGATTGCAGATGTGTGCCACCAAGCGTGGCTAATTTTCGCATTTTTAGAAGAGACAGAGTTTCACGATATTGGCCAGGCCAGTCTTGAACTCCTGACCTCAAGCAATGCACTCACCTCGCCCTACCAAAGTGCTGGGATTATAGGCGTAAGCCACTGCACCCAGCCTTACCCTTTTGTTTTGAAGAGCACTGTGTCCTCTTATCAAAGCTTTCTACATACAGAATAGATTTTGCACCTTCTGCCTATATTAATTAAGTTCATATTGTTTTCTGCTATTGTTCTGCATCCTTTTACCTACTACCATCACCCTTTTAAGAAGTATATACTTCTCTGTAAATTAATGTTCCTGGTCACTTCTAGTTAAACTTAGCAATGCCCAAGATGACAAACAGCAATGCTTTCAACAATTTAACAAATGTACTCCTTGAAAGCTTAGGTCACTCTTAAGGCAATTTCTATATTTAAATCAATTATTTTCTTTTCTTTTTATTCTGGACAACATGAATGCATACATAAAGACTCATAGACAATACAATGAAATATGGTCAGACAAGCAAGCTACATTTGCTTCCTACACCTTGTGGGCCTCAGTGTTCTCATGTCTACAAAAGGACAGTGGTTGTTTTTAGGATGAAGTGACATGAATATAAAGAAGCGAGCTGAGTATTACTTAGTGGCTCCTTAAGTGGGAGTTCCTAGACCTTTATGGGTCTGTGGCAATACTGTCATGTACTTATGATGAAATTCAAAGAAAAATGCAATGAGTTTTTCAGAAGACATAATTTATCCAACTGAAATATTGTTTTTTATCCTTAGATTATAATGTGCTACCTACCTTTTTTGGGTAGAGTTCTTTCTTTTAAAAAATCAGTATGATTATAGATGGTAGCTTTTTCCCCTTCAGGTCCTTTATATTGCAAAATGAAAATATGAACATATGCCATGCCATCACAGTGCACTTTTTAAAAAATTCGCACACCCTCAAGGAACTTAGAGAAGTCTGAAAACCTTCTATCCTTGTCATAAGGCAAAAAAGTTTCTGAGCATAGTTGAAACTTTTATTAGTTGGCTTGGAAACTCAGAGGTATCATATTGAAACCAAGCAAACTTCATGAACTGGAAATGCTCTGGCAGTGCTACTCACCCCTATGGGTCAGCATCCTCTCTTTGTCAGAGGCCATGGACATGTGAGTCACTCCTCTCAAATCAGAGGCCAATCTGATCAGCATGGCTGCCCCCTTCAGGCAAGCCTGACTGTTAGCTGAGGAATTCCCTGGACTCCTGTTTTTTCAGGATTCTTGTCCATATTTCAACTCAATAGATTGAATTCATCATTTTGTTCTGTTTTTCTGAACATAAAATCATGTCTTGCATATTGTAAAGATTTAGAAAACACAAAGTATCAAGAAAGAAAATGAAACTCATCAATAACCTATCATTAAAGACAACCAATTTTTCCTTGTATTATTTTCTTGCCTTTGATAATACATTTATTAATTTTATTTTTTCTATAATTTGAATAATAATTTATTGATATGGTTTGGTTGTGTCCCCACCCAAATCTCATCTTGAATTATAGTTCCCATAATCCCCACATGTCATGAGAGAGACCTAGTGGGAGGTAACTGAATCACGGAGGCAATTACCTCCATGCTATTCTCATGATAGTGAGTGAGTTCTCATGAGATCTGATGGTTTTGTAAGGGGCTTTTTCCCATTTTCCCTCTGCACTTCTTCCTGCCATCATGGGAAGAAGGATGTGTTTGTTTCCCTTTCCACCATGATTTTAAGTTTCTTGAGGCCTCCCCAGCCCTGCAGAACTGTGAGTCAATTAAACCTCTTTCCTTTATAAATTACCCAGTCTCAGGTGTGTCTTTATTAGCAGCATGAGAACATACTAATACATCTATGTACAGTTGACTGTCTTTCTTTTTAAGGAGTTATAGCATGGGGAGACTTTTGTCATGCTATTAAGCATTCTCTGAAATAACTGCATTTATTGATCAAAAATGTTTCAACATATAATATTTATTATTATTTTAAAATAACCTAATGGAAATCTTTGTTTATAAATCTTTGTAAGAAAACATAATTATCATGATAAGCAAATTAGCAGAATTATTGAGTTGAAAGGTATGAAATTTTATGACATTCCCTGTAGTCAATGTATATTAGTTTTCCTTACCATCAGTGTAAGAATGTCTGTATCTCCCATATTGGTACCTATTCTTAACCATACTTAATTTGAAAATTGAAAAGCCAGCAGCTAGTTATTTTTATATTTTCATTGTTAAAACCTACTGAGATTGAACATATTTGATCTTTTTTAGTCATATCTCTGCCTTGGTCATTGTTATATGATTGACTTAAGTTTTTCCAACATAATGTTGTTATTCTGTTTATTTCTAAGGGAAGAAGAAAGGAATAAAATGGTATTAACTGATAATTTACTGTATGGCATGTATAAAACTTTAATCCAATCTTGTAGTAGCTCTCATAATTATTCTGGTGGATAACCACTTAGGTTTCCCAGTAAATGGAAATGCTAGAATCCAAACCCAGGTGTGTCTGTCTTGAAAACATTGAGCTTCACAATCTGCTGCATTTCCAGGAATGCTGTCAATGTGTGCAACTGAACAATGACTCTATAGTTTTAACCTCTTACTCCTTATGTGAATTTATCAAGGGTAAAAGTAAACCAGAAGTTGAAAAAATAAATATAAAACCCTTATTAATTGGTAGTTTTCCATTCTTCCTTTCCCAAGAATACCTGCTTCTTTGTTTGGGAAGAAATTTTGTGATATTAAATTGTTAAGTTGTAATTGTTGTTAGAATATACTATATTTTGAATCCTTATAGTAAATTATAATACTTTAAAAAGTCTCCGAGTTCTTAATTTCCTGGCTGCATTCTAAAAGAAATTCCTTTATTTCACTCTAGGGAAATTTTGCTGTTCTCTCTTGACTAATACTTTTCTTGCAAATATGGTTGTCATTTGTTTTTCACTAAAGACGTTATTCAAAGAGAAATCAACTCTTTATATCAAAATAATGCAAATGACTAAAAGAGCAGTCATAATTGGGTAAATATAGAAAAGCCAGCTTCTCTTCCTAATTTTAATAAGTTGGATTGTATGTAGGGTTTAGAAGCTAAATGTGAAGGCAGTGAAAGAAAAATAGTACCCTAGGCAAAAATAGTAAATATTATTTCAATCTATAAAATTATAATGAGTATTTAAAACCTTAATTTCAAATCCATTCAGGAAAATATCCTACTCTAACTAGATCATTATGAATTTTCAAGGGCTTTTGATCTGATCTAATGATTCTGGTCAATAGACTAAATTTCCTTGATCACAACTATATAGTAATTGTTAACTTGTACATGTTGATATGAACACAGTAGTAAGCAGAGTTAAAAAGCAGTGCTATATCTGTGTTTGTGGAAATTGCCTGGTAACCAAAACTAACAATGTAAAGGTCATTCATGTATTAATAAGTTTTTAAATATGTTTTTGGGTGAGTTGCAGGTAGCCCACTGTTAATGACAGTTTCCCAAAATATCAATTTTAAAATCTTTGAGGCATCTTAGCCTTGACCCTAACTTAGCTCAATGTTTTTCTGATGCTTCATATAAAACAAGTGTTACCAGACACTCACATAAATCTCAGAACCTGCCACTCTCATTTACTGTAGACCCACATCTCATGAACATTCTAAGGTGGGAAAAGATACTAATCATGAAAAAGATTATTTCCACACAAACTGGGAAGAATCAAAGCTGGTTCCAATCAAAGAAAATTTGAATCTACTAATATTTGTCAAGCAGAAGTTATATCTACTCCATTTATAGTTGTGTTTTTCTCCATATGAAAGTGAGCACAATTAAGTATAGAATGTATGTGAGACGTTACTTCCTCTTTCTGGAATTAGTGCATAGTTTAACAGACATCAAAGGGTAAGAGTCATAAGAAGGGAAGCACTGTGCTATGACATTTAACGGTGGCTTATTCAATGCTCAACTGACTCATAAAGTGAGTATTACTGTCTTACTGTTGTGCGTGAAAAATTGAGACTCAGAGTGATTAATTTGCTCAAGGTCACACAGCATTCAAATCTAGTATGCAAGGGCTTGAACAGCCACTAAAGAAGATACAAAGAAGCAGAAGACAGTGAAAAAAAGACATTTTACAAAACAAGAAGAGTTTTTCAAATTTTGTATTTTGAGACTTAGTTGATCTTTAATGTCTCTGAGGCAAAGTTTGAAGTTAAGAAAAACATGCATTTCACGGAGAAGAAAATGAGAGGAATTTTTGGAGTTGGGACATGGAGATATAAGTAGACAGGCAGAGGAAAATCTTGCAGAGAAGAAACGGAAGCTAGGAGACTAGACAGAATCAAAATAGAATCTGAGAGGTTACACCAAAAGTCGCCTAGAGTAGCCTTTCAAATGGCTGAGTCCCTGACTTCTATAGGGAAAGAGTAGAGGGAGTTTGAACTAGTGTGGACTTTAGGAAGCTTTGGCTTTTATTTAAATGCATGGAGAACTCATCAGCAAAAATGAAATGGAAGCCTCATCCATGAGTGGTTTTCCCTAAGGAGGGTCTCAAGAACTTCTTACCCAGAATAACCAGACGTTGCCATGTGAGCTTCTGAGGTGATATAAGCAGTATAAACAAATATAAAAGAGCTAAACAGAACTTTTTAATACCTGATTTTTCCCCTAAAATTCACTTAAATTCTAGCATTTATTTAGAATCTGAAAATAATATTAAAATGTACCCTGCATAGACCTTATATTCTATGCTCTCTATTCCCAATAAATAATGTTCTAACATGAATAGATAGATGTCAAAGAAAGACAAATAAGCTCTATTAAGTGGACAAACTGAAAGTTTGTTTATGGGTCTTTTTTTTTTTGTTGAGACAAGGTCTACCTCTGTCACTCAGGCTGGAATGCAGTAGCAATCATAGCTCCCTGCAGCCTTGAACCCCTGAGCTCAAGAGATCCTCCTGCATCAGCCTCCCAAGTAGCTAGAACTACAGGCAAGCACCACTATGCCTAGCTAATTTTTTAAAAAAGGTTTTTAGAAATGAGGGCTCACTAGTTGCCCAAGCTGGTCTCAAATCCTTGGCTTCAAATGATCCTTTCACTTTGGCCTCCCAAAGTGTTTTGATTTCAGGCATGAGCCACAGTGTTTGGCCTAAAACATTTTTAAAGTTGAGGAGAGTTAGATTAGACTGCCAAAGATATACATATAGATATCTATATGATTTTATTTTAAAAATAATCTTAGATACACAAACTCATGTGTGATGGACCATTGCTCCTTTATTCTGTTTGATCTAAAAGCAAAGAACTTACTTTCTTTGTGACCACTACTTTGGCAGACAAATAATCGCAATTAACTTTGAACATATTTCCATTTTAGCAAATGTCATTCCATAGTGTCACTGACTGTCAACATTCTGTATCTTTTTGGACTATAGGCTTATTGCAAATAGGGTGGAGGTCTTCCCATGGTGTTTGTCTTTACATTTGCGACTAACAAATTCCTGGCCCACAGTAAGCACTCAATAGCTTATTGATGAAACAACCTTCCAATCAAGTGATGAATGAATGAAATGAATGGAAAATGGATGGGGTGACAAAATAAATGACACAACAAAGACTTCTTTTTTGGAAGAAGCTACACACACATTACATATTTCTGTTGTTAGAAATATTCAGGAGCAGGTCACATCACCAATTGCTGGGAATATAGTAGAAGGAACTCAAACGTAAGGTAATTAATAGATTAAAATTGCTTTGTAGGCTTTCTCCAAACTGAGAGCCCTTCATCCTATTTACTATTAGCATAAAGAAGGTAATCTATCCGAGGGAGTTGTAGGAAGATGTATTTTAGGATGACAAGAAGCCTGAAGACAATAACGTACATTTGTTCCAAAGCACACGTATTTTCCATTTGCTGGTGGCATAATGGCTAGTTCTTAATGACAGGCTAGTATGCAACATAGCACTTCATTTCAAAGGAAGAAGATGGGGAATGTCGCATGAAGAAAGGTTGTACTCAGAGGGGACTCAGTTCTGAGTGCTACAACGTCCATTAACCATGGGAGGAGCACTTCCAGACAAGAAAGTATAATGAAGCTGTTCTCAGGAGAAGAAACGCCCTCCTTGTCTAGCCTGCAGTTAGAGGCCTGGTCTCCACACAGTAGTTTCCCAAGATGGCCCGATGGATGGAGCTCATTATCTTTACAAAATTCTAAGGGGACAAATGGGATTTATTTTTTATTAATTCTGCAATGGAGTTACCATTGAGGGCTCTAAATATTGTTACTTACAATCATCAAATAAGCAGAAAGAGAGTAAAAAGAGGAAAGAAAGAAAGGAGGGGTGGAGAGAAGCCACCAGCAAGTGATCTGTGATAAAGGCTTAGACAATGTGTCTTCAGGACATGTAGCTAAGGCCAACCAGAAGAGAAGAAATGCCAACATCATCTCTTGCTACTGTCCCCTCTCTTACTATTTTCTAGTCTTTCTGTCTCTCTTACAGATTCTGAAAGGTGATGATGTCACTGCCACAGTCACTGCCTTCCCTCTTCCTGAAACTCTCTACCACCAGGTCTTCAATGGCTCCTGGCTCCAGCTCACTGCTCAGAAATCCATCTCAGTGATTCTCTGCCAACCAAAGCACAGTAGCCTCCCCTCCACTACTGTTATTTTCTAACTTGACTCTTCACTTGGGTCCCTCATGGCACTTGTCACAATTTGTATGTTTAAACAGAACCAAAGACAAAAACCACATGATTAGCTTAATAGATGCAGAGAAGGCTTTCAAAAAATTCAACAGCCTTTTATGCTAAAAACTCTCAATAAAGTAGGTATCAAAGGAACATATGTCAAAAAAAATAAATAAAAGCTACTTACAACAAACCTACAGCCAATATTATACTGAATGGGCAAAAACTGGAACCATTCCCTTTGAAATCAGGCACTAGACAAGGATGCACTCTCTCACCACTCCTAATCAATATAGTGTTGGAAGTTCTAGCCAGAGCAGTTAGGCAAGAAAAAAAATAAAGGGTATTCAATCAGGAAAAGAAGAAGTCAATTTGTCTCTATTTGAAGACAACATGATTGTATATTTAGAAGACCCTATCATCTCAGCCCCAAATCTCCAGAAACTGATAAGCAACTTCAGCAAAGTCTCAGGATACAAAAATCAATGTGCAAAAATCACAAGCATTCTTATACACCAATAACAAACTTAAAAAGAGCCAAATCATGAGCAAACTCCCATTCACAATTGCTACAAAGAGGATAAAATACCTAGGAATACAATGAACAAAGGATGTAAAGAACTTCTTCAAGGAGAACTACAAACCACTGCTCAAGGAAACAAGAGAGGACACAGATGGAGAAACATTCCATGCTCATGGTTAGGAAGAATCAATATCATGAAAATGGCTATACTGCCCAAAGTAATTTATAGATTAAACACTATCCCCATCAAGCTACCAATGACCTTCTTCATAGAACTAGAAAAAACCACCTTAAACTTCATATGGAATCAAAAGAGAGCCCGCATAGCCAAGTCAATTCTAAGCAAAAAGAACAAAGCTGGAGGCATCAGGCTACCTGATTTCAAACTATACTACAAGGCTACAGTAATCAAAACAGCATGGTACTGGTACCAAAACAGAGATATAGACCAATGGAACAGAACAGAGGCTCTGGAGGCAATGCCAAAATCTACAGTCATCTGATCTTTGACAAACCTCAAAAAAACAAGCAATGGGGAAAGGATTCCCTGTTTAATAAATGGTGTTGGGAAAACTGGCTAGCAGTGTGCAGAAAGCAGAAACTGGGCCCCTTCTTGACACCATATACTAAAATTAACTCCAGATGGATTAAAGACTTAAACATAAGACCTAATACCATAAAAACTCTAGAAGAAAACCTAGGCAAAACCATTCAGGACATAGGCATAGGCAAGGACTTGATGACTAAACACCAAACACATTGGCAACAAAAGCCAAAATAGACAAATGAGACTTAATTAAACTCCAGACTTTCTGTACAGCAAAAGAAATAATCATTAGAGTGAACTGGCAACCAACAGAATGGGAAAAAATTTTTGCAATCTACCCATCTGACAAAGGGCTAATATCCAGAATCAACAAAGAACTAATACAGATTTACAAGAAAAAAACAAACAAACAAATCCATCTAAAAGTGGTTGAAGGATATGAACAGACACTTTTCAAAAGAAGACATGTATGAGGCCAACAAACATATGAAAAAATGCAAAGCAATGGCAACAAAAGCCAGGATAGACAAATGGGATCTAATTAAACTCCCGAGCTTCTGTACAGCAAAAGAAACCATCATTAGAGTGAATCAGCAACCAACAGAATGGAAAAAAGTTTTTGCAATCTACCCATCTGACAAAGGGCTAATATCCAGAATCTACAAAGAACTAAAACAGATATACAAGGAAAAACAAACAACCCCATTCAAAAGTGGGTGAAGGATATGAACAGACACTTTTCAAAAGAAGACATATATGAGGCCAACAAACATATGAAAAAATGCTCATCATCACTGGTCATTAGAGAAATGCAAATCAAAACCACACTGAGATAGCATCTCACACCAGTTAGAATGGTGGTCATTAAAAAATCGGGAGACAACAGATGCTGGAGAGGATGTGGAGAAATAGAAGCACTCTTACACAGTTGGTGGGAGTGTAAATTAGTTCAACCATTATGGAAGATAGTGTGGCGATTTCTCAAGGATCTAGAAATAGAAATTCCATTTGACCCAGCAATCCCACTATTGGGTATATACCCAAAGAACTATAAATCATTCTACTATAAAGACACATGCACACGTATGTTCATTGCAGCCCTGTGTACAATAGCAAAGACCTGGAACCAACCCAAATGCCCATCAATGATAGACTGGACAAAGAAAATGTGGTACATATACACCATGGAATACCACGCAGCCATAAAACACGATGAGTTCGTGTCCTTTGTAGGGACGTGGATGAATCTGGAAACCATCATTCTCAGCAAACTGACCCAAGAACAGAAAGCCAAGCACCATTATGTTCTCACTCATAGGTGGGTATTGAACAATGAGAACACGTGAACTCAGGGAGAGGAGCATCACACACAGGGGACAGTTGGAGAGGGCTAGGGGAGAGACAATGGGGGGTGGGGAGGGATAACATGGGGAGAAATGCCAGATATGGTATGCACCTAAAGTAAAATAAATAAGTTATAAAAAAGAAAAAAATGCTCATCATCACCTATTAGAGATATGCAAATCAAAACCATATTGAGATACCACCTCACACCAGTTAGAATGGTGATAATTCAAAAATCTGGAGACAACAGATGCTGGAGAGGATGTGGAGAAATAAGAACACTTTTACACTGTTGGTGGGAGTGTAAACTAGTTCAACCATTGTGGAAGACAGTGTGGCTCTTCCTCAAGGACCTAGAAATAGAAATTTCATTTGACACAGCAATCCCATTAGTGAGTATATACCCAAAGGATTACAAATCATTCTATTATAAAGCCACGTGCACACGTATGTTCATTGTGGCACTGTTTACAATAGCAAAGACCTGGAACCAACCCAAATGCCCATCGACAACAAACTGGACAAGGAAAATGTGGCACATATTCACCATGGAATACTATACAGCCATAAATAATGATGAGTTTGTGTCCTTTGTAGGGACATGGATGAATCTGGAAACCCTAAGTCTCAGCAAACAGACACAAGAACAGAAAACCAAACACTGCATGTTCTCACTCATAGGCGGGTGATGAACAATGAGAACACATGGACACAGGGAGGGGAGCATCACACACTGGGGTCTGTTGTGGGGGGAACCAAGGGAGAAACAGCAGGGGGGTGGGGAGGTTGGGGAGGGATAACATGGGGAGAAATGCCAGATGTAGGTGACGGGGGGAATGGAGGCGGCAAACCACATTGTCATGTATGTACCTATGCAACAATCCTGCATGATCTGCACATGTACCTGAAAACCTAAAGTACAATAAAAAAAGAAAAAAGAAAAATACAGATGCCGTATTTAGTGAATGGGTAGCATTTTGCTTCGTTGTTATTGCAAAATCCTAAAACATGCAGCCACATCTTCATTTCTTGACCCCTGATCTAAAACTCTTTCTTTGTCTTGTAGCCTAAAAACTGCAGGAAACAGAAATGAATCACTTTCCCATCAACTTCCATTTCTTGTTTTCTTGCCAGGGGTTCTAGTCACCCACTTAAGCATCTTAAGTCAATCAAACTTTTATAACCAAATCTCCTTAACAAATGCAAAATTCACTTCCCACCAAACAACCCTAATTTAGCACAAACTTTAAATTTCAAAGGAAATTTGAACATACTTTGCTTTAAATGTCAGGACTAGATTTTCAGACGGAATAATTAAGGGGGAGGAGATACTTCCTTCCAATAAAATAGATTGCTAGTTTGTGCAAAGTACTAAGAATATTATGTTTTTTTCCATATGCTACTAATGGGCATCCTGATGATCACATGAAGCTTGCTTCTTTGTCATGATTGCCAGGAAGATGAGAATATTTGCCCTAAAATACAAAGGACAGATACCCGCTCTTAAAAGGCAGATCTATCAGCTTGTGTCTTCTATTACGCCTGCAGTTTTCAAATATCATTACTCATTCTCACAACAATCTATAATCCCTTTTTCATGTGGATGAGGCTTGTGGATTATTTTTTTCTTACTATTATATAACATGTCATATTTCTTATGTAAGTAAGCAGTTTTTTAGAACATGAAATTCTGTATTGTTTAGAATGAATGAGATTCATGCAGTTTTAGAAATGTTTTAAAAATTTTACTGAAACATATTATGATTTTTCAAGTTTAATGTTTAGAATCTGATCATCGTGACTGAAAAGTTATGTTATAAACTGATTTATACAGCATAATTTTCCAATTCGCTGGGGGTGAAATCAAGCTCCAAAAGTGCCAAAAGCTTTCAAGATGCCAGAAAACAAATAGAAAGCAGATCTTTGGAAACTGTTTTGCCCAACACAAGCATTTTCACACTACATCCTATCTTCTCTCCAAGGCTGAATGTCCTTCCATTTCTCTAATTACATCAGAGAAGGCTTCTCAGTTACTAAAATGTACTGTCCCTCTTCAACACTTAACCCTAATGTATTTTTACAAAGGGAGGAAGTGATGGGTTTCTGCCAGCACCAGGGAGCTATAAGCGGTTCCCACAGGGGGTGAGAGACAGAGTCTACCTAAAGCTTCCATCAAAACTGTAAATCCCAAATCCGTGAATGCAAAGGTTTTACATATTGAAAAATGTAAAAGGTTTTACACATGATCTTTGTGTCTTACTAAGAGATGTAATATTTAATAACTTTAAATATCTCCAAAGACTGATTTCAAGATGAGTGATATTCTCAGTGGGGTAAATGTGCCCAATACCTGTGGCAACCAATGAGGGCAGACACAAAAATTACATTTAGCTAAATGACAAAAGCTCTTCTTCCTTTTATTTTTCATTTTTCTTCATTTTAAAATGTTCATTATATTAGGAAACAAAGCCATATATAATAAATGCTTTTGCTTTATCGGGTGTGAGCACTCAAAAATGATTACAGCTTGAGGATGCACAATCACAAAAGTTTGAAGACCATTGAAAAAACTGGATGAAATCAGTCAGGAATACATGCTAAAAGCCCTGGTCTTAATTAAAGTTGTGCTAAGTAGCGAGCTATTGACGCCATTGTCAGCTTTAGGACAAAGATAAAGTACAATACGGAGTCTCTCTCTATTTCACCCAGGCTGGAGGGCAGTGGCACGATCTCAGCTCACTGCCACCTCTGCTCCTGGGTTCAAGCAATTCTCCTGCCTCAGCCTCCTGAGTAGCTGGAATTATAGGTGCACGCCACCATGTCCAGCTAATTTTTGTATTTTTTTTTAGTAGAGATCAGTTTCCACCATGTTGGTCAGAATGGTCTTGAACTCCTGACCTCATGATCTGCCTTCCTAGACCTCCCAAAGTGCTGGGATTATAAGCATTAGCTACCGTGCCCGGCCAAAGTACAACCTTTTTTTTAAAAGAGAAAACTGACTTTCTTGTATAAAATATAGACTCTAGACATAAAATACATAGAAAATGCTGTCTTTAAGAGTAGATGATGATTGTTTGGTACCTTAGTCAGTTTGTGCTTCTATAACAAAAGTACCATAGATGAGGTGGCTTAAACAACAGAAGTGTATTTGTCACAGTTCTGCAGGCTGGAAGTCTGAGATCAGGGTTCCAGCATGGTCAGGTTCTGTTGAGGACTCTCTGCTTGGTTTGCAGTTGGCCATATTCTGGTTGTATCATCATGTGGAGGGGACCAGAAAGAGTTAACTCTCTGGTCTCTTCTTACAAGGACACTAATCTCATTCACGAGTGTTCCACCCCCAAGACCTACTCACCTCCTAAACACCTTACTTCAAAATACCATCACATTAGGGATTAGATTTCAATGTATGAATTTTGGGGGAACACAAACATTCTGTCCATAACACCTGGGGACAGAATGCTCCAAAGATATTTTGAATGATGAATTTCACCCTTTCCCCATTTACCTTGCTAAATTGCTAGAGACACAGAGACTTATGAAAGAAAATGAATATTTTCTCTTTAGTCATTGTCATGCTTAAGGAAATTATGCTGAACTCATTTGCATGGAGATGATTCAGCCTTCTGAACGATTTCCTTAACTAACACAGTTATTATTATAGATGAGTGTTACATAATTGAAAAGCTTAAAAGAGGCTGTAACTATCCTTGATATATTCTAACTCATAAGGAAAATATTGCTGATGATTGAAACCAGTTGATTTTGCAGAGTATTTGCTGATCATAAAGAGGCTTTGCAATTACCTTTTGAATTTCAAATGTAAATTTAGAACAATTGAGAAAAAAAAAATCCTGGTAAAAATTTCTACCTGTGTTTTATCATTAGTTGTTCAACTATGATAGTTCATATTTATGTAATACTATGTGTCAGGTACTGTTCTGATTCTTGTTCATTATTTCATTTTATTGTCACAACTTTATGACTTATGTATTAACAGGTGTGATTATTATCACCACTTTACAGAGAATAAAATTAAGGCAGAGAGAAATTCAGTGACTTACCCCAGGGTCTCACAGAGCTGGGATTTAATCTTTGCTCTTAAACTCACTAAACTATTCTAATTCTGAATAAGGATAAATAAGACAAGTTTAACATTCTGACTCATACACAGAATAACTTAAAGAAGAGTATGGGAAAACCGGTGCAGGCCGCAAGAATAACTTAGGAAGGTCCTCTGTGGAACATTATGCAAAGTGTGTTGGATAATGTTTATCTTTTAACAACAAAAGTAGAACTGGTGACTAAATTCTCTCTGTGCCTAGACTCATAGGATTTAGATGCAATCAAAGAGGACATGGATGAAGCTGCAAACCATCATTCTCAGCAAACTGACACAAGAACAGAAAACCAAACACCACATGTTCTTACTCATAAGTGGGTGCTGAACAATGAAAACATATGGACACAGGGAGGGGAACATCGCACACTGGGCCTGTTGGGGAGTGGGGGGCTAGGGGAGGGATAGCAGGGGTGGGAGGACTGGAGAGAGATAACATTAGGAGAAATACGTAATGTAGATGACGGGGTGACGGATGCAGCACACCACCATGGCACATGTATACCTATGTAACAAACCTGCATGTTCCACATGTGCCCCAGAAATTAAAGTATAATAAATACATTCTTTAAAAACTTCAGGTCCGTAATAACGTTGCACCCACAGCCTTGTGAACACAAGAAGACAAAATGAAACTAGAAAGAAACAAGATTTTTCTAAAAGACCATGACACATAATGTTGATTAGAGCCACTCTCTTCAACCGTTTTCTTTTGCCCTTAGATGCAATCATGGCAGAAGCAGTTAATTCCATACCCTCCCCTCTCCTACTTCCATATTTTGCATGCTCTGTTTCATTGCATTCATCATGCTATTATAACTGTTCACACCTTCTGAAGGGCTTCTGTTCCTGCTCAGAGCTGGCCTACAGCTACTCTCTTCATGATTCAGATAACTGCTCAAGGCTTTGCTTCCTCATCTCCAATCTGAAACTTCTATTTCGCTGAGCCTTTTTAGTCTTTGGTTTCATATCCAGTATGGCTCTTTTTATAGAGTCACATGGATCACCTGTCAAATTTTACTTTTACTACTACCGGTTGAGGATATCGAATCCGAAAACCTGAAACTTGAAATGCTCCAAAATTCAAAACTTTTTGAGCATTGACATGACACCACGACAAGTTAGCCTGAACACACTAAGTTTTTACTATATTAATGGCATGTCATATTTTTATGGCTAAGTATTTACATGTGAATGAGTATAAGAAAATAATTGCTTATGCGTACAATATAAATTTAGAGTCAGGAGTGATGGTGATGCCAAACAACCACAGGTTATCCATGCAGGTGGCTGAGACAGTGACACTTTTGCTTTTTCATGGGTCAATGTATGCCAACTTTGTTTTATATACAAATATTTAAAATATTGTATAAAATCACCCTTGGACTATGTGTATAATGTATATATAAATCATAAATGGATCTTATGTTTAGATTTGGGTCCCATTTCCAAGATATCTCATTAATTATGTATATGCAAATATCTCAAAATCTGAAAAAGAAATCTGAAATCTGAAATACTTCTGATCACAAGCATTTTGGATAAAAGATACTGAACCTGTACTACTAATAGCCACCTGCAGGCATTGCATTAAGTACTCAGCATTCATTTACCACAAATGTATATCAACCATGCAAGGCAAGAGCTATCATTCCTAGGATCCTAATATACAAGGGAGGCCAGAGAAGTTTTCTCTTGGGGAGTGACATTTGAGTTAATAGCTTAAGTATTAAAAGAGTTTCAACTAGTGAATACTAGAAACTACAACCCCAGGCAGATGGTTCAGAACATACAAAGGTTTTCAAGTAGGAAAAAGCCCAGAACTAACAATAAGCTAATGTAGCTAGAGAAAAACTTGTGAGGGGCAGAGTAGCAGAGTGGCCCAAGAAGAGACCATGCAGGCCAGGGAAAACAGAATAATGCTGGCTTCATGATATACTTCCTCCACTCAACTATGCACTCAGTAATGCCACAGACCGTATTTCCATGTTTTATTCATGTGGGCTCCCAGAGTCTAGCATATTTGCTCACCCTCAGCGTTAGTTTGAATATTGGTTTTGGAATTGGTGGTGGTATTGGTGATGGAATTCTGATGGGATTGCTGGTCATATTGATAGAGGCATTGTGGTAGTCCTACTTACTATTCACTAGAGTAGAAACACAGTGAATGTCTACTGATGATCACCTCCTAAATGAAGACCTGTATTAATGTGCCGTATGTTATAATCATATCATTCAGAGGCAAATGACAGTTAATGCTGAAGCCTAGATGAGGAGATGAAAAGCAATTAAAATGATTCATCTGGTTTTATTAACATGTGTTACCAGAGGCAGACTTAAGAATTTTGAAAAGCTGAATTTAAATAATTTATATTCCTTAATGGCCACATACCCAGCATAATTCTTTCTGTACTTCTGGAATATGCTCTAACTCTTGTGTAAATACAGCCTGACCCTCCTTGAATCCCTTAAGTGTAATGTCATCTGGGAATGTTCTCATAGAAATAACAGATTTGAAGAGCCTAAAGATCAATTTTACATTTCTATTAGTAATTCGGTATTCATCCAGATGGGGAAAGGGACCAGAAAATATCCTCTTTCATGAGAATGTTATAAATCACAAGTTCCCTTAAAAATTTACAGGCATCATCATACCAGATACTACTACAGGGATGAGGAAGACACTGTCCCTGATCTTTAGTATCTATCTAATGATACCACTTATTCAGCAACACATACTTGTATTAAGCATATCATGGCTATTATATTATTTAAGCTAATGAAAATGTTATTATTCCAATCTTATTCTTGAGGAAACTGAGGCCTAGAGAACTGCCTTTCCTCTTGGGAAAACTACACATTTATGTCAGCCAGACCCCTATTGACTTCAATAGTGATGGTATAATGTTCAAGAAGCTGAAGAAGAAACCCAGAGCCAGAGAATGAAACATAGGATTTATTGAGGAGACTTCCATACACGGCAGTTCAGCGTTGGCAGGGTGGACAGGAGAACTGTGACCACTTGTAAAAAGCGTGCAGTTTACATAGCATTTTTACTTAGCTTTCCCCTCCAGCAACCTCCACCTGGCAATCTTCATTTAACCAAAAACAAACAGCCCAGATACTCTGTCTGGCCTGTGTTCCAAAGGATGGTCTGGAAGTTCAGATGTTCTTCATAGATACGAATGAATCCCCGGGTTGGCCACTCTTGGATTCCTTAGCCCAGAACTCCAAACTCACATTCTTCTTAGACCATAGGGTCTAAGAATAGAATTCAGGATATGCTTAAGTTAAGTTACCGCTGTCAGGTACATCTGCTGTACAACTTGCCGTTCATGAATCTCACCCCCACTCCTCCACTTGCTCCTTGGATAAACATACTGGGAAATATTTAAGTATTGCTTAGTACATCAGTGAACCTTAAAGCTAAGGATCCAGGGTCTATGGGTGAGAATTCCATAGGAAAGTTCCATAGCGTTCTTTGGATCCCTAAGAAAGGAGTCAGGGACAAAGAAACACCTGAAGGATAGACACTGGTGATGAATCTGAAGTACATATGGGCACACATTGTTTGAGCAGGGTGACAGATTTTGACCAGTGTATTGTGTAGAGTGATGCCAGAACTTGGAAAGGAATGGATGACCTAAGTGCACAAGGTCAAACAATGATCAGTTAACCTCAATGAGTAACCAATTAATTCATTAATCATTTTGTGTTTTTCTCATAACATTTTTTCCAAAGGAATTTAAAGCAAAAATCTGTATCAAAATAAGAGAAAACCATTTGCTGAACTCTACCAATAATTCTTTTATGCCTAGCTCACTGATTTCTGAAATTCTACAATTAGAAAGTTGTCTCTTTAAATCAAAGCACTATCCTTAGAAATAAATTAGGAATTACTAGGCATGGTATAACTTAGAGAAAATTAATTTGCTTTTCTTTCTTTCTCAGAACAGTTTTGATTAATTAAGTTGAGAGTTGTGGTAAGAATTATAATTAATAAAGAAAGGAAAAGTTTGGAAGGGAAAAGTCTAGTGGTGATTTCTGTCAACTTACAGTTTAAAAATTACATTGTGAAAATCCCTGGATTTACCTAGGTATATCCCTAACAGAAATATGTACATGCTTACCAAAGATATGTTCCAGACTGTTGACAGATTATTGTTATCAATAGCTAATAATTGAAAGCACCAAATTTTCCACCAATACTAGAATAAAATAATTGTATATTCATGCAAAGGAAAACTATAAGAACCAAGGGTAAATTAACTAACTATTGCTACATAAAACAACATGGATGAATCTGACAGACGTCAGATGTCATGATCAGCGCAAAAGGACTATACAAAAGAGTTCATATTAGGGGATTCGATTTATCCAAATACAAACAAAACAAAACAAAACAAAAGAGGTTGATCTAAGCTATGCTGCTAGAAGTCAGGACTGTAAGTGCTGTCACAGGGCAGGGCAGTTGTGACTGGTGTGGGCAACAAGGAAGGTTTTGTGGTGCTCGAGTGTGTATGTTCAGTTTGTGAAAATTTCTGGGGCTCTACATTAATGTCATGGCCATTTTTGGTATGTATATTATGACTTAAAAAAAAAAAGAAGAAAAAGCCAAAAATAAAAGAAAACAAACAATTGATTTTGTATCAGAAGTCTACCTTAAAAATTAGGTACTTAATAGGTTTATACAATCTTAGGTGATCAACATCTGTAAGTCTTAATTAAGTTCTTTGACTATAAAATAGATGCCTATCACAACAGATTAAAATAGATTATAAATCGTAATATGCTTCATAAATTATAAGTTCTGTACAACTGTTAATTACTTAAACCAGTGGTTTTCAAGTCTTGCTGTGAATAAGATTCACCTAAGGAGATTAACAGGGGCATCTACATAAGTACATTATTCCCACTACCCTACAGATTTTTCTTTCCTGGGTCTGGAAAAAAGCCAGTGCATCTCTATTTTCAGCACTTCCACAAGTGATATAGCTACAGTTTTGGACCACTGATTCAGAAAATATTTTCTTATTTCAAAAGTTATTACCCCATTTTGGTTTTGTTTCTGAGATCTGCATAACTCATCTACATTTTGCCAATAACAAGTTACAGGCACAATGAAATTTCAGGAAGTCTAATTCATTTAGAGTAACAAATATCTGATGAGTATGCAAAAGCCTTAATGAGCAAAAAGATATCTCATATTAAACCAGGCACCCAGAAGCAAAAGTTGTGTGTGTGTGTGTGTGTGTGTGTGTATTTGTGAAAAACTCACAAATAAATTATAAGATCAGAACAGCTTCCTGGTAATACGCAAAGCCTGAGTACCTACCATTGTACATCTACGCCAGAAATCATGATCCAATTTATGCTTTGGTTTTGTTTTCCCTCCACTCACGAAGTGAGCACCAGATGTCGAAACAGTTTTCTTATAACATTTCTTTTGACATCCTTTTTGTGTTTTTAACTGTATGTTGTTCCAACAATGAGGCTTCTTAGACTTATAAAACTGCAGACTTCAAGAAGTGTATCAATTTCCATCAATGAGTAAAATGCATAAAATCAGAATCGTTTGGAGTTTTTCTTTGCATCCCTATGAGATTCAAATTGCATCATTCATCTCCCTCTAATTTTCTCCTTAGACAAATTCATTACACACAAGAAAGAGTTCAGAGCAAAGCAATCCAACATTTGCAATTTACTTGTGTACATGTTGCCCCAAGAGTAGATACTGAATAATGGTTGAATTTAACAGATTAGTCATTTTGAAACTGGATCTTTTCCTATAGCCAAAGATAAAATACTAGATTTTATGTAGCCTAGTTGTTGAAACGCAGTTAAAACCAACTCTTCCTCAAATCCATGAAGCTGTAGTTGCATGAGATTTTTATTGGCCAACATATAGTTTTGTAGTGGATTACAACAGAATTGAATTTTTAGTGCTGCTGTGTTCATATTAAATGCTGTCTTTACTTCCTGTTTTAGGACCCTGTTAGCATTATTTATAACCTAGAAAATAATCTAGTCTAGTAACATTCTATATGGAATAATCTGTCACCTCGATCACATTGATTTTTTTTTTTTAACATAAAACAATTAAGTCAGGTATGGTGGCTCATACCTGTAATCTTAGTACTTTGGGAGGCCAAGGCAGATGGATAGCTAGAGCTCAGGAGTTTAAGACCAGCCTGGGAAACAAGGTAAAACCCTGTCTCTACTAAAAATACAAAAATAATACACCATATATGGTGACACGTGCCTGTAGTCCAAGACACTTGGAAAGCTGAGGCAGGAGGATCACTTGAACCTGGAGGCAGAGGCTGAAGTGAGCTGAGATTGTGCCACTGCACTCCAGCCTGGGTGCCAAAATGAGACCCTGTCTCCAATAAATAAATAAAACAATGAAAAGCCACTTTTTAATGCAATCTCTCCTCAGTTTTTTTCTTAGAAACTTGCTTATAATTAATTAGGTATAATTCATTAATTCCTACCTAAAAGGCACTACAAAAATAATAGGTACATCATTTGTGACTGAGGAAAAACAGAGATTACAAAAAAGAAACTGAGTAGTAATATAGAAATAATGTGTCATTTTTCATTTTCAACAAATCATGTCATCAAAGACAATGCAGAGAATTATAGAATATTCAACAGCAAACATTAAAAATTTACATTCTGATTAGTGTTATTTTATCACATCAATAATTTAAATAAAAGTTTCATAGTGTTCTGGTATTTGACATTGCTAAGGTATGAGCTCTCCAACAAAAGTTGAGATTTTTCAATCTTCAAAGAAAATCTAAACTTTAATCCTTTACAGATGGAGGGATAAAATCATTCTACCACTTAGTGCAGAGAATATGCTGAGTTAAATGTCTTGATACCTTAGTACTCTGTCTCTTTTCTTTCTGTTGTTTCTTGAAGGCATCTGAAAATCGACTATCATTCCTGTAGAGCTGACTCAGTCTTTTCATGGCTTATTTCTGCAGCTGCCTCTCACTGTCTCTGTCCCTCTAATCCATGTTCTCTTGTGTCTTCTCTCTTCCTCCCCTGACTTTCTTCCCTCATTTTCCAGGTGAGTTGGGGGTCTTTCCATCCACAGTGGGACTACTGCCTTACATTTCTCAATTGGAAGATGAATCAGTTGGACAATTTTGTGGGACATCTTTGATATAGATGTCTTGCTAAACCTTGATGGGTCCCAGGGTTTTTGTTTGTTTGTTTTGTTTTCTTCTTTGTTTTGGTGGTAAGATAAACTTGATTGAGCAAAGGTCTGGAAAGATGAGTTTACTTTTGGTCAAAATGAGGCAGACAACTGATTTCAACATTTCTTTTTCTCTAGGTATGTGATAAGGACAAAAGCTAAAACTCTCTCAAATGATACTGAAATATAGATTTAAGGGTGCTATGAACAACAGAGTTGCCTTTAAAACCATTTAATCCACACAATACCATAGTTGAAAGCATGAGATACTAAGAGTCATATTATCTACATTCAAACACCAGCTCTACCACTTACTAGCTGTGAAACCAGGGGAACTTCTCTATGTCAGTATTAGGAATGATAACAAATTCTATTTCATAGGATCACTGGAAGAATTTAATAAGTCCATACATTTAAGGCAACTAGAATAGGGCCTGACAGAACATAAATATTCAAATATTAAATTATTTTAATATATTTGTGGTTTCATTAGGCCAGCAAAAGGAAGGTAAGTATCTATAGTCTGGATAGTGAGAATCACAACAGGAAAGTGACTACACTATACTTTTCATGAATGAAAAAGAAGCTAATTAGAAAGTGGCCCATGCATCTGTCCTCAGACTGGGAATGGGAAAAGACCCTTCTGTGCTTTTCCAATTAGTGGCCATCTAACAACAACCAATAAAACTCAGATTGATTGATTTAGACCTGTCTTTTTCTATCAAGGTGCCTTAATATTGCCAAGTAATGCTAAATTCTAGGATGATTCTAGGGTGCCTAAACCATTCAGACATCCCTAAAGAATAAATGAAGGGTCGGTGGAAAGCTGTTTGGTCGGTACTGATGAGGCTTTGCCAACTGCATCACTAATCCAGGGCTTCAGATATTTTACTAAAAGTTTGTTTGCTCTAATCTTTTCTAAGACCTTTCCATACCTAGTCTCACTTCCTCCTTACAGCAATTCTATGCAACAGAGTTCATCGTTTTCTCCATCTTATATATGACAGTTCACTATTTTCCAGGCACTTAAAGTTCAGATAAAAATCATCCAGATATATATAGTCACTACTCTCTTAGCATGTATTCTCACATAGAAAAGACACTTCACCCTATTAATAAAATTATGTACTTAAAATTGTTAGACACACCTAAAGGAGCTACACAAGGTAGTATGAGTTCATATTATATGAAGACCTGGTTTTAGAGATCAAAGAAGGACACAGTATATGTAAACATATAGTTGGTAGCCAGTGGGGATGTCCAAGTAAAAGGTTTTGTGTTTGCAACAAAGCTTGCTATAGAGAGCCTTGGGTGAGACTCAGAGCTGTACTAACTTCAGATGTGACTCAGAATAATCCCAGCTGGGGTGATTATGGGAAGAGACTTCTGTTTGAAGAAAGGAAAGAAAAGTAAAGGGGACTTTGTCTTACAGCTTGGGTACCAGCTCAGCCACAGTGGAGTACAGCAACAAGCACACTCTTATGGTCCCCAAGTGTAAGCCTAGGCTCTTGGATGGCATTTCTAGACCCACCCTGGGCCAGAGGGAAGCCCAGTGCCCTGAATGGTGAGTCCCAGCCTGGGAACATTCACCACAATCTTACTGAAGAGCCATTGGGCTTTAAGTGAACATTGGTTCTGGCCTGGCAGAACCCCACCACGAACTGATGGTTGTTGTGGCCATAGGGAGAGGCACCTCTGCATGTGGAAAGGGGAGAAAAGAGTGGGAATAAATTTGTATTGTGATTTGTGTCAGCTTAGCCACAGTAGAATAGAACAACAAGTAAATTTCATCATGACTAAGTGGGATTTATCCTAGGGATACAAGGATAGTTCAACACACACAAGTCAATCAATGTAATACATCATGTCAAAAGAATGAAGAGAAAAATCCAAATGATTATTTCAACAGATCTCAAAAAAGCATTTGATAAAATCAACATCCCTTCATGATAAAACCCCTCAAAAAACTGGGTATAAAAGGACTACGCCTCAACACATAAAAGCCAAATGAAGAACAAATCCCCAGATGGTAACATGCTGAATGGGGAAAAATTGAAAGCTTTTCCTGTACTATCTGGAGTAAGACAGGGATGCCCACTTTCATCACTGTTATTCAACATAGTAATAGAAGACCTAGCTAGAGCAATCAGACAAGTGAAAAAAGTAAAGGGCATCAAAATAGAGAAGGAAGAAGTCAAAGTATCCTTGTTTGAAGGTAATATAATCTTATAGTTGGAAAAACCTAAGGACTCTATCCAAAAAGCAAAATTTAGAACTGATAAAAAAAATTCAGTAAAGTTGCAGGATACAAAATTAACACAGAAAAATCACTAGCATTTCTATATGCCAACAGTGAACAATCTGAAAAAGGAATAAACAAAGTAACCCCATTTGCAACAGCTACAAATAAAATAAAGTACTTAGGTACAAGCTTAATTAAAGAAAGGAACTCTACAATAAAAACTACAAATCATTGATGTAATAAATTAAAGAGGACATATAAAAATGGAAAGATATTCCATGTTCATGGATTTGAAGAATCAATATTGTTAAAATGTCCATATTACATAAGCAATCTACATATTCAATGCAATCTCTATTAAAATATCAATGAAATTCTTCACCACAATAATATAGAACCACAAAAGCCAAAGCTATCCTGAATACAAATAAAAATTAAAAAACAAAACTGGGGAGATCACATTCTGACTTCAAATTAAACTACACAGATACAGTAACCAAAACAGCATTGTACTAGCATGAAAACAGACACATAGACCAATAGGATATTTTATTTTTGATTCTTTGATCACATTTCTAATAGCAATAGTTTTTTTAAATGATAGAAATATCTCAACTTACATTTCAAATGTGAAAACATACCAAAAATTTTTATTGTTTTTGTAAATCTGGGTTCACAAAATGAACCATTAAGAGAATTTGCAGATGGTTTACTAAAATAAGTCCCAGTTAAAAGTAATTAGAAAATCTGTAGGCACTTCAATTTAACAGAAAAAAAGCAATCATGTAAATAGAAAACCAGAGTGTCCTACCTGATAAGACTGATAGAAGCCTATTGAAAATAATAGAGCTTCTCCACTAATTTGGTTGACCTATTCATTTCCTGGATGAGTAATCCTCACCTTTGCTTGCCTTTACTTTAGCCAAGTGACAGGTCCTTCTTGCCTGGCTACCTAAAATGAGAAAGCAGTGCCAATCCAGAAAGCTGCAATGGACTTAGTCCTTTGCATAAATGTTGCCATAGGTTTTGGAAGGTGTCCCGTAGGCCATCAAAAAACTCAGAACCAGAACTTTCCATATTTGGTGGATTAACTACATTTTACTAGATATGTCATTTTTCAAACTTTTCTACAACTATACTTTGAATATACTACACTTGTAAAGATTTGCATCTTAAGTTTTTGATTTCTGATTGCATGTCTAGTCCCTAGGAATAGTATAAACATTGTTACTTTAGCAATAATCTATACCTTTCTACTTTTTTCCTGCCATATTTCTATTTTATGTGCTCTCCATTACATGTACTTCTGAATAGTAAGTGCTATTCATGCTTCAGATTCAGATCCACTTCAAAATATAATGAGTTTTCTGTGCATCAATGTCACTTTAATGATGATAACAGTTCATCTTATGAATGTATCATTAATAAATAGCTAATTTCTTCAGTGTTCAGCATGCAGGCTACTTCTACTCTTTTGTTGTAATAAATATTGCTTCGATGAATATCATTTTCCATAAATCTTCATCTGCATTTTATGCTACTTTTAAAGTAGAATCCCAGCAGAAAGATTCAAAGATCATGAATACTTTCAGTTATTGAGATACGCTGCCAAGTGCTTTCACCAGAAGTTGTAAAAGTTTTCAGCTGGAAACTGCTTATGATAAAATGTTATTTTAAAAAGCTGAGGATAAAATTTAATACATAGTGTGCACTTAACCTGTGAAGTACAAAGTGAGGGGTTGGGAGTGGTCTGGCTAGAGAACTATTTTATCACTGACATTCTCTAGAATTGCCCAAGAATGGTGAAAACTAAAAGCCGACCCGCTGTTAGTTGGTTTTACTATTGCTATTAAATTCCCTTCAAATAATGCAGCCCCTTGTGCTTACACCTGAGATGGCCACTGCTTTTAATTACATACATAATTTATATACATAAAGTAAGAGCCATATATCCAGCTGTTGACACAAACAATGTGTAGGTTATTCATTCAACATTATTCAACAATATTTATTGTGTACACTTTATGTGCCCACGCCACATGAGGTGATAGAGACAGGATGCCAAATAAGACAAAGTTCATGCTCTCAAGAGGTAAAGTGGGGTTGGAATTATGGGCAATTTTATATTCTCTTCTACATACTGGCAGTGCCTACTTTTTGTAAAAGTGAACAAATTACTTTTGTTTTTAGAATAATAGTAGATGCATTAATTACTAGAAGTTAAAACTGCTATAATAAAATATATTACTACTCATTCTTTAATCTTGCAAGCTGGATTCATTACTCTCTCCACAATCTTTTGTTTTCATATAAGGGGTCATTTGAAAGTCCCAAAGACAGACAATATAAAAAAATGCAAATTGATGAATGTAGGTTGACAAATCTGGGGAAATTTCCATGTTCAAAATAGGCCCTCCTATTCCCTTCCCTGACTCCATTGGTCTGCCCAAAGACACACCCTCAAAAAGTGTCACGGAATGCATCAGATACAACTAACTATAGATATTTTATAAATTTAATAGAACCACAATTACAAAGAGGATTTGAGGGTGTTACAAACTGTGTCTGAGTCATTGCTAAGTCATCAGCTATATTACTTTAAATATTTGAAATGGTTGAAGAACATGTGCTTTGTTAGAAACCTGGGGGAAGGGATGGGAAAATTCTCTGAGAAATTTATGCCAAGAGGGAAGGAATTAACAGAAGTGACGTCTGCTCTGGTGGTGTCATATAAGATCTGTGAGTTGAGGCTTCATGAAGTCAGGGCACTTCCTTCATCATACAGAGGACATCATCATCCATTTATTCATATTACAAATATTTTTGATTCATTTAGGTAAGATATAAACACAAAGTTATACTGGGCATATAGAAGTGAATTAAATATTCAAAGTTTTGTCCTCATGGCTCTTACAATTTAATAAGTCTAATAAAATAAAACAAAGTAAATAAATCCATGTTTTCAAATTTGTTATAATATAAAAAAAAACACTGTGGTCTGAGAGAGAACGATAAGGAGCCCTTACTAAAGATGAGATATTCACAGCAAGACCTTCTAGGAAAGAGACATTCCAGCTGAATCCCAGAGGAAAAAAGTGCTAGACATTATAGAGTGAAAGGACAAAATTTCAGGTCAAGGAAATGGCAAGTGAGAGGCTATGACTCAGGACTGGTAGCATAAGAAGCTCTGAGAGATCATGTGGCTAAAATGAAGTGAACAAGTGAGAGAATGATGTGAGAATGAAGTTGGAAAGGTGGGCAGAAATTAAGTTACCAAATAGAGAGATAACTAGAGACCAGTAGACAGAAATATACGGTTGAGGCTTGGAGGGCTTTGGGAAAGGTTATAATGGAAGGGACTTCATAGAAGTAGGACTGTTGTGACTTCAGTACATATAGGAACCCACCATATTTTCCCTTGGAAGAAAGGGACCCAGAAAGGAGAGTTCATAGGGAAGTCATAAATGTCACTGTTGCTGTGCATCTTCATAAGTCCCAGGTAGCAGGAATTGTAAAGAGAGGGTATCAAATGGTCAGCCTGCCCATAATGTCTAATGACTAAGCAACACAAGTATGGCTACCAAGTAATCCAGAGTGATCACTGGTCATTCCTATCCTACTTTGTCACATACCCACTGGTGCAAACTGCTTACAAAATGAAATTCAGTGTCTCTAATCTCTGATTGTGTCTGCAACAGGCACAGTATGTTTAAGTTTGATAGAAGTATAGAATGATAGTTTATTTCTTTATTCCTTCTGAAGCCATCTTCCTCTCAATTTGAGATTTTTTTATATGGATAATGCAGGTCACAGAAGGAACCCTTCTTTTTTCTTTGAATAGACCAAGTCTAGGAATGATAAATAATAAATAACTAAATTCAAGTCGGTCTCAAGCCAGAAGGAAAATCTGATGATATAATAAAATATTATTAACCATATGGAAATAACACTTTAATTGCTACACTAATTCTGCTACCAATTAGATTAGTGCAGAAAAGACTGAATGATGCCACTTCAATATTAATTGGTCTTTCAAAGCTTAAACAGAAATGGCTATTTTAAATCACTTGAGGACAACTACAGGCTCTGATTTTTTAAAATAGTGCCATGAAAAGGGAAAAAATTAGTGCAAAGAGGCTTAACAACATTATTAAACTCATTTATTATTCTTTTTTTAATGTAGAGTAAATTATAGAAACCTAACAAAGTCAACAGAAGGAAAGATAATAGGCTATAATAAAATATGCATTTATTTTTTAAATGGGAAAAGAACTATTGAATCATAAATGGCAAACCCATTAGGAAGTTATGTAAACATTTTCCCTTCGAGTAATATAAATTCCATATCATCCTAATGTCTATGCCCCAATAGTTTCATTCATTATCATAAATTTCAGAAGTCTCATTCTTTCACAATATATTTCAAAGGCATTTTATTTTCATTTTTAACAATTAATTTTACAGTCTTATATCTTCAAAATATATTCTGCAGTTTGTTAAAAATAAGTGGGACTTGCCGAGTGATTAACAACATAGATAATGGATTAACTTGATTTTGCTTTACTTCATTGCTATCTTGCACCTTTAGGAACTACAATTTTTAAGACTGGAAACAGAAAAGGCCATGGGTAGTTCAACATTTCAGACATCTTGTATATTCTTTGATACAATCCTGCCATAAAGACTTTGCATTAAAAATAAACAGAAAAAAAATTCTTCAATCCCCTCTCTAGCTTCACCTCTTCCCAAGGGAACAGACTCATGGCCTAAGAAGAAATAGGTTCTAGAGTCAGACATACCTGGATTCAAATTCTTGTTCTTCCATAATTATATACTTGAATACATAAGTTATTAAAACACTTTTGGGCCTCAGCTTTCTACTCTGGAAAACAGACACAAAGATATCCCATAGGAACCACTTACAGTGTATGTAACAGGATCTAATATAGTACTTAGCACACATTAGCTGTTCCATAAATATTCATTTTGCTTCCCTTAAAAGTCATTTGACATACATTATCAAAATCTGGCTGATTGACCCTGTGTCTAACTAAACATCTTTTCAAATTCTAGAGATCTTCTGTATAAGTGTAGGGTCAAAACAGTAGAGTCATACTGAATTATCTTGGATAGAAGACATAAACTTTCTAAGCCTATTTCCTTGTCAGTAAGATGGACAGTAACAAAGCCTGTTTTGCTGGGTGAGAGCAGAATTTCTCAGCCTCAGAATTATAAACATTTTGAACAAGATCATTTTTTGTTGCAAGGGGTTGTCTTCATAATTCTAGGTTATTTAGCAGCATGACCAGCCTCTATCCAATAGATGGCATAAGTAGCTCCCTCCCAAGTCATAACAACCAAAAAAGTCTCCAGACATTGCCCAATTTCTTCTGGGGAACAAACTAAGCCCCCATTGAGAACTACTGGATTCGAATAAATAAAGTAACTTGAAAATTACTTAACACAGTACCTAGAACACAGTAACTTTCAATAAATATTAGTTATTAATTTTTACCCAGATAAAATTCAGGATTGCATTTCTGATTATCTTAACTCTTCACTATTATGCACAAGCATTGGTGACAGTAAAGAAACTGCTCAAAAAGGAGCCAGAAGTCACCAAAAAATGAAATGATTAGATACAATTCCTTTTGCACAAATATTAATTTGGACCTTGGGTAGAAGGTGATGCTGGTATCTGGGTTTGCCTGACCTCCTTCTAGGGACAATCCTCTTTCCTCTTGGTGCCATGCTGTGTCTTTTAAAGCAAGGTTACATCACGCTGCTCAGGAAGCAGACTGAGCAATGGGAATAACTCAACTCTGCATTGAGTTCATGTCAGTTTGGGCTCCATGCAGGGCTGATGCAGCTTTCACTCAACTACCACTTCTTTCGGGATCCCCTTTCTTTCAAAAAGCCTTCTGCCAGATCTACCATGTGACCGGCATGTGTGCACATCTTCTGTGTATGCTTCAAAAGTGAAGGTGTCACAAATAAATAATTTCACAATTTAGGATGGAGTTAGCAGTTTCTTGACTTTCTCAGAAAGTTAGAAGCATATTATAAAACAAAACTTACACCTATATGTAAGTTGACTGCATCAGACTCATCCCATGGGCATTAGAGTGTGACATTAGTAGTGAGCCATCAGTAATGTCACAATAGATCCCACTGACTTGCCACACGTAATACTTATTTGCATAGACCAGAGGACTACAGACTTCCACAGCTGCTCACTCCTACTCAAATCCAGGCCCTCATCTCTTTTCCAAGTAAAGTATTATTGAAACACGGCTACATTCATTTGTTTCATTCAACTATGAGTGTTTCAGGCTACAGTGGCAAAGTTAAGCAGCAGAAACCATATGACCCACAAATCCTAAAATATTTACTACCTAGCTGTGGTAATCTGATAATGACTCCCAAACACATTGCTATGTCCCAACTTGTGAATGTTACCTTATTTGGGAAAAGAGTCTTTGCAGGCATAATAAGTTAAGGATCTTGAAGTGAGGTCATTCTGGTATACCTGGGTGAGCCCTAAATGACAGCAAAAGTGTCCTTAGATAAGAGAGGTAGAGGGAGATTAGACACAGTCAGAGAAGGAAAACCTAACATGAAGACAGAGGCAGAGATTGAAGTGATATGGCCACAAGCCAATGAATGGCAAGACATGTTGGCAGCCACCAGACTCTGGAAGAGACGAGGAAGGGTTCTCCCTGACAGCCTGTTGGGGAGGATCCTTGCCCTTTAGAGCCCATGCTGACATCCTGATTTTGGACTTTTGGCTTCCAGAACTGTGAGAGAATAAACTTCTATTAGAAGCCATCAAGTTTAGGGTGATTTATTACAGTGGTCCCAGGACACATAAATACTCTGGCCTTTTGTAGAAAACGTTTTCTGAAACAGGCAAAACCTGTGCCAATCAATGCATATATTTACCGCCCAACATATGGAAGAAAACCTTCACACGCACTATAAAAGCCATCTGCATATCCTTCCCTGATAACATCTAAATGTGATATTTACCAAGCCTGTGTACATCTTTTTACAAATATCAATAAGGTATGCATCCAAAGCAAAACTGTCATTTAGAATATGTCACATTTTACATAAAAGGCATATTTTTATGTAACCTTCTCAAAGTTGCTTTCCTAGCTCACTATAATATTTTTAAGATACATCCACTTTGATACATGAAGATTTAGTTTCTCTCAGTGTTTTAGTATATCACAATTCCTTTATTTACTCCCCTAAGGGTGGACGCTAAAGTATTTCTCAATTTTCACTGATATACAGTACTGCTACACTTTGAGTGTGTCCCCCAGAATTCATGTGTTGGAAATGTGGTTCCTGGAGTGGCAATGTTGGCTGGTGGGTCGCTGAGAGGTGATTAGGTCATTAAGAGGAATTAATGCCACTCTTGAGGAACTTGGTTAATTCTCACAGCAGTAAATGAATGAGCTCTTGCTCTTGCAGGACTGGATTAGTTGCTGAAAAGAGGGGGTTGCTATAAAGCAAGGCCGCCCCTCATGAGTTGTTTCTTTCACACAAAACTAGCTTGCTCTTCTGCTTTTCTACCAAGTTATGGTGCAGTACGAAAGCCCTCACCAGAAGCTGCCACCATGTTTTTGGACTTTCTAGCCTCCAGAACTACAAGCCAATATAAACTTTTTATCTCTACAAATTATCCAGCTTCAGGTATTCCGTTACAGAAACAGAAAACAGGCGAGGACAAGTACTATTTGAACTTCCTTATTTATGTCTCCTATGCACAATTGTAAAAGTAACTCCAGGATTTTTATTTAGAAATGAACTTTATGGGCAACATGTCTCTTCAGCCTTATGACGTCAACTGCCTTTTAAAGGAATTCAATAAATTAGACTGCCATCAGTAGTGTGTATGTGTGTCTGTTTCCCTAATCCTCACCCTTGACATAAGCAGGTTTTTAAATAATTTTTTTCCATGTGTATAAAGTAAGCATTTGCTCTTTAGAGTAAAGCTTGCTTTAGTAGACAATAATAATATCTTATAAATGTTAACACCCCAACTTCATATTCACAGTGGAAATAAGGAAGTAAGTTTATGATAGAAACAAAAAACAAAAATAATAACAAAAGAATGTTTAAAGACCTGGTTTAAATTGTATCTGGTATACAGTTGGAGTACTGGCAAAAAAATCATTGGATTAACTGTATGTGACTTTAGGTCAACCAATTTAATTCTTGTGCAAAAGTTTTTTGTTCATTAAATGGGAGGTTAAATTACTCTCTCTGTGGTCCCTTCCTGCTCCAAAAATCTCTTCCTGTAATAAAAAAAATAATAGAATTCCAAGCAAAGTTGGCAATTCTATCACTTTAATGCCTCTTTTCTTCAGAATATATGAACACTTACGCAAGAGTCATACATCCTTTGGGTGGTTTTCTGCCATATCTGACTACCTCTATAAAGCAGGAATGATTCCACGCTTCCCCTCATTCCTTCAGCTCCAGCTGTCCTCTTCTTCTTTCATTCCCTATTCCTCCAAGAGGGAACATTCTTACCTCCTGTATGGGCCTAGCTAATCCTTACCTTCCTTCAGGCCTTGGCTCAACTGTCACCTCTTTAAGGGATCCTTCCCCAAGCTCCCCATCAAGATCAGATTCCCCTGTGATGGCTTCCTATGCAACACACTTATCCTTGTAATACAGTCAAGTCCATCATTAGGTAATAAATAGGGTTTACCGTTCAATCATATAAAATGTGATCATGTTAGAGTGAAGTTTGTGGAAAAACATTACTTTTCAGTTCCTCTCTACTGTCACAGAAGGCAGAAAGAAACACAGTGAAAGGGATGTGGAATACAATGGACTGAACTGAGAGTTCCAAATAATGAGATTGGAGAGGAAGCTAGGGATCATTCAGTTCTTTATAAGGTTTAGGAAGGATTTTAGAGCTTATTCTCAACTTAATGAGAAATCGTTTTATTTCTACAGTATATTATTATTTTTTTCTTCCCCAATCATTAAGTAGTTGAAAAAATTACTGAACTATTTAAACCTCATTAAGTTGAAATTTCCTTTCAATTTCTTTCTTTTTTTTTTTTTTTTGAAATGGAGTTTCACTCTTGTTGTCCAGGCCGGAGTACAATGGAGTGATCTCGGCTCACCAGAACCCCGCCTCCTGGGTTCAAGTGGTTTTCCTGCCTCAGCCTCCCAAGTAGCTGAGATTACAGGCATGTGCCACCACACCCAGGTAATTTTTTGTGTTTTTTGTGTTTTTAGTAGAGATGGGGTTTGTCCATGTTGGTCAGGCTGGTCCTGAACTCCCGACCTCAGGTGATTCTCCCACCTTGACCTCCCAAATTGTTGGGATTACAGGCGTGAGCCAGTGCACATGTTCTCCTTTCAACTTCTTAATGAGGTTTACCCCAAGACATTAAGAACTGTACATTGAGAATGGAGAATGAACACTGGATCAAGCATCAAAGTCAACTATGTTATAACTGGTTCCACAATTCCGAGTTTGTGTGTTACAGGATAAGTTCCAGTCCACATGAACTCTAGTTTATGTGTCATTAGATTGATGTCTATCTTATTACCTGAAAAATTAAACTTTAGGAAGGTAGGATTTGGTGTAGTGTAGAGTAAATGTTCAGTAATCACTGGTTGAAAGGAAATGAAAAGATAAAAGAAACATATCAATAGTTTATTATTGGGAGGGAAAAAGAGAATATAACACTATAGAAATAATACTCTTTCTTATTAAATTTAGGATGAGCTCCAAAGTCCTTTCGAAACTCTATAAGGGATTCTAAACCCTATAAGAGAGTAGGGAGTAGTCCCTTCTCTCTCTCCAATCTCATATTCCCATGCCCCTCACTCATCATTCTCTAGTCAAATCAATGTCTCTGAATTTTTCAGTCATCCCAGGGTTCCCTCCTGTCTGGAATTTTCCTAAGGGTCTCACCTTGTCTTACACATCACCTCCTCAAAGAAACTCTATCTGAACAGCCTATTTAAGCCTAACCTACCCACACCTCCAAATCCAGTTACTACTTTCTGCTGCTTGTTTATTTCATAGTCTGCATTCTAGGCTTAGAACATGTTTCTTAATTTGCTTTGGGTTTACTCATGTGTTGACTTCTTTATGTATGTAAGCTGCATGAAGCCTTACCTCTTTGTATTCTCAACTCCTATCACAATAACTGGTTCAGGACATATGCTGTATTAGTCCATTTTTATGCTGCTGATAAAAACACTCCTGAGACTGCATAATTTATTAAGAAAAGAAGAAAGAAATCTAATGAAGTCACAGTTCCAAGTGGCTGAGGAGGACTCAACAATCATGGTGGAAGACAAAAGGCACATCTTACATGGTGACAGGCAAAAAAAGAATGAGAGCCAAGTGAAAGGGGTTTTCCCTTATAAAACCATTAGATCTTGTCAGGTTTATTCACTACCGTGAGGACAGTATGGGGGAAACTGCTCCCATGATTCAATTATCTCCCAGTGGACCCCTCTCTCACAACATGTGGGAATTATGGGAGCTACAATTCAAGATGAGATTTGGGTGGGGACACAGCCAAACCATATCACATACTTAACAAACATTAGGTGAATAAACAAATGAAGATGATTCTACCTTGAAAGCATATTCCAAAATATACTTACCTGTGCAGGGGGAGGGCACAGAGCTCATAGGCGAACTCAGAGGAACTACAGTGTTTCTCCCTGATAAAAGGCTCAAACACTACATGTACCCAGAAGAAGACGATGAGGCTGTCAGGTAGTATCTAATCTTCTCCTCCAGCCAGCAGGACAGCCAGCTGAAGTCATCAGCATCAACGCAAATGTGTTGCCCATAAGGTCTAAATTACATCAATTTATTATCCATCTAAAATTTATAACGTTTTTCAAGAAAAATACACAAGCGAAACATATCAAAGTATTTTATTCCAAGCAGCTTACGTGATTTCTCATGAAACTCTGGGTCTTGTCAAGGTCATCAAAAAACAAAGCCAAAGCAGACTCAAGGCTTCTACAGATCCAGTCTGCTGATTTCATCATAGAATTAAATATACAGCCTCATTTAAGAGGATCTTCTGAAGCCCCAGAGATTCCCTCAAAATTCATTCTGAAATTACAGATTTTAGTTCTAAAAACAACCATGATTAAGCATGACATCTACAGATGCCTGCTCTTCAATAAAGCTGTAATTTGGGAAAAATCAAAGCCATAAGGAACTAAATTATGTAAGGGAGGCTTTTCATTACTTTCCAATCTAGCTCACTCTGAGTTAAGAGGCAAATGAAATTTGATTATTCGGCCAGTTACTTTTCAGCTTCTGTGATTAATTTACTTTTTCTCAGAAGATTAAAAAAGTCACATGAACTAGTGATGTAGTTTTGAACTTGAGTTTGCTTTTTAAGATCATTTGTTAAGTGATTAGTATTTTTAAGGAGCCAAGGCCATTCATTTACCATGATTTACTCTGGCTGAGTCAATAAGATGCCTTAATTAGAGTATAGCTGAAATCTGCTATATATTTTTTAAAAATAGCTATTCCAAATAAAAGTGGAAAGCAACCTTATTTTTTATTGACTGTTTACAGGTTTTTTTATTTTTTTTTCTGGTGCATACAATGAGTTGACAGCCTCAACTAACCAAAGAACTAATTTAATTTTAAAAAAGAATCCATTTTGGCAATTTTAGTACCATCAAATTGAAAAGTCCTCTTTACATAAAGGGGCTCAAACTATAGTCTCTGCTAAGGTGTTGCCACTTTTTAAAATTAAGATGTGATAGAAGGAAGGTTTATAAAAAGATTGGCAACCCCTAACACCTACTGCAATGTTCCTACACTTGTCAATTAGACAAGATACAAGTTTTCTGTGCATAACGTGGCAGCTGTTTACACATTTTACAAAAATATTTTAATGGTTTTACAAGGAAAAAGAAAACTTATTATCAGATTCTCTCATTTTAACTGTCTAGGACTTCCTAACATCTATGTCCATGCAATGAAACCACCTGAGCTTTAAAATGAAGAGAAAAGAGACTGAGAATTTTTTACAACTCCAATCCTGAGAGGCACTTGACTTTTTGAGATGGGATTTTTTAAAAATATTCCTAACTCCTGAAAGGCAGAAAGAATTTATATTTGCGTGCACACATACATGCGTGCGCATGCACACACACACACACACACACGTCTGGGGTTTGTGACATACCTGCCAGACCCCTGCCTAGTATCATCAGCAACAGCAGAGTCCTTTAGTACTTGGGTCTTCTTCCTATCTTGTAATTCAATCATTAATGCTTGCATGGATCCTAATTCAATCACAGCCCTCCCATCTTTCTCAGTACAGACTCAAATTCTTCATATCATTGCCTGTTTGGCCAAGATAATAATCTCTCTTTTTAATTCTTCCTCTTCCACATAAAAATTCTTTTTACATTTGAAGATATTAATACATACTTTCATGTCACTAATTCTACCATATTTGCAAAACACTAACTCATCATCACAGATCTCCTGGCTTCCTAAAAATTAGGTGGTAACATTATTTTTATTTATTTATTTTTTTGAGACGGAGTTTTGCTCTTGTTACCCAGGCTGGAGTGCAATGGCGCGATCTCGGCTCACCGCAACCTCCGCCTCCTGGGTTCAGGCAATTCTCCTGCCTCAGCCTCCCGAGTAGCTGGTATTACAGGCATGCACCACCGTGCCAGCTAATTTTTTGTATTTTTAGGGTTTCATCATGTTGATCAGGATGGTCTCGATCTCTTGACCTCGTGATCCACCCGCCTCGACCTCCCAAAGTGCTGGGATTACAGGCGTGAGCCACCGCGCCTGGCCACATTCTTTATCTCTTTTACATGAAGCAATTGACTTGTGCTATAACCAGAACTGCAACAGTATTTCTGTGATAACTCATCTAGAACATCCCTGGCTTTTCAAAACTCTCATTTTTTAAATCTATAATGAACAGTTATCAAATCCCTATTATGTGCTGAATATTGTTATGAGCATTGGGAATACAAAGATGATTATGGTATTGTCCCTGTGGTCAAGGGGTTTATTATCTAGCCAGGAAAATGGAGAATCTGATTGATGTTTTTAGTAGTGTGTGAAAAGTTTCATCATTTATTTATTCAGCAACTATTTGAGCACCTCATATGCATTATTGGTCACTGTGCTAAGTGTCAGGAATACAATGGTGAAGCAATCAATTCTGGTTTTTGTGCACATGCTCATGCAGTTTATAATCTAGTGTAGGAAACAAGCAATAAGCACCCAAGTAAGCACAAAAAGTCAAATAGATGTCAGAGCTATGAAAGAAATAATGTGAATGAAGAAATACAATATACAGCAAGGGGTAGGGCTCTACAGTGAGGTGACTATAAAGGTCTCCCCACGAAGGTGAGGTAGGAGCTGATTCTGAAATATAGAATGAGCTGGCCATATGCAAAGGTCCTGAGGCTGAAAGAAGATTGGCAAAGCTAAGGATGGGAAAGGCCAAGGCCAGTGTGACTAAAGCTTAACAAAGAAAGCAAAGAGTGGTGCAAGATTGAAGTGGTGAAGTAGACAGACAGATTATGTATTACATTATATGTCTTATATACCACTATGTTTTATTTTATATTATATTAATAGCATTATATTACATATCTATTATAATGATATACTATATACTCCCTTTATTGCAATAAGAAACCACTAAATTCTTTTAGGCTGTGGCCTATATTTACATGTTTTTAAAATTCCCCTCTGAATATCATGTAGAGAGTAGACTAGAGAAGACAGGAGGAGGGGCTATTGTGGTAATCTAGGTAATAATGGTGGCTTCAACCATCCACTCATTTAGCAAAAAAAAAATCACTGAGCTATGGTGCCCTTTGAATGTGTCCCCTCCAAAATGCAGGTGTTACAACCTGCATTTTAATAGTATTAAGTACTGGGCCTTTAATAGGTAATTAGGCCATAGGAATGCTTACCTTCTGAATGTTTATTATTTTTAAAAAAAGGGTTTGGTGGCCAGGCATGGTGGTGCATGCCTACAGACCAGCTACTTGGGAGGCTGAGACAAGAGGATCTCTTGAGTCCAGGAGATGGGAGGTTACAGTGAGCTGTGATGGTAGAACTGCACTCTAAACTGGGGACAGAGTGAGACCCTGATCTGCATTTCATTTTTTTGGTTTTTTTAAAAGGTATTTGTCTCTCTTGCCCTTCCGCTTTCTGCCATGTGAGGACACAGCATTCCTCCCCACTGTGATTGGAGCCATCTTGGAAGCAGAGAGTGGCCCTTGCAAGCAACCTCCCTGGTCTTGGACTTCCCAGCCTCCAGAACTGTGAGAAATACATTTCTGTTCTTTATAAATTATATATCTCAGATATTTTGTTATAGTCACACCGACAAATTAAGATAAGCTATTTATTGCCAAGCATTCTACTAGGATTTAGCACTGAACAAAGAACGTCTTTGCTATGAGAAAGCCATCAGTCTAGTGGGAGAAACAAAAGGCAACTGAAGTAATCAAATAAGCATCACATGTTGTAAGACAATAAGGACCTTGGAAAAAATATGGCAGGGTAAGAGATGATAGCATTTGGGAGTGTTGATGGGGTTATGTTCTAAGTGTAACAGAGAATCACAGAGTGGTCTAAATCAGCCTGGGGAGGGAGTGAAGACTTGTGAGAAGAGAAAATACTTGAGCATGAGTGGGATAGTTCAAATGATATAAGGACGGGGAGATGGGTGGAGGGATGTGGGAAAGTGGATGCAGAGAAAGGTTTCAGGAACCACATCCCCAGGGCTTGAATGAAAGTTTCAGTGTAGACAGCCAAGGAAGACAAGACTAGAGCCAGCAGAGGCCACCACATGAAACAAAGATCTGTGCAAAGCTAAGAATCTGGTCCTTCATCCAATAGTTATGGATAGGGCTTTAAGCAGGTGAATGAATTAGAACTATCATGTTTGGCACTGTGGAAGACGGTTAGGAAGGAAGTCACTGGGAGACAGGGAAGTCAGCTAGCAAACACTGAGCATAAGCCAAAAGACGATGGTGCCTGTTAAAGTAGTAGAGAAAAGGGGGATCTGAGCAATATCAAGTACATAGAATGGACAGAACTTTGATCACTGCTTGGATGTGTGCATAGGCATGGGTGGTGGAAGGGAGAATAGTCTAGTGGGCCACATCGTGAGATGCAAAATCCCTTACAACCTGCCCATTTCCTATGCCCAAACACTGTGGCATTACCTGTGTTCTGTCAGCCCCTGAACATGCCAGGCTCCTTCTCAGCTCATGGTCTCTGTGCGACGTGTCTCTCTGTTAAAATGTTTCCCCCCAGGTCTTTGCTTGTTTATTCCTTCTTTGTAGGCAGGTATTTCTGCCCACATGTCATCCACCTTGAAAGGACTTCCCTGATCATCCTAGGCCCATCTTGATTACACATCTTCACCTGATCCTCTCTTGCAAATCATCTTACTTTTAAATCATGTGCATGCTAATTTGCTCAGAGGTTGGTTTACTCACACGTCTGTTTACATGTTTATCTACATATATGGGGAGAGTCATCACTGAGCTCCACAACAGCTGTGGCTTCACCCTCAAGGTTCACCGCTCTGTTTCCAGCTTCTTGAAAATCCTCATTAAATATTTTTTGAATGAATGGATGGATGAGCAGAGAAACTGAGTAGCAAATTACATACAGAGCTTAAAGCTTAGTAGTAAAGCTGCCAAAGATAAAACGTTCTCGTTTTGGGAGACACACAAATAAAAAACACAAAGGTACACATTTGAAAAAAAAAAAAATCAAAAGAAGAAAAAGACAAAAATTAGAGCAGTTGAATCTTCTAATGAAATGTTTACTTTAGACCAGGGGGCTGTAGAGAGCCAGAGAGTCAGTATTTTAGGCTTTGTAAGCAGTAAGAACACCGTTGCAAGTACTCAACACTGCTGTTATAAACATAAAGCGGCCACAGACAACACATAAACGAATGGACATGGCAGTGTTTCAATAAAATTTTACTCACAAAATAGGCTGAAATTGGCCAGAGAGGGATGGTTTGCTGACTCCTGCTTTAGACTAATCCAATAAAGGTAAAAAAGAGTGACACACAATTGAAACATGTAAGGAAGAGGGCCTAATCTTATTGAGACTCTTCTATGTGCTACACCTTTTGCAAGATTATTTGTCTACAAAACTCATCCAATCTTTTTAACAACTCCAGTAGATAACCATAATTATGAACATTTTACAAAAATATTCCAAGAGGAATAATAACTTACCTAGGTCATACAGCTAAAGAGCCAGGCTTTAAATCCAGGATGTCTTTCTCCTCCAAACCTCCATGATCATCATTTATGTTTTAATCAGTTCTTCCCTTGTAGCCACAAACTACCTTCCTATCCCTTTTTGGAGAGAGGTATAAACATTTGTGTATATGACATAAATATGTTGATTTCAATTCCACAAACATTTACCTAGTACATAGTATGTGGCAGGCAGGCATTGTGAAATGTGCTGCAGATTCAAAATTGTAGAGACCGTCTCTTTCTACGATTTGTCAAACCTGTAGCTTGTTAATGTCAGACTCTGAGTTTCAAAGTATGTCATGTTCTTTTTTGTTTTGCTAGAATTGCTAATGGTGCTCTCCACCATATTAATGATGTGTGTTCCGTGGCCCTTTCTGCCCTTTGTAAACAACCACAGGTGTGGATTTTGTTTTGTCTGTGTGCAAGGCTGGCTGCTGAGAAGTTTCCCCATTAGACTGCTGCCCACAGCACCAGCTGTTGTTATAAACTGCCGCTTCCCAGCCACACAGCTTTTTGTTTCCAGTTGCTTTAGATGGCACAATTCACGATGTCCTTGAAGCCTGCATCCATATATTTGGGTCAAAATACCTTCTCATCCTTACTGAACCAACATAATATCAAGAATGTTATTTCTCTAAGTGTTTTTCAGACAGGTTTAAGAGTAAAGATGTGAATGTATGTGCCACTCGAGTCCAATTTTTAAAATACTTGCTTCTCTACAGCATTATCCTGTGTGACTTAGAGTTTAACCAATAAAAACTTTCTATATTTCTAATCTAGTTATTAAAATTATATCTCAAAGTTACAATCACGCCTTTTTTCCAGTTACTTTTTATGCAATAAACATCAATATTGGAGAAAATCGTCTGAGGAAAAGGAAAAAGTGCTGATGTCATAAGCAATCTCAGACTATTCTTCACTTTTAAAACTTTATTCAGCAGCCTGTACCTATACAATTTAGGGTATGGGGTCATTTCACAGAAATTCTCCATGATTACGTGTTTCCTTATCCCATTACAGTTTTAACAGAAGCAATCAATATTTCACATCATCAGTGTCCGTCTACCAACATCCTATTCTATCTATGAAAAGAAAAAGTCATATAAGGAATATTTATGTCTGTTATTTTCAAAGAACCACCACCTTTCAGTATTTAGCATGGGTCACTGTGTTGGAAATCAAAGTGAATGCTATTCTAGGAAAAAGCTGGGCTTTGAGGATTTTCAAATAACAGAAATGACATATTTGTTACCTAGCTTGCCTTGGCCAGAGTTCTGTTTGCAGCAGAATCGGGGCCAATCAAGAGTTAGGATACTCCTTCCTACCAGCAATATCAAAGCTTCTCCCTCTGTTTCATCCTCTGAGTCAAGACAGGCAACGCAACACTGTAAATTCTCTTTCTTACATCCTAAATTGCTCTTGCATCATCTCCTCCTGCACCTCTCTCTTCTACCACCTGAGGCCTTTGAGAATTCTCAGTAGCAATGCATGCAACAGATTCATCAGCCACGTGGCTTCTTTCCTTCAGGTTTGCTCCTCTGTGATCCATCCCTTACATGTCAACTAGTGTGATCATGTCATTAATGATAGGAACTAATATGTATTGAATACAGGTATTTTTATGCATTACTGATTAAATTCAAAGGCACAGAGATATGCCACAAACCACTAGCAGTGACATTTTTCAAATGAAAACAAAACAAGGGTTAGAGAACTTAAGGACTTGACCACATCCAAAGAGCTACCAAGGGGTAGATTGAAGATTGAATCCCTGGACTCTCTAATCCATACGTGACCTTGTTGTGTTATTCCATGCAAAATTTCTATTTCACAGATACAATATCTGATTGATAGAGCTTAGGTCACATTCCACCTTTTGCCAGGGAGAATAAGGCAGCTTCAGTTATAGTTTTATTAACACTATATCTAATAAAAGAGGCGTTGATTTTCAAATAAAATAAAAGAAGTTTGCAATTACAAGACAAATGAATGGGTACTGTATTGGCAAAAGCAAGAGGTCCATGGTAGTTTCTCTTAATAATCAACTTAAATTTCTTATTCAGAAAGGATCTCAAATTCTGTTATTAGATAGATATAGTAGACACTCCTCCTTGCAGTAAATTTGGCTCTTAGAGTGCTACAAAGATGGACACTAAAATATGGATTAACTGAGTGGAGTCATTGGGTTTAAGAACAGGGAAGAGCTAGGACTTTGACACCCCCACTGGAGAGTGGCAACATGTTTAGTAATATTGTGACCTATTTTACCTTGACTCAGAGACCTTATGCCCACCAACGCGGTAATATTAGGAAAAAGTCAACATATTGGCTATATCTTTTAGCCTTCAGAAATGTCCTATAAGAGAAATGAACCTACATCAGAGTGAAACTAAAAATAATGGAAATACAACTGTGATAAAACAGGCACTTTGAATGCTGTATCTCTCATAATTTGGAATCTTGCTGGATGAAAAAAAGCATATTTTTGTACCACCCCAAAGTAAGTGTCAGATTGAAGAAAACTGGAGCTCAACAGGAGGTAGAACAGATAAGACTGGGTAGCTAGTTCTTTCCGTGCACTCCATATTAGAAAAAGAGCTCCACAGGCATAGACATGAAACCGTGGATTCGCTGAGCGCAGTCAGTGGGTTGAAGAACAGGGGGGAATCAGGGGGTCCAGATTAGGACTGTGACACCCCTCTCCACTGATGGTAACATGGTTGGTCAAATTGTCACCTGCTTTACCTTGACTTAGAGATCTTATGCCCACCAAGGTAGAAGAATACTAAGCAGAGTAAGATGCCCTGCCAGCAAATACAGAAATAAGAGTGGTGCTTTTCATTTGAAGCGAATTTCTAATTTTCTTAGGGAAAGACCATTCAGCTAAAAAAATAAGAAAGCTTTGGCTTTCAGACAGTATTCAGGTCATATCACTAATTATGGTGATTAGGGGATGAAATTTTCAGGGGTGAAAAAATAGACCAGAAGTCTACTAAGTATGCGAGGAAAATCTTTTGCCATGGAAACCCAAAAACTAGCCACCCTTCACTAAGTCAATCCTGAAATCTTGAAACTCCATTTCTGCTACATCTAGGCAGACCTATGAAGCATTTCCTTACCTATAACTGACCACAGTTGGGACCATGGAGAAATATAAACAAAGTACATCTTATAAGACAGAACCAGAGGCCAAAGGGGATGATGAACAAAAGGAATCCTTCCAGAAAGCAGACCACCTAGGCTGCCCCATAACTGACTACAGAATTTCATCACTGTCACAGTACAGAGTTTTGGCCTAACAGTTCTGCCCCGTCCAGCAAGATGTGTGTGCTGTAGAATATAGACTATAGTGTGTTCCCTTCCTATCTTTTTCCAAATGGGAATCTAATTGCAGTTTACAATTGTATATTCAGAACCCCAATATTGGGGGTTCCATTAACTTTTAACTACCTTGAACAACTATGAACATCTGTATCCAGTTATGATTGAGATGACCATAAATCACCCAGAGATCTTGGATTCGAAGACGAATAAACAACTGGATGAAACTTGATATGGTCACTCTCAAAGAGCACATTCTAAGCAGAATTGGTAATGTTAAATATACATTTGGGTAGAGGCTTTGAAATGGATGTGAGACAGCCCAGTGGATTAACCACAGCATTCAGCATTAGTAGCCTACCCAACAGTCATTTCCCCTTTCCTCCTTGATAACAGAAATATGATTACGTTTAAGGTGGCAATAAGCCCAGCTCCCAAGATAAATTATGATGAGTCTATCTAAATAAATCATGGTGTCCCCATAGCCCTTTGCCAAATACTTACTTTCCTACTCACCTTGCAGCTTCAGGTAGCCAAATGAGACCTAAAGGGTGAGAATATCAGGAGTGGAAAAGTCCTATACTCTGATAAAGGGAATATTTTCCTTCTTTTCTATACTTAGAAAAACGTGAAAGTCATTTTGTGATTATGAAGCAAGCAATCGATGCAAGGATAAAAAACTCACATGCTGCAGACTGCAGAAAAGTGGGAGAATCTGGGTCAGATTTCTTGTTAAGTAAATCAACTTTGTAATTGATCTCATAGTAGAGATTTATGTTACAGTTAAAAACAGGTCTAATTAAAAACCTAATTCATAAATTGTAGGTAGGATATGGAAGAAGGATACATACTTGAAGAATAGGGGCAAAGATGATGAAGTCTTTCTGAAGCCTGACTTATTTAAAGACTACTGTCTATACCATTCTTGAAACTGTTATTTTCACAAAGTATCTTCTTTAAACTGATTCTGAATTTATGTAATATGTAGAACTGTTAATAAATATACAAAGGGTCAATTCATACCAAAGTAGACAGAACACTTTAACTGTAGCAAATATAATTGAGTACAGTTGTCTCTTTGCAGGCTCCTTGGAACCAAACAAGAATTGAAAATATATTTTTAAAATGTGTCTGTACTAAATATGCACAGACTTTTTTGTATCATCATTCCCTAAACAATATAGAATTGCAACTATTTACAGAGCATTTGCCCTGTATTAGAGATTATGAGTAATCTAGAGATTAATTCAAGTATACAGAGTGGCATAATGGACTTCGGAGACTTGGGGGTGTTGGTTGGGAGGGGGCTGAGAAATAAAAGACTACATAGTGGGTACAGTGTACACTTCTCTGGTGAAGGGTGCACTGAAATCTCAGAATTCACCACTATAGAACTTATCCACGTAACCAAAAATCACTTGTACCCCAACTTGTTGAAATAAAATATAATAAAAAAATTAAATACAGGGGAAAATGTACATAGGTTATATGCAAAAATCCTACAGCATTTTATATCAGGGACTTGAGCATCCATGGATTTTGGTATCTGATGGAGATCCTATAACCAATCCCCTATAGATACCAAGGGACAACTGTATTTACTGAACTGTTACTGGCAGACTGCAGATATAGTCAAATACTAATGGACACTCACAGTTGAAAACCTGTTAAGAAGTGCACTGTATAATTTTATTTGCTTAAAAGCAGCTTCCTAGAAACTATCTAGTTCTACCTCATGTTAATCTTTTCACATCCTACAGAGTTTTACAGACTTTTAGAATGCATCCTGGTAAGTGCTCTCTCTCTAATCATTGGACTCATACTTTTAGGCCAGTTTTAGAAGATATTTTCCTTTAAGTGCTTGAGTTTTCCTTGTTTAGCTCCTCTGATTTTTTTTTCAATTTTACTTCTTTTACTCTGCTTAGTATTATATCTATTCATTTTTATTTAACAGTTTGTTTCTTCTCTAACTAATTCAAATTCTCAGTAGCACTTGACTCAGTTGTCACGTCTTCCTTCTGGGTTTCCATGACATCACACTCTTCTGATTTTTCTTCTCCATCTCTGACATTTACTCTTGGTGCTTTTGCTGTGTCCTTCCTTGCTCTATCTCTAAATGTTACAAAGTCCCAAGACATATGCCTCACCTTCTTCTCTTTTCTATGCATGATCTTACCATGAGTGATCATGTTCTGTCTGAATTTTAAATAAATTACATATTACAAGGCTCAAACATTAATATCTTCAATCTCAATCTCTACTCTAAAATCTATTATCTAATATATCCAACTCCCTAGTTGAAATTTCTACTCAGATATCTAAGAGATACCTTAACCCTAACATAACCAACACTGAACTGGTTTTTCAGCCCCTTTCCATTCTTCTCATCCCTCAGTGTTCCCCACGTTAGTAAACAGTATCAACACACATGCAGTAGCTCAAGCCAAATGCCTGGAAGTCATCCTTCCTTCCTCTCAGTTCTACATCCCCACATCCAACTCATCAAGAAGTCTGTTTACTCTACCTGCACAATACATCTTGAATCCATCTAATTCCATTGACATCCCAATCTAATTCAGCCACCAACACTTCCTGAATGGGATACCACCATAACCTCCTAACTCATCCTCCTGCTTTTCTCTCCATCTCGACATCCATTTCCCATAAATCAGCCAGAGTGGTCTTTTTAAAGATGTAAATTACATCCCATCACTTCTCTGCACAAAACCCTCCTCACAGTGTCCTAATACATTTAGATTCAAATCCAAATGCAGTCTCCTAGCCTCCAAGGTTCTCCCTGGATGATCTGGCTCCCACCTCCTCTCTGACTCATCTCACATCTCTCCGCCTCACCCCATGTGCTTCTCTGGCCTCTTTTCTCATCCTCATATAATCCCAGTTTATTCTGCTTCAGAGTCTTTGCATGAGCTGTGTCTTCTCTCTGGAGAACTTTTCCTCCAGACAGTCATATAGATGAATTTTACTTATAATCTAGGCCTCTGCTCAAAGTCTACTCTTCAGAGAAGCCCTCTCTGACCAATAAACCTCGGCAAGCCACCCCACTGCTCTTGGCCAATGATGCTGCTTTCCTTCCTTCCCAGCAAGCACTGTCTTCCTCCAAAATAACCTATACTCCTTGAGGGCAAGGACATTGCCTGACTCTGTCATTGCTGTATGCCTATTTCCTAGACACATTACAGATGCCCAATAAATATCTGGTGAATTGCAAAAAAGTTTATTGGGTTCTTACGCCTTAGGGAACCTCTTCCTAAATTCCCTTAGCTCCTCTACCTTAGAAAAACTATTTTCTTTTATATTCTTCATGATTTTAAGATTAATCAGAAAAGATATTTTGGAGCCAATTCTTCATTCATTCAATCAAGAAATATTTCCTGTGCCAAACATTTTGCTATATAAAGAAAAATGAGACAGCAGATTCATTATCTAGTGGTAGAGAATGACATGAAAATGAGTAAGTATAATGTAAACTGAGATCAATCAAACTACTAAGATACCTACTAACGTGGCCTTGTGCAAAGGGGGCCAGAAGTGGAGTAAAAGAAAAATCAGTAGTTAGTACAAAAAAAGATGACATTTGCTATATATAAATGAGTCACAGGTTGAGTTCTACAGGCTACAAGGGGAAAAGACTGCATTTGTTTCATTTCTCAATTCCATACAATGATGCCCTCCAAAATGACAATTACAAAAGGAGAGATTTTTCTTCGTATGTCATAGTGTTATTATAACCTGAAAGTCAAGTTTTACTGAATTCAAGGGCACTGCTTCCAAGTATCTAATGTGATTCGATTACACACAGTTCTATATTATCATAATGCAAGGTGACAGATTACATAGAACTGCCATAAAATAGATGCTCTCTCATTTTCTCCTCCTCCTCACAGCTGCCACCTTATTCTCTGACAGCCTCTACTGCACCCCTCTATCACTGTCCACTGCCCATGGCCCAAGACTTCCCATTATACTCCTCTGATCTCTGATACAAAAAAAATAGTCTAAGCTTATTCCAACAGACTGGTCTGCTCACTGGCCTTCAAATAAATGTGCCTTACTTAATCCCACATTCTCAACACACCTGTCCATTTAAAATATTTTTCCTTGTTATGCCAGGCATGGTGGCTCACACCTGTAAGTCCAGCACTTTGGGAGGTCAAGGCAGGTGGATCACCTAAGGTCAAGAGTTCGAGACCAGTCTGGCCAACATGGTAAAACTCCGTCTCCACTAAAAATACAAAAATTAGCCAGGCATGGTGGTGCACATCTGTAATCACAGCTACTTGGGAGGCTGAGGCAGGAGAATTGCTTGAACCTGGGAGGCGGAGGTTGCAGTGAGTCAAGATAATGCCATTGCACTCCAGCCTGGGTGACAGAGTGAGACTCTGTCTCTAAATAAATAAATAAATAATAATAAAATATGAAATATGAAATAAAATACCTTTCCTTCTTGCTTCTAATATTCAAATGCTACCAATTCTTCAAGTTCAAGGGGCTCATCTCCTCCATGAAGCTTTCTCCTCCAGTCACTCTAGCTCACTGTGAGCTCATCCTTCTTCTACCACCCACAGCATTCACTGCCTCCGCTGGCTATTCGTAGCTTTTTACAAATCTCCTGGGATTGTTTAAACATTCATGTATCTGAGTTTTAACAATCTCCTAACTATATTAATTTTTTTCGAGATGGAGTTTTGCTTTTATTGCCCAGGCTGGAGTGCAACGGTGTGATTGCGGCTCACCACAACCTCCGCCTCCTGGGTTCGAGGCATTCTCCTGCCTCAGCCTCCCAAGTATCTGGGATTACAGGCATGCACCACCATGCCTGGCTAAGTTTTTTGTATTTTTAGTAGAGATGGAGTTCCACCGTGTTGATCAGGCTGGTTTCAAATTCTCAGGTGATCTGCCATCCTCGGCCTCCCAAAGTACTGGGATTACAGGTGTGAGCCACTATGCCCAGCCTATTTAATTTTTTAATAAGGTGGTTCTGTCTTCTATTTCTTATCTATCTACCCATATCCATAAAAAAACAGTGGTATCACCAGCAGAAGTGACCAGTTCCGAAATCCCAGCATTTTACCTACAAACAAACATGTATTGTCATAGTGCGATAGGAGGGAGGCGGGCATAGGTTAAACCAATGATTAGGTCCTCTACTTCTACAATGCAAATTCTTTCACAGTTAAAGCAAAAATTTTAGGTGTCAACAATCAAATATTGAGAAAATTAGTAGATACAAATTTTCTCTGAGATAAATTATGTTTCTTGTTGAATAAAGAAAAATAAACTCCTATAACTGAAGAGTAATATAACTGCAAGTGGTTTTTGTAGACAGGGAGGACAATTTCTATTAATTAATAAATTTCTATATAATTCAGCCACATGGTTTTTGGATTAGACTTCTGGATTAACAACAAACAAAAAGGTTTTTCTCTTATCTGCAAGAGCAGTTGGCTGTTATTTCCATCAATTTCATAAGGGTCAGTGCTGACTCCAAAAACATAGATTTGGAGTAGATAAGCTGTTAAGTTCACATAATTTTCTCAACACCTGCAATGGAAAGAGTTAGTCAGACTGCTTCCCTAGGGTCCCTTTCCTATACCCGTCTCCTCTCTCTCCTCTATCCTCCTCTATCACTCTTCTACAGTCTACCACTCCTTCCCCACCCCCAATTGTTTTAGGTGAATTTGATCATGCCACTCCACTGGTAGCTTCTGCTGCTCTTCAGCTAATGTCCTGAGTCCTTAAGATAGTGTTCAATGATCTCCAGCACGTACTTTCCTAATCTCTCTTGCCTCACCTCTCACCTCTCTCCTCCTTACTCTACTCCAACATACTTGATTTCTTTCAACTTCTAGAAGACGTCATTTCTTTTCCACCCTCCAGGACTGCACTCAGGAGATTCCCACCACATGGAATTCTTTTTCCCTCACCCTCTATTGCCTGCCTAACTCTCACTTCTTCCAACTAAATGTTACTTCTTCAGGAAGGTCTCTAGGAAAGTTTGGATTACTCTGATATAGTCTCTAAATGACAATCATGAACTTTCTTTGTTAATACTTATGGAAATAATTTGTTTTAATATCTGGAGGTCTACTATATATCGAGACCCCATGACAAAAGAGACTGTGTCTCTCCTGGTGATTGATGATCCCAGCAAATTGCAGTGTCTGGCATACAGTTCATCCTCAAGAAATTTGTTGAATTCATAAATGATAATGGGACACTAAAGCTGGAAGATCTAGGGTGGAGACCCATTTTTGATTACTGTGACCTTGAAGAAATCACTTATCTCACAGATCCTCAATGTCTTAATCTTTAGAAAGGATATTATTATCCTTTCTAAAGATTACATCCACTTCTGGGATACTGAAAGAACAAGATGATATATATTCAGCCAAAGAGTTGGTAAGTTGGAAAAGATTTATACAATTTAGCTATTATTTTTAATTGACAAAAGATAGCCATAAGATTCACTGAGGTATATAGAGTCAATACTTAATAGGCAACTACTGTGGCTAAAAGCTTTCTACGCATTATCTCACATAATTCTAACTTTTACAATACTTCTAGAAGGTCAGTATTGTTATCATGAACCCTCTTTATAGGTGGAGATAGTTAAGTCACACAGTAAGTGATGAATCTGGGATTCAAATTAAAGCAGACTCCAAAGCTTAAGGGAGACCACAACAAGCCTACCTCTCATTACTACAAATTCAACTCTATTTCTTAGAAGAAGAGAGTTCAGTTTTCACAGGAGACAAACTATAACTTTGCCCAAGAGTCTGATATATAAAGCTGAGAAGCAAGGTGGTCTCATGGTTTGAATCACTGAGAAGAATCCAACACTTTAAAGAACACTCTTAATCACTATGACCATTTGTAAGTGGGCCTTGTGTGCCAGTCTCCAGGATAAGCACTTTACAGTGGCTAGTCCTAAATTTCTCCACAACCATCACTACATCAATGAGAAAATGAGGCTCAGGAAGAATAAATCAAACAATCTGTCTTCTTACAACTTGAGCTTCAAAGCCCGGGTTGATCCTACCACTCTTTAACTCCAAAGCTGTGCTCTTTGAACTACTACATTTTAGACTGCCTCTAAGAACCTATGCTGAGAAGCCTTATAAACACATTAATCTTTAAGAAAAGCACATCCATTATGAAGACACATATCCTTTCTCTAAGTATGTTGTTTATATTATTGTAGAATATTAGTGAAATAGACAACCATGTGGCCATGTATATTCATTCTCTATTGTTGTTGCAAAGAATTACCACAAACCTAGCTGAAAACAACACAAATGTATTATCTTACAGTTTGGTAGGTCAGAAGTCTGACACTGAACTAAGACTAAAGTATTCAAAGGGCTGGGTTCCTTTCTGGAGGCTCTAGGAAAGAACCCATTTGTCTTTTCCAGCCTTTAAGGCCATCTACATTCCTTGGCCTGTGTTCCACTTCTATCTTCAAAGTCAAAAACCTTGAATCTCATTAAGTATTCTTCCTTAGTGACATCTCCCTCTGATTACATCAAGAAAAGATTTTTACCTATAAGGACCCATGTGATTAGACTGGGCCCACCGGCACCTGATCATCCTGGGTAATTACCCCATATCAAGATCCTTAACTCGATTATACCTGCAAAGCCGCTTCAGCCATTTGAGGTGACATATTCACAGGTTCCAGGAATAAAGAACATGGACATCTTTCGAGGCCCTTTAGTCTGCCTATCACAGCAAAGCAACAGATCTGCTAGGGGCCCACTCCACCTCACCTCCTAAAACTCTCTGGGAAGAAAAGCAATACTCAGTAACTTTTAAAGACAAGGGACTGAATGGAATCCTCAAGAGAGAGCAGAGGAGGCCTGGGAATTGGGAAGAGAATAAAAGTGGGAACGCCTGGAGTCCTGTGTCCATGTCTTGGCCTCATCAATGGCCATAACCTATCTTAGAGCTGGGACATCCCAACAAATTTCAACATAGTGTATTTACAATGCTGTAGCTAGAGAATGAGTTACAAGTAACCAGTTTGCTTTTTTATTTTCATGTGTAATATTCAACTCACATTACCTCATTTCTAATGAATATGGGAGCTGCATTAGTCTTCTATACAAATTTGGGAGAATCTGATGATGAGTAGAAAGAAGAAAGGCTTTGGAGTTTGATGGACATCAGATTCATTTTCCACATGCTCTGACAATTGCTTCATGAGCCTCAGTCCCTGTATCGTGGAATGATGACAATTCTCACCCACACGATGTGGATCTAAGGATCTAAACCATTTATACCTGTACACTCTAAAACAGGGCCTGACACCTACGAGAGTAAAATAAATGTTAAGCCCTCTCCAAGCAGTCTGCCTACATAGGTTATAAGCATAATAATCATAGCAAAAATACTATCTTCATTTTTGGATCCTTTTTCTTCTCACCCACTCAGTACTGGAAAAGTGCCTAATCCAGATTAGACATAATATATATACATATATATTCATTAAACCATATTGAAGTTTTCTTTTCCTTTGTATCTAGAGAATAAACCTCTGGTTTGGATCAGTGATGAATTAAAGAGTCAGCTTGGGCTAGCAAGACATAATTCCCTGAGATACTCTCTGGAGCCCTTGGACACTGCTAGATGACTTCACAATACTCACACGCAGACTGTGAAACTTAAAAATGATCTTGCACATAAGCTATCATGGGTTATTGGGTTATTAACATACACAATATATTAAAATACATAAAACAGCCCAATTCATCACATCCAGCATAAAATATCTTTAATAAGAGCCCAAGTGACAACTAGATGAATGCTTTCCAGAAACCTGAAGACAGACTTAAATCACAAAATACCCTACAATCAAACAATAAGTCACCATTTCACCTAATGCTAAAAGAACATATAAATTAGAAGAGCTCGTGACAAACAACTAACATTTTAGAAGCTAGTTGTTGTTTTCTAGTTCTACTCATTCATAAAGCCCAAATGAAGAGAGCCTAAAGTGTACGTCTGACTCTTGCAGAAATAGTATCTATTTGGGATAATATCCCCCTGATTAAGCAAAGGGTTATAAATCCATGACACACATCTCAAATCCTAATCCCCCTTCTCTGAAAATGATGCTTGCTCTTATTTCACAGAATGCAAAACCTGTTGCATGAGTCCTCCCCAAATCTAATTTCTTGCCGAGTGTCTCCAAGAAGAGCCTCAATACCTTATACTCCTTCCCAAGATCAACCTAACCACCCACTTATTCACTTAGTCAATGTATACCTATAAACTGAGGATACAAACATGAACAAAACCCCATCCCTGCCCCAGACCAACTCATTCTCGTAGAGAAACATATACAACAATAAAGTATGGCACAAATAATACTCAGCACTTAGGTAGAGTACACTATATCCACCAATGCAGCTAGATCTCAAAAACATAATGCCAAGTGAAAAGGTCTTAAAATACATCATTTGTGTAAGTTTAAAAACACAAACATAGAAACATATTAAACATGGCTTATGTATACTGACATGTCCAGATACAGGATATTAAAATTAATTGAAAAGATACACACCAAATTCATGGTAGTGGCTATAACTGCAGGGGAGAGTTGATAAAAAAAGGCAATGTTGTAGGCAATAATAAATATGTCAACTTTATTCCTAATAATTATTTTATGGAAAAAAGGATGGAAGCAAATATTTTCAATTATTGTTAACTAGCAATTTGGGGCAAGAATCCCCAGGTATTTGTTGCTGTCTAGACTTTTCAATATTTTTATAAGTCGTTAAAATTGAAATAGTCAATTGCATGGTGACATAAGTCTATATGGCATATACAAGGTACAATGGTGCTCTAAAATAAGAATAGTTCTTCCTGTTGTGCTTTTATACCATCGTTCTCTACTACTCAACCACTGTTCTAATGAGATCAACACCTACAAACATGCCCAAATTTTTCCTGCTAAACAAAATGAATCTGCCAGTAGTTACTTGCAAGAACTGCTCAATCTATTCCTTTTCTTTCTCAGCTAAACGTCTTAAAAGAATTGTCTACACCTGCTCTCCCACATCTCCTTAATCTCCTTACTCATATCCAAGCCCACTGCAATCTGGCTTCTGCCCCACTTACATTGTTTCAACTCCAAACTGCCAAATTCTTTCAATTCTCATTTTACTTAATCATGCAAAGCATTTAAGATAATTGGCCAAATATTGGAAAACTTCCCTTCTCTTGGTGTCCACAGTACTACTCTTGGCTGTCGTTCCTTTACCTCCCTACATATTCCATCTCTGATTCCTTCTCCTGTTGCAGTCACTTAATTCTAGTCTGCCTCCTCTAGTAGTACATTCTAAGCTCTACTCTCGCCCTAAGTGACCTCTTCTGTTCTCATGGCTGTATCTGCAATCCACTGGCTCCTAAATTTGTATTTCTAGCCCCTTCTGAGATCAAGACATACACCTTCAACTGTCAACTGGCTAGCTTACATTCTCTGCAAGTATCCCAACCTCAATGTGTACTAAAGCAGCTGTATCCTCAAGAATTCCACTGAAGATTAAAGCTAGATGTGTAGAAAACTTCTCTACTCCTACTTTCCTTTCTCTTATTCTGATATATACCATCTTCTTGATTATACCTGCTACTGCATGTCTTGAATGCCACACCTCTTCTCTACCACATTTCTTTAATTCAGGTCTCCTGGTCCACATTGTCCATACCATTTTTCTAACTAGTTCCCATGACTTCTATGGAACTGCCTCATAATTTCCTGCTGAACGCAAGCAATTGACTTTACCTTGCTTAACACCATTCAAGAGCCTGCAGATTTTAGTTTAAACTCTTCAGTCACAAATGCAAGGCTCTGAAATAATCTACCACAACCTACCTTTGAGTCTTACTTTTGGATACATCTTTCTACACTGCCAATATTCAGGCCACATGGACCTGTCACCATTCCCTGACTATGGCTTGATTTTTTACACAAATCTGAGCCTCTTCACAGACTGATCCTACCTCTAAATCTCTTTCTCTCTCCTCCACTTGATAAACCTCAACACAGTTTTTTGAGATCCCATTGAGATGTCATTTTCTTCTGTGAGGTTTCCTTAGCTTCTCTAAGAGGGTAGTTATTCCTGCACTTTTGCTTCCATGAGACTTTGTAGCTGGCTCTATTTTAGCACTTATGTCATGTTGCTCTAAGAGCTACCTGTCCGCATGTCCCTCTCTCTCAATAAATTGCAAGCAGGCACTAGGTTTTTGTTTCAATGAGTATTTGAGAGCCAACCATGAGAAGGCCCTGTTCTAAGCTTATGCCATATACTTAACAAAACAGACAAACTCTAAACTCATGAAGTCTAAATTACTGAGAACTGAATTGTGATTAGTAAACCTCAGTCATGATTTGGAGATGTTTAAATCATCAGTAAGGCCATCACGAAATCAGAGTGTTAACAAATCTTATTGTGGTAGCTTTTGCATGTCATCACAGCACAACCTCTCTAACTAGAGCCTGTCTTTTACTTCTTTGCACCAGGCACAGAAATATGTACATACTATAGGAGCTTTAAATGAAGTTCAGCCTTTTTTTGATGAGAACTATCCTTTTCTATAGATGTCTGTAGGAACCTTTCCAAAGGAAGGTATACTACTGAATATTGTAGTAGGATAGATCAATATTGACTCAGGTTCTCCACAAGTCAGCAGACATCAGACCCACACTGCATGGATTCAAGAAACAGAAATAACCACTGACGAGCTCTTGGTGGTTGAGTCAGAAAATGTCCATATATTAGTGCTGGTGACCTATGCCATATGCCTTTTAGGCACATGAGTATCTAATGTAATCTTCAAGTCTTTTGTAGACAGAGAGACTTAGGCTTGTCTGTAATTGGTATATGTGTCATGTGTGAAACAGTGAGAAACTCAGAAAACAGAAAGAATACGCCATTAACAAAAAAGCACAATGCAGAGCCTGATCCATGCAGAAACGTTCTCAGTTGGAACAGGAACAACAGCAACTGGCCTGAAGCCTTGAGGAAGGATGAGTAGTTAATAAGAGATTGCAAGATAGCATTACCTCTGTGATGCTTACCATTTGTGTTAGTGAATAGATAAATATATATGGAGGTTACCTAGTGATACAATTGTACATTGCTGATGGTTCTTTGCCGTTCACTGGTTTGTTTTAGGCTTTAAAGTCTACTATATCAGACTTTTCTCTTTATACTAGTAAAACATAAAGAGAAATGCCTGTACAAGAGGTTACTGGTATCATTTTACTGGTGTTCTGACATAAATCAAAACTTTCAGACCAGTCAACTGAGCATGCCTTACTTTAAAGTTGATATACAAGGATGAGGTGAACCAGACCAGTGGAAGCCTAAGGCTGGTGTGATAATCACTGGGTGTGTACACCCGGATACAGCAATAAACTATTACTGTTGCCATTGTATCTATTATTATCTAAGAAAAGAAAGGAGTCAAGCTTCATTAATCATTAGCATACATACTTCTAAATGTATGCATGTATAATCTATGAAAAAATCTATAAAAATGAAGGTACATGCCCTAGATTTTTTACAGATGGGGTCCACGGTCAAAACACTTTGGAGACAGCTGGCCTAGACACCAGACGACTAATAGTTCTAAGTAACAGACCACAGTCAGATTACAGAGGTGAAGCAAAGCAGAAAAGCTAAATGAAAAAAAAAAAACAACAGAACACCAAGATAGAGAGAATGAAAAAATTATTCCAGATTTGTGGATATCACAAGGGCAAGAAGTGCAAAGACATGATCCACAGTTTGTTGATTATTGAGATACTGTCTTCTGCTTTTTGCTGCATGTAGGGTCCAAGACCAGACAATGTGATGTGACTACTTGGTTATCTTGTTTCCCTGCTTAAAACCTGTGATCACTTCTCATTGCTCCTAGAAAGTCCAAATATGTAATAAAACTCATACTCTCATCCATCTGACCCCTGCCTGCCTCTCCATCATTATCTTTCGTCACTTTCTTTTTGTGGGGGTAGAGTGGGGGGGACAGGGAGGATCTCCTCATTTCACGCATGTTCTCTAACATTGTTCTTGTCTATCTCTAAGTATAATTCAAATGTCAACCCAATTTCTAATTCCTTTAATCATTATTTCCTGACCTCTAAAACATATTAAGTCTTTTACCCATATGTTCCTATAGCCTCCTGTGCTTGCTTTTCTGAAATACTCAGCATACTCTGAACGTATTTTTCAAGGTCTTTCTTCCTGGCTAGCCATCTGTGAGGACAGAAAGCTATCTGTAACCCCAAAGCACCCAGCTCAATGTCTGATTTATAAGAAGTGCTAAATAAATGTGTTCATTGGAGTGAAGTTGAATGAAATGTGTCCTGACACCTAGAGAGAAAAATAGTTTGTCTCTGAGCTGCCTAACTACTTGCTAATTTAATATGATGATAGCAGACATATGGGACTTACCTAATAGGTAAAATAATATTTGGCTGATGTTTTATCAGTACCTTTAAAGGCATTTCATATTCCACTGGTCAACAAATATTTGAGCCCCTCAATGGGTCTTGAAAGTGCTATAGTGTCTTTACTCTGGGTTGGCAGATACCAAACAAAACTGCTTTCATTAAGGCACAATGTTGAAAAGATTCATGATTTATTCTGGCAGGACAGAGAATCCATGAAGTTCATTGCTTACAGTAATGTTATCTATTCTCAGTTGGTTAGTCTTAGCAAGATAGCCTGTGCCCATTGTCCTTAGAGGGGGTTGAAAATGCAGATGCATGATCAAGCAGTGGAGGGAAGGGAGTATGAACAGCTATGCAAATGCAATGCTCCAGATAAAAATCATGGCTTTGCATGGGATGAGCTACATCCTTCAGAACCTTGTCTATGCACTGCATTTCCAATGACTAGGCTGCCCCAGACTCTTGTCAGGCGCTAGTTTGTCCACAGTGGTCATTTTTATCAGGTCTTTCAACTCAAGTTCAGGGAGGCCTTGCAGGTTACTTTCACTGCCATCCAAACCCCTCAAGCATTAATGGTTCTTTTTCCCAACCCACAAAGCTAGGTATTAAGGTTCCTTCTACCCATGCAAGGGCACTTGGATTGCTCACTGGCTTTGGATCCTGAATTAGACTGTTTTTGCATTGCTATAAAGAAATATCTGAAGGCGGGATAATTTATAATGAAAAAAGGTTTAATTGGTTCATGGTTCTGCAGTCTGTATAAGCATGACACTAACATCTTAGGACCTCAGGAAGATTCCACTTATGGCAGAAAGCAAAAGGGAAGAGTGGGCACATCACATAGCAAGAATGGGAGCAAGAGAGAGAAGAGGAAAGAGATGCCATATTCTTTTTTTTGAGACAGAGTTTCACTCTTGTTACCCAGGCTGGAGTGCAATGGCTTGATCTCGGCTCACCACAACCTCCACCTCCTGGGTTCGAGCAATTCTCCTGCCTCAGCCTCCCGAGTAGCTGAGACTACAGGCATGCACCACCATGCCCAGCTAATTTTTGTATTTTTAGTAGAGACGGGGTTTCACCATGTTGACCAGGATGATCTTGATCTCTTGACCTCGTGATCCACCCGTCTCGGCCTCCCAAAGTGCTGGGATTATAGGCGTGAGTCACTGTGCCCGGCCTTCCACATTCTTTTAAACAACCAGATTGCACATGGACCAACTGAGTAAAAACTTACTTATCATCAAGGTGATGGCACAGAGCCATTCACGAGAGATCCGCCCCCATGATCCAATCACTTCCCAGCAGGCTCCACCTTCAACACTGGAGGTCACAGTTAAACATAAGATTTGAAGGGGAGAAATACGCAAACTATATAAGACCTTTATACTGTATATAATATAGAAACCCACAGGGAGATTTCCAGTTCATTTGCTCTTTAACTGTATGCACCAAGATGTTGGATAACAAGCACTAATTCAGCCAAGGCAAGCCCAGCCCTCCCTCCCAGAACAATTCCAGCTGAGCTCAGAGTACCACATACCACCCTCCACTCTTCTGTCCTTCCCTATCCAGGCAGGATAGTTGAGAAACAGGAGTTTAGAGTATAGGCTGTGGAGCCACGATGCCTTGGTTAATAAATATCCCCACTCTCTCGATCACAAGATGTGTGACTTTGGGCAAGTTGCTTAACCCCTTTGAGCCTCAATTTACTTACAAATAAAAAGGATATTCAAAATTGCTTGAGTGTCCCCCTTACCAGAGTATCCCTCTGGCACCCCAAATATAATATTGAACTCAATGCTTTTGACCCTATATGTGAGTGCACATGTACAAACACACACACAATTTCCTTCTTCTGTTTTCTGTCATCTGAATAATATCCTCCCATCACCATAAGCAAAGGCCTTCATTAGTTACCCCAGTTGGAGTATAGAGCCTGCCTAGGTAGGTGCATGTCCTTGACTCCTATTCCTCCTTGATCTCCCACCTAACTCCACCCCCACATTTAATCAGTTAAAACACCAACAACAATGCCCCAAGAACCTGCCACCCACACCCTTCCCTGAACTAGACCTTCCTACCTAATGCCTTGACAACTTTGATGACTTCTCAATGACCTTTCCACCTGGAGACTCTCCCTTCTTTAATCTTTCATTTACGTCAGACAAGAGGACTCTTCCTAAAGCATCACTTTTATTATGCCAGTATTGTCCTCAGAAACCTTAAATGCCTACCCACTGCATAAAATCCACATTTCTTAGACTCCCCAATCTCATTTCTCAGCCTCATCCCTTCTCAAGTCACCATCTATGCCATCCAAACTGCTGTCCCCACACATGTACTCATGCCTCCCCACTAAATGCTTCTTCTCAATCCCTCTAAACTCCACTGGCTGTTCAGAGTCCAGCTCTTCCACAGAATCTTCCCCAACAAGTCACCCAGAGTGACCTCCTGTTCCCTTTTGCACTAGAGGACCAGATTGATCCCTTCCAGAGAGCAAATGTCACTTCCTCAGAACTCACTCCCTCCATGACCCCCCACATTCTCCCCATCTTTCTTTTCTCCTGACTTCTCATCCTCACAATTAAAGAACTTTTTCTCAGGTCAAATAATTATAAAAATGACCACAACTCACATTTATAGGGCCTTATCTATTTGTCAGACACTGTGCTAAGCACTTCATATGCATTAATTCAGTTAATCCTCAATGCAACCTGATGATATAGGTTCTCTTCATTGATTCACAATCCAATATAGAAATATAGTAGAAATATAGTAGAAAATAAGCCAATATACCCCAAAGAAATATATATATATATATATATATACACATATATATATGCACATGTATATCAACACACACATAGTATATATAAAACAGCATTATAACATACTAGTATGGCATATATCATATGTCTATACTTTTTTCTTTTATGAAGTATATAAAAACTATGAAGGAAAGTAAAGCAGGGTAAAGGGATTGGGAGACGACATGGTCTGGCTGTGTCCCCACCCAAATCTCATCTTGAATTGTATTCCCATAATTCCCACACACTGTGGGAGGGACCCAGTGAGAGATAATTGAATCATGGGGGTGGTTCCCTCATACTGTTCTTGTGATAGTGAATAAGTCTCACAAGATCGGATGGTTTTATCAGGGGTTTTCCCTTTTGCTTGGCTCTCATTCTCTTTGCCTGCCACCATGTAAATTGTGGTTTTGCTCCTCCTTTCCTCCTGCCATGACTGTGAGGTCTCCCGAGCCATGTGGAACATGAGTCAGCTAAAACTCTTTCCTTTATAAATTACTCAGTCTATGTCTTTATTAGCAGCATGAGAACAGACTAATACTAGAGACATAGGATGGGTTGTTATATTAGATGAAGTCCTCAGAGAAGTAACATTTTAACAGAGACCGAAATGAAGTGAGGAAACAAGCCAAAAGAATTATGGGTCATGAATGGTCCAGGCACACATTAAGAAACTAAGCTACAGAGAGGCCATGTGGCTTCTCAAGGTCACATGATAGCAGGCACAGTATGTAAATCCTAATTTTGACTCCAAAGTCTTATCCTTAGCCACCAGTCCTCACCTTCCATTAATGTTCTGTAGCAGTTCATTCTATTCACCAGCTCTGAATTTTTAAAACTCTCTTATTCTCCACTAGTTAACAAATGCGGGCCTTCTACATGCCAGGCACTGACCTCCATTCATTGGACGCCATTTACCTCTCCAATTTCTTCTCCAGGTATAACACATTTCCCTGGTTTCACATCCATCTCCCACCCTTATTCTTTACAGTTCTGACTCTAAACTCTATCCCTTATCCAGTTCATGACTTCAGTTACCATTATCTTTCTGCAACTAATTCCCAAATTGGCGTCCCAGTTTAATCTGCTGACCAGCTTCTTGGGAGCAAGACTGTGTCTCATTCATCTCTCTATTCCTAATACTAATCACAATACTAGATGTGTAATAAATGTGTGCTTCTCTGAAATGGATTAAATTTGAACTCTACATTTCCAACTGCCTTTGGGACAGTTTGACCTGAATGTTTTCCCAGCATCTCAAAATCAATATTTCTAAAAATGAACACATTATCTTCCCTCCAAAACCTGTTCCTCCTCCTATATTCCTTGTCCCTCACAATATCACGAAGTATCACAGTCACCAACCTTGCCATCTTTCTCTTACCGACAGCCATCTCACCTTTCCATTCCCACTGCCTTTATCCTTTTTCAAACGTTTGTTTTCTCTTGCCTAGAAGAATGGACCATCTTCTAATGATATCCCAGTTGATGGTACTTCCTACACAGTTATGCAAAATTAATTCCCCTCATTCTGTCATTTTTTGCAAAATTCAATGGTCTTCTATCCACACAATTGAATCTCAGTCTTATGTTCCAGCCCATGTAGCCCAATACCTATTGGGCATCTTCTCTACTTTGATATCCAAGAAGCCCTTAAATTTCATAGTTCTCCAAAACTGACCATTCGTTTTTTTTTTAACTGAACTTCCTTCTCTGTATTCCCCATCTTGGTAAATTTATGCCACCCAACTCTTCTCCTAGCAGAAATCAAGAGTTGCTCTTGTCCTCTATTTGTCTCATGTGTATTCTCTGCCCTCCAGCACATGACCAATGCCTTGCTCTGTCCTTCATTATTTCTCATCTGCAGCTATACCACACCAGGTCTCTTTGCCTGCTGTTTTACTCCCTTTTTGTCCATTGGCTACATCACTAGTTAACTTCTCAGTGTGCAAACATGGTCATGCTCTGTTCCTGATTGAAATGTATCAGCAGTTTCCATACTACATCACATCTTGACCATGACTACTTTCCAGCTTCCCATCTCACTACTCCCTTCTTCCCTACACCTTCGCAATACCCACAAAATTCTTACTGTTCCCTGATTGTAGTACTATGTTCTCTTGGTCCAGCCTTGGGACCACAGCTCTCCCTGCCTGAAACATTCATAATTCACCTGCCGTCTCTCCCTGAAATAGTCATTCTCATCCTCCAGTCCTATCTAGTCCAAGTAGCTTTCTTTGACTCTGTCCAGTTTGCATAGTGTGACTTACATCTGTTTCCAAAGCAGTCTATGCTTGGTGCTATTACAGGGCTTTTTCAGTTCTAATTTTCATCTCCCATGTCCATCTCTTTAGATTCAGAGCTTCTTTTCCATGGGATATTTTTTAACTCTGTATTCTAGCACTTAGAACAGTACTTGGGAAATGAATCTTCAGCATATCTTTTGTGAAATAATGAATGTAGTAATATTTCTTAGTCTACAGAATAATGCTGTTTTTCTACATAAGGTCTGTGTGGCATTATACCTGATTCTGCAAAACCAATATCACTCAATAACAAACCATGTGATTATGATAGATTTACTGTGTGTTCCTTCAGCTTATTATTTCACAGAAGACAAGAACTTCAGCTACTGATATTCTTCATTAAGACACACGGTGAGGTCCTAGGAAGGTACTTAGCACATGCCTTTGAAGATGAAGTAAACTAATATACGCTCTGTAATAAATACACAATTCCACTCAAGTAGAAGTCTGGGGTAGAGAAGGAAGATATGATTTAAATGTTTAATTCCTATACCCTAAACAATTAGCATATCTTTTTATATTCTGAAATATTTACCAACACAAGCCTCTCATATAGGAGGTGACTGATAAATGCATTTTAAATGAATGATTAACACTCTCAAACATATTTCTAAAACTATCACAACACAAATTGCATTAAGGCTGAAGTTATAACTGTCATTGAGATCTAAAATTCTGCTCTGATGATAGTTACAGAAGACCACAATCTCACGCTCAGGGATCTAAGGATGAATAAAGCTATGTTTTAAATTGCAGTGCTTATAACAAGATAGTATCACAGTTTAATCTTCTCAGTGTAGTGGTTATAGATTTTTCATTCTCATTGTTTATTCTGAAAGGTGAACAACAATTTTAAAAGTACTTTTTAATGACAAATTTTCATGTGGAGGTTACATCCGTAACTTTAGGAGGGCTTATGGGGTGTAGTGGTGACTCCTGCACTTAAATTACATCAGAAGTGCAAGTAGTTAATACCCTCCACCTTCCCAGTTTAGATGTGTGCCCTTTCTTAAAAACTATCTTACAACATCTCCATTTTAAAAATGGGATTTATTCTATAAACCCACAGCAAGATAATTCCCTCACTCCATGCCCCTGGATACTGTATTTTACAGCTTCCTGCTTCCTTTTTTCACATTTGTCAATGCCTGGTTCTGCACTCTCATTGTTTTATACTTGTCCCCAAGATTTTCCTCCCCAAAACTTTTTTTTTTTTTTTCTTTTTTGAGACGGAGTTTAGCTCTTGTTACCCAGGCTGGAGTGCGATGGCACGATCTCGGCTCACCGCAACCTCCGCCTCCTGGGTTCAGGCAATTCTCCTGCCTCAGCCTCCTGAGTAGCTGGGACTACAGGCATGCGCCACCATGCCCAGCTAATTTTTTGTATTTTTAGTAGAGACGGGGTTTCACCTTGTTGACCAGGATGGTCTCGACCTCTTGACCTCGTGATCCACCCGCCTCGGCCTCCCAAAGTGCTGGGATTACAGGCGTGAGCCACCGCGCCCGGCCCCAAAACTTTTAAATTAATGCAGTGCACCTGCATTTCAGACTGTGTGCCAGCTGTCTCAGATATCATGACTTCAGCAGAAAATCCTGATGAAACTGGACCAAGAGCAGAGAGGGAACAGGTAACCACTGCAATAATACTGTGCATCACAGTAGAAAAGGCTCATCCTCAAATTAAAGGGAGTTTATGAACACAGATGATATGGAAAGAGTGATTTAAAATTATTCGAAAGGATGGGAGAAAAATGGAGCAGAATGTGACTTTCACAAAGTGCTTGTAATATTAGATGACGTATAATAATATCCTTACAATAAGCGATTCCCAAAATTAAGTTTAAAAATTGGAGAAACATACTATTTAATTTGAAAATTCCAAAACCAATTTGAAATGCCTCTGTCTACAGCAGAACATCATTTAAATTCTCAATAAGAGACCTGAGCATTTTCAATTCCTTTCGGATTATCTTTAAACAGAAGTTATAGCTCATTTGCACTCTCCAAGCTTCCAAATCTTATCTGTTTTATGAAAAAGGTGCATTTCCTTAGAGACTTCCAGCATCAAAGAAGGTTTTAAAAATCTTTAAAATAGCGTAGATAATCTAATGCCTTTAAGTGACTGAAAGATAAACTCATATTACAATTAGAAAAATTGGTAGAGGGCAGGAAGAAATGGACAACAAAACAAACACAGAATTTCAAGCCCAGTTCTTCTCATAGCTTTATTCTATAGGACCCCAAAGAGGAAAAGGTCAAGTTCAATAACACTGTGTGCTTCCACTTGGAAAGGAACAGCACTTATACGAACTGGAAGTAATCTTGCTTTTAAACACCCATCTTACTTCATCTTTAACTCTGTTATGGGAATGAATATTTTAAAATAAACACGTTTAGGCATTTATTTCCTCCTCAACTTGACTATCATTGCCTCGTGCATATTCAGTTACTAACTCTTGGATAAACAATAAGCTCTCTAAAAGCAGACTCTATGTCTCAGTCATCCCAATACTAAGTCGTTTCTTTGTAAATATTTGCTGAATTAATCTCATTTCATCATTACAGGATCTTTATAAGCTACAAGTAGATATCATTACCACCATAGTACAGAGGAAGAAAGAAACAGCAACATTAAGCTTAATGACTACTTTATATATTCTTACCTTTCTAAATCAAATGAAAATTTTTCTAAATTGAACTTCTCTCCAAATTAAACTTATACAGTATCTCACAGGGTTATTTTATAAATGTCTGTTTGTTAGTTCTATATTACTGTGTGTATGTGCTTTTTTTTTTTTTCTAAAATTCCCTGTGGACACAAGAAGACTAGAGGATCAGTTTCCACTGCAGTAGAATGGGTTGATCTTTGCCTTTTGATGTAACCATAAGACACTTATATTCATGGGGTGAATTACCATATGCAAAGTATGGATAAAAGGTATGGGCTAGACCATTTTTTTAAAGTAGCTTCTCATGCTATCATAATGAATATTCATTAAATTATAAAAAGTTATAATCCAAAATAAAACCCCTGGCAGAATATCTACTTGAAGATGTAGATCAGTTTAAGAGCTATATGTGCTATATGTACCCGACATTATTATGAAATTCATGAAGACATTTAGAAGTCATGTCTTTTCTGGTAAAAAAAAAAAACAAATAGGCTAGGCGTGGTGGCTCACGCCTGTAATCCCATGAGGTCAGGAGATAAGACCATCCTGGCTAACAAGGTGAAACTCCATCTCTACTAAAAATACAAAACATTAGTCGGGTGTGGTGGCAGGCGCCTGTAGTCCCAGCTACTCGGGAGGCTGAGGCAGGAGAATTGCTTGAACCTGGGAGGCAGAGGTGGCAGTGAGCCAAGATCACACCATTGCACTCCAGCCTGGGCGACAGAGCAAGACTCTGTCTCAAAAATAATAATAATAATAATAAATATTTTGGGACATCTTATCATATGTAACAATGTACAAATAGCACAACAAAAAAAGGACATAGGTTGTGGGGTAATCGTCATTAGACTGCAGTAGATACTGTTATCAGTCCAATCTGATTTTCATTCCCATTTGGGCTATGATAATGTCATTTCTTAAATAAACTGCTTCACTCAAAAGATCCTTCAAAATATTAAGAAGTGTTGACATCTGGAGATGGAAGTCTATTTTTCTTCCAAAACCTGTTTACAGTAAAGACCTATTTATATTTTTTTAAAAGCCAGCTCTAATTCCCTAAAGACTTTTCATGAGCAGATGCTGCCTGATACAAGAGGGGACATTTCCCTAAGCCAATACAAATTTCAGGTAAGCAAAAAGTTATAAACTGTTGCTTTAAAATGTTTTGATGATTACTTTTACCTAAATAAATAATTGGGGTGGGATAGGTAGGCAGAGAGAAGTTTCTAAAAGGTCAACAACATATCCAAAGGGTATTTAAACTGACAACCTTTTTCCAATGAAAGAGCCACTCAACCACACTGGCTGTGTTAGTTCAGGAAGAAAAACCAGCCCTTAACATGAGCATGAAGGCCAAATGCTCAATATGGAAAATTCTGTACTTATATCCATGTTCAAATTATTCCTTATATTTCAGTGTGAAGAACTTTCATGCTTAAATACTGACAGTCACCCCTTTGTCTGGTTTTCTAATGCTATGTGCATGTGTATCCAGATCGAGCAGTCTATAGTGAAAAGACTGGGCAAGAAGAGGGGATACAGCCATAGCCATGAGAGCAAAGGAGCTGAACTTCAGCCTTTCTCAGCCTTGACATACTTTTCACTTCCCTCTTACTTCCCTCTCAATACAGCCTGACTTCTCGCTGTGAAGTCTGATATAAAAGGAAATGCACCTAAGGAAATGGGTGTGTATACACTGAATGATGTCTCCATGCCTTTTTAAATTTTCCCATTCCTTTCCACATCCCCTGCTGTAATGCAAGGATCTATCATCTGGTGAGTATAATGGCAGTCGATGTTGTGGTGTAGACATTCATGCACTGAGGGGAAATGTGAGAAAGGACCCTTCCCAGTCATGTGAACTCAAAGAAGTAAAAACAGTCACAATCACATTTCAGCGTGAGTATTTAAATAATTTTGCAGTTTTATTTGTGGGGTTAGGGACTGATGTTGGAGGTGATCATCAATCTGGAAGGGAGTAAGAATGAGGGAACATCACAGCAACAACATCCAAAGATGACACTGACGACTGCCCTAAATACACAAAACCACTGGGCATCTGTTAAGCTCTTCTTTAGAAGCAATGTGCACTCTGATAGCCATGGTGCTATAGGTGCAAGAACATGCACAGTTCCAAGGAGCATTATCTTGGTGTCATTTACTGCGCTCATAAACTCAGTCCACTGAATAGAAACGACATGGAACCAAAAGTCTCTTCCAGCAGATGGCTTAACATGCAATCAGATGTGAATTGGAACTTTGGTCTTTGGTGGATCTACCACAGGACAACGTGATTTAATTCAATCAAAATGTTTAAATGTCTATTAGTTTTCCTGTTTTTTTTCTTTTTTCTTTTTCTTTTCTTTCTTTTTTTTTTTTTTTTTCTGACACTGAGTCTGGCTCTATTGCCCAGGTTGGAGTGCAACGCTGCTATTCAGGCTTGCTGCAACCCCCGCCTCCCAGGATCAAGCGAGTCTCCCTGCCTCATCCTCCCCAGTAGCTGGGATTACAGGTGCCTGCCACTATAGCAAGTTAATTTTTGTATTATTAGTAGAGAAGGGTGTCCACCATATTGGCCAGGCTGGTCTCAAACTGCTGACCTCAGGCAATCCGCCCACCTCGGCCTCTTGAAGTTTTGGGATTATAGGCGTGAGCCACCACACCTGGTCTAAATGTCTACTAGTTTGTAAAGCATTGTACAAGTGCTTACTAGGGGTACAAAAATTAGTAATTCCTGCATAGTACACTTGCCATCAAAAAGTTACGACTGAATATCTGCAAATGAGACAAATTATGTCCAGTTAATTCTGCCCTGTCATTCAGATCTATATCAACAATAAAAGAAAAAACAACTTATGAAAATTCAAAGACTAATTATTTGGGGAGGAGTCAGGGAGAAATCAGTAAGGCTGCAACAAAAGGACACTACATTTCAGATGTGTCTTAATAGATATACAGATTTTCACTGGGCAATACGAGGGCAGGAAGTTCATTCTAAGCAGTGGGCAAAATAGGAGATATAGCTAATTATAGTCCTAGCTACTCAGGAGGCTGAGGCGAGAGGACTGCTTGAGGTCAGGAGTACAACGGGGCAGTGAACCATGATGGCACCACTGCACTCCAGCCTGGGCAACAGAGTAAAACTCTGACTCAAAAGAAAATAAAAAAGGAAAGAAAAAAAAGGTAGGTTTAGAGACCAGGGAACAGTCCGTTTTAGCCATATCAAGGTGTAGAAGAGTCTTGTTAGGATGGAGAGCTGTCACTGCATTGTAGGAGCCTTGAAAATCATGCTAAGGAATTTGTATTTTTGATTCTATAAGTAATGGGAAGGCATTAAGAGATTTTGTGCAGGAGAATTCTATGACTCAAGTTAGGTTTCAGTAAATTTAGTTAGTTTTGATGTGGAATGGTAGTTAGTGCAAATAGGATGTAACCATCACAGCCTAGAAGAGATGCTGAGAACATAATCTTGGTGGTGGAAATGGAATTTGAAGGGAGAGACAGACATAAAATAGAGAAGAGAACCAATAAGTCTTGGTGACTGATTTGTCCTGATGAGAATACCATAGAGAAGGAGATGCTTTTGCTTTTTTTAACAACATGCCTCAAAAAATGTCCACAATAATTGTTTTTAGAAGATAGAGCATGATTTTTTTTGACACGATGACTTTAAGGTGTGGTAAAACTTTCTTATGAGTCTGACCAGCAGAAGAGGAACGGGGCAGACTATATACTCAAGAGATACTCCCCATCAAAATAAGAATCAAAGCCACACTTTGATTATGGAGAGAGTACAGATGGAGAATATAACTAAAACACAACCATGTGAAAGGCTGCACAAAATGGGCAAAAAGAGGAAATAAGGGTCACAAAAGGATATCTAAGAGAAATCAGAGACAGTAAAATAATTCAGTGCCATAGAAAGCAAGGGAGGAAGGGTTCAATTCAACATTCACTGAATATCTGTTGTTGAGCAAATATTACAAATCAGACTTCATGCTCAATACTGGGGATAAAGTGGTGGACAGGACAGAATCCCTCTGCTCTCACAGAGTTCATGGTCTTCCAAGAAATGTTGGTAAACAGCATGAAACATCTCAGTGAGTTCAGGAGGATAGGAATTGAGAAAAGGCCCTTAGGGCCTTTCACCAAACGAATACTTTTAGAAAGCAAATGGGTAATTCAATGCCCAAGGGTGAATTAACTTATAATAATAGATGCAGTTACATAATTTTAAAAGATTTTTCAGACATGCAAAGGCCCCTTCAACAAATAAAACACTCAACTCCCCACAACCCCCTCTCCACCTCACACGTTAATCTACTTGAAATAGTCCCTAAGAAGTGAAGCTATTAAGTATAAAAACACGTTCTGCTATGTATTATTGAAAAGCAATATTATTCACATGTTCTGGAAAAAGTGAAAACACGAAAAATAAATAAAAGGACAAAAAATAGTAAGAAGGGCTCAATAATTTAAGTCCAGAAATATATCTTCAAAACAACCACTATCTGGTCTACATTTCTGCAGAAATCTTGCACACATATTTTATATTGCATGGCTCATTAATTTACAAACCATCCATAGCTTTATGTTATAAGACGGCATAAACTTCAGGCCAGAAAAATATGCACAGGGGTCCAGGGGAGAGAAGGTAGCTGAATTTCAACACTTCATTCTATCATCTGTTTAGTACACCCCTTACATTATTATGACATAAAGAAAATAAAATAATGGTTGTATGATGAAAAGCTTTTCATGGGTTCGGAATAAATGGATTTTTCAATATTACTCTTGTGGAATTACTAATTTGAGTTTGCCTTATTTTTAATAAACACAAAACTTAAGCCAAAGCCATGATACATCCATCAAATGACAATTCAAAATTCAAGAGACATTTTTACTCTACTATTGAAACATATATTTTCCGCCTCACTTTTAGTTGTAGATTACATCACATAACATCTGCCATCCCTAAGTTAGATGGCACAAATTAAGGACACCAATGAATAATTTTATAGGTTTTTTTCCCTCTGACCTTATTTCTGATTCTCTTTCAAACATACAGCTGAATTATCATTTCCCTCTGTCTCTCCACTGTTAGCAGGATTACGTATGATTTTATAGCATGAGTGCAAAATAATGGGATTAGACAATGAAACGAAAAATGTATTTTGGTCAAGCTTTGGGTTTAACATGGAAGCTGGTGAAGCAAAAGTAAGCACTCTAATTTGCAAGAAATTTTCTCTGCTTTTAAGTACTTAGGTACAACTCGCCCATTTTCTGTCCTCTCTGGCATTAACAGTGTCAATTACGGAGATTTACAGGTGGTGCTGATCAGTTAGCACATTAAATGCTTTCACTTGTTAAGAAGAGAGCACAGAATGAACTCTTTAAACTCAATGATTATAAAGTTTCAGCAATGCAACTCAACTCTATTCTGTCATTTCCAGCATTTTCCTTCTACTTTGCATTCATGTAGTTTCATCTGTTGCCTTTCAGCAAACCATTTTTCACAGTGTTCTATCTCTAAGTTAGGTCACACACACAAACACACACAAACACACACACACACACACACACTCTTCTCTAATTTCCTGATTTCTCTATCATCTTCATACATTTCTCTCAGTTGGATCTTCCAGTTAAATTTTTCTTAGATTCTGGCTAAATCATCTTATAAACCTCCACCCCAGAGCTATATATTCAAGGAAAAACTCTATCATGGTACAAGATCGTTTGGAAGTTATATAAATAGCCTGCTTATTGGAAAGAGAACAAGAGATCAGGGGCTATAATTTTAAAACAAAAATGGAAGGTAGAGTTTAAGTCTTTAAAAATCATCCTTTCTCATCCCAGGATTAGTAAAGACCACCCTATATCTGATCACAAGGAAGCAAAGTACTTATGCATATGTTTGGTGAACATAATATAGACTACACATTTGGGGATCATTCTCTAATATTAACTTTGAAGCAATATCAACAAAAATAAAAAAGATAATCCAAACTATTTTTTATTCTTCCCATCACAACTAATTAAAAATGTATGAATACAATTCAAGAAACAGGTGTCAAATCAATTCTTAGCCAGAAAACTCATCACTTTGGTCTCACCTTAGCCAAGGTATAAATCAACACATTTCTGTTCTCCAAACAAGCAGTGAATGCATGCTGATTCTGGAGATAGCACTAAAAGGTATGCTTTTTAAAAATTGTTAGATGTATAGTACTCCCCAGGTGTGACTTCATCTTCATTTCTCATTCGTAGTGATTATGGCCACCTAAGGCCCTGTGAATAGACTGGACATGCTGATTCAATCCCCATCTGGTTGATCAAGAAGTGGTGATCACGGAGGAGCCAAGCAATGCAAGCCATCCAGTTCCCGAGACGACATTCCTGCAGTCTGTCTAGCCTTGAGTTCCCTGGGCTGCCATGTGCATGAGTGATCTCTAGTAGGACAGCTAGCCCTTTACCCTATGCTTACTCTAAAGAACTGCAAAGACAGAGACCCTATGAACTCAATTCAACAACACCCAATAACTACTCAGCTCTCTACATGAAACACGCCACTCAGGAAACATTTGATCTCTTAAAGATTAAGTATTCCTCACAAGAGATATCCTACATACGCCTGGCTCGTAATGAGTGCGCAGCTACAGACGTCAGTGTAAACAGAACTAAACATAGTTACAAGTCAAATTTGGGGCTTTACGGGTGATGTTCATATTACTTTTTTCCAGTCTGAAAGGATTAAGACGGTTCTCTTCACAATTTCATATTCAAGTGAGACTAGTGTCCTCCTGGTTACAATTATCTTAATTATTGGAGTGAAGAAAAGAAAGGGAGGGTGTCCATTTCCATTCCTCATGGCCATAAATTTGAATGATTGACTCAAGTTGTTGAGGTGACTCCATTTCCCTGGGTACTAAAGAACGCAGCATGTGGAAACACCTTTCCTTGCAACTTTCCAGCCCTCGAGTCCAAGTTTTTCATCCTCTAAACCCAAACTATGCTACAGTCATATGTGACCCCAAAGCTTATGTAATCCGGGAGAGGTCCAGCCCTTTATCACTCCTGTGTTCCCCACAATCACCTCCATTCTATTTCTGGCTCATGTAAGGTACTCTGCACACATCAAAATCACCTAATAACAAATCAGTGCAACCCAAGACGCTTTGTGGGAGGGCATCGTCCCCTATTTCTCTACGGATCCCACCAAACAGCAAAACATTTCTCCCTGCTTTCGCAGAACGAGCGTTTCTCTGAAAGCCAAGCTCCTAAAACAGTGCCCGGTACCCTTCCAAGGCTGTACTATGTATATAAATTATTTCCAAGTGTCACTGAAGACCATTTTTCTCTGAACACACTAAACTGAAGCTAGCCATAAAACAAGACATACGCTCCTGCTGAAGCATCTGACATGGGCAAGATTCCGCCCGTATATTACCAGGAGGCAAAAATCTAGTTGTAATGAAGAAACGCTGGGGGGCATAAAGGAAAAGTGGAAGGAGAGGATCAATACTATTTCAGCTCATTAATCCCCAGGTGTGAGGGGAAGGAAGCGTGCGGTCTGGAGTCATCTGGCAGATGCATAAACAACCTCGGAAATTTTCAGAGAAGGCAAAAGTACGCACAGGATCGCAGGGGACCCTGCCACCGGCGAGTTTCAAACACACTTCAAACATCTTTTCTTCCGCGACCTGGATCTTGCATGCACCCCCCTCTCCTCTGCACCCCATTCCCGCCGCTCCCACCTCCCCTTCCCGGTCCCGCCAGGTGACTACGTCTCATGCAGCGAAGGCAACAAGCGTCCCCAGCCGAGGAAGGGAAGGGGCGGCCGTCTCGGCTCGCGAGGGAAGGAGGGCGGAAGCGGACGCCCGCTCGCATGCTTATTGCATCCTACCTCCTGTGGAGCTGGCCTCCTCCAGCTGAGCCGAAATGCTTTCCACCCTCCTCACATTCATGTCTGGGGACGCGGGGTGCAGGAGCGAGTCTCGGGAGTCCACTGGCCAGGGGCGTTTGTCGACGGGTCTGCACGGAAGCGCACCGCCGCTCGGCCCGGGGGCGTCCGTGGCGCTGGGAGCGAGAGCTTCGGCGGCGGCGGCAGGCAGGGCGCGCGGAGCCGGCTGCAGGTGCGGGCGGAGGCCGGCGGGGGGCGCCGGGGGCGCTGCGCGGCTCTTGGCGGCGGGGGCGCGCGGGACGGCGGGGGCGGCCGAGGCGCGGGCTGCTTGGCGCTGGCGGCTGGAAGCGGGCGCGCTGCACGGGCGGCTCGGGTGCGGGGACCCCAGCCCCTCGCCCGCGTCGGCGCCGCCTCTGCCACCTGCTGCCGAGTCACCGGCCGGGGGTGGGGGCGAGGAGGGGAAAGCGCAGCGCGTGGCGCGGTGCCTCTGGCGACAGAGCAGACGGACCCGAAAGAGATTCGAGGTGACTTCGGGCTGGGCAGGGCACCCCCGGGAGTTGCCAGCGGCTCTCAGCGGGCGCCTCTGGGACCCCTTCGCACTGCGAGCAGCGCCTGCTCTGGGGAGGGGCCCCAAGGCGCCGCTCTTTCGCCACGAACGCGCAGCTGGGTCCCCCAGGGGCTCCAACTCCGACAGCTAGACTGGAAATACTGCTGCACAAAGTTAGGCTGAGTTCGAAGGACACCAGAGGGGCAGCGCAAGGAGATGCCCTTCTCCGGAACCGGGCAGAGCGCCAGGAACTCCTAGACAGGAAACTTTCCCCATGGAAGCTAGAACCAGCATGCGACTCAGCTGAGTGTGGGGAAACACTGGGTCTAGACTCCGGGTGAGCATCACAGGGCTGAGGTGAAGAATACTACCTTGGAGATAGGGGGTGGCGTAGATTGGAGGGCATTTTGCAGAAGCATCCATGTAGGGGGTTTCATTTGAGATCTCCCAGGCAGGTCAACCAGGAGTATCGCTCACCACCCCCAGGGTCATTTGCCCTCTGAAGCAAAGTAAGGCCAGGAACAATTGGGAAGGTAAAGAGAATCCAGTAGACCACTTGTGGCCATGGTTACTGTTTGAGAAGTCAAAATTAAAATGCACACTTCTGTGTCCCCAAGAGTCAAGTGCACGAAGCCTCTCTTTTGAGAAGAAAGGTCAAGTTGACCCGTTCTCCAGGCAAACTGAATTAAAATTTCCTATCACTCTCAGCTGCAAGGTCAGCTGGCCATGACTTGGGTAGAAACCATTTCTAAGTGTTTGTGAAACTATTTGCCCTCCCTGTGGCTTTTGGATTATTTATTCACAGTATCAATGAGTGAAATCTTGCTCCTTTCTCCAAGTATGTCTCCACTGACACCTTATTGCCCTTCCCCCCACCCCCAAGTCCACGAGTGATTTATTTAGTCCTTTGAGCCCTTATAGCATGTATTTGTATATTTCTTGTGAGTCTTGTACTCTCAGTTCATTGTTAAAGAGGCAGATGCTGATACCTCTGTTGTCTGGGTTCAAATCCTAGTTCCACTACTTCGTAAAGTGTGACTTGGTACAAATATCAGCTATAACTGGTACCTACATTATTGTTTTGTTGTGAGGATTTAAGAAAATCAATGGATGAAAAGGGCTTAGGGTCGTGGCTGGCACATGGCAATCACTGTGTGAAGACAGGCACCTCTGATTCTTGGAGCTGAGAATAATATTGTATTGACAAAGCAATTAGCAAAGTTCCTTGCACATAGTTGGTCTTCACTAAACATTTTTTTTAATTCGTCAAACATCTGCCAACTACTATGTACAAGGCACAATTATAGGTACTGGGATGCCACAGTGAATACAGCAAAGGCCCTCAGTTATGGGCTGTCTAGAGGACAGAGAAACTGACCATAAATCAAGGAATCAGAAGTGATAGGCCAGGGAGATCACTTTTATATAGGGGGCCCAGGAAGGCTTTAGGAAAGAGGCAACATTTAAATGAAATCCTGATGAAAGTGAGGAGCCAACCGTGAGCATCTCAAGGGAAAAAGAACTTCCAAGCAGAGGGAACAACAAGAGCTAACATGAGAACAGCATGCTTGCAGGGCAGCAAGGAGGCTGACAGGGCTGAAGTACATTGAGAGAGGAAAAGAGTAACACGAGAGACAGTCGAGAGGATGGGATCATGTGCAGCATAAACGTTTATTGAATTTTATCTGCATACTTTTACAGCCAATGCATTCTTCCCACTTGCCAGCTTCCTCTTAACAAGTCTTCTCTCTGTCCATTCTGTCAGATTTAATCATTCGATCCTGTCATGTGCCTCTTCTTCCTCTTCTGCAGACTTCTCAAAGCAAACTTCCAGCTTACTGGCCAACTACTTCTTTATTTCTATAGCTAGCATTCTTTCCAGAAACCACCCACAACTTTTAATCTGTAGATAATCGCTAACACTTGTCCAACTCCAAATTTTATCTTCTATGTGATGACTTCCAAAGCTACCTGAGCATGGTGGTTTGGATTCCAGTTCCAACTGTGAACAAGCTGTGTTTGAGGACTAGTAACCTCTCAGTTTTCTCACTCTAGAATGTAGAAAATAATAGTGTCAGCCAGGTAAGGTGGCTCAGTCTGTAATCCTAGCACTTTGGGAGGCTGAGGTGGATCACCTGAGGTCAGGAGTTCGAGACCAACCGGGCCAATATGGTAAAACCCCGTCTCTACTAAAAATACAAAAATTAGCCAGGTATGGTGGCGTGTGCCTGTAATCCCAGCTACTCAAGGCTGTGGCAGGAGAATTTAATGTCTCATCAATGACATGAGCCAAGATCATGTCATTGCACTCCAGCCTAGGTGACAGAGCAATATTCTGTCTAAAAAAAAAAAAAAGAAAATAAAGAAAATAATAGCATCTACTTCAGTTAACTGTTGGGAAAGATTACATGAGGCAGCATATGTAAAGTGTTTAGGATGGTTCCTGGCACATAGTAAGAGTCAGTTAGACCTACCGTCATGATAGTTAGCTATCACCATTATCATCATCATAATATTTTGTCATGATGAACTCAATGAAGAAATGGCACCACTAGGTTCTACAACAGGTCTAAGCAACCTTCTCTCACAGTATGGAAAGTAATATACAACTTTTTCATCTTCAAAATATGCGGAACATTTTGTTAGACCAAACTACCTTTCAAGTCTTATCCAATGAATACCTGCCCATGTTGTACCTTCTGAATGTATATCCTTTGACTAGTTAAAAAGAAGACAACAAATTCATGGAAAATAGACACTGTGCTGAAGAAGTTTGTAATATATTGTTTCCAAAATATTTGTATGGGATATTAGCTACTATAAAATCCAAGTTCAGACCTCTTGGATTCTTAGTCATTGCCAAACATCACAGGATAATTATCTTTTTACTGCCACATTTACCATCATTTTTGATATTTGGGACTGGAAGTCCAGAATGACTCTATCTTGCTTGTACCATTTCCTTATTGGCTCTTTAAATACTTCAAATAGTTATAGAGAAGACCTTCATAGGCCACAGCGTGCTGTGCCAGCTTCTTGTTACTCCTCCGAAGCTGTAGCAATCCTAGCCCCTCTTCCCAACCCCAAGACACATGCACAAAGATTTCCACCTTCTCTGACTAACCCTAGATTACTCTCTGTATAGCAAGGATGTATATTTTTCCCTTAAGGAACCATATTAAAAATTGGGTGCAGAAATAATAAACTCACCATGTGCCAGCCATGAATCTCAGACTTTATGAATATTATTTCATTTAATCTTTTATTATCCCTATTTAACTAGTGAAGAAATTAAGACTCCGAGAAGTAAACTGGTTTGCCAGTTTTATAGTAGTAATCAGTATCTCTGGGCTGTGAACACAACAGTTTGACTCAAGAACTCCCAAATTTAATAACTACACTGTATTGTCACCCTGGACTAGAATTGTGATGCTCTAGACTCTGACATTTCCTAGTTCTGTGTCCTCCAGAAAGTCACTGATCATTTCTAAGCTTCAGTTCCTAATCTGTAAAAAGGGGAATCTCCCCTTCACAAGGTCATTGTCAGGATTAAGTCAGGGAATGAAGGTGAAAGCTATACATGAACTATGGAATGTTGCAGAAGCATCCATGACTACTTTTATTATTTCCTGATTTTTTTTATTGCCTACTACCTTTATTGCTTGGTCTTTTCTGAAAGCCCCTTACATTTTGGCACAATTCTTCCTGGCTCATCAGAACTTAGGCAGTAACAGTAAGACTTCTGGTATTTCATAATGCTTGAACACTGACACTATGCACCTATGCACTGTGTTAAAAACTCTATGTCATTGTATGACTTAGGACTAAGAAAAATCATCATATATAGTTATTTTTACCCTGATTTAAAAATGAGTCTGAGATTCAGAGAGGTTAAGTAGCCCAAGGACAGCCAGCTATGAAGAGGTACAGCTGAGATTTGAACTCATATTCATCTGATTAAAACACTAGAGCTTTCAATTGCTTCTTGATGGTTCTCAAACTTTAACATACATAGGAATCACCTGAACAGTTAGATTAAAAACTCCTGTGCTCCAGCCTATGGATGGATTCACTGAGTTTTGTGGGGATGTCTTAGAATGTAATTTATTTTTTAAATAATAGACTTTTAGAGCAGCTTTTGGTTTTCAAAAAAAATGAGCATACAGAGTTCCCATGTCCCCCTCTCCAGTAACCCCCTCCCCCAGTTTTCCCTATTATTAACATCTGGTATTAGTGTGATACATTTTTACAACTGAGCCAATGATGCCTTGTTTTTAACTAAAGTCCATAGTTTAGACAGGAGGCCTAATCTTAGAGGAAGAGGTGGCCCTAGAGAGAGAGGGAAAAAGAGACATCACTCAGAAGAAAGGCCATGTGAGGACACAGCAGCTGTCTACAAGCCAGGAAGAGAGCCCTCAGTGTAAACAGAATGCTACTGACACCTTGACCTTGGACTTCCAGCCTGCAGAACTGTGGGAAGGTAAAATTCTGTTGTTTAAATCATATAGCCTGTAGTATTTTGTTGTGGTAGCCCAAGCAGACTAACACATACCCTAAGATCAGACTTTGAGAAGTCATTACTCTACACTGAGGCAAGAAAGTGTGGTCTGAAATCCACAAACATCTGCATCACCAGTGAGCTCGTCAGGTGTTCAGGATCTGGGGCCCCGCCTCAGGCCTCCTGAATCACTGTCATCATTTTAAGAACATCCTCAGTTGGTTCCAGGAATGCATATTAAAATGTGAGAAGGCTGGGCATGGTGACTCATGCCTGTAATCTCAACACTTTAGAAGGCTGAGGCAGGAGGACTGCTTGAGCCCAGGAGTTTGAGACCAGTCTGGTCAACATAGTAAACTCCATGTCTACAAATAATTTTTAAAAACGGCCAGGCATAATGGCTCACACCTGTGGGTAGTGGCTCCCAGCTGCTCAAGAGGCTGAAAGAAGAGGATCGCCTGAGATTAGAAGGTCGAGGCTGCAATGAGCCATGATGACACCACTGCACTCCAGCCTGGGTAATGCAGTGAAAAACCCTGCCAAGAAAGAAAGAGAGAGAGAGAAAAGAAAGAAGAAGAAGGAAAGGAAGGAAGGGAGGGAAGGAAGGAAGGGAAGGAGGGAGGAAAGGAAGGGGGGAAGGAAGGAAGGAAGTCCTGCTCGACAGGACACTGGACACAGTTTTGTGTTTGTTTACTTGTTTACCATAGGCTCCTTTGGAGCCATGCAGAGCTCCCTAAGAGAAGAGGCTAGTGTTACAATCACAATGTACTGCACTTTACCCTAGTGAGACAATCTAGCTTCACTTTTATGTCAGCCCTACTCACATGGATATAATTATTTATTATCTCATTAGGTTTCAAACAGCAAATATCCCTAACCTTGGTCATCTGACTACACTTGTAAATTTCTCTGTGATTCTTAATCTCTTGTATTATAATAATCAGGTAAAATAATCTGCTTTGAGATCATAACATTAAAGGAAATATTAATATGCCATAATGTAACAAAAATCAGGCAAACATTTTAGAGCTGCAAAGTTAATTCCAACCTTCCTCTGGGATGTTTATGTTCAGTTCCTTATCTGATCTTTACAGCTCTGAAAAGTTGAAAGCTAAAATTTTATTATTCCCATTTTGCAGAAGAAGAAACTGAAGCCCATGGAGATTAAGAGACTTATTTGCACAAGACATGTGGGATGCAACCAGGTCACAAACCTCCATCGTCTGACATCTTTCAGCACTTGCTTCTGTGAGGTTGACCAAGTTTATAAAAGCTGAAATGCTACCAAATGAACTGTAAGTCTGTAAGCATCAAAATTCAGGTTTGCCTTGCAGGATAAGTCCATATTACAAATGTAAAGTTATTATTTCACTTCACTGTAGTGACCCCTGACCTGTGGACTTCAGGAAATCCACTGGCTACATTCTGTATGTAGCAGGAGAGGTGATTAGAGGATTCGCTTCAGAATAGGGATTTAGTTTAACCACAGAGCACTCCAAAAACTTAAATATCATTAATGAGGTTAATGCTGAAAAGGTTTTACTTAAATTTCATATCTCCAGGTTCTACACTTGAATATGTTCTAATTGGTAGATAGATTCATTAAATTCCAAATCACTTTATACCTTTTATCCTTGTATTTTCTTTAATTGCTCATCTTACTGCATGAAGACTAAAAATCAGTCCTGAAAAAGTAAGAGTTTGCTAGTTTGTTTGCTAACAATTTGAATAAACTGTCCAAAAGAGATTTTCTTATAACTAAATGAATCTTTTCCTAGAATATTCTTTTTTGTTGTTATTTTTTTGAGACAAATATTTGCTCTGGTTGCCCTGGCTGGAGTGCAATGGTGTGATCTCCATTCACTGCAATCTCTGCCTCCCAGGTTCAAGCGATTCTCCTGCCTCAGCCTCCAGAGTAGCTGGGATTACAGGAACCTGCTACCACCCCCAGCTAATTTTTTATGTTTTTAGTAGAGACAGGGTTTTTCCATGTTGGCCAGGCTGCTCTTGAACTCCTGACCTCAGGTAATCCACCCACCTTGGCCTTCGAAGGTGCTGGGATTACAGCTGTGAGCCACTGCACTGTGCCTAGAGTATTTTTTTAAACCAAAAGTTGAACATAACTGAAAACCATTCTAAATGACTTGTTTTCTTCCAATATCTAATTCAAAGACATCAAGTCTTTAGAAACAGGAGAAATATGTGTTTCTGATGTATGTGTGGCTCAAAGCACTATATTACATTGCTGATAAGGAAGTTAATCATCTCAGTATATTTAAGATTTATTCATTAAGTTGGTACTTTGGGGAATTAATGTTTAATTTGTTTTTGTTTTAAAATTCATTAGTAAAATCAAAACTCTTTATACAAATTAGAAGCATTCTAAGGAGACTGAGAACCTATTTCTTCAAAGTAAGGTAAAATACAAACCAATAAAAATGCCAGTGTCTGGGCCTGGAAAATCCAAAACTCCGTCTAACAGTCTCTAGAACTTGAATAGAGAAACTGCCGCATATACGCATCAAAATAGGTGAAGAACTTGACACTCAAATTCAGGTGTTAGTTAACAGCCATCAACAAATGAGCAAAAGAAAGGAAAAGGAAGACAGAGATCCTTAAATTCTCAATGCCATTAGATTTTTAAAAGTCCAGAATCTTTTAGATAGCTGATGTTAACAAATGGCATCAAAGAGAGAAAACCTACCGATGTTGGAAGAATGAATGCTTATAGAAGACGCACATTGGGATACAGGAAGAGTTGGGGAACATGCAATGATAGATACATCCCTACTCATGGAAGCAGACTGTTTTAAGGACACAATCACAATCAATTCACTGCACTTTAGTGAGACAACTTTGTTTCACTTTTGTATCAGTTCTACTTACATGGATAGAACTGTTTATTGCCTCATTAGGTTTCAAGTTGTCAGTAAGAATTCAGGGATGATCGCGGTGGCTCAAGCCTGTAATCCCAGCACTTTGGGAGGCCGAGGCGGGTGGATCACGAGGTCAAGAGATCGAGACCATCCTGGTCAACATGGTGAAACCCCGTCTCTACTAATACAAAAAATTAGCTGGGTATGGTGGCGCGTGCCTGTAATCCCAGCTACTCAGGAGGCTGAGGCAGGAAAAATTGCCTGAACCCAGGAGGCGGAGGTTGCGGTAAGCCGAGATCACGCCATTGCACTCCAGCCTGGGTAATAAGAGCGAAACTCCGTCTCAAAAAAAAAAAAAAAGAATTCAGGGATGGTGGTGGTGAGGAGAGTGGGGATAAAGAAATAGGATCATGGACCACTGGATAACAAGGTCATCTGATATGAGAAGTCATTCATATTTTATTTCCTTCGTTTATTTTTGACAAGTACCTAAGAATCTTGAATCATTCATTCAACATGTATCAAGCCAGGCACTGCATAGGGAGGATATAACAGGGGAAAAGAAAGAGTCCCTTCCTTCAAGGAGCCAGCATTGTAGTGGTAGATTTGCACAAGGAAATAAGCAACTTTAGTAAGAAAAATAAATGCTTATATAGCACTCACTATGCATTTTGTATGTGTTAACTTATCCAATATTCATGATCCATGAGTCATATGTTAGGTTTTGCTATAAGAAACCTCCCCGAAATATAATGGCTTAATGTAATTATTTATTTACCTCACAACTCTATGGTCTGCCAATGTAGGCTGTGTTTAGCTGGGCTCACTCATGCATCTGTGGCCAGCTGGCAGTGATATGGTCATCTTACATGTCATGGAAGCAATTGGAGTAATGGGTACAACTGGACTCTGTCTTCATCACCATCCAGATGACTAGCCTGTACTTCTTCATTTGATGGTAGCTTCAGGGTTCTCAAGAGCAGCAAGAGGGAGTAGGTGCCATTCTACAGCACTTTCCAAGCCTCTGCTTGAGACACATTTGCTACTGTCCTGTTGACCAGAGCAAGTGGCAAGGCCAGCCCAGATTCAATGGAGGAAGAAAGAGTTTAACTTTGATGGGGGAAATTACAATGGCATATTGCAAAGGGATATGCTATATAGTTTGAGTGTTTGTGTACCCCCAAATTCGTATGTTGAAATCTCAACCCCCAAGGTAATGGTGTTTGAAGGGGGTCTTTTGTAAGGTTACACGGTAATAAGGGCTCTGACTTCATAAATGGAATTAATGCCCTTATAAAAAAGACAAGGGAACTAGCTCATTCCTCCTACAGCGAGAAGGAACTAACTATGAGCTAGAAAGTTGGGCTTTGCCAGACACTGAATCTGCTGGCACCTTGATCTTAGACTTTTCAATCTCCAGAACTATGAGAATTAAATTTCTGTTATTTCTAAGCTACTCAATATGTGGTATTTTGTTATAACAGTCTGAAAAACCTAAGGCAAGGTAGATACAGAGAAGGGAAGAATTTGTGACCATTTTCTCAACCTACTCTGGGGACTATTAATATCACCGTGAGGCACAGAGACATTAATGAACTTAAATCTTAAGGCTTCTTTAGCTAAGTGACAAAGCCAAGATTCAAACAAGCCAGTCTGGCTTCATCACCAATAAGCTACCCACTGTACTATATTGCAGATGCCACAAAGGGCTGATTCCTGTGCTGTAGGAACACATAAGAAAAGCCCTCAATACAATCTTGGGTATTAGTGAAGCTTTCATAGATAAACCTAATGTCAATTCCAAAGCCTAATGGACAAGCATGAATTGACCACTTGAGAAGGAAGAAAGGAGAAACATAGTAAAACAGACCATATATGCAAAGTACCAGAGATTGAGAAAGTTTAAGGTGCAGAGAACTGCAAATAGTTCCCTGGTCTGGAGGGCAAGTTCTGTGGCAGGAGAGTTGAGCTGTGGCCAGACTGTGGCAGTCTTACAACCAAGCTTTGGGCTTAAGTTTTCATCAGAGACATTAGCAGACCACTGAAAACTTTCAGTCCAAGGAATAGTAGGTTTAGATTGTGCCTCTAGATTCATCACTCTGGCAGTCATGAAGAGAAAAGAATAGAATCAGGTAACATGGCAAACAGATGGAGTCATTTCCAAAGGTCTTGCAGTGACCAGACAATAAAGTCTGATGTCCTGAACTAAGGTAGAGGCAATGGGGATTTTAAAAAAGACACACTAGAAAGATAAGAAGACAAGACATGATGACTGGTAAATGTGATGAAGGAGTCAGAATGATGTCTGAGTTATGGCTGAGAAACTGCTTGGATGATGGTAGCTTCCCTGAACCATGGAGGTCACAGATAAATGCATTTCAAGAAGAAAATGACATCTTCTCATTTGCCTATGAAAATGAATATATTCAGCTGTGAGGTGGGAATTACCCTGGAGTTCCAGAGAAACCCTGGGTTGGAGAAATAGATACAAATGTCACCAGTAGATATGGTTCAAATTTGTGTCCTCACCCAAATCTCAGGTCAAATGGGAGGAAGGGCCTGGTGGGAGGTCAATGGATCATGGAGGTGGAACTCCCCCTTGCTATGCTCGTGATAGTGAGTGAGTTCTGACAAGATCTGATGGTTTAAAAGTGTATCACACTTCCTCTTTCACTCTCTCTCTCTCACCACCATGTGAAGAAGGTGCTTATTTCCCCTTCACTCTTCCACAATGATTGTAAGTTTCCTGAGATTTCCCAGCCATACTTCCTATACAGCCTGTGGAATTGTGAGTCAATTAAACCTCTTTTCTGCATATATTAGTCAGTCTCACATAGTTCTTTATAGCAGTGTGAGAATGAATGGACTAATACACCATTATACAGAAAAGAGTGTCCAGGGCAAGTGTATATCCATAATACGTTGTATTTAATAGGCATTTTTCTGTATATTGAACAATTTTAAAACACTATATTATTTAGTTTAATTTTCACAATAAGTCAATGAGGTCATACTGTTATACTCATTTTACAGATGAGAAAATTAAGGAACACCATTATTAAGGCACACATTGGTAGAGCCAGCATTGACACCTGGGTAATCTGGCTCTAGAACTTATGCTACTAATCATGAAGTTATACGACTCCTCTGTACAGAACAAGGAAGGATTCTACTGTAGAATACTGCACAATACAAATACTAACCTTGGCTTACCATGGTGAATGAGATACAAAAATCCAATCTTCAAAAAATGTCAGTTGGTGAGAAATGTAGGGTTGTATCACTCTGAGGTAGCTGGGGAAAAGTAGGCATCTCATTTCTTATGCATAATCACAAAAAAGTACAACATAGTGAAAATTACATTACATCAATGATAAGGCACTCAACTGAAAAAGTCCCAGGAAAACTCCAGGGCGGAGGGAAGAAGCCATTTTTAATTCCATCCCACTAAACCTTGTGCTACTCCGTGGAAATAATTATGTGTTAGTCTGCCCCACTGAAGAACTGAGACTAGGCACAGGATTGGAGCCAATTTTTAAATGAATTTTATCAGAATTCTGGCTATCCCTGTGCCACAGAAACCAAGCAAAGAGAATTTTCCAAGAAGGCAGAGGCTTAGTTACAAGAAGTAACAAGATGTAAAGGACACCAAAACCTAAAATAACTTATTGATAGTATTGGGAATAAGGAGATCATTAGTCACCTTCCTACAAGGATTAACAAGAAATTCCTTGTTCCTATATTTAAGATTGCTCTCTGAAAGTTAACACTTTTATTTTGCAGGCTATCATTGAGTATAATTGGTATTTCCAGATAATAATAAGAGCTACCATTTTGACCACCTATCATATTCCAAGTTCTGTAATTGGCACTTTTTACTATGTCTGACAACTACCTACAATGTAGCAGATTTTCTTTCCATTTGACAAGGGAGGATACCCAGGTTTAGAGCAGTTATCTGAGATCACAAATCTGATCACTGACAAAACTAACATGCAGCTTCAAAACTCACGAGGTTCACAGACTTTGTGTTTTTTTTTTTCACTACATTCTGCAGTCCCTCTTGCATTCCTATGACAAAAGAAGGTATGTCATAAATTGTATCTGCTGATTCAAGGATCTCATTTTAGTCAATTGTTCCAATTTGGGCTGCCTTCACAATTTTGGCTGGTGTTTCTAAAGCATAGACATTCAAGCATTCTCTGGCTTTGCTTGTGGAGATGTTTCAACAAGTAATAAAAAGGTCAAAAACTGAAGACAGAATAAGGAAGAAGGAAGGATACTGATGTCATTTCTTTCGTTGGAGAAGGGAGGGCTGGAAAAGGGAGGGCAGTGATTCTTGCCAGTAGCTTTCTTGCAGGGGCATAGTTACTGAAACCAGCATTTTGTGATGGGGCCAGTTCAACTGTCCAGATGCAGTCTCCCATTTAAAACTACTCAGAGGGGAAGTTCATTTACACAACTAAATCAGGGACTGAGAAAACCTTCCAAAGAGGAGTTCTGAAGTGGATGTTGGCAAGTGAAGTGTGGAGCTTTTGCTAACTACAGATCCCTTTTATCTGATCTCAATCCCTTTTTATCCAATTTCTGTGCTTACCAGCTAGGGCATTTTGGTGACACTTGAATGGTGGAAGATCTGCAGTGAACAGGCAATAACCCCTAATATGGAGCATTCCTTCTTGCATAATTGGGCTTTTTACACTATGTAGACTTTGCAAAGACATGTTTGAAAAGAAATAATGGTCTTATTTCTTGTATTGGGAGATGAGATTAAGAATTATTATTTGCTTAACACTTATGTGGCAGGCATTTTAAATATATATATACACAATTATGTATTGTGTATTACCTCACTAAATACTTATTTGAGGAAGATGCTACCAAATTCTCACTTTCCAGAAGGAAGGACTGAGGCAAGGAAAGTGGAAGTATCTTACCAATGCAACTAGCTCCACTGAGCAGGTGATTATCAAGAAATACCAAGTAAGTGTATATATAGGACTAAGTCCAATAAAAAAGGTTCAAAAATATATCAAGGTAAGAATAACCAGTGTGTGGAAGCAGAACATTGCTGGGGCCCAAAAGCAAACCAGTGTGAGTAGTGGAGAAAGCTATGCCAACAGGGAAACCCATACTGTCTCTAAAGACAGAAGATTTGGGTGTTTATGTTTGCCAGTGATATAGGTATAACTGTGAACTGATGTTTAACTTCTTTTACCATTAGTTTTCTCATCTGTAATGTGGGAGTAGCAAGGCATCTCTGGGGTGACGTGAGAACTAAGTGTGATGGTATGTGAAAAAGCGCTTAGTAATTTGGACATTATTATATGTTAGATCTTAGAACAATTCAGCATGATCCATCTGTCCGATGAATTAAAGTTGATGATGATTCTATCATCAAAAGAATAATGATAATGAGACAATTTGTGAAGCTAGGTGAGCATGAGAACATAATTTTTTTAATTAATAGAAATTTAGCTAATGGCACATCATCATGGATCAATAACTAAGCAGATGGTAAAAGTAAAACATAGTTATGATTGTTTTTGGTAACCAACCCAAATGCAATGATTTTAGAATGTCAGAATTTAGTACAAACCATGTTTGGGAGAAAAGGTCATTTTCTGATAATGAATAGTAGTAGACAAAATTATACTGGAGATTAAAAACATGATGTCAGCATTTTAACAAGTAAATGTGTTAAATGAATGCAAAATTCCTGATCACCCAATCTAAAGTAGACAGAGGGACCCTTCCTTTCACTCCAATTTTTTCTCCGTCACGCACTTTCTCCCTTTTTTACCCATGATTTATCACAAATTGTAAATAAATATCTTTTGTGTATCAAATTATTTAGTGGTCATCTCCCAATATAGACAGACAGACACACACACACACACACACACACACACACACCTTTGTAAGTCTCTGGGAGGACTGAAATCGCATTTGGTTTATTTAAAATGAATATCTAATACCAGCCTCAGTGCCTAAAACAAAATATCCACTCAAAAAAAAGCCTGAGTAAAAGAATGAATGAGTCTTCTGTTTCTGGGTTATCATTTCTGCTACACCTCAAGGCACCAGGCATAGACAAGGACACAACATCACTATGTTCACACAGTGAACATACAATGCTTTGTAAGCTTTACTGAGGACCTTATTGAGACTGATCGGCATGCTAATTACAGAGGAAGGGTAGTAGATGAGGACACTTGTGGAGTGCTGACCTCCTGGAACTATTCAGGCAATGGAAAGATGCATTACCAGAGGTGCCCAGTCCCCACTGACTCAGTTGTGGCATGCTCAACCTTCAAGTGCAGATGTCTCTCTCCAATACTGCACTATGTGTCTGGGTTCCTTTTTGATCCTTTTGTCTTGGAGGCACTGAAGACTATCCTCTCTGAACAGCCATTGATGGCCCTTCTCTCTCCTAAGGTTACTGTCTGCTTGGCAAAATAGATGCAGATAATTAGAGTTCCCATTTACAAGAAGCCCAGAGGATAAATAACAAGGACCTGCGTGAAATTCAGGTGAGAACTATGATCCAATCGAGTCTTGAACTCGTGAGCAGTGTCCCAAACACCTGTCCTCTCAGCTCACCTGAGACATGCTAGTAGGGGCACTACCTTCTAACCACTTTTCTGGCCACTTATAATTCCAATGCTTCCTCTAAAATTTCTTCCTCTTAGGTTCCTACCCAGGGTATACCTTGTATTTTTCCTCTTATTATCTTCTTGTCTCTTAAGATTGAAACTTGGTGAATAATCAGGAAGGTTCTGATCACACATGGCCTAAATTAGTATCAGCAGGAGGAAAATCAGATCCCTGTTCCTCAAGAGAGGAAGAGATTTTCGTCTCCTGAAATATAACTATGCCAACAGCATTCTTTGAAATTGGATCCTAATGAAAATGTCTGTAGTATCTACTGGGAAATTCTGTGTTCTCATCCTCATCTCAATAAACCAAATGACTCTTTATGATCCACCAAAGAAAATGCTGCCAATTCTAAATGCTTCCCATGTTTCCATCCACCTCTCAGAGGAGGGAATCATTACTAGAACTGTCACAGAAAGGTATAAAAAGACTAGATATCCTCAGAGTCGAAGGTAAATAAGGGGTTTATCTCAGGAATACTTGGAGAAACAGAAAAAGAGAACAACTAACACCAGACTGTGATTTACCAAACTTAAGAAAACCTTGTGCAGACAGATCTTCATGATGTAGAAAAACAAATTAACTTCCATTTTGCCCGGCACTGCATATGAATACATACAAAAGGCTTGTGGAGTGCTAACTCAAAGCCCAGACTCCTGGGTCCTATAAGACACTATCATGCGCCTTATCTAACAGCCTTCTTTGGGGACCAGAGCTGAAGCTCTGTTTTCTGGGGCTCAAGCTTGCCTCATCCTTGGTTTTCTCCTTTCTTAACCAGTTCTGCACTGGGATTCAGCATGCCTTGGGCATAAATTCATCTGACTTGCAACAACTAGCTTTAAGGCCTAAGGAAATATCATTTGAAAAAACAGGACAAAAAGAGTTATCAATCTGGATGATAAAAGTTTGATAGGTCAGAACCTAGTTGGAACTTCAAAACAGCAACAGGAAGCCTTTGTGTGTTTTTTCTTTTTTCATGGCTCTTATTAAAAATAAGTCAATCTCATTGTTTTATACACACATGAGAAAATATATATGTGTATATACATCTATATACATGAAGTATTGAGAAATTGCCTTCATTAACATGTTTGCTAGAATATGTCTAATATATTTACTTTTAATTTCACTCACAATACTGTTTTCTTTCCCAGAAGCATATTTATTTGTAATTAAGAAATTATATACTTCAGCAAATAACATTGTAAAAGCAAAGAAACGCAAATAGGAAATAAGAGTTTAGACATTAGCCCTGGAGGGCTCTCTCTGTCCTTATGTCACTTCACATTCATTTAATACGTGCTTTCTTTGGCTTGTTGATAAGAACACAAGTGCAGACTGCTGTAGAAATGATAATCCTCCTTTCCTCACACGTGACAGTCATTTAACAACGAATAGCAAGAATGGAGGTCCCGTTTAGAACATCACTTCAGGCAAAAAAGCAACTGAGGCAGCTGAATGTACTCCCTCTTGCCACATGATGTCTGCGACAACAGGATGAAAATAGTGCTACACAAATGGAAATGTCAAAGATTAACTTTACATCCTGACATTCCTATCTGAACAATCTTGAGCTAAATTCTCTCTATGTCAAGGAACACACACTCTCGAGGCATTTTGGTTAGCAGTCTCTCCACCCACCATCCAGATTCTCTTTTTCTGGGATATGTTTAGGTGTTGGAGAGAATCACATGGTTTTCTCCAGAAATCATTCTCAGCTACATCTAGTTATTTTAAATCACTTCCCAACAGCAGACACTGCAGAAAACTTTTAGTGTGTTAAGTCTTCACTGACCAGTTCCTCCCACTCTTCACCTTTCCCACCCTGAAGATAAAGTATTGCAAAGGCAGTTGAGCACTGGAGTGACCAGGGACATGAAGCAATACCACCTCCCACACTCCCCCAGTGCATCACATCCAGCCTCTGGAGAGGGAAAGTCAAGAAGTCACAAGTGGCATCTTGAGGTCTTGGTGGGGAGGCGTTGTAATATTCAGAAGCTGCACAGAGCTTTTCAGTAATCCTGTAAAAGTTGTCCGTGGGTGGTGGTATTTGGGGATCCTTCCCACTACAGCCTCCAGAGGCATGAGAGATGGGGCGGAAGTAACAGCCCTGCTCAGAAAGCAAATGCTGATGAGTTTTACTCTTCCAGCTCCCCCGGCACTCTGTATAAATCGAGTTCTCCTTAAATACTTGCTAAAAACCAAGGTTTTCAACAATCTAAATAAATTATTCCTTTATCAGTTTACTCTTTATATTAAAACATAATTGATAAGTCATATTCTTTTGCAAGGTCTTAGCATTGAGTTCAAATACTTGCTTTTACAGACAAGTTACCAGCATTGCAAAAGAATTAGAGCAACTTGACCAAGATGCCCTGGTTAGTTCCAGTTGCAGCCAAGACTACTGGGGGCTGCGGGACTTTGACCTTCGTTGCCTTCATCAAGCTCATACCTCTTGTGCCTCTCTTATACCAGCTCACTGGTCTCCTTTCCAACCTCACGACTTTCCACATGATTCCCTGTGCCAGGAATGTTCTCCTTTCCTCTTCTAAGTTGTTCCTTCCCATTCTTCAGGTTTTATTACAAATATCACTTTCTTGGAAAATTCCTGACTGCCTGGGCTAAAGTATATTTCACCTATGTTCCCATTTCTCTTTATCTTTCAAAGCGTCTTGTTCCTTTTTGTCCTGGCCTTTACGACAAATTGTAAATACGTATTCTCTGTGTGTATTTACTTGTTTAATAATTATCTCCCCCACCCTCACCACCAGCACACACACCTGTTATTTCCTGGAAGACGACAATACATTTTTTTTTTTTCAGATATATAGTGCTAGGCTCAGTGCCTAGCACAAAATAGCTACTCAGTAAATATTGGTTGAATAAAAAGTTGGATGATTTTTTTTGTTTCCAGGGTTATCATTTCTGCTACAAAACAGTGCACAGTTGTCTCCCTTCAATAAAAAGGTAACTGATGATGCGTTTAGCTTATCAGCTGGTTTTTCTGGATCATTTTGGCATTTTATTATAAAAGGCATAGGTTAGCCTGAAAATTTCATTTCTAAGTATTACAAGTGATCATCAAAGGAGTGAATTAATGATGAAAGACATCTAAAAATCAAAATGCCATTTCACTGCATCTGTCACCTTGGGGTGACACTTCCTCCAAAGAGGGTAAACAAGGTAGCAAAAGTACTGAGATAATGCAAATGAGCATTTGAATATACACTCCAGAAAACGGCAGAAGACAAAACTTGGAATTAGCAAATATGACATTTACAGTTCAGATCAAGCCTCAAAAAGACATAATTTATTTTTGGTACATCAAATGAAACAACTTAAAGTTTTCCACTCTCAATAGTTTCTTCCCTTTTGTTTACTGTCATCTTATTCATTCACCAAGAAAGCCCTTCAAGGACTGTCTAGTGCCTTCAGGATGAAGCCCATCCTCCTGTGAAGGATGTGCCTGGCCTCCCATAATCTATCCCCTACCCTTTCCTTTGGAGTCACACTCTAACATTTTATCAACATTGAATGTTATCAGTTAAGTTACACTGCTAGACTCATTTATTATTAGGCATTCTTGAATTTCTATAATGTAGAGAGAAATGTTTTATGAGGAGCCACACAATGAAGTGATGTGGGCTAAAGAACATTACTAGGTATTCTTTAAAATTTACATCCCTAAACCCAGATGATAGCACACTTGAATGGGGAGATTTTCACACATATGGATGATGGAGCCCCACTCCAGAATTGCTGAAATCTTAGGGTTGGAAGTACTGATTTCAAGCCTTTTCTCCAGAGGGGTAGGTGACAATCTCAAGATCACTAATATTTCAAGAAAAAATGCAGTTTAATTATTAGGCAACTGTCACTGTGTTTAGATAACAATAATCTGTCAGTTAAAGAATTAAAATATAGTAATTCAGCAGTCGAAAAGAGACATTCCGTTTTTGTAAAAATCCAGTCTTTGAGATGAGGAGCAGAATTAAAAAAAGGAATGCAATGAAAAGATTAATTTTGCCATCAATGTGAAGAATGAGATACTGATGGTTAGATTTTCAACAAAGAAAATTCAATGAATCTTAAATGAGAATCTATTGTTCATTAGGCTCTCAGTATGTCAGAGGGGATGTTAAGTATAGCACCAAGTTGACCACTAAGGAAACCAAATGAACTCGAGTTCAAATCTCAGCTCTTACTTGTAAGAGGTACATGACTTTAGGTAGTGAACTTAACCCCCGTAAGACTTTGTTTTCTTATCTGTTCAATAGACATAATTTCTGTCTCATAGCACTGTTGTAAAAATCAAGTGGTAAAAATATATAGTGTGGAACCTGGCTCATTTAAGAGCTCCAGTTTTCTTTAGGACCCTGTGCTAAAATAGTCTCACAAAGAAGATGTACATATAAAACCAAAAAAGAGCCCAAATAGCCAAGGCAATCCTTAGCAAAAAGAACTAAGCTAGAGGCATCCTGCTACCCAACTTCAAACTGTATTACTGGGCTATGGTAACCAGAAGAGCATGGTACTGGCACAAAAACAAACACATAAACCAATGGAACAGAATAGAGAACCCGGAAATAACACCACACACCTACAACTGTCTGATCAACAAAACTGACAACAAGTAATGGGGAAAGGATTTCCTATTCAATAAATGATGCTGGGATAACTGGCTAGATATATGCAGAAGATTGTAACTGAATCCCTTCCTTACACTATGTACAAAAATTAACTCAAGATGGATTAAATACTTCAATGTAAAGCCAAAAACTATTAAAAAAAAAACCCTGGAAAACCTAGGTAATACAATCCTGAACATAGGAACAGGCAAAGATTTCATGATGAAGACACCAAAAGCAATTGCAACAAAAGCAAAAATTGACAAATGGAATCTAATTAAGCTAAAAAGCTTTTGCATAGCAAAATAAACTGTCAATAGAGTAAACAGACAACCTACAGAATGAGAAAAAATTTTGCAAACTTTGCATCTGACAAAGGTCTAATATCTGACATCTATGAGGAACGTAAACAAATTAACAAGAAGAAAAAAAACATTAAAAAGTTGGCAAAGGACATGAACAGACAATTCTTCAAAGAAGACCTACATGCAGCCAATAAACAAATGGAAAAAATCTCAACATCACTGATCATTAGAGAAATGCAAATCAAAACCACAATGATATACTATCTTACACCAGTCAGAATGGCTATCATTAAACAGTCAAAACATAACATGTTGGCAATGTTGTAGAGGAAAAGGAACACTTATACTCTGTTGGTGGCTGTGTAAATTTGTTAGTTCAACCATTGTGGAATACAATGTGACAATTCCTCAAAGACCTAAAAACAGAAATGCCATTCAACCCAGCAATTCCATTACTGGGTATATGCCCAAAGAAATATTAATTGTTCTATTATAAAAACACATGCACATGTATGTTCATTGCAACAATATTCACAATAGCAAAGACATGTAACCACCCTCAATGCCCATCAATGATAGACTGGTTAAAGGTACATATAGCCGATAGAATACTATCCAGCCATAAAAAAGAATGAGATCATGTCCTTTGCAGGGATATGGATGGAGCTGGGGACCATAATCTTTAGCAAACTAATGCAGGAACACAAAACCAAACACTATGTGTTCTCTCTCATAAATGGGAGCTAAATGGTGAGAACACATGAAGACATAGAGAGGAACAGCACACAGCAGACCCTATCAGAGGGTGGAGGGTAGAACAAGGGAGAGGATCAAGAAATATAACTAATGTGTACAAGGCTTAATACCTGGGTGATAAAATAATCTGTACAACAAACCCCCGTGACACAAGTTTGCCTTTGTAACAAACTTGTACATGTACTGCTGAACTTAAAAGTTTTTTCTTTAATGTATGGTAAGGAATTTAACTGTCTTAGAGAAAATTCTTGCAGTTTGTCATGAAAATCTGTCTGACCTATTCTAAGACATGTGTTTGCAGTAATGAAAGGTTCCCATTATACCCCAACATTTTTTTTCTTTCATTACAATAACACAGGAAGTCAAATAAATCAATGTTCCTTGGGATATATATGTATATCTAATATATATATAATATTATAATATATATATATATAATATTTTTAATGCATGAGAAGTATAAAACTTTTTTCTCTCTTTTTTGGTTGAGGTGACATCTCTGACTTGCAAGGGACATTTTGTAACAAGCGCCTGTGATGCACACTGAATTTGTCACTGCCCCTGTGCAGGCTCTAATCCAAAGAAGGATGGTTTCATTTCCTGAGTAGTTTTGACCTAGAAAAACACATGTTTCTACAGAGGTAGAGAAAAGCTGGCATGGCAAAGCATGCATAGTGCTTAATACTTCTTTCCAGAATTTACATATGTCCCTCCTATTCATATCTCATTGGCCAAAAACAAGTCACATGGCCACAGAGGTAGGCTGGACACATGCAGAGGGGTTGGCTCTAACCAGCCAAGTCTCCGATGCCAGGGAGAAACTCATTTGTTGAGGCAGGTGAGGTTGGTTTGATAAGGGTTTAAGCATTGAAAAGCAGATGAGGATAATGAAAACAAGAGATGACTAAAGGCAGTAACTTTGAAACACATAAAGTCCCTTGTAAAACCTATCAAGAAGTTTGAATTTTATCTTGAAGGCAATGAAGAAGCAGTTATGAGTTTAAACAGGAAAGTGGTATAATCTAATTTCTACTTTGGAGTGATAATTCTAGCTATAGTGTAAAGACTATTTTTTTGTACACCTTGAATTACCAGGAGGGTATCCAAGTGAAGATACACAAAAAATGGTTGTATAAACAGGAATGGAAGAAGCCATTGGGACACAGACTTTAGAATTTCCAGATGTGTCACCCTGGATCAGATGTGGCCCCCTGGATCAGATGTGGCCCATAGACCTGATTTGTTTGCCTGCAAGGATGTAAAAGACATTGAATTATAAGGTCTTCTGATAAGGCATTTGCTCTTCAGTTGACTGTGATCCCCACCATTACTTGTCCTTCACCTTTCTGGTTTGCATGTTTTGTTAACTAACTTGCTCCTGAAGGCATTTGGGTGTGTGACTTCTGATATAGTTAGGATTGCAAAATAAAATACTTGATGCCCAACTAAATTTGAGTGACTTTAAAAGTATTTCTTCTATTTTTATTTGCCACATATGCCAACATTAAGTACACTTAATAATTTAAGCCATAGCAATGGATGGCATTAGCAAGAATAGTACGTAAGTTAGAAGAAAGAAGAAAGTAGGTTCTAGACAGTGCCTGGCACACAGAAGAGAGTCAATATTTACCTTTCATGAATAAGGAATGAAGGCAAAAGCAGAGAATTATCAACATTTAAGGAATAGTTAAAAGAAACGAGAGGAAGACGAGAAGTAGAAAGGAGTCCAAGAGTACAGACTGAGTGAAACCAAGAACGAAAAGTACCTTAGAAGAGGTCAACAATGTCCCACGTTGCAGAGATATTAAACAAGGTAAGAACTGAAATGTTTCCACTGGATTTGTGACAAGAACATCACTGGTGTCCTTGGAGAAACATTTTCATAGAGTAGCAAGCTCAAAAACTGTTGTCTTCAACTGAGGAAAAGATGAAGAGAATGTATCGACAGAACATATAACTCTTCAAAGAATCTTAGCTGTGTTGGCAGTGAAGGAAGAAGTTATAGCTGAAAATAGACTTGAAGTCTAGAAACTTTTGCCTTTCTTTTAGAGATATGGCAGAGAAGGAATAATCAATGTAGTTATTTTCTTAAAGAAGCAGACCAATATATGCTCCACAGCACAGCTGAAGAGATTTGTCTTAGGAAAAGGGACATCACTGTAGCAGAAAGGATGAAAACCCAAGTGTCCATGCAAATATTCTGGTAGCAAGAACTTGAGGAGAGTTCTATACGAGGACTTCTACATTTTTCCTGAGAAGTAGGAATGGTGTTTTCTGTTGACTTTGGGGATGGTGGGAGCTGGGAGTGGTAAGTAAGAAGGTTCCAATCATCTGAAGAAGATTTCAGTGATCATGTGGATTTTAGGGAAGAGAGCTGGATTGGAAAATACAAGAATACTGAGTAGAGTTGGGTGCTCTGTTGGATTAGACACTACATTCAACCCCAGAGTGCCTTCCAGAGTTCCAACATTCTGCAGAGCTCTTGACCTCTCTCTCCATGGGGACTCAAGCCTTTCCATAAGGTCTTGCTCCATCATGAAAGAAATCTATTTACATGCTGTGCCCCTGTATTAACTCTAATTTTTTTTTTTTTTTTTTTTTTTTTTTGAGATGGAGTCTCACTCTGTCACCCAGGCTGGAGTACAGTGGCGTGATCTTGGCTCACAGCAACCTTTGCTTCCTGGGTTCAAGAGATTCTCCTGCCTCAGGCTCCTGAGTAACTGGGATTACAGGTGTGCACACACCACCAGGCCCAGCTAATTTTTGTATTTTCAGTAGAGACGGGGTTTCATCATGTTGGCCAGGCTGGTCTTGAACTCCTGACCTCGTGATCCACCCACCTTGGCCTCCCAAAGTGCTGGTATTACAGGTGTGAGTCACCACGCCTGGCCATTAACTCTAGATTTTTAAGTAATAGTGCTATGGAATAATAGAAATTAGCAGCCTGAGAAGGGAAGAAGGAATTAAATCAGGGATAGCTCTAAACCTTGCATCTTTCTTTCCTGGGCTCATCTCCTTACATTTTCTAGAGATAATATATTTGTGTTCAATCAGTTTGTAAAATATTTCTCTGACTCTTTCTCTAGAACATTTAATAAAATATTTAATTCTTTTTCATTTGAAGAGAAATTTATCACTTAGTGAAACAGCTTAAATTTTACATATTCCTCATTTTTAGATGATATTGCACTTAGCTACTCATTTTTCAACAAGTAATTTTTGAATGTCTTTATATGCCCAGTGCTTATATTACTAAAGGAGAGTATCTGCTCTCAGAAACTTTAAATAAATTTGGTTATTTAAAAGTATCTACCTTTCAAGTAAACCCAGTACATAAAATGTGAATTAAAAATCCAATGCAAAAGCCGAAATACAAAAACTGAATAAATTAGGTAATAACTAGTCCCCTTACAAATGGATTCACAATAGGTTCCTTTAAACAAGTTCTCCTGGAGCATATGAATACAATTTCATTTAAAGACCCTCAGCTTATCCACAGCCTTTTAGGAAAACATCCATTACATTGAGTGAGATGCATCTGTTTCTGCCAAGTCACCTCTGTAATTCATACATACAATTTTGTGCATTCATTATAATCCACTTCTTTTATCACCCTTCCTTCAAGGGCATTGGTGAATATAAGGGGAAATTTTGTGTGGGTGCTTAAGTGAAAAACATCTCAGTGTTGGTGAACTCTCTCTCCCGTTCTGTTTTCCCATTGTTCTTCTTGCATTTATTCTATCACAAACTGCCTTGGTAACTTACATGGTGCGTATACTGTGCCTAAGGACTGATACTGACTATGAAGAATTACTGCCAACATCTTAAGCTGCATGAGTTTAGGAACTTTGTCTCTTTTCCTCAACATTTTGTCTTATTTGTATTTTACAAACAGAATATTTATTATGTTCCAGCTGCTGTTCTGGAACACAGATTTGACTTCATTTAACCCCCATGGCAACCCTATAAAGTAGGTAAAATTGTAATTTCTTACAAATGAGGAAACTGAAGACACAGGCTACAGAACCAATGAATGAAAACACTTAGTTTTAAACACAGGTAGTCTGGCTCCAGATCCTGTGCCTAAATCCACTATGCTAGACTTCTGTCTCAAACTTTGATGTCACCATTGAATTTTTAGCACAAAGTCCAATGCTTAGCATATTGTAGATGCTGAATAAATGAATAAACAAACAAATTAATTAATAGAGGTAGAATAATGGGTTACATTTACATGCCTTTTTCACTAAATCACTAGTTCTCTAAGGTCAACATTTTACCTACTTCACATCCCCAGAATAAAGTTTCTAATTTCACAATCTGCTCAGTGATTCCTTTGGTTGAATCAATTATTATTAAGTGCCCACCCTGATAAGTGCACTGGTAATGTATCAGTTGATTTACCAACCAGTATGGGACGAAACCTCCTTATTGAGATGAATAGGGTGTAATTCTGGGTTTGGTGTGTCAGCTGCCGAAACTGGCCATCATTTACCTTCTGGAGCACAACAGTCTATTTCTGAGTAGAGCTGACCCTCAGTATCCTGGGAGATTGGTTCCAGGACACCCCGGGATACTAAAATCCTCAGATGTGCAATTCCCTGATACAAAATGGTGTAGTATTTGCATATAAACGATACATATCTTCCTGTATATTTAAAATCATCTCTATTTATGATACCTCATACCATGTGAATACTGTGTACATAGTTATTATACTGTATTGTTTGGGGAATAATGACAATAACAAAATGTCTGTACATGTTCAATACAGACACAAACATTTTAAATAATTTCAACCTGGAGTGGGTTGAATCCTTGGATGCAGAACTCATAGATACGAAGGACTGACTGTAACTACTAGAATATTCTGAGAATGGATTAAATTCAAAGCAGCCAACCTAACAATGCCTCTGTTATATATCCACACCTTTTCAGTGATTATTGTCAAGTACTACAATCTTCGAACACGATTTTAATATTATTACGGCTTCTCATGAATGAAGGGGCATTTTCATCTAGAGATTAAGCCCGAAGAAACTGCTACAAAGCAATTTGAATTGGAAGGTACCAGTACTGGGAGATATAAAGAGAAACAGAAAAAGAGGAGGATAAAGGTAGAGGTAGTAGTTGCCTTCTCTGCAAAGAGAGACAAATGAAGAGAGCTTCTGTTTTAAAGATTTTTATAGAGAGGAGTATTTCCATGACAACTGAGTACTTAGTTATTCTAATTGCGGGAGAAACAAAGCATCTAAAAAGTCAGGAAATATGTTCCAGGCACACAGAATAAATCTCAGCTAAACTAGGAACATGGACGTTTCTTTAAAAGCAGAGAAAATTCACCACTGGACTTCTTATTTTAACTCAATATAAAAATAAGTGACTATTTCTTTAGATTCTGTAGCTCATTTCCAGTGAGATGTTAGCTCTTAATATTGGCTTGAGGTACACAAAACTACACAACCATAACCTTTGAATATTCACCTTAATTATTGAAGATTAAATTAGCTGAGGAACATATGAAGTATCCCTGAACTGAATCTGATGGGAATGTGACAAAATCATGGACTTTAAATTTAGTGCTAACTCAAATGATCTGATATATCAGAACAGTAACCCCCCTTTACTAAAATACCTTTCTTTACAAAAGATATTATAACCAAAAATCAGTACTCTAAGATTTGTTCGAGAAATATTAGATATTGGTAATCTGAGGTGCAGCAAGCTGACCTAAGTTAGGTCTAAATTTAACCAAAATATGCAAGAAAACAATGACTTTTACTGTAAGACTATTCTAATCCGAATGTATACAAATTCATGTATACGAATGAGGTGGTGATGAATGCATGGGTGTTAGATTTGGAAGACTTTGGTTCAAGCCCCGTTTCAGCCATTTCCTACCCATTAATCTTGATGAAATCATTTAACAACTCTAAGCTTCAGTTTTCCCATCTGTTTAAAATGTATAAAAATGTATCCACTTAGATGTTCATACAAAAAATTTTATTTTACACCAGACAAGAGATTAAGCACTAGAGATAAAAGGAAAAATATGTTATCACTGTTGAGAATTAAGTCTACTAAATAGAGAAATAGTCTAGTAAAAGAGACAGGTCTAAAATATGTATATTTGATAGAGTACATAATCAATTCTGTTTTAAATATATAAACAAAGCATTTGTTGAGCTTAAAGGATGGGGAGATAACTTCTTGAGGGTGATGGAAACAGTTATTCAGAGTCAATGAATCCTGAGTTTTCTTACATTACTATGCTGAATGGATGGAAGCAGTAGGGGAGACAGGGAAAGAAAGAACCTGGGATGAAAGAATGTCTGTGTTCTCAGGTCTCCAGTTGCATTAGTCCATTTTTATACTGCTATGAAGAAATACACAAGACTGGGTAGTTTATAGAGGATAGGAGGTTTAATGACTCACAGTTCTACATGGCTGAGGAGGCCTCACAATCATGGTAGAAGGTGAAAGAGGAGAAAAGGCACATCTTACACGGTGGCAGGCAAGAGAGCATGTTCAGGGGAACTGCCCTTTATAAAACCATTAGATCTCATGAGACTTATTCACTATCACAGAACAGCATGAGAAAAACCCATCCCCATGATTCAGTCACCTCCCTCTCACAACACACAGGGATTATGGGAGCTACAATTCAAGATGGGATTTCGGTGGGGACACGGACAAACCATGTCACTAGTCTTGAAGGAGAATGATGAAGTTCAGAGAGACTGGGGCATGGTAGCAAGTGAAGGGAGATAGCAATAGGGACTAAGGCATAGGCTACTTTTCAGGTGCTTTATATGTCAGGTTGAGAAACTGGGATTTTTTTCCACAGGAACATGGAGAAATAAGATAAGTTATTGCAACCAGGATTAACACAATCAGACATTAATTTTTCCTGAAAAATAACAGACTCTTGCCATACTACTTAATTTGAAGCAATAACTGACTCAACTAGTCCTACAGCATAAGTTTATGCAAAGCCCCCATGATGAATTAGAAGTTGGTTGCAAGTAAGGTGAACAAATCATGCCCTGGGAATTTCTCAGATTTATAATCAAAAGTCCTGCTTCCTGGGAATCTTCTCAGTCATAGTCAAATTATGATTTCCAAGAACTCTCCAAGTTTGAGAACTGAAAGTCTTCTGTCCCAGGAACCTCTTCTGCTGAGTCCTGGGCAAACTGAGATGGATAAATCCTCTAGTTCTGGTTGCAAAATTGGCAGTAAGAGTGATGGGAACAGATGGGCCCTGGCTGCAGTTCTGTGTCTGAGTTAAGCTGCTGTTAACTACATGCACCAACAGTGTTTTCCACTGTCTTGGAAAACTGAAGGTGAATACCTAATGAAGAAGAACAAGTAACAATTATTTAAAAATTAACATTACTATTTCCTTCAGAATAAGTCTTCTGATCTAGTCATCCACTTTTCTTTACATATTCTCCACAAAGATAAAGGATAGTCTTTTAGTTTTAGCAAAATAGAATGTTCTCTCTTGTACTCTATTTCAAAGAATATCAGGCAACAGTGAAATAGTTGAGGTTGAATGTGTCTAGCGGTTGAATGTGTCTCAGACAGATGAGGATGCAGCGTGGTATGCAACACTTCAAGCATTAATGGCTTCGCTTACTTTGAGCATGAAGATACATGAATATTCCTGGCCTGAGCAGATGTGGTGGAGTAAGCAGACATCAGGAACTAGCAGGAGGGAGGGAAAGATGGAAAAAGAAGAAAAGAGGAGAACAATGGTGTCCATCCCTTGTGGATTCAGAAGGAGACAAACACAGACAGTGAAGATACATTTCATAGCATCCTCTGAATTCCAAATAAAACTGACTGCTTTCTGGAGATGAATAGGTGCTTTTTGAGTCATTGTATGTCACAGGACAAAGCTATACACAGAACTCAAGATAACAAGCAGTGAGTTTCACTCAGAATTTGCAATGACAACACCTATCTGCGGGCCAAGAAAAGTAGTTGTCTTCGTCTGTTCATTCAGCTTGTAGAACAAATTACCTTAGACTGGATAATTTACAAACAACATAAATTTATTGCTCATAGTTCTGGAGAGTGGAAAGTCTAAGGTACCAGCAGACTTGGTGTCTGGTGAGAGCTTTCTTCCTGCTTCCAAGATGATGCCTTCTTGCTGTCTCCTCACATGGTGAAAAGGCTGAAAGAGCTCCCTGAGCTTCTTTTATAAGGCCATTAATCCCATTCTTGAGGGCTCCACCTGCATGACCTAATGACCTCCCAAACACCTCACCTCTTAATATTATTGCATTAGGGATTAGATGTAATGTATGAATTTTGGGGGACACAAATATTTAGACTGCAGCAGTAGTAGTGGTCCAGCTACATAAACCACCAAGGCTGCATTATAAATAGACTCCAATGTGTTTCTGATGTCCAAAGAGAATGAAGAATATAGAATATGCAGTCCATTTGTTGAAGGTGCTTATATACTACCTTGCTCTAAGGGAAAAGGCAAAAACACTTTCATGTCATCAGCTGAGTATGGTTGCCAAGTTGGGTTTTCAATTTACTGCCTTGATTAAATAAATAAGTAAATAGTACAGTCATCTAAAAACTAATATTGGAATTTCTAAAGCACTTTCTTTTTATTGTGTCCTGGGGAACTTGGTTTACTTTAGAGGCATGTAGCTGTTCTGTAAACTGAGAGGCAGAATATGCCAGAAGTTTTTTCTAAAACTTTGTAAATTTCCTTTTGTACAATATTATTGTCCATTAACAGTTCGATGACTTTAAGTGTTCTATCAATTCATAATGAGTGTGTGTATGTGTATATGTGTTCTACTAATTCATAAGTGTGTGTGTTTTCTACTAATGAGTGTGTATGTATGTGTTCTACTAAATCATGAGTGTGTGTGTGTAAAAATTTTAAATTATTCATATGAAAATATATTAAGGAATGAGATAATTATATTTGAAAAGCACAAAACAGAAAATGCTATTAAATATTATATCTCAAACTTAACAAGCAGTAAAAGTAGGTATGATATACTGCCATAATAGTATTATACTTGGTGTTAAAATTATGCCAAGAATTAACAGTTTTAAGAAAATTCAAAACTAATAAAAAAAGAAAAACTTTGTATTAATATAATATATAATAAAGTACTATTACAGGAAATATTAAATATACGAATTTAGTACTTGCAAAATTTATCCTAGATGATGACTAAAAAGTCTGAACCTTTGTCATACATTTGGAGAATTTGTGTAAAATGCAATTCTCAGAGAAACTAACAAATTTGAGTAATAATATAGTATTGCTTTTCATTTTTTTGAGACGGAATCTCACTCTGTTGCCAGACTGGAGTTCAGTGGCTCAATCTCAGCCCACTGCAACCTCTGCCTCCCGGGTTCAAGCAATTCTCGGGCTTCAGCCTCCTGAGTAGCTGGGACTACAGCCGCACGCCACCACACTCAGCTAATTTTTTTTTTGTATTTTTAGTAGAGATGGGGTTTCACCATGTTGGCCAGGATGATCTCTGTCTCCTGAGATCATGATCCGGCCTCCTCAGCCTCCCAAAGTGCTGGGATTACAGGTGTGAGCCACCGTGCCCAGCCTATAGTATGGCTTTTCTATTTAACTCTAGTTTTAAAATAATCACTTGTCACAAGGTATGACAGTAAGAGGCATGATCAGAAGCTCTCTGGACCTTGTAGTCTGATGAGATGTAAAACATTCATGGTTTCCTGTATTTTGAGGATTATCTACCAATACCTTGAAAGTCTCTTGTGTAGCATGGAATGCAGTTTGGCAAATTGTGATTTAATGATGACAAGAATCCTTATAAAGTATATGCTGAAAATAAAACTTAAAATACAAGGCCAATTTTACAAATGTCTTTGTCCCACTAAATGAGTAAATCATCTAATCAATTTAATGCCTATTTGTTTGCCTGTATGCATGATGCATTAAATTAATATTTTAATTATTTGGAAAATGACTTATGTGTGGATATTCACATGATATCTCAATTTGAATGTATTATAAGTACCTACACCGACTCCCATGGAGGGTGTTAGAAAATCCTGGTATGTGTCCAAGTAGTGGAGCTGACGCCTAGCTTTGTTTTGGTCACTCTGCCTAAAGCGGCAACTTTACACACTATGAGTCCTGCCCCTTCCTCTTTTAGTTTTTTTAAGGGATTAAAACCCATGACAAGATTCAGGGTCAATTCAGCCTCTCCTTTCAAGAGAAATAAGTGTTGTAAAATCACTGGAAGCGTTTGGCTTAAAGAAAGACAGGAACATATTACAAATTTCAGTTTTCTAAAGCAATGTCAAATGGAAGAAGGGCTAGACAGATTCTAACTTTTCATAATCAGAAGTCAGATAAGGCTAGCTATGGGCACAAGCCTGTAATCCTAGCATTTTGGGAGGACTGCTTGAGGCCAAGAGTTCAGAACCAACCTGGCCAACATAGTGAGACCCTGTCTCTAAAAAAATATATAAAAATAAAAACAAAAGAAGTCAGATAAATGAACAGGAACTCAATTGAACAGAGCCCATTCTTACTCAGCATTTAGAAATTCTGGCAATGAAACTAGTGGGTAGGTGCTCCTGGTGTTAGGACAGTCTTCTATCACTGAAAGTTTGCAGTGTATAACAATGTCTGAGTCTCTGTTCTCCCCTTCATCTCCTACAGTTTTAAAAATTTGACATATTTTCATTCTTTCAAGGAGTATTAAAGCAACACACCACCCAAGTTTATGTTCTTAGTTGTCATGTGTACCTGATATAAATTATAGGGAGAACAAAAACTATTGCCTGCAAAGGCTAATGCTGAGGGCTTTGAAGCCACATGTCCAGCACCCGTTTGCCAATAATAGTCAGGACGCCTATTCTAACAATTAGATTACTAATCCAAACAACTTGCCTTTGGATCACTATAATTTACTCACCTGAATCTATTCATTCTTGTTGGGTTTTATGTTAACACTCTATCCAACAATTACTATTACCATAGGCTATTTCTCAGCAACTATCATGTCATTCTCCAGATGGGGTGTTGTTGCAGTTCTGGATGAAGAGCAGTGCTTCCTATTTTATATTTAAACATAATTATGTGTCTGACAATTACTTGTGCTAAATGAGGTCAGATTATATAAAAGGGTACCTGTAGATAGTTGGATAACTATTTGCAAATAAGTGATTAGGGTACGTCCAATATGACTTGTGTCCTTGTATAAAGGGAAATTTACACACAGAAAGAGATACATGTGGAAGGAAGACGATGTGAAGAGACACAGGGAGAAGACGGCCATCTACAAACCATGGAATGCTGGAGGCTGCCCATGACTATTTGCCTGAGAAGTCCATAATATTAATTTTGAATAGATTATGGGGAATGCGGTCCCTGAATACATTCTCAAATAATCCTAAACTGTAATAGAGCTCAGAACTTTTTGCATTTCCCATGTTGGAGATGAACAAGTGTGGTGATATTTGGAGAAACCTTCCTCTCTTTCTCCATATATGGATTGTGGCACATCACTGAGGGGATCATATACCTGTATAATAAAAAGAACAACAAAAATTATAGCTAACATTTACTATGTGATACATCTTGTGCAAAGCAGTTGTGTGCATTCAAAAACTCATGCAACAAACATTTTTGATTGCCTTTTCTGTGCCTGACAATGATCTAGGCACTGGAGTGCAACAGTGAATAAGACAAAAATAAAAATTGCCTTTATGGAGTAATTGCATTATGGGGAAAACAAGACATAAACTATTAATCTAAGGAACACAAAATGTGAAGCTATGAAATGTGCTATAAATAAGGCAAACTGGATGCTTAGGAAGGAAAAAGGAGTGGGGAAATGGCTGGTCAGGAGAAGCTATCCAACGTGATGATGTGTAGGGTGAAGAGTCAGCTGTGTCAATATCTTCCAGACATAGGGGAGAGCAAAGGCTTAAAGCTCTATACACAACATTTTGCCATTTATTCCTCAAGCAATCTTAAGACATGAGGATTATCAGTCCCAGTGAACAGATGAGAAAACTGATGTAACTTGACCAAGTTCCTACAAGATAAGAAGTGGGAAAGATGGTACTTAAACTCCCACCTAATTAGAAAGATAATTTTCTTATTCCCTTTTAATTTAATAGAAGCGTACTGCAAATATTATCCTGATTCTGTTTCTTTGTTCTCTTGACAATATAACTTAGCATCTCCACAAATGAAAGTAGTTAGACTCTGTCTTTGTCTCACCTAATATCATTATAAATGTACACACCCGTGTTTTAGCTTGCGAAGGCTGTCATAGAAACATACCTCAAATTAGGTGGCTCAAAGAACAGAAATTTATTATCTTATAGTTCTGGAGGCTAGAAGTCTGAAATCAAGGTGATGGCAGTGCTGGTCTCTTCTGAGGGCTGTGAGGGGAGGCCTCGTTCCAGGCCTCTCTCCTGGCTCTGACCGCCTCCAGCATTCCATGGCTTGTAGATGGCCATCTTCTCCCTGAGTCTTTTTACATCACCTTCCTTCCACATGTGTCTCCTTCTGTGTCTAAATTTCCCATTTTTATAAGGACACAGGTCATATTGGATTGGACATACGACATACCCCAATCACCTCATTTTAACTTGGTTACTTTTAAAGATCCCGTCTCTCAATAGGCTCACATTCTGAGCTACTGGAGATCAGGACTTCAACATATCGTTTTTGAAGGACACAATTTAGTCCATAACAATACATGTCTACCACTTTACATAAGTGGGGTTATTGTGCATGGTGGGGTGCTTTTGTGGTTTTTGGTTTGTTTACTTGTATCCGATGTAATCTTTGGTTTCTTGTTTCATTCTCTTCTCCAAGTATGTCATCCACTATGACTACCATAACTATGCTCTAAGGTAATCCATGTAAGCACTGATTTATAATTTTTTTCTTATAGACACACATATATATGCTATATATATGAACCATATATATACATGGGGTTTTAGTTTTAGAAAGATAAGATGAAGATGGTTGGGCGCGGTGGCTCACACCTGTAATCCCTGAACTTTGGGAGGCCGAGGCAGGCGGATCACGAGGTCAGGAGATCAAGACCATCCTGGCTAACACGGTGAAACCCTGTATCTACTAAAAATACAAAACATTACCCAGACACGGTGGCAGGCACCTGTAGTCCCAGCTATTTGGGAGGCTGTGGCAGGAGAATCGCTTGAACGTGGGAGGCAGAGGTTGCAGTGAGCCAAGATCATGTCATACACTCCAGCCTGGGTGACAGAGCAAGATTCCGTCTCAAAAAAAGAAAAAAAATGAAGAGTAGTGTTTAATGTAAAATCAGATTTTACAAAGAAATAATGGCTTTGTAAAATATGAATTTACATTAAATACTATTCTTCATCCTATCTTTCTCATTGAACAATACCAGTTATAGAAACTTCCTCCAGTCAATTCCTAGTACGTGATCATATCTTTTAAGAGTGTTATAATATTCTGTAATGTGTATGTACTGTCTTAGCTGGTTTGGACTGCTATAACAAAGCACCATAGATGGATGGCTTAAAAACAGCAGAAATTTATTTCTTAGAGTTTGGAAGCCTGGAAGTCTGAGATAAGGGTGTCAGCATACTTGGGTTCTGGTGAGTGCTCTCTTCCACCATAAGGTGGCAGAGGACAGAAGAGGGCAGAAGAGCACAGGGGTTCTCATGCAGAATCAGGAAGGGACAGGAGAAGCAGGAAATTCAGACTCCATGTGTTTGAGATCAAGAAAAATGAAAAGTCTGCAGCAAGCACTTTGGAGAGTGATTCTGTGCAGAGAGTAATGTGGAGTGTCAAGAGGTGTGCAGAAAATCCAAAATAGGCTGAGCACATTGTGTACATCAGGAAAATAAGAACCAGAAGTCACCGGGACAGTGAAAATATTTAAGAAAAAATCTAACTGGGAAAAATATAATAAACTTAGTTTTGTGATAAAAAATAAAAAAAGAAAGAAAATTGCCAATTCATCACTTTGTCCTCATTAAAAGAGAATGAGAGAGCTTTCTGGAATCCCTTTTCTAAGGGCACTAATCTCAAAATGGCAGCTTCATACTCATGACCTCATTACCTCCCCAAAGCCCACCTTCTAATAACACCCTATTGGGGGTTAGTATTTAATCATATGAATTGGCAGGGGGAGGGGGAGGACAAAAACACACAGTCCACTACATGCACCATAACTTATTCTATAATTTTCCATTGTTAGGCTTTCTCAAGCACTCTACAATACTGTTTCTCTAATTCAGAGGCATTTATGGTTGATTGCTCCTAAAGATACGCAATTTGAATGTGGTGTTGTGTGAAAGCCTAGGAATTCTGTCTAATGCATCTTCAGGAATTAGCCAGCCTGTCCACAATCAAGCTCAACACAACAATACACTAAATGTAGCCATTAAATAAAGGGCTTTGGGAATCAGGCTTTTTCCTAGTCCAACTGGTTTGTTAAACCATCCAAAGTTAGATAGTCTTTCTTCCCATGCCTCTCCATTTCCTCATCTGTGAAATAGATATAATGGTTGTTGCTGGTGTTCCCAGTGTTGTTGGATGGACTGATTTCAGGAAGCTTTTTTCAAAGTCTGCCAGATGATTCCATCATAAGCATTCAATAAATAGGATTCACTTTATTTTCATTATTCATGCTTTATCTTTCTCATTTTGATAGTTTTACTTCCAAGCTCTAAGAAGTAACCCACAAACTATCGTCTTATGATTCTTTAGTAATTTTAGTTAAGCACACAACTTCATTGCTTTCTCATTGTGAATGGTGCCAGCATATTGACTGCACTGCCAAGTTTTATCACTAAGAAGTTTCCTGTGAGAAGCGAGAGGGAGAGAAGTCAGGAAAGATGGCAGGGTAGATAACTGTTGAAGATTCTCCAACACCAACTGTCCATTAACACATGGATAAAATGTGTGGCAGAAAATACTGGAATAGAAATTGAAGTATTTAATGATGTTCAAATTAAAACTCTTGGATTATTATCTTGCTTCTTCTTCCTGTGGTATATTGTTATAGATACAGCAACACAGATGTACCAAAGAATAAAACAAAGACCTCTAGAATTTAAAAAACAAAATGTACTTGCCAAGTAAGAGAATATCAGTAAAGAAATTTACTGTGTATTTTGCAAAGAGGAACAAATGAGTTTCAATAATTAGGAAAGGATTTTCCTGGTGATCATGTTAATCAAGCATTGAAAGCTTGCACTTGAATGTCATAGAATGAGTCTGAAATGCTTTGCCAAACAATTTTCATTGTTCATTGATCAAAAAATGTCTTCAGTTTTGTCTAGTAAGAGTCTAGTATACTGAGTCACTTAAATTTCATGGTAATTTAACCAGTTCTGCAGTTTGGGGTCAGTTGTAAGAAAATACAATATTCCATTTTGATATTGCATTAGTAATTGTCCCTATGAGTTAAAGATATTCATTTTTAGAGAAAAAACAAGAGTGCATCTTCCAAATGCTCATAATACCTTATTTGTGTGCTACATTTACTTTTAGATCAATCCTAAAATGTTTAGAATTAAGTTTAGCAATTACTCATAGATTAAAAGCTACATTTGAGAATTTTTTTAATTGCCAAATTATTTAGAGTAGAATTGATAATTCTAGATTTGTATTTTAATATCCTAAACCATAACAGTTATTATGAAATGTGATGAAAAACATTACTTTCAGCGTTTTTGACATTCTTGAAAAGATATGCCACATAGTAATTCAAAAGGAAGTCAAAGTTATAAAGCAATGCAATTCAGAATCCCTGACAGGCAGTAGATTAGGGTAACTTCCTGTGACATGCTTTGTCAAAAGGGAGCGGGTGTAAAATGTGGATGTCCAGGAGTAAGAAAAATGAATTAAAAAAAAAGTTTAAGTTTACAGGCTAAAAGACTTGCAAAAACCTGCACAGTATTACTTGAGTGGCAAATAATCTCCATCAGGTAAAGTGATGAAGCATTAATAGCAGAACAAACTTCTGTATATTTAAAAGTATCACTGGCAACAATAACATTTCCCTTAAGCCTACATCACAGTATTTTTCATTCAATTAAGTATCCCTGTTAGTCTTTGTGTCTTACTAACCAAGTGTGGGTTCTCCTGGGACATAATATCTTTTCCTCACATCACTAAGGATGCCCAGTGCCAACTGATTACTTCACAGAAGGAGTCATTTCATGCAAGCCTTAGGATAGTACTGCTATTTTGGTCTCTAAAAAAACCACTGAAGATAGGTCTCAAATTTTAGAAACAACATCATGAGCTTATGTTTTCCCAGTCTTCATTTAGAAATAGAACATTCTAATATTTCATTCTCTGTTGTGTTAGGCCAAGATTCTATCTATGAATATGCAAGGAACAGTAGATCCAAAATAATAATGGCCATATACTCTTTGCATGATCTTTTGGTTTTGAATTTCTCCTGGAGGACTCAGTGAACTGCAGCATCTCTGTACCTTGTCAGAGTTCTTCTCAATGACTGAAAGCAGTGGATGCCAATATGGCTCAAGAGGCTTCTGTGAGTCAAGAAGCCACAGCAGAAGAGTAATAGACAATTCCCTAATTATCATGCACAAAAAGAATCACTTTTGTGGCTAGTGTTCCCATATTTAAATATATCTTCCTACTGGGGAGAAGAGGGGTACTGACTTGTGAGGCACCTACATGGATTGAGGACTGCTTGCAAGTTTGTTACTGTCAGACTATTTCTGAGAGCATCTCCAGTCTCTGAGGATACACGGATGGAGCCTCTTCCTTCTTAAGCACATGTTGGGTTAGAGGCATCCTTTAATAAAATTCCCAAAGCACAGTCTATGAAGAAAAAAACTCTGATTTCAATGAAATTAAGGAATTTTGTGAAGAAGGTAATGGGTGAAAGAAAGGGAGGTGATTTGTACAATGCTTTAAACTAAGATTTCAGTTTCTGGAACCTACAGGGAAATTTTATAACCAACGAGAGAACAAAGGAAGCAGACAAGCAGTTTACAGAAAAATAAACCCCAAATACTCAGAAGAATTTGAAAGAACATTCAAAATTGAAATCAGAAAAGGCAAATAAAGATATCAGTGAGATATCCCATTAGACCTTTTAAATTGGCCACAATTAGAAAGTTATCCTCATAGGGATGTGGAGACCCTTGTGAACTGCTAATGAGAAGGATGGCTGCTATAGGATTCTGGAAAGCAGTCTGGTATTACCCAGTCTAATTTTGTAAACACATACACACACACACACACACACACACATGCACACATATACACACATTGTTGTCCATTGAATACTACTGTGCCAAATCTTCATCATACTTTTATGGTCCAAACTAGGAGTAACAAATGGCATTCCAGAATTGCAGACTAGCAGCAAATTATTTTACTATAGTTTGGAGGATATGTGCTTGTGCATGAGTATGAATGAAGGATATGTGCTTGTGCATGAGTATGAATGAAAGAGAGAGAGAGAGAGAGAGAGCACATAAAGTATATGTGGATGAAGATAGGGTAGAAATCATGTAATATCAGAGTTTTTTTTTTTTAAATGCATTTGTATACGTTCACAGAAAGCATACATTCTCCACTGGAAATGCCATTGCCCCTTCCTTTAGCTTACATATAAAACTTCACCCCTTTCTATCACCTTCCTGGCCCCTATAGGCATTTGATTTCATATCCCCGTTATGCTGTCCTGCTCAAGATATTCTCTCAAATACCTTGAGAACATTCAAAAACTGAAGGGAGGCCATTGAATAGGCATGATTCTAAATTCATAGGACAATGACTCAAGAAAAACACAACTCCTTCTTGAGGGAACTATAATTCTACACATTACACATTGCCGAAGCAAACATATGCAAAATGTTTTTTTCATTATATTTTGCTTGATTTTGGTTGCTTGAACAGCAAGCTAAAGAAACTGAAAAGGAAAAGGACAGAACCTAAGAATTCTCTCTTTTTTTGCTTCGCTTTGAGTCATTTGCAGAATGACACATCATAATAAGATGGGAGCCAATTTTCAAATTTGGATCCCTCAGTCAGCTATCCATCCACAATACTTGGAAAGCCAGCAGCCCCTTCTTGCCAGCTTTAAGGGATTTAGTCTGCTAATAAAGCCTTTCCAAATGGACAGATGTATGAACACTGTTTCATTGGCCAGATACTAAAATCAAAACTCTGTCTGCAAAATTCAAGAGCAATGAAATTGTGTTGCAAAGGCTGTTTGGGTTGGGAGGGAGCATATGCAGCCATGGAAGATTACTGCACACAAGCACTCTTCAGTCTGTTTCTCTGCAAATGCAGAAACATCTACTTTATCATCAGAGACCTGTGGATCTTTACTGTGTGTTTTACACAACCTTATTTCTGCTTAGTAGTAAGTTTACACCTAGATAATGTACTATTAAGTGTTAGGCAAGTTTACTTGAGAAGAATTAAATCTAGCATTATCATATTCCTATTCATGTCCAATTCTCAAATTTGCCATTAGAAAGTATAGGAGAAATTAGAAAATTAATTTTATTTAAAGATAAAACAAAAACAATTTCCAAATTATAGTAAGAGGAGAGCTTTCTAAGTCATATAATTAAGTAGATAAATGCCAATCTTTAAAACATATTATTGCCTTTAATACCAACTTCTTGTTAAGCTGTTTATGTCTGCCCATTCGGTTAACCTTTATTAACTGCGTTCTGCCTTCCAGGCACTGTGCTAAGTAACGTGTGCCTGTTTATATGTTTATGATCACATTTAATGTTACAACAATCCATAAGGGGTATTTGATACATCTTTTGAAAAACCACTGATACTTGGGAAAATTTTCCACCAACCATTTTATTATTTTTTAATCAATTAGTCATAATTTATCTAGAACTAACCACACCTAGGTATACACACAAAAAAGAATCATTTTCACAGACACACACACACACACACACACAAAATGTACAAAAGTGTTTCTGGTAGTATTGTTCATCATTGCCCAACCCAGTAGTGACTCAAATGCTGGTTAATATTGGAATAAATTTTGAGTTATTAAAACAATGGAATACTATACAACACTGAAAAGGAGCAGACAGCAAGTTTCTGTGATACTGCAAACAAATGTCTTAGTCTGCTTGGGCTGCTGTAACAAAATGCTATAAACTGGGTAGCTTATTGTGGAAGGAAAATAAATTGTGAGGCCCCTAGATCACTAAGCTGAAGGGAAAAGACAAGCTGGGAACTGCTTAGGGCAAACCTGCCTCCCATTCTATTCAATGTCATCCCTCTACTCACTGAGATAGATTCTGCATATCTGATTGCCTTTCTTGGAAAGACTAATCAGGAACTCAAAAGAATGCAATCATTTGTCTCTCACCTACCTGTGACCTGGAAGCCCCCTCCCTGCTTCAAGTTGTCCTGCCTTTCTGGATGGAACCAATGTACATGCTACATATATTGATTGATGTCTCATGTCTCCCTAAAGTGTATAAAACCCAGTTGTGCCCCAAGCACCTTGGGCACATGTCGTCAGGACCGCCCGAGGCTGTGTCACAGGCATGTGTTATCAACCTGGGCAAAATACACTTTCTAAATTAACTGAGACCTGTCTCTGATATTTCGAGTTCACATTATAAACAGCAGAAATTTATTCCTCATGGTTCTGGAGGTTGGGAAGACCAAGATCAAAGTGCTCCCAGGTTCAGTGTGTGATGAGGGCCTTCTTCCCGGGGTGTAGATGGCACTTCCAGCTGTGTACTCACATGGTAAAATGTGTGACAGAGCTTTCCCTGGCCTCTTTTATAAGGGCACTAATCCCACTCATGTGAGTTCCGCTGTCATGACCTCTCATCACCTCCTAAAGACTTCACCTCCTAATCATTACCTTGGGGGTAGGATTTCAACATTTGAACTTGCAGGGGACGAAGTCATTCAGACCATCACAGTACACTTCGTGTAAATAATTCTGACCAAAAAAAAGCAACTGCAAAATGTATGTGTTGTGTGATTCCATTTACATGCAAAATTAATCAAGGCAGGTGGAAGTCAGGATAGTGGTTACTTTTGGGAGCATTCCTAATACCCAGAAGCAGTATGAGGGAGGATCTAAGGTGCTGGTAATGCTCTAATTTTTATTTGGGTGCTGGTGACATGAATGTTCACTTTGGGATAATTAGAGCTGTGACTTTCTCTGTGCTTTTTATACTTCCATAAAAAGTTTGTGCACATAAAAATAACCACATATATACAATTACTCATGAGAAGTATTTGCTATATAATATTCAGTTAAGTATACATTCAGTTAAAACCTAAAAATACTACTCCATGAATGCCACTTGGTAAATTTATTACTGTATATTGGCAGAGAACATAGAAAGTGATAAGAATATATTAAGGTTTTAGAGTTAATAGTAACAGTATTTATTTTTTAGTTTCTCTTGATGTTAGTATAGCATTATGTCATTGCTTTTAAATAGGTAAAAGCAGTATGCTCTGAATAAGGTTCCTCTCACTGGCTTATTCACCACAAACCTCTCTAAAACTCAAGGAGTTTGGTAGCTGGCACAAGTGTGCCCTGAAAAGGCCTAACTGCTTCATAAGCCAGTTGCGATTTACACTGTACAATATTCTTCTATTATCAATGCTATTTCCAGATCACATAGAATATTAGGAATGTGCTCTGCTTGGGTTATTCGGATGGCAATAATGTCTCAGGACCCAGAGTTGGAGTCAGTGACTCCTTCTCTGGCAGTAAGCATGAAAACAAAATGGACACATGCATGCTCACATGTCCATGCAATAGAACATGTTTTTATTAGTCATAAGTGGGACTTACACAGGAGAAGCAAAATCTATAATCATATTATGGAAGGTTTTGCCTTCTGACTTTTCCTAAGAGAGAGGCACATCAGGCTATTTTGAACTATAAACTGAAAATAAAAAGCAAAGTCCTTTCAAGTTCCCAATACGAGGACACAGAACAATAATCTGAACACCAGGTGGCAATTTTGTATCCTAACAATAACACAGGAAGAACAAGAAATTCTCCAGTTTCCACTGAAAGTGAATATTCATGTGCATACAAGGGCATGCCAGGAAGAAGTTCATATTTTTCTTCCCCTTTTTGCTGTTTATCTCTGTTATAATATATTTTCATCGCAAGACGAGTTCAAGCAGACTGATATTGAGGAAGATTTCATCCTAAATATAGGCACCTAATGGTGCCATGTATGGCACTCCTCTCCTTTTTCTCCTACTTACTCTAAGCGTACCCAGTCGTAACTTTAAAGATGTCTCAAAGAATCCTACTCCGTTACAATTATGCCTTTCCCTTGACTTATTTCTCATTAGTGTAGCAAGTAAAATAAATCTACTAAACCAGTTTTTGCAAAACTACAAAATGTATTGGTGTATCATAAAGATGTCCCATGGAAAACAAGGGGAAGAAGCCCATGTTAATTTTAAGAAAAAGTGGAGCCAGTTACAGGAGAGCCTGGGCCAAAGCCCCAGATTTGCCCTACCCATTGTATTATTTCTCTTGTCTTGTATGTGTCTTCCTTTCCCACTCCTCCTCCTCCTCCTCCGCCTCCTCCTCCTCCTCCTTTTCCCCTCTTCCTACATGTCTCCTTCACTCCTTCTCATTCTTTGAAATGCTAAACATATTAACCATATAGGATTACCGCCACCCCAGCTTCATATTTGCAAGTAGTTGACTGCAAACCCTAAATCCCTACTCTAATCTAATGTTAAAGATTATTATAAAGTGAATATAGTTAATAAGAATGAGATGATTTTAAATGGTCTCATTACAGAGAAATGGTAAATGTTTGAGATGATAATATGATAATTACTCTGACTTGATTGTTACAGAATATATCCATGTATTAAAACATAACATTGTACTCCATAAATATGTACAACTATAATGTATTAATTAAAATTACAAAAAAAAAATGACCAGAACAGATTTTATAATTAAAGAAAATTGGCTAGGCATGGTGGCTCATGACTGTAATCTGAACACTTTGGTAGACTGAGGTATGAGAATAGCCTGAACCCAGGAGTTTCAGAACTTGGGCAACATAGGGAGACTCCCTTCTCTAAAGAAAGAAAGAAAGAAAGAAAGAAGTTTGGGATGGTTGCACACACCTGTGGTCCTAGTTACTCAGGAGGCTAAGATGGGAGGATTGTTGGGCCCAGGAGGTTGAGGTTGCAGTGAGCTGGGATTTTGCCACTTTGCCACTGCGCTGCATCCTGGGCAACAGAGTGAGACTCTGTCTCAAAAAAAAAAAAAAGATTATTTCATTCTGGTATCTTAGGTTTGTGGAAGATGTCTTTTTGGGAAAAAAAAATTGCAATAAGCTCTGAGTTCATTGTTTTTAAACATTAGTTAAGGAACCTCACCCTAAAACACTCTTCCAATTCCCAAAGAAAAAGACAGAAAAGCCACACTTTGCCTGACTAATAAGTTTGATGCTGTGTCCCTACCCAAATCTCATGTTGAGTTGTAATCCCCATGTATAAGGGAAGCACCCTGATGGGAAGTGTTGGATCATGGGGCTGGATTTTCCCCTTGCTGTTCTCATAATGGTGAGTGAGTTCTCACGAGACTTGATGAATTAAAATTGTGTGGCACTTCCCACTTCATTCTTTCTCTCTCCTGTCACCCTTTGAAAAAGGTGCTTGCTTCCTCTTCACCCTTCTGCCACGATTATAAGTTATTTGAGACCTTGCAGTTGTGTGTCCTGTTAAACTTTGTAGCTGTGAGTTAATTAAACCTCTTTTCTTCATAAATTACCCAGTCTCACGTAGTTCTTTATAGCAGTGTAAGAACAAACTAATACACTGACTTAATCTGTTTTGTGCTGCTGTAACAGAATACCACAGACTTAGTTGTTTATATGAACATGCTTTTATTGGCTTACAGTTCTGGAGGCCGGAAAGTCCAAGATTAAGGAGTTGACATCTTGCCAGGGCCTTCTCGTGGTGTCATAACATAATAGAAGATATCACATGTCAAGAGAGTGAAAGAGACAGAGAGGGGCCGAACTCCTTACTTTATAAGGAAACTACTCCCTTGATAACAAACCTATTCTTCAATAACAGCATTAATCTATTCATGAAGGCAGAGCAATCATGTCCTAATCACCTCTTAAGGTTTCACCTCTTATTACTATTACAATGACAATTATATTTCCAACACTGCTTTTGTGGAACGCATTCAAACCATAAAGCTATATGAAATTCCCTTATGTATGTCCTGGACAGTGTGACTGTCATGGGTATAGCTTGCATTCTGCAAATAAGACAGTAGGTTTGCTACTAAGAACAAATATCTTATTATAATTTCAGCATGTTGTTATCCCATCTAAACATTCTAATTCCCCTTGGAATAAATTCTAAATTGCTGGCAGGTTCTGATGTGATGCAGAGTCTTGAACGTCCCTCTAACTCTTCTCGTATCTCTCTTTACTGTTCACAATGATTTTGTCTGCTGTCCTCCTATATGTGCCTCAAACATGCCAAGATCTTTTCTTCCTTAAGAGCTTTGTCTTGGCTGTTCCTTATGCTTCAAAATAACCCACTCTCATCACCACCACCACCACATTTTCTTCACATGTTTGGCTCCTTCTCATCCTTCAAGTCTCATTTTAAAATTCACTGTGGATAGATCTTCACTGGCCACCCCATCCGTAAGAGTTTTTTTCAGAGTTACATTTTATTATATCATCCTCCTTATTAATACTTAACCAAAAATTATCTTGCTTTTTATAAAATGTGTTTATTTTTATTTCCTCATACTGGAATATAAACTCCACAATTGCAGGAAAATTTTCTGTTTGTTCACTGCTTTTTCCTCATCACTGAAGAGTAACTCCCATATCTGGCAGGCAAAAATTTTTTAAAATAGAAAATGAATGTAAAAAGGCAATTAAAATAGCTCAAAATGGAAAATTAAAGCTATCTTAGTTTGAGATCAGAGCATTAAAATGTCTACTGGTTAAAGATGGTAAATTCAAAACAGGTTATTGTTCCTGAACATTTTTTGTGACCTAGGCCTGTAGAGGAATAGATATCAAGAGGGAACCCTTGAGATCCATGCTTTAACAGGCTCCTTCAAGGTCCATACTGACAAGTGTCAGCCAAGTGGAGGAGAGGGCATTATCCCATTTTCACATGAGTAGAAAAATAGGAATTTAGTTAAATGGTGCAGCTTCTGTGAAAAACAGCTTGGCACTTTCTCAACAAACTAAACATAGAATTATCAGATGACTCAACAATTCCACTCCTAAGTATATGTCCAAAAGAATTGAAAACATGGACTCAAACAGAAAGTTGTGTGCCAATGTTCATTGTATCAGTATTCACACTCGCCAAAAAGTAGAAACAAACTGAATGTTCTTTAACAGATGGATGAATAACAAAATGTGGTATACAGATGATAGAATTGTCTTTGTTATCTATAAAAGGAATGAAATTCTAATACATGCTACAACAGGGATGAACCTTTAGAACATTATGATAAATAAAATAAGCCAAACATAAAAGGAAAACCATTATATGATTTCATTTATATGAAATATTTAGAATAGGAAAACTAACAGAAACAGAAAGAAGATTAGAAATTACCAGGGACTGAGGATTTTTGCTTAATGATTATAGAGTCTCTCTTAGGAATGAAGAAGAAGCCACATGTTCCAAGCCACAGATTGGGAGAAATATTTGTGAAACACATATGTGATAAATGACTGTTAGCCAAGTATTCAAAGATTTCTTAAAACTGTTAGCCAAGTATTCAAAGATTTCTAAGATATATGAATAGAGACCAAGAAGATGTACAAATGGCAAAAAGCATAGGAAAGATGCTTAGCATCATACAGATGTCATTAGAAAATTGCAAACTAAAAGAACTACACACCAATTCAAATAATTAAAATCCAAAACAGTGACAACATCAAATGCTGACAGTAATGTAAACCAACAGGAACTCACATTTATTGAGAGTACAACCTATCAAAACTAAATCATGAAAACTAGAAAATCTGAATAGACCAATAACAAGTAAGGAGATTGAAATAATAATCCAATCTCCCATTAATAAAAAGCCCAGGACCCGATGGCTTCATGGGTGCATTCTACTAGACATTTAAAGAATTAATACCAATCTTTCTTAATCTCTTTCAAAAGATTTAATTAGAGGAAACATTTCCAAACTCATTATGAGGACAGCTTTACTCTGCTAACAAAACCAGGCAAGAACATTACAAGACAATAAAACTATAGGCCAAATCCTTAATAAATCATAGAAGCAAAAATCTTCAACAAATAACAGCAAACTAAATTCAGCAGCACAGTATGAGGATCATACACCATGATTAAGTGAGATTTATCTCTGAGATGCAGAATGGTTTAACATACACAAATCATTAACTGTGAATAACTTTATTTGCAGAATAAAAAATGAAAATCATATGATTATCTCAACAGATGCAGAAAAAACATTTGACAAAATTAATTATCCTTTTATATAAACCTTGAAACAAATTTGGTATAGAAGGAATATATATTATCATACTAAAGACTGTATATAAGCCCATAGATAACATCAGAGAAGAAAGCTGAAAACCCATTTTTGCCACTTCTAGTCAACATACCAATGGAAGTATTAACTAGAACAATTAGTCAAAAAAAAAAAAATCCAGATGAAAAAGGAAGAACTAAAACTGTCTGTCATTTGCAGATGACATGATCCTATATACAGAAAAACTTAAAGACTCCTTTAAAAAATATCAGAGTTAATAAAGTAATTCAGTTAAGTCAAGAAAACTTAGGATACAAAATCATCATATGAAAATCAGTTGTGTGTTTGTATACTGACAATTAACTATTCAAGAAAGAAACTAAGAAAATCTCATTTACAATAGCATAAAAAAAATAGGAATAAAGTTAACCAAGAAGCTGAAAGATTTGTATACTGAAAACTATAAAACATTGATAAGAGAAATTGAAGTAGACATAAATAAATGAAAAAATATTCTGTGTCCATGGATTGGAAAAATTAATATTATCAAATTATCTATACTACTCAAGATGATTCACAGATCAATGTAATCCCTATAAAAATTCCAGTGGTTTTTATTTAACATAAATAGAAAAAAAACCTAAAATCATATGAAACCACAAAAGACCTCTGAATAAAGCAATATTGAGCAAGAAGAACAAAGCAAGCAGCATCACACTTCCTGAGTCAAAATTATATTTCAAAGCTATAGTAATCAAGACAGTATGATACTAGTATAAAAACAGACACATAGATTATTGGAATGGAATGGAGACCCCAAAAATAAACTTTGATTTTATTGTTGTATTTGGCTGTTCTTGCATTACTATAAAGAAATACCTAGGACTGGGTAATTTACAAAGAAAGGAGATTTCCTTGGCTTCCAGTTCTGCAGGCTGCACAGCATGGTGCCGGCATCTGTTTGGCTTCTGGAAAGGCCTCAGAGAGCTTTTGCTCATGGCAGAAGGTGAAGTGGGAACAGGCACATCACATGGCAAAAGCAGGAGCAAGAGAGAGTGGTAGGGGGAGGAGCCACACATTATTAAACAATTAGATCTCAGGAGAACTTACCATTGTGAGGACAGCACCAAGCCATGAGGGAATTCATTGTCCTGATCCAATCAGCTTTCACAGGGCTCCACCTTCAACATTGGGGATTAAAATTCAACATGAGATTTTGTCAGGTTCAAATATTCAAACTATATCAATCATCAACTAATCTTTGATAAAGGTGTCAAAAATACACATCGGGGATAGGATAGTCTCTTCAATAAGTGTTGTTGGGAAAACTGAATATCCACATGCAAAAAATTAAAACTGGATCCTTGTTTTCTGCCATACACAAAAATCAACTCAAAATGGATTAAAGACTTGAACATAAGATTTGAAAACATCAAATTCCTAGAAGAAAACACAGGGAGGAATTTCCATAACTTTGGTCTTAGAAATGATTTTTTGATAAGACATCAAAAGTACAGGTAACAAAATAAAAATAAAGAAGTGGGCTTACATCAAACTGAAAAGTTTCTGTACAGAAAAAAAAAGAAATCTATAAAATGAATAGGCAGCCTATGAAATGGGAGATAATAGTTGAAAGCATATACTTGATATGAGGTTAATATCTAAAATACATAAGGAATTAATGTAAGTCAACAGCTACTAGTCATAATAATCTGATAAAAAATGAACAAAGGACTTGAGTGGACATTTCCTAAAGAAAACATGCAAAATGGCCAATACATGCATTAAAAATGCTCAACATCATTTATAATCAGGAAAACACAAACTGAAATCATAATGAAATATTACCTCACACCTGTTAAAACAGCTGTTATCAAAAAATCAAAAAATAACAAGAGTTGACAAGGACATATATACTGCTGGTGGGAATGTCAATTGGTACAAACATTATGGAAAATAATGTAGAGATTCCTCAAAATATTAAAAATAGAACTACCATATGACCCAGCAATCCCACTCCCAGGTATTTCCAAAGGAAATGAAATCAGTAACGCAAAAAAATTGCAGCATTATTCACAATGGCCAGAGCATGAAAACAGCATAAGTGCTCTTGACAGAAGAATAAGTAAAGAAAAAGTGACACACACACACACTCACACAGACACATAAACAGTGTAATGTTATTCTGTCTTTTAAAAAAAGGACATCCTGCCATTTGAGAGAGCAAGGATGAACCTGAAGGATACTTACTCACTATGTGAAGTGAAATAAGCCCAGACCCACAGTGATAACAAATACTGCATGATCTCATAAATATGTTGGATTAGGCCATTCTTACATTGCTGTAAAGAAGTACCTGAGACTTGGTAATGTATTTAAAAAATAGTTTTAATTGGCTCCCAGTTCTTCAGATTTTATAGTAAGCATAGTGCTGGCATCTGCTTGGCTTCTGAGGAGGTCTCAGGAAGCTTATAATCATGGCAGAACGCAAATGGGGAGCAGATATAACACATGGGCAAAGCAGGAGCAAGAGAGAGTGGGAGAAGGAGGTGCCACACACTTTTAAACACCTAGATCTTGTGAGAACTCACTCACTATCTCTCAAAGATAGCACCAAACCAAGAAGGATCTACCTCCATGACCCAAACACCCTCTAGCAGCTCCCACCTCCAACACTGGGGATTGAAATTCAACATGAGATTTGGATGGGGACAAACATCCAAACTATATCATATGTGGAATCTAAAAATGTCACACTCATAGAAAGTGGAAGGTTTGTTGCCAGGGCTTGGACGGCAGCAGTGGTAGAAATGGTGTGATGTTGGCAAAGGGTTCAAACTTTCAGTTAAAAGATTAATAATGTCTGGAGACTTACTGTACAACATTGTGACTATTGTGACTATGGTTAATAATAATGATGTACTGTATACTTGAAAATTGCCAAGAGACTAGACCTTAGGTATTCTCACCACAAAAAGGAAAAAGCAATTATGTGATGTGGTAGATACGTTGATTAGCTTAATTGTGATCACCATCTCACAATGTATATGTATATTAAAACATCACAATGTATATCTTACATAGATACAATTTTTACTTATCAATTATTCCTCAGTCAAGCTGGGAAAAATTACAACAAAAATACTTCTTTAGGAAAAAAAGAAATTAGCTACAATATCCTAAAAAGACACAGAAGCAGCTTGAATGCATATTACTACATGAAATAAGCCAATCTAAAAACATTACATACTAGATGATCACAATTACTGTGTATGGCATTCTGGAAAAGGCAAAACCATGGAACCAGTAAAAAGACCAGTAGTTCTCAGGGAGTTGGGGGAAAGAAGGAATAAATAAATGGAACACAGTCATTTTTGGGGAAATGGAGCTATCCTGTGTGATACTATAATGGTGGATATCTATTATCATATATTTATCAAAACTCATAGTACATACAACACCAAGACTAAAAACTAATGTAAGTTATGAACTTTGAGTGATAATGTGTCAGTTCTGGTTTATTAATTTAACAAATGTACTACTCTGGCACAGGATGTTAAAGAGAGTGCCTGTGTTTGCGGGGAGGACATATATGGGAACTCTTTGTACTTCCTGTTTGACTTTACTATGAGTCTTACACTATTCTACAAAGTAAAGTACTGTTATAATTAATTAATGGTTTAAAAAACAACGTATGTTTTGGAAATAGTAGTGACATCTGCACAACATTGTGAATGAAATGAACACTACAGAACTGTAGACTTACAAGTGATCACAATGGCAAATTCAGCAACATCGGGTGGGTTTGCAGCACGCAGATCTCTGAGTGTCAGCACCTTGGATAGGGGATGAGCTCTATATGCCATCTGAAGTTGTTTAATAAATATCAGACTTCAGCAAGGGAGAATCAAAGTCACAGGAGCATTAATAGGCTATTACTAGATAGCCTATTAATTTAGGACCCTGTGGATGCTCAGAAATATCTGGAAAGTAAAGAGTTGCTGCTGCAATTCTGTTGATGATTATTATTGTGAATTAATTTATTCCCCATATGAGAAGGAGGCCTAGGGAAATATGAGTTATGGAAATATAACAGAATGTATAAACTGTAGATTATCTTTCTGCCTAACTCTGAATACTGCTGTATTCAACTCTCTTACTTTTGCTGAGGGCCCTACCATTTTCATAGACCCTCAAATTGAAAACCTTGGAGAAAATTGAGATTCTACCTCTGCCTCACCCCTCTCTACCCAATCACTCTCTGAGTTTTGCAGATTCTTCCTTTTCTACTTCTCACATTCATTTTCTTTTAAACATCTTTTTTCAGGCTTTTATTACACTTGCTTTGTTTACAGCAAAAGTTTTCACCTCAGTCTCTAGTTCATGTTCCTGCCCTATAATCTCATCTGTGTACGCTTTTGCCAAATTTGTTTTCCTAACATCCAAGCTTGTCACTTGAGTTCAAGATAGACTTGTCATTCCTGATCACCTGCCGAAGTGCCTCACTCTGGAATTCAAGTTCCTCCACAACATAGGCATCAGTGTGTAAGAGTATTTATTAGAGGTCAACACCTGATAAGGAAAAAGGATTGAGCAGAGGAATCAGTCAGAAGGTAATACAAGCCTAACAAAACCTTGGCTAACTCATCAGGGAATTTTCCAGAGAATATTGCCCGTTAAGTCTCTCTTCAGGCTTAAATGATCTCACCTTTATAATACCTTCAACCACCCACCTTAGAAATATTCATGACCTGGGGCAAAGTGATTCTCCACAACTGAGGCAGACTTTGAAGCAACTGAGAGGTAGAGGCTGTCTTTTAACCAAATTTTCTGCACCTGGGCATGGATATAGTCAGATGGGGGTGGAGAACCTTCTTTCTACCGTGACAAACTTCCCGGCCTTCTCTCTCTCACATCTCCTTAATGCATATGCTTGGCTCACATAAACTAGTCTCTTAACAACACTCCCTAAGTCTTATGCTATGTTTGCTTATACAGTGTTCTTTGATTTTATGAACCCCATGATCTCCGTTTGTTTCAATGACTTAAGATCACTCAATGCCCATCTCAATTGTCTTCTACAGATAACTTTGCTTTGACTTACTAATATAATCTCATCTCTCCTAATTTATTTGATTACACTGCTGATATTACTGATTTTAAGCACTTTTATTTTTATTCTCTTTCTTGAACCAATGTAAATATTATGCATGTAATATGTTTAACTTACTTTTATAACTCTTGAAGTATCTGGCGTAGTACTGTCATTTGAGAGACCAAAATAGAACCTATTTATCAACTAAGACCGTAAGGTTAAGGAAACTAAGTTATTTATGGGTTGAGGGTTCAGGACCCCACTAGCAGGGCAAATCTCTAAATTCCCAGGACTCTAAGCTTTCTAACAATAGGAGCTATCAGACCTCTCCTAACTGATTTACAACCAGAGCAGTGCAACTCTGATTGCACAGAGGACAAGCCTCGCAAACATTCTTTCCTAATGAGTTACTGCAGACCTTAAGCCAGTTTCAGACAGCTTCCAGAGGCTGCACACAGATTGCCCTCATGTTCCAATAGCTCACCTTTTGACATAAAGAGGCAAATTCCACCACATTTTAATGCTAAAACCCCACCCCAAATTGAGCATGGGATGTACGTTACTTATACGTTTACTCATTGTACATGGGCTCAGATCCCCTCAGAAATAGGTATGGCCTCTCCCCCAAATCTGCTATATATGTATGACTCTATGGTGTAATATGGACTCTGTGAGGCGTAAAACTCTACCTTTCCCCTGCCTTGTGGAAGAGAGGACACACCCAAATAGGGTGCCCTATTTTTCTTCTACCTTTATTTACAGGTATAGCCAGTTAGTTGTAGGCTCGGGTGCTGATGCTGGAGGTGCTAGAGTTGAGAGCTTGAGTAAGCCTAGCAGAGAAGGGAGGGGATGGAGAGAAAGACCAGAAATGCATATTCCAACAGGGCTCCCAACCTTCATAGAAATGTGGACAGAAAGAGGAAAAAGAAGGGTACAATGTGTGACTTTAAATATGAAGAATAATTTTCTGTTCTGGTTTATGAGCTGACTTTCAAGGCAATTACAGGAGAGAAATTTTCCAAAGACTTTTTAGTATTATTGGAAGAAGTATATACTAGTTTTAAGGACATTCATTTTGATGTGTAAAATAAGATATATTTATTTGAAAAGCAGTCCTATTACTTAACAACATTATTTCCAAAAGTGTGGTACTAGATCATTATTAGAATCACCTGGGAACTTGTTAAAAATGTAAATCATCAGGTCTACCTACCCCTACACCTGCTAAATTAAAAACTGTGTATTTTAATTGGTCTTCTACAAAATTCTGAAGCTTGGTGAGGTGGAAAATACTACGTTAGAAATCACGTTTTTGCACAATCTTTCTGAATTGTATACATTATCTAATCTATACCTAATATGTTTCAGTAAAGCTGGTTTAAAATTAGAAAGTAAGAAACTCCTTGTGCTAATTCTTTTTTTTAAGTATGCAAAGCAATTATTTTTAATGGAAAAAACATTAATTACAATCCTATAGAAACAGCTGTCTATCGCCCAGGGAGCCTTCTGCTTAGAAAAGTAAAATTCCATACTAAAACAAGTGTGTCATTTATTCAGAGATGAGTACAGGAACCATTTGCTGGTGCATTTCTACATAAATTACATTTGTTTATAATATTAATCAACCACAATAAATATTTCACTTTCTTAGGAACATTAGAGAAAACAACTTTATCAAAGAAAAAAGTTACCTAAGGACAGAAAGGTTGGAAAATTACACATAGTACTCAAACTGATGAATTTTCTAAATATTTTTAACATGGAAAGATACATGAGTCAATATGATGGTAGGCACTCATGGGCATATTTTATGAAACTGCTTAATAGGCAGAGCTTCCACCTAAACCTGTGATATTATTAGATTTCATAAATTAGGTGGATGATGACTGATAAAATACTCAAGCACATTTTCCTTTACATTGTGACCTAGTTCATCTTGATTTTTTTCCCCTTGCATTTTTAAGACATAACCTATCATGATTGCTTTGTATGTCTAAGGAGCTATATATTCATAGGTAGAAAATGATGTCTGTTAGATTTTCTATTAAAGTTTAGAGTCTGTTTTAGTGTTTCTTGCAGAAATAAACCATATTCTTATTTCATTTATACAGTTACATGCTTTTCATTCAAAACTAAGTTGATGATTTGACACATGTGCATCTGTTTAATCTCATTACATTGAATCATGACAATTAGAAAGAGACACATATTGCTGAGAGATAATGTAAGATGCCCAGAATAAAATCTGGGTTTAATACTGACTCTGACACTTTTGAGTTCTATAATCTTAGTCAGTGTATTTAATGTTTCTGGGTCCAAGCTCCTTATCTTCTCATCTCTAAATGAAACTAAAAATTATATAAAATTCATAGAACTCTCATGAATATGTCAGCAGGTTAATTGTTCTTCATATGACCCATCTCAATGACATCCCTCTCTCCATATACAAGCCAGTCACTAAATGCTTGAAGGGGGCAGATTTCTTTTGGAATCAGCGAAGGAAATTGACTTTTTGTGTATGTACTCTACAGGCAAAGGACAGACATAACTAAGCAGTATAGGAACAGAGGGAAGCATGAGGATGTCAAATGTAGGAAATCCTAGAAAATGTTGGAAAGGCATGTCTGTGGTAATAGGCCATGTATACTGAAAAAAATTTTAAGCAAATTTCTGGAAAGACTGGGAAGTACCAACTGGCATCTTGGCTACATGTAATGAATAAATTGCAGTTTCTTTCCTCCTGAGTATTAATATGAAATTCTAGCTCCCCTACTCCATTGCTATGGCCAAGGTTAAGAACCACAGAGTCTGAGTTTTAGAACGCTCTCATATCTAGTCTCCAGATTTGTACTGTGGCTTGCAACAAGGCTGAGTTGTCAGGCGTGTGCCAAAGGCTACAGCTGTGGGAAGGCCGTAAGGCTATTCAGGAAGAAGGGCTAGACTTTCCCTTTCCATGTCATGAAGACATCATCCCACATTGACTATAATGATCCTAATTTAGAATTCAACCAGCTCTAGTAGATCTCTCTTTCCAATAGCAAAGTGCTTCCTGGATTTAGATTCAGAAACTCAGCACAGCTATATCTGGCACCTATCATGTCAAAAATAAATGAGCACAGATGAATACAGGAAGGTTATATCAGTCAGAAGAATGGAGGAAAAGGAAAGCAAAAATACTTTCTAAATTTTTTTCTAAGCAGTAATCACTTTTACTTGGGGAACACCAGCAACAGTCTAGTTTTTTTTTTAAAGGATATGTTTTCCTAAAGAAAAGTATTGGACTTTCCCAGATCAGGAACATCTGAGAACACATTTCTCAGCTTATGACTTCTATACTTTTAAATATAAACATAAATACATAAACATCTATATATTTAAATATAGAGAGGTAGCTACACACCTAGTTTTTTTAAAGGATATAGTTTCATAAAGAAAATTATTAGACTTTTCCAGGTTAGGAACATCTGAGAACACATTTCTCACCTTATGGACTTCTATACTTTTAAATATAAATATAAATACCTAAATATTCATATATTCAAATATAGAGAGGTAAGTACACACATATGTATATGAGAAGATAGTCATTATTCCATACACTATGTAGCTCAAGTTGAGGAATAAATGTTTGGAAAATAAAGTCAATCATAATAGTAAATAAATGGACTGAAAGTCTCTGTGAGTGAAATGATGAAATAGTTTGACATGTAAAAGCTGTTACTATTTTTCTAATTATTTGCAACTATGTTCAGACTTAAAAAAAGAAAACAAATCACAGAATATTTTTACATGTTTTAACTCTATAATGGACTTTAAACAAGATACATTTATTAATATAAAAGGAAGGAATTTTATTATATCCTGACTACAGGTAACTTTATATGATGGTTTTCAGGACTTCTTTCGAGTTGAGGAACATATTGTTTATCAGCCATTATAAGAATCAAATAACTTTACCACAAGTAAAGAGACATAAAGTGGGTAAAAAACATAAAGCAAATACTGAAGAAAACATATTGCAATCCAGATGACAATAGGTTAATTGCAATACCATTTAAAGCACTTGTTTAATATAAAAAAGCCTGATGCCTGAATGCCAAAATGGGCAAAAGACAAGAATAAAGAGCTCACAAAAATGCAATAGCTTATTAATGATAGACGTAATAGAAGAAAACCAAATTAAAACAAAACAGTACCATATCATTTTTCTTTTATCCTATTGGCAAAGATAAAATATTGGCACATGAGAAAATGAGCAGTACATGACTAAAAAGGAATTTAGTCAAAAAATTTGACTAAAAATAAAAAAATTGTCAATACTATCAAAATAATTATACATATAGACTTCCATCTAGAAATTCTACTTCTAGAAATTCATCGACGTTTATACATAAACATACAGAAATATATTTAAAAGAATGTTCTTTCTAGCATTTTTACTTAAAATTTGAAAGTCCAGATATAACCTGAATGTTCAATAATAGTAAACTGATCTCATAAATTGTGGTTTATAGTGCAATTAAATATTATATGGACATAAAGAAGAATGTTATGCCGAAATGGAATGCTCTCTAAGTTAAATAAATAAGAATATCGTATGTATAGGGCCGGGCGCGGTGGCTCATGCCTGTAATCCCAGCACTTTGGGAGGCCGAGGTGGGTGGATCACGAGGTCAAGAGATCGAGACCATACTGGTCAACATGGTGAAATCCCGTCTCTCCAAAAAAAAAAAAAAAGACAAAAAATTAGCTGGGCATGGTGGCACGTGCCTGTAGTCCCAGCTACTTGGGAGGCTGAGGCAGGAGAATTGCCCGAACCCAGGAGGCTGAGGTTGCGGTGAGCCGAGATCGTGCCATTGCACTCCAGCCTGGGTAACAAGAGCAAAACTCCGTCTCAAAAAAAAAAAAAAAAAGAATGTCGTATGTATAATATACTGAATTCTGCATTAAATATTTTAAAAGTCAGTGTATAAGATCACTACTACTACAATATATCTGCATCATGTACCTCTGATATGATGCAGACAGACATGGAATTCTTGACAAAGATATGTAAATATCTAATCATGAGAAACAGATGAACACAAATTGATAGACATTTTCCAAAGTAACTAACTAGAACTCATAAATAAAAATCAAAAGATAAGGAAAGATTGAGGAAATGCCCAAGTCTAGAGGAGACTGAGACCCAATAACTTAAATTGTATCCTGGAACAGAGAAAAAGACACTGGCACAAGAGACTGGTGAAATTTAAATGTTATATTTTCAACTTATTATTATTGACCTGATAGTAATTGTTTGGCTGTGACAGTTGTACCATTTTTCTGTAAGTCATTAGCATGAGAGAAAATAACTGAAATACATACATGAATTATCTGCACTATTTTTTCAACTTTACAGTAATTCTAAAATTAATTCACAATAAAAATTTTGAAGGCTGGGCATGGTGGCCTATGCCTGTAATCCCAGTACTTTGTAAGGGCGAGGTGGGTAGCTTGCTTAAACCCAGAAGTTTGAGACCAGCCTAGGTAACATGGTAAAACCACCTCTCTACAAAAAATACAAAAATTTAGCTGGGTATGGTGGCGTGTACTTGTAGTCCCAGCTACTTCAGAGGCTGAGTTGGTGGGAGGATCACTTGATCCCAGGAGATGGAGGTTGCAGTGAGCCACTGGACTTCAGCCTGGGCAATACAGCAAGATCCTAAAACATTTTTTCAAGGCATCACATGTATTATACATGTTTCTGTAGGCACAACAAACTATTGACAATGATAGCCTCTGGGAAGTGTATAGAGGAACTGGATGTTCTGGGGGAAAAAATGGTTACCTCATTTTTATTGTATGTCCTCCACCTACTTTTTTTTTTTTAACAATATGCATATATCCCATATTCAGTAAAATTTATAAATCAAGAATAAAGAAGCAATGATTTAATCTATCAACTGTAAGGTCTTTTAGGCCAACTGATTGCACCATGGAAGGCATGGTAACCTCTGTGACCTGCATGTACACTCCAGATGAGTTCCTGGAATTAGAAAGTCTGAAGTAACTGGAAAACCACAAAAAGGGAAGAATGACCAACCACTGCAGTGCATTAATTAACTTTGAGATATTCTTCTATCGTTCCTTATTACCACCTCAACTGATAAGGCAACTAGACTTTGTAACTGACCTTGGTCAACCTCGTGACTCTCCAGACCCTATGACCCTCTCCCAGCCTGCAAAAACCACCCTGAACTGTAACTACTATAACTTTCCACTGCCTACCCAAACCTATAAAGCCAACTCCTATCCCACTGCCCTCCCTTGTCTCTCTTTTCAGACTCAGCCCACGCACACCCAGGTGAATAAACAGCCATATTGCTCACACAAAGCTTGTTTGGGGGGGTCTCTTCATTCAGGGCGTGTGTTTTACATCAACATTACCTTTGTAACATACTTATTAAAAATCAGCTTTGATACTATTTTAAGTTTCAACATCAATGATTATTACAATGCCTTCATAAAAAGTATTAAAATGGAAATGCATATAAACTATTGTTCTGTGTATTTTTGTGTACATTTATATCCACATATGGATATATATTCTAAAAAGGAACCTTAAAATTGATATCGTACAAACAGAACTTTAAAATATGAAGAAAGATAACCTCTGATATTCTTTGTACCATTTTGAGTAAAACTGAAATGAATTCTGCAAGATGCAACTTCTTAATGCAGCAAACTCTACTTGTTCAAACTAAACTTACTGTTGTTTTGAGCAACTTTTAATACTGGCTCATCAACTATGAGTACAAAATCAAATTAGACCAGCCATGAGAACTCATGCTCCACTAAGGACATTATCTATGATACTTGAGTTTTTCACTTTTGAATTTTCTTCCTAATGTAGAATCTAGTAATATTTTCTGATATAAATTTTTGTGGAACAAATATACTAACATAATAATATCCTGTGCACTTAAATTATTTGTCTACTTTTAATCATCTAGTTTCAATATAGCCAATATGTGCACTGAGATGTATAAATTTACACAGCAGAGAAAACCCTGCAAAGACAATTTCTATAATTGAAAAGTTTAGTGGGAAGGTATAAAACAAAGCAGAGGTTTTCATTTCACTGCATACTCTTCCTATACTCATTAAGGATGTTTAGGGCTGACTGAGAGTGCTAAATACAACAGGGAGAACTAAGTGTTTCTTTATTAGCATTTATAAAGCTTCCATTTGCTGAAAATGTGGTTAATTTGCATTGCACAAAGCTTTCTTTTAAAAAATATATGGTTTCATTACTTTTTTCAATACTAGAAAAATAGTCAGGTTTTTTTTTTCCTAGTGAATCATAAGCTGTTCCCAGTATTGTTCTTCTCCAATTGATTTTCTAAAAGGTAAGTTTTCAAGATGTATCTTGTTTTGTACATAAGACCAAATCCAAGAGTGTTTTAATATTCTGGGTCTCTTGTTGAATAGAGCTGAAGCATTATTAGTAATACAGGAACAAATGAAGACCTGGAGGAAAGAACAATACTAGATTTTAGCTCTGCTAGTTAATTATCTATTTTCTCCAGCAATCACTTGAAGAACATTCTTTGTCATCTTCAGAAATAAAACCTAGTTAGCTCTTTTCATAGCATAAGAACCTCTAAAAGCCTATTGTAAGCTTTTGTAATATGGGTGCTAAGAAACCACAGAATGCAAAACATGAGTTCAATTAATTTTTTTCCCAGTCATGAAGTCATCTGCAAAAATCAATTTTGTCTGTGACTCCCTTTCCACAGGCTTACTTTTGATTATACTCTGATTCAGTATGAAACATACGATAAGTTCCTTTATTTTTGTGCATGACATTTACAAAGTGATCAGAAATGGTTGCTAAAGTGCTTTCAAAGCAGAAAAGCTCTTTTGACAAATTCAGAAAATTTATTCTTGCCAGCATGCCCATTTCAAATGTTAAAAATAAGTTTGTGCTCATTCCAGAAGATCATTGGGTCCAAAGGTGTTATTGCAGCTGTGACATATTACAATTCAGAGGTGGATAGCCTATCAGAATAATAAGATAAAATTCCTTATTAACTCTTTGTGGAGAGTTGTCCTTCTGTGTATGTGTTTCTCCTATATTTGCTGCAAATATTTTAAGGAAGCATCATCTTGGGTTCCTTTTACCTAGACACACTTGGGAATAAATTTTTATTTTGATAAGCAGATGTCATGTGATTCAGCTGCATACCTTCAATTACAAGTGAGAATCAGGTGTGAAAAAATATGCCTATTTCATTCTAGAATCTCTAATTTTTTTTTTTTTTTTTGAGCTTGAAGAGAGCTTATGTCTCTTGAGTCAAGGGCTCCGTCTAAAAACCTTTCTGAAATGATCTCATCCATATCCATGGATTCAAATACCATCTAGATGCTGATGACTCCCATTGTAAAATTTATGCCCCAAATGATTCTCCCACTCTCTGAATTTTCATTTGAAATTTTCCACTACACAGATCTACCTGACTAACTTGTTCAAGGAGAATTAATATTTTAACCTCATTGTATATTAAGAGTTATGCCAGTTTCTTTATAGCTTTACATAGCTGACCTTACTTATTCCTGGGTTATATGCTCTTTGAGGGTAGAGGTTGTATGTTTTTTCATTGCTACATCTCCAGTGCTGGATACCATGTCTACTCTAAGGCTTTTGCAAATAGTTTTAGAATAAATGAATTAATCTTCACAACAAATCTGTGAATACCTGGAGTTAAGCCAACTGTAAGGTTAAGGGCATAGTCCGCCAGACTTTCAACTCTGCTCAACACTTCTGTCTCTAACTACAAGGAGTTAGTGTGCAACTAAAAGTTAGGCGGGAAAGTATACATGAGAACACCATTACTTCTGACACCAACTGCAGGTCTGGAAGTTTCTCAACACCAACCTCATATTTGATAATTTACTACAGTCTCACAGAACTCAGTGAAAGCTATTGCACTCACAGATATGGTTTATTAAGAGATGCTTATGATGGAGCCTAGGAAGGTTTCACATGTGAAGATTTCATTGTTTCCAGGATGCTTTACCTTCTTGTCATTGATGCATCTCAATATGCACAAATGTTGCTAATCCTGGAAGCTCATTTGAGCCTTAGTGTTCAGAGTTTTAACGGGGGTTCCATTAAGTAGACATGATTGATTGACTGATTGACATACCATGTGCTCCAAGGGGACCATACATGAGTCACCTTCTCAGCCTAAACTTCAGGTTTGGTCCTAAGGTTCCAATGTGAATGACAATGACATTCGTATTGCTTGGGAAATTCTAGATGTTATAAGTAAAATTTGATGCCACAAAAGAAATAACACTTGACAATGAATCCTCCCAGCAAGGAAGTTTACTTCTATAGAAGGGTGTGGGGCACAAGGACAGAGCAATGATGGCTGCCGCAAACTTGGACAAGGGGGTAAGGGGTACTTATACCTGACGGGGGTTGTCCTTACTACTGTGTCATCCCCTATTGGCTAGAGTTAGACCGCACAAGCTAGACTAATCCTGATTGGCTATTTTAAAAAGAGCAGGGGTCTGAGCTGGAGTGGCAGGGTGGGTGTTTTGGTGAGAAAGACAGTTATGAGCATGTAAGAGCAGGTAGCCAGGGGTGATCAGGTGACTGGGATGAGCCAGGGACAGGGGGAGCAGATGTGAACTACTGATTAGAACCAGTGGATAAGGTTGTTTATTGGAATTACAAGGAAGTTAAACTTCAAAATAGAGAATTAAAGAAGAAGAGAGCTGAACATACTAACATACTGATTCTTTGAAGAGAAATTTGGGGTTCACTATAATACCGAGGTTTACAGGTTACTTCCAAGAAGTCAAGGACAAAGGCCAGACCTCTCCCTGAGCAAGATCAAGTTTTTTACTAATTCTTTACTAGATACTGATTATATCCATTTTATAGATTAAATAAAAATATTATATACAATAGTTGAGACAACCAGAATTAGGATATAGGACTGTTGTTTCTGAAGACAATCTTCTTTTGAATATATCTGCTCTCTAAAATGCAAATTATTTTCCCGTATTTCTAACCAGTTCCACTTCATATATTTTTTACCTTGGTTAACGCCATCAACATATTTTTAATTTCTCAATATATAAATATTTGTCTTGTTGTCCTACCTCTATCTTGCTAGGACAATCCAATTAGCTGCCAAGTCACATCGAATCAATTTGTTTCAGACATGCTTCTTCAATCTGGTTCTTTCTCTTTACTCTTTGCTGTTAAGATGTTAGTCCCAATTTCATCATTACTGACTTGAATAGTGCCACGTTGCTTTAATTAATCTCTCTGCATTATCCACCCACACCCACTATTTTCTACTTCATCATCATATTGACCTACAAAAGAAGCAGAGGTGTTCATATCACTATTCTTAAATCTTTGCACTGGGGCTGGGTGCAGTGGCTCATGCCTGTAATCCCAGCACTTTGGGAGGCTGAGGCTGGCAGGTCGCTTGGGGCCAGGAGTTTGAGACCAGCTTGGCCAACATGGTGAACCCTGGTCTCTACTTCCTATTTTTTAAAAAACTAATATTAAAAAAAAAAAAGAAAAGAAAAAAATTTGCATTGGATCCCTGATGCTTGTAAACAAAATTCAAACATTTTAGTATGGCTTACTTGGCCTTGGATAATGTAAACCTAAACCAACCCCAACCTCCTCTCCCAACACCATCCTGTGCATATTCTATGATCTCTTTAATCATCCCATAAACATAATAGGACCTATCACAATTTCATGGTTCTTTCATTAGTTTTTGCAAGAATTGTCCTTGCTTTTTTCTTCATCTATCACAATCCTGTTAATTAAGATCTAGTTTAAATGTTACCTCATTGGTGGCACTTTTACTTATTTCTCCAGAAAAAAAATATTTGCTCTTTCTTCAGTGCTTCCACCATTTATTGTACCCATTTTTGTAATAGTGTTCAACATATTATATTTAAATGTATTGAATATGCTTGTGTATGCTTTTTTAAATTATACATTAAGTTCTGAGATATGTGTGCAGGACGTGCAGATTTGTAACATAGGTATACACATGCCATGGTGGTCTATTGCACCCATCAACCCGTCATCTATATTAGGTATTTCTCCTAATGTTAGCCCTCCTCTAGCCCCCACCTCCCTGACAGGTCCTGGTGTGTGATGTTCCCCTACCTGTGCCATGTGTTCTCATTGTTTAACTCACACTTATGAGTGAGAAAATGTGGTGTTTGGTTTTCTGTTCCTGTGTTAGTTTGCTGAGAATGATGGTTTCCAGCTTCATCCATGTCCCTGCAAAAGACATGAACTCATCCTTTTTTATGGCTGCATAGTATTCCATAGTGTATATGTGCCACATTTTCTTTATCTAGTCTATCATTGATGGGCATTTGGGTTGGTTCCAAGTCTTTGCTATTGTGAACAGTACCACAATAAACATACAGATGCATGTGTCTTTATAGTAGAATAATTTATAATCCTTTGGGTATATATCCAGTAATGGAATTGCTGGGTCAAATGGTATTTCTGGTTCTAGCTTCTTGAAGAATTGCCACACTATCTTCCACAATGGTTGAACTAATTTACACTTTCACCAACAGTGTAAAAGCGTTCTTATTTCTCTACATCCTCTCCAGCATCTGTTGTTTCCTGACTTTTTGATGATCGCCATTCTAACTGGTGTGAGATAGTATCTCATTGTGATTTTGATTTGGATTTCTCTAATGACCAATGATGATGAGCTTTTTTCATATGTTTTTCGGCCACATAAATGTCTCCTTTTGAGAAGTGTCTGTTCATATCCTTTGCCTACTCTTTTGTTTGTTTGTTTCTTGTAAATTTGTTTAAGTTCTTTTTAGATTCTGGATATTAGCCCTTTGACAGATGGGTAGAGTGCAAAAATTTTCTCCCATTCTGTAGGTTGCCTGTTCACTGTGATGATAGTTTATTTTGATGTGCAGAAGCTCTTTAGTTTAATTAGATTCCATTTGTCAATTTTGACTTTTGTTGCCATTGCTTTTGGTGTTTTAGTCATGAAGTCTTTGCCCATGCCTATGTCCTGAATGGTATTGCCTGGGTTTTCTTCTAGGGTTTTTAGGGTTTTAGATCTTACATTTAAGTCTTTAATCCCTCTCAAGTTAATGTTTGTATAAAGTGTAAGGAAGGAGTCCAGTTTCAGTTTTCTGTATATGGCTAGCCAGTTTTTCCAACACCATTTATTAAATAGGGAATCCTTTCCCCATGGCTTGTTTTTGTCAAATTTGTCAAAGATCAGATGGTTGTAGACATGTGGTGTTATTTCTGAGGCCTCTGTTCCATTGGTCTATATATCTGTTTTTCTATCAGTACCATGCTGTTTTTGTTACTGTAGCCTTGTAGTATAGTTTGAAGTCAAATAGCATGATGCCTCCAGCTTTGTTCTTTTTTCTTAGGATATCTTGGCTATCTGGGTTCTTTTTTGGCTCCATATAAAATTTAGACTAGTTTTTACTAATTCTGTGAAGAAAGTTAATGGTAGCTTGGCAGGGATAGCATTGAATCTATAAATTACTTTGGGCAGTATGGTCATTTTTACTATATTGATTCTTCCTGTCCATGAGCGTGAAATGTTTTTCCATTTGCTTGTGTCCTCTCTTATTTTCTTGAGCAGTGGTTTGTAGTTATCCTTGAAGAGGTCCTTCACATCTCTTGTAAGTTGTATTCCTATGTATTTTTTTTTATAGCAATTGTGAATGAGAATTCACTCATGATTTGGCTCTCTGTTTGTCTCTTATCAGTGTATAGGAATGCTTGTGATTTTTTTACATTGATTTTTTTTATCCTGAGTCTTTTCCAAAGTTGTTACCAGCTTATACTTTATACACTTTACAATGACAGAAACTCTGTTTAGCAAATGTTTACAAAGATCTTTATACTTAGTAGGTGATCATCATATAGTTTCTGAATCGCATAAGCTCTTTGGATGAGGCACCATGTGATGTTTGCCGTGGCTACCACATGATATAGGTTAAATACATTTTTGCATTAACAACTAACTGAGCAAATGAATAATCAATAAGTGAAGGAATGAATAGCCAGTCTCTGGAAATATTATCTAATTTGTCATTGAATCATCTAGGACAGTGAGTTTAATAGACTTATTTTTTTAGATTAAATAATGAAAATAGCTATCCTGAAATAAAATAAAAACAGGTTTTCAAAATTAATCTAATTCCCTAGGGATCATTCCATCAATTTTAATAATTTCAATGTAATAAACAGTTATTTGTGGCATACGACATGTCTGGTACCCTTTTGTAGGCACTAAGTAGTTCTCAAAGATAAATAACAAAGCCTCCCTCTACAAAGCTCAGAGTACAACAGTGATGGGACATATAGAAGTCATGGAATGTGGAATTATACCACAAAACATGTTCTAAATAGGGTCAGGATTCAGAGTAGGAGTGATCAAATCCATTTTGAAGGTCAGCCAATGCTTTATGCCTTGGAAAGGATAAGGCCACATTGAAAAAGGCAGAGCTGAGAGAAAGAGGCACTGTTATTGAAGATATTACCACATGGTAGAGGCAGGGAGTATCAGAGGACAGGTGGTCAGTTTAACAGTGACATTCAATGTGTGTACGTAAAGCAACGTTTCTCCAAGTGTAATCCAAGAGACCTCTAGGAGTCCCTGAGACCCTTCCTTTCAGAAAATTCATGAGGTAAAAATGATTCTCATAATAATTGTGAGACAATAACAGCAAAACAAAGTGTTTGCATTTTTACTGATGGTGCAAAAGCAATGGTGAGTAAAACTGCTGGTTCATTAGAAGAAATTAATGCCACATCAACAAACTATATTCATTTGTAACTGTATGCTGCATTGTCATACATGCAAAGAAACAACGAATGATTTTTTTCAGTTTCAGTTAAGAATGTCCCTGAAGAAGCAGTTAACATTCTAATTTTACTAAATTCTGATCCTTGAGTACATGTCTTTTAAATAATCTTTTGACAAAACCGAAAATATGCATAAAGTACTTTTGTATATAGAAGTAAAACTGTTATCTCAGGAACAGTACTTGTGTGGTTGTTCGAGTTATGAGCTGAAGTAGCTGCTTTTTTTATACAATGTTTTTACTTGAAAAAAGTGACTGACAGACAAACTATTATTATTCAGACTTTGCCATGTCTGCTAGAGCGTTCTCAATGTTAATGAAGTGAGCATGTTACTCTAAAGAGAACAACTGACAATAAATGTTGCAAATGATAAAAACTGAGCTTTCAAACAAAATTTAGAATTTTTGAAACTAGTACCTAACATCATGAGCTAGACTACTTCTCATTATTTTTTGGTCAGATTGGTGGTTATATTAACAAATGCAACTTTTTAAATGTACCATAAAATGTGCCAGCATTTGGAAGACCTTCATAACTCAAGTGAGCCAATTTTTTCCAAAAGACCAATGATGTTAGAAAATTATGCATAAATAAAATATCCAAAATGCAAAGCAGATCCACAGATTTTAATGTAACAGAGTAAGAAGAGGTAATGTATAGGCATTTCTATTGCATATTACAACTAACCTCTAAGAAGTGACTGTCAAGTTTTGGCATACTATCAAATGATAATATCAACTGTTTTCTGAGAAGACTAATGAAATGCTCTGTTTTTTCCAACTGTATGTTTTATAAGACTGAATTCTCTCTATATACATCAACCAAAATAACATATTGCAATGGATGGAATGCATAAGCAGATAAAAGAATCTAACTGTCTTCTATTCCATCAGATATTAAAGAAATTTGCAAAATAGCAAACAATGCTATTATTCTCATTAATGTTTTAAAAAGAGTTATTTTTATTAAAATATGTTATTTATGTTAACATATAGTATTTTACAATTTTTGATGGGTTTTAATAAAGATTTTTAAATATTTCTATTTTAATCTCTATTATGCTAATTAGCAGATATGACACAAGCTCTATGGTACATCCTCAATGATTTTTAACAGTGTAAACGGATCTGAGACCAGTAACTTTGAGAAGTACTGAGATAAATAAACTCCATAAAGAAATGTCACAAAAATTTTCAATTCATCCTATATAAAAAATATTTGCTATATACCAGGCTCCACGGCAGATGATGTGTTTATATCCGAGAGATAAAAAACAGACCCAATCTCTCCCCTCATGGAGTTAATAATCTAACAATAATATGTCACATTATTGTATATTATTATTGTAAATGTAGAGATAATAATCTGTCATAAATTTGACTCTACAGTTACTATTAACTGTTGTAGTTCAAAAATTTGATTAACATGTCAAGATAAAGAGATAAGAAAAAACACTATAATTATTTCTAGAGATTAACAGAAAACTGAATTTTTTTCATTTATTCATTTTGCAAGAACTCTATTCAACATTACTTAATTTTAAAACCTGCATTTCAATGCATTTATTTTATTTTAAGGTATAGTTATTATAAGTGACACATAGTTTCTTATTTTATGTAATATAATTATTTTTAATTGAAGAAATTTTAAAATATTTACTTATAGCTAATGCAATTTCTGATAAAATGGATTTGAAATTTATTATCATATAATTTCTTTTTTACTTGTTCCACCTGCTCTGTCTTCCTTTTTCTTATGTTTTGTCCCCATTGAAATTTATTATTTTCCCCTTTCTGTTAGCTTGAGTTTTATAGTTTTTCCCTATCCTTTAAGGGTGATTCTACATCAGGATTTCTCAAATTCAGCATTATTAACAATTTGAGCCAGAAAATCCTTTGTTATGTGAGGAACTTACCTGTGCATTATAAGACTTTAGCAGCAGCAGTCACATCACCTTACTTGTGACAATAAAAAAAATGTCTCCAGATACTGTCAAATGTCTTCTGGAGAAAATGTCTGCAGATATTGTCAAATGTCTTCTGGAGTTCAAAGTTATCCTTGGTTGGGAACCATTGCTATAGACTCAGAAAATTTTAATCTAAATAAAAATCTTTTTTCTTTCTTCTGGATATGGAAAGCACTTGCAACATTTATCTTTATTCCTCTTCTCAACTGTTACAACATACTTGTTGCTATTTTAATTTTCTATGTATTTCAAATTCCATAAGACATCATATTGTTTTTAATCATTAGTATTTAATTGCCCACATATTTACTATTACATTGTTTTTTGCATCTTCCTGCAACTCTGATCTTCTTCATATGATTATTTTTATTTTGCTAGTAGAATGTTTTTATTTTCTCTGGGATCATATGCTGGTGATAAATTCCCCCTGTTTTTGTTTGACTAAAAATTACCTAATTCTACAGTTATTTTGAAGACTGTTTCCACAAAGTATAGGCTTCTAGGACGGCAGGTTCTTGTTTTGGTTTTTGTTTTGACAGTTTGACATTTTATTTCATCGGTATTCTTTATCCATTGTTTCTGTGAAAAATCAGGTATTAGTTTAATTGTTGCTCATTCAAGACATGTTTTTCCAGCTGCTTTGAAGGTTTTTTAATTCCTTTGGTTTTTAGCAGTTTGTCTGTGATGTGCCTCAGTTTGGTTTTCTTTGTATTTATCTGACTTAAGTTTCATAGTGCTTCTTGAATCTGTGGCTTGAAATCTTTTGTCAGTTTGGAAAAGTCACAGCTACTTTCTCTTCACATATTGCTCTGACTCCATTTTCTTTCCCCCTCTCCTTCTGAAACTTCAGTTACACGTACATAGATGTTTTCACAGTATTCGTTGGTCTTCATGTTGTGTGTTTGTGCAATCATTCTGTCTCTCTTTGTGTCAGTCTATGTATTTCCATCTGAGCTACCTTCTATTTCCCTATTTCCTTTTTTTCATCTACATCTAAACTGCTGATTATTCTATTCATTGAATTATTGATTGCAATTATTGTATCTTGTCAATCTATAATTTCCTTTTGGTACTTTTATAAAATACTTTTGAGTTCTCTGACAAAATTCCCAATTTTATCTTATTTCTAGAACATATCAAGCACAGTTATTTTAAACTCTATATCTGATGACTCCATTATCTGGATTATCAGTAAATCTATTTATATTGTCTAATGCTTATTTGATTATTAATCACATTTCTTGTTCTACATATGCTTGTATTCTCTTATTTAGGCTCCAGATGCCACCTATAAAAAATTTCCAGGATAATTTGAGGCCTTGGACAATGGTATCTCCTTCCATATTTGGGCTGAGTAATTCTTCACTGCCTTGGTAGCGTTCCAATTGCTTCAAAAAAATTTTTGGCACAATTGTTCTTTTCAAATTATATGGGTTGACAGCAATCTTTTTGTTTCTTTGTTTTTTGTTTGCCAATCCCTTATACACAATATGTGGCCCCACTGTGCATTGCTGGGATGCAGCTCATGGCATGAGTGACTCATTAGGAAAGTTCAAGATTATCTAAATGGGTCTTTTCCATATTAAACAAGATTAATCCTCTAAGCATGCATTTGGATATTGTAAAATATCTAATTGCCTTAAAAGCTTCTAAATACTCTTAATTTCTTTCTTTTTTTGGCATATCTCCAGTATTCTATGCAACAGATTTTAGTGACATTGCTATAGAGCACACTACACTATTCCAAGATAAAGTGAGGAAATTTTCTGGTTAAAGGAAGAGGTCTAAAATAAGCAAGACTTACTTTGTCTTGAAGAAAAAAAATTATATGCTTAAAACCAAATTAACAAAATTAAAAAAAAATGTGGGCTAATCTTTAAAGGATTTTGCTCTAAAAAAAAATTTAGCAAACATTTGCACAACTATCCCCATGTGGTACAGAGAACACTATGCCTTGAGGATTATTTAAAGCAAACTAGAGACTTTCATTTGCATATGTACTAACACCTCATTAATTCAAAATCTGATAATTTCCCCAAGTAAATTAATACTGTAAGAAGAATTACGGTAAAGTATTCAAAACCACTTAAAGAACTAAATTTTCAATAATTCTCAAATACTTTAGAAGCAGTTTTTCTTTTATATAAATTGAGAATATGCTAATTACAAACGCCATGTATTTTTTTTTACAGCAATAAGTCTCACAGAAGTGGAAGCAATGTCTTGTGAGTTCTGTTGCATGTCCACAAAAAAATTTTGTTTGAAATAAATAAAACCTTTTTTTGAAATGCTTCCACTAATTTAGCCAGAACTTCCACCTCTCAGTTCAAATTCATAGCTTTAACTAGACTATCACTGTATAAAGAATAAAGCTTTTTATTGGAGTATCTGGGACATCTATTGCTTTTATTCGATCAGTGTCCATTCTGCTTTTTTTATTTCATAATACAAACCTAATTTTTCTTAGGACTTTCTCTAAACCCAGGTTATTTATGTATGTGACTTAATCCGAGTTATTTGGGTATGTGACTGACTCCAGGAGTGAAGTATGAGTTAGAGATAGCTAATCAGAAATTCCCATCTCTCTGACTGCAATCACTAGTTCAAAGATAGGCATGTGACACACAATGGGTCAATGAAAGATACACCCAGGACTTTTGCTGGAACTCTTAGGAAAGAAGCTTTTTCTGCAGACATTTGCAAAGTAGAAGGTTGTAAGCTTGAGGCGGTACATGAGCAAATATCTACCACTATTGGCAAAGAACAGTTGAAAATTAAGCTAACATGAAGAAAAAGGGGAAAGGAGCACCAGAAAAAGGAAAAGACCAGGAGCTAATGCGTATTGAAGGGCTGGATGCAACCAGATCCTGAAATAAATTTGTACTATAAGATGCTTCTTGTATCTATGGGTCAATACAATACACATTTTTTTGTCAGAACCAGTTGTTGGGTCATTCACAATTAATTTTATTGCTTATTTTGTTATGTGTAAAGGGCCACAGCAGGACTGGGAATAAAATGAAATTCAGGAAATGAAATACATGCCAAGGAAATTATAATATTGTTTAGATGGAAAGAATTTAGTTGTCAAATCCTTAAAGATAAGAACTTCGTATTTTATATTATTCTGAGTGTCCAGCAAAGTAGGCACTAAATATTAGTCAAATGAAGGAATGCACATGTATGTGTATTCATGCTTTCATTTAACAATTATTGAGGACCTATTATGTGTCAAGAACTATTCCTGGAGCTAAGAATACAGCACAGAACTAGATAAAGTTGCCTGTTGAAAGGTTTTAAATTCTAGTTGCTATAGACTGAAAGTGTGTGTCCTTCAAAATTTCTATGTTGAAATCCTAGCCTCCATTGTGATGGTATTAGGAAGTGTGGCCTTTGGAGGATGCTTAAGCCATAAAGGTAGAGTCCTTACGGAAAAGATTAGTGCCCTTATAAAAGAGATCCAGAACCATCTCGCCTATTCCACCATGTGAGGGCACAATGAGAAAATGGCCATCTATGAACCAGGAAAAGGCCCTCATCAGGCAGTGAATCTGCCAGTGCCTTGATCTTGAACTTTCCAGCCTTCAGAATTGTGAGAAATAAATTTATCTTGTTTATAAGCCACTTCGCCTGTGGCTCTGTTACTTATATTTGTGCTATTTATTTTATGTCTCCTCTAAATGTAAGCTCCTGTGCTTTGACTTTGTATAGCACAATATTGGCCAAGACCCTGGAGAATGGAAGACAGTTTATCTTTTTGGTTCACTTTGTATTGCCCATGCTAAGACATGTGCCAACAAAGCAGTTGTATTGATAGGAAAGAGCAGTTTCGAACTGGCTAGTTGTGACAAATTTAATAAAAGGTAATTTACAAACATATGGGCAATGTGAAAGATCAAGAAGCAGGGCAACTTCAATGGCTGCCCATTACTATTCCCAAGCCTGAAAGTACAAAGGGGGAGCAAATCCCAGAACTCAGAAACAGCAGCTGTAACTGCAGAAGCCTTTTTGATAAGAGTTGTGGCCATGAGTAGAACATACCCAATCCACGAAAATCTGGCAGAGAGGAAGTCAGAGGCCAAAACCCTCCCCTGCCTTACTTTCTTTCCTTGCTCTCTCTCAGGTAGGATTGGATGACTAATCCCATTGGTAATTCATTTGACCAATCCCAACTGGAAACCCAACGTCAAGGGAAATAATTGATTTAGCCCACAGAGGTAGCCTTCTTCGAGCATAGTGCTAGGGTAGAGAAGGATGAAATGTAATTTATATCTAGTACACTAGTACACAGATGCTTAAAATAGTTGTTGAATGAAATATATATAATAAATATGGAGAGATAGAAGTAAATTATATGTATATATTATGAAATATGAACAATAAGACTTCACTACATAACTGAGTCACTGTGAAAGAGTTCCATGGATAAAGCACATTTGACTTAACTTGACCTGATCAGGTCTTCAAAAAATCTTTTACAAGGAAATATATAGAAAAGTGTGCTCCAAACTGGAAAATGGCAGCAATGTCACAAACACACATGCAAGTTTACATTGATCATGCAGTACACCTGCTTGACAGCTTATTAAGCATCTACTTCAATCATTCAGGAGTGATATGATAAATACCACAAGTAGGGTAGTGACAGTAGGAATGGAAAACAAGGGAATTTATGACAAGGAGACAAGGGAATAGTCAATAAGACTGCTGGGGGCACAGGGTTGAGTCTGAGGTCTAAAGTCTGATTTTCCCATATCTCTTCTCCAGGGTCTTGGCCACTATTGTAGCTCATAAAATCCAATATTTAAAAAAAAAAAAAGGACAAGATTTGTTTTGGACTCTCCAAAAAGAGTAGATTTGATAATTGTGGAATCTTCTACTTGTAATTTCAACTATTGTTTTCTAAGAATTTTCCAATGCTGACATATTCACTCAATGGAAGGGGAGGAAAATACACTCTGCCGTTAAGAAAGCAGAGGATCAGCTGGGCTTGTCAATAGCAAGACTTTCTGAATTATGTTATGGTTGGGAGATCAGGAATAGAAGCAGGTGCTGTGTCTCAGGTGCAGCATGTCCAAAATGCCGAAAGGGAGCCAGAGAGACCTTTTTATAAGCTCTTGCAGACAACACTAAAAGCAATAGATAACAGCTCTTGTCACCTAATGGTCATTCATGAAATTCTTTCCTTTATGTGAAACAAATGAAAGAGTTGACAGAGAGACAAAAACAACTTATTCTAATGTTTCCTTTCTTCACAGGTTGGAGTTCAAAGACTGACCATCAGATATGGGTCACCCACAGGGAAGAGAAGACCCAGGGTAATGCAAACTATGCAACCTGTGTTCCTGGAATGAACCAATGAGAGAGATGGAAGTGACTAGAAAATAAGCATTTTAATTCAATTTAGCAAACATTTGTTAGTTCCTGATACGGTAAAAGTGCTATTCTAAATTTGGGGGATACTCAAATGAAGAGAACATGGTCCTCATCTAGCTAAGGGAAGCTATAACTGTCAAAAGGTAAGTCAAACTGAGTTAAACCCTATCATGGAGGAGTAATCAGTCAGAGAAAGGATATAGCAGATATGTATGGAAAAGTCAAAGAATGTAAAATCAGACATCATTTTAACTTGGAGACCTCATCTGTCATTTAGAAATGTCTTTGCTATTCAGGCTGTTATAAGAAAATATCATAGACTGGGTGGTTTATAAAAAGCAGAAATTTATTTCTCACAGTTCTGGAGGCTGATAAGTCCAAGGTCAAGGCACCAGCAGATTTGGTATCTGGTGAAGGCCATTTTTCCTGGTTCACAGACAGCCAACTTTTCACTACATCCTCACATGTCAGAAAGGAGCGGGGAGCTCTCTGGGGCCTTTATAAAAGAACACTAATCCCCTTCCCGTCAGTTTCCCCTTCATAATCTGATCACTTCCTGCTATGATCTTAATCCCCAAGGTGATAGAAGCTTTGAGGAGGTGATTAGGTCATAAAGGCACAGACCACATAGGTAGGATTAGTGCCCTTATGAAGGAGACTCCAGCAAACTGCCTTGTTCATGGCAATCATGTGAGGATGTGGTGAGAAGACACCATTTATTCCCTTGAAAGGAACAGAACTAAGACTGACATCTGTCTTTTTACTAGCAATAATGGAAATCAGAAGTTGATGGAAATATATGCTTAAAGTACTGAAAGAAAATAACTGCCAACACAGAATAATGTATTTTTTTAACAGAAGGCAAAATGTATGCATTTCCAGACAAGAAGAACAAAGTGAGTTAGTCAACAACAGACTCACACCAAAGAAAATATTAGGGGAATCCTTCAGACAAAAGAAAAATGATCTTACATAGTTTTTTTTTAATGGAAGAAGGAACGAAAAATAATAGAAAAGGTAAATATGAAATTAAGTACAAATGAAAAGTAAATATATAAAAGTTAACAGTAATGTCTTCTTAAAATATGTATTAAATTCAACTTTAATCATAAAACCACAGAACAGGTGGGAGGTATATGAGGTGAACGTAAAAAAAAAAACAAAACACCCAAGATATTTTGTTGCTCCTTTCATTAAGTGGTAGAATCTGAGCTGGCTATCTGACTTTCTGTGACAGTAGAATGTGGAGGAAGTAACTTTGTATCAGTTGAGTCCAGGCCTCAAAAGACTTTGAAATGTTCCCCTTCACTCTCTTGTAACATTCTCTGTGCAATGTGTGGAAGCTCAGACTGGAGGACTGAATAGCGAGAAACTACATGGAGCCAGAGTTCTAGCTAACACCCAACACCGAGTTACTAGACATTTGAATGAGATCAACTTAGATCTTGTAACTGAGACTCAACTGAGGCCTGCCTTCATATGAATCAGCACAGGCAAGACAGCAGAAGATCCACTCAGCTGAACCCAGCTCAAATTGAAGAATTCTGGACAATAAATCATAGTTATTTTAAGGCATTAAATGTTAGGGCTGTTTATTATGCTCAAAGATAACCAAGCTAATGTATTACATGATCAGTTAGATTTTAGCAATAGTTTGACCCCTAAAAATTTAGAGATTTTGTCAAATGTGATCATTTTAGCATTTACTTAATAGTTTAAGACTTTTTCACATCTTTAATAACATTCTTCCAGCTATTGAATGTTAGGGCTGTTTATTATCCATCAATAGATAACCAAACTAATGTATCACATGATCATTTAGATTTAGCAATAGTGTAATCCCTAAAATTTTAGAAGTTTGTCAAATATGATAATCTTAGCATTTACTTAATATTTCGAGGCTTTTTCACATCTTTAATAACATTGTTCAAGAGGGTTGAGGATAATTAGAACTCTTTCAACCTTTACTAGGAGCTAATTTCTAAACTAATATTTACCCTTTAAAAATAAGTTTAAAAGCAGCATTACACTATATTCCGCCCACAGAGTAGAGATGTATGCAAAGCCTTGCGTGTTTTAAAGACAACTTTATAGCCAAATCAAAATTTAAAGCACCACAATACCAAGGTGAAGAAAAGGTAGTTATTTATTCCCTTTTCTTGATCTTCCTCATGAATCCCACTTCAATAGTAGCAGGATATAAAACTTTAATTTTCATTCAATCAGAGCATAATGGAATAATTTAAAGTCACTTTAGGCACTTCAGTGTCTTTAAAAAAATGACTCAATTTATTTTTTCAGACTAACCTCTCTTCTAGCTATTTGCAGCTGCTTCAAGGTGACATTTGCACATAACCTAGTCTTTAAAAAATCCCATTTTAATTTTTCTAATTCAAACAATAAAATGGGAGACTCCTGGTGTCTTGTTGATCTCTAGTTGTGCTGCCGAGGCGTGGATGTTCTGATGCTCCCTGTAGGTACGCTGCTGCCATTGCTAGTTTGTATAATTCCTGGCCATGCTTATTCAGCCGATTCAGTCCTGGTAGTCTCTGCTGCAGATTTAGTCTTATTTTCATTCTCATTGGTGCCCTAAAAGACCAGTGTTGACCTAAGACTCAAGTAGTCTCCCTGCAGTTTTGGCTTTGATTAAAGGGTCATCCCATATAGTGAGTTTGACCCAGCCAAGCCTTCAAATGAACCTTAGGGGAGCATCAGAGTTTCTTCCACAATTCGGGGACACTGAGTCAGTCTCTCACTCCATCTCACCATGTAGTTTCCTCAGGTTATTGCAGGGGGGATCTTAAGATTCACCTCCCAAAGTTAATAGTAGAACAAATTTCCACTGCTATTAGCTTTCCCATATCTTTTCTAACTTATCTCCCCATCTCAGTCTTCAGTCCAAAAAGGGAGACTGAGACACAAGTGTCTCAACTCTTCTTTCAATTTTATCTCCTTTATCTCTCCCTGTTCACCCAGGAAGACAAGACTCAAGTTTTCCTCTTCTTTCTGTATGAGCAGAGGAGCTCCCTAGACGATAACTTCTTCTTAGACCTCCTCTTCCTCTTTTCCAAAGACATAATTGTTAGACAATGTGTAGGGATAGAGAAACTGGCATGATTAGGGAACAAAATAGTGAGAACACTTGAAAGCATGTTCCTCACATTTACATTTCAATAAGCACATATTGGTCAAGCCTGTTTGCTAAGAGTTCCAGATTTCAGAGCCAAATAACTGTTAAATAAAATTCACAGAAAGCCATGGATTTGGACAGAGCCTCTCATTAGGCCTCAACAAACCAAACCAAAATGGAGTCACTCATGCTAAAATAAAACATCACCAAGCCGAAATTAAAGTGTTTATCTGAACTTCTGAGCAATCAGAAGAGAAATAATAGCCAAGCTCCAAAACAGGCCAGTTTTATCTGGTATAATAAGGCATTTTCTCTGCTTTAACCTTTACAACGAAAGTAACTTTGAACTAACCAAACTGCTTTTTGTTCTTTTTTTTTTCCTGTCTATAAATAGTGTCCACGTTACAGAGTAGAGTTCTCCAACCTCTTCTGATCCTGAGGGCTTCCTAATTCACAGTTCTTTTCACAAATAAACTCTGTTGAATTTATTTATTTATTTATTTATTTCCACAACCTAGGGTTAAATCTCTCTGATCTTATTAGCTATGTGACTTTGGGCAAATTCCTAAACTCTATACATCTCAGTTTCCTCATTTGCAAAACGGAGATAATTATGGTATCTAACTTACTGGGATGTCGTAAGCATTGAATGAATTAGTGTAGGTAAAGTGTTTGGAAATGCATCTAACACTGTTTAATCTCTCCTTAATTGCTATATAGTGTGGACTATGAGTGTGTGTAATCTCAGACATTTGCCTCCAAATTAAAACAAAAGAGTGATTCAGTAGTTTGGAGTGACAAATAATATTTCAGGCACTGTTTCTGCCATTGGGCTCTACAAGTTGTTATTGGAGCTTAAGAGAGTCTGAGTTATTTGTTTTTCAGTTTTTTTTCCCCAGGTTTTGACCTTCCAGTTCACTGGGGCTTGAAATGAATCTGTGGTAAGCTTTGTTATTTGCTCTGACTCAGTGTGGGATAATTGTTATTTAAATAGGACTGTAGGTGTGTGCTGGAAGATGTTAGGTGAAGCACTGAGGAAGCAAAAGAGAATAAATAATGCTGCCCTTGAATTGTTTACTGTTCTATTATGGAAGACATGGAAAGAGCAGACTAGAAGGGAGTCAGTTCCAAGAGGTAAGTGGCCATTTACAATTTCACTGAGCAGATGCGCTTCCATCCAAAAGGATATTCGCCAATTAAACCTGAGACTAAGTGACGGTATATTGGGTTTTCTACTCCCCATTGTCTCCATCTAAATAAAGAAAGCAGAACTCAACTATGTGATATCCCAGTGTAGATAAAAGTAAGATGGATCTCTAGGTACCTAACTTGATTACAGAACCAGGGAGTGATGTAGAAAGGCCCTGGAGAGAAATAATCTCAGAGCTAATAAAAGATGTGTGCTGCATGAGACACCTCTGTTGAATAGGAGTAATCACTGTAACCCAGCGTGGCACCAGGCATTCAAGCAGATCTGCCTTGGCTCTTTGTGGAGATTGCTCAACTGGGTGTATTAAACAAGCACCTTTGCAGGATCCTTTCTGCCTTACAGCATCATGCTCTGCAGAGCTACTCTCCAGAATGACCAGCTCTACAGGATTTTGTAAAGAGAAGATTTAAAAGAAAGGATAAAAAGGAGAGAATTCTTTATCTTCCAATTTTGGTAAGCTTGGGTCCAGTACCTCATAAAAAAAAAAAATAAGTCATTAGGCTGTTTTTCAATGCTATCAATATGCCTTTTCTTTTATTATAGTAAATATTTCTGGGTCAATATTGTACCAGGAATGAGATAAAATAAAACAAAACAAAATCCAAAAAATTATATAACAGTAATCAACCCAGGACACAGCACCATAAATATCTTCATTTTACAGATGATGAATCTTAGGTGAAAAAGAGGCTGTTGGAAAATAAACAGCCTATATTTAAATTAGTTATATGTGATTTTTTTCCTCATTAAAATTCAACATTATTTCATCATGGTTAACATAAAATAGAGGAGAAATATTCAGGCAGCAAAATTAGTCATTGAATCATACACTCTAACATCTCCTTCTGTGATTTCATTCTTGCCACAGTGTTTCTGAAAGACGTTTGCCTTTTCTGGAGAGTTATTTTCAGTGAATGTTGATTTAAGTTGTTTACAATTCTGATTACTTGTTAAGACATCTTTTAAAAGTAGTTTTGTTTATACAGGTCATTGCACAACTGAGATAAGAAAGGAAAATGGTCTGCTAGTCTGTCATAACAATAAAGGGAGATGTAAATTAGATGTGTAGCAAAATGCTTAGAAATTGAGTCGAAAAAAATCAGTTCAATTCACTCGCCTATTAATAAAAGGAAATCGTTTTTGAAAACGAATAGCTTGGAGTCACGTAAAATACAGAAAAAGTTGGTATTTGCTTTGATTTTTCTTATGAAGCAATAACCATATGTGCAGCCAAGAGAAAGAACTACAAAAAATACAGAAAATCCAAAAAAAAAAAAAAAAAAGCTTGATTTACTTAAGGGGAAATTCATCCTGATTCAGGGAAAAGAGGCAAGACGTGATGAACAGGCCGAATGAAGAATCATTAGTTTTGTAAGAGACGATTAGAAATGCTGGAAGCCCTATCTATCTTCATCACAACAAAACTGTAATAAGCACTGCTTTCAGTAAAGATTCGGGGTTTCTCTTCCTAGTGGGCATATTTCCAGGAGAACTGAAGCTCTTTCTAAATAAAATGGAATCAGTGCTAAGTCAGATGTAGGAGAAGTTTACATATGAAAAAGATTTTACAATCCTACTGTCAAAAATTGATTCAGAATGTTTGCTTCCATTAAACTTACATTTTCATTCCTCATAGAATTCCTTTATATGTTACTCATACCATTCACTTCCTGGAATACCTATCTTCCTAAATTCAACTAAATTGAAAATTATGTTTCTGAATAGGTTTTATGTTCTAGACACCCATATTATAAGGAGGGAATATAAAAATTAATATCTTGTTTCCAGCCTCCAGTATACTTTTCCCATGTTGAACTTCACATCTTCCTTAAATCCCATCTCAATTTCAACCTCTTTTATGAAGCCTTGTTAAGTATTCCGTCATGAACTTCCCATTTGAAATCCCATTGGAACATATAGTTTAGCACTTAGATTTTCTGTGATTTTTTTTCCCCACAACCATATAATTACTCATTTATTCAGTACATAGTGATCATCTAATATATGCTATCATGTTTAACTGGGGATGCAACAGTGAAACAGACAGACAAGGATTGTGCTATCAAGGTGTTTGCATTCTGGTATATTCTAGATAATGAGAAAAGAACAAGAAAACAAGAACTAGTGATAGGAACTGTGAAACAAAGTTATGTGATTGAGAGCGGTGAGAAGGGGAGCTATTTTAAGTAAAGATAGTTAACACCCTCTCATGTGGCACTTCTTATAAGTCAAACACAATTGTTGTTTTATGAAGGCACTTATTGTTCTTTTATAAAGGCCCACCCTAATCCAGAATGATGCCATCTTGAGATTTCTGATTTGATTACATTTACAAAGAAAGACTCCTTTTTCCAAATAAGTCACATTCACAGGTTGCAGGTTGTCAGTGTATTTTGTTGGGGCCAATCATGCAAGTCACTACAAGTCTGAAACCAAGCTTCCAAAGTAGGTATAATTGTCATCCTCTTATAAGTGAATATCCCCAAGCACAAAAAGAGTAAGTAATTGTTGTGGGCACATACCTAGTATGCAGTGCAGTTGGGATTTAAACTGAGATACTGGCCAGGCATGGTGGCTGACACCTGTAATCCACTTTGGGAGGCCAAGGCAGGTGAATCACCTGAGGTCAGGAGTTCGAGACCAACCTGGCCAACATGGCGAAACCCTGTCTGTACTAAAAGTACAAAAAATAGCTGGGCATGGTGGCACCTGTAATCCCAGCTGTTCAGGAAGCTGAGGCAGGAGAATCACTTGAACCTGGGAGGCAGAGGTTGCAGTGAGCCAAGATCGCGCCATTGCACCCCAACCTGGGCAACAAAAGCAAAGCTCTGTCTCAAAATAAAATAAAATAAAAATAAAAAAATAAACTGAGATACTGGCTTCATGGCCAATGTGCATAACCGCTATTCTATATAGTGTCAGACCAAGGCTCTCAAGAAAGAGTTTGAGACCCAAATGATGAAAGAGACTCTCCTGGTAGGAGAAACTATAACTGCAGGTATATTTGTTCTATCTTCTCAATCAGTTGGTATTAAAGTTCTAAAACATGGTTTCAATTTTCCAGTCAGCCCTAACATCAAGAATTGGAGGTCTGTGCCCCTCTCCTTCAGTCTTGGAGAGCTTATGAGTGCAGTCGTCTAACGTAGTTCAATGGAAGTGACGTTGGCTATCATGCTGTGAGGAAGCTATACCATGCAGAGAGACCATGTGTGCACATTATAGCTGGCAACAGTAGTCTGCAAGTCCTCCCAAGCCAGGTGCCAGACACATGAGTGAACAAGCCTTCAGCTGATTTCAGTCTTTAGCTGCGGGGTCACCTCCAGCTTATGCCTCTTTCCAGAAAGACCAAGATATTATGCAGCAGAGACAAGCCACAATGTGGTATCATGTCAGAATTTTTGTCCCATGGAATTTGTGAGTATAATAAAATGCTTGTTGTTTTATGGCACTAACTTTAGGGTAGTTTGCTATATAGTGAGTAGTTAGCAGAATAGCCATGCCTAAATCACATCCCACAGGGCTACAGACAGAATAGATATAGTGGAGGAAAAAGAGAAAAACAGGTATTTATCAACAGTTTCTCAGGAGACTGGAAGAAATGCTTTAGCTATTTTAAGCAGGAAGAGAATTAAGATTAGTAAATTAAATGCTTACAAACTTTTGGAAGCACAGAAGAAAAAAGGTCAAGAAACTGCTGATGTCCAGGAACTCAGAAAGGAAAGAAAATCAGGGATGTTAACACGGATGGACTTCTGTGCCTGCAGCACAGAAGCAGGTGTTTTGCAGGGATTAGCCAGGACACTACTGCAAATTTCATGTCCGCTGTCTGCCCACGTGTCTGGCAGGAGCTGGTGCCAGAGAATAATGGTTTATCTTTCCCTTTCACCTCCCAACTCTTGGATGAGTGCCAGTCATCAGCCAAGCCTATTTTATAAACCAGATCCCACATACGGGAGGGCTTCAATGGGCAGGATGGAGCTGAGATTCTACAATGTCTGGCATCATCCACCCCTTTGGATATTCAGCATCCATAAATAAAATTATGCAGATGTTTAAATTTCAGAAGAACAGGACAACAACATCATTCTACTAAATCTGATCTAACTATTTCTCATACAAATAATGCCATACTCATTCTCTCCTAAAGTGAGGACACCCAGGCTTTATCAGTATCTGTATCCACCACTGAATGATGTTCATTTCTTTTGTAATTCAGTTACAAATTATAGTTCAGTTAAATTCCCCTTTTGTAGTTTATTGACTAAATTATAAGGTATCTACCACCAACACCTTTAACATAAGGAAGAGGGGCAAAAAGGATTTGGTAAATGTATATGTAACAGTACAAGAAAGAAAATGTGCATAGCTACTGTGGCCCTCAATTCTGTAACTGGTTGTTCCATGTTCTCTATGCTCTCAGCCAAAACTTCAACTGATAATGGCTCTTTACTTGAAATAACAGCCCAAACCTTTATTTCTGAGGGTCTGAAACATTAGTGGTCTTGATCACAGAGTTGCTTTAGTCTTCCATCAACTTTGGCCTCTAGATGTTCAAGTACTAAGAAGGGTCTCATAAATTTCCTAGATTCCAATAAATTCCTATTGTGTAGCAGCAACCTTATTTGTCCTTGATAAGCAGAATCAATTAACCCAGAAAATAAAGTATCTTCCTTTCTTAACCGTTAGTTCACTAGTACAAAGAACCCAAATCACTAGCTGACATACACAACTTTTAGTCCATATGAGCTTTGTGGTTTACCCAGTGTACACTTTCTGCTTTAGGAACTAGGACTTCAAAACCAGTGGATCCAAGAATTGTAGGGATGAGAAGCACAACTTTATAAATAGACCATTAGGGATGATAAAGAGAAACACCCAATTTTTTCTGCCTTTTTAGTTCCAAGACCTATATATTCTGGCTATAGGTGATCCATAAATTGATCAGAAGCTATAAAAATATATCTCACTGAGTAGGGCAGCTATCCAAGTATGCCAGGTGTTGTTAGCCATCTTAATAATCTATTTTACTGATCAATCTGCTGCGTCGCTTCTGGGTGATTGGGCGAATTACTACATTTGAGAATGTGAGTCAGTCAGTTCCAAAAGTGTGAGCCAGTGCCTCATTTCTTAAGGTCTAAGGCAAAAGCAATGCTGTGTGGGATATTGTGATATCAAATGAGGCATTTGGGATATCCATGGATGGGACTAGGTGTAAGAGCACTGTGGGCAGGGAAAGCAGATCTACTCAGAATATCTTTTCCAGTAAAAACGAAGGGTACCATCCTGATGGTTGGCTATTAGTCGGGGAATCATTTTATATTAGGGACTCAGCATGATCCTCCACTGTTTGCAGGCAGGTAACTTAGGAGCCGTCACAAATGGGATAGTTCTTAGTAGGGAAAGTCCTTGTTCTTGAGGACAGGTACAACCCCCATTTTTGCTGCTATAACAACTTTGTTCATTAGCCTGTTGAGCAAGTATATCACACCCACACATTTCTTCCCTGAATTACTTGTTACTCTACTACAAATACAGTCTTTCCAAATCTCTGATAATGTAAGCAAACCATTATTTGCTGCCCTGGAGTTAGTGTAGTCAGTCATTATTTTGGTCATCTCTCCTTCCAGGCATGTTGAAGAACTACATGCAGTGTTTAAAACTCTGACCTCTGTCCATGAGTCCCATATCAGAGTTTGCTATAATGATTCCAGCACATCATGCAGACACATATGTGAAAAAACAATGCTGATAATTTTCTTCCTTCTGGTATCCTGGATAAATTGTGAGAAATAAACCTCATGGTGGTCCTTCAGAATGAATAATGCTGGATGCTATAATCAACTCCAAACCCTCATTGGCTTTGCATAATGAAAGCTTATTACTCACTCCAGAGTCCAGCAGTATTGGTGTGTGTGTGTGTGTGTGTGTGTGTGTGTGTGTGAGAGAGAGAGAGAGAGAGAGAGAGCGTGTGTGTTGGTAAGAGGGTAGGTTATGCTCCATACAATCAGAGACACAGAACTTTCTACTCTGTGGCAGTGACATCTTCTACATGTGACCCCTAAAGTCTTCATGGAATGAAAAGAGAGTTTTCATGATGATTTTTATGGAGAACTATGGAATTTTTATGAGACTATTCCATGTGGGAGATTCTTATAGGTCTGTGGTAATTGAAAACAATGGCTGCAATAATCTCCTGTATCCCTATAAACTTCCCTTTGCAATGTGATTTTGAAGCTTTTCCCATCAAAAGTTAGAGTTTCATTCTCTTATTCCTTGAATCTTAATTTGGTCATGTGATCTCCTTTGGTCATTGGGTTATTACAAATGTGATGCAAAGAGAAGATTGAAAAGTGCTTATATATTGAGGCTTCCTCTCTCTTATTGTTGGAAATGCTAAATCACCATGTGAAGAAACTCATGCTAGCTAACTAGAGCAACTATATGGAGAGAGTCACAATCATCCCATCTGTCCTAGCTGAAGCCTAAACACATAAGTGATGACATCCTAGTCTCCACAGCCCTACTCTAGTTACAAATTTACCTCTAGAGATCATTCAGTTGACTCAGATCTGAAGATCTGGGCAGACTCGATGAATCATGAGCAAATCCAATGATTGTGTCGCTTGAAACCATAAAGTCTGGAGTAGTTTGTTATACACTGAAAGCTAACTGATACAGGGCCAGAATGGGAAGAGGCTTATATCACCTCTTCCCACATTTCATTAATCAGAATTCAGTTATATGTCCCAACCTGTTTGCAAGAGAGCTGAGTGATATAATTTAACAATAAGTTCAGGAAGAACAAGATAGAGTTGATAAACACATAGCAAGTTTTCTCCACATTTGTGTCCTTTTAGTCACCAGTTATTTGGCAAACACTTCCTTTTACACATAAAACACATATGTAAGTTCCCTAAAGAAGCAACCTAAAATGCCACTTAAGCTCTGCAACTATCTCAGTACCTAAGATCTCTGGGTGATGTACAGTTATGTTAATCACATTCAGATATATCTTGCTTTGTTTTGGTAATCTATGAATCAAAAACAGTTATCTTCCCTGCACCCTTCACAGGCATACTCAGAATACTGTAGTGGAGAAGGCACAGATGATTGCGGTAACCTGGTGGATCTGTCTTGTACCAGCTCAGAGTGTGAGAACCAATTGTGTACACATTTTCCTGACTCCATATTCAATGGCATCATTTGGTAACTTGAAATCAGCAACAGGAGTGTATAGACTACAGAAAATGGCAAGAGCTATAACAGGGCTTTTTTTTTTTATGTTAGAGATAGCATTTCCCAGAATGCTACATTGATGACTGTAGTTAACACTCTCATGCAGAAGAAAGAAAAATGACAGAAGCTAGGCAGTCCACAGAAATGACTAAATATTTTGGCATAGGCATTGTGATGTCCCTCTGCCATGTAAGTAGGGAAATTTTGTTAGGAGTCACAATTCTGTTTTCTGAAACTAACTAACTTACTCTATTTTGCTTAATATCTCTGCCTTCCTCGAGATTCTTCCTTGTCTTTTATTCCCCTTAGTAACATTAAGTGTGTGCAATGGTTTCAATATTTGTCTCTTTCAAAACTTATATTGCAGTTTAATTGCCATTATAACAGTATTTATTATGAAGGTGGTGATTAGATCCTATGAGGGCTCTACCCTACAAGTTCATCCCCCTCTTACTCTCACCATCTTGCCTTCTGTCCCTTCTCAAGCACCTTGATATTGGGCTTATCAGCCTCCAGAACCTTGAGCGAATACATTTGTCTTTATTGTAAATCACCCTATGTGTGGCATTCTGTTATAGAAGCAAAAAATGGACTACGACAGTGAGCATTATAAGGTATGCTTTTCTTCGGGTCTGCACAACCTTCTCAGCCTGCTTACTCCTGGAACAAACAAAGTATCCCAAAACTTGTTTTTATAACTCAACTGAAGAAATTTTTAGTCCAGGCTGGTGGAGGCTTTTGGAAATACAATTTGTTCAAAATCTTAATATACTTCCCATGTATTTGCTCCCAATCAGTTTCATGTGCTAATAAAACCAAAATCATTTTTCTAAACATAGCTCTCAAATCTGTTTTATTTGCCTTTTCATTTTCTACTTCTTTCTTAATAGAATGGCTTCTACCTTGAAAGTGTCAGGTTAAGATGGGCCATAACCTTAACCTACTCTTTGCCCCAGGGCTTGGTTGTCATACAATTTTATTACTAGAATTATTTATCTATTGTGTCTTCTCTATGTGGTATAGAAGCAACTGGTTTTTCCAATTCTTCATGACTTTGCATTTCTGGATTCATTTCACACTCTTTTTTTTTTTTTTTTTTTTTTTTTTTTTTTTTTTGAGACGGAGTTTCGCTCTTGATACCCAGGCTGGAGTGCAATGGCGCGATCTCGGCTCACCGCAACCTCCGCCTCCTGGGTTCACGCAATTCTCCTGCCTCAGCCTCCTGAGTAGCTGGGATTACAGGCACGCGCCACCGTGCCCAGCTAATTTTTTGTATTAGTAGAGACGGGGTTTCACCATGTCGACCAGGATGGTCTCGATCTCTTGACCTCGTGATCCACCCGCCTCGGCCTCCCAAAGTGCTGGGATTACAGGCTTGAGCCACCGCGCCCGGCCTCATTTCACACTCTTATTTCTGCTGGCAAGCTAGCCGATTCTCATCTTTAGTAACTCACACACTGACAAGCTCTTCTCAAATACTGTTCATGGCACTGTTGGAATAGAAGGCATATTGTCTGTCTTCCAACTTGTTGTACAAAACAGTTTGTTTTGCCACTGTGTGACATGAGCCATCATCCTTCCTACCCCTGCCATGAGTTTCTTTGTCACTTGCTGCCTGACCACCAAATCAAAGGCATTTATTTCAAGTATTCATTGTGGCATCACTCTATTTCTAGAATCTATTTCTCAAGTCAGAGAAAAGAGTATTACCTGGTAAAATAACTAAAGCCAAAACCTCAGTGACTTAACACTGTAAAAGTTTATTATTTAATCATTCGCTGTCCCATGAAGTTGGAGTAGAAGGACTCTGCCTTATAACACTATTCAGAGACTCACGATCTTTTCATTTCATTGTGCCACCGTTCAACTTATCAGCAACCAGGTTTACCATGAGGAGAGAATGAGAATGGAGAATTGCATGTGAGAGATTTTTATGGACCAGGCCTGGAAGTAGGATATATCACAGCTGCTCCAATCTGCTGGCCAAAATTCAGTCACAGAGCCAAACCTAATGGAAGGAGGCTGACAAGTCTAGTTTATCTATTTGCCCAAGAGGAAAATAAAACAGGTGCAATGAACACACAACATTGCCTCTGGTTCAAAGTCAAGCAATTGGTTCAGTCTCAGTTATGCTACTTAGAAGCTCTGCAGCTCTTTGTAGGTGTTTCTCCATTTGCTAAAGAGTGATACTTATACAACAAAATTTCTTTCTTATTGCTAAAGTTTGAATGTTTGTTTTCTCTAAAACTCATGTTGAAACAATCTACAAAGTGGAAAATTTGAGAGGTAGGGCCTTTAAGAGATGAGTAGGTCATGAGGCTCTGCCCTCATGAATGGATTTCTCTATGCATGGATTAATGGCTTAATGGGTTATGATAGGAGAGGAACTGATGGCTTTATAGGAAAAAAGAGACCTGAACTATCATGTTAGCATTTTCAGCCCCCTCACCATGTCATGCCCTGTGCCACCTTGGGACTCTGCACAGAATCCCCACAACAAGAAGGCTCTCACAAGATGCAGCCTGATGATGATGGACTTCTCAGCCTCCTAACTGTAAGAAATAAATTCCTTTTCTTTATAAATTACCCAGTTTCATGTATTCTGTTTTATGCAACAGAAAATGGACTAATACACTTATGGATATTTCTCAACCCAAACTATTAATCAAATACGTATAAAATGAAACTATTTTCAGAATAGCAAAAGGTGGTAGAGATCACTTTTCCTTTTATTCCTTGCAATTAAGAAGAGATATGTGACTAACTGGCCAACAGAATAGGAGAAGTGAAGTCTGTCAGTTCTGAATGGAAACAATGAAGACTCTCCTGCTCTTTAACTCCTCAACTACTTTGACCTTAGGATCCACTGATTTTGTCAATAAAAGTTAGGGGCATGTCCAGCATCTTGGGTCCCTAAACATTTTATATATTAATACAGGGAATGGAGCCTGTATTAGTCTGTTTTCACACTGCTGATAAAGACATACCAGAGACTGGGTAATTTACAAATAAAGAGGTTTATTAGACTTATGGGTTCCACTTGGCTGGGGATGTCTCACAATCATGGCGGAAGGTGAAAGGCATGTGGCAGCAGACAAGAAAAGAGAGCTCGTGTAGGGAGACTCCCATTTTTAAAACTATCAGATCTCATGAGACTTATTCACTATCAGGAAAACAGCATGGGAAAGACCTATCCCATGATTCAATTACTTCCCACCCTGTCCCTTCCACAACATGAGGGAATTCAAGATGAGATTAGGGTGGAGACACAGCCAAATCATATCATGCCATCCATGGCCCCTCCCAAAATTCATGTCCTCACATTTCAAAACCAATCATCCCTTCCCTAGAGTCCCCCAGTGTCTTAATTCATTTCAGCATCAACTCAAAAGTCCACAGTCCAACGTCTCATCTGAGACAAGGCAAGTCCCTTCCACCTATGAACCTGTAAAATCAAAAGCAAGTTAGGTACTTTCTAGATACAATAGGGCTATAGGCATTGGGTAAATACAGCCATTTCAAATGAGAGAAATTGACCAAAGCAAATGAGCTACAGGTCCATGTAAGTCTGCAAGTCTGAAATCCAGCAGGGCAGTCAAATCTAAAAGCTCCAAAATGATTTCCTTTGACTCCATGTCTCACATCTGAGTCATGCTGATGCAAGTTGTACGTTCACATGTTGTTGGGCAGCTCCACCTCTATGGCTTTTCAGGGTACAGCCTCCCTCCTGGCTACTTTCAAGGGCTGGCATTGAGTATCTGCAGCTTCTCCAGGCACACGGTGCAAGCTATAGGTGGATCTACCATTCTGGATCTGGAGGACGGTGGCCCTCTTCTCACAGATCCACTAGATGGATTCCAGTAGGGACTCTGTGTGGGGTCTCTGACCCCACATTTCCCTTCTGCACAGCCCTAGCAGAGGTTTTCCATAAGGGCCCTGCCCCTGCAGCAAACATGCCTGGTGGTATCCAAAAATTTCCATACATTCTCTGAAATCTTGGCAGAGGTCCCCAAATCTCAAGTCTTGATTTCTGTGCACTTGCAGGCTCAACACCACGTGGAAGCTGCCAAGGCTTGGGGCTTGCACCCTCTGAAGCTGCAGCTTGAGCTCTGTGTTGGTGTATTTCAGCCACAGCTGGAGCAGCTGGAACATAGGACACCAAGTCCCTAGGCTGTACACAGCAGAGCAACCTTGAGCCTGGCCCATGAAATCATTTTTTCTTCCTAGGCCTCAAGGCCTGTGATGGGAGGGGCTGCCATGAAGGTCTCTGACGTGTCCTAGAGACATTTTCTTTATGATCTTGGGAATTAACATCTGGTTCTTTGTTACTTAAGCAAATTTCTGCATCTAGTTTGAATTTCTCCTCAGCAAATGGGGTTTTCTTTTCTAGTGCATTGACAGGCTGCAAATTTTCCAAATTTTTATGCTTTCCCTTTTAAAACTAAATGCCTTTAACAGCACCGAAGTCACCTCTTGAATGCTTTGCTGCTTAGACATTTCTTCTGCCAGACACCCTAAATCATCTCTCCCAAGTTCAAAGTTCCACAGATTCCTAGCGCAGGGACAAAATACCACCAGTCTCTGCTGAAACATACCAGGAGTCACCTTTACTCCAGTTCTCAACAAGTTCTTCATCTCCATCTGAGACCACCTCAGCCTGGATGTTATTGTCCATATTGGTATCAGCCTTTCGGGCAAAGCCATTCAACAAACCTCTAGGAAATTTCAAACTTTCCCACACTTTCCTGTCTTCTTCTGAGCCCTCCAAATGGTTCACAACATCTTCCTTTTACCCAGTTCTAAAGCTGCTTCCACGTTTTCAGGTATCTTTTCAGCAGTGCCCAACTCTACTGATACCAATTTATTGTATTAGTCTATTTTCATGTTGCTGATAAAGACATACCTAAAACTGGGCAATCTACAAAAGAAAGAGGTTTATTGGACTTAACATTTCCAAGTGGCTGGGGAGGCCTCACGATCATGGTGGAAGGTGAAAGGCACATCTCACATGGAGGCAGACAAGAGAGGAGAGCTTGTGCAAGCACTGTGCTAGCCCACACTGAACACGCACCATGAACAAGAAACAGACACGTGTTGAGTTAAGAAACTAAGATTTGGCAGTTAATTTGTTTTCAAAGCCTGGTGGGTCTCAAAATGCTGCCATTGCTTCCCAGGGAACATTCAGCAATGTCTGGAAATGTTTTTGGTTACCACAACCGAAGGGATGCTACTGGCATCCAGCAGGTAGTGGCTGGGAGGTGACACTAAATGTCCTACAATGCTGTGCAGCAAAGAATTATCTGGCCCCAATGTCAATAGTGCTGAGTTTGAGAAACCATGATAGCCTATCCTGTCCAACAATATCTCAAAGTGTTTTCTGCAGTCCTTTTGGAAAACTGCTGAAGATGCTCTGCTACAAAGATGCTTTCTCTAAATCAGAAAGTAGGATTCAGAAACCAACAGAATCCTCTCAGAAGAGAGAAAGTTCTCAGTTGAAAGTGATGGGGCTTCCACAGAGGCAGTGGACCTCCAGATCAACTGGCTGAGAGTGGAGAAAAGGGAAAAGGATTGTGGGAAAGAGTCCCTCTGGAAAAAACATCATCCTATGCTACTTCATGTGTATGAGTATATTAATAGCAATGTTTAAGATCTGTTCAAAAGTTTTTGAATTAATGGTATGGCTGGAGAAAACTTAGTATGAAAAACAAGCCAATTATCTACTCCAATCAGAGTTGCACAAGAAAGAACGATACATGGTGACATGCATAATATAATACATAGTAAAATCATGGGTTATATTTAAATTTTATAATACTAAAACAAATATATTGATATAACCAGAAGGATAACCAGAAGGTATAATAGACCTGTATTGACAGGATAGGGAGAAGGGAAGTGTATACATGACTGTGTCCATGTGTGTTGGGGGGTGGAGGGCAGAGGGAAGGTGTTACATGGTTAAATCCTCCACTTCTCTCATAAGAAGTCAATGAATAAAACTAAAAATGAAAAAAATCACGAAACAGTAATGTAAGCATATTACTTAGATATATGAGGGTGCATGCCAGAAGAAGCAGCTGAAAATAAGTTAAAACTGATTGCTTTTGTAGAGGTAAAAATTGAAAGGAGGAAGTAATTTTGTAACGATGCTTGTGTTTTATTATAAGCCTAACAGGACCACTTAACTTTTTAAACCACAAACATACATTACTTTTGGCAAAAGCAAAATAGTTTTTACAAAAGTGAGGGTGAAATAAATCAATTTGCAGGCACTAAAATGACATAACCCATTGGAAAATCTTTTGTAATGTGCAAATTTCTGTGTGAATGCTAGTCATGATAACCATTACAGTGGATGCTGAAACTGTTAATAATTGATGCCAGGCCTCAGCATCGGTGCTGTCACATATTTGCTCACCACCTGGTCATCTGTAGCAATCAGCATGTAGGGACCAAGTACCACCGTTGTTACCCAATTCCTTGTCAAGAAAGGAGAAGACATGGTTCCTGCTAATCCTTCCACAAACCTTCACTTACTGTCTAACATGTAGGAGGCATAAAGCCTACCCTTAGCATAGTGGCAGGGATGAATGTCCCTGACCACAAGATCTGACCTGTGAGTTCAGAGACTTCCTGGCCAAGATGCGTGCTAAGTGAGCCCACTTCCTAAACTCTCTTTTGTTGGGAGCCTGACTTAATTTATACAAACAGAGTATTACCAGATTCCCCTTCTATCATCCCAAGCTTCCTGCCAAACTTCCACCTTTCTAACATCTGAATTAATGACTTGTTTTGTTTATAGAGTTGTCCCTTGGTATCTGTTAGAAACTGGTTCCAGGACCCCGATGGAAACCAAAATCTGTGGATGCTCAAGTCCCTGGTATCAAATGATATAGTATTTGCATTTAACCTATTCATTTTCTCCATATACTTTAAATCACCTCTAGATTACCTGTAATACTTCATACACTAAATGTCATATAAATAGTTGTTATACTGTATTATTTAGGGAATAATGACAAGAAAAAACAATTGTACATGTTCAGTACTGAGGTATTTTTTTTTTTCAAGTATTTCTGATGCCTCGTTGGTTGATTGCCTGGAATGCAGAATGAACAGATTCAGATTTAGAGGGCTGGCTGTACTTCTACGTGGTTCTAACTTTATTCCATATATTATAGTCAGTTCTGTATCTTATAGTTCGTATCTTTCATTCTCATCTGTAGGATTGGAAATAAGTTTAGTTCATGTTGCAACACAACATAACAGATAAGAACATGGGCACGGAAAACAGAGTATGTGAGTTTGAATTCAAGCTTTGTTACTTTCTAGGGCATTGTAACCTTGGGAAAGTTACTAACTTCTCTGTGCCTCACTTGCTTTTTCTTTTCTTTCTTTTTTTTTTTTTTTTTGAAATGGAATCTCACTCTGTCACCTAGGCTGGAGTGCAATGGCACAATCTCAGCTCACTGCAACTTCTGCCTCCTGGGTTCAAGCAATTCCCTTGCCTCAGCCTCTCAAGTAGCTGGGACTACAGGCACATGCCGCCATGCCGGCTAATTTTTAGTGTTTTTTTAGTTGAGATAGGGTTTTACTGTGTTGTCTAGGCTGGTCGCGAACTCCTGAGCTCAGTCAATCCGCCTGCCTTGGCCTCCCAAAGTGCTGGAATTACAGGCATGAGCCACCACACTTTGCCGCCTCACTTCCTTTTGCTATTACAAGGTGGAGATAATGAGAATATTTAACTTTATACACTTAATATAATGATCAAAAGAGTTAACAAATGTAAGGCTAAGAAGTGTTTCTGACACGTAGTAAAGCTATATAGCTTATCAATGAATATTAATATCATGGCACATAGCAACACTATATGTTTGTTAACTTTAGTTGATTTTATCATTATCGTTAGTTCTTGAGTAGGCACAAGCACACACCAGACACTAAAAAAACAAAAGTTCATGAATATGATTCAATTGCACAAAACATTCATAGAGATCTGAATCAACTTCTGCCCGCCTCCACTCCTGCCATATGGACGGTGGAAAAATGCAGTTCAAGAAACGCAGCTGAGACACTCCCAAAGAAAAGACAGCTCAATTCTCTATCCCAGTGTTTCTCAACACACCATTGGACAGCTTTACCTCTGGGACTTTCTAAAAAGATTCACCCAAAAGAATCTACATGACACACTGTGAGGCAGCCAACCTCTCAAAATTCCAAACAAAGCAAGATGCGTAGGCTTCAGGGATTTCAGCCTTGAATTCAGCTCCTCAGGCCCTACTTCTTCCACCCACCCACAATTAGCCTGCTTCACTTCTGTCGACTTAATGACTTAAATGTCTCTTCCTTAGAGGACTCAGAAGGTTAATTATGAAGTCTTTCTCCCAGCATCCAACTGTTTTTATTTTCATGACATTCACTCACTTCTTGAATTAAAGATATATTTGTGTGCATGTGTTTGATGACTGTTGCACATCAGCTTTCCAAGGATGGGAATGGATCTGCCCTCTCTCCACTCCACATGGAGTACCTGATTCAGCCCAGGTGCATTATTACAGAGTTTACTAAAAGACACATTTCTTTCAAATAAAGAAATTATGGTCAACTTCATAAAGGAGGAGATTTGCAGGCCAGGCTGATGAGATTTTTTATTTTATTTTGAGATGGGATCTCACTCTGTTACCCAGGCTGAGTGCAGTGGCATGATCATGGTGCACTGCAGGCTTAACCTCCCGGGCTCCAGTGATCATCCTACCTCAGCCTTCCCAGTAGCTGAAACCACAGGCATGAACCACCACTAGGGGCTAATATTTTATTTTTTGAAGACACAAGGTCTCAGCATGTTGCCTAGGCCGGTCTTGAACTTCTGGATGGAAACAGTCCTCCACCCCGGCCTCCCAAAGTGCTGGGATTACAGGTGTGAGTCATTGCATCTGACTATAAACTTTTAAATTTCATAATTTTTTCTAGAATAATGTGAGACTAAATAACATTTTATTTGCATATAATTAAAATGTGCTGGAGCTTTAGTTTTCAATTCAGTTTGAATTATGTCATTAATAATGAATTGAGATTATTGAAACTTAAATATTTCCCCAACATATTTTGCAATATCCTAGAAAACCTATTGACAAATATTTTTCTTATTTCTTAAGTAAGCAATGGATTTTAAAAATGCCAAAGAAAAAAAAAAAGAGATGACATGGTACACTCAGATGGGTGCATAAGAAATGACATGTGCTGCACTTATCGCTCCTTTGTGGCATCATGAGTTTCCCTAGGGAGGGGGTCTATTACCTGTATATCTGCTTTAGCAGCCTGGGGCAGACCAAATTACCACCTGCCTTGCTCAAGAGGCCTATGGAGCTGATGGAAGAGTTCACACTCCAGAAGTGAAGAAACACAGCTCAGAGATCACTTTTCAAAAGTGGGCTAGGAGAACTACTGAACGATGCAGCTTTAACCTGACTCCAAATTTCTGTGTTTCCATATATCTAATACTTCTGTGAGTTTATGACTTTGTGGCCACCTAGGGGCATTGGAAATGACTACGGAGTAAACATCCATGTATATTCTGCAATTGGAGTTTGACTGATCTTTTGAAATCTTGGATATAAAAAAGTACAGTGGGGACTGAAAAAAATAAAAATGCCAAAGAGTTTGACTTCTTTTCATTCCACATATAGTGAGATCATGTAGTATTTGTATTTCTGTGTCTGCTTATTTCACTTAGCATAATACCCTCTAGGTTTGTAGAACAGAGAATAGACTAGTAGTATCCAGAAGCTGGGAGGTGGAAAGTGGGCTGGGAAGTTGCGAGTTGAAGGGGATTTCAGTCAAAGCGTGTAATGTTTCCATTATAAAATGAATATGTTCTGGAAATCTAATCTACAGCATGTTGATGATAGTTAATAATAATGTATTATATACTTGAAATTTGCTAAGAAAGTATATCTTCATACTGGATAAAAAAGATAAGTATGTGAGATGATGGATATATTAAATAGGTTGATTATGGTAATCATTTAGTGACATATTCAGATATCAAAACACAATGTACTCCTTAAATACAAGCAATTCTAAAAAATGTAAAAGTGCTCAAAGAACAAGGGCAGCAACCTTCATTATCCATGTTTCTAAAACAAAGAAGACTTAAATTCAATCACGTCTATACAAGATCATATTTAAAGAAAAATAATTATTGTGTTGATCATATATTTCTATATTCTCTGACAGCTTATGATGATCAAACAACTAGGTGAAAATTAAAAAGTCTGGTCAACTATCACTTAGAAGGATGTTTGTTTCTAATAGTGCTAAACACTGGGATGTTTCAAGAGAGTTTAAAGTTTGACATTCAAAAGAAAACAAGACCTTGACTTTCCTCATTCCTAATTCACACCACACACACACACACACATACATGCACACACACACACACATACATGCACACACACACACACATCCTAGAGCTTAACTGAATAACATATTTGTTCAAGTGCTTTGGTGTCACCAAAGACACAGAACTTCTTTTTCTAAACAAGTATATCATGTGCAGTTTTCTACTCTATCTTTATATTTTAAGATAATTTTTTCAAAAATGACACCTTAATAGATTGCCTGCTCTCAAAAGAAGAGAACTGTCTTTTCATGGAGTGAATTGAGCACAAATGAAGCATTTGACAAGAAATTGTGGTTTAATTGTTATACTTGCCTACCTGTGGGCACAAGGTAGGTGTGGATTTTATTATATGATCTCTTTTGGCTGACAGGAAAGAGCAAACCAACGAGAATAGTTTAGTTACAACTAAGGTGCAAACACAAAATTAAAAGGGAAGTGGGAGCAGAACACAAAAACCTCTTTGATGTGGAAACTGATCATGTTCATATCAAGGACAAAGACCCTGGGGAGAAAGTAAAAGCAACACAATTATATACTAAAACAGTAAGAATTCTAGGTTGATTTAATCATCCACAGAATGTGCACAGTAATGTTCATTACTCAGGAAATATAAAAGCAATTAAAGATAGGGAAAATTCATTGTAATTTAATATAATCGTATTCTTTTGTGATTAGAGTGGATGTATTTACTATAGAACATTTGTAAGATACATAAAAATATAAATAATAAATAAAAATCATCATCAAATCTCACCTGGCAAATGATACTTAATGCACATTTTATTGTATTTATGTTCATATATATAGTCATTCATTCAACAAATATTTATTGTGTGCCTACTATGTTTCAAGGAATGTTCTAATACTTGAGACATGAAAATGAACAACAAAAAAAAAGAAAACTCAGAAAGATAAAAATTCCTACCTCATAGAATTATATTCTATTGGAGGGAGGGATGGTACAGTGTAGTGAGCAGGGGGTGGAAAAACAAGTGGTAAAAAATAAGCATAATACATATGTGTATCATACAGTATAGTAGGTGATATTACTAAATGATGAGTCCTATGGGGGAAGAAAAGCCATAAAGTGAAATCTGCTGTGGCCAATTTACCTACGGCCAAGGAGCAAAGGAAAGTATCAGTTTCTGTAAGAATTGTTCACAGGAGATCCTTCAAGTCCAAACTAAGAAAAAAACATAATTTCCATTTACTGCCATGCCCATCCCAAACATTCGTGGACCTAGGGTAAAAGTAACATGGAGACTTCATATACCATATGTCTAAATTCAAAAAGTATAACTCAAGCAGAAAAAATTATAATCAAGTATGTTCTATCTTTCCCCTTTGACAAATACAAACCCTGGAAGGCTAAGTGTGACTCTGGAATTCATGAACTCTTTGAAATTTGGTCTCAGAACAGGGTAGAGACAGGCAAGCAGGCCAACCTTTGATCCACTACTTGTCCCCTTCTCACTCCATCCCTCATTCTCTTCTGTACTGTGAGGGACTTCAGAAGCAAACATGAGAATACCCAAACCCTCCTGTTCATGCTTTACCCATACTTCCACCCCTGATGCTGCAAACAGCCACCCCTTGGCCATGGCTCAGGCCTTCATGTGCTTACACAGCTATCTTGCCCATCCTGAGAGAAGAGGCCCAGATAGACTCTGGAACACTAGAATGACCTGACATGTGTCCCTTGTGGCTAAAGGATCAGAAAAATTACCAAAGGAGACTGTGGAAGAGGTCACGAAAGATCCGTATTAGGGGGAAATCTGTTACGGATCATGAATACAAATGAAGCATTTTTTTTCCTCTTAAACAATACTTCTGACCTAAATGTATGGGGAGTTGATATGGTTTGTCTGTGTTCCCCTGCAAATCTTATCTTGAATTATAACCCCCACGATTCCCACATGAGAAGGTGATTGAATTATGGGGGCAGGTATTTCCTGTGCTGTTCTCATGATAGTGAGAATGAGTCTCATGAGATCTGATGGTTTTAAAAACATGAGTTTTCCAGCACAAGCCCTCTCTTTGCCTGCTGTCATCCATGTAAGACATGACTTTGCTTCTCCTTGCCTTCCTCTATGATTGTCAGGTTTCCCCAGTAACGTGGAACTATAAGTACATTAAACCTCTTTCTCTTCCCAGTCTCAGGTATGTCTTTGTTAGCAGCATGAAAATTAACGAATACAGTACATTGTACCAGCAGAGTGGGGGACTGCTGAAAAGTTACTAGAAAATGTGGAAGTTATTTTGGAACTGGGTAACAGGCAGAGATGGGACAGTTTGGAGGACTTAGAAGAAGACAGGAAAATGTGGGAAACTTTGGAACTTCCTAGAGACTTGTCGAATAGCTTTGACAAAAATGCTGATAGTGATATGAACAATAAGGTCTAGGCTGAGGTGGTCTCAGATCGAGATGAGGAACTTGTTGGGAAATGGAGGAAAGGGGAATCTTGTTATGTTTTAGCAAAGAGTCTGGTGGCATTTTGCCCCTGCCCTAAAGATCTGTAAAACTTTGAACTTGAGAGAGATGATTTAGGGTATCTGGCAGAAGAAATGTCTAAGCAGCAAAGCATTCAAGAGGTGATTTTGGTGCTGTTAAAGGCATTCAGTTTTATAAGGGAAGCAAGCATAAACGTTTGAAAAATTTGCAGCCTGACAATGCAATAGAGAAGAAAATCCCATTTTCTAGGGAGAAATTCAAGCCAGCTACAGAAATTTGCAAAAAGTAATGAGGAGTCAAATGTTAATCCCCAAGACAATGAGGAAAATGTCTCCAGGGCATGTCAGAGGTCTTCAGGGCAGCCCCTCCCATCACTGGCTCAGAGGCCTAGGAGGGAAAAATGGTTTCATGGGCTGGGCCCAGCGTCCCTGAGCTATGTGCAGTCTAGAGACTTAGTGCCCTGTGTCCCAGCTGCTCCAGCCATGATGACAAGGGGCCAAGGTACAGCTTGGGTCGTGGCCTCAGAGGGTGCAAGCCCCAACACTTAGCTGCTTCCACATGGTGTTGAGCTTGCTGACACAAAGAAATCAAAAATTGAGGTTTAGGAACCTCTGCCTAGATTTTAGAGGATGTATGGAACTGCCTGGATGTCCAGGCAGAACTTTGCTGCAGGGGCAGGGCTCTGATGAAGAACCTCTGCTAGGGTAGTGCAGAAGGGAAATGTGTGATCTGAGACCCAACACAGAGTCCCTACTGGGGCACTGCCTAGTGGAGCTGTGAGAAGACAGCCACTATCCTCCAGACCTCAGAATGGTGGATACACCTATAGCTTGTCACAGTGTGCCTGGAAAAGCCACAGACATGCAATGCCAGCCCCTGAAAGCAGCATGGAGAGAGGCTGTACCCTGCAAAGTCACAGGGGCAGATCATCCAAGACATGGGAACCCACCTCTTGCATCAGCATGACCTGGATGTGCGACATGGAGTCAAAAGAGATCATTTTGGAGCTTTAAGATTTAACTGCCCTGCAGGATCTTGGACTTCCATGGGCTTTGTAGCCCCATTGTTTTGGCCAATTTCTCCTATTTGGAACAGTTGTATTTACTCCTTGCCTGTACTCCCATTGCATCTAGGAAGTAATCAACTTGCTATCGATTTTACAGACTCATAGGCAGAAGGGACTTGCCTTGTCTCAGATGAGATGTTGTACTGTGGACTTTGGAGTTAGTGCTGAAATGAGTTAACACTTTGAGGGGCTGTTGGGAAGGCATGATTGGTTTTGAAATGTGAGGACATGAGATTTGGGAGGGGCCATGGGCAGAATGATATGGTTTGGCCATGTCCCCCCTCAAATCTCATCTTTAATTGTAACTCCCACAATTTCCACATGTCATGGGAGGAACCCAGTGGGAGGTGATTGAATTATGCTGGCAGGTCTTTCCTGTGCTGTTCTAGTGATAGTGAATGAGTCTCATGAGATCTGATAGTTTTAAACGTGGGAGTTTTCCTGCACAAGCTCTCTCTTTGCCTGATGCCATCCATGTAAGATGTGACTTGCTCCTTTTTGCCCTTTGTCATGATTGTAAGGCCTCCCCAGCAATGTGGAACTGTAAGTCCATTAAGCCTCTTTTTCTTCCAAGTCTTAGGGATGTCTTTATCAGCAGCATGAAAACAAACTAATACAGTGGTTTTCCATACCAAGAGATTCTTCAGTTCTTCAAGACCAACTGGGCGTCCAAGCATCCAGTTCTCACTCTACCCAGTGTATGCAAAGACTCCACAGTTTAAGCTTAGTCCCACAATGCTGCTTCCATTTCAATTGCCACCCACAAATGGGGTACCTAGGTTACCCACTTTTTGAGCCAGCTGACCATAAATATAAGTGTTGCCATGACTACCCGCTCCCTCATGGCTTGATAATGCTTGAGAATGACTTGAAGAATGCAGAAAATCACTTTATTTACTGTTACCAGTATATTATAAAGAATACAACTCTTCTATTTCTATGCCAAATAAAGGAGATGCATAAGAGAAGGTATGAAGGGAGGGTGTGTACAGAGCTTTCATGCCCTTCCAGAACCTCAAAGTGTTTACCAACCTGGAAGCACTCCAAACCCCATCACTTAGGGAGTTTTATGGAGGTTCCATTAGTAGGCATGATGGATTAAAATCACTGGCATTGGTAATTGAACTCAATCCCTAGCCCCTCTCCTCAAGGGATTGTGGGGGTGAGGGTGGGATGAAAGTTCCAACCTTCTAAAAATGGCTGGGTCTTTCTGGTGACCATTCCCCATCTTGAAACTATCTAGGGGTCCCCAGCTCCACCAGTCATCTCTTTAGTGTACAAAATATTCTCAGCACTTTGGAGCTTCCAAAGGTTGTAGGAGTTATTGCCAGGAACTGGGAAATGAATAATTTTTTTTTTAAACCACACCACAGGGAAACTCTCTGAAAAGAGCAGTATAAGTCCTATGAGAAATGAGCCAATTCTAATCTTCCCTAAATGCAGAAAGCATAGTCACAGATGGTTAGCACACAGCCACATAAGGCTATGACCCTTTTCTACTCATCCCCTTTTTCTGTGGTTGTACCTTGAAGAATCAGAAGCCCAGCTGCCAAGCAGAAAACAAGATAATCAGAGATGGTGGAAGAAGTCAACTACATGTCTCCTCTCTAATGGGACTTCCAGATCTGAAGCAGCGTCAAACTGATAGACAGTAAGTAGCCTTACATGTGTTGTTAGATCAGAGTTTTGATCATTACACTGATGGCTGGACATTTTAATAAGTGAAAGGAGACAGTTCTTAAAACTAAGGAAGATGAAAAGGCCATGATACAAAGCTAAGTTTTCATCCAGGGTCAGGAAAAGAAATAGCCCTTAGAGCAAATAGAACAAAACCATACGAAAAAGAACAGAATTGCTTTGTTGGCATTTCATGACATTCCCTAGGTCAATAACAATTCGCATGACCATTAGGTAGTTGAACTTGTTTCTTCACCGAGATTCTATACATCAAGACATTTGAGGACCCAAGATTTATCTGTGCTTTATTTTTTCTAATAGTTGATTCATTAAGAAACTTGATTGTGTAGTATTTTACTTACTTGAAAAAATTGAGGAATAATTTTAGAACAATGTACTTTTATTAGGTATCTTCTTTAAAAGTACCAACAAAATTCTCTCTGGGATGTATATTATTCTGAGAGCTTTCTTAGAGTATCCTTGATTATATATCTAATTTGCATAAAGAGTATTCTTGGCACTGAGTTCCCCAAAATACTTCCCATTCACTGGCATGGTCATTAGGAAGTTTGACTGATTATAGTTCATGGTCTTGGGCCATGGCCCACTTCTTAGACTGATCATGAGTTGAGCAGCTTCCAAGAGTTAACTGCAGGAACACTTCAAAGCTTGGTGTCATTTGGTTCTGTCTCCAACGTTTTAGTTGATTGATCTTTCCTCCTTCCCATTTGGGAAAGATGCTTTTGAAAGAGGAAATCATGAGCAGTTATAGCAGGATTTTCGAAGTTCCTTTTGAATATTCCACCTTTAGTTTTTGTCCCCAAAACTTGTCAGTTCTTTCTTATTTACTATTTTCAGCTACTTAATCACTTTTTCCCTGATGAGTCACTCTTCAAAAATGGCAGCTCTCCATGACTGATTGGGACTGCTGGAAAATAGGCCACCTTGCTTTCAAGTATCTTTTGTAACTTTTTTTTTTTTCAGGAATTTGGGCTTTGCTTGCAGAAAATTAAAATTCATTCTGTTAAGTATGTCTTCTTCCCCTGACAGTTCATCAATTAGTGACTCTAGGATCTTGGACAGGTTTAATCAACCCTTCCATGAAGAGGCAGTCTTTATTTTGGAGTTGACCTCTGAAGCCCAGCTTCTTCTGTTATTCTGTTTTCCACATTCTACTTCTCTGTCTCCTGGGTTCCTATTTGAGAACGTCTCTACTTCCACATATTCTTTGGAAATTTTCACCAGATGATTATCCCTAATCACATAATCAAATAGTCTCTTAGTGTCTTTCTCATCTCCCTCTGCACTTCTCTTGTCCTTTACCTAAAGGAAGGTCCTTATAACTGACTTCATTCTTTCTTTCTCCCCGGCTCTTTCTTATATATTTACAAATCTTCAAACTACACAATATTTGTCTCTCTCTAACCAAGTAAAATATGGGAAAAAGTTTGCTTGCTTAGCAAGAAAGACTTTAAGATTAGCATAGATTCAATTTAGGTCTCAAGTAGGATTAAAGTATATCTGGGCATCTTCAAGTGAACGAAATTATTAACTCCAGGGGGATAGAAATTTCATCTGTTTTGTTCATCGATTTATCTCCAGAATCTATTAGAGTATTTGGGGAATAGTGTTTATCTAATAGTTATATGTAGAATGAATGATTGCAAGAATAAATATTGGAAATATGGAAAGAAGATAAGTGGCTAAGAAGGAAAGAAAATTCTATTTTTGGCTTAAAAAGGAAAATATTTAAGTTTATGTCTGGTGGAAACTCAGGATAGAAAGGCAGCATTGAGCATGGTATTGGAACCCAGATACTGATACCCAACCCAGCACCATGGACATATGTCCAAGATGGATGAAGAGAGGAACTCAGGTAGAGATAAAAAGCTGTTCTTCTGAGCAACTTTGTGGTACATAAAAAGATATGAGGCCAGGCAATAGACTGAGACTCTCTCTCTAAAAAATATACATGATGTTTGGTTTATCTTTAATGCCAAGTTGGAGCATTAAGGTGGAGCAAAGAGATTTCCTCATTTCCAGAAGAGACATACATGTCTTCAGCACAGTGACTATCAGAAATACAACCCTGCATTAGTCCCTGGAAAATGTATGACCTTGAAGAGAACTGAAAAACATACCCTTGACTTGTGCATCAATTGCGTCATGCTAGTGCCAAAGTCGAAGAAGTATAAGACTATAAGAGCTTATATGAAACACCTCTGGGGACTCCCAGGAAAAAACTGGGTTTGAATTTTTAAAAGACAAACTGGAATTCTTATAGTTTGTGGGAAAAAATAAGAGTCAGTAAAATTTGCCTTATTACATTAATGTAGCACATGATTATCATCATTAATAAATTGATTCAGTAGCCCCTCCCCTCCCCTCCCCTCCCCTCCCCTCCCCTTCCCTTCCTTTCCTTTTTTGAGACAGGATCTCACTCTGTCACCCAGGCTGGAGTGCAGTGGCATGATGATGACTCACTGCAGCCTTGACCTCTAAGCCTTCAGCGATCTTCCCACCTCAGCCCCCTAAGTAGCTGAGACTACAGGTGTGTGCCAACACGCCCGGCTAATTTTTGTATTTTTTATAGAGATGGGGTTTCACCATGTTGCTCAGGCTAGTCTCAAACTTCTGGACTCAAGCAATCCACTCACCTTGGCCTCCCAAAGTGCTGATATTACAAGCATGAGCCACTGCACCCAGCAGCTCAGTAGTTATTTTCTAATGGCCACCATGACCCAGGCACTATGATAGGTGCTGGAAATATAATGTTAGCAGAACACAGTTTCCATCTCAAAGGATCTTCCAGCAGGGCCTAGGCATAAGAACGCAGGCCCCATTAAAACTAGGTGTGATAAACATGACGATATGATACGTGCTGGCTGCAGAGTGTTGGGGTAGCCCATAAGTGAGCCACATGCTTGAAAAGCTTTTGGAAAATCTAGTTATGCACAATTCGAAAACAATACCCAGAAATCAAGAGTTCAGATGAAGGCCAAGCTTCTGGCCACTGAGCCCATGGTCTAAACTTTTCTTTTTTGAACATGAAGTAATCCTACAGCAGGATTAATTCCTTAAATGCACTTTGTGACCTAAACTTTTATAAAGAATCACTTCTTTTTTTAAAATCCTCTTCTAATTAATTCCCCAATTGGAAGCACACCTGCTGCAATAAATTGAATATGGCACCGACTTTTCTTTTCTCCCAAATAGTTCACTTATTATGTCATAAACTAGAATGGTAGAGGATGAATTATTAAGCAAATACCAGCTATAATTAACCTTGACCTGATGCAAATATATATATAAGTTTGTAAATGTATTGCATAGAGTTGACTAGCAAGGTCGAACAATTCAACTCTTTTGAGCTAAAATGTGGCCGTGATCAAAACAGAGATACTCTCACCCCTGGCAGTGCTGAAATCAGAGTAAAAACATTGCAAACACAATCCTCTCAGTATCAAAGAACACTCATTATTCTTGTTGAGCACGTGACATATGTCAAACAGGATGAGTTAAATATTTTTACATTCGGCCGGGCGCGGTGGCTCAAGCCTGTAATCCCAGCACTTTGGGAGGCCGAGGCGGGTGGATCACGAGGTCAAGAGATCGAGACCATCCTGGTCAACATGGTGAAACCCCGTCTCTACTAATACAAAAAATTAGCTGGGCACGGTGGCGCGTGTCTGTAATCCCAGCTACTCAGGAGGCTGAGGCAGGAGAATTGCCTGAACCCAGGAGGCGGAGGTTGCGGTGAGCCGAGATCGCGCCATTGCACTCCAGCCTGGGTATCAAGAGCGAAACTCCGTCTCAAAAAAAAAAAAAAAAAAAAAAAAAAAAAAAAAAAAAAAAATATTTTTACATTCATTCAGCAAATAATGAGATTGTTAAGACATCCAGGCAGTGCACAAAAGGAGCATGGTTTTCTTTTTAATAATTGATTTGTTCAATCATGAATACTCAGAACAACAGCAGAGGAAAAAAGTGAGAACTCTGGTGCAGAGAAAATAATTAGAAGAAGTCCAATATTGTTAAGTGTTCAGAGAAACACTTAGCGAAGGGAAACAAAGTGGACTCACACAATTTATACATAATAACACTATTTCAGATTAAATGATTACTGTAAAGTAAGGATGTCTAGTGAAATGTGAGGAATGTAGATCTTCTATGAGATTTATAAAGAAATTACCAAACTATTTATTTTACCCTTTAATATCTCACAGGACACTGCTGAATTACTGAAGGGTATAGCTAATTAAGTTCAGAAAAGACAGACTCAGGATCAAAGATGCTACTTATATTCACCTAAGTCAAGGTTATCCATTCTGTCATTTCAACTGAGCCTTAAAATAAACAGTGACTCATGCTTAGAGTCTAAGTCAAAGTGTCTAGAGTCAAAATGTCCAACGAATGCCCCCCAAAATGCTTCATATTAGGTTAGATATTGGTACTAAATATCTAAAAGAGTTAGAAGAAATTTAAAACCTATTCTTAGGTACCAAGAGACATCTCCAAACACCTGTATTCATTCATGTCCAATACAATATGTATTACTATGTATTACACAGTCCTTACTATGTGCCATGTGATCTCCTAAGCACCAGAAATGTACAAATATAAAAAAGTTACATAGTATTCCTCTTCCTGAAGCAGCTGACTGTACCTTATAGGAGAGAGATGAGTATGTGGTGACATAAACACAAGTGGTAAGTGTTACATAGAAAGGCAAAAGTCTAGAGAGTCTTATTCCAACTCAGTGCTAGAAAGAACTAGGTAAGGGGTCATAGAAAAAGTGATCCTTGAACTTTGTTCACCTTGGAAAGCAGAGAATCTAAGGAAAGACATTCCAGGAAGATAAAGGAGGTTGAGCAAAGAAACTGAGAAGTAGAAATTTGTAGGTAACTGGTCTAGTTCCTCTAGAAAGAAAGAAGAGCATATTGTTCAAGAGCAGAAGCTCAGGAGATGGACACTCCAGGCTTAAATTCCAGCATTCTCACTGTCTGTGCAACCTCAGTTACCTAGCCTTATCTCTCTGTGCCTCAGTCTGAAAAATTGGGACAGAAGCAGTAAATGGGTAATGGAGTGGTTTTGAGGACTGAAGGAGTTGATGTAGTGGTACTGAGGTACAGGGTAAGTGCTATATAAGGGTTGGTTCTTACTGTCTTTCATTGGGAGTAGAATAATTTCATGCAGCCCTTCCTGCCAATTTTCTAATTGCTTAGATTAACATGGGAATCTAAGTTTAGGGAAAGTCTGTGCATTTATGACAAATTGAGCCAAATAATCTGCAGAATGATTATTAGGGATTAAGTGACTATGAAGCATAGAAGATACCTGTGAATTTTAAGAGGATATTATTCAATATAAAGTGTGTAAATCAAGGAAAATGTGGTTGATTTTATCGACTCTAATTATCATTTTTTGTCAAGTATCTACAAAGACGTCTACAGTATGGTAAGAGTCTCAAACACATAGGTAGTCAAGACTAGAAAGACTCTGCTTCCCCCAGCAAAGTGGGATATATACATTTTCCCCAGTGTTTTCTAGGATTGGATGAATAGATATCTCACGTGTCCAAAGCTGAGATGTAAATGCCAACAAATTCACACGCTGCTATGTGTTATTGAGTGTTCATTACTAGCTTTGATGATAAGCACAGTACCTGATTTATGTGAAAATTAGGATGACAGTTTCTCCTTCCAAACCAGTTTTCAAGGAACATATTGTGTTGTTACAGCTCTGATCCCTCCCAAACCAGTTTTCAAGGAACATATTGTGTTGCTACAGCTCTGATCCCTCCCAGGAGTTGGGAGCATGTGCTTGCTGACCTCACTGGGGCACAATGGCTGCTATGGGAAAGCTTGTGAGGAGGCTTCAGCTCCATGTGCACAACCAGGGTTTACTTACTCCAACGTCTGTGTCCTTTCCATGTTGCCACTCACAGACCACCTGACCAACCAAACGAATTACAAGAATTAGCCAACCTCTTGTGCTCTGAAAGGAAGTATTATTCTTGATTGATTCTCTAAAATACGCAGATGAATTGATTAATTAAAATTCTCTTTTAGAGTTGCAACATCAAATATCAGAGAAGCCAAACAAGGAGCAAAAATATACAAAAGGGTGAGTATTAAAACCTAAGGGCTAATCTGCTTACGTTGCAACTGAACATTTACACATTTCAGTTATGCTTGAAAATACTCAGCAGAGCAAAAGAGGTGCTCAAAGAAATACATCTGGATTTCAGGCCACCTATTTTCAATTCTTGTAAACCTTCACACCTTCATTTGTTTTCCTGTTCTCAATATTTTTAGTCAAGAATCTCTGCTTGATTCTCCTCCTGACTCTCTCTTTGCCTCCCCTAAAGAGACAAGGGAAACCAATTGTGTGCCTCGGGAAGAAGAGGGATGATGGTGACCCTGAATCCCTGCAGAAAAAGGGGTAACATGTAGGAAGGAAGGAATGAACTAGAGTTTGGAGGAGCCCTGATGAGCTATGTACCTTGAGCAAGTCACTTGATCTCATTTCATCCTTGATTTCCTCATCTGTAAAATGGGAATAATATTATGGTTGCTGATTCTCACAAAGGATTTTTGCAAGAGTAATAAAAAGTAATGCAAACATTTTAATTATAATGATAATGCCCAAAGAGAAAGAGGAAGAGGCTCTGTTTACTGCATAAACAGCCACAGCTGCAACTATAAGACAGAGGCAGGTTTAAACATTTTTTTTTTTTTACAACACAGAGGACCTGATGATTGCTCTTATATCTTCTCTCATTCCACCAACAATGCTCCAGTTTCAAAAATTCCAGATTAATAACAACTGTGAGATCTAGTCAGATTCACACATCTTTTAACTAAATCCTGGCAAGAAGGAAAGTAATATCTTCTTTATTCCACACACATCAATACCTCTCCAAGAATATTACTGGTTTGTTTTTGCATCAGTGTTGGAAAATTTTAAAATGTGTTTAGTTAACAACTTTCTCCTTGGCTTTTCCAAACACATTGCTTTTCAGACACTTTATTTATAGATCTTCTTTTAGTTTCCTTTCACTCACTGTGGAATCCTACATTTATTTACACTGGATATATTCCTAGCAGATGTTGCCCACTGTTAAGATCCACATATAACAATTTAAGCAAAATTGAAGAGTACATTTAATGGCATTTTTAAGCAGTTATATATTTCTTTCTTCTAATGTAGTAAAATAAACACAGAAATCACACATCTATCATATGGGAAGCGAGTATGAGAGCAGTAAGAATCTCTATTATCAACACAGGACCATAATGAGATGCTAACATCGGGTTATAATATATTCCTACTATAAAGATGCATATCAATCTTGTCAATCCCATGCAGGAAGAAAAAGCCATTTCCAGGTATCTTGTACATCAAGTTAAACATTTGGATGGCACCTCGAACAATCATTCTGCTTTCAGGTGTGACTATGTCTGAGCCATCAAGGTTCATTAGTCTCATCAACTCAGAGATGGTTAATAACCAGTGGGGCCTCCTAGGAGCCAGAGATTTTGCAGGACATTTTCACATAAATGAGTATGAAATGTGAATGCCCCAATTTTTCATATTTTCCTATATCCATGCCTTTTGACAGTTGACTTCCACACTGTCTGGCTTGGCCATATGACTCCTTTAGACCATGAGACATTAACAAATGACAGTGCACAGAGTCATGTAAAAAAAAGTGCTTGCATGCCTCTGCACTTTTCTTGCACTTTACCTCTTCTTTGAGAATGAGCCTGGGCTAGCCTACTGGAGGATAATAAAGCATTTGGAGCAGAAGTAAATTATTCCAGAATAGGCCTTCCTAGACCAGTCAGCTCCCGAGCTACCTGAGCTACCTGCAGATACTGAAGAAGCTCTAACCAATAGAAGCTAGCCCTGATCCAGACCTGTAGACTGTGAGAGATAAAAAATAACTTTTTAAAACATTGCTTATTTTTCTTTTTGGAGGAAGGGGGGCATTGGGTAGAAAGTTATGCAATCACAGGTAACTGATACAATGAATCTATATAATTTCTTAAAGACAACATGTGAGATATATATATATATGTATATCTCACATGTATATATATGTATAAAACCTCTGTGTGTATATGTGTGTGTATGTGTATATATGTGTGTGTGTGTATATATATATACACATATAAAACCTCTGTTGGAAAGGGGTTTATAATGGTGGGAAAAATCCACACTGAGACAATGGATCACTCAGCAAGGCTAGTTTACTTCCTGCAGAAAGGGTGCAACTCGCCGGCAGTCTTGCCATGAGAGCACACCTGAACAAAGGAGATAGGGACATTTATAACTCTCACAACCTGACGCAATTGCCCTACTGCTGTGCCCAGTTTCCATTGGCTGGAATGAGACCTCACATTCTATGCTTGACCTGATTGGCTAAAATCTTGGAAATTTCCTGAATAGATAAGGGGGAAAGAAGACAAGGAAGAAGAGGAAGCTAGACAGGAGAAGGTCAGGGGGTTTCCAAATAAGGAATGGCATGCACCAGGGTTTAGAGCTTGCCTAGTTCCTAGTTCTGTTCAGACATGCTGGAGTGAGTCAAGGTAGCTGATTTAAGATGTAGCTGATTTAGAGAATATATATACATGGGTATATGTTTATGCTAATAGCAGACAATAACCACAGAGCAAGAGATTGTAACTCCTTATAATGTAGTCTAATTTTGAAGAGGAACTTTCCCATCTCTTACAACCTCCACGAGCAGGATATTTGAATACTTAAATTTCTGCGCTGTGGAGTTTTTTCTTATCAAAACCTGGATCGTTAATTTGAGTGTCTTTTTCTGTCCTCAGCAAAGATATGGATCAGTGTTTTCCTTCCAGAAGTCCTTCAGCAGCCAAAGGCATGATTTAGGAAAGTCACTGAGGGCACTTGAATATTTAGCCACACATGGGACTCTTCTTTTTTGAGATTGACCATTTTTAGCATTTTAGTCTTCTTTTCTATTTTATTTTATTTGCAAACTCATCATTCTCTTTTGGTGCTCTCTCCTAAAAGTCACTTCATTTGTTTGTATCTATCTTCATTAAAACAAAATGAAAAACAAGTGAAGCAATCTTTAATAAGAAGCCTAATAGTTTACAATGCTATTTTGTATTTGGCCAGTCCTGTTCAAAACTTTATAATCTACTCATTGTAAATAAAGATTCAGAAGATTTAATCTGCAATGTACAAAAGTAATGTACTTAAGATGAATGACTCCTATGTTGATTAGAGACTCAAGATACAAACAAGTTTTTTGAAAAAGTTCAACAGCACACACTTTAAAAAAAAGTAAAAAGTAAAACAAAAAAACAAAAACATATTTGATTTTTCTTTCATACCAATAGGGAAAAGTCGTAAACTTGACACACAAAAGGAAAAAAAAACTTATAGCTTGTTGTTTTTCCTTGCTTCATAGGTATAATTATAATTAAATGATCTTCCAAAAATACTATGTCAGTTTACACATTTACCAGTAATATAGGAATATCCTCTTTTCCCACCCTCTCAAGAAAGCTAAAAGTGACAGAATACTTAAAATTTAAAGGTATCTCTTAATAATAAATATTACCTGTATTGTATATTTTTATTCCTTAATGTGACAAGTCTTTTGCCAAGGAAATAATCATGGATGTCCCATAAATTTACGTGTAACACACTTAGAATATTGTTAAATTCACAGTAAATTGAAAATAACTTCCATTCCCAATCAGTAATGACTGATAAACAAATTATGTTAAATTATGATATACCTGCAGAGAAAAACATTATATGGTTTTATTAATAAGGATATTTGCTGATAAGAAAAAATATATATACTAAAAATAATTCAACTTAAAAACATTTATATTATTATCGCATTTCAGTAAAAGAAAAATATATATAAATAAAAAGTCTAGGCAGGGCATTGTGGCTCATGCCTATAAGCCTAGCACTCTGGGAGGCCAGGGTGGGTGGATCTCTTGAATCCAGGAGTTCAAGACCAGCCTGGGCATCATAGCAAAATCTCATCTCTACTAAAAATACAAAAAATTAGCCAGATGGGGTGGCAACGTGCACCTACAGTCCCAGCTTCTTGGGAGGCTAAGTTGGGAAGATCACCTGAGGCTGGGGAGGTCAAAGCTGCAGTGAACTGTGATTGCACCATTGTACTACAGTGTGGACAGCAGGATGAGACCCCCCCATCTCAAAATAAGTAAATAATAACAAGTCTAGAAAATTATGTGTCAAATACTGTGTAGATATAAGGGAATCAGTTTCTGTGTGTGTGTTTTTGCTGTTGTTGTTTTTTTTTGTTTGTTTGTTTTGCTTATCTGTGTTTCCTAAGTATTAGATAATGAACATGAGCTCTTTATAATTAGAAATACAAGTGAATTGCTAAGTAAGGAATGGGCAAAGACTTAATCTAACAGAATTTAGAAAATTCTAGAATTTTTTTCTAAATTCTAACAGAATTTAGAAAATTTCTAGAATTTGAAAAGTTCTAGAAAGTATTGTTGATTGTACACCCAATTTTTATCTAGCCAACAATTATTTATTATATTTTATTTTCCATGTGCCAAGGGATGCAGCTTTAGAGAACAAAATTGTCCCTTGCCTCATGGAGCACACACTTTGTGAAAGAGACAGACAAGATGCCCATGAACTAATTATGTATCAGGTGATAGCAGCTGCAAGGAAAAAACAAGAAAGCTATGCAAGGAAAGAGTAAAGGGAGACACTGCTTCACTGTGGGTGACTGAAGAGGCGACATTTGAACAGACTGAGGTGAGAAAACCACATGGATATCTGAGGACAGAACTTTCTTGACAGAGAGAATAGCAAGTGCAAAGGTCCTGGGGCAACAGTGTTTTTACTCGATATGAGCACCATGGCCATCAGATAAAAACAAAGACATTTTAGATTTTAGTAATAGAACAGTAAGGAATGAATATTACTGTATACTCTTTACTGATCAAATTTCCATTAGGATATTGGTTCAATTCAGTTTTTGGTATCACATTTTAAAGAACACTGATGAATCCAAGTGAGTCAAGAAGAATGTGCTCAGGATAATGAGAGGGTCTGGAAATGGTATCACGGAACAACAGCAGGAAATCTAGTAGCTTAGTTGAAGAGAAAGATGACGTTACAGACACCAGAAGGCTGTCATTTTGTCATGATAACTCATTTGGTTTGGCTTGAGAAAACAAAACCAGAATGCAATTTATAGAGCAGAACTTAGCCAAGTCTAAGAAAGAAAATTTCTACCAGTTACACCTTTTCTAAAGATGAACATTAGTAGTGAATCCTAGTCCTAGATTTAGTCTGGGGTTGAGCACCACTTGTCATAGGATTCTGTGAGATTAGTCCCTTCCATCAGGAGGAGCCATATTGCCCCTCTTATTTTGCCCGTGACACACCAGTAAGCCTGAGATGATGAAAACTTACCCCCAATGGTACCACTGGAATTGCCCCCAATGGGTAGCATTCTGGTGGCTGTCATTACTGGACCTTCTACTTGTGGGGTTTATGGAACAATATAGCTGAAATACCATTGGTCACGCCAGAGAAAAGATCTAAATTTACAGAATCCTAGAACCTCAAGTTGGAACAGGCCTGAGACATTCTTTAGACAAAGACCATTCATAGAGCTTGAAGAGGGAGGTGGCAACTGTCCTCTCAGCACGTGTGAAGCGTGGAGATAGAGGCATCTGGCCTCTAATTCAGTAGCAGATTGGGTTATTTAACAAATGCTTAAATGAGCAAATGATGGTTCTATTTTGATAGGTGTTAATCAAAGCTATTGTCACAGAAGCAGAGTCTTTTGTTACAATCTGTTCTTTGATAAATGTGCAAAATATATCATGGGGATTTTTCTAGAATTAACACTGCCTGAAGTATAAGGTGTGAATAAAAAATTTTAGGGAATGATTTTTAAAAATATTTTAACAAACACATCGCACTGGATCACTGTCATACAAACTATTACTTTACTATTATTTTCCAAGTAATACGGACAGCTTGTGTTGTCCTGAGGCACAAGATACTTTATTTGGTCCTGGACAAAGTATGTCCCAATCGCTATAACCCCATCACCTTACTCAGGGCCTGAAGTCAAGTGGGTCCTCAAAACATGACTGTTAGATGAAAAAAATGATTGAGAAAATGACTCCTAGATCATACATCATCCCAACACCATTGAGATTGCTCAGAACATTTTGGAGCTCTGCTTTAGAGTTTAACATCAATATTATTATTTAAACTTTCTTTAGTAGTTACAAATTTTTATCCATGCTCTATTTGCAAACAAGCTAACAGGAGGTTAAATTGGTAAATGTACTTTAAAGAAAAGAAAATAGAGTAAATTTTAAATAATGGGGATGTAATTCATTAGTGCCTTCTGGAACGGCAGAGAAGGAGCAATTCTCTTTGAAGTATACCACACCAGGGTCTGTCTCATCTCCACTGCCACTGCTCGGGTGCAACTCTCTTTATCTGCTGCCTGAAATGTCGCAGTCTCTCCCACAAAACGTCTTGTTTCTACTTTCTTTCATTCTGTAAGTTCAGAGAGAACAAGCAAAACTGTTTATTTCCTGGCTCTGACTTTCACTAGTTGTTCAACCTAAAACCATTGTTTAACATTCCTAAGCCTCACTTTTGTAACTTGTAAAATGGGGATACTATTAGAAGCACCAAATTCATGTGATTTCCTGAGGATTAGCTGAAGCCATACAAGATGTGCTAAATGCCAGCTATTCGTATTATGTCATTCCTCTGGTTACATTTTTTGAGCAATTATCTATGGTTAAAATTGAAACTCCTTGACATGAACCTCAGGACTCCTCATGATTGGAGCCTGAATTCCACTCCCCTTTTGACTCATTCCTCCATCTTGCCATCATCTCCTTCCTTCTTATCCCACAAGTTCTATCAAAGCAGATTACTCACCTCCCTGTTACTTCATAAATTGCTCTAATGACCTGCCTCCTGGAAAGCCCTTCCTTATCCCAACTCTTTCTCTGAAGATCTGCTCATCTATCAGATATCAACTCTGATCAGAGCTTCCTGGTGCTTCCATTTTATGCTAATTACCTATTTACAGATCAGTTACCTCCCTGGACTATGAGCTGCTTGGGTGGTTATAGATGTTGTTTCCCTCTGTCTCCCCTAGCTCACTTCCTGGAAGTAATAGGCTTGCTGAATAAATTTGAAGATTAGTCCAAAAGAAGAAACCACAGAACTCATTTCTGCAATGGCACTTGGCAGATCTTAGAGTCTGTTTAGCCTCTGGGACTGTCTGGCTTCTTAAAGGAAAAGATGCTGATAAAGATGATGTGTTTTAAGCTAGCATTTATTACTAGTTGGTAACATCTGAGGTTTAGATTTTATGTTGACTCAAGTTATGAAATCAGACCACCTACATGCCTATTAAGGTTTGAAGGAAATGAGCATAGAGAGGAACAAATGAATAAACATGCTCTTCCTCTGTTTAGGGACCTATCACAGTGGACATCATTGATGTATTAGCATGGGTATATCCTATGAGAACCTTGAGAGCTGAGATGGCTTTACAAATCTAAAAATAATTGAATGCTTGTCACATAGTAGGTGCTTAATTTATTCTTACTGGATTGGATTGAAAGATGAATGATATATTTCAAGCGAGGGAACAGGAAAAAGACTCCTAAACTGTGAGATGAATATGAAAACTGTAGACTGTCTTTCAGGCTGAGTGCTGATGAGAACAGGTGACAGACTTGGCGACAGTGACAGGGCTGCGTCAGCTTAATTTTTTGGCATTGTGACTGAGGACGCTGGCTGGGGTCATGAGAAGTGTTCATCAGACCTTTACTGTGCTCCTTCTGCTGTCAGATATTACTGTTGTAAAACAGATCTTGAGGTTTCTCTCATCACTATCCACGAGGATGTTAGGGGGAGCACTTCTGCCTGGTTCTCAATCCTCCTGCTTTTACACCAGTAAAATTATGATTTTGGAAATCATCATTCTAGTGATTGGTGCAGGGATTCAGGTTTGCTTTTATGTGCCAATTCCGGTGGATTGGTTCAGGAGGCTGGCACTATGTTGAAGAGGATTTGGAGGCTTCCTCTAGGCTGAGTGGTAAAGAGAACCATGATCAATTATGAGTGGAAAGGAGGTGACATATATGCCTTGTATGTATAATTCTTGTATGAAGCAATCCAAGCCAATACATTGGCAGAAAATAATTGAATTAAGAAAATCATTTCCAGACATTTTAAACTATAACAAACAAGTTCGATATTTCTAATGACAATGAGTTTGACAACAGATACAAAGTAAGAAGTCTAGATTATGTGCTTTTATAAGGAAGGGGAGACAATAAATTAGAACTTTTTTATGTGTCAAGAATTGTCTTAGTTCTGGAAAATTGTCAGAATCAAAATAGAGTCACTTTGTTAAAGCCCTGACAAATAGGGCCATAAGGGAGGGTCTTGCACATGTATGCAAACCTGATAAAAACTATCACAACAAACTGCACAAATCACAACCTTGCATAAAGGCCACCACAAATTGCACACAAAAAATACTTATTTGAGGACATCTGCCCAGCAACTGTTGTCCAACCTTGGACTGACACCATCCTTCTTATCGATCCTTATAGCCAAGCCTGTCTCAGAAGGGCTTGTATAACCCATCTTATCTTTCCTTTAAAAACCTTTGTCTTCCTTTACCTCCCTGAACATTGCAATTCCCAATCCCAAATAAATATATATATATTTTTAGAAAGTCTCCCTTTCTAAAGCCTTTCAAACCTGAATAATGCACTTTCTATACAGGCTTTAGAAAGTGCTGTAAAGTAAGTATCTGCATTGCCATTTAACATATAAGGAAAGTGAGGCTCAAGGAGAATAAGAAACTTTGCCAGGTCCCACAGTTATAAGTGGGTTCTTGTTAGGGTTTGGTCAAGGTCTGTTTGATGATAAAATGACCATACTTCTTTCACTGTGCCATGTTTGATCCCAACACACATACATATTAATATGGTTTGTCTGTGTCACCATCCAAATCTCAAGTTGAATTGTATCTCCCAGATATCTCACATGTTGTGGGAGGGACCTAGGAAGAGGTAACTGAATCATGGTAGCCGTTTTTATTCTATGCTATTCTCATAATAGTGCCTAAGTCTCATGAGATCTGATGGATTTATCAGGGTTTTCCGCTTTTGCTTCTTCCTCATTTTTCTCCTGCTGCTGATGTAAGAAGTGCCTTTGACCTCCCGTCATGATTCTGAGGCCTCCCCAGCCATGTGGAACTGTAAGTCCAATTAAACCTCTTTTTGTTCCCAGTTTTGGGTAGGTCTTTATCAGCCATGTGAAAACAAACTAATACAGTAAATTGGTACCAGTAGAGTGGGGTACTGCTGCAAAGATACCCGAAAATGTGGAAGTGACTTTGGAACTGGGCAACAGGCAGAGGTTGAAACAGTTTGGAGGGCTCAGAAGAAGACAGGAAAATGTGGGAAAGTTTGGAACTTCCTAGATACTTGTTGAATGACTTTGCCCAAAGTGCTGATAGCAATATGGACAATAAGATCCAGACTGAGGTTGTCTCAGATGGAGATGAGGAACTGGAGTCGGGAACTAGAGCAAAGGTGACTCTTGTTATGTTTTAGCAAAAAAACTGGTGGCATTTTGCCCCTACCCTAGAGATGTGTGGAACTTTGAACTTGAGAGAGAGGATTTAGGGTATCTAGAGGCATAAATTTCTAAGCAGCAAAGCATTCAACAGGTGATTTGGGTGCTGTTGAAGGCATTCAGTTTTATAAGAAAAGCAGAGCATAAAAGTTTGGAAAATTTGCAGACTGATTGCATATGCAATAGAAAAAGAAAACCCATTTTCTGGGGAGAAATTCAAGCCAGCTGCAGAAGTTTGCATAAGTAGCAAGGAGCCTAATGTTAATCCCAAGACTATGGGGAAAATGTCTCCATGTCAGAGACCTTCACACAGCCCCTCCCATCACAGGCCCAGAGGCCCAGGAGCCAAAAATGGTTTCATGGGACAGGCCCAAGGTCCTCATGCTATGTGCAGCTTAGGGACTTGGTTACCTGTGTCCCTGCTGCTCCAGCCATGGCTGAAAGGGGCCAAAGTACTACTTGGGCTGTGGCTTCAGAGGGTGGAAGCCCCAAACCTTGGCAGCTTCCACATGGTATTGAGCCTGTGGTTGCACAGAAGTCAAGAATTGAGGTTTGGAAACCTCCACCTAGGTATCAGCAGATGTATGAAAATGTCTGGATGCCCAGGCAAAAGTTTGCTGCAGGGGTGGGGCCCTCACACAGAAATTTGCTAGGGCAATGCAGAAGGGAAATGTGGGGTTGGGGCCCCCACACAGAATACCTACTGGGACACTACCTAGTGGAGCTATGAGAGGAGGGCCACTGTCCTCTAGACCCCAGAATGGTAGATCCACCAACAGCTTGCACCATGTACCTGGAAAAGTCACAGACACTCAACACCAGCCCATGGAAGTAGCCAGGAGGGGGGCTATACCCAGCAATGCCACAGTGGTGGAGCTGCTCAAGATGATGGAAACCCACCTCTTGCATCAGCTTGATCTGGATGTGAGATATGGAGTAAAAGATAATTTTGAAGCTTTAAAATTTGACTGCTCCACTGGATTTTGAACTTGTATGGACCCTGTAACCCTTTTGTTTTGGTCAATTTCTCCCATTTGGAATGGCTGTAATTACCAAATACCTGTATCCCCATTGTGTCCTAGGAAGTAACTATCTTGCTTTTGATTTTACAGGCTCATAGGTGAAAGGGACTTGCCTTATCTCAGATGAGACTTTGGACTGTGGACTTTTGGGTTAATGGCAAAATCAGTTACTTTGGGGGACTGTTAGGAAGGCATCATTGGTTTTGAATGTGAGGACATGAGATTTGGAGGGGCCAAGCACAGAATGATATAGTTTGTTAGTGTCCCCATGCAAATCTCAACTTGAAGTGTATCTCCCAGTATTCTCACATGTTGTGGGAGGGACCCAGGGGCAGGTAACTGAATCATGGGGGCTGGTCTTTCCTGTGCTATTCTCATGATAGTGATTAGGTCTCACAAGATCTGATGGGTTTATCAGTGGTTTCCACTTTTGCTTCTTCCTCATTTTTCTTCCTCATTGCCGCCAATGTAAGAAGTGCCTTTCGCCTCCTGCCATGATTCTGAGGCTTCCCCATCCATGTGGAACTGAAAGTCCAATTAAACCTCTTTTTGTTTCCAGTTTGGGGTATGTGTTTATCAGCAGCCTGCAAGTGAACGCATACACACATGCACATACATGCATGCAAGCCCATACACCTATATATACATGTATACAAATGCACAGATTTATACACATATATATGTATTTGCAATGTAAACATATATTAAGACTGTAATTTTAGGAAATCAAGAAGTAAATAACAGAGGTTTGTAAGACAATGACTCAGCACTCCAAAGGTCTTTTCCTTACTATCAGGTCCCTTGAGTCTTAATTCAGATCCTATTGACTCTTCATTTATATGCCATTCTAACAACTTGTTCATCCTAAATATAGGAAGCTTTCTGGAAAATGTTACAAAGTCAGAAAAAAAAGGTATAGCTGATAGACAGTCAGCAAAAGAGATGGACGAAAAGTGTGCCATCTTATAGCCCATTACAATAATTATCACAATAGCTGCTTTTTGAGGAAAGATTAACTTGTAATCAGCATAGTCTGTCTGAAAGACAGAAATATATCTGATACATGAAAAACTATTTTCACAAAATATTGCCTTTTTTCTAGGTTTAAGCACTACAGGATATTCCTCAGTTACATAGAAAATTGATCAATAGAGAATTCATTCATTGTGTTGTTAGGTCAAGTACAGAATTTAAATGAGGTACTATTATGTAAAACATTTGTAGAATTCTAGTGATAAAATACAAACATTTTATAAACTCAGCAAAATATGGAGAAGCTTTCTGGGTTGGGAGCTTGGGCCTAGTACTAGAGGTTGTTTTTTTTAAGGTGGCTTTTATTACCATCATTCAGAATAAAATGCAAAACTAAGAACAGTAGCCAGTTCCATAAACTCTCTCACCTTGCATCTTTAGAGAAAGGGGAAGTTTCTTTTTTAGCTTTCTATCAGCTTAAAATTGCAAATGAGTTTGAATGCCACAGCTATTTGGTAGATGGCTGGGTTCCCATGGACATAGAGTGTCAAGAATCATCTCAACAGGAACGAGGGAAGTAAGTAATGAAGGTTATAATCTCAAGGGACGGGAAAGACAGTTCCTGGACAGAACTACTTAGTGCAAAGTCATGACATTAGGAACAGACCATATGTCTTCCCGTTTGAATGTGTGCATCTATTTTGTCTCTACACTGTCTCTTTTGTTCACCTTGTCACCCTGAGAGTCACAAGGAATAGTCTAAAAATGGAGAAATCACAAGAATCCCAACCATAGGAGTCAAAACCAAACCACAAACTGGCTAAATTTGAAACTTAATAAAAGAAAAAGCAAAATGACTCACCACCAATTGTAAAATTAAAGACTGCTTCAGAAAGAAAGCACTCCCTGGCCTGCAGTTCATTCATCCCCCACCCACTAATCTGCCTCAGTTTCCCCCAGTGTGACTGGGACAGCCTGTCTCAAAGAGGTGCAACCTGAAAATTAAGCATGAGAACATTTTCCCCACTTTCTGTGTAGATGCAAATATCCTCAAAGCTTACCCTACTGTTACTTGTCCTCCTTCTGTTCCAGGCTGACCACAACACACCCACCAAATACAACACATTGCATCTTCAACAGTGATGACCACTGTGTATGTTGCTAACTTTTCTCCGGTCATATTAAATCCCTCCTAGAAACATGATATTTTTAGTCCTTTTCCTTTTGTTCCTAGCCTATCCCTTAGCCTATTTGACGAGTAAAAGATGAAATAACATACAGAAGGATGCCCAGCATGACTAGGAAAATGATTCATCTGGCCAAATAATCTGCCCCCATGGAAAACTGCTGAACCTTGCCAAATGCATATAGACATTAATTCCTAAAATACCACAGGAAGAGTTAGGGGCTTTTCAGGCTCTGGTGTCTAAAATGTTTCCATGTTATCTTGATCAGGGGTTCTAAGCTTTCCAAGGAGTAGATAAATGTTAAAGTCTTAGGAGCTCCCTCATACTATATGCCAGTTTTTATGTATATTTATATGTTTATTTCTCTAATGGGTGGAATGCATCACTTTCCCAAGCATTCTGGTGTTCTAGCCATCAAGTTTTTATTCATTCATTTAACTCATATTAACTAAATTCTTTAAATGTGCTAGGTACCATGATAGTCACAGGGGTATAATAAGAAATAAATCAGACATAATCACTGACCTCATGACTTAAAGATCAGCAGAGAACCAAGATATTTAATAAGAAAGATATTGGGCCAGGCACAATGGCTCACATTTGTTATCCTAACACTTTGAGAGGCCAAGGGAGGTGGATCACCTGAGGTCAGGAGTTTGAGACCAGCCTGGCCAACATGACGAAATCCCCATCTCTATTAAAAATACAAAAATTAGCTGGGCCTGGTGGTGGGTGCCTATAATCACAGCTACTTGGGATGCTGAGGCAGGAGAATCACTTGAACCCGGGAAGTGGAGGTTACAGTGAGCCAAGATTGTGCCACTGCACTCCAGCCTGGGTGAAATGGCAAAACTCCATCTCAAAAAAAAAAAAAAAAGATATTAAATAACAAATACATTCTATAGTGCCATCATTCAATAGTGATGACAGGAACTACAGAGTACTTTGATCACATGGAACATGGGGACATTCTGAGAGATAAGTCTTTATTATCAGCCATATTAGTAGCTGAAAATATATATCATTGCAGAGGTTTGTTGGCCTTACTTTGAAATGATTTCAGTAAACGTGTATATCAAATTGCCACAAACCTCAACAACTTGAAACAACAAACATTTATTTCTCCCTGATGCATGTGTCAGTTAGCTGAGCTGGTTTGGTTCTATATCAGTCTAGGAGTCTGCAGATGAACTGGAGTGACTAGGCTGGGGGTTCATAACATGCATCCTACAAATGTTCCTCTTTTGGCAACTGCAGAAGCACAAGAGATAAGATAAGCCCACTGGGTAGCTGACTTCAAGCCTGCTTATGTCACTTCCTCTAACATCTCATTGGCCAAAGCAAGCCACGTGGCCAAGCCCAAAGTCAAATTTGAGGAAATACATTCTACATACCACGAGGTCAAAGATATGGATGTACAACACTGCTGTTACACAAAGGGGAGAGAAGAATTGCAACCAGTATTTCAATCAACTCCATTTGATTTGAAAAATCCTGATTGTACAACTTACCTATTGCACAGTTGCAGTTAAACAGGAATTAGCATTCTTAGCAGTAAACACATTTGAAGCATGATTTTTTGGTTTCAAGGAATTTAAGTTCCTTGGGGAGATAAAATATACATAGGACAGGGTCGGGAGTACCTCACTCTTACCTGGGTTGGGTCCTCTGGATTCAGTAAGATATTCTCAGCTGTCCCATTTCCATGAATATATTCATGTTCATGGAGGAACTGCAGGGCACCCAGCTGGGGGAAGAAAAAAGGAAGCATCTCTCTCACCAAGGTAGAAAGAGATAAGGATACTAGAAGAGCACAAATAAGAGCTACACAGCTTCAGATTGGAGGATGGTGCTGTGGAACGTTCACAGAGAAGAGACCTTAACTTTGAAACTTGCTTCTTATTAAACACATGAAGACTGGAAGCAATGGCATTCAAAATCCTCCGTTGATGTCTCACCAAATTTACTCGACTCAGATGTGGAATAGGGGAAAGAAAATAAAACCTTGCCTTACACAAAATATTTCCAGTTTAATTAGAGAAAGTCAGAACAAATGCACAAACTCTCCAGCCATGTAAATATAGGAAGCTTCATAGCCTCTCATTTCCCACAAGGGAGTCTTTTTCTTAATAGAGTCTTTATTAGACCATTTGGAATTAGAAGGATGCTGTTCTGAACAATAAAATCCTAATTCCAGGTTTTCAGCTATGAGGTCCTTGAGGGTAAGCCTGTATTTTATCAAGTCTTATGTGACTACCAATATTGAAAACCTTAATTTATACAGAAGAGATGTAAATAAAAAGCCTTTCCTAACATGAATTGAATGTGAGAGGACATTATAATCCAAAAGAGGGAATTTTAACAGATTTCGGAAGTAGGTATTTAAGGTTATAAATGAAAAAGGAAAAGGGAACAATTTTTAAAACTGTTCTATGACCTCATTCTAAGAAGAATTTGAAGAAAGTGGTGTTTGTTGGTTGCCTACTATGCATCAGACATTGTGCTAAGAACTTCACATCTCTTACCTTATTTGGCCTTCACAGATTCTCTATTATTTAATTCCCTCTGCTATATATAAGGAAACTAAACAGGAAAACTTTCGCTGGGTCACAGAAGTGAATGCCTGACTTCCAGGTAAAACTAGTTAGAGATGATTCTAACCCTTTGTGTATGTCTGGTTATTCATAAGGGATGACCATAGCTTTCCAGTCCATATTTTCTGCCTGCTGAAACCTCATAATAACAATAGAAAAGCGAAAACATGGTTTCACATCTAACCTTCCATGGATGAGAAGGGCAGGGACAACAAAGATGACAATCAGAAAACAGAGTTCTCGAAGGCCCTGGAACTGGCAGTATCAACTACCTCAAAACATGGGGATGGATGATGCAATGAAAAGAAGAGGATTGGTTTAAAATATCCAATCAAATAAAATATCAACAATCAAATCCTAGATCTCTTTTCCAATATGGGCTGCTAGGCATCTTACCTCCCCTCACCTCAACAAAGTCTGGAGTCTCATTGTTTGGTGCTAAAATAGCAAAGGGTCTTTGGACTGGGAGACACCAGGTAAAATGAGGTCAGACGTACCACAGTGAAAACAGAAGGATGGTGGTAACTTGTCCACACATGGTGGGTGGTGGAGTCCTTTGTCTGCTTCTCCCACCCCACTCTTGATGCTAGCAGTCAGGCCTTTGCCCCACTTTAATCTCCATGTTATACTACTTCTAGTCATAATGATGCAATGACTGAATATCGACAGAACCCAAATTCCAGGTAAGTGAATTGGGAGGACAGGAAATAGCAAGGGTATGAATGTGTGTTGAGAGACAATGAGGAGGAAAATAGTAGGCAAATTTTATCTCATCTTTTAAGGTGGGAAGTCAACAGATGATGCCCCAAATCGGGGAGGAAAAAGGAATAAGTAATTCAACATGTTATATAGGCATTGGATGATAAGGCCAAAATAATCAAAGAGGAAGTGATTGCCATCAAGGCTGGACACATTAAGTAGAAGGTTGTAGGGAACTGTGGTGGTTTATAACCAATCTTGCAGAACTAGTTAACTCTTCAAACTCTGGGCATGTTGAACTTTGATACAAAAATTAAAAATGAAGAAGAAGAAAGTGAGTGGTATAACCGTGCTGTCTCCTATAGATAAATCTTCCTATTGGTGAGAAGTTCTCACACTGGGAATTATTAATTTCTTTGGGGATGACATTGTAGCTGATACTGTATGGCAGACAGAGCATGGCAGAGCCAGATTCCAGCCTGCTTCTGCCAACAACTAGCTGTGTGACCTTGGCCACAACATCTTCCTTTGTCTCCCTTGGTCTCAGCATTGTCACGCTTGCAAAGAGGTACTGAACTAGAACATCTCACGTCTATTTGATGAGATATAGCACCAAAAGGAGGAGAGGACACACAGCAGGTCAAGAACCAGTGAAATAGGAGAACCTTGAGACAAAGAATGAAATTGTAGCAGTTTCCCCCTCTGTCCATCTCTCTGTCTCTACCTACTTCTTTTCCTAGCTCCTGTTGTTAGGATCCTAAGAATACTGTACGGCTGTTCCCCTGGCTTTTCTCATCCCCTCCAGTGGTGGCCTCCCATTCTGCTCCCCTAAGGCTATACGCACTACTAGCCCCACCTTTGTGCCAATCCCTCACAGAACCTGGACTTTACCCAGCCGGGTCAGATACTTAGAGTTCAGTGATTCTTAACATTGTTGAACCAAAAATATATTTGAGGATCTGATGATGCCCTATCAACCCTTTGAAGAAGAAAATCATCACATATACTCAAAATGCTGCTTTCAAATACCTCTTGAAGCCCATCACTGAATTCCGTAATCAGACCTTAGAGATTGAGGGGTTAATAACAGTTAGTACTCCATTTGAGTGGTAATTTTTAAAAAATTTACAAAACTATTTCACATACATGATCACAATACGGCTTTTCTCCAAGTAAAATGCAGAAAATCATGGCCATTATAGTTTTATTTTAATCATTGTGTTGGGCACTCTCACACATAGATGCTACTTTTTATTCAACAGTTCAAGCAAGTTTCTTATGATGATCTTTTCTGAGAGGGGGACAGTTGGGCTCAGACAAAACCATTGAATATGTTAGAGTGAACAATGACTTATTGTGATAAACAGACAGAAAGGGGATGATCTCACAAAGTCAAGTCTCTCTTTTTTTTCACATCACAGTTCAAGATGAGAAGGCAGATGGCTTGAGGGAGACATTTCAGCAATTGAGATGATTTGGCGCTATGTAACCCAACATGAGGTCTTCAAGGTGCTTCCAGGCACTGATATATTCAGGCAGTGAGAGGGAAAAGAGAAAGATGTCTAGGGCAAGTATCTTTTAAGTGGTTGAGGTGGGAGTAGCACACAGTCACTTCTGCTGATCATTGGTGAGTGTTACGGGCAGAATCACGTTGCTCCAAAATGTATATGTTAATGTGCTACCTCCCAGTACCTCATAATGTGACAGCATTTGGAGACAGAGTCGTCAAAGAGGTAATTAAATTAAAATGAGACCACTAATGTGGGCCTCAATCCAATATGACTGGTGTTCTGATAAGTGGGAATTTGGGCACAGATGTACTCAGAGGGAAGACCAGATGAAGACAGAGGGGGGATAATATTGCCATATTTAAGGCAAAGAGAGAGGCCTCAGAAGAAACAAACCCTGTCGACACCTTGATCTTGGACTTCTAATCTTCACAACTGTGAGAAAATAAGTTTAGTTTAAGACATCCAATGACTTTGTCATGGTATCTCTGGCAAATTAATACAGGTACAGAGGAAACTTTGTCACATGACCATTTCTAATGAGCTAGGGAGTTGTGTGCTTAGACAGAAGGGAAAAACAGAAATGGTGGCAAACAAGTCTCCCTCCACTGTATTAATTTACTTTAGGTCATGTAACTTTAAGTTGAACAAATTATTCCAATCTAGGATTTAGAACTTAATTTCTAGCACTCTGTTTTCCCCCACCAGCATGTCATTGAAATGTTGACTCTGCTCTTTGGTGTCTAAATGCACAGTAGAAATAATTTTGAAAAATTTATAAAGAGCTAATAGGAAAAGGTATTTAGGAATCTTAACATCACCATATGCAAATAGGTTTCTTCTCTGCCTCTAGGAATGATCAGTTTGCTGTGGGTTGATAAATTTTGTCAGGTCAACAGATCCCAACAGCTGCTACAGAAAAATCCTAAATATATATCTCTGTAGAAGGGTAAATTATCTTCTGTGTTGAAGCAGTTTTCCTCTGAGCTGTGCTTTTCCCCTTTATGCCATGGTTAGAACCCTTTTCAAGTTTATTGCTGCTGTGATCTTCTGTGCAACTCTATTTTAAGCTGTCTAAGATGGAATGAACTCTTCAGCTACTACTCTAAGAAAAATAAAAAAGAAAAGATTTGTATTGTAGTCAATATTGAACCTGGAATTAATTAGAGAATCTCTATAATACTACATTTGGAATTGGGAAAAGAAAAACAGGACTCTTGAAAGCATGAAAGACAACACTTAATTTCTGAAATAGATATTGGGGTGAATCTTAGCATGACTATATGTGAATAATATTCTGTGACTTCATGAACATGAACTAGCTGTTATAGGTTTCTCTGGTAAGGTCAAAACATAGAGGGGCCTTTTCAATATGATTGGAACAACTGGGATAATTAAGTTATGCTGGTAGGTTACGTAAGGTATTGCCCTTCTCATTATCTAAGATATAGTTCTCAAACTTGATACCTATAGAATTTCTGGTGGTTAACATACAAGGGTGAAACAGGTTCCATTTTAGGTGAAAATTTTTACATCTATTTATCTAATAAATATTTATTACTTAATGACAGCATGCCTTCTTCTAGGTACTGAAGAGGAAGTCCTTCCCCTGTGGAGCTCATAAATGATAACAAAAGGCACTAAATAAATAAAGCTGTGGTCTGAAGTCAGTCATACATGTTGTCATATATATGTCATATATGTATGAAAACCTCTGTAAGGTTTTTTTTTTTTAGTCAGGGAGACACATGATCAGATTTGCTTTCTGAATTTTAGTTTTGATGGAAGAAGAGAGACCAGGGAAGAGCCCATCTCAGTAGTCCATTGACAGTGCTGAGTAGGATGAGGGTGGTAAAGATGAAATAAAACGATAGGTTTCATGGCATAGTTGAAGGTGGACTCTGAACGATTGCTGAAATAATGGATGAGGAGAGTAAAAAGAAGAAAAGTGCCAAGGAGGACTCATCGTCAGGACTTGAGCAACTGGATGAATGGTGGTGTGTTTCTGATAGAATGCCCAGTGGGGCTGTAGCAAGTCAGAGTGTACAAGTTATCTGAACCAAATTGGGGCATCTCTAACTTAGCTCAGAATGATGAAGGTCACTTTCTCTAATACGTGATAATTATCCTCGTTCTCCTGTTGCAAAGACACTTTAGAACCCAGTTCTTCGCTTTCTCTATAATAAGCTTCAGTATGATGGTGGCTGCATGACAGATGCACCTGACAGCAATAACTTAAGCATAACCTGAGAATGACTCTGTGGTCTAAGAAAAGTGTTGGTTTGGAATTCCAAGGTAAGGAATCTGGGTGTGGCCAACCCAGAGAGTCACTCTTTATCTGTGAAGGACATCCAACCCCCTGGCCCATCCTTTTCAATGAAGTCCATACGAGGGATAGAGTCCCTTTGTTTTGGGTTAAATGGAGATTTCTAGGTAGAGGTTGCTAGGTGAAGGGTGCTCAATAAAAATGCTATGTAAACTGTGTGCTTTCACAACTGACAGCTGCTATCCTGTCCAGCTGGCTACTACTGGACCTGCCCTGGATGTAGGTCTTCAATAAACCCTGTGTTTTGTTCCTTGGTTTCTGGTCCCTTCTTTGGCCTCTTGGACATGGTGCCATCCCTATTGGAATCAACTGGGTGTAGATGCCTTTAGCCACCAATTCTCTCACCTTCTTTTCTCAAGTCTGTTCTTGATACCTCAGTCCTTTCTGCTGACTTCACTTTGTAGCCTCTGAGTTTTGGTTCTAAACTTAGCAGAGAATGGATAGATGATCTGACCTTTTCCTCTGGTTTCTGTGCTCATAGTCATTTTCTAGGAAAACATTTCAGGATGGTGGTGAACATTTTGAGACCAGGAGTGTTATCTAACCATACAGGACGGGGTGCAAATTTCTCGCTCTCTAAACAACCCTCTTTGTATTTTTTCCTCTGTGAACTGGCTAATGGTACAGTAAAGCACCATTTTTATTTATTTCTAAATTTTTGCTTGAAATTGACGACATAACCTCAGAGATAGTACCCATGCGGTTATAATATATCATGAGATCAATACACCAATAGCATATTTTTCAAAACATGATTACAATTTGGTGAAGTTTATTCTGATGGCAGCCTAAGATGTCATCAAACTTCTAGATCTGAAGCCATTCAACTAATTTTGAGTAGGTCTTAATACTGAGAGCTAAGCTGGTCCACTTCCTTATTTCTTTCATTGAAATGATAATCAAAGTATCTCTACTCTTAAGTGATTGAACCCATGCTGATTTTCACGGATATGGTTAAAATAAAATCAGACCAAAAAAATGTATGACTGCTGACTGAATTCTCTGAGATTAAATCTATACAACTTTATCAACCTAATTAAATACATGTGAATATGTAAACAGGATAGTCAAAACTCTATTTAAATAAAAAGCCCTGAATTCTGAGTTATGAGTCTCATTAGAGTAATATTACTGAATCATTTTTTCTTCTTCATATAGCTTACTTTTTACGTGACCCAATTCCAGAGAGCATCCAAATTTATGGTTCAATTTAATTTTATTTTAACTATCATCATTAAAAAGACCACAAATTTGCCATTAATCATTGATTATATTCAATCAGCATTCAAGGTGACTTATGTTTTCTCACTACTTGCTACATTACAATTTGCCAAACAGGCTTCCTGGCACGAAATGAAACATTTATCTGTAAGTAGTTTGAGATTTCAGTTCAAACCGTATTTAGTACTTATTGATTACACGTTCTCATATTTTTCTCTTAAAGACCCAGGTAATCACTGACTACAGATATGTTTAGATTTCTAATTCTTGAAGACGTAAAGTTCTTCTTGGTGCTGTGGTGATAAAATGGTAAATTCTACAAATGATACCCAGACTGGTTTCATTTTTTTTATCATTCTCTGTAAAGAAAACTTTAAATTTCTACTGTGATTTGGTACAATGCTCTTTCAAATCATCTTTTCTTGTGTTGATAAAGAGAATAGCCTGAAGGCAAGGCCCTCATGTCATTCATCTTAATGTCCCCTGTACTTTGTGCCTGATTGACAGAAGATACTTCCTCTGTGTAAAGGGATTTTGGGTATTCCCCGAGTGAGATATTATGTATTAAGTTGTAGCAACCATTTTTACCTCTTCCTCCTACCCTATACTGGATGAGGTGAAAAGCTCAAAACGATATATTTCAGACTCCTCTGTAGCTATGTTTATGAATGCAGTGGAAATTCTACCAATAAGAGACAGAAATGCAAGACTTGAAAAGTGGAAGATGAAGAGGAATAGAGACCTTGCTTCCTTCTCGGTGGCAGTGGACAAATAATATCTACAGATACGAGTGTTTATAGCAGCTGAATTCCATTCACTGTGGTTCAATCTCTTACCTTGAGAAGGCAGCAGAAATTGCCTATAGATCATAGATGTGCAGGCATAATTGAAAAACCCAGTCATTACTTTTGCTCTTCCACTTTTCCAACAGTTTTATATACATCTAGTTTCTGCTACAAAATCATTTCCTGCATCCCCCATGAAATAGCAACATGCCCATGGAAGTGACGCTCATGATGTCCCCCTCAACATTTTTGCATGGGAAACTCATATTTTTTCCCCTTTGTGGCCCAGCCCATATATATGTCTATGATATAGTTAGCTCAGACCCTTTCTCCACCTACCCCATAAAGATTTATCATGCCTTTATCCAATATTATTGCTTATCACATTTTAATGTGGTGTTTTGTTTGTATGTTTGGTTCCTTTGACAATCTGTAAGGTATTCCTAGTCAGGAAAAACATTTTGCTATATTCATATTTCCAGCACCTAATAAAGTTACTGGTTCATAATACATATGTACCTCAAGAGTAGCAGAATATGCCACCCCAAAATATGCCACTTTGACATAAGGATTATTCTGAGTTGAGGACAACTGAGAAGTAGATACAAGAAAAGCTCTGTGCTCCTCCTCCATTTGCCTAAAAGCAAAGTACAAATTGGTAAAGTTGTTTCCTTTCCTCTCTCTACCAAAAAAGACAGAAATTAATCACCAGAGAAAACTCCCAAGCTTGTCCAACCTACGGCCCACAGGCTGCATGCAACCCAGGATGACTTTGAATGCAGCCCAACACAAATTCATAAACTTTTAAAAAATATTAAGAATTTTTTTTTAGCTCATCAGCTATTGTTAGTGTTAGTGTATTTTATTTCTGGCCCAAGGCAATTCTTCTTCTTCCAATGTGGTCTAGGGAAGCCGAAAGATTAGATACCACTGGAAATGGTTGTTAGCCTAGAGCCAGCACCAAAGGAAACTACAAAACAAACTTGACTAACTAGCCCTTATCTTCTGTTAGTTCACCCATACATTTACCGTCTTGGAATTTGCCACCCTCAAAAGTCAAAGTCTTTTCCTCTGTCTTGTTACTTCTCTGAAAATGTATTCTAGGATGCAATAGAAGGCCAAGTTCTAAACACTCTTTAAAGTTATTCGTCCCCAAGTTCTCCCATGTATATGAATGGATGCACATATTAATAAACTCATTTGTTTTTCTCTTAATTTGTCTTTTGTCTACCTAATTTGCAGGGCCCCAGCCAATGAACATAAGATGGCTAGAGGGGGCCAGGCACTGTGGCTCATGCCTATAATCCCAGCACTTTGGGAGACTGAGGTGGGTGGATCACCTGAGGTCAGGAGTTTGAGATCAGCCTTACTAACATGGAGAAACTCCATCTCTACTAAAAATACAAAAAAATTAGCCTGGCATGGTGGCACATGCCTGTAATCCCAGTTATTCTGGAGGCTGAGGCAGGAGAATCACTTGAACCTGGGAGGTGGAGATTGTGGTGAGCCAAGATCGCACCATTGCACTCCAGCCTGGGCAACAAGACCGAAACTCTGCCTCTAAAAAAAAAAAAAAAAAAAAAAAAAAAAAATGGCTAGAGGGAAAAATAATTGTTTTCTTCTTCTTCTAAATACCCAATAGTTAATTATCAATTTGAATTTAAAGATTATAGGACTTGGCTCTTATTTCTTTTGGTACCTTCCATCACATCTGACACCTAACAGTCAGTAAACATTTGTTATATTCAATTATTACATTACAGCTATCATTCTCTTCTCCATTGGAATCATTCAGATTTATTCAACTTTGAAGGTTAGAGAATCAGTATTAATGTGGACTGAATTTTGAAATTAGCAAGGACATTCCAATGCAAGGCAAGGGAATATGTGCAAAGATGGGGTGTGAGGAAGCACTTAGCATTCACAGAACCACAACTGTCTGGTACCAGTAGAGCGCTGAGAGGGGGATAAGAAGGGGTATGAAAATGGGATTTGCTCACCAGTCTTTAGCTACTTTAATTCGCCATAAGCAATGCCATGAGCAATCACTCCAATTGTACTAATAATTGTTTTCCCCATCGATTGATATATGAGTTCAAGAGTTCACTGCAAAAGCCATTTCTTCACCAGGATGACTGCCAGGAAAATTTGCTTACCTTGGCACTTCTCTCACACATACTCTTGTAGAACCTTCTCCCTAATTCAGCTAAAAACAGGGCCCTTGTCACACGACCAAGAAAGATTAGGCTCACAGACACAGAAGGGTGAGAAAAACGAAACTTCTTTGGTGAAAAGGAAAAAAAAAAAAAACTCAGCAAAGCAAGAGAGGTTCATGTTAACAGGCCCCCATCTCACAGATTGAATCCCAGGTTACCACCCCAGAACAGGAGATGCCAGGCTCCTCCCCCACCCCCTGCAAATGGCAATAACTTCCATGGCTCCACCCCAGTACACACTTCTCCCAGTGCACAGGATGGTTGGAGGTTCTCCAGGGACCCCTTTATACTTGGTTGTCTCAACATCATTAGGTAACATCTTTATTGCATAAAAGAAGAATCCAAATTCTGATATTTGGTCAAACAAACTCCACTGATTCCCAAGCATCTTTATGTGTTACCATTGCTAGAAATACATTTAAGGTCAAGTTTTCAAACTTGACCTTGATGGGGATTGTTTGCCAAAGGGAATATAAATTCAAAGAAAAGTATGACACCTCTTGTTGGAGCTTCCATTGTGTTCAGTGTTAAGAAATTTTAAATATAATTTTTCAAATAAAGAGTTACATTTTGGAGGAAAAAGCTAAACTAGATGAATTTTTAAGATAAAACATGAGATTGTAATGCAATTTCTTCCCCACTATTCCACATATACATAAAAAATAGGTGCTCAGGAGTTCCCTTCTGTGACCCCTAGAGGAAGATTTAGCTCTTTTGTTTCACAGATTGAGAGAAGTTTCACTCATAAGCCTGACCCTTCAGACCCTCAATTTCTTCATTACAAAGTAAGAAACAATGGCACGTGCCCTACCTACCTCACTGAGCTGTTATGAAATAATATATCAGGCAGATATAGAAAATAATTACGAGGCCGGGCACGGTGGCTCAAGCCTGTAATCCCAGCACTTTGGGAGGCCGAGGCGGGCGGATCACGAGGTCAAGAGACCGAGACCATCCTGGTCAACATGGTGAAACCCCGTCTCTACTAAAAATACAAAAAATTAGCTGGGCATGGTGGTGCATGCCTGTAATCCCAGCTACTCAGGAGGCTGAGGCAGGAGAATTGCCTGAACCCAGGAGGTGGAGGTTGCGGTGAGCCGAGATCGCGCCATTGCACTCCAGCCTGGGTAACAAGAGCGAAACTCCGTCTCAAAAAGAGAAAAGAAAATAATTACGAATGTAAACTCTGAAACTTGACAGCTAGAATTCAAATAGCAGCTCTGTCATTTTCTGTCTTTGTACCATTGGAAAATTCATTACTTTTGGTCTCCATTTTTTCATCTTAAAAATGGGGATATTTATAAATAATAATACCAATAATATCTGCCTATCAAGCTGTTAAGGGAACCCTATGAGCTGATGCAAGTAAAAGTTCCTAGAATAGCACATGTCAAATAAGATCTTATTTGTTATTGTTAAAAGGTAGGACCATTTTGGATGACATCTTTCCTATTAATAATGTTAATAGCAAACATATATCATGTGCTTCTCATGTGCTAGACATCTTATATGTATTTTGTCATGAAAAGCAACCTTAGGAAAGAGGTGCTATTATCAATAATTTACAAATAAGAAATTTAAAAATGTAAAATGGATAAAAGCTTCCTCTAGTCTGAAACAAACAAAAAAACAAACAAACAAACAAACGGTGGGCATGGAACTTGAAAGCTTGATTCTGACTTTCAAACCTGTTCCGTCACCTGACTACAAAATCTAGGTCTTCTTCAAAACAAACACAGATGGGCAGTGATGAGGAAATGACAGATCACCTATATCAACCACCATATGTCAGACATCAATCTAGATTATAACATAACCCATCTCATTTAACTCTTGCAATAACCACACAAGGCTGAGATCCTTGTGTCTATTTTTTTAGAGATAAAGAAAGAAATAGGACTAGGATTCCAACCCATGTGTATTTACCTGTAAATCTTTTGTTATTTCTGCTACCATTGTCCTATTTATTTTAATCTGAAAGAATCTGTAAAATTAGTTATCTGCCTCACATGAACCCCCCAGAATATAACCTCACATGAGAAGGGATGAAAAATACACACTGCAGAAATTTCAGATGGGGAAAAAGCCAGAAAATGCTATTAGAAAATGATTTGTTTGACTTTTTAAAAAGTAGCTGGGATTTAATGATTGCTAGTTTTTAAGGGCACATCTTATGTATAGAGCTACACCCCATATTGCATGACTCAATGTAAGACAACACTGAATTACTATCATCACTGTTGTTGACTTAGATATGACCCAATGCTGTAAATGTGTTCTGCAGTATGTTACACTAAAAGCCTGACTAATCATTTGCTTATGTTTGTTGAATCAAATAAAACTAGGCTAAATGCATTCCACTGTCTTCTTTCAAGCCGATAGTGTGGCTTTATCGAGCTACTAAAAGGAGGTGAATGAGCAGAGGCTAACGGAATTCTGATTCTTCTTTCTGTAACAAACATCACACAGTAAACCTTTAAAAGACGAGGGATCAATTTCTTTCAGTCGTCAATGAGGACACAATGTGACCTGGTCAAGGGAAGAGAGGCCTGAAAATGGCCTCTCTCCTGATGTCTCTCTATTTCAAAAGAGTGGATGATGCCGCTTCTATTTATAAACTCATCTGAAAATGCATGAGCTTTGCAAGGTCTTTTTTTTCCTCTGTGGCTGCATCTTGAAAGGGCATAAATTAGAATAACAACATCAAATAACCTAATATCTTGGAGCCAACAAAGGCAATTTACAGAAAGTTGAATTTACTAGCAAGCAGTAAAGAAAGTCACACAGAGGGGGCAGTGAGGCATCTTGATTTTGAAAGGGGTGAAGGCACTTTGAGCAGAAATCTGCAAATTGGAAGTTGATGGATGACAAGGTGAGGCTGTTAGGAGGGGAGCCTGGGCTTTGGTGGCAGGTGGATGCACCCACTCACGGCATGTTGTGGAAGCTATTTATCTTTTGAATTTCATTTTTCTTATCTATAAAATTAGAGTAATACCTCACAGGGTTATTGTAAAGACTAAACAATTAACATGTTTGAACACCTAGTAGAGTGTCTAAGACAATGGTAGTAGATGGTCAATAAATAGTAGCTACTGGTATTGTCATCATCACCACACTACCACCGTCATCATCATGATTATATGCAAGAGATCAGAAACCACTGCCATCGAAGTCTGATTGCATTAATTTGTCCAAATCTATCACATAGACAAGTTGGTTTTGATGGTTTTCAGTCACTGATTCTTTTAAAAATAAAATCTTGCAAAAACCCTCCAAATATAAACCATGTGACCCAGCTTTAGAGATTGGGCATTGAAAGTATATAACGAGAAAAGGAGAACAGGAACACATACTTTTACAGGGATTCTGATCTGGCACCCCCTGGTTCTCTTATATGAAAACAGATCTAGACTTTCCAGGCTCTTAAAATCCACAGAGACTAAGGATCATCCTAGGTCACCCTGTAAATAGCAATCTTGCTTTAGCTGCAGTCCAGGACTCCCCTGGGAGCCATGAGCTTAAACTAAGCCTCGTCTAAAATGTAGACAGGAGGAAACAGGGGCACCGCAAAAACTTCTCTGCCCTGACACCACCCCATCCCCAGCTTCGGGGGGATGATGTGCTTTTCCTCCAAAATCCAAGAAGGAAAATGAAATAAAGTCGAGAAAAGTCAGTGTTCACAGAAAGCAAATAATTAGTATTGACTAAAATTCAAAGCTGACTTACTGTATTTTAATTACAGAATGTTCTTATCTCCTAATTGACTGCTTTACACTTCTAAATTAAGTTTAATAACAGTGAGGGGGCACATGCAGAGTGATCAGCTGGTGCCAAGGATGGTTCTCAGTGCATTGCATATTTTCATAGATAAGGCTCACGACAACCCCACAAAGTAGGTGCTACAAGTATCCTTGTTTTTACAGAAAAGGCACAGAGAGATTGAGTAAGCTATCTAAGATCACACAGCTAAAAACAGCAGAGTCCATATCAGAACCAATGCTGGTAGGTTGCAAAGTCAGTGCCCTTTATCTGTACTGGCAACCGCACTGAAGGAGGAAGAGCAACGTTATAATAATACTGAGACTGCAGGCTTACCTGGGGATCACCTTCAGATTGAATCGCCCTGATTTTGTTGTATATTTTGCTTATTCAATATTATCTTATTTAGTAAAACTCCTTGGAGTATTTTAAAATCATCAATAATGGTTTTGCTCCCCTCCCCACCCCATTCTTTTACAAATATATTTAAAGATACATGGCTATGGGTCTGTGACGTAACCTACTGCTCTTTAAAAATTGTTGCTCTGGTTAAAACTACATTGGGAAGCGTTGTGTTTATTTTAGGAAAAAGTAACTTTGATAATCAGTTTTGAAGATGTTCTAAAACTTGAGGGCATCTATCATTTCAACAAGATGCCTCATCGTTTTAATTAGCTATTGATTAGGAAAGAAAGTAATATGCTTTAGTCAGACACACCGAGAAAAGTGTTCAGAAATTCCACTTTGTCAATTAAGCAACTGTTTTCTCATCAGAAGGCACTTGGTTCTTCAATGATAGAAAAGAGAAAAAGAGAAATTGAGTCACCTTTGTTCATTTTTCCTTTTGTTATGACTTGGAAAACCATATATGGAGCAAAAGGATGGAGGAAAAGAGCAGATTGGAATTTGCAGCTATCTTTTCAGTGGGAGATGAACTAGGGCCAAAGGAGGAAGGAGGCCTGCTGACAACTGTCATTTCCACAGACTTACTGGAGCAAAATGATGTCTAATGTTGAGAAGAAAAATTGAGTATCTAGATTTTTTAAATGGCTGCAGAATTGTTTTGCTGCCATTTTTTTTTAAAAGGTAGAGCTTGCTTAAAGGCAGAAGATTGTAAAACTGGCCAGGGACCTAAGGAGAGCAAAGAAGGGTGTCAGGTTTTTGGATTTAGCTGTCCACTGGCTGGAGGAACTGAGAAAGCTTACGGTGACAAAGCCTTCGACCAATGTAAATCAAAATAAATTTTCAGGCCAAGACAAAATTACGTTATGTTGAAAACAGTTCCGTTAGCTGAATGTTCTTTTATGTACCCAGGCAACAATATCTCTTTGGATTTTTATCCATATTCTCTTTTATTGTTTTACTTCTATTATGAAGAAAATTTTTAGCTGCTTTATACTGAGACTGAATTTTTAAATGCATTCAAAGATGTAGAAAGACTCAAAGCAATCTTCACAATTCAAAGTTCTATTGGGAGGTTTAATACTTAGAGGAAAGCAAAGAAGTAGCCGATTGTGCTCAACAATTTAAGTCTGTTCTAGGGAAAGAAGTTATCATAATGCTGTGAGCTTATTAGCTTTGTTACTTACTGAAAAATAAAAATAGGACAAAAATAAGGGATTTTCTCAATTAAAAAAGTTTTCAATGTATTGAAGCAGTATGAAAAATGAAACTGAAAGACATACACATTGCTGATCTTTTACTTCCTATTTTCAAATTTATCATGAATATTCTTATGGATTGGAGAGGAGAGATAATATCAAATGGTATGAAAAAGAAGTCACGATCTAATGTAAAGCATAAATAGCAGAGGAGACCTCCAACCTAGATTTTGGGTTTCTAATACAGTGTATAAATTTTTATCACAGAACATGAAGATAATATCAGCTCAAATGAAACATAATCACCATTATTTCATTTCATTTCTTCATACACAAGGATCTACTGCCAAACCATCTTCTCATTTTTACCTTTAAATATTTCCTGGCTTTGACCATACTACAGGTGTTCATTCCCTTAGAATCCTGAGCCATCTGTCTTTGAACATACCGGCTGCTGACAACCCAAAACTGCATTCCCGTTGGCTTTGGAGAGTTTAGCAGAATTGGAGAGGGAGGGGCCACTTCAAGAAGAGCCAGAGAGTGGAGGAGATGAGACCTGAGATTGACAGTTTGGGAGAAGACATTGTGTCCGGACATATGCTAGCATGGTTTGACCCTAGAACTATCCAGAGGGTCGAAAAACAGAGTGAGGGTTTCATCACCCACCTATGGTTTAGGCCCGATTCCAAATTTTATAATTCCCTCCCCTAAATTCTCCCAGCACATTTAACTACATGTTCAAAGAATTATAGACAACATAGATCAGCATCAGACATAATGACTTTGCCACTTTCCTACTGCTAAAGCCAAGTCTTATCACCCACCTCTCTCTCCTTCCCATTTTGCAATAGCACTAAATAAAAGGATATCAAAATAACAACTAATAAGGATTATTATTATCCTAAATTCTAGAGTATTACCTATGCATGGAAAAGAATTACTTACTTTATATTGTATCTATATGATCTATGTGAAATCTTCTGAACTATTGTAGTCAACAATTTTGAAACTATTTCCATAGTGAGTTCCATCCTAAATCTTTCATTATTGTGAAGGTTCTTACTAGATATGAGCCCTTGCAGTGCAGAAGCCAAGGTCTATGTTTTTATCATATTCCCAGGGCCTAGATCAGCATCTTCCTGCATTCACTCAACATTCATTCATTGAGTGAATTTTTTTTGTGATGCTAAATACCGTACTTGTCAGTGATGGTAAAAATGGTGAAAGAGATAGAAAAGGATCCTGCTTTCATGGAGATTACATTCTAGCTTTCATAGCAGATGTTCAGACACACAATGAATGGGTTTCCTAATAAATGAATGGTTGAATAAACAAAAAAATAAAGGAATGAATAAAAGGTGTGTATAGGGCAAAGATAATCCAAACTTGAATACAGAGTTCACTTTGGTCTGGTTTCCACCAGTCCATCACCCAACTCATGAAATCCACCAGTGTGTCATCCAAGTCATGAAATGGCACAGTAGAATTAGAAAGGTGTGTGTGGGTGGAGGGGAGTGGGGGTAGGGGGTAGATATGTGCATAATATTTTATTCTCAAGTCTGGTTGAAATGATAAAATCATTTCTAAGCATTGATACTATCAAAGAGCAAGTCACCCCAGTAATGTATTTATAAATCAGCATTTTCTAAAGAATGTTTTATAGAATCTAATTCTGCATATTGTTACTTGATGTTATGCCAAGACAGTTTTGTGTGATGAAATAAGGCGGTTAGAGAAGTTTCTTTTTGGTAGGTCTTAACAGAACTTTTAACATGGCAATAAACAATATGGTTCCCTTGGATAATGTGTCTTCCCAACTTTAATAGCAAATTCATTTTTGAGAACAATTTAATAAAGCACACTCTTTAATATGGATATAAATAAGGATAGTGGAAACTGCTGCTCTGCCTGGATTCCCTTTTCAGTACCAATGCACTTGTCTTAGTCATTCAGGCTACTAGAATAAATGACCGTAGATTGGCTTAAACAACAGACACTTACTTCTCATAATTCTAGAGGCTGGAAGTCCAAGATAAAGGTGCCAGCAGACTTGCTGTCTGGTGAGAGTCCCCTTTCTGCTTGTAGATGGCTGTCTTTTCATGGTGTCCTTACCTGGTAGAAAGAGAAAGAAAGAGCTCTCTGAGGTTGCTTTTCTAAGGGTGTTCACCTCATTCATGAGGGGTCTACCATTATGACCTAATTACCTCCCCACAACTCTACCTTCTGATATCATGACCATTGGGGTTAGGATTGTAATATAAGAAATTTTGGAGGAACACATGCATTCAATCCATAACAGCAGTCATCCTCTGCTCTTGAAAATATTGGTGGCTGAATGTTCATAGATGCACTCTCCTGGACATTGCCCTCAGCTCCAGAGATCTGCCCCCTGGAGTTTGACCTGTGGACAATGACAGGGTGATGACAGGATATAGAGGCTCACTTGCCCTTGTCTCAATTTGAGATGGAGCTTAAGGGGCATCCTAGCTCTAGAATTCCGTGTAGGACCAGATAAAGACTCAGCTGCATCCACATTGCAGGTCAGCTTCTCTCTCTGTCCCAACCTGTCTTCTCCACTTCCTTACAGGTGTCTCTCTCCCAGAACATTCCCCAGTAAAATATATCTATGGAATTATCCATCACCAAGTCTGTTTTCTGGGAATTCAATCAAGACAATGAACATTATTCCAATCCATCTGCAAGGCTCAGGTGAACTTTTGAGCCACTCACTTTGGTGTGACCAAAAGTATGTTTTCTGAAACATTTGATTCATAGATTACTGAGACTCAATCAATGTTCTATGTCATTGAGAAACCCTCATTATAAACACCTCTTTTTCTAAATACCTGTCTCAAGTTTTTGGTCTATACAATTCATTTGCACGGTCACCATGGGCAGCATGTTCCATCATTTCTAACTTTTATTGGCATTAAATTTTTATTTAAATTCAAAGTCAGCGCTCTCATGTACTCATGTACTCAAGCCATCCAAAACACAGTTTCAGGTTAATTTTGTCTGACTTTAATGTTAAACCTTTTTATACTGTGTCTTACCCAAAAAGGAGTAATGAATCTGTAACTAAGGAGGAAAACCAAATGCCATTCTCTTAATTTTAATGAATTATGTTTTGTTGAAATAGCTCTAGTATGAACTACAAGCTTTCTAAGAAAAACAGTGCTGACTTTAATCATGCTGAACCAGTAATAATATACATTTACATACATACACACATGTGCAAAATTGTATACACACGAGCATATTAAGCAGCTGAAGGGAAGTAAGAGATATCCTTATGAATACCCTTAGTTTTATTGCTAAAGAAATTGAGGTCCATTGTGGAGGAGTGACCTATTTAAGGTCCCATTGAGAGTGGTAGAATGAAATCTGCATCTCCAACTTCTAAAATATAAACTTAAAATGTCAGCCTGTTGTTCAGATGCATGTTGGTGGGGTAGGAAGAATATCTACTAGCTTCACCCCATACCCAGAATTATTTACCTGTAAAATCACAATAGAATTGTTTCACACAGCCACATGTCTCATTCGACTTCCAAAAAACCTGATTAAGCACATCTTTCCAGGGATGTAATACATGCATAAAGCTAAGAATACATGTAAACAGGATTGTATAAAAACTACCTTTCAATCTCACCCCACACCCGTAAGCACTATGATTGATTTAATCATCAGTAAGAGATTCAATCAGCCATCCTACAGTCTAAAAATCTACAATTCTAAAAAAACATTTAATAATGGAATGTGAACTGAAACAAAACAAAACACACATACACAGATTGGACTCACTTTAACAATTTCATCAGAAAGTGGTTTTTATAAACATGTTTTTTCTGTGCTCATCTTTTTATAGATTCAATCAGCACTACCTCACAGAAATCATGCACAGAGATTCCATGGCAACAGCCACATTCTGCACAGACACACACAAAAAATCAACATGCTTAAATAACTATAATTCACACCCACTGAAGTCTATTAGATTTGGATCTCAGATACAAAAATAGCTACAATAATTTTTTTGCCAATTAGGAGCAGCTCTGTTATTAATGTTTTCGGTAAATGTAAACCACGTGATAGTGGAAAATGCAAAAGCAAAACCCCAAAGGAAAGAATAAACAGTTCAGCACTGGTCTAGATCCTTTCACCATCAGCTGATTCTCTTGGGTTCATTTTTTAAGTGAATTGCACCTCAGTCATGAGCTACTAAAATGGAGCCTTTACTGGCAGTAAAACAGAATTGGTAGAACATGGGATCAGTACTCTTCCGTCCAAAAAGTAAATGACTACTTTAAAATTTCAATCTTTTTCTGTACTAAAATAATATGGCTTTGAAAATCAGTTTCAGAAGACAAATTTATTGATTTGAGTAATTGTTCAAGAGTCATGTTCCCAAGGTAACCTTGGTTTTACTTCTTGAGCACCTGAGGGACATGAATATAAGGAAAAGTTAAGGCTGGATCCATGTAATGTCAGCCATTACAATAGAGTGAAAAATTCCAGACACTATCTTAGGGACAAAAGCTACAAAAAAATCCCAAATTACCTGTGGCTTATGGGGGTGTTTTGTCAAATGTTATAATGCTGATTAGTTACAATAGAATTACTCCCAGTTCTTGTTCAAAATGGAGATTCTTGGCTCTCGCTCCTGTTCCACAGAATTGGAATCCATAGTGTTCTACTACTGATGAAGCAAGTGATTCTTTGGTAAAACACCAAGGGAGTGGGTCCAGACAGGAAATACCTACGAACAGCTAGGAGCTGACATGAACTTGGAGTAAGAACTGGAAGTTCTCTATGCCTGGTAGCAACATGTAGCTGCTGTGGCTTTGTGATGTAGTTCCTGGTAGGAAAATAGGGTATAGTGGGCATGAAAATGCTTCTTAAAGATTAAAGACCATAGTCAGGGCCAGGTGCAGGGGCTCACACCTGTAATTCCAGCACTCTGGGAGGCTGAGGTGGAAGGATCACCTGAGCCCTGGAGGCTGAGGCTGCAGAGAGCCCTGATCACACCATTGCACTCCAGCCTGGACAACACAGTGAGATCCTGTCTCAGAAACAAAACAATACGAAACAAAACAAAACAAAACAAAACAAAACAAAAGGCAATAGGGAGTGACAGCAAAGACAGGAGTTAGCCAAAAGCCACTCAGGAGGTACAACCTGATAACTACCTGATTATCATCTGAATCAGAGTGTCTCATATCAATCATAACCATAACAGTGAAAGCAACATCAATAATTACAATCTATTTTTATAACTCTTTGCCATTTGCAAAACTTAGTTTATAATGTCCATGGAAATGGCCATGGAAGGATTAAAGAGCAAAATCATAGAAAGTCAGGAGAGATTGTTTTATCTTCTGCTGAACTTGACTATAAACTCCATGAGATGCTGGTCTCTGCCTTCTCAAAAAGTGACTGGTTTATACTAGAGTCTCAATCAATATTTTTAAAATGATTAATAAATGAATGCGCAATACAGGAGATAAAGAGTATGTAATTTGCAGAGAACGAGATGAAAGCACTTTCTTAGATAATACCTGACAATATATTGTTCCCTAAGTAAAGTAACTAAATAAAACCCAGTATATGACAGCAATGAGGGAGAACATTCCTGCACATCTGTAAGAGGGTTTGATGACCATATTTTAGAAACGGAGAGTAGCAGCTACTGGAGTCAGCATGCTTACATAGAGTTGTTCAGCAACAAATAGGAAAAGAATTAGCTAGATTTATGAAAATTCAGTTGCCAATCATTTAAATTTAAACACTAAGCCCCTGTATTCAGAGAGACTGCTATGAGGAAGTGCTCAGTCCAATGTCAGCTGATAGGACACAGCCTAAAACACTAAATTGTGGAGAAATATTTCCTTCAGCCATGGATGTCTGAGAATTTCACCAAGACTTTAACAGAGAGTGATTTATTTTCTGCACCAGAATTACATTCTCATTAGATCTGCAATTAATGTACTTTGGGATGAGTGTATGGGAGATATTTGTGTATGAGAAAGAGTGAGTTTCAATACTACTGGGCTAATCAACACTTGGTTATTATAAAAACTTACTCCTGGTGTTGTTGAAGCTAAATGTACAAATCCAGAGAGCTTCTGGTGCCCCGAGTATACAGAGCATATGAATAGCTCTCTCTCCCCACTTCCTGCCACCGACGTAACACACAGACACCCAAAAGAGCAAGACATTACTCACACAGTTATCTTTTTTTTTTTTTTTTTTTTAATGTCAGAAGAACTCTGCAAGGTTAGTGTAGGCTTAAGTCTTTTCATTTTATAAAAGAAGCAATTGAGGTACAAAAATACAGAAAGTTCACAAAGTTAATAAAAGCTAAAGCAGAGATTTAATCCTAGGTCTTCTGATTCAAAGTCACTTTTAAAAAAATACAGAATTGGGTACTAGAATAAGATTAGCTATTTTAATATAGAATTATGTTTTTCTCCCAAATACAGTCTTTAAAATGTCATGCTATAATTTTATACCCATAGTTTGGCAGAGAGTCACCATAAAAAGTTCAGATAAATTTCCATTTTACAATACTGTGTAAAAAAAGGTGAAATTAGAAATGAATACAAACTATTCTCAGTTCAGATTCCATAAATTTTAATGAGTTAAGAAAACAAATGACAGAAGAGAAAAAAAAGAATATTGAAAATTTTCATGTAGAACTCCTATTTATAAAGAAAAATTATGTTAATAGAGAACTTAAAACTATTAATCTTTTTATTGGAGAGACCTGGCAGAAATCACCTTAACCAAATTATCAAAGTTAACTTCAACACTAATGAGACAAATTGGCATTATGTTCCCGGGAGGTTGCTTGGAAGGACACAGCATCACTTCTGTGAAATTCTGCTCAAATATGCATAACCTGATCATGAAAAGACATCACACACCCACACTAAAAAATAACTGGTATATACTTTTCTAATGGGACAAAACCATGAAAGAGAAAGAAAAGACACAGAAACTGTTCCAGATTAAGGGAGAATAAGAAAATGTGATAACTAAATGCAGCAAATGATCTTGGTTGGCTCTTGAATCATTATAAAAAAATTAATAGGACCATTGATGGAATTTGAACAGTCTCTAGATTAGAAGGTAGGATCATATTAATGTTAATTTCCTATTTTTCTAAATATACTCTGTTAGTAACAACATTGTGGGAAATTAGATGAAGGGTATATAAAAATTTACGGTATTAAATTTGCAACTAAAATTATCCAAAAAAATTTAAAAATAAAATAAAAAAAAATTTAATAGCTAGATTTCATGTTGTGTTACCACAATAATATTTTAAAAACAAACTTAAAATATAATCAATTTTAGTGCTACAAAGGGTATTACTGATAAAGCAATTAAATCTCATAGCTGAGTATTGTAATTTGTCCAAGGTTGCAAAGACCTGGAATCTTTGTCACTGGACACTGACATTCTTTCTTTAGTACTGCATCCTACTTCATCCTAAATTCCCTAAAAACTTGAGGACAATGACTTAAGCCTGCTCTTTACATTTCATGTCTTTTTCAGAGACAAGGGAGGATGATGTTGACAACAGATGTTGACCATGTAGATGAAACAGGTCAACGCTTTGCCCTGGAAAGAACTTGTTAACACCAGCTCAAGGGAGAATACCCAATGAAGCAATTATATGTGGAGATATCTGAAGGGGAGGGCTTATTCTTGATAGGAGATCAAAGATTACAATTAAAAAAAATCCAATAACAATTAAAATGCACAGAAAAAATTATAAACAAATAAGGTAAATGAGGGAATTATAGTGGAAGAATAGGAACCAAGGGCTGTGGCTTAAATCAGTGGTCCTTAAACATTTTTGCTCACTTATCTATTAAAAAGATTTTGTAGAAAACTTGCACATCTTTAAGTTGACATCTAAAATTTCATCTTTAGCATATAACTAATTGCAAAAGATATAATTTCTGGCAAATTAAAAATAATGATGCTTTTTAATTAAACTGTCAGGTAACTCTGTAAAATCTATCTGAAGCAATATAAACACAACTGCGAGATGAAAGTTATGATCATTTAACAGATAAAGGTATGCCTTTTCTTCCTAGTTGAAAAGCTCACACTATTTTTATTCTTTTTAAACTAATATTTCCATCCTCAATTCTCTTACAGAGTTTTGTCCTAAAAGAAATTTTTGTATATGAAAGCCTTCCATGATCACTGAATCATGCTTCAGTGCCACAAAAATATGTGGGTAAATTGTCCTTTCTGCCCGTGGATGCCGCTGAAGAAGCATCATTAAAGTCTCTCTTCTCCCTGCGATCATGTCTAAGTCAGAGTCTCCTAAAGAGTTGGAACAACTGAGGAAGCTCTTCATTGGAGGGTTGATCTTTGAAACAACTGATGAGCGCCTGAGGAGCCATTTTGAGCAATGGGGAACACTCACAGACTGTGTGGTAATGAGAGATCCAAACACCAAGCGCTCCAGGGGCTTTGGGTTCATCATGTATGCAACTGTGGAGGAGGTGGATGCAACAATGAATGCAAGGCCACACAAAGTGGATGGAAGAGTTTTGGAACCAAACAGAGCTGTCTCAAGAGAAGATTCTCAAAGACCAGGTGCCCACTTAACTGTGAAAAAAATATTTGGTGGTGGCATTAAAGAAGACACTGAAGAACATCACCTAAGAGATTATTTTGAACAGTATGAAAAACTGAAGTGACTGAAATCATGACTGACCAAGGCAGTGGCAAGAAAAGGGGCTTTGCCTTTGTAACCTTTGATGACCATGACTCTGTGGATAAGACTGTCATTCAGAAATACCATACTGTGAATGGCCACAACTGAGAGGCTAGGAAAGCCCTGTCAAAGCAAGAGATGGCGAGTGCTTCATCAGCCAAAGAGGTCGAAGTGGTTCTGGAAACTTTGGTGGTGGTCATGGAGGTGGTTTCAGTGGGAATGACAACTTTGGTCATGGAGGAAACTTCAGTGGTCATGGTGGCTTTGGTGGCAGCTGTGGTGGTGGTGGATATGGTGGCAGTGGGGATGGCTATAAGGAATTGGGTAATGATAGAAGCAATTTTGGGGGTGGTGGAAGCTACAATGATTTTGGCAATTACAACAATCAGTCTTCAAATTTTGGATCCATGAAGGGAGGAAACTTTGGAGGCCGAAGCTCTGGCCCCTATGGTGGTGGTGGCCAGGATTTTGCCAAACCATGAAACCAAGGTGGCCATGGCAGTTCCAGTAGCAGCAGTAGCTATGGCAGTGGCAGAAGATTTTAATTAGGAAACAAAGCTCAGCAGTAGAGGAGAGCCAGAGAAGTGACAGGGAAGCTACAGGTTACAACAGATTTGTGAACTCAGCCAAGCACAGTGGTGGCAAGGCCTAGCTGCTATAAAGAAGACATGATTTAGACAAATGCTCATGTGTATAGGCATAAAACGTGAGGACTGTATTTGTGACTAACTGTATAACAGGTTATTTTAGTTTCTGTTCTGTGGAAAGTGTAAAGCATTCCAACAAAGGGTTTCAATGTAGATTTTTTTTTCTTTCTTTTTTTTTCACCCATGCTGTTGATTGCTAAATATAACAGTCTGATCATGATCCTGAATAAATGTCTTTTTCTTAATGTGCTGTGTAAAGTTAGTCTACTTTGAAGCCATCTTGGCAAATTTCCCCAACAGTGTGAAGTTAGAATTCCTTCAGGGTGATACCAGGTTATATTTGGAATTTATATACAACCTGCTTGAGTGGAGAAGCCATTGTCTTCAGAAACCTTGTTGTAGTTGAACTGACAGTTACTGTTGTGACCTGAAGTTCACCATTAAAAGGGATTACCCAAACAAAATCATGGAATTATTGGTTATAAAAAGGATAGTTGGCATATCCTATGCAATATATCTAAATTGAATAATGGTACCAGATAAAATTATACATGGGAATGAAGATTGTGTGATCATTCACTATCATGTGTAACCAATAAAAAATTTGAGTCTCTTGAAAAAAAAATATGTGGGCAAATTGAAAGGTAAATTGTTTTTAAGCATCCAGTGACAATAAGGCTCTAAATATTAAATATTTTTCTGGATTGAGTTATAATTATAAAAATCATAGGGTTCAGTTATGTGTGTGTGTGTGTTGTTTTTTTTTTTTTTGAAATGAGTCTTGCTCTGTCACCCAGGCTGCAGTGCAATGGCATGATCTTGGCTCACTGCAACCTCCACCTCCCAGGTTCAAGCAATTCTCTGCCTCAGCCTCCCGAGTAACTGGGATTACAGGCACTAGTCACCATGCCTGGCTAATTTTTGTATTTTTAGTAGAGACAGGGTTTCACCATCTTGGCCAGGCTGGTCTTGAACTCCTGATCTTGTGATCCACCTGTCTTGGCCTCCTAAAGTACTAGGATTACAGGCATGAGCCACCATGCCTGACCTTTTTTTTTTTTTTTTTTTTGAGACAGAGTTTCGCTCTTGTTGCCCAGTCTGAAGCACAATGGTGCAATCTCGGCTCACCACAACTTCCAGCTCCTGGGGTCAAGCAATTCTCCTGCCTCCTGCCTCAGCCTCCTGAGTAGCTGGGATTATAGACATGTGCCACCATGCCTGGCTAATTTTGTATTTTTAGTAGAGACAGGATTTCTCCGTGTTTGTCAGGCTGGTCTCGAACTCTCGACCTCAGGTAATCCTCCCGCCTTGGCCTCCCAAAGTGCTGGGATTACAGGTGTGAGCCACTGCGTCCAGCCAGGTTTCAATTTTTAAAGAAACACATAAATAATTACTCACACAAGAAGTAAAAATGTTATTGGCATCTGTGGCTTTTCCCTGTATAGTTCATATATCCAAAGATGAAGACTACTCATTACCATTATCATCAATGCTATTATAATAGTAAGACAAGAATCAGCACTAATTCCATTCTTTGTTTTTATTTTTTACAGATTTAAGCTCAGAGAAAAATGTGTTCACCTAAATCAATGAATGAGATGGAAAAAGTTTAATTTTAGTAGGTCATTTAATTCTTCAAACCCTTCTGTGTATTTGAGAAAAATATCACATAGCAATCACTTTAAAAATTATTTTTAATAACCTATCAGTGAACTACTTAGATAGTCCTTCAGTAATACTGAATTGAAAAGCATCTGTCTTGAAAAAGCAAATTTTTACCCAAGCATTAAAGTCATCCCCTTTTCCACAATGCGACCAACATTTCTACTTGTCTCTTATTTGTGAATAGTGTAATGTTTCCATCCCATTGTAATGCATCACAGAAATTATCTAGATGGTTGAGAGCCAGACACTTTTGTAAAGTGGGAGAAGGCATGTTATGAAAGGCAAGTGAGATTGCTCAAGACCAGGCTTACTCTCTTTAAGAGCAATTTTGGGGATAAGGAAGGAGGGAATTACATGTGGACATTGAGGACCTGGAAATTGATTCCCTTATAACTACCAATTTCTCAGATGCCCCTTGGAAGATTTTGTGTATACCAACAACAATACATATTCCTGGGTCATCTTAGAGTATGCTAGGGGCAACAAATTTTCACAACAGCACACAAAATGCAGGCTGCATTGGGAAAGATTTTTATGATGGTGTAACTGTATTAAATACATGTCTTAAAATTATGAGACTACTTCTCAAAGCGTCTTCAAAGGAAAACTAGTCCTGTGAGTTATTCCAAAAAAAGTGGTTTCCAATGGTACATTTGGAAAAGTTTGCATATGTTCCCTCTGGGAAGGATTACAATTCACATTAGCACACTTCAGTCCCTGAAAAGTCTTGCAGTCAGGAATACCATTTAACTTTATTTAACTCAGAATTTCACAAATGTATTTACCCATGAATCTCTTTTTTATTAACATCTTCTTGAACACACTTTCAGAGTTGCTCAGCTACAGTTTTATTAAATAGAAAGGTTCTGTCAAATCCTGACAGTGACCAAGTCTTTGATAGTCCTCTAATAAATATTTGTTACCCAATTTATGGATTGTAAGTAAAGGGAATTAGGATGACAAGAAAGAAACATTAAATAGAAATTGAGGAGCAGGAATTTTATCGTAAAGGAATGCTTCAAACAAACTTATTACATTTATTGAATAGAAGCCGGTATTATCCTGAAAATAAAAACCAAATCTATCACCCAGGGAATCCTCTCAAACTCCCACCATTGCTTCCCTCTGGGAGCCTTGGCTTTAAGAGAGGATACATTCTGTAAGAACTCTCAATGTGGTCGCTGCAACAGGGTATTAGAGGAGGAAGCCTCTGGGTCACCACAACAGATGCATAATCCTGTCATCATACAACAGTCATTGGGAGATCTTTTATTTGGGTGGGGAAAATCATTTCTTTTTCTATTCATACAATGAGAATCTAAGATTATAGCTAATTCTCCGTTGGTGGTCATTTTGCAAGAGGGAGACAGCAGAGGTAATGTGCTTCAAAATAACTCTGGCAGGTACAATACAACAAAAAGGGAGCTACATAGGGGGCAGAAAAACCTGACACCATCTCTGTCTTTTCCATTTGCCAACTGGATAAATTCGAATATTCCCCAACTTCACTGAGACCCTATTTTCCCATTTGCCAAAACATCACCAACTTAAACATATGAATGGATTCTGTGAGCCTTCCTTTCTAACTATGGAAAGGAAAGCTGTCTGCTATATTTAGAAGACCCCATTGTCTAGGCCCCAAATCTTCTGAAACTGATAAGCAACTTCAGAAAAGTCTCAGTATACAAAATCAATATGCAAAAATCACAAGCATTCCTAATCACCAATAACAGACTTAAAGAAAGCCAAATCAAGAATGAACCATCATTCACAATTGCCACAAAGAGAATAAAATATCTAGGAATACAATGAACAAAGAATGTAAAGGACTTCTTCAAGGAGAACTACAAACCACTGCTCAACAAAATAAGAGAGGGCACAAACAAATGGAGAAACATTCCATGCTCATGGTTAGGAAGAATCAATATCTTGAAAATGGCAATACTGCCCAAAGTAATTTACAGATTCAATGCTATCCCCATCAAGCTACCAATGACCTTCTTCACAGAACTGGAAAAAAACACCTTAAACTTTATATGGAACCAAAAGAGAGCTCTCACAGCCAAGTCAATTCTAAGCAAAAAGAACAAAGCTGGAAGCATCACACTACCAGACTTCAAACTATACTATAAGGCTACAGTAATCAAAACAGCATGGTACTGGTACCAAAACAGAGATATAGACCAATGGAACAGAACAGAGGCATCAGAGGCAACACCACACATCTACAACCAACTGATCTTTGAAAAACCTGACAAAAACAAGCAATGGGGAAAGGATTCCCTGTTTAAGAAATGGTGCTGGGAAAACTGGCTAGCTATGTGCAGAAAGCAGAACCTGGATCCGTTCCTGACACCTTACACTAAAATTAATTCCAGATGGATTAAAGACTTAAACATAAAACCTAACACCATAAAAACCCTAGAAGAAAATCTAGGCAAAACCATTCAGGACATAGGCATAGGCAAGGACTTCATGACCAAAACACAAAAAGCATTGGCAACAAAAGCCAAAATAGACAAATGGGAACTAATCAAACTCTACAGCTTCTGCACAGCAAAAGAAACAGTCTTTAGAGTGAATCAGCCACCAACAGAATGGGAAAAATATTTTTCAATCTACCCATCTGACAAAGGGCTAATATCCAGAATCTACAAAGAACTAAAACAGATTTACAAGAAAAAAAAAACCAAACAACTCCATTCAAAAGCGGACAAAGGATATGAACAGACATTTTTCAAAAGAAGACATATATGAGGCCAAAAAACATATGAAAAAATGCTCATCATCACTGGTCATTAGAGAAATGCAAATCAAAACTACATTGAGATACCATCTCACACCAGTTAGAATGGCGATCATTAAAAATCTGGAGATAAAAGATGCTGGAGAGGATGTGGAGAAATAGGAATACTTTTACATTGTTGGTGGGAGTGTAAATTAGTTCAACCATTGTGGAAGACAGTGTGGCGATTCCTCAAGGACCTAGAAATAGAAATTCCATTTGACCCAGCAATCCCATTACTGGGTATATATCCAAAGGATTATAAATCATTCTACTCTAAGGACACATGCACATGAATCTGAGTACCAAGATAAAATAATTGACTCTGGGAAATTATGTTTTCTCTATCCTTGTAGAAATTAAAGTTGAAGCATCACTTGAAGGGAAGTAGAGAAGAGATTCCAGCCATATTTGGACTTCAAATGCATGTGAAGTCAATGATCTCTTTAAAATGTAAGCCTACTGTTTGATTTTTATTAACTCTCATTTATTTTAGTATCTTGATTTCTTGATGTTATGGTCACATAGGCAGAAAGTCATTGTAGATAGTAATCATTTTTAGTGGTTCAGTAGAGCCTGAATTAGTAAAAATGTGTTTCAACTTAGAGAAAATTTATAATATTAAAATAGGTGAAATGCATATAAGACAGAAATAGTGAAAATGGTATGTGATCATTCCTGTAATATTTAAACAGAAATAGAACTTTCAAGGGTTACATTAAGCTTGCAAATGGAAAACATTTGGTATTGTATGCATCTATTGGTCTCTAAGTTATTTGATTGATGCTCTGATTCAATAAGGGCTAAAAAAATGTTTATCAGTGATGATGGATATGATTCATATAATATTGGAGACTGTATTAAGTATTGTTCATATATATATTACATAAGATATCCTACAGCTTCCACAGGAAGTGTCTAGTTTTATTGTGACTTGCCTCCTAGCCAAACTTCAGGTAGCTTTTGATCTGAGGAAACCCTCCTTATGTAATTGCCTCTGTTTCTACAGTGCCAGATTTAGCACCTTCTCATCTGATTATTCACATGCTATAAAAATCTAGCCATCACTGAGGACTTACTGTGTGCTAGGCACTTTGCTAGACATGTGGCATTTATTATTATATACATTATTAATTGCATCTATTAATCCTCAAGTCAACCTTAAGAAGGTAGTATTGTTACCCCCATTTCACAGATAGAAATGAGACACATGGAATTTAAATGATTTACCTAAGGTCACATAGTTAGTAGTTGCTGGAGCTGGGATATGAATTCAGCAGTACAGCCTTTGTGCCCTTAAGCAAGTTATTTTCACTTTCTGGACCTCTGTTTTTTCATTTGAAGAAATGAGATATTGAAAATATTGAGTGGCCATTCTCCTTGAGAACTGGAATAAGACAAGGATGCTCACTCTCACCAATCCTGTTCAACATAGTACTGGAGGTCTTAGCCAGAGCAATCAGGCAAGAGAAAGAAATAAAAGACAGAGAATCCAAGATGGCCAAACAGGAGTGCTCCAGAGTGCAGTTCCCAGCAAGAACAATGCAGAGGGTGAGTGCCCACCGCCATCTCCAAACAAATTTTCACTGCCCACAGACCATGAGATTCCCAGGCCGAAAAGCACCATGAGTTTTCAGCACAGCGGTTTTAGCTGGTGCTGGCTTGGTGCACAGAAACTCACAGAAATCTGGGAGGCCATTTCAACTGGCACCTGGAATGCCTGGGAGACAGAGCTGCCCATTCAACTGAAAGGGAGGGGGCAGAGACAGGGAGCCAGGTGATATGGCTCAGTGGATACCACCCCCACAAAACAAGCAATCTGAAACGCTCTGGATTGAGAGTTTCACAGGAAGCATAGCTGGACCCTGGATGGTCCAGCTCAGTAGGGGAAGGGGTGACCACCACTGCCGAGGCAGTCCGCTACCACCGAAGCAGTTCACACAGCAGCTAGGCAGAGATGCCTCTGCTGGCAGACTGTGACTAGACTACTCTGTGCAGGGCAGGGAATCTATGAAAAAAGGTAGCAGCATGACAGGAACTTATCAATAAAGCTGACTTCCCTAGGACAGAGCACTAGGAAAAGAGGAGGTTATGAGTTCTGCTGCAGCAGACTTAAAAGTACCTGCCCAGCAGCTCCACATGGAACAATGGAGCTCCCAGTACAGCACTTGAGCTCCTATAAGGGACAGACTGTCTCCTCAAGCAGCTCTCTGACACCCATATACCCAAAGAGTCACCTCATAAAGGAGACCTCAGGCCGACATCTGGCAGGTACCCTTCTGGAATGAAGAAACAGACGAAGAAACCAACAGCAACCCTTACTGTTCTGCAGCCCCCACGGGTGATCTCCAGGCAAGCAGGGTCTGGAGTGGACCTCCAGCAGTCCTGCAGCAGAGGGGTCTGACTGTTAGAAGGAAAACTAGGAAATAGAAAGAAATAACTTCATCATCAACAAAAAGGACATCCACTCAGGGACCCCATCAGAAAGTCACCAACTACAGAGACCACAGGTAGATAAAGCCATTAAGATGGAAAGAAACCAGTCCAAAAAGGGTGAAAACACCAAAAACCAGAATGCCTATTCTCCTCCAAAGGATCACAATTCCTCACCTGCCAGTGATGAAAGATAGATGGAGAATGAATCTGATGAATTGACAGAAACAGGCCTCAGAAGGTGGATAATAACAAACTTCTTGGAACTAAAACAACATGTACTAACCCAATTCAAAGAAACTAAGAACCTAGAAAAAAGGTTAGAGGAGATGCTAACTAAAATAAACAGCTTAGAGAAGAATACAAATGACTTGATGGAGCTGAAAAACACAGCATGAGAACTTCGGGAAGCATACACAAGTTTCCATAGCTGAATCGACCAAGCTGAAGAAAGCATATCAGAGATTGAAAACCAACTCAATGAAATAAAATGAGAAGGCAAGAATAGAGAAAAAAGAGTGAAAATAAATGAACAAAGCCTCCAAGAAATATGGGATTATGTGAAAAGACCTAATCTATGTTTGATAGGTGTACCTGAGTGTGACAGAAAGAATGAATCCAAGCTGGAAAACACTCTTCAGGATACTATCCAGGAGAACTTCCTCAACATAGAAAGCCAGGCCAACATTCAAGTCCGGATATACAGAGAACACCACAAAGATATTCCTCAAGAAGAGTAACTCCAAGGCACATAATCGTCAGATTCACCAGGGTTGAAATGAAGGAAAAAATGCTAAGGGCAGCCAGAGAGAAAGGTTGGTTTATCCATGAAGGGAAGCCCATCAGACTCACAGTGGATCTCTTTGCAGAAACTGTACAAACCAGGAGAGAGTGGGGGCCAATATTCAACACCCTTAAAGAAAAGAATTTTCAACCTAGAACTTCATATCCAGCCAAACTAAGCTTCATAAGCGAAGGAGAAAGAAAATCCTTTATGGACAAGCAATTGCTGAGAGATTTCGTCACCACCAGGCCTGCCTTAAAAGAGCTCCTGAAAGAAGCACTAAACAAGGAAAGGAACAACAAGTACCAGCCACTCCAAAAACATACCACATGGTAAAGACCATTGACACAATGAAAAAAATGTGTCAACTAATGGGCAAAACATCCAGCTAACATCAAAATGTTAGGATCAAATTCACACATAACAATATTAACCTTAAATGTAAATGGGCTAAATGCCCCAATCAAAAGACACAGATTGGCAAATTGGATAAAATGTCAAGACCCATCGGTGTGCTGTACTCAGGAAACCCATCTCATGTGCAAGGACACACATAAGATCAAAATAAAGGGATGGAGGAAGACTTATCAAGCAAACGGAGAGTTAAAAAAAGCAGGAGTTGCAATCCTAGTCTCTGATAAAATGGACTTTAAACCAACAAAGATCCACAGAGACAAAGAAGGGCATTACATAATGGTAAAAGGATCAATGCATCAAGAAGAGCTAAGGATCCTAAATATACACACACCCAATACAGGAGCACCCAGGTACATAAAGCAAGTTCTTAACCACCTAGAAAGAGAGTTACACTCCTACACAATAATAGTGGGAGACTTTAACACTCCACTGTCAATATTAGACAGATCAACAAGACAGAAAATTAACAAGGATATCCAGGACTTGAACTTGGACCAAACAGACCTAATAGGCATCTACAGAAATCTCCACCCCAAATCCACAGAATATAAATTCTTCTCAACACCACATTGCACCTAATCTAAAATTGACCATATAATTGGAAGTCAATCACTCCTCAGCAAATGCAAAATAACGGAAATCATAACAAACAGTCTCTCAGACCACAGGGTAATCAAATTAGAACTCAGAATTAAGAAGCTAACTCATAACCGCACAGCTTCATGGAAACTGAATGACTGGCTCCTGAATGTCACCTAGATAAACAATGAAATGAAGGCAGAAATAAAGATGTTCATTGAAACCTATGAGAATGAAGACACAACATACCAGAATCTCTGGGACGTATTTAAAGTAGTGTCTAGAGGGAAATTTATAGCAATAAATGCCCACATGAGAAGTCAGGAAAGATCTAAAATTGACAGCCTATCATCAAATTTGAAAGTGCTAGAGGAGCAAGATCAAAAAAACTCAAAAGCTAGCAGAAGACAAGAAATAACTACAATCAGAGCAGAACTGAAGGAGACAGAGACAAAAAAAAACCCTTCAAAAAATCAACAAATCCAGGATCTGGTTTTTTGAAAAGATCAACAAAATAGACAGATCACTAGCCAGATTAATAAAAAAGAAGAGGGAGAAGAATCAAATAGATGCAATAAAAAATGATAAAGGGGATATCATCACTGATTCCACAGGAGTACAAACCACCATCAGCGATGACTACAAACAACTCTATGCACATAAACCAGTAAACCTGGAAGAAATTGATAAATTCCTGGACACTTGCACCCCCTCCCCAAGCCTAAACCAGGAAGAAATTGAAACCTTGAATAGACCAATAACAAGGGATAAAATTGAGGCGGCAATTAATAGTTTGCCAACCAAAAAAAAGTCCAGGTCCAGACAGGTTCTCAGCTGAATTCTACCAGATGTACAAAGTGGAGCTGGTACCATTCCTTCTGAAACTATTCCAAACCATCCAAAGAGAGGGAATCCTTCCCAAATCATTTTATGAGACCAACATCATCCTAATACCAAAACCTGACAGAGACTCAGCAACAAAAACAACTTCAGGCCAATATCCAGGATGAACAGAGATGCAAAAATCTTCAATAAAATACTGGCAAACCAACTGCAACAGCACATCAAAAAGCTTATCCATCATGATCAAGTAGGCTTCATTCCAGGGATGCAAGGCTGATTCAACATATGCAAGTCTATAAACGTAATCCACATAAACAGAACCAAAGACAAAAACCATAGGATTAGCTCAATAGAAGCAGAGAAGGCTTTCAACAAAATTCAACACCCTTTTATGCTAAAAACTCTCAATAAACTAGGTATCGAAGGAATATATCTCAAAACAATAAAAGCTATTTACAACAAACCTACAGCCAATATCATACTGAATGGGCAAAAGCTGGAAGCATTCCCTTTGAAATCTGGCACTAGACAAGGATGCTGCCCTCTCTCACCACTCCTATTCAATATAGTATTGGAAATTCTAGCCAGAGCAATTAGGCAAGAAAAAAAAAAAAGTGTATTCAATTAGAAAAAGAAGAAGTCAAACTGTCTCTATTTGCAGACAACATGATTGTACATTTGGAAGACCCTATCATCTCAGCCCAAAATCTCCTTAAACTGATAAGCAATGTCACCAAAGTCTCAGGATACAAAATCATTGTGCAGAAATCACAAGCATTTCTAAACACCAATAACAGACTAACAGATGGCCAAATCATGAGCAATCACTCATTCACAATTGCTACAAAGAGAATAAAATACCTAGGAATACAATTAACAAAAGATGTAAAGGACCTCTTCAAGGAGAACTACAAACCACTGCTCAAGGAAATAAGAGAGGACACAAACAGATGGAGAAACATTCCATGCTCATGGATAGGAAGAATAAATATCGTGAAAATGGCCATACTGCCCAAAGTAATTTATAGATTAAATGCTATCCCCATCAAGCTACCAACGACCTTCTTCCCAGAACTGGAAAAAAACACCTTAAGCTTCATATGGAACCAAAAGAGAGCCCGCATAGCCAAGACAATCCTATGCAAAAGGAACAAAGCTGGAGGCATCATGCTACCTGACTTCAAAGTATACCTCAAGGCTACAGTAATCAAAACCACATGGTACTGGTACCAAAACAGAGATATAGACCAATGGAACAGAACAGAGGCCCTGGAGGCAATGCTACACATCTACAACCATCTGATCTTTGACAAACCTGACAGAAACAAGCAATGGGGAAAAGATTCCCTGTTTAAGAAATGGTGTTGGGAAAACTGACTAGCAGTGTGCAGAAAGCAGAACCTGGACCCCTTCCTGACACCTTACCCTAAAATCAACTCCAGATGGGTTAAAGACTTAAACATAAGACCTAACACCATAAAAACCCTAGAAGAAAACCAAGGCAAAACCATTCAGGACATAGGCATAGGCAAGTACTTCATGACTAAAACACTGAAAGCATTGGCAACAAAAGCCAAAATAGACAAATGGGATCCAATCAAACTCTGGACCTTCTGTACAGCAAAAGAAACAATCATTACAATGAACCAGCAACCAACAGAATGGGAAAAAATTTTTGCAATCTACCCATCTGCCAAATGGCTAATATCCAGAATCTACATAGAACTAAAACAGATTTACAAGAAAAAAACAAACAAACCCATCCAAAAGTGGGCAAAGGATACGAACAGAATCTTTTCAAAAGAAGACATATATGAGGCCAACAAACATGAACAAATGTTCATCATCACTGGTCATTAGAGAATTGCAAATAAAAACCACACTGAGTTACCACTTCATGACAGAATGGCGATCATTAAAAATCTGGAGACAACAGATGCTGGAGAGGATGTGGAGAAATAATAACACTTTTACACTGTTGGTGGGAGTGTAAACTTGTTCAACCATTGTAGATGACAGTATGCTGCTTCGTCACGGATCTAGAAATAGAAATTCCATTTGACCCAGCAATCCATTACTGGGTATATACCCAAAGGATTATAAACCGTTCTATTGTAAAGACACATGCACACATATGTTCACTGTGGCACTGTTTACAATAGCAAAGACCTGAAACCAACCCAAATGCCCATTGATGATAGACTGGACAGGGAAAATGTGGCACATGGAATACTGTGCAGCCATAAAAGACAATGAGTTTGTGTCCTTTATAAGGACATGGATGAACCTGGAAACCATCATTCTGAGCAAACTGACACAAGAACAGAAAATCAAACACCACATGTTCTCACTCATAGGTGGGTGTTGAATAATGAGAACACATGGACACAGGGAGGGGAGCATCACACACTGGAGTTTGTTGGGGGAATAGGGGAGGAACAGTTGGGGGTATGGGGGTTTGAGAGGGATAACATGGGGAGAAATGCCAGATATAGGTGACGGGGGATGGAGGCAGCAAACCACATTGCCATGTATGTACCTAATCAACAATTCTGCAAGTTCTGCACTTGTATCCCAGAACTTAAAAGTGCAATTATATATATATATTTATTAATATATATATTTATATATTAAATATATAAATACAAATATACATATTATAATTATATATAAATATATAAAATTATACATTATGATATATATTTATAATTATAATTATATATATAATTATTAGTCTATATCTATCTTATCCATCTCCATATCCCTAGCACTGCCTCTAGAGTGCATACTGGATACTGAATTATCTTTCGTAATTGTATTTATTGATTAGTAAATGAATTGAAATGTTGATTGAAACAAGGAGTTCATTCATTCAGTAATTATTTATTAAATGCAGATTATGCACCTCTACTATGATGATTACTGGTAATACAAAGATTAAAAGACCCAGTTCTCTTCCTTATGAAGTGTGTTGACTAAGCAGAAGAAATGTGAACATATATTTGCTATCTGATATGATTATGACTCTGGGGGAAATATATACAAAGTTCTTTAGAAATACAGAGGAGAAAGCACCCCAAGTGTTAGAATCAGGTAGCAAAACTTCTTTAAAGATACAATGTTTAAGCTAATGCTTCAAGTATTTCTCTTTTAGTGATTATCTGTTCACCAAGTAAACTTAAAAAGTTCTCACTGGTCTTCTGAATTAAGTACTCTATTAGCAGCCTTCTTTGTTTGCAAGTCAAAGGCAACCATTAATCAAGGGGTGAAAACAGGCCTGTGCTGGCTTAATTGCCCCATCCAGAGGAAGACAGAGCACCTTGATTGACAGCCCTTTATGAAAACTGTATGCACTGAGAGAGAAGAGTTATTAAGGCAAGATGGAGATGTTAGAAAAAAGAAAATAGATTAGGGGAGTGTAGAGTAATTGATAGACAAACTCTCCAAGGTATGTTGACTGGTTTGGTTCTCAAGCCAGCTATATTTCCTAATATATATTTTCTAAATGTGCTTCCTTGTTATGTCAATTTTGGATCTTTCAGTTGCAAGTCAGAGAAACCTGACTCACAGTGGCTTCAATAAATAGAGATGTATTTTTCTCACTAAACAAGAATTCTGGGAGGTGCTGGTCCAGGGCAGGTGCAATACTCACAATTCATCTTAGGGCCATTCACTCAAAGTGTGGTCCCAGGGCTGCTGGTGTTAGTCTAAACTGGTCTGTGATGGTGTTATGGATGGAACTGTGTCCTCTCAAAGTTTATGTGTTGAAGCACTACCTCCCTTAAATGTGACTATTTGGAGGTAGGGCCTTTAAAGAGGTAATTAAGATTAAATCATCACAAGGGTGGGGCACTAATCTAACATGACTAGTGTTCTTATAAGAATCAGGAGAAGCACCAGGGATGTGCACATACAGAGAAAAGGTCATGTGAGGACACAGCAAGAAGGCAACCATCTGCAAGCCAGGAGAAAGGTCTCAGGAAAACCTCAACCTTCCAACTCCTCGGTCTTGGACTTTCAGCCTCCTGAACTATGAGAAATAAATTTCTATTATTTAAACCACACAGTCTATGGTATTTTTTTTTTCCTTTTTTTTCAGTCCCCATAGAGACTGACAAAAATTGCCAATGCCAACTATGTTTCAAGTCGTCATAGGGGAGTATTGGGAAAAGTTTTCAATTAGCAATAATCGTGCCTCGGATAAACCTCATTGGCTATGATGCTGCCACTGTGCAAAGCTACAGTATTTTTTATGGTTACCCGAGCAAACTAACACAGATAAGACAAGCATAGAATATTGGAATAAGCATTTAGAAACTTGGATAAAATTTGACAGAATTATTTTATGTCTTCTGAATCTAATAAAACATAGAAGTATGTATTTTGAATGCCTTTATTTATTTATTTTTATTGTATTTTAATCAGTCCACAATAGGTTGAATTTTGTTAAGTTATCTTTAACCACAGATAGACTAAGAAGCACTGCCTTAGGGTATCCAGGCTCTTTCTATATTTCTTTCGGCTTTTGTTTTTGTATGAGTAATTTCATGGGTCTCAAGATAGCTGCTATACCTCCAAATATCATATCCTTATTCCAAGCAGAACAAAAAAAGGAGAAAAGTTAAAGGTGAAAGTAAATAGAGGTGCCCGTTGAATCCATCTCCTTTCATCAAGAAAGCAAAAACTGACCTGGCATGGTGGGTCACACCTGTAATCCCAGTACTTTGGGAGGTTAAGGTGGGAGGATCACTTGAGCTCAGGAGTTCAAGACCAGCCTGAGCAACACAGTGAGACCTTGTCTCTACAAATAAGTTTAAAAGATTAGCCAGACATGCTAATATGCACCTGTAGTTCCAGCTACTCAGGAGGCTGAGGTGAGAGAATCGCTTGAGCTTCCAAGGTCAAGACCAGTCTGGACAACATAGCAAGCCCTTGTCTCTACAAATAATAATTTAAAAAATTAGCCAGAAGTGGTGGCGGGTCAGTAGTCTCAGTTATTTGGGAGGCTGAGGTGGGAGAATTGCTTGAGTGTTGGAGGCTGCAGTGAACTGTGATCACACCATTGCACTCCAACCTGGGCAACAGAGCCAGACTCCATCTCAAAAAAAAAAAAAAAAAAAAAAAAAAAGCTTTCTGGAAAGCTCATACTAGAGACTTCTGCTTCTATTATGTCTTAATTCATTTCTGTTGCTATAACAAAATGTCACAGACCAGGTAATTTGTAGATAATAGAAATTTCTTTCTTACAGTTCTGGAGGCTGAGAAGTCTAAGATCAAGGTGCCAGGAGCTTCAGTGTCTGGTGAGGCCTTGCCCTCTGCTTCCAGGATGGCACCTTGCTGCTGCATCCTCACATGGCAGAAGGGCACAAAGGCATAAATGCACTCCCTTAATACCTTTGTCTTGGCACTGATCCCACCCGTGAGAGAGAAGCCCTCATGACCCAATCACCTCCCAAGGCCCCATCTCTTAACTCTTGACTTTTCATAATAAGACCAATGAGGATTCAAAAAGAGACCCATTGATGTCCCCAAAAAACTCTTTGCTCCAGCTCTGCTAGCCTCCCTGTTTCCAGCTCACAACTAAATAGTTACATCACTGTGTGATATTTAAATGCGAAACTATTTTTAAGATGGATGTTTTCTCTCAATGTAAATACAATTTCTTGTGTGTGTTTTCATTCTTTCATTCGAAAATATTGGGACATAGCAAAAAAGAAGACAAATGGGATTTACTAGAAAGGAGGTTAAATTCCAATGTATAAATTTTGGAGGGAAACCAACATTCAGGCAGTAGTAATCTATTAGCGAGAAGGGAGAAGGGAGTTATAGATAGCAGTTGAGTAAACTTAAATGCATAATAAACTGGTTACATCAATCTCTTGAGAGCTTAGGTAGTATAAGTTTAGATCCTAGTTCTTTCTAAATATATGATGATAGATGATGATTGATAGATGATCAATGATAGATAGATGGATAGATAAATAGATAGATGATAGATAGATTGATCATACCGTCCTATGGAAAATCAACCAACATAGGGCTCATTTGGGAGGTCATGCATGTAGCAGCCAGTCAGCCTTTTCTTCTAATTCACTAAACTAGCAAGGGCTCCATCTGTTATATATGCAAGGCAGTGTACTCATGGGAGTGCTTTAACATAAATTGCCGCATTTAGCATAGGTAACTGTTCTAGCAGCATCGGAGATAAATTCTAAGAAAATAAATTTAGGTCATTGATTAAAGAATAAACTTCCAGGCCAAGCGCGGTGGCTCACGCCTATAATCTCAGCACCTTGGGAGGATGAGGCGGGAGGATCACGAAGTCAGGAGTTCAAGACTAGTCTGACCAACATGGTGAAACCCCGTCTCTACTAACAAAATACAAAAAAAAATTAGTCAGGCGTGGTGGCATTTGCCTGTAATCCCAGCTACTCAGGAGGTTGATGCAGGAGAATTGCTTGAACCCAGAAGGCGGAGGTTGCAGTGAGCTGAGATTGTGCCACTGCACTCCAGCCTGGGAGACAGAGCGAGACTCCGTCTCAAAAACAAAAACAAAACAAAACAAAACAAAAAGAATAAACTTCCAATAACCACTCCATCTAAGAGTCTTCATATAAATTGAAATTATTTGGTAATTAGGCATTCGTTTAGCATTTTCTTTCTTTCTTCTTCTTTTTTTTTTTTTTTGAGATGGTCTCGCTTTGTCACCCATGCTGGAGTGCAATGACGTGATCTCAGCTCACTGCAGCCTCTGCCTCCTGGGTTCAAGTGATTCTCCTGCCTCAGCCTCCCAAGTAGCTGGAAGTACAGGCGCCCACCACCACTCCTGGCTAATTTTTTGTATTTTTGGTAGAGACGGGGTTTCACCATGTTGACCAGGATGGTCTTGATCTCCTGACCTCGTGATCCGACCGCCTCACCCTCCCAAAGTGTTGGGATTACAGGCATGAGCCACTGTGTGGCCAGCACTTTCTATCTTTTAAAGTTTTGGTCTGGAAATAAATTTTATATTGTTATTGGTTCTGTGTGAATAATAAAGGAACCATGCAAAGTATTTGGGAACTAAACCAACATCACACCTCTACGCAACTGGTACTAAAAGTCAGATCTCCTGAATTACATGTCTCACCATTTCTTGACTTTTCATAATAAGACCAGTCAGGAGTCAAAAAGAGACCCATTGATGTTCCCACAAAACTCTTTGCTCCAGCCTTGCTAGCCTCCCTGTTTCCTGCACGCAACAAAATAGTTACATCCCTGCAGGATATTCAAATGCTGAACTATTTTTAAGACAGATGTTTTCTCTCATAGTAAGTACAATTTGTTGTGTACGTTTTCATTCCCTCACTCATTTGAAAAAATGGGAACACAGAAAAAATAAGAGTAACAGGATTTACTAGAAAACCAACATTTACATCAGTGATTAATAAAACATAATTGTGAAATTTTTACCAACAAAATAATGTTGAGTGCTTTTTTGCCTAAGTTGAGCGCTCTCTTTCTCGGTCCTCTATACTTTTTCACTAGTTATTATGTCACCTTCCTTTGCCATCAGGCACTGTAATAAAAAGCCATCTCTGAGGACAGGAACAAGACCATTCATGAAGACAATGTAGAGAGAAAGTGAGCAGACTGTGTCTATTTCAGAATCTCCCTACCAGCCATCCTGAGCCCAATGTGACAAGATCTTGTTGTAAAGATCGCGTAAAGTAAAAATTTGTATTAAAATGTCCAGCACTGAAGTGGTAGATGTTTTTGTTTTTGTCCCATTTTAAAATAGATTCAATTACTGCGTAGATGATGTAATGCTCTCATACCTACACAAATTGTTTTATGATTCTTTCAAATGCTATCCCACTGTTGAATATCCAATTGTTTATGCCGGTAATCACTGTGATTCTTGAACATAATGAGATGTACTTATTTAGTTTATCCTTTCAGCTATCTGAATATGAAAAGGAAACAAAATAAATCAAGACAACATCTGGTATGTTGGGATATTATCCACAGCCTGAATCAAAGAACGTGAGACATGTAACAGATACTTTTGTGCGATGGAAAGGGCTCTGGGAAGCACATTTGAATCCCATTTCCCAGTGGTGGATCAGTGGTCAAATCACTTAATCTACCTGGGCCTCAACCGTCTTTGATGTTTACTGCCTAGGACGAACTTTATGATCCTAGGATTCCTTCTGCTCTGTGGTTTACAAAGCTTGAAAATTGATAGTTAAAAATTGAAGATGATCTTTACAACAAGATCTTGTCACATTGGGCTCAGGATGGCTGGTAGGGAGATTCTGAAATATACAAAGTCTGCTCATTTTTTCTCTACATTGTCTTCATGAATGGTCTTGTTCCTATTGACTTAATTCAGATCTATCTTTATGTGCTTTTGTAGATGTTGGCCCAAAATACTGTGAATTAGTCCCAAACATTTAAAAATTGGGATACATTTCTCAATAATATGGGTTTCTAGTTTTCATGAAAAAAAAAATTAAAAATCCAGAAAGAGTAGACTCAGATTTCTGGTACTCCACCTTTCAGATGGGACCTATACTTTACATATGAGGACAGTTTTTATTGTTCCATATTGTCTCTTGCCCTGTGTTATCTGCGTGTCCCCTGCTGTCAGATGTTTTTACAGCCCTAACTGTCAGGACTTTATATCTGCAGTTACTTCTTCATAGAATAACAGACCTCCAGATATTCACCTAACCTGGCTTTATTTTCTTTTGAACACTTATCATATCTGAAATTATTCTTTCTGTTTGTTTGTTCATATGTTTGGTGCTTGCCCCTACTAGAACAAAATCTTTTCAGACAGAAGAGACTTTCTCTTGTTCACCAGAGTATTGAGCACATAAAATAATATTTGGCATATGGTAGGTATCAAATAATTATCCATTGATTTGTGGTTGACTGTGATTTCCTGCCCTTTTGGAATTTATATCTTCTATTTGCCAAGTAAAGTGTTTTAGGGACTATTTTATTACAGGAAAACTCAAAATATCAGCCCTCACTGTGAATATATTTAAAAAAATGGTGTTGCTTTTCTCTTATTCAGGAAACACATGATTATTGGAAAACGATTAGAAAATATGGAAACTAATATCACTCATAATCTCATTCAACTGAACTATGTATTTCAAAATGTCGACTTTCTATTTCAGTTTTTTTTCAGGAGTGATGTGCTTATATTACATGTGTTTAAACTTTTTCACATACTCTCCCTCTTCTTCAGTCATTCATACAATAAAATTTTCCCATCTTCTCAGAGAAGCACTGGGGACAAGTTGCTCTTGACACTTTTAAGCCCACACTTGTGCCTTCCAAGAAAAAAAGGAAGGATTCATTTAATTGCTAAGATAATGACAGCCTGATATTCATTGTTTCATTTTTTTTTGCCATGGGGCAGCATTCTATGGACTTATTGGTTGCTGTTGAGAAGCAAGCCCTTACCATTGGCTCTCCCCATCAATGGTCCCAAGGCCGTGTGATCTTCCTCTTGTGGTCTAAGTCAGGACCTGCTCTGCACACTCATCAATCCCCATAGAGTCCCAAAGCCTAGAGTTATAAGACGTTATGGCAGACTCCACTTAAGCTGACTTCTCCAAATCGTCTTTTTCAACAATAAAGTAATACTGTAATTTACATTTCACTCAGCTGCTATAGTTATTTCTCTATAGGTTTAGAATGTGGAAGAAAGTGTGATGAGTGTTTTTCCTCACTGCAAATCCCCCAATGCTAAATAATTATTTCTGTAACCTGATTTTTCTGTAAAAGCAACTTGTCCAACCCGTGGATATCATGAGGCCCAGGACAGCTTTGAATACGAATTCATAAACTTCTTAAAATGTTATAAGATTTTTTGGCAGTACTTCTTCTAGTTCATCAGCTATCACTAGTGTTAATGTATTTTATGTGTGGCCCAAGACAATTCTTTTTCTAATGTGGCCCAGGGAATCCACAAGACTGGACGCCCCTGTATTAAAGCTTGTTTCATTATTTTGGACACCATCACATTTGACTTGGTTCACTTCATGACAGGCTGGCCACACCACTGATGAATGCTGCATCCATCTTTAGCAGCAGATGTTGGGACATCTGTTTCCTGAGGAATTCTAAGTGTCTTGATTGCTCAGTAAGAGCAGTAATACTGTGTAGAAGGAGGATGTGGTGGTCTTTGCTTTATTTCTCATTCCACTCACACAATCAACCCAATTTAATCCATCTGAAGACTAACAGTCTCTTACAAATTACGTTTGAGCACAGATCCAGTGGCTACATAGTCATTTTTAATTAATTTTATTAATTTTAGCTTTTTTGCTAATTTCCCTGCAACTGTTGTAACCAAGCAAGTTAGAAGGAATGTGCCACGCTCTGAATCCAAATTAAGAGTCCTTTATTAATTAGCCAGTGACTGAGAGACAGCTAATGCTCAAAATTCTCTCGGCCATGAGGAAGGGGCCTGATTATTTTTTATACATTGATTTAGGTAGGGGAGGGGAGTACCTAGCCGAAGTGGAATTTTACAGAAGCAGAAAAGCAGGTTAGAGGAAGGGGCTGTAGGCACAGGTGGTTTCCATACAATTTCCAAGAAGAGGGGTGATCAGGCTCCTTCTATACAATGATCAAAGGGAAACTTTTTTCTTACAATAGCAGTGGGAAGGTATGCCAAGCAGGATGTGGTACAATGGTTACAAGTGTTAAGAACAGTACGCTTCAATGCTTCTAAGTGCAGCATGACCCAGTTATTCACCCAAAGGGGCTGTGGTAAGGAGGAGGAAGCCAGGTTGGAGTTTACAGCTAAAATGGAGTCAGTGATGCTAGCCCAGGGTACGTTATTACACAACTATAATCTTACTGTTACATTTATTTTTAATTCTGCTCAGGAATTTGTTTGGAACATGAACATTATTGATTCATTGGTATTATTGATTCAGCTCTTCCTCTCACATCAAGTGATTAAACCGAAATAGTCTGAGGATGAGAAACATGACTTAATCTTGCACAGCCTCAGAGTTCCTCGAAAAGACAGCCTGGAGCTATGGGCTGATTCTTCCTTCCGTTACAGGAAATGAATGATTAGAACAACAATCGGAAACAAAGCAGGTCTTCTCTGATCTAGGTAAATGTTCTCTTGCGGGGCCCCCAATGCACCCTGTATTTTCCCAATTTCACTCCTCATTACACTTTTTTATCATCACTGGTTGATTACTTTCCTTCCTGACTTGACCATCAATTTTTTAAAGGAAGAGAATTTGCCTGGCTAACTTAAACCTGGATTCCCATTGCTACCATGCCTGTAGCTTAATAAATGCTTTGATAAATGCTGTTAAAAATATCTGTTGAATTAGAACATCATTGCAAGGTGGAAGTGAAAGTCTAGAAAACATGAATGCGCCAGATAAAACATGTGAGTCTAGCTTCAAAAATGACAGCACAAGACTAAAAAGATTGGAGTGATATCTTTTCTGTGCTCCATGCTTCTGATAGCTCCTTCCCCTAATCTCCGTCGCTCGTGAGCAGAGACCATAAAAGGGACACTCTAGACTGAACAGATGTTACAATTAGGCAGTTACATATGGAAAAAGAAATACAAAACTGAGCAATGTTTTAAAAATGCAAAAATATTAAATGAATTTGCACATCCCGTAGTATTTCTTACAAAACCAAATTAACCAACAAATAATAAATAGTAACACATAAATAATCTAATCTAATAAAAGATGAGGTAAATGCAGGAGACTAGGAAGCAGAAATGGGCCTAATCACAAATATTGGAATTTTAAAAATTATTAGGTGTATAAATAATGCCCTGTTCTAATAAGTTGAACTGTGCAATGAAATAAATGACTGTGTCTGTCAGACAAAGCAGAGAAATGGGGAGATGGGGGTGGCAGAAGCCAATATAGACTTATGAAACAGAAGACTTTAATAGATCAAACATTATGAAATACATTCAGAAAGGTTATTGGAGATTTTCTTCCAAAAACATATGTAAGTTAATGTGATGAGTTCTTCCAAATATTAAAGGAATAATAACTTCAATGCTTTATAAATTATTTCAGAGCATAAACACAGTTGGAAAGATTTTATATTGATTTTCATAAAGACAGTGCAACACTGATATGAAGACCTGACAAAGATCAATATCATTTATGACTACTCATGATAAAATTATAAATAAAATGCTAACAAATAAAAATGTTAAATAATATTTACTCAGAGCTCATCCAAGAGATTTGAATCAAATTGGGGAGAAAATAATATCAAGAGATACCAAAAGGCTGGTTTCCAAAATTTGTCATGAAGTTATGTTTTTTTTTTAAAAATCCTCTTTGGCCATACTTTTTAAAACTTTAGTATTTAATGTGATGAAAAGTGCCTACTCCAAATGCTGAATCACTAAAGGTACTGCCATTAATCAGAAATAGAAGAAATATGCTTACCATCACTAATATATTTATTATACGTCCAGAAGTTCTAACAGTCCATTATGATTTAAAATTAAAAAGTGAGTTATATAATTAAAAAGGAAACAAAATTATCATTATTTCTAGATATGATTTTTGTACTTTGAAAACCCAAGACAATCAACTCAAGTATCATAGAAAAATGTCATTAGAAATAAATCAGTGAAATGACTTAATCAAAATAAATATATAAAATCTAATGGCTCCACTTCCCTCAGAATAGCTAACAGTAAAGACTGACTACACCAAGTGTTGGCAAGAGTGTGAAGAACTCAAATTCTTATAAATTGCTGGTAGGAATGTAAACTGGCCAAAGTCACTTTAGAAAACATTTCATCAGACTTTTAAATGTCACATTTTCTTTACCAAACAACTCATACATTCTATTCCTAGATATTTGGTCAAGAAAAAGTGAACATCTGTGTCAATGCAAAGACTTGCATATGCATGTGCATAGCAACATTATTCATAATAACCAAAGTTAAGAGAAACAATGTGTCCATCAAGAAGTGAATAAATTAAATGTGATATACCCATATAATGGAATATTATTTAGCCATAAAAAGGAATGAACTATTGATACATGTAACAACAAGGCTGGATCCTAAAATCATTATGCTGAGGAAAGTCATCAGACACAAAAAAGTGTATCCTGAATGTTTAATTTATATAAAACTCTAGAAATGTAAATAAATCTATAGTTAAAAATAAAGGTAGATTAGTAGTTGTCTGAAATGGGGTGTGGAATAAAATGAGCTGCAAAGGAACAGGAGGAATGTGGGGCAGGTGATGGGAAGGTTTGGTTTTGGTGATAGTTTCATGAATGTATACACCTGTCAAAACTCATTCAATGAATGTGAATTATTGCAGTTACATTACATATCAGTTAATTTATTTTAAAAATACAATAGAGCCTTCTGGAGAAGAAAATCTAAAGATAAAGGCCACATTCACATTGTAGTATATCCTAAAACTAAAATGTCTAAAGTCTTTTAACTTATCTCATCAAAATGTTTTATTGGCTCTTATTTGCTTATAACCTCTATGCTTCATTGCAGTAATTAATTACCAAAATGTAAAGATTTAAAGATATTGATATTCATGCAACAGCAATATGAAAGATCCTATTTGTTTATTCCCCATTTCTCCATTATGTAGAAAGACAGATGGACAGACAGCCAGACATACACACACACACATACACACACACACACACAGAGAGAGAGAGAGAGACAGACAGACAGAAAGACAGACAGAAAGAGACAGAGATTAACTCTGCTGAAATGCCAATGCTCAACTAGAAACTGATTTTCTCAAAATTTCCTAGTTGGGGCTTTTAGAAAATTTTTTGATTTGATAATAAAAAGGGGCATGCTCAGTTGACACTTACATTTTGCCCTTTATATTCTCCCTTTTTCTCTGACTAGATTGAAAGAGTGGCCTGAAAGTACAGCAGCCATCTTGTGACCACAAAGAAGAAGATCAAATGCTAAAGATGGTAGAGCAAAAAGAGAGAAGAGATTTGGGTCAGCCCAAATACCGATTGTATTCTCCTTACCACGTGAGAAAAATCAATCCTTTCGAATTTTTATGTGCAGGTATACAAGTTTCTCTCACTCCAGCATATGTTGAACTGAAATTAATCACATGTTGTTGCCGAAATGAGACTTACAGATCAAGTCATTACGTTTCTCATGATACAGCTGATGAAACAGGCCCAGAAAAATTTAAGTGAGTTTTCTAATAGGAAACAACCCAGAGACTCAAAGTTGAAATCCAAACTTGATTCTCAGTTCAGCACTGCTTCTATGGTTCCAGCTGCCATACTAAGTAAAGGAAAAACATGCTTACTGGTAGCCTACTCTGTGCCAGGTACTGTGCTGGGTGATATCAGAAGGCAGAACTGTCTAAGACCATACTCCTTTCTCATAAGGGCATACAATCTAGATGTGGCACTAATCTTTCTCAACAATTTTGCTGAGTCAATTCCATGCTTAAAAACTTATTATACATTGATTGTTATCTGTTATTCAAAACCGTATTGGTTCTAACCTATGTTCTCTACCACATTTTCCATATGAACCCTAACAAAACATTCATCACAGTAAAATTATTTTACTTGTATAAATTATTTTATCTCTAGATGAAGAGATAAAACTTTATCAGACTATAAAATATTAGGGTAGTTTTAAAATACTGCTTGTGAAATTAGTAAAATTAATGCCATTACATTATGGACCATAATAATATAAGCCGGTATTATACATAGTAAGTGATAATGTGTTTGTGTCCATATTAAGAAAACATCACTTTGGGTAGATATCACAAATGTTTGTTTGAAGGAATGTTGTTTGATTTTTCTTGAGGGAAAAATAAGGTTACAATAAGTAGAAGACAATAGGGAGGACATTCCTATAGGGCATAAATGTCTTTGGATAATCTTGGGAAAAATACAAATAAAATAGTTTGACTGTGATGAATGCTTTGTTAGGGTTCTTATGGAAAATGTGGTAGAGTGCATAGGTTAGAACCAATAGGACTGTGGCTTAAATCAGTGGTCTTTAAACATTTTTGCTCACTTATCCATTAAAAAGATTTTGGAGAAAACTTTGAATTAAAGGATGAGTAGTTTTAACTTTATTCTTCAGATAACGATCAATGTATAATAAGTTTTTAAGCATGAAATTGACTCAGAAAAAATGTTGAGAAAAATAAACTTGATGTTCATAACTGGAGGAAATGAAATAGAATAGAAAAGATGAAACTAGGCTAGGCGTAGTGGCTCATGCCTATAATCCAAGCACTTTGAGAGGCTAAGGTGGGCAGATCACTTGAAATCAGGAGTTCGAGAACACCCTAGCCAACATGGCAACTCCATCGCTACACAATATAGAAATAATAGTTGGGCATGGTTGTGGGCACCTGCAATCTTAGCTACTGGGGAGACTGAGGAACTAATCGCTTGAACCTGGGAGATGGAGGTGGCAGTGAGCTGAGATCACTCTACTGCACTCCAGCCTTGGTGACAGAGACTCCATTTCAAAAAAAAAAAAGATGAAACTACATATTATTTGAAAGGCATTTGCAACATGTATAATATACATATACATAATTCTAAATCATAAGCAAATGAGCAATAAAATATGGTAAGAATTGTTTACCTTAGTATAGTTCCTGGAACACAGTAGGTGCTTAATAAGTGTATGAATAATTCATTCACAAAGTAAATGAATATTCATGTACAAACCAAAATATTACTGCAGACTCTTTTAAGTTAGAGATATTAAGGTACCCATTATAAAACCTTCAAATGTATAGAATCTATTATCTCTTTCTAGATAAAAATGTAAGTTTTAAGGATCACTGAAAACCTGTAGAGTTACCTAGGTAACCCATGAAGCAAAATTCATGAGAATTAAATTCTGATTGTAAGTATTTCCTTTACTGTCTGCCTTTTGAAAAGAGGCAACAGATATAGCATCAAAGCTTCCACTTAACAAGCAGATCAAAAAGAATAGATGACTTGATTCTGGTATATCTAAATATCTACTTATGATTTCAGTCACCTTTCTTTTGAGCTTTTGGTTATTTTTAGAACCACTTTTCAACAGTGACCAAATGAGTTCACAGACTGAGAACTTAGGTGACATCTATACAAATGCAATTACTTGAGTATTTTTTTAAACTAAAAAGGACTTAAGGGTTTCTGAATGACTCATAATTAGATAAAATATGGCTCACCTGTGCTGTCTACTGAACCATACATGCCAAGACATTTAGATAGTGGCCAACATTTGCTGCTCTATTTAATGTTCAGAGTAGCTATTTCAAAGGAATACTTCTTTGAAAGATAGTCATGTTACCAAATCACCAAAACATCAGGGTAATCAGTGGAAAATGTCAATCAATCATCTAGATGTGCTGCTTGATTTACAGTAAACATGGCTGATTCTGTTGCTTTTACTCTGGCAATATGGCATCTTGTCAGATAATGCTACTCCCAGGGAGAGATACCAAAAAGAGTGTCTGCTGGATCCCAAAGCTTCTGTTGAAAGGATAAAAATATGTTTCCTTATATCCTGAGCAACAAAGTTGACTTATTTAATGTTTCTCTTCATCTGAATTCTTTGTGTTAATACATAACATAGTTTGGCTTTAATGCTTTTGAATTTTAAAAACTCAGCTAATTCAATCAAGAGACTATTTTATTCATGTAGAATTTTTATCATCGTAGGTTACTAGATAAGAACATAAGAGAACATTACGTTGCTTTTAACTAAAGTCAAAATAACCTAGGAATTTCTGTCCATTGTAGTCATAGGGACTGGTCTTAGGCATCTGACTTCAAAACTTTTCAAAAAACATAGATAACACATATGCTATATGTAGCACATGAGCATATTCTCTGAGCAAAGGGAACAGATTATTTCCTGAAAAACATTTCCAGGACACAAAGTGAAAAAAGGAGACCTCAATAGATCTAATGGCTTCCTTGACATGACTGAAATTTTTAGAGAAGTGTTCTGGAGAGAAGAAACAAAAACAGAGAGGAGAGAAAGTTCTAGAGACCTGTAGAGGGTTCTACTCAAATCTTAGGCTGCCTACTGACTACTGGATATGTGTGAGAAACTACTAAACTGAGAGAAAAAAACAGTAGAAAAAGGCAGATGAGCAATCGGTCTCCAGAACTACGGTCAGAAATAGTTTGTGTTCACACCAGCCTGAGTGGAAAGATTTTTAAGCACATAGAACATTGAATATAGATTTGAGAAGAGGATTACACTGGTAGTGGGGCTAAATTGGCCCTAAATAGCTACTTTGAACTCACCTAAAAAAGCTGAAAAGAAAGATTCAAAGGATCAGACCGTTCAAGTAACTTACCTGTGTCCTAGAGCAAAACCAAAAATTATTTAAGTAAATACCAGAAAAAAGAGAAATTCAACATGAAAATCTGTGTCTATAATCTATCCAAAAATTACCATACATACAAACTGTTTTAAAATAGAATTTTTAATAAGGAGAAAAATTAAGCAAAATAAGTAGCTCATAAATTACAAACATGATATAATTAGTAAATAAGAATATTAAAACTTTATTCTTAGCTTATTTACAAAAGGTAGATAATTGCATGAGCATAATGAAGAAAGAATAAAGATTTTAAAAACATCAAAATCAAACTTCTTTTATCAGGAAATGAAAAATACAACGCCTAAAATAAGAAATACACTTTATGGAATTACCAGCATATTAGACATGCAGAAAAAAAGACTGACCAATTTTAAGATACAGCGAAAACAACTGTTTTTTTTAAGATCCAAAGAAAATAATTGAAAAAATCAACAAAGCGTGACAGAGATATGAAAGAATATTAACTAACCACATATACGCGTAAACTGAACTAGCAGAGGGGAAAAGGATAAAGAAACAAAAAATTATTTAAAAAAATAATGCTTAAAATGTTTCCAAATTTGAAAACTATAAACCTACATATTCAAGAAGCCTAATGAGCCCAAAGTACAAGAAATAGGAAAGTAACTATATAAAGACACATGATAATAAAACTGCTGAAAACTAGTAATAAAGAGAAAATATTTGAAAATAGCCAGGAAAAGATACACTGTGAATTGAAGACAAAAAAAATGCATCGGCATATCATCAGAAATAATACAATCCAGAACATAGTGGAGTGACACAGAAAAGAGATAAAAAGAAAATAGAAAAAGTCAACCTAGAATTGTATAAACATTACAACGTGTTTTTAAAAATAAAGGCAAAATAAAGACTTCTTAAGAAAACAAACACTTATCACTCTTAGACCAGCATTATAAGAAATGTTAAAGGATGTTCTAGCAAAAGGATAATGACAAAAAGAAATTTAGATCTTTGCTAAGGAATGACTAAAACCAGAAATCATTAATATGCTGATAGGTAAACATGAAATATTTTTATTCTATTTAAAAAATGGCATAAAAATAAAATAAAATTATTTAAAAATAATAATTTGCTGGGCGTGGTGGCTCACGCCTGTAATCCCAGTACTTTGAGAGGCTATGGCCAATAGATCAGTTGAAGTCAGGAGTTCCAGAACAGCCTGACCAACATGCTGAAACCCCATCTCTACTAAAAATACAAAAACTATCTGGGCTTGGGAGTGCACCTGTAATCCCAGCTACTCAGGAGGCTGAGGTACAAGAATTGCTTGAACCTGGGAGGCAGAGCCAAAATTGCACCACTGCCCTCCAACCTGGGTGACAGAGTAAGACTCCATCTCAAAAAGTAAATAAGTAAATAAAAATAATAATTTATTTTCGAGTTTATTATACACATAAAAAATATGTGACAACAAAAGCACGAAATTCAGGTGATAAAAACAGAAATATAATACTTGAATATTCTTATCCTGTGCTTGAAGTGGTATAATATTATTTGAAGGTAGACAATAATATGTCAAACATGCATACAATAAAGCATAGAACAACTGCTAAAACAAAACATAACAAACAATATAACTAATAAACTAATAAACCAATAAAGCAGATACAATTCAATTAAAAAACATTCAATTCTAAAATAAGAGCTATATTAGTTTTCTATTGTGGGATCACACATTAACCCAAAACTTATCAGTGCCCACAACTGACATTTATTATCTCACACAGTTTCTGAGGAGCATAAATTCAAAAATGCCTTAGCTAGGTGGTTCTTACTCAGAGTCTCTCAGGAGGTTGCAACTAAGAAAATGTGCTTCCTTCAGCAGCACATAAACTAAAAGTGGAACAATACAGAGAAGATTGGCATGGCCTCTGTACAAGGGTGACATGCAAATTAGTGAAGCATTTCATATTTTTGGAGTAGGATAACTGTAGTTAACAATAATGTATTGTACATTTCAAAATAGAAGCGAGGACTTTAAATGTTCTCAACACATACAAATGACAAATGCTTGTATTGGTAGATGTCTTAAATACCCTGACTTGATCATTACACATTCTATGCATATAATATAACATATACTTCCTAAATTTGTTCAATTACTATGGATCAATAAAAATAGAACATAATCGGTTGGAAAAAAACCCCACTTCGTAATTGATAAAACTACTAGATAGCAAATTAGTAAGAAAGTAGAATGTTTGAAAAACAGTACGAACAAACCTGAACTGATTAACATTTATAGAACATTTCACCCAAAAGAGTAAATTATACATTATTTTTATGTGACATGGAATGTTTACCAAGATTAACAATATTTTGTGTTAGAAAACAAGTCTCAATAAACTTAAAAGCATGTTTTCTGACCATGATGAATTTAAATTAGAAATCAACAACATTAAAATACATGAAAAATCTCTTAATATTTGGAAACTAAACAATAAATTTTCAAGTAACTTATGGTTCAAAGAAGAACTACAAAGAAAATTAGAAAATATTTTAAGCTGAATAAGATGAAAACGTGACATATCAAATGTGTGGTACATAGTGTGTAGAAAGATATTTATAACATTATATATATATATTTGAAAAGTAGCAAGTTCACCATTAATATCTAAACTACCACTTTAAGAAGCAACAACAGCAAAAGACAGTAAGTTAAGCCCAAAGTAAGAAAAATAAAAAGAAATAATAAGGATAGAAGAAGAAATCAACGAGATGATAAAGTAGATTATAAAAGAGAAAAGTCAATGAAACTGAAAACTGATTCTTTGAGATCAATAAAATTGAAGAGTCCCCAGCAAGACTGATCAGATTTGAAAGATAATATGAAATACAAATTATCATTATCAATGATAAAAGAGGGACATCACCACAGAACCTATCAAGAGTTTTTAAATTGTACAGAAATGCTGTAAATAAGTTTCACAAATCAAAAAAATGTACAAATTCCTCAAAAAATAAACCAACCTTCATATTGAATTACACGCACACTGAATTTATATTAAATTACATATTCAATGTGTAATTATATATTCAATATATAATTTGAGATTCTCTATATTAAGAGACTACAAAACAAAAACTACATAGTCATCTCAATAAACGCACATAAAGTGTTTTACAAAATGCAACATCTAGTCAGATAAAAATTATCAGCACACTAGTAGGAGAATGAATAGAATGACTTTTCCTTAAACAGATAAAGAAAATCTTTATTAAACTTGTAATTACTATGAGACATAATTATGGAAGACTGAATACTGTCCCTCTAAGGTTCAGAACAAGGCAAAGATTCCCATTTTTATCACTTCTACTAACTTGTTTCTACAGTTCCTCAAATGTTCAATAAATCAAGAAAAAGAAATAAAAGGCACATGGATTTAAAAGGAAGAAATAAAACTACCTTTAATTACAAATGACATGATTATCAAGGTGGAAAATTCTAAGGACTTAATATCACAGACACAAAAAGTAATAAATGAATTTAGCAAAATTTCAGGATATGAAGTAAATATGCAAAATTAATTATTTTTCCATATACAAAACCAAACACTTGGAAATTGTAATAAAATAATACTACTTATAATAATATCAAAAGAAATACAATAAATTTTGGAAAAAAATGTACACAGCATGTAAACTGAAAACAACAGAACATTGCTGAGAAAAACTAAAGATCTAAATAAATGCAGATACAGAGCTAAAAGACATTAAAAGACTCCTAGAGTTAAGGTATCAATTCTGCTCAAATTGACCTATACAGTCAACAAAATTATCATTAAAATCCCAAATATTTCACTCTAAAATTTATATAGAAATGGAAATAAACTCTAGAATGGCTAAAACAATTTTGAAAAAGAACAAAGTAGGATGACTTTGCCTGATTTCAAGACTTATTATATACAATAATGAGAAACACAGTGTGTTGGTGTAAAGATAGAGATCAATGAAACATCATGGAGTTCAGAAATGAACCCACACTTTCATGACTAGCCGATATTTGACAAAGTTTCTAGGGTAATTCAATGAGAGAAAGGATTATCTTTTCAGGTAAAAGTATGAAAAAACTGAATACCCATAAGCAAAAATCAAAACAAAAACCCACTAAATTTGGACCCTTGACCCTTACCTTACAACATAAAAATGAACTGGAAATGGATAATAATCCTAATTGTAAAAAATAAAACTGTAAATTTTTATAACAAAGCACAAATGAAAGTCTTGGTGATCTCCTATTAGGACATAAAACTCACACACTTTTAAAGAAAAAAGGCCAACAAATTAGACTTCATCAGAATTAAAAATTTTGCTCTTCAAGTGAAAATGAAAGATCAAACCAAAGACTAGAAGAAAATATTTGCAACACACATATCTGACAAGGATTTGTATCCAGAAAACACAAAGAACTCCCACAACTCAGTAATAAGAAAACAACTTGATGTTATTTATCTTATTTGATACTTACAATAAGCCTGTGAAGTACATCACTAGCTCCATTTTGGATAATAAAATTATTGCTTAGAAATGTTAAAAGTCTAAGTTGTACAGTAAGTGACAAAAGAAGGTTTCAAACCCTGTTCTTTCATATTCTCACAGGTTTTCATTAACCATACAACCAAAGTACTACTTTTCAGAAAGCTATAGCAACCAGATTACATCAAATGCTTTATAAAAGGAATTGGCATGATTAGGCCTCAGGATTCCTCAAAACAGACACACCTACTTGGGAGGCTGAGTCAGGAGAATGGCTTGAACCCGGGAGGTGGAGGTTGCAGTGAGCTAAGACAGTGCCACTGCACTCCAGCCTGGGCAACAGAGTGAGACTCTGTCTCAAAAAAAAAAAAACAAACCAAAAAAATGAAACACACACACACACCAACCACACACACATCAACCACACAAACACACACCCCCCCACACCCTGACACACACTCCTCCCCACACACACCACACCACACACACACCATTCCCCACACCCCAAGACACACACACTCCTCCCCACACACAAACCACACACACACACACCCCACACACCCTCCTATGCACACATTCCTACCCCATGCAACACACATACATACACACTCCCAAACCCCCTACACACACTACACCACACACCACACCACACACACACACACACGTACACACTTCTTCTTCCACAATTTTCAGTCATTTCTTTGGAAGAACCATGCATAACAGACCTCACTATGAAGAATCTGTTTAAGATCTTCCAAAATTCTTCAGCGGCTAAATTGAGAGAAGCTATTTCATGCTGTTTCCCAGTGCTAAATGAAAATGCAAGACCCTGTGTTTAAAAACTGTTAAGAATCTCAGGACAGAAACAGCAGAGCATTACACCAAGCATGGTGCCTTCTCAATGCCCTGGGTGCGCTTCTGTCTATCGAAATTAGTGCTTGCCACAGGTCTGTAGTTCTGGCTCCTTAGATGGCTGAGGTTGGAGGGTCGCTTGAGCCCAGGAGTTCTGGGTTACAGTGAACCATGATCACACCACTGAAGTCAGTCTGAGTGATAGAGACCCTGTCTTCAAATAATAATAATAATAATAATAATTTTTAAATAGGAAATTAGCTGTTGGTGATAACAGATGTAATATTGCTTTACATTGGGCTATATAAGGCTATTTTTATAAGATTGTGAGCCCATTGAGGGTTTTGGGGATCCAACTGAGTTTACAATTAATTAGGATATAAGGGAAGCATAAGTCAGTCAGAATTACAACTCAACATCTTTATCAGAGCTAAAGTTGATACTGAGAAACTTGGGAGCATAGAGAGAAGGTCTGATTGCCTGGCTAATGGTAATACACCCTAAGGGAAAAAACTGATTCTTCAGCGATAGAACTGGAAAACCCAACCTGCTCACAGGGGAAAGGCTTTTTTTTTTTTTTTTTTTTTTTTTTTTTTTTTTTTTTGAGACGGAGTTTCGCTCTTGATACTCAGGCTGGAGCGCAATGGCGCGATCTCGGCTCACCGCAATCTCCGCCTCCTGGGTTCAGGCAATTCTCCTGCCTCAGCCTCCTGAGTAGCTGGGATTACAGGCACGCGCCACCGTGCCCAGCTAATTTTTTGTATTAGTAGAGACGGGGTTTCACCATGTTGACCAAGATGGTCTCGATCTCTTGACCTCGTGATCCACCCGCCTTGGCCTCCCAAAGTGCTGGGATTACAGGCTTGAGCCACCGCGCCCGGCCGGGAAAGGCTTTTAAGCCTAAAATTAGAGTAGATGAGAAAGGATATAGCCTCTCTGCCAGCAGACAGTCCCCTAAGCAGAAGAAAGAGGGCTACAGTGGGTTCAGTACTTTGTTTCCTGACTTACCAATCACTGGGGCCTGTCTTCTGCCCTGGAGGAATAACCAGGAAGGATGACAGAGGCGGCCAATTTTGTTACTCTAACAGGGGTCGCTCCAAATACAAACAGAAAACAAGGGAATAAGTTCTACCCTCTTCCAACAGAGGGCAGCATTCACGTCGTAGTCCTTATTCTATCTATAGCATTAGTATCATGCTCAAAATGTATTTGTTAATAAACTTGTTAACTGTCAGGTTGATGACCTCCAAAGAGAGACCAGCTTTTACAGTCAGGCCTGACTCCCGCTTTTGTTCCTCTCTAACTGTACGCCCTGAGGCAAGTAATCGAGCCTCTTTGATTTCATCAACTGTAAAATCCAGATGGTAAATACCTAGCTCACAGGAGTCTCATGAAGGTTAATGTCTGTCAAGAGCTTATCCCAATGCTGGTGGGAGGTAGGGAGGCGTTCAAAGAGGCGAGCTCCCCTCTTCTTTTTCCTCTCTGATAAAACCTGCTCTCAGAAAAAAAAAAAAAAAAAAAAAAATCTAGTACACTGTCGTTTATGCTTCCTCCAATGAATTTTCCTCTCCCAGGGCTTTTTTTTTTTCTTTTTTTCTGTTTCAGCCCTTTCCCTCAGTGTTATGAAAGGCTAATTCAGTCAATTGTAGTTAGAAGCCAAGTAAAAAGAATTTAGGAGGAGATGTCGTTCTGGAAATCAGGTGGAAATCAGGCTCGCTCTGGATTATGCTGTTGTCATTATTTTCACTTCTACCCGCTTCCCACACCCCATGTCTGTTCCATGCCAAATTCTTTTTTTCTGAAGGATTGTCAAGGGAACATATGTCCCTTAAATGGCAAGAGGGATATGAAGGATAATGAGTAACGGGGAAAGAAATAAGAAAGATTTGTGCCCTGATTGCATTGCCTCTAAAAACAAATGAAACGGGGCTCAGGATCTGTGACTTTGCACTGTGATGTTTAGAGAATTGAAACCTACCATGCTTGCTTTTAATTGCTTCTTAATGGCATAAGGAATTACAAGACATTAAATTACTATAGAGGAGTGCAGACAGAATGACTTTATCTGAGTAAAGTCACCTTTAGCTTTTTAACTTAGCCATTAGGCAGTCTAAATGCTAGAAGATGCCACAATTACTAGTTTTGTTGAAAGCACAATGGGATATATTCCTGAACAGTTAGACCCCACCCACAGCTGGAAGTCATGGGAAAAGTAAATGCCAAATACCTGTGCCACTTTGCCTGTGGTGTCTGGTATATATCAACTTCATTGCGAGGAAATCGTTGTAAGAGAAATTGAAGCTGCAAAGGGAACTTGAGATCTACATAGAAGCTGCTTTGTATGGTGGAAATGACACAGCCTTTGGGAGCAGGAAGGATTAAAATTGAATCCCAATTCGATTTCCTCATTGAGAGACCTTGGGCAAATATTTTTTCCATTAAGTAGAACTAATACTGAATTTGTTCATGACTTTTATAGTGACTGAATGAACTGCTTAATGGTGGGTGGTATTACAGACTAGTATGGTGACTAGGCTTCCAACCTACAGCGCCTGGTTTTGAATTTTGCTTTGCAGTATAACTAGCAGTGTGACCTCACTTAGTGTATCTCTCTTATTTCCTCATTCATAAATAAGACTCTTAACATTACCTATTCTATAGAGTTATGAGAATTAAATGAGCTAATATATTTACATTAGTGTGGAACTTAAAAAGGACTTAAGAGGCTGGGCATGGTGGCTCATGCCTATAATCCTAGCGCTTTGGGAGGTGAAGCTGGGCAAATCGCATAAGGTCAGGAGTTCAAGACTAGCCTGGCCAAGATGGTGAAACCCTGTCTCTACTAAAAATACAGTAATTAGCTGGGCGTGGTGGTGGGTGCCTGTAATCGCTTGAACCTGGGAGGTGGAGGTTGCAGTGAGCTGAGATTGCGCCATTGCACTCCAACCTGGGCTACAAGAGTGAAACTCAGTCTCAAAAAGAGAAATGAAAAAAGGACTTAAAAGTCATTAACTGTTATGTTATGCCTACTATTGGAGGGCTGAATTCTTTCTCCTTTTCTTCCTCGTAATTTCACCCATCAGAACAAAGTTTTATAGGAGTATAAATGATTTGAGGAGGTCTAAATAAACATTTCCTCCAAAATCATTTCCCCAACCATCTAAAACAACCATTATGAGTCATTATTTTGGTTACAGGCACTGGATCCCTCAATATAATAGAAAACACATCATCTAGAGAGATACATTATTGCACTATTCTTACATTAGAACATTATCAACTTCTGTAGATTAATTTCATCAATAGAGTTCCAACTGCTCAAAAAGTCCAGGAATTGAGATAAAACCTTGAACCAGTAGGTTTTGAGGAGATCATAGGAAAGGGCAGATAAATGAATTAGCTGGGAGAAATCTGGCTTAGATTTTACAAAGGAGTGGAGGAACCCATGCACCGTCATGGGGAATTGATGTGATGTCAAATATATATGAGATTTAGCTTCATACCCTTTGCACAACATGTGCCCATTTCCCCACCCCGCATTCAGGTGGCTTCTTTATCTTGGCTATTCTGAATAATGCTGCAGTGAACATGAGGATGCAGATATCTCTTCAAGATGCTGATTTCATTTCCTTTGGATATATACCCAGAAATGGAATTGCTGGATCATAAGTTGATTCTATTTTTAGTTTTTGAGGAATCTTTATGCCATTTTCCATATTTCCATATTCCCATTTACATTGCCAACGACAATATACAAGGATTCTCTTTTCTCCATATCCTTTTCAATACTTGCTATCTTTTGTTTGTCTTTTCCTTTTTAATAGGGTGTCAGATGACATTGTATTGTGGTCCTGATTCGAATTTCCCTGACGATTAGTGATCTTAAGCATAAAAATAATTAATATTTATTGAAAGCCACTTTGTATAAGCCAGACACTATTCTAAGCACTTTGCATGTAGTAATTTATTTAGTCCTTTGAGCTACCATTATTCCAATTTTATGGTAGAGAAAAATAAGACAAAGAGAAACTAAACTTGTCTAAGTTCATATAGGCAGTAAATGGATGAGCCAGCATTGCAAACCAGGCATTCTGTTGTCCCTAGTGTCTTCGCCATTTACCATTAAGTTCCATTGCTTCTTCACTAAGATTCATTTTCCTCCATATTATTCATACTACCTCCCTTTTTTAATCCTTGAGATACATCTTAGTTGGTACACTGGTACAGTTAGTGGTTTCTTTCATGGCCATGGCATTGATTTTATTAACTATGAGAGGCAGATCACGCAAGACTCCAGCACATCCAGGTAAAAAATGGAAAAGAGAGCTCAACACTTTGAGCTAATTAGCTGCTGAATTTTTTTCTCCTACTGAGTTGATGGAGTTTTTAACATAACTGCTGCCTGCCTATACAACAGTCTGTTTGCGTGCCAGCGAACATGAGGTTTTTATTTTCCCTTAGTAATCTACTTCTTCTGTGTCATTGAAAGTGATGTTACAATAAATCTATCAGTTCAAGCAATACTATTATTTTAAAAATGCATGGTGATCTGGAAGATTTTGTGTTTTTCAAGTAATCTGTTTTATTCATTAATCATAAGTGTTGTCTGGTGTTGATTAAATTTCCATGGAGAAAGAGATAGCATATGTCCAGAATCACACGATAAAAGCTAAGTCAAATAAAAGCTAATGATATTAGCTAATATTTATTGAGTACTTATAAATCAGAAATTGACCAGGTGGATTCTTATAGACTTTATCTTATTAAATAATCTCAACCTTAAGGGGTGATTCTGTTTAAATATACATTCTATGGGAAATATTGGTTTAGAACTATTATTGGTGAGAAACTGAAGTTTAGAATAGCTAAATTATTTTCTGATGATTAGATATATGTGGTGGGACCAGAATCTAAACCAACTCTGCTTGGCTACAGATTTGGAACTCTATGCTATCTCTCTAATTATTTGTAGTATGGTTATGAGGATATTTCATATCCCAAATTCTGCCTCAATGGCTCAGTGATATTCCCTGAGAAAAAATTGTGATAATTATAAATCTTAATTATAATTAAGAGACTCCCTGCAAGAGACCATTGAGAAGAATCATAAAGTAAAATGTAGTGCTGAAGTGGGTTCTGCTGAAGTAGGATGCATTATTAATGCTGTTTTCTCACCTTCTCTTGTCCATATATTAAATATGTATTTACTTTTCAAGGTTAAGTTCAAAGTAACTGACAGCCTCTTTGGTGTTTGCCATAATTCTCTATTTCTTCCTTTCAGTAGAAATTGTACCATTTCTGTTGTGAACTGATGTATACATATATTATGAACCCCATGTACATATAATGTGAATTCAATGTATACAGGCCATCAGTGTATACAGGACATTTCTATTGTGTATACAGGCTATTTCTATTGTGTACTGATGTATGCATATATTATAAACCCCATGTACATATAATGTGAACTCAATGTATACAGGCCATCAGTGCCTCTGGGCACTGATAACTCTTTATTACACTTCATGGTTTATCTATCTGTCCCTGTTTCTAGACAGCATATTCCTAGAGGAAAGCCACCATACCTCATTCAATTTTTGTGTCTCCAGAACCTAGCACAGTCATAATCATGTATTAGTAATGTATTGTTATTTGTTGAATCAATCTAAAAATCTATAAACCTTTAGTGGGAAAACAGACTGCAGTTGTGACATATGGGTCCTTTGGATCTGGAAGAGTGAGTTTAGTATGTTGTTAGATATAAATGCCAATCTAATAGCCATAGTGTTTGAAAAATAAAACACATCATTTTACTTCTTGTCTTTCTATTGAATTTTTAAAAATCAAATATTTATTATTTCATAAAGAATGCATGTCTATTATTGACAATTTAGAAATATAAATAGGCAAGAGACTTTGGAAGATGGCCGCTTAGGAGGAAGTCGGGATTGCAGCTCCGAGAGAAGGTGCAGAGGGTGAGTGGACGCTGCATTTCCAGACGGATTTTTACTGCCCACAGACCAGGAGATTCACAGGAGGAGAAGCCCCACGGGTCGCCAGCACTGCTGGTTTGAGCGGAGTGGCCGCTCAGCCTACGCCCTGGAGCAGGGGGCAGTGGCTTCTTATGCAGAGCCAGAGAGACAGAGTTCCCTCTGAGCCAGCAAGGGGAGCTGAAGCAGGGAGTCAAGCCAGGAGACCCCCAGGAAAGGGTGCGCCACAAATCTCAGAGCTGCTGCATCTGCTGAAGCAGCAGCACACAGGGCAGTGGATTTTAACTGCCCACAGACCAGGAGATTCACAGGCGGAGAAGCTCCACGGGTTCCCAGCGCTGCTGGTTGGACTGGAGCAGCTGCTCAGCCTGCACCGGGGGCAGGGAGCAGCGGCTCCTTGAGCAAAGTGAACGAGACTGTGTCCCCTCTGGGCCAGCAAGGGGAGCTGAGGCAAGGAGGCAAGCCAAGAGATTCCCGGGCAAAGAGGGCGCCACTGGAAACACGGCTGAACTCGGGAAGGTCCAGCACTGTGGGGGAGGGGCATCCTCCATCGGGAAACACCCTGCAGTTCCTGGGGCAATTTGCCATAACCAAGACAACCCGCTACTACAGAGACTCCGTCACTACAGGGGCGGGCCAGCATAGTGGAAGCAGTTCTAACTACACCCATATAAACAGGACTGCAGGGAAGCTCACACGGAAGCTGGGTGGAGCCCAGAGCAGCTCAGCAAAGCCTCTGCAGGCTGAGTGTGACTAGACTGCCACCTTGTGGGCAGGGAAAACTGTAGCAACGCAGCTGAAAAGCATAAAGCCCTAACTCCCTGGGCCAGAACACCTTGGGGGAAGAAAAGGGGGTTTATGAGTTCAGCTGCTGCAGACTTAAAATTACCAAAATCAGAAAGACAGCAACTACAAAGTCAATAGGCAGATAAATCCACAAAGATGGGAAGAAACCAGCGCAAAAAGGATGAAAACACCCAAAACCAGAACACCTCTCCTCCTACAAGGGAGCACAACTCCTCACCAGCACGGGAACAAGACTGGACGGAGAATGAGTGTGATGAAATGACAGAATCAGCTTTCAGAAAATGGATAATAAGAAACTTCCGTGAGCTAAAAGAACATGTTCTAACCCAATGCAAAGAAACTAAGAACCTTGAAAAAAGACTTGATGAAATGCTAACAAGAATGGACAACTTAGAGAGGAATATGAGTGAATTGATGGAGCTGAAAAACACAACACGAGAACTTCGCAAAGCATGCACAAGTTTCAACAGCAGAATTGACCAAGCAGAAGAAAGGATATCATAAGTCGAAGATCAACTCAATGAAATAAAACGAGAAGGGAAGATTAGAGAAAACAAGGTAAAAAGGAATGAGCAGAGTCAACAAGAAATATGGGACTACGTGAAAAGACCTAACCTACCTTTGATAGGTGTACCTGAATGTGACGAAGAGAATGCATCCAAGCTGGAAAATACTCTTCAGGATATTATCCAGGAAAACTTCCCCAACCTAGCAAGGCAGGCCAATATTCAAGTCCAGGAAATACAGAGAACACCACAAAGATATTCCTCTAGAAGAGCAACCCCAAGGCATATAATCATCAGATTCACCAGGGTTGAAATGAAGGAGAAAATACTAAGGGCAGCCAGAGAGAAAGGTCGGGTTACCCACAAAGGAAAACCCATCAGACTCACAGCAGATCTCTCAGCAGAAACCCTACAGGCCAGAAGAGAGTGGGGGCCGATATTCAACATCCTTAAAGAAAAGAACTTTCAACCCAGAATTTCATATCCAGCCAAACTAAGCTTCATAAGTGAAGGAAAAATAAAATCCTTTGTGAACAAGCAAGTACTCACAGATTTCATCACCACCAGACCAGCTTTACAAGAGCTCCTGAAGGAGACACTACACATAGAAAAAAACAACCAGCACCAGCCACTCCAAAAACGCATGAAATGGTAAAGAGCAGCAACACAATGAAGAATCTGCATCAACCAATGGGCAAAACAGCCAGCTAGCATCAAAATGACAGGATCAAATTGACACATAACAATATTAACCCTAAATGTAAATGGACTAAATGCCCCAATCAAAAGACACAGACTGGCAAATTGGATAAAAAGCCAAAACCCATCAGTGTGCTGTATCCAGGAAACCCAACTCACATGCAAGGATACACAAAGGCTCAAAATAAAGGGATGGAGGAAGATTTACCAAGCAAATGGAGAGCAAAAAAAAGCAGGAGTTGCTATTCTCATCTCTGATAAAATAGACTTTAAAGCAACAAAGATCAAAAGAGATAAAGAAGGACATTACATAATGGTAAAAGGATCAATGCAACAAGAAGAGCTAACAATCCTAAATATATATGCACCTAATACAGGAGCACCCAGATACATAAGGCAAGTTCTTAAAGACTTGCAAAGAGACTTAGACTCCCACACAATAATAGTGGGAGACTTCAACACACCATTGTCAATATTAGACAGATCAACGAGACAGAAAATTAATAAGATATCCAGGACTTGAAATCAGACCTGGAACAAGCAAACCTAATAGACATTTACAGAACTCTCCACCCCAAATCCACAGAATATACATTCTTCTCAGCACCACATCACACCTACTCTAAAATTGACCACATAATTGGAAGTAAATCACTCCTCAGCAAATGCAAAAGAACGGAAACCATAACAAACAGTCTCTCAGACCACAGTGCAATCAAGTTAGAACTCAGAATTCAGAAGCCAACCCAGAACCGCACATCCTCATGAAAAATGAACAACTTTCTCCTGAATGTTGACTGGATAAACACTGAAATGAAGGCAGAAATAAAGTTGTTCTTCAAAACCAACGAGAACAAAGACACCACATACCAGAATCTCTGGGACATATTTAAAGCAGTCTCTAGAGGAAAATATATAGCAATAAGTGCCCATATGAGAAGCAAGGAGAGAACTAAAATTGACACCCTATTGTCAAAATTGAAAGAGCTAGAGGAGCAAGATCAAAAAAACTCAAAATCTAGCAGAAGACAAGAAATAACTAAGATCAAAGCAGAATTGAAGGAGATAGAGACACGAAAAACCCTACAAAAAAATCAATAAATCCAGGAGCTGGTTTTTTGAAAAGATCAACAAAATAGACAGACCACTAGCCAGACTAATAAAAAAGAAAAGAGAGAATAACCAAATAGATGCAATAAAAAATGATAAAGGGAATATCACCACAGATTCCACAGAAATTCAAACCATCATCAGAGATTATTACAAACAACTCTATGCCCATAAGTTAGAAAACCTGGAAGAAATGGATAAATTCCTGGACAGTAGCCTCCTCCCATGCCTAAACCAGGAAGAAGTCAAAACCCTGAATAGACCAATGACAAGGTCTGAAGTCGAGGCAGCAATTAACAGCCTACCACCCAAAAAAAGCCCAGGCCCAGATGGGTTCACAGCCGAATTCTACCAGACATACAAAGAGGAGCTGGTAGCATTCCTACTGAAACTATTCCAAATAATCCAAAAAGAGGGAATCCTTCCCAAATCATTTTACGAGACCAACATCATCCTAATACCAAAACCCTGCAGGGACTCAACAAAAAAAGAAAACTACAGGCCAATATCCATGATGAACATAAATGCAAAAATCTTCAATAAAATACTGGCAAGCCGATTACAACAGCACATCAAAAAGCTTATCCACCATGATCAAGTAGGATTCATCCCAGGGATGCAAGGCTGGTTCAGTATACGCAAGTCTATAAATGTAATTCACCACATAAACAGAACCAAAGACAAAAACCACATGATTATCGCAATTGATGCAGAGAAGGCCTTTGACAAAATTCAACAGCCCTTTATGCTAAAAACTCTCAATAAACTAGGTATCGATGGAACGTATCTCAAAATAATAAAAGCTATTTATGACAAACCGACAGCCAATATCATACTGAATGAGCAAAAACTGGAAGCATTCCCTTTGAAATCTGGCACTAGACAAGGATGCCCTCTCTCACCACTCCTATTCAATATAGTACTGGAAGTTCTAGCCAGAGCAATCAGGCAAGAAAAACAAATAAAGGGTATTCAATTAGGAAAGGAGGAAGTCAAATTGTCTTTATTTGCAGACGACATGATTGTATATCTAGAAGACCCTATCACCTCAGCCCAAAATCTCCTGAAACTGATAAGCAACTTCAGCAAAGTCTCAGGATAGAAAATCAATGTGCAAAAATCACAAGCATTCCTATATACCAATAACAGACTTAAAGAGAGCCAAATCAAGAACGAACTGCCATTCACAATTGCTACAAAGAGAATAAAATACCTAGGAATACAACTAACAAGGAACATAAAGGACCTCTTCAAGGAGAACTACAAATCACTGCTCAACGAAATAAGAGAGGACACAAACAGATGGAGAAACATTCCATGTTCATGGTTAGGAAGAATTAATATTGTGAAAATGGCCATACTGCCCAAAGTAATTTACAGATTCAACGCTATCCCCATCAAGCTACCAATGACCTTCTTCACAGAACTGGAAAAAATCACCCTAAACTTCATATGAAAGAACAAAGCGGGAGGCATCATACTACCGGACATCAAACTCTACTACAAGGCTACAGTAATCAAAACAGCATGGTACTGGTACCAAAACAGAGATATAGACCAATGGAACAGAACAGAGGCGTCGGAGGCGACACAACATATCTACAACCACCCGATCTTTGACAAACCTGAAAAAAACAAGCAATGGGGAAAGGATTCCCTGTTCAATAAGTGGTGATGGGAAAACTGGCTAGCCATATGCAGAAAGCAGAAACTCGACCCCTTCCTGACACCTTACACTAAAATTGACTCCAGATGGATTTAAGACTTAAACATAAGACCTAACACCATAAAAACACTAGAAGGAAACCTAGGCAAAACCATTCAGGACATAGGCGTAGGCAAGGACTTTATGACCAAAACACCAAAAGCATTGGCAACAAAAGCCAAAATAGACAAATGGGACATAATCAAACTCCACAGCTTCTTCACGGAAAAGAAACAGTCAATAGAGTGAATCGACAACCAACAGAATGGGAAAAAATTTTTGCAGCCTACCCGTCTGACAAAGGGCTGATACCTAGAATTTACAATGAGCTAAAAAAGATTTACAAGAAAAAAACAAACAAGTCCATTCAAAAATGGGTGAAGGATATGAACAGATACTTTACAAAAGAAGACATACATGAGGCCAACAAACATGAAAAAATGCTCATCATCACTGGTCATTAGAGAAATGCAAATCAAAACTACATTGAGATACCATCTCATGCCAGTTAGAATGGCGATCATTAAAAAATCTGGAGAAAACAGATGCTGGAGAGGATGTGGAGAAATAGGAACACTTTTACACTGTTGGTGGGAGTGTAAATTAGATCAACCACTGTGGAAAACAGTGTGGCGATTCCTCAAGGACCTAGAAATAGAAATTCCATTTGACCCAACAATCCCATTACTGGGCATATATCCAAAGGATTATAAATTGTTCTACTATAAGGACACATGCACACGAATGTTCATTGCAGCACAGTTTACAATAGCAAAGACCTGGAACCAACCCAAATGCCCATCGATGATAGACTGGACAGGAAAAATGTGGCACATACACACCATGGAATATTATGCAGCCATTAAAAACGAGGAGTTCACGTCCTTTGTAGGGACATGGATAAACCCGGAAACCATCATTCTCAGCAAACTGACACAAGAACACAAAATCAAACACCACATGTTCTCACTCATAGGCGGGTGTTGAACAAGGAGAACACATGGACACAGGGAGGGGAGCACTATACATGGGGGTCTGTTGCGGGGGAGGGGGGACAGTAGGGGGGTGGGGAGTTGGGCAGGGATAGCATGGGGAGAAATGCCAGATATGGGTGAAGGGGAGGGAGGCAGCAAATCATACTGCCACGTGTGCACCTATGCAACAACCTTGCATGTTTTTCACATGTACCCCAAAACCTAAAATGCAATAATAATAAAAAAAAGACACTCAAAAAAAAAAAAAAGAAATATAAATAGGCAAAAGGAGAATATAAGTTATCCATAATTCCAGCCATAGATAATCACCATGAACATTTTTACAGGTAGCATGTAGAACTTTTCTATGTAGACAAATCTGTGAGTGAGTTAGGATGTATTCTAACCTGTTTCTAACATGTCTTTCTGAAATCTAGAAACTAGAAAGCTAAGAAATGCATCCTTTACAACTTAATTCTTGATATGGTTCGACTCTTTGTCCCCCCAAATACCATCTTGAATTGTAATCCTCACATGTCGAAGGAGGCACCTACTGGGAGGTGATTGGATCATGGGGGCAGAATTCCCTCTTGCTGTTTGTGTGATAGTGAGTGGGTTCTCATGAGATCTGGTTGTTTGATATGCCTCTGGTTCTTCCCCCAACCCCTCTCTTTCTCTCTATCTCTGCTGCCACCATGTATAGTGTACCTTGCTTCCCCTTTGCCTTCTGCCATGGGTAAGTTTCCTGAGAATTCCCAGCCATGCAGAACTATAAGTCAATTAAACTTCTTTTGTTTATAAATTACCCAGTCTCAGGTAGTATCTTTTAGCAGTGGGAGAATGGACTAATACAGTTCTGCATGTGGGTTCGATGAGATTTAGTGGAAGAGAGTAAAGTGATGTGATGTTATTACTCAGAGAGACTCATGGCAGATGTGCTTGATTCTTTTGAGACAGTGAAGGTGGAGGTTCTAGCGTCTGGCCCATGAAAATATGGATGTACAGGGAGGACAGTGACACTGAAGATACTAATTGTGTTTGAAAGATATGTTTCTTTGATGTGTTTTTCTGATTACAAGGCATCTGTGCTTTGTTCCTTGTCTTCTCCAGCACCATCCCCCACAAAATACAATTCTGAAGTTCACTTATCTGTAATAAGATAACCTGTAAAAAAAATCCTATTAAACTAGCAAGAATGAATTTCCTATTAAACTAGTAAGTATTGTTTCTAACTAGATATCCCTGGCAATAAGGTAATTATTAAAATAAGTTGTTGTCAGTAAAACATACTCAAGAAAATGGAGATCTCAGATTGGTACTGACTTAATTAAATTGGAAGACAGTGAGTATCCATTGTCATTACAGAATGTAACACTGGCTGCCCATTTCGCAGAGTGACAAATAGTTACTTGGAATGATCATTTGTGGCTTCCTGCAATGCAGTGTCTGTGGAAGGCAAGGCTATGGCACAGGGTTGCTGAATAACAAACATCATCATGAAGTGTGCAGAAAAGACAGGTAATTTGTTACTCTGTAGGAGGATGTTAAAAACTTAAAGCATAAACTTGTGGTTTTAAATTCTTAAAATGTAGTCACGGAACTAAGGAGTTTCGATAACTGTCCTGAGAGTACATTACCTCTTACTGCTGCTGATTTGATGGAGACTATAATCAGACCCAAAATATAATCTTTCAGATTATTGAAATACAATGTAGGTTACATTCTTAGCCAGGCCTCTTACATGAGAATTAGGGTATTGATTGGGAAATAATGACAATCTAAAAATTGGAACAAGAACATTTGCAATGATTTGGATAATTTTTTTATATCTTAAGCCTCCTAATTCTGCTGAAACTCCTTTGCTCTCAACTCCTCTTATGGAAGTGATTCTTATAATTAACTCTCATCCAACATCTACCAACTCTCATTGCTTCTACCCTAAATGTGGGGGCAGATTCTAGCATTCCCGGGGCTAGGGAATGAAGGATTACAAAGTCAAACCTGAGAAGAGAAGACTTGCACACCAAAGCACTGCAAGGTTTTGCTAATATGTGTCAACAAAAAGCATAGATGATTATGTAAAGACAGATTCTAAGGGAGATTAACAGTAAATATTTTAGACTGGGCTTAATTTATTGATATAAAAACTTTTGCCCAAAATTCTGCTTTCAATGTGCTGGTTGGAGCAACTTGTGGTTCTGGTTGTTTGTCTTGTTGGTTGGCTAAAATCTGTATTCAACTGGGAGTACAGTAAGTGAAATCAAGACATCAGAATTCCTGTGATCATGCAAAAAATAAATAGATAAATATGGTTAAAGACATTGAATTTGTGTAGTTGATCTATCATATGTGAGCTACTTACCCACACTTTATATCTCCCAAGAGATCTTAGAGAATATTTTCTTCACTGCAAGACTGGGAAGTACATTGGTGAGCAGAGGACCATTCCCTTAAAAAAGTGGATGGACTTTGGATAAAGAGAGGAGGCACGACCATTGAACGGGCTCCCACATTGCAATCAAAAGGATGAGATCTCTGGGTGGCACTTAACTGCCTGAGGCAAGATGAGACAGCTAGCAATAATTTGCGGCAGGGCTCAGGAAGAAAAGATGGTAGCTTGACCATCAGGGATCTTCGCATGACATGCCTATCATCAGTGCCTATCATCAGGTTAATAGTATCCCCTGGAGCTGTGCAACAAGGTGGTATCATTTCTAGCAATGATAGATATGTTAGTCCACTAAGATTCTAGTTCATCAGTGTGACAAAAACAAATACAGTCATGTTTTGCTTAATGATAGGTTGATGTTCTGAAAAATATGTCCATAGGTGATTCTATCCTTGTTCGAACATTGTGAAGTATACTTACACAAAACTAGATGGTGTAGCCTACTACACACCTAGGCTGTGTGGTATAGCCTAGTGTTCCTATACTTCAAACCTGTGCAGCAGGTGACTAGTGAATACTGTAGGCAACTGGAATGCAAGAGTATTCGTGTATCTAAACATAACTAAACATAGAAAAAATACAGTATAAAATATGAAAAATGGTATACCTGAATAGGGCACTTACCACGAACAAAGCTGGCTGGACTGCAGGTTGCTCTGGGTGAGTCAATGAGTGAGTGGTAAGTGAATATGAAGTCCTACAATATTACTGTACACTACTGTAGACTTTTTGCACACTGTACACTTAGGTTACACTAAATTTGTAAAAATATTCTTTCTTCAGTAATAAACTTCACTTACTGTAACATTTTTATTTTATATACTTCTTATTTTTTTAACTCTGACTCTTTTGTAATAACACTTAGGTTGAAACACAAACACATGTACAGCTGCACAAAAAATGTTTTCTTTTTTTCTATCCTTTTTCCTTAAGATTCTTTTCTTCTTAAAAATGTTGATTGTTGAGAACATTTGAAGACAGGGAGGGAAATGTCACATACCAGGGCCTGTCAGGGGGTGTTGGGGCTAGGGGAGGAATAGCATTAAGAGAAATACCTAATGTGGATGATGGATTGATGTGTGCAACAAACCACCATGGCATGTGTATACCTGTGTAACTGACCTGCACGTTCTGCACATGTACCCCAGAATTGGTACTGACCTAATTAAATTGGAAGGCAGTGAGTGTCCATTGTCATCAGAGAATGTAACACATTGTGCTACATTTGTTGTTTGAAACTGTACACATGGAAAAGAATATATATAGTCAGCATACTGAAAGGGTTGAACTATGGTAGATAGATTAGCTTATTCACCACTCACTCCCATCCCCATTTAGGATTGTATCGTATAGTACCTTACCTGCCTGTGTTAGTTCATTCACATACTGTTATAAAGACATACCTGAGATTGAGTAATTTATAAAGAATAAAGGTTTAATGAGCTCACGGTTCTGCAGGTCGTACAGGCTTCTGCTTCTGGAGAGGCATCAGGAAACTTACAACCATGGAGGAAGGCAAAGGGGAAGCAAGTACATCCGCGTGGCAGGAGCAGGAGGAAGAAAGAACAAAGTGGGAGGTGCTACACGCTTTCAAACAACCAGGTCTCTTGAGAACTCTATCAAGAGACAGCATGAGAGGGATTATGCTAAACCATTAGAAACCACCCTCAGGATTCAGTCACATCCCACAAGACCCTACCTCCAATATTGGGAATTACAATTCAACAGGAGATTTGGGTGGGGACACAGAACCTATTCTTTGGAAATGAGAACACATATTTCCTGGTTCTTTTACAGTGAGGGTTCCACATGTTGCAGTCAGAGGATTTTACTATACAAATCTTGAAAGAGGAAAGATTTGTAAAGAATCTTTACATCTTATGTGAGCCACATGAGATGGCAGCCTCACATAAGGAAATGATATCTTGTCGCAACTATAGTGGTAAAGACATCTGGTTCTCTGAAGTAGCACTGATGCAGGTTCTATCCTGGCATACTAAGTGCCAAGTAGCAGATGGCAGCAGAGGTAGAACTTCTCCTAGAGACTATCTCATGGTGTGGCTGGGTGATTCTCCTTGTGTTTTGTTCCTGACTGGGGGGTATGCAATCCTAATTCCCTGATCTTTCTGAATATTTCATATACTACTAAATATCCTTAAATAGTACCGTAGCAAGACTTTCTGTTGTTTGCAATCATGAATCTTGACCAATAAAACATTTTTTACAAAAAGGGAATATTTTAAATTCATAAATGTTATATTATAATAATTTTTTTCTTTTTTTTTGAAAAAAGTTGAGATATAGTTTTCACATAGTAAAAGGGACAGGCCTTGGCTGAATGGTTCCATGAGTTTCAACAAATGCCTAAATTGTGTAACTCACAACCTTATTCAGATATAAAAATAATTTCATTACCCAAACAAATCCTTTCAGGCCACTTCAAAGTAAATTCTCTTCTTCCAGAGGGTATCTCACTTCTTACTTCTACCACAACAGATCAGTTTGCCTATTCTAAAATGCCTCATAAATAAAGTTATGCAGTAAGTACACCTTTTTGTCTGTCTTCTATCACTTAGCATGCTTTGAGATTCAGCCATGTTATTGTATCAGGTTATTTAGTTTTATTGATGAACTGTATGAATATGCCACAGTTTTCTGATTCATTCTCCTTTTGATGGATACCACATTGTTTCCATTTCTTAGTTATTGTAAATAAAGCTGCTATAAAGATTTTTTAAAAATCTTCAAAGCCTTTTTTCAAAATCTTATAAGCCTTTTTATTGATGTAAGTTTTCATTTCTCTCAGCTAGGTATCTAGTAGAAAAAGTGATGGAACAGAGATTAGGTGGATAGAACATAGCTTAGGTGGGTGTTTAAACTTAGAAGAAACTTCTAGACAATCTTCAAGATAGTTGTACTACCACTGTTCCACCAACAATATTTGAGAGTTCCGATTCCTTCGTATCCTTAAAAACATTAAGACTTCTTAGAGTTTTTAATGTATTATTTCCAGAGGAAGTACAGAGGCATATCATTGTGGTCTTAATTTTAATTTTCCTGATTATATAATTTGGCTGTGACTCCACCCTAATCTCATCTTGAATTGTAGCTCCTATAATTCCCATGTATCATGGAAGGCACCTGGCCAGAGGTAATTGAATCATGGAGGTGGGCCTTTCCCATGCTGTTCTTATGGTAGTGAATAAGTTTCATGAAATCTGATGGTTTTATAAAGGGGAGTTGCCCTGCACAAGCTCCTTTTGCCTGTGGCCATCTAAGATGTGACTTTGCTCCTCCTTTGCTGTGGAATACTATGCAGCCATAAAAAAGAATGAGTTCATGTCTTTTGCAGGTACATGGATGAAGCTGGAAAGCATCATTCTCAGCAAAGTAACACAGGAACAGAAAACCAAACACTACATGTTCTCACTCATTAGTGGGAGTTGAACAATGAGAACACATGGACACAGGGAAAGGAACATCAGACACTGAGGCCTGTCAGGTTTGGGGGGCTGGTGGAGGGATAGCATTAGAAGAAATATCTAATGTAGATGATGGGTTGATGGGTGCAGCAAACCACCGTGGCACACGTATACCTATGCAACAAACCTGCAAGTTCTGCACGTGTACCCCAGAACTTAAAGTATAATTTAAATTTTTTTTAAAAAACCCTATTTTCTTTATAAATTAACCATTCTTGGGTATGTCTTTATTAAAAGTGTGAGAACTGACTAATACACCTGATTATCACAATGTTGACCACATTTTCATGTGCTTATTGGCCATTTGTATATTTTCCTTTGAGAATAATTTATGTATTTTAAAGTTGGGTTGTTTGTAGGAGTCCTTTTTATTCTAAATATAAATCCTTTGTCAGATAGATGTATTGCAAATATATTCTGTCAGCCAATGGGGTTTATATTCATTTTCTTAATGATTTGTTTTGATGAGCTGAAGTTATTAATTTTTATGAAGTTCAGTTTATCATTGTTTTTCCTTTTATACTTACTATTTTCTGTGACCTGTCAAAATGCTTTGCCTATGCCAAGGTCACAAGTATGTTCTCCTGGCTTTTCCTAGAAGCTTAATGGTTCTAACTTTTATATTTATGTGTATGATTCAAATTGAATTTATTTTCTTGTAAAATGTGAGGTGGATGTCAATGTCTATTTTCTTTCATGTGGCTACCAGTTGTTTCAGCCAATTTGTGAACACTGTTTCTTTTCGCATTGAATTGCTTTGGCATCATTGTAATAAATCAAGTCACTCTGCTTGGGAAGGTCTATTTCTAGCCTTGTAGTTTTTCACTGGTCTTTTTCTTTACACATATGCCATGCTATCCTTTTTAGATTACTATAGCTTTGTAGTAATTCTGGAAATTGGACAATGTAAGTCAAAAAATGTTGCTCTTTTTCAAAATTGCCTGCTATTTTAGTTTTTTTTTTCACTTCCATATAATCCTTAAAATCACCTTGTCAATTTCTACCAAAAAGCTTGCAAAGATTTTGATTGAGGTTGAATTTATAGAACATTCTGGGGATAATGACATCTTAACACTATTGAGTCCTCCAGTTCATTTTTACAATATGATATATTTGCTTGTGATTTTCATGCAGTTTTCACTTTAGACGTCTTACACATCTGTCACTATATTTATTGGTAAGTATTTTGTTTTATACTGTAATTTATTACTTTAAGTTTTATTTTCTAATTATTCACTAGTAATAAATAAAATACAGTACATTTTTAAATTTTGTGATGTTGCTAAATTTACTTATTTCTTATGGTTTATTTATAGATTCCTTGGGATTTTCTACATAGAAAATTATATCAGCTGAGAATGAAGACAGCATTATTTTTCCCTTTCTGATCCATATACCTTTGAATCAATTTTCTTGCCCTTCACTGGCTATGATTTGAAGTACAATTTTGAATAGAACTGATTAGATTAGATGTATTTGCCTACTTACTTCCAGAACATATGAGAAAGGGGTTAAAGTTTTTACCATTAAGAATCACATTGGCTAAGAGTTTAGTGAAGAGGCCATTGATCAGATTGAGGAAATTCCTTGTTTCTAGTTTTCTGACAGATGGCTTTCATGAATGTGTGCTTCAAACTTTGTCAAATATTCTTGCATCTATCAATATGATCATGAGTTTTTTCTCCTTTTTTCTGTTAGTTTGGTATACTATACTAATTAATTTTAAAAAACTTTTTTAATTCCATAGGTTTTAGGGGAACAGAAGATGTTTAGTTTCATGAATAAATTCTCCAGTGGTGATTGCTGAGATTTTAGTGCACCCGTCACCCAAGCAGTATACAATGTACCCAATTTGTAGTCTTTTATCCCTGGCAGCTCTCCCACCATTTCCCCTGATTCACCAAAGTCCATTGTATCATTCTTATGCCTTTGCATCCTCATAGCTTAGCTCCCATTTATGAGTGGGAACATACAATGTTTGGTTTTCCCTTCTTGAGTTACTTCACTTAGAATAATGATCTCCAATTCTATCTAGGTAGCTGAGAATGCCATTATTTTGTTCCTTTATATGGTTGAGTAGTATTCCAGGGTCTATATAGGCACATTGGTCTATGTGCCTATTTTTATACCAATACCATGCTTTGTGTATACATATATATGAATAACACAGTTTTGTTATTCACTCACTGATTGATGGGCATTTGGGCTGGTTTCATACTTTTGCAATTGCCAATTGTGCTGTTATACCATGACTGTGCAAGTGTCTTTTTTGTATGACTTCTTTTCCTCTGGGCAGATACCCAGTAGTAGGATTGCTGGATCAAATGGTAGTTCTGCTTTTAGTTCTTTAAGGAATTTCCACACTGTTTTCTATAGTGGTTGTACTAGTTTACATTCCCACCAGCAGTGTAAAAGTCTTCCCTTTTCACAATATGACACCAGCTTACTCCTGCAAGAATGACCATAATCAAAAAATTTTTTGATTTTTTGATTATGGTCATTCTTGCAGGAGTAAGCTGGTATCACATTGTGGTTTTGATTTGCATTTCCCTCATAATTAAGGATGTTGAGCATTTTTCTAGATGTTGCTTGGCCATTTATACATTTCATTTTAGAACTGTCTCTTCATATCCTTAGCCCACTCTTTGATGAGATTGTTTTTGCTTGCTGATTTGTTTGTGTTTCTTGTAGATTCAGGATATTAGTCTTTTGTCAAATGTATAGATTCTAAAGATTTTCTCCCATGCTGTGGATTGTCTGTTTACTCTGATAATTGTTTTGCTGTGCAGAAGCTTCTTATTTTAACTAAGTTGCATCTATTGATCTTTGTTTTCTTTGCATTTGCTTTGGGTTCTTAGTCATGAAGTCTTTGCCTAAACCAATGTCTAGAAAGGCTTTTCTGATGTTATCTTCTAGAATTTTTATGGTTTCAGGTCTTAGATTTAAGTCCTTGATACATCTTCAGTTGATTTTCATATATAGTGAGAGATGAAGATCTAGTTTCATTCTGCTACATGTGGCTTGCTAATTATCCAAGCACCATTTGTTGAATAGAGTGTCCTTTCTCCACTTGATGTTATTGTTTGCTTTGTTGAAGATCAGTTGGCTGTAATTGACTTTATTATTTGGTTCTCTATTCTGTTCCATTGGTCTCTGTGCCTATTTTTATACCAGTACCATGCTGTTCTGGTGACTATGGCCTTATGGTCTAGTTTGAATTCAGGTAATGTTATGCCTCCAGATTTGTTCTTCTTTGTAGTCTTGCTTTGGCTATAGTATTCTTTTTTGGTTCCATATAAATTTTAGGTTTTATTTTTTAATTCTGTGAAGAATGGTTGTGGTATTTTGATGGGAATTGCATTGAATTTGTAGATTGCTTTTGACAGTATGGTTATTTTTATAATCTTGACTCTACTCCTCCATGAGCATGGAATGTGTTTCCATTTGTTTGTGCTATTTATACTTTCTTTGAGTGGTGTTTTGCAATTTTCCTTGTAGAAGTCTTTTGCCTCCTTGGTTAGGTATATTCCTAAGTATTTTATTTTTTTGTAGTTGTTGTAAAAGTGGTTGAGTTCTCGATTCTCAGCTTTGTCACTATTGGTGTACAGCAGTGCTACTAATTTGTGCACATTAAGTCTGTGTCCTGAAAATGCTGGATATATTTATCAGTTCTAGGTGCTTTTTGGAGAAGTATTTAGAGTTTTTTTTTAGGTATGTAATTATATCATTAGTAAATAGTTACAGTTTGACAAATTGATCAGGATTGATTTTTGGATGTTGAACTATTTTACATTCTTGGAACAAACTCTCTATTTGGTCATGTTGTATTATGATTTTTAGATACTGCTGATTTCATTTGCTAATATTTTGTCCATCTGTGTTTGTGGTGGATGTTGGTAACTTATGATCACAGACATTTGGTAATGTCTTACGAGTTTTATTCTGCTTTATTATCTTCTGAAAGTGTCTGTGGAAAATTGAGATTATTTCCTTCTTACATATTTAGTTAAATTCCCCTGTATAACTATCTGAATGTGATAGTTTCTTTCTGCAAAGTTTACAGATTATGAACTCAATTTCTTTAACAGATGTAGAGCTATTTAAATTTTCTCTTTTTTCCTTGTGTCAGTTTTATAGATGTGTGTCTCTCAATAAATTAGTTCCTTCTTTCAACATATACAAAATAACCAATGTGATACATCACATAAACAGAATGAAGGACAAAAACTATATGATCATTTCAGTTAATGCTGAAACAGCATTTGAAAAAATTCAACATCCCTTCATGATTTAAAAAAACAAACAAAAAACTGAGTACAGAAGGAACCTACCTCAACACAATAAAATCCATATACAACACATTCACAGCTAGTATTGTACTGAATGAAAAGAAATTGAATGCCCTTCCTCTAAGAACCGAAACACAACAAGGATGCCTACTTTCATTACTGTTGTTTGACATAGTACTGGAAATCCTAGCTAGAGCAATTACAAAAGAGAAATAAATAAAAGGGCATGAAAATCAAGACAGAAGTCAAATTATTCTTGTTTGTAGATATTATCTTAGAAAAACCTAAAAACTACCACAAAACCATTAGAACTGATAAACTAATTCAGTAATGTTTTAGGATACAAAATAATCAGCATATAAAAATCAATACCACTTATATATGCCAATAGTAAACAAACAGAAACAAAAATCAATAAAGTTATTCCATTTACAATAGCTGCAAGTGTAAAACATAACAACCAGAAATAAATGAAAGATCTCTATAATGAAAATTATAAAACATTGATGAAAAAAATTGAAGAGGAAACACACAAAAAATGGAAAGATATTCCATCTTCAGGGACTGGAAGCATCAATATTGTTAAAATAACCATACTATTAAAAGCATTGTACACATTCAATGCAATCCCTATTAAAATACCAATAACAGTCTTCATAAAAACTAAAAAAACCCAAAATATGTATAAGATAAAAACCAAAGTGCCAAGCCATCCTAAGAAAAAAGAATAAAATTGGAGAAATCACATTACCTGAATTTAGATTGTACTACAAAGGTATGCTAACCCAAATATTATGGTATGGGCATCAAAATAGACATATAGATCAATGAAACATAATAGATAACCCAGAAATAAATTCATAAATCTACAGTGAACTTATTTTCCACAATGATGCCAAGAACATACATTGGAGAAAGGACAGTCTCTCCAAAAAATGGTGCTGGGAAAATTGGATATCCATACGCAGAATAAAACTAGACTCCTATCTCTCACCATATATAAAAGTCAAATCAAAATGGATTAAACAGTAAAATCTAAGATCAGAAACTTTGAAACTACTAAAGGAATTGGGGAAACTCTCCAGGACATTCGTCTGGGCAAAGATTTCTTGAAGTAATCCCTCAACAGCATCAACAAACAAAACAAAAAATGGAAAAATGGTATCACATGAAGTTAGAAAGCTTCTACATGGCAAAGTAAATGGTCAAGAAAGTAAAGAGGCAGCCCATATAATGGGAGAAAATATATGAAAACTACCCATCTGACAAGGAATTAATAACCACAATATAAAAGGACAACAAACAACTCAAAAGGAAAATAATCTAATAATTCCATTTAAAAGTGAGTAAAAGATCTGAATAGACATTTTTCAAAATAAGACATACAAATGGCCAACAGGTATATACAAATGTTCTAATTAATCTTGCTCCAGTTAAAATGGCTTTTATCCAAAACACAAGCAAATGCTGGCAAGGATGCAGAGAAAGGGGAACACTTATACACTGTTGATGGTAATATAAATTAGTCAGCCACTATGAAGAACAGTATAGCAGTTTCACAAAAAAATGAAAAATAGAACTATTATATGATCCAACAATCTCACTGTTCAGTATATAGCCCAAAGTAAAAAAATCAGTATACGGAAGAGATATCTGCACTCCTATGTATATTGCAGCATTATTCACAATAGCCAAGATTTGGAATTGACTCAAGTATCTATCAGCAGATGAATGTATGGTGATGAGTGTGGTAAGTGTGATACATATACACAGTAGAGTATTATTTAGTCATAATAAGGAGATCCTGTCATTTACAACAACATGAAATGGAACTGAAGGACATTATGTTAAGTGAAATAATCCAAGCACAAAAAGACAAACTTCACATGTTCTTACTCATATGCTGGGGCTAAAAATTAAAACAACTGAATTCATGGAGCCAGAGAGTAGAATGGTGATTATGAGAGGCTGGGAAGAAGTGGGAATAGCTAATGGGTACAATATAGTTAGATTGAATAAATAAGATCTAATATTTGACAGCACAACAAGATGACTACAGTCAACAATGATTTATTGTATTTTTTTAAAGTAGCAAAAAGAGTGTAATTAGAATGTTTCGACCCCCCTCCAATTATAAATGATTGACATAACAGATATCTTAATTATCTTGATGTGATTATCTTGCATTGTATGCTTGCATCAAAACATTACATTTACCCCATAAATAAGCACACCTACTATGTGCCCCTAAAAGTTAAAATTAAATAAAAGCAGGTTCTTTTACTTCAAATAATTAAACTCATTGTCAGAGTGTCTTTCATACTATTTACTTATCTTTCAAATGTCTGCAAGACTTGTAGTGATGCATTTCATTATTGATATTAATAATTTCTGAGTGTATGATGGACTATATAGTTTACTGGGAGTGACAGCAAGGAAAACCAAGCTGGCACCCCAAGTGGAAAATTTTCAAGAGTTAGCTTTGAATGTTTTATCTCTATTTTTATTTGTTTTCTATTTCATTGATTTCTACTTATCTTTATTTTTTTCTTTCTGTTTATTTTGGGCTTAATTTACTCTTTTAAGAACATTTCTTAAGGTAAATTCATTTCAAACTTTTCTCCTTTTCTTATATAGGCATTTAATAATTTAGCAGTAATTAGTTGTATTGACAAATTTTTATGTATAGTCTTTTCATTACTACTCATTTGATATACATCCTAAATATCTCTGATTTTCTTTTTTTACATTTTATTTTATTTTATTGTACTTTAGGTTCTGTGGTACATGTGAAGAATATGCAGGATTGTTGCATAGGTACATACATGGCAAAGTGGTTTGCTGCCTCCATCCCCATCACCTATATCTGGCATTTCTCCTTATGTTATCCCTCCCCAGCTCCCTACCCACCACGGTTGCTCCCCTAGTCACCCCAACAGACCCCATTGTGTGATGCTCCCCTTCCTGTGTCCATGTGTCCTCATTGTTCAATACTCGCCTGTAAGTGAGAACATTTGGTATTTGGTTTTCTGTTCTTGCATCAGTTTGCTGAGAATGATGGTTTCCAGGTTCATCCATGTCTCTACAAAGGACATGAACTCATCATTTTTTATGGCTACATGGTATTCCATGGTGTATATGTGCCACATTTTCCCTGTCCAGTCTATCATCAGTGGGCATTTGGGTTGGTTCCAGGTCTTTGCTATTGTAAAGTGCTGCAAAGAACATACGTATGCATGTGTCTTTATAATAGAACAATTTATAATCCTTCGGATATATACACAATAATGGGATTGCTGGGTCAAATGGAATTTCTATGTCTAGGTCCTTGAGGAAGTTCCACACCATCTTCCACAATGGTTGAACTAATTTACACTCCCACCAACAGTGTAAAAGTGTTCCTATTTCTCCACATCCTCTCCAGCATCTGTTGTCTCTGGATTTTTTAATGATCGCCATTCTAACTGGCGTGAGATGGTATCTCAATGTAGTTTTGATTTGCATTTCTCTAATGACCAGTGATGATGAGCATTTTCTAATATGTTTGTTGGCCTCATATTTAAGTGTCTGTTCATATTCTTTGCCCACTTTTGAATGGGGTTGTTTGTTTTTTTTCTTGTAAATCTATTTTAGTTCTTTGTAGATTCTGGATATTAGCCCTTTATCAGATGGGTAGATTGCAAAAATTTTTTCCCATTCTGTTGGTTGCCAGTTCACTATAATGATTGTTTCTTTTGCTGTGCAGAAGCTCTGGAATTTAATTAGATCCCATTTGACTATTTTGGCTTTTGGTGCCAATGCTTTTGGTGTTTTAGACATGAAGACCTTGCCTATGCCTATGTCCTGAATGGTTTTGCCTTAGTTTTCTTCTAGGGCTTTTATCGTGTTAGGTTTTATGTTTAAGTCTTTAATTCATCTGGAGTTAATTTTAGTGTAAGGTGTCAGGAAGGGGTCCAGTTTCTGCTTTCTGCACATGGCTAGCCAGTTTTCCCAACATGATTTCTTAAACAGGGAACCCTTTCCCCATTGCTTTTTTTTGTCAGGTTTGTCAAAGATCAGATGGTTGTAGATGTGTGGTCTTGCCTCTGAGGCCTCTGTTCTGTTCTATTGGTCCATATCTCTGTTTTGGTACCAGTACCATGCTGTTTTGATTACTGTAGACTTGTAGTATAGTTTGAAGTCAGGTAGTGTGATGCCTCCAGTTTTGTTCTTTTTGCTTAGAATTAACCTGGTTTGTGGACTCTCTTTTGGTTCCATATGATGTTTAAGGTGTTTTTTTCCAGTTCTGTGAAGAGGGTCATAGGTAGTTTGATGGGGATAGCATTGAGTCTATAAATTACTTTGGGCAATATGGCCATTTTCACAATATTGATTCTTCCTAACCATGAGCAAGGAATGTTATTCCATCTGTTTGTGTCCTCTCTTATTTTGTTGAGCAGTGGTTTGTAGTTCCCCTTGAAGAAGTCCTTTACATATTTTGTTGGTTGTATTCCTAGGTATTTTATTCTCTTTGTGGCAATTATGAATGGGAGTTTGCTCATGATTTGGCTCTCTTTTTGTCTGTTATTGGTGTATAGGAATGCTTGTGATTCTTGAACATTGATTTTGTATCCTGAGACTTTTCTGAAGTTGCTTATCATCTTAAGGAGATTTTGGGCTGAGATGATGGGTCTTCTAAATATACAATCATGTTGTCTGCAAATACAGACAGTTTGACTTCTTCTTTTCTAAATGAATACCCTTTATTTCTTTTTCTTGCCTGATTGCTCTGGCCAAAACTTCCCATAGTATGTTGAATAGGAATTGTGAAAGAGGGCACCCTTGTCTAGTGCCAGTTTTCAAAGGGAATGCTTCCAGTTTTTGCCCATTCAGTATGATATTTGGTGTGGGTTTGTCATAAGTAGCTTTTATTATTTTGAGATATGTTACATCAATACCTAGTTTATTGAGAGTTTTTAAGCATATAATGCTGTTGAATTTTGTTGAAGGCCTTTTCTGCATCTATTGAGATAATCGTGTGGTTTTTGTCTTTGGTTCTGTTTATGTGATGGATTATGTTTATAGATTTGTGTATGTTGAACCAGACTTGCATCCTTGGGATGAAGCCTATTTGATCATGATGGACAAGCTTTTAGATGTGCTATTGCATTCAGTTTGCCAGTATTTTATTGAAGATTTTTGCATCTATGTTCATCATGGATATTGGCCTGAAGTTTTCTTTTCTTTTTGAGTCTTTGTTGGGTTTTGGTATCAGGATGACATTCGTTTCATAAAATGAGTTGGGAAGAATTCTCTCTTTTTGTATTGTTTGGAATCGTTTCAGATTGAGTGGTATCAGCTCCTCTTTGTATGGCTGGTAGAATTTGGCTGTGAACCCATCTGGACCTGTGCTTTTTTTGGTTGGTAGGCTATTAATTTCTGCCTCGACTTCAGGCCTTGTTATTGGTCTATTCAGGGTTTCAACTTCATCAAACTTGGGAGTGTGCAAGTGTCCAGGAATTTATCCATTTTTTCCAGGTTTACTGGTTTATGTGCATAAAGTTGTTTGTAGGAATCTCTGATGGTAGTTTGTATTTGTGTGGAATATGTGGTGCTATCCCCTTTATCATTTTTTATTGCATCTATTTGGTTCTTCTCCTTTTTTTTTGTTTTTTTTATTAATCTGGCTAGTGGTCTATTTTGTTGATCTTTTAAAAAAAACAGTTCCTGGATTATTAATTTTTGAAGGGTTCTTTGTGTCTCTATATCCTTCAGTTCTGCTCTGATCTTAGTTATTTCTTGTCTTCTGCTAGCTTCTGAGTTTTTTGATCTTGATCCTCTAGTTCTTTCAATTCTGATGATAGGGTGATTTTAGATCTTTCCTTGCTTCTCTTTTGGGCATTAATTGCTATAAATTTCCCTCTAGACACTGCTTTTAATGTGTCCCAGAGATTCTGGTATATTGTGTCTACATTCTCACTGGTTTCAAACAACATCTTTATTTCTGCCTTCATTTCATTGTTTATCCAGTCAACATTCAAGAGCCAGTTGTTCAGTTTCCATGATGTTGTGCAGTTCTGAGTTAGTTTCTTAATCCTGAGTTCTAATTTGATTGCCCTGTGGTCTGAGAGACTGTTTGTTATGATTTCCATTCTTTTGTATTTGCTGAGTAGTGATTCACTTCCAATTATCTGGTCAATTTTAGAGTAAGTGTGATGTGGTGCTGAGAAGAATGTATATTCTGTGGATTTGGGGTGGAGAGTTCTGTAAATGTCTATTAGGTTCACTTAGTCCAGATCTGCGTTTAAGTCCTGGATTTCCTTGTTGATTTTCTGTCTCACTGATCTATCTAATACTGACAGTAAAACTTTAACAGTGTTAAAGTTTCTCACCATTATTGTGTGGGAGTCTAAGTCTCTTTGCAGGTCATGAAGGACTTGTTTTATGTATCTGGGTGCTCTTGTATTGGGTGCATATATATTTAGGATCGTTAGCTCTTCTTGTTGCATTGGTCCTTTTACCATTATGTAATGCCCTTCTTTGTCTCTTTTGATCTTTGTTGGTTTAACCTCTATTTTATCAGAGATTAGGATTGCAACTCCTGTTTTTATTTTTGGTTTTTTTTTTTTTTTTTGCTCTCCATTTCTTGGTAAATCTTCCTCCATCCATTTATTTTGAGCCTATGTGATCCTTGCATGTGAGCTGGGTTTCCTGGATACAGCACACCATTGGGTTTTCACTTTTTATCCAATTTGCCAGTCAGTGTCTTTTGATTCATTTGGAAATGCAATGATCACTCACCCTTTATGCTCTCCCTGGGAACTGAACTCCAGAGCTGTTCCTATTTGTCCATCTTGGATCATCTCTCAGAATCTCTGATTTTCTAATGCTATGATTTGACTGTGTTCTCACCCAAATATCATCTTGAATTGTAGTTCCCATGATTCCCACTGTCATAGGAGAGACTCTGTAGGAGATAATTTAATAAAGGAACGGTTACCCTCATGTTGTTCTTGTGATGGTGAGTTCTCATGAGATCTGATGGTTTTATAAGGGGCTTGTTCCCCTTTTGCTTGATACTTCTTGCTGCTATAATGCAAAGAAGGACATAATTGATTTCCCTTCCACCAAAACTGTAAGTTTCCTGAAGCCTCCCCATCCATGCTGAACTGTGAGTCAATTAATTTTTTTCCTTTATAAATTACACAGTCTCAAGTATGTCTTTATCAGAAGCATGAGAGTGAACTAATACACCTAAATATTTCTTTGGCAAATGATTTACTTTGATGTGTGTTGTTTAATATCCATATATTTGAGAATTTCTTTGATATTTTTATTTCTGATTTACTCCCATTTTGATAAAAGAAAGTAATTCTTTGTGATTTATACATTTTTAAAGCCCAGTACATGATCTATCTTTATAAGTGTTCCATGTACACTTGAAGATAATTTTCATTTAGCAGTTTTGGGAAGTAGTGTTCGACATACATAAATGAGGTTAAGACGGTTGATGGTATTGTTTGGTCTTTTTATATACTTATGTTTTCTGTTTATTGTACAAATTAGAAAGAAAGAAGTATTAAAATCACAGTGTTAAATTATGATTATGAATATGTCAATTTTAAGCTCTATTTTAGCTGTACACACACTTTTAGGATAATTATATTTTCTTGATTAATTGACCTTTTATCCCATTTTAAATATCCCTCTACATTTATGGGTATATTAACTGTACTGAAGTCTTTGTCTGTTATTAACATAATTATTCCAAGTATCTTATGAGGACTGTTTGCATGGTGTTACCTTTTATATCTTTTTAACTTTCAGCCAATCTGTTTGTCATGTTTAAAAAGCACCTCTTATAATATCATATAATTAGATTTTTCTTTTAATTTCATATTGTCAATTTCTGCCAGTTAGAGCATTTAATCCTTTTATACTTAATGTAATTATTGATATGATTGAGTTTTAAGCTACCATTTTGGTATTAGTTTCCTCTGTTTCATATGTTTTTGGTTCATTTTCTTTTCTGTCTTCATTCAAATAAAGTAGTATTTTTTAAAGTTTATTTTAAGTTTGGGAGTACACAGGAAATTTTGTTACATAAGTAAACTTGTGACATGGGGGTTTGTCATACACATTAATTCTCTTCTCCCTCCTCTCAGCCATCACTGTCACGTACACCCTAGTGTCTTTTTTTTCCTTTTGTTCATAAGTTAAAATCAGTTACCGCCCATTTATAAGTGAGAACATGTGGTATTTGATTTTCTTTTCTTGTGTTAGTTTGATAAGGAAAACAGCCTCCAGCTCCATTCGTCTTTCATAAAAGACATAAACTTGTTCTTTTTTATGGCTGCATTGTATTCCATTGTGTATATGTACCACATTTTCTTTATCCAGTCTGTCATTGATGGGCATTTAGGTTGATTCCAAGTCTTTTCTATTGTGAAGACTGTGGCAATGAATGTTGGCATACATTTGTCCTTATGGTAGAATGATTTATATTCATCTGGGTATATACCCATTAATGAGATTGCTGGGTAAAATGGTAGTTCTGCTTTTAGCTCTTTGAGGAATTGCCAGAATGTTTTCCACAATCTTTGAACTAATTTACACTGCTGCCAACAGTGTATAAGTGTTCCCTTTTCTCCTCAATTTCACCAGCATGTTAATTTTGGCTTCTTAATAATAGCCATTCTGAATGGCATGAGATGGTATCTCAATGTGGTTTTGATTTGCATTTATCTAAGGATCAGTAATATTGATCTTTTTTTCATATATTGTTGGCTGCATGGGTGTCTTCTTTTGAAGTGTCTGTTTAAGTCCTTTGCCTGCTTTTTAATGGGGTTTTTTTCTTGTAAATTTGTTTAAGTTCCTTATAGATGCTGGATATTAGAGCTTTTTCAGATGCACAGTTTGCAATAGATTTCTCCTGTTCTGTAGGTTGACTGTCTATTCTGTTGATAGTTTATTTTGCTGTGCAGAGGCGCTTTAGTTTAATTCAATCTTATTTGTCAATTTTTGCTTTTGTTATCTTCGCTTTTTGTGTCTTCATCATGAAATCTTTACCCATGCCTATGTCCTGAATGATATTGCCTAGGTTGTCTTTCAGGGTTTTTACTGTTTGAGGTTTTACATTTCAGTCTTTAATCCACTGTGATTTAATTTTTGTATATGGTGTAAGGAAGGTGTCTAAATTCAGTCTTCTGTACATGGCTAGCCAGCACCATTTATTGAATAGGGAGTGTTTTCCCTATTGCCTTTTTTTTTGCCAGCTTTGTTGATGATCAAATGGTCATAGGTGTGTGGTCTTATTTATGGAGTCTCTATTCTGTTCCATTGGTCCATATGCCTGTTTTTGTACCAGTACTATGTTGTTTTGGTTAATGTAGCCCTGTAGTATAGTTATTCATTCTCTTTTTTGGTTCCATATTAATTTAAATTTTTTTCCTAGTTCTATGAAGAATGCCATTGGTAGCTTGTTAAGAATAGCATTGAATCTGTAAATTGCTTTGTGCAACATGGCATTTTTATGATATTGATTCTTCCTATCCATGACCATGGGACATTTTTCTATTTGTCTATGTCTTGTCCTATTTCTTTGAGCAGTGTTTTATAATTCTCATTGTAGAGATTTTTCACTTTCCTTGTTAGTTGTATCACTAGGTATTTTATTTCTTTTGTGGCAATTGTGAATGGGATTGCCTTTCAGATTTGGCTCTTGGCTTGGTTTTTTTTTTTTTAAATAGGAATGCTAGTAATGCTTGTACATTGATTTTGTACCCTGAAGCTTTGCTGAAGTTGCTTATTAGCTGAAGGAGCTTGTGGGCTGAGACTATGAGGTTTTCTAGATATAGAATTATGTTGCCTGCAAACAGAGATAGTTTGACTTCCTTTCTTCTCATTAGGATGCACTTTATTTCTTTATTTTGTCTGATTGCTCTGGCTAGGACTTCCAATACTATGTTCAGTTGGAGTGGTGAGAGGGGCCATCCTTGTCTCATGCTAGTTTTCAAGAAGAATATTTCCAGCTTTTGCCCATTTAGTATAATGTTGGCTGTGGTTTTATCATAGATGGCACTTCTTATTTTAAGTGATGTTCCTTCAATACCTAAGTTATTGAAGGTTTTTAAAATAAAGTAGTGTTGAATTTTATGAGAGCCTTTTCTGTGTCTATTAATATAATCATGCAATTTTTTCTCCTTAGCTCTGTTTATGTGATGAATCACACTTATTCGCTGGGTACGTTGAGCCAACGTTGCATCCCAGTAATAAAGCCTACATGGTTGTGGCATATTAGCATTTTGATGTGCTGCTAGATTCTGTTTGCCAGTATTTTATTGAGGATTTTTGCATGAATGTTCATCAAGAATATTGCTGGAAGTTTTCTCTTTTTGTTGTGTCTCTATCAGACTTTGATATCAGGATGAGGCTGGCCTCATATAATGAGTTGGGGAAGAGTTCCTCCTCAAATTTTTAGAATAGTTTCAGTAGGAATGGTAGTTTTTTTTTTTTTTTTTTTTTTTTTTACATCTTTGTACATCTGGTAGAATTCGCTGTGAATCCATTAGGTCCTGAGTTTTTTTGGTTAATAGGCTGTTTATTACTAATGCAATTTCAGAGCTAGTTATTGATCTGCTCAGGGAATCAATGTATTCCTTGTTTAGTCTTGGGAGGATGTATGGGTCTAGGAATTTATCCATCTCTTCTAGGTTTTCTAGTTTGTGTGCATAGAGGAGTTCATAGTAGTTTCTGATGATTGTTTTTATTTTTATTTTTTTAATTTCTGGGTCAGTGGTAACATTCCCTTCATTATTTCTAATTGTGTTTATTTGGATCGTCTCTCTTTTCTACTTTATTAGTCTAGCTAGTGGCCTATCTCAATAATTTTTTCAAAAAACAAATTCCTGGATTCCTTGATCTTTTGAATGGCTTTTTGTATCTTATTTTCCTTCAGTTCGTTCTGATTTTAGTTATTTCTTGTTTTCTGCTAGCTTAGGGGTAATTTGTTCTTGCTTTTCTAAATCCTCCAGTTGTGATAATAGGTGATTTATCTGAGACCTTTCTAACTTTTTGATGTGGCCATTTAGTGCTATGAATTTCCCTCTTAACACTGCCCTGGCTGTTTCCCAAATATTCTGCTGTGTTATATCTTTGTTCTTATTAGTTTCAAAGAACTTAATCTCTGCCTTATTTACATTATTTACTCCAAAGTCATTCAGGAGGATTTTGTTTAATTTCTATGTAATTGCATGGTTTTAAGTGATTTTTTTTGTCTCTTGATTTCTGTTTTTATTGAACTATTGTCAAAGAGTGTATTTGATAAGATTGCAGTTCTTTTGCATTTGCTGGGGATTGTCTTATGTCCTGTTTTGTGGTCATTTTGAGAGTATGTGCCATGTGATGATGAGAAGAATGTATGTTCTATTGTTTGGAGGTGGAGGTCTATCAGATTCATTTGGTTCAATTGAGAGTTCAGGCCCTCAATATCTTTGCTAATTTCCTATCTCAATGTTCCATCTGTCAGTGGAGTGTTGAAGTCTCCCACTATTTTTGTGTTGGAGTTTATGTCTCTTTGTTGGTCTTCAAGAACTTGCTTTATGAATTTGGGTGCTCCTGTGTTGGGTGCATATATATTTAGAATAATTAGGTCTTCTTATTGAATTAAAGTGTTTACTATTATGTAATGCCCTTCTTTGTCTTTTTTGATCTTTGTTGGTTTGAAGCCTGTTTTGTCTGAAATTAGTATGGCAACCGCTGCTTTTTTCTGTTTTAAATTTTCTTGTTAGAGTTTTCTTCATCCTTTTATTTTGAGCCTATGGGTGTTATTAAGTGTGAGATGGATCTCTTGAAGACAGCATAGTGTTGTGTCTTGCTTTTTTTATATAGTATTCTACTATGTGCCTTTTATGTGGGGCATTTAGCCCATTTACAGTCAAGGTTAGTATTCATATGTGTAGATTTGATCTTGTCATTTTCTTGTTGGCTTGTTTGTATAGCTGCTTTATAGTGACACTGGTCTATATGTTTAAAAGTATCATTTAAATCTCCATTGTTAACTGTTTAGTCATGTCTCTTATTTTTTGTTGTTGAAGTTATTATTGTCCTAGAGATTATAATGTAAATCATTAATTTATCTATCTGTAATAAAGTAATGCTTTGAAAGTAATGTTATACTATTTAATGTGTAATGTAAGATCCTTATAAAATATACATCATTTTATACACTTTCCTTTTTCAGCGATTGTCATAGGTTATACACCTATATTTGCCATAATATCTATAATCTGTTATTACTGTACCTTAAATAATAAAGAAGCTCTTAAATTCAAAGAAGAAATAAACACAGCCTATTTATCCACATATTTGTGATATTTCATTTTTTTTTTTTTTTGTATTTAAGTTTTCATCTAGTTCATTTCCCTTTAGTGCAAAAAACTTCCTTTGACATTTATTATGTGCTAGCCTGTTGATGAAATCATTCTACTTGTATTTGTTTGAAAATGTTTTTTATATCATCCTATTTTTGAATGTTATTAGGAAAATAAACCTAGCATTTAGCATACATTAAGATAAGAATTGATATGGAGAAGGAATTAGAATTATGGAAGTATATGGAAAAGGGATATTGCCCTATCTAGAAGGAGTTGAGAAAGGTTTACAGCTTAAGTAGTATTTAAACTAATATCTGAAAGATGAAAAGAATTAGGCAGTTTGGTGAGTGAGAGAATCAGAGAGGTCAGCCGAGATGTTTTCAAGCAAAAAGAAACATAATTTACTTAACCAAAATTCTAGTTTTTTTCCTTTTATTATAATTAATCTATTTACATTTGTGTAAATACTATACTCTATTTACATTTGTGAAAGATACTGCAGTATCTTTCAAAATTTTATCTGTATATACTTGCAAGATTTACTCATAATAAAACTTCCATAATTAAATATTTAAAGTAAAAATTGTGTACATTTTTTTCTATTTTGACACATATTGGTTAGTGAAATTCTTTCCAGAGTGGTTTTATCAATTTACGTTTTCATCAGCAGCCTGTAAGAGTAATACACTTTATATTCTTGAAGCTTACAGCACAATTGTTGAAGCCCCAGGTTCTTCTTTAGTTCTCTTTTCTCCATCATCATTGGTGCCACCTACAGATCCATTTTTCCCAATTCCCAGAAAAAGTCGAGACCTCAGGAGGAGACTACCAGGACTCCTTCAAAGCACCATTCTTGATCTCTGAGATAAATAACCTTTCCTGTCAGGCAAACTCCAGTATTTCCCTTGACCTCGTGTGCACCCCTTTGTCCTTGCAGCGATAAATTGATTGGAATCTTAGCTTTCTCTAAAATGAGACTCCTGACTTACTGCTATGCATTTCCATCCTAAGATTGAACACTTGCCTGTGGATTGCAACCTTGTGTCTGGATCCATCCTAGAAACTGCTGTCAAAATCTTTCAATGCCAATTGTTTCTCTGTCTTTACAATGTCAGCCATCCTGAAACCAAATGTGACCATTCTGTTTACTCATAGTGAAGTTCCCTACAGAACACCTCATGTTAAAAGACTTAACTTAGATCTACATTAAAAAAACTTTATATAATAAAAATATTTACAACAATGCCCAAAATTTGTTTTTAAGAACCTCAATCATATCAGAGATATGCATGTATATTGAATACAAAATAAAAATTTTAAGACAAAATAACCTCAATCTGAACACAGTTTAAATTTATTTATTGTGTTGAAGAATGTCTTTATTTACTGCAGGTGTGCTATCAGAAAAATAAAGCCTCTTTCACTGAAATTTCAGAATTCACACAATTCAAAATGTGAATTTTATGAAAATTCTAAAGCATCCATTCTGTGCAAGAAATGAAATCATTCAGTAAAATAATTTCCAAAAAAGGTTATATTTTGCTTAGTCTTACATACTTTGTAAATAAAAGCATATCCTTGCATTTTATGTTCTTGCCTTCATGGTACAACATCGATAACATTTCACCATAAATCAATGAAAACTTGTGCTCTTTTTCCTTTTTTGAAACTTTAAGTTTGGGGGTACATGTACAAGTTTGTTACATAGGTAAAATTGTGTCATGGAGGTTATAAAGATTATTTTATCACTCAGGTATTAAGCCTAGTACCCTTTAGTCATTTCTCCTGATCCTGTCCCTCCTCCCACTGTCCACCCTTTGATGGGCCCCAGTGTGTGTTATTCTCCTCTATTTGTTCACATGTTCTCATAATTTATCTTCCACTTATGAGTGAGAATATGTGGTGTTTGGTTTTCATTTTTTGTGTGTGTTAGTTTGCTAAGGATAATGGCCTCCAGCTCCATCTATGTCCCTGCAAAGGATATAATCTCATTCTTTTTTATGGCTGTGTAGTATTCTATAGTGTGTATATATGACATTTTCTTACCTAATTTGTCATCGATGGCCATTTAGGTTGCTTTACTTTTGTAAGTAGTGCTGCAATGAACATAGGTGTGTATGTGTCTTTATAGTAGAATGATTTATATTCTTGTGGGAATATACCCAGTAATGGGATGGCTGGGTTGAATGGTATTTCTGTCTTTATGTTTCTGAGGAATCTAACCAATGTCAAACTACACTGCAGGGTGACAGTATCCAAAACAGCATGGTACTTGCACAAAAGCAAACACATTGGCCAATGGAACAGAATGGAGAACCCAGAAATAAGACCACACACCTACAACTACCTGATCTTCAGTAAACTTGACAAAAATAAGCAATGAGGAAAGGATTCCCTATTCAATAAATGGTGCTGGGATAACTGGCTAGCCATATGCAGAAGATTAAAACTGGACCCCTTCTTTACAGCATATACAAAAATTAACACAAGATGGATTAAAGACTTAACTGTAAAACCCACAACTATAAAAATCCTGGAAGACAACCTAGGCAATACCATTCAGGACACAGGCACAAACAAAGATTTCATGACAAAGACACCAAAAACAATTGCATCAAAAGCAAAAACTGACAAATGGGAGCTAATTAAACTAAGAAGCCTCTGCACAGAGAAACTATCATCAGAATAAACAATCAACCTACCAAATGGGAGAAAATTTTTGCAAATTATGCATCTGACAAAGGTCTAATATCTAACTTTTATAAGGAATTAAAACGAATTTACAAGAAACAAAAACCCATAAAAACGTGGGCAAAGAACATGGACAATTTCAAAAGAAGACATACATGCGACCAACAATTAAACGAAAAAAAGCTCAACATAACGGATCCTTGGAGAAATGCAAATGAAAATCACCATGAGACACCATCAGGAATGGCTATTACTAAAGTCAAAAAATAAAAAATACTAGCAAAGTTGAAGAGAAAAGGTAACACTTTTATACACTGTTGGTGGGAGTATAAATTAGTTCAACCATTGCGGAAGACTTGCGCTTTTATTGACTCTGTCCAGTAATAAACTTTTTGTGTGTGTGTGAATACAGTTACACATGTACACGGTGTGTATTCATTAATCCTTAAGTTGTCCATAGAAAAGATAAGCTGTGTGTACTTGAGGAAAATATTAACTTAATGAAGTATTCTTATCCTGGGGTTTGAATATCTTCTTCTGATGTGCAGTCATCGATCCCAGTTTCCACTTACTCCCATACCTACCTTGCCACAGAGCAGTGTGGAAGATCTAAAAAGTCAGTAACAAAATAATAGAAAAACACATAACATTTTATATTTTAGTGCCACCACCGCCACACTCACACACACAGACACCTCCAAGCAGGATCATCATTCATTTATTCTTATCACAGGTAGCAGGCACAAAGTGTGCATTCATGGGATAGAAGCATGCCAGCAATCTTCTGTACTGTCTCACAACAGTGCTAGACTAGGGGATATGGAACAGAAACCTCAAATTAGAAGTCTGGTGATTTTCTTGCTTGTTTGACAACCTGAAATGTGAGGTAAACACCTGTATAAACTTTTCTGACCAGGGAATATGGAAATGCATCCTGCACTCCTTTTTATATTCCATCAACTTTTGTTACATATTCTACCCATCCTTTCAAGTGCCATCGTAAACGTTGCTTCCCCTATAAAAATCTTTTCTGATCTCTCATAGCAAATGTGAGGAATCTCCCTTCAAGCACTTTTTTTTCACTCTGATGGTGCTTTACATAAATTGCAATGTAAGATAAGAATCAATATGAAAGGGAAATTGGAAAGACTTATTGGATTATGGAAGAGGTACATTGCCCAGAGGGAGTTGGAAAAGGTTTTCAGAGTAAGTGGTTGGCAAACTAATATCTCAAAGATGAAAAGAACAAGGCAGATTGGTGAGTTATTTGTAAACATCAGTCACCTTAATTTCTTATTTGAGTGCATACCATGCAATGTTCCCTGTGCTAAGTACTTTTAATACTTTTACATGTTTTCTGTGTTCTGTATTTTTTTCCAATAATAAAAGCCATGATATTATCCTTTACTCTTCTCTCACATCCTTCTTACAAACAATCAGAAAATCTTGTTGATTTTTAGGTTACAATAAATCCAGAGTCTAAAACCTTCTCATCACCTCTACTTTTATAATCCCAGATCAAGTCATATTCTTCTGAATGACTGACTTCTCATCCTTCTCCCTCTTTCACCATTGTCCACACTCCTGCTTCTCCCTACTTTTAGAACTTCACTTCAAATTTAAGTCATATTATGTCACTCCTCAGGGAAACCCTAAAATGCTCCCCATTACCCTCAAGTAATACCATATCACCAACAAAATCATTACAATCACCAACAAACTCCTACACAACATGATTCTTTTCTCCCATTTCTTCAATTCCTAAAACCCCTCTCATCACCTTCTCTGTCCCAAACACTCTGGCTTTCTTGTTCTTCTTTAATAAATCAAGCTTGCCCCTGCCTTAGCACTTTGTATTAGATGTTCTCTTTCCCTAAATTGCTTTTTCCAAAATGTAGGAAGACAATATTCATTACCTCCTTCAGATATCTGCTTAACCGGAACTTCCTCTATGAAGCCCACCCTGACTGCCATATTTAAAAGTGTAGCCCTTTCCTTTATTCTGCACTACCCTACCTTCCCCCGCCGCCATATCATTCATCAGCTTAACACATATGATACAATTCACTTCCTTATTAAATCTACTGTTTATCTTCAACCAATTTTGCTACACTAGAAACTTTGCCATAAGAGGGTAGGTATCTTTGTCTATTTAATTCACCAATATATTTTAAGCATCTACTATAGTCTTTGGAATAGAACAGGCATTCAGTAAACATTTTCCAGTGGATAAATTAAATCATTTAATTATTTCAATAAACATAGAGGATAGGAGGAATTTTCTTAAACTATTCTAAGAGTGTAATTAATGATGTCATTTACTTCTAGCAAGTTACTGGCAAAGTAAAGATTCAACCATAGATTTGAGGTCAGACCTTTAATCCTAGCTCCAATTTTATTATGCTTCCTTATAGAATGATTCTGCAACATCTTCAAGAACAGAAATAGTATGTACCTCACAAACTTTTATATCGTCTCCATAATGCATCTAGTACTTTACACACAATAAGTGTGCAATTCACATTTATGTAATTATGCTTGGCCAGCTTTTCCCAAGAAGCAAGATCTTTTTAACTTAGTAGTTTTCCTACATTGGCCCTATGACAGTTGCCAAGAGAACATATCATACTACCCTAGAAGGAGCCCAAGAAATGATCTGAGTAAACCAAAGCCCAAAGGGGTCCAGTGGCCTGCATTGTGGCTATACAACTACTTTAAGAAAATGTCAGGACCGAGACTCTGCCATCATTAATCATTTTGTGATTTTATTTTTAAAATGAGAACATGCCTATTCAATTAGATTGGAACTTTTTGAAGGCAGAGACTGTGTTGTGTCTTTCGAGTTCCTTGTAGTGTATGCATCACAATGTTAGGTACACCAAGGGAATTCATAAATACTTGTTTATGCCCAAAAAGGCTGAAGCTAGACTGATGGAAACAGTAGAACCAATACAATTTACCTGGATGATCAAGCAGAGCTAATGAGGGGAAATAAGAAATGAAGCAGCCTTTCTAAAACAGCTAATAAGCAATCAATTCCAACTCTAAAAGTAATCATAGTTTCCGAGATAGAGTTGGAAATTAAATAGAATTTGGAAGATATTGAATCAATATTCTCCATGGTTTTCATTTTAATTTAAGAGGGAAGAAACCAGCAAGACCTTGAGAAGACTGATAGATGGCTCTTTGATCAATTCTTTCTTTGTTCCAGTTGTAAAAACAAAACCATAAATTTTATTAATTCTTATTTTGGCAAAAAGATTTTCAGGAGCATGGGTGGATGGTGACAGCCCAAGAAATCATGGACTTATCAAAGTACAAAGCCCAGAATCACTGCATCAGAGCAATTCTCCCTTTCAGAGTATTGTCCAAAAGATGGCTTTCACAATATCAAGCCAAATACCTATTAAATAATTTAGAATTTTTATCTTTGATCAAATAACTTTTCCTCCATTTCTGCCAGCAGCTTGAGAATAATAGCATCAATTCTCATGATAGATAAAGAAGACATGGTCCAGTATTATGTAGTTTTTTTTTTTTTTTTTTTTTTTTTGAGACAGAGTTTCGCTCTTGTTACCCAGGCTGGAGTGCAATGGCACGATCTCGGCTCACCTCAACCTCCGCTTCCTGGGTTCAGGCAATTCTCCTGCCTCAGCCTCCTGAGTAGCTGGGACTACAGGCACGCGCCACCATGCCCAGCTAATTTTTTGTGTTTTTAGTAGAGACGGGGTTTCACCATATTGACCAGGATGGTCTCGATCTCTTGACCTCGTGATCCACCCTCCTCGGCCTCCCAAAGTGCTGGGATTACAGGCGTGAGCCACCGCGCCTGGCTTATGTAGTTTTTAGCTTATTTTTTTCTTGTATTGATGACTTTTAACTTCTGTAAGATAAATAAATTCTAACAAATTTGCTTTGATCATATGTTAATCTTAAAGGCCTTTCTGATGATACCTGTAGCCATATGCAGATACCCTTTTCTAATATGAAAGTTCTACACAATTCTATAGAGTGAGCAAGTAAACCAAATTAAATATAAACAAGAGAAGGTAGAAAAAGGCATTAATAGAGAAGTCAAAAGAAGCTGGCTCTATCTCAGCCCTACCCTTCCTAGGGGCTGGAAGGCTTTTGTGAGAGCCAAGGCATTTAATTCATCCATTTGCATGAATTAAAACCATGAAAGATCTTCAAATGCCCAGGACCTCTGCATCTGATTTAAACTCATATGAAAGTTTGTATTTGCATTGAATGGAGGTGCCATGTGCTCCTTTCTGTCATTTATTAATTTTTAAAAACGTGTATTATGTCCCAATTCAACATAAAACTCTGTGTGAAGTTTGAAGGACACATAGTGATAAACAAGACCAACTTGGGTCACTCTTCTCAGAGAGTGTGCTAGTCAGAATTCTCAGAGAAACAGACCCAATAGGAGGTATGTATGCACATACATATACATACAGTCATGCACTGCATACAACCTTCTGGTGAACAACAGACCACATAAATAGTGGTGGCCCCACAAGATTATAATACTGTATTATTTTTTAGAATTCTGATTGTTGTTTTTTATTTTCAACTTTTAGATACATGGGATACATAAGCAGATTTGTTACATGGGAATACTGCATGATGCTGAGGTTTGGAGTATAGATCCTCTCACTCTGGTAATGAGCATAGCACCCAATGGGAAGTTTTTCAACCCACCCTGGCTCCCTCTACCCTCTAGTAGTCCACGGTGTCTACTGTGCCCGTATTTATGTCCATGTGTGCTTAATGTTTAGCTCCCACTTATAAGTGAGATTATGTGATATTTGATTTCTGTTTCTACATTAATTTGCTTAGGATAATGCCCTTCAGATCCATGCATATGGCTGCAAAGGATATGATTTCATCATTTTTATGGCTATACAGTTTCCTATGGTATATACATATACCACATTTTCTTTATCCAATCTATCACTGATGGACACCTAGATTGATTACATCTTTGCTATTGTGAATAGTGCAGCAATGGACATATGAGTGCATGTGTCTTTTTGATAGAATGATTTTCTTTTGTGTATATACCCAATAATGGTACTGCTGAGTCAGATGTTTTATTTTAGCTATCACCAGACCACTTTCCCTCATGGCTGGACTAATTTCCATTACCACTAACAAGGCTCCCTTTTCTCCCTTACCTTGTCAGTATCTGTTTTTTGTTTTGTTTTGTTTTTACTTTTTAATAGTAGCCATTCTGACTGGTGTGGGATAGTATCTTGTTGTGGTTTTGATTTGCATTGCCTTGATGGTTAGCGACGCTGAATATTTTTTCACATCTGTTGGCCACCATATGTCTCATTTGAAGAAGTGTCTGTTAATGTCCTTTGCCCATTTTTAAATAGGGTTATTTGTTTTTTTTGTTTGTTGATTTAAATTCCCTGTAAATTTTTATTGTACCTTTTCTAGTAGATATGTTCAGATACATAAATTCTTATCATTGTGTAACAGTTGTCAACAATAACTGGTACAGTAACAGGCTGTACAGGTTTGTAGCCTAGGAGCAATAGGCTATAACATGTAGCCTAGGTGTGTAATAGGCCATACCACCTAGGTTTGTGTAAGTGCTGTAAACTCTATGTTATTTGTACAATGACAAAATTGCCGAAGAATGCATTTCTCTGAACCTATCTCCATCATTACATGATGCATGATTTTGTGTATACATATGCACGTATATATATGGACATAACTATACATCCAGATTTATATATACATGAGGATGTATATATATATATGTGTGTGTGTGTGTGTATCTAGAGAGAAATTTTGATTGAGATTTATTTTAAAGAATTGGCTCACTTGATTTGTGAAGGCTGGCAAGACCAAAATCACTAGGGCAAGGCTGTCAGGCTGGAAACTCTAGGATAGAAACTCATGTTTCTTTCTTGAGGTAAAATTTCTTCTTCCTTAGGGACACTTCAGTTTTGCTCTTAAGACCTTTCAACTGGTTGGATGCTGCCCATTCACATCATCAATGGTAATCTCCTTTAACATCAACTAGTTGTAGATGCTAACCAGATTTCCAAAATACCTTTACAGCAACACTAAGATTAATGTTTGATTGAATAAGTACTATAGCTTAATAAAGTTGACAGATAAAATTAACCATCTGAGAAGCTTACAGTATTTTGAGAGATAGACATTGAATAGATGATTGTACAACATTATATAAATCACATGGTAGTATGAGAAGTGCAGGGAAGTTAGGCAAGTCTAGGGCCCCTAAGCCTTCCCTGCAGAACTGCCATTCAAGCAGAGACCTAATAGATGAACAGGAGTTGGCTAGGCCACTAGGAGAGGAATTGCATTTCTGGCATTTTGTTCAAGCTTAAACAAAAGCCCAGAGTTGAGAAGGGACCTGGCATATTTGGGAAATAGGAGAGAAGCTGAGGCAGCTGGAGCCTAATAAGCTTTGTACTTAAATGTCCTTAGTGGACAAAGCAGATCTGTGGGAACAGAACTAAAAGCTTCAGTTTCCATTGGATCTAGGCCCCTAGCCTAGATGTGATATCACTAGGGGACACTATCATTACAAGACAAGATATCATTAGGGGAAATATGGTTTTTCTTATTGTATTGATTCCATAGTGAATGTCTTCTTCTTGTCTGCTACTAAACATGGAATAAAATCACAGGTCTCTGAATGTCTTTAGGATCAGGCCCTGCCTGACTGTCTTCATAGACACTCCTACCACTGTCCTCCTTACTACCATGCACCCATCACACCATTACTTCTCAAACTGGTTAGTGCTAGTCCAGTTTCAGTGCCTTGGGAATCACTCTTTCTTTCTGCTTTCATCGCCATTCCCCAAGATTTAACACAGCAGAAGCCTTCTCAGCTTTCAGATCTCAAAAGTCCCATCCTCCTCTTTCCATTTTCTTCATAGCAACTCATTGCGATCTGAATCTTATTTGTTTGCTTCTTTTCTTAATTTCTATTTCTGCTCACTAGTATGAAAGGTCCATTAGATCAAATATTTTGATATTAAACATTTAATACATATTTACTGAGAATATGAATTTAATACTTTCAATAAACCTTGAGCTTAACTTTATTCATCTCTAGAATAGGATTAATAATGCATGTTTTGTCTGTCAACCGGACCACCAAGATATGTAATGGAACATGCATTTAACACACTTATAAATTGTAAGCACTATAAAAGTGATTCTTCTTGATACAACCAGAAACTAAACTTTTTTTGGTTGACCTTGTGACTTTTCTTTTTTGTATTTTTGTTTGGCTTCTTTATCAAGAAATTCATGCCTCCAGTATAGCAAAAGGTCTACAAAGGGACCATGATTTAAACAATGTCCCAGACAAGCCATCATAAGGCAATCTGAGATGAAATAAAACTGCTGTAAAATGGTCTGGTTTCACAGCAGCAGAACCATTCTAGAATTACACCCACTTTTTAGTTGAAGAGAAATGTTTCCAGCCTATAATAGACTGAGTGAGTAAGAAGAACACAAATTTTAGAGTAAGATGGAGATAGGTTTGGAACTTAGCTACCTTCTCATTATATGTAAAATGTGTGGATAAAGATGCTTACCCAAAAATACAAGGCTGTCATAAGGATTAACTGACATGTATAAAAGCATGTATTCTAAGTCTGGCACACAGTGGGTGCTAAAAATTTATAATTACCATTGCTGCCACAACAACATTTAAAGGGTGAGTTTAGCATTTTCACACCACTCCAACCATCCTGAAAGACTGCAGATAATCAGTTTATCTTACACTAGATGAGATCTGAAAGGGAACCACTGAGTTGCAGGCACTGACATAATGAGAGAAGAGTAATGACTTCTAGTCTCCAAATAATGGCATAGCAGAAGATCCCAGACTCAATAACTTTGGGCAGTATCTCCAGAACTCAGTCTTTCTCCATACTTCCTGATTCTTTCATCCCACTAGAGAAGGCACTGGTGAAGACAAATGTGAAGACTAAGCTGAGCGTTGCTCAGCTAAGAATGATAATATCTACTAGCTTTAACAATAAGTCAATGCTTCCTGTTTCTTACAGATGTCAGAGCTTACATCTTTGGCTGCAAAAACAAATGGCATGGCACTTTCATGGTGTTTTCCTTCCCTTGATAAAAAGCTGATTCCTTGGTTCCCTCCTCTTTATTGATTTGCTTTCTGTACTTCTCTTGAATTCTGAATCTTTAAAAAATCTAGTCTATATGGAAGACCATAAACTCAGGGCATCCAGAAAGAGAGGGGAGTATTAGTCTGGCTCCTTTACCTTCCCTTGAGCCTCACTGTGGTGCTTTCTTCCACAGGAAGGTCAGCCCAGCTCCTCCTCCATCTGGTGGAGGATGTATGTACAGTCAAGAAGAGAAAAACCATTGCCTGTGACTCAGCAACAACTGTTTTATTTGTTTGTGTGGTTGGCTATTCATATGCCACAATTTTAAGGTGTTTATTTAAAATGTAAAGCAAAGTTCCTTTTAGTAGAAAGGTAGGGCATTGTGCTAAATGTTGGGCAGGCCAAGTGTCAATGAAATTGAGTACAGTTGAGTGTTTTCTATATAATGGAATTTTTCTAGGACTTGAGGATGCACTTGGGTAATCCTGACTTCTATCAATGACAGGCCATAAAACAGGCAATTTGCCTTACAGTGTAAATTGTTAGACCATGGAGTGATGGGAGCAAAAGCAAGGGCACCTAACTCCAATCACGGACTGAGGAGGGAAAGGTTATAGATGGCTTCCTGGAAGAAAGAAGAAATCTGACAAAGAATATGGAAACCCTTCTTAGCATACAATGCCTGACAGCATGTGGAAATAAGATTTGGATAAAAAGACAAGAGTGTATGTGTTAGTCCATTCTCACACTGCTATAAAGAACTGCCCAAGACTGGGTAATTTACAAAAGAAAGAAGTTAATTGATTCACAGTTCCACATTGTTGGGGAGGCCTCAGGAAACTTACAATCATGGGGGAAGGCAAAGGAGAGTCAGGCACCTTCTTCACAGGGCAGCAGGATGGAGTGGGTGCAGGCAGGGGAAATCCCAGAGCTAATGAAGCCATCAGATTTCATGAGAACTCAATCCATATCATGAGAACAGCATGGGGTAACTGCCCCCAAGATCCAATTACTTCCACTTGGTTCCGCCCTTGACACACGGGGATTATTGGGATTACAATTTGTATTAGTCTGTTCTCATGCTGCTAATAAAGACACCTGAGACTGAGTAATTTATAAAGGAAAGAGGTCTAATAGACTCACAGTTCCACATGGCTGGGGAGGGCTCACAATTACAGCCAATCATGGTGGAAGGTGAATGAGGAGCAAAGGGATTTCTTATATGATGACATGCAAGAGAGCTTGTGCAGGGCCACTCCCATTTATAAACCTTCAGATCTCATGAGACTTACTATCACAAGAACAGTATGAGGGAAACTGTCCCCATGATTCAATTTTCTCCACCTGGCTCCACCCTTGACACATGGGAATTATCACAATTCAGGATGAAATTTGGGTGAGGACACAGCCAAATCAAATCACAATTCAAGATGAGATTTGGTCAGGGACACAGAGTCAAACCAGATCAGTGAGAACAAGAGTGGTATCTGAGTTACTGGGTCACATAAAGAAAAGTATGAACTTAAATCAGATTCACTTAGATAAGAGGCTATTTCTCATGGATTTTTCCATATCTGTTTTGATTTTGAGGATAACATGATCAAAAAATAGTACTGATGGAAAGACAGACATGCAAGGTCATATTACTTGAGATGAAAGTCAGCACTTACTGAAATCCAGTGCCTACAGGGACAGGATGGGAGGTGGGGGCTATGACACAGACATCATCAGAATTGCCAAAAGCCTAGAAAAAGACTATGTTTCCAGAACTCAAGGAGCCAGAGAAAGTGCTCAAGGCCATGTGCCACCACAGCTTCAAGCAGCTGCAGAGGCTCTTTAAATCAGGATGTCTGACTCAGAAGATACAAGGACAGGAGAATTATTTTTTACAATACTTTAGTTATAAAGAAAATGAATAGCATAAAAAAGTCTTAGAGATATTTCTAACATGAATATACCTTCTTTCCTCTTTTAAATTAGTATTTTATATTATTTTCTTTACTAGAATATAATTATTATTTACCACCTTGTTTCAATAAAAAATGCATTGTTTAGAAAAGTAAAGTGGTTATAGGAAGTTCCCCATTGGATCTGTGCATGGGGTAACCCACACTTTCAGAGGCTCAGGGAATTCTTGATCAGCCCTAAGACCATTTTATTGTAATTATTCTTCCCTTCAGAGGTGATGTCATCTGGGTGCTCTCAAAGCTGTGAAGATAAACCAACTCCATGAAGCAAATACCAATGGGAATTTTTTATCTAGAGAAATAAGAACAACACAACATGTATTTGCATTAGTTTATTTTTATACTGCTATAAAGAACTGCCGAATACTGGGTAATTTACAAAGGAAAGAGGCTTGACTCAGAGTTTAGCATGGCTGGGAGACCTCAGAAAGCTTACAATCATGGTGGGAGTTGAGGAAGATGCAAGACACCTTTTTTATAAGGTGTTATAAAGGAGAATTGCTGAGCAAAGGGGTAAAAGCCCCTTATAAAACCTATAGATCTCGTGAGAACTCTCTCACTATCATGAAAACAGCATGGAGGAAACCATCCTCATGATTCATTTCCACCCACCTAGTCTATCCCTTGACATATGAGGGTAATGGGGACTATGGGGATTACAATCCAAAATGAGATTTGGGTAGGGACACAAAATCTAACGATGTCAGCAATAAAGGGAATTCTATATATATACATATTTATATACATATACACATACATATACAAATAGACACATATGTATGTGGGTGGGGCTTAATTTTGTATATCAGTTTAATGAGTTTAGCTCTAAACCTTTACCAATCTGGACAAAAGACACGCTCCTGCATAGGTGTTCCTTTCAAAAAATAATTGACACCTTTGACAGGGAGGGATAATAATTGATTAGTCATTAACCAAAATCTTCAAAATAATCTAGGTGTGGTGGTGTGCACCTGATGTCTCAGCTACTTAGGAGACTGAGACAGAAGGATCACATGAGCCCAGGAGTTCCAGTCCATCCTGGGCAACATATCAAGACCCTTATCTTTAAAAATATTCTTAAAATGTTCATTCAATTTTTTTCCCTCTTAACTCTTGACTGATTCTTAAGGGATTCAAAATTCATTTCCAGTCCAAGCAACATCTTTTTTTGGAAGCATAAACATTAATCAATTTGTATTTTGTTTCTAATTTTTCATTGTTGTTGTTGTTATTTTCTTTTGTTTTAGCATTATATAATGATGGTATTTAGAGGCATGGAAACTCTGGTAATTAGAACAACAAACTGGCAAGTAGCTATATCACTAAAATATCCAGGCACACTGTCTGATACAAAAGAAATTACACCATCATCAGTCTTTCTTCTAGTCTTTCTGGGAAATAAAGAATATTAGACGTTGTCCACAGAATTTTAAGAAATTAAAAATAATCAGATTTAACCAGTAAGTGTCTTAATTTTTTCTTAGGGTCTCCTGATTGATGAGATATTCTCATCATCCTGCTTCTCTCCTGTTTCCCACATGTATGCTTTTGAGCCTCTTAGTGTCACAGTTTGATGCTGAACAATTGAATAAAAGACAATTTGAGTGGGAATTCCTATTAACATCCAATATTCACTTAGAGTCTACTTTCCATTATCTTTCTATTCCCCTCATGTACGGAGTTGATAATGTAATACAACGTCTGCAATTATAAATGTCCATGGTGAATACTACATTTGAAACTCAATAGGTTATTACTGTGAAAATTTGCATATGGCAATCTAACCAACCAAGATTTCTGATTGTCTTGAAAATGTGCAGAGAACATAGTTTTAAAAATCTGATTTTACATTTTTGGGGACAAATCCCCAAACCTTCCCCTCCCATTTGATTTTAGAAAGGGCTTTGTGGTAAGACAAGAGGGTAATTGTAGTCAAAGGAAAGAGGTTATTACAAAGTCCTACATATTAGGAGCATCACGGTTTCACCGATTCAGAGCTAAGAACAGCTCTTTGAGTTCCATCCCATTTAATAAAATATCCCTAATTGGAACTAAATTACTTAAAATTCTGTAAAGAAAGTGCCTTTTTAAGTATATTTGTAGAAGAAAACTTTTTTAAAGTGTTAAAATTTCTGTGCTTCTTTCCACCAGAAAGATGAATTAGAACAAAGATCTAGGATTATCAAGGGGTAGAAACAAACTTCATAGAAAAAATAAGGCCTGTTCCACTCTCTGGTCCACTCTCTTTAGTGAGTAGGATGCTCTGGTGAACCAAGGCATTGCCCTCTGTGGAATGAGACTGAAAAGGCAGCCAAATAAATAAAAGTGTCCTATAGAATTTACAGGTATCAATAAATGTCAGCCTGAATACTGAACTCAAATTATAATGGTAAATAAGCAATGTTCTATGGAAATTTCCCTAAAAAAAAAAAAAAAAAAAAAAAAAGAAAGACAGACAGTGATCTCATGCATCTTGAAAACTCTGCACCTTTTATTTATATTAGCAAACAAATGAGCATATACTCTGTACTAGACTCATGCAAAACAGAAAAATGAAACCTGGATGCGCTACAGAGCCTGCTGACTAACTTAAGCATTCTTTACTTTTATAATAAAACTGAAAAACTTGATAGATCCCACATGTACAGTTAATATACACACAAGTCCATCTCTGTTATCTTTCCCTAACTTCAACCAGAGGCAAATAGTCAATATAGAATATGCTAAATTGCCTTCTTTCTAAGTAGACATGGGCTTGAGATATAGACTTAAGCACTTGAATACTTCCAGCATAAAACAGTGACCAAAAGAAAATGAGAATTTGTTAAATAGATTATAAGATTACAAAATCTCATTGTTAAAGAAAATGTAGGAGTTATCCAATAATTGCATATCCAAATAAGATAGAAGGCATGCCTTAGCCAAAATTAATCAGATTATCAGGACTTTTAGAACACCTACTTCTGGGCAACTATAACAAAATACATCCATCAGCTACTAGTTAATTAAATGAAAATAAACTTTGCTGCCAGATGGTTGGAATCCTTGGCAGTGATCAACTGTTTTGATTGGATACTTTTCATTAGATCTTCCTAAGAAGAAATGATTAAATTAGTTGATGAAGACAAAGTACAGACATAGGTGAATATTTATGGTGGAAAAAGCATGTGGGAGTACCTCCTCACTATCCCTAGGACAGCCTGTATTAAATTGCCAAGTTTCAAAACAGACTTAGGTTTCTCTGGGTTTCTATTGCTCAAATTTCATGTTTCCATTAGTTTCTGAATACCTACTTTGTGCCACCTCCTCTGCAGTTTTTGTCATTTTCATTTTCACCATTATTCTATCACTTTGGCGCCACTGAAAAATGCCTGGATTCCTTTATTCTCCCAAAGAAAACACAATTACAGTGTGTATTCATCTGTTTTCATGCTGCTGATAAAGACATACCTGAGACTGGGCAATTTCCAAAACAAAGAGATTTAATGGACTTTCAGTTCCACATGGCTGGGAAGGCCTCATAAACATAGGGCAAGGCAAGATGGAGCAAGTCACATCTCACATGGATAGTGGCAGGAAAAAGAGAGCTTGTGCAGGGAAACTCCCATTTTTAAAACCATCAGATCTCTTCAGACTTATTCACTATCACAAGAACATCACAGGAAAGACCCTCCCAAATAATTCAGTCACTTCCCACCAGGTTCCTCCCATAACAGGTGGAAATTGTGGGAGTTAGAATTCAAAATGAGATTTGGGTGGGATACAGCCAAACCATATCACAGTGTGTCTTCAGTTATCAATCATTTGATTAAAGTTGATAATAACACAAATAAGTTAAAGCAAGGAAAAATGACAGAAGAAACAAGTTTGTATATTAGAGATTGCTCCCCTAAAACTTTTTATCTATTCCTATCATGGAGAAAATTTTTGTTGGCCAGGCACTTCTGCACATTCCTATTTCTTTCCAAGTGTTTTGAACTCCTCCCCTAATTCCCATATATCTCCTCTTTCCTACCCCTTTGAAGATTCTCATTCTCCCCACTTTCGCCATCTGTAGAGCTGTTGTGAATAACATCAAATTTCTGGAGACTTGGTTATAACTTTCAGACCATCACCAAGGGGAGGGACAACACTTTTTTTTATTATACTTTAAGTTCTGAGGTACACGTGCAGATCTTGTAGGATTGTTACATAGGTATACACATGCCATGGTAGTTTGCTGCCTCCATTCCCCCATCACCCACTTCAGGTATGTCTCCCAATGTTATCCCCCCCCCCAATTTTCCCACCTCCTCACCATCCTCCCCTAGCCACCCACCCCCTAACAGACTCCAGTGGGTCATGTTCCCCTACTTGTGTACATGTGTTCTCATTGTTCAACACCCACCTATGAGTGAAAACATGTGGTGTTTGGTTTTCTGTTCTTGTGTCAGTTTGGTTTGGTTTTCTGTTCTTGTGTCAGTTTGCTGAGAATTATGGTTTCCAGATTCATTCTGTCCCTGCAATTACATGAACTCATCGTTTTTTAGGGCTTCACAGTCTTCCATGGTCTATATGTGCCACATTTCTTTTATCCAGTCTATCATTGATGGGCATTTGGGTTGGTTCCAAGTCTTTGCTATTGTAAACAGTGCCACAATGAACATACATGTGCATGTGTCTTTATAATAGAACAATTTATAATTCTTTGGGTATATACCCAGTAATGGGATTGCTGGGTCAAGTGGCATTTCTATTTCTAGATCCTTGAGGAATTGCCACACTGTCTTCCACAATGGTTGAACTAATTTACACTCCCAACAACATTGTAAAAGTGTTCCTGTTTCTCTGCATCCTCTCCAGCATCTGTTGTCTCCAGATTTTTTAATGATTGCCATTCTAACTGATGTAAGATGGTATCTCAATGTGGTTTTGATTTGCATTTCTCTAATGACCAGTGATGATGAACATTTTTTTGTGTGTTTTTTGGCCACATAAATGTCTTCTTTTGAAAAATATCTGTTCATATCCTTTGCCCACTTTGTGATGGAGTCATTTTTTTAATGTAAATTTGTTTTAGTTCTTTGTAGATTCAGGATATTAGCCCTTTGTCAGATGGGTAGATTGCAAAATATTTTTCCCATTCTGTTGGCTGCCAGTTCACTCTAATGCTTGTTTATTTTGCTGTGCAGAAGATACTAAGTTTAATTAGATTTTATTTGTCTATTTTGGCTTTTGTTGCCTTGCTTTTGGTGTTTTAGCCATGAAGTCCTTGCCTGTGCCTATGTCCTGAATGGTATTGCCTAGGTTTTCTTCTAGAGTTTTTATGGTGTTAGGTCTTATATTTAAATCTTTAATCAATCTGGAGTTAATTTTTGCATAAAGTGTAAGGAAGGGGTCCAGTTTCATCTTTCTGCACATGGTTAGCCAGTTTTCCCAACACCATTTATTAAATCCTTTCCCCATTGCTTGTTTTTGTCAGGTTTGTCAAAGATCAGATGGTTGTAGATGTGTGGTGTTACTTCCGAGGCCTCTGTTCTGCTCTATTGGTCTACATATCTGTTTTGGTACCAGTACCATGCTGTTTTGATGACTATAACCCTGCAGTATAGTTTGAAGTCAGGTAGCATGATGCTTCTAGCTTTGTTCTTTTTGCTTAAGATTGTCTTGGCTATGCACGTTCTTTCTTGGTTCCATATAAAGTTTAAGGTGTTTTGTCCAGTTCTATGAAGAAGGTCAAAGGTAGCCTGATGGTGAGAGCATTGAATCTATAAATTACTTTGGGCAGTATGGCCATTTGAAAGATATTGATTCTTCCTAACCATGAGCACGGAATGTTTTTCCATCTGTTTGTCCTGTCTTATTTCTCTGAGCAGTGGTTTGTAGTTCTACTTGACAATGTCTTTTACATCCTTTGTTAGTTGTATTCCTAGGTATTTTATTCTCTTTGTGGCAATTATGAATGGGAGTTTGCTCATGATTTGGCTCTTGGTTTGTCTGTTATCAATGTATAGGAATGCTTGTGATTCTTGAACATTGATTTTGTATCCTGAGACTTTTCTGAAGTTGCTTATCATCTTAAGGAGATTTTGGGCTGAGATAAAGGGGTCTTCTAAAATACAATCATGTCATCTGCAAATAGAGACAGTTTGACTTCCTCTTTTCTTTTTTTTTTTTTTTTTTTTGAGACGGAGTCTCGCTCTTGTTACCCAGGCTGGAGTGCAATGGCGCGATCTCGGCTCACCGCAACCTCCGCCTCCTGGGTTCAGGCAATTCTCCTGCCTCAGCCTCCTGAGTAGCTGGGATTACAGGCACGCGCCACCGTGCCCAGCTAATTTTTTTGTATTAATAGAGACGGGGTTTCACAATGTTGACCAGGATGGTCTCGATCTCTCGACCTCGTGATCCACCCGCCTCGGCCTCCCAAAGTGCTGGGATTACAGGCTTGAGCCACCGCGCCCGGCCGACTTCCTCTTTTCTAATTGAATGCCCTTTATTTCTTTTTCTTGCCTGATTACTCTGGCTAAAACTTCCAATACTATATTGAATAGGAATGGTGAGAGAGGGCATCCTTGTCTAGTGCCAGTTTTCAAAGGGAATGCTTCCAGTTTTTGCTTATTCAGTATGATATTGGCTATGGGTTTGTCATAAGTAGCTTTTATTATTTTGAGATATGTTCCAACAATACTTAGTTTATTGATGGTTTTTAGCATAAAGTGTTGCTGAATTTTGTCAAAGGCCTTTTCTGCATCTATTCAGATAATCATGTGGATTTTGTCATTGGTTCTGTTTATATGATGGATTATGTTTATAGATTTGTGTATGTTGAACTAGCCTTTCATCCCCAGGATGAAGCCTACTTGATTGTGATGGATAAGCTTTTTGATGTGCTATTGCATTCAGTTTGCCAGTATTTTATTGAAGATTTTTGCATCGATGTTCATCATGGATATTGGCCTGAAATTTTCTTTTTTAGTTGTGTCTCTGACAAGTTTTGGTATCAGGATGATGTTGGTCTTATAAAATGAGTTACAGAGTGTTCTCTCTTTTTGTATTGTTTGGAATAGTTTCAGAAGGATTGGTAGCAGCTCCTTTTTGTATGTCTGGTAGAATTCAGATATGAACCCTTCTGAACCTGCACTTTTTTTGATTGGTACGTTATTAATTGTTGCCTAAACTTCAGACCTTTTTATTGGTCTATTCAGGGATTCAACTTCTTCCTGGTTTAGTCTTGGGAGGGTGTATGTGTCCAGGAATTTATTCATTTCTTCTAGATGTACTGGTTTATGTGCATAGAGTGGTTTGTAGTAATCTCTGACGGTAGTTTGTATTTCTGTGGAATTGGTGGTGATATCCCCTTTATCGTTTTTTTTGCATCTATTTGATGCTTCTTTCTTTTCTCTTTTATTAGTCTGGCTAGAGGTCTATCTATTTTGTTGATCTTTTCAACAAAGCCAGCTCCTGGATTTGTTGATTTCTTGAAGGGTTTTTTGTGTCTTTATCTCCTTCAGTTCTGCTCTGATCTTAGTTATTCCTTTCTTCTGGTATATTTTGAATTTGTTTTATCTTGCTCCTCTAGGTTTTTAAATTGTGATGATAGGGTGTTGATTAAGATCTTTCCTCACTTCTTATGTGGGCATAGTGCTATAAATTTCCTGCTAGATACGTCTTTAAATATGTCCCAGAGATTCTGGTATGTTTTGTCTTCATTCTCATTAGCTTCAAAGAACATCTTTATTTCTGCCTTCATTTCATTATTTATCCAGTAGTCATTCAGGAGCAGGTTGTTCAGTTTCCATGTTGTTGTGCGGTTTTGAGTGAGTTACTTAATCCTGAGTTCTAATTTGATTGCATTGTGGTCTGAATAACTGGTTGTTATGATTTCCATTCTTTTGCATTTGCTGAGGAATAATTTACTTCCAATTATATAGTCAATTTTAGAGTAAGTGTGATGTGGTGCTGAGAAGAATGTATATTCTGTGGATTTGGGGTTGAGAGTTCTGTAGATGTCTATTAGGTTTGCTTGGTCCAGATTTACATTCAAGCTCTAGATATCTTTGTTAATTTTCTGTCTCATTGGTCTCATATTGACAGTGGAGTGTTAAAGTCTCCCACTATTACTGTGTGGGAATCTAAGTCTCTTTGTAGGTTGTTAAGAACTTGCTTTATGTATCTGGGTGATCCTGTATTGGGTGCATAGCTATTTAGGATAGTTAGCTCTTCTTGTTGCATTGATTATTTTACCATTATGTATGGCCCATCTTTGTCTCTTTTAACCTTCGTTAAAGTCTGTTTTGTCAGAGACTAGGATTGCAACTTCTGCTTTTTTGTAACTCTCCATTTGCTTAGTAAATCTTTCTCCATCCCTTTATTTTGAGTCCATGTGTGCATTTGCACATGAGATGGGTCTCCTGAATACAGTACACTGATGGGTCTTGACTTTTTATCCAACTTGCCAGTCTGTGTCTTTTGATTGGGGCATTTAGCCCATTTACATTTAAGGTTAATATTGTTATATGTGAATTTGATCCTGCCATTTTGATACTATCTGGTTGTTTTGCCTGTTAGTTGTTGCAGTTTCTTCATTGTGTTGATGCTCTTTACCATTTGGTATGTTTTTGCAGTGGCTGGTACTGGTTGTTCCTTTCTATGTTTAGTGCTTCCTTCAGGAGTTCTTGTAGGGCAGGCCTGGTGGTGACAAAATCTCTCAGCAATTGCTTGTTCATGAAGGATTTTATTTCTCATTCACTGATGAAGCTTAGCTTGGCTGGATATGAGATTCTGGGTTGAAAGTTCTTTTCTTTAAGGATGTTGAATATTGGCCACCACTCTCTTCTGACTTGTAGGGTTTCTGCTGAGAGATCCACTGTGAGTCTGATGGGGTTTCCTCTGTGGGTAACCTGACCTTTCTCTCTGGCTGCCCTTAGCATTTTTCCTTCATTTCAACCCTGGTGATTCTGATGATTATGTGCCTTGGGGTTCCTCTTCTTGAGGAATATATTTGTGGTGTTCTCTGTATTTTCTGGATTTGAATGTTGGCCTGCCTTGCTAGGTTGGGGAAGTTCTCCTGGATAATATCCTGAAGAGTATTTTCAAGCATGGATTCATTCTTTCTGTCACATTCAGGTATACCGATCAAACATAGATTAGGTTTTTTCACATAATCCCATATTTCTTGGAGGCTTTCTTCATTTATTTACACTCTTTTTTCTCTAATCTTGTCTTCTCATTTTATTTCATTGAGTTAATATTCAATCTCTGATATACTTTCTTCTGCTTGATCGATTTGGGCATTGTAACTTGTGTATGCTGTGCAAAGTTCTCGTGCTGTGTTTTTCAGTTCCATCAAGTCATTTATGTTCTTTTTTAAGCTGGTTATTCTAGTTAGCATTTCATCTAACCTTTTTTCAAGGTTTTAGTTTCTCTGCATTGGGTGTCTTTGCATTGGGTTACATATTCTTTTAGCTCAGAGAAGTTTGTTATTACTCATCTTCTGAAGCCTGCTTCTGTCAATTTGTCAAACTCATTCTCCATCCAGTTTTGTTCTTTTGCTGGTGAGGAGTTGTGATCCCTTGAAGGAGCAGAGGCATTCTGGTTTTTGGTGATTTCAGCCTTTTTGCACTGGTTTCTTCCCATCTTCATGGATTTGTCTATCTTTTGTCTTTGAAGTTGGTGACTTTCAGATGGGAGCTCAGAGTGGACATCCTTTCCATTGATGTTGAAGCTATTTGTTTCTGTTTTTTAGTTTTCCTTCTAACAGTCAGGCCCCTCTGCTGCAGGACTGCTGGAGGTCCACTCCAGACCTCGCTTGCCTGGGAATCACCTGTGGAGGTTGCAGAACAGCAAGGATTGCTGCCTATTCTTTCCTCTGGTAGCTTCATCCCAGAAGGGTACCTGCCAGATATCATCCAGAGCTCTCCGTATGAAGTGTCATTTTGGATTTACGGGGGCCAGGGATCTGCTTGAGGAGGCAGTCTGTCCCTTATCAGAGCTCAAGTGCTGTGCTGGGAGCTCCATTGCTCCCTTTAGGGCTTCTGGGCAGGAACATTTTTCTGCTGCAGCAGAACTCACAACTGCCCCTTTCCCCAGGTGCTCTGTCACAGGAAGGTGGGTTTTATTTATAAGTCCCTGATGTGCTGCTGCCTTTTTTCAGAGATGCCCTGCCCAGCAAGGAGGGAGTCTAGTCACAGTCTTCCTGTAGAGGTGCTGCAGAGCTGCCACAGGCTCCTTGTAAACTTCCTCGTGCTGTTGTTTATACAGGTAAAGTTAGAACTGCCTCAGCCGTGGTGAATGCCCTTCCCCTGACTGAGCTCCACCATCTTGGGTTGAGCTCAAGCTGCTATGCTGGCTGTGAAACTCTCAAGCCAGTGGCTTTCAGTTTGCTTGTCTTTGTTGGGGTGGGAGCCACCAAGTCAGATCACTTGGCTCCCTACCTTCAGGTCCCCTTATTTCAGAGGAAAAGGAGGATCTGTCTCACAAGCGTTACAGGCACCAGCCAAAACGGCCACCCAGATTTGTGCCCAAAACCCATGATGCCAGCTGAAATGGCAGCTCAGGTCTGTGCTGGAAACCCATGGCTCCTATCAGCCCAATGGAAATCTCCTGGTCTGTGGGCTGTAAAAACCATAAGAGAAGCACAGGATCTGAACCAGAGTGCCAGGGTGGCTGGAAAAGTCCTCAATATCCTCTGTTGGGTGGGAGGGGGGGTCCTCTGGCTAGTTGCACTTCCCAGGCAAGGCAGCACCCCACCCTGCCTTGGTTTGCCTTCCTTGGGCTACACCCACTGTCCAACCAGTCCCATTGAGATAAACCTGGTACCTCGGTTGGAAATGCAAAGATCATTCTCCTTCTGTGTTGCTCTCACTGGGGACTGCACTCCAGAGCTGTTCCTATTCTGCCATCTTGGTGGACTCAAGGGACAATACTTTCTAATATCAAAAGACCACCAATATTGTGTTTGTCTTAGTAGAAGAGAATTTATCCTTTCTAATAGAAATTTTACCTTTCTCCAAGGTCAATAGACTCATCACTGCTTTCTTTTCAAAATAATATATTTTTCTTCCTTTTATTCATCCACCCATTAATTCCATAAAAAGTTATACAGTTTCTCCATATAACCCACTATATTAGGCTTTGGGAAATATAAAAATTGAGGTAAATAACTAAATCAAATATTATCAGATCAGTTATTAATTTTTTCTTATATCTACAATGATTATGAATAGCTCAATGAATGACTCAATTAACTTTGAGTGTTCACATTTTGGATAATGACAAATTGAAGACTGGTTATTTGACTTTAACCGTGATACATTTTTAAAGTAATACATTTTTTGCCTTTAACTAGATGCTTTTAAACCTCTTAGATGCCAAGAGTAGCATTAACAAACCTGAAATATATTATCCCTTCATAACATATGCTCATGTCTAGTAGAGAACACAAACCTATTTCTTCAGATTAGGTCTGTCAGAACAATAAGACTTTCTGGTCATGTTCTTCCGTTTTATGCAGAACTTTACTATAGACTCAATTCAAGTGACTTATTTTCAAATGTTTTGATACTGGTTCCAAACAACCTTCAGAGAGTAGGTACCTGGTAAAATACCTGAAGAACCAATATAATATGCAATACTTAACCAGTATTTCTTCCTGAAGGTGTAACAGTGGGCTTTTGTTTGTTTTCTCTGGTAAATGTATCATTCCAAATGTACCCTTTGTGATAATAACAACCTAAATTGCTTCTTTGGTGGGACAGCATGATAACTCTCACTGGTGTATGTGTGTGTGTGTGTGTGTGTGTGTGTGTGTGTGTGTGTGTGGCTAGTCATGACCCGAGTGAGGGAAATGTGGTGGGTTGTCAGCTGTGTCAGAGCACACCCCACAGCCTAGGAAAATTATGCTTTATCATAATGATATCTGAACTGAAATGTCCAGGTGTCCATGCCAAGTGGAGTGAATCATTGCTTGGGCAGTACATTCAGAAATTCCTAAATACCCATTCCTAAGTGCAATACCAAACCTCTCTCATTTCCAGAAATGGTCCATTCTAATGTCATTCTATTATCTTCCATTTCCTTCTATCACAAGTCAGGTTAATCTCCTCACAGAAGGCGCTCTCCCTCCTGGAATGATTTCATATATTATTGTTCCAGAGAGAGCGGAAGAAAGAAAAGCATTTGAATGTAAAATTCTACTTTGGAAATGATTGCCAGAGGGAAAATAGTAGGTAACAGTGAAAAGGAAGCCTTGGCTCAGGCCCCTTAGAGCAATAACTCTTTCTGACTCATTTTCCCAGATTGGCTTTCCCTCAAAATGCAATCAAGGCTAGTTCATCTCTAAGTTTAGCAACCCTCCAAGTTCCAATGTGTTTCATTTGGGGATTTTTGGAGCAGAGCTGGTCTTAGCAAATTGTGATGCAGGTAAAATTTGGCTTGGTGTGGGTTCATCTAGACGCTCTTGGTTTCCTCATTATCTCTTACTCCCTTGACGTCTATCTCCTAAAGCCTTCAAGAGCAGAAATAAATTTAATGGTAGATTTTTCAGACACCTTGGTATTGTATGTTAGGGACCTTCCAAGAGCCAGAAAAATCACACCTGGGAGAATATAGTTGTTCCTACACGAAGGAGGCCACATTTGGAAGAGCCACACAATGTCCTCACAACATTTTTTCTACTCCATCTACTTCTTTCCCTGAATTTATGTTTCCATTATTAGTGATTATATACGTTAAACATGAAAATCTAACTTTTTTTTTTAGAGTACTGACCATGTCCCAGATACAATGAATGTTTTCTACATGCAATATCTCATTTAATCTCTAAAACAACCCCACCTGTCTAGTGTTACTATGACAATTTTGTAAATAGGAACATTAAAATTCAGAGAAATTAATTTTGCTCAAGGAACTAGGCAGCATTTTTCCTAACTTAAACCTGTATCCATGCCCTCTCCTACACATCACTTCACCTCTATGATAGGCTGAATTGTGTGCCTCCCACTCAAGATTCGTAAGTTGAAATCCTTACATCCAGCACCTTAGAATGGGAGCTTATTTGGAAATGGGGTATTTGCAGGAGTAATCAAGTTAAAATGAGCTAATCCACTATGACTCATGTCCTTATAAAAAGGGTTAATTTGAACAGAGAGAGACACATAGAGTGCAGATATATGAAGCGACTTAGGGGGAAGACAGCCACCTACAAGCCAAGGAGAGAGGCCTGGAACAGATCCTTTCCTCACAGCCCTCAGAAAAAAACAACTCTGAGGATGCCATGATTCCAAACTTTAGCCTCCAGAAATGTGAGTAATACAGTTGCTGTTGTTCAGGCCACTGAGCTTGCACTAATTTGTCACACCAACCCTGGCCATATCCTCGTCCAAGTCTGGAGACTATTCACGACAGACAAGAAGGAGCCACAAGGTATGTGTTGCTGTGAGCATCACCAGAACACAAATCATTTTCTCTTCATATTTCTTTGGACTACTAAAACCCGATTTGGTATTTCTCATACCCTAAAACAAATTATTTGCTGTGATGAGGTTACTGAAAATTGACCAGTGCCTTCTGGATCCATCAACTGCAAGTATTTCCTCCTTTTAAACCTTCTTTTTACAAATCATTTTCTCTTCATATTTCTTAGGACTACTAAAACCCGATTTGGTATTTCTCATACCCTAAAACAAATTATTTGCTGTGATGAGGTTACTGAAAATTGACCAGTGCCTTCTGGATCCATCAACTGCAAGTATTTCCTCCTTTTAAACTTTCTTTTTCCAATCACATCTCCTTAAATCTTATTTTTCTATAGAAAGAGTGCTAAAAGCAGAAGTCAAACCAAATCCTATTATTCTATTTTGGGGAAAATTTCCACCAAAGTCTTCACCTTAACCTATGATAGCAAATTTCATCACTGTAAAACCCAACTCAAAGACAGAGAATAGTGGCCTGTTGGGAGAAAGAGAGAAGAAAACAATAACAAACTGGCCTTTTGAATTACACAGACTTTAGTCAGAAACTGAATTTACCACCTTCTGACTTGGGACCTTAGGCCTATGATTCAAGCTTCCTGAATCTCTGCCACACTCGAAGTCCTTTTCTTATTTGTAAAATAAGCCTATGACCTCCTTCACTATGTAAAGGAGGTTAAATGTACATTCAATATCTAATCAATAGATAAGTAGGTAAATAGGTAAATTGAGTAGATAGATGTTAGAGAGAAAGATAGATATAGATAGATGATAGATGGGTAGATGGATGGATAGAAAGATAGATAGTAGATAGCTGATAGATAGATAAAGATGATAGATAAGATAGATTGAGAGATGATAGATCGATCTCCAGTATTTCCTTTCTTTTTCCACTATCCTCTTCCCTCAATTAGTGTTTGTCCTGTCTGTAAAAGTCTGTCTTCTCAATAACACAGATCTGGATGGATTAAAATGCTTCTTATGTTTTCTCTGACTGAAGAGATAAAATAGCAGTCATGATGTATAAAAGCAATGCAGTTGAATTATTTGGGAATATTTTGCTCCCAGGATAAGCTGTCTCAGAAGAGGCTCTAAGTGCAATATGCAAGCTGAGTTTTACCATAAGTCAGAAGCCATTAATCTAACATGATTCCTCCCTGCTCTACCTCATTCCTTCTTCTACTTATTGATTAAATGAGGAAAAAAGATTGTATTGTACTTGTTCAACAAAACAGAATCATGATAAATGCTGCTGAGCTAACAAGTTCCCAGTAGTATCACAACAAACTGGGCATGAAAAATAAGAAATAGGAGAATGCTATCAGTTAAGGCCTTGAGATAAAACTCATTTGGGGTACTTCATTGTTTTTTGGTCACCCGGCTGTGCTTTTTAGAAGGTCCGTAACAGCAGGATAATAAATTTGACAATTCTACCACTAGCAAAAGACAATAACAGAAAATCTATCTGCCCTGGTGAGTGTGGTATTCCAGAACATGTTTGGAATACTATTTCAGTGAAATAAATTGTTTCTGAGTGTTGAATCATGATTAAGAAAAAGACTAACTCCTGTGAGACCTTCCTATTTGATTAACCTGTTTGTGTTTTGAGGCATAAAAACTCTGCAAAATGGAAGATTTAGGTCTGAGAGCATGCAAGAGCTAGGAGATTGTCTTGATTATTTCATGGATTTGACTCAGTGGATAGCACTATCATTTCAATTTCTTTTGAAATAAGAGCAACATATGCTATCTTGGCATCAGACTCAAACATCAATGACTATGACCCTTACAAGAAGATCTGGGTAAATAGTCAAATTTCATGTTTTTATGAAAGATGTATTTCTAAAGGTAACAATCCCTTCTCCACATGACTAGAAAAGTGAGAAATATTTCTTCACAGACTTTCCTTCCTTCCCTGAACTTTCTTAAGTCTTAGGTCTTCCTGTAATCTAATTTCTTAGATTAAAGAGGCTGCCTGCTTTAAAATGCCTTTCCTGCAGGAAAACCGGGTAACAGGAGTCCATTAGAAGGCCCCATTTGCTACTGCCATCTCTTGCTTTGTTATGATGAGGCTACTGAAAATTGATATAACCCAGTGCCATATATCTCTACTGTTGCAATGGGGCCTGATGGTGGTATCTCAAGGCTTAGTGGGAGAGGAAAGAAAGTCTCTTCTCCTCAGAGTTAAGTTCAATAGCCATCTTGAGTCAGAATATCTCATGTTATATTTCTGTAATTTCTGCTCTCATCCCAAATTTCTTGAAAGAAAATAGTCCATTCTTTCAGCACTCTTTTACTCAGCCAAGGTTGTTCCATGGGCCTCCCAAAGTTCATGATTTAAGTTGCAATCATGCATTTAATCATTTTGCATTGAACATTGTCTTCATCATTTCAGCCTGCTATACCAAAATGCTATAGAGTGGGTGGCTTGTAAACAACAAAAATTTATTTCTTAGAGCTTAGAAGCCTGGAAATGTGAAATCAGGGTGCCAGCATGATTGGGTTTTGATGAAGGCTCTCTTCCAAGTTAAAGACTGCCAATTCTTCACTGCATACCCACATGGTAGAAAAAGGGTGAAGATCAATCTGGAGTCTCTTTCATAAAGACAGTAGCATCATTCATGAGAGATCCACCATCATGACTTCATAATCTGCCAAAGGCCTTACCTTCTAATACTATTGAGTGTTAAGAACTTTGGGGGCAGAAAAAGGTTTAGTCTATTGTGAGCACCAACCATGAGTAAATCTGTTTCAGCTGTTGAGAACCATTCATAAACAGGACAATCATTCTGTGCTCCTGGAGTTTATTTTATGCCAAAGCATGCTGTTCAACAGAGGATGACTATCATGGAAGGGCATTTTGTTTCATCCACAAGCTGAGCTAGGACCAGCTTCTGACCAACTCCCAGCAACCTAAGTACAGGCTTTGACTGAAAGCAGCCAGTTTAGTGTTTTCCTTCTTGAATGATGAGCTTGCTGTAAGAACATCCAGTGTCTTTTCTGCTAGCAAACTCCATTAATGGCCAGATTGCCTGGATTCAAATTCTAAGTCCATGCCTATCAGCACTGTGGCTCTGGACAAATTACTTAAATTCTTTGTTGCTTGGTTTCCTCATCTATGAAATGGGGATAATATAATAGTGCCTAACTCAGAGTTCTTATGACAGTGCTTGTTAGAACATATGATTATTTTAAATAAAACAAAAAGTGAATCTTTCTGTGTTAGTTATTATGTTTGTCATTCTTTTAAATACTTTATATGTATTCAATAATTCAATTTTCAAAATACCCTATAAAGCAAATCCCCTACAAGAGATGAGGATACAGGCCTAGAAACTTTAAATAGCTTGCAAAGGTCATGCAGTTTTTAGGTGCACAAGGTTGTGAGATTGTGACCCACTGGATTCAAATGAAGGCATTCTGAGTTTAATACCAGAGTTTCTCAAAACATACATTTTTTGAGAGAAAAGCTTTTAGGTATTTGTATTTTTTTTTCTCAAGTTAACTGGGCTCTTATGCAAATTTTCCAGGCAGCGAAGACACAAATACATGGTAGATCTTTTCCAATGCAGCCTGCTGATGACTTCTATAGGCAGTTTCTGTCACTGAATGAGGCATTAGGTTTCACTTCTTCAGGCAGTCTTTGGCAGGCAGAATTCTAATATGCTCCCCAAGATTGTCAATGCCCTGGCGTACACATCTGTATAATCCTGTCCGTGTTCCACAATTGTAATCAGGACTTGTGAATATGATAGGACATCTCTCCTATGATAATATGTTATACAGCAGAAAGGATTTTGCAGATGTAATTAAAATCCCTAATCAATTGACTTTGAGATAATCAAAAGAGAGATTATTCTTAGGAGATTTGACTTAATCAGCTGAGTCTTTAAAAGAGGTCAGAGTTATGCAAAGTGAGAGAAATTCTCCCCCAGCCTTAAAGGAGCACACTGCCATACTGTAGAGAGGGCAATGTGGCCAAGAATAGCAGGTAGGTTTCAAAATCTGAGAATTGCCCCCAGTTAATACGTGGTAAAAAGGTGAAAACCACACTCCTACAATCATAAAGAACTCCATTTTGCCAGCAACAAGGGAGTCGAGAAGAGGACCCTCAGCCCCAGAGAAGAATGAAGTCTTTGCTTTCTGAGACACTGAGCGGAGAAACCAGTTGAGTACTGCTCAGAATTCTGACTTATAGAGCTGTGAGATAAGAAATGCGAAGCCCCAGAGTCAAAGCCTGTTGCCTTCCCAGTCCCGTCCCACAGCAGCCTGCTTCCTTTCCTTTCAACATGACAGATGCCACTGTGTCCTTTGCCAAGGACTTCCTGGCAGGTGGAATGGCCACAGCCATCTCCAAGATGGAGGTAGTGTCCATCGAGTGGGTCAAGCTGCTGCTGTGGGTGCAGCATGCCAGCAAGCAGATCACTGCAGATAAGCAATACAAGGGCATTATAGACTGCGTGGTCCATATTCCCAAGCAGCAGGGAGTCCTGTCCTTCTGGTGCAGTAACCTGGCCAATGTCATCAGATACTTCCCCACCAGGCTCTTAACTTCACCTTCAAAGGCAAATATAAACAGATCTTCCTGGGCAGTGTGGACAAGAGGAAACAGTTTTGGCGCTACTTTGCAGGGAGTCTGGCATCAGGTGGTGCTGCTGGGGCCGTATTCTTGTGTTTTGTGTACCCTTTTGATTTTGCCTGTACCCGTCAACAGCTGATGTGGATAAAGCTGGAGCTGAAAGGGAATTCCAAGGCCTCCTGACTGCCTGGTTAAGATCTACAAATCTGATGGGATTAAGGGCCTGTACCAAGGCTTTAACTGTCTGTACAGGGTATTGTTATCTACCGAGCTGACTACTTGGGTATCTATGACACTAGGGAATGCTTCTGGATCCCAAGAACACTCACACCATCATCAGCTGGATGATCGCACAGACAATCACTGCTGTTGAAGGGTTGACTTCCTATCCATTTGACACTGTTCGCCGCAGCATGATGATGCAGTCAGGATGCAAAGGAACTGACATCAGGTACACAGGCACGCTTGACTGCTGGAAGAAGATTGCTCATGATGAAGGAGGCAAAGCATTTTTAAAGGATGCATGGCCCGATGTTCTCAGAGGCATGGGTGGTGCTTTTGTGCTTGTTTTGTATGATGAAATCAAGAAGTACACATAAGTTATTTCCTAGGATATTTACCCCTGTGAACTGGCATGTTGTATTATACAACATATCTTGAGTATTCTTGACAGACTCCTGGCTGTCAATTTATCAGTGGAAACTATTTACTGGTTGAAAATGGGAAGCAATAATAATATTCATCTGACCAGTTTTTCTCTTAAAATCATTTCCATGATGAAGATGAGACTCAATTACATTTTTTATTTCAGTTACTCCTGATAAATAACAAATTAGGAGAAACAAAAATATCTAAAATTTAAAAAGAAATGGACATCGTTATAATCTGCAGTTTTGTAGTAATTAGTTATGCAGCAATAGAAAATGAATGCACACCTCATTGCATTATATATTCACATAGATAAGCATGATTCATTGTGGTAAGTCAATTGTATGGAAGGTTTTTCCAAGCTAGATAGTAACATAGCTATGACGTGGTCCAGTGTTTTTATTACTCAGATGAAGAATCTAAAAACTAGATGGAGAAAATTATTTACAAACTGAATACTAGAATCCAGGCGACTCCTATCCAATTTCATTCTGTCTCATGTCTACTGTAGAATATGCCAAGCCTAAGACTGAGGTTTGAATCCAGGAGCTTTCATTTCTCCATCTATGTTCTACTCCATGGAACCCGAGCTCTTTTCCTGCTGAATCACTACCAGTGATGAAAAATGTAAATCTAGCCAAAGAAAGAAGTGGAGAAAACTGTATGGATAGATCAGTGTGCTGGCTTAGTGACTTCCTGTGTTAAAAGGTCCCATTTGTCTAAGCTACAGGATGGACAGTCAATAGTTAATTTTTATATGTGAATTGGATTTAGACTGTGCTCTGGAACACATGCAGTTAACATCCTGAGGCCATTTGTAGGTTCAGTAGAGCAAAAGCTAAAAAGTTGCAGCACATAAAGTCTGCTTTCTAATACCTTGGCTTTCAAATAAAGATCAATATTACTCCAAGTCCCTTTTTATATGAAGAACCTCATACTGCAGTGTTTATTGGCATAGGTTCTGGAGTCAGAGACGTGAGTTTGAGTCTTGGGTTTGAATACCACCTTCTAGGTATATTATCTTAATTTGTCTCAGTTTTCTCATCTGTAAAACTGAGATAATGATTGTAACTATCTAATTAGGTCTTGTGTACATTAACTGAATTAATATGTATCCTTAGGACAATGTCTAAAACATGGTGGTCCGTACTTACAAATGTTAGCCAGGATTTCTTATGTTTCAGACCCTAAATACTTGATTTGAAAAACAAATATTTAGGTGCATCAAGTTGCCAAGTGTTGCTGTTGTGAGTGTAACAGTTTAGGTGCATCAATGCTGCCAGGCGTTGAGTGTGTAAACTCAAACGTGTATTTCCTTCAGCTACATTCTATTTTAAATGTAAAAAGATGCATGGTGCTTCACAAGTGCCAGTGTTGCTTAATTAAGGACAAAAAACAATGCTTGAGTAAAGCAAGTCCGTGATTTCAGATGGCACTCAAAGGAGATTAATAGACAATTTTATACCAACATTTTTTTGTCATGTTATTTTCCTTGTTAAAGAGAATCAGTGCATTGCTCTATGTTTTACTAAAAGTTGGGGGAAGGTGATACCAAGATGATTAGCATAGGAATCACTCATTTTCCCCAAAGCTATGTGTTCTAGAAGTTCTCTGAAATTAAATTGATAAAATTCTTCACTCTCTGGAAACAAAAAAATCTAGCTTCATGTTCTAAATGAATATGTGATAGTTTCTAGACAGGGGATAGTACATTCATGGAGCTACAAGACTATATTCAAAATATTCAATCTACAAGATAGTACAAGTTTTCCTGCAGAGACTTGTCAGTGCCTACTGGTAAAATATTAGCCCTGTCAATAGTTCAAAAACTCCACTTAAATCTGAGCTCAACTTTGCGGCTAGAATTTGATGGGAGATTGGGGTTAGATTTTACTAAAGTATAGAAAATCTATCCACAAACACATGGACTGGGATGCAAAATGAGGGATGAGGATGCATTTCCCAAGACAAGAGATTCTGACAAGAAATATCATAAACGGCTACTATGAGGGAGTTTGTTAAATTCCAAATTTGACACTTGAATGTTGGTATAAATGGTTCTAAAGCCTTCTGCATGTTGGGAAGTACCCATGAGCCCATTTGCAGATACTAATAAATATGTCCATTCTGCATCTGAGCCATGATAAAACATGAAAGTCTGATGAGATAAACTAATCAGAGTCTATCACATACAAAGAACCACTAGCTCTCTGCTATTATGGTGGGTAATTTCCTGCTCTGTGGGTAGCAAATGACACAGAGGAAATGCCACTGTGCTACTGACAAAGGAAACAATGCCTGCTTCGAATCCAGCCTTTCAATTATCCAATGATGTTCTGTCTTTTCTGATATGAGGATGTGTATTACCTACCCAGAATGAGCTCATCAGTGACTTAGGTTTGGAATGAGACCAAGTTATTTGTGAGCTTATGTTAAGCTTTATGTGTGCACGAATAGTCAGAACATAAAGACAATGTCTCCATATTAATTTGACTATCACCAAATTTCTGGCTATGACTCCAAGGGATTTCCTTGGGTCTGAAAGCTACAGTAGTTAAAAGTAGATTGCAGTTGCTATAAAAATGCTACAGGAGTAAAAAGGAAAAAAATGTTAGATACTGTCTCAACATTTCTTTGTTAAGAATGAATAAATGGCTTCCCCACACATATCTTGAGACAAAAAATAAGTTTTAGTTAACATGATGAAAATTTTATGAAGCAAAGATTATATGCTCCTAAATCAGGCAGGAGCCTAACTTAGGCTCTTACCTCATGGCCGTATTTTAGAAGTAAACTCAAAACTAGAGAGTTCTAATCTTCCGTCTTGTAGATACATTAAAAACATCTGACTTCCATATAAAGGTTTTTATAAAGAAGCTGCTTTATATGAATGTGTAAGTATCAGTTTATGGGAAGTCATTCCTAAAAGAAAGAAAAAAAAAAAGCCTTGCCCACAGGCTGAAGGAACTATCATCAGGGTTCTGAATGAATGATCTGGCAAAACCCAGAAAGACACTGGAAACATTTGCTGTTCCATTCTAATCAAACAGCATCAAAGTAGGTCTTCATCTGGCATCTCAGAGTTTCAGAACTCTTACTTATTTGCCCACATTAGAATGTAAGGTCCATGGAAAGACATTGTCTATCTTATTTATTGATAATATTCCTGGTGCTTAAAATAGGGCTTGGCATATAGTAAATGCTCAATAAAACAATTAACTTCACTTTGTACTAGGCACTTTTAAAGACAATTTACACGTATTAACTCATTTAATCCTTTCAACCACCCACTGTACAGACACTAGTCTTACTTTTATTTTATGGGCATGGAAACTGAAGTACAGATGGTTTCAATAATGCATCCAACTTAATGCACTAGGAAGTAAAGGAAGCTGAGATTTCAGTCCAACCTTGCAGGACCCAGAGATTCTCCTATAACCACTGCATTCTGATTGAATAAATAGAGAAAAAGGACTTGTGGCAAAGATGGGCATTTGAAATAATTTTATATAGAATCTAGACAGAAAAATAAGCTAAGTTGTTTTGACTCTCTATAAAATGGAAGAAACAGGGCAGAGAGGACCCACACTCATCAACAGTATCATCAAAATCACTCCAGTGCTCTAACAACTCTTCCAGTTCTGACAGCAAGCTAAATACTTAATTCCCTAATGTCTCTCATTGCATCTAATGGATTCTTAGTCACATGCTGCAGAATAGAAACAATACTGTACCCAGGAACCATTTAATAAACAAGCATGTACTCCATGGCAGCCTTGGGCTAAATGCTTCCCATACTCCCTTATTTAATCTTCCCAACAACTCTATGAGATTGTTGTTGTTATTATTATTATTATTATTATTATTATTATTATTGGCATGTTAATAGATGGCCAAGCTTAGGCCAAAGAACTTCCAAGGGACTTACATAGTCAAAAATCATATTGCTGGTAAAAGGCAGAGGTAGGACCTGAGCTCATAATCCCATTAAAAGACCATGATTTGTGAAGTCAGGTAGATATGAGATACTTGCTTCTATGAGATACTTATTTCTGCCCCATTTGAAGGAAGATGAAGTTAAGGAATGTCATTACAAGGTAGAAAAGAGATTTGAATCCAGGTCTACCTGACTTTACAAACCATTCTCTCTCAATGGGAATTTTGAGCTCAAGTCCCACCTCTGCCTTTTACTGGCAGTGTGATTTTTGACTAAGTGATTCCCTTGGCAGTTCTCTGGCCTACACTTGGTCATCTATTAACATGACAATAATAATAACAACAATTTATTATTCAGCCTATCCAGGCTTTCTCAAAGCTGTTGTAAGAAAAATGTATGCAAAATGACTGGATCATTCACATTAGAAATTTGTGGTGTCTCCCCAACTTTACAACACCCCATTCCACAATATTCTACAAAAGAAAACTAATACAAATGACAAAATCCAAAACTTAAATAAAATATTCAGTTTTAATGGACTTCCATTGATTTTCCCATTGAGAAATTTAGGGTACATTTACTAAAGCCAGACTTAGCCCATTTTTTTAGGCCCCACTGGTCATCGTCAGCTCTGGCTGCTATAACAAAATACTACGTGGCTTAAACAACAGGCATTTATTTCTCACAGTTCTGGAGGCTGGGAAGTCCAAGATCAAGGTGCTGGCAGATTCGCAGATTCAGTTATTAGTGTGGGCTATTCCTGGCTTGCAGACAATGCCTATTCACTGTGTTCTTATGTGGCTATGGCAGAGAGAGGAAGCACTAGTGTCCATTCCTCTTTCTATAAGGACACTACTCCCATCATAGGGGGCTCACTCTCATCTAAAACTAATTGCCTCCCTAAGGCCTCACCTGCTAATACCATCACATCAGGGTTAGGGCTCCAACATATGAATCTGGGGAAGGAATACAAACATTTAGCCCCTAACATTACTTTTCCTGATGCTCTGAACTCAGGTCTAATTTGCCTATTTGATAATAGGCAAACTGCACTTGGAGATGGTGTTATAAACTGTGAAGTACTATGCAAAGGTAAAGGATGATCTTTGATTTGGTTGTTAGTATCACTCTACACATAGTTGATTTTTCTTCCCAACTAGCTCTTAACTGCTCAAGAGCTCCTTACAATTGAGTCCTCCTAGCTCTATGCTTAAAAGTCCCCTGCCCAGGGAAGCTGTCCATGTTTCACTAAGACTCAATTAGTCATCCCTCTGACATGCTCCCATGGTGGTGTGTCCTTCTCCCTGTCATAGTCATATGGACAGGAGGCAGGGAGATACCGGGTAGAAGAGAGCAGTTCCCTGGCAAAGGCCCCAGTCTCAAGCCTGAAAACCAGTGGCCCTAAATGAGGACAGGCATTTCTGTTTTTGCACCCAAAAAGTTGTCTTTTGGCTCACCAGAGCACCCATCCTGCCTCCATATAAACCCTTAGCAGGCACACACACAAGCAGCTGAACATCAAGAGCAGCAGACCAGCAACAGTGGAACAACGAGGCAGAGAATGAGAGAAGAGGAGAGATGTCTGGACACCAAGGGGAGTTTGGCCAGGGATGGTTGGAGAAGAGCCCAACTCCAGGGGAAGACCACCTTCCCACTCCATCCCCACTTCCAGCTCCCCATCCGTCTCACTGAGAGCCACCTCCACCCCTCAATAAAACCTTGCACTCATCCTTCAAGCCTGCATGTAATCTGATTCTTTTAGGACACTGGGCAAGAGCTTGGGATACAGAAGGTTGTCACACTGGCCCTCTGCCCTTTCAGTGAGGCACAGGGTCCACTGAACTGAGTAACACGCAAGCTGTCTACAAACAGCAAATCTTAAGGAGCTTTGTAACACAGTCCCACTTGGGCTTCGGAAGTTGCAAGCACCCAGCCCTAGATGCTGCCATGTGGCTGGAGCCCCAAAGCCCTCACCTCAGCCTCTGCACCTGCCCATCTGCATTCTCTCACTGGGAGTTTGAGCTGCAGGGCAAAAAAGCAGATGGGTCATACCCCGTCACAGTTTCTGTGAGAGGAATCAGGGAATTCTCACAATTTAATAGCATATTACAACATTTTGGACATAAAAACTATAGATTAATAGAAGGGAAGAATATCCTCTACAAATTCCCTCCCTTGGTTTTACTAAAGAATTGGATCAGATTCAGTATTCTGGAACTGAATATTTTGGAACCCCAAAAAGGAAAAGAAATTTAAGAACAAGAGCCCCTGCACGCATTTCTGCTATCTTCACCCAGGTGGACAGGTAGCACCACTGTGATAATGGCCTTCATCGGGAGTTTGTGGAAATCCCCTCCAGGGAGTGCATTCATAAATGGAACTCAGCAGGCAGCATTTGTTTAACAGCCTGGCTATCCGGAAATCTGTGAAAATCAGTGAGAGGAAAGTACACCTTAACACATCTTAATGGTATGCAATCTCACTCAAAAAGCTAAATGAGCAAAGAGACAATTTAATTTCCAGAGTAAAAGACAAGGCTGAGGTGGAACATGCAGGACAAACCTTAGGGGTGCCCTATCATGACTAAATGGGAGATCTATTGTTTTCAAGTGGTTACAAAAAACACAGAAGAGGGAAAATCATTAGCGAGACCCACCAGTGACCCCATCTGATGCTGAGTGCCTGCCAGAGGCCGAATGTAAAATTCTAGTGAGAGAAAAGAAAAATATAGAAGGTCATAGTTACATAAATCCCTTTCCTAGGAGCTTTCCTAATACAGACTGGGGAGGAAGAAAAATGACATAGGGAGAAAAAAGGAGCAATACATGGGAATTGGATAATGGGAACTTCTGGGGTCTTTATCTATTGATGTGAAGTTTCAGTGACAATGTAAAAGCCTAAGGGTCTCCTTATGCAGGGAAGAGGAGCACAGGAAGGAAGAAAACTAACAAGAGGCATTTAGGGTTTATAATTATGAATCTTAGCAATTTACTGTTATTTTTAAAATCATAAATCTAAGAGTTAAAGAGTACAACTCAGTTCTTTAAAAAAATACTCCTTTTTCTGTCACTTTCTACTCACTTCCTAATCTCCAGTTATCACTTCCTATTTTTTCACTGTTTCTTCTAAAATTTGTCACCTGTATTAGTCAGAGTTCATTAGAGAAACAGAACCAATGGAGATTTATTATAGAAATTGGCTCACACAATTATGGAGACTGAGAATCCCATAATATGCCATCTGGGGTGGGAGGTAGAGGAGTTGGCTGCTATGGTCATAAATCCTGAAGTCCAAAGGCCTGAGATCCAGGAGCTCTGATGTTCGAGTGTGGCGGGCCTGGTCTCACTAACACAGGCCTATGTAAGAGCTGTTTCAGCACTGACTGAGTGGTTAAGTTAAACATTAAAAGCTGACAGAGCCAGTGACCTTATACAAAGGCTGAAATGTAATAAAAGCTCACCAAGAACTTTGCCCAGGCCTTTTCTGGGCCTTGAAGCATGACAAGATAACAAAGAATTCTTAACAGGACCTATTTAGGATTAAACAAGTTTTATTTGGGGTCTGAAGAAACTCCCAGACTTCTACAAACAAGTTTGTTGGGGGTCTGAAAGAACTCCCCAGACCTTTAATGTTTAGCAGGAGACAAGATAAAAGTAATCACCCCAGTACCTGGACCCATTTAGATTAAGTAAATTTACTGAGGCTCCAGAGGAAGGTCTTCAGGACTCAGATCTTAGTTATAGATTAGAAGAAGTTAGACTTATGTCTTTAGATGAATGCACACTTACACATAAACATCTAGCTTAGAAGGAAAGCAAGCTCTGAAAAGCTTTGTAATTTTGAGTTGGTCTAGCAATATTTTCCAGGCCTTCTCCCTGAACCTGGTTATAGAAATAAATTCCCTTCTTTCCTAGTTCATCTGCATCTTGTTATTGGGCTGTGAGAATAATCAGCATGACCCTTGGTTTGGTCTGGGAACATAAGGGCTAGAGAAGATGGATGCCACAGCTCAAGGAAGGAGAGAATTCACGCTGCTTCTGCCTTTTTATTTTTTCTATTCAATTCCTCAACAGATTGGATGATACTCACCTACATTGGGGAGGGTGATCTTCTTTACTAAGTCTACTGATTCAAAAGCTAATCTCTTTTGGAAACATTCTTATAGATACAGCCAAAAATCATGTCTCATTAGCTATCTGGGCATCCCTTAGCCCAGTCAAGTTAACACATAAAACTAACCTTCACACCATTTAATTTTAAAATTATATATCTGATTTGTTATTATTTTAATTTAGCAGCTAGAGATATTATCTAATTCTCTCTTATTAAGGAAGACAAACGTTTTGTTTGCTTGGTGTCCTCTGTGCTAATTATTGCTGCATCCTTCTCTTTGGCAGAGCTGCAAAATATATCCCAGTAAGGTTATACACATCAAGTACCTTATCTAAGTTTTCCTTGGAGATCTCTCCTGTGGAGTCCTTCTTTCTTAGGTTTCCCTTGGCCAGCTACATGCCAGGCATAATTGTCTTCTTTCCTTTTTTCACCACTGTCTACTCTGGGGGCTCCTTGTGTTGTGGATATCATGCTTTACTGTTTATTTATTTTATTTGACTATATGTGCTGAGTGAGAGGATGTGTTAGTCCATTTTCATGCTGCTGATAAAGACACCTGAGACTGGGTAAATTATAAAGAAAAAGTTTAATGAACTCAGTTCCACATGGCTGGGGAGGCCTCACAATCATGGCCAAAGATGAAAGGCATGTCTTACATGGTGGCAGACAAGAAAAATGAGAACCAAGAAAATGGGGAAACCCCTTATGAAATCATCAGCTCTCATGGCACTTGTTCACTACCACAAGAAGAGTATGAGGAAAACCATCTTCATGATTCAATTGTCTCCCACTGGGTCCCTCCCACAACACGTGAGAATTATGGGAACTATAATTTATTTTTTTATTTTTTATTTTTTTTTGAGATGGAGTTTCGCTCTTGTTACCCAGGCTGGAGTGCAATGGCACGATCTCGGCTCACTGCAACCTCCACCTCCTGGGTTCAGGCAATTCTTCGGCCTCAGCCTCCTGAGTAGCTGGGATTACAGGCACACACCACCATGCCCAGCTACTTTTTTGTATTTTTAGTAGAGACGGGGTTTCACCATGTTGACCAGGATGGTCTTGATCTCTTGACCTTGTGATCCACCCGCCTCGGCCTCCCAAAGAGGAGCTATAATTTTAGATGAGATTTGGGTGGGGATACAGCTAAACCATATCAGAGGTCAAGGGCAATACATTCATTGAGATCTTATATGTCTGAGAATGTAGTCATTCCACCTCAGACTTGATTTAGTTTGGTTGATAGTATAATTCCAATTAGAATTCATTCTCTTCAGGACTGAGAAGCATATCTCTGTTGTCTTCTAACCACCAGTGTTGCTATTGAGAAGCTTGATGCTATTCTAATCCCTGCTCATATGTGACCTGCTATTTTTTTCCCTTATCTAGCAGTTTTCATAATTCTTTCTTTAATGCTAATGTTCTGCATTTTCCTGATGATAGGTCTTAGTGTGGGTCTTTTTCTTTCATTCTCCTATACAAGTGGATCCTTTTAATTTGGAAAGGTATGACCTTCAATTAAAGGAAATTATTTGTTCTCTAAAGTATTAATTGGGAAATGAGTTTAAAAATCTAGATTTTACTTGTTATATTTTGATAACCTAATCTCAGCATTGAACTTCTATCTATTGGCCCTATTCAATTTGTTAGAGGCCAGTCAGTAAATTTGGCTTACACTCAAGGGAAGAAGATTACACAAACATATGAAGAAGAAGTGGGGGATCAACAGGGTGCTCTTAGTGACTGCTGACCACATCTTGCTTAAAAACAGACAAGAGTCATAGTCTCTTCACTTCATCTGCTTATCATGAGAGTAAACTGTGTTACCTGGTGGCAATATTGCGCCTCAAATCTCATGTAAAGGATTTTCCTAAGGGTCTCTTATAAGAAAAAGGGATTTTGTAAGGGGAAATACTTGGTTTCTTTTCTATTTCCATTCTAACCTATAATATATTTTGAGGGGGAGGAAATAGTCAAAAATGCATGCACAAATATGGCAAAAATTCTTACAGCTTACATTGTTATGAAGATCTTTTCTGTTATTCCCCCAGGATAACAGCTAAAACTATTCTATCAGATGACCTTAGCCTACAAACAGTATTAATAAGAAAAATTACTAGTAGAAAAATAAAGATAAAAATTAGGGTAATTAATCATAACTAATTTGGACAAAATGGTCATTTGTCTTTATAATTAAGGTGCATAAGGATAAAAGATTACTTCTCCAAAATGATACAAATCAATGAATTAAAATTTCTTTTCATTTTACTAACCGAGATGTTAATTTTAAAAGTGATTACTCAAACTCAATTGCATTTACCTCATTTCTCAAAGAAAAGCCCTAAAACCCAGAAAATTAAAACTAAGGTATTGTGTTTGAGGCTGTTTTATAACTCCATTACTTCCAGTGGAGAGAAAAATCAGATAAATTATTATGTATTTAACACAATCTGGGTGGCTAATTGAGTTTTTCTCACTTTTTGAATTGATTGTTGCAACTACAGCACAACTAGCTTTCCTCTCTGAGTTTCCTGTATGACAGACTAATTATTAAAAGTCCCCCAGTTCTGGACACAAGGTATTTTGAGACTTTGGATTTAAATGGATAATTGAACAGATGTTCTCACCACCAGTTTGTGCATGTGCATGTGTGTGTGTGTGTTTTATAAATGTGCTGCACTTTATATTAGTCTTCTCACAGAAAATATTGTAAGTTGGCATTGATTATTAGATGCAATATGTGAGCTATTTTGAGCTCAGCTAAAGGTGAGCAAATGTGACATTTATTTGAGTTAGAAATTGGTTGGGCATTATGGGACACTATCCCTTTCAGTGCCAATACCTCAGTGCCCATTATCAAATTCCACTCATGAAATTTCAAAAAATTGACCATTCCTGGAAGAAGTTTCATGGTACAAGGGATATTGACCTCACTATTAAATTCAGCTTTCCTTATGTTCTAATGGAGTACTTCATTATTCAATGGTGTATTTTCAAACCAATGCTGAAATATTATTCTAAAATACAAATAAGTTTTTCTTTTAAGTAATTACATATGTAGATATATGTATATATACACAGTTGTCTTTTTAAAGACAGGCATTGTCCCAGCTCATGTTATGTATCTACCACCATATAAGACACAATGAGGGAAAGAAGAGTGGTAGAAGTTCTAAGCCAAAAAATTCATTGTTGAAACGCAACACACAGAAGTGAATTCTACAGTGTTATGAGCAGTTCCACAGTACCTGGAATTTAATAAGTGCTCAAAAGATAGCCAATAGATTGATAAATAATAAGTGAATTAATAAATAAATCTTAAAATGAACCCGATGCATACAGAGTACTATGGGAGTCAAATGGAGGAAGATAATTCTATAGGCTAGTGAGATGAAGAAACTATTTACGTAAGAGATGGGGGTTGTTCAAGCTTTGAAATATTAGGAATATTTTAATTTACTAGAAATAAGATGGAATGAAATTAGCTGAGCTGTTTTCTTTAGCAAATACCCTTCACTGTCTTATCCAAATGATCTTGAAGTCCTAGTCTTTCAGGATTTTGTGATCTAATCAGTTCCTTTATAATAAACACAAAGAAGTGGTATGGTATAGATAGATAATGGAATTTGGGGCCAAATTGCTTAGACTGGATTGAAATCTTGCCTTCTATTTCCTAGCTGTATGAGTATAACCAGCTTATTTAATTCTCTCTCAGCTTTGTCATCTGTATTCTGGAAATACTAACAACTTACCAGCAGGTCAGTGTAAGAATTAAATGATGAAGCATATGAAAAGGCTTGCAGCAGCATCTAGCAAACAATGAGTATTGAATAGGCATTGGCTATTTTTTGGTAGAGATAGCCAGCTCTCCACCAAAGTCTGTGTACCTCCTTCCCTACCACAGTGTTGTGACAATAAATGAGGTGTGCAGTGAAACACAACAGTTTCCAGCCTTTCTGCATCTCAGTGTGGCCAGGTGACTATTTCTCACTTATGGAATTTGAGCAGAAGTTATTTGGTTCCTTCCAGGACAGGACATTAGAAGAGCAGGCCCTCTTTTGTTTCTTCTCCCAGATGATTGGGCCCAGCCATATCACAAATAATTAAACTATGAAATTAAGGAATTAAAATATTAATTACACTATGAGGCCCAGAATTACTTACCACGAATAAGAATTAGTAAAAACACTCTCAGCCATATAATTAGGGAAACTCCTGAGTTTTCATCAGGATCACTTTCCAATGACCAGTGGAATAAAGCTTAGATATGTCCTGGCTTTCCTTTCTTACTGAGCAAGATGGGACACAAATGCCAGTGTTTATTTGTGTGCCATGATAAGTCATAAAGTCCACATAACTAGAGAAACACATTCGATGGCAGTCAAGGTAAGACAAGAATCACGGGTCTTTTTCATAAGATGGGACTTGCTTTGAAAATACTGGATTTGTTCTGACCAGAACAGGATATCCTCCAAGCATCCTTCAAGAAAGCTTATCACATTGCCAAGCGAAAACAAAAAGTCTCCTATGGTTAGTAAGACATTAAAGAATCCAGGTGTTTGCCAGGGCTGCCAGAATAAAGTGTTACAGACTGGGCAGCTTAAACAACAGAAATTAATTTTCTCACAATCCTAGAGGGTAGAAGTCCAAAACTCAGGTGTTGGCAGAATTGTTTTCTTCTGAAGCCCTCTCCTTGGTTTGGAGATGGCTGTATTCTATCTGTATCTTCACATGGTCGTCCCTCTGCACAAGTCTGTGTCATAACCTCCTCTTCCTATAATCATATGAGTTATATTGAATTAAGACTCATTCTAATGACTTCACTTTAATTTAGTTGATTCTTTAAATACCCTATCTCCAAATACAGTCACATTCCAAGGTACAAGAGATTAGGACTTCAACATATGAATTTGGGGGTGGGAGGTGGGAGATCTAGAAATAGGCAAATTCAAAAAATCAAAGTACTGTCTCAATCAATATTACCTCCAAAATTTCTGATATCCTATCTACTATGTTTTAGACAGTATTACATCTTACCAATCCCCTTCAATATTAGCTGGAGAACAATCACTATCTCTCAATTGTGCCAGTATCTAAATTTATTTTCTAGCTAACATGTCTATTTAAAAAAGTGCCCTTTTAAGCTCCTTTTAGAAATTGTGAATGCAACTGATAACCTCAAAAGAGTGATGTTTCTTTGCCAGGCAAAATCTTCACACAAGTATTCCTGGAACTCACAGAAGTTTCACCTGTCATACTTGACAACATTAATTTTTTTTTTCTGCCTTAATGAAGAAAGCTGTACATTTCATGAGGTTTCTTTGCTTTGTTCTGAAATCACAGACATCCAAGAGTCTTAGAAGTGTTATCTACTTCCTTAAAAGTGTGTTTTTTCATCTGAGTGAGGTTTTGAATAACAGCTTCTTCAAATGGTTTTGGTTACAAGAGAAGACAGAATACCAAAATGTCTTCTGCACAGATGTTCTCTGGCTTACAAAAGAAGTAGTCTTGAAGGGCTTGCTTGAACTGTGGGCAGACATTGCATGTTTTTATGAGAAAAGTAAATCATATTCTCAAAACAGTCGAAAGGGGTGAAGTTCATTTATGTCTTTGCACAGTTGGCAGCTATGTGGGGCACTTAAGAATGAGATAAATCATTTAATTGGAAGCCCTACAGTCACCCTTATGGATGCTCCTGGCCAACTCTTTATACGTTTGGCCTCCTCACCACGTCGGAAAATTAGATTCAGAAATGGGCAAATCTTTCCAGTGCTGGAGGAAGTATTTCAGTAGGATGAAGTGGAAAAATGATAAAATCAAGTCAATTTTTTTTTAGAAGTCTATAGGCAATTGGAAATACTATAAAATTCTGCTGAAAATTACTTCTGCTAGATGGAAAAAGGATTTCTATTTTTTTTTCCTGAAAACATAGGTAATATCAATGATGAAATTTCTAAAAAGATTCCTTCATTGAGTTGAGGACACAGGAAGTAAAATGATGAATTGAACCCCCAAAGAATCTCAAAAATATTTAGTGTTTCGAGAGATAAACTATCCTCCTATAAGAAAGAGTATGATGAGAATAAACATTTAGTTTCAGTAAGGGTTTGCTGTACTTATTCCTAGAAAAAGCAACATCAAAATCAAATGGATGTCAAATTTGACCTGGATGTTACTACTTCAACATGGACTCTATGTCTGAATGCCTCATTAAAATCAAACTAAATGAAACTTAGTGCAATTTAGATCTCTTTCCACTATTTTTCCTCAGGAAGTTGGCATAATTTTTGTAAGGAAAAAAATGAGTGAAAAAATTACAATTCATTAAAAAATATGATTTCTAATCTTAATCATGAAATAAAATCTCAATCAATTGCTTTTATTGCTCTACAAATTTTGATTCAGGTAGCAGAATTTGGTCCTAATCACACTGTCAAGTATGTCCATCTGGACTTCAGGGTAATATGGGCTAGTGGCTGATACGTGTCTCCCATTTCCCCCTTTTGGAACTGGAGTGTTTGCTGCATTTATCCTGTGCAGCACTGTATAATGGATGTGTGAAGGGCTGTACACTTGCTTCTTTAGTTCACTACATTTTTTAAATTGAGAGGAACTGTGACCAAAGAATCAAACCCACGGAGCCTCATCTACACTTGGACCTGATTTAGATGATGAGATCCTTGATCCAGCACCTTGGACTTATACCCTATCTTAGTGGGCAAGACTTTAGGAAATTTAGGGGAGGGAGAGAGCATATTTTACAAGTGGAAAAATAAAACCAATTTGTGGCCAGAGGGCAGAATATAGTGGTTTTCGCTAATATGCCAAAATGTGTTGACCTTCCCATATAGAGAGGAGCCATGCCTGCTTCTTTTAGGATACTCACTCTGGAAGAAGCCACCTACCGAGTAAGCCACCTACCCAGAAACGCCAAAGGTAGAAATTCTGCAGCACAGCACAGCTGAGTCACCAGCCAATGGCCAAGAACAATCACCAGTTGGATGAGCTATCTTGGAAGTCCAGGAGTGTTAAACATTTCAATGTCCGACATCTAACTTCAACTGCATAAAAAAATTCCAAGTAAAAACAGAACAGCTGAGCCTTTCCCAAATTCCTGACTCACAAAGTCACGCATAAAATAAAATGATTGGTTTAAACCACTTATCTTTAAGGTAATTTTAAACAAAACATTAGCAACTTTAACAGCAAACCACAGAAGTGAACTCTGGAGAATTTGAAAAGAAAGATAAATTTATTGGAGCAATAAATGTGGCTCATAGTGTCAAATGGACAGAAGCTAGAGCGTGTTCTTGGATGTAGGTATCAGAAACTACACAGCAGTCTCATCTGAGTCTTTCAACTGGAATAAATGATTACCAAAAAATAAATAAATGTTATTATTATTTTTGCCTCCCCTAACTCATGGTTTGAAGTCTTTAATTGGCCTAGCTTTTGGCCATTGTCAACCATTTAGACAGGGAAAGGCACAGTATTTTGATTTGTAATCCCAAAGTTGCAGTTACCTGTTGCCATTGAATGCTGTATACAGCAATAAGTGGTAATAACTTACTACCGCATTATTGCTCATGGTCAGCTAGGGAGCTCTGCTAATCTTAGTTGAAATTGTTCATATATCTAGGGGTCAGATGGTGTTGTATGGTCTGTGATGACCTCAGTTTTTTGTGTCACTGCTTCTTATGTCCTTTATCTTGCATCAGACTAGCACAGCCATGTTCTCACAGTGAAAACAGAGGCACAAGAGAAAGTGGGGAAAGTCCCAAGGTCTCTTGACACTAAAACCCAAAACTGGTATATCTTCACCACTACTTCATTCTTGAGGGCAAACTCAGAATCAAGGGATAGAGAAAATATACTCAATTTCTTCTTTAAGGGTATCTGTTAAGTCACAAGTTGAATGGTATGGATACAGAGAAGGGTAAAATTCTGAGGTCATCAACACCACGTCCCACCCTCATCAAGGCTGCACACATTTTGGAAAGAAACTTGTCAACGGGAATTCAAATTACCTAAAAGAATACATAAATTAATTTTGAAAAGCCAATTATAACTATAAAGTAAATGTACAAAAACATTTTGCATATGTGTAAGTGTATTTAGGTATTTCTCTTTTTAGTAAGAAGGAAAAAGTTTTCCTCACATTCTTATCTCAGTTCTAGACTTGGAAAATTGCCTTTCATCATGGCTCCCATTCTGGTGGCTCCAAGTCAGCAGTCTGTCATGTGAAGACCAGTGCCATGGCTGTGCTTATTGATGGAAAATAGCAGCTATGAAGGAACTCTAGCTGCAAATGAGTCTAGAAAATACACGGTTCTTCTTTTACCTTTCCAACTCTTGGGCAGACCAAGCTACACAACCCACCATTGTTATCCTTCTGATTATATCAGATTTTCCCAAGGGAAAGGGGGTGCATAGAGCCTTCTATGCCTGAGAGTGGAGGTTGTGGAGGCTATAAAGGCAAGGGGAAGGTAAAATTTTCCAAGATAATAAGATGGCTTTCTATAGATCCCACGTGGCAAGAAAAACATCACCACTACCTTTGGAAAAAAAAGGAGTAGAGCACACATTTGGGTCTCACTTTATCTCTGAGTAACATTAAGCATATTTAACCTTACCAAAATACTGGTACTATCCTCAAAGATGTTGGTGAAAAATTAATGAGATGATGGATATAAAAGCAATTTTTGCAATAATGAAAAAGCTACTGAATTCCATTAAGGATCTGAATTTCCAGAGGCAGAGAATATGTCCAGTACTGTTATTTCCATGCATGGTGCCTGGCCCAGAATTATATTTCAACATATGTTTGTAGATCATACCAACCAGAAGGTAAATTCTAATGTGAATAACAATGTTTAGAAATCCAAAGGATTATAAATCGTTCTACTATAAGGACACATGCACACGAATGTTCATTGCAGCACAGTTTACAATAGCAAAGACCTGGAACCAACCCAAATGCCCATCGATGATAGACTGGACAGGAAAAATGTGGCACATATACACCATGGAATATTATGCAGCCATCAAAAACGATGAGTTCGCGTCCTTCGTAGGGACATGGATGAACCTGGAAACCATCATTCTCAGCAAACTGACACAAGAACAGAAAATCAAACACCACATGTTCTCACTCATAGGTGGGTGTTGAACAATGAGAACACATGGACACAGGGAGGGGAGCACTATACACTGGGGTCTGTTGGGGGGAGAGGGGGGATAGAGAGGGGTGGGGAGTTGGGGAGGGATAGCATGGGGAGAAATGCCAGATATAGGTGAAGGGGAGGAAGGCAGCAAATCACACTGCCACATATGTACCTATGCAACAACCTTGCATGTTTTTCACATGTACCCCAAAACCTAAAATGCAATAAAAAATAAAAAAATAAAAAAATAAAAAAATAAAAAAATAAAAAGAAATCTGAGGATTGAGGAAGAGGAGTCAAGGGGAAAAAAGGATATTCTTTTCTAAAAGTCATAACAAAGGAGAAGTCTACTTGGTTTCAATGGAAAACTAGACTTCATCTTAACTACAGAAATATTTCTAGGGATTCAATAGCCCTTTCAATGAAGAGTTCAAAAAAACAAAAGAGTAGGCTGGGCACGGTGGCTCAAGCCTGTAATCCCAGCACTTTGGGAGGCCGAGGCAGGTGGATCACGAGGTCAAGAGATCGAGACCATCCTGGTCAACATGGTGAAACCCCATCTCTACTAATACAAACAAATTAGCTGGGCATGGTGGCACGTGCCTGTAATCCTAGCTACTCAGGAGGCTGAGGCAGGAGAATTGCCTGAACCCAGGAGGCAGAGGTTGCAGTGAGCCGAGATCACGCCATTGCACTCCAGCCTGGGTAACAAGAGCGAAACTCCGCCTCAAAAAAAAAAAAAAGAGTATTATTGGCTTTTAAGTTTAAGTCACTATTCAAATATTTAAGATTCTTATTCTATGTCTATGCATTCACTTATTTCATAAGTTTCTGAACTTCATCATCATAAATGACAGCTGCAACACCTTTAGAATTAACAAGGCAAGCATATTGTCAGTGTATTCATTTGCTGCTTTAAAAGCTGTTATTTTATCTGCTCTGAAAGATAACCAAAGAATCCCATTAGAGGCAAAGCAATCTTCCTATTGTTATGTATTTTTCCTAGAATCAAATAATGTGCCAAATACAGGGCAGTAAATGGAATGAAGCAAATACTTGCTGAACCACTACTATTTCAGGGACTCTGCCGAGTACTGTACATAAGTACCCTCATCAACAGGCCCGAGTAGAGCCACACTACCACAGTTACAGTTGACATTCATTCTCTCTGAACTGTGAGGTTCTCTTCTCTAAAAAAATTAAAGCTCTGGAACCATTCCATAGGGCTATTGAGATAATGTGTACAAAGGTAAAATGTAAAATGGGTGAAGCGCTTAGCAAGTTGAGTAATCTTTAGAGTTTTAATTTCTGAAATAGTCTATTTAAGTTTATAAGACATATTTTTAAAACACAAATTTGAGTTTCTGAAAATGACTTTCACTTTAATGAATTTTCTTTATATATATATAAAAAATTGCATTTTAGGTTTGGGGGTACGTGTGAAGAACATCCAAGATGTTGTGTAGGTGCATACATGGCAATGTGGTTTGCTGCCTTCCTCCCCATCACCTATATCTGACATTTCTCCCCATATTATCCCTCTTCAACTCCCCACTCCTCCGCTGTCCTTTAACTTCACTCTGCTCCATAATTTGTGCCTGAGGACAGGTTACATTCTATTCCCATACCCAATTTTAGCTCTTCAAATAACAGGGCCATAAATAATAGTCTGGGCTCTCACTTTTTGAACAGAGCTAAAATAAGAATGAAGACCATGCCATTGAATATACAAATTTAATTAACAAAGAAGAATTTCAATAGATACCTAAATTTTATCTGTATTGTAGAACTATTTTGTGAAATATCTAAGGAACTTGCTTGTGTTAAATTCCATGGAGAAACAGGATTATATGTCCCTAATTATTATTTCAAGAGCTTTTAAAAAATTGCCTAAAATCTAGAGAGTAACATTGTAAACCCTCTAGACTGAAAGAAAAGGTAACAAAAGCAGGAAAGTCATACTGACACAGAAATATTTATTATCTGCCAGACAGAGGTACTTAACATAGAGGAAAAAGAATGTTCCTTTGTGAAAAGTAATTCATAGGAAATAGACTCACAGAAAACCAGGTGAGATTTTCACATCCTCCTCCCCTAGATGATGAGCAATGAGGCCAAAATAGGGTATTTCCCTCTAGGATTTTTCTTTCTCTCTCTGTGATAGAAGCTGCAGTAGTTCTTGATGAATTGAGGAAAAAATATAAAGTCTGTGTTTCCATCCTTATTCAAGAAGGAAATACCCCTGAATATAAAGCATTTAACAAAATTCCAGAAAAGAAAGCAGAGCTAAACTAAGGAAAAAGGAAGTCAAGAAAAACTTGGTCTACTATATATTAAAACAGATAGAAGCCTGAATAGAATATTCATGTTTAGCATAAGTAGGTAGAGGGAGAAAGGGAGGGAGGGAGACAGACAGGAAGGGAGGAGGGAGAAAAAAAGTAGGGATGAAGAAAGGAAGAAATAGAGAAAAGAGAGGGAGAAACTGAAGAAAAGAAAAGAAATAATGAAAAGAGATTGAGTATGACATACACGTTAAGATTTAAGAGTTCTAACTTTTTGTGCCATAGAACCTTTGGAAGTCTATGGGCCTTTTTTTGGATAATATTTTCAAGTGCATAAAATAACATTCCTAAGATTGTAAAGGAAACCAGTGATATTAAAAATGCAGTTATCAAAAGATTAAAACAATAAATTTGGGATACCAGAATGTATATGCTTCTCTATTAGTCCACTAAAGAACAATATAAAATGGTGTATTAGTCCCTTCTTACACTGCTATAAAGAAATGCCAAAGACTGTGTAATTAACAAAAGAAAGAGGTTTAATTGACTCACAGAGCTCCAGGCTGGGGAGGCCTCAGAAAACTTACAATCATGGCAGAAGCAAAACAGGAGCCTTTTACACAAGGCAGCAGGGAGACGGTATGAGTGTGTGAAGAAGGAACTGTCTAACACTTATAAAGTCATCGGATCTCATGAGAACTCACTCACTATCAGGAGAACAGTGCAGGGCACCACCCACATGATCCAACTATCTCCCTCAGGTCCCAACCTCCACACGGGGATTATGAGGATTACAATTCAAGATGAGATTTGGGTGAGTACATGGAGCCAAACCATACCGAATGGTAGATAGGATAATATCATAGTTCAAAGTAGCAAGGAACATAAACACGTGTCAAAATATCAGCAGCTATTATAATATAAAGTGAAAGTATTTGTGATTTCTATTTGTGATAAGGTCACAGGTACTGCTAATACTACTGAAGGATGTTGCCTAAATTCATAATTAGAAGACCTGCTACATTTCAGTTAGAGATTAATGAACTTAAAGATGTAGTTTTTTCTATCCCAGTTCCTATAACCTGAAAATTATATTCAAGAGAATGCAAATGGAGGCTTTTGATCAAAGAGTTTTAAAAAATTGTTACTGTCTTCATTAAAAGTTCTATATTCAAAAAGTTTACTACTCATTAAAGGAAAATAAAACACTATTTTGCCACTTGAAGGGCAACACAGGTCTGTTACCTTGAGGAGTGTCACTACAAGACTGAGTCCTGAATTTCATTACATGGCAGTTTAGATTGCTGTAGCTTTGGATGGTGCTTCTTTTGTTCTGGTTTGTTTGCTGTAATCTATGCAATGGGGACAAGACACCTACCTCACAAGGATTGTTAATGTTGCTTCTGGCACATACAAATGAATTCTCAAGAAAGGTCTGTTTGCTTCCTTTTGTATTCCTGGAATACCTGAACACCAAGGAGACCTGTGGACCAGCCTACTTTGTAACAAAATCTATGCTCCTAGTCACAAGGGCTAAAAATGTGAGACTTGATTGAAGCAAATTCATCTTCAGGACTAAAAAATTTAAAAAACATAAGGTTTTAGCAATTTCAGATAGCACTGGACATTTACTTCCTAAATGCTACCATATTATCTTTTTAGAGAAGTGAATTTTTGTAGGGTTTAACTTTTTCTGAATAAAAAAATTATGTTTAGATTTTGAATATGAATTACTTATATCCAAAAAGATCTTTAAAATGCTGACAGAAACACTTAAATGCTAAGGCTGAATGAGTTCCAGTATTCATTAAAATAACGGGAGGAGGAGAGGTGTTGAAAGGACTGCTTCTTGTGTCTGGAACTGTGTACAAGCCTTTTAAAGTTAGGAATGGGGGATAAACTCAAGGGCTTAAGAATAATTCTCAGTTTGGCAAGGGAATTTCCTTGAGGCAGGAGACAGTAGCCTGGAGTGTATTAATGGATTTATGAAAGTAGTTACATCATTGTGGTTTGGGAAATGATTTTAAAGCTTAGCAAAATGTGAAATTAATTTTTGATTTTCTTGCCCCAGGTTCCTCTTTAAGTCTCTGTCCTACCGTTTAAAATACATACATATATATATATATATATATATGTGTGTGTTTTTGGGAACTTGTAATGAAGTCAGGAGGGCTGGTACAGAGCAGGTATCAGGTGCTGCTGAAGATGGACTTGCTGAATTGGAGAGGAGGTGAATGCTGGGGCCATGTGCACATAACTGAGAAGTTCTCAGTGGAAACATTGTGCATGACAGAGTTCAATCCTTGACTTTGTGGACAGCAGGCCATTGATGCAAAGTAATTTCAAAGATAGGCCATTACCTCAAACTTCAGAAAATAATCCAGACATTATGCCCAAATCAGTGCAACAAGTAATACAGGACTGAAAGGCAACCAATGCCACCCGGGGTATTGGGTGGTGTTTAAGAAATTGTGCTCTAGATTCTCAGGGAGGTGGGTTCAAGAACCAGCTCTAGCAGCTATCCGGCCTTAAGAATTCTGTGGTTCTGATCCTCAATTTCCTCAGCTGTAAAATGAGGATGGTAATAACAGTGCCAACCTCATAAGAAATCTTGGAAGGCCTAAATAAGAAATGCTTAGCATAGCATCTGGCAGAGACAGAAACACTCAATAAACATTAGTGATTGTTTTCATTGTCTGTCAAGAAATTGCAAATCACTCCAGAAAAAGCAGAATTCAAGAAGGTTATGTTACAAGCTGGCATCACATATATGATACTTGGTATCAATCATGTTTTTGAAGCTATCAATTAAGAAAAATCTAGGCATGGCATCTGAGTTTTCCTTCTCTGTCTCTCTCTCTCTCTCTCTCTCACACACACACACACACACACTCTCTCTCTCTCACACTCCAAACTACTGAGTAGTGAAATGAAGGAAATCCATACCAGTATAAACTGGATTAATAAAATGCTTATTTTTTTAATAAATTTTCACACATTTGTGTTAACATTTTATTAAATATCTTCTTCAGTATTTCTGTTAAGATGAAACAAAAAGGGTGATATCATAGTTTAGATCTTTTAAATATTTAGTAGCTTTAGTTCATCAAATTCACTTCAGTTTATTTAATTAGCACAATTTTATCTTCCTCTCCTTACATAAAACATCCAAGAAATGCATTACTCAAAGTAATTTCATTACTGGAAGAATAGTCATTAAAATGTTTATAAAGTCCTGTGCTTTGATGTTATTTGAACTCTGCTCAAAAGCTTTCAGAGCTAAAGATCCTCCAATTCCAAAGCAGTAAACAGTGTAAAACCCATTCCCCACCTTCGCTTCTAAACTATCAGTTGTGCTTTTTCATAGGTGAGAGGTCTGTTGTAACTCCCAACCCAATTTCAGATGTAGATGAATTGGAAAGAAAACCCTGAGAAGCTGCTCTCAACATTGGCTCCTTGAGGAAAGCTCCAACTCTCCCCTACTCCCTCCTGTCTCCTTATTTGTAGCCTATGAGACAGAGTTGGAAGAATTTTTACAAACCTCTTTCAACAAAATATGGTGAAATTAGAGTGCAGCCAGGTAAGGTGGCTGCCTGAAGACGTTCAACTTCAGAATGGCCAGGACAAATCCCAGACACCTGCGCTCTGCACTGAATAACCATCCCTATATCACCAACACCTTCTTCCCACCAATGAAGCAAAAGCACATCTACTTATATTTCCTTTCTTATCACATCTTTATAGACAAACACTAAAGAGCAGAGCTCTTTTTCCAAGATCAAAAGGATACCTTACATTGCCATTGAAAAAGAATTGAGGAGGCAGACGATGTAGTTATAACCTGTGACAGGTGGCCAGCATTCAGGGGAAGGATTAAGCAGTGGTTGAGAGCCCAGGCACCACAACCTCTTAACTCCAATTTCTGAATTGTTCTCTCATTCTTAAAGGAGAATGACACTGCTTTCCTGATAGGAATCCTGTAAGGTTTTAACATAATATTTTATGTAAACACCGTATCCCAAGTACTGACATGAGCATCATCAACAGTAGCAAATGAATGATTGCTGATGGTAGTGATTGTAGTAGTGGTGGTAGAGAAGTTATTGTGGCCACAGAACAGTAATGGAAGAAGTGGAGGCTGTTGAAGTAATTATAGTAGTGACAGTGGTGGCAGTCACAGAGGCAGTAATAATATTGTTATTGTCAGTGATGACAGCATTGTTAACACAATAATTAAGAATATTTTTTTTTACTCAGTTTAACTTTACTGTCTCTCTTCTTTTAATTAATGTAATTTCTCCCAAGACTTCTCTATTTTCTCCCCTCCAGTTCATCTGACTATGGATTCAGTCTGATCCATTCTGTTCTAGGGGTATTTAATCTCATTTTCTCTGTCAAAAGCAAACTCATAAATAAAGGCCCAGGTTTGCCATTTTTGACCAAGGGGCTCATCCAGACAGGTTGAAGTTGGTTGAAGACCAGATTACCCCCAATCATGCAGAGGCATTTCTGAGAAAGAGCAGCACTCAACCCTTTCAAGGAAAAGAGGAGAATAGCAAACTGGTTGTATTAGTCTGTTTTCACACTACTATAAATACTTGAGACTGGGTAATTTGTAAAAGGAAGAGGTTTAATTGACTCACAGTTCTGCATGGCTGGGGAGGCCTCAGGAAACTTACAATCATGGTGGAAGACAAAGAAGAAGCAAGCAGTTTCTTTACAAGGTGGCAGGAAAGAGAATGAGAAGGAAAAAGGTCCTTTTATAAAAAAAATCAGATCTCGCGAGAACTCACTCACTATTGCGAGAACAGCACGGTAAAAACTATCCCCATGATCCAATCACCACCCACCAGGACCCTCCCTCAACACATGGGGATTATTAAGATTACAATTTGAGATGAGATTTAGGTTGGGATGCAGCCAGACCATATCACGGGGGTAGAGAAAAGCCTGAGCCACCTCAGGCTAGTTGCTGGGAAGCAGTTTTGCTCAGTTCTGTCAACTTGTATTTATACAAGAAGCAGACCTTCAGGTTAGGAAGTGAAGTGGACATCTCTGCTGCATTTGACACATGGATGACTTCTTCCTTGAACATCATTCCTTGATATCCCATGGCATTATCTTCTCTCAGCTCCCTCCTCACACTCTTTCTTATATACCTTCTTTATGGTTCTTGTTCTCTGCTCATCTGCTAAACAAATGTTGAAGCTCCAGAGATACTGTTTCTCAACTTCCTCTTTCATCAATTTTTCGTCCTAGTTGATCATTTCATAGTTTTAAATTTTTATGATAGAAAACTCTCAAATCTCAATCTTTAACCCAAAACCTCATTAAAATTTCAGACTAGTGGATGCAGCTATCCCATGTACACACCTGGCACCTCTGATCTGGATTAAATGGTCTGTTGATAAATGATACACCAAGCTACCTCTATCCTTGCATCTATTCAATGGTGTAAATTCCCACAGAAAATGATCCTTAAGTAATTAACTTTATATTACACAAATGAATTATAGAAAAACATTATCTATAGATAGGTGATACATATTTATAAAGCACACTGTTAAGAACTGTACGGCCAGACTGCTTATCTCTGCCCAGCTCTTCCACTATCCTTGAGACTGCAAGCAAATCTCTGAAACCATCTATGCCTCAGTATTGTCATCTGTAAAATGGTGATGATAATTATTGCTTTCTCAAAGAATTGTTGTGACTATTAAATGAATTAATGTATATAAAGTTCTTAGGAGAGTCCACAGCACCTAGTAATCATTGCACTTATTAGGTCAGAAACAGGCCTTATGTTTGAAGTCATCAGAGTAATCATAGTGATATGGTTTGGCCCTGCGTCCTACCCAAATCTCACCTTAAATTGTAATAATCCCCACGTGTTGTGGGAAGGACCCAGTGGGAGGTAACTGAATCATGGGGATGGACTTCTCCTGTGCTGTTTTCCGGATGGTGAGTAAGTCTCACGAGATCTGATGGTTTCATAAAGGAGAGTTCCCCTGCACACATTCTCTTGCCTTCTGCCATGTGAGATGTGCCTTTGCTTCTTCCTTGCCTTCTGCCACAATTGTGAGGCCTCCCCAGCCATGTGGAACTGTGAGTCCATTAAATCTCTCTTTTTTTAAAATAAATCATCCAGTCTTGGGTATGTCTTTAATAGTAGTATGACAACAAACTAATACACATAGCCATACGGTTTGGACATTTGTCCCCGTCCAAATCTCATGTTGAAATGTAATCTTCAGTGTCGAGGTGAGGCCTGGAAGGAGTTGTTTGGGTCATAAGGACAGCTCCCTCATGGTAATGAGTAACTTCTTGCTCTGTTAGTTTGTGGGAGAGCAGGTTGTTTAAAGGCGACTCATACCTCCTCCTGTCTCTCTTACCATGCAACTTGCCTGCTGCCTTTTCATCTTCCGCCATGACCAATAGCTTCCTGGCCCTCACCAGAAGCCAAGCAGTTGCTGGTGTCATACTTGCACAGCCTGAGGAACCATGAGCCAAATTAACCTCTTTTCGTCATAAATTACCCGGCCACAAGTATTTGTTTATAGCAACAAAAACAAACTCATACACATAGTCATCATAGTAATAGTGAATGACTGAAGGAATGAACATGAAAAGGATGCACTAAGAGAACCAGGAGGCTGACAGAGAATCGGAGGAAGGGCAGAAGCAGAAGAAAAAACAAGATTTGGATGAAGAAAAATAGGTTTTATAGGCCCACACATTCTGACAGGATGATAATATGGATGACAAATTATTGGAAGGGAATCTTGCTTCAGCATTATCGTGGCTGGCGGCATTGTGCTTGATGAGAAATTTCCTTCTGCATTTTCATCTCCAGAGAAATTACAGCCGGCCCTCATGAATCAGCTTCAAAGTCAGGCTGAACTTTGGGAGATGCTGTTGCTGAAGAGCTGAGGCCTGCCTTTCCCGCAGCCTGGAGTGTGTGTGGCTCCTCCTCACTGTGCTGTCCTTCTGGCCTCAGAAGAACCCCTGAGCCTTTCGCTTGTCAGAGAACCCTCGGGGGTCCCTGCTTGAGGTCAGACCCAGCAACTGAGAGAAATGAAGCTTTTGACACATAATCCCTTCACCTCCTGTAATGGAAATTGCAGAGTGATTGTGAAGGCAAATGAGGTAATTCCTGCAGAAGCATTCTGCAAGGAAGCTCTCATTTTGTGAGACCTTGTGTTTTGTTCTTGTTAAAGAATTTTCAAAGTTCTTTTCTGCTGGTTTAGGAAGAAAATTAGTATAGACTAATGAGAAAGAGCTTATAATAAACCCTTCCTTGGAGGAATATGAAAGAAGCTAAGTTTTTAAATAAAATTAAAAGCTAACATCTAAAAATGACTTATTTATAGTGTTTCCTTTCATCAAGCTATGGTTTCCCTTCAGTAGCCCTCATTATGCTCTAACCTGAGTTTAGTGTTTTCTCCTAAATTTAAAATTTGAGAATGCCACATATCTGTTTACAACCCTTCACTGGCTTTCTGGTGGATTTCATCCTGACAATAGGCTGCAAACTCGGCCTAACCTACTTAGCTGAATCCAATTCTCTCTCAACATGCTTGTCTTCAACTCTGAGCTCTGTGTTTACTCAACTGCTTGCAAGTCACATCGAGGATATTCTCTAGGTTTGATATATTTGGGAAATAAAAACTACAGGATGCCCAGTTAAATTTGAAATCAGATAAACAATGAATATCTTTTTAGTATAAGTATGCCCCAGGCAGGCTTAATACCTAGGTGAGAGGTTGACACGTTTACCTGTGTAACAAACCTGCATGTCCTGCACATGTATCCCAGAACTTTAAAAAAAAAAAAAGTAGGCCACATGCAGTATTTGGGACATACTTACACTAAAAATTATCTGTTGTTTATTTAAAGTTCAAATGTTCAAGTGTGATAGGGTATTCTGTATCTGGCAAACTCAGCTGCTCTGACCCCACAGACCAGCCTTCAGAACACACCTAAGTGAACACATCTTTCTTTCTTTTTGGTCCACCTAAGTCTGGTTTTGTGGCTTTTCTCCATGGGCTTGTTTATCCCCCCGTGTTTACCCTTTTTATAGAACTTACCACCCTAGTTGCAATCATCTCTTTACTTCTAAAACTCAATTATTAGACTACAAATTCCAAAAGGCTAGGGCTTATGTTTCATTCATTGTATCCCCAAAGCTTAAAAAAGGGGAACACAGTGTACCCATTGATCAATATTTAGTTATTAAATGAATAAAAAGAAATTCATTGTTTACAAAGTACTTTTCACAACTCAGCATGTTATCTGTAGTCATGTGCCACTTAATGACAGGAATGTGTTCTGGGAAATGTGTCGTCAGGCAATTGTGTTATTGTATAAACGTGCTAGTGTACTTAAACCTAGATGGTGTAGCTTGCCACACACCTAGGCTATGTGGTACAGCCTGTTGCTCATAAACTATAAGCCTGTGTAGCATGTGGCTATACTGAATACTATAATCAACTGAAATGCAAAGGGAATATTTGTAAAAATCTAAACATAGAAAAGGTACAATAAGAATGTGGTATAAAAGATAAAACATGGTACCCTGTATAGGGCATTCACCATAAATGGAACTTGAAGGACTGGAAGTTGCTGAGTGAGTCAGTGAATGAATGCTGAGTGAGTGTGAAGGCCCAGGATATTACTGTATACTACTGTAGACTTTATAAACACTGTATACTTAGACTATACTAAATTTATTTTTTAAATTGTCTCTTTCTTCAATAATAAATTAACCCTAACTTACTGGATGGCCATCATTGTCTACATTCTCCATCATTGACCAAAATATTATTTGGAGCATGACTTATTTCTATAGTGTATATGTGGAAAGAGGCTTTCTGTCCCAAATTAATCCAAGTGGATCCGTTTAAGTACCATTCCAAGTACATTACAACTCTAATCAAAATCTTCCAGTGGCTTGCCATTCTATCTCAAATGAATTCACACCTTTCCATGGCTTACAAGTCCCAGTGTAACCTAACTGGCTATAATCTCAGTCTCATCTGTGGTGTTCCTCTCTACACTCATTGCCCACCTGTAGCGCTGACATCCTTGCTGTCCAGGACTGTTCTAATCAAAGCTCTGCCTTGGGGCCTTTGTACTTCCCTCTGCCTGGAATCTGTTTTTCAGGTATAGGCAGGGGTCCCTGCCTCACTGTCTTGGCTGGAGCGCTTCCTCATGAGAAAAGCCTTCCCTGGCCTCCCTCTCTAAAGTAGCACCCTTGTCATGATCCATGCCCTCATCCCACTTAAGTTCTCTTTAAAGTATTCATTCTTATGTGATGTTTTACTGTGTTTTATGTACTGGCTTACTTACTCTTCTTTTCTTAGTAGAATATAAGTTCTATAAAGACAGGGACTTGGCCTTTTCCCTGTATACTCAGCACCTAGAACAAAGCCTGGAATGTATCAATGCTTAATGAATACCTGTGGAAGAAGGCAGGCAGGCAGGCAGGTGGGCAGGTAGGTAGTAGGTGGGTGGGTGGGTGGTAAGGTGGATGGGCAGGGCTCTCTTTCCATGTACTCTGGAGTCTGAAATTTATTTTCTCATAAATGGAGACTTAAGATATGTGTGTTCCATAGAAAGGACTATGTTGCCTTACGTTTACTCTAAGGTATACATGAGTAAAATTAAAATCTTCCAGAGAGCAACGTCTTCAGAGATGTTGGAGGGGGCCTCTTATTACCTAAGGGTTGGAGTTAGAGAGTTGTGCAGAAGGAATAAAACCCACAACTGGAAGAGAATGTTGATTAAGGAGTGGATGATGAAATAAGAGATAAATCGTGGTTTCTGTAAATGTTGGTTCACTTTTAACCTTGTATTTTCCCTCTATGATGCCCCCAACCTCCACTACCAACAATGCTGTGCAGACATCTTTAACTGCCTACCCAACATCCATTCCAACTTTCTCCCTTGTTAATAGAACCCATTTTTGGCAGGGTTGGGGGTCAAAATGTGCCCAGCCTTAATCTATGGATCATGAATTGATGTAATCCAAGGGTCAGTAAGCTTTTATTGTGAAGGACTACATGTTTAACATTTTAGGATATGTAGGCCATATGATTGTTGTCTCAACTCCTCAGTTCTGTTGTAGTACAAATGCAGTCATAGAAAATATTTATATAGAAAAATGAGTGTGGCTATGTCTCAGTAAAACTTTATTTATAAGAATAAGCGTGGGCAGATTTGGCCCATGGATCATAGTTTGCCACACTTTGACCTAAACAACTTTGTCCCTTATATTCTAAGGCTCCCATTAACTAGAAACAGGTGTTTTGTTTGTTTGTTTGTTTTTTTTTTACTGAAAATAAGACAGGTAGATCTAATAGCCGGGATGGAATAAAGGCACAAGATTGTTTCAGGGAAAATTTTGCTTTCCTGACAAAAGAGGAGGAGTGACATGTTTCTGCTTTCTTTACTTCTTTCCTGGCTTTCCAAAAAATGTGGCTAGAGCTGCATCAGCCACTATCAGACCATAATAAGGGAAAGGATAAGAGAATAGCTGAGTCTCAGCCCTGATATCATTGCATCCTTGAATCATCAGCAACCAGCAACCTCCACAGCTCTTCAAATGTGAGAAAAGTAAACGCTTATGTATTAAGTCTACCCCGGTTTGGTTTTTGATTACTTTTGGGTAGATGTATTCCTGATTGATAAAGACACACACAGAGATGACACGTACATCAGCCCACACACCCTCACACACACTGGCGTGCACTGGCATGGAACACAGGTCCTGAAACACAGTGCCCAGAGTGTTAACAGTGATCGACTCTTTCCCAGGTATGTGCTGGTCTCTCTTTTACACTTTGTGTTCTGCCTTATTATTGCTATAATTGTAAACAACTATGAACATTTTTTTTCATTTTAGGAAGATAGGGAATAAATTTTAATTGCTTGAGCACTACCTGCTGATGCGCTCACAAGAACTAACTTATTTCCTAAAAATTCCACATCAGTCTATGAAGAAAAAAATAAAGGAAAATTTGAAGATCTGGTGCCAGGGAAGGGGAGGAAGGAACCAGACAGAATAACCAGTCACCTGGAAGCTAGATTGACAGGGAAAGCAGCTCTGTTGGGAGCCTCCTCACTCAGACCTCTTAGTAGAGAGAGTCAGAACCCCTCACATTTTGCCCATCTCCATTTCTAATACTGTACTAGAAAGACACTTGGGGAAGTTTTAAATTCTGCTTTTTGCATAATAGAATTGTGCCTCTGTGTCCTGAAAAAAGAAATATTGAAGTACCAATTCTGAGTGCCTCACAATATGACCCTATTTTGAAAGGGCCATTGCAGCTGTACATTAAGATGAGGCCATACTGGAGTAGGGTGCACTCCCGATCCAATACGTTGGGTGTGTATAAGACAGCTGTGTAAAGACTCGAAGACACACAAAGAGGATACCATGTTAACAAGGCAAAAATTGGAGTTATGCATCTGAAAGCCAAGGAATGCCACAGAATTTCCACAAACCACTAGAAGCTAAGAATATGCAAGGAAGGATTTCCCTACAGGTTTCAGAGGGAATGTGGCCCTGCTATACACCTTGATTTCAGAATCCCAGCTATCAGAACTGTGAGACAGTAAGTTTCTGTTGTTTTTCCACCCTGTTTGTGGTGCTTTGCCCTGGCAGCCCCAGGACACCAATCCAGCATCTTTTTCATTATTTTTCTCAAGGATAAAAATAATTGCTAATCAACTTTCTAAAACACTTAAATCTCTAGAAATTCATTTTCTAAGCAACTTTGTGAAATAGGTTAAATAATATATATCATTTTTTAAAATAAGAAAATTTAGGTACAAAAAAGCTCTTGAGTATCTCAACTATCTCCCATTGCCCTATTTGCTTTTTTGCATCATAGCACTATTTGCGTGTTTCTTTTTTCATCTGTTTGCAAATTTGTTTCATTTAATTTCGAGGAGGAAAAGAGTTTATCGGTCTGCTTATTGCTGGATCTCTAGTTCCTAGAATAGCATCTGACACATGGTTCACAGTATACATGTATCATATCAATGACTGGAAGGATCTAAGAAAGAAGGATGCTTACTTCTATTAAACACATTATCTCAGGCATTTTCTTTCAGTACTTTTCACATTTTATTCTCCTACTATTTAAGAAAAACTAGTTACCCATGATTTACATATGGAGAATTAATGCTCAATGGGTATGCATGGTTTGCCAATAACTACACAGCCAAGAAATGGCAAGATTAGTCAGTCTTCACCAAGCAATTCTCAAAAATTCGTTGTGGTATTGCAAAATTCCATGGAGTGAAATTTGGCAATATATACCAAAATGCCTCGAACAATTACCCTTTGATCTAGCAACCCCATTCTATAAATGTATCTCAAATATACACAAGCAAATAGGAAAAGAGAAAGACCAAAGACTACTCGTGGCAGCACTATTAATAATAATAAAAGCTGAGAAACAACCTAAGCGTTCAACAAAAGGGGGCTGGTTGAATGAATTTACTCTGAGTAAACTATGGAATATTGTCCACCTATAAAAAAGGATGAGAAAGATCTCTATATACTGCCATGGAGTGATCTGCAAGATGTTTTAAACTAAAAAGCAAGATAAATTGCATACTAAAAAGGATCATTTTTATTTAGGCAAGGAAAGACTATAAATAAATATAGATGTATATTTATATGCATGCATAATTTGTTTATATTTTAAAAATTAAAAATTGATGGAAGGAAAACTTAAAAAAGTATTAAAGACAAGGGGTAGGGTGCCGGTAGCTCACGCCTGTAATCCCAGCACTTTGGGAGGACAAGGTGGGTGGATCACCTGAGGTCAGGAATTCAAGACCAGACTGACCAACATGGAGAAACCCCATCTCTACAAAAATAAGAAAAAATTAGCTGGGTGTGGTGGTACATGCCTGTAATCCCAGCTACTCTGGAGGCTGAGGCAGGAGAATTGCTTGAACCCAGGAGGTGGAGGTTGCAGTGAGCAGAGATTGTGCCATTGCACTCGAGCCTGGGCAACAAGAGCAAAACTCCATGTAAAAGAAAAAGAAAAAGACAATGAAGGTAGGGAAAGGAAATAAAAAGCTAGAATTCTCAGAATGCCCCTTGTTTTATTATTTTTTCATAGACTCATGTAAATGTTTACACATTTAAAAACAAAATTATAATCCCTGAAAATAAAACAAGAACAAAAACATAAGTTAGACTGTATGTAAAATTGGTGGCATGACCATTTTTTGAAGTATTTTATTTAACACTTTTAAATGCAGTATTTTTAGCTCAGTCGTTGTGGAAAGCAGTCTGGCAATTTTTCAAAGAACTTAAAACAGAATTACCATTCAATCTAGCAATCCCACTATTGGGTACATACCCCCCAAAATATAAATTGTTCTACTATAAAGATACATTCACACATATATTCATTCACAATAGCAAAGACATAGAATCAACCTCATTGCCCATCAGCAGTAGACAGGATAAAGAAAATGTGGAGGTCAGGCATGGTGGCTCACACCTGTAATCCTAGCACTTTGGGAGGCCGAGGCAGGTGGATCACAAGGTCAGGAGATCGACACCATCCTGGACAACATGGTGAAACCCTGTCTTACTAAAATATAAAAAATTAGCCAGGCATAATGGCATGCACCTGTAGTCCCAGCTGCTTGGGAGGCTGAGGCAGGGGAATCACTTGAACCTGGGAGGCAGAGATTGCAATGAGCTGAGATCACACCACTGCACCCCAGCCTGGTGACAAAGCAAGACTCCGAGTCAAAAAAAAAAAAGAAATGTGGAATACACCATGGAATCATATGCAGCCATATAAAAAGAATAAGATTATGTCCTTTGCAGCAACATAGATGAAGCTGGTAGCCATTATCTTGTGCAAACTTACATAGAAACAGAAAACCAAATACCACATGTTCTCTCTTACAAGTGGGTGCTGAACACTGAGTACATATGGACACAAAGTATCAATAGACACTGGGGTCTACATGAGGGTAGATGGTGGGAGGCAGGTGAGAATAAAAAAAATTACCTTGTTGGGTGCTATGCTTATTACTTGGATAATGAAATAATCTGTACAGGAAACCACACAACACACAATTTACCTATGTAACAAACACATGTATCCCTGAATCTAAAATCAAAGTTAAATAAAATAAAATTCAGTATTTTGACTGTACTTTCCTACAGGGATCAATTCTAAAAACAAAAACAAAACCTGCAAAGACATCTTAATCCAAGTTCGTCAATCTTTTTATTGGTGATAAAATCATTAAATCATATTAATGTTAGGAATGAAAGTGTTAAACATATTCAAGAGTGAAAATAGAAGTGGTTAAGCAAAAATGATGTATTGTAACCTTTGGATTGGGAATATGCTGTAAAGTCATAATTTCTATCTCTGTCTATGAGATAGCCTTCAATCAATGACAAGAACACCCCTACTTGAAATGAACAAAGGATTCTTGGGGAAATGGACAATGCACTGTCTTGGCTTAAAATGTACAAGATAAACCCTGAATAATTTTAGTGCCAGAAAACAAAAACGCTATTGTATGTCAGGTACAGTGGTTCACACCTACAATTGCAGCACTTTGGGAGACCAGTGAAGGAGGACAGTTTGAGTCCCAGAGTTCAAGACTAGCTATTGACAAAAACACACAAGGATCCAACTTAATGGGTTTTTCATTAGTCGCAAATGGGATCATTTAAATATCAAAAGGAAATGAATGACAGCAATGTGGTTGAAACATGCATACACAGCAACCCATTAATTCATAATAATATTTAAAAAAACCTAATTGGTTTTCTTAAATAGTAGCAAACCAATCTTCTCAGTGTATTGTAAATTAGTTAATAAAGAGAAAAAACAGTTATCTAACTTGTTTTCTATGTCCAAAATTTATTTTAAGGTAGCTAGTTGAGGAAGAACAGTTATTCTTTAAGGAAGAATTTCATCTAATAAATACAGAAAGAATGATCTTAAATCACCATTTTGTAACCCTTAATGACAAGAGATCTAAGCAATAATTATCAATGGCTGCTGAAACCATGAATATGAAAGATGAGTGAAGAACTTTATAACAGATGAATCAGGCTGACAATCCTTGCATTCACTTGTATTAATGTTAGTTCTCTGTTACTGCTCTAACAAATATTGCAAATTTAGCAACTTACAACCACACAAATTTATTATCTCATGGTTGCGAGGTGCAAAGTGTGGGTTAGCGTGATTGGTTTCTTTGCTTCAGGTTTTGGAAATCCAGGTCAAGATGTCAGCTGGCCTTGGCTCTTAGAATCTGCTTCCAAGTTCATTCAGGTTGTGAGCAGAATAAAGTTCCTTGCAGTGGTAGAAAAGGACTGAGGTCTCATTTCCAGGCTGGCTGTCAGCCTGAGTACTGCCTAAGCTCCTAGAGGCCTCTCTTGGTTCTTGTACACAGGACCCTATTTTTCATGACCAGCAACAGTGTAACAAATCTTTCTCATGCTTGCAAGCTCTGATTTCCCCACCTACAAGATTTCTCTTCTGCTTCTTCTAACTTCTGCTGGGAAAGATTCTCTTCCTTTAAGGAGTCATGTGATTCAATTAAATCCACCTGCGTAATCCCTCCTAATCTTCCTATTTTAAGTACTGTAATTTTAATTACATCTACAAAGTCCCTATTGCCACACAGCATAACATATTCACAGTTCAGAAGCAGGCTGCAGATGTCTTTAGAAAGTGGGGTCATTATTTAGCCTACCATACCACTGATCAATTTTAACTTCATTAAAGTGTGATTTATAACTGGCAATCGTGTGTCCCCTGATGCAATGATGTAGATAGTACATGGTACCACTTTTGAATTACTTTTCCCCATCCTTGTCCCTATAAAAGGATACAATCAAGCCTCTATGTCTACCTCACAGTTTTACAGTAAATTATGAGGATAAAAAATGTTTAAATACTACATGATATGATTGGTCAAATCTAATAGATAGAAAATTCTATAAGGCAAATATCCAGGATCTCAACAAATGTCAGGAAAAAAAAAAGATAGGAGAAAGTGGGTGGATATAGATTAAAGAGATTTGTAAGACATTTTAGTCAAATGCAATGGGTATACTTTCTTTGGATCCTAATCTAATCCACCCAACTCTAAAAATATATTCCTAAGGAAACACTAGGAAAACTTGAACACCTATTGATTTTAGATTATAATAAAGAATTATTATCAACTTGATTAATATTCTGGGGTTTTGTATACGATATTGTGAGGTTTTTAAAAGTTCTTACTTGTTAGACATACATAGTATTGATGGTAAAGTGATGTGATATCTAGGATTTATTATCAAATAATCCAGGAAGAGGAAAAAAGAGTGGTGGGAAGACATCAGTGAAACAAGATTGATAAAATCTTAATAATTGTTCAATCTGTGTAATGGATACCCAGAGGCCCACCATACTATTCATTTTATATTTGTATATGTTTGAAAGTTTGTATAATAAAGGGGAATCATTCCACTGTGTTTTATCACCTCTCAGAATCATTTCTATAAACCACATTTCTACAGAACAATCACAGGAAATACTTTGGCCTGGCCTCCATAATATATCTCAAATACAACCATATGTTACCACCTCACCATAACATTGTATATCCTGAATTACTGCAGTAGTCATCTAGTGATCTCTGTTTTCACTTTTCTCTTCACTGTTTGCCTTATAATAGCTGGAATGATCTTCTTTCTAAAACATAAATTCTATCAGGTGCTTCCTCTATTCAAGCTCACCAATGGATTTCCATTGCATATCAGTAAAATCCAAAGTTTTACCAAATCCTAAAAAGGCCCATGTAATATAGCCTCCAGCTTGTTCCACAATTTATTTCTTATTTATCATCCTTCTTTCCTAGCTCTATCCTCTTCAACCACCCTAGCCTCCTTGCTGGTTTGTCAAATAAGTACACGCCTGCTGCAGGACATTTGCATAGGTTTCTCCTTCCAGGAGCATGCTTCTCTTAAATTCTCAAATCTTGTTCTTCCAGTTCCTTCAAGATTTATCTCAAATATTAGCATTCAGAGTGTTATTTGACCATTCTTTCCAAAAGAGCACCCAACATCCTTCAAGACTTATGTCAAATATTAGTATTCAGAGAGTTATTTGACCATTCTTTCCAAAAGAGCATCCAACAATCCGCTAAATCCCTTTACCCGCGCTTGAGTCTTCATCGTAGCAATCACCATTTGTGTAACATTGCCTTTATTTTGTGTCTTCATATGATAAATGTAAGCTTCATGAAAATGAACACTTTTTTGTTCAAAACTCAATCCCCGAAATCTAGAGTAGAATCTGGTGCTCAATAATTGATTCTTTAAATGAATATTGATTAAATGAGAATTTGAATATAGTCTCCTTATCCTGAGCCACAGTCCTAGGTCATTTTGTTCTCCATTTTTAATATTTCCATTAACTAATATTAAAGGAATATAAAAAGTTCTAGGTGCCTACTAAGTAATGGTGACAATGTTAAGACACATACAACTTTCTTTTTTTTTTTTTTGAAATGGAGTCTCGCTCTGTTGCCCAGGCTGGGGTGCAGTGGTACGCGATCTCAGCTCACTGCAATCTCTGCCTCCCGGGTTCAAGCAATTCCCCTGCCTCAACCTCCCAAGTAGCTGGGACTACAGATGTGCACTAACACATCTGGCTAATTTTTTGTATTTTAGTAGAGATGGGGTTTTACCATATTGGCCAGAATAGTCTCTAACTCCTGACCACATGATCCACCCACCTGAGCCTCCCAAAGTGCTGGGATTAGGCATGAGCCACCGTGCCCAGTCAACACATACAACATTCTCAGTGAATTTAATAGCTTTTCAGATGTATTAAGCCAGAGAAAACAATTTATCATCTGGCAAATTCCCTAAATATGATTTCCCATTAGATATGTTTTTGAATTCTTCAGCTAAATAAGGAAGCTGCAGAAATTCAAGACTTCCTTCTTGATTGTGAGGTCAAGCACCCAAATTCCACTTTGATTAGCTAGAGTATTGCAGTAAAAATGCAATTTTAAGGTTTAATCATTTGGAGGAGAACTGCTTTCTCCCCTTGGTTCACAACCTTAGGCAAAATTCTGACTTTCCTTCAAATGAAAAAACTGCTCATGGCTCAGTTTTCACCCACATCTCCTTGAGCTTTGGATTCTTGCTTTGTATTTTCCCTTTGTATAAACTGTTTATTTTTATCCACAGACTTGTTACCCAGATTTTACCTTTTAGCAGAGACATTTTAAGGTAAACCTGAAATTAAACTGCACATTGGCAGAGAATTTGGCAGACATAATATATAAATAACTGTATCCCAGATTTTTTTTTAATGCTCTCATTTTTACTTCTCCTCAGGCTGAAGAATTTAGAGCATACATATTCTAGTGGTAATACATATATTTTCATTAATTTCATGTGGTACATGGCTTGCAATCACTGAATGACAAGTGCGCACCTAAAAGAAGATATATGTCAAAGCAAAGGTTGCTAGAGAAACAGCGGGTTTTCAGATATACTAATAAAAAGTAATGTTTCTGTAGGCCTATAGAGTTTACAAGGGACTTTTCCTCTTTTATGTATTTTTATTTTTAATTTTATTTTTTGTAGAGACAGGATTTCCCCATGTTGTCCAGACTGGTCTCAAACTCCTGAGCTCAAGTGATCCTTCTGCCTTGGCCTCCTAAAGTGCCGGGATTGCAGCCACTGCACGTGGTCTTTGGTCTTTTTATTTATTTATTTATTTATTATTTATTTTTTTGAGACGGAGTTTGGCTCTTGTTACTCAGGCTGGAGTGCAATGGCGTGATCTCGGCTCACCGCAACCTCCGCCTCCTGGGTTCAGGCAATTCTCCTGCCTCAGCCTCCTGAGTAGCTGGGATTACAGGCACGCGCCACCATGCCCAGCTAATTTTTTGTATTTTTAGTAGAGATGGGGTTTCACCATGTTGACCAGGATGGTCTTGATCTCTTGACCTCGTGATCCACCTGCCTTGGCCTCCCAAAGTGCTGGGATTATAGGCGTGAGCCACCGTGCTCGGCCCTGGTCTTTTTATTTTTTTGAGGCAGAGTCTCACTTTGTTGCCCAGGCTGGAATGCAGAGGCACAGTCTCTGCTCACTGAAACCTCCACCTCCTGAGTTCAAGTCATTCTTGTGCCTCAGCCTCCCATGTACTTTGGATTACAAGCACCCAAAACCACACCTGGCTAATTCTTTGTATTTTTAGTAGAGATGGGGTTTGGCCATGTTGTCCAGGCTGGTCTTGAACTCCTGAGTTCAGGTGATCCACCCACCTCAGCCCCCCAAAGGGCTGGGATTATAGGAGTGAGCCACCGTGCCTGGCAGATTGTCCCTCACAATAACCTTACAAGAAAAATCATTACTCTCATTTTATAGATAAAGAGACCAGAATATAAACAGAAGTGACTTACTTAGGTTTAGACAAGTTTTAAGTAGCTTAAGAAGATAAATGCTTTTCTGCTGAGCATCTCTTGTGTCTCATTCTGCTCTCATTCTATGTCTTTTCAATGGGATTTTACCCACCCTCCGTTTTATACAACCCCAGGAGTTACAGCAATATGACTTTGGCCAAGCTCATGAGAGGCTTTCATTGTCCCGCTCACAGTGATTAGTCTGGGGGCCTAAACATGATGAATGGGGTGGAAATGTGCTCTCTTTCTCTGTGATCACAAGCTTTTGAGAACAAACCAAGCTTAAGCTATTTGTGGCAAATTTCCTCAGTCAAATTTGGACAAATCTTTCATATGAGAAGAAAGCAGACCAATAGCAGCAAAGTTAGAGAGAGAGTGAGATTGAAGTCAGAAATGTCACTTACTTGCTAAAGCAAGCTTCAGCTGGGTTCTGGCCAATTTACTTAGATTATATTCAATTCCGGTTCCTCCAAGAGCCAGGTTTCTCTTTTCACAACGCAAATCTACATATTCAAGCAGTCCTAGCCCACTAGGAATGGAGGATCCCTGTCACAAGTCTTTTGCACCCAACGGTTTTACCTCTCAAACTTAGGTGACAAAAATAGCTGGTTTGAAGGCGTGTGCCATCAATCTCTGGTTTCATAATCTTGGGCAACTGACTCAATCCTTAAGATTCAAAACTATAATGGGAATAACAACAGGATGTACGCCACAAAGTTGTAGTTACCTGGAAAACACTTAACTAGCACATTGTAAATGTCCAGGAAATTGTATAACAACTTCCATTATTTTTATTCACTACTGAATGTGAGGACTTCGGATAAGGCAGGTAAGCGTGAACCTTTCAGAGACTGGTCTATCAATATGTAACATACTTCAGTAGAGTGCACAGCTGATCTGCTGATCCTCTCCTTCCTCACTTCCCCATCAAGAGTATTCATGAATTCATGATACTCTTCATTCATATATTCATGAATTCATGAAGAGTATCATGAATTCCCAGGAAATGGGATGGGGAGGAGAAGAATGGGGGGGGGGATCAGAATTTCTGGCTTTATTGGAAAACCTATTCAGTGCTTCTGATATTGACAACTTCTTGTGCTAAAGAAAAGTAATTGAATGAGGCATAAGAGAGAGAACATTAATATTTACTGAGTGTCTGCCAAGTATTTTATCTGAGGTGCTATGATAAGAAACACATCATTTTATGACCATGAATATTCAGTAAAGAGATAGGCACTATTATACCCATTTTATGGATCAGAAAACTGAAGTTCTAAAAATGCACTGATAGGGAGTAGAGCTAGAAAAATTTGAAAGCAGTCATATCTGGCTTCAGAGCCACGCCTTCCTTTCCACGCTGTGCCATCTCTCACAATGCAGCGGCATAACCACCCCACATGTTTGGAAAGCACCTAAGTTCCCCCACAGAGGTGGAGAGAGAAACATTCTTCCCAGAATGCAGAGTCCTACCAGTCAGCCTAGCGTCTCACCACCAAGAGAAGGGAACACAACACCTTTAACTGCTGAACCGAGAGAGTCTTGTGTCAGTTGTATACCTCATTACAGACATCCCATCATCTCACCTTCAATTTTTTCCCTAGTCTGAACCCCTGTTAAATGGCACCACTGTGTACCAGAGCCAGAATTGAGTTACTGTTAAAATGTCTAGATTGTATTCCCAATCCACGTGTTCACTTATTACCTGTGTGACTAGGAATGTTGTCTACCTTTATCCATGAAATAGAAATGACACTTTCATACTGACATTAATTGAGGTGATGTTTCTGAAAGAGCCCAAGAGAGAATCAACCATACAACAGCAACAAAACAAAACTGCATCATGTTTACTTGCTTCACTCCATTCTGTTAATTACCATGTTTCCTTTCATCACTCCAGTAAAAATACCTAGGAAAGCAAACTGTGTCTCCCTTCTATCATTTCCAATGCCTGGTTCATGCTGTGTACACATCTGCAATCTGATTTATGGTCCTCTCACTAAACCTTAGAATACCACTTCTTTCCAGTTCTTTGGTCTCCAACACCAGCCTCTTAAGATTAGAAAGCAGTTATAAATGAGGCTTTGTAGCAACCTAAAAATAACTTCGCAGCATCCACAAAGAGAGTCTTCATCAGTTTCTACATTCACTGTGCAGAAATGACCACATCAAAAAGCTCTGTTAGTGAGAGACTGTCAGTGTGACAAAGGACACAGCATTTTCAGTATATGTCTTGTTCAAACTGCAAAGTTATCTTCAGGTGCTCATGTAATTCATAGATGTCTTACAATGAAGTAACATCCAAGTAGCATTTACTCTTATAGTTCTATTCCAAACACTCAGCTCTTTGCCATGTGAGAGAGTCTTGGCATTAGCTATTCTTAAACACCGTGAAATAAAAACTGCCACGTTTCTGTGTTTATTGAGCTCAGAGCATTGTTTTTTGGTATATGTCCCAATAAAATAAAAATAAAAGCAAAAGCAAAATCATGTGAGGTAGTCAAGTAAATTTTTTTAAATGTTGCACGTTTAATAATCTTCCAGAAAAGTCACACGTTCATTTGTATATTTAAAAGAATAGACCTGCTTAAAGAAATTTTTTAACTTTATTTAGCATAGCGATTCGTGGACATTGTTTAGTTATTACCAGGTAATAATAAAGAATTATTGTTAATGTTGTTAGATGCAAGAATGTCTATCATGGATGCTGTGATGAGCCACCCTGATCCTCCTTCAGAAATACAATGATTCCCTCATTCCCTCCGCAGCTCAGGGTACTGCCAGCTGACAGCCACTTGCAATTTGCGTCTCCAGAAATTGCCCTCAAACTGCCCCAGGCCAAAAAGAGACACCTCTCTCGAGGTTATACTCCTTCCTAGTGACAGGATGGTCCATAGCAGAGTATGATGGGAATATGACAGCCCAGCCTTCTCTTCCAGACCCTGAACGAGTAACAAGCACTCAGTGTTGTAGCCTTCCACAGGCGTCAGCCGAGTCTTTTTACAGGTATTACTTAGCCGCCCAACTTCTCCCTCTTCCTGGCCTTGCTTCTGTCATTCCCTCTTGCAGATGCAAATTCTGCAGCCGCTCCTAATAAACTTTTTGTCCACTGCTCTGCATCTCAGAATTTACTTCCCAGGAAATGTAACTCACAACAATAGCATGTGGGGACACGTGTACTTTATTAGAGATAGTCCCTGAAAAATGTAAGGATGAGACAATATGAGGTCTGAAAATTGCAAAGAAATAAAAGGGGAGAAATGGATGAAAAAACATTGGCAAAATGTGAATAACTGTTGAGATTGAGTGATGAGCACATGAAAGTTTATTGTAACATTATTCTTTTATGTGTGCTTGAAATTCTCCATTATAAAATGTTTTGAAAGTATTGTTTGTCAAACTTGCCAGAAAATCCTCTTTACAAGTGATACTATTATCATCTCTGGACAAATCCGATGCTCCTTTGGTCCTAACTAGGGCCTAAATGAGCCAGGGAAAGTTTTGCCAATTACTTCCTATGGCACAGAATAATTTTACTCTCTCTGGGTCTGAGTTTTTTGGATGGGCCTTATTAATGCTAATGAAAATGTCACAGATGCCGATGAACACCTAGTACTCTTTAACTCCACAGACAACCAGACAAGGTAGCTGCAGAAGCTTGGAAATCAATTGTTGTCAGATGGTACACCCACCCTTAGAGGTAACCTAAATGTGCAGAGCTTGTTGGACTGGGAAAATTCCCCAAGATACAGGAGAGGAAGTAGAATGAGGTCAAGAGTCTCGGAAAGTAGACCAAGGAAGCAAAGCCAATTAACCGTCCGAGCTACCACTCAGACATTGGAAACTGAGAGCTGTAATTACTTCTCATTTGCAACATTAGCCTTCCTTGAAATCTTAAGGAATGGCCTGTCGGCTGCTCTAGGGAACTTTGTAAATCAGAAGAGGAACACAGCTCCTTTCCTTTCAGACTCGAATAGATGAATCTGTTACCAACTCACAAATGAAAGAAAAATACTATTAATAATGGAAGGCAACCAGGGTTGTTATTTGGGGCTTCTTCCCTTAATTAAGACTCCCTTCTTTGAGTAGACCGGAATGTTTGGCTCCTATTCACCAAGCCATCTGTTCTGCCTTCGTTTTCTCCCTCTCCCAAGCCTCCCAGAGGAATCTTTTCAGCTTCAACACATCGGCAGACCTGCTCTGCACTGAATTTGCATCTCTAACTGAGTCTATTTTAAGGTTTCTTTTGTGAACCTAATGGCTATCTCCAGTCACGTTCCACTTTCAGGGACCGATGGCGTCTCTTCTGAAGACTCCCCAGAGGGCCCATTTCTCTCCCAGGCCTTCTGTCTGACGCAGGCAGACACTCTCCACCACGGAAACCATCTGGCACAGGACCACCTGGTAGAACTTTTTACCTTTATCCTTTAGGACTGAGAAGAAATGGGTTCTTTCAGAACCTTCTCATTTTCTTTCTCCTCATTTTCACAGATACACCTCTCTCTCAAAAGCACCTTTGGGCCAGGAACTAGGAAGGCTCTCCCTTTTCCCAATTGCTTTCCTGACCTATGTAACCCTCTGTCGCCCTGCTCCCCACCTCACTTCCTTCTGGATGCTTCACTCTCCTCACCCTCCACACTCCAGCCAGCCAGGTTTCACTTCAGGCCACCACACACGAAGCTCGTCCCTTTCTTCCCAGAGACTTTGCACTGTGTTCCCTTTCCCTGCAGTACCTTCCCAGCCACTGCCGCACGGTTGCTTCCATCTTGCCATTCACATCTTGGTCTGAATGTTACCTCCTCAGAGAGACCTTCCCTGACCACTCAAACTGAAGTGGCTACCTAGTCACTTTCTTTCCTTTTGTAAAAAAAAAAATTAGAGACAGAGTTGCTATGTTGCCGATGCTGGACTTGAACTCCAGGGTTTCAGCGATCCTCCTGCTTCAGTCTCCCAAGTGGAGACTACAGGTGCAGGCTACTGTACCCGACGTCACCTGGTTTTAATGGTCTGTGCAACACTGATGTTTTCATTTATTTCCTGTTTTCCTCACTTCCAACAAGTATGGCAGTTCCACAAGACAAGAGACGTCTTCCCCTTCTTGCTCACTACTTTCCAACTGTTCCTGAAACTATGACAGGCATTTGGTGGGTGCTTAATGAGTATTTGTGGAATTAATTTTTTATTGCATCCTTATAATAATGCTAAAGATGCACATTAGTACTCCCTTTCCACAAAAGAGTAAAGGGAGGTTCAGAAGTTAAAGATCATGCCCAAGGTCATCCATGTCTAGTAAGGAACAGGTGCAGCACCCAGCTGATGGCTAACCCTACCCGCTCTGACAGTCAGCCAAGTCCATAAGCCCTTGGTGAGATGAAAGAATGTGTCGATATTTGTCTGCAACATCTATAAATGCAGTTTTACTTTGTACCTGGAATGTATATGACCTACAAGGCATCTTTAAAAAACATTTAATTGTATGTCACTTGTACTAGGAAACAAGTAAAACCACAGAGGGAGAATGGCCAAAGGCAAACACGTGGTCAAGGCACACCTCAATCTGAGCTCTGTTGATTCCTGTTCATGTCACAAGCCACCATGGATAGCTGCACCTGTTTGCCCTACCCAGAGGTGCTGGGAGGGGAGGTGGCTGGGGCTGGAAACCAGCAGCTGTCCAAGCCCTGCGCCCCCACGTGCCTGCCCACAGGGGGCGTCATTCTCCATTTTGCACCTAATTAAGCTGCCTGCCACCTCTTCATTTACTTGCTTCCTTGAAGAACACTGATACGTAGAAACAAACTTTTTCCAGTCTCCTGGACACCCACAGTATTCAGAAGAGTAGATTCATCTCAGAGGGATGCTGACCCAGATAGTTGCTGAGTCATCATTTCTCTCTCTCATTAATGGATGAATCTATATATAAAATATGGTAAGGAACACCAATCTGGGAGTTCGAAAAGATGAAATACTATTATACCGAAGATGCTTGAGTTTATGCCTGTTCTGTGTCCTGCATTTTTCTTTCTCTGTCTTCCTTAAAACACTCTTACCCTAAAATAAAATCCCACTTGTGAATCCTTAATAGCTGATGAATAAGAAAATAATTAGGCCGAGAAACTTCCAACTTTAAGGATGCTAGGAAAAAGGTCTGGAATCAAATGTTTCACATTTATCTTTTGGTGGTGGGGGACAGGGGATGATTACTTTTTCTGCCTATTTCTGTCATGATTTCCTATAGGATGCATGTGTTATTTTTATGGTAAAGGAGGAAAAAGCCTGCATTTTTGAAAAGAAAGTGAAGCAGGAAGGTAAAGCTGTAGGTAACAGCTACTGGCCAGGTTCTGGAACCACACACAGAGTTGGCTTCAGCAAGCTGAACAGGAAAAGGTACACAAGTTAAAGCTTTTGCCATTCAAAGCAGGAATAAGACTGTGGGTCCTTCCTGTATGACAGCAGGAAGGCAGCAGGACCTGGAGCCGGGAGGAAAAAAACCCAGACCCAAAAGAGGGAGTTCTTTTTATAAGCACCTTTGATTTGGATTGCAGGCACATCGCTCTGTTTCAAAAGAAGTGTCGTTGGGCTCTGCCTCAATGCCTTCCGGCAGGTGGCGGAACCAGCAGGCCACCTGCACATCACTTTGTTTCCTTTGTGCTGGACTTTGCCTGTCTCCTATAAAATGGCAGGGGTAGGAGTCCGGGAAGGGTTCAGAGATAAACCCCAGAGAAAATCGTGTATCAAAAGGAAATAATAAGGCCTAGAAAGACCCAGGAAAGGATGGAAAGAAAATGTGTGCTTACACTCTTAAAGACATGGGAAGTGACAAACTTAAGAAAGGCAAAGCAACTCTTTGTTTTTCTATTTGTAAACTTTTTCTCTCCTTCCTCCCTATTGCCACCACCTTCTAAAATAGTCTGAAAGCACAATTCCTCTCACTGAGCTGTGCCCAGGTCTGGCTTCAACTTCTCCAGAGCACCCAAGGTGGCTGGGGTGGGGGAATAGAGGATGTCAGTTGGCTTGGATTTCATTGTCCCCTGAAATCTAGTCTCAGACTCTGGTGCCTTGCTGGGGCATCTAAGAGAAAGCATGTAGGTGTGTTTAAGAAGGTACGCTAAGGGGTTTGCTGGAGAAGCAAGTCCAGGACCAGAAATTGCAATCCCAAAGCTAGAAGTAAGGAGTCAGGAAAAGGCAAGCGGGGAAATGCAGGCTTTTTTCTTGGAACAGGGCTTCTCCTTGGATGCAGTTGCTCAGAGCTGCCTCTACTTGAGTGCTGGCACTGTGACAGGTGGGTAGCTTCACTGGAGTTAAAACCAGTCCCAAGGACAGATTCCATGTTGACTATTTTGGCAGGGTGGTCCAAGTGAGCTTTACATACTTCAGCAAGAGGACCCTATAAGAGGGGAGGGCAGCCAGGCCCAGAGAGTATGTAAGGGCTTAGGAGACTTATTGATTTATTTCCTTCCATGAGTTTTATGTGTGACTTTGTCACATTGGGCCAGGCACCGGGAATACAAAGCAGTCACCCTTCCCACCCCTGGAATTGCTAATCAAGAAGACAGTAATTATACATAAACTCTGTATAAACAAGTCGAAATTAAAACTACAGGAATTGATAGGAAGTTTGGGAGTTTAGAAGGCTAATCCATTAGAACCATCTCCTCACTATCTGAGTTCTGACTTATTGACAGGTGCAAAGGATCCAGGCAGACAGAGACTGACAAAAACTAGCCTGGAGTACAGGGTTAGGTGTGCAGCGGCAATGGTTGCCTTGCTATGACTTTCCTCAGGGAACATTGAGCTGGAGAAGAGACTCTTCCCCAGTATTCTTGCACTGAACAGATGTGGGAAGGAAATAGGGCCCCAGAAAGACCTGTACCAGTGACTATCAGACATCAACCAGACAACTCACCCCACTTCCTGGGGGCAAAGAGCAAAGGCAAGGCTGGTGTCCAGGACTGTGGAGGGAAAACTCCTCCTCTTAGAGTACAGGGGTGGGAATGTGTCTCTCCCCTACTTTCCCTGTGTTTCTGTTTTCTTAACTTTTTGGGCTTGGCCACTGAGTCAATCATCAGCCAGGGCTGTGTGGCTGATTGCCTCTTGAGGGTTCAGCAAACTCTCTGTGCCCTCTGACCCCTGCCTTCATATGTCCAGAACTCAACACCTACTTCTGCTCTTTGGGTACACTCCTGGGTACCTTTAGGGCACTTTAGTCTTTGCCCTACCAACCCCACCATAAGGTCCTTAAATGGATCTGAGGCATAAACCAATAAAATCAATTCAGAGACCACTCTGCACCTACTTTCTATTTGATATTCCATCCCAAATTTTATTCCAACATTAACAAAATCTACCACCCTTCTAGGGCAAAGACACTGTTTAGGTGTTGGAAATATAAACCCTTGGCCACAGCTTATGAAGTTAACATAGCCAGAGCCAAACTCAGACCGTGTGCCCCACTATCCACTTGGATTATCACAAATCCATAGAGAGTGGTTTCTCCCTTGTCCCTCGCTGCAAACTCTAAATAAAAGCCTCTCCTGGGCACCACTAACACTAGAAGTGCTAACACCAGAAATCTCTGCCACACACATGAAACTTTGATGTAGCTTCAACTTCTGACTTACAGACTTGGCAGATAAACAATGTCAATGCTAAACATAATTGTTCTGCCCACTAATCTTATAAAGACATGAACTTGGAAAGTATTTTCCTTATAATCAATTTTTTAAGAAGGATGTCTGGTCTTGAGGCCCTCAGATTTGATACTGCCAAATGCAGTACTATAAAATTATGATCTTCATAGTTTTCAAATATTCTCCTCTGTGTGAATCACCATACAGTGTAGTGGTGTGAACTCCAAAAAGTCTGAGCTAATACGCAGAGTAGTAGCGTGAACTCCACACAGCCTGAGCTAATACACGGGGTAGTAATGTAAGTTCCACACAGCCTCAACTAACACACAGGGTGGTAACGTGAACTCACAGCCTGAGCTAACATGCAGGGTTAATAGCATGAACTGCACACATCCTGAATTTAACACACAGGGAAGTAGTGTGGACACCACACAGCCTGAGCCAATACACTGTGTAGTAGTGTGACCTTCATACAGTCTGAGCTAATACACTGTGTATGACCTCCACACAGCCTGAGCCAATACACCATGTAGTAGTGTGACCTCCATACAGTCTGAGCTAATACACTGTGTATGACCTCCACACAGCCTGAGCCAATACACCATGTAGTAGTGTGAACTACACACAGCCTGAGCTAATACACCAGATAGTAGTGTGCCTGCTGATAAGTGTGAACAGATACACAGAGTGGTATATAAAATGATAAACAGTGAGGATTATATAGTGTAATTGTGTACACAACTACACCATAAAATAGTTTAAAGTATGACCTCACAAAGCAGGAGGAATTCCCACACACGGGAGTAGGAAGTAGCACCCAGTATCATGAAATGAGCTCACACACAGTGCCACACAGTACCTTCCTGGGCAGATCACATGATATTTGAAAGTTTTCTATAGATCCAAAATTATTCCAAAATAAAATTTTATGTTAAAACCTTTCCGTTGCACTGTCTTCATAGTTTACAAATATTCTCCTCTTCTAGCAGTCTATTACAATAACACTTACGGCCTATTATTCCAAAATAATGACTGTGGAGTAACTTCAAATTTGATTCTGAGCTTCCTCGTTGAGAAGTGCAAGACAAGCAGTTACAGAATTCTTAGTATTGGAAAGAAGGAAATTGTCTAGTTCTTTAGCATAAACAAAGCCATTCCAAGAAAAGTTATCTCATATAAGCCTTTTTAAATGGCGTATCAAGTGTTGTGAAGAGCAATGTTCTCAGAAGCATTTTTACAACAAATACAATGATAAATTTCAAAAGATTCTTGAAGTGACCTTCCATAGAAGCTGAAGTAAGGCTGAACAATAACTCCAGAGAAGAGCATTCTGCAAAAGGCTAAACAAGCTCATGTTAGGTACGTCACTTCCTGGTGGTTCAGCCACATATAGATTTAGAATACAGATTGCCAGGCAGAGTAGGCAGAATACATGTCCTGTACACCAAGTACTTCTTCCTTCAATAGAGCTTTTGCTTGGAGCTGGGAAGCAGAGAATTCAAAGTTGACTGTAATATAGACAGCAATACCAAGATTGTGAGTAGCTGGTTGGAGACATCTTGCTTGAGTTAATATATGCTTATTAAATAATGAGACATTTTACAGGGTTGTGTACAAGAACGATAAACCTTTTGAGTAAGCCAGTTGTGGGAGATAATAATTTCATGCTAATTAATTTGTAGTGAGAAACTAGAAATTTATCTGGCCAATAATGGATATAACTTAAAATAATTACATGATGCTTACCTCCACATTTTAAAGCCTTTACATCTATAACCTTTAATCTTCATAAAAATCCATTTTTTTCTTTTTTCAGTAGACAAAATGTTTTGCTATAAAGTTTAAAAATAGAAAAAGCTAATTGACAGTGTTAGAAATTAGCATATTGATGACTCTTGTGGCTACAGGGAAGCATGAGAGACTTCCTGAGATTCCTGTTGTATTCTATTTTTTTACTTGGTGTATTCACTTTGTGGAAATTCATTGAGCTGTACACGTGATTTATATACTTTTTTGTCAGCTTTTATTTTAGATACAGAAGGAATATGTGCAGCTTTGTTGCATGGGTATATTATACTCAGGTAGTCAGCATAATACCCAATAAGTAGTTTTGTGACCATGCCCCACTCCCTCCCTCTGCCCTATAGTAGTCTGCAGTGTCTATTGCTCACAGGTTTATATCCATGGGTTCAAAGTGTTTAGTTCCCACTGAAAAGTAAGAACATGCAGTATTTGGTTTCCTGTTCCTGCATTAATTTGCTTACAATTATGGCCTCCATCTCCACCCATGTTACTACAAAAGACATGATTCTACATTTTCGTTGTTCAATTCACCATTGAGAGGCACTAAGGTTGATTCCATGTCTTTGCTATTGCGAATATGCTGTGATGAACATTCACATGCATGCATCTTTATGACAGAATGATTTATACCTTTAGGTATATACCCAGTTATGGGATTGCTAGGTTGAATAGTAATTCTGTTTTAAGTTCTTCAAAAAACACCAAGCTGCTTTCCACAATAGCTGAACTAATTTACCTACCAGTAGTGGATGAGCATTCTCTTTTTGCTGCAACCTTGCCAGCATCTGCTATTTTTTGACTTTTTAGAAACAGCCATTCTTACCAGTATGAGATAAGATCTTATTATGGTCTTAATTTGCATTTCTCTAATTATTCGTGATGTTGAGGAACTTTTTCTCATATGGTTATTGGCCACATGTATGTTTTCTTTTGAAAAGTGTCTGTTCACGTCCTTTGCCCACTGTTTAATGTGGTTGCCTGCTTTTTGCTTGTTAATTTCTTTAAGCTCCTTATGGAAGCAGGATATTAAACTTTTGTTGTATGCATAGTTTGCAAATATTTTCTGCCATTCTTTAGGTTGTGTATTTACTCTGTTGATGATTTCTTTTTCTGTGCAGAAGTTCCTTAGTTTAATTAGATCCTGCTTGTTAATTTTTGGTTTTGTTGCAATTACCTTTGGAGATTTAGCCAAAAATTATTTCTATGCCAAGGTTGATGTCCAGAAGACTAGTTCCTAGATATTTTCTGGGATTTTTATAGTTAAAGTTCTTACATTAAATCCATCTTGAGTTTACTTTTGTATATGATGAAAGGTAAGAGTCTAGTTTTAGTCTTCTGCATATGGCTAGCCAGTTAACCCAGCACCATTTGTTGAACTGGAATCCTTTCCCTTGCTTGTTTTTGTCGGCCTTATCAAAGATCAGAGTGGTTGTGTTAGGCTTTGAGTTTACTATTTTGTTCAATTGGTGTATGTGTCTGTTCTTATACCAGTACCATGCTGTTTTTGTTATTGCAGTCTTATAGTATAGTTTGAAGTTAGGTAGTGTTATGGCTCCAGCTTTGTTCTTTTTGCTTACAATTGCTTTAGCTATTTGAGTTCTTTTTGCTCTGTATGCATTTTAGAACAGTGTTTTCTAATTCTGTGAGGGATAATCTTCATAGTTTGATAGAAATGGCAGTGAATCTGTAAATTGCTTTGGACAGTATGGTCATTCTAATAATATTGATTCTTCCAGTCCATGATCATGGTATATTTTTCCACTTGTTTGTGTAATATCTGATTTCTTTCAACAGTGTTCAATGTAGTTCTCTTTGTAGAGATATTTCATGTCCTTGGTTACCTATATTCTTAAGTATTTCATTTTCTTTGTGTCTATTGTAAATGAGATTGTGTTCTTGACTTGATTCTCAGTCTGGGGATTATTGGTGTATAGAAATGCTACTTATTTTTGTACATTAATTTTGTATCCTAAAATATTGCTTAAATCATTTATCAGTTATAGAAGTCTTTTGATGGAGTGTTTGGGGTTTTCTAGGTATAGAATTATGTCATCAGTAAAGATAGTTTGACTTCTTTTCCTGTATGTGTGTCTATTATTTCTTTTCATTTTTTTCTTTTAATTGTACCTTAGGTTCTGTGGTACATGCGCAGATCATGGAGGATCGTTACATAGGTACACACATGGCAATGTGGTTTGCTGCCTCCATCCCCCCATCACCTACATCTGGCATTTCTCCCCATGTTATACCTTCATGACCTCCTCAACCCCCACTGTCCCTCCCTTGACCCCCACAACAGATGCCAGTGTGTGATGCCCATCCCTGTGTCCATGTGTTCTCATTGTTCAACAGCCGCCTATGAGTGAGAACATGTGGTGTTTGATTTTCTGTTCTTGTGTCAGTTTGCTGAGAATGATGGTTTCCAGGTTCATCCATGTCCTTATAAAGGACACGAACTCATCATTTTTTATGGCTGCATAGTATTCCATGTGCCACATTTTCCCTGTCCAGTCTATCATCGATGGACATTTGGGTTGGTTCCAGGTCTTTGCTATTGTAAACAGTGCCACAGTGAACATATGTGCGCATGTGTCTTTACAATAGAATGGTTTATAATCCTTTGGGTATATACCCAGTAATGGATTGCTGGGTCAAATGGAATGTCTATTTCTAGATCCTTGAGGAAGTGCCACACTGTCTTCCACAATGGTTGAACTAGTTTACACTTCCACCAACAGTGTAAAATTGTTCTTATTTCTCCACATCCTCTCTAGCATCTCTTGTCTCCAGATTTTTAATGATCACCATTCTAACTGGCATGAAGTGGTATCTAAATGTGGTTTTTATTTGCAATTCTCTAATGAACAGTGATAATGAGCATTTGTTCATATGTTTGTTGGCCTCATATATGTCTTCTTTTCAAAAGTTTCTGTTCATATCCTTTACCCACTTTTGGATGGGTTTGTTTGTTTTTTTCTTGTAAATCTGTTTTAGTTCTTTGTAGATTCTAGATATTAGCCCTTTGTCAGATGGGTAGATTGCAAAAATTTTTTCCCATTCTGTTGGTTGCCAGTTCACTCTAATGATTGTTTCTTTTGCTGTGCAGAAGCTCTGGAGTTTAATTATGTCCCATTTGTCTATTTTGGCTTTTGGTGCCAATGCTTTTGGTGTTTTAGTCATGAAGTCCTTGCCTACGCCTATGTCCTGAGTGGTTTTGCTAGGTTTTCTTCTAGGGTGTTTACGGTGTTAGGTCTTATGTTTAAGTCTTTAATCCTTCTGTAGTTGATTTTAGTGTAAGGTGTCAGGAAGGGGTCCAGGTTCTGCTTTCTGCACACTGCTAGTCAGTTTTCCCAACACCATTTCTTAAACAGGGAATCTTTTCCCCATTCCTTGTTTCTGTCAGGTTTGTCAAAGATCAGATGGTTGTAGATGTGTGGCATTGCCTCCAGGGCCTCTGTTATGTTCCATTGGTCTATATCTCTGTTTTGGTACCAGTACCAAGCTATTTTGATTACTGTAGCCTTGAGGTATAGTTTGAAGTCAGGTAGCATGATGCCTCCGGCTTTGTTCTTTTTGCATAGGATTTTCTTGGCTATGAGGGCTATCTTTTGGTTCCATATGAACCTTAGGGTGTTTTTTTCCAGTTCTGGAAAGAAGGTCATTGGTAGCTTGATGGGGATAGCATTTAATCTATAAATTACTTTGGGCAGTATGGCCATTTTCACGATATTTATTCTTCCTATCCATGAGCTTGGAATGTTTCTCCATCTGTTTGTGTCCTCTCTTATTTCCTTGAGCAGTGGTTTGTAGTTCTCCTTGAAGAGGTCCTTTACAACTTTTGTTAGTTTTATTCCTAGGTATTTTATTCTCTTTGTAGCAATTGTAAATGGGTGATTGCTCATGATTTGACTGTCTGTTAGTCTGTTATTGGTGTATAGAAATGCTTGTGATTTCTGCACATTGATTTTGTATCCTGAGACTTTGCCGAAATTGCTTATCAGTTTAAGGAGATTTTGGGCTGAGATGATAGGGTCTTCCAAATATACAATCATGTCATCTGCAAATAGAGACAATTTGACTTCTTCTTTGTCTAATTGAATACACTTTATTTTTTTTCTTGCCTAATTGATCTGGCTAGAATTTCCAATACTATATTGAATAGGAGTGGTGAGAGAGGGCATCCTTGTCTAGTGCCAGATTCCAAAGGGAATGCTTCCAGCTTTTGCCCATTCAGTATGATATTAGCTGTTGGTTTGTTGTAAATAGCTTTTATTGTTTTGAGATATATTCCTTCAATACCTAGTTTATTGAGAGTTTTTAGTATGAAGTGGTGTTAAATTTTGTTGAAGGCCTTCTCTGCATCTATTGAGCTAATCCTATGGTTTTTGTCTTTGGTTCTGTTTATGTGGTGGATTACATTTATAGACTTGCATATGTCGAATCAGCCTTGCATCCCTGGAATGAAGCCTACTTGATTGTGAAGGATAAGCTTTTTGATGTGCTGTTGCAATCAGTTTGCCAGTATTTTATTGAAGATTTTTGCATCTCTGTTCATCATGGATACTGGCCTGAAGTTGTTTTTTGTTGTTGGGTCTCTGACAGGTTTTGGTATCAGGATGATGCTGGTCTCATAAAATGATTTGGGAAGGATTCCCTCTTTTTGGATGGTTTGGAATAGTTTCAGAAGGAATGGTACCAGCTCCACTTTGTATGTCTGGTAGAATTCAGCTGAGAACCTGTCTGGACTTGGACTTTTTTTGGTTGGTAGGCTATTAATTTCTGCCTCAATTTCAGTCCTTGTTATTGATATAGTCAAGGTTTCAACTTCTTCCTGGTTTAGGCTTGGCGGGGGTGCAAGTGTCCAGGAACTTATCATTTTTTTCCAGGTTTACTTGTTTATGTGCATAGAGTTGTTTGTAGTAATCTCTGATGGTGGTATGTATTTCTGTGGAATCAGTGGTGATATCCCCTTTATCATTTTTTATTGCATCTATTTGATTCTTCTCCCTTTTCTTTTTTATTAATCTGGATAGTGATCTGTCTGTTTTGTTGATCTCTTCAAAAAACCAGATCCTGGATTTATTGCTTTTTTGAAGAGTTTTGTGTCTCTGTCTCCTTCAGTTCTGATCTGATTGTAGTTATTTCTTGTCTTCTACTAGCTTTTGAGTTTTTTTGATCTTGCTCCTCTAGCTCTTTCAGATTTGATGGGTGTCAATTTTAGATCTTTCTTCCCCTCTCATGTGGGCATTTATTGCTGTAAATTTCCCTCTAGACACTGCTTTAAATATGTCCCAGAGATTCTGGTACATTGTGTCTTCATTCTCATTGGTTTCAATGAATATCTTTATTTCTGCCTTCATTTCATTGTTTATCTAGTAGACATTCAGGAGCTAGATGTTCAGTTTCCACGAAGTTGTGCAGTTCTGAGTTAGTTTCTTAATTCTGAGTTCTAATTTTATTGCCCCGTGGTCTGAGAGACTCTTATGATTTCCATTCTTTTGCATTTGCTGAGGAGTGATTTACTTCCTATTATATGGTCAGTTTTAGAGTAGGTGCAATGCGTTGCTGAGAAGAATGTATATTCTATGGATTTGGGGTGGAGATTTCTGTAGCTGTCTATTAGGTCCACTTGGTCCAGATCTGAGTTCAAGTCCTGGATATCCTTGTTAATTTTCTGTTTCGTTGATCTGTCTAATATTGACAGTGGAGTGTTAAAGTCTCCCACTATTATTGTGTGGGAGTGTAACTCTCTTTCCAGGTGGTTAAGAACTTGCTTTATGTACCTGGATGCTCCTGTATTGGATGTGTATATATTTAGGGTCCTTAGCTCTTCTTGATGCATCGATCCTTTTACCATTATGTAATGCCCTTCTTTGTCTCTTTGGATCTTTGTTGGTTTAAAGTCCATTTATCAGAGACTAGGATTGCAACTCCTGCTTTTTTTAACTCTCTGTTTGCTTGATAAGTCTTCCTCTGTCCCTTTATTTTGAGCCTATGTGTGTCCTTTGCATGTGAGATGGGATTTCTGAATACAGCACACCGATGGGTCTTGACTTTTTATCCAATTTGCCAGTCTGTGTCTTTTGATTGGGGCATTTAGCCCATTTACATTTAAGGTTAATATTGTTATGTGTGAATTTGATCCTTACATTTTGATGTTAGCTGGATGTTTTGCCCAATAGTTGACACATTTTTTTCATTGTGTCAATGGTCTTTACCATGTGGTATGTTTTTGGAGTGGCTGGTATTTGTTGTTCCTTTCCTTGTTTAGTGCTTCTTTCAGGAGCTCTTGTAAGGCAGGCCTGGTGGTGACGAAATCTCTCAGCAATTGCTTGTCCATAAAGGATTTTCTTTCTCCTTCACTTATGAAGCTTAGTTTGGCTGGATATGAAGTTCTAGGTTGAAAGTTCTTTTCTTTAAGGATGTTGAATATTGGCCCCCACTGTCTTCTGGCCTGTAGGGTTTCTGTGGAGATATCTGCTGTGAGTCTGATGGGTTTCCCTTTGTGGGTAACCAAACCTTTCTCTCTGGCTTTCCTTAGCATTTTTTCCTTCATTTCAACCCTGGTGAATCTGATGATTACATGCCTTGGGGTTACTCTTCTTGAAGAATATCTTTGTGGTGTTCTCTGTATTTCCTGGACTTGAATGGTGGCCTGGCTTGCTAGGTTGGGGAAGTTCTCCTGGATAGTATCCTGAAGAGTGTTTTCCAGTTTGGATTCATTCTCTCTGTCACACTCAGGTACACCTATCAAACGTAGATTAGGTCTTTTCACATAATCCCATATTTCTTGGAGGCTTTGTTCTTTATTTTAACTCTTTTTTCTCTATTCTTGCCTTCTTGTTTTATTTCATTGATTTGATTTTCAATCTCTGATACGCTTTCTTCAGCTTGGTCGATTCAGCTATGGAAACTTGTGTATGCTTCGCCAAGTTCTCATGCTGTGTTTTTCAGCTCCATCAAGTCATTTATTTTCTTCTCTAAGCTGTTTATTCTAGTTAGCATCTCCTCTAACCTTTTCTCTAAGTTCTTAGTTTCTTTGCGTTGGGTTAGCACATGTTCTTTTAGCTCTGAGAAGTTTGCTATTATCCACCTTCCAAAGCCTGTTTCTGCCAATTCATCAGATTCATTCTCCATCCATCTTTGATCACTGGCTGGTGAGGAATTGTGATCCTTTGGAGGAGAATAGGCATTCTGGTTTTTGGTGTTTTCACCCTTTTTGGACTGGTTTCTTTCCATCTTAATGGCTTTATCTACCTGTGGTCTCTGTAGTTGGTGACTTTCTGATGGGGTCTCTGAGTGGATGTCCTTTTTGTTGATGATGAAGTTATTTCTTTCTATTTCTTAGTTTTCCTTCTAATGGTCAGACCCCTCTGCTGCAGGACTGCTGAAGGTCCACTCCAGACCCTGCTTGCCTGGAGATCACCCGTGGGGGCTGCAGAACAGTATGGGTTGCTGCTGGTTTCTTCTTCTGTTATCTTCATTCCAGAAGGGTACCTGCCTGATGTCGGCCTGAGCTCTCCTTTATGAGGTATCTCTTTGGGTATATGGGTGTCGGAGAGCTGCTTGAGGAGACAGTCTGTCCCTTATAGGAGCTCAAGTGCTATGCAAAGCTGCTGGGCAGGTACTTTTAAGTCTGCTGCAGCAGAACTCATAACTGCCTCTTTTCCCAGTGCTCTGTCCTAGGAAGGTCAGCTTTATTGATAAGTTCCTGTCATGCTGCTACCTTTTTTCATAGATGCCCTGCCCTGCACAGAGTAGTCTAGTCATAGTCTGCCAGTAGAGGCAGCTCTGCCCAGCTGCTGTGTGAACTGCCTTGGTAGTGGTGAACTGCCTCGGTAGTGGTGGTCACCCTTACCCCTACTGAGCTGGACAGTCCTGGGTCCAACTGTGCTTCCTGTGAAACTCTTAATGCAGAGCGTTTCAGATTGCTTGTTTAGTGGGGGTGGTACCCACTGAGCCATATCACCTGGCTCCCTGTCTCTGCCCCTTCCCTTTCAGTTGAATGGGCAGCTCTGTCTCCCAGGCATTCCAGGTGCCAGTTGAAATGGCCTCCCAGATTTGTGTGACTTTCTGTGCACCAAGCCAGCACCGGCTAAAACCACTGTGCTGAAAACTCATGGTGCTTTTCAGCCTGGGAATCTCCTGGTCTGTGGGCAGTGAAAATTTGTTTGGAGATGCGGTGGGCACTCACCCTCTGCATTGTTCTTGCTGGGAACTGCACTCTGGAGCTGTTCCTATTTGGCCATCTTGGATCCTCCATCTTTTATTTCTTTCTCTTGCCTGATTGCTCTGGCTAAGACCTCCAGTACTATGTTGAACAGGAGTGGTGAGAGTGAGCATCCTTGTCTGATTCCAGTTCTCAAGGAGAATGGCCACTCAATATTTTCAATATCTCATTTCTTCAAATGAAAAAACAGGGCCCAGAAAGTGAAAATAACTTGCTAAGGGTACAAAGGCAGTACTGCTGAATTCATATCCCAGCTCCAGCAACTACTAACTATGTGACCTTAGGTAAATCATTTAAATTCCACGTGTTTCATTTCCATCTGTGAAATGGGGGTAACAATACTACCTTCTTAAGGTTGTCTTGGGGATTAATAGTTGCAATTAATAATATATGTAATAATAAATGCCACGTGTCTAGCACAATGCCTAGCATGCAGTAAGTCCTCAGTGATGGCTAGATTGTTATAGCATGTGAAAAATCAAATGAGAAGGTGTTAAATCTGACACTATAGAAACAGAGGCAATTACATTAGGAGGGTTTCCTCAGATCTAAAGCTACCTGAAGTTTGACTGGGAAGCAAGTTGCAGTAAAACTAGACTTTCCTTGTGGAATCAGCAGGATAGCTTATGTAATATATGAACAACACTTAATACAGTCTCCAATGTTATATGAATCATATCCATCATCACTGATAAACATTTTTTTAGCCCTTATTGAATCAGAGCATCAATCAAATAATTTAGAGACCAGTAGATGCATACAATACCAAGGGTTTCCCATTTGCAAGGTTAATGTAACCCTTTAAGGTTCTATTTCTGTTTAAATATTTTAGGACTGATCACATGCCATTTTCATTATTTCTATCTTATATGCATTTCACCTATTTTAATAGTATAAGTTTTCTCTAAGTTGAACCACATTTTTATTAATTCAGACTATTGAACCACTAAAAATGAGTACCATCCACAATGATTTTCTGCCTATGTGATCATAATATCAAGAAATCAAGATACTAAAATAAATGAGAGTTAATAAATATCAAACAGTAGGCTTCTATTTTAAAGAGATCATTGACTTCACATGCATTTGAAGTCCAAATATGGCTGGAATCTCTTCTCTATTTCCCTTCAAATGATACTTCAACTTTAATTTCTATAAGGATAGAGAAAACATAATTTCCCAGAGTCAATTATTTTATCTTTGTACTCAGATTAATTGTGAGACCAAAATTGTGTCACCTCAATAAAATAGCCTCAGTGTGACTGTGATATGATGATATTTTTATAGACACACACACACACAAACACACACACACAATATATTTTTGTCCAGGATTTCTTGCTCATAACTCCCATAGCCTTTGTTACAGTCTTTGTTATAATGTTAGGGCACATTAGGCCTCAGGAGCAGGTCTCAGAAAACAGGATCTTTCTTTTTTTCTGAACTTCTCCTGTCTTCCTTTCACCTACTGTTTTTCTCTCTCCAATATGAGGAGAAATGTTACCTCACCTTTTTGTCTTGGAGCTGGCCATAAGGAAATTCTCTGACCTACCTTGTCTCATTATGGATCATAAGACCCTCATTTCAGAAGAGGTCCTGCCCCATGCTCTGGAGGAAGGAATGCTACATGGAGAGGCCAAGAAAAATCTGAACAGATCTCGTTGGTTTTCTCAGTCTATTAGCATTAGATCCTACCCTCTTTATTCAATCACATTTGTACACATTTGTCCATGCTTCAGTCATGCCTATCCAATGCAAAAGGACATGGTACAGAAAGCTTCTGGGATAACTGAACACAGGGAGGTTCCTGGAGGGTGGCACACCTGGGAGGATGTAAACGCTCCACCCCACCCTCATACCTTGCTCCAGGTATCTCATCATTTGTGTCCTTGGTAATATTCTTTGTAATAAACTGGTGAATGTGAGTGTTTCCCTGAGTTCTGTGAGCCACTCTAACAAATTAATCAAACTCCAGGAAAGGGTCATGGGATCCCTGATTTGTAGCTAGTTGGCCAGACGCACAGGTCAAACAACTTGGGGCTCCTGCTTGTCAGCAGAAGGGAGGAGTGCTTGTGAACTGCGCTCTCAACCTGTGGGATCTGATGCTATCTCCAGGTAAATAGTGTCAAAATTGCATTGGAGCACATCCAGCTAGTGTCTGCTGCAGAGCTGATTGCTCGCTCGAGATATGAGGGAAAACCCACACACATTTGGTCACAGAAGTAGTCTATGTTGTTTGCTATCAAGTGAGACAGTAGAAACAAAAAACACAGTTTGTGTCTTTTCCACTGATACTGCCCAACTCAGGGCAATTTTCTTGCTATACCCTTCCAAAATCTAAATTGCTATTTGGTAATCTTGGTAACTTCAGCCTTTTTGACCTTGGTAATTACTAATTACTTTTTGACCTTGGTACCTTCAACCTTTCTTTGGACATAGAATTCCACTGTTCTCAAATTTAAATTCATTCTATTATAAAAGAAAAAATTATCATAAATACTTGTCCCTATTATTTATCAAAGCAATGGTTTATTGCAGAGATAGCAAATGCATAACACACAGACCATCACCCTCTCCTATGTTGCTCACAGCAGATATGGCAAATCAACCATATTTGCTATTCCATTCTATTGAGTTTGACACCATTCAGCCTTCTACTCAAAAAGCACTACAGTAAGGAACAAAGTGTAGCACAAGATTGGTAGAAGAAACTGAGATATTTTCCATTTTTCATCCCCTATTTGCCATCACTCATTTGCCTGATCAAAACCAACCCTTATGCTATACAGCTGCTTCCTTGTTCTATTGTTCCCTCTGGGCAGGTCCAATCTGTCAGGGCCTGGAGAACAGTCCTGGCTGCTAGGAGAGTACAGATGTACCTTTTATAGTTCAGGATTCTGGGTTCCTCCCAAGCAGCATTATCAGTGTGAACCATACACCAGAACATGGATATGACACCGCATTATTTATTTCCTGCAGTGACTCCAACCTAAGGTCAGCATCAAAAGAGAAATGTCAGCTATACGTGGACACTCTTTCCAGAACTCAGAATCAAGTACGTCTTTTCATACTAAGTCAAATCCTTCCCTTTTTGCTAGTGATGAGAAATTCCTCTCAAACTCCCCTCCAGACCTTCCCTCAGAGGGGAGCCACAGAAACCACATGCAGCCTCATCTCTATTATTTACTTCAATAGGAACTGGTTTTCCTCTTATAATGTTTTTATAATAATATGATGCCTCTGAAAATCAGGGCAACAAGGATGGCGTAAGCACTGAGGAAAGGCCATGTGAGGACACAATGAGAAGATGAACTCACTTTGGTCAGATTTTTTTCTGTGCCCTCTGCAACTCTCATACTTAAGGTTAAAAGTATGTACACTATTTCAGCCAGCCTGTTTTATATCTCTCCCTGCATGAGGCATGACCTGAACATTTGCCCCAAAAACTTCCTGTATTTACATCCTTGAAGCTTTCCCCCACTTTCTATATATTAGCATTGCTCTGATCAACACCTGCCACTCATCACTAATAGCTGGCGCTGGAAAGAGGCTGCTGGACCCTTCCCTTCTTCACTGGCAGCATCCAAAGCTTTCACCCCATGATCCCTCGCTGTCTGCTTCCTGCCCTGGATTTCCTCTCTTCACTACTGCTCATTCGGCTGGCTTTGGACTCACCCATCAGTTCATCATATGTGATGTTCCTCCTGTGTCAACAGGCCAGCCATGCCATTCTTCTGAGACAACAATGTGTACTTGCCCATAGGGCTATGCCATTGGTTGTTTGCAGGGATAACATTTGTAACAGGGATAATATAAAAAAGGAAACGCTGTAAGGGTGAGGCAAAGATGCCTCATTTTTAATTAAGCAAGAGATGTCAGCTTTTGAGCCATCTGGGCCCCTACAAAACCCCTAAAGGATAAGACTGTGTCTCCCACTGATATCCTTCTGGTTCACTCAACTCTAGCCACATGGGTCTCATTGAAGTTTCCAGGACATGCTACCCCCTCTGGGCTTTTGCACATGGAATTCCTTCTGCCTGGAATGCTTCTCACAAGACTGTTGGCACAGCTTGCTCCATTATTCCTTCATGTCTCTATTCAAATAGTATGAGTAGGTCTCTAACGACCCATCTAAAATATAAAATTTCATTTCCCCAACTTCTTACCACCCTTTCCTGCTTTACTTTACTCCTTAGCATTTATCACTATTTGTTATAGTACATATTTTAATAATACTTATTGATCTTGCTTATCTGACCACCTCCCCCTCTAGAATGTAAGCCCTAGGAGGAGAGAGATTTAGGCCCTTTTCTTCACTACTTCATGACAAGTGCCTAGAATAGAGCCTGGCAATTTTGGTTAGTCCATATATATTTGTTGAATGAATGAATAAATGAGCCGATAGTAAAAAGTTGAAGCAGAAAGCAAGAATCTATTAGAATGTGTCTTAGCTTGGGCTGCTATTACAAAATATCATAGACTGGGTGGCTTAAACAACAGAATTGTATTTCTCACAGTTCTGGAGGCTGAGAATTCCAAGATCAAGGGACCTGCAGATTCAGTAGCTGGTGAGGGCTCTCTTCCTTGCTTGCAGATGGCTACCTTCTCATTGCATCCTCACAGCTTTCTTCAATGCTTGCTCCTGAATGGAGAGAGATCTCTGTCTTCCTCTTCTAAAAGCACTAATCCCTTCACGAAGATGATACCTTCATGACTTAATCTGAAGATCAAAGACCCCACCTCCAAATACCATCATATTGGGGGTTAGGACTTCAACGTATGAACTCTAAGAGGTAGTATGGCTTGGTTCTATGTCCCCACCCAAATCTCACCTTGAATTGTAATAGTCCCCACACGTCATGGCAGGAAACTGGTAGGAGGTAATTGAATCATGGGGGTGGTTTCCCCCATATTGTTCTCATGGTAGTGAATAAGTCTCACAAAATCTGATGGTTTTATAAAGGGGAGTTCCCCTGCACGTGTTCTTTTGCCTGCTGCCATGTAAGACATGACTTTGCTCCTTGCTCACCTTCTATCATGATTGTGAGGCCTCTCTAGCCATGTGGAACTGTTAGTCAATCAAAACTCTTTCCTTTATAAAATATCCAGTATTGGGTAATATGTCTTTATTAGCAATGTGAGAACAGACTAATACAAGAGGACGTAAGCATTCATCCCATAACATGACATAGGCTTTATGGGGGCAGAAAGCTTATTTTTATATTTCTTGAGTTGCTACTATATGTCAGGCACTATTGCCAACATCTGGAATAGTATTTCCTGAGTAGCTACTATGTGCTAGGCGCTATTCCTAACATCTGCAATAGTTAGGAAATAGTTGTTGAGTGAGAACCAGAGAAATTGTAATGTAAATGCTGAGCTAAAATGTAACATATCATCATAGCACAGAGGTGCTGTTAATATACATGCTCAAATTTCTATTCACCAAACATTATACAATCATTTATAAAGATTATTAGTTAGAATGTTGGCTTTGTGCTGGTAACACAGACGCAAGTAAACTTGTTTAAATTAAAGGGCCACACATCGTGAACTGGCTAGGTGTTTATTTTCCTCTCACATAGTAGTCCAACTTGTGTAGCAGTTCTACTCTATCAAGTCTTCAGAGGTCTGGACGCTCTATTTTGTGACTCTACCTTCATTGAAGTGTGTGGTCTTTGTCTCTGGTGCAAGACAGTTTACTTTCTTATCTGCAACACAGAGAAGTAGAGGGCGAAGAGAGAAAGAAACGCCACTCCCCTTACCTTACAGGGCATATGGAGAAGTTACAGTCATCACTTTTGCTCACACCCCTTGGCCAGACCACAGGGTCAGACCTACCCATAAGTTAGAATGGAAAATGCAGTTGCTATTCTAAGCAGCTGTAACTCTGGGCTTCCACTATTATAGAAGAAGAGATGAACAGCTTTGGGTAGAGCTAGCAGTCTATGCCATAGTATATATTTTTAAATAAGCATTTGAAATTAACCTTGATTTTGTGTAAATAATTGTTGAAGGTGAGTAACACACAGAGGGTCATTATACTTTTTCCCCTACCTATGTTTATGTTTGAAAATTGCATAGTAAAGCATTCTCAAAAATTTAATTGCATAAGCCTATATTATGGGATTTTGTTGGTGTTTGAATTAAGTAGGATTTGGCATGGTTCATTATATCATCAAAAGATGGAAAGGTGCTGGGAGATTTACAGGGTTTTAAAGCACTCCTCAGACGTTGGAACAGCCTATGTGGTACTGGATAGCTTTCCTCTGAGCCAGCTGCCAAAACAAAAGCAGAAACAAGAAAATACTGACCTGATAATTCTTTTGAATGTCTCAATCTCTATGTTATTGTGGTAGCTCCAGAAATCACACAAATGCCTGGAGCAAGGATCCTGTTTCTAAGAGAGGATGTTTGATTAGGGCTATTCCAGGCAATGCCCCATCTTACCTATGCTCTGGGGGCTACCACATTATGGTCATATCACCACTTCTGTTCTAACCTGCTTCTGGTTATTCTTTATAAAGCATTTTGTGCCCAACTTAATAAATGTAGAATTTTATTTTATAATTACTCATTTTCTCTCTCAATTTTTTAAAGTCATCCCTAACCATGAAGTGCCTGTCTCACAAGTGGTTCCTGACGTCTTGCAAATGAGACAACATTTAGCACCTTCAAGCCTCACTGGAACAACACTTCTCAGAGACTAACTCATTAGCTCTGAGGACTAATCCAAACTCTCCCACTCATCAGTTTTAAAAACTTGGAAACTTAAGGAAACTGAGGCCTCTTTCCTGCACTCATGCAGTGAAGATAAGTCCTTCAAAATCAGCCTGTCATGAAGGATGCATCAAGACATAAGTGAAAGTGATCTCTAAATATAAACATAAATATTCATTCAACTTCTTATTTTTTCTTAAACTTAATCTTCTTAAAGGTTTAAGGATATTTTTCCTGAAGTTCTATAGTTTCCCCTGGCCTCGTTGAACTATCAATAAAGTAAAGGTTGCATTCAGAATTCCACACTGTGTTCTCTGACTGTACCCACGCAGCATTATGAGAGCTCTAGCTCCCCTTCAAAATCCCTGTAGACTCCTAGAAGTTCTGAGGAGCTTTGAGTTTATCACTGCGTTAGCCCTTCCATTAAATGGGGTGAACTGTACCATTATTTTTCTTGCTTTTGCTTTCTCTAGTCATCTTCAAGACCTCAGAATGCTGTCACCACTGTTAAGGACACCACTTTATGAGAACTATGGTTGCCAAAGACAAACATGAGAGATGCTGCTAATGTACCATTCCTACCCTTTCCTTTGGTTCCTGCTTCTACTTCGCTATCACCAGTTTAGCTATTTTGTGTGTGTGTGTTGTTTGGAAATTTGTCTCTTTTTATTTTCTTTAACCTAGTATACATCATTATTCCAAGACATCAGTCTTAGATGAGAGTTACTACTACCTCCACTTCCACAGTGAAGTAAAGACGTGCCCTCACCACCTTAGGTTTACGTTCTGCTCTTGGATCACATCACTGGGCTGTGGAACTCTCACATCTTGGTGGGATTTTGATGAACTGCCTCTTCTGGCTCACTCTTATAACCTCTTCATAGAACACTCCGACAGGAGTCCATGGAATTGGACTGGGAGAATATTTGAGAAAAGGACATTACACTCCAAAATCTCCTTTTTCTCTGATTCTGTGGCATTATTCTTGAATCAAGCTATCATTTCTCATTTCTTCTTTTCCTCACTATACTTCTTCATAGGGGGGTGTTTCTACCTCTTATGCAAATAGATTCCCTCCAACACTTCTTCATTTCCAGGCACTTAGGAGTTTTAGGAAAGATACAGCTCTGGACTGATCTAAAGTACCTACCACACTTTATGAGCTCCTGTGCTACAGACTAAATATTTTTGCCCCAAAAACTCATATAGTGATATCCTAATCCACAGTGCAATGATATTGGGAGGTGGGGCTCTGGGAAGATAATTAGGTCAAGAAGATAGCTCCCTCATGATTAGGATTAGTGCCCTTATTGGAAGAGGCATGAGACATTGCCCTCACTCTCTCTGTTCTCTGCCACGTAAATATACAAGAAGATGGCCATCTGCAAATTGGATCCAGACACCAGATCTGCCAGCACCTAAATCTTGGACTTCCTAGTCTCTAGGACTGTTAGAAATAAATGTTTCTGGTTTAAGTCACACATTCTATGGTATTTTTGTTAAAGCAGCCCAAATTGACTAAGATATCTGGTGTGTGTAAGTGAAAATCTTTTCTCCTTATCTTATATGAAAAATGAAATACCATGATTAGTTCAACTACTCAGGTTACCTGAATATTTCATGTTCCAATATTTGTAGATTACTTCTAGAGACAGAGAGAGCGTTACTGGAATAGGTACACCACAGGTACAATGTGAACTCTGGACTTGAGAAATTCACCATATAATGATCTTTCACAGGGAAAAATATAAAGATAATGCTGTTGACTGTGTTCACTTTTCTTATTAGACTTTTTCTTCCTCTCTTGGTTGTCTGTCTCATTTCTGGATCTTAATAAACTAAAAATAGATTGTTTACTGCTTAAAATGTCTTTGTTTTATAGCCTTGAGCTACACAAAGAAAAAAAAAACAGTTAATCAAATATATCAAATCTTCCTATAAAAAGAGATAAAAATATTCAGGATGTTCCAGACATAAGATTATTCTGATTTTTAATCCTGTTTCACAGAAATTAGAGAGTTGGGTCTAAATTTAACTGGGTCTGACCTGCTTCACCTAGACTTACCATTAACAATGAGAAAGAATTTTAAAATCCCTAATTCCTGTCAGTTCCTATTATGAATCAGAAAAGCATTTCCTTAATCCTTTACCCCAAGAGCAGTTTCATTATCATTTCAAACTTAGTTTAAAGAATTCAGCTTAAAATATTATATAATTTTAGAAAATTTGATTTTAAAATAAATGGAAATTAGGCAAATTCATAAAATTGTGTTTATAAACTATTCACCTATCTTAAAAGAAAATTCAAAAGGATGCTATGCTAATCTCATGAATTTGTCCTAAAAATAGAGCTGTTTCTTTAAAGAGATGTAGAATAGCAGGTGACTAGGGAGAAGTCTTTATTAATTTGAAGATCTCTTGACCCTGAGTCATCAGCCTTTCAATTTTTCTGTAAAGGAGGAAAGGGTTAATTTATATTATTTCCATTTTTGTCCAGGAAGGACAGTCTCTAAGATCTGAATTCACAAGTTCAGTGCCAAGGCTGCACAAAGTAATGAGAAGCCATATTACAGATTCTTTTATCAGCATCTCAAAGGGCTACATACCCATTAAAATACCATGTTAACCCTCCTGGATAGATAAGTATACAGTTTGGTGTGAGAGTAAGAAAGTAAATCTCCCCTCAAGAACCTTTTCCCATGTATTTAATTTTGTCTTAATTTATTTGCAATCTACTTAGTGCCACAAATTTAAGATAAGGGAGATAATACCTAGGGGCTTATCAGCTCTCATGATATCACTCAAGATAGAGCAGCTTGACATCCCACTCAAAAAAAGGCATGGCAGAGCAGGTCAGAGGACTGAACCTACCACAAGACTCTTTTGACCAAGTATTTAGTCCTATAGTAGCATTTATTGAACCCATAACATTTTGGCATAAGTGATTCTTTATCCTTTGAACAGAGGATCTGGGCATAGAAAATGGGACAAATTCAACTATATTTTAAAGAAATAGCAAAATGGCTGGTATAAATGCTACCTTATCACTAACTATGTTAAATTTAAATAAGCACTTGAATCAAAAGACAGAGTTTGTCAAAATGAATTCAAAAACATAATTTGACTACTGGCTGTCTACCAGAGATACACTTTAGATTCAAAGACACAATCAGTTTGAAATTAAAACAGTATCATTCAAATAATAACCAAAAAGAGCTGAAGTTTCTATATTAATATCAGACAAAACAGACTTTAAGTTTAAAACTATTTCTAGACAGAAAGAAGAACATTGTAGTACAAAAGAATTACCCAATCAGTAAGCTATAATAATTATAAACATATTAAAAAACCTAATAAAAAAGCCTGAAAATATATCAAGCAAAAGCTAACATAATTGAAGAGAGAAATAGAAAACTCAACAATATTTGCAGACTTTAATACTCTGCTTTTAACAGTAGATTGAACCACTAGGCAAATTATCAACAGGAGTATAATAGACTTGAACAATATTGTAAACCAACTAGACCTAGCAGACATCTATTGAACAGGTCATCCAACAATTGCAGAATACTCAGTCTTCTCAAGTGCATATAGAACATTCTCCAGGATAGACTGTATGTTAGGCCATAAAACAAACCTCAATACATTTAAAAGAATTGAAATTATACAAAGTATGTTCTCTTACCCTAATGGAGTTAAGTTAGCAATCAGTAATTGGAAAAAAATGTGAAATTCATAAATATGTGTAAATTGAACAATACAGTCTTAAATAACCATTGGTCAAAGAAGAAATCACATGAGAAATTATAAAATTTTTTGAGATGAATGAAAACAAAAATAAAATATACCAAAAATTATGAAATTCAGCTAAAGCAGTGCTTAGAGATAAATTTATAGCTTTATATATGTAATTTTTTAAAATGTTTATTTCAAGATCTTTATGAGTGCAAGTTATTTTTGCTTACAATTGATTATATATATGTGTATACATACACAAATATGTGTACATATGTATGTGAATATAAAAACACACACAACTTTTTTTTAATCTACTCATTGGATGATGAACACTGAGGTTGATTCCACATTTTTGCAATTGTGAATTGTGCTGTAATAGACAAACAATGCAGATGTCTTTTTTATATAACTTGTTTTCCTTAGGTAAAGACCTAGTAGAGGGACTGCTGGATCAAATGATAGATCCAATTTTAGTTCTTTCAGAAATCTCCATACTGTCTTCCATTGGGGTTGTTCTAATTTACATTCCCACCAACCGTGTTATAAGCATTTTTTATTTTTTATTTTTTTTATTTTTTTACCACATCCTCACCACTTACTGGTTTTTGACTTTTTAAGAATGACATTTTGATTTGGGTAGAGTGGCATCTCATTGTGGTTTTAATTTACATTTTTCATATGATTAGTGATGCCGAAAATTTGTGTATATGTTTGTTGGCCATTTGTGTATCTTCTTCGGAGAAATAATCTGTTCATATTATCTGCCTAATTTATAATGGGATTTGTTTCTTTCTTCCTGATTTGTTTTAGTTCCTTTGCAAATTCTGGATGTCCGTCCTTTGCCATGTGTATGGTTGTGAATATTTTCTTCTATTCTTCAGGTTGTCTGTGCATAAGAGTTTTAGTTTAATTAAGTCCCATTTATTTATTTAGTTGCATTTGCTTTTGGGATCCTAGTCATAAATTCTGTGTCTAGGCCAATGTCTAGAAGAGCTTTCTCTAAGTTTTCTTTTAGAATTTTTATGGATTCAGGTCTCACATGTAAGTCTTTACTCTACCTTGAGTTAATTTTTGTATATGATATGAGGTAAGGATCAAGTTTCATTCTTCTTCATGAACACATTTATGGACTAGAGTGTACCTTCTCTAGTATGTGTTTTTGTGTGTGTTGTCAAAGATCAGTTGTTTGTAGTTATTTGACTTTATTTCTAGGTTCTTCATTCCTTTCCGTTGGTCTATGTGTGTACTTTTATACCTGTGCCATACTGTTTTGGTTACCATATCCTTCTGGGATAATTTGAAGTTGGCTTCAAATTTGAAGATGCCTCTGGCTTTGTTCTTTTTGCTTTAGATTTCTTTGGCTATTTGGGCTCCATTTTGCTTTGAGATAAATTTTGGGATTTTTTTCCTAATTCTTTGAAAAATGACATTGATATTTGGATAGTAATTGTATTGAATCTGTAGATCGTTTTGAGCAATACAGTCATTTTCACAATATTGATTGCTGTGATTCATGAACATGGAATTTTTTTTTTCATTTGTTTGTTTCCACTGTGATTTCTTTGAGCAGTGTTTTTTAGTTCTCCTTGCAGATAACGTTCATCATTTTGATTATGTATATTCCTAGAGATTAATTTTTTTGTAGCCATTGTAAATGGGATTGAGTTCTTGATTCAATTCTCAGCTTTGCTGTTATTGGTGTATAGCAATGCTACTGATTTGTGTACATTGATTTTGTAAACTGAGACTTTACTGAATTCATTAATCAAATCTAGGAGTCTTTCAGAGGAGTCTTTGGGGTTTTCTAGGTATAATCATATCATCAGCAAACAGAGACAGTTTGACTTCCTTTTTTCCAATTTAAATGCCCTTTATTTCTTTCCCTTCCGTGATTATTCTGGCTAGGATGTCCAGTTCTGTCTTGAATAGAAGTGGTGAAAGTCAGCATCCTTGTCTGTTCTAGCTCTGAGGGGAATGTTTTCAACTTTTCTCTATTCAGTATTATGTTGGCTATGGGTTTGGCATATATAACATTTATTATTTTAAAGTATATTCCTTCTATGCCTAGTTTGTTGAGGCTTTTTTACATAAAACAATGCTAAATTTTATTGAAAGTTTCTTTCAACATATATTGAAATGATCATAGAGTTTTTGTTTTTAATACTGTTTATGTGGTAATCACATTTATTAATGTGTATATGTTGAACCAGCTTTGCATCCCTGGATGAAACACACTTGATTGTGGTGAATTATCATTTTCATATGGTGTGGGATTTGCATTGCTAGTATTATGTTGAGGATTTTTGCATCCATGTTCATCTGGAATATTGGTCTGTACTCTTCTTTCTTTGTTGTGTCATTTCCTGGCTTTGATATCAGAGTGATACTGGTTTCATAGAATGGATTAGTAAGGACTCCTTCCTTTTCAATCTTTTGTAATAGTTTCAGTAGGATTGGAGCAAGTTCTTCTTTGGCTGTGGACCATGGCTTTTTTATTGTTGTTGTTGGGAGTTTTTATTTTACTGATTGATTTCCTAACTCATTACTGATCTTTTTAAGATTTCTGTTTTTTCCTGATTCAAACTTGGATGATTGTATTTTCAGGAATTTATCAATTTTCTCTACATATTCCACTTTGTGTGCACAGAGATGTTCTAGTAATCTAGGACAATCTTTCATATTTCTGTGGTATGAGTTGTAATGTTGCCATGTTCATTTCTGATTGAGTTTTATTGAATCTTTCTCTTTTTTTGGTTTATCTAGCTAGTGGTCTCTCAATTTGGTTATCTTTTCTTTATATATATATATATATATATTATATATATATATATATTATTGCACTTTATGTTCTGGGGTACATGTGCAGAACATGCAAGATTGTAGCATAGGTACATACATGGCGATGTAGTTTGCTGCCTCCATCCCCACATCACCTATATCTGGCATTTCTCCCCATGTAATCCCTTCCCAACCTCCCTACCCCCCACTGTCCCTCCCCTATTCCCCCATAACAGCCCCCAGTGTGTGATGCTGCCCTCTCTGTGTCCATGTGTTCTCATTGTTCAATACCCACCTATGAGTGAGAACATGAGATGTTTGATTTTCTGTTCTTGTGCCAGTTTGCTGATAATGATGGTTTCCAGATTCATTCACGTCACTACAAAGGACACGAATTCATTGTTTTTTATGGTTGCATAGTATTCCATGGTGTATATGTGCCACATTTTCCTTGTCCAGTCTATCATTGATGGGCATTTGGGTTGGTTCCAGGTCTTTGCTATTGTAAACGGTACCTCAATGAACATATGTGTGCATGTGGCTTTATAATAGAACGATTTATAATCCTTTGTATATATACCCAGTAATGGGATTGCTGGGTCAAATGGCATTTCTATTTCTGGATCCTTGAGGAATCGCCACAGTCTTCCACAATTGTTGAACTAATTTACACTCCCACCAACAGTGTAAAAGTGTTCCTATTTCTCCACATCCTCTCCAGCATCTGTTGTCTCCAGATTTTTTTAATGATCACCATTCTCACTGGCGTGAAGTGATGTCTCAATGTGGTTTTTATTTGCATTTCTTTAAAGACCAGTGATGATGAGCATTTTTTTCATAAGTTTGTTGGCCTCATAAATGCCTTCTTTTGAAAAGTGTCTGTTCATATTCTTTGCCCACTTTTGAATGGGTTTGTTTGTTTCTTGTAAATCTGTTTTAGTTCTTTGTAGATTCTGGATATTAGTCCTTTGTCAGATGGGTAGATTGCAAAAGTTTTTGACCATTCTGTTGGCTGCCAGTTCACTCTAATGATTGTTTCTTTTGCAAGCAATATGTCTGACTGGCTAGTGATCTGTCTATTTTGTTGATTTTTGCAAATGGTTATCTTTTCAAAGAGCCAACATTTATTTAATTTTATTCATCCTTTGTATTAATTTTTGTTTTAATTTTATTTAGTTCTGATCTGATCTTGACTTCTTTTCTTTTGATAGCTTTGAGTTTGGTTTCTTCTTGTTTTTCTAGTTTTTGAGATATGCTATCAGGTTGTCAATTTGTGATCTTTCTGTCTTTTTGATGTAGCCATTTAGCTCTAGAAACTTAGCACTGCTTTTGCTATATTACAGAGATTTTGAGAGCTTTGTAAACATTAACATAAAATGAAAGACTTTAAATCAATACTTTAACATTCCACCTTAACAAATAATAAAACTAAAAGAAGTACAGAAGCTCTGGAGTTTAATTAGATCCCATTTGTCTATTTTGGCTTTTGTTGCCAAGCTTTTGATGTTTTAGTCATTAAGTCCTTGCCTATGCCTATGTCCTGAATGGTTTTGCCTAGGTTTTCTTCTAGGGTTTTTATGGTGTTAGGCCTTATGTTTAGATCTTTAATCCATCTGGAGTTAATTTTAGTGTAAGGTGTCAGGAAGGGGTCCAGTTTCTGCTTTCTGCACATGGCTAGCCAGTTTTTCCAACACCATTTATTAAACAGGGAATCCTTTCCCCATTGCTTGTTTTGGTCTGGTTTGTCAAAGATAAGATGGTTGTAGATGTGTGGCGTTGCCTCCGAGGCCTCTGTTCTGTTCCATTGGTCTATGTCTCTGTTTTGGTACCAGTACCATGCTGTTTTGATTACTGTCGCCTTCTTAGTATAGTTTGAAGTCAGGTAGTGTGATGCCTCCAGGTTTGTTCTTTTTGCTTAGAAATTCTTGGCTATGTGGGCTCTCTTTTGGTTCCATATGAAGTTTAAGGTGATTTTTTCCAGTTCTATGAAGAGGGTCACAGTTAGCTTGATGGGGATAGCATTGAATCTATAAATTACTTTGGGCAGTATGGCCATTTTCACGATATTGATTCTTCCTAACCATGAGCATGGAATGTTTCTCCATCTGTTTGTGTCCTCTCATATTTCCCTGACCAGTGGTTTGTAGATCTCCTTGAAGAGGTTCTTTACATCCTTTGTTAGTTGTATTCCTAGGTGTTTTATTCTCTTTGTAGCAATTGTGAATCGCAGTTCATTCTTGATTTGGCTTTTAGTTCATTATTTGCATATAGGAATGCTTGTGGCTTCTGCACATTGATTTTGTATCCTGAGACTTTGCTGAAATTGCTTATCAGTTTCAGAATTTGGGCTGAGATGATGGGGTCTTCTAAATATACAATCATGTCATCTGCCAATAGAAACAATTTGACTTCCTTTTTTCCTAATTGAATGCCATTTATTTCTTTTTCTTGTCTGATGCTCTGGCTAGAACTTCCAATACTATATTAAATAGGAGTGGTGAGAGAGGGTATCCTTGTCTAGTGCCAGATTTCAAAGGGAATGCTTCCAGTTTTTGCCCATTCAGTATTATATTGGCTGTGGGTTTGTCATAAATAGATTCAAATATTTTGAGATATGTTCCTTCAATACCTAGTTTATTGAGGGTTTTTTAGTATAAAACGCTGTTGAATTTTGTCAAAGGCCTTCTCTGCATCTATTGAGATAATCAGGTGATTTTTGTCTTTGGTTCTGTTTATGTGGTGGATCACATTTACAGACTTGTATATGTTGAACCAACCTTGCATCCCCAGGATGAAGCCTACTTGATTGGAATGGATAAGATTTTTGATGTGCTGTTGCAATCTGTTCGCCAGTATATTATTGAAGATTTTTGCATCTCTGTTCATCATGGATATTGGCCTGAAGTTTTCTTTTTTTGTTGTGTCTCTTTTGGGTTTTGATATCAGGATGATGTTGGTTTCATAAAATGATTTGGGAAGGATTCCCTCTTTTTGTATTGTTTGGAATAGTTTCAGAAGGAGTGGGATCATCTCCTCTTTTTATGTCTGGTAGAATTTGGCTGTGAACCCATCTGGACCTGGGCTTTTTTTGGTTGGTAGGCTATTAATTGCTGCCTTAACTTCAGCCCTTGTTATTGATCTATTCAGGGTTTCAACTTCTTCGTGGTTTAGGCTTGGGAGGGTGGAAGTGTCCAGGAATGTATTCATTTCTTCTAGGTTTACTGGTTTATGCTCATAGAGTTGTTTGTAGTAATCTCTGATGGTAGTTTTATTTCTGTGGAATTAGTGGTGATAGAACCTTTATAGTTTTTTATTTCATCTATTTGATTCTTCTCTCTTCTCTTTTATTAATCTGGCTAGTGATCTGTTTATTTTGTTGACTTTTTCAAATGGTTATCTTTTCAAAGAGCCAACTTTTAATTTCATTCATCCTTTGTATTTTGTTTTAATTTTATTTAGTTCTTATCTGATCTTGACTTCTTTTCTTTTGATAGCTTTGGGTTTGGTTTCTTCTTGTTTTTCTAGTTTTTGAGATAGGCTATCAGGTTGTCAATTTGTGATCTTTCTATCTTTTTGATGTAGTTATTTAGCACTCGAAATTCTATTCTTAGCACTGCTTTTGCTACAGAGATTTTGAGAGCTTTGTAAACAGTAACATAAAATGAAAGACTTTAAATCAATACTCTAACATTCCTTCTTAACAAATAATAAAAATAAAAGAGCAAAGTAAATTCAAAGCAAGCAGAATAAAGAAAAAATAAAGGTTAGAGAAAAATAACTGAAATAAAGAATAGAAAAATAATAGAGCAAATCAACAAAACCAGAAGTTGTTTCTTTAAAAATGTCAACAACTGGCCGGGCGCGGTGGCTCAAGCCTGTAATCCCAGCACTTTGGGAGGCCGAGACGGGTGGATCATGAGGTCAAGAGATCGAGACCATCCTGGTCAACATGGTGAAACCCCGTCTCTACTAAATATACAAAAAATTAGCTGGGCATAGTGGTGCGTGCCTGTAATCCCAGCTACTCAGGAGGCGGAGGCAGGAGAATTGCTTGAACCCAGGAGGCGGACGTTGCGGTGAACCGAGATCGCGCCATTGCACTCCAGCCTGGGTAACAAGAGCGAAACTCCGTCTCAAAAAAAAAAAAAAAAAAAATGTCAACAACTTTAATCAGACTGACCAAGAAAAGAGAAAGAAGATTTAAATTGAAAAAATGAGTAATAGAAGTGGGACATCACTGCCCATCTTGCAGAAATGAAATGGAGTATAAAAGAACACCGTGAAAAATTGTATCCAACAAATGAGATAAACTGGGTAAAACAGAGACATTTATAGAAAGACACAAACTACTAGAATTTGTCAAGAAGAAGTGTAAAATCTAATTCAGATTCAAGGAAGTAAACAGACAATCTACTGAATGGATGAAAACATTTGCAAACTCTACATCTTACATGATACTTCAATTTAGAACACATAAAAAAACTCCTAAAACTCAACTATAAAAGTCAAATAACTCAATTAAAAATGGACAAATCAGTTGAACTGATGTTACCTCAAAGAAGATATACAAAAGCCAATAAGTACATCAAAAATGCTCAACCTTATTAATCACTAGGTAAATGTGAATTAAAACCAAATTGAGATATCACTACACTTTCAGGGGAAGATATAAAATAAATAATAGACATTAACAAATATTGATCAGGATGTAGAAAAATTTGAACTCTGGTGGGAATGCAAAGTGGTACAACTACTGTGGAAAACACCTTGGCAGTTCCATAAAAAGTTAAACATGGAGGTGCCATATGATCTAAGAAATTATCCTTTAGGTAAATAAGAGAAGTGAAAACATATATCCCCATAAAACATTGTATATAAACATTTATAGCAACATTATTTATAATAGCCAAAAAGCAAAAGCAACTTAATGTTTATCAACTGATAAAAGGATAAATAAAATGTTGCATGTTCATACAATGAAATTTTTTTTCACAAAAAAGAAATGAGGGCCGGGCGCGGTGGCTCACACCTGTAATCCCAGCACTTTGGGAGGCAGAGGCGGGTGGATCATGAGGTCAAGAGATCGAGACCATCCTGGTCAACATGGTGAAACCCCGTCTCTACTAAAAATACAAAAAAATTAGCTGGGCATGGTGGTGCATACCTGTAATCCCAGCTACTCAGGAGGCTGAGGCAGGAGAATTGCCTGAACCCAGGAGGCAGAGATTGTGGTGAGCTGAGATCGCACCATTGCACTCTAGCCTGGGTAACATGAGTGAAACTCCGTCTCAAAAGAGAAAAAGAAAAGAAATGAATCACTGATACATACAACAACATAAATGAACCTTGAAAATATTATGCTACATAAAAGAATCCAGTCACAACAGACCACATGTATAATTACATTTATGTGAAATATCCAGAAAAGACAAATTCATAGAGGCAGGAAGTGGAGGGTCTCAGAGAGAGGGCAATGGAATTATGAGAAATGAGTTTTCTTTTGGAGAGAAATGGGTTTTCTTTGGGGGGCAATAGAAGTGCCCTAAAATTAGACAAGTGTTTATGATTGCACAACTCTCAATATATAAAAGCATTTTCATTGTACTTAATAGAGTAAAATTCATGATACACATATTTCAATAAATATCTCAATAAAGTTGTTATTTAAAAAAAAAAATAAGCAACATACCAGATCTGATCCATGGGTTATAGTTTACAAGCTCTTATTTTACAATGATGCTTACTATATAATAGTGCTATATAAATGTTTGTTCCGTGAATAAATTAAGTATTCTCTGCCTTCAAAAAAATCACAAGTTCTGGTTAGGCAGGGGATTAAATGAGATCATGGCATTTCAGGCACTGCAAGAGTATGAATGAAGGCATGTAGGTAAGAATTAATGTAATATGTATGGAGAACCATGGTTCACTGTAGACAGACCAATAGCATAAAATAAGGACTGTTGGGGAAAAAGAGAGGAGAGATAGAAGGAATCACATGATGAAAGGAAAGCCTTATGCCACATAGGGAGTAAAAATAGAACACCATTGCAGTAATGATAGGAAGTTATTGACAATAATGATAGAGATGAAAGATCATTGACAAGGAATTATGACAATGACAGGGATAAAAAGGGAGATGAGCTTAAGAAATATAGAAGACATACAAATCCATGAATAGACCAATAACAAGTTCTGAAATCGAGGCAATAATTAATAGTCTACCAACCAAAGAAAAGTCCTGGACATTTACATGGCTAGCCAGTTTTCCCAGCATCATTTATTAAATAGGAAATTCTTTTCCATCTGATCTTCCACAAACCTGACAAACACAATGGGGAAATAATTCCCTATTTAATAAATGGTGCTGGGAACGGTTAGCCATGTGAATGTCCAGGGCCTCTTTTGGTTGGTAGGCTACTAATTACTGTCTGAATCTGGAGATTCATAGCCAAATTCTACCAGAGGTACAAATAGGAGCTGGTACCATTCATACTGAAACTGTTCCAAACAATAGAAAAAGAGGGACACCTCCCTAACTCATTTTAAGAGACTAGCATCATCCTGATACCAAAACCTGGCAGAGACACACACACACATAAAGAAAATTTCAGGCCAATATCCCTCATGAACATCTATGCAAAAATCCTCAATAAAATGCTAGAAAAGCAAATCCAGCAGCACCTCAAAAAGTTTCTCCACCACAATCAAGTCAGCTTCATCCTTGGTATGCAAGTCTGGTTTAACATATGCAAATCAATCAGTGTAATCCATTTCACAAACAGAACCAATGACAATAACCACACAATTATCTCAATAGATGCAGAAAAGGCCTTTGACAAAATTCAACATCCCTTCATGCTAAAAACTCTCAATAAACTAGGTATTGATGGAACATATGCCAAAATAATAAAAACTATTTATGACAAACTCATAGCCAATATCATACTGAATGGGCAAAAGCTGGAAGCATTCCCTTTGAAAACCAGCACAAGAAAAAATGCCCTCTCTCACCATTCCTATTCAACGTAGTGTTGGAAGTTCTGGCCAGGACAATCAGGCAAGAGAAAGAAATAAAGAGTATTCAAATAGCAAGAGAGAAAGTGAAATTGTCTCTGTTTGCAGATGACATGATTGTATATTTAGAAAACCCCATCCTCTTAGCCCAAAAACTCCTTAAGCTGATAAGCAACTTCAGCAAAGTTTCATTATACAAAATCAATGTGCAAAAATCACAAGCGTTCCTGTATACCAATAATAGACAAACAGAAAGCCAAATCATGAGTGAACTCCCATTCACAATTGCTACCAAAAAAAAATTACCTAGGAATACAACTTAACAAGGGATTTGAAGGAACTCTTCAAGGAAAACTACAATTCACTGCTCAATGAAATAAGAAAGAACACAAATGAGAAAAATTCCATGCTCGTGGATAGGAAGAATCAATATTGTGAAAATGGCTGTAATGCCCAAAGTAGTTTATAGATTCAATGCTATTCCAATCAAGCTACCATTGACTTTCTTTGGAGAATTAGAAGAAACTACTTTAAATTTCATATGGTACCAAAAAAGAGGCTGTATAGCCAAGACAATCAAAATCTAAGACAAACAAAAAGAACAAAGCTGGAGGCATCATACTACCTGACTTCAAAATATACTACAAGGTGATAGTGACTAAAACAGCATGGTATTGGTATCAAAACAGACATACAGACCAATGGAACAGAACAGAGACACCAGAAACAATACCACATGTCTACAACCATATGATCTTCCACAAAGCTGACAAAAACAATGGGAAAAGAATTCCCTATTTAATAAATGGTGCTGGGAAAACTGGCTAGCCATATGCGGAAAATAGAAACTGGACTCCTTTTTTATACCTTATACAAAAATTAACTCAAGATGGGTTATGGAATTAAATGTGAAACCTAAAACCATAAAATACCTTAAGAGAAAACCGAGGCAATACCATTCAGAACATAGGAATGGGCAAATAATTCATGACTGAAACACCAAAAGCATTTGCAACAAAAGCAAAAATTTACAAATGGGATCTAACTAAAGTACTTCTGCACAGTAAAAGAAACTATCATCAGAGTGAACAGGTAACCTACAGAATGGGAGAAAAGTTTAGGAATCTATCCATCTGACAAAGGTCTAATATCCAGAATCTACAAAGAATTTAAACAAATTTACAAGAAAAATACAAACCCCATCAAAAAGTTTACAAAGGATATGAACAGACATTTCTCAAAAGAAGGCATTTATGTGGACAACAAACATATGAAAGAAAGCTCATTATCACTGGTCATTAGAGAAAGGCGAATCAAAACCACAATGAGATACCATCTCACACCAGTTAGAATGGCGATCATTAAAAAGTCAGGAAACAACAGATGCTGGTGAGGCTGTGGAGAATTAGGAACGCTTTTACACTGTTGGTGGGAATTAAATTAGTTCAACCACTGTGGAAGACAGTGTGGCAATTCCTCAAGGATCTAGAACCAGAAATACCATTTGACCCAGCAATCTCATTACTGGGTGTATACCTAAAGGATTATAATCATTCTACTATAAAGATACATGCACACATATGTCTATTGCAGCACTCTTTACAATAGCAAAACTTGGAAACAACTGAAATGCCCATCAATGATAGATTGGATAAAGAATATGTGGCACATATACACCATGGAATACTATACAATCATAAAAAAGAATGAGTTTATGTCCTTTTCAGAGACATGGATGAAGCCAGAAACCATCAGCCTCAGTAAACTAACAAAGGAACAGAAAACCAAACACTACATATTCTCACTAATGAGGAGTAAAACAAAACACATAGGCATGGGGAGGGGAACATCACACACTGGGGCCTGCTGGGGGGTGAGGGGCAAGGGAAGAGAGAGCATTAAAACAAATACCTAATGCATGCAGGGCTTAAAACCTAGATGATGGGTTGATAGGTGCAGCAAACCACCATGGCACATGTATACCTATTCAACAAACCTGCACATTCTGCACATGTATCCCAGAACTCAAAATAAAAATAAAAATATATGGAAGATGTGAAATATTAGATTTGTTAATGGATGAAATATGAAGAGTGAAGGAAAGAGAAACATCTAGAGAATCCAAGATAGCTCCCATCTTCAATTAAAGCCTTTAATCTTCTTCATTCAGTCTCACAGGGGAAAAAATATCATATATGAAGTAAAAGATGTACACATGCACCCCAAGTGTGTGCTAAGTGTAGAATAAAATAAGAACATTCACATAAAGAAAAAAATCTAAATCAAGGGTATTATTGGCAGGAGGTGAGAATACAGGGCTATTGTAGAAACACACACACACATATATATATATATATATATATATATATATATATATATATATATATGTCCTGGAATTCCAAGAGTATCATCATGGATTTGGCTAGAGATTTAGTGTATTACAATTTTTAATATATGCCTATCAAGGGTCCATAAAGTGATACAAACCTTTGGATCTTCAGACAAGTAGTTGTTCAGCAGTGCTGAGGTGACCTTTAGAAAAAAAGCTAGAAGGAGGTCCATGAAATGCAATATCAAGAAACCATATGACTTCACAAATGTTTTGTGTGTGTCTCAAGAAATTTTTACTAATTTAGAAATTCTAGATTATTTATATAATGTACATGATTTTGCAATGGAAACAGAAGTGATCTATTTGTAATTTTGTTTTTCAATAAATTTATAGTGAGCAAAAAGAAAACTGATAGAATGAAGTATTGTCAGGAAAATTATTGATAGGGCTTGTTCTGCTGTTAATTTTAATTGTCCTAATTAATCTGACCTCACCCAGACCTGTCTTCTGATTCTGCCATTAATTAGTGGTTTAACTGTAAACAAGTTAGTTTTTCCTTATCTGTCAAATGAAAGAGTTGAACTAGAGCACCTTCTAAGATTCCTTCACCTCCAACACTATTTGTACTTCTGAAATAGGAATTAAACTGTTAGTTGTACTCTAATTACATGTTAAATTTCCTTGTCCCACCATACTAACTATAGTAACTAAATCACTAATAAATTCATCATTAAAAAACAGCAGAGAAAATGTTTCAGTTTAGGTTCATGGACAGAGTAAATAGGTATTCGGTTTTTAAACTGCATGCTTCAGAAGTTTTTATAGAATAACTAATAGAAATGTGTTTTCAAAGAAACCTGGATGATTTGTTTTTATAAACCTAAAACTGCTCTGCATGTATCTTCTAGCCCTGTGTAGCCAACGTAGATGTATGTCATGTTGTGAAAGAGTGTCCTCGATTATAGAATCTTGTTTCTGAATTCCACCTACTATACAGTAAACACTCTGCAATAGATGTTTGACAAGTGGTATTACTATCTCCATTAAGTTATTCAGTTGGAGGTTATGCTTTCATTACTATACAAATACATTTAAACAATGACCCATTTGCAAATAGGCAGGTCCATAACTATGAGAGTGGATAATACCAATATTGCATTTCCTCTGACTTTGGCCAAGCATGAATGTGACAAATGGGTTTATTGCTTCACTCTCATGTTCAGCTAAAATTAGAGATTTAAATCTGAATAGAACTAAATGGCTCTCCACACTCAGGTAGCACTCCCTTGACCATCTGCCAATGTGCACATTTCCTAATATAGAACACCGCTCCTGCTGGCAAATTTGTTTCCTCAATTTTCTAGAAGCTACAGAAAAATTCAGCAAGGCATAGGCTCTAACCTCCTCTTAGAAGTGGTAAGCACCTCAAACAATGAAAACCATCTATTTCCTTGAAAAATTAAAATACAATTTGGCATACATACTTTCTCTGGGTAGAGTCTTACCTTGGTAACATGCTTAGTGGTTGACTATTTATTTGAATCACTTAGGAGCTTTTTGAAGACAGATGAGCTTAAATCACATCTTTAAACAAAGCAAAATAGATTTAGACCTTATGGAGTAACTCACAAGAAGCTCCCAGCACAAAACGAAAGCAGAGAAAATTCAGTTATGCAAATTATTTCCACTTAAACTGTGGCTCATGAACAACAGAAAGAATAAATGATTTAAACTATGTGCTAATCAACTTTGCATCTACAGAGAAAAGGCTGACAATGTCAGATTTTCTGCAGGCTTTGGAAATGACAGTGTCTTTGATGGTAGAATCCCTGCCAGGTCATCCATATGATGGAGAACTATTCTGAGTTTCCAGTAGTTTCTCCACTTAAATCTACTTAATGGGTGATTTTGCTTTGCTAGGATTTTAGGATGACTTGAAATAATGAAACAATACCTCATGATTTTTCTCAAAGTATTCAATTTAGACCAAAGTAAAAGTTGGCTGCAATTTATTTCCTTGCAACTGTAGCTAAAATCACCTTTGGTCCTCTGTAACTGAGTGGGAGATACTGGTCACTGCTACTTTGCAGCAGCCTCAAGAATCTCTGGGTTAGAAGAAAATCATTCCTTACTTCTTGTGAGATTTGAAATTTTATTAATCAGGACCAAGAAAGTGATTCTACAGCTAAAAACTTTGATACCAAGGGTCATATTAGTATTTAGGACATCTGAAAGCTCTGGTGTGCTTAAAGTAGCAAATTCTGGCTCAAGGAGTTCTTTTGGGTATTTCAAAGGCTGGATTTGGCCATGTGTGGTGGCCCATGCCTGTGATTCCAGCCTTTTGGGGAGCCGAGGCAGGTGGATGGCTTGAGCCCAGAAATTCGAGACCAGTCTGGGCAACAGACATGGGGAAGCCCAGTCTCTACAAAAAATAAATTAAAATAAAAAAGACTGGTTTTAATGTACTTACAATTAACAAAAAAGCTACCCCCACCCCCATTTCCTTACTTTCCCTTGAGCTTTCTATTTAGTTTTAATGTATTGAGGACTTACTTTTGAGCCAGATGCTATATCAAACAGTTTAATTTTCTATAACCTTCAGAATGACATTATAAAACAGGAAATTTTATATTCACTCTACATTTGAGGAATCTTTGGCTCTGGGAGTTTAAGTTATTTATACCAAAAGCAAGGATAGAGTTTGGATTTAAATCCCAATCTGAATTACTTCCAAAGTCCATGATGGTTCCAATATGCTACTCCTGTCCCCATATAGCAAGAACGAGCTATGTTCACCCTGACCCCAAGGCCATAAGGTTCCTTTCTCTAATCCTATTATAGTTCATTCAGGATGATACAACAAGGTGCTGTAGACCAAGTGGCTTGTAAACAACAAAGATTTATTTATCACCATTCTGGAGGCTAGAAGTCTCTGATCAGGGTACCAGCATAGCTACTTTCTGATGAGGGCCCTCTTCTGAGATGCAGACTGTCAACTTCTTTTCTGCCTTACATAGCAGAAAAAGAGCAAACCAGCTTTCTGGCCTCATATGAGTTCACTAATCCCATTTATGAGGGTTCCACCCTTATGGTCTAATTACCTCCTTAAGGCTTTATCTCCAAGTAGCATTAGGGAGTAGACTTTAATATATGAATTTCAAAAGTCATAAACATTCAGTTCATAGCACTGGAGCCATGATTTAAACCCTGGTCAAATTACTTCTGAAGTCCATGCTGGTTTCAATAAGCTACTTCACTGTCTGCCTAGCAAGTTATGATCACCCTGACCCCCAAGGCAGTAAAGTTTTTTATTTCTACCTCTAGGTTTAGTTTGAAGTTTCAGTCTAGAGTTCAAAACTCACATACTTTGACCCTTCTCAAAGAATTTTAGTCAGTGGGTCTGGGAACCAGGCAGTTATAGTTATCTAAAGTTTCCCAGTTGGTTCCAATACATACTTTTAGTTGAGAACCACTGATCATATAATTTAGCGATCTTACACCATGAAAGTCCATGTATACATTCTCAGATTTTATGAAATCTATAAGAAGTTTTCAGTGTTGTGTTCTCAATTCAATATTTTTTTAATTACTTCTATGCTTTGAATATAGTTTTTCCCTTATGAAACTCATGTTGAAATATGATTCCCAATGTAACTGTGTTGAGAAGTAATGGGACCTTTAAGAAATATTTGGGTTATCAGGGCTTCATCCTCATGAAGGGATTAATGCCACTGTTATGGGACTAGGCTAATTCTCAAGAAAGTGAGTTCTCACTCTCAAGGGTCTGGATTAGTTATGGTTCGAGTGGGTTATTAAAAAGTAAGGCTTCCTCTTCCTCTCATGGGTTATTATAAAGTAAGCCTTCCTGTCCTGTTGCAAAACATGCTTCTCCACCATGTATGATGTGGCATGAGGCCCTTACCAGAGCTGCCGCCATGCCCTTGGAATTTCAGCCTCCAGAACCATGAGCCAATACACTTCTATTCTTTATCAATTACCCAGTCTCAGGCATTCGGTTTTAGCAACAGAAAACTGATTATTACTCTACGTCAATTCTGGATATGAATAACCAAGCTCTGCCAGCTGGCTTTAACAATTTCTATTTGTTTCAACTTTGTATTTGTAACCATTCAACAAATATTTATGTTCCTGACATATGTTACACAATGTACAATGATAAATAAGAAAATAAGCATGTTTCCGCATTAGAAAAATGGTGTTAAAATACTAATTACCTCAATTAATTTTCAACAAAGATTCCAAGAACACACAATGAGGGAAGCATGATCTCTTTAATAATTAGTGCTGAGAAAACTGAATATCCATATGCAGAAGAATGACATTACACCATTATCTCACATCATATTTAAAAATCAAGTAAAAACTAGTAGAAATGTAACCATAAGACCCCAAACTTTAAAGCTACTAAAAGAAAACATAGGAACAAATTCCATGATACTGTCTGGGAAATTATTTCTGAGATAAGACTTCAACAGCACAGGCAACAAAAGTAAAAGCAAATGGGACTGCATCAAAATAAAAAGTTTCTTCACAGCAAGGGAAACAATTAACAGTGTGAAGAGACAACCCACAGGAGATTGGAAGAAAATATTTGCAAACCATACATCTGATAAAGGGATAATATGTAAAATATATAAGGAACTCAAGAAACTCAATAGCAATATAATAAATAACCCAATTAGAAATGGGCAAAGGATCTGAGCAGACATTTCTCAAGGAAAAAAAGATGAATAGCCAACAGACATATGGAAAACTCCTCAACATTTCTCTAATCATCAGAGAAACACAAATTAAAACCCCAATAAAATATCACTTCATGCCTGTTAGAATAACTATTGTCAAAAAAACAAATAGTCAAAAATGATCATGGTGGACCAGAAGCAGGTCTAGTTTACAGCTCTGACTCAGACAGACAGAGCAATGTGGAGGCTTGCGTCATGAATTTTAGCTCCCAAACAACTGCAAGAACAAACCAGGAATCCCAAGAGAACCTATAGACCTCTGAAGGAAGTGGACTCCTCCTGCAGAAGTTATGGGACTAGGCTAATTCTCAAGAAAGTGAGTTCTCACTCTCAAGGGTCTGGGTTAGTTATGGCTGGAGTGGGTTATTATAAAGTAAGGCTTCCTCTCATGGGTTATTATAAAGTAAGGCTTCCTCTCCTGTTTCAAAACATGCTTCTCCACCATGTATGATGTGGCATGAGGCCCTTACATGGTGGACTTACTGAAGGAAGTGGACTCCTCCTGGAGACACTCCAAATACTGTAAGTGCCCAAACTGCAGAAGTGGGAATGGGAAATCCTCCACTCCCAAACACACACCCCCACTGGGTGTGGGGAAACTGAAGGTCTAGTTTGCTGGAGACGTTTCCAACCTTACCTGAGGCTGAGTCAATTTAGAGAGCTGAGTGGGATACAGGGGTGGGGGAGGAAGTGGGAGGGGCCCTGGGAGCTTGCTGGGTCTCCAGGCAGGCCATTACTGCCTGGCATCACAGAAATCCTTTTTGGGGGCTGATGAGAGGTGCAGGGAGATCACCACAGGGAGTGAGAGGTCTCCAACTGAACTTTGTAACAATCTAAACCAGGTGAGAGGCCATCTGGCCAGAACTCAGGGGAGGGCATAAATCCAGCATGTAGACTCCACAGGAAGGGGAAGAACCAGAGCCCCTTTTTTCTTGTAGCTGGGAGGTAGGTAGCCCCAAACAAGTTCTCAAGCCCTGCTCACCCAAGGCCTGAAAACAGACTTGGTGCTGTTGGGGTGACACAGTGGAGTGAGACTACTCTTTCAGATTGTGTGGGAGCTGGGTGAAGCCTGTGACTGCTGGCTTTACCCCACTTCCCTGACAACCTGCATGACTCAGCAGAGGCAGCCATAATGATCCTAGGTATACAACTTCATTGGCCGGGAAACCTCACTCCCACCCTTGACAGCAGCCCCCAGCAAGACCTGCCCAAGAGAATCTGAGCTCAGACATGCCTATTCCTTCCCCACCTGATGGTCCTTTTCTACCCACCCTGGTAGCTGAAGACAAAGGGTATATATTCTTGAAAGTTCCTCTCCATACTACCATAGCTGATGCTCTCTGGAAAGTGCCACCTCCTAGCAGGAAACCAACCAACACAAAAATAGAACATTAAAGTACCAAAGCTAAAAACACTGACAGAGTCCATTTTACTGCCCTGCATCTCCTCCAGAACAGGTGCTGGTATCCACAGCTGAGAGACCCATAGATGGTTCACATCACAGGACCCTGTGAAGACAAATCTTAGCACCAGCCTCAAGCCTAGTAGATTTGCTGGGAGGCTAGACCCAGAAAGGAGACAACAATCACTGCAGCTTGGCTCTCAGGAAGCCACATCCACAGAAAAAGAAGAGAGTACTACATCAAGGGAACAACCTGTGGGACAAAAGAATCTGAACAACAGCCTTTACCCTAGACCTTTCCTCTGATAGAGCCTGCCCAAATGAGAAGGAACCAGAAAACCAACCCTGGGAATATGTCAAAATAAGGATCTTTAACAACCCCCCAAAATCACATTAGCTCACCAGCTCACCAGCAATGAATCCAAACCAAGAAGAAATCACTGATTTACCTGAATTCAGGAAATTAATTTTTAAGCTAATCAGGGAAGCAAAGAAAGAGAAAGCCCAATGCAAGGCAATCCCCAAAAAATGATACAAGAAATTAAGGGAGAAATATTCAAGAAAATAGAATAAATTAAAAAATCAAAACTTTAGGAAATATTGGATACACTTATGCAAATGTGAAATGCTTTGGAAAATGTTAGCAATAGAACTGAACAACTAGAAGAAAGAAATTCAGGGCTTGAAGATGAGGTGTTTGAATTAACCCAATCCAACAAAGACAAAGAAAAAAAGAATAAGAAAATATGAACAAAGTCTCCAAGAAGTCTGGGATTATGTTAAATAATCAAACCTAAGAATAATCAGTGTTCCTGAAAAAGAAGAGAAATCTAAAAGTTTGGAAAACATATTTGGGGGAATAATCAAGGAAAACTTCCCTGGCCTTGCTGGAGACCTAGATATCTCAATACATGAAGCACAAAGAACACCTGGGAAATTCATCACAAAAAGATCATCACCTAGGCACATTGTCATCAGGTTATCTAAAGTTAAGATGAAGGAAAGAATCTTAAGAACTGTGACACAAAAGCACCAGGTAACCTGTAAAGAAAAACCTATCAGATTAACAGGAGATTTCTCAGCAGAAACTCTATAAGCTAGAAGATATTGGGGCCCTATCTTCAGCCTCCTCAAATAAAACAATTATCGGCAAAGAATTCTGTAGGCAGTGAAACTAGCATTATATATGAAGAAAGATACAGTCCTTTTCAGACAAATATTGAGAGAATTCGCCACTACCATGCCACCACTACAACTCCTAAAAGGAGCTCTAAATATTTAAACAAATTCTGAAAACCCATCAAAATAGAACCTATTTAAAGCATAAATCACACAGGACCTATAAAACAAAAATACAATTTAAAAAGCAACAACAACAACAACAACAACAAATACCCAAGATACACAGGCAACAAATAACATAGTGGATGGAATGCTACCTCACATCTCAATACTAACACTGAATGTAAATGGCCTAAATACTCCATTTAAAACATACAGAACTGCAGAATGAATAAGAACTCACCAACTAACCATCTGCTGCCTTCAGGAGACTTGTCTAACATATAAGCACTCACATAAACTTAAAGGGGTGGAAAAAGACATTTCATGCAAATGGATACCAAAAGCTAGCAGGGGTGTCTATTCTTATATCAGACAAAACAAACTATAAAGGAACAGCAATTAAAAGAGACAAAAAGGGACATTACATAATGGTAAAAGGCCTTGTCCAACAGGAAAATATCACAATCCTAAAATATATGCACCTAACACTGGAGCTCTCAAATTTATAAAACAATTGCTAATAGACTTAAGAAATGAGATAGACAGCAGCACAATAATGGCGGGGGACTTCAATACTCCACTGACAGCACTAGACAGGACATCAAAAGAGAAAGTCAACAAAGAAACAATGGATTTAAACTATACCTTGGAACAAATGGACTTAACAGATACATACAGAACATTTCATCCAACAATCACAGAATACACATTCTACTCAACAGCACATGAAACTTTCTCCAAGACAGACCATAAGATAGACCACAAAATAAGCCTCAGTAAATTTAAGAAAATTGAATTTATGTCAAGCACTCTCTCAGACCACAGTGGAATAAAATTGGAAATCAGCTCCAAAGGGAACCTTCACAACCATGCAAATACATGGAACTTAAATAATGTGCTTTTAAACATGCATTGGGTCAAAAACAAAATCAAAATGGAAATTAAAAAATTCTTCAAACTCAATGACAATAATTGCACAGGCTATCAAAACCTCTGGGATACAGCAAAGGCAGTGAGTGCTAAGACCAAAGTTTATAGTCCTAAATACCTACATCAAAAAGACTGAAAGAGCACAAACTGGCATTCTAAGGTCACACGTCAAGAGAAACAAGAGCAAAACAAACCCAAGCCCGGCAGAAGAAAAGAAACAACCAAGATCAGAGCAGAACTAAATAAAATTGAACAACAACAACAAAAAAAAAAACAAAAGATAAAATAAACAAATAGCTGATTCTTTGAAAAGATAAATAAAACTGATAGACCATTAGCAAGATTAACCAAGAAAAAAAAATGAGAGAAGATCCAAATAATCTTATTAAGAAACAAAATGGGAAATATTACAATTGACACTACTGAAATACAAAAGATCATTCAAGGCAACTATGAACACCTTTACACATGTAAACTAGAAAATCTAGAAGAGATGGATAAATTTCTGAAAAAATACAACCCTCTAGCTTAAATCAGGTATTAGATAACCTGAGCAGACCAATAACAAGCAGCAAGATTGAAATGGTAATTTAAAAATTACCAGCAAAAAACATCCAGGACCAGATGGATTCACAGCAGAACTCTACCAGACATTTGAAGAAGAATTGGTACCAATCCTTTTGACATTATTCCACGAGAGAGAAGAGGGAATACTCCCTAATCATTCTATGAAGCCAGCATTACCTTAATACCAAAATCAAGAAAGGACAAAACCAAAAATGAAAACTACAGATGAAAACCCCTGATTAACATAGCCAAAATACTTAATAAAATATTAGCTAACCAAATCCGATATACATGAAAAAGATAATCCACCAAAATCAAGTGGGTTTCATATCAGGGATGTAAGAATGATTTAACATACACAAGTCAATAAATGTGATACACCACATAAACAGAATTTAAAATAAAAATCACATGATCATCTCAATAAATGCAGAAAAAGGATTTGACAAAATCAAGCATCACTTTATGATTAAAACTCTCAGCAAAATCAGCATACGAGGGACATACTTCAATGTAATAAAAGCCATCTATGATAAACCCACAGCAAACATAATACTGAATGGGGAAAAGTTGAAAGCATTCCTTCTGGGAACTGGAACAAGACAAGGATGCTCACTCTTATCACTCCTCTTCTACATAGTACTGGAAGTTCTAGCCAGAGCGAGCAGACAAAAGAAAAAAATAAAGCACATCCAAATTGGTAAAAAGGATGTCAAACTTTCACCATTTCTTGATATGACTATTTACCTTGAAAACCCTATAGAATCCTCTAGAAGGCTCCTAGAACTGATAAAAGAATTCAGCAAAATTTCCAGATACAAAATTAATGTACACAAATCAGTAGCTTTTCTATACACCAACAGTGACCAACAGAGAATCAACTCAAGAACTCAACCCCTTTTACAATAGCTGCCATAAAATAAAATAAAATACTTAGGGATATTCAAGTAGGCGAAAGGCCTCTACAAGGAAAACTACAAAACACTGCTCAAAGAAATCATAGATGACACAAACAAATGGAAACACATCCCATGCTCATGGATGGGTAGAATCAATATTGTGAAAATGGCCATACTGCCAAAAGCAATCTACAAATTCAAGGCAATCTCCATCAAAATACCACCATCAATCTTCACAGAATTAGAAAAAACAATTCTAAAATTTTCCAAAAAAGAGCCTGCATAGCCAAAGCAAGACTAAGTAAAAAGAACAAATCTGAAAGGCATTACACTACCTGATTTCAAACTATACTGTAAGGCCATAGTCACCAAAACAACATGCTACTGGTATAAAAATAGGTACACAGACCAATGGAACAGAATAGAGAACCCAGAAATAAAGTCAAATACTTACAGCCCACTGATTTGACAAAGCAACCAAAAACATAACGTGGACAAAGGACATTCTTTTTAACAAATGATGCTGGTATAATTGGCTAACCACAGGTAGGAGAATGAACCTGAATCCTCATCTTTCACTTTATACAAAAATTAACTCAAGATGGATTAAGGACTTCTGAAACTATAAAAATTCTAGAAGATAATATTGGAAAAACCCTTCTAGACATTGGCTTGGGCAAGGATTTCATAACTAAGAACCCAAAAGCAAATGCAATAAAAACAAAGATAAATAGCTGGGACTTACTTAAATAGTTTTTGTGCAGCAAAAGGAACAGTCAGCAGAGTAAACAGACAGCCTACAAAGTGGGAGAAAATCATCACAATCTATACATCTGGCAAAGGACTAATATCCAGAATCCACAACAAACTCAAACAAATCAGTAAGAGAAAAAACAAACAATCCCATCAAAAACTGGGCTAGGGCATGAATAGACAATTCTCAAAAGAGGATATACAAATGGCCAACAAACATATGAAAAAATGCTCAACCTCCCTAATGACCAGGGAAATGCAAATTAAAACCACAGTGCAATACCACCTTTCTTTTGCAAGAATGGTGATAATAAAAAAAAAAAGAAAAATCAAAAAACAGTAGATGTTGGTGTGGTTGCAACAATCAGGGAACACTTCTATATGGCTGGTGGAAATGTAAACTAGTAAAGCCACTATGGAAAAGAGTTTGGACATTCCTTAAAGAACTAAAAGTAGAGCTATTATTTGATCCAGCAATCCCACCACTGGTTATCTACCCAGAGGAAAAGAAGTCATTATATGAAAAAGATACTTGTACACTCATGTTTATAGCAGCACAGTTTGCAATTGCAAAACTGTAGAACCAACAAAATGCCCATCAATCAATGAGTGGATAAACTGTGATGTATATATGTGATTGAATGCTACTCAGCCATAAAAAGGAATGAATTAATGGTATTTGCAGTGACCTGGATGAAATTGGAGACTATTATTCTAAGTGAAGTAACTCAAGAATGGAAAACTATACATCATGTTCTCACTGATATATGGGAACTAAGCTGTGAGGATGCAAAGCCTAAGAATGATACAATGGACTCCTTGTGGAAGGAAAGGGTGAAAGGTGAGGGAAAGGGTGAAAGGTGAGGGAGAGATAATAGACTACAAATAGGGTGCAGTATGTACTGCTCAGGTGATGGATGCACCAAAATCTCACAGATTGCTACTAAGGAACTTACTCACGTTACCAAACACTACCTGTACTCCAATAACTTATAGAAAAATAAAAAAGGCAAAAACTATTTAAAAAATGAAATAAAACAAAAACAAAACAAAAAAACAAATAGTAAGTATTGGCAAAGATGTGGAGGAAAGGAAACTCATGTACACTGCTGGGAATGTAAATTACTATAGTCATTTTGGAAAACAGTATGGGGGTTTCTCAATAAACTTAAAAAGTAGAATTATCATATGGTCCAGAAATCCCACTTCTAGGCAGATATCTGAAGGAATTGAAATCAGTATATTAAAGAGATATATGCACTCCCATTTTTATTTCACCAGTATTCACAATAGCCAAGATATAAAAGCAACCTAAGTGTATATCAATTGACAACTTGATAAATAAAATATGATATATACACAATGAAATGCTGTACAATCTTTGAAAAGAAGGGAATTCTGTCATTTGCAACAATATGATTTGAAAGAGAGGACATTATGCTAAGTGAACTAAGCCAGGCTCAGAAAGACAAGTACTGTATGATCTCACTTAAATGTGAAATCTAAAAATGTTGTTATAGAAACACAGAGTAAAAAGTAGTTACAAGATGATGGTGGGAGTGGGGTTGGGGAGGGAGAAATGGAGAAAGGAGAGATGTTGACAAGGGTACAAAATTACAGTTAGACTAAAGGAATATCTTTAGTGATCTATTGCACTGTATGATAACCACAGGTAATGTATTGCATACCTCAAAATTGCTAAAATATATTTTTAACATTCTAACCACAAAAATAATTTGGTGAGGCAATGAATATGTTAGCTTGATTGACTCTCTCTATAATGTATATATAGATCAAAATGTCACATTGTATCCCATAAATATACACACTCATAATTTTTCAATTAAAAATAAACAGACTACTTCAAATGGTTGCTAGATGTGAATAAAATAATATATATGAGGTGCTTAGAGAAGGAGCTAGCATACAGTAAACACACAGGACATACTAGATATGGTTGTTGTTATTGTTATGTCTGTATTTTTCAAGTAAATTTAAAAACGTTAATTTTGTATATTACTAAGGACTATGGACAAATATAAAGCAGAATAAAATGATCAATAGTAGAAGGTGATGGGGGTAAAAGGAAGGAACTAACTAGTGGTCTGGGAGAGCCTCTCGGTGAAAGTGATACTTACTTAGAAGCCTGGAGAAAGTAATGGAGCAAGCCACATGACAAGTTGGGGGAAAAAAATCGGGATTAAAGGAAGAGCCAGTACAAACATTCCTAGGCAGGAACGAACTAAGGTGTTCATAATATTTTACTTGTTCAGCTACAAAAGATCATATAAGAAACAGAATGGAATTTTTTTTAGATTCAAGGGTACATGTGCAGGTTTGTTACAAGGGTATATTGTGTGATGGTGGGATTTGGGTTTCTATTGATCTCGTCACCCAAATAGTGAACATAGTACCCAATAGATAGCTTTTCAGTCCTTCTTTCCCCTCACCCTCACCTTTGGAGTCCCCAGTGTCTATTTTTCCCATCTTTATGTCTGTATGTATTCAATGTTTAGCTCTCACTTATAAGTGAGAACATGTGGTATTTGGTCTTCTGTTTCTATATTCATTCACTTAGGATAATGGCCTCCATCTGCATCCATGTTGCTGCAAAGGACATGATTTCATTCTGTTTTATGAGTGCATAATATTCCATGGTGTGTATGTACCACATTTTCCTTATTCAATCCACCATCGCTAGGCATCTTGGTTTGTTTTATGTCTTTGCTAGTGAGTAGTGCTGTGATAAATGTATGAGTACAGGTGACTTTTGGGTAGAACAGCTTATTTTCCTTTAGATATAGATACAGTTAAGGTGTTTCTGGGTTGAATAGTAGTTCTATTTTTGTCTCTCTTTTTTATTGTATTTTGGGCTCTGCTGTACATGTGCACATCCTGCATCCTGCAGGATTGTTGCATAGGTATATACATGCCATGGTGGTTTGATGTCTCCATTCCCCAACCCACACCCCAGCGCCTACATCAGGCATTTCTCCTGGTGTTATCCTCTCCATCCTCCCTGCCCCCTGCGTTCTCTCCCCTCCCTTCCACCCCCATACCTAGCCCAGTGAGTATTGTTCTCTTCCCTGTGCCCAAGTGTTCTCATTGTTCATCATCCGCCTATGAGAGAAAACATGCAGTGTTTGATTTTCTGTTCCAGTGTCAGTTTGCTGAGAATGATGGTTTCTAGATTCATCCATGTCTCTACAAAGGACACAAATTCATCATTTTTTATGGCTGCATAGTATTTCATGGTGTATATGTGTCACATTTTCTTTGTCCAGTCTATCATTGATGGGCAATGGATTGGTTCCAAGTCTTTGGGTCTTTGCTATAGTAAACAGTGCTGCAACAAACATATGTGTGCACATGTCTTTATAATAGAGTGTTTTATAATCCTTTGGGTGTATACTCAGTAATAGGATTGCGGAGTCAAATGGAATTTCTATTTCTAGATCCTTGAGGAGTCGTCACACCATCTTCCACAATGGTTGAACTAATTTACGCTCCCACCAACCGTGTAAAAGTGTTCCTTTTTCTCTACATCCTCTCCAACATCTGTTGTCTCCAGATTTTTTAATGATTGCCATTCTAACTGGCAGGAGATGGTATCTCAATGTGGTTTTGATTTGCATTTCTCTGATGACCAATGATGAGGAGCATTTTTTCATATGCTTGTTGGCCGCATACATGTCTTCTTTTGAAAAAATGTCTGTTCATATCCTTTACCCACTTTTGCATGTTTTTTTTTTTTTTTTTTTTTTTTTTTGTAAATCTGCTTTAGTTCTTTGTAGATTCTGGATATTAGCCCTTTGTCAGATGGGTAGATTGCAAAAATTTTTTTCCATTCTGTTCATTGCCGATTCACTGTACTGATTGTTTCTTTTGCTGTATAGAAGCTCTGGAGTTTTATTAGATCCTATTTATCTTCTTTGGCTTTTGTTGCCATTGCTTTTGGTGTTTGAGTCATGAAATCCTTGTCTGTGCCTATGTCCTGGATGGTGTTTCCTAGGTTTTCTTCTAGGGTTTTTTTTTTTTTTTTTGAGACAGAGTTTCCCTCTTGTTACCCAGGCTGGAGTGCAATGGTGCAATCTCGGCTCACCGCAACCTCCGCCTCCTGGGTTCAGGCAACTCTCCTGCCTCAGCCTCCTGAGTAGCTGGGATTACAGGCACGTGGCACTATGCCCAGTTAATTTTTTGTATTTTTAGTAGAGACGGGGTTTCACCATGTTGACGAGGATGGCCTCGATCTCTTGACCTCATGATCCACCCACCTCGGCCTCCCAAAGTGCTGGGATTACAGGCATGAGCCACCGTGCCCGGCTCTTCTAGGGTTTTTATGGTGTTAGTTCTTATGTTTAAATCGTTAATCCATCTGGAGTTAATTTTTGTATAAGGTATAAGGAAGAGGTCCAGTTTCAGTTTCCTTCCTATTGGTAGCCAGTTTTCACAACACCATTTATTAAACAGGGAATCCTTTTCCCATTGCTTGTTTTTGTGAGGTTTGTCAAATATCAGCTGGTTGTAGATGTGTGACCTTATTTCCGAGGCTTCTGCTCTATTCCATTGGTCTATATTTCTGTTTTGGTATGAGTACCATGCTGTTTTGCTTACTGTTGCCTTGTAGTATACTTTGAAGTCAGGTAGTGTGATGCCTCCAGCTTTGTTTTTTTTTTTTTTTTTTTTTTTTGCTTAGGATTGTGTTGGCTATGTGGGCTCTCTTTTCATTCCATATGAAGTTTAAGGTGCTTTTTTCCAGTTCTGGGAAGAAAGTCATTTGTAGCTTGATGGGGATAGCATTGAATCTATAAATTATTTTGGGCAGTATGGCCATTTTCACGATATTTATTCTGCCTAACCATGAGTATGGAATGTTTCTCCATCTGTTTGTGTCCTCTCTTATTTTGTTGAGCAGTGGTTTGTAGTTCTCCTTGAAGAGGTCCTTTACATGCTTTGTTAGTTGTATTCTTAGGTATTTTATTCTCTTTGTAGCAATTGTGAATGGGAGTTTGCTCATGATTTGGCTCTCTGTTAGTCTGTTATTGGTGTATAGGAATGCTTGTGATTTCTGCACATTGATTTTGTATCCTGAGACTTTGCTGAAGTTGCTTATTAGTTTAAGGAGACTTGGGGATGAGATGATAGGGTCTTCGAAATATACAATCATGTCATCTGCAAATAGAGACAATTTGACTTCCTCTTTTCCTAATTGAATACCTTTTTTTTTTCTTGCCTAATTGCTCTGGCTAGAACTTCCAACACTATATTGAATAGCAGTGGTGAGAGAGGGCATCCTTGTCTACTACCAAATTTCAAAGGGAATGCTTCCAGTTTTTGTCCATTCAGTATGATATTGGCTTTAGGTTTCTCATAAATAGTTTTTATTGTTTTGAGACATATTCCCTTGATACCTAGTTTATTGAGAGTTTTTAGCATAAAGCGCTGTTGAATTTTGTCAAAGGCCTTCTCTGCATCTATTGAGATGATCATGTGGTTTTTGTCTTTGGTTCTGTTTATGTGGTGGATTACATTTATAGACTTGTGTTTGTTGAACCAGCCTTGCATCCCTGGGATGAAGCCTACTTGACAGTGATGGATAAGCTTTTTGATGTGCTGTTGCAATCTGTTTGCTAGTATTTTACTGAAGATATTTGCATCTCTGTTCATCATGGATATTGACCTGAAGTTTTCTATTTTGTTGAGACTCTGCCTGGTTTTGGTATCAGGATGATGTTGGTCTCATAAAATGAGTTGGGGAGGATTCCCTCTTTGTGTATTGTTTAGAATAGTTTCAGAAGGAATGCTACCAGCTCCTCTTTGTACATTTGGGAGAATTCAGCTGTGAATCTGTCTGGACCTGGAATAGTTGGTAGACTATTAATTGCTTTCTCAACTTCAGACCTTGTTATTGGTCTATTCAAGGTTTCAACACTTCTTCCTGGTTTAAGCTTGCAGGGGGTGCAAGTGTCCAGGAATTTACCAATTTCTTCTGGGTTTACTGGTTTATGTACATAGTGTTGTTTGTAGTAATCTCTGATTATTGTTTGTATTTTGTAGAATCGGTGGTGATATCCCCTTTATCATTTTTATTGCATCTATTTGATTATTCTCTCTTTTCTTTTTTATTAATCTGGCTAGTGGTCTATTTTGTTGATCTTTTTGAAAAAAACAGCTCCTGGATTTATTGCTTTTTTGAAGGGTTTTTTGTGTCTCTGTCTCCTTCAGTTCTGCTCTGATCTTAGTTATTTCTTGTCTTCTGGTAGCTTTTGAGTTTTTATGATCTTGCTCCTCTAGCTCCTCCAATTTTGATGATAGGGTGTCGATTTTTTATCTTTCCTCGCTTCTCATGTGGACATTTATTGCTATAAATTTCCTTCTAGACACTGCTTTAAATGTGTCCCAGAGATTCTGGTATGTTGTGTCTTCATTCTCCTTGGTTTCCAAGAACATTTTTATTTCTGCCTTCATTTCATTGTTTATCCATTTGTCTTTCAGGGGAAAGTTGTTCCGTTTCCATGTGATTGTGCAGTTTTGAGTGTTTCTCTTAATCCTGAGTTCTAATTTGATTGTTCTGTGATCTGAGAGACTGTTCGTTATGATTTCTGTTCATTTGCATTTGCTGAGGAGTGATTTACTTCCAATTATGTGGTCAATTTTAGAGTAAGTGTGATGTGGTGCTGAGAAGAATGTGTATTCTGTGGATTTACGGTGGAGAGTTCTGTAGATATCTATTAGCTTGGTCCAGATCTTCATTCAAGCCCTGGATATACTTGTTAATTTTCTGTCTCATTGATCTGTCTAGTATTGACAATGGGGTGCTAAAGTCTCCCACTATTATTGTGCAGGAATCTAAGTCTCTTTGTAGGTCATTAAGAACTTGCTTTATGTATCTGGGTGCTCCTGCATTGGGTGCATATATATTTAGGATAGTTAGCTCTTCTTGTTGCATTGATCCTTTTGCCATTATGTAATGCCCCTCTTTGTCTCTTTTGATCTTTGTTGGTTTAAAGTCCATTTTATCGGAGACTAGGATTGATACCCCTGCTTTTTTTTTGCTCTCCATTTGCTTGGTAGATCTTCTCCTATCCCTTTATTTTGAGTCTGTGTAAGTCTTTGCATGTGAGATGGGTCTCCAGAATACAGCACACTGTTGGGTCTTGACTTTTTATCCAGTTTGCCAGTCTGTGTCTTTTGATTGGGGCATTTAGACCATTTATATTCAAAGTTAATATATTATGTTATGTTTGAATTTGATCCTGCCATTTTGTTACTGGCTGGTTGTTTTACCCGTTAGTTGACCTGGTTTCTTCATTGCATCATTGTTCTTTACCATTTGGTATGTTTTTGCAGTGGCTGATACTGGTTGTTCCTTTCCATGTTTAGTACTTCCTTCAGGAGTTCTTGTAAGGCAGGTCTTATAGTGCCAAACTCTCTCAGCAATTGCTTGTACGTAAAGGATTTTATTTCTCCTTCACTTATGCAGCTTAGTTTGGCTGGATATGAATTTCTGGGTTGAAAGTTCTTTTCTTTAAGGATGTTGAATATTGGCCCCCACTTCCTTCTAGCTTGTAGAGTTTCTGCCAAGAGATCTACTGTGAGTCTGATGGTCTTTCCTTTGTACGTTACTCAACCTTTCTCTCTGGCTGCCCTTAGGATGTTTTCCTTCCTGGTGAATCTGACGATTATGTGCCTTGGGGTTGCTCTTCTTGAGGAATATCTTTGTGGTGTTCTCTGTATTTCCTGGATTTGAATGTTGGCCTGCCTTGTTAGGTTGGGGAAGTTCTCTTGGATAATATCCTGAAGAGTGTTTTCCAACTTGGATTCATTCTCCCTGTCACATTCAGGTATGCCAATCAAGCATAGATTAGGTCTTTTCACATAATCCTATAGTTCTTATAGGCTTCATTTGTTTCTTTTCACTCTTTTTTCTCTAATCTTGCCTTCTTGTTTTATTTCTTTGATTTGATCTTATATCTCTGATATCCTTTCTTCTGCTTGATCAATTCTACTGTTGAAACTTGTGCATGCCTTGTGAAGTTCTCGTGCTGTGTTTTTCAGTTCCATCAAGTCATTTATGTTCTTCTCTAAGCTGGTTGTTCTTGTTAGCATTTCATCTAACCTTCTTTCAAGGTTGTTAGTTTCTTTGCATTGGGTTAGAACATGGTCTTTTAACTCAGAGAAGTTTGTTATTATCCACCTTCTGAAGCCAGCTTCTGTCAATTTGTCACACTCATTTTCTGTCTTGTTTTGTTCCCTTGATGGTGAAGAGTTATGATCTCTGGGAGGGGAAGAGGTGTTCTAGTCTTTGAAGGTTTCATCCTTTCTGTGCTGTTTTTTCCCTATGTTCATGGATTTATCTCCCATTGATCTTTGAAGTTGTGATCTCGGGAGAAATCTCTGAGTAGACATCCCTTCTGTTCCAGTTGGAGCTATATCTTTTTTGGCCTGTAGAGGCACTGCTTGACTACCTTGGATTCAGTCAGGTTGCTGGTTGGGTGTTCTTCCCCTGGGGTTTGTTTGCAGGTGAAATTAGCCCCGCCTTCCCAATGACCTCTCTCCTTTCCTGAGCTCAATCTTCTTGGTTAGGGTCAAACTGGTGTATTCGCTGTCAAGCTCTCTGGTGCGTGGGCTTCAGTTTGAGTTTTATGTGGGGTGGGGCCTGGCAGGCCTTATACCCGTTTCCCTGCTTTCAACTCTGCCTCTTTCTGTGGGACAGGTTGTTCCATCCCACTGGCACTAGTCCAAAGTTCCGCCCAGGTCAGGCTGACAAGTGGCAGTACCAGGCAGGTGCCGTCACTCAGATTTGCATCAACAATCCACAGTGCCCCTCAGTCTGGTGGGGCTCTCATGGACCATGGGTTGCAGGAGGGATGAGGTAAGCACAGGATCCAAATCAGAGCACCAAGGGGTTGAAGTCCTCTGACCCTCCAAGCTGGCTGCATGTTCTAGGTGGGGATGCACCCCGCACTCTCTTGGTTCATTCTCCTGGGGCAGCTCTCACCCTGCTTTGGCTCCCTCCCTGGCTACTTTCAGAGTTCTTCCCATCACCCCAAAATGAACCCTACACCTTTAGCCCTCTGCATCTCATTTGCTGGGAGCTGCATTACAGTGTTGCCTCCTCTCAGCCATCTTGGTGCCTCCCTCCTATTTTTATCTCTTTGTGAGATCTCCCCACTGCTTTCCACAGGGGCTGAGCTAATTTGCATTTCTACCAACAGTGTATAAGCATTCTCTGTTACCTGCAACCTTGCCAACATCTGTTTTTTGTTGACTTTTTAACAGTAGCCACATAATGAAACTTTTAATGGGATTTTTTTAAAGGCCAAAGATCTTCTGGTGGCCTTAATTGTGTCCCCTCCAAAGTTCACATGTTAAAGTCCTAACCCTATGAAACTTAGCACGTGACCATATTTGGGGCAGGATATTTACAGAGGTAATTAAGTTAAAATGAAGTCATTGGGATGCACTCTAATCCAATATGACTGAAAAGTTGGATACAGACATGTACAGAGGGAATGCAAGATGAAGACAAGGGGAGAAGATGGCCATTGAAAACCCAAGGAAAAAGCCTGGGAAGGATCCTTCTCTCTTGGCCCTTAGAAGAAACTAACCCTGCCAAAAGTTTGATTTTGAATTTCTAGTCTTCAAAGCTGTGAGACACCCAGTTAATGATACTTTTTTGTGCTAGCCCTAGCAAAAAAACACAGATCTCATCAAGAATAAGAAGAGTACTTTTCCCTTCAGATGGGTCTATTCATTTTTCAAATTTAAAAGTTTAGCTCTTAAACTTTTTGACCTATTCAAAAAGGTAGTTAGTGTTAATTCAGATTAGATCTCTCAGGACTTTTACCAAGTGGATTGGTCCGACGGAAGTCTAGAAGCAAAATAGTTCTCTAAGAGGTGTTTGTATCAGTTAAGGCTCAACTGACATCTTTGAAAGCACCCTGAACAATACAAAATTGCTATGATTTCTCATGAATTGATTAAATGGAAAGAATTAAGACTCTGGGTAAAGATTACAGAACAATTTTCTGCTAAGTTTCTAAGCATTTGAATCTCCCTTACTATTGTAAGATCTCAAGTCTTCTGTTTATAGAACACCCTAAATGTCAGACAATGTCTGAGACTACCCACTAGGCTGTGTGTTCAGTGAGTGCTACCCAGGAATCTGGATGCAAGAATAAGAAGTGAAATAGTTTTAACAATGAGGAAATTGGTGACTAGACTACTCTTATACCCTTGGAAGTGCCTGATCAGAAAGAAAGCAGTGAGGCTGGAAAAACAGTCACATGTTCAGTAGGACTGGAGGAAGAAAAGTAGGGACAAGACAGGACTAAGAGCTGATAATGGGGAAGTGAGGACTGAAGCCAGACTAAAGCCTCCATCAGAGAGAGTCCTACCTGAATATGGCTTTAAAAGGTGAGCATGTGATTCTGTCAAGTGAAAGATGAATGCTTAAAGGATGAGAATACCTCTGAAAATAGAAATGTTGTAGGGAAAAGATTTGATAGCAATGTAATGAAAGTGGTACCCAAGCAACCAGAAAGAATAGAAAACATTTTCACCAAGGATAAGATGTTCCAGCAGTCAGTGTTGCCATGGCATTTCAAAGTGCTGGTTGCACCAGAATCTTGACTGTAAATGGAAATGGAGCCATAATCAAGTGGCATTCAAACTGTGGCATACTATAATTAAGTAATTATTTGAACTAATGGTTTTAGTAAGTTTCTCTGCACAAAAGCCAGCATCTCTCTTCAATTCCTGACACATTCCTTATAATTAGCTCCTACTTGACATTTCCTAGTAGAAAGGCTAAACATCCAAAGTTTTCTTTACTTGTTCATAAATAATAATATAATGATTGAAGCTAAAATACTGGAAATGTATCCCTTATTAAAATATAGTCAAACGTCCTTATAATCAAAGAGTCACAGATAAAGAAAAAATAATAAATTCAGTTCCAGATATGCGCTATGAAGAAAAGAAGATTGGTTAAAGTGGTGGAAAATTTCTAGAGGGATTGTCTGTTTACTTCGCTGAGGTGAAGATATTTGCAAGGAAATGAGAATGATGAGAAAGAGCCAGCCCTGATCAGATCAGAAAGAAAATCATTCCAACCAGAAGAAAAAGGAAGTGCAAAGGTCCTGGGGTAGGAATAAACTTTACATGACTGCAGAACAATAAGAGGAGCAGTAAGAGTGAGATTTACTGGAGAAGGATCCAAGATGGCCACTTAGGAGCAGCTCAGGATTGCAGCTCCCAGTGAAAGTGCAGAGGGTGAGTGGATGCCGCATTTCCAGATGGATTTTTATTGCCCACAGACCAAGAGACCCCAGGCAGAGGAGCCCCACAGGTCACCAGCATGGCTGTTTTGGCCCCCGTGGCTGTTTTGGCTGGCACGGCTGTTTTGCTGGTGCCCCGGTGTGGCAGTTCTCCATACAAAACACACTGGTCTGGGTCTGGCGAGTGGAGGTCCAGGAAGCCACAGTCGCCCATTCATCTGATTAAAAAAGGGGACTGAAACAGGGAGCCAGGCCAGGAGATTCCCGGGCAAAAAAAAAAAAGCGCCACGAATCTCAGCACCGCTGTTTCAGCCAGCTCAGTGGGTCACCACATGGGAAAGCACACAGATCCCGGTGCCTTTTCAGCAGGCAAGAGAGTCGACCATTCAACTAAAAGAAAAAAAAAAGGCTCTGAGGCAGGGAGCCAGGTATTCAGGCTTGACTGGTCCCACCCTCCCCCCGCCTAAAAAAAAAACAGTAATTGGAAACGCTCTGGGTTGAGAGTTTCACAGCAAGCACAGCTGAACCTGGGACCATCCAGCTCTGTGGGGGAGGGGCGTCCACCATTACCGAGGCAGCCCACCGTTGCCGAGGCAACCCGCCATTACAGAGAGAGTCCACCATTACAGAAGTGGGCCACCATTGCTGAGGCAGTTCTAACTACATCCATATAAACAGGACTGCAGGGAAGTTCACATGGCAGCTGGGCAGAGCCCACAGCAGCTCAGCAAAGCCTCTGCAGGCAGACAGTGACTAGCCTGCCTCCTTGCTGGGCAGGGCAGCCCTGAAAAAAAGGCAGCAGCATAACAGAAATTCCTAAATAAAGCCCTAACTCCCTGGGACAGAGAACCTGGGGAAAAAAACGGGGTGTATGAGTTCAGCTGCAGCAGACCATACCTACCCAGCAGTTCTGAATAAACAACGGAGCTCACAGCTCAGCATTTGAGCTCCTATAAAGGACAGACTGTCTCCTAAAGCAGCTCCCTGACTCCCATATAACCAAAGAGTCACCTCATAAAGGAGAGATCAGACTGACATTTGGCGGGCATCCTTCTGGGACAAAGATAGCAGAAGAAGAAACTGGTAGCAACCCTTACTGTTCTGCAGCTGCTGCAGATGACCCCAGACAAACAGGGCCTGGAGTGAACCTCAGCAGTCCTACAGTAGAGGGGCCAGACTTTTTGAAGGAAAACTAAGCAACAGAAATAACTTCATCATCAGCAAACTAGACGTCCACTCAAAGACCCAATCTGAAAGTCAGCAACTACAAAGACCACAGGTGGATAAATCCACAGAGATGGAAAGAAACCAGCGCAAAAAGGATGAAAACACCTGAAACCAGAACACCTCTCCTCCTACAAAGGATCACAACTCCTCACCAGCAAGGGAACAAGGCTGGATGGAGAATTAGTGTGATGAAATGACAGAATCTGGCTTCAGAAGGTGGGTAATAAGAAACTTTTGTGAGCTAAAAGAACAGGTTCTAACCCAGTGCAAAAAAACCAAGAACCTTGTAAAAAGATTTGAAGAAATGCTAATGAGAATGGACAACTTAGAGAGGAATATAAATGAATTGATGGAGCTGAAAAACACAACACAAGAACTTTGCAAAGCATGCACAAGTTTCAACAGCCGAATTGACCAAGCAGAAGAAAGGATATCAGAGGTTGAAGATCAACTCAGTGAAATAAAATGAGAAGGCAAGATTAGAGAAAAAAGAATAAAAAGGTATGAACAAAGTCTCCAAGAAATATGGGACTATGTGAAAAGACCTAATTTACGTTTGATAGGTGTACCTGAATGTGACGAAGAGAATGAATCCAAGCTGGAAAATACTCTTCAGGATATTATCCAGGAAAACTTCCCCAACCTAGCAAGGCAGGCCAACATTCAAGTCCAGGAAATACAAAGAACACCACAAAGATATTCCTCAAGAAGAGCAACCCCAAGGCACATAATCGTCAGATTCACCAGGGTTGAAATGAAGGAGAAAATGCTAAGGGCAGCCAGAGAGAAAGGTCAGGTTACCCACAAAGGGAAGCCTATCAGACTTACAGCAGATCTCTCAGCAGAAACCCTAAAGGCCAGAAGAGAGTGGAGGCCAATATTCAACGTCCTTAAAGAAAAGAACTTTCAACCCAGAATTTCATATCAAGCCAAACTAAGCTTCATAAGTGAAGGAAAAATAAAATCCTTTGTGAACAAGCAAGTACTCAAAGATTTCATCACCACCAAGCCTGACTTACAAGAGCTCTTGAGAGAGGCACTACACATAGAAAGGAACAATCAGTACCAGCCACTCCAAAAACATACCAAATGGTAAAGAGCATCAACACAATGAAGAATCTGCATCAACTGATGGGCAAAACAGCCAGCTAGCATCATAATGGCAGGATCAAATTCACACATAACAATATTAAACCTAAATGTAAATGGACTAAATGCCCCAATCAAAAGACACAGACCGGCAAATTGGATAAAAAGCCAAAACCCATCGGTATGCTGTATCCAGGAAACCCATCTCACATGCAAGGATACACAAAGGCTCAAAATAAAGGGGTGGAGGAAGATTTACCAAGCAAATGGAGAGCAAATAAAAGCAGAGGTTGCAATTCTCATCTCTGATAAAATAGACTTTAAAGCAACAAAGATCAAAAGAGACAAAGAAGGACATTACATAATGGTAAAAGGATCAATGCAACAAGAAGAGCTAACTATCCTAAATATATATGCACCCAATACAAGAGCACGCAGATACATAAGGCAAGTTCGTAATGACTTACAAAGAGACTTAGACTCCCACACAATAATAATGGGAGACTTTAACACCCAATTGTCAAGATTAGACAGATCAATCAGACAGAAAATTAACAAGGATATCCAGGACTTGAACTCGGACCTGGAACAAGCAAACTTAATAGACATTTACAGAACTCTCCACCCCAAATCCACAGAATATACATTCTTCTCAGCACCACATCACACCTACTCTAAAATTGACCACATAATTGGAAGTAAATCACTCCTCAGGAAATGCAAAAGAACGGAAACCATAACAAACAGTCTCTCAGACCACAGTGCAATCAAGTTAGAACTCAGAATTCAGAAACTAACTCAGAACTGCAAAGTTCCATGGAAACTGAAAAACTTTCTCTTGAACGGTGACTGGATAAACAATGAATTGAAGGTAGAAAAAAAGATGTTCTTCGAAACCAACGAGAATGAAGATACAACATACCAGAATCTCTGGGACACATTTAAAGCAGTTTCTAGAGGAAAATATATAGCAATAAGTGCCCATATGAGATGAAAGAGAGATCTAAAATTGACACCCTATCATCAAAATTGAAAGAGCTAGAGAAGCAAGATCAAAAAAACTCAAAACCTAGCAGAAGACAAGAAATAACTAAGATCAGAGCAGAACTGAAGGAGATAGAGACACAAAAAGCCCTTCAAAAAAATCAGTAAATCCAGGAGCCGTTTTTTTGGAAAGATCAACAAAATAGACAGACCACTAGCCAGATTAATAAAAAAGAAAAGAGAGAATAATCAAATAGATGCAATAAAAAGTGATAAAGGGGATATCACCACAGATTCCACAGAAATACAAACCAGCATCAGAGATTATTACAAGCAACTCAATGCACATAAACTAGGAAACCTGGAAGAAATGGATAAATTCCTGGACACTTGCCTCCTCCCAAGCCTAAACCAGGAAGAAGCCAATACCCTGACTAGACCAATAACAAGGTCTGAAGTTGAGGCAGCAATTAAGAGCCTACCATCCAAAAAAAGCCCAGGTCCAGATGGGTTCACAGCCGAATTCTACCAGGCATACAAAGAGGAGCTGGTACCATTCCTTCTGAAACTATTCCAAATAATTCAAAAAGAGGGAATCCTTCCCAAATCATTTTACGAGACCAACATCATCCTAATACCAAAACCCGGCAGAGACTCAACAAGAAAAGAAAACTTCAGGCCAATATCCATGATGAATATAGATGCAAAAATCTTCAATAAAATACTGGCAAGCCGATTGCAACAGCACATCAAAGAGCTTTTCCACCATGATCAAGTAGGATTCATCCCAGGGATGCAAGGCTGGTTCAACATATGCAAGTCTGTAAATGTAATTCACCACATAAACAGAATCAAAGACAAAAACCACATGATTATCTCAACTGATGCAGAGAAGGCCTTTGACAAAATTCAACAGCACTTTATGCTAAAAACCCTCAATAAACTAGGTATTGATGGAACGTATCTCAAAAACAGCCAATATCATACTGAATGGGCAAAAACTGGAAGCATTACCTTTGAAATCTGGCACTAGACAAGGACGCCCTCTCTCACCACTCCTATTCAATATAGTACTGGAAGTTCTAGCCAGAGCAATCAGGCAAGAAAAAGAAATAAAGGGTATTGAAATAGGAAAGGAGGAAGTCAAATTGTCTCTATTTGCAGACAACATGATTGTATATCTAGAAGACCCCACTGTGTCAACCCAATATCTCCTGAAACTGATAAGCAACTTCAGTAAAGTCTCAGGATACAAAATCAATGTGCAAAAATCACAAGCATTCCTATACACCAATAACAGACTTAAAGAGAGCCAAATCAAGAATGAACTGCCATTCACAATTGCTACAGAGAATAAAATACCTAGGAATACAACTAATAAGGAACGTAAAGGACCTCTAAAGGAGAACTACAAACCACTGCTCAACGAAATAAGAGAGGACACAAACAGATGGAGAAACATTCCATGCTCATGGTTAGGAAGAATCAGTATCACGAAAATGGCCATGCCACCCAAAGTAATTTACAGATTCAATCCTATCCCATCAAGATACCAATGATCTTCTTCACAGAACTGGAAAAAAACCACCTTAAACTTCATATGGAACCAAAAGAGAGCCCACATAGCCAAGTCAATTCTAAGCAAAAAAAACAAAGCGGGAGGCATCACACTACCGGACATCAAACTATACTACAAGGCTACAGTAATCAAAACAGAATGGTACTGGTACCAAAACAGAGATGTAGACCAATGGAACAGAACAGAGGCCTCGGAGGCAACACAACATATCTACAACCATCTGATCTTTGACAAACCTGACAAAAACGAGCAATGGGGAAAGGATTCCTGTTTAATAAATGGTGTTGGAAAAACTGGCTAACCATGTGCAGAAAGCAGAAACTAGACCCATTCCTGACACCTTACACTAAAATTAACTCCAGATGGATTAAAGACTTAAACATAAGACCTAACACCATAAAAACCCTAGAAGAAAATCTAGGCAAAACCATTCAGGACATAGGCATAGGCAAAGACTTCATGACCAAAACACCAAAAGCATTGACAACAAAAGCCAAAATAGACAAATGGGACCTGATCAAACTCCAGAGCTTCTGCACGGCAAAAGAAACAGTCATTAGAGTGAATTAGCAACCAACAGAATGGGGAAAAAATGTTGCAGTTTACCCATCTGACAAAGGGCTGATATTCAGAATTTACCACAAACTAAAGCAAATTTACAAGAAAAAAACAAACAATCCCACTCAAAAGTGGGTGAAGGATATGAACAGATACTTTACAAAAGAAGACATACATGAGGCCAACAAACATATGAAAAAATGCTCATCATCACTGGTCATTAGAGAAATGCAAATCAAAACTACATTGAGACACCATCTCATGCCAGTTAGAATGGCGGTCATTAAAAAATCTGGAGACAACAGATGCTGGAGAGGATGTGGAGAAATAGGAACACTTTTACACTGTTGGTGGGAGTGTAAATTAGTTCAACCATTGTGGAAGACAGTATGGCGATTCCTCAAGGACCTAGAAATAGAAATTTCATTTGACCCAGCAATCCCATTACTGGGTATATACCCAAAGGATTATAAATCGTTCTACTATAAGGACACATGCACACGAATATTCATTGCAGCACTGTTTACAATAGCAAAGACCTGGAACCAACCCAAATGCCCATCGATGATAGACTGGACAGTGAACATGTGGCACATATACACCATGGAATATTATGCAGCCATCAAAAATGATGAGTTCGTGTCCTTTGTAGGGACATGGATGAATCTGGAAACCATCATTCTCAGCAAACTGACACAAGAACACAAAATCTAACACCGCATGTTTTCACTCATAGGCGGGTGTTGAACAATGGGAACACATGGACACAGGGAGGGGAGCACTACACACTGGGGTATGTTGGGGGGAAATAGGGGAGGGGACAGTAGGGAGTGGGGAGTAGGGGAGAGATATCATAGGGATAAATGCCAGATATAGGTGATGGGGAGGAAGGCAGCAAATTACACTGCCACGTGTGTACCTATGCAACAATCTTGCATGTTCTTCACATGTACCCCAAAACCTAAAATACAATAAAAATATGCATATATATATATATATATAAAAGAGAGATCTGCCATTCGAGGCAGCAAGTGGAAGATACGGGATTAGAGAGGCATGCAGGGGACAGATTATATAAGGCCCTGTGGGGTGAAGTAAGGAATCTAGATTTTATTGTGGTGGCAATAAGAGGCTCCTAATGGCTTTTGGGAGAAAGGTGACATTCTCTGATTTATATTTACAAAAGGTCCCACTGGCTGCTCTGAGGAGACTATAAAAGCAGCACCAAGGTCAACTAGGAAGCATTATAAAGCCAAACGATGATAGTGTCTTCGTTACAGTTTGTTAGGTAGAGATGATGAGGAGAAATTCTGATGGATTGACAAAGGGATGTGAGAAAAAGATGAATCATTGAAGAGTCAAAGAGGAATCCTAGGTTTAGGGCCAAAGATAGTGATGACATTTATAGAGATGAAGAATCTTGGGGAAGAATAAATATGATGGCAGGGACTATGAGTAGTTCTCTTTGTTCATGTTAAGTTTGAGATACTGATTAGGCCTCCACTGAGATATTGAGTAGAGAGTTGAATATGGGTATCTTGTTCTCAGGTTAGAGTTTTGAGGTAAACCAATAGATTTGGGTTCCCCTGATATAAGTATAGTGCCCTTTAGAGTCGTGGATGTGACTGAGATCACCATGGGTATAAATTTGATAACTAAGAGAAGCTCTTGGTTGCTCCTGCATCCTGAGATCTGGATAACAGATGAAGCCAGCAAGGCAGTCAAGAAGAAATGGCAATAGGATAGAAAGAAAACTCAAAAGCAGGGCATGGTCAACAATTACAACCCATGGTAGGGATTCATATTAAGTAAGAACAAAGAAACGAACATTGGGCTTGGTATTAATAAGAGAGGGAGGAAGTGGAGACTTTGAGGGAAGAAGCAGACTATTTCACACAGTTGTGCTTTCAGCAGGAAGCAGAAATAGGCTGAAGGAGTCACTGAGGCCCAGAGAAAGATATTTTCAAAGGCAATATTAATGAATATATAGTAAGCCGATAAAAATAATCCAATGCAGGGAAGTTGATTGATTGTATTAATTAGCCTAGGCTAAGTTATTCTGCAGTAACAAATAAAAAACAAAGTCTCATTTTAAGACAATAAAATTTTATTGCTCACTCTTGACCAAAATCACTAGTGGAAGGGAGCTGGAATGGAGTTGCATTTCCCTGTTTTGGTTTTTATAGCCATTCAACAAGGCTCTTTTCATGTCAACACAAAGCTTCTAAGTTTATTTAAAGGAGAAAGATAACATGGAGGGTTATGTGGGGGATTTGATGGCCAGATCTGGAAGAGGTGCACATCACCTCCACCCAAAATCCGTTAGCCAGAACTCAGTCATATGGCTCCACTAACAAAATAGAGCCATCAAGATGGTCTTCCAATGTGATCAGCAAGAAAATGAAATGAGTTTAATGAATACCTAGCATAGCCACTGCAATAGTCCCTATTTCCTGTCACCAAATACACATTTCATTCTTTCTCCTACAGGTAGAGCATGTTCATGCCTTACCGAAGGCAGCAACCAAGGGATCCAATCTGCATTGCAACCAGTTCAAAGCCCAGGATTTCAGGGTGACCATCTTCATTTACATCTGATGTGACTTCTTATGGTGCAACACTGTATGAACTAAAAAGAAAAGTTATTCTCCTCCACTCCCATATACAATGTGCAGTGGTGGGGCAGGGGCAGAATAACCATACCGACACTACCACTCAGAAGAGTGCTTAATTGAAAGATGCTTAGTAAGTAGTCCCTGGTCTGTAGCAATTCTGAAATGCCACTGGGCCTATGCTATAAGGTCCTGTATTACGGAAGGGAGAAAAGCCTTTTGAATAAACCACAATTCTCCTCTCTGAAGGAAAAACTCACTTGCTTTTTGTTCTTCATGATCTTAGACTGGACTCAGAAACATTGTTTCTGTTTATTATTCATCTTGGCCACCTCCACGGTGAGTGCTGAAGAGTGTGCCCTCCTTGAGAGCTGCACAGCTCACACGGCCCACATCCTGCATGAGAGCTGTTTTAAGACTCATTCAACAGTAATAGGCTTTTCTCAGATAAGGCTTAAGAATTATTTGGCAGCAAACTCCCTGAAATAATTAGCATGCTTCTGATTTATTTACTTCTAGTTAGATCCATGTGCTCTTAACTATATTCAAAGATCTTTTGTGAATTTAGAACACAGATCTTTTTACTTTTTCACTTCCTCACCCCCATGCCTGCCTCTCTCAATGTAATGGCAGCTAGCTTGAGGCTACTATGCATGAGTAGACTGGCTACTTGTCTGCCTCAAAACTGGTATCTGCCTCTAAACTGAGTCACTCCATTCAACTAAGAAATATCACTGGGTCTTCGTCTCTCGGAGCCTTTTAAAATCACATCTTTTTCTTGGAGTCTAGAAGTACTTGACTTTTTTAACAGTTCAGGGTCCTGGCTTTTAGAATTTTTTCTTCTTTATTTTTACTTATAAACTGTCCAGGTTTTTCCTGAACTCATCTTTCTTTGCCTAAGTTTTGCCACCATATCTGATATGATTTGGCTGGGCCCCACCAAAATCTCATCTTGAATTGTAGTTCCCCAAATCCCCACATGTCATGGGAGGGAACCAGTGGGAGGTAATTGAATCAGAGGAGTGGTTACCCTTATACTGTTCTTGTGGTATGAGTGAGTTCTCATGAGATCTCATGATTTTATAAGGGGCCTTTCCCCCTTTGCTCAGCACTTCTCCTTGATGTCACCATGTGAAGAAGGACATGTTCACTTCTCTTTCCACCATGATTGTAAGTTTACCGAGGCCTCCCTAGCCATGATAAACTGTGAGTTGATTAAACCTCTTTCCTTTATAAATTATCCAGTTCCAGGTATGTCTTTATTAGCAATTTGAGAACTGACTAATATAGTAAATTGGTACCGAGAATGGGGTGCTGCTGTCAGGATAGTAAAAAATGTGGAAGCAATTTTGGAACTGGGTAACAGGCAGAGGTTGTACAGTTTGGAGGGCTCAGAAGACAGAAATAAGTGGAAAGGTTTGGAACTTTCTTAGAGACTTGTTGAATGGCTCTGACCAAAATGCTGTTAGTGATATGGACAATGAAGTCCAGGCTGAAGTGGCCTCAGATGGAGATGAAGAACATGTTGGGAACTGGAGTAAATGTCACTCTTCCTGTGTAAAGGGACTGGAGACATTTTTCCCTGCCCTAAATATCTGTGGATCTTTGAACTTGAGAGAGATGATTTAGGGTATCTGGTGTAAGAAATTTCTAAGCAGCAAAGGGTTCAAGAAGAGGAGCATAAAAATTTGGAAAATTTGCAGCCTGATGATGCAATAGAAAAGAGAAACCCACTTTCTGGGGAGAAATTCAAGCCAGCTGCAGAAATTTGCATAAGTTACTAGGAGCCAAATGTTAATCACCAAGTCAAAGGGGACAATGCCTCCAAGGTATGGCAGAGAACTTTGTGGCAGTCCCTTTCATCACAGGCCTGGAAGCCTAGAAGGAAAAAATGATTTCATGTGTTCCCCTGCTGTGTGCAGCCTAGGAACTTGATGCTCTGTGTCTCAGCCACTCCAGCAACAGCTAAAAGGGGCCAAGGTATATAGCTCACGCCATGATTTCAGAGGTTCAAGCCCCAAGCCCTGGCAGCTTTTATATGGTGTTGAGTCTGTGGGTGCACAGAAGTAAAAAATTGAGCTTTGGAACCTGCACCTAGATTTCAGACAATATATGAAAATGCCTGAAAGCCCAGGCAGAAGTTTACTATGGGGGTGAAGCCCTCATGGAGAACCTCTGCTAGGGTGGTGCAGAAGGAAAATGTGGGCTCAGAACCCCCACAGAGTCCCACTGGGGCACTGCCTAGAGAAGCTGTGAGAAGAGGACCACCATCCTCCAGACCCCAGCATGGTAGATCCACCAGCAGCTTGCACTGTGTGCCTGGGAAACTGCAGACACTCAACACCAGCCTGTGAAAGCAGCCAGGAGGGGGACTATGCCCTGCAAAGCCACAGAGGCAGAGCTTCCCAAAGCCATTGGAGCCCAGCTCTCTCATCAGTGTGACCTGAATGTGAAATATGGAGTCAAAGGAGATTATTTCAGAGCTTTAAGATTTAATTACTGCCTCAATGGATTTCAGACTTGCATGGGGCCTGTAGCCCCTTTGCTTTGGCCAATTTCTCTCATTTGGAATGGGTATATTTACCCAATGTCTGCACTTCTATTGTGTCTAAGAAGTAACTAACTTGCTTTTGATTTTACAGGCTCATAGGCAGAAGAGACATGCCTTGCTTCAGACAAGACTTTGGACTTGGATTTTTTAGTTAATGCTGGAATGACTTAAGAGTTTGGGAGACGGTTATAAAGGCATGATTGGGTTTCGAAATCTGAGGACATGAGATTTGGAAGGGACCAGGGGCAGAATAATATGATTTGGCTGTTTCCTCACCCAAATCTCATCTTGAATTGTAGTTCCCATAATCCCCACATGTTGTGGAAGTGACCTGGTGGGGTGGTCATCATAAATGATGGGGGTGGTCACCCTCATGCTGCTATTGTGTTAGTGAGTTAGTTTTCATGAGATCTAATGGTTTTATAAGGGACTTTTCACCTTTACTCAGCACTTCTCCTTGATGCTGACATGTGAAGAAGGATATGTTTGCTTTCCCTTCTGCCATGATTGTGAGTTTCCTGAGGCCTCCCCAGCCATGCTGAACCGTGAGTCAGTTAAAACTCTTTCCTTTATAACTCAGTCTCAGATGTGTCTTTATTAGCAGCATGAGAACAGATTAATACAGCAAATTGGTACTACAGAGAGTGGACCTTAAGCCATCTAGATTTCTATCTATGTTCTCACCACTTGCCACCCAATTGCTAAGCAAATATTATGGTACCATGTCTTAGTCTGGCACAGTGATTTTCTCTGCCACCTCTGAGAAGAAGGCATACACATGCTTGCACAGTTTGGTTTAGCCTCTTGCTCCTTCCCCCACCCCCATGAGAACAGCATGTCTCAAATAGAATTTTATCCTTCAGTCGAGGGCCCAAGATAAGACACAGGGAGCAGAGTTTAGCAGATGTGAAAGTTAAATCCAGAAAATATAAGGCCTAGATGGTTTTAGGGTTGATTTTTCTGAACCATTTTCAACAACAAATAATCTTTGTCTTATGCAAATTGCTTCACAGAATGTAAAAGAAGCTCCAAATTCATTATTCAAAACTAGTGTAACATTCAAAATAAGGGAAAAATAGCACAAGAAAAATATATTTAAGCTAATCTCACATAAAAATACGGAAATAAAGTTTTAAACACATACTAGTAAAATAAATTTAGTACTCTGTTGAAAATATATACCATAACTAAGATGGATTAATTCTAGTACTGCAAAGATAATTCTACATTAGCAAATCTATTAATCTCCAGACTAACATTTTTAAATATTATAATTATTTCAATAAATGTAGAAAAATCATCTGACAAAAATAATTTCATAATAAAAATCTTTAAACCAACTAAAAAAGAAGAAACATTGTTTTTCTTAATAAAAGTCATATATCAAAAACCACACTAAATTTTTTTTAGTGACCAAACTTTAGAAGAATTTCTTAGAATAAAAGGGTAAGAGAAGTATACAATTAACATTGTTTACATTCAACAATGTATAAGGTCATTGCCAAGAGAAATAAATAATAGGTAAGAATTAAAAGGTAATAGGAAACTGTGTGCCAGTTTGCAAACAATACACTTGTAGAAATTCCTAGATAATCTACCAACAAACTAAGAGAAAAACTAAAATAATTCAGAAAATTTTCTAGGCGAAATGGAAAAGAAATGAAAAGTCTTTCTTACACACTTAATAACAATTAGAAAATATAATAGAAAATATTGTATTTATAGTATCAGCAAAAAAATTTGTGTGTAGAAATAGCCCTAACAAAAGATATTCAAGACATTGATGAAGAAAATTATAAACCATTACTAAAAAAGAAAAAATTAAAGAAGAGGCTGCTCTAAACAAATAAAGAAAATATACTATATTACCAAAGAGGAAAAGTCAAAACCTTGTAATATAAATTTTTGCCAAATTTATCTTTAAATTGAATGCAATGCAGTTTTAATCAAATGTTCACCACAGAACTTTGTTTTGTTGCTTTGTAATATTTTGCTTTTCTATAGACAGCATAGCAAGCCAAGTGTAAATTTTATGTGGAAGATAAGATATTTTTTAAGAAAGTAAGATAATTTCCTCATCTGATATTGTGAATTTTTGCTAAGTTAAAGTGATTGAGAAAGATGGAGAGGCCAGTGAAATAAAAGCACAGAAACAAACTTTTGCTTGTATGACAACTAAAGACAGTATGTTAGTTTTCTATTGCTTCATAACAAACCACCAGAAATGTGATGGCTTAAATAGTACAAATTTGTCATTCTTACATCTCTACAGATTAGAAGTCCAACACAGATTTTGTTGGACTAAAATGAATATGTTGGCAGGATGATGTTTGTTTTGGGGATCTAAGGGTGAATCAGTTTCTTTGTATATTCCCACTTCTAGTAGCCAGCCACATTCTTTGACTCATGGCCCCTTTCTCTATCTTCAAAGCCAGTAATGTGGCTTCTCTCTAACCATTCTTCTTCCTCTGACTCTCTTCTTCTGCCTACCTCTTCCACCTTTAAGAATCTTTGTGATTTCACTCAGTTTTCCTGGATAATTCAGGCTAATCCCGTATCTTAATGTCAAGTGATTACATTCTCATTTCCATCTGCAATATTAGTATCCATTTGCCATGTAACCCAACATATTTACAGATTCTGAGGACTGGGATGACTTGAGGAGACTACTCTATTGCTTACTACAAAAATTAAAAAAAAAATTTTTTTAAATAATTGAGCACCAGAAGCATTCAAGTTATGTGAAGACTGAAGCTTATACAATTTAGCACAGGTGCTTTCTTTAAGAAAAAGAATAGAAAAATATTTTGGGAAAATTGACAGAAATATATGAGTATGCGACCACATTGCTAAATTTATTTTCAGGACCATGGAAGGAGTCCATTCAAGTGATGGTCCCTGAAGCCTATATTTTATTAAGTTTCTAGCAATCCTACTGCAAGTGAAAAACAGACTGCTTCATATAGGTTAGTTGGAATCATTTGTCAGCTATATGAACTAAGACACACATGAAGTCCTATAGCACTTGTACCAAAACAAACAAACAAAAAATCCCAGTAGATTAAAAACATACATACAAACAAAGCTTCAAAACGTTTAGATGGAAAATGAAAAAATATTTTTTAACCTCCGGGGAAAGTATTTATTTGAAAAGTCCATATTCTAGGGGAAAAACCTGACCTTTTAATTGCATTAACATTTAAATTTTTGATTAAAATTTTAAACTATGCTCTGTTTCTCTTAGACTCCACTCAGCTGTTTCTGTATTCATCCCAGCTCCTCCCCTTCTCCAGTCTGACCTCTGTGGATGCAGCAAGAGTGAGAGGAGAGTGTTATATATTGTCCTCCTAGAGTAATAACTTTAAGATTGGCTATAATATAAAGACAGATCGTTCGTGTATAGGAGATGGACACTGAGCACTTCCCATACAACACTGTTCAGTATCCTCCTTGACAGAAGAAACTCAGTCTTACTTCATAATCATTTTATTCCCAAGACTGTTGGACAGTACCTGTTCCATGTAGCGTATTATGACCCATCAAAGAATGTCTTTGGCTGTCCTTATATAATTTTTGTAACCACAAACTTTCTTCTTTAAGAAGAAAAAGACTTGTATGAGTATTAGAAAGCAGGGATATTTCGAATAGAAGGGATAAATCAGTGTGGGAGAAAAGATGACCATTTTCACACATCTTTCCTACAAGGGTGCTATGACAGTTAATTAAATTTTCAGTAAACACTTTATGTTCAAAGTTTATGTTCCTGTTTATAAACAGAAATGAAGTTAAAATATGGAAAATAGTATCCAAAGAGTCACATATTTAAAATCCTGTAAGAATTTCTAGAGCCATATTTGGATTTAGACTACAGTGGCAGAAGCTCCTGGGTGTTCAAACTTAACCAGGTTCCATTTCCTCATCTTTGGCACTTCATTTGCTACAAGTAGGACGGCTTGACTAAATCAGTTGCAGACACCTTTTTTTTTCTATGCCTGTGCTATTCTAAATTCTAAGATTGTGCAACAGAAAAGCAATGAAGACTGGTCCTCAATGTTCCTTTGACTGCCATTGCTTCCAAGTGCCAGAGGGAATCAGGGAGCTCACAGGCTGTCATGAAGGTGCTCCTTAAAAGAAATAGCATTCAGGTGCATCCAGTGTCTTATACTTTCAGCCAATTCCCTTGGCAGCTTGCACAAGCACACTGTCACTTGAATTTCTCTAAGAGACAAGGAAAGGGCCAACTAGGTTTTCCCGAATTGGTGACCTTGCACAAACACTATCACTTCTCCATACTTCCCCCACTGGGTCTGAAAGCTATTGAGGCTACAACAGCTAGCCCTAATGTTTTGTTTTTTTCAGTTCAAGTTAGAATGTTTTTGTCATTCCTTTAATTATCACAGCATAATGAAGAAATAGGATGTTAAGAAGGAAAGGACAGCATCTAGTATATTCTATTACATTTTATTCTCTCTGAGGCCCTCTTTATTCTATAAAGCTAGGTTGAGGAAACCAGAGGTAAAAGCAGTAGAAATGGGTCTGGATCCCTGCAGTGGCAGTGCCTGCCATTCTGTGTCTGTGTCTGTGTGTGTGTGTGTGTGTGTGTATTCTTCCACTTTCAAGTACAGGGGTACATGTGCATGATGTGCAGTTTTGTTACATAGGTAAATGTGTGCTATGGTGATTTTCTGCGCAGATCATCCCATCACCTAGGGATTTAGCCCAGAATCCATTAGATATTCTTCCTGATGCTGTCCCTCCCCCATGCCCCCACTGACAAGCCCTAGTGTGTGTTGTTCCCCACCATGTGTTCATGTGTTCTCATCGATCAGCTCCCACTTGTTTGCTGAAGATAATGGCTTCCAGATCCATCCATGTCCCTGCAAAGGACATGATCTGATTCCTTTTTATGACTGCATACTATTCCATCATTTATATGTACCACATTTTCTTTATCCAGTCTATCACTGATGGGACTTTAGGTTGATTTCATGTCTTTGCTATTGTGGATAATGCTGCAGTGAACATACTCATGCATATATCTTTAAAACAGAATAATTTCTATTCCTTTGGGTATATACCTGATAATAGGATTGCTGGGTCAAATGGTATTTCTGCCTCTAGGTCTTTGAGAAATTGCCACACTGTCTTCCACCATGGTTGAAATAATTTATACTCCCACTAAGGATGTAAAATAATTTCTTTTTTCTCTACAACCTCACCAGCATCTGTTGTTTTTTTCACTTTTTAATAATAGTCATTCTGGTGTGAGATGGTATCTCATTGTGGTTTTGATTTGCATTTCTCTAATGATAGTGGTGTTGAGCTTTTTATTATATGTTTGTTGCCTGCATGAATGTATTCTTTTGAGAATTGTCTATTCATATTCTTTGCCACTTTTTAATGTTTTTTTTTTTCTTGTAAATTTGTTTAAGTTCCTTGTAGATGCTGGGTATTAGACCTTTGTCAGATGGATAGATTGCAAGAATTTTCTCCCATTCTATAGGTTTTCTGTTCACTCTGATGATAGTTTCTTTTGCCATGCAGAAACTCTTAAGTTTAATTAGATCTCATTTGTCAAATTTTGCTTTTGTGGCTGCTGTTTTTGGTGTTTTCATTATGAAATCTTTGCCCATGCCTATGTCCTGAATGGTATTAGCTAAATTTTCTTCGAGGGTTTTTATGCTTATGGGTTTTACATATAAGTCTTTAATCCATCTTGAGTTAATTTTTTTATAAGGTTTAAGGAATGGGCTCAGTTTCAGTTTTCTGCATAAGGCTAGCCAGAACTCCCAGCCTCATTTATTAAATAGGGAGTCTGTTCCCCATTGCTTGTTTTTGTCATTTGTTGGAGATCATATGGTTGTAAGTGTACAGTATTATTTCTGAGTTCTCGATCCTGTTTGATTGGTCTATATGTCTGTTCTTGTATCAGTGTCCTGGTCTTTTGGTTACTATAGCCTTGTAGCATAGTTTGAAGTTAGGTAGCATGATAACTCCAGCTTTATTTTTTTGCTTAGAATTGTCTTGATTATTGGCTTTTCAGGCTCTTTTTTTCTTTTTTTTTTTTTTGGTTTCATATAAAATAAAGCCAAAATAGACAAATGGGACCTAATCAAACTCCACAGCTTTTGCAAGGCAAAAGAAACAGTCATTAGAGTGAATTGACAACCAACAAAATGGGAAAAAATTTTTGCAGCTTACGCATCTGACAAAGGGCTGATATCCAGAATTTACAACAAACTAAAACAGATTTACAAGAAAAAAACAAACAAGCCCATTCAAAAGTGGGCGAAGGATATGAACAGACACTTTACAAAAGAAGACATACATGAGGCCAACAAACATGAAAAAATGCTCATCATCACTGGTGATTAGAGAAATGCGAATCAAAACTACATTGAGATACCATCTCACGCCAGTTAGAATGGCGATCATTAAAAAATCTGGAGACAACAGATGCTGGAGAGGATGTGGAGAAATAGGAACACTCTTACACTGTTGGTGGGAGTGTAAATTAGTTCAACCATTGTGGAAGACAGTGTGGTGATTCCTCAAGGACCTAGAAATAGAAATTCCATTTGACCCAGCAATCCCATTACTGGGTGTATATCCAAAGGATTATAAATTGGTCTACTATAAGGACACATGCACACAAATGTTCATAGCAGCACAGTTTACAATAGCAAAGACCTGGAACCAACCCAAATGCCCATCAGTGATAGACTGGACAGGGAAAATGTGGCACATATACACCATGGAATATTATGCAGCCATCAAGAATGATGAGTTCACGTTCTTTGTAGGGACATGGATGAACCTGGAAACCATCATTCTCAGCAAACTGACACAGGAACACAAAATCAAACACCGCATGTTCTCACTCATAGGCGGATGTTGAACAATGAGAACACATGGACACAGGGAGGGGAGCACTACACACTGGGGTCTGTTGGGGGGAAATAGGGGAGGGACAGCAGAGGGTGGGGAGTTGGGGAGGGATAGCATGGGGAGAAATGCCACATATAGGTGAAGGGGAGGAAGGCAGCAAATCACACTGCCACGTGTGCACCTATGCAACAATCTTGCATGTTCTTCATATGTACCCCAAAACCTAAAATGCAGTAAAAAAAAAATTTTAAATAGTTTTCTTTTTAATTCTGTGAAGAATGTCAACTGTGATTTAATGGTAATAGCATTGAATCTATAAATTATTTGGGGCAGTATGGCCATTTTCATGATATTGATTCTTCGTATCCATGACTGTGAGACAGTTTTCCATTTGTCTGTGTCCTCTCTGATTTCTTTGAGCACTGGTTAGTTGTCCTCCTTGAAATGGTCCTTCCCTTTCCTTCTTAGCTGTACTCCTAGGTATTTTATTCTCTTTGTAGCAATTGTGAATGGGAGTTCATTCATAATTGGCACTCTGCTCGCCTTTTGTTGGTGTACAGAAATGATAGCAGTTTTTGCAGATTGATTTTGTATCCTGAGACTTTGCTGAAATTGCTTATCAGCTTAAGATACTTTTGGGTTGAGACAGTGGGGACTTCTAGAGGTAGGATAATGTCATCTGTAAACAAAGATAATTTGACGTTCTCTCTTTGTATTTGAATACCCTTTATTGCTTTCTCTTACCTGATTGATTGCCTTGGCCAGAACTTCCAATACTATGTTGACTAGGAAGGGTGAGAAAGGGGATCCTTGTCTTGTACCAGATTTCAAGGTGAATGCTTCCAGCTTTTGCCCATTCAGTATTATATTGGCTGTGAGTTTGTCATATCTGGCTCTTATTACTTTGAGGTATGTTCCTCTAATACCAGTTTATTGAGAGTTTTTAACATGAAGGGATTTTGAATTTTATTGAAGGCCTTTTCTGCATCTATTAAGATAATCATGTAGTTTTATCTGCCATCTTGTTTCATACCAGTTACTCTGCACTGAGAACCAGTCTTTCAGTTCTTCCCATGTTTCCTTCTATGTACTGTATAAATCCAAACTTACCACTTCATTCATCTGACAAATACACTTTAAGGCCTGCCAGGCTCTGCATTAGTATCTAAAGATGTAAAGATGAATGGAATGTAGTTTCTTGCCCAGTAGGAGCCTCTGGTTTATGAGTGGAACAGTGTAGAACCAATAACAATTTCAGTGCTAGGTAGGCAGTATGTCAGGGCACACAGCTGGAGCACCTCACTCAGCCTGGAGAAATTAGAACAGGTTCCTAGAAAGAGTGACACCTCAGCTGGGTTTCCAATGGAAAGGAGGGATCTGGCTCAGAGGGGAAGAGAGACAGGGACAGTCCAGACAGAGGAAATAATATGTTCAAATGCAGAGCTTCTCAATCTCAGCACTCCTCACATTTTGGGGCAGATAATGCTTAGCTGGAATGAGAGGGCATTACATTGTCCTATGTTTGGCAGCATGCTTGACCCTTGTTCATTAGGTAACAGTAGCATTCCTTCCCCTAGTTGCAGCAATCATAAATGTCTCCAGACATCTCAAATTTTACTTCTGTGAGACAAAATCACCCTGTGTTAAGAGACACTAAACTAAGCATGGGAGGAAAAACTTGAAGCAGATTGGTATAGCTACAGGAAAGAAAGAGTGTATGGAAGACAGTATGGGAGATGGAGAAGCAAATAAAAGCCAGATCTTTGAAGGACTTTCATGCCTTTCAGTTCCTTTGAAAAATAGATCTAGAAATACTTTTCTCAGAGGACTGTGTTGAGGACAAAATCAGATTACATGTGTAAATAAATTAGCATAATGCTGCCACATGCAAAAAAGGATTTGTTCCCTCTCTTTCCTGCTTAGTTCCATTGTTCACAATGGGATTAGAGTGATATATTGAAGGGCAGCTAGAGGCTGGAGTTAGGAGTGGGCAGGGCTTCTGAGAAAGGAACAATTCAGCCACAGGCAAAACTGACAACTGTCTAGCTGGATAAGCTCCCGCCTGGACAATGGAAGCTCTCTATCCTCCATCACCATGACTCTGCCCTTACCCTCGTCTTAGCTTATCTTTCCAAAACACCTGGCTTACCTACGTCTTTGTTTAATATTTATCCCAATCCAGCAAACAACTACAGTGTTTCTTAGATAGACATGTCAGGTCATGGAAAAGAGGAAATATACATGATAGACAGAACCTCTAGGCTTCAGGTTTTCCATGTAAATGGTGGAGAAAATAGCACAACCTGCTTCTCCTCTCAGGAAAACCTTTCTCTCTCTAAGTCCACAAGTTCAGGTTGCAGCTCAGGCATAATTTTCTCTCTGAGGCTGTCCTGGTGGCTCCTCAGTCCTGACAAGATCTTGAGCTCCCTTTCTCTCTGCAACCCACAGCATTCATGCATTCCCTCTACCATTGGCCTTAGTGTGTTGTATTGCAACTGATTTTTCAGTTCATCTGTTGACTAGTCAATGACTTTAAGTAACTTGAAGGCGAGCATCCTATATTTCTCAAATATTTGTTGTATTAATGTGTGAAGACACGGTGCTCCAATAAAGCATTTCAACTGCCTGTTGAATGTAAGCAAGCAGAGATTTTTTTAAAGGGCGGCTTTGTCCTCTCCACCTGCCATTGCTTGTGTGTGACTGACGTTCTAGCTAGCACACAACTGCTTTCAGTTCTTTGTCTCCGATTTTTTAACCACCCTTATTAATTTCCTAGGAGTGCCATAACATGATATAAAATTACCACAGACTTGGTGATGTAAATTTATGTCGGAAATTTATTCACTTCATTCTGGAGGTCAAAAGTCTGAAATCAGTATCACAGAGCCAAAATCAAGGTGTTGGTGAAACTGTGCTCTCTTCGGAGCTTCTAGGGGACATTCTCACCTCTCCCAGCTTCTGGGCACTGCTGGCATCTCTGAGTTTGTCACTGCAGGACTCTAATCTCTGCCTCTAGGATCACACCACCTCCTCCTGTTTGTGTGTCTGCCTCTGGGTTTCTCTTATAAGGATTATTGCCATTAGATTTAGGGTCCAGATAATTTAGGATGATCACTTCATCTCAACATCCTTAACTTGATTATATTTGCAAAGATCTTTTTCCTAAATAGAGGCACATTCATAGACTAGTGGTCATCTTTTTGGAAGCTACAACTTAACCTGCTCTACCACCCTTCACCCATGATGGGCTGTTTAGAAATCCAAGTAGCTGCAGTCACTTCCTACATCCTTTAACCTCTTGGAATCCAGCTTCACAAAGTTAAAACTAATAGATAACATGTATTCTTTTGAACTTAGTATAGTTACATAACATGTGTTCTTTGTAAGTGTTTTTCTGTCCTCAGCATATGTGGGAGAAAGACCGCTGTGCTAAGTTAAGCATGTGAAGATGGGGTCCTGGGTTTATACCTTGTTAAGAAATCAACTGTAGTTTCCTTATATGGAAATCAAGGGACTTGCATGAGGTCATGGATTGCTTTTAACTTCATCACCCATATCTCCTCTCATGTAGTCTTCATAAAAACCTGAGAAGTGGGAACTGTTTCAATACTGATTCTTAGAAATCAGGAAACTGGATTTGTATGATTAAGCAATTTGCCCATGATCACAAAGCAGATGTGAAAAAGATGAAGATAATACGTGGTCTATACAGATAAGATGTGATGTGCACTTTAACCCAGTGTTTGCTATACTCCAAAAATGTCTCATTTGCACTAAACCGTGCTAAGCATCTCTTCAACCATATAAGGGATAGGGAACTCTCTATTTTGTCCACAGTTAATCTAACATAAAATTTCATCAGAAATCCAAACTCAAAATACTACAAATTCACACAAACACACACACACACACACACACACACACACACACACACACACATCCCTATTCACCTAAGATTCTATGAATAATTAAAAGTCAGTTTTCATCTGCTTGACACTAAGTGTTGGCAGGGCCCTGGATAGAGGCCTATGTCAGCATTCTTCAGAGACTTCACAGCATTTGACAACTGCTTAGAGCTAAACAAACCCCCTGTCAAGAAGGCCAGTTTTAGTGTAAAAGTTTCTGCAAAGAAAAAAATCTCTTCTCCTAGATTGCCAACCCAACCTCAACAAGACCATGACCTGATTATGATTATCTTCTTGCCAGTTCTTACTTTTATCCTGATTTCTTGGTTCAGCTGTCAAATAGCCAATCCTAGTTGAAGGCCAGAGCTTCAGTGAGAGAAGAAAGAGAACAATAATACAAATTGCAAACTGAAAATAGAGCTGACCTCCTCTGGTGAACAGGTATTCTCTCCATAGAACACATCTTCTGAAATACTTGGCCCTCCATATTACATTTGGAAAGTAATAATTCATCTTATCATTTTTATTTATTGCAGGCCCATGTGAATGCCAGAGATTCTGATTAGCAGGAATCCATCAGTATCAGCTTTCTAAATTAATGTATTCATATCCAGAAAGCCCCAACTCTTAGCACAGAGGTCTAATACTGTCTGAGGACTTAACATCTCAGAGGATGAGAAAGTCAGAATATTAGGGGGTGAGAAGCAGTTGATGAGATAAGAAAGTAGTAGGGAAAGAATCCCTTAAACTCCCCCTAAATGTTGGAGTGCTGACCCCCCACACTGGGACTCACAAATGGGGAACCCCCAAATTAGGCAATTGGGATATCATTCTTGAGAAGGGCCCATACTGATGGCTCATGCTGACTACATGGTTTATGAGCTCTTTGGAAGAAGCCTGTGACCACCCTAAGATAAAGCTAATCTGTTGCTAATACATGTCAGATTATGTCTTTAATTTTCTCAGAAGTCTGATGAGGCCAAGGTTACAGGACCAATTTACATATAGAACTTTTACCTCCCACTATGCCCATGGCCACAGGTACACTCTCAGTCTCCTAGGTTAAATATCTAAGATCACTCAGCTTTCAGGTCACAATGATCACCATTGCACCTAGACACCTACTTCAAGCCTTTGTTTGACTGTCACCTTCTCAATGAAACTTGAGCTGGTCATGCTATTTTTGATAAGCCCTATAGGTTATTTTTATGCTCTATTTTTTTTTTATTTTTTATCTCCCCTGCTAGAATGTAAGATTCATGAGGCCAAGGATCTTTGTCAGTATTATTCATCATGGAATTCAACACCTCAAACACTATCTGGCACATTGTGAGCTCTCAATAAATATTTAATGCGTGAGTAAATGCAGACTTCAATACAAAATACCAAATACACAAGATCCCAGTTTAGGGAAGTGGTGACTTTAAAGTAGAATTGTGTTCCAAAGATGATCTTTCTCTTTGGTTTTTTTTTTTTTTTGGTTTTTTGTTTTTTGTTTTTGAGGGTAAAATCTTTTATTTATTTCTTGTCACAAAAATCACTGTTGGAATTTCTTAAAAAAAAAAAAAAAAGATCTACATACTAGATATAGAGGGAAGGAAGAAAATCAGAAAAATGTTCCCCAGCATGGCTAGGTCATGCCCTACCTTTGGAGACTTCTTACTTGGAGACTGTACCCTGGAGTCAGCTTCTGAAGTTTCAAGTTCTAGGCAACCTACTGAAAAGGAGAAAACTTTTGCAATCTACCCATCTGACAAAGGTCTAATATCCAGAATCTACAAGGAACTAAAACAAATTTACAAGAAAAAAAAACCCCATCAAAAAGTGGACAAAGGATATGAACAGACAGTTCTCAAAAGAAGATATTTATGCAGCCAAGAAAGATTTTTTAAAAAGCTCATGATCACGGGTCATTAGAGAAATGCAAATCAAAACCACAATGAGATACCATCTCATGCCAGTTAGAATGATGATTATTAAAAAGTCAAGAAACAATAGATGCTGGCAAGGATGTGGAAAAATAGTGATGATTTTACACTGTTGGTGGGAGTGTAAATTAGTTCAACCATTGTGGAAGACAGTGTGGCGATTCCTCAAGGACCTAGAAATAGAAATTCCATTTGACCCAGCAATCCCATTACTATATCCAAAGAATTATAAATCATTCTATTATAAAGACACATGCACACATATGTTCATTGTGGTACTGTTTACAATAGCAAAGACCTGGAACCAACTCAAATGCCCATCAATGATAGACTGGACAAGGAAAATGTGGCACATATATACCATGGAATACTATGAAGCCATAAAAAAGAATGAGTTCATGTTCTTTGCAGGGACATGGATAAAACTGGAAACCATCAATCTCGGCAACAGGAACAGAAAACCAAACACCACATGTTCTCACTCATAAGTGGGAGTTGAAAAATGAGAACACATGGACAAAGGGAAGGGATATCACACACTGGGGCCTGTTGGGGGCTGGGAGCGGGCAGGGGAGGGATAGCATTAGGACAAATACCTAATGCATGGGGGGCTTAAAACCTAGATGATGGGTTGATAGGTGCAGCAAACCACCATGGCATGAATATGCCTATGTAACAAATCTGCACATGCTGCACATGTATTTCATAACTTAAAGTAAAATTTAAAAAGTAATATCAATAAAAATAAAAGTTTTAAGTTCTGACCTTATTACTTTCTTGACCTTGTGCACGTTATCAAAACTCTGTAGGTCTCAGCCTCCCATATCTACAGAGGATAATAAGAATATTAGGTTCAAGTAGGATAATCCATGGAAAAGTTTAGCACTATGTCTGGCATATTGTATCTCAAAACCAAATTCTATAATACTTTTAATCTATCTTGACCTGGTAGCTTTTAGCAAAAGAACATACTCACATATATATCAACAAGTAAAGTCAACCACAGACACCTACACATGTTCACAACAATCTCCCAGGAATTTCCTCAATTATAGCCAACCAGTTTCTGAATCTGTCCCACCAGGGTCCTAGTTTTTAAATCTAGTTTCCTACTGATATTCATGTTCTGTCATATTGGTATCTCTAGCTACTAATGCTGCCTCAGGAAATCTGATACAAATCAATTTTATTGGCTCTCCTGAACTAACCATGTGTAAGGAGAATATGTAGCCAAAATAGTACAAGATCTGAATTGCAACCTATTGAGCTTCACCCTGGCCTAACCAACTGGCTTCATTCTCCTTAATCAGAGATCTCGCACATTCTCAAGCATAAACCTTTTTTTTTTTTTTTTTTTTTTGAGATGGAGTCTCACTCTGTCGTGCAGGCTGAAATGCAGTGGCATGATCTCTGCTCACTTTAACAACTGCCTCCCAGGTTCAGATGATTCTCCTGCCTCAGCCTCCCAAGTATCTGGGACTACAGGCATGTGCCACCATGCCCAGCTAATTTTTTCTTTTTGTATTTTTAGGAGAGACAGGGTTTCACCTTGTTGGCCAGACTGGTCTCCAATTCCTGACCTCAAGTGATCTTCCCACCTTGGCCTCCCAAAGTGCTGGGATTACAGGTATGAGCCACTGTGCCCAGTCTCAAACATAAACCTTTAATATTGAATCCATCACTTATTTTCTTTAATTTTATACAAAATATTTATTCATTTATTCATTCATTTACTCAGTTTTTACTGAGCATTATTTTGTGTGTTTATGCACTGACATTAGTGCCAGGATAAAAAATTAATATACACAAACAAAATACTGCTGCGTAAATTATCCCTATGCTTTGCAATATATTCAATGACATGTAATATGTTTTCTAGCATACTCAATATAAACGGGGTGGCTGTACATCTTGCTACCTGTGAATCACAGTAATAAACTATCAAAACAGAAACAGATATACTAATTCAGATCAATAGAGCTTAATGCCACTGCAAACTTATTAAATGGCATGCCACCACTACCTTTCTCATGAAGGAAGAATTGCCAAAAAATATTAATAAATTTCCAAAATGAAAAATCTTATATAAGGTCATACCTAACTGAGACATAAATTATTCCTTTTACAGTTCAGATTTTCAAATACATAAATGGAACAATACATTTAGAGGGAAGGTATTCAACATTCAGTGGCTTCACTTCTCGCTCCAGGCGTTCTCTGTTAGCAACAGTATCATCAACATGAGTCCGAAGAATTGAGCTCTAGTTTCTTTTGATCTTCGGAAAAATCCAATTTTAGAAGCACAAAAGTGAATTACTCTTTCCTTTTCCCATTACCAAATATATATATAGCTTATATATATATAAAGTCTTTGATTTGATATGATTAAGTATAATCCCTTGTTTTGTTATTGCTCTTGCTCCTTTCAAATTGGGTATGTCTAAAGGACTTGTTCTTTGTGAAATGCTAGTAGAGGTACACAAAGAGTTTTGTAAGTGTTCCTTTCAGCACTCTGGTGACACACGGTTGAATGCACGAGAGTGTAGAAGCAGATGACAGAGTCTGCAAGTTTGGAGGTAAAGGCATTTAACCATAGTTTTAGTTCAGAGTTTGAATTTCTTGGGGTACATCCAGGTTTCTTCCTCAGTATCAGCTGGTAAATCACAACTCTTTACCTCTCTTCTCACAAGAAAATTATTACTCATATCAATTCCTATTCAGGAGCTGTGACGCCAACAAACTCAGCTACCAGGGAATAATGTTGTTTAAAATACAGTTTCAGATCTGGAGGTAGAATTTGCCATATTAAACCATCATGATTATTAAATATAGAGCAAAGGCAATAGGATGAGACAAGAGAAATATGGGCACCATTCATTGAGCACATTGCAAATGTAAAGCATATTGCAGGTTGCTTTGCATATCTCATTGTGAATTCTCACCACGATCCTATAAAAGAAGTATTCTCATTTCCACCCTTTCTAACGAATGAGCCAAATGAGGTTTATAGAAGTCAAATAATTTGGATATGTTCCCACATATAACAAGTAGCAAAGCCTTGGATTAAATACAGCTTCACCTTGAGCTCTTACGAATAAGCAATAGCTATGAAATTGCCATGAGATTTAGACAAATTTAGGGAGAAAGAGTGGCCATCCATACACATTACAGGTATCCCAACATCTCAAGTGATTACAGGGTAAGTGTGTGTGTGTGTCTGACTGTCTGTAAGACATCAGCCCATTTGCTCCGTTTTTCTCCTTTATTACTTTTTTCCTAAGTCACAGCAAATATTTAGACATCTTTGGATCCTTCCACAAAAAATAGGGCTTAGTCCACCGGTCCCGGCTGTTGCTCCTAGGGATAGCTCTTGTTGGATGTTAAACAGAAAGCATCACTATCTGTCTATATAACGCTTCCTGACGCTCTGATAGCCACAACCCTCCGAAAGCAATGAAAGTAACCCTTTTTGAGGCTTTGTGTCCATGTTTAATTTTTCTGTGCTACTAATAAAACCTACCGTTGGAGAATAGTGATCCAGCAACTAGGGCACTTGCCATTCCTGTCAACACACTACAGTCTGGTCTAGCTCTGTGCCTCTGCCCATGCTCTTTTCTCTACCTGAAATGTCTTTTGCCCCTTCTCTGTCTGGTGGAAATCGTATCACTTGCTTTATTCTTTATGGCCAACATCAAATATCAAAGCCTCTAAGAAGCTTTCTTTAAATTGCCGAGGTAGAATTAATCACTGTTTTCTGAGTTTCTATTAACACTTCATATTGTACTTTAATATAAATATTTAGCATCTATTTAAGCAGAATCAGTCGTGTCTGTGTTCCTTATCATACCTCATCACTGTATTCCTGTACTTAGCAGAATTTTGCAAATAATAGCAATTCAGTAAGCATTTGTTGGATTGCATTGACAAACAACTTCATATTTACAAATTTTCAGAGACTGGATAAATGATAAACTGAAAAGGATATCTTGGGAAGCAAATGTTAACTTTCAACTTCTATGTAATGATTTTCTGGAAATAAAATTCTGAAGACATTGATGAAAAAGAGACAGACAAACTGGGTATGGGGTGGGCAGAAGCAAAGGGGAAACTGCAGTTCCCCAATTAAATGCAGTGGGAAAAGAGATGGAAATGTCATGCCTGCAACTCAAGTTTCTTTGGACCAAAGTTCTTATCTGTAGCCTTAAACAATACTAATAAAACACACTTGTAGAATGCTGGAACACCCACAAAATGGTTACTGAGGGAATCATCTGAGGCAAGGAGCATGACTTCTCTTCAAAAATAACTTGAGTCTCAGAAAACTGATGGGAAATCACATGTCAAGGTCATATAATAAGTTACAGGCTGAGCTGAAACTGAGAACATGAGTGTTTTCTTTCACTCCAACTTTGTGTTCTTTGCCTTACCGCATATGCTCTTAAGTGTCAATCAACAACTTTCAATTGGCAGTTAGCTGCAGTTCACTCTTCTCCGTTGTTATCCCTTTTTATCCCTTTTTCCCATTCCCTTCACTTTTCTCCCTGAAACCAGAATGCAGACTCTTTAGATTGTCACTTTGTGAAGAAAGAGCACTGTAAACAATGCCAGGTGCTCTGCCTTGCCTTAAATCACTAAACCCTGAGTCTATGGCAGAAAAGTGACTAACGGCAGCAAACTGGTCTTTTCAAATACACCTGTTCACACAGCAAACAGTCACTGCTGGGAGAATTATCCTAAAATATTGACTGTTCTACTTTCCAGTGTTCTCCAAGGTACTGCCATTTAATGCACTTGAATAAAAAAAAGAAAAGAATCCAACAAAAAGTTGTTTTCTAATAGTATTTCATGTCTACTGCACTATAGCGCCACAAATTTCAAGTCAATAAAAATATATGGAGCATCTAATATGAGCCATGCTCTGTCCTTAACACTGAAGATTCTCTAGGTAACATGAGATATGGTCCTTGCCATCACTGTGGTCTCGGGAATAGTTAGTTATAATACAATGGAGGATGAAGCTATGCATCACAGGATGAATGGAGTGGTGCCACGACAAGTTTATAGTTTCCTTCAGCTCATTCAAAGCTGCCAACCTGTTTAGTTACCCCTCTGCCTCCTCCTAAGCAATATCTCCTTGTATCATTCACAGTAGTTCAAACCTTCACCACACCCCTCACGTCTTTAACCGTAACACCTCAGCTTTCACAGTCAGCCAAAATCTTGTCTCTTACCTCTCAGAAAAGTTTAACAAGTCCCTCGACTTTGTGAATATTGCAATCTCATCTACTGAGTCAGCACAGATTTATCTATACCTTCTTCCCTCTTTAGTCTCCCTCTCCCAACTTGGGAAACGTGATTATTTCTCCTCCCATTGGCATCCATGTCCTCTTGCTTCTCCAAGACCTCACATCATCAAACAGCTTCCGTCGGTCCTTGCTCTTAGCAGACAAACATATATGAGTCTCTCTCGTTCTCCTGGTACCCAAGTCAGAAACCTAGTAGACATCCTTGCCTCTTCTCCACAGCCGCAATCTGTCACCATACCAGAGAGTCTGACTCCTAAGGACCTCTTACACCTGTCTCCAGTCCCATTTCATTGCCCCTGCTTCAGTTCAAGCCTGCATCTTTTCTTCCAAGGGTCGTTCCAACAACCTCCTGACTAGTTCTCTCTGACTCCGTTCTTCTGTCTAATTCAACAATTACCATGCTTCCACAGAGAACTTTCTAAAATCTGAAACTAATCAAGCTGTGACTTTGCTTAACACTTTTTCATGAGTTCCTTCTTTATAGAACAAAATTAGACTCCTTTGCATAATGTAAAAGATTTTTCCAGATCTGCCTCCCACCTATCTGGCCAGCCACTCTGCCCCTCCCACATGGTCTTCCAGCCTTGTTAAACTTCTCCGTTTCCTCCCACATCTCTGTACTTGTGCTCCTGTTCCCCCCCACCACCGCCCCACCCCTGCCTAAAACACATTGTCCTTCCAAAATGCTAGCCTTGACAAGTCCTCTTTCTTAAAGAACCTTCAGGAAAATTTTCATGACTTCCATAAGGTCCCTCCCACATGCTCAAACACAACCTAATAGTGTGGTTAGTGATGTTCACCGTGCAAGGATACTTGAAAGGGCAATTAGTTTTACCTGTCATCTTACTGGGTTTTTTTTTAAGGACTTGGTCTAAATAGATGTAATCCATGTGTTATTTGGGGCTCTGCTTCTTTGAACCTAGCCCTAAATGATGATAACCTCCACTCATTTTCCCATTTGCTATAAAACTCCTGTTTGTAGGAAAGTGAATTCTCATGTCAGGAAGAGTTGGTCTGGAAATTCCAGTTGTAAAACACAGCAGATGCAGATAGCTCTGGGAAAAGAGCAGTCAAAGGCAGTCAATCACGAGCCCTTGCTTTCCAGTAAGCAAAGCCAGATGCTACTGGTGTAAGTCAGCAACAGGCAAACTACAAATCAAGTAAATTATCACATAGGTCACGTCAAGTATTGAGACATTGATGGAGGTTAAGGTTCCTCATTCCTTGGCAAAAAGCATGCACTAGTTTTCCACCAGAAGTAAATAAAACAAAATAGCTCTTTGTCGGGATCATTTAAAAAAAATACATCGTATGTAACCAGGCCACTGGTGGCCCCTAATCTAAGGACAGATTTTGATTGTTTTAGAGATGAGCCAACAATAGCACAATTGCATAGTGGTTAAGCGTATGGTCTTGGGAATTCATTTGCCTGAGTTTAAACCCTAGCTTGGCCACTTCCTGGTTGTGTGGCATGAGTGTGACCACTGATCTCTCTGTGCCTCTCTCTGCTCATCTATAAGAGAGGAATCACAAAAATAGAAGTAAGATTTATCACACAAAGTTGTTGCTAAGATTAAGCAACATATGCAAAATTTCTGGTACATGTTAAATGTACAATATGTGGTATTAATAGTTATCTCATTGTTAAATGACAAAAACTTAACTGAAACTATTGAAAGGAAAATGGTTTTATTTCACATTTTTTGCTCATGTTTCACTCATCACCTAAATCTTACTTCTAAGGATAGTTTTATTTTATTTTATTTTATTGTTATCATTATTTTGATAGTACAGTGGAGCTGCATTCAGGGCTTTGGTTGAGAAAGGGTTTTGACTAATGCAGTCACATTTATTAACAAAATCATTTTTAATCTCAAAAGATTTTTTAAAATAATTTTAATTTCAATAGGGAGATCTTAAATTTCTTCCTACATATTTCAGAAAAGATCCCAGTCCACAATTGTGTTAATTCCATCAAATTTCCCATTGGAATGTGGTTAGTTAAGAACAACACGTTTTTATGCCACCATTGATATGGTTTGGCTATGTCCCACGCAAATCTCATCTTTAATTGTAACTACCATGATTCCCATGTATCAGAGGAGGAACCTGGTGGGTGGTGATTGAATTATGGGGGTGGGTCTTTCTTGCATTGTTCTCGTGATAGTAAATGAGTCTCACAAGATCTGATGGTTTTAAAAATGGCAGTTTCCCTGCACAAGCTCTTTTTTTTTTTGTCTGCTGCCATTCATGTAAGATGTGACTTGCTCCTCCTTGCTTTCCACCATGACTATGAGGCCTCCCCAGCTATGTGAAACTGTAAGTCCAATAAACCTTTATTTTGTAAATTGCCCAGTCCCAAGTATGTCTTTATCAGCACTGTGAAAACAGACTAATGCAGTATATTGGTATCAGTTGAGTGGGGCGCTGCTGAAAAGATACCCAAAAATGTGGAAGCGACTTTGGAACTGGGAAACAGGCAGAGGTCGGAAAAGTTTGGAGGACACAGAAGAAGACGAGAAAATGTGGGAAGGTTTGGAGCTTCATAGAGACTTGTTGAATGGCTTTGAATAAAATGCTAATAATGATTTGGACAATAAAGTTCAGGCTGAGGTGGTCTCAGATGGAGATCAGGAACTTGTTGGGAACTGGAGTAATGGTGAGTCTTGTTATGTTTTAGCAAAAAAACTGGGAGCATTTTGCCCCTGCCCTAGAGATTTGTGGAACTTTCAACTTTAGAGAGATGATTTAGGGTATCTGGAAGAAGAAATTTCTAAGCAGCAAACCATTCAAGAAGTGACTTGGGTACTGTTAAAGGCATTCAGTTTTAAAAGGAAAACAGAGCATAAAAATTGGGAAAATTTACAGATGCAACAGAAAAGAAAATCCAATTTTCTGAGGAGAAATTCAAGCCAGCTACAGAAATTTGCAGAAGTAACAGAGACTCAAATATTAATCCTCAACAGTGGGAAACATGTCTCCATTGCATATCAGAGGCCTTTGAGGCAGCCCCTCCAATTATAGGCCTAGGAGGAAAAAAACAGTTTTATGGGCTGGGCCGAGGGCCCCCTGCTGTGTGAAACCTAGGGTCTTGGTGTTCTGCATCCCAGTTGCTCCAGCTGTGACTAAAAGAGGCCGAGGTACAGCTCAGGCTGTTACTTCAGAGGGTGGAAACTGCCAAGGACTGGCAGCTTCCATGTGGCATTGAGCCTGCAACTTCCACAGAAGTCAGTTGAGGTTTGGAAACTTCCACCTAGATATAAGAGCATGTATGGAAATGCCTGGATGCCCAGGTAGAAGTCTGCTACAAGAGTGGGGACCTCATGGAGACCATCTGCTAGGGTAGTGCAGAAGGGAAATGTTGGCTGTGAGCCCCCACACAGAGTCCCTACTGAGGTATTTCCTAGTGGAGCTGTGAGAAGAGGGCCACCGTCCTTCAGACCCCCAGAATGGTAGGTAGATCCACTGATAACTTTCACTGTGTGCCAAGAAAAGTCACAGACACTCAATGCCAGCCCATAAAAGCATCCAGGAGGGGGGCTATACCCTGCAAAGCCACAGGGTTGAAGATACCCAAGGCCATGGGAGCTCACCTTTTACACCTGTGTGACCTGGATGTGAGATAAGGAGTCAAAGGAGATCACTTTGGAGCTTTAAGATTTGACTGCTCCGCTGGATTTCAAACTTGCATGGAGTCTGTTGCCCTTTATTTTGGCCAATTTCTCCCTTTTGAAATGGCTGTATTTACCCAATGCCTGTACCCCCATTGTATCTAGGAAATAAGTATCTTGCTTTTGATTGTACAAGCTTATAGGCAGAAAGGACTTGCCTTGTCTCAGGTGAGATGTTGAACTGTGGACTTTTGAGTTAATGCTGAAATGAGTTAAGACTTTTGGGGGCTGTTGGGAAAACATGATTGGTTTTGAAATGTGAGGATATGTGGGGGGGTCCCAAGATGGCCGAATAAGAGGCAGCTCCGGAATGCAGCTCCCAGTGAGAGAGATGCAGAAGCTGAGTGGTCTCCACAATTCCAAACAAAGTACCAGGTTCATTTTGTGGGTCTGGTTGGACAGTGGGTATAAACCAAATAGAGCAAGTTGAGACAACACAGGACACTGCCCCACCCAGGAGGTGCATGCAACTGATGGAGGACTGGGACTCGGTTCCCCTCTGGGACTTCGGTTCAGATACAGTGCTCCACACAAGCCCTCTACAACCCACAGAACAGATCTTTGCCAGGCTGAAAAGCCTCAGCAAGCTGCCTGAACAGGGCAGAAAAGTAACTTTGGCCAGTGCTGGGGCTGTCAGCACAGATCTAGGGAGAAGCACCGGCTGATGCTGAGAAAGCCAGGAAGACAGAAGGATGGAGCTACTTGCCCCCAGAAAGAAGAGGAACTGAAAGCAGGGAAACAGGCCATACAGCAGGACAGCGCTCCCCCCAACAAAGCCTATCAGGCTAAATAACTCTCACTTCAGAGTTTAGCACCCAGAACATCAGTTAGAGAGTGACCAGGAACGATGGAGCTTGGCAGGGGGAAGTGCAGGCACCATTGTAGAAGCCAGCCTAATTTTCCTGAGTAAATATAAGACACAGGAAAAATACGCAGCAGCTCCATTGAATCTGTGGCAAACCAGCAGTGTCTCTGCAGGCAGACAAAGGAAAGGCTGCCTCCTCAAGGAGCTACTTGAAATCAAAGCTATATAAATCCAACAAGATGGGAAGAAACCAGTGCAAGAAGGATGAAACCATCAAAAACCAGAATGCCTCTCCCCCACCACGAGATTACAACTCCTCACCAGCAAGGGAACAAAGCAAGATGGAGAACAAATTTGACGAATTGACAGAAGCAGGCTTCGGAAGGTGGGTAATAGAAAACTTCTCTGAGTTAAAAGAACATATTCTAATCCAATGCAAAGAAACTGAAAACCTTGAAAAAAGGTTAGATGAAATACTAACTAGAATAATCAGCTTAGAGAAGAACATAAAAGACTTCATGGAGCTGAAAAACACAGCACAAGAACTTCATGAAGTATATACAAGTTTCAAAAGCCAAATAGATCAAGCAGAAGAAAGGATATCAGAGATTGAAGATCAACTCAATGAAATAAAACAAGAAGGCAAGAAAAGAGAAAAGAAAGGGAAAAGAAATGAACAAAGCCTCCAAGAAACATGGGATTATGTGAAAAGACCTAATCTGCACTTGATCAGTATACTGGAAGATGACGGGAAGAATGAATCCAAGCTGAAAAACAGTCTTCAGGATATTGTCCAGGAGAACTTCCCCAACCTAGCAAGGCAGGCCAACATTCAAATACAAGAAATACAGAGAACACCATAAAGATTTTCCTCAAGAAGAGCAACCCCAAGGCACAGAATCATCAGATTCACCAGGGTTGAAATGAAGGAAAAAATGCTTAGGGCAGCCAGAGAGAAAGGTCGGGTCACCCAAAAATGGAAGCCCATCAGACCCACAGTGGATCTCTTGGCAGAAACCCTACAAGCCAGAAGAGAGTGGGGACCAATATTCAACATCCTTAAAAAAAAACACTTTCAATCCAGAATTTCATATCCAGCCAAAGTAAGCTTCATAAGTGAAGGGGAAATAAAATCCTTTAAGGAGAAGAAATTGCTGAGAGATTTTGTCACTACCAGACCTGCCCTACAAGAGCTCCTGAAGGAAGCACTAAACACAGACAGGAAAAACCTGTACCAGCCACTGCAAAAAGAAACCAAATGATAAAGACCAATGATGCAATGAAGAAATTATGCCAACCAAAGGGCAAAACAACCAACCAGAAACAAAATGGCAGGATCAAATTCACATATAACAATATCATCCTTAAATGTAAATGGACTAAATGCCCCAATCAGAAGACACAGACCGGCAAATTGGATAAAAAGCCAAGAACCATCAGTGAGCTGTATTCAGGAGACCCATCTAATGTGCAAAGACACACATATACTCAAAATAAAGGAATGGAGGAAAATTTACCAAGCACATGGAGAGCAAAAAAAAGCAGGGGTGGCAATCCTAGCCTTTGATAAACCGACTTTAAACCAACAAAAATCAAAAGAGACAAATAAGGGCATTGCATAATGGCAAAATGATCAATACAACAAGAAGAGTTAACGATTCTAAATATGTATGCATCCAATACAGGAGCACCCAGATACATAAAGCAAGTCCTTAATGACCTACAAAGAGACTTAGATTCCCACACAATAATAGTGGGAAACTTTAACACTCCACTGTCAATATTAGATAGATCAACAAAACAGAAAATCAACAAGGAAATCCAGGACTTGAATGCCAATCTGGACCAAGCAAACCTAAGAGACATTTACAGAACTCTCCACCTCAAATCCACAGAATATACATTCTTCTCAGCACCACATCACACTTACTTACTCTAAAATTGACCACATAATTGGAAGTGAATCACTCCTCAGCAAATGCAAATGAACAGAAATCATAACAAACAGTCTCTCATACCACAGTGCAATCAAATTAGAACTGAGAATTAAGAAACTAACTCAAAACTGCACAACTTAATGGAAACTGAACAACTGGCTCCTGAATGTCGACTGGATAAACAACGAAATGAAGGCAGAAATAAAGATTTTCTTCTAAACCAATGAGAATGAAGAAACAAATTACCAGAATCTGTGGGACATATTTAAAGCAGTGTCTAGAGGGAAATTCATAGCAATAAATGTTCACATGAGGAGCAAAGAAAGATCTAAAATTAACACCCTATCATCAAATTTGAAAGAGCTAGAGGAGCAAGATCAAAAAAACTGAAAAGCTAGCAGAAAACAAGAAATAACTAAGATCAGAGCATAACTGAAGGAGATAGAGACACAAAAAGACCTTCAAAAAAATCAACAAATCCGGGAACTTGTTTTTTGAAAAGATCAATAGAATAGACTGCTGGCCAGATTAATAAAAAAGAAAAGGGAGAAGAATTAAATAGATGCGATAAAAAACAGTAAAAGGGACATCACCACTGATTTCACAGAAATACAAACTACCATCAGAGATTACTACAAACAACTCTATGCACATAAACCAGTAAAGCTGGAAGAAATGGATAAATTCCTGTACACTTGCCTTCTCCCAAGACTAAACCAGGAAGAAGTTGAAACCCTGAATAGACCAATAAAAAGGGCTAAAGTTGAGGCAGGAATTAATAGCCTACCAACCAAAAAAAATCCAGGTCCAGATGGGTTTACAGCTGAATTCTATCAGAAATACAAGAGGAGCTGGTACCATTCCTTCTGAAGCTATTCCAAACAATACAAATCAAGGGAATCCTCCACAACTCATTTTATGAGACCAATATCATCCTGATACCAAAACCAGGCAGAGACTCAACTAAAAAAGAAAACTTCAGACCAATATTCATGATGAACATTGATGGAAAAATCTTCAAAAAACTACTGGCAAACCGAATGAAACAGCAAATCAAAAAGCTTATTCATCATGATCAAGTAGGCTTCGTCCTGGGAATGCAAGGCTGATTCAACACACACTAGTCTATAAACGTAATCCACCACATAAACAGAACCAAAGACAAAACCACATGATTATCTCAATAGATGCTGAGAAGACCTTCTACAAAATTCAACAGCTCTTTATGTTAAAAACCCTCAATAAAAGAGGTATTGATTGATGCAACGTATCACAAAATAATAAAAGCTATTTACAACAAATCCACAACCAATATCATACTGAATGGGCAAAAACTGGAAGCATTCCCTTTGAAATCTGGCACTAGACAAGAATGCCCTCTCTTACCACTCCTATTCAATATAGTATTGGAAGTTCTAGCAAGAGTAATTAGGCAAGAAAAATAAGTAAAGGCATTCAATTAGGAAAAGGAGAAGTCAAATTGTCCCTATTTGCAGGCGACGTGACTTTATATTTAGAAGATCCCACCATCTCAGCACAAAATCTCCTGAAACTGATAAGCAGCTTAAGCAAAGTCTCAGGATACAAAATCAATGTGCAGAAATCACAAGCATTCCTATACACCAATAACAGACAAATAGAGAGCCAAAACAAAAGCAAACTCCCATTCACAATTTCTAGAAAGATAATGAAATACCTAGGAATACAACTAACAAAGGATGTAAAGGACCTCTTCAAGGAAAACTACAGACCCCTGCTCAATGAAATAAGAAAGGACACACAGATGGAAAAACATTTCAAGCTCATGTTTGGGAAGAATCAATATTGTGAAAATGGCCATACTACCCAAAGTAATTTATAAATTCAATGCTATCCCCATCAAGCTATCAATGACCTTCTTCACAGAACTGGACAAAACTACTTCAAATTTCATATGGAACCTAAAGAGAGCCCACATAGCCAAAACAATCCTAAGCAAAAAGAACAAAGCTAGAGGCATCACACTGCCTGAATTCAAACTATATTACAAGGCCACAGTAATCAAAACAGCATGGTACTTGTACCAAAACAGAGACATAGATCAATGGAACAGAACAGAGGACTCAGAAGCAACACCACACATCTACAACTATCTGATCTTTGACAAACCTCACAAAAACAAGCAATGGGGAAATAATTCCCTGTTTAATAAATGGTGTTGGGATAACTGGCTAGCCATGTGCAGAAAGCAGAAACTGGACCCCTTCCTGACACCTTACACTAAAATTAACTCCAGATGGATTAAAGATCTAAACATAAAACCTAACACCATAAAAACCCTAGAAGAAAACCTAGGCAAAACCATTCAGCATATAGGCATAGGCAAGGACTTCATGACTAAAACACCAAAAGCAATGGCAACAAAAGGCAAAATAGACAAAAGGGATCTAATTAAACTCCAGAGCTTCTGTACAGCAAAAGAAGTGATCATTAGAATGAACCAGCAACCAACAGAATGGGAAAAAATTTTTGCAATCTACTCATCTGACAAAGGACTAATATCCAGAATCTACAAAGAACTAAAACAGATTTACAAGAAAAAAACAAACCCATTCAAAAGTGGGCAAAGAATATGAACAGACACTTTCCAAAAGAAGACATATATGAGGCCAACAAACATATGAAGAAATGCTCACCATCACTAGTCATTAGAGAAAGGCAAATCAAAACCATACTGAGGTACCATCTCACGCCAGTTAGAATGGCAATCATTAAAAAATCTGGAGACAACGGATGCTGGAGATGATGTGGAGAAATAGGAACACTTTTACACTGTTGGTGGGAGTATAAATTAATGCAAACATTGTGGAAGACAGTGTGGTGATTCCTCAAGGACCTAGAAATTGAAATACCATTCTACCCAGCAATCCCACTGGGTATATATCCAAAGAATTATAAATTGTTCTATTATAAAGACACATGCACACATATGTTCATTGCGGCACTGTTTACAATAGCAAAGACCTGGAACCAACCCAAATGTCCATCAACAGTAGACTGGATAAAGAAAATGTGACACATATACACCATGGAATACTATGTAGCCATAAAATATGATTAATGCGTGTCCTTCATAGGGACATGGATGAATCTGGAAACCATCATTCTCAGCAAACTGACACAAGAGCAGAAAACCAAACACTGCATGTTCTCACTCATAGGTGGGTGTTGAACAATGAAAACACATGGACCCAGGGAGGGGAGCATCACACAGTGTGGTCAGTTGGGGAGGACTAGGGGAGGGACAACAGTGGGTGGGGAGAGTGGGGAGGGTAACACAGGGAGAAATACCAGATATAGGTGATGAGGGGATGAAGGCAGGAAATCACCTTGCCATATATGTACCTATGCAACAATCCTGCATGATCTGCACATGTAACCCAGAGCCTAAAGTACAATTTAAAAAAAAAAAGGAAAGAAAAAAAGAAATGTGAAGATATGAGATTTGGCAGGGGCCAGGGCCGAATGATATGGTTTGGCTATGTCCCCACCCAAATCTCATTTTGCCTACCACTATTTAAGTAAGATGTGACTTGCTCCACCTTTCCTTCCACTGTGATTGTGAGGCCTCCCCATTCGGGCGGAACTGTAAGTCCAATAAGTCTCTTTCTTTTGTAATTGCCCAAGCTCAGGTATGTCATTATCAACACCATAAAAACAAACTAATACAACCATTCTGGGCACTTAGGTCATGGAGAAATTCCTTTACAAAAATTATTGTTGCCCAGTCAATAAATAAAGGAAAACATCCTGCACCAGAGGTAAAAGTCAGTAAAACTTACCTTGGTGCTTACTTTAAAAACTTAATTGTTGCCTTTAGTGCCTGAAGCAAAATTTTACATATGTCAAAACTGTATAAGTTATTCAAAAGTAACAGGGAAAAGCAATTTTGGTATTTATTTTAATCTAGTTACTTTAGTTGAAAAAGAACAAGAAGAAGATTAGTTTTAATCTCGTTTGTTTTACAAAGTTGCATTTTTAAACTTATGTACTTACTGATACTAAGGAATCTATTACTAATTAAAACATAGAGATGAGTGCTGTCTGAGTTTTGGGGATAAATAGAAGATAGATACATACACACTCCAATATAGTAGTTAGGATGGGATGAAATCAAAGGAAACATTTTATAGTTACCTTTTACAAGGCTTTCATGGTTTTGAACATGTACAATCCATTCTGTTACACTGTTTTGTATGTTTTGTATGTTTTTCTCTTTTTATCTAAAGTTTGTTTCACAACATTCCCCAAAAAATAGCCTATGAGATCATGAATTAAAATAAAATTGTCAAGAGGCTGAGCAATTACTCATGTAGGAACCAGGCACTGGGTTCAATGCTTCACATACACAACCTCAATTAACCCTAATGCCAGGGGAAACTGCTATTATCCCCACTTTGCCGATATAAATGAAAAAAGACAGCTAGGAATAGGTACTTTTGCTTCACAGAGCTGCTTCATTCTATAACATTGTTGTTTTTAAATTTCACATCAACTCTGACATTTTTTTCTCTTAGCCCTTATTTTTTCTTTCCTTATGGATTTGACTGCTTCTCTGAGACCTTCTCAGAGTCTTTAGGTCTACCCAGAGCTTGCTTTCTCTCTTTCTCTCTCTCTTTCTGTTACACACACACACACACACACACACGCACACACTTGTTGAAGTGTAGACCTAGAGTTCCTCACTCATTCATTCAACCAATATGTATTGAGCACCTACTATGTTTCATGCTCCATTCTAGGTATGGGAGACATAAAAGGCCTTCTTAGAGCTTCCACTTTGCAAGGGTGACAAATATGAGCAATAAATCAAACAAAAAACCATGTTAATGCAGCTGTAGCTAATGTTTATATAGAATACAGAATATGAAATAAGAGCATCTAGCATGTAGACATGACCCTAAAACTGAGGAGAAGATAACTAAAATACTACCTTCTTTAAGAACACATGGCAAAGCAGTGAATGTGATCACATTGGGGTCACCACCTGAGACGTTGATCACCACTGTGCAGGTCTGTACTACAGACCCTGACTTAACGATGGATGAATAAATGCACTGTCACACCTATTTTAGTGATTCAAGTGGGCTAGGGATGGTAGTCAGCTGCCTTTAGAGGGCAAATGCAGCCAACCAACCAAGACTCCCTCTCCAACCTCACATTTAGTATGAATTTTATAACAGAGGTTTTAAGTCAACATGTTTGTGGATCATTAACATGATTAAAAGAGTGGTTTTATGAATGACAAAAGCTTTAGGTTCCAGGACCCTGAGTAAACACCATTAATAGGGTAATTCCCTTTTGACCTCTCCATGAGAGGACCATCCAGCACAAAGTTTACATAAGTAAACAGAGTAGAGATAAAGGGATGTGGGGTAAACAGACTTAACTAGGAAAGCCTCTTATCATCCCTATCTCTTCCCTAATCTAATGTAAATGAACCAGCTGCCTTCAGCCTGTCCCAATAAAATCTTTCAACCTTCCAAAAGGTTTGAGACTAATCTATAACTTTCCCTAATATTTCCCTAATATTTTGTCAGCCACGCTGAGTGAATCTCAACAGTGAACATCTGTCTTTGGGCAGCTCCACTTGCTTCCTGGAATGTGACCTACTCCTCACAGCCTAACCATGCTTTCCAACCACCTGAAGCAACTATAGATTCTTGCTCCCTGACACCCCCACCCCCACCTCCACCCTAGACCTGACCAAAGGTTGTCAAAATCTCAAAGTGACAGGGTTCAACAGGTGGATTCTCATGGTCATGATGTCTCTTCCTATGATAGTTTTTTCACTGTCACTCATATTTTCACCCTATTTTTAGGTGGCATTGGAATTGAGATTCTATCTGAGGTACATTTCTTTCTCTTGATTACCCTTGCTTTTAAAAGGGCCATATAAAAATAGACATGGGAGAGTTTTACTGTTACAAGTGATTTTCTTAGTTATTGTTTATTATTTCTCTCAATCAAATATATATATATATATATATTTGGACATCTAGGTACCAGGCATTGTGTTACTCACTATATGTGAAACTGAGAACAGAACAGTCATGAGTCCTTCCCTCACAGAGCATATATACTAGACAGATTCTTTGTTGATATATAAATACTGATTTCTCAATGTTTATTAAGGTTTTTTAAAAAATGCTTACCCAAGCACAGTTGATCATGCCTGTAATCCCAGCACTTTGGAAGGCTGAGACAGGCAGATCACTTGAAGTCAGGAGTTTGAGACTAGCCTGGCCAACATGGCAAAACCCTATCTCTATAAAAATACAAAAAAAAAAAAAAAAAACTGGGTGTGGTGGTGCACACTGTAATTCCAGCTACTCAGGAGGCTGAGGTGGAAGAATCACTTGAGCCTAGGAGGTGGAGGTTGTGGTGAGCCAAGATCACACCACTGCACTCCAGCCTGGGTGACAGAGAGAGACTCCATTTCAAAAAATTGATTAATTAATTAAAATTAAAATAGTGCTTAGCTCTGTGAAAGACGCTGCAACACAAGCATCCCTGGCTTATAGAACTCATGTTCTTATGAAGGAGACAAGATTCAGGCACAGAACACAACACATGAGAGTATATTGCCAAAGACAAAAATGGATGTTGAGTGGCCAGAGAACATTTCTCTGAGGAGATGAGGTTTGACAAGTGCTTTGAAGGAGAAATAACCTTGGGTAAGTGATTAAAAGAGAGGAAGAAGCCATCCAGGGTGAAAATGACAGAGGACCACCTGAAAAAATGAGAGAGGACAGCAAGAAGACAGGATGACCTAGATGGCAGGCTTACCAGAAATGAAGAAGGTGGAGCCCTACACACTAAGATCAGCTATTGAGAATTATCTCAACAGATAACATGAAGCTCCTCTTTTCATGGTAAATGAAGAGTTGTTCTTGGATCTCTTTCTAATCTTTCTCATTCTGGAAACATATCTTTGAGAAATATATCTGGGCTTGAAGGGCAAAGAAATAAGAAGCAGAGAGGTAGGTAAGAGCATTATTGGCTTGATTTAGGTGTGGTAGTATCTGTACAAATGTGTAACCAACAGGACTAGAAGAACAGGTTAACCCAGGATGTAATACTGAAGTCGGTGTTACCTGATAAAAGGAAGAAATGAGGGCATGGTGGAAAAAATATGGGGGAGGGAATGATGGAGAGAAAGATAGATGTAAGTGGATATCAGAGGCAGTCTTGATTAAGGTGGGGCTTACTGAACTTTATCAGGCGTGAAGCTTCTGCATGGAAATGTCCTGTGGTCATTTAAAACTATGGGCCTGGTGCTTGGGTAAGAAGGATAGCCTGGTCATCGGTGTGTCATTGAAACAAGTGATTATGCAAACTATGAAAACAGATGAGCCTAATGGTTGGAAAGGAAACTGACCTCTGATTAACTGGTGTACCTATTCTCTTAACCCTTAGCTTTTCACGTGGGTACCAAAAGGCCGTGTGAAAACCTGGATCGGGTGAGAAGGTAGCATTCCAAATCTGATTTTTGCTACAGGATTTTCTCATATTTTCTGCCATAGATCACAGCAGGAGGTTTGGAGAAAAGGTTTGAGAACACAGTCTTGCTAAATTGCCTCTTTGGAACCACCTGTTAACTGATTCCATGTGGAGTGCAGAGCTCTAGTTCACCCCAAATGACTTAATTCTCTGTCATTTAATATCTTAGTCTGTGGAAAGAGAGCCTTGTGAGCAGTTATGTTTCCTTCCTTCTCTGACTGCAGATTGGCTACCTCTGGCCTCAGTTCAATCTTTTACGTGGGACTTGACTGAAAAAAGCAACAAGAAATTAAACATATATATGCAATTATTATTTGTCAATTAAAAATAAAAGAAAAAATTAAAACTTTTTTGCTATTGTTGTCAGAAAACAATAATAGCAAAAAAGCAACAAGAACACATTCCACATTCCGAATATTTTTGTTTTCCCTAAAGCTAAAGTCTTAGTCAGCGTGTGATCAGTTTTCAAAGGCATCACTAGTAAAAGGATTACTGTTTTACTGCAGCATACACACATAACAAGGGGCACCAGCATTCCAACCTGCACATCTGTGTCCCTGCTGCTCACCACCAGTTGCTAAGCCAATATCACATTTTTAGGTTCTGTTAAAAAAGCACTTCAATTCAAAGTGTAGAATTCTGAATAAGGTAGGCCAGTAGTTTGGCAGCAGTCACAGAGATCTAAAATAACAATGGCCTAAACAAGATATCACTTTATTTTTGTCTCACTTATAAAATTCCTAACCACTAAGCCAGCAGAAACCAGTGCTGCTTTCTGCTTGTTTTTCCTTCAGCTCTAGAATATTGTCTATTCCACATGGTCCAGAACAGTTTACTGCCATAGCTAGCCACACTCTTAACCGCTGGAAGCTGCACCATCTTTCTTTTTTTTTTTTTTTAAATAGACTCCATTTTTTAGGGCAGTTTTAGCTTTATAGAAAAAAATCATGCAGAACGTGCAGAGAGCTCTTTTATTCATGTCTTATTAGCCAGATCTTAGTCATTAACTCACACCTTGCTACAACAGAGACTGAGAAATATGGTTACTATTCTTTGGGGCTTTTTTCCCATATTTTATTTTCAAAATCAACGTTTTATTACAAAGGAGAGAAGAATGGACATTGGAAATAACCCACAGTCTATCACAATAACTATGTCACAATTATAATTATATACTGATGTGTATGACTGTGGTGCCATGTCTTTTTTCCACTGTATTTTAAACTTCATTAGGGCCAAGACTCTATCTATTTTTGTCAATTGTGAAATTTCAGCACCAAGAACAGTGCCTGACATTTAGTAGATATTTTTTTAAATATCTTCAATAAATAAGTGAACATTGCTTACCTTAGAAGAAAATATTCGAAGGCAAAAGTAAGGCTGAATCTTGGAGAGCTCTCTCTAAATGGCATCCTTGGAAACTTAGACTTTATTCTTTTTATTCTTTATTCCTTATTTCCAGACTCTTCTGTAGAATGCTAGTGACTCATGAGATTTAAAAGTGCAAAAGAGTAAAAGTGTTTTGGGGCCAAATAATGTAGAAAATACTGCATGTTATAACTCTTTTTGTGATTTTTTAATGCATATAATGATTTTTAAAGCACTGATCAATCCTGCAGTAATAAATCCATTTAATTTACCACTTCTCAATACTATTGAATCACAATGCCCTTTTTGAAAGAAACATCTCTTAACATCTTGTGGAACACTACTGTGCCATAAAGTGTACACTTTGGGAAATGCTGCATTAGACAAAATTATTGAATGTTTGGGAGCAGGGAGAGTTCACTGTCAACTGGTATTTTCTGGAAGGATAACCTAGTGGCAGGAAAAACCGGAGGGAAAATGATTTCAGTAAACAATTCTAAAAAGACTAATCAATAGTTTTCTAATGTTTATGTGTTTGAAATATTGGTAGTAGCAACCTGGATTTCTCTATACCAGGATAATTAAAGATATAGCAGAAAAAAATGTTTTAAATAAACAGAGGTTATTACCTCATGTTTGTTGTTGTTTCAGTTAATTATGTTTTGAGGTCAACTTGTTTCCTCCTTCAGGACCTTACCAAATAACATTTTAATTTCCCTCAAATCTTTAGGAGATCACTTTTTAAAACTGATTAGTAATTTGCTGCAATATTTACCACAGGAATAAACGATTAGCCAAAATACACAGTATATATTGAACCATACCAAATTATAAATCTAATATCAACTCCAAGTGTATAATATGATGCACTATAAAATATTTTTTCTTTTTTTGTATTTACTTTTAGGTTCCAATCTGCCACAGCTAAGAATATGCACTTTATTTTTTCTTTCTATCAACATCTTTTAAATTTCACAATTTAAACTATGCAACTTTTTCCATTCTCTTTTCATTTTCTTAATTTTGCTGATTTTGCTGAAAAAACTATTCTAATACAAAACTTTTTCTTTGATTCATTCATTTACTACATAGGAATCTATTCAAAGACTTGACTGTGTGTAGACACAGATCTAAAGTTATTTACTTAAAACATTCGAATAACCTCACAATCCTATTTAAATGGTATGTAAGCAGGAGTTGAGGGGAAAACATTATGGAAATCAATCAAACCAAATTTTGTATCACAAATCTCTTATTATTATGAATAATCCAAACAAAGTGTTTACGCAAAATAATCTTTAATGATAATGGAAACTGTTCTGAATGTTTTTCCATGATCTTACAATTTCTATCACATTATCAAAAATGTCTCCATACATTTCATACATTTTCCTCAAATTACCTTAGATAATATGGGAAACCACAATATGTCACCCTAAAATATGCCTGTTTTGCATCAGATTGTTTTGAGTTGAAGGTAATTAAAAAAAAAAAAAAAAAAAGCAGATGCAGGAAAGCTCTCTGCACTTCCTACTTGCCTAAAAGCAGGACATAAATTTACAAAGACAAAAGGTATCCCATCCCACGTGCCTATTCTACTAGGGAGAACAAGGCTTAACTGCTGAAGACAACTTGAGACCCTTCCCAGCCTATGGATGGCACAGGGGGAACCTACATTGACAGGCTTTCCTAACTGGCCTTTATGTGCCATTTATTTGCCTTTCCACAAGTTGTCAACCTGAGAGAGTCAAAGTCCTTTACTTTTGCCATGTCATGTCTCTAAAAATGTAGTGTTTGATATTGTCCCTGCTAGCAATTCACAACAGCCGCTGTAGATGAGGCTAAGGGATGTATTCATACCTCAGTGCTGCCCCAGGCCCTGATGCTCACTGTTTCAGTCCCAACTTTCTTGTAGTGTCCTGGAAGTCCTTCAGACAACCTGTAGAAACCTTGAGTTAAAACCCAAATTAGTCAAAACTTGAAATTTTCACTTGGGTCTTGGGAGTGACTTTGGGACTTTATACATCTGTGTGCATGTATTCCTCTAATATTCCAATGAAAAGTGACAATTATCCTCGTAGGGGTGTGTGTGTGTGTGTGCGTGAATGCACGTGCACATGACTGTGTTTTATGACACATAGCAAACAATAAATACCTTTGGAGAGAGTGAATGAATCTGTTAATTATCTCTTAATTACAGCCTGGATGCCAGAGGAAACATCTGCTCCTTCTAGACAACGTGGGTTGACTTTTCTTTTGCAAGATAATTGATAGGAAGATGACAGATAGATAGATAGATAGATAGACAGACAGATAGATAGATGATAGATAGACAGACAGATAATTTGTGTCTGATCTTTTAGGCTTTGTCTTGAATTAAAACCTATTTTGGTGCTGATGGGGCTCTGAGAATGTTCCTTCTCTCGCCTTTCACTCCCTTTGAGCCATTTGACTCTAGCCTGGTTGCTTTTTTTTCCACTTCAAAGCAGTAATGCAGGAATAGCAGCTCCTCTGGAAATCAGGGCCTGCTGTTTCATGGACTAATTTATCCTCTCTTCTGCTTTTCTTTCCAGCTGCCTCCTCCACCTCATGCTCCCTGAGTCACTTTGACATAACAGCAAAGGCTTAGGGCATTCTGTGATGCTTTCTTCCAGAAGGCCACACTGGGCTCATGAGTTCACTGAGGGGGTGTCTTCAGCTTAGCGAATGCTGCAAATAACGAACCACAAATGCCAACTCACAGAGGAAGTTTCTGTCCAAGGGCCAGTCATGTTTTTGGCCCTTCCCACTGACGGACACGAGCCATCGTTTCCAAAGAACCAACAAGCAGAGGTCCTGACACTTGAGATTGTGATTTTCAAAGTAAGGAAGGAAAAATACTACGAGAAAAACACAATTAAGGCCCCTGACCTTAGAGCCTATTTCCAGGTGAAAGCAGCAGTTGAGAAGCTCTGTTCCTCCCAGGACGCGATGTTATTTCAGTTAGAGATTTCTTCTTACTGGCAAGCACCTTAGTGAGAGCTAGATGAGATTGGTTTTCCTAACACACTGCTACTTTCATCTTCATGGAAGCATGGGATTTTAAGAGGGAAGAGAAGAAAACAACCAGGGAATATGAGCAATTTGAGGAAGAAAGTTGGAGAAGTCATGGGTACGACTATTATGTTACCTTATTAGGGGATGTGGGAAAATAAGAACCTAGACCATTTTAGTCTTGATGAGAAGCCTCTAAGACCCAAGGAGTGTATTGAGAGAGGGAACATTGTATCCTCTCTTTGTCTCTAAAGGGTTTTTAATTTTTTATTTAAATCAAACAAATCTTATTTCCCATTTCTCGTTATTTCTATTCAATTCTCCTTCCTTCACTCCACTCAGGCTATCTATGTCTACCATTTCTCCACTGCCGCAAACATGTCACCTGCTTTTCCAAATGGCACATACTCTCCTATTCAAGTCTTTAGTCAACCACCTTCTCATGAGGCCTTCCTACCCCACACCCACCTCTAAAAATTCCCTAGGCCTCTTTTCTGACTTACTTATTTCTTTATCACTTATTGTCATCTCACATACATTTTACACACTTCGCATTTTTCCTTTCTGTCCTCATCACTGGAGCGGGGACTTCTATCTGCTTTGTTTGCCTCTGTAGCTCCAGAGTCTAGAGAAGTGCCTGGATCAGAACAGACTCTCCAGGAAGCATTTGTGGATGGAATGCAAGAACAAATGAATGAACGAATGGCAGTCTACCTGTCAATGAACATGCTTTGGGATTTGACCTGCTTCTTCTCCCTTCAGACAATGTGGTTTGACTTTTCTTTTATTATGTTTGCTGAAAGCAAAAGTAAAAATTCTATTCACCCATTTTAAAAACAAAAGAAGGTCTATTATTTTCATGAGAATCTCCTAGTTATATAGATGCAGGTAAGTGTTTATCATAAAATAAGGGATTGTCCATCTGGGCATGAGATAAATTCCACCAACTAGTAAGGATCTTCAAGCCACCTGTAGGTACTAAGTCACTTTTTCACCCTAAATTCACTTTTTACAGCAAAGGATGCATGGTGTTGCCTGCTGTTCCTGCAGCATTGGTTAATATCACAATTGAGCTCAAGAAAGAAGAGCAAATTTGAATCACCATGGTGCTGGTTTGCATTGCTGCTGCGCAGCAGAATCACATGTGTAATTTCTGCACCTGCACCCTACCTGTAGGGATTCTGATTTGCTCCCCTGAAGAACATGTAGAGATGATTTTGACACCCACGCAGGAGCGGGATCCGCTGAGTTAGGGAAGAATATATTCATATTCATTACTTTGCCTGCATTTCCTCCCCATTATCTCTTTACTTTAAAAATCAACATGATTTCCTTGTGTGCAGGTGTGTGCTTGTGTGTAGGAATGCCAGGCATATGAAGAACAACCTACAACCATTACAGGGAAAGTGCCAAGAATAAATGTCAGACTTTTCAAAATTTTGCTTATGGTGGGCCCAGTGCCCAGGAAAGCAGATTGAGCTGGAAAACTACAACCATTTATAATATTCTTTTTATGTGAAAAGACATTCTCCTTTCCAAACAATAAGTTCACAAAATATATTTTTAAATAAAATTGGTTTATAGTTGGAGAACTGCCTATGAAATTGGAGATTTAAATTTTTAAACACAAGTTAAATCACAGCTCAGACTGACAAAGACATTTTCTGATGGGTATACAAAGCAATCTATGAACTGTTTACCTTAGTTTGATTGAAATATGAACAGAAGATGTAGCTATCAGCTTATGTTTCACAGTTCACAGTAAGAGCTCAAGCAATATAGCTATATTTTAAGAAAGACAAAGACTAAAGACTGTGGTTAATGTCTGACACAAAAAATCTAAGGCATCTTCATGGCAGTTTTAGAAACTGTGCTTTATAAAGATTGCAAATTGTTGCCCCTTTTTGTTACTTAGATATAAACAACATTTTTCTTCTATGCTTTCCATTTCTCTTCTGGCTCTAAATGTGATCTCCTGTGAATCCATACACCACCTCACCTACATTTCTGAAGGAACTCCATGCTAAGAGATTCTGCAGATGCCAGTTTCTTCTTTCCTGATGTGATGATCTGCACTAAAGGGCAGAAGTCTTCTCAGTAGTCCTCAAGTCTTCAGCCATAACCAACTTCAGAATCCAGAGTTCTTACTCCTCATCTGCTCCATTGCTGCTAGTTCACTCAAATTACCATCATCTCTTGTTTGAACGATTGAAATAGTCTTTAATTTGTCTCCTTTCTTCTACTCTTGCCTACTTGCTGCCTAATTTCAACACAGCTGGGTAGTAAACCTTCTAATATCTGGCTCAATGTCTTAGTCAATCATGGACTCCTCTGGTGGTTGCCCGTTTTGCTCAGAGGCAGTGCAGGGCAGTGCATTAGAGCATGGGCTCCAGAATCAGACTGATGAGAATTGAATCTCAGTTTAGTCACTTTAGTCACTTGGCAGCTGCATGACCATTGTGTAGGTTACAAAAGCTACCTATGCCATGGTTTCCTCACTAATAAGGTGGGAGTCTAACAGCAGCAATTAGCATCACATAAGGTTGTTTAGAGGATTAGATAAAACAAAGTGTATACAACACTTTTACAGTCAGGATTTTCTTTCTATTTCTCCAGCAAGTATAATTCTAGGTTATAGCAGGTGATCAACAAATATTTTTCAAGTGAATTATTGAATAATGGAATAAAGAAATTCAAAGGGCGAATGAAATACAATGAAGAACCAAGAATTCAGTTCTTATTGAATGATAAAAGTTGTACCCCAAACCAATGGGGGAAATGAAGGATTTTTTGAATTGACATTAGTGAACAAATTGGCTGTTTATGAGGGAAAAAAATATAAAACTATGGGCTCAAGAGACAAAGAAAGGTAACCACTGTTTTATTCTCTTTCTGCCTATTTGACTTTTTTTGGATACAAAGTAGAGATATGTAGAATGAACAAATCTAGGGATCCAGTGTAGAATGTGAGGACTATAGTTAACAATATTGTATTGTATTTGGGATTTTTGCTAAATCTGTAGATTTAAGTGCTTTTGTCCCTCCCATACACACACATAAAACGGTAACATTTTGAGTTCTGGATATGTTAATTTGTTTCACTATAGTAACCATTTTCCTATCCAGATATATATATATATATATACACACACACACACACACACACACACACACACTTATCTCTATAATGGGAATAATGGGAGATGAGGTGATGAATAGGAGCATTATCCATGACATATCATATTTCTCTGTTTTGTAAAATGATCATGTATTCAGCAACATTGCTACAATATTTTATCAGTAATAATAATTTGGTTTTTTTTTGTAGTTCTTGTTAGTTTATGTAGATACTCATATATCTGCAAAGGAGAGTTTTATATCTTGTCTTCCTTTCCAACTGATATCCCTCTGTAATAGCGATTAGTACTACCCATAAATACTTTTGTATCTTCTCCCTTCTGGGTCTGTATAAGGATTTTACTTAGTAGCTCCCCTGCTCCTCAGTGGGCCCACATGGCTATATCTGAAAAATTAAGTTTTGAGCATTTAACTGTAGATGTTACATCTGCCTAAGCTGTTATTTTCCCTTCAATACCATGACTGGCATCTTTAAGATTGTGGTTATTCCATCATCACCTGAGTGATATGAGCCCAGCCCTTCTCTGCCAGTCCATGTAGATCATTTAGCATGAGCAAGACACAGATTCCTGTGATACTTAAACAACTATAATGCTTGAGTATTATCAACTGCAACATAAGTGAACCCATTCTAATTAATATGGTCCTTGTTTTTTTTTTTTTTTTTGCTGATTGAATTGGGTCAGGATCTCCAATACCATGAGGCAGATAATACAAGGTGGAAGTAGAGACCCTTGTATTATTAAGTGGCATTAAGTATTGTTTATCATAAGCCTCTAGCAATTAAGTAATTTACAATTTATTTATAGTTATGTAGAATTTTTATCACAAATAGAAATTGGATGCCATGGCACCTATTCAGTTAATGTGATTTTTCTCCTTTAATCCAGTAGTGAAATGAATCTGTTATTCACCATATTTTAATTCCTCAGCTAAACCCTTGCTTAATCATGATATACTACATCGTTAGATTTAATTTTTATTTGCAGTTCTGCACTTAAATCTGTAAGTGGAAAGGGTCCCTAATTTTATTTATCATATTATTTTCATTTTTGGAGGTATGGTTTTTCTAGCCTAATAAAATAAATTGGGAAGAGGCTCTCTGTTTGGTGGAGAGGATTAGAATAAAAATGAATGCTTCCTTGATAGTTAGAACTCAAAGGAAAAAACTGTCTTAATTATTTTAGTATTTTAAAACTAATTATTTTAATTTTTGGTTTGATCTCTTATTTTTACTCAATTTTATTGACTTCCACATTTATCATTATTACTGTAGATCAGATGAGGTAAGCATTAGGAAAAATGCTTGCGTCGATAAATGTTACATACAAAACTTTTTGTCATAATTTTCATTTTCTTCTTTATATCTTACTTGAGCTTAACTCTTTTATATATTGTTAAATCTTTTTTAGTTGCACAGTTAGCTCATTTGGCTTCCATTTTTATTGTAAATGTTTTAAAAGCTACAAATTTTTCACTGAAAAATGCCTTGGCTATATTTCATAAATCTTATTATGTAATAATTTTAATATTAGTTATTATTATTTTATAATTTTATCATTTTGAAATAAGCTCTTTTATCCAAAGGTTAGTTAATAGTATGTTTTTTTTTTTTTTTTTTTTTTTGAGACAGAGTCTTGCTGTGTTGCCAGGCAGCAGGCTGGAGTGCAGTGGCGCAATCTCGGCTCACTGCCATCTCCACCTCCCGGGTTCAAGCAATTCTTCTGCCTCAGCCTCCCGAGTACCCGGGACTACAGGGGCGGGCCACCACGCCCAGCTAATTTTTGTATTTTTTAGTAGAGACGGGGTTTCACCATGTTGGCCAGGATGGTTTCAATCCCTTGACCTCGTGATCCGCCCGCCTCGGCCTCCCAAAGTGCTGGGATTACAGGCCTGAGCCACCGTGCCCGGCCTAATAGTATGATTTTTAGCTTCCAAACATGTATCAGCTTTCTAGCCTTCCTTTTGTCATCAATTGCTAATTTGATTTAATTATTATGTTTTTAATTTCTTTTAATATCAGCTTTTATTTGAGATGTAGGGGTTACATATGTAGGATTGTTACATGAAGATATTGGACCCAAGTAGTTAGCATATTACCCAATAGGTAGCTTTTCAACCCACGCCCCTCTCTATCCCTGCACCCTCTAGTAGTTTTTGAGTCTTTTATTTATCAAACTTTATTGTCACACAGTATTTGCACATTTTTTGCACATGTTTTATGGGCACTCAACAATACCAAAAAAAATCTGTGTATATGCTTCATTTCTGTTTATTATTATACTTTAAATTCTGGGATACATGTGCAGAATGTGCAGGTTGGTTACACAGGTATGCACATGCCATGGTGGTTTGCTGCATCCATCACTCCGTCATCTACATTAGGTATTTCTCCTAATGCTATCCCTCCCCAATCCCTCCACCCCTTGCTATCCCTCCCCTATCCCCTCCATCCCCCGACAGGCCCCAGTGTGTGATGTTCCCCTCCCTGTGTCCATGTGTTCTCATTGTTCAACACCCACTTATGAGTGAGAACATGCAGTGTTTGGTTTTCTGTTCTTGTGTCAGTTTGCTGAGAATGATGGTTTCCAACTTTATCCATGTCCTCACAAAGGACATGAACTGATCCTTTTTTATGGCTGCATAGTATTCCACGGTGAATATGTGCCACATTTTCTTTATCCAGTCTATCATTGATGGGCATTTGGGTTAGTTCCAAGTCTTTGCTATTGTGAACGGTGCCACAATAATATATTGGTTATTCTGGACATAAGACATATTAATTATATTATTCAAATCTTCTATTTTGCTGAATTTTTGTCTGTTTGTATAAGGCTATAAGAAACATCCTAAAATACTCCTCCACTGTCTTCTTTCTGTATATGTAGTGTTGCTACTGGATACAAATCATTAGCTTTCTTCTAGTTTTAAATGCTCTCAAACTAAGATGAATTTCACCACCACTTAAACATTATCCCATGAACCTTGGCCAAGGCGAAGTCAGATCTGTGGGTTTAAGGTCTCACAATGGCTCAGGCATAAGCCTCATGCCACCAAGGAAGAGAAACACATATTAAAAAGCTGCCCCAGCCTCTTTCCCATGCACTCTTAGGTTAGGTTCACCATTAAGTTTTAATATACAGAGGAAGGCCTAAAAGATGGTTTAACAATGTATTGAATACATTTTTCTACTGCCTGTTCAATTCTGTAGCATCTCCAGATTTGAGTTCAGGTTAGGAAGCCAACTGCTTCATCATTTCCAACTAAAATCACTCAGCAAGTACTTGTTCATGTTTACTTGTTTTAGTGGCAGAGGCATCCTTACTGAAAAACCATCTGTTATGAACCAAAGGTCTGTGCTGCCCCAAATTTCTATGTTGAAATGCTATCCCCCTAAGGTGACAGCATTAGAGGTGGGGTCTTGGGGAGGTGCTTAGGTCATCAGGGCAGAGTCCTCATGATTGGAATTGAGAGAGCTTGCTTCCCCTCTTTCTCTGCTCTTTGCCATGTGAGGAAATAGCAAAAACACCACCCTCTGCAGACTAGGAAGCAAGCCCTCACCAGACTCCAGATCTTCTAACACTCATCTCAGAATTTCAGCTTCCAAAATTGTGAGAAATAAATGTTTAAGTCACCCGGTCTGTGGTAATTTGTTATAAAGGCTCAAACTGACTGAGACACCATCATATTCTCTACTCTGGAGACCTGATCCATTAATAAATTTTTTCCATTGCATCTTAATTTTCTCTATACACTTTAACTCTTCAGACTAAAAATACGCTCCTGTCTTTCCATACCTCTTTTTTTTTTCTTTACTCTGGGACTTTATTATTTTTTAATGACTGATTCCATCACATCATCCCTAATAGTTTGCACTTGGGCTGGAGCTACAAGATAAGGCAAGTAAAAAAGAAGGGTGGAATTAAGGGCACTGATGATATTATCAGGTGTTGCAATAGTCCGTGTGAAAATGGAAGGGCGTTTGGACTGATATGGTGGCAGTAAGGATGGGGGACGTGTCTGAGGGGCGGGAGAAAGGGCTAGAGTTTGGAGAAGGGAGGAAATGGTGTGAAGTCTTCATTTCAGAAAGTAGAAAAGTGAGAGTTACTAAAGAAAGTGATCAGGATTGTCCAGCAGTGCATGTATTCACTTGTGTTTGATGCACATAAATTTATTCATAAATCAATCTGCCCAATTGTGTAATTTCCTCCAGCAAATCTTAACTGCATGGGTACAAGCAGTCATAAAAATTATAAATGATTTGGGAATCCATGGTTTGCTAGTCATCTCTGCTAGATTAAACTTATGAAATTAGTGTTGGATTTATTTTATTTCTCTGCAAAAATATATGCAGTATTTATCTATTCATTGCTTAAATAATAAAATCTAAATATTTCTTGGCCTGGCATCAAGGTCTCCCCATAATCTGGTCAAAATAATAATTTTCAGCTTTCCTCTCACTATCACACTTTTTTTCTCATCATGTTAAACTATTTGCCATTCACATAACACATTTTCTTTTGTTTTATATGGCTTCGATACTGCCTTTCCAGATACTGAAAAGGACCTTTGCCTTCCCTTTATGTTCTCTGGGGCTTACCTCTCAAAATTACCTCTACAATACAACTCTAATCTCAATTTCTCTATAAAGTCCTCCTTCTTTGACTGCCCAAGAGGCTTGGCACTTTTTTCAAAATCAGATATGAAATTTTATGTTATTTTTTATTTCAATACCTTTAGGAGTAGAAGTGTTTTTTTGGTTATGTGGATGAATTATATCACAGTGAAGTCTGAGCTTTTAGTGTACCCACTATCCAAATAGTGTACATTTTACCCAAAAGGTGATTTTGTGTCCCTCACCTCTTCTGACGCTCCAGTTTCTATTACACCACTGTGTGTGGCTGCAGACCCTCACAGAGCTCCCACTTATAAGTCAGAACATGCTCTATTTGGTTTTCAATTCCTGAGTTACTTCACTTAAGACAATGGCCTCCCGTTCCACCTAAGTTGCTGCAAAAGACATAATTTTGTTCTGTTTTATGGCTCAGTGGTATTCCATGGTTTATACTCCATTTTATTTATCCACTCCTTGGTTCATGGGCACTTAGGTTGGTTCCATATCTTTGCAATTGTGAATTTGTGCTGAGATCAGCAAATGAGTGCAGGTGTCTTTTTGATATAACAACTTCTTTTCCTTTGGATAGATACCCAAGAGTGAGATAGCTGGATTGAACGGAAATCTACTTTTAGTTTTTTTGAGAAATATCCATACTATTTTCCATAAATGTTGTATTAATTTACATTTCCACCAACAGTGTATAAGCATTGTCTTTTCACCACATCCGTGCCAACATCTGTTTGTTTTTTTTTTTGACTTTTTAATAATGGTCATTCTGACTGGGGTAAGGTAGAATCCTCTTGTGGTTTTAATTTGCATTTCCCTGGTGATTAGTAATGTTGAACATTTTTTAATTTCCTTCTTGGCCATTATATATTTTCTTTTGATAAATACCTGTTCATATCATTTGCCCAATTTTAATGGTATTTTTTTCCCTTGCTGATTTTTGTGACTTCTTTGTAGACCCTGGATATTAGTCCTTTGTCAGATGCATATTTTGCAAATATTTTCTTCCATGCTTTAGTTTGTCTATTTATTCTGTTTATTATTTCTTTTGTTGTTTGACTTTTATATGCTGCCTTTATTCTAGTTATCTACATACTAAACTTGGTTTAATCAATATATCACATGAAAATATAGAGACAAGAGACCTGTTATTTTGTTTTATCATCTCTCAGAGTCCATCTTCTTGTCTTTCTCCAGCCACTAAACTTAGATTTTCTTTTGGACAACTGCCTCTCCTATGCCTTTAATTTGTATAATTTTGGGAAAGACACCTTTCTGAGGCATGGGCTGCTTAAGTAACCCAGGCATGTAACCAAGCCAACACACAGTAATTGACTCTGAAGTAAAAATGTCTCTATATCCGTTGGCATTATAATCAATAAGAATCAGTCCTGAACTATTGCTGGAAACATGGGGTAGGATCAGCTCCTTACTGGTTGTGACAACGTAGCAGAATGTAATTCTAAAGTTGCTAGGAGGCCCAGATGAGGAAAACATGCATGACAGTTAAGCCAAAATAAGAAAGAAAGTTCAGTACAAGAAAGGAGAAGCATTCTTGATAATGTCATTTGAGTCCTGAGATACATCCATGCCAGAAGATGAATTCCTATGTTTTTAAGTACAACACCAATGAATCCCCTTCTCTATGTAAGTTTAAGTTTGATTTTTAAATCCTTAAAGACTCACCATCTTTTAAAATAACCACCCACAACATTCTTTCCACCTACATGCCTCTGAGGCATCTATTGTGTATTATACCAATTCGGTGTTTATGGCAAACTGACTTATATGGTCATTTCTATGGTGATATGGTTTGGCTGTGTCCCCACCCAAATCTCATGTTGAATTGTAGCTCCCACAATTCCCATGTGCATGAGAGGGACCCAGTGGAGGTAACTGAATCATGGGGGCAGGTATTTTCCGTGCTGCTCTCATGATAGTAAGTCCCACGACATCTGATGGTTTTATAAAGGGCAATTACCCTGCACATGCTCGCTTGGCTGCCTCCATGTAAGATGTGACATTGCCCCTCTTTCTTCTTCCACCATGATTGTGAGGCCTCCCCAGTCATGTGGAATTGTGAGTCCATTAAACTTCTCTCTTTTAAAAATTGCTCAGTCTCAGATATGTCTTTATTAGCGGCATGAGAACAGACTAATATATATGGTTATGTATATTTCCTCCCTCTTCATCTAAATGTCAGTGTTGGGTAGTCTATTACAGACTTTCAGCCAGACTTCCTGAGATTTGAATTCCGGCTCCACCACTTACCTGCTAAGTGACCTTGAGCAAAGCACTTCACATTTTTGTGTTTCTGATTCATTATCTATGCAATGGAAATCATAATGGTAACACTTCATAAGGTAATTGTAAGGAGTAAAGTCCTTGGAAAAATATCCAGTACATAATATACATCATACAAGTAAGCCTCATGTAAGTGTGAGCTATTTTTATTACTATTATTATCACAATGATGATTATGATCATTATTATTAGTTATAACCCCACTGCCTACTGCTGAGCCCCTCAATTACAGAGTGAATCATTCTTAACTATTACATGAGAGGATTTTAATATGTTACTTGTTTTTCTGATCCTACAGTGTTAACAGGGACCAAACTACCAAAGCATAATGAGACGGCCTCTGTCAGCTCAGTTCAAAATGCTATAAATGTCCCAAAACTTTCTGCCTCATTCCTGCTATTTCCTTCACCTTTCCATCCATTCCTAGCCTTAATAAATTCCTGCCCTTTTATATTCATCTCTCATGGCCAGCATCCAATGGGCCATAGAACTTGATGGTAGAGCTTAATCCCAGCATTTCTCCTTAGTCATTGTTGGGCATTAATCTTCCATCTTTTATCTGCTTCTCTCATCTGCTTCTCTTATCTTGGCTAGTTTTCCTGAATTACCACACCCTGCCCTCCCATGACAGGAGATCAGCTAACACCTTGTCAAAAGACAAAATTACAATCAATTTAGTTTCAGAACTAATTGACTTTATTTGCGATGCATGAAGTTGAGCATCCTTCATTCAACAAAACAAAATGAGGGATCCCACTGGGAAATGGCAAAGCAGTGGGATTTATAAGGTGGGAGCAAGAAACATAATAGAATAAACTGATTGGTTAACACCAGGTTACCTCAAGTTACTTTTTTTGGTAAGGGTTAATGCAGAGGGGACTTCCTTGTTATGCTGGCTCAGGTAGACTAGAATCTTCTGTTTTCAAGGAAAATAAAACAGTCTGTATGGGAATCAAGGTGCTTTCTTAAAGTTTCAATTTGATGATGTGGCATTTAGCATAAGTGACTCCAGTTTGGTTTGGTCTGGTCTACTGGGGCCTCGTGAGGCTTGGTCCAAAACAATGGACCATAATTTTGCATAACAACCTAAGAAAAGAGCATCTCCTCTACTGTGAAGCTTTAGGACATACCTTAATCAGGATTTAAAATGTAGCTTCTAAGACATAGGAAGTAGCTAGTACTATGTATTGGAAAAGGACTAAGAATGAATATATATATTCTCCTAAACTAAAATCTCTCCTCATGTCTGTTTCTTCTACAAGTTTAAGAAGAATTTCTAGGTCTGGTAGCTCCATTCCATGTGAGTGGACTCAGTCCCATGAGTAGGTTTAGGATGTGATGGGGTCACATTAATTGCTTACAATCTAAGGAAAGTGGGTGGAAGGAAAGGGAGCCAACTAGTTCGCAAGACATGAGGACCACTGATCTCCATTTAAAGAATACAAGATATGTTTAAGGCCTAGCCAGTTGAGAGAATTTCTCATCATCACCAGTCTTAATACAGAAGTAACTGCCATCATTCAGAATGTCACCCGAAACAAAGTGGAGGATGAAGCTGGCAAACGGCACAAAACCCATAAAAACACTTACGATTTAAACATAAGATGTTTCCCTGTGCTATATTTGGAATGATTTGCTTGTCTACTGTCCTGCTGGAAGAAAGAAAATGCTCAGCTTGGGAAATAAAGAAAGAAAACATATCAATGTTTTGCTCATAATATTGGGAGAAATAGAATTATCTGAAGCACATTAACTATATTTAGAATACAACTGAAGAACAGCATTTCAAACTCCCAGAAATTCGATCGTGGAATTTTTAAAGCAATTTTTGGTTTTTACATAGTAAATATATATGCTGTACTTTTATACATGAATACACACAGTAGAAAATTTTTCTGTATGGCTTGCTACAAAAATTGTTACAAGTTAAATTATAACTCACAAAAACTTGTATAATAACAGAGGGCATTTAAACATGACCCTGCATGTAAGGTTGGTTGTTGATTTATTTCTTCATCTAAAACAAAGTAGGAAAGTGCACATACCATGTTAAATATTGGAAAAAAAAAAAAACCTAATGTTTATTTAAGAGGAAAAAATGAGCTCACCCATTAGGCCTTGGTGACAATTTTTTTCTAGGTCAGTTTCCCCAGAAGCAGACCCTGAGATGAAGGTTCATAGGCAAGTGATTTATCAAGTAAATGCTTGTTAGCAAAACTAATAAATGGATGAAGTAAACAGGAAAGTTAAGGAGAGGAATCAAGATAAGAGTGTGACCTCAAGCCTTTCCCACACAGGATAACCTCAACCTGATCCCACAGGGGAACTCTGGAGAGTAAGTTACATGTTAGAGTTGTCCTAATCTGTGTCAAGAGAGTTGGGCTTTCAGATTCCCACATAGTCATGGGCTAAGGGTCACACCAGGAGGATGGAAATTCCCATATGTTCAATCAAAGGCTCCAGTAGGCTGAAAAAAGTCCTCCAAAAAAGGTCTATAGTTTATGAATGACGTGAACAAAAGTATATTAAAGTCTGGAGACACACAGGAACAATTAAAAGGCATGATAGCAAATCTGGATAGAGCACAGACATTGGTTACTACAAGGTTCTTTAATGATGTTCATTTACTTATCTAAATAATGCCTTATACCATTTATACCAAATAATGCCTTATACCACACGTTTAAGTCAGGACAAGGCCCACGTGTCCAAGGTACTGGGACCTACTCAGGGGAACCTCAGGTCCTCGCTCATTCCCCCATCCATTACAATGCCAGCTTCCAGCCTTGCCCAGGTCAGAGCTGTGGCAGGGGAGTGGCAGCCAGGTCCTGTTCCTTGCTCAGCTCCTGCTTAGGAAGGCCAGGCCTGACCAAGAAGTTTAGGAGAGGAATAAAGTCATTCTGATGCATATGTGCACACACACACACACACACACATACACACACACAATTATCTCAAAATACTGGATAAACATATTTGCACAATTAAAACACAGGATATCATCCCAATATGAATGGATAAGTTTAATTTGCCTATATGAATCAATTCAAACCAAAAAGGCTTTACTCTTTTATCCACTATTTTTTATTTATCCAATCATTCAAAAGTATTCATTGATTGACCACTATGGAGAATCTATTTGATACTGTTGTCAATATCTTTGGAGTCACAAAAAAACTTGTTTTGATTCCTGGCTCCACTGCTTAACAATGATATGACTTAGAGAAAATGACTGAAGTTCTCTAAGTCCCTGTTTATACATGTTCAAAATAGGAACAGTCATATTAAGGATTCAATAACATAAAGTGTGTAACTGACTTTGCACAGTGCCTGGTATATAGTAAGTGTTCAGTACATGTCAGTTAATATAATAAACGATGATGATGGTAATGTTTAAGGCAGAGTGATAACTTCTGTGTATGAAATAATACTCTTGAAAGGAAAAAAGATTGCCCTGTCTTAGAGCTTAATAACTTAGAAGTCAACACCTAAGTAAATATTTAGCAATAGAAAAGATAAGTAATACAAGAGAATAATGTATAATTGATGCTGAAGGTTATACATAAAAAACAGATGCCCCAGCACTAAAATCTCCTCCTCAGTAATATACTCTCCACAGTGACACTTGTGTTCTCTTTCTAAAATATATCTTTAATAGTGAGACACTTCTGTCCCTAAATTGTTGATGGCTCTTTCTCACCTACATAATGAAGTCCAGGCATCAAGGCATTCACCCATGATCTACATGCTCCCCAAACCCCATGATGTACTATAGTCACATCTTTTATTTCATCCCCATGTATGTCTTACCAGAACTGTCAGGAATATGCAGTGTTTTTTTTGTTTTGTTTTGTTTTTTACTTTACTGCCACTGCTCAAGTAGTCCCTTCAATGTGGAATATCTTTTCTCCAATTCTTACTGTTGAAATTTTCTATCCTTCGATGTCCATCCCAAACGTCACCTCTTGTACAAAACCTCCCCATCTCTTTCATTCAAATTACCTCTCCCCATCCATGTTCACATAGTACATTATGTGCCTTACACATAATTGGGTACTAGCAAATGTTTAGAGGAAAAATCGCCGAGAAGAAGAGGTTTGTGCACAGAGTGGCTGACCCAAAATGCAAAATGTCAGTCTTTACATTAGACTGGAAGTTTCTTGAGGCCTGGGATAACCTCTAAGATATCAGAAAGAACTTATAAAGGAAGAAGAAACATTAGCATAATTACAATACTATAGAAATTAAAGGAGTATAATTTCAAGGAAATAGACAAGGGGATTTGGATTAGTCCATTTTGACAATGCTGTAAAGAAATTCCTGAGACTGGGTAATGTATAAAGGAAACATGTTTAATTAACCCACAGTTCCACATGGCTGGGGAGGACTCAGGAAACCTACAATCATGGTGGAAGGGGAAGTAGACATGTCTAACATGTGGCAGGTGAGAGAGAGAGAGAGAGAGTGAGTGTAAGAGGAACTGTCAAACACTTACAAATCCATCAGATATCATGAGAACTCACTCACTATCACAAAAACAGAATGGGGAAAACTGTCCCCATGATCCAATTACCTCCCACCAGGTCCCTCCCTCCATCCGTGGAGATTATGGAGATTTGGGTAGAAGCATAGAGTCATACCATAGCAGAATTGATGTCACATAATTCAAAGTCAAAGAAAATAATTATTGAAAAAAATTGGACAAGTAAGTTATTGGTTATTTTAGGAAATGCAATTTTACAAATGTACTATACTTATTTACTATACAAATATGTTACTATAGCTAGAGTAGGAGAGAATAAATAGTGAAAATGTGAAACTAGCAGTGGTATACTAGTTACTCAGAGTACAAATAAGTTATGAGAGACATGGGAGCTGGTGTATGAGATTGAGGAGGTTTTGTCAAGAGGTAGTAATTTTCAAGATTTTTAAAAAGGTATTTTTTGTTAAGGGACAGAGGGAAATAATTCATTTAAGAGAGATACTTAAGTCAGGTCCAGTGGTTCACACCTGTAATCCTAGCACTTTGGAAGGCTGAGGCAGGTGGATTTCTTGAGCTCAGGAGTTCAATACTAGCCTGGCAACATGGTGAAATCCCCCTATCTTTATAAAAAATACAAAAATTAGCCAAGCCTGGTAGCTTGCGCCTGTACTCCCAGCCACTTGGGAAGCTGAGGCAGGAGAATCAATTGAGCCCAGGAGGCAGAGGTTGCAGTGATCCAAGATCATGCCACTGCAGCACAGTCTGGGCAACAAAGTGAGACACTGTCTAAGAAAAACAAGAGAGAGAGAGAGAGAGAGATTTAAAATGCGGGAGGGAAGAATTATTTGAGAAGGAATAGTTTTTTTTTTTTTAAGTTATACTCAAAACTGATTACAGTTAATCAATGTAATTGTATAATTCCTGTAATTTCACAGTAGGAAATTAAAACCATTCAAACAACAGTCTGACCTTTTTGTAAGTTAGCATTTCTCTATTATGTAGATAGACTCATGTATTTGGGTTACAACAGCAATTGTTTGTCCACTGCTCCATTCTTAGGGAAATTCTTAACTGGTTTTCTATAACCTTCTAGAAGGCTGATATTTTTCCTTCAAGCTCCAATCATGCAAGATGACAGATTCCCCACTCTCTGTTAAAGGAAATTTCCAGGTATTCAAGACTGTTAATGTGCAGCTTGTCTGTCCATGGAAGATACAGTGGCAGGTGTAACCCTGGAGGGTGTGTTTATCAGAAGCCATTTCCAAGAAAAGGCCTTCCCTTTTCCTCTCACTTTGAGAATTCCTAGTGTCATCTTTCAGTTCTTTCCCTATAGAGTCACAGTCTGCCTATTCTTTTCTCTTTCTCCTCCTCCAAGCCCTCAATCTTGTGGTCTATAGGAAACAAACAAAACAAAACATGACCCAAAAATCTGTTTAGCATGTAAGTCAATAGTTTCTTTGTATCTTTTTTTCAGCATTGATTTGGGCTGAAGTAGGGAAAAGAACCCTCAATACACTAGTGAGAAAAAAAAAGGATAGGAAAATACATAGAAAACAAAGACTAATTGCCTGAGACATACCCTTAGCAGGTTATTAAACAGATTAATAATAATAAAATGGTTTCACTTTGTTGAGTGCTTACTATGTGGCCTTTAAACACATAACTTTTGTTTTTAAACATGTAACTTATGTAATCTTCACAACAGCCCAATGAGAAAGGTGCAATTATTTTTACCATTCTACAGGTAAGAAAACCAAAGTGCAGAGAAGTATTTTGGCCAAGGTGACACTGGTGAACCTAGAATTTTGAGTCTAAGATGTCCAGTTCCAATTCTACACTCTTGATCACCACTCCACATTTTAAAGATATAATATTCTTAGTTTTGACGAATTACTATTTCTCCTAATTAAAACAATAGCAACAACACTTCTCGGTATAATTTCAAATATCAACATTATTTTGATATGATCAACTTGTAGGGAAAGATTCTTTCATATAATTCAGGGAATTAAAAATCAAGATTTCTTGGCTCCTGTACTGACCCAGCTCCCAAAGCAGAATTACTAATGTCCGGTGAAAATGAAATCGTATTAAGAATATTTTCCGTTAGACTCTCAGCGGACTGACACTCAGTAACTGGTTAATTGCCCTGATTTACATTGATGATTTACAAAACTGCATAAACTTGCTGTGAAAATATGTAGGTGGTTGTTAGATATCTGAAGAAATGTGGAATTGTCAAAATAGATTTGTCTCAGTTGTATTTCAATTAAGTTTTTAAATAAGTGCTTCATACATTGCTGTAATAATTTGAAAATCATCCACAGATATATAGGATATTGATTTCATATGGGTTCATAGGTATGTAATGATAGCTACCTCCATAAACTTGGTATAAATATTCTCAACATCCAAATAAAGTCTTCCAGAGAGAATCATCTATGGATACAAATAGAACTTTTACAGAGGAAAAATAACAAACTAGTAATTACCTTTGGTTTCCCATAGACTTTCTATACAGAATTAATTCCTCCTTTATCTCATCAGTATCTAAAGCAACAGTTATCAATCTCTAGTTTGCTCATTCAAAGAAGCTACTTACGTCTTTATAATGTAGATTCTGAAACACCTCAAGGACTTCTGATTCATTAGGTCTGGGAAGGACCCCAAAGTCTGTATTATTTATATATATATATATATTTGTGTGTGTGTGTGTGTGTGCGTGTAAGATATTTTGGTATTTTATTGATAGGAATAGCATTTTGATGACTTTTTCTTTTAAATTTTATTTTAGGTTCAGTGGGTACATGTGCAGGTTTGTTACCTGGGTAAACTGCATGAGGCTACAGTTTGAGGTATAAACAATCACATCATCCAGGTAGTGAGTATAGTACTCAATACGTGGCTTTTCAACCCTTGTCCCCACCAACACTCCCTTATCTAGTAGTTCCCAGTGTCTGTTTTTCCCATCTTTATGTCTATGTGTACTCAATGTTTAGTTTCCATTTTTAAATGAGAACATAAACGTTATTTGGTTTTCTGTTTGTGCATTCATTTGCTTAGTATAATATCCTCCAGCTGCATCCATGTTACAGCAAAATATGTGATTTCATTCTTTTTTGTGGCTGTGTAGTATTCCATGCTACATATGTACCATATTTTCTTTACCCAGTCCCGATCTGTAATTTAAATTATCACTATGGGAATTCTGACACAAATGGTCAGCCCATCACACTTAGAAAAACACAGATCAGAGCAAATGAAAACAAGGTAATGTATGGCTGTTTCTGACATGCATGCTTTGCTCAAGTAGCACCTAGACAGAAGTCCTTTCACCTGGTTTTGTTCACTCTACAGGAGAACAATTGGCTGCATTGTCAACATGTGACTAAAAAAATTAAGATACCTCCTTAAACCACTGCTGAAGGAGTCAATGACTTGAGATTTCAAAACACAACATAAAAAATAGTTGAAAAGGATTCAACCTGGAATGTAGACTATTTATTATTTACTCAATATTTAATGTAAACAAACATGTATACAGCAAATTTTCAGGAGCTGTTAATTTCTAATCCCTCTTCACTGAAGGACTAAAGAAGCTTTGGCCTAATGAGGCTGGGGTAACGTTTTTGGTCTCTTATTGCACAATTTCTCAATGATTTGATTTAGCTTAATGGGATCAACCGATTCTTATCTTGCCTCATAAATGTGAATGCTAATTCTGGCACGTGGTACACTGTGCTAATTTTAATATTTTTAGACTATTCGTAATTGTTCATAAAGATCTTCATCAAGTTCCACATCTATATCTTTGGTTATTCATATTTTTATTAGGTACCATACAGATCTGTGTGGAATTACCATTTTTGTTTTTTCTCTAACTTAGTGGTTATGTTGACCATGTCCAGCTGTGACAGATGTGGATGGATATCATCTTTGTTATGACCCAGTGAGGATGATAGAGACAGCCGTCCCTTTTCACAGGAAGAGAAGGGCTGCCAAATGGAGCAATGTCTGAAACAGTTTCCAACAATGGGCAGAAGGTTTGACTGTTTTTAGCAGGTGTCACATAATCCAATGCCCACAAGGATGCTGCTATTTAAACATACCATTTCCCCTTCATCCCCCCTTCTGTGTGGGTTGTACAAGCTTAATGTTACTCTGTTGCTGCTTTTGTGATACAGACAGAGTTGCGTCAAAATGTACTTGTTGAGGTTGCAGGTTAAAATGGAAAAGAAAGACATTTTTAGTGTTCTTGGAAAGTTTGGAATTTCACAAATTAGATTTATTTTAGGTGGTGATAACTGGTCATAAAAAAAATCAATTGTCAACACACCAAGACCTGTACAGAGACAATTGATTTTTTTTTCCAATTACTTCTTTCAGGGATAATTTAATTTTCTAGGAAAAAGGGATAAATAGCATGATGATATCTTTTTTCTTTACATCCTTCATTGTATGGTTTTTAATCTGAAAATTTTTAATTAACAAACAATAAAGTGCTAAGTGAAAGAGTCAGTTACTCTTACACTTCTACAATAAGCACCTCTGATCTCTAATGCACCTCAGGTGCAGAGATATAAACTCTTAAGTAATCTGCACCACTGGGAACTGGAATCCACACAGGAAACCCAAAAATATTCAAGGTCAAACATCTGCAACCCAAAAGTATGGTGTAGGAAGCTTCCGAAGTCAATCAGAAAAGATCTCCATATTTCAGGTACATTAAAAAGTATGAGAGGAATCTGTTATTCTGAATACAAAGAAAACAAAATAAAATCTTGGTTTTGCCTTTAAGGCTGTGTATTTTAACAACATCAACAATCAAAAAATAGTAGAGCCACTCTCTGCCTTCTGCTTTAGCATAAGTTCATTCTAGTTATATTCATATAACAGAGCTCTAGAAGCAGCTGTGTTTTACTTTTCTTTCTCAGACATATACCAGAATTTATGTATCAGAGCCTACACAGTCTCCATTTTGGAATATCTAACATTTCTTGAGATTTTAAAGCTTTTGTTTCATCCACTTTTGTGATATTCGTGGCGGGGATCGTGGGTAAGTGTTTGCTGTTTCTTGCAACATTTTTACTCAATTAAAAGTCCCAACCAAACTTCTTGTTAAAAGAACCATTCAGCATTTATATTGTTGATGACTACTTTCAAAGCAAGGAAACACATTAGTGTGATTAAACTGAAAACAAAATAAAGCTGCAATTTTTTCTAAAATAAATAAGTCCCAAAGCTCAAGTGAATATTGGTTCATTAGTTGTGACAAATGTAAGATATTAACAAAAAGGAAAAGGCTCATGCATGGTGGCTCATGCCTGTAATCCCAGCACTCTAAGAAGCCAAAACATGAGGAATGTCTTGAGGCCAGGAGTTTGAAACCAGCCTGGTCAATGTAGCAAGACCCAATCTTTATTTTAAAATAAACAAAAATAGGCATGGTGGTGAATGCCTGTAGTCCCAGCTACTGAGGAGGCTAAAGCAGAAGGATTGCTTGAGCCCAGGAGTTCAAGGCAACAGTTAGCTGAGATTATGCCACTGTACTCCAGCCTAGGTGACAGAGTAAGACTGTGTTTCTAGACTAAATATATAATTTTTTTAAAGGAAAGGGAAATATGGAGGCTTGTGTACAGGAACTCTCTATACTGTGCTTGAAACTTCTTTGTAATTATAATAAAACTACAGTTATGAGCTGCATAATAATGTTTCAGTCAACAGCTGACTGCAAATGATAGGGACAGGAGGCAGCCAAATGCCTAGGCAGATTGGGGATGGTCTCTGGTGAAACCCCACCTCCAAGCTGAAGACAGTTTAAAGCCTGAAAGCCAAGCCATAAGTTAAATCCTCAGACCAGATTGAGAACTTGTCTTCCTGTTTGGTGTACTTTCCTCTGACGGATCCCCTCCCTTCACCTATTTTACATATACCTACTCTTTCCTAATTGGTTTTCTACACTGTCATGCCCACCTTTGACTGGTGTCTTTGCTTCAACCTTCACAAAACAGCATGCATGCATGCACTCCCCATTCTGAGTCCATAAAGGCCCCAGGTCCAGTCACATGGAGGGATTTTCCTGCCTTCAGGTAGGGGAACCACCCTTCCCCTATGTCATCCCCTCTCCAGTGAGAGTTTTCCTTTTGCTTAATAAATTCTACTTCACTCACACTTCGGTATCCACGAGCCTAATTCTTCCTGGTCACAAGACAAGAACTCGAACCTAGCTAAGTCAAGGAGCAGAAAGACTGTATCAAATATATGAAGGTGGTCCTGTAAGATGATAGTGGAGCTGGAAATTTTCTATTTCCTAATTATGTCAGAGCCACGGTAGCTGATATGGTTTGAATTTGTATGCTCAGCCAAATCTTAGTCAAATTGTAATCCTCAACGTTGGAAAAGGGGCCTGGTGGGAGGTGACTGGATCCTAGGGTGGATTTTTCCCTTGCTGTTCTCAGGATACTGAGTGAATTCTCGTGAGATCCGTTTGTTTAAACGTGTGCATCACCTCGCCCTTTGCTCTCTTCTTCCTCTGACCATGATTCCAACTCCTGCCTGCTTCCCCTTCACCTTCTGCTACAATTGTAAGTTTCCTGAGACCTCTCTAGCCATGCTTCCTGTACAGCCCATGGAACTGTGAGCCAATTAACACCCCCCCATTTTTTAATAAATTATCCAGTCTCAGATATTTCTTTATAGCAGAGCAAGAATGAACGAATACAGTAGTGTTGTAGAATAATGCGTTACTCACATGTTTGTGGTGATGCTGGTTTAAACAAATCTACTGGCTGCTAGTCGTATAAAAGCATAGCACATACAATTACATTCAGCACATAATACTTGATAATTATAACAACTATGTTACTGGTTTATATATTTACCATTATTCAAATATAATGATTTGCTATTATTTTAGAGTGAACTTATTCTACTTAATTTATTTAAGTTAACCATAAAATAGCTTCAGGAAGGTCTTGCAGGAGGTATATCAGAAGAAGACATTTGTTGTCCTAGGAGATGACAGCTCCATGAGTGCTATTGCCCCTGAAGACCTTCCAGTGGGACAAGATGTGGAGGTGAAAGATGGTGATACTAATGATCCTGACCTGTGTAGGCATAGGCTAATGCCGTGTTTGTCTTATTTAACAAAAACGTTTGAAAATTACAGAAAGACTTTAAAAATTAGAAATAGAAAAAAGCTTATAGAATGAGGGTATAAAGAAAGAAAATATTTTTGTATAGCTGTACAATGTGTTTGTGGTTTAAATTGTGTTATTAGAAGAGTCAAAAGGCTTTGGAAAATTTAAAAGTTCATAAAATAAAAATGTTATCATAAGCTAAGGTTAATGTATTATTGAAGAAAGAAAACATGCTCAATTAAATTTAGTATAGCCTAAGTGTATAGCATTTAAGAAGTCTACAGTAGTATATAGTGATGTCCTAGGTTTTCACATTCATTCACCACTCACCACTCATTCACCCAGAGCGACTTCAGTCCTGCAAGCTCCATTCATGGTAAGTACCCTATACAAGTGCACCATTTTTTATCTGTTATACCATATATTTACTATACCTTTTGTATGTTTAGATATGCTTAGATACACACATACTTTCCATTGTGTTCCAATTGCCATAGTATTCAATACAGTAACATGCTGTACACATTCGAGGGCCAATAGGCTATACCATAGCTTAAGTGTGTAGTAGGCTGTAACATCTAGGTTTGTGTAAGTAAACTCTACGATGTTTGTACAATGACAAAATTGCTTAATGATGAGTATCTCAGAACATATTCCTCTTATTAAGCAATGCATGATTGCATTAAAAATATATATTTAAAGCTTAAGTTACAAAGAGCAGTGGTAACAAGTGAAAATTGAGTGAACCTTTAAAGATTATATAGTCCAAACAACTGCCGAGTGTGAGTCTTTTCATCAACATCACCAATAAAGAATTCCCTAGTCTGGATATCCTTGAATTGTATTTCATCAGAAAAATCTCTAAGCCAAGGCAACCCAGTAAGTATATTTTTGGGACTCCTCTAAGAGAAAATTACTCTTTTTTCTTAAGTTCAAATCTCTCTCTCTGTGGACTCCATTTTGAAAACATTCTTGGGTTCCTAGTAAGCCCTTAGCTCCTCAAGGACTAGGACTCTTCTATCTTTATACTCTCTACCCAATACATGTTAAATATAAAACAAATAGAATTTCTGGTAGTAGTTTTCTCAGGCTGCTGTTCTGTTCAGGAAACATGCAAGGGGAGAAGAAAAGACACACACACACAATACCTTTAAGGGTAAACAAGCTTTATCCCACGTAAATGGCAATGCAGATATAATAAGCAAATGATATGATAAGTGAATTAATGTAATAAGCAAATTGCAATTGGAAGAGTGAAGATAAAAGAGATATGTATATATATACTCACCAGAGTATGGAGGATTCACCACCAGGGTGGTACGCAAAAGCCTGGGCTCCAGAGTTGGTCTCTCGTCCGTGCACACATGAGGAGAGGTCTCACGAAGCTTCGGCGCAGTCTGGGACCCTAGCTTCTTTTGTAACAAGTTGTTTGACGTGAGGCCCAGTCACGAGGGCCCTTCATGATTGGGCTCAGGGAACACAGAAACATCAACTTGTTTTTGTAACTGTCTATTGTTTCTCAATAACTAACATATAGGAATAGATAAAAATAGAGATTTCTCCAAAACAGTGCTGGATGAACGCCTCAAGGGGCTCACACAACCTGTTCCGAACCTTGGTGACATATTTTTGTCCACGTTCAATTGAGTTCAAATTTAATATTTAATATTTCCTCCACATTTGGCCTCAATTAGAAGTACACTCTAAAAATCTGATACTTAGTTGTAGGAAAATACCCTTACAGATACACAGGGAAAGGCTCAGTTGATATACATTAAAGATACAGGCTAAGCACAGTAGAATTAAAAGCACAATTAATAAAAACCACACCCACCATGGCTTTTCAAGAAGAGTAATATTGTGAGAATTGTCAGGGATATAAACATAACATTCAGTATACAGTATAGTGCAAACCCCTCATTGGGCTGCAGTAAGCATATGTAATGCTATTCCATTTTGCAACACAACAGTATGCAGCTGAGCAAATTTATCTGATAACAACGTTAAGTTCAGTGCTGCTATCATTAAGAACTTTTTTTTACATGTAAGCTTAATATTTTAATTTATTGCTGTAGCAGGATTGTATTGGTGACGGGGAGAATACTGTGATAGGGTACCACCACCAGAAATAGAGTCGGGTTTATTCGTAACCAGTGATGTTTATTTAGATAACTGGGGAGGGGAATATTATCCTGGATGGTGAATGGAATTAATGGCCACCCCCAGCACATCTCCCATCCAGTGTGGGGGCAGGTATCACCACCCATAAAATCCACATACTCAGAGGGCCCCCCAGGGAACAGAATGAGTTCTCCTATAATTGTATTGCTGTAGTGTGTAATTTAATTAACAAAGGTGTTGTGTTTCATTTGGGCTTGGGCAAAAATAGACTGTTTGGTTTGGTTAAAAGAAGTTGAGGTTGGATTACAAGTGTTATTATCCCACCCCCATTGGTATCGGGATATCCATTCAGAGATGTTAGCAGGGATGATTCTCTGAGGCCTCTAGCAACTCGACACATAGCCAGCACTGACTGCAGTTGGCTTCGGTTGCAGCGGTGGCTACCCAGGTGATGAACTCATTCTCTGCCTCGGACATGATGACCCAGGTCCTGATTACTAGCAGACAGGTTATTCTCTATAATAACAAAAATAGAGGGGAACATAATATTGCTTTTCATCTTTAGGAAATTGTACTATGCCTTCATTTTCTGCTCCCTTAGCTACAAAGTCACCAGCCTTAGGGACAGGATCTGATGAACACTGTACCCATATTTTGGCTCCAGGATTTAAGCTGCCCACTGTAGTGGACCCAAATTCTCCAGTTCTATATGTTGTTTCTATTGGGGCAGAAATTTTCTCAGGGGTTGACAAGGTACCACTAACAGTTGAGCAACCCACATCTGCAGTTTCATAGCAAAAGAATCTGGAGTGGTATTGTATAAAATATTATTTTAACTCTCCCCAGTAATCACTATCAATTTTACCACCATGCATTTTACCTTGTTACCATGTATTATAATAATGCTTCTCATTGCAAGGCTTGAATGTGTTGCAATCCATTCATCCGCATCCAAGTTTGCAGTTATGGTGGAAATTTTGGCCTGTTGATCTGCCTGCTGGTTAAATAGTCCATTAAGAGAAAGCAGAGATGCATGACCATCGACATGGAAAACAGTGATAATGGTAGTGTGCACCAGGATTCAGATATCTTCCCAGTATTGCTTTCCCCAAACCTCTTTATTCCCAATTAACCATTTGTTTCATTGCCATTGGGGCATCCAGGTAGCAAGATCATTTGCTACTGACCAAGAGTTGGTGTACAAGTGACAAATTCCTCTGGCCTCCTCCTGAATAGCTTGGAATAGCTACCACTTCAGCCAGCTGGTTGCTCCCACCACTTCCTTCATCAGAACCACTGTCATAATCATAAAAACATCATGGTTGAAGCAGAGGTGCTTCTCTTTCTGGAGAAGCCCAATAACAAGCTAACAGTTGATTTTTGAAAGGAGTATAAGCTTTGCCAGCCTCTGGCAGTTTTCAGGTCCAAAACCCCAAAGGTATCCTCTTCGCATCTTGTTTCTGCCTAAGGCTCCAATTACATGTTGATCTAGGACAGCTACTTGCAGTTCTACTGGTCCATCCCAGGTGGGCCGTAGATACAGGGCCAGTTGCACTGCTTGTTTAGCTTGTTCAAAGCCATGCTCTCTTTCTCTCCCCAGGTGGTGTTTGCTAGTGACTGAATGCAGAGGTTCTAAAATGTTACCCAAGTGGGGAATATGATGTCTCCAGAATCCAAACAAGGCAGTAAATTTCTGGGCCTCCTTCTTAGCAGTAGGGGTTGCAAATTCTAGATTTTAGCCTCAGCCTTTGGTAAAATGGACTATTTCCCTTATTCCATAGGATGCCAAGGAATTTTACAGTTTATTCAGGTCCTTGAATTTTACTAGGGTTAATTTCCCTATCCTTCAGATAGGGAAATTTTACTAGGGTTAATATCCTATCCTTCAGATAGAAGCTGGGTTTTTACCTGCTCCAAACCCCAGCTGACAAGTTCTTCAGTTTTGCCCTGACTGGGCCATTCAGACAGCTGTTCCTTTCAGCAATAGGCTGATAGCTTTGAACCTGATCAGTCAAGACATAGGCTTGTCATTGAGCCAGGGCCAGTCTAGAAGTCAGATTAGAATTTTCCTTTTACAGCTTACATTTCTCTTAAAGCAACCAGTCCCTATCTTGACACATTAACTTACAAGCAGTAAGCAAGCAGCATCCACGCTGGGAAATTCTCTCAGCGTCCCCTCTACCAACTGGGATTCCCTGCAGCACTTCACATACAGTCAAAGGTTCAAATTGCACTAGTTTAGATTCCCAATTATCACAAAGGCTAGTTCCCCTGGACCATTCAATCACCAAGAAGGAGAACTGGGGGCATTCCCATTCTGGAATAGGGGAAGACCCTGAGTTCCCAGTCCGGTCCCTGTAGCCAAAAAATAGCATGTTTTCTTTCAAATCCTGTTAGTGATGCTGAAAATGTTCTGTGTGGGAAACAAGTGAGGGGAGAAGAAGAGACACACAAACAGTATCTTTAAGGGTAAGCAAGCTTTATCCCACGTAAATGGCAATGCAGATATGATAAGCAAATGATATAATGAGCAAATTAATATAATAAGCAAATTGTAATGGGAAGGGGAGAAGGGAAAAGATATATTTACACTCACCAGTCTATGGAAGATTCACACTAGGCTGGGAAGCAACACCCTGGGCTCCAGAGTAGGCCACTCATCCATGCACATATGGGGAGAGGTCTCACGAAGCTTCAGGGCAGTCTGGGACCCCAGCTGTTTTTGTAATAAAGTCAGCTAGAGAAAAGAAAATGTTTTTAAAGTAATAAGGAAGAGAAATATATTTACTGTTCGTTAACTGGAAGATTGGAAATGGATTATCCTAAAGGTCTTCATCCTCACTGTCTTCATGTTGAGGAGGCTGAGAAGGAGGAGAAAGAAGAGGGAATATTCTTGTTGTCTCAGGGATGGCAGAGGCAGAAGAAAATCCAGATAAAAATGGATCCACACTGTTCAAACTTGTGTTGTTCAAGAGCCAACTGTATATTTTCTTACAGTTCTGGAGGCTAGGTCCAAAATCAAGGTGTTGACAGTTTTGATTTCTCTGGAGACCTCTCCCTCTCTCCTTGAGTCATAGAGGGCCAGCTTCTTTCTGTGTCCTCACATGGTCTTTTCTCTGAGTGCGCACATCCCTGGAGTTTCTCCCTCTTCTTAGAAGGACCTAGTCCTATTGGATTAGGACCCCACCATTTTTACTTCATTTCACCTAAATTTACCTCTTTAAAGACCTTTCCAATACAGTCACTTTTGGGATTAGGACTTCAACATAAATTTGGGGGGTACACAAGTTAGTCCATAACACTCTTTTTAAGCATTAAAGCCATTCAATTATTAGAAAATTGCAGTGAGATATTACAGTACTGGTTAGAAGTGTGGATTTAGAGTTAGTCCATCTGGTTCAAATCCTAGCTCAGGCACTAGAAAACAACATGTCCAACTTTGTGCAGCTATTTAATCTTACAGGGTTTTTATTGTCTCATCTGGAAAATAAGAATAATAATGGTAATAATGGCAATACTCAATATGGTAATGGTAACATACAACATAGTGATAATAATAACAGTAATTAGTATGATTATTGTAAGGGTTTAGTGTTATAATTTCTGTAAAGCACATAATGCAGTATCTAGCACATAGTACAGCTTTACTTAATACTAATACTGATAATAATCCATTAACATTCTTCTCTAGACTAGAAAACTCTTACTTACTCTTTTTTGACATGGTTTCAGTCCCCTTAGCCTAAGCTGTATGTCCTTAAAGTGATACAGTATGCCTATATGCATGAATTAGGCAAAGTCTATCACTTCTGTGAGTTGGAAACATACATCCTAATAATGGAATCTAATATCCCATTCAGCCTTTTGGCATTCACATAACAATAAATTCAGAAAAAGCTGTCAATTAAATCCCCTGAGTCTTCTTGACACTTGAGTCTTTCTCTTTGGAGATTTCTGCTGAGCCAGTTCTCATTCCTACCTACATTTTGGGAGGTCAGTTTCCAGTAGCAAAAGTCATCATTATTCATTTATTTACATCACATTTTATTTTGTTAGCATCTACATCTTCAGCTCATTCTCTCTTCTATATGTTCACAAATCATCTCATTTGTCATTAATAATCTGTTTAAGATTTTTCCGTAGATGCATTCAAGTTTTCTGATTTGTCTAGGGGAACAACTCTGGCTTGATGCCCTGGCTACCTTGCACATATCCGTATAAACAAAGCTTGAAGCACAGCTTATCTGAGTCTTGGCAGAACATAATCCTGGAACAGGGAGGATGGGAAGTTCTCAGGAGCTGTCACGAGGCCATCTTCCACTCACCTTTCTGAAAGGATGTCATGAGACAGCTTCTCATAGCCTCCTGCATTTTGAAGAATTCTAGACCTTTCTGCCATAAACCCAGAAGAGAGCTGTGGAAAATAAAACTGCTTAGGTGGGGTCTAAATTTGGTTCCTTAGTTTGCTGTCATTACTCCCATTTGTTTCTGTGTCATCCTTTTTGGAGTGTGGGACAAGCACCTGGGTACTGGACACTTTGGCTTATTCTTCTGTTCTCTCTAGTTTGATGGTTAATACTGAATGTCAACTTGATTGAATTGAAGGATGCAAGGTATTGTGCCTGGGTGTGTCTGTGAGGATGATGCCAAAGGAGATTAACATTTGATTCAGTGAACTAGGAGAGGCAGATCCACTCTTAATCTGGGTGGGCACCATCTAATCAGCTGCCAGCGTGGCTAGGATAAAAGCAGGCAGAGGAATGTGGAAGGACTGAGTCTTCTGGCCTCCAACTTTCTCCTTTTCTGGATGCTTCTTGCCCTCAAACATTGGCTATCAAATTTTTCAGCTTTTGGACTCTTGGACCTGCACCAGTGGTTTGCCAAGGGCTCTCAGGCCTTTGGCCACAGACTGAAGGCTGCACTGTCAGTTTCCATACTTTTGAGGTATTGGGAATTGGACTGGATTCTCTGCTCCTCAGCTTGCAGATGGCCTATTGTAGAACTTCACCTTGTGATTATCTGAGTCAATACTTCTCAATAAATTCATATATATATATACACACATATATATGTGTGTGTGTGAGTTGGTTTTGGGGTTTAGTTGGTTTTGCGGTTTCTGGAGTTAGCTGCTTAATATGACTAGATCCAAAAATGTTGAGGACTCTATTTCTATAGTATGGAAAACCTGGAGACTTTTTGGCATGAATTGTTTAGACATTTACACAAAATAAGTGCATTTGATACTTCTGGTTCACCACTCATGAGAAGCAAGGAGTTTAGTGACTCTATACATAATATCTTTGACCATATGTGGGAACCAAGGAATATGATGAAGTTGGTTTGTTGCTCCTAAGTTCACTAGACAAAGTGATAAAAGAAAATATTGAACTCGGGGATTCTATCTCTCAGCTCCAGAAGCACATACTAAGCCTCAAATCTTCTCAGATTGTCCTAAGAGTCTTATTTCCTGTAGAGAAAGGGCTGAAATTGTGGAAAAATCAGATGCAAGCTCTTATCATGCAAGTGGCTCACCTGCAATGAAAGATGCATGCACAGCCTTGCCAAGTGTCTACTGTTAAAGTGAGGGCATTGATTGAAAAAGAGCCCTAGACAAGGATGCCCTCTCTCACCACCCCTATTCCATATAGTATTGGAAATTCTAGCCAGAGAAATCAGGCAAGAAAAAGAAATAAAGGCTATTCATTTAGGAAAGCAGGAAGTCAAAATGTCCCTTATTTGCAAATGACATGATTGTATATTTAGAAAACTCCATCGTCTCAGCCCAAAATCTCCTGAAACTGATAAGCAACTTCAGCAAAGTCTCAGGATACAAAATCAACGTGCAGAAATCACAAGCATTTCTATACACCATTAGCAAACTTAAAGAGAGCCAAATCAAGAATGATCTGCCATTCACAATTGCTACAAAGAGAATAAAATACCTAAGAATACAACTAAAAAAGGATGTGAAGAACCTCTTCAAGGAGAACTACAAACCACTGCTCAAGGAAATGAGAAAAGATACAAACGGAGAAACATGCAATGCTCATGGTTAAGAAGAATCAATATTGTGAAAATGGCCATATTGCTCAAAGTAATTTATAGATTCAACACTATCCCCATCAAACTAGCTAAGACCCACTTCACGGAACTGGAAAAAACCACCTTAAACTTCATATGGAACCCAAAGAGAGCCCACATAGCCAAGAATTTCTAAGCAAAAAGAACAAAAGCCAAAATAGACAAATGGGACCTAATTAAACTCCAGAGCTTCTGCACAGAAAAAGAAACAATCATTACAGCGAACTGGTAACCAACAGAATGGGAAAAAATGTTTGCAATCTACCCATCTGACAAAGGGTTAATATTCAGAATCTACAAAGAACTAAAACAGATTTACAAGAAAACAAACAAACAAACCCATTCAAAAGTGGGCAAAGGATATGAACAGACACTTTTCAAAAGAAGACATATATGAGGCCAACAAACATATGAAAAAATGCTCATCACTGGTCATTAGAGAAATGCAAATCAAAACCACATTGAGATAGCACCTCATGCCAGTTAGAATGGTGATCATTAAAAATCTGGAGACAACAGATGCTGGAGAGGATGTGGAGAAATAGGAACACTTTTACACTGTTGGTGGGAGTGTAAATTAGTTTAATCATTGTGGAAGACACTGTGGCCATTCCTCGACGACCTAGAAATAGAAATTCCATTTGATCCAGCAATCCCATTACTGAGTCTATATCCAAAGAATTATAAATCATTCTATTATAAAGACACATGTACACATATGTTCATTGTGGTACTGTTTACAATAGCAAAGACCTGGAACCAACCCAAATGCCCATCGATGATAGACTGGACGAGGAAAACGTGGCACATTATATATATATATAATATATCAAAATAAATTTTAAAAATTAAAAAAAAAAAATGAGACCCTGCAACTTGGAATGGGATCATGTGATGGGACCCTGATGATGCCAGGAGCACTAAGCTTCTAAAGTCTGATGAGCCTTTTTTTGCCAGGGAAACAGCCTCCTCACCCCCAGTGGTAGCAATGTCCCCTCCCCAACCCAGCCTTTCCACCTTTGTCTGAAGAGATTAACCCTACACTGCCTGATTCAACCAGTGATGGCCTCCCCTGAGGCAGCTGCCAGGCAAGACAATGTTGATTCTCCTCAAGACCCAGTCCCCAACAATCCTGTTTGCTTCTAGATGTATAACCAGACAAAATTCTAGCAGTCCCCCTAGAGGTGATGTTCAGAGTGTGACTCACGAGGCAGTATGTTACTGCTTGAGTTTTCTAATTTATAGAAGAAATCTGGAGAACAGAATGGGAATGGATATTAAGGGTGTGGGATAATGGGATAGTGGGAAAGATGTAAATTTAGATCAGGTTGATTTTATTGACATGGGCCTACTAAACAGGCATTCTGCATTTAATGTTGCAGCACAGGGAGTTAAAAAAATATTCCAGTTGTTGATTTGCTTGGTTAGCTGAACCATGGATCAAAAGATGGCCCACTGTGGGTCGTCTGGAAGTGCCTGATCTCCCTTGGTTTAATGTAGAGGGAGGGATCCAGAGGCTAAGGGAGATTGGGATGCTGGAGTGGATTAGTCACTTTAGATCTACTCATCCCAACTAGGAGGGTCCAAAAGATATACCCTTCACCAATACTTTGCAAAATAGATTTGTAAGGGCAGAACCAGCATCCTTGAAGAGCGCTGTAATTGCTCTTCTCTGTATGCCAGATCTTACAGTGGGAACCACAGTCACTCAACTACAAAATTAAAATGCAATGGGAATAACTGGATCCTGAAGTGGCGGTGGCCAAGTGGTAGCAGTTAACCATCAAAGGCAATGTGGGCATAGCTACCATAATGGACAGCAGAGGCAAAGCAGCAGCCAGAATAGTCTGACTTGTGTAGAGCGCTGGCATTGGCTAATCACCATGTTCCTAGAAGTGAAATTGACAGGAAGCCTACTGCATTCTTACTTAATTTATATAAGTAGAAAACTTCCAGGTGGAGTGGACCAGAGACTAATTCAAATTATGAAAACAGAGAAATCATGGTCCTTCAATTAATTTCCAGAGTTAAACCAGTTTACAGATCCATAACCCCTGGAATGAAGTGGAGGCCATGTCCCCTTGAGGAAGAACCTCACTACATTACCCACAATTTACACTGTTAATCATTCTTCCATCTTTCCCCAAGGAGACATCTGGCCTTTTACCAGGGTAACTGTACATTGGAGAAAGGAAAAAAATGATCAGGCCTCAGGGACTGCTGGACGCTGGCTCTAAGCTGATGTTGATTTAAGGGGATCCAAAACATCATTGTGGTCCTCCAGTTAAAGTAGGGGCTTATGGAGATCAGGTAATTAATGGAGTTTTAGCTCAGGTCCAACTTACAGTGGGTCCTCAGACTCATTCTGTGGTCATTTCTCTAGTGCCAGAATGCATAATTGGCATAGACATACTTAGTAGCTAATAGAACTCCCACACTCAGTAAGTAATAAAAAGTCCAAATCCAAGTTCTAGTTAATCATTGGGCTTTGTCTCTGCCTTATTTTGTAAGTGTGGGTAAGCCTGACAGTTTGTGGAGCTTTCCTTTTAAGAAAAAAAAAAAATGAATTTACCTGACTTTGATTCTTTCTGAATTTTTCTACTTCTCAGAATTCCTCAAAGAATGTCCACAGCCATTTGACAGTTTCATTCACAATTTGCCTTAGCACCCTGGGTTGCAAGTCACCACAGCCAAAAGTTTATAATAGTGAGTTGTTGCTAGTTGCTTTCTTGTAATCTTTTCACCCATTTGAACATGTCACTCTTATCCAAGTTCATTTCATGTTTGAGCCTATGTTGCCTATGCAAACTTCACCTGCCGTTAGTCCACTGCATGAAAGTTCTAATTCTAAAATTCCCAGCTTTCTGACTGTTGGATAACTCTATTTTACATCAAGGCAGGCATTCATTCATTTATTCAAACTCTTACCAAATAGCGACTTACCAGGGACACTCAGACACTTACTGAAGGGTTAACACTTATCAAAGATCCTTAATATGTACTCATTCTTTTTATATATGAAGCCTTTTGACCCTCACAACAGCTTTATAAGGTATATTTCATTATTATTGTGTCCATTTTTATATTATTGAAGTGGTACTTTAAAAGGTTAAATACTTTTAATTATCATAAGATGAACAAGGTATGATCCTAACACTCCATCAGTTCACAATCCAATTGTCTCCAAGCCTATGAAGTCTAAGTCATCATTCCAAACAACCTTAACTGATACACTATGAAGAGCTTCCTGAAATTGGGGTTAAACAAAAGCAGACCAGATGGTGCAAATTGTTAGGGAAATTGGGTAGCAAAGACAGAAAATAGAGGAAGAGAATGAGAAATGTATCCATGAACTAAGGGCATCATCTTTTACAATATTATAGCTTGAATTATGTCCTCCAAAAAAATAGTCTTAACCCCTGTTTTCTGAAAATAAGACCTTGTTTAGAAATGTAAAAGGATCTTTGTGAATTGTAATCAAGATATCATAATAGATTAAGGTGGTTCCCAATCCAATATGACTGGTGTCCTTAAGAGAAAAGAAAGAGACACAGGGAAGAGAACACTGTGTGAAGATGGAGATGCACAGGGGAAGACAGTCATGGGAAGATGGAGATGCACAGGGGAAGACAGTCATGGGAAGATGGAGATGCACAGGGGAAGACAGTCATGGGAAGATGGAAACAGAGAAGGTGGTGATAATGTCATATCCAAGTGATGCCTTGGGCAACCAGAAGTTGAAGGAGGCAAAGAAAGATCCTCTCTTCAAGCCTTTAGAGGTAGCATTGCCTTGATGATACCTTGATTTCAGACATCTGGTTTCCAGAAAAATGAGAGAGTAAATTTCTGTTGCTTTAAGCCATTAAGTTTGTGGTACTTTGTTATGGAAGTCCTACAAAACTAATACAGCATTCAAGGCCAATTTAAATGCCACATCCCAGGTGAATATATAACTGGACACTTCTCAAATTAGAATGAATCACTCTCCGTGGCAGACCCATAGGACTTGATTTAAACTTGATTTGACATGTCTGTCATATAGTATGTACATTTATCCTCCTAGCTTAAAACTGCCTTTAACTCTTGGGCCTACATAGCACTTTGCCTTATATATTAGTGGTAGCTCAATGAACATTTCATGATTGGTATTAGTGACCTGAATTGTCTCAGAGAAGAAAAAGAATGTATAGACTAAACAGTTGTATCCAAATTTTTTTAATAGCATAAGCTTAGTGTTTAATAGCTCAGAACTTAAGTTGCTATTTTATGATTTAAATTTCTCTTTATTATAAATTTTATGAAATTTCACTTAATGTAATCACTTGAGTCCAAAGACAAAGCCAAAAATAAAATTTCTGTGCACCACCAACATGAAACTATAGTGAGAATGTGTTGGCACAAACTTTTCTAGTACCAAAGAATTTTAGGAAATGTGAGGATCCCACCAATCCAGGCATGATTCTATTAAAAATAGTTTTTCTCCTTCTCATAACATAGGAAAGAAAACATTGTTATTTTAAGTTAATTATTTTGTATATAATTTCTGGTTGATTAAGGCTTACCTCTAGTACTAGAATAGGAAATCTTTGGTAAGGAAAGAAGCTATAATGGAAACAAAAAAGTTAACTCTGTAAACTACAACAGTATTTAATGACAATTTTTCACACCTCATAGAGCAGCCCTCTGCCTCCAAGGTCATGTTTCCATCCCTCTTTTTCTGCCACCTGAATGTGCCTAGGGGGAAAATTAATTTTAATGTGATCCTGTGAAAAAATAACCTGATGCATTCCAAAGCCACGTTGAAGTAAATTTTGCATTACTTTTTATTTGCTTCATGAAGCATTGCACCTTTTCCTCTAAAATTAAATTAATCACCATTTATACCACTCTTATTGAAATTGCTATTTAGGGAAATTATAATTAAGAATCTCCTTTCTCCTTCATCAAAATGTTAACTCCCCAAGGATAAGAAACATGTTTTATAACTCTGTGTCCCATGTAGAGTTATTTCTGGCACATTTTGAGTATTCATTAAGTACCTATTCAATTAATATTGGCTAAATTGAATTTAAGATACTTGTGCCATGGCTCTGTTCCATTAACACAATATAAACTAAAAATTTACAAGCATAGTCCAATTGGAGAGAAATCATGACTCAAAAATTATATACATTACAATCACAAAGTGAGTTTACATATCACAAATTTCTTTACAAGCTTTCTACACCTCTCCAGATGTTATAGAATTGAGGAAAGAGATTGAACATACCAATCTACTATAATTTCCCAATTTATTTAGTCAAAAACATAAGGCTAAAAGAAAGAAATGTTCTAACCTGAAGAATAACAAATGAATAACAAATATACCCACATTGACCTTTTACTTGTTGCTAATGCGGCACTGACTTAGAGTACAGGCTAAGTGTCTAAAAAAGAGAACCAAATCATGGCTCAAACAAGACAGAAGTTCACAATTCTCTCGTGTTACAGTCCAGAATTGACAGGTGGTCCACAGTAGGTAGGAAGCTGTACTCCCCGAAAACCATACAGGAATATGGATACTGGAAGATGATTAGAAATCTCTAATTAACAATCACTAATCTCTAGCTAATCACCTATTAGTTTCTTTCAGTGTTACTCTCTACCCAGGAAGGGGATTTGAGAAAATGGGTAAATATTTGCTAATTTCATAAGTTTTACTGTCAGGGCATACATCATGATTCTTAAAAAGCTTATGCTAACAATTTATTATTTATTCTATTTGAGGAAGATTTACTAATATTGAGGTGTCTTGTTTCTTGAGCCAAGTTTTCCATGAGCACATTATCATGTTCATCTAAAGTGAAAAAAGGCCCAAATGTCTCAGAGTAATACCTTTGCCTATGTCTTCATTGTTCAAGGAGCCCATATCCCCACATTCACTCTTCTTCATAGTTACTTGTATTAGTTAGTTTTGCTGCACAAAAAAAAAAAAAATCCCAAAATGTAATAGCTTTTTATTTTTCAGGGTTCTCTGGGTTTGTTAAGGACTTTCTCTGTTCTGTGCCAGCACTGCCAGGGCTAGGCAGTCTACAATAGACTCATTCATATATCTCACGGTTGGCAGGCTAGTTAGTATGATAAGGACACCCACTAAGATAGCCTGTCTCTAGTCCACATGATCTCATATTTCATATGCTGCTCTTCATAGTGGTCCAGGGTTCCAAACAGAAGCAAGAGAGAATAAATTCCATGAGCAAGAACTTTCAAACCTCTGTTTGTACCAATTTTGCTAATGTCCCATTGGGGAAAAAAAAGTCACATAATTATTCTTAAATTCAAGACATAGAAAACAGACCCCATCTTTTGAGGTGAAAGGCTTAAAATATTATCACTCTTTTCACAAACAATGACTGTACACCCCCTAACCATAATCACTTCAAATCATCCCAAATGGAAAATATGTAGACCCACTTCCAGGGCCCCAAGAAATCTTGTCCAATTATGATGTCAGGCTTAAAGCCCATAATCTCATAATCTGTATCAAGCTCAGATGCATATGAGGCTACTTAGACATAGATCAACAAGAGCAGATCTTCTTGATCTGAAAAGATGAGTTATCTATCTCCCTTCAACAAACATACACTGGTGAGACAAGAACAGGTTAACCATAATGAATACTCCCATTCAAAGAGAGGAAAGGCAGGAGGCAAATGGCAGACACCAGTTGATATGGCTTGGATCTATGCCCTCACCAAATTTCATGTTGAATTGTAATCCCCAACGCTGGAGATGGGACCTGGTGAAAGGTGATTGAATTACATGGGGCTGGTTTCTTATGAATGGTTTAGTACCAACCTCTTGGTGCCATTATCATGTTAGTGAATTAATTCTCATGAGATTTGGTTATTTAATAGTGTGTGGCACCTCTCCTACTCCCCTCTTTTGCCTTTGCTCTGGCCATGTAACATACCCGCTTCTCCTCCACCTTCTGCCATAATTGTAAGTTTCTGAGGGCTCCCCAGAAGCCAAGCGGATGCCAGCATCATAACTTCTGTACAGCCTACAGAATGATGAGCCAATTAAAACCCTTTTTTAAATAAAGTACACAGTCTGAGGTATTTCTTAACAATAATGCAAGAATGGCCTAATATACCTGTCTGTATCAATCGTGAAATCCAGCCAAGCGTATGTCATCAGGGAGCAGGAAATATTCCTTGATTGTGATGATCAGGACCCAGTTCCTCTCCCTGGGAGTGGTTACCCTCTGCCCCACCCTCAGAGCTCTTGTCTTCTCCCTCTGAGTATTCTTTCTTTTTAATAAAAGATGTTCCACATTCACAGCCGATTGCTCTTCAGCCTTCCTCTTGATCATAGGAAGTTGAGATCCCAAAGGTCTTTTTTCATTTCATTGTTTCTGTCCCTTTTGGTTCCAGCTGGCAGTGCTTGTACTGGCATACGTCTCTCTAAAATTATATGTTTGTCCTATGAAACTTATTTGAGTTTACTTCATACTCCAAAAACCACATCTATGATTATCTGACAGGCCTCTGTATTGCATCGCATATCAATTAACTGAGCAATCGATCAGTGCTAAATCTGACTCTTTGCCTTTGTTTCTAGTTCTGATTCTGATGGTTTCTGGTTGATTGTGTGCATACCAGTGGCAGCAGTATAAAAGATGGATTTTGATATGGTCATTTTATTAAGAAATTTCTGATGAGCTAGAGGTGTCAGGAATAGGCAGGATAAGAAATATAGAATCTGACACACTTATTAGCCTTTTTGTTTTTATATGTTTTAATTGCATCTGCAGTAATATGAGATTCATCACCTCTAAAGATTCTTCCTTGTTTATCCAAAAACTCTGACCTTTTAGTATATACTTATTGGGAACAGATTGTTAAAATCTGTGAAAATGGAATTTCTATGAAGAAAATGAAAAAAAAAAAAGCAAATCCTTAGTAAGCTTTCTTTGATTTCTCTAAATAAATGAATGATTCCAAATTAATGTCTAAAGACTTTTTAGGGCTAAAGAGAGGAGATAAAAGAAATTTATATCATTTTAAAGTGGACAAATTGATTCTGGAAAAAAAGGTTTTCTAAGAGCCATGTAAGCCAAGAATTAATGGTTCCTCAAAATATAATCAGACTCAGTCTTTAGAAAATGATAAAAATCAATGACATTATTATAATGTGTATGGACAATGAAAAAATGTTCTGCCAAATTCAGAAGACAGTAACAAATTATAGAGATCCTCAAAAACAATGCCTCCTTGACTGATCAAATGATTCTTAATTATATGGTTTTATTTTGCTGAGAGACATTCTTATTAGCTACTGAAGCCTCTATAATTTGCAATAAGTTCCTTTAATTTGAAAGAATGATAAAATTTCTATCATATTAATAGAAAACACATTTGTGCAAACAGTTTTATATGCCTTGGTTACCTTGGGGGTAATTAATAAACCATGTTATAAGTTATCTTAAAGTCTAATGGAGTGGAGGACGTTACTCCAGTTGTGAGGGAGTAACTTAGATAGACATGTCCACCCATCATAAAGAGCTAGAAAAATGGACTAAATATGTGAAACAACTGTTTTTGGAAATTGGAGAACATACATTAAACAACTATGATCCCTAAGATAAGAGAAATAATCAAACTAGATAATAAAATCACTCTGGCTAGCACTTTACAATCCATGCTGGAAGAAAGAACCCAAACAGAGCATAGGAGAGTAACTAAATTTGTGAAAGGAAGATTGGAATTCAAGGACGCTCATATGGTTGGAATTGGTAGGAAAGAACCAGAGGTGAGGGGACCATGAAAAGGGTTCCAAGAATCTGATAGGGATCTGCTCCAAATTATAACTGAATACTAAGTTGTGCTTGCATAGGGTAAAATTTCACAATGTCAGGAAAAAACAATTAGAAAATATAAATGAGACAATTCTCAGAGCTCACACAGAAATGAGAGACTTCTGAGTTTTAACCAACTATTGTTGGAGCGGCTGCATCACCCACCTACAATATTTCCACCAAAAGTAGGGACCTGAGACTTATCATTTCTACATAATAGGGGTAAACTAGCCTTGCAGTAAAGGCTACGCTACACATGCCTTTTAAAACAGGCCTCTAAAAGATCAAGCACATCTGCAAGTAATTTAACGGCCTTCCAGGAAAAAAAAAATGCCAGTGCTCTGTAAGAAAATTCAGCAACATAAAAGTCAACACTCAATAACAAGAATCAAAACATGAGTATTAAGTAAACTGATAATACTAATAATTGATCAAGAAGCTGGAAAATAGAACCCAGTATACAGGAAAAAAAGTCATTAAAAAATGTTTTAGGCCAGGCACGGTGGCTCATGCCTGTGATCCCAGCACTTTGGGAGGCCGAGGCAGGTGGATCATTTGAAGTCAGGAGTTTGAGACCAGCCTGATCAACATGGTAAAATCCTGTCTCTACCAAAAATACAAAAATTAGCCAGGTGTAATGTTGCATGCCTATAATCCCAGCTACTTGGGAGGCTGAGGCACGAGAATCACTTAAATCCAGGAGGCAGAAGTTGCTGTGTGAGTCATGATTGCAGAGTGAGATTGTCTCAAAAAAGAAAAAAAGTTTTAAAACTAGAAATGATGATCCTCTGGTAGTTTCTGAGCATGATGACTAGGTTTTTCGTGTACATGTGATGTGCCACACTGGAAACTTGTCATGTCTGAACAATAGGCATCTGATTTGAAAGAAAAAATAAAAAGCTAGAAATGGATATTATAAATTATCAAACAGGGATTTGTAAGGGCTAGTGTTAACACAATGAATATTTAATTTTAAATAAAAACATTTACATAATACAAAATACAATTAACAATATCAAGTCCTAAAGATGAAGAACACAATATTTAAGGTAAAAATTTTACTGGATTGACTTAATATAAATTAGATACTGCAGAAGATCAGTAAACTTGAAGATAGAGTAATAGAAACTTTACAAATTAAGACATGGAAAGAAAAATATATGAAAGAAAAATAAACAGAGGCCGGGCATGATAGCTCTTGCCTATAATCCTAGCACTTTGGGAGGCTGAGGCGGGCAGATTGCTTGAGCCCAGAAGTTTGAGACTAGCTTTGGCAACATTGTGAAACTCCATCTGTATTAGCCAGGTGAGGTGGCATGTGCCTATACTCTCAGTTATGCAGGAGGCTGAGGTGGGAGGATTGCTTGAGCCCAGGAGGTGGAAGTTGCAGTAAGCCAAGATCTCTCCACTGTACTCCAGCCTGGGTGACAAAGTGAGACTCTGTCTCAAAAAACAAAAACAAACAACCAAAAAAAAACTTTAGTGTTTTTTGGACAACACTAGGCTTAACTTATATGAAAAAGAAAACTATGCAAGGAATAAGGTTGTGAGTTTGATAAATTTCATGAAAACAACACACAAATACCCCCCCCAAAAAAAGCCGCTAAGAAAAACACACCAAACACGTTATAATAAAATTACTGAAGACCAAGAAAGAAAAATCAAAAATTTTAAAGTAATCAAAGAGAAAAAAGAGACACATATACAGTAGAAAAATGCAAAGAATTATTAGTGTTCTCATCAGAAAAATGCAAGCCATAAGACAATGGAGCAACATCATTTAAATCCTGGGAAAAAAGTTAACCTAGAAATTTATATCAAGTAAAAATGATATAAAAAAAATTATATCAAGTTTCTTCAAAACTAAAGACAAAATACTTTTTCATAGAAATCAATAAAAGAATTAAATTCTAAGAGTTTTTCTGGAACTATAAAAAATATTAAAATGTTTTCAGGTTGGAGAAGAATACTAGATAGAAACCTGGATCTACATAAAGGAATAAAGAGTGCTGAAAATGGATAATATGTGGGTAAAATTTGAAACTTTTTCTTGTTTTTAAATTTTTTAAGATATTTTGTTATGTAAGAAAATATAGCAGCAATGAACTCTGTGGTTTATAAAATACAGAGAAGTAAAGTATATCTAGGAATAGAACAAAATATGGAAGTGAGTATGGAATAGAATATCATTGCAAGATTTCTTCATTGTCCATGAAGTAGTGTTATGTCATTAGAATGCTGTAAGAAATTAGAGGGGGTAGCCAAGATGGTCATCTGAAAGCAGCTAGTTTGTGCTGATATCATGGAGAGGAACAGAATCTCTTTAACACAGGGAACCTCCCCAACCCAGGACAGCGATGAGTAAATATGCAACCCTGGGAACCCATGCTTCTCCCACAGATATTTGCAACTCTCAGGTCAGTAGATATCCTCATGAACCCATTCTGCCAGGGCCTTCAGTCTGACACACAGACCTACATGGAATCACAGCAGAGCATGGAATCTCTGCTCAGGCATATGCAGAGACCTGGGAGCCTTAGATACCTGGGCTTTTTGGGCTTCCTAGCAAAAGCAGCTTAAATTCTGGCAAAGCAGGAGGTCAGGCCCCCATACATACCACTAGAACAGGGGCAGAATCCAGTGGGATGAGCAGCAACAGTCTATGGGCCCTATTTCCATGGCACCTCACAGGATAAGACCCACTGTCCTGGAACTCCATCAGCCACTGGTAGCAGTGCTACATTTCCCTGAAAAGGACCTCTCAGCAGGAAGGGCCAGCCACCACCTTTGCTGTTTGGCTGACTTAGCCATCTCAGCCTTCAGGCTTTGGAGAGTCTGAGGTGACTGGGGCCTGAAGTGGGCCCCCAGCACAGCACAGCGGCTATGTACAAATGTGGTCAGACTGCTTTTTTTTTTTAAGCAGATCTCCAACCCTGTTTCTCTTCACTGGGCAGGACCTTCCAACTGGGGTCTCCAGGTACCCTGATCAGTGTTCTCCAGCAGACAGAGTTTTGAAACCTCCCTGGAACAGAGCTCCCAGAGGGAGGGGCAGGCCCCCATCTTTGCTGTTTCAGTCTTCACTGTTGATACCTCCAGGTAATAGAAAATATGAGGGACTAGAGACTAGAGTAGACCCCCAGCATACAGAAGCAGCCCCTCAGAAAAGTGAACAGACTGTTATGTAGGTGCTTGTCCCCATAGCTCTTCACCAGGCAGGTCCTCCAGGCCTGAGCTTTCAGCCACCCCATGCCAGGGCTATTGAACCAGTAGCAGCTTTAGCAGCTTTGGAACAATGTGGACAGACCCCCCCTCCTGGGGGGCAACTGAAAGCCTCTCTGCTCTTTGCACTAGAACTGCATTTGCTACCCTAGGACTAATGAAGGAGCAAAGATCCTAAGTGCCTTATCCATACCTCCAACAAGTTACAGTTGACCCAAGGAGAAGAGATCAGTCCATCTCTTACAGGTTCTGCACCCACCCCCACCCCATGTTGCTCATCACCAGTCAAGAAACCCTTAACTTGGGCCCACATTACAGATTCTCCATCCTGAGATGATTGCACTGAGCAATTGTTGACCTCCATCTTTCTGGGGTGGAGCCCTCAAGAGACAAGCAAAAGACTCTTGACCACAACCACTACTAAGGTCCCTTCCTCTGTTGCCTCCAAGTTGGGGAGAAACATAAACCCTAAGATTGCTCTAGAGATGCAGTAAGCAGTGCAGGAGTGACAAGCTGCAATCTACAGCCAGCGATCAAGACAGAGAAGAGCCCATATTTTCAAAGCATTAAGAGAGAACCCAGTTGCAACTGTGAGAAAACACAGGGGAGCCACAGAACCAAGTGAAAGTCTACCAACTGACCAATAAGCCTAAGTACCATCTACTGGATCACACCCCAAAGCTTCAACACCAAAAATACCTTGCTAATATACCCCATGTGAGACCAAAGACAAGAAGTCAGCTTTAAATAAAGACTCTGCACAAAGCACAGCACTGAGAAAGCATCCAGTAAAGTTCATTGACTGTACTCAATCTCCACTGCAGTTAAAGGACATCCACATACTGAGATGATAAAATACCAATGCAAGAACTCTGATAGCTCAAATGGGCAGAGTGTCCTATGTCTTCCAAACAACTGTACCAGTTCTCCAATGAGAGTTCTTAACCAGGCTAAGCTGGCTGAAATGACAGAAACAGAATTCGGAATATGCATAGAAATGAAGATCATTGAGATTCAGGAGAATGGCAAAACCAAAACTAAGAATCATAATAAACAATACAGGAGCTGAGGATGAAATAGCCAGTATGAAAAGAAACATAATGAATCTGGCAAAGCTGAAAAACACAATACAAGAATTTCACAATGCAATCATAAGTACTAACAGTAGAATAGACCAAGGTGAGAAAAAATCTCAGCACTTAAAGCCTGGCTCTCTGAAATAAGACAGTAAAACAAAAATAAAGAAAAAATAAGGAGAGGATTGAATAAAACCTCCAAGAATTATGGGACTAAGTAAAAAGGCCAAATCTATGAATCACTGGCTTCCCTGAAAGGGAGAGAAAAAAATAAAAAAACTTGGAAAATATTTTTTAGGATATTGTCCATGAACATATTCCCAACTTAGTGACAGAGACCAATAATCAAATTCAGGAAATATAGAGAACTTCTTCAAGATTCTACAGAAGAAGATAATCTTGAGACACATAATCATCAGATTTTCTAAGGTTTAAATGAAAGAAAGAATGACACCCTACAAGCCAGGGAACTAAATTTCACATTCCAAAAGGAAAAAACTTCAACCAAGAGTTCGTATCTAGCCAAACTAAATTTCATAAGCAAATGAGAAATAAGATCTTTTTCAGATAAGCAAATGTTGAGGAGTTTATTATCACCAAATCTGCCTTACAAGAGATCTTGAAAGGAGCATTAAATACAGAAAGGAAAACCACAATCAGCTAATGCAAAATTACACTTAAATGCAGAGACCAGTGACATTATAGAGCAACCACACAAATAAGCCAGCACAATAATTAGCTAACTACACAATGACAGAATTAAATCCACAAATATCAATACTAACCTTAAATGTAAATGGGCTAAATACCCTATGAAAAAAGGCACAGAACGTCAAGCTGAAGTAAAAAACCAAGACCCAATGTTATGCTGTCTTTAAGAAACCCATGACACAAATATGTTCAAAATAAAGGGATGAGGGAAAATCTACCAAGCAAATGGAAAACAGAAAAAAGCATGGGTTACAATCCAAATTTCCAATTAAACAGACTCGAAACCAATAAATATCAAAAAAGACAAAGAAGGGCATTACATAACGATAAAGAATTTAATTCAACAAGACCTAACTATCTTAAACATATATGCATCCAACATGGAAGCACCCAGATTCATAGAGAAAATTCTTAGAGTCCTTCAAAGAGATATAGACTCCCACAAAATAACAATGGGAGGTTTCAACACATCACTAACAGTATTAGAGAGATCAACAAGGCATAAAATTAACAATACCAGTGATCATTAGAGAAATGCGAATCAAAACCACAATGAGATACCATCTTACGCCAATCAAAAATAAATGCTGGTGAGGTTGTGGAGTAAAGGGAACACTTATACACTGTTGGTGGGAGTATTAATTATTCAACAATTGCAGAAAACAGTTTGGCAATTTCTCAAAGTGCTAAAAGAGAACTACCATTCAACCAGGCAATCCCATCACTGGGTATATACCCAGATGGATATAAATCATTCCACCAAAAAAATACATTCACTCAAATGTTCATTGCAGCACTATTCACAATAGCAAAGAGATGAAATCAACCTAAATGCCCAAAAATGACAGATCAGATAAAGCAACCGTGGTGCATATACACCATGGAATACTATGCAGCCATAAAAGAAACAAGATTACATCTTTTGTGGGAACATGGATGGAGCTGCAGGCTATCATCCTTAGCAAGCTAACACAGGAACAAAAAACCATATACTACATGTTCTCACTTATAAGTGGGAGTTAAATGATGAGAACTTCTGAACACAAGGGAACAGACACTGGGGTCTACTTCAGAGTGGACGGTGGTAGGAGAGAAAGAAGCGGACAAAATAACTAATGACTACTGGGCTTAATACCTGGGTGGTGAAATAGTCTGTACAGCAAACCCCTGTGACATGAGTTTACCTATATAACAAACCTGCACAAATACTCTCAAACCTAAAATACAAGTTAAAAAAAAAGAAAGAAATTAGACATCTATTTTGCAAATACTGAAATATCCACTAGGAAAAGAAAAAAAGATTAAACAAGCCAATAGTGAATATAAAAAGAAATATTGAAAACACTCTATCAAAAAAGAGACCTAGGAATAATGGTAAAAAGGAACAAAGAAGAAATGGGACAACAGAAAGTAAACAGTAAGATTTTAACCTGGCAATATTAATAATATTAAATATAAACTAAATGCTCCAACAAAAGGCAGTGATTTTCAGATTGTATTTTTTTATAAAGCAAGATTCAACTATATGTGATATATTAAAAGAATTCATTTGTAATACATAAAGATGGGTTAAAATAAAAAGATGCAAAAAGGATATACAAAAAATTTAATAATCAGAAACTGTGGTGTGGTGCTCATACCTGTAATCCCAGCACTTTGGGAGGCCTCGGTTGGTGGATCACAAAGTCAGAAGATCAAGACCATATTGGCCAACATGGTGAAACCCTGTCTCTACTAAAAATACAAAAATTAGCCAGGTGTCATGATGCACACTCTAGTCCCAGCTACTCAGGAGGCTGAGGCAGGAGAATCACTTGAACCTAGGAGGCAGAGTCTGCAGTCAGCCGAGATCACACCACTGCACTCTAGCCTCTGTGACAGAGAAACACTCTGCCAAAAAAAAAAAAAAAAAAAAAAAAAGAAGAAGGAAACTGGAAAGGCTATATTAATAGGAGTCAAATCAAATAGACTTTGAAACAAGAAATATTACCAAAAATAAACTCAAATGTTTTCTAATAACAAAATTGTTAATTCATAACAGACCTAACAGTCCTGTTTGCATGTATCTAGTTTCAGGATTTCAAATACAGTAAGAAACAACATAACAGAAAGGAGAAGTAGATACAATATTTTAGTTAAAGTTTTCAACACCCCTCTCTCAGCAACTGAGAGAAAAAGTAGACAGAAACCAACAAGAACAGAGACATCTTGAAAAACACTGAAAATCTAACCCAATATACCTTTATAGAACACCACATCCAACACCAGTATAATGCGCATTCTTTACCATGCTTGTGAAATATTCAAGGTAGATCACATATTCAGCATAAAATGTTTCAAATTTGACAGGATTAAAGACATACAAAGTATGTTCTTTAATGCCTAAGGAACTAAATTAGAATTCGATAACAATAACTATATCTGGAAAATCTCCTAACATACTTCTAGACAATGCAAGGGTCAAAGAAGAAATGACAAGGAAAATTAGAAAATATTTCAAAATAGCTGACATTTTTTTTTTTTAATTTGGGGGATGAAGCTAATGCAGAATTTTGAAGACAATATATAGCTCTAGATGTTTATGCTAGGTAAAAAGAAAGGTCTAATATTAATGAACAAAGTTTCCACCTTAAGAATAGAAGGACGAGGGGGACAAGATGGCTAACTGGATGCAGTCAAAAAGTGCTGCTCCCACGCAGAGGATTCAAATTATTAAGTAAACCACCAAAATTTCGGCAGATCTTCAGAAAGAAAATGCCAAAAGTGGATGGAGAGACAAGACTGAAGCCAAGGCTGAAGAGAAAGGACACAGGGAACCCTGCACGGGATCCCAAACCCAGGGATTAGTTCCCAACTTCAAATGTCAACTGGGAAAGGGGTGAGTGAGGGAATTGAGGGATATCTCACTCTCACAATGGAACTTTGGGATCCTAGCTACAGGGGACCTCATGTCCCCATAGATGCATGAGCTGGCAGGGGATATACTTGGGGAGCAGGAAAAGATAGGCAGGCCTTCATATGGCACAAAGCACAAGAGCTTTTGTGCACTGGGCAGCTCTGGTGGAGGGTGCAAAAGGCATGGACCCCAGCTGCCTTTCCAGCCAGAAGATAGTGGGCAGCTTCCCAGTGGGACTGAGGCATGTCTGCTCTACACACTCTCCTGCTTGTTGGCCCCTCCCAAGGTCCATACCAAGCTGCCCTGCAGGAGTTGGTGCACAGCTGCACCTGACACTTTCCTGGCAACCCAGGAGCACATCAGATCCAGAACCCCAACCTGAGCTGCAGGACATCCCAGTGCCCCAGGGCTGCAACATGCAGTTGGGATTATGGAGCTGAAATCTGTGACTGGCCCTCAAGCGGAGAAGCAGCCCCCACCATCAGAGCACTGAGATGGGTGAGAAGCATGTGTTCCTAGGCTGGGGCAGTAGCAGTGCATTGCCATCATCTGCAGAGCCAGTCCAGAAAGAATGTGGAATATATCCCAGCCAGCCTCTGCCTCAGGGGACCCTGTAGCCTAGAACACCTACAAAAAGAAATGCAGGCACAGTACCACTGATCAGTGGGGACGCCCCCAAATCCCAAAAAGGACCTGGTGAGGAGGCCATCTCTTTCTCCTGCCTACAACAGAGGCCTACAACAGAGCAGGCCTGCAAACAAGAGAAAGTACAAAAGGGCTACACAGCTAGATATTAACCTAGCTACCAGCCATTGCTCTTAAGCGCCATCTACTGGATAACAGCCTAAACTATAATGCCAAAAATAATGTCTATGAAACCAAGCTCAAGAATTCACCCATACAGGTGGCTGGCAAGATGGCCAAATAGAAACAGCTCCAGTCTGCAGCTCCCAGCAAGATCAATGCAGAAGGTGGGTGATTTCTGCATTTCCAACTGAGGTACCCAGCTCATCTAATTGGGACTGGTTAGACAGTGGGTGAAGCCCACAGAGTGTGAGCCAAAACAGGGTGGGCATCACCTCACCCAGGAAGCGCAAGGGGTCAGAGAACTCCCTCCCCTAGCCAAGGGAAGCCATGAGGCACTGTACCATGAGAAAATATGAACTCTAGCCCAGATACTATGCTTTTCCCATGGTCTGTGCAACCTGCAGACCAGGAGATTCCCTCTGGTGCCTATGCCACCAGGTCCCTGGGTTTCAAGCACAAAACTGGGTGGCCACTTGGGCAGACACTGAGCTAGGAGTTTTCCCCTCACAGTGCAAACAAAACTGCCAGGAAGTTTGAACTGGGCAGAGCCCACTGCAGCTCGGCAAAGCCGCTGCAGCCTGACAGCCTCTCTAGACTCCTCCTCTCTAGGCAGGGCATCTCTGAAAGAAAGGCAGCAGCCCCAGTCAGGGGCTTATAGATAAAACTCCCATTTCCTGACAGCTCTGGATTGCAGGTCCCAGCAAAAATGCAGAGGGTGAATGATCACCACATTTTGAAATGAATTTTTACTGCCCAGAGATCAGGAGATTCCCAGGTGGAAAAGTGACACAAGTTTCCAGCATGGCCGTTTCAGCCAGCGCAGTGAGTATCTGCACAAAAGCTCACACAAATCTGGGCGCCATTTCAACTGGTGACTGAAATACCTGGGAGACAGAGTTGCCCATTCAACTGAAAAATGGGGGGCTGAAACAGGGAGCCAGGTGATCTGGCTCTGCCGGTCCCACCCCCACAAAGACCAGCAATCTGAAATGCTCTGAACTGAGAGTTTCATAGCAAGCAAAGCTGGACCCAGGATGGTCCAGTTTTGTGGGGGGAAGCGTGTCTGCCATTAATGAGGCAGTCCACCACTACAAAGGCAGTCTGCCATTACTAAGGTAGTCCACCATTACTGAGGCAATCTGCCAATACAGAGACAGTCTGCCATTGCTGAGGCAGACCACCATTACTGAGGCAGTTCTAACTATACCTCTATAAACAAAACTGCAAGGAAGTTCACACAGCAGTTGGGCAGAGCCCATGGCAGCTCAGCAATGCCTCTGCTGGCAGACTGTGACTAAGCTACCTCCTCACTGGGCAGGGCATCTCTGAAAAAAGGCAGCAGCACATCAGGAACTTATAAATAAAGCCCCACCTTCCTGGGACAGAGCACCTGGGAAAAAAAGGTGGTTATGAGTTCTGCTGCAGCAGACTTAAACATACCTGTCGAGCAGCTCTGAACAGAACAACGGAGCTCACAGCTCACCACTTGAGCTCTTATAAGAGCCAGACTGTCTCCTCAAGCAGCTCCCCAACCCCTGTATATCCAAAAATTCACCTCATAAAGGAGAGCTCAGACTGACATCTGGTGGGTATCCTTCTGGGACAAAGATAACAGAAGAAGAAACTGACAAAAACCCTTACTGGTCTGCAGCTGTTGCAAGTGATCCCCAGGCAAGCAGGGTCTGGAGTGGACCTCCAGCAGTCCTACAGCAGAGGGGCATAACTATTAGAAGGAAAACTAAGAAACAGAAAGAAATAACTTCATCATCAACAAAAAGGGCATCCACTCAGCGATCCCATCAGAAAGTCAACAACTACAAAGACCACAGGTAGATAAAGCCACTAAGATGGAAAGAAACCAGCGCAAAAACAATGAAAACATCTAAAACCAGAACACCTCTCCTCCTCCAAAGGATCACAACTCCTTACTTGCAAGGGAACAAGGCTGGATGGAGAATGAGTCTGATGAATTGACAGAAACAGGCTTCAGAAGGTGGGTAATAACAAACTTCTCTGAGCTAAAAGAACATGTTCTAACCCAATGCAAAGAAAGTAAGAACTTTGAAAAAAGGTTTGAAGAAATGCTAAGAGAATAAACATCTTAGAGAGGAATATAAATGCATTGATGGAGCTGACCAACACAACATGAGAACTTCACAAAGCATACACAAGTCTCAATAGCTGAATTGAACAAGCAGAAGAAAGGATATCAGAGATCGAAGGTCAATTCAATGAAATAAAATGAGAAGGCAAGATTAAAGAAAAAAGACTGAAAAGAAATGAACAAGTATCCAAGAAATATGGGATTATGTGAAAAGACCTAATTTATGTTTAATAGGTGTACCTGAATATAATGGAGAGAATGAATCCAAGCTGGAAAACACTCTTCAGGATATTATCCAACCTAACAACTTCCCCAACCTAGCAAAGCAGGCCAATATTCAGGTACAGGAAATACAGAGAACACCACAAATATATTCCTCAAGAAAGGCAACCCTAAGGCACATAATAGTCAGATTTAACAGGGTTGAAATGAAGGAAAAAATGCCAAGTGCAGCCAGAGAGAAAGGTTGGGCTACCCACAAAGGAAAGCCCATCAGACTCACAGTGGATCTCTCAGCAGAAACCCTACAAGCCAGAAGAGAGTGTGGGCCAATATTCAACATCCTTAAAGAAAAGAACTTTCAACCTAGAATTTCATATCCATACCAAATTAAGCTTCATAAGCAAAGGACAAATAAAATCCTTTACGAACAGGCAATTGCTCAGAGATTTCATCACCACCAGCCTTGCTTTACAAGAGCTCATGAAAGAAGCACTAAACATAGGCAGGAACAACCAGTACTAACCACTCCAAAAACTTACCAAATGGTAAAGAGCATTGACACAATGAAGAAACTTCATCAACTAATTAGTAAAACAACCACCTTGCATCAAAATGACAGGATCAAATTCACACATAACAATATTAACCCTAAATGTAAATGAGCTAAATGCCCCAATCAAAAGACATAGACTGGTAAACTGGATAAAAAGCCAAAACCCATCGGTGTGCTGTATCGAGGAAACCCATCTCACATGCAAGGATACACAAAGGCTCAAAATAAAAGGATGGAGGAAGATTTACCAAGCAAATGGAGAGCAAATAAAAGCAGAGGTTGCAATTCTCATCTCTGATAAAATAGACTTTAAAGCAACAAAGATCAAAAGAGACAAAAAAGGACATTACATAATGGTAAAAGGATCAACACAACAAGAAGAGCTAAGAATCCTAAACATATACACACCCAATACAGGAGCACCCAGATACATAAGGCAAGTTCTTAATGACTTACAAAGAGACTTAGACTCCCACACAATAATAGTGGGAGAATTTAACACTCAATTGTCAATATTAGACAGATCAACGAGACAGAAAATTAACAAGAAATTAACTCAGACCTGGACCAAGCAAACCTAATAGACATCTACAGAACTCTGTACCCCAAGTCCACAGAATATACATTCTTCTCAGCACCACATCACACCTACTCTAAAACTGACCACATAATTAGAAGTAAATCACTCCTCAGCAAATGCAAAATAATGGGAATCATAACAAACAGTCTCTCAGACCACAGTGCAATCAAGTTAGAACTCAAATATCAGAAGCTAACTCAGAACCACATAGCTTCATGGAAACTGAACAACTGGCTCTTGAATTTTGACTGGATAAACAATGAAATGAAGGCAGAAATAAAGATGTTCTTGGAAAACAACAAGAACGAAGACACAACATACCAGAATCTCTGAGACACATTTAAAGCAGTCTCTAGAGGAAAATATATAGCAATAAATGCCCACATGAGAAGCAAGGAGAGATCTAAAATCGACACCCTATCATCAAAATTGAAAGAGCTAGAGAAGCAAGATCAAAAAAACTCAAAACCTAGCAGAAGACAAGAAATAACTAAGATCAGAGCAGAATTGAAGGAGATAGAGACACAAAAAACCCTTCAAAAAAGCAATAAATCCAGGAGCTGGTTTTTCAAAAAGATCAAGAAAAAAGACAGATGACTATCCAGATTAATAAAAAAGAAAAGAGAGAATAATCAAATAGATGCAAAAAAAAGTGATAAAGGGGATATCACCACAGATTCCACAGAAATACAAACCATCATCAGAGATTATTACAAGCAACCCTATGCACATAAACTAGGAAACCTGGAAAAAATGGATAAATTTCTGGACACTTGCACCCTCCCAAGCCTACACGAGGAAGAAGTCAAAACCCTGAATAGACCAATAACAAGGTCTGAAGTTGAGGGAGGAATTAAGAGCCTCCCACCCCGAAAAAGCCCAGGTCCAGATGAGTTCATAGCCAAATTCTACCAGACATACAAAGAGGAGCTGGTACCATTCCTTCTGAAACTATTCCAAACAATCCAAAAAGAGGGAATCCTTACCAAATCATTTTATGAGACCAACATCATCATGATACCAAAATCCGGCAGAGATTCAACAAGAAAAGAAAACTTCAGGCCAATATCAAAGATGAACAAAGATGCAAAAATCTTCATTAAAATACTGGCAAACCAATTACAACAGCACATCAAAAAGCTTATCCACCATGATCAAGTAGGATTCATCCCGGGGATGCAAGGCTGGTTCAACATACGCAAGTCTATAAATGTAATTCACCACATAAACAGAACCAAAGACAAAAATCACATGATTATCTCAACTGATGCAGAGAAGGCCTTTGACAAAATTCAACAGTTCTTTATGTTAAAAACCCTCAATAAACTAGGTATTGATGGAACGTGTCTCAAAATAATAAAAGCTATTTATGACAAACCAACAGCCAATATCATACTGAATGGGCAAAAACTGGAAGCATTCCCTTTGAAATCTGGCACTAGACAAGGATGCCCTCTCTCACCACTCCTATTCAATATAGTATTGGAAGTTCTAGCCAGAGCAATCAGGCAAGAAAAAGAAATAAAGGGTATTCAAATAGGAAAGGAGGAAGTCAAATTGTCTCTATTTGCAGATGACATGATTGTATATCTAGAAGACCCCATTGTCTCAACCCAAAATCTCCTGAAACTGATAAGCAAATTCAGTAAAGTCTCAGGATACAAAATCAATGTGCAAAAATTGCAAGCATTCCTATACACCAATAACAAACTTAAAAAGAGACAAATCAAGAATGACCTGCCATTCACAATTGCTACAAAGAGAATAAAATACCTAGGAATACAACTAATAAAGAATGTAAAGGACCTCTTCAAGGAGAACTACAAACCACTGCTCAACGAAATAAGAGAGGACACAAACAGATGGAGAAACATTCCATGCTCATGGTTAGGAAGAATCAATATCATGAAAATGGCCATACTGCCCAAAGTAATTTACAGATTCAACACTATCCCCATCAAGCTACCAATGACCTTCTTCACAGAACTGGAAAAAACCACCTTAAACTTCATATGGAACCAAAAGAGAGCCCACACAGCCAAGTCAATTCTAAGCAAAAAGAACAAAGTGGGAGGCATCACACTACTGGACTTCAAACTATACTACAAGGCTATAATAATCAAAACAGAATGGTACTGGTACCAAAACAGAGATATAGACCAATGGAACAGAACAGAGGTCTTGGAGGCAACACAACACATCTACAACCATCCAATCTTTGACAAACCTGACAAAAACAAGTAATGGGGAAAGGATTCCCTGTTTAATAAATAGTGTTGGGAAAACTGGCTAGCCATGTGCAGAAAGCAGAAACTGGACCCCTTCCTGACACCTTACACTAAAATTAACTCCAGATGGATTAAAGACTCAAACATAAGACCTAACACCATAAAAACCCTAGAAGAAAATCTAGGCAAAACCATTCAGGACATAGGCGTAGGCAAGGACTTCATGACCAAAACACCAAAAGCATTGGCAACAAAAGCCAAAATAGACAAATGGGACCTAATCAAACTCCACAGCTTCTGTACAGCAAAAGAAACAGTCATTAGAGTGAATCGGCAACCAATAGAATGGGAAAAAATTTTTGCAGTCTACCCATCTGACAAAAGGCTGATATCCAAAATCTACAAAACAGATTTACAAGAAAAAAACAAACAAGCCCATTCAAAAGTGGGCAAAGGATATGAACAGACACTTTACAAAAGAAGACATACATGAGGCCAACAAACATATGAAAAAATGCTCATCATCACTGGTCATTAGAGAAATGCAAATCAAAATTACACTGAGATACCATCTCATGCCAGTTAGAATGGCAATCATTAAAAAATCAGGAGACAACAGATGCTGGAGAGGATGTGGAGAAATAGGAACACTTTTACACTGTTGGTGGGAGCGTAAATTAGTTCAACCATTGTGGAAGACAGTGTGGTGATTCCTCAAGGACCTAGAAACTGAAATTCCATTTGACCCAGCAATCCCATTACTGGGTATATATCCAAAGGATTATAAATCGTTCTACACATGCACACAAATGTTCATTGCAGCACAGTTTACAATAGCAAAGACCTGGAACCAACCCAAAGACCCATCGATGATAGACTGGACAGGAAAGATGTGGCACATATACACCATGGAATATTATGCAGCCATCAAAAACGATGAGTTCGTGCCCTTTGTAGGGACATGGATGAACCTGGAAACCATCATTCTCAGCAAACTGACAGAAGAACAGAAAATCAAACACCGCATGTTCTCACTCATAGGTGGGTGTTGAACAATGGGAATACATGGACACAGGGAGGGGAGCATCACACACTGGGGTCTGTCAGGGGGAAACAGGGGAGGGACAGCAGGGTGTGGGGAGTTGGGGAGAGATAGCATGGGGAGAAATGCCAGATATAGGTGAGAGAGAGGAAGGCAGCAAATCACACTGCCATGTGTGTACCTATGCAACAATCTTGCATGTTCTTCACATGTACCCCAAATCTAAAATGCAATTTAAAAAATTAAATAAAAATAAATAAAGAAATAAAGAAAAATATATATGCACCCAATACAGGAGCACCCAAATACATAAAGCAAGTTATAAATGACCTACAAAGAGACTTAGACTCCCACACAATAATAGTGGGAGACTTTAACACTCCACTGTCACTATTAGAGAGATCAACGAGACAGAAAATTAACAAGGGTATCTAGGACTTGAACTCAGACCTGGACCAAGCAAACCTAAGAGATATTTACAGAACTCTCCACCCCAAATTCAGAGAATATACATTCTTCTCAGCAACACATCACACCTTCTCTAAAATTGACCACATAATTGGAAATAAATCACTCCTCAGCAAATGCAAAAGAATGGAAATCATAACAAACAGTCTCTCAGACCACAGTGCAATCAAATTAGAACTCAGAATTCAGAAACTAACTCAGAACCACACAACTTCATGTAAACTGAACAACTGGCTCTTAAATGTTGACTGGATAAACAATGAAATGAAGGCAGAAATAAAGATGTTCTTTGAAACCAATGAGAATGAAGACACAATGTACCAGAATCTCTGGGAAACATTTAAAGCAGTGTCTAGAGGAAAATTTATGGCAATAAATGCCTGCATGAGAAACGAGGAAAGATCTAAAACTGACACATTATTGTTAAAGTTGAAAGAGCTAGAGGAGCAAGATAAAAAAATCTCAAAAGCTAGAAGAAGGCAAGAAATAACTAAGATCAGAGCAGAACTTAAGGAGATTGAGTTATAAAAAACCCTTCAGAAATACCAATAAATCCAGGAGCTGGTTTTCTGAAACGATCAACAAAATAGACCACTAGCCAGAATAATTAAAAAAAGAGAGAGAGAATAATCAAATAGATGCAATAAAAAATGATAAAGGGGATATCACCACAGATTCCACAGAAATACAAACCACCATCAGAGATTACCACAAACAACTCTATGCACATAAATCAGTTAACCTGGAAGAAATGGATAAATTCCTGGACACTTGCACCCTCCCAAGCCTAAACCAAAAAAAAGTCAAAACCCTGAATAGACCAATAACAAGGTCTGAAGTTGAGGCAGCAATTAAGAGCCTACCATCCAAAAAAAGCCAAGGTCCAGATGGGTTCACAGCCGAATTCTACCAGACATACAAAGAGGAGCTGGTACCACTCCTTCTGAAACTATTCCAAACAATCCAAAAAGAGGGAATCCTTCCCAAATCATTTTATGAGACCAACATCATCCTGATACCAAAATCTGGCAGAGACTCAGCAAGAAAAGAAAACTTCAGGCCAATAACCACAATGAACAGAGATGCAAAAATCTTCAATGAAATACTGGCAAACTGATTGCAACAGCACATCAAAAAGCTTATCCATCATGATCAAGTAGGCTTCATCCCAGGGATGCAAGGCAGGTTCAACATACACAAGTCTATAAACATAACCCACCACATAAACAGAACCAAAGACAAAAACCACGATTATCTCAATAGATGCAGAGAAGGCCTTTGACAAAATTCAACAACGGTTTATGCTAAAAACTCTCAATAAACTAGTTATCGATGAAACATATCTCAAAATAATAAAAGTTATTTATGACAGACCCACAGCCAATATCATACTGAATGCACAAAAACTGGAAGCATTCCCTTTGAAATCTGGGTGCAGACAAGGATGCCCTCTCTCACCACTCCTATTCAATATAGTATTGGAAGTTCTAGCCAGAGCAATCAGGCAAGAAAAAGAAATAAAGGGTATTCAAATAGGAAAGGAGGAAGTCAAATTGTCTCTATTTGCAAACGACATTATTGTATATTTAGAAGACCCCATCATCTCAGCCCAAAATCTCCTGAAACTGATAAGCAACTTCAGCAAAGTCTCAGGATGCAAAATCAACGTGCAAAAATCACAAGTATTCCTATACACCAATACCAGACTTGAATAAAGCAAAATCAAGAACGAACTGCCATTCACAATTGCTACAAAGAGAATAAAATACCTAGGAATACAACTAACAAAGGATGTTAAGAACCTCCTCAAGGAGAACTACAAACCACTGCTCAAGGAAATAAGAGAGGAGACAAACAGATAGAGAAACATTCCATGCTCATATTTAGGAAGAATCAATATTGTGAAAATCTCCATACTGCCCAAAGTAATTTATAGATTCAATGTCATCTCCATCAAGCTACCTATGACCCTCTTCACAGAACTGGAAAAAAACCACCTTAAACTTCATATGGAACCAAGAGAGCCCGCATAGCCAAAACAATCCTAAGCAAAAAGAACAAAGCTGGAGGCATCATGCTAACTGACTTCAAATTATACTAAAAGGCTACAATAATCAAAACAGCATGGTACTAGTACCGAAACAGAGATACAGACCAATGGAACAGAACAGAGGCCTCGGAGGCAATGCCACACATCTACAACCATCTGATCTTTGACAAACCTGACAAAAACAAGCAATGGGAAAAGGGAAAAACTGGCTAGTCATGTGCAGAAAGCAGAAACTGGACCCCTTCCTGACACCTTACACTAAAATTAACTCCAGATGGATTAAAGACTTAAACATAAGACATAACATCATAAAAACCCTGGAAAAAAACCTAGGCAAAACCATTCAGGACATAGGCATAGGCAAGGACTTCATGACTAAAACACCGAAAGCATTGGCAACAAAAGTCAAAATAGACAAATGGGATCTAATTAAACTCCAGAGTTTCTGCACAGCAAAAGAAACAATCATTAGAGTAAACCAGCAACCAACAGAATGGGAAAAAATTTTGCAATCTACCCGTCTGTCAAAGGACATATATGCAGAATCTACAAAGAACTAAAACAGATTTACAAGAAAAAAACAAACAAACCCATTCAAAGGTAGGCTAAGGATATGAACAGACACTTTTCAAAAGAAGATTTATATGAGGCCAAGAAACATATGAAAAAATGCTCATCATCACTGGTCATTAGAGAAATGCAAATCAAAATTATATTGAGATATCACTTCATGCCAGTTAGAATGATGATCATTAAAAAATCTGGAGGCAACAGATGCTGAAGAGGATGTGGAGAAACAGGAACACTTTTACACTGTTGGTAGGAGAGTAAATTAGTACAACTATTGTGGAAGACAATGTGGCGATTCCTCAAGGACCTAGAAATAGAAATGCCATTTGACCCAGAAATCCCATTACTGGGTATATATCCAAAGGATTTTAAATTGTTCTATTATAAAGACACATGCACATGTATGTTCACTGCAGCACTGTTTACAATAGCAAAGACTTGGAACCAACCCAAATGTCCATCAATGATAGACTAGACAAAGAAAATGTGGCACATATGCACCATGGAATACCATGCAGCTGTAAAAAAATGATGAGTTCGTCTCCTTTGTAGGGACATGGATGAACCTGGAAACCATCATTCTCAGCAAACTGACACAAGAACAGAAAATCAAAACTGCATGTTCTCACTCATAGGTGGTTGTTGAACAATGAGAACACATGGACACAGGGAGGGAAGCATCACACACTGGGGTCTGTTGGCGGGGACTAGGGGCAGGACAGTGTGGGGTAGGGAGTTCAGGAGGGAAAACATGGGGAGAAATGCCAGATATAGGTGATGGGGACGGAGGCAGCAAACCACATTACCATGTATGTACCTATGGAACAATTCTGCATGTTCTTCACATGTACCCCAGAACCTAAAGTGCAATAAAATATATATAAAATAAATAAATAAATAAATAAATAAATAAATAAATAAATATATATATATATATATATATATATATATTTAAAAGTTTATAAAAAAAAAATAACTCCCATTTCCCTGGAACAGAGGAACTTGGGGAAGGGATGGCTGTGGGTGCAGCTTCAGCAGACTTAAACGTTCCTGCCTGCCAGCTCTGAAGAGAGCAGCAGATCTCCCAGCATAGCTCTCAAGGTCTGCTAAGGGATAGACTGCCCCATTAAGTGAGTCCCTGACCCTCATGACTCCTGACTGGAGGCACCTCCTGGCAGGAGGCAACAGACACCTCATACAGGAGAGCTCCAGCTGGTATGTGGTGGGTGCCTCTCTGGGGCTAATCTTCTAGAGGAAGGAACAGGCAGCAATCCTTGCTGTTTTGCAGCCTCTGCTGGTGATACCTAGGCAAACGAGATACCACTTTGCTGCAAATTGCTGGAGTTTGCTGGAGTGGACCTCCAGCAAACTCCAGCAATTTGCAGCAGAGGGGCCTGACTGTTAGAAGGAAAACTAACAAACAGAGAGAAATAGCATCAACATCAACAACAAGGATGTCCACACAGAAACCCCACCCAAAGGTCACCAACATCTAAGATCAAAGATAGATAAATCCATGAAGATGAGGAAAAACCAGTGCAAAAAGACTGATAATTCCAAAAACCAGATGCATCTTCTCCTCCAAAGGATCACAATTCCTCTCCAGCAAGGGAACAAAACTAGACAGAAAATGAGTTTGATGAATTGGCAGAAGTAGGCTTCAGAATGTGGGTAATAACAAACTCCTCCGAGCTAAAGGAGCATGTTCTAACCCAATGCAAGGAAGTTAAGAACCTTGAAAAAGGTTAAAGGAATTGCTAACTAGGATAACCAGTTTAAAGAAGAACATAAATGAGATGATGGAGCTGAAAAACACATCACAAGAACTTTGTGAAGCAGTACACAAGTATCAATAGGCGAATCAATCAAGAAGAATAAAGAATATCAGAGACTGAAGATTAACTTAATGGAATAAAGTGTGAAGACAACATTAGAGAAAAGAAGAATAAAAAGGAATGAACAAGGCCTCCAAGAAATATAGGACTAAGTGAAAAGACCAAACCTATGTTTGATTGGTGTGCCTGAAAATGATGGGGAGAGTGGAACCAAGTTGGAAAATGCTCTTCAGGATATTATCCAGGAGAACATTCCCAATCTAGCAAGACAGGCCAACATACAATTTCAGAAAATACAGAGAACACCACAAAAATACTCCTCGAGAAGAGCAACGCCAAGACACATAATCATCACATTTACCAAGGTTGAAATGAAGGAAAAAAATGTTAAGGGTAGCCAGAGAAAAAGGTCAGGTTATCCACAAAGAGAAGCCCATTAGACTAACAATGGATCTCTCTGCAGAAACTGTATAAGCCAGAAGAGAGTGGGGGCCAATATTCAACATTCTAAAGGAAAAGAATTTTTAAACCAGAATTTCAAATTCAGGCAAAATAAGCTACATAAGAGAAGAAGAAATAAAATCCTTTACAGACAAGCAAATGCTGAGAGATTTTGTCACTGCCAGGCCTGCCCTATAAGAACTCCTGAAGGAAGCACTAAATATAGAAAGGAAAAATTGATACTAGTCACTGCAAGAATTTACCAAATTGTAAAGATCATTGACACTATGAAGAAACTAACAGACAAAATAACCAGCTAGCATCATAATGACAGGATCAAATTCACACATAGCAATGCTAACCTTAAATGTAAACGGGCTAAATGCCCCAATTATAAGACACAGTCTGGTAACTTGGATAAAGAGTCAAGACCCATTGGTGTTCTGTATTCAGGAGACCCATCTCACGTGCAAAGACACACATAGGCTCAAAATAAAGGGATGAAGGAAGATTTACCAAGAAAATGGAAAGCAAAACAAAGCAGGGTTTGCAACTCTGCTCTCTGATAAAACAGACTTTAAACCAACAAACAGCAAAAAGACAAAGAAAGAATCCATCGCATAAACAGAACCAATGACAAAAACAATGTGATTATCTCAATAGATGCGGAGAAGACCTCTGACAAAATTCAGCATCTCTTCGTGCTAAAAACTCTCAATAAACTAAATATTGACGAGATGTATCTCAAAATAATAAGAGCTATTTATGACAAACCCATAGCCAATATCATACGGAATGGGTAAAACCTAGAAACATTCCCTTTGAAAACCAGCACTTTTTCATCACTCCTATTCAATATAGTATTGGAAGTTCTGGCCAGGGCAATCAGGCAAGAGAAAGAAATAAAGGGTATTTAAATAGAAAGAGAGGAAGTCAAATTGTCTCTGCTCGCAGATGACATGACTGTATATTTAGAAAACCCCATTGTCCCAACCCAAAATCTCCTTTAAGCCCATAAGCAACTTCAGCAAAGTCTCAGTATACAAAATAAATGTGCAAAAATCACAAGCATTCCTATACAACAATAATAGACAAACAGAGAGCCAAATCATGAGTGAACTCCCATTCTCAATTGCTACAAAGAGAATAAAATACCTAGGAATAAAACTAAAAAGAGATGTGAAGGACCTCTTCAAGAAGAACTACAAACCACTGCTCAAGGAAATAAGAGAGGATACAAACAAATGGGAAATTATTCCATGCTCATGGACAGGAAGAATCAATATCATGAAAAGGGCCATACTGCCCAAAGTAATTTATAGATTTAATGCTATCCCCACCAAGCTACCACTGACTTTCTTCACACAATTGTGAAAAAAAAACTATTTTAAATTTCATATGAAACCAAAAAATAGCCTGTAGAGCTAAGACAATTTTAAGTAAAAAGAACAAAGCTGGAGTCATCATGCTACCTGACTTCAAACTATACTTTAAAGCTACAGTAACCAAAACAATATAGTACTCTTACAGAAACAGACATATAGACCAATGGAACAGAACAGAGGCCTTAGAAATAACACCACATATCTACAACCATCTTCTCTTTAACAAACCTGACAAAAACAAATAATGGGGAAAGGATTACCTATTCAGTAAATGGTGCTGGGAAAACTGGCTAGCCATATGAAGAAAACTGAAACAGGACCCCTTCCTCCCACCTTATGTAAAAATTAACTCAAGGTGGATTAAAGACTTAAACATAAGACCGAAAACCATAAAAACCCTAGAAGAAAAGCTAGGCAGTACCATTCAGGACATAGGCATGGGCAAAGACTTCATGACTAAAACACTAAAAGGAATGGCAACAAAAGCCAGAATTGACAACTGGGATCTAATTAAACTAAGGAGCTCCTGCACAGCAAAAGAAACTATCATCAGAGTGAACAGGCAACCTACAGAATGGGAGAAAATTTTTGCAATCTATCTATCTGACAAAAGGGCTAATATCCAGAATCTACAAAAAAATTCAACAATTTTACAAGAAAAAAAAAAACAACAACCTCATCAAATAGTGGGTGACAGATATGAACAAACACTTCTCAAAAAAAGACATTTATGCAGCCAACAATCATATGAAAAAAAGCTCATTACTGGTCATTAGAGAAATGCAAATCATAACCACAATGAGATATCATCTCACTCCAGTTAAAATGGTGATTATTAAAAAGTCAGGAAACAACAGAAGCTGAAGAGGATTTGGAGAAATAGAAATTCTTTTACACTGTTGGTGGGAGTATAAATTAGTTCAACCATGTGGAAGACAGTGTGGCAATTCCTCAAAGATCTAGAATCAGAAATACCATTTGACATAGCACTTCCATTACTGGGTATATACCCAAAGGATTATGAATCATTCTAGTATAAGGACACATGCACATGTATGTTTATTGCAGCACTGTTCACAATAGCAAAAACTTGGAACCAACCCAAATGCCCATCAGTGATAGACTGGATAAAGAAAATGTGGCACATATACACCATGGAATACTATGCAGCCATAAAAAAAAGAATTAGTTCATGTCCTTTGCAGGGACATGGATGAAGCTGAAAACCATCATTCTCAGCAAACTAACACAAGAACAGAAAACCAAATACTGCATGTTCTCACTCATAAGTGGGTGTTGTACAATGAGAACACACAGATACATGGAGGGAAATATCACACACCAGGGCCTGCCAGGGTTGGGGTGAGGTGTGAGGGTAGGGGAGAGAGCATTAGAAGAAATTCCTAATGTAGATTATGTGTTGATGGGTGCAGCAAACCACCATGGCATGTATATACCTATGTAACAAACCTGCAAGTTCTGCACTTGTATCCCAGAACTTAAAGCATAATTTTAAAAAAAGGAACTCAGCCACACATAAAGATTCTGTATAGAGCTCTGGCTGTCTGAAAGCATTAAACCAAGCCAACTGACTGTAATCAACTTCTTCCACCACAGTTAAAGGAACACCAACCCTCCCAGAAGGGAAAGAATTAGTACAAGAACCCTGGCAATCCAAAATCCCAGTGTGTCCACTTACTTACAAACAAGTCCACTAGCTTCCTATCCATAATTCTTAACCAGTCTGAAATGACTGAAATGACAGACATAAAATTCAGAATCTGAATGGTAAGGAAGCTCATCAAGATTCAGGGGAAAGTTGAAACACAATTCAAAAAAATCCAGTAAAATTATTGAAGAGCTGAAAAATAAAATAACCATTTTAAGAAAGAATCAAACTGAAATTCTCTCTAGAGCTAAAAACTCCCTGCAAAAATTTTATAATACAATAAAAAGTATTAACAGAATAATAGACCAAACTGAGGAAAGAAACCCAGAACTCAACAACTGGTTCTTCCAATCAACTCAGACAAAAAATAGGAGATAAGAATTAAGAAAAATGAATAAAATTTTAAGACCTACAGGATTATGTAAAGAGACTAAATCTATAACTCAGTGCATTCCTGAGAGAGGAGAGAGAATAAGTAACATGGAAAATATATTTAAGGATATAGTTCACAAAATTGTCCCTAATATCATTAGAGAGGTAGACACATAAATCCAAGAAATACAGAAAATTTCTTTATTTATACAGGTTGCTATTATAAAAGGTGATGATCCTCAAGGCACATCCTCAAGGCACAGATTCATCAAGGTCAATGCAAAAGAAAAAAAAAACCTTAAAGGCAACTAGAAAAGAGTCAAGTCATACAGAGAGAACCCCATCAGGCTAACAACCTTCTGCTAAGGTTGAAAACATGCTTGGTTATACAACAAGTCTCAGTAAAGTAAAAAAAAAAAAAAAAAAAAAAAAATTGAAATCATACAAAGCACATTCTTAAACCACAGTGCGGTGGCTCAAGCCTGTAATCCCAGCACTTTGGGAGGCCGAGGCGGGTGGATCACGAGGTCAAGAGATCGAGACCATCCTGGTCAACATGGTGAAACCCCGTCTCTACTAATACAAAAAATTAGCTGGGCACGGTGGCGCGTGCCTGTAATCCCAGCTACTCAGGAGGCTGAGGCAGGAGAATTGCCTGAACCCAGGAGGCGGAGGTTGCGGTGAGCCGAGATCGCGCCATTGCACTCCAGCCTGGGTATCAAGAGCGAAACTCCGTCTCAAAAAAAAAAAAAAAAAAAAAAAAAAAAAAAAAAAAAAAAAAAAAGAAATCAGTATCAAGAAGATCTCTCAAAGCCACACAAATATATAAAAATTAAAGTACTTCCTCCTGAATAACACCTGAGTGAATATCATAATTAAGGCACATCATAAAGTTATTTGAAATCAATGAAAATGGGAACACAACTTACCAATATCTCTGGGATGCAGCCAAAGCAGTGTTAAGAGGAAAGCTTATAGCCCCAAATGCCTTCATCAAGAAGTTAAAAAGATGCCAAATTAATAATCTAAACTTGCACTTACACTACAAAAAAACCCCTCAAATCTAGCAAGAGAAATAACTAAAATCAGAAAAAAAAATCTTAATTAAATTGAAATGTAAACATCCATAAAAAAGATCAATAAAACCAAGAGTTGGTTCTTTGAAAAAATAAAGAAGATAGATAGATGATTGATTGATTGATAGATAGATAGATAGATAGATAGATAGATTATCAAAGAAAAAAGAGAGAAGACCCAAATAAGTACAATCAATAATGACAAAGATGATATTACAACTAATCCCATGGAAAAAATCCTCAGAGAATACTATGAACAACTCCATGCACACAAATGATAAAATCTAGAGAAAATAGATAAATTCCTGAAAACACATTATCTCCCAAGATTGAGTCAGGAAGAGGTTAAAACCCTGGATAGACCAATATCAAGCTCTGAAATTGAAACACTGAAAAAAATCCTATCAACTGAAAAAATGCCCTAGACCAGATTGAGTCACAGCCAAATTTTACCAGACAAACAAAGAAAAGCCACTATCACTCCTAATGAAAGTATTCCAAACAAAAATCAAAGAAGAGTGATTCCTCACTAAGTCTTCTATGAAGCCAGCATCATCCTAATACCAAAATCTGGCAGAGATACAACAAACAAAGAAAACTTTAGACCAGTGTCCCTGATGAATGTAGATGCAAAACTCCTCAACAAAATACTAGGAAACTAAATCCAGCAGCACATCAAAAAGTTAATTCGTTATGATGAAGTAGGCTTTATTCCTGGGATGCAAGTTCGGTTCAACATATGCAAGTCAGTGAATGTGATTCACCACATAAACAGAATGAAAACCAAAAACCATTCATTATCTTAATAGATGCAGAAAAAACTTTTGATAAAATCTAATAATGTTTCATGGTAAAAACCTTCAACAGACTATACATAAAAGGAACATATCTCAAAATACTAAGAGTCATCTATGACAAACCCACAGCCAACATCACACTGAATAGGCAAAAGCTGGAACCATTCCCCTTGAGAACTAAAACAAGGAAATGATGCCCACTCTCATGACTCCTATTCAACATAATACTGGAAGTCCTAGCCAAAGATATGAGGCAAGAGAAAGAAATAAAAGGCATCCAAATAGGAAAAGAAGAAGCCAAGCTATCTCTTTTCACTAATGATTTGATTCTAAGCTTAGGAAACCCTAAAAACTCCACCAAAAGACTACTAGAAATAAATAAATATATTTAGCAAAGTTTCAGAATTTAAAAAAATCAATATTCAAAAATTAGTGGCATTTCTATACATCAATAATGTCCACACTGAGGGTCAAATCAAGAACACAATCCCATTTACAGTAGCCACAAAGAAATGAAATATCTAGGAATACAGCAAACAAAAGAGGCAAAAGATCTCCACAAGGAGAACTACAAAACACTGTTGAAAGAAATCAGAAATGACAGAAATAAATGAACAAGCATCCCATTCGAGTGGATTGGAAAAATCAGTATAATTTAAATGGCTATACTGCCCAAATGGCATTGATTTACAAATTCAATGCTATTCCTATCAAATTACCACTATCATTCTTTACAGAATTAGAAAACATGATTCTAAAATTCATGTGGATCAAAAAATAGCCAAAGCAATGATAAGCAAAAAGAACAAAGCTGGGGACATCATAGTACTCAACTTCAAACTACACCATGAGACTACACTAATCAAAACAGCATGGTACTGGTACAAAAACCGACACGTAGACCAATGAAAAGAGAACCCAGAAACAAAACCACACATCTACAACCTACTGATCTTAACAAGTCCAACAAAAACAAGAAATGGGAAAAAAGACTCACTAATCAATAAGTGGTGCTGGGATGACTGGCTAGCAATAGGGAGAATAATGAAGCCAGACCCTTACTTTTCACCATGTACAAAAATTAACACAAGATAGATTAAATGTTTACATATAAGACCTCAAACTATAAAAATCCTATAAGAAAATCTATGAAATACCCTCCCTGATGTTGGCCTTGGCAAAGAATTTTTGGCTATGTCCTAAAAGCAATTGCAACAACAACAATAAATGACAACTGAGACCTAAATAAATTAAAGAGCTTCTGCACAGTGAAAGAAACCATCCACAGAGGAAACAGACAACCTACAAATTGTGAGAAAACATTCACAAACTCTGCATCTGACAAAGCTCTATCCAGAATCTGTAAGGAACATAACTCAACAAGAAAAAAACCCATTAAAAAATGGGCAAAGAACGTGAACAGACACTTCTCAAAAAAAGATATGCAAGTAGCCAACAAACATGAAAAATGCTCATCATCACTAATCAGAGAAATGCAAATCAAAACCATTATGAGATACTTTCTCACACCAGCCAGAATGGCTGTTATTAAAAAAAAATAAAATATAACAGATACTGATGAGGCTGATGAGAAAAGAGAATGCTTATATACTGTTGATGGAAATGCAAATTAGTTCAGCCACTGTAGAAAGCAGTTTGGAGATTTCTCAAAGAACGTGAAATAGAGCTGACATTCAACCGAGCAATCTTATTACTGTGAATATACCCAAAATAATTTAGATCATTATACCAAAAAGACACATGCATTCATATGTTTGTTGCCATGCTATTCACTATAGCAAAAGCATGGAATAAACCTAGGTGCCCATCAATGGTCGATTATAGAAAATGTGGAACATATACCATGAAATACTACACAGCCATAAAAAAGAATGAAATCATGTCCATTGCAGCAACATGGATGGAGCTGGAGGCCATATTCCTAAAGGAATTAACGCAGGAAGAGAAAACCAAATGCATGTTCTCGCTTATAAGTGGGAGCTAAACATTGATCGCCATCAATGTAAACATGAGAGCAATAGACATTACAGATTACTAGAGTAGAGAGGGAAGGAGGGCGGGTGTGGATTGAAAAACTACATATTGGGTATTATGTTCACTACCTGGGTGTAATATACACATGTAACAATCCTTCACAGTTACTCTTTGTATCAAAAATAAAAACTGAAATTAAAAAAATCTATGTATCTATTATACATATAAATACACATACATATTAAAAAAGAATAGAAAGAAATGAATTCAATTTGATAAAGGGCATCAAAAAAGAACAATTTAAAACTGTAATTATTTGTAGGCAACATGATCATGTACACAGAAAAGAAATTTATGATAATAGTTAAGTAAATTTGCAGGACAATCAATATTTATGTAAATCTATTGTTTACCTGTATTTTATCCTGTTGCTTTTCTTTTCTTTTTAATCCTGTTTTACTTTCTTCCACTTCTAGTTCTCAACTGTTAGTTTGTCATCCAGCCTCCTCGTGCACTATATTGAAAACAGAACCTTCAGTTAATCATATCTCAGAAACCATAGCAATGCAGGTAGGTGGCCAACCTCTCACTGTGTGCTCATCAGGCTTTTCCTCTTGTGTGCACATTGAAGAGACAGAAATCTCAATCAATCTCTCCCCTCTCTCTCTCTGTCTTTTTCCTATAAGGCCACAAACGCTATTGGATTAGGACCCCACTAATGAACCCATTATCTTTAATTATCTCCTAAAAGCTCTAGCTCCAAAAACCTCACATAACAGATTATGGCTTCAACATGTGAATCTGGGGGAGACTCAAGTCCATAAAAGAAGAAAATTCATTATTCTTGTCAAATTTTTAAAATATTTGAAAACATTCATAGAATTTGAAAGCATAACTATATTTTGTCTTCTACTTTCTTGTTTCTGCAGTAAAACAAAAAGATTCTTCCTAGAAAAAAATTCTGGAAGGTTCCATGGTCACTTTGTACCATTAAAAATTCTTGATTCAGTAATTAGAAAGTCCGGTACAAGATAATAAAGTTGTAAGTGGCTTTAACATCAAGTTTTCTTCTATCTTCCAGATTGCTGGAACTGCTATGGTTCAAAGCCTGGAATATAAACGAGGTGATAGTCAGTTTCTCCATTTCTACACCTTATCTTCCACATCAGTCTAAAGGTGGCTTTATCCTCTATCAGGACTAACATGTTGGGAAGGTGAGTGGAGGTGTCATTAAGTTGGCCTTGAGCTTTCTGGGCCCCACTCTGCTCCATTTCCCTTGACATAGACAGGTGTACATGGCCACTGTTGGCCTTCATTGCTGAGTTCTGCCAAGCATCGGCCAGAAGGCAGCACTCCCTTCTCCTCTCTAAACATGGCAATAACTTGTGCAAAGATCTGTCGTCCCCAGTCCCCTTCACAAAAGTCTGTCTGACCTCTTTTTTTTTGTTTTTTTGAGACAAAGTTTCGCTCTTGTTACCCAGGCTGGAGTGCAATGGTGCGATCTTGGCTCACCGCAACCTCCGCCTCCTGGGTTCAGGCAATTCTCCTGCCTCAGCCTCCTGAGTAGCTGGGATTACAGGCACGCGCCACCATGCCCAGCTAATTTTTTGTATTTTTGGTAGAGACGGGGTTTCACCTTGTTGACCAGGATGGTCTCGATCTCTTGACCTCGTGATCCACCCGCCTCTGCCTCCCAAAGTGCTGGGATTACAGGCGTGAGCCACCGCACCCGGCCCTGAACTCTTTTTTATCCTTAGTTTGTCAGATGGATCTAGTATTTTAGAACAATTCCTGTTAAATTTTTAAAAATAAAATTTGCATGTGATGCTTTCACACCATTTGGTGCCCTGATAGTCACTGAATTGATACCTCAGTTGACACTGAAGCAGGGAGAGTTGCATTCCAATATTCTGCCCATGACTATTTCCCTAAAGTAGAAATATGAAATTATAAATGGTTCTTCATGAATTGCTAAATTCTTAAAGCATGTCTTTTATGTCATGACAGAATGTATCTCATGAGTCAAAGGGAATTTCAATATTCAAAGGTGACTATTCAATGAGTAACATTCTATAGGATACAAAACTATTTTTAGAAGAATATTTTTGCTTCTGAATAGCTTTTCAGTCACAGTTACACTGTTCCTTCTTGAAATAAGAATTATCACTCAACCAATCTCCTGTTCATATGAAAGAGAATAATTTTAGCTGGAGAGCAAACCTCACCTGCAAAATATTAAATGCAGATATGTGAGACTGGTATACTCTATTCTGCTGAAAGAAATGTATTTCTTCATTCTTAAATGTCTCTAGTAGTATAATGGATGGTTAAAATCACTTTAGAAGTTATGATAAAATAAATCATATTCACACTTTTATTCCAATGGCAAGAATAAATTAGAGAGTTTATCTAAAATATAAAATTACAGCATTTCATTATCAGATCTGGAGTATTTCTTCCATCAAACATTGAAATTAAACATTTCTGAGAATAAGCAAAGAATGAAATGGAGGTTCTCTTGGTGTATTAATTTAAATTCTTTTTGGATGTAAGTAACAGAAATCAACTCTAGTTTCCACAACAACAACAAAAGAAGGCAGAGTGTGAGAAAGGAATTCAATGAGAGAACATTAAACTTAAGCACTGAAAGACCTTGGGACTTTTTTGTCTCTTTATCGTCTGTTTTTCTCATCATCTTCTCTGACTGCAGTGTTACATAGGAGAATTCGTCACTGCCAAACCTTTCCAAATCTCACATACAATGACACACATAGCCTCAAAATAAAGGGAGGGAGAAAATCTATGAAGCAAATGGAAAGCATAAAAAAAGCAGGGGTTTGATTTTAGTTTCTGACAAAACAGACTTTAAACCAACAAAGATTTACAAGATGGATTACATAATGTTAAATGGTTTAATTCACCAAGAAGAGCTTCTAAATTACCAATTCAGCCAATAGGAAAAAAACAAAAACAAAAACAAAAAAAAACACAAAACTTTTTCTTAGTTCAAGTTCCCAGGGAAGAGACTACCTACCCTGGCTTGGCTCAGGTACCCATTCCTGGATAACTGATTATGGCCAAGTGATCACATTGCATGATGGTTACTCCTGCTGTGTCCGTGCTGTATCCTGCTGTAAGATAAAGGGGTACAAGAAAGACAACTATAGCAGGCCATTCCAAAAAACTGTTTGGATAGACCAGTGCTGAATACTTAAAGAGGCTGTTCACATCTGGACACATAAATACCATAGAGGTCATTGAAAGTGTCTATTTTCAGGGTTGTATTATGTTTGCTTCTTCTATTTCCAGAAGTGGCACCTAGAAAGGCCACTTTTTATATTATTATATCTGGTTGCAAAAACCACAGGAGGATGCAGGCAGTACAAAGTTAACCACCAAATCCAAGTGGTCATAAATCTGTAGAAGAGACAAACTGAGCCCAAGTCACAATTTATAAAGTTCCCAGTGCTCTACCCCTAAACCTGGGTTAATATTTTCCTGTGGATGTGACCATTTGAGGGACTCAGCTTTATTTAGTCATCTCTGTTCCAACTCTTTGCTCTCTATGCATCCTTTGGCCTGTCCCTGTATGGTTGTTGAGACAAGGCCTTTAGTTTGCAAAACCCTCCAGGTTACCATGATGCCAACTTATCAGTTTAAACCTGAAGTCAAGAAAGTCTAAGAAAATCTCATATAAACACCACTTATTAAACATGATTTGTATTTAATGTCAGGAACTTTAAATTGTAATAAAAAATTGTCTCAAATTATTTTACCCTTTTATTCTGTTTTTGCTTGTTGATTATAATCATTCTAAAGAATGTTTAAGAGTAATCCCTGAAATAGTTTAGGTTTTCTTTGGCTTTCCATGAAGCTAAACTATTTCAGAAATTATGCTATGTGAGGAGATAATCTAAATCACATGTCTTCAGAAACATGGCTAAAACTGTTTATATATTCCCCTAGGATTTTTGCCTACACTGAGGAAAATGTACATTACATAATGTATACTCAAATGAAAGCACATTCAAGAATCTTCACCAAATGGGATTCACTTCTGAAATCACTAATGTCACAGAATAAGAAGAAAAAACTATCAGAATGAGGAGTTATAAAATATAAGCAAAAGCAAGCATGGTAGCTCACAACTGTAATCCTAGAATTTAGGGAGTCCAGGGCAGGAGGATCAGTCAAGTTCTGGAGTTAGAGACCAACCTAGGCAACATGGAAAGACCTCATCTCTACAAAAAAATTTAAAAATTATCTAGGTGGGGTAGCATATGCCTATAGTCCCAGCTACTCAGGAAGTTAAGGTGCAAGAATCACTTGAGCCTAGGACGCTGAGGCTACAATGAGTTGTGATCACACCACTGCACGCCAGCCTGGATGACAGAGCAAGACCCTGTCTTAAAACAGGGTTTTTTTTATATATATATGTACATATATATATAAAATTATATATACTATGCATATATATATTATATATAATTATATATACTAAGTTTATATATATAATTATATATTATATATATGAAGATAGTAAGGGAATCATCTTTGGAAAAAGGGTAAAATAAAAGTAGTTTTTTATTTCAAAAATAAAAAAGAAAACAAGATAAAGGTATTTAAACAGAGTTCACAAAATTTAGATGCTATTTAAGAGCAGAGATAAATCTTATAATCTCCATTGTTTCAATACAATGTTCAGTGGGCAAAGATATAGCCATATATATACATATGTATGTGTGTGTGTGTGTGTGTGTGTGTGTGTGTGTATATATGTATGTATATATATGTATATGTATGTGTATATATATAAAACTGAAAGAATATATATATATATCTAAGAAGGAAAAGATTTAAAAACCCACTTTAAAAAGTTAGAAAGAAACAAGAACTTAAATTACAAAAACATATAAAGAAGGAAATCAAAGCAAAAGGCAATAATAGTAGAAAGCAAACATTCAATAAAGATCATCAACAATGCCAGCACTGGTTTTCTAAAAAGGTTAATAAAAGTAACAATTCCCCAATAATACTGAATTGTTTAAATGAAAAAGAGAACAAAACAACATTATCAGGAATGAAAAAAGTGATATTAACACACACTTTTAAAAGAAGAGAGAGTATTATAAATAAATTCATCAATTTGAATCAGACATATTTCTTAAGAAAATAATAGAACTTTCCATGACTGAACAGTATAGAAAATATTTAATAACTCATTATCTATCTGGAAATTGAGTCTTTAAGTGAAAAGTTGCCATGAAAGAAAAGTTGAGGCCCAAATGACTTCACTTAAAACTCTTCCAAATACTTAAGGAATAAATAATACCAATTTTACAAACACTACTCCTTAGAATAGAGAATGATGGAAACATCACAATTTATTTTATGAGGCCAGTACAATATTGACCTACAACGTAATAAGGAATTAAAAGGAAATTATAGACCAACTTCATCCATAAATATAAATAAAAATTTAAAAAAATACACAACCAAATGAAATCCAGTGATATATAGGAAGGATAATATTTTATGATCAAACAGTGTTTATTCCAGGAATGCAAGGTTAGCTAAATATTCAACTTTCGCTCAACGTGCTTGACAATGGTAACAGTATAAAAAGGAGAAAAACATTTTAATAAATACAGAAAAGGCACTTAATAAAATCTAAATTTTATTCATAGTAAAAACTAAGCAACTTGGGATAAGAAAATTTTCCTAATATCATAAACTGTATCTATAAAACACTAACTCTAATATATTAAAAGGAGAAATAAAGGATGACTATTGATGTGAAAATCTTGAACAAAATATCAGTTAAAGCAAATTGAATGGATTATATACCACAAACAACTGAGATATGTTTCTGGAATATGAGGATGATTCAACATATGCAAATTAATGCCATGGTAACAAAATGAAAGAAAAGATTGTTATCATCTCAATTGATAAAAAAACGTATAACAGAATTCAGCACCCTTTCATGACATATGCTATCAATACACTAAAAACAGAAGGAAAGTGTCTCAGCATAATACAGACCATATGTGAAAAGTCCACAGCTAACATCATAGTCAATTGTAAAAACATTAATAACTTTTCCTCTAAGATCAGGAACAAGACAAAGATCCTTGCTTTTACCACTCTATTCAACATAATACTGGAAGTCCTAGCCAGAGCAATTAGGAAAGAAATAAAAGGTATACAAATTGGAAAGGAAGTAAAATTACCTGTATTCAAAGATGACATGATAGTACATGGGGAAAACTCTAAAGGAATTCAGCAAAGCTGAAAAACATGCAAAAATCAGTTGCATTTCTATACACTAACAATGAATAATCTGAAGAGGAAATTAGGAAAGCAATCTCATTTATACTGACATTAAAAAGAATAAAATACTTAGAAATAACTTAACCAAGGAAGTCAAAGTTTTGTACACTGAAAACTATTATAACACATCAATCAAATAAACTAAAGGTGACACAAATAAATGGAAAGACATCCCTGTTCATGGATTGGAAGACTTAACATTGTTAATATGCCATTGCTACCTAAAGTGATCCCTAGACTGAATGCAATTCTTATCAAAACCCCAGCAGCATTTTTTGCAAAAAATAGAAAAATCCATCCTAAAATTCATATGAAATCTCAAGGGACTCCAAATAGCCAAGGTGATTATTATTTGCTGAATTGTGACCACCCACAATTTGTATATTAAAGTCCTAAATCTCAGTACCTCAAAATACGACTGTATTTGGAGATAGAAACTTTAAAAGTGTGATTAAGTTAAAATGATGCCTTTGGTGTGGGCTCTAATAAAATCTGAATGATGTCCTTATAAGAAGATAAAAATTCTATACATAAAAGGACATCAGAGATGTGAGTCCACAGAGGAAAAGCCAAGTGAAAACAAGCAAGAAGGTGGTCATCTGCAAGCCAAGACAGAGGCCTCAGCAGCAAACAAGGCTGCCCAACTTGAACTTAAACTTCTGGCCCAAGCTGAGAAAACAAATGTCTGTGGGTTAATCCACCCAGTCTGTGATATTTTGTTATGGTAGCCTTAGCAAACTGATATAGCATCTTAAAAAAAAAATCAAATTTGTAGATCTCCCACTTTCTGATTTCAAATTTTATTACAATGCTACAGTAATCAAAAGAATGTGATACTGCCAGAGAGTCAGACATAGAACTTGATTTCTTACCTCACTCAAACTACAAAAATTAATTTCAGGCATACCATCATAACTTTGTGGTAGGCAATGATTTTTTAAACATAAGACATTAAATGCTAACATAAGATAAAAGATTGATAAGCTGAACTTCATTAAAATTAAGAACTTTTATTCAACAAAATACATTAAGAGACTAAAACGGTAAGCAAGCCTGAGACTGGGATAAATATTTAAAATAGATATATCTGACAAAGGCCTCTTATAAGAAAAAAGACTGAGAACTCAATTTTTAGAACAAATCTTGAGTCTTGAACAAGCATCTAACAAAATATACAAATGACCAATAAGCATATTAAAAGGTACACAATATCATTAACTAACAGGAAAATGCAAGTTACAACCTATGAGATATCATTCTGCCTCTACCAGATGGCTAATACTGGTGACGATGTAGAGTAGCTAGAATTCATACATTGCTGATATGAGTGGTTTAACTATTTTAAATAAGTAGATGTTCTATGATCTCAGCATATATCCAAGAGAAATGAGTCCTTGTGTCCACCAACAGACAAATGTAAGAATGTTCAATATACAATAATGGAATTTATGATAGTGAAATATTAGAATACTGCAATAGAAGAAGAATGAATTCCCACTATACACAATATGGATAAATATAATAATGTTGAACAAAAGAAAACAAACACAAAAAAGATATAAGATACACAGAATATGATTCTATCTGTAAAGCGTGCAAAAAAAAGTAAACTAATATATGGTGATGGAGGTTATATTGGTGGTTACCTTTGAGGAACATATTGACTAGAGGGGGTCACAAGGGAGCTTGCTGGAGCACTTGCAATATTCTACACCTGATATAGATGATACTTAAATGATTGTTAACATAAGTGAGAGTTCAGCAAGCCATATACATAACATGTGTGCATTTTACTATATATTAAATAAAAAACAATTTTAAGAAACAGCTCCCATGCAATCTGTTTTTTAAAAACTTAATAAATTATAATTCAATGCTGCAGCATTATTATGACTAAGTCAAACTTTTAGGAAATGAGCCTTCCAATATAATCATTTTTAATATAAATATTATAGGCCATTATAATAGATACTAATTTTTTATTTAATTACTGAATTCTTTGCAAATATACATCAAAATATTGACTGTGTTGGTGGCTACAAAAAATAAACTAGAAATAAATTTAACTAAGGAGGTAAAAGATCTCTACAAGAAAAACTATAAAACACAAATGAAAAATATTGAAAAGGACACACCACACCAAAAAATGGAAGACATGCCATGTTCTTAGACTGAAAAAATTAGTTAATTAAAATTACCATACTGATAGGGACAGGAGAAAGAAAAATTCTGGGCAGAAGAGGGCAAGTCCCCAGTGAGGGCCCCACCCTCAATCTGAAAAACCTGGAACCACAGCCCAAAGTGAGAACTTACATTCCTGTTTTTCCGTTTGAAAGTTACTTTTTCAATAACCATCCACGGCCCACCCTATCCCCCATCCTGTGCCTATAAAAATCCCAGAACTCAGTCAGCAGTGAGGAGAAGCAACAGAACATCAAAGTCTATGGTTGGATGTCAGAGAGAAGCAGCTTGGCTTCAGAAGGACAGATTGATGGAGTAGCTTCAGAGAGGAGTCCAACCAGGAACAGCCAGACTTCAGGGGAAGATTACCTTCCCACAGAGAGCCATTTTCATCAGCAATAAAATCCCTCTCATTTACCATCTTCAATTTATTTTTGCAACCTCATTTCTCCTTGATGCCAGACAAGAACTCAGACACCCCAAGTGCAGGTGCAAAAAGCTATCACACTGACCCTCCACTGAGCTGTTAACACTTAAGCTGTCCACAGATGGAAGAACTAAAAGGAAACCTTAACACTTCCTCCGGGGCTTCAGGGGTCAAAAGCACTGCCCCCAGGCACTGCCACAGGGCCAGGATGGGATTCATTCCTGCTAACACCCGAAACCACTCACCCTGGCCCCTGCACTTGCTCACCTCCACTCCTCACAAACAAGTGCTGGAGCGGTGAGTGAGTGGAGCTCGACCCTGCTGGCATCAAAGTGGCTGGCTAACTCCAGCATGTTACACTCCAGTTCCCACCCATGAACGGGTCAGGGAAATATGTTGCTTCAATACTACCCAAAGCGATCTACAGATGCAGTGCAATCCCTATCAAAATACCAATTCACAGAAATTTTTTTTTAATCCTAAAATTTGTATAGAGCCAAAAAAGAGTCCAAATAACCAAAGCAATCCTGAGTAAACAGGACAAAGCTGGAGGTGTCACACTACCTGACCTCAAAATATATTACAAGACTATAGTAATCAAAACAACATAGTATTGGTATAAAGTCAGACACATAGACCAATGAAACAGAATAGAGCAATAGAGCCTCCAGAAATAAATGTATTTATTTACAGCCAAATAATATTTGACAAATGTGCTAACAACATTTATTGAGGAAAGGACAGTCTTCTCAATAAGTGGTGTGGTAAAACCGGTATCCATATGCACAAGAATGAAACTAGGTCCCTGTCTCTCCCATTAATACAAAAAAACAACTCAAAATGGATTAAAGATTTAAATGTAAGACCCCAAACTATGAATCTGCTATAAGAAAACAGAGGAAACACTTCAGGACATTGGTCTGGGATAAGACATTATAAATAAGACTTCAAAAGCACAGGCTAAAGAAGCAAAAATAGACAAACGGGATTAAATCAAACTGAAAAGCTTTTGCACACAAAGGAAACAACCAGAGTGAAAAGGCAAATTGCAGAATGGAAGAAAATGTTAGCAAACTACTCATCTGACAGGGAATTAATATCTAGAATATATAAGAAACTCAAACAACTCAATAGCAAAAAAAGAATCTGATTCAAAAAACTGGGCAAATGAACTAGATATTTCCTAAAAGAAGATATAGAAATGACCAATAAGCATATAAAAAAATGCTCAACATCAACATCTCTAATCAGGGCAATGGAAATCAAAACCACAATGAAATGTCATTTCACCTTAGATTGTTTATTATCAAAAAGACAAAACATAACAAATGCTGACAAGGATGCCAAGAAAAGGGAACTCTTATAAAATGTTGGTGTGAGTGTAAACTAGTACAGCTATTACGGAGAATGGTATAAAGATTTTTCAAAAAACTACAAATAGAAGCACCATATGAGCCAGCAATCCCACTCCTGGGTATATATCCTGGTTTGAATTTGTGTTCCCACCCAAATCTCATGTCAAATTGCTAATCCCCGGTGTTGGAGGAGGGGCCTGGGTGGGAGGTGATTGGATCATGGGGGCAGATATCCCCCTTGTTGTTCTCATGATAGTGAGTTTTCATGAGATGTAGTTGAAGTGTGTAGCACCTCCCTCTTCTTTCTCTTCCCCCTGCTCTGGCCAGATGAAGATGTGTCTCCTTCCTCTTAGCTTTCCACCATGATTGTTAGTTTCCTGAGGCCTCCCCAGCAATGCTTCCTATACAACCTGTGGAACCGTGAGTCAATTAAACCTCTTTTCTTTATAAACTACCCAGTCTCAGATAGATTTTTATAGCAATGTGAGAACTAATTCATGCATATCCAAAAGGAAGGAAATTAGTATATCAAAGAAATATCTGCAACCCCATGTTTACTGCAGCACTATTCACAACAGCCAAAGTATGAAATCCACCTAAGTGCTCATTAACATATAAAGCAATAAAGAAAATATATACACATGGAACACTATTAAGCCATAAAAAAGAATGAAATCCTGTCATTCACAGCAATATGGATGAGCCTGGAGGATATTATGTTGAGTGAAATAAGCCAGGAACAGAAACATAAATATCTCATGTTGTCACTCATATGCCAAAGTTAGGAGAGTTGATCTCAAAGAAGTAGAGTATAGAATAATGATTACTAGAGGATGGGAAGGGTGGGGGTGGGGGAACAGGGAGAGACTGGTTAAAAGACATGAAATTACAGCTACATAGGAGAAACGAGTTCTGCTGTTCTATACCACTGTAGGTTGACTATAGTTAACAATAATTTATTATATTTTTGGACTTTGAATGTTTCCCAACATAAAAAAAGATAAATGTTTGAGGTGATGAATGTGCTAAATTACTTTGCTTTAATAAATGTTTGAGGTGATGGATACTGTATGCATCAAAACATCATTATGTACCATATAAACATGTACAGTTAGTATGTGTCAATTTTTTAAAATGTTGATTGTGTTAGGGTTCTCCAAAGAAACAGAATAGTAGACAGATACAGATACAGTGATGGAGATATAGAAGAGACTATAAGAATGTAGCACACATGACTATGAAGGCTGAGAAGTCCTACGATCTGCCCTCTGCAAGCTAGAAACCCAGAAAAGCTGTTGGTGTCATAATGAGTAGTACTGATGAGTGTAATAATGAGTCTATATTACTTTTGTTACAGCAGCCCAAGGTGACTAAGACATTGACCATCATATATTTTTTAACCTGACTTGAAATCTAACATTTCTGGTTAAAACCAACAATGGATCAGTGCTTACAAGTACATTATTCATAGTGACAGACTAGATAGGAATAAAGCTCACTGTTGTACACATTGGGAATCTATCCCTAGGGAAGTCTGTTTATTTATGGAGCAAACCATTTCCCTTTCTTTCCTGGACACACAGCCAGACTACATTCCCTAAGTTTCTTTGCAATTAGGCATGGCCACAACTGCATTCTGGCCAGTGGACTGTGGATACAAATGACAAAAGCCATTTTCAGGTGTGATCCATAAAACCCTCCCATGTGCTAACCTCTATTGTTTGAGTAATGACCTAGAGGACAGAGCCACATAACGGCAGATGTCTGTGTGAGGAGAGCCCCTGAGGAGAGCTGCCAGCTTAGTAACATACATGCCAGACAATTATTCAGCGAGAAACTTTTGTGTTAAGCTTCAGAAATACTGAATTCTTTTTTAAATAGCAGTTGACCCAGACTCAACATGAAAGTATTTTTTACAGCAGTAAAGATTGCCAATCATGGTTGACCACTAAATTAACATTTTTATTCAGTTGCATAAAGGAGTGGACATCGGTACCAAAATATCCTATTTAGTACTGAAGCTCACAGTTTTCCTGCTGAGTGTGTTCCTGAACAGAGGCGTGTAAAGCAGAGCAACTCCATCTTAAATAGGAGCTGGGTAAAATGAGGCTGAAACCTACTGGGCTGCATTCCCAGTTGGTTAAGGCATTCTAAGTCACAGGATGAGATAAGAGGACCACACAAAATAAAGGCTTTGCTGATAAAACAGTTTTTAGTAAAGGAACCAGCTAAAACCCACCAAAACCAAAATGGCCAAGAGAGTGACCTCTGGTCGTCCTCACTGCTACACTCCCATCAGCACCCATAACAGTTTACAAATACCATGGCAACGTCAGGGAGTTACCCCATATGGTCTAAAAAGGGAAGGCATAAATAATCCACCCCTTGTTTAGCAAATCATCAAAAAACAACTATAAAAATGGGCAACTAGCATCCCTCAGGGCTACTCTGTCTATGGAGTAGCCATTTTTTTTATTTCATCACTTTCTTAATAAACTTTCACTTTGCACTGTGGACTTGCCCTGAATTTTTTCTTGCATGAGATCCAAGAACCCTTTCTTAGGGTCTGGATCAGGACTCCTTTCCAGTAACACTGTGAATCCAAAATATCTGAGACAGGTCTCAGTTAATTTAGAAAGTCTATTTTGCCAATGTTAAGGATGTGCCCATAACACAGCCTCAGCAGGTCCTGATGACATGTGCCCAAAGTGGTAGGGGTACAGCTTGTTTTTTTACATTTTAGGGACATATTAGACATCAATCAATATGTGTAAGATGTACATTGGTTTGGTCTGAAAAGGTGAGACAACTCCGTCTGGAAAGCCAGGAGGGGGCTTCCAGGTCATAGGTAGATAAGAGACACAAACTATGGCATTCTTTTGAATTTCCAATTAGCCTTTCACTGAATACACAATTTACAGGAATAGTCACTTATGCCTTAGTCTGGCTTAGTGAAACAACAGGGCAAAAAAAGCAATCAGATATGCCTTTGTCTCACATGAGTGGAGGGATGAATTTGGGTTCTGTTTATCCTTTGTCCACAAGGAATTTCCTTCTGGGCAAATTGTGAGGGAAGTATGTAGCTTTTTTATCTTCATAACTATCTTATTTTAGGAATAGAATGGGAGTCAGGTTTGTCCCATGCAGTTCCCAGCTTGACTTTTTCCTTTGGCTTAGTGATTTGGGATTCCTGAGATTAAATTTCCTTTCACAGTATTCATGACCAAGCCCAGTTTTGCAAGCAATCATGTCTTGCAAATAAAGGTCCTGATTAGAACAATCGAAATTTATCCATAAAAGCAAACCTTCATTAGTATTATACGCCAAAACAGGGTGAACACAATGATTACAAAATTGATGATGTGATTAGCTGGTTTCTGGAATGCATCTGAAGAGTCTTCTGAAAACATTTTGAACTTTTTGAAAATACCTGATAACAATCTTCATCCGTATATTCTTAAACCAGATAGCAGCAGCAAATAATAAATTAAATATACACATATACACACACTCTTTTCTCCTACCATTTTGTACATATGATCCAATTAGGTCAATACGTGTTTCAAGCAGGATGAAACAAGTTCATAGAACAGAAGTTTAATGAGATTTTGGCCAGTAAGTAATTCTAAGCATTCAACTTTATGAGAGAAGGTAGTGGTCTATCTCCATCAATGACTCTGTAAATGTGAGTTTCTTAATACTATAGTCCTGTAAATTCACACTCAATATGTACTTCTAAGCCTCTGGCATCTCCAGTGAAAGGAGGCTGGAAAAAAGCTTTACCAAAGGCTGCCTGGGGCCTCACATAATACAAAGCTGGATCAGGTCTACAAAGGTGGAAAGACTGTGTTTATCAGCCTACAACAACTAAGTTAATATACACTGTACATGTTTATTAATCAATGTCTCCCACAGCCCAGTTATGACCACTACCTAAGAGCTTCCAATGGTCAATAAAAGACATGGCTGTAAAGTGATCTGAGTAGGTTAGAAGGATTCAAGAGAGTTTATACCAAAAGTAAAAAAAAAAAAAAAAAAATAGAAATGTATTCGTTACAGTATCACCTTTGTCTAAGACCCAGCAACATGCTGTCATATTTTTAGCACTGGCAGATTACAATGAAAAATATCTCAAGGAGTTTGCTTTGTTTACACAAATAAATCAATTGAGTTTATTATTGCTTATATTCCAATATAAGCAATAATCCATGTGACAGCATTAACACAGGTGTTAAGAAACATGTAACAAAATTAGCAAAAGTGATGGAATTACTCAAGTTTGGAAAACACTGATTATGAACAATCAAATCACCTCTCAGATAAAAGCACTGAGGTCAATATTAAAATAACTAAATAATTACTGGAATCCAAAAACAAAAACAGAATTAAGATTTGTTTTAAATTTTGGATCACTGTTGCATGCCTCACCTTCCTTGATGACTTAGTTTAATTTCTGCATAGGATGTTTTCAGTTAATGTTTTTACTTCTTAATTTTTTATGTTCTCAAGCAAATTCAGTTTAGGAATTCTGAACTCGATACTTGAAACACGTAAGTCTGTTCTAACACTTGCTTCTCTATAACAAGACCTATGAATAGATTCCAATCGGCATCTATACCTAAGTTGCCATCTGTATATATTACTGATATAAATATTTTGAACATAGTTATATTGTTACATTTTTCTAAAATATCCTGAGATTTAGAAACCAGTTGCCACCTATTAATGACCTGAAATATTAATATATATTAGTATATAAATCTAGTCACAAAAATATTCATACACAAATTTGTTACCTAAAAAGCAGGTTAATATATAACATTATGTATATAATCTGTAGATATAATGTTTACATTAAGAAAATACCTTTTGGCTGGGCTCAGTGGCTCACATCCGTAATCTCAACAATTTGGGAAGCAAGCGTGGGAGGATCACTTGAGGCCAGGAGTTTGAGACCAGCCAGGGCAACATAGTAAGACTCATCTCTACAAATACAAATATAAAAATAGCTGAGCTGTTGGCTTGTACCTGTAGTTCTAGCCACTCAGGAGGCTGAGGTGGGAGGACTGCTTGAGCCCAAGAGCTCAAGTTTACAGTGATCTATGATCCCACCACTGCACTCCAGCCTAGGCAACAGAGAGAAAAAAAACTGTCATAAATAAAAGAATCACAAATGTTTCCTTAAATAGAACATAATCAATTATACCTTACTATGAAACTAAAACTCAAAACAACTAGGATAAGAATGAAGTCTGATACAATTACAGATAACAAACACCGCAGAAGCAATGAAATGTGTTTCCAAGCACGGCGGCCTTGGCAAAACGTGGTTCTAGCTGTGGACATGGTATAACCTGCCAGCATGTCCAGCAAGTCAGAAATGCTTTGGATCTCAGTTGTCAAATTTTTTAAATTAGGAAAGTAATCATGCTGATCTCTAAGAAAACTGAAACATCTGTTAAGTTTACAATTCTATGAAAAATTGAGAAACTCAGCTATAAATCATAAATGACAAAGGTGGGGGCAATATAATATATTACTCACTTCCTATATACAAATATCAAAACTCTAATTGAAATACTAAGTGATCGCTCATCACTTTCCATGCTATGAGTAACAAAATCCCCTTGAACATTTAGTGAAATCTTCATCTTCTTCCAAGTGTTTGATTTCTTTTCCAGTCCTTCCCCATCCCCCACCTAGTGTTCTATTACCTAAAGTAAGTGATGTTTAAATTCATAAATGCTTGCTGAATGGGCAACATCTTCCAGGGAGGAAAATTCCTCACGTTCTATACAGAGGTAGGAAAAAGAAGAACAAGAAAATTATCTCCCTATGTACAGCTGACCAACAGGTCAAACAAATTTTAAAAATTAAAAAAAAATCATAGTTGTAAGTAAGAATTATTCACTCCATTTCTCATTACTCTCATCTTTGTCATTTCCAAATACCATCTTGTACATATCAATTTACCAGGAGATCATAAGCGAGGAAGTATACCCAAATCTAACTACTGGTTGCTTTATTCCCCCACCGGAAAAGAATGTCTCTAAAACTCAAACCTAAAAGGCTTAAACGGAACTATCAGTTTTATTAGCATCAAGTAAAATAACATTTCTAATACAGTAACCCAGTGAAAAATGAACATTTACACTAGAATGGGTAATCTCATGATGGCTCACAGAATTGTTCTCTGTACAGAAGCAGTTAATCTCTCAGAATTTGAAGGTTATCAAGCTAAACGGCTTGACTCCTTTTGGCATTTCTTGAATATGTACTTGCGAATCTGATCTGATTCAAACCTTTAGGCTTCCGGTGAAAAAAGATCTAAGCTGTGTCAATTTTGCAGACTGTCTTGCATACGAGGGAACTGAGAACCCCATGAGACTCAGGAGTGGAGATGGGTTAGACTGCAGTGTACTGAAGACCCATGAGTGATTAACTTTTGCTGCAGAGCTCTTTTTAGAATTTTGGAATGAGATTTAAAGATCAGAACTTCAGTATAAATCTAAGGAACTTTTTCTGTTTAAGTACAAAATAAAAGTCAATATAATAGCCAATATTGAAGAATGTGAACCTCATACGGTAGCTCCTCATTTGCATTTAATAACTTTTGTGCAGGAATTACCCCCACCTCACCCCATCAAAAAGAGAAAGAAACTTAAACCCAAATACAAAGCAATGAAAAAGCCACAACAATTTTGAAAATAATATTAATAGGATCCAAGGAATAACGCAGAAGTAATGCAATGTGGGGGGGTTTTGAGGTTATTTCCATTTTCAAAAAACATCCTGAGAGATCCTTTTAAAACCTGGTGGTGGGTGGCTCACGCTTGTAATCCCAGCACTTCGGGAGGCCGAGGCAGGCGGGTCACGAGGTGGAGATCGAGACCATCCTGGCCAACTTGGTGAAACTCCATCTCTACTAAAAATGCAAAAATTATCTAGGTGTAGTGGCAGGCACCTGTAGTCCCAGCTGCTCAGGAGGCTGAGGCAGGAGAATTGCTTGAACCCAGGAGGTGGAGGTTGCGGTGAGCTGAGGTCACACCACTGCACTGGTGACAGAGTAAGACTCAGTCTCAAAACACACACACACACACACACACACACACACAAACAAAACAAAAAAACTTGGTAGCATTTAAAACTAGACTTATAAAATACAGCAACCAAAAAATCACTTTGATTTACATGCCATAATCAATATACTTAACCATGTAATATATATAACTGATTTTGATTTATGTGTAACTCTCATTAAAATACCTCAAACCACTGACTTCATCAAAATAAAACTAAATGCTTGTATTGTAAACCATAAAAATAACAGATTGACACAGTAACAAACACCTATTTATTATATTAAATACAAGCCTGAAATGTTAAGTACACATTGTGGATTCCAAGAAATTACATTTCAGATCTCAAAATGTCTTGCTGGTGCTTTGACAACGAAAACAATGTTTTAGAAAGATTTTTTGTTTTCAGATCCTAAAAAATAGTAACAATTTGGGGATAAAAATAAGTAAAATCCAAAACTTCAAAGTTTATTCCAAATTCTTTTCAATCCCTATGGTGGCTGTAAACAGTTTTTAAGTGTTTATAGCTTAAAGGAATGTGAATATCACAGTTTATATGAATTTCTGCCTAGGAAGTCCAACAACGTTACACAGTAGTTTCGTGTTTCCATAATCCAGTTCTAACATTGCCAGTGCTATCGGTACCGAGCAAGGGTCCCTCCTGACCATTGCTTTTAATTGGTCCATTCTGAATGGCCAGGTTGAGGCCATAAGATTTCTGCTGATTTTCAAGTTCAACCACAGCTGGCTTCCTTAACGTTTCTTTTTTACTACTGGTCGAAACTGGCTTTTCAAAATTTCTGCTGCTTTTGGGAAGTGTGCTACAAGCATCACTGCTGTCTTGCTGCGGTGGGTTGTACTGTCTCTCTCTGTAGGCTAAATAAGCTCTTCGGCTCCTCGAGTGTCCTTCGTTAGCGCCCAGCCGGCTTTTAGGTAAGCCGTTCTGGACGCTTCCTTCCACGCTTGTTGGGACATCATAGGCGTATTCTCTCAATACTGTGAGTCGGCTTGCCCGGTGTCCTTTACTTCTGTTTTTATGATGGCGGCTTGAGTGCACATTTGTTCGAAATTGAACTTCTAAAGGCGCCACGTGCATTTTAATATCATTGTCCATCGAATGTTCTGTCAGACTATTATCAAGCTGAGGGGTGTTCAAAGGTAAAGAATTGGCATGGCACTGAGCTGCAGCCGCCTGCAAGTTTGTTAATTTGCAGCCCTGGGAGGAATTTTTGAAGCTTGAAGCACTTTTGTTTGTGCATGAAGACTCTGCACTGCTATTGGGGCACTTGGGTGCCTCTCCGTTTGTCCCGCTGGAGTTGGGGGGCTGGACGTTGACTTGCACTGAATAGGAGCTCCGTCCTGGGCAGCAAGTCATGATCCACGCAAGTCTCACATCCTCCCTATTAACACAATGGTGGACCATGAAGAACGCACTGAAGCTTAAACACGTGGCTCCAAAAACGAAGCTAAAAACCAAATCCAAAGGGTAATACAAAGAAACAGCCAAAGCCCCAAACATCCACAATGCAACATATAAGAGCAAAGTAAGGCTGGCCCCCAAAAGCTGAGAATGAAAAGTGTGCTCATTTTCCAAGACTGATGTAGAAATCAGAGACAAAGACATTGAATCCTGATGATTTATTTCACCATTTTCATTGGCTGCCAATCTCTGTTGCTCCTCCGTGGGCTCCTTAAGCTCATATTTGCGCTCGGGGTGTCTTTTCAACTGAATAAATATGCTCAAAAAGTACATGCAGTTTACAAAAGTGATGAAGCTGGCAGGCCCGTAGAAGGCTCCCAAGGAGGGTTCCCACGCCATCCAGCAACTGGAAAAGAAAATGATAAACCAGATCAGATGCTACATGTTTCAACAAATTATTTAAGAAACTGCAATCACCTAATAACTAGAAAATACTTAAAAGAGAAGTAACTGGGTCAAGTACACAGAGACTATAAAATACTCACTAGGGTGCATTCGGCCGACTACCATAATTCCTAATGTTTGCTGCTGCGGTTATGCCACAAACGATGATGGGGATACCACCGCCAATCAGGTAAAACCTAGAAGGAGGAATCACAGGAAATACCACTCATCATCCCATTTTTTAACATGTATCTATAATAATATCTCAGTACTGCAAAAGTAATTCCCTGAAGATTAATTATTATTTTTATTCCAATAGTAAGTTGAGAGTTAAGTTGGGGGAGGCTGATTTATTAGCAGTAATGTGTTTTTGTTTTGTTTTTATAGATTTCTTTCTTTTTTTTTCTTATTGCATTTTAGGTTTTGGGGTACATGTGAAAAACATGCAAGATTGTTGCATAGGTGCATACGTGGCAGTGTGATTTGCTGCCTTCCTCCCCTTCACCTATATGTGGCATTTCTCCCCATGCTATCTCTCCCCAACTCCCCACCCCCCACTGTCCCCCTATAGATTTCTTGTTTTAAATCACTGTTTCCAAGGAGAGGAAAGCTGATCAGCTTCTGCCACCTTGTGGACAGGCAAAGTAACACTCTGTGCCTGCAAGTAGGATTTCAGCATTTTTTTTTTTAGGGGGAACTGGCTTCTTTTAGATTCAGCAGGTGAACTAAAAAGTGCCATTGTTCATACTAAAAAAGTAATGGCATATTAATTACTGATTAATGTTCAGCTCAGCCTGCATGTCCCAGGACCTCCCACTGCTGCGTATCTCATCCCCAGTCTTTTGAGATTGAGGCAAGGAAGTATCTGGATCCCAGCAGCTTCACAGAGTGCAAAGGCCCTACCTGACCCCTTCTCCACAGAGTAGCTGGGGAGAGCAAGGGAAATCATGGTGCAATAAAAACTGATTGAAACAGAGCAGTGACTGGTCCTACGAAGAAAAACTTTTTGGTCATCTCTGAGCTCCTTGATCTCTCTGAAAAGAAATTTCCGTCCAGATGGATACTCCTGGGGAGTCAGAATCTTAATTTTGAATTTGCTCCTCCCTGAGACAGAGCCCCAAATCTTGTGTTGGGTGGATAAAGGCAATATCTGTGATACATCTGTCCATACATTGTTTCTTCATCGCACCTTGTTACTAAAATCCTTTAACATGATGTTAGAACTGCTGAAAAGAAAACCAATTACCCTATAAAACGCTAACTCTGCCTTCTATTCCACATTACAGAGATGCCAATAATATGTGATCTTCCCCTTCTTCCTGCTATACTAATTCATATCTGCTTGTTACCGGAAAAAAAAACCATTATTTCCAAAATTAATCTTGGGTTCTATCACCCTCTCTGTGACTCTTGTTTCACCTCCCCCCGGCTCCCCAGTCTTCTTGTTATCAAATAACCCTATTTTACATCTTTTTTTTAATTGTATTTTAGGTTTGGGGGTACATGTGAAGAACATGCAAAACTGTTGCATAGGTGCATACGTGGCAGTGTGATTTGCTGCCTTCCTCCCCTTCACCCGTATCTGGCATTTCTCTCCATGCTAAAGTCTTCTGTACTCGTTCTTATTTCCAGCATATATACATATATATTCAAGTTTCCCCATCTTCTAAAACTTTCCTTGAACTACCACTTCTTTTCTCTTTCCCTCTGCACACACTGGTACTACAACTTCCCTGCCTTTATCACCTTATTGTCAGCTGCACCCACTCACCACCATGATACTAAAAATGCCCTCTCTGGGGTCAGAAGAGACTCACGGGCAAATCCCGTGTCCCACCCTCCAGGCAGCAGTGTTGCTCGGGTTTCCTTAAACTCAAGGATATGGGGAAAGCAGGGCTAGGGGGCGGAGCTTGAGCTGTCTAATGCAAAGAGGATGCTTGTGTGCCATTTGGGGACTGCAGAGCATCCGAAGCCCAAGTTGCCTTTTCCTTAACTCTTTATCTTTGTTCTCAGAATCTTATAGGAAGGAACAGCTACTTCAGGTTGAGATTCCCAAGTTTCTGAGCCAAAACACCACCTTCTCGTCTTTCTTTTAATAGAAGTGAGGAAGTTGTCAAATCTCATCCTACAATGTAAGTCTGGGGCCACCGAGCACCCCTGCTGCTCCTTGTCAAACACAGAACCACTCTCCCCAAAATCTTCCATGTTCTTGGGTGTTCTCGTTCCACAGCCAAAAATCCAGTGATTTTTCCATGACCCATCTATTAAACATTAATGTGGTCCAAGTATCATTCTTTTCCTAACTAACTTCTCCCTGGGAGATCCTGTTCATTATCATGGCTTCAATTACCACATAAGGAAATGTCTCCTGCTCCTCCTAGACAATGTCTAGCTTGTCCTCTCTGCTAAGCCCTGGACTTCTAAAAATGTAAACAATCCACAAGAAAGTATTGATGAGCCTAGCACCCTGTCCCCCCTCTCACGGTCTCCCCCACCCACCTGCCCTTTCTGTTTTTCCTATCTTATTTCTCAGTTGATGGAAATCCCATCTATCCAGGCACACTAGCTAGGCTAGCATAGACAACTTGCAGCCACCTTCAAGCTTCTCTCCCTCTCATATCTCTTAAGTCCAGCTGGACAGCAACCCTAGAGAAACTGCCTCAAGCCTCTCAAACATGTGTCCTCCTCTCCATTCTCCCTGACACTGTTCTGACCTTCATAGGGGCTGCCCTAATAACCTCAGCAGAATTCCTTATTCTTGGGCATTCTGATTTATACTCCATACTAGAGCCATAGCTATCCTTCTAAAATGACACTGTGTCAGGCCACTCCCTTAGTTAAAAATCCTCAGTAGGGTGGGCGCGGTGGCTCATGCCTGTAATCCCAGCACTCTGGGAGGTCGAGGTGGGTGGATCACAAGGTCAAGAGATCGAGACCATCCTGGCCAACATGGTGAAGCCCCGTCTCTACTAAAAATACAAAAATTAGCTGGGCATGGTGTTACATGGCCGTAATCCCAGCTACTCAGGAGGCTGAGGCAGGAGAATCGCTTGAACCCGAGAGGCGGAGGTTGCACTGAGGCAGAGATCACGCCACCGCACTCAAGCCTGGCGACAGAGCAAGACTCTGTCTCAAAAAAAAAAATCATCAGTGGTTGCCCACATTTTAAATAGGATCCACAACGCCTCAAAGCCAGCTTGCTTCCTGAATTCCTGCTACTTGACACCAAATACACCCGAGGCTCCAACCAAACTGTATGTCTCAAGGTTTCCTCTGCTCACTCTTCTACTTGGAAGTGTCACTTTTACACTCTGTCTCGATCACAGTAAGGTTCATGCCAATGGTCCAGCATTTCCTAACACCACACCCCCAAAATTAATGGCTTCTTCTTTTGCATTTTCAAAGAACCTATCTCCACTACACTTCTCACACAGCCCAGTCTGCTCCTCCTGCAAACTATAAACTCCTGAAGGGCAAGGGGGTCTTCTCTAAATCCCTGGCCCAGGGCCAGTTACATATCAGGCATTCAATAAGCCTGGTCATCACTGATAGATTTTATTCATCCAGCAGGATAATCCATTTACAATTTTTCATATTATAATGGATAGGAAAATCCATACTACAAGTATTTTTGTCCTTTGCACAGAGTAATTAAATTGATATATACTTGAGCAGATTAAAACCTATGACATATGACCTCAAGGAAATAAAAACAGCTGATATTTTCATAATGCCTCTTAGATGGCCAATACCATCTTAAGTGCTTTGCCCATTTCCTCATTTACTCCTCACAACTGTAGGATGGGAGAATCAGCCCCACTTTTGAGATGAGCATGGAAGGCTCAGAGAGGGCATAGAAGTTGACTGAGGACTCGCAGCTCAAAGGATGCCTAAGCCATTTTCAAAACCAGGCTCTGCTGTGTATAAGTCCATTCTTTGACTTCCCATAATTCACTCAGCAATTTTATTATAATTTATAATTATGCCTCAATGAAAGCAATCAAAACACTTAGTTAACCTTTAAGATAATACAACAAAGATATGAGATACCTGAGCATTGGTCTTGGTGGAGGTGGTGGCTCATCAGGATCCTGGCACCTTTTAGCTTTTTTAGTGACTTGTTTGTAGATATTTCGAGCCGTCACTCCTATCCATAGTACTGTGGCAAGGGTGGAATAGTGAAGAATTATCCCAACCTACAAGGAAAATCAAAGAATACATAAACTAAAAGAAAAAAATGGGCCGAACAAAGTGGCTCATGCCTATAATCCCAGCACTTTGGGAGGCCGAGGCAGGTGGATCACAAGGTCAGGAGTTCTAGATCAGCTTGGGAAACATGGTGAAACCCCGTCGCTACTAAAAAAAGAAAAAAATACAAAAATTAGCCAGGCATGGTGATGCACATCTGTAATTGGAGGCTGAGGCAGGAGCATTGCTTGAACCCGGGAGGCAGAAGTTGCAGTGAGCCCAGATCGCGCCACTGCACTCCAGCCTGGGCAACAGAGTGAGACTCCGTCTCAAAATATATATATATATTTATATATATATACTTCCACTAAGGCTTATCTAAAAGTTGGTAAGTAACTTTCAGAAGTCTGATTCAAAAGCAGCAGGAAGGCCTATCCTAATAATCGACTCTCTTGCCTGCTAATGCAACACCACATTCTAACAGACGTGTGACAGGGGATCACATTCCTCAAATACACAAACCAACAACTGGCTCTACGAAGCTCACAAACTACCACTTATACCCAAGATGACCCTTAATACAGGACAGAACATTAAACCAAAAGTGTGGTTTTCATAAATGCCACATTATAAGTTAGAGTTCATTTTCTGTTTTTGAGACGGAACCTTGCTCTGTCACCCAGGCTGGAGTACAGCGGCATCTCGGCTCACTGCAACCTCTGCCTCCCAGGTTCAAGGGATTCTCCTGCTTCAGCCTTATAAGTAGCTGGGATCACAAGCCTGGGCCACAATGCCCAACAGGGTTTCACCATGTTGGCCAGGCTGGTCTCAAACTCCTGACCTCAGGTGATCCACCCACCTCAGCCTCCCAAAGTGCTGGGATTACAGGCATGAGCCACCATGCCCGGTCTAGAGTTCATTTTCTAACATTCTTTTTAAGGAGGAATATATAGAGGGTACAGGTAACTACAGGGTGAAAGCCAGAACACATAGAGAGTACGTTGCAGAGTAAGAGACCGAGATCTAATTCAAAGCTTTTATAATTGTAGCAGTAACCAAGCAATATAATAATATATGGATGGTTAAGAGGGTGAACTCAGAATCAAATTTTCCTTGGTTTTTAAACTGGGATCCACCTCTTACCTACTAGGTGACCTGAGCAAAGTCACATAACACATAAACTGTTGGCTTCCACACTTGGGAACCGAGAATAATGTAAAAGTACTATGGGGCTAAGTAAGACAGTCCACAGTAAGCATTTAGCAAATCACCTAGTATGTGACAAGCAATTAGCAGAAAAAACTATATTATTTCCTATTAAAATGTGATTTTGAAGAAATAATGTAACCTCCCTAAAATTAACTTTCCTCAATTTAATAGTGGGAAAATCATCAATCGCCACCTCTGGGAATTTCATAGAAATTGAATGGGCACAATACCTGGGATATAATAGGTACTTAGTAAGTGTAAGATAACAGCAATACATGCACATGATATACTACTTAAGTTTCTGTTTATCAAATGACCTGTATATGAAACAACTCTAGTTGAGGATAAAACCCTAGGTGAAGATGTGAGAAAATAAGAGAGGCTTAAATTTTAGTTTAAAAAAAGTAAATGTTGTATGTCACTATAGTATCAAGGACACAATCCAGCTTTCTTAACGAGTAACTTACTCTCTTTTTTTAATCACTGATATTTTATATAATTATTACAGGTAAAATTCTATTAATGAAAATCCAAGAAAAAATTTGTCATTCTAAAGGGATGCCTCTCCAACCTCAAGAAAATCAAAGGTCAATAATAAAAACATGGCCCAGGCTCAGTGGCTCACACCTGTAATCCTAGCACTTTGGGAGGCAGAGGTGGGCAGATCATGAGGTCAGGAGTTCAACACCAGCCTGGCCAATATGGTGAAACCCTGTCTCTACCAAAACTACAAAAATTTAGCCAGGCATGGTGGCACATGCCTGTAGCCCCAGCTACTCAGGAGAATCACTTGAACCAGGGAGGCAGAGGTTGCAGTGAGCTAAAATTGAACCACTGCACTCCAGCCTGGATGATAGAGCAAGACTCCTTTTCAAAGCAATAATAATAATAACAACATGGACCACTGTCCAGAGTTTATTTTAATGAGAACCAATCTGCAGCAAAAACTTGATGACCCGAAAACCCAAATCTTATTTTGCAGGGGAAAAACAGGTTCATCCCTCTCCAGATAAACCTTGCAATGCCTCTGGAGGTGCTGGGAGGGAGGATCAAGTTTGGCCCAACTACAAAAGTCAGAAGTGATCTTCTTGAAGAGAAAAATCGCTTCTTGGTTCCCATTAGTCTTGCTGACTGCACTGTGAAAGCAAAATTTATAGACAAAAATGGAACAGAAAGCATAAAATAACCCATTGAACTATCTAATGTCATACCAAATAATGTAAGTAAAAACAGTATAAATGAATTTGATGCATAGAAACCAATAAATTCAAAACAAATCAGATACTGACTCAAAATGGCCAACTCTGCTATTGCTGGAGGTGTCTCTAACACAAAGGTCAAAAGAATGAGACTCAAATATGTAAGCAAAAATATAGAACTTCAACACAGGAGGTGTCAAAGAATTTTCCACGGGGGAAAAAAAACCCATCTTTTGGCACTGAAGTGTTTTCTATGGCATTTCTAAATTTCCAGAGGAGGTTTACTCTTAAAGATACTGAAGCCTGATTATTACCAATAGTGGAATTTGAGGGGTATGATGACATCTGCTAGTAGAGTCACGAAAGCAAATCACTAAACATTCTACAATATTCAGAAAAAAAAGGAGTGATTAATATCTAGTAGGAAAGCTTTTCCTATCTTTTGGAATGTAGTACTTCCTATTGTATTCTCCATCTGACTTAGTCTACATGAAATACAACCTCACATTTTCTTCCAAATAAATCAGAGATAGACATGGAAATTCTGTAAATTGTTTAGAAGTAATCTAATTCATGAGGCATGTAAATAATTAGTTAAATGCAGTAGATTATTACTCAAGAAAGCCACCTTACCTCGGGACACTAATTTTCAAAGTTGTAAAATGGGTATAAAATAATTATCAAAAAAGGTTCCACTCTACATGTTTGTTATCTAACTATAAACTCTCACATATTAGAGTTCATTTAACCACCAATAAGCCTACAGCAGTGCATCATACATAGCAACTGTGCAAAACAAATCAACTTTCTGATGAATAAAAACATGTAGACAATGAATACATAAACAACTAAAATTTTAACAGCTTACATTAATAAATGCCTGCTATGTATCAAAAAACGTATTCTTGCATGTGATTTCACTTTATCCTTTTATCATCACCATGAGATCAGTGTTAACCTTGAGATACAAAAACACAGACTAAGACTGAGAGAAGTCATCCACCAGAGATTACACGGTCAGTAGCGCAGCTATGATTCAAACTCAAGTTAGATGGTTCCAAAGTCCTTGTTCTTTCTACTCTCCTACGGTGGCCTCTACTAAGTACTAAAGCACAGTAATGGGGCTGAGAAGCACTCGGAATCAAACAGACTACTTTTGAATCATGCCTCTTCCACCTAATGGCCCAAGTGACCCAGGGCAAGTTATTTCAATTGTCTATGATTCAATTTATATAGTTATAAAATATATGAAGAAAAACTATCTCCTGGGGCTAATATGAAAGTTAAGACATAACACATGCACGTCAGTTGGCAAATAGAATGGTCTTAATATTCACTGATTAGATTTTTCCAAACATATCTCTTGTGCCATTGCAGCAATCCTCTAAATAACAGATCTCAAGGGCACCTGACAAGGGCGGCTGGCACTGTATTTAATGAATTTAATCATGGAGTGGTGGAACGACAAGGTATCTTACATAAGATCCAGCTAAATCCTCTCACTGCATGGTTAAGAAAACCAAGGACCAAAAAATTAACCACCAATTATTTGGCAGTGTATCATGAACCAGAACACAGATCCCTTCCAGGCTCGAGTCAATGGCCCTTGCACTTCCTCACTCAACTTCTTAGTTTTCTTTCAGCACCCATAGCAAAAGATAAAAGCTGTAGAGAGCACCTAAGATCCTACCTGAAATGAACTCAGGAACCAGAGTAAGAAGAGTGAGAAGTACCTGGATGGTGGCACCTTTAATAACCTCAACCAATCACTGTGTGGGAGAAACTATATTATGACCCATTGATACTGTTCATAAAATATGCGAGCTCGCAAAGGGAGATAATAAAGACAAAACGACATGGATTATGTACAAATACAAACTGCACATAAAAACGTGTGCACATGAGGGCTCGGTTTTTGAGAGAGAAGAATTTTAACAATCAATTAACTTAACTAGCTGATTCATTATTTTATAGAAGAAACATTAAGCCCCTACTAGGTTAAGAGACTATTAACGTAAGTTGTTCTGGCAGACACAAAATTAGAACCTACCTACTAGGATCTGGAATCCTACATTCTACCACTCCGCGCTCAGCTGCTGATTACCTGAATTGAGTATTACAATGGCAAAGTGAAGCAAGGAATGCCTGAGTCAGAAACACAAGAATGATGCTGTGTCTTTCATCGAAGGGAAGCACATTATAAATATAGAAGAAAACAACAGTGAAACATCTAGGCTGGCCTTTCTTTTTCCTTTTGTAAATCTTTAATGGCATTTGTTCTTGAAGCCCTAAAAACTCTTTGCAATTCCTTTCTTTTTCCATTTAGAAATGGGGCCAGACGCGGTGGCTCATGCCTGTAATCCCAGCACTTTGGGAGGCAGTGGCAAGCAGATCACGAGGTCAGGAGTTTGAGATCAGCCTGGCCAATATGGTGAAACCCCGTCTCTACTAAAAATATAAAAATTAGCTGGGTGTGGTGGCACATGCCTGTAGTCCAAGCTACTTGGGAGGCTGAGGCAGAAGAATTGCTTGAACCCAGGAGGCGGAGGATGTAATGAGCCGAGATCGTGCCACTGGGTGACAGAGCAAGACTCCATCTCAAAAAAAAGAAAAGAAAACAATGAAAGGCAGTCATCTTTACAGTGGCTTCTTTCTATTCATTTCCTTAGTGAAATAAGTTTATGTGTCTGCTTCATGAAATCAATGCATACTTTGAGATAAAATGGAGACCTTTATTGCCAATGTGTGCTGAGTACTCTTCTAATAGAGTCTATGGTCAAAATGGCTCCAGGTTTGAAAGCATTCTACTACGTGCAAACAGGGGCTTCTTTTTGTTCATTCATCCAGTAAACATGTGCTCAGCACCTACTATATGGGTCAGGTGTTGTGCTGGTCCAGGGATAAACACCAGTGAATCAACTACTATAATTCTTATGCTTGTAAAACGTGGAGTCCAGGGAGAGCTTACAGTTCAGAGATAGTAAAGAGTAAATCATAAAGTTTTGTAGGCAGCATGGAATTTTAGTAAGGAACTAATACGGTTTAGTTGTGTCCCCACCCAAATCTTGAATTGTAGCTCCCGTACTTCTCATCTGTTGTGGGAGGGACCAGGTGGGAGGTAACTGAATTGTGAGGGCCAATCTGTCCCATGCTGTTCTCCTGATAGTGAATAATTTTCACGAGATATGATGGTTTTTATAAAGGGGAGTTCCCTGCACACGCTCTCTCTTGCCTGCTGCCATGGAAGACATGACTTTGCTCTTCCTTTGCCTTCTCCCATGATTTTGAGGCCTCCCAGCCACGTGGAACTGTGAGTTAATTACCATCTCAGGTCGGTAAAGTGAAATCTGCAAGATAAGTGGGAGTCAGCCACATGAAGAAGGGGAGAAAGACTGAGAACACAGAGGAGCTATCTTCTATACATGGATTTAGTTGATCTGAAACCCATCATCTGACTTCTTATAGTTTGTTTACAAATGTATAGTAATAGCCTAAAACAGAAATATACCACACAGATGAGAGGTAATTTCATCAATATTAATATAATAATGGTAAAGGGAACATTTATTGAACAGTCAGTATATGACTGGTTCTCTTGAGATGCTTGAGTCATTTAATCCTCTCAAATATTCTTATATACCTTCATTTTAAATTGGACCTCAGGTATACAATTATGGATTAATCATAAACCACAGTATCATGACACGTTCTAATGAGTGGGCCAAGCACAGCATGCCTTTATTTAATTAGTTATTATTAATAGTATGATACTCATCCAAGAATCTACCGGCAAGACACGAGGCAGGACCTTGTCAATAACCTGTATCTAATCATATGATCCCCTCATCAGAGGTAACTATCACCCTACTATAGACTATGTATCATCACCCTACATCCTCTGTTCATCACTCCCTTGCTTTCTTTTTTATAGTTTTATTGCACCTATTTTTTTGTTTAAAGTGGGCTGTTTGTTTTAGTGATTTTTACCTTTATTAAAGAAAAACATGTTGAATTTTAATTTATAGGGCTTACTTTTCACTTAAAACTAATTTGTGCTATTGTGCATTGCTATAATTCATTGGTTCTGACACTTGTATAATACCATAGAATTTGTTTGTTCACTCTCTCTGTTTTGGGCATTTGGGTTGCTTCCAGGTTTTTGATATTATGTACAGTGCTGCAATGAATATTCATATCCATACTCCTATTCATGTGCACACAGGCAAGATTACTCTCTGAGGTCAGGATTGGGCCTGCTGGGTTCCAGGGTACATGAACACATTACTATAGAAGGCAGTGCCCCCCAAGAGGACGTCCACTTACATTCCCATCAACTATATAAAAGGATCCTGTGGGTTCATATGTTCATCAAGACTTGGGATTGTCAGGCTTAATTTTTGCTGACAGAAAAGCCATAAAATGGTAACTAATTGACTTCACTGGCATCTCCAGGACCCCCATGGTGTTAAACATTTCTGCACATGTGCTGGCCCTGTGAGTTCACTCTTCTATGACATGCTCGTCCATTCTCTTGCTACTTTTTCTTCTGGCTTGTTGTAGTGTTCTCACCAATTATAGCTATTGATATATTTTTTACTCGAATGCTCTGTTAGTTGTATGGACTGTCAATAGACTCCTCCAATTTGTAATTTATCTTTTTAGCTTCTTTGAGAACTCTTGATAAACATGAGTTCTTATTTTTAGTCACAATTACCTCTTTACTAGTGGATGGCTTTCACTGTCTGATTGGCCGCCTTTATCTTAAGTTCTCCAACATTTTTTTAAAAGGATTTTAAGATGTTGGCTTGGATATGTAAGTCTTTAAACAACCTATAGTTGACTTTTTTTTTTTTTTAATGTGGCATGAGGTATAGACACAGTTTAACCTTTTTCCAAATGGATTTTCTCTGGCTCCATTTACTGAATGGTGGTCTCTCTTCCCCAGGTGACAAGGCACATCCCCTCTGTTGAATGTCAGAGTTCCCATGGTCTGCCTCTGGACTCTCTATTCTATCCGATTGGCCAATTTATCTCAGCCTACAGCTATTACCACACTGGTTTCATTTCCACAGCCTCATAAACCCTGATGACTGGAAGACAGTCTTCTGGCTCTGCTCCTCTTTTTCATTAGTGTCTTGTCTTTCTTTGGCCATTTATTTTCACATAAATTTAAAAATCATCTTATTGAGTTTCATAAAAAATTCTACAGATTAATCTTAGAAGGAACTGCCATCTTGCTGATATTAAGTATTCCTATCCTTTGATCTATTATATCTTTCCATTTATTTAGGTCTTCTTTAATACATATTTTAATTTAACCTGTAAATCTTAAACATCTTTCATTATTTTTAGGTACTTGATAGTCTTTGACACTATGTAAATGCTACCTTCTCATTATGTTTTCTCATAGTTGTATTTCTGCATACTAGCAGCTGCTCTTGGCTAAACTTTCCTATTACTTCTAAGTAATTTTGTGGAAATTAGTTTTTTAATATAAATAATCACATCATCCAACTCAATTATCATTCCCAATTTATAGGCGAGAAAACTGAGACACAGAAGAGTAACACATTAAAATCAAACATCTCAAAGAGATACCCGCACTCTTGCGTTCCCTGAAGCATTACTCACAGCAGCCAATAGATAAAAACAACTTGTATGTCCATCAACAACAAATAAAGAAAACATGGTCTCTACATACCATGGAATATTATTCAGCCAAAAAAAAGAGGAAAATCATATTTACTAACATAGATGAATCTTGAAACATTATGCTAAATGAAATTAAGTAAGTAATAGAAGGATAAATACTGCATGACCACACTTATATGCAGTATCTAAAGCAGTCAAGATCATAGAAGCCAAGAAGAGAATGGGGATTGCCACAGGACTAGGGGAGAAGAAAAGAGAAGTCATTGTTCAATGCATACTGAGTTTCAATCATACAAGATGAAAAGTTCTAGGTACCTGCTCTGTAACATTGTGCTTACGGGTGAAAATACTGTACTGCACAATGAAGAATTTGTTTACAGAGTAGATCATATGTTATGTGTTTTATAATCACAGTTTTAAAAGCAAAAAAAAAAAAAAAAGAAAAAGAAAGGTTAAACAGATCGCCCACAGAAACACAGCCAGTAAACTGTAAACTGAAATCCAAATCCAGGCAGCCTGAACTTTCAATTACTGTTAAATGTCTTGCTCTCATGCAGGTGAAAAACAATATACAAACACAGAAATAAAATTTTCCATATTTTCTATTCATATATTGAAGAGTTTCCATTTTTATATTTATGCTGCAAGAAAACCGTTCACTAAGGCTACATATGTAATAATTTATTGGAAACTAAGAGTAGAATTTTTTTAATTCTTCATATTTAGCTAACCTAGTGTTATTTTTATATCTTTACAGTTAACTTTTTTCCAATTTGGATGTGCTCATTAACACATAAAATAATTCTTAAAATTCTGCTATCAGAAAATGTCACTTCTCTTCCAGTCAAAGTCAGAATTTTATAATTTTAAAAATAAATAATAGGCATTGTAGCAATAGATATAATGTGTAATTCTGAATTCCCAATAATAAAGGGATGAGCTGTTAAAGTTATATATTCAGTTGCAAAGTGGTAATTTAAAACATGAAGTACACTGGCAAATTATTTAAGTGACAGACATTATATTTAACTTTAATCAGTTAAAGAAAAGGTGTTAAAGAACGATTTTTTTCTTTTTATAGTTAATGAAATTATTTTCTAATATCAGTAATTGTTTCCATTTCAATTTTCCACTCTGACTTACTGCTTGGCAGACGCTGGCATTCCTGGTCTGGGTTATTCCTCCCACAAAGACCACACAGGTTAGGAAAATATGAAAGCACAAGTTCACAAGCATGTGCCAGCTCTTGAGGCTGATTCTAATCAAACTGTTTAAATAAGAGAGAAAATATTAATATTCAGCCTAGTACCTATGAAGGAGGAAACTACGATGTTCATCTTAATTCCAACTGCATAAAAGGCAAAAATTAAATGTTTTATATTTAAACATTTTATTTAACAAACATATGCTACCAAACACATACACACATATATACACACAGATCTGAGGAATCATTTAACTCAATCTAGTTTCTTAACACTCAACTTTATGCACTTAAAAAAAAAGTCATTTATGGAACCACTGCATGCGCGGAATGCTAAATAAATTCTCCACAATAAGAAACACATGGGCTTGGCTAGGCACGGTGGCTCACGCCTGTAATCCCAGCACTTTGGGAGGCCGAAGTGGACAGATCAAGAGGTCAGGAGTTCAAGACCAGTCTGGCCAATATGGTGAAACCCCATTTCTACTAAAAATATAAAAATTAGCCAGGTGTGGTGGCACGTGCCTGTAGACCCAGCTACTTGGGAGGCTGAGGCAGAAGAATTGCTCAAACCTGGGAGGTGGAAGTTGTGGTAAGCCCAGATCACACCACTGCACTCCAGCCTGGGTGACAGAGTGAGACTCTATCTGGGAAAAAAGAAAAAAAAGAAAGAAAGAAACATCTGGGCTTTTGTTACTATGATGTCTTAAGATGACTGATTACCCTGCTTGGCTATCTACAGATTTCTGCACCACACAAATGGGTCTTTTTTTTTGACCTACTGGCATAGGTCTAAAACTCAATGCATTTCTTCCTGGACTTTCATAACAAAATGTTGAAGTCTGTCATATATATATATATATATATATAAAATCTCCTTTTGTTTCTTGACTAAATGTCAAGAAATGCCACATACGTCTAGCTCAAAAAGGAAAATCCATTCTAGCAAAACATTTTATAAAGTGAACTTCTGCTTAGCAAATCCTTTAGTTCATTATTTCCTACCACAAAATACAAGTTTCTGTAGCTTTGCGTCCAATTAACAAAAAACATATCCCATGCTTAAATGGCACAAACTTTCTTAAAAATGCCATCTATAAAATAAAGACTATCATAATAGGCAAAAAGTCATAAAATGAGAGTAATAATACAGTCTGATACTAGAGATGCCTCTTTAGGTGCCTCTGCAGGTAAGAAACGTCTGCCTTACTTTACATCCTGTTGCTCCTGTGAGCCGCCCCACAGTCTCCAACACATATTTCCCATATTCTTTTCTAGATATGAACCCAGCAAACACACTAGATACTGTAAAAATTGAATTTATCATCCCAAATACTAATGATGTGTGTGTCTCTAATGGCACAAAATGAAGAAGGCATGAATGTATTCTAAAGTAATCATTCTTACTTTGGAAAGACAGCATGATAACAAACTCACTTTTATCCAAATTACATGTGAAATAAAGTCCTTCAAATCAAAGTCTGTGGATCTAGTTTGTCAAGCTGTATTTCTTACCTGTGATGGTATATGTAACTGACAATGACGGCTAAGAGACATAAGAGGAGAATGACAGCAGTAGTATAAACCATGGGATGCAGGAGGCTGGCTGCCTGGGTGTATAGTTCAGATCCCGTCAAATCCTAGGGGCAAAAAGAAAGATTCATTCTAGCAGCACTTCTCTCGACATTTAACTACTGAGATTTTTTTTGAGTGACCAAAACATATCAATAAACAAAAACTCTGGCCCTTGTGTTTCTTTATTTTATTCAGATTAATGTTTCATGCTGTTTTCCTAACACTTTGCTTTCCTAACTTCTATTGTGTTAACTGCTTATGGCATACCCTCATTTTACAGTGGACCATCTACTTTATAAGCTGGAATGTTGACTCTGCTATGAGGGTAAAAGAGAAAGCAGCCCCCTATATTTGGGCAATTCAGAAAGGATAACCAGATTTCATACTTTTCAATGCCCTTTAAGCTCAGTTATCACTATGCATATTCACTAGCTGATCACACACAATGAGAGCACTATCTTTGAGTCTACAAAGCCCAAAGACACCTCTCTATGTGTAGTGAAGTTCAACTTCAAGTTCCTCAAATACAAATGGACCACACACTGCATAGGGTACTGGAGATATAAAGATAAGACAAAACATGGTTCCTGCCCCTGAAGAGGTGAAAATCACAGGGGAGACACACATACACCCAGATCATAACAACGTTTGATGAAGTACAGCACAGTTAAGGCAGCAAAGAGGAAGAGCATTGTAAGAGCCCAAAAATCAATAAAGCACAGTGGCTCACACCTGTAATCCCAGCACTTTGAGAGGCTGAGGTGGGCAGATGGCTTGAGCCCAGGAGCTTGAGACCACCATGGGCAATACAAGGAGATCCCATTTCTACAAAAAGTATATTTAAAAAAATTAGACAGGCATGATGGTATGCACCTGTAGTCCCAGCTACTCAGTAGGCTGAAGTGGGAGGACTGCTTGAGCCCAGGAGGTCAAGGCTGCAGTGATCCAAGATAGCACCACTGCACTCCAGTCTGGGCCACATACCAAGACCCTTTCTCAAAAGAAAAATAATTTAAAATAATAAATAAGCAATAACAGCATGTCACTTATAGAACATTTACCATAATCCCAGCATTGCCTGTGTCCAGCACTATAACTGTATGAGGTAAGTATATTATATTAGCCCCATTTTGTAAGTTAAAAAACTGAGGCACAGAAGTTACATGCCTTAAGGATTAGATTCAAAGGAGCTTGGCTGCCAAGTCCCTGCTCCCAAATACAACTGGCTCTCTGAAATGAAAACAATAGGCATCTTAAAGCTACCCTCTTTAAAAAGGACCATAGCAAGCTGGAAAAACATCTCCACCCTGGCCGTCATGCCAGATAATTGGGGTTGTAGGAGCCAAAGCTGTAGGTTTACCAGATCTCTTCACTAAATTCTCTTACCACATTGACTCTTAAAGCTAAAATGTGACACTGAATAAGGGAAGGAGCCCACAGTGGATTTACCTCCAATTAGGAAGTTCTTGTAATAAAATATCTGAAACAAGAAAAGCTAGATTAAAAACAAAAAGAAAGAGAATAGATGACAATCAGACAAGGAAATGGAAGATGACCTCAACAGAGTAGGAAAGGAAGGGGCAAATTTTCCCAGGGAAGAATCAGAAGTTCACAATCTACAATTATAGATCTAAAAAGATCATATCAAGATGCCGAACAAACCCCTCACCTTATCAAATGCTGAACAGTTAATGACAAAAATCACAGTAAGTGGGAAGCAAAGCCGAGAACACAGGAAACTGAATTCCAGCTAAACTACTCCCCTATACTCTGATGAGCCTCAAACTTACAATTCACCCATTAACTTGACAAATGTTGAGTGTCTGCCACGGCCAGGCACAGTGCCAAGTAATGGATATACAGGAATTGGCAGAACACAGTTCCAGTGCTTTGAGGCCCTGCAGTCTATAAATTAAGTACACAGAAGGGAAAAGACCAGAGAAAAGCCTATCAGGACCAATTCTGAGCAATCTGCCTTTGTAAGATGACCATAACACTAGTCTGTAATATATGGCTTCAAAATATTTGCATTCTCTTAAAAGTCCAAAATATTAGTGGGGAAATTCAAAGAAATGTTGAGAAAATGAAAACCAGTTAGATGCTAGTGAGAGTAGACCTATTTTCATCCAATTTCAATGAAAAGCTTCTATTCCAGTACAGAACTAATAACAGGATAAATTTGCAATATCTAGTTTAGCTTCTCAACTCTTCGTGCACTGTCTGCTTTAGATGACTGCAGGAAATGTTCAATAACACACTGCCGTTTACCAGCTGTAAGACTTGGGGCAGTTAGCTCACTAGAAAATGGAGACTCCTCTAATCATCTCAGGGGGGTTGGAGAAGGGGTAGAAGAAAGGCAGTAAAAGTGCCTTAAATAGCCCCTGGCAGAGAGTGACAACACAGGGAGCTGGATATCATCAAATAAAACATTTGACTAAGAGCCAATTTCGTTCTCAAAATATACTCTATATGGTATTCAAATTGAAAAGAAATCAGTTATTTTTGGCCAGGCACAGTGACTCATGTCTATAATTTCAGAGTTTTGGGAAGCTCAAGGCAGGAGGATTGCTTGAGGCCAGGAGTTCGAAACCAGCCTGAGCAACACAGTGAGATCCCATCTCTCCAAAAAATAAAAATAAAAACATCAGCCAGGCATGGTGGTGGGCGCCTGTAATCCCAACTACTCAGGAGGTTGAGGTAGGAGGATCACTTGAGCTAGGGAGGTTGAGGCTGCAGTGAGCTGAGATGGCACCACTGCACTCCAACCTGGGCAACAGAGCGAGACCCTTATCTAAAAAAATAAAAAGTTAAAATTCAAAAGAAACTGATATTTTTCAAAAGCTAAACAAATGTGACATAGAATGAAAAAGAAACAAGATGTTGAATCAGAGGGCAACAAGGACTGAAGAAAGGCATGAGTACCTCTGTCACTGGTCACACAGGGCACTGCTTTCACAGGGACATTTTTTCCTCAACATGTTTTTATTGATATGTAATAACTGTGCATATTGATGCCATACATGTAATATTTTGATCCACACATATAATGTATAATGACCAAATAAAAGTAATTGGGAAATATGAAATATGCAATAAGCTATTGATAACTACGGTCATCCTACCATGCTATCAAACGTCAGAATTTACTCCTTCTATCTGTATTTGTGTACTCATTAGCCAAAATCTCTTCACCTCCTCTTCCCAGATCCTTCCCTTCCCAGCCTCTGGTATTTACCATTTTACTTGCTACCTCCATGAGATCAAATTTTTCAGTTCCCACATATGAGTGAAAATATACACTATTTGTCATTCTGTACCTGGCTTATTTCACTTAACAAAATGACTTCCAGGCTCATCCATATTGCTGCAAATGACAAGATTTCATTCTTTTTTATGAATGAATAGTATATTTGCTTTTGTGTATATATACCACATCGTGTGTATATATGCCACATTTGCTTTACCCATTTGTCTGTCGATGGACTGATGAACACTTAGGTTGATTCTACAGCTTGGCTATTGTGAACAGTGCTGCAGTAAATGTGAGTGAAGGTATCTCTTCAATATACTGATTTCCTTTCTTTTGAATAGATACTCAGCAGTGAAACTGCTGGATCATATGGTGGCTCTATGTTTAGATTTTTAAGAAACTTACAAACTATTTTCTGTAATTGTTGTACTAATTTACAATTCCACCAATGATATATAAGAGTTCCCGTCTCAACATTCTCCTATTTTTTGTTTTTTTGATACAAACCATTTAATTGGGGTGAGATATCTCATTGTGGTTTTGATTTGTATTTTCCTGATGACTAGTGATGGTATTTTTTCATATACCTGTTGGTCATTTGTATGTCTTTTCAGAATGTCTAGTCAGATCATTTGCCCATTTCTAAACTCACATTCTTTTTAAATGTTGAGTTGTTTCAGTTCCTTATTATTCTGTTATTAATTTCAAAAGAGCATTTTGACCTGCCCACATGCAAAGAGGTCCCCTGCTGAAAACTGAACCTAGGGAAAGTATAAAGGGTCAGATAGTAAATACTGTGGACTTTGGGGGCCAAGAGGCAAATCAAAGCTGTTATGCAGGTAGTATTAACCATGTAAAATAGAACTACTAAAATATTTAAAAGCCATTCTTAGCTTTCTCACCTTAAAAAAAAATCTGGCTAGATTGGGTAATACAAAAGAATGTAAAAATATGTAAGGCAACTGAGAATTTTAGGATACCAAGACAGTAAACAGGTCAAAGCTCTATAATGAAAGAGCGGAAGCAGAAATCTGAATCAAATTATTTTCAATTGTGGTAGTAAATAAACATAGGCTTTATGATAACAACAAAAACATTACTAAACACACTATACAAAAATGGTAGTATGAGACACCTTTGAGTAGAAAAAGCAAATCTGTTGCTCACATTTGCAACACAGTAATAAATAAAATAGAAAATGTCTCTGCCCTCCAGCACCCACATGACCATAGTCTACCACAAAACAGTAATCTTTTTAGTTACTCTTCTGTGTGATACAAACTTTAATAACTAAGCCAGGAAGTGAAAAATAAAGTTCTCCACAGAAGTTAGCGGCACCAATGCAAAGAAATTAAACATCAAAAGTGTGTTAAAAAAGACAAAGATGATCATTACTAAGACTCAAATAAATGGAAAAAGAGTTTTTAAAACTGTTTACTTGACAGAGACTCATATATTTACAAGTATTACTTCAAGTCTGAGAATTTCTGAATATAAAATCAGTAGAAGATTTCCATAATTATCACTGTATCGATAATAAGAAAAATTTAAATTAGCAATTGTCTAAATTCACCAGGATCTGAACAATGGAAAGGAACTCAAAGAAAACATATCAGGGCACTCTGTGTGTCAGGGTATAAAGAATTATAGTAAGAGTTTACCAAAAAAATTTTAAAATAGAACTGAAATCAGAAATGTAAAAAAAAAAACAAACAAAAATTTTAAAAGAGGACTACGGACTATGACTTACTGCTATGTGGCTTTTCCCCCCGCCAAGGAACAAAGAACATAAAGTTAAAGATTTTATTCCCTCTACCTCACACCAACGAAAAATCAATTCCAGTCAAATCATGGATCTAAATGTAAAAGGTAAAACACATTAAAGCTTCTTGAAGAAAACAAAAGAGAATATCTTCATAATCTTAACTAGGACATAAACAGCATTAACTGAAAAAATAAAAAACACTAAGAAATTGTACTTCAAAAAAATTAAGAAACTCTCTTCATAAAAAGACAATATTGAGGGGAAAAAAAAGGCATGAACTGGGAGAAGATATATGCCACACATAACTCTAACAGGGAGCTCAATTCAGAAGTCATATTAAGAAGTCCTATAAATAATTAAAGAAAATGAAAGACAACAAAATTTAAAATAGGCAGCAAGACTTGAACAGCAACTTCACAAAAAGGGGATACTCGAGCCGCCAATAAAAAAATAAAGAAGTGCTCAACATCAATAGTCACCAGAGAAATGAAAATTAAAATGACAGTGATATATCACAATACTACCATCAGAAGACTAAAACTGAAGATCGACAATTCCAACATGGCAAAAATGTAGAGCACCTGGAACTCTCATTACTGTTGAGACCATAAACTAGTATAACCACTCTGGTCAATTGCATGGCTTTAGCTATTTAAATCTAAATGTATGGAAGGCCTACAACCTAGCAATTTCACTCCTGAGTGTACATGCCCATCATAAAACATATACATGTGTACTCACAGCAGCTTTTTCTTGACAGCCAAAGCCTAGAAACAGAAATGGCTATCAATGATAACATGAACAAACTTTGGCATATTCATGCAATGAACTACTACTTAGCAATGGAAGAGAAAAAACTGCTGCTAAATGCAAAAACAAAGATAAATCTCATCCACGTAATGATAAGAAAGAAACAAGACACAAGTGTACATATTACACACCTAAAGTCTAAAAACAGGCCAAACTTATCTATGGTGGACATCCAAAGAGTGGTATCTAGAGATGGTGGCAGAAACTGAATATAGCAAAACACAAGAGCACTACGCAGGACTTTAGTACAAATCTTCTTCATATACATTCTTCTGTAAAAATATCAATATTTGTGCACTTTGCTCAATACCTCAATTTAATGAAAAAGGAAAAACAGTTGGTCCCTTTGATTATTAATTCCATTCTGGAGAATTCGTCCCGCAGATGCTCAATTAAATGTGCAAAATGATATTGTACAACCCACTGGAAACAAACACAACAGAGAAATATCTAAATAAATTATGGTAGAAACGTAATATCCAGAGATAAGAAAGAATGAGGAAACTCATATATTGATTTGAGAGGATTTCAGAAAGGAGATTCAGCAGAGGTATTAATAACACAGATTCTAAAATGAGACTGTGAATTCAAATCTCAGTCCCAACACTAGCTTTGTAAGCATGGCATTTAACCTCTCTGTGCCCAGTTTCTGCATTTGTCCACTGGGGGTGATGACAACAATACTATATATCTCATGAGGCTGTTGTAAGAGCTGAGTAAGTGAATGCATATAAAGGCAACAGAGGAGAGGCTGACACATAAGTACTTAATAAAGACTGGCCACCACTACCACCATCATCATCCTTTTTAAGATACATCATAACAATGTATCATCACTAGATACATAGTTAAGTTGCTCCCCAGAAAAAAACATGGTTTAGAACAGTGTGTGTAGCATGCAACCTTTGTACAAAAATGTGAGAAAATGGGACCATACATTCATTTTTGTTTCCAAAAACACGATGGTCTCCTCAACAATACACAAGAAAGAAATAGTAGTCACTTATGGGTGTGATGGAGAGATGGGTAGGAGATCTAGCTTTCACTGCATGTTAATGTGTAGAAATAAATAAGACATTCGATCCATGTGAGTAGAGTACTTATCTGAAAATTATTTAAACAAAAACATCACTAGCATGTATGTTCAATTACAGAGTAAATGAAATCAAAGTTGATCTGAATATGATCTTAATTTATAAAATGACATTATGATGGTATTCAGCATGTTTTATATAAACAAATATAAAAGCATCACTAGAAAAAGAAAATGAATGCTCTACTTTCCTATTTTTATGAAAATGAAACACAGTAACGAAAGAGAAATCAGGGTATATAAATTACCTTATTTTCACCATTACCGATTAAAGTACTAAGACATAGTTTGAACCTAATCATTACCCTACTCCATTCAGTTTTCTTTGTGTTTTCCTACAGACACCAGCTGCTGTGAATCTTCCTGCCCTAAATGGCTATTTCAGATCATAACATTGAAGAAACCTAATTTCTGCTTAATTTTTCTTTTTCTGGCTCCCAGTGAGACCTTAGTAAGTAACTGGTATAACAGGATGTACACTAAATCAAACTTTGGTATCTATCCCAGACTTATGAACAAGTATATTCTTTATGTCTCATTTGTTAAAAATTCAGAACTCTTTAAAACCAGATAAAGAAAAGTTTAAAGGACTCTATCCCAAGACAGGAATTTAGACTTGCTATATAAAATGATATATTAAGATGGTATTCAAGAAAAATAGGATTTTATTAATTTTTTAAAGATATAAGAAAAAAGATATTGCTTTCTAATTTTTAAAAGCTATTTCTTCAATCCTAAACATAACTTTAACTACTTAAAAGTGGGTATAATTTCGTTAACTTTTTCTTTATGTTTAATTAGCATCTCTAACTCCCATGCAGCAACTACAACAGAATTTTGTCAACTATTTCAAATACATTTCTCTTTGCTGCCTCTAGATGGCACAATAACATTTAAGAAAAGAAAAAAGTCTGAAAAAGAAAAAAAACTTAGTATACTCCATTTTAGCTTTAAAGAATTGTGTATTACATTTTTTAAGATTAAAAGTCTGAAAGATAAAAGAATAGCTTATTCCTTCCAGAAAAGGATTATACTAATTTAAATAGTTTAGAAGAACAGCTAGGAAGTTCAAAAATAGATGCTTTAAACTGGTATTAAATAAAAATAAGAGTTTCACATGGTGCAATATCATAGCAAAGGCTTATAAAATGTATTTTTGTGTATGTTTTGTGTTTCATTTATTTTGCTCAATTTTTTCTTGTTAACTATTATATAAATTTCTGTCAATGTTGAATCTCTATTATTTCTCGTCAGTACATCACAGTTTATCTCGTGCTCAAAATCTGAATGACAAAACACTTTCAAAATAGAAGAGAAAATGCCACATACTTTAACACTTCATGCTTTAATTTAAAAGGTGGCAGTGGCTCACGCCTATAATTCTAGCACTTTGCCAGCTTCTGGCAGGGAGATCACTTGAGTCCAGGAGTTTGAGACCAGCCTGGGCAACATGGTGAAACCCTGTCTCCACTAAAATTATAAAAATTAGCTGGGTATGGCGGCGGTGCACACCTGTAATCCCAGCTACTTGGGAGGCTGAGGTAAGAGAATCACCTGAGCCCAGGAGGCAGAAGCTGCATTGAGCCAAGATTGCACCACTGCACTCCAGCCTGGGAAACCAGAGTGAGACTCTGTCTCAAAAAAAGTAAAAAATAAAAGGTGACTACACAATAATAAAATGTGAACTTACATAAACCAGACTCGGACATACAGAAATCAAGACATCCTCCATTTAGAAAGAGAATCAGAATCATAAACTATCAACACTAAAGTTACTCCCAAAGGAATAAAGGGTCTATATAAATACAGCAAGTCTAACTAGCGTAAAATCCACCCACTGTCAGCTGGGCCAGATAACATACATGTTTAAATATATTGCCTGCACTTGTATAAAATGCTCAATTATGTCACTGAGAAGATAATCCCTTTGCCCTGCTAAATAATCTAGTCACCTCTCTGCTTGCTTGACCAGTGTACCAGGTAAGGTATAAGTTGAATAGAAAATAAAAACAAAAGCAAGAGTCGAAGAAAATTATTTATAATTCAGGCTTACTTCAAGATCATTTCTAGTGCTAAATGCTATTTTTTAAAAAAAAGGAAAATGCACAAAATGTAAAATATATCATGTTTCAAGGTATTTACCACTGATAAGACATTTTCTAGAAAACAGACTTACAGCAGGAATCAGAAATAACATAGAAGTTCCTCACACTCAGACTGACCTCAAACCACTTCTGGGAAATGACTTTCACACTCATCAGTAATTCCTTCTACTATACTCCAAATATGCTTCATGATGTCAGTATTTATAATAATTACAATATAAAATAAGAACTAGCATGGTTAATTTCATAATTACCTGCTCAGGAGTCAGATTCATTTAAAGACCTCATTAATAAAAAGACATGTTCCTATACATGAACAACTGTTATTTTACCCCCAAAAAATTACAGGTTGAGTATTCCTAACCCAAAAATCCAAATCCAAAATGCTTCAAAATCTGAAACTTTTCAAAGACAATGCTCCTTGGAGGATTTCAGATTTTTGGATTAGGAATGGTGAACTGCTAAGTATAATGCAAATATTCCAAAATCTGAAAAAAATCCAAAGTCCAAAACATTTTTGGTCCCAAGCATTTCAGGTAAGAGATAAGACTCAACCTGTAATTAAGTGTTAACAATGGCAAATAACAGAAAACAACACTGGATTGATTGGCATTAAAACTGAAAAGACATTCTTTGTGTCAATACTGTCACTTGCAATGACAAAAATGAAATTATCATGATTAGTGCTAAATTCAAATAAGAGTCTATCAATGATGACATGTAGTGGGAAACAGCACTAGATTGCAAAGTAGGAAATCTTTCAGTACTCACTGGGTACCCTTGGGCAAATGAAATCACTCTTTCTGGGCAGAGAGAATCTGATCAAGATCTCTCCAAGTTTTAAGGTCAAAGTCTAGCTTAACTGATTCACTTATAAAATGGATTTAAAATTCCTACATACCAAATTCAATCCCAGACATTTCACTTGGTAGTAACTTAATTTCCCTTTAAAATCAGAATTAGAACAAATATCATCTTGTATAATTAAAGGGAGCAAATTACATTAAAAGTAAAAAAAAATCATTTGAGCTTAATTATGCACAGGAAAAATTTAGAATAGTGTTTATGCATAAAGTTAACAACGACCATACCATTAAAACTGCATAGTTACTGAGGGAGTAGCACTGAATCGTAGTGATATTTTCATCTGAGTAGAGTATATGGCACCCATCTGATTTCCAGCCTCCTTGTCCGTTCAGCAAATCGAAATCCCACCGGGCTGCAACAGCATCTGCTCCGTGTGCAATTCGACGCAGTGTCACATTAACAGGGATGTGGTGAGTATCTACATTCACACCATCTGGAGAAAATGGGAAATACAAATATTTCTGAAACAAACTTCATAAACAATTAAATGTCAACTTATACAGTAATGGGTACTCTGCAAGATCTTTTTTCACTAGTGACCCATTAAAATGAGAAAACACTACAATGAGCATTTTTAGGAACAGTCAACTGCAAGGCCTTATTGTCCACTGACTACAGGATAACATATGTCACACACAAACCTATTTTGGTGAGAATCACAGGGGTAACCACAGTACGTCGTTTTCCGTCATCGGCCAAATTTGTTGAATTTCCAGTGGCTGGAAAAAGCTTTCCATTGCGGAATGCCAAGAGTTGAAGCTTATAAAGAGAGTCATCAGTTGGTCTGAGTTCTCTTTTTTGCTTTGGTGAAAAAAGGGAAGGGGGAAGCTGAATAGAAGCCTCCACAATAGTATTCTGAAAAAAAGAAAAAAAAATATATATATATACACACACACACACAAAGCTCACTATATTAGTATGTAGAAATCAGAAAAAATATGTCAGACAGTTACAAAAATGGTCTAATTAGGTTGACTTCATTTTGTAAATTGTACATACAAAATTTAATAGTTAAAAAAACATCAGTTAAACGAAATATCAATACCACATAACAACATAGATTAATAGAAGTATAAAATAGAAATGCAAACTCTAAACAGTTAAATAAGTAAACAAGAAAAGTGTTTCCAATTACAAAGTTAATTTTCCCATGATATCATTCATATGTTGAAGCAGATAGCATTAAACAGATCAAGGATCTCAATAATCATGCTCTATCAATTTTACAATGATAAAACATGATAAAGAAGCACAAATGTAGCATATCACAAATGTGAGTATAATTAATTTGGGCTTATGGAACTTTAAAGTGATTTATGATGAATTCAAACCATCAAACAACAAAAGAATGAAATTATACAAACATAATAGAGGTTTAGATTCAGTAAACTTAAATTTCCTTGAGACTAGCAAACACATTTAGAAAAAACACATAATAACACAAAGGAACAACTGAAAATGCTGACTGATAATGAATGTTTTTAAGATTTCTTTACCGAGGATTTTTAAATAATAAATTATTCGGCATTCAATAAAAAAATCTATACATCAAAGAGGCAAACAATTAACCATCTAAAAACATTCCATAGCTGAAGAATTTATTACAAAATCTTTCTGTTGGCCTCCAGCCTCTCTTCTTTCAATTCCATATTCGACAGAATTTCCCCTTAAGAAACAAATCGAATCATGTTATTCCAGTTTAAATAACACCTGGGCTCTGCAATGTTTAAATAATACTGCCCCCAAATCCTAAGTTCACCATATAATTTGATGAAAATCTATTTCTCAGATATGTCTTCTGAACACTCCTATATCACAACCTAAAACACAGCTACACTGAGGTTATCAATTCAAGTTCTTCTATATTCTTTTTATACACTGCACAGACCAGCATCTCTATCTGAAATGCTCCACTATTCTTTTATCTCACTAACTTTTAAATTGGTGTAATGGAAAGTGGATCAGAATAAAAAAGGTTAGGAGCCAGAGGGAAGACTTTACCCAGAGTCCTTGAAGTAGGGCTTTTATGGACAGTTAATTACATCTCCTTAGTATGTTCCTTCTCCAGTTTAGCTGCTCCCTCTTCTGGACTCACACAACACTCTGCACACGTTAGTCATAAGGCACAATTGCAGCCCCATGGTGTAGCTCACTGTCCGTTCCTCTAACCAGAGTATGAGAATTTGGGGTGGAGACAATCTAATTCACTTTTTGAAACCTCTGTGTTAATGGTTCCTAGCACTTGAATTTAATCAAAATAGCTCACTGTTTATGAAATGAACAATGTCTACATGGTATGTTTATTTTAAAAATGATTCTACTTAAGCAAATGATCGACTTTAAAATTAACAATGTTAGGTCATAGCAGATATCTATAAATATCTTTTCAATATAAGTATTTTGGAAGTTTGAATACTACTTTTAAATTGAAGATGCAAGAAAATATTTAGTAGAAATATTTTCTTAGAGAAAATGTATAAAAGAGGTTTCTGCTTTTCTCACTCAAAAATAGAATCTAATGTGAAAAAAAGTTTGTTATAAATTTATTCACTAATCTAGATTTCTATTCAGTACATAAATTTCTCCTAAGTACATAATGACACATGCAAAGAGAAAAAGTAGATTAGTTAAAAGTTCAAAATCCTGATAAAGTACCACATAATGCACATTTATTAGAACTCAAAAACTATAAAATTCATAAAATAATATAGTTATACACACAAAATGGCTTGAAAACAAAGCATAGCTCTTTGGGGAAGTATTAGTCATGATAAATCAAATTGGTTTACAAGAAGTCATTTTAATTTTCTAAAAGACAGTTAAAAAAGGAAATAACATCTGTACTTTCTAGAAATTAAAAAAGGTCTCCTACACAAGTTTAAATTTGTAAAACCAACGAAAAAAGAACAATGTACAAAAAAAATCCCAGGAGTATGGACGTATTACTGTGGGGCCAGAGCTATATACTCATGGCTGTTACACATTTACGGCTTCTAAAAATCCAATAAAACATTACTAAATAATACCGCAGGTTCCCTGGGATATAGAGAGTGGCCTAGGGGTGCCAGTAAGGCAAACTTCAGCCCTATCAATGTTTATATTTTTATAGTAACAATGTAACACTTGTGTATTTAATTTCATTTATCATGATTACACCTTCTTCTACTTGGCCCAAGGGTGGCAAGCGCAAAGTTTCTAAGTTCATTTAACCACATATTTATTTTAAAAAATATGGATACAGTAACGGAAATAGATAACAAACACACGAATGAGAGATAATAAAGTAGAAAAATCCCTTTTTAGATCCTTTGGGAAAAACAAGTTTCGGTTTCCAATATTTATTACTGAAAAATCATATGCCATGGAGAGAACATGGGATCTGAAATAAGAAAGGATTTGGGTCCCAGTCTCACCACTTAGCAGCTGGTTAACAGTGCGCATTGTTTAACCTCTCTGAGTCTTGTCTGTCAAACACAGCTAATGATCTTTCTAACAAATGGTTGTGGAGATGAGATGGGATCATGAACATGACAAGCCCAAAAGGCTAAGGAGCTGTCAGTGGTATTTTTTCACCGTGTTACTGCAGCACCATGGAAGATGGTTATCTGGGGACTGGGGGAGAGGTAGTGCCTTAACTAACTTGCCAACAACAATCTTGAACGTCATCGTGTTTGGACTTCTACCATTCAGTTTCGGTATTCATTTTAACACGAAAAACTGATGAAATATGAACACACATGAAATGACACAGATCTTTTTTTTTTTTGCTAAATTCATCTATATTTCACTATTTATAATGACACGAAGCTAAAAGGAAAATGATAAGAAGCATAATGGAGGTTAATTCAAATACTTTCACTAGATTCTAACATCTTTCCTTATAAAAAAATCTGGACTTCCTCCGCTATGTAGTTAATAAAATTTTCAGAAATCTTTGTGGGTTAAAGTCTATAGAATTCTAACATGAAAATCAGAATAAGCCAAAGAAGCATCTGGTTCAAAACAATAAAATACTAATGTATCTGTTTTCTTCACCACTTACTTGACTTTAAACAGATACTGTAATATATCCTAATGATTTTATTGTATATAATTATTAACTGCATACCACCTTTTGATTTTCTCACTGCTGAAGATTAACATCAATTACATTTGACTTCCGAATTAATTTCTTAACTGACTTTCTCTGCTAATTCAGTTTGACTATTAACTTTATTCAACATTTATTGAATGTTTAGTTACTCTGGGCTTGGAATTACGCAGAACCTGGAGACATACAATGCAATATATTAGCCGTGGTCCCTGTCCCCCAAAATTCATAATCTAACAAAGAAGAGATAACAACAGCAACAAAACAGTAAGAGCTACCACTTACTGAGGGCTTACTCTGTGCCAGGCACTGCGGTGAATGTCTACATATTTACCTCACTTAACCCTCTCAACAACCCTTCGAGTTAAGCACCATTTCACGATCTACAAAACAGCTGAGGAACTGACATTCAGAAAGGTTAAGGTAGTTGCCCACGTTTGCACAGCTGTTACAGGGAGAGAACCTAAACCCAGAGTGTCTGGCTGCAGAGAAACCACAGTCTTAGTCACCGTATCATATGGCTTCTCGCTGTAGCTCGCTCCACCACTATATCACCTTATAATTATTCTGAAGAATGAACAAAACACAAGGGGATTAACAGGCAATGGTTAATTCTGTCTGAGGAATTGAAGGAAGAATCCAAATGCAATTTCAGAAAGAGAAGAGCAGGAATTTCACCAAGCAGGGATGGACTGAAAAAAGGGCAAAACTGAAGGCAGGAAGCAGGAAGATGCGTAATGACTAACCTGAAAAATTCAAGAGACTTCAGGTGGAATAAAGCTCTAGATGTCTGGGATGTATAAAGAAAAACTGATTTCTAAATTCTGATCAAGTAAATAATAAAGAACTAATGAATTCTCCTTTTTGGCTATACTATACTTGAAGTCAAAACACCAGCTAATTTTCAAAAGCCTCAGTAAAACTAAAGTAGTTTACTAAAAACAGGTATCATTTTCTTATGCTAACATATCTGAATTATGGTATCTACAGTGACAGGAAACATTTCATTGAGAAAAAAACTGGAAGAGATTTGATTGATGCCGTCAGTAGGAGGCAAATATCAGGCAATTTGTCACCAACTGGTGATCAACTGAAGCCAGGTCATAAAGTCACTGATGACTCCATCACTAGTCTCACCCTCAGGCAACCAAGAAACCCATCTTGGCTCCCAGGTTCCCACGTGTGACAGGCAGTGACAGAGAGAGAGGAACAAAGCATTATGGGAAAAATGAGGAGGAACTATAAAGGAGATGAGGGTGGGAGTGGAGATCTGGATGAGATTAGGCAAAATTTCTTGGAGTGACATTTCTGCTGAGTGTTATCACCAGGAGCTAGGAAGGCAGGGAAAGAGCAGGGATTCCAGTAGGAGAATTAGCAGGAGCCTGCTTGCGAATGACCAGGTGGTAGGGAAAGGAACCAAGGAAAGTTTGCTGTCGCTGGACAAAAGGAAGAGGTAGGAAGTGCTGTGGAGGGAAAGGGAAGACATCAAATGATGAAGCTATTCAACAGCCTCTGGAGAGACATGACACATGTGTGAAGGGGTGCACAAGGTCAATTTCCATTTGGGGTGGATCTAGGTAGAATGCTCACAACATTAACAACCTGAAATGGTACAGGCACTGACAGAACAGCCTGCACAGAGGGGAAGGCTCCCAGAGGCCTCCTGCTCTGCAGGCACCAGGCCTTCAGGTGCGAAATGGTGAAAAGAAAGGTCTGGGTGCTGGTCCTGAGGGAAGGATCAGGAGGGCCACGGAAGCACTCAGAGAACTGTGGCAGCAGTTATTTGCTAAATGGTAAGGAAGTATTTCAATATTTTACTATGTGGCGTCATTGTACTGATACATGTTAGCCAAATGTCAGCCCTAGGCAGACCAATCTGTGTGAGAAAGATGAATTTTTAAGGTACAGCCTAGAGACACAGAGACTAACTAGGAAGTTACAATGGTTTGGGCAATAGAGGATGGGAGTGCAAAGTAGGCTTAGGAGGTAGTACTGAGGGAAGGACAGAGATTCTGAAATATGCAGGAAGCAAATCAAGGAGGCACCTATTGCTAAGTAATGACAGCCTCTTTATGGGTTTAACTTCACATACTAGCATATGCTCCCATTTAAAGGCAGTGCAATCAGTTTTCAGATGTTCAGGTTTTCTAGTTAGTATATTCAAGGGATTTTTTTTTTTAAGAATGCAGAGAAAGATCAAAAATGGCCCTAATATAAAATTTTAAAAGTACAGTTGATTTTCTGTTCAAGTGCTGAAGTACATTTTATGCCGTTAACATTAGAATTTTTAACCAATTTCGTGTCATGAGAGATGCATTCCTTTTTCATTCAGTTTAATCGTGTCCACCTATGAAGCACAAATAATACGAATAACATTGTAATGTGTCCTTGCTCTCTGCCACAGGATGATCTTAAAAGGATAGAATAGCATGAAATTGACAAATCTGAGAGTCCATCTAAAGCCCTCTACTTTAGCAAGTAGAAACTCTCCTTACCCAGAGGGGTAGGTTGTGAAATTGATGAAATGTAGGGTTTCATCATTTTTAATCTCTTTCTACCAACTGATCATCTAAGACAGAAGTGTTCATCAATTTTAAACATTCTTCAAAAAAAAAAAAAACCACATATTTCTCTCATGGGCTTGTCTACGTTGCTGATTCTAGTCTTTTATAGTATGTTTCTTTTTTTTTTCCCCCAATATAAGACACAATAAAGTAAGTTGAGCAGGTCTACAGGAGTGTGGGGCAGTACATCAAATACTCCCTTAGCACCAATATTAACAGGCAAATCTTGCCAATTCTCCTCTGAGTATAGGGTATCAAGTAAATATATTATTATCAGACATTGTGACCTAGTTGAGATTTTCTTGGGCAGTTGAGATTTTCTAAATTTAGCAAATTGGCTCTCTGTAATGGTGGTCACCAGGAAAAAGTATACAAAAATATACTAATTCATTCATTCATTCAATATTTATTGAGTGCTCAAACTGAACCAGAACACCTAACGCCTATCAGATCAGTTATTATGAAGCCATTAAAATGATTGGAATATTTTTTGTGGTATTATTCAGGGACAAGGCAGAAACAAAGTACTGTGAAATTAAAAACCGCAGAGGATACAATTACACATGCCCACGGAACGCTAAATGAAAAATATGTGGTGCCATTGGGGTGCTGGAGTTTTGGATCCACTATTTGCTTCAATGCAGAGTAGTCAAATATATCTAAACCCCTAATTTTAAAAATCAGTAAAAATGCTTTCATTTTGCTTGCTTTAATGAAACACTTCTTTTTTTTAACATATATGACACATTTGTATTTTCTACCAAAAACTTTGATATACAGCTTGCCTGATTACATGCCTGGCCTTAGGGTTGACTTTTCCACTAGGCTTGGCAGGCACAGTGCCAAAGGCTCATGATACTTTTAGGGGCCAGTGAAAACATCTTACTGTCTTAAAATCAGGAGCAAAAAGAATAAACATTTAAGTCAAATAAAATATTTTTAACATGTTAAATTAATATATTTGTGTTTATACTATTGCAGTTATAAAATGTAATTTTTGTTATTTTTGTTGGGAGAAAGGGAACCAAAAGGCAAAAAAGCCTAGAGCCCATGAAAGTCGTAACGCAGTGGCTCCTAGTTAGAGTTTTCTTTAAAACAACAGCAAAATCAGTAATACCTATCTCCCTGCAAAAAGATATTTTAATAAGGTTATTTTGCAAAGCAGAACATTTGGAGCACTCTAACTGTAAATAGTCTTAAATGATTGCAGAATGGAACATACCTTTAGTGCCAGACTCGAAAATGTATTTGAAACATTGCACTTAAAGCTCAGCTGTTTATCCAGGTTTCCATCTGGATCCCGCCTCCCATAATCCGAAAGTCCTGTACGATCAGAGGCTGCCACTTTCTGGAACACGGTACAGGTCATCCCCGAGAAGCCAGTGGGCTTGATGACGTAAGCTTCCAGAGCAATATTGGGTGAATACTTCAAAAGTCAATCAAACAGGAGTTATGAACGATTTATAGAACAAAAAAAAAAAGCACTTTCAAAGACTTTTCAAACACAAAACACAATGCATTAGCCAAACCAGAAAGCCCAGGTTCTTCCTAAACAAAATCACTGTGTAGGTAACTGGCAGAATGAAAAGAGACCCTGGAATGAAAAGGGTATCCTAAAATAGAAAGGAGACCAAACCAGAGGAAAAGAAGAAGTCATGAAGTATGGAAGATCAGGTCTAAGAAGTCAATTAAAAATAATTTAAGGAGCACTTTGAAGGAAACAACAAGCTAAAAATGGAAGTTTCCTAAAAAAAATAAAATCAGCTAAAGAAATCAGTAGACACTCTAAATGCTCATCTTACAGGAAGAACGAAAGCTAATTATTAGAGTTTGGGAAATGCACTCAACACATCTGGCCAAATTCACTGTTTTCCTTTACATAAAGATCACTAACTCTTTGCATTAAGTTTTACCAATAAAAGCTTTACAAAGATTCTCTCCAAAGCTGTTTCTTCAGAAAAGGAAGAGAAATATTAGTTTAAATAATAGGAAATGAACAGATTTATAAAGCAAATTAGCCTGGTCAACATGGTAAAACCCCATCTTTACTAAAAATACAAAAAATTAGCCAGGTGTGGTGGTACACCCCTGTAGTCCTCAAGAGGCTGAGACAGGAGAATCGCTTGAACTCAGGAAGCAGAGGTTGCAGTGAGCTGAGACTGTGTCACTGCACTCTAGCCTGGGCAACAGAACGAGACTCAGTCTCAAAAAAAAAAAAAAGCAAATTAGGTCAGAAAAATCTTCTGAAAAATATGACACCTGCCACAGAGTTTTAAAGGAATTCAGGAATAAGAATGAACCAAGGGGAACCACCAAAACATATGACTTGTCAATACAGGCAGCCACCAGGCCAACTCGATGGAGGACAGAGTGGGTGTGAGAAGTGACAAGGAGCCACACTTTCCCATCTAGGGACAACATGGCATCTCCCTCCTTTAAGGATGATTAAGTACACGCCTATCCCACAGGCAAGGTACCATTCTAAGTATTACCTATGGATGTCTTTCTTTTTCTTTAAAGCATGAAACTTTGGTGCATGATGCTTAAAATCTATTAGAAAATAAGATACAAACTTAAAAATATAAAAAGTTAAGTAGAATTTGGCAAGTCCTATACATGTGATAGAAAATAAATAGTGGTTCCCAAACATTTCAAGCATAAAGAATCTTTGTATTAGTTTTTGCCTCACAATGCAAACATTGTGAAAAGTCTTATTAATTCAGTTTGTTAACTAGTAATGCGTATTCCAATTTCAAACACACATGTAAACAACCACCAGACCTTCTGACAAGCAGCAGTCACCATGTCCAACACATGAAGCCTTGGTTGAAAGAAAGATATCTGTCAGTTTGAGGCACCTGTGAAGCCGTATCATTTTACTTAGTGTAAGTAGATATATCATCTCCTGGAACTTTGTTTACACGTTGACGGGGTATGCAAATTCCTACTATGACCTTTACTGTATCCTTGGGTTATCAGAAAAAACAGTGCAGTTCAGAGAAAAGGAGAAAGTTCTTCCAGCTGATTAATAAGCATAGCTAAAGGATGAGATTTAAAACGGCTCTTAATGGCCGAGAAGGACATAAACATGGCAAGCTAGCCTCAAATGAGGTCACAAATCTGAGAAACTCCTCTTTGAGGTGGCTCATGCCTATAATCCCATCATTTTGGGAGGCTGAGGCAGGCAGATAACTTGTGGTCAGGAGTTCGAGATCAGCCTGGCCAACATGATGAAACCCCATCTTTACTAAAAATACTAAAATTAGCCGGGCATAGTGGTGCTCGCCTGTAATCCCAGCTACTTGGGAGGCTGAGGCATGATAATTGCTTGAACACGGGAGGTGGAGGCTGCAGTGAGCTAAGATCATACCAGCTTGGGTTTCAGAGCGAGACTCCGTCTCAAAAATAAATAAATGAATAAATAAATACAAAAATTAAAAAATTACAAATGAAAGACCAACAGCAACAAAAAACAAAGACAGTAGCCATGCTGAGGCTCTATTTTATTTATTATTCAGGAAAGAAATAGTAAATTTAATTGAGCAAAGGGAGCAATAAAACGTGGTAACAACGAAAAAGGTCTCAGAAATCAACAGGAAAATAGTAATCTTGAATTGTGTAAAATCACAGGAGGAAGGGTACACTATTCTACACTAGGTCAGTCCACTAAAATAATTAGGAAACGAAAATCATGGACCAAACTATGGCTGCTAAGGGAATAGCACATTATTTACTATTTCCACCACCTTTTTAGGACAAAAAAGTAAACAGTATATCAAGAACTTTACAACAGTTCAACTTAGCATAAATAAAATTTAATACTAGTTAACTGAGTGATCATTACTCATTAGTAACTCATTATCCCAAGAGTGGGATTGATGGAAAATGCCAATAGCTTCACAAGTGTTGGAGGGCATCCCAGTTCTCTTCTGAGACTGAAGCCTGGGCAACCAATCAGATATTCTCTCAAAATATCCTTCAGGGTCCAGAACAGAATATTAGCTCAGATGGACCATGGGTATGTGCCAGTGGGGCAATACAACAGTCTTATTTTCCATTGCAGAAACAGTTTCGGTGGATTCGATGGTGATAAACATTCGCATTACAGATTAACAAATATTTTCCAGTTCCCAAGAAAACATTACTCAAAAGCAAAATTAACTTTTAAAACATTTTAGGAAAGAAACTCTGTAATAATCAGCAGTTAAGGAAGATAGCCACCCCATAATGGAGAAGACACCTATCTCTTTCAGGCGAGAGCTGCGTGAAATACACTTTGTTCTCAGGAGTCTCTGATAATGTTACACTTACTGTTGAATAAACGTGAGCTCCACTTGCTAGCCGGTAGGTAGCAACGCGCTGGAGACACTGCACAATCCTACTGCAGGCTTTAGCTTCCCTCTGAGCCAGCCACAGGACGCGTTCATCAGCCAACATGATGTTACTTGCAATGTCAACCATCACATCACCTAGCTAGCAGGGGTTCAGGAGAAAAAAGAAAGATCATTAAAACCAACAAACTATTTTGTAGAATCGAAATCCTAATGAGAGGGTGAAACTGGCCTTCAGTCTCCAATTCCATATGAGATCCCAACAGGCACTTTACTTGTTTCTCATGAAAACATCTTTAGCTACGAACAGTACATTCAAGTATAGCCATCTGGTAATAGTTAGCTCAAAAGAGCATATGTAAGTGGCTACCACATCACTGGTGAAAAGACTGCCGAGTGGTATCTCAAAGGGAGGAAAAGGAAGGCAATTAGATTAATTAAAGAGAAGGATCACGCCTGTAGTAATCCCAGCACTTTAGGAGGCTGAGGTAGGAGAAACACTTGAAACCAGGAGGTGGAGGTTGTGGTGAGCCGAGATTGTGCCACTGCACTCCAACCTGGACAACGGAGTGAGACTCCATTTAAAAAAATCAAAGAGAGAGAGAGAGAGAGAAGGAAAGGCTGTCACACTATACCAGAACAAAAAGATCTTGACTGTTCATCTAGCAAACCATTTATAAACACTTCTTTTTCCGCATGCATTAGCTTAAACCAAACTATTATTATTAAGAAATACACACTGCCAGCCAAGCACAGTGGCTCACACCTATAATCCTAGCATTTTGGGAGGCTGAGGCAGGTGGATCATTTGAGCTCAGGAGTTCGAGACCAGCCTGACCAACATGATGAAACCCTGTCTCTACTAAAAATACAAAAAATGAGTTAGGCATGGTAGTGCATGCCTGTAGTCCCAGCTACTCAGGAGGCTAAGGCAGGAGAATAGCTTGAACCCGGGAGGCGGAGGTTGCAGTGAGCCGAGATTGTGCCACACACTCCAGCCTGGGTGACAGAGCAAGACTGTCTCAAAAAAAAAAAAAAAGACACTGACTACCTCTTTAGTCTCTGCTCATGTTCAACATTCTAGGCATGTCCAGTCACTGCAAGGTCCTTGTATATGTTGTGTGATCTCACCCCCATCCCCTTGTACACATGGTTTCCCCTGCCTTGAATGAACTGCTTCTTCCCTTTCTCCCAACTCAATGAATGCTTTTAAGATCCAATTCGATAAAATAAATGCACTTTTCCACTGCTTGTTTTATTTGTTTCATTTATTGGATTCTTTTTTTCGCTCACTTCATAACTTACAGATGTAAACATCTGTCAGGCAATGTCACGGAAAAGTCAACCGACTATTGTTTACTGTGACTTGTACGTCCCACCTCAGAGAAATACATTGAACTGTCTGGGGCTAATGAGACGTACTGGTATCAAGAGGGTTTTGTATTGAGCAAAATGTTCCCAAGAGGGAGATGTGTGGCAGAAAGAACAACAGAAACACTCCAGAGGTAAGATCAGAGAATTTGCAAGCTGGCTGGACCTCTAATCAAGAAGTAAGTTAGGTCGGGCACCGTGGCTCACGCCTGTAATCCTAGCACTTTGGGAGGTCAAGGTGGGTGGATCACCTGAGGTCAGGAGTTCAAGAAGTAAGCATTGAAAGGCGTTAAGCCCCAGTGTGAAGCCAGAAAGCCAGGGCTGTCTTAACAGATGTCTTTTGATCATCCCAGAAGATCTCAGCTGAGATTTCAATCCCGTTTTGCATCCAATACACTGCACACGATGTATAATTATGGAGGTTGAAGAGGGTTTGGAAGAAATTCAGTTTATGCATGCTGGTTCACTTTACAAAAAGAGTCAGGCCTTTGGAAATCCACCAGATCCCAACCCTGGAACCATAGGGTGAAGTAACCACAGTAAATACACAGATGAGGGACAGGACTTCAAATGCTGACTGAGAGTACCTAGGCCGAACACTTCACCTCTTGGTATCTCCTATCCTTTCTTTGTAAAAACGGATAATAATAGTCCATCTCTTTTTTAATGTTGTGGACATTAAGTTTCAATAATAAACAGGTTCCTGAAACCGTGCCTCGCACATGGCAAGCACTCAAAAAATATTGGCGCTTTTACTGTTTTAATCCCAAAATTGGCCTCTCTTAAGATGATAGACTCTAAAAGTAGTAGGAGGGTTGTATTTGTATGCTTATATTCACATAAAAACAGGAGCAATGCATCCAACTAAACTGCCACTTGATCCTCTGTGAAGTCCCACTCTCTCAGCTTAATCCTATGACGTTTTCTGACTTTTTTACTGCCCTTACCATAGTGTATCACAACTTATTCCTTATTTTACTTCCAATGTAAACATCTTGAGGGTAGAGACAACAAAATATCTTTTATTTATGTCCTTATTCATGAGTACAAGAGCTGATATAGAAGCCAATCGTTATCAATGTCCATTTATTCAATATGTATCAAAATTCATTTTAAATGTTCATGATTACTGTTCACTGACTAAATATTTTATTGAGGGCCAATGTGAGCCAGATACTGTCCGGAGCAACAGGGATACAGGAACACAAGAAAGAAACAAGCTCTATCTTCCACCTTATAGTCTGGTGAAGAAAAAGCAAAACAAGCACATAAATCTATTTATAAAAGTGATTTAGACTGTGATAACTGCTATGAAGGAAATACACAGAGGAATGCAGGATATAGAGTAATGAAATTTAATTCAAACACCCTATTTTAATGAACTAACACATTCTCAAGGGGTATATCCCCCCAAGCCAAAGACATTAACACGATCAACTGACAAATAATTAAGAAGAGCCTGGAATCAAGCTTTGCAGAATCCTCAGTTGGTTCATTTGATATGATTCATTGGAACATTAGCATCCTAGTACATGCTCCTAGTAACGAACAGGTATGGGGGTGAATGTCATCCTATTAGAAGACCTTACTTCTGGAGCTATAAAGATGGGTATTGACTCTTTGCTACGTCAATTACTGAATCTGTCAAACAGCCGTTTATACAGATGCTAGACTAATAAGTCCCAACTCTTAATAGGAATTCATAGTAGTTGGAATAACTTAGTTAAGATTATTCTGACTTACTGTTATTTTAAGATTTTACACAAAAATAAAAGGTAAAAGAGATAACGTGGTGAAATATGCTTTATGGCTATCAAAAATATTAATAAAATTCCCAATGGATGCGAAACTTTAAAATAATAAAAATATTGATTTTATTCTAAGACACCACTGAAATATAGGAGGTGATTATAGATTAGCAAAGTTATAACTAAACTTATTGTTTAATACTTCTTCGAAGTTTTAAATGTAGGAATTTTATGGAGACCTGACATGAGACCTAATGGGGACATTGTCTCTCTTGAAAAAGCATCATTATTACATGATCAAAGAACTACGGCTATGCTCTGCTAGATAATGTCAGTAAAGAAATTAACTTGTGTTAATAATTATAAAAAAACACAAATACCTCCAAGAAGGTACAGGGCTAACAAGAGTAATTGCCTTAGTTAAGAACAAGCTGTTTTTCTCATTATTTCACTCCAAATGGCTAAGAATGGAGGAAAGGGATTTGTTGCCAAAACACTCCCTAGAGCAGATAATCATAAAATGTTATATGCTTCTGTAGCTTGGTTACAGAAATAGCTCTGAATCTGTCACGGTGGCAGAAAGGGACACAAAAGGGGTAACAACGCATGAAAAATTACATTGGATTAAAAAAATATTCCTGAAATCTGACACACAAAGCTCATTTAAAAACTGGAACCAGTGTAAAGAGAAAGCATCAGATTTCTCCTTGGCCTCATTCCCTGAAGGCCACTCCAGCCACAAAAGGGTCAGAAGGACTCAGGCACCTGCTCTTGCACCTGTCACACTAAAGTGGGAGGATCAACTGAAAACATGAGTGAATGGACTTTATCAAAGATGAAATGGGGAAGAAACAAATACACCATGCAATGGGAATGAAAGTGCTCAATGTCAAATGTTGTAAGAGACAAGATATTTCATGTTCTTAATATACAAGTGACGTGCAAGTTTTATCAAAATTAGGTCTAAAACAACTGTTAATTTAACAAATTTCTGATGTTATCATATTAAATGGATAATACACAAACTGATGATATTTAATGTATAGTGTTTAACACTGAAGACATAATATCTTTGTGCCTTGGAGTTAACCACTCCTGGGTTGAGATCTCAAGTCTGTCACTTACAAGTTTAGATGTTCCTGAGCAAATCAGCCTCCTCAGCTTACTCATTTGTAAAATGGAACCAAGAACCCTATAAGTGCTCAGAACATCTAACGCTATGGTAAAATTAAGAAAAAAAGAAAAGCAAAAGAAAAATATCTTCACATACCCAGTAAAAATATAAATTCAGCAATTCTTGGAGATTTTTAGAAAGGCCAAGTGATCTATGCCCTCTCATACGTACATTTTCAATCATCAAGCAGCAAAGGAACACTTTTGTTAATTCTAATAACCAGAAAAGCAAAAATTAAGAGACACAGGCATAGGAGGAGCAATGGTTTTGGAGATGACAAATAGGAACCTACAGGAAATGAAGTTCAAGCTTGACAGCATCATCATTACTGAAGCAGCTGATCCTATTAAGTTTAAGTCGTCTTCACGATGTTCTCCTGGTTCCAAATTAAGTATACTATTGAGATCACACCTATTTCAAGGTATGTTATTACAATGATTACCTATGGAACTGCTGCATTTTGAAAGTCAAGTTTTAAAAGTGTATTTGTCGGCCGGGCGCGGTGGCTCAAGCCTGTAATCCCAGCACTTTGGGAGGCCGAGGCGGGTGGATCACGAGGTCGAGAGATCGAGACCATCCTGGTCAACATTGTGAAACCCCGTCTCTATTAATACAAAAAAAATTAGCTGGGCACGGTGGCGCGTGCCTGTAATCCCAGCTACTCAGGAGGCTGAGGCAGGAGAATTGCCTGAACCCAGGAGGCGGAGGTTGCGGTGAGCCGAGATTGCGCCATTGCACTCCAGCCTGGGTAACAAGAGCGAGACTCCGCCTCAAAAAAAAAAAAAAAAAAAAAGTGTATTTGTCACTCTTAACTCATGTCTGGCCTTACGCACCACTAGATCCTACGCTCTCAGCAGGCTGCTTAGCTAAGGATTCGATATTAACAAGACTCTGACTGTGATCATCATCAGGGTTGTAACAAAGATTAAAGCTCTGATTTTACTGAGGCATAGGAGTAACAAGACTGATGAGGATGAGGATAACAGTGGAGGAACTGAAGAAATGGGTGGAAGAGGAAAAAGAGATTGGGAAGAATATAGCACATGGGGCATGGCAGTAGTTCTCAGATCATGTAATAACCGTAATTCTTCAGGTGAGATGATGTGTTACCATCAGGTCTCACGCCTTATCCTCATAAAGTCCACACATTCAAGACTTAAGAAAAAAAAGAATAAATTTAGTTGTAATCGTGCCAATCTGTAAATATCTTTATATTAAAAGATAACATACCCCAAAATACTGATTCTACCCTAAGGTGTTACTGAAATATATGAGATTACAAACATGTATGTGCCCTTCCTTTTCTGGAAGTACAGAGGACTGACTACTCTGGAGAACTCTCTAGCAGAAAGTGAAAAATGCTGAAGGGAAAACAGTTATCTTTGCAAATGCATCACTGAGAAGTAGGAAAATACAGCCTCCTCAACCCAGCCGCCAGAGAAGAGCAGAAATCCAAAAAGCTCTGAGGGTGAACTCTGATGACCATGAAGTATGTTTTGATTTCCACCGGGGGCCTTGGCCATGCCAACACAGGCTAGCAGGAGGAGATCCCATTACAAAGCTAGAAACTCAAAGGACACCACCTCCAGCACCAGGCCTAGCTAGCAACCACTCAGGTTCATGGAAGGAGACAGCAAGGAAACCTGCCTGTCTTGACCTGGGCAAGAGGTAGAAGGAGGTAAACAAAAGTTATTCTCTGACAATCTGGAAACACAAGTTGACCTTCAAACAGGTCCTTCACACTACTTTTGTGCTCTGAAAAGCCTCAAGCTAGGAATTAATTTTAAAGTGAGTCCCCTAGTCTGGTATTGATCCTGGGCACATGGCAGAAGCAAGCAAATATTACATTTAGCATACATTAGACCATTCTCATTAATGCCCCCAATCAACCAATATTTATTGATATGGTTTGGCTGTGTCCCCACCCAAATCTCATCTTGAATTGTAACTTCCACAATTCCCACGTGTTGTGAGAAGGACCCAGTGGGAGGTAACTGAATCACAGGGGCAGGTCTTTCTCATGCTGTTCTCATGATAGTGAGTAAGTCTTAAAATATCTGATGGTATTACAAAGAGAAGCTTTCCTGCACAAACTCTCTCTCTTTGCCTGTCACCATCTGACTTGCTCCTCCATGCCTTCTGCCATGATTGTGAGGCCTCCCCAGCCATGTGGAACTGTAAGTCCATTAAACCTCTTTTTCTTCCAAGTCTTAGGTATATCTTTATCAGTAGTGTAAAAACAGACTAACACCATAAATTCGTACCAGTAGAGTGGGGTGTTGCTGAAAATTTGGGGGCATACCCAAAAATGTGGACACAACTTTGGAACTGGATAACAAGTAGAGTTGGAATAGTTTGGAAAGCTCAGAAGAAGACAGGAAAATGTGGGAAAGTTTGGAACTTCCTAGAGACTTTTGTAGGTCCAGGCTGAGGTGATCTGAGATGGAGATGAGGAACTTGTCGAGAACTAGAGCAAAGAGACTGGCAGCATTTTGCCCCCTGCTCTAGAGATTTGTGGAACTTTGAACTTGAGAGAGATGATTTACAGTACCTGGTGGAAGAAATTTCCAAGCAGCAAAGCATTCAAGAGGTGACTTGGGTGCTGTAAAAGGCATTCCATTTTGTAAGGGAAGCAGAGCATAAAAGTTTGGAAAATTTGCACCCCCACAATGTGACAGAAAAGAAAATTCCATTTTCTGAGAAGAAATTCAAATGGGCTGCAAAATTAAATGTCTCCAGGGCATGTCAAAGGTCTTCATGGCAGCCCCTCCCATCACAGGCTTGGAGGCATAGGAGAAAAAAATGGTTTCGTGGGTTGGGCCCAGGGTCCACATGCTGTGTGTAGTTTAGGGACTTGATGCCCCGTGTCCCAGCTGCTCCAGCCATGACTAAAAGGGGCCAAGGTATAGCTCAGGCTGTTGCTTCAGAGGGTGCAGGCCCCAAGGCTTGGCAGCTTCCACATGGCGTTGAGTCTGTGAGTGCAGATTTCAGAGGATGTATGGAAATGCCTGAATGTCAGGCAGAAGTGTGCTGCAGGGGTGGGGCTCTCATGAAGAACCTCTGCTAGGGCAGTGCAGAAGGGAAATGTAGGGTTGGAGCCCCCCCACACAGAGTCCCTACTGGGGCACCACCTAGTGGAGGTACAAGAAAAGGACCACTATCCTCCAGACCCCAGAATGACAGATCCACCAACAGCTTGCACTGTGCACCTGGAAAAGCCACAGACACTCAATGCCAGCCTGTGAAGGCAGCCGGGAGGGAAGCAGTACTCTGCAAAGCCACAGGGGCAGAGCTGTCCAAGATCATGGGAACCCACCTCTTGCAATAATGTGACCTGGATGTGAGACATGGAGTCTCAGGAGATGATTTTGCAGCTTTAAGATTTGACTGCTCCGCTGCCAAGTGAATCAGTCTCATAAGATCTGATGGTTTTATACGGGGTTTCCCATTTCACTTGGTTCTCATTCTCTCTTTGCCTGACACCATGTAAGACATGACTTTGCTCTTCCTTTGCCTTCTGCCATGATTATGAGGCCTCCTCAGATGTGCTGAACTTTGAGTCATTTAAACATCTTTCCTTTATAAATTACCCAGTCTCGGGTATGTCATTGTCAGCAGCGTGAAAACTGACTAATACAGTGAGTAAATAATTATCTTGTTTTTATTAATCTTTCTTAAACATATGTATGGCTCACACTTATTTCAATGTTTAATATTAGAAATGTTTAGAGTCTTTATTTGGAAGTTTAGTGTTTTTGTAACAAGAAATGACCTCTAGGAATTTTATAAGTCTTACATCAATTAGCAGATGGTCAATTTGGTTTCATTATAGATCATTTCACTTAAAGTTGCAGTTTCCAAGAACCTATCGATGACCTTAAGTGAGGGCTTGCTGTGCTGAAAACTGTTGAAGCTAAGCAAAGGTACAACATAGGTATGAATGATAATAAATTTCTTGAAATTTCCAAGAAAAAGTTATTAAAAAGTTGACCCTCACCCCCAAAAAAAGTTTAAACAACAATAGAAAATGTAGATGCTACAGGGGTTCTCAAAGCCTGTGTCAAAGTCATGCTGCCCCAGTATCACCTGAAACTGACTAGAAATGCAAATTCTCTGAACCCACTTTAGACCTGCTGAAATGGTGACTGGGAATGGCAGGGAGGGGAAACTCGGGCAGCAATCTCTGCGTTTAACAAATCCAGCAGGTGATTCTGATGCATGGTCAAGTTTTAGGAACAATATTGTAGAAAAGCTTAATCATACAGAAAAGTCTGGCAAGTAAGATTAAGAAAAAAAAAAGAAAACAATCATAACTGTCAATACAGAAGTGATGACACTAAAATAAATGAAAAAGCCGTACATGTGTAAAAATCTATATATAAACTCGTGTAAGGCGCATATCTCACTCACATATTTTAAAGTAAGAGAAAATAAGGGTGCCAAAAAGCATCATCAGATCTAATCTTTAAATATAACTTTCTCATCTTATAAAATGAATACATACACCGTTTTCATAAGAAAAATCACTTCAGTAAATACATAACAGACGCTTCTGTTGCCTGACAGACAACCTTCAACTGTTTTTAAAAGGCTTCACTAAACACATCACTTAGATCGGGCAGTTTGATAGCTTTTAGTGACTATCCTGAGACAACAAAAGTACCAGCTTGTGTTGGCCAGGCTCAATCACAGATTAAAAAGCAATTGCCCCACAATACTTTAGTTATAAAATCACCCACAAAAGAATAGCTTTTAGACATAATACAAAAATCAATTTAATTAATTATTTGTCTATCTAAGCTATATGCATTTTAGGATAACTTGGCATAATTGCATGCTGTGGTAATTAACTTAAAATGAAGCCCTTAAGTCTCCTAATTTCTTTTCACTACACTAATAAATGGTAAAAGCTATGGCCTGTGGTTTAAATTGCCAAAGAATTGTATGTCAGTCACTGTATCACAAGCAGTATTACATTTATATCTCAATTATTCAATCCTGAATATTTTCCTGTTTCTCATGCTGACAGTTAATAAGTTGCCATCACTTGCTTCCAAAGATAATGATAACTTTTCCGTCCTATGTTAACCAGTAAAAGTGGCAGCAATCTTCTTCAAACTAAATTTTTACAGAAGTAACTGATGAACTCGTGATTGTTTAAATGGACTTCATTCTTAGCTTCTGAGGTTATAAAAATGTTAAATTTCATGACCTAATAAAATTATATCCAAGTTTTACAAGTATTTTGCAAAATTGCTCACCTGTATTTGTACATATACACTTTTCAAGTTACACAGAGAAAATAACATCCCCATTTGAAAAATGAAGAATGGACCCATGGTTAATTAATAACTAATGAAACAATGTCTATTTCCAGTTCAATACAATGCTTCCACCTAAGAACCTGTCAATGCAGCCAACCATTCTACCACACACTGGCAAACAGTTCAACATATACCTCTGGATACCACGCGGCTCGAATTGAGAGGTGAGCAAAACAGGGTCACATCATCAACATGTATTCTTCGATGGTGAATGTTCTTCCATGTCCTCATTCCAAATACCACTGCAATTATTCTAGTAACCAGAAACATCCCACTCCCAGAAATGACTGCTAATCCTGTGGGCAGCTAACCTGTGATCTTAAGCAAAAATGGAGCACAATATAAATCACAGAGCCAGAATTCAAACGGCTTCTCCCAGTGCAAGGAAAATTCACTGCAGGAAAGAGGGCTGTAGCTCGGAGACACAATCAAGTATCGGGGCACTTAGTAGAAACTCATGGCCCCCGAAGTTCAGAAAACAAATGAAATGTTACCCCATTGACAAGTGAGGTGGCCTATCTGCCTAAGTCCCATTTATATACAAATAACTATTTTCCTTCCCTTAATAACTACATCCTACCAAGTAAACTACCTAATGTACTAGGGTCACAGTTCCACCAGAATGCAAGATACTAATTCTTACATATATATATACATATATATATATATAATATATATAAAATAATACATTTATTTACATATATATAATATGTAGATATCTATCTTAAATAAGAATATATCTAACATATTATAGATAGATCTAGTATATAAGAACATATCTATGTTAATATAGAGATATATAACATATATTTGGATGTATATAAATGAAGCCCTTAAGTCTTCTAATTTCTTTTCACTACACTAATGAACAGTGAAAGCTATGGCCTGTGGTTTAAACTGCCAAACAACTGTACGTCAGTCACTGCATTACAAGCAATATTACATTTATATCTTAATGATATATATTTAGATATATCTAAAAGAGTATTCTATATAATATATATTTATTCTATATAATATAATAAATATTCTATATAATATATATTTAGATATATCTAAATATATATTATGTAATATATATTAGAATATATATGTGATGTATAAGTGTGTGTATGCAATTGATATATAAAAACATATTAGAATGAATCATAGAAACAAGGCTTATTATTTACATTTTGGCAATATTAATGGATCTAAGAAGTTCTACATTATAGAAATATGCAGGTTTTGTTTAGTCCAGTGCTTTCCCCACAGTTGTGTACAGAGCACTTTTAGAATCAAGGATCTAGAAACAGAAATGCCATTTGACCCAGCAATCCCATTACTGAGTATATACCCAAAGGATTATAAATCGTTCTATTATAAAGACACATGCACACATATGTTCACTGCAGCACTGTTTACAATAGCAAAGACTTGGAGCCAACCCAAATGCCCATCAATAATAGACTGGATAAAGAAAATGTGGCACATATACACCATGGAATACTATGCAGCCATAAAAAAGGATGAGTTCATGTCCTTTGCAGGGACACAGATAAAGCTGGACAGACAACCTTCAACTGTTTTTAAAAGGCTCCACTAAACACATCACTTAGATCTGGCAGTTTGATAGCTTTTAGTCCTATCCTGAGACAACAAAATTACCAGCTTATGTTGGCCAGGCTCAATCAGATTAAAAAGCAATTGCCCGTTGCTTTTTCAGCAAACTGACACAAGAACAGAAAACTAAACACTGCATGTTCTCACTCATAAGTGGGAGTTGAACAATGAGAACACATGGACACAGGGAGGGGAACATCACACATCAGGGCCTGTCGGGGTGGGGGGACAAAGGGAGGGATAGCAGGGGGTGGGAGGATAGGGGAGGGATAACAGTAGGAGAAACACCTAATGTAGATGATGGGGTGATGGATGAAGCAAACCACTATGGCACGTATATACCTATGTAACAAATCTGCACATTCTGCACATGTACTCCAGAACTTAAAAGTATAATTAAAAAAAAAAAAAAAAGACAGGACCACATTATATGAAAAGGTGAAAGTGATACTACAGAAAATTCTTATGGATGAATCAGGGCTCTGGGCTCTGTTTTCAGGCCTGCTCTAACCTAAGTGTGGGCTTCAGTTTACCACTTGCTTGAGGTTCCCTCTACCTCTAGAATTCATTTCTTTATAAGTGATTATATTACAAAAGAAATTGTACATATCAAGTTCTCCTGAAGCTTTAAACATAAAGCTTAAGAACACATTAATTCTGCCCCTTGCAAATTATTCAAAACATCGTTAATTTGCTGCTCATTCATTCTGAAAACTGTGCTTGCCAATTTTTTTCCCCTAAAGGATATCACGTGGACAAGCATCTCATGGTTTTAATGTGGTCCTGTTAAAATACGCCACTTTTAGAATTCACTGCATGTTTAAAACTTGTATATTCCAACCATTTGGAACTTCAACAAAGTGCCCCAACAGACTCTCATTGCTCTAAGACATTACAAGGACAATTAAAATAAACTTACTACAAGATTTGGGTGACTAAAACTCCCATTACTAATGATGAGCGAAGGGTGTGTGGAGAAGAGAAATCAAGCAGGCTGAGCTAAGCAGCCCTGCCTAAGCCACAGTGTGGAGGCAGAACACTGCTTTCTCACCAGCTACCTCTGCCGTATCTCTGGACCTTAATGTCCAAGAACTGAGAGTTCACCTCTCCCCATCCCAGTAACAAACAGGTCATTGTAAGAGAAGACGCAGAAGTTTCTCAACAAAACAATTCTGGAAATTTAAAAGCGTGCTTAGTTCAAATATGACAAACATAAACAGGCTTTAAAAAAATCAGACTGAACTATGTCACACTACCATTTGTTGACGCTGTATGCTACAAATCTGAATTTAGAAAAGTACCTCCTTGGATTTTTCCTCTTTCGTAAATCTTCCAAATTTTTCGATCATTTCTGCCACAAATATAACATCCATTTTGTCAGAAAAGTTGGCTGCTTCCACAGTGTAAGCCAGTAACTGCCGAGCTGTTGCCACAGCATTGGTTAGATTGAGAGGCATCTACATTTCAAAGACACAAATGATCAACAAAACGGTCATTAGCAAAATGATCAACACAATCTTGTCATTTTAACTTTGCATTTCAAAACAGCAACAAATAATAAAAACTTTATCATTTACTCATCATGGCCTTCTTAAAAATGCTTTTACAAACTCAAGAAAACTGGAATTTTAATGGAAACCCACTTGAGGGAAATTTTTTTAAGCTTGGAGTGAAATACAATAATACATAAAAATACATGAGGTTAACAAGTTTCACCATCTCTATCTTCTCTGCCTATCCAAATTCTACACATACCTCAATCCCAATTGCTTAATAAAGCCTTTCCTGAGTATTCCTGCTGCGCGTGATCAATACCTCCCCAGGAACTCCTACTGCACAAGAGTATGGACTAGTTATTTGGCATTTATCTTTATTGCCATGCCCAGCCACTAATGTTTTACATTTGTTTATCTATTCACTCCAACACTGACTTAGCACCAAACATTGCAAAAAGGTTTATGAGGTGCTAAGGGGCAAAAGAAAATACATCACACAGAAGCCATCTTCCACTTGCTTATAGTCTGGTAAGGTTTAAAAAGATGCATAGAACCCAAGATAACAAAGAGCATGTTCAAAGGGTAGTTCAAGTATTCTAAATGATCACTTTAGACAAAGGGATTATAAAAGGAATCCAACAGGTGGCTTTCAATATGAACTTGAAGGATGGTCAGAATTCTGTCCGGTGGCTGGATACAGATTCAAAAAGGTATTCAAACAAATGCAAAAAGAGAGACAGTGACTGGAAAGGAAGAATTCCGTAGAGGACCTTGATTAGTGGTTAAGATAGACCTGATCCTGAAGAAAGTTAAGTCAACTAAAGTAAAAACACCAAATCCTTATATTTTACCCAGTAGTAAAAAAAAAAAAAAAAAAAAAAAAAAAATCTTACGTATTTGGTTTGAATACCATGTTTTCTCCACAACCCAAGTAAACTTGAAGACCTTCTAGTTACCTGATTAAACATATAAAGAACTCTAGTGACATCATTTGCATACTGGCACCGAGAATAATCATCATCTGCCCAAAAGCCGCCTCTATCGCATCTGCGCCAAGCTTTTCTCTCATCCTGTGGGCTTCCGGGATATATCCCACTGCCATGGGTGTTCCGCGTACACTGCAGATATGCAGTAATGCCCGCCAATGTTCTGGGCCATCTAGAGATGAAGACAAAATTATACAAGAAAATCTAAATGACACAGGTATATCGGGAGTAACAATAGCAGAGAAAAAAATCAAAGAGGAGGACATGTCATGTCAATACAACCTTATGACACAGATCATCAAAACTGGGCTGGGAGAAACCTTTGTTATTTGAGCTCTATGTCTCCAAAACTAGGCATGAAATCCAACATGTTTAATACAGGTTACCATTGATGCTTACCATAGAAAACACTAAATTATACTATCAGTCACACCAAAATAGAATTCATGACAAAAATCACATAAATAGATCAAGCAACACTAAACTCAATCTTATTAATGCAGTGGGAGTTTAATTGCATAATATCTTAAGGAGTGTCAAAAGATAAATAATTCACTGATCTATAAACAACTGCTCTATTTTTAAAAATGTCAAGCACTCAAAAACTATGAGAAAATAGAAAATCTACCATAAATAGTAAAACATATTAGGATTATTTAATAAAAGATGTTGAATATAACAAAATTATCAAATACCATACATTTCACTTAAAAGCATAATATATTATAGATCAATACTTAATCTACATAAAAGACTTATCCATTGGCAATAATAAATGTTGATTTCCATATATTCATGTCAAGAATTTTGTTAAAATTAAGAACAATGATGAACTAGCTGAGATAAAGATGTTACTATTGCTTCTTTACTTTGGACTTGAAAGATTAACAACAAAGGCTTTTCCCACCCTTCAAACACTAAGGTTACAGCCAAGAGGTAACAACTGAATCCATCAGAGACAAGGCCAACTGCGAAATAAACGATCACCATGCTTCTTCAAAGAGTAACATATTTCCTTTTGTTTATATCAACTACAAACTCATTTTTAAATCCCTGAACATAAATAAGATCAAGTAAATAATATATTTAAGGAAGTTTTAAAGCACCTTTGAAAGTAAACAGAGTTTAAAATAAAAGCTGTCATCTCCTGCAAATCCTAAACTTTCTACGAAAAATAAATAACTCCCTTTGTTTATCTTAACAGGGCTCAAGAAACCCCACCTGGGATTCCGTGGCTCCCCAAGTTTCAGGCTACCCAACAGCTTTCATTTCCCAAAGTCCTTCTTGCTTGATTTCCAGAAGAACTGAACAAGGGGAGAAAATTAGGTATGTGCTTCTTCTAATTACGAGACCTACTGAACCACCAGTAGTGAAAAGTACCTTAGCAATATAAGACCTTTCAATGCTCATCTATAAAAGAGCCACTGGGGAAAAAAACACAGAAAATACCTTATCCTGTTTGAATTGTGTACTAGAATATCCCAAATTTTTCCCTAAGGCAGTAGCTCTTATACAACAAAACCATTTATTAAAAATGACTCTATTTTCAGAGACTCTGAAATCAACAGGTCTGAGATACAGTTCAAGCAACTCTTTTGTTCATCTCCATAAGTGATTCTGAAATCATTATTCTAAAGGGTAGTCCTCAGACATGGATAGTTCTCAAATTGTGTTACTCAGGATAGGAAACCAATAATGTGTCTTAGACAATAAAAGGATCTGGGGCAAATTAAACTTTTCCAGTATTTTCCATGACACTGACCTGAAATCACCTTTGTTGTTGACCACCCTCTCTGGAGGACAGTATTGTGCAGAACTCTCTAATACCACAATATCCACGGTCCTCGTATTATTCCCACGTTTGGTCTGGACATGGCAGCCCCAATTTCCAGTAGATCCAGCCTGAATATTAGAAATGGTTAGGGCGCTGCATAAAGAAAGATTTTAAAAAGAGAGAAAATATAATTAGGCAAAAAGGGAGACAATAATGGGCCTCAATCATTCATTTAGCAAATATTTTTGAATGTACATTGTGGGGTAAGCACTTACTATATAAAAATGAATTCAAGAAATGACTTTTTAAGTCCTTCAATGTCAAGACAAATAAGCAAAGAGATCTTTAAAATATACGATCAGGACAATAAGAGACCTGATTGATATGAATCAAATGCAATGCTATATGGTGCATGAGAATTCTCCTTGAAGAAACAGGGAGAGGAGAACACTTTACATAACAGGAATGGCAAATAATCCCAGCACTCTGGGAGGCAGAGGCGGGTGAATCATTTGAAGTTAGGAGTTCAAGACCAGCCTGGCCAACATGGTGAAACGCCATCTATACTAAAGATACAAAAAAAGTTAGCCAGGTGTTCTGTTGCATGCTTGTAATTCCAGCTACTTGGGAGGCTGAGGCTGGAGGATGGCTTGAATCCAGGAGGCGGAGGTTGCAGTGAGCCAAGAGAGCACCACTGCACTTCAGCCTGAGTAACAGAGCGAGACTCTGTCTCACACACAAAAAAAACAGAATGGCAAGCCCAAAAGCAAAAACATCGTCATACATTCTTTAGCAAAACTTGGAGAAGTTTCCAAGCTACATCTCCCTTTTCACAGACTCTGAAGAAAACATTCAAACATGAAAAAAAATTATGAAGTTACATAATTAAGAAAATGTTTAAGGTAAAATATAAAGGGCTACACTAGAAACAACAAGTTGCCTCTCTAAAAAGATTTAGTAAATTACCAATTAATACTTTCACAAAAGGTTTCCACGTTAAGGTATATTTCAATTTATAAAACAGCTGTATTTCTAAATGGCTGTCAGTAAATCCAATTTCCAAGATGAAATCATAATTCTCTAATATAAAACCTATTAATTAAGGAGCAAATGTCAGAGCCTTCAATTACCCTTTATTCCCCCCACAGGACCCAGCATGCTTCGCTGGTTATGTAGACACAAATGATAAGAAATAATTAGACAGAAAGTATGTATCATTTTAATTAACTTATAAAATTATGTCTGAAGTTAATACACGTGTCCAGTCTCCTAAATAATTGATGACTACAGCAAATGTTCTAATAAAGACTCAAGACACTTTTATATTATGAGTCATCAAAGAAAATGTTTATTGTCTTTACTAAATTAGAAAAATAAACATACTGTAATTAATATTTTTAAGATACAGTGATAGAGAAAAAAGAGTTTGACATTAACTTTGTCCAACATTCTACTTTACAAGGCTTTACTGAACTAGGAAGAAATATATTTTGGCAATAAAAAAATCATTCCTTAATCCAGAGGTTCCCAAACACTGTCTTACTTCACAGAACCTTCACTGACATGGTCACTTTTTCATGGTGCCCCTCAGCTCAAAAAAATACCTATGGTGGTTCCTATTGCTAAATTAAATCCCAAAAATGTATATCTATATTCAAATCCTTTAGTATCCATTTGATAAAAGTAATACAAATAAATTTGAAATAAAATTGTTCTTACATTCTTAAATAACCGCAACTACTTCTTGATGAGATATGGGTGCCTGCTGGACACTCTAAAATTAATCTAACCTCAGATTTGGATCAGACAACGATGCTCATTTCTTGTTCTACAATGACTTTTACACACAGTACTCACTTTGTACCACAGTAACTGCCCGAAGCCCAGCATCCCAAAGTATGACACTATCGAAGTAGAGTTGCAGTTTGCTTACTACTTTTTTCTCCTTCAATCTCCAAATCTGCAAATTTTTCTGGATAACTTTAGCAATACTTTTAATGTCTAAAACCAATCACTGGAATAAAATTTCCAGGAATCCTCGAAGAAGCAGATTTGGACATTAAAAAAAGGAAAAAGAAATAGCTTCAATTTCATCTCCTAAGAAAAATGCTGTTTCTTACTGATGAGGAAGCAAAGACATGAGGAGATCAATGAAAAATCAATAGGAATCTCAGATTAATCGAAGCAATAACCACGTATTTCTTTCCTCTACTATTATTCTGGGACAAAATATAGATAAAGAACTTTCTCAGTCTTCACAAGAAAGATTTTCATGTTAGTCAAATGTCCCTACCAAAAAAAAATGTTAGGCTAACTTGCTATCCTTCAAATTAATATTTTTTGTATTGCTATACATAATTTAAATTAATTTAAGCATGACCTGCAGAAATAGACTTATAAAGTAAATCTACCTATTTTATAGTCAAATAATTTAGAGTTCTAAATTAATCAAAGCTCTTTTACACAGAAAATGGTTCCACTTTTAAGACTTTATTGTTGAATTATACATCAATTATTGTCTGTTTATACAATAAACTGCTTAGTGTACAATGTGATGAATTCTGACACACGTATATGCACGTGAAATTACTGCTACAGTCAAACTAGTGTAACAATGAATATATCATTTCTAATGATTAATCTTATCCCCTAACAAAGGAATTCTGCTTCTAGTAATCACTGAGTAGCTCATATTAAACTACCCTTCCTACAGCTAACAACTGTATGCCCCTGACAAATTATAAAATGACAATCATTCAAACACATGAAGATTCATCAAAAGCAGGCAATAACTGAAGAGTTAATATGAGAAACAAGGGTTTTCGGGATTTAATTTGGGAAGTAACTACGAGATTTTTTGTTAATGATTTTTGTCCAAGGGTAGGCTCCACTCAAATAGAAACTCACAATCTTACTGCCTTAAAAAATCAAAAGACAGAGGTAGAAAGAAGTCTGGCTGCAAGCCCAAACTTCTATGTATAAAATGCACCAAGATCTCTTACTGATTCTGAACTACACTTGTAGGTAGGGCAGAAACCAAGACTTTAGCTTCTGCCTACCAGAGGGGACAGAGCTAGGAGTCAGTTCAGCCAAGCTAACTGTCTAACCAAACAAGTTATCTCTCTTCAGGGGAATACAACAGAATCCAGAGTCAGAGGTCAGCAGACTTTTTCTTCAATGGCCAGACAGTAAATATTTTAGGCTGTGATGGCTACAAAGCAATATTGAGAATATTAGGTAGGTAATTATGTAACCATCCAAAATGTAACCATTTAAAAATGTAAATAACATTCTTAGTTCACGGGCCCAGTGGGCCAGATTTGGTTCATAGACTGTACTTTACCAATCTCTCCTCCATAGCAAATCATTCATAACATCTAGTCTATGACCCAACATTGCCAGACATATAAATAACATTTTTTTAAAAAAAGAAAATATGAACCATATTTAAAAGAAAAGCAGCCAATGGTGACAACCACAAGATGATCCACATGTTGGAATTAGCAGAAAAGGATTTAAAAGCATCAAGCATCTACTCTAAATGTTAGAAGATACAAATGAAAATGCACTTCTAGTAGACATGAAATCTCAAGACAAATTATAAAATAGAAATTATAAAATAGCCGACTTCATAAGTTATGAATCTCAACTCAGAGAATCCCTGAGGCTTGAATGCCAACTCAAAAACTTTAGTTTTTCAGTAATCTTTCATAGCACCCCTGTGAATTTGCTGTGATGTTACCTTAGGAGGCCCTAGCAGAGAGTTTGAAAGCTGCAGCTTTACTGAAATAAAAATATAAGCCAAGTTCTAGGCAGGTGGAAGAAAAGAAGAAAGGGAGGGGAAAACTCAATGTCTACAGGTAAAAATTTTACCAAATAGAATATATAGTAAGTGATAATATCATATATTTTCCTAGTCTATTATACTTTATAAAGTTTATTTGAATTAATTATTTTGGAGTTCACACCAATCATGAGGTTGATAGTACATACAGATGTTATATTCTTTTATACTAGTAGGTGGAGAAGGCAAGTACCTTAAAATATCATATTAGTCAATATTTTGACGAGAGTCAGTATCATGTGACTACTAAAAGAGAATATATAAGCTTAGCAGCAAGATATAGTTCGAAATTAGGTTTAGCACTAAAAGTTTACATTTTTCCTCCAAAAACTTTTATAAAGTCTAATTTCTAAAGTTTGTCTTTTATATTAAGCCTTTTCTTTAAAAACTGGATAAAAAGATGGCTATTTAATTTCAGAAGATGAATAACAACCAGGAAAAGGAAATGCCTGACGTTTGCATTTTTAAATGCAAGAAGATAAAATATTAATTCAAATTCCACTAAACATTACAACTCCAAAAAGATAAATAAAATATACAGGCACAATTCTTCATTTAAAAAAAAAAGTTTACCTTGCAATCAAGGAGCAGTTGTGAATCATGTTCTTTTCAACAAAAATACCCTGAGATTCATCAGTTTCAACTATTCTCCCATCCTGATACCACAACACTTGCATGTCCTGATCAATATACGAAGCCATGCACTGGAAAGGAAGGCTGTCACCTTCAAACACAACTTGGCGATGAGATGGAGTCATGTAGAAAGATGGCAATTCAAGCGGAGGACCTAGAGACAGCGAAACAAAGACTCAGTAAACAAATACCATTTTCAAACACCATAACTAAAATTCTACAGAATTTTAATTTTACAGAAATTCTACATAAAATTACAAAAATAGAACAACAAATATTCCCTAGTAACCAACATTCTAATGCTAATACCAACCAGGCTGCTACTGAGTTTAGTGGTAACAGATAAAAATGAAGTTAAAAAGAAACCATTTCCTACTCAGTTCTGACATTTAGTGTTATTCCTCTTTAGTGGATCACAACAGTATCAGATAATTACAGAAATGAACTAAGAGAACAAGTTGTGCTCTAGAAAATGGCATCAATGATAAGTAAATGCTGATATTTACAACTTTAAAATACACTTTGGAGACTGTATTACCTTTGATTACAACACAGGTTTTTGGCTGTAAAACTATGCATGTTCCTTGCAGAAAAATCAGAACATTTAAAGAAAAAAGGAAAAACCAGTATTTTAAGATCCCATATATTATAATCAGTTTTTAAATCAGTTTTTATCCTTTCAGTCAGAAAAATAAAAGGGAATGATTTTAAATATATGTGCAAAAATGTATACAAATTGGTCATTAAAATTTAGTCCATTTTTCTAACATGGCAATTCTACTTTCAGTAGTAGTGTATCCTGAAGAATAATAGAAAATATGCAAAAATGCATACAAAGAAATTAGTCCTTCCATTATTTATGAAGCAAGAAATTATTAACAAGTGAAATATGCAGTAATATAGAAGTTGTTATATTATGGCTACATCTATAGAATGGATTGATATGCATCTATTTTAAATAAGAAAATATGTTTACATTCATTCAACTTTAAAAAGGTTGTAAAATATTATTAGAATATGACACTATTTTTGTTAAAATATAGAAAAAAGTCACAGAAGATGATACAAAAAGGTCTTAACATGAGCCATCTTTCAGTCATGAACATAAACATGGGCTTTGTTTCTCTGCTTCTTTTAATTTTCTTCTTTCCACAAATCTTAATTTTCATTCAGTGAGCATATTTTACTTGTGATACAAAAATAATAATAAAGAGAAAAGGAAACAAATACGATAGATTGTTCATTTCAAAACAAAGACTAAACTGGGACCTCCCCTCATCATTTTAGGACTGTTTTTGTTTTATGGGGTTGTGTGTGTAGGTGTATGTTTTTCTGTTTTCTTCATTTAACATGTGGCAAATATGTCATTTCCCTCAGATATTCTTCAAAATTATGATTTTCAATAGTTGCATTCATTGAATATGTATGTCACAAGTAATTAAACCAATCCCCTATTTTTGAGAATTTAGGATATGCTTATACACAGAGTCTGAAGATTTACATACACAGCTGATCATTTCCTAAGAATTAACTACAAGATGTAGAATTACTAGATCTTACTAGATCTAACTGTATCCGCCTTTTTTTTTTTTTTTTTTTGAGACAGAGTTTCACTCTTGTCACCCAGGCTGGAGTACAATGGCGTGATCTCTGCTTACTGCAACTTCTACCTCCCAGGTTTAAGCAATTCTCCTGCCTCAACTTCACAAGTAGCTGCGATTACCGGCGCCCGCCACCACACCCAGCTAATTTTTGTATTTTTAGTAGAGACAGCGTTTCACATGTTGGCCAGGCTAGTCTTGAACTCCTGACTTCAGGTGATCCACCTGCCTCCTCCCCAAGTGCTGAGATTACAGATATGAGCCACCACACCCCGCCTGTATCAGTCTTTTAAGAACACTGAAACCTGTTGCTTCAAAAAGGCTCTATCATTCACATTCCCACCCACAAACAGGATTGTGCATCCTGAGATTGTGTTACTACTGACAAATTCATGAGTTGCCAACTGATAGAAAATTTGAAAATCTATTCTTTGAAATTGCTTTGCATAAAGAAAGCTGTTGGTAACCTAAACACAGCTACCTTAAAGACAATTGGGAAAAAAAAGGTCGTTTAATCTAGCTGGCTTAATTGTTGGCATAAACTAAATATTATCAAATCCATAATGATTAATGGCTGCATACTAGTTCTGTCCAAGTATAAAGAGAATCTTACAATTTGTCAAGAAAAACACGGTGGGAAGTCAAAATATGGCAAATGCTTTCTCCGTCTGGATTTCTCCCTTACCGCATGTCAACAGCTCCTGCTTCACGCCTGTGACTGGCTGGGCCTGCAGTGACTTAGGATAAACACACCTGGTATCCCGTACTGTGATGTTCCTCTCCTTTACCCAGCGATGCATCCACAGTATATTACAGTCACACAAAAGATACTCAGTCTGGAATTCCCTGTAATATGCAAATACAACTTAGAGATTATAGTGAGTAAAATTAAATAGCACTTTTGTTTTATAGTGGTTTACATTTCTGGTGGCAAGCACAATACTGTTCACCCATACCACGCCTACAGTACATTCCATCGACTAGTTACAGTTCTTCTCCAGGGAGCTGAATTGCACAGTGTTGGACCCCAACACTGATCCTAGCTGATCCCGGGTTTCTGTTTTGGATGAAATTTGGTAGGCAAAGACTCTTTGGCAGATATCCCTCTCCTATGTGACAAGCTACTGAACACCAGGGATCTGGAATACCAAATCCCAATCCTGTCTATCAAGCTTCTACCCATTCATCATGAAGTGTGTGGCATTAATATTGGATCTTGAAGCCATCCTCAATTTTCCAGCATCATTGCCATATTCTTGGCCTAAATGCCTATAAACTCTGTTGATTTTGGCAATGAAACAGCAACCTAAAGCAATACAGATTGTTTTCCTTGGTTATATTCTATATGTCTAACTAAACTGTGAGCTCCCCTAGGGTAGGGACTGTTTCTGACCCCTTTCTGCTATGCACCAAGTGACATCATAGATATTTACAAATGTAAGAGATAAAGACCCAAGAAGTCAAAAGCATACAAATAAGACTGTGTCAGCTTTGATATAAAAGATAGCAAAGGCATGTCTTTATATGAAGCAAAAAGCTTTATAATGTGGCACTTGGGCACAAGAAGAAAAAAGGATAAACAGAGCTGAGATACAAACACAAAATCTCTTAAATACTATAATTACTAGGTGCTGACTATTCACGTGCCACACGTTTGCTAAGTCCAGCTAATAAAAATAAATGCAGGACCCTGTCCCTGCCAATATCGAGGGCATCATATAATAGAAGAATCAAAGTGTAAACATAGGTAAAATAGAATGCAACGTGTTCCATAAAAATAAATCAACAAAGTGTAATAATGTAAGCGTGTGTGCTTCTAACACTAGAGTGTTAGCTCAGGGTTCACCTCCTCAGTTTTGGCAAAAAATAATATGGAAAAAAGAAAGGGGGTCTGATGGAATACAGCATAAAAAATAAATTTAAACAATACCAGGAGGAGAACAAAACAGACTCCTAATTCCTAAGCACCACCTTCTGGTCAGTTCCTAACACTACCAGGTAAAAACACTGGCAATATTCCCCATCTGGGGGATGAAAATACTTCCCACGTTCCTGCTACCCAGGATCTCAAAAGCCAGACTGTCTTCTCTCTTTTTTATTTCCTAATCTTTGCAGAAATGGATGGCTTGAGCCCACTAAACATGCCAAAAGGAGATGTTTCTGCTCAAACATAGTCTGGATAAGAATGATAAGGGTGCCACAAAGAGAAACAAGATGGAGTATGAGCCAAAGTGACTCCAGAAATACATACACATGCCTGCTGTGATGGTGAGGAGCTAGTCGGGGTTCCTAACCTATTAGCTACATCCAAAGGAAGACTCCTAAATGAGATTTAAATGATAGTTGTAGGAAAGAAATAGAGATGAGAGGAGAAGTCAGGGTACACTGAACAGAGGAATCAGGAGAGAAAAACTCTTTCCCTGGAAGAAAGATACTCAATCCTGTAAATTACTCCAATGAAAATTTGAAAAACATTATATTTAACTGTAATTCCAATAAACTTAGGATAATTTATAGTCTGAGATATGTTAAGGTTTATCTGAAAATGGTTACTTTCAAAAGTAACTTCTAGGCAATCTCGGTTAACAAAACAGTCTGGGAAAAAAAATCAACCAATTCTAAAGCTACAAAAAACTGTGTAAATCAGAACTTAAACTGATTTCATAAGGTAGGCATTCTAAATAAACATCCCTAGAAACATCAGTAATAAGCTGTAAATTTGATTTTAAGTCAGGGGCGGGAGGGTGGGTTTACAGGATAAAATTTAATTCCTAAAGCATAAAATATTCTTACAAATTCTTCATAGGAAGGGATATTTTATACTTTGGAAATCTAATTAGTCCAACAATATAACATTTTATAATTTGAAAAAAAGTTAAAAAGAAACAATTATCAGTTTACTTACTCTAAATATAGAGTGATAACAGTATCCTAAGGAGAAAATGCTTGTCCTAAACTACATTATTCAGGCTTACTGTGTGTTTTTCTACGTGAATACAAGCTCTCAAGTGAGATTCTAACTTTTGAAAATTGACAATATTGTCCTCACAAGGTCTCTGAAACCATACAATAAATGTTTTTAATTTTCAAAAAGATGTGAAAATCAAAAGAGAAAATTCTTACTTACAAAGACCGTAATGAGCCAAGATAATCAAAAGTTCCTTGAGATAATGAAGAAAACAAATTCCCTGACAGGTTTCTGAAAAACAGACAATAATTCCACTTTTTAAATATACAAGTATCTATCATTTTATCCTATTTTGTATTTTCTAAAGCATCCTACAGTCATTAAATAATGTTATAAAGAAGTCATGAAAGTTATTTTAATGCTTATAAAGAGAGAGCAATTAGCAAATACTTCCTCCAAGGTTAAAGAAGAAAATTATTCTTCACCTTATATAAAGTAATAAATACAATTATTAAAAAATATTAATGCTAGATAAGAATTTTTCTGTCACATATCAGGTGAACCTAAGATACCTTTCTGAATTCCCACTAGAATTACTCTAAGTGTTCATTCTCATCTAATTTAAGAAAGCAGGCCGGGTGTGGTGGCTCAAGCCGGTAATCCCAGCACTTTGGGAGGCCAAGGCGGGAGGATCATGAGGTCAAGAGATAGAGACCATCCTGACCAACATGGTGAAACCCCGTCTCTACTAAAAATACAAAAATTAGCTGGGCGTGGTGGCGTGCGCCTGTAGTACCAGTTACTCAGGAGGCTGAGGCAGGAGAATTGCCTGAACCCAGGAAGCGGAGGTTGCAGTGAGCCGAGATTGTGCCACTGCACTCCAGCCTGGCACCTGGCAACAGAGTGAAAGCAGCAAATAAAAATGTAAAAACAAATAGAAAATAACACATAATTAAAACTTTAAAAAATGACAAAAGGAAAAGGATGGCCTCAATAATCAGCAGTAGGAGCGTACTGTACATGACAGAAAAATATGAGGAGGAAGGAATGAGTTCAGGGCTTAAAATGAGAGACTGGGATATAATACCACGTTACTCTTGGGCAAATCACTTCTCCAGTTTTTCCTTGTGTTAGAGGGCTTCAATACATAACCTGAGCCTTACAGTGTTTTAAATGAATGGAATTCAAAAACCCCTATTCTACAATTTGAGTTGTTTGTTACACATAAAGCAATTTGACCAAAGTATTTCTTCCATACTGGACTATGAGCTCTGGAGCTGGACGAGGAGGGCCTGTGTGTGTGCAGGCACTTCTGACAGCCAATAACATGCTGGAGTATAAACGGTGCTCAGTAATTGCTGATGGCTCAGGATGTATACCTCACCTTCAGGGAACTTCTAATGCTAAGATGAGACTGAGGGCTCTGGAAAAATGGAATATGCTCAACCACCACAGGATCTGTTCTATGCCTGTTGTAGTATCGAGAACAGACAGAATTTAGACCTAGAGTTCTAGAAATGAGTTGGGGGGTGGAACACAGCAGAGGATGGGATAGAAATCCCGTGACCTGCAGCTTCTCCTCTGGAATCTGGGCTGAATCCTTCATATGTGGGAGAGAGTAACCATCGGGTAGATGGATTTCCAAGTGGAGATAGAGAAAAGAACAGATCTGGGAGAGTTCAGCTGTTCCAGGGACACCTGTAGCAACATGTTCCACTTTTGGATTCGAAGACCTGATATCCCACAACGGCCAACACTTTGCAAATTAATACACAATGACCTTCAAGAAGAACAACACTGGATTGGTTTTTATATATGTTTTATAATTTTTTTGAAGTAACAAGGCTGGATTCAATGACTCTCATAGAGGAAGTACCTAGGAACTTAAACAGAAATGAGTATTTATTTGCAAATTGAAAGAAGAAGGAAAAGGATACCTTTTTTCCTTTTTTTCTTTCTTTTGGCCTATCAGAGCAGATACCAATTGTGAATTGTGAGAAAGGTATGTATAAATCATGACAGTATAAATCACGGTAACACTTTAAGGAAGTAAAAAAGAGGCCGGACGTAGTGGTTCACACCTGTAATCCAAGCACTTTGGAGGCCAAGGCGGGCGGATCACCTGAGGTCGGGAGTTCAAGACCAGCCTGACCAACATGGTGAAACCCCATCTTATAAAAAAAATAAATAAACAAAAAATAAAAAACAAGAAAAAATAAGGAAGTAAAAAAGATAAAAAACATTTTGGTCCGGCATGGTGGTTCACACCTATAATCTCAGCACTTTGGGAGGGGCGAGGCAGGCAGATCACCTGAGGTCAGGAGTTTGAGACCAGCTTGACTAACATGGCGAAACTCCATCCCTACTAAAACTACAAAATTGGCTGGACATAATGGTGTGTGCCTATAATCCCAGCTACTCTGTAGGCTGAGGCAGGAGAATCACTTCAACCTGGGAGGCAGAGGTTGCAGTGAGCCAGGATCATGCCACTGCACTCCAGCCTGGGCAACAGAGTAAGACTCAATCTCAAAAAAAAAAAAAAAATTTAAGGGCCAGGTGTGATGGCTCACACTTGTAATCCCAATACTTTGGGATGCCGAAGCAGGCAGATAACTAGAGGTCAGTCCAAGACCAGTCTGGCCAATATGGTGAAACCTCCTCTCTACTAAAAATACAAAAATTAGCCGGGTGTGGTGGTAAGCACCTATAATCCCAGCTACTTGGGAGGCTGAGGCAGGAGAATTGCTTGAACCTGGGAGGTGGAAGTTGCAGTGAGCCAAGATCAAGCCACAGCACTCCAGCCTGGGCGACAGAACAAGACTCCATCTCAAAAAAAAAACTTTAGGAAAGTAACTTAGACGCAGTTACAATCAAGAATTGTGTATGTTTATAAAGCTATCTCATTTTAGTTACATGATTACCGGAATGTGTTTAAAATAATGCAGGTTAGAAGACAATACATGATAGGTAAAACTAAAGTACTGAAACAGGGCAATGGGTACACAGACATTCCTTATATTTACAATCGTCTCTGATTTTCTTTAAATGTTTTCAAGATTCCATAAGAGTAAATTGGAAATAAACATCTATCCTACAAATGAAGGATTTAAGTATAAACAAAAGAACTGGGCCAGGTGCAGTGGCTCACACCTGTAATCCAGTACTTTGGGAGGTCAAGTCAGGCAGATTGTCTGAGGTCAGGAGTTTAAGATCAGCCTGGTCAACATGATGGAACCCCGTCTCTACTTAAAATACAAAAATTAGCCAGGTATGATGGTGTGCCTGTTGGGAGGCTAAGGTGGGAGAATTGCTTGAACCCAGGAAGCGGAGGTTGCAGTGAACCAAGATGGTACCACTGTACTCCAGCCTGGGTGTGACAGAGTAAAACTCTTGTCTGCCAGTAAAAAAAAAAAAAAAAAAAAAAAAAAAAGAATTGCATCTTACAGCAACCACTAGGTTCTTTTTTTTTTTTTTTTTTTTTTTTGACACAGAGTCTCACTCTGTCACCCAGACTGGTGTACAATGGCGCACTCTCGGCTCACTGCAGCCTCTGCCTCCCAGGTTCAAGCAATTCTCCTGCCTCAGCCTCCCAGGTAGCTGGGATTACATGTGCACGCCACCACACCTGGCTAATTTTTGTATTTTTAAGTAGAGACGGGGTTGCACCACGTTGGTCAGGCTGGTCTTGAACCCCCGACCTTGTGATCCGCCCACCTCAGCCTCCCAAAGTGCTGGGATTTCAGGCGTGAGCCACTGTGCCTGGCTACCAATAAGTTCTAATATGCATATTATTAGATATGCCCCCTAGAAATCACAAAGGAAGGGATCATATTGGAGAAAGACATGCCATCCTCTCAGTAAATCCCAATGCAAACTCATTTTTCCTTGAGTGTTGGAACAGACTGCTATTTGTATAGCAGAACACAAATGAAGTAACTGGCTTGGATTTGGGGACCATAAACGACGACACATTTAAAACATTACAATCACAGTCCAGCTCTGAGATGCTCAACAAATAAATACATAAACAAAACTAAGAAGGAATTGAGAATGACAACCACAAAGTCACTGCTCCCATGTCAGAATAAGCTCACAGAATAGAGTAGCAGTTGAGTTACCTGCCCACTCCCATCCTGTTCTTTTTTTTTTTTTTTTTTTTTGAGACAAGTCTCACTCTGTCACCCAGGCTGGAGTGCAGTGGATGGAGTATAGTGGCTCACTGCAACCTCCGCCTCCCGGCTTTAAGTGATTCACATGCCTCAGCCTTCGGAGTAGCTATGCCACCATGCCCAGCTAACTTTTGCATTTTTAGTAGAGATGGGGTTTCATCATGTTGGCCAAGCTGGTCTCAAACTCCTGACCTCAAGTGATCCACTCGTCTTGGCCTCCCAAAGTGCTGGGATTACAGGTGTGAGCCACTGTGCCTAGACATCGTTGTTTCTTACTCTCACTTAATTTGACTTTATTTACTTATGTTTTGCTAAATAGATATATTTGAATTCTTTAGAGTTGTATGTGTATATGATGCATCTTCTCTTATACAAGAGTCTTTATCAGGGCAGATTTGGTAAAAGAAGGAAAAATGCAATTCAATGCTATCTCCATCTACAGAGGAATGACTAAGTTACAGTCTGTTCTACACCTAGAATATTCTGTAGCCACTGACAAGCATGAACTAAATCAACATGTACTCTATTAAAAAGATGTTAATATCTTGGTAAATTATTTTTAAACTGAGTTGCCAAGTAGAGAGCATTTTTAGAGTCCTGTATTGGTGTCTATGCATTTCTGGGTATAACAGAAAAAAATGTATGTATGTATGTATGTATGTATGTATGTATGTATGTATGTGTGTGTGTATGGATACACACCAGATCATTAATACAAGTTATCTCAGGATGATGTGACTGAAGTGATGAAGGGAAATTTAATTTTTCATTCACATGATTTTATTACTCAATAACATCCACTTTTTTCTATACAAAGGAAGTTCTTTATACACATACATATATATAAGTTGTATATGTATATTTATTTATATAAATACATACACATACAACACATGTTTTTATATAAAGGAAACTGTAAAGGGAAGTTCTTATAAATATACATATTTCTGATCAGGAAATATTAAAGGTATAATTCTTGAGGAAAAAATACAGGTATTAGCTTGATCATAAAGATGATTTGCAAAGTTTTGGGTCTGTAGATCTCCTGACAATTTCTCTGGAAATTAAACTCCTAAGTAAAGACACAAGCTTCACAGATGTCCATCATTGGCTCCCCATTTGGTCTGCCGGCTATGTCCACTGTTACAGCAGGACGGAGTGAGAACTTCTATGACTATATTTCTCTGAGATTGTTCAAGAGAACTTCTCCATCAGCAAAGGCAGAGATCAATATATAGAATTAATCAATTTTATAACCCCACCCCACCCCTGTCTACTAAGGCCTCTAACACATTTAAAGAAAGGGTTTTTTTTAAAAAAAAAATCTTAACTTAAATTTCCAAAGCCAAGACTTGTTCTAAAATGATGAGAAATCTGGGCGAGAATGCCTAGGCCGTCCACCAAGGTCTCATCAACGTACTGAGGGACCTCAGATTCCAACTTCCCTGGCTAAGGGATCTATTCAGTTTGAGGTCCCCAACTGAAGAGCTACCAGAGGAAATAGCTGGGGACAGTGATCCACTCTAGAATTACTTCTTTTTATATACCTTCTCTTTTGGGTGGGAAATAGAAGAAGATCTCTGATTCCTAATCTAAGAAATGTACTGCATACACCATTCCTAATCAGATTCTCTTTTCCACTCACCGGACTGAGAAAATGCTGTTCTCCACATCTGAAATCTGAGCTGTTATCAGCCTTCACAACCCACATATGGCCTGGCTCAAGAGCTCAAAAATCTGGGAACAGCAGTAGCCCATGCAGAACACCCTAAAGTTTCCTGATCCACAGCTCTAGACCTACCTCAACCCAAATTGTGATCAGCAATGTCACTGAAATACAATGCTGAATGGTAAGTCATTTCCTTAATTGCCATGCTGTCTTTAAAAAGTATTTAAAAGATGTAAGCCAGGTATACTGCTGTATATGCCACAGACTGTTCCATTTAGAAGATCCACAATAGGAATGATAGACAGTGGAGAATCACAAGCATGAGGGGGTAGGAGGAGGGTGGATGAGAAATTACTTAATGGGTATAATGTATGTTATTCAGGTGATGGATACCCTAAAAGCCCCGACTTGACCACCATGCAATCTAAGCTTATAACAAAATTGTACTTGTATCCCAAAAGTCTATATAAAAATAAAAATAAATCAAATTTAAAGCCACAAAAATCTATTACATGAGCTATAAGATCATCTCAATCAAATCTCAAAGTGGGAAGCTTGGCAATGGTATTTTTATGTTTTAATGTTTTACTTGGATGATGCTCATTGTGTTCCATTACATATAAATTCTCACAACAGGCATCAGATAATTGGTAAAAATGTAAAAGACAACCCAAGTTCTAGACCTTCCAAAAATTTTAATTATTGACAAAGGAAGCAAAGAAAATACTAAGAAAATAGCAACCTGCCCTCGCCCCTCCCACCAGCTCTTTTGCCTAAAGAACATTTGTTGATGTGGTGTCAAATCCCCAGGCCAAAGCTAGAAATCAATCTAAAACTAAAAATCAACAAAATAGTAGACTCCGGTTTACTATTTTGTTCTTCATTACTTCAGTCATACCTACCCAAACATATAACAAAGGCTTCCTTTATAAATGTATGATTTTGTCCATTCTAACGCAGTCCTCAAAGGTAAAAATACAAAAATCTCACGAAGAGATTTTAAAAAGCACTGAGATAGAAATGTTTGCAAGGCAGTTACAAAGGGGTTAAGATGAAATTAATTTAACTAACTGCAAGTCATGAGTAAAGCTGTACACTAAATTAGTCTTTTACTTAAAAACAAAAATCAGGGAGGGCAGTTGGGGAGAGAGAACATGGGGAGAAATGTCAGATATAGGTGAATGGGAGGAAGGCAGCAAATCACACTGCCATGTGTGTACCTATGCAACAATCTTGCATGTTCTTCACATGTACCCCAAAACCTAAAATGCAATTTAAAAAAAATTAAAAAATAAATAAATAAAAAATATATATATAAAAAAAATCAGGCCATATACCTTTCCCTGAAAATGAAAGGACACACTGAAAACAGTTACAAATTTCCTACGAAGCAGGAACATTCTGTTCTACTCTAATCACTGATTTGAAGTCTCCTCCCTTACTATATAGATGAAAGAATCCCATCACTTAAGCCCCTAATTGGTTTTTCAAAGGTAGCTTGAAATACAAGAAACATTCTAAAAACCTACAGGGAGAAAGAATCACAAGTAGACAACCCTTACAATGACTTTCCACTCCACATCTGGCATTTCATGCGGAACCCTATTCCCAGACTGCTTGCCTCTAAAACATGATTTCATGTCATTTTCCAACATAAATGTCTTTCAGTGGCTTCCTACTGTTTAATCAGTTCTAAGCCCCTATCTACTTTTCATATGTTTCAAAATAAAGCTCTATTATAAATAATCAGCCTTATGTGTAATTACTCCCAAACAGAACTTCTTTTTTATTACCATTATTTTTAATGTTTTTGAGACTGTCTCGCTCTGTCCCCCAGAGCTTGAGTGCAGTGATGCAATCTCAGCTCACTGCAACTTCCACCTCCCAGGTTCAAGCGATTCTCATGCCTCATCCTCCCCGAGTAGCTGGGACTACAGTCGCGTGCCACCATGCCCAGCTAATTTTTGTATTTTTAGTAGAAATGGGGTTTCACCATGTTGGCGAGGCTGGTCTCAAACTCCTGACCTCAAGTGATCTGTCCACCTCAACCTCCCAAAGTGCTGGGATTACAGGCGTGAGCCACCACTCCTGGCTTAGAAACTTCTTTATTTAAAAACAAAAGATAAAAACATACTTGATGACTTATACAAAGTTCTTCCACATTTATATTCTATATAAATTATAATAAAAATAAACAGATATAGATGACTTAAATTTTAAATAATCATTATAATAACTTTGAGGTACTATTAATCCTACTTTGTAGGTGAAAAATAGAAAAGTTCAAAAAAGTCAAACAACTCCCTCCAAATCACGTGGTCAGAGGCACAATTCAAACGGTTACTCTACTCCAAGTCCACCAGCCTCCCCCTTGACAAATGGTTTTGTTCTCCTTCCCACCTCCATGTATCATGGGTTTGGCTTCTTTTCCTTTCTAACTATCCAGATCTCTACAAATCTTCTGGGCCATCAGCTTGTATTTTACTACTTCCTAGAAATTCTCCCAGACTAGCAAAGCTTTTGATCGTACCTCTCGGCATGAACGTGCTCTCTGTTGCATGTACACACTGTGTTATGTGGTGTGTGTGTCCATGTGTCCATGTGGGTGGTGTGACAATGTACCATTATATTTCTGAGGGCATTACATCCCCATTATTACATTGTGAGCTCCTTGTTCCTTACGGCTTCTAAAAGTCCTACAGTTGCTACTTATAATTAAATATATCAGGTTTCATACGTATTTAGGTACTGGCTCAAATGCTTCCTTATCTTTTAATGGGAAAGAAAATATGTACTTACAGCCGAACCAGATTGGTGAGTCCTCGAAATATGTCTGCATTCAGACATCCTATTCGATTGTTTGTCAGGTCCCTAAGGAGAAGGATGGAAAAGTGTCTTCAATTAGTTCTCTTGGTTAATGAAGGTCTCATGCATTCAGTATTCAAGAATAGCACCCAGGTATCGCACAAGACCTTTATTCTAGCATCTTTGAGATATTTACCCAACTCAAGTGAGATAAGGATGGCAGTGAAGGCGAAAATGATCCTTGCTTCACTTACTGCTGGCACACACAGACTCAACGCTGCTCAATTATAGTGTCCTCTATATTTCAAGCACTTACTCTTGCAAAATTACTCAAGATAAAACTGGAGTAGTAAAAATGAAAGTCAATCTATCTTGCTGCCTGCAATACAATTCCTTAGATGACCTACACAGTTAATTATGCTGGGGCAGCTGGAGAACTGAGCCCAAATTCAGCCGATAAATGACAGACAATGGAGAAAAGGGCAAATTATTAGAATGATGGAACTTTCATTTCCTCAAGAATATCTGCAAATACCACTTTCTGTCTAACTTTATTCCTTAAATACTCAGAAGTTTCAACTATAATGAAGGAAACAACTGTATTAGCTTTTAGTTTACAGATCTATCATTTAGACTCCAAGCCAAATTACTTTAACAATATCTATGATACGGCCCAATTATTTTTGCAATCACTCCTCATTTCTATTTTCTATTAAATGCTACCTTCTAAATATTTTTTACTTCTCCTCAATCAATGAAACTGTTTTCTTTTTAACTATGTAAAAGTTTTAGTTACTATTTTGTTCTATTCTTCTTCATTTACTTTGCTTGACACCGAGGACCATGAACACAATTTCATTTTGATATTTAATCAGAGGCCTGCACTGGTTTAAAAGTAAAAACTTTATGTTGGAAGATAACAACTGACAATATCTGTAACTTTCACCTGGGATGGCATGACTTTCATCACTGTTTTCAGTGAACTTAATAAGTCGTATGCAAGAAAACTCTAAAACAATGAATCTTAAATTTTATTAGTTGTTAGATTTGGAATAATTCATCACACTTTGAATTCTGACAAAATAATTAGAATAAGCTCCATAAGTCAAACTTTCAAAAATATTTTCATTGTATTTCCTTCCATGTCCCTATTATTCTGTGTCATAGAGAAGTACGCATTCTTTGAGTTACTCTTCAATAAGGTGATCTAGACCATCCATTTCAAACTAAAACTATTGGATTTTAAACTGTGTATTTGGTAATGGCAGAAGATGTATTAGTCTCACCAGAAACTCTAAGAACATAGCATTTGAATTGGGTACCTACTCATTTTTTTTTCCTTGACAATTTCAAAAGTTAAAATGAAATGGTTAATTATAGGTGTCAACTTGACTGGACTGAGCGGCCTCAATGGCTGGTGAAGCATTGGTTTGGGTGTGTCTGTGACGGTGTTTCCAGAGGAGACTGGTACGGGATCAGTGGGCAGAGAGAGGAAGGACCGACCCTCAACATGGGTGGGCACCATCCAATCAGCTGGGGCCCCGTTGGGACAAACAGGCAAAAGAGAGGGCTTGTCTCTCTCTGCTCTCTCTCCTGCTTCCAGAGCAGGACACCTTTTCTCCTCCTGTTGCTGAACATCAGTCTACAGGTTCTTTGTCTTTTGGACTCTGGAACTCACATCAAAGCGCTTCCCAGGGCATACAGGCCTCTGGCCTCGGACTGGGGACTGCAACATCAGCTTCTCCAGTTCTGAGGTCTCCAGACTTCGACTGAGCCACGCTACGGGATTCCAGGCCCTCCAGCTTGCAGAAAGACTACTGTGGGACCTCTCTCCCTCAGTGATCATTTGAGCCAATTCCCCCGAATAAATCCCCTCTCATATCTCCTACTGGTTCTCTCTCTGGAGAAGCCTAATACATCACCTTAAGTAATCCTGGTCTTCAGTAATTTCACAGTTATGCCTTCTCACTCTTACAGCACCTTTTCGTCAAAGAATCTTAAGCAATAAAGGCTTTATCTGTCCTTGTTCTGTAGCTCCTAAGTATTTAATCATATGGGACTTTTTAAAAAAAAATTCCAGTTGATTTTCCTTTACTTTCTGATATTGCTGTTCAAGAAAATTAGGCATCATCTTATAAATTGTTGCTTAAAAAAGCATATCTGGGCTCTATTTATAATCTTGTCTCAATTCTGAGCTTTAAATGGTGCAATTACCATTGATTCTCTGGGAAACAATTTCATTACAGCTATACCTGCTTAAATTGGTATTTAGATATTGATAATGGGTTTTTATTCGAATTGAGAACTTAAATTTGTTGATAAACAAAAGAGAAACTGATGGATCTAGGTTTCATATACTTCTGATAGTATATTCTTCAGAAAGTCACTTCAAATTCCTGATTCAAATAATCTATAAACTAAAGGCAAAAATACAAAATAACAAAAATACTTCATGTGTGTTTGTTAAGGGAGATGCACAATTGAAATTAATGACTTAAGAACCCATAAGAAAAAAGGTCTGTATCTATAAGCAATTAGCAAACATTACTACTGCCAAATATCTTTACATGCCGTTGAGTTTACATACAGGACTTCTTCAGCTTGCAAGATGTGTATCCTAAGCTAATTCTAAGTCATCTATTTGGAATTAAGAATGTATCTTCTAGTGGGAAGAATATTATAAATGGCAATTACCTTCTTAAGCAAGAACACAAGAGACTACTTAACACGTAATGCAATGAAAGACCACTAAGGCAGTGGCTGGTACAATATCAGTAATTGCATTAAATACTCCTGAACGAGAATTTTTAAAATTCACTTTGGATGACAGTGCTTGAGAGATTTTTCCTGCAAGATAAAGAACTAGATGGAGAATCTAAGATAGTCTGCAGTATCTAAAACATCCTGAAGAAACTGCTTTTTATTAATAGCCACATTTTCTTCAACCTATATCTCAGCATAGAGCTATGATAATCAGCATCAACATTTTTATTACCTAAAAGCTGTGACTACAATAGTGTGGAACACAGAGGGAGGGAATAAGAAAAGGACCTGTCTGATAGTGTAATTTCACATTCCTCCCACTGAGGGAAAAACAGATTAGAGGGGAAAATGTTCTAAAAGTTCTCATACTTCCACATCAGAATCCCTGGGAGGGATGGCTGAAGAACGATCACCTAGCAGCAGCCCCAGAGTTTCTGATAGGGTAGGTCATAGCCCCTGCACTTTTGCTTCCTACTTGACATGGGTGCAAAACTGGCTCTGGGCACACACAGAAGCACAAAGAAAGGGACTCACTGCTATAAATCATGCTCATCCGCTGCTGCCCTCCACTCCCTAGCGACCCTGTGTCTGGAGGCACAGCCTGTTTATGGTCATGCTCCATATCCCCTGCCTGTGTCTGGATAGCTGAGGCCTAACAACGTCCAACAGCTAAACTGTTGACCCGACACTTTGCAGCTAAACTCTAGCTACCGCTTCATCTCTTTGTAATTGCATTTCAATTCCATATCCAGGCTCTTGGTCGGTGTTTGCAATTCCATTAGACTGCAAACCCCTCAAGAGGTTCCTGACTTACCTGTGTGTCTCCACAGCCTTGTTCGAGAGCCTTCCATGAATCCTAGATCCATTAGTTTCTCTTTTGTTTTATCAACAAATTTAAGTTGATTCTCAATCCAAATAAAAACCCATTATCAATATCTAAGTACCATTTTAAGTAAGTACACCTGTAATGAAATTGTTTCCCAGAGAATCAATAGTTGGGCTCACAGGAGAGATGTTATGAATTTTTGTTGAATTGAACTGATGCCGATCACTGCCTTACCACTTTGTGCTGCTATACCTGGCTGACAGCGCTTGTACTGAATGCTAAACCTGGCTTGGTCCCATGCAATCTGACGTTTAATATCCACCCTCCTATGACTCTTCTCTTCCTTACCTAGAACTCCAGTCTCCACTATCACCTACCTCAGACCAGCCAGTTTTTCTAACTTGTTTCATTAAAAGCCTCCACTGGAAAATAATAAAGTGCAAAATAAGTGGAAGAGAAGAAAATTGATTAATAGTAAGATATCCTCCAGATGTCCCTATGCTTCTAATGAGTACAGGCAAAGACTGATAAACACAGGGAACCACCACTCACTCCCAGCAAAAACTACAGGTATTAAAATCCCCTACTGATTGAAATTGTAACTAATTTTAAAAGACAAAGAGAAAATCCTTTAACTCCTACCATTCGTAATCTTACAGACTTCTGACCCTTAAGACTGCCTAAGAGAAAGAAATGGGAGGAAAGCTACAGATGATAGATTTTAGATGAAAGGTATTTTACTTGCAAAAACAGTAACAAAAAAATCTTCTGCAAAAACAGCAAGACCAATTTCTACAATTGGATTTGACAAAAAAAAAAGGAATAGGTTTTGCAAGTATCACATGTCCTCACTTATAAGTGGGAGCTAAATGTTGAGAACACATGGACACATAGAGGGGAACAATACACACTGGGGCCTTTTGGAGGGAGGAGGATGGGAGGGGGGAGAGGATCAAGAAAAACAACTAATGAGTACTAGGCCTAACACCTGGGTGATGAAATAATCTATACAGCAAACACCCATGACACAACTTTACCTATGCAACAAACCTGAACTTGTACCGCTGAACTAAAAAGTTGAAAAAAATAAATAAATAGGTTTTAAATGACTAAATAAAATAGAAGATGTCAAAAGTATTTGGATGGAAAGTCAACGTCAACATTTAAGACACAGCGTAATTACACTAAAATCAACTATACCCAGTGTTATTATACAAATACTATAGAAAACCAGTAAGACACAAAAAATACCCACACACATTGGAGGGAGAAAAAAAGAAAACTTAAAGAAGTATGTAAGAACCCCCAAAAAACAAGAGATAGAGCCAGCCAAAAGGGTGATTAAAGGAAAATAAAACCAAACATCTGTTCTCTCTCCCTGATCTTTTGTCCATGGTCTCCCTACACTTACACGATTTCTCCTTACTGCCATTAGAAATATTCTGAAATACAAATCTGATCATGTCAATTCCATATTCAAAAAGTTCTGTCCCAAGAGACACATTCTTGCACACCTGAGCCCACCCTGTTTGGAAGGCCTTTTTAATACATATTCACCCCTTAGGAGTAAGTTAAAATCTAAACAAGTCAGTGGCTCTCCTGACAGGCTGTTCCCATTGCAAGTGCTCTCTCCTTTCCCTAACAGGTTACGTTTATGATTTTACCTGTTACAGCGCCTGTGTGCATGTTCAGATGTATTTTCACTAACGACTGAAGGGCAGCAGAGTATGCCACCCAAAAACATGTCATGCTGGCATAAGGATTATTTTGAGCTACAGGAAACTGAAAAGAAGCAGATAGATACAAGAAAAGCTCTCTGCTCTACCCTATCTGACTAAAAGTAGGACATAAATTGACAAAGGTGTCTCTCTCCCCTCTCCACCAGAAAGAACAAAAGTTCCTCCCAGGAGAGGGCTTTAGACACTTATCAGCTTAGACAAGGCACCAAAGGAATCTACATAACAAACATTACTAATTAGACTTTATCTACCCTTGGTCTCCCATATATTTGCCTTCCCACAATTTGCTTTCCCTTAAGAGACTCAAGGTCCTTTTCCTTTGTCTTGGCACTTCTCTGAAAATGTATTGCTCCTTGTTGAAATGCTACATAAGCCAGAGTTCTAAGCCACCTCTTTTGAGAGTTACTCTTTTCCTGAGTTTTCTCCCATGTATATATAAAATATGCATGGCAATAAGCTTCTGTTTTTCTCTTGTTAATCTGTCTTTTGTCAGAAGTCCAAACTGAGAAACTAGAAGGGTGGAGGGAGAATTATTTTTCCTCCCTTATATTCTGTAACCCCCCCTACCCAAGAGTCTGCAAGATCTTCCAAAGAAGTCAGGGCATAGTAAGTGGCCAGTGCTCAGTAATGCTTTCCGAAAGAATAAAGAATGGAGAGACAGTCCTCATGGCTTCAGTGTGGAGCCACTTCTCAAATGTGGGCCTGCTCAGACAGCAACCGTTAAAGGAGCTTCACAGAGGAGACAGGGGAGTTGTTGAGCTTCAGAAGCAATAAAAACTGGTCCTTAGGTTTTAAAATCATAATACATAGATATACATAAAAATGGCAAGATCTTAAATCATTACTTAAAAGGTACCTCAGCTTATATAGCATTTACAACAGATACAGTTTGAATGGATTCATCATTTGAAAATTATCTACAGATTATGTCAGCTGGCAAAGCCAACATGGTAATGATTTTAGTAGTATAAGAGGAACACAGTCATCCACCACCAAACAAACCAAACAGCTGTGCGAATTAACCACTTCTCAGCTACTTCTATAAAATATTCTTTCTGTTTTTCTTTTTCTTTTAGTTTTTTTGAGACAGTCTCGCTCTGTTATGCAGTGATGCGATCTCAGCTCCTTCTAGTCTCCTCAACCCGGGTTCCAGTGATTCACCTGCCTCAGGCTCCCAGGTAGCTTGGACTACAGGCATGCGCCACCACGCCTGGCTAATTTTTGTAGTTTTAGTGGAGATGGGGTTTCACCATGTTGGCCAGGCTGGTCTCGAATCCCTGACCTCAGGTGACCCGCCCGCCTCGGCCTCCCAAAGTGCTAGGATTACAGGAGTGAACCACCACACCTGGCCTCTTTCTGTTTCTCTATCGGGACCTGGCCAAGTGAAGCTATAAAAATTATTAAATGTCCATTTTTCACCATGCTAAAGTTGACAGCTACTTATACAAGGAAGAATTCAAACTCATAAGCAAGCAATTCAAACACTTACAATCTTTTTAGAGATGACAGTCCCCAAAAGGCACCTGGATCTATACTACTAATAAGATTGTTTCGGAGATCCCTGTTAAAAATAAAATAAAAGTTATTTGCATATCAACACTGTAACAAGTATTCAGGCACACTACACTTACCTGCTATACAAAAAAAAAAAAAAAAAAAGTAGAATAACAATGGGAGGAAACCGATGCCAAAATGCTTAAGCCAAGATCAGCCCAGCAGTAAATGGCAGAGTCAGAATTCAAATTTGACAAATCTGACTCCAAAGCCTTTTGTTTTGGTCACTATAAGAATAAAAATATATGTCATAAAAGAGATATGTGATGTAATATTATTCAAATCCACAATTATCAAGGAACTATAATCAATTTCTTCCTTAGTATGCCATACTTTGGATATCAAAGTAAATCTAATTACAATTGTGACAAATACCATTCAATTGAATTTTTTAAAACCATCTTCCAAAATATACACTCTGAAATTCATGTCTTTTGGTTGGTCATGTATTTTCCCTTCCTTGGCCTTCTATATTTAGGTTTTTTGGGTTTTTTTGTTGTTGTCGTCGTTTGAGATGGAGTCTCGCCCTGTCACCCAGGCTGAGGTCCAGTGGCATGATCTCGGCTCACTGCAACCTCCGCCTCCCGGCTCAAGCAATTCTTGTGCCTCAGCCTACAGAGGAGCTGAGGTTACAGGCACATGCCACCATAACCAGCTAATTTTTTGTATTTTTTGTAGAGACAGGTTTTTGCCATGTTGGCCAGACTGGTCTCAAACTCCTGACCTCAAGCAATCTGCCTGCCTCAGTCTCTCGAAGTGCTGGAATTACAGGAGTAAGCCACCATGCCTGGCCTATGGTTAGGTTTTCTATGAAGTGAGGATATAAAATACATGTGTGATAAGCCACAATATATAACTGAAAGCAAAGATGCACAAGCTTCATACCATGTGGTATTTAATAGCAGTCACCACTCATCCTCATTCTTCTCAAATATGCTGGCATGTTCAGGCAAGAGCACAACCACTTGGGGGTGGGAGGCAGCAGTGAGTGTCTCAGCCACATCCCTCTACCCATGTGGTTTTGGAGACAGGCTCTGGATAGAGCTCCCTTCCTGGTCGCTGGGCTCAGGCAGGGACTCGCCAGTTGCCTATACAAATGTTTGGCTAGACCTCTGCAGAGAGCTAACAGTCTAAATACAGCCTTTTTCCCTAGACCACACTCCTGTGAGTGGCTGGTGCACACTTCACCTTTATGGGACACCCTCAGCTGTATCTGTTTGTCAGGACTCACCTACAACCTCGTCTACTGAAACCAGAGTAGCCTCTGCTCATCTCTCAGGGAAGCTGAAGCCAGATGGCAAACTGAAACTCTTTTCGGTTTTTCTTTTCCTGACATCCTTACCTAACAGTGGCAACCTTGCCCCTTTCTTACACAGCCACGTGTCAGCTTCCAACACTACTCTTCATTTAAGGATGCACATGCCGTTGGTGAAACAAACAAGACGTAGAGAAATGCTCAGTACAAGCCAAGGTAACCACTATCTCCAGGGTTCCTCAATCTATTACTTACTTGAAATGTACAAGACCTTCCTGGAAGTGGACCCTGGACCACTGGTGCCACCTGTCAGCACACCACTGTGCTAGGCTCTCGAATAACAATTGCTCCTTCATGGACATTCTCACCTGTGCCGAGGCAGTCTAAATTATTTAGAGGAAAATCCCCAGTTTGCCTTCTCCATCCTCTCCAAATCAGAAAGCAGTGGGTATCCATTCTCTACCTATGTCACAGAAAAGGACTCTGAGGAAGTCTTGTTGCAATAAGCACAGATTCATGCGTTTTCTTCCATCCAATCAGAGGCACATTCAACTTTACTGTCCCACCGGCTACTGAAAGCTAACTGCTATATATGGCATGACTCATAACACACCAGTTTTTTCTCAGGCTCATTCCATCCAGATAGCAAAAGTTACAACATCAAAGTTGGTTTCTGGACAGATTTCCCAGAAATTTCACGAAAACATGCTGAGGAGGTTGGCCCTTTGCTCAATAGCAGCTGTCACTCATTTACCGTAAGCCCAGCATTTTTGATGTGAGTGGCACTGAGGCTTCCCACACTTGCGTGCTGTTTAGTACGTGATGATAGAGACTGGACTAGAAATTCTCAAGGACGTTGCTCTGGAAATGCAACTGTGAATCCTGGGATCACTGTGGTTTCCAGAAATTCTGTGGTCTTTCTTGCATCTCATACTCATTTTAACACACAGGCATTCCTCAGTAGCTACGGTTGGGGTTGCAATTCTACCACCTCCCCACGATCAGAGCCAGGTTTTCCTAAATAAAACTGAACCCCCTGCCACCACCACCACCACCAGTACCTCACAATATTTTAAAAAACAAAATGATCATTAAACATCAGTATAAAGTCTATGCTCTGATTACCATCACTGAATAAGTATTTCATTAATCAGGATTCTGAAAACTTCACATTCCACAAGAAGAAAACAGCTTTGTCAATGCTGGTAGCTACCCTAACTTTGTTGCTTTTTGCACCCTGGCCTCTAGGCCATTTTCTAAATAAAGTATCTGAAAAGATCTGAAGAAGTCAGGAAGCTTCACAAAATACATTTAAATGGTCTCAAAAGGTCTTAGTAGTCAGGTAAACTCACAAATCCCATCCTTCTCTCTGGACTTCGAACCAGCTTTTAAGTTCTCCTCTTAACTTGGAGTAAGAAGATGGTCCTTGGTGTAGCAATTTCAACAAAAAGAGGAATATTATTCAGAGGATAAGTTCCCTGCTGTAAACTAGCCAGTGACCAGGCTAAGCAGAGACCTAAGGGAACTCTGCCCACTCCACTCTGAGGATAAATAGAAGAAAGGTGTAGACCAGAAGCCACTCAAACATTCAAAAATTCTACAATGAGTGAAAGTGGGAAAGGTTTGCAACTATCAAAGATTTCAAAATTTAACAGTAGTAACACTAGTGATTGCTATCAATTATTTAATGTTTATGTTTTCTCTTTTGGGGTGTCAGCCTTCTCCACTGCATTGAGGTGGAAGCACCTCTCCTTCTCCATATCATACAGGTCATGCCCCCAAATTTTCAACACCATCCCTTCAGGGATGACACCTGATTAATCTTGTTCAAATTTTTCAAATACCCTGGCCTTAGAAATTATATAGCTTTTGTCTAACTAAACCTAGGACTTGTAGGGGAAGGAGGGATGAGCATAAACATTCCCACTGGTTTGATAAGAGGTCAAGATCTGAGTCTGGAGCTGCTAATGGTCCTCTTGCCACAATCTGAAGAAGCCAACAGATGGGAAGAGAAAAATGGTGAGCACCGAGATCCAGCCAAGCCTGAAACCCACCTCTGACTCTGGGCTGTGCAGTTACACAAACCACTAAATCTAGTGAGTTGGTGTCTATCACTTATCATACCATTAAGACCTTACGATCACTCTAAGAGGCAGTGTCATTGTTTCAGGTGAGGAAACTCACACACAGAAAGATTAAGAAATTTGTCCAAGTTCTTGATCGTAATAAGTAGCCAAAGATTTAAGTGTATCTTTCTGACTGAGACAGTAGAGATTCACTAAAGAAACCAAGTAAATGTATAGCTAAAATAACAGGGAAACAGATAAAGCAAACACACTGAAAAGCTAGCCATATCTTTCAACTTCTCCATATGTTTGAAAAACTAAGTTATTTTATGTGGTATCACCCAGTCTTCCAGCTAAGCCTCAAAGTCACTGCCTCTCTGTCCTGGTCATCATGATCACCCTAGCCCAGGTTGTAAACCACACAAGTTCTCACCTGTGTCTGATTCTCCATTTGAAGTGATCTTTCTTAAACACAGACCTGATCAACTCTCTGCTCTGATTTAAACCTCAAAAAGATCCATAGTCCCCTCAGAAGGAAGTTCAGGTGCATTAAGGTAACTTCCAAGGCTACCCGTGGTCCTGGCCTTGCCCACCTTTCCTTCTCCAATTCTCACTTCCCATCTGCTCAGCATCTTCCCTTAACACTCAACCTGTCTTTCTTCATTTATATCAGTTATACAGCAAGATGTTTCTAGAAAGGGTATTTCCTCTCACCTCTAGACCTCTGCACTTGGGATTCCCTGTCCTGAACACATCTCAATCTCCTCCAACTCGCACCTTCACCTCCATCCCTCTTCACCTACACATCCTTGAGGCCTTAGATGAAACTCCATTCCTTCCTCCAGAAAAATACCTGTGAACAACAGAGCTCTGCACCCTGTCCTGTGGCATCTCTTCTCATGCAAAGTGGACCTCAGTTAAACTGTCTTTACTGAAATACCACAAGTTCCAAGAAAGCAGGGTCTGCTCCACTCAGCAAGAGGGAGACATTCAATATAGAATGTGTGGATGGATATGTTAATGAATGAAAGAATACACCAAGGCTGGGAGACAGAATTACATTAACCTTTCAATAAAAATATTTTTAGTAAATTATGGTTGGCTACAAAATTACAAGGATGTTCATAAAGCCAGATAATGTAGAGAATGCAGTATCTCATTCAGAATCATTTACATTTATCCATAAAAGTAGATAGTCACGATGTCTGCCACTGACCTTCAAATAACTCACCAAACATGTAGGCATATTCCAATACAGAAGAAAAAATGATGGCATGTTGTTAATAATTATTGAATTGTTGAATCTGGGTCAGTAAATTGGTAATATGAAAGACTATGGCATTGCCCTTTTAATTCTTCTGTATGTTTAAAAATTTTCATAATCAAATTTTTAATCCACAGTGTTTTATATCCCAGGAATAAAGTTACTCATCAGGCTTGACTTACTAGTTTCTATCTCCCTCCATGCAACTCCCCAGCTGACACTCACTTCAAGAAGGTAAGATGATTTTATGAAAAAATTCAACCTCTATGTTTCTGACTTGTTTTGCATAAGCTAAAAAGCTCTGTAAATAGAAATATATAATGTCAGTTCCATTTTTTTTAAAACATACGTTTCCCTTTTCAGATTTTAAACATCATCTACAAGGAACTGATTTAGGTAAAGCAGTACATCAATTTGGAGTCAATGATGAACTGCATATGTTTCTACAAAATACCTCTCATGAATAACTGAGTACTGTAATATAATTTAAATATGTACTTTTTCTTTAATAAAAAATTCTTGACATATTATATAACATTTAATAACAGCCATATTAATCAGGCATTGCCAAAAGATATTTATAGTCAGATTCTCTTGTTTAAATCCCCCTTCCACCCCTCTACCCCTGCAACTAACCCACAGCTTCTCTAGTAGACAGGAGTCTGACTTCAGGATGTATGGCTAAATGTGAATACATTGGATCATTAAAGCATAAATGAAAAAAAAAAGCACAAGAATTGCTTAAACAGAACTAAAGGAATATTTTAAGTGCTTGGCAAAAGAATGACCTCCTTTAGAAAAGAACATGAAGTATACCAGGTAAGATGCCTTTAACTCCAAGTATCAGAACCCTCAACTCCAAACAGCTTCAACAATCACAAAAGCAATTCTCGGCATTACCAACAATCAAGAAATCAGGCTGGTGGTTGGTTCCATCCATCTCTCAGATCCACTATCCTCAGAATGCAACTGTACCTTCAGGCTGAGCCTCACTTACAATATGGTATCCCAGGTTCAGAAATCACCTCCAAGCGCAAAGTCATAAAAAGGAACACTTTCTTCTCATACGTCTCCTTCAAAGCTAGGAAATCCTTCTCCAAACCACAGTAGGCTGCTCTGCTCCTCATCTCTTATTGACTAGGATAGACTCTGTCAATAGCTGGAAGAGATGCTGAATTACCTTGGTGGCCTAGGGGTAGGATGAACACTGGAAAGTCAAACACACTGATCAGTAGGCAACTGTAGTATCAGCAGTTAGAGTAAATGGGGGAGGCATGTCACTAAATACCAGTAACTAAATATACAGCATTATACAAGAATGGCAATTTTACGCAATGAAGACAGAGATGGGGCCGGGCGCGGTGGCTCATGCATCTAATCCCAGCACTTTGGGAGTCTGAGGCAGGCAGATTACTTGAGGTCAGGAGTTTGAGACCAGCCTGGTCAACATGTGAAATCACATCTCTACCCACAATACAACAGGCGTGGTGGCACACACCAGTAATCTCAGCTACTTCTTTATGAAATAAAATGAAAAAGTATAAACAGGGGAAAAGAAGAGCCCAGACCTTTCATTACTTTTTCTTTCCTTCTGAAGTGGGCTGCTCTATGACAAAGACAGTACGGGAGGCAGGTCCCACCTGGGCAGGCATGGCCTCCCCCACACTGCTGGACTGAGGCCAAGACTCAGGTCTGGACCTCGATGTGTGTGAACTTCAGATATACTGAGCTTAGGGCCAGTGTAGGTAAAGACATTCTCCAACACAAGAGGTCCAGGTCGCAGGGTCAATACTGGGCTTTTACACTGAAGCCCCCACTAATAAAATAGTCTTTCAAGTTCCCTTATCTATATCTATCTGGTCCCACAAAGGAGTGGGGAAGTATTCTGGGATTCAGGAATAAACAGACCCCTGGCTAAAAACAATCACAACACCTCAGTATCACCCAAAATGGCTACTTAATTGGTTTCGAACATGTACAGAGATTTATTAGCTTTAAATGGCTGAAAATAAGGTCAAAGACAAGGGAAATTAAGAAATAGATGCAAAAAGCATAGTAAATCACACCACAGCACAGAACATTAGCTGTGCTGTCTATACTTTTTACAGCGTACACGAACAGCCACATCAATCCTAGGTGCCAAAAATAAAATGTGTTTCTAAACACAACAGACACTATTTATAACCTAGGAGTGCCTGCCATCCTTCCTCTGGAAAGGGAAGACCACACTAATTCCTTTCATTATCAACTAAGCACATACTAAATGCCTGACAGTGCATTATATGCAAAGGGTATCTGTCAACCCAATAACTTTTCTTTGCAAGGAATAAAAAATATAATAGGAATGTACAATCTCACACAATGATTTAAGGCAGTCATGCGTTGGCAGGTCCTCCAAGGCTTCCTGTCTGCTTTCCTGATAGTCCCAAATGTCCATTCCTGAACCATGGAATGTGTATGAAGGATCGTCCTTAGCTTAGGCAGGCCTACAGCCAAGGGTGTGATCAGCATAGTCTAAAGCACATGGACAACATAGACCATGATAGGAATATTAAAATAAAGTGCTACCATGCCAAGTACATTTTAAAATATTCCTGTGTGTTTCTGTATACATCTATACATGCATATATATAACCTAACTTAAAGACATCTGATCTAATGAAAGAAGAACTTTAGCTGGGCACGGTAGCTCACGCCCGCAATCCCAGAATTTTAGGAGGCCAAGCAGGCAGATCACGAGGTCAGGAGCTCGAGACCAGCCTGACCGACATGGTAAAACTCCGTCTCTACTAAAAATACAAAAGTTAGCCAGGCGTGCTGGCACATGCCTGTAATCCCAGCTACTCAGGAAGCCGAGGCAGAAGAATTGCTTGAACCCAGGAGGCAGAGGTTGCAGTGAGCCACGACCGTGCCACTGCACTCCACCCTGGGCCACAGAGCGAGACTCCATCTCAAAAAAAAAAAAAAAATGAAGAACTCTAGATCATATATATTTACATAACATATCAGGAACCTAAGCACTGAAGTCCTTCGGGAGTTCAATCACAGGAGAGGCCTCTAGGTGAAAGGGTCAAGGAAAGGCATGTAGAGAAGTGGAGAAAGTGAAGCTGAGCAAAGAGAATTAAGAGAAATGAGGACAGTCTCTTATTCCACAGAAATGGAGATGGTTTCACAGTGTAGCTCCCTTATGTATTTTGAAATTTTATCCTAAATACATGAGTTACTGGGGAATTTGAAACGTGACCCCGGAAGAGCATTCAGAATACAAGTCAATTAAATGTCCATGGTCTGAAACTCACCTAACCAAAAATATGAATGCTACCTGTAACATACCACAAGCAAAACTAGATCTAATTGCTAAGAAAAATATATATATATACACATATCACATTCAAACACACTTGAATAAAACATCAAAGTTTATACAAGTGTTTTTCTCCCTGACATCCCACCCCTGCTGCTGTTTTCGCATGTGACATGCAAGCTTGGCCTTCCACCATGACTGTAAGCTTCCTGGGGCCTCCTTAGAAGCAGAGCAGATGCCAGCACCATGCTTCCTGTACAGCCTGCAGAACTGTGACCCAATTAAATCTCTCTTCTTGGTAGATTACTCAGTATCAGGTATTTCTCTATAACAATGCAAGAACGGCCTAACATAGCATACATATTTCAGGATATAGAATTTCAACACAGCATCTATGCTTTAAGCTAGTATACTTTAAGGTCAACACAGTATGGTCTATAACCTCTGGTATAAGTGAAGATTTATTGGCAGACATCCACATCAATTCATTTATTATGTCTTATGCAATACTCATTGGCTTATTATCTAAGGCTGCAATCACACTTCAATGGCAGAGGTGAGTCACTTGTGGCCAGCTGTGAAAACCCAATTTACTTACTATCTGGCCCTTTACAGAATTTAGATAATTACTTGTTTTTTAAAATAAATTCTTAAAAGTTTTCATTAAAAAAAAGTCAGAAAAACTCTATTTTTGTTTTGAATACTTGGGAGTTTAGTAATAGGTTTACAATGAAAACACATTAAACAAAATAATAATGAGATGATAATTAAAGAATACTCACAATCTTTCAAGGAGACTTAACCCAGAAAATGAGCCATTCTTCAGCTCGGATATCTTATTGTTACTCAGAATCCTAAAAAATACAAAAAAAAAAAAAAACATAAGTTGCATAATATATACTACCAATATCAAAGTAATTTAGCTTATTATGTTTAAAACTATGAGGAATTCTAAGATAGCATTTATTAGCTAGAATGTTTGAGTTGGCTGACAAAAAACGAGTGTCTTCCCCTTTCTCTGAGAAACCAACTATTTAGTTCATTGATACATCTTGTCACATCTAAATTATTTCCATCACACATAATCAAAACTTTAAAAGAATAAGACAAAAAAGTCAATACGTAATAGCTCTAAGTTCAACATAAGTGTAAAGACTATGAAACCATGTATATTTATATAATTAATCAAATTATACAAGTTGAAAACTCATTTTAAAACTGGAAATTTAACAGAAAAATGCATAACCTATGATCTTGTAAAATAAAGAAATGGTTACCTTCTATATATCATTTCAATAATGCTGAATATTATTTGTAATTTAACATGACATACTCAATGAGTATCCATTAAGATTCAAATTGTTCCCTTGGTTCTGAGACACACATCCTCCTTCATTTAAATGTTTTCTGAAGTAACTCAGGAATGGAAAACCAACATCATATATTCTCACTTACAAGTGGGAGCTAAGCTATGAGATGCAGAGGCATAAGAATGGCACAATGTGTAATCCCAGCACTTTGGGAGGCCAAGGCGGGTGGATCACAAGGTCAAGAGATCAAGACCATCCTGGTCAACATGGTGAAACCTCGTCTCCACTAAAAATACAAAAATTAGCCGGGCATGGTGGTGCGTGCCTGTAGTCTCAGCTACTCAGAAGGCTGAGGCAGGAGAATCGCTCGAACCCAGGAGGCGGAGGTTGTGGTGAGCCAAGATCGAGCCATTGCACTCCAGCCTGGGTAACAAGAGCGAAACTCCATCTCAAAAAAAAAAAAAAGAATGACACAATGGACTTTGAGGAAAAGGTGGGAGACGGGTGAGGGATAAAGACTACACATTGGGTGCAGTGATGGGTGCATCAAATATCAGAAATCACCACTAAAGAACTTACTCATTAAACACCACCTGTTTCCCCAAAACCTATTGAAATAACTAATTTTTTAAAAAAAAAGTTTTCTGAAGTCCAGATGTATCTTACAATCCAAGTATATTACTGGATTATATTCTGTCCCCGCCCCACCCCCCAAAGCTGTTTGTTAGTTACTAAAGCAAGATTCGCATCTCTAGTGCCAGCTACTTGGGGGTGTCGGCAGAAGAACTGCTTGAGCCCGAGAGGAGGAGGTTGCAGTGAGCCAAGAAAGCACCACTGCGCTACAGCCTGGGCGACAGAGCAAGACTACATCTCAAAAATAAAGCAAACACCAAAACTGGTATCATTGTTTGTAAAGAGTCATTGCATAGTCAAAAATAATAATTGGGAAGAAAGTATATTAAAATGCTCACTACCTTAGTGATGAGGTTTCTATTAATTTATCTTTTATTCTTTCTGGGTTTTTTGTTGTTGCTGTTGTTTTGGGACAGAGTTTCCCTCTTGTCACCCAGGCTGGAGTACAGTGGCGCAATCTTGACTCACTGCAACCTTCACCTCCCAGGTTCAAGCGATTCTCACGCCTCAGCCTCCAAGAAGTTGGGTGCCCACCACCACACCCAGCTAATTTTTGTATTTTTAGTGGACACAGGGTTTCACCATGTTGGCCAGGCTGGTCTTGGAACTCCTGACCTCAGCTGATCCACCCACCTCAGTCTCCCAAAGTCCTGGAATTACAGGTGTGGGCCACCACAACAGGCCAATTTATCTTTTATTTTTTATAATCCTGCAATATCTTTTGAAATCTTTAGAGTAAGACTTATTTTCTAAGTATTTTTCCTCCTGGTAATAAATATAAGAATCTTAATTGCTAAGTACAGCTTGAGGTTGAGATTATTTTTTAGTATATCTTAGAAATAAAAACAAGTGAAGAATAATTTATGCTTTGAGATTAAAGAGTCACATTTATTTATTGAAATTTTTATTTCAGTAAGTGTTTATATAGTGACTGACATGAGAAACTTAACAGGCACTAAAAGTAGTGCAAAAAACCACGGTGCTGCATTCAGAGTCTAGGGTTTTAGCTGCAACCCCTCAAGGAATAAATGATTCAGTTTGTGTGACAGTCACTTAACTTTTCTAGGTGGACTTCAACTTCATCTTTAAGACAAAAAAAAAATTAGTAATTACCGAGATCCCTTCCAGCTAGTTTTAATTTTCTATATTTAATTATTATGTTTTAATGAGTAAAGCTGTCAAACTTTATGGTGACTAAGAACTTATAATAAACCAAAGAACAGGGAAATGAAAACTACACAAACTACCAAGCTCAGTGACATTAGCGTCCTGTTTCTGAGTAAAGAATGAAACCCAAACATGAAGTAGCTTATAAAGAACGGCCAAGGTAGTGACTGAATTACACTCACTGCAATTCAGGAATGCTTCAGCCAAAGGACTGTCATTTGCTCAGTCATAAAAGCTTTAGTTCGAGAAATGATAGATTTTATTGAGGAAAGTAAAAAGGAAGACATTTCATCACACTTAAAAAGTTGTAACTGTAACCTTAAAAATACAGTTTACAACCTCAAGTTAATATATTCAGTCTACACATTATTTGATGTGTTTAAGGATTTTGTGCGAGAAAACAAGATCAGTATGAATAAATCTACTCTGTAGACAGCTTTTATACTCAATTTTGAAATGGGGACTGTGGAACTAGCAAATGCATAGTATCATGTATCATTATAAACCTAAAACCCATTCATAATCAATATTTTTGCTGACATCTTTGAAATTTCAAACTTTCTAGGAGGTATCTAAATGAAAAATATAAAACTTGACTGAAGTCATAAAGCTTATATACACCCATTTCTGTTCTATACTAATGACGTTACCGCACATGATCTATAGACAATTCTCAGGAATGCTACTTGAAGCTCTCGCCTCTTGAATTTAAACACCAGAAGGAACTCTTTGATGTCCATCGCTACCATTTAACACAGTACCAAGTTTTAGTTCGGTATATCGCTCATGCTGGAATATGAGAACAGGAGTGAGGCTTACTGTGGACACGTTTTTTAAAAAATCAAAAGTTTATGAAGCAGAAAAAATGAAAATTAAGTAGTATTAAAAGTTCTCAGTTGCTTGCTACTGCAAGTCCCAGAATGGAGTGAATCACTGAAAACTGTTAACAACACTCATACCTTGTACGGCAGAAGGCACAACATAATTATCCTTTTGAGGAATTTGAAAATCGATTTCAAGAGTATTAAATATTCAGATCAAATATGTTAGAATTATATAATTTTTGGCATCAACCACTGTAGGGAAAAATCAGATAAACAATCTCATAGGATTATTGTAGAGGGTTGCATGACTGAAGTGAGTTGAAAGACATCTATCCGGAACCTGTAAATGTGACCTGAATATGAGCTGTGAATGTGACCTTGTTTACAAAAAGAGTATTTGGCCCGGGCGCATTGGCTCACGCCTGTAATCCCAGCACTTTGAGAGGCCAAGGTGGGTGGATCATGAGGTCAGGAGATCGAGACCATCCTGGCTAACAGGGTGAAACCCCATTTCTACTAAAAATACAAAAAAATTAGCTGGGCATGGTGGTGGGTGCCTGCAGTCTCAGCTACTTCAAAGGCTGAGGCAGGAGAAATCACTTGAACCAGGGAAGCAGAGGTTGCAGTGAGCAAAAATCGTGCCACTGCACTTAACTGTGGGCGACAGAGCGAGACTCCGTCTAAAAAAAAAAAAGAAAAAGAAAAAGTGTTTGTGGTTGTAATTTAAGGTTCTAAGAGGACAGCATCCTGAGTTAGGGTAGGCCCTAAATCCAACGCAAGCATCTTAAAACGGAAGAAAAGGAGATAAAGGTCAAGGCTCCGTGAAGATGAAGGCAGAGATGAGCCTCAGAAAGAGACAACCAGATTCACAACCCATAATAGCTAAAGATTTCCCAGAACTAAGTTAAAGAGCAAATACATTTTAAAATGTAGTACATTTTTTAAATTACTATTTGATTTTTTTAAATCCATAAGCAATGTTAAAAGATAAACAACCAATATTTGTAACTCCTATTAAAGGCAAAGTGCTCATTTTCCAAACATACAAAGAAGACTAAAATATGTATATACAAAGAACTCTTTTAAAAAAAATTAAGAAGAAAAAAAACTCCCCAATAGATGTGGTCAACAAACATATGAAAAAAAACTCATCATCACTATCATTAAGAGAAATGCAAATCAAAACTACAATGAGATACCATCTCACACCAGTTAGAATGGCGATCATTACAAAGTCAGGAAACAACAGATGCTTGAGAGGATGTGGAAAAAGAGAAATGCTTTTACACTGTTGGCGGGAGTGTAAATTAGTTCAACCATTATGAAGACAGTGTGGCGTTTCTTCAAGGATCTAGAACCAGAAATACCATTTGACCCAGCAATCCAATTATTGGGGATATACCTAAAGGATTATAAATCATTCTACTATAAAGACACATGCACATGTATGTTTATTGCAATACTGTTCACAATAGCAAAGACTTGGACCCAAATGCCCATCAGTGATAGACTGGATAAAGAAAATGGAATATACACCATGGAATACTATGCAGCCATAAAAAAGGATGAGTTCATGTCCTTTGCAGAAACATGGATGAAGCTAGAAACCATCATTCTCAGCAAAGTAACACAGGAACAGAAAACCAAACACCACATGTTCTCACATATAAGTGGGCATTGAACAATGAGAATACATGGACATATGGAGGGGAATATCACACACTGGGGCCTCTTGGGGGTGGGGTGTAGGGAGGGATAGCATTAGGAGAAATACCTAATGTAGATGACATGTTGATGGGTGCAGCAAAGCACCATGGCACGAGTATACCTATGTAACAATCCTGCACTTTCTACACTTGTATCCTAGAACTTAAAGTATAATTTACGGAAAAAAAAGGCAAAGTCCCTCAACAGATAATTCAGAAAAAATAAACACCTATGGATCACAATCAAATGAAGGTACGACAATCTCAGTCCTGAGGGAAATACAAATCAAAACAAGATGCCACAAATAACTTTTCACAGTGGAGGTAAAATGTGATCACACATTTTATATTCTGAGGTATAAATTTTGCTATAAATCAGTCAATCATATTTTGCTACAGATCAGTACAATCAGCTGGGCATGGCATCTTAACTCCTGTAGTCCCAGCTACTCAGGAGGTGAAGGTAGGAGGATTGCTTGAGCCAAGGAGTTCAAGATCAGCATGAGTAATATATAGCAAGACCCTGTCTCTAAAAAACAAATCAAAACAATCACTACGGAGGGTAAAAGTACTAACACATATATACTATTTCATCCATTTATTCCTCTTCTGAAAATTTACTCTAAAGACCAACTTGCACTTGCACAAAATATATTACATATTACATCTTATACAATTATATACTTATACAACAAAATTATTCATTGCACTACGGTCTGTAAAAGCTAATTGCTGGATACTTATGTTGGTTCCAGTAGTAGAGGATTTTATGGAATTCTTTTGTCTATCTACAAAATGAAATACCAGAAAGATGGAGGCTTGTACGACACAGGGAGAGGAAGCACTTTAGGTGTTCACACAGAAAGATCAAGGCATACATTTACATATTTAACATTTCCACTCCCTGAGGCCCTGGTACACCTGTAATCCCAGTGCTTTGGAAGGCCAAGGCAGGAGGATCACTTGAGCCCAGGAGTTTGAGTTTACAGTGAGCTATGATCTGGCCACTGCCCTCCAGCCTGGGTGACACAGCAAGACCCTGTCTCAAAACAACAAAAAAAGTTTCCACTCCTTGACATTTCTGATTTGCCATTTTACAAATTGTACTAATATAAATTGATACTGTGTTAGATTTAGCATGTATAATAATATGTGTTATTGCTACAACATTCTTTATCAAGTATAAGAAAGAGAGATAAGAAAGGGAAGTTGGCTAGATTTGAGGCAAGGTAAGTCACTAACTTCAATTGGCACACATTGTAAATTTTTTGGGCCACCTGTGATAACCAAAAATCAGGAATGGTAACTCGTCAAAAACGAATTTTTAGTGCTTTCCTTCATTTACCCCACTAAGGAAAACTGGTGACTGACTCCCAACGTTCTTCAAAGTTCTAGTTCAGAAACCAACCAAATTCAACCAGCCACTGGTCTTCTTTAAAGTCTAAGACCTCTAAGAACAGTGTTTAAATTTTTAAACGCATGAACGAAAATCAGAACAATACTACCCCGTGACACATGAAAATTGGATGAAATTCAAATTTCAATGCCCTTAAAAATTAGCTGAGAACAACCACGCCCATCTGTTTACATATTGTCAATGGCTGCTTTTTTTTTCTCATTTATTTGTAAGTTCTTGTGAAAGTATTACAGAGCAAAACAGCATTGTACAAAGGCTTTTCCCTAAATTTTCCCTTTCAGAAGACATCTCCTGCAATAATTTTAATAGGGCCAGGAGTGACGGAATATTGAGGACGTGCTAGGACAGCAGAGTTGAGTAGTGGCAACAGACATGCTGGCCTGTAAAACCTAAATATTTACTAACTGATCTTTTACAGAAAAAGACTGCCAATTCCTGTTTTACTCTGTCTCAGCTTATTCTGTTTTCAGATAAATGCAAATCAAATGCTATTTTCTAAAATAAATTCTTTCTAGCAAAAATCAGAGTATCTACTGAATCTCAAAATTCTCCATCCGATTATTCTTCATATTAAAATTACATTTAATTCCACATAGCATCAGTGATTACATACATTTTGTCATAAGCACAGTTAGTTACTTTGTTCACCAATGTGTCCTCCTTTGGATGCACTGACTCATTCATTCATTTTTGCAGAAAATAATTCTGGGTGGTATGCTTTAGCTCTTGTATGTCAAGAAATGTTTTGCCTTCACTCTACTCACCTAGTTTTAACATTTCTCATTATTTGAAATCACTCTGTTCAGGCATTTGTGTATCTACCATTTCTCCCACAACAAGAAAAACTCCATAAAGTATAGAAATCTTTTTCCATTTGACCATAATTGCATCCCCATAAAAAAAAGAACATAATGGTGAATATCTGAGTGATCGTATTGGGATACACTCAATCACTTTTCACCAGACCCGTATGATATAACCGAGTTTGGTGGCTCACACCTGTAATCCCAGAAATTTGGGAGGCTGAGGCAGGATTGCTTGAGCCCAGGAGTTAGAGACCAGCCTCGGCAACACAGTGAGACCCCGACTCTAAAAAAGTAAAGACAATAGCCAGGGACGGTGGTGTGAGCCTGTAGTCCTAGATCCTTGGAGGACGGAGTGAGAAGGATCGCTCAAGCCCAGGAGGTCGAGGCTGCAGGGAGCTATGATTGTGCCACTGCACTCCAGCCTGAGCAACAGACCAAGACCCTGTCTCAAACAAAACAAAACAAAACCCATGATGTAGATATTATTTTCTTCAAAACACTTAATAACAACAATTTGCAAGACAAAAGAAGTTAGCTAACTTGCTCAGGTTCACATGCAGACTAAATGGCAGAGTTAACATTCCAACAATGTCAAGTGTGAGTAACTGTTGCAACCACATGGCCCTACTCTGTCTTGCCAAGAGAGGCCTTGGGGCAAGAGGGCAGTTAGCTGAGGGCCCCCAGCCACAGATGTCTAGAGGACCTGCCTCCGTTTCAATTTTCAAGCAGAGGCCATGTACTTTGCAGGCCGGGTCTAGACCACAACTCAGCGCAGCAGTGTTAGTGGGGCTCTGCATTTCTATCCAGTAGACTTCTGGTAGGCGATCAATACCAAAGCTTCACAAAGGGCTGGCCAAACCTTTCTCACAGCTGTAAGGCAGTCTCAGACCTTCCCTTCCCCTCTCCTTTCACAGATGCTAGACCTGCAATTCCCACCTGAAGGCTTCTCATGCCTGCTTCTGTTTTCTCTCTTGATTTTTCATAGTAATTCCCCCTAGTAAACATCTTAGATGCCTAGCTCCACGCTGGAATATGCTTCCCAGGAAACCCAACAGACCAGGTCCCACAACGTCTGCACAATGAATGAATGAAATAAAAAATTAAACTGGGTTTCAGTTTCTATGTTCAAAGATCCTTCCCTGAGGACACAATGACATAGCACCTACAATTTACTGGCATCCAGTGCGACAGATCGGAAATATAAATTTCAGTCCCAGCCTTATTCTTTCTTCTCTTTAAGACTTATGGGATTCTTTTTGAAAATCAAAAATTCTACCAGAATATGTCTAGTAGTCTTTCTTCTCTTCATACTGCAATAAAAGTGTCCTAAGCTACTTTTTCTACATGTTAGACCTTCTAAACTTAAAATCATTTTAAAACTGATAGCAAAAGAATCTTCCAGCTATCAGGAAAAGGAGGAAGTTAAGCACTTATCAGTGGTTGTCATTGTTGGCACACACACAAACTGTGGTTGAATTTTAAGTCTGGATCCTTAATTATGGCTTAATGTTTATACATTAAGATTTCACTATGATGCAGCACTGAAATAAACAGTCACGTAATAGAAGATTGCATATGCTATGACAGTCAGCGTAATTAAAGGCAGAGAAATATCAAATCTCTCAGAATTTGACATTTAGGAGAGGCTGGAGGGATTCATTCGTGTGCCATAGAGAACCATCATTCAAGTAGCTCACAACTCTGGTAAGCTGCCAGCTAACTTACCCGAAACACAGTTAAACTTTCAATGATGCATGATTACATTTTTTAAAGCTTGTTAAATTAACCAAGTTTAAAAAAATGCAAAACCTAACACAGACATCCAAATTATCACAACCTAAAGATGCTAAAGAAAAAGTCGGGATCACTTTTATGAAAAACTGTGCAATTAAGATGCAGTCAACATACTCTAAAATGATTTTAAATATATTTACCATGCATATATAAAATGAAAAAAGAATAATAAAGCAGTAAAATGATAGTAATAGGAAAATCAGGTAAATCTGGGTAAAAAATATACAGATTCTACCCATTATTCTTATTCTTTTAATATTCCTGTGAGTTTGAAATTATTTTCAGATAAAAAGTGTAAGCAGGCCAGGTGCTGTGGCTCACAGCTATACTCCAAGCACTTTGGAGGCCAAGGCAGGTGGATCACTTGAGGTCAGGAGTTTGAAACCAGCCTGACCAACATGGTGAAACCCTGTCTCTACCAAAAATACAAAAATCAGCTGGGCATGGTGGTGGATACCTCTAATCCCAGCTACTCAGGAGGCTGAGACAAGAGAATCGCTTGAGCCCGCGAGGTGGAGGTTGCAATGAGGTTACCACTTCACTCCAGCCTGGGCGATAGAATGAGACCATGTTTCAAAAAATATATATAAGCAGCTTTGCATTAAAATGATACTATGCAGAACACAAATGGTTAAGTGATTCAGAATGAGAAGGCTGGGGGTGATACAGGAGCTAAGGAAGCGGCATTTCATGAGGTGGGAAAAAAATATATACCCGTTTAGAGAAATCAGCTCCTAAGAATAATTACGTCTCTGGCTTCCTCACTGAAAAGTTGTTCGGAAATAGGCATCTGACTGTTGATGGCATCTTTGAATCAAAGAATTGTTTAGGCTGCCTTTTTTTTTCTCCATCTGCTCCTCAGTTGGATATTCCATCTCTTAGTTCCAACCTTCACATTTCTTAACTCTGCTTCAGAATTTTCATCTTAATCCTTCTCCTTTAAATTTTGGAACAAATCCTCTGCTTAATTTTCCAGACCACTAATTTTCTTAAGACCTCAGCCATTTCCATTTCTCCCTTCAGCCCACCTACTGACCTCACACCTGCAGCACTATTTTTTGTAAGACAGGGTCTCGCTCTGTCACCCACACTGGAGTGCAGTAGTGCCATCTCAGCTAACTGCAACCTCCGCCTCCCGGGTTCAAAAGATTCTCCTGCCTCAGCCTCCCAAGTAGCTGGGATCGTGTGCGTGGGCCATTATGCCTGACAGGGTTTCACCATGTTGGCCAAGCTGGTCTTGAACTCCTGGCCTCAAGTGATCCACGACCTTGGCCTCCTAAAGTGCTGGGATTACAGACTTGAACCACCACACCTGGCCCATACCAGCGCTTTTTAACATTATAATCTCTCACTTAACTGTGAGGACTCCTTTGCTCTCTCTACCTTTCCCATGAGATGTGTTTTTGTTTTTGTTTTACTTTATCAGTTTCTGTGTTCTTGGGATCTGAAACTATAAATTAGAATTTTCCTGTGTTAACTTTTCCCCAGTGGCTTCATAGGACTGGTTTGATGGCCTCTCATTCTGTTGATTTCTTCTCAAACGTCTGATGATCTTTCTTGGTTGCTGGCTCATATTTACAAATGTGGGGCTGGAATGCTCACTATTAGTTGCTGCAGAGGGTTTCTTTAGCACACATGAAAATAATGGTGAATGAATAGAGCAAAACTGCCTTGACTCAGAAACCTCATATCCTTGGAGATGGAGACACAAAAGATACCTGGCACCTGCTACAACTTCTCCCTCCTGCTACACAGTTGCCCACTATACTCTGCCTTGGCAAACCTCCCAGATTATTTAAAACTAAGCTAAATGGCTTTGTCGCAGAAGCAAACTGGACCACCATCCCCTCAGAGCCAGACTGAGCAGAACTGGAGCAGCTGTTTCAGGCTATTAATTCCTGGCCGGCGCTCTCATTAGCCACTTTTGTTGCCACCCCCTATGGTTTCAGTTCTTGGGAATCATCCAGGATGTTGTTAAGAAAATCCATTTTTCTAGGTATTCCCACTTCTGTCTCTATTGGGTTGTAAGTTCCTTTGCTGTGGAGTTTCACCATCAATCTGATCCCATCTGCTTTATTTATTCCACAACGTCCTCAATGCTTCCGGGGCCTCTAGAGCAACTTTCTCATTTTTCAGCCCTGTTATGAGTCTTTTCATATTTTTATGTTTCTTCGATTGTTTTCAACAGAATTTTGAAAGGAAAGGAGAAAAAGTAAACAGACGCGGCTCACTGTATACCCACTTAGGGGGCCATAAAGGGGTCATTTCCTGAAAGTAGAGTCTCCATCCTTTTTTATATGTCCTCTCTGGATACTAAGTGATTCATGGAAGGTTTGGTTTCTAGCCCATTTTTCCCTCATCGTACGGGGAAAGCTACAACTCATAGAAAAAGCTTAACCACCCTTCATTTAACAGAATTATTACTTTTAATCACAAGGGTATCTGCGTAAAACAGGAAAACCTCATATGTCAACCAAAGCTAAAGTCCCAGCTCCTCTGTAAAACAGTCAGATGTCCCTAACCACAACCATTCTTAAAGTGCATAGTCATCCTGCACCAACAACTCAAAGAAAGAGAGGCAAGGGGAAACTGCGAGGCATGAGGATGTGGTTCAGTGGCCTGGCTGGCAACTCTAACCCATTTTGTATTTAGGGTCATTTTTCTAGTCTCTGTCCTCCCTCAATAATTACTGAGTATTTAATAGTAACCACAGAAGGCAGACTCTAGAATACAAAATACCTGAATTTGAATGTTAACACCAGGATTTGGCTTCAAGACTTTGGACAAGTTCTTAAACTGTCAGTTACTTAATGCTTCATCTGTATATCATCTCAGGCCTTTCTAAGAGACAACACAACGCTTTTGTAAATCTATATGAGAAATGTGTGGTGAAGCACTTAAAGCAGGCCCTATGGCTACTTTCTAAGATCCAAGCAACTGGACCCCGCAGCTAGGGAATAATAAAGCTGATACTAGAAATTTTCATCAGCAGCATCTACTGGTTGAATACCAACCAGGCTGGGCTACTATGCTCTTTCCCAACAAAGTCAACAGCATCTGTTGCACCACACCAGTCTCTCCCAACTGTTACTCACACCTCTAGGGGTTCATGAACATATCGCTAACATGTTTTCACTAACATGGCAAAATAAACTAACTCAAACCTACAACTTACAGGTACTATTTAATAAGTATTTTTAAATGAGTAAAATTAAAATTGAAACAATATATCCTAAATCAGTGGTCCCCAACCTTTTTAGCACCAGGGATTGGTTTCATGGAAGACAATTTTTCCATGTCTTCCCATGGGGAAGGGGGGATGGTTTCAAAGGCATTAGGTTCTCAGAAGGAGCCCGCAACCTAGATCCTTTGCTTGGGCAATTCATAATAGGATTCTCACTCCTATGAGAATTCTAACGCACAGAGGGAGGTAGAGCTCAGCCAGTAACACCTGCTCACCTGCCACTCACCTCCTGCTGTTCAGCCCCTGTTCCTAACAGGCCATGGACTGGTACACCCCTGAGGTTGGTGACCCTTGGTCTAAATAACAGTATAAGTGGAATCTAATGACAAAGTAGGATGATGGCACACTGCACCCATTTAAAGTTGGAAACGTTATACTATTTTCACAAACAAAAGAGCACAGAGCAGGATGAGAGTTTGAAGACATAGCCTCTCCAAAAAGCTCTTCGGCCAAATGCATTCAGCATGCACTACCTGCCAAATCAAACCATTCTAAATTGAAGATACTTACTCAAATTTGTGCTGTTCAATATTTCTCCAATTTATTTAACCAAGAAACTCTCTGAAGTGACAACACTGCATGGCCTGCCAGACCCACTTGACAGAAAGTTGAACTACAGCTGCCAGGTGCCTGGCAATCAAAAGGCAAAGTGTGGCGAGTGAAGCCAGAGCTTGGGGTGCCGGATGTCAGGGTGCCTGGATCTGAATCCATGCTGCCTGACATGAGTATAACCTGTTAAGTGACAAGTGATCCCTGCTCTGACCTTCAGTGTCAGAATCCATAGATGGGGATAATGGTGCTGATTTGTTTAGAGCAGGGGTCAGCAAACTGTAGCCTGTAAACTGTTTTTATAAACAAGGTTTTATTGGAGGCCAGCCACATTCACTCATCTGTGAATTGTTTTATGGCTGCGTTCACATGTATAGAGTTGTGTAGCTGCAGCAGAGACTGTACACCTAAAATAGCTACTAGCCAGGCCTAGACAGCAGGAGTTTGCCAACTCTTGGTGCACAGCATTGGTTCTCAAATCTGGCTGTATATCAAAATCATTTATGAAACTAAAAAAAAAAAAAAAGCCAAAGCCATGGCACCGCCTGAATCAACTGACTCAAAATCTTAGGCTGTGGAGATGTGACATCATTTAACTCCCCAGATGTGCTCTGCTGGCGCCTACGGCACCAGGCTTCAGGATGCTGGGGACACCCCTGAGCCTCACACAACTCACAGGCTAACAGCGCTCTAAGAGCTATAAGGGGTTAATCTAAATGTGAAGAGGACCATGGGAGGCAGAGAAAACCATGGCTATTTCAGGGATCTAGAGGCCAGAGAAAACACAGGAACAACCCGCAAGTCTGCTTCTAAGGACGTGGGGATATCAGAGAGGATATAAGGTAACTGTACAGAAATATAAAAGCAGACAGAGAGAAATGAGTTAACCTAAGAAGATTCAATAACAGCACAGAAAATTAAAAATTGGGGGAAAACATAATTTGACTCTCTTAATTCAGTAGATAAACAAAAGTCACTACTGGGAAGTAAATCATGAAGATACCTACAGTATATGCAGGTAACAGAAGTCTCCTGAGAGTAAAAAGGAGAAGAGTGGCAATAATTAAAAAATAAAAAAGGAAATGCCTCCATAGAAAGCAGCATAGAGATTACAGAGAGATTGGGGAGATATTATTTAATCAGCACAGAGTTTATGTTGGGAATTGTTTTAGTTTATTTTCATGCTGATGATAAAGACATATCTGAGACTGGGCAATTTATAAAGGAAAGAGGTTTCATGGACTCACAGTTCCACATGGCTGGGTAGGCCTCACAATCATGGCAGAAAGTGAAAGGCACATCCTACATAGTGGCAGGCAAGAGAGAATGAGAGTCAAGCTAAATGGGAAATCTCATAAAACCATCAGATCTCGTCAGACTTACTCACTACCATGAGAACAGTATGGAGGAAACAGCTGATAATTGAATTATCTTCCACCAGGTCCCTCCCATAACACAGGGGAATTATGGGAGCTACAATTAAAGATGAGATTTGAGTGGGAACATAGCCAAGCCATATCACGAATTATGAAAATATTTTGGGTATAGATCATGATGTTTACACCACAGGCAAATGTCTTTAATGGCACTAAATTGTACACTTGCAAATAGTTAAAATGATAAACATGTATGTTTCCCCACAACAAAAAAAAGTAATGTACAAATGTAAATATGTACATGAACAAAAAAAAAAGACTGAAAAGGAAATACCTTTCATTTGAAGACAGACTTGTAAGACTAACTACGGGCCAGGGAAACAGATGAAAAAGAAGCCTATCTGGACACATTCTATTAAAATTTCCAAATTCTATAATAGAGAAAAATGATCCTTCAGGTTTCCAAACAGACATGAAAATGGGTAGGTATTTCTATCACTTGGTTCTAGTATCTTTCCTACAAATCTGGTCAATAGGGGAAAGTTCAGTATATTCTGCCTTCCCAAACCGTCTACAATAGTACTTCTAGCTTCAATCTCTGCAAGGTTAACAATTACTCAAAATGAGACAGCAAGTCAAACCTATGAACAGGTAGCATACTATTATAGGGTCACAATATAATTTATCATCAAATACACTTGAGAACAAAAAATGTTGCCATTAATAATTACAGAGACAACAGATTCCAACCTGGGCTCATGGTTACCCCTAACTCCTAAAATGGCTCAATAAATAACCATTCAAATTTCCAGGCATTCTTATCAAAGATCTGACATTTTAAAATAAATAAAGAAGGCCTGATTTTTTCTTACTATTTTCAATTCTTTATTTAGCAGTCTTATAAATAAAAAGGAAATAACCTATTTTTCTGCCTTAGCATTAAACTGTAAGTTTACATGAAATTAAATAGCATCTGGTTAAGAAAAATTGAAGCGTTTGTAATGCCATACCAGGTATCTTTCAAAAATGCCTAAAAATGAAAAACTGTTTACTAAATAACACTTCATCTTATCTTATGAACACATTAGCTTCATGAGAAAAGACAGCCTATTTTTTAAGGTGTTTGTATATCACAAAGAACACTGGACACTTAATATTTATCAATATAATAAAAGCAACTTTATTTGGCATTTTAATCTAATTGAAAGCTTTCTACTGGGACCATCCATCCTGTGGTTCTTGTAGGGGTTTGAGTCTCTGACTTTTTTCAGCCAAAATTCTTGATGTCAGACCTATTACTCATTATTTCAGAATATATTTGGGCAACTAGTGTGTGCTGGGAGTAACAGCAGAGATACAAAAACAGACCTCAAAGACTAATATTACACACGTGTACACTAAGTGTTAAGTGCCACAAGAGGGATACATAACTGATCCCAAGGGAATACAGAGTTTCAACGTTGCTGAAAAGTAAGATGATTAGAGGAAACATTTCTGAACTCTGCTGTAAAAAGAAAAAAAAAACTAGTGGAAATTTAAAGGACAGACAAAGAAGGGGAAAATCATTTAAAGTGAGATAACCTTGCAAAGATCTGTATTCTGGTGTGTTTTGTTTGTTTTGAGATGGAGTCTTGCTCTTGTCACGCAGGCTGGAGTGCAATGGCACCATCTCAGCTCACTGCAACCTCCGCCTCCCGAGTTCAAGCGATTCTCCTGCCTCAGCCTCCCGTATAGCTGGGATTACAGATGTGCGCCACCACGCCCAGCTAATTTTTGTATTTCTAATACAAACAGGGTTTCATCATGTTGGCCAGGCTGGTCTCGAACTCCTGACCTCATGATCTGCCCGCCTCGGTCTGCCAAAGTGCTGGAATTACAGGCATGAGCCACCGAGCCTGGCCTTATTTTCTATTACTGCGTAACAAGTTACCACTGAGCTACATAAATCCATACCTGTTTATCAGCTCACAGTTCTGTAGGTAGGAAGTCCAGGCACAGAGTAAGCAGACCCTCTAGGCAGGTGCATATGGCCCCAGAGAACCGAGATACCAATAGTGAAGGTGTTCCTAAGTTCATGAATGGGGCAAGGTAGGGAGGGAGAAGGCAAACAAGTGGTCAGAAAAAGACAGGCAGGCAGACATTCTGAGTGTGTAGCTGAAAACATCCAGGAAAAAAAACTGGAAAACGTTGTGGGCTAAATGAGATAAGCTCCTTCTGCCTGTAGCCAGCACTCCCAGAACAATGAGCACAAGGGCCTCCTATCAATGGCAAACTCTGTTTAAATGTAAGGCTGTTAAAATTCACAAGAGGAGTAATAAAACTCTAGAGCAGAAGTCAAGAAACTTGCCAAGTGCCAGACAGCAAATACTTTAGGCTTTGCAGGCCAAGAGGCAAGATCCACGGTACGGTGTAGGTACTTATATAATGAAAGGATACAAATACAAGTTTTTATTGACAAAAATCAAAGTATAACAATTGGGTATAATTTTTTCTAATACTCTTAGATGCTGTCAACCAAACCCTTAATGAGGCTCCTATAAGCCCTCTTCTCAAGGGGACCTCCACTTTAGCCTTCAATGTCTGTCCCTGCAGAGTTTTTTAGCAAGAATCTTCCGAAGTCAATTTTGACAGAGTGCTCTCACCCACAATATCTGAGTCAACATCCCCCAGGTGATATCTGGGGGATCTCTTCCAACATCCCCCAGGTGATATCTGATCACCCTGGCTTGTCTTCAGTAAGAATCCTCTCAGGGTCCTTTAGCGAGAATCTCAATACCCTCGATGTCTCCTCTTAGTAATTTCCCATCCACTGACTCTCCAACCTCTTTGGCTATAAACCTCCACTTGTTCTTGTTGTATCTGGAGTTGAACCCAATCTTTCTCTCATACCTGTGATAATCTCTATGCCCATCACAACAGTCCTAAATAAAGTCTTCCTTACCATTTTAACAAGTATTGAAATAAATTTTTCTTTAACACACTGGTCAACTATAAGAAGAACAGATTTATTTTTGTTGGGGGTATAGCATTTCACTTAATCAGAGTTCCCAATCATCAGATCAATTGCCAATGAATAAGTCTACTCTTAGCTCACAGGCTACATAAAAACAGGTAGGGCTGTAGTTTGTTGATCCTGGCTCTTGAGAATGCACAAGGTAGGGAAAATAAAATTGCGAAGAAATCCTAATATACGTATTCCCTCCAATATACTCTCTATGTGACAGCACCAGAGTAGCATTGGAAAAACTCCATTTGTAGCTCAGGAGGGAATGCAAGAACGTGGAAAAAGCCTCAGGTGAAAAAGTACATCAAGGAAGAAAGCCCATCACATTCAGCCCTTTGTCTCCCCCTATTTCCTTAAGACTAGTTCCATTAAAAAAAGAGAATACTGGAAATAGATCGATCTTAAATAACAGAAACCTACTCGCTATATAACCAGGCCTGGTTGGAACTTTTAGTGTGCACAGTAGTTTTTAAACCTGACTGCAACTCACAATTTTCCTTCAATAACCTAATATACGTAGACATTGGATATTCATTCATGTATTTAATTTTAGATTTACTGAGTGCCTACTATGTGCTTGATAGCATTCAGGGTGCTGGAGAAAACAGAACAAAATAAAAAGTCCTGCCCTTATGGAGTTTACGTGCTAGTGGGTGGAAGAACAAAATAAAAATTGATCAGCAGTAAATTTCTTTTATAAAAGTGTCAGAGTTAATACATGAAAAAATAATGATAAAATTAGAGTATCATCATTCTGCAACCACTAATAATATAATTGATTTAGGCGATGATAGCAACAGCTCTAAACATCGTATTTTAAAAAAGATATTATACATCCCATTAATGTAAGTATATATATATCACCTTCTTGCCAGAGTCACACCTGAATCTCAGAAGTGAAAAGTGGTACCTCAAAATAATTTATATCTGTCCATGTAAATTTGTGTTCTCTTTCTGTGAAGATCCTTTGACCTTTAGGACACACTGCTTGTGAGGACAGGCTCTGGAGGCAGGCTGTGTAGGCTCAAGTCCTGGTTTCATCACTTACATCTGGGTGACCTAAGGGAAATTAATGAGGTTCTATGCCTCACTTCCTCAGGCACGAAATAGGAATAATCATACTGATCACATTAGGGAACTATGCAAAGCAACCAGCACATTTAAAACACTTACTACAGGATCTGGCACACTCAGCAAACATTAAATATTATTATCATACCACATTTTCAATGGATCGTCTGTCTTTTCTTACTAATCTACATCAGTTCTTAATACCTAGGAACCAGCACCTTTCCTCAATACAGTCCCTGGTCCAAATCCTGGAAGCCTCTCTCTATTAGAATATACTGGGAAAGCACACTTTGGAAATCATGACTCAAAAGTGAAATTGCTTAGCATTAAGTACAAAATCTAAATAATTCTACCAGTAAGAAATTTTGAGACCTTTCATAAATATAAGTGGCTTGAGCCACTGTTAAAGGTACTGAAACTCTACTTCAAACTGTGAGGAACCCTGATATGTACAAAAGGCCATTATGAGTCCAGTGGTGTACAACCAAAGAAACAATTAATACAGGTATATTAACAGAGGTTGGGGCTTCCAGAGCCACTGGCAAATGATAGCTCGTGTGCCACCACCCCCTTACCATGCCCGTGACAGATCATCATTCAGTCCTGTCATTTCCCTGATAAGCTCACAAAGCACTTCTAATAGCTATTCCTAATTCACTGGGGCAGACATTCAAGAAATCAACTGGCCCCACTGACTCTACTGAAGAAACCATCAAAGGCAACTATGATCCAAATGTACTTTTATAACTGGTGGTGGGAATCATAACCAAAAACAGGCCTGCCCACTTAGAGTTAGGTGGGGAACAGGGAGAGACAACAGAGGGTCGATGCGGAACTGCCATTAAACACAATCAGCCAGAACACTGGTGTCGAAGGATTCTGTAATAAATATGTGGTAATACAGGCAAAGCCATAAAAGGTGGGGGGAAATGCAAAAAAAAATAACACTCTGATGTGATATAGAATCTGCATTATGTCCATAAAGTCTGGATATTAATTTTTTTAAAAAAAGTATGTATGTGTGTGTTTGTGAACAGTCATTAAGGACATCTTCACTATGAAAAAAAAGACTGTTTGTGACATGACACCCTACAGGTTTACAGGAGTTGGGGTTTAAAAACCTATATTCCTATAGCAGGGGGAGGAACAGAGATATGCAAAGGGTAACCAGAGTTCACATATAAAAAGAGCTCAAGTGAGGCCCGGCACGGTGGCTCATGCCAGTAATCCCAGCACTTTGCAAGGCCGAGGCAGACAGATCACCTGAGGTCAGAAGTTCGAGACCAGCCTAGCCAACATGGTGAAAATCTGTCTCTACTAAAAATATTTTTAAAAATAGCTGGGCCTATTGGCAGGTGTCTATAATCCCACCTACTTGGGAGGCTGAGGCAGGAGAATCACTTGAACCTGGGAGGCAGAGGTTACAGTGAGACAGGGTCATGCCATTGCACTCCATCCTGGGTGACAAGAGTGAAATTCTGTCTCAAAAAAAAAAAAGAGAGAGAGAGTTCACGTGTTTCAGGTCAGGTGTGGTGGTTCATGCCTATAATCCCAGTGCTTTGGGAAGCTGAGGTGGGAGGATTATTTGAGGTGGGAGTTCAAGGCTCCGGTGAGCTATGATCAAACCACTGCACTCTAGCCTGGGCAAAAGAACGAGACCCTCTCTCAAAAACAAAACAAAACCGAAAAAAGGTCGGGCACAGTGCCTCACACCTGTAATCCCAGCACTTTAGGAAGCCGAGGCAGGCAGATCATCTGAGGTCGGGAGTTCAAGATCAGTCTGGCCAACATGGTGAACTCCATCTCTACTGAAAAATACAAAAATTAGCTGGTGTGGTGGCAGGAGGCTGTAATCCCAGCTACTCAAGAGGCTGAGGCAGGAGAATTGCTTGAACCCAGGAGGCGGACGTTGCAGTGAGCCAAAATCGCGCCATTGCACTCTAGTCTGGGCAACAAAAGTGAAACTCTATCTCAAAAAAAAAAGGACTGGTCATGGTGGCTCATGCCTGTAATCCCACCACTTTGGGAGGCCAAGGCAAGAGGATCACCTGAGGTCAGGAGTTCAAGACCAGCCTGACCAACATGGAGAAAACCCATCTCTACTAAAAATACAAAATAAGCCAGGCATGGTGGTGCACACCTGTAATCCCAGCTACTTGGGAGATTGAGGCAGAAGAATCACTTGAACCCAGGAGGCGGAGGTTGCAGTGAGCAGAGACTAAGCCATTGCACTCCAGCCTGGGCAACAAGAATGAAACTCTGTCTCAGAAAAAAAAAAAAAAAAAAAAAAGCTCAAGTGTTCAGATCTTAAAGACAGAACTCAGGGACAAAAAAAGAAAATGAGTTAACAAAAAGAGAGCTCAAGGTCCCAAAGCTGGCATTAGCCCTAGGGAAGGAGGGCAGGTCTTAGCTTGTAAGTGAGTGGCAATTAATGGTGACAAAAGACAAGCAAAGCTGAGGAACCAGGCAGGCCTGAAGCTTAATTACCAGTTGCCCCAATGTCTCCCTCCCCCGATCAAGTAAACAACCCTCACTATTACTATTCTAATGCAATATAATAGTGCAATCAACCATTTCTAATAAAGCAACTGGAGCTTCATTAAATGTGCATGTAACTTCTGTGGCTTTAAAAAATATATGTTGGCAATGTTGTTAGATTTGGTTTCATATGTAAAATCATAGAACTTTAGCAGTTAAAGAATCATTAAAGATAGCCTAGTTAAAAAACCTCACTTTACTAGTCAGGAAAGTGAAGGCCATAAATGTTGTGATTTACTGGGCGACACAATTCTACTTGGTAGCAAAACCAACGCGAATCCCCACATCCATTCCGTCTCACGCTATTTCCCCTGTATCCTCCATTCTGGTCATCTTCATTAAATAAAGAGTAGGAATGATGGTTCCCTGCTCACCCAGCAACAGCATGACATGTAGAGAGAACTAGAGTTATGAATTCACGCCACTTCAGATGGACACCTCCCAAAAATGCATCTACTCGCCCTATGATGTTCTTATTCCTTTCATCTTAATACCGCAGCTGTTTGAGATAGGGTCATTTATTATTCCAGGATAAAATTTTCAATCTCAAGAATGCAGCAGATAAGCAAAGAAAGACTGATTGTATAATAAACAGATTATGTTACAAACCTAAGTGCCCTTGGTCGTTTCCACAACCACTAGATGATAGCAAAATGGGATGTTAAAATTCTTTCCTTCAACAGTTAGTTACTTGGACATAATATGCACTCGGTGAAAATTCTCGGTTACAGGCTGCATATCCCTCATTCAAAACGTTTGGGACCAAGACTGTTTCTGATTTCGGGTCTTTTCAGAATTTGGAATATTTGCATTATACTTACTGGCTGAACACCCTGAACCTAATAATCTGAAATCCAAAATGCTCCAAAGAGCATTTCCTATGAGCATCATGTCAGTCCCAAGAAGTTTTGGATTTTGGAGCATTTAGAATTTCCTATTTTCATATTTGAGATGCTCAGCCTGCACTTTGGTTTCCCATCTGTCAGCCATCTCTAAAGGAATCCTTCAATGTAAACAAGTCTTCTGTACCAACTGTTCTACAAAGGCTTACCCCAACACCACCGCCAAAGAAAGCACTTCACGTGTGACTTTTATGAACATAACAACAGTTAGAATTGAAGGCCAGGAGCCAGGCCCAGCAGCCTATGTGTAACCTGAGAAGATCAATTTACTTGTCCACGCTTCAGTTAGCACTCCCGTAAAATGTGAACTATATGGAGCTCACAAAGCTGTTTCAGCGATCAAGTGAGATGTTGTACGGAAGTATTTGGCACAGTACCTAGCACACGATAAATATTCCAATGTTGGTTGTTATTAGAACTTTTAAATCAGTTAAGGACGCTAACAACAAAGTTCTGAAAGTCAAAGAACTCCACAGACACCTGGAGTTTCTCTATCAGAGTAGTTCACAAATGTTACTAGTTTTGTTTTTTTTTTCTTTTTTTTGAGACGGAGTTTTGCTGTTACCCAGGCTGGAGTGCAATGGAGCGATCTCGGCTCACCGCAACCTCCGCCTCCTGGGTTCAAGCAATTCTCCTGCCTCAGCCTCCCGAGTAGCTGGGACTACAGGCATGCACCACCATGCCCAGCTAATTTTTTTGTATTTTTAGTAGAGACGGGGTTTCACCATCTTGACCAGTATGGTCTTGATCTCTTGACCTCGTGATCCACCCGCCTCGGCCTCCCAAAGTGCTGGGATTATAGGCGTGAGATGTTACCAGTTTTAAGAGAGTCAAACTAGCAGTAGAAACAAATCTCTCCTTTAAAAAAAAAAAAAAAACAGTTTTTTTACCCTGTTGTAATTTTACTCGTGAATGTAAACTCAGAGGTGTCCAGATAGCTGGTAACACCGTACTTCAGGGTATGTCTATGGGGGCGGTTCCAGAAGAGATTAGCACTTAAAATTGATAACTGAATAAAGCAGATGATCCTCTCTAATCCACTTTGGGGAAGACCAAAGTAGACTGGTCCTCTTTAAGAAGATTGCTTACTTTAAGTGGGCATCAACCAATACACTGGGGGCCTGAATAAACAAATAGGCAGCAGGGCAAATTCGCTCTCGGCCAGAGCTGAGACACTCATCTCCTGCCCTAGACACCCAGGCTTCCCAGTTTAGGTTCTTAGGTTTTCAGACCCAGCCCACGACTCACACCCTCCCCTCTACCTGATTCTCAGACTCTCAGGCCTTTGAACCTGGTCTGAACACCACCACCAGCTGTCCTAGTTCTCCAGGCTACAGATCATGGGACTTCCTTATAACCATGTGAGCCAATTCCTACAACAATTCTCCTCTTAAATCTATCTCTTCAGCCAGTCACGGTGGCTCACACCTGTAATCCCCCAGCACTTTGGGAGGCCAAGGCGGGCAGATCACCTGAGGTCAGGAGTTTGAGACCAGCCTGGCCAATATGTTGAAACCCTGTCTCTACTAAAAGTACAAAAATTAGCTGGGCATGATGGCAGGTGCATGCAGTCCCAGCTACTCAGGAGGCTGAGACAGGAGAACTGCTTGAACCCAGGAGGCGGAGGTTGCAGTAAGCTGAGATCACACCATTGCACTCCAGCCTGGGCAACAAAAGGGAGACTCCATCTCAAAAAGAAAAAAAATCTCTTCGTGTCTCTTCATCTATCCCATTGGTTCTGTTTCCCTAGAAAATATTAATACACTTTTATATTAGGTAACTCTACCGAGGTTACATGACAATGACAAACAGGTCTATGAAATTAATTTCATGAGAAGGCTAAAGAGAAATGTTTTCTGAAATCCATTTTCTTGAAGGAGAACAATGAGAAAAGCCAGGATCTCCAGTTTTACTTTACTCTCCAGTAACATCCTAACAAAAACATAAAGGCATCACTAGAAAATAAACTCTGGGTCAGAATAAAATACAACCATTAAGGCTTATCATTTTCACAGATCAGCAAAATATCATAGAAATTAAAGAGCAAGAAAGTACCTGAATGAGCCATGTTGTGCTCACCTCCCAAAACTCTCTTAACAGCCACGGAGGGAGCTTGTTATTCATTGACTGCAGGTCCTGGAGACTTCCCACGTTTCCTTTCCATTTTAAGGCTGCCACCATCTACTCTCCCTCTACATATACTAAGACTTAGTATAGAATTTTCCCTCTCATTTTTGCTACACATAATAACAAGAGAACAATTGCAATGTAAAGGGTTTTATAATCACTAAAAATGGGAAAAGATGGAAAAAACTAATACAAGAACTAAGACTATTACAAAGTTTTAAAAAAAAAAAGTCTTAAAAAGTTTCTGTCTGTGGTTGCTAACTTCTAGCTAAGCTGATGGACAAGTTTTTCAACTTTATCCTCGAGGGAAGCACTCAAATGTGTAATTTTTTTTTCATCAAGGAACCCTGAAAAGTCAAATCCTTGTAGAACAATTCACTAAGGTTCTTTAAGTAGGCAATAATCTCAAGCAATCTCTGTTTCGCATAGGTTCAGACTAGATGACACCAATTCCCAGGAGCCTTATCTCAAAAAGCACAGCATCCCCTAGGAGGTACTACCCTCCTTCCTGTGTCTATCTTGGCAGGGAAACCACGCAGCCAAGCTAGCCAGGTCCTCCTGAGAGCTATACCCAACCCAAACCATGTGAGGGTGAAAGAATGGTTTAAGTTGCAAATACAGTTGCCAAATGCAATAGTTAGTAATGATGAAACCAGATATGTCCATCAAGCTAAAGGACCAGAAGAGAAAGAAGTATGTAGTGATGAACTTTAAAATGAAGTTCTAGGCAGACTTCAGCAAGAACATGGGACAGAAACTAGACAGCAATAGGCTGAAAATGAAATAAGAGGTAAGGAAATGAAGAGGATGGATTCAAGCTAGTTTTCAAGAAGTTCGCTTGGGAAGGAAAGAGTGGTCATTCAATCACGGTGCTGCAAGGGAGTATTTTAAGAAGAGGAGCTTTTTTAACAGGGGAGGAAAGGAAGTGGCTACGTACAATGAGGAGAAACATCACAAACTCGGGGAGAAGTTCAAGATACAAAAAAGAAAAGCAATGGCTTCTCAAGAGGTAGGTGAAAACTTGATCAAGAAATTAAAAAAAAAAAAATCCGGGTAAAAGATACTTTTTACTATCAGATGAAGAGTGGGAATTTAAGCCTTGACCTTGTATGTTGCTTATGCTGCTTTGAAGAGTCTCAAGTTTATCCGTGACAGATTCTTCCTGTGTAAGAATAATGCAAGATTCTTCCCAGTCCTACTTAAGAAAAAAAAATAGTAAGAAAAATGAGATCTCTTTGTACAAAGATTTACTGAGTGCTCATGTGCTAGACACTAGGGATGCAGAGATAAATATGGCCATCAAGAGTCTACAATCTGGTAGGAGAAGCAGGGTTGCAAATAAATAATTCCAAAACAGTATGACAGCTGTCATAATGTAAGCAAACAGGAGATAGGAGGTCGTCCCAAGGAATGGAAGAGCCAGACTAGCACTGTCCACTGGGCTAGACTGCATGCACTTCCAGGTTACTGCAAAGACTTTAGAATTCTAACTGCATCTTGGTCATAGAGGAAGACTTTACATTTGGTCTAATTTAAAACAAACAAACAAACAGCAGGTTAAAAATGATACTAATAAATCTAATAGAAAGGATATCCATCTTAAACACCAAAAATGATAATAATAAATCTAATAGAAAGGATATCCATCTTAAACACCACCGTGGAGATGAATACACCAGTAGTCGATTTCTCTTTGCCTTTTTCATGAGAAAAGAATGAGAAAGAATTGCACAATCAAACAAAGAATGCTTTTAAGTCTTATCTTGATGGGAAATGAATCAGTTTAATTAGACTTAGATCCAAGCAGGCTTAAAGAAAGAACATTTTAACAACTATGTTAAAGAACCTGAATTACAGTTACATCTCCATAGTTGCTCTAACTTTCTTTCAATTAAATAGAAGGAGGGTTTAGACTGAAGTATCATTTCCAGCACAATGTACAACCTGCTTTCTACTATCCCACCCACAATACGAGACCATGGCAGCAGAGGCTGTTAAATGCCTTTCACTATACTAGGTGATACAGATACAAGGGGAAACGAAGTCTCTGATATCTTAATAGAACTGACATTCTGCCAGGCACGGTGGCTCACGCCTGTAATCCCAGCACTTTGGGAGGCAGAGGCAGGCAGATCACCTGAGGTCGGGAGTTTGAGACCAGCCTGACCAATATGGATAAATCTCGTCTCTACTAAAAGTACAAAAAAATTAGCTGGGTACGGTGGCACATACCTATAATCCCAGCTACTTGGGAGGCTGAGGCAAGTGAATTGCTTGAACCCAGGAGGCAGAGGTTGCAGTGAGCCGAGATCGCGCACCATTGCACTCCAGCCTGGGTAACAACAAAAAGAACTGACATTCCAGATGGGACCAGGTCACATCCTTGGAACCATGTATTCTAACAGAACTGTCCTCATATCAGGAGTGAATTTAACTCACTAACATTTACCAATCGCCTTTACTAATCACATACTGTGTATGATTTCCAGTGCTTGGGGAGAGGGCAGAGAATGGCACTGGGATTGGGGAGCTTAGACAACTTAAGGGAACCTCTACGTCCCCCAACAGTGATAGGGGACACATTTATTCTTCTTGTGTAGAGACATCTTAGCTTTCAAGTACAATTCTAAAACAGGTGGGGAAAGTACTTTTACATACAGAGTTAGCAATCCTGAGAAAAGATTTGCTCATGCTTAACACATTACTGTCTTCAAGCAGAATCATAAAAAGGGCTTAAAAACCTAAATAGACTGAAGCCTAAATTGTCCATGGTGAGGGTGATGGATAAGTTAGCCTTCTGTGTGTGTGATACACAATTCTATCTGCACCCAACAATGGTGAGCACTCAAGAACAAAAGACTGTAAAGGTGCACAATTCAAACATCATGCAATTTAAACTTCAGAAGACAAAATAGGGGAAAGAAAAAAAAAGACAAAAAATGTTAAGTTTTAAAAATTGTATTTAAATTAAGAACCAAGAATGTCAGTCATCTGAAATGATGAGGCACTAAAAGAAACTAGCAAATGCCTGATACCCGAGTTGGTTCAGTTTTGCAGCCTGGCAGCAAACCTACGTGTCCTGACAAAGAAAATCTCATGTCTCTCCGAGATGCCTGTCAATAGCAGGCCCTCAAATACTGTTGCACAGATGCTTGCTGCAGTTAGACCTTCTCGTTTTATTCATTTAACTCCACAATACATCTCTAAAACCTTATTGTCCTTAACCCTGGCTTCTGCACGTCACTCTCGGCTTTACCAATGGCTGTTTTTCTTGGCTCTTATGAATAAGGCCCTGTCTTGAAGCTGTCAGCTCTGTGTTCTACAAATGTCTCTTGATTTCATCGTGTTTGCTCTGCTTGGACCAGCCCCTCCCTCCCATATGAGGCAGCTGCCCTCAACTGGCTCCTGTGCTCTTTCTTCTACCTTCTTTTGTTGTGGCAGATGACAGATGGTGACTAGGGTTAACCCTTCAGGTCGCGGGGATATGAAGCAGCAGGTTCTCAACCCAGGTGATATCAGAACCACCCCATGGGGCTCCGAAAAATACCAACATCCAGGCTCTATCCCTGAACAATGCATCAGAACATGGGGTCCGTGGCCCAAGCATCCAAACTTTTAATGCTCTCTGTTGATTCAAATGCAAAGTTGAAAAAGCCTCAACTGCAAACTGGCCAACCAGGTTATTGGAAGGTGGAGATAAGTACTCCCCTGACCCTGGGACCTAAATGGATGCAAGCCTAGTGCAAAGGGCTCTGGCCAGGAGCATCCTTCACCATTTCATTCCAGTGCACACATAATCATCGTCTATCAGTGTCATGGCATGAAAAATCTTGGCTAGAACTGCCATAAATAAGGCAGATGACTGTGTAAGTCAACTAGCAAGTCTAAGACATTCTAGATAGAGGAAAGGTTTTGTGCCCAGCAGTGGGACATGGGAAGAAAAGCAATGATGGTCATACAGCAAAAAAAAACCATCAGTCCCTTTAGCAAGGTTGTTCTTAAAACAGTCTTGCAAATTTTCCTTTAGAAACTCCCATTGCCCATTTAGAATTTCTGAAATTCGGCCAGGTGCTATGGCTTACACCTGTAATCCCAGAACTTTGGGAGGCTGAGGAGGGTGAATCATTTGCAGTCAGGTGTTCGAGACCAGCCTGGCCAACATGGTGAAACCCCATCCCAGAACTTTGGGAGGCTGAGGAGGGTGAATCATTTGCAGTCAGGTGTTCGAGACCAGCCTGGTCAACATGGTGAAACCCTGTCTCTACAAAAAATACAAAAACTGGCTGGGTGTGGTGGTGGGCGCCTGTAATCCCAGCTACTTGGGAGGCTAACACAGGAGAATCGCTTGAGCCCTGGAGGTGGAGGCTGCAGTGAGCAGACATCACACCACTGCACTCCAGGCTGGGCAACAGAGCAAGACCCTGTCTTAAAAAAAAAGAATTTCTAAAATTCCACCTGCTATCCCCCTGTTGAGTATAACAATGAAGGAAGATGCAGGTTAAATCACATCAAAAGGAGCTGGATGGTCACATCTAACCAGGGAGAGATATGACAGATAATGAATAGCTAGAAGGCAAGAGGCTAGGAAGAGGTACAAGACTAAGATAAAACTGGTCTAACAGACCAAAAGAAAAGTCAAGCCAGAGATAAGAAGTCACATACATCCACAAGCAGGGGCAGCACTGAGTAACTCTTTGCTAAATGAATGCAAAAGCAAGTTTAGGATAAATTTAGGAAACCGGAGAACAGATTATCAAGAATGTGACTGGAGAAGGGTAAAAATCAAAAGTGAAATTTTTGGTCTTTGGCCAGCCCATACTGTATATAGGAAGGCACACATTTATCCTGGGACTCACCATTTACATACAAATAAGAACAAGAAGATCAATGTGTTGAAGATCGGGGGAGAAGGAGGAAGGTGGTGCTGGAGTATTTTTCTATCAACCTCTTAAACCTTCCATTTTTACCCTTCAGACCCTGAACAGGAAGGATGTGAGAAGAAGAAATGCTTTGCTGGATGAAAAACAAAAGCAGGCTGGGCACAGTAGCTCATGCCTGTAATCCCAGCAGTTTGGGAGGCCAAGGCAGACAGATCACTTGGAGTCAGGAGTTTGAGACCACCCTGGCCAACAAGGTGAAACCCTATCTCTAGTAAAAATACAAAAACTTAGTCGGGTATGGTGGCGCATGCCTGTGGTCAGAGCTACTCAGGAAGCTGAGGCAGGAAAATTGCTTGAGACCGGGAGTCGGAGGTTACACTGAGCCAAGATCGTGCCACTGCACTCCAGCCTGGGTGACAGAGCGAGACCCTATCTAAAAAAAAAACAAGGCAAAAGCAAAGCTCAGTATCTGCAATGTGCTCAGTGTGGTACTAGAAGGGGCCAAGACAGACAGGTGCCTTCTGAGAGTCACCGACCTCATCTCTGTCCCACTCTACCGCTACACGCAGGTAATTCCCTTACTAGACATGCAACATTTCTGAAACTTTAGTCAAGACAGAAAAAAAAGAAACCTTGGGAGGAATAGCGTACTTTGTAAAGCTCCCTCTTCAGACTAAAATTGTCTGTATTTGAACATAAATGCAAGCCACACCATACCCATACACCAAGAATTAAAATTATATTGTCTTACATTAAAAACTTACTGAGCAAGTTTGCATCAACAGCTTCCAAATCTTTGCAAAAACTGAGTTAATAAGCTACTAATACTCAAAGCACTCTGTATTCTAATCTTTGTGTATAAGAAAAATGTTGACACAATAAATTAGCTATGTTCTTTAGATTTAAGATTCCCCCACAGCATCAAGTCAGTAAACAACTGCTTCCTAAGAAGCAACTGAATGGAAACAGAAGTCATTGAATAGTCTCTAAGAAACTTCATCACGTGTCATTTTCTGAGTTACTTTCTGGAGTTTTTACTTCTGTCTTTGTCTGTTTTTTAAACCATCTTTACAGGCTCCTGGGAACAGAAGCTGGAGCTGCTTTGGGAGCAACCTCACCAAATGTTACCATATTCATTTGTTTTGGGACTTGGTATCTTGCCAAACCCACCAACGTCTCTCATGTACTCTCCTGGTGCTGGAGGACTCCAAGCAGGCAAGAAACAACAGGACTTCGTGGCTGGGTGATACGCAACCCTGTCATCCTATCAGAAAAGCCTGCAACTTGCATTCACGAACCAAATGCCAAATTGTGCCCCCAATCCGGCAAGATTTCTGAGCAATATTCCTGGTAGGAGTTCAAGCCACTTCCCAACACAGTCTATGTGTGCTTGCCAAGTAGATCACCTGTGACCACAGATAGATTTAATACACTCATCCTTGAATCAGGGACCCCACAGCTATGAACCTAACAAACTAAATAAACATATGTTATCATTTGCTTTAATAAGGTAAACATGTGAATTCGCATCTGTCTTCTGTCCCCAACTTTTCCTGCTTTTCCATCACCTAGCCATATCACTGTTAGCATTACTCTTGCCAATAAAGAACAATTATGTACCCACCCATACACAAGGCACTGTCCAAAGACAAGTCAGGGTCCTTCCTTTCAAGATTACGTGCATTCTGAGAGCAGCACCAGTATCATAGAAAGCAACACAAGAGCACGAACACTAATAGCTGCCTGGGTTCAGAGATGGAAAGGATCAAAATGCCAGAACAGTGAAGAGTTTGTAGCAGCCGAGCTGGTTATTGAAGAATATCCCAGAATTTCCCAGACTGAGATTCCAAGGCAAGGGTGCCTTGGCAAGGATGCCTTGGCCAAGGCACACAGGAAGCAAAGTATAAACTCTACTCAGGGGACGCTGCATTTGTAGAGAAGACTGACCCTTGGATGAAAGCATCACGTCAAATTTTAACCCTGAACCCCTGGCACTGTGTTTACAACATAACACTGCCTCAACTGACGTCCAGGGAAAAAGTAATCTGTGCTGGGTATTGAGAAATCAGGCTGCAGAAGTACGTAATATTCTGCATTCAAAGATAACAATCTTACTCTTGATCCAGTGGCTCTGCTGGTAAGAATTCGGGCCATGGCATCTTGCTGGCCTACTGATTACAATCACTTTGCTCCTCTCTCCCTTGGCTCCACTCACCTGGCAAAGAAGCAACCGAGCCACACCCAAGGATTCCCATCTCTAGGCTGAATCCAGGTGGAGAAAAACAATCGCACTGTCCATCTCCCTTTCAATCTGATCAGAAGGCAAAACTGGAAAAAGATCCTCCCTGCTGACTTTCCTGCAATCCCCAGTAGGTTCACATTCTAAAAGAACCATTTCTCTTCTCTTTCACCTTCCTCTTGGCCCCCTTTCCCCTTGCCCTACCTAAATGTCTTTGAGAAAACAAAAGCAATGGGGCTAGAATTCCCTCTTCTTTCCACCTGCATCCCACTGCCCTCCCACCTGCCTTGACACCCGTGTTCCACCCTTTCTCCCATGACTAGGTGTTGCACTGAACCCTATCCACTCCAGAAGGGATCACACCAGGTTCAAGAAGAAAAACCCAGAGCTAGGGAACAGAACATGGAGTTTCACTGAGGGCTTACATGCAGGGGAGACAGTTCAGTGGTGATGGGCTGGGCAGGATAACTGCACGGCCCAGTGGCTACAAACGGAGCAGAGAACCTTGCAACTTGCAAAAAGCATGCAGTTCACGCAGCATCTTCACTTAGCACCCTTCCCCTAACTGTTTCCACCTGACAACCTTCAATTAACCCCAAACAAAGGGCCCTGATCCCCGATATGACCCATGTCCATGGGACAAGATGGAGACTCAGGTGTTCCTCATAGATAAAAACAAAATGGCTTTCCAGGTGGGTCACTCTGGGGCTCCCTAGCTTGGAACTCCAAACCACATTCAGACGCACCTGCCATCCAGTCATTCTCAGGCTAAGCTTAAGTTATTGCTATCTGGTGCGTTGATTACACACGTGGGGATTGAACTTCCCTGCTGCCATCTAAAGCCAAACGCTTCATCTGTGCTCCCATCCCCACTTCTCTCTTCAGGCCACCCAACCTGGCTTATTCACCCGTGATGCATGGACACTGTTCAGGAGGGCACCAGACTCCCGGCCATCAAATCCAGTGTTGTCTATTCCTTGGTCTTTCTGGCTTGATCTCTCAGTACCTCAACTGGGGAGGCCATTCCAGTCTTGACACGTAAACTTCTCTTAGCTTCTGAGATTAGATTCTCTCCTGGTGCTCCCTCCAGCCTCTGCAGAGCCTCCTTCTCAGCCTCCTGTTCAGGCTCCTCCATGCTCTAGTGTGGTCCTGCCTGGGCCACCTCCTCTACCCTCTGCCCGCTCTCCCCTAACTGACCCCCAGCCAGGCCTGTGTAAAGCTCTCTCCACTAGTTGCCTGATAGAGTCTCTCCACTTCAGGTGGGCCAGCCACCACCTGCCACCCTTCTTCCACCCTCTCCCCACTCAATCCAATCCTTCCCTCCCTTCAGGCTATGTTCAAGTCCTAACTGCTCCAGGAAAATAAAATACCTTCCAATGACTCCCCAGCCACACTGATCTCTCCCGTTTGGGCTTCCTGAAGCACTGAAACAGTCTCCAGCACAGGATTTATTACTTAATTAGGGACAGTCTTTTAATTGTTCCCTAAATGTCTGCATCCTACTGTGCTGACTAGATTTAAGTTTCTGAACAATACGAGCATTTTTCTTGTACTTGGTACTGAGCCACACTGGCTATGTCCAAATAATTATTAGTTCTTTGATAACAAACATGAATAACCAAAACTCTACACACTATTTTAATGTGTTCTTCTGAGAAAAACCTGGAAGTTATCTTACAAATTGCAAGTAATTTTTTAATGTTTTTATTTGTTCAGAATCACCATGTAACATCATGAGGAAACCACATTTAGAAAAGCAGTGATACATTTGAAAAAGTTTCTTTCAATGAAGTCCTCATAACTTTCAAAACTTACAATATTGAGCAAGATCGAATATAAATCACAGAAATATAGTAAATAATAAAAACATTAAGTGTAGGTAAATTTTTGTTCAATTTGTGTATTATAGTAATAGAGGCAGGGCAGTGGTTCATGCCCTGTAATCCCAGCACTGTGGGAGGCCGAGGAGGGCGGATCATGAGGTCAGGAGTTCGAGACCAGCCAGGCCAATATGGTGAAACTCCGTCTCTAATAAAAACAGAAAAATTAGCCAGGTGTGGGGGCGGGTGCCTGTAGTCCCAGTTACTCAGGAGGCTGAGGCAGGAGAACTGCCTGAACCTGGAAGGCGGAGGTTGCAGTGAGACAACATCACGCCACTGCACTCCAGCCTGGGTGAAAGAGCAAGGCTCTGTCTCAAAAAAAAAAAAAAAAAAAATAGGCCAGGCGCAGTGGCTCATGCCTGTAATCCCAGCACTTTGGGAGGCCGAGGCAGGGGGATCACGAGGTCAGGAGATCAAGACCATCCTGGGCAACATGGTGAAACCCCGTCTCTACTAAAAATATAAAAATTGGCTGGGCATGGTGGCACATGCCTGTAATCCCAGCTACTCAGGAGGCTGAGGCAGGAGAAACGCTTGAACCAGGGAATCAGAGGCTGCAGTGAGCCGAGATCACGCCATTGCCCTCCAGCCTGGCGGCAGAGTGAGACTCCGTCTCAAAAAAATAAAATAAAATAAAAATAATAGAGGCAGTTTAATCCCTCAGTACAAAAGTCTACCTGAGACACGGGGAACACACAGTTAAGCCTAGGGTATCTGCCAGACCTCTCTTTAAGCATAGCTACAGAAACAAATGTTGTTCATTAATACTGTTGAAGGGTCTGACTTAAAGGCTACAATGAAGACCAGTTCATCCACTAAATAGAAATAGCTTTACTTTTCATGATTAAAAATAAATTCTATCTCATCTTTGCCATTCTCCCAATTCCCATCCGTTAATTTTCCTTCCTGTGGCCACATCACAACTCAGTTAGAAATGCCTGGCCACACCTAAGTGATAAAGGTTCAAACCAGGGAGCCTTCCTGTCCTCGACTCAGCCCCTACAGACTCCTCTCTGACCACCCTGGGCACTAGACACTTGCCTTTGGCATCCCAGCAACACCAACTGCACAGCAGCATAACCAGATACTGTCCTCTCCCAGCCCATGGGCACCTGGGGTCCTCCACTTCCAACCCCATCATTTCCTCCCCTTGTCCCCTCACCATTTTCTTCACAGTCCCCTTTTTTTTTTTAGACAGATTCTCACTCTGTCACCCAGGCTGAAGTACAGCAGCATGACCTGTGTTCACTGCGACCTCTGCCTCCCGGGTTCAAGTGATTCTCCAGCCTCGGCCTCCCTCGTAGCTGAGATTACAGGTGCAAACCACCGCGCCCAGCTAATATTTGTATTTTTGGTAGAGATGGGTTTTCGTCATGTTGGTCAGGCTGGCCTCGAATTCCTGGCTTCAAGTGATCTGCCCACCTCAGCCTCCCAAAGTGCTGGGATTATAGGTGTGAGCCACTGTGCCAGGCCCATAGTTATCTTTTTCTTCTTTCCAGAACTGGCTCAGGATCCTCAATTCCACTAGGATTGAAGGAGAAGGCAGCCTTGGTTACCCTCCTCTGGGCTTCTTTTGCTACATGTGCACCCTGGTAATAGAGCACTGACTATACTGTTCTGGGACTTAGTCATGAATCTTTCTCCCCAAATATCTGTAAGTTTCTGGAGAAGAAAGACCATGTTCTTATTTGTATTTTGTCATGAGCTGCACAGTGTCTCACAGAAAAAAATGTCCAAGTCCTGACTTTTTAACGTGATCTTATTTGGAAACAGGGTCTTTGCAGATATATTTAAGTAAAGAATCTTGAGATGAATCATCCTGGACCTAGGAGTGGACCCTAAATTCAATAACGGTATCCTTAAAAGAGAAAGAAGAGGATTTGAGACACACAGACACACAGGGAGAAGGCCAAGGGAAGACAGATGCAGAGACTGAAGTTGAGGAAGGAAACCCTTAATCACCTAGGCATCTAAGACCACCTCCCCCTTAACTTCCATATTGCATTTCAATAGAAGTGAAGGCTGGCAGACAGGGCGCCACCTTTAATCGCCCAAAGGCATGGTATGGAGGAATCTTTCGGGAAGGCATTGTTTTTACTTAAACACGATCAAACCCCCACCTGAGTCACATACCCCACCCCTACTCCGTGGACCAAGACCCTATCACACGTAATTTCTAGAGTTCTAAGACTTTATAAGAGCGGGGATTTTCTTTGTTAGGGGAGCTCTGCTATTTGGGGCATCCAGACCTGCTGCAACTCCCGGCCAAATAAATCACCACTTCCTTCCCAGTTCCGTGTTCCAGAGTTGTGTTTCACAGCCTTTCCTGCTTCAGAGTGATGCTGCCCTAAGCCAAGGAAAACCAGAAGCTGAGAGAAGCAAGCATGAATTGTTCCCAACGTCCTCAGAGAGAGAATGGCCCTGCTGATACACTGATTTTGGACTTCTGGCCTCCAGAACTATGAGAATAAATTTGTTGTTTCAAGCCACCAAGTCTGTAGTAATTTGCAGCAGCCCTAGGCACTAAAACCCAGTCCAAACTTCAACAGGCTACCTACTACCTAGGGGCCATCAACAAAAACTGTGTTCAACTAAGATGAAGGCAAGAGGGGCTAATGAGAAAGCATCTGAACTAGATTCCCAGGACGGGAATCTAGGACTTGGACTCAGATGCTACTCTACTATGAGAATTCTGAGGAGTCCCTTATTTACAGTAACTCTAACTCTTGCTTTAGTAAAATGAGGAAACTGGCCCATAAGACTCTATATGGGGGCCTCATATATCTTGAACCCTCTTCAGCCAGAACAGCTTTCTTCTTTCTTCTTTCTTTTTTTTTCCTTCTTGAGACTGAGTTTTGCATTTGTTACCCAGGCTGGAGTGCAATGGCGCCATCTCGGCTAACTGCAAACTCTGCCTCCCGTGTTCAAGCAATTCTCCTGCCTTAGCCTCCTGAGTAGCTGGGATTACAGGCACCCACCACCGCACCTGGCTAATTTTTTGTATTTTAAGTAAAGACGAGGTTTCACCATGTTGGCCAGGCTGGTCTCAAACTCCTGACCTCAGCTGATCTACTGGCCTTGGCCTCCCAAAGTGTTGGGATTACAGGCATGAGCCACCATAGCAGAACAACTTAAATTGATCCTTAATTGTATCTTCTTTCTATTCACCAAATAAATTTTATTTTATTTTATTTTATTTATTTATGTTTTAATCTGAGTCTCACTCAGTCTTACCTCACTACAATCTCCATCTCCCAGGTTCAAGCAATTCTCCTGCCTCACCCTCCCAAGTAACTGGAATGGCAGGCACACGCCACCACACCTGGCTGATTTTTGTATTTTATGGGGTTTCGCCATGTTGGCCAGGCTGGTCTCAAGTGATCCACCCACATCAGCCTCAACAAGTGCTGGGATCACAGGTGTGAGCTACCATCCCCGACCTTAATTTTATTTTCATCTAAAGAGCTTTCTGGCACCAAAAAAAAAAAACCTGGATAAAAATGACATTTCATAGTTACTTATATTTTAACCAGTTCATATAAAATGTAGTAAAATAGTTTAATTGATAATATGCTGAAAATCAATTTCCCCTATTTTTTTCTGCAAAGCAAAATCAACAATTTACAAGTCGTTGACCAATTCCAGCTGGAATTGTTGACACTTTTAGGTCAGAAAAACTAGACATAAACATGAGTCAACATAAGTGCCACTCATTGACTCAAAATCTAAATGTTTATAACGTAACTGCATGATGACTGATTTTTGCAGAGTAACAAAGAAAATCTCCTCCAACATTGGGATTTTCTCCACATGGAGTGTAATTAAAGTCCCATACTCAAAATTTCCACTTAAAGAATCTGGCTAAGAGATTTAAATATAACTGCTGCCACCACCAAATGGTAACGGGTTAGTAAAAGAGGCAAACAAAACAAAAACGCTTTCACCCATCTTCATGCCTCCATTAATAGACACGTAGACACAGTTTTCATAGTTAAATGTTTCCTAATTCAAAAAATGGAAATGACGGGTAAACAAAGGTGTTAGCAATGAACTGTATACCCGGCCTACCTGTATATACTCCCGCTGAATTTGGGTTACATTTAAAACCATACTTCAAGTGTGTTCATAGATCATACTGCGGCCCCTGCATTCCTGTTTGTATAGTGGCCGCTTTCTTTTTTTAGGAAACCAACCAAAACAACATAGAGGAACGCGGAGCCAAGGGACTCACATTTCAGTTGAACAAAATATCCATGAGAAACACTGAGACTCAAAACTTTCCAAACCAATTCATCCTTCTGAAAACAAACTCGACAGTCACTGGGGCCAACTGTTCAGCTAGAATTGGCAGAAAGACGTTTGCAAAACCGAACCGTGAATCCCAGCATAAGTGAGTTACCAAAATTTTTCCTTCCAGGTGGAAACTCAATCCGAAAACCAAAAGTCCCTCGAGTTGGAAGGCTCAACAAACCCCCAGTTTTCAGTTCCAAAGTTCCTGGCTTTTAAATATGAGGCCTCACAGACACGAAAACGGGACTGCAAGGTACATGCATAGACTGATCTGAAATGTTTCCAGCCCTCAATAACAACTCTATCTTAAAAGGTGCTCTTTAGCTGTAATAAAACTAAGATAGCAAAAGGTAAAGGAAGCAACTTGGGGTTTGGGCTCGCACACAGTCCCTGCGTTTTGCAAACTCTACCGCGTAAGTGTAATTTAATTTGCAAAGAAGCAGAAGGACTGGCGCTTGTAATCGAGCATTGTGTTTTCTGGAAGCCCCAGCCCAGGATGAATGAGCTTTAACTCTGCCAACAGCGTGTTTACTCGCATCCTCACGTGGCACCGCGCAGCACCAGCGCTGCGCTCGGGACAGCGCGGGGCGCGCCTGAGAACCCGAAAACTTTACTTTGCAAACTAGAGGAGCTGGGAAGCAGCTCGGACGCAGATTGGGTTGCCTTTCCCTGAACTGCACCCATGCCAAGCACACGAGCTCTTTCCTAGCACCACCCCCTGCCTACAGCTCCACACAAAGGCGCGTGGGTGCCGGCAGGACCTCTCTCCAAAGCTGAGCGGAGAGATAAGAGCCGAGCGGGAGAGGACCGGGCGCCCGGGCGATACTCACAGGGTGACCGTGCGGTTGGGCAGAGTGTCTGGGGGCAGGACCTGCGCGAGCTCCAGGCTGCTGCACACCACCTTGCCCTCGGCGGCGCCCGCCACCCTGCCAGCCCCTCGGGGCCGCCCATCGTGCTTGCAGCCAGCGGGCAGCGCCGCGGCGCCGCCACCGCCTCCCAGCAGCGCGAGGAGCGCTAATAGCGCGAGCGGCAGCAGCAGCGGCGGCTGCGCGCGACCCCTCAGGCGTCCGGGCGGCTCCATGCTGCGGGCCGTGGCCTGCGGGACGAGCGGCGGCTCACTGGCCTAGCGGGCCGCCCCGGAGCCCTGGCGGGCCGGAGCACCGCGCGGGCCCAGCGGCGCCCGGAGCCTCATGGCGGCCGGAGGACGGGCCCTCCCCGGCGCCGACATGCTCTTTTGTCCGCTGCGGCTGCGCTGGGCCTCCAGGGAGCCGGGGGTCACGGCCACACGGGTCCCAGCGCTTCTCTACCGCCCGGCGCGAGCACCGCCTCCTCCTCCTCCGCCGCCGCCGCCGCCGCCTCCTCCCCCGGCCAGGACCCGCGGCGGCTCCTCCCCGCCCGCCCCCGCCCCTTCCCCTCCTCCTCCCCGGCTCTCCGGCTCTCTCCGCGTCTGCCGCTGCCCGGGTCTCCCGAGAGGAGGCGCGCGCTCCCGGGACCTGCTTAGTCGGACTGCGCGTCCTGGCCTCGGCCTCCGGGCAGGAGTTGTGGGGGGCCCGCGGGAAGGCGGTAACTCGTGGAGAGAACGGAGGGAAGTTCGAGTCCAAACTCCAGCCGCGGTGGCCACTCTCCTGCGCGTTTCCCTTTGCAGCCACCGCGCTCCAGACAAAGCCGTCCTGTGCGCTTCTGGAGACTGCCCGTGTGGCCCAAAGAGCCTGGCCCGGAGGATGGAGTAGGGAGGAGAGCAGGGAATTTCCTTGACCAACTCTATGGGGAAAGTACCCAAAACCAAGTTATCTGGGAAGGAATCGCCTTCTCTCCTCACTATGGTAATCTCATTTGTCCCAAATACACCGGAGCCAGGAAACAGGTACCTCTTCAATACCATGAACAATTAGAAGCTGTTTCTGGCCTTCGGCAACAACAGCTCTGGTCTCTAGAGTATGCATCCGGACCTCACTAGAAAGGCAGCTTTTGAAAGAAATTTGACATGCTGGGCCGGGCGCGGTGGCTCACGCCTGTAATCCCAACACTTTGGGAGGCCAAGGCGGGTGGATCACCAGGTCAGGAGTTCGAGACCAGTCTGACCAAGATCGTGAAACCGCGTCTCTACTAAAAATACAAAAATTAGGTGGGCACAGTGGCGGGCACCTGTAATCCCAGCTACTCGGGAGGCTGAGGCAAGAGAATCGCTTGAACCAGGAGGCGGAAGTGGCAGTGACCGAGATCTCGCCACTGCATTCCAGCTGGTGACAGAGAGAGACTCCGTCTCAAAAAAAAAAAAAAAAGAAAAGAAAGAAAGAAAGGAAGGAAGGAAGAAAGAAATTTCACATTCAAAGATACCACAGGTATTCACCAGTTCGAGCAATAATAAGCAAACCCTCCCAGAAACCCCAACATTACTCTTGACTTCCAGCCTCCCCCTAACATTTGCAAGCCCAGGGCTTACCTACCCTATGTTTAAAATTTTACAAGGACTGTATCAGGCTAACAAATAAAATATGTTCTGTTCTCCTGCCTTGAGAAATTACCTTTGTAACAACCTGTAAGATCTGTAAGAATTCTCAGACACCTTGGAGTTTCTCCCTGAAACATGGCAGGTAGGAGAGAGTCAGAGATCCAAATCCTTGGCCTGTACACTCTCACCGCCTTCGCTTCTTATGCCCAGCTAGCTTCAAGGACAAGAGGGGATTTTTGTGCCTGTGTGTGAATACCGCACCCCACGAAACCAAGTTCTGTTCACACCTTCTAACAGCCACACTTTGTCTGCCGCTCGAGCCCAGGCGTGCCTATACCAGTTGTTGGGTCCTTCATTGGGAGGACAGTTCTCAGAAGTGGCTAGTTCAGGGCCAAGAAGTGGCTTTAGTAATATCAGTCAGGGAATCCCCGGGTCCTGGGTCTTAGGGACTTAGTGGGGGCTTTGGGTGCTGGTCTGGAGATTTGTCACCCCATAAGAAGAGTCAGGTTGGTGTTCTGTAAAATGGAGGACCCAGAGCACAGTTTTTCTGGCCTGGGTCAAAGGGCACTACTGCCTTTGGTCCCTACAAAATTTATTATGGCGACCAATTTCCAGGAATCTATCTGGCTAGAGTTTTCTCAATGGGAAGCAAATAAATGGTCTCTATTTATCATACACTGTTGTATTTAAATTTGAATAGCAGTTCATTTGACCAACCCAACCATGTCCAGGGCTATCTAATAATACATTCTGTGATTGTATAACAGAATGTGCAGAACAGGCAGGTTTGTTATATAGGTATACACGTGCCATGGTGGTTTGCTGCACCCATCAACCCATCATCTACCTTAGGTATTTTTCCAAATGCTATCCCTCCCCAAGCCCCCCACCCCCCGACAGGCCCCAGTGTGCGACATTCCCCTCCCTGTGTCCATGTGTTCTCATTGTTCAACTCCCACTTATGAGTGAGAACATTCGACATTTGGTTTTCTGTTCTAGTTCTTTGCTGTCTAAAATGGTGGCCAACTGTGGCTATATAGTGTGTGGAAGGTAGAGAGTGTGTAATGAGAAGTACATTTTTCATTTAACTTTAATGAATTTACATTTGAATTTAAATGCCCGGTGGCAGCCAGGCACGGTGGCTCAAACCTGTAATCCCAGCACTTTGGGAGGCTGAGGCGGGTGGATCACGAGGTCAAGAGATCGAGACCATCCTGGCCAACATGGTGAAACCCCGTCTCTACTAAAAATACAAAAAAATTAGCTGGGTGTGGTGGCATGTGCTTGTAGTACCAGCTACCCGGGAGGCTGAGGCAGGAGAATTGCTTGAACCCGGGAGGCAGAGGTTGCAGTGAGCCGAGATCGCACCACTGCACTCCAGCCTGGTGCCTGGTAACAGAGACACTGTCTCAAAAATAAATAAATAAAAAATAAATGCCCAGTGGCTACCCTATTGGTGTTGAACAACACTAATCCAGACACTATGATGGACAGAAAATGTGGGAGATTATCCCCACCATTAAGAGACTTCAGATCGATAACCTTAGAAGGCAAACTGGTGTCTCTGTCTTAAGGTGGGTGAAATGGATCACATTTCTCTTGAATTTATCTGAAGAATTATCATTCCCTAACAAAATCATTATCTGTTTTTTAAATTAAGATAAAAACTTATTACAGACTGAGCATTGAACATCCCTAATCCAAAAATCCAAAACCTGAAATGTTCCAAAATCCAAAACTTTTTGAGTTCTGACAAGTAATACCTCAAGTGGAAAATTCCACACCTGATCACATGTGATAGGTCACCATCAAAATGCAGGCACACTACACAGTTTACCAACATCCCCAAGGGAAAAAAGACCCTCCCAGCCCCTTTCTGCTGCTACATATCTTTTCAGGGCATGACCACATTCCCCCATGTGAGCATGCCCCACAAAGGTAACAAAATGGCATGTGTACAGGCTGGATTTGCCAAGAGCAAGTTCCCCACAATGCCCAGACGGGGTCTTTATCTACATCCATTACTCACTGTGGGTTTACTTTTTTTTTTTTTTCGTTTTTGTTTTCCTTTTCTTTGCTCTGTGGTGTGAAGATATTATTGGTTAAAGAAATACCAGGCCAGGTGCAGTGGCTCACACCTGTAATCCCAGCACTTTGGGAGACTGAGGCAGGTGAATCACAAGGTCAGGAGTTTGAGACCTCTGGCCAACATAGTGAAACCCCATCTCTACTAAAAATACAAAAAATTAGCTGGACGTGTTGGCCAGCACCTGTATTCCTAGCTACTTGGGAGACTGAGGCAGGAGAATCTCTTGAACCTGGGAGGTGGAGGTTGCAGTGGGTTGAGATCGCACCACTGTACTCTAGCCTGGGTGACAGTGCAAGACTCCATCTCCAGAAAAAAAAAAAAGAAATATCAAAAAAGCCTGCAGTTAATCCTGTGGGTATCAGTGATAAGAAAAAGAGGAAGCATTTAATATGTTTATGCAACAGAGAGTCAAGCTGTTAGGGAAACTGGACAATGGTGTAGGTGTGAAATGTCTTACAGAAAAGTACAATGTTAGAGTGACTGCCATGTATAATCTGAAGAAACAGAAGGATAAACTGTTGAAGATCTATGCTAAAAGCGATGAACATGGCCGGGTGTGGCGGCTCATGCCTGTAATCCCAGCACTTTGGGAGGTCAAGGCAGGCAGATCATGAGGTCAGGAATTCAAGACCAGCCTGGCCAACATAGTGAAATCCCATCTCTAATAAAAAATACCAAAAAATTAGCTGTGCATGGTGGCACGTGCTTGTAGTCCCAGCTACCTGGGAGGCTGAGGCAGGAGATTTGCTTGAACCCAGGAGGTGGAGGTTGCAGTGAGCCGAGATAACACCACTGCACTCCAGCTTGGTCAACGGAGTGAGACTTAGTCTCAAAAAGAAAAAAAGTGATGAACACAAGTTAATGAAAAATAGAAAAACACTGCATGATGCAAAATATGAAGATCTCAATTGTGTATTGAAAGAGTGGATCCATCAGCATCCCAGTGACCACATGCCACTTAATGGTATGCTCATCATGAAACAAGCAAAGATCTATCACGATGAATTGAAAATTGAAGGGAACTGTGACTATTCGCCAGGCTGATTGCAGAAATTTAAGAAAAGACACAGCATTAAATGTTTAAGGATTCGTGGTGATAAAGCGTGTACTGATTAGAACGCTGTGGGAAAAGTTATTAACGAGTTTGCCAAGATCATAGCTGATGAAAATTGGATGCCAGAACAAGTCTATAATGCTGACGAAACATCACTATTTTGGCATCATTGTCCCAGAAAGACATTGACTGTGGCAGATGAGACAGCCTCTCTAGGAATTAAAAATGCCATGGACAGAATAGCTGTGCTGGGATGTGCTAATGTTGCAGGCACGCATCCTAAGTGTAAACTTGCTGTGATAGGCAAAAGTTTGTCCTCTCTTTTTTTCAAGGAGTGAATTTTTTACCAGTCCATTATTCTGCTCACAGAAAGGCATGGGACACCAAGGATATCTTTTCTGATTGATTTCACAAACATTTCATACCAGAGCTTACGGTCACTGCAGAGAAGCTGAACTGGATAAGGACTACAAGATTTTTTTTTTCTTTTTTTGAGGTGGAGTCTCGCTCTGTCACTGGGCTGGAATGCAGTGGCGAGATCTCAGCTCACAGCAATCTCCGCCTCCCGAGTTCAAGTGATTACCCTGCCTCAGCCTCCCGAGTAGCTGGGACTACAGGCGCATACCAGCATGCCCAACTAATCTTTTTTATTGTATTTTAGTAGAGATGGGGTTTCACCATGTTGGCCAGGATGGTCTTGATCTCCTGACCTCATGATTCACCCATCTTGGCCTCCCAAAGTGCTGGGATTACAGGCGTGAGCCACTGCACCTGGACAATGACTATAATATTTTATTATTCCTTGAAAACTTTTCTGCTTATTCTCTACCTGAAATGCTTATCAAAAATCATGTTTATGCCATATACTTTCCCCAATGTGATTTTATTAATTTAGCTATGTGATCAGAGTATTCTTAAAGCATTGAAGGGTAAATATAAAAATACTTTCTTGAACAGCATGCAAGCAGCAATGAACAAAATAATGGGTGTGTAGGGTTTTCAAAAAAAGTTTAGTATGAGGGATGCCATATATGCTGTGGCTAATGCTTGGAACATAGTGACTATAGACAGAGTTGTGTGTGCCTGACGCAATCTCTGGCCTGCAGCTATGTTCAGTCATGATAAACAAGGTAGTGACTTTGAAGGATTGCGTATGTCAAGTGAGAAATAAAAATGGCTGACCTACTTACACGTGCAAAAAGTATACCCCCAATGTCTGTCTGTACGCTGGAAGAAGTGAATATTAAACAACGTTTATCATGGATAATGAGGCTCCGGTTGTTCATTCATTGACCAGTGATGAAGGAGCTGAAATGGTTTTGAATCAAATGATCATCAGTGACAATGAAGATGATGTTAACACTACAGAGAAAGTGCCTATAAATGACATGGTGAAAATTTGTGATGGAGAAATAGGAACACTTTTACACTGTTGGTGGGAGTATAAATTAGTTCAACCTAATTTACCTTCTGAAGGACTAGAGCAGTGTTCATTCACAACAGAACAAAAAGTCATGTCAGTTTATGCAATCCAGGAGGGACTTCTAAGACAAAAATAGGTGTTAATGGGCAGATGACTGGAGGAAACATTTTAAAAAGGCATCCAGCAGAATGCCGCAGAGGATCCACTTTCCTTTTTCTTTTTTAATATATATTTTACTACACTTTAGGTTCTGGGGTACATGTGCAGAGCATGCAGGATTGTTGCATAGGTACATCCATGGCAATTTGGTTTGCTGCCTCCATCCCCACTTTGCCTATATCTGCCATTTCTCCCCATGTTATCCCTCTCCAACCTCCCTATCCCCTGCTGTCCCCCCGCATTGCCCCACAACAGACCCCAGTGTGTGATGCTCCCCTCGTGTGTCCATGTGTTCTGATTGTTCAATACCTACCTACGAGTGAGAACATGAGATGTTTGATTTTCTATTCTTCTGCCAGTTTGCTGAGAATGATGGTTTCCAGTCCATGTCCCTACAAAGAACACGAACTCATCGTTTTTTATGGCTGAATAGTATTCCATGGTATATATGTGCCACATTTTCCTTGTCCAGTCTATCATCAGTGGGCATTTGGGTTGGTTCCAGGTCTTTGCTATTGTAAACTGTGCTGCAATGAACATTCGTGTGCATGTGTCCTTATAGTAGAACGATTTATAATCCTTTGGATATATACCCAGTAATGGGATTGCTGGGTCAAATGGAATTTCTATTTCTAGGTCCTTGAGGAATCGCCACACTGTCTTCCACAATGGTTGAACTAATTTACACTCCCACCAACAGTGTAAAAGTGTTCCTATTTCTCCACATCCTCTCCAGCATCCGTCTCCTGATTTTTTAATGATTGCAATTCTAACTGGCATGAGATGATATCTCAATGTGGTTTTGATTTGCATTTCTCTAATGACCAGTGATGATGAGCATTTTTTCGTATGTTTGTTGGCCTCATAAATGTCTTCTTTTAAAAAGTGTCTGTTCATGTCCTTTGCCCACTTTTGAATGGGCTTGTTTGTTTTTACTTGTAAATCTGTTTTAGTTCTTTGTAGATTCTGGATATTAGCCCTTTGTCAGATGGGTAGATCGCAAAAATTTTTCCCATTCTGTTGGTTGCTGGTTCACTGTAATGATTGTTTCTTTTGTGTACAGAAGCTCTGGAGTTTAATTATATCCCATTTGTCTATTTTGGCTTTTGTTGCCATTGCTTTTGGTGTTTCAGTCAGGAAGTCCTTGCCTATGCCTATGTCCTGAATGGTTTTGCCTAGGCTTTCTTCTAGAGTTTTTATGGTGTTAGGTCTTATGTTTAAGTCTTTAATCCATCTGGAGTTAATTTTAGTGTAAGGTGTCAGGAAGCGGTCCAGTTTCTGCTTCCTGTACATGGCCAGCCAGTTTTCCCAACATTTATTCAACAGGGAATCCTTACTCCATTGCTTGTTTTTGTCAGATTTGTCAAATATCAGATGGTTGTAGATGTGTGGTGTTGCCTCCGAGGAGAGGACCCACTTTCTAGTCCTTCAACTATTTCTAAGTTTCTTCTCACCTAAAAAAAAAAAATATAGTGTACAGTAACTCTGTAATCCAAACACGGCATCGTAGGTGGAGACTGAATGCCGCTGTTGCTTGTTGTTATTGTTTCACAGCTGATGCAGGTATTCTGGGGATGCTACTCTGCTGCTGAGTTACCCTGAACACTATTTTTTCACTGCATTAATAGTATGTCATGTTTTCTACTGTCAAGTACTTATGTGTGAATAAACGTAAGAAAATGATTGTTTATCAGTAGTATATACATTCAGAGTCAGGAATGATGCTGATGCCAAATAACCACAGATTATCCACCTGGGTGGCTGAACTAAGGACACCTTCACTCGCTGATGGTTTGATAGACAAACTTTTTTTCATGCATAAAACTATTTAAAATATTGTATAAAATTACCTTCAGGCTATGTGAATAAGGTGTATATGAAACATAAATAAATGTTGCTTTTAGACTTGGATTCCATCCCCAGAAAACCTCATTATATATATGTAAATATTCCAAAATCCAAAATAAAAACACTTCTGACCAGCTATGGTGACTCACTTCTGTAATCCCAGCACTTTGAGAAGTCAAGTAGGAAGACTTCTTGAGGCCAGGAGTTCAAGGCTACAGTGAACTATGACACCACCATTGCACTCCAGTCTGGTGAAAAAGCAAGACCATGTCTCAAAAACAAAACAAAACAAAACACCACTTTTTTGGCTGAGTACAGTGGCTCGTGCCTGTAATCCCAGCACTTTGGGAGCCCAAGGCAGGCAGATCATGAGGTCAGGAGATTGAGACTATCCTGGCCATCATGGTGAAACTCGATCTCTACTAAAAATACAAAAATTAGCTGGGTGTGGTGGCGTGCGCCTGTAGTCCTAGCTACTCAGGAGACTGAGACAGGAGAATCGCTTGAACCTAGGAGGCAGAGGTTGCAGTGAGCCAAGACTGTGCCACTGCACTCCAGCCTGGGGAGAGAGCGAGACTCCATCTCAAAAAACAGCAACAACAACAAAAAAAAACAACCACTTCTGATCCCGAGCATTCAAGATAAGATTTGCAACGTATATAGCAATGTGAAAGTTTTTAATAACCTTCAAAACCATATATATTGATGTAGCCATAAATAGTCATGTGAAGTTAAAGTATGGGAATATTTTAAGTCTATTGTTGAAATAAGTGTATGTGTCTATTTTGAAACTTTACCACTAATACTAATATCAATTTGATATATATCCTTTTTTTACTTCACTACAGTTGAAAAAGTTATAAAAAGTACAGAATTTTCAGAAAAAAGAGATATCACAAGTGGTACCATGAATCCAAGGATTAATATGGAGAAAATGTTTTTATTATAGGGATAATTTCAGCCGTGGTTGCACAGAAATCACTCATACTATCTTTGAAAAAAAAGGTCTTTATAAATCACACTACCATATTAAAGCTAGCACTGACTTTAGAAAGTATATTTTTTCATCATTTTAGTCATTTGAATGGCCAGAACTCTGAGTTATTATTATATCCCAGCGTGGGTTTATGAGGACACGACAAATAATCCTTTCTACACTTACAAAAGTCTCAGAGAATGACACTTTCTGAAACTGTCTCTTACCCCTCAGTCACACCAAAATCTAAGCTTGAAGTAAGCTACCCTAGCCCAGACAGCCTCTTGCCAGACAGGTCTATCTACTGCTGATCCTCCCTCAGGCTTTAAGAGTATCACAGCATTTCCAGCTGAAGAAATTAATAGGTCCTTTGAAAGTTCTCACTGTGTTTGTGATTGTTCTACTTTAGAATGTCCTATAGAAATCGCTTGTTAACCATACTCATGCATACCTTGTCCAGTAGAACTGTATTGCATCAACTGTTGCTTTAAGGATGGTAGATGGACCACATTCCAATGTTTCTGTGCGGCGAATCCTGTCTTGCTGTGTTATATAAGGCTCGTAGGAGACAAGAGAAATACATAAATATGCTTGGTTTTTCTCCTTCTTTTTTTTTTTTTTTTTTTTTTTTGAGACAAAGTCTTGCTCTGTCGTCCAGGCTGGAGTGCAATGGCACAATCTCCGTTCACTGCAACCTCCGCCTCCCGGGTTCAAGTGATTCTCTTCCCTTAGCCTCCCAAGTAGCTGGGACTACAGGCACATGCCACCACTCCTTGCTAATATTTTGTATTTTTTGTAGAGACGGGGTTTCACCGTGTTGGCCAGGATGGTCTTGATCTCCTGACCTCATGATCTGCCCACCTCAGCCTCCCAAAGTGCTGGGATCACGGGCAAGAGCCACCATGGCCAGCCTGTTTTTCTTCTTAAAGAGCAACTGTATTAACTCTGTGTGTATGCATGTGTGTAAATATATATATTTATATGTGTAAACAATGAGTGTGTACATATGTAAGTATACATGTTTATATATAATAAATATGTGTGTATCCAATTTATTAATAATTTTTTTACATGTCTGTCTTTCTTCTCTATCAGGCTATGAGCTTCTGAGAGCTTTTATCTGCTTCTTAAATCACTCCCTCCCACCTTCCATTATTCCCTATTACATTACTCTAGAATCTACACTTGTTATCTAGATGGAATCTAGATAATCTTCACAGCTTGTCCAAACCTGCATATAGCTTATTTTCTTATTTGTTTACATTTTTATATTGTTAGCCTTTCCCACTAATATCAGCTCTATGATGCTCTTCTTAATTACTTTTTATTACATGCACTGTTGGTTACTGCCAAAGTGCCATTCTCAAACTTTTTCTCCCTTAAAGCTAGGTAATCCCTTTCCCAGCCTCTATTCATGGTCATATGCTCCAGTCCTAACCAAGAAGAATTAAAGGCTAAGCTGTTCAGTATGGTAGCTGTGAACCCGGAATATCTGAGACAGGTCTCAGTCAATTTAGAAAGTTTATTTTTCCAAGGTTGAGGATGTGGGCCTGTGACACAGCCTCAGGAGGTCCTGATGGCATGTGCCTAAGGTGATCGGGACACAGCTTGGTTTTATACATTTCAAGCAGGGAAGGAGCTTCCAGGTCACAGATAGGTCAGAGACAAATGGTTGCATTCGTATGAGTTTCTGATTGGCCTCTCCAAAGGGGGCAATCAGATATGCATTTATCTTGGTGAGCAGAGCAATGACTTTGAATAGACCTGGAGGCAGGTTTGCCCTATGCAGTTCCCAGATTGAGTTTTCCCTTTAGCTTAATGATTTTAGGGTCCTAAGATTTATTGTTCTTTCACATAGCCTCTACATACATGTGGATAAATAATTTTTTTTTTTGAGACAGGATCTCGGGGCTGGGCACGGTGGCACACTCCTGTAATGCCAGCACTTTGGGAGGCTGAGGCAGGTGGATCACCTGAGGTTGGGAGTTTGAGACCAGACTGACCAACATTGAGAAATACCGTCTCTACTAAAAATGCAAAAAACTATCCAGGCATGGTTGCACATGCCTGTAATCCCAGCTACTCAGGAGGCTGAGGCAGGAGAATTGCTTGAACCTGGGAGGTGGAGGTTGCAGTGAGCTGAGATTGTGCCATTGCACTCCAGCCTGGGCAACAAGAATGAACTCCATCTGAAAAAAAAAGAAAGAGAGAGACAGGATCTCAACCTGTCACCCTGGCTGGAGTGAAGTGGCAGGATCATAACTCACTGTGGCCTCAAACTCCTGGGCTCAAGCAATCTTCCCGCCTCAACTTCCTGAGCAGCTAGGAAAATGAGCACATGCCACCATGACCAGCTAATTTCTTTTTTTTAGGGGTGGAGTCTTATGTTGCCCAGGATGATCTCAAACTCCTGAACTCAAGCAATCCTCCTGTATCAGCCTTCCAAGGTGCTGAGATTACAGGCTTGGGCCACTGCACCTAGGTATAAATTTTAATTTTAATTAATTAAAATTAAATAAAACTAAACATTTAGTTCTTTAGTCAGTCTAGCCATAATTCAAGTGCTCAGAAGCTACATGCCACTGGTGAATACCATTCAGGACAGCCCAAACTATAACATAGGAACATCTTAGAAAGTTACTCTGGTCAACACCAATGTGAGGGGAAGTTGACTGAGAAGCTGCAGAATGAAGTGGGATGTGTGTGTGTGTGTGTGTTGAAAAGAGGCTTCCTTGAGAAGACCTCTCTTGCAGTACACTCATTCTTCATGCTTTGGATGTGGTCTTGTGAGGACATTGTCCTGTGATGCCTGGAGCTGAAGCAGGTATTCTGTGACCACCAGACAAACAATCTAAAAGAAAATTCCAAAAATAATGAAAGAAAATGGAAGGACAGATACCATCTAGGTCCCTGAGGTCATAGTTGAACTGCCAATCAACTCTCAGGATTTATTTACCAATAGCGAATATTCCCTGGTTTAAGCCACTGCTATTATAGTTTTCTAGGGCCAAGAACAAAATATTTGTTGATTCAGAGAGTTAAATTTTATTGATTTTTATGTTCTAAACATCACAGTTCCTTGTCTATATTGGCTAGTGACTAAAAGTTGTGTTAGAATTAAATATTTTGAATAACTAGGCATAAACTCCCAGCTAAAGTCAACTAACTTGAGATGACTGACCACAGTTCAGTCTTCTGTAGTCAAATAGAAATCTGTAATGTTATGAAGAAATTAACAGCAGGAGAGAACAGCAATTTTTAGCACTTAAAATGTCTCAATGACACCTCTATAAGCGCTGTTAATAAACAGACATTCTCTGTTTATTTTTGCATCATTTAATGTTAATTTGTTAATTTTGGCAGCTGTAGTTTATATTTGGGGGCATTACATAGCATGTGCTATCATATGAGCTTCGTCATTATTCAAGATCCAGATAGGAACAGCAGTAGTATCTCAAATAACCTCTAGCTTCTTCAGACAGCATTGGCTCCTGTTCTGTCTTACTAGTTGCTAGAAATAGTGATGTTTGGCAAGTCACTATATCTCATCTTTCAAAATAAGAGCTTGAACTGGAATCAGTTTTAAAGTGCTATGATTTTATCCTGCTGAACCATGAATTCTTCTTTTGTCTGTTGCAGCCAGACTACTACTGGAATGTATTCCTGTGACAGCTAAATGCTCTCTTTAGATGATCAAATACCTTTCTGAAATAGTATATTCTTTACCCACTCCAGTGTAATTACCATTAGTTATAAATATAAGGAAGAAATATGAAGCAAAAATTGACCAGCAGTGCCATGTGAGGAATTACTTTCATGCAATGGTAGTCTCCAAGTATACAACCAGGCAGGTTAGCACGGACGTCATCGAAGAGGAAGGCTCACAGTTCAAATTAAGATGCTCAAATTACATAGTTTATTACATCAGTCTAAAACATACAGTGAGAAGCAGAGGAAAGAGGGTAGATTAATCCATGAAGGATAGGGCACAAACAGATGAAAGGTCGCATCACCTGAATATCACACAATGCTCATATGAACTGTCTGGATTAGTTCACTTTTTTGTCTTTCTCTTGCCAAACTCAGCCACATCAGCTTTCCCCACCAATGATGTGAATACAAAAACCAGAGTTGAGGTCCAAGAACAAAGGGGCCCTACAGATGTAAAATACATGGGGCCATTTGCTCTGTTAGAGAGATGCAGGGGCAACGATGCTTGGCCAAAATTATAACTTGCTAAATAGCCCAATCGGCATTTATGTATTTTATTGTTCTTCTTGGACAGAGGATATGTGGACTGGATGTCTCCAATGGGTGGCTGATTTTCAGTGCAATAAATATTGAGTGCCTCATATGCCTCATCTGCATATTAAGAGAATCAGTGAATATTTGGTGATACTTCTATTCTTTACTATGTAATTTTCTAGATTTAGCTTTTGACTCTAGCTTTAGCTGGCTTACCTTAGGCAAATTATTTAACTTCTGGTTGCCAAGTTTTCTTCATTTGCTGTGAGGGTTCAATTAAACTAAATTTTCTTATTTGTTCCACTGTTTTTACCAGTGTACCACATATGTACTCAACTTACTTTTTCTATGTCTCATAAGCTATTGGCTTCTACTTAGTATCATATATCCTCCTTGCTTTCCCCCTTTTATTTTCCATAGCAAAATTAAATATTCCTAAATAATACTGATAACATATTACATGACAGAAGAAAGAAGAGTTTGGGAGAAATTTAAACATGCAGCCCACACCAGAAATACAGCTAGTTTCCCCCCAAAGCATTATTTTCTGAGTATCTATTGCCCAAATATCATTACAATCTGCCTTTTTATATTGGCTATGTTATTATCAGATTTGGTTCCAATAATACCAACCATAATGACGATCATCTATTAGCCAACTAATAACTAGTAATGATAGGTTCAGTGCAGATTTGCCAATTGTGACATTTCATCAAGAGCTTTTTTCTTAAGCAAAGGAAAAAATTCCTTCTTCCTTTGTGTCAGTTAACATATCAAAATCCATTTGTTGAGCCAAGCAGAATGAGAAGGGATATTTGAAATTATGCCTTTCTTAATGAAGTAATTACAATGATAGTTTGAAATCTACCTCTTTACCAATATGTTGATAACACAACTTCCTGTTATTTGGACTTATACATTTATTTTTTTAGTATTTTGTTATATCACTTAGAGGCCTCAAACATTATCACATTATGCCTAATTTGGTTGTATAAATTAATGAAATATAAAAAATTATAATTTAGATACATTATATTATTCATTGCACAAACATTTTTAGTACTTTGGTAATATGATTATTTTACTTGACATGTCAATAAATCAAAACATGTTTATATTTTTCTATAACTCCAAGAATGCTGAATTTAAATGAAAGTACTCAAGAAGGATTGAGTGACTCATGTATATTTTAGTGAATCATGAATGTTTGGTGTATATTCAGTCCTTCCATTCTTTACTATGTGTAAGTAATTTTCTTACTTGTTCCACCATTTTTATCTATTCGCTATATAGTCAGGAGAAATAATTGATTTTGAAGTCAAAACATCGGGATTAACATATTGACTCTAGCTTTAGCTGGCTTACCTTGGGCAAATTACTTAACTTCTTGGTGCCTAGTTTTCTTCATTTGCTGTGAGAGTTCAATTGCAGTAAATTAAAAACAATTTTTAAGAGACAGGGTCTCACTCTGTCACCCAGGCTGGAGTGCAGTGGCATGATCATAGCTCATTGCAGCCTCTACTTCCTAGGCTCAAGCGATCTTCCCACCTCAGCCTCCTGAATAGCTGGGACTACAGGAGTGTGCCACCACACATAATTTCTTATTTTTTGTAGAGATGGGGTCTTGTTCTGTTGCCCAGGCTGGTCTCAAACTCCTGGGCTCATGCAATCCTCCTGCCACAGTCTCCCAAAGTGCTGGAATTACAGGCCACTGTGAACCACTGCACCTGGCCTAATTTACTTTAATGTAACATTAAACACATCTAGTACGTGACTTGCACATAACAGATGCCTAATAAAGATTGGCTGAATATGGATCTAGCCCATCGCCTGATATTCCAGATGAAGAAGCTGAAACCAAGAGAGATAAAATGAATGTGTCTAAGGTCATATCCTTGGTTCATGTAAAAGTCTGAGCCACAAAGCTGGGGAAGCTTTGCAGGTGAAATTTCATTCCCTTATTAACCTGTAATCAGATTGTCTTATAGTCAAACATTATGACTTAAAAAGTCACTCACTAAATATTTGTTTCCTTGCCTGCAAAATTGAAGGGTAATAATTGCCCCCTACGTTCTAGCAATATGAGAAATGTGAAGAGGTAATGCATGGGAGAAGCCACAGGGAAAAATATTCTATGTAGCTGTAACATATCATTATAAACATAAATTTGAAAAGCATTTAATCTTAAGTAACACTACTTTATAATTACATATATCAGCTCCTTTCATCTCTAGATCCCTAAATTTCAACAATATGAGTGCTCTGAACATTCTTAGACAATTCCACCAGCAGAGCAAAGTGGAGAATTGAGTCAACCATACAGAAAAGGCAGAAGAAAGCAAGCCCATATTCTTCACATTGCCTGACTTTTACTGTCCTATTTGTCTAATAAAGTACTTCAATTGTCCTCATCCCTTTGTAAGTGAATACCATCACTCTGCAGATTAATATACATATATTCTGAGTTCAGCTCAATAAAAGCTTCTGAATGTATGTTGCATGAGAGGGGAAATCTTTTGTCTTATTTATTACTGTATCCTTAGTACTTTGAATAGTGCCTGGCATGCAATAGACACTCCATAAATATTTACCAAAAGAATGAATAAGCAAAAGAATAGATAGTGTTTCTCCATTCATTAATTTGAAGGAACCTTCTTAATTATGTAAGCATAAAAAATATAAAGCGAGATACTCATTGCCCCTTGAGGGAGGTCTTTTTTTTTTTTTTTTAGTTGGTTGACTAAAACTTTTTTTTGTTTGTTTTTTTTTTTTTGAGACAGAGTCTCAATCTGTCGCCCAGGCTGGAGTGCGATGGCGCGATCTTGGCGCACTGCAACCTCTGCCTCCCAGGTTCAAGCAATTCTCCTGCCTCAGCCTCCCAAGTAGCTGAGATTACAGGCATGCGCCAATATGCCTAGCTAATTTTTGTATTTTTAGTAGAAACAGAGTTTTGCTGTGTTCGTCAGACTGATCTTGAACTCCCGACCTCAGGTGATCCATACACCACAGCCTCCCAAAGTGCTGGAATTATAGGCGTGAGCCATCGTGCCCAGCCTAAAACTGTTCTTTTAAATCTCTTTTTAAGTTTAGCACAGTCATATGCTCTGACTTAAAAACTATAATAATCTCACACCCTGGATGACAATTTCAGACTATTTAGAACACTGCCTATTCAACATTGCCTCTCAAATGTTTAAAATGGATCTCAGACTCAGCATCTCCCAATGGCATCGTGATGCTTCCCTGCAAGCCAGTCTTCCTCTAGGGTTTCCTATCATGGTGAAAGGGGTGGAGGGAGTGTCATGTGAGTAAACTTGCTTAGGGATAAAGGAGATTCCCCGGAGAAGGCATGGAGACTCTGAAGACCAAGACTTCTTTGACATTCAGTAGCATTATGTCTCTCTGAAGTGGTCTTGAGGTAGTTCTGTTGTGAGTAAATAACATTTTAGCTGCACTCTGGGAGAGGAAACAGCTTGTGGAAGAATTCTGTAGCTGGAAAGAAAATGGAACATTTGGGAAAATGAGAAAAGACCAGGGCAGTGAAGCAGAGGGAAAGAGTACTATCCAGTAAGACTGGTGATATTGAAAAAGGTTGAGATCCAGCGAGGTTTGTGGCTTTGTTTATTAAGAATAACGTTTTTGGCTGGGCATGGTGGCTCACGCCTATAATCCCAGCACTCTGGGAGGCTGAGGCCAGTGAATCACCTGAGGTCAGAAGTTTGAGACTAGCCTGGCCAACATGGTGAAACACCATCTCTACTAAAAATACAAAAATTACCTGGGTGCAGTGGTGCATGCCTGTAATTCCCAGCTATTCAGGAGGCTGAGGCAGGAGAACGATTTGAACCAAGAGGTGGAGGTTGCAGTGAGCCCAGATTGTGCCATTGCACTCTAGCCTGGATGACAGAGCAAGGTTCCATCTCAAAAAAAAAAAAAAAAAAAAGAGGCTGAGCAAGGTGGCTCACGCCTATAATCCCAGAACTTTTGGAGGCAGTGGCAGGTGGATCATGAACTCAGGGGTTCAAGATAAGCCTGGCCAAGATGGTGAAACTCCGTCTGTACTAAAAATACAAAAAAATTAGCCGAGCGTGGTGGTGGGTGCCTGTATCCCAGATACTTGGGAGGCTGAGGCAGAGAATTGCTTGAACCCAGAAGGTGGAGGTTGCAGTGAGCTGAGATTGCACCACTGCAATCCAGCCTGGGTGACAGAGCGAGACTCCATCTCAAAATAAATAAATAAAAATAAAAATAATATTTTTCACTTTAGTAAAAGTTGGAAGCCATTGAAGGACTTAGAGCAAAGGAAAGACACAATAAAAGTTGCATTTTTATACACCTCTTTTGACTCCTGTTTTGAAATTGGAGAGAGATGGGAGACTGCACAAGAATATATTCTGGGAAGCCATTAGGAGTCTATAGCCATAGATCAGAGATTCAAGCAGCTTCAATTAGAAAGGTGGGAATAGAGATGAAAAGAAGTGGGCATATTTGATGACACAGTATTTAAGAAGCAAGATTCATTTTCATGGTTGTTTGGATGGAGGACATGGCGGGGATGATGTCAAAAATGACTCCCAGTGTTTTTTTCCTGAGTGGATATGGATGCCATTCATTCACTACAATAGGAAACCCTGGAGGAAGACGTGTTTGCAGGGGAACATCATGATGCCATTGGGAGACGCTGAGTCTGAGGTCCATTTTACACATTCAAGAGGCAATGTTGAATAAGCAGTGTTACAAATAGTCTGGAGTTTTCAGCAAGGGTGAGAGATTATTATTATTCCCTAGGTAGAAAAATTGGAATGGGAAAGGAAAAAGGATAAGGTAGCATTTATCCTAAAGAAAGCCCACTTTTTTTTTTTTTTTTGAGATGGAATCTCATTCTGTCACCCAGGCTGCAGTGCAATGATGCGATCTCAGCTCACTGCAACCTCCACCTTTTGGGTTCAAGCGATTCTCCTGCCTCAGCATCCCAAGTAGCTGGGATTACAGGCACCCACCACCACACCAGACTAATTTTTATATTTTTTGGTTTGGCCATATTAGCCAGGCTGGTCTCGAACTCCTGGCCTCAAGTGATTCTCCTGCCTTGGCCTTTCAAAATGCTGGAATTACAGGCATGATCCACTACACCTTGCCAAGAAAGTCCACTTTTAAATGTTGGGAGAGGAGAAGGAAACGCAGAGAAGGAATAAGAGAAGGTGTTGACAGCAGACAAAGAATGACAAGAGAACACAGAATAAAACCTAAGTGTGGCATTTCCTTATGAATAACGTAGTTGGAAACTGGTGATACATCCCTGTGATCATTTGATGTCTTCTTGCCTTGCCAAATTAATGAGACCACTTACTGTCAAGCAAGATTTCAAAAGATCTTTGTTTATCATAACACTATGTGTTTTAAATTAACCTCGCTTAAATTGCCTTCAGAAACACCAAAGGAGCTAAACACCAACTTAAACACAAAAGGGGACGAAAAGACCAACACCAAAAGCACAAAATCCCATCCTCCGTGCCACGTCCAGCTATATTCTGTCCTCCCAACCTCCATCCCGACCCCTGAGCAGACGTATCCTTTTACCATTGGTGGTGCAGCTTTTTGTGCTATTGCCTCTCAGTTTTACTAGTAAGTATGAGAATTCCAGCTGACTCCTCTTCAGCTGTTGCAAGAATCAAAGGAGAATAATTATTTTCTTTGTGTCTCTGCTCAGTTCTCAGGAGACAGAGCTAAAAATTCCTTGCCAGATGGCACCTGAGGATGTGCTTCTGAGGATTTTGCTGTCATCAAGTTATAATGGCAGGATGCCTGAGAAGTCAATCATGGAATCAGGGCCAACTTTTGCCCATTTGTGTCCCTTAAAGATAAACATTTAGTCTAATTTTTACAAAGTCTCTAGAAGAAGCTTACTCTTTGGGCAAAAATAGATAAAAGTATTAGGGCAGACTTTTAGAGGGAGTTTTTCTTTGTCGCCAGAACATTAGAGTCGGGGTCAGTAAACGTTTTCTGTAAAAGGCCAGATGGTAAATACATTAGCTTTTGCTGGCTAGCACAACAGTCTCTGTTACAACTACCAGGGTAAAAGCAGCAATAGACAATACATGAATGAATGCAACTGTGTTCCAATTAAACTTTATTTATAGACATGGAAATTGGAGTTTCATATAATTTTCATGTGAAATTATAATTTTATATGATTTTCACGTTATTATTCTTTTGGTTTACTCCCTATTCACTTAAAAAATGCATAAACCATTGGAACTTGCAGGCTTCATAAAAACAGATGGTGGATTGACCCCCACCCTAGAGGAAGACCATCATGGCAGCTTTTCCCCTGAGCTGTCACCACCTGCTTCCCTCCTCTAATAAGTAATACAGAAAATTCAATTCCAGTCATTGAAAATGAAAATGTTAAACCTTAGAAATAAAAAAAAATCCCTGGCAATATTGGAGTTCAATTTCTCCAGCATTCTTATTTAAGGCAATCTTAGTAGGATATGCACCATCCGAGGATAGCCATTTGCTTGTGGTTGATAAAACATAATGGTGACAGCTCAGATAAGGGTCCCAACTACAAATTCTCACAACTCAAGCTGAGGTTGAATCAGAACTCTTGTCAGCAAAGATGGTGTCTGTCAATCCTTGGGCTGCAAAAACTAGGACAGAGCTGTGATTGTTGCTGCAGATGTTTGAAATGTAATTAAAAGCACTTAGCCATTTTGAGAGGGAATCTAACCCAAGAAGTTCTTCTTTTGGTATCAGCCTATAAAATCAATATGAATTGTTGGAATTCATTTCGAATGCTCAGGAGCCCTTAGCCTGAAATGACCTTGGACCAATAATGTGTAGTAGGATAAAATGTGGTACAACTTTTTTATAGTTATTTCATTCTCTGTATTTGTTCCTGGCTGCCTGTCATAAATTTAAATATTGGTGAGAGTGCCTCAAGCCCTCACATTGAACAGGCAACCTCAGCTTGCACCGTCTACCAGAAATACAATCCTGGTAATAATGTAAAGATAAGGATGAGAACCAACTCCTTTGGGATTGTTTTTCCATTGGCAAATGGATTTAATTCACATCTTAAAGTTTCATAATAGGAATATATTCCAACCATAGTTTACATGTTTTCAGAATCGTTAGAAGTTTTTCCTTGCAAACAGACTACCAGCACCATTGTTGCTAAGAGATAACACTAGGGCAATGATTTGTTCCTCTCTAGTAATAGTGGCACTCATGTTACCAGTAAAGTTATTCAAGATATTCAACAAGTGCATTTAGTCACAAAAATTGCATCATCTGTACCCTCTTTAATCCTCTGGAAAAATAGAGTGAGCCAACCAGCCAAATCACTCAGATTCACTGAGGAACTCCAACTGCCTTGACTCAACGTCTTGACAAGAGCCCTGTTGATCCCTCACTCCTGCCCCTACAGTCAACATTGATTATCCTCTTATGAAATAATTACTGGCAGGCCAGGGAGGATCCATACTCTTTCTGATTTTATGAGACTGTTATTAGATTCCATCTAATATACTTAAGTACCACCAAGGATTTATTAAATCCACTCCTACTTATCACCAGCAGGTCAATGATTTGTTTCCCCTAGATATCCAGCCATAGTCCTTACATGAATTTTATGTTGGAGACTTAGTCTTCTGGAAAAAACAATCCTGAATCCAGGTTGAAAGGACCTAACTCTGTCTTCCTAACCACCAATACGGCTGCAAAGCTACAAAACTTGGATAGATTTAAACACCAGAACTGAAATTGAATTGACAATGGTATAAATTTGGACAATTTACTCCTCATTGCCTTGTTTTCAGATGTAGTTCTTTAAGAATCAGCTTATGATTGTCTTAAATAAGAGAGAGGAAGGTGTAATAAGGTGTAATGGTTAATTTTACATGTCAGTGTAACTGGGTTACGAATGCCCAGATTTCTGGTAAAACATTATTTCTGAGTATGTCTGTGAGGGTGTGTGCAGAAGAGGTTAGCATTTGAACTGATAAAGTAAAGAAGATCACCCTCATCCATGCTGGTGAATATCATTCAATCTGTTGAGGGCCCAAATAGAACACAAAGAAAAGACAGAAGGACAAATTTGCTTTCCCTACTTGAGCTGGGCCATCCATCTTCTCTTGCCCTCAGACATTAGCACACCTGGTCCTCAGGTCTTCAGGCCTGGATTGGAATTACACCACCAGCTTTCCTGGGTAATGTCACAGTAGGAGAACAGACCTGGCTTGCAGAAAACAGATAGTGGGGCTGGGCACTGTGGTTCATGCCTGTAATCCCAGCACCTTGGGAAGCCGAGGCAGGCAGATCACCTGAGCTCAGGAGTTCGAGACCAGCCTGACCAACATGGAGAAACCCTGTCTCTACTAAAAATACAAAAAAAAATTAGCTAGGCATGGTGATGCATGCCTGTAATCCGAGCTACTAGGGAGGCTGAGGCAGGAGACTCATTTGAATCTGAGAGGCAGAGGTTGCAGTGAGCTGAGATCGCATCATTGCACTCCAGCCTGGGCAACGAGAGTAAAAGTCTGTCTTAAAAAAAAAAAAGGAAAAAAAAAGATCATGGGACTTCTCAGCCTTCATAATCACATGAGCCAATCCCAGTAAATATTTCTTTTTGTCTCTCTTTCTATTTTTTTTTTTTTTTAAGACAGAGTCTCACTCTGTCACCCAGGCTAAAGTGCAATGGTACAATTTTGGCTCACCACAACCTGCACCTCCTGAGTTCAAGTGATTCTCATGCCTCAGCCTCCCAAGTAGCTGAGACTAAGGCACACACCACCACAATGGGCTAATTATTTACATTATTAGTAGAGACAGGGTTTTGGCACATTGGCCAGGCTGGTCTCGAACTCCTGACCTCAGATGATCCACCTGCCTTGGCCTTCCAGACTACTGGGATTATGGTGGTGAGCCACCATACCCAGCTCTTCTGTTCTATTCTAGTCTACTCTAGTCTACTCTAGTCTACTCTACTCCTATTCTATTCTATTCTATTCTATTCTATTCCATTGTATTCTATTGATTTTGTTTCTTTGGAGAACCCTGACTAATACACAAGGCCAAACATGAGGCCAAACATAACTTTCTCCCATTTCTCAACCTGCTGACAAGGCCAGATATGTACCCTTCCCCTTTCCTCTTAGCCAATTTTTCATTCTTTGTCTCATGAGTGATTAGCTAAAATTAAAACTGTATTCGTCCAGAAATTAACCAGACAGAGATAAACATTTCCTGTTTAGCTAATTAACTGAGACTCTCCTGATTGCAAAACAATTTCAGCTGTAGGTTACTTGTACCTTGTCTACCACTGCCATACAAGCCTAAGGGAAAACCACCCTGCTGAGAAACTCTGATCTTGAGATCTAGGATGTACTCCGTATTGCAACAGTAAGAATAAAATCAACCTCCTTACTTGGTCAGAATGTGTCTTTGACCAAACTAAGGCAGGTAGAAAGGAGCATTTTCATCTTCCTTTTGGAATCACTTTACTGGGTTTGGTCTCCAACAAGTCCAGTCATGTGTAAGAGTATATTTCTAGGTAGTGAGAAGAATTACCTTGGCTTGATTGAGGCAGATCTGGAACTAGACAGGGAACTAGTAAGACAGAATTTCTACAGGGACCTCCCAGTAGAAGATAAATAAATTATGTAATTGCTATGGTTTGAATGTGTCTCCTCCAAAATGCATGTTGAAGCTTAACCCCCTTTCTGGTAGTATTAACAGGTGGGCCCTATGGGAACTGATTAAGTCATGAGAACTCTACTCTCATGAATATATTAGTGCCTTATAAAAGTGCCAGAGGGAACTAGCGCAGGCCCCCTTTGCCTTCTGGCAGGTGAAGACAAAGCATTCAGTGCACAGTCCTGGAAGCAAAGACTGGACCCTTACCAGATACCAAACCATGATCTTGGACTTTCCAACCTCCATCATAGTGAACAATGAATTTATGTTCTTTGTAAATTACTCAGTCTCAGATATTTTGAGCACAAATGGAGTAAGAAAATAGCATAAGGTTGATCATTTTGCAGCAAGTTACTTTTGGTGTTTCTTTCCCTTTTTGTACCTTTTAGCCTTCAGTATTCAGTAAATTACTTTCAGTCTTTCCATCTGGTTCCAGCTGCACCATAAAGAATTAAGAGAAGGCCTAGTGTATTGGCTCACACCTGTAATCTCAGCACTTTGGGAGGCTGAGGTGGGCAGATAATGAGGTCAGGAGTTCGAGATCAGCCTGGCCAACATTGTGAAACCCCGTCTCTACTAAAAATACAAAAATTAGCCAGGAGTGGTGGTGGCCACCTCTAATCTCAGCTACTTGGGAGGCTGAGGCAGCAGAATAGCTTGAACCTGGGAGGCGGAGGTTGCAGTGAGCCGAGATCACGCCATTGCACTCAGCCTGGGTGACAAGAGCAAAACTCTATCTCAAAAAAAAAAAAAAAAAAACAGAAAAAAGAATTAAGAGAAGAGTCCTGTGTTTCTTCTAAGAAAACATCAAGTAGGGAGCCACACCCTCTTCAGGTGGCAGAGACAATTAATAAAAAATCTCTTAATGCAAGACCAAGGTCTTTGAGGTCTGACTATCTCTTTTGCTAGATATTCTTACTGAATTGACAATTTCTAAGCTGAAACACTAACAACCTAAAGAGAGCATGACATTTTCTCTCACTTCACAGGCAGGGAGAACATGTATGTATTGTGTGAGCCTTCTCTTGAGAAGGGGTGAACACGAGCCATATGAATACAATGACATAAGAAAGTAATATTGGAAATTTAACTCTTTGGTTTTTTACCTCACTTATACAACTAGTATATTACAATGATTTAAGACCTTTCAAATGTCTCTGTAATTCATCATCTGCTGATAACATAAATCAAGAATGGACATATGGCCTTAAAGCTAAGAAGCAGGCCGAGCGCAGTGGCTCACACCTGTAATTCCAGCACTTTGGGAGGCCAAGGTGGGTGGATCATGAGGTCAGGAGTTTGAGACCAGCTTGGTCAACATGGTGAAACCCTGTCTCTACTAAAAATACAAAAATTAGCAAGATGTGGTTGCACATGCCTGTAATCCCAGCTACTCAGGAGGCTGAGGCAGGAGAATCGCTGAACCCAGGAGGAAGAGATTGCAGTGAGCTGAGATCACACCATTGCCTTGCAGTCTGAGTGACATAGTGAGACTCTGTCCCAAAAATAAATAAAATAAAATAAAAATAAGAAGCAGAAACATTAAATGCTAAGCTTTCTAAACTCTTGCTCAAGGGGAGAATGTTTAATAGTGTTAATATCCACAACACATTTTAGAAATACTGCAAAATACAGAGAAAGAAAAGAAATTCCTGGGCTCTAAGTAACTAGGAGCAAGCATTATGTGAAAAGAATAGATGAAAGACCTTCCATTTTTACTGGAGATGATGATGTGTCTGCATCAATAATCTAATCTTCAAACAATTACAGATGCAGAGACTGGAGGTAATTCTCTACAAGACTGAAATTTCTCTGCAATTGGTAGCAAGCCTCTGATAAGAATGAGGAGAATGAAATAGAGCCACATCTCAGAAGATACAAGAAAGAAGACTGGCAGAACTCCAAAATAAAGAAGTGAAAAGATACCCAATGGATCATATTCAGAGACCCCCCCTTTTTTTTGGTTTTGTTTTTGAGACAGGGTCTGGCTCTGTCCCCAGGTTTTTGGAGTCCAGTGGTGCAATCATGGTTCACTGCAGCCTCGACCTCCTGGGCTCAAGCGATCCTCTCATATCAGCCTCTTGAGTAGCTGGTACTGTAGACTCAGGCCATCACACCTGGCTATTTTGTTTCTCTTTTTTTAGAGATAGATTCTCACTGTGTTGCTCAGGCTGTTCTTGTACTCCTGGATTCAAGTATCCTCCCACTTCAGCCTCCCGAAGTGCTTGTATTACAGCATGAGCCCCCATGTTCAGCCCAGAGATGCTTTACTAGAATATTAATCACAAACCTGCTGAATCAACTAAACACTGTCTATACTACATTATATTAAAAACAAATGTATAGAGAGATTATCTATAAACATATGTATATGTCTTGTCTATGTTATATAATTTACCTATCTACAGCTTATTCAATGACAACCTTTCTGATTTCAATATGAAGGTTGAGAACTGAATCCACCAGCCCTCCCTCACAGCTTGGACACTGAGGAAACGAAATGCCTGCTCCCCTCATTCCCCCCACAGTTAACTGTTTGCCTTAACATGACTTTATTGTTCCATTGTCTTTATTGGTGTGACTTTCCAAAATGCCCATCAATTCTTCACTGAAAATCATCAACAGATGGTTTGCACTCTATGACTCTGAATGTCTCCCCTTGCTGTTTTCAGCAATCCCGGGCTTTTGTATCTTAATCCTTACACAATTCTAACGAAGCTTCCTTGCGCTGAAAGATCTACCTTGAAGTCAACTGATTCTCAAATAATTCTGACTTTGTTTCCCTACTGAGACATCACCAAAGCTCTGCAGAATGGTATTCTTCCTTAATATGGTGAACAATTAGCTTCATCTTATGAACAGGTTGTGTTAAGTGATATTTGAATAGCCGGCTTTCTACAAGATCTTTTTTAGTTGTTTTGCATAGAGCAAAATCACACATCTAGCTTTCAAGAACATTTGTAATTATCAGACTTGTGCTGTCCTCTTTAAAAGATAAATTGTAACTTCAGTTATAAGACAAGTTTTAACAGCAATAGCTATATTCATGGTAATCTTGAGAAGTGTGTAATGGTCTTAGTAACTTTGTTTCAAAATCTTGCAAGAAGATATGGCAGGTGGGATATTTATTATTTTTGTTGGCACATCGTGACTGAGGTTGTCTTCTTTCTTGCCCTCATGTCATTTATTACACGGACTCTGTTTTATTCCTGACCCTCTGGGAATTTGCTGCTGGGTGAAGAATGGAGATCACCTGATGCCACATGACATGAACTGCTATGACAGTGCCTGAACTCCTTTACTAATGGCTTTTGAACAGCATGTTCTCTTAAAGTGATCCTTCCTTTGACAGAAAACGTAGTATACAATGTCATTCCTACAAGCAGAAAATTAGTATAAATATCTGAGTTTGAGCTGGATTACAGGTTTGCCAGAACTAAAGTGTATCCAGATTCTATGTACTCTTAGTACATAGGAGCTCATATCCTATTGGTTTATATTCCCTAACTCTATGTTAAAAGCACCTGCAGTATTTAGGACTAAAATCATATATTGTCTGCAATTTATTTCAAACAGTCTGGTGGGAGTTAGGGGAAGAAGATTTCAGATGAAACAAGATTAGCCTTGAAGTAGATAATATTGAAACCGGGTCATGGGCACATGGGGTTTGAGTACATTGTTCACTCTACTTTTATATAAGTTTGAAAAATTTCATAATATAAAGTGGAAAAAACTCCACATATTCAGTCTGAAAGTTGGTCCTAACGGTTGTGTTTGCTAGCAATCGTCTTGGTTCATTCAAAGGGTCAAATGTGGTGGAGTCAAGAGATACAGGCCCGGCGAGGGGGCTCAGGCTTGTAATCCCAGCACTTTGGGAGGCTGAGACAGGGCAGATCTTTTGAGCCCAGGAGTTTAAGACCAGCCTGTGGAACATGGAACCCATTTCTTCTTTCTTTCTTTTTCTTTTTCTTTCTTTTTTTTTTTTGGAGACGGAGTTTCGCTCTTGTTACCCAGGCTGGAGTGCAGTGGCGCTATCTCGGCTCACCGCAACCTCCGCCTCCTGGGTTCAGGCAATTCTCCTGCCTCAGCCTCCTGAGTAGCTGGAACTACAGGCTCGCGCCACCATGCCCAGCTAATTTTTGTATTTTTAGTAGAGACAGGGTTTCACCATGATCAGCCAGGAGTGGTAGTGCATGCCTGTACTCCCGGCTAATAGGGAGGATCGTTTGAGCTCAGGAGGCGAAGGTTGCAGTTAGCTGAGATCACACCACTCCATTCCAGCCTGGGAGACAGCGTGAGACCCTGTCTAAAACAAAACAAAACACCATTAAGGAACTTTGAATGATTTGAAATCAGTGCTGAAGCTGGAGGAAGAAAAGTAAGTAATAAAAGAGAACATTATGGGGCTATCAAAGTATATTGTTAAATTTCTTTTTTTTTTTTTTGAAACGGAGTCCCGCTCTGTCTCCAGGCTGGAGTGCAATGGCGAGCTCTCGGCTCCCTGCAACCTCCGCCTCCCGGGTTCAAGCAATTCTCCTGCCTCAGTCTCCCGAGTAGTTGGGATTACAGGCGGTCGCCACCACACCCAGCTAACTTTTGTATTTTTTTAGTAGAGATGGGGTTTCACCATGTTGGCCAGACTGGTCTTGAACTCTAGGTCTTGTGATCTGCCTGCCTCAGCTTCCCAAAGTGCTGGGATTACAGACGTGAGCCACCGCGCCCAGCTAAATTTCAATTTCTGAAAAAGGAATGAATGTATCTCAAAGATTCCAAGTCTCCCGAATTCCAGTCTCCCAGTGTTGAGTGAGGAACCAGTTTTGATTCATTTTTCTGGCATGAGATAGAAGCCCTCACGATGTTCAGCTGAAAGAACGTTACATAATGGTTTATAGTAAAGAAGAGGTATGCATTTTTTTTTTTTCTGAAAAGGCCCAGATAGTAAATATTTTCAGCTTCGCAAACAATATAGCTTTTGTTGCAACTGCTCAATTCTTCCATTACAACCACAAAAGTAGCAATAGACAATACGTAAATAAATGAGCCTGGCTGTGTTCCTGTGAAACTCTATTCATAAAAATGGGCAAAAAGCCACATAAAATTTTCCAGTTCTTTTATGAGAATATGGTCTCTGGAATTAGACAGACCTATGTTTCTATCCTGACTTTCCTATTTGTTAGCCATGTGACCTGGACAAGTCACTTGATCACTTTGAACTCTAGTTTTCTCAGTTATAAAATGGGAAATTATAATACTGGCCTCATATGGCTGTTGAAAAGAACACGTAACATGGTGCATGTGAAGCACTTAGCTAAGTGCTTGGTGCCAAGAATTATTAACTATTAGTCAATGCTTTTTTGATACTATGTAATTTATTACTTATATAGTTACATGCACTTCACCATTTTCTTAGCAGACAGCACTAAGAGGTTTTGACCTTTAAGAAACTGAGATTCAAGTGTAAAATATCTAAGCAGAATTATCCCAATACACTGGTTTTATCACCATCACCATTGTCATTGTCACCTTGTTGAGGTCCTAGTTGATCTACCTAGTAATACTTTTTCTCTACTTCTGTCTACAAAATTGACTCCTCATAAAGACACAGGAGTCAGGCTTAGATGGAAATTGGGATATCAACTTTACTCCTGATAAAACAGACCTGAGGAATGTGGGTTAATCCATGGCCACCAGAGTTTTCAGGTATCCTCCTACATTCGATGATTTTACCTACTCAGTCAGAGGCAGTGTTGGACAAGCATGTTCTTCTTCTTTGCATGAATCAAATCTGACATAATAAGCTTTGCGCTTGGCAGAAAAGGTGACAAGAATGCATGTATCCTTCCAATAAGCTGGCTCCAAAAGAAAAAAGAAAAGGGTCTCAGCTAGACAGACCCAATTTTCTTCTCCCATGTTTACAAATAAGATAAATAAGAAGAGCAGGAAGATAATTCATGTGTGTGTTACTATAACTAAAGTCTCTCTCCAGAAGAATATAGAGATAGAGAAAGGAAGGATTTCCTCCGGCCTCTAATACTAAGTCAACCATGTCCTGGGAAGGAACTTTATTTTGATTAGCCCATGGGATATTTACAACAGCTCTTTGAGGCAGCCTTCTGAATAAATAGCCTTAGAGAGGGAGTGGAATATCTTCTCCAAAGTCGCCTAGGAAGAAAGTAGTAGAGTCAGGATTCAAATCCATGTTCAGTTCCTTGACTCCAAAGCTCTGCTTCTCCAAAAGAAAAGAGAAAAGGCTACTGACTCGCCATTAGTAGAATACAAAATTCGAGTTATTTCCCCTGTATGGGTGATGGATTGTGCTACCAAACCTGTGCCTTCTGAAAATAAAACAAACAACAAACCAAATGCAAACCAACAGCAAAGAAAATGAGTTCAATTTAGACCCTGTGTTTGTGAGCCCTCATTGATGCAGAGCTCTCAGTACTTTACTTTCTAGATGTTTACAACGTATTTGCTTAAAAGATCCTCTCTTGTAGTTCATCTGAGATCTATGGCTGTTGCTTTAAAAAAATTATCTATATTTTATTTTTTAGAAAACAGAGAAACATAGAGGTACCTTTAATTTTCTGACTTCTGCACCACTCTTCATACCAAATAGCAGTGCTGAGATTCTATCTACAAATCCCTTCAGCTTCTGAGGATGTAATTCGCTTGGCCTTAGAGACTTAAATTCGCTCAGAGTGGCTAAGCTCCCTTTTTACTATCTTTTCAGCTATCTAAGGCTAGAATTCCCTTTTTTTTTTTAATTGGACCTTTGTAACTTGAAGGAGACCAAATAGAATATTTTAGCATTCTATCACCTGTTTTCTTTCCTTTTTCTTTGAGACGGAGTCTCGTTCTGTTGTCTAGGCTAGAGTGCAATGGAGTGACCTCGGCTCACTGCAACCTCCGCTTCCTGGGTTCAAGTGATTCTCCTGACTCAGCCTCTCAAGTAGCTGGGATTTCAGGCGTCTGCCACCATGACTGGCTAATTTTTGTATTCTTAGTAGAAACAAGGTTTCACCATGTTGGCCAGGCTGGTCTCAAACTCCTAACCTCAGATGATCTGCCTGCCTCAGCCTCCCAAAGCGTTGGGTGTGAGCCACCACGCGGGGTCCATTGTTATCCTCGAAAAGTAGGCCTAGCTTATTTTTTTTTCTTGCTCCAAACAGTTAAATAATCTTTTTCTTTTTTTCTTCTTTATTGCATTTTAGGTTTTGGGGTACATGTAAAGGACATGCAAGATTGTTGCATAGGTACACACATGGCAGTGTGATTTGCTGCCTTCCTCCCCATCACCTATATCTGGCATTTCCCCTAAAAAAATCTTTTTCTATCATTTTTAATGTCTTTAGATACCGAATTCACTTAGCTTTTTGCCTTTCTGACTATTGTTAGAGGTTCCTATTATTCTCTCATATTCAGCTTTCAGTGTTAAGACATTACAGCATAGGATGGATGCAACAGTAATTCCCCATAGAGCCATATAGTATACCTTTCAATCTGCTCTCAATACATAGTATTGGTATTGAAGGGCAATTTGAATCAAATTGTTAGGTTCTATTTAAAAAATGAGTAAAATATTCTGACATTTTGATAAAATCATATCCTTTTAGATAGCCATTCATTTAGAAGATTTATTAAATCAACCAACAAGATTGCCTTGCAAGGTTTATTTTTATACTTTTAATTATGCTGCTTTCCCAATTGCTACAAAATTTTTTAAAATGTGAAATCTGTTGTATTGCTAAATAATGCTAGTTTTAGCAAAGAGCAGTTATCAAAATTTTGGTGTGTTTTAGGGAATTTGGTTTGGACTGCCCTTCAAATACAAAATTGACGCTACTGACCCGCCATTAGTAGGATGCAAAATTTGAGTTATTTCCCCTGTGTTGGTGATGGATTGTGCTGCCTGAGCCACTGGCACTCCCTTTCACATTATCCATTGTGACTAATCGCAGGCATTTGCAAGATGATTAGCCAAGATTAGGGGTACAGTCTGTGATTATGAAACAGACTTTTTTCTTTATGTGAAAAATTACTAGTTTATAATACCATTAAATTATAATTTTGCTCCATATTCTAGCCAATGGTAGGTTGCCAATAGCAATTTGTATTCTTATGACTATTTATGTGCTGTTTGCTATGATAGTTCTTGAGTAGAACCCTGTCCCATCCTCATTTTTCTCTTCTTAAATGTTTACAGCTGTCAAATGTACCGATTTCACTGCTAAAGAAACAGTAGTTCGTTTATCTATTCAACAAATGTTTATCGAGCATTTACATCTTAAGCTCTGTTCTAGCACTGGGGAATACAGCAGCAAACACATCAGTCCTTTCCTTCCTGGAGCTTTTATTTTGTTAGGGGAAAAATAATGCATATAACTACTTATAATATACATGTATGTAGGTAAAGGCATAGGTAGATATACTAAATAGAGAGAAGAATGTATTAGGGAAGGTAAAAGGGCCGGGAAAGATAATTGCAGATGCTTTATAAGGTGATCAGGGACGGTCTTACTGGTAAGGAGACATTTAAGCAGAGATCAAAAAGAGTGAAGAAACAAACCAGATGGACATATAGAGAAAAGTTTTCAAGCAGACGAAGAAGCAAGTACAAAGACTCTAAGTATGGGAGCATGCTTGCAGCTTTAAGAACAGCCAAGAGGTCTGTGTGAAACAAAAAACACAAGAGTGAGAATCACAGGAGATAAAGCCAGAGGACTAATGACGGCCTGATCAAATATGACTACAATGCTTAGCATAGGATTTTGGCTTTTACACCAAGTGAGATTGAAAGCTACTGGTTGATTTTAGCTAGAGGAGTAGCTTGATCTGACTTTTACCCTCCTGTTGGCTGCATTTAAGGTTAGACTTCAGCGAAAAATATTAGTTAACTATTGCTATGTAACAAATTGCATCAACATTCGGCAACTTAGCATCCATTTGTTATCACATAGTTTTTGTGGGTCAAAAATTGAGCATGGCTTTGCTGGGTCATCTGCTTAAGGGTCTTCACAACTTTGCAATCAAGGTGTTGACTGGGGCCTCAGAAATGCCAAGGTTCAACTGGGGCTGAATCTGCCACCAACCTTGTTCAGTTGTCAGCAGGGTTCTGTTCAAGAGCTGTTGCACTGAGGGTCTTAGCTTCTTTTTGGCTGATGGCCAGAGGCCACTCTCAGTTCTTACCCAGTAGTCCTCTTCATTAGAACAAGCAAGTATGAAGAGCCAGAGAGGAAATCTCAGTAAGATGAAAGTCATAGTCTTTTGTAACCTAATAATAGAAGTAACATTCTGTCACTGCTATAGTGTTTGATTCATTAAAAGCCAAGTTATGGAAACAATGGAATTGTCCATTGCTGGGTGAATGAATAAAGAGACTGTGGTATACATATACAATGGAATATTATCAGCCTTTAAAAAGGAGTGAAAAATAATGATATCATAGCTTTTCAGGAATATGAATGGAACTGGAGGTCATTATTTTACATGAAATATAACTCAGAAACATAAAGTCAAATACTATATTTTCTCCCTTATATGTGGGAACCAAATAATGTGTACGATTGGACATAGAGTGGAATAATAGGCATTACAGACTCTGAAGGATGAGAGAGTGAGGGAGTGGTGATGGATGAGAAATTAATTAATGGATACAATGTACAGTGTTATGGTGATGGTTACATTCAAATACCAGATTGCATTATGACACAACATATCCACATGACAAAACTGCATTTGTACCCTTACATTTATACAAATAAAATTTAAAAAGAGAGAGAAAAAAGAACAAGATTCTGCCATTTGCCACACATGAATGGAACTGGAGGACATTATACTAAGTGAATTAAGCCAGACACAGAAAGAAAAATGCTACATTATATCACTTATATGCAAAATCTAAAGAAAAAAACAGGTCAAAACCACAGAGAGAGAGAGTGTTTACTATGGGTGGTGGGGTTGGAGAAGAAATGGGGAGATGTAGGTCAAAGGACAGAACCATGCAAATATATAGGATAAGCAAATCCAGAGATCTAATGTACATGGGGACTATAGTTAATGCTGTATTTGGGATTTTTGTTGCAAGAGTGGATTTTGGATGCTTATGACATATACAAAGGAAATTTAACCATGTGAGATGACAGGCTAACTTGCTTGACTATAGAAATCATCTTGCTGTGTGTATATATGTATATATCAAAACATCATATTGCACACCTTAAATATATACATTTTTAAAAATTATGAGTCATTAGTTCCAGCCTACTAAAGAAGGAGGAGATTATATAAAGGCATGGGTACCAGGAGGCAGAATCACTGGGATCCATGTCAGAAGCAAGGAGGCAAGGAAAGACACGAGGAGACAATGCAGAGTGTTACTAATATATTGTTAAAACTATTGATGTTTCCTTGGGTTTGTATATGTGGAATGCTAATGGCTAAATTGTTCAAAAGCTTTGCTTCCTGTGCAAATTCTGAATGTATTTTGAAGTTCAAACTAATAATATTTAGTAAGGTATTGGATATGGATGTGAGAAAAAGACTAGAAGCAAGAGTAACTATGACATTCAGTATAAGACACTAAAGAATGAAATTGCTGTTTTCTGAAACGGCAATGACTTAGAGGAAAATATTTTGTCAAGGATAGGAAGAAATCAAGTCTCAGGTTTTAACATGTTGACTTTGAGATGCCTCTTTGATGCTCAAGTAGAGGAGATGACTTGGCACTTGAATACATAAGCCTAAGTCTCAGGGAAAAGGTTTGGTTATAAATAAAAATTTGAGAATCATTATTGTTTATATTGCATTTAATGCCATATGCCAGATTGAATCACAGTGTATACCAGAACTTCTAGAGACTGTCCAAAAATGAAAAGAATATTTTGTGAGAGAGTCATGGATGAATACCAGTTAATACTATATGGTTTAATTATTTATGTCCCTCCTGTAATAGTCCATTTTCACATAGCTATAAAGATATATCTTAGACTGGGTAATTTACAAAGAAAAGAGGTTTAATTGACTCACAGTTCTGCATGGCTAAGGAGGCCTTAGGAAACTTACAATCATGGTGGGAGGGGAAAAAGCACATCTTACGTGGTGGCATGTGAGAGAGAATGAGCAAAAGCAGGGAAACGTGCCTTATAAAACCATCAGGTCTTGTGAGAACTCACTCACTATCACTAGAAGAGCATGGGGAAGCCACCCACATAATCCAATCACCTCCCATTTGGTCCCTCCTTTGACATGTGGGGATTATGAGGATTACAATTCTAGATAATATTTGTGTGGAGACACGGAGACAAATCATATTATTCCACCCCTTGTTTCTCCAAAATTTCACATCCTCACATTTCAAAACACAATCATGCCTTCCCTACAGTACCCCAAAGTCTTAACTCATTTCAGCGTTAACTCAAAAGTCCACAGTCCAAAGTCTTATCTGAGACAAGGCAAGTCCCTTCTGCCTTGGGACATGTAAAATCAAAAGCAAGTGAGTTAATTCCAAGATACAATGGGGGTACAGGCATTGGATAAATGCTCCTATTCCAAATGGGAGAAATTGTCTAAAACAAAGGGGCTACAGGCCCCATGTGAGTCCAAAATCCAGCAGCACAGTCAATAAATCTTAGAGCTCCTAAATAATCTCCTTTGACTCCATGTCTCACAACGAGGTCACACTGACGCAAGAGGTGGGCTATTGCAGTCTTGGGCAACTCCACCCATGTGGCGTTGCAGGATACAGCCCTCTCCTGGCTGCTCTTGAATGTCTCCAGTTTTTCCAGGTGCACAGTGCAAGCTGTGGGTGGATCTACCATTCTGGGGTCTGAAGAACAGTGGCTGTCTTCTCACAGCTCCACTAGGAAGTACCTTAGTGGGGACTCTGTGTGTGGGCTCCAATCACATTTTCCTTCCACACTGCCATACTACCCTAGCAGAGGTTCTTCATGAGGGCTTCACCCTTGCAGCAAACTTCTGCCTGGACATCCAGGTATTTCCATACAGCCTCTGAAATCTAGGTAGATTCCCAAACCTCAATTCTGACTTCTATGCACTGGTAGGCCTAACACCACATGGAAGCCACCAAGACTTGGGACTTTCGCTCTCAGAAGCAATGGCCTAAGCCATATTTTGGCTCCTTTTAGTCATGGTTGAGAAGAAAGGTGCCAAATCCCAAGGCTGCACAGAGCAGCAATGGGGCCCATGAAACCATTTTTCCCTCCTAGGCCTCCATGTCTGTGATGGGAAGGTCTGCTGTGAAGGTCTCTGACATGCTCTGGAGATATTTTCCCCATTGTCTTGGTGATTAACATTCTGCTCCTCATAACTTATGCAAATTTCTACAGTCAGCCTGATTTCCTCCTAAAAAAATGTGTTTCTTTTTTCTATGACATTGTCAGCCTGCAAATATTTCAAACTTTTATACTCCTCTTTCCTTTTAAACATAAGTTTCAATTTCAGATCATCTCAAGTTGAAAGTTCCACAGATTTCTAGGCAGGGGCAAAATGCTGTCAGTCTCTTTGCTAAATATAGCAACAGTGACCTTCACTCCAGTTCCCAACAAGTTCCTCATCATCATCTAAGACCATCTCAGCCTTGACTTCATTGTCTACACCACTATCAGCATTTTGGTCAAAACCATTAAACAAGTCTCTAGGAAGTTCCAAACTTTCTCACATCTTACTCTCTTTTTCTGAGCCCCCCAAACTGTTCTGACATCTGCCTATTACCCAGTTCCAATGTCACTTCCATATTTTCAAATATCTTTATAGCAGTGCCCTACTCCTAGTACCAATTTATTGTATTAGTTCATTTTCACATAGCTATAAAGACATACCCAACACTGGGTAATTTATAAAGAAAATAGACTTAACTGAGTCAGTTCTGCATGGCGGAAGAGGCTTCAGGAAACTTACAATCATGGCGGAAGAAGAAGATGCATGTCATACATGGTGGCGGGCCAGAGAGAGCAAGCAACCACAGGGAAATCTGCCTTATAAAAGCATCAGATTTAATAATAACTCACTCACTATCACTAGAACAGCCAGGGGAAAACCACCCCTATGATCTAATCTCCTCCCATCTGATCCCTCCCTCCACATGTGGGGATTGTGGAGTTTTTAATACAATTCAAGATGATATTTGGGTGGGGACATGGAGTCAAATCATATTTTTTCCCAAATTCAAACACTGAAATCCCAAATTCCAAGATGATGATCTTGAAATTTGGGGCCTTTAGGAGGAGTTTAGATCATGAGAGTGGAGAACTAATGAATGGGATTAGTACTTTTATAAAAGAGGCCTGAGGGAGCTTGTTTACCCCTTCCACCGTATGAAGAGACAGCAAAAAGACACTATGTATGAGGAAGTAATCCTCACCAGATACCTAATCTATTGGCTCCTTGGTTTTTGATTTGCTAACCCTCCAAAATTGTGAGAAATGAATTTCTGCTATTTACAAGCTACCTAGTTTATGCTATTTTATTGTAGCACAGAGAATACACCAAGAAAGCAGCCATCTTTTTGTTTCTCAAGAACAACTTTTTGCATTATGCAAATTAGTTTAGTTTCCTATAGTCCTGACCTTCCCAAACAAAATTTTGGCTCTATCTACAGAAGAACAAATCTTCAAATAATTTTGGCCAACTTCTCATTTCCCCTCTTCGTTGCAATCTCATACAGGATATACTGAGAATGCAACATCTTGAGATAAGAAAAAAATGTCTAGAACAATCTGAGGTGTGTTCTGATTGTTTCCAGAATGAAATGTTCTGCAATTCTTGTGTTCCATGATCCCAGTGCTGCCCAAGGTAGAAAACCCAGAGCAGAGTTGTTGTGGGTATCCTCAGCCGTAAGTGTGAAGTGGCTCATGCACAGACATGACTCCATCCAACCCTATGCAGCTTTCTGGACCCTTGGGGAATGAACTTGCCATAGATCTCAAGCTTCTGGTTTTCCTTGTTGCCTATTTGTGAGTAATACATTTGTTTTTCCTGACATGTGTGAGTAATCTATCTCACTGGATTCATACCTTGGCAGTCGGATTTATGCAAAACCTCTTGCCAGACTTAGGAATCTTTATACTGCCTTTCCATTTTTTTTCTGGTCCATATTTATCCAAACCAAGAATTTGGATTGCTCAAAGGCAAAAGAAAGCCTATATTAATATAAAGTGAAAGTTTTGCAATTACAGGTCTTTCTTAAAAGAACTTCACAGATAATTCATTTTTTAAAGGCAAGGGTCACTGTCACACATGTTCAGTTCTTGGAATGCATTTTTCTAGCTCTTTCTTCTCTCTTTGATTAATCTCATTTATTATTTTTTACTTCAAAAGTCATTTATATACTGACAAACTCCAAAATCTATATTTTAAATCTCAAACTTCTTTCCACAAGTTTCTGTTCCTTATTTTTAACTGTCCTCTGGGCATCTTGACCTGGAGTCCTTCAGGGATTGGAAGTTAATTCATGCTGATTTCCAAGAATCTGTTCTGTCCCTTGTTTAAGTTTATGGCCTCATCATCCTTGTAGCTTCCTATGTCAAAAATTTAGGGGGCATCCCAGGATTTCCTCCTCTTTCATGCTCTGAATGTTAATGATAATAAAATTAATGATATAAAGGAGATTTATAAATATTATATCTAATTATCACAATAACCTCATTGTATAGCTATAAATATATATATATATATTTTTATCTTTTATTTTTTATTTTTGAGACATAGTTTTGCTCTTGTTACCCAGACTGGAGTGCAATGGCGCGATCTCGGCTCACCACAACCTCCGCCTCCTGGGTTCAGGCAATTCTCCTGCCTCAGCCTCCTGAGTAGCCAGGATTACAGGCACGTGCCACCATGCCCAGCTAATTTTTTGTATTTTTAGTAGAGACGGGGTTTCACCATGTTGACCAGGATGGTATTGATCTCTTGACCTTGTGATCCACCCGCCTCAGCCTCCCAAAGTGCTGGGATTACAGGCGTGAGCCACCGCGCCCGGCCTATAATTATATTTTATAAATAAGAATGGGGAAGTAATTTGTCCCAGATCAAAAAGCAAATTAATGACAAAACCTGGAGTTGAGCCAACTCTTCCAGGCTGCAAATTCAGCAATTTCTACTTTTCAATGCTGCTTTTTCAATCATTTATAGCCTTGTTAATTCTATATTCAGAATCGTCTCTGCATTTCAATCTCTCCTTTCCTAATGTGTTGTCAAGAACTTAATCCAGAACTTGATTATTTTTCACCTGAACTGTTAAAACCTTGTCCTATCTGGTCTCCATTCTTACTGTAGTTTGTAGTTATTTAAAGGGTCATATTAGGATCATCCTTCCAAAAAACAAAATGATTATACCATTCCATTTCTTTATATTGTTGTTGTTTTCTTTTTTGGGCTGGAGTTTCGCTCTTGTTGCCCAAACTGGAGTGCAATGGCACAATCTAGGCTCACCGCAACTTTCACCTCCAGGGCTCAAGCGATTCTCCTGTCTCAGCCTCCCAAGTAGCTGGGATTACAGGCATGCACCACCACACTCAGCTAATTTTGTATTTTTAGTAGAGACTGGGTTTTTCCATGATGGTCAGGCTGGTCTAGAACTCTTGACCTCAAGTGATCTGCCCACCTTGGCCTCCCAAAGTGCTGGGATTACAGGCATAAGCCACCGCACCCTGCCCATTCCATTTCTTACACTTTTTTTTTTCTCTCATTGCATGCAAAATTGAGTTGCAAGACTTAATTTAATATTTTATTTTCACATTCAAAATCCTTTTCAGATTCCACTCAGATCCAAGTTCAGAAGCCACCATGCTCCTTTTGTTCCAGAAATTCCAAACTTTCTTTTTTTGTTGACTGACTTTGGCCTTTTTCCTAGAATGCCCTGCCCTCTCCTCTAACTATAAAAGCCTTTCTTATGCTTTAAGATCCAATTCTTTTGTATAATTTATTTTATTTTGTTGTTTATTTGTTTTGCCAAAATTGTGAAACCCCATCTCAAGAGTCTTGCTCTGTCACTCAGGCTGGAGTGCTGTGGCGTGATCTTGGCTCACTGCAACCTCTGTCTCCCAGGTTCAAGCAATTCCCCTGCTTCAGCCTCCCGAGTAGCTGGGATTACAGGCATGCCTGGCTAATTTTGAATTTTTAGTGGAGATGAGGTTTCACTATTTGGCCAGGCTGGTCTCGAACTCCTGACCTCAGGTGATCTACCTGCCTTCACCTTCCAAAGTGCTGGAATTACAGGCATGAGCCACCATGTCCAACCTAAGATCTTATTCAAATGGTATCTCCTCTGTGACTTCTACAGATTTAGGTAAAGCTAATTTCTCTGTCTCCTGGGCCCTCAGAACTAATTTCTGTTTATGTCTCTCCCTCTCACAGTAGACTGAGAAAATCCTTAAATACAGTGACTGTCTTATTTATCTTTCTAGTCCCATTGCTAATCACATTGAGACATCCTATAAATATCTGTTTATACAAATACAATTATCCATATGCCTAATTCAGATTAAAAAAAATCGATACTTTATTGGTATATGAAAGAGGGTAACCTCTTGACTATATTGCATAGATTCCAGTCGCCTATGTTTATGCACATTTTAGCTGTATTTTGAAACTTTTTATAAGATTAAATTTTTATATGTTTTTATGAACTTTTTATAAACTTTCTAATCTCAACGTGAATGCATTATGTAGGTTGAATAAGGGTAACTCAATTAAGCTACACATTTTATATTGATGACAATCGAAAATTTGTTAAATGTCATGTTATCTGTCTTAACTAACTGGAAAAAGTAGCTGGTATATTCATTTGTTGGAAGCCAGAATTAATGAAAGTACTTAATGTTTATGGCAGGCTATGAAAGACCATATGAAGATCTTGGGGCTATTTGCTTAATTTTTTTTTTTTTTTGCCTTTTAACATACTGCAAACATATCATTTGCGTAGGAGAGAAAAAAATTCTTTTTCTTTTACCCTTTTAGATACACAGCTGGAGCCCATGTTACAAAAGACAGATTAATAAGATTTTTTTAAAAAAGATATTTTAACATGTATATCTTTTATATGCGTGGGTGAAACTCAGGGATGAGTAAATTCAAATAGGTGGCTAGAAATGGGCTTAAATACCATCTTTAGGTAAAACAAAGTGAAAAGATGGTGAGAGAGGCAACTTAAGGAAAGGTGACCAGGAAAAGAATAATAACAGGAGTAAGGTTTGTTGTGTAGATAAGTACCCTCTCCATTGATAAGAATTTTTTTGTGTCTTCTCTTCCTGGTACAGAGAAAGAGAGAGGGAAAGAGAGAGAGAGAGAGAGAGAGAGAGAGAGAGGGAGGGAGGGAGGGAGGGAGAGAGGGAGAGAGAGAGAGAGAGAGAGAGACCCTTACAAATTGAAATTTTCTTTATACATGTACATTTCTCTTACAAAAGAGTGACATATTCTGTTTTCAGAGATTTTCCTGTGTATGCTATTTCTCAAAATAATCAACTCCAAATAATACTTAGGCCTAAAGACATATTTAGGGCGTCCTATAGTCATAATTTGTGGTGATTTTTCTGGTCTCTTACACCTGCTACTTGCTTGTTCAAATCTGTTCAATGACTAACCTGAATCTAACCAATGCTGTTATCTATTGAGTGTTTTAACTAATCTCCTGTGATCAACTTATTTTTAGAAATGGCAAAATTGAGTTATTTTTGAAGTTACTGTAGGAAAATTTGTGGTTTGTATGTTGTCCTTACTCTTTTTAAATTACTTTATATTTTAAATTGATAAATTTTTATGTATTTGTTGTCACAACATAATATTTATTTGTTTGTGTTTTATTTTTGAGATGGAGTTTCACTCTTGTCGCCCAGGCTAGAGTGTGGTAACATGATCTCGACTCACTGCAACCTACGTCTCTGGGGTTTGAGTGATTTTTCTGCCTGGATTACAGGCACCTGCCACCATGCCCGGCTACTTTTTGTATTTTTAGTAGAGACAGGGTTTCACCATGTTGACCAGGTTGGTCTTGAACTTCTGACCTCAGGTGATCCACCCTCAGCATCCCAAAGTGTAGGAGTTTACAGGGGTGAGCCACTGTACCCAGCCCACAACATAATGTTTTGAAGTGTGTGTGCGTGTATGTATATGTGTGTTTGTGTGTGTATAAATGACTAAATCCAGCTAACATATGCATTACCTTATATAGTTATCATGTCTGAGGTGAGAACACTTAACATCCATTCTTCTAGCATTTTCCAAGAATAAAATATATTGTTACTGACTATATTCACTGTGAAGAGAAAATAAATTTTGGGACCCTACATCATTAAGCTAAAGGGAAAAGTCAAGCTGGGAACTGCTTAGGGCAAACCGGCCCCCCAGTCTATTCAAAGTCATTGCTTTGCTCACTGAGATAAATGCAGATCTGATTGCTTCCTTTGGAAAAGCTAATGAGAAACTCCAAAGAATGCAACCTTTTGTCTCTTATTTACCTGTGACCTGAAAGCCTCTCCAAGCTTTGTGTTATCCCGCCTTTCTGGACAGAGCCAATGTACATCTTACGTATATCGATTGATGTCTCATGTCTTCCTAAAATGTATAAAACCAAGCTGTGCCCCAACCAACTTTGGCATATGTTATCAGGACCTCCTGAGTTTGTGTCACAGGTGTGTGCCCTTAAATTTGCAAAATAAACTTCCCAGATTGACTGAGACATCTCCCAGATATTTGGGGTTCACATCACCATGCTGTATACAATAGGCTTCTTGAAATCATTTCTTCTATCTAAGTAAAATTTTGTATTTTTTGACCAACATCTCCCCAGGCCCTGATGCCAGACCCTGGTAACCATTCTCCAATTATATCACTACCTCTGCTTCCTTTTCCAATTGCTCTGGTTTTCATTTGCATGGAATATCTTTTTCCATCCCTTCACTTTTAGTCTACATGTGTCCTTACAGGTTAAGAACATCTCTTCTAAGCAGTATATATCTAGGTCTTTTAAAAATTCATTTAGACACTCTGTTTTTTGATTGGATAATTTAATTCATTTACATTCAAGGTAATTATTTGTAGCTAAGGGCTTACTGCTGTCTTTTGTTCATTGACTTATAGTTGTTGCATAGATCCTTGTTTCCTTCTTTCTCTTTTCCTATCTTCCTTTGTGGCTGAGTGATTTTCTTTAGTAGTATGTTTTGATTTCTTGATTTTTATTTTTTGTTTACCAACTGTAAGTTTTGCTTTGTGGTTGCCTTGAGGCTTACAAAAAGCATCTTGTAATTATGACAGGTTATTTTAAATTGATAACCACTTAACTTGGGTTACAAAAAAAGTCTCTACACTTTTATTTCATTCTTCCTCCAACATTTTGTATCTCTGATGTCACAATTCTCATCTTTTTATACTACATGTCCCTTAACAAATGATTGTATCTATTATTAATAGTTCTGTCTTTTAACCATTATACTAAAGATTTAAGTGATTTACACACTACCATTACATTATTATAGTGTTCTGAATTTTACTTATTTACCAATGAGTTTTATACTGTGACACTTTTATGTTACTTATTAGTATCCTTTTATTTTAGTTTCAAAAATTTCCTTTAGCATTTCTTGTAAGACAGGTGTGGTAATGACAAACTCCTTCAGCTTTTATTTTCGGGTAAAGTCTTTATCTCTCCTTCATTTCTAAAGGACAGCTTTGCTGGGTATCGTATTCTTGGCTGCCAGGTTATTTTTTCTTTAGTGCTCTGAATATATAATCCCACTCTCTCCTGGATTGTAAGGTTTCTGCTGTGAGCCATATTCAAACTTCTTTATATGTTATTTGCTTCTTTTTTCTTGTTGCATTTAGAAACTTCTCTTTCTCTTTGATTTTTGACAGTTTGAATACAATATGTCTTGGGTTAGTCTTGTTGCCTTACTTCCTGGACTGTCATTTAGAGCAACCAATAAATTTTCTTTATTACTTTAGTTACTTTGTGTTGAGTTTTCTATTACTTGAAACAAAAACGTTCTATATACATGTGTGAATGAACGGCAAGGTGGATAACATTCTTTGACTTTGAGAAATATATTTTGATTTTCTTGTTTGAATAGAAATGTGTTTGCTGCATAGTGTTACAAAATAAGTAATAAAGCCATATAAGGAAATCTTGACTCCAAATGCTACACATTAAAGTTTGTTCATCACACTATTTTTCTTTTTTCTTTTTTGAGACAGAGTCTTGCACTGTCACCCAGTTGAAGTGCGATGGCATGATCTCAGCTCACTGCAACCTCCATCTCCTGGGTTCATGCAATTCTCCTGCCTCAGTCTCCCAAGTAGCTGGGATTACAGGCATACACCACCGCACCTGGCTATTTTGTGTGTTTTTAGTAGAGATGGGGTTTCACTATGTTGGCCAGACTAGTCTCAAATTCCTGACCTCGTAATCTGCCTGTTTCAGTCTCCCAAAGTGCTGGGATTATAGGTGCGAGTCACCATGCCCAGCCTCTATCATATTTTTATGATCAGAGTTTATTTCGGTTTGTTTGTTAGGAAGAATCATCCTTGGTAAACTCAAAATCAGGCAGTTTCAGAGTTGCTTTAATTATATTGTTTGTGATATAATGACCCAAATGTGCCAGTGGGATGGCAGAAGCTCAGCTGAGCTGGAAGAGCTGAGCTGCCAAGCATTGAAATTTTCAATTATAGCAATAAGCCAAAAATGAAAGCATTAAGTCAATAATCACTTACCGAGATGGCATAAACAAGAAGTTAAGCCTTGTTTATGCCATCTCGGTAAGTGATTATTGACTTACCGCTGTCAGAGAAAACAACAGCTTCCCCTGTTCTGTGTTCCCCATAGAATGGCACACTGGTCAGGTAGATCACACAGATGTGGGGTCTTCTTACTGCTGAGGGAGTAACAAGCAACAGGTTCTGGTATTTTTCAGGGCCCTGGTATACTTAAAAGGTCCTCTTGACCTTTCTTGGTTTTGTGTATGTTTGTTGGTGCTGCCATAACAAAATGCCACAAACTGGTTGTTTTAGGCAGCAGAAATGAATGTTCTCGTGGTTCTGGATGCTAGAAGTCCAAGATCAAAGAGTTATAGGCTTGGCTTCTTCTGAGGCCTCTCTCCTCACCTTGAAGATGGCACCTTCTCCCTGTGATGGTCAGGGTCAAGAGGAGGACTAAGAGTAAAAAAGTGCTAGGTACTGAGTCAAAGTGGGAAAATGTGTCTGCAAGTTTTCCTTTCTCTTCTCTTATATGGATCTCAGAAGAGGCACTTGAAAGAACCTCTACCCAAGACCTCAGATAAAGAGATTTAGGAATGAACACACGGAGGATAGAAACATTAAGTATGTGAAGAACGTGGCTAATTAGCGGAGCCTGGGTTTTTGACTGCAACTCCTTTCAGAGACTCCCAGTCTGGTGTGTAGGGAGAGCAGTTTTCCATATGTGGGTCCTCATGTGTAGATTATGGTCAGGCTTGAAAAATAACACACTGGTTTTTAACAACTAGGAACTAGACTCCTCAAAAGGAAAGCCAGATTTTTTTTTTTAAATTCCAAATCCCTGAGAATTTTCATGAACATTTTCTAATGTGTTATGTAAATACCTGATCTATGTCAGGGATCAGGGTTAAATTATCCATTGTTTAATATTCCTGCTTTTGTGGGTTTTACTTTTTCTTTTTGAAAGTCCATGGGTTCAAAGACTTTTAAAGGGAATACAATTTACATGGTATTGTAAAACTCAGTAGGCAACGTTCAACAAGAAATCAGCTGCTCTATAATCAACAAAACTTGGTATCACATATTCTGTAATTTAAAAATACCAAAGAAGAATAAAGATCTCTAATGATTTGTTCCCTGGACAACCACATGACTCTTTTATAGATAATCAACGTTTTTTTTTTTCTTTTTGTTTGAGATGGAGTGTCACTCTGTCACCCAGGCTGGAGTTCAGTGGTATGACCTTGGCTCACTGCAACCTCCGCCTCCTGGTTCCAGCAATTCTCCTGCCTCAGCCCCCTGAGTAGCTGAGATTTCAGGTCCATGCCACCAGGCCCAGCTAATTTTTGTATTTTTAGTAGAGAGGAGGTTTCACCATGTTGATCAGGCTTGTCTTGAACTCCTGACCTCGTAATCTGCCTGCCTCGGCCTCCCAAAGTGTTGGGATTACAGGCATAGCCACTGCTCCCCGGGCAACATTTTATTTCTGAAGATAAATTCTGTAATACTTTCTAGATCCTAAATGTTACACGTGACATGCATTTTCAAACTCTTCCAAATTCATATAACCTCAATGGCTTTTTTTTTCCCCCTGAGGGTCAGTCTTGCTCTGTTGTCCAGGCTGGAGTGCAGTGGTGTAATCCTGGCTCACTGCAACCTCTACCTTCTGGGTTCAAGGGATTCTCCTGCCTCAGACTCCTGAGTAGCTGGGATTACAGGCATGCACCACCCTGCTGGGGCAATATTTGTATTTCTAGTAGAGACAGGATTTCACCATTTTGGCCAGGCTGATCTCAAACTGCTGGCCTTAAGTGATTCGCCCGCCTCAGCCTCCCAAAGTGTTGGGATGACAGGCATGAGCCACTGCACTGTCTGCCAATGGCTTTTTAAATGTTTTTTTGAAGTTTACCAACTCACAATAAGTTCTACTTTCCCGATACCTTGATGAATGCCACAATAACTCAGTTTTCTTGAGGGTTATAGGATCTTCTCTGCTGAGCACAAGGGAAATGATAAAGGGAGTGGGATTTTTGGGGTACACTGAGTATTAAAAAAGCTTTTAATTTTGATGATTTAAATTGGAGTGTCATGGACATTGGCGGATATCCAACCCCTGTCTGGTAAAAATATTTTTTCTTATAGTATTGTTTTTATATACCATGTTAAATAAAATTTGTAGGAGGCCATTGGTTTGGATGAACTCTTGCTCCAGGCCTAAGAGACCAAGCCAAAATGAAATCACTCACATTAAAATTCTATGTCACCAAGGCAGAACTTAGTGGTTTCTCTGACCTTCCAAGAAATCAGGAGAGCAAGATGTAGTAGCCAAATCCCCAAACAGGCCAGTTTTAGCTGGCATAATAAGAAAGTACCCTCTGCCTTAACCTTTACAGAGAAAGTAACTTTGAGATGATCAGTTTACTTTTTGTTCTGTGTTTCTGCTTTCTTAAGCGCTTTTCTGCCTATAAGACCAACCTTCTCTGCTCAGCTCATTGGAACACTTATTCTATAGAATGAAGTGTTGCCCGATTATAGAATCACAAAGCCAATTAAGATCTTTAAATCTGTTGTAATTTTGTCTTTTGACACTGCATAGTGAGCCTGTGTTCTTTTCCTACAACAATCTGGTGTACGTGTGGTGAAATGTAGAGCCACCCAGACCTGAGAATAGCAGCACTTAACTAACTCTAGGACATAAGATGAGTGCACACATGATATAAATCTTAGTGTCTCTGTATTACCAAAAAGTACAAGAACGAAAGAGTTTTTAAAACAAGACAGTTTTTTTTTTTCTTACTGAATTTTAAACTCACATAATACATTTAATTTGGGGCTGCTAAGAACAAACCGTAAGCCAATTAATTGATAAAGATTTGACCTTAAGGGAGGGCCCTAAAAGGAAAGAAAAAGTTGTCTTTAAAACTTTGCTTAATAGGGGGCCGGGCGTAGTGACTCACATCTATAATCCCAGCACTTTGGTAGGGCAAGGCGGGAGGATCACAAGGTCAGGAGTTTGAGACCAGCCTGGCCAATATGGTAAAACCCGGCCTCTAATAAAAATACAAAAATTAGCCGGTGTGGTGGTGAGTGCCTGTAGTCCCAGCTACTCGGGAGGCTGAGGCAGGAGAATTGCTTGAACCTGGAAGGTGGAGGTTGCAGTGAGCCGAGATCGCACCACTACACGCCAGTCTGGGTGACAGAGCGAGACTCCATCTCAAAAACAAAAAAACCCACTTTGCTTAATAGTAAAATTCCTGATTTTACTAAGATAATGGTGCACAGTAAGAAGGGGAAAGTTAAAACAAACTAACAACTTCCTTCTTGGTTGAAAGACTCATTTTTAAATCTCATTTATTTTCCACAGCAAATAGTCCAAATTGGAAGATTTTTTAAAATAAATTTTTTATGTTTCAAACTGTGATTTCAAAAGTTGGGAAATTCATCAGTTCTGTAGTGGTAAGTACAGTTATTACAAAATGTGATGTTGTGTATTGGGACACTGTATATTTGAGTCCATGAAATATTTGAAAATTTTGTCCTACAATTAATTCCTTTTTTCTTTCTTTTCTTTTTTTGAGATACAGTCTTGCTCTGTTACCAGGCTGGAGTGTAGTGGTGCAATCTCAGCTCACTGCAACCTCCACCTCCTGGGTTCAAGAGATTCTCCTGCCTCAGCCTCCAGAGTAGCTGGGACTACAGCTGTGCACCACCACACCCAGCTGATTTTTGTATTTTTAGGAGAGACGGGGTTTCACCATGTTGGCCAGGATGGTCTCGATCTCCTGACCTCATGATCTACCCATCTTGGCCTCCCAAAGTGCTGGGATTACAGGCTTGAGCCACCATGCTCAGCCTAAAATTAATTCTTTATATAAAATATTTTGGGCAGCACCCAAGTAATCTGGAAAAATGAATAATGAATAGAGATGTGTCCTCTTGACCTTTCTTGGTTTGTTGGTACTGCCTTAACAAAATGCCATGAACTGGGTGGTTTAGACAGCAGAAATTAATTTTCTCACTGTTCTGGGGGGCTGGAAGTCCAAGATCAAGGAGTTAGCGGGTTTGACTTCTTTTGAGGCCTCTCTCCTTGGCTTGCAGACAGACGCCTTCTCTCTGTCCTTGCATGGCCTGCCCTCTGTGCAGATGCATCTCTGATTTCTCTTTTTTAAGTCCATATTTTCTCTTCAGATGAGGACATCAGTCAGATAGTATTAGGGCCCACCCTCATGACCTCATTTAACCTTCATTATCTCTTTTAAGGTCATATCTCCAAATATAGTCACATTCTGAGATACTGGGGGTTTGTGCTTCAACATGTGAATTTTGGGGGAGGAGAAGGGCACAATGGTGCACAAAACAGGTCGGTATGAAAGTATATCTCACATAATATCCAACTCTCAAAAGTTTAATTGTATAGTAAGTCACTTAAAGTCATCAATGGCCTCTTGGGAACAGTGACTTTAAGCAAAATAACGTATCACAAAGCCGATTTTGCTATATGCGAGGTGATTATAAGTAAGAGTTAAGCTTTTATGGTGTATTTCTGGTCACAAAAACATTACCAAACTCCTCAATAAAGATCAAAACACTTCTAATAGTAAACATTAAAATAAATGTGTGCTGTGCATATACTTAAGAATGATTAATAAAAACAAGTATGATTGCTATTTACCCAACTTTTATTTCAGATTAGGGTTGCTGGTACTTGGAACCTGTCTAGGCAGCTCAGGGTACAAGGCAGGAGTGAGCCCTGGACAGGACACCATCCCATCAGAGGGCAAACTAGCACACGTACTCATATCTACCGTCACTCAGACTGGAACCATTTAGACATGCTGAGTTACCCAGTGTTCACAGCTTTGGGATGTGGGAGGAAACCAGAGTGCCTGGAGAAAACCCACAAACGTGGGGAGAATGTGCAAACTACATATAGACAGTGGCCACAGCCGGGAAGAGATTTTTTTTTTTTTCTTTTCCGTGTTAAAGTGATATGTTATTGAATGTAACAATGATATCTGAGGAGCAGTGTTTTGTTTTGATATAGTGTGGTTAATATTATCTAACATTATAACATTATTTTAGTGGCAAGTATGAATTTGTATGACATAAAACAATAAATATTTGTATATATTCAGTGTCTTCTTAATTCTATATTTGATTTATTTATGATTAAAATAATGATACTGATTATATACATTAAGTCCTACATTTGATTTTGCGTCAAACAATATTTCAGCCAAAGTCTTAACAGCTCACATGTATTTACATGAATTGTTTTCTGTTAATCATATGTAATTATAAGATGCAAGGTACACACTGATTTCCCCTCAGAAAATCTTGAAGATTTTAATTGGTTATATTAGTTATGACTGCATAACAAATTACCCCAGATATTAGGCCAAAAGTGGAAACACTCGTTATCTCACACAGTTTCTGAGAGTCAGAAATCTGGATCAGCTTAAGTGGGTGGTTTTGGCTCAGAGTCATTCATTTCACTGTTAACATATCAGACCTACAGTCATCTGCAGGTTTGACAGAAGCTGGAAGATCCATTTCCAAACGGTTCACTCAAGAAGCTGTTGGCTGGATGCCTTGTTCTTCACTGCTGATGGCAGGAGGTCTCAGGGCCATGCGAACCTCTCCATAGAGTTGCTTGAGTATCAGCTCAACATGTCAGTTAACATCCTCCAGAGCAAGTGAGCCAAGGCATAGCCGGCAGAAAGCCACAATTCCTTGGAAGCCCAGTCTAGTCTTAGAAGTCACACAGCATCACTCTACCATATTCTATTTGCTATAAGTCAATCACTAAGTTCAGGCTTGACAAGCACAAGGGAGTTAAACTCCAACTTTTAAAGGAAGAAGAATGGAAGCCTTTATAGAAATATTTAAATCTAGCACACTGCTTTTGGGGCAAGATAATACTAATTAAGGGGATGTCTTAGTCTGTTTGGACTGCTATAACGAAATACCTTAAACTGAGTGACTTATAAACAATCAAAATTTATTTCCTAAGGTTCTGGAGTCTGTAAGTCCAAGATCAAGATACTGTAAGCTCAAGGTACTGTCCGGGTACTGTCCAAGATCAAGGTAGGGTTGACTTCCTGGCTCATAGATGGCACCTTTTCACAGTGACCTCATATGAGTGAGGTCCCTTTGTAGTAATGAGTGAATTCTAGCTCTGTTAGTTCTCCAAAGTCTTGTTGTCTGAGGCCACTGTTTGTGCTAATTCATTACAGTCACCTTAGGAAAGTACCACAGTACCTTTGCAAGAAAACAAACTCTAAGAGGACTGAAGTACTTTCAGTTACCATAGTGAACATGGGAACTGGAATTTAAAGAACTATGGGGCTTAGAACATATGGAATTATTACTAGATGGGCCATGAAATTTGCAGTTCATATTTCCACTGTTTCCCTCCCACATCTGGCGGACAGGTTGCTGTCATCGTCAAAGATGCACTGCCATTCCAAGTTCATTTTCATCATGGGTCTGAGGCAGCCAATAAGACTTTGTATCAATATATATCTGCATCCAGAGTCTACATAAAGTAATTCCAATGAAATACCTGCCTTGCACCCAGCTGACTTGGCCTATGAACCGCCATAACTGTACAGCCCAATAGCCTATGACCTTAGATAAACACATCTCATTGAATGTCTGCTCTGCATAATGAACCAGAGACCCATGGTCAATGAGTCTAGTCACATTACAACCACCACCCAAACAAGGTACAAATCAAATCTGACCTTCAAGTTGTCCAAACTAGAAGTAAATAGGCTTACCCAAAACATTTGTGGGCTCTGGAGAAAAAGTGCAAATGGAGGCCTATTTACTAAAAGCCTAAATATCTGAAGGTTATAAATACAAAACCAACAAACTGTTATATAAAAGATATACTAATTGCCTGCTTTGAAATATACACCTTCACAATACAAAACACAAACATATGTGTGAAACTATGGTTTTTATATGATTGGTAGCAAAATAATAAAGATGACTCAATTTAATTATTAATTGCATTTGCCTGACTGTTTTCTTGATAAAATGGTAATGTTTGGATGAGTGATAAAATATAAATTTATAAATTTTAATGTATATGTTTCCTAAAATTATCTTTTCTCCATTTCAGCAATATCAGTAATTATATTATACTCAATATTTTTCCCATGTTATACTCCATTTAGCAATTATCTAAAAGAGTAAAAATTTCCATTTTATCCTAAATATATGATTTCAGTATGTTTTCATTAAAATACAAATTAAATATAAAATATTAAAAAGTCAAAATTCTTTTCAAAAAGTCATTTCTACCCCATTGCTTGAAGTATAAATATGGATAACAGACATCAAAATTTTAACTCAAAATTACTAATTAAACCTGAAATTCATTTATTTTTAAATACATTTACAAAAATAAAACTATTTACATTCCTTGTATTCCTCATCCATCAAATTGCTAATGTAAAGTTGTCATTAAACTTCACACATATTATGTCTAAGATAACATAATACACATTTGAGATAATATTCATCACTATTACAAAATATCCACCAGCTGCAGTGTGCAATATTATAAATATGCTAATTAATTCCTGAATACCTCCTGAACTACATGTCGACATACTGACAGTAAAAGATACTTAAGCACGAATCTATGGCATTTATGCTACCTGAGAATAAAAATCTGGTAAATCAATTTGTTGATGCTCATAAAGCATTTCAACTCTTCAAATTCTTTCTGCACTCTAAAGCATTATCAGTGCTTCCATTGCCCCCAAAGGAAAACTCTTACCCAATAACAATCACTCCCCATTCCCCCCTCCAATTCACCCAGCCCTGCAATCATAATTCATTTCCTGTCCTTATAGATTTATCTATTCTAGACATTTCATATGAATAGAATTAGACAATACATGACCTTTTTGTGTCTGGCTTCTTTCACTTAACATGTTTACAAGATTCCTCTGTGTTGTAGCATGCACAAATCCATTTTTGTTTATTACTGAATAATATTGTATTGTGTGGATACATTTATTTATACATTCATCAGTTGATGTAAATTGTATCGTTTTCATTTCTGGCTATTACAAATAATACTCCTATAAACACTTGTGTACAAATTTTTGTATGGATGTACAAAGGAGTAGAACTGCTGTCATGTGATAACTCTATGTTTAAAATTTTGAATAGTGCCAAACTGTTTTCTAAAGCAGTGTCGCCATTAGGCATTCTCAACAGTGAAGGTTCCAATGTCTTCACATCTCTAACACTTCTTATTGCCTTTCATTATTATTATAGCCATCTTTGTGTCTATGAGACAATTTTGATTAGTGTTTTCCTAATGGCTAATGATGTTGCTATGGTTTGAATATTTTCACCAAACTCATGTTGAAATTTAATTGCCATTATGAAGGTATTAAGAGGTGGGACTCTTAAGAGGTGAGTAGACTTTGAGAGCTCTGAGTGGATTAATGCTAATATTGAGGGAGTGGATTTGTTGTTATGAGAGTGGGTTGTTATTAAAGCAGGTTCAGCTCCCTCTTGCTCTTGCACACTCTGCTCTTCTACCTTCTGCCATGGATGATGCAGCAAGAAGGCTCTCACCACATGCTGGCACCTTGATATTGGACTTCCCATTTCTTCCAGAACTGTGGGAAGTAATTAAAAAATAAATTACCCAATCTGTAGTATTCTGTTATAAGACTACAAAATGAATGAAGACAGAAAATTGTTACCAAAGGGTGGGCATTGCTATAACAAATACCTCAAAATGTAGAAAGGGCTTTAGAACTGGGTAACAGGTAGAGGCTGAAAGAATTTGAAGGAGCGGACTAGAAAGCATAGATTCCTATGAATGGAGCATTAAGAGCAATTCCAGTGAGGGTTTAAAGAAAGAGAAAGGCTTAGGAAACATTTGAAACTTTTTTAAGATCAATTAAGATCATGGTAAGAATCCTGGTTAGAATAAAGGTAAGACAGTAAAGGCCATTCTGATGAGGTCTCAGGGAGAAATGAGGAATTGAAAACTGAATAAGGCTATCTTTATTACAAAGTCTCATAGGACTTGACTGAGTTGTGTCCATGCTTGAGGGCTTTATGGTAGATAGAGTTAAAGAGTTATAAACTGGGATATCTGGCAGAAGAAATATTTAAGCAAAATATTGGAGAACCTCCATGCATTTTAATTGCATACAGCAATATTCAAGCAGAGCAAAAAATATTTAAAAATAAAATGTATAATTAGAAACAAAATAGAAAGATTTGGAAAATTCACAGCCTGGCCATATAAAGAGTAAAAAGGTGTGTTTATGAGAGCAAACCAAAGGTGGGGTCCAGTGACTGCTTGCTAAAGAAATTTGTAATAGAAGAGAGCCAGGTACTATTCATCAAAATAATAGAAAAATAACTCTGAAGGCATTTCAGAGATCTTGGAGGCATGTTAGAACCTTGAGGGCAAGGTTTCCAGAGAGGTCATGTTGGACCTCAGCATTTGCTATCCAGGGCTGGTTTGGGGATGGCTTAAGCATGCCCAGGTATGGCTCATGCTGCAGCTCCAAAGGCTTCAGGCTATATGCCGTGGCAGTGTCAATATGGTGCTGACTCTGAGGACACACAGAGTTCATGAGCTGTGGCATTGTGGCAGCCTCCACCTAGATTTCAGAGAGTATTAAGGACAGCTTGGGGGCCCAGGCAGAAACTTGCCACAAGGATAGAGCCACTGCAGAAAGCCCACACTGGGACAACGCCTAGTGGAGCTCTGTAGCAGTGCCAGAACCGCCACCAAGACGGCAGAACTGTAGAGCTATCACCATGCAACACTAGCCTGGGAGAGCGGTAGTCAGAAACTCCAACCTGTGAGAGCTCCTGGGTGCACTTAAGATTGCTTGAGGCCATAGAGGCCCAACTTGCAACTTAATGTGCCCAGAAGGGAGGCAAAGTCCAAGAAAAATTATTCTGGCATTCTGAAGTTTAATGCTGTTTTCCTTCTTGAGATTTTGAACTCACTTGGGGCCTGTTACTCCTTTTTTATTGTATATATCTTCCTTTTCCAATTGGAATGTCTGTCCTATGCCTGTCTCACCATTGTATTTTGGAAACATGTAATATGCTAATTTCAAAGGCTCACAGCTGAAGATAAATCTACCTCAGAATAAACTGTATCTTGAGTTTCATCCATATCTGATTTAGATGAGACTCTAGACTTTGAACTTTTGAGTTGATGCTTGAACAAGGTAAGACTTTTAGGGTTATTGGGATGCAATGAATGTATTCTGTAAGTGAAATAGACATGAGTTTTAGGGGTCCAGGGGAAGAATGGTATGGTTTGAATGTCCCCTTCAAAACTCATTTTGAAATTTAATTGCCTTTGTCATAGTATTAAATGGTGGAATCATTAGCTCTCCATTAGTCCAGGAGAGCTCTGCCCTTATTAGGGAAGTAAGTTTCTTATTCTGAGAGCAGGTTTTTATAACAGTGTGTGCGGCCCTCTCTTGCTTGCTTGCTTTCTTGCTATCTTGCTCTCTTGATCTTCCACCTTCTGCCATGGAATGATGCAGCACAATAAGCCCTCACCAGATACTGGTGCCATGCTCTTGGACTTCTCAGCCTCCAGAACCATGAGGCAAATATATTTCTCTTCCTTTTAAGTTAGCTAATCTGTGGCATTTTATTACAGAAACATAAAATAAGCTAAAATGATGATCTTTTTTTTTCATATGCTTATTGGCCACTTGCATATCTTCCTTGGGAAAAAAGCCTATTCAGATCTTTTTCTTATTATTAAATTAGATTATTTATCTTTTATTATTGAGTTCTAACAGTTCTTTACTGGATATGAATTTTTTATTAGGTATATGATTTGGAAATATTTTCTCCCATTTTGTGGGTTATGTTTCACTTTCCTGATTATAATGTTTCCAGCACAACAGTTTTTAATTTTGATAAAGTTTATGTGGTGTGGTTAATTTTATATGCCAATTTTACTGGGTTGCAGGGTGCCAATATTTGGTCAAACATTATTCTTGGTGTGTCTGTGAAAATGTTTTTGGGTGAGATTTATATTTGAATTGATATACCAAGCAAAACAGATTGCCCTCCCTAATGTGGGGGACCCCCATTCAATTAGCTGAAGGCCAAACTAAAATTAAAAGGCTGATTCTAAGAGGGAACCATCTCTCTGCCCTGGCTTATTGAGCAATGATGTTGGTCTTTTCCTACCTTTGCACTTGAACTGGAACATCAGCTTTCTTGAGATTCAAGCTTCTTGATTTTCAGACTGGAATTTATACCAATGACTCTCTCCTGGGTCTTCAGCTTGCTGACTGCAGATCTTGAAACTTCTCAGACTCCATAATCAGCCAATTTACTATAATTAATCTCTTTTTATATGCATCCTGTTGGTTCTAGTTATCTGGAGAACCCTGAATTATACAATATAACTTATTTTTTATTTTGTTATTTATAATTTTGGTGTCATATATAACAATGCTTTGCATAACCCACAGTCATGAAGATTTATGCCTATATTTTCTTTTAAAAGTTTTATAGTTTGAGCTCTTATTAAGATTATGGTCCTTTTTGAGTTAATTTTTGTGTATACTGTGAGAAATAATTCCAACTTTATTCTTTATATGTAGATATCTAGTTTTACCAGCATCATTGGTTCATAAGACTTCTCATTGCCCATTGAATTATCTTGACACCTTCATCAAAAATCAATTGACTGTAAATATGAGTATTTGTTTCTGGACTCTCTATTCTATTCCAAGAACTTATGTGTCTGTTGTTGTATTACCACACTGTCTTGATGACTGTAGCTTTGTAGTAAGTTTGAATTTGTAAAGTGTGAGTGTAAGCATTCAGTCTTCTAACACTAAGTACGATGGTAGCTGTGGTTTTTTGTAGATGCCCTTTAAGTTAAGAAAGGTTTTCTTTATTCCTAGTTTGTTGATACTTTTTATCAAGAAAAAGTTGTTTTGTTAGTGTTTTTTCTACATCTGTGGAGATAATCTTATTCTTTGTTCTATTCATGTGGATGGTGTAGTATGTTAATTAACTTTTGGATGTTTTGTTAACCTTGCATTCTGAGGCAAATCTTGTTTTAAAATTCAGTGTTCTTTTGACACATAATGCTGAAATATATTAATAATGCCAGATAGCTTGTTATAATAGTGTAGAACCAATTCTATAATGCTTGGATTTTGAGGTTTTTCAATCTGAAGACTTGATATACCTTAATATTCTAACTGTGAGTTGAGATTTATTTTCCTACTTGTGTTCTCATTTCATTTTTTTTTACTCCCATAACAATGAATTTTCAACTCAAATAAAAACATGAGAATTATAATCCCCAAAGTTAAAAATTTAAATCACGTAAAAGTTGGCTACTGCATCAGTTTGCTAAGGCTGCTGTAGCAAAGTACCACAAACTGAGTAGCTTAAACAAGAGAAATGTGTTGTCTCACAGTTCTGGGGGCCAAAAATCTGAGCTCAAGATGTTAACAGAGTAGGTCCCTCCTGAGAGTTGTGAGAAAGAATCTGTTTCATGCCTCTCCCCTATAAGTATATCTTTGGTATTTTTCGGCTTCACTCCAATATCTGCCTCCAGCTTCACATAGTGCTTTCTGTGTCCAAATTCTCCTTTTTATGAGGACATCAGTGGATGTTAGATTAGAGCTCACTTTAATGACTGTGTTTTAACTTGATTTTCTCTATGAAGATTCTATCTCCAAATAAGGCCACTTTCTGAGTTCCTCAAGGTTAGGACTTCAACATATGAATTCAACCCAAACAGGTACCTTCTGAAAAGTGAATCAAATTATTTTCTGTAGCTTCCAGGTAAAGCCTTGAAAGAAGCTTTTGGGTGCAGCAAACAACCACCATGTCACGTGCATACCTATGTAACAAACCTGCACGATCTGCACATGTACCCCAGAACTTAAAGTGTAATAAATAAATTTTAAAAAATGAAAGAAGCTTTAAAATAGCAAACTTGAAAATGGTATTTCCATATTTACAGTATTTAATTCTTATTCATAAAATAAGATAAAATACAAATTTTTGCAAATTTGAAATTTTTTTGTTTGAGGCTAGAAGCAGTCTGGATGAGAACCAACTGCCATGTATTCTAAGACCCATTATTCTTTGCCATGGTTAGGACAGATAATTCTATAAAAGAAATGCTTATAATAATGGAATTCTAGGGATGTCAGGTGTATTAGCTATGGTTTGATTAAGTAAACTTTTGTTGCATTGGGAGAGAAAGAAAGAAAAAGGAAAAGAAAATGAAAAGGTGGGAGAGACAGAGAATAAACAAGAGCAGTAGACAAAGTAGAGAAAGAAGAGAAAGAGACAGCAACTCTGATAGATTAATTCTTCACTGGGGATATGACTGTCAGAGACAAATGGTTTAGAATTACCATAGATTTTAAAGTCAGATTCAAACAAAACGCTAATAAGGCTCTGTTCTGCATGGATAACACCTTTAAGATGATACGATTTTTTTTTTCTATTTCAGGTTTTAGGGTGCTGTCAGAAGGATTGGAATCTTTTGCATCTATTTCCAAAATTTACATAATCAACTATACTGACATTTACCTAAATGTTTTATCTTCTTCCTCCTATTAAACAAATCATGTTTGAGCTTTGGAAGTAGAAATCCAAGTTTAGCAATACAAACATAAGCTGAGTAAATACCAAATAATTATTAGACAACTTGTTTGGAAATTTAAAAAACTAGAACAGTAACTTAATATTCTAATTATGAACAACTACATAACTGAGAGCTTTTTATTGTTCCAATAATGTGTATGTAAACTCATTATATGAGCTAATCTTCTAAATAAGATTAATTGTGATTAATGGAACATTAATTTAAATGGTTGTCTAAAGCCCGATATTCTCCAGAGTCCATTTTTAAAAATAGAACTCCTTTAAGAAATGAAAATATATGTTAGACTATGTAAATTTACTTAATTTAAAAATTGTGGTTACTAGCTTCTTGAAATGACTTTGAAATAATGTATTCCCAAGCTTTGCTTTTAATAGATACATTAAGAGTTGTTTTTATCTTCTCATGCTTAAGCAATGGCATTACCTGGTCATAATAGAAATTATACATTTATTTAAAAGACAATCTCTATTGAAAATGATATTTGCAGAGGTTCACAAAGATCAGAGAGCTAATATCAGCCTTCAGGGCATGCCAATATTAGGAAAGCATAAATGAATAATTGGCAAAACAATGAGTAATTCTAGGATATATACAACATATACATTAAAAATTATAAACAAACTAAGATTGTTTTTGAAAATATCCCTCTTTCCTCACAGATTTTTAGATAGTAAAATTTGAGGCTTCAGAGCAATAACTCAGGGTAATAATAGGTTTATGAACCTTATTATAATTTTTTAAGCTTACAATTTGACTTAAATTTTTAGTGCAATAAATCTTGTAGACCATGAAATTAATTTTTCTTTCTTTTCTTTTTTTTTCTTGTAGGCATAGCAGAGTGTCTAGTTAGAAATCAGTGCTTCTTGTTGGAGAATGAAAGATGAAGGAAGACAGACGATGTTCACTATGTATTAGCTGATTATTTTTCATGTGCATAAGAACACAATGTTGCACATAGAGCAAGGATGCTTTTCCAAGTTATATATTCTGATGTACTCCCAAAACATTAAGTTCTTAGTGTATATTTATTGTAAGCTTATAGTAATTTTATTTTATATAACAAGAATTAGCTACTCTAGCATTAACATCTGAAATAGGGATCTTTTGGGGGGCTATTTTGTTCACTAGTTTGGAAATTAATTTTGCTCTGGCATCATAAACCCAGTTTTCTGAGCTTAGATTTCCATCTCTATATGTTAAATTCCTGAACTCCAATGGAACTGTATTAGGAGTTAGGGCCTTTAGAGTGATAATTAAAATTGAATAAAGATATAAGGCTGGGTCCCTAATGCAGTATTACTGATGGCCTTAAAGAGGTCCTAGATATGTGTCTACACAGAGAAAAAGCCATGTGAAGCCACAGTGAGAAGTTGGTGATCTGCAAGCCAGGAAGAGAGGCCTTAGGAGAAACAAAGCCTGCTAACAGCTTTTTGTTTTTGAGATGGAGTCTTGCTCTGTTGCCCAGGCTGGAGTGCAGAGGTGTGATCTCCTCTTCACCTCCTGGGTTCAAGGAGATTACAGCCACCTGCCACCATGACTAGCTAATTTGTATATTTTTATTAGAGATAAAGTTTTACCATGTTGGCCAGGCTGGACTTGAACTCCTGACCTCAGGTGATCCACCCACCTTGGCCTCTAAAGTCCTAGGATTACAGGTATGAGCCATCATGCTTGGCTGAAACTTGTTAACATCTTGATCTTGAATTTCTAGCCTCTAGAACTGTGAAAAAATAAATGTCTGTTGTTTAAGCCATCTAGCCTGTGGTATTTATTATGGCAGCCTTAGGAAACTAATACAAGGACACTTGAAGAAAGTGACTGTAATGTTCTGGTTGCATATATATAAATGCAGAGGGTCAACCAGTCTAATCTTTATTAATTGGAATCTTAGAAGGAGGATGTGACAGTAAACATACTTAAAGAAATAGTGACTGAGATAGTCTAAATATGATGAATAGTATAACTACACAGCTACAAAAAAATTCAATGAACCCCAAGAAACATAAAAACACTCCATCAACTCCCTTATACCAAAGCATATCATATTCAAATTGCTGAAAACTAGTGGTAAAGGGAAAATCCTAAAAGTGGTACAAGCGGAAAAGGAACAGTCTATTCAGTAGAGCAAAAATAAGAGTTGTTAAAGATTTATCATCAGAAACTATGCAAGGTAGAAGAAAATAAATTGGCATCTTTAAAGCATTGACAGAAAATTTCAATCTAGAAGTCTATATTTAATGAAAATATCCTTTGAAAATGAAGGCAAATAAAATTATTTTTGAATAAACAAAGCTGAAAGAATTCAGTTGTCTGCAGAATACAGACAACTCTGCACTAGAAGAAATATTAAATTACCCATTTTTTTAGGTGAAAGAAAAAAATGGTGTCTGGTAGAAATTAGTATCTAAACAGCACTGGAAGTGATAAATATGCAAGTAAACAAATACTTTTTCTAATTTTAAAATTTCTGTAAAATATAATAAACTATTTAAAGGATAACAACATATGGGGCATAGAATGTACATAGAATTATTATTTTTATGTACATAGCACAACATTCAAGAATGTATATAGATTTTGATACAAGACATGACAACAATAGCACAAAATGTAGAACTGGGGAAATAGAAGTATATCATTGTAAGTCACTATACATGAGAGTAATATAGTATTATTTGAAGTTGAGTTGCAATAAACATGCTTATTTAAAACCCTATAGCAACCATTAAAAAATAAAAACAAAGATATAGTTATTAACTAATAAGCCTACAGTGGAGATAAAATGGAAAATAAAAATATGGGAGAGAATTCTTGTAATCTATCCATCTGACAAAGGTCTAATATCCAGAATTTACATGGAACTTAAACATACTTACAAGAAAAAAACAAACAACCCCATTAAAAATTGGGCAAAAGATATAAAGAGATACTTGTCAAAGGAAGACAGTTATGTAGCCAACAGACATATGAAAAAAGCTCAACGTCACTAATTATCAGAGAAACGAGAATCAAAACCATAATGAGATACAATCTCACACTAGTCAGAATGGTGATTATTAAAAAGTTAGGAACAATAGATGCTGGCGAGGCTGTGGAGAAATAGGAATGCTTTTACACTGTTGGTGGGAATGCAAATTAGTTCAACCATTGTGGGAGACAGTATGGTAACTCCTCAAGGATCTAGAACCAGAAATACCATTTGACTCAGCAATTGTATTACTGGGTATATACCCAAAGAATTACAAATCATTCTACTATAAAGAAACATGTGCATGTATGTTTATTGCAGCACTATATACAATAGCAAATAAATGGAACCAACCCAAAGGCCCATCAATAATAGACTGGATAAAGAAAATGTGGTACATATATGCCATGGAATACTATGTAGACATAAAAAGGAATGAGATCATGTCCTTTGCAGGGACATAGATGAAGCTGGAAGCCATCATCCTCAGCAAACTAACACAGGAACAGAAAACCAAACACTGCAAGTTCTCACTCATAAATGAAAGTTAGAACAGTGAGTTCTCAATGCTGCAATCTACCCATCTGACAAAGGTCTAATATACAGAATTTACATGTAATTTAAACATATTTACAAGAAAAACACAATCCCATCAAAAGGTGGGTAAAGGATATGAAGAGATACTTCTTAAAAGAAGACAGCTACACAGCCAATGAACATATGAAAAAAAGCTCAACATCACTAATCATCAGAGAAATGCAAATCAAAACGAAATTAGGAAACAATAAATGCTGGTGAGTCTGTGGAGAAATAGGAACATGTGTCTAGACACTTTGTGTCTCATGGACATGGAGAGGGAAACAACACACACCAGGGCCTGTTGGGGGATGGGGGGTGAGGAAAGGGAACTTAGAGGGCAAGTCAATAGGTACAGCAGACCGCCATGGCACACGTATACCTATGTAACAATCCTGCACATTTTGCACATGTATCCCATTTTTTTTAGAAGAAATGAAGAAAAAAATATGTACATAAGAATAAAAACATACACAATCTCAAATGAAGTTACTGAAAAAGAATAAAATGTGTAAAAACCAGATGAATAAAGGAAAACACAAATAACAAAGTAGTAAATACAAACCAAACCATATCAATACTTACTTTATATGTAAATGTTCAATACACTCCAATTATAAGATATTAATTATCAGACTAGAGGAAAAAAACAAGACCTGATTATATGGTGTATCCAAGAAACTCAGTTTCCATATAAAGACATATATGAATTTAAAGGAAACAAATGAACAAAAGATCTGTCACGCAAACATTAAGATTAGAAAACAGAAGCCTGTATGTGAATATCACATAAAATAGATTTCAGAACAAGGAATACTACCAGGCATGAAAAGTGACAGTTTATAAATATAATAAATGGATTCATCCATCAAAAAGACATAAAAATCCTCAGTGAATATACATCAGTAAGAGAGCTTTAAAATACACACAGTAATAACTGTCAGAAGCGAAAGGAGAAATAGACAAATCCATAATTGTAACTGGAGGTTCTGTGGATCTACTTACACTAGTTGATGGAGCAAGAAGCAAAAAGTCAGGAAGCATACGGAAGATGTGAACTGTTAACCACTGATTATCAAACTAAACTATTGAACGTTTGTGGAAGACTTCATCCAAAAAAATCAAAACACAAATGTTTTTTGAATACACAAAACATTCACTAAAATGTGTCATAAACTGGTTCATAAAACAGGTGTGAATACATCTTAACTGAAATTATACATTGTAACATAATGAAAAATAAATATTTGATCTTTGTCCTCAGTTCCTGACACATAGCTCCTAAAATCTTTAGAATCTTTGGAATGATAAGAGTGTCTTTAATATGTAAATGAGATGATTGGTGGTTGTGAACATCTAGATAGCTCCAGGATGGTGACTGGTCACTAGAAAGACCAAGGCATGATTAGAGAGTTGGAAATTTCAGCTCCACACCCTGACATCAGGGAAAGGAGATGGCCTGGAGATTGAGTTAATCACTTATGCTCAATTATTTAACCAATCATGCCTACTTAATGAAACCTCCATAAAACCCCTAAGCGATGTGGTTTTGAGAGCATGTGGGTTGGCGAACATATCTAGGTGCTGGGATGGTGGCATGCCCAGAGAGGTCATGGAAGCTCTGAGCCACACCCCATGCCCTCTATACGTTGTCCTATGTGTGTCTTCCATTTTGGTGTTTCTGAGTTATATCCTTTACAATAAACTGGTAATACTAAATAAAGTGTTTTCCTCAAGTCTGTGAGCTGTTCAAATAAATTATCAAATCCAAAGAGGGGTCATAGAAACCCCTGATTTATAGCTGGCTGCTCAAAAGTATAGGAGGCTCTGGATTTCAACTGGCATCTGAGGTGGGGGCAGTCTTGTGGGGTCTGCTATAACTCTGGTGTATAAAGTCAGAATGGAATTAAATTGTAGGATACCTAGTTGGTGTCTAGAGGGTTGGAGAATTGGTTGGTATGGGGCAGATGTTCAGTGTCAGAAGTATTGTGAGTAAAAGAGTCCATGCATATTATCTTCCTTGACCACACAAAATTAAATTAGAAGCCAATAACAGAAGACATGTGGAAAATCCCCAAATATGGAAATTCAGTCCATGGGTTAAATAATAAATCACACAAAAAAATTGAAAATTTTTTTTAGTGAAATGAAAAAATGTATTAAACATCGTGGCTGGCATGGTGGCTCATACCTATAATCTCAGCACTTTGAGAGACCCAGGCAGGAGAATTACCTGAGCTCATGGGTTCAAGACCAGTCTGCACAACATGGCAAAAACCCCATCTCTACAAAATATCCAAAAATTAGCTGGACATGGTGGTGAGTGCCTGTAGTTCCAGTTACTAAGGAGGCTGAGATGAGAAAATCACTTGAGCCCAGGAGGAGGTTGAGGCTGCAGTGAGTGGAGATTGTGCTACTACACTCCAGCCTGGGCAAGGGAATAAGACTCTATCTAAAAAAAAAAAAAAAAAAAAAAAAAAGAGTGTATATGCAAAGAAGTTAGAATAGTCACAAAGAATTTTGAGAAAGAGCAACATTTCAGGACTTAATATTATCCAATGTGAAGATTTACTATAGTAATCAAGACAATGAGATTCTAACATTAGAATGTAAAAATACATTAATTGAGTAGAATAGAGAGTTCAGAAATATGTAAACACACACCTACACACACACATTTAACCAATTTTAAATGAGGTGCCAAGGAATCATGGAGGAAGAATAGTCTTCTCAACAAATGGTGCTAGAAATAACCAGATATCCATAAGAAAAAAAAATGAAACCCAACCTTTATATCATGCCATACTCAAATATTTACTTGAAATGAAGCATAACATATAAAGTTATCAATATAAATAAAGTGAATATTTAGAAAGCTATAAAATTAAGATAATAGGAGAAAAACTTCCTGGTCTTGGGATAGGCAAAATATTTTAGGTAGACCACAAAAAAACGTGAGCTACAGAAGAAAAAATACCTGGCAAATTAATTGGGCTTCATAAAGATTAAACCTTTTGCTCTTTGAAAGATAACATTAAGAAAATAAAAGGCCATGAACCCGGAAAAAATATTTTCTAGCCCAGCCAACATAGTGAAACCCCGTCTCTACTAAAAATACAAAAAATTAGCTGAGCATGGTGATGGGCACCTGTAGTCTCAGCTACTCGGGAGGCTGAGGCATGAGAATGCTTGCACCTGGGAGGTGGAAGCTTCAGTGAGTCGAGATTGTGCCACTGCACTCCAGCCTGGGCGACAGAGTGAGACTTCATCTCATGTGTGTGTGTGTGTATATATATATATAAAATAATGAAACTGAAAAATTCTTATCGCCTAGTGAGATATCATAGCAGCCATACATCACAGCTCCTGATTCATGAGCATGGGATGTCTTTCTGTTTGTTTGTGTTCTCTTCAATTTCTTTCATTAGTATTTTGTAGTTTTCCTTATAGAAAAGTCTTTCACTTCCTTGGTTAAATTTATTCCTAGGTATTTTATTTTTATTTTTATAGTTATCATAAATAACATTTACCTCTTAATTTCTGGGTTTTTGTTTTTTTTTTTGATGGAGTTTTGCTCTTGTTGTCCAGGCTGGAGTGCAGTGGCATGATCTTGGCTCACTGGAACACCAACCTCCCAGATTCAAGCAATTCTCCTGCCTCAGCCTCCTGAGTAGCTGGGGTTATAGGTGCCCATCACCACATCTGGTTAATTTTTATATTTTTAGTAGAGACAGGGTTTCGCCATGTTGGCCTCACCTCAGGTGATCTACCTCCCTCAGCCTCGTAAAGTGCTGGGATTACAGGGATGAGCCATTGCAGACAGCCTACCTTCTTAATTTCTTTCTCAGCCAGTTCATTATTCATGAGAATAATTACTACATTTATGTATTATATCAAAAAGTTTCTTGTTTGGATTTGTTTACGTTTTTCTAGATAAAAGATTATGTCAGGTGCAAAAAGGGACAATTTGAGTTTGCTTACCATTACTGGTGGTATTATGTAGTGATAGCATCTAACAGAAATTGTTTAATATTGTTGTTTGGTGTTTTTCCATATTGGTAGCATTTGAGTCCTTTCTCTTTCTTATTTGTATGATTGCTCTATGACGGATTTTTTACTTTCATGTGTTTTCATGATAATAGATACTGTATTTTTGCTTACAGCTGTGGAATTCCCTTAAGCATTTATTATGGGACCAGTCTAGTGGTAATGAATTCTTACAGCTTTTGCTTTTTTTGGGAAAGAAAGATTTTTATTTCTCCTTCATTTCTGAATGTTAACTTTGCTGGGTATAGTATCCTTGAATGACATTTAGTGTTTTTATTTCAGCACTTTGAATACAACACACCGTTCTCTCCTGGCTTGTAAGGTTTCTGCTGAGAAATCTGCTGTTATTCTGACACGAGTTTCCTTATAAATAACTAGATAACTTTCTCTTACTGTTTTTAGAATTCCCTTATCTTTGACTATAAAGTGCCATGAATAAGACCTTTTTGAATTGTATCTGTTTGGAGATCTCTGAGCTTCTTGTATCAGGATATCTAAATTTCTTTCTAGACTTAGAAAGGTTTCAGCCATTAATGCATTAAATAATTTTTCTATCCTTTTTGTTTTCTTCTTGCCTTCTTGGACACTGGAAATTTGAACATTTTATGATGTCCCATACTCCCATAGGCTTTGTTCATTTCTTCAATTAAAAAAAATTTTTTTATCTGACTATGCTATTTCAGAAGACCTATCTTCAAGTTCTGAAATGTTTTCTTCTACTTGATTTACCCTATTCTTGGAACTTTTGAATGTATTTTATATATGATTTAATAAATTATTCCTTTCCAATTTTTTTTTCTAGTTTTAAAAAATAATATCTTTTTGGTAGGTTTCTCATTCATTTCTTGAATTATTTTTCTGATTTCTTTGTATTGTTTTTCTGAATTCTCTTAGATTTCACTGAGTTTCTCTAATATTATTTTGAATTATTCTGGGATTTCAAAATTGTTTTTCAATTGGGTCCTATTGCTGAAGAATTACTGTGTTTCTTTGAAGGCATCTTATTTCCTCGCTTTTAAAATTTCCTGTGTCCCTACATTGATATCTGCACATTTGGTATAACAGTTGCTTCTTTCAATTTTCTGATTTTGCTATCATAGGGCAGGACTTTTTTCCTGAAAATGTATCTCTGGTGTTGATTGGGTAGGGTACTTGGCTTTGATTCTGGATGTATGCAGTGGTATGGTCTCCATATGATTTCTTAGCTGTAAATGGCATCAATAATGTCTGTACAATTTCCTCAGTGGCTTAAAGTGTGGTGATTAGTGGAGGCTGTGGTGAAGTTTTGTTAGGGACTTGGACACCAGGTTGGCCTCTCCTTGAGCCCCAGTGGTGGCAGCAATGGGTCACACATTCTTGTCCTTGGGCCCAAGTATGTTGTATATTGCCACTAGTGTTCCAAGTTCAAGCTGATTCTTGGGCCTCAAGGAGACTTACTCTGGTGCCAGTAGTGGCAGCCATGGGCTAGGTGGGTGGGCAGGTTCTTGTGCCACTGGACAACAGGTATGGTCTTGGTAATGTTAGTAGCAGTGGCAGGATAACTCTCTGGAACCCAAGCAATTTGTGCTGGTGTTGGTGGTGGCCGTGATGGGCTGGGTGAGCCAATTCCCAGGCTTGGTGGTGTGTGTGGGTGGCTGTGGTGGTAGCGGCAAGTTGGGTGGGACAAACGTCACACCTTCAAAAGGAATGCTCAGGTGTTTATGGTGATGGATTGCTCTGTGTGGTCCTCAGGCCCTTCAATGGTGTGCTTAGGCACTGGAAAATCAAAGATGGGCCAGGAAGACCTGTCCTCAAGCCCCATGGTGGTGTGTGCAGGCACTGTGATAGTCAGGGGGAGATCTCCAGGCCCCTGGCAAAATGCTTGGGTTGGATAGCAGTGACTGTACTCTAGTCCTGCTGCTTGCAAGACTGGGGCTGCTTTCAGTGGCAGCAGCTATATTTAGGTGCATGGGGAATACTTGTTTTTCTCTTGTTTTTTCAAGGTGGTGGTAGGTCACAGTGGCAGTTGCTGCTGGTGGGATATGTAAAATGCACAGTTGGCAACTGGCAGCAAGGAACTGCCAATGGCTCACACTTCAGCCGTGGCTGAAGCAGCTAGCCATGGCAGTGACTACAGGCTGGGAATGTCAATGATGCTCCAACAATGTGGAGATGCAGTAGCTGTTGGGATCTTCAGCCAGGAAGTAGTCTGGTGGGGGTTGGGCTTTCCATAGGGTATCTTGCTGTAGCTGCTTAGGGCTCAGGGGTATGTGAAATCCAGCGTGAGCTCCCTTTCAGGAACAATGCCTTCCTGCGGTCTCCAGGCAGCTCTCTAGGTAAGTTTTGGGGCCTGCTAGTATCCTGAGTTCTCCTATGGCTAGGGTTATAGGAGTCCACGGTGGGAATGTGGATCACTGAGGGCCACTCACTCTTTACCTACATTAAGGAGTCTCCCTAGGCTCTTAGAACATCCCAGATGATCAGGCTGCCTTGTTTCTTTCTCCTTCCTTGCTTTAGGTGTTTCCCATCACTTCTCTGGACAGATACTTGAGTACCAAATAAACAGATCAAATAAACAAGTATTTGAGTAACACTATATGCCATCTCTTATTCTTTGTCCATGGCTATGTTTTTCTCTTTTGTGTAAGCATATGTAAGATTCTTACTTTATACTTACTTTATATATATACACACACACACACACACACACACACATACACACACGTATATATTTTTTTGAGACACAGTCTTGCTCTGTCACCCAAGCTGGAGTGCAATAGCACGATCTTGGCTCACTGCAATCTCTGCCTCCTGGGTTCAAGCAATTTTCCTGCCTCAGCCTTCCAAGTAGCTGGGATTACAAGTGCCCACCTCCACAGATGGCTAATTTTTTGTATTTTTAGTAGAGACAGGGTTTCACTATGTTGACCAGACTGGTTTCGAACTCCTGACCTCTCAAAAGTGCTAGGATTACAGGCGTGAGCCACCACACCCAGCCTCCTACTTTATATTCTTTATCTTATAAGTTAACACAGGAATCCTTTAGGGGTTTAATTATGTTGTTTTTAAAATATCTTTCTAACGACTCTTGTTTGTATTGTTTCTAGTAGTAAGCTTATATATATATATATATAAATATATATATGGGGCCTTTATCTAGTGTTGTGCTAATAAACTGGTTCCCATTATAAAAAGTCAAATTTGTTTGCCAATGTCTATGGTGTAAATGTTCCCACGATAGTCAATTTTGATCCTATGTGTCAGTTAGTACCACCAGTTTGACATCACTGAATGTGAAGTTGAAAAGAGGTGCACACAATTGACTCTCTCAAGTAAGTCTTCATGAGACAGCTCCAGACCACCACAACCTTTATCTGTAGAAATCCTACTACATTAGGATTGAGAATCCATTCTTTAGAGGGAATTTGACTTTGCTTTTGTTGGGTACCTGGAACTGTTCCCAATGTCAGATCATTTTATATTAATTTCTTAGCTCTTCTGGAGCATGCAGAGAGTTTTGAGTTGGATCCACAACTTTATTTGAGGACTGCTTCTTTTTTTGTTGTTATATTTTTATTTTTTTAATTGACAGCAATAATTGTAATTGTATATATTTATAAGTTACAATGTGATATTTTGATATGTATATACATTGTGGGAGGATTGCTTCTGTTAACAGATTCTCAGAGGAGATGTTCTTTTTGCATTTTCCTTCACTCAAGGCCAAAAAATAGTTTCCTGGTTATAGCCTTTTGCAAGGCTAATATTTTTCTATTCAGCCTCCCATTCAGAGTGTAACCCTTTAGGCTCTTGGCTTTATTCAGCATTTCAACTTCAGTTCCCTATTTTGTGAAGGCGTAAGACTCTTAGCTATTAAAACCCAAGTCTCTTGCTTTTTGGAGGTCAGCCAATGCCCTTGGGGTAGCTGCCAACTTTAGCGCCTGCTTACTAGTCTAGATTCATTCTGGGATCCTTCACTTCTGAATACTTTCTTATTCTCTTGTGAGCTTAAGTATGCATTTAAAATAATTTTGAAAAAAATGTTTATCTAGAGTTTTAAAGTGTTTTGTAATGGAAAGATTTCAAGGATACATAGACTGTAATATTTCCAGAAGCAGAGTTCCCATTTTAAATTTCTAAACCTCTATCCACCTTTTCTGGTTATCTATCTCTGTATAACAAATATTACAAACTTAGGATATGTAAGAACAATCAATTGATTATGTTTATGATCTGTGGGTTAAGAATTTGAACAGGGCTCAGCTGGGTAATTCTTCTGCTCTATATGTCATCGGCAGGTTCATTTGTGTTTTTCAGCTGGAGACTTACCTGGTTTGGAGGTCCAAGAAGGTTTCACTCACATTTCTGGTGCCTTGGCAAGGACAGCTGGAAGTCTCAACTCAGTTGATTTGTTCTATCTGTCTATACAGTCTCAGAGCCCAGCTTTATGATCTCTCCAGCAGAATCATTGTATTTCCTAACATCATCACTCAGGGCTCAAAGAGTAAATGTTCCAAGAGTCAGAAGTGGAAGCTGTCAATTTCTAGGTCTAAAGGTCTGCACGTTGTCACTTTTGTTATATTCTATTGGTCGAAACAGTCCTTGGGCCCAGATTGAAGAGGAGGAGGCAATATAGAGATTACCTAGTCTCACATTTTCCCTCAAAAGATGAAGAAGCCAGGATCTAGAGATAGAGATCAAATAAATTGCTACAATCACACTGTGGCTAGTGTCATGCTTTGGATCTAGTAAAGAATAGCCCAGTTTCTGCAAATAAAATTGTGCAATTGAAATAGACCCAGGAATCATTGCTATTGATGCTGATAGGAAATCTAGAAAATAGAACAGTTAATTATAACCAGGAAGTATGCCAACAGATAACAGGTTGTGGTTTTACACATTAGTTGGTCTACAGTTCACTGTTTAATAATTAGGTGTTCCAATAGGGGAATAAAAAACTGGTGATATTCAGAAATGAAAGAGACAATTAATTAAACAGATATTTGAGGATCACTATACTCTGGGGACTGAAGCCCTAGTGAGACCAGGGCAGACACAATGCAGTTCCTGGCCTTGGAGGGCTTAGGAATTGGGCAAGCAGAGGGCAAGCAACCAGAAAGTCTATCAACAGGGAATAAGGTCCTAGCTGTTGGCCGCTTAGACAAGCAAGCAGAACTCTTGTTCTAGAAGTTTCAGAATACTGAGATATTTTTCATAATGAGAATGTAGTGAAAAGGCCAAGGTAGAGATCTCATTCTGATTAGAGTAAAAGATATGTATCAGATATCAGGAACAAAGCATTAGCACATTTATTGAAACTGGACATAAAGATGAGTATGCTGAGTTCTGGAGTTTGTGGCTAAAGATCCTTAAATTTTTCAGGATTTTCCCAGAGGCTCACCTAAATAAAAATGAAGGGATTGAAAACCTAACCACTAGTTTATTATTGGAAAGGCAGAAAGCGACTAAAGAAAATGACTCATAGATACTGATGAGCAGCAGCAAATGATAAAAGGTAACCAAATGGATAGGCAAAGAAATCGTCACAGCTAGTAAATGGATGATTCCAAAGTATAATATATAGTAGTGTGAATAGTACAATGGGACTCTGTATTTCAGAAGTTATAAAGTAACAGCCTACAGAGGCTAGGCAGCAAACATAAATTAGGATGCAGGCTGTTCTGGACTAAATTGTGCTCCCTAAAATTTCACCCCCTTAATCCCCCATGTAAATGTGTTTGAACGTAGTATCTTTTGGAGATAATTCAGGTGAAAAAAGTTATAAGAATGGGGCCCTAACCTGATAAGAATAATAGCCCTATAGAAAAAGAAAGACAGAGAGAGAGATCTGCATCACAAAGAAGAAAGGTGATGTGAAGACACAGCAAGAAGGTGGCAGTCAGCAAGTCAGGAAGAGAGCCTTGACCGGAAAGTGAGCTTGTCAGCACCTTGACCATGAACTTCTAGGCTCCACAATTGTGAGAAAATAATATCTGTCTTTTAAGATACCCAGACTTCTGTATGCTATTATGGCAGCCCAAGCAGACTAATATGCAGACCAAATTTTGAACTATAACAGGGCAAGCAGTAGAGAATACAATTAAGAATGGTGGACAGAGCCTTAAAGTAGAGCAAAAAAGCCTCTTTTAAAAGGAGCAGTTGCTACTGAGCTTAGTGGGAGGGAGTAGGGAAATACACGTAAAAACATGTGGTGGTAGGCATTGATAGTTTTTTCTAGATTAGGCAGGGCTCGGAAAGATTATCCTCAAACTGCTCTCCAGTGTTCTCATTTGCCTTAGGCCAAAATATTCTTTAAAACGAATGGAGCTGATACACATGAAGTTAAGGTTAGGGCAAGGGGGGCAGTTGAGACAGTAATCCTTTCAAATTTGCAGACCACCTGGGGCAGAGGGTGGCTCATATCCCTCAGTGAGTTCCTCACATGCCTCTCTCCCTCATAACCTGCCAGAATTGACAATCTTCGAAGCCTTGATGTCAAAGCTCTGATCTTTTAGTAGATGTCTCTGCCCTAAGCCTACTCTAGAGTTCCTAGCTCAAACCAATTAAAAATATTGTGCTATTTTGAGTAGATATTTCACCCAAAAAGATATACAAATGACCAAAGAGCACATGAAAGTATATTCAATGTCATTAATCAGTAGGGAAGTACAAATCAAAATCACAATGAGATGCCATATCAGATTCATTATGATGACTATTATATATAAAAAAGAAAATAACAAGTGATGGTGAAGATGTAGAGAAATTGGAACTTTTGTACTCTGTTGGTGGAAATGTAAAATAGTGTAAGTGCTATGGAAAATAATATGGCAGTTCCCTTAAAAATCAAAACTAGAATTACTATATGATCAAGCAATTTTGCTTCTGGGTATAAACCCCAAATAATTAAAAGTAGAGTCTCTAAGAGATATTTGTACAACTATGTTCATAGCAGTATTATTTCTAATAGCCGGAAGGTGGAAACCACTCAACCTTCTATCAGCAGATGAGTAGTTAAATGAAATGTGGTATATACATGTAGTACATTTATATGTATATAAGCATTATTTGACCTTAAAAAGAAAGGAAATTCTGACACATGCTACAATATGAATGAATCTCGAGGACATTAAGCTAGGTGGGATAAGCTACTCACCAAAAGAGAAATACTGTGTAATTCCACTTATATGAGGTACCTAGAGCAGTGACATTCATAGAGACCAAAAGTGAAATGGTAGTTGCCAGAGGCGGAGGTGGGGAGGAGAAAATGAGGAATTTTTGAATGGATATAGAGTTTCAGTTTTGCAAGATGAAAAGAGTTCTCTGGTGATGGTTGCACAACAATCCGAATGTGCTTAATACCACTGAACTGTACATTTAAAAATGATTAAGATGGCCAGGTGCCATGGGTCATGCCCATAATCCTAGCATTTTGGGGGCCGAAGCAGATGGATGACTTGAGGTCAGGAGTTTGAGACCAGCCTGGCCAACATGGTGAAACCCTGTCTCTACTAAAAATACAAAAAATGACTGGGCATGGTGGTGGGTGTCTGTAATCCCGGCGACTTGGGAGGCTGAGGTATAAGAATCTCTTGGATCTTGGAGGTGGAGGTTGCAATGAGCTGATATCACACCACTGCACTCCAGCCTGGGCAACAGAATGAGATTCTGTCTCAAAAATAAGATAAAATAATAAAAAATAATTAAGAGGATAAATTTTGTGTTACATGTACTTTATCATGATTAAAAATTATTTTGCAGGCTAACACTACCTGAACCAAACATTTTGGTGAGCCGGAACAGCCTATGAACTGCCAACTTACAACCTTGAGGATTTAGCAATAGCTGAAAGAGTCAAAGTAGGACCAGCTGTAATGACTGAATTCAGCACGATGATCTTGCTGTAATGAATAAATTCAGCATTATGATTTTTTTAAAAGATGTTTGGCTACTACTCGGGCAGGAAAACAGTATAAGTTACTTCCCATTGAGATTCAATATTGCAATCTAACTTGAATTTGTATGTTGTAAACTTTGATATAACAATTGATAGCATGATTATATTGGTAAGCGAAAGCAGCATACCATAGAACAAAGAAGAGCTTGTTGTTCTCATAAGGAAAGAAAATAAATTTGAAAGTTTTAAGATCAAGATGGGAGTTTGTAGAGTTAACAAAAATGAATTGAATATATGAAAATATGTAGGTTCCTATTGCTAGAAAATAAAAACATAGAAGAAGCAATTTTTAAAAATCTGGTCATTCAATATATGCATGTATACATTATTTATACACATATATTTATATCTTGTATATATATAAATTATATGGATGGTCTTTAATACTCACTTTAGATGGATAACCCAGTGGTGAAATAAAACTTCTGTACATGAGAAGTTTGGAAACTGAGCTGAGGTTTCCCATTATTTCACAGTGGACTGGTAGAGAGGACTTTCTTTCTCCTTTTACCAACAATCTCCAAGAAAAGGGGAGTGCTGGAAAACCTCCACTTTTACGGAGTTTTCCAGTATAGCCATTTGAATGCCAATACTCCCAAAGTGAAAGTTAACTAAAATAGTCAAACCAAACTATCCATCAGATAAGTGCTTCTATAACCACAGAAAATGAAGAATTCTGAGGGAATCTAGAGCAAATTAATTTGACATCAGAAGCTTCCTGGAACACAGTCTAAAAACAAAAGAAACAAAGCATGTGAACTTTGGTAGCTATTTTTACATTTGGATTAAATTTAAATTGTTACTTTAGAACTTTTCTTTGGTATTGTTGGTAAAGCAAGCAAGTAAGTAATTCGTTTCATTGCAAGTCAACAATTTCAGTGTAAGAAAAAGGAGATGTTGTAACTGAATCAATAGTTTAAATAAGAATGCTGCATTATTGGAAGTGAATTGGAAAGATTAATATAAATTTGTGCTGTTCCAGGGGTAGGAAACGTTATTTTTAGCCCTGTTCACTGGCACAGTCCAGGGCAAGGTCGTTCTGTGATCTACTCTAGTGTTCAAGAGCACTGGACCTCTTAGAAAATGGTTGATTCCATGTATGGGCTGGAAAGGACCATGTGAAACTCTACCATCAGGTTGTGCCAGGAAGCAGGGAAGCTTTTGAAGATTAATGGTGTGATGTCAAAAGACCACAGAAACCAATTTAAGGTGTACTTGAGACAATTTGAGCAGCAAAAGGAGGATAAGGGTTTTGGTCAGTTGACACACTGTAAATCTGAAAAACTATTAGTTCATAATAATGTGCAAAAGAGAAAAAAAAATGACTGAAGAGTTGAGTCTTGTTATTCAATCATATTAGTGGTATTAACTAATTTACTGTATGACCGAAGAGTATAGAAACAAAAAGTGTAGATGCGTCAGCTCAATGCATTTTCTGACTCAAAGGGAATATGAGTAAAATGATACCATAAGTTGTGACCTTAAATCAGACATGAAATATTCAAATTAGATTGTGTATATATACACATTAGATTGGTGCAAAAGTAGCTGTGGTCTTTGCCATTTAAAAGAAAAAAAGCAAAAACCACAATGACTTTTGCACCAATCTAATACACACATATTACCATATGTTCTAATAAATTATTGGTAACATATAATGATATATATTAATATATAATGATATATAATAATTTTATGAAGTGACACACGGGGGGATAATAAAGTAATAACAATAAGAGAAGGCTGCTTTGATTTTCTCAAATAACAGTATCTCATCGTGTGTCCTGCTTCATTTTTTCTATATAATATATATCATTATATGTCAATATATAATGATATATATTGATATATCATGATTATATATTAATATATCATGATATATGTTAATATCATATTAACATATATTAACATATGTCAATGTAATGTATTATATATTACCAATAATATATGAGTACATATACTAATATATATGTATTAGGTTGGTGCAAAAGTAATTGTGTTTTTTTGTGTTTTTTGTGTAGTTTTATAGTTTTAAGAATAAAAAAATTTCAAGAGTCATCAAGCCCAAAGATTTAAAGTTATATTTCTCAGGAGCCCATCAAGGGCAAAGGCCTTCATGATTAGGAGAGGAATCACATTTCTATTACTTGAAGTTTTCCAGCTTGAGGGAAAGAACTCTTACTAGACTAAATAATTAGATCATACAGATAACCTGAATCCATGGAAGTAGGCTACCTGATCCTCTTAGAGTTGTGAATCACTGGTGTAACAAAAATTGGGTTCAGCAACCATAGTAACAAATAGCATCCTTGTGAGGTAAATTTCTCTCAATAATGTCAATTAACAGGCATGGGAATTGTTTCCTTCATGTGGATTAGCATATTTTTCAACCTGAGAATATTTATAACTAAGTACAGAAATGTTTAAGACAATCAGTTAGAATTAATATTTTTATGTTAAGAAGGAAGCTCTGCCTTGCTGATATTTTATATGCAAGTAAACATGTTATTGACCATAGAGTCACAGTCTTAAATAATTTGAAATGGTTATCTAAATAATATGCAGTATTTAATTTGTGACTGTAGGAAGTAATCATATACAGTTTTATCTTACCTAAGAAAACATTAGGTTTACATTATTTATAAGCATTGCTCATTGAATTTATAAGAATTATTGAATACCCAGGAAAATTTTATTTCCTATGTTAGCCAACTGTAGTATTTAAAAGGCAAATGCTTGAGGTGCTCCAACTGCTAAGTGTTCTTCCATCACAGAGTATCACAGTAATGCCATTTACACAACAGAGAACACGGTAATGCCATTTACAAATACTTGTTCTGACTACATTTCCTTTTCTCTATACACATGGGCTACCAGTTCAATAATATATTCTATACCAATGAATTCTTTCCAGCTAGAGATGGTCTGTGTAAAGGAATTTTGAACTAAAACTGCCTTGTACCTGGGTGGACTGTGCCCTGTGAAATTCTGTCAATCCCATGGCTGAACTGTGCTTAATATCACTGTTAAGTATGCACCTGTCTCATTGTTAAGTCTTCCTGCAAGCTAACCAAGGACATGCAAATTCTATGTCTTAACTATATCAAAATAATCATGAAAGCAAGGGGGAATTCTATACTTTACAGATACCACTGAAGAATTGAAAAGCCCAGAAAGGGACTCCTAGTTTTTACCACTTTGTGGCAGCCTAAGATTTAAAATGGGAAAACGCAATTGCCTTGGGGCATTAGCCACTGGCTAAGGGAAGTCCACAACATAATCTTTTTTTTTTTTTTTTTGAGCCTGAGTTTCACTCTTGTCACTTAGGCTGGAGTGCAATTGCACAATTTTGGCTCATTGCAACCTCTGCCTCCCAGGTTCAAGCATTTCTTCTCCCTCAGCCTCTGGAGTAGCTGGGATTACAGGTGCCAGCCAGCATGTCCAGCTAATTTTTGTATTTTTAGTAGAAATGGGGTTTCACTACATTGGCCAGGCTGGTCTCAAACTCCTGACCTCAGGTGATTCACCTACCTCGGCCTCCCAAAGTGCTGAGATTACAGGCGTGAGCCACCATGCCCGGCAACAACATAATCTTAAGTATCTGGGAGATGAGGGACAAACAACCTCAGGGCCACAGCTTTGAACTATAAAACCACTTGATTAATTTTGTGGCTGCTAGGAGAAAGGTCTTCCTTTCTTGCCTCTCTTCATCCTACTCTCCATTTGTTTGTAGACTTTGCCTCTCAAATTCATCCTTCTCTAACTCTTCCTCTGTCTTTTGATGACATGGTTGTTTCTTCTTTTTCCATATTTTCCTCCCAACCTGTGGTTATATAAGTCACTATGAAGTCCTTTATCTCTAACTACCGCCGTTTTGACGCTTCTGCCCATTCCTAGGACACTTGTAAACAGAATTCTCTGCTTGGGGTGTTTGGACGACCCAGTTTCTGCTAACTCAGACTGCAGATCAATGTGAGAACTGGTTGTGATTAAAACTTCTTCCGAATGTTTTTCTCCTTTATTATGGGATAGACTTTAGACAGCTACTACTAATAGACGTCTGAGGGTGTAGAATGAAAGTTTTCTTTCTAGCTTACCCTTATTTTGAAGACAAGTCCTGGCAAAGATTCTTTGCGTGGCCAAACTTCAGTCAGGCTTCTGAACTTTTTCTTAGGCCTGTCTGTGCACTTTCTTATAAAATCTAGTTTTAGCAAAGAACCCTACTAGATCAGTTTAGCAAGAACCCTCCAACCCCCAATGTCTGATCATTCTTGATATGTGATCATATCCCTCATCCTCCACCCAAGTCCTGGGGTAACATCAGATCGCTTGAGCTGCCTTCTGCAGAAATCCTGGTAGGCGGGTTTAACTAGAATCCTCCTTATCCCTAATGTTTTCTCTTAGTAATTTTCCATCCACTGACCCCTTCCTTGCTCCTTGGCTATAAATTCCCACTTGCCCAGGCTGTATTCAGAATTGAGCCCAATCTCTCTTCTCCACTGAAAAATCCCATTGCAGGGGGCTTATACCTTTCATAGTGATCCTTAGTAAAGTCTGCCTTACCATGCTTTCACAAGTGCCATTGAATAATTTTTCCTTTGGCATCCTTGCTTTGAAGGAGAGGGTTTCCTATTATATTCCTCACTTCGGGTGGCCTTGTCTCCTGTATTTGTTTCCACTTTAGGTCTTGTCTCCTGTGCTTGCAGAGGTGTGACAAACTGAGGATTAATTTTCCAGGATTCAACTAATGCCTTCACGCTGAAGATCATCACATGTTAAAGTGCTCCTCTGCTCTCTGGGTTATCCACCTCCCTTTGATCTCTGGTCAAACCATTACTTACTTTCTAGCCAGTCCTTTGATGCTTGTAAGATGACTTTTAAAAAATGTTATTTTGAATTTTTTTTTTTTTTGAGACAGGATCTCGCTGTGTCACCCAGGCTGGAGTACAGTGACTCACTGCAACCTGTGCCTTCCATGTTCAAGCAACTCCCCTGCCTCAGTCCCTGAGTAGCTGGGACTACAGGCGTGCACCACCATGCCTGGCTAATTTTTGTATTTTTAGTAGACATGGGGTTTCAACATTTTGGCTAGTCTGGTCTTGAACTTCTGACCTCAGCTGATCTGCCCGCCTCGGCCTATCAAAGCACTGGCATTACAGGCATGAGCCACTGCACCCAGACTTATTCTGAAATTTTGTTGGTTTTAGTGGAAGGGTCAGTATGGGAACTCAGCCTACCGTATTACCAGAAACAGTTCATTACAAGATTTTCTAAAGTTGAATCAGACTCCTATCTTATAAGAAACCCAAACTGATTATGACCTATTACCAGTTTTTTTTTAACTCATTGCTGTATTCAGTTTGCGATGATGCTATTATTTTGGGGGTTTTGCATCTGTGTTCATATGTGAGACGTGTCTATAATTTTCCGTACTTGCACAGTCCTTGTCTAGTAGTTGTATCAATGTTATATTAATCTTGGAAAATGACTTGGGAATTGTTTCCACACCTTTTATTCTTTTATAGAAATTGTATAATATTAAAATTAGAATGTGACAGATTATGACTGTAAAATGAACATGGTGCTTCTTTGTAGAAATAGTTAAAATGAATGGTTTTTATGTCATGAATCATTTACGTTTTTTTATTTCTTTTTTTGTCAGCTCCAGTAATTCAGTATTTTTCTAGGAGTTTGTCCTCTCACTTAAGTTTTAAAATTTATTGGCCAAGAGTTTAAAAAATCTCTTGGTGTTTTCATCCCTAATGCATCTTTAGTTGTGTTTCCTTTAAATTTCTAGTATTGTTTCATGTTGCTTTCTTTTTTTCCTGATTCATCTTTCCAGTGGTTCATAATTTTGTTAGTTTTGTTTTCATATAACTTACATTTGGCTGGATTGAATATCAGTATACTTGTTTTCTATTTCATTAATTTCATTTCCTGTCTTTGTTATTTTCTTTTTATCCTTTTGCACTTATTATAGTTCTTTCTTTACCTTCTTAATTTGGATGCTTACAGCTTAATTTTCAAGTTCTTTGTTTTTTTGTTTGTTTGTTTGTTTGTTTGTTTGTTTGTTTGTTTTTAATACAGATTGAGTATCCCTAATGTAAAAATCCAAAATCGGAAACGCTCAAAATCTGAAACTTTTTTGAGTACTGACATAACACTGAAAGAAAGTGCTCATTGGAGCATTTTGGATTTCAGATTTTTGGTTTAAGAATGCTCAACTAGTAAGTATGTAATGCAAATATTCCCAAATGTGAAAAAAATTAAATTCTGAATCAGTTCTGGTCTCAGGCATTTTGGATAAGGAACACACAACCTGTATATATACATAAGAGGCTATAAATCCTCCCTGTAAACACCACTTTATCTCCCACAATGTTATTTTATTTTATTTATTCATATATTTTAATTTTTTTACCAGGGGAAAGTGCAAATGCAGTCCCCACTACCACAAATTATGCAGTGGAGTTTCCCACATTTGGGGAAATCGCAGGGGTCAGCACATCCAGAGTGCAATGGATAAGCCTCGCCCTGTGATCATGGTATCCCCCCTGCCAGTAGGAGATGTTTTATATGTAATATGTTTATTGTGAACATTTTGTTTATTAATTTCAATGATTTATTTGTTCTTACGGGTTACTGAAATTTTTTTGTCATTGAATTACATCTTAATTATATCAAGGAATGTGATCTGTGTGATACTTGTTATTTAAAAAATTGTACATATTTGCTTTAAGGTCTAGTACGTGTTGAAATTTTTATAAACAAACATTCAGTGTCTTCTGTACTTGTCAAGTGCAGTGTTTTACATGTATTTCTTAGATCAAATTTGCTAATTGTTTAAATGCCCTCTATCTATACAGCTTTTTTTGTGTGTGTGTCTGTTTTAGTTGTCAATTACTAAGATGGAATATGTTAAAATTTCTCACTGTGATGAGGTACTTAGTTGTAAATTTTCCTTTATAACTTGATAAAAGAAAACAAAAATCTTTTTACAGATTTACAAATCTTTATTATTTTCCAACTATACAGCAATACATATTAGGTATAAAAACTCAGTTATAGTTACAAAAATACAAAAGTATATTCATGTTAAGAGTAAATTGACCTTGTATTTTCACATAATCAGTGTGAGCAATCTGGTATATAATTCTCCCACAATATATTTTCTAAGTGTGTGTGTGTGTGTGTGTGTGTGTGTGTGTATTTCTAGAAAGCATTATGACAATTGTTTTTAAATTGGGAGACTACATTAGAATGGCAGTTTAAAAGGAACAGCTGTGACCACCATTTTACTGAAGAGAGACCATTTTAACACCAAAAAAAAAAAAAAATGTAATCCAGCTCTCAGCTGGATTCTTCCAACTCCTTGAAGACTGGATAAATTTATCTTAAGCTTGACTTAAATCTGTGCGGCAAACTCCATTACCTTATTCTAGGTTTGTTTGAATTCCCAGGTAATTTATATTCTCATGGCTGCTTCTTACTTTGAATTTATACTCTCTCTGTTTTGTGCACAAACGTGACACCCAGCTTCTTTCTAAGCACTCACAACTGCAATAACAATTCCCTCTCTCCATTCATGAGAATATAGGCAAAACCAAAGCCTGTGACTTGTGTAGGTAGGATGTTAGTGAATGGTGGAGGAAACAGAGAAAGAGTCTATTTTGACTAAGAAACGGAAATTCAAATGGAATGTCAGACAGCATGACTCTGAGAAGGACATTCAGCTCTCCTACCCCAGCCTCCCTCTTCTCTAGAATTTTTTAATCTTGCTGACTTCTCTCTTTTTCCCCTTGTTTCTGTCCCCACTTTACTTTTCATTCCCTTGTTTTCCAAAACAGTCAAGTTTTTCTTTTTATTTTATGTAGAATCATTTAATACTCAATTCTTCTGAGATTTGGTCATGTTCTACTATCGCTTTGATTCTTATTACAAGATATTTTCCCAAAGAGTTTATTTACTAAGAAGGGTTCTGGAACTGTTAGGAGAGCAAATTCTACTTCATATGAAACTACATATCCAGGAGTGAGATTGCTGGACCTTACGGTAATTCCATTCTAATTTTTTTTTAGGACCCTCCATTCTATTTTCTATAGCGGCTGAACCATTTTACCTCCCATCAACAGTGCACAAGGCTTCCAATTTCTCTGGATTCTTGTTGATACTTGTTCTCTATTGATAGCAGCCATCCTAATGGGCTTGAGATAATATGTCACTGTGGTCTTGATTTGCCCATAGACAATTTTTCTACATGAATTGGAAGTCAGACATAAAGTGGAAGCCATCATCTTTTCATGAAAGCCAAAGCAGTTAGGGTTGCCAATAAAATACAGAATGCCTAATTAAGTTTGAATGGAGATAAACAAAAATAATTTTTTTTAGTATAAGTATGTCTCAATACTGCATGACACATAGTTATGTTAAAAGAATATGCCGGGTGCAGTGGTGGCTCACGCCTGTAATCCTAGTACTTCGGGAGGCCAAGGTGGGCGGATCACGAGGTCAAGAGATCAAGACCATACTGGCCAACATGGTGAAACCCTGTCTGTACTAAAAAATACAAAAACTAGCTGGGCATGGTGGCGCGCGCCTGTAGCCCCAGCTACTCGGGAGGCTGAGGCAGGAGAACTGCTTGAATTCAGGAGGTGGAGATTGCAGTGAGCCGAGGTGTTGCCACTGCACTCCAGTTTGGCTCCTGGCAACAGAGTGAGACTCTGTCTCAAAAAAAAAAAAAAGAATATTGGTATGCAATATTTGGGACACATTTATACTTGCCTAAAAATTATTTGCTGTTTATCTGAAATGTAAATGTAGCTGGACATTCTCTGTTTTTATTTGCTGAAACTGGCAACACTGAGTGTTGCCACACATGTCGCCGTGGATAAGTGGTTCATCTTTCAGCCCCAGGAAGGAGCCAGGTCTAGAGCACCTCCAGCGATTGCCATATCCTTCGGGTTCGGAAGGCCTTCAGCTTCGGCCAGGTGTGTGTGTGTAGCTCTGTGATGGAGGGAGCAACTTACCCAGAAGGATACTCCTATTATTCATACTGGAGCTGGGAGATAGTGACACCTATATGGTTTCCAGAACATTCTAGTTGATTCTATTTAGCATTGCAGGTTACAATTTGTCCTTCATGTTCATCTCTCCTTCTGGAGTGCTGGCCCAGATGACTTCACGCTATAGCCCAAACTCAGCCTCACCTTGATGATCTAATTGGCTCTCACAACTGCTTAAGATCAAATCTTTGGAATTAATCATATATACAATCCTCTCTCTCCTTGCCCTTATCCACTGATTCACCTTCTGAGAACAAATCCTGAATGATACAGACTGGAATGTGCTCATATCCATTTTTATATGAGGACACTCGATCTCAAAGATACTAAGTAACTTGTCCAAGGTTATATAAATAGCAAGTGGCAGAAGGAAGCGATATTTGATCTTGGTCTATCTACCTCCAAAAGGCATGGTCAGATTAATCTGTCTTCAGAAATACAATGGGGCAATCACACATATGTGAAATATTAATTGATGGATGAGTGTCACATTCAAAACAAGCAAGGTAATTAATCTAATTCAGCACTAGTGATTAGGTCTCATTAATACTATATTTAGTAAGTGAGCATCTAATTTCTTTTAAGAGACATAGATAAATTGGAGGAATTTTTAGAAGACCAACCAACCAGAGAGGGATTTAGGAAGAGAAATTGTTAATGAAATAATGCAAGCAATGAAGTATATGGCAAAGAAGAGGAGTTCCAGTTAGAGCGTAAGGGATTTAGCACTATGCACAGAAGTGGGCAGAGAAAGACATAAAAGCCCAGAACACTAAAACAATTTAAAAAAATTTTTTTTTGAAACAGAGTTTAGCTCTTGTTGTCCAGGCTGGAGTGCAATGGCGTGATCTTAGCTCACTGCAACCTGCCCCTCCCGAGTCCAAGTGATTCTCCTGCCTCAGCTTCCCGAGTAGCTGGGATTACAGGTGCCCACCACCACACCCAGCTAATTTTTTGTATTTTTAGTAGAGACGAGGTTTCACCATGTTGGTCAGGCTGGTCTTGAACTCTTTTTTTTTTTTTTTTTTTTTTGAGACGGAGTTTCGCTCTTGTTACCCAGGCTGGAGTGCAATGGCGCGATCTCGGCTCACCACAACCTCCTCCGCCTCCTGGGTTCAGGCAATTCTCCTGCCTCAGCCTCCTGAGTAGCTGGGATTACAGGCACGCGCCACCATGCCCAGCTAATTTTTTGTATTTTTAGTAGAGACGGGGTTTCACCATGTTGACCAGGATGGTCTTGATCTCTTGACCTCGTGATCCACCCGCCTCGGCCTCCCAAAGTGCTGGGATTACAGGCTTGAGCCACCGCGCCCGGCTGGTCTTGAACTCTTGAACTCAGGTGATCCACCTGCCTTGGCCTCTCATATTGCTGGGACTACAGGCATGAGCCACCATGCCCAGCCAAACTAACAACAATTTTTAAGACAAGCAAGTTCCTTGTACATCATCTGACATTCTAGAAAACTGTAAAAGATGCCTGTAGTCTCAACACTATCAGTTAAATGCTTAAGTATTTCAAATTATTACAAATACATGAAACTTCTCAACCCAAAGCCCTGGCCCACTTACTCCCATATTTCATCTGTTCTAAGATGTGCGTTTTCCCCCACATTTTTGATATAACAAATTAGTATGCATTTTTTTAAGTGTCATTGTTTTTCTTTCTTAGTGATATATAATGGTGCATATTATAATCAATGGTATTTTATCATTTGTAAAATATAGTAACTTTGTGATCTTGGGCAAATTTATCAATCTCTCTGTGCCTTCATTTCCTCATCTCTAAAGTGGGATGATAGTGCCTCTTGTATAAGGCTGTCAGGAGGAGTAAATGAGCAAACTATATGATGTGTTTAGAGCAGGGTGACAGTTATCTGTTGACAGAAGAATGCTGCATTACGCGCCACACCAAAACTTGTGGCTTAGAACAAGAACCATTTATTACTTCTGCTTGGTGGTTCTGCTGAAATGAGCTGAGCTTCACTGGGCTTACTCATGCATCTCTGGCCAGCTGGGGTCCAGTTAGGAAGCTCTGCTAATCATGGTTGGACATTCTCCCATGTCTGGATCGTTGATTAGAAAAAGCCTCTCCTTCATGTGTTCTTTGATCTCTTGCAGGATACCCTGTGCTTACTTTCATGGTGGTGGCAGAGTTCCAAGAGCAAGCATGGAGCCCCAGGCTAAGAGCTGGCGCACCATTAGGCTGACAAAAGCATGCCACAAAGCCAGCCCAGATTCAAAAAGGGGGGAGATAGACTCCACCTCATAATTCGGGGAACTGCAAAGAGTCTGGGTATTAAGTTGGAGGTTGGATAATTTGGATAATTACAAAATTTTGTTGGATAATTACAAAAACATTGGTTTTAAGACCAAGGTAGTGCAAATGCTGCCTGGCACAGAGTGTGTGCTCAAGAAATCTTAACTGTTGTCATCATCATCATCGTCATCATCATTAATAAATCCCTCAGGAATTATAAATAGATTCAAGCTGGTTTAGTGCAAGTTGGTTAAAGGAAGGATAATAAGTTGACTGTGGGTATGAGGTGTGTTGGATACGTAAGTCCAGAAGCACATCAAAGTCTCAGAAGCATTGAGCCTTGAAATATAAAAGTTAGAAAAGCTGAGAGTCCAGCTACTCTCAGTTCGTTACCTTATTGGGGAGAAAAATGAGTTAAAGGGAGGTGAAATGACCTGTTCAAATTTGCATAGCGGAAGTACCTGAATGCCCAATTTCCATGCCAATACTCTTTCTACCATAAAAATGCTGCTCCTCTTTCAAGTATGACTGAGGGGAAGAAAAATTCTATTCCCTTTAAAGTCCACAGTAAAAGAAAACCTCAAATGAATACAAAATGTAATAAAATAAGCTCTTAAATAAACAATCATAAATACGTATTTATTCATTGTGTCACTTTAAATATAAACTTTTAGTTTGTTGGAACTTATGAGTCCTTTTCAATAATGTCCAAATATTCTATAATATCAAAATAATTTTTAATTTTAATGACAACCAATTTTATATATACATAAAACAAATAGATTTTTTATTAGGCTTCAATAAGAATGGGCAGCACATAAAATTCATATATACTTTTTAAGAAGCAGACAAGGATACATTTCTTTTGGTTTAGAGTTAGATAGAATAAAAACAAACCACTTAGTTTTAAATACTTAGTAAACTGATTTACTATTTCAAAGAACAAAGTCTGTAAGTAGACTTAGTAGAAAAATTGAGCATCAAAGACACTGAAAATATGTTTTATTTATAAATAAATTGTTCTGAAATTCACAAATTGAAGGTAATATTAAAATGCTCAGCAAAGTGTGTTTATTGTTTTGTCTGCTGGTAAGAACTACACACGCTGCATAAGATCAAATCCTTGGAATTAATCATATATATATATATATATATATATATAGTACTTTTATTTGTGGGACTGTGTATGTGCTATTTACTCATACATACTCAAGGGTACGTTTATTAGAGTGCAATGAGAGAACACCAGGTTTGAACTCAGAAGAACTGGATTTGAATTTGTCAGTTATACAGCCTTGGGTAGTCTTATAACTTACTTGCATAGGGTAGTGTTATATTTTAAATATTTATATTAAGAAGCTGTGTAGATAAGAGACAAAAGAAGTTCCTTGTATTTCCACAAAATATTTGCCTGCCTTAATTCTTTTAAAAATTATGATAAAATAAAAGTTACTATCTTAGCCTTTTGAAGTGTACTTTAACAATGTGAGTATGTAAGCACACTCACATTGTGCTACCATCACAACCATCCACCCACAGTACTCCTATTGTGCAGCAGCGAGACTCCTTAGCCCTTAAACACTAAATAACTCTCTATTCTATATCCATTAAACATTAAATAACTCCTTATTCCCTGCTACTCCTAACCTTGGCAACCACCATTCTACTCTCTCGTCTCTAAGAATTTTACTACTCTAGACTCTAGACACCCGATACAAGTGACTCATAGAGTATTTGTCATTTTATGACTGGCTAATTTCACTTAGCGTAATGTCCTCAAGGTTCATCTATACTGTAGAATGTGTCAGAATTTCCTTTCTTTTTCAGAGGGAATCATATTCCATTCTATGTGGATTGTATATGGATGTTATATATTGATACATTGCATATATACAATGGAATATATGAATACATGCAATGAAATCTTATTCTATCTGAAAAGGAAAGGACATTTCTGAAACAGCAATGAATATTTTACTTATTCATTCATAAAAATAGGTTGCTTCCATCTTTTTGGCTATCATGAACAATACTATTACAAACATGGATGTGCTTTACAAAATATTTTTATTTTGACATTCTAAAATATACAAGTTGACATCAGTGTTAGTCACTGGTATGGTTTGAACGTTTATGAGCCCTCAAAAATTATATGTTGAAATCCTAACATCTAAGGTGAAGATATTAGAAGATGGAGCTTGGGAGGTGATTAAATCATGAGGGCGGAACTTTCATAAATGGAATTGGTGCCCTTCTGAAAGAGCCCCTGCAGGGCACCGTGACTCACACCAGTATTCCCAGCACTTTGGGAGGCTAATATGGGTGGATCACAAGGTCAACATGGTGAAACATGGTGAAACCCTGTCTCTACTAAAAAAATACAAAAATTAGCTGGTGTAGTGGTGTGCACCTGTAATCCCAGCTACTCAGGAGCTAAGGCAGGAGGATTGCTTGAACCCAGGAGGCGGAGGTTGCAGTGAGCCAAGATTGTGCCACTGCACTCCAGCCTGAAAAAAAAAAAAAGAAGAACCCGAAGGAGCTCATTCCCCTGTTCTACCTTCTGAGGACACAGCTCAACAGCACCATCTATTAATCAGAAAGCAGGCCCTTATCAGATACACTTACATCTGACTTACCAGCCTTGGATTTCCAAGCCTCCAGAGCTGTGAGAAATAAATTTGTTGACTCAGTTTATGTTACTTTGTTATAGCAGGCAGATGGATTATTTTGTAATTCATTGTAACAACATTTCCAATTCATTTTGGTGGATCTGGAAGGGCTTAAGCAGCTATTGAATTAAACCCTCTACACTGTGGAGGGCATAATTGTTTATAAACCATAAACTTAGGTATAAAAACACTTTTTTTAACTTTTATTTCAAGTTATGGGATGCAGGTGAAGGTTTGTTACTTATGCAAACTTGTGTCATGGGGGTTTGTTGTACAGATTATTTCATCACCCAGGTAATAAGCCTAGTACCTATTAGTTATTTTTCTTGATCCTCTCCCTCTTCCCACTCCCCACCCTCTGATAGGCCCCTCTATGTGTCCCTGTACTCTCATCATTTAGCTCCCACTTAAAAGTGACAACATGTGGTATTTAGTTTTCTGTTCCTGTGTTAGTTTGCTATGAATAATGGCCTCCAGCTCCATCCATGTCCCTGCAAGGACTTGATCTCATTCTTTTTTATGGCTACATAGTATTCCATGGTGTGTATATACCACATTTTCTTTATCCAGTCTATGATTGATGGATATTTGGATTGATTCCATGTCTTTGCTGACTTGAATAGTGCTGGAATGAACATATGCATGCATGTGTCTTTATAACAGAATGATTTATAGTCCTTTGGGCATGTACTCAATAATGGGATTCCTGGGTCGCATGGTATTTCCGTCTTGAGGAATCACCACACTGTCTTCCACAATGGTTGAACTAATTTGCATTCCCATTAACAGTGTGTAAGTGTTCCTAATTTCCCCACAACCTCACCAGCATCTGCTATTTTTTTTTTTTTTTGACTTTTTAATGGCCATTCTGACTGGTGTTAGATGGTATCTCATCATGGTTTCAATTTGCATTTCTCTAATGATCAGTGATGTTAAGCTGTTTTTCATATAATTGTTGGCAACATAAAAAAAATTTTTAAAGGAAAAAAATGACTCTGTATGAACACTGTCCTGAACTGCCATTCTACATGAAAAAAAATCAACGTAGTTCTCCATCATTGCTAGTAACAGATTGACGCACTTACTGAGGATCTTCTTTATCCAGTGAAAGGTCTTTTCTGGTTGGGTGTCTCCTCTCATATACTTCCCTGGTCCTCTCAAGATCATGAAACACTTCTGGATGGTTTTTTCACATTCCTTGGAGCTGATGAAAGCCCAGAGTGTTGGCTCAGGTTCTGTCTGCCTGCATACATCATCCCAATGTTCCCGATGCTGCTTCATGGTATTGGTGCTGCCACTGGTTGTCTTGGTGACGTCTTTCTAAGATTCTCTACAAACTGAATTTTATTGGCTGAAGCCCCTCTGCTCTTGGATTTCTCCTAAATTCAGCATACTTCCTATCTACCTCCCCTTCATTGCCTGCCACACTGTTTTTAGAAATGCATACTTCTCTCAGAAGAAAACCTTCATTTAGTAATCTAGATTGCATTTTGGTTCCTCAACTATTTAGTCCCCAGCCTTTTGTTTGGACATACATTTTGTGACTCAATTCCTTTGAAGCTTGGCTTTGCATACACAAAATCCAACTTTTTTTTTTTTTAAATATAAAGAGAGACAAAAGGAAAAAAGAAAAAAATCTAGGTGTTTATAAGTTAACTGCTAAAACTATGAGGTTCAGGAACAATTTTGGTACTCCAGAGCCAGTTAACTCTTTGTTCTCTCTATTTGGTGTAATCCCTTCTCTCAAACAATGCGTATAGCTCACTGCACTATGGTAGAGTTAAAGGGAAAAAAAAAAATAATGAACTCTAGGTTTTTACTCAGGCCTGGGTGACCCAAATATAACTGCAGATGGGGAGGAGAAGAGAAGTTGAGAAAAAGTGTACCTTGGAGGATTTAACTTGTATGGCTGGGACTTGAGCATGGGGAGGGACGACTGGCTTTCAACACTTGGGTACCATAATTTTCTCTGCCACGCAACGAGGATGTAAGTGGAAAAGAGAGCTGACGGTGCTATGGGGAATGGACAGGAAGGAAGGAGGTTCAACATGCACTGACACCTACCAGGTCTGAGCACATTGGATACATTATCTGATTGATCCTCACATTGACAGAAAGTGGTGAGAATGTTGATTTCCAATTTTGTAATAAGGAAAAAATAGGACCTGGGGTTAGAATCTTAAAAACTTGATTAAGCATCATATCTTTTGTCAATATCATACAATTTCAAGTCAAGATTATTTAGGAATAAACCAAGACGAAAGGTGGTACTCCTGATTCTTTAAACTCTGTTCATTGCTTTACTCTACCTGCATCTCTATTTACTCAAGGGATAAACAAAAAGATAGGAAAGGGCAGAAGGAAAAGCTTGCAATCTTCTGGCAGGGCTTTGGATCATTTGGTGTTGATTGGAGAAACTGCTCCCCACTAAGGGTGACTATGAAATTAGAAACCAAAGCCTGAGATCTTGGTCTCAGGTCTGATTCCTACACTTAGAGTGAACTCCAATCTGCCTCCTCTCTCCAGCTTCTTGGTCCACTGGATCCCAACTTGCCAGGTGGTTTTTTAAGTGGAAATTATTTCCTGGTCATTAGCTGAGCAACTAATGTATGCTTGATATTTTTAGCTAACTCTTTTTTTTGTTGTTGTTAGATTTTTGGTCCTCATCTAAGACAACTTATACTACTGAACTTAGACTATTTAAACACATAAATGTATATGTATATTTTTACTAACGCAAATATCTTCCTACTTAATCATTTTATGTTCAATTTGTGCTTATGAAAAATCTTTTTATAGCACGCCTGAAAGACAAGTGAAATCAGGTGGCTGGGTTAGAACTGGGGGAGAAGGGAGGGGGAAAAGCATAGTGGTGAGGAGCAATGGAAAATCAAAGGTCACCAGCTACTGAGTGGGAGGACCTCAATCTGTCTGTTGATACCTGTGCCCAAAGACCATGTACTCTGATATCAGTCCTGTAAGTTTCTAAGTGACTCTATACTGGCCCAGTGGCCCTTGAGCAAATTATTCAATTAGAATTTTTTGTCAGAATCTAGTGTCTAATACAGAGTATCTAACAATAGGATTGCAGTGAGATTAAGTAAGAAAACCTATGCAAAGTGCTAAAACAGGGCATGGTTTGAGAAAGGATAATAAAGAAGTTGGGAACACGGATCCTGCAACCAGATTGTCTGGATTCAAATACTAGGCATACTGTTTACCAGCTGGAAAGACATTTTGCTTCTCACAGAAATTTCTGAGGATTAAATGAGTTAATGCATGTAAAATGCTTAGTGAAGTGGCTAATAGAAAGTGTCCAATAAATGTTAGCTACTAATATTCATACTGTGAGCATTGTAATCTACTCTCTAGATGTTTTCCGATTCCTTTTAGCATCTATAATTTATGGTATTAGTCTGTTCTTGCATTGCTGTAAAGAAATTACCTGAGACTGGGTCATTTGTAAGAGAAAGGTTGAATTAGCTCACCATTCTGCGTGCTTCTCAGGAAGCATCGCTCCATCATCTGCTTGGCTTCAGGAGAGGCCTCAGGAAACTTATAATCATGGTGGAAGGTGAAGGGGGAGCAGCCACATGACAAGGTGAAAGCAGGATCAAGAGAGAGGGGGAGGTGCCACACACTTGTAAACAACCAGATCTCAGGAGAACTAAGTCACTATCCCGAGGACAGTACCAAAAAGATGGGACTAAACCATTCATGAGAAATCTGCCCCATGACCCAGTCACCTCCCATCAGGCCCCACCTCCAACACCGGGGATTACATTTCAACATGAGTTTTGGGTGGCGCAACATCTGAACTATATCACCTCTATTGTATCATCTACATGACATTCATCAGGTTCCATTACCAAAGGTCACGTAACCTGCCTGTACAGTGCGTTAAAAGAAAATCCTTGGCCAAATTAAATTTAACAGAGTTTAACTGAGCAAAGAACAATTGGCTGATTCTGCAGCCTCCTTAACCAGAGTAGGCTCAAAGAGACTCCAGTACAGCCACATGGTGGAAGGAGATTTACGGATAGGAAAAGGAAAGTGAGGTAGAGAAAATGGAAGTGAGATACAGAAACAGCTGAGTAGGTTACAGCTCAGCCGTTGCCTTATTTGAACCCAGTTGGAACAGTTGGTCCCCCACCTTTGCCCAAAACTCGGTGATTGGCACAAGCATAGGCTGCAGTCTGTTTATAACATTATTTAGGTTATGATTCACTGTGTACAGAGAAACCTTTAGACTGAACTTAAAATATTGTAAGGAGACAGCTTTAGGCCAAACTTGACTTAACAAGTGAAAATACAGAATTAGGGAATACAATGTAATTTGAAGAATTCTTGGCATCATTGTATGTTCGTTTCTCTTTATTTAGTTCATTACCTGTAATTAAAAGTGTTTTAATCACAAGTCTCACAGTCTCAAACCTGTCCTTTTGCATTTGGTAAATGTCTGTTATTTCTAATAGATATTTGCACCATTTTCTCATTTTTTTTCCTATTTAATTTACTAGTATTCTTCGTGAAATTAGTTGGTTTCATGAAGTGCTCCCCAGAGTTTTATTAGTTGATAATTTCTTTGTTGGTGATAGCAGCTTTTTTATCCTGGAGAAAGTTTTCTGCAATATTAATGGGAGTCTAAACTGATCTTCTAACCTTCATAGATGCCTAGAAACAGGCTTTTTGTAGAAGGGTAGTGATTATAGGATCTTTCTCAATTTTGCCAGTCAGACACCTTGAAGAAATCAATTAGTAGGCAAATGATTAACTAATTGAGCATTTAGAGTGTTCTTGCTTTTGAAAAATTAATTAGGCCTTTGCCCTTAGTTTTCAAGCATTATTTCATTATTAATTGTTTTAAATAGCAGTTCATCTGCAGTGGATCCAGATCAGCTGACAGTTGTTTTTTGTTTATATTATGTGCTTAATTGATTAATACAATGAGCTGAAAACCTTTAACATCATTGATCATGTCATGGAATGCTGAGTAATTGGCTGGCAAAATGTGATTTTTAAAAATTAATGACTCCATGGTTCAAAGTATCAGTTCAGTAGCAGATTAGTCAGCAAAAAAAGAGGATTTTCAGTGTTTCTTCAACACGGATGATCTGAATGATAGTTCCACCTCATTCTTGGAGCTAATATTATTTTTTTATCTTCATTAGTGATAATTTCTTATTCTATATTAAGCACAGTACGTCACATTCATTATTTTAATGACACTTTTATTTCCACTGTGTAAACACAGCTTTCAATGAAAATTTGAAAAGATTGCCATTTGTCATCAAACTGTTGTCAGAGCTACAAAGAGAAAATTAAACATATAGGATGCAGTTTCATGCTTTATAAGATCTTCAAATGGAAGCAATGGTGGGAACTGGGTGGAACAGGAGTTAGAGGTCTTAGCTCAGGAATTTGCTCTTCTAAGAAACCCTTCCTGAGCCTCGTCTCTGTAAGCTTTGTGCCCCTTTCTAGGCTCCCATGGTTCTCTAGATGTAGCTCTGTCCTTACAGTTGTCACAGTATTCTTGGGTTTATTTGCGTGGCTTCCTTGTCAATGAGACTAAACTTTCAGAGGTCATGGACTTACCTGAACACTTTTGTATGTTTAGTATGGCATTTATTTTTGGAACAGAATTGATGCTGAATAAATATTGCTTAACCAAATGAAAGGAAATGTGCGCAAGTACACACACAACATTTCATTTAGTCAGGAACATAAATTTTGGTTATACATGTGAAAAATTCACTATCATTATGATAATCTATGTATCTGTGTATCTATGTATCTAGCTATGTATCTATCTATGTATCTATCTGTCTATCTATCTGTCTAATTTACCTGTCTTTCCTTAACATTTAAAATCAAAGTCCCCACATTTCCAAGCTATCTCTGACAAGGAATGGAAAAATTTTTACGTATTTTTTCCATTGGCAAAACCTCAGAGCTCAGCCAAGGTCTTAGGTCAACTGCTGAAAAGCATTTTAATCCATGTTATCCCCGTGTCTTCAAACATTTCTTGAGCTAAAATTTTAAATCAGTGTTCTCCATAATGCATTTGATAGAAAAAAGTACCTCAAGGTGTTACTAACAAAAGGGTCAAATAAATTTGATAAAGCACAGTCAATTTATCCCTTTGGAAAATGCACTGTGTACATTACAATATCAAAGTTTCTGAGAAGTCTAGTCACAACTTTGCACATTCCGGGTTTTTTTTTTACGCTGAAATTCTTTTTTGTGAAACATTCACTAATATCTCTGGGAACTAATGGTCTATAGAATCTACTTTGAAAAATGCTGCTCCAACAACAAATAGGTCAGAATTATGCTTTTTGTTGTGCTTCAGGTATGGAAAAAATGTGGTGAGGAAAATCAAGGTCTTACAGACTGCGCACAGGCATTCTAGTCTATTAATATGTCAATTTTAACTGTTTCATTTTCCACGCATTTGTTGCTTTCTTTGTTAGTAATAGTTATTTTTTATTGCAGAAAACTTGGAAAACAGATGAAAGTAAAAAGGAAAAAGTCTTTCTGACTGCTTTCTTTAAAGGGTTGCATGGTCAAATACATTTAGGATGTGTGGGGTTAAACAAAATTAGACTTTTTTATGCTTTTTCAGGAGCTTAATATGATCACTAATGTACAATTTGTCTCTCCACTGGGGTTGTGGTATACAGTTTTTCCCAATTTTTTGACCACAGGTTGCTCTTATTTTTAAGCATTTTGGGAAACAAGGCTTGTGGGAACTCACTGGATGATGAGGAGACATTTGGAAGGCCTCCATTGATTGCTGCCCAGTATGACTCACTGGAAGGTCAACATCTCTCAAGGTTACACAGTCTGAGACACTGGAAACCCATCTCAAGCCCCCACAACTTGTCACAGATATTTTTATCCAAGGACTGAGCTATGGCTCAGGACACAAAGACCCAGATGGAGTAGAGCTAAAAATAATAAAATTAAAATTAATATGCATTTGGGAAACAATTGCTCAGGCAAACCAACACACACAGATAATGGATTCTGTCTGAAGCTTCATTTTCCAAACTGAAAAACAATAATATGAGTATTAACCCAGGTGAATGTCTAAACAGATTCTTGGCAGCCTGTAATTAGATAAAGGAGCTGATGCATCCTGAATGCAATTTATGTAGTTAAAATTAAGCACCCTCATAAAGGGACAAAGATGAGATGCGGTAAAGTTCAACCAATTGTTACTTTCAAATTTTCTTTCTCTCGTTCTTAATTCCAAGTAACATTGAAATTTAAACATAATTTTATTTTCTTTCCAAAATGAGTGTCTGAGTTTTAACTTAATTGTTTGAGTGTTCAGGAGGCTCTGCTACAAAATGTTTATTTCTTAGAAACAAAATTGTTAAGAATCTGTAAAGAAACTTAAATTATGTAACCTTTTCATGTTGTCAATAATTCATGGTTAAGGAAAAATGGTGGTTTAATGCTTTTGTCATTTGTAGATGTAGCAGCTATTGATAAAATAAAATGGGAGGAGATTCCAATTCCTCAACTACAAAACAATTTGCAAATGGTAAAGACTTCATATTTAGGGGAGCTTGATTTCAAAACACATTTAGTGTATAAGAACCTGTTTCATCATGGAAAGAAAAGGGTACTTTTTATAAGAACAAATTTAAAAGCAAGTGAACAGTAAAATTTAAAGGAATCGTGGAAAAATACTTATATTCTATTAAGAAACACTGTTGTGTATTGTAAGCATGGGAGTAAGGTATGCGTTTTAGAAAATTAAGATTATTTTTAATTGACAAATCATAAAGGTATTCATTATTAAGTATAATGTATTGTTCTGGTATATGTATATGATGTGGAATAATTAAATCAAGCTAATTAACATGTCCATTTCCTTACTTGCCTATTTTTGTTGTTGTTGTTTTTGATTTTTTTTGAGACAGAATTTCTCTCTTCTTGCCCAGGCTGGAGTGCAGTGGTGCAATCTTGGCTCACTGCAATCTCTGCCTCCTGGGTTTAAGCAATTCTTCTGCCTTAGCCTCCAGAGTAGCTGGAATTACAGGCACCCACCACCACTCTGGGTTAATTTTTTGTATTTTTAGTAGAGATGGAGTTTCACCATGTTGGCCAGGCTGGTCTTGAACTCCTGACCTCAGGTGGTCCACCGGCCTCTTCCCCTCAAAGTGTTGGGGTTATAGGCATGAGTCACCTTGCCTGGCCCTTACTTGCTTGTTATTATTATTATTATTTTTCTTTTTTGTGGTGAGGCATTTGAAATTTACTTTCCTAGTTATTTTGAAATATGCAAAATATTATTATTGACTATAGTCACCCTGCATGCAATAGATCTCAAAGCTTATTCCTCCTATCTGAAACTTTGTACCCTTTGACAAATAACTTCCCATTTTCTTGCTCCTCACTGCCCTCCCCAGACTCTGGTAACCATCCTTCTACTCTATGCTTCTATGAGATCAGCAATTTTATATTCCACATGTGCATGAGGTTGTATGGTATTTGTCTTTCTGTGTCTGTCTTACTTCACTTAGCACAATGTCTTCCAAGCTTACCTACATTTTCTGAAATAACAGAATTTTCTTCTTGTTAAAAGCTGAATTGTATTCTGTCATGTATGTATACCGTATTTTCTCTAAACATTCATCCATTGATGGACACTTAGGTTGATTCTATACCTTGTGTATTGTGAATAGTGCTTCAATGAACATGGGAGTGCAGATATCTCTTCAACATATTGATTTTGATTCCTTTGGATATATACCCAGAAGTGGTCATGTTAGATCCTATGGTAGTTCTATTTTTATTTATTTGAAGAACCTCCATACCATTTTCCATAAGGGCTGTACTAATTTACATTTCCACCAACAGTGTACGAGTTCCCTCTTCTCTGCATCTTTGCTAACGCTTCTTATCTGGTATCTTTTTGATAAAAGCTATTCTAATAGGCATGAGGTAATATCTCACTGTATTTTTGATTTCCATTTCCCTAATGATCAGTGATACTGTTGGTCATTTGTATGTCTTTTTTTCAGAAATGTTTGTTTAGATTTTTGTTTTTGTTTTTAGAGAAAGAGAGAGTCTTGTTCTGTTACCCAGGCTAGAGTGCTGGAGTGCAGTGGCTTAAATTCAGCTTACTGCAGCTTTGACCTCCCAGGCTCAAGCGATTCTCCCATCTCAGCTTCCTGAATAGCTGGGACCACAGGCAGCAGCCACCACACTTGGCTAATTTTGTTTTTTCATTTTTTGTAGAGACGGGGCCTCATCATGTTGCCCAGGCTGGTCTAGAACACCTGGGCTCAAGCAATTTACCTGCCTTAGCCTCCCAAAGTGTTAGGATTATACAAGCGTAAGCCATTGTGCCTGACTTCCTTGCCCATTTTTGAATTAGATTTTTAATTTTCTTGCTATTGAGTTGTTTGAGTTTCTTATATATTTTGGATATTAACCCCTTATCAGATGTATGGTTTGCAAATATTTTCTCCCATTCTGTGGGTTGTCTCTTCTCTTTGTTAATTGTTAAAGTAAAAGTTTGAAAGAGAAAAGGTGTCAATAGATAGAGATGGTTAAAAAAAAGTAATTAAAAAATCTGGTTTTGAAATAAATATAACCATTTGCTGAGCATCTGCTGTATATAGGCATTAACTAAATATTTTATGCAAATTATTTCACTGAGGCCTGTCACCAACCCAGAAAGAAGTATACTTTGTTCACTTAACTTTAAACCTGAAATGAAGTAAAGAATGACTAGCACAGTAAAGACAATTAGTATAGAACACAGTTAGTGACAGCTTCTCATTGATTTTGCAATAAAATGATTATAGTATCACCAAATCACATTTTTTTCTTTTTGTCATCAAAGAATGAATCAGAATGCTGCATTGGATTCTCTTCATGGATAGATTTTTCTTTCACTTAAGAGCATTAATTTTTTATTTTTTATAAAAGATATATTTCATCACTTAGAATTTCCCTCTTTACACCATCAATAAAAAGCTGGATAAATTAAGGCTTTTTATTATGTAGAATTATAGTAATTATAATCATAATAATTCTTCTCATCTTTTACTTTAATGCAGCCTAGGTAAGTGAAGTTGAAAGAGCGTTTTGTGTATAAAAGCGCCATTAAGAACGCTACCTTCCAGGAACATAAACTGATACCTGGAGGAAGAAAGGAGCCAGGTGCGGTAGCTTCCAGCTGCAATGGTAGTGGATATAGGAGAAAGAGTATGTGCGTATTTTTGTCTCTTTCAAAATTTTAAATAAGGAAACTAGAGATAGAGAGGAGAAAGAAACTAAGCCAAGGATAAAAAGCAGGAACTCTTTATATAATTATGTTTAATAAATTGTCTTAACGTTATTGTAACTTTTAAAGAGTTTTTTTAATAAAGAAATAAAAAATTGTGTGTATGTGAGTGTGCATATATACACAAATAAGCATGAAACTAACTACATAAAAGAATTACAGATACCCTTCTTTTTAAAACTCACATTTTATTTTCATCTTCATGAAGGTGAGGTTTGAAAACACAAAAGGCATTCAATTCAGAATTATAATTTTCACAGAAATTACAGCATAATTCTATCTCACATTTATTCATATTTTTATAAAACCTATGGCCATTTCCAAAACCTCTGGGTATAATAACGTATTTTAAAATACCAACACAATTACCAGGTTGAAAAAGAGCACTACCTAGGTATCTTCCCAAAGGAAACCATTTCATATACCTACTCAGACTTACATATTAGGCCAGAAATTTAGTATTTCAAATACATAAAGAATAAGTGATCATTTCTTTGGAAGATGTAACTTTGAATTTTAGACTTCTGTCTATTTAATATTTCAAACGGGGCACTGCATTTATGTAATTTCTGCGTGGGTATTGAATATATGAGCTTTGATGATAAACGGGCTCCCCTTCATTTCCTTGAAATCAACACAGAATTTGCATACCTATTTTAATATGTGTTGGACTTTCTGCATATAAATGAAGCATTACTAAACAATTTCAACTGTGTGTTTTAAGAAATCCGCACAGTTCAATGTTTTCCTAATGCTCTGAGTCTGGGGAACATAAATAATCATTTTAATTCTCTGGTAGACACTGAATTACATAGTAAATTATCTCAAGCTTGGGAAAGCTCTATTTTTTAAAACACATATTCCTTTTATACGAAGAATCTGAGATATGAATTAACTCAAATAGTAGTCAAAGTTTTGACTAAAATTGACTGTAACACTTAAAATAATTCTTACTATTTTAAGGAATAAGCTTTGGAGGCTATTTAAAAAAATGATTTTATTGAAGAAAAAGGCAGAGAGAAAGAAAGATAATTAATAGGATATACTAGAGATAAATAACGAAATGAAAATATACAGATCTTCCAGAGCCCCAAGCACTTAGGATAATATTAATCAAATCCTACTGACTCTTAACTGAAATAATTAGGAAACATTCCTAGCGTGCTTGATCATGTTGGGGTTTTAATTAAACTCTCTTGGATTCCAGAGAAAACAATATATATATACACACACATACATGTGTGAATATATATATATATATATATATATATATATATATATATATATATTTGGAACTCTTTTTCTTCAACTGTTACCAAAAATACTTTTGAAGGTAGTAATCAAGTAGTATAATTGGAGTCTGGATGCATAGAAACAAGATAAAGCATGCTACCATAGGTTCAAAACATTGGCTTTTCAAGAAGTTGTCTATAAATCTGCAGCTACAAGAAACCCAAACAATGAAATGTGGATTTAATTAGAACAAACTTCCCACATTTTCAGAGATAATTCTATGGTTATTCTTCTATAGCATGTACCTAATAGAACAGTTCTGGTCTAGTGGCATAAAGATTTTCAATAAATAAACAGCTCACAATGTAATATATACTTATATAGCATCCTAGATGCCAAAGGCAAGTTCTTGGTGCTTCAGAAATCTTAACTCATTTAATCTTCATAACCACCTTCTAATATTGATATCACTTTTATTCCCATTTTAAAGATGAGGACAGGAAGGCACAGAGAGGTTAAACAATTTGTCCCAGATTGTGTAGCTAACTAGCTGAAGAGTGAGGATTTAAACTAGGTCATCTGATTTCAGAGACTGTGTGTTCAACCTCCGCACTATGCCTCCTAATGCTCCTCACATACCTTCTGCATATTCAGCAGTCTGATTTGATGGTACACATATATCATCTCATTTAATCCCCAGCACGTTTCTGCAAAAGAAGTGTATCATCATCATTTTACAGATGGGAAAAATGAGGCTCAAGGAAATTAAACAAATTGATCAGGTTTAGACTACCAGCAGGAAGGATGTAAGTCCATTTCTATCTGACTCTAAAGTGCATGCTTTTACTGACCTCTTTCCAATATATTATTGTTTTTTAAAGATTCAGGCATTTCATTTAGCTATCTTACATTTTAAATAAAATTGATATATTGTTTCAGGCAAATTGAACTTTAAGATATTATATCAGATAAATCGAAATTTAATTGAAATTTATCTGATTGTTGAAGGTTATTCATTCTTGCACCCAACATTTACTAAATATCCATTAAGAATGGATTTGAAACTTGTCCGCATTTTCTGGGGACAAAATTATCTTAATTTTGATGTCACTTGCAATAAAGCCTTCTTCCTTGCTAATACTTGTGTATTAATCTGTTCTCATGCTGCTGATAAAGACATATCCAAGACTGAGAAATTTACAAAAAACAGAGATTTAATGGACTTACAGTTCCACATGGCTAGGAGGCCTCACAATCATGGAGGAAGGCAAAGAGGAGCAAGTCATGTCTTATGTGGATGGCGGCAGGCAAAGAGAAAATTGTGCAGGGGAACTGCTCTTTATAAAACCTTCTGTTCTTTCCCATGCTGTTCCTGTGGTCGTGAATAATTCATGAGACTTATTCACTATCACTAGTACAGTATGGGAAAGACTTGTCCCCAAGATTCAATTACCTCCCACCAGTGCCTCCCACAACACATGGGAATTCAAGATGAGATTTGGGTGGGGACACAGCCAAACCATATCAACTTGTTAACTCAGTGATTGGTTTTCTGTGCAGTGAGAAACCAGGCCTAGGCAAAACCCCTAGCATTTGGCAACAAAATTCTGGGAGGAATCTGGGTTTATGGGGTCAGAAGTATATATATTATGGGAGACATTCTTTAAGATAAAGAATACAAATTATGCATGTAAAATTTGATATGTAAGCATTTAATAACTACTCACTATGAATGACCAAAAATACAAATTATGACACTGTCATACCACGATGCAGTCTACTGCCCATGACCTTATCATGCTGGGTGGGTTTGCATAGTAGGCAAAAGTTCTTTCAGTGGGAAATTAGCAACAGCTTATTTATATTGATAGATGGCCAGGGCTTTCCCAGGCTTTTGAAATAGACATGCGTGTCAACTTCATCAGCTCCCAGTAAATCCAGATTCACAGTAGATCTTCTAGCAGGCACCCATTCTGTTCAAGGCAACGTTTTGCCCCACAAGAAATAGTGAATTTGCAAACCTCAAACAGCATTAGACCAGTAGCAGGATTATGTAGATCTAGTGGGCTAGAATTGTAGGCAGTAAGAGAAAAACAAAAAACAAAACAAAACAAAACAAACAAAAACCCTGTTCCTTCTGGTTGGATTAAACTAATTTAGAAAAACTAGACAAAATCTGTAATGATTTATAAAAAGCAAGAAAATAAATCTGTGTACAGTTTCCCTACTCCCAGTCACAAAGAACGTCGGTAGGTAGAAATCTTGCCTAAAAATTTGATGCAGACTAAAATAGAAGAAAAAGCAAGTTTCTAAGCTTCTCTTGAGGCTTTCTAGAATTAAGAATGATGAGGAAAAGTAGAGGGAAAGTCATTGTAAGGATCTCAATTTCTTTCTTATTTTTAAGTTGACTAATAATTGTACATACTCATGGGGTACATAGTGATGTTTTGATACATATAATATATAGTGATCACATCAGGGTAATTAGCCCTTCCATTGTCTCAAACACTGACCACTTCTTTGTGTTGGGAATATTAATATCCTCCTTCTAGCTCTGAACCCTTCATTTGGGCTGAAGAAGGAAGAGGAAAAAATGAGAAGTGAAAGTTTGCATAATGATGGAAAATATCTCCATTCTGGGCTGGGAAACCTTTGGAGATTCACTTACTCTATAAGTAATTGTCTTTATCATGCAATAAGTTATTTGATTACTTGAGTGAAAAAAGGCATAAAGTGAATTAAAAAATAAAAGTACTCCTCTTCTCAGCTCCATTTCCATCTCCTCTCAGCAAGTATTTGCGTTGGTCGTGGGAGACCAGAAGCCTGTAGGAAGAATGAAGAGTTATCCTCTCACCTTACACTAGTCTAGAGGCAAGAAAGAGATCAAGGCCTATCCTGTGAAGGCAAACACTAGATTATTGTATAAATTCTCTACCAAGGGAAATCTGCGGTAGAGAGGCTTATTTCTGGGTTACAGGCATATGAGAGTGTTTATCTTTTTTTTTAACATGTGCAGAGCCTGGGGCACAAGAAAAAATGTAGACCTAAATACCATTTGTCTAATTGTTTGAACGTTAGAAATCAAATAATAAATCATTAAATACAACATGTAGTTATTCCCTACCTGGAAAAAATGTGCTTTCATAATGACAAAATGGAAAATATGTGTAAAACTATGAATTTCAGATGACTGAAAGTTGGCAAAATGTATCAAAGATGACTGATTTTATTATTTTGCAAATGGTTAGATGTTCTATTGATGGATCAAAGATTTACGGATAAATGATAAGTATGTATAGAATATATATGTTGTATTTTTAGTTTATAAAATATGTTGCCTACATTTCAGCAGAATCACTAATTATGTTGTCATCAAAATTTTACATAATTTGTGTTTTCTTGGCAGGAATAACATAAAGTAAGGGATAGCAAACATCTTAATGAAGTAGTTACTGAATATTTTAGGTTTTTCCAGCTATATTGTCTGTGTTACAACAGGTCAATTCTGCCCTTATAGCACTAAGGCAGCTATGGACAATATGGAAACAGATGGATGAGACTATGTTCCAATAAGACATATGTTTCTTTTTGATAAATACCTAAAAGTAGAATTGTTAAGTAATAGGGTAGAAACATGTTTATCATTATTAAAAAAAACTTTCAAATAGTTTTCCAAAGTGATTGTATCATTTTTGTATGAGAGTGCCCATTGCACCTCATCTTTGTGGGCCCTTGAAATTACATTTAAAAAATGTTGGCTAATCTTCTGGATAAAAAGTAATGTTTTATTTTACTTTTAATGTTCATTTCCATTATGATTACTGACATCGAGCACCTTACAATATGCTTTTTGGCCATTTGTTTATCTTATTTTGTGAAATACTTGTTCATGCCTGTTGCCCATTTAAAAATAATTCGGCTACTTGTCATTTACTATTGATTCATAGGAATTCTTTATATATTTTGGGCATTATGTATATATACACACATATACATATAGACGTATACATTATACATAAATACACATATAGTATATATATGCATTATATATACATAAACACATATGTACATATATAATGTGTATATGCATATATATGTATTATATATGTGTGCATATATAACATACATTTTCTCTTACTCTGACATGCTTTTCATTTTTAAAAATTCTATTTTATGATAAAGATAACTTAAAAATTTTGATGAACCATATGTTCTTTTACACATTATTGTAAGGGTGAGCATATGATATGAGGGGTCCCTAGAAAGTACTGGGTTCGGGCTAGCAATCCCCCTTGCTGAGGTCTAAGCCTATTCTAGCTCCTTTATTTCTTGACTAGTTTCAAGGAAGACTTACAGTGTTGGAAATATTCCATACCCTTGTTCTCTCTGATATGTGTTCTTGACATTCGTTCTAAAGGGCCATATTACAGTTGAGCCTAGAAGACTGTGGGTTTGAATTGCACAGTTCCACATGTATGAAGATTTCCTTCGGCCTCTGCCACCCCTGAAATAACAAGACCAACCCCTCCTTTTCTTCTTCCTTCTCAGCTTTCACAACATGAAGACGAGGATATAGGACTTTATAGTGATCTGCTTCCTATTAATGAATAGTAAGTATATTCTCTCTTCCTTACAATTTTCTTAATAACATTTTCTTTTTTCTAGCTTATCTTATGAGAATACAGTACCTAGTATATCTATATATATATAATGCAAAATATGTGTTATTTGACAGTTTATGGTATCAGTAAGGCTTCCAGTCAACAGTAGTCTATTAGTGGTTAAGATTTTAGTGAGTCAAAAGTTATACCCAAATTTTTGACTGTATAGGAGGTCAGGACCCCTAACCCTGCATTGTTAGCAAGAATAGGAGGACATCTTGCTGTGATGTCTCTTTCCATACATTACATGTATGGGCGAGACAAGTTACTGCAGGTCTCATGCCTGGAGTATTACTTCTTTAGAAAGAAGCTGCAGTATGTTTTAGGTCCCAAATCTAAGTCCTTTAAATAAACAGTTTATTAGCTTTCTCTGGAGCTGTTCTCTCTATAAAGATAGATATTTCACACAGTAATCTCACTGGATTTTTCCTTATTTCTAAACATGCCGTCATTTCTCCTACCTCACGATATATATACTTTTCCCCCTTCTTTTTCTAAAAATTTCTGTTTTCTCTTTACTTGACTAGCTAGAACTGTTTCAGAAACTTCAAAGAATTGCCCTTGGTCTTTATTTTAATTTATGTAATGTTGACATCAATGCTGCAACACAGTAATATAGTTTGAGAGGTGATATTTTATTAGGACTTCATCATACTGCTTTCTTAATTATCTAGCTCCCCTGAAACATCACTTGAGCACAGGTGGTATGTTTTGTTCATTAAAAAATCCTGGTACCTAGCATCTTTTGCTTGAATAGAGGTCCTGAACTAAGCTTCCACTGTAACAATGATACCTCTGTAGTAGGAAAACACAGCTTCGGTTTCACAGTCATTTGACATTCCCCGTTGCAATGCAGTGTTCACCCCTCCACTAAAGTTTATAACCAGGACTAGACTGGGGCTCTAAAAGAATCCCTCCTTCCAACTCTCAAGTTGCCTGAGACTTTCAGTATCTTTTCCATTCTTTAAGGATTTAGCGCACTGTTATTTTGGGGATGTTGAGCAATTGAACAAGATGTCTAGGCCGGTTCATATTATAATCTACTGTTGAGAATAAGGAAAGGGGAAGGGACCCTGATATTAACAGAGACCAAGTATTGGCAGACAGTCTAGGAGCTTTACATAAGTAGTTTCATTTATGATAGCTGATAGGACATTAAGTTTTTATGAGATAATAGGGATAAGAATATTGATAACAAGTAATTATTAAAACTGTGCATTCTGGAGTCAGGAGATTGGGGTTCAGATCTTTGTCTCACAACATGTAAGCTCTATTATCACAGACAATTTGCTCAAAAGCTCTCTAAGCCTCAGTTTTCTCATCTTTAAAATGGGCATGATAATTATAGAGTCTGTTTTGTGAGAACAAAAAACCATAGAGTTGGTAGCTTATAAACAATAGAAATTGATTCTGAGGCTGGGAAGTTCAAGATCAAAATGCCAGCAGATTTAGTATCTGTGACAGCTCACTTTCTCGTTCATAGATGGCACCTCTCATAGTGTCCTCGCATGGTAGATGAGGACAAAGAAGTTCCCTGGAGCCTCTTGTATCAGGGCACTGATCTCAACCATGAGGGTTCCAGCCTCGTGACCTTATCAGCTCCCCAAAGTTCCCACCTTTTAACACCATCACCTTGGGGGTTACAATTTCAACATATGAATTTTGAGGGACACAAACATTAAAACCATGGCAATTATAGTATGTACTTCACAGCGTTGTTGGGATGTGTGATTTAAAAGAGTAAAGGACCCCAAGTGTAGTGCTTAATGCATACTAAGTGTTCAATAAGTGTTAGGTATTATTATTATCGATATCAAAGAAAAGACCTCTGGGGCATGAAACCTCTCAAATTTAGGTGAGAGGAATGCTGGAAAGTGGGAGAATTGGCAAGGGAAAGGTCTGTTGAATAACCTTGTATCCCAAAACGCTATCAGTATGTGTATGTTTTGAAGGGAGTTGTAAAGGGCAGAAAATAATTAGGATGCAGCCAGGTGCGGTGGCTCATGCCTATAATCCCAGCACTTTGGAAGGCCGAGGAGGGCAGATCACCAGATCAAGAGTTCGAGACCAGGCTGGCCAATATGGTGAAACCCATCTCTACTAAAGTTACAAAAAATTAGCCAGGTGTGGTGGCATGCACCTGTAATCCCAGCTACTCAGGGCACTGAGGCAGGAGAATCACTTGAACCCAGGAGATGGAGGTTGCAGTGAGCTGAGATTGTGCCACTGCACTCCAGCCTGGACGAGAAGGCAAGACTCCATCTCAAAAAAGAAAAGAAATGAATTAGGATGATCCAAAATTTGGCAAAGGTAGGGATAGAGTAAAGCGAGGGTCCCCATCCCCTGGGTCAGGGACTGGTACCAGTCCATGGCCTATTAGGAACCAGGCTGTACAGCAGAAGGTGAGTGGGGAGCTCGCGAGCAAAGCATCGTTTGTATTTACAGCTGCTCCCAATCACTTGCATTACCGCCTGAGCTCTGCCTCCTGTCAGATCAGTGGCGGCATGAGATTCTTATAGGAGTGTGAATGCTATTGCGAACTGTGCATGCAAGGGAGCTAGGTTGTGTGCTCCTTATGAGAAGCTGATGGCTGATGATCTGTCACTATCTTCCATCATCCCTAGATGACTGTCTAGTTGTAGGAAAGCAAGCTCAGAGTTCCCACAAATTCTACATCATGGTGAGTTGTAGAATTATTTCATTATATATTACAATGTAATAATACTATAAATAAAGTGCAGAATAAATGTAATGGACTTGAATCATCCTGAAACCATTCCTCATCCACGGAAAAACTGTCTTCTGTGAAACCGGTCTCTGGTGCTGAAAAAATTGGGAAACGCTAGAGTAAAGGAAGTAATTTATCTCACTTCTTTCGTGTCTGATTATTTGATCCCTAATCCCTTTGGAGGGGGTGGTTATTAAGCAATGGATCAGAAATTAATAAGCAAGAAGGATTGCTAACATTCATCTTTCTGCCCCATCTTCCCGATAACTTCCAACAGGCCACTGTCCTTCCAGTCTGTACGCACCCAACCCCACTCCACTCTTACATGGGTACTATTGTGTGTACGGTTCCAGTGTGAAACTCCCAGCTGAAACTCCTATGTATGCTGTCTGGAGACTGTTCCCTCCTGGAAGGGCAAAAAGCGGTCTTCATGCTTTTTTGCTTCTCTTCCTGCATCTTCCACCAGTTCACAAGTGTGTATGTGGGGTATCTCACTCCTCTGTATCCCCAGTTTGCAATTGTCTGAGCATAAGTGGTAGTGTGGGCCTTCTGCAACATGGAGCAGAATTTATACAAAATTTGTCAAGAGGATAAGGGGAGAAAAGGTCTCCTATCACAGAAACTGGAAAAGGCAAAGGTAAAACTTGCCTGGCGATGTGAACGGCATGTTGTTGCTCATCTAAACATCTTAGATATTTGGGAAAAAGGAACACATGCCTGCAAGCTCCCACATGCATAAAAGGAAATTCCATTCTTTGTTAGCTGTGTTTTCCAGCTTTTATCTCTCACTTCATTCCAGATTCCTTTGTTCTCATAGCCGTGCTTTCCAGTAACCAATTAATGTTTTTTTTCTGATAAATGTTTCTTTTAAAGGATAATCTGTCTTCAATATTAAGCTCAAAATTCTTCTTCTAACTTCTAAGGGAATAGAAGATACATAAAAGTAAAGAGCTGAGGAGATGAATATGACGTGTTACCTCCTGAGTTCTGAAATGTCAGCTCCAACTAGTTGGATTTAAATACTGTAATTTTTTCTATCTTATTCATGACAGTACTCTCATGAAGTCAGCTAGGATTTTCATGTATGTCCCTATAGGGGAAAAGAGAAGGGACAGAATTTCAAATCCACAGTGATATGTGGTTTTACCTAGAGAATGGTGAACTTTTAGTTATGCTCAGTCTTTTCTAAGGAAATTTATTTAACAAATATAAAAAGAGACCTGAAAGGACACAGCTCAAACTCTTGTGTTGTATTGATTAAAATTAGAGAGGTTGCAAGAGAAACAGTGACATCTAACACATCTAGAATTTAAAATAACTTATAGTTTTGTTGATTTTTTGGAGATTGGGCTTGGTATTATCATATTTCCACTTCTAATACTTAATGGTTAAAACAATTTCCTAAATAATTGTGAGATTTTCTCTTCTTTTCTTTATTGTTTTGCTTGGTTTCCTCTTCAGAGCATATACTGGTAGCTATCAGACTGTATTTACAAGATGCATAACTTGGTTCTGTGTGGCTAATTGTGAGAATCTTATTGGGGTTTTGTCACTGGAAATAATAATGATTCTACCTAATCCACCACTTTATACGTTACAAAACATGATGGCATTTCCTATGTCTCTTAATGATATGCTACAGAAGTTATATAACTACTTTGTGAAACCTATGCTCCTCCTTGCTTTTTATTAATATACTTCTGAAATCAAATTTTTAGTTTTCACATACAAGTCTGACCTTAGAAACCCACAGAGTTAGACACATTTGCCAGCCTGTGAGACAATTCGAACACGTCAGATGATTTGAACACAGAAGTGTTCAGTTCTTCCGGGACACATTTGATCATTTTAATTCTATCAGAGACTTCCAATACTTATTTACAGGTGTCATTAAAGAATTCAATGATAAAATTCCTACAATATTGACTTGAATAAGGTGAGTCTTATGCATAATCTGGCAGCTGTGAGGCTATTAATACGCTATTAAAATATTATCTAGGTGTTTAGATACTTCTAAGCTAAAGAGAGAGAGAGAAAAAAAAAAAAAAAAACCTAGGCCTTCTTATCTTCCCTTTCATCCTTTTGACTTTCCATTTTGTAGGCCCAAATTATATTTTGTTTTCACAACTGATATAAGGATTCAGGGTACCATGAAAAATGAAGGCCTTATTACTTCATAATATGTTTGGAATTGTGCATAATTATGTTTAGTTGATTAGTTGGCTGTAATAATTGCAAGACCATGGAGTGACTGAAATTAGAAATGGAAAAGACCCATTGGGTATCATTATCTTTCTTTCTCTCAAGACAAGATTATTCTCTGAAATGCAGTGTGTGTGTGTGTCTGTGTGTGCGTGTGTTAGAATTCTCCTTCAGCTATATAAATAAGCAATTTGATACTCTCGTTTAGATAGAAGTAATAGAATGCTGAGGAAAAGTGATATAGTTTGGATGCTGCCCTACCTAAATCTTATGTTGAAATGTAATCCCCAGTGTTGGAGGTGTGGCCTGGTAGGAGGTGACCGGCTCATGGGAGTGGATTTCTCGTAAATGGTTTAGCACTGTTCACTTGGTGCTGTTCTCATGACAGTAAGCTCTCGAGAGATCCGGTTGTCTAAAAGTATGTAGTATTTGCCCCCTCACTCTCTCTTTGCTCCTGCTTTTGCCCATGTGATTGGCCTGTTCCTGCTTTGCTTTCTGCCAGGAATAAAATCTCCCTGAGGCCTCTCCAGAACCAGAGACCACCATAATTCCTGTACAGCCTGCAGAATCGTGAAACAGTTAGACCTCTTTTCTTGTAAATTACACAGAGTCAGCTATTTGTAGCAATGTGAGAATGACCTAATATGAAAAGGATGGACAGAAAACTCTAACTACAATAGTGATAGTGCCAGTATTAGTAGTAAGTAACAGTAATAGTAGTAGTAGTATTTATAGGACACTATATACCACATACTATACTTATATTATCTCCAATATAAGCCTTGTTCCAATGATATTCAAGCAGGTATTATTTCAATTTTTATACACAAGGAAATAAATATTTATTAAACAGGATAAGTGATTTGCACAAGATCCCAGACTCAAACTCTGATCTTCCTACCATCAAGCCCTAAGCATTTCCCTCACCATGGAGGTGAGAGGAAGAGACTGCCCTTGGCTGCAATAGCTGTGGGGCAGTTTCACAACCCTAATGCACAACAAAGTGGGAAAAGAGTGATGTCTACCTGAGAAAGCCTTGTTCCTTGACCAAACTTGAGTCAAGCTCCTTTGAGTCCTCTTTCTGACTAGGTTCAGAATCTGGGAGCTCTGCTCTTGGCCTGCTTAGTCTAATTTCAGCAGTAATCCTTTTTTGGGTCAGTCTAGCAAGAATCCCCCTAGGCTTGAAGTTTTCTCTTAGTAATTTTCCATCCACGGACCCCCCATTCTACTCCTTGGCTATAAATCTCCATCTCTGTCTTTGACGACTTGTAGTCAAAGTTGAGCTTTATCTCTGTCTCATACTGCAAAATCCCCACTGCAGTTATCCCTCTTAACTGAAGTCTGTCTGCCTTTCCATCTCTAGCAAGTGTCTGATTAATTTTTTAAAACATACTTGCAGTCCCATAGGGCTTGAGAACTGAACTAAAGCTTGCACCCATTGGGCTAACGCTGTGGTTCTATGAGAGAGGCACTGGCAAGTCCAGTGTTGAGGGAGGGTCCTTAAAGGTGTCCAGAAGGGCTAGGGCAGAGATTTGAAGCTGCTAACAACTCAGTCTCCCCTTCCTCTACAAAGTCATAAGTGGTACTGGAGGTAGAATGGTAGGCCCTGTGTGCCGAGCAGCAGGCCCAGGACTTGGTATGAAGCACCCTTGCTCTGCTCACAAACTGAGGCTGGGCCCAGCTCACCCCGGCAGCAGAGAAGATTATCAGTGGAGGAGTGCTGCTTAGACTCAGAAGCAATCATTGCTAGAAGGTTTTTCTAGGTCACAGGAAGAGATGATCCTGAGAAGCACAACAAAAATGCAGGTAGATTCCGAAGCACTCTAGGGAGTTGTGTATAAAAAATTATTTTTTTGTAAGGCAGTCATTTTATGAAAAATATACTTGTAAACACATGTTTATAACAGCACAATTCACAATTGCAAAAATGTGGAACCAACCCAAATGCCCATCAATCAACAAATGGATAAAGAAACTGTCTTATATATATGTATATATGTGATGGAGTACTACTCAGCCATAAAAAGGAATGAACTCACGACATTTGCAGCAACCTGGATGAGACTGGAGACTATTAGTGTAAATGAAGTAACTCAGCAATGGAAAACCAAACATCATATGTTCTCACTCATGACGGGGAGCTAATCTATGAGGATGCAAAGGCATAAGAATGACATAATGGACTTTGGGGACTTGGGGAAAGAATGGAAAGGGAGTAAGGAATAAAAGACTAAAAATTGGGTGCAGTGTATACTACTCAGGTGATGGGTGCACCAAACTCTTACTAATTACTATTAAAGAACTTACTTATGTAACCAAACTCCACCTGATCCCCAATAACCTGTAGAAATAAAAAAAAAATTTAAAACTGTTTATTTTTTTAAGTCAATTTAATTTTGACATCAATTTCCTATCCATCTGGTCTTAGAAGAAATCCAATCTCTTATCTCTCATATACCTAGGGAAAAGGAGCTCCTGCCCTGGGCCTGAGTTTTAAAAGGCCTCACTCTGGTATCCTTCTGCTGTGTCTGAATATCTTGCTGGCATGGGGAAGATAGAGGTGGCTACCAAGTGTCCTGAGCTGAGATTCCCCCACTTGGATCCCAAGTTTTCGTTTTGTAGACAGGCTGTATACATGGAGGACTCCAGAGCTGCCCACCCTGGTTTGCTGACTTGGCAGGCCTCTCCTCTGGATCAGTCTGCCTAATGATAGGCTATATTCCCAGTGTACGTTGTGGGATTAAACAAACACCAATCAAGCATAAAAGCAAAAGCTCTTCTTCCAGAGGTTGCTATCACAGGGGAGTCAGCCACCATAGAGACTTAAAGGCAGGCAGAAGTGTGGAAAAGCTTCATAGTGGCTAAAATGGAAGGTTTCAGGTGTGCCCTGATGAAAGGCTGTTGACCTGGGGAAGCTGAAGACAGCTAAATAGAAGCGTTGTCCTTTGTGATCGGTTAGGGGTGCGTATTTGGCTTTTTTTGGTTGGCCTTAAGTTGGAAGCAGGGACAAAAATTAAGGAAGCTGTCAGTTTTTAATCAGGTCCTGGATGTTTTGGGCTGAGTGTTAAAGGAGTTATTGTTTGGCTTCTCAGATTTTCACTAGAGATAGTGATCTGGCTTCCTGCAAGTCTGGTTTATAGCAGGCTGACTTCCTAGGCTGTTTTTTGTCGATAAGGGAGTTGGCTTCCTGAAAAGGCTGCTGTAAGTTGTGTGTCAAAGTTCTACCATTATACATGATCTAGCCATTGTCTGTTTCTATATCCAGTCTCTTTGCGTTTAGGTCTGTGAAGAAGGCAAGGGATGGCTGTTTGAGGGTGTAGATATGATCGATATAGTTTGGCTGTGTCACCACCCAAATCTCATCTTGAATTGTAACTCCCATAATTCCTACTTGTTGTGGGAGGAAACTGGTGGGAGATAATTGAATCATGGGGCCTGTTTCCTCCACACTGTTGTAGTGGTAATGAACAAGACCCACGAGATCTCATGGTTTTATAAGGCAAAACCCCTTATGGTTGACTCTCATTCTCTTTTCCCACTGCTCTGTGAGCTTTTCGCCTTTCCCATGATTGTGAGTCTATTAAAGCACTTTTTCTTTTTATCTTACCCAGTCTCAGATATGTCTTTAGCAGCAGCGTGAAAATGGACTAATACAAGGTAGAGTTTGAATGTGTGGGCTCTGGTGTCTGCACACAGCATGAGGCCCATTTGGTATGGGATGAAGCAAGAGGTGGAGAGAAAATGGGAGCATGGCACAGCCGGGGCTTGAGGGTCAGGGATGGCAAGCCCCACATTTTCACATTCTGAAACAGAATTCTAGAACTCTTAAACTTCTAAATTTGTGTCTGGCCTTCCAGTTGTAACATAGGAATAATTTTTTTCAAGGTGAAAGAGCAGAATGTATTTTATTTTATTTAAGAGTTTGTTAACATGACTTATATTTCTGATATTTAGCCATATTGCATGTGACTCTCCATTTTTGCTATTGTCCTGCACTCTGCCAGTGTAGGGAGCAGGCCTGTGCATAAGTCCCAGGTCTTAGGAAAAAACCAAAATATTTGTACAGCCTCTCTAATTATCAGTGTCTGACCTAACTTGTCATACCTAAGCGTCATTGTCTAAATCAAAATGCTCCCTTTGGGTGAAAGCCAGCTCTGAATTTCTGGAGTCCAGTGTAAAATTAAAATGTAAGACCCATTTTGAAAAAAACTGAAAAAAAAAGTATTAAGATGCTTAAATATAAAGTTGTTTTCGTTCTTCTACAGGCTCTCTCTAACTTTTATGGTTATTTTCCATTTCATGTCATCCTAACTTAAAGAAGTTAATTATTAACATAGTCCTTTTTATTTGTCTTTATACTGTGCAATGCCAATTTTAAATGCAACTATAAGAGCATTTAGTTCACATGTGGAATCACAAAAATTATGTAATTTTTATTTTATAGCTTATCTATGCATATCAACAAAAGGAGTTGGACAACAGGAGGAAGAACATAGTTGATCCCATGAGATAATCTGGGCTGAGAGTTCAGTTTATGAACCCAGTGAGACACTTTTATGGACTTCTAGAATTAGCTATTGAAGAGTTTATAGGAAACAGGAAATCCCACAGAAACAGTTCTAAAATTAGGAAATTTGGACCATCTGTTAGCATATCGCTTTTACCCTTGGGATGATGAACATTAAGGTAATCTAGGATAAATAGAAAATGAAAGGTGAGGTAATAATCACTTCCTTTTGATTCTTTGTAGACTCGCCACCAAAGTGTGCATGAGAGACAACAAAGTTCAGTCTTGCTCACTTTTTAAATAAGCCTTGTGAATCTCTCTTTTTTAAAACGGCTTTATTGAGGTGTAATTTACATACCATAAAATTTACATACCGTAAAATTCGCCCATTATCACTGCAGAATTCAGTAAATTTTAGTGAATTTACAAAGTTGTGCAGCCAGCACTGCAATCCAGCCTTTGAACCTTTCTGTTAACTCAAAGGGTTCCCCTGCAGGTGATCATCATGTCCAATCCCAGCCCCAGGCAAGCACTGATCTGCTTTCTATCTCTGATTTGCTTTCCTGAAAATTCCATATAAATAATACAGTATTTGCAATCATTTGTGTTGGGCTTCTTTCACTAAATGTAACATTTTTGAGGCTCACCCATGCTGTAATATGTGAAAAGTGATAATTCATTCCTTTTGGTTACTGACTACTGTCTTACTGTATGGATGTATCACATTTTGCTTATCTTTTCACCAGTTGTTGGCTGTTTGAGTGGCTTCTTTTTTTTGGCTATAATAAATAATGCTACCATGATCATTCACATTTTTGGTGGGCATCAGTTTTCTCTCAATTAAATGCCTGGGATAGAATTGCTATGTTGTGTGGTAAGTTTATGTTTACGTTTTTAAGAAATAGTCATATTGATTTCCCAAATTTCAAGGTGTTCTATTAGCCAAGATAGGAGGATCTAGTTTTTTCATATCCCGGCCAATATTTGATATTGTCATTCTTTTTGATTCTAGCATTTCTGGTCACTGTGTAGTAGTATCTCATTGTGATTTTAGTTTGACTTTTCCTGATGATTACTCATGTTGAACGTCTTTTCATGCGTTTCTCAATCATGTTTGTATCTTTCTTTATGTCTATTCAAATCTTTTGCCCTTCTTAAAAAAATGGATTGTTTGGCTTCTTACTGAGTTATAAAAAATATTTTTTATCATGAGTGCAAGTCTTAGGTATGTATGTTGTAAATATTTTAGCCCCTTCAGTGTCCTGCCTTTTCATTATTAAGTTACATATTTTGAAGAGAAAAAGATTTTAATTTTGATGAAATTTATCAAAGATATCCAATTTGTTATTTTTTCATTTAATGCATTTTGCTTTTGGTGTCATATCCGAGAAATATTTGTTTAAAGGTCATGAGGATTATCTTCTGTTTTTTCTAGACATTTAGTAGTTTTAGCTCTGATATTTAAGTCCATAATCTATTTTTGAGTTAATTTTTGTAGATGGTGTGAGGTCTGAATTAAAGTTTATATTTTTGGTGTATGAAAATCCAATTTTCTTGACATTTGCCTTTTCTCAAAAATGACAAGTCATTGACATCTTTGACAAAAATCAATTGGCTATGCATGTGAGGGTTGAAGTCTTTAGGAGGCCGGGGCAGGAGGATCACTTGAGCCCAGGAGTTTGGGACCCACCTGGGCAACATGGTGAAACCCCATAACTTCAAAAAATACAAAATTAGCAGGGCATGGTGGCTAATTTTATGGTGTTCTTTTCTGGTTCTCCCACCTACTTGGGAGGCTAAGGTGGGAGGATTACTTGAGCCCAACAGGCAAAGGCTGCAGTGAGTAGAGATCATACCACTGTACTCCAGCCTTGGTGACAGAGTGAGATCCTGTCTCAGTAATAATAATATTATTATTACTAGCACCAATATAATTTTCCATTGTAGAGGAGAAAATGGATTTTCCTTTTCTCACCCATCACAAGATTTAAGACTGACATTCCTCTAAAAACAGACAGATTAACAAGAGAAAAGCATAACAAATTCATTTCATCAACATTTTACATGGCACAAGAGCCTTCAGAAATGATCTAAAGACCCAGGGAAAACTGAATATTGTTATGGATCTGTGCAGAATTGTGACTGGAGGACAAAAAGATATGATCTAATGGTAATAAACTAGGGGGAACTTAGCAAGGCCTATTTGTTCAGATTCTTCTTTGCCTCCAGGTATAAGGCAGAACTCCTCCGGAATGAGGATTGTATCAGATCATATCACATACTTTCAGGGGAAGTAGGTCAGAAAATTATTTTCATGACCTCAGGAGATAAAGGTAGGAGAAGTCAGAGAAAGAGAAGATCATAAGGACATTTCTGCTTCTGCAATTTTCTTAATTTCCTTCAACTTAAAATAGTCAGTATTCCAAGGTGTCATATTTTGGGGGTAGCATTTCCTTCACTCCATCACAATTTTTTAATTTTTTTGAGATGGAGTCTTGCTCTGTTGCCAGGCTGAAGTGCAGTGGTGCAATCTTGGCTCACTACAACCTCTGCCTCCCGGGTTCAAGCGATTCTCCTGCCTCAGCCTCCCAAGTAGCTGAGACTACAGGCGCACGCCCTCACGCCCAGCTAATTTTTGTATTCTTAGGAGAGACAAGGTTTTACATGTTGGCAGGATGGTCTCAATCTCTTGACCTCGTGATCCACCTGCCTCGGCCTCCCAAAGTGCTGGGATTGCGGGTCTGAGCCACCGCACCTAGCTACATTACTGTTTATTTTTAAAAGTGATCCACTGAAATGCCGATTGGAACCTCTGGGTAAGAGCCTCTCAGGTTGGGGCTCCACTTTGGTGTGATGTGGCTGGGCGGTTTCATTAAGGAACCTTCAAGTACCATTATTCCTTGATTTTTCTTCTGTTTTCACTTCCCCCATAAAGAGATTTTCCAATTTCCAGCCAGTAGACAGTTCTGGAAAGCAGGAAAAGAAAGTGGCTGTACCATAAATACATTTCCGTGTAGTCAGCCTTTTCATGCTGTAACTTTTTCTTAATTAAACCTCATGTCTCTAAGTCCTGTGTCTCTGACAATTCTTCAGAAAATAAACAGTCATTCTTTGGTTGCAGAAAAAAAAGGATAACTCCTCTATTGCTTAATAGGGTCAAACAAGAGGTGTGCTGGAGCTGGCTTGAGCCAGCTCTATGGAAGACATATGTTCATGTCTTTCCAGTTCTGTGTTGAGTAACATTATATTGGTAGCTTGAAATTAGCCATGTTGGAAATATTCATCATGAAAATTGGCAAACAGGGCTTTTTCCTGGGTTTGGGGTGGAGTAGAGAGCTGGTTACCAGCACAGCATTGGATCTTATCTTACTGTATATAAGACATATTTTTGATAAATACTTCAGTGCTCAACTCTACCTGCAATATCATTTTTGCATTTTGGAATTCCAAGGGCTAAGTCAGCTTGCCAGCTTGCTTCTGCGCTGTCTCCCACTGGTAGCTTTGGTTTTGTTTTTCTCTCTTTTGCTAAATCTGTTAATACTTGTCCAATTGCTTTCTAATTTTTCACACTTTGTTGTTATCTCTTCTTATTCTGTTTGTCAATTTATCCTTACATTGTTATTTTAACAGATTATTAGAAAGAAGGGTGGATTCAATGCAGCGTAAAGTAGTATTCATTTAACCATATTTAATTTTAAGTAGGATTTAGCTTTAACAAGTTTTCTTGGATTTTATGCACATGAAAATACACAAAGATGCTATGCCACATCTTTCTGCCCCCTTAGTTCTTCTCTACAGATATTAAAAACTGGTTTAAAATAGCCGTTTTCTGTCTTACAGAAGAACATTGTGAAGAATTGTGTAATAAAAAGGGGTTCTCATGTTTAAAACAACAAAACGTAACACACTAACTGATAGGATGTACTTCAAGATGTTAAATGTTAATTACCTCTGGGAGCGTGATTCCTATTCTCTTATTTTTGCTTCTCTAATCTTTCCAATGCATCTGCAATAATTCTTCATTATTTTAGAAACAAAAAAGTAAAAATTATTTTAAATGGAATACAATTTACATACAAAAGAACCCAAAAGTATTATGATAGAATTATTTCACAATTCTTGGGAGTTTACTGAATTGAGAAAAGGAGATGTAACATTAGAACATAACCTAATTCTAATGTCTAATTCCAAGGCATGTTGTTTTCTTTTGTTTTTTTTGTTTTGCACATCCCTGCATTCCTCAAATATATATACACTTTGGGGTGTCTAAACTAGAATATTATTACATAGATCTTGGTGGGAAGTGGGAAGTTTCAAACTGTTGTCACTTTCAGTTTCACATTTCTTCCTGTAAAATGAGAAAGACATTGTTCTGCCTCACTAAGTGAGATACTCTATAAATGTTCAGCACACACATGTGTACAATAACACGAAAACTTTCATTTGTCTTATAAAATCCTTGGGTGGCAATATCACTATTTTTTTTTAATCTATAGAAGTGTGGGCTTTTGAAATTCAGGACCTTACTTCTTACCCTGAAGGAATATTAGAAAAAAAAATTAAAAGGACCCTCCATTTCCCTGGTAATTTTAATTTCTCATCCCTTGTCTTTCCCAGGGATTTCAAATGTTTCAATTGTAGACTTGAGACATTCCTTACTGGCTGCTGTTCTGCCAGTGGTCACCTTGACAACTTTCTCCTCACTTAGCTAGTGTTAGAAGCACCAAGTGAGAGAATATTTGAACTGGCCAGAAAATGAGTGGCTAGAGCCCATTTTGAGTGAGTTTGGCAGCTTTCAAATTCTGCAGCAGATATAAAATCCAGAAGTAGCAACAGGTAGGATTTGTAAAGGTCAGGAATATGGATGTCAGCTGTTATCAGAGGACCCATCTCTGAGATCTCCCTAGAAGACCAGCCTCTGACATCCCTTCTTGGCTATGCTCCTGAGGCCAAATGCCAGATCATCAACGACAGAATAGCTCTGGCAGGAAGAGAAGGGTGTTTTGAAAGATTTGATGGCTTGAGGAGGACTCCACAGGCAAAGAGTTTGACATATAATGTGATTCTTGGTTAAAAGTAATGATCTCTTATTAAGAGGTGGTTAGGGTAGTTATTTTGGTCTCAGCAAATCTCTAAGAAGAGAAAAAAAGTAATTCACAGGATATTGAGGGGCGAGACTAGGCTAATTTCATGTGCTAAGATTAGGAGGTAAATCCTTAGTGGCCCAGCAAGAGAAGGCAGGGAGGCTTGTATGATTAAACAGAGGACCTCCAGGCTTTGAAGTGAAACATGAAGCTTATTAGAATCTCACCTAATATGGGTATGCCTGGCCTTGGACACGCTGACAATGCATGCTTGTGATTGCTATCATAAAAGATGTCAATATAAAGGCTTTGTGCTATGCCAATGAGCAGTTGTCTTCTGCCATTTTGATATCTGAGGGGTTCCTTTAATGGATCCTAATTTTAATATTTTTTTTTTCCTCTGAGCTTTTAATATTTTCTCAAAAGTAAATCTTAATCGAATTTCTTAATCAGGCTAGCTTCTCTTTGAAATTACTTCTCTTTGACAATATCTTAATAGTAACTAAGGCATCCATGCAGAAAATTGGAAACACATTTCCCATTCACCTCCCATTATTATCCCCTACACAGGAAGCTGGGAATGGCGAGTGGGTGCTGTTGGCTAGAGCTTAAGGTTTTGTGAAGCAGGAAAATATCTTTAAGAAAGAAGAAGTTTTCTTACAGTCATTATACCATTCTTGGAATCCATTTCCTTTCTCTTTTCTTCCTTCCTTCTCCTTCTTTCATTTCTTCTCCTCTTCTTCCTCCTCCTTCTCTTGTGCTTCTTCTTCTTCCTTCTTTTTCTCAATTATTTAGTAAGAAGTTACTGTGCAAGAGACTCTGTGCTGAGTGTTAGGAAGAGATACACAAATTAGAGCAATACACTACTTCTGTTCTAAAGGAAGCTCAAACTGCTGGAGAAGCTGCTAAGACAGAAATGAAAGATTCAGGACTTGGAGTCAGAAAAACTGAGTTCCAATCCTGCTCTTCTATTTCCTGGCTATAAGTCTCTGGGAAAATTATATGCTCTTACTTAACCTCTATTTTCTTATCTGTAATATGGGATTAATAATAATACCTTTCTTAGGTAGTTGTTTTTGGAGGATTAAATGACATTGAACAGTGCCTAATACATACTAAGCACTTAAAACTGTTGGCTGTTTTTAGAGGAGATAGGATAAATGTACAAATCATTTAAAATAGTACATATTAAATTAGAATTATACCAGTAAAATAATAACAAAAATGAAAGGGATACAAAGAAATCAGTTACTTAAGAAAATTTTAAGGAAGTCACATAGTGGCATAAATTCTGTAAAATGGGTAATTCTTACAGCTCATAAACTTTAAAAGTAAATGATTTTAAAAACTCAATGAGAGTAAAAAATATGCTTCATTTCCCTATTTTTGGCACCAAAACTCACTGTCACCTTTACTGGTGACATATTTGAAGTGAGTGAACAGACACATGTCCAAGATAAAGTGGATGCTGGGAAAGACATGAGAACTTGAAGAGAGTGAAACATCTCAGAAAGGTGATGCTGTTAGGCTGTCAGAAGCGTGCATGAGATAAACTAGAAGCAGTCAAGAGATGACTTATGGAAAATGCCTTTGCTGTAAAACTGGGTGTTTAATTGTATACATGATATATTGCAATGTATACAATGATGGAGAATCAGAAGATTCAGATCACACACACACAAATAGCCCAGAGTAAGAATATGTTGTGTTTTCAGTTTTAAGCCAAGAATAAATAGGCTTTTATTCTACTCAGTAGCTCTTCTTTCTTTCTTATTTAATTTAAAAATATTTTCTCGCTTACTACGTGCTTTCTGTTGCTAAGAAAGAACATGCCTCATACTTTGTCATCTGTTCATGGAATGCAGCAAGGAGCTGAGCACCTTAGACCTTAAAGGAATCTTAGAAGTTTAGTTAGCCCCAAGCCTCTTGTTTTACAAATGCCAAATATTAGACTCTCAACTAATGTCTGTTTGTTGGTTGTAGGGATTGAGAAGGGTATCTAGAAAACAAGAATCTCTGGAAGATAAAAATTCGAAATTCTTTATTTTGACTCACAGAAGCCTGCTGAAGAATGCTTTGGTCTCTTAGGTAGATTATTTCATTGCACAAAAATAAACTTTGACCATTCATGTAAGGATATTTTCCAGAACATTTCAAAGAGAGATGAAATATATTTTATCTGGATCCTGGGGTTAAATTCACAATGATTTGGAGTATTAGTGAAATCATATTTAAGCATTATATATGGTGAATTTATACATATGAGATAAATGTATATATAATCACTCATGATGATTACATATCAGAAAAAGTTCTAAATGTTCCCTGTGAATGAAATAAGTTAATTGTAATAACTGTCAAAAGTATGTACTGTCTCTGTTTTGTATTTGGAAATATTGAAACAAAGTTTGACTTTAAGTACTTACAGCTATTGAATATCAGAGCCCGAATTTCAACTCCTGGAATAGAGCACATGCTTGTAACCAGTACACCTTCCTGGTTTTTTTTTTTTTTTTTTTTTTTTTTTTTTTTTTTTGTTCAAGAGCAAGGGTGTTTGGGGGGCTTGGTTTTATTTAAAGAAAAACTTTACACAAACTACATTGAATAGAGTTTATTTTCACATAAAAATTCATGAATTGGGCAGCACTCAAAACTAGAAGAGGTTCAGAGAGCTTCACTTTAGTAGCATGAGGAGCAGCCTTTTACAGGCTAAACACAGACATAAACAAATTACCATACTAGTGGAGAACTGGATCTTAAAGTCAAAATAATCACATCAAGTCAATAGTCAAAATAATTCTTAATATTTGCATAGTGCTTTATAGTCTTCTCATTTCTTCATTCATGAAACATTTATTTAGCATCTTCTATGTTCTATAATTAGCGACTGCAATTACTAATATAATAAATTAAATTTTGAGAAGTTTTATTTTGCTAGACTTTTTTTCCTGAGCTTATTTATACCTTCCTCATTCTTACAACAACCCACCCAATTTTAGTACATGCATATTATGAGTGGTAACATTGAGGCATAAAGAGATGAAGTATCTTGTTTATTGTTCCCACAGTCTGTAAGCAACAGAACTGATTCAAACCCAGGTGTTTATCAAGTTCCAAAGCTCCATGCTTCTTAGGAGAGCTACCTTCCAGGGGCCCATGGTCCAGAGAGAGCATCAATATAAAAGTAATTGTTATGTATTATGATAGGAATGAACGTAGAGTCATGTGGATATATTTGTGGCTTATTTATTCCCTCAATTATTCAGGTATTTTATTCATACATTCTCATGATTTTGTAAGCTATTGTAGCTTCTCTACCAAATAATTCATTAAAATCATTAATGATTTTTATGAATTATCAGGTAGAGAATACCTAATAATTCATTAAAATCATTAATGATTTTAATGAATTATTTGGTAGAGAATACCAAATAATTTAAAATAATTTGAATTCAAAATAATTATTTTGAATTATACCAAATAATTCAAAATAATTTGGTATTCTCTACCTCTCCTTAGTTTTTAATGGAGAAAATTGGAATTTAGAGTAGATTTAACCTACATAATTAGATTAGTGAGTGACTAAGCTAGGATTGAAATACAGGGTTTTCATGTGTTAAAAAATACAACTTCTTAGTTGGGTGTGGTGGCATGCACTTGTGCTAGCTACAGGAAGTTGTGGCAAGAGGATCTAGTGAAGTGAGGAGTTTGAGGCTGTTGTATTCTCTGATTGCACCTGTGAGTAGCCACTGCACTCCTGCCTGGGCAATATAGCAAGAACCTATCTCAAAATAAAACACACACACACACACACACACACACACACACACACACACACCCTCACACATACTCAAAATAACGATATGTTTTTCTACCACTTCTTGAAGTCAGTTTGGTGGTACGATATGGTGAGGAAAATTTACTTCACCTGCCCACAGGAGTCTTGGCTGACAAGGTGGCACTTGGACTGAGGCTTGAAGGATGAGAAGCTCACCAAGTGAATTAAAAGATAGAGGATATCATAGATTGTAGAGACAGAATATGCAAACACACCTGGGAGAGAAAAGCAGAGCCGATTTGGGAAAGAGAGAGTCATTTGCTATGGTTGCTGACATGAAGTGACATGTCAGATGAATTTGATTTCCCATATTATAAGTAAAACACTAGTTCAGAAGATGAAAAAAAATGTTGACTCTAGGGAAATTAGCCCCTCATAGGAATGATGTTCGAACTTCGAAGGATGAGTAAGAATTGGACAAATGAAGATGCAGAAGAAAAAGTATTCCACATGGCAGAAATAGCATTAGAAAAGGAATAAATATTCAGTCTGTGAAGATAAATCATGAATTGTCGTTCAGTTTGTCCAGACTTACATATATAAGTCTGGGAAAATGTGCTCTGCCAAATCCAGGAAAGCCTTGACTTCCAGGCTAAGGAATTTTGTTTTACTTCGAGGATTCCCTGATAGAGAACCCATAATCAAAAGTGTGTTTTAAATGGTTGGAAGTTGATATAGAATGAATCTATAACAGACTTTAATAAAAAGTATTGTTAGATTAATGTTGTCAAAATCAACACTAAAACCAATAACCCAATTTTACTTTTGTATCATGTTTTTTATTTTATAACAGGTTGTAGGATTTATGTGATCCTTAAACAATAATGGTGGCAGGCGGATGAGGAACCTTGAGAAATACATCTTAGGAAATGTTCCCAAGCCCACTTTGTTCCTAATGGTTATTCGGATCTGACTCTGGGCTTGGAATTTTCTGGGTATCCTCATTGCTGGCCCTGGCATGTTTCAGGTTTTGGTCTGTTTAGTAGGAATGAAAGGCACTGAAGTTGTCTCAGCCTAATGGCCTCCCAATTAATTATTTTAACAGTTAATATAAATGCAAAGTAAGTGACATTTTTAAGATAACAGAATTATTTCTGGGCTTGACTGGATATCTATAACAATGCTTTGTAATAACAATCACAATGCAAATCTACACAGTGATTTATGTGAAAGTGATAATTCAAATTTACAGTCTTCCCAGTGGCTGTTAAGATGATCTTTGTAGCATTCTAATCCCTTTATGAACACCCTCCAGCCAACCTAGCTTTGTTCATGTTAAGAGCAAGTAGAAGGCAATTAATTCTGGGACCAATTCCCATGGATCTTATAACTGTCAATTGATGTCTTACATTTCTTATTTATAAACGAAGTCAAGTGGAAATACACTCTAAGAAGCTTTTTCTGATATGAAGTAACAACAATCAACATTTTACCTTTCTTTGCTTTGTCTTCATATCATTGCATCAAAAGGTACTTCCACCTGCTGTTGTGATGCTTGCCATGGGTATCAGATGCAGCTGGTGCAACTATTTTATTGGAGTGACTTATAAATTACGAACAGGTCACAAATTGTGAGGTCGTAGGCCTGGGCTTGTTCACAAACAGAAAATTAAATTTTGCTAATAGAGTATATTTGAACCACAAGTAAGCAATGGTTTATTCAATTTATGGGTTTTAAAGAGATTAAGGGAGGCCTCAAGATGTGAAAGTATGACCAAGATGATTCATGGAAGATGGACATGCAAAGATGTGACAGAGCTGTAGAAAGCCGGGTTTGAGTCAATTTCCCTCACTTCCTCCCTCCCTTACTCTCTTCCTCTTTCTTTCTTTCTTTCTTTTTTCTTTCGTTCTTTCTCTTTCTCTTTCTCTCTTTCTTTCTTCTTTCAGCAAACCTTACCTTTTCCCCCTAATGCTTCCTTCCCTCCTTGCTTCCCTTCTTTGATGAAAATACTGGGAAGACAAGGACAGGTTCTTTGTAGATATCACGATAGATAACATAGGGCCCAAGTACTCAAGGACATTAAAATCTATCTATGAAAGGAAACTGCAAGCCTCTTTTAGACAAAGGAAACAGTCTGTTAGTATAATCTTTTAAATAAAGGTGATAACAGTCTGGGACGTTAGAAGTCAGAGCCCCAAACAAAGATGATTCATGCTTCTGTGAGTGTCCTAAAGAAAAGGAGGATGGCACTTGGGTCTTAATCTCCAGTGATTCCCACACAGTAAAACCACATTTCCCACATTTCAAATAACTTTCCTTTCATCTATTGATGTAAATAAACAATCTTACTTCTATGGGAAGCCTCTTCCTTCTCAGTCACTTTTGGTTTGGAAAAGTCTGGATTTTGCCTAAATGGAAAATGATAATTTAAAAAAAATCTAGCCTCACAGAAAGCAGAATGGGTGGGGCTGCAGCAGTTGTCCTCTTGCTGAGTGAAGAGCCTAAATCTTCACACCCTCTTCACATGTTGGAGATTAGCTTTTGAGTGTTTAGTGGTTTAAGGAAGAGTCATGATTTGGGCCAAAGCCAGTAGATTTTACTGTCAAATAAATCCCTATTCCACTCCTTTTTAGCTTTGAATTCATCAGATTGCTTACCCTTGATAAACCCCCATTTCTAAATCTGTAAAAAGAAAATAAGACTTTGAGGCCTTTAGGATTGCTGTGAAGAGGAGTTAAATCAGCTTTGCAAAGTGGATAGAATAATGCCTGGTCACACTTGGTTCCCTTCTGCCTCCCTCATGAATACCTGGTTTCATTATGAAGAATGAGAAAAGCCTTAAGATAAACTGAAGGTGAAACCTGCCCCAGGCCTGGGCATTGTGAACCCAAGCCCCATACATATTGTCAGCAGTTACTGAAAGAATGACATATCTGCCTGTCTGTTTTTCTGACCTCTCTTTTTTCTTCAAATCATCTATAGTTTATCTATGAATTAGGTGCTAAAGAAGAAGAGATGTAAATGACCAAGTCTTGGCTTGGAAAATCTACTCTTTTATCCAAAACTGACCCTGTAGAGCAGGTCTCTAGACTCAGGCTGTGGCATTAAGCTGAGGTGTAAATCTCAAGCGCTGGAGCTGACTCGAGCTGACTTTTTTCCTGCCTGTTGTTGCATGAATGTTTTTGGGGCTCAGGAAATGATACACAAACTATGTCACCTTTGCGCACTGAGTACTTTGAAAAACTAAAATAGATTCGAAGGGCCTCAGAAGCAAAGTCTTTCCGCCTTTTTATTCATCCTCCTGTCTCTATTCTTTCTCCCTTGGAACTGATTCATAGAAACCAATATTCTTGGCTGGGCATGGTGACTCATGTCTGTAATCCCAGCACTTTGGGAGGCCAAGACGGGTGGATCACCTGAGGTCAGGAGTTCGAGACCAGCCTACCTAATATACCCTATTCACCTACGGTGAGTCCCGTCTCTGCTAAAAATACAAAAATTAGCTGGGCGTGGTGACATGTGCCTGTAATCCCAGCTACTCAGGACGCTGAGGCAAGAGAATGGCTTGAACCCTGGAGGCGGAGGTTGCAGTGAGCCAAGATTGCGCCACTGCATTTCAGCCTGGGCGACAGACAGAGTGAGACACGATCTCAAATAAACAGAGAAAGTAATATTCTTTTCCCTTAAGGTGGGTCATAAAAACTCATCTTCCCCAAAGCAAGCCACAAAACCTAAAAAAGTCACACTTCCTCTTTTCCTTTGAAGAGAATCATTTCAGACAGATCTTGTCTCATGCCCAGGAGGAAAAAATGCTACATAGGGAGGCCAAACAGTATCTGAATACTCTGGCCTTGCTGGGTTTCCCCCATTACCATCAGAGCATACCCTTTTGTCCAGTAATATTTCTACATGGCTGTCCAGTCTTCATTTAACCTAAGCATAAAAAACAACACAATTTTTCCTGGGTCTTTGGGTCTTCATATCTGAGGGCTCCTGCTCCTGTGTCACATAAAACTTTGATTAAATAAATTTGTTATACTTTTATTAACCTGTCTTTTAAAATAAGCTTTTAAAATTGACACATAACATTTGTATATATTTGAGGTACACAGTGATGTTTTGATAGGTGTAATGTATAGTGATCAGATCAATTAGCATATATACGATCTCAAACATTTATCATTTCTTTGGGGAACATTCAACGTCCTCATTCTAGCTATTTGAGACTATATATTATTGTTAAGTATAGTCATCCTACAGTTCTATAGAATACTATAACTAATTTATCCTATCTAGCTAAAATTTTTCTTTTTTTTTTTTGAAACAGAGTCTCGCTCTGTCACAGGCTGGAGCGCAATGGCTCAGTCTTGACCCACTACAACTTCTGCCTCTCAGGTTCAAGCGATTTTTCTGCCTCAGCCTCCTGAGTAGCTGGGACACAAGTGTGTGCCACCATGCCCAGCTAATTTTTGTATTTTTTAGGAGGGATGGGGTTTCCCCACATTGGGCAGGCTGGTCTTGAACTCCTCACCTCGTGATCCACCCACCTCAGCCTCCCAAAGTGCTGGGATTACAGGTGTGAGCCACCGCACCCAGTCGAATTTTTTATTCTTTAACAATTCTCTCTCAATTCCCCACCTCTTCTTTCTACTCTTCCCAGCCTCTAGTATCCTCTGTTCTACTTTTTACTTCCATAAGATTAACTTTTTTTAACTTCCACATATGAGTAAGAACATGCAGTGTTTAACTTTCTGTTTCTGGCTTAATTCACTTAACATAATGTCCCTCCAGTTCCATCCATTTAATCTGTCTTTTGTTATAGGATTGGCAGTCACGACTCTTTGATGGGGTAGAAAAGGTATCACACCATTCCAAACACCTTGTCAAAGGCAAGCTACCTTCAAAAAGTATTATTCTAAGCTACGTAAATTAACCCATGTAGATTCTTTGTCTTCTTTTTATAACATCATTTAAAACATGGGAAAAAAGCATTTTGGGAGTGTTCTCTTCTTTGAGTATAGTGCTGATCCAAGGAAATGGAGTGCCAGAATTCTGGTAGTATGTTGACCCTGGCAAGAGATACTTGTGCAAAATATGGCATTCACTTGAAATCTTCTTGGTTTGGAAACCTGATTTAGTGTTTTCTAGTCAATATGCTACCAATTATTTTTGAGTGAGCCACAATGTCACGGGTTTTCTTTACTGTGGTTATTAAATCCAGTGCCAAGCATATATCAACACCTATTTCCAGAGTTGTTTCTCTCTTTGCCACTTTTAATTTTATACCAGAGACATGGAAAGAGTAGAGGTGGTAATTTCTCCTCCTCCTCCTCCTCTTCCTCTTCCTTCTTCTTTTTCTTCTTGTTGTTGTTCTTCTTCCTCCTCTCCTTATTCTCCTTCTTCCTCTTCCTCCTCCTCCTGGCTTTCTTTCTTCTTCTTGGAATGGAGTGGCCTGGCACAGCGGCTCACGACTCTAATCCCAGCAGGTTGGGAGGCCAAGGCGGGTAGAGCACCTGAAGTCAGGAGTTCAAGTTCGGCCTGGCCAACATGGTGTAACTCCATCTCTATTAAAAATACAAAAAAAAAAAAAAAAAAAAAAAATAGCTGGGCATGGTGGAGCACTCCTAGAGTCCGAGCTACTTGGGAGGCTCAGAGGCAGGAGAATCGCTTGAACCTGGGAACTGGATGTTGCAGTGACCTGAGATCATGTCACTGCACTCCAACCTGGGTGACAGAGTGAGACTTGGTTTCAAAAACAAATTAAAAAATAGGAATGGAGTGAATCGACTTTGGCCAGGAGTGGAATTTTTGTGATCCCTTGGTTATTGTTGGAAATATGCCTATTGGAAAGTGGAACTACCAAGTGAATGTGTCTATAAAAAGAAGCATAGAATTCTCTGATGTCCTAGCATACTAAGATAGCAAAGAAAATTTGGGCAAAGCTCTTTGATATATGAACTCTATGGTAGAAATATGCTCTGCCTTCTAGAATAATAATAGACTCTGTCTTTGAATGGAATTAAAATGCTGGAAAGAAAGACAGGACTTGGAATGAAAAAAGTTGGACTTGAGTGCTGGCTTTGCTGACTTATTATAGAGCTCCTTCGGGCAATTCTCTGGTTCTCTTCTTTTATAAATGTTGTGCCTTACTAAATAACCCTTAATATCATTTCCATCTCAGAAAGCTCCATGATTCAACTGAGAATTGCTCTCCAAACTCCATGAACAGAGCCTTTTCAGTTCTATGTTTAATGATTCTGAATGAAGGTCTTCCTTTCCTGGGACCACTGTAGAAAAGGAGAACAGAGTTCTGGCAAGAGACTGTGGGTTGTTAACTGCTCTGTCATACGGCACAAAGAACAGCTGCACTACAAACACTTCTCCTTCCTACAAAAAAGAAAAATGTTGTGCTGAAGTGCACAAAAAAAGACTAACTAGTAGAAGGGCAAGAACTTCTGGAATGTTAGCTTTATTTAGCCCAAAGTGATTGGCAGCCAGTTGTGACTTTATTGCTCAATGCATCTATGTTGCCATTCCAAACAGTTGTTGCAAGTGCTCTAGAGAGAACAGTACGCCTGTGTAGCTATTTTTCTTCTCTCTTCCAGTTGGGTGAGGAGGAATGCACATATAACCTGCTTTCAAAAAATATTAGTGGTTAGAATCAGGGTCTGTTGATGGTTCTGTAGCATTCATCTACCCTTCATGTGGTCTTATTTCAAGAAAATTGCTTTCCCCTTACTTACATATAATGCCTACTTATTGTAAGACATTTGTAAAAACACAGATGTAAATGAAAATAAATATTGTCATAACTTCAACACCAAGACATAACCACATTTTGGAAATATATATTGTAAAAGGCCAAGGGGGAAAGGGTGGTAGGAAATGCATACATATGGAAATCGAGACCTGGAGAAGTAACCTTTGCTGCATCTGCAGATTCTTTATACTAGAGCGCACTTCCTCAGGGGCTCAGCTAAGCATTTCAGAAGAGTGAAAGTGTTGTTGACATTTAAAAGCTACAGCATGGGCTTGGGATAAGGCAATTTTGTTCTCTATTTCTTAGGGAAGAAAAGAATCACAGTGCACACCAGGAAAATAATTTTGGAAACTCAGTTAATTGTGAAGGTGAGGCTGAGCCAGCTTGTGGTTAAAGCTACAAAGGAAATATTGTTCACTTCCCATAAATGATTTCCCATATGTAAAGTGGGGCCGATCTGAGCAGGTGACTTCAGAGACATGGAAGCATTTAACCACAGATGAATAATTCTTGCAAACACATTTTTTAAAAATGCAAAGAGTAACCTTTAAAATAAAATCTGCGGCTGTCACATTTGGAGACTGAAAGTTCAAAAAGCAGGGTGTTTTCTTATCAACCACAAAGGCTAGGGATCTGTGGTTTTATTGGATTTCTCATCCCAAGAAAATATTTACACTTGGAGGAGAAGATGCATTTTAAACTATAAAAGCCATACATAGGGTATCTGTGGACAATATTGCAAATAAAAATATTTTTTTTCCTCTGCCTGACAAAATTGACAGTTCTGCTTAAGGCATCAAAAAATTAGGTAAAATAATCACAGTTCTTTTAAACGTGTGAGGCTTTTTATTTTTAGTGGAAATGTATATGGGTGGTTGGCGTGAAGGAGAAAGATCTTTGGTGAGTGCCCTGCTTTCTGCTACCACAAAATTCCAGTTCCTAGAGTTTTTAGAAGTCTAGATGTGTGTGCACAAGAAGAGAAAAGGCCACCACAAGAGAGAACTGGAAAGAAAGAATATCATGGACATAGCTCAATAAACCGGAGACAAAATGAAATAAATTAACATTGTGGGGAAAAGAAGACAATTTGAAGAAGTTTAATAATGTTTGTCATTTATTTATTTGTTTATTTATTTTATATTTTACTTTTTTTTTTGAGATGGAACCTCACTCTGTTACCCAGGCTGGAGTGCACTGGTGTGATCTCAGCTCACTGTGACCTCTGCCTCCCAGGTTCAAGTGATTCTCGTGCCTCAGCCTCCCGAGCAGCTGAGATCACAAGTGCACGTCATTATGCCTGGTTAATTTTTGTATTTTTAGTAGAGATAGGTTTTCGCCATGTTGGCCAGGCTTGTCTCAGTCTCCTGACCTCAAAGGATCTGCTAGCTTCAGTCTCCCAAAGTGCTGGGATTACAAGTGTGAGCCACCGTGCTTAGCCAACAATGTTTGTCATTTAATAATTGACAATCAAATTATCTTTAAAAAATTGATTTAGTAGTCAATTGGTTTGAGGGAAAAAAACCCTTCAAACTAAATATTAGCTTTATGCATTAACATTTATGCCATGAAACAATTTTTAGTTGAAGCTTGGACATTTCTGAACAGCAGAGGCAGAAATAAAACAAAAGCTGCCTTCAAGCTGGGGGAAGTGATCCAGAAATAAGTGTGACAACACATAGGGGTCTTTTGTCTTTTCCAAAATAATATCTGAATGCATCAGAATAGAAGGGGTCAGACCTCCTCCTGAATATTCCCTATCTCTTCCCTCATTTTCAGAGCTTAGATGTCCTCACTAAAGAATATAAGGAAAACTCCATGACAAAACCACGGAAAGAACGTCTCAACCTGTACTATAGGGCTGAAATTTAATTGCAGCAAGTGTAGTGCATGGAGACAAAGTCTACCTCTACTCTCTTAGGGTTCCGGCTGGGCCTGAGAATTAAACTGACATAAGATAGATTAACAGGAGGAAAACATGCAGATTTTTACATGTCCATGGGAGCCCCTGTAAGGAAACAAAGACCCAGAGATGTGGCAAAACCTGAGTGCTTATATACTAGGTAGAACAAAAAATGGCAATTGTGGAAAACTGACTAAAATATATGGGGAGGCTGAAGGTAAGAGTTATAGCAAGATACGTTTGTACAGATTTTTCTCAGCCTTGACTGCCTGTCTCTTGTGACAAAAATGTTTCTTCTCTCCTAATATAAAGTAGGCATCTTTCACATGGGCCTTCTCTCCTGTCTCTGGTGACAAGAATATTTCCTTTTTCTTGGTACAGAGAGGGCAGACTGTCCTTTGTGTTTCTGCTATTTTTTAAGCTCCTTGAGCTCAAAATAATCCTTAAGCCAAAGTGGCATACTCTGGGGTGGCACATCCTGTCACCCTTCAGGGCAAATATTGTTTGGAATATGAAAATGAACGATGGCAAGGGTTGAGTGTTTTTTGTTTGTTTGTTTTAGGTTATGATGGAATTTCAGGACAATATTACGCCAAAATACAATACGTTGACATTGGAGAAAACAGGAGACACAGGAAAGGCACTCTCACCTTCCCCTCACTTATCTCCCCTGAAGCAGGTCATAGAATCTGGGAAGGTCACTCTCTGACCTTTTCAGCACTTCTTCCCTGAAGTAGGTCATAAGGCCCTCATGTGGGGACACCCTCCCAATACCAAGAGAAAAAAAAATCCTTGTCTCAGAAGATTCAGGAACAGGGAGAAAAAATGTGAACAAACAGGACTTGCTAATCTTCCCCTAGTTTATTACCATTGGATCATACCCTGTTGTCAGCTGGCTTATATTAGATGTTGTATTCTTAGGAAAATAATCCCTGATGAACCCAGATTATGCTCTCTTAAGAATCCTCTGAAAGCCAAGCTACTACTTTGAGTAAATAGCAAGGGCCTACCCATGGCTATTTTTGAAAAGGTACCAGCTATGGGTCTGGCATTATTCTCAGGGATTCACATGTATCATCTCATTTAATTTCCACAACATTCCTGTGATGATCACTGTTTTACAGACATAAACACTTTGGTTTAGGATGGTCAAGAAATGCATCAATAAATGCATCAAGATGGTCAAGAAATGCACCAAGCTTGTCATATCTAGAAAACAGCCAAACTGTGCCTCATGTCTGGCTTCTCGGTTGATACCCAAGTCTATGCCTCTACTCCTCATTATTCTAGAAAAGAGTGTCACCTGTAATTTTTTGCAAATACTAACACAATATTCAAATCACTTTCCCAATTAAAAAACGTCAACCCTTCTTCCATGGTTTGAAACTTCTCCAGCTTCTACCCACTTTTGCACAATCTTCAGGTCCTTCAAAAAGTTGTTCTAGGTGTTACATTTTAGTTTGCAATTGAAGTTGGCAACAGGGTAAATCTGCCATCATCAAGCTCTGTCATTATAAGAAGCTAGAATTTTTGTTTTTATCCTAGTTGTAATGACTTTGTGTTTTCTCTTTTCATTGGTGTGAGCAATGTCTGTCTTTTCAATGAACCACTAATCACATGAGAGGCTTGCCATAAAACAAAGGTTTCAAGATAATCCACATTTGTCACAAGCTTCCTCCCACTGATTTTTGACTGCTGCTGCCTATTTTATGACCTCCCCTTGATTTCAGGAAGAAAACAAATATATTGTTTATCCTGCGTGAATTTTGATTATTGTATATGAACATTGCAATGCAAAAAAATCATTAGTAAGAATGCAAACACATAAAACACACATGAGATGAGAATATAATAATCTTTTATAACCACTTAAAATGGACAGATTATATTGTAACTCCAAATGTTATGGGTAGAAACGTTAAGTTCAGGGCTCTTACTGTGCCGTGTACCATTGGTCAATTCAGAATCCCCCCCAAAAAAGAGAATGTGAGTATCGTACAATGTTGCCTTACAGAAGATGGAGAGAAGAGGCTTTCTGTTGGGTGCAGAGCCAGAGAGATGCCCCTCACCATCAGAACACCACAGCGGGCGGATGGAGCTTTGCACCAACTACACTAAGATTAGAAACCTTCCATTTTTTCTGATGAAGTCCGCTGAGGAGCATCCTTGCCTGCTCCCTGAGCTTAAATCTTGATTTCACTTCAGTCAGTGCTCTCAGAGGTTTCCTTTCCCCATTAATGACCTGATGAACACAATAGCGCAAGGCAACATCCCATAGTTTTCGGTATACTCTTCCCTCTGCCTCTCCATTTTGTTTCTCAATTCTGAGTCTATAAGGTGTAGGGAGGAGGAATTACCTCTAGAAAACTAGAGATAATTGTCTACTTACTCTTAGATTCTTCCCCAAGTAACAAGGAGTAAAAATGGGAGGATATTAAAACAAAGCTGGGGAACTTCAATTAGCAGACCGTAGGAGAAGTTAAATGTGGACCATATGTTCAGGGACTAACTGGATCTGCTTGGTTCACCATCATCTTTCTAGAGTTAAGCATGGTGGCTGGCTCCATAGTAAATGCTCCATATATTTTTGGTGAATGAATTGATGAAAAAAAGAAAAAAGACCCAATGAGTCTTTAATTCTTAACTTGTCTGATTAAGACAATCCCTACTCTCAGAGAAGTTGTGAGTTAACGAGGAAGACAGGTGACTAAACAAGTTTTAAAACAAAATGTTATATGAGTGTTATGCAAAGAGGCATGAAAGGGACAATGGAAACACCATGCTGGGGAACCTGGCTTGTCCTGGGCGGTGTGTTCTCTAAGAAGTAACTTTGAACTGGTCAAAGGAAGATAAGTAAAAATCAGCCAAGATAAGGAAGAGACAAGTTCCAGACAAGGAAACATCATTTGTGAAGAGTCAGCACCAAGAAAGAGCATGGATCGTAGTAGATTCGAAAAGCTGAGAAAAGTTAAATCAGCTTATGAGAGGAACACTGGTGTTCATGTAAACAGAAGGAGACAGGAAACTGATCATACAGGCCTTGTTGATATCAAGAAGTCTGAACTTCAGGGACAGAGGCAATCACTGAACAATGTGTGTTTTGGGAAGGGCTCGGGCTGCAGGAGAGTATGTTGGAATGGAGCAAAACTGGATGTTGGGAGCCTTTTTAGACGTCTCCAGCCCCGAAAGGGTTTCTATTGATTTTGGTTAGAGAAGAGGGCACAGAAACGAAGGTAAATTGACATACACAAGACATGTCAAAGAATCAGAGTCCACAGTGTTTGTAAGGGGCCGCAGGTGGCAGGAAGCAGGAGGAGGATAAATGAAGGGTTCAGATGGCATCCAGGCTCTGCAGCAGTCTTTAATTATGGACCCAAGAGAGAAAGGTCTGGGCAGGTTCTCCCAGTTCTAAAGCTGTGCTGGCTTTCCAATCTAGTCGATCTAAAATAATTTTACCATCACCGAAATTGTTTTGTTTCACTTTTTTTTTCTTTATTTGGCTTGATTTTGTTCTTTTGTGCTTCATTTCCAGATCATGGGTCTCCAATGCCTTGCTTGATTTACTGTGGGAGGAAAGTGCTTTTGAAGTTCCAAACCCAATCCCTGAAGCAAGATTAATAATCAAAGATCCTCTCCAGTGTGCAAATCCTCATGGGACTTAGGTGGATTAGCTACAGCCTAGTCCTGAGGCATGTGGCACACCTGTGCGTTGCCACAAACAGTTCAGAAATAACACCAGTTCATGTCTACAGCAAGGCCTTTAAGCTTGAGTATTCTCTTGCTGGTATTTAACCCTGGAGCTGCAGTGAGAGTGTGCAGTTCCCTAAATTATGCCCCTGAGGTGCCTTTCTTGTCTCACCTTAATCTCAGTTCAGCTGAACACTTCTCCAGATACTCTGTAGGAATACAGTGGAGTTTGCTTGTTTTGAGGGAGGCATTTTTATTGGGAAGATGATTGGCTAAGTCCAAGTTTGTGGAAATAACATATCTGAGGAATCTGAATCACATCGATGAAGTGGAGAGTTTCTAGCAGCTGCACTGGTAACAATGTCCTGAAAGATGCTGCTGTTGGAATTCGACTCCACAGCTGTGGGTGTTTGTTGGAAGGTGCCCAAAAGGGATTCCAAGGGCCCTGCCTCTACTGACTGCCTTTTATTCTTAAAGCACTAGGCTCAACGGTTGAGCTTTGCGTGGTATTGAGTGGGTTTTGTGATTACTTGTTTGCCATTGTTAGTGTCAGCCTGTCAACACCTTGAAGGGCAGAACATTTCTTGTTTGTTTTGAAAATTACTCAATAGCAAATCCTTAATTATACAGCAGTATGGCTTTTTGAAAAGTTGAGTGATGTACTGCTGTTGTTTTAGATTTCTTTCATGCTAAATCTTATGCGGTGTATAGCCTTCAATAAATAAATAGAAATAATGCAACTGAATCCCTCTTGAGCCTGCCATTAATTATCTCACATATATCTTCATTTCCAGGCTGGTGATGTGGGCCAGCATTCAAGATAGCTAGAAAAAATATCCAGTACAGGTTTTGAAGTGTCTTTATACGGAGGGATTTATGATACATAGACACATGTGAACCATACACGTATACATGCATGTATGCACACATCTACTTTCATGTCTACACACATCTACATCTGCATAATACATGTATGGATACACATAACACATGCACATATACGTGTGTCACACACATCTTTATATATATATGCACACTCACAGGTTTACTGTATTTGAATTGTTTGGTTGCAAGTAACAAGAAAGGAAACTCAATTACGCTTAAACCATAAAAGCAATGCCAAGGTTATTCCACTCCCTGTTATCCCCAAATTGGTCCTCTTTATGTTTGTGAAATGTCTGCTAAAGACTTCCATATTGAGGTGTAGCAGGAAGAGTATGTCTTTTTGGATAGCTTCTGTGGAAAAGTGAGGAAGCTTTTTTCTCAGAAACCTTAACAGACCTCTCATTTCTTATAGTTGGAATTGGGTTTCAAGCCCATCACTAATTTAATCCCTGTAACCAATGAGATGAAATATGAAGATGGCCTTAAATGAATCCCTGGAGCTGATGGGTTATTATGTGGGGCCCAGGGTCAGATTTTCCAGAACCATTTAGGCTGCATAGGGTAAAAGGCAGGTATCCAACAGAAAATCAAATTCTGTTACCAAGAGGTAGGTTGGCTGAATCCTGGTGGCTCATGTTATTAAATGTTCCCACCCCTGGGTCCTGCACATGTACACACATGCACAACATGGTTGTCAGGATTTCCACAGTCAAAGATTCCCTTTGTTACTGTATTACTTTCTACACATCATGTTTTGACAGATTCTATCTACCAAGAAACTGAGAGCAATAGTATAATAATTCATTTTTGCACTTTCATGGGCGAGAAGCTGGTATTACCACAATGAGTTTATGTAATTCCAGCCAATATTAAAGCAACACAATTGATGTTTTAAGTACCCTGGAAGACCTTACAGGAAGTAAATGTACAATTGTCATTAGAATTATTGAAACCTTAAAATAGCAGATTATTTGCAGGAGTCAGGGGCCTTTTTGGGAAGCAATTTTGTAAAATGTGCCTTCTTAGGTCAAAATTTGGCTATCACTTTCTTGGTAAATGCAGAAAATCATGATGAATAATCCATTGTACAAACCATTGCAAGTAGATGTGTCCTTTGCACCTGGCCCTCCTTCACATTCCCTTCCATTTCCCTTCTTCTCCAATGGCATGATTTCACTGAGGAGGCTCTCCTCTGGAAGAAAATACTTTAAAATCATTTAACTATGTAAAAAAAAAAAGCTCAAAGAAGCAGTTTGTTTTCAGAGAGTATATTTATCAGCAACTCTCCACTTTCAGTAGTTTAGAAAAACAAAAGTTTATTTCTTATTTACACCATAGTTTAAAGTGGATTGTTTGTGGGCTGTTACGGGGCTCTGCTCCGTGCTGTGATACAGAGAACCAGGCTCCTTCCATCTAAGTCCCTAGGGCCTTGGAGTCTTCCAGTGGAGCCTGTATATCCAGCCAGTAGATGAAAGAAGAATAATGATACATGGCTGAAACATGAATGATTATGTAGGCAGATTTTAGTGTCCCACTGGCAGTGGTACACATTACTTCTGCCTACATTCCACTAGCCAGGACACGTAGTCATGCGGCCACAGCCATCTGCAAAGGAGCTGAAAAATGTAGTCCAAAAGTGTGCCCAGATGGAAAGAGAAACGAGATTGGCTAGAACACACAGGCATCTTTGCTACAGATAGACAAATGTTCATTCAGAATCTTACTTTTTCCCCTACACAGGTACACAGGAATATTTCGAATGCCAGAGTTTTTGAATCTCAGCAATTCAAATTGGAAGGGTCAAGATTATGACTAATAGGGCTGAATTCTTATTAAAGAACAGTTTGTTTCACAGTTAACAAATAAAGTTTTCTGCAAGATTTTTGTTTCTTGTTACCTAGATGTCTTTGAATTTAGTCTCTTCATGATATGGCTTGGCTCTGTGTCTCTACCCAAATCTCATGTCGAATTATGATCTTCAGTGTTGGAGGAGGGGCCTGATGGAAGTTGGTTAGATCATGGGGGTGGATTTCCCCCTTGCTGTTCTCATGGTAGTGAGTGAGTTCTCACGAGATCTGGTTGTTAAAAAGTGTGTAGTCCTCCTTTGCTTGCTCTCTCTTGCTGTCACATGAAGACATGCTTACTTGTCCTTCATCCTCTCACCAGGATTGTAAGTCTTCTGAGGCCTCTCAGCCCTGCTTCCTGTATATCCTACAGAACTGTGAGTCAATTTAACCTCTTTGCTTCATAAATTACCTAGTCTGAGGTAGTTCGTTACAGCAGTATGAGAATCGATAAAAATACTTAGCAGTCCTGGGACTTCTAGAGAGAACACACCTGTAGACAAAACTATAATGCAAGTAACTTATGTTTGCTTTCAGCTTGGGGAGTAAACAGAGGTTGGTGGCTCTCATGAATAAAAAGGTTTGTTGTGCTGTTCTGAGGCAGTACCTTTGGAAGGTGGCAGGAAGTCAGAGGATCTACTGTGTGGTTGTGATGAGGGGCAGTTGAACTTAGAACCTCAGAGCTTCACCCTTGGAGAAGGCTTGAGCCCAGAGAATCAGTGGACTTGAAGAGACTATAGTAGAACTGGAGAGTGGGCACCTTGGCATTAACTAGTACAGACCAACACTGGGAGGTAGAGGAATAGAAACACCAGGTATTAAAAAAAAATTGGTCTTCATAAGACCCAAATTTTCCTGTATGGCCCTAAAATGAAGTGGAGGGAACCCAAATACAGTAATGACAAATTAAATTACCAGCCAATCTTCCTGGATGGGGCCATGAAGTCAGACTATTTTTTGTATACAGAAAAATCTGAAATACAGTAACTCTTTCTTACCTGAGAAGATGGCTGCAAATTCATGCCTAGAGCCATTAGGGCCTTAGTGCAGGGAACCTGAGTGAAATGAGCTCTCAGAAACGTGAGAAAGACACATGGGGTGCTGGGTTGCAATGCAAGGTCTTGGGAGAGAGGTGGAAAGAAAGTTCTAGGAGGGCTACGGTTATGAAAATGTGTTCTGTGGACTCCTTGAGGTCCTCACGACCCGTTTGGGTGTCTACCAGGTCAAAACTCTTTTAATAATGATGCTAAGATACGATTTGCCTTTTCCATGCTTGTCTCTCATTCTTCTATGAGTGTACAGTGGAGTTTTCCAGAGACAACAAAGTGAATAAGAAGCAGATAGGAGCGTTAGCTGTCTTCTAGTAAACCAGGCATGCAAGAGATTTGTAAAAACGTAAAACAGTGACACCCTTCTCACTAAATATTATTTTGTTTGGGGTTATATGGTTATGTTTCCTAAAATATGTAACTTCTGTTAACATGCTTTTCATTGCTGTTTAAAATGAAGTCAACAATAAATATATATTTTTAAATCTCAGTTTTAATTTCCAATACAGTAAATATTAATAGATATGACCCACATGAAAGAAAAAAAATTCTTTAGGAACCACAATTTTAAGAGTGTAAAGAGATCCTGACACCAAAAAGCTTGAGAATGTTGGATTAGAGGACCCAATCAGTGTCGAGAGAAATCAGTTCTACCACTTGTGGACTAATAACTTCAGAGTATGTTAAGCACTGAGAAGACAGATTGTTTCTCCTGGACAAGAGCAGTAGTAATTAGCCAAGGGCGACTGGTGTAGACAGCCATTAGTGAAATAACTGAATTTTAATACTGCTGTATACTGCAACTTGCAAACCTAAAAAAGTTGCAATACTGCCATCTAGTGTTCTATCTTGAACTTGAACATATTTTAATATTTATTTTTTCCCTCAATTTACAATTGCTTCAGAATTGAATGACTACCTATGTCAAATTTAATAGTCTGCCACGCATTTTTTAGGTTATTTCACCAAACATGTACCTTTAAATATCCTCAATGTCTTTCCCATTTCTTTTTGTATATAATCTCTTCTCTCTTCTTAGGGTTAGGATAACTGGAGAAAGTAGGATTTCAACTTACTTAAACCTTGTTCCAAACTTCATGTTCCTGTCATTAAAATGTAGAATGATTTAGTGGGAATGTAGGGAAACTGGATAAGTAACTTACCTCACTTTGATTATACCTACCTCCTCTTTCAATAGTCTTTTCTTTTTTGAAATGGAGTCTTGCTCTGTCGCCCAGGCTGGAGAGCAGTGGTGCAATCTCAGCTCACCTCCACCTCCACCTCCTGGGTTCAAATGATTCTCCTGCTTCAGCCTCCTGAGTAGCTGGGATTACAGGTGCCTACCATCACGCCCGGCTAATTTTTGTATTTTTAGTAGAGATGGGGTTTCACCATGTTGGCCAGGCTGGTCTCGAACTCCTGGCCTCAAGTGATCTGTCCACCTTGGCCTCCCAATCCATAGTCATTTTTTTTTAAAAATAAACTTTTTATTTTGGATCAATTTTAGATTTACACAGAAGCTTCAGAGATAGTGCAGGGAGTCCCCAAGGCCCCCTCACCCAGTTTCCCTGACTGTCAGCATCTATACTTCTGTAGAAAGCCACACCCACTGGGTGCCTGGCACAGTGGACAGAAGTCCCATGCCAATGAACACCACTGAAATTTCAGAAATAGAAACCTGGGAGTCAGTGAGGGTGGGCTGGGGGAACAAAAAAGGTTACTCATAAAAGAACAGGACTTGGATTGTCATCAAATTTCTCAGTAGCCATACTATAAAACAAGGAACCAATTCCTTCAAAATTCGGGGTGAATATTATTTTCATCACAAAATCCTGCACAAAACTGCATATTAAGAGCAATGTTAGACTAAAGATAATTTCAGAGCAACTACAGAGTTTTGAAATATTTATGTACCAGGCCCCTTTATCAGACAGTTATTCGAGGATGTGCTTCTCTAAAGAGGGAGAAGAAACAAAGAAAGAGAAAGACCAGGGGAGAGTGAAGGAGCCTCTGAATGACTTGAAGGAGACAGTGGATCAAAGCTCCATGGTGGCCTAAAAAATAAACAGTGTGGAATGGAGCAGGAACACAGAGTTGTTTGAATAAGTCAGAGATGTATTCTTCTGTCAGAGTGTTTGGGGATGAATTAGTAATAGGTATAGAGAAAATTAAATAAACATAAAGATCAGGCAGTGGATTAACCCCAGAGAAAATTGAAAGTTGCATGTGAGCAAGGTATGTATACTACATGGCTCAGCTTTGAGCCAGGTACAGACTAATAGTAATATAAATATTGAATTCATTTAAATGGAAAGGTAGTTTTACCATGCTGGCTAGATGTAGATGGGGGAAGGTAGAAGAGGGGGAAGAGAGAGAGAGAGAGAGAGAGAGAGAGAGAACGCTACATCTCTGCCCTTTACTCAGAGGTCAATACTTACCTAAAATTGAAAAAAAATAAGAAGCAATAGCCTATTCTTTAAACAGCGTGGGATTAAATTCCAGAAGAAATCGTTGAAAGTGGTTACCTCTACAGAGTAGGGATCAAGAATTAGGATGAATGAACTAAGGGAAAATTCTATAGGATTATATGACTTTTTAAAACAATGTTCATGTTACTTTAAAAGGTAAATAGGTGCCCTGCCAAATGAGGGACTTAGCACCCAGGGTTATCAACTGTGTTAGGAATCAGGGAGTGCTGGGAGAAGAAAGTATAATTGATGGCCTTGTACAAAATGTCTTGGACTCTTATCAAGGCTGTGGCTATCAAGTATCCTTTGTCCTGCCTCCTTCTTGTTTGCGTCAATATTTGCCTTCTGAGGCTCCAGTCTGGGGTGAGAGTTCATTTTCTGTTTGCACAATTGCCTGGCTCCTCTGGCCATAGGGTACTCTGCTTCTGGCAGCTGAGGATTCTGGTAGACAGCTTCTAAACCATGGCTTTCCCTGAGGGATTTGGATGGGCAGCGGCCACCGCAGCTTATCAAGTGGAAGGTAGGGGACACTCTCTCCCCTTCACTGGGGTGGGAATGCTTTATTTCTGGTGTGTTCTGTGTACCTGAGGAAGATGGTGGGGTAAAGAGGCAGGAAGAAAAGCAGCAAGGAATTGAACAGCTCACAATGTTATCAAGTCCCCAATGAATTTGTTTCCCTTTTCAAACATGTCGGTGGTGGAGGCTCACATTCTCTTGTCTCTTTCTTTAGACAGCAGGGTGGAGTGAGGAAGAGGTGAAAACTAAGCTGTGGCTGGAATTTCACTCAGTCCAAACTCAGCTGAGACATCAGTTTACATTGGATCAGCTGCTTTTATAATTGGTTTCTAGAACCCATTTGCCCCAACTCCTCTACAAAGGAGAACCATTTCTTCTACTGGCTGGGAAAATATTGAGTCAATGTTTTCAAAGAGCCCTTCATTAATTGGGAAAAGTTCCCTGTTCTATTCTTAGTGAGCCCCAAGCCTAATCTTGTATGCCGCCCTATTTCCTGGGGCAGCTGAGAAGTAAATGGAAGCAAATGGCAAAAAGCATGCAGAGTAGCCTTGGAACCCGAATTCTAGTCCTCATCATTCCTCACACGAGTGTGTGGATTCTTTGTCCTCCTAAAGTCTCAGTTTCTTCACCTGTGAAATAGGAAGATTAGCTTTGCTTTTCTAAAACACATATATTCCCCCACCCAAGGGAGTTAGAGATTGTTAATAGCTACCACGGGGAAAATGTTTATTTGGTCAAATAAGTATGTGAAACCCTGGATTAAACAAAGCTGAGTGAGTTATTGCAGTAGTTTCCTAGGATTGCTGTAATAAATTATTATGAACTGTGGGGCTTAAACAATATAAATTATCATCTTACAGTCTGGAGGCCAGAACTGGCCACTGGAGGATGTAATTGGCCAGGTTAAGATGAGATCGTACTGGCGTAGGGCAGAACTGTAATCCAATATGACTGGTGTCCTAAGAAGAAGGAAATTTGGACACCAAGACATTTGGAAATTTGAAAGAAGAAACTGTGTGCCGGGCACGGTGGCTCACGCCTATAATCCGAGCACTTTGGGAGGCTGAGGAGGGTGGATCACGAGGTCAAGAGATAGAGACCATCCTGGTCAACACGGTGAAACCCTGTCTCTACTAAAAATACAAAAAAATTAGCTGGGCATGGTGGCACGTGCTTGTAGTCCCAGCTACTAGGGAGGCTGAGGCAGGAGAATTGCTTGAACCCAGGAGGCAGAGGTTGCGGTGAGCTGAGATTGTGCCATTGCACTCCAGCCTGGGTAACAAGACTGAAACTCTGTCTCAAGAAAAAAAAAAAAAAAAAAAGAAAAGAAAGAAAGAAGAAAATGTGGACACAGAGCAAGGAGAACATCATGGGACCAGAGAGAGAGATTGGAATGTTACTGTAAGCTAAAGAGCAATGGCCACCAGCAGAAATTAGAAAAAGGCAAGAAGGATTTTACCTACAGTCTTGGTGGGGCATGGGTCTGCAGACACTTGATTTTGGACTTGCAGCCTCTAGAACTGTGAGAGAATACATTTCTGTTGTTTAAGCCTTTCATTTTGTGGCTCTTTGTTACAGCACCCCTAGAAAACTTATACACCAAGAAAAACAGGTTAATCAATCAATGAAATAATGGCTGTTCTGGTAAGTGCTGCGGTGATGATAGGATGTTGTGGGAAAGGGTCATGTGGAAACCAGTTCTTCAGGATGGGTCATCAAGGAGGATCGCTGTGAACTAGCATTATTCCATCTAAACTTAAGGGGTGAAGAGGAGAGTGCCATTTGAATATGGGGAGGGCTTTCTAGACAAAGAAACAAGACAAGTTGATCTCAGTATGACCCATGCTGGTTGTGATTCCAAGCTTCGAGAGCTGTTTCCCCATCCTGTAGAATGGGAATGAGGAATCTCTACTACACAGTCGTGATAACTGCCATGTAGAAGACATCTCCCGCTGAGTGATTATGTATATTATTACACATATATGATCTGTGATACAAAGCTCTTTTTTCTTGTATATGTGAACTCTGAATTGTTTGCTTTATATTTTATTTTATTTTTATTTTTCTTATAGCACAGCTCTTTTAAAAGGACATCTGACAATGTCCTGGTTAGCTCGGCTTCCACGCTACCTTTCTCGCTATATGGGATCTTCTTTCGTCTTCTTCCTGATAATTTTCACTTTGTGGCGGAGGGTGACTGAATAGGCTGACCCTCTAGGAATAAAAACAAAAGCAATGATCTTGGTGAGTTTCCTTCTTAGAAGAGAGGTCAGAAAAATTAGAGAAAGCATGGTAGAGCACCGGAATGGAGTAAATAGAATCAGATTCTAAAAGCAACAAAACACTGGTGATTATGAAGATGAGCTTTGGGGCAAGACTCGTTAGATTTGGAGTCTCTCCTTTTACTAGATTTGTGACTTTGACCAAATGACTCATCTTCTCTATGCCTCGTCACCTGTCAGATGGAGATTCTTATGGAGTCTCCTGTGTAGCACAGCTATGAGGTTTAAATAAGATAATGTGTGTTAAGTGCTTGGCATTTAGTAAGTGTTCAATGTGTGATATTCATACTTGGAGAGATCACAAAAGGATTACAAAGAATGATTCACTGTGGAACTCAACAGTTAACTTGGCATAAATATGCAATTAGTTATACAAGACAATAGAGTGGGTTTCAACTACCAGCGTTCGGTTCCTGCCCACTTAGGACCTGGAGGTAACCTTAACTGGTGCATTCTGAGCTTCTCTCCTCACATGATCTCAATGGTGTTGCATCTCTTCTGTCTACTTGGAGCCAGCTTGTCCTATCCTCTTTGGATTTGGGCTTGTTCCTGCCATATTTTGAGGTCTTTATTTGCAGCCTCCGGCCTGCCATTAACTTTCTATCTGTAGCTTCCTGGGTAGGGTACCTGATCCAGCGTGCTCTGCCAAGAGCCATCAGTCTGCTATCTTTGTCAACTCACAGAGCAACTTTTGCATGTCTGCTTGTTTTCTAACCTAGGAGCCCTTACTGATCCTTTTGTGCTGTGTTTGAATTTTAGCCAGCACTTACTAGCAGAGTGACTTTGGGCAAATAATGTATTTAAGCCTCAGTTTCCTTATTTGTGATATTTGAAAAGTAGTCATCCTCATTTTCTAGATTTGTTCTGGGGATCGAAGAGGTAAGCATATGCAACCGTGGTGTAAGAGTGCCCGGCATGTAGTACTCACCAAATACTAATATTAATGCCTATACTATTATTATTTTTCTTTCTCCTGGCTGAATTCTGTCGTGCTCTGAGAGAAGGAGAGTTACACTGTCTACTCCATTTAGTGAAAATGGTCATTTTTGTTTTGATTGCTAATTAGAATCTATTCCCTCCTTGCTCATGCTTGGCTAGTTCACCAGCAGTTGCCAGGAGAGTTACTGTTTAACCATGTCTCCCACCGTCGACTGGATTACAGTGCAGGAAGTTAACTCGTGGCTTTATCAGATCAGCATGGCTTGGATTTTAAAGCTGAGGACAGCCTGTCTCTTTTTGATTTTGATAATCTTTGCACTTTGTGCCGCCCTGGCCTCTGAAGGTCTGTAGATCCTTTGGAACTCAGAGGCACGCAGCAGAACTGAGGACTGAGCATGAATCGTATTTGTAAAAAAAAATCTAACACTTTGAAGTTTTCTTATAAAACATTGCCATATATCTCTTTCTATTGTCTCACTTTCCACCTTATTTCAAAATACTGTTGTCTGTATCCACATATTTGTTTTGAGATACTCTCTTGAATTCCCTGAAGAATAACTAGCGTACCTTCCCTCACTCTCATTGCAAAAATGGAAATATTTTGTCTCCATATAGAAAATACTGTTGGGGTCTTTGCAGGTGGGGCTCGCTGAGAGGGGCAGGGACTGGGCCTTATCACTGGGTCTCCTAACACATTGACTCCTTGGTTGGGTATTTTGCCAGAATCACCGCCTTTCCTTTGTTCCGTCCTTGTTCAGATCCCTTCTATCTCTCTTCTGGCTATTTCACTGTTTATGGTCTTAAGAAAGAGTTTAATGTTTATTATCTAAGAGTTGACTGCATGGTGCCTTGAGCCTTTTGGAGGAAAGCACAATATAAATCTAATAAATAAATAACAAATGATATAAGCAGGAGGAAAATTATGTGTTTTAGGTGAGTTGTAAAGAACCGTGTAAAACCTATAAAATGTGTCTGTTAGACTAAGAGGCAGGGAAGAGAGTGCAAAAATCATTGTACCTACAGAAGTGAGTCTCCCGCAATATATTTAAGTACAGAAAAATTCCCATGATTATTAACCCCTTGTAAAGTGGACTCTGTCCTCTGTTTTTGGCTGGAGGGAATGTGAGTCACAAAAACACTAAGTAGCTCTGTGGCATTTTGTTTACTTTGATGGTTGGCCACCGAGGAGCTATGAAAATGACATTTAGGACCCAATTCTACAGATCTTATGAGCTTATAACTCCCAGTGATTTCAGGAAAGGCTCTTAAGGGGTGAACATGCTTTGCAAAATCCCACAAATCCTAAGCAAAGTCTAAACTACTGTGTTAATGCTTCCTAGTAGGATCTGAGTTTGTGGTTCTTAAGGAGCCAAAGGCCTCAGTTTTATGAATGTTATTGTGAATCCTTGATGTTGCACTTGGTGCTAATATAATAGTTGATTTTAAGTTTGACTTTGGTTTTATGGTGGCAGAAATTGGGGGTTGCCTCAGGTTTGGGCCAACTCTGTTTGCCATGATATGTTAAAGGTAGATTCTTATAGTTAAGACATTTGGATGTTTTTTTTTTCTCTTAAAACATTGGAAAATAAACATGGCACTTGTAGTTTTTGGTTTTAAGTTGAGTTTATGGTGTTTCTATATAGGCTGTTTTTTATTTGGTCCTTATAAAAAAAAAAAAAAACTCAACTGATCCACACAAACCTGAGCTGGAGGCACACTTCCTCTACTTGTTGTAAATGTCAGCACAGGCCCTATATTTCTCTAAGACCACTTCCTGTTTGCTTTCTTCACTCAACAGATTTTAACTGTGTGTCTTTGTCTCTGTTTTCTGCTAAACCTCATGGATTAAATAAGCATCACAGTTTGAGACTTGATCTCTTGGCTGCCCTTGGTATTCTTCCAGAATAGGAATATCCATATAGATCTGCTCCTTTTCTGGATCACCTAAGAAAGAAGAAAGGGAGGCAGATTTAAAGCTTGGTCATTTATTTCTTGGTATGTAAGGAAACAGGGAGCAGAGAAGTGGACATTTACCAATGAAATTTTCTTATTTTTTTCCCCAAGTTTCAAGTTTGAAATTCAAGGCAGAGCGCAGTGGCTCATGCCTGTAATCCCAGCACTTTGGGAGGCCAAGGTGGGCAGATCACAAGGTCAAGACATCGAGACCATCCTGGTCAACATGGTGAAAACCCGTCTCTAGTAAAAAATACAAAAATTGGTGGGCATGGTGGTGCATGCCTGTAGTCCCAGCTACTTGGGAGGCTAAGGCAGGAGAATTGCTTGAACCCAGGAGGTGGATATTGCAGTGAGCCGAGATTGCACCACTGCACTAGAGCCCAGCGCCTGGTGACAGAGGAAGAGTCTGTCTCAAAAACAACAACAGCAAAAAGTTTGAAATTCACAAAATATCAAATATTTTCCTCCTTTTTCATTGTACCATGAAATTAATGATGTAGGCATCATTCAAAGATTATAACTTAGAACGGGATGATATTCAAATATTAATCAACAGATATACCACCATGCTCACCCATCAGATGCCAACTGTAAACAGTAGGCATAGACTAGACTGGCATTTGCGTTGGCCGGTCAGAGTGGATGTCAGCCATAAACAACTACTGAGGCCACGTTTAGATGTATTCATTGAATTTCAGCCTTGTGCTTAGGAGGGGGACATATCTGAAATATGTCGAACTCCTTTTACAGACTATTACTGGAGAGTTGAATCACTTCTCCAAGTCTCCAATTTCTCACTTGCAAATTCCTAATGCTGATCTCTCTCTTTTTAAAAAATTTCATTGGATGAATATTGGAGACCTTTTTCTTACATTTTGCACTTCTTTGGATCTAGGTTAATTCCTTTAATACTTTAGCTATGTTAGGACTTCAGCTGAATTCATTCTATTTTTCAACTCTTCTCTTGAATATTTATTTTTGAAAATCATATTTTGAACTTTTAGGAATTAATTATTTATTTACTTCTGTTTTAGGAAGTCATGTTTTATTTTCTGGATGTTGTCACCTCTCAAATCTCTTTAATAATGCTAATTTTAAAAATTAAATTCCTGATCCAGCAATCTCGCTTCTGGGTATTTACCCCAAAGATTTGAAATCAGTACGTAAAAGCGATGTCTGCATTTCCATATTCATTTCAGCATTATTCACTATATCTTTATTGGAATCAAACTAACTGTCCATATACAGATGAATGGATAAAGAATATGTGGAATATATACACAATGAAAACTATTCAGGCTTATAAAAAAGGAAATTCTGTCCTTTGAGACAATATGGATGAGCCTGGAGGACATTATGCTAAGTGAAATAAGGCAGGAACAGAAAGACAAATACTGCATGTTCTCACTTACATGTAGAATCTAAAACAATCAAACCCATAGAAGCAGAGAACAGAATAGTGGTTACATAGCTAGCGGGTGGGGGGAATCTTGGGAGATGATGACCAGAGGGTAAAAAACCTCAGTTAGACAGGAGAATTTTTTTTTGAGACCTATTGCATAGGGTAGTGAATATGGTTAATAATATAGTACATTTGAAAATTGTTAAGAGAGTAGATTTCAAATTATCCCACCAAAAAAATGTTAAGTATTTTAGATGATGAATATGTTAGCTAACTTGATTTAATTTTAAAAATTTGTATTCATAAATAATAACATTACTTCATACCTTCTAAATATACACAATTATAAATGATCAATTTAGAATAAAAGCTTTAAAAATTAATTTCTCTTTTTTTTGCATGTATCATAAAAAGAATTTTGGTCCTTATTTTTCAGGTTACTTGTTTTTTGTCAAATGCCTTATGATGTTTATGAATGAATGATTATATTGATAATACCACTAACTGATTTAGACTTCCTTTGAAGTTAGATAGTTCTATTAACTGAGTCAGGGACCACTCCATAAGCAATAGAATTCTGTATAAGTTGGTGGGATCTATTGACAGTCAGTTGTCTCACAAATGATTATGGGCATAAAGGGAGACAGCCAAAATTTAGACCTTGATAACTGACAGATAACAAGGACTTTGAAAGAAGAGTACGTTTGATTTTAACTTCTGTGTTTCTTCGCATGCCCTTTCAAGGTCATGTTTTTAGCTCTAGAGTGTGTTCTGCTTTTTTCTGTGGCCTCAGTACCCATGATAGGAGTCCTACCCAGTCACACCTCTCATTTTTATGAAGCATTTCTTAGGAATTCAACATGGGGTAAAGGCAGAACCAACGACCCAGTTTATGGATAAGAAAAACTCATCAAATCAGCTGTAAGACAGATAATCTTTTCATTACCATAATGATTGCTCTGAGGCCTAGTCTTCTCTCCCCATTGGTTAGCCCAGAAAAGTACTTTAGTAAATGTGGTATTCTGGGACCATTTCTGTTCTTTTGTTTTCAGCTCAGTTATGGATTTCTTCTCTTATTTACTGTTATTGCAATGGGGTTGTGAGAAGAAAAGGAATTAAATATGTTCACTGTACTCCTCACCTGGAACTGGAAATCTTTAGTAATGCAAGTATAGACTTTAATATAATATTAACTTATGTAGAAGTCTTTATTAACATGCATTAATATTTGGAAGTTTCTCATAAATCATGAGGTACTATTCAAAGTTAATGAATGAATTCTCCTCCACCCTTTTACCACTATCATCCTCCTTGTCATCATTAATATATCCAGTTTCTAGAAATTTTCTAGTCCTATGCTTTTTAAATAAAGAAGATGAGTACTATACACTCAATGTGTGTGTTCCCCTCGGGTTCATAGGTTGAAACCCTAATCCTTATATGTGATGGTATTTGGAGGTGGGGCCTTTGATAGGTGATTAGTCAGTGACACGGTTTGGCTGTGTCCCCACCCAAATCTCATCTTGAATTAAAGATCCTATAATTCCCACATGTTGTGTGAGGGACCCAGTAGGAGAAAATTGAATTATGGGGGCAGTTTCCCCCATACTGTTCTCATGGAAACGAATAAGTCTCACAAGATCTGATGCTTTGATAAGGGGTTTCCCCTTTCACTTGGTCCTCATTCTCTCTTGCCTGCTGCTATATAATACATACCTTTCACCTTCCACCGTGATTGTGAGGCCTCCCAGCCACGTGGAACTCTGAGTCCATTAAATCTCTTTTTCTTTATAAATTACCCAGTCTCAGGTATGTCTTTATTAGCAGCATGAAAGACTAGTACAGTCAGGAAGGCAGAGTTCTCATGAATGCGAATTCTGCCTCATAGTAAATAAAAGGGATCCTAGCCATGTGGGAATGCAGCAAGAAGCCATTTATCAACCAGGAAGGAGCCCTCACCAGAACCTGACTGTACTGGCACCTTGATCTTAGACTTCCAGTCTCCAGAAATGTGAGGAATACATTTCTGTTCTTTTTTTTTTAAATTTTACTTCAAGTTCTGGGATACATGTGCTGAACATGCAGGTTTGTTACATACGTATATATGTGCCATGGTAGTTTGCTGCACCTATCAACCTGTCATCTAGGTTTTAAGCCCCGCATGCATGAGGTGTTTGTCCTAATGCTCTCCTTTCCCCCTATCCCCTGACAGGCCCCGGTGTGTGGTATTCCCTTCCCCGAAGACAGTGTGGCAATTCCTCAAGAATCTAGAACCAGAAATACCATCTGACCCAGCAATCCCATTACTGGGTATACCCAAAGGATTATAAATCATTGTACTATAAAGACACACACACATGTGTGTTTATTGCAGCACTATTTACAATAGCAAAGACTTGGAACCAACTCAAACACCCAACAAAAATAGACTGGATAAAGAAAATGTGACACATATATATACCATGGAATAGTATGCAGTCATAAAAAAATGAGTTCATGTTCTTTTCAGGGACATGGATGAAGCTGGAAACCATCATTCTCAGAAAACTAACACAGGGACAGAAAACCAAACACTGCACATTATCCCTCATAAGTGGGAATTGAACAATTTCTGTTCTTCATAAGCCAGCCGGTGTATGGCATTCTGTTATACCAGCCAGAATGGACTAAGAAAATGAGCTAATGTGGAATTAATGGAATTTCAGACAGAATAACAAGAGAAAGCAAACTATTCAGATGCTGTTAAGAAAAGTAATAGTGGATTGGGGGTGACTATGACCGAGAAAGACCACATGCCTAGGCATCCGCTTGTGATGTTGCTGATCTGAGCCATTTGCATGTTTCATAATTTATTACTTCCTTCAATTTTTGAACACAGATTCTGCATTTACCAAGTTTTCTAGTACCTCAGTTGGCTTCATGGTCAGTGCTGAAAAGTATCTTCTGCCCTCACTATGTGTATATGTAAGTTTTTTATTGATAAGAGCTGGCCTGCCTGTTTGTATATTCTATTTTTTTTTACAAGATTTATTTATTTATTTCGAGATGGAATCTCACTCTGTCACCCAGGCTGGAGTAAAGTGGCATGATTTTGGCTCACTGCAACCTCTACCTCCTGGGTTCAAGTGATTCTCCTGCCTCAGTCTCCCAAGTAGCTGGGATTAAAGTGCATGCCACCACGTCTGGCTAATTTTTGTATTTTTAGTAGAGACAGGGTTTCACCATGTTGGCCAGACTAGTCTTGAACTCTTGACCTCAAATGATCTGCCTGCCTTGGCCTCCTAAAGTGCTGGGATTACAGGCGTGAGCCACTGTGCCTGGCTGTATATTCCTTTGTATCAGCAAAGTTCTGAGTATAGTGGATGTTAATCACATATGTTTAGAAGTATTTTTTGTATTATGAAAGGAATACAAGATAATTTTAGAACATTTAAAAGATAAAAACAAGCCAAAAATAAAATAATCAGCCAATAGCTATTTAAAATATTTGAATATGTATTTTTTGTATTTTTCTATGCATTCACAGACTTACATGTACATATACACCTATTTCTCTGATAAGAGCATTCTGTAAATGATTGTGGCTTTCTTAACACACTTAGAAACATCTTGATAAACTATAACATGTCTCTGCATCTTTTCTCCTCTTCCTGTTTCCTCGCTCCCTTATCTTTCTACAGTGCACATGGATGTTACACAGAAAGCTAAAAGTGAGTTGATAATATTTAACCTTGAGAAACAAGATAAAAATAACTGTATCTTAATAATTTGTTTGGTGTATGGGCTCTATCTCTTGGACCACATAGTCATACATGAATTTTTTTGTCACTACTAAATTAGTCGGTTAAGAGAGGACATTTGTTTACTCGAGTAAATATGTGCCAGCTTTGTACTGGAGGAAATAAGGTGATAGTTGTGCCGTTCCTTTCTCGGCTTGCCCATCTGGTAGGTGTTGCTTCCTAGCTAAATTCACTGGTGCACAAGGTTAAATGAATCTTTAAAAATTATTAGACCGTCACACAAGTGCCCAAATCAGAAATACTTTAGACTGTTCATCTTACTCCTTCCTTTATTTTACCAATTACTTTTTATTCTATCTCCTCTAAACCTCTTGATGATACCCATCTTCTTCATTGCTACTACCTTTCCTTTAGTTCTGGAGCTTAGCATTTCTTGTCTTCTTAAAGTCTCCTTCTCTCCTCTCCACTCTCCCCCCGTTTCCCTTGCATAATACTTCTAGCATGGTCTTTTACAATTCTGACCACATTATTCCATTTTCTGAGAGAGAGGATGAGCTCTGAAATCAAACAGACTAGTTTAAACCCTGACTCCACCACTTACCAATTGTATAATCTGGGAAGATATCTCAGCTTTGCAGGGTTCAGTTTCCTTATTGGTAAAATGAGAATGATGATAGTGCCTATCTTGGGATTGTTGTAAATATAAATGTGTCCCTAAGAATCAAGTGCATAGAACAATGCTGTGCAAATCTTAACTGTTCAATACATTTCAACAGTTATTTAAAAACTTGAGATGTCTTCTGACCTTCTACAGGATAATTTCTGAAATTCTTTCCTAGCACAAAAAAACCCTTCAATTTTCTTTTTCTTTCTTTTTTTCTTTTAAGGAAGAAATAAAACCATCTTTATTCTCAGCATGGTTGTATACATAAAAAATCTTAAGGAATCTCCATTAAGTACTAGAACTAATCAATGAGTTTAGCAAAATCTCAAAATACAAGGTCAGTATACAAAAGTCAATGACATTTTTATGTACTGGCAATCAACAATTGAAAAATGTAATTTTAAAACACCATTTGTAGAAACATCAAAAATACAAAGTATTAACAAAATATGTATGAGACCTGGGCACTACAAAATATTGATAAATTTTTAAATATAATGAAAAGAAGAGTTGTAACATGCACAGGGACTGGAAGATTCAATATAGTGTTGATATTGAGTTTTCCTAAAATTGATCTATAGAGTCAAGGTAATTCTGATCAAACTCTTAACACTAGGCCTTTTTTAAAATACAGAAATTGACCAACTGATTCTAAAATTTATATGAAAATTCAAAGGACCTAGAGTAGCCAAATAATTATATATATATATTATTGCACTTTAGGTTCTGGGGTACATGTGCAGAACATGCAGGATTGTTGCATGGGTACATACATGGCAATGTGATTTGCTGCCTCCGTCCCCATCATCTATATCTGGCATTTCTCTCCATATTATCCTTCCCCAACCTCCCTATCCCCCGCTGTCCCTCCCCTATTCCCCGCAACTGACCCCAGTGTGTGATGCTCCCCTCCGTGTGTCCATGTGTTCTCATTCTTCAACACCCACATACGAGTGAGAACATGCAGTGTTTGATTTTGTGTTCTTGTGTCAGTTTGCTGAGAATGATGGTTCCCAGGTTCATCCATGTCCCTACAGATAACATGAACTCATCGTTTTTTATGGCTGCATAGTATTCCATGGTGTATATGTGCCACATTTTCTTTGTCCAGTCTATCATTGATGGGCATTTGGGTTGGTTCCCGGTCTTTGCTATTGTAAACAGTGCCGCGATGAACATACGTGTGCATGTGTCTTTACAATAGAACGATTTATAATCCTTTGGGTATATACCCAGTAATGGGATTGCTGGGTCAGATGGAATTTCTATTTCTAGGTCCTTGAGGAAGCACCACACTGTCTTCCACAATGGTTGAACTAATTTACACTCCCATCAACAATGTAAAAGTGTTCCTATTTCTCCACATCCTCTTCAGCATCTGTTGTCTCCAGATATTTTAATGATCGCCATTCTAACTGGCATGAGATGGTATCTCAATGTGGTTATTATTATTTTTTTTAATTGTATTTTAGGTTTTGGGATACATGTGAAGAACATACAAAATTGTTGCATAGGTACACAAGTGGCAGTGTGATTTGCTGCCTTCCTCCCCATCACCTATATTGGGCATTTCTCCCCATGCTATCTCTCCCCACCCTCCCCACCCCCTGCTGTCCCTCCCCTATTTCCCCCCAACAGACCCCAGTGTGTAGTGTTCCCCTCCCTGTGTCCATGTGTTCTCATTGTTCAACACTGCCTATGAGTGAGAACATGCGGTGTTTGATTTTCTGTTCTTGTGTCAGTTTGCTGAAAATGATGGTTTCCAGGTTCATCCATGTCTCTACAAAGGACATGAACTCATCGTTTTTGATGGCTGCATAATATTCCATGGTGTATATGTACCACATTTTCCCTGTCCAGTCTATCATCATCAATGTGGTTTTGATTTGTATTTCCCTAATGACCTGTGATGATGAGCATTTTTTCATGTTTGTTGGCCTCATATATATCTTCTTTTGAAAAGTGTCTGTCCATGTCCTTCCCCTACTTTTGAATGGGTTTGTTTGATTTTTTTCTTGAAAATTTCTTTTAGTTCTTTGTAGATTCTGGATATTAGCCCTTTGTCAGATAGGTAGATTGCAAAATTTTTTTCCCATTCTGTTGGTTGTTGGTTCACTCTAATGGTTGATTCTTTTGTTGTACAGAAGCTCTGAGTTTAATTAGATCCTTTTAGTCTATTTTGGCTTTTGTTGCCAATGCTTTTGGTGTTTAGTCATGAAGTCCTTGCCTATGCCTATGTCCTGAATGGTTTTGCCTAGGTTTTCTTCTAGGGTTTTTATGGTGTTAGGTCTTATTATTTAAGTCTTTAATCCATCTGGAGTTAATTTTAGTGTAAGGTTTCAGGAAGGGGTCCAGTTTCTGCTTTCTGCACATGGTTATCCAGTTTTCCCAACACCATTTATTAAACAGAGAATCCTTTCCACATTGCTTGTTTCTGTCAGATTTGTCAAAGATCAGATGTTTGTAGATGTGTGGCATTACCTCTGAGGCCTCTGTTCTCCATTGGTCTATAACTCTGTTTTGGTACCAGTACCATGCTGTATTTATTACTGTAGCCTTGTAGTATAGTTTGAAGTCAGGTAGCATAATGCCTCCAGCTTTGTTCTTTTTGCTTAGGATTGTCTTGGCTATGCGGGCTCTCTTTTTGTTCCATATGAAGTTTAAGGTGGTTTTTTCCAGTTCTGTGAAGAAGGTCATAGGTAGCTTGGTGGGGATAGCATTGAATCTATAAATTACTTTGGGCAGTATGACCATTTTCATGATATTAATTCTTCCTAACCATGAGCATGGAATGTTTCTCCATCTGTTTGTGTCCTCTCTTATTTCCTTGAGCAGTGGTTTATAGTTCTCCTTGAAGAGGTTCTTTACATCCTTTGTTAGTTGTATTCCTAGCTATTTTATTCTCTTTGTAGCAATTGTGAATGGCAGTTTGTTCTTGATTTGGCTCTCTTTTAGTCTGTTACTGGTGTATAGGAATGCTTGTGATTTCTGCACATTGATTTTGTATCCTGTGACTTAGCTGAAGTTCCTTATCAGGAGATTTTGGGCTGAGACGATGGGGTTTTCTAAATATACAATCATGTTGTCTGCAAATAGAGACAATTTGGCTTCCTCCTTTCCTAATTAAATAACCTTTATTTCTTTTTTCTTGCCTGATTGCTCTGGCTAGAACTTCCAATACTATATTGAATAGGAATGATTAGAGAGGGTATCCTTGTCTAGTGCCAGATTTCAAAGGGAATGCTTCCAGCTTTTGCCCATTCGGTATGATATTGGCTGTGGGTTTGTTGTAAATAGCTTTTATTATTTTGCGATACATACCATTGATGCCATGTTTATTGAGGGTCTTTAGCATAAAGGGCTGTTAAATTTTATCGAAGGCCTTTTCTGCATCTATTGAGATAATCATGTGGTTTTTGTCTTTGGTTCTGTTTATGTGATGGATTACATTTATAGACTTGCGTATGTTGAACCAGCCTTGCATCCTCGAGATGAAACCTACTTGATCATGATGGATAAGCTTTGTGATGTGTTGTCGCAATTGGTTTGCCAGTATTTTACTGAAGATTTTTGCATCTATGTTCATCATGGATATTGGCCTGTAGTTTTCTTTTCTTGTTGAGTCTCTGCCGGGTTTTGGTATCAGGATGATGTTGGTCTCATAAAATGATTTAGGAAGGATTCTCTCTTTTTGGATTGTTTGGAATAGTTTCAGTTGGAGTGGTACCAGCTCCTCTTTGTATGTCTCATAGAATTCGGCTGTGAACCCACCTGGACCTGGGCTTTTTTTGGTTGGTAGGCTCTTAATTGCTGCCTCAACTTCAGTCCTTGTTGTTGGCCTATTCAGGGTTTCGACTTCTTCCTGGTTTAGGCTCGGGAGGGTGCAAGTGTCCAGGAATCTATCCATTTCTTCCAAGTTTACTGGTTTATGTGCATAGAATTATTTTTAGTAATCTCTGATGGTGGTTTGTATTTCTGAGTAATTGGTGATAATATCCCATTTATCATTTTTTATTGCATCTATTTGATTCTTCTCTCTTTTCTTTTTTATTAATCTGGCTAGCAGTCTATTTTATTGATCTTTTAAAAAAATCAGCTCCTAGATTTATTGATTTTTTGAAGGGTTTTTTGTGTCTCTATCTCCTTAAGTTCTGCTCTGATCTTAGTTATTTCTTGTCTTCTGCAAGCTTTTGTGTTTTTTTGATCTTTCTCCTCTAGTTCTTTCTATTTTGAGAATAGGGTGTTGATTTTAGATCTTTCCTTGTTTCTCACGTGGGCATTTATTGCTATAAATTTCACTCTAGACGCTGCTTTAAATGCGTCCCAGAGATTCTGGTACATTGTGTCTTTGTTCTCGCTGGCTTTGAAGAATATCTTTATTTCTACCTTCATTTCATTGTTTATCCAGTCAACATTCAAGAGCCAGTTTTTCAGTTTCCATGAAGTTGTGCAGTTCTGAGTTAGTTTCTTAATCCTGAGTTCTAATTTCATTGCACTGTGGTCTGAGAGACTGTTATTTATTCCATTCTTTTGCATTTGCTGAGGAGTGATTTACTTCCAATTATGTGGTCAATTTTAGAGTCGGTGCGATGTGGTGCTGAGAAGAATGTGTATATTGTGGATTTGTGGTGGAGAGTTCTGTAGATGTCTATTAGGTTTGCTTGGTCCAGATCTGTGTTCAAGTCCTGGACATCTTTGTTAATTTTGTGTCTCGTTGATCTAATATTGACAGTGGATAACTCTGCAATTTTCTCTCTGACTATAACTCCAGTTTCTCCTGTTACTTCTTCTCTATATGTATCCTACTCTTTGACCAAAATAAAGCATATGCAATTTGCTAAATGTGCCATGTCCCTCATGCCTCTGTACCTTTGCACATGCTGTTCCCTTTGCTTGAACATGCATGACTATTGGCAGCAACAGAGATCAAAAGGTGACAAAGATCCAGCCTATCTCACCTCTAGGCTGGAGCTTCAGCTACTCCAGCACACTGCCTCTTTCATCTTTGTCTTTTATGCTGCTCTCCCAAGTGTGTTACTGTGAACTTGGCAGTGGTAGTAAAGGACTCAGTGACTAATGGGGCAAAGGAAACCCCTAAAAGAGGTTTTTAGTATATATGACCAAATATTATTATATTATCCATTTGGAACAGCATGGATAATATGCCTTTTTACCTGGGAGCATTTGAACATAACTCCATGTATCTAAAGATGATAACATCATGAGAAGTGTTGATATGAATACTGCAGCTATGTGTGTGTTTTGCGTGTTGTGGGTGGTGCCATCAGCAGCTGCTGTGGCCCTGCTGCTTTCCTTCTGCTCTCCGATGTGGCCCTCCTCCTTGGGGCACCCTCAACTAGATGAGCAGGTCTGTACTGGCTTTGGATCTTTCTCAAGGTGCCTGCTCTTCCTTTCATTAGCGTGGATAATCAGAATTTGATTGTAAAGTATGCCCAGGCCAAATACAAGGGCTTTTAAAATTGTCTGCTGTTTTAGATTATCCAGGCCACTGATCCCCCTTCCTTAGCGTGGATAATTGAGAGTGGACTGGGCTGAAGAATGTTAAGCAGAACCAATTGACAAAATAAATGAGATTTTAAAAATCCTTTACATTTTCATAATAGAAAAAAAGGTGTTTTTTTTTTTTTTAATCTGAAAGAGCTTATTTTGTATTTTAAAACTGCAAATATATTTGGCTTTAAATTACTTCAAAGTAGGAAAATATTTTCTATGATGCACCCATTTAAAACCTATTTAAAATGTATACTAATTATAATATGAACTTAATGGAGTTAAAGGAAAAATGAAAAATACAGATGAGAGGTTGGAAGTTTTGGATTCAATGTCAAATCTTCTTAAAACCATGTTTATATTTCATCGAGATAACACAGAGAGGGTAGGAGCCACTTCAAAACTCTGAAAATCACTCTCTTGATAGTCGAGGCTGCAATTCTTTGCTCTTAATGAAAGATAGTCATTTAGAGACAGACATTTAAAAAATGTATGCATAATATTAACAGAATTCTGATTTCTGGAAATATATGATCAAATTCATTTCTCATTCTCATTATTTGATCTTTCCCCATGCCCCATGCCCCTCCAAATGCAGGTAGAAATGTATTTGCATGCCACTTGACTGGGAACTGAGAGGACATTTTCCCAAAGGAACAATGCTGTAAATGGGGATAGGTGTCACTAAATACTCTTCAGGTGTGTAATGAGGATAAATAGATTTCAGGGTCAGCCTGGGAATTTGGAACAAAGGCAATGGTGAATTTCTGGGCAGGTGACTCATAAACAAGGTTTTTGAAACACTACCCATTTTTACGTTGGGAATTGCCAAGCTCAGACTTAACGTCTCCCACAACGCCTATGAATAATCATTTAAATATAGGCTTTGAGACTTGGGGAAAAAAGCATATTATTTACTCTAAAGACAATAATCTTCCTTGGAGTCATTGTAGTCCATCATGCAGATACATACTTGGGGATCTTTGAAAAAGCAACATTTTCTCTTGATGGTCCATTCCTTCATTTATCTTCTAAGTTATTACCCAGAACTAGATTGCAGACCCAGGTTAGAGCTGCACATTAGCCACTCTGTAATGGTGCTGAAGAGTCAGGCTCTTTCACAGGGTGAAATATCACAGAGGGGCTTTGCTCATTCCCTATTGTGTTTGTGTGAAGAACAGGATGCAGTGCTGGAGGTAATGGGGTAATGGGGACTGACTATAGTGTATCCTTTGGTTCCTTATAGTGCTGAGAACTTGGCAAATGTAGGTACACATAAATTCTTATTGCCCGACTGGTTTGATGAAGGGAGAACTGAGAGGTTCTCAGCATAGATATTATACAGCTGAGGCCAAATATCCCCCTAAGGTCATCCTAGTACTCTTTCCATGGCCGAAAAAAAGACCAGATGCAACCATACTAAAGCCATGATGTGGCTGGCTTGTTGCTGGATAATGACTTTTCTCATGCTTGGAGAAAATTATGTAAGAAGATCCAGAAAAGTTCTAGTCCAAAGATGCTCATCTGCAAAGATGAGCAAGAGTGCAATGTCTGGATTAAGTCCTCTAGAATTTGAAGTTCTGTCCCACGCTGTATTTGGAGACCTGGTCTCCCTAGCATGAAATGAATAATTAAATTAAACTCTATTTTTTATAGAGCTAGTAGTTAATCCTAATTAGAAATTTGTCTACTGCGGGTACTAAAGCCTGGGGATATAAAGGTGAAAAAAATCACTTGAATCCAACATTCTGGGTGAGGAGAGAGGCAGGTACCTGACTACAGCAGGATGTGACATCCCTAACAGTAGAACAGACAAAAGGGTGTTTTGGGGTGTTTTGTGGCAAAGGTGGGCAGGATGAGGAAATAAGAATAAAGTGTGTGAGATTAGTTGGGGCATCTAAATTGCGTTTTATGAAGACATGTTATCTGTTTTATTTGTTTTGTTTTCAGGGAAAGACAAGAAAAGGCATATCAGCAGAAAAAAATATTTGGTCATAAGGCATAAAAGCATGAATACTTCTGTTGTATTTTGGGAATGGTGTAGTCATGTTCAATTAAGTAGGTACATGGGTTAGAATTCTAATACTTTAGAATGTATTAGAATCACTTGGAGTTCTAGTTGAAATATAGATTTGGAGGCCTCATAGGAGATGATCGTAACAGTGTTCACAGATGGGGGCCAGGAATTCATATTTTCTGTAAGTGCCTATATGATTGTCTTTTAGATTGCTCGTGCTTTGATAAAGTCTGTCATAGGCTGTGTTTTCTGATGATAGGGTTAATGGCAGAACCTGAAGCTTTATGTTGTGAGGCACATAAAGTACCAGGCTAAGGAATCAGTGTTAGTATCATGTGCATTAGCTATTTGGCAGCCATAAAATATTCTTAAGCAAAGGGAGTAGTACAGTCAGGTCTGTATATTTGAAGGAGTTTTGATGGCAGTGCAGAGAATAAACCAAAAGGGGATACGGAGGCTTGGGAAAAGTTGTCAGGTTATTGCCATAGACGAGGCAGATGATGAAGACCCGATTTGGGGGTCAGCAACAGCATGGAGAACAGAATGGAGAAAAAAAGAGTAAAGAAACATTGAGGGAAAACCAGAAGGACATGTTCATGAATGCAACTTAGGGCATAAGAGAAATAGGAGTAATACTAAGGTGACTTTTGTGATTATGGTTTAGGTAACTGCCTGAAGATGCCATGAAGAGAAGTAAAATGCACAGAGAAGGAACAGACTTGGTCGTGTGGTAGAAATTTAATAGGCTCAATGTGGATTTGAGATTCCTTAGGGTATTCACAGAAAATTGTCTGGGAGGCAACTGAAAATTTCTGTCTCCATTTCAGGTTGAATTTTCTGGTAGACAACCACAGCTGATGGTGAAAGTCATAATGAAAGAGAATGCTTGAAAAAGGGTGATAGAGGGAAACAGGAGAAGCAAAGATGAGCAAGGTTGCAAGGTCTGGATTAAGTTCCATAGAAGAATTCGAAAGTCTCAGCGGAAACTCACATAGAACTGACATTCTTACAGAACCTTAGAGTGACTGGAAATAACTTTAGAAAATTTCTAGTCCAGTGGCTTTTAAATGTGTTTTTGATGTAGCAAAACCAGGTTTTCAAGCAAATCTGACTAAAAACTCTAAAAATCTAAAAGATACAGATGGCATTTCTCTGGTTGAAGGGGAAGGGTGGAAGAACTTGTGCCTTTCTGACAAGTATTCCCTTCTTTATTGCTCCTTCCCTATGTGGCAACTCTTGACTCTCCTCCAGGGAGTATGGCTTTTAAAACATCAATATGCTTTCTTTGTTTTATAGAAGCTGGAGAAGTTGGTTGACATGATCAATGCTACACAACTCATTAGAGGCAGAAAGAGAGCATGTTGATGTGATAAGCTTCATAGAAAACAAAGCAACAAAAGGCAATGTGGAACTCATAGCCAAAATGAGTGGTGCAAACAATATGGGGCTTCAAAAGACAGAGTTAACATCCTGAGTTGTAATATTTAGGAAAGCTGTTGTAGAGGTGGTAGGTTTTGAGAAGCTAAGGAAATACTCAGGGATTCACTTTCTTACCCTTTTAAAAGTCAGAGTTAGAGGTTTGTATTACATTGGAGAAAGTTAGAAAATGGATCTTTCCAACATCTACAAAATTAAGGCTTTTCTGATCTAGGTAATGTCACAATTACTACTCAGACCCCAATCCCAGTTCCAGTAGCATTAGAAGTTTGATGGAGGGGCGTGTTGATGAGCTAGAATGAAGCCCAGTCTTTTTCCTTGTAGGAAGGGCTTTGGAAAGGCAACTTATTTGGCAAGTAGTATCTGGGTAGCATATCTTAAAGTCATCTTTGGAAAACAAGAACATTCTTCTTGGTAAAACACATATTTATTTAAGGAGGTTTTCTGAAACATTGCTGATGGAACCTTTCTTTATGCTGCTGATAGATACACAGCAGCAACCGTATGTAGTTACTGTTATCAGTGTTTAGCATGAACTGCATTCAGGGAGCCATTTTGATACACTGGAAAAAAATCTGCCAAGACTAAAGACCGACCCAATGACTCCTGAGGTACCTTGAGGAAAGTCAATTCATTTTTGAGTCAAAGGTACCTCAAATTATCCTAAATGGCATTGCTGCCACCAGAGAGTTCTGTACTTAATTTAATAAGTTGCTACAAGTTCCAAGCCAATGTTCCTTCTTAGAAATATGCTATGGGATGTAAATCTTTTTAAGTGCATTTCATTGTACCAATTGTTTCATTTTGAAAAAGTCCATTGGTTTATTATTAAGTGATCTATTTAATAGTGTCAATAAATTCTGAAACGGGAGACCAGGCATTGTTATTTTAGATGCTTTAATGATCTCAACTGTCTAAGTTGCTTAGCCTTGGCTTATTTGCTTGACCTTTGTCTGTTTTAATGGTCTGGAAAATTTCCTCCAAACTGTACAGAGTTGATATAGTGGCTCTTGGTATATGTGATACAAATCTGAAAACACTTTATTAGAATAAGTTTACTAGTAGTATCTGAATGATTGGATTAGGTCTATACAATGAAAGTGAAGTTGATAACTGCAAATTTTAGAAGAATCAAAAAGTTCAAGTGAAAGTTAAATTTCTGGGGAGTGGGATGGGACGAGGGCTAAAAAATTACTACTGGGTGCAGTGTTCAATATTTGGGTGCTGGGTACACTAGAAGCTCAATTTCCACCATTATGCATATAATACCCATGTAACAAAGAAGCAAAGATTTCCTCTGAATCTAAGGACAAAAACATTGGCAAAACCCAAAATAAGATCACAATTCAATTTCTTGCAAAATAGGCTTTACTTATTACTTCTGTTATTTTGAGATAACTATAATTACATAATAACTATCCAGGAAAATCACTGGAAGATTATACTGCAAAATACTAATACAGAGAGGTAATATAAAGCAGAGGTTTTTGGTATTAGTACTTCTACACTCTACTAAAAATCAAAATTTCTAATCTGACATCTTATATTCAAAAGCAATGTGGTCTCCTTCTTGTTATTTAGTATCTTTAAGGCTTACTTTTCTCAGGTGGCAGTTTATTGGCAGTGCAACATAAAATAATTTAGGCAATCTCTTAACACAGGGCTTGGCTTTTAAAAAATAACTTTAATAAATGTTAACTTTTATCACCATAATTTTTATCACCACTGTGACCACCACTGTTATCACCATCATCATCATCACCGTCATCATCCTGCTCATCATCCTCATCATTATTGCCATCAGGTGGTATGTTAGTTTGGATCCTCTGAGAAGCAGATACCAAGATGATATTCAACTTGCAGGAAATTTATTAAGGGAAATGACCATGAGAGAAAACAGGGAGGGAGCCAGGAAAGGCTGTCATGCATGTCTGACAAGTGAAGGAGAGAGAAGAGGAAGAAAGGGAGTTGGGGTGAACCATTTAGACTATAGTACAATTCAAAGGGAAGTTCATCAAGATCTTTGGACAGTCCTTGATCCAAAGTCATCTGTCAGAAGAGCCCCACATCCTCCATCCTCCAGGAACAGGCCTACTTTCTTAGCTTTGCCACACTCAGCAATGGCTGAGATCAGCCTGGGGAACTGTGGTGTCAGTAGAGATGTTGGGACATGTTTCAATGCTCAGTGTCTAAGGGCTCAGTCAGTTATAGTCCCCGAGGGGGTAGGTAGGTTTGTGTGGTGTGTTTTTATAGGTGTCACAGACAAAATTGTGGGTGATTTAAAAATATCCCATTTTTTTGGTATTTTGTTAATTATATCTATTTAACCTGCATTATTTAATATTTGAGGGAAGAAGTAAAATAAATAATTAAAAATATTTCCTTTTGCTTGGGTGACATTAACTCTTTGAGACTTGCCCAAGTCTCACAGTAACGGTTCAGCTTTTTAATTTGCTTGAATATTCTGGTACAGCTTTGCTATTACTTCAACTACACCTTTTCACGAAAAGTTTTATTTTTTTGTTTCAACTTTAATTTCTATTTAGAAACCTGATTTGATTAGAGTGTGAAAGTTTAAGTGTTTGTAACAGGATTCAATTAAACTAGGTCATTCTTGGGGCTCTGAAAATGGTAACTAGCCTTAGGCAAATGAGAACAAAAGTTATAAAATTCAGTCGGATGCATCACAACATTTAACATCTTTAAGAAAGATATGTTGCCTAATAGATTCGATTTAGAAATATTTAGTGTAGGTCATCAGCTTAAGCACCTAAAAAATGTGTTTATTTGTTTGTTTCTCCCTTTAGTTATAACTAGAATCGGGACACCTGTACTCTAATCTACAAAATAAACAATTTGTGCTGGGACCTTGAAGAAAGTCAATTAGTTTCTGTGACTTTACCAGTAGGTTAAAAAGGAGATTGTAATATTAGTGAATAATGTGCTTAGAGATGTTTGCATAAAAGATGCTTTGTCATTGTAAAGTATTATTGAATATTTATGGTCTACCAGACTGAGCCAAATGGTCCAGAGGAAAAAACAGTCAGATTTATGTAAACCTTGTTCAGTGTCCCAGATACTTCAGGATGGGTGCTCTATATATGAATAAATAAATAAATGGTATAAATGTTATTTTAAAATTTGAAGGTACATAAATATTATCTGGGGTGTTAGCCAATGTACCTGACCTATGACATTGAAATGAAATGTCTTCCTCCAGGTAACTATTTCAACCTCATAAATATTTTTAAAGCCAGAGGCATTGATGGCAAGCAATGTTTTCTTAGAGTTTTGTGTCTGCAAATAAAGTTAAATTATATCTTTACCTAAAATCTGCAAGAAATGATTGTCTCTCGTCCACAGGGTTGTTCTGAGAATTCCCAGGCTGAAGTTGCATATGTTATACTTCTTCTTTCCCTTTCTGCTAAAAAAGTATTTCACTTTTGCACAATAGTTTTCTATCACGGTATTGTGAGAGATCAGAGCCTCAAAGAAGAAAAAAAAATCAGCCGTAAACACTGCCCAAGGACTTAGTGGATCTTACTGAGCCACACCATGCAGCTATATTGGAACATAAATAGGTATAGGAGATAGGAGGCACAAAAGCAATTTGTTTGGATTGGGTCACTGCTTAATACAAATGGGTTCAGCAAAAGAATTCATGAAACGTGACAGTGGGCCAAGAGGAACTTGCTGTGACATTTCAGATTCCCCTACCTCTTCTAATTAACCATTTCAAGTATAACAAAACTTATAGCACATACAAATCTAGTGCAACCCATCTGTACCAAACGCAGACCTGTCCATGAAGGATGGATGGTTCTGCTCTCAAGCAATGGACTATGACACAATAATGCCTCAAGTTGGGCTTTTAACTTCTATGATACATTGATTCTGAACAGCATTTTTCTAAAAGACAAAAACTATACCAGAGTTGCTTTGTGACATAGCCTGTCATTAAATGCATTTGGATATATTGCATGGATCAAAATATACTGCAAGTTTAATGATGTATTTGAAAACATAAAAATCACACATAGAAAAAGCTTGCCATCATGATAACGATGAGAATAATAACAATAGCTGCCTTTTAATAAAATAACTATTATTTGCCAGTCACTATGCCACACATTGTACACACATCTTTACAAAAACCTTGCAAGGTGGAGATAATTATTATCTTTTTATAGGGGAGGACACAGACTCAAAGAAGTAAAGTTGTCCAGGATGAATTACTATGTGGAAGATGTAAAAATTTTATGTAATTACACAAAATACTCCACAAATCCACATTCCTGCTTAGGCAAGTCAGGAATTCTTGCCTCATTAGTTGATGGGTTTAGAATTTTTTCAGGGGCTAATATCAGGCTGTAACCCATATCTCTTCATGTACAGTTCTTCAAATCTACCTGCTCCCAGCCCTTCTTTCTTCTCTTGAGAAATAGAAACCAGGATTTAAACGTCAGAGTTATGCTTTGGTATCTGCAGCACTGTAGTGCTTCATAAATATTAGTTGAACTGATAAAACAAAGATATAATTGTCCCTAATGTTCTGATATTCATTAGTCAGAAGAGGATGGAATTAGCCCATTTCTATGAATATATGTATTCTAGAAAACATATATCAAAATTAAATAATTTTAAATAAGATATTCATATTTAACTGACAAACAGAATCAATCTAGTCTGCCTAATTCATAGAATAGATTCGGGGAGTCAATTTTTGTGCTTAATTGTTTGTGCAAAGAAAACCTTCAACTTGTAAATGATAAGAAAATAGTGAAAATCGAGTTAGTGCTTATAAAATTCTTGAATTGTTTTGCTTTTGGAATCAAGCCAGGCAAATTCCTCAGAGTTGAAGTTTCTTGGGATATTTTATGGTTCACATGACGTCACCAAGAAGTTATGGATCAATAAAACTTTGTAATGTTCATGTAGCAGAGGGATGAAGGAGGTAAAGGATTTAAGTGTTGCAAAGGGTGCTTCTTCTGGGCAACAGAGGTTTGAATGTAGGACATCTTTTGCATTTTAAGTATTAACGTTTGAACTCTTGTCCTACAGTTATGTAATAAGACAACTTTTTTTTTTTTTTTTTTTTTTTTTTAAAAGAGAAACAGAAAAAAGAAGGTCTACTGAGAAAAATACTTGCTGCCCTTGGGGACAGATTTTGCAGTGCATTTTTGTACAGGAGTCATTCTCTCCTGTCCACAAGCTCTGGAACATGATGAATGTCCTTCTCAAGGTTCTTAGAGCTCAGAGTAATGACTGACTACATGCATCAGAAGGAACACAGAGATGTATGGGCAAGATTCAGTGGGTACACCCACAGGTCCGAGAGATCCCTGGCCTGGCAAGGCATTGCAGCCAGGCCACCAGCTAGTCTAGAAAAAGAAACCAGGACTGTAGTCTTCGGAAGGCTAGCTAGATAAGGGTGGATTATTTCAAGGACTAGTTACTCTGAGATCTCTTCTAAGGGGAGGCAGACCATGAGCAAATATAGCCTAGTATAGTAGGTATAGAAACTGTTAATAACAATGACATTTATATACTGCCTCCCAGCAAGTCAGTTTTAAATTCAATAAATTTTCTCAATAACTCTGCCAAACAGGAAGACCAGGTGCTATTCTCATTCTTATTTTACATATGAGGCAACTGAGACACAGAGAGGTTGAGTGAATTTCCTAAGATCACAGAGATAGTAAGCTACAGAGGTAAATCAATGTATAGAAAATATTGATTGAAAGACTGGAGAGCACAGGCTTTGCTCAGTCACATCTGAGTTACAATTTTACTTCTGTCAACCGCTAGATCTATGACCTTCTCCAAACCCTTGAACTGAAGGAAACTTCAGATTCCTCATATTTAAATGGGACGGAGGGAACGTGAGTAGTTATGAAGCATGTAAAGTGTTTGACAAAGTGCTTACCCCATTATAAGGGCTCAATAAATGATAGCAACTATTACTCTCATTATGTTTTTTCCACGATTCCATTCCATCCTTCCAAATGGAGCTCAGTTTAGCATAGTGACAATCAGAAGCTGAAGCCAGCATAGAGCAATGCAATGCTCTGGTGGATAGAAAGAAGAGTCAAGGTTTTGTTGCAAAGACAGAGGAAAGAGTCTTTCACTGGAAAGTGCGATTCAACGCATAAATAATGGAATGCAAAGAGACGTAATTGAAAGATAAAAGAATATTTGCTGTAGAATAGCAGAGGCAAAAGCAGCTATGACAAAAAGCTGCATGTCTTAAACAGAACTAAAGTAAATGGAGTTTGAGAAGTCTTTTAGTAAATGATCATGAGAAAATAAACAACATCGTGAGTGCACGGTCGGAATCCAGAAGAACAAGTCCCAGAACCAAGACTGATATATTCCTGTAAGAATTTGTCACTTCTCGAAATTACCATGTCAGTAGTTGAATTATAATCACATTCTGTTATGTATTATACTGGTTAGGTCAACGAGTGGAACTTTTAGGAAACACTTATAAAAGTAGCTTTGTTTCTGTAATATCCTTTTACAATTGCTTAGTGGGGATAGCTCTTCCCTTCCATTTAGAAGAAAACATAGGTAGGCTCGGTTCCTCTGGTCACCTTAAATTTTATTGAGTACTGGATATTTTCTATTTGCCTATCCATATCCACCTCTACTTTTCCTTGCTCTGGGCCTCGGAGGCTAACCCACATGGTTGGCATCAATGGGTTCCATCGTCCTTTATCTTCCATTTGGAGTTGATCAATGGGAAACATTAGCAAGAGATAGGAAGGTAAGCGGGAGGAGAGCGAAAAACCAAAGTCTTTACCCTCCTGTTTCCTCCCTGCTGGACTGCAGTGAGTTAGCTGCATCCCACACCTAAGGCTTCCTCTCCTGCTCGGCAGCCTTTGGCAAACTGCTACTCTCTGCAGGTTTTGGAAACCAGTTCTACCCCAGCCCTTTCATGGGCAGCAATGACTTCCTCCTGTTGCAAACCCGGAGCGCCTGCACCATCCCTTGTTGCTTTCCTTGAACCCTGCTCACACCATGGTGAAGTCTTTTTCTTAAGCTTTCCTCAATGACCCAGTCTGAGTGCCATCTGTTTCCTGCCAGGACCCTGGCTGATGCATATGGACACTTTAAGTTGCAAAATACAGTCTCATTTTGATGCTTAGAATAATCTGACTAAGAAGTAGTTAAAACTCCAAATCAAATTTAGAATTAAGTCTTTTTTAGCTCTATTAGAAGAGGGAGCGAGACCATGGTTCTTTCTCTGCTCCTCTTATTTCTGCCTGTTTACCATGGTTTCTGACCTAGTTGCAGGAGAAGTAATAAAATGGGAAGTTCTCAAGGTGTCATCACACGCTCTGATTTCCGTAGATATTTAGAATTGATTCTTTTTTTGTACAAACATTTGTGTGGCCCACTGCTGATAATTCCTCTAGTATCTTAGATGCAGGTGATACTGTGTTCTTTAGTTCGTCACTTTCTCTGTCTGTGGCACATTTAGCCATTTACCCTCGCTTCCATTCATTGAAGTCTGCAGTGGTTTAAAGAGTGATCCCCACGAGATATGTCTGAGTCTTAATCCTTCGTCTCCATGAAAGTGACCTTCTTTGGAAATAGGATTTTTGCAGATATAATCAAGATAAAGATCTTGAGATGAAATTTCCCTGGATTTAGAAGGGGCCCTAAATTCAATAAACGTCCTTTATGAGAGAGAGAAAAAAAGAAGACACAGAGACACACAAAGGGGAAGGACAGTAGAAGACAATGGCGGAGACTGGAGTGATGCCTCAAGCAGCCAAGAAATGCCAAGAATTGCAGCAGCAGGTGGAAAAAAGGCTTGGGATCAATTCCTACTTCAGCGTCTGCAGAAGGATCCAGCCCCGCCAACATCTTGATTTCAGACTTCTGAGCTCTACAGCTATGAAAGAATACATTTGAATTGTCTTCAGTCACCAAGCATGTAGTGATTTGTTACAGCAGCATTACGACACGAATACAAGCTGGGTGCAGTGGCTCACGCCTGTAATCCCAGCACTTTGGTAGGCCGACGCGGGTGGATCACAAGGTGAAGAGATCGAGACCAACGTGGCGAAACCCCATCTCTACTAAAAAATACAAAAATTAGCTGGGCGTGGTGGCGCGCACCTGTAGTCCCAGCTACTCGAGAGGCTGAGGCAGGAGAATTGCTTGAACCCTACTCGAGAGGCTGAGGCAGGAGAATTGCCTGAACCCTGGAGGCGGAGGTTGCGGTAAGCCGAGATCGCGCCATTGCACTCCAGCCTGAGTAACAAGAGAGAAACTCCGTCTCAAAAAAAGAGGAAAAAAAAATGTATTTATTTTAGTTTGGTCGTTTTTAGTGATCCTTTTTAAAAATGAACTTAGGTTGTAGCTATGTCTACAGAGGGAATATGATGTGTGTGTGTGTGTGTGCGTGTGTGTGTGTGTGTGAGTGTGTATGTGTGTGTGTGTTGGTGAGGGTACTGGGAGGGAATGTCCTGGTAGGCAGAACAGGGAAAGGCCAATCTTAAACAAAAAGACCATCAAGTCAATACTCTCAAAATATTTAAGACAAGTTTGGACACTTATATCTCATGAAGTAACTATGTAGGTTGTCTGATTTCACAGACGATCACCTTGTCACCCATACCTTGAAGAAATAATTGAACTTAGTGACAAAACTGAATTCCAACTCCTTCCATCTGTTAAGTTCCACACTGAGATAAAAGCAAGTATGACTGAGCTTGAGTCTCTTAGCCTGGGAATGTAATTTACTTCTCAAGTCCTAGAGATACTGGTCTTAGGAGGACTGGGGAACTTTATTTCTTAGCAGAGAAATCTTGAGGCATGTCGTTTGTCTAGACCATTCCTGGTGTGAAGGTCTTGAAATGCTGAGTTGATTTTAGGGTTTCACTGTGTCTTTGTGAATGAGATAACCTAACACACACAATATCGTGCATAGTCAAACTCTTACCTATTTTTCTAAGGTAGAAATTTCTGAAAATCTGGACAGTAAACCCTCCAATTTGGAAAAGTTCATTTTAAAGCATTTAGCTGCATTAAAGATGTTTATTTTCTTAAAACAATGTTATAACACATTTTTCCTAAAAATCATTCTGCTTTTATTACCTGTTTAATCTAAGATTTAGTTAGAATTTATTAAAATTCCAAGCAGATAGATTGGAGAAAGTGGCGCATAGACTTATTTTTTTGTTGTTAATCTTTCTTCCTACTTTCTCCTTCCCATCCTCTCTCCCTTCTCTCCTCCTTCCTTTTTTTCTTTTGTTTTTCCTTCCAACTCTGCTTTTTTTCCTCTTTTCTGATTGGTTGTCAAATAATGTAGCCTGTATGAATTACATATGGCTGTTCGAAAGTAATTTTATTGTTATTATTGAGTATAAATTTCTGTCTCTTTAATTCTTTCATATGTATGTGTGTATTATTTGTATGTGTATATATGCACACATACACATATAAATATACATAAGACACATATACACATATGTGTGTGCCACACAATTTTACAATAATTTTATTGTTGAGTATGGATTTCTATCTCTCTCATTCTTTCATGTGAGTGTGTCATTTGTATATGTGTATATGCATACATACATATATAAATATACATAGACATATATACACATGTGTGTAGCCTCTGAATTATATATGGGTGTTTGGAAATAATTTTATTGTTGTTGAGTATGAATTTCTGTCTCTCATTCTTTCATATGTGTGGGTATATCATTTGTATGTGTAAATGTACACATACATACACATATAAATATGCATAGGCATATATACACATATGTGTGTACCACAGAGAATAACTTTACAAACTATTTTAATCAAATTCTCTTTTTCTTTTTCAATTTCTGAGAGAGTCTTTCATTGTGTTGGTGGAGTTTTCAACATATTCCTGCATTTAGAGAGGTTTCTACATGTAGATTTCAAAACTTGATTGTTAGATGCATAAAAGTTATTACTATATAGTTTTGGTACACTGTAACTTTTAATATGAAAATATTAGTATTCATTCAATTTAATGCTTTCTAATTGTATTAATTTAAAATATTATTAATATTGGGAACTGTATTTTTAAAATATTTGTATGGTAATTTTTTTTCTCTTAACCGTTACCTTTGATCAAGCAGGAATATTTAATGAATTGGTAATTTGTGTGCTTACCAATATGTTTCAACTTTTTTTAGCTATATTATTATTATTATTATTATTTTGAGACAGAATCTTGCTCCGTTGCGAGGCGCCAGGCTGGAGTGCAGTGGTGTGATCTCGGCTCACTGCAACCTCCGCCTCCGGGTTCAAGCAAATTCTGCTGCCTCAGCCTCTCCAGTAGCTGAGACTACTGGCGTGCACCACCACGCCCAGCTAATTTTTGTATTTTTAGTAGAGACGGGGTTTCACCATGTTGGCCAGGATGGTCTCGATCTCTTGACCTCGTGATCCGCCTGCCTCGGCCTCCCAAAGTGCTGGGATTACAGGTGTGAGTCACTGCGCCTGGCCTATAGTGTACATATATATATATACATATACACCATATATACATATATATATATACATATACACCATATATACATATATATATATATGTACACCATAAAAATATATATATATATTTATTGCATTTTAGGTTTTGGGGTACATATGAAGAACATGCAAGATTGTTGCATAGGTGCATACGTGGCAGTGTGATTTGCTGCCTTCCTCCCCTTCACCTATATCTGGCATTTCTCCCCATGCTATCTCTCCCCAACTCCCCACCCCCCGCTGTCCCTCCCCTATTTCCCCCCAACAGACCCCAGTGTGTGATGCTCCCCTCCCTCTGTCCATGTGTTCTCATTGTTCAACACCCGCCTATGAGTGAGAACATGCGGTGTTTGATTTTGTGTTCTTGTGTCAGTTTGCTCAGAATGATGGCTTCCATGTTCATCCATGTCCCTACAAAGGACGTGAACTATGGTATATTTTTTAATGCTATAGCTTCTTTTTGTATTTTCTTTCCCCTCTTCTACCTTTTCCCGCCGTCATTATGTTTTGCTTTACTCTTTTTCCCATCTAGTGCAGTGTTTCCTGGGAGAGCTGCTACTGACCTTCAACATGGCCGTTTCTTGTTGTGTTGGCTGCTGTCCACCTTATTATTGGCTGTGCCACTAAATATTAGTAGCATCCCAGTCATCTGGACAATCAAACGGCACTTGGTCCTTTCCACCTGCCTCCGAGGGATGTCATACCTCTCTGAACTGCAAATAGGTGGTCACTACTTTGGGATCTGAAAGTCTATGATTTCTCTTCTCTGGTGGTTATCTTTATTTTTCTAACTGAATGTTTAGTTTTGTCTCTGTAATATATGTGCATGGTTTAAAAACTGAAATAGAACATTGAGAGTCATACCACTCACTAGCAAAGAATGATCTTTCTTACCACTCTTCTCTACTTCTTATGTTCTTGGATGCCAACACTTAATTGTATTTACTTCTACGTAATACATGCATAAATAGTTATTTAATTTTTCTAGTTGAAAACATGACATATTGACTTCCTATTATATACGATTATTTTTTTTTCTAGTCTGAATAAAACATTATACAAAGTAAACATTTTCTTCTCCATTTTTCTAATTTGGTTATTTAACATTTTGTTTAAATTGTTAGTTCTTACATCATTTTTAATGTAAATATTGTGCACAACAGAGCCACAAATGTCCTAAGACTAATTTTTTTGGTAGAGTTTTTGTTTGGTCTGAGTTAATAATTGCCTTTGCTTTTGTTGTCTTCCTTTTATTTGATCCTTTTCTATTTTTTTGCCCACTGTCTGCCAGAAATGTAAATTGTGTCTTGATTTACTCAAACATGTCAGATACTTTCTCAGTTTCTTTTTCTTTCCTTGGAGGGATCCTTCTGGAAACTTCCATCCTCCTGTGACACGATAATAAAATGTGTTTCCATGTGATGTGGTGGTTTCCCTTGTGACTTTGGGAGCTCTTGTCCTGTCAGGATTCGTTTAGGGCATAGAGTGCTGCTTCTAGATGAAGACATTTTTGCTTACCACAGCCTCAAAGCTTTCCATACAGTACTTATACGTAATACACTTAATGAACGTTAGTTGTATAAACAAATATTTTCTTCTGGAAGAGCACCAGATCACAACTTATACTGGCATTTGGTTAACTTTTAGTCACATTTCACCTTTCAAACAAAGAATTTTCCATTACTTAAAAGCATGATGAAGATAACTTCTGCACGTGTCTGTAAAGCAATTGAGCACATATTATTAAGTATCCATCATGTATACTACTAAGCATTTTTGCTTTGGCTACTAGAAGCCTATGAAGTAGATACTATCTTTCTATTTTACACACAGAGAAGTCATGTAAAAAGTAAGGGGTAGAGACAAGATGTAAACTCATTTATACTTGCCTCCAGAGCCTATGCTCTTTTCATAATCCTCTGCAGCCTGGGAAGTCTTTGATATTTGATAAAATATCAGTATTTTACATTTTGTGGAAATCCCTTCTATGTTCTAATAGGATGGGAATTTCAAACACAATTTTATTTTCCTCCAAATTACTAAAAATAAAACACAGGATCTTATCATTTCTTGCCAAACATATTGCAACATAGCTAGCTGGTGTTTGGGTCTCTGTGCCTCCTTTCTCCAATCACCCACGCACGGCTAGTGAATTATGCACTTGCTTTCCCTGATGAGAACTCTTACTCATCTTTGAACACCCTGCCTTAAAATATTTTCTCTTGGGCAAGTATACGTGACTCCCAACAACAGAATTAATTATTGAGTGCCTGTCATTAATTTTCCCACTTTTTTTTTTTTTTTTTTAACACAACTCTTTATTTTTTTGAGACAGAGTCTCGCTCTGTCACCCAGGCTGGAGTGCAGTGGCACAATCTCAGCTCATGCAACTTCTGCCTCCCAAATTCAAATGATTCTTCTGCCTCAGCCTCCTGAGTAGCTGGGACTACAAGTGCATGCCACCGCTTCCAGCTAATTTTTTGTATTTTTAGTAGAGATGAGGTTTCACCATGTTAGCCAGGATGGTCTGTTTCCTGACCTCGTGATCTGCTCACCTCAGCCTCCCAAAAATGCTGGTACAGGCATAAGCCACCATGCCAAATATAGTCTAAGCATTTCTTTATATAATATCAACTAGATTGTGAGACCCTTAATGGACAGTGGATATGCAATAATTAAGTTGTGAAATGTATAAATGTTGAACAAAACATTAATTCATAAAAAGTTTTCATTTTGTTCAAGACTCACCTAAGTTGTAAGTATTAATAGTCTTCAAGGAGGTTAATCAATTGGTGTTGATAAGGATAAGATTGTAAGGGTGTCATGTTTTCTGTTCAGTTATCAGTTATGTGATCACAGGAAATCAACTCAATATTTACATTCCTTCGTTTCCTTTAGTACTTATTTGGAATAATCACAGTGCATTTTCAAAAGGTTGGAATGAGGGAAAAAATGGGATGGCTGAAGTAAGTTGTCGGTATAGTGTGGACAGAAAACTAGTGCTCAATAAATAGCCTTTACTATGAACAATGAAATTATAAAATTGGTTTTGTTAGATACACAGTAGATAAAATAATATTTATAATGTCTGTATATAGTATTAAAAATGATATTCACGTACTCACCACATTTCCAGAACCTCCTCCAATATTGTCTCTCTAGCCCTCTGCCCAGTGGTATCCATGAAAATGAATTTTGCATTTATCAAATTTTTGCTTATATGGTCTTGCTATATGAGAATGTATAGCTCTATAATTTATTATTTAGTTTTACATAATTTGGGACACTATACAAATGGCAATGTATTATGTGTGTTTTTTGCAACTTGCTTTTTCCTTCTCAATATTATATTTGGGAGATTTATGCGTATTGATCTGTATGAGAATTACTTCATTCTTACTCCTATACAGTCTTTTATTATCTAAATACACTATAGTTTATTAATTTATTGTCCCAACAAAGGAAATTTTAGTTGTTTTTCAATGGTTTTCTTTTTTCTTCTTCTTCTTCTTTTTCCCCCCTGACTATTGCAGTCATGGATATATATGTCTCCTGGTCCATTGTAGAAGCAGGGTATACAATGGTGTGTGAATTACTGGGTTTTGGCATATGTGCTTCTTCAATTTTAGTAGATGTTTCCATGTCATTCTCCCACCAGCACCATATACACATTCCTGCAGAGCAGCAATCTCTCCTATGTTGGATACTGCCCAGCTTTTAAGTGTGTGCCGAGTAGGTGTAGAATGGTATCTCATTGTGGCTTTCATTTGCATTTTCCAAATTTTTAACACTCTCTTGCCTTTTTAAAGAAATGTTTACGAGCCATGTGTTTTCCCTCCTGCGAAGAAACTGTTCACGTCTTTTATCCATTTTTCTATAGCCTTGTTGGCCTTTTAAAGGGAAATATCCAAATGCAATTGTGGACTCGTCAATTTCTTGCAGTTCTGTAAGTTTTGCTGCATGTATATTGAAACTGTTATTTTGTGCATAAACATTTAGGATTGCTATGGCACTACTCCTATGTGAGTTCTGAATACTGTCACCTCTAATCCTTTGGGTGATTTTTCCATCAAACTCAGACGGTTTCTTCACACATGTGCCTGGATCAGTATTCTACATGCTCAAGTGCAAACTTCCATGGTCTCTCTCTTTGGAATTCTTTCCTTTTTGGTGCTCTGCCCTGAGAATTCTAGACATCATGGTCTCCCTAGAGTCTCAGCTTTGCCTCCTCAGTTTAAGAAGTCTGCCAGACTGGGTTTCTCTTCTCTGCACTATGTCCTGGAAACTTCAAAGGTAACATGATAGAGCAGTTGTAGGGCTCATTTGTTCTCTGGTTGTGGATGATCGCTGTTCTTTGTTGTCTGAGGCCACATGTCTTAAATTCACTAAAGTCCTATATTTTGTTTGGTTTTCAGTTGTTTTAGGTGAGACAGTAAATCTAGACCCTGTTACTACATCTAGGCTGGGTGAAGAAATTCACGTCCTTTGTATTGATTCTTAGGAGTTCTTTATGTGTTCTAGATAAAAGTTTATTATTAGTCATATATGTTGCAAATGCATCCTCTTACTTGGTGCCTTGTATTTTAATTTCCTTAATGTTTTCTTTTTGTAAATAAGATTTCTTAATGTAGTTGAATTTATGAGTTTTCCCCCTTTAGGCCTAAGTTCTTTGGGTCTTTTAAAGATCTTATTCTCTAACCTGAGGTTACAAAAATATTCTATGTTGTCTTCTAAATGTTTTAGAGTTTTCATATTTAATCCCCCAGTTTATTGTGTATATGTGTAGTAAGGTGGGAATCCAATTTCACTAAATATATTTAAACCTATTTTCCCAGCACTATTTACTGAAAAGTGCCTCTTTACTGACTAGAAGGCCACTTCTTTTTATACTGAATTGTATATATACATGGTATTATTCTGAGCTCTCTATTAAGTCCATTGATCTATTTATGTAGGCCTATGCCAGTGCCATGCTAAGCTACTTATTATAAATTTATTCAAAATCTTAGTATATTTTAAGACAACTTTTATACTTTTATTTCAGAGATTTTTAAATACTCTTGGCCCATTTATATTTCATACAAATTTTAAAATTGACTTACCAAGTTCCTTAAAAATACTGTTAGGATGGTTTGAAATAGCAGAGAATCTATACATCACTATTAGGAGATTCAGAATTTTGATGACATTGAATCTTTCCATTCATAAACATTGTACTCCTTCATCTATTTAGATATTCTTGAAAGAAAATTTTGCCTTTCTCATCTTTCAATAAAATTTTATAATTTTGGAGATAATCTGCTTACATTTCATTTATTACATATACATCTAGGTATTTTGCTGCTATTTATATGAATGTTATGTTTTAAAACTGTTACTGTGTATAGAATGCATTAACTTTTATTAATTTTATATCAAGCAAGTTTACTGAGTTAAACTCTTATTCTTTCGTTTGTTTATAAATTTTATTTTATTTTAAGTTCTGGGGTACATGTACAGAATGTACATATTTGTTACATAAGTAAACATGTGCCATGGTGATTTGCTGCATCTATCAATCCATCACCCAGGTATTAAGCCCCACATGCATTAGCTATTTTTCTTGATGCTGTGCCTCCCCCCACATCACCTGCCCCACATGGGCCCCAGTGTGTATTGTTTCCCTCCCTGTGTCTATGATCTCTTTCCTTTTTATGGCTGCATAGTATTCCATAGTGTATAGGTACCATATTTTCTTTATCCAGTCTGTCATTGATGTAAAATAATTCATCCTTATATTTTTTGGAGGTTTTACATAGCTAATCTTACAGTTAACAAGTGATTGTTTTGTTTTTTTCCTCTCTAGGGCTTATACTATTTAGTTAGTTTTATTTCATTGTACCTTTAATTAACAAGTCTCATGTAATGTTGAATAGAATTGATTACAGCAGAAATCCTTGACTTTTTCTTGATCTTAAAAAGAATGTTTTTTAGCATGTAGGTTTTTTCTAACTATTGGTTACTACAACAGGAGATTGCTTTTATTTCCAATTTACTAACACTTTTATTTATGAATACCTATATAATTTTAACATTTGTATGAATTAAGATGACCACATGGGTTTTTAATCCTTTAATCAGTGTTTAATTACATTAATGAATTTTCTAATGATAAACTAGTCTTGCACACTGACAATAACTCAGATTTGTAAAACTTCTTTTTTATACCTGTTCAATTTGGCAACCTATTATTTTATTTAGCACGTTTGCAACTGTGTTCATGAGTGAGATTGGCTTTTAATTTTCCCTTTATTGTAGTACCATTTTCTGGTTTGGTATCAAGTTTATACTAGTCATGTAAAATGAAGAGATGATTTATTTTTTATTTTTTATTTTCTGGGAGATTTTGCACAAGAGTAAAATTTTTTGTTTCAAGTTTTAAATGTTTGATGGAACTCAGTTGTAAAACCAGCTGGTCTGGTGTTTTCTTTGTGGAAGATTTTTCTACCAATAATTAGTACTGATTTAATTTCTTAAATTGTCAAAAAAATTTTAAGTTTCTCATTTCTATTTGAGCCAATCTTGATAAGTTATAAGTTTCTAGAATTTATTTCCGTCTAACTTTTCAAATGTGTTTTGTAAAGTTTGTGAAATAACATAGATGCCGTCAGTTTAATCTCTGCAGCTTCTTTAGCTATGTTGCCTTTTCCATTTCTAATACTTGTTTCTACCTCCTTATTTAAAAAAATACACACCTCAGAGGGCTTCTCATTTCCTTAGACGTTTGTAAAAACCATCCTTTGCTTCCGTTAATCTCTATTCTGGGTTTTTTCTGATTATTTCTTAATCTTACATTAGTTTTTCTCTTTCTGTTTCTTAGTTTCTCCTTCTGTTTTTTTTTTTTTTGACGATCTTTCTCTTCCTTCTTTTATTTTTCCATTTCCTCCTTGTCCTTTAAGTGATTAGCTCAATAACTTTGAGGTTTGCTTCTTTTCTAATACATACATTAAGGCTTTCTATTTTTTTAAGCCTTTCTATTTAAGTACCACTTAAACCAGATGACACAATGTTTTAATATTTTGTGTTATTTAGTTTTTATTATTGTTTGGGAACTACTATTATTTATTCCTTCTTTTTCTCTTAAGTTCTTCATATGTGCACTTCCATATTTCTGAACTTTTGAATTCTAACTTAATTGGTCCGAAAGAAGAGTTTATTTATGGAACAATTTGTGTACAAGTTTCATAGTGTTTTTTGTCTGCTTGAAAAGTATGTATTCTTCAATTATGGTGTTTATTATTTTGCAATGTTATGTATATCAATTAAATCAACTCTGCTACTATCTGACTCTCTTTTCAGTGCCGCTGCACTCCAGCCTGGACAACAGAATGAGACTCTGTCTCAAAAAAAAAAAAAAAAAAAAAGAATCTCAGCTTTAGCACATTTACTAATCTGGGCAAGTTACTTAACCTTTCTATTTCTGTTTCTTTTTCTAAAAATGGGGATAAGGATGGCAGTTACTTTTTAATGTTGTTGTGAGGAGTTAATATATATAAAATGCTAGAATGGAGCCTGGCACAGAAGTTGCTATAGATGTGTTTGGCTCTTCTTTAAAAACTACAAATTTCATTTCTAAGCGTGCTTTACTATAAATTTTGACCTAAATACAAAATGTAACAAAGTAAAATGTTAATCAATATCTTTTTTCCTCTTCTTTATAAATGCTTGAGAACACTTTAACTCTAATTTTTTACTGTTTCATTTCTAGGGTTTTTCTTTTTTGCTATAGCATTTTAGTTTTAGTTTAAAAGAATAACAAACTTGTTATTCTTTTTAATTCTCACAGAATAGAAATTATATTATTGCTTTATAAACAGTTTGTTTAGATTATTAATGAATTTACTTTTTTTTTTCTTTTTTTTTTTTTTTTTTACTATTCTGTCTTTTCTAAGGTTTAATATAAGGTTCTTTCTAAATTTATTTTCATGCTAAATTTTATACAATAAAATGACTTAAATAATCAAAACAAGATTGTTTCTGAAACCATCAGTATCTTGCCCCTTTCATGTCCCCTTCTCTATAGGAAAACTCTTTTGACTCTCTTTCAATTTATCTTTTTGACACTGACTTCTGTGTTTTAAATTAACATGCTAGTATTACTAGTTCTTGATGTTTTCTACTGTAGGCATAATCTGTTAACTTCTCATTGTGAAAGATGAGGATTTATCTCTTTGTTAGTTGTTTTTCCTTCTACCTTCCTACTTTCACTACTCCGTGCAAGATTCCAACACCATAATCCTCCCAAATAATCATATTTTAATTGTATTTAGATCAGTAGTCAGGTTTTACCTTATTGTAACCAATGAAACTTATTTACACCTGAACCACATAGTAAACTATCATTATTTTTATTTTCCAGAACAATATTTTCACACAAAGTTAATATTTGTCTTTTATTTGTTCATTTTGTTGTCTGTGCATTTATTGCTACTGAAATCTAATATTTTTGTGTTTCTATACATTATCTCTCATTCTAACATACTAGATAGCCCTAGTGATTAGTGATGTAAAATCTTTCATGTACTAATCAGTACTAATCATTAGAGAAATGCAAATCAAAGCCACAATAAGACATTGCTTCATACCTAATATGATGACTACTATTAAGAAGAAAAAAAAAACAGAAAATTTCAAGTGTCAGCTAGAATATGAAAAAATGAGAAATCTTGTGCCCTGTTGGTGGGAATGTAAAATGGTGTAGACACTATGGTGGGTCTCCAAAAAATTAAAAAGAGAATTACCACATGATTTAGCCATTCTACTTCTGGGTATATACCCCAAAGGTCTGTAAGCAGAGTCTTGAAGAGATATTTGCATAATATGTACATAGCAGCATTATTCAGAATAAACTGGAAATAACCCAGTGTCTATTGACAAATGGTGGATCAGCAAAATGAGGTACATACATATGATGAAGTTTCATCAAGCCTTAAAAAGGAAGAAAATTCTGACATGCTACAGCATGAATGAAACTTGAGGACGTTATGCTGTGTGAAATAAATCAATTGCGACAAGACAAATACTGCATAATTTTACTTATTTGATGTATCTAGAGTAGTCAAAAACAGAAAGTAGAATGGTGGTTACTAGGGGCTGGGAGGAGGAAGGAATGCTGAGCAATTGTTTAATTTTTGCAAGGTTATAGTTTCGAATGTTAAAAAATACTCTAGAGAAAGGACAGTGTTGATGGTTGCCAAACTATGAATATATTTCATGTCACAGAACTATACACCTAAAAGTGGTTAAGATGATAAATTTTATGTTGTGTATTTTACAACGATTAGAAAAATATTTTTATTGGTTCAAGATACACCTTAAACTGTTTACAGATTGAATGAGGAAGCTTGGGTGGATTCAGACAAAAAAAGACAAAATGTTCTTTTGCAACTGTTGAAAGTCCCATGATAATTTATTTTTTTAATAAAAATTATGTAATGGTTAATTTTATATGTCAATTTTACTGAGCTAAGAGATGCCTACATACTGGTGAAATATTATTTCTTAATGTGTCCGTGAGGGCGTTTCTGAAATAGATTAGCATTGGAATTGGTAGACTGAGTAGAGAAGATTACTCTCATCAATGTGGGTGGGCACCATCTAATCAGTTGGTTTGAATAGAACGAAAGGCAAGGAAGGGAAAATTTGCTCTGAGCTGGACACTTATGCCTCGCTCTCATTCATTGGCATTACGGATTCTCGGACTTTCAGATTCAGTTATACCACCAGCTTAACTGCTTTCCTGGTTTTCCAGATTGCAGATAGAAGACTGTGGGACTTCTTGGTTTTCAAAATTGAGTGAGACAATTACCATAATAGAAAAATGTATCTATACCTTATTGGTTTTGTTTCTCTGGATTATCCAGACGGATACAGTACACTAGGTACTCTATTTGTATCATCTTCTCAAGAAAATAGCTCTCACAGCCAGTTACCTGCTCAGACTGGTTACTCCCTGTGTCTGCTGCATAGCTATCATCCTGGAAGTTTCCCTTTGCCATTATACTCCTGTATGAATTTGCTAGGACTGCCATAACAAAATACCTTTTGTCTGTGTTCACACATCCCTGATCTCTCTCTCTCTCTCTTTCCCTCTTTTTATAAGGACACTAGTCATATTGGATTAGACCCTTACTCTTATAACCTCATTTAACCATCATTACCTCCTTAAAGACCCTATCTCCAAATCTAATCACATTGGGGGTTAGAGCTTCAATATACAAATTTTGAGGGGCCACAATTTAGTTTATATCTGATATGGTTTGTCTGTGTCCCCACCCAAATTTCACTTTGAACTCTAGTTCCCGTAATCCCCACGTGTCATGAGAGAGACACAGTGGGTGGTAATCGAAACATGGGGGCAGTTATCTCCATGCTGTTTTCATGATAGTGAGTGAGTTCACCTGTCTTCACTCTGCACTTCTCCTTGATGCTGTCATGTAAGAAAGGGCATGCTTGCTTCCCCTTCCACCATGATTGTGAATTTACTGAAGCCTCTCCAGTCCTGAAGAACTGTGAGTCAATTAAACCTCTTTCCATTATAAATTAACCAGTCTCAGGTATGTCTTTAATAGCAGCGTGAGAACGAAATAATACAGTATCACTCAGTAATTTTCTTTATCAATTTCCTCTCCTGAATTTCTTGTTTCCTGTACCCTAGATCTATATCTTTCTTGATTTACATCATTGTTGTAGTAAAATTTATCCTCCAGTAATATCCAAAGGAAGAAAAGTTTTTGAGAGCTCATATATCTGAAAATATATTTTTCCCATTCTCATACTTAATGGTTTGATAGCTGAACTGTGGTTACAAATATTGAGGAGTAATTTCTCCTCTCCACCCAAGTTTGAATCAAGCTAAGTTTTTTGTTCTCTCTTTCTGTGGGTTGGGTTTGTCTCTCATTTTTTCTTGCACAGGATATAAAGTCCTTGCATACCAGCTTTTTGTAACCATCTCTATTTATACTTTTCATCTTTGGTGCATCTTAGACTTTGTCTCGTTTTTCCCTTGTTCTACAAGCCATTAAAATAAAAGCTCAGATAGTCTGAACTTGGCAAACACTCCGAGTACAAAAACCTGCATCCCTACTCACTTATTCCTCTGAATTACCCTCTCACTTTATTTTTGGGTCACCTAACCTCCTGTTAAATTAACAAAGTATTAAAAAGTGTATTTTCTATGTGTAATACAACTATAATAATTGTATGGAGGATGGCTGTGAGTATGCAGTCCACCTGGAAACAGTAGTTTCATTAATCATAAAGGACATCATACTTTTAGAATGTGGGCATAATTGTAACAGGAGAAAATTTCTAATGAACAAATGAGTTATTAATATCATTCATACAGTAAGATTTATGGTAAAAGTACTAACAAATATTGGCTTTTATATGATTTTTATCCAGTTTCAGTTCTAGTTGTTCATTTCCTTCCTTCCTTCCTTCCCTCCCTTTTTTCCTTCCTTCCCTTTCTTCCTTCCTTCCTTTCTTCCCTCCCTTCCTCTCTTACTCTTCTTTCTTCCCTTCCTTCATTCCTTCTTCTTTCTTTCTTTCTTTTCTTTTCTTTTCTTTCTTTCTTTCATGGACTTTTGCTCTGTTGCCCAGGCTGGAATGCAATGATGCTATCTTGGCTTACTGCAGCCTCTGCCTCCTGGGTTCAAATGATTCTCCTGCCTCAGCCTCCCAAGCAGCATGCACCATCATGCCCTGCTGATGCTTTGTTTTTTCTTTTTCTTTTTGTATTTTTAGTAGAGACAGGGTTTCTCTGTGTTGGTCAGGCTGGTCTCGGACTCCCGATCTCAGGTGATCTGCCCGCCTTGGCCTCCCAAAGTGCTGGGATTACAGGTGTGAACAGCCAATGCCAGCCTGTAAATGTTAATTTTCAATTGGAAGCTTAGTTTTTTGTAGAAACAATGTTGTTTGGTTATGCTTTGTCTAGCTAGTACATGTGTAGAATGAGCAAATTCACATCAGTAAATTTTCTAACTGACATTTTGCTAAGTGACATTGACCTCTTAAAATTGTCAAAACTTGTTTTAGTTACCTTATTGGGACTCCTTTCCAAAATGTATACATTATGTTTTACACTTCTTAGCCTGATAAATGAAGGAGTTTGGTCATCAGTTGACTTTTTTTCATCACTCTGAGTAATTATTACTAAGAGCAGCATGGTCCAGTGGCAGAATCTTAGACTTCTAAGATCTGAATACAAATCTTGGCACTGCTACTTACTAGCGGTGTGATCTGAGTCAAGTTGCTTGTAAGTGATGTGGTGAAGCCAGCTTGTGCTGGCTCTCAAGAGCCTATTGAGTTTGTGTGAGCTGATTCTTTAACACAGGCTTTATTAAAGCTTATAGGTAAATAATGTATACCAAAACCAAAGGTAGTAAATACTCCAGATCATTATCATTACTTAACTAATAACTATATTTCACTGTTTTCTATGCCTTTGAGGTAATTTAGATCTCTGGGATCTGAATAGGAGAAGCACTATAATAAGGTGTGCTGCTAATGCTCATCTTTTCCCAGCTCTGCCTTCAGTGATATCACAGTTGCAGAAATTGGCTGGTGCTGGAAGTCAGTACTTGATTTATTGTTTTGCTAGTCGTCTAGACCTTAGAAAGTGATAGGGAACATGTTAATAATACTGATTAAACTTAATAGCGTGTCATGTCTGTGGCTGTGACACTGTGAGTAGCACCAAAATTTGAAGAGATGGTTTCCAGTGTTTGAAAACTGTTACCTGATTCAGCAAAGAAGTCCCTTGTGTCACTGGTAAAAAGTGAAGTTCTGGCACATCTTTTGTTTGCTTTTCCTTCTGCCTGTGAATAGAAGCAAAAATATTAACCACCAGTCATATAATAACTACACACATTTGTCAAATTACAACTGTAGGTTGGCGGCTTTGTGTGCCCCCCAAATCTCATCTTGAATTGTAATGCCCATGTGTTGAGGGAGGGACCTGTAATCCCCACACATCAAGGGAGAGAGGTGATTGGATCCTGGGGTGGTTTTCCACGTTGTTCTTGTGGTGGTAAATGAGTTCTCAGAAAATCTGATGGTTTTATAAGTGTTTGAAAGGAAGTGTCCCTCGTCACTACTTCTTTCTTTTTTGCCACCTTGTGAAGAAGGTGCCTACTTCCTCTTCTGCTGTAATTGTAAATTTCCTGAGGCCTCCCCGGCCATGCAGAACTGTGAGTCAATTAAACCTCCTTTGTTTTTAAATTACCCAGTCTCTGGTAGTATCTTTATAGCAGTGTAACAACGGAATAATACAACTACCAATATGACATTGCCAAAAATCTAAAAGAACTTCCTATATTATTTATAAATTGTGCATCATGCATACTTTATACCGGCAAAATTGAGGATAAACATATATACATATAGATCTGTACTTATTTTGAAACATATAGCCAGTTAAACATATACCAATACACCACTACTTAAGCTCTCTGATATTATTTTCATTTATTAAATCAATCATTCAAAACTATGAGCACCATACTTTTAAAAATGTTAGTTTTGTGATTGTTCCTATTTCATTCTACGAATACCACTATTCTTTTCCCCCATTCCTCTAAACCCCATATGTAGGCATAACTTGAGAGTCATTGAAATGTGTAAAACTATTTGCTTCTATAATTACATGGCTCCAAAGTAAAATACTTTTTAATATTCATAGCTTTTTGTATAGATATTTAGTATTCTTCTAGCAGTCTCTTCTCTTTCCTCATGGTGCTGTCCATGACTTCTTATCATTCCTGCTGTCCTGAGGTTGGAACTGCAGACCATGCCTAATCCTTTCAGATCTGTGTACAAAATATAAGTATATAGATGCTCAACGAGGATCTGGAGGAAAAGTCCTTTCCTGTAATTGTTTTCATCTATTTTAGCTGTGACCTCTTTTCTTACCTAGTAATTATGATAAAATATTATACATTAGACTTATAAAAAGGGATTGTGAATAATGTAATAAACAGCCCCTCATATACCTTCTACCTTGTTTAATGAATGAAACATAAGAGATGCATTTGAAGGCCCTGTAGACCCCTCCCTGGTTCCATTTCCTCTTCTTTCTCCTCAGTGGTAACCACTCATCTGAGTTGACCATTCGCAGGCATGTGATATATTTCTACCTCACATGTATATGCTCAGAACATACATGGATTGTTTACATATTTTTAAATACATAAAACATCATAAACATACTGGATATGTTCTTTTATTAAATTAACGGACTTTATATTTTAGATCAGTTTTAGGCTTACAGAAAAATTGAGCACAAAGAGACCTCTTCCCACTCCAGTTCATACTTGGATAAATGCCTTTCCCTGGTTTCTGAAAAAGAAAGGGCCTTTGCAATGGCTGTTACATAAGTTCCCTAAGAACATGAGACATGGCATAGTTCATTCTGGAATCGCCTGACTTGGTATCGGGCCTGACACATAACATTTATTGAATCAAGGGCGATATGAATGAATGAAATTCAGACAGCAATATCATATCAACAATGGTGGAAACTAGGGCTCCCTCCACTCCAGAGATGGACTGGACTATCACAGCCTCCAGTGTCAGGAGAATAGGGTTTAAATGTCGAGGGCGACGCAGAAAGTACCAAGATTCTGTCAGGCATGCGGACAAAGCGTGTCAGTCATGGCCAGGGGGAATGTTTGCAAAGAGGAGATGTTTTCAACTCAGATATTCATAAGCCGGGGCCTGCCTCTGTTTACCAGCTGGGAGATCTTCAGATAATGAACCATGAACGCCTGCTATGCAGCAGCGCTATGCAATAATTTTTCATTTGCCACCAGTCAGCTTCAGGGATCAAGGACAGCTAAACACATAACCCGCTCATGCATGTTATTTTAAAGGCATATTTTAAAGTTATAAATATGGTACATTGAGTTAATGAGGTATGTTCTTTTGGTGACAAATATTTACATTCCACATATGCCTCTTGATGTCAAGAGTGTAACTGTTTCATTTTCTTCTTTTTCTCAGGAGGCTGGGATGCAGATGGAAAAGGCCCTTGTGTCTGGGACACATTTACTCATCAGGGAGGAGAGAGAGTTTTCAAGAACCAGACTGGCGATGTAGCTTGTGGCAGCTACACTCTGTGGGAGGAAGATTTGAAATGTATCAAACAGCTTGGATTGACTCATTACCGCTTCTCTCTTTCCTGGTCACGTCTGTTACCTGATGGGACGACAGGTTTCATCAACCAGAAAGGCAAGTGTTTCTTAAAAATAGAAGGTTGCAGCTTTAATTCAAGGTTATTGCTGCAGTCTGGCATAATTAATCCAGTATGCTATTCTGCAATGTAGCTTTGAAATTGCAAGTTTTTAGAGTGATTATAGGATAAATTTTTTGAAATGGATTTGCATTAGTTCTCACAGTAATATTTTGGTTTCCTTTGACTGTTGAGATCTTTTCTGGGTGGAGATGGGGGGTGGTGAGTGCGAGGGAGGTTAGAATAAACGTTTTATTATGTAACATGAGTGTTAATCTGAAGGCAAATTTAAAAAATTTGTATTAAACTATTTTAAGTTGTGTAACCCTGTGATGAGTTACGCAAAGTCCTGAAGAACTTGAGATGATTCTAAGCACTTCAATTAGGGCTGAATTAGTGGAGCTAGTTAACTAGCATAGGGGCTAGCATCAAGGCCCCCGGAGTTTGCTTACTTAAGCTTGAGTGCCAGCTACATCACTTGCTATCTGTATGAACATCTCTTGGGCATCTCTCAGTGCCTCAGTTTCCCCATGAATACAAAAGAATGCTGTAATAGTGACTAATTCAGACAGTTGCTGGAAGGTTAAATGAAACAATCTTTGTAAAGTGCTTAACACAGTAGCTAACATTTCATAAGCATTTAGTAAGTGTTAGCTATTATTCTTTTTTTTTTTTTTGAGACGAAGTTTCACTCTTGTTACCCAGGCTGGAGTGCAATGGCGCGATCTCGGCTCACTGCAACCTCTGCCTCCTGGGTTCAGGCAATTCTCCTGCCTCAGCCTCTTGAGTAGCTGGGATTACAGGCACGCGCCACCATGCCCAGCTAATTTTTTGTATTTTTAGTAGAGACAGGGTTTCACCATGTTGACCAGGATGGTCTCGATCTCTTGACCTCGTGATCCACCCGCCCCGGCCTCCCAAAGTGCAGCTATTATTCTTATTATGCCTTGTAAATAAAAATGCCACTCACTGCTGTATTGAATGCCTGTTATTTATGAGGCATTTTACACCCATTTTCTTTAATCCTTACCAACAGTAAGGAAGGCATAGTGATCATATTTTACAGAAGTGTATGTCCAAATCCACATATTTGGCAAATGGTAGAGCTGGAGTTTAAACCTAAGGTCTAGGTAGCTCATTCCACAAAACGTGGTTGGAAAACTATGACCCAAAGGCCAAATGTGGCCTGTCACCTATTTTTGTAAATAAAGTTTAATTGAAACATAGCCGTGCCTGTTCATTACACATCATCTAAGGTTACTTTTCCACTATAATGGCAGAATTGGGTAGTTGGGGCAGAGACTATATGGCCTGCAGTCTCAAATATTTGCTATCTGGTCCTTTACAGGAAAAGTTTGCCAACGCTTGTGCTACAATATATGGCTTTTTAATAAAGATACTTTATTACTGCTTTGTCTTGGAAAAGATTTTACACCGTCCATAGGGCTGGGACTAGATGAAGCAAGGAGATGCCTACAGCATACAATTTAAGGAGAGCTTCTTAAATGCAGGGTGGCTGATTGCTTGCATGACCTAAGAGAGCACCTGCTTGCCTTGCCATACTTCCCACCCCAAGAACCTTCATTAATACAAAGGCATTATTCATGAATAACTTACGTGATTGTCTATATAGAACAACCCTTGATGACAATTCCCAGATGAGCCTGTGCGCTTGAAAAGCTCATTTATTTAAGGTGGGGTAATCTTCGCATGAAATAGAATTGCAACTCATGAACTCACATGTAGCATCAGCCTTAGCGTAGCTTCCCCCAAATAGGGACAGTTCAGGATCAGCAGACCTATTTCTTACTCTAAGACATTGGCCCATGACCCGTTGCTGCTGATTGAACGTCTACTATTTGCCATCAGTTTTATATTTTACATTGAAAGAGACGTAATTTGTTGTTTAGTTTAAAAGTGAACTCATAATCTTCAATCTTCCTAATCCAACTTCGGTGTTCTCCCTTCTTTCTGGCACCACCATACTCCAAACTCTAAAAACTGAAAGTAACCTTTGAATTCTCTCTTGTCTTTTCTTCCTTCCTCTAATGCATTGCTGAATATAGTCCATTCTAATTATGACTTTTTAACCTATCTTCTAACCGCTCTTTTTGCGCCTGCCATAGTTTAGGCATTTATCATTATCACATGGCTTTTTGATATAACCTTGATGGATCTATCTGTTTTCCCCCTCTCTCTGTCCTTTACTTTCTATAAGATGCCATCATAGCAATTTTTCTAAAGCTTGACCCATATTGTATTGGTTTGGATCATCTCCTGATAAAAATGAGCCAAGATTAAAAAAAATAATTTAGTCACCCAAAGCCTCAATATATAGTCCATTCTTCTTCATATATGATTCCAGGCTCTATTTGACTTAGACTTAATCACCTCCAAAACTTTGCATGCTAAAACTCTCCTATGCATATGATCATGCAATATCCCAAACACATATTGGTACAGGTCTATAATCTTTTATCTGTAAGTATAAGTAACCCACTACTTACTAAACATACCATGCATTTTTCCACCTTGTAGAAATTTTCTGAAGCTTTTTCTTCTGCCTGGAATGGGCTTTCTTTAACTCCAGCTATACGTACTGAAGGCCTGCGCTGCTGTTCAGGTCTAGCACAATTGCCTTCTTCTTTAAAGTCTTTCTCTATCCTAAGCCAGAAAAAATCTCTCTCTCTCTCTTTTTATTCTCATGGCACTTTGCAAAGCTCTTAGAATATTTCTCACCTTCTTCATTGTTAACTGTTACCATATCCCATGTTAGACTATGGGTGCCTTAGGTTGAATTCAATTCAACCAATGTGTGCTGAATGTCTCTTGTGTCAGGGACTGTGCTAAGTAGTCATAACATGCATATTAGAGAATCCCTGGAATTGCTTACAGTGTAATGGGTAGATGATTCTGCCCTGTTACCCTTGTAATCTAGTCCAGCACCATCCATGGAGGGATACAGTAACAATTACTGAATTCAGTTGAATTAGATTAATAAAAATCATAAAAATCACCCTAAGGATAGTAATGCTTACCTTTCATTGAGCATAGATTATACGCAGCTCACCATGCAAACATTGCACTTAATTTTGTTGATTTAATGTTCATAACAGCCCTCTGAGTGAGGGGCATCTCTAAACAGAAGGAATAATGCTAATATGGGAGGTAAGGTTAGGCATAAATTTGCCAAGATGACAAATTTAGTTAGGTTCAATCCAGGTTTGTCTGACATAAAAATCTCATATCCAGTCTAGATCTCAGTCTGGCCAAACCACTTGAATTCTCTGTGCTACAGTTTCCCCGTTGGTTAAATGAAGTAGAGGCGCCATGGCACTAAAACTCCTTGCACTCATTCCAGGAGTTTGGAGTTTTTGCTGAGCTTCCATTTGGGTAGTAAACAACCACCACCACCAAAAACCCACCAACTTGTAGTATTGGTCCTCAATGCCACATCTGAAGTTCTAAACTCCAAAAGCCTTTTATTATGAAATCTTTCTAAAATGAAATTGGCAGCAAAAGCTGACTTGAATTGTGAATATTTAAAATATTCTTGGTTTATTCTATTTGGTGGGAATATTTATCTATTTGCAGAAATATTGAAAGATACTGACTCAGATTCACTGGAAGTGTTAATATTTGGTATATGTTCTGTGTTTCCTTTCTAAAACTCAAAAATTCTGAACTCATATGCCCCTAAGATTTTTAGATAAAAGATTGTGGACTTGTACCAATATGTCAACATACTAAGCTTTGAAAACCAACTTGAGATTCTCAGAAGTTTATGGAGGCACATTGTAGATCAGCAGTCCAAGAGCAAAGAAACAGAAGCCTCTGGAGAGTGGAGGTGGCGGTACTGGAGTCAAGGAAGCCGCCTGAATATTGTGGAGAAATTGCTCATGCAGATCTCATGTGGGGATCACATGCCCATAGCACTGAGCTTTTTGTGTTTGGCCCTAGCTTTGGTAAAACCATAGTTGATTAATATTACAGACTTTGCTTTGAACAAGAGGGCACTGGAGGTGCATCCAGGAGGTGGAATTTCAATAAGCAGTTGCTCATTCTTGTGCAGTGATCTGTTGAAGCAGTTGGAATGGTTTTAACTTGGAAAGGCCATCTTTTTTTTCCCCCGTTTAAACATTTTCTCAAAAAACATGCAAAGAGTTAGAAAATCCCTGTCGCTGTTTTTCCCAAGGAACCCCTTTTGTTTTTGACTATCCGTTTCAAAGCTTGATTACAGGACATTTGGAAACTTGCAAAATTCTATGTCCCCAAACTAGAAGAATATTTTTATGAAGTGGAATTGTTACACAGTCTGTCTCTTTCAAATGTTGGTTTTTCAAGGTTTAACAAGAAAAGATTGAGTTGGCAACTGAAATCACATATTCCTGTATTTCTCAACTGTTCAAGTACATTTTCATATCTGCTACAAATGTAAATTTCAGGCGATTAGTGGGAAGCCCAAGCATTGGAAATAAAAAAAGAGGGAATATTTATGCAGAATTTCTTGCTCACTTTAAGATTTAAAATATGAGTGCACTTAGCAGGAATGGTTTAAATAAATTAACTAAACAAACATTAATCTTGTATTCTGTGTTGGGCACTATAATAGACTGAAAATGGCCCTCCAAAAGTGTTCATGTTCTGATTCTTAGGAATTGCAGGTATATTAGCTTTCAGGGTAAAACAAACTTTACAGATGTGATTAAGGGAAGGGTTTTGAGATGAGGAGATTGTTCTGGACTATCTGTGTGGTCCCAGTGTAATTACCTGGGTCCTTAAAAGAGAGAGGTAGAAGGATCAGAGTCAGAGAGAAGAGATAAAAAGGATAAAGATTAAAACAGAGGTTGAAGAGAAGAGGTGAGGGTGAGGATGGGAGAAGCCATGAGGGAGGGAATGCAGGTTGCCTCTACTACCTGGAAAAGGTAGAAGGATGGATTCTACCTGAGAGCCTCCAGAAGGAATGCAGCCTTGCTGACATCTTGATTTTAGCCCAGTGAGCGGGACATCTGGTCCAGGAACTGTAACATAATGCATTTGTGTTGGTCCTGCCGCTAAGTTTGTGTTAATCTGTTTTTAGCAGCAATAGGAAACTGATACAGGCAGTGTGGCAGGAGAACACAGGGCAGTTAAAGAAACTGATGGTGTGAATCTAGAAAGGTGTGAACCAAAGAGCGTTGTAAACTTGATGCATGGTAGGCTGGAGACCAAAGTGAATTCTACATTACTTTGTTTGTTGAAAGCGGATTCTAGATCAAAAATTTTTTTAAATTTGAGACATCATCTTTGCAAATTCCAGCCACACCCTCTTCTAAGGGAATTCCCTCATATCTTTGTTTCACATAATCCTGCTTGACTCCAGGTCACAGCTGACAGGATAAAGGAAAGCATTTTTTCCCTGTAATGTATAATGAACTGTGACCTCATTGAAGAATATAAGCTTGCCCCATTGTTTTCCTCCCTCAAGGATGTTTGGAATAGAGGTACTGAGAGGCTGAGTTGGTTGCTGGTTGGCACTGGGGCGCAGAAGTAGCTTCGGCAGGTGGGATGGCCATTTTGAGATCAGGGCAGATTGGATGTGTAAAGAAAACTGGTTCTTTCTTAAATATATATTTTTGGTTTTATCTCTGCTGCTTGAATCAGAAGGGAAAACTGTTTCTGAAGGAAGAAAAGAAATGGAACAATGTGATGAAAGAAACTGGAATGGAAGAGACCAGTTTTCCTTGAGAAGCAAAGATATTCTCAGCTCCCAGCTTCAATTCTTTTGAGTTTCACTTGCTGTTATTTTCTGTCATTGCATCCCTGTTCTATTTCTGTCATTTCAAATAATGTCCACTGCATCTACATCTACTACCCGACTGCCCCCAGTGCCACCTGTGTATTTGAGTTCATCTGGTTTATTTTTCTGATATCCAAAAGACCTCTACCTCAGACATATTTCATATTTTCTAAGATTAAATAAACAGAAATGGGTTTAATTAAAACAGAGAAGACGTTGACTATGAAAGAAAGCTATAGAAGTTTTAATCCTAAAAATAATCAATTTTTTTCTAAATATCCAGAAGCAGAATGGGATCCAGATGACATATCAGTTTCCAAATTCCTAGATTGGTAACAGGTGATCATTTAAAAAATGCACATTTATTCAGAGAATTTGTTTATCAGTGACTTACACCATTCTGAAAAACAAAGTTAAATAACCCTTTGACAAATTTATTCTTATTCAATACTCACACACTCATAAGGTGGCAGTATTAACTTTCCCATTTTACAGATGAGGATACTGAGGTGTAGACAGACCAAGTGATTTGTCCAAGATCCTATGGCTGAATTTTCTGAGTCTGGGGCTCTCCTCCTAAAAATCCAACTCCACTGCTTTGTGGAAAAGTTTTGTTACAACATTGAATAAACTGTATGACCAAGAAGTAAAGTGCTTAATTCTGGGATAGTGAATATTAATTATGCTCTGTTTCTCTGCTGGGCTGAGAAAAAAATTTCTTAAAATTTACTTATCTTTATTTCAATGGACAGTTATCATGTTGTTTGAATTACATTGATTGACCATTATTAATGACTTCTCCACAAAAGGGGAAAAAAGGAATTTGATATTGTGATCAGGTCTGAAGTAGGTGACCATGAAGGCTGGTAAAATAGAGTCACATATTTCTGGTTCAGGAGCATGAGAAGTGGGATGTCATATTGAGAACAGCTCAGTCTTTGTAGTGGGACAGACTGGCATTAAACGTGGGCCATGCAACTTATCAACATTGAGACTCCCTGAATCTCAGTTTTCTCATTTTTAAATGGGAATAAAAACACCCATCTCTAGAGCTTACTGTTTGGATTTAGCAAAATGTATGACATCTTGTACATATGGTATGAGCTCAATAAATAAAAGCTAATATTATTTTCATGTTCAAAGTCAATGGAAAGAGTTGGCTATAAAAACCCTCACACATACCAATACCCAGATTATTTTATCATACTATCTCTAGATATCTCATTTACAAATGTAGAAATGTGAGTTTACAGGGGCCCAGGGATGGGATGGTGAAATACTCTTTCATTGAGAGAGAGAAAGGAAAAGTTATAAATTTTGATGAGTGTATTAGTTTTACTGCCACTGTAACAAATTATCACATATTAATTGCTTAAAACCTTAGAGTTCTGTAGGTCAGAAGTTTGGCATGGGTCTCTGTGAGGCTGAAATCAAGATACCTTCAAGGCTGAATTTCTTTCTGAAGGATCTTTGGAAGAATCTATCTTTTGATGCATTCAGGCTGTTGGCAGAATTCAGTTTCTTGTGATTGTAGAACCAAGGTCTCTATTACCTTGATGGCTATCAGCTACGGACCGTTCTCAGCTTCAAGAGGCCATCTGCATTCCTTGGCTTGTGGTCCCCTTCCTCCATTTTCAAAGCCAGCAATAGTGGGTTGAGTTTCTCTCAAGCTGACACTTCTCCGCCTTTTCTTCCATTGTTGCATCTCTCTGACTCACTTTTCTGTCGTACTCTTCCATTTTTAAAAACTCATATGGTTACATTGGTTCCATCTGGACACTCTGGGGAACTCTTCACAATTAAAGGTCCATACCTTAATTGCAACTGCCAAGTCCCTTTTGCCATATAAGGTAACACGTTGACCCGTTTCATGGATTAAAGAATGAACATCTCTGGCCGGGGAGGAGGAGTTATTCTGCTACTAAGTGAGAAATAGCACAAAAGTGTGTCTTCCAAATATGGAGTTGTTATGCATGCTTCACAGTACATTCCAGTTTGCAAAGTAAATGAGCTGGTGTCAAAGATAACCACTTACCCAGACAGAGAGAAAACACATGATTGTACATAATTTGGCTTCTGCTTACCTTGCTCATCTCTCACCATTCTTATTCCTCTTTTGATAACTCTCGTTACACTGAACTTTAAGTTCCCAAAAAGAGAGTCAATGTACAAACATTGGCCAGGCCATATCTGATAATAAAACTCTGATTGACAAAGGAAGCCCAGGAAGCCAAACCACAGCCTTTGCAGCAATCAGCCCAGAATAGTCACAGCTTGGTCAACTGATACCTTCTTTATTTTCTGCCCCCTGCTCCCTGCTTCCAACTCAGGAGCAACCAGAGAAGACCACATGTGCCCCTAAACTAATCACAAAAGATGCCCTGCTTCTAGTTAGCTCTCCTATAGCTTCCCCATGCCAACAACCTTTAATCGGGGCACACTCAAGGATTCTCTTTTTTCCACTATAAAGCTTGTCCTCTCTCTCGACTGCATTTGGATACCTGCCAAATGCAAGTATTGGTGGCTGACTCTTGCTACAGCAAACTCTGAGTAAATAGTCTGTTTTCTGTTTTTCTCGTTTGAGTGGCCTTTATTTTAACATTTCCCTTTTTTTTTCGTATTTTTTTCCTCTATTTCTCTTCCAGAATCACATTTTTCTCCTTACCTTACATGGGTAATTTGTATCAAATTTTAAATATCAGCTTAGATGTCCTAATAACAATAATTATTATTTCGATGATAGCTAACCTGTACTGAGCCCTCACCTTATGCCAAGAACTGTTCCAAACATGTTTAATGTATCAACTCATTAAACTCACAACAATTAATTGAAGAAGGTTTCTATTATTATCCACATTTTGCATGCAGGAAAAGATAATTCAGAGAGGTTAAGGAACTTGCCCAAGGTTGCAGAGATAGTAGGTGAAAGAGTTAGGACAGAATTTAGGTGGTCTGGCACCATAATTTACTCTCAAAACCATTATGCTACATTGCTTTCAGAATATTTTCAAACATCCTGAGTTTAGGATGGATACCCTTTCCCATATTTTAAGTAGGACTCTGTACTTTATCTGGTACTCTGTTGTAATTGTTCATGAATTTTTCTATAGTTTCTGCTAATAAGCTCCCTGAGGACAAGGGTGGTGTTTGTTTTGCTTGTGTTTGTTTTGCTTATATTTGCATGTCAAGCATATAGTAGTTTCTCTATAAATGTGTTTTTAAGGAATTAACAAACAAATGATGAATGAATGAAGTACATAGGAAAGTCTGAATTGTTATTTTTAAAAATGGAAGAATCCTAGGTTAAGAAAAAAGAAAGGGACCTTTTCCTTAGGCAAACTTTCAATGCAACACACTTCTATGTATGACTTCATAATCTTTATCCAGGAAACAACTTCTTAAAACAGTCAACCTCTCTTGTCTAAGCTTAGGTTGCCCCCATACCTTCAAATATAAAACGACATGAAGTACTAACATCAGCCTCTCCCCAGAAAGTCTCTTCCAAGCTAAGCGTCATCATTGAGATAGACTCAATGAATTCTTGGCATAAATTCTGAACCAGGCCATCTTCAAGTTAGTAACATTCTTCTGAACTCTGCGGCAAGCCTAAAAACTGTCTCTTACACACTCACATTCCTGGAAGAATCAGATGAGAGCCAGAGGTGGTTGGCTACGTATCCTCATGGACTATGTTAAGGTTTTAGAGCAAACTTCAACCGGGTACTCTTAGTGTGCTAAGCCTCTGGCTGTCTGCCCTTGTAACCCAGATTCTGGCTGTCTGCCCTTGAGAGCTCTCATTCATTCTCAGTAAGTCTCTTTTCCTAGACTTGTATGGAAAAGCATTAAAGCAGTCATCTGGATCAATTCCTTTACTCTATACTTAATACCATTGAGATCTATGCATTTATTAAACAAATATTTATTAACCTCTAAATTTCTGGTACTGTTCCAAGGTTTGAAGATCCAGAGGTGGATTAAGCAAGCCCCCTGCTATCATGGGGCTTGTAGTCTAGTGGGACTAAGAGACAAAATGAGTATACATAGAAATGCATGAAATCATTTCAATAAGTATGAAAATAACACAAAGTTAGATATCAATGATCTGCCTAAATGTATCCATTTCAATACGTTTATGTCTCAGTCATGTCATCCTATTACACTCTTATTTCTTGATCAACTACTCTTCTTCAGAATTCTCAATGTTTCCTCTCAGTCTTTTATTGATTATATGGAGGAATTAATAAACTTGTTTTGAATGAAAGTCACTCAGAAAATTGTTCTTGATCTTATCCCTTTTTAAAACTTATTGCCAACATACTATAAATAGCTTTTCTTCTTAGTGTGCCTTTTTTCTTCTTCCTAGGAATTGATTACTACAACAAGATCATCGACGATTTGTTAACAAATGGGGTTACTCCCATTGTGACACTCTACCACTTTGATTTACCTCAGGCTTTAGAAGACCAAGGAGGTTGGTTGTCAGAGGCAATCATTGAATCATTTGACAAATATGCTCAGTTTTGCTTCAGTACCTTTGGGGATCGTGTTAAGCAGTGGATCACCATAAATGAAGCTAATATTCTTTCCCTGATGGCATATGACTTAGGTATCTTTCCTCCAGGTATCCCTCACTGTGGAACTGGAGGTTATCAGGCAGCTCATAATTTGATTAAGGCTCATGCCAGATCCTGGCACAGCTATGATTCCTTATTTCGAAAAGAGCAGAAAGGTATGGTGTCCATATCACTTTTTGCGACCTGGTTGGAACCAGCAGATCCCAACTCAGTGTCTGACCAGGAAGCTGCTAAAAGAGCCATCACTTTCCATCTGGATTTATTTGCTAAACCCATATTCATTGATGGTGATTATCCTGAAGTTGTCAAATCTAAGATTGCCTCTATGAGTCAAAGGCAAGGATATCCATCATCAAGGCTTCCGGAATTCACAGAAGAAGAGAAGAAAATGATCAAAGGCACTGCTGATTTTTTTGCTGTGCAATATTATACAACTCGCTTAATCAAGTACCAGGAGAACAAGAAAGGAGAACTAGGCATTCTCCAGGATGTGGAGATTGAATATTTTCCAGATCCATCTTGGAAAAATGTGGACTGGATCTATGTGGTACCATGGGGAATACGTAAACTACTGAAATATATTAAGGTAAATGCATGATTTTTTTGTGTGTCCATATGCACTCAAATACGTGAAGGTGGGCAAGACAGGCATATGTATATGTATATATGGACCAGATAAAGAATTATTTTAAGTTAATAGCGTATACATTTGCTGGCCTGGGAAGAGCAGATTTGGATTTGAGTTGGTGAGGGGTAACTAGCTGGTAGAGGCTTCAAACACAGTGGTCAAAGTCTAGGATTTGTTGTTAAAGTTAGTTTTGCATATGAAAGTAGTTTGGACATATTTTTCAATCTGGTGTCACAACTGTGATTACTGAAAGACATTTTAAGGATTGTGATAGCTGGATCTTTTTTTTTTTGAGTCTCAGCTATATTGGATGATATCCAGTTAGCTGAAATTAAAATTTCAAGTACAGGTTTTCAGGACCCCTCCTGTGGGGGATGTAGAATGTAGCTGCTGGCAGGACTGAGGGGTTCAGGAGCAGTGACAATCAACAGATACTGATGGAAGAAAGATATTTCTGTCTTCTCATTATAATAAGAGTCATTGGACTGTCTTCATGGACATTTGCACAGTTTTGCGTTTCCGTTGTTAGTTATAAAAGGTCAGTGCATGGAAAATTAAGTTAATAGGGTCAGTGCAATTTGATGAAAACAAGTTTTGGGGTTGTAACTTACAGAAGATAGAGGGTAATGCACCTGATTTTATGAGCTTTCTTTTTTTTTAAACATCTGTTTGGAATTAAACTTCTGTTCTCTTATTCTAGGATACATATAATAACCCTGTAATTTATATTACTGAGAATGGGTTTCCCCAGAGTGACCCAGCACCTCTTGATGACACTCAACGCTGGGAGCATTTCAGACAGACATTTCAGGAACTGCTCAAAGGTACCATTTGAGATGATGAAAGATCAATCGTGCAGTCTTAATATAATTTCCTCATTTGCTTATTTGCATTCAGCAAAGACCAATGATTTTTGAAAGCTGAAATCCATGTAAATCAATGTAAAGCCATGTAATTAGGAAAGGGGAAAAAAAGTGTTTAGGAAAGAGGAAGGGGAGGATTTTGGCCTAGCTACAACCTCCTGAAATTGAATCAAATCACAAGCGACTGTCTTCAGCATTTTGTGACTCCTGGGTGAAGGTGACAAGAACAGAAGGAGTGGTGGCTGTTGGGAGAGAGAACATCAGTTATTACATAAAAGATTAGCACTGATCAACTATAACATGGTTATTTGCATATTTTAATATCCTAACTACCAAAAAATGAAATGACAGGATTTTTAAAGAACCCAAATTAAGCATCTGTGCAATAAACTTCAAAATGGCATGAGTCTTCCATCAATGTATATTGCATTTAAGCTGTAACCATGCAGCCCAGTTAGAAACATTTTTATTGTCATATGGAAAATGTGAGTTGTATTTTAAGATAAGGTTATTATTTAGTGCCTCTTTTCCCTCCGTGGAATTCTTTTCATATGAATTCTTATCATATTTGAAAACAGTCATGAAGGAATAAGCTTTAACTTGTAACACACATTTTTAGACCAGTTAGCAACTCCTCTCCCATTATTTACTGCTTCTCAAATTTAATTCCTTCTTCTTTTTTTTCCTTTTTGTTTTTGAGATGGCGTCTCGCTCTCTTGCCCAGGCTGGAGTCAATGGCGCAATCTTGACTTATTGCAACCTCCACCTCCTGGGTTCAAGCAATTCTCCTGCCTGAGTCTCCCGAGTAGCTGGGACTACAGGCGCCTGCCACCACGCCCGGCTAATTTTTGTATTTTTTTTTTAGTAGAGACGGGGTTTCACCATGCTGGCCAGGCTAGTCTTGAACTCTTGACCTTGTGATCCACCTGCCTCATCCTCCCAAAGTGCTGGGATTACAAGCATGAGCCACCACGCCCAGCCCAGTTCCTCCTTCTTAAAAAGGAATCATGTCATAGCAACAAAATCCAATGTAAATTGAGACTTTAAATTTCCTTTTTTTTTAAAACCTTGATAGCCACACTTATTTCTTACCATTCTAATTGAGAGGTTCTGACATTATTCTTTCCAAAATTATTCAGTATTACACTGGTAATAACCATAAGGGATTCTGGAAAGTAATGCAAAGTGATCCTTTTCCAAAACCTGAAATTTATTGACTGGATCCTTCACTCAGGCCTGGAGCTTACTGGCAGAGAGCAATTGGATCTTTACAATTTGACCCAAGTGAAGGAATTATTTTGTATTACACCCAAAATAGATTCTTCCAGGTAGGAGTTCATCTTCTGATAAGAGAGGAAAATCTCTAGTTTCCTGAGATTCCACTCTGCTTCTTCTTGTAGATGGGTCCTGTTCATAGTTAATCTATTGATATTTTCAGGCTTTATCCTGAAGAACAAATAGGTTAGTTACTACCAGACAGATTTATGGATGGCTACAGGGAACACAAATGACTTGCCTAAAATTGCTCTGTGTATTTTTAGGAAAAGAGAGGTAAATAGAAATAGCCTTTTTTTTTTTCCCATTCCCAGTCTGGTACTCTGTTCAGTGCTAATCATATAGAGGCATTTCATTGTTTGTTCAAATAGTTTCAAGTACTTTATACCATCCTTTAGATCTTTATTGCTAAATACTCAATGATGGACTCCCAAACTAAGGTGATTTAAGGATAGAAAAATAACAGAGGAGTGGAAAATGTGAGAAGATTTGGTTTTCTAACAGACAGGAAAGGAGAATAGGGTTAGGACCAAAAAAGTCAGTTTTTTAATTTGTTGAAATTCTAGTTTGTCTTCAAATTACTTGATGAGAAATTTATTAGGCATATAAAACATTTACTATTTACAGCATCTATGTTCTCTTCTGAATCTTAACAGTAGGTCAGCTACATTCACTGTAATTGACACAGTGTTTTGCTTTTTTTAAAAAAATTGTAGACTTTTTAAATTGTAGAAATGTATATATTGAGAAGAAAAACATATGCATAAATGTATTTGTTCTGGACTAGGTATAGTGGTTTGGTAACTTTTTAATGTATTCTCGTAGTAGACAGCAATGATTTCTGCTGTGATGAAACTCTCTTTCCCCTTTCTTCTAAGAAATACTCATCTCCCCATCCACACGCTTACCATAGGCACAGCCATGTAAGTGGAATACAATCCTCCTCCTTGTCAGCAGAAAATTGACTGGTCCAAAGGTAGGCACGGGACATGAGCTGGACAATTTCAGTTCTTCCCTGGGACTTAGAATGTGACCAATTAGTTTCTTAATCTCTCGGACTGGCTTGGGTGGATGTATGTTGCTTTGTGATCTACCAGTGACTGGGTTCTACCCTGTAAGCTTAGGCACACTGAGAAGGGAAGATATCCATGCATTAAGGGAAGAGAAAGGAAACATGGAGAACTTCCAGACATCACTAGAGCCTCTGCTTTTCGTTTATCCTGAGATCTGTCTGCACACAAGTTCTTAAGAGACATTACTTTCATTGTAATAAAGTGCTCTTTGCACTTAATCTTATTCTAATTGGGCTTCTATTTCTTGAACAAAAAGAGTTTTAATTTATACCATCATCTTATTCCTCCTCAAAACAATGATATGAGGTCATTACTCCTACTTTATAGATGAGGAAACTGAATTTCAAAGAGGCTACATTATTTGCTTACAATCATAAAGGTACTAAGTAGTATTTCCTAGAATGAGGCCGAATATATGTATATTATTATTATTATTAATTATTCGGTGTTAGATATAATCTGTGAGCTCAGGGCTCTCTGAGTTAAAGTGCTAATTTGTCCCACCACACAGAAACTTTTCATTATGTTTGGTTACTTTGGGCTTGCATGTATTATTTGAAAGTGCTTCATGCTGTCTGTGAAAGAGCTGACAGGTTCTGTGACCTTGAGCACAACTCAGATGCCCCATATCCTAGTTCTCATCAAAAGAGCAGAGCTGAACTTCCTAATCAATTTTCTGAGACTCCTCCAAGATAGTGCTGATAATCTTGGTTGGCAAAAACTTTGCTAGTAAGAGGCACCCTGTGAGCAATTCAAAATAATAACAGTCCAAGGAAGCTATTCCTGGGAAGCGCTGCAGGTGAGAACTCACCAAAATCGGGAGAGTCAGATGGATGACGGCTCTGTGATTCCCAAAAACAAAGCCTTTCCTCCGACATTACACATACGGACAGGCACATAATGACTCTAGAGTTGATCAGTGGGGTCTGCTTGGGGGTCTTACTGATCTCTTCAGGTAGAATCCCACAGCAATTAATCGAGCATTAAAAGGCATGATAATGTTTCTGTTTCTTTTTGGGATATGAAAAAAAAGAGAAAAAAATGTCATTTTAAGAATAAAAAGAAATCAGCTAGTGCCTTTTTAATCTTTGCATTGTTTAATTGGATTAAACACCTTTAAATAGGTTATATTTTAATTGCTGTAGATACAGATAAGAGTAAAGGGTACCAAAAACTTGAAATAATATATAACTAGATTTGCATTCTAGTTCTGCAAATTATTCAATAAAAGATCTTTAGCAAAGTACTCAACCTGTCTCATCCTCAGTTTGCTTATCTGTAAAAATGGGGATAATGGTTGTTTATTTCTTTTTCTAGGAGGGTTGTTATATAGAGGTTCCATTTCATGAGCTAATGTGCAAAATTACCTTAGCAACTGCCTGACACATAGTAGCTCCTTAATCAATGGTCACAATTATTATTACTACAAAATGTGCACTCTTAAAAACATATCTATTACCTCCAAGTTATTCTTCTTGTTATTAAAAAAAATGCCATTCCCAAGTGTTGATAAGGTTGAAGGCATATAGAAATCCTCATCCACTACAACCAGGGAGTTATAGACAGATGGAGGTCATTCAGAAGGGTAATCTGGTACTACTTAATCAAAGTAAAAAATATGTATCCTACAACTCAGTAATTCTATTCCTGAAAATGAGCCCAAAGAAATTTTCATGTAGGTCTATAAGAGGACATATAAGGATGAATATGTTCATCACTTTGAGAATAACCAGGTATTATAGTTTGGATACTTGTCCCCACCCAAATCTCATGTTGAAATATAATCCCCAATGTTGGCAGTGGGACCTGGTGGGAAGTGACTGGATCATGGGGGTAAATTTCTCATGAATGGTTTAGCCCCATCCTTTGTTGCTGTCCTCATGATGAGTGAATTCTTGTGAGATCTGGTTGTTTAAAGGTGTGTGGCACCTTGCACTCTCTTGGCCCTGCACCAACCATGTGAGATGCCTGCTCCTCACCTTCACTTTATGCCATGATTGTAAGCTTTCTGAGGCCTCCTCAGAAGTGGATGCCTGTGTTATGGTTTCTATACAGACTGCAGAACTGTGAGCCAATTAAACCTCTTTTCTTTAAAAATTAAAAAAAGGAAAAAAGAAACACACACACACACACACACACACACACACACACACAAAAATGCCATTCCAAGACTTGTTATTTTTCTATTCCCCACCACAAATTATAGCAGACTATTTTCCCATATTTGTGTGTTTCTCTTTCTTTTTGAGGAACTTCCGGATGTATGTTATAACATTGATCCTTTGGCTTTTTCTGTTCTGAATTGCATGGAGGAGAAAGCAGCAGGCCCATTTATTATTTCCCTCTGGGAGGTGACCAGATTAGGTGAAAAGTCAAATCGTTGACAGCAGAAACTGCTGTCAAGCAACTGGGAATTGTTCTGCCACATGAATCTTTGTGTAAGTTTGGGATTCAATGATGTTCAAATGGTTAAACTTTTCTCATATCATAGGAATTTTTATTACCTTAGTAACAGTTACACCAGTCTCTATACTCCAGAGTCAATGGGCAATTTTGGCTTCATACGTAGATGCACACAAATGGATACCTGTCCAGTCTAAATGCTTTCATGGAGATGAGGAAGGATAGGGAGGCAGAGGTTATTGCTCCAATGGCTGATACTGCCCCCATCATCTAAATTCTCTTGAAAGGGGATCTGAGCGGTTTGCAACCTGTTCCTCATACCTACCCAGCACATGTGTGCTTTCAGTCTGGCTTGTGATCCTTCTTCCACCTGGAATGCCATCCTCTTTGTTTTCTTCCTGGACCAATCCTGTTTGAAGTAGATGAGAGTGCTTGTAGTCAGAGAGAACATGGGTTTGAGACCCTGGTTCTGCCCCTCATGAGCCCAAAAACTTTGGGAAAATTCTGAAACAGGCTACCACATCAGTCATCTAATCTCTAAAATGGGGATAATAAGAACATTGATTCTTTTAAAGAGTGGTAAAAAATGATCAAGATAGTGCTTATGTTGCCTAAAAGGAGTCTGGCACATTTACTAAGGATTCTATAAAGATGATGACTAATTCTTTTGGGGGTGGCAGTGCTGTGAATTCTCTGAGAACCAGAGCTGTGTCTGTTTTTTATAATTGTATCTTTAGCTCTAAGCACCATGACTGCTGTACGTGTTCTACACATATTTGTTGAATTTGGTTCTATCATGGAAAGGCTAGATAATGAATAATGAAAAATAAATGACTAAATGATTAGGAGGCATATTTTCTTTCCCTGAAGAAATATACCCCACACATTTAAAAAAAAAATGCAGCCTTCTGAAAAGTTTCTGAGCCAGTCCAACTTTCCAGGCAGATCCATGCCTGAGTTAGCACAGCGGTAGATGATTGCAGAGAAGGTTTGTTAATGACCAGCTTTCGGCTTTTAATGACAAAACCCCTCAGCAAGATGTCATCGAAGTTATTGAAGACTTCACTGAAAGTGTTGAAGCTGATACATTGTAACAAGAAGGTTATAAATCTTGCAGCTTGGATATACCGCCGAGACAAGATGCTGAGCACAGAATCACCCTGCTGTTGTCTGTCGGCATTCTCCCTCCCCCTACGTCTTTCCCTTCCCACGGAGAGCAGGTAAAGGAGAAATACATCCATTTCCCAAAGTAGTGCAGACCTGGCAGCCACCTGCCTACGCCAATTTCAGATCACAGAGGCCCATTTAACTGGACAAAATGTGTTAAGCACCTGTGTTTTTCTAAATGTGCATTGGAAAAAAATCCTAAGCATTAGGGAAAGATCTCAAAGGTTTATACGCTGACCTTTTAGAAACACCAACCAATTAAAAATCCATTGCAAGCTCAGAAGAGAGACCCAAATACTTGAATATAGATTCTCACTTTGTATCTATTGTTTAATCGCTTCTCAGAGGACATCTTTTTCACCTTGGCCCCTAGGAAGCAGTCCATCTTGTAACTTGTGTTACATATAACTGTATGGCTTTGGGGCCATGTGGGGTGGGATTTGGATGGACTCCGCACTGCTAGTAAGGCTGCTCCTGGCTGCAGTGGATGGCTGCTAGCCACAAGGGTCCAGGTCGGAACACAGAGAAAGAACGAGGTTCAAAGGCTGAGCATGAGAATGACTAGTGGGTGCTAGTATACAGAGTGGGCAATTTTTGTTTTTCAATTTTTTAAATTGGCAAAAATTGTATTAATTATGTACAACATGTTGTTTTGAAACATGAATACAATCCAAAATGCCTAAACACATGCATTACCTCACATATTATCATCTTTTTGTGCTTGGTGGGTACACTTATCATCTACTCTTTTAGCAATTTAACAGAATATAGCACATTGCTATTAATTATAGTCACCATTGTGTAGGATGAATCTCTGGAATTTGTGCCTCCTATCTAACTGAAAGGTTCCATCTTTTGAAATAACGTCTCCTGAATCCTCCTGCCCCCAGCCCCATAAATGAGATCATTTATGTCTACATATGCTCTGAATGCCTTAAAATGTTGGATGTTATTCTCACCATTCTACTCTCTGCTTCTATGAGATCCACTTTTTTAGAGACCACATGTAAGTGAGATCATGCGGTATTGGTCTTTCTGTGCCTGGTTTCTTTCACTTAACATAATGTCTGATAGGTTCATCCGTGTTGCAGATCACAGGATTTTATTCTTTTTAATGTTGAATTGTATTTTGTGATATGCATACTTGAGAGAACAATTTGTTTTCTTCTGGATATGTACCTAGTAATAAAATCACTCGGTTATATGGTAGTCCTGTTTTACATACTTTGAGAAACTTCCAAACTGTTCTTCATAGTGGCTGGACTAATTTACATTTCCACCAACAGTGTGTAAGTGTTCCTTTTCTCCATAGTGGTGACAACATCTGTTATTTTTTTACTTCTTGATAACAACCATTTTGACTGATGTGAGATGGTATCACTTTGTAGTTTTGATTTGCATTTCTCCGATGATTAGTGATTGTCGAACGTTTTTTCATATTTGTTGACTGCCTGTGTATCTTTTTCTGAGATATGTCTGTTCGTGTCCTTTGCCTACTTTTTAATGGGTTTATGTGTTTTTTGCTTATTGAATTAAGCTTCTTTTAGATTCTGGATATTAGACTTTTGTCAGATGTATAGTTGCAAATATTTTCTCGCATTCTGTAGGGTGTCTACTTTGTTGATAGTTTTTTTTTTTTCTGTTTTGTGTTTTATTTTGCTTTGTTTTTTTTTTGTTTGTTTGTTTTTCTGAGTCAAAGTCTTCCTCTGTCGCCAGGTTGAAGTGCGGTGGCACAATCTTGGCTCACTGCAACCTTCAACTCCCTGGTTCAATTGGTTCTCCTGCCTCAGCCTCCCAAGTAGCTGGGATTACAGACACTCACCACCATGCCCAGCTAATGTTTGTATTTTTAGTAGAGACGGGGTTTCACCATGTTGGCCAGGATGGTCTTGATCTCCTGACCTCATGATCTGCCCCCCTTGGCCTTCTAAAGTTCTGGGATTACAGGTGTGAGCCACTGCGACCGACCTGTTGGTTTGTTTCTTTGTTTTTTTTTTTTTTTTTTTTTTTTTTTTTTTTTTTTTTTTTTTACCGTTCAAAAGCTCTTTTGTTAATGAGTTCACACTTATCCATTCTTGTTTTTGTTGCAATTGCATTTGAGAATTAGTCATAAATTATTTGCTAAGGCCAACGTTAAGAATGGTATTTCCTAGGTTTTCTTCTAGAATTTCTATACTTTGAGAGAGCTTACATTTAAATCTTTAATCCATCTTGAGTTGTTAATTTTTTTTGTATATGGTGAAAGGCTGAGGTCCAGTTTCATTCTTCTGCATATGGCTAGCAAGTTATCTCAGCGTCATTTATTGAATAGGAAGTGCCTTCCCCATTGCTTATTTTTGCTGACTTTATTGAAGATTAGATGGCTGTAGATGTGCAACTTTATTTCTGGGTTCTCTATTCTGTTTCATTGTATGCTTGTTTTTGTAGTAGTGCCATGCCACTTTGGTTACTATAGCCTTGCAGCATAGTTTAAAGTTGGGTAATGTGATTTCTCTGGCTTTGATCTTTTGCTTAAGGTTGCTTTGGCTACTTGGGCTGTTTTTTTTTTTGTTTGTTTCATTTGAATTTTAGAATTTTTTTTTCTAAATCTGTGAAAAACGACATTGTATTCCCCATTTCCTTTATCCATTCATCCATTGTAGACACCTAGGTTGATCCCATTTCCTGGCTATTGTGAATAATGGTGCAATGAACATGGGAATGCAGGTATCTGTTTAACACACTGATTTCATTTCCCTTGGATATATGGTAGTTTTATTTGTGGAATTTGAAAAGTCATGAAGAAAATAATTTCTTATGTTTGTGTCCCACTAGTCTACATATGTAGATCACACTTAGACTCAGACAGCCAGAGGTTACAGAGTTAACCTTAAAGAGAGATATGCCAGATGCCCTTCTCACTTATTTTTCCCTACTACTTCCATCAGCGGCATTTGCCCTTCCTTCCCACTGAGAAGCATGGTAGTGTCATCCAGGTAGAAAGTCTGCAGGGTTTGGAGAGGGAAGATGAACAGAATTCTGTTTTAGTGGTGTTCCTTTGGGTAAGTCATCATTAGTACTCTCTAAATGTCAATTTCCTCATCTGTAAAATGGGACTAATCTTAACTTCTGTTCTGATTAACCCAACTAACCCAAGGTCAGTTGTGAAAATAAAATGAGATCATTTATACCTACATATGCTATGAACACATCCATCATTCTGGTCAAAATACATCATCTGGACCTCAACACTCTCCACTGCCAAGGAAAGGGGTTGGTGCTCATTATTTGGGTCTTTTCAAAATCTAGATTCTCAGATTTTATGAATTTATTTTCCTGCATTATCTTTACTGCTATAAAAGTGTGATAAATTAAGGGTTTTTAGAGAACTATGACCAAGTGATTAATGTAGTGCTTAATAAAGTCCAGAATCACACATACACACACACAGAGACAGAAATATATGTATATATGTATGTATCCATCTATTTGTCTGTGTATTATCTATCTATGTAAGTTTATGTAAGTTTTTTGACAAGTTATTTCACCACACTTGTCTGGTGAGGCACATATTGATGTGTTTAGAAACCTAAACCATTTATCAGACACATTCTCTTAGAAACATAGAACCTAGTGTACCTGTTTTGCAAGAACAGGTTTCAGGGAGTTGCCATGTGAGAAGCAGTTCAATCACACCTCAGAGAATCTTCCCTTGTGCTTTTTAACTGGAAACCACTATATTCTCTGTCTGTAGTATTCCAATATATATGCTGTGCCCCAACTGGTGGACTTCCCTTTGGGCTTTTAAATTCAGTTTCAACTACTCTGAAGTGATAATTACTTAAGGTCTCCTACCACCTCAGGTCCAGTGAATTTTAAGAATACATAGAGCCTTTAAAAAAATTCAGGTGATTTCAAACTAACCTTTCATTTTCTTTTCATGGAAATGTGTAGTCTAACAGTAAGTGGAAGCTCAGTTTTTGTTTTCATAACTGTGAAAAAGACCAATAAGGAAAACAATTGAAATATAATTTATCTAAAAAAAAGTAGCCTTTCCAATGGGAAGAGTTGGCTGAATGGAAACTAGAAAAAGGGGAAGGGGGAGAAGAGAAAGAATTCAATAATGATTTTTATTATTTATTGATGTATCTATTTTTTCTATTCCCTAGATAGCTTCAGGGAGGATTCAATAATGATTTTTAAAAACTGTTTCAGGAGAGAGCCATGTTGGAATATTCAAGTGATTAGAGGGCTACTAGAATTGAAGCAAAGTGAATTTCTTAGGTTTCCCCCAGAGTGTAGATAAAGTGGTCCTCAAGCGTCTGTCTACATTAGCTCTTATTCCCGGATCTCCAGAATAACCAGATTACCATCTGCCTCTTAGTCATCTTGGGAGTGAAAAAGCACTGCCTTTGAATGAGGCCAGTAGAGTTCAACTTTAGTGTGATTCACAGGCATTGCCTGGATAACTGTGTTAAGGATTCTATTGGATAGCTATGGGCTCATGGAAAGAATCCAAAGAAGTAGATGGTCAAATGTTAGCTATTTCAGCTCAGGAAACTTAACATGAGTTTTCCAATGTTTGGAAAGATATATTCCTCATTGTAAATTAAAACATTGACATTAGGTTTTGTAAATAAAGATCTTATTTGTTAGTAGGGATTAGTTCTGGGTGCAGTGAAAAGAAAGGAAATGGTGGATTTGCAGTGCTGATTATCAGGCCTTAGGTGGTGCTGACCTCACCAGCTCTATAAGCTTCTTCTCTGTAGTCTTTCATCTTACCTTTTTAGAGCTTCAATGTTGTTTATATTGGTCAGTTGCTCTACAGTGATATAATTATTGTTTCTTCCAACTTTCACAGACTCCTAATTGTGTGAATTACCGCTTCACTACATCCTATCTTATTTTTTTCAATAGTGAGCCTGATACAATGTAGACAGAAAGCAGCAATATTGTGATTAAAAACATTAAACATTGATGCAATGACCACTTCATCGGCTTCTAACTGCAGTGTTGTAACAAATACTTGTTGAATAAGAAAATTGAACATATGGAACTTGAGAGATACTTTGATTCTTGAAGACAATATTCATGATAATCCTTGAAAAAAAAGAAGAAAACCATTTTTAGGAGACAATGACAGTTATTAAAAGGTATAAGAACTCATAGGCAGAAGAAATGTACATACAGACAAAATTGTTGCCAGAATAAAATTTTGAAGTTTTGAGGTATACACTCAGCACTCAGTAAGTGCTCAGTAAATAATAACTGATAAGGTTATTACTGCTCAGTTTAATAACTGATAAGGAGATTGAGCCTAGATTAGCAGAAAAACTGAATTACTTACTTCTGGGAATTTCAATGAAATATAGACTTATACCAACATTGTGCTTTTTTGACTTCTGAAGAAGTGGCAGACTGCTTATTCTATTATAAACAATTTGTATGCATTGGAATATGCATGAATGCTAATTATATCCTTTCGACATTAAACTGCTGTTTGGGGCAACAATAATTTAAATATACACTAGAGTTTTAAAGCTATCGTGTATAAAATCTCTTAAGCGCTCTGTGCCTCAGTTTCTTTAATTGAAAAATAAAAGGGTTGAACTAGCTGATCTTTTGGGATACTGCCAGCCTAAGAATTTTTTGACCTTCTAGATACTCCTTCTGCAGAAATATGTCACGGATCACATTTTATTAGAACTCTTGATAATTTCTTAAGCTATAAAATTTAGTCCAAGGAATTATAATTAATGGTCTTTTTTATACAAAAAAAAAAAAAACCCCTCTCTTCATTCTTCTTATCCAGCTACCTAATTTGAAATTTAATACCTTTCTTATATGGGCATAAAATTAGACCTTGCTCTTCAATGCGCTGTTTCTATAGATATTGATTCAGGTTCCAGATTTTCTTGAACTTCTATCTGAATGTTTCCTCTTCTATTCATTCACATTGAAAATGAACCTCACCTTTCTTTGCCTGAGAAAGTTTTCCTTCAGAGTTCACAGAGTCAGAAGGGCACTTCAGACTCAAGTTTAACGAAGTTACTGTACAGAGCATAAAATCTCAGAGAGGAAACTGGATGAACCAACTCATCTCAAAGCATTAGTGTAAAATCCCCAGCTGAACAACTTCACAGCGGTTACAATCACCAGCAGTAAAATCACATTTCACAACACGATTATGGCAAGAGGCTCCTCATCTATTAAGTTTTAAGATAAGTGTGAGTTTTTGAACTTTGCCATAAATGATAATTTAACTCAATTAGCACAGTAATTTGAACTTTCCTTATATTTAACTTGAGCACTCAACTTTTGTTTCTGGGCAAGATCCTGAATTAGAAGGAGGGATCACGTTGCAGCATTTTCAGAATTACAGTCTCATCCTAAGTCTGTGCAGAGACTTCACATAGGCAAGTCTGTTTTTCTATTCTGACTTTTGAGCATAGAGATTATGATAATCAGTGCTGCTTTTACCCCAAGTTACTATTTAGGTAGCATTTTCTTCAATACAGTGAAACTATCAGCCTGGTGCTGGAGATGAAAATGGTTTCTTTTAGAAAGTCATTCTTAAGGCTTATCTGAAAAGGCTATGTGCAGAGGTGGGGAAGGGAGGACCGTCTCATTGAAAAGGGTCATCTCATCCACAGCAAAGTCTCCTGTCTGTGATTGAGATTAGCTAATGAAACAGTATCACGGCCTGAGATTAGTTTGTGCTATTCTAAAGTTCAGCCACATTTCGCCCCTTGTTTGTGAAAGTCCATTATGGGAATCACTGCCTGCTTTAAAAATAAGTGAAACTATTGTGGTGGGTGGAGGAAGAGAAGGTGTTCGAAGCCTGAAGAATTTTAATTGGTGCTGGTGAGTGAAGGTGAACAGGAAGCCATCAGCGTTTCAGGTGAAAACATTAATGAGTCGGGACTACACAATAGCTAATAGGAGTAGGGTAGGAAGAGGAATCTTTAACATTTGCTGATGAAATAACCTTTTTTACTCTCCTGGCAACAAGTGGAATTCATTTCTTTAATAGATGTAGACACAGCTCAAAGTCTTAAATAATTTTAAATGACATGTTCTTTTATGAGTAGTAAAGTCAAATATGTTACAAATTAGCAGAACAATAAAAAATTAGATCAGCACATAAAGTAAATGAGTCTACTTTAAGTGTATACATTTATTAGTAGGTCATTTTTATGTGGTTGAGGCTTTGTGGATTTATTCCCTTAAAATATTTTTCCCCCAAAGATGTTCAGGGTATGTTCTTGATACTTTGAATAACAAGTTGGCCTTAAAAAAAAAAAAAAAGGAAGCTTCAAAAATATTTCATGACCAAAGTTTGCTGTCCTCATGAATAGATGGTAACAATGTCGAGAATGACTCAGAAAAATCCTTTTGCATTTCTAGAAAGATAAATAGCCTGACCCCTTGATTGTGTACAAGTTTGGTACAGACAGGCAGAGAGCTTTATGAATACTCTTACGCCACAAGGATTTGCTTGTTTGACATAGTGAAAGAGCATATGCCTTGATTGGTTGATTTAGACAGATTCAGGGGGGCACATGTGCAGGATGTACATGGATATATTGCATAATGGCGAGGTTTGGGCTTCTTGTGTACCTGTCACCCAAACAGTGAACATTTCACCCAGTAGGTAATTTTCAGTTTTCATCCATCTTCTAACTATTCCCACTTTTGGAATATCTGGTGTCTATTTTATTTCCTTCTAATGTGTCCATGTGTACTGTTGTTCAGCTTCCACTTATAAGTAAGAACATACAGCATTTCATTTTCTGTTTCTGAGTGATTTCACTTAGGATAATGGCCTCCAGCTTCATCTATGCTGCTGCGAAAAACACGATTTCAGAAAGAGCAAATTCTTTAAAGACAGATCTGTGTTCAAAATCTGGCTCTGATAATCTTTCATGTTGTCAACTTTGGGTACATTATTCTATCTCTATGAATATTAGTTCATCATCTCTGAAAATTTATTTTTGGTACAGATTAATGACATACTTCGTATACTAGAGAAATGCCTACCACATAAATCCTCTAAATGATAACTTTTGCAGTGAATTATTCGTTACCAGCATCTAGTAACCAGGATTTTAGAAAAACTGTGACTTCCTGCACAGTCATCAAGCACTGATAATTTATGCTTCTCTTGATGACCCCGGAATGCATTCTGAATAATTAGAGAAAGATTAAATTATAATCAGTTTAGTTGCAGTGTTAAGTGTATTTTAATTTATTCCCATTCTTTAAAAATTTGTAATCCTTCTGCATGTGGCAACAATTAACAAAAAACATTTGATTAGCTGGGGCACCATATTCCCTGACTATCAAGCTAATAGGGAGTTTATTGCAGATTGTTGGAGCTCAAACTTTGCCCCATGCATACACTGGGCATTTGCTGGATGGAGTCTCTTCACACCAGTCTTCTATCCATTCTCAGAGCCAATGTGTTGACTGTTGGATATTTTAGAAATAATCTTTTTGTATCCTTGAACAACAGTCTTAAAATCTATACCAGGTGCTTTTCGTGTGTTATTTTGATCACAGGGTCCTAGTCCTGGTCATCATGTCTAATTTGGTGCAGGTGAGTACTTAACTCTTCTAGCTCTGAGGTTGTCTGTTCTTTTCCTATGAATTTCTGGAGATGAACATCTCAGCTGACTTTAGTAATCAATCTATCTGGGTGTTTCATCAGCCTCCACGCTTATCCAATCATGTTTTGGGCTTGTTTTCACTAAGCTTTGTAGGCTATATAACCTTTCTGATGAAAACTTCACTATGCATTTGATCATTTTTGTGGTTCTTTGAACTTGCCACATTTTTTCTCATTTTATTTCTGCAACATGCCAACGTCATACGTTGCTGGAAAAGGTGCCTTAACACCTGATTTGTGTTAAAAAGCATCTCTTCAAAAATGCATTCATATTATTGTTCCGTGGTGATCTTGATTATGGTACATTTTCAGGCAAGCGGGTTGATTTTTGTGGTTCGATGGATGAACACAGGGTGTAGGATTCATCAGTTCCTTTTCATCTCCCTTATTCTGCCTTCCTTTAAATATCTGCCATACCCCAAGGTCCCGCTTTGCAACCTGACACTCTCCTTTTTCATAATGTCCTTCATATCCCAGCTGACATCCCTAATACTTACCCAGTGAATGAAGTAAGGCAGAGACTGCTTGTTTCCCTTAGAGGGAGAGTGAGGCTGAAGGGAAAAACAGCTGATAAAGAAATAATTTTGCACTCTAAGTTCTGGCCGCTCTTGGCCCTGGTGTGAGGGCAGGATTGATTAGGATTCTCCTGTCGAAATGCAGAAGGCTTCTTTGGTCATGTCTGGGTGGGTGCCCGGTGAGAACTGGAAGCTTGGATGCCTAGCCAGGCAGCAACAATTAGCATTCTACTCTAATTCTGTGATTTCTCTGATATGGAGCTCACTGGGTAGGTGTAGTTCAGTTGGCCAGGCAAGTTGCCTGTTACTGCTACTGTGTGTAATTTCTCCTCAAAGTGATATTTTTCATCATATAGACATATATTAAAAGTCAGTAACTCGATGGTAAAGTGGTCACTGTTCCTCCAGCTGTAGCACACCTCTATTTAGTTACTGCAAATACGTTTCATGTTTGGCAAGCCATATGTATATTATTGGGCTTTTTTGAATTTTCTGGGAACTATGATTTTGAACTTTGATATGTTTGAATGGTCAATTGCAATGCTTTTTCTTTTAAAAATGTGACATTTTCATAAATGTAGCATAAAATCACCTGGCAGAAAAAAATAAATGTGTATCAACAGAATGTGTGACAATCTCAGAACATTCACAAAATCGAAGTGAAAGTATCTATATACTATCTTTCTGTATGGATACATTATTGGTCACAGGCATGTCATATTAGGCTGGGCGCCGTGTCTCATACCTGTGTAATGCCAGCACTTTGGGAGGCTGAGGCAGGGGGATCACTTGAGGCCAGGAGTTTGAGATCAGCCTGGCCGATATGGTGAAAACCTGTCTCTACTAGAAATATAAAAAATTAGCTGGGTGTGGTGGTGCGCATCTGTAATCCTAGCTGATTGGGAGGTTGAGGCATGAGAATTGCTTGAACCTGGGAGGCAGAGGTTGCAGTGAGCTGAGATCGCACCACTGCGCTCCAGCCTGGGTGACAGAGTGAGACTCTGTCTCAAAAAAAAAAAAAAAAGGAAAAAAAGGAAAAAATGCCATATTAATAAGCGTGTTACAAGAAGGAGACAACAGACACTGGGGTCTACTTGAGAAGACAGGAGGGAAGGCGGGAGAGGAGCAGAAAAGATAACTATTGGGTGCTGTGCTTAATACCTGAGTGATGTAATAATATGTACAACAAACCTCCATGACACCTGTTTATGTAGTAAACTTTCATATGTACCCACAAACCTAAAATAAAAATTGAAAAAAGAAAAGAAAATCATTTTCATGGGGTCCCAAATAAACTAGCTCATAGAGTCTGGAAATAAAAAAAATGTGTGAGATAGTAGTTGAAGGCCATTTATATACCATATTCTTTAAATTTTGACATTTCCAATGCTGGATTCTCATGAATTTGTGTAACTACATTTACTCTAAATCATGCAGTGCTTTTTTTTTGTTTGTTTAAGGGATATTTTATTTTATTAAGAAAATGTTCCTTTTGTATTTCCATTTTAAAAAACTATTTTTAAAAATATTTTCTGAAACCACAGAAAGTGAAACCATGGTTAAGGGGAAGCTACTATGTTTGTGTTAACGCAAAAATTGCATTACCTGAGGTCAACCGCAATGCCAGAATAATCAGTGGGAAATTCCAGAAAAAAGCAATTCACAAGTTTTAAATTGTTCACCATTTTGAGTAGCGTGGTGAAATCTCACACAGTCTCACTCCCTCCTCCCGGGACATGAATCATCCTCCTATCCAGCATATCCATGTGGTCTGTGCTTCCTGCCCATGAGTCACTTAGGAGTCACCTGGGTCATTGGATCCTCCGTTGCAGTATCACAGTGCTTGTGTTGAAGTAACCCTTATTTTACTTAATAATGGTCCTAAAGTGCAAGTGTAGTGATACTGGCAATTTGGATATTCCAAAGAAAAGCATAAAGTCCTTCCTTTAAGGGAACAAGTGAAAGCTCTCAAATTAGTAAGGAAAGAAAAGAAATTGTATAGAAATTGTATGCTGACATTGCTCAGATCTATGGTAACAATGAATCTTCTATCTGTGAAATTGTGAAGAAGGAAAAATAAATTCATTTATAGTGTATATACGTTTCGGTACTATCCATGGTTTTAGGCATTCACTGGGAGCCTTGGAACGTGTCCCTTGTGGCTACAGGGAACTACTGTACTGTAAAACCTTTGTGATTCATAATAATGGTAGGACGACAATTAAGGAATGTCATTTTAAATTGTTGAGAGGTATTAATTTTTGTCAATTATTGAAGATGGACCATTTTATTACATTCAGGTTCTTGATAAAAAGAAATGCCAGCTCATAAGCCAGTGCCAGGGAGGGAAGTGGGAGGATGTAAATATCCTAACCGTAGTTGTTGACATAAAGCGTGAACACTGGCTTGTAGCTTCCTGGCATTCAGGTCAAAAGGGTTTCACCATTGGTTTTCAAATTGTGCTCTCTGGAGCTTTCTGATCCGTGGAGATATCTCTGGGGACTCAGTTAGGTGCACAGAGGGAAGGAGGAAAATCAGAGCTCCAGGGCACCTCTGCTTTTATTGGTTGTGTCTATTAGGAATTCATAAAAAATTTCATTTGAAAGTAAAGCTCTGGTGCTAAAAAAAGAAAAATTGGAAAACCACTGAATAATAGGGACCTCATTATCAGAGGAGAAGAAACATAGTAGCTCCTTTGGGGAAATAAAGCCCAACTTTCTTTCTCTTTCACTTAAAAAAATGAGTTATTTCAAACATACAGAAAAATACGGGTACTCATAAAACTATGGCTTAGATTTAACAAATGCTAATATTTTATTATACACATTTTGCATGAAAGGCCCAGATGAAGTGTCTTTATATCTTTTCTGTATCTGCTTTCCTTCTTCCCTTACTTGGGCTAACTCTGATCTTGAAGTTGAAGTGTGTGCACTACACAGTTTGCTACAAATTTATACATCTATGGCCTATTTGTATAATGTTTTTTGCATTTTACCATTTACACAAATGGTGTCGTCACACTATACATATAGATATTTTCAACGTTATATTCTTTGAAATTTATCCACGTTGATCTTTTTAGCTCCAATTCATTCTTTTTAATGAATCTATAGTATTCGGATGAATAGACCACATTTATTTATCCATTCTTCTGCTGATGGATGTATGTGGGTCTTTCCTTTTTTTTTTCATTTTTATCCACAGTGCTGCACTGGCTATCCTTGAGTGGCTCATAAGCTTAAAATGCGTTTCTTACATGAGAGTTTATGAAGCAGCCCTACTGCTAGCCCACATGATGTCTTTGTACCATTAAAATGAAGGTTCCCTTCCTCAAAAACATTACATTGTTAAGAATATAGTTGCAAAGACTATACGAACCTACAATACCTTTGTATCGACAGTGTTCTTTAAAGTTTTGACATTTAAGAAAAGCAATAGTCCTGTATGTAGGGGATGCTACCATGAAAACCTGTAGGGTAGAAAGAGTTTGGGTGAACTGGTACGTTTAACAGGTTAGAGGCTAATCTAAATAAGAGACGTGTGGTTAACCTTTCTATGAGGTTTTTCTAACTAAATGCAGGGGCTAGGGAAATTGTTTTCTTCAGAATTGATATGTTGCAAGTAAAGAACACTAGGAGGGTGTGGAAGGCTTTTGATTTTTCCCAGGTTACAAGGCCAATGGCAGGCCCAACTGATGCTGTAAGGGAGGCCTTATTCATCAGTTTCCCCCTTTCCAGAATTCAGCCCTCAGGACTGTCTATGTAGATATGTACACAGTGCAGGCTTCTACCAGCCTCCATCTGCTAGCAAACCAGTGTGCTACTAATGAAGGCAAGTTGCCAAGGGAAGACAAATATGCCGTTGCTCTGGGAAGGAAAGTTTGAATTGCATCCAGAGGAGGGAGTGAACCTCCCAGGAAGGCTGATGCTCTAAGTCCCAATACACTGAAAGCTTTGCCTGGGTAGGGAAACAACTCCACACTGGGCAATGCAATGTCAAAAACCACAGAAGAAAATCTAGGCAAAACCATTCTCTATTATTTATGAAAGTTAGTAGGGGACAAATTCTTTCCTGCTTTGGAAACTGACCTTAGAAATTAAATTTGGAAGTCCTCAAGACTAGGAGCCTGGTGGAAAATGATGGATATTCTTCATGGAAGTAATCATATATGTGGTGGTCATTAAAAACTTGCCTAAATTAAGACTTAATAACATCACTCTCTGTTTATATCTGTGATACTATCTTCTTGGGTATGAACATTAAGATTCACAATCTAAATTATACCCAGAAGACAGGAACTGGGATGATCGTGTGTGTGGAGAAGACTGTTAACTTCTGCTAATTCTTTTAAGAATGATCAGGTAGAAGACTAAAAAGATTCATTTTATGTTGTTGTAAAGGGCAGAACTCATGCTAGTGGGGAACCATTACCCAAAGACCGGTTTTAGTTCAACATTAAGACAGAACTTTCCAACAATTAGAGTGGCTGAGTAAGAGAATGAGTGTCCTCGGGAGATCATTAGAGACCTGATAAATAGATGGCAGAAAAGCAGATGCCAGACTCCCATCTGCCAAAAAGATGCTGTTGGGAGGATGTCTGCTCCATGTGGGAGGGTCATTCCACAAGTGTGTGCAATCACCTGCTATTTATTGAGTACCCACCATGCACTTGCTTTTGTCGGGGATAGAGAAAGTTGTAGGCACAGCTGCTGTCTGGATGTGATCATCTTCCAATCCTAAATTCTGTGAATCCCAGGGAGTTTTAGCCAGGGCCCTGATGAAATTTTCACAAATTCCACATTAGAGCAGTCTGAAGTAATGAGGTCTCATAACACGACTAGCCTAGTGGTAATGTTTAACCTTACTCCCAGTAGGAAGGATATGGTGCAGAACACCACTTCATAGCTAAGTCCTGCTTTTGTCTCTGGATTTCAGCTTTGGCTTGGCTTTTGTGACATGAAAGATCTCAGCATATTAAAATTAGTTTCTTTTCTCTGGTTCACTTCTCTTCTGGTCTTGAAAGTTAATATAACTTCTGAGCCCCAGATGACGTGTGTCAGCCTTATTTAGTCAAACTCTGTCAAGATAAATATCTTTGCATTGGAATTGAATCTCTGTAATTTCCATTCATGACAAAAGTATGAATTACAAAGTGGAGACTTTATGGAATTATAAGTAAATACACTTAATTCTTTAAAGTCAAGTCTGCCTCAATCACGAAGTGTTTGACTTGGAAACCTCCTTTAGTCCAGTAGAGAATTTAAATAAATAAATGTATGGAACAGTTTTGAGATTAAATCTGGATATTATATTACGAACCTAACATTTTGGTCTGAATTCTCTGGCCTATGCTGAAGACGTGGATATGGCCTCTCTGCCTTTCACACACTTCAGAAACAAGTGTGTTAGAGTCCCGTTAATGCACATAATGCCTCCTGCAGCTCACGGATGCACATGCTATCACAGTGACCTGAAGAGTTAAGGTGTCCACTCCTTAGGCTACTTAATATCACATTGAAACCACTTTGACCCAGAGTAAACTAAAACCCAAGATATTCAATACTTGCTTTCATTAATATATTCATAAATATACAAAATACTTGAGTGGTCTTTTAAACTATTCATTTGCTATATCGTCTGGGGCCCTAGCTCTTTCTTCTATTGGCTGAAGTTTCTTTGGGTGTGTCAACTTTTCATTTGTGGACCCTGAAATTAATCCAGTTTAAAATTATGCTCTCCAAATGTAGTTCTGATAATCCTGTTTTGAGGAAGAACTGTAGTACAGAGGTAGTCTTTCATGAAAACAACTTTCCCAAGCCATTGCTCTGGAGCTGCTAAGGGTGATCAGCCAGCAAAGCCCAAAGTGTTCATTTAGTATGGCATGCAAGTATTTTAAAAGGTTCTTAGCTGGAAAAGCAATATATCTGACAAATTAAAAATATTAGAATGAAAGTTGTACCTCCTGGCTAGGGAGAAAGCAGTGCCCTCACATTGTTCCTTTTTTTGTTGTGTTTTCTTCTGTGTGCACAGTAAAGATTTGTAGCACTGCTTCTTTTTTAAAAAAATTTTATTTAACTTTGTTCTGGGATACGTGTGCAGAATGTTCAGGTTTGTTACATAGGTATACATGTGCCATGGTGGTTTGCTGCACCTGTCAACCCATCATCTAGGTTTTGAGCACCACATGTGTTAGGTATCTATCCTAATGCTCTCCCTCCCCTTTCCCTCTACACCCGCCTGGGCAGGACCCAGTGTGTGATGTTCCTCTCCCTGTGTTCTCACTGTTCAACTCCCACTTATGAGTGAGAACATGTGGTGTTTGGTTTTCTGTTCCTGTGTTAGTTTGCTGAGGATGGTTTCCCGTTTCAACCTTGTCCTTGCAAAGGACGTGAACTCATTCTTTGTTATGGCTGCATAGTATTCTATAGTGTATATGTGTCACATTTTCTTTATCCAGTCTATCATCGATTGGCATTTGGGTTGGTTCCAAGTCTTTGCTATTGCAAATAGTGCTGCAATAAACATACATGTGCATGTTTCTTTATGGTAGATGATTTATAATCCTTTGAGTATATACCTAGTAATGAGATTGCTGGGTCAAATGATATTTCTGGTTCTAGATCCTTGAGGAAATACCACACCATCTTCCACAATGGTTGAACTAATTTACACACTCACCAACAATGTAAAAGCGTTCCTATTTCTCCACATCCTCTCCAGCCTCTTTTGTTTCCCGACTTTTTAATGATCACCATTCTGACATGTGATGGTATCTCATTGTGTAGCACTGCTTCTTAATCTTGGCTGCACATTGTAATCACCCAGAAAGATTAAAAATATACTTTCATTTGAGTTCCATCCCCAGCTGGACATTTAAATGTCTTAATGTCTGGGTGCTGCCTGGGTTTTACAAGTTCTACAGTAGATTCTAATATACAGAGAATGTGAAGAATCATTGATTTGAGGGCTTTGATCTTCTAATATTAAAAAGAAATCTAAAAATTTCTGTGTTATTTTTTGTGACGCATTATTTGCATGTAACCTAGACTGCCTGTGAATGTAAGAGTTGAAAAAGCCTCATTTTTTAAGAGATAATTCATTAGGTGTTCTCACTTATGTTGGCCATTGTGAGACAGTAGATAACTTTTCTAAAAAAGACTTCAGGAAGAGTTTTTAACAGGTATAATGTTTTCAGAGCATTTCTAGATTGCATTGTTTGAAAATGCAATATATATATATATATGTGTCTGAAATTATTTTTCTTCTTCATTTCTTCCTCTTCTTCCTTCTCCTCACAGGAGGTCACAAAGATTTAAAGACAAAAAATAAAAGACATGAAGAACAGATTCAGAAAATCCAATACTCTGTGCAGAAATATACTTCTCTTCTTCCTCCTTCTTTTGTTTCCTTCTAATTAAATTCTTGCTTCATTTTCTTCTGAACATTAGTTTGTGGAAGAGAAGTCTGTAGACAGACTGATTTCATTTCTTTGTAAGTGATCAAGTGTCTTCATGAATGCTTATATTTGTTTATCCTTGAAATACATACAGATGATCTCTGTCTTTTTATTTATTTGATCTGTCAGTAAGCCATTTGCATCAATAGTTTCAGGGTTTTTGTAATTTCAGAAAAAAATTATGCCGTCATGTCTATAATAATCAGATCATCCTCATCTGTACTTCAACTGAGAACTAATTTTTACATATAGGTTATTGGATTTTTAAATTTAGTCTCCATGTCTATTTTTTCTCTTATATTTAAATCTTTTTACCATTCTCTGAGATTTGGGCAGATTACCAACCCTGTCTTCGACTTTACTGATTTGATTTTCAGCTATGCCCAATTTTCTGATCTCTACCACCATCACAGTGATTTTTAATTGAGAAATTTATTTTCTCCATGTGTTCTTTCCTGATCTTGTGACTAGTTACTCTAGTTTCATAAATACTATAAGAGTTTCACATATTGTTGAGACAAAGTGGCAAAAATTTTCTAAACATGCATCCTTTTCCCGCGATAAGTCCCTTTCAGAGTTTATATGGTTTGGCTGTGACCCCACCCAAATCTCATCTTGATTGTAACTTCCACAATTTCCACATGCATTGGGGAGGTGATTGAACTATGAGGGTGGGTCTTTCCTGCACTGTTCTCATGATAGTGAATAAGTCTCATGAGATTTGATAGTTTTAAAAATGGGGGTTTCCCTGCACAAACTCTCTTCTCTTGTCTGCCACCATGTAAGACATGCCTTTCACCTTCTGCCATGATTGTGAGGCCTTCCCAGCCACATGAAACTGTGAGTCCAATAAACCTCTTTTTTTTTTTTTTTTTGTAAATTGCCCAGTCTTGGTTATGTCTTTATCAGCAGCATGAAAACAAACTAATACAAGATCCAATTATTTTCTGTAAGTTTTTGGAGTTTTTTTTTTTTCTTATGAGAGGCAGTATCTTTTCAAGGGTCTAATTGTTTTTTCTTCATTTGAGAGGGATCCAGGCTCTGATTTTCCTGCTGATGATGCCTACTTTTCACATGAGTTTTCTCTACTTCCTGTCCACACTGAGCTATCCTCTATTCTTCCTTCACCCTGGTGCCATCTATCCTCTCTCAAGCAGGACAAACCAGAAACTACATTTTTTGGCAAATGGAGCATATCTTTTATGGCTTTCAGAGGTATTACAGGTTTTACTTACTATATATTTAAAAATGTTCCTTGGGAATATGGAAATTGGGAGAATTAGCTACTTGTTTTCACAATAATAGTTTATCTATAATTATGATAAATCTTTGGAGAAATATTTTGACCCAGCTTACATTTATGTCAAAGAATGTACACTTTTATTTTTTGTATTTTATGTTTATTTTTTAATTTTTAAAAATTTTGATAGCTTTTGGGGTACAAGTGGTTTTTGGTTACATGGATGAATTATACAGTGGTGAAGTCTGAGATTTCAGTGCACCCATCACCCAAGTAGTGTACATTGTACCTAATGTGTAGTTTTTAAAATTTCTAGCCTCCCTCCCTCCCTCCCTCTCCCTTGTAAGTCTCTAATGTCCATTATATCACTCTGTATGCCTCTGCATAATCATAGCTTAGCACATATGGTATTTAATTTTCTATTCCTGAGTTACCCTACTTAGAATAATGACTTCCAACTCCATTGAAGTTGTTACAAAATACATTATTTCATCATTTTTACTGCTGAGTAGTATTCCACAGTGTGTGTATATATATACACCACATTTAATTTATCCACTCATTGGTTGATGGGCGTGTAAGTTGGTTCTATATCTTTGCAATTTGTGAATTGTGATGCAATAAACATACATATGCAGGTGTCTTATATAAAGACTTCTTTTCCTTTGGGTAGATACCCAGTAGTGGAATTGTTGGATCAAATGGTAGATCTATTTCTAGTTCTTTAAGCAATCTCCATACTAATTTACATTCCCACCCATGGTATATAAGCATTCCCTTTCACCACATCCACACAAACATGTATTGTTTTTTGACTTTTTAATAATGACCATTCTTGCACAAGTATGGTCATATCTCATGGAGGTTTTAGTTTGCATGTCCCTGATGATTAATGATGTTGAGCAGTTTTATAAGTATGATGACCATTTGTATATATTCTTTTGAAAAATATCTGTTCATCTAATTTGTGTATTTTTAAATGAGATTATTTGTTTTATTTCTTGCTGATTTGTCTGAGTTCCTTGTAGGTTTTAGATACTAGTCCTTTGTCAGATGCACAGTTTACAAATATTTGCTGCCATTCTATGGGTTGTCTGTTTCAAAGAGTATATACTTTTAAAATCACTTAGATATACACTTTCAAATTGATTTCTAGAAATTTTTCTCTTCACACTTGTTAGGATATTCATTTTGCCACATTGTATTAGTTTGTTCTCACACTGCAAATAAAGACATACCTGAGACTGCATAATTTATAAAGGAAAGATGTTTAATTGAGTCACAGTTTCAGATGACTGAGGAGGCCTCACCATCATGGTGGAAGGTGAATAAGGAGTAAAGGTACGTCTTAGTCTTACGTGGTGGCAGGCAAAAAGAGCATGTGCAGGGGAACAACCCTTTATAAAACCATATCAGATCTCATGAGACTTATTCACTATCATGGGAACAGCATGGGAAAGACCTGCCCCCATGATTCAATTCCCTCCCATCAGGTCTCTCCCATGACACATGAGAATTATAGGAGCTACAGTTCAAGATAACATTTGGGTGGGGACACAGCCAAACCATATCACACATTATCACCAATACTGAATGTTCTTTTTAAAACACATAGGCACACAACACACACTTTGCTAATTTGGCATGATATATATATTTACAAGTATACTTTTGTTATTTTTATTTACATTTAATTACGTAGAAGGCAAAATCTTTTATTTATTAGTTTATTTGAATTTCTTCTGTCAGGTGTCTGTCCATGTTATTTGAACATTCTAGCCTGGTTTGTGTGTTTAATGTATATTTTTATAAAAAACAATATCCATTATACTAAATGAATGCCATTTCACCTAGCAACCCCCAGGAAGTTATTTAGAGACAATGATGATTCTAATATGTGAAACAAAGTCTTCAATTTTTATTTTAAAATATTAAATCCATTTATTATAATCCTGATTGCAGTTTTACACACTTTTTTAATAGTTTTAAGATGTTATTATATGAATGAAATCATATGAAGACAGCTAAATGAGAATGAAGTGAAGGACAGGGGCTCAGATTTCTGCCCTCTCAACTATAATACTCCAGTTTCATGAGGCACCATTTAAACACCAGAGTTTAGAGCTTTCTTTTCTGTTCATGCTCATCAAACACTTAGGTATCATTTTCCTGTAACTTCATTTGTCTTCAGCATCAGCAAATCCCCATAACTGCTTATTGCTTACATACATACACACATGCTTATATATAAAATGGACATTCGTTATGAATTTAGCAATGATGATGCAGAGAAATATGCTGCTTATTGCATCCTAATTAAAACCAAAGATGCTTTTATGAGTCCTTAAATCTAGGCCACACTTTAATTTCACAAACATGTCCCAAAGAGAAGGTAGACATAAATACATTATATTATCTTTTCCTAGAGGTGCATGATTTATGTCCTCTCTGGGTACAAATATGTTCATACGATATTGCAATTGTGATAAATTGAAGATGTGATGTTATACACCAGAATTTGGAGCAAAAGAGACTGAAAATTAAAGTTTCTGTTAATGGAAAAGATATGTTTTCAGCTGCCACTGAGCTTTATAGTCAGCACTAAATATATCTCAGTATAAAAGATAGATATAAAAATTCTTCAGTTCTCGGGAAAATGATTTTTTTAGCCTCACTTTATTTATTTATTTATTTATTTTTTGCTGATTCATGATGGTGCCTTCCTTTCCTTGATATGACCTTTCCTTTTCCTCATTGACCCTTCTTTGTTCACCGGTATTCTTTTATCTGTAATGCACCATTCAGCCTGACTTGGAATCGTTTTGTATAAATAAGAGAATTGTGTTATATGCTATTCAATCTAAAGGGATAAAAATAATTTTTACTTTAGTGAAAAGAAGCAGCACCATGTTTTAAAATTATAGGCTTTTAGAGCTAGAAGGAGCCATGGAAATCGTAGAGTCCATCCTTCTTGTTTTATGGATTAATAGTGATTGTGCAATCATTCTATCATAGGTAAACTGCTCTGTGTACTCTGGGGCTTGCTTCATATATCCTGCCTACCTTATTTCCTCAGACTAAGTTTAGCTAGAGTTAGACTAAAGTATAACAGTTAAGAGCACAGATTTGAGGTTAAACAGGTGTGGATGCAGACTGGTCTTCTTTCAGCTCTTAGATCTTGAATAAGCCACTTCACTCTGCCAAGCTTCAGTTTCTTACTGGTAAAAGACGGCTAATTATATCCACCAAATTAAGTGTTTATGAGAATTGAATTATGTCATGTTTGCAAAATAGTTAGTTCAGTGTTTGAAACTAAATGTCACCAAATAGGTGTCCAATAAATGGAATTTTTTTTTACTGATATTCTTTTACTTGTCCATCTCTCTTCCTAGACTGTGATTTCTTAGAGCCACCATGTCTTGGCAATCTCTGTATGGCCCAGTGCCTTTGTAAAGCATCTCATTCAATGACAGCTCCAACTTCCAATTACTTGAGTTTAAAATCTTGGAGTCATTTTTGTCTCGTCTTTTTTTTTTTTTATAGTATGCTCTCAGAAAATTAATCTGCAAACTCCTAGTTTCAAGCCACCATCATCTTTTTTTGGATTCATGGAATTTGCTCTTACCTGGTCTCCCATTTGTCCATTTTTCAGCAGCCAGAGTTATTCTCTTAAAGCATAAGTCATATCTTATAAATGTTCTGCTTAGAACTCTTCAAAGGCTATCCATCTCACATAGAGTAATAGTCAAACCCTTAAGTCCTGCACAGTCCCCTTCTTCTTCAAACTTTTTGACTTCATCTTCTGTTGCTCTTTCTTACACCCCACTCCAGTCACACTTGCCTTGCTGCTGTTCTTCCTGCAGTTCTTTCTCAACACTGCACCCAGACAACTGCCCCGGGTGAGGAGAGGCAGATTTTTAAAGAAGATAGTTTGTGGCAGGAACAGAAAAAAAACAAATACGCATATGCTCACTTATAAATGGGAGCTAAATACTGAGCACACATGGACACAAACATGGTGGATTAGTCAGGGTTCTCTAGAGGGACAGAACTAATGGAATATATATATGTGTATACGTGCATATATATACACATATATATGAGACAGAACTAATGGAATATATATATATGTTTGTGTGTATATATATGTATACACATATATATGTATACATACATATATATGTAAAGGGGAGTTTATTATTAACTCACACAATTACAAGGTCCCACAATAGGCCATCTGCAGGCTGAGAAGCAAGGAGAGCAAGTCTGAGTTCCAAAACTGAAGAACTTCAAGTCCGATGTTCAAGGGCAGGAAGCATCCAGCATGGGAGAAAGGTGTAGGCTGGGAGACTGGGTCAGTCTCTTTTTTCACATTTTTCTACCTGCTTATATTCTACTTATGCTGGCTGCTGATTATATGGTGCCCACCCAGAAGGTGAGTTTGCCTCTCCTAGTCCACGGACTCAAATGTTAACCTCCTTTGGCAGCACCCTCACAGACACACCCAGAATCAATACTTTTATCCTTCAATCCAATCAAGCTGACACTCAGTATTAGCCATCACACATGGGAACACAGACACTGAAGACCATGAGAAGGGGAAGGGAGGGTGGGGGGTTGGGTTGAAAAGTACCTATTTGGTACTATGCTCATTGGGTGATGGGACCTGTACCCCAAACCTCAGCATCGTGCAATATATCCATGTAACAAACCTGCACATGTACACTGTCTATCTAAAATAAAAGTTGAAATTAAAAAAAAAAAGGTGGGAAAGGTGCCATGGCTTACGCCTGTAATCCCAGCACTTAGGGAGGCTGAGGCAGGTGGATTAGTTGAGGTCAAGAGTTCAAGACTAGCCTGGCCAACATGGTGAAAACTGTCTCTACTAAAAATACAAAAATTAACTGGAAATTGTGCCACATGCCTGAAATTCCAACTACTCGGGAGGCTGAAGTAGGAGAATCACTTGAACCTGGGAGGTGGAGGTTGCAGTGAGCTGAGATCACACCACTGCACTCCAGCCTGGGTGACAAAGTGAGACTATGTCTCAAAAAAAAAAAAAAAAAAAAAAAAAAGTGGTTTATGCACTACAAGTACACCACAAGCTAGCTCCTGTAATAATTTAAATGGGTGTGTTATAGTCTGTCTACTTGCTTTCATATGGGAGTAGAGAACACTTCAAAGAAAACTGCTATATGAAATTCAATAGATTTGAAACAAAAGTGCAAAACTAAAGACAGGTGATTCTTTGGTTATCGAAGGTGGTCACGGAAATCCCACCATGTGAGGTAGGAATTGGGCTTCTAGTGTACGCATTACCCAAAGAGTGAACATTGCACCTGATCAGTAAGTTTTCCACTCTCTCTCCCCTCCCCACTTTTGGAGTGCCTCGTGTCTATTATTTCTATGTTTATGTACATGCATACCCATTATTTAGCTCCCCTTCTAAGTGAGAACAGGGCATTTTTCACTTTGAAAATGCACTAACAATATGTACACTATGTGGTGGAGGGAGGATGCAGACTGAAATTGACTATGTTTTGAAATTCAAATCACTTAAGTATAACTGTGTATGCGAAAAATGTTAGAAACATGATTTTTTTTGTGGAATGGTGATAATCTTTGTGGTCTTAGGGGACCATTGTGATGCAATGAAAAGAAACTTAAATTTAACCCAAAAATCCTAGGCCAAAAAGATGTGACCACAAACAAGTCATTTGAGACCATTTTGTCATCACTTGTGAAATAGGGGCTCATTTCAGCTCTTAAATTCTATATAGTGTTTTGACTTTTGGCTACTTTGAATGAAGGAATCACAATATCTCAACCTATAAAGGACTCTTCTATGCTTCTGACTAGAGTGGAAGGTGATTCTTTGCAATAAAGTTAACCTGATGACCTGCATGGCTGTGGTAGTTTGAAGGACATGAGCAAAAGGAATGACACCTAGAGAGTCCAGCCAGACAGTTGGACAATGCCCTTTGGAGGCATTATTGGAACTGGCCATAGCCATGATCCTCGGCTTTGTTTGCTCAGAAACTAAAGTTCTCTCAACATTCTTAGAGAATATTGGTTTCTCATGAAATAGACTCATATCTAGCAACTTTCAAGGCAATGATATATAATCCAAAATGTCAATTTATAAATTTACGATTTAAAATACAATTGTCAAGGACATAAGACATTTATGTCAATTAGGTGGCATATCTTTCTGGAAGACATCTATACATGAGCGGAAGTCAAGCTTAAAAAATGGCCAGATGATCATGGCAGGGCAAAGACTAAGAGCATTTTAATCTTGTAGTCAGATGCACCCGTCTCTATTTAATGGTTATTTCTACTTGAGGGCACACAATATTGTATTAGTTGCCCAGGGTGTCCAGTCTCTGGATGTGCTGTATACATATTGACAAATTGCATGGATTCCTGTTTTTATGGCAGAACGGATCCTTTCTCTTGGTACACCCTGTCTTTAGGTGTAGTCGTACCTTTATATTGGCTCTGGTCAGCTCTGCTGTACTGGAAGAAAGTGCTGTTCAAGAAGATTTCTGCAGTTGTCTGTTCTCACTTACTTTTATATGGTTGATGCTTTTCTAATTCACTGAGTTCTGGGCATGCCTTTTGTTCCCCTTGTCTGTGTTCCACACATGACATACTGCACGATTCTCCCTGCTGTATGAATATTTTGGCAGTAGCAAAAGGAATTCTCTTCAGGATCTGCATTCCCAAAGCATGAGTTATCTCCAGGCCTAAATGCTGAGGGAGGGAATGGAAAATTAGATGGAAGGGGATGAAGGGAAGTCTGAGGGGAGTGGCTAGTCCCAAAGACAGATAATTCGCCTTTGCTTTGTCCTTGCTGGGCTCAAACCTCGAAGGATGGATGTTTGGTGTTTAGTTAACACTTGCAGTAGTCTTCAACTCTCTTTTTGCAGACCTTGAATATTTACCCCCTAAGGGAAAACTTGATTCTCAAGAGTAAAATGAATTATCTATTTAGCTAATTAGCTAGAACATGGCAAAATCCTCAGGAGGATCATCCCATCTGAGGATTGCTATAATGTATGCTTGTTTTTGCAGACTCTATCTCTTTTCATTTTCTAGCCTGCCCATCCTATGGCTCATGCTTCGCTGAGAAGGGAAAATTGTCCAGTAAGCAAAACCTCTTTTTCTTTCCTGCATTTTTCTGCCTTGCTCCTCTTGTTGTGCCTTGTAACTTTGGATGCTCGTGGGTGACATACGACACTTGATCTTTGCATTTTCCGGCTCTACAAATTACCCACTTCAAGAGATACAATGAGATGCAATATGCTCACCCCACAACACACAACACTCATCTAGACTAACATTCTCAGTACACTCTTGTTCTCGGATACCACAATCTGCAATCACTGAGCATACCAATATCTTGAAGAGAGTAGAAGAGTAGTTACCAGGGGCAGGGGGGTGGAGTGGGGATTGGAGATATTGGTCAAAGGATACAAAATTAATTAGGAGAAATAAGTTAAATAAATTTATTGATTAACATGATGACCTAGTTAATCCATTGTGTTCTTGGAAATCACTAAGAGAGTAGATTTTAAGTGTTCTCTTCATAAAAATGAAAAGTATGATGGAATGCATATGTTAATCAGCTTGATTTAGCCATTCCACAATGTACAGATATATCAAAACGTGTTGTATACCATAAATAGGTAAAGTTTTTATTATCAATTTAAAAAAGAGAAACAGTGTACAAAACTCTACTGCATGGCCCTGGCTGATGTACTGTTTACTCAGAAAGTGACATTTCCTTCTCTCCTCAAAAACAGCCAGAGATGTAGCCTAGAGGAATAGTTAAGAAAGCGAACTTAGAGTAAGACTGCCTGGATTCAACTCCTGGTCTCCCCACTTCGGCGCTAGTTAGCAAAGGCAAGGTAATTGTTAACACTCCTTCTGTCCCTCAGTTTCCTCATCTGTAAACTAGAGACAATAATAGCATTTACTCACAGGGAATAATGAGGAAGAGCATGTTCCTGGGTGTGTCTGTGAGGATGTTGCCAAAAGAGATTAACATTTGAGTCAGTGGTCTGGGAGAGACAGAGCAGGCCTCAATCTGGGTGGGTGCCATCTAATCAGCTGCCAGCATGGCTAGAAGAAAGCAGGCAGGAGAAGACTTACTGAGTCTTCTGGCCTCCATCTTTCTCCAGTGCTGGATGCTTCCTGGCCTTAAACATCAAACTTGAAATTCTTCAGCTTTTGGACTCTTGGACTTACACCAGTGGTTTTCCAGGGCTTCTCAGGCCTTTGACCACAGACTGAAGGCTGCACTGTCTGCTTCCCTACTTTTGAGGTTTTGGGACTCTGGCTGATCCACCACTAGTTTCCTTGTTCCTCAACTTGTCCTATTGTGGGACTTCATCTTGTGATCATGTGGGTCAATTCTCCTTAATAAACTCCCTTTCATATGTACGTCTGTCTTACTAGTTGTTTCTTTAGAGAACCCTAATACACATACCTTAGTTATTTTGAGGAAGGAGAAGAACCCAAGATCTATTACGTTTAGCAGTGAGACTTTGGAAAGGTAGCCTAACCTCTTACACTGCATTACCCCCATGTGTAAAATGGGGATGATAAAGAGACAGAGGACAAATTTGCTGTTGCTATGGGCTGAGTGAAGGGAAAAATGAGCAGTTAAGAATTAACTGCTTAATGGGTATGAGATTTCCTTTTGGAACAATAAAAACATTTGGAAACTAGATAGAGGTGGTGGTTGCACAGCATTGTAAATACACTAATTAATTTACTTCGAAATGGTTAATTTTATGTCGGGTGAATTTCACCTTAACAGAAAAAGATGGAGATGATAATAGTACTCAGTTTATAGGGTTATAATGAGACTATGGATGTTAAATACTTAGTATATGCCTAATACTCAGCACATGGTAACCAATAGAAGAATGTTGGTCTCCTCTTTCTCCTTCTCTTCTTCATCCCCGCTGTTATCATTGTGATAGCCGTTCTAGAACCAATTTCTTTTTAAATAAAAATGCCAACTGGCATCTATTGTCACTCAAAGGGCAATACTGGGAGATAAGGCTGGAAGATAAGGTTGGGACTATGTTATGCCTACCTAAGAGATGGAGAGAATGTGCGTAGTACAGCGAGGGACCACTAAAGATGCTTGCGTAGAAGATCAAAGGGAAGCAAGCTGCGCTTTCAGCCAATTAGCCTGGCAGCCATGGGTCTGGTGGTTTGAAGCAGAAGAGGCTGAAAGAGGGGGACATAGTTAGCAGGTTACTCTCAACAGGGTCCTTAGATTTCCCTTTCTTACTTTCTCTTCAATCACCTTGGATTTGGCTGGCTACATAGCAAACGCTTAATAAATACTTGTAGATTAGTTATTTTACACTTGTTTAATGCCTTCCTTTGAAGTACTTCCAGTTGAGATTACTTCTACAAATCACATAATACAAGATAAAATACCCTATATATCTGTCAGTTTTCTCTAAGACTGTTTTCTAAGTATTATATGTGCTTGGTTCATGGACTGGTTATTCCGCTGCTGAAAAAATAGAAATCACTACATTAGTCATGCCTCTGCAGATTTCACATTTTATATTCCAAGTTTTGTGGTAGGTGATATTTAGAGCTTTTATTTTATTTTAGTTTTTTGCTTGCTATTGTGTCACTACAACAGTGTATTGCTTGTGGACATTTTGATCTCAGATCTCAAGAAAATGATCATGTTCCATTTGTTATCACTTTCAGGGAAGCACAAAAAAGCCTTAAAGTGAAAAATACAGCTTAATTAGCATGTTGGTGATTTATATTACCCAGTGTGAAATCTCCATTAGTACCGAAAGAAGTATTTTTAAAAAGGCATCTTTTGGATTTTTAAATTATTTTTGGTCTTACTTAGAATTCTCAACCTTATTTCCATGTCTCTAATCTGCAGATCCCAAAATGTAACATCATTCTCTCAAAGTTACTGCATTTCACAATATCATGCAAAGGAACACCGCTGCTTATTGATTAATCTCTGCGGACAAATGTCCTCTGTACCATTTTATATGCAGGTTTATACCTTGATTTATGTAATGCAAAATCTCTTAAACATCATAGAGTTTTAGAATTTGAAGGGACTGCTAAAATTTTTTAGTTATACCTGTACTATATATTGTTGAGAAAATCCCAATAGAAACACGTAAAAATTTTATATCAATTTATATTTTATTTATTTTATTACATTATCTACATATTTTAAAAATTTTTGAACATCTTTGTACTAGACTGAATAATCAACCTATAGACTGCATATATTAGATACAGCTCTTTCAGTTACAAAAACTTAGAATCTGTTTTAAGAAACAAGAAAATTTATTTGCTCAAGTGACTGAAAAGTCCAAGAATAATTCTTCAAATTAGCAGGACTCAGAGGCTCAAAGGGATGTTTCTTTTCCATCTCTTGGCTCAGTTTTCTGTGGATTTTCAACTCCTAGGCTCTATCTGTGTGGCTGTTAGCAGATCCGGGCTTAGATCTTCTAAGTTCAAGACCAGAGAAAAGTGAAAAACTTCCTATCACTTTCCAGCCAATCCTTGGCTTACCTCTGATTAGACAACTTGAGTCAGAAGTCCATCTTTGAAGCAATCACTCTGACTTTAGTTTTAGAAAAGAGTGATTGAACTGAAAAAGGGTTTGCATCCATACCTGGACTCAGAGCCCATTGAAATTATGTGTACTGAGTGTGAACAGAATGTTTTTTCTAGAGAATATGGAGTGGCTAGTGGAAGATAGATATAAGGTACAAAAATCAGTGTATGCCTGTGAGACAGTCACCAGTGAATTCCAGGATATCTTCTGGTAATTACAGAATGGGAAGGAGAAGATGTAAGGAAGAACTCTCCCCGGAAGACTGTAAGTCTATGGATTAGGACCCCCTGTTTATATTCAAACTTTTTCATGAAGATAGAGCCTCAGAAAATCTAAGTGGCATGCCTATGGAATCACAGTTAAAAAAGTAGAGACAAGTTAACACCAATCTAATTATCCTCTAACAGACAAGGACATTTCTTAGGTTATTCATCTATATGACAAAAAAAAAATTATAAATTTTTGAAAGTGATAGTTTTGCCTAATTTTAAAAATTTGGATGATTAAAAAAACACAAAAATAAAGTAAGCAAATACTCGTATTCACGCTCTCTCTTTCTATATGTGTGTGTATATATAATGAGAACTGTCATAAAAATTCTGTTGAATTATTTTAATTTAATTCTGTCAAGGGAAAACATATGCTATTCCTATTTAATCAGAATTTCTGATAATGTCATTTTTTAAATAGTTTTAACTTTTATTTTAGATTCAGAGAGTACATGTGCAGATTTGTTGTCTGGGTATATTGTGTGACACTAAGGTTTGAGATACAAATGATCCTATCACCCAGGTATGGATAGCATATATCTGATAGGTAGTTTTTAAGCCCTTGCCCCTCTCTCCCCTCCCTCTTCTAGTAGTTACCAACTTCTATTGTTCTCATCTTTATGTCCATAAGTACTCAGTGTTTAGCTTGCACTCATAAGTCAGAACAGGTGGTATTTGGTTTTCTCTTCCTGTGTTAATTTGCTTAGGATGATGGCCTCCAGCTACAACCAACTTGCAGCAAAGGACATCATTTCATTCTTTTTTATGGCTATGCAGCATTCATGGTGCATATGTACCATGTTTTCTTTATCCAATACACTTTTGATGAGCACTTAGGTTGATTCTATGCCTTTACTATTGTGAGTAGTGCTGTGATGAATATAAGTGCATTTGTCTTTTTGGTAGAATGATTTATTTTCCTTAGGGTACATGCTCAGTAATGGGATTGCTGAGTTGAATGGTAGTTCCGTTTTTAGTTCTTTGTGAAACCTCCAACCTGCTTTCCACAATTGCTGGATTAATTTACATTCCCACCAACAGTGTGTAAGCCTTCCCTTTTCTCCATAGCCTCACCAACATCTGTTATTTTATGACTTATTACTAATAGCCATTATGACTGATGTGAGATGGTATCTCATTGTGGTTTTGATTTGTATTTCTCTGATGACTAGTGACATGGTTTGGTTGTGTTCCCACTCAAATCTCAGCTTGAACTGTAGTTCCCACAATCCCCATGTGTTGTGAGTGGGACCTGGTGGGAGGTAATTGAATTATGGGGGCAGTTACTTCCATGCTGTTCTTGTGATAATGAATGAGTTCTCATGAAATCTGATGATTTTATAAATGGTTTTTTCCACCACTTCCCTCTGTACTTCTTCTTGCTGCTTTCATGTGGAGAAAGACGTGTTCACTTCCCCTTCTGCCATGACTATAAATTTCCTGAGGCCTCCCTAGCCATGCGGAACTGTGAGTCAGTTAAACCTCTCTTTATAAATTGCCCAGTCTTGGATATATCTTTATTAGTAGTGTGAGAAAAGACTAATACAATTAGTGATATTGAGCATTTTTGTGTATGTTTATTGTCCCCTTGTATGTATTCTTTTGTGAAGTGTCTGTTCATGTCCTTTGCCCACTTTTTAATGGAGTCATTTGTTTTTGCTTGTTTAGTTGTTTAAGTTTCTTATAGATTCTGATCTTAGACCTTTGTCAGGTGCATAGTTTGCTAATATTTCTCTCATTCTGTAAGTTGTCTGCTTACTCTATTGAGTAAGCACAGTTTTGCACATTCCTGTACCAAAGTGCTTTAGCTTAATTAGATCCGATTTGTCAATTTTTGTTTTAGTTGCAATTGCCCTTGAGGATTTAGTCATAAATTCTTCATCAAATCTGATGTCCAGAATGATAGTTCCCAGAATGGTATTTCTTCTAAGATATTTATAGTTTGAAGTCTTACATTTCAATCTGTAATTTGTCTTGAGTTAATTTTTGTGCATTTTGAAAGGCAAGGGTTCAGTTTCATTCTTCTGCTTATGAGTAGCCAGTTATCCCGACACCATTTACTGAATAGAGTGTTCTTTCCCCTTGCTTATTTTTGTTTATTTTGTCAAAGAGCAGCTTATTGTAGGTGTACTGCTTTATTTCTGAGTTCTCTAATCTGTTCCACTGGTCTATGTGTCTGTTTTCATACTAGTGCCATGCTGTTTTGATTACTGCAGACTACAGTTTGAAGTTGGATAATGTAATGCCTCTGGCTTTGTTTCTTTTGCACAGGATTTCTTTGGCTGTTTGGGTTCTTTTTTGGTTCCATAGGAATTTTGGAATAGATTTTCTAATTCTGTGAAAAATGATGTTAGTTTGAGAGGAATAGCATCAAATCTGTAGATTGCTTTGGGAAGTATGATCATTTATATGATATTAATTATTCCAATTCATAGGCATGGAATGTTTTTCCATTTTTGCATGTCATCTCTAACTTCCTTCAGCAGTGTTTTGTAGTTCTTCTTGTGGAGAGATCTTTCCCCTAATTGGTTAGATGTATTCCTAGGTATTTTATTCTTTTTGTGACTATTTTGAATGAGATTACGTCCTTGATTTGGCTCTGAGCTTGCACATTATTGGTGTATGGAAATGCCACTGATTTTTCGTATGTTGATTTTTCTCACGATTGATGTTGTATGTTGATTTTTGTATGTTTTTTATCCTGGAACTTCACTGAAGTTGTTTATCAGTTCCAGGAGCCTTTTGGCAGAGTCTTTAAGGTTTTCTAGGTATAGAATCATATCAGCAAAGAGAGATAATCTGACTTCTTCTCATCCTATTTGGATGCCTTTTATTTCTTCTTCTTGCCTGATTGCTCTGGCTAAGACTTACAGAATTATGTTGCATAGAAGTGGTGAGAATTGGCGTCTTTATCTTGTTCCAGTTCTTAAGGGGAATGGTTTCAGCTTATGCCCATTCAGTATGATGTTGGCTGTGGGGTTGTCATAGATAGCTTTTATGATTTTGAGGTCTGTTCCTTCAATGCCTAGTCTGTTGAGGGTTTTTTTTTCAAATCATGAAGGGATGTTGGATTTTATCAAAAGTTTTCTCTTGTCCACTGAGATGATCATATGGCTTTTGTTTTTATTTCTGTTTGTGTGGTGAATCACATTTATTGATTTGCATATGTTGAGCCAACCTTGCATCCCAGAAATAAAGCCCACTTGATCGTGGTGAATTAACTTTTTGATGTGCTGCTAGATTTGGTTTGCTAGTATTTTACTGAGGAGTTTTGCTGCTATGTTCATCTGGGATATTGGCCTGTAGTTGTCTTTTTCTGTTGTCCCTTTGCCAGGTTTTGGTATCAAAGTGATTCTGGCTTCATAGAATGAGTTAGGGAGGACATGAAGAGGACTCCACTCCATTATGACATTTTTAATGCAGAAAATTTTCACTGGGTTGTTTTGACAGTTTAGTTTGTATGTATGAACAGCTACTTTTGCAAATTCTTTGATGACCTATCACTGGAATTACATTATTATTACATAAAAGGCAATAGTTTTAGGGTGAGAGGCTTCTTGCAGGCTTTTACAGAGTCCTGTAATCTGCTTCTCTTCACTGACTGGCTGTCACTCTTCTGTGTGGCAGGTTCCCAATGGGCTGCCTCTTGGGCACTCATAGTACAGCCCTCTTCACACTTGCCCTAAACAGTCTGCTGACCCAGAACCATGGCTCAGTTTTGACCTCTGCCTGTCAGCTTCAGCCCACAGCTGGAAAAACACCCACCATGTCTCCCCTTGCTACAGGGTCCCCTCATTCACTGAGTGGCCCTTTTGTGAGTGCTTAAATCCATCCGTACACTGACATCTGATCAACATATAGGAAAATCCCCATATGATTGCCATGGTTAATTGTGGGGTGCCTGCCGTACCTCTGTTGTTCAACTCCTGCATTTTTTCCCTACATATTTGCAGCATTAAGCACTCTAAGGATCCCATTGCTCAGCCCTTGAGGCAAGAAATGATCACCAGTCCCTGACTTAGTGGAGGTGGGGAGAACATTTGGGTCCCCTCAATATTATAGAAGGGAGTGGAGAAGAAGTCCAAGAAGAAAGGATGTCAACTGCTCCAAAAAACAGTTATAAGGTGACCTCTCTACACCTGTTATTCTAGTCAGATCTACCAAGTTGGATGGAGTTGGTGGTGATCATGGTGGCGGGTGATAAACAAAGCCCCAGAATGAAGGAAGATCGTGGGGAAGTAGCTGCCTTTGACTCCTGACAGTTCTTTAAACTTAGAAAGTGGAGGAATCGGTGTCTTTTTGGTTTTAACTAGGATTGCTGCAAAAATGAGATTCCACATTGCACCTAACCTCATCCTACCATACAAGTCCTGTGTAGATGAAGTGAGCAAGTCTAAACACTCCTTAAAGTGATGACAATTTTGTCAAATAAACTTTTGTCAAATAAACTTAAAGAATTTACTCTCTGCCTGCCAAGTTTTTCCTTCAGAATTGTACACATTTGTCAATATCTCCCCATATGTGGTATTTTAAGTGATGTTTCTCCTTTTGATTTAGTGCAATAAATATTAATTCATGCCTGTAACCTATGAGCCAAGTGCTGGGCTAGGTTCTAGTGATTTAAATCATATAAAACAACATTAGGGCCCATCTATTGGGCTTTCTCTAAGGCCATGTACTCATGTTGTATAAATATTACTGTGAATTCTTAAATCTAAACTGCAAGATGAGTATTTTTAATATTTTAATGACGTGGCAATGGAAGCATAGAGAGGTTTCATAACTTTATATCCAACGAATTTGGGAGTCAGAGCCTATTTTCTCTATATTTACAATAATATTTCCTGAAAAATAGGAATAAAGACATAGCTTTTGCCTTCAAGGATCTCACCATCTAGTGAATTTATTTGTGAGTACCAACCAACAATAACATAAGCCTGATTGTCATACTGTAGTCCTTGAAATGGTTTACAAAGGAAATGAAAGGCTAAGAGATTCCAACTCAGTTATCAAGGGTAATATCCCAGAAAGGGTCTCAAATAGGAGTGTTTATTCTAGCTTTGGTCTCCTAGATGCCAAATCTGAGCAAAGTTGAGTGTATGCAATAGTCTGGATGTATAGATGCAAATGGAAATCGATGGCTGCTTCACTACAGCCCCACTCTAGGAGTGACCCTAGAAGAAGCCATGTGGAGAGAGGAAAATCTACCCAATTGGCAGAGCTTTGGGTGGTCTACCTGGCCCTCTGCTTGGTGTGGAAAGAGGAAAGAGGAGTGGCCTGAAATAAAGTGTGTGCAGGCTCATGAGCAGTGATAAAGGGCTTGGCTGGTTAGTTAGGCATCTGGAAGGAGAAGGCTTTGCCTCTGCTGGCAGTTGAGGATCCCCTTTTTTCCTGAAATATCTCAGCCTCCTTCACAGAGTTTTGTCTCAAGATGCAGTCTCAGACTCATCTTCTTTTTCCTGTTACTATTTCAAGGGTCATGATGAAACTTTAGTATCTCAGTCTCAGGCTAATCCCACTGGTAGGTCAAGCCAGCCTGGCTTGCTACTTTGTTTTTTCTTCCTGCTGTTCTAATTCTGACTCTTTATTTGTATGGCCTTGCTATTGGCATTTTGGATTAGGTTCTGGACATTCCAGCCTGTGTCCTGAGAACTCCCAAAATGGCCATCACAGTTCCTGCAGCCTCTTCTGTCTGCTCAGTTCTCATTTGTGTATATGACAGAGTGGGGATGTGTTCTTTGGATCTCCTTTGAAGCTAGCATTGCAATGTATGTCCAAGAATTTATTATTTCCAGGTTAATTGTGTATGGGAAGCTTCTTCAAAACACTTAGATATTCATAATTGTGCCTCATTCTGTCTGTGAACCCATTCTGTTGGGCCTTTGTACCCACTACTTCAATATAGCGTTTCTTACAAGAAAACCAGTGACCTCTAATTGCCCAATAAAATGGTGATTCCTGAGTCCCGTGTTACTTTATCTGTAGGCAGCAATTGACATAGTTGTTCCCCTTTTACTTAATAGACTTTCTTTCTTTGGCCTCCAAGTCACAATTCACTCGCTCTTAGTTCTCCTCCTACATCACAGGCAGCTCCTTCTCAGCTTCTTCAGTGTATCTTTCTCTTCTTCTTGATCTCTAAACACTGAATTACATCAGGATTCAGTCTCCAGAAATTTTCTTTATGCGCGTTCATTCCCAAGAGAATCTCAGCCAGTCTCATGGCTTTAGGTAACTCTATAAGCTGATGATTCTCATTTCTATAACTCCATGAAAAACTCTTCCTTGAACTCCAGACTTGTACATTCAACTTCTTACCCAATGTTCATACTTGGAGTCCTAATAAACATCTCAAATTGTAATGTGTTCTCAAGGAATTTGAAGAATTGTCTCACAATCTTCTCTGCCCAAATAAGTGATACTTCTAGTTGCTCAGGCTAAGAATCGTGGAGCTATTACTGACTCTTAACTTTATATCATACTTCACTTCAGTTTCTCCTAAATCTGTCCAGAATCCTCACTATCTCCATTAGTACTACCCTTTCACCTCAGCATCATCTTTTGTTTGGACCATTGAAATAGCATCCTAACTAATCTACCTGCTTTTGCCTCCTAGTCCTCCAGTCTTTGCATGGCAGCCAAGTCAGATTATGTTATTTCTCTTCTCACAACACTTTAATGGCTTTTCATTGCACTCTCAGAATCAGATCCAAAATCATTGCTATGGCCTTCAAGACCCTTAACTGATCTGGTCCTCACTACCTCTCTCCTACCTGCTCTTTCATTCTTCCTCTGCTCACTTATATCTAACCTGGGATTCTTGTTCTAGTACATGTTGAAAATACTTCTCACCTAAGGGCCTTTGCATTTTCTGTTCCCTCTGCCTAGAATGCTCTTACCACATATTCTCAGAATTTGTTCCTTTTATTTTTATTTTTTTATAACTTTTATCCCAGATGACACTTCATCAGTGAGGTCTATCTTGAACATTTCATACAAAGTAGCCTCTTCTGACAGTCTCAGTTATTTTCCTTTTTCTTTATATCATTTATCACCACCAGATACATATGTATCTGTACCTGTTTATTGACAGTTTTCTCCCAGGCACTTTTCCTGTTTGGTTAATTGCTATACTCTTGCAGTCAGGGTGGCACCTGACAATTGGTAGCTCTTAGTAAGTAAATACTTGTTGACTTAATAAGTCAATGACAGATGAATAAATTCAGAACGGGTATAGTAAAATTGAGACAAAACAAAGAAACTTATTTCAAAGTTCCAGTTGACTGGTTTTAACCAAATGCATATTTCAAATCCCCGACAGAAAAGCCAGTTCCTCTCTTAATTTTGACACAATAGTTTTGACTGTTTCCATTTTTGTAAGGAATAACTAGGGAGCTGCACAAATGGTGAGAAGCCCTGTGGGCACTTGGCACCATACATTCATTTCTTCTTTGCCGGTGGGGCTGTTACTGCATTCCACATTTTACTCCCACATGCTCGTGTGATGGAAGCTACAAAACCAGACTAGATAACTGGTAAGATCTCTTTTTGGTCAAAAATGTATACCCTGTGCATTTCTTTTCCTTCCATTCCACGCTGTGTGCATTTAGTGCAGACATTGTTCCTTTTCGCCTCATCTGTATTGTTCGCCTGCTCATAACTTGCAGATGAAGCTATTGTCGGACATGATATGGAAGACCGATCTTGACTATGTCTTTCAAGTCTGAGTCAATGGTGGCTGGAGAAGCCGCTAATTTAAGAATATCGTTCAGGTAGTGTGGATATGCACTTATTGTTCAGACTAAGGTGCTACTTGAGGCAATCAGTTTTCATCTGTAGAGCTGTGTGGAGTTTAAGGTTCTGAAGGCTATTAAAAATGGCTTCTTTCCCTTTAGTCAAGGAGATTTGCAGAGGTGATTTTTCAGTTAGTCTCTGAGGTTGTTGACAGGAAACAGGGGACAGGACTTTTTCTGTAAACATTTTTCACCAGAATTTTTAGCCTTTCATTCATGGCATAAGATTTTTTTACACTTTTGCCTAAAATCAATACACTTATATTTGTCTGGGTCTAATAGAATTATTTGTGTGTGTGGGTGTGTGTTGTTTTTTCCCTTTTAATTTATGTAGCGTGGGAGAAAAAAGATTTTATGGCTGGAATAACAGAATGTTTGGGTTGAGTACATTTCCAGCAAAAAAAAGGAAAGGAAGCAAAATAAAAGCCCCAACTTGGAAGGAGAAAGTTTATTTAGAGCTAAAATTAACCTGTCTTGAACATGATAAATGCCATACTGTTCAAAGGTTTGTTATATAATTGATTTCTTTCCATATGTTTCTAGTGGTTTACTTTGATTGGCAGAAGAAAATGTTGCCATTTGATGTGGGAGAAGTTATTTTTAATGCACAGGACTGTAGGTGTAAATTTTATTTGTGTTAATAATGTTGAATAAACAGCATTCAAACAGTAGCCAGAAATAAACCCTATGTATTGGGTTTATTTCTGGCTACTGTGCTACTACATAATTTGACTGTTCAGTTTTCAGACATGGATTTAAATTTTTACGCAGCTGGGAATTAGCTAGTCATATTGTATTTGCTTCTGCTTGTGGAATCAGGAAAATGACCAAACTAAAGAAGAGAAGCTATTTCAAGGTGTTTTTTTAAAAAAAATCTTTTTTTAAAGTACAAAAATATTTCTTTAGGAACTTCTTAATGAGAAGCAACTTAACTCTTTCTGGAAGTGTGTTTGAATAACAAGTCTGAAGATATCCACTTCTGACTTTTCTGTTTAATTGCTACGTATTGCTAAACAGAAGATGTAATATGTTTTCTATTTTTTCTTTAAACAGACTTATTTTTATTCTTTTAAAAGAGATTGAATATAAATTAAAAATTGGCTTGTATTGCATTATAAAACCATTATCTTCAATATTTGCCCTGACAATTATAATTTTCAATCAATGATCATCAAGTACTTAAACTTGTAAAATGGTTACGGGGTGATGCTTTTTCAATAATACTAAATGTGTAGTATTCTTATATACTAAAATAGACTTAAATTTTTGTAGACCACAAAATTATTTGATCAAGCTTGGACAGCTTCAGTGATAATTACAGTTAATTCAGGCAGGATTTTAATTTACTTTTCAGAGTCTATTCTACTTCTTAGGCTAACTGTTGCCCAACTCTAGTGGAGTTAAGATCGTGAAGGCTTTAGTATTCATACACTTTGATTTTATTTTGAAGTCCTCATAAAATAAACCACCTTTGGCTCAGGAGTAAGGTAGGCTTTTTTCTTGGCTTTTTAAAATTACTAGTTTGTTCTAAAGATCTGTTAGGGTTTAATTGTATGTGTCCCCCCTACATTACACTGGAACCTAAGACCCAATGTGATGGTATTAAGAAGTGGGCCTTTAGGAGGTGATTAAGGTAGGAGGGCTCCACCCTCATAAATGGTGTTAACAACCTTTCAAAAGGGCTGGAGGGAACTACCTAGGTCTTTTTTTGCTGGTTCTTTCTTCTGCCATGTGAGGACATGGCAAGAAAGCCTTCACTAGACAACTCCTGGCACCTAGATCTTAGACTTCCCAGATCCAGAGCCATAGGAAATAAAGTTCTGTGTTTTATAACTTACCTAGTCTTGGGTATTTTGTTATAGCTGCATGAATGGACTAAGGTAGGATATGACTGCATGTTTGTCTAATTGAATACCAAAACTTGACTAGATCTTAAATGGTTGGAATTATTCAATCTCGAAGAGTTAGTACTCGTGGGTACTAGAGTTAACTCACCAATATTCAGTCTAGCTGATTCTTATCAGGAATGACAGAAATCAAGAATGTCAATCAACAAACAAATATCTGTTAAATGAATGTTCCTGGTGGCTATGAAAGTATACATGGAACCTGTCTTCAAGGAGCATAAAATTAAATTGATGAGATAATTATATCTAAGACTTACCTAATGCTCAAGCATATGATAATTTGCTTAGCTACACAGTAATACAAACAAATAATAAAATATAACTTAATTGCTGATTGAGGGAGTAGGGGATACAACAAATGCCCTGAGTAAATTTGTTTATTCAACACCTGAGTAAATTTATTTTCTCTCCTGACATTTTTTTTAATCCCATTTATTAGGTTAAGGTGGGCTGTTGCACATAAATAAGCAAGAACAGTAAATAATATCGGTTCACATTTATTGAATTGTTCCTATATGTGGGCACAGGTTTATCACTTCATTTGAGACCCCTAAATCTCCTGAAATTATACCCATTTCACAGATGAGGAAACTGGAACAGAATATCTTGTTGAAGTCTGCACATCTGGCAAGCATCAGAGCTGAGGTTTGAGCCTAGGTGGTCCAGGCTTAGCGCCAGTGGTCTGTGCCACCACCCCATTCTGCCCGTCCAGCCCGCCTGATCCTGTGGTGTACCAGAGAGGGAAATCTGACCACAGAAAGCCAGCTTCTTTCTTGCTGCAAGTTTACTTTCACAGGGCTCCAATTAGTACACTGAAAGAGCTCATTTACTAAAAGGGCTCTGAGTAATTGGCTAATGGGCTTGGGGTGAGTGGTGTCCTCCAGAGGGCTATTTTCCAGGCCTGACATATCAGGCAGTCAAGCCTGCGGTTGTTTATCCCACTCCAGGATCACGGAGCCCAGCACATTAATGCTGCTGGAAAATGATTCTCTATTTAAAACTCAAACTGGATTAACAGAGCCTGGCTCTAGCTTTCTTTCTTTTTTTTCTCAATTTTTATTTTAGGTTCAAGGGGTACATGTGCAGGTTTGTCACATAGGTAGATTGTGTGTCATGAGGTTTGGGGTATGAATGATCCTGTCATCCAGGTAGTGAGCAAATGGCCAATACATAGTTTTTCAACTCAGCACTAGGAGGCCAGCAAGGTGGTCCTGGGTGTTAGGGTGTAAGCTTTTAAGTTGGGGGTGGGATGGGGGAAATAGTTCTCACGTTTCACTTGTGAGTGAAAACAGTGGGGGCTTGTTTCTGGGTTTTTCCTCAGCTCACATGCTCTGAAGGAAGCATGGCCTCCTGTGAAAGGGGTCAAGTCACTGAGCTTTACCACTCTGTTGTTCTACTCACCATTATCCTAGATCCTGTCCAAAGGGGAAACTGTAACATGTAGATTATTTGTCCCAAGTGACACCATTTATTGCTGTCACCTTTTTGTGCCGATTTGTTTCATCTATAAAATGGGGCTAACAATAATACCCAATAATACCTACCCTATGGGGTTGTTGTGAGTGTAAAGAATTGACAGAAATAAAGTACCTAGAAGAATGGCGAGGCCACAGTAGGCATTCAACACATATTAGCTATCTCATGACTATTTTGCTACTATTATTATTTGTGTCGGATTGTGCAGTGGGAAAAATGGGCTTTGGAAAAAGTTCAGGTTCTGATTATTCCATTTGCTATGATTGGGAGCTTGGGCAAGTCACTTACTCCTTCAGCTTAGTGTTCTCATTCCAAAAGAGAAAAACACCAAATTCATAGGGCTGTTTAAAGGAATAGTCACAAAATAATTAATATCTATCAATTTCATTTGCAAACTGTAAAGCTTCTTGTTCATTATCATCATTAATTCCCCAAACCTGGTTCTTCTATTGAATTCTCTTTTGTATTAGTCTAATGACACAGCTAGTGAACTAGGAATCATCTTGAGCTCTTTTTTTCCAATTAGTTGGCCCTTAAGATTTGTTGATATCTCTAGCATCTGGCCACTTCTTCCTATTTCATTGCAACTAAGATAAGCGTTTAGCAGTCTCCTAATTGGCCTCCTGCCTCCAGTCTCTAGTCTGCTAGCAGGATGATTGTTCAAAAGTACAAATTCAGTCTTGTCATTCCCTTACTTAAAACTCCCTTGTGGTCTCTCATTGCCTCAGTGTAAAATTCTGATTTCTTAGCATGGCAAGCAAGGCCTTCCATGTCATGGCTTCCATTAACTTCCTTAGTGTCACTGTTACCTTTTGGTCTTTGTCACACCAAATTAAACATGGTTCCCAGAATGTATCTTTGATGGTTCACGTCATGTGTCCACTTGACTAGGCCGTGAGATGCCCATATATTTTGCTAAACATTATTCGGGTGTGTCTGTGAGTGTGTTTCTGGACAAGGTAAACATTTGAGTTGTGGACTGAGTCTAGCAGATTGCCTCCCCAGTGTGGGTGGACCTCATCTAATTTGTCCAAGGCACCAATGGAATAAAAAGCCTGAGTAAAGGAGAAATTGCTCTTCCCGCCTTACTGTCTCTGAGTTGGTGACATCCATCTTCTCTTGCCCTTGCCTTCAGACTAGACCTTTCCCATCGGCTCCCCTGGGTCTGCAGCTTGCTGACTGCAGATCTTGTGATTTCTCAGCCTCTATAATCACAGGAGCGAATTCCTTATTAAAAATCTCTCTCTCCTTCATGTGTATTTCCTATTGGTTTCATTTTTCTGGGGAACCCTGGCTAACACAGTGTCCTTGTCTCTTTGTTGTGCTTACTAGTCTTTTCCTTCCCATCCTCTCCTACTTACCCTTCAGAATTACTCCAGCATCTTACATCTAACATGTACTCTAAAGAAACCTTCTCTGACAGTCCCTTTCAGCACCCTTGCTGAGTTCAATGTCCCTCCTCTTTGCTCCCATTGCAGTCCGTATTTGCTCTGATGATCATGTGGTACCATAGCTACTCCTTTATGCTTCTGTCCTTTATGGAGGAAACCTTCAGGATTTTCAACCTACTTATTTCTGGATTCCTAGTAGGTTGGACAAAAAACAATCATTGATTGAATGAAATAATAAACATTATAATTAATAAAAAATAGGATGATGTAGTTGCCTTTCAAGAACTAAGTCCAAATTGCTAATTCACTCTTCTCAACAAGAAGAGACCATACTTGAGATTTATTACTAAATGAATGACTGAGCAAATGACACAGACTCTCTCTGCATAGGTTTTCTCAACTTGTAAAATGGGAATAAAAATAGTATCTACCTTATAGGATAGTATCTGCCTTCCTTATTGTTGGAAAGCCTAAATGAAATATGCATATTAAACTTTTAAAGCAGTTATTGGTGTCCTTTAAATACCCAGTGAATGTGAATTTCTACTGTCTTATTAGCTCCAAAATGGGAGTAAACTTACTCCATCCTTCACTCAAGATAGTTGCTATTAGAGGTGGTCAATGAAGTTGGTGGGAGAGCTGGTCTATGGATTCCCTTGACCTCACGGAAGTAGCTCACAATAGAATGCATTTACTAAAATCCAGCAAAGTAAATATAAGGTAAAATGATGGAACTCACAGACTTAAAGGATCCTGGCATGACCCAGAAAAAAGAAATTGTTTATCTCCTCTCCCTTTGTCTGATGGTTTTCTCTACCCTGCAGTTCACAGTGAAATACAAGGTCTTTAATTCACATGCACATTCTCTAATCTTTCTCCCTTTCTGCTGATTCCTTTAGGAATATTTTTGTCTTCTTAATATTCAAACCGAGAAAAGAATAACTGATATATAAAAGATAGGGAGGTCAAATAAGGAGAGATGCTAGTTGGCATATCACTGTCAGTCACATGCTCAGTGCAAGGCACCTGTCTAGAGTTCCTGTGTCACCTCATTTGCCATGGCCACCTGCAGTGCTCTGATCAACAGTCTTTCAAAGCGTAAGTACAATAAATAAAATACCGGTGAATCTTTACATCTTAAACTGGGGCATGAACTCTGATGAAGATTAATCAGCAAAAGGGCAAGATAGGGTCTTGGAAAGAGCATGGATTTTGGAGGCAGACATCTGTGTTTCAATCCTCTCTCTACCGCTTTTCTTAATCACTTTGAACATACTTACTTTCTTTGAACTTCATTTTCTGTGTCCAAATAATGGACTTAACAGCATCACTCTTTAAGGGTTGTTGTAAATAGCATGAGTTTTAGCAATAAATAAGAGCTGTTCTTTCTCCTATGTGCAAGAGAAGTATCAGGTACCATCTTTGGCAGTCTTCTGATGTTCTCCTTGAATCTGAAAAGCATTGAAAGATAATATCATGGCCACATATTTGTTGAGAGCTTAGAGATAAAAAGAGTTTAGAAATACTGTTGATTGTGTAAGTAAATGTTTTTCCCTGCTTCCAACTGTTCCCTCCCTGCCTCCTTCTAATCCTCCTCCCTCCCTCCCTCCTCCTTTCCTCCCTTCCTCCATCCCTCCCTCTGTCCCTTCCTCCATCCCTCCCTCTGTCCCTTCCTCCATCCCTCCCTCTGTCCCTTCCTCCATTCCTTCCTCCCTTCCTTCCTCCCTTCCTTCCTTCCTTCCTCCCTTCCTTCTCCTCAATATGTTTCCCAATTAACAACCCTTGGTCAAAGAGGCTCATCTCTTTGCATGTTATTGATGCCATCATTAGACCCTCTAGGAAGGGACAGTTACTTATTTTATGTGTCTCCATGTCTACCATGTAATTTTGTAGTTGAAATCTTCATTTCATCTCTTACTATTGGTTCTATATTCTTCATTTCATAGTATAAGTATGATATAATCCTTGAACAAGGGCTTTAGGGGAGAAAGAATCTTAGCAGGCAAGACTCAGCCACTCTATCATTGTGCATAATGGTTAGGCTAAGCCATCTTATATAAAATCCATTCTTAAAATGCTAACAGGTACCACTGTACACTGTTTTGGGGTAGATAAATAAAAGAGTTTCAAATTCTATGCAGACTCTTCATTTGGGAAGAGACTTGAGTGCAGCGGATCTATAATAATCATCCATTCCAAACCAGTCATTTAATCACGTGAACACTCACAGACACACACATCTGGTTCATGGATAAGCTCATTAAACACTGAGATGGAAACACTTGGGGCATCAAAGTGTATCACACTGCTCAGGGCCTTGGGAGAGGTTTGTGAAAATGACACGTGAACATAGTTTCAACCCCGATGTGGCTCATACCTTCTCTTTCATGACTAGCTGACAGGCCCTTATTTACTTTTCAAGTTTCTATTCAAATCCCTTTTCCTTTGGAAAGTTGTCCATGAACTTCCCAGAAGGGTTAAGTGATCCCCTCCTTTGTACCTCAAGTTCGTTTATAGCTCATGTTTCTCTGTGATTCCAGACCAGTTCTTTTGGGTCTGCTTTTCCTATGAGAGCATTTATACCTGAGGGCAGAAACTACGTACTATTTATCTCTAAATCATCACCCTTAGCCTGGAGTCTGGCACATAATAACTGTTCAATGGATATTTGTGGAGTGATAATGAACAAACTGTGCTTCTCACATATTTGGACCAGATGTGGAGTCACAGGGCTCACTTATGAAGGAAATGCCCCTGACATTCCTGATGAATAATGTCCAGCCTAAATTTATGTCAAATGCTCTCCAGTCTTCGCAGGGATGCACAGTTGCATTGCTTCTTTTTCTTTTCAAGAAGACCAGACGGTTTTGTATACAACGATGGAGTCTCCAAAGTTTAGGAGGAGAGATATATCATAGCTCTCATACTGAGGTCTATAAGGAGTTTTATTTTCTGAATAAGTATTGATCGCAGCCTACAAAATACTGCAAACCCATATAATTAAAAATAATGAGACCAGTCATTGGTGGGCAGTGCATGGCTAAGTCTAAGAGAAGACAAATTCTTCAGGTGCCTGCGATTTTATAATTGTACTTGGTTGGTGAGCTTATTAAAGCCTTGCAGGTGCAATGTTTCATCACAGAGTAGTGAACCTTTGAAAGATATGCATAATAAACAGAGTTTGAAATATGTTTTTATTCCAGGCCATATGGTCCTGTCTGGAGCTTTCCTGGATCTTTGGGTCAGTTCATTGTTGAAAGATGGGCTTGCAAGGACCCACCTCTTGGAGCAGCTGTCAGAGCCCTATCAGAACAAATCTGCTTTTGCATGATTATTTATTTTATGTGGCTCTCTGAAATGAGCCCAGCCCTGCTCAGTGGCTGAAATGTGCTGAGCAAAGCCTCTTCCCTGAACAGCTTGTGGCCAGATCACCAAGCAGTGTCCTTCCTTGTCCTTAAAAAGCAGACTAGCGAGACTTGTACATTAGGTCAGGATGGACAGTCTGGGTGAGGTGTGCCCACCTGGGCTTGAACTTGGTGCCAGCAATATGAAAACTTACACGGTAGCATTTTAAAGAGGTGTCACTGTTCTTTCTTCTTAACTGCATTCATTTTCCTGTCTCTCTCAACTCTAGGCAATTGCTGTGACTGCTGTCCATAAGCACTTGAGGTGTTTCTGTGGTGTAGCGGTGAGAACAATGCTAACACGGGATCTCCCTTTGTATCACAGGGTGGCATTGACTCCTCTGAGAATGTCTTTTTAAGGGATTTAGTATGATTTATTCATCATTTATTGCATATTTATACAAATAGCAGTTATTGACAAGAGACTTGGTTTTGAAGTCCAGTGATCACAAGATGTTCTGGTTCCTAACATACAAAATGGGCAGTGAGTTGATCATAATGGGAGAAGATTAAATCTCATATCTCTTTATGGTTATTTGGAAAAGTTGAACTTGAAGTTGAATTTTGTCATCTTGGCCAAGGAAAATATCTTGCCGATTTTGGCACTGTCTTTTCTCCACTTTTATATTGGTGACATTATATTCAATATTATATATATTTGTAGCCATTTGCTCATTTGAACAATATTCATTAAGCACCTGTCCTTTACTAGCTATTGTGCTAAGACTTGAGAATGCAAGATCCCCAGGATTCTTGCCCTCCTGGAACTTAGAATCTAAAGTAGAAGACAGACATTGAACATACAGTTAATTATATGTCTTATGTATGTTACAAAAAGTGAAAGATATTGAATGAATGTACGTAGCAAGAAAACCTATGTGTGGTCTTTGGATTCTACTTGCCTTAAAGGAAAAATTTACGTCAGATTTCTTTCCTCCTATATAAGGACTCATTCTGCCTGAAACAATAACTTGTATATAGTACTAGATGCATATTTTAGTTCATTTTCTGCTGTTATAACAGAATGCATCAGACTGCTTAATGTATAGAGTAGAGATTTATTTCTTACAGTTCTGGTGGATGGGAAGTCCAAGACTGAGGACCTTCTTGCTATTTCATAACATGGCAGAAGCCATCATGTAGTGAGAGAGAGAGAAAGAGAGAGAGGGGGAGAGAGAGACAGAGAGAGAGAGAAAGAGGAGAATGATATAAATACTTCTCATTAGGCCCCTCTCCCAATACTGAGGCATTGTGGATCACGTTTCCAAAAAATGCTTTTTGGGGAACACGTTAAAACCATATCATTACTTAATAAAAATTTGTGGATGTAATGGAGGAATGCAAGTAAGAAGAAGGAAGTGTTCAGATTATTCCATTCATTCAAGATACCAGTTAACGAATTATAATTTGAAAGCCCTGAATTAGTTTTACAGTAAAGCTACATATTTTTCTTTTGCCCCCACATTCAGTGTTGTCATTTTAAAACTTACCCATGATAACTACTTTTCCATTTCTAGAGTCATAGAACCTAGAACTTAACCTTTTACTTCAGTACAGAACTATAAGACTCCGATCTTTCTCTTCAGAGTATCTGTTACTTTCTTTGGGGGATATTCTTAGGTCTTTGGTTGGTAGAAATGAGCTATTTCTATATACAAGTAGATCAACATTCTTATGGACTAAAAAGTGATAGCATTTCAAAGTGTGTATCTTAGGCCTAGGAATAAAATCCTATGATGGAAAATGTTTTCTTACATCTGTGCTATGGTAACCTAAGGGATTTCCAGGACCAGAGAGACACCATTCAAGTTTCATGCTGTGCCCCAGAAGAGTGTGGTGCTATTACCCCAGAATATCGGAAGCTTTCAAAGTTAACAGATCAAGAGGAAGCACTCAAGAGGACTGCCCAGAAGTGCAGCCAGGGGCTGAATAGGGAGTTCTTGAGAAGCACTGGGAATCAGAGTTGGAAATGTGGTAGCAGCCAGAGAGATAGTGGAGGAGATTTTAGACAGTGTCACAGAGTAGAAAGACAGTGGGAAGTGATGGGGAATATTTGGCCTGAGTGGTTGGAGAGTTGAAATCGTCCGGTTGGGACTGGAAGCAGAGGCTGGATGTATGGGAGACAGACTATCAGCAGTGCTGCAACAGAGATTGAGATGCTGGATGAAGACTTGAAATAAATGATCATTGAAATCTTTGTTGTTCAGCATGGAGATGCTGTGATTCCACCACCCAGATGGGAATAGTGAGACCAGAGTCCTATTAAAGTCATGTTAAGATGATCCCCTTTTATTCCTTCTCCTCCTTCCTCCCTCTCTCTTTCCCTCCCTTCTTTCATTCCTTCTCCTCTCATATCTCTTTCCCTACCTCTCCCACTTGTTCCTTCAGCAAGTGTATACTTAGCATCTACTATGTGCTACTTATTGTTCTCAGGGTGGGGCATATTAAAAAGAATAGATGGGCTTGGCGCAGTGGCTCATGCCTGTAATCCCAGCACTTTGGGAGGCCGAGGCGGGTGGATCACGAGATCAAGAGATCGAGCCCATCCTGGCCAACATGGTGAAACCCGTCTCTACTAAAAATACAAAAATTAGCTAGGCGTGGTGGCATGCACCTGTAGTCCTAGTTACTCAGGAGTCTGAGGCAGGAGAATTGCTTGAACCTGGGAGGCGGAGGTTGCCGTGAGCCGAGATTGCGCCATTGCACTCCAGCCTGGCGACAGAGTGAGACTCCGTCTCAAAAAAAAAAAAAAAAAAAGATGAAGATAGTCTTTTTTTCTCATGAGCCTTTTAATCTTCTGAGGGTAAATAAACAATACAAAATAAGTAAATACATGAAGAAAACATTTTATTTTAATCATAAGGGCCACAAAGAAAACAATACATGATGATATGGGAGAGAATGCATTGGTTGGGAATAAAATTTTAAATTGGAGAGTTATGAAAGACTTCTTATGGGGTTGAATTGAAACTAAGACTTTCATGGCAATGAAGACTCATAAAGTGAAGACTTAGGAGAATGATTTAGGCAGATGGAAAAGCTGGTGTAAAGCTGTGAGATGGTCAGGAGCTAGCACCTTCCAAGAAGAAAAAGAATCTCAGTGTGCCTGGCAAATGGCAAGTAGAGGGCAGGGCCTCATCATCTAGGACCCTGAGGGCCATAGAAGGATTTTGGTTATTAGGGGTCTGGTGTTCCAGGTGTTTCTTCCACTTCCACCCACTTCATGCTCTCCGCGTGGTCTAGCATTGTTCTTTCCATAGTGGCTTTGACTTTTGCTTGTCACTTCCAGTCCTTGTGTTCTAAATTTGCAAAATGTTATCCATATGGAAAGATCATGGGCTTTGGAGTCAGACAGTCTTTGGTTCTATCTTCAAGTTCTTCTTGTATTGGCTGCGTGACTTCTGTAAAACCACATCCCCAGAAAGCATCTCTTAGGATTTTATCAGTTTAAGGGTCTGGGTTTATTTCTGGCCCTCTTTCTTTGTCTCCCTTTTCCAGGCTGTCTTTAAATGCTGGAATGCTGTAAGGCTTGTACCAAAGTCTTGTTTTCTTACTCTCTAAATTCTGTTCACCATCCATGATTTCAATTAGCATCTTCTCATCATGGTCCAAAATTTCCATTGCCATCTCAGACTCCACTTTGAGCTCTTTATCTGTTTGTCCAATTACTTTTTCAACTCTTTCTTTGGAGGTCAAAATAAGGCAATGTAAAGTCATCATAACCAAAGTTTGATTCATTATCTTCCCTGCCACTCCCCTAAAACTTATCTATGTCCAATATTTTCTAACTCAGACATTGCCAACATTCATTAAATTGTGCTAACTTTGCTTTCTTATCTCCTTCTGCACTGATAGCCAGTGAATTGCTAAATCTCGTTGATTTTTATCTGAATATCTCCTCTGTTGAATCCATCTTGTTTTCTCCATCTTCACTTAGGCCATCCAAGACCAATCTCTCATCATCTCCCTTGTGATTTACTGCAATCACTCCTAAATGCTCTCTTTGATTCCGTTCTTGCTACATTCAAATCTATTTTCCACAGAGGTCACAGTAATCTTTTAAAAATACAAATTAGCACAGGGGCTGGGGAGGGTTGGGAGGGATAACATGGAGAGAAATGCCAGATATAGATAAAGGGGGAATAGAGGCAGCAAACCAACTGGTTATGTCTGCACCTATGCAACAACGCTGCATGACTACACATGTACCCCAGAACCTAAAGTAAAATAAAATAAAATAAAAAACCTGAAAAAAAAAAAAAACAAATTAGTTAAGGCAACTTCCCTGCTTGAAATCCTTCGATTTGTTGTTGTTGTTGGGATAAAGATCAAAAATTTAAAAACCTTTATAGGGACCTGCATGTCTTAGGCACTACCTTGTGACTTTCTCCCCATGATTTTTTATAACTCATCCTGCTGAACTGTCTTCTTTAAGTTCCTTACATGTGCTGGGAGCCCTTCCCATATCCGAGCTTTCAAATGCGCTGTTCTTTTTTCTCGGATTGCTCTTGTTGTTCTTTGCCTAGTGCAGTAGACATCTGTCATGTTTTCTGCTGTCTAGAGTTTGTTGAACACATTGGTTACATTTGAAAGATATCCAGCATTATGAGTTTTGTCTAGCCAAGGTAGAGAATGAGATTCCCCAGGTTTCTCTGAAGCAAGGGCACAGACATGTGTCCCACCAATCGGACTCATCCATGTGTAAATTTAATTCAAAAGTGAACAGCTTGACAAAGGCAGAACCTATTGTGCTGGTAAGGATGACAGAAAAACATCCAGCTTTTGAGAATGACAGTCCTTGTAAAGTCTAGTTTCTGGTACAGAAATTGCCAAGATGTTGGTGGCTACTAGGATTGCAAGAAAGTTGAATTTGGGCAGCCACATGAACTACAGAAGCTCATGCTCACTGGGTCATTAGCAACTGAGGCAGTTTCTTTAACCAGCTAGTTCTGTGGTGTGCTTCTGAGCACTGTTCCTGAGAGCTTTATTTGAGCCTATTTCTTCAGCCCAATCCTTCCTATGCTTCCTTCAATAGCCAACTTCAGCTTCTGCTGAAGAGCCCTGGTGGTTAGTGCTGGTAACTGCAACTCATTCGTGGGCATTCAGCTCTGGTTTACCCCAGGAAACTGCTCCACTAGCCTCGTTCTCCCACTTTTGCTGATTAGGCAGATCTTCCACGCTCGTGTGCTGTCAAGACCCAGTATGGCATAGTGGCTCGGCCTGCTGCTGCTGTTGTTACCCTGCCTGAGTTTCTATCTCAACTCTCCTACTTATTTGATGTATGAATTTTGCAAAGGTTACCTAACCGCTCTGTGTATCAATTTCCTTACCTGTAAAATACAGACAGTGATAACAACTATCTAACTCATAAGTTGGTTGTAAAGACCAAATGGATGAATGCATACATGAAATCCTTAAATTGGTAACCAAATGTTCCGTCAATGTTAGCTAATATGTTATCTTTCTCATATTACCCACTTCTTTCTTTTCATACTACTTTTCACAGACTGTAATTCAGTACTCACAGGGTGATCATTTGATTTAGATATGCCTTCCACATAAGCTGTAAATGAAGAGTTGCTTATTTTGTTCATCATTGTATTCCGAGTACCTAGCGCAACGTATATTTAATTAATGGATGTAGGATAGATGTTGCAGGATCCCCAAAACCTCAAGTGATACCGTCCCCATATCCCAGCACACTAAAGCAGGGGAGCTTCAGCAGTATCCAGTGTTCCTGGCAGAATCACCCCAACCTGCTCGTTTCTGCTGATTATTTTTCATGACCCACAAATGACCCATTCTCACAGTGCACAAACCTTGTCCCAGATGCTGAACTTTCCCTCTATGGCCTGATTTCTCTGCTTCTCAGCACCGATTATTTTGTGCTGACTCTATACCCTTTGAAAGCTGTTTGAAGCCAGATGGGAGAAAGAGATAAAACAGATTTCATTCATTGCCCTCCCAGACTCTGAGAGAATTAAAAACAATAGCAACAACAAAGTAGTTTATATTGGGTGTTTACTAGGCATTATTCATTATTTAATACCACGCACCTATGAAAAATGTACTATAAGCCCATTTTGCAGAAGAGGAAAGTAAGCCCCAGAGGGGAAAAACAAAAGAAAGGAAGGAAAGTAGAGAGAAAGGGAGGAAACTCGGTAAGGAAGGCAGCTTTTCCAATAGAAGAGAACTTCCCTTACTGAGAAGAAATTTGGTTCCCATAAGAGAAACTTCTCTACTGGAGCATAAGATACTATAAAAATAATATTGATAGAGAAGTTATAGACAATGACCCAAAACATGTACCTAGACTCAGAGCAGTTTTAATATTTAGATTTTTAAAATATAATTCCTTTCAACGACTTGCCATTTGCAGGCTTTTCCTTCCAAAGTCTAATGTAAGTAGTAGAAATAATACTGATAATTAAGAAATCTGTGCAGTTTTTTTTTCAGTTAATTAACATTTTCCCATAAAATATTTAAAAATTAGCTTTTAGTTTTCAAAGACTCTCTTTTCAGAAAGTCACAGTTTTTGCTATTAAGAGTTCCCATCTGCAGGTGGGGCTTCCTGCACTGGGATTATTTGGGCATTTTCACAGATGTTGTCCATCCTCTGATATTCAGCTGGAGTTGGAGCGGGGGGCTTATGATGCGTTTTCTATGTTTAGATCTTCCTGATGTTGTTTTATTTTTTTTCCAGTGAAAAGGGAAAACAACCAGCATACCAGTTTTCTTGCAAATCTGTTATCCAGCTAGAGATGCCCTCCAATTGTAATGCTCTTGTGCATTTCAACCAAAGAAACATTTTCAAAGTGAATGTGGGTGCAATTGCCAGAAAATTGGCTTCAAGCTGAGTCCCCAGAAGGCTTTCTTTCTCCAGCTTTGACAGGTCCTGAGAGAGGTTCTCATAAGCCCCCAGCAAGATCAGGTGGGTGGCTTGGGACTCAGAGCCCAGTTGGCAACCACTCTAAAAGAGCATGGTGCATTAGTTTCCCGTGGCTGCCGCAAGAGATTACCACAAACCTGGTGGCTTGAAACAACAGAAATTTATTCTCTCACAGTTGTGGAGGCCAGAAGTCTAAAATTAAGGAGTCAGCAGGACCGGTTCCTTCTGGAGGGTCTAAGGGAAAATTTATTCCCTGCTTCTATACTGGCTTCTGGTGGCTGCTGGCAACCCTTGGTGTTCTTGGCTTGCAGATGTATCACTCCAGTCTCTGCCTCTGTCTTCACGTTGTCTTTCCTGCATGTCTTTGCCCTTTCTCTTATCTTCTAAGGACACTTGCCATTGGATTTAGGGCACACTGTCTTCCAGGATGATCTCACTTTGAGATCCTTAATTGAATTACATTCTCAGAGACCTTTTTTCCAAATAAGGTCACATTCACAAGTTTTGGGTAGACAGATTTGTCCTTTGTAGGGGCACCATAACCCACACACATTGTAAATTGAGAGAACCTTTCCTGATCCACTGGGGATGAAGCTGGATTTCAACTAAGCAGTGGGCTAAAAAGGCATTTGGCCCTGCTGAGCCTACAGCATCTTCTTAATTTCTGAGTGATCTCCATACACTTCTGGAAGGAGATATGGCATTTGTCAGCCGAGGCTATCTTCTGGCTGTGTCTTCACATGGTCTTTCCTCTGTCCATGTGCCTTCCTGGTTTTTATTTTACCTTGGGTTCTGCCTTCTTTATTATTTCGTTTAATCTTTTTAACAGCACTAGGAGTAGATAATAGCGTTTCCATTGTATTCATGAGAAATGAGGGGCTCCTTCTAGCTAGCAACTGGTACAGCTGGGATTAAAATTCAAGCCTATAGAGGTTCCCTTTCCAAACATATCACCTCAGCTTTTCTGGGTTCCTAAACCTTGAAGATATTTCAAGTTTGTTTCTTTTCTGTAAGCACAGTGAATGTGGCTATTGTACAGTCTGTATGACAAGTCTAATAACTGAGTGCTTTGTGGGTTTGTTTCTGTTGTCTGTTGATTCTGGTTATTTCTTTTTCTTTATGTCATAATTTTCCATGTCTATCTGGTTATATTTGATTATATGCTGATGATGATTATACTTAAAATATTATAATAATAATCAGAGGTTTAGAATATATAGGTTCCTCTTTTCAAAAATAATTTGAATGTCTATCTGCTGGGTACTTGGGGGTACTATACAGTGTTGCATCACCTGAAACCAAGATCCAGACTTGACCACTTGTTGAACCACCAGGGGTTAACTCAAGACTTTCCAATGACTAGTTTGCCTCTGGCTCTCTCTCATCATTACACTGAGGGTTTCGTCTTTTGGGTTTATGGTCTTCTCTGGCTGGGGTCTTATACTAGACCTCCCACCTGCTATGACTCTGAGTTTTGACATCTAGCTTTACCCCAGGAAACAGAAAAAGATTTAGATTTTCTAAGATTGGAAAATTCCATCAGGCAAAAGTAGCTCCCATGTCTACCGACCTTGATTTCCACTTTTAAATTGACCTGTTAATTCTCTACTAACTTGTCAGCTTTCCATTGTTTTGAAGAAGGTCTATTTCTTCAAAACTGTGTTCAGCATTCTTTACTAGTTTTCCTTAGGAAGGTTTCCTTGAATATTATAGCTTGCCATTAGCTGAACACAAAAATATAGAGGCCTATCTATTTTTTTTTCCTTGCTCATTCCTGGGACTTTACTGCTCTCTCCTTTTTTCCTTTGTGAAGTGACTGCTTTTTGCACTGTCCTGAATTTTTCCATTGATTCTTGACATGGCAGCTTGGGTCTATGGATGAGTGAGTTTTCTGATAGCTTGATAGTTTCGTCACATCCATGGGTATCTTGTATAAGTCCTAGACCATCCTGAAAATAGACTATCTCTGTTTATAAATTGTGGAAAACTAAATTCCACTGATGCTGAGCTTCCAATTTTTAGAATTTTATGATGTGACAAACAAAGGCATAATGAGGATGTTTCATAAACCAGTAACTTGAAAAGATTCTGCCCCATCATAAAATAATGAATTTCTAAAATAATGTTTGTGTGTATACACACATGTGGTGAAGAATTAAATTTTGGCAAAGAGTGCTTTGGTTTTTACACTCAGCTTCTAAGAGGCAATGTGTGTCTTAATTGATAAAATCTCTTTGTTTAGGGTGGGAGCTCATCACATCAGGAAGACCAATCACATTTAATGTGGGGGCTTTAGGTTCCTGGCATCAGTTAACAGGAAACTGAGTTAATGTACTTGGGCAATCAATTGATTAATCATGCCTTTGCAATAAAGCCCCTGTGATGGTAAATACTGAGTGTCTACTTGATTGAACCAAAGAATGCAATATTGATCCTGGGTGTGTCTGTGAGGGTGTTGTCAAAGGAGATTAACATTTGAGTCAATGGGCTGGAGATGGCAGACCCACCCTTAATTGGGCTAGCACCATCTAATCAGCTGTCAGCGAATATAAAGCAGGCAGAAAAAGGTGAAAAGACAAGACAGACCTAGCCTTCCAGCCTACATCTTTCTCCCATGTTGGATGCTTCCTGCCCTCAAACATCAGACTCTACATTCTTCAGTTTTGGAACTCAGACTGGCTCTTTCTTCTTGCTTCTCAGCTTGCAGACAGCCTTTTGTGGGACCTTGTGATTGTGTAAGTTAATACTTTATATATAAAGGGGAATGTGTGTGTGTGTATATATATATGTGTGTGTGTGTGTGTGTGTGTGTGTGTATATATACACATACACATATATCTCCTATTAGTTCTGTTCCTCTAAGAGAGCCCTGACTAATACAACCCCCAATAAAACTTCTGGACACTGAATCTCAGGTGTGCTTTCCTGGTTGGCAATTCTCTGTGTATACTGTGCATGTTACTACCAGGAAGACAGAACATCTGACTCCCAGGGGAGAGGATACGGAAACTTCATGTTTGAAAGCCCTCAGATCCTGTGCTATGCATTTCTTTTTTTTTGACCAATCTCTATCTTTTCCTGTAATAAATCAGACCTGCGAATATAACAGCTTTCTGTGAATTGTGTGAGTCTTTTTAGCAAATTACCAAAACTGAGGGAGGTTTTGGCAAACCTTGATCTTGTGGTTGACATCACAGTCAGGACAGTCTTATGGCTGATGTTATGCCCTCAACCTTTTCAGGCTGGTTAAGTAGGCAGTGTGTTTATGTGTGCATGTGTGTTTGTGAGAGTGTATATGTATGTGTATATGTAGAGTACAACACTAGCATAAATTTTTGCTTGTTTTTGAGATGGAGTCTTGCTCTGTTGCCCAGGCTAGAGTGTAATGGTGTGATCTCGGCTGACTGCAACCTCCTCCTCCTGGGTTCAAGCGATTCTCCTGCCTCAGCCTCCCATGTTGCTGGGACTACAGGCATGTGCTATCATGCCCAGCTAATTTTTGTATTTTTAGTAGAGATGAGGTTTTGACATGTTGACCAGGCTGGTCTCGAACTCCTGACCTCAGGTGGCCCTCCCGCCTCAGGCTCCCAAAGTGCTGGGATTACAGGTGTGAGCCACTGTGCCCAGCCAGCATAGGGCTTTTATAATTAGAACAGCCTGAAGGAAGCTAGGACATATTAGTAAGGCTTAGGTACTTCTCTTCTTACATTTTTATATCCAGCCTGCTTACTGTGAGACGTTTTCCACTGGTCTTGTGGTCCAAACCTACACCCTGACTTTGTGATGTGTGTCATTTTTATCCTAGTGTGCTCCATACTCATCCAAGTCTCCTGTGTTTATTTTGACTTCAACTCTGGAAACAGAAAGTGAACTCATAGAAGTAGTTTTTTTTTCCCCTGGCAAGATTTAGGACCTCATAAATCATGGTGGCAAGAAATGTAATGATGGTCTCTTTTGGTTCTTGAAGAGATTGGAAGAAGAGAGGCGTGCAGGTTCCAATGTGGTTTTGTAATTTTTTCCCAGTGGTGGCACAGTGAGGAGGATTCCAGCAGGCTAGTTCCTCAGTCCTAACTAGGTAATTCTCTACTTGAATGTTCCTGCAATGAAAATGCACAGACGTTCACCAGTGTCACTCGGGCAGTTTAGTGCCTGCTGCGGAAATCCTGGCAGTTAACAATGAAATTGTCAAGATTTCCTTTTTGTTCCCTTCCAAGCATGCAAGGCATCATTTTTGTCCAGTGGTTTAGCACATGAATCAATCCTTTTATATGTGATCAGTGGGACCATGTGTGTTTTCAGAAACTGTCTGGCTTTATACCTGGCAGGCTTTCTTGTTGGGCAGTAGTTCTACAAATGAGAAAGAAAATATGCAGATTCTCACATGTCTCCAGGTTGAATTACAAGGCAAAAGAGACTATTGTTTTCTGGCCTGGTATTTGGCTTTGATCTTTTTTGTTGTTTTGAGATGGAATCTTGCTCTGTTGCCCAGGCTGGAGTACAGTGGTGCAATCTTGGCTCACTGCAACATCTGCCTCCCACGTAAAAGCAATTCTTTTGCCTCAACCTCTCAAGTAGCTAAGACCACAGGTGCCTACCGCCACACCCAGCTAATTTTTGTATTTTTTGTAAAGATGGGGTTTCACCATGTTGGCCAGGTTGGTCTCAAACTCCTGACCTCAGGTGATCTGCCCACCTCGGCCTCCCAAAGTGCTGGGATTAAAGCATGAGTCACCACTGCAACTGGCCAGATCATTTTGATCCTTAGAGATATGTGATACAGTAGTTAAACTGGGCCCTTAAAAATAAATTATATAAAAAATGGATTTTCCAGATTATAACAGACAGAGTGGGGAGGAGGCACACATAGCAGATGTGGACAGGTAGGGGAAAAAGGGATATCTAATAATGTTTTTATTCCTGCACAGAGTAATGTGCTTATTGCTATATTTCTTATTTATCAACAATATTTATTTTAAAAGAGACAATATGTAAATTAGTACAATCATTATGGAGGACAGCACAGAGGTTCTTTAAAAAGCTAAAAATAGAGCTATCATCCAGTCATCCCATTGCTGGGTATATGCTTTAAAGAAAATAAATCAGTGTATTGAAGGGATATATGCACTCCCGTGTTTGTTATAACACTGTTCACAATAGCCAAGATTTGGAAGCAACCAAGTGTTTGTCAACCAATGAATGGTTAAAGAAAATGTGGTACATATACAAATGGAGTACTATTCAGCCGTAAAAAAGATGAGATCCTGTTACTTGCAAAAACATGGATGGAACTGGAGGACATTATATTAAGTGAAATAAGCCAGGCCCAAAAAGACAGACTTCACATGTTCTCGCTTATATTTGGGAGCTAAAAATTAAAACAATTGAACTCATGGAGATAGAGAGTAGAATGATAGTTACCAGAGGCTGTGAAGGGTAATGCAGGGTTTGTAGGGGAGGAAAAGTGGCAATGGTTAATGGGTATAAAAATTAGTTAGAAAGAATGTATAAAACCTAGTATTTTATAGCACAATGGGGTGACAATAGTCAATAAAAATATAATTGTACATTTAAAAATAAAAGTATAATTGAGTTGTTTATAACATAAAACATAAATGCTTAAGGAGATGGATACATGAGATACTTTGACATAGGCATGCAATGTGTAATAACAGCATCATGGTAAATCACATCATTTACCATGTCGTCATGGTTGGTGTCACAGTGAGGACAGCCTTATGGCTGATGGTGTGCCCTGGCCCACTTACCATGATGTCATTATTACACATTGCATGGCTATATCAAAGTCTCTCATGTACTGCATAAATATATACGCCTACTGCACACTCACAAAAATTAAAAATTAAAAAATATTAAAGGAGTCAACTCAGCTTGGCTTAATTTCTGGCTCAAGGATATTTATAAAAAATTCTAAGCAAAGCAAATCCTCCACCTCCATGGACAAATGTGGAGGGGTCTTTTGTCTATGAAATATCCATAGAAAAATATCCCAAGAATATTTGGAGACCAACACATGTGTGGTGGAATATAGATGTAGAGCTTTTAAGAGACCTGAAAGACAAAATGGACACAAATGAAAAAATTAAAGGTTAGGTGTTGCTTAGCTGAATATTTCGCATGAGGAGTTATTTTGGTTGAAAGCAATCTCTGAAACAATTAAAATATGATTTAGCATATGAATGTTTATTCTTGCCCAGCTTATTTAGAAACATATCCCCCTTGTAAAGCAACTGGCCTTTTCATTTAATTTCTGCACTGAGAAATGGATATTTGGTGTTTTTGGAAGTGTATCCCATAGGTTGGAATTATTTATTCTGGTTTTAAAAAAGAAAATGCACAATGCAAAGACTAACAAGACCTCAGAGCTTTGCCAAGCTTAAAATACTAAGAAAATGTAAGCTAAATTCCCTGATTAAAGTGATGGAAATCAGTGTAAAACTATGTGGAGAATAGTTATATGCATGGAATCCACATTTTGATATCTTAACATGGAGTCTGTGGATGGGCTTCTGAGCATCCACAAATAAAATCATACTGAATATTTATATATGGATACGCTTAGGGGAGAGATATTCTGTTGCTTTGGCTTTTATAGGGCGTAAGCACCATTCTGAGTTTAGACATGGGGTAAAGGGGATATGCTATAGATGAAAAGTTTTGTCCCCAACCCCCACCCCCCACAAATTCATATTGACATCCTAGCTCCCAGAATCCCAAAGATGGGGCCTTTGGGTGGTGATTAAGTCATGTGGATGGAGTTCTCATAAATGGGATTAGTGATATGAAAGAGCTCCCTGGTCCCTTCTGCCATATGAGGGCACAGCAAGAAGACACTCATCTATGAACAGGATGCAGTCCCTCACAAGACACCAAATCTGTTGCCACCTTGATCTTGGACTTTTCAGCCTTCAGAACTATCAGAAATATTTTTTTTCTCTTTATAAGCCACCAAGTGTATGGTGTGCTATTATAGCTACTCTATCAGACTAAGAAAGGATGTCGTAGCATTTCTGTACTCACTCGGTATAGGATACAGTCATGGCTAAAGCTGCGTGCTGACTCTTGATCCTTTTCATTTTGGAGGCTCTGTCACCAGAATTGTGAGACATGTCTCAGTTTGGCCATGGGGGGACAACAGGTGAGCTCTGAGACTTCCTGAGGCATGCTACTATTTTCTCTTCCAATTTTCTAATGGACTTTCTGTAACATCTGGAGGCTGTACTTAGAAACTGCACAGCGTCTTTACTGAATACCCTTCTGGGTACCAGAGAGGAACTTGTACGTGTGTCTTTGTGCCTGAACAGTGATAGGTACTGAAAAATTGTTCATTGAGTAAATAAATGAATAAAACACATTCAAAATGAATGAATAGCCAAATAATTGGAATAGAATATAATAACTTATCGAATTAAGCCCCTGCTTGATTCAAGCAGAAAACTGGAAAAGAGGATTTTAAAATTGACAAATAAAAATCGGATATATTTAAGGTGTACAACATGATGCTTGGAAATAAGTACAGCGTTGTAGAATGGCTGTATCAAGCTAATTAGCATGCATTATCTTATGCACTTATTTCTTTTTTTGTGGAAAAGGGGATGGAAAACAGGTTTTGTCTTCTCCCACTGTGGTCTCCTGCAGAGAAGGAGAAAGAGACACAGACTGCTCATCAGTAATTTTGTCTGTGTTCTCATAAGACCTTCCCAGAAATGATGGTTTTCTTTTTTTTAATTTCAGCGATCCAACTTGATAAAGTCAATCTTCAAGTATACTGTGCATGGTCTCTTCTGGATAACTTTGAGTGGAACCAAGGATACAGCAGCAGATTTGGTCTCTTCCACGTCGATTTTGAAGACCCAGCTAGACCCCGAGTCCCTTACACATCGGCCAAGGAATATGCCAAGATCATCCGAAACAATGGCCTAGAAGAACATCTATAGGTAAAATGGCTGAGAAATACAGGAGAGGCCTCTGCTTTTGGAAAGGAAATCTGCTTTGCTGATGATCTTTCAGGCAATCTCTACTTACTTCTGTACTCAACATCTAATATCAGTGGATCTGTGATTATAAAGTCTGACTATGTAATGCCTGGTGAAGTATTTAATCGTGGTCTTTACTTTATTTGTATTTGGATCATTGAGGTTTTTAAAAAGAAGTAGAAGAGAAAACCACTAACCTTGATTTTTATATTACAAAATCAGATAGACCTGGAAACATAAATTTAAATCCTTAGACATTTTCCTAGGAAAAAATAATGCAAAGTTTATAAAGATAACATGCGCATGATTTGCAGCTGTAACCGCAGACCACTTATTATAAGAGTACTTGTTTGTGAACTTACTTATTCTGGTTCCATAAGCTATTTTTGGCTTAGAAGATCCACTGTCATGTGATCCATAATTTTCTACATAAAAAAATCAAAGTTAAAAGTTAGTCACATTATACAGTTATACATTCTGTTCAACAAAAGAGTGAATTGATAATCTATTTGTTAATATATTGGAAATGTATTTTATGTGTTTGAACAAGTACATCTCCCTCTTGCTCAATGAACTTTTGAAATATAATAAAATAATAGAATAAATTAGACTTTAAATGGCAGAAAAAGTATTTGAGTGTTGCTGTTCAGTCAAAAACAGATTCCGACTGCAGAGTGGTGCCGAATTAAAAGCCTAGTGATAAGCGGGGCATAATCTCCACTTTTGAATATTTCTTTAAATTTTAGAACCTTAAGAACCCTGTGAAAAAATACATAAAGTGAATGAGCAACCTCAGTGTAAGCAAAGGTGGGGTGGGGATTTATTACCCTGGTAGTTGAAACATCTAAGATTAGTATGGGGTTGACTAGAGTTGGAGATTTTGCTGAACTTCCTAAGGCAGGGGTCAGGAGGAGATGCAGGGCTCCTTTTGGACTCTGTGTTTCCCCTCCAGCAAACCTTTCACATATGTGGAGTTTGGCCTCTCACATCCATATTTGAGTAGTACATACTAGGCACCCACTTACATATTAGACTCGAAGTTAAGAGATTTAACTATGATCAACCCCATTTTGCAGACTGAGAAACTGAGGCCATACTGATGTGCATCTTTCTCAAGCCATTTTGGTTCTGATTAACTGGACTTGGCACTTCCTTGGCATCAGCCCTATTCTCACATTGAGGCAAACTGTAATTTGAGGTACCATGGAAGTCTTCTCTGCATTTTTTGAAGAGAGGAACAAAGGAACAGAGGTGTGGAGTTGCCTTATGCAGGAGGAAGGGAAGATGGTTTTTTGCATTCAGCCTCTGCTTCCTGGAGGAAACTGCACAGGCTTTTGGCATTCTCTTAAGGCTTTTGGCCCTGAGCAGCTGCTCTGTCATTTTTTTCTTTTATAAACTGTGGTCAATTTCTGGATCGTTTTCACGTTCATAATCAGGGAATTATTTACAGCAGAAAAACACACTCTCACTAACTTTGGACAGAGTGAGAAAGAAACGGATGTAGTAGTTCAATAAATGTGGATGCACTGGGGAAAATTATATTAAGATTAAAATGGTATACAGAGGAAATTCTATTACATCTTTGCCACTGGTTTGTTATTTTTATTGTTCAATGAGACATTATCTCACAATTTGTGTTCATTTAAGAAGCACATTTCCAAATCTTATTTCATTCCTCTCCTATCCAGGCTGTCTTTTTCATTTTTACCATGTATCTTATTTACAATTTATGTGCCCTTTTATATTATCTTGCAAGACAACTGAGTTTTCCTTTTAATTAGGATGTTGCTGTGAATATTACTTATCCTACAGGGCATATTTACAAGTTTTCCAGCAATACAAATGAGCACTGTATTTTCGTTACCAAAACCAAAAAATTAATATTCACACTGTAAATAAGATGATCTGTCATGTTTGGTCTATCAGGTGAAATAAACGTTCTAGCTGCTAGCGTCCAAGCTTACTCACAGTGCGGTGGCCTTCTGCAGTTCTTTGCTGGGTTTTAAAGGCCAGCTCTTTGTCCTAGAGATGGATCATACAAAGGGTGCTTCCCTAATTGGTCTTATAAATTAGTATTGCCATAGGTTAAGATGGAAAAAAAAATAACTCACCATCCGAAAACCTAACAGCCCCTGCAGTATTTCAATTAATGTTATTTTTAATTGCTTGCATTAGCATTTGAGAACAAGATTGATTGACTTTTGCCTGTCAAGGAAACAGAACTAAAATTCTTTAAATAGAAAAATAAGAGTTGTTAATTACACTTAAAAATTCACAGATACTGTACTTAGATGTCTTGAAGGTCAACTGAGACTTGTAAAGCACGTTTTATGTCTGTTTTATCTAAGGAGAAGCTTAGATATCACAACGATGAATTGGATCTATTTGTATTTCTCTATTATTTCCCTCCTTTCTTTTTCAGAAGAGTAGGAACACATGTTATTTACATTCTGGGAATCACTGTTAAGAGATTTTTTTTTGACAGTTTTTATTTTAGGGCAAGTCGTTTCTGAATTTCTAAAAACATATATAAAAATAACCGTAGCCCTGTTTCATTTTAGATGTGTAGGGTTTCAGTTTTATAGCTCCTGGTTATGCCAGGAATTATGCTAGGAACACCAGGAGGAATTGTCCACCTAAGCCCATTATCGAATGAGGAGGTAGAATTTCTCATTAAGAAACCCATAAACTCCAGAAGCTGGCAACCTTGGTGTTTGGCAGTGGAATGCCAGTCAGGTTTTTGCATTCTGGGAATTTGTGTTTGGCCTGTGGCTTTTAATTATTTTTATGAACTAGGGAATAATGAATACATTTGTAATATATTGAAAAAAAAATCTCTAACATTGGCTGACCAAAAAGTAGATTTATATGATAATTCTTAAACACCAATTCTATTACTCAATACTAGGCAGAATGAAAATAGAATACTGACCCTTGTTACTGAGAGAGCAGAGTATAATTGAAGCTGGTAGAATTAATAATGTTTAGTTACTAGCAATACGCCTCACCTGGAGAACACATGTTCATCACCGATCAGAATATTTTAGGCTCTTGTTGTCCTAGAAGGGACATGGTAGAGAGTACAAAGCACGATGAGCCCAAAAGAATGAAATTAGAAAAAAAACTGGCATAGAGGCATTTGATGATGATCTTTCATAATATGGGCTATGGCAATGGGAAGAGAGAATAAACCTTATTAACTGAGGCAGTAGGTAAGACGGGGAGGTGGAGGTTGAAGTGCCTGGTTAGGGCCAGCCATAGGAAAAAACAACCCCCAACTGTGTGAGTTGCTGAGTACGTCTTGAAGAGAGTAGACAAGGCCTTTGATCCCAGGCTTTCCCAGTGTCTGAATGTGATACCTGACCAACAACCGACTTACATGACCTTGCCAGAGTGGTTGTTTCTGTCTGGTATCAGGCAAATGCAATGTCATCATTAAGAGTGTGGGCTCAGCCGGGCGTGGTGGCGCATGCCTGTAATCCCAGCACTTTGGGAGGGTGGATCACGAGGTCAGGAAATCAAGACCAGTATGGCCAACATGGTGAAACCCCGTCTCTACTAAAAACACAAAAATTAGCCAAGCATGGTGGCCTGTGCCTGTGATCGCAGCTACTCCGGAGACTGAGGCAGGAGAATCGCTTGAATGCAGGAGGCGGAGGCCGCAGTGAGCCAAGATCGCACCACTACACTCCAGCCTGGGCGACAGAGCCAGACCCTGTCTCAAAAAAAAAAAAAAAAAAAAAAAAAAGAATCTGGGCTCCTGAGCCAACTTGCCTGAATTCAAACCCTGGTTCCGTGTTTATTATCCAAGTGACGTTAAGTACCTTACTGAAGTTTCCCATGCCTCAGTTTCCCTATCTGTAAAATGGAGATAGACTTCCTTTTTTTTTTTTTTTTGAGTCTACATAATTATTAATTTATCAGGTTCTCAAATACAGGGACTTATTTCTAATGAACAGGGTCCAAATAATTTGAAGAGGGTAACTTGATGCACCCACATATGGCTATATATTTGCAATATAAATATTATTTTCTAAACACATATATACTAATACACATTAGAATAGATGTAGTGGAGGGTATCTAGTGATGGAATGAGGAGGTGACACAAAATCCTATCTTAAGAGCCTTTCCCCACCTGCTGCACCAGACTTCCTTATAAGACTGTTGTCAGTGTTGATTAAGCTGATACATATAATATGTTTATATCCTGGAGCATGGTAAAGGCACAGTCAGTGTCGAGCTATTATTTTAAACTCTCAAACTTGCCCAAACTGAGTCCCTAGCAATTTATCAGTGATAGTTTTGGTTTTCCTGTTCTGGGACTATCTCTAGTTCCCGCAGAGGTAACTGTGAGTTTCTGTTCTGCTAAGTTGAGACTCACTGTTTTGCCTGTCTGTGCCTCTAATTTTGGTGGCAGTGGTTTCTTCTATGACTTAATTCTATGATGCCTCTAAAAGGAGATGTTAATTTTCTTTTTGGCTTTTTTGCTTGTGTTAGGATGAGAGTGACAAGTTCTGAGCTCCTTAAATGATGGGAGTGACAACTTCCAAGCTCCTTAAGTGCTGGACTGGACATCGAGAGATGGCATTATTTATATCATTAGAGTTGAAGTTGTCCAGCTGCTGAATCAGTACATATTGATTGAACCAAATTGTGCAATACTTTATAGAGTGCAATACTGAAGGCAAGACAGTTCTCCAAAGAAGATCATGAACTGGTTGGGGAAGTAGGATAGAGACTAAAATGATAGCAAACAATGCTGAGTCAATTTTCAGAGAATCAGAATTCTACAGTTATGTGTCACATAACAACATTTAGGTCAATGACAAACCACATACATGGTGATGGTCCCATAAAATTGTAATAGAGCTGAAAAATCCCTATCACCTCATGACACCACAGCCATCATTGTGCTAAGATGTGTTTGTGGTGATGCTCGTGTAAAACCTACTGTGCTACCAGTTGCATAAAACTCTAGCATATACAAGTATGTATGATACATAATATTTGCTAATGATCATAACCGACTGATATGGTTTTATGTGTTTACTATACTTTTAATCATTTTTTAAGTGTGCTCATTATGAAAAAAAGTTAACTGTAAAATAGCCTCTGGAGGATTCGTTAGGAGGTCTTCCAGAAGAAGACATTGTTATCACAGGAGATGACATTTCCATGCCTCTCATGGCCCCTGAAAACCTTCCAGTGGTACAAGGTGTGGAGATGGAAGACAGTGATATTGATGATCCTGACACTGTGTAGGCCTAGGCCAATGAGTGTGTTTGTGTCACAGTTTTTAACAAAAAATTGAAAAAAAGTCAAATAAAATAAATAAAAATAGAAAAACGCTCACAGAAAAAGGATAGAAAAATATTCTTGCACATCTGTAAAAGTTATTTGTGTTTTTAGCTGTTATTACGAGAGTCAAAAATTAAGGAAATTAATTATTTTAAGCTGAGATTAATTTATGATTGAAGAAAGAAAATTTCTTTTTCTAAATTGAGTATAACCTGAGTGTACAGTGTTTGTAAAGTCTTAGTGTACAGTAATGTCCTAGGCCTTCTCTTTCACTCATTACTCACTCACTCACTCACTCACCCAGAGCAACTTCCAATCTTGCAAGATCTATTCGTGGTAAGTGTCCTATCATTTTTTGTCTTTAAAAAAAATCTTTTATACTGTATGTTTCCCATATCTTTTCTGTGCTTAGATATGTTTAGCCCCATAAAAACTTGGTCTTGTGTTCCAATTGCCTAGAGTACAGTCACATGCTGTACAGGTTTGTAGGCTAGGAGCAATTGGCTCCCCACAAAGCCTAGGTGTGTGGTAGGCTACACCACCTAGATTTGTGTAAGTTTGCACAGTGATGACATCACCTAACAATGCATTTCTCAGAATGTATCCTTGTCATTAAGGGATGCATGACTGTGTATAAGCAGAGGAGAATGAGGTGGGTGGGGATGGCTTTCGTGGGCAAGGGAAAATAATACAATTAAAAAATAATCTGAGTAATAATACAAGTAATATATGTGAAAATATGGAAGTAGAAAGCATAAAGCCTGCGGGCAATGCCCAGGCCAGTTCCCCTCAGGAAAGAGAGCAGGCAGGCTGGGACTTGAATGTGGAGAGTCTCTAACATTCTCCAAAGAACCTCCGTTTTTCTCTCAGAGTAAGGTTGAAGGTTTCTGAGCAGGATGGTGATTATTTAAAAGTAAGATTTTGAGGAATAGTAAAGGAAGTGGGATATAGGAACCAGATTTAAAGCTTCTATGGCAGAGCCCTATGTGGGGTGGGAAATACATACATGGAAAGCTAATTTATAATTGTAATTAATGTATCTCAAGTACATGGGAACTGAAATGCAAGATGGCTTTTTGGATTAGATCCTGGAACAGAAGAAAGGACATTAGTGGAAAAACTGGGAAATCCAGATAAAGCCTGCAGTTTGATTAATACTGCTTTATCAGTGTTAACTCATTAGTTTTGATAAATATATGACAGTTACCATTAGGGAATGTTTGGTGCAGAATATATAGAAGTCTGTGTACTCTCTTGAAAATCTGCTGTAAATACAAAATTATCTCAAAATTTCTCAAAATGAAAAATTAAAAACATATATGGAAGAGTTAATAATATATTCATGCAATACTTTACATATAGGATATATATTATAATTGCTCTCTCTCTCTCTATCTCTATCTCTCTATCTATCTATCTATCTAGGTAGATAGATAGATAGATAGACAGACAAAGAGAACAGATGGAAAGAAATAACCACTATGAATATCTAGATATTTTTGGTCATTTTCTAGGTTGTGGTGTTATAGTTAATTTTTCTTTCTTCTTTATAATTTATTCCCATGTTTTTCATACTTAGCTTCTGTTTTCTTTTACTATTAGAAAAACACATTTAAAGACAAACTTCAGTGGTCAAGAAAATTTACTGGATATTTGGAGAATGGAAATGGATAGGTCAGCAATGGATCTGAATACAAACAATGATAACATTGATAGAAATTGGCCAGTATATACATTACTTCATCCAGGTGCACATTAAGACAACAGATATTTTTTTCCATTTTAATAATTTTTAAATTGATATGCAATAATTGTAATTTTTAGTACATGTGATATTTTGATACCCATATAATACAATATGCAATGACCAAATTCAGGTCATGGAGTATCCATTACCTCACACATTTATCTTTTCTTTGTAACATATTTTAAAAGTACTTGTTACAGTTTTGAGATACTTAAAAATTAACTCCTTCCTCTAGTCTATAATCACTAATTTATATTTCTGTCACACATAATTCTTTTTATTCAACATCTCCCCAACTCTTCCTACTCTCACCCCAGTCCCGGGTAACCACCATTTTACTTTCTACTTCTATGAGACCCACTTGTCTAGATTCAACATATAAGTGAGATAACTTGGTATTTGTGTTTCTATGCCTGACATATTTCCATTAACCTGTCAGGCATTCATGTTGCCCAAATGACAGAATTTTGTTCTTTTTAAAGGCTGAATAGTATTCTATTGTGTGTATTTTTATGTATATACATATATTAGTTTACATATAGTTCATCCATATATATACATATATTCATACATATATATGTGTCTGTATTTCCTACGTTTTATTTATTTGTTCATCTGTTGATAGACACCTAGCTTGATTCCATATCCTGGCTGTTGTGAATAATGTTATAAGGAGCATGGGAGTGCATATGTTCCTTTGAGCTTCTGATTTCATTTTCTTTGGATATATGCCCAGTAGTGGGATTGCTGGATCATATAGCAGTTCTATTTTTAATTTTTGAGAAATCCCCATGCCGTTTTCCAGAATAGCTGTACTAACTTACATTTCCAACAACAGTGGGTAAGGGTTTCCTTCCCTTCCCATCCTCACCAGCACTTATGTTTTGTCTTTTAGATAATAACCATTCTTACATGTGTAACATGATACACACATAATGTTTTCAATGTTTTTGTGGCTTTGAGATACTTTGTTCTTCCAAATGAACAACTTGAAGTCATATTCATATTTGTATTTCCAGTACCTAGCACAATATTTGGCATATCTAAGTAATTTATAAATGCATATTAAGCCATTGATGGAGTAGATATTAAGTAGTCAAGTTCTTATTTGCAACAGAAACTTAAGATGTGGATTGATTCACTTAAACCTCACAAAAACTTTATAAGGTAAATTCTACAATTATTTTCCCTATTTTATAGATGTGTAAATTGAGGCAGAGCAGAAATTAGTAACTTGTGTCAACCATGGAGCTGGGAAGTGGCAAGCCAGTACTGAGATCCATACACTCTAACTATAGACATTAATATGCTGCCTTGTATTCTTTCCCCACAAGGTTGTGGCAGAACCAGGCCTGGAACCAGGGCTTGACCTCCGGTTATTTTCAGTGGGCTGCCCTGAGACAGCCACACTGCAACATAAGATGCTATGTCTCTGAAACTTCAGCCAATTTTCTATACCTCACAGCTAGTCATTTCACAGAGTAGTGGAGGTATAGTTTCTTTTCTCCTAAGATTACAATTGTCCACGTCAAAAATTATTTTCTTTGTTTCTACCTTCACCCAGGCCATTCGGTTTTTGAATCTTGTCTTCTAATAAGCTCGTTACTCTTCCCAGCAATGATATGGACCAAACTAAAATTATCCCCATGATTAAAGCTTTGCATTTCCAGTCACCAGTTGAACAGATGGTTAAGCACAAAGATAGTATCACATAACCCAGGATGTGATTGTAGCGCCACATCTCATGGAACATGTGACCTCAAGTAACTTACTCATATCTTTGCTTTTATTTTCACCATTTGTAAAGTGAGAGTTAAAAAACAATACTTTATAAAACTGCAGTAAGAATTAAATGAGATGATATACGTAAAATAACTTAGAACGTTGTCCACTAAATGCTCGTTATAATGCCTATTGAGTGGTAGCTATTATTATTTCCCATTCATTTGTCTATATATACATATATATGTGTGTGTGTATATATATATATAATTTTATTGTGTTTTAGTCTTTGGGGTACATGTGAAGAACCTGCAAGATTGTTGCATAGGTACATACATGGCAATGTGGTTTGCTGCCTTCCTCCCCATCACCTATATCTGGTATTTCTCCCCATGTTATCCCTCCTCAACTCCCCACTCCCCACTGTCCCTCCCCTAGTTCCCCCCGACAGACCCCAGTGTATGATGCTCCCCTCTCTGTGTCCATGTGTTCTCATTGTTCAACACCCACCTATGAGTGAGAACATGCGGTGTTTGATTTTCTGTTCTTGTGTCAGTTTGCTGAGAATGATGGTTTCCAGGTTCATCCATGTCCCTACAAAGGACACAAACTCATTGTTTTTTATGGCTGCATAGTATTCCATGGTGTATATGTGCCACATTTTCCCTGTCCAGTCTATCATCGATGGGCATTTGGGTTGGTTCCAAGTCTTTGCTATTGTAAACAGTGCTGCAATGAACATTCGTGTGCATGTGTCCTTATCCTTTGGATATATACCCAGTAGTGGGATTGCTGAGTCAAATGGAATTTCTATTTCTAGGTCCTTGAGGAATCACCACACTGTCTTCCACAGTGGTCAAACAATTTACACTCCCACCAACAGTGTAAAAGTCTTCCTATTTTTCCACATCCTCTCCAGCATCTGTTGTCTCCAGATTTTTTAATGATCGCCATTCTAACTGGCGTAAGATGGTATCTCAATGTAGTTTTGATTTGCATTTCTCTAATGACCAGTGATGATGAGCATTTTTTCATATGTTTGTTGGCCTCATGTATGTCTTCTTTTGTAAAATGTCTGTTCATATCCTTTGCCCACTTTGAATGGGCTTGTGTGTTTGTTTCTTGTAAATCTGTTTTAGTTCTTTGTAGATTCTGGAATTATTTCCCATTAATTTTATTGTAAAGCCTCTAACATTATGGAACTAATCATAGACAACCAACTCTTGCTACACGCCCACCTAACTTTCTTATCCATTGCATTATTACAGAGCAATTGACTCCAGTGAAGGACATTCACTGGTAGCTCCACGAAAGCATCTTATTCTTCTTGCAGTGTGGGCTTGTTCTTCCTTGGATTAGAGTTTCTCAATCCCTCTGCTACTTTTTCAGATCCACTCTGCCCAGAAGGTGGAGAGCTGCCTTCCAGAAGAGTGGCCACCTCCCAAAGCTACTGCCTGTTGAGTGATGATTTAAGAGCTATCCTAAATGAAGTATAATTCTGTAGTGGGCTCCATGTGCCTTTTGTGGGTTTGAGTTCCACAACATGCAAAAGTGAAAACATTTTATTTAGCATTTGTATAGCAATGAAGACGACTCTAGCGAAATCACACTGTGTTCTTCCTTTTCCTTCAAATGCCTTTCTCCCTTTTTCCTCTCTGTAAGTGCAATACACAGTTCTTATTACTGAAATAGACTGAGAAATGGTTTGGCTCTGTGTACCCACCCAAATCTAATCTTTAATTGTAATCTTAATTGTAATCCCCATGTGTTGGGGGAGGGAACTTGTGGGAGGTGATTAGATCATGGGGGCAGTACCCCATGCTGTTCTCTTGATAGTGAGTGAGTTTTCACAAGATCTGATGGTTTAATAAGGGGCTTTCTCCCCTTGTCTTTGGGCTTGTCTCTCTTGCTGCCACGTGAAGAAGGACATGTTTGCTTCCCCTTCTACCATGATTATAAGTTTCCTGAGGCCTCCCAGCCATGCTGAACATTGAGTCAATTAAACCTCTTTCCTTTATAGATGACCCAGTCTTGGGTATTTCTTTATAGCAGTGTGAGAATGGAGTAACACAAACCGTGAATGGATTTGTGTGCAAGAGGAAACTAGTGAAAGGTTTGGCTGAGCATGAACATATTTTCCCCTCTGTGTTTCATATTTTTACAATAGAATGCATCCCTGAAAACCTTCCAGATTCTCTACCTTCTGATCATACTGTCTATTATAATTCTGCCTGATGGCAAACTTCTCCTTATTGACTCTAAATTACATTTAATCCTGTTAGGATCACTTCTTATTGAAAGGCATGAATTGTGATGGCATTGACAGGAATCCAGAAGCCGTGATGCCCAGCCAGAGGAAAATAAACTCTTGGAGCTTTCTAATGCTTGTCATTTTCATGCTGAGTCCAGCTGTGTAGCCTCTTGAAGGATGTAGAGGATTGGGGTTCTCAGTGCAGATAATAGTGGGCTCCCAGGCAGTGTGGAGAGCTCTCCACCACAAGAAAATAATCTTTTGAGCCCAGTGGACTAAGAACCAAAGGCCATTTTGAGCTTAGACAGTATAATTCTATTAGCGAAAAGCCCTTGCAGAGGGAAATTGCCTGTGTTAAAATCTGTGCACAAATTAAAATAACAGGACTAAGGCAGGAAATATCTCTATAAAAGGCTTTATGACTCCAGTGGATAATAATATCCTTGTCACATTAGGATCTGGGGACCTAAAGATATAGGAGGAGTTTTTTTTTGTTCATTGTAATTGTTGTTGTTTTCACAGCATGTGAGCCTTCTTTTCTCTACTTCAGCCTATGAGATAAATCTATTCTTGGCTGCTTATTTTATGAATTTGGATGTTATGTCAAAGCATTGTGTTATTTCTTATCAAGAAAGTAGAAAATAAGGTCTGCATCAATGTCATTTATTGGCACCTTATAAGATTGATGCCATCTAAAAGCTCCATTTTGGCTAAATTTTTTCAAATGTGTAAGCTTCCTGTAATTTGTGTGGGATTTTGTAGGCACAAGTTAATATAGCTGTTTCAATATACTATATAAAATGTACTTAAATACATACCTTAGTTTAGAATAGATTCATTAGAAAGGGCTGAGTAGGGAGAAAAAAAGCTGTCAGCACAAATGATGTTCATTTTCTAGGGTGACAGAATTCAGAAGTCCCAAGGATTATAACGGTTGGGTAGCTAATGTCACATATCACAGCCCTAGCCACAAAGCAGGCCTTACTCATTCACTGGATGGCAGCTGCAAGTTTAAGACTTAGGCTACATTTTCCTAATTCCATGAAAAAGACAACATGAGCAATGGGCTCTCATGTATTTGCAAATGATGTCATGTAAGTAAATAAAGATCCAGTTCACAATTCCACAAAAGGATGATGGCGACATTTATTCCAGAATTAAGCAATAATAAAACAGATGATTCTTTGAGCTCTAGCAATGAACCAAGAAGTTTAAGACCAACACATCTCTTTCCTAACCTATAGCAAAATTAAGATAGTAACCAACTTTTTTTTTTTTTTTTGATACTGAGTCTCGCTCTATCACCCAGGCTGGGCTGGAGTGCAGTGGTGCAATCTTTGCTCACTGCTACCTCCATCTCCCGGGTTCAAGCAATTCTGTCTTGACCTCCCCAGTAGCTGGGATTACAGGCATCTGCCACCGTGCCCAGCTAATTTTTGTATTTTTAGTAAAGATGGGGTTCCACAAGATTGGCTGGTCTGGTCTCGAACTCCTGTCACTTGATAGTGATCTGCCCACCTTGGCCTCCAAAAGTGCTGGGATTACAGGTATGAGCCACCACACCCAGCCCCAACTGGTTTATTTTCTCCTGCTTTTCCTCTCTCCCTCCTTCTTTACTTTTATCTCTCCTCTCTTTTTCTTCTCTTTTCCCTTTCTTCTCCATTACTTTATCTTTTTTACTCATTCTATTTCTCTCCATCCACTCACCCACTCATTCTTTAATCAGACATTTATTTAAGAACCCATCTTGGTTCAGACATTGTGCTGGCACTGATAATACATTGTGACTAAGACTGAAATAGTTGGCCAGACGTGGTGGCTCATGCCTGTAATTTCAGCACTTTGGGCCAAGGTGGGTGGATCACCTGAGGTCGGGAGTTCGAGACCAGCCTGACCAACATGGAGAAATCCCATCTCTACTAAAAATACAAAATTAACCAGGCATTGTGGTGCATGCCTATAATCTGAGCTACTCAGGGGCTGAGGCAGGAAAATCGCTTGAACCCAGGAGGCAGAGGTTGCGGTGACCCAAAATCACGCCATTGCACTCCAGCCTGGGCAACAAGAGTGAAACTCCATCTCTAAAAGACTGAAATAGTTTCAGTCCTCATGAAACTTACAATTTATGTGAAAACATTGCTGGACTGTCCAGTAGGAAGACCAAGCCTGTGCTTACAGTAATAGCAAAAAAGTATCCATTCTTCTCTCATGTGTTAAAAATTAACTTTGAAAGTGTTAGCAAGAAGGTCCGCTAGAAGTTCCCAGTAGTGCTCTCCCTGCCCCCCTTCCCTCACTGCCAAAACAAAAAAAAAAAACAAAAAAAAAAATTAAAAAACTACATTTTGATCAAAATAACTAAAGGAGAGCACCGGAGAACAGCAAGGAGGCAGCAAAATTCCGAAGACCACAGAAACCCAGGATGGCTGCATGGAGAAGAGGAGGAAGCATCATGCCTCTACCACTTCTTTCCCCTAATCACGGCAGCTCAGAACCGGGAGGAACTTCTCCCTGTAGAGAAAAGGTAAACAAGAGGACCCCAGGAGCTCCCATCACCACTGCGGACACCTGCAATCTTTGCTACTGGAGAATCCTACAGTCCTCAGAGACTTGGAGCCCATCTAAGAGAGCTCTCTTGATTCAACATGTTGAGCTACCCCCAGAGAAAGAGCTGAAGCTGTGCCCCACATGCTTGCAGCCCATGACCATCTTGCAAGAGGATCCACTGTTACAGTGCATCCTGACTGAGGATGAGGACCCATTGCATCCGTCCATCCACCCCTGAGATGCAGCCGTTGCCTCACTACACCCACCCAAACACATCATTTCCAAGGAGAGCTACTGCTATCCCCATCCCCTTCATTTTCCCATGCTTCATTTTCCCATCCCAGTCACTAGTACACCCTCCCACTAGGGCCAAGCTGAAATGGTGCCCTGCTCCCAGGGATCCAGAGCCTCAAATTACTGGAGCAGCCATGCCCCTGGTACCACAGTCAAAGTAACACCCTATTCCTCCACCCCTTCAGGGCTCTGATATTCTGGCACACCTAAGCACTTGCACCTCCTAACACCACAGCTTACATGATGCCCCCCTCCACCCCCAAAGGATCCAGAGGCTCTGCTGACCCATGTAGCTGCACTTTGTATGGCCAAACAGATGCAGTGCCTTACATTCTGGGAAATCAGAGATGGGTGAGCTGTGCCACCCTGGCCTCTAGGCCAAACATCCATGTTCCTTTTCTATATGGAACTTAACTAGTCGCCTGCGGTCCAAGCTATTGAAGAAAGCCACCTGCCTTTCTGGGGATTTGAGTCATTGTTGCACTGCTTTCTGCCCCTTGAAGTCCAAGCCACAATGGGATCATGCTGTTTCAGGGTCCTTGCTGCTATTGCCCCTGACCTCACAGAACCTGGACTACTTCTGCATCCCATCATCCCAGAGTCTGGAGTCACCACTACATGGTTTATTATTCCCTGGAGCCTGAGCTACTGCTGTGCCCTGTTGGTTTTGGGTCCTGAATTGTAGTTGTGCTCTACTCCCTGTGGCTTGAGCCTCTGGAACACCCCTTACACCCAGGAGTCATGCCAATGATGTGTCCTGACCCCAGAGTTAGAACTACAGCTGCATTCTTGCCCCCCGGGTCTAAGCTGCTGCAATGTGCCTTAGAGCAACAGACCCTAACTTAGTGGTTGAATTGCACCCATTTGTGCCTTGGAAAGCAAAACTATGCTTCAAGTCCCAGATATAACAATAGTTTCACAAGACTCTGAGCCCAGGAACCTGACTCTGCAGCTGCTCTGAGCACCTGTGCCCTGGATTCTGGTACTCATGTAGCTCCCTATGAGCTTGTTTCCAGGTTCAGGGGTTCAGGGGAGCCCTTAGCTCCCCTGAGAGGATGTTTCTCCAAGGTTTTTGGTCTCCTGCTCTCTCAAGAATGAGAAAGGGGACCACAGCAGGTGCATTTGTAAAGAAAATATCAGATTCAAAAAGTTTTTGCAGAAAAGTGATTTATTTAGGTAGAGAAAGAGAAAAGGGGGAAGAAGAGAGAAAGCTTCCACGAGAGAGAATATGTGGAAGGGAACCCCAGAGGGGAAACCCAGGAAAGAGAAAGAAAGCTTCCATGAAGGGAGTATTCATGGAATGGGGTCCAAACATAGAGTCCCAAAGGGGTGTGGAAGAAGAGGACTTTTAACCTGAGAGGAATTCCCTCCATCTCCAAGTCCCTTGGCCAATGAAAGAAGTTCCTTAGAACTTTCACTGGAGTGATTGACTTTTGACACCTTCCCGGGCTGGCGAAAATTTAAACAAAGACAGTTAAATCTCCTGGATGGAGAGAGATGGGAGGGGGGCATGGCACTGGGAAGTTCTTGCCCTTAAAACTATGCCCCCTTGTGGACCTGGAAAAAGAACACTTTCCCTCAAGCTGTGTCAGACTCAACACAAAGAGACGTATCATCAGCTAAGATGCTTCACTGTGAGGAAATAAAAACAAAAAGATCCCTAAAGACCTTACCCTAATAACCTATGTAGCTACTGTCACAGCCACAGCTCCTACAGCCTAGACCACTGACACTCCCACAGTCATGACTAATGTTGATCCCAACTGAAGAAGCTGCATAGAGACTACACCACTATGCCCACATAGAACCAGAGCCACTGCACCCTGCCAGATCAGCACCCTCAGGCTCATCTTCAGGGGAGTCTTCCTCTATGAAAGCCACTTTGTAAAGTTTGAAAGAGGTGACCACACCACCAGATGTACAGACATTAATACAAGGACACAAGAAAAGCAAAAATGTAAGGAAATATAATACCACCAAAAGAATAAAGTAATTTTCTAGTAACTGACCTCAAAAAAATGAAACTTTATGAATTGCCTGAAGAGAAATTCAAAATAATAATCTCGACGAAACTCAGTGAGACACAAGAGAGTACAAACAGACGATTCAGTAAAGTCAGGAAAACAATTCATGATCTGACTGAAATTCAACAAAGAAATGAATATAATAAAAAAGAAACAAGAGCAAATGTTAGAACTGAGGAATTCAATTAACTAAATAAAAAGAGAACTTCAACAGACAAGATCAAGCATATGAAAGGATCTATGAACTTGAAGACAGGTCTTTCAAAATGATTCAGTTAGAAGATAAAAAAGAAAAAAGGAATGAAAAAGAATGAAGACACCCTACAGTACTTCTGAAACACCATTAATCAAGCAAATTTTGCATTATAATAATTTTATGAGGAAAAGAGAGAAAGTAAAACATAGCTTATTTAGTAAAATAATTATTGAAAGCTTCTTAGGTTTGGAAACAGATATGAAGACCCAGATCCATGAAGTCTGTAGGTCCACAAATAAATTCAACCCAAAAAGATCTTCTCTAAGGTAGATTTTAATAAATTGTCCGAAGTCAAAGGGAAAGAGAATTTTTAAAGAAGTAAAAGTATCAAGTTACATATAAGGAAATCTTCATTACACTATCAGTAGATTTTTCAGTAAAAATCTTGCAGACCACTAGAGAATGTGATAATATATTCAAAATGCTGAAAGAAGAAAACTGCCAACCAAGAGTATTATATTCAGCAAAGATGTGATTCAGAAATTAAGTTGAAATAAAGTAAAAAACAACGTCAAAACAATCAGCAAAATGGAATAGTAAGTCCTTATCTATCAATAATAACCTTGAATGTAAATACATTAAATTATTTAATCAAAAGACATAGAGTGGCCAAATGAACAAAAACAGTAGATATAATTATATGCTGTCTACTAGAGATCCGTTTAAGCTGTACGGGAACACACAGACTTAAAGTGAAGGAATAGAAGAAGATATTCTGTGCAAATAGTAACCAAAAAAGAGTAGGATTGACTATGCTTATATCTCATGAGATAGACTTTAAGTCAAAAACTTCACAAGAAGCAAAGAAGGTTATTATTTGATAATAAAGGGGTTGTGTTATCAAGAGAGAATAACCATTGTAAATATGTATGCACCCAACATTGGGGTACCAAAATACATCAAGAAATACTAAGGGAATGAAGGGAGAAATAGAGAGCAATACAATAATAGGAGACTTCAATACTCCACTGTCAACAATGAATAGATCAACTAGATGGAACATTAATAAGAAAACACAGAACTTAAATTTCACTTTTGACCAAATGGACCTAACAGATATATAAAAAATCTTTACATTCAATAGCAGTAGAATGAATATTTTTCTCCAGTGTACATGGAATGTTCTTCAGAATATACTACATGCTAGTTCACAAAACAAGTTTTAACAAATTTAAGAAAATTGAAACCATACCTACTGTTGTTTCAGACCACAATGTTATGGAAATCAATAACAGGAGAAATCTTAAGTTTACAAATATGCAGAAATTAAACAACATGCTTCCAAACAATCAGTGGATTAAAAAATCAAAAGAGAAATTAAAAAATAACTTGAGACAAATAGCAATGAATAAAAACTTCTATAATGCAGCAAAAAGAGTTCTAAAGGGACAGTTTATTGCAATTAATGCCTATATTAGAAAATAATAAAAATTCCAAATAAATAGTCCAACATTATGCCTCAAGAAAATATAAAAAGAAAAAACTAAGCCAAAAATTAGTTGAAGGAAGGAAATAATAAGCATTAGAACAGAAACAAATCAAATAATGGAAAAACCATAGAAAGAATTGATAAAACTGAGTTATTTCTATAAAATAAATAAAACTGACAAAACTTCAATTATCCTAAGAAAAAAAGAGTGACCAAAATAAATAAAGCAAAAATGAAGATGAAGATGTTACAGCAGACACCTGAGAAGTAAGTGGATTATTAGGGACTATTACAAATAAGCATATGCTAACAAATCAGCTAACTAAGAGAGAATGGATAAATTCCTAGAAAAATACAGCCTACCAAGATTGAGTCAGGAATAAACAGAAAGCCTGAAGAGACCAATGACAGGCCAGGCGCAGTGGCTCACGCCTGTAATTCCAGCACTTTGGGAGGCCTGAGGCGGGTGGATCACGAGGTCAAGAGATCGAAACCATCCTGACCAAGATGGTGAAACCCTGTCTCTACTAAAAAATACAAAAGTTATCCTGGAGGTTGCAGATTGCACAACTGCACTCCAGCCTGGTGTCAGAGCGAGACTCCATCTCAAAAAAAAAAAAAAAAAAAAAGAGACCAATAACAAATAAAAGAGATTAAAGAAGTAGTAAAAATCTCCCAAAAATTCAAAGAATTGACACCAATTCTCAAACTCTTTTGAAAAATGGAGTTAAAGAAAAGACTTCTAAACATAGTTACAAGGCCAGTATCACCTTGATGCCTGTATTAGTCCATTCTTGCATGGCTATAAAGAAATACCTGAGACTCGGTAGTTTGTAAATAAAGAGGTGAAATTGGCTCATGGTTTAGTAGGCTGTACAAGAAGCATGGTGCTGGCATCTGCTCAATATCTGGTTAAGCTTTAGGGAGCCTTCAATTCCAGCAGAAGGCAAAGAGGAAACAGACATGTCTCATGACAAAAGCCGGAGCAAGACAGAAAGAGTAGAGGAGAGGTGCCATACACTTTTAAATGACCAGATCTTGTGAGAACTCACTATCATGAATACAACACCAAGTCCCAATGGATCTGCTCCCATGATCCAAACACCTCCCACTAGACCCCACATCCAGCACTGGAGATTATAATTCAGCATGAGATTGGGTGGGGACAAATATCCGAACTATATCAATGCTTAAGACAGACAAAGATACCATAAGAAATGAAATGAAATAAGGAATGAAGTAAGAAATGAAAACTGTAGGCTAATTTCTTTAATGGACATTGATGTAAAATTCTCAATAAAATATTAGCAAACTGAATCCAACAACACATTAAAAAGATTGTACATCATGACCAAATGAGATTCATTCTGTTAATGTGATTCATCATTTTAATAGAATTTTTAAATTCACTTATCATTCCAATCAATGCAGAAAAAACATTAGACAAAGCCCATCACCCATTCTTGATAAAATTTCTCAACAGTTTAGGTATAGAAGAAAAGTTTCTCAATATAAGAAAGGTCATTTATGAAAAAATCCATAGCAAGTATTAAAATAAATGGGGAAAAAATTAGAAGCTTTCCACTAAGATCTGGTAGAAGTGAAGTATACCCACTCTCACTATTTCTATTCAACATAGTGCTGGAAGTAGACAGTTGACTTTTAAACAATGTCAAGGTTATAGGCACAAATTTCCATACAGTTGAAAATCCATATATAACTTTTGACTTCACACATACTTAACTAGTAATAGCTTACTGTTAACTGGAAGCTTTACAGATAATATAAATGGTTGATTAGCACATATTTTGTATGTTATATATATATGTTATATACATCTTACAATAATGTAAGCTAGAGAAAAGAATACATTATTGAGACAATGATAAGGAAGAAAAAGTATACTTGCTACATATTAAATGAAATATATCACCATAAAAGTCTTTATACTTGTCATCTTTCATAGAGTAAGCTGAGGAGGAAGAGAAAGAATAGAGGTTGATTTTGCTGTCTCGGGGTGGCAGAAGTGGGAAACACACATATAAGTGGATCTGTGCAGTTCAAACCTGTGTTGTTCAGGTGTCAACTATACTCACTAAAATCAGACAAGAAAAAGAAATGAAAAGTATACAAATTGGAAAGGAAGAAATGAAATCACCTCTATTTGTAGATGACAGAATTCTATACACAAAAAACCTAAATATTCCACGAAAAATTTTAGAACTGAAAAATAAATTCTGTAAATAGTAGGATAAAAAATAAATATACAATAACCAATAGCATTAATACAGAAATATCTAACTAAAAAATAAATCAAAAAATCAATCCTATTTATGATAGTATAAAAAAAAATCTCCTAGGAGTAAATTTAACCAAAGAAGTGAAAGATCCATGCATTGAGCACAATAAAACATGGATGGAAAAAAATCGAAGAAGAAACAGAAATGAAAAAATTCATGGCTTATGGATTAGAATTGGTATTTTTAAAATGTTTATACAGCCAAAGCAATATACAGATTTAATACAATCCCTATCAAAATCCAAGTAGCATTCTTCACAAAAATATAAAAAACAATTCTAAAATTGTATTACTGCATAAAACACCATAAATAGCCAAAATAATCTGAGAAAGAAAAACAAAGTTGGAGTCATTACAGTTCTTGATTTAAAATTACATCACAAAGCTATAGTAATTAAAACAGAATGGTAGTGGCATAAAAACAGACACATAGACTAATGGAACAGGATGGAGAACCCAAAAATGAAAATGTTAACTAATTTTGACAAAGATACCAAATGGACACAATGAGAAAAAGATAGTGTCTCTTCAATGGAAGCTGCTGGGAAAACTGAATTTTTACAAGCAAAAGAATGAAATTGGACCTTTATACCATACACAAAAATTAAATCAAAAAATAAATAAATGAGCTAAATATAAGACCAAAATCTATAAAACTCCTGCTCCTGGACATTGGCCTTGGCAATGATACTTCGGATGTCATTACAAAAAGCTCAGGCCACAAAAGCAAAAGTAAATAAATGGGACTATATTGAACCAAAAAGCTTCTGCACAGAAAAATAAACTATTAATGAAATAAAACATTAGCCTATGAACTGAAAAAATACATATTTGCAAACCATGTATCTTATAAGGGGTTAACATCCAGAATTTATCAAAAACTCATAGAACTCAACCCAATAGTCAAGAAACAAATAACATGGATAAAAAATGGGCAAAAGACCTGAATAGAAGTTTCTACCAAGAGGACATGCAAATGACCAACATATATAAAAAGATGCTCCTCATCATTAATCATCAGGGAAATGCAAGTCAAAAAACACTATGAAATACAACCTCATACTCTTTAGAATGACTATTAACAAAAAGTCAAAAGATAATAAATGTTGGCGAGAGTGTAAAGGGGAACACTTATCTACTGTCCGTAGGAATGTAGATTGTTACAGCCATTATGGAAAATAGCATAGACTAAAGAAATTAAAAACAGAACAACCATATGATCCAGTAATCTCTCTTCTGGGAATATACCCAAAGGAAATGAAATCACCCCTTCATAAAAATACCTTCACTCTCATATTTATTGTGGCATTGTTCATAATAGCCGAGATATAGAAACAACCTAAGTATCTGCCAATAGACAAATGGATAAAGAAACTGTAGTACATGTATACATAATGGAATATTATTCAGGCCTTAAAAGATAAAATCTTGCTATTTGCCACAACATGGATAAACCTGGAGGACATTTTGCTGAGTGAAATAACCCAGATCCGGAAATAAAACTATTTCATGATGGTCTCAAATTTATATGTGAAATCTAAAAAAAAAAAAAAAAAAAAAAAAAAAAAAATGCTAGGAGTGGGGGATGAGGAGAAGAAATGGAGAGATGAAGGTCAGAGAATACAAAGTAGCTGGCACATGGCATGAAAAAGTCTAGAAATCAAATATGCAGCATGGGGACCACAGGTAATAAAATTGTATCGCGTATGGGATTCACACTAAATGAGTAGGTTGTAGCTGCTCTTTGCCATTAAATTTTTAAAAATGGGTAACTGTGAGATGATGGATATGTTAACTTGCTTCATGATAGTAACCTTTTTACTATCTATGCATAGCTTATAACATAATGTGATATGTCAATTACACACACTAAAATTTATTTTAAAAATTAAAGTTTACCATACGATATTTGGAGCAAAGCAGAGAAACACTCACGATGGGTAAAATTGAAACCTTATTGGATTTCTTAAACTCATTCTAAAGTTTTGATTTTTTAAAAAATTTCAAAATCCATCTGGTGTTGGAAGAGACACACCATTATCTTGTCAGAGCTTAGGGCCTCTAAAGTCTTAACAGAGAACATGTGGGGAACAAGCAATTAGACAGTGACATTGAACAAGTAATTAGAAGTGTGATGAGTACTGTAACGGAGAAATACAGAGTGCTATGGGACATATGACAAGAGAACCCTAACATTCCTTTCCTTTTCTGTATGAAGTCCAAGACCTACACATTTTTAGCTGTAGTGCAAGAAAGCTCTTGAAAGAGTTGGTGTTCAGAAGCCTGATCTGCGTGAAGGGTTAGGGGTAGGAATCACCCCATCTGGCTGCCCGTGAACTGAACAAAAAATTGAAAGCCCTTGAAACAGGACTTGGATATGATAAAGATGTTTTACTCTAAAAAAATTGAAGAGTTGGACATCTTAATTTTAAGAAGGAAAAATTATTTCCTTTCCCTTCCATTGGTAGGAATATAGGGAAGAGAAGCTGCAGGCAATGGCCACTTCACATTGTATGGATAAGCTTGGAACATTTTACTCCTTGTGACTTTGAGGTCTTGGGAGGCTTGATTATAGGAACTATTTCTATGATAGCTTCATGGTACCAAAGCAGGAAGATATTAGAGGGTCCTCAAAATTGTGTGTCAATCACAGTATGCTCTAAGCTACTGCATTTAGCATATGCCATGGTCTTCAGTTCCAGTGGGAATCAGTGTCACTTGGAGGGCTTGTTAAAACATGGATCACTGGGCCCACCAGGAGTTTTTGATTCACGAGGTCTGGAGTGGGGCCTGAGGATTTGCATGTCTAAGTTCCCAGGTGCTGCTGCTGCTGTTTCTGCCCATTTGAGAGTCCTTGGTATATGCCAATGAGTCAAGTAACTCTAATCATGAGAGGTGAAAGAGGATCGCCCTAAAAATCAGAAGACCTGAGTAGAGATTTAAGCTCCACTGTATAAATGTCTTGACAATCTTAATCTTGTCATTAAATTTCTCCAAATGTCTTCCCTCAACTGTAGGATACATGTTTTATAAAAACTTGTCATTAAACAAGTTGTATATATAAGGGCTAAATTATACAATATGTCTGTAAGTGTTTTGTAAACTTAAAAAAAAACCTATGAGATTAAAACCTTTTTCTTAGCTTTCATCATGATCATATGATTGAATAGTGTCTGTCATGAACAATTGTTCAAAAATTGGGGGTGTCCTAGAGGGCTGCAAGAGTAAATCTCTGATCTCCAATAGGCAGGGTAACAGGAGGACTGCAGTGACTGTTGATATGCTACGAATTAGACATTCCTGAAAAATTTACGTGTGACCAATTCTGTGGTGCTTCCGGAAGCTCCTGTCATTGTTGCTTTTGGAAATATGTCAGTTTTTTTCTTTTTTTAGAAATCAGAGCTGTCTGATCCAAGTTCAGGTGAATGGATGAAGCCTCCTGGCCAAGTATGATCGAACATCCTACAAGCATGATAGGGTATTAAGAAAGAATGGTATTGTTTAAGTGTTAAATGATGTAAAAACAAAAACAAGAACAAAAACAAATCGCAAGTTATTTTGACTTTGTGAAACAACTCACTTTTACTGATGAGCTTTAAAAATACCAGTTGCCATTCTTATTTTCTGGTATATTTATCTACTGTACAGTTACTTTTATCCAAATGTATTTGGGTTTTGAAAAACAATTAAACTGTATACCAAGAATCTTTCTATTATCATCAGCTAAAATCAAGGTCCCATATTTTATTGACTATCAACTATCTAATGTGTTTTATCTCTAGTCTCAGCTGGGCCCTCCCGGACTTGAGCTGTTCTGGGAGAAATGGGCAACTCTGAACCCTGGTGAGAATTGGAACATCAATGTGTCCTCGAAGCAAATCTGTGAAATGTCCTGGGAGAACTGCAAAATTGAGAATCCCTTCCATGGGGTATCCTGAAATCCTTTATTTGGCCGTTAAACTGTTCATAACACTTATCATTTCAAGTGGTGACAGAAAATCATTGAGAGAGGTTTCTGCTGTCCAGCAATGACAAGGAAAACATCCCTGCATATTGGTTGTCTTGGTCATGGCTTTTCTGAGCCCTGGGTGCATGCCAAATGGCTTGCCAGGTAGTCCTCAAGGTTTGACTTGAAATATGGCTTTCCCTCAAGCTTTGCGGGTACATGCTTTCTTGTGTTTTCATAATTATAGCTGGAAGATTTCCCATAGGAGGCTGAATTGTTGTTCAATAGCATTTCTAGGGGAGAATAACAGATAAAGGAAGAAAACATATTTAAAAGGGTACAGGACTGAAGGACTAACAGGAGATCCTTGAAAGCAGTCTCCAGATCTTAGAACAGAGACCCATCAGCAACTGTAAGATGCAAGTCTAAATCAATACTGGGACTCTAGAGTCAGACAGATGGGGCTGAATTCTTTGTTCTGTCGCTCTCTAGTTCTCTGACTGCGAGTAAATAAACTTTCAGAGCCTCAGTTTCCTCCTTTACAAAATTAGCTTAAAATATTTCCTTCCTCACATATGTATGATGAAGATTCTGTTAGTTTCAAATAGATTATTCCTTTAAAGAAGAGAACAAGGTCTTTGTCCATTTATTAATACATATTGTTTGAAAAAGTTACAATGTGCTGGAGACTAGGGCTATCTGCCTCCAACTACCTACGCCATCCCAGTATGAATAGTTCCATGGTCAGCATGGTTTACATATACTTGATTAATTAATTGCATAAACACTTCTAATTTAGCTTCTTTAAAATAAAATGGTACAATGTGGGTCAACTCCTTTATTCACTTCTCATTCTCCCCTAAAATATATTATGCAACTTTTAATTTGGACTCCCTTGGATTTAAAAAATAAAATGGCAGAATTTCTTCACAGGCCTTCCACATCTTAGTATTTCCTGTAGACATACTTGATTAAAAGTTGACTTGAGCGAAGTTTTTATTTTATACAGGGTAAAATACATGCAAAGCACCATGGCTATGTCACTATCATAGTTTATATTCTTGAAGTTTGGATCTAATTTTTGATTTAGGCACTTTGCCCCCAATGAAATATTATATATTATAATGTAGTTGTTAATAAGATCTGATACAGTGACTTTAAATTGAATTTCATTAAAAAATAAGAGCATAAATGTCTTCCTAATAGTCTTAATTAGGGAAAATAGAAAACCATAGTGTTTCTATATTAATACACTAACGAAGATAATTGGGATAATATGAAATACATAGAAAGGTAGAAAGTCTGGAAGCCAAAGGAAAAATAACCCACTATTTTCCAGTTCTTACTATTTTTGTTTCTGGGCTGAGGAGGCTCAGCACATGTCAGGCATAACGTCTTTAAGGAATTATTCTCTTTCATGTCTTCAAGTGAGTGTTGTCTTGTTTTGCAGTGACTGTAGCCCTTGTTTTGTGGTGACTGCTTTCCCAGGAAAGGCATTGTTCTGAATCTTACGGCTTCATAATAACTACTACTTGTCCTCCTGATTAAGGCATTGTGTGAAAACAGTGCATTCATTGCTGGGTTCTCACTAATCTCTCTCCTTTCATCCAGTGCCTCCCAGTTTCTCAGAGAGCTCTGCCTTTGCATTTTTAATTGAATGCCCCTAAAAGTTTATATTCATGTATTCTGCTTGCCAGAAATCTCTGTTCATACCTCACTATGAAGGTCTTATCTTTCTCTTTTATATTTCAATATGGTCGGGGAGTGAAATTAAGCCTGATTCCCTAATTGGGAGCCACATGGGGCATCCGCGTGATGATAACTATACCAGAACTCAATAGCTACCCAGCACTCTGAAACAGAAGGTCGCCATTTTGTAAAACCAGAGAAAATGCTACTGGGCATTTTACAGAATTGTCAATCAGGACAGAATGGACACTAATTGCTTCTCCCACAGCTGTTAACATTTCTCTTCAGTAGCCAAGCAACCCTTAAGACAGAAAGAAACTCTCTGAGACATCTGAAAATTTTCTGCAGACCTAAGTATAGGCTTCCAAGGAGACATCTGTGATAAGTTGTTCATTGATTAATATAAATGAAGAGCTAACACTTCTGAACAAATAAAGTATTTCAGACAAAGAGATCTGACTCTATTGGAAGGCTATAGTAATCAGATAAATAAGATTATCCTATGTTTACAATTTTTTCCAAGAGGCATGATAATCTCTTGAACCCAGGAGGTGGAGGTTGCAGTAAGCTGAGATTGTACCACTGCACTCCAGGTTGGGTGTTATAATTTTGTATGTTTCTCTGTCACAGTGTTCTCCAAAGTAAAATGTGGTTACATCAGGGGATGGACAAAGCAATTTAGTGGATATGAGAACAAGTTATTAAAACATCTCTCTATATTCATTTTTATCTAATAATTAAGAAAATAGTAAGTAACTTATACAACTCAATAGCAGAAAAAAATCTAATTAAAATATGGGAAAATAACTTGAACTGACTTTTTAAAAATGAAGATATGCAAATGCCCAACAGGTGTATGAAAGAGTGCTCAACATCACTAATCATTACTGAAATGCAAGTGAAAACCACAATGAGATATCACCTTGTACCTGTTAGAATGCCTATTATCAAAAAGACAAGAGACAACAAGTGTTGGTGAGGATGTGGAGAAAAAGGAACCCTTGTCCACTGCTGGCAAGAGTGCAAATTGGTACAGCCATTATGCAAAAATGTATGGCAGTTCCTCAAAATATTAAAAATATGACTGCCATATGATACAGCAATCCCACTTGTGGGTGTATATATATATATATCCAAAGGAAACAAGACAGAAATCCTGCCATTTGCAACGTGGATGAACCTCGAGGACATTATGCTAAGTGAAGTGACATAGACTGAGAAAGACAAATACTTCACAATAAACGATTTAATGTGGAATATAAGAAAGTGAAACTCACAGAAACTATGTAGAATGGTGGTTTTCCAGGGGATGGGGGTTGGAGGAAATGGGTACAAATTTACAGTTACAAGATTGAAAGGGTTCTGAGGATCTAACGTACAGCATCAATAACTGTAGTCACAATACTGTATTATATGCTTGAAATATGCTAAAAGAGTAGATCCAAAATGTTCTTAATGCACACAAACACAATGGTAATTAAATTAAGTAGTAGATGTGCTAATTTTATTGTGGCAATCTTTTCACAATATATACATATATCGAATCATCGCATTGTACACTTTAAATTTACACAATTTTATTTTCCAAATGGACCTTAATAGAGCTGAACAAAACAAGAGTAAGAAAAGATGCAAGTTTTACTAATATTTAGTTTGAATATTTAGCACATATTTAATTCACAAACATATATATAAAGAGAGACAGAATGAAGGAGGGAAAATGAATACTCCAAAAATTTTTACTGTTGGGAATATGTATTAGTTATCTATTGCTGTATAACAATTGCTGCCCCACCGCCCCCTGACTCCACGTAACAGCTTACAAACAGCAGGTATTATCTCACAGTTTCTACTGGTCGGGACTCTGAATGCAGTTTAGTTGGCTGCCTCCAGCTCAGTGCTTCTCATAAAATCCTGGCCAGGGCTGTGGTCACACTGAAGGCTCAATCAGGGAGGATCTGTTTCAAGTTCACCCACCTGGTTGTTGATGAGACTGAGAACCTCAGTTCTTCACTGGTATTGGCTGGAGGCCTTCCCCCTTTCCTTGCCTTTTTATAGGGCAGCTTACAATATGGCAGCTGGCTTCCCTCAGAGTGGGTGAGTAAAAGAGAGGAGAGAGAGAGAGAGAATGAGAGCGTGCATCCAACTCACAAGCTGAAGTCTTTTAATAACTAATCTTAGAAGAGGCATACATCACGTTTGTCATATTCTATTCAGCAGAATCAAATAGAAGCAATTTGAATAGAAATAGAGTAAGATGGGATGGGATGGGATGGGATGGGATGGGATGGGATGGGATGGGATGGGATGGGATGGGATGGGATAGAATAATTATTCTATTGGGTTTATGTGTCACTAAACCCAGCCCATGCTCGAGGGAAGTGGATTATACAAGGGTGTGAATAAAAGGATGGATTCATCTTTTTTGGTTTTGTTGTAAGACAGGATCTCACTCTGTCACCCAGCCTGGAGTGCAGTGGTACAATCTCAGCTTACTGCAACCTTCACCTCCCGGGTTCAAGTGATTCTCATGCCTCAACCTCCTGAGTATCTTGGACCACAGGTGCTCACCACCATACCCAGCTAATTTTTGTATTTTTAGTAAACACGTTTAGTATTTTTGCCATGTTGGCCAGGCTGGTCTCGAAATCCTGACCTCAAGTGATCTTCCCACCTCGGCTTCCCAAAGTGCTGGGATTACAGAAGTGAGTCACCACACCAGGCCTCATCTTTATATTGATGAATATTTTTGAGGCTGCTCACCACACAGCAAGTAATCAAAAAGTCTGGAGACCCCTTCCCTAGGGGATAAATTGGCTCCCTCTTTTCTGTAAAAGTCCACATTATAAATATTTAGGCTTTATGGACCACATGTAGTCTCTGTTGAATATATTTTTAACAGCCTATAAAAAACATAAAATCATTCTTAGCTTGAAAGCCAAACAAAATTAGGGAACAGGCCAGATTTATCCAGAGACCATAGTTTGGCAATACCTGTTCTAGTGGACTGTGAGGCAAATTTTAGCTCAGAATTCAAAAGAACTCTAACAATTAAGGCTATCTAATGATAGAACTAGTTAGTCCCCAAAATAAGATGATTCCCTTATCCACAGGATTATTGAAGCAGACTTATCTAGTTCTCTTACACTGGATGAAGGATAGTTAGAATTGAGAGACACAGCAAGAAAAAAAGGTACCAGTTGAGTTTTCCCAGATAATGAGTTTCAAAAGATATGACTCAATAAAAGTACCTTCTGGATAAACAAAGCTGGAAATTTATTTACTGTATTTCATTTTGAGAGAAACACAAATGATTAGCATATCAAAGTCTCTGAGAAGTAAGAAAACGTGTTTAATTTTGTTTTCTCCAACCTTGTCTGACCAAGGAATCTCCCATTCCCTTTGGTTTTAGTAGCATCCTTACTTTTGTTCCATGGAACAAAGTTAGGAAACAACAGATTAACTGATATGTAAGATCTCTTCTGACTTTTGGGGTTAATGATTCTAGACATGTAAGATGGTATGTGGTTTCATTAACTAACGGTTAATATTTTCATATATGTCTATCTCCCTACAATGTTTAGTTGATTTTAACAGACATTTACCAAGTACATGCATGAGGCTGTGCACTCTCGCTAGGCATGGAAAGGTAAAGGTGTTATAGCTCATGTCCTCAAAAAGCATATTGATTTCTCCTAGTCTCTGAACTTTAGCACAGTGCTTCTCACATAGAAAGTATTCAGGAACAATTTATTGAATGAATGAAGGCCAAGCAAAACAGAGCTGTTTGAATCCTTTGAGCCATTTCGGATTATGGACACAGACGAGAATTATCTCTGTTTGTCTCTGACTCTCTCTCTCTTTCTCTCATGGGGAGAGAGAATTTCCCTCTGAGTTTATAATCCCAAATATATATGAAGAGAGAGAGTGACTCAATGAATTCTGGATGAAAAGCAACAATACAATCAGTTTTCCCAATGTTGCCATAAATCTAGATACATGTTCCTGAGCAATCAAACTAAGTTTATTACCATTATAAATTAAGGAGATTAAACTAGAATTGTTCTTCTGAAATTCAGACTTATATTAGAGTCTGCCACTTTAAAAATAACCCTTGTGGATTCAAGTTGACGTCTTTCCACTAGATGGTTTGATATGACTGTGGCTTTCATCTTTGTATAATAGAGTATTATCTGGTTACAACACATAATTCAATTAACATTATCCTTTAAATTTCTCCATCCTTTGTTGAAATGCTTAAATTTATTCCTCTTTTATCCTTGCGTCTCCTTTTTCAATCTTGGAGACTACTGTCATTAATCTATATCTTTTGAGGTTATCATTTCACTTTAGCTAGGAAGCATTTCATTCTTATCAGCATCCACAGTGCTTCATCTGGGCTGTTCTTCTCTATATTGTGTATTGCCATCAATATTCCATCCTTATATATTTTTAATCTCAACCAAGAATGTTGTATCATCTTCATTTCTGGTCAGATAAAATAAATGTTTCATTGGATATGTAAATGATCCTGTAAGCTAGATGAATTTAGGAGGTTTTGCTTTCAATGTTGAAATAAGATCTTTATCCTTAAATCAGACAGTATGGAAACAAATGAATGTTACATGCTGATATATTTTTAAATGCTATTTTTTTAACCTTCCCATGAAAGAAAAAATGACATCTGCGACTTAGGATTTGCTTTGGAAAATGAAGTCTTTTCATTTATTTACAAAAAAAGGAGGATCAAGAGCACTTAGGGAAGCTTTAATTCTTTGTCTATTGCTCCAGCTGTCAAGTCATAATAGCATTGGCCTCTGCTTGCCTGGGCTGGAAGCAAATGATGCCCGCAAAGCAACCTGGGAAATAAAATCCAGAATACTTCAACTGGAAGAAACCTAAAATGATATCTCGCCCGACTCTCTGTTTTCATAGTTGAAGTTACTAGGACTTAAAGACATTAAATAAAATTAAAAGCTGCATGGCTCTCAATACTTGCTAGAGGCTAGATTTCCTGACTCCCAACTCAGTGCTCTTTCCAACTCATCACATCATGGTACCTCTTCTTTCTTAAGTTTTCCTGAGTAGTTAAGTGAGAACTTTGTGAACAGATCACAGTTCTTAGTAATTGCCCATTTGGAACCCCAGTAGGAATATTAAAGCAAAAAAGACCTTAAAATCATGAAATAAATATAATTTTGACCCACAACTTGTAGGTAGGTCTGCATTAGTAAAGTCAGAGATATGAACCTGGGAGTTAGTGATGACTCAGTCCCCCACGGTGTTGACACGAGTGGTGGCGTTAAGACACAAAAAGGTCCACAGAAAGGGAAAGCATGAATAAGAGGTGGGATGTTTAAAGGTTTTCAACCCTTGGATGCTGCTGTTCAGAAGTCTAATCTATATTTAATTAATTAATTAATTAATTTGAGATGGAGTCTCACTCGGTCGCCTAGGCTGGAGTGCAGTGGTGCTCTCTTGGCTCACTGCAACCTCCACCTCCCAGGTTCAAGCAATTCTCCTGCCTCAGCCTCCTGAGTAACTGGAAATACCAGCGCCTGACACCACACCCAACTAGTTTTTGTATGGAAATTTCACTTTTTCACAGTCTGGTTCCTACCAGGCTCACCTGCCTTCTCTTGTCCTTCTCCTAGATGGACGTACTATTTGCTTAGGAATTTGTACAGTTCTTTGACTTTTTTTCTCCTTTCTTTTAAAATTGTTTTTTCTCTATGTTGAATGCCCTCCTGCTTCCTTTCTGCTTGACTAATTATTTCTCGTTTCAGCTTGGGAAATAGATGAAAAAGTTGTATATCTCTTACCAATTTTCCAGTTTCCAACAGTCCCCGAACAAATTGTATGCAGCACCATGAGCCTACAAAATTACCTTGAAGTACAGCAAATGATTGCATTAAAATATCACCTTTTAGCCCTAGGAGGAGACTGTGCAAATATTCCAAAGCGATGGTTTGCAGTTAGTAGGCAATACGGTGCAAGCCAGCTCTTGTTTTTAAATGTTATGCCCAGAAGAGATCTTTGAAATTTTATAAACAGATGGATTCTTTTTGCTTGATTCACTAATGTTTTACAATTAACTAATTAACAGGTTTATTGCCAAAATTAGCAATAAAAAGTGTTCAGGAGCTTCGACCAAAGCAGTCTTTTGCAATTACATAGTTACCAAAACAATCTGCATGATAGTTTGAGGCTAAACATTGCTCAAATCAGAATTTCACCTGCTGTTTTCAAATAAAAGTTGACAAATACAAAAATGAACCCTGTAGATTTTCAGACTCCTTTCATATACACGAGCCTCTGCATTAATTAATAATAATTACAGGTAACACGAACTATAGTCGGAAGGCTTAAATGTACCCAGATTGCTTTCAAGTGTGCAAAATTGCTTAGCAAACACAGTTCTGAAGGACTATCAGGAATCATTTTTATGTAAAGTCCATCTGCTGTCCTCTAGCTAGCATGACCTTAAATGACCTATTCAACCTGATTTCCTACTGTTCTCTCATACAAGCCAGGTCAGTGCCCTGTCTTGAGAGTTATCATTAGAACGCCCCTCTGATGTTACCCCTCGTCCCTCTCCAACACACTCCAAGTTTCTGCTATAGGCAAATCCTTGCAGTTTCTTGAAGACACCACACTCTGGATCCTGCTTTGGCATAAGCTATTTTTCTGTCTGGAATACTTTCTAAGCTCCTTCAGGATTTAGCTTGGGCATTACATCTTTTGGGATGTATTCCCTGATCGACCCCTATCCCTGCCTCCAGAAGGTAGAATGAGACTTAAGAGGGGAAGGAAGATTTCCCTTTGGTGTTCTTTCACTCAACTGCAAACACTTCCAGGGAAGAAATTATGTTTCGATTTTTTTAAAAAATTTCTAAGCTCAGTGAATATCAATTGGAAGGAAAGAAGGAATAAAAGGAGGGAGAAAAAGAGAAACCATGCTTTAGCTTGTTTCATTATCTTCAGTACAGACTGTTCTCTCTGCCCAAAACCCTTTGGCTTATATTTCTAGGTTTGTTTCTCAGAACCCTCATGGAAGTTTCAGTTTGTACCAACCCACCTATTCCTGCTGTTTTTGAACCTTGCTTTAGTCCTTTAGTTTTTTCTGGCATGAAAAATCTGCTTCACCAATTAAGCTATAAGCTTCTTGAGTTGGAAGGTATCAGCACTCAAAGGGGCTTAGAGATATATCACCCATTCTAACCATTTTCCCAATGTGGGACTTCCACCTGCCACAGTTCAGGCACTTCTGTTAATTCTCTTGAAGTTTCTTTGGTGTCCAGACCTTGATAAGCACTTGCTGTGCATGACTAACAATTAAGCATTCCCGTGTTTAACAAGATTAAATACTGTTCTTGTGACTTTAATCATGTATTAAATTAATTATTCTTGTATTTATACCCTGCTATATTCCAAAAAATGCATGCAGTTCAATACAATTCAGTTATGATCTCTTAAACCCCTGGTGTGGCTGGAGTAGTAAATTAAAGTCCATCATATATGCCCTTATTTAAATTCCAAGATGCAGTTTAGTTGACGTTTTCTCCTGGAAGCCCTCCACAACTTCTCCATTAGAAGGTAGGTGTTTCTCCAACACATGTTCTCACTCATGGGTGGGTGTTGTTGAACAATGAGAACACGTGGACACAAGGTGGGGAGCATCACACACTGGGATCTGTGGGGGGAGGCTAGGGGACAGACAGTGGGGGGTGGGGAGGGTGCAGAGGGATAAAGTGGGGAGAAATGCCAGGTATAGGTGATGGGGGGATGGAGGCAGCAAACCACCTTGCCATATATGTACCTACGCAACAATCCTGCATGATCTGCACATGTAGCCCAGAACCTAAAGTACAATAAAAAAATGATTTTAACAAAAAAAGTAAAAAGAAGAAGGTAGGTGTTTCTCATCCGTAGCTCCAAAGCACTACTGTGCATACCTTTATCATAACACTTTTTTTTTTTTGTCCTCTGATTTTACCTGCTTCTTCCACTAGGCTGTAAGTACCTAGAAGGCAGTGACCGTGTCTTTTCCTTCTGTGGCTACAAACACAGGGCCTGGGATGTGGTACCCTTCTCCCAATTCATCCTCCAGGCTGCCACATGAGCTCTCCTCCTGATAGAAACAAACCTGCATCAAGCATGTCCCTGCAAAAAAAAACCCCTGAAGGCTCAGGATCTTCTGTAGGAGAAAATGCAAGCTCTTCATTTTGGAATAGATATCTTTCATAATATGTCTCAATCTACCTCCAAGTCTGATCTCCACCCTCATTGCAGGCACTCGGAACTTCTCAGGATTTACGTATCCATAACTCATGTGTTACCTTAAATTTTCAGTGGAGAAAGCAATCTTTCTCTTCTTTCATCCCGGTTACATAAATATTTCTCCACTTGGAAATGCCTTCATTTTTTTCTTCAATATTTAGCTCAGATATTACCTACTCCTTGGTATTTCAAAAAATACTTGGACCCATCAACCTCATAGTCATCATTCAACTAAAATTTCATTGTGCAAGTAATATGAGACAAACTGAGGACAAAGACTCACTATGCAAACATAGAACCTCTTTACTTACTTCCCTCACTCATCCAGCCGAGCAGGAATCCTCATCATTTTGTTCTTATATTTCTCTTTGGCCCAGTAGAGTGTCTGGCAAGTTGTGATCATTTGCATGAATACGTCTTTGGACATCTCTTACTTGTTGATTTGTCATCAAGCTAAAGACAAACTTCCATTTTAAAAACTGGTCATTTTACATATCACTTATGAAAATGCAAATGACCATAGGTAGAATTTCCATGAATGAAAATTTTCAGATCTCTATAGTAGAGAACTCGGTATTAATTCTAGAAGCTGACAATATTTTATTGCTTGCTACCATCTTTCAAATCTGTCCTTGTAGAATTCCATTCTTTCACTTTTTCAATTTCCTGTAGTTAATTTTTTTATTAACATTGTCTTTGACATTGTATTACACATAATGCTTTAATTTTTTTACATAATGTGTGGAGAATTAGGTATACAACTTCCCTACTGATAATGGTAATACTGATAATAGCAATTTTAATGTTTTAACTCATTGCATATTTTATTAAACAGTATACCATTATTTTATCCTACTTTCTTCAGGGAGCTGAGCAGACACTATTCAGGCAACTTTAAAATAAATGCAAGCCTTATTAACTCTCATCTTTTTGTTAAAAAGTAACCTGTTGCTTTGCTTTTCATGGTGGAAAATGCTGTATGGGAAGAGATATAGCCCATAAAGAATGAAATTTTGTGTGCTCACAAGTACTAAGGCAGTTAACACATACACTCTTAACAATGCAGGCATTGCTGTCAGACAAATCCATATCCAAGATCCAGAGCAGCCTACAAGAAATCAAATCAGGAGCACTCAATTCTACTAGGTCTTCTCTTCTCTCCTCTCCTGCTCAGAGAGAACGCATCCAGATAGATGCGTATACTGTGAAAGGAAAATAAATCATGGGGCTCCCAAATCACTAAACTAAATGGAAAAGTCAAGCTAGGAACTGTTTATGGCCAACCTGCCTCCCATGCTATTCAAAGTCACCCCTCTGCTCACAGAGATAAATGCATATCTGATTGCCTTCTTTGAAGAGGATTTGATTTCCAATTTTATTTCACTGTGGTCTGAGAGAGTACTTGATATAATTTTGATTTTCTAAAATTTACTGAGACTTATTTTGTGGCCTATCATATGGTCTTTCTTCTTCCTCATCCTTCTTCCTTCCAGGGCCCAGTTCTCCTCTAGGTAGGCGGAGGCCTATGACAATATTTAAAAAAATACAATTTGTTCAAGAGAGATAGGATTACCTTCAAAGCACAATAAAAGGGAATATAGAGGTTCTAGAAACTCATAACATTGCAGAACTGGGAAAGACAAAAGATCTAAAAGCAGCAACTAGCAAAGCCTGTCAATAGATAAAATGACTCAGGATAAAAATCACATTAATGTGTGGCCACCACATTCATTGTTCCAGATAATATTAAAGTGTCTACCATTAAACTGAGAGAGAGAGACATGGGGGGGGCAAGAAAACAAAGAAGTAAATTATATCTGAAAACAAAGTTTCTAAGAGTACTTATGATATCATTATCAGCACAAGTAAATGACTAGATGCAAATAAATCGGAAGTTTATTAAATTTGTAGGAAACTTTTATTGGCAAAGGAAATATGAACCTGGATTTAAAAAAATATATGCTTCTAGCATTTAAAACAATGCTTGGATTTCAACTTTCTATAAGCTCTTTGAGGAAACCAGAATGGAAGTTAATGCTGCATTACCAGTATTGTTTATGTAAGAGAGATGACAAGGAAGTCAACTTGAGAAACTTAATTTGAAGAGAAGACATTGATTCACATCCAAAGATGTGTAGCTACTGATATCTTAGGTATGTATGCATCACTTTTATAATTACTCAATAAAACACATTTTTCAGTGAACTGGTCCTGACTGTGGAAGAAAAGGGATCTTCTAATCACCTTCAATCTATGTGTACCTTTTAGTTAACTTACAGTACATGACATATATAGAATATTTTTTGGAGGTGTTAATTTTGTTGTAGTTTGGGATAAGAAGGCAGGGTTATATCTCAGCATTGCCAAGCATATAACTTTTAAGTGGCTGTTTTACATCTTTCATTCTTGAAAAAGTTGTTGGGTAATTTCTCTTTAGTCAACCCTTTTTAATTCTGTTTCTACTTCTTACCTTCTTCATTGCTTCTGTCTTCTGCAGCCTTTCCCCCATCTTTTAGACTCTGGATTTAGGTCTATTTTCTTATACTAAATATGGTATTGATCTATTTTTTTAAATTATACTTTAAGTTCTGGGGTATTATACTTTAAGCTCATCCTCTCCAGCATCTGTTGTCTCCCGATGTGCAGAATGTGCAGGTTTGTTACGTAGGTATATACGTGCCATGGTGGTTTGTTACATCCATCCCCCAATCGTATACATTAGGTATTTCTCCTAATGTTAGCCCTCCCCAATCCCCCCACCCGCTGATATCCCTCCCCTAGCTCCCGTACCCCCCCATCAGGCCTCAGTGTGTGATGTTCCCCTCCCTGCGTCCATGTATTCTCATTGTTCAACTCCCACTTATGAATGAGAACATGTGGTGTTTGATTTTCTGTTTCTGTGTCAGTTTGCTGAAAATGATGGTTTCCAGCTTCATCCATGTCCCTGCAAAGGACGTGAAATCATCTTTTTTTTATGGCTAATAGTATTCCCTGGTGTATATGTGCCACATTTTCTTTATCCACTCTATCTTTGATGGGCATTTGCGTTGGTTCCAAGTCTTTGCTATTGTGAACAGTGCCGCAATAAACATACATGTGCATGTGTTTGGTTGAATGTTTTATAGTTCTTTGGGTATATACCCAGTAATGGGATTGCTGGGCCAAATGATATTTCTAGTTCTAGGTCCTTGAGGAATCGCCATACTGTCTTCCACAATGGTTGAACTAATTTACACTCCCACCAACAGTATAAAAGTGTTCCTATTTCTCGACATCCTCTCCAGCATCTGTTGTCTCCTGATTTTTTCAATGATCGCCATTCTAATTGGAGTTAGATGGTAGCTCAATGTGGTTTTGATTTGCATTTCTCTGACGATCAGTGATGATGAGCTTTTGTTCATAGGTTTGTTGGCTGCATAAATATCTTTTTTTGAGAAGTGTCTGTTCATATCCTTTGCCCACTTTTTGATGGGGTTTGTTTTTTCTTGTAAATTTGTTTAAGTTCTTTTTAGATTCTAGATATTAGCCCGTTGTCAGATGGGCAGATTGCAAAAAATTTTTCCCATTCTATTGGTTGTCAGTTCACTCTAATGGTAGGTTTTTGTTTTCTTTTCTGTGCAGAAGCTCTTAAGTTTAATTAGATCCCATTTGTCTATTTTGGTTTTTGTTGCCATTGCTTTTGATATTTTAGTCATGAAGTCCTTGCCTATGCCTATGTCCTAAATGGTATTGCCTAGGTTTTCTTCTAGGGTTTTTATGGTGTTAGGTCTTATGTTTAAACCTTTAATCCATCTGGAGTTAATTTTTGTATAAGGTGTAAAGAAGGGATCCAATTTCAGCTTTCTGCATATGGCTAGCCAGTTTCCTGGCAGTCCATAATCTTAGGAGGAATTTTTTGTCTTTGATTCAAAAAATTAACTGTTTTTCTTAATGGTTTTTATTGGTTATTTTGTGACATAATTTGCCAGTCTTTTCCACATAATATCTTATTTAAAGCCTCATAACAACCTTAGCAGGAAGGTATTATAATTTTCATTTCACAGATAAGAAAACTGAAAACTAGAGAAATTAACTTGCCCAAGGCCATAAGCTAGAAGTGGTTAAATTTTGCCTTGAAACCAGAACTGCCTGACTCCTATGCTCATGCTTTCCTATTATAATATCACATTGCTGTCTATCCTTTTTGTTATCACTTAAGCTTCAGCTATATCCAGCTCTAAACCACCAACATTATCTAATTTCTTCCAATGCTAAACTAAATGGAAACGGAAAATCCACTTTTTCTAATCTACTAGGATTGGGGGGCAGATTGTGGACTAGTTTTTCCCCTATCCAGTCAAACCAAACACAATGAAAGCTCCTCTGTAATTTTCCTCTAAAATGATTTTGATTCAGACATCCAGTTCTCTCTTCAGCATGATCATTAGACTATTAGCTTCAAAATGACAGTTTTGTGCATTTTTCACCTGTGGATCTCTAACATCTCCCAATATGCTCAGCATGCAGTAGGCATCTGTATTTATTACATCGAAGAACTCTTTTCTCATTTTTGTTGCAACCTACAACTTCCCTCAGATTTCATCTCCAACGCTCAGGTACTCTGATGGTCATCTCTTAGGTGATGTGGCTCAAGTCATAGAGTATGTCTAAATCCGAGTCTCACAAATTTCTAAAAGTATTGTTCTTTGAGAAGAGACAACAGAATTACTAAGTGAGAAATAATAGGAATAAAAGCAGTGAAAATTAAAATAAAAATTATTTCTATCTCCCACTTTATCAGAAATAAAATTAAGGCAGTACTTGGTCCTGGCAAGGGTGCAATGAAAGGAACAAGCTCCTTTTTGCTACTGAGACCATAAAGTCGGACAGTCTTTGTTCGAAAGTAATTTGTCAATGTAATCAAAAGCTGAAAAAGCATTCTTACTGCTGACTTACTTTTCTAAATGAAGAAAAGTCTTTACATATGAAGATGATCATCACAGCTTTATTTTTAAGAAGCCATCGACCACCTAAATGTCCAGAAATATTAAAATATGATTACATAGACTATAGTAATTCTTATTAGTAGAATACTATACATCCATCTAAATTATGCTTAGAATAACTTATCATAATATGTAAAATGCTATTTTTCTTAGGCTGGTCCTTTTGGAAGGAGAATCTGAGATGATGGCTTGTGTGCAGGTCTTTGTTTTTTAGGGTGAGATTCCATGGTGCAGGTATGGAGAACACAAGAGAGTGACAGAGAAATAGCCAACAAAAGGATGTGTTTTTGTGTTGTTCATGGCTGACTGGAGTTCAAACCCAGCAGGACCTTCAGAGGGGTCTTATAAAACAGAGGTCGTAAGTATCTTTCTCAGTAACAAAATGGGGAGATCCTGCCTCTCTTTGGTCGAGAGTGGCCTCATGTGCACAACTCCAGGTTGTACATAGGGTCCCCATGAGTGCCCCTGTTTGTAGAATCAGAGAAGCCTTCAGGCTGGAAGCAAAAGTCTGCATGAGACCCTCTCCAACTGTGCCTGCCTGAAGCCCATCAAAACTTGCATGGAACAGGCCACTCTTGCAGTGCTTGGAGTTAGTGGTGAGATTGATGGGATAGTGGACTGATGTAGATTCTCCATTAATTCCAAGATGCACTCATTATATTGTTACAATGTTGTGAGGGAAAGCTAAGAGCTGAGGTTACATGCTCAATAGTATCTCAATTAATTCATACATTCAGTAATCTATTGAGTGCCAGATATGTTCCTGGTTCTGTGAAATCAAGGAATAGGACCAAACTCTTTTCCTCTTGGGAGTGTATATTCTAGTGAAGGAAGAGGGTTTTGGGACAGGGCTGGGTAACAGACAACCAACAAATAAATAAGCAAAGTAATTAATAGTTATTATTAGAGCTAGGCTAGAAATGAACAGGTGTAAAACAAATTAACAATGCAGCAACACTTAGAAAAGTGACTCCTTAAAGATAAATCGGAAGGTTATCGGGGGGTTTCTGGGTAGAAGAACTTATTCCATAATATTTCTGTATTTTCTAAATTTCCTATAGTCAGCATAAACTTTTCTTAATCAGAAAAATCACATTATGATTATTATTAAAAATTACTAAAAGAAAAAGAAGTCGTTCCTTACTACCTCGGTAGCCCCTGGAAATGATGCATCTATACCCCACTCTGTACATGGTTTTTCTGTGTGACTTTGAGCTTTTCACAGCCTTTCAGAAATTTCACGCAGGGAAAACAGATGTATGGGTCGTGTGTGTGTGTGTGTAAGTGAATAAAAAGGAAATCCCTGACTTATCACAGAACTTGGTATGCCAGTGCTTCTGAAATATAACTTATCCCATTTTCTACTTGCTAACAAGGCCAGCGATCCATGAAGTTGATTCTTTTTTGGGTTTTGGTGCCTGAGCATTTAAATTAATGGTTTGAGAGAGTAAAGTCTATTACTGTATGCAGCATAGCTAGCAATTGTTTAAATTCAGAATAAACTATGGATAGAGTTACACTTTCAGTTTTCAAGGTGCCTAACAAGCATTGTGATTGGCATTGCTTTCCCATTCCGCATTACAAGGAGTCGCCAGAACGCAAATCTGTAAGGGACTCTGCCGCTTACCATCTGCTTGATACTCAGGGTCTCCAAATGGCCCCAAAAGGTGGTGGCTGTTTGCAGCGCTTGGACTTTTGAATTGCATTAAGTACCAATCTGAATTTTCTATTTGGCTGACCTCTAAAGAATGACAGAGGAGACCAATGCAGACATCAAGTGCCCAGCAAAGCAACCTTTCGGGACAATAGTTGCTCCCGTCCCGGATGCCAGTGTGACCAATTCAGCAATTGTGTCTTTCCCAGGGATAAAATCAAAACTGTGTCAGTGAAGCTAGAATCATAGAGTGATGATCTGAGAATCAGTGAGAAGAAAGACACTGACCTTGGAGAGGTTTAAGAATGCCTTACGAATAGCTATCCAGAACATAATTAAAGGCATTTTAACATCATAAGCCTTGAAGAATGCAAACCATCACTGCTGCACACTGGGGAGGAAAAGATATTGCTTTTATAGCTGCAGAGCTTATGGTCAGAAGTGATATGAAATTTTAGAAATGTGACAGCTTTATAATAATTTTACTCTTGCTCATTGTGATAATTTTCATTTGCAGCTTTTTACCTTTGAATATCTTGCATTGCATTAAGTCTTTCTCACTCCATCTTTTTCCTGTAATGTTAGAGGCTGTTGTTTTAATCTAAGGAATTACAGCAAATGATACAGGCACAAGCAAACAGATAATGGTGTTTATGATGCTCTTACTATTTGAAGAATTAAAAGTTCTGAGTGAATTTGTCTCCCTGTTAATAAAAGTAATAGAGCCCTAAATGAAGTATGGCCTCTTCTTTCTTTTTATATTGTTACTAACCCTTCCTGTATCCTATTCCCTCTCTTAGTTGCTGTGCATTTTGGCTATGGAAAGGGAAGCAGGATCGTTTCTGTCAATTAATCTATTCTGCTCTGGTTTTTTTCTTACCTGTATTCTTCTCCCAAGTACCATATGTATTGTCTTTTTTGAACAACCCAAGTTAGAATTAGCACTAGAGTTCATCTAGTTTAAATATTTTCATTTCTCAGATGAGGTAAAATACAGTCACAAGGCACCATATCAGCGGAACCAGGACTAGAGTCTAGACCCAGCACCACAAAAACAATAGCTGACACCGAGCATTTGCTAGGTGACAGACAAAGCTCTGCACACTTCGAATGCACGAACACTCTTAAGCCTCAGAGTGTCTGTACGAGATAGGTCTTGCTATTCTTGTCACCCCCATTTCATAGTAGAGTAAACTGAAGCACAGAAAGTCACAAAAACAGAATAAACATAATAAACTGAGGCACAGAGAGTCTAGGGTACGTACCCAAAGTGATGCACTTCCTGGGTGCCTCTAGCTGAATAATCCGGGTTGTTGGATCTGAACCTGCACATTCTGCTGCATTCAAGTGCCCGAGGGTCTTCACAAAGTTTGTTCCTTCCCTTTTCCCAGAATGCTTTCTCAGAAGTATTGGCCACTCAACATTGCTTTCCTGTTCCTTATGACAAGGTGTTTCCAGAAACACCAATCTGTACGAGATTCTGCTGCTTACCTGATACTCTGGGTCTCCAAATGGCCCCAAAAGGTGGTGGCTATTTGCAGCACTCAGACTTGTGAATTGCATTAAGGACCAATCTGAATTTTCAGGACTATTGAAATGTGTTAAATACCAATCTGAATGTTTGCATTCACATGTAGGGTCACACACACATGTATGTGCTGTGGGCTTGTTTAGATGCTGATTTGTTAACTGGTTTTCTGTCCAAGGCTGACAATGTTGTTTAGCACAGGGCTTGGTCTTTTGAGGGGTTTATAAAAGGAACAGGGAATGTGATGCTTAGGTTTGAAAATATTAAAATGTGGTTGTAGAGTCAAAGCAGTTAAAATCAAATTAAATGCACTGAGTAATTATTGTATGGAGTACAGGGTACTAAATATTCATTAACTTGTGGTCCAATTAGGATCCAAATGGCTAGTTTTTAGTTTGTTTATTAAAAAGTCCTGGAATACTGAGGTCAGGGGTAGTGGCTCACTCCTGTAATCCCAACAGTTTGGGAGGCTGAGGTGGTTGGATCTTTTGAGGCTAGGAGGTCAAGATCGGCCTGGCCAACATGGCAAAACCTTGTCCCTATTAAAAATACAAAACTTAGTCAGGCATGGTGGCGTGTGCTTGCAGCCCTAGCTACTTAGAAGGCTGTTGCCCGAGAATCACTTGAACCCAAGAGGCAGAGGTTGCAGTGAACACAGATTGCACTACTGCGCTCCAGCCTGGGTGACAGAGGGAGACGCTGTCTCAGAAATAAATAAATGAAAATTTAAGAAAATTAAATTAAAATGTTTTGGAATACTTTACAAGCAATCTTTATGAGCCAATTTATATAAAGATAAATCTTGTAAAAGAACTGTGACTATTTGAAATTTCTGATTTTTAATCCTCTGAGACATTTCTAAATATTCTTTCTTTTTCATTTTTTACGATCACAAGTAAGTTGCAATGTGATCATACTTTAGATATGCTATAATTTAATAAGAGACTTGATGGTCACATCTCAGGAGAACACACCCAAAGAGCTGTGGTTGGTTGGCAAATTCCTTCACTTTTCATGAGAACCTTTCTGACTATGAAAGTTTGTAAATTGAATGTTCATAAGAAAGGAAATCTCTAAACTATACATTATGGGTGACACAAAGATGACCAAAATATTCAAAGCATAGTTGCCCTGTTTAAGAAATAGAGACTTCAGTTAAGAGACAAGACATAATAACATTTCCAAGATCCTCTTCTGATTGTCCTGTGAATTCATACAAGGGTTAGATTGCTTTGACAGAAGTATAATGCTCAAAATCTGTCCAATGGTGAGCTGGCAAATGAGTGGCATAGATGTGTGCCATAAAATCAGGCTGGAAAAAAGTGTATGAACATGTCAGGTAGGATAAGGGGTTTGAGTTGAACCTTTAAAGATGGATATGTTTTAGAAAGGTGAATAGAGGTGAAGAAAGAGATGGGACATTCCCTCTCAATGTCAAAACCAATTATCAAGAAAACCATAACAGGAACAAACTTGCACTTCTCTTCCACTTTCCAATTCTTTTGAACTTGCTGCCAATAGACAGGTGCTGATAAGACTGTTGAGATTCTAATGTTCTCCTTGGGCCATACTGTTGTTACAGGCATGGCTAAAGTCCTTAAAGGTGGAAATGGCATCTGCCCCTCTCCCCTGTGATTTCTCTTTATATACTAAGTAGATTTATTCTAGGAAGAGCCTGCCATCCTAAATAATTAGGTTCCTTATTTTTCAATTTCCCCTAGACTAGGGCGAGTATTTCAGGTCAGGGCCTGCTCTCCATTTTACCACTCATTCATTTTCTCTCTTCTCTGTAACCTCCTCTCCGTCTTCCATCTCTTCCTCCCTCCCTCCCCTTATGCATTTAGCAAATATAATTGTCTCAACATTTTTTATTTACAGGAAGGGAACTGAATGTCCAGTTTATGTCTCCAGACAAAAGCATACTTGTTCCTGTTCTGTCATGTAACAGAGTGAAATGGAATGAGGCTCTCATGCTGCCATTAACTTAGTGATTCTTTTATTCCAAGCATCCTCCTCCTCTATTTTGCATGTATCTTTCTTGGAAATCTTACGGAAAGACAGGGTTGTTTGTCAGGGCAATGTGTAAGCATATCTTTCTTGGAAATCTTATGGGAAGACAGGGTTATTTGTCAGGGCAATATATAAGCATTCTTAAGTCCCTGGCTATTCAACATTTACCCTAACATTAATATAAAATGTTCTGAAAGAGAGTACCTTCAGTTTATCTTTGCTACGCCAGTAGGTAAAGAACCATTAGGTGGCTTGATTACAGAAGTTTGGGGTGGTATTAAGGTAGGTATAATTTTCTTTAAACTGTGTCTCTTTTACATTGGATAATTCATTTGCTAAGTGATGAAGCTGAAATTTTTCTTAAAGCCTGATATGGTTTGGCTGTGTCCCCATCCAAAACTCAACTTGAATTGTATCTCCCAGAATTCACACATTGTGAGAGGGATCCACGGGGAGGTAATTGAATCATGGGGGCCGGTCTTGCCCATGCTATTCTCATGATAGTGAATAAATCTCACGAGATCTGATGGGTTTATCAGTGGTTTCTGTTTTTGCTTCTTCTTCATTTTCTCTTGCTGCCACCACAGAAGAAGTGCCTTTCGTCTCCCACCATGATTCTGAGGGCTCCTCAGCCGTGTGAAACTGTAACACCAATTAAACCTCTTTTTCTTCCCAGTCTCAAGTGTGTATTAGCAATGTGAATATGGACAAATACAAGCCTCTGCCTCCGTTAAGTCACCTGGCTGGTGTGTGTGTACATGTAGATACAAACCTCATGCCAGTCAACATGGTAATGTCACCTTCATTTATCTGATTTTTGACTATTGTATAACTTAGCCTCTGTACTCTCAGTTTTAAAAGAGTCCTCTTTTAGGCCAAATTCATTATTACTTGAAAAGACAAAATTTTATAACTTAAAGTTGCAAAGCAAACGTCAAGCAAGCAGCATCTAGGCTAATGTTCCTCAAATTGTGGTTTGTGGACTATCTACATCAAAAGGACATGGAGATGGGTTAAAAATGTAGATTTGTTTACTTTAACGTGGATCAATTGACTAGACATTTTGAAAAAAATTACAAGAAGCTTTATTTTTCACAGGCTCCTTATGTTATTTATTTGGCCACCCAAGTTTGATAACAAATGATACTATAGTCTGCTGAGCCTATACATCTAGAAGCATAGATGTCGCCAAGTATTGAGAAATCCTGCACAATTGGTTAAAGAACAGACCTGACTCCATCTCTGGCCATGTGTGTGATGTGGCATCTGTCTAGTTTCATTGGACAATTCTTTCAATAACTTTCTTTTTTTTTTTTTTTTGAGACAGAGTTTCACTCTTGTTACCCAGACTGGAGTGCAATGGCGCGATCTCGGCTCACCACAACCTCCACCTCCTGGGTTCAAGCAATTCTCCTGCCTCAGCCTCCTGAGTAGCTGGGACTACAGGCACACACCACCACGCCCAGCTAATTTTTGTATTTTTTAGTAGAGACGGGATTTCACCATGTTGAGCAGGATGGTCTTGATCTCTTGACCTCGTGATCCACCTGCCTCAGCCTCCCAACGTGCTAGGATTATAGGCGTGAGCCACTGCGCCCGGCCTCAATAACTTTCTTTACTACATCCACAGTAGCTTCTATTGTATCTGTAGTCTGGCCATTTGCTTGAGGGTGGTGGCAGTTTTAGTAAAGTTTCCAAATATTAATTCCGTAAGCTCAGCAGATTTACAGGCAAGCCCATGTTCCAAAGTAGAAAATACAGCAATTTATGCATTACAGATAACTGGCAGAGTGCACAACTTCTGCAGCAAATATTTAAGCAAATTAGAAGAAGTTGGAGAGATTTCGATAAGTCTTGGAACAGTCCTGGTGAATTTATCTAAATTCTTGACCAATGTTTCATTTCCCAAGGAGTGTTTGCTTCATTTGACAGGAAAATGCCAGATATGTTTTAGTTTTCCATTGTGTTTTCTGTCACCATTATCAGAATCGATTTGAAGACATAGCTAAAAGCTAAGCCAACACTTTATGTAGTTTGGCTAAGATAATAAGATGTCTGCTTTCTGTAATGTTGATTCTTGAGCATATTGAAAATTGATTCACAGTGGCTTCTATCATCCAGCTTTATTTTTATTCATACTAAAATGCAGTGCTTTGGAAGGTAACAAGACGATCATCAGCAATTTTCAGAAACAATGCTTTATTAAATAGTATAATGTATATCAGGTACTCAACACAGAACCTGACACTCGGTAGAATTTAAATAGTAGTTACAACTATGTTTTCTAAAAAATAATTAACCTTATCCTACTACCTCTGTAATACAAAGTGACAATTCAACAGGAAGTCAGGAGTTAAATATGTATGTTTGGAGAAGAATTTCAGCACTAACATGACCACATGAAAATTACAGAAAGTGAAGGAGGGCTCCTGAAAAGACTGGAGCCTACCCAACAACATCGCCAACCTCCTTCCTATCCTGTACAGCCGCCCTTCCAAAGCCTACAGAGACTGAAATGCCAGTTCCTTGCTTACCTGGCCTCCCTTGCTGCCAGGGCATTGGCTTGTGTTCAAATCCTGACCAGTAGCACCTAAGACCAAACCAGTTGACAAGATTGTCAAAGACTTTCCATCCTAATATAAAAGAAAGACAAACAGGGAACACAGCTTTTTCCATTTTCCCTGCTTTTTCATATTTTTGTATGTGTGTAAGGGTGTATTAGGCTGTTCTCACATTGCAATAAAAAACTACCTGAGGGCTGCGCATGGTGGCTCATGCCTGTAATTCCAGCACTTTGGTTGGCTGAGGCAGGTGGATCACCTGAGGTTAGGAGTTCGAGATCAGCCTGACCAGCATGGAGAAACCCCATGTCTATCTACTAACGATACATAATTAGTGGGGCATGGTGGCACATGCCTGTAATCCCAGCTACTCAGGAGGCTGAGGCAGGAGAATCACTTGAACCAGGTGGCAGAGGTTACGGTGAGCCGATGCCATTCCATTGCACTCCAGCCTGGGCAACAAGAGTGAAACTCCATCTCAGAAAAAGAAAGAACTAACTGAGACTGAGTAATTTCTACCTGAGACTGGGTAATTTATGAAAAAATTTAATTAGTTCGTGGTTCTGCATACTGTACCAAAAGCATGACTGGGGAGGCCTCAGGAAACCTGCAATCATGGCGGAAGGAGAGGCATGGCATGGTGGTAAGCAAAGTATGTCTTTCACGGTGGCAGGAGAGAGAGTGAAGGGGAACCTGCCAGACACTTGTAAACCATCAGATCTCATGAGAACTGATTCACTACCACGAGAACAGCATAAGGGAAATCCACCCTGTGATAGTTAATATTGAGTGTCAACGTGATTGCATTGAAGGATGCAAAGTATTGTTCCTGGGTATCTCTGTGAGGGTGTTGCCAAAGAAGATTTTTTAAAATTTTACTGTAAGTGCTGGTGTACACGTGCAGATTTTGCAGGATTGTTGCATAGGTACACACATGTCATGATGGTTTGCTGTCTCCATCCCCCGTCACCTACATCAGGCATTTCTCCCAATGTTATCCCTCCCCAACCTCCCCACCCCCTGCAATCCCTCCCCTAGCCCCCCATCTCCCAACAGACCCCAGTGTATGATGTTCCCCTCCCTGTGCCCATGTGTTCTCATTGTTCAACACCAGTCTATGAGTGAGAACATGCAGTGTTTGGTTTTCTGATTTTGTGTCAGTTTGCTGAGAATGATGATTTCCAGATTCATCCATGTCCCTACAAAGGACATGAACTTATCCTTTTTTAATGGCTGCATAGTATTCAATGGTGTATATGTGCCACATTTTCTTTGTCCAGTCTATCATCAATGAGCATTTGTGTTGGTTCCAGGTCTTTGCTATTGTAAAGAGTGCCACAATGAACATATGTGTGCATGTGTCTTTATAATAGAAAAATTTATAATCCTTTGGGTATATACCCAGTAAGGGGTTTGCTGGGTAAAATGGAATTTCTATTTCTAGATCCCTGAGGAATCATCACACCATCTTCCACATGGTTGAACTAATTTATACTCCCACCAACAGTGTAAAAGTGTTCATATTTCTCTACATCCTCTTCAGTATCTGTTGTCTACAGATTTTTTAATGATCTCCATTCTAACTGGTGTGAGATGGTATCTCAATATGGTTTTGATTTGCATTTCTCTAATGACCAATGATGATGAGCATTTATTCATATGTTTGTTGGTCTCATATATGTCTTCTTTTGAAAAGTATCTGTTCATATCTTTCACCCATTTTTGAATGGATTTGTTTGTTTTTTGTCTTGTAAATCTGTTTTAGTTCTTTGTACATTCTGGATATTAGGCCTTTGTCAGATGGGTAGCTTGCAAAAATTTTTTCCCATTCTATTGGTTGCCAGTTGACTCTGATGATTGTTTCTTTTGCTGTGCAGAAACTCTGGAGTTTAATTTGATCCCATTTGTCTATTTTGGCTTTTGTTGCCATTGCTTTTGGTGTTTTAGTCATGAAGTCCTTGCTATGTCCTGAATGGTTTTGCCTAGGTTTTCTTCTAGCGTTTTTATAATGTTAGGTTTTATGTTTAAATCTTTAATACATCTGGAGTTAATTTTAGTGTAAGGTGTCAGGAAAGGGTCCAGTTTCTGCTTTCTGCACATGGCTAGCCAGTTTTTTCAACACCATTTATTAAACAGGGAATCCTTTCCCCATTGCTTGTTTTTGTCAGGTTTGTCAAAGATCAGATGGTTGTAGATATGTGGTGTTGCTTCCAAGGTCTCTGTTCTGTTCCATTGGTCTATATCTCTGTTTTGGTACCAATGCCATGCTGTTTTGATTACTGTAGCCTTTTGGTATATTTTGAAGTCAGGTAGCTTGACGCCTCTAGCTTTGTTCTTTTTGCTTAGGAATGTCTTGGCTATGTGGGCTCTCTTTTGGTTCCATATGAAGTTTAAGGTGTTTTTTTTCCCAGTTCTGTGAAGAAGGTCAATGGTAGCTTAATGGGGATAGTGTTGAATCTATAAATTACTTAGGGCAGTATGGCCATTTTCATGATATTGGTTCTTCCTAACCATAAGCATGGGATGTTTTTCCATCTGTTTGTGTCTTCTCTTATTTCCTTGAGCAGTGGTTTATAGCTCGCCTTGAAGAGGTCTTTCACATCCTTTGTTAGTTGTATTTCTAAGTACTTTATTCTCTTTGTAGCAATTGTGAATGGGAGTTTGTACATGATTTGGCTCTCTTATGTAGTCTGGTATTGGTGTATAGGAATGCTTGTGATTTCTGCACATTGATTTTGTATCCTGACACTTTGTTGAAGTTGCTTATCAGTTTAAGGAGATTTTGGGCTGAGATGATGGGGCCTTCTAAATACACTATCATGTCGTCTGCAAATAGAGACAATTTGACTTCTTCTTTTCCTAATTGAATACCCTTTATTTCTTTTTCTTGCCTGATTGCTCCAGCTAGAACGTCCCATACTATATTGAATAGGAGTGGTGAGAGAGGGAATCCTTGTCTAGTGCCAGATTTCAAAGAGAATGATTCCAGTTTTTGCCCATTCGGTAAGATATTGGCTGTGGGTTTGTCCTAAATAGCTTTTATTATTTTGAGATATATTCTGTTGATATGTAGTTTCTTCAGAATTTTTAGCATAAAGGGCTGTTGAATTTTGTTGAAGACCATCTCTGTATCTTTTGAGATAATCATGTGGATTTTGTCTTTGGTTCTGTTTATGTGGTAGATTACATTTATAGACTTGCATATGTTGAACCAGACTTGTATCACTGGGTTGAAGCCTACTTGATCATGATGGATAAGCTTTTTGATGTGCTGTTGCAATCAGTTTGTCAGTATTTTGTTGAAGATTTTTGCATTTATGTTCATCATGGATATTGACCTGAAGATTTCATTTTTAGTTGTGTCTCTGCCAGATTTTGGTATCAGGATGATGTTGGTCTCATAAAATGAGTTAGGGAGGATTCCCTCTTTTTATATTGTTTGGAACAGTTTCAGAAGAAATGGTACTAGCTCCTCTTTGTACATCTGGTAGCATTCAGCTGTAAAGCCATCTGGACCTGGACTTCTTTTGGTTGGTAGGCTATTAATTGCTGTCTCAACTTCAGTCCTTGTTACTGGTCTATTCAGGGTTTCAACTTCTTCCTGGTTTAGTATTGAGAATATGTAAGTGTCCAGGAGTTTATCCATTTCTTCCAGGTTTACTGGTTTATGTGCATAGAGTTGTTTGTAGTAATCTCTGATAGTAGTTTGTAATTCTGTGGAATCAGTAGTGATGATATCCCCTACACCACTTTTTCTTGCATATATCTGATTCTTCTCTCTCTCTCTCTTTTTTAATTAGTCTGGCTAGCATTCTGTCTATTTTGTTGATTTTTTTTAAAAAAAATCAGCTCTTGGATTTGTTGATTTTTTAAAGTGTTTTTTTGTATCTCTATCACCTTCAGTTCTGCTCTGATCTTAGTTATTTCTTGTCTTCTGCTAGCTTTTGAGTTTTTTTCATCTTGCTCCTCTAGCTCTTTCAATTTTGATGATAGGGTGTCAATTTTAGATCTTTCCTCACTTCTCATGTGGGCATTTATTGCTATAAATTTCCCTTTAGACACGGCTTTAAATGTGTCCCAGAGATTCTGGTATGTTGTGTTTTCATTCTCATTGGTTTTGAAGAACTTCTTTATTTCTGTCTTCATTTCATTTTTTATCCAGTCATCATTCAGGAGCCAGTTGTTCAGTTTCCATGTAGTTGTGCAGTTTTGGGTGAGTTTCTTAATCCTGAGTTCTAATTTGATTGCACTGTGGTCTGAGAGACTGTTATGCTTTCCATTCTTTTGCATTTGCTGAGGAGTGATTTACTTCCAATTATGTGGTCAATTTTAGAGTAAGTGTGATGTGGTGCTGAAAAGAATGTATATATTTGGATTTGGTGTGCATTGTTCTGTAGATGTCTATTAGGTCCACCTGGTCCAGATCTGTGTTCAAGTCCTGGATATCCTTGTTGATTTTCTGTCTTGTTGATCTGTCTAATATTGACAGTGGGGTGTTAAAGTCTCCAACTATTGTTGTGTGGGAGTCTATGTCTCTTTTGAAATCATTAAGAACTTGCTTTATGTATCTGGGTGCTCTTGTATTGGGTGCATATATGTTTATGATCATTTGCTCTTCTTGTTGCATTGGTCCTTTTACCATTATGTAGTACCCTTCTTTGTTTCTTTGATCTTTGTTAGTTTAAAGTCTATTTTATCAGAGACTAGGATTGGAACCCCTCCTTCTTTTTGCTCTCTATTTACTTGGTAAATCTTCTTCCATCCCTCTATTTTGAGTTTATATGTGTCCTTGCATGTGAGATGGGTCTCCTGAATACAGCATACAGATAGGTTTTGACTTTTTACCTAATTTGCCAGTCTGTGTCTTATGATTGGGGCATTTAGACCATTTACATTTAATGTTAATATTGTTATGTGTGAATTTGATCCTGCCATTTTGTTACTGGCTGGTTGTTTTGCCTGTTAGTTGACTCAGTTTCTTTATTGCATCATTGGTCTTTACCATTTGGTACGTTTTTTGCAGTGGCTGGTACTGGTTGTTCCTTTCCATGTTTAGTGTTTCCTTTTGAACCTCTTGTAAGGCAGACCTGGTGGTAGCAAAATCTCTCAGCACTTGCTTGTCCATAAAGAATTTTTATTTCTCCTTCACTTATGAAGCTTAGTTTGGCTGGATATGAAATTCTGTGTTGGAAGTCCTTTTCTTTAAGGATGTTGAATATTGGTCCCTACTCCCTTCTGGCTTGTAGGGTTTCTGCCAAGAGATCCACCGTGAGTCTGATGGGCTTCCCTTTGTGGGTGACCCAGCCTTTCTCTCTGCTGCCCTTAGCATTTTTTCATTCATTTCAACCCTGATGAATCTGACTATCATGTGCCTTGGGGTTGCTCTTCTTGAGGAGTGTCTTTGTGGTGTTCTCTGTATTTCCTGGATTTGAATGTCAGCCTGCCTTGCTAGGTTGGGGCAGTTCTCCTGGATAATATCCTGAAGAGTGTTTTCCAGCTTGGATTCATTCTCCCCATCACATTCAGGTACACCGATCAAGCATAGATTAGGTCTTTTCACATAATCATATATTTCTTGGAGTCTTTGTTCATTTCTTTTCACTCTTTTTTCTCTAATCTTGCCTTCTCATTTTATTTCATTGAGTTCATCTTCAATCTCTGTTATCCTTTCTTCTGCTTGATGGATTAGGCTATTGAAACTTGTGTATGCTTCATGAAGTTCTCATGCTGTGTTTTTCAGCTCCATCAAGTCATTTATGTTCTTCTCTAAGCTGGTTATTCTAGTTAGCATTTTGTCTAACCTTTTTTCAAGGTTTTTAGTTTCTTTGCATTGGGTTAGAACATGTTTCTTTAGCTCAGAGAAGTTTGTTATTACCCACCTTCTGAAGTCTGCTTCTGTCAATTTGTCAAACTCATTCTCCATCCTGTTTTGTTTCCTTGCGGGTGAGGAGTTGTGATCCCTTGGAGGAGGAGAGGCATTCTGGCTTTTGATGGTTTCATCCTTTTTGCAATGGTTTCTTCCCATCTTCATAGGATTTATCTACCTTTGATCTTTGAAGTTGGCAATTTCGGTTGGGGGTCTCTGAGTAGACATTCTTTCTGTTGATGTGAAGTGATTTCTTTTTGTTTTTCAGTTTTCCTTCTAACAGTCAGATTCCTCTGCTGTAGGACTGCTGGAGGTCCACTCTAGACTTTGTTTGCCTGGGAATCACCTGTGGGGGTTGCAGAACAGCAAGTATTGCTGCCTCATCTTTCCTCTGGTAGCTTCATCCCAGTGGCAGTCAGAGCTCTCCTGTATGAGGTGTCTTTTTGGTTATACAGGGGTCAGGGAGCTGCTTGAGGATGCAGTCTGTCCCTCGTTTGCCTGCAGAGGAGCTGCTGGGCTGTCACGGACTCAGTTCACCTGCTGTGTAAGCTTCCTTTAGCTTTTGTCTACACAGGTAAGATCAGCTATGGCAGACATCCTTCCCTCCACCGAGTTCGATTGTCCCTGGTCCAGCTCGAACTGATGTGCTGGCTGTGAAACTCTCAAGCAAGAGGGCTTCAGCTTGCTGGTCTTTGTAGGGTGGGACCCACTCAGCCATATCACCTATCTCCCTGCTTTCAGCTCCCTCTCTTTCTGGGGAGCAGATAGCTCCATCCTGCAGGCGCTCTGGGTGCTAGTCAAAATGTTTGCCCTGATCTGTGCCGACAACCCGTGGTGTCTGCTGGAGCTGCTGCTCAAATCTGTTGGTAATTCGTGGCACTTTTCAGCCTGGCAGAGATCTCCTGATCTCAGTTGAAAATGCAGAGATCACTAGCCTTCTGCATCTCTCGCCAGGAGTTGCACGTTGCAGCTGTTCCTATTTGGCTGTCTCCACTGGTCTTCTTTTCAACTGTACCTAAATGTGGGGTTTCATATGGTAATTTTCCAGCCTCTGGATGTTCCCACATCCTCCCTAAGGATATCCCAGTACCTGCAGGTCACAGGATAACAGGGGCTGTGGTAGAGACACCTAGGAGCTTCTGCAGCAGAGGAGACAGAACAAAGGAGACAGAAACTGAACTCAGAGCCCCGTTACCAAGGAACAAAACTCTTCCAGAGTGCCAGAGATTAATATTTGAATCAGTAGACTGGGAGTGGCAGACCCACCTTCAGTCTGAGCGGGTACCTTCTAATCAGCTGCCAGCAGAGCTAGAATAAAGCAGGCAGGAGAACATGGAAGAGCGAACTTGCTGTCTTCCATTCTTCATCTTTCTCCAGTGCTGGATGCTTCCTGCCCTTGAACATCAGACTTCAAGTTCTTTAGCTTTTGGACTCTTGAACTTACACCAGTGGTTTACCAGAGGCTGTTGGGCCTTTAGCCACAGACTGAAGGCTGCACTGTTGACTTCTTGACTTTTGAGGTTTTGGGACTCAGACTGATCCGCCACTGATTTCTTGCTCCTCAACTTGCAGATGACCTACTATAGGGCTTCACCTTGTGATCGTGTGAGTCAACTTTCCTTGATAAATTCCTTTCAGCCAGGCACAGTGGCTCATGCCTGTAATTCCAGCACTTTGGGAGGCTGAGGTGGTTGGACCACCTGAAGTGGGGAGTTCGAGACCAGCCTGGCCAACATGGTGAAACCTGTCTCTACTAAAAATACAAAAAATTAGCTGGGTGTGGTGATAAGTACCTGTAATCCCAGATACTAGGGAGGCTGAGGCAGGAGAATTGCTTAAAACTGGTAGGTGGAGGTAGCAGTGAGCCGAGAGCACACCATTACACTCCAGCCTGGGCAACAGGAGTGAAACTCTGTCTCAAAAAATAAAAAACTAAACTCCCTTTCATATATACATATATCTTATTAGTTATGTCCCTCTAGAGAACCCTAACTAATACCTCCCACCAGGTCCTTCCCCCAGTATTGGGGATTACAACTCAACATGCGATTGGTGTGGGGACACAGAGCAAAACCGTGTCAGAGGCTGTGATGCTTGAAGTTATGGCAACTATCATTAGACCATGAGGATGAGGATCCAAGAGCATCACAGAGAAGCTGACACAGAGCCTTGGTATTACTGAGCTGTTGAATGAAGCCTGCATACACCCAGCCTTTTTTTAAATGTGAGACAAGCAAACGTTTATCTCAAAGTCTCTTGGTTTTTTTGTTAAAGTGTTTCTTGAAACCAAAAACATTCTATTGGATATATCTTTCTAAAAATTACACTTTTGTTTTCTTAGAATATAAGCTCCATGAGGGCAGAGATTAAGTTTAGGTCGCTCCAAATTATAGTGACTTCAACATGATGGAAATTTTTTTCATTCTTACACACAATCTGGGCTCCTGTGATGGCTCTGTGATATTGTCATGTGAACTGATTTCTCTTATCATGTTGCTTTGCCATCCATGGGGTTCTGTCCTCATCCATAAATCCAAGATGGTTCCCCCCAGTGTCTGCATCCCAACCTGCAGGAAAGAGGTGGGGGAAGCAGAGGAGGCAACTTCCTTTTAAAGGTACCACCCAGAAGTTCCACACATTACTTGGCTTAATATCTTATTGGTCACAACTTAGTCACCTGGCTATAAGGACAAGGATAGCTGGGAAATAAAGTATTTACTTTGCAGCTGTATGCCCAGCTAAAATTTCCACTATTGTGCTTGAAAGTAAAAGCAGATACTGGGGAGCAAATAAGTTTCTGCCATAGCATCATTAATAAGTATAAATAGTACATATAAACAGACTTGAAAGGATTTTAAAAATTTAGTATTTGTTTTATGCAGGCATTTCACTAAGCTCTTTTACAAAATTATCTGAATTACTCATCACAATAACCTTACGACATAGAGAACATTATAGATCCCACTTCACAAATGTGGACAATAAAGCCTGAGGAGTTCGAGCAAGTTGACCAGGTGTGGTGGCTCACGTCTATAATCCCAGCAGTTGGGAGATGGAGGCGGGTGGATTACCTGAGGTCAGGAATTCAAGACCATCCTGGCCAACATGGTGAAACTCCATTTCTACTAAAAGTTAAAAAAAAAATTAGCTGGATGTGGTGGCAGACACCAGTAATCCCAGCTACTCAGGATGCTGAGGCAGAAGAATCACTTGAATCTGGGAGGCAGAGGTTGCAGTGAGCCGAGGTTGCATGCCATTGCATTCAAGCCTGGGCAACAAGACCAAAACTCTGTCTCAAAACAAATAAATAAAAAAGGTTGAAGCAAGTTGCCCAAGGTCATACACCGAGCCATTAGTAGAACTTGTATTTAAGTCAAAGTCTATGCTCTGGCTCACTACCACCTGCCCCCAGCACCCCAACTGCCTCACCCTGATTTTGTGGTCTGTGTTATGTTTAATCCTATTTCAAATTTTGCTTGTAAATTCCAAGGACTTGCAATTTTTTTTTAAACTACTCACCTCTCATTTCAGTTTTCTGCTTCCCTCGAGTTTTATTCTCTACCTTGTATCTTTATAGCACTAGCTCCAACATGGTACACACCTTTATCTCTCCTTGATGATACTCTCCACCCCGTGTCAGTTATTAAGTAATTTTCTCTCCACTCCAAACTGACCCTTCTCTATTCCTTTTTGTGATGCTGGGGCTGGACCTGGACTCAGCCACCACCTTTGGCTTTGCCTGCTGCTCCCTAAGTCCTGCCAAGAGGAGATGCTAGAGAGAGATTGGAGCTATGGAGGAGGGGAGAAGGGATTCGCTTCTTCCTATTTCTTTCTCCTTTGCTTATTCAACTTCCAGTTCATGTCAGTATCACTCAGGGGATGCTTCTTCACCCCAGCAGCTGAAGGCGTGTTGAAGTTTTTCCAACATGCCTTCAGTTGCAAGAACACCCTCCTTATGTACCCTCAGCCAAGTAGCACCCCCTCCTCCAAAGTCTGAGTTTCAGCTCCCCTGTATCTTCCACTGTTTTGTTTTAATGATGTCAACTTTCCCCCTTAATTTTCCCAGTCCTAGAGGTGGTAGACCCTTGGTGCACTTGACACTTCCATGATACTTTACAGTTACTAAGTTACACTAAATCTCTCCCCACTCTCCACTCCTTTAGAAGGCAGAAGTGGCTGTGGTCAGTTTTACATTTTTTAAAAAAACTCAATTATACATTGGCTTGCTTTTGTTTTCCTGAATAGTTCTGTGTTTTCATTGCCAGAGAAATCCAGAAACTGCAGAGGTAATGCTTGAGTGAGGGTGTGATCCCATTCTGCATCTCTATCTGCTTCACACAGAGGTCGGCACAGTCTGGAGGGCATGGTGGAAACTTTACAAGCACTTGCATATTCATCATTGCCCAGTTGCGTTGGTTCTCAGTTGATGGACTTGATTGAATCATGCTTAGAGTCTGGTAAGCTCAGAAGCATTGCAGATCTGCAAACACCTTTACTCTCAAATCTCTGTCTGATGAAGAAAAAGGGATCTCATGACCCTGCCCACTCAACAGAAGGGAAGACCAAGGCAGAGCAAGGAAGTCTACTAAGCTTTCAAATTAGACTGCAGCAGAGACAAGAAACAATCAGATTCTTGGACTGCTGTCTCCTAAACACCCTGGACACTGGAGGACAAAATTGACCTTTAAGGGCTGGATTCCTTTTGCTCTCTGACCTCTCTCATTGGCAAGTACAACCTTTCCACAGGCCTAAAATTCACTTCAGAGAAGGAAAATAAAAGAGAGATCAAAGGCTCATATAATTTCACTTCTCACGGGGAGAGAAAGCCTCTGCTAGCAGCCTGCTTTTCAGGAGTTATCCAAATCACTCTGCCTCTATTGTCCACAATGAGTTAGAAGCAAGGAAGAGACTTGGTGTTTCTTCCTGCAGTCACTAATAATACCAGCAGTGGCTTAGGCAGCCGAGATAAAAAACTACTTGGAGGCCCAGCTAGGTGACTTATACCTGTAATTCCAGCTTGTTGGGAGGCCAAGGCGGGTGGATCATGAGGTCAGGAGATGGAGACCCTCCTGGCTAACATGGTGAAACCCTGTTTCTACTAAAAATACAAAAAAATTGGCTAGGTGTGGTGACACACGCCTGTAGTCCCAGCTACTTGGGAGGCTGAGGCAGGAGAATCCCTTGAACCTGGGAGGCGGAGGTTGCAGTGAGCCAAGATCACACCACTGTACTCCAGCCTGAGTGACAGAGAGAGACTCCATCTAAACAACAACAACAACAGAACGTGGAGGGACTGAGAGATGAGATCACCAGAGGATGAGGTGGCACACTGATGTCCTTCAGGCCTGCAGAAAACCGGAGCCCTACATTCACCTGGTTTTGAGGACTTGCTTGATTGTTGCCGGACAAACAGCCATGCTGAGCCTTTCACCAGGTGATGTTTCCTTGATAGTGTCTGGCATTGTGGATACTGTGGCTCAATAATTGACTGACTGCATCTCCAAGCCTAGTATTTAAGTCAGGCTATTTTTATTTTATTTTATGTTGTGACAATGGCAAATCCTGCCACAGGAGGGGTGCGCCGATATGATAAGTTGCTTTGAAGATTGAGTGATATTTAATATTTTGAGTGACTGCATCTTGTCGAAGCAATTGAGCTCTTCAAGGACATGCTATCCATGTTTAAAATGGTATGTCTGGGGCTGTCACAGCATAATCGACTGTGAAATAAGCCCCTTGGAAAGGACAATTACTCCTGGATCCTCAAATGCAAGTCAAGTCTCCCGTGGCAGTAAGAGGGTGGGTCCCATTCGGTTTTATTCAGGAGTGAAAATGACTGTTGCTTTTACTGCACAGTATCGGCTAGCGTGTGCAGTGTAACCTCAACACGGCATTACAGAACTGTGAGCCCAGCCCAGGTTATCATCCAGCAATAGATCATAGTAAGAGTGGCATTATGAACAATGCACACATCCATCAATTCATCAACCCATCCTGGCATTCATTCATTATCCAAAAAAACAGTTATTGAGAACCTACTATGTGCCAGGTAAACACATAGGTATAAGGAACAGAAGACACAAGGTATGCTTCTTAAACATATGCTTGAGTAGAAAATGTGAAAGAAAGAGAAGAGAGAGAGAGAGAGAGAGAAGTAACATCTATTAGAACTATACCATAGGCCAGAAATTATATCTCTTTTTAAAATTATCATTATTTTTTTAGAGACAGGGTCTTGCTATGTTGCGCAGGCTGGTCCTGAACTCCTGGCCTCAGGCCATCCAACTGCCTCAGCCTTCCAAACGCTGGGATTACAGGTGTAAGCTACTGTGCCTCGACCCAGAAATTAATATCTTATGAAGTTCTTCAACCACTTTATCAAGTGTCCATTTCACAGACAATGAAACTGAGATTTAGAATTGTTAAATAACTAGCTCAAGGTCACACAGCTCATAAGGAACAGAACCTGGATTTGGCTCAGTTTGAATACATATGTCCTTGTTGCCTTAATGGTACATTAGAGAGAAGCTTAGTTAGTAGCCATAAAGTGATTGAAGCTGGCCGGGCGCGGTGGCTCAAGCCTGTAATCCCAGCACTTTGGGAGGCCGAGGCGGGTGGATCACGAGGTCAAGAGATCGAGACCATCCTGGTCAACATGGTGAAACCCCGTCTCTACTAATACAAAAAATTAGCTGGGCACGGTGGCGCGTGCCTGTAATCCCAGCTACTCAGGAGGCTGAGGCAGGAGAATTGCCTGAACCCAGGAGGCGGAGATTGCGGTGAGCCGAGATCGCGCCATTGCGCTCCAGCCTGGGTAACAAGAGCGAAACTCCGTCTCAAAAAAAAAAAAAAAAAAGTGATTGAAGCTTTGTTTTCTCACAGTCACATATCTTGACAGCCTTACTAATGGCCTAATGTGGCCATTTAATTAATTAATTAATTTAGTTTTTGAGATGGAATGCCACTCTGTCACCGAGGCTGGAATGCAGTGGTGCGATCTCGGTTCACTGCAACCTCCGTCTCCCAGGTTCAAGAGATTCTCCTGCCTCAGCTTCCTGAGTAGCTGGGATTACAGGCGCATGCCACTACACTTGGCTAATTTTTGTATTTTTTAGCAGAGACGGGGTTTCATCATGTTGGTCAGGCTGGTCTCAATCTCCTGACCTTGTGATCTGCCCGCCTGAGCCTCCCAAAGTGCTGGGATTACAGGCATGATATTTCTTTCTTTTAATGGAGATTTTATTTTCCCCCTAAACTAATAAGGGATTCTGAAAGCTGCATGGGTGGTTTTAGTGTAAGGTACATACTGAAGTCACATCAAATTAGATACACAATTATAATGATAGTTTGCCAATACCCAAACCTAAGGCACCGTACTGAACCAGCCCCACAGAAATATAAACCACTGCTTGACCTAAAACTGCAGCTAATGTTTAAAATGCCAAATTAATTCAAGAAATCCCGTGGATGGCTCCAAGATTCAACAAGGCACAGTGTAAGATGACAACTGTGGCTAGCTCTTCTGAGCCCAGAGATGCTTTTTCCTTATCAGTATTTCATTGTTCCCTACTGATAAATGCCCTTATCAGTCACAAAGCAGTTTTCTTAAAATACACACACACACACACACACACACACACACACACACACACTCTCCAAAGCAGGAAAAAAATATTAAAACATTTTTGGTAACTAATAAAATATCTGTTTAATATTTATTGACAATATAAATTAAACTCTTTCATTTGTTTACATTGGTTTCTCTGTTTTCAGACTCTGCTTAATTCCTTGCACATATGACAGTCAGGTGAAAATTCCCAAACCATCACATTTATCGTCTTCACTTTCATTCTATAATACAGTTTTTGTGGATATTTTGGTTTGAATAATTTAAACCTACACCTCCTTTCTAGTTGGAGACGTTAAAAAGGTGAAAACTACCTTAAACTGTGTTTCCCAGGATTCTTTCTAGATTGGGCTCTGGATTTGAATTGGCTTCCACCAATGAGTGGTTTTGTGTAATATCTGGGAGGTGCCAATGAAGTGGAGGGCATCTTTCTGTCCTTCTTCTTGGGCCAAAGGCATGGATAGGTAGGTGTTTCTGCAGCTGCATCCATTGTCCACTGTCAGCTTCCTGGACATCTGGAGGCCATTATTGTGGGACATCAGAAATGAGTGCCTTCTTGATCCTGGCACAGCCCCACTGCTCTCTGATGCAGTAGCTCTCCTGGTGGCTCAATTCTATGCTGATCCAGCTGTTCCTGGAGGATCAGCCTGGAACCATCTCTTCAGCAGCTCCTGAAATTCTCTAGGCTCCCAATTACCTATATTAAATATCTTCCTAAGTGAATACCTGGTGTTATTTCTCTTTCTAGATTAAACCCTGACTGGCACTGAGTTCCGGAAAGGAGAGTTGAGATCATTCTCTTGGGGCTACCATGTGGCTCCAGCTAACTTTAAACTTACCATCAAAATTGCCATTTTCTAATTTTTTTCTGAATGACTCCCTACTTTCATGCATTCATTTTCTCTGCTTAGAATGCCCTTCTATTCTTCTGTCTAGCTTCTGTTCAAATGTCACTCACCCAGAGAGTTCTTTTCCTCATAGATTTAAGGAAAAGTGAGCTATTTGTATCTTAGATACATATATTTTGGGGGCTATGATTACACAATGGTCCACAGATATGGACATGAAAAAGAGTCCCTGATTTTGGGGTGCTTTCAGCCAAGTGTGGGTGCTAAATGAGTAAATATATAAACTCAGAGACACACAACTACGTTAACATATTTATATATCTCTAAGAGTGCAGCACAGGGTTGGTGCTAATGCATGTCTGCTAATGTGGTTTTATGTGACGTATGTGAGGGAAATAGTATATAGTGAAATTCACGTAGCAGTACTTGATGCCATAAAAGAAGCACTATCAGTTCCACGTTATGGATTCGAAGTCCACATTTCATTTCACCAGCTCTAGGATATTGATTTGCCTTCTGCTTTGATCCCTGGAAACCACTATGATTTCTTGTGGAAAGAGAATATTCTGATTATTTCCTTTCTACACAAAATTCAACATTCTTTGAATTAATTTCTTTCAGATGACATCCCACAAAGCTCCATTTGAGTATTATTTTTTTAAGTGTACCTGATTAATCCCAGGATTAGAGTCCCTCCTCTAGCTAAGGAAGAAAACTGTTAAGAATTTGGAATTATTACCTACTATCTCTGTTTTATAAAATTATATATTAATGAAAGGTTTAAATTGAAGTTTTATTAAAACAAACAAAAAGGAAACCAACAAAAGAAGATACTTCTAATTCTTCAACTTGTCTGCCTGGGAATGTGGCTATCTGCCGGGCTGAGCCACTGTCAAACACACAAATGATTCGGAGTGACTTACCACCTAATTTCTTTAGGGCTTCCACCTGTGCTCAATTAAGAACCCGCAGAACGTGAAACCTACTTTCTTTGAATCATTTCCTTTGTTTCTTATTGGGCAACCTACTCTTTGCTGGGCAAATGAAATGCCCAGGCAGTATCCATTGTGTGTGCCAACAGCACTACCACTGCCCCCACTGCTCCTAGTAGTACCAGTTTAATACCTTATTTCCCAATACCAGTGATGACTTGTTCTCTGATCTCTTCTTTCCATATTTCTTCCACCTTGAACCTCGCATCCTGGGGCCACCAGATGGCTCCAGCTTAATTTTAGGTTTCAACATAATACTTAGCCCATCTCATCCCATCTCCTTATGATTCTATCCTTTGGATTCTTGATTTTGCCCTTTTGCCAAGACACCTCCTGAAACTTAAAACTGGTTATTGCTCTTCTCTTTAGCAAGACACCAGGGCAGTACAGATCTAAATATCTGAATACTTCTGCCCAAAGAGAAATGTTAAATTCCTAACTTTGTTTTGTTTGTTTGTTTTTTGAGACGGGGTCTCACTCTGCCACACTGGCTGGAGTGTAGTGGCACAGTCTTGGCTCACTACAACCTCCTCCTCTCGGGCTCAGGTTATCCTCCCACCCCAGCTTCCTATGTAGCTAGGACTACAGGTGCATGCCACCATCCCTGGCTAAATTTTGTATTTTTTGTAGAGAAGGGTGTTGCCATGTTACCCAGGGTGATCTTGAACTCCTGGACTCAAGTGATCTGCCTGCCTCAGCCTCCCAAAGTGCTGGAATTACAGGCATGAGCCACTGTGCCTGGCCAATGTCTTAACTTTTGGTATTTGGTGCCCTTATTTAGAAATAGACTTTTTGCAGATGTAATCAAGTGAAGATGAGATCATCCTTAATTAGGGTGGACCCTGATCCAATATAACGGATGTCCCATTAAGAAGAGAAACCAGAGAAATAGAAAGAGGAATGTCAGGTGAAGCTACAGAGACACACAGACACACAGGAAGGTGGCCTTGGGAAGATGGAGCCAAGGCTGGCATCATGCTGCTAAAAGCCAGGGAACACCTGGAACTTATGGAAACTCCAAGAGGCAAGGAAGGATTCTTCCCTAGAGGATTTGGAAGAAGCTTGGTTCTGTTCACATCTCAATATTGGGATTGTAGCTTCCAGAACTGTGAGAGAATTGTGAAATTTGTTACCATGGCTATAGGAAACCGATACAGAAACTCAAACAGAATGAATCCCAGTCAGCCCTTATGGTTGGGCTGGGGACATCAAGAACAGCAGAAGCATCTGTTCCAGCTCTCTGTTTAGAAATACTTTCCTATATTCCAATATAATGTTGAAGTTCACAGAAGAGTTTTCATGTGTATTAGCTTCACCATTCTATGAGTTTGGTAAGAATCCCTGTATTTCACAGATGAGGAAACTGAGGCTGATTGTTGAGTGCCTGATCAAAGTGACACAGCTGGTGGGTGGCAGAGCCCAGCTCATTCTTGGTTCTTTTGACTAAAAGTTCAGGGAACTTTCCACCACTCCACCCTGCCAGCCTGGCACAGTGTTTGATTCTTCATCCGCATGTCAGAGATGAGACACTAAAGCTGAAAGAGATTGAAGGACGTGTTCAAGGTTACATAACTAGTAAGTATCAGAGGTAGGACTCGAACCCAGGTATGTGAATGACAAGCTTGCTCTCTTGCTTCAATGCACTCAGCTCGTAAATTGTGCACAAACTCTAGTGGCTTCTTTCATAGCAAGCAATGACCATTTTAGAAGGCAAATGTCAGGTATGGAAGCAATGCTCTTTTCCTATGTGTGGGGGTTGACTGGCACAATTCTCTGATCCAGAGCCATAGCTTAGTACATAGAGTCAGGAAAATGGTCCTACTCTTGACAGTCTCATTGGTTTTATGGGTGCATCATTTAGTTTGGTGTTTTATGGGTCTGGGGGACGTAATCCAGACAAATCAATGGATCCCCTGATAATACAGGCTCCTTAGAAACAAAGAGGTCATGGCAGAGCATTGTTTAATGCTTCCCCTCCTTCTCATATGCCTCCTATTAATTTCCACTTTTGCGTTAGCAGAGCTGGCTGAGATGCAGGCTCCATTTAGCTAAACGATGAAACACAAACGTTTATTGAGACTGTGCTTCGAATCAACAGGGTTTTCCTCAGATTGAGTTGCCGCCAATTATCCTCCATGCAATTATGGCGATCCCAGAAGCAAGCAGATGGGGAAGAGTTTTGTTTTCAAATGGAGGAGAAACCAATATGTAGGAAGAAAAGGCAGCTTGTTCATTTGAACAGACTCCAGGTGGCTGGTCGCCAAAAGGCAAAGAGCTGGGGAGCCAGGTCTGGCCCTGCATCAGTCCGACTGCCCACAGACCAGAGAAACCACGGAGACAACAGGGCTCTGCCTCCACTCATCTCTTCTGCCATCGGCCTGGTTGTCGCGCCAAAGTGGAGGCCACGGGAGAGACAGACCACAGAGGCCCTTGCAGCTCAAGCTCTCGACCTTGATGTCAGTGAAACGTTGAGTCCTGCTATTTTCTTGTTGTTCAACAGTGACACGTCTGTGTATTTTATTAGGGAAGAAAATTCAAGAAAAAGCGTGCAAAAGCCCAAACCATATGGCGAATCTCCTTGGACAGACTTCATTATGTGGCGTTTCACAAAACCTAAAAGCTATTTCCCTTTTCTTAAGGATGAGATTGTCCTGAACTTCTTGTTGGACCCTGACTCTTGAGGTTACCATTCACAAGAGAACAGAGGATGCTGTTGAATGATTACCGTAACTATTTCTGTCTAGGTTTGTATATTATAATTCTCAGTGCACCCAAGACTCCATCAAAAAAATAGTCACTAATGCCAGTTCTAGGGACATCAATGCTTACAGGGGATTTGTTCCCCTTTTGACAGGAAGGGAACATTATCAGATTTAAATAAATCTAAGGCACATGGAGTGTGGAAATGATATTTACATTTACTCAGTGAATTAATTGAGGTAAGAAAGGTATAATTAAATGAGGAAAAGTGTCATGTAAAAATCAGCCTAACTCATAAGCTCAATGAAGGTGTTTGAATTTTAGTTCATCACCCACATAGCAAATAATGATCTGCATTCTTGTTTCAAAAAGAGTAGCCATTTCCCCTAACTAAACAGGTGAGAATATGTGTAGATGACCTCAGTTTCAGTCTCTGTCCAGTCACATATATCCACATCCTCTTGGTTCGATCACTCATACTCTCTGAGATTTGATCTTTTTCTCCAGATTAAGGGAGCACACTCTCAAGTTCTGTGATAAATTTCACTAATGGATCCTGACCCGTGCATGTTTGGTCAGAGGGAAAAAATAGCCTGATAAATTTTGGGCATCTTAAGGGACTGATTCACTCTGTACGTATCTAAATGAGATTGCTAAAGAGCATGTTGACGATTTCATAATGATTTCATTTTACAACTGTTGCACGCCTTTTACCTGAGTGAGTATTGTGGGAATAAACTGGGAAATGCAAAACAGACCTTGGCCATTTAACAGCATATAGGAGATGGATGGTGTCTATTTTGATGGTAAAGGAAAAAACCCCAGGAAACCTCTTAGAGACAGGAAACAATTTTGGAAGTGCTGCAAAAGACAATGATATTGTTCTTGGTTTAATAGGTTATCTGCCCCATGAAATAAAGCTGCAGGGCCACGTTTGTCTTGGTTAATAATGTCAGCGGAATGAGGATGTTTAGCTGTAATAACAGTAATAACTGTGTCAATGTAACTGCTGGGGCAGAATTTCCATCTGCAGCCTCATAATATATGACCTTTGTTATGCCTCTACCTGTTGATTTTTTCAAGGGAAAATTGGCTTGTCTGTTCTGTTCAGGGGATAGAGGCTCAAACAGTCCATTTTTCCCTGGATAAATCAAGGTCTTGTGGGTGGTAATTTAATCTCCCAACTATCCTTTTGGACTTGATTAAAATCATGGTGAAAGAAAATTGGACATTAACAAATACATTGTTGATTTGATACTGAATTAGGCAGGTTTAAAGTAGGACATTTTATTTACTTCTTATCTTTCCCTTCATTACCATACTTTGATTTTTCCCCCATAAAACAAATACTGACATCTGCATTTTCTTCGTATGACACTTTCCCTGACCTCCCTTGATAGACTTAACCATCCTGTACTCCTGGAATGTGTTTTTCTTATACACTCTTCATACTGTTTTTGCAGTACATTTGTTAACACATCTTGTCTCCACCAATGGTCTGTGAAGTCACTGAAGTTAGAGGCAAGGCTATGCATATCTCTAGTCTTTAAAACCTAATATGGATCTTGGTTGATGTAAAATGCTTTCTAGTAGTACAATGAAATATTCTACTTGATGCATTTTTAACTCAAAATGTTTTCACATAGTATATGCTCATTTTCCTCTCCCACTCATTTAATGCCGTGGTCAGGAGAGGTGATTTACCAGAATAAGAAACAGATAAAGTGAGGAGGTCAATTGCAGGTTGGTCAAATTGCTCAGGATTTCTTGACTAATTAGTATAGAACCCAGGGTCAGAGCTCTTGTTTTCTAATAATTAAACTTGAGCTCGGGCCAGCCCAAGTGGGAATGGTGACCTCATGGGGCCTTTGGCATGATGCCTTTGGCATTACTGTTCCCCTTTACCATGCCCAGGCTCATACAACACCTCACTTCCTTTCTGTCCCATCCTCCATCTACCCATTTTGCTTTTTCTATTCCATCCCTCTGCTAAGTTTATTTTTTACTTTCTTCTATTTTGTTTCACTACCATTGTCTTTCACCCTCTTTTTTTCTCTTTTCTCCCATTTGAGGCCTCAAGCCTGTCAGGGACACAACCTGAAACCTATTGCTTAGCTTTAAAAACCATGTTGAGAGTTTTTTCTGGCAGGCCTCATCTACATGATTGATACCTACCCCTGAGGAAGTTCTTGGGAAGACTAAAAATTACACGTAAAGGGCTACCAGACAATCATATCTGGATGCACTGTAAACACTTGATAAATTTGCCAATTATATTGGGCTCTTATCTTCTATTGACTTCTTTCTTTCTTAGTATCTGGTAAAACCCACTCTGTCCTTCAAGACCCAGCAGAAGTTTCTCTTTCACAGCTTTACTCCAGAGTCCCTCTGGAGGTCTCAGTGTCCTCTGAAATTACAGCACTGTCTCTACATACCCCTGGCTAGTCATATGCTGCCTGATTGAATCTGTTACATTGTCAATTTTCATTTTTATTTCTTTTTGCCCAGTTTTCTCTGCTACACATACATAAAACACATTTGAATGTCCACGATGAGCAGCACTCTGTGTTACACTCTGTGGGACTGCTGACCTCAAAGAGCTCATAACCTTGGACTCATTTCTGATTATGTTCATATTTGCTTCGTATGACTTTTCTGTTCATCTTTGCCTCATTCCTTTTCCCATATTTGTAACTCTACTAGGTGGGCAGATAAATACTCAGTATTCCCATTTTATAGAGGAGCAGGCTGATGTTCAGAGATGTGAAAGAAGTTGTTGTAGATTCCGTGACAACCCACAGGTAGTGACGATGATGATGATAATGATGATGACAATATTGACACATTACTTGCAGGGATACAATTATTCATGCCCTGATGGTTTTGTGGATTCTTTTAACCATGAATTTCCTGGAGAAAAGCTTTGAGAAGTTCTTCTGTATTTCTAGTTAGCCACCAGCCAGTGTATTGGTTCAAGTTTCTCATTACCACCCTGATATTGTGAAAACTCCAGCAGGCAGATCTGCCAAAGATTCCAGCCAAAATCGAACAGTAGGTATTTGAAAATCCAATTCTGATGCTGATTTTAACCATAAAGCAACTACAACATCATGGACCATTGCACAGATAGCAACAAGAAGGCCAAAGAAAGAGAGTGGACAGCAGGAAATACAGCAGGAAACAGTTAGGCTCCAAAAGATTCATATCTGGTGCCTTTGGCCCTCCCTTTTAAAGCTGATATTGGCAGAGTTGCCTCTATCTCAGTGTTCAGAGCTTTATACTCTTCTAAATGTAAGACATTTAAACCTTTGTTCCAATTTAGGTCAAAATCACTCAAGCAAAACCCTGAGTTAATGTGTAAATTTTTCCCTAGGGTGTCTTTCATTTAGGAATGAAAGGCTTAGTCCCTTCTTCAGAGAATTTCAGGCATTAGTGAGCAGGCTTGAGAATCTTGGGAAGTGGGGGTTAGCAAGAAGAACTTTCCAAATATTATTCCAAGAAAATATCATGCATATCAGTAGAATATAGTCTCTTTTGTCCTTTTTGAGTTTTAATGTTTTTAATATTATCTGTTATTCAACCACCTGTCTTAGTCTGTTATTTGTTAAGGGAGGGAATAGAACTTTGTTCTTGTAGGTCTCTTTTAGCCCCTACATTATAAGACTCTAGGATTCCCCATTTGCTCTTATCTCCTTAGTGTTCTTTCTAAACCTCCAGCAGCTTTGTTTATGTTACTATTATTTTAAAGTTATTACTGATATGGTTTGCTGTGTCCCCACCCAAATCTCATCTTAATTATAACTCCCATAATTCCCACATGTTGTAGGAGGGACCTGGTGGGAGGTAACTGAATCATGGGGGCAGTTTCCCCGTACTGTTCTCATGATAGTGAATAAGTCTCATGAGAGCTGATGGCTTTTTAGCGGGTTTCCTCTTTTGCTAGATTCTCATTCTCTCTGGTCTGCCACCGTGTAACACATGCCTTTTGCCTTCCGCCATGAGTCCTCTGCAGTCATGTGGAACCATGAGTCCATTAAACCTTTTCCTCTGTATAAATTACCCAGTCTCAGGTATGTTTTTATCAGCAGCATGAAAATGGACTAATACAATTACATAGTGGAGTTAAAAATATAAACTATAGATTTCTCTCCTTGTCTTCCTCCTCTCTCACTTTCACTCCTTGCATCTGTTGTTGACCATGTTCTGAATCATCAGTCATAAGCAATATCTATTGATGTCCCCTCATACACACACCTCCAGAAAGATATGAAAATAGTTTACTTTACCCCCCTTCTACATTCCTCTTCCCAATTTGCAAATTAATAAGGGAGTCATTTTTAATTTGTCTGTTGGTTACCCTTGTGACTTTAAATAGTGTTCTTAAGCTTCCATTCCTTGGTCCTTCAACTCTAGTGAGATGAGAACTCTTGTTTTAGTTTTCAATTCCATTGGTAGAAAATTGTGCTGGAGTCATCTTGGTAACAGGCCAGGCCTAGTTTTTGTACCGTAGATCAGGAAAACAATCTGTCACCAGATGGCCAATTAAAACTTTAGGGGCAAAGACACATTGGAAGCCAATATTATAGAAGATTTAGTAAAGTTAAAACTGATCAACTCAGGGCAAAAAAAAAAAAAAAGAAAATCAACATGATAAGTAGTAATTGGGAAAATCACTCACTTAAAAAAGAAACACTATCCAACAATTAGCCGAATTAGCACCTCTATTGATTCTTGGAAGTATTTCCTCCCATTTAACCTACTCAGATCAATTAGCTTGGCATCTGCCTCCATCTTCATATATCAACAGAACTGTTTTCTCCCCAGCTAACTGCTACTTAGGAGATAATGGGAGGGGTGGACCATTTTACAGGACAATAACATGGTTCCTGGAGAAATAACTCAGGAGACTGAAGAAATCAGATTTATTTCCAAAGAAACTGGTACATCCCTCCCATGGTGCCTAATACACCAGTGGTTAAACAATTAAGTTTATTTTTGGGTACAAAGTTAATTACTTTGAAAAGTCAGTGATGTTGCCATTGACAAATACTACCCTTAAACCCTCAGAAATAACAAGGCAGTCACTCAGAACAGCTAAAATGGCAACATTTGACATTTGTTATTGCAGGAATTATGGACTTCCTGCAAAGTTACCTGATCTTTCTCATTTTAATTGAACCTTATCAGGGCAGGCTTTAGAAGTTATCTGGAGGTGGAGGCTGAGAAGCCCACAATTTTCCTGGTTAGGCCCAATGAATAGTCCCCAAATGACTGTTCACCTCGATTAGCTGTCAAGCACCTTTCTCTCAATTGTTAAATCCCTTGATTTTAAATTCTATTTAGGAACTAGGCTGGCCCTAAATGTCAGAGAACACCATCATAATGGCCAAAGAGTGAACTGAAACTTGGTTTGCGTTCTACAAAATTTAGATGGCTGTTAGAAGCAGTAAATTACAAACAACAGGAAAGTAATCGAGCCCATGTGTTAGACAATGTAAGATTTATATGGCCATTAAAAATAATGCCCTGAAATAATATTTAATGATAACAAAAATGCTGGCAATATATATTTAGCTGGAAAAGGGCAGGATACAAAACTACCCTGGGAATCTAATTTCATTTAAAATAGGTGCATATGAATCATCATTAAAGAAAAATAGATATGAAAGAAATATTCTATGTTTATCACAAGATGGTGAGTTTATGGATGATTTTTACTTTTTCTTTATGCTTTTCTGCATTTTCCAAATATTCAAAATGTTCATTTAACACACATATTTTTTATAGTCTGAAGAAATAAACTATTTTTAAATAAAGGAACACTCAAAGTCTAAGGTTTTAGACCCTTTACCTCTAACTATCATAGGCAAGGAGCAGGATATCTCCACATTTCTCTTCTTTTTGTGGTTATAAAAAGGCTGATACCTAATTCTTTGCCTTAGTGGGATATAATAAAAGATGTCAGGATTATGCCTGCTGTGGTTTGAATTTGTTGCCTCCAAAAGTCAGGTGTTGCCATTGTGATGCTCTTAAGAGGTGGGGCCTTTAAGAGATGATTAGTCCATGAGGGCTCTTCTCTTGTTAATGAGATGAAGGTCCTTAGAAAAGAGGCTTCCTGTAGCAATCAGTTCTCTCTTGCCCTTCTGCATTCTACCATGTGAGGACACAGCAAGAAGGTCTTCACAAAATGCCAGTACCTTGATTTTGGAATTCCCAGCCTCCTGAACTATGAAGAAACATTTTTGCTCTCTACAGATTTCCACAGTCTGTGGTATTCCATTATAGCAACACCAAATGGACTCAGACAATGCCTATAAGAGCTTTTATTTCCTTAGAGAATATATAGTTTATATTCTCTTCTAATACTGTATTTCCTAAGTGATTGTGGGTTGAAGACCCAGCAGAAGACAGACATATCATAGAGAAGAGTTCTATGAAGGTGCTATTTACAAAGGTGGTGTCAGACTGAAGGGTAACCAACAAGAATGGTGGAACTGGGGGGAATGCTAGTTGTAGGAGAGGACCTAATGACCGTAGTCATAGTCTTTGATGCAACAGGCCAAATGGAATACTGCAAAGCAATAAAATGTAAAGAACGATTGAGAGCCTCAACAACATAATCTCAAAATAATTATGTTGAACCAAAGAGTTCATACTCTGTGATTCCATTTATATAAAATTCTAATGAAGGTAAAACTTATCTCTAATGACAAAAATCAGATCACTTGTTGCCTGGGGCTGGGGAGGTAGGGACTTATTGTAAGGAAGAAGTAGAAAACATTTTATGGTAATAGAAAGTTTTCTTTCTTGATTGTGACAGTGGATACACAGGTGTACACTTTTGTCAAAAGTCATCAAATGATACAAGTAAAAGGGATTTTACCGTATGCAAATAGATTAATAACAATTAAGAAGCCACCTCTAAGAAGTAGTTCAGCAGAATAAAGTCCAGAGGTACAAGATTCCAGTGTCCCTCCCTCTCACTCTCTATTCTCTTGCTTCTGTCTCTCATGGCTACCCCACTCAGAATGTGTTTGAGGCAGGCTTTTAAGGTCAGTCTTTCAGAGCCCAAAGGAGAATAGAGAGTAGATCCCTAAGAGCAAGTAGAGAATTCCATCACAGTGTTTCCGTGCAGTGTGAGTCCCTTAACAAACCACTGCGAGAAAATGATTAGGTAGGGAAGTACTTGGTAAACAGACTTGCAAATAGGGCAATTGACAACATAGGGCAAGTTGAAGACCCTGTCTATACTAGGAAAGTACAGCGAGATACTGTAGAAAAATCATCCATGGTGTTTTCCTCTTTCCTCTCAACACACCTGGAAAGAAAAATCTGGCTGCTGGCTGCTTGAAACTACTTTCTCAAGTGGTTATGTGCCCAACTGCAGAAACTTCTGCCTGAGCGTCCCAAGGGACATGCTGAGCTCAGCCATGCTCATCTTTCTGGATGTCAGCATCAAAGGTTAGGGTGTGCTTTACATAGCCTAGTGTCCCACGGTGACTCATTAGCTGTCTGTAATCCCTTTATATGCATTCATTTAATATTTTGTTTGTCTGGTGCCACCAAGTTAGAATAATTGATATTTGAATACAATTGGTGACTGAAATGTGACATTATACATATTTCTTAAGGCCAAATAAGAACATTTTTTAAAGTTATGGAACATTCCCAAGTTTAGGGAAATAAAATGCAAAACACAATTTTAGCATCTTCGGAAAAATTCAGTTTAATAAGAATACTTACACACACCTATAAAATAGTGATGCTTACATTAATGCTATTGGGAAATACTGGTCTTCCTTTCTTTTTATCAAATGGCCTCAGAGTGCTACCTTTTAAGGCTTTATTCTAATTTGTTGTCAATTATGTTCTTTCTCATACTATTGCTGCTCTATACTTTCAACTTGTTTGACTACGTGGCTGTTTGAGCCTAAGCGAGAGAGGACTAGAAAATTAAATTTCCATCTTCGTTAGAATTGTGTGTAAACTGAAGGTAAATGGGCACCAAAAGACTGAAACATACAAGTTTTGATGAATAAATGTTGTAACACTGATTTTGTCTTTTACTAGAGTTTTTTTAAAAAAGGTTTTTTAAAAAAGGTTTTCAGCTAAGCTCTGGATTTTTAAAGACCCCTTTAGTTATACATTTCTAAATTTTCATTTTATTCCACACCACTTCTCAGGTTTGCACGTTTCTTACGTTTATTTTATGAATTAGTGTTTTAGGTTTGCATTTCTCAACTGTAAATGATTCTTGCTTCCGTATGTGTTTGGGAGATATGGAGAAAAATTCTGTGACCTACACATATGTTGCAATTCACTTTACAGGTTTGGTTACAGTCATGCTCAGCCAGGAATTCCTGCCCGTAGACTTCCATCCTTCCACCCTAAGTCATGTACTTTTCCGTGGGATCCTCATTGTTGACCTTATCTGTGTTTTCCTATTTGATGATTCCGTTTTTGGAGGCATCACAAATGAGACCATAAATATTACTTAGTTTCTTTGGATCAGGAATTTGCAAGCTGGGATAGAAATCCTTAACAAAGTAGTATCATGATGCCTATTTTCCTGTTGAAGAAATTAAGGACTTGAAGAGATTTACCCAATTCCTCAGGTCTCTTTGTCTGTCAGTAGAAAGCCAGGACTTACATACGGTTTTTTTTCTGGCTTGATCCTCTTTTAAAAATAATTATCAGGCCGGGCACAGTGGCTCATGCCTATAATCCTAGCACTTTGCGGGGCCGAGGCAGGTGGATCACGAGGTCAGGAGATCAAGACCATCCTGGCCAACATGGTGAAACTCCGTCTCTACTAGAAATACAAAAAGTTAGCTGGGTGTGGTGGTGCATGCCTGTAGTTACTTGGGAGGCTGAGGCAGGGGAATCGCTTGAACTGGGAGGCAGAGGTTGGAGTGAGACGAGATCGCGCCCCTGCACTCCAGCCTAGAGACTGAACAAGACTCCATCTCAATAATAAAATAATAATTATCAGGTTTGAATTAAGTTTTATTTTACCCCGAATTTGATACAGGCAACATGAGTCATATGGAGACAACCATGAAAATAAGAAAATGAGTGTGTGCCTTCCAGATTAAAAACTCCTCTGTTTTGGAGTTGGACACTATTACATTCATTTTTTGACACATAGTATTATCACAAAAAGTTATTTGAGTAAAATATCACTGATTTATATACTTATATAGTTTTAGATTGCAAAATAAAATCAAAGTAGTTACTTTGCTAAGTTTCTAAATTTATATGTCTTAATTATCTATAAGGAGCCAGAAGATATTTGATCACTCAAAGAATATTTATTGAACAACTATTCAATGCTGTACATCAGTTATGTATGGCTATATTAGTAATTATCTCCAAACTTAGGGGCTTGAGAGAAGTTCATTATCTCAGAATCTAGGAATGTATTAACAAGGCACCCATGACTCGTGTCTCTCACATGACTGCCATCAAGGTGTCCTTCAGAGCTGCCGTCTTCTCAAGGTTCAAGTCAGGAAGGATCATGTTGTCTTGACAGGCCTAGCGGGATGTTCATTAGAGACCTCAGTCCCATGTCACGTGGGCCTCTCTTTAGGGCTGCCCAACATAGCAGCTTGCCTTCCCTAGTGGAAGGGTGGAGAGAGAGAATGCAGAAGACATGAGTCACAGGGTTTTGCTGTAAAGTAATATTGGAAATGACATAACATCACTTCCTTCGCATTCCATTTTTTAGAAGCAAGTCACTAGGTTCAGCTCACATTCAACAGGAGAAGATAACAAAAATAAGGAATATCAGGCAGTGGGGATCATTGAGAGCTATCTGAGAAGCTGCCGACCACAGTCAGTCCCACTCAGCTGACAAGTATTTTATGACTGAGGACCAATTACATACCTAGAATTGATAATGAGATTTTTGTGTGGCAGTGATGAGTTGGCTGTACGGCAGCTGAAAGATGGCTGAGAGTTATTTTCTCTGCAAGCAGATTGCAGTGGAGTTGAGGAGATGGTCGATAACCAAGAGAAATAGTTAATATAAAGCTGTATGTAATCCTTTATTAAAAAAAAAGTGGATCTTGCCCTCAAGGAGTTTCTTATTACAGATGGAGCATGTATCGGAATACCTATGATTTAAACTAGAAAAATCACAAGTCTTGCAAGAAAGAGATTGTGTAGCAGTGCAGAGAAAGGAAAGATGTCTGGGAAATTAAGACACTTGTTAAAACTAAACATTTACCTAGGAAGCCAGTCATAACTTTTAGGTTTCAAAAAAAACTCTCCTTATTACTTTCATAATTGTATTTAATTAATTACTTACTATGCCCTACCCCCTCTCCCCATGTGCGGGACCCCATGCAAAATATTACAAACAGAATCTTCTTTTATTCACATAATAACCTTAAAGTTAGTTGTTATCCCCAGACGTACATATAAATTAACTGAGATTCAGATTCGCAAACTGGTTTGCTCAATGGTACTGTTGAGATCGAAGTTTGCAATGCCATGTAGCAAGTGCAATATCACCCATTCTTTTTTTTTCTTTAATTTATTCAGTAAATATTTACTGGGGAATAACCATGTTCCAGGTCCTAATTAAGGTCTTGGAGACACAGAGATGAACAAGGCACAAAAGGGCCTTGACGTCTTCTGGTTTATATTCCAGTGGGAGAGGAATGGGCAGACAATTATAAAGTGAAGAAGCCAGAAAAACAGAGGGAACAGTAATTCATCTGTTTTCTCTTATTGGAATGTAAACTTGAGAACAAAGGTGGTGATGGTGTTTGTCTTTTTGCCATTATATACCCAAGTGCCTGGAAGAGCTTTCAGCACAGAGCAGGAGCTCAATCAATACTTTCAATTGACCAAAAATAAAATAGCAAGTAGCAGAAAGTACCAAGTAGAAAGTGAAATGATGATGTTATACAGGGACACTGATGAATTACTTCGGATTAGGTAATCAGGGAGAGCCTCATTTAGGAGATTGACGTTTGAGCCGAGGTCTGAAAGACTAGAAGAAGCCAGCCCTGCAGTTATCTGGATAAATAACACCCCGGATTCAAATGAACAGCTAGTGCAAAGATCCTGAAGTGAGAATAGGCTTGGTGGTCTTTAGCCAAAAAAAAAAAAAAAAAAAAAAGAGTTAGTGTCCTGAAGAATGGGGACTTAGGAGGAGAAGAGATGAAGCTAAAGAAATGGGCAATGTCATGTGTGGCCTAGCAGGCCATCAGGATGAATACGGATTTTAAATGTGATGATGCAAACCACTGGAAGGCTTTAAACAGGAAGTCAGGAAACACACATATCTTTTGTAGTTAGCTCAGGAAAAAAGTAATAGAGGCTTAAACTAAGGGGACTAACGGGTAGGTTGGAAACGGAAGGTGTCAATGTAACTCATTGATGGGCTACTTATTGATGGTTTGGATACGAGGAGGGGTGTGTGTGTGTGTGTATATGTGTGTGTGTGTGTGTGTGTTTGTAAGGGAACTGGCAAGTCAAGGATGACTCTTAACTTTCTGACCTTGGATTTTTTGGACACAGTGGTGACATTTCCTTAGATGAGGAGGACTAACATCAAAGTCTGTATTAGCTTTCTAGAGTGATCTTAACAAAGTAGCAAAGTAGCAAAAACTATTGGCTTAAACAACAGAATTTATTCTCATGATTCTGGAGGCTGGAAGTCTGAGATCAAGCTGTCCATTGCCAGGATTGATGCCCGCTGAGCGCTGTGAGAGAGAATCTTGTTTCACACCTACTATGGTTTGAATGGATCCTTTCCAAAATTGAGGTGTTGCCAATGTGACAGTATTAAGAGGTGAGGCTTTTAAGAGGCGATGAGGCCATGAGGGCTCCTCCTTTGTGAATGCAATTAAGTCCCTTACGGTAGAGGCTTCACACAGCAGTCAGTCCCATGTAACTTCTGCCACACGAACACACAGCACTCCTCCTCTCCAGAGGGGCTGTCTTCAGCAGATGATTGAACCTGCTGGTTCCTTGATCTTGGACTTCCCAGCCTCCAGAATGGTGAGAAATAGATTTCTGTTCTTCATAATTGTTGAGACTCGCATTCTGCTATAGCAGCACAGGTGGACTAGGACGCTGCCTCTCTCCTAGGTTCTGGTGGTTGCTGGAAATCCATGGCCTCCCTTGGCATGTAGATGCATCACCCCATTCTGCCTTCATCTCTACCTGGTGCTCTTCCTATGTAGCAGGTTGAGCGGGGAGGGAACTCATAGTTTCCCTTTTGGTCATTAAATAAGATTTGACTGTTAGACTCAAAGCAGTGGTATCAGTTACTGTACAAGAGCAGAGAAGAAAGAGGCAAATCACAGCTGAGAAGGTTTTATGAGAAGGGCCTAAGGATAGAGCGAGCTTTGGCACCATCAAATGTCAGGCTTCTCTGGAACTCCCAAATCATTTGGATGGGTAAATGGATAAGCAAATGTGTTGTAACTACAGAAAAGCATTTATTGGTTTTCCCTATACAGAAGGGAAGATGAGCAAGAAATTATTAAATTCGTTATTTTGATGAGTAACTTTCACCATTTCCAGATGGAGCTGACAGCTACCCAGTAAGGAAGGAATGCTGAGTTAGAAATATTCCTTGCTTCCCGGTAAAAAGCATTCCTCTTTCTGTCTCTGCTAAGACAGCGGGTCTCGACAGCTGCTGGTTTAGTCTTGCCTGTGCCCTGAAATATGAAATGAAGATAATGGAGAAAACAAAATCACTGGATTGGAGATGACTCTTGCCTCTACCTTGGCATGATTAATATGATTTTAGGAATCTGCAAAAAATTCTGGTCTGGTCGTGTAACTTCCTTGATTAAAGACTTTTACTTGCTTCCCATTGCTTTTAGGCATGAGACTCCAATCCTAAAGTTTGCTAAGAAGAGCTTACCTGTGCTGACCTGGCCTAATTCTCTCTTCTCTGCATTTCAGTCTCGGTGGCCTTCCTTTATTCCTCATTCGACTTCCTAACATAACTTGCTCCCTTTTGACTTAAGAACGTTGTATGCATGACAAGCACCTCCCCTGTAAACTTGAGTTTCCGCCCCCCTCACTCTTCAATCTTGTTTTTTTTTTTTAATTCATCTTCCAGGTAACTGAAGTCTCTAAGCTTTTAGCGGGCATCAAAACCTATTTCATCTTTGCCATTTGGTATTCCCCACTCGTCTGCTCCTCCACTTGATGGTGACTCATTTGTGACCCTCTAAATGTTAGGATATTCTCTGCATCACCACTAGGGGGAGGGCTGCCCAAGTTTTAAGCTTCAGAGCTTTGGTTATAGCTTACTTGATGGAACGAAGTCCAAAAGAAGAAAGTTAAGGACAGCTGCCCAGCCACAGTGGAGAAGCCGGAACGGAAGGCAGTATTAGTGCTGGAGCATTAAATACATAAAATAACACGGGACAAAAAATTAGACAGATGGTCACTGGTGATTACAGGTGTTAGAAATGTAGCATTTAAAAATGGATAATAAATGCACTTGAGAGAAGATATCCCTGCAAAGGGTGCTACTGCTAGAAGCTTTGGTGAGTGGGGGCTCTTTATTTACTATTTATTGTTACCTCTCTGCCTCAATAGAGGCAATTGCAGAAAATCAAGTAGAAAGTTCAACTGGAAATTATATGACTTTTAACAGAATTGATTTTTGGAGAAGGTGGGGGGCAGGAGAACATAACAGAACCTGGACTAAGGTCAGGAGTTCGAGACCAGCCTGGCCAACATGGTGAAACCCCGTCTGTACTAAAAATACAACAATTAGCCGGGTATGGTGGCACGAACCTGTAATCCCAGCTACCCAGGAGGCTGAAACAAGAGAGTCAGTGGAACCCGGTAGGCAGAGGCTACAGTGAGCCGAGATTGTGCCGCTGTACTCTGGGGTGACGGAGCAAGACTGTCTCAAAAAAAAACAAAAAAGAGCTTGGACTGTAGTACTGGAATCTTTGCATTTGACTCCCAGCTCTATTATCAATTAGTTGGGTTACCTTGGACAAGTTACATTACTTCTCTATACCTTAGTTTTCTCATCTCTAAATTGAAAATAATATTGGTCCTTAGAGGGTTATTGAGAGACATCATAACAGCTGAACACATTATGCTTGTTATGAATGAGACATTATTCTAAGCACTTTATATCTGAATCCTTCAGTCCTCACAGCAACCCTATGAAACAGGGATTATTGTTGTTATTATTATTATTTCTATCTTACAGCTGAAGAAAAGGCAGCTAAGGTCACATAGCTAGATGTGCCAGAGCCAGGATTCGAGCCCATCAGGTACTTAGTGCCTGGTTTAACTTAGGTACTCAACACATATTAGACATTATTCTGCAATTTCCTGTGTAACTGCTGCCTAACTATAATTGGTGGTTCAGCAGTCAGGCACCTATTTTTCATCATTTCATTTTGTGTAAGAGGAGGTAGGGAGGGGATAAAGCCTGGCAGAGGAGAAACCACCCATTTCTTGGTGGGTCAAGCTTCATGACTGGTTTGTCTTGATTTGTGAGACAATTCTGGAATGTTTGGGATGTGAGTGTTACTAGTCCACTTGTACGGCCAGCCTGAGGAAATTGAGCCTTCCTATTTTTGTGTAAAACATAACATTGTTGCTCCACTTCCATGAGGTCTGAGGGGATCACAGTGCTGTCTTGACAGCCCCGGCCCCTCAGCTCACAGTCTGGGGAGGATGGAAGTAGGTTCCACATTGGACCCCTCCGTGGGTATCTTTGTTCTCATTGAGAACTCTGGAGGCAATGATGTGCAGAAGCTGTTTAGAAGAATAGGATTTCAACCAGTATGCTGAAGGGAAACAAGAAAATCCTTTATGAGGACATGTCGCCCACCTTGGGGACCTCTAGGAATAGAGAACTTAGAGTTGGTAAACCAAGACACTGTTAACATGCAAGTGAGATCAACAGGCATCCAAGAGCAATTGCCCTCAAAGGGAAAACATTCAAACAGGCTATCAGGCCTTGGGTAACAGGAGAAATATGGATCTATTTTCTTCTAATTAAGCCATTCTCTCTATTTTATGGAAGGGATATGCTTGATATATCGTATAGCATTTATTCCCTGGGACATCCACCCCATATCCCTCAGAAATCTGTCTCCTTGCACCAAAGTTTGATTGATGTGAGAGGTAGAAGCTACAGACAGATACCAAGTTGTAATTCAAGTTGAATTTATGGCTCAATCTTTACAAATATAGTAGTCAACACAGGTTTTGAAAGCATATTCTTTTAGGAGAGTTCCTGATGCTGTTCTATGGGATTTACTATATAAATAAAGCACAACAATCAATGTTATTAAAAATCAATATTTTAGTTATTTAACTGACTGGTGTGTCCGTCATATAGAAGCAGAAGCATATGCTTGGAACCTGTATGTATCCTCAGCATGGGCATCTGTGTTACCTTCTAGAGTGAGGACAGGTCTGCATCTGCTTACCTGGTTTTATATAATGCCCAGAATCCCACAGGTTGTAGATGGTGCTCTGTTGATATTCTTTGAACATAACGAGCCCAGTGATTTCCTTCCAATCACTCACAAGAGGGTACATTTGGAAAATATATTTAACTCTCCCAAGAACAAATGACCCAATGAGATGAAAAAGATTGAGATTCCTCTGCTAAAGACATAGATCAGAAGGACACATAACCAGCTTCAGAGGTTAGAGGGATGTCAACATGTACCGTGGTTGTCACAAATTAATGTTATTTCTATCAAATTTATTTTAATTTGGTCAAGGTTAGTAAATATATAGTCAATGTTTAATTGGCATACTAAAGATGTAAACAATAATTTGTGTAATTTGTGTCCCCTTCTTTTATATATTTTATATGTGTATATATATATTATGTATATATATACACACATACATATATATATATAACAACAATTGGTTCTGAAATGTGACAAAGATGCAGCAGGATTGTGTGAAACATGGTAGGAATTAGCTGCTACAAGGAAGGTTTGTGAATATTCTATCAGATTGAGAAAACTTTACCTGTGAAGTTGCTTCCAAATCTTCACCAGTCTCTGGTGTTATACAATGGCTCACTGCTATTAAGGGTAGATAACTGAAAACGATGCTTCCAAGTTTGAAACGCTTTTGGAGAATTGTTAGTATATGGAGAATTATTAGTAAGGTTAAATGAGAAATGCTTGTAGTTTCATTGAGCCTTCCCAGAGCAAACATTTCCCATAACAATTTTTAAAATGACAAAATTTGAGGCCTTAAGTATAAATGACAATACCTAACATGTACTGAGGGCTTACATCTGTGGAATTGACAAGTACATCTGAGAAGTCAGCCAAACAAGTCAGCATCTAGACTAAATGTTTGTGTCCCCCTCAAATTCATATGTTAACTCTTAACCCACGAGGTAAAGTTGTTAGACGATAGGGTCTTAGGAAGTAAACGGGATTAGTGTTCTTCTTATAAAAGGGACTGCAGAGAGCTTCCTCCTCTCTTCTGCTGTGTGAAGACCAGTGAGAAGACAGCTGTCTATGAACCAGACAGCAGGCCCTCACCAGATACTGACTCTGCTGGCACCTTGATCTTGGACCTCCAGCCCCCAGAACTATGAGAAATAAACTTTTGTTGTTTATAACTAACTCAGTCTATGGTCTGTTATAGAGCAGCCTGAACAGACCGAGATAGTATCTCTGTTGTTTTAAGTTGTACAACATTAGCAGGGTTTGCCCCTCTGATACTAAGCATTTATTCTTGCATTGGCTGCTGAACATTCAAGCATGGGAAAGAAGGCAAGTTGTTTTCTTCTGTACTAAAGTTCTGTTCCAATTAAGCTTGACTACAGCAACATAAGTACAGTTAATACACAGTCAAGAGACTTAAATAAACACATTGTAATAAAGTAATAATGGTGATTGAACCTGGGAGAAGGAGGTTGCAGAGAGCCAAGATCGGGCAACAAGAGTAAAACTGTCTCCCCCCAAAAAAAAACTTTAAAGTACTTCCTTTGAAAAATATAATCAAGAGAGATCCAAGATGGCTGATTACTAGCAGCTTGGGCATGTAGCTCCCAGTGAAAGCGCAGAGAACCAGAGGACGCCACACTTTCAGACGAATATTTGTTGCTCACGGACCAGGAGATTCCCAGTGGAGGAGCCCCATGGGTCGCCAGAGCGACTCTTGTGGCCGGCGTGGTGGTTTTGCTGGCGCCTTAGAGCAGCAGTTCTATGTGCAGAGTCCGGAGATTCCCAGGCAGAAAAGCACCATCAATCTTAACACCGCTGTTTTGGCCGGCGCAGTGAAGATTGCTCAGATTTCGGCGCTGGGAATCAAAGTTGGACGTCGTCTCAGAGACGTAGTTAGAAAGTCGGTAATTACAAAGACGACAGAGGGATAAATATATAATGAAGAGAAGAAACCAGCCTAAAAAGGCAGAGAATACTCAAAATCAGAATGCCTCTCCCTCTACAGGGGATTGTAATTCCTCATCAGTAATGGAACAAGGCTTAATGGAGAACGAGTGTGTTCCAATAACAGAAGCAGGTTTCAAAAGGTGGATGATAAGAAACTTCTGTGAATTAAAAGAACTTGTTCTAAACCAATGCAAAGAAACTAAGAACCTTGAGAAAAGGTTTGACGAAATGCTAATGAGAATGGACAATTTAGAGAGGAATATAAGTGAATTGATGGAGCTGAAAAACACAACACGAAAACTTTGCCAAGTATGCACAAGTTTAAACAGTTGAATTGATCAAGCAGAAGAAAGGATATCAGATGTCGAGGACCAGCTCAGTGAAATGAAACAAGAAGACAAGATTGGAGAAAAAAGGATAAAAAAGAATGAGCAAAGTTTCCAGGAAATATGGGACTATGTGAAAAGAGCTAATTTACGTTTGATAGATGTACCTGAATGTGACGAAGAGAATGAATCCAAGTTGGAAAATACTCTTCAGGATATCATTCAGGAAAACTTTCCCAACCTAGCAAGGCAGGCTAATATTCAACTCCAGGTAATACAGAGAACACCACAAAGATATTCTTCAAGAAGACCAACCCCAAAGCACATAATCGCCAGATTTATTAGGGTTGAAATGAAGGAGAAAATACTAAGGGCAGCCAGAAAGAAAGGTCAGGTTACCCATAAAGGGAAACCTATCAGACTTACAGCAGATCTCTCAGCAGAAACCCTACAAGTCAGAAAAGAGTGGGGACCAATATTTAACATCCTTAAAGAAAAGAACTTCCAACCCAGAATTTCATATCCAGCCAAACTAAGCTTTATGAGCGAAGGAAAAATTAAATCTTTTGCTAACAAACAAGTACTTAGAGACTTCATCACCACCAGGCCTGCTTTACAAGAGCTTCTGAAAGAAGCACTATACATATAAAGGAACAACCAATATCAGCCTTTCCAAAAATATATCAAAAAGCAAAGAGCATTAACACAATGAAAAATGTACACCAACCAATGGGCAAAACAGCCAGCTAGCATCAAATGGCAGTATTAAACTTATATATATTCTAATTGGATAAAAAGCCAAAACCCATCGGTATGCTGCATCCAGACCCATCTCACATGCAACGATACACAAAGACTCAAAACAAAGAGAAGGAGGAAGATTTACCAACCAAACAGAGAGTAAAAATAAACAAATAAACAAAAAGCAGGAGATGCAATTCTTGCCTCTGATAAAGTAGACTTTAAAGCAACAAAGATCAAAAGAGGCAAAGAAGGACATTACATAATGGCAAAAGGATCAATGTAACAAGAAGAGCTAACGATTTTATAGATCAATGAGACAGAAAATTAACAAGGACATCCAGGACTTGAACTCAGACCCGGAACAAGTAAACTTAATAAACATTTACAGAACTCTCCACTTCAAATACATAAAATATACATTACCACCTCACACCTATTCCATAAGTGACTACATAATTGGAAGTAAATCACTCCTCAGTAATCGCATAGCATTTCATAGGTTTAAATGAAATATTGGTTAGCTGCTTGTTTGTTATTTTCTTCCCTTATTTCTTCCTGTCTACATCATTAAGTATAATTATTGGTATAAAAGTGGTTTTCAATACCCATTACTAAATTGCATTCTAGCCTGGGCAAGAAACCAATACTCCTATTCTCTCTCTCTCTTTCTCTTCCTTTTTCTTCCTCTTCTTCATTCTTTTTTTTCTTTCTTTCTAAAAAAAAAAAAAAAGTAATAATGGAATTTTACCATAAAATTTTTAATATTGCTTTGCTTTTCTTGATTTTCTAAAATGGGGCTTTGTATTTAACATAGTTTGAGAAATTTCTTGAAGATAAGTAGGTCTGGGGTCTAGAATAGTATGATAAAAATTACATTTCATTGGATCTAGAGTTTAACAAACAGATAGCAGTGTGAAAAACAAAATCAAATCAAAATCTCTCTGGGATAAAATGTCCTTCTTTGTAAAATGTAGAGAACTAGACTAGACCATCTCCAAGGTGCTGTTTAGTACTGAATTCTACGATTTATAACGTGGAATATATATATATATATACACACACACACACACACACATATATATACACACACATATATCTATATACATATATATATATATATAGTCAGTCAGGAATTCAGCAGAAATGTTATCGTGCCTGTTTTGCCTGGACATCTGACATTCCTCAAATGTGACTCACAAGAAGTATCTACACGGCCGTGCTGATCCACTGATTAATATACTGGAGGAGCAGTACTAGAAAAGGAACACACCAGACCTTAATTCACAACTGAAAGTGCAAATACAACACCATAGGCAGAGACAATTATGGTTGAGATCCTTAGAAAAACAAACAACAGTTAAAAAACAGTCTGTTAATGCACCAAAGTAGGCATTGCTGGGAGTAAAAAAAACTTATTAGCATATATACACTGGCATCTTAAAAGCGGTTGGAGAGAAGAGAGAATAAAAGAAAAGGAAATACAACAGGAGAGCGAATAGGGTGAGAAGAAAATGGGAAAGAGCAAAACTAAGAAGGCAAGGAGGGTGTAGATGGACTTTGTTGTGACTAAGAGGACAGCTTTTGAATCCATGAATTTGACTCAGTTCTGTCGCGATATATTACTAATTGTGTAACTTTGAGCAGTTTTTTTGTACTCTGAGCCTCAGTTTTCTCATCCATAAAATGTGTCTAATAATACCTTGCATCTATTTCCTTACCTCATTGCAATGTTGTAGGATGACACAGCTAGGTACTTCACTAAGCACCTGGTCAAATCTCTACAGGATTTAGCTATTATTAGTATTGCTGTTGTTGTTGTGAGGATTAAATGTAAAATGTATCTGAAATTCTTAAGCAATTTCTAGCACCTGATAAGCAGAAAATGGTAGGAAAAAACATTGAGTGATAATGTATTAAAAATGACCTCTATTTATTAAGCACTACAACCTGGCAAGGTTGGATTATGGCATCCACTTTATGGGTGAAAAAAAACTGAGGCATAAAAGTTAACTCACCCACAACCATACTGCTGGGAAAGTACGTGTTCAAAGATGTTATTCTGCACAGCTAGACATGTGAATGTTCTCTTTCCTGCAACACTGCCAGGTGCAACCTTTGGCCCATCAATATTTAATAGTTTATTTATTTATAGCATATAATAACCTCGTGAGGCAAGTATTCTGCTTTTCATTTATAGAACGTCCCAGAAAGAAGATTGTATTAGTCTGTTCTCACATTGCTATAAAGAAATACCTGAGACTGGGTAATTTATAAAGAAAAGAGGTTTAATGGACTCATGGTTGCACAGGCTGTACAGAAAGGATGATGTTGGCATCTACTTGGCCTCTGGGGAGGCCCCAGGAAACTTACACTCATGGCAGAAGGTGAAGGGGAAGCAAGCATGTCTTACATGGCCAGAGCAGTAGCAAGAGGTATGGTGAGGGGAGGTGCTACACGCTTTTTTTTTTTTTTTTTTTGAGACAGAGTCTCGCTTTGTCTCCAGGCGCCAGGCTGGAGTGCCGTGGCGCAATCTCGGCTCACTGCAACCTCCGTCTCCCGCGTTCAAGCAATTCTCCTGCCTCAGCCTCCCCAGTATCTGGGACTACAGGCGTGTGCCACCATGTCCAGCTAATTTTTTTGTATTTTTAGTAGAGACGGGGTTTCCCTATGTTGGCCAGGATGGTCTCGATCTCTTGACCTTGTGATCCGCCTGTCTTGGCCTCCCAAAGTGCTGGGATTACCGGCATCATGAGCCACTGGGCCCGGCCCTACACACTTTTAAACAACCAGCTCTCAAAGTACCAAGGGGGAAGCTCACCCCCATCATCCAGTCACCTCCCACCAGGCCCCACTTCCTACATTGAGGATTATAATGTCATTTGAAATTTAGGCAGGAACACAGATCCAAACCATGTTGATGATCTATCCATGATTCTGAGATTTCAATGTGTCTTGTTCACATATGCATGAGTATTACATTAACTATTAAGTATATGACCCTCTGCAGACCAGTATTATTTAATGGAAATATAATGTGAGCCGAAAATGAGCTGTGTATGTGATTTAAACTTTTCTAGTAGCCATACTTAAAAAAAAGTAAAAAGAAACTAGGGAAATTACTTTTAATAATGTATTTTACTTAACCCAATATAGCCAAAGTATTTTCACTTAAATGTATGTTCAATATAAAAATGACTCATGAGATACTTTACATTCCTTATTTTCTTGTGCTTAGGCCTTGAAATTCAGGATGAACTTCACGCTTGCAGCATGTGTCAGTCTGGACTAGCCACGTTTCAAGTGCTCACTTTTCACACATGGACAGTGGCACCATACTGGATTGTGTAGCTTTAGACAATTGCTTTGTCAATTTCGATGATTCTCTAGACTATGGAAGGCATTGAAGCTGGAAGCCACAGCAAGATTGTCATAGTATAACAAAAAGAAAAAATGTGATCAAAGATTTCAGGAATTAATCCTGTCAATGAAATTTTGAACTACACTTGCTAACTTATTTTGCCCTTAAAGAAAAAAAAAGTGCTTTTATTTACTCAGGACAGGACTCTGGTTCCCTTTTCATTTTTATAAGTAAATTAAAAAAAAATGCAGTTAGGATTTCATATAGAACAGAAGTAAATATTAAGAATTCATTTACCAGATATTTAAGGAATACAAAATAGGGAGATGGGAGAATGAGAAATGTGAGGATGTCATCAAAGCCTTTTATCAGCAAAGCTGCCACTTTATAGAGACGTAATCTGACAGGCACTACGTTGAGTTTGCTTTGGTGGAGAGCCTCCACTTGTAAGGTGATTTTTATGAACTCTACTCAGAAATTCATGAGAAAAGGCAAGAGACTATATCACATGCTTCTTCCTCTTTTATTTACTGGTCACTGGAACCAGATGTCAGAACTCTTAAATTCAGAGATTTTTAAGTCCTATGATGAACTAGATAAAGTTGACAGTAAGGACCAAAGGGTTTCAAGAAAGTGCTAAACGTCTGTCATTCAGAAGCCACAGTTACGTAATACTTTACTCAAATGCTTAATAGTTCCAGAGAGCAGCAGTGGTTACCTAATGGCGTTCTCCAAAACACCTGAACAATAATCAGCCTCATTCTTATATTCATAGTTCAAGCAACCAAAATACATGTTTGTTCCTGAATTGTATTTAATAATCTTAGCTGTATACACATGCAAAGGTTAGTCCCTTCTTTTATATCCCTTGCTTGCCTTTTTTTCATCAACACCATTGCTTTATCAAATTCTCCTATTTTTATTATAATTCTAGAACAATTAGAAATAGTAGTAATTAAATTGCTGAAATCTGCCTGTGTAAAGTCAAGTAAGAACATTTCAATTCTATCAGTATGGGTGTTAATTATTTTAGGCAAGCTGTCATTTAGGCTTTCTAAAGTGGATTTTGTTCTTGCAGTCAAGAACATTGCTTAGTGCAGAATTAATTAATCATTATAAATATAAAACCTGCAGTATCAGCTCCTATGTTCAGAAAGGTTTCAAGAGGCAAGGTTGAAAGAGTCAACAGGCTGCTAAAGGGAATCTTATCATATGCCCCCACCTCCAATCTGATAAAAGGACAATTAAACGATGTACTCCATCTTTTCATAGGCCCTTACTTCAAGTATCAGTTCAAAAATTGGAAGTGAGCACTTTTTACAACACAAACGGTTTTTTTTTTCTTTTTTGGGAATATCTTCTTTTAAAGAGATTTTTAAAAGCAAGATTACAAGGAAATGGCTGAAAATTGAAATTTACTTTGGCTAAAGGGAGATCTCAAAACAAAACAACAAAACAATGTTATTCTCGTAGCACTATGATGAATAGAACATATGTTTTCAGTGGGCTCTGAATTTTCCCAAATACCCAGTAGCTGCTTAAGAAATATTCTATATAATGGCCGTAATAATTGTATTCCCCACAATAAGGCTCACAGTCATTCTGCTGCAAGAGAAAAATCTCCCTTTCTTCATCACGTTCTTACTGTTTTTTAAAATAATGGCTCTATGATACTGTTTCATTTCTCCACTCTACAATGGAAGCTAAATTCTACCAAATTAAACTGGAATACATTGACCAAAACACAGAGATTATAACTATACAGGTAAAGAAATACATTGGCATGGTGATCTAGATAACAATAATATCAACTAACATTTAATTAACTGACTCTATGATAGCCACTCCGAATGCTTAAATATTACTGCGTAGGATAAGTGCTTTGTATGTAATTATCTCATTTGTCTTTACCACTCAGAGGCAAAGGGTGCCCCTCAATATAGAAACATTAGCATAATTTGCTTATTACATTGCTAATATTTCAAAATGTTAAAACTGTCTGTTTAGGCCTTACTCAGTGGCTCACACTTGTAACCCCAGCAGTTTTAGAAGTTGAGGTGAGAGGATTGCTAGAGTTCAAGAACTTTAGACAAGCCTGGGCAACATAACAAGATGCTGTCTGTACAAAAATAAAATATTATCTGGGCATGGTGGAGCACATCTGCCATCCTAGCTACTTGGGAAGCTGAGGCAGGAGGATTGCTTGAGCCCAGGAGTTTGAAGCTACAGGGAGCTATGATTACATCACTGCACTCCAGCCAGGGAGAGAGAGACCGAGACCCTTTTCAAAAACAACAACAATCCAACCAAACAAAAAAAAAAAACAAAACAAAAATTTTCTGAAGTGTGTTTATTTACAAATCCGTGAGAACTTGTTCTTCACAAGGTACTCTCCTAAGAACAAGACGATATACACTGCATCTCATAATAGCTCAATCATCTTGTCACACTGCAGATTCTGACTCAGTAGGTCTGCGTGGGGCCTGAGATTCTTCATTTCTAACAGCCTCCCCAGTGATATCCACGCAGCTGGCTTGAGTGCTACACTTTGAGAACAAGGGCAGAGTCTATAGCTTGAGCAATTTTGATAATAAAGGTCAAAGGACCATGCCATGATCGTTCTGGAAAGCTAATTAGTCACTGCAGCTTTGGGAAACAGGGCAAAGAGTAACAGTTGAGTTGGGCCTTGAATAATGAGTGAAAAAATAAGTGTGTATCAGGGAGTTGCTTAGTATGTTCTCACTCGTTAATGAGTTGATAGAAAAGATGGAGAACGTGTTCGCATTCTAAACCATGTGGGGATATCTACGAGGTGTTTGGCTAACTCGGAAGAGAATCACCGGGGATCTGCTTGTTTTATTAGCATCCACACCTGCATCTGATGTGGACTTCCAGTTGTTCCTTCTTCAGTAATGGTAATGGGAGCATCTACCTACATCTGGGCAGGTGGTGACTGAAAAGTGCAATGCTATCTGTGCCATACAGAGCATGAACTATGCAAGTACCCACTATTTTTTAGTTTATTTAAAAATATATCATTTTAAGATTAGTAGCACTACAGTTATATATCTAATGAGATTTTAATAGATTTGGCATCCAATATTTAAAAACTTATTTTTTTCCTCTCTCTTTTTTTACATTATACTTTAAGTTCTGGGGTACATGTGCAGAACGTGCAGGTTTGTTACATAGGTATACATGTGCCATGATGGTTTGCTGCATCCATTTATCTGCCTGTCATCTGCATTAGGTATTTCTCCTAGTATTATCCCTCCCCAAGGCCTCCACCCCTGCTATCCCTCCCCTAGCCCCGCTCCCTCAACAAGCCCCAGTGTGTGATGTTCCCCTCCCTGTGTCTATGTGTTCTCATTGTTCAACACCCACTTATGAGTGGGAACTTGTGGTGTAAAAACCTATTTTTAAAGCACATCTCAGATGCAACCATTCAGAAGTCAAGCCAGGCTGGCACACTGTAACTCATTGGAGCCTAACTTGAATATATTTTGATGTAATAAGCTAGGGGGAATTTGTGAGTGACCTGTATCTAATAGTCTTTTAAAAATTTGTTTGATGTGTTTTATATTTCTTCAAGACTATGCCTAGGGTCTAATGACATAAATAACCATTTTTACTAGAGAGAGTTCTATGGTCTTTGGGTTAAAGTTTTGCAAAAGAGGCATTTTTCTAGGGTGAAGTGCCCCTTTGTTCACATATTGCATCTGTAAATTATGATTTTTTTTCGCCCAAAGTCACATCTCTTCTGAACTCCTACAAAGGATAGTTTCAGGTCGTTGCGCTTTTTCCTAGCCTTGGTTCAGTGACATTTACTCAAACTCAAATGCCTTAATGGTTCCTCCTTGTCCACTGAATATAATCTACAATCAAGGCTTTTCACAATGTGGTCTCAGCTTAAACTTAAATCCAACTCTAGAATTTGCTATCTTTTCACTTCCACCCCACATACTGTGTACCCATTGATGTTGCTCTTGTTCTTTTTGCCTCGAATAAGTCCTGTAATGCTCTGATCTGACTTGAAGACACTTTGAAAGACCATTCCAGAGTCAACTTGAAGCATGTGGTGATTGGGAACAGGAGGGGAGGGGACTGGTGACTTTCAGAGCCTGCAGAGAAGCAGTATGGAAGAAGCAAGTAACCCCTTCATAGTCATCTCATTGACTCTATGTACAGGTAGCTCAAAAGAGATGGAGAGTTCTAGAGATTTAGGTAGCAAATGCAACATCAATTTCCTTTTGTTGTTGTTGTTGAGATGGGGTTTCACTCTTGTTGCCCAGGCTGGAGTGCAATGGCCCGATCTCAACTCACCGTGACCTCTGCCTACTGGGTTCAAGTGAGTCTCCTGCCTCAGTCTCCCGAGTAGCTGAGATTATAAGCATGCACCACCACGCCCAAGTAGTTTTGTATTTTTTGTAGAGACGGGGGTTTCACCATGTTGGTCCAGCTTGTCTTGAAATCCTGACCTCAGGTGATCTGCCCACGGCCTCCCAAAGTGGCAGGATTACAGGTGTGAACCAGGGCACCTGGTCACATCAATTTCTTATGCCTGTTGCTAACAGTTAAATATTTAAACCTCAAATGCCAGTGGTGTGTTACCTGGTGGAACTTTTGTTTTAACTTTTAAGTTCAGGGGTACAAGTGCAAGTTTTTCACATAGGTAAACTTGTGTCATGGGGGTTTGTTGTACCAGTTATTTCATCACCAGGTATTAATCCTAGTACCTATTAGTTGTTCTTCCCAATCCTCTCTGTCCTCCCACCCTCCATCCTTTGAAAGGCCCCAGTGTGTATTGTTCCCTTCTATGTGTCCATGTATTCTTATCATCTAGCTCCCAATTATAAGTGAGAACATGCGGTATTTGGTTTTCTGTTCCTGTGTTGGTTTGCTAAGGATCCACCTATGTCCCTGCAAAGAACATGATCTCATTCTTTGTTATGGCTGTACAGTATTCCATGGTATATATGTACCACATTTTCTTTATTAAGTCTATCATTGATGGGCATTTAGGTTGATTCCATGTCTTTACTATTGAGAATAGTGCTGTAACCACCACATGCTTTGAGTTGGCTTTGGACTGGTCTTTCAAAATGTCTTCAAATCAGACCAGACCATTAACGTACACATGCATGTGTCTTTATAATAGAATGATTTATATTCCTTTGGTTATATACCCAGTTATTGGATTGCTGGGTTGAATGATATTTCTATTCTTTATATTTTAAAGTCCTGGCCATAAGTACTATCTAAGAAGCACAAGAAAGGTGACTATTCATTTACCAGTGTTCAAAATGTCAACATACTGAAGCCCTACCCATTTTGAGATGAGTCATAATTGGAATTAAAATGCATTTTTCATATACCTAATTTTCATCTCAGCTGAGCCTGTTAGTTCAGTCATCCATGGAAACCCACGTAATTCCAAGCTTCCTAAACTCTGCACATCCCAAACAGCCATACAACTATAAATACTTTGTTTGTTCTCCCAGTCCTTCCTGCCACCAATGAGGGTCAATATTTCCAGAAGCCTGGTTATATTGAGAGAGAAAATGACTTTTGCTTCTGTTTCCAAAGATGGGTTTTACCATAGAATGAGGCAAGCTCATCTGTCAAAGGTTAGGGAAGGTGTAGCTTGTACAGAAGGCAGGTTGTAACACATGACCTTGGGGAAGTTTTATTTAGCCAGAAAGAACAGTAAAGCCCTCTAAGCTTCAAGGTTGTTCAGACCAGAGAGAGAAAGAGGAAGAAAAAGAGAGGAGGAGGGGCTGGGGAAAGACAGGAGAGGAAAAGATGGTGGGGAGAGGAGGAAAGAGAAGGAAGGAGAGAGGAGAGGAGGAAGGGCGGAGAGGAGGGGAGGAGGTAGAGATAGGAAAAAAGGGAGAGAAAGAAAGAAGCGAGGGGGGGGACAGAAAGAAAGAGGATTGCAGACAGGAGTTCACAATGTATGTTTTGGCTCCTGCTTGGAGCTAGTACCATGGTTGTGGCTTAGGAAAATGTTTAAGAGGAAAGACTTAAGGCAGCCTCATACGGCCCCTCAAATTCCAGTGAGGTCTGGAGATGGCAACATACAACGCCCAGGCCTCCTCAGGTTGTTGGGAAATGCTGAGAAGACCTGTTGATTTGGAGGGATTTGGTCTGGGGATGAAGACACCACAGAGTGGACATTCTGAGTATCAGCCACAAAGGGGCCACGGGTCACAGGGGTGCATGTTGTTGCCATACCCAATGGACCCAGGCATATCTGACCACAGCTCAGGGTATTCTGGTAAAAGACATCATATGACCTGGTGAAATATACCATAATGGAGTCCAGTAAGGCCTGAGGGGAAAACATACCTGATAACTGCTCCCCCTGCTAATACCAGGAGACAGGCAAGATGCCCCTGGGATTTCAGATCAGGTTTAAGGGGAGAAAGAACAACAACAAAAAAAGAGTGGGCAGAGGTGCTGAACACAAAGAAATCAACAAACAACAGAACAAAACACACTGGAAATGTATTCAGACAAAAGAATAGAAAAACTGTAAGATATTAAGTTTAAATAAAAAAATGATGAAACAACCTTGAAATGGCATAATTGAGTCTGTTGACCCCTGAAAGGCAGGAATTAAAGCTCATAAACAATTTGAGTTGAATTGCTCAACTCAACTATTTTTATACAAAAATAGTTACATGAGTCAAAGTGTGTAGACTTCAACCCATCCCTGCCATAATTCAAATGTCACTTCCTCCCTGAAACCTTTTCCATTGCTTCACTTGAATGTTTTCTCTTACTCATATATAACTTTCCTGTGTAACCTACTTTTGAGTGTCTTGGTTTACAGAAATTGTTAACTTACAGACTCACTCACAGAGGCACACAATAAACAAGGACCGAATGGATCATCATTTAGAACTATTCTGTATCCCAAAAGATAATATAATCTTTGAGGGCAGAAATTATCCTTTACTATTTTTTTATAGCTCAAGGTAGCATGGTAAGTTTTTGCTTATCCTAGGTACAATCCATGTGTGTTCAGCATAGGAGGTAACGTCCTGTGGTTTTCTCACTTGTGAAATAAATGTAGTAATGCCATCTTGTAGGTAGACAACATTAACCCTTCCTTCAACTAATCTTAAATCTTTTGAATGGATTTCACCCCTTTCAGTGACAGTAGGAACCAGAGAGAATAATAAGCAAAGGTTTTCCATTGTGTAGCTTTATAATTGTTGCTTTGTTGTTTAAACTCACACGGGCTATTCAGAACCTCATCAAGATGGAATTGAATTAACGGACTTCTAAAGCTGACTTTGACCTCATAGGCTTAATTGAGACAGTAACTAGATTTTAAGAAAAGGAGTATTTTTATTTCCAGTTAAGTCTTGTTTCAAAGTAAGCAGAGCTGCAGGATGCTGAGTTTCTAACCTGTCAATATGTGCAATAATATCTTTATTGTTGTTTGCTTTTATTGTGTTTTCACCTAGGATTTCAGAATAGAACTTGAAAATGCAGAGAGTGAGTAAGTTCCACTGGAACACAGAAAAACTTGTATTTTAGATGTGAAATTTAAATTATCTGCTAGTTATAAAGAACTATAGATTGGCTCCCCCGAATTATTATTATTACCATCATTATTCCTTTTCTTTCTCTTCCTCTCCTTCCACTTTCTCTCTGTTCTTTCCATCCTCCCCGCTTTTCTCTCCTTCCCCCGTCTCTCTTTCCATTTTTGAGAAACCATGTGTAGAGAGGGTTAGCAATAGGAATCTGGAAAAGCCAACCTCTTGGTTCCATGTGACTTGTTCAGAGTCCTAGAGTCATTAATTCTCTCCTCCTTCATCCTCCTGCTTCATTTGGTTTTTTGATTTTTTGATTATGGGGTTTTGACAATGGTTTTATATTTCAAATGCCTGGACACTGGCTTCAATCATGAAAGAGTAGTGGGTTTTATCAATAAACAGAGAATTTTGTTTCTTGATATGTTGGAAAGTGTTCTGGATAGTGTTCTTGATATGTTGGAAAAGCTCCTTTAAATAATGGGGGAGAAAAAGTTGCATGAGATTATCACAAACCCAAAGGCCAGAAATTTACCAAGTATAACTTGTACCTGAATGCCTTTTCTCAGAAATCAAGTAATCATGGTTTTAGTGCATAGACACGGCAGAGCAGACAAAATTCAGTGTTTCAGATGAACGTAAGAGCAGAACTCAGGAAATGGGTTTAGTTCTAGAAAGAGCAGAAAGAAAGCTGAGGCAGAATTTTTTTAAAAAAGTAAAAATAAGCAGAGGAAACAACTGAGAAGAGCTGTATGATCAAAGCCTTTAGGAGAAAAATGGGTACTACAATGTAATTTCTCTTAAAAATGTCATGAGAACAAGAACACAGAAGAATTCAAGAATTCTGAATTCTGACTTGACTTCCAGATTGTATTCCTATCTAAGTAGGAAAATAGAATATATTTTATTTCACAGTCGTTAACTTTTTTATTTTGTATTTTTTGCATTTTCTTCTTCTTTTTTTTTACTTATTAAGTTAAAATATTTTGATAAAAATGCATCTCCCGATGTACTATTTGGTTACTCTGTCATATTTTGCATATAAGAAAAGCTAGATAAATCAAAAAATGTATTGCGAAGTTTATAACATACACAAAAGTTAAATATAGGAAAACAATTACAAAAAGAAGGGGAAGGAGGAAATTTTCAAACTGACCCTTAATCATTATGCAATTGCCTGTTCATTCCCTTAACAGTCCTTTTCCAAAGGCTTCTTTGTCTGATAGTATAACTACTTCAGCTTTCTTATGCTTATTGTTTATATGGTATAACTTTATCCATCAGCTTACTTCTAATGTATCTATACATTTAAAACAAATTTATTGTAGATAGAATATAGTCAATTCTTGCTTTTTAAAAGCAAACCTGACAATCTTTTTTCAAAAATTATGGTGTTTAGAGCACATACACATACATTTTAAAGAGACAGAGTCTCACTGTCATTCAGTCTAGAATGCAGTAGCACAATCATAGCTCACTGTAACCCCAAATTCCTAGGCTTGATGGATCCACTGGCCTCAGCCTCCTGAGTATGTAGGACTTTAGGTGCCTACCACCACACATAACTGATGTTTTAACTTTTTTTTAGAGGTGGGCCCCACTATGTTCCCCGGGCTGGTCTTGAAGACCTGGACTCAAGTGATCTTTTAAGTCTTTGGACAACGGTATGAGGGCCTCCATTTATACTGTTGTCCCAGGCCCTACAATGTTAGAGTGGGCTTGCTGGTAAATATCAAGGCTAGAAGTAACCAGTTTACCATCTCTTGAACATCGCCCCTTCCCTTGGATGTCACTGAGTCCGAGTTGCACTCAGTTCTGGGTTAGGGGAGTATAATTTTGCTCTTGGGACAGGGGACTGGCCTGTTCTCTATATTTTGTGGCTGTGGAAGTATTGCTATACTAATCTTTGTATCCTATTGACTCTTTGGATATCTGAGAAAAAGGGGTACAAAGGAGAATTTGTACTTAATTAATTCCTGAAGGAATCACCTCCATTCCAGGGTGTTCAGCTCCTGGAGGAAAGCATTAGGGATAAATGCATCTGGCTAAGATGCAGAATGAAACACTGGAAAAAACAAATTTAGAACCTTAATTTCAGAATTAATTTAGACTGTAATGTAATTGAATACTAACTTAAAAAGAAAAGATTTAATCTTTGTACTTTAATTTTTCTCTAGGAATGTAAAGGTTTAATTGTTTAAGTTTATAAATCTGGAGCATAAGTTTAGGTACTAATGTTGCATTGCTTTAGTACCTTTGTGAAGTTACAGTTTGTGTTATAGATCGAACACACGGACTTTGTGTTATGGGTTGAATTTCCCCCCCTCAAATATATGTTGAATATATTTTGTCCCAGTTTTTATCTGAGAATGTGATCTAATTTACAAATAGTGCAGAGGTAATTAACTAAGATATGAGGAAGTCATTACGTAGTAGGATTGGCCTTTAGTCTAGTAAGATTGGTGTCCTTAAAAGAACAACAAAGTAAGAAAGAATGACTAACAGCATCACCATTTGAAGACACAGACACAGACACAGATGCAGATGCAGACACAGGCACATGAAGGGAGAAGACAGCCATGTGACTATGAAGCAGATTGGAGTGATGCCCCAATAAGGAAGAAACTTCATGAATTGCCAGCAAACGCCTGAAGTTAGAAGCGAGAGAGGATTCTTCTCTATATGTCTCACAGGGAGCCTGGGCCTGCCAATATCTTAATTTCAGATTCCTATCTTCCAGACAATAAATTCCTGTTGTGTTAAGCCAGCAGTTTGGGGTAATTTGTTATGGTATCCCTCAGAAAAGCATATGTTTGTATACCTCTGGTAAGCCATTTGGGATACTTTAGTGGAGAAAAAATTGGATAGGAAATAGACTAGGAGATAAATTTGCAACCTTGGATAGAACGTGGCTTTGGCTCTATTTTGAGTGATTTCGGGGCTTCTGTAGGAAAAAGCTCAGTTGCCCTCCAGCTCTTCCAAAGAGACAGTGGGATGGGAGAACCACCCATGCAAGTGGGAGTAAGATTGCCCCAAATAAAATGCTAATCTTTCACTCCTCACCTAACTCTATCCAGGAAGGCACCTACATTCTGGTTGACATAGTTGAAAAGTATTAGCCCCAATTTTCACTCTATAAATTGCTGTGATTAGCCAGGTTCACGAGGGTGTGCTAGGGGATGGGGTTCCACTACACGTTCCAGAGTAGAAATTTAGGAATATACACTTTTGATAATTCTCCAACACTCACTCACTTCTCTTCCTTTGGAAGAATGTGCTTTTCTAATTGATGCTATTGGAAAGAGAATACTGAACATGCCTGGCTAAATCCATTTCAGTTTCTCCTTTGGATCTAGTTGCCTGCAGCATAGATTTTTTTGCTTTGATCTTCCATATTTAGCACATGTGGGTCAGTGTCTAATCTTGGTTTCTAAAAATAGGCAGAAATTTGGCCTTTTTATGCCAATAAAGTAAAAAAAAAGTGGCTCAAAGGTTTTGAGTAATGGTGTCTGATCGCCTTCAGATTGGTCTTCCCAAGGTGTACCTTTGGGGCTACTATTAGAAAGCCCTAATATGCCTGCACCTTGAAGCTGGCTTCTCTCTTCCACTTTTACCTTTAATAAGAGGGATACTTTGCCTTCTACCTATTTTTTTTGTCCATTTCTCAAGGGATATGTATAGAAGATGGTGTGATTATTCACCATCCTAAACATAACATACATGAAAGAGCTTAGTGTAAAGCATGATAAAAATGCAATGGAACCATTTATATAGTGAGAAACAGCATCAAGCTTGAAGTTGGCTCTGGATTCAAATCCTGGTTTCTTGATTAACTGCTTGTTGACCCTGTTACTTAATCTGCCCGAGCCTCCTCTGTGAAATATTCATAACAAGACCTATCTCACAGGGTTTTAAAGATTAAATGAGATAAGATATATACAACTGACTTCATTATCTCCCTATATTACCTAGCATGGCATATAGTAGAACTCGACTGTGAGTTATTTTCCTCATTTCTCTTCTCTTGAACAAGTGGCATTATTTATCTCCCCACTCCACTCTCACGCATACATGTTCTGTGCACATTTGTAGCCCTTATTTCACTTCATCATAATCACTTGACCTATTTTGAGAGAGGAACATGTTTTGTTGGGAATGCAAATGATTCAGTGCAATATCTATCATATATACACTCAATGAAAATTACTCTGATTTTTTTTCCTTACCAATACAGTCCCCTTGGAACTCTAACTTTTGCCTTATGATATACCTGCATTTTAGAGTGTGATAAAATTATCCTGAGAAAACATCAGTCTCCTCATTTGCAAAGTTATAAGACTGTATCATAAGATTGGGAAGAAACCTTTTTGTTATAAAATTCTATGATTATATAAAACACCATAGTGTTATTACCCTTGAAATGATTTTGTTTGCAGGTTTGCTTCACATAATTTCCCTAATAATTAGCCAAATCTTATGTTTATAGTGCTTTTATACTGTTCTTTTATTCTGTAGAATGATGGAGAAAAAATAGAATTTTTCTCCTTTATCAATGAAACCACAAAAAGAATGACGTCAGTGGGTGCTTTGTTACATTGAAGCACAAGAGAGCTAATTTTAATGTGTCATTGCCATAGGTTCAGCCTGTATGGATCAATTATTTCATCCAGTTCACATTAACTGAGCTCAACTCTACCAAGCCCTGTGGGTACTCGGGCCATCAAGGTGAATGAGATTTGTTCCCTGCCCTTAAGAGGCTCCTGATCAAAGCGGGGGCGGCGGGGGGGGGGGGGAATGTGCAGGTGGTAGTCACATATCACAGTAAACATATCATCATTGCATCAGTCAGGGTTCAACCATAGAAGCAGAACCACTGGGAGACACATATTAAGAGATTTATTAAGGAATTGGCTTGTACCATTGTGAGAACTATAGAGGCAAGTCTCGTATCTATAGGGCAGGTCATCAGGAAGGGCTGGCTGAAGTTCGTGGACTCAAGCGGAAACTGCTGTTCACAGATGAGACATTTTTTTTTTTATCAAGGAAGCCTCAGCTGCTCTGAAGACCTTTCAGTGGATTGACTCATGCTCACCTAGATTATCTAGGATCAGTTCTCTTAGTTAAAGTCAACTGATCATGGAGTTTCAGCCCATCTACAAAATACTTTCAGAGCAACACCCAAATTAGTGTTTGATTGGACAATGAGGGGCTACAGCCTAACCGGACTGACCCAAAAAACTGACCACCACAATCATTATTTTCAAAATCCTTATGAATCAGAGATTGAATGTAGAGCTCTCCTAAAATTGCAGACGATATCTGGTGAGCAAATATTGTGAGAATCTGTTACCTAAACTGCTAACAATTTCACCTCAAAAATACAATGACTAGTTTTACCCTGTCTTCAAAGATTCAATACTCTTGCTGCTGTTATGTCTTTAGAGAGGAGTCAGGGGGGAGAAATGAGTTTTATGTTACTCCCTCTGATCCATGTGTGTGCGGAGGGGAAAAAATACAAGTATATAGTGGTACAAAAGAAATGTAAATGGCTACTTCTTACAAAACACACCTTTTATTAGATTCACTGAATGCAGTGGTCAGCCTTTCCTAAAGTGGGTTCCACAGAATACCAGTTTCTTGGGATAAAATGCCTGTTTGCAATATTCATCTATCTATATCTGCATTTAAGTACAAAACATGTGTTTTATAATATATGTAAATATATGTGTGTACAGTGATATGCAAACATATTTTATGGATTTATATTTGAAGTAAGTGTGCATATATATTTATATATAGAAAGTTTCTGTAGTAAAATTGGAAAAATGTTGAAACACATTTAAAAAGGGTTCTTTGCTACTGGATATTTCAGAGCTGTTAATATGTTGACATTATTGTCATCTCCAAAGGAGAAATTTGAAATTTAGCTTTAGTCAAACTCATTTGACCGTTGGACACCTTTATTCATGGGCTAACTCTTTGGATCATTATTCATTGGAATGGACTTTTAAGAACTGTTTGAGAGAGTATTGTTTATAGGGTAGGGGGTGAAAAGGATTAACAATTAAACAACTATACAAATTCAGCCAAAAATTGTGCCATGATGTATCGGGGTAGAAGAGAGCATATGGGTTGTCAAGTCCAAGCATTTGTCCAATGGATAAGACTTTTATTTTTCTACAATCACAGTGCTGGTCAATACTTCATATACAAAAGAAACTGCAGAGTCTGACAACATGATCCATTGCATTGCCTTCATCATGATTTTGATATTGCCATTTGTCTTTGTCGAAGATTTCCAACAAAAATATTTCTTAAAAGAAAACCGACAGACTAGAAGAGAAAGCAACGCCATGCAGTGTGGTCTGCAAGCGTATTGAGTGCCTGTTACATGCAGTGCATGTGGTAGCTCACCACCCTCCCATGGAGGAGATAAACATGCCCCCTGGCTAGGCATGGTGGCTCACACCTGTAAACCCAGCACTTTGGGAGGCCGATGTGGGCGGAGGTCAGGAGTTTGAGACCAGCCCGACCAACATGGAGAAATCCCATCTCTACTAAAAATACAAAAAATTAGCCGAGCGTGGTGGTGCATGCCTGTAATCCCAGCTATTCAGGAGGCTAAGGCAGGAGAATTGCTTAAATCTGGGAGGCAGAGGTTGTGGTGAGCTGAGATTGTGCCATTGCACTCCAGCCTAGGAAACAAGAGCAAAACTCCCTCTCAAAAAAAAAAAAACAAAACAAAAAACAAAAAAAATGCCCCCAACTAATGAATGCACCATGAGTCATGTCTAGTTGTAATCACATTTTTATAAAAACGCAAGTGGGTCAGGCCATTTTTTCCGGTTGTTGAATTAACATATCCTTTACCTCACATAGATACCTTTGTGTGTGTGCCTGTGTGTGCCTGTGTGTGTGTGTGTGTGTGTGTGTGTGTGGTGAGAATCCATATTTACTCTGTTAGCACATCTTAAGTATATAGCACATTATTATTAACTACAGTCACCATGCGGTACATGAGGTCTCCAGAACTTCTTCATCTTGTAATTACAAGTTTGTATATTTTGACCAACATCTCCACATTCCTCCCAAGTCACAGCCTCTGGCAAACACCATTTTACTCTGTCTCTGTGAGTTCAATTTTTTTTAACTTTGATTTTTATTTCATGGGCACAAGTGCACATTTGTTACACAGGTAAACTTGTGTCATGGAGGTTTGTTGTATTTCATCACCCAGCTATTAAGCCTAGTACCCATTAGTTATTTTTCCTGATCCTCTCCCTCCTCCCACCTTCTACTCTCCAATAAGCCCCAGTGTTTGTTGTTCCCCTCTACGTGTCAATGTGTTCTCATCATTTAGCTCCCACTTACAAGTGAGAACATATGATATTTGATTTTCTGTTCCTGTGTTAGTTTGCTAACGGCAACGGCCTCTAGCTCCTCTCATGTCCCTGCAAAGGACATGATCTCTGTTTGTTTTAAAGCTACATAGTATTCCATGATATATGTGTACCACATTTTCTTTATCCAGTCTATCACTGATGAGCATTTGAGTTGATACCATGTCTTAGCTATTGTGAATAGTGCTGCAATGAACATATGCATGCATTTGTCTTTTTTTTTTTGAGATAGAGTCTTGCTCTGTCACCAAGACTGGAGTGCAGTGGTGAGATTTCATCTCAGTGCAATCTCTGCCACCTGGGTTCAAGCAATTCTCCTGCCTCAGCCTCTTGAGTAGCTGGGATTATAGGCATGTACCACCGTGTCTGGCTAATTTTTGTAATTTAGTAGAGATGGGGTTTTGCAATGTTGGCCAGGCTAGTCTTGAACGGCTGACCTCAGTTGATCTACCCACTCTGGCCTCCTAAAGTGCTGAGATTACAGGTGTGAGCCACCACGACGAGCCACATGTGTCTTTATAATGATTTATATTCCTTTGGGTATATACCCAGTAATGGGATGGCTGGGTCAAATGGTAGTTCTGTGTTTAGGTCTTTGAAGAATCACTACACCGTCTTTCACAATGGTTGAACTAATTTATACTCCCACAAACACTGTATAAGCATTCGTTTTTCTCCCCAACCTTGCCAAGACCTGTTATTTCTTGACTTTTTAAAAATAGCAATTCTGACTGGTGTGAGATGGTATCTCATTGTGCTTTTGATTTGCATTTTTCTAATGATTAGTGATGTTGAGCTTTTTTTCATATGATTGTTGGTCGCATGTATGTCTTCTTTTGAGAAATGTCTGTTTGTGAGATCATATGGCATTTGTCTTTCTCTGCCTAACTTATTTCACTTAGTATAATAACCTTAAGATTCATTAATGTTGTCACAAATGGCAGGATTTCCCTTCTTTTTTAAGGCTGAATACTATTCCATTGTGTCTGTGCCACATTTTCTTTATCCATTCAACTGTTGACAGACACTGAGCATGTTTCTCTATTTTGGCTATTGTGAGTAACGCTGCAATGAACATGGGAATGCAGATATCTTTTTGAGACAGTGACTGGCTTCCTTTGTGATCTATACACACGACAAGCTTTTTCTCCAGCCAGGCCTTTTGCATTTGTAAACCCTACTTCCTGGAAGATGCTTCCTTACAGATCATCCCTTGCAGGCTTATTTCCATCCTTCTGGTATTAGTGCCCATATCACTTTTTCAGAGGGGTTGCTACATTTCCCCGACACTCTGCTATGTAGGTCCTTTGAAACTCTACCCTGTTGATTTTCCCTGAAAGCACGCCCCATTCTCTGTAACTACCACATTTTGTTTGTTTGTTTACTGCCAGCCTTTCTCCTTCCACTCCCAGCCCCCATCATAATGCAAACTCTAGGAGTGTAGGGACTGTGCCCACCTCCTTCAACTGCTTCTTTGTAGAGTCTAGCACAGTCTCTAGCACTTAATAGATGTTCTTCAAATAGCGGCTAAATAAATGAATGAAATAGTACATTTGAACAAGTATATTTTTGCAATTTTGTAAAAGTTGAAACTGCTTCAATGTGTTACATTATTTCACTTTCACACTAAAGGAATGATATTTTTGGTTAATATATTTGCAATTAAAGATATTTCTATGGATAATTTTTAGAAAAACTAAATTTTGGAGGCTACAACAACACATAGCAGTGGATTACAAAAAAGATGAGGTTTTGATTTCAGATTTTCTCACAGAAAATAATTTAAACCATATACAACTTTAAAAAGTGCATAAAAATCTGCACGAGACAGTGTCTGTTATTTACACTGAATTCTTTGGCTCTGTGAGTCTGTGATGTGCATTAAGTGTATAATAGTGGATGAGGCAGCCTCGACCTTTGGGTAGCTTAAACATTTAGACACCTGATGGCAATCTTTCACTAAACTTGGTGTATCAGCAGCCTCTCTGGCAGGTAGGAGAGAACACAATTTGTTTTTCTTCAGCAATCTTCTTACCAAATATCTGAAAATGTTTCCCAGTGACAGACAGAACTGAGAGCTTAATTCTTTCTAGATGAGCATGGTGGCTTTCATCGAGGGAAAATGTTGTGGGTGGATGAGCTCAATGAAAAAGCAAAGAGAAGAGGAAGGGAAAGGAAGTTTATGCATGGTCCAGGTATGTTTAAGGACTCAGGCAGACTACTGAGAGAGAGAGAGAGAGAGAGAGAGATTGAGAGAGCAGGATGTGAGCTAATAGGCAGGAAACAAATTCAGTGAGATTTATTTTATGTTAAAATGCAGTATCATCTGGTGGGCCAGTGTTCCTCCCTTCTTCCTCTCTCCTTGATCTCTCACCACTGCTCCTGCCTTGTCTGAGGCTGGGAATAAAAGACACGGTTTTGGGCAGAAGGGTGGATATTTCTCCTCAGCATGAATGTAAAGGGCCGGATTGAATGAGGGTGTGAAACAGCAAACCTTTTTTGTGTCTCCATGCTCCTTCACTGGGCCATTTTCTGAGACCTCGATAATATAGTACTATGAGCTAAAAGCTACCTTTTATCAATCACCCACTATGTGCTAAAATTGTGCAATGTACCTTACTTGGATTGTCTTCATATAACGAAGGACTTAAGTGAGAGACGATTTGGTAACTTTCCCCAAGTGATTTTGGCAGGTAGAGGACAGAATATGGATTTGACTCTGAGATCTAAGCACTCTCCCCTTCGATGTACTTGATGTGATTTGGCTGTGCCCCCCACCAGATCTCATCTTGAATTGTAGCTCCCCATAATTCCCGCATGTCATGGGAGGGACCCAGTGAGAGGTAACTGAACCATGCAGGCGGGTGCTTCCCGTGCTGTTCTTGTGATAATGAGTAAGTCTCACGAGATCTGATGGTTTAATAAGGAGGAGTTCCCCCACACAGGCTCTCTCTTGCCTGTCGCCGTTTAAGACGTCCCCGTGCTCTTCCTCCATCTTCTGCCATGATTGTGAGGCCTCCCCAGCCGTGTGGAACTGTGAGCTCATTAAAACTCTTTCCTTTTAAATTACCCAATCTCAGCTTTGTCTTTATTAGTAGCAGGAGAACGGACTAATACAGGACTGCCTTCCTCTGTGCTCAGTGCCAGCTTATCTCACTCCTATGGCGTGGAATACCATCTGCAGCTGACAATTCCCTACTGAATTCTCCAGCCTAAGTCTTTCTTCCAAACAAGATCCATTACTCAGCTACTAAAAGCCATCTCCTCTTAGGTATCTCCTGGGCATTATAATTTAACCCAAGATTAAACTCTCTCATCTCACCTCACCTTACCCAAATCCTTCTATCACAAAGAAGAATGCTGTGTCTACCAGTACTTAATGCCAAATACAAGGGAGTCATCCTTGACACCTCCTCCACCCCCATACAAAACCCACATGCAAATAATCACTAAGACCTGTCACTCTGTCTTCAAAATAAACGACAAATATGCTCCCATGTCTTAGTTTCCATTAGCTTAGACCAAACCACCATCACCTGGACCAGGTGATGAACCAAAAAAAAAAAAAAAAATTATTGTGAAACAAAATAAAAATTACACATATATACATAATCTATTATATATAATAGAAGAATCTAGCTAGAGAACTTAAATGTATTGTTTAAAGAATAATAATAAAATTACATTCCTTTATCCATCAAGAAGTTAAAGGTTTAGAACATTACCATTATATTTGAAGAGTCCGTGTTTTCATCTCCCCCCACCACTCTCCCTGAAAGTCCCCACACTATACTGCATTTTGCTAATTATCCCCCTGCTTTCTCTGCAGTTCTATGATGCATGTTTGTATCTCCACATCATATTATAATATTTTATAGTTTTGCTTGATTTTGAAAGGTAAACATTTCAAAATGCAATCATAATTCCGTTTAATGTTAAAGTAATGCATAATGTCATAGCTTGCTCTTTTCCTCAGTACAGTCACACGTCATTTAATAATGGGGATACATTCTGAGAAATGTGTCATTGGCAATTTTGTCATCGTGTGAACATCATAGAGTATACAGTACTTACTCAAACTTGGTTGGTATAGCTCACTACACCCCTAGGCTAGATGGTACAGCCTATTGCTCCTAGGCTACAAAACCTGTAAAACTTGTGCCTGTATTGAATATTGTAGGCAATTAGAACACAAATTGCTAGATGATAGGGATTTTTCAGCTTCATTATAATCCTATAGAACCACTATTTTGTACGTGGTTTGCCAATGACCAAAATGTTGCTATGCAGTGCGTGACTACATTAATATCTTTTATAATTCCTATCTATAACAGGGGTTGGCCACAGCCCATAGGACAAATCAAATCCACTGTGTGTTTGTATAAAGTTTTATTATAATATATTGTCTATAGCAGCTTTCATGCTACAATGGCGGAGTTGAACAATTGTAACAAACACCATATTTGCCTGCAAAGTCAAATCTGTCCCTTTACAGAAAATATTTGCCAACCCCTGCTGTAAAGAAATCTTGCCCATAAACACTTAGAGACACGTACAAGAGTGTTCACAATAACATTGTTTTTAAGAGCAAAAACCTTGAAATCACTCAAATGGTGATCAACAGGAGAAAGATAACTACATTGTAGTATATTTGTTCAATGAAGTACAATACAACTATGAAAATGAAGTAGCTACCTAAATCAACACGAATCCAGCTGAACCATAATGCTATGATTTTAATAGCTCCAAAGAGCATATTATGACTCTATTTGTTCACAAACCAAGCAAAACTATAAGAAATTATGTTCTCACTCATAGGCGGGTGTTGAACAATGAGAACACATGGACACAGGGAGGGGAACACTATGCACTGGGGTCTGTTGGGGGGAAATAGGGGAGGGACAGCAGGGGGTGGGGTGTTGGGGAGAGATAGCATGGGGAGAAATGCCAGATATAGGTGAAGGGGAGGAAGGCAGCAAATCACACTGCCACGTGTGCACCTATGCAACAATCTTGCATGTTCTTCACATGTACCCCAAAACCTAAAACGCAATTTAAAAAAATGCACACATATGTGATTCAACTATAAGGAAAAGCGAGGAAATAATTAACACATATTACAAGATTGTCATATTTTGGAGGCCTGGCAGATCAAGAGTTCCTATGTGTATCTTATCCTAGTTTGTGATTTGTCTTTCTCTCTCTTTGAGGTTTCTTTTGATGAACTAACATTTATACTTTGAATAGTCAAATTTATCATTTCTTTTTTCCATAGATTCTCACATTGTGAATCATTTAAAAAGCCTTTCCTGAAAAACGAGAATTCTTTTCTGTATAGCTTTTGAAGTCCTAAATATTGCCTATCACTTCAATTTTTGTATATGGTGAGTTACACATTTATTTTTTTCTCCATAGAAATAACTAATGTCCCAGCACCATTTATTGAATAGTTCCTCCTTTTCTCACTGATAGACAACATCCACTCAGTCATTTATCAGATTTTCTCAGGCCCGGTGGATCTGAGTCTAGGCTGTCACTCTGCTCCACTGACTTGAGCAGCCTTTTAACTGGTCTCCCTAGTTCTACTCATTTCCCATTCAAACCATTTTCCACCCGGCAGCCGGAGTGATCTTTAAAATGTTTCTCTGTGGATGTACATGTATGTATGTGTATGTGTGTGCAAACCTTTCAGTTACTCAAATGTTCTTTTGAATAACTTATTTCTTTACTTGTTATTTCTTAGAGCTTATAAAACTTTCTTATTTACATATTGTCATTTTCTCTTCCCATCATACCTAACTACAGAGAAATTGAAGCTTAGAAAAGGTAAAGGAGCTTCTCCTCACACAGTGAAAAAGGAGCAGAATCTGCATTCGTAGCTGCTTTGTGCTCCAGAATCCTCTGGCACTTCTCTACTTTCAGCTCCTCAGACTCTTTCTTTTCCCATGATCTCGATTCTTTGGCTATTTTTCTCTGAGTGTATCATTTCTTTTGCATTTAGTTTTTTTTTTTTAACTAAATATTATTAGCCCTTTCTCAGAATGACCCACCTAATTAATTCTTCCTTTCCTTAGCCACTGTCCTCAGCAAACTAACTCAGGTACAGAAAACCAAACACCACATATCCTGACTTAAAAGAGGGAGCTGAACAATGAGAACACATGGACACAGGGAGGGGAACATCACACACGGAGGCCTGTCAGGGTGGCGGGGAGCAGGGTGAGGGGGAGCATCAGGATAAATAGCTAATGCATGCTGGGCGTAATATCTAGGTGGTGGGTTGATAGGTGCAGCGAATCACCATAGTATACATTTACCTGTGTTACAGACTTGCACGTCCTGCACATATATCCTGAAACTTAATAAGATAAAGTAAAAAAAAAAAAAAATCCTTCTTCTCCTTTTCTGGACATTTTGCACAACATTGGCTTTCCAAGGCCTGTGTCTTCTGTCTCCTTCATTATTAAAAAGCCAGCATGCTCCTCCCTTGTGCATGTTTCACCTTTTTCTTCCAAGCATCCTCTCCCTGTGCTCCATTGCCCAGCAAAGCCAATAATGCATCTTTTTATTTCTTTCTTCATCTCTCATGAAGTCTTGCCACATTCACTCTTCGGAGATAAATTAAGGCCTTCAGAGACTTTACAGTACATCAGGTCTTCAAAGAACGTCATTTTGTTCAATGTCCTTGCATTATAATGTTGATGAGAGAAAAAAGAAATCAATTCCCTCCTGAGGCCACGCTGTGTGGAATTTGCACCTTCTCTCCATGTCTGCATCTGCATGAGTTTCTTCCCACATCCCAAAGTCGTGCACATTCGGTGACTTGGTGTGCCTACATTATCGCAGTTAGGGAGAGTGGGGGTGTGTGAGTGTGTCCTGTCCAGGGCTGGCTCCTGCCTCGTGCCCTCATCTGTCTGGACAGACTTCAGCCATCGAGACCCTAATGTAGAATAATGGGGTAATTACTTTACCTGTTTTTATTCATCTTTCTTAAATGTATGTACAGCTCACATGTGTTTAAAGTTTAATATTAGAAGTGTTTTGTTCTTTATTTAGAATTTGATGATGTTTTTGTGACCAGAAATATGCTGTAGGAACCTCTTATTTTTGTCAATTAACCTATACTAAAATTATTTTCCTTCTATGCCATTATGCTTAAAGTCACAGTTTCCAAGAACTGGTTGACAGTGTTATGATCTTGGTGTTTCAACACCTAGTCCTGGATACATATAATTTAAAATAAAAGCCTTATTAACAAGACTTATTGACAAATAAAAAATATATTTCAAAATGACACGAAATATAAATATATCCTTCCCTTAAAACATACTCTTTGTAGATTTTCTAACTCTCTTTTTCTTTCTGTCTGTGATCGCCATTTCTCTATTGCTGTCTTCTGCTTAGCGGAGAACCTGACCCCCTCTCCATGTATCCCCCAGGGGCCTGTCTTCAATTCCTGTGGATAGTCTTTCCCTGGGAGCGTCATCTCTCCCACCCTGCACTGTGTGTTCTTTCTTTTCTTGTGACTTTCTCCTGGAAGACACCCTTCCTTTGCTATATCAAGGATTATATTATCTAGCCGTTTGCAGAAAAAAAATGGAGATTTTTCGTTACGAAGCTCCAAACATTTCTTACATGAACTGTACAGAACACCAGGAGTTGAGTCTAGATCCCATTGCTCACTTAAGAGAAAGTCAATCACTGAAGTAATGAGCATTGTCAGGGAAGAAGGTTTATTATTTTACAGGTGACATCAGCTAGAGAGACGAGGGCGAAACCTCAGATCCATCCCCCACTCCAGATTAAAACCAGGGGTTTATATAGCTGGGAGGAAGAAAAGGAGGGGCAAAGAAGAGGACTTGGTCACCAGATAGCAGGTGGTTGAATGAGGGGTTCTCCTCCTAAACATGCACAGGAAAATGGGAGTTAGGAATTGGTAAAGAGGAGGAGTTGGTCAACATGCAGCAGGTGCATCTCATGTAAGTTTCTCAAGCATCAGTTTTATGGGCATCTACCTTGCTGGAAAATTGGGCTGGTTTTAATACCACATTTTCTTCGTGGCACTTTAAAATCCATTATCCATAGCAACCAGGGTACTTTTAAACATGCAAACAGGGATAAGCCTCCCTTCACACTTAACAAGAAAATTCAGCTCCCAGCCCCAGTTTACAAGCCATGTATGGACCAGCCCTACCTACCTCTCCTGCTTTACCTTGCCCCACTCTTTCTGTCAGTCACTTTCGTTGGCTAAATAAGATAAGCTTGTTTCTGCTACAGGGTCTTTGAACTGGCTGTTCCCTTTCCCTAGAATGTTCTCTCTCTCTTGTTCAGTAAAGGTCACCAGCTCCTCCTGTTATTTCTGTCTTCGCTCACATCTCTATCAGAGAGGCCTTCTCTTTCCACTGCCCCTAAAGGACTCATCCTTTTCCTTTCTGACATATCAGTTTATCAGAATGCTCTGAAGAATCCTCATCATTATCTGCATTTTTCCTGTTTGTTTATTTATTATATTTTTCCCCAAGAATATTAGCTTCCTGAGGACAAGGACCTTTTTCTCTTCTTCACGGTTGTAGCACAGGGGCCTACAATAGTACCTTTTACATGAATGACTACAAGGACTTGAAACATTCTTCCCTTGACATTTATTTCATTGATTATAGTTTTACACATTTATTTTCTAGATTAGATTCGATAATAATTTCTATAAAGTCATGTGTCTGTCTTATAATGAAATCTGTGCATCCACATGATAATATATAAACATCTTAGAGTCTCCTCTATGTCATTTTAATTTCTGAAAAGGACAATTATTTTTAACTTCAATTTTCTTCTAGTTTTTCCACCTTAAATGTGGTACTGCCTTCACCCAGTTGGATAAATCAGAATTATATAATTACCCTGAATTTCTCTTTATTCATCAATCCCCACATTAAGTCAGTCACCAAGTTCTATTGATTTTACCTCCCAAGTAAGTTTCATATTTATGTATTCTTTCCCAAGGCTAAAATCTCAGTCCAATCTCTGGTTATTTCTTGCCTCAATTTCTGCAATTAACCACTTACCGGTTTTACTAGTAACACCTTTGCTTTTCCACAAACTTTATCCACACTACAATCTAAGAAATACTTCTAATATGCAAACAGAGTGCCCTGCAGTGCCTTCTCATTACATTAGGATAAAGTTCCAGGTCCTCCAAATGAAGTAAAAGGCCCTGACTTCTTGGTCACTGCAACATCTGTTGCTGCTGCTTCAATTTAAATGGTGATGTTGTGTCCCTTCCCAGCAGGTGCTATTCTTGCAATGATGTTAAGAACAACCCAGTATGAAAGCTAACAATGCTGTTCTGTTTCATAGACGGGAAAAGGAAGGACTGTGGCATGAACAGTTTTGGCCAAGGTCACATAACTGGGAATGATCCTTAATTTCTCTTTCTTTCTCAATCCCTGCATTCAGACAGTCATCAAATTCTAGTGATTTTACATCAATATCTCACACAGTTAAAAAGTAGCAGCTCTAGGAATAAAATCTCCTGATTCTTAGACCATTTTAATTTTCCATATCACTATAACAAGTTTTTTTTCCTCTCCCATCATGTCTGATCCAGGACACCCAAAGGTCATTGGTACTAATCAGGTTCTGGTTTATTTGCATATTAAATAAATTCTGAAATACTTCTAAAATATTTCTTTTTTGTTAAAAGGTGATGAGAAAACTTTGAGGAAATGCCCAGTTATCTGCAGGCTGAGGGTCTTACTCATGACTCTAATCATATTCATTGACTTTTTATCCTAAGAGGATAAAATACAGTGAATAATACCTTTTAGGTAATATTTATTGAGGTTTTTCAATGTGACAAGCCTAGTTCTTTGGATTTGCTGGATCTTATTCAATTCTCTCAGCAACTCCATGATGTTAGTACTATTATTATCCCATATTATAGATGAAGAAACTGAAGCACAGAGAGGTTAAGAAATTTGCTCAAAATCTCACAAGAAATGGCAGAACTCTGGTATTAACCCAGCCAGTTTATCTCTAGAGCCCATGATTTTACTCATAAGATTGTGGGGCTCTCCACTGGAATTCCTTTTTATAAGGGTTTTACAGTTGGTGTGGAAGAGAGGCCCATAAATATAAGACAGTGTGATTAGTGTTATGACCTATTCAACATCTCTTGCTGGTGACTGCTATATGGTAGATATTTTGTGATGTGCTTCCACTTCCATAGTGTAGAGCAAGGGATATGAATTCAGAAGTTACTGTTTTATTAATTGTATTACTTTGGAAGAGTTATTTGACCTTTCCGAACCACAGTTTTCTCATAAATAAAACACGATACCAATATCTATTTCAAAGTTTTACCATTAGTATTAAATATGTGACGTATATGAAGTAGGCTGCACGTAGTAGGCCAATCTGAACACTTACATGAGTTATAGGAATGTTAATGAAATAGCTATGTATAAAGTGTCAGGTGAGAATAAAGGAAGAAATTATTAACTTTGCCTGAAGACTGGGTTATGTTCCCTATAGTCAATGCAACACTTGAGTTGAAACATGTCTAAAGATTATGTAGACTGAAAGATTTCTATCAGGATCCAGATTTTTCTCTGGGGAAACACTTTTTCCTCCAAGTGTGTATGCTTCATCCCGCGTAGACCTGGTTGCTACTGACATTCATCCTGTTACCTCCAGATGAGCCTCCCCAGATACTGAAATTACAGAAGGCAAAGGAAAGAGATGGCAAGAAAGTGGGCCCTTGATAATACCAAGAAGCCACTGGTTCAACCAGATATGAATCCTGTGAACCTCAACTTTCCAATTCATGAGCCAATATGTATGCCTCACTGTGGAAATCCATTTGAGCTGAGCTTTTGTTACTCGCAATCGACCCCCTTCTAATGGCAGAGAATTCTTTAGGAGGGCTGCATGTACAAAGGCTTTCAGAGAGATAGGAGGGAGCGTGATGGGTTTGGAACTATTACATTGAGAAATGAGGCCAGAAGGTGGGTCAGTGCCAGCTTTTCAAGGGCATTGACTTCCATTTTAATGAGCTTGGACTCTAGCCTGTAGGCAGTGGGGAGCAACAGTTTTTGAGCAGAGAAGTGACATGATCAGATTTGCATTTTAGAAATATGACTCTGGCTGTGAAGTTGAGTTTGGATAGGAGAGCAGCAGCTGAAAGCAGAGAAAAGAGTTAAGAGATAACTACAATGGCATGGAGTAAGGGGTTACTGAACTTGGACAATGGCAGTGGGGAACGGGAGGTAAGGACTTGGTTTCATTTCCTTTGGACACACCTTGTTATTATGTACTCACTGTTATGGATTCTCCTCAGCTCTTAATTCTGGGTTCGCAGATGCCTCGGCAGTCACAGCTGCAGACTGGCAGACAGGAGACTCTTGCTCTGCAGGTGCACTCACTGCAGAGCTTCAAAATCCAGAATGCAAGGCACAGGAGCCTTCCAACTTTTCATATTCCCTGGCTGTTCTTATTTCTGCTTCATGGCAATATTCTTCCACTAGACATTAACAAGTGGTACCAAACTTTGTGGTCATCACAGAGCACAGTTCAGAAAGCTGCTTCAAATACTCTTCTGAATTTGTAGATGATTCCCCCAGCTCCTTCCCTTGCAGCAGAAGATGGCCAAGCAGGAAATATCAAAATATTCTTATGAAATTCACGTTTACTGCCTCTTCATCCTGTAACAGAAAACCTCCAACAGGTCACTGTGGAGTTAATTTTGCCTCCTACTTTTCTGAGATCTTTTCAATAAGAGGGATGTTGGAATTGTATGGGACAGAGATCTATAAGCAGTTGTGAATTTAGTTTTTAAGTATACACTTAAAGAGAAAAAAATCAGGCCTTCATGTCCAGTCTTTCTGGCACTATAATCTTATTTGCTGTATGCAGTTTCGTGCAAATTGGAATAGACAATTAAACATCTGTTAATAGGACGAGGGAAGAATTATAACTCCACGGTTCTATGTGTGCATACCATCCGTGTTGTGCTAGTCTTCTGCTCAATTACAAAGCCATAGCTAGAAGCACATGGGGGGTTATGAATCCAGGCCAGACAAACCCAATTCCATTCCTCGGCCACCACTGCCACCACCATCACCACCACAACCACGAATCAAACTCTTTCCTTTTTCTTACCGTGAATGGATGGGACAATGATATTTAAAATGTTTGAATTATAATGTGGGAAAGAACCTGAAAGCATCTACTGTAAAATGACTAGTTCTCGATAATAAAAAGTGTTCCAAAGTGTGGAGCTAACACCCACCACAAAGGAGACACACCAGTTCCCTATTTGTAAGATTTGAAAATGATTATAGTATCTACCTCTAATGGCTGTTCGAGATTAAATAATATATGTAAAACACTTCAAATGCCGCTGGCACACAGTAAATATCAAATTGCTTGTTACTATGATATGGTCGTTTGGAGATTCAGGTTTGCTGTCAACATGCAGCATGGGTGGGCTGGCTGGCTGCCTGGATGCTCGACTGGTACAACCAAGCCAAGTTTCCTGCTTTGGGAAACAGGCACTTATGCATTTGTCAGGGCAAGGGAGCAGTGAATATGTCCTATGAATCCATGTGGCTTCACAGAAGACAGATTTTCGTGGAAGTATGTTAAGTCTTGTGTGCAAGAGGTGAGCAGATCCTAGTAGAGAAAAGTTAGAGGTACTACTGGATTCCTAGAAACTGAGGCAAGGAGTAAGAAAGGCAGCTGAAATAGAGACACATTCACCCTGTAAAAGGAACTGCAAGTGAGATCCCTAACGACAGAAGGATAAAGGACAAAAGCATCAAAATTGCTTATTTCAGCTGATTTCTTACTCCTTTCAATCATAATAGCTACAAAATTAGCAAATACTCACTAAGTGTTACTACATGCCAGACACTGTTCTGATGCTGATAATGTAGTAAAGGACAAAGACAAATCTCTGCTTTCCTGTGGATTTGGATTCTACAGGGGAAAATAGATGGCAAATTAATAAAAAAAAGATTACATAAATAACCGGTGTGCTTTGGCATTACTAAGTGCTAATAGAAAACAGGAGCATAAGAAGAAAGGAGAAAGGAGGGAGGAAATGTGGTGGAAGGAGCATGAGGAACTTCTGATTGCTTCTATTTTCTTGGACGTCCCATGATGTCTTGGAAGTGACATCATAGAAGTGGGTAAGGAGGAGGCAGGGACTGCTGGAGTTTTAAAGAGAAGGTATAAAACTTTCGCCTAGAATCATGAGAGAGAAAACAGAAGCGAGACTTGTAGTAGGATTGCCAGCTCAGCTTTGGGGACGCTCTTGAGAGCTGTGGTTATGATTATAGAGTGACATGAATGAGCATGTGTATATGTGTTTCTATAGGTGAGTTAAATTATCTTGGTGCAGGTACACAGAAAATGGAGAATTAAAATTATTCAGGGTTGGGGTTTGCCCAGGGGATCATGAAGGAGGAAGAGAGGGGAAAGGACTTCAACCTGTTTGCAAAGAACCACAGAATCTAAATTGGATAAAAAAGAGAATGAGGATGAGAGAAGAGTGAATGCTAGGATCAATGGTTGACTGGCCCCTGTGGGGTTTGTTATCTGCTTGAGTCACACAAGAGTGAGTGAGTTACACAAAGAGGAATGGGGGATGAACAGAGGATACTTGAAGATTACAGCAATAACAAAGTCTAGGAAATATCTTGAGAATTGAGTGCCTAAAGTTGAGTGGACAATATTATGAGGAAAAGAGGTCAAGAAATCTCTGACCTATAGGCTAGAGCAATAAAAGAACTATTTGTATATCGAAAGGCACCAAAAATCATGATAGGATTAATTCCAGAGACTAATAAGGATTATGGTATTAAAATGTCAAAAAGCAAGAAACAGTGACGAAAGGTCAGATTATAATGGAAAGTAGTATTAGTAGTAGTAGTATAGACTAATGGAATTAAATTTGAAACTGGGGGTTTCAGTGAGAGGGAAGAGTCATGGTCTAGAAGTGGCTGGGAGGTGCAAGGATGACTCCTTACTTCTTGGTTCGTTGGTATAAGAGATATGGGAAAGAAAGGGGCCACTACTTAAGAAAGCTATGGGAAATACAATGTCTTTAGCATAGAGTAAGGTTTCAGTCAGTGTAAGTCAGACAAACAGAGGAGAATGAAGATAACGGGTAGGGGAAGTTGCTGAAGATGGACTGTGAGTTCTACAAGACTTGTGAGGAGGAGAGGGAGATGGGGTCAGATTAGAGGATGTAAAGAATTTTAGGGTGATAAAAGATAGCCTAGGAGATGGGGCTTCTAATATTGACTGACATAAATATGGTAGCAGAATAAGGTTAGGTTAGTCTTGATATCATGATTTAGGCTGACTATGGTAGTGAGGTTGCTGGGAAGGAAGAAAGGGAGGTCCTGCTGGAAGAATTTACAGTCTGCTAAGTGCTGTGGTCAAAAGAACGTGATAATTTAATCATACAAGGCTGGGCTGGACTGGACTGGACCCTTGCACATCTGAAGCAAATAAGTTTCATTATACATACACCCAATACAATCAGTTAAAATAACTGCTTAGTGTCTGTATTACTCTATTTTCATGCTGCTGATAAAGACATACCTGGGACTGGGAGGAAAAGGAGATTTAATTGATCTTACAGTTCCACATGGCTGGGGAGGCCTCAGAATCATGGTGGGAGGTGAAAGTTACTTCTTATGTGGAGGTGGGCAGGAGAAAATGAAGAGGAAGGAAAAGCAGAAACCCTTTATAAACCCATCAGATCTCATGAGACTTATTCACTATCATGAGAATAGCATGGAAAAAACCAGCCTCTATGATTCAATCATCCTCCCCCTGGATCCCTCCCACAACACATGGGAATTCTGGGAGATATATTCAAGTTGAGATTTGGGTGGGGACACAGGCAAACCAAAGCAGTGACTTAGGGTGAGAAAGGGCTGAAATGGATTCATGAGATCAACATGGACACAGGAAGAGTAATTTGTATGCCTCAAGAGGATCACCTCTTATTTTCAAATTTTAAAAATAGAGATACAGAAAGGTAAGTGGTTTGCTCAAAATCATACTGTTTAGTGAGAGGATCAGAACCATTCCACCAGGGAATACATAAAAACCCCATTTAGATAGTTCTCACTATCAGATAAATGCAATTTTGTATCCATGTTCAGTTGGTGACAGTCAGTAATACAGATTCTGAGTTTTGGTTTTGCCACCTATCAGCTGTATTTTTTCTGGGCAATTTATTTGACTGCATATTGGTGTAGTTTCCCCGAGATGAGATTAGATGTATGCTAGAGATTTATTTGAGGGAACTGCTTTTGATTAATAAAGTGATGAGCAGCAGGAGGAGGCAGGGGAGCCAAATGCAAGCCTGACATTTGTGAAAGAAGAGAGGGAAGGAAGAGAGTTGAGTGGAAGGAACCTCAGATTGTGGTGCAGCTCTAAGTGAAGATGCCCTTCAGATGAGCCCTGCACTGGGCAGGAGTGGTCTTGCTCTAGGACCCCTGCTGTGCTCAGTCACTCACTAGGAGCAACCAGGGAAACCATGGGTTTGGGGCACAAATACCCCCAAGTGTTTGGGGGATCTGAGAGCTTAGAAGCTGGAAGCTGTCAGCTAACTACTTGTAGCAGATCCTCTTAGAGGAAGATACAAGCAGTGCACTCCATGGTCAGCATGGTTCTAAGCCATTTAAAATGTAAAATTTAAAATTATTTTAAAAATTGAGGTAAAATTTACATGCCAAAACTAATCATTAATCATTTAAAAATATGTACTTTGAGGGATTTCATACATTTACAATGTTGTACAACCATCACCTCTACCTAATTTTAGGATATTTTCATCATCCTCAAGAGAGACCTTGTAGCCCAAAAATGTGAATCCATTATCCATAAAAACAGAATGTGACAAAACTAATCTACGTTTTCTCTTTAGGGATTCACATATTTTGGAAATTCATGTAAATGTAATCACACAATATGCTGTTTTGTATCTAGCTTCTTTAGCTTAGCATATTTTTGAAGTTCATGCATATTATAGCATATGTCTGTACTTTGTCCCTTTTTATTGCTGAGTAGTATTCTATTATAAGGATATACCACATTTTGTTTATCCATTCACCCACTGATGGAAATTTGAGTTATGTCTATCTTTTTTTTTTTTTTTTTTTTTTTGAGACAGAGTCTCACTTTGTCACCCAGGCAGGAGGCCAATGGCATGATCTCGGCTCACTGCAACCTCCACCTCCCAGATTCAAGCAATTTTCCCACCTCAGCCGCCCAAGTAGCTGGGACTACAGATGTGCACCACCATGCCCTGCTAATTTTTGTATTTTTAGTAGAGATGGGGTTTCACCATGTTGGCGAGGCTTGTCTCGGACTCCTGACCTCAGGTGATCTGCTTGCCTCAGCCTCCCAAAGTGCTGGTATTTTAGATGTGAGCCACCATGCCCGGCAAAGACCCATTACTCTTAAAGAGGAATGGACCATACTTCTCCTTGGCTCACTGTGTTATGAGAAAGCAAAGAACTCTCGGGACAGGATTAAAAGTATAATCACTACTTGCGTCTATGGATTTCTAACAGGGATGAATTTGTGGCCCTTCTCTCACTAGTAACTGTGCTTCCTGCAAACAACTACCTCCTAGCAGAGCTGTCCTTGAAATACAATTTCTGATTTGTGATGCTGGTCACCGCCTTTCACATCTCACCCATCTCACCAAATTTGGTCAGGTTCTCATAGACTCTCACTTTGACACCTTTATTTTTTCTTTCTTTCTTTCCTTTTTTTTTTTTTGGTGGGGCAGGGGAGGAGGATCACTTGGGCCCTCAGAGAGGGAAGGAAAGAGAACAAGGCTTAATTGGTCCATAAGCAATTTGGAAGAGTGAGGGTGATAGAGTCATGGACAGTGAGCTGTCTCGGAGACTGTTGTGGATTACTAGGGAATGTTTTTCAATTTCCTTGCAAGTAGATATTTAAAACACTAAAAAAAAATCTATCTCCCTTTGTCCCCAGCATAAAACCTTTGCTTTAGCCAAAGCAATGACTTCTACCATGGCAATATACTTTCTGGCCATTTTGGTGTGCAGTTTTCTTTGCTACCTCTCTACTTTTGCTTATTTGTTTCTTGTCTTACAGCGATGTTTGTATCCCAAACAATGCCTGCCATATAGAAGGAGGAGCTCCATGAAGAGGTTTTGAACAAATTTCTCATTGCTTGCTGCCATTGTCCCTCCTTGGCATCCTTTGGTAACCTGGAGGTTGTTTAGAGCAGTAATGGAGTAGCAGGTGCTGGTATTAGAGTAACTGGGTTTGGATGCTGGCACTACCACTCAGGCTCTGTATGATTTTAGGCAGTTTACTTATGGTACAAATAAAGATAATATTATTCAGTATCTCAAGAGATTGATGTGAGGAATACATAAGATATTTCCTGTGACATGCTTAGAAAATGGATGATACATAATACGCTGGGTTGGTAGATGTTAGCTACTAGCTTTATTGACTGTCTGGCCTTGTTTTTTATTCATTCTTGTCTAATCTCTCCTAGTAGAAATTTATGATTCTCGAAAGCAAAGATTGTGTTTTAGATATATTTAGTACTTACACAGCAAACACATACACATATGAACAAGTAAATGCTATTATCAATAGATAGATGGATGGATTTAGTGCTTCAAACGTGTCATATAAAGTAGTGCTATGTAAATCCAGGTTTTGAATAACCCAGTATGTCTGGTAAGATATGACAAATAGAAATGAAAATAAAAAGCCTTTGAGCAAAGAGCAGTAGTGTTTCATTAAAATGTAATCTCCATGAGGGCAAGACTGTGTTCTCTAGTATGAAGAATGGGCACAGAGTAGGCATTTCATAAATACTAATGGAATGGATGATCAACAAAATTAGCACTAGGAACTACCAGAAATTTGCCTATGTTTATTAACTTAACTCTTACCATACTGTAAGACGTAGTTGTCTCTGTGTTAGTTGAAAACTGAGATTGGCTGTGAGTTGAGACTAACTGTAACAATGTAAACAATAAAAGCTTATTTTTACAACTCAATGTAATGAGGAGTCTAAGTTTCACTGGCTATCGTTTAGTGGTTCATTGCTCAGAACCAGTCTCTGAAATTCTTTCTGTTTTTCCTTATGGTCCTAAGGTGGTTGCTGCAGCTCCAGTTAGCACACTCTTGTTATACATTCAGAAGAAAAAAGAACAGAAGAGCACTGTTCCCACCAGGGGCAGTCCCCTTAAGTAGGTTTCCTTGAAAACCATGTTTGTGAGAACTTCTATTCATATCCAATTGGCTACACTTATTTGCAAATGGAAAACAGAGAGAACTTCTCTTTTTCCTCCTTCTCCCTATTCTTCCCCTCTTCCTCCTCCTTTTTCTTGCCTGCTCACATTGTTTCTCCCCACAAAAACATGATTCTGTCGTTAAAGAGGAAGAGACTGGTTATTGAGTAGGTACCAGTAGTCTCTGCCATCTTCTCCATTTTAGAGATGTAGGAAACTGAGGCTCAGCCCCATAGAGCTCCTTATGGGTTTTACTGTGGCTTGAGGATTTGGTTTATCATATCACAGTGTCTTGCAGAACAAAACTCTCTTGGTAGTGATTCTCTAAGTAGTCAGCAGCTTGTCAAAGTTGTAGATGGTGCAAGTAGTATTGTGTCTGTCTTTACTTATACCCACTGCTAAGAAGTCCCAGAGAGTGAGGATGTCTGCATGACAACCATTGGAGAATATTCTACTATGACTTTATTTTTCTTTTCCAAAATTTCCCTGCAATCCTACATGCATTTTTTTTTTTTTGAGACAGAGTCTTGTTCTCTTGGCCAGGCTGGAGTGTAGTGGTGTGATCTAGGCTCACAGCAACCTCTACCTCCTGGGTTCAAGACATTCTCAGGCCTCAGCCTCCCAGGTAGCTGGGATTATAGGCATGCACCACCATGCCTGGCTAATTTTTGTATTTTTTAGTAGAGGTGGGGTTTTGCCATGTTGTTTAGGCTGGTCTCGAGCTTCTGACCTTAGGTGATTCACCCTGGTTGGCCTCCTAATGTGCTGGAATTACCACACTTGACCCTGCATGCATTTCTTCCAGGCATTTCTTCAAGGTACCTGAAACTCTGATTAAAACTAAAAGGTGATAAGTGGGTAATAACACACATACACATGCACACACACAAATCCACTCAATATGTAAGTGCATAAAATGTAGGCTCTGAGAGTTTATGTAATTAGATTACATTGTGAGCAGTTAGAGATCGTCAGGAGTCTACCCCATCTCCCTGACTCCAAAATCTGTCCTTTTCCCTCTCCAGTAGAGGTTCTCAACACTGGCTGCACATCAAAATCAGCCAATCAGCCAAGAGCTTTAGAAAATTTCCATGCTCATGTCAAATCCCAGACACATTATAAATCAGAATCTCTGGGAGTTGAGCTCTAGCATCAGTATTTTTAAAAAATCTCCCCCAGATAATTCTAATGCACATCCAAGGCTGAGGACCACTACTCTTCAGATACGCTTAAGCAAAAGAAATGAAGTGTGGCATTCTATTAAGAGAGTACTTTATTTTTATTTTTTATTTCACTGTTTTAATTAATACTTTATAAGACAAAATTAAAACATTATTTTTTAAAAAAAATTAATAAATTATAAATAAGGCTAAAGTCACTTTTTATTTTAATTCCCAAATCCTAGCACCCTCCACTATGGCAGAAGTAGCCATCATTATAAGTTGGATGGGCACAATTCACTACCAGAGAGTACTTTTAAAAAATTATTGTAACCTATCCCACTGGTTTTCTTACCTGCTTTATTTTCTCCTAGTGGAACCAGCAATATGCAAAACAGATTAAAGCAGAGTTTTCATAGTTGGGGGAGCATCTGGCTCTATTTCTTTATCACCCCTCAACTCACCCCATCTCTTGCAGATGGCCTTTGTGGCCACCCACAGGACAGTGACCCACTTACTTCAATGCATCCCATGAGATAGATGTTTTAACAATTCAACAGACATTCTGACCACCAAACTAACATGCATAACTTGGGAAAAGTCTCAGTCTTGTGGGTGATTGTGGTGTTGTCTTTCCTTCTGCTGATGAGCCTCCAATTTCCAACTCTCTACCTGTGGTTATTCAGAAGACAAGATGCCAAAAAGAGCCCCAGAATCAATAAACGAAACACACAGATATTGTCAAGGTTACGCTTTCTCTCAGCTCACCTGGCTGTGCATATGTGTGTTATCCCCACACCCTCCAGAGTGCAGTTAATCATGTGGACCTGTAATGCTGAATGCTCAAACTCAAATGTCTGCAGAGGCCAGGCAGAAAGACAATACGTGAAGTTTCCATGTTTTGGTAGATGCTATGGGGAATTGGAGTGTCTATGTTCTTCCTAAAAGCATTTGTATTTTAAAAATTATTTGAAGCTCTGTCTTGGCAAACAGACACATACACACATACCTTCGGGGTATAAGGTATTTTAGTGAGGTTCCTAGTGAGGTAAAATTTATTTTATTTTATTTTACATTTTAGCAGTAGAGGCTGTCAGTTGCTTTGTTAGGTGGACCTAGCTGATGAGTTTAGGCCATTGTTCTATTTCCAGTGAAGAGTTACTCAGTTTTATGATTGCACAATGAGTGTATGTGTATGAGTGTGGAACTGTACATTTGAAGCCTTGACCAAACCTTTCCCTCCAAAGCTACATGGCTTATGGTTGATAAGATAACTGTAGGGACAGGAAATTTTGCACAGAGGGCAAAGTGTCACCCAGAAGAATAGGATGCAACTAGAATCTCTTTGATGGATTGAGTTGGTCCCAACTGACTCAGAGGAAAAACCCAGAAGTCCTTAAAGAGAGTAGTTTTCCCACAAGGGAAGAGAATACATGAGTGACAGAAATCATTGCAGCTTACATGTTATGGTGTGATCACTGGCCAGATTCTCCATTTCTCTCTTTTGCTGACATTCGGAAGCAGAACTGGACCATTTATTTTAATTTCCATAGGTTTTTAGGGAACATGTTTGGTTACATGAGTAAGTTCTTTAGTGGTGATTTGTGAGATTTTGGTGCATGCACCCCCCGAGCAGTATACACTGTACCTAATTTGTAGTCTTTTAACCCTTACCACCCTCCTACCCTTTTCCCCAAGTCCGCAAAGAGAACTGGACCCATTTAGAGACATACATCCTTCTAAACTGAACCAAGTGGTAGAGGAGACAACAGATTTACTGCCAATATAAGCATAGAGATATTTTAATAGCTGTTTGGAATTGTGATGGTATTTGTACCTGGAAGTAAAGCAGGACAGGCTGGTGACTTCCTTTTGTTAGGTTGTGTACCTGAGACTCCACCAGACATTGCTGGATCTGCAAAGATTAAGTCCTGTTACTGCAGAGATTCATGTTCTGTCATGTGGAAGAGGGGAAGAAGCTGGAGCAGGTGGCTCAGTGACGTGAGAGTGGAGTTTAGCATGGCAAATCAAACAAATACTCAAGTAACTGTAATTTAAGGAGAAAGGTACAGAGCCACATTTATGAGATGTCATGGATGCTGGGTGAATGAAGAAAGCCCATGTGGTTGGACACAATTTCTCAACATTTAGAACAGCCTGAAGTAATTTCATAATGGAAACCCGGCAGAGAGAGTTTCAGAGTTAAGCAAATAAAAAGCAGTGTGAAACAATCTCGATGGATGGTGCAGAAAGGAATCGGCAAAAAAGGGACTGTGTGGCTAATGAATAACACCTGATGTTTACCTTCCTAAGCTTGGAGCCAACTGAGAAGTAGATGCAAGAGTTAGATAATTGGGGAGCAAGGTTCAGCTTTGTTACTAATAAAGCTGATTGAAAGTGCAACGTGGGGCTGGGCGTGGTGGCTCATGTCTATAATCTCAGCCGGCAGATCACCTAAGGTCAGGAGTTAGAGACCAGCCAGGTCAACATGGTGAAACCCTGTCTCTACTAAAAATACAAAAATTAACCGAGCATGGTGGCAGGAGCCTGTAATGCTAGCTACTATGGAGACTGAGGCAGGAGAATCCTGGAAGCAGAGGTTGCACTAAGCCAAGATTGTGCCGTTGCACTATAGGCTGGGTGACAAGAGCAAAATTTCGTCAAAAAAAAAAAAAAAAAAAAAAATTGCAACGTGACTGTCTGATCCTCAATTGAGTTCCGTAAGACTTGCTTTTACAGAATTAAACATCTCCACTATGTTGAAGGCAAAGGCAGCTGTTGCTGTCTCTCAGTTTCTGTCCTTCTCTTATGTTCTGTCCTGCCCTTACTGGGATTAGGTTTCTTACAGAGAAGCAGAGATCCATTCTGAAGAGAGATGGTTCTGAAAAACAGAGGACTAAAAGGGCTAAATCACACTTGCTTAGTTTCTTTAGAAGATTTTTTAAAAATCTCCTGTTTTTCTTCTCCTTCAGGAGGAACCATAAAAATGGGGATCAGAGGCCAATTATTTGCATGGAAATACAAAAATTGGAAGATGAAGTTTCTCTGAATCCTTTTACAAACTTTACACTCGAAAACAAAGGAGCAATCAGTCTTTCATCGCTCTCTCGTGCTCAAAGAGCTCTCTCTCTGTGTTTTTTCTCTCGATCTAATTTTTACTAATGCAGGCCTTTGCCATTTATCTGTGACCTATGATGGCATCTTCTAAAACATATGTAGTTTCTACAATGTCAATATTTGAAAAGATGACTTTTTTCTCTTAAATTCCATGCCTGTTTGTGTTTTTCTGTGTTTAGAAGGACAAGGCAAGTTATCTGCCTTTTTCATCTCACACTAAAGTTTTATCTCTCACTTGAGGATCGTTTCCCTCAAAGAAACAAAGGTTTTATCACTCACTAGAGTAACTGTGTACACAAGATGAATAGAGAACAACAAACCCATGTGGAGATACTGATGTTGAGCAGTTAGCTCGACAATTGAACTGAGCAATACAGATTTCTGTAAGAAAGGCATTCAGCTCATTCCTGAATATGTGAAACTTCAGTTAAGTCTGTGACTTCCTGGGGATCCATGCCATAGCATTTATCTCTCTGTATTATCAGTGAGTGTTCATGTCTTTTTCTCTTTAACCGTATATCTTGAGTCCCATGTCTTTTTTAAAGCAGTAAAGTCCCAAATACAGTAACCCATTACAGAAACTAAATAAATATTTGTTGAATGAATGAATGAAGAGTTATTTATCAGAGAAGCATAGTATTCATTCTGAGCACATCTCATACAACGATTTTTGGACCAGGTCATTTTAAAGAAATGTCCATGAGGCAGAGCACATCCTAACTCTAAGCAGGTGTATATTTATTCTCTGTCTGCAGAATATAGAGGAAATGCATCTAGAAGTTTGTGGATAGGGACAATCCTGCCATCTTTGTTTTCATGTATAAAAGAAGTTTGTCATGTTGTACATACTAGATCAACATGACTGGGTTATTGGGTTTCTGTAGGGGTTCTACTACTCAGGAGCCCTAACCTCTGGAGTCCTGTGCTATTATATAGAGAAATAGAAAGGGTTATGATGGGAAAACAATGCCTTATTGTTTTCCTTCTCAGGGTCTTAGGAAAAACTAAGTGTCTTCTATAGAGATCTCCATCAAATCCTCCTACTTCCTGTTGCAGGTCTGGCTAGAATTGGGTTCTGAGGCCTGGATCAGAGGAAGATTATCTCATTAAGACTGGGAGATGTCAGAACCTGAGTTAGTAAAATAAGGGTCTGTAGTAGCTTCCTACAACTGCCACAATAGATAACCACGAACTGGGAGGCTAAAAGCAACAGGAATTCATTATTTTGTAGTTCTCAACATCAGAAGTCTGAAATTAAGGCATCTGCAGGCTTGGTTCCTTCTGGAGGTTTAGAGGGACAATCTGTTCCAAGCCTCTCTACTAGCTTCTGGTGCCCGCTGGAAATTCTGGCATCCCTTGGCTTGTAGACACATCACTCCAGTCTCAGTGTGCACCAGTACATGGAGGTTCTCCTGGAATGTGCATGCCCAAGTTTCCCTCTTTTTGTAAGGATTATCCAACTATTCATTGGATAAGGGCCTACCCTAATCTGGTATTAGCTCATTTTTATTTGATTACATCTGCAAAAACTTATTTCAAAAAACATTCATGTTCTGATGTTCTGGGTAGATGTGAATTTTTTGGAAGATACTATTCAACCCAGTACAGTGTCCAAGAAGCTAGAGGAGAATTCCATCAAACCAACTGGAGTCCAGGTTCAGGGTACTGAACTGCCATAAAAAACCAGGAAGCCCCAGCCAAGGAGAAGAGAGCAAATGTAAACATTTCCATATTAAGGGATGGGTAGGGATTAGGCATAGATCCTGTGATGAATATATTGGACCAGATTTTCTTGCTGCGCCTGGCCTGCATTGCATGGGCACAAATGTAAAATTAAGCATGATTTTGTTTCCCAGACATGTCCACTTACACAGAATTATCAGTGAGCAATGTAGACTTCACTGAAGATGTTATGGAGGAGGGCTTTGTACACTGTAGTCCACAGCAAACAATTTAAAATTCATAACACATGTTTTATTATTTTTCCTTCTAAAATGTCGCTGACAGCTTATCTTTCTTGCCTTCTTCTCTTCCCAGAGTCTATCTAGAGCTCTTCTTCCTCTGTTACACAAAACAATTGAATTTTCCCTCTGGCTCTTACTGCAAATGTGTACAAACTCATCCGATGCTCTCTAGAACAAAAGCTCTGCTATTATCATTATTTAACCTTATCAGAAGACAATCAGGATTAGTGAGTGCAAATACTTCTTTTTCGTTGTACCCCTAAACTGGATTGTTAGCTATTTTGGTAGCTAGGGAAATTATTTTCCTCTCATGTGCACTGCAGCACCAAGCATGGTACTTCTCACATGTAAGGAACTTAATAAACACTGGTTAATAATAACACTGTTGATGTATAAGTCTGCATTTTTTGGTTTCCATTAAAAGTTTGTGGTGCTGTAGAGATATCAAACCTTGCCTTTTTGAAGTGCCAAGTTTCTAAAGAAGTTGTTGAAAGGGTGGGAAATAATTTTCAAAAAGTTACTTATTTCTCCTCATAAGCAAGTTTCTAAATATATTTACATGCATTCTAAGAGGGAATCATTCAATCCAAAAATATTTATTAAATGACAACTTTGTGAACATTAGGAGATTCAAAGATGTATAAGACAATTTCTTCAACAGGCTTACATTCTAATTGCTGTTATTTTTGTGTATGTAGGAGGAATATAAATCTTGTGGTTTGCTGTGATAGACTGGTTATACAAATTCTCACTCTACCCCTCAATAGCTAATTGACTGAGCATATTTTAACCTTTCTGAGACTCGGTTTCCTCATTTATAGAATAGGGAAAATAAGAGAATAAAATAGGATTTTGGGGAGGATAAAGTAAGATGTTTCTTATTCACCAACATAGTGTCTATTTAATGAGTGCTAGTTATTATTGTGATTACTATTTGATATTAATTATGACAAGTAGCATGAGCTTTTTTGGAGGTGGATTATTTTCTATCTAAAAAGATGAAAAAAGGTTGCAGAGGAGATAAGATTTTTGAGATAGTCTTGTAAGAATGGGTAGGGTTAGCACAGGCTGAAGTAAGACATTCTTGTAGGGAAAATGGAATAAATGCAAAGGTACGGAAGATACTTGAAGTGCGCTCGGATCAAACTGGAGAGACTAGAGTATTAAAGAAACAGTAGCCATCCTAAAATGCTCAGAGCAAAGTTTCGTGACCACACAACTGTACCTCACTTTTACTCTGTCCATCTTTCAGGCCAGACTACAGCTGTTGGTGATATATTATACTTTACCTTCTCTCTTCTCTAGGTGTAAGCTCCTAGGAAGCATAAAGCTGAAAACTAGTTGAACTCAACCAATTAAATAATCTTAGCGCTTCACATGTTTCCCGTGAGCTGTCGTAAGCACACATTTGACTCCTTTCTGAAAGTTCAGATTAAAAGGAAGCACACTTCTAAAATTAGAATTGCAATTAAAATTTGACTTTGATCACTAGCAGTTGAGAGGGTCATTAAGAGCCGTGAGTGTGCTGACACAGGGGGTTGTTGGGTGAATGAAGTGAGGAGGGGAGCAGGGAGATTGGAAACAAATAAAAAATTGTTAAAAAGCATTATCGAATTGCAAATATCAATTATTATGGGTCTATGGATGAGGGATTATAATATTAAAAACATTCTTGGCGGGCAGCCCATATGGGTGTAGATAGCTGTTGACTTCATCAGAGCTTGGCTTTAATGTGATTTTTGCAAACATGTTTTGGTTTCTTTTCTTTTGATTGATTTCAGAGAACACTGGACAACAGCTGGGTAGAAACTGCATCTAAACCTCTGTGAAACTTATCAAAAGATGTTTTCTACCTCTGCGAAGCTTGGAACACACCATCTCAGAAGGAGATGTGTGAGGGAGAGAGAAGGGAAAGTTGCAGGGGATGGATGGGTTCCCACCCTGGGTGCAGAAAGTGGTAAGGCTGAGTGCTGCCTTGTGCAGAACCAAGGAGCAGTGATCAAGAAGGGAGAGACGAAGGAGCTGAGGGCTTGCTTTTGTTTCTATGATAAGGAATAATTCCTTGCTGGCATGAACAATGAGGGTCAATGTGGAAAAACAATGTAAGAAAGACAGTAGTTTTAGCTCTCTGTGACTCAGCTGTGTGTTGTGACTGCCAAAAAGACTAATATGATTATAGGTTCCAATTATAGAGAATAGAACAAAATGATCATTTCCCTTTCTCGGCACACGGGGAGTAACATATTCACTTTTAAGTGCCTGAAATGCCCCCTTGTCTTCCTGGTTTAGCCCTAGTCATTTTTCCAAAGCTCGCTCAGTTTACCTCTTCACACCTTTCCTGACCCTATGTTCATCAGGCAGATTTAATCATTGCCATGTCATGCTGGTTCAATTATACCGGTATGTTTATTGCTTTTCATCGCAATATTTCTTATATCACCATCTACCCTGCAGGGCAGGGTCCATGTCCAATCAGATTTTGTACCTATAGGCCCTGGCACCAAGTAGGTACTCAGTAGGTATTTATGGAATTAAATAGAACAGACTAGCTGGAGCTTGTTTCGAGATCAAGTCGAAAGGTGGATGAACCTAAAATCATGTTGAAACCCTTCTGGAATCAGGTCATGCTTCAGTTAGCGAACTGACTAGTAGCAGGTGTCTTCCCAGCTGATGGGGAGGGGCTTATCCTCCTATAGGAAGAGTCACAGGACAGGTCTGCAGAGTGACTGAAAAGAGACACTCCAAGGGAAGGCAGAAGTGACTCTACCATGTTCCAAAAGCAGGAACGAGAGCGTTATGTGCAAAGGGAGAATAGGATTGGGTCATGCAAATAAAGGACTTATGAATTTTCTTTCTTCTTCTCCTTTATTTAGCAAAATGTGTTCATATATTTTCAAAGGAATTCAGGCAGCCAAATGCATGACTGGATTTATGCCAGAAATGGAAGCATTTTCTGTGGATCTCAGAAAGTAATGCCAACAAATGAGGTCCCCAGGGTAATGGACGCCAGAAACACCATATCGTAAGCAACAGAAGTTACGGTGTAAGCCAAATCGAGGACTTGAGATATCTCAGTCACCAGGAGTGAAAGGATGTGCAGAAGAGTTAAATTTTGTGGCATAGGGAATTCCAGCTTCTACTCACCATATGTCAACCTTTGGTTATTATATATGTATTTTTACAGTTCTTTCTGCACAACCTTTACAAACCATTATATAAAAGTGCTAGAATAAAAACTGAACAAGTATTTCCTATTCTGTATTTCAGATACAGTCATGCCTTGCTTAACAACAGGAATACGTTCTGAAAAACGCATTGTTAGACAATTTTGTCATTGTGGAAACATCATAGCGTATACCTAAACAAACCTGGATAATATAGCCTACTGCAAATGTAGGCTATATGGTACAGCCGATTGCTCCTAGGCTAAAAACCTGTACAGCCTGTTACTGCACTGAATACTGTAAGTAATTGTAACACAGTGGGGAATATTTGTATCTCTAAACATAGAAAAGGAACAGTACAAGTAGGGTATTATAATTTTATGGGACCGCTGCATTGTAGCATGTAATCTGTAGTTGACTGAAGCTTTGTTATGTGGTACATGACTGTATTCTTAGGATAGCTGACTGTGAGGGAGGACGAAGGGAATAAAGACAGAAAAGAAAACATTTGACACACAGCAGAAATGATGAAAGATGAGTTTGCCTCTTAAAAAGTCATGTTAGGAAATGAGGAATGATTTTGAAGAAGGATGTGCTACATTTTTATGTTACAGAATATCCAGGAGACTGGAGAAACCAGTGAAACAGGAGGATTTTATTAAGGTGGTCACCAACTCAGCGGATTAGCATCCCAAGGCTGAGCCCCGGAGAAAGAAAATGGGGTACTTTTTATACATCCAGGATGACGTAGCAGCAAACAGGTTTACAGAAGCCAGAACAAAGAACAGTTAATTAATATGTAATATGTCTTGTGATGTATCTTTCATTTGAAAAATAGCATTTTGAGAAACACATTGTACATTTTTTGGGTGTTATCTTGCCCTGTGACCTTGCAGCTGGTCAGCAAGAAAAACAGGAGTCTTGAGATGCCTGGGAACCTTGCTGAGAATGTGGGGAAAATAGATAAGGTAGGTTTTACAGGGAGTTAGTTAATTTTAAGCAGAGCTGGGGGTTTGGTTTTATATTAAACAGAATGCAACACAGCAAAGTTATTGTATAGTAACCACAAATTATAAGGTTTTGTTTTTACTGTTATTGCTATTATTTAATTCCCTTCTTCATTTACACATATGAAGGACTATAATACTAAACAAGAACTATGCCTGGTTTAAATTTAAATTTAAATTTCCCCAGAGGGACAAATACAAAACATGTGGGGTATTGGAACTTTTTGATTGTAGTTAATATTAATTGGCATTGCTTAATTTTAGGCAAAACTCACATTTATGAGAGTGTTGGGTTCTCACAGATCTGAAATTTAAGTTGAAGAGTCTGGTCGTTCAGGAAAGTAGAATCTTCAAGTTACTGCCATTGGGATACATTTGTTCCAGCATTTTACCTTCTTACCTCCTTACACTCAGAATGTAAAGCTCTGGAAGATACATTTGGATTGTCATAGCTTGAATCATGTGAGCATTCTTTGGCTAACAGAGAAGGGGACACCTCAACTGATAATCCCATTAAAACAGCATATAAAGGGGAAGAACAATTCCCCAAAGAAAATCAAAGCTCCTCCTTCAGAAGAAAAGGGAATGCAATATGCAGAGCTATTTGTCGTCTGCTGCAAATGCATAGACTGTTCCAGAAATTCCCTTTGACTCAAGGCACTCAGATGGGGGTTGAGTGACTATTTGTCAAATGCATTGTAGGCGAGATTCAATAATTGAGTGAGTAATTGGACTACATAACCTTCTCTCTAACCCTGAAATTTTAAGTCTCTGTGATTTTAGAAAAAGATTCGATTCACAAAAGTCTCTCCAGGAGGAATAATGAAACTGTCTTTATTATTCCTATTCATATGTTTATTTGAAAATATCTAGGATCAACCTGTATATACACAAACAAAAATACATCTATACGCAACCCACAGTGCCAACAGCTTGTAATTAAAGAACCAGACTAATGCAACATTTTCCCACTTACAACTCTTCCCCACTGCTAGCATTCTTCAAGCCTTCTGTTATCAGGCAATTTAGTTATACACAATAAATACATACACATGTGTGAGGAGATTTAAATACATTTTTCTAAATGTAAATTAAGGATCTTTATACAACTGCTCTGGTTTTTGAGCCTAGTTTATATTGGCTACAAATTGAAGCTGAAAATAATTCTCCAGATAAGGTTATTTATTCTCATTTGAGGAGTACTGGAAAGGCTATGATAGGATTCTTTTAAATTTTGAAATATTTGAATTCTGTTACATGGCAGATATTAATAACAGTTTCTTATCCTGATTATGTTATGGGATCATAGAATTCTAAAGGTGGAAGACATGTTGAGATGTCCCCCAGTACATGTCCCTGGGACACCAAGGAAATTGCTCTAGATGGACTGGAGAGACACATAAAATTTAGAGGCTTGGGTTCTATTGAGGGAAAGGTGGAGAGTGTATCAAAAGAATGGTCTGAAACCTTTATCTACCATGCCTGAATATGAAGAGCAGTCTTAGATATGTAACCAGGGCTCTGAAGTATTAAAGCTTCAGAGTCAGTTCACTGATTCAGGTATTAAAGTAGTTCTCAACATACCTGCTAAACCTACCTGAGGGATGTTTTAAACTACTCTCAATAACAGCAATCTACTAAGGCAGTGATTCTCAGAAGTGGGGAAGAGAAACACTAGGGGACATCAGAAACTTGGGACTGTGTTATATAGCCCCATGTGATCTCCCTCACTGTACCTCCCTCACCTCCAAGTTGAGAGTGTATGATTTAGAGGAAAAATGATAGATGTTTCAAACTGAGATGGTCCCCCAAACCTATAGAGCATAGCGTGGTTGGGGGGAATGATAGATTTGAAATTGGGGTAGTCTCCAGAACCTGTAGAATATGGTGACCCCGAGTGTGCTATTGGCTTATAACTAGGGAATAAAGATCAAATAAGACATATTCGTCATCTTCTACAAGTTTTCAGAGGTGTCAGAAATAAATGAGCTAACTTTTATAATATATATAGGACAATGACAAGAACAGAGTAGGTACAGAGTAAATGGTATCATTTTCCTTTATGCCTGGCATTAACTCTGTTTCCGTAGGTGTCTCTGAATGCATCTCATTGTTAAATGCACTTACTCATATATAAATTAGGCTAAACCTGGATCTCCACTTCTAAGAAATTTCCCATCTAGTCTACACATTTGGAGTCCTTGACCATACGGTTCCATTGCTGTACTTTTATAGAGATAGAAGTTTTTCTTCTCTCTTGCCATGATGACTTTAGCCATAGCTAGATGCCACTTAAAAGGTCTGACTGGCTGGCACAACTATTTTAATGCATCATGACTGTCTGCTTCTGAAAGGAAAATGTTGTCCTGGAGAGCAATATAAGTTTAGGAATATCAAATACAGTCAGATACTCAACATAATTATAGGTTAGGTTTGTAGACCAGTTGTTTAAATTGTCTTCCTTTCATTGGAGGAGTGTCTGGTTGATTAAAACATTTGAGGCAGCATCTGATACAAACATTCCAGAGAGCATGTCAAAGAGATCTGGAACCAAAAAGAAACAGCTCTCTGAAGCCAGGAAGTCAACTCCATCCAAATAAACAGCACCAGAGAGGGAAAGATGGTTCAGACGTAATGCCCATGTGTATGGATGACTAATTTTTTAGAACACTTCTTTTCCAGTTCATGACTCTGAAGCAATTGCTAGATTTAGGACAGTATTTCCTTGCCCCTCTACACCTGGAAACACATGAGTCACGATGTTCAAAGGCAGTGGCATTGACAGTATTATTAGAACTTCTTTAGTGTTAACTGCAACCTCACCCCTTTCTCTCTCACTCAAAAAACATATCCATGTGCAAATGAGCCAGGACTGGCATTTTTCATAGGGCCATTTTCATGGATATTTTCATAGGGCATTTCATAGGACATTTTCCATGCAGCATTTTCTTTAGGGTTCTATAAAGAGTGGTTTTAGGTAATTCATACACAGAAATCAAATCACATTGACACACAGAGTCACTTTGTCCTATTTAAATTCTCTTTTAATTCTTTAGATTACATCAAGAAGACTCAGTTTGCTGCTAGTATTTCCTTAAAATACCTCAACTCTCCCTCTCTCCCTCTCTCCCTCAGAACTAGCAAAGGCCAGCTCTGACTCAGAATTCTCAGCTGGCAACAGTGTCTAGCTACAACTTAACAACATTGGTAATTACATGTATTTTTAAACTTATCTTCTATTTTGGCAAGTGATACTGGCTTTCCATTTATAGTAATTATAGAAAGTTTCCTTAATAAATGCATTTATTTAAGTCAAGAATTGAGTTCATTTAAATAAAAATATTTAAGGAAATAGTAGTAAAGATATGTCCCATAGTACATAATAATGCAGATATGCTATAATAGTTATACAGATAGGAAAATACTCTGACAGTGCTACTTGAATGGTGTAAGCTTAGGAAACACTGTTGTAGAAATAATCTTGAATATACTATAATAATATGCTATAATAATAATACAGTAAGAAAATATTCTGATAGTACTACTTGAATGCTGGAAGTTTAGGAAGTACTGTTGTAGGAATAATGTTGGATTGGCCCTAAGTTTTCAAAAAAATAATTTTCAACTTTTACTTTGATGATTATTACTAGCAAATTTCTTATATTTCACAAATGTTTAGGATGTTTTAGCACTTCATTCTGCTCTGGTTTAGAACTGCTGATCTATGTAAACTTATTACACAGAAAACATCCAGAACGCAGAACTGTATCTATTTTAACTTCTTGGAACACGTTCCCTTTTTATAATCTGTGCCTGTGCTCTTTTTTAAAAATGGTAACGGCAAATGGTTCTAAAGGGCTTTTGTTGGGGAGATGGCTAGTTTTCTACACAATACTTTCTTTGTTTTTTCCATTGTAATACCATTTTAGCTGGATATGGATATTATCAGTAAATTATATTTTTTCTCTTTCTTTTTTTTTTGAGATGGAGCCTCACTCTTTCACTCAGGCTGCAGTGCAGTAGTGGGAGCTTGGCTCATTGCAACCTCCGCGTCTGGATTCAAGTGTTGCTCCTGCCTCAGCCTACCATTTAGCTGGGACTATAGACACCTGCTGCCACACCCGGCTAAGTTTTGTATTTTTAGTAATGGGGTTTCGCCAATTTGGCCAGGCTGGTCTCGAACTCCTGACCTCAGGCGATCCTCCTGCCTCAGCCTCCCAAAGTGCTAGGGTTACAGAATTATATATATCTTTTCATGTGACAAAGTTCTTGCCCTTGGAATGTGAGCACACCTCTTTTCTGTTCTCCATCTGCTTCTTGTTGGCTGGCAACTGGATATGGTAGGAACTCAGCTCCAGCCATACAGATGACATCATGCCTAATGAAAGGTGGAGCAGCAAGATGGAAGGAACCTGAGTGTGGGAATGTCCAAGTGGAGCAGAGCAGCTTAGGGCCCCGCATGGCACACACTGGAACTGTTATGTCACGGAAAAATAAAGTCCGTTTTCTTTTAAGCTTCCATGTTGCTCTAAGTTCCTTTGTTACAGGAGCTTAGTTTTTACCTTAACATGATAAATATGATACTTTTCCACATCCCCAAACACTCTCTGTTAATATTAAATATAATTAGTTGGCATAATGAGAAAAGTTGAAAAGAAGGTGTGTCACCTTGTGCCTTTGTACATAAATTACACTTGACGCCCTCTACTGCAGTCTCTCCAGCCCCGTAAGAATCAATATGAGTTTGGGAAAAGAGTGTTGTGGAGCAGCTATTTAAATACACACAGTAAAAAAGTAAGCAATAATGTCAGAGACTAATTCTAGGAATGTTAAAGAAAAAAAGTAATTCATAAGAAGAATTTAAGAAAGTTTATATAACCATGGGAGAAAAAAAGGGAGATGCAGTTTCATTAAGGAGGTAGATTAGAGCTCAGGGATGGGGTGGGGTTTAAGTCTGGATAGCAAGAGTTGTTAGGACTTCCTCCCCCGCAACATTTGTTTTTTATTTGTGCTCTACTCAAGATTCAGATTCTTAGGAGAAAGAATATATTTGACCGGTCTTCGTTTCTTTCTTCCTTTTTTTTTTGATGGAGTCTCTCTCTGTTGCCCAGGCTGGAGTGCAGTGGTATGATCTTGGCTCACTGCAACCTCCACCTCCCAGGTTCAAGTGATTCTCCTGCTTCAGCTTCCTGAGTAGCTGGAATTATAGGCACCTGCTACCACACCCACCTAATTTTTGTATTTTTAGTAGAGATGGCGTTTCACCATGTTGGCCAGGCTGATCTCAAACTCGTGACCTCGTGATCCACCCATCTCAGCCTCCTAAAGTGCTGAGATTACAGGTATGAGCCACTACACACAGCCCGACCAGTTTTTGTTTCCTATGATTACTCGTTTTCAGACAAAAGTGGGAGTACTTCATTGTTAGGTCCACCATGCGACAGAAGATGAACAGTCTTCAAAGGATGTTTGAAGCTCTACTGCTCTGCACTCAGTGGTGCACTGGAACCAGCCTGCAGTAGCTCATGAGAGCCAGTGGTGAATATCTCTTTTCAACCTTGTCTTCAGTAACATCTCCCTAGGGGCTTGAAAGTGGCCATGCTGGATGTATCAACACCATGAAAGTAGATAAATGGTATAAATCAGACCCTTTTCTTGAAAGAGCTAGTTGTTAAGCACTTACCAGCATACCACTACTTATATACTCTATTTCCTTCTTTTCACCTGGTGTTTTCTATAGAATCTCATTAAATAGGCTGCCTTTGCATCAGACTTAAGAGTAATGAAAGTTTTTCACTGACTTAGGGAAAACATCTAAAGAAAACAAAAAAGTTTTATTTTATAAACATGCCCCCAAATCAAGCTATAGTATTACTTGATTTGAACATTAAATTTTATCCATGTAGAACACGTATCTAATTAAAATGAGTTTCTGGGGTAGCACTTCAGCTTGTCCAGTTCTGAGAGACAGATTCCAAAAAGGCATTCTGTTTCTGTTGGGGAACAAAAACAGCCCTTCTTTAGTATCTGAGTAGCTCTCATCATACATTCTTTGACTATTTCATATGTAGAAGTATTGCCTTAGAGATGAATTGAAATTAATTTTGATATTACAATAGTGAGAATTTTTCATTCTTTTTTTACATAGTATTTATTTTATTTATTTAATACATTTTTATTGATCACCTAAAGGGTATTTGGTTTTTAAATTTTGTATTGAGGATAGAGTAAATAAAAATATATCTCTAATCAAAAACTTGAGGCCATGGTAATTTTTTGAAAGTTTAATTTTGATTTCAAATCCCTAAGAAGGTAGGTTTCAAGAATATCCCCAAAATAGAAAAATATAATCAACCGGCCAGGTGCGGTGACTCACGCCTATAATCCCAGCACTTTGGCAGGTTGAGGCAGGAGGATCACCTGAGGTCAGGAGTTTGAAACCAGCCTGGCCAAGATGATAAAACTCCATCTCTACTAAAAGTACAAAACCTAGCTGGGCTCAGTGGTGGGCATCTGTAATCCCAGCTACTTGGGAGGCTGAGGCAGGAAAATCATTTGAACCCGGGAGGTGGAGGTTGCAGTGAGCCAAAATCATGCCATTGCACTCCATCCTGGGTGACAGAGCAAGACTCTGTCTCAAAAAAAAAAAAAAAAAAAGAAAGAATAAAAAAAGAAAATAATCAACTTATGTCAAGTGAACAGTTCAAGTTGAAGGTATCTTTCTAAATGCAGAACAATTGTTTCAACATAATTATTGAGAAAACACATATATGTCAAATACTGCTCTAAGAGATTTACAAAAATCAACTCAACAAATTCTATTATCCTAATTTTACAGATATGGAACAAAAGACATAGAAAAGGTAAGTAATTTGTTACGGATTACTTAGATAGTAATGGGGGGATCCAGGACTTAAACCCGGATGGTCTAGTTTCAGAGTCTATGCTCTTAACCTCTCACTGTGCTGCTCCCTGAGATGGCCACAGGATCTTTAAGTATAGAGGTGGGGCTGATGGGAGGGTGGGATAGTGGCCAGGTTGTGATAATATGGCACCTCAACTGACAGTGGAAAGCGTCCAGCGATGTCTTCAAAATGCATTTGTAAGAATGTTTTAAGTGGCATTATTCAAAATAACCTCAGATTTTTAAAAAATGTCATGCCTATCAGCAGTAAAATTAAAGAATGACAGAGAAGTATTGTATAACAATGAATATTAACAGCCTACTGCTGTCAATAACCACGTAAAAAAGCATCACAAATCTAACATTGAGCAAAAAGCTGAGACACAAAGTTTACTTAATATTTGGCTCATGATACTGTGTTATTCCATTTGCATAAAGATTAAAAAATTATATAAATGTAAGACTAATCTGTGAGGTAAGAAATCATAGATGTGATTACTTTTAAGGAAGAGGAAGAGATTAATGTTGGGAAGGGATCTGGGGGCTTCTGCTGTGTTGGGAATCCACTCTTTCTTCATCTGGGTGGTAGCCACATGGGTGCACTCACTGAGTGATGAATCACTGAGCTCTAGAGTTATGATTTTTGTCTCTTTGTGTGTGATACTTCAACACTAAAGTTAAGAAACACTGATGAGAGGAACAATAGGAAAAGTGGTATAATTCAGGCCAGAGAGAGGAATAGGTTGAAAAACAAGATAATTGGGGTTGAGAAGAAAAATCATTTATATATGATGTATTTATGAATTCAATCAAGTAATCTTGATTGATTGATTGATTTAGTTATTGAAGGTCGTCTAATTTTTCTGTAAAGGGTCAGATATAATAAATATTTTAGGCCTTGCAGGCCACATATGGTCTATGTCTCACATTCTTACTACTACCCCTAGGCCAAGTATGTTCTGTGGCCTGTTTTGGTTTTGTTTTTTTTTTCACACCAGAAAGCTCATAATGGTCTTTACATTTTCAAAGAGTTGTTAAAAAAAAAAAAAACTAACAAGAATGTGTGACATAGACCATATGTGGCCTAAAATATTTATTATATCTGACCCTTTACAGAAAAATTAGACGACCTTCAATAACTAAATCAATCAATCAATCAAGATTACTTGATTGAATTCATAAATACATCATATATAAATGATTTTTCTTCTCAACCCCAATTATCTTGTTTTTCAACCTATTCCTCTCTCTGGCCTGAATTATACCACTTTTCCTATTGTGGTATAATGCCCATGGAGGGAGGGAAGTTGGTCAGGTAGTGATAAGACGGCAGCTCAACTGAGTATGGAAAGTGGCCAGAGGTGTGGCTTGACTTCTCCAAGCCCTACTAGGATGCCCTGAGACCTGAGTGCATTACTCTGCCCATTTAAACCCCTTGGCAATCCAGTTGGGAAGTTCTGAAGCAATTAGAGAAGCCTTGATTGAGCAGGTAAAGACATAGGGCAAGAGGAAGTTTTGTGGCTTTTCACAACCCGAGGCTTAGGCTCAAGTTCTCATTCTATTGCTTACTTGTTGGATGACTAAAGAAAGTTATTTCAAAATTTTTTGCTTCCATTTCCTTCTTTATGTAAAATGTTACCTGCAGGGTCCTGCAAGGCATCTTGTTAGGCTTCAAATTAGATATACTGTGTACAAAGCTTTCACTGCACAGTCATTCTCGACAGATTATTTATTTCTTTTTCACATCCTCCCAATCGCCCTAACTGCAATTAAAAAAATATATATATAAAATACATATTTAGCATGTATTATATATAATATGCATTATTATATGCAATGAAGCATTCTTTGACAAAGGCATTTCTTACCATTTCTCAAAAACAAAGCATCCAAACAAAGTATATTTCCAGTTTACTCTTTGAATCCTTTAAATAGCATGGGACTTTGAACTCTGAATTTCCACAATCCAGTTCATTTTCATTATCATGCCCTATGCTCAGCTTATATAGAGTTATTGATGAATTATACATAGTATTATATATAATATATAGTAAAAAATATACATATTATATTTTATTTTTATAAATAATATATATTGATATTAATATTAAGTGTATATTTTATATTATTATATAATATATGTATATAATATACACATATAATCTTGACAAGAAAACCCACGCCCTTTCTGATCTCTACATCCACTGCCTGGGGATGGCAGTAGGGCTTTTCTGGCATGGAGAGAAGAATGATAAGTGAAAAGAAACCATAAAATAATGAGCAAACATGCAAACATATTCCTGTTACATCAAATGATGACATTTTCTTTCTTTTAGAAAAAGAAAGGTCATCAATTCTTGGAACGCTTACATGCAGGTTGTACTGTCAGTATTAGGAAACCTCTTCTTTCTCTCTCTTTCTTTCATAAGCCAAGGGTGCTGGGGCTCAGTGGGCTGTGCCCTGGAGGTGAACTGAGGACTCTGGTTAAACATGGCTGTGTTGGAAATGTATCACCTGACTTCAACAGAAACATCTGTGAGTTTGTATTGGCCGAGTCCCTAGAGATTCTTTCACTGCTGAACACGCTACTTCCCAACTGTTCAAGATAGTGGCTCAGAGCTGTGCACATATTTTGAGACGCATTCTGCTGATTGAATTATTTTTAAAGCTTATTTCTTATTTAAAGTATTTCCTTTAATTGCTTTTTTTTTTTTTTTTTTGACTGATGCTAGGTCTCAATGAGGTTGTTCCAAGTCTAGGATCACAGAATGTCACTCTCCAAAACTGGAAGTAGCCACCCCATCACTTTTCAAATGAGGAACTTGAGGCCCATGGGAGAAAAACCTTGATTGAGTCACAGAGATGTTTTGTTCTTTCTTCCTACTCTTTCTTTTCCTCTCATCCCCTACCTCCTTTATTTATTGAATAGCTTCCAGATGCCATGCTTTATTTTCAGTGCTAATGATGCAAAAAGACCCATGACATAAACTACTAAACTCCTAGCCTAGTGCAGCAGCAGTAATGTAAACCCCTTATTAGTCTACGCATGAGAAATGATGACATAGCAGGGCACACAGAATTCCAAGACAAACCAGAAGAGGGGCAATGAAATGAGACTTGGGGAGTGAAGGGAATTGACTTGAGTGGAATCTCAAAATGGAAGATTAAGGGAGTGAGGTGTTAGAGTAGAGATAAGAGAAACGATCTTCTAGGCAACGGGAAGAGTACAATGTGACAGCGTTAAATATACACTTTGTTTTTCTGAATCCATATATTTGTGGAGAGAGACAGAGGAGGTGAGAGGGTCGGAGGGTGAGATAGAAAATTAGAGATAAAGAGAACACAATTCAACAGTAAGGATGATTCTGCCTGCTCTTCTAGGCTGTGATTGTATGCTGTACCCATCCACCCAGCCCATGGGGATTATAGTGAAGTCTCACACTCACGGATCCTCACAGTCATCAGTACTTCTCAGGTTGTGTATGCATCTCACCAAGTCAGCGTGACCCAGAGCTGTTTTGATGACATGTGATTGTATATGCTAAGTATAGCAATACGTTTCCTCTAAGATGTTCTTCCACTCATAAAGGCATTCCTACTATGTACTTATTCATCAGAGTTTTTGTTAAGGAGAACTGATTTCCTGAATTGGCTTTGGGAAATGCAATCCCTTCTATTGATTCAACCAAGACAAATTTTGTGACTGCCATGCACCGTCTTTTCTGACCTTTTTTTATTGGAGGTGTTGTTGTTGTTGAAAGAACTGTGGAGTCAATAAACAAAGTTAACTAAGTGCACAACTTGTACTTTCCCTGCTCTGTGTGGGAGCCTGGAGGCAGTGTGTTTCTGAGATACAGCCTCCCCATAGGTTATGCCCAGGGGTTTCCATTATCTTTAAGCAGCACACACTCCAGAGTGTCTTATTAATGATATTTAATTACATTGAAATTAATGATGTTTTTCATCTGATCCTGGGCTGATTTTACAGCGTGGAGATAAGCTGGGGTGACTTTGGCTTCCCTGTCTCTCCGTCTCAGCAGTCAAGTGCCCCTTTCATCTTTGTTGACTCTGCTCTTTTCCAGGTGCCCATTTTCTCCACCTGCACTTACTCTCAATACTGCTCCTCTCGTTTTCAGCAATAATTAACTATCCCAAGTCACAGAAATAATCTATTTCCATAAGAGGGCTTCCAATGATGTGGACAATGGATTTTTTTCTCAATAAAATTTAATTTGCATATATCCTGGCCATAACTTCATTAGGTTTTGGAACACAGAGATTGTCATATGAGTACTATCTGATAGCTCTAACAATACAGTAGTTTTAGCAGACTCTAATCTCATCATGGTTTACTTGAGTGCTCTGGGTTTTGCTGGTGAAAATCTTTTCAGAAGTGAAATGGAGTATTCAATTCTCAGGTTCAGGAATGGTTATTATTTCCCAATGAAAATAATGGGGATTGTAGATAGGATTTACTGAACTTGAACTGTATTGATGGGTTTTGTTTTGTTGGAGCACAAACAGGTGTTTGGGGGAATTAAACATTTCTGTTGTGAACTGAAATACAATAGTATTGTGAATGAAGTGTTTAAAAACTGCGTATAGGGCATGATGATGAAAATGAATTGGATCGTGGAAATTTGGAGTTCAAAGTCTTATGCTGTTTAAAGGATTCAAAGAGTAAACTGGAAATATACTTCGTTTGGATGTTTTATTCTTGGGAAATGGTAAGAAATGCATTTGTTAAAGAATGCTTCATTGTATTGACAACTCAACTATTGACTTATCAGGGTGGAAAATAGCAGCATTACATCAAATAATATCCCTATTTATTTCTTTCTCTTCTCATCTCAAGCTCTTTCTTAATCTCACCTCAGGCTCCCAAGAATAAACAAACCCAAACAACAACCCAAATTGTATCAAAATAATACTAACAACCACATATAAATGGCATCATATAAAACAAAATATCTTACTGCATCCACTCAGGCAAGTTTCAACATATTGGACAATTTAAAATTGTCTAGTTATCTATATATTTCTATTTAATCTCTTCATCCCACTCTCTTGGCTCACTTATGTGTCTATTCACTCATTGAGCATGTATTTATAGACATTTTGTAGATACCAGATACTATTATATTTTAGGCACTGGAGAAATAGGATGGGCCAGCTATAGTCTCTGCCCTTATGGATAATATAATCCAGTGGAGGCTAACATTAATCTATAAATCACACAAATAGAAATGTAAAATTATAACCATGAGAAATGCCAAAAAGAAGACATCTATGGGTCTAGGAGAGATTATAGAGGTGAGATTTGACCTAACTTGAAGACCAGAAAAAGACTTTTCTGAAAAAAACACTATAGATGGGAGACCTGAAAGAACAATAGGTATTTGTATATTTATGGCCAAGAGGAGATTGTGAAGGTGAGTGTTTCCCAAATGGACGATTCCACATGTGCGACAATCCTTGGTGGGAGGAGGCGTGGTATGATAGTGCAACGCAGGATTCTTTTGGGTAATTCTAATCACCAGCTTGACTCTAGTTAAAAGTCTTAGTTCAGTCCAGTCACACAGAGTCAAACAGAGCTGTTGTCTGCCAACACAAAGTTAAATCACTCACTGATACAATTCAGGTCCTCAAAGACTTCACTTGAAATACAGATAAGTAAAGCAAAGGGTCATCTATATTTTCAACAAAGAATTTATCAGGATAGCTAAATTCTCCTGCAGATCTGAAACCAATCAACAAGTTTGAAGATATTCTGGACTTGAGTGTTTTGTCATTGAAGGAGCTGAAAAAGAGGGGATGTCTAGAGTTTATTCTATCTCAAATATTTCATGCTAAATATTCCTTTAATCATTATTGAGAGGTGTTCGAGTCCAGCAAGCCTGAATTCTCATCCTGGCCCTGTTATTCATTGGCCATGTGACTTTAAGCAAATTACCTAGACTCTCTAACTCTATTCTCCCTGTTGTAAAACAAAGGTATAATACTTCATAGGATTTCTGTAAAGATAAGTAGACATACATATGAAATACATTTATGCGAATCTCTTGTACATATTAAGCACTAAATAAATGTTAGTGCCCTTCCTTTTTATTTCCATTTTCACTTAAGTTTATGTGAGTGTATTTGATCTATAAGAACTTATGTGCTTTAACTGGCCTCATGTGAAAACTTCTTGAGTGGAACGAGGAACCACCAAATTCGGCACTGTTTAAAGCCAATAATCATTTATAATATAAAATGCTTGAATTTCTTCAACACTCTGAAAGTGAAATACATCTCCATTACTTGCAATTATTTCACTTGTAATAATTAGGTATCAATCTTATGACTCATGATATTGCCTTATATTGAATTATAAGGAAGAAAAATGCTTAGGAAGGTAAGGGGAAAATGAGTGTGAGATATTAAAAAGTCCCCTATTCATTTCGGAAATAAATTTAGTGTTCTTGTTTTTGAAAGAATCACTGCTTCAGGGGAGAAAAGGGAAAATCTATTAAAGAGAAAAAAGTTTCTAAAGAAGTTGAGAGGTTCTTTTTATTTTCTTAAACAAATTCTTACTGCCAAGCACTGGCTCTTGGAAAATACGGTTAGCCAGCTATAAAGCTGTAATAGAAAATAGTAAAAGCAATGAAATGTACAATTAAGGATCACACACCCCAGATATCTTCTAGTTCATTAGTTATCCTCCTATCTTGGCCCGGGAGAGTTCTCAATCTCTGCACTTTACTCCTAGGCTCAACTGCAGTGAAACCAATGATAAGGGTCACTCTTTTTTATAGTGTTTCCTTGCACAAAGCAATGATCTCTTAAAGATGAAGTTTAATGCTCCCTCAGGAAATGCTGTCTATTTTAGACGTTTTTTTCTGCTTGATAGCCTTCTCTTTTTCTCAGTGAATGTTGTAAACTAGATTAGTAGTTGTGGGGATTTTACTGGATTCACCAGCAGAGGGAGTTCAAATCAAGTTGTGTAAAATTTGGGGGAAGGGATTGTGCTAGAATTTTTTGGGGTGCTGGATATCCTGGGCTGAATTCAGGGAACTGCAGGAATTGGTAATCAAATGCAGATGGAACATTCAATTCTTTCAGCCAACACTGAGCACTGGAGAGCAAAAAAAAAAAAAAAAAAAAAAAAATAGTAAGAGAGAATGTGTACCCTTCTCAAGGGGTATAGTTTGCTAGAAGTGGATCTATGTAAACACATTAACTATAGTGTTCTCTTCCTAGTTTAATATATGAATGCAGACAATATGTAAGAACCACAAATGTATCCAGATTGGTGGAAGAAGATCATGTGTTTGCTGTAGGTCCTAGAGTGATGAGAAATCACCCTTCTCTCCACCAGAAAAGTGGTGCCATGAATTCCATAAGCTAGGAAATAGATATTTAGCAGACACCTTAGAGATCTTAGGGACTTCTAACCCCTTTTCTTCTGCTGAATGGCTCTGTGACCTTGACCATTCCCTTAATTACTAAAGTCCTAGTTTTCCCCACTAGATATGAAGTGGAATTGGTGCTTAAGTGCTTGAGGTTCCCTTCCATGAGGGATGCATAGAAGCATAACAAGGAGAGGTGTGAGTAGAGGGACAGGAAACCCTGGCCTGTGGTAACTTAACTGGTGGAGTCACCTCCTTTATGTCTTTTGGTGACCTTCCCAAGTCCTTGTTCAGCATTGTGATCCCCTGAAACCAGCATCTCCTCAAATCACTATTCCTTACTGACCACTTGAGGTATTAAGATTGTTCTTCGTAAACATAAATTAGAAATATCACTTCCAAAAACTATCACATTCCCAATATTTGCAGTTGGAACAGATTCATTCTGGTTTAAGGGACTTTCCTTTGTGTTTTCACAGGTGCCTGTGCTTACCTCTAGTATTAAAACAAACAACTGTGTTTCGTGATGGCTTAATTGTTGAGTCAGCTTTTTGAAGAGAGAAGGTAATCTTAATAATAATCTCTCCAGCACTCAACAGAGAACTAGGCACATGGTAAATGCTTAGTGTCTGTCAGATGAATGAATGAATCAGTGGGTGAATAAATTCACATTCTGCTAAATGTCCGATGGTCATAGACAGTCTCCAGTTTCAACCAGGTTATGATAATATTAAGCATGCCCATAAGGTTAAGGTCCAGGCATACCTATGATTTTTATTTCAAATGCAAATAGCTTTCATTTAGGAGAATATTGTAGAAAAGTTTAGTATTATAAAGACTTTCTTCTGAGATTGACTCATCCGCCGAATCTGTATGTGTGCCAAAATGCCAGAAATGAAATTAGAAAGAAAAGGCAGTGAAAATTAGTCAGGGTGGGCAAGGAGAGGGAATCAGAGCAAGACTTTCACAATGATTAGAATATTTTACATCTAATAACCTTATAAGTTCCTTGTAAGACTGTGTTAATTGACTCAGGTGAAGAGGCAAATCTTACCACTTTAAGTGAGATCCTTCTTCTTGTCTACCTTGAATAATTTTTAATGCCTTTCCCCACTTTTAATCCTTTCTAACTTGCATTATGTTCTGACTAGGGACACTTGCTGCGAAATTCACTCACGCTGCATGTATTTGTTATACAAATAACTTTAGCACTAATGATAAAAATGACTGATATGTTTGATTGCAAGGCTAAGTGCTTTCATTTATGTTAATACATTGAAGTTCTACATGCTTTCAAAGAAGATGTTATTGTCCCTAATTTTTAAAGATTGGAAAAATAGAGGATGGTTGACCTGCCCAAGGTTTTCCAGTGTGTGTCAGAGTTAGAATTTATATCAAGATCTGACTAACTTCAGTATCTGTAGTCTTTCACCTATTTTGTATTGTCTCTCATGATATTAAACTTTTAATAGATTGAATAGATTCAGTCTAATAATGAGAAAATCTAATGAAATAAAAAGACAATTGTAAATGGTCAGTTCATAGAAAAATCAATTCATTGCCTGCATTTCTGGCTTTTGAGTATCTTGTGAGGTACTATATCTCCAGATACTCATCTGTCCCACAAAATTAGAAATTCAAGGAACTTAAGAATTCATTTATTCAGATAACATTTATTAAGCACCTAATGTGAGCCAGCTTTTGGGAGCTTTGGCCATAACATAACTTAACAAAATCCATATTTTCAAGACCTTGCAATATATTGATGAACAACACAGACAAAAATCCGTGTCTGTATGGAAATCTCCTTCCTATTTTTGCATCAGTTACAATTCAGGTGGAATGAAATGACCCCAAATTATGTGGATAATTGCCTCTGCATTCTATTTCATTGCTTCTGTGGACCTGACCAGCCAAAACACCCATTGGGATCCCATATAAATGTTCTTTTGAAAAAAGAAGTTTGGAGAGTTGAACATAATGCAGAATATTTTAAGTTAGTTTTTGGTCCCTGCTCTGTTTCTCTGTGGTCTACATGAAAGAAACAGAATTTCAACCTTGGTGAAATGGTAATAAGCCTATCTGCCCCAGAATTATGTAGGAATTAGGAGGTAGTTGAAAATAATTGTGTCTCAAAAGTTTGTAAATTATTTTGTGAACTGAAGATGTGTATTTGCTTCATTAACTCACTCAAACTGCACAGGTGTGAACAATGCCCCCACACATCATTGATGTGTACAAGCTGAGCCCCTGTGGACATGGTAGATAGTAATTCATCAAGATACTCCATGGCTTTCTTCATTAGAGAAACAGCTTTTTTCAAAGAGAAAATTGGCCACCTAAGCATTCCATATTCATTAGCTAATTGCTTCTCCCTTACATGCCTCTAGGTACTGGTAGATGAGTTATTCCAAGGAGATTGCAATTTTTAAAAGAATCTTTGAACCTAACAATGGCCTCTATCATCATGTAGCACCCCTTGGTAGAAAGGATACTTGAATAGACCCAGTTATCGGAACTAACAGCATATTTGAGGCACATAGCCCGTTAGCTACAAACTTTGGGATTTCTGAGATTTAAGATTTGACATTTTGGATGAGACCTGGAACATCCCTGACATGTAGTAATAGCTCTTTTTTTTCAGGTGTAAATTCAAATTAGCTGTAACTGAAGGCAAATGTGTAGGGTCATGGAGGCATTTAGGGCAGTGCTTCCCATTTCCTGGGCACACAGGTCACTGAAGGACCTTACTGAAATTAAAATGCTGATTCAACAGGTCTGGGCAGCGGCTGAGAGTGCTCATTTTTCTCCAGGGGTTCTGATGTTGTTGGTTCTTAGAGCACATTTAAGATGGCGAGGATTAGTTTGTGAGTGAACCTATGGACTATCCATTAATCACAGCTCAAGGCAGCTTTGTTGTTTTCCTTTTATTGTTGCACGCCCAGTAATTTTAATTAAGGGTTTAAAGAAGAAACTTAAAATTTATAGCTGTTACTCCATGCATTTTATGAAGAAAATATATGCTACAGTGCTGTTCACAATTTGGGATTAAGAAACTCTCACTTGAAATATAACCCTCATAGATGTCAGGGGTTCATTGTGTACATTTGTGAAACCCTTTCACATGCATTATCTTATTTGGACCTTAACACCTCTGTGAGGCAAGTCATCCCAACATGGTTAACACACTTTTATACGTAATTAAAGTGAGAATATTGTAGTGATAACCCCCCATCTCCAAATACACACACCCTAAATGGAAATTATACACAGCATTGTACCAAAGCAAGGGTCTGAACCCAAGAAGCCCAGTCCTCAGTCTGGTAGCAGATCCATCTAACAAAATAGTTTTCACTGTATCCTTCTCTGAAACCACAGAGATTCACTGCCTTGCTTCACCTAATCTATGTTCAACATAAAGTCATTATATATACTTATTTCCAATTTCATTACCATTATCACCAGCAAGCAATGGCAATGTTTCTGAGAGCACTTACGATGTTTGTGGAATATTTTGTATGTGTGCACATATAGAGATCAAGGCCTGCCCCTCAAATACCATACAAATGACTTTAACCACAGCATAAGTGAGGATGTTTGAAATATCAGATTATAAATAATAAGTTAAAAGAGTTAATACAATTTTTTAGATGCTTAGTACCCAATAAATTCTCAAATCATGTTACTGTCAAACAACCATCTTAAATGCTATAAAACATTAAAGCATCTAGTGGTCAAGAAAAATTCGATAAATGAGGCAAGATTTGTAATTGTCCTTGGGAAGAAATAAACTTTCACAGTGGATAATAGATGGGCTCTGGAATCTGGCTGCCTGGATTTGAACTACAGCCTAATCATTTCTAAGCTATGTGAATGGGAACTACGTAATTAATTGACTCGGTTAACCTGGAGCCTGACTCTGATAAGCAACTCTGAGTCTTAGTTTTCTCATCAGTAAACTGGAGAGAAAATAATTGGTTCTACTTCAAAGTCTGTTGAGAGAATTAAATAAGACAAGCAAAACACTTAGTATATTGTCTAGTATGTGGTAAATGCTCTGGAACTAGAACTAATTTTATCAAGCATTTTCTACATTCTTAGCACTACTGATGTGTCAACTCGTTTCATCTTCACAGCAACCCTAGGAGTAGTATATTATTATTCCTATCTTAAAGATGAGGATCCTGAGGTCCAGAGAGGTTAAACAATTTGCTTTAGTTCACACAATCCTGGAATTGTGGTATCTATGATTAAAACCCAGGCATTTGGATCCAAGTGTATGTTCTTTACTAAACTATACCAAATGTGCAAACATCAGACCTACTGCTACTACTACTGCTGCTAATACTACTCCTACTACCACTTGGTGTTGTTGTTATTGTTATTATTATTACATGTCATTAACACTTTCAGAAAGTTGACAAACATAAGATGAAGAGCAGTACATTCTAGTGTGAGCAAAGATAGAAAGGTAGAGATGCATCTGACCCGATACATAGTCCCTGGGCCAGTTTGATTGAAGCAGGAGGCTTGTGTAAGAAAGAGTAGGAAACTTGGTTGGAAAGAAAGGTTGCAGACACCCTGCAGATTTTCAATATCACACTAGTCAGATAGGGCTTTGTTATCAGGATAATGGGGGGATTTTGAATCTTTTTAGTAAGAGAAGGATTAACTTGCATCACTGTTTAAAATAAAGTGGGCAAGGAGAGCAGGTAGATGTATATATAGATGTTGGTTCATTCATTCATTCATTCTTTCATTACCTATCCATGTGTGTCACTCACCATAATGCACATTAAGAGCACAAATAAAAAGGTATATTTCTGTCTTCAGGACAACAAATACAGTTACATATCCACAAACCTATGCTCTGCACACTAAGAAATACACATCAACATAAAATGTGGCTTTAAAGTAATGAAGCTAATTGCACAAGACTCTTGTGTGAAATCTGTCTTATAACTTTATAGCCTTAGCTCATGTATAAAAATTATATCAAAATGTAAAAGCTAAGGAATTAATCACATTCCTTAGAAGTTATTATTCTACGTGACTCACTTAGTGAGTATGTGATGGAAGGAACTTTTATAGTGGGGAAATTCCTATCAGTCACAACTTTTATAACTGCCTATTGATGATATACACGGCACCATAATGGCAGTGCTAAAATTGGCTTTTACTTCCTTAAACCATCATTGTATTGAACCATGTAACCAGAAAATCACAATGTGGTGATCTTTCTCTACACTAATCCTCCCCTGAGCGCTTAATGACTTGTCTGTTTATCTTGGAGATAATAAACCTAGCATTGAAGCAATAGCTGTCTTGGTGATTTTGCATAAATCATTATTTATAAAAGTGAAGGAAAACCTATAGATAGGAGCCAAAGACTGGGATTGCTCAACTTTCAAGAATTAGCTCTGATAATTGCTGTGACTGCATTAGGAATGCACTGAGCAAATAGATGCAAACTGAAAGTAAATATTATCTCTGAAAGTGATCAATATAACAACTTCCAAGAGAGGAAGGGCAATTATGAAATATCTTAGCAAGATTTGTCTAAGCAAAATAACATGATAATGAAATGCTTGCTAGGGGAGAAAATGGGAAACAAGCAAAGAACTAAAGAAATATGGAGAATTTACTCTTCCACAGCTAGAAATCAAGGTGATGTGTTGTAAGAAAGTATACATGGAAAACAGTTGTTAATATAGTGCAGTTTACAATTTTAAACCAAGTTATTTCCAATAATTTTAAAAGATGACTGCAATGAAAATAGTTTTCTGAAGGCTGAAAACCTATGGGTTTCCCAAATGATTTTTATACTATTCTGTTTTGTTCAGCTTTTCTCTTCTTACCTTGAATCTCTGTTGAAATCATTCTGTTTCTCAGCATCCTCCTAAGCTAAAAGAACACAAACATTTTATTGAAGCAAATGCAGACAGAATTTCTCCCTCAACATAGATTCACAAGAAAACAAGGCAAAGACAAACTGAAGAGAGAAGCAGGATATAGCGCTATATCCAGTCCAGTTGCCTGATTTTCATTAGCGTTATCCTAATTTATTTTAGGCTCTTGTCCCAGAGGCCAATTTTGTTGTTCAAAAAGCATATAGGCATACAGATGGGTGGCTCAGCCAGCAGAATATACTCACAGATTAATGAAAAGGAAGCTAGGTTAGTAGCTGCTAGCCCCAGAAAGGAAAGCATGATTACACTGATGAGTTTGAAGCTGATAGAATATCATCCTAATGGGTTAGCAACTGTTTCAGATTTTAACAGGGAGTTCTATTTTTATTTTTCATTCCCTAATATCTCCTCTTCACACTCTCTTGCTTACTCCCCATGCCTTCTCCTCTACTCTGATTCCTTTCTCTTTTTTTTCCTTTCTTTTTCAATCTTTCAATTGAAAGATTATTCCTCCTAGCTTGATTGTTGCAATGGTCATCTAAGTTGTTTTTCTGATCCCACACTTGCTCTTACAGTCTGTTCTTAGTACTGTAACTAGGGAGACTTCTATATGACATAGTTCAAGTCACACCCCTCCTCTGCTCAACATCCTAACCTAGCTTCTCATTACAAAGCTAAATCCTATGCCAAGGTCTTTAACATCCAACCAGGTCCAGCCCTCTGTTCAGTTGCTGAGCTCATCTTTTTTACTTTCAAAGACAAGACAAGCCCACTCCCCAGTATCTGCATGACTGACCCATACCTCTTTGAAGTATGCTTAAAAATCACCCTCTCAATGACCACTGACCTCCCTATTTAAAACTAAAATCAACCTTCCCTTCTATTTCTTGACCATGGTATTCTTTTTTTTTTTTTTTTTTTTTTTGAGACGGAGTTTCACTCTTGTTACCCAGGCTGGAGTGCAATGGCGCGATCTCGGCTCACCGCAAGCTCCGCCTACTGGGTTCAGGCAATTCTCCTGCCTCAGCCTCCTGAGTAGCTGGGATTACAGGCATGCACCACCATGCCCAGCTAATTTTTTTGTATTTTTAGTAGAGACGGGGTTTCACCATGTTGACCAGGATGGTCTCGATCTCTTGACCTCATGATCCACCCGCCTCGGCCTCCCAAAGTGCTGGGATTACAGGCGTGAGTCACCGCGCCCGGACCATGGTATTCTTGATTTCTTTTAGTCTATTACTAATAACATATTATGCAATTTACTTATTTATTTATGTTTATTGTTTATTGTCTGGGATCTTTTCCTACTAGACCATAAGCTCCATTAGAATGGGATTTCTGCTTGTTCAGTGCTTTATTCTATGAGCTTAAAACAGTGCCTGAGAGAAGCTGGCATCCAATAAATGCATTTGTTGAATAAACAAAAGTAATCTATCTTCCAGGAGGAAGACAGACAAGGTAATAAAACATCATACAACTGGTAAGTGTGCTAATGGAGGTCTATAGCATGATACTTTATCATTTTTTAATTGATATATAAAATTTTTGGTCGTTGTAGGGTACATGTACAGAAACTGTAATTATCAATTATCAAATTATCAAGTGCTTATCCCTCTGAGTATTTATCATTTCTATATATTGGAAACAATTGAAGTCCTCTCTTCTAGATACTTAGAAATATAAAATACATCGTTAACTATAATGACTTTACTCTTACTTAGAAATATAAAATACATTATTAATTATAGTCACTCTACTCTACTGTCAAACAATAGAACTTATTATGCTTTTTAGTAGTTGTAACTTATACCTTCTACGTAGCTGTATTTTTGCACCTGTTAATCTACCTCTTTATAGTCTCTCTTCCCCATGCCTCCAAGCCTTTACTATCCACCATTCTACTGTCTACCTTTATAAGATCAACTTTTTTACCCCCTACATATGAGTGAGAACAAGCAATAATTGTCTTTATGTGCCTGGGTTAGTTCACTTCATATAATGAACTTCCATTCATATTGCTGAAAATGAAATGATTTTATTCTTTTTTATGGCAAAATAATATTTCATTGTGTATATATACCACATTTTCTTTATCCATTCATCTATTAATGAACACTTAGGTTGATTTCGTATCTTTGCTATTGTGAATAGTGCTGTGATAAACATGTAAGCAATATATTGATTTCTTATCCTTTGGCTAGAAACTCATTAGGGAAACTACTGGATTGTATGGTAACTTTGTTTTTAGTTTTCTGAGAAATCTACATATGATTTTTCATAGTAGTTGTAACAATTTACATTTTCATCAACAGCGTACAATTTTTCTTTTTTCTACATTCTTGCTAGAATTTATTTTTGTCTTTCCATTAACAGCCATTTTAACTAAGCTAAGATGATACCTCCTTGTATTTTTGATTTGCATTTTTCTGATTACTAGTGATGCTGAGCTTTTTTCCATATATTTATTGGCCATTTGTATATGTTCTTTTGAAATTTGTCTATCGTGTCTTTTTCCCACTCGTTAATGGTATTTTTGATGTTGAGTTGTTTGAGTTCCTTGTATATTCTGGATATTAGACCTTTGTTGGATGAGTAAATTGCAACTCTTTTCTTCCATTCAACAGGTTGTTTCTTCATTCTATTCATTGTTTCCTTTGCTCTGTGGAATAGTTTTAGTTATTATAGCCCCATTTATCTATTTTTTGTTTTAGTTGTCTGTGCTTTTGAGGTATTAGCCATAAAACTTTTGCCTAGATAAATGTTCTGAAGAGTTTTCCTTATGTTTTCTTTAGTAGTTTTGTAGTTTTGGGTCTTACACATAAGCTTTTAATCCATCTTCAGTTGATTTTTATAGAGGGTGAGAGATAGGCATCCAGTGTTATTCTGCTTATGGATATCTAACCTTTCTGGTACCATTTTTTAAAGAATGTGTTCTTTCCCCAGTGTATGTTCTTGGTGACATTGTCAAGTCAAATGGTTGTAAAAATATGGATTTATTTTTGAGATCTCTATTGCATTTCATTTTTCTTTATATCTATTTTTATGCCAATACCATGCTGCTTTGGTTATTATAGCCTTATAATATATTTTAAAGTCAGGTAGTGTGGTGACTCCACCTTTGTTCTTTTTGCTCAGGATTGCTTTGACTATTTGGGCTCTTTTTCAGTTCCAAGCAAATTTTAGGATTATTTTTGCTATTTCTGTAAAAGAAAAAATGGTATTTTGTTAGGGATTGAACTAAATCTATATATTGTTTTGTGCTGTATGATCCATGAGTATGGGATGACTTTCCCTTTGTTTATGTCTTCTTAAATTTCTTTCATTGATGTTTTACAGTTTTCCTTGTAAAAATCTCTCAGTTCTTTAATTAAATTTATTCCTAGCTATTTCTCTTTATTTTATTTTTATAGCTATTGTAAATAGGATTGCTTTCTTGATTTCTTTTTCAGTTATTTAATTATTGGTATATAGAAACAGACTGATTTTTTGTATGTTGATTCTATATCCTGAAAACTCACTGAATTTGCCTATCAGCTCTAAGAGTTTATTGGTTAAGTATTTTTTTCTAAATATGAGATTGTGTCATCTGTAAAGAAGGACAATTTGGCTTTCTCTGTTCCAAATTGTATGTCTTTTCTTTCTTTCTTTTTTTTTTTTTTTTTTGTCTGATTGCTCTGGCTGGAACTTCCAGTAATATGTTGAATAGAAGTAGTGAAAGTAGGCATTCTCACCTTGTTCCAGCTCTTAGAGGAAAGCTTTCATCTATTTCTTGTTCAGTATGATGTTAGCTGTGGTTTTCTTATGCTAATATCATATCTTTCACTATGGCCTTTACTATTTTGAGGTACATTCCTTCTATGCCTAGTTTATTGAGAATTTCTATCATGAAAAGATGTTGAATTTTATCAAATGCTTTTTTGTGTCTACCAAGGTGATCATATGGTTTTAGTTCTTAATTCTGTTGGTATGATGTATCACATTTATTGATTTACATTAACCATCCTTGCATCCCTGGTATAAATCACAGTTGATCATGTTCTATTATCTTTCCAATGTGTTACCAAATTTGGTTTGCTAGTATTTTGTCATGGATTATTTTATCTATGTTCTTCAGGGATATTGACCTGTAGTTTTTTCTTTTTGTTTTGTCCTTGTCTGCTTTTAATATCAAGGTAATGCTGGACTTGATGAATTAGGGTTAATTCTCTGTTCTTTTTTTTTTTTTGGAATAGTTTTCAGATAATTGATATCAGTTTGTAATATATATGGTATAAATTGGCAGTGAATCTATCTAGTTCTGGGATTTTCTTTGTTGGGAGATGTTTTATGTCTGATTTAATCTCACTACTCATTATTGGTCTGTTCAGGTTTTATATTTCCTTCTGATTCAATCTTGGTACATTATATGTTTTTAAGAATTTGTCTCTTTCCTCTAGGTTTTCCAGTTTGTTAGTATATAGTTATTCATAACAGTATATGATGATCTTTTGTATTTCATGATATCTCTTGTAAACTTTCCATTTTGATTTCTGATTTTTTATTTTTATTTTTTCTCTTCCCTTCTTGGTTATTCTAGGTAGTGGTTTATTAATTTTGTTTATCTTTTCAAAGAGACAACTTTTAGTCTTGCTTTTGTTTTGCATTTGTATGTCTTTATTTTGTTTAGTTCTGCTCTAATTGTTATTATTTCTTTTCTTCTATTAATTTTGAGTTTGGTTTGTTCTTACTTTTCTAGTTATTTGACATACATCATTAGATTGTTTATTTGAAATATATCTACCATTTTGATGTAGGCATTTATGGCTATAACCACCCCCATGCTACTGATTTTCCTTTACCCACAGGTTTTCATATGCTACGTTTTCATTTTTATTTGCTTCAAGAAATTGTTTGATTTCTATCTTAATATATTCATTGTCCCAGTGGTCATTCAGGAACATGTTGCTTTATTGTCATGTGTAGTTTCCAAAGTTCCTCTTGGTATTAACTTCTCATTTTATTTCAGAGTCTTAGAAAATTCTGATAAGGTTTTGATATTTGAAAACTTGTTGAAACTTTTTTTGAGGCTTAACATATGGCATATCCTAAAAAACATTCCATGTGCTGATGAGAAGAATGTACATACTGTAGTTACTGGATAAATATTCTGTAAACGTGTTAGGTCCATTTGGTCTAACAGTCAGTTGAAATCCAATATTTCTTTTTTGATTTTCTGTCATAATGATTGAATACTGGGAGTGGGGTGTTGAAATCCACCATCATTATTGCATTAGTCTACCTTTCTTTAGCTCTAGTAATATTTACATTATGAATCTGTGTGCTCCAGTGTTGAGTGCATACATACTTATAGTTGTTGAATTCTATTGCTGGATTGATACCTTTATCATTACCTAATGACCATCTTTGGCTGTTTTTACTGTTTTTGACCTAAAGTCTGTTTTATTTGATGTAGCTCTTGTTTGTTTTGGGTTTATATTTGCATGGAAGATATTTTTTCATTCTTTTACTTTCAGTCTATATGTGTCTTTACAAGTAAAGTGTGTTCCTGGTAGTCAGCATAGAGTTGGATCATGCTTTTTTAAAATTCATTCAGTTACTCTATATTTTTTAATTGGAGAATTTAATCCATTTACATTTAAAGTTAAGTTATATTGATATGTGAGGTTTTGTTCCTGTCATATCGTTAATTGTTTTTTGGTTGTTTGGAATACTCTTTATTCCTTTTTTCTCTTGTTGCTTGTCATTGTGGTTTGCTGGTTTTATTTAGTGGTACCATTTGAGCCTTTCTCCTCCTCATTTATGTGTTTGCTTTACTACTGAGATTTATACTTTTGTGTGTTATCATGGTGGCAAATGTCATTTTTGCATTTCTGGGCTTATGACTCCCTTCAGCATTTCTTGTAGGACTAGTTTAAAGAACAATTTAAACTCAGTGGTGATGAATTCCTTTAGCTTTTTCTTATTTAAAAAGACTTTGTTTCTTCCTAATTTATGAAGGATAATTTTTCTGGATATACTATCCTAGGCTGGAAGTTTTTTCTTTCAGCAGTGTAAATATATCATCTCAGTCTCTGTTAACCTGTAACATTTCTGCTGCGACATCTGCTGTCAGTCTGATGGGGATTCCTTTAAAGGCAGCTAGATATTTTTCTCTATTTTTAGAAAATTCTCTTGGTCTTTGATTTTAGACAGTTTGACTATAATGTGTTGTAAAGACCTTTTAGTATTTTATCTCTTTGGGGATCTCATAACTTCATGTATCTAGATGTGGAAATCATTTGCTATAGGTGGTGAGTTCTCATCTATTATTTTTTAAAATAGTTTTTTCAATCATCTCATTTTTATTTTTGTCTTCTGAGACCCCAATAATTCAAATATTTTATTTGTCCCACATGTTCTGATGGCTTTGGTAATTCTTTTTTATTATTTGCTATAATTTTTGTCTTACAAAATTGTTTTAAAATATGTTTACAATTTCTGAGATTCTTCCACAGGCAACCCCTGAGAGTCTGTCAGTTACATTTTTTTCCCCCTGTATTGGGAAGTCTCTGTCAGCCCTTAGATGATCTCAGTCAAGCAGACTGCCTCACTTCCTTATCCTTCTTCCTTTAGGTATTTCCTGTCACTTTTCTGTTGAACTCCAGTGTTCTCTCTTGGATTATCTATTCAGAGTGTGATTATCTACTCACTATTTTGGGAGGAGGAGAGTGTGAAATGTCTTTAGTCATGCATCTTGAATCTCCTTTCTCACAATGTTGTTTTAAAAGCAAGAGTAGAAATTTCCATTTTTTGTTGGCATGAAGTGGGGGCACACTTGGGGACATATTCAGAGAAATGGTAACATCAGGTTAAAATTTGTAAGCATGAGTACAAGTTAACACACCAGGAAGACTAGAATATACAGGAGGAGAAAGGGCATTTCAGGAAGAAAAAAATGATGTATGAAAAGTGCCACTTTGTGCACATATTAGGGAGTGGAGGTCCAGCTGTGTTACAGGGAACCTACAGTGAAGTGGTTGGAAATGAAGTTGTATGTGTGGAAAAACAGAAAGGAGCTAGATGATGATGAATCTTATCTGCAAAGCTAAATACTTTAGAACTTTCTGGAAGACAATAGAGATTTATCAAAGTACTTTAAGCAGAGGAGAAACGATTAGATTTTGTTTTTTAGTATAGTGATGGCCTTGGAAAATTATGGGAGAAGAGTACCTATGGAGGCTAAGAAGGCATTTGAAGGATGCTGGTGGAAATATCAATTAAGATACTGGAATCTGACAGGAGAGGAGTCATATATGAGGAAGACTTAAAAGTAAGAGTTCACACAAATCAGTGACTGATGGTATATGAGATACAAGGAAGAAGAGTGCATCTAAGATAATTATGACATCTTTAGTCTAAGTGACCTGTTGATTGTGGTACTACTCACTATAAGTAAAAACTTAAAAGATAAGTATGCTTGAGGAAATAATGTTTTATACAGAAATGTTGAGTTTTGTTGTTAGAGAACTCCCAAGAGAAATTATGAGGTAATTAAATGAATTAAGTGGGTGAAATTTAGGATAGAGGTTTAGGATGCCAGTGATCGAGATTTAGGCAGTGTTTTTTTCTTTCCAAGATGGCAGATTGGAGGTAGTGTTAGCATGCCTCCCCCATTTAGAAAAACAAAATAATGTGAAACATTCGCACTGTGAACTTTTTTCCAAGAAGCAAGGCAGAAATGTAACAGGAAAACTGAAAGAAACTGCAGACTCTTTGAAAAAAGTGGCAAGCCATAGCCTACACTGTTATCCAGGGGATAAACTGCAAGTTTCCAAAGAATGAGATGGGGAGAAGCTGTCTCCAGGATATACAGTCCCACTGGGGAAGCTGGCAATCCAGGCCACTGGGAAAGGCCTTAATCCTATCCAGTGCTAGAACTAATTTAGCGAGTGTGGAGAATATGCAAGTAGAAGCAACAGAGGGAAGAGTCTTGTGTGCATTCCCAGTCTCCATCACAGACCAAGAGAAACCATTCCTAATTCTACATCATAGGGGACCTCAAAGAAGTCTGCTAGCCAACACAAGCAGTGGTTGCAGGTTGAGGGAAGCTTCCAACTGAAACATGTGATATAATATTTAGTGGGAAAAAAACTCCCTTGGCCAGAACCAAGGGGTGGGTGGAAAGTGTGCTGACCTGAAATCTGTGGTTACTGTCTCTACAGGGAAGACTTATGGTCTGGGACAGTTTTAGTCTCTTGTCTTGCTGTAGATATAAATATCTAAATACCTAAGCTCAAAGAACTCTGGGAATATTCATTGCAAAAAGGACATCAGTAAGGCATATAGTCATCAAACTATCTAAAGTCAATGTGAAGGAAAGAATTCTAAGGGCAGTAAGACAAAAGCATCAGGTAACCTATAAAGGAAAACTTGTCACACTGACAGCAGACTTCTCAGCAGAAACATTACAGGCCAGAAGGGACTGGGGTTTCATCTTTAGTTTCCTTACATAAAATAGTTGTCAGACAAGAATTTTTTTTATCCAGTAAAACTAAATAAATGAAGGAGAAATAAAGTCATTTTCAGACAAACAAATGCTGAGGGCATTTGTCATTACCAGACCTTCCCTACCAGAAATGCTAAAAATAGATCTAAAGCTTGAAACAAAAGTTTGATATGCACCAGAATAGAACTTCTTGAAAGAATAAAACTCAGAGGGCCCATAAAACAATAAGGCAATGAAGAAAACAAGGAAGACATAATGACTGGATCAGTACCTCACATCTCAATCTTAAGTTGAATGTAAATGCCCTAAATGCTTCACTTAAAAGATGCAGATTGGCAGAATGGACAAAAAAACAAAACAAAACAAAATAAATATCTGCTATCTTCAAGAGACTCACTAACATGTAAGATTCATTTAAGCTCGATGCAAAAGAGCAGAAAAAGATGTTTTGTGAAAATGAAACCCAAAAGCAAGCAGGAGTGGCTATTCTTATATCTGATGAAATAGACTCTAAAGCAACAACAGAAAAAAAATGATTATTATATAATGATGATAAAAAGGCCAACTCAACAAGGGATATTGCATTCCTAAATTTATATGTACCTAGCACTGGAGCTTCCAGATTCATACAACAATTACCACTAGGCCTCAGAAATGAGATAGACAGCAACACAATAATGGTGGGGAACTTCAACACTGAACTTATGGGACTAGACAGATAATCATGATGGAAAGCCAACAATGAAACAATGGGCTTAAACTACACTCTAGAACAAATGGACCTAACAGATATATACAGAATATTCTACCCAGGAACTAATTATTCTCATCAGCACATGGAACATTCTCCAAGATAGATCATATGATAGGCCACAAAACAAGTCTACTGAAATTTTTAAAAACTGGAATTATATCAGCTATCTTCTCAGACCACAGTGGAATAAAACTAGAAATCAACTACAAAAAGGAACCCTGAAAACTATACAAATATGTAAAAATTAAACAATCTGCTTCTGAATAATTTTTGGGTTAACAGTGAAATCAAGATAAAAATGTTAATAATTATTTGAAATAAATAATAATAGTGACACAAGTATCAAAACCTCTGGGATATGACAAAACCAGTGCTAAGGGGAAAGTTTATAACACTAAATGCCTACATCAAAAAGTCCAAAAGGTTAAAAATTGAAAACATAATGTCACACTTCAAGGAACTAGAGAAACAAAAATACACTAAACTCAAAGCCAGCAGAAGAAAAGAAACAACAAAGATCAGATCAGAACTAAATAAATTTGAAAAAAAAACAAAAGATCAATGTAACTTTTGAAATTAAAAAGCTGATTCTTTGAAAAGGTAAACAAAACCAATAGACTGTCAGCCAGATTAACCAAGAAAAGAAAAGATTCAGATAAGCTCAATTAGAAATGAAACTAGTTAACATTACAACTGACACCACAGAAATACAAAAGATCATTTGTGACTACTACGAACACCTTTATGTACACAAACTAGCAATCTAAAGCAAAATGCATAAATTCCTGAAAATATACAACCCTCCTAGACTAAATCAGGAAACAGAAACTCTAAACAGACCAGTAATAAGCAGTGAGATTGAATCAGTAATTTAAAAATTGCCAAAAAAAAAAAAAGGCCCAGAACCAGATAGAATCACAGCTGAATTCCACCAGATATTCAAAGAATTGGTACCAATCCTACTGAAACCATTCCAAAAGATTTAGAGAGAATTAGCCCTTACTTATTCCATAAAACCAGTATCACCCTGATACCAAAACCAGGAAAGGACATAACAACAACAAAGGAAAACTACAGACCAATAACCCTGATGAACAGAGATGCAGAAATCCTCAACAAAATACTAGCTTACTGAATCCAACAGTACATCAAAAAGATAACATATCATGATTAAGTGCATTTCATCCAGAGATGCAGGCATGGTTTAACGTACTCAAGTCAACAAATGTGATATATCAAGTAAACAGAATTAAAAACAAAACCCATATGATTATCTTAATAAATGCAAAAAAAGTATTCAAAGTCTAGCATCACTTTATGATAAAAACTCTCAACAAACCAGGCATAGAAGGGACATCTCTTTTACAATGGCTACAAAAATAAAATACAATACCTAGGAAAATACTTAACCAAGGAGGGAGAGGATCTCTATAAGGAGAACTCCGAAACACTGCTGAAATAAATGATAGATGACACAAGCAAATGGAAACACATCCCATGCTCATAGATTGGAAGAACCAATATCATAAAAATGACTATATTTCCCAAAGCAATCTATATGTTCAGTGCAATTTCTATCAAAATTTCAACATCATTTTTCACAGAATTAGGAAAAATAATCCTAAAATGTATTGTAACCAAAATAGAACCCAAATAGCCAAAGCAATCCTAAGCAAAAATAAAATCTAGAGGCATCACATTAACCAACTTTAAATTACACTACAAGGCTGTAGGTACCAAAAACAGGATGATACTGGTGTAAAAGTAGACACATCGACCAATGGAACAGAATAGAGAACCTGCAAATAAAGTCAAATACTTACAATCAACTGATCTTTGACAAAGCATACAAAAACAGAAATTGGGGAAAGGGCATTCTATTTAATAAATGGTTCAGGAAAAACTGGATAGCCACATGTTGAAGAATAAAACTTGATCCCTATCTCTCACCTTATATAAAAATCCACTCATAATGGATCAATTTGAATCTAAAACCTGAAACTGTAAAAATTCTATAAAATAACCCAGGAAAAATCTGTCTGATATTTGGCCTAAACAAAGAATTCATGAGTAAGACTTGCTTTTGAAAGCAAGTGCAACAAAAACAAAAATAAATAAATGGGACCTAATTAAATTAAAAAGCTTCTGTATAGCCAAAGAATTAATCATTAGAGTAAAAAGACAACCCATAGAATGGGAAAAATTATTTGCAAACTATGTATCTGACAAAGGACTAAATATCCAGAATCCTCAAGGAACTCAAACAAATCAGCCAAAAACAAACAAACAAACAAACAAACAAACAAAAACCAAAACCAAAACCAAAAACAAATAATCTCATCAAAAAGTTGACAAATGAGCAGGGAGTCTTTACCCATTTATTCTAAGTGAAGTAACTCAGAAATGGAAAATTGCTGATTTTAAGGAAATTGCTACTTCTGTTTATTATTTGGGAAGTAAAATTCTTGTTATGTTTGAAGGAGTTATGCAAAGGGGTAGGAGGGTTAAGGAATACAGAAAATATCTTCAATGGCTACTGTGAGGAATGAAGAGTGATCCAGGAACATGTGAAATAATTATTGAAAGGGACTGAAATTCAGTTGAGAATAGAGAACATATATTTGCAGTGGTGTGATTTCCTCCAGAAGGGTTCAGCAAGTATTACGTAGGAGGTATATGTTTTAATTTATAGTAGTTGGGGACTTTCATGGGAGTTGAAGTTCTAGAGAAAGAATGGTTGAAATAATACAGCATGAGATCTAGACTAGTGTTTCAGTTATCTGTTGCTGCATAACAAACAACTGGTAAACTTAGTGGCTTAATGCAACAATATTTATTTTTTTCTCATGCCTAGGAATTCAGGCAAGGCTCAGCTGAACAGTTCTTCTGCTCTGAGTAATGTCTCTGGGATTACTCACTCAGCTGCACTCAGTTGAGCCTAGATTGGGCTGGAAGGTCTATAAGGAATTCATTCTCTTGTCTGACATCTCAGTGCTCCCTAACACAGCCTTTTCCTATCTTTTTCTCTCCCTTTCTCTCTCTTTCCTTTGCCTTCTCATCACCTTCCCATCTCTCTTTCTCTACATTGTGTTTCACCATTTAATAGTTTAGCCCTAGCTTCTTTATAGCATAGAGGCTGGCTTCCCTAGAGAATAATGTCCTTTCTGCACTTTCCATTAATTACAATTTTAGTCCAGCTTCAAAGAGAATTATAGAAATAGGACTCACCACTTGATCAGAGGATTGACCTACATGTACAGGGAAGAGGAAAATTGGTGACAGCCATATTTGGAGACTACCCACCACAACAGGATGAGGAGAATAAAAGAAATGCAGCTAGGTTCCAGATATGCAATGAAAAAACCTGGGACTTTATTTGTCCATAGAGGAAGTAAAGGGCTGGAGTTTATTTTATGAGTAAAGTTATTCTATCCCTAGAGGGAACTGTAATATCTCTGCTAGCAGACAGTTATCTTTCATTGTAGTACCACACATTTTCTAGCCAAAGTTTGAGGGCTTATAAAAAAATAAAAAACAAAACCTTTCTCTCCTTCCTTCCTTTTCTTTCTTTCTTTTCTTTCTTTCTTTCCTTCTTTCCTTCTTTCTTTCTTTCCTTCTCTTTTGTTCTTTCTTTCTTTCTTTCTCTTTTTCCTTTTTTGGGGTTTCACCATGTTAGCTAGGATGGTTTTTTTTTTTTAATTATTTATTATATTTTAAGTTCTGGGGTACATGTGCAGATCGTGCAGGCTTGTTACATAGGTATACATGTGCCATGGTGGTGGTTTGCTGCATCCATCACCCCATCATCTACATTAGGTATTTCTCCTAATGTTATCCCTCCATAATTCCCCCACCCCCACTATTCCTCCCCTTGCCCCCACCCAACAGGCCCCAGTATGTAATGGGAATTCCCCTCACTGTGTCCATGTATTCTCATTGTTCAACACCCACTTATGAGTGAGAACATGTGGTGTTTGGTTTTCTGTTCTTGTGTCAGTTTGCTGAGAATGATTATTTCCAGTGTCATCCATATCCCTGCAAAGGACATGAACTCATCCTTTTTTATAGCTGCGTAGTATTCCATGGTGTATATGTGCCACATTTTCTTTATCCAGTCTATCATTGATGGGCATTTGGGTTGGTTCCAAGTCTTTGCTATTGTGAACAGTGCCGCAGTAAACATACATGTGCATGTGCCTTTATAATAGAATAATTTGTAGTCCTTTGGGTATATACCCAGTAATGGGATTGCTAGGTCAAATGATATTTCTATTAACCTTTCTTATTTGAAATTTCATTTTGACGTTAAGACTCAGTTCACTTTGAGGGGAAAAAAGAGTAGGTTGGACGTGAAAATATCACATTAAATTAGGCTCTCCATATAGTAGATGTAGGATACGCTCTTCCTTTGGGGATTTATTCCATTTATGGCAGCATTCAGTTCCGTTTTGAACCCAGGGGTGTTCATTTTCTGGGGCTTGCTATTCTTGGGTTTAAATATTCTCAGGAGCACCTGTCCTGGGGGATTTCTGTATCAGAGTTGACTCTTTCACTTTGACCCTCTATACAATTTCTCTGCCTGTCCCTTAGGGCTTAAGATTCTGGAGTGAATGTGAGTCTACATTTCTATCTCCCTTCTTGCTCAGGCTTGCAATTTTAGACCAACTACCTTTTTGGCCTATGTAAAATTGAACTACATCTTCTTGGAGCTTCCCTTTATTACTTTTCTGAGGCTGTGCCATAGTCCTGGAGTCATTACAAAGTACCATGGACTGGTGATGAGAGTTCCTGGCTGATGATAGTTGAAATCTTAAGCTCTTTTAGAAGAGTGGGGTTTGAAATAAGAGGGATACACAAAAACAAAAAAAAGATTTTCCTGGCTGGGTGAAAGTTGCTAGGAAAAAAGAAACTGACTATAATAAGCCAGAAAATCCTATCACAAACCTTTCTTTATTTGAGTTTGTTGCCTGCTTTCATGGGGGCAAAGGACATGGAAAAGACAGAGAGAGAACATACATTCATGACGCAAATATTTTCCTGCCATATTTTCCCACCACTCCCAATCAATGATGATTTGTCTATATGTCTACCTCCAAAAGGGAACACTAATAGTCTTTTAAATAGGTCCATCTGAGTGAATATAATGACTCAAAAGAGTGAGGGAAGACTACTGAGTTCCTACAATCCTCATCCCTGACATAGGTATCCACTTCAAAAGTGGTCTTTTGGAGAAAATTCCTGTTTTTCTAGTCATTCAAAGAAATGTGTTTAGTGATACGAATTTCAATGTAGGTAGAATAAAAGGAAAATAATAAGGCAGATGAGGGTGAGTGGAACAGTGTAAGATTATCTAGTTATAATACTTAACTAGTGGATTACTCACCTCTTGTAGAATAGGGTCTGTCAATGTGTGCACACTGGTGAGAATCATAAAAATGCTGATGTGAATATTGCTTTACAATATCTGGAGCACTTTTCTATCTACAATTGCATTTGAACCTGGATTCTACTCATAGAATGTTGCCATGAAAAAAAAATTACTTGTTTTATCTTCCTTTACAATATAGGATTCCTAATTAAAAATGTAATGAGCAGATGAAACTACTTGTCCCTGAAACATTCAAGAAATAGAGAGTTCACTACTTCATGATGCCAAGTGTTTCAAATGTACAACTCTAACTGTTTAAAAGAATTTATGTTTTTAACAGAGCCGATAGGTATCATCCATAAATTTCATTCACTAGCCTCGATGTGGAGCTTAGAGAAAAAGAGCCAATCTTTGGAGTTAGGTGCACATGGATCAAAATACTAACTTAACCACTTATTGTGTATGATTTTTGAGAAGTGGCATGAACCCTCCAAGTAACACTGGGTGATCTGTAAAATGCTGGTGATCATACTGACCATAGAGGATTTTTCTGAGTATTAAAAAGTGGTGAACCATCAGCCTTTATGATACTAGTTTACTTAATTCTCTCCCAATAGAGGGAAATTTATGATGAACATCACTCATTGCTCTATATTGTATTACACATTTTCCATTCAGGCTCCAAATCACTGCTTTCACTGTGAGTGTGTCTGTTGCAGTTAGCATTCTCTCTACTCATGCACTGTTTTGGACCTGCTAAAACCATGCAACAGATAATCCCACACCTTACAGCTGAGGGTCGATTAAAAGGCAACATGCTCTGAATGAGGGTCTAGCCAAAGTCCGTGTGTAGTTCAGGTTTAAGTTTTGTGGACATCCTTTCCCTGGCTCAGAGTTCCTTCACTTTTATTTCTGAGCTCCATTAGGTTTTAAATTATTGGTCTTATTAATTGCTTGATAGTTTCCTCCACAACCTGTTCCTCCTTCTGCATACACCATCACTATGCATAGCATCAATATCTTCCCAGTTACTTGTGCCAGAAAAGGGGAATCATACTCACATTCACGCTCAGTCTAAATGTCACAATCAGAGTAAGTTCTGTCAACACCACCTCTGAAATATATTTTATATCCATCCCCTTCTCTCTGTCCCCCCGCCACCCTGGTCTAGATTGGTACCATCCCTCCTTGAAACTATTGCAGAGCTTCCCAAATGGATGATGTCAAGTTAACCGAAGAAATTATAAAATGAAATTATAACCTATTTAAGAAAACTGGGGTCTCTGTAACGTATGTAGGAAGGCCTCTATACCACTGCTGTCTTTCTTTTGATTATTAAAGTAGTAAGTTTTAAGTTACCTGGAAAATTCAGTAATGTGGAACCTCTCATTTCTTAACTTTGGTAAACAAAAAAGAGGATGAATATAGTGCGTTTATTCAAGATTGATTTTTGCAAAAGATTGTTCCCGTATGTAGTTTGTACTTCTGACTCATGGAGTCTTTCTTTTTGTTCTGGCTGCTTTGAAAAACCAAGCAAAAGTTCCTTCAAGCCCAGCAGTTAATTGTCATAGTGATGCCTGTTTGATGACTCCATATTTATTTTAAGAGGAACTGCATCCCGTTGGGCCTGCCAGGATGAGTTAGCTGCGAAATGCATTCCTAAATAGCTAAATGATTCAGCGCAGAAACCCATATATAAAATTGACTTTGTAATGCAGCTACATGTCTCTCTGTTGGAAAGTCTATCTATTTCAGTTCTGTGCTTTATTTTGTAATTCAATATTGCATATGAATAGGTAATGGAGGGAAGCTTTCCTGCCTCACAAAACCCATGTTACAACCAATATGTCGTTAAGACTTTGCCCAGTTACTTGGAAGCTTCCTTTGATGAGGAAAGCTCAGTTATATAGGGGTAAATGTATCCGAAAATATTCACAATTGCACACTGCAGTCTGCAAATAACAACGAGGATGCTCTTGAACGAGAAACCCCCAAGAGGGTACTTACCTCCTTTGCATCAATAAAGTAAAACAGCTTCTTATCAGAGGCTGACTTTTGCTTACAGCTAGAAATCTGGCTAAACCCAGTTTCTAACCACTTAGAGACTTGAAATAATTCCCAAATTATACCTTCCTTCAAAGGGAATATGCTTTAAATCAAGTGTTTAATGTTAGGAAAATAATAATTCACATACTTGCACACCTTAGCAGCCTGTTTTAATTTAGAAACAAAGAGAACAGAGAACAGCACAGATTGTGCTTTGGTCCCAGCCTCCCTACTTCCCCCAGAAGTACTCAGGAAATATGCTTCTTTTTAAAGAATAAGGACTTAATCAGCACTGAACCCCACAGTGACTCAACTGGGCATTTTCCTCAACAAACAGTATATTAAGGATAAAAATGTGGTGTTTTTCTGATACAGAGTGAGGTCTAGTGATGTAAGGTTGCTGTTTACAAGGGCCAGAGTACCGACTTGGTTTTCAGCAAATTCTGTGTGTGTGTGTGTGTTTGTGTGTGTGTGTGTATGTGTGTGTGATGGTTAATTTTAAGTGCCAACATGACTGGAGAAACCTCGATTAATACAGCATGTTTCATTTAATTACCACCAAAGCAACCAAAGACTATTGATGGACTGTGTATTTATATCCATGGGTTCCTGTATTCTGTGGACCACCTGATAATTCTGAGGGGAAAACAATTCTTGCATTGACAAAACGTGTGATGTGGGCGGATTGAGAGGTGCAGCGTGCTGCCAAGGACGGCCCATCTTAATAGAATTGTGGGAGAGAGCAATGTGAGTGTTCCAGATATTCAGATAATCAGGTATATAGGAACCCACTTTCTCTCCTATGTGTCTTGACAGACATTCAAATTATTATTTCTGCATTCTGTGGCTTAGATAAGAAACCAAGATAAAAAATGATGGTTGAGAGTCATGATGCACCATTTCCAATGTTGTCTTGTCACAAAGTTACAAAATTTTGAGAAAGCCAATTAATTACATTTAGTATAATTTTCTTTATCTGTGAAACACATAAGAAGAGATGGTTGATTTCTGAGATGCCCTTAGTGCTCAAAGAATCTAAGGTGAGTGAGAAGGGTGGAGGAATGCAGAGGGATTATTCATACTGACGACATACTCAGGGGTTTTGTACTTCCACAGTTCAAAGTTTATGCATACATTTTTGCACTGGAGTATTTTTTTTTCCTAGATCAAAATGAGACAAAGAAAGTGCCATAGAATCTAATTCAGTCTTGTGGCCAACATTTGAATTTCTTTTAAAGTACTTTTACTAAATAACCATATATTCCATACTTGAATGCCTCTAGTTACAGAATACTTATAATCAGCAAATTTATTCATTCTGTTTTTGAAGCATTCTAACCATTCTGCCTTAGGTAATATGTTATTTTTTCAGCCCTACAAAAGGACTACAAAATGAGGTTACTTTTTTTTAATAAAAAATAATCTCTCCAAAGTTGGTCTAGTTACTGGAAACTTACCCTTCTCAGTGCTTTCATTTCTTTCTCCTGACACTGTCTCATGTGGACTTCAGACAGCCTTTGGAATCTTCTGTGTCAACAGATTCAACCCACGATGGTGCAAGTTACCATGTTTTCTGGGAGAGAGGGAAGCTAATGCCTGGTTTCCATATGAGAAGCCTAGTACCAGGGTCATACATGGTGCCCCTGGAAAGAAAATGCTGTTTACAACTATAACCCACTCACACCAATTGTGAACCACATCAATAGGGGCACATAGGCTGGCAGTGCCTACAACATGGGTCCTTGGATTACTAATAGGCATTAAAGTTCCCAGTTCATTTTAAATAACTGAGTCTAGTTCTTTATCATCTTTATCATTAGCTTGAGAATAGTTAATCCAATTTGTTCTGTTTGTCCACACCATCAGCTGGGTGACATTCATCCACTCCATGAAATTACTGTGCAACTGCTGTGGTAATGGAGAACGGAAAACATCTGGAGCTGTTGGTGGGTGTTATGAATGGAAAGAATGGGAGCGTGGGAGCTGGGACCCTCTTCTGCTGTTTCTGATAGACTTCTTAGTAAGGTTAAGGTGAATGGTGGTCAAGTTGTGCTGAGAGCTCTCTAGTAAACCAAGCAGTTATTTAATCTACTTGCAATACTTTGACAGAGCTATATCCGAGTGTTTTCTTTCTTTCTTTTTTTTTGAGACGGAGTTTCACTCTTGTTACCCAGGCTGGAGTGCAATGGCACGATCTCGGCTCACCGCAACCTCCGCCTCCTGGGTTCAGGCAATTCTCCTGCCTCAGCCTCCAGAGTAGCTGGGATTACAGGCACGCGCCACCGTGCCCAGCTAATTTTTTGAATTTTTAGTAGAGATGGGGTTTCACCATGTTGACCAGGATGGTCTCGATCTCTTGACCTCGTGATCCACCCGCCTCGGCCTCTCAAAGTGCTGGCTGGGATTACAGGCGTGAGCCACCGCGCCCGGCCCCAAGTGTTTTCTTTAATGGCTTCTGTACACGGTATTTTCTTCCTACAAGAAAGACAGATGATCATTAATGTCCCCCCCTCTCTCTTATGTACCTCCAAGGGTTTCCTTTGCTGAGCACTAGGGTCGTTACTGTCTCTCCATTGACGCAAAATCAGTGTGCCCATTCCAAGAGCTGTAGCTTCACCTTTTTCCCAGTCATCTCCTATTCACACAGAGACTTTTTGTTAGAAACAATCTATTAAAAAAGGTGAACACTTTTATAAAATATAGAGACACTAATTATGTACACCACTTTGTCTTACATGGGTCACCATCGAGGGACTCAGTGAGACATGTATTTATTATCTTTATGATCTAGGGCCATGCCAATACAAGAGAATCCAGGTAGATGAACTAGAATGAGCTCCAAATACTTTAGATGTCCTTTTGATAAGGTACCTCAAAGATATACCAACTAGATTTTGTTAGAGTTGCTGTTAAGGGAAAGAAAAAATTGTCAAGCTTAGGAATTGTCAGGCTGGAATCCCGAATTTTCAAAGTATGTCTGTATAATACACACCACTTTCTTCCTCACAATTACAATTACCCAAAAGGAACTAAAAGGAGATAATCCCTTTCCGTGGAAAGGCTATATTCAGTGGCCAAACTATCTTTCTAAGATGTATGGATTTGGAGTCAGAAAGCTTTTTGAGTTTATTTTGGAGGCTGTTCCAAACATTGTGCAATGATGTTAGATTGCAAATGGCACAGAAAGCTGGAAACATGACATGGATTAATTTTACAGGTCATAGGGGCATGACCAAAGTTGGCTAATTGGGTACAGCTACTCATAACCTGAAAAAGTATTGATAGTGATGAGGCATCATTAATAGTCTTGCAAGGGGTTAAAGTTCTGACAAACTCAATCTACAGAGAAGAGATGGGGACCACCCCCTGTGAAATGTGGTCTTTCCAACTGGAAGACTAACTGGGTAACTTTGGGTAGGACTCGTATCTGGTGTGCAGTAGTGGCCTGTGCCTCAGAAACAAGGGATGCTTGACTTTGTGTCAGTCTGTGATGGTGGATGCATTGTCACGTCCAGTACTATGATAGATCCAGGCAGCACTCGTGACAATCTGGCCTTAGTTAGCAGATTGATTCTAGTTGGTCTCATCATAGAGCTATCCCTTACCAGGGTCATCTACATGAGTGACTCAGATGGTTTGATTAGCAGCTGTGATTTGTCTGCAGTTTGTAGCTCAAACAAGGTATATCTTTCACCTTCCAACCTATAGTTTTCCAAGTGGCAGATAAAGAGCCAGGTTATTGTAAACAAGAATCACTAGCTCAACGATTAGTAGGAGCTGAGAATGGCCTTGAGTTTTGCCCAGGAAGCCAACTGACCACATCTACTTTCTGTTCTATATGGCTGGAGCTGAGGTTTAACAACTGCAGTAGCCAGTGAACATAATTGGGTTTTAGTGTAGATGAACTATTAGTGAGCCAGGCTCAGGCATTTAAGGGAACTTTAATGTACTGAGGGCCCTATTGAACCAGCAGCTTTGTGGAGTATAATGTTTCTCCTGAAGGGATAACTTTTACTTTTTAATGAAAGATTGAGATGCTGCTTGGGGGCCAGACTGATTTCAGTACTGAATATACAATTTCAATTTTATAAGCAAATTTGTTGGGCCTTTTCTACCATGTTGGCCATTTAGTTAACATCGACTCACTCTAAAATGGCAATACCAGCCTGGAAAGTAACAAGGATCCCATGGGTCAGGAGGTCATTTATGTAAAGAGCCCAAAGGCAAGTTGAAAAACACTTTACAAAAGGAGTCTACTTGGTAGCTTTCAGAGGCAATGAGTTCAAACCCCAAGAAACTTCTCTGGGTTGAGGCTACCATGGTTTGCCTGAGGCTCCACGTGGCAAAAATCATCAGTCACAGAGATCTTTAGTGTTGAAGGGGTTATTAAGACTATGTGTCCCCAAAGATATTACCACTTCTTTACATGCAGTTCTTCCCAATCAGGAGAATCTCCTCTGGCACTTATGGAATGAGGAAGTATAAGCATAGAGTACAATACTTTCTCTTACACATTCAGGTGCAGAAGCAAGAAAAACATTAAAGTGGCCCAAAGGCATTATCCACAAGGTCACGTTCACTATCTTTCTTCACTCTTAACCCAACTCAAACTCAACCATTTGAATCCAGGTGGGCCCTTTTGTCATGGGACTGGAGTGGATGGTGAATTTGGCACCTTATCCAGAAAAGCTGTGAAAGTTTGTGACTGTCCTCTCCCCAAAGTTTTACTACATACTCAATGGGTATGACTTTTAGTTTCCTTTGGGAACAGGGAGCACTTTGATCTACCCCTAATAATCTTTATCCTCAAAGTCGTTAAGATCAGGGTAGAAGGGGATGGAGGGTTAGGGGGTCCATGGAGAGGAAATGCTTCTGTGCCAGCTAACAAGGCTTCGCATATACTTTCAATTTTGAGTGACAAACGAGCAGCTCTTGTTTCAAACAAATTTCCAATGTTTCCAGCCCACATAGTACTTCAGGTGACGAGGTCAACATTATTGACATCATCTACTTCAGCTTTGGTGACTACTGCTCTTAGCAGCCACAACCGCATGCTTTCTCAGTAGATCCACCAGGTTTGCATGCTGTGGCTGACTTGGGCTTGACTTCCACAACCTTTTCTCTTTTTAAAGAGTTCACTTTAATCTGAGACATTTACTAATCCATTATCAAGATAACATCTTGTAAGTTCTTGCCCAGTTTCAACATAAGAACTACAAGAGCTTTCTAGGACAGTGGCACTAACTGGAAGAATGAAATTTATGTTTTTCGGGGTCAGTTTCTCATTTTCCAATGAGCCATCTTTATCAGCATTGTAACCCCAATCTGATCAATAAGAGCCCTATGATTAGTGCTTCATCTATGGTTTTTCACAGGACTTCGTCTGTCTCATGAAAATCTGCCTGAGAGGAACTAATGTCTCTTATACAAGCCACGATCCATTAAAAGAAATTCTGAGCATTTTTACTATCAGCTCTGATGGATCTTAGATGACATGAAGATAAATTGTATCAGGCAATGAACTATAATACTGCCTATCTGTTACCATCCTTCCTTGTCAAGCACTGCATACTCTATTCCCTTATCTCCCAAGACAAGCAGCCAAAGTTCTCATGAAATGCCAGTTTTCTGCCCACAGTGGTCAAGAACTTCCCTCTTTTGCCCCTCACTGTAAGTACCTGTCTCTGTAACCCTTGTTTAAAAGGGAACAGAATGTTCTTCCTAGGTAGGGCAAACCTTAGACGGGTTGCTACAATGTTGTTACAATAGGGTGGACCTGACCCTGACCACCAGATTGGTCCCCCTCAAGCCAAGGGGACAGATGGCAACAACCAAGGCACTTTACAGGAAGTTCCAGGGTTTTTATTCATTCATTCATTCATTCATTTACATACACTTAGCCTGTATCTATTATTGCTAGGCACTTTTCCATGTGCTAGGAATTTAGCAGTAAACAATTTAGATAAAAATCTATTTGCAGAATAAAAGCTCAAAATAAGTAAATTACAACACATATTGGAAGATGGCAGAGGCTGTGAAGAAAGAAGGAGGAAAGAAATGGACGGGGGAGAAGAAGAAGGAGAAGGAGAAGAACAAGAGGAGGAAGAGTAGGGAGGAGAGAATGAGATGGAAGAAGAGGAGAAGAAGGAGAAGAGAAAGAGTGGGAAGAGGAGCGAAAATGAGAATAGTGTTCTAGAATTCAGGTGTGGAGAGGGGATCAATGTATGATGTGGTGAGAGCAGGGTGTAGTTTAATTTAGGTCTGGACAGCTTACTGACAAGGCAAGAATTCAGTCACGAATTGGAGGATTGGTAGTTAGGCAAACTAACTTGTATGGAAAGAACATTTTATTTCCTATCATCCACCTAGCACCTAGAACAGTGCCTGATACACAGTAGCTCAATGAAAACTCACTGAATGAATGGAAGTTCAGGTACCATCTGTTGAGTCCTGTTCTTTGTTCACAGACTGACGTGAAAATTCCGCATTTTATCTTTGTTCAGTTTCCAACTCTCTTGTGAGCAAATCGATAAACACGAACACATAAACCCAATGATCAAATACTTTTTAGTTGTAAGCAGAAGATTTAATGGCTCAATCTGGAATATTTTAACTGATCTGGTTTCCCTTAGGAACAGCAAGCAGATTCTTGTCTTGCACCTACATGACTAAAGGAACTCACTAGAGGAATCTCTCCCTGAACAAAAGGTGGATCTGTCCCAAAGACAAATTTCATTTTCTAACATAGAATGCAAAAATTACTGGCAGACCCAAATTGCGGATCTTTAATTTCAGAATATGTGATTGAGGCTCCATCTACTATTACGTGAAGCCAACACGTCTCCCTAAATTTTGCCCGTGGTCCCAATCCTACTTTTGGGGCCATAAAAATGAGTAGAATCCCTCTTTTATATATTGATGCTGAAATGTTTGAGGCAGACTGATATCTTCCCTGTGTTTTCTTTCCTCCTGGAATAAGTAACTTCATCTTTTTTTTTTTTTTAAGAAAAAATGATTTCATTTAAGACATTGGAATTTCTCCACTATCTTATAAAATGTCCTCTAAAAGTGTTCTAATTTACCTAAAAATTTGGTACTTACCATTGAATAAATACACTAGGTGTGTTATGAGTAACACAGAGAAAAGAATATTGCCATCTCATTTGCTCAAGGCATATTTTTATTCATGGAGCTTAAGATCACATTAGCTCTTTTAGGGTAGATTCATCTCCGCATAGGTAATTATTGAACCTATTTCCTGCTAAAACAATTGTTATTTTCACCTGTGCTCTGCTAAGCCAAGTTGTCCCTGTGTTCTACTTGTACAAGTTGTTTATAAGAGAACCCCATTAGCAACTCTGCACTATTTCCTATTAAAGTTTAACTCACTGGATTTAATTACATGCTTTGTTCTGTCAAAATATTTTTAATTTTGGTTTTATCACCCAGTTTGTTTGCTATTTTATCCACGTTTCATCTTATTGTCATATTAGATGAGTTGGTCTTTCTAATTATTATTCAAGGTAGTGAATTTAAAATTTACATGAACAGAAAGATTTTTGAAGTAAACTGTTACACAGTGTTCTAATACATAAAGATTGAACTTGTCAGTAGAAATTTATTTTACAAGTTAAATTAATATTTATTTATTATGAAGTCCTTCATATTAGCTAAATGATGCAGTTATTGTTCTTTTTTTTTCATTTCACTGTTTTCAGAAAAACCAGACAGTAAGCAGTTATTGTTGAACACAAAAATTTCAAATTGGTGCTTATGAATGACAGCTGAAGTCAGATCAATTTCATTATTTAATGTACTTTAATATTTTATTTCCATTCATAGTATTGTGAATAGTGTGACTGAAAATGAAGTAGTTGCAGTAGTCTGGTTGGTTGTTTCGTTTTTAACCCCACTGTTTTTGTAATCTCAAGATACCTTTTTGTGAAATAAATGAGATGTTTGAGAGAAGAGTAGTAGGATTTTTTTGTTGTTTAAAGCAAAACACTAATAATTTTTGCAACTATTCTCAATAATTTATTCAATAAATATTTCTTGAGAATCTCCTATATGATCAGCACTATTTTACCTGCTGTGGGTAGACTGACGTATAATAGAAAAAAGTAATTGGCTCTTAGAGCCTACATCCTAATGATGTGACACAGAAAATAAAACAGACACATATACATATATGGGTACATGTGCATACAAATTGATATAGTTCAGTGTGTGTGTATATATGCATATTGTATGTGTATGTATAGGTGTGTTATATTATAAAACCCAAAACTGCATCTGTGCAGTAGAATAGGGCTGGAGAAAAAATACACAGTTGATGGATTCTTCTCACTTTATATTCATATACTAACTTGAACAGGACTACTCAGTGGTTATACCACATTCCCCCAGTCCACTTTTGTACTTTTCTTGAAGACTGTTTTGCACCTTCTTTTCTCTTCTCAATCCTGAACAGTTTTCTCAGTCTCACCTGCAGCCAATGACTGTGCTTTCTATATTCTCTGAGAAAATAGAAGTTATCATATGAGAGTATTTGTAGTGTGCCAACATCTACTCACCTTTCAATTTTTGTTTGCACTATAGCCTGCCTATTTCATAGACAAAAGAGCCAACCCATCTACTTGTTCCCTAGATTCCATCCCCTTTTGCCTATTCAAATACCTGTTTTCAGCATTTCTCCTTTATTTCTCCTACATTTGCTTTCTACTGGATTAATTTCTCCCATCAATCCTCCTTTCGATATCGCTTCCTTAAACAGCTACTGCTTCATTTCTTTGCTCTCCTTTGAAACAGAATTCCTCAAAAGTGTTTTCTATTCTCATAATCTCTAGTTCTTCTCTTCCAATTTTTTTTTTTTTTTTTGAGATGGAGTCTCACTCTGTCACCAAGCTGGAGTGCAGTGACATGATCTCAGCTCACTGCCACCTCTGACTCCCTGGTTCAAGCAATTCTCCTGCCTCAGCCTCCTGAGTAGCTGGGACTACAGGTACTTGCCACCATACCCAGCTAATTTTTGTAGTTTTAGTAAAGACAGGGTTTCACCATGTTGGCCAGGATGGTCTCCATCTCCTGACCTCATGATCTGCCTGCCTCATCTTCCCAAAGTGCTGGATTACAGGCATGAGCCACCAGACCCAGCCTTCTCCTTCAATTTTTTAATTGCTTGATAGCTTAGTATTTTTCTAATGACTTCAGATTTTTTTGTTATAAAATATAACATAAGCAAAATATTACCTAAAATATAAGTTGATATTAATAGCTTAATAAATTACTAAAAACACATATGAAAACTACCAAAATCAACAAATTGGATATTTCCAGCATCTCAAAAGCCTTTCACTGGCTTCTTCCAAATTACTACCTACCTCATCTCTCCCAATACGTAATCATTCTCTTGATCTTTTATGTCATCTCTTCAGTATATAGATGATAAACCAGTTAGGTATCTGATCTGGTTTGTCTGTGTCCCCACCCAAATTTCATCTTGAATTGTAGCTCCCATAATCCTCATGTGTTGTGGGAGGGACACAGTGGGAGGTAACTGAATCATGGGGGTGGGTTTTTCCTGTGCTGTTCTTGTGATAGTGAGTAAGCCTCATGAGATCTGATGGTTTTTTAAAGGACAGTTCCCCTGCACACACTCTCTTGCCTGTCGCCGTGTAACAAGTGCCTTTGCTCCTCCTTCACCTTCTGCCATGATTGTGAGGCTTCCCCAGCCATGTGGAACTGTGAGTCCATAGTTCATTGAAACTCCTTTCCTTCACATATTACCATTATTATAGGTATTTCTTCGTAGCAGTATGATAATGGACTAATACAGCCTCTCTAAGCAGTTTAGAATCTGCTTCTGAAGTTTGTTTAAATGGAATTATGTAGTCTTTGTGTCTGAGCATTCTTTTTATCTGGCTTCTTTTACCCCATGCAATGTTTGGGAGATTACCTGTATGCTGTGTGTACTAGTAGTTTGTTCATTTTCATTGCTGTGCATGGTATAAATGTACTACAGTTTATTTTTCCATTCTATCATTGATGGTATTTGGTTTGCCTTTATATTTTATTTTGAAAAATGCTACTATGAATACTCTTGTATATATCTCTTGATTTTTATGTATACACAGTTTAATGGCATATATGATGAGAAGTAAAATGCTGAGTCATAGGGACACATATCTTCAGCTGTAATAATGTCACATTATTTTCCAAAGTGTATTAGTTTACAGTCTCACCATCAGCACCTGAGAATTCCAGTTGTTTCACATGCTTGAAACATTCTTAACATTTTTAACCTTTTCAATTTTTTTCATTCTGGTGGGCTTGTGGTAGTAATTCATTCATTTTAAATTTACATTTATATTAGGACAATTAAGGATAAACACCTGTTCATATGGCAACTGGCTTTTGGAACACCTCTTTTGTGAAGTATCTGTTCAAATCTCTTGTCATTTTTTTCTATTTGGTTGTCACTATTTCTTATTGTTTTGTGGAAGTTCTTTATACGTTATTCTGGATGTTAGTTCTATGCCAGCTATATGGATGAAAATATCTTTTTCCAACTCATGCTGTCTTTTTACTTGCTTAATGATAATTTTCATGAACAAAAGATAGTCAAACTTATTAATACTTCCTTTACAAATAGAGCTTTTACATCTTATTAAAAACCTTCCAATTCAATTTCATGAAGTTATTCTCCTATATTATTTTCTAAAAGCATTATTTATTTTACATTTTATATTTAGATCTTTATCCAAAAATTTATATTTGTTGATAATGTGAGGCATAGGCTAGTTTATATTTTGTTTCCCATGAAGGCATTCAATTATCTTTCCCCACATATCCACCTGGCTAACTTTGTCTCTTGTTTGAAGTCCCTGCTCTCATGTCATCTTATCAATAATGCCTACCCTGACCACCCTAATCAAAATTGCAGCCTACATATACCCTTCAAACGCTGCTCCAGTCTCTGGCACTATATTCTCTTATGATAAATTGTACAATTTGTGTATTGTCTCTTTATTCATTCAAATGTAAGCTCCATCAAGGAAAAAAAAATCTGTGTCTATTTTGTTCGCTGATTTATGCCAAGTACCTAGATGGTGCCTGGACCAGAAAAGGTGCTTAGCTGCTATTTGAACTATATGAGTGAATAAAGCAATGCACAAAAATAGGAGAAAATACTTTGTTCAAGTCAGTGCCTATACTTGTTCGTGTAACTGTATGATTTATTGTATTGATAGTATCCAATATGTGAAATTTTGAAATATGGCGCATTTGAGCATGTGCACTATTTTTCTTAAAGCTTTAAAAATAATTAAATATTTTAAATAAATGTTTAATAAAATATTTTGGAAACTCTAAAGCTGCTCTGTGGACATCTAGGTTCCTGTGAAATGTTCATTCATTCAACAGAAATTCACGGAGCACCCACTCAGTGCCAGGAAATGTCTGAAAGTCTGGGGAACAAGACTGACGTTATCCTTGCCTTCAAGCAACTTGCAATTTCCTAAGAACACAGTTTAAAACCACAAAACTAAGGTATTTAAATTTAATTCCAATCTTTGTGATTCAGGTTAAGTGGCTCCAGCAATGTAAGATTAGTTCCGGAGAAGTTAAAGAAATCATCAATGGAAGTTATTTTGAGCATGAGATGAGGCCCTGGAGCAGGTCAAGATCCACCCAGGACTTGATCTAGTGTCTAGGTCAGCCTGTGACCTACATGGCTTTGAATAAGTTTCCTGAGGGTGGATTTCACAGGACTTAAAGGTTTCACGGGTAACTTTTAAGAGAAGGTAATAGAAGGAGCCTAGACATGGAAGCAAAGACTTACTTTGAGTTTTAATTCACTCAATTGTTATATTATTCATTCATTCACCAAATATGTATTGCATCTGCATCTTTTCAGGGTGAGGTATTATTATTCTCATCAGTACTCAGAGATGTTTAAAAAAAACTTGCCCAAAGCTACAACATTTTTAGGTGGCAGACCTGGGCTTCATTCTTTGGCACTCTGGCCAGAGACCAAAATCTTGGCCCTTCCTTTATTCATTAACTCATTAACTGATTGATTTATTTGCCTAGCAACTACTTATTGAGTGCCTACTATCTTTCAGGAATTACATTAATTGCTGGGATAATGGGTGAACAGGGCAAAGGCTGTTTTGATCTTTTATGAGCTGATTACCCACATGCTATGAGGTTATAATTATTCCTGGACTTACTTTATCGTAGGATTATTTTAAACATCTAAACTGCATACGAATTTGGGAGCATTTTTGTAAGCTACAAAATTCTCTACAGTCAGAAGTTTATTATAATTGTTATTCATTCAAGGGTTATATGATTCAACAATAATATTTAAAAGCATTATTCTTACAATTTGACATTCCCTCTATAATTTTTGTTTGCTCTCTTCCTTTCCCCTGTATGCAAGTAAAAACAAATATCTACAAGGTGACATAATTTAAACGAGCCCTAGTTATAGGAATTTGAATTTCTAAAATTTATTTAGAAAAGCAAATTAAACAATAGTTCTCTTAGTTCATTTAAAACATCATTTAATGTGTAAAAGTATTGGATTTGCACATACATTTTCAAGGGTATACTGTATATGTTTGCACTAACTGGTTCGGATGCTTAAATTGAAGCCATTTTTAAAAGATGAAACAATAGACAAAAATACCACTTCATCTATTCCAAAGGAGTCAGGCATCTCTGTCCAGAGTTTTTATTTCTTGATTGCTGCCATATTAAAAAAAAAATTAGGAATTTGTATTCTAGTAAATTATGCATCAAGTACATAAAATCTGGAAACAAATGGCAAGGCTTGATTAGCTATACTACTTTTGGTGGATCAGTCAACTTCCCTGTTGTTTATTTTCCTTATCTGTAAAGTGGGAATGATCATAATAAACTATTTCTCAGTATTGTTGTGAAGCCCAAGTGAGTCAGTATAAATCAACTGCTTACAACTATGTCTGGTGCCTAGCAAGTTGTTATTTCTATTTCTGTTTAAAAGAAACCTTAACTCTTTTTACAAGAGAAAGAAAGGAGGGTAGGAACAAAGGAAGGAAGGAAGGAAGGAAAGAGAGGGGTAGAGGAGGAGGGAAAAGGAGGGGAGGGGGGGAAGGAGGGGAGGGGGGCAAAGGAGGGGAAGAGGGGGAAGGAGGGAGAAGGAAAGGAGGAAGAAAAGAATCATTATTAGATTTAGAAAACCTGACTGTAGTCAATTCTTTTCTCAGTTTTGATAGTTAAATGTCATTTCTGTTGTCAGAAAAAGAGAGAGCGAGCAAGAGAAAGAATAGCTACATGTGATTATCCAAAGCTGAAAGCCAAGCACAAGTTAGATAGCAGCCATGAATGCAATGCCCAGTTTTGAAGAGGAGCTTAAAACATAAGTCAGCGTCTGGACACATTTGTTAAATTGTCCTCAGCATTTCCGTGTAGATCCTATTATTTCTACAAATTCCTTCATAATACTGCACTTTTTGTCATGATGAACACAACCTCTCTTATCTCAGAAGTGGGGTTTTCCAGCTGTTGGACTGAGGGAGCTCTATTCTTATGAGTTTCGTATGGAAGCAGTGATAAGAACGACAACACTGTGGTATTTTAACTAGCTGCTCTGATGAAAAGCTTCCATTGTCAGGTGGTGTAACACCAATTGTTAATTTTAATCAAAGGGAATCTAATAGCTTAATGAAATCATTGACATTAGATGTTCCTGGCCCTCCAGCAAATTGCTGACCATATTATGGCAGCTTATTTTTTACATATTAAAGTAATTATGCTGCAGAACCCAGCAAACTTATTTATCAAATTTTTTGTTTTGTATTAAAAGGAACCTTAATTCCTATGTCATCATGCTCTATGTAGCTGCTTTGTAGGTGAAAGAAATACCGTGTTTTTAACCTCTCAATTGATGCAAATCTTTGGCAAAATTCCACGCTCATACTGTTCCCTGCATTTTCCAATTTCCATGAGGGGACAACATGTAATTTTGTTTCCTAATATTTAGATATATATCAGGGTTCTTGATCAAACCACCTTTTGATATACATGTTAATTATATAAAATTATTGGTTATTGATTGAGCACTCTATCAGCTCTCAACCTCTGTGGCATCTTACAAATCACTCCTAGCTTGGTTACTTTAACCTCCAAATGTAAAGTGGTTACTAATGAGCCAGAGACCTTCTACTAGTCAAACAATAGATTTTCAAATTCTCCTGTAAGAATTAAAGACTATAAAGTGTAATCTTTAAACATAATTTAAAACATAATATTTGTATCCATCTGCATATATATATATATATATCTCATAATTTTCAGTTACAGGAAACTGTGGGCAGCTGATCAACTATTATCAATCATAGCTATTTCTTGAACCAGATAATTTAGCCTCTGTCAATAGCATGTAGTATATTGGTCCCCGAGTTAATTAATGATACATTTTGACTGACAAATATATGAAAGGAAATGTGTTTGATTTATTTGTTATTATTATCTTTCCAATAAAATTATGAGGCCTTTGTAACTGGAAAATGACATTTATTATTTTTACATTCCTCCTTTCTAAGAACTACATGCTTATGAAAGCCCTGATGATTGTATTAGTCATTTATTGATGTGTAGCAACTTACCTCAAAACTTAGTACCTTAAAACAACTATAATTGTTTACTACGTCTGTAGTTCAGGGATTCGGGAATGGTTTCACTGGTGTCTCTAACTCAGGATTCTCACAAGTTTGCAGTCACAAGTAGGTGGGGGTTTCAGTCTGAAGGCTTGACTGGGATTAGAATTTGCTTCCAAGGTAGGTTAATCACATGACTGATAAGTTGATACTGGGTTAGTGGCCAGGACTCAGTTCTTCATGTGAGGTAGTTCATAGAGATGTTTAAATCTTCATGGTGACGGTAAAGAGTGCCAGGGGACTGAAGTGGAAGCTTCTATGTCTTTTATGAGCTAGCCTTGGAAATCACATGCTGTCATTTCTGCAATTGGTCGTGATCAGTCCTGACTCCATGATGGAGGAGAATACATAAGGACACAGGTACCAGAAGGTAAGGATTACGGGGGGTTCCCTGGAAGGATGGCTACCGTATGGATTGATAGAATTGTCTGTGCGACTCAGATGTCAACAATCTGTACTTGCTAATTCTTACCTGACATCTATTACGTCAAAATTGATTCAGATAAAGATCTCAGAAACACTGATTATTTTAACATAGATGACTTAAGGTTTTGTAACATTCAACCATATTTGTTGTCTATAAGAGAAAATGCAAATTATAGCGGCTTAAACAAAGGGGGAAGTTGTTGATTTACAAAATGCAAAAGACTAGGAATGAAGTGGACTTAATCTAGGTGCTCAACAATGCCATGAAGCACCTACTACCTGGTTTGTCTCTTTGTTACACCTTCATCCTAAAATAGACTCTTTTCATGGTGGTGAAGTGGCTGCCGAATACTGGTAGTTTCATTTGTATCCATGTTTATTAGTTCAACAGTAGTTTTCTGATTGAACCATCCTTATGGCCAAGGCGAATCAACTATCCTTAATGCATAAGTCATTTGAGACCCACCCAAAGAGCAAGGCTGCTGCAAGATAGGGAAAGGATGAAAAAAAATGTTGGAACTACAATGTCTTCTACAGGGACAGCTATTCATATTTATTAAAATGGGTAGCCCTGATTAAGCTAACCAGATACATATGCTCTACCAAAATAAGCATATTTTATACTGCTCTTCTCTTCTTTCTGTAAAAACAAAGCAAATTTTACAAAATCTCGATGTCTCTCCTAAATATCTCCTAAAGGTTACATTGTTCTGTTTAGTCACTTTATTGAAATTCAGATATAACTTTATACATTTGCAATGTTAATACCTCACTTTCAAAGTAAGTCACCACTTAAATAAGGTTTCAGTTATTTGAGATTTGCATATTTGGGAAGCAATGATTTTGGTTACTTGCCAAAAAACAAGAAAGTTGGAAAATAGACTCAGTATTTGGGCCATAATTATAATTAACGAATTCAAGTGTCTTTCTCTACCAATAGACTGTAAGCTTCTTCAAGTTCTGTACTATACCTTTTATTTTTCTCTTCCCAGTATCTATTGTGTGCCTGGAACATAGACAAAAATCAGTAAATAATTGAGGAGTAGATGAGTGAAATTTGAGGGTACATTAATACCATTCTAGCACTCAGTCCAGAGTGTGATGCTTCAGGTAGTCAATAAATGATGTCCATCTGCTTTAGAGAATTTCATACACATCACATTAAAGACCAGCAATTGCAATTTCAACCTGGATCATTTTTCATTTTCTAGGCCAGATGTGAATCTCTGTCAACAGTTTGCAAATTTCTCTGACTGCGAATTCCGTAAGTTAGAATAAAATGGACCTGAGGTCAAATCTTTATTTTGCTCCTTAGTAGCTGTATGACTTTTTGACTAATTTGCTAACCTTCATAATTCAGAGGTTTTTCTAGAACAGAGGATGATTGTAGTGTCTACCTCATAGAAGTGCCAAAAAGTTAAATGTGATAATGGACTGTTAGTCTGTTTTTACATTTCTGTAAAGAAATACCAGACGCTGGATAATTTATAAAGAAAACAGGTTTAATTGGTTCATGGTTCCACAGACTGTACGGGAAGCACTATCTGCTCAGCTTTTGGGGAGGCCTCAGGAAGCTTTCAATCATGGCAGAAGGCAAAGGGAAAGCAGGTCTGCCTTACTTGGCAAGAGCAGGAGGAAGAGAGAAAGGGGAGAGGTGCTACCTACTTTTAAACAACCAGATCTCATGAGAACTCTATTACTAGAACAACACTAGCGGGATGGTTCTAAACCATTAGAAACTGCCCCAACGATCCAATCACCTCTCTCTAGGCCCTACCTCCTGCATTGAGAATGACAGTTCAACATGAGATTTGGGTAGAGACATAGATCCAAACCATATTATGGACACAAATCTCCAAGAGCACAGTTCCTCACACATAGTATGCTTAATTAAGTATCAGCTATTACGATTCATATGTAGAGATTTTGCTTCTATCTTCCATAAAAAACAAGCAGATTTCACATCAAAACTCAGTTTCGCGAAACTTAGGGTTGCATTAGAAACCTTCTTGGCTTCACCAGTATTTTACTGATGGGAAATTGGGTACTGCAGAGCAGAGGAGTGGAATGTAGTATAAAATGTTAGTAAAGAGCAAAGCACTTTGAATTCAAATAGGTCTGATTCGGTTACTGATGTTGCCACTTCTTACCTGTGTGACCTTAAGCAACTTAACTTACCTCTCGTGTTATCTATTATCACATAAAAAATTAACAAAATTAGTGGCTTTAAAACAACATACATTTATTATCTCACAGGTTCTGTGGGTCAAGGAGATGGGGCATGTTTTTACTCAGTCCTCTGCCCAGTGCCTCACAAAGCTGCAACTAACGTTTAAATCAAGCCTGGGTTCTCATGAGAAGTTCAGCTGGGAAACGCTCCATTTCCAAGCTCCCTCGGGTTGTTGGCAAAATTAATTTTCTCATGCCTGTAGTATTTATGGCAACTTGCTTCTACAAAGCCACCAGTAGAGAAATTGAGTATGTTAGCAAGATGGAGCATTATGTAATAAATTGTAATCAAGGGAGTGATTCATCACTTTTGTTGATGAATTGGTTAGAAACAGATCACAAGTCTCACTCACATTGAAGAGGAGGAGATTATACAAGATACAGGCACGGAAGCAGGGAAGGAACATGAGGCTCACCCTAAAGTCTATCCACCACTCCCTAAGCTTTCATTTCTTCTTTTGTATAATGAGTAAAAATAGTGCCAACCATGAACAGTAATCCATACAAAGCGCCTAGCATTCTGCTTGGCACTTGATGACAGCTTACATATTGGTACCATCTATTAATTGTTTATTTGGTAAGGGTAAAAATGAATAATTAGCCAGAGTGAGCTACTGAAAATCAGAACTACTTGCAGGTAATGCATGCTCATTGATCCTACCAGCTCCTCAATTTATGGTATCTCTGTTTCTGTTATGTGACACTTCTCAACACTGCTGATATTTTTGATGCTACAAAGTCCTTTTTTTCCACACTTCAGTGATACAGGCTTGACTTGCTTCCTCAGAATCAGGTTTTCTAGGCTAATAACTATATTGATCAATTAATTTTTGATAATGGGTAAAAGCCAGAGAAAATAGTTTTCCTGTCCTCTATCTTTTCTCCATCTCTTGTCCGCAAATGTAAAGCATACTTTAAACAGTGCCTTCTTATATGAAACACACACTTTTCAGGTAGAATTTCACAATTCACAAATTGCTCTAGCATGCTTCACTGAGCTTTTGAGAAGCTAAGTAGTCCTCTCTCTCTTCTACAACTATATTACTTTAACGATTATTTGGAGATTCTCAAAAATACATGCCAAATTAAATTTTAACTAATGTCTATTTCAGAGTTTGTCCCTATGTTAACATTAACATTTAAAGAAATTAGTATAATAAGAACTTTGAAGGAAGGGGAAAAATACCAAGACGTTTCATTCATCACAGTTGAGTAAAAGACTATTTAGAGATAACCATTTGGCCTAATTCAAATCATACTGAGTAGGTAGAATCAAACACAGACTTGGGAGTTTAGCTTGGTTTGGGTTATAAAGGAGGTTCTTAGCCTTATTCACAAGTATGACTAATCTACATTGGAATTTATTTACTTAAAAGCCAGATTAAAAATATAATGAAGTACTAGGCTAAACCATTACACCGTAATCAACCACAAACAATAATAAAACTGAATAAAATATTTAAATTATTGGGTTTGGGGCTTTGTACAACAGGAAACACAAGACAATGATCTCTGAAAAATAAAAATGTATAAAGGATACCACATGATATCTCTGGTTATTTGCCTGAAACAAATCCCCAATAATGGTATGAGGAGAGAAAATCCAAGAAAAGAAGAATGATTTCTGCTGAGCTAAAGAGGCTAGAGTCTAAATATAGGAACCCTCCCTGAAGCAGTTGAAGTCTGAAAGAAAAGACATTGAGGGGAAACAGGCTCTTTATGATAAACAAAAATCTGTGAAGGCAGGGGCTCTCCAGGAATTCCTGATTGAGTTTTATTTGCACATACACAGAATAAAAGTACCCAGGTCTACAAGAGATCAGCTGCTATGGATTTTTATAGCTAAACAGAGAGACAAAAGTTTAAATAGTGCTAAGGAACATTAGAGTTCTGGCCTATGTAGAGTAGAAAAATCTCATTAACACTTTTAAATTTAACTGAGATACCAAAGTAAGGTCCCTGAGGAGAGACTTCCCCTCAAAAGTAAAGTCCATACCTTAGAGTTAGAGTTAGTTCTAATCTGTAGCAGCCTTAACCAAGCCAAAAATAAGTTCTGATGACAACTTTAGAATTGAGAGTTTGGAGGTGGAATCTAATATTGGACTGAATAAATGCCTTTAGTTTTCTACAGATCCATCTAAAAACACACAAATGCAAGCCTACACAGTTTAAAGGGGGTAAAAAAGCCTAAACAATTTTAGCCTCTCATTGAAATGTTTATTAAAACAAAACAAAAATAAATACCCTTCAGAGGAAAATAATGGAATCTAGAATCTCTACAATATTACTGACAATGTCCAGTATGCAATAAAAATAACTAGACATGCAAAGAAACAGAAAAATGCAGCTCAGCTTTAAGTAAGGAAAAACAAACAGATATTAGAAACCTAATTCAAGATGTCTCGATATTGAAGTTAGCAGACAAATACTGTCAAGCAGCTAATATATTTTTAAGAAATTAATGAAATGTGTTCAAATAAATAATAGAAAATATATCTGAATGCATAATCTTAGCAGAGAATGGACATTACACAAAAAACAAAACCAAATTCTAGAACAAATAAAAATACACTGATTGAAGTGAAAAAATAATGGGATCGGTTTGATAGCAAATTGGATATGGAAGAATACACAGTCAATGAATTTGGAGACAAAATGGAAGTTATTTAATTTGGAAAAGAAAGGGGAAATTTTAAAGAAAGTTGAAAGATGTAAAAGGATCTGATGGATAATATTAATTGGGGTCTCAAGCATATTTCTAAATATGATGAAAGGCCTCATGAAGACACATCAGATTTACTAAAATCTAAACATAAAGAAAAAATTTTGAAATCAGCTAGAGAGTAAAGATATATAACACACAGAGGAACAATTACAAAAATAATTGTTTGTCATAGGAAACAACAGACTCTAGAAGACAATGAATGGCATATTTAAAATGTTAAACACAAACAAAAAATGCAAAAAAGACTCTTAATGTAGAATGAATTGGCAAAAATACACTTCAAAAATAAAGATAAAATAAAGACTTTTCAGATTAAAAAAAAAAAGAATGAAAAAACTGAGACCAGCAGACTACTACTACAAGAAATGCTGTAGAATATTCTTCAGGGAGAAGAAAATACTATCAAATGTAAAAATTAGATCTAGAGGTAGGAAAGAGAACCAAAACGGGAAAATATAAAAGAAAATATTGTTTTCCTTGTCTTAAGTTAATGTAAAAATATTAAAGGCAGGGTTAAAATGTACATCAAGGTGAATAATTGACAACAATGGTACAAGGAAGCAAACTGTGTAGTGTGAGTAGAAACTGTAACATATAAACTGTAAAATGAGGAGTTTATTAGTTATTGATAGTAATTCATTATTAGTGATGTAATGAATGAAAGATGTGAAGTATCATGTGGAAAGTGTGAGGTGTGAAGTGATAAAAGATTAATTCTAAATACATTTTGATATGTAAAGAATGGATACCATAAATACATTAACTAAAAATAAAAGAATTATAGCTAATAAGCCAAAGAGGTCATAAAACCTATCCAAATAATCCAAAAGAAGACACACAGGAAGAAAACAGAAACAAGGCTCTGGTGAGAGAAACAGAAAAATAATAACAAGAATATACATTTAAACCTAACCATATATATGACTACATTGAATACAAATTATTTAAATATTCTACTTAAAAGCAAAGTTTATCAGAGGGGATATAAAATAAGTCTCAGCTGGAGCTTATCTGTAAGAAATGTACTTTAAATGTAAAGAGTACATAGGTTGAAAATCAAAAGACAGAAAAATATACACTTTGGAAACACAAATCAAAAGAAACTATGCTGGGTATATTAACATTAGACAATATAGACTTAAGGAGAATAAATATTATTAGAGATAAAGAGGGACATTTTACTTTAATAAAAGGGACAATGCATTAGGAAGACATAATAATCCTAAAGATGTATATGCCAAATAATAGAATTTAAAATTCATGAAGCAAAGATTGACAGAAGCAAATGGAAAAGTAAGAAATGCATAATAGTAGTCAGAAATTTAAACAACCCTCTCTCACTTTGATGAAACAAGTAGAAAAAGTTTTGGAAGAATATAGAAAAATTGAGCAACACTGTTCACCAAATTAATTGACATTTACTGAACACTATATGCATAACTGGAGAATAAACATTCAAACATTATTAAAAAGGAAAAGTACACATTAATATCACTCATGAACATAGGCACAAATATTCGCAACAAAATATTATCAAATCAAAAACAGCAATCTAGTAAAAAAGGATAATTCATCATGACCAAGTAGATGCAAGATTGGTTTAGACATTAAAAAGAATGTCAATCAATGCAATTCCCCATCTTAACAGATAACAATATATAAATACATATATATATATATAATTATGTCAGATGTGTATGTTATATAAATGCAGATATATAAATGCATAATTATAAAAGATGCAAAAATAATGGTTAATAAAATTCAACATCTATTCAAGTTTAAATCTATCAGTCAACTAAGGCTAGAAGAAAATTTCCTGAATTAATAAGAAACACTTCAAAATTCTAAAACTGCCTCATGCAAAGGGTACAAGACAAAAAAAAATTCTCCCTACAAATGAGAACAAGACAAGAATGTCTGTTCCATTCAATATAATACTGGAAGTCCTTGCCAGTATAACAAGAAAAAGCTAAAGTGACATACATGTAACAGTTTGGAAGGGAAAATATAAAATTGTCTTTATTTACAGACTACAAAAGCTAAAGAAAATATTAGGGAATCTTAAGCAATCCACAAAAGAATTTTTTGAAATTGATAAATGAATTTAGCAAGGTTTAAGATACAAAATTTATAATAAAATCAATTAAATGTCTATTATATTTAAAAAATAAAATAGCATAACGACAGTAACAATAGCATGAAGAAACCTAGAAATGAATGTAACAAAAGCCTGGAAAGACTACAACATTGAAACTGACAGACGAAGAAATTATAGAATGGAGAGGGACATCACATTAATGAATTGGAAGATTCTGTATTTTTAAGCTGTCAGTTCTTCCCAAATTGAACTCTAGATTGAATGCAATCCCCATCAACATCTCAGAAAAAAATTTTAAGATAGGCATTGTTAGGTTGATTCTGAAATTTATTTCAAGAAGTCAAATGGTAATACTTCTAGAAGAAAATACAGAAGAGAATCTTCATAATTTTGGGATAGGCAAAGATTTCTTGGATAGTAAATAAAAAACTCTGACTACAAAACATGTTACATTATGCTTATTCTAAAGTAAAACATTTTTTAAAATACAATATTAAGAATAAAAGTTAAGCTACAGACAGGGAGAATAATTAAAATGAATAATTCTGACATAAACTTCTATCCAGGATATATAAAAACCTTTTACAACTTATTAATAAGAAGCTAGCAAATTAATTAAAAATGAGTAAATGACTTGAATAAACTTTTGATATAAACTCTTTATATACCTTTGTATACAAAGGTATTGGCTACTTGTATACGCTATACTTAGTGTATACAAAGCTATACAAATAGCCAATAAGTCATGAAATTTGCTCAGTATTACTAGGCATCATAAACCACAAATTAAACCATTATAAGAGAACGTTTCACTTACTAGAGTGGCTAAGATTCAAATGAACATGAATATCAAGTATTGGCAAGAATGTGAAATAAACGGAATTCTCAATCCTTGTTGATTAGATTGTAAAATATTATTGGAAAATAATTACTCAGTTTTTATAATACAAAGCAAACATTACCTTGTGACCTAGCCATTCCATCCTTAGATGTTTATTTTTGAAAACATAAGCCCACAAAACGACTTGTATACCAATGGTCACAGTAATTGTATTTATAGTTGTCAAAACTGGAAAGTAATATCCATTAATAGGTAAATGTATTCTATAAATAAGTTGTGGTATATGAATAAAATGAAATATCACCAAGACATATACAGGAACAGGTTACAGACATAACAAATCTGAGAAATGACACACCACCATTTCTCTCCTGTTTCATTGGTCACAGAGATTGAACTTGTTTTGTGTAAGCAAACTATGAATGAAGTATGAAGGCTGTGAATACTGGGAAGTTGGGATCACTTTGGTGGTTGGCCGCCATAGGCATTTTAAGAGGCAGTTTCTGATGAATAACTGGTGGTAAATTGAAATATGGGGTGTCTGGAGTGAGTTAGGCAGGAAACTTGACTAGTATGTGACAGAAATCAAACTATCATTTTATCCAAAATAAACTGTAAAGTGACTCATCTGCAGCAATGAAACTTCAAATAATGTTGGATAAAACTCCTTCAAAAGGACTTAGTTTTGGAATCAAAACTAGGAAATATATAGTCCTCCTGTGTCCAAAGGTATCCAATTGGCTTTACTCATTGCTGTATGTCTGTTGATGTTGATAGATAATTTGCAAATTGTGTTGTCAACACAACATTTAATCTGCTCTGAGCAGCTCATAAACAACACTTTGATTAATTCTTTCAGTCGGTGTCTTCTGGACAAGATTTACAGAGCTCTGCTTTTTTGGATGAAAAATAGAGAAAGACAACCTGTCAGTAGAAGAGGAAGGGGCAAATGGGAAGATTTCCTTTTCTCTTTTTTGGTTGAAGTTTAGAAGTGTTTTAAAATCATGATTCTTTAAATGTTTCCTTCTAGAAAGAAAGGATTTCAAAGTGAAACTCAGCAATTGGCATGAGACAAGGCTCAATGTCAAGGTAGAAAAAGTTAGGACAGACAGAGGGAGACTGGCTGTGGAATATTGTAGAGAGGGAAGAATAAGTCAATTCTAAGGCAGGAGATGATTTCTGAATTACCCAATTGATTCCAGAAACCTGTTGGATGATTATAACTCAGAGAGCTTGCCATTCATGCTCTCTATGGAATACTAAAGTATTGTGATGAATAGAATTATGTTCGACAAGCACATTTTGGAAAAAATAGAATTAAAAAGAGGCTATCAATCAGTGACATGAATATAAAGGTAAATATGTATTATTAGTAGTATTAAACAATAATGAGAGAGACAGACAGACAGAGAGAAAGAGATTGAGTCTGTTGTCTTTTTCTTGTATTATTAGATGCCAGTTTTGTTCCTAAGTCCCCAAATCTGTTTAGTTGAGTGGTTTCTATTAATTTTGGCTTTGAAATAATTTTCCACTGAAGCATGGCTTTTAATCAGCACCTCTCTACCTGCCTTGATTTATCCTAGCCAAGATAAGTGAATAGAGTTCTAAACAACTGTTTATGAATACCCTTATATCACTTTGAAACATGATGATCATCCAGGAGCTTAGGCATAAAAACCTGGAAATGAATGTCATTTGGAATAAGGTCCTTTCATAGCAATTATGACACAAGATGTACAGACAGTCTGTGGCTGATAGGGATAAAAGATCCAAGAAAATAGCTATCTAGTAATTTCAGGACTGTTAGAAATGTAAATAACCCAACACCACAATTCCTCCTTGTATTTGTCCCCTTTTATGCCTGTCTCCTCTCAAAGGGATAAATACGATTTTTATGAGCTGCATTTTGGAATGCACACATTTGCAGAGATCATGCCAAGTATTTCTTTTGTTGTTCACATCTGCATCTTTCGATATGATGAAGAGTCAACAAGAAAGTAGATTTGGTTTTGTTCCTTTGACAAATAAAGTTCACTTTGGGACATCATTGGAGACAAGGGAGAGAAAACATCCAGACCAGAAAAATCAAAGCTGAATTTTCTATTAGTGGCATTTATTAGTTGTAACTTATATGTGAGGTCTTTGGAAATATTAACCCAGATTCAGAAATGAGTAATTATATTGACCTTGACATCTGTCCTCATTACCTTGTTCCCAACTCACACAATTAGTTTAGCTGAGAATGTCATCAAAACCCTGCATTTTAGATCTATTTCTAGTAAGAAACTCCTTCAAATCATTGCCCCATGAAAATTACAATATTAAGGACACAAAGGTATATGTGTATCTAATTGCAGTAATTGTGTTGAGAAAGAATTCACATAAATCGCCTTTAGGGGCTTCCTTCTGTTTGATGGACTTCATGTACTCTCTTAAAACCGAAATGATTTCAAAGCATTGTTCCACAAAAGATTATCAGCAATTATTGTATATGAAAAAAAAAAAAAAAGGGCAAGAGAGAATGCTTTTGAGAAGTTCACATTGTGAAAGAAACTTCAGGCTTTTAACTTGTGGATGACTAAACCCTTGTAATTCTGGAATTCTGTGTTTTCTGTGCTTACTCCCACTCCCAGCCCTCAGACCACAATTTGTTGGGAGCATTGTTGTTGTACAAGCAATATGCTGACAGAGTCTAAATGTAACACTACCCTCCTGAAAAATGAGGGAACCATGTACTCATACAAAGAAGAAAATACCTAGTGATTTTCAATCTTCTGAAAGTAGTAATAATAGTCTATTGGGTTTATTTCATGATTATAAAAGCCTAATAATCTATGATAGCTGAAAGCCAGTGTGATTTATTAGGGTGTCTCACAGACAGAAGATAAACCCATAATGTGCAGGCAAACATTTTTTTTAAAGGAGAGTGCTAAAAAGAAAATAGACAACAGCTTGCTTACTCTGTAGCTCCAGAAAGTGATGATTTGAGGCTCCGAAATATCAGAGTTGATGAATGGTAGAAGCAAAATTATAACTGTTGTTCCATGGTGAGATAAACTTTCACCTCCGTGAAGAAAATATAGATTACTGAAACTGATTGCAAGCAATCAGCACTGTATATTCTTCTTCCCTAACTGAGCAATGTTTGAATTTGTGCCTTTCAGACAAATGCATTAATAACATTTAGCCACTAGGTATTTGTGGAAGAAATTGGAAATTGTTTTTAATTTGTTGGTTTGGTGAAGCGATAATATATTGAGCCATAAGGGAGGGGGTAAAAAAAAAAAAACCTATTGGTATTTTATTTCTATTTGCATATGTAAATATATTAATGTAAACAGAGCCATGTTGTTCTTATAAAGTCTCCCACACAAAGAAAAGGGTTAATAGGGAATTTTTTTTTTTTTTAATGCATGACCATGTTGTGAAATATGAATTTAACACATAACTCATTGGAGGTTCCAATGAGTTATGGGCCTCATTTACTGCATATTACAGACATTTTTTTCATATTCCTTTTCAACAAGGCATACAGTTTAAATTAGTTTCATCTTGGATTTTCTAGGATCTTTTGTGAACTATTTTCTTCAATAAACTGTAATACTCTTGCTCTTTTAATTCTATAGTAAGATGCTATTAAGTGCAGTTCTTTAATTACCATGTAAGGCAATGCCTCGGAAACATACTCTGTAATAGCCACAAGCAGAGTAAGAGTTTAAATTACAAATTTATACTCAGTTGATGAACTTAAAGAAGCTGCAAATTCTTTATGGATGCAGGTGAATGGGTAAAAGGTCAGCGTTAGTTAGGGGGTAGCAGTAGGGGCCGTTTGGGATGAAAGTGTTCAGATCCACCTTCCGTTGAATCGGGCAAGGAGACTGTGATAGGTAACAACATCCTGAAGGGTTAAGAATATTAAAGGACCCCATTTCCCATAACTTAGCTCATAAATCATATTTTCAGGTACTTTACATGATTTATGAGAGGCTGACTGTCTGCATGATTAGTAAGTTGCATTAAAATGGCAATTGGTGCTTCCAAAACAGAGCCTTACGATAAGAATCCAAATCTCAGAGAAGGCAAATCTCAACAGAGAAATTGTCTGAAAACTGGAGTAAAAAGGAAGCATCTACGGTTCACTCTCCATGTCTAATACTCAGAATGTAAAATCAAACTGTTAAGTGGGAGAAACACTGACTGAAATGATGATGCTTGGGTTTTTATTTTTTTCCTCACTGTGACCTTAGTCATTTATTTTCTTTGGATCTCAATTGCTTCTTTAGCAAAATAAAGGATTGAGGACACTCCTATCTCTGAATATTCATGCATTGCATATATCTTTCTTTTTGGGGTGTATATTTATATCTTGTTTATTATCTATGTGCATATTACATGTTGTGTGATATGTATGTATGTATGCATATATATATTATGCATAGGATGGTGTTTCCTTAAAAATAAAATATGTGAAAGAAGCTAGAGTGAATATACACACCTTTACATATACATACATATATAAGAATTCTATATATGCATGCATTCATATGCATGTATGAATAAATTATATATTATATAATAATGTATACATATTATACATGAGAAAACTGGTCACTATTCAGCATTATCAGATTAAGGGTCTTGCTACCTAATATAACATATTATTCTAAAAATAATAAATGCTGATTCCTAAAAATATAAAATTTATGAATGGACTTATAAAATATAATCAAGTGCTCTGTGCAATGTTGTACTTAGATAAAGACAGTATGTTGTATCCTTTAGAAATAAAAACTTATAGGAAATTGCTATTTGACACTGATAGTAGGTAAATGAAACATCAAAATAGAAGTTCATAATGGGTGTCTTGTCACTTTATGTTAGTGAGAATAAATTCCATTTCAAGGGTGAATTAAAATTCATAGCTTTGTTATTAGACCTTTATTTGAATGCAGCTCATCCATATTTGGATTTTATAATGGAGGACTGGTACATCTTTTGAAGCTTTCTTAACAGGATCAAATTCAGTATATATTGATTTCTTTGCAAAAGACCTTTTATCCTATTAGGTTATCTGGAAGTTTTCTTTTCTTTGTTTTTTAATTTTAATTTAATTTAATTTAATTTTTTCCTGAAGGGGAGTGGTACAGCTAATCTCCAAAAAGGTAGCAGTGAGTAGCAGGAAGTCCCGCTGGTATTTCAGACATCCCTGGAGAATGGAGGGAGGGTAGGTGAGGGTCAGTAGTTGCTGTCTTTTTTTTTTTTTTTTTGAAAGAAAGAAAAAAAGAATGAAGGAGAGGAAGAAAAAGGAAGAGAAAGAAGGAGAGAGAATGGGAGTATTGCTTTATTGCCCAGGCTAGAATGCAGTCTAGAAATGGGTATTGAAAACCTCTTTTATGCCAATAATTATGCTTAAGGATGGAGACAGGAAGGAATAAGGGAAGAAAATAACAAACAAGCAGCCAACCAATATTTCATTTAAACCTATGAAATGCTATGCAATTACTGAGGAGTGATTTACTTCCAATTATGTAGTCACTTTTGGAATAGGTGTGATGTGGTACTAATAAGAATGTATGTTTTGTATATTTGAAGTGGAGAGTTCTATAAATGTTTATTAAGTTTACTTGTTCCGGGTGTGAGTTCAAGTCCTGGATGTCCTTGTTAATTTTCTGTCTTGTTGATCTGTCTAATATTGACAATGTGATGTTACAGTCTCCCACTATTATTGTGTGGGAGTCTAAGTCTCTTTATAAGTAACTTGTCTTATGTATCTGGGTGCTCCTGTATTGGGTGCATGATATTTAGAATCGTTAGCGCTTCTTGTTGCATTGATATTTTTACCATTATGTAATGTCCTTCTTTGCCTCTTTTGATCTTTGTTGCTTTAAAGTCTATTTTATCAAAGGCGAGAATTGCAACTCCCGGTTTTTATTTATTTGTTTATTTTTGCTGTTTGGTTGGTAAATCTTCCTCCATCCCTTTGTTTTGAGTCTTTGTGTATCGTTGCATGTGAGATGGGTGTGGATGCAGCATACTGATGGGTTTTGGCTTTTTATCCAATTTGAATAATAATATATATGAGTTTAATACTCATATATATTATATATATACATATATATATTATATATATATATATATACACTCATATATATATGGAAGTTTTATTTTCAAACACGCCAGCCATGAGTAAGGCTCAACAGGTCACTGAGAAGCCAATAAGTAGAATATGTCGGAGTTCAGAATAATTGGACGTATTGAATCAGTTCAGAGCTATGAAACCTAAACTTTCCATTATTAACAGGAACTTAGATAAAGGGTTTTTTCCCTAATAAACTGTCTATAGTCATTTTCCTCAAAAAAGCCACTAACCTCTGGTGTCTGCACTCATTACCTAAAGCCATTACCTTTACCTCAAGCTCTTAATCAGCCACCTGAGAGATCAACAGTCCTTCAGATTTGGTCATTTGTGCTGCTAGCCTCTTCTTCAGGGAGACAGATTCTACTGTTCCAGTCAGTTTCCCTTCTAGTTAGTTTCCCATGGCTTCCTTCCCCACTGCTCTTGGATCCAGTCATTTTCACTTAAGAATCCTCAGTGTGCTTTGGACCAAGGATCCTGTTGGCTGTGATGCTAATCTTTGAGTCTTTAACTCAAACATGCTCAACATTGCATTCTTCCCTTGAAGCCTGGACAGCACATTCGGGAGCTAAATTTGAGTTTTCTACATGAAACCAGCAGCTTTTAACATTAAAATTTTGGAATTATTTTGCAAAAAGTTTGCTTATTTGATTATCATCTTTCTCTTCCAGTAAAATTGAGACTGCTAGGTCAACAGTTATTTTGTTCACTATTGTATTTTAAGAGGCTTGAACAGAGACCAGCACATAGTAACCACTCAATAAATATTTCTGAATAAATGAAAATCAGGATGCCCAAGAGTTCTTTGATTTAATTTCAGTGATTTGCAAACAAAGCTTTATAGAAATAATATGTGAAAATATTTTTAAAATAACAATTCTGGATGTCATCCTCGAAGATGATAAATCAGGTTTAGGTAGGGCCCAAGAATTTAGCTGTACATATACATATGTACAAGCATGCATACATGTGAATGTATATGAGAGATTTTGTAATATTGAACAAAAATTAATTGTATTAGCATTTGAAATATATTAGTATTTCTGTAGAATAGCTCTTAGAAAGTGAATTGCTGACTAAAAGGTAATGTGTTTCATGTATTTGCAAAATAAGATATTTTCAAATTTCCCTCCAAAAGAATCCTATACTAATGAGAAGCCTTATTATCCATACTCTAATGTACACTGAATATTAACAATTAATTTTTGTGTCATGTTATTCTAATTATTCTAGGATTCAGCTTTTTCTGTTTTCTGACCATGTATATTTCCTGTTCTATAATTTTTTAATCTAAATATTTTGCTCATTTTTCTATTGAATTATTTGGGTTTATTTAAAAGATATATTCTGTAAAATTATTTCAACATTATTTATTTAATAATGTTGCCCACTGAATTTGAAGTATATCAGGTTTAACACATAGTACATTCATATATGTACATGAGTTTGTTTCTACAGACTATTTATAACTTTCCCTCTATCTATTGAGGTATGGTATTGGCCCATACCAATACCATATTATTTTAATTTCTGTAAGTGTATAATATATTTTGTTATCTGGTAAAGCAAGTCCCCATCATTGTTCAACCTTTATAAAATTATCCTGGCAAGTCCTGCATATTTTCTTTTATAGAAATAGTTAAGATTACCTTATCAAGTTCTATGAAAAAAATCTTGTTGGGATTTTGATAGGTATTTAACCAGAATTCCAGATTAATGTTGGAGAAATGAATATCTTTTTTTTTTTTAAGACAAGGTCTAGCTCTGTCGCCCAACTTGGAATGCCGTGGCATTATTATGGTTTACAGCAACCTCTGCTTTCCTGGCTTAAGTGAGTCTCCAACCTCAGACTCCTGAGTGGCTAAAATTACAGATGTGCATCACCATGGCCAGCTAATTTTTTTTTTTAAAAGAAATGAGTATCTTCACAATATTATGTCTTCTTTTTGAGAAACATGGCGTATCTTTGCCTTTATTCAAATATTTTATGTCGCATCTAGTACTTGAAGATACAGTGACAATTGGATCCAATTTGACTTTTGATATATTGAAATAAGGAATGTCTACATACTCATCTTGCTATTTGCAAACTGCTTGCAAAAAGCAACTTGGAATACTTATATCTTATCATATGTCAAAAACCTAAACACATTAAAAAATAAATCAGTGGTTTCTTTAGCATGCGGTTTTTAAAGATTCCAAATTATAAGCGCCAAAAAGTTTTTTGTCTTATGTTTTGATAGTATGAGTCATAGTTAAATTTTACTCTACATTTTAATATACATTAGTTCTACAAACAAAAACCAATATATGTCATTTTCGAATTTATTTGTTAACAATTCATGCTTTTATTACATAATTAATTTAAAGTAGATGAAACCATATGCATCATTTGTTAAACGAGAAAAGTAAAAATTGGTCTTTATATTGTATGAATCATATTAATGGTTCTTTTAGCATCTTTATAATATGACATTTAATAATATATGAATTCAAAACCACTTTTATGTTAAATCACTTATTATACCCACAGAAAATGATTAAATGATACAAAATAATAAGAGGGGGCTCCCAAGATTCTACGTAAGGAATGAGTGTTTTTAAAGAAAAGCAAGTTTGTGGTATATTTCAGGATATGTGATATGGTTTGGCTGTGTCCCCATCCAAATCTCATCTTGAATTCTCACGTGTTGTGGGAGGGATCTGGTGGGAGGTAACTGAATCATGGGGGCAGGTCTTTCCCATGCTGTTCTTGTGATAGTGAATAAGTCTCAGGATTTCTGATGGTTTTAAAAAGAGGAGATTCCCTGCACAAGCCCTGTCTCTTGTCTGCTGCCATGTGAGACAAGCTTTTTACTTTCTGCCTTGATTTTGAAGCCTCCCCAGCCACCTGGAACTGTAGATCCATTAAACCTCTTTCTTTCATAAGTGGCCTACTCTCCGGTATGTCTTTATCTGCAGTGTGAAAACGAACTAATACAATATGTTTCTAAGAATGTGGTTCCTATTCCCTGACTTGGAGTAAGTGCCCAGTGTGCTTTGTTTCTGCCCTGGTTTGACTTTGCTTTTCATCCGAGATCTCCAATCACAACCAGACTGCCGAGACAGTGAATAGGGGCTGGAGAGAAGTTGAGGAACATAGCAATCAAATACTTACTCTTCATTTTACGATCATTGTCATTTTTCTTTCAGAGCTTAAAAACTATCAAGCTAAACTTAATAATAACTTGGGCTACTTTGCATTCTGCTCTAGTGACTTAATTTGAGTAACATTAATATTTTATCAGGAAATCAGCATTTTTCTTTTAAATATGTACTTTAAAAGGTTTATTGTACCCTAAGGTATGATTTATGATATCTTGAGGCTCAGATATTTTCTATTGGAATGCTCTTCCCACTCATTCACAAAAGTCAACTGGCCAATGGAATTCAATCTACAGAACTTGCTTTTAGAGGTATTTGGGTCACTGTTGCTGTTTAGAGATTCAAAAATGATTCCCCAAATACAACTGTATGAACAACCACTTGTTTCCATGAAACCTTCCTTATTTTATTTTTTGAGACAGAATCTTACTCTGTTGCCCAGGCTGGAGTGCAGTGGTATGATCATGGCTCACTGCAGCCTTCACTTCTGGGGCTTAAGCAACCTCCCACCTCAGCCTCTTGAGTAGCTGGGACCACAGGCACATGCTGCCATGCCTGGCTAATTTTTTAAATTTTGTGTAGAGACAAGGTCTTGTTATCTTTCCCAGGCTGGTCTCAAACTCCTGGGCTCAAGCAATCCTCCTGCCTTGGCTTCCCAAAGTGCTGGGATTACAGGCATGAGCCCCTGGCCCTGAAACATCCCTTATTATTCTGTGTTAGGTCACAAAGAAGTCTTGATTTGAGTTCTTTAAGTTTCACACAGAAATTTTAGTATGTAGCTTTAACATATTTATTTAATATCTGACAAGAATTTGAGGTCTTTTTCAAAGAAAAATCAGAAAACACGTACAGGAGGGTGGGCTGAAGTTTAATACATTAACTATTTTTCTTCCATTATTTTCCCCTCTGCACTCCCCTTCCCCCACTACCAATGCCACGTTATAGCAGCTAGTAGGCTCTGTGTTAAAGCCCAGCAGGAAGAATGTGGTAAATCGGAAAAAGTAGAAACCAGCAAGACTTCCTGGTTTTTGGTTCTAAAAGACTAAGTGCATTAAAACAAACAGTGCTAGGTCCAATCTAGAAAATGACTTCCTGTGGCTGCAAGATACATGGGTTCCATGGCAGTATTGTCTTGAGAATGTGGGATAACCCGTAGCTGGTATCTTAGTCCTAGGGCTCCCAGCCTTTCCAGATTCTTGAACCATAGAAGTAGCAGGGTAGCATCATAGTGACAAACTTGAAAAGAATGCATTAGCAGGGCTGATAAGCATTTCATCCATGACCACTGTGGGCCAATGATGAAGAATGCAATGGCCTTTCCACCACCAGCCACTGCAATTGACCCTAGAATCTCACGGTAACACTGAGGAAGCCAGAAGAATAACTAACATGTTCCCATCAGAAGAGGGTTGGCCTCTTCACTGCTCTCTCTCTTTTTTCTTATCCTCTTTCTCTGTCTCATAAGTTCTTTCTGCTTTTTCATCTCAGTTGCAGAATCCCGCCCTACATGTTTTCACTGTAAGCGATGCAGCTGACCAAAGGAATCTCAGCTCCAAATTTTTAGGAGATAAAGTTGATGGGACAGGAGATGGTTCTGAGAGTCTAGCACTTATGAGGTCTCATGATTTTCTTCTCATAATCCTGAGTTCATACAAACAGAATACCAGCGATCTCTCTCTTTATCCTTTTTGACATGACCCAAAGTGCCTGATTAACTTTCCATATTTACCTAAGGCTCTTAAATAAGTATCCATATTACCTACAAGTAAAACCTTTGTGGCAGCATATACACCTATGAAAATCACATAAAATTGCACATGCAAAAAGCATAAAAGTAGTCAATGATAACATATTATGGACATAGAACACAGTCTTTTTTAAAATTTCTCTTCCTTTTACAAATTTTCTTCTATTTAGTACTTTATGCCATGCCTTAACTTTATTTCTTCTTCTTTTTTCTTCAAAACTAATTCCCATATTTCCTCCTAGTTCCTTTCGTCAAAAGCGATTATATTTTCCTTGCAATTTCACCTTGCAAAATTTCTGAAACGTGTTATTCCAACAGGGTGATGTAATGATGCTGATGTAAATTTTGACCGCTTTCCTCTGTCTTCTCAGAACTCTTCACAATGCACAGGAGGCCAGGGTAGTCTTATTTGCTAAATTACTGCTTCGTTAATCTCATTCCTTTACCCAAAATTTCAGCCTCTTAACAATTTTAAATGGATCCTGAGTTTTTCACTTCCAACTGATTTGCATTTTTCTTGGTTGTGTGCTGTTGAACAGCTGCTGCTTTCTCCCAGAAGTGGGTGGGGGATGGTTTCCATGGAGATGATGGTGACGCTGCTAGATGTGGACACCTCCAGTATTCCCACTGCATTTGTAATTTCTAGCATCCATTCCATGTGGAGTATCTAAGTCGTTTCATTTCCTTGTGGCAATAAACCCCTTGGAATTAGAACTCCAGAACTCTTTACTTGGCCCTGGTTTGTGACTCCAAATTTATTTAATTGACATCTAGATGTATTTATTTATCATTAAGTCCTTAAGTAGTTACGTGCTACAGAAGGCAATTAAAACAGGTACCATGCCTTTTATAAATAGGACACCTTGCTGTAGTGCTAAAGTCATAGCGGACATAGAACAAATGTTTATCGATTGGTTTGTGGCAATATAAAGGAAACGTTAAGTCTGTTATGCTACTGCAGGGGGATTTAAAAAGAGAGACTAATTTATATCAGTTCAAAAGAAATGTTACCAAATTCATTAGTTAAATTCTATTTTAGTCATCTTTAGTGTTATAAAATGCTAATTTTAGGAATAATCTTGCCTAACCTCATCATGAAAAATAATTTAATAACTTAGGCAATATAGCTGGCATTGTAGGGCAATGTTGAGTCATGGGAGGGCAGATTGTTGAAGCACTGACTGCTTAAAGAAGGAAAAAAAATTAGAAAGTAAAAAAGAAAAATCTAAGGCCTACAATACAATTATTCATTTATTCTTTCCTTTATTCATCCAGCAAATGTTTATTGAGGACTACTATGTGCCAGCTACTGCTAAGCAGTACAAATAAAATTCTGAGCAAAATATATTCTTTTCCTTACAGAACTTAGAATTTAATAGAGAATATAAATATTAAGCTAATAAACTCAGAAATATATAATTATAAGCAGTAATACTATTTCTTCCAGAAAGGTACAGAGTGGTATAAAAGCACTTTGTAACAAGAAAATAGAATCTAGACTGAGGTGCATGTGGCCAGAAGAAATCCAAAATTTGAGTAGGAAGTAACTGGACATGGTCAGGGTGGAGTTTTAAGCAGCATTAACACTCTAAGCAGTGTTTAACAATGGCTAAATTTGTTGTTCAATTAGGATAGTTGAGTCACATATCTAAGTACTTTACCATGAGCCTGATTTTATTATTGCTTCTATATATGAAGAAATGAAATGTAAAGAAATTAAGTCTAAGGTAAGAGAAAGGCAAGGCCAGGATTGAGGCCAGGCAGTCTGAAACCAGGGCACACACACACCTGATCATTACTATATATTTTCTTATGTGGTGAGCAGAAATAATAATAGAAGTTTTTATTCAAGTAATCTAGTGATTTTACAAGACCACAAATATTAGATCAGGGTCTAACCCCCAAAATCTTATCATACTAGTTAAGCGTAAAATGGGTGGAATCTATTTATGACTGTAGACAATATACATACTAAAAATCATGAGGCTGGGCACTGGAAGTCTATGCAAAGTGTTGCTCTCACACTGTAATTTCCAAATGTTTTATGTCTTGCTCCCTTTCTGCCCTTCCTTAATAATTGATACAGACAATAATATATTTTAGCTACAGTCCTCTATATGTAAGAACTGGCAATCAGAAATATATACCATTTTTTTTTTCTGTCACTAAGGAAAAGATTCCTGAAGTCATCAAAAGCCAGAAAACACTAACAATGGTTTTGCTTCGTTTTGTTTTCCCCAGAAGTCAAGATGGTAGAATGGGATGTTGCAGTTTAAATTTGGGGTCGCCTATACTAGGAGTTACCAATAAGTAGTTTTTAAACTTTAATACAAATAAGATATATAACTGAAATAGCTAAAATATAATGTGGTAATTTCTTATCACATATAAACTGAGTTTTTGTTGCAAAATAAAACAAAGCAAAGTAAAAATACGGAAGTTGAGCTTATTCAGGCACATGGAGAAAGAATAATATTTACACAGATTTCACTGGAAAGAATCAATTTGGAAAACTCAAGTCCTTTCATCTTTTTTTTTTTTTTTTCTGTTTCCACAGTTGTTTTAGGCCTTTATATACTAAATATCTGGATGTTTGCCAATACTCCCTACTCATTTGACCTGAGAATAGACATAGCCTAAAGTTGCTATTGGTCTCTTTTGAATACACTAATAGTTTAATTATGTTTTAAAATGACTGCTAATGCCCAAAGTCTTCATAAATGAATTTTTAAAGTCTAGAAAATAAATACAGGTCTTCATTGTAGCAGGGAGAGGTTCTCCTTCATAACACTCCTGTGTCAGAGGGCTGCTAAGAAGTCTAATCATGGGCCGGGCGCGGTGGCTCACGCCTGTAATCCCAGCACTTTGGGAGGCCGAGGTGGATGGATCACGAGGTCAAGAAATCGAGATCGAGACCATCCTGGTCAACATGGTGAAACCCCGTCTCTACTAAAAATACAAAAAAAAAAAAAAAAAAAAAAAAAATTAGCCGGGCATGGTGGTGCGTGCCTGTAGTCCCAGCTACTCAGGAGGCTGAGGCAGGAGAATTGCCTGAACCCAGGAGGCGGAGGTTGCGGTGAGCCGAGATCGCGCCATTGCACTCCAGCCTGGGTAACAAGAGTGAAACTCCGTCTCCAAAAAAACAAAAACAAAAACAAAAAAACAAAAAAGAAGTCTAATCATTTAATGTTTGTAAAGTACTTTAAAAAACATTGACTACAGACCAAAAGAAACAGATAATAGCACCTATTTAAAAAAAAAAAAAATCTCCTTTTGAATATCATGCCAAATATATAATTAGGTATGTTTTTATGTTAAAAATATTGAGAAAGTAAATTGACATTTGGTAAACTGCTAACATCTTGCCTTTCATTTTGTACAACATAGAGCTTTTACACATCATAAAGATTTTAAATGTGAATCTCATACTACCCCTGTGAAAAAGTCAAGTTCAGTAATGTTAATTCATCAATCAGTGAGGAACAAAGTTCAGAATAAGAGAATGAGTTCTACAAAGGATGCAGCTACAAAGTTGAAGGTCTTAGTGCTCTTTCCGCCACAAAACAAAAAGTTACAACTAACTTGGAAAGCTTTGTATTGTATCAATTCTCTACAAGTATCAACTTGAACACCACCAAGAATTATCTAGGAATAAGGGATCGAATCTCCAGCTAATGTACCAAGTTAGAACCATGCCTTTTGGGTAACAAATAAATAAGCACAAAATTAAATATTCATATAACTTTGGTGGAACTCTGTTTTATTGGTTGTAAGTGGTAGAAATCTAATCCAAACTAACTTAAGCAGAAAGATAATTGACTTGCTACAGTATCTAATTATTTCAAAGGATGGGATTGATTTTGATCTTGGTTGAATTCACGGATTCATAGCGTACTATTAAGACCCTCTGATTTTCTCTTGGTTTAGTCTTTAAATTTGGCTTTATTTTCAGGCTGGCTGTCTCTATATGACAGCTAACTATTGGCAAATCTAAGGTTTCCATTATCTTCTTAGCTTGCCATTCCAGAAGAAAGTAGCACATATTTGGAAGACTCAGAGGGGCCCAGCTTGAGTCATGTGATTACCTATGAGCCTATCAATGTGGTTAGGGAGATAGAGTGCTCTAATTGGACAGGTTTGGGATATGAGATGATTCCAGGAGCAAGGTGTTGTAGGCTCATCCCCACATGGTCCTAATGAGATTACTAAAGATTGTGGCAAACAAAGTTGGTCTACTTTTGTTTTTTCAATTTGTTGAAAGTCTTTAGGTGTTTTTGAAGAAAGGGTTCTATAGCCTCAACAAATTGTAAACTACAGCTTTAGTAGAATGTTCATTAAAACTAAGGAAACTGTAATTCTTCTGGTGATTTGATTATATTGAAGATACTGATGATATGGAGTTGAATGACCTGTGCATGATTTCTGGGTTTTCCATTTAGTAACTATGTGCCTTTGTGCAGAAAACCTGAGCCTCGGCTTCTTCACTGGTTAAATGGCCTAAACATAAAGGCTATTATGTTTTAAACAACATATGTGAAAGTGTTTTATAAAGGTTAGTTGCTGCTGCTCCAGTTGTTATTTGTTTTATTTTTTAATTTGCATGTAAGTTCAGGTACTGACAGAAAATAGATGGTACAAAGAAAAAACACCCTGAGACTAGCAACCATGAAAAACCAATATGGCCTCCATGACTGAGTGAAAAAAGAGAAAGAGTTGCCAGAATAATACGAGAGCTAGAGCTCTAGGAAGGGCTACCAGGCAGAATCTGTGTCTTTATGAAGAGAAACATAGCCACTGGCAAACCACAACTCTGCAAAAAGGGATGAAGTGATAAAGACCCCTGCCTCTCTTTACCCTTTCCCTTGAGTCTCCTGCTGATGCTTCCCATTTCCCAAATAGAACTGGAGTCTAGAGCTCAAGGGACCCTGGTAGTGATGCACTCTTTCCTTATGGTTTCACTTCCTGGGTCATAGAGCTCGGTAGGGAAGATGGAGAGGTGGTTGGAGGGAGAAATAAGGAACATCATGGGCTGAACACAGTGGCTCCCAAGACTTTGGGAGGCAGAGGTGGGTGGATCGCTTGAGGTCAGGAGTTCAAGACCAGCCTGGCCAACTTGATGAAACCCTGTCTCTACGAAAAATACAAAAACTAGCTGGCATGGTGGCTATGCCTGTAATCCCAGTTGCTTGGGAAGCCGAGGCGTGAGAATGGCTTGAATGCAGTAGGCAGAGGTTGCAGGGAGCAGAGATCATGCCACTGCACTCCAGCCTGGGCGACTTTTCACCTTAATTAGTTTTATCTTATTTAAGGACATCAATTCTTTTCACTGTTTCATTTTGTTTAGTTTTTCGCTCAGAATTTAATGATTGTTAAAACACATTTAAATGTGGGCTTAATAAGACATGTTGCTTGCTTTATCATTTGTTTTATTTTATGATCTGTACACATGGACTTACAGAGTACCCTAAACATCCTTCAATGTCATATGAAATTCTATCTCGGATTGCAAGGCCATCTCTCATTTTGCTAGTGAAAGCAATGCATAGGGGCTATGTAATTTTTCTATAGCAGTATTTTCAGTTGTGCTTTAAATTGAGTATTTCAAATAAGGATTTAATTTAGGTTTAATGAGGGAGTTATTATATGTTAATTAAATATCAACTGATTATTATGAATATCTATTGGGGCATAACAACCTTTTTTATTAAGATGAATATCTCTTAAGCAGCTGAAGCTTTGTAAATATGCTACAAATAATTAGCTTTAAACTAACATTCAGTAGAAAGAATACAGCTAAATGTACTACCTTGAATATAATGTGGTTATTACCGATTAAATATCAATAGATTATTAAGAATATGGTTATCAAGTTTCAATTCATACATCTTAATAAACTGCTAGTTGCACCTAAATAAACCACCATAAGTCAGCTAGTATTTAATTAGCAGAAATATTTATAGCATCACATTTATATTAGCATATTTATAATCAAATAAATAATATAATAACTCTTTTATTAAATCTAAGTTAAATCCTTGCCAGAGGCATTTAAAGAGCTATGAAACTACATTGGCTATGTGGGCTTTAATATTTAACTCATTACATGATTTTTAAACTTTACTAATATGTTAAACAATAAATTAATATACTATATATATTCTAGGGATATTATGAAATTGCACATAATATATTTAGAACTTAAAATATTTAGGTTAAACTGGACAAGAAAATCCTTGAGTTATGTTTTATTTTCTGCCTAGAACTAGGCACAAATATGGAACATGAGTTAAATATGTCATTATAATTGGCTGTATTTATTGTTGCTAAAGAGATTTAACCAACATAAGTAGTGGACAGGGTTGACACTGTGCCATTTGAGGTGGCCACAAAAGCTTCTGTAGGAAGGAGTTTGGTTGCCAATTTGTACCATAAGAAGAGAAGCCCTGAGGAGGCCCTGCATATAGTTAGTTATATCTTTATAAAAATAGCCCTACTTATCACCCCACAGATGAATCAGCAGTTGTCTTGCACAGTTAAAAATGGAGCATAATTTCCTTTCAAGAATGAGGACTAAAATCCAAACTAATTTTATTTCAATATTGAAATGTCATAATTAAGTTTCTTTTCACACAAAGCAGCCGAGAATGCAAAGAAAGCATATGAGTTGAGATCCATCTCTTCTGAGGAACCTAGTTAACTATTCCCTCATCCTTGCTCCAGGTAGAGAGCTTACTTCGGTAAACCTGTTCATTTCATGTTCTGTTGGAAGAGAAAAAAAGAAAAGAAAAGAAGAAAAGAAAAGACAAAACACCTTTTACTTTTCAGACATTAATTTCAATATCAACACTAGGAAATAACTCTGTGAGGAAGCTAACAATGTGACCTAACTTGTGTATACATGTTTACATTGGCAAGGAAATCAAGGAAAGTCTACTACTACTAAGTGGGCCCAGAGCATGAGTGAAGAACTCCACACTCTCTTTAGTGCTAGTGAAATTCTCAGCTTCTTTTCCATAGTTGGTTGTCAAATGAAGGAGACATGGATGTTGATAATGGTAATGGTGGTTTACATTTACCACCATTTACTGCTAGGCAGACTTGCCTTCTGCTAGGCAGTGCTCTAATTGTCTCTATGTGGATTATTTTATTTAATGCCTGGGACTCCTTGGGTACGATACTGAGGCTATCTCTTAATTTCTCTCAGTGATCAGTGAGAGAAATCTGTGGCCATCAGGTGATTCTTTGCAAGTCACTATGACTTTCCCAACTTTATCCAAGTTATTCTACATGGAAAAAATGCAGAGAGGATCCATTAGAGCAAGTCTTGTACTAAAATTCTGCTGTTTTCGGCTGGGCACAGTAGCTCACACTTGTAATCCCAGCACTTTGGGAGGCCGAGGAGGGCAGATCACAAGATCAGGAGTTCAAGACTAGCCTGGCCAATATGGTGAAACCCCATCTCTACTAAAAATACAAAAATTAGGTGGGCATGGTGGGGGGTGCCTGTCGTCACAGCTACACTGGAGGTGGAGGCAGGAGAACTGCTTGAACCCGGGAGGCAGAGGTTGCAGTGAGCTGAGATTGTGCCATTGCACTCTAGCCTGGGTGACAGAGCTAGACTCTGTCTCAAAAAAACAAAAACAACAACAACAAAAAAACTGCTGTTTTGATTGCTACTTTCACTTCTGTGGCTAACTAGCTATGATTTCGCCAGTTTCTTCATATATGAAATAAGGGATTTAGACTTTAGGATCTCAAATCCCTTCTAGCACTAGGCTTTCACCCTTGTAGAAATTAAGAGTTCATATTGAAATAATTTGCAAATAAAATACTTTTGTTTTAATGTTAATCTAACAACACATTATTATTTTGATGGGAGCTGGTTATATTAGTCTTAATATTAAAACTTAATCTTTATGCATACCTTGAAAAGAAAAATAAAGATGATAATTATTGAATCTGTACACTGACTGTCTCAGAGGGGTTTAATTACTTTTCATTCCATGAATTTCAAAGTGAAAACTTATAAAAAAGAAGGCTCTGTATTTTGAAGGAGGCTTAAATGTAGCATTTCCTTTACTCTATTTTTATATCATATTTCTTTCTAAGATATTCTATTAGAATCTTTCAAAATTTAGCTCCTGTAGAAATAGAAGTTTTAATTCTTTGGTCCAGCATTTTAGATATTAAATTTTTCACTTAATTTTGCCCCTGCTAATGATTTGCTAAACCTGGTTCTTTAAAAAGGCTGGGAACCAATGGCGCATTTCTAGGTAGTTAAACTACCCGGATCAAATTTCCTAATGTCAGTATTGACTTCCTTAGATAGAAAGAAAGCAAGAGATGACAGTGAATAGAAAGCCCTGAGATCCTCACTACCCATAAACTGGAAGTTTCCATTCCAGACAATAGGGCTAAGGAGATTAGCAGAGAAAGAGAGAGTGTAGTTGGGGTCTAACTGAGAAAAAGAGGAAGCAGACTGGAGTCAAAGTTTCTTCTTTGAAATTTGGCTTTTGTATTTGTATTTCTTTCCATATCTCTTGAATAACTCCTTTAAGGGACTCTTTGAGTATTTCTATTTTTTGAATTCTGATTTCATTGAGTGGTATACAAATAATAGCATCAATTTTGGTATCTTAGTTAGAAGCCAGATTAGGCAGCCACACATACATTAATTATACTAGTACTTCTCGCTGGCTGCTTCTTTTTCTAGTACAAATTAGATATGGTTCTCCAACATTACAAATCATGGATGAGGTTGATTTTGCCATTTATATCCAATTTTATGGCATGGTACATTTTTTTTAAGTTTAGATAAGTTTTGCCAGAGCCATTGAACAAAGAAACCTAAGGTATAATATCAATTTTAAAATATATCATATGTGAATACAATGTTTCTGCAGCTTCCATCTTAGTTATAAAAAAAAATCTAAAATTAACTTGCTGCTTTTAAGAAAATAAATTGCTTAGCTTGGATCTCTTTGTAACTACTGTGATTTAAATGTACATGCAATTTTTACATGTTATTTTTCAAGGTGCACGTTTGTTTTTGTTGATTGCATGGAATCTGCCGAAACGTGCTTGAAAGTACAACTAAAAATAGGTGTAAAAACCATCTTTCCATTGAAATCCAAAAACATTAGGACATTGCATTTTTTTTAGAGGTCAGTCAACAACTACATACTCATTTCAAGTACAAAGCTCTGCTTGATCTCAACAACTCATATTGCCTGTATCCCAAATATGTGATAGTAAATGACTTGATCAAACAGCTTGTCTGGCAAAAAGCAGATAAACCACTCTTTAAGTGGTGAAGATGAACCTACTTTGAAAACACATTTAGAAATCAACTCACAAGATTAAGGTTATTCCAATGTAGCTTGAGTATAGGAAACAGATAAAGAGAGACTTGAGGAAGGGAGACAAGAAAGCTCTTGGAGTGATTGAGAAGAAAATTAAAACACCCAAAGTTAAGTACAATCTTATGTTACATGACTTTGCCTTTGTTACAGAGGCCTTTTCTTAAAACCATTGCATCCAGGTTTCTTTATTTTTTCCAACATGCTCTTTCTGAGATGTGTGTGTGTGTGTGTGTATGTGTGTATTTTTTTTTTCTTTTTTCTTTTTTTCATAGCTTTTGTATTTCTCCTGGGGCTCTCAATTATTCTACACTTCCTTTTCTTTTCTGGAGTGAGAGCACACTTTGATTAACCTCTCTTAACCCATTTAGATCTTGTCTCTTCTGTATGTTACTATGATTTAATTCTTGTTGTCTCTGTCTACTTGGATTATAGACACTTCCCTCCATTTGCTGTAAACCAGTTCTTCTATTTTACATCTATGAATCATTCACATGCAAGGTTGAGAACAGATTTATAAGATCTTAATGCAATAATTCAAAAGACGTATTGCTATCAGACATCTGATTTTCAAAAGAATAGCAAAGAAGTTCCCCTTATTTTAAAATAAAATGATAAATGTAGCTTTAATCATGATTTTAAGCTCTTTGTTTTGTTGTCAGTTTCACAATTATTTTAAGATTAGTTCAATGGTCATTTGAGTTTAGAGAGTGGATTTGAGTATCTTATGTTTATATCAATATTTGCCTTTAATCATGCAATTTGCCAAATGTATAGGATTTATTTATTTTTCAGGGATAAATGGGATTAGCCCCAGACTCAATTTCTCTGTATCATTTTTTTTCTAATACATTCTAGCTGGATCCACTAAACTGGAATATCTGGACTGAAGCAGGTAGAATATAAAGAGTTCAATACCCTTAATGTGGGGCTTAGAATTTAGCTACTCATCCAGACAGACCTAAGGTAGAGTGACCCCTGCAAAGATGCCATGCTCTCCCAATTCTTTATGCTACTTCCCTGCAAGTGGTCATTAACCTGTTTCTTATTTTCTCCATACCTATTGCCAGACTTAGCCAAAATTACCATCTCTTGACCTATTGTCACTTTTTTTTTTCATATTTTTATTGTCCAGTCCATTAGTTGAGTGTTTAGCTTTGAGATTGCTAGGACTCAGCATGCCTCTGTTTTCCACTGTATCTGCAATGCCTAGAACAATGCTACCATTTCAGATTTCCAACCCCATCACTCTGCCTTTTCTAGACATTCATTCCTTAAATGTTGAAGCTGTATCTGGACAAACATATTTACTCTTCCTTCTTCCTGCAACATTCTTCATCCTCTTCCAATTCTTTTTTTTATTTAATTGAAAAAATCTTTATTTTTTAAATTTTAAAATAATTTTAAATTCTATTTTAGATTCAGAGATACATATGCAGATTTGTTACATGGATATACTGCATGATGCTGAAGTTTGGGTTGCCATTAATGCTGTCACCCAGGTAGTAAGAATAGTATCCAATAGTTTTTCAACCGTTCCTCCCCTTTCCTTCTACCACTTCAAGTAGTGCCCAGTGTCTATGCTTGCAGTCTTTATGTACATGACTACCCAATGATTAGCTCCCACTTACAAGTGAAACAATGCAGTATTTGGTTTTTGGTTCCTGTGTTAATTCACTTAGGATAATGGTCTCCAGATGCATTCATGTTGCTGCAGAGAACATAACTTCATTCTTTTTATGGCTGCATAGTATTCCTTGGTATATATGTACCATATTTTCTTTATGTGGTCCACTGTTGATAGGAACCTAGGTTGATTCCATATTTTTGCTATTGTGAATAGTGAGGAAATGAGCATCCAAGTTCATATTTTTTTTTGGTAAAATCATCAATTTTCATTTGGGTATTCCCAGTAATGGAATTGCTGGATCTAATGGTAGTTCTGTTTTAAGTTATCTGAGAAATCACCAAACTGCTTCCCACGGTGGCTAAACTAGTTTGCATTAGCATCAAGGGTGTATAAGCATTCCCATTTTTCCTCAACCTTGCTAGCATCTGTTGTTCTTTGACTTTCTAATTACAGCCATTCTGACTGGTGTGAGATAGTATCTCCTTGTGGTTTTCATTTGCATTTCTCAGATGATTAGTGATGTGGAGCATTTTCTTGTATGTTTGTTGGCTCCTCGTATGTCTTCTTTTGAGAACTATCTGTTCATGTCTTTTGCCCTCTTTTTGCAGGATTTGTTTCTTATTGTTTAAGTTCCTCATTGATTTTTGATGTAAGACCTTTGTGAGATGCTAATTTTTAATATATTCTCTCATTTTATGGGCTATCTCTTTTCTCTGTTGATAGTTTCTTTTGCTATGCAGAAGCTCTCTAATTCAATTAGGTTTCACTTGTCAAGTTTTGTTTTTGTTGCAATTGCTTTTGAGTACTTAGTAGTAAATTATTTCCCAAGGCTAAAGTCCAGAATGGTGTTTCTTTGGTTTTCTTCTAGGATTGTTATAGTTTGAGGTCTTACACTTAAATATTTAATCAATTGTGGGCTAATTTTTATGTATGATGAAAGGTAGGTAATTTTTACATATGGTGAAAAGTAGGTAGGTTTCATTCTTCTCCATAATGCTAGCCAACTATCCCAGAAAGATTAAATAGGGAATCTTTTCACCATTGCTTGTTTTTGTCAACTTAGTTGAAGATCAGATGGCTGGAGTTGTGAGGCTGTATTTCTGCTTTCTCTATTCTGTTTCATTGTTCTATGTATCTGTTTTTGTACCAGTACCATACTTTTTTGGTTACTCTAGACTTATAGTATAGTTTGAAGTGCAATAATGTGATTCTTCTAGCTTTGTTCTTTCTGCTTAGAATTGTTTTGGCTATTTGGGCTCTTTTTGGTTTCATATACATGTTATAATAGTTCATTTCTAATTCTGTGAAAAATAATGTTGGTAGTTTGATAGGAACGGCATTGAATTTGTACATTGCTTTGGACAATATGGCCATTTAAAAAACATTAATTCTTCCAATCCATGATCATGAGTTTTTTTATTTCCATCTTTGTCATCTATAATTTTTTTCAGCAATGTTTTATAGTTCTCCTGGTAGAGATCTTTTCACTATCTTGGTTAAATCTATTCCTAGGTGTTTATTTTTGTTTGTCATTCTTGTAAATGCAATTGCATTCTTGACTTGGCTCTCAGCTTGAACATTATTGTTGTATAGAAATGTTACTGATTTTTGTACATTGATTTTGTATTCTGCAAACTTACCAACATTCTCTTCAGTTTCAGGAGGCTTTTGGTAGAGTAGGTAGGGTTTTCAAGGTATACAATAACATGATTAGTGAATAGAGATAGATAGTTTAACTTCTTATTTTCCTATTTGAATGTGTTTTGTTTCTTTATCTTGGCCAATTGCTCTAGCTAGGACTTTCCAGTACAATGTTGAATATGAATAGTAGGTATCCTTTTCTAGTTATAATTCTCAAGGGAAATGCTTTCAGCTGTTGCCTGTTCAGTATGTTGTTGGCTGTGGATTTGTCCTGGATGGATCTTATTATTTTGATGTATATTCCTTCAATGCCTACTTTGTTGAGCATTTTTATCATGACAGAATTTTAGATTTTATTGAAAGTTTTTTCCATGCCTATTGAGATAATCATATGGTTTTTGGTTTTATTTCTGTTTATATGGTGAAATACAATTTATTAATTTGTGTATGTTGAACCAACCACACATCCCAGGAATGAAGCCTGATCAATCATAGTGAAATAAGTTTTTGATGTGCTAATGGATTCAGTTTGCTAGTATTTTGTTGAGGATGTCTGCATCTATGTTCATCAGGAATTTTGGTCTACAGTTTTCTTTATTTGCTGTGTCTCTTTTAAGTTTCAGTATCAAGGTGATGCTGGCTTCTTCACAGAGTGAGTTAGGGAAAAATCCCCTCCTTGATTTTTTGGTTCAGTAAAATTGATAGCACTTTTTCTTTGTGTATCTGATAGAACTTGTCTATGAACCAGTCTGGTCCAGCACTTTTTCTGGTTGGTAGGTTTTTATTACTGATTCAATCTTAGAACTTAATATTTATCCATTCAGTATTTCAATTTTTTTCCTGATTCCATCTTGGGAGATCCTGTGTTTCCAACAATTTATCTATTTTCTCTAGATTTTCTAGATTGTGTACACAGAGGTGTTAATTATAGTCACTGAAGATGATTTATATTTCTGTGGGATCTGTTCTAATGTTACCTTTGCTGTTACTGATTGTGCTTATGAGGATCTTTCTTTCATTTTGGATAGTCTAGCTAGTGATCTATCAATCTTATCTTTTCAAAACACAAATCTTTGATTTTGTTGACTCTTTGTATGGATTTTTTTAGGGGGTCTTAATTTGGTTCATTTCTGCTCTGATTTTAGTTATTTATTTTCTACTGCTACATTTGGGGTTAGTTTTTTCTTGTTTGTCTAGTTTCTGTAGGTGTGATGTTAGATTGTTAATTTGAGATCTAACTTTTCGAAGTAGGCATTTATTGCTATAGACTTTCCTCTTAACACTACTTTTGTTGCATCCCAGAGGTTGTGGCGCATTTTGTCTCTGTTTGATTTATTTCAAAAAAATTTTCTTTTTTATTTCTGTCTTTATTTTTTTTTCTCGATGTCATTCAGGAGCAGGTTATTTAATGTTCATGTAATTTGTGGCTTTGAGAAATCTTCTTGTTATTCATTTCTATTTTTATTCCACTGTGGTCTGAGACTATGGTAGGCATAAATTTAATTCTTTTTGAATTTATAAAGATTTGCTTTGTGGCCAAGCATATGGTCAATCTTAGAATATGTTCCATGCACAGTTGAGAAGAATGTATATTCTGAGGTTGGTGAGTGAGGTATTCTGCAGATGTCTATTAGATCCAATTGGTTAAATGTGGAATTTAAGTCCAGAATTTTTGGTGACATTTTTCCCCGACAATTTGTCTAACACTGTCAGTAGGATGTTGAAGTTTCCTACTATTAATGATGTCATTGTCTAACTCTTTTCATAGGTCTAGAAGCACCTTTTTAAAGAATATGAGTGCTCCAATGTTGAGTGCATATATATTTAGGATAGTTAGGTCTTCTTGTTGAATTGAATTCTTCCTCATTATTCAGTGCTCTTTTTTGTCCTTTATTACTGTTGTTGGTTTAAAGTTTGTTTTATCTAATAATAGTGACTTCTGCTCATATTTTATTGTCTATCTGAATGATAGATCTTTCTCCAATCCTTTACTCTAAACCCATGAGTGTTTTTATGTGTGAGATGGATCTCTTGAAGACATTAGATGGTTAGGTCTTGTTTTGTATCCAATTTGCTGCTCTGTACCTTTTAACTGAGGCATATAGGCTGATTACATTCAAAGTTAATATTGACATGTGAGGTTTTGACCCTAATGTAAAGTTGCAAGCTGGTTGCTATGCAGTTTCTATTGTGTGGTTGCTTTATAATGGCTGTCGGCTATGTATGTACTTAGGTGTGTTTTTATGGTAGCAGGTATCATTCTTTCTTTCCCATGTTCAGAACTTATTTAAGGATGCTTCGTAAAGCTGATCTAATGGTAACAAATTCCCTTAGTGCATGCTTGTCTGGAAAAAAAATCATTTCTCCTTTGTTTACAAATCTTAGTTTGGTGGGGTATAAATTCTTCCTTTTTTTTTTTAAGTGAAAGCAAGTTTATTAAGAAAGCAAAAGAATAAAAGAATGGCTACTCCATAGGCAGAGCAGCCCAGATATAAATTATTGATTGAAATTTCTTTTCTTTAAGAATGTTGAAATTAACATCCCAATCTCTCCTGGCTTGTAAAGTTTCTGCTGAGAAGTCTGCTATTAGTCTGATGGGGTTTCCTTGGTATGTAATCTGACCTTTTTCTCTAGCTGACTTTAAGATTATTTTCTTTAGCTTTGACCTTAGACAGTTTGCCGACTATATGCTGGTGATGTTTGTTTTGTGAAATATCTCACAGGTTTTCTCTGGATTTCTTGTATCTTGATGTATACTTCCTTACCAAAATTAAGAAAATATATCTTGAATGACCCCCTTAAATATGTTCTCCAGGATTTTTCTTCTTCTCTCTCAAAAATGCTGGTAATTTATATATTTGGTTGTGCTTGACGTAATCCCGTGTTTCTTGAGATTTTGCTCATTTTAAAAATTTTTTAATCTTTATTTTTGTCTGACTGGATTAGTTTGTTAGACTACTCTTCAAGCTATAAAATCTTTTTTGGCTTGACTTTGTCTATTGATAACATTTTCAATTACATTTTGATATTCCTTGAGTTTTTTAATTCCATAAATTTTAAATCTTTCTATGATGTTTCTCTCTTCATTTCTTGGATTGCTTTAGAAGTCTCCTTGTGTCGATTTTCAACCTTATCTTGGATCTTGTTGAGCTTCCTTGCAGTCTATTCTTTGAATTTCTTATCTGTCATTTCTCAGTTTCACTTTGGTTAGGGATTGCTGTTGGCAAACTAATGTGAACCACTGGTAGTGTCACTACATTTAGATTTTTCACGGTACTATAATTTTTGTGCTTTTTTTTGTTTTTTTCATCTGGAGAAGCTGGCACTTTTAATTTTTTTGTAATTATTTAATGTGGGTAGGATATTTTTCCTTTCTTTTCTATATATCTTTTTTCTTTTCCTTTCCCTTCTGCCTTCCTAGAAATTGTGACTACAGAGGGTGTTGAGTAGGGTCTCTGGGCTTTGCTTTTATAGTCCTATGCATCTCTGTTGGCAGGTTTTATATTATGCTGTGCAATTCAACCTACAGGCCAGCAGATGGAAGTTATGGGAAAGAGCTGGCTGTGGCCCACAGAGCTGGGTATGTACTTGATTCTTGTTTACTGGAAGAAACTCTCTGTTGCCTCAGGCAATAGGCTGATCTGTAAAGTACACAGTGGTCTTACCTCCCTTCTCAGCCCTGATAAAGTTGGGGGGCAAGATGGGCCAGGATGAACCAAGCAGGCTTATCTACATGTCCCCTTATGGCAAACCTATTGATCCTCTTCCTCAAGCACCAGCATTGAGGAAGAATCAAGTGGGTGTCCACCAATCATGCAGGGGTGTGCCAAAGCAAGGAGCTGGGAAACTTCTTTGGCCCCAAGTTCTCTGTGCAGGGAGGGGGTGTGGCCTAGATTTCTAATACAAGAGAGGGTGCTCCAGATGTCTGGAGATCTGCCTGAGCATGAAATAGAGAGAAACTCACTTCACCACAATGTCCACAGGAGGGTGGATTGGCTCAGGCTGCTAATCCACATGTGAAGGTTTCAACTCTCTAGAGATATGCCTGGGCGTGGGGCGGCCAGGACCTCGCTTCACCACAGTCTGTGTACAGGAAAAGTGGGCTGGCTCAGGCTACTGATTTAGGTGAACAAATGCTTCAAATGCCTGAAAATCTGCCTCGGCTAGAGCAGAAAGGGCCCTCATACAATCAGATCTCTGCACAGGAAGGGTGGAGCAACTTAGGCTGCTAGTCTATGAGAGCAGGTGCTCTGAATGCCTGGAGATGAATGTATAGAGTTCTGCCTGGGGGTGGAGCAGAGCTTGCACTACTGTACCATGATCTCAGGAGAACACCTGTAGACTCATTCCAGGTCACCAAGCTGGCCCTGACTGCAAGCCTTGTCACCCAGGAGAAATCGCAGCTGTAGCAGCTCTCCTCCCATCTCAAGTCTGTGAAAAGGGAGAGTACAATGCCATCACCTCCTACTGTAGCACTTAGCACCACTCTGGCTGTGGAGCCCCCTACTCCACTCCAGAGCAAATGCTCCACTCTCCGGCCCTAGACTAACATGCCTGCATGGCCACACTACTAGGTCACCAAAGAATGACTGATTTTGTATGTGCTTGGATTAAAGATGGCATCCTGTTATTGTCCTAGGTCTGAGAAAATGCCTGCAACTTATCCCAGTGTCTTTCCCTCTCAGTGTCCCCAAGTCTCTTCCCAAGTTAGCTCCCTGGATTGGAGAAACCAAGTGTTTTATCTTTGCTTGGGTTGCCAGGATCCCCACTGGAAAGGTGAGTCGCAAAGGGAGGCTCCCCTTTTTCTTTATGTACTGGGACGTCACTCTTATCAGCTAGCCACCATCATGAGGGCTGTTTGCTTACATTCTCCTCCCCGAGATCTGGGGTGTCCTTCACAGTTCTGGTGGATTCCAATTTTCCATCTTGAATTAAAGCAAACAGAGCTGATCTTTATTCACTATCTTGCTATTTCCAAGTGACTGAGGCATACTGAAAGTCTCTAATCCACCACCTTGAAAAAAAAACAAGCAAACAAAAATCCAACTTAAACGTTTGTCAGCTTTTACCCATCTTTTAGGTTTTAGCTTGGAGTTAACTTCCATCATCTCGTTACTGAGTTAGACATTCTTTCAAGAGTAGCAATCCTATTCTTTTGTACTGTAATGTAATGTTTAGTGTATTTCTCTTTCACACTTTAGTGTAAATTTCTTGAGGGCAGAAACCATATTAGGTCCATTGGTATGTCTCCAGGCCCTAGTAGATGCTCAGCAAATATCTGTGGAAGGTGGAATAAATGTTCTCAGATTTACCTTTATCCTGTACATCAAATTGGACCAGTACATTGAGCAAGTTTTTTCCTTAATCCTTGTTTCCAGATTTGGCCTATTCTGCTTTGTACTTATCAGCATTCTTTTTGGAGACCTTGTGTCATACCCAGAAGAATACTTACGTACCTGTTCCCTGAGCATAGATTTCTAGGCTAGGAAAAAAATATATCTGCTTGATCTTTGTGCTCTATCCAATTAATCGGAGATTCCTGTGCTAAAGTCTTTTTATAATTCCACCTAAAGCTGATAAGATTCTTATTCTAACTATGCAAAACTTGTGGCTGTAACTCAATCATTCTGGAAGCTTGCTGAAGTCCTAGATAACAGCATATAGCAGAAAGGAATCTTTACAGGTGATACGACTCAATAGCTCTCAAACATGGCTGTGCAGTTGAATCAACTGGGGAATGTTTGAAATTTACAAATTCTGGTTCTTCCGCAGACCCACAGAATAAAAATTTTCTAAGGATAGGGCCCAGGAATTTTGAGTTTTAAAAATATTCCCTGATGATTTTTATATACAGCCAGTTTAGAAACCACTGTTTTTTAATTTTCATATTCTGTCTGAAGGACCAGTACTATGAATCCTCAACTTGGAAAATATATTTGTTAGGTTTTTTTAGGCTGACTGACTGCACCATGGATTGCATGGTAACCTCTGTGACCTGCATGTGCATCTCCAGATGAGTTCCTGGAACTAGAAAGTCTAAAGTAACTGGAAAATCACTAAAAGGAGAAGATTGATCAACCCCTGTGGCACCTAATTAACTTTGAGACATTCTTCTATTGTTCCTTATTCCTGCCTCAGTTGATAAGGCAACTGGACTTTGTAATTGCCCTTGCTCAACAGATAGGCTACCTCATGACTCCTGACCCTATGACTCCTTCCTAGCTTGCAAAAACTGCCCTGAACTGTAACTTCTGTAACTTCCACTGCCTACCCCAAACCTATAAAACCAACTCCTATCCCACCACCCTCCACTGACTCTCTTTTAGGACTCAGCCCACTCACACCTGGGTGAATAAACAGCCTTGTTGCTCACACAAAGCCTGTTTAGGGGGTCTCTTCATTCAGAGCGCATGTTTAACAACATTTCTTCATAAAGTAAGGAAAAAGATAGATGAAAATAGTATCAAATAACCACCTAATTTTTCTTTAGAAAGTGAGATAAAAGTATTTATCAGACAAAATTAAATGATATTCCACAAACTGAACCAAAATTCAACATCTAAGATAAAAGAATACCTTTCATTTTTTATTCTAAAGACAAATACCAAAGTTTCCAGTGCCTTCCCCATTTCACCTCATTTGTTTATTATGTCACTAACAATTATTTATTCAGGGCCTGTTATCAAGCAGACATTATTCTAGGTGTTAAGAATGTAAGAATGAGCAAATTTGATCAAGTATTGCACTTACAGGGCTTAATTTTTAGTAAGAACAAAAGAACAATAAATGAATAAACATATAAATGAGTTCATCTTAAAATATTAGGTTCTATGAAGAAGAATAAAGCAAAATGAAAGCATAGAGTATTGCTGTTTTATCTAGAGTGATCTGAGAAGGCCTCTTAAAGAAGGTGGCAAGTGAGCAGAGAGACCCAAACAAAGTGCGTAAGAGAGACTTGCAGGCCACTTAGAGAAAAGTAAGCTCTCAGGGACTGAGGCAGCAGTGCATGCTTTTATGAGACAGCAACATTTGGTCAGTCATTTACCCTTTTTGAACCTCAATTTCCTTATTTGTCAAATGAAATGATAATTCTGCTTTGTCTAGCTTTAAGAGGAAGGCTGTGTGTATTGAATTAAGCAATCAATGTACATAAATATTCTTAGTAAAAGCAAAAGCACCATACAAAGGGAATCTGTCAAGTATTAATATGCTAATGCTGATCAATGTCGTTTTCACCCAGAATAAAAAGCACAATTTTAGATATACTTGAGCTGAAAGGAACCTCAGAAAACCTTCTTACCTGCTCTAGGCTTTGAAGTTGGAGTGATATTATTAACCTACTTTTCAGGTCACACCGTTTCATCCCAGAAAAATTAAGTGACTTGCCCAAGGTGACACGGCTAGTTAGGACTGGAAGGGTCTGATAACTCAGCTTTCTGCTTTCTGAGGTAGTGTTCTTTCTGCTAGAGACTTTTTTTGGGGTATCATCTTATTCAGTCATTTTGGCTCTCCAAGTCCCTCTAATGTGTTTAAACATCAAGCACTGGTGAAGAAAATGCAATCCAGTTTCTCCGTAGGCACTGTCCAGACTCAGAAGCGGGGACAGAGAGCCTTCTGGTCCCATTGTTAAGGTCATAAATATCTCTCTTGCTGAATTAGTGCTGGGGCTGCAATCCTTGACTCCAGAAAATGGCTTCTATGGCTGAGCCTTCCATCGCTGTTAAGTGATATACATCATCATTCGTTATGGATTGGCCAACATAAAAAAGCTCCTGTGTGTACAAATATTGAGTCATTTTACTGAGAAATGGGACTTGAGAAATTGCCCAATATACTCCTTCCTCCAGCCCCTCCCTGAGAAATGGATATACATGACTTGGTCTGAGAGTGATATGGTTTAGGAAAACTCCATTGGCCTGGAACTAAGAGAGCTGACTTCATGATTGGGGGGTGATTAAATCTGGCATTGAATTCCCTGCCCGCACAAGTCCTAGAGGGCAGATATCATGTTGGTTTGTCCTGCATAGAGCCTTGATGAGCAAATTACATAGAAAGGGTAGCATAATAATGCAATCTCTTTGTGTAAGAACTGGTCAATTTGGAAAGCTGCCTTAACTCATGCTTAACTCAACACTTTGGGACCTTTGAGTAAATTATTGCCTCTCTGGGAGAAGCTGGCTCATTAGGCTGCCACATATATAGCAACGATGGCTTTATATTTCCATTCCTAGGAATGTTTGATAGATATTAATGGACTCTATTAAAGACTAGAGGCAGGAAGGACATCTATTAGAAAGATAGCCCTCCATTCTATTTTACTGGCTGTGCTTTCAATCTCTCAACTCTCAGGGGGAAAAGACATGTTCATTGAATGCCTACTATGTGTCAGTTGCTTTCCATAGGATTTTACTCACCGACTCTTACTGACAATCTCTGTTTTCTAAATTAGGGTACTAGTGCTATCTGTACTAATCAGGGTTCTTTAGAGAAACAGAAACAACAGGAGGTAAATATCTATATCTATATCATCTATCTATATCTATATCTAGCTATTATAAGGAATTGTGAGTATGGAGCTTAGCAAGTTCCAAGATCTGTAGCCTAGAGACCCAAGAGAGCCCCTGGTGTAGCTCTAGTCTGAGTCTGAAGGCATGGGTACCAGGATAGTCAATGTCTTAAGTTCCAGTTTAAAAGTGGACAGACTGGAGACCCAAGAAGAGTCCATGTTTCAGTCTGAGCTTGAAGGCCAGCAAAGACCAATGTCTCAGCTCAGCAGCCAGGCAGAAAGCGTGTTCCCTCCTACTCAGCCTTTTTTTATCTTCTGTTCAGGTTTTCAATTGATTGCATGAGGCCCACCCATATTAGGGAGGGCAAACTGCTATACTCAGTCTGCTGATTCAAATGTTAATCTCATCTAGAAACACCCTGACAGACACACCCAGAATAATGTTTGACTAAATGTCTAGGCATCTCATGGCCTGCTAAAATTGACACATAAAATTAACCATTACAGACTCAGAGAAAAAAAGAACTTGCTCAATGTCACACAGATCTGGATGAACATGGTTCTGTGCCTCAAAGCTTGAATCTTTCTCTTGTACCTCGCTGCCCCTAACTGCTTCCTATCTTGTTTCTCTGTGTGGAACAGAAAGTATTTAAATAATGTGACTTGTTTTCTAACGACTTCAGGAACTATCCTTACAATGTTATCTTTCACTATTCTCCAACATTAAAATTCCAACTCATTCAAACTCATGTCATTTTCAATGATCTATTTATGATGGATTGTATATATGTGACTATCACTTATATTGTATCAACATGCTATAGCAACTCCTTTCCTGCTTCTGGGCCTCTCATCCTCTGCTCATTACTTGAATGTTTTTAAGCACTTACCAAATGCTAGAAATTGTGCTGAATACTAATAACATAGAAATAATACACATAGTAGTAATAGTTGTTATGTATTGGGTATCACTCTGTGCCAGACATGTTTTAACTATTGATACATATTAGTTCATGATGGTCCTTACAAGAGGTATCATTCTGTTCTTTGTTCCAGGAGACTAACCAGCATGGGCTACATCAAAAAAGGCGGCCATCTACCTTCTGCTGGGTAGGGGCACCGTAGAGACTTGTCAGAAACTAGAAGGAAGGTAGAATGTGAAATCTGAGTGTTAATTCCCTGGCTTCATCAAAGGACACTTGTCTTCACAGGGAAGCAGTCTACATGATTCTCCTTTTGGGCTTTGGTAAAAACCCCCTACTTTCATCTCTTAGTCCAGAAATGGTAAGAGGTCAGCAGCTAAGAATTCAGGTTCTTTGTGGTTTTCTCATATACATGACTTTGATGATGGACTCTTTGGAAATAAATTCTCCTAGACTCTTTTTTAGGATGATTGGGTCATTAGTTTTTCCCCTGGAATCATGAGTCTTTACATCAACCCTATCTGAAATGTACCATTATTGCCACATTTTACAATAGAGGAAGAGAGATGGCTTATATAATTTGATGAAGATCACACATTTTGTAAGAAGAGTTGGGATTGGAACCCTAGTGGTCTAGCTTTTGAGATCATGCTCTTGATCACCACAATAAGTGTCAATAATCACTATAATAAGTGTCATTATAGCATAAAGACACTCTACCTAAAGCAATAGCTTAGTTCAAGTCATCTTTTCCTATAAAACTTTCCCATTTATTTGACTATTATTGTTTTGTAGACCCTACCCCTCAAGTTTATTGAGGGTCATACTTGAAGTTTCTATGCTTATGTTCTTTCTTAATAATCACAGAAAGAGTGTACCTATCTAGGGGCCAGAGATCCCAGGTTCAGTTTTTTAACCCTCAGCAAGTAGTCCTGTCCTGACAACATGGCACAAATTTAATAAACGTTTGCTGATTTATTCAAAAGTTTACTTGGACTTTATGAGTAGCTCAACAAGGAATATCTTCTTGAATATGCCAGGAATATGGAAAGAATTAGGTTGCCATAGTTGAGTGGAAAATTTTGGGTCTGGCAGCAACTCCAACTACACACAGCAATTTTTTTCCTTAGCTGTGTGACCTTGGATGAGTCACTTAACTTCTCTGGTAATCTCAAGCTTCAGAATCTCCATTCTAACAATGTGAAGGAACTGCCATCGAGCTAGAGCAATATTGTTTTGTTTCATCAGTAATACTGTTTTATTTCAGTGTATTCATTTATATTATCACTAACAATTTATGGCAAATTCAACTAATTTTCCATTACAATAGCAATGCATACTTTTCCCCTTAAAATATATTAAGTAAAAACTGTAAATCAATTTATAGGAAAAAGGTATTAGTGGTTGGTATGACATACAGAAAGTGGTGAGTGAACGACTGAGTTTGGAAAAAATTGGAGAGAAGGTCAGGCACAGTGACTGACACCTGTAATCTCAGCATTTTGGGAAGCTGAGGCTAGAGGATTGCTTGGACCCAGGACTTCAAGTTTGGCATGGGCAACACAAAGAGACTCCTATTTCTACAAAAAAAATGTAAAAATTAGCAAGGTGTGGTAGGTTGTGCCTGTGATCCCAGCTACTCAGGAGGCTGAGGTGGAAGGATTACTTGAGCCCAGGAGCTCAAGACTGCAGTGAGCTGTGTGATTGTGCCACTATATTCCAGCCTGGGTGACAGAGTGAGACCCTGTCTCAAACAAAGAAACGAATGAACAAACAAACAAACAACTGGAGAGAGTAATCTTGAAAATCTCTTGAATCTCTAGAATTTGATATTCTATGTCAACCAGTATCTATTCTTTCACACCCATAGCTGTGTACAATATTTGGAATGGAAAATATTTTGAAATCTGAAGATCAGAGAGAAAGACGTCCTTGTTGAGAACACTAAAATCTTTACAGTTATTTTCTTGTAGCTGTTCTCAGCCCAAAAACAGATCTAAGAGCCAGGCATTGGCAGAGTCAGGTGAGAAATGCTGTATAGTGCCTCAAGAGAGCTGTGGCACTGGAATCACAGAACTACAAACCAAGGGGAAGGTTGATCCTAATAGCATCAATGGATAGCTTCAAAATATTCATAAAAGTGAAAATATAAAGCAAATAATTGTGACAAGCATATTGTCTAATTAAGATGAATGGGACATGGCTCTCACGCATTTTAATCTGTTATATAAACAGCATATTAATAAGGCTTAATCATATCACCACATACTTAAAGTGACTTTCTAAAAGTTTATTTTGATTTAACATATGCTTTTTTTGTATGTTGTTGTAGTGCTTTTACAAGCACATAAATAACATCTTGAAATAAATTTCTTGGATGTGATCCCCATCTTTTTTTTTTTTTTTTTTCCAAAGAGAAAGAGAGAGAGAATAGGAAGGAGAAAAAAGGAAGAGAAAGAGAGAGAGAGAATGGGGAGGAGGGAGAAGGAAAAGAAAGAGGGAGAGAGAATGGGAGTATTGCTTTCTTGCCCAGGCTAGAATGCAATTTAGTAATGGGTATTGAAAACCTCTTTTATACTGATAATTATACTTAATGATGTAGTCAGGAAGGAATAAGGGAAGAAGATAACAAACAAACAGCCAACCAATATTTAATTTAAACCTATAAAATGCTATGCGATTACTGAGGAGTGATTTACTTCCAATTATATAGTCACCTTTGGAATAGGTGTGAGGTGGTAATGTATGTTTTGTGTATTTGAAATGGAGAGTTCTATAAATGTTTATTAAGTTTACTTGTTCCGGGTCTGAGTTCAAGTTCTGAATATCCTTGTTAATTTTCTATCTCGTTGATCTATAGAATCGTTAGCTCTTCTTGTTGCATTGATCCTTTTGCCATTATGTAATGTCATTCCTGGCCTCTTTTGATCTTTGTTGCTTTAAAGTCTACTTTATCAGAGGCGAGAATTGCATCTCCTGCTTTTTGTTTATTAGTTTATTTTTACTCTCTGTTTGATTGGTAAATCTTCCTCCTTCTCTCTGAGTCTTTGTGTATTGTTGCATGTGAGATGGGCCCGGATGCAGCATACAGATGGGTTTTGGCTTTTTATCCAATTAAAATATATATAAGTTTAATACTGGCGTTTGATGCTAGCTGGCTGTTTTGCCCATTAGTTGATGTAAATTTTTTATTGTGTTAAAGTTCTTTGCTTTTTGATATATTTTTGGAAAGGCTGATATTGGTTGTTCCTTTATATGTATAGTGCTTCTTTCAGAAGCTCTTGTAAAGCAGGCCTGGTGGTGGTGAACTCTCTAAGTACTTGTTTGTTCGCAAAAGATTTAATTTTTCCTTCGCTCATAAAGCTTAGTTTGGCTGGATAGGAAATTCTGGGTTGAAAGTTCTTTTCTTTAAGGATGTTAAATATTGGTCCCCACTCTTTTCTGGCTTGTAGGGTTTCTGCTGAGAGATCTGCTGTAAGTCTGATAGGTTTCCCTTTATGGGTAACCTGACCTTTCTCTCTGGCTGCCCTTAGTATTTTCTCCTTCATTTCAACCCTAATAAATCTGGCGATTATGTGCCTTGGGGTTGGTCTTCTTGAAGAATATCTTTGCGGTGTTCTCTGTATTACCTGGAGTTGAATATTACCCTGCCTTGCCAGGTTGGGAAAATTGTCCTGAATGATATCCTGAAGAGTATTTTCCAACTTGGATTCATTCTCTTCATCACATTCAGGTACACCTATCAAACGTAAATTAGGTCTTTTCACATAGTCCCATATTTCCTGGAGACTTTGCTCATTCCTTTTCATCCTTTTTTCTGCATTCTTGTCTTCTCGTTTCATTTCACTGAGCTGGTCCTCGACTTCTGATATCCTTCCTTCTGCTTGATCAATTCGACTGTTTAAACTTGTGCATGCTTCGCGAAGTTCTCGTGTTGTGTTTTTCAGCTCCATCAATTCACTTATATTCTTCTCTAAATTGTCCATTCTCGTTAACATTTCGTCAAACCTTTTTTCAAGGTTCTTAGTTTCTTTGCATTGGGTTAGAACAAGTTCTTTTAATTCACAGAAGTTTCTTATCATCCACGTTTTGAAACCTGCTTCTGTTATTGGAACACACTCATAATCTATTAAGCCTTGTTCCGTTACTGATGAGGAATTGCAGTCCCCTGTAGAGGGAGAGGCATTCTGATTTTGAGTATTCTCTACCTTTTTACGCTGGTTTCTTCCCTTCATTATATATTTGTCCGTCTGTCGTCTTTATAATTACCGACTTTCTAACTGGGTCTCTGACGTCCAACTTGTTGATTCCCTGTGCCGAAATCTGAGCAATCCACTGAGCCGGCCGAAACAGTGGTGTTAAGATTGATGGTGCTTTTCTGCCCGGGAATCTCTGGACTCTGCACCAAGAACTGGCGTGCTAAGGCACCAGCAAAACCGACACGCCGGCCACAAGAGTTGCCCTGGTGACCTGTGGAGCTCCTCCACTGGGAATCTCCTGGTCCGTGAGCAACTAATATTCGTCTGAAAGTGTGGCGTCCTCTCGTTCTTTGCGCTTTCACTGGGAGGTACGTGCCCGAGCTGCTAATCATCAGCCATCTTGGATCTCTCTCTCGTGATCCCCATCTTGATCGAAACTTTTTCCTTTTAATTTATTGGATAATTCTGGATATATAAAGTAATTTTTATTTTTTGATATGAGTTCTTTCAGCCCTTATGTTTGAATATTGGAGAAATGACCCTCTTACCTTCGATAGTGTTTTTCCACGATTCTATTTGTTCTTATCCATTCCACATTTAGATGGTCAACATATACTTCTTATTCCACCTTAGAAATAGCTCCCTAATCTGCCCCCATCTGCCCTTTACATATAAGGAGAATAGCTACAGATTTTTTGACCCTCCTGCCTCAAGAGTTAGGGTTAATATCTTCTCTCTTTGCATTTAGGTTAGCTTGTGACCACATTTTTGACCAACAGAGTATAATGACCTTCAAGGGGCTGTGACCTTCAGAGGACTGACAATTTCTACCTTGATCTCTTGAAGCCCTGAGCACCAATAAGTCTGACCACTACTCACTCTGCTGGAGGAACCACATGGAGAGACTCTGAGACTATAGGAAGAGGGAGAGAAGCTCAGCTGAATCGAACCTTTGGGCCATTTCCGCTAAGCAATCTGGCAAGTGAATAAAGCCACTTGTTTACTCCAAACTAGCTCGATGTGAGCACCTGAGATTCATGAGCGTAAGAAATTTTTAAGTCACTATTTCAGGGAATACGCTATATAACAGATAACCAGGATGACAGATTTTTCAAAAAAAAAGTCTGACCTTCACCGTAAGAAATTTATAGCTCCCTCCCCTGCTGAAGTCAGATTTTGTCATGATTTCTGGCATTCCTGCCACCGGGACAATTACACTTCCTTATCGCATTGACATCAGACTTGGCCATATGATTCGTTTTAGCCAATAAAATGTGGGCAGAAATGACATGCCACCACGGCATAGAAGTTTTAAAAGCCATCATGTTGTTGTGTCCCCAATCTTTGCCCTCTACTGAGAGAATAGGAATGCCCCAAATGAGGGGCCTTCATTTGGCCCTGGCTACTAAAATGAGGAGAGAAGGAGCAAAGGTGCAGGTGACCCACAGCTAACATGTAATGCAGTGAGAAATACTCCTTTCTTGCTGAAAGCCACTGAGATTTTAGGGTCTTCTACAGAGCCACCAGGGTCATCATCCTAAAAAATAAATTCTGTTATTCACCTACATAAAAGACACCACATCCATCCAGTTTCTTACTATTTTGTTGCATCTTACCTCTTCAGTCTCACCACACATGTACGTCACAATTCAGCAGGGCTTGTCCTGATTCTTTCCTTTCGGATGTGTGGTCCACTCCGTTTGGCACATACTTTTCAATTTCTCCACCTGCAAAGCTGATACATATTCTTTGAGACTTAGTTTGGATGCCATTTGCTTTGTGAAGCTTTTTGTATTTTTCCTGGACAAGATTAGTTCCTGCACTTTCAGTGTTTCCATAGCAATGATGATGAAGAATGGGAGGAGGTTAGTGAAGAGGATGGTGGTAACACAGTCCTCTTTATGTACCAGGAATTGTTTTAAGTAGTTTGAATTTTCAATGTAATCCTTGCAATAACCCCAGAAGGCAATTGTAGCATCTCCATTTTATAACACAGCAGACTGAAGCACTGAAATGTTAGGTAATTCAACTCAGTATCACACAGTTATTAATTGCTGGAGCCAGAATTTGAACTCAGATGGTCTAGCTTCTGGGTCAGTGCTCTTTATTGCTATACTTCACTGTATTTACAGGGTCACATTTTTAAGGTAGTATTTTTAAGTTGTAATAAAGTTGTCTGTTTTCATGTTTGCCCCAGTACACTCTGAGTTTCTGCAGGGCAGTGACGATGTTAGCTGTCTTTATGCTCTTGTATATAACACAAAGTCAGGCATACAGACATTCAGTAAATAATTTTCAATAACTAAGTAAGAGCTTGAATTTAAATCCTGAAACTTTAAGTCCAGTTTTTTATTTTCTATCACATTAGTCACCTTCATTTTATGTGGTTTTTCATCTTACTATTATAAATGAGTTCTGGAAATGCATCTGTTCTATTAGTTGAAATACTATCCAAGACATTTATTGAAGAAGACTACTATTTCATTTCAATTATTTCCTTTAATGTTACAATAATTATGATTCAAAAAGGAATGCTAATTTTATGAGACCTTGTTGTGCATGTTAAAATGTAGTCTAATCTCATAGCATCTTCTTCAAGGTCTCACTTTTCTTTTCTGGAATGTTCACCACTCTTCCATCCTAACTTATTTTTTCCATTATAAATGATCTGTCATTTTTTGGTTCAAAGTTTTTGCTATCTACATTGGTTGGAAGGCCCTTCTTTTTCATTAATATTCCCTTTTTATCACTGAGGGCTTACTGATCCTGCTCCTTAGTGACATATTTCTATGGAAGTACAAACTCTCTTGATACCAATGCCACTCATGACCACCATGACTGTGATCATAATCATGATCATCATCCTTGTCCTCATTCAAATATCAGCTGGGGCTGGCCATCTTACCCATATTATCTCAGATGGTTAGGTTCAGACCTGAATCCGAGGTAAATTTAACACATATTCTAAGATTTTCATGTTCTAAGTTATTTCGTGTTCTCCTGTGGTTTTGAGGTCCTACTTTCTCTGAATTATTTCAGTTTAGAGATTCTCTTATCTTGTTTCTGGACTTTATTATCTTTTTGCTAGAATGCATGGACTGAGACATAGAACTCAGCCATCTTCCACAATTTCTACTATGAAAACCCACTCACATTAGGATTTCGTTTATGAAGCAGGCTTTCTAATATATAGGTGTGAAGGACTTACATTCAAGTCAAAGTGAGAAGTACACATTTAGTTGAGGCTTCTGATATTCATCGTGCTGTTGGGCCATACTTCTTTTATTATTTTTCTTCCATTTTTGGCTTGACCCTCCCCAGAGTTGACATTTTTGTTCAAGTCTGATTTAGCTCACAGAATTCTAGCTACCTTTTTTTGTTTCCCTGGTTTGTCCAAACATATGCCTGCCTATCCTCCTCCGATATGCTTTTCTGGGTATGTTTTTCTGACCATGTATATTTTGCTTCTACCTTACACACATTTGTGTGCTATTATGCTATTTATTTTGCTTTCCATAATAACAGTGTTTTCTTTTATAGAGTATATTTTATAGATCTTTAAAGTACTTTGATTTTTTAAAAATATTTTTTCTCATAATAGACCTGTCAGATAGGAGAGGACCAGATACCTTAAACCTATTAATTAAATAATGTAGTTGAAGCATGTAGTCCCATGTTTGAAACATGAAGTTTATATTAGATAAGGCTTAAAGTCTTTTCCGTGTGTGTGTGTGTGTGTGTGTGTGTGTGACTTAAAGTTGAAAGAGAATTCAGGGACCATTTAATTTTAGAAAGATAAGATATTACAATTTCTGCTTTACATATGAGATCCATGATGTCCAGAGAGTGTCAGTGATTTGCTAAAAGTGAGGAGAAATGGTGGGATGTAGTCACAGAACCCACTCTCTTCTACTTCTTGGGCAATGTTCCTCATTTCTCCAGAAAGTGTCTCCTTCAGAGAAAGGCTGTGAAAAGTGGGGAGTGAGATAGTACGGGAGCAGCAGGGCTTGCATATGGTTCTCAGATATAGGTCACTGGGGAAGAGAATGCATTGCAAAAGGTTTAGAAATAATACCAAGGAAGCGAATTGTTCACTTAAGTGTAGTTTCAGCTTAAAAAGAGTCTATGAGAATAAAGATTTGTATATGTATATTATTAATGTTTTTATTCAATGTCCTACTCCTTGCATCATTGCTAGCATCTTTGGATGGTTAAAGTTTCATCAGAGAGAAAATTATGCTCTCATATTAATATATTAGCCCTTATGGATATGAAAAGACACTCTTCAAAAGAAGACATTTATGAGGCCAACAAACACATGAAAAAATTATCATCATCACTGGTCATTAGATAAATACAAATCAAAACAAAATTGAGATACCATCTCATGCCAGTTAGAATGGTGACCATTAAAAATCTGGAGACAACAGATGCTAGAGAGGATGTGGAGAAATAAGAATACTTTTACACTTTTGTGAAATTAGTTCAACCTTTGTGGAAGATAGTGTGGCGATTCCTCAAGGATCTAGAAATAAAATAGAAATACCATTTGACCCAGTAATCCCATTACTGGGTATATACCCAAAGGATTATAAATTGTTCTATTATAAAGACACATGCACAAATATGTTCACTGTGGGACTGTTTACAATAGCAAAGACCTGGAACCAACCCAAATGCCCATCGATGATAGACTGGGCACAGAAAATGTGGCACATACACACCATGGAATACTATGCAGCCATAAAAAAGGATGAGTTCATGTACTTTGTAGGGACACAGATGAATCTGGAAACCATCATTCTCAGCAAACTGACACAAGTACAGAAAACCAAAACACCATATGTTCTCACTCATAGGTGAGTGTTGAACAATGAGAACACATGGGCACAGGGAGGGGAACATCACACACTGGGGTCTGTTGAACAGTGGGGGGCTTGGGGAGGGACAGAAGCGGGTGGGGAGGTTGGGGAGGGATAACACTGGGAGAAATGTCTAATGTGGGTGATGTGGGGAAGGAGACAGCAAACCACTATGGCATGTGTGTACCTATGCAATAGTCCTGCAAGATCTGCACATGTGCCCCAGAACCTAAAGTACAATAAAAAATAAATAAATAAAAATAAATATTACACATAAACAATAAAAAATAAAAAGCATAGAAAAATAAAAGTATTTTAAATTAAAAAAATATATATTAGCCCTTATAAAGACAGGCAACTACTTATTTCACCAAGAGGTATAATCACCTCCAACAACATATATTTATACATTGATTTTTAAAAAAATTTCTGCAGAGGACTAGGTCGACAAGTTTAGTTTATCAAAGGGAATTTCATTTCCTCATTGACTTTAAACAATGAAGCCCTTGAAACATTCAGTCAATACACATCTCAGGAAAGAACAAAGGCAGCATCTGAAAGGAGGATTAGTAAATTACCTGCCTTCAAAACTGAAATAAACTGCACAAAAGCAGTTCTGTATTTCTGCTGGTAATTCAACAAAGAAAGTCAAACGAAGCCTATAGATCCTGGTTATGTAGAAATGTTCAGCTACTCAAGGTTGTGATGAAAAAATGTTCAAATAAAGGTCATTCTAATGAATACAATTACTAGAGGGTTGATATACAAAATGAAAAATTAAAAAAAAAACATTGTGGTTTCTGAATGGTTGACACATAATTGCAACATCACACAACTTGGTATTATAGAAAAATAATTGAACTGAATCTTTTATGGGAGTGTACCAAAGTTGGGGGGGTGCTTAAAATTTACTGAGCATCTACTATGCTATTAATGTATTTAGACATGTTATCATTTTTGTTGGTTTGTTTTTTGAGACACAGTCTTGCTGTGTCACTCAGGCTGGAGTGCAGTGGTGTCATATCAGCTCATTGCAACCTCTGCCTCCTGGGTTCAAGTGATTCTCCTGCCTCAGCCTCTCTAGTAGCTGGGATTATAGGCGTGTGCCACCATGCTCAGCTAATTTTTGTACTTTTAGGAGAGACAGGGTTTCATTTAAGCTTTTAGTTTGAGATCAGACCAGGCTGGTCTCAAACTCCTGACTTCAGGTTATCCATGGTGTGAGCAATGGTGCCTGGTCATTATTATTTTTAATTCTTAGCTAACTTGAGAACAACAAAAATCAGGAAATTTTGACTTAGTGGCTAATGAGAAAGCTTCCTACAGGTCCGCACTCTGCTTTTCTTTCTTTCTTTCTTTCTTTCTTTCTTTCTTTCTTTCTTCCTTCCTTCCTTCCTTCCTTCCTTCCTTCCTTCCTTCCTTCCTTCCTTCCTTCCTTCCTTCCTTCCTTCCTTTCTTTCTTTCTTTCTTTCTTTCTTTCTTTCTCTTTCTTTCTTTCTTTTTTTTTTTTGAGACAGAGTTTCGCTCTTGTTACCCAGGCTGGAGTGCAATGGCGCGATCTCGGCTCACCGCAACCTCTGCCTCCTGGGTTCAGGCAATTCTCCTGCCTCAGCCTCCTGAGTAGCTGGGATTACAGGCATGCACCACCATGCCCAGCTAATTTTTTGTATTTTTTTTTTTTTTTTTTTTTTTAGAGACGGGATTTCACCATGTTGACCAGGATGGTCTCGATCTCTTGACCACGTGATCCACCCGCCTCAGCCTCCCAAAGTGCTGGGATTACAGGAGTGAGCCACCATGCCCAGCCCGCTTTTCTATATTACTCTCCGTTTTATGCTTTATTAGCACAACATTTAACAATTGGACAACCTCTAATTGAAAAAGCAGTGACAGCAGCAGGAATAGTAAGGAGAAGAGAAGAAAGCCAGTTATTTTCTTTCTCCTTTTCTTGCTCCTCCAGAGTAATAGAGACTGTTAGAACAATGATCTTCAGGGGATACAGCTTAAACAGAAATAACTATCTAAAGAGCAGAGACAAACTTCAGTTTATAAGGCAAACCCGTTTATGAAAATCATGCAGGGTTTTTGTTGAGGTAAGAAATTACTGAAGGAAAAAACAAAAGATTATAGGAGGAGTATGGAAATAGATTTGAATCATACAGTTAATTTTGGTATAGAAAGCGAATCATGGGTAACTATGTCCAGTTGACCTTTCTCTGGCTTAGTCAGTGTGTTTTTTAGAAGGCAATAATAAAATATTTCTTTACCATTTCTCTTAGGATAAGCAGGTTCTTGGATACTTGATGATACATAAATTACATTTCCCTTTCTATATTAACATAATCTCTAGGAATAGAAAGTAATGAATTGCAGGGGTTGTCTTGATCTTATTAAATATATTAAGATATTATTAGGTTATAAATAATAGAATTGGGACAACTTATAATATGGCTTTGAAAGATTTGACTTTAAGAATAAAAAAAAAGACATAGAGGTGCAAATTGAGCAAACAAAGTAGTCAGCAGAAGGTTAGAGGAGAAAGAAGGATCAAGACTAGGGACAGGTAGAGGATACTGATGTGTTGTAGAGTAGGTAAGCTGGCCTGGTACCGATTGGTCCAACCTAGGTGCTTGAAACAAAGGGATACAATGAGAGTGTGGGGTACCAATCTAGGTTCACCATGACAGCATTTTTTTGGGATGGAAAATAGACTGGCTGAATAAGAAACAAGAGTCAGTCTAATTACAATGAACAAGTAAAGGTGTAGTCCAGGCAGTTCACCATTACTGAGGCAGACCACGATTACCAAGGCAGTTCTAACAATACCTCTGTAAACAAAACCACAAGGAAGTTCACACAGCAGCTGGGCAGAGCCCACGGCAGTTCAGCAATGCCTCTGCTGGCAGACTGTGACTAGGCTACCTCCTTGCTGGGCAGGGCATCTCTGAAAAAAGGCAGCAGCACATCAGGAATTTATAAATAAAGTGCTACCTTCCCAGGACAGAGCACCTGGAAAAAAAGACAGTTATAAATTCCACTGCAGCAGACTAAATGTACCTGCCCAGTAGCTCTGAAGGAAACAACAGAGCTCCTATAAGGGACAGACTGTCTCCTCAAGCAGCTCCCTGACTCCCATGTATCCAAAGAGATACATCATAAAGGAGAGCTCAGGCTGACATCTGGCGGGTATCCTTCTGGAACAAAGATAACAGAAGAAGAAACTGGCAGCAACTCTTACTGTTCTGCAGTCACTGCAGGTGATCCCCAGGCAAGCAGGGTCTGGAGTGGACCTCCAGCAGTCCTATAGCAGAGTGGCCTGACTGTTAGAAGGAAAACTAAAAAACAGAAAAAAATAACTTCAACATCAACAAAAAGGATGTCCACTCAGAGACCTCATATGAAAGTCACCAACTACAAAGACCACAGGTAGATAAATCCACAAAGATGGGAAGAAACCAGCGCAAAAAGGATGAAAACACCCACAGCCAGAATTTCTCTCCTCCTCCAAGGGATCACAACTCCTCACCAGCAAGGGAACAAAGCTGGATGGAGAATGAGTCTGATGAATTGACAGAAACAGGCTTCAGAAGGTTGGTAATAACAAATTTCTCTGAGCTAAAAGAACATGTTCTAACCCCATGTAAAGAAACTAAGAACCTTGAAAAAAGGTTTGATGAAATGCTAATGAGAATAAACAGCTTAGAGAAGAATATAAATGACTTAATGGAGCTGAAAAACACAACAGGAAAACTTCATGAAGCAAACACGTTTCAACAGCTGAATAGATCAAGCAGAAGAAAGGATATCAGAGATTGAATATCAACTCAATGAAATAAAATGAGAAGGCAAGATTAGAGAAAAAAACATGAGAAGAAATGAACAAAGCCTCCAAGAAATATGGGATTATGTGAAAAGACCTAATCTACGTTTGATAGGTGAACCTGAATGTGAAGGAGAGAATGAATCCAAGCTGGAAAACACTTTTTAGGATATTATCCAGGAGAACTTCCCCAACCTAGCAAGGCAGGCCAATATTCACATCCAGGAAATAAGAGAACACCACAAAGATATTCCTCAAGAAGAGCAACCCCAAGGCACATAATCATCAGTTTCACCATGGTTGAAATGAAGGAAAAAATGCTAAGAGCAGCCTGAGAGAAAGGTTGGGTTACCCACAAAGAGAAGCCCATCAGACTCACAGTGGATCTCTTGGCAGAAACCCTACAAGCCAGAATAGAGTGGGGGCCAATATTCAACATCCTTAAAGAAAAGAACTTTCAACCTGGAATTTCATATCCAGCCAAACTAAGCTTCATAAACAAAGGAGAAATAAAAACCTTTACAAACAAGCAATGGCTGAGAGATTTTGTCACCACCAGGCCTGCCTTACAAGAGCTCCTGAAAGAAGCACTAAACATAGAAAGGAACAACCGGTACCAGGCAATCCAAAAATGTACCAAATGGTAAAGAGCATCTACACAATGAAGAAACTGCATAACTAATTGTCAAAACAACCAGCTAGCATCAAAATGGCAGGATCAAATTCACACATACAATATTAACCTTAAATATAAATGAGCTAAATGCCCCAATCAAAAGACACAGACTGGCAAATTGTATAAAAAGTCAAAACCTATCTGTGCTGTATCCAGGAAACCCATCTCATGTGCAAGAACACACATAGGCACAAAATAAAGGGATGGAGGAAGATTTATCAAACAAATGGAGAGTAAAAAAAGCAGGATTTGCAACGCTAGTGTCTGATAAAACAGACTTTAAACTAACAAAGATCAAAAGAGACAAAGGCATTACCTAATGGTAAAAGGATCAGTGCAACAAGAAGAGCTAATGATCCTAAATATATATGCACCCAATACAGGAGCACCCAGACACATAAAGCAAGTTCTTAATGACCTACAGAGAGACGTAAACTCCTCCACTGTCAGTATTAGACAGATCAAAAAGACAGAAAATTAACAAGGATATCCAGGACTTGAACTCAGATCAGGACTAAGCAAACCTAATAGACATCTACAGAACTTTCCACCCCAAATCCACAAAAAATACATTCTTCTCAGCACCACATCACACCTACTCTAAAATTGACCACATAATTGGAAGTAAATCACTCCTCAGCAAATGCAAAAGAATGGAAATCATAACAAACAGTCTCTCAGACCACAGTGCAATCAAATTAGAACTCAGTATGAAGAAACTAACTCGGAACCGCACAACTTCATGGAAACTGAACAACTGGCTCTTGAATGTAGACTGTATAAACAATTAAATGAAGGCAGAAATAAAGATGTTCTTCAAACCAACGAGAATGAATACATAACATACCAGAATTTCTAGGACACATTTAAAGCAGTGTCTAGAGGGAAATTTACAGCAATAAATTCCCACATGAGAAGCAAGGAAAGATCTTAAATTAACACCCTATCATCAAAATTGAAAGAGCTAGAAGAGTAAGATCAAAAAAGCTCAAAAGCTAGCAGAAGACAAGAAATAACTAAGATCAGAGCAGAACTAAAAGAGATAGAGAAACAAAAATCCCTTCCAAAAATCAATAAATCCAGGAGCTTTTTTGAAAAGATCAACAAAATAGACTGCTAGCCAGATTAATAAAAAAGAAAAGAGAGAAGAATCAAATAGATGCAATAAAAAATGATAAAGGGGATATCACCATCGATTCCACATAAATACAAACTACCATCAGAGATTTCTACAAACAACTCTATGCACATAAACCAGTAAATCTGGAAGAAATGGATAAATTCCTGGACACTTGCACCCTCCCGAGCCTAAACCAGGAAGAAGTTGAAACCCTGAATAGACCAATAATAAGGGCTGAAGTTGAGGCAGCAATTAATAGCCTACCAACCAAAAAAAGCCCAGGTCCAGATGGGTTCATAGCCGAATTCTACCAGACATACAAAGAAGAGCTGGTACCACTCCTTCTGAAACTATTCCAAACAATCCAAAAAGTGGGAATCCTTTCCAAATTATTATGAGACCAACATCACCCTGATACTAATACCTGGCACAGACTCAACACAAAAGAAAACTTTAGGCCAATATCCACGATGAACGTAGATGCAAAAATCTTCAATAAAATACTGGCAAACTGAATGCAACAGCACGTCAAAAAGTTTATCCATCATGATCAAGTAGGCTTCATCCCAGTGATACAAGTCTGGTTCAACATATGCAAGTCTATAAATGTAATCTACCACATAAACAGAACTAAAGACAAAAACCACATGATTATCTCAAAAGATACAGAGATGGCCTTCAACAAAATTCAACAGCCCTTTATGCTAAAAATTCTCAAGAAACTAGGTATCAACAGAACATATCTCAGAATAATAAAAGCTATTTAGGACAAACCCACAGCCAATATCTTACTGAATGGACAAAAACTGGAGGGATTCCCTTTGAAATCTGGCACTAGACAAGGATGCCCTCTCTCACCACTCCTATTCAATATAGTATTGGGAGATCTAGCCAGAGCAATCAGGCAAGAAAAAGAAATAAAATATATTCAGTTAGGAAAGGAGGAAGTCAAATTGTCTCTATTTGCAGATGAACCAATTGTATACTTAGAAAACCCCATTGTCTCAACCCAAAATCTCCTTAAACTGAGAAGCAACTTCAGTAAACTCTCAGGATACAAAATCAATGTGCAGAAATCACCAGCATTCCTATACACCAATAACAGATTTAGAGAGAGCCAAATCAAGAACAAACTGCCATTCACAATTGCTACAAAGAGAATAAAATACCTAGGAATACAAGTAACAGAGGCTGTAAAGGACTTCTTCAAGGAGAACTACAAACCTCTGCTCAACAAAATATGAGAGGACACAAACAGATGGAAAAACATCCCATGCTCATGGTTAGAAAGAATTAATATCGTGAAAATGGCCATACTGCCCAAAGTAATTTATAGATTCAACACTATCCCCATCAAGCTACCTATGACCCTCTTCACAGAACTGGAAAAAAACACCTTAAACTTCATATGGAACCAAAAATGAGTCCGAATAGCCGACAATTCTAAGCAAAAAGAACAAAGCTGGAGGCATCACGCTACCTGACTTCAAACTATGCTACAAGTCTACAGTAATCAAAACAGCATGGTACTGGTACCAAAACAGAGATATAGACCAATGGAACAGAACAGAGTCCTCAGAGGCAACACCACATGTCTACAACCATCTGATCTTTGACAAACCTGACAAAAACAAGCAATGGGGAAAGGATTCCCTGTTTAATAAATGGTCTTGGGAAAACTGGCTAGCAGTGTGCAGAAAGCAGAAACTGGACCCCTTCCTGACACCTTACACTAAAATTAACTCCAGGTGGACCAAAGATTTAAACATAAGACCTAACACCATAAAAACCCAAAAGAAAACCTAGGCGAAACCATTCAGGACATAGGCATAGACAAGGACTTCATGATTAAAACAACAAAAGCATTGGCCACAAAAGCCAAAATAGGCAAATGGGATCTAATTAAACTCCAGAGCTTCTGTACAGCAAAAGAAACAATCACTAGAGTGAACAGGCAACCAACAGAATGGGAAAAAATTTTTGCAATCTACCCATCTGACAAAGGGCTAATACCCAGAATCTACAAAGAACTAAAACAGATTTACAAGGAAAAAAAAAAAAAAAAAATCCATTCAAAAGTGCGTGAAGGACAAGAACAGATACTTTTCAAAAGAAGACATATATGAGGCTAACAAACATGAAAAAATGCTCATCATCACTGGTCATTAGATAAATGTGAATCAAAACCACATTGAGATACCATCTCACACCAGTTAGAATGGTGATCATTAAAAAATCTGGAGACAACAGATGCTGGAGAGGATGTAGAGAAATAGGAATGTCTTTAAACTGTTGGTGGGAGTGTAAATTAATTCAACCATTGTGGAAGACAGTGTAGCGATTCCTCAAAGACCTGGAAATAGAAATTCCATTTGACCCAGCAATCCCATCACTGGGTATATACCCAAAGGATTATAAATCGTTCTATTATGAAGATGCATGAACACGTATGTTCATTGAGCCTCTGTTTACAATAGCAAAGACCTGGAACCAACCCAAATGCACACTGATGATAGACTAGACAAGGAAAATGTGGCACATATACACTGTCAACCATGCAGCCATAAAAAATGATGAGTTTGTGTACTTTGTAAGGACATGGATGAATCTGGAAACCATCATTCTCAGCAAACTGACACAAGAACAGAAAACCAAACACCACATGTTCTCACTCATAGATGGGTGTTGAACAATGAGAACACATGGATACAGGGAGGGGAGCATCACACACTAGGGTCTGTTGGGGGGGAATGGGGAGGGACAGTGATGGGGTAGGGAGGTTGTGGAGGGATAAATGGGGAGAAATGCCAGATGCAGGTGTTGAGGGGGATGGAGGTAGCAAACCACATTGCCATGTATGTACCTATGCAAAAATTCTGCATATTCTGCATATGTGCCCCAGACCCTAAAGTGCAATAATATATATATGTATATATAAAAGGTGTAATCCAGAATCCAGAGCTATGTTCCAAGCCCAGATGGTAGCCACCTGCTTATTCACTCCAAAACCATAGCAAGGTAATAATGTTGTTTAAACAGTGGACACTCAAGTTTGTATTGGATTCAATAAAAAAGAATCCTATTGCACTTTTATTTTATTTTATTTTATTTTGAGGCAGAGTCTTGCTGTGTCACCCAGGCTGGAGTGCAGTGGTGTGATCTTGGCTCAGTGCAACCACTTTCTCCTAGATTCAAGTGATTCCCTTGTCTCAGCCTCCCACATAGCTGGGACTATAGGCATGTGCCACCATATCTGGCTAATTTTTGCATTTTAAGTAGAGACAGGGTTTCACCATGTTGGCCAGGCTGACCTCAGGTGATCCTCTTGCCTCGGCCTCCCAAAGTGCTGAGATTACAGGCGTGAGCCACCGCACCTGGCCCACATTGCATTTTTAAAAGACAAAGAATCTATTAATATTTGCTTTAAGTTGGACTTACCCACTATAATTTCCTTCTTAATAAAGCAACTGGCACCTGAGAGAAACTAATCCTACTCAACCCTTCCTTTTCTGAATTGCTGTTAAAGGTGTAGTGCAGACAGGAACCTCTTTTTTTCTCGTCCTGGGTTCAAGCAATTCTCCTGCCTCAGCCTCCCGAGTAGCTGGGACTACAGGCGTACACCACCACACTCAACTAATTTTTGTATTTTTAGTAAAGACAAGGTTTCGCTATGTTGGCCAGGCTGGTCTCGAACTCCTGACCTTGTGATCCACCCACCTCAGCCTCCCAAAGTGCTGGGATTATAGGCGTGAGCCACCGTGCCTGACCCAGACAGGAAACTCTTTTTATCTCCAAGAATCACTTTCACAAACTGAAATGCCTCTTGAATTGGACATTTCCAGCCAAAGCTTTGATTCTCATCATCTGCTATCTGTCTTATATTTCAATGACCACCAAATGGGTATCCCACCTATTATCTATGTTGTCACCAAAGTATCTTGCTAAAAAGTGTATCTGATAATGTCATTTTCCTGTTTAGAAACTGTCACTGGTTTATTTTCTTCTGAGTTGCCATTTATTTGCCCTTAATATTTCTCCAAACACTCTTCCTACTTTCCAGGCTGCACACCTGACCCTCCAGCCCTGATGATGGCTTCACCAATGCCCCAAAATGTTGTGTTCCACTGTGATTGTGTCTTTGCAGATGTGTGTATTTTCTGTTCCGTTGACTTATAAACTCTTAAGCATATTTCAAACTTTACATCTTCAAAGAAGACACTTCCACATAGGGGTAACATTTCCCCCTTGGTATACCCAGATACCCAGGTGATTTTAAGACTAATATAAGCTCTTGACACTCTATCTTTTGGAGACCCCCACCTCATATTATATCAAACATATAAAAATGCATCTAAATCCCCCAAGAAATACATTTTCTTATTAAGATTTTTGTGGGAATTTTTATAATGGACTTTTAAATTGTTTGGCTGCATATAACTTATTTAAAGTTGTTATGATTTCTCAGCAGTCATTGTGCATATGCAATAATTTTTGTAAACTAAGATAATCTATCCTTCACATTATTTTCAAATGTAATGAAATGTTTATGAGTGTTGAATTTGACAATGAATGAAATTGACATAATATGCTTATAGACATCTAATTGAACCTTTGTAAATTTAGACTTAGCAGTTTTCATTTAGTATTTTACAGCCAGCAATTAGATTTTTTTGGTCACAACTCAGATATTTTCTTGGGCTTTCAAAAAGTTCATTAGCCTCAGTCACTGTATTTGTAATAATGAGAAACTTTCTTATCTCATATTGCTAAGTATTGTATGTCATTATCTGCCTGTTCAACTAGATTGAGTTTCTCAACATTTTAGATTATTACCAGCACTAGTACCTGACACACAGAAGTTGTTGAATATATCTACATATATATGTTAATGAATATAGATGCCTTAGACATGGATATAGACATATAGATGTAGATATAGATGGAGACATGTATGTCTTGTTTGAAAAAAATTCACTGAAGCTAACCAGTTTAGTCTATTTGTGTCTGTTGGAACTCAGAGGTTACTGATTGCCAGTTCCTGATCTAGAGCCTAAAAAGTTCATTTTCCATTTATTAAAGAAGTCTTCATTTGCTGCTTGCATTATATAGATAATTTGCATGATGTCAATTGAAACGTTTTTTTGATCAGTAATTTGGTACTTTGTATCAGGCAGTGAACTCTATAGATTGGAATGAATTGTCTTTTCACATATTATTCACTCAAAGATTTTACGAGAAGGCATACGTTGGTGTGTTATGCTTGGTGAATGATATATTCTTTTCATCTTATCATCTTCATAGTTTGAAAACATTTCCAAGAAATACTTCCTTAGGTACCATGTGAAACTGACACATAATATAAGCATTATTATATTTATTTACCTTATTGCAGTGATTCTGTATCACCACACTGTAAGCCTTTCAGCAACTAGTGAAGTATCAAAGCTTTTACTATTAAGTGGTTAGTTTACTAACCATTAGATTTTACCATTAGGTGGCTACTTTATATGGAGTTACATAAAAATTTATCAAATATCCCCTGCATTAATGAAGTCTTAATGGCAGAGCTCATACTTTGACATGATTTTTGGCAATGAAAAGTAATTGCAGGTTGTTGGGCATGGGGACTAATTGAGGTACTACTTTTTTCCCTATCATTTAATTATGATGCTTACAGTTTTTATTTGGTTCACTGATTATATATTTGTCTACTATCATGCAGTGGGCTTTGAAAACTTAAATTTATTTTAATTGAGTCATGCTAAAAATATTTCCAAGGTTCTATACTAACTCACTGAAAGGATCAGGTGAAAATTTGAGGGGAGTAGAAAATTCAGCGTACATCTTGCTTTAATTTTAGAATAAGTTGTGGGCAACTGAGTAATAACTTCTGTTAATAATATTGAGAATTGAACATCTAAATTTCTATAATCAGTAATAAAATGATGTCAGACTTGCCTAGAGTATATTACTTGAGAGTTAGCAAGCAAGGATGCCTTATTTTCCGGCACCTCAAATTAGTCCATTATGGGCAGGCTTTGGCGTGTTATTGACTGTTTTTATTACATTTATCAGAACACTCATGTCCATTAAGTGCAAAAAGCAAAGGTTAAGTAACATTAAGGTTGTGACACAAATGAACAAAAGAAATTTGAGATGCAAGCCAATGGCTTCTCTCTCTCTCTTTCTCTCTCTTAAATTTGCTAGCATAGGCAGAGAATGAATGAATGAGAAGGTAGCTAGAATTAAGGTAGAATTTCTACTTTCACTTGGTATTTTTGTTATGCATTATTGTTCTTTTCAAGGTGAAAATTAGATGTGTAAATTCCATCCTTCTGTATTAAAGATGTTTGAGAGTTGAGGCTTTGGGCAATTTCCTATAGAAATATGACTATACATGTGTAGACCCCTCAAGATCCATGAGCACAGGAGGTGGGTCTGACTTAGGCACCACTGTATCCCCAGTACCTAGTACATAGTAGATGCTCAGTAAGTATTGGTGGATTTATAAATAAGTCTATAAACATATTCTTAGCCACAACTTAACTACTAAAACACATATTTGGGCATGAAACATACAGCATTAAGCATTAGATGTGGGAAATGCAGTGGCATACCTTATTCAAAGAATAATTATTTTTGCCCTTCTCTGGTTTACAATCTAGTGAGGTAAGTAGTGAGAAATTAAACAAATAATCACATGTTGTGTAATTACAAATTGTGAGCGGTGTGCTGCAGGAATTAAGTCAAAACCTTCAGAGATGATTCCAAGGGGTCTTTATCTTTATTGAGAAATCAAAAAAGATGTCCCTGAGAAAGTATCATTTAAGCTCAGTTGCCCTTTGACAACTAGGAACTCACTCATTGAACGGTGGAGATAAGAACATTCCCAGCGTAGGGAAAAGCATGTGTAAATGTTCTGCAGCTGGCAAAAATGTGGCACTTTCAAGGCATTGAAGGAAAGCAAGGTATTGTGTGTAGACCAGAGATAGGAAGGGTGGTAAGAATTGAAGAGGGAGGGGAGGGAAAATGTGTGGGACTTGAGTGTCATGCTAAAGCTTTGGGACTGGATTTTAAGGTTTATGAGTAAATATTGAATGATTTTATGCACATATATATTAGTTATGTGACCTATTTTGGATTTTATCGGGAGCCGTATAGCAGCTTTGTGAAGATGGAATGGAGGGAGGCTAGAGTGGAAATGAGAGATCACGGAGAAAGGAATCACAGTACTCAAGGAAACAGACGATGGTGGCTTGGACCATGAGTGTGATCTTGGAGGTAGAGATAAGTTGGCAGACTTGAGTCACAATTTGAAAATAGAACCAATAAAACTTTCTGTTATTGATAGAGAAATATTGGAGGAGAGGAAAGTATTAAGGACAACTCCTGGATTTACATGAACATCTGAGTGAAAAGAAATGTTTTATTTAGTGAGAGGTAAGAGGATTATATCGGTGGCGGGGGACATATAAAGTTTGAGACTGTTGGGAGTATTTTTTCCCAAGTGTATACATCAGGCAGGCAATGGAGATTAGAAGGAAAGTCTAAGTTGGAGATAAAAATCTGGGAAACCAACATTGGAAACATGGGATTGGTATACTTTCTTAGAGACTAAAGACTATTGCATGAAAAGATAAGGAATCTCAGAATTGTGTACTGACATAATTCAGGTTAACAGAGAAAGAGGAAACTGGAAAAAATGATTGCCAAAAATGTTTATGCCTTCATGGGATGAATGGAACTTAGAGACCCCAATTCAATGACTCTTAACCTGAGGCTCATGGTATCGTAGAGGATGTCCTCAAATAGGATTCAGGGAGTCTTAACCATGTGACAGTCATATGAAAAATTCAGTCAATTTGTACTTGGATCTTTCCTAATACTAATACTAACCCATGAAAACTCTCTAGGTTTCTGTTGCCTCAAGTTCCTTGATTTCTTCTATTTTTCCAAACCTTACTTAAATTGTTTCATCCTTCAGAATAGAGGAAGCTCTCAATTTTATGTATTCCTGTCTAGAGAGATAATTTGCAAAACACATTTGTGAATAAAAAAATATATTCCTATGCAAGTGATGGACTGTTAATTTGTTAGGAAAACCACCCAGGCTCCAGGGTTTCTGCATTTGAGAAAATTACTGACCTATACTACTCATGCAATTTTATAAACACCATTTTTAAAAACTCCCAGAACAGTTTCCCTCACAGATTGAAGAATATCAAATACTTAGAATATATGCTTTACATGCTGTGGAAGGACATATAAAGCTTTATGTGTTTCTATAAGCATATTGCATTCTAAGTATGTGATATGTTTCTAACTATGTGACTTATACATACTTAGAATGTAACGATGATGATTGATGTGTGTGTGTGTGTGTGTGTGTGTGTAAAAAGGATGGAGACACATATTTCTCCATCCAATTTTTCTTTGCAGAAACTTCTAAATGCTGTTGTATTTCACCAAGCTCCAGTTGATATGCCAAACTGGACAACTCCTGTGTGCCAGGACAACGTGCTAGGCTTGCTTTAAAATGAGGCACACACATTAGATAAAGCAAAGATTCAGCTTTAACATTCAGTAAAACAATAATGTGTTTCTTAATAATAAACATTTGTGCGTAAATGTATCCTATTTTAAGAAAAAGATATCTTACCTATGTTGTTTGTAAGTTATGGTTCCTTATAAATTCTGTTTTCTTAGCAACTCTCTCTAGTTTCAGAGGTGTCTTTCTACTTCCCCTTTGTCTCTCGTGGTAAATAGCAATAAATCAGCTTCATGCTATTGCCATGCTGATAAATCTGCACAAGTATAAAGGGATTGAGGACATGTACATTAGAGAATTATATTGTTACATACTTTTTAAAACTTTTATTTATTTATTTATTTGAGCCAGAGTCTCGCTCTGTCGCCCAGGCTGGAGTGCAGTGGTGTGATCTTGACTTACGACAACCTCTGCCTCCTGGGTTCAAGTGATTCTCCTCCTTCAGCTTCCTAAGTAGCTTGGATTATAGGTATCCACTACCATGACTGTCTAGTTTTTGTATTTTCAGTAGAGACAGTGTTTCACTGCATTGGCTAGGCTGGTCTCAAACATCTGATCTCAGGTCATTCCTCAGCCTCCCAAAGTGCTACAATTACAGGTACAAGCCACTGCACAGGCCCTGATAAGTACTTTTTATGAACATACTCATTTATTAAGAAATCATTATTGAGTACCTAGTAGGCGCTTATCATCTTAGTAAAGTATAGGACAGCACCTGCCAGTCCCACTTCTAATCATGTGGGAAATGCAGACAATAAACAATAATACAAAGTTTATATTTAACATATAATTATAAAATTATTGTATGTTTAAGTGCATATAATGTATCAGTTTATGAGTGTTGGATTTGACAGTGAATGAAATTGACATGTTTATAGACATATAATTGAACCTTTGTAAATTTTGACTTAACAGTTTTGATTTAATATTTTACAGCAGCAATTAGATTTTTTTAATCACAACTCAGATATTTTTTGGAGCTTTCAAAAAGTTCATTGACCTCAGCCACTGTGTTTGTAATACTGAGAGAGCTTTCTATCTCATATTGCTGGGTGTTATATGACATTGTCTGCCTGTTCAATTAGATTGAGTTTCTCAACATTTTATATTATTATTATTATATAATCTATTTATATACCAAGAGCACCAGACCCATGAGAGAGGCCATCCTAGATCAGCCAGGTCCAGTCCAGGTGTCCCAGACCAGACAACCAACCCAAAGAATTATGAGAAATAGTAAATATTTGTCCCTTTTTGTTTTTTTCTTTTTTGAGATGAAGTCTCTCTCTTGTCCCCCAGGCTGGAGTGCAATGGCACGATCTCGGCTCACTGCAACCTCCGCCTCTCGGGTTTCAGCCATTCTTCTGCCACATCCACACGAGAAGCTGGTATTATAGGCCCCTGTCACCATGCCTGGCTAATTTTTGCATTTTTAGTAGAGACGGGTTTTCACCACGTTGACCAGGCTGGTCTCCAACTCCTGACGTCAGGTGATCCACCCATCTCGGCCTCCAATGTGCTGGGATTACAGGCGTAAGCTATCGCATTCAGCCAATATTTGTGTTTTTAAGACTCTATGTTTTGGTATAATTTGTTCCATACTAACCTTTACAGCAGACCTTATTTCAGATATTGGTTTTCTGTCCCTGTTAGCTTGCCTTGGCTTCCTAGACAGATGTCATACTTCTTACCAAAGAACAGACAAATAACATCATTTATGTATTTCTGGTGATGGTAACAAAAGGGAAAAAGAGTAAAATGTTTCCCTCACTTTATTTCTATATCTGCTCAAATTTTACTCCCTCCAAGAACCCATCCTAAAAAATAATATGCTTAGTCCACCATCACTACCTAACTCTTATCCTCTCATTTTCTTTTAAGGCATATATCACTACCTACTATTATTAAGATGTAAATTTCCATTATAACATACACACACACACACACATATACATACCATATATATATGATACGTGGTGCTTAATTTTATGTGTCAACTTGGCTATGCTATGGTGCTCAGTTGTCATTGTATTAATACATGCCAACTTTGGAGCTCTTTCTTACTGTGGCAAAGCTGATTGATGAATAAATTAGCACTGGGAGTAAAGTGCTGCTGTGTCAACATCAACAGTAACAACTTAAATTATGTGACATTGACTTTAGGGTTGGGTAGCAGAAGTCCAGGAGATTGTTACTGTAGGCTAGAAAAATGGTAGCCTATATTGTGAAGATGCAAAACATTTAGTATAACTGTCATTTGTTATAACATGGTAGGCAAGTCATCTGCCCAATGACTTTGTGACTTTTGGAAAAATGCTTAAAGACACAATACGCAAGTTTATTTGGATGTAATTAGCTGGATTTGACAATATATTACAAGAAAGAGTTGAGTTCAGAAAATGATTATCTGTTTTCAACAAGGTTGAAGGAAAACGAAGACTTTAGGAACTAAAGGATGCAGTGTCTCTCACTTTCAACCAGTAAAAGGTAAAATTGGAAAATGATTTGAACAAAGGCAAATCAACCTTGCCCCTTCCAGGAGCAATGATTGAATCAAGAGTATGGCTACTATGCTTCTGTTAAAACCTCTGAATCAGTTAAGGGGTAACTGAGCAAGCCCTTTCAAGGCACAAAATGACTCAGGAAGAGAGAAACTAAGGGCATCATCCCATGGAGACTTGATTAGCTCTCTAGAGAGAGGAAGGTCTGAAATAGAATTAGAAGTGTGGCTACTGACATATGAAGATGACTGGAGTCAAAAAAGAAATAAAACCAACAGGAGCAAAGCTTTTCAGAAAGTTGCATTGTCAAAAACACTGGCAGCTTGAATGCAGTCTTTGAACAGATTGTCGCTGTTCAAAATGTAAAATGACCTTTCAGTCCATGCTTCTCTACAGGGTGGAGTGAGGTTTGAGGGTGTATTCTTATTCATCTATGCCCAGGGAGGATAATACAACAAGAAGGACCTCCCAGACTTCAGAATTGCTTTGGACTGGTGTAATGTGTGGCTCAATTCTCCCCCTACCAAAAGGGAGTAATTTTTGTTTATGGTCTCTCTTTTTGACAAATATGCATCAGGCGTATGGTGAACAACCTGTTTGGTTTTCGTTTTTAGTTAACAGAACACTGAATTAAGTGGACTGTATTAGTTCATTCTCACTATGCTGTGAAGAAATATCCCAGACAGTAATTTGTAAAGAAAAGAGATTTTGTTGGGTACAGTGGCTTACATCTGTAATCCCAGCACTTTGGAAGCTTGAGGTGGGTGGATCACGAGGTCAGGAGATCGAAACCAGCCTGGGCAAGATGGTGAAACCCCGTCTCTACTAAAAATGCAAAAATTAGCTGGGTGTGGTAGTGAGTGCCTGTAATTCCAGCTACTCAGGAGGCTGAGGCAGGAGAACCACTAGAACTCATATAGCGGAGGTTGCAGTGAGCTGAAATCACATCACTGAACTCTAGCCTGGGCAACAGAGCAAGACTCCATCTCAAAATAAAAAAAAAGAGGTTTAATTGACTCACAGTTCTGCATGGCTTGGGAGGCCTCAAGAAACTTGCAATCATGGGGGAAGGGGAAGCAAACATGTCCTTCTTCACAAGGCAGTAGGAGAGAGAAGAGCCGAGCAAGGGGGAAAAGCCCCTTATAAAACCATCAGCTCTCCTGTAAACTTACCATCACAAAAACAGCATGGGCGTAACCTCCCCCATGATTCAGTTACCTCACACTGTGTCCCTCCCACGACACATGGGGATTATGGGGACTATAATTCAAAATAAGATTTGGGTGGGGACACACCAAACCATATCATGGAGCCACAGCTGTTCATGTTATAAATCAAGAGATCCAAGAATTCATCCCAGTGCTGATTGGTGACTTTTAGAGTGTATTCCATGGATGGAGGTTGAGTGAATTTTGCTTCTGTTAAGGGTGTTGGTATTTGCGACTGTGTCAGTAGACTGCAATAGATTGTATTATTGCTCCCAGTGATGCACTACTGCACTCCCTGAAAAGTGATTATACATCCTTAGCATTGCTGTTTCTGTGGGACAGTGCACATCCTCACCCACTGGTATTGGGATTGATCATGGGATGTGTTTTGGTCAGTCAGTATATGCAAGCTTAACTTAGGCCACATCCTAGCAGAAGTTTTAGAAATATCATAAATTTCCTCCAATTCTCTTTCTTACTCTTTTCCCTTTGCCATAAGAAATGTGTCTCTACAATGGCCTGATTATCCACCTGGGCAATGGAATCCAGGAGCATAGGCCACAGAAGCACAGTAGCTGACCCACAGCCACTGACATGTAAAGTGAGTGAGAAGTAAATATTATTATAAGCTACTGAAGTTTGCTGTGGCATGTTACTCTCTAAAGTTGATACTGTGGGAATGAATTATTTTTAGGGAACCAGGATTCAGGACAACTATTTTGAGACTGAAAAACCCTACATGCATTTTAAATAATAAGAATAATAATTTTTCCCCAGGACAAATACTATTTTTTCTCTGTATGATATTTCGATCTTGTTTTTTTCCAGATAAAAGATTTCATTTATTTATTTTTTTTTTTTCTCTCCTGACACATTTGTTTCCCCAGCTTCCTATGTAAGCTCTCATTTTCTTTGAAGCCATTTGCTTGTTTTACAATATTATGTGGAAGAAATATTTGAAGGATTTAGACAAATATGCCAGAAGCACATCAACAGGTCGCCAAGATGACACTGAGGCCCCCAACCACCATCCCAAGGGCAGTTTCACAGCAAAAGGTGGTTGCCCAATATATGTAATTGCTATTTTTTTTTCTCTAGAGAAAACTTTGTATGCTTTGTAATCTGTGTAAATGTTTAAGCATATCTCAAACTCCCTACTTTCCTATTATCAGCCTCATTATGAATATTTATATAAAGAATAGTTCAAAACTTTTTTTCTGCCTAAAATAACTTTTAAAAGAGTATCTCTTCACCTCCATTCTCAGTGTGCAGATCTGATCGGTTTTGAAAGCCTTAAAATGTTTCAAAGGGTTCTTCCATTTTGAGGACTTCCTTTGGACAGATGGAGGTAAGTTGAACACTTCCTGTCTCCACATTGTTCAACCTACCTGCTTTCATTTATCAGGATCTGCTGGTGAGGCTCTATCTTCATATATATATCTTGTCACTGTTGTTTTCATCAGTCCAGTTTCATTATAAGAAATAGTGTAGTGGTGGCTTCTAGTTATTTGGTGCATTTGGTTCTTGAATTTAGAGTCCTTTTATTTCTTCCTGATGAAAGCCTTTGTTTTGGGGTAAATCTTAGTCTATTGAGTCCTGTATCCATGTTTCTTTCTCTTTTCTTGCTTGCTTTATTAGCTCTGGAGTCCTCACAACTCATCCCTGTCAATATACTCAGAAGATTTCTGGTGAGATGCCCAGTGTCTCAGTACCAATGCCTCTTTCTACTGTGAGGCAGCGGGAAAAATGTAGTTGGGGCCAGAGGAGAGTAAATCCTCAAGCTTCCTAGCAGGATTTTTCGTTTTAACTCTGAGACTACCACTCTGCTTCTTTCAACAAGTCACTTCCCTTTCTCAGTCTGTTTTGTCTTTTGTACCATAGGTGAATCCCAGGAAATTATGAGACTGCAAAAACAATAATTTTCTAATAGTTCACTTAAATATGTAATTATATATATATATACACACACACACAGGTTTATATTTTGACTCAGTTACTGACTGTTTCTTTTTTTTTTTCTTAATGAGAAAATCATGTAATGGTTTGGTCCCCATTCCCTTGGCCTTTTTAAGAATGACTTAGATTACATTTTCATGTAACATATTTCAGCTATTTCTTTAGCAGAGGTAGACATAAAGAGAGACACGCAGATAAATAAACAAAGATGGATAAATCTCCATCAATAGAAGCAATAGTAATATACTTCAATACTTGACTGTTGGACTTCCTGAGAGATGATAAAGCAGCCACTTCCTAAAGAAAGTTCAAGAGTAGATTTTAACCTTGTGAAATGTTTACCTGCTTAGTGCAGGCCCCAATCCTGTACAGGATGTAGGTTGTCTGCACTGCATTTGGCACTGGTTTAATCTTGGGCACATGGGCATCCTTTATGTCTCCACTCAGGCTGCCTATAACATGTTTTGCAAGACAGACCTTTGTGGAATGTCTGCTAGGTATCATGCACTTTATATATACATCGTTGCCTGCTCTGTAATGTATATTTTACTTATCTAATTTCCCCCAATGAAATCAGAGATACTTAGTCACATGCTCAGGGTCAAGTACAGCAAAATTATTGCTCAAAAATGTTTCAAACCCACATACGATTATTTTCTAGTCCAACAGGACAAAGTCCAAGTTCATCAGCATGGCATGCAAAATATTTTGTGATCTCACCATTCTGTGCCCCTCGTCCTGCTATGCTCTGCTGCACCGGTGCTGAGAAATGCTGACCTTTGCTCCAACACCATGCTGTCCTCCTCATCTGTGTTTTGTGTCTATGCTATCCTCTCTGTGCAGAAACATGCCTCACTTTGCCTGAGTAACTGCCACATGTCTTTTAAGATTTAAGACACTGAAGATACAATTATGTGATTAAGAATGTAGCCATGTAGCTCTCCGTCACTTTCTAGTTACATGCCCTTGGGCAGGTTATTTAATTTTCCCATGCCTCAGCTTCCCTATTTGTAAAATAGCCATAAAAGTATCTCACAGGGGGATCCCAAGATGGCCGAATAAGAGGCAGCTCCAGAAAGCAGCTCCCAGCTAGAGAGATGCAGAAGCTGAGTGGCCTCCACAATTCCAAATGAGGTACCAGGTTCATTTTGTGAGTCTGGTCCAACAGTGGGCATAAACCAAATAGGGCAAGTTGCAGCAATGCCCCACCCAGGAGGAGCGTGTAACTGACTGGAGGACCGGGTGATCTCCCTCTCTGGGACTTCAGTTCAGAAACAGTGCTCTACCCAAGCCCTCTACAATCCACAGAACAGGAGATCTTTGTGGGGCTGAAAAGCCATAGCGAGCTGCCTGAACAGGGCAAAACAGCAACTTCGGCCCTGGGGCTGTCAGCATAGATCTAGGCAGAAGCATTGGCTGACACCCAAGAAAGCCAAAGAGCCGGTGGGACGGAGCTACCCACCCCTCAGTAAGAAGGGAAATGGAACACAGAGAAACAGCCCAAATGGCAGGACGGGTCCCCCTGCTGCTGCACAAAGACCAGCAGGTCAAAAAATTCTCACTCCAGAGTTAGGCACCCAGAACATCAGTTAGAGAGCGACCAGGAACTCTCCAGCTCTCTGGGCAGAAGAGAAACCACCATTACAGAAACTGGCCTACTTTTCCTGAGTAAATAAAAGACGCAGCAGCTCTACTGAATCTGTGGCAGCCCAGCAGCGCCTCCGCAGGCAGACAAAGGAAAGGCTACCTCCCCAAGCAGCTACCTGAGATCAAAACTATATAAATCCAAGAGATGGGGAGAAACCAGCACGAGAAGAATGAAACTATCAAAAATCAGAACGTCTCTCCCCCACCACAAGTTCACAACTCCTCACCAGCAAGGGAACAAAGCAGGACAGAGAACAAATTTGATGAATTGACAGTAGCAGGCTTCAGAAGGTGGGTAATAACAAACTTCTCTGAGTTAGAGAACATGTTCTATCCCAATGCAGAGAAACTAAAAACCTAGAAAAAAGGTTAGATGAAATGCTAACTAGAATAACCAGCTTAGAGAAGAACATAAACGACTTGATGGAGCTGAAAAACACAGCACAAGAACTTCATGAAGCACACACAAGATTCAGTAGCTGAATAGATCAAGCAGAAGAAAGGATATCAGAGACTGAAGACCAAATCAATGAAATAAAATGAGAAGGCAAGAAAAGAGAACAAAGAATAAAAAGAAATGAACAAAGCCTTCAAGAAATATGGGATTATATGAAAAGATCTAATCTATGCCTTATCAGTGTACCAAAAGATGACAGGGAGAATGAATCCAAATTGGAAAACACTCTCCAGGATATCATCCAGGAGAACTTCCCCAACCTAGTGAGGCAGGCCAATGTTCAAATACAGGAAATACAGAGAACACCACAACAATACTTCTCTAGAAGAGCAACCCCAAGACATGCAATTCTCAGGTTCACCAGAGTTGAAATGAAGGAAAAAATACTAAGGGCAGCCAGAGAGAAAGGTCGGGTCACCCACAAAGGGAAGCACATCAGACTCACAGTGGATCTCTTGGCAGAAACCCTACAAGCCAGAAGAGAGTGGGGGCCAATATTCAGCATCCTTAAAGAAAAGAACTTTCAACCTAGAAATTCATATCCAGCCAAACTAAATTTCATAAGTGAAAGAGAAATTAAATCCTTATGGACAATCAATTGCTGAGGAATTTTGTCACTACCAGACCTGCCCTGCAAGAGCCCCTGAAGGAAGCACTAAACACAGAAAGGAAAAACCAGTACCAGCCACTGCAAAAAAGAGTCAAATGGTAAAGACCAATGATGCAATTATGCCAACCAAAGGGCAAAACAACCAATTAGTAATAAAATGGCAGGATCTAATTCACACATAACAATTTTAACATTAAATGTAAATGGACTAAATGACCCAATCAAAAGACACAGACTGGTAAATTGGATAAAAAGCCAAGAACCATTGGTGTGCTGTATTCAGGAAACCCATCTTATGTGCAAAGACACACACAGACTCAAAATAAAAGGATGCAAGAAGATTTACCAAGCAAGTTTAGAGAGAGAAAAAAAAAAAGCAGGGGTGGCAAACCTAGTCTCTGAAAAAACGGACTTTAAATAAACAAAAATCAAAAGAGACAAAGAAGGGCATTACATAATGGCAAAAGGATCAATACAAGAAGAGCTAATTGTCCTAAATATAGACACAACCAATACAGGAGCACCTAGATACATAAGGCAAGTCCTTAATGACCTACAAAGAGACTTAGACTCCTGCACAATAATATTGGGAGAATTTAACACTCCACTGTCAATATTAGACAGATCAAGAAGACAGAAAATCAACAAGGAAATCCAGAACTTGAATGCAGATCTGGACCAAGCGAACTTAATAGACATTTACACAACTCTTAACCCCAAATCCATAGAATATACATTCTTCTCAGCACCACATAGAACTTACTCTAAAATTGGCCACTCTAAAATTGACCACATAATTGGAAGTAAATCACTCCTCAGCAAATGTAAAAGAGTGGAAATCATAACAAACAGTCTCTCAGACCACAGTGCAATGAAATTAGAACTCAGGATTAAGAAACTAACTCAAAACCACACAACTTCATGGAAAATGAACAACTTGCTCCTGAATGATGACTGGATAAACAATGAAATGAAGGCAGAAATAAAGACATTCTTCGAAACCAACAATAATGAAGACACAACATACCAGAATCTCTGGGACACATTTAAAGCAATGTCTAGAGGAAAATTTATAGCAATAAATGCCCACATGAGGAGCAAGGAAAGGTCTAAAATCGACACTCTATCATCGAAATTGAAAGAGAGGAGCAAGACCAAAAAAACTCAAACACTAGCAGAAGACAAGAAATAACTAAGATCAGAGCAGAACTGAAGGTGATAGAGACACAAAAAAAAGCCCTTCAAAAAATCAACAAATCCAGGAGCTGGTTTTTTGAAAAGATCAATAAAATAGATAGACCACTAGCCAGACTAATAAAAAAGAAAAGAGAAAAGAATCAAATAGATGCAATAAAAAATGATAAAGGGGACATCACCACCAATTCCACAGAAATACAAACTAACATCAGAGATTACTACAAACAACTCTGTGCACATAAACCAGCAAATCTGGAAGAAATGAATAAATTCCTGGACACTTGCACTCTCCCAAGACTAAACAAGGGAGAAGCTGAATCCCTGAATAGACCAATAACAAGGGCTGAAGTTGAGGCAGCAATTAATAGCCTACCAACTAAATAGAGCCCAGGTCCAGACAGGTTTATAGCCAAATTATACCAGACTTACAAAGAGGAGCTGGTACCATTCCTTCTGAAACTACTCCAAACAATACAAAAAGAGGGAATCCTCCCCAACTCATTTTATGAGAACAACATCAACCTAATATCAAAACCGAGCAGAGACACAACTAAAAAAGAAAACCTCAGGCCAATATCTATGGTGAATATCAACACAAAAATCTGCAATAAAATACTGGCAAACAGAATGCAACAGCAAATCAAAAAACTTATTCATCATGATCAAGTAGGCTTCATCCCAGGGATGCAAGACTTGTTCAACATATGCAAGTCTATAAATGTAATCAATCAGATAAACAGAAGCAAAGACAAAAACCACATGATTATCCCAATAGATGTAGAAAAGGCCTTCAACAAAATTCAACAGCATTTTATGCTAAAAACCCTCAATAAACTGGGCGTTGATGGTACACATCACAAAATAATAAAAGCTATTTACGACAAACCCAGAGCCAATATCATACTGAATGGGCAAAAACTGGAAGCATTCCATTTGAAATCTGGCATAAGACAAGGATGCCCTCTCGCACTACTCCTATTCAATATAGTATTGGAAGTTCTAGCCAGGGCAATCAGGCAAGAGAAAGAAATAAAGCATATTCAAATAGGAAGAGAGGAAGCCAAATTGTCTCTATTCACAGATGACATGATTGTATATTTAGAAGACCCCATCATCTCAGCCCAAAATCTCCTGAAACTGATAAGCAACTTCAGCAAAGTCTCAGGATACAAAATCAATGTGCAGAAATCACAAGCATTTCTATACACCAATAACAGACACACAGAGAGCCAAATCAAAAGTGATCTCCCATTCACAATTGCTACAAAGAGAATAAAATACCTAGGAATACAACTAACAAAGGATGTAAAGGACCTTTTTAAGGAGAACTACAAACCACTGCTCAATGAAATGAGAGGACACAAACAGATGGAAAAACATCCCATGCTCATGGTTGGGAAGAATTACCATCAAGAAAATGGTCATACTGCCCAAAGTAATTTATATTCAATGCTATCCCCATCAAGCTACCAATGGCCTTCTTCACAGAACTGGAAAAAAACACTTCAAACTTCATATGGAACCAAAAGAGAGCCCACATAGCCAAAATAATCCTAAGCAAAAAGAACAAAGCCAGAGGCATCATGCTGCCTAACTTCAAACTATACTACAAGTCCACAATAATCAAAACAGCATGGTACTAGTACCAACAGAGACATAGACCAATGGAACGGAACAGATCAGAGGCCTCAGAAGCAACACCACACATCTACAATCATCTGATCTTTGACAAACCTGAGAAAAACAAGCAATGGGGAAAGGATTCCCTGTTTAATAAGTGGTTTTGGGAAAACTGGTTAGCCATGTGCAGAAAGCAGACACTGGACCCCTTCCTGACACATTACACTAAAACTAACTCCAGATAGATTAAAGATCTAAACATAAGACCTAACACCATAAAAACCTTAGAAGAAAACCTAGGCCAAACCATTCAGGACATAGGCATAGGCAAGCACTTCATGGCTAATACATCAAAAACAATGACAACAAAAGCCAAAATAGACAAATGGGATCTAATTAAACTCCAGAGCTTCTGTAGAGCAAAGGAAACAATTTGAGTGAACTGGCAACCAACAGAATGGGAAAACATTTTTGCAATCTACCCATCTGACAAAGGCCTAATATCCAGAATCTATAAAGAACTAAAACAGATTTACAAGAAAAAAACACAGAAACCTATTCAAAAGTGGGTGAAGGATATGAACAGACACTTTACAAAAGAAGACATCAATGAGGCCAACAAACATATGAAAAAATGTTCATTATCACTGGTCATTAGAGAAATGCAAACCAAAACCACATTGAGATACCATCTCACACCAGTTAGAATGGCGATCATTAAAAAATCTAAAGACAACAGATGCTGGAGAGGATGTGGAGAAATAGGAACACTTTTACACTGTTGGTGGGAGTGTAAATTAGTTCAACCATTGTGGAAGACAGTGTGGCAATTCCTCAAGGACCTAGAAATAGAAATACCATTTGACCCAGCAATTCCATTACTGGGTATATACTCAAAGAATTATAAATTGTTCTGTTATAAAGACACATGCACATGTATGTTCATTGCAGCACTATTTACAATAGCAAAGACCTGGAACCAACCCAAATGTCCATCATCAATAGACTGCATAAAGAAAATGTGGTACATATACACCATGGAATACTATGCAGCCATAAAAAACGATGAGTCCATGTCCTTCATAGGGACATGGATGAGTCTGGAAACCATCATTCTCAGCAAACTGACACAAGAACAGAAAACCAAACACCATATGTTATCACTCATAGGCGGGTATTGAACAATTAGAACACGTGGACACAGGGAGGGCAACATCACACACTGTGTTCAGTAGTGGGGCTGGGGAGGGACAGCAGGGGTGGGGAGGGTGGGGAGGGATAATGAGGGGAGAAATACCAGATATAGGTGATGGGGCAATGAAGGCAGCAAACCACCTTGCCATGTATGTACCTATGCAACAATCCTGCATGATCTGCACGTGTACCCCAGAACCTAATTTACAATAAAAAAAAGTACATCACAGTATTGTTGAAAGAACTAGATGAATGAAGTTATGCATATATCCAGCACAGGGTAAAACATGACATGCTAGTGTTTGCTCCTTAGATTTGCCTCAGAAATCACCTTCTCCAGGAAGCTTTTCTTGATTCCGACTTTCCTTTCTACCAAACAGGGTTGAGTATTCTCTCTTTATAATCATCTACAATATTAATTTCTTTTAGTATTATCTGTTTAGATGTTTCTCTTTGCTACTATACATGTTTCTCCCAAAAATCTCACATAAGATATAGACAGATGTCTAAACACATAATGCTAAAACAAATTTATTTTTGAATACCTAAGAGCTAGCTCATTGGAGGATACATAGCAGAACTCAAAAATAATTGCCAGGGCCGGGCGCGGTGGCTCACGCCTGTAATCCCAGCACTTTGAGAGGCCAAGGCGGGTGGATCACGAGGTCAAGAGATCGAGACCATCCTGGTCAACATGGTGAAACCCTGTCTCTACTAAAAATACAAAAAAATTAGCTGGGCATGGTGGCGCATGCCTGTAATCCCAGCTACTCAGGAGGCTGAGGCAGGAGAATTGCCTGAACCCAGGAGGTGGAGGTTGCAGTGAGCCGAGATCGCACCATTGCACTCCAGCCTGGGTAACAGGAGCGAAACTCTGTCCCAAAAAAAAAGAAAAAAAGAAAATTGCCAAATGAATGGATGAAATATTTACTTTATTATTGTTGTTATTATTGTATTGTTCTAAGCTTTACTGGTTACTTATTGGGCACTGTTTTATGCACTTGGCATGCATTCTGTAATTTAACTTTCACACAAATCCATAAGGTAGGTATGATTAACCCCATTTGACAGAGGAAGAGACAGAGATACAGAGAGATTAAATAACATGGCCAGGATCAATCACTAGTATATATGTGAATATGAATTTAAACCAAGTAGTCTGATCCAAGAGTTCACATAATAGCTACTTTCTGTGGCAACCTCAAAATGGATTTAAAGGGAAAATAAGAAAAAAGGAAGGGAAGGAACAGGAATAAATGAGAGAAATGGTGGAATAAGATAATGACTGGAGTACCACAGTCTTGATTGGCATCACCTGAAGTCTTATGGGATTGCCTTCACTGGCTTCTGGATTTACGTTAAATCTTTGATTTTCACAAAAGTCACTGTGAAAAACAGCCATGTGGAATTTCCTTCTTCATTCGTTGTGAAAAATTACTAGTGAACATTGCCCATCATATTATTTGATTCTTCTCATATTACCCCCTGCCACATGCACACACACACACACACACACACACACACACTTCACCACACACATACAGAATCACACACAGAGTTTGTTCTTTGTAAAACTGTTGTGTCCCTGAATGCACTGGCCTGCTTCCTTCTATCTGATCGCTACAGTTGCACACTTAACGGAATCACTTTGCACTGGCTGCTGTGAAACACAGAGCCAGGCTTCATGCTGGGTCACAGAAATTGTATTGCCCTCTGACTGGAATGTTAGTTTTTCTCTTTTGACCATCTTTCCATCCTAAACTTTTACTCCTACATAATTGTTTGATATTAGTATTTCTCTCTTCTGCCAGCCAAGTATAATTTTGTTTTTAAAGCGGTGGATATCAACATATACATCAAGTTGAATATCTGTATGGGATAACCTCCACCCTTAATCATTAATGTCACTCTAGAATGGTATATTCAACCAACTCATGGTAACCATTTAAAAAAATAATAATTTAATGATAATAATATTTTATAAATAAGATTCAGAGGGGTTAGGACTTTGTCCCAAATCACAAAACTAATTAATGACAAAGTCCAGGGACAAACAGAAAATTTTGAACTCTGTTGGAGCCCTGTTTTTTATACAATGGCCGCCAATACTGGTCTTTTGAGGTAATATCAAAATAAGTGACAATGCCTCCTAAAACATATTAAAATATCAGTTGTTGGAGATGAAGTGTCAGGTTTGACAGAACCGTGTTATAACTTATTATTGAGAAATTTAGGCTGCCGTAGAATCTATAAATATTCCTTATCCCATTTATCTCCTATTTTAAGCTTTAAAAAATAAATTTATACATCATCATAAATGTTATGAATATCAATTATAGAAAATGTAGAAATCCAATACATTAGAAAGAATCGAGAAAAAAATTACTCAAAGCCTATTACTCAGATTAAGCCACTTAACATTTATATGTATTTTAAGTCATTTTTCTTTGTATAATTTTTTTTTAAACTTTTCACAATTGCAATAATACTATTTTATACTCTCATTTGTTACTTAAGGTACCATAGGTATTTCTTCGTGTTATCATCAGCACTTAGCAACAGAATTTTAAATAGCTGTAAACTAATTAGAAAAGTGTGATTCCTGATAATTCCCTTAACCTTTTCTCTCTTATTGGACTTTGAACTTATCCTTGATATTATTCACAATGTTTCAATAAATTTCATGATGCATGTAGCCTGTTGGTATTCAAATTACTGTGTTAGGTCATATTAGCAAAGATCTAATAGCTTGCCCAAAGCTTAGGTGATGGAGTGTGGTGGACAAAGCACAGGCTCTGGTGCTAGAGAGACCTGGACTGGAATCTCATTGCTGCTTCCCACCATCTCTATGGCTTGGAGGAAATAGCCTCACAGATCCTTTGGGTCTTCTTTTATGCAATGGTGACATTCAGATCTGTTTCATAGGGTTGTTGTACATTAAACTAGATATTGTATGTAAGCTCTGCAGTAATGTTTTAGGTTTTGATGCCTTTTGCCAAATTATTTTCCTGATAGTTGCTCCAAGTTACTTTCTCATATTCAAGCAATGTATGAAACGTTTCCATTTTATCATAATCTTCCCAGCATTTTTTGACAACTTAATAGGTAGTAGGAGTGTGTGGTGATTTTTCAAATCCCACTATGTACTTTGCTTCTCAGGGAGAATGAGCATGTTTACATGAACTGGTTACCAGGGGTTCTATAGCTTTTGTGATTTGTTGATCTTCTTTTCTTATGTGTTGATTGGGGTCAGTTACTGACTTAAGAGAATTTTTTTCTTTCTCAGAAAATAAATTTTATGCATGAAATGATTATTCCTGATTTATCTTATTTTTTACTGTCAGGTTTAAAACATCTATTTCTTAACATTCTCCATAGTCTTTTCTTCATGTCTTCTCTTAAAGCCTTGTGATTACAGGATAACTCAAGGAACTGGTTCTCTCGTATACATGAGTCATGTCATGTCTAGTCTTATTTACAGGTGAGAGCTAATGAAATCTTACCTGCATGAGTAGAATCTTGTTGGTTTACTAAGAGTCATTCACTATATACAAGTAATTCTTTTTAATACTTTAGTTTTATATATATGCATAGTTCTTTTGTTTATATTCAAACATTTATTGAGTGAATATTATTGCCCAGACATCAAGTGAAATTGCAAAGCATATGCACCCCAGATGCCTTGTGGGTATAAACCAATGTGATCTGTGAACTTGGCTATGAAAAATCTATCTCTTTTTTATTAACCTCTTACTAACTGATCATTAGTTCTCTCAATTGCAAATGTAAAGCAGCAAAGTCCAGCAGTACTAGCCATATCTGTGTTGTCAGTAGGAATCAGAGATCTTCTGTTTTCAAATGATAGTTATTGCTGATATCTAGAAATATTGTCTTGTATAATTTCAAAATTATGTAAGTTATTAGTATTACTATTAGCGCTTATTTTGTAATGTATTACTAAAAAAGTAATACATTACTATGTCAGACATTTGTTTTGTTTTCTGACAGTTTTATATGTAAATATGCAAATACTTCTATAATTGTTTTCATATATAATTCTATGAATGTTATTTACGTATTTAAAAGCCCTTTTCTGGTAATATGCTATTCTGTACAGGTTACATCAGCTTGACAAAGGCAAGATACAGAAATGTTTAAAAAACTCATCAAATGAATTAAAAATTCATAAAAATAAGGTTCTCACAGTATTTCAGTTCTTTGGATTTTTCACATGTGCTCCTTTGGTATTCTTTACTTCTTATATGACTTAAAATAATGCATGTGTATCAAACTTTTACCATGTGCACCAGATACTTCATGTTGCCTGGATTATCTCATTTAATTCCTCAGAACGCCTTATGATCATTTCTCTCATTTACCAGGTAATGAAACGGAGGCTTGGAGAAATTACATAACTTGATCCTATTCGTAGTGCCCTTTAGTGGAGGAAACTAAGCTGATTCCAAGGCCCATGATTGCAATTGTGGCCCCATTAAACGGGAGTCACTTGACATAATTAATTTTCATAAAAAGCCACTGAATAACATAACCCATATCCTATTACCATATGAGTTCCAAGAACTAATAGGAGAATAGCATGCTTCTTTTCTCCAGCATGTAGAGTTTCTGTGCTGTTCATTTTTTATTTTCCCTCCGGTTACATTCTTTGTCCTCATCCTGCACTCTGCCTCAGAAGTCTGGTCTTAAAAATTATATTACTCGGGCTCCACTTTTTCCACTTTTTCTCTCACTTTTACTTAGGTTCTGTGAATGGGAGGTACTTGCAAGAGATAAGGGAAAGGAAGGGGAGGGCTACCGTTGTTTCTTTCTCTCCTGTTTCCTGTTGGGCCTGGTTTTGGCAGTGACTGTGTTTTCTTTTTCAATGGGCACAGCTCCTGGGTGGTGGTTCCTCTTCTTTTGCTACCACGTTTTCTGAGTAGCAGTATCATTATTCTCGTCTCTGCCCCTTTAGGCCTAGGTTGATAACGTCCTTGCACTGCTGCTATTCCCTGGGTACCTCACTATCTTTTGTTGGTAGGCTTAATTTTCTTTTGCTTTGTAAATAATGCTTTCATTGAGCTTTCTTCAATTAACCCACTGAGTAGTCCATCTGATTCTTATCAGTACCCCAACTGACACCATCTTCCTTTCACAGATGGAATGGCCAATGCTTGCCCATAGTTCAAGAAAATCAAAAGCGGTTTCTGTTCACTAAATATTTGCATTCCTCTGCCTTAAGATTTCCATATTTGATCAAAGTACGTTTTGATGGATAAGAAATTGAGCAGAAGAGAAGAATAAGTGGGAAGAATACTAAGTCAAGAAACTTAGGTCTTGTTTTTCATCTGTCACATCTTACTGAAGTAAACTCAGGCAAATTCTAGAGTCTTGGTGAAACTTGCTTTCTTCACCATGGCAACGAAGATAAGGATGCCTGTGAGGAAGCTATTGTGAGGAACTAATGAGATGATTCAGCAAAAAGACTATTCTATAAAGATACATATGAAGTGACATATTCTAAACCTGAAAGATTGCTCACATGCTATGTTTACTTAAAATTGGGGAATAGGTATGGAAGCACTGCAATAATTAGACATCTATAAAAGTTATTTAATTCTTTTTTTTTTTTTGAGATGGGGTCTTGCTCTGTTGCCAGGCTGGAGTGCAGTGGCACAATCTTGGCTCACTGCAATCTCTCCCTCCTGGGTTCAAGCGAATCTCCTGCCTCAGCCTCTGAGTAGCTGGGACTACAGGCACGCACCACCACACCCAGCTAATTTTTGTATTTTTAATAGAGACAGGATTGCACTATGTTGCTCACAATGGTCTTGATCTCTTGACCTCGTGATCTGCCCACCTTGGCCTCCCAAAGTGCTGGGATTGCAGACATGAGCTACCGCACCCAGCCTTAATTCTTTGTATTGTATATTCCAAAAATCTAGGAGCTGTTTGTAGTGTTCTAACAAAATATTTGAAACTGGGGAACTTATTTCAAAAACAGAAGTATATACATTTCTCATAGCTCTCGAGGCCGAGAAGTCCAAGATTATGGGGCCAATAGGTTGGATTGTCTGGCAAGGGCTGCTCTTTGCTTCCAAGATGGCACCTATTGCTACACCCTCAAAGGAGAGGAATGCTGTGTCCTCACATAGAGGAAGGTGGTAGAGCAAGCTAGCCAAATGCTGCATGAATCCTTTGTCATAAGGACCTTAATACCATTCATGGAAGAGAAGCCCTCATGGCCTAATCACCTCTTAAAGGCCTTAGGTCTTAATATCATCACATTAACCAGTACATTTCAATACTTGAATATTGGAGGAGGTACACTGAAACCATCAGAAATGGCAAATGGGAAATGGTCTGATGTGACTCTTACAGAAGTTGGCTCTGAGAGAGAAGTGATAGAAATAGTGCAAGCTCAGGTGAAGATACCAGGGTGAAAAATAGGAACATAGATGCAAAATAGGCTTCTAGTCTAAGATGGAAATTTTGTTTGACTAAATGTAAAGAGGAAGCAGAAGGAATAATCAAGATTAGATTCAAAGGTTCTGACTTGGATCACTGCATGGATAGCGGCACTCAACTCATAATAAAAAGAAACTTTGTGCGTGAACAGAACTAGAGTTCAGATGTGTAATGGAAAGAACCAGTGGGGCATGTAAACAGAGATGTCTAACAAACGGTTTTAAATCTGGGTGTAGGATTTAAAAGACAGGTCAGGGATGCAGATATATGATATGAGATTTTATGAATGCCACAAAGAATGAGTCATTTTTAGGAGTGAAATTTTTTGAATAGTAAGGGTTTATGATTTTAAACACTAAAACTTTAAAAAATTAATTTGGAGGAAGATCTTTCTAAAATTTTATTGCATATTTTTCTACCATCTTAAATGATGCATCTGGCATCAAATTTATTTTTTTCTTGATGTCTCAGGGTCATCATTATAATCATCTGCTATAATAGCATGCTGTAATTCAAAGATGTTCTTGGAATAATTGAGATGCATAGAGCTGTTTCCCTTTATTAAACAACTTTAGATCATTGTTGTGTTTTTGTGTTTGAGTTGCATTTTTATCATTTCTATGATTTCCATTTGCTGTCAGCTGTCACTTCCTGCAGCTATTAATGTGTCACCCTGAACTGATATACTGTGTCTTTTAAATCATTTGCTCCTCAACAGATACTAGTTGGAAAACTAGATAATCCAACGTATGGTAGCTATGCACAAACAGTTTCAGAAGAAGGAACAGAGCATCTCTCTTAACAGGCAACTATATTAGCTTTAATGATATACTTTGGCAATACCTCTTTGGACTCTTCAAAGGACTTTGGTGTTTATATTTTAGTTTTCATCTGTGTTTCACAAAGTTGCAGGTCTAAAACTTAAGTTCTGGATTAGTAAAATGTCATTATTGCGTGCATGCCCCAAAAGGACAAAATAAAACACGGTTTAGGAAGGTATGATTTAATGTGTATTTTTAATTTCTTAGAGATAGAATCTGATACGATTTTCATCAATTATAAAAGATTAAATTTTCAGACGACTTTTTTCAGTATTTTTTCTGTAAGAATAAAGAAAGTCTATCTGACTAACAGGTCTTTAGTGTGAAGATTGTGCAAGGTCAGTATTCTAACCTAATTTTTTTCAGGATGACTAGATTGAACCGGATCGATTGAACACACCAGTGTTTCTGCAGGACAAGCTTTAATTTTTTTTCAGTCCATGTGCCCTTGCATTGTTTTCCAGGCAGGTTTTACCGATACGTTGTCTTGTTTGGCCTGTGATAATACCCTGAAATGGGTTGCAGTCTCTCTCCCTAGTCGAAGTCGTCCTTCAGCATTTGTCACCGTTCGTCACCACAAATGCTGCTTTGAAGCTCTTTTTCTCTTCCACGTGCACATTTATTAGCAGTTCTGGGTAGCATCTACTGGGTTATTTGTGTCTGAAGAATATCATTTTCGGTTTATTTTCTCTGATATTCATTTAATGACTTGTCACTTCAGCTCAAGCCATAATTTCCTGTCAATTATGTTGTAAATTTCTCATGCATCTGTCAGCATGTCTCCTGGTATTCTTCTTGTTATGTCTTGTCTTCAGAAATTGTCTTTCTTCTATGACCTTTGGCTTTCTGAGGGTTCCGTCTTTCCTTTCCTCTACCTTAGGACCAGGAATGTATTTCCTATTTTTCCTGTAGCAGTTTTTTGGAAGATAGTAAGAAACATGGATATAAGACAGCTCCCTCTTCTCATATTCCTGTAACTTTTGTTATTTAGGCAGACATGCACAGGACAAGGGAGAATGCCATGCTCTGATTGCAGTTATGCAGTCACAAGCCAAGGAGCTACCAAAAACTAAGAGAGAGACCTGGAACAGACGTCTGTCAGAGCCTTCAGGGGCAGCATGGCCTCACTGACACCTTGATCTCATGCTTCTACCCTCTAGAAACATGTGACAATGAATTTCTGTTGCATGAGTCACTCAGTTCATGATATTTTGTTATGGGAGCCTTGGAAAACTAATCCAGTTCCAACAATTTGTCTCTTTTATAAACAAAGGCAGTCTCGTCCAAATATATCCTTTCTAGAATCTGCATTGCACACCTCAAGGAGACTCTGGGGTTTCTGTATTGAAAAGCACAGGAGAACTTTCTGCCCAAGCTTAAAAAACAACTTTTCAAGACGTGTTTCCCAAACCTTGTTTTACCAAAAACACTTGGATAAACTTTTTTTAAAAATGCAGATGTCTAAGTTTAACTCTCTGGAGATTCAAATTCAATCTGTTTGAGAAAGAACTTAGTTATCTATTTTGAATGATTTGTTTACATAATTATTACAATTGGTTCAGTGTAGGAAGCCCTTACCTAAAGGTTTGAGTAATGAAGGAGAGATTTTGATAATTGGGGCATGTCATTATTGGAAAAAAAAAAAGATAATCTAATAAAATTTTGACTTCCTTGCCTCCATTTTCATTGATGTTAAGATGGAATGAACTAACCAGAAAACCTCTGCCCTGAATTTTATTCTTGTAAAGCAAAAACGATGGGGAACTTGAAATAAAGTGAATGTAATAAACTTCTAAGAACTTTAACAGGCAGTGAATAAAATGTTGGGTAAAGTTGGGTATTGCAGGAAATCAAATTCCATTCACCATTCATTCAACAGAGTTGCAAAGGACCTATAATGAGCTGGTTAATATAGACACAAGCAAAGAAGAGATGTGCTCCTATGGCCAGAGTTTCTAAAAGAAGAGATGACTCAAGAAGAAATGACAGAAAGCTAGAAAATGTACTTCTGGAAATATGACCTCAGATGTTACAGAAACCACCATGGCTGCATGGGGAGCCTTCTCATGACTCCAGATTGTCAAAATTAAGTGCAAAATATTGAAGAAGAGACACGTAGAAAAAACTACCAAAGAAGAGCATGAAGCTAAGAAAAATAGTACCAGAAAAGCTAAACCCTTTGCAGTAGCAGTGCAGGGATTATAGTTTTTATTCACAGATGGGTAAACTGAAAACTAAGGAACTTGATTGTATCTCATACCTAGTCAAATAGTACCAAGACCTACTCTTTCATTCCTTCCACTACCCTGCTGCCCAAAGCCAACATTTCTATTCTCTGTGGCGCAAACCTAAATGAGTCACATGTTTTCCTGGAAAAAATAAACCAAGAATTCCAACATTCCTTTATATTCATATAGACCTCCTATACATAAAGGAAAAGGAAATACTCATTAGTCTTCAAAATATTTTTTTTACTGAGAGTTGGCATAAGATAATCCCTGAGAAGGAAGGGATATCAATATACTTTTACCTGATATCAAAAATTTAGGATACTTCAAAATTGTTTTCTAAGTCAGTTTTATAACCTTCCATATGTTTTGAATTATTGCAGTCAGCAGCCTGATTTTAAAAGCTTGTTTGAATTCCAGAACTTTGGGAGACCGAGGCTGGTGGATCACCTGAGGTCAGGAGTTCAAGACCAACCTGGCCAACATGGTGAAACCCCATCTCTACTAACTAAAAACACAAAAGTTAGCTTGGTGAAGTGGAGGGACACCTGTAATACCAACTACTAGGGAGGCTGAGGCAGAAGAATCGCTTGAGCCCAGGAGGTGAAGGTTGCAGTGAGCTGAGATCATGCCACTGCACTTCAGCCTGAGCAACTTCAGCCTGGGCAACAGAGGCTCCATCCCCCACACACCCCCCAAAAAAGTTGTTCAAATGACTCTTAGTCCTGGTGAGAATGTAGAGATTGATCTCTTTTCATGACCAACTTATAGCATCCCCTTATGTCCACATATGGTTATAATTTAGACTTTTATTAAGCTTACTGTTTTAGTTTTGATGAAAATCAGTAAAACTTCCCAAAAATACAGTTCTATGACTGTAAGTAAAGACAGATCAGGGCTCTAAAACACACCTAGAGATAGACTTCTAAATCGTTAGTTGACTCTTAATGTGTATTGGACGAAATCAAAGCGCTTGGTAATTACCTAATCAATCCTCCCAATAAGTCTTTGAGGTAGGTGGTTAATACCATTGAACTCATTTTGCCAATATGAAACCGAGGCACTGGGAAAATGTATACCACTCCCTCTTATTTCTGTGTTATATGCAATTGTAAAAAATAAATCCTTTTTTCTTTCTTACTTTCCATCTCTAGTCTTAGAATAGATTGATTTTCAGTAAATGATGAGAATAAGAATAAGAGAAAAAATACTAAACAGAAGTGAATACAGACCCAGCTGGAGTAAGCTTGAACACACAGATAGATTTTCTTTTAGAAAATCCTTCCATCATCACAGATATTTATAAACCTTGCTTAAAACATGAGATTTGACTGACATACTACATTGTTGAATCATGATCTGTTTTAAAAGGGAGAGAGGGCACTGTCAGGATGTCCACATAAAGGCAAACAGGTATTCTGTTCTATTTGAAAAGAACAATGAGGATCATGACCTGTAACTTGCAGAGAGTTCTCCGCACCTCTGCAAGAACTAACTGGCCAAAAGGATATCAGAAATAGATCATGGAATTTCCAGGCAAAGGGCAAAAAAAGGATGTGTACAAAGTGAACTTACTTAAGAGATGAGAGATCTGAACACCAGTCAAGAGCTTCAAGGGAGATACCTGAGTGAGACTGAAGAGCAAGATAGCTGTAATGAACTAGCGATGATGGTCTGAGTCTTTAGAGTTTTAACTATATTTCCCTGCCTACATTTGTCATTTGCGAGGGTGCATAAAAATGATGTGGCAAGGTCTGATATTCATTCACTACTATCTATTTCAACTGGTGTGAAAATCACCGAGAATCCTCTATGCAGGAACCTACCTTACAGGGAACTTAGGGGTCATTTAGTTCAATGCTGCCATTGTACAGATGACAAAACCAGACACAAAGAGGTGAAGTGATTTGCTAAGGTCTCACCGCTTGTTAATAACAGCCTGCAGACTAGAGTAAGGCTTCTTGAGTTTCAGAACTTCCATTTCATGAACACTGTATTGTCCCTATTTCTTGTTAATTCATTTCTTCATTAAATAGATATTTATTAAGTGACTACTATGTGCCAGGTATTCTGCTAAGCACTGTCTAGTGCTTTCTATTTTTCAACAAAAAATAAAGTTTCTGACCCTAAGACTCCACAGTTTCGAGAGGGAGGCATAAATGTGTTAAGATACTGACAGCAAAATGATAAATGCCTTAACAGTGGTATGTGCAAGGAGCTATGGGAACAGAGAAGAAGGATACATTTGGAGTTGCAGTGGCACAGAGTTAGCTTTCTTCATAGGCTTAATTTTACAAAATCAATTATTTACCTAAGAATTCCAGTTTAAATCTTTGATCTGAAATAAAATCATTTAAATATTATATGCTTTGATTTTTTTCTTATAAATGTGACTCAAAAGCCATCATATGTTTGGAAATGTATTTTTTCATGGAGGTTTAAGTTTTGAATAGGTTTCTGATATGGGTTGAATTGTTTTGCCCCAAAAAGATATGTTCAAGTACTCACCCCCAGTACTTGAAAATGTGATGAGAGGTGGAAGGCTAGGGGAGGAATAGCAGGGAGTGGGGGGATTGGGGAGGGATAACATTAGGAGAAATACCTAATGTAGATGATGGGGCAATGGATGCAGCAAACCACCACCATGGCACATGTATACCTATGTAACAAACCTGCATAATCTGCACATGTAACCCCAGAACTTAAAGTATAATAAAAAAAAAAAAAAATAAGCCTGGGCTCCCAAAGGGAAAAAAAGAAAAATAAAGTGTGATCTTATTTGGCAATAGGGACTTTATAGAGGTAATCAAGTTAAAAAGAGATCATTAGGGTGAGCCCTAATCTAATATGACTGGTATTTTTATAAGAAAGGGAAATTTGGACACAGAGACAGATGCACACAGAGGGAAGACCATATGAAGACACACGCCAATAAGTGGCCACGTGACTGCTGTGATGCATCTATGGGCTAAGAAGCACCAAGAATGACCCTTAGAATTTTGGATTTCTTTGACTTCAGAAATACAACCTCCAGAATTGTTCTCTGTGGTGGGAACTTTATACAGTTTATTTCACATACCCAAAATGAGTCACAAAAGGGGTTATTAACTGTTCTGATATCAAACTCTGTTTTCTCTTCACTAGCAAATTGGTGACAATGTTTAACTAGTGTAAGCAACAATATTGCCTCTCTTTTGTTCTGGTCTGTTCTACAGTCATTTGTGGGCATTCCAAGCCACTTGTGCTTTCTGCTTTCTATAGGGCACTGTTTCTTATTTCAGTTCTCTTAGCATTAGTCCCTGAAGCTCCTAGGCTTAGACGGTTGACTCCTGGGTCTGTTGGATGCTGCAGCTTTTTGCCTCTTTAACCAGAGTGCACTGATGTCATGTTCTCTGTGGACACCTGGAACCTTTCAGTAGAAACATCATTTTATCTGAATTTAGAGGCATTAAACTAGGGCAATGCAAAATTGTTTGCCATAGTAGAATTATTTACCTCTGGATGCTGGCCAGTTGACAGAACCATGCCATTCTCTATGCAGCACTACTGGATTCTCTCCCTTTACTCAGAAACACGAGTGTTATAGCTCAATTGTGTGTTACATTACAGCTCCAGTGCAAAATTCTGTTCCTAATGAATCCCCTCCTTTTCCTTTTTTCCTCACTTTTTTCTCTTTCCCCTTTTATTCTTTCCTTTAATCCTCACTAAGCAGTTAGTACATGCTCAACACTATACTAAGTACTGTACACACAAAGACAAAATAACCTTGTCCTTTACATCCCATACTAGGCTCACAGTGTAGTGAAGATGATAGTCAGGTAGACATAAAAACTAAATAAGAGTATGGTAAGTGCAAAATGAGCAGTCTGTGCACACAACCATGAAGACAATTAACACTGTGTGGGGAATCAGGAACCTTTCACAGAGAAGGTGTTATATATGAACTGAATCTTTAAGGGAGAGCCAGAAGATGTTAGGTAGAATGAAAACAAAATTAGAGGGTTATCTGAGCATATGATGTGCTAACCATTGCTCTTTTAGGTCTGAGAGCTACCATTAATCATGATTATGGCACAGGATAGTATGCTGTGTGTAGTAGGCATACCTATGCCCTGTCAAAAGCTATCTCAATATCTTCTTTGAGTTTTCTTACCTTCAGGGTACTCATCCCCAGTTTTTACATAGCTTTCTCATAGAATGTGTGTGAAGCCAAGAGAAGACTACTTCCATTTACCAGGACTTCTTCTCAAGTCTCCTGATAGATGTTGATGGCTCTTCTGCCATCAGCAGGTCAGTGTAATCTATTGTGCCAGAGTAGATGGATAGAAGATGGGCTCTTCCTAGACAAAACTGTGGAAAGCAGAGAGGATTTATCCTGTAAAACTGCTGCATTTTGCTTGCTGCTACAAAAGTCTCTCCAGCTCTCCCTTTCTAAAATGTTTTCAGGTACTTAAGTTTATTATGCAGAAAGTGCTACCACCGCTAAGGGTCTCCATAGTTCATCATAATTGTGGTTCTTAAATCGGTTTTCAAAGTTCTTTTTATTCAATATAGAATACAGCATCTCCTCCCACCTGAAGGGCACAATTAAATACCTCCTTTTTGGTCTTGGAAGAAATTCAAGTAAGGATCATTTGGCAACATGCCTCAGGTCATTATAAACTATACTACAACAACTAATTCAATGTAATTCAACAAATATTTGAAGGTCTGTTTTATGGATAAGCATTGTGCTAGGCTCTGAGAAAAGGGAGGAATGTAAAAATGAATAAGCCATAGTTTCTGACTGCAAGGAGCTAACAACCCAATGGTTAAAATAGATATTCACACAACAACCTATATTACAAACACATAAGGAGATTCCTATGGGAAACAAGAAGGCAGAAACATCGCTTTTGTTTAGTAGATGTGTACAGGCATCAACAAGATTACACCACTTGAACTGAGCATATTACCAGAAGACCAATACTTATATTGAAACCCCAAGAGTCTGTGGATATACCTACCTGAAAAAAGGATTTGAGCCTTGACTTCGCCAACATATTGTGTAGCCTTATTCAAATTGTTCAACTTCTTCATATCTTAGTTTCACTTTATTGTGTCTCTATGCCTTTAATGTGAAATGATAACATTAAATGTTATCATTTAATGACAACATAATAACATTAAATGACAACAACTCACAGGTTGTTGAAAGGATTAAAGGATATAGGACACAATGCTTTGCCAACTCTAGAGGAGTATGCAATTTTTAGTTGTTAAGATTTTTTTTTTTTTTTTGGTTAGCCTCTATGGATAAAATAAGAAACGTATTCTTAGAGGATATTATAAACAACATATTTAGTTAAAAGGTAGAATTCATTAGAACTACAGTTCTGATCTGAATCAATGCCTTCCCCATGACTCATCCAATAGTAAGTAGAACAATGGTTAAGCCTGGATAGTCCAGTTCCTGCTTGTTTTAGTACTGTGATATAAATGGAATATTCTGTATTCCTAGCATTTTCATTTTTCTGAGGTTAGCTGTACTATTTGGAAGGCAGTAGTGTGGAAGGACAAATTATATCTTGGTGCTAGATAAATTTGTTTTACATAGCATCTTCCAGAGCTTAACAAAGGGCTCCGCAGTGACTGTGAACTGAAACACCGTGTTACTAATTGCTAACTGAGATACCCAGGCTAGTCTCTGTCTACTTCTCATTCCACTTGCTAACTCAGAGCTCTTTTTATTCTCTCCATTATGATCATCAAAAATAAAGGCCTTTAGTGACTTTGTTGAATATTCGTGACTCTGAATTGCACACATGTTGTTGAAGCTTGCCCCACTTTCAAAGCAAGGCTATGGGTTTGCTCTGAAGTCTCAATTATCTCCTCTTGCTGTAGAACAGAGATGTCAGGTAACATTTCACCTATCCTCACCACCTCTCAGACAAATGAAGAACCAGCATAATAGGAAGGAATATCAAACTCATTAATGGGATTTGAGGGTCACCAATTGAAATGCTACCTAAATCAGCTGGAGGATGAAGAGGGTGAATTATAGGATGCAAGATGACATGCTGACAAGAGTCCTATCTTCATGAAAACAGATGATTCTGTAGGTTTCTGAATAGATGGGCATTCATCTTATATTTTCCTGAGGCTACTGGCAAGGGACTCTGGCTGAAAAGTTTAAAACAAAGGTGAAAAATCATTCTGGTTCAGTAAAACCTCTGCATCAACTTTTCCTGAGCTCTTCTGAAGAATCACTTTGTGAAAATACAAACTATCATGGTTTTCTTGCATCTTGGGCCATTAAAGATTTGGCATAAGGCAGAAAGGCCTCTGACCTCAAAAAATTGTTTCTACCTGTGGATACCTGGCCTGTGTTTCCTTTCTGTAGCTCTAGGCTTTAAGAATGCAATTGTATTAGTTCACTCTCATGCTGTTAATTAAGACAGACCCTAGACTGAATAATTTATAAAGGAAAGAGGTTTAATTGAGTCACAGTGCTGCATGGCTGGGGAGGCCTCAGGAAACTTACAATCATGTTCTTCTCAGATGGTGGCAGGAAGAAGAAGTGCTAAGCAAAAGGTGGAAGAGACCCTTATAAAACTATCAGACCTTGTGAGAACTCACTCACTAACACAAGAACAGCGGCATGGGGGTAACAGCTGCATGACCTCACACTGGGTTCCTCCTATGACACATGGGGATTATGGGAACTACAATTGAAAATGAGATTTGGGTGGGGCACTGAGCCAGACCATGTCATTCTGCCTCTGGCTCTTCTCAAATCTCATGTCCTCACATTTTAGAACACAATCATGCCCTTCCAACAGTCCCCGAAAGTCTTAACTCAATCCGGTATTAACTCATAAGTCCTAGTCCAAAGTCTCATCTGAAACAAGGCAAGTCTCTTCTCCTCATGAGTCTGTAAAATCAAATCAAGTTAGTTACTTCCTAGATTCAATGGGGGTGCAAATATTGGGTAAATACACCTGTTGTACATAGGAGAAATTGGCCAAAATGAAGGGGTTACAGGCCCCATGCAAGTCTGAAATCCAGCAGGACAGTCATTAAACCTTAAAGTTCCAAAACAATCTCCTTTGACTCCATCTCTCACATCCAGGTCACACTGATGCAAGAGGTGGGCTCCCATGGCCTTGGACAGCTCTGCCCCTGTGGCTTTGCAGGGTACAGCTCCCCTACTGGCTGCTTTCACAGGCTGATGTTGAGTGTCTGTGGCTTTTCCAGGTGCACAATGCAAACTGTTGATGGATCTGCCATTCTGGGGTCTGAAGAACAGTGGCCCCCTTCTCACAGCTCCACTAGGCAGTGCTCCAGTGGGACTCTGCGTAGGGGCTCCGACCCCACAGTTCCCTTCTGCACTGTCATAGCAGAGTTCGCCAGGAGAGTTCTGAACCTGCAGCAAACTTTTGCCTGGACACCCAGGCGTTTCCATGCGTCCTCTGAAATCTAGGTGGAGGTTCCTAAACCTCAATTCTTGACTTCTGCATATCTGTAAGCACTGCAATGCATACTGCTTGATAAATGGTGACCAATAGATTACTATACTAATAAACAAATAAATGAGAAAAGAAAAGGAACATCTCTCTCAACTCCTTTCATGCATATGTAGAGAAAGCAGCCATTTTTATGATAATAAAGAACAAGAGAAAAACCTACCTATGACTTAAATTTTTCTCCTTTTTATTACCCTGACACCTAACTCAACAGTACAGCCATAGTGAATCTTATCATTAGAGATCCATTCATCCCATTGGGTAACAGTTGAGTGTCCCCAGGGTTCTTCTCTATGTAAGCAGTTGTCTGGAGAAAATAACACTTTATGGCTGGCAGCAGAGGCTAAGTAAAGGATTGCTGAATAAATAAGGGGATATATCAGGTCATTATTAGTCATGAGCACTTTTGCAAGAATCGATTTGGAGAAGAATAGCAGGTTAAGTTCCAAGGAGAGAGATACAAAGTGGGAAGAAACTGGCAGAGGCAGGAGCAAAGGGGTGTTATTGCTGGTGGTGATAACCCCCTAGAAGGTGAAACTGAAACTCAGTGCTGTTTGAAAAATTAAAATAAGGACATTAATTAGGCAGAAGAATATACTTTAACTCTAGACTCATGCTGCACAATATGGTAGCCATTAATCACATGTGGCTATTGAGCAATTAAGATATGGCTAGTCCAAATTGAGATGTGGTCTTATAAAATACACTAAAGACTTTTTGCAAAAAGAAAAAAACCTAGTGCAAAAAAAGATGATTTTAAATATTAGTGCAAAAGTGCATATAAAACTCTCATGGTTTTTTCATACTGTAATTTTTCAGACCAGAGACAATAGTAGCTTTGAATATGATATAGCAATGATAAGAAGTGGTTGGATTCTGAGTATATTTTGAAGTTTCCACCCACAGGATTTACTGATGGATTGAATGTGGGATATGAGAGGTAGGAGTCAAGGATGACTCTAAGGGTGCATTTGCCATTAACTGGGATGAGGGAGTGTGCAGGAGGAGATACAAAGAAAGTCAGGTTTGAAGATGTTAAATGATGCACCCAAGGTCACACTGGTAAGTCAGAGAGAAATGGAATTGCTTGAGCTGTTAGGAAGCTCAGAGATCTGCTGGTCTTTCTTATTTCACAGATGGAAAATTTGGAGTCTAGTGAAGAAAAGTTACTTGCTCAAAGTCACACAGCAGATGAAGACCAGAGCCTCTGTGATGGATTTCTTGACAGGTAGGCTGGAAATCTTATATATATATATATTTTGTGTGTGTGTGTGTGTGTGTGTGTGTGTGTGTTTTGCCACTACACTGTATCTGTGAAAATTAAAATGAAACCAGGTTTAACTATGTCTCTAGATGCATTAAGGAAAGAAGAATCACTAGTGACACTTTAAGGGTGAGTCTTCAAAACTCTCAGGTAAAGCATACTCTAGACCACTGAATGTTCGTACTAATTAGATAACTAATTAGCTAGATAAGCAGCCAATTAGTACTAACATTCAATGTCAGCATTAATTAGTTAATACTAATGTTAATACTAATACTAACCAATTAATACTGTTAGTACTAATTACATAACTACCCAACTTGAATTTGGAATAAATTATTTCCTCTTTAACATTAATTTAAAGTCATCATAAGTAATGATAACTATCCCATAATGAGAAAAAGTTTTTATCAAGAGTACAAATTTCATCCTTAGCCCAAAGAAGTCTCAAGGCTTACATCAAAGCAAAGGAGACAGATAAAATATAACAGATTATAGAACACAAAAGCCATCCTTTCAATATTTTTCTCTAGAATAAGAGCTCAAGCTCAACATATTTTAAAGTGGTTGTGGGTATTCATCTATTTAAATATGAGACCCAAATATGTGATAATCTTGTCATCTATTTCCTCATCCCCATTGATATTTTTCATAAGAATCTCAAACTAGCATGGCGTGTGGTGACATTTTTGTAATGGACATTTTGGTAGAAGTCAATTATTGCCACAAAAATGCAGCATAACAAACCATATCAAAGATTCAGTGGCTTACTCTGTAATGGAGAATTTCGCTGGCCTTGTCCTCAGTTCCTGGGAGGTAGCCTCTAAGTCCTGGGGATTTCCTGAGCCATAGGAGTATCATGATGTGCCCTGAGAGTTCACTCAGAATGGGGATTGGCCATGCCAGAAAGACCAACCAAATGATTGGATGGTTGAGTTTTGAGCTATATGATGATATCTTGACTTCTTAGGAGAGGAGGCTGACTGTAGATTGAGTGACATGAATCATGATTCAATCAATCATGCTTATGTAAACACAGAAGCTTAAGTCAACGTCCCTGGTTGACAATATTCTGAGCGTTGTCACATAACAATGTGCCAGAAGGATAACTCCCAACTCCACCAGGGAATCAGGGGCTTCCATATTTGTGAAGCCCCTCAGACCTTGCTCTGTGTCAATACATTTGTCTAGTTCTGATTTGTATTGGGAAGCCCCAATACAATGGGGCTTCCATATTTGTGAGCCCCTCGGATTTTGCTCTGTGTCAATACATTTGGCTAGTTCTGATTTGTATTCTTTTGCTATAAGAAAACAACAATCATAAGTACAGTGCTTTCTTGAGTTTTATAAGTCATTTTAGCAAATTAATGAATCTGAGAAGTAGTGGGAACTGCTGGATTTGTAGCCAGTTGGTCAGAAGTGAGGGTGGCCTGCAGACTCCTAATCTTGTGGCTGGTGTCTGAAGTGAAGGCTGTTTTAAAGAGGACTGTGACTTCACTTGTGAAGTCTGGCTTAACTACAGGTACTTGGTGCCAAAAGTCATTGCATTTACAAATGTAAGTATTTTTATTTAAAGCATGTTTAATTAAATTAGTCAATTTTATTTACATTTTCTAAATTTTTATTTATTTTAAAATTTACTTTATTTTGATGTATTATTTTATTTATATTTATGTATTTACTTTATTTAAAGCATATAATACTCATTTACTCACACATCTGAGGGTCAGCTGGGAAGTTCTGCTTCAGACTGTGAACTTACAGGGCTTGGATCAAGTAGCAGGTCTAATTGATGTGTCTCATTCTGAATTGCAGGCTGGTGGAGCTGTGGCTCCCTAGGATATGTTCTCTCCATGGTGATGACAAAAGCACTAGACAGTAAGGCCAACTACACACGCACATTAAGCTTTTGCACACATCACATGTAATAACATCCTGTTGATCTAAACAATGTGAACTATTCAGAACTTACTGGTCGGGATATATAGTTGACCCTTGAACAACACAGGTATTAGGGGCATCATCCCTTGCACAATAAAAAAGAACCATACACCTTTATCTCCTCCAAAACTTAAGTACTGATAGCATACTGTTGACAGGAAGTCTTACCATTAATATAAATAGTCAATTAACTGTATTATACATACTATATGTATTCCATACTGTATTTTTACAATAAAGTAAGATAGGGAATAGAAAATTGATTTAAGAAAATCACAAGGAAGAGAAAATATATTTGCTATTTATTAAGTGGAAGTGGATCATCATAAAGGTCTTTATTCTCATCAACCTCACATTGAGTAGGCTGACGAGAAGAAGGTAGAGGAGGAGTTGATCTTGCTGTCTTGGGGTGGCAGAAGCAGAAGAGGTAGAGGAGGCAGAAAGGCAGGCAGGAGAGGCAGGCATACTAGGTATGACTTTCAATGAAAAAAATCCATTTGTAAGTAGACCTGTGCAGTTCAAACACATGCCATTCAAGGGCCAACTGTATACCCAATTCTACCATGAGGCCATGAACATGGTGTGGGTATGTAAGTATGCTAAAAGGGGAATGACAGTTGAGATCTTTATTCAGTATTCCGCACAACTACTGAAGATGCCGTAGGAAGAGAAAGCTTACATTGCACAATCAGAACAAGCCATCTTTAGCGCTGAGTCATCTGACAATTCTGATCTCTCATGTTTACCTCACACGCATGTCTTCTCAGGACTTCTCCGTAGTGCTCAGTGTGTCGGTTACTGCTCTGGGCAACTCTCCTCTCATTTCAAAAATAGATACCCCAACTCAAAAAAAAAAAAGTCCTAGAGCTAACTGGACCTGTTTTTTTTTTTTTTTTTGATGCAATTTAATAATCACTTTTTTCTTTTTATTAACTACCGATTGCTGTCTATGTGACCTCCTGCAAGTACATTCTCATTCCTTGCCTTCCTTGTCTGTGAAATGGACATATATTACTTACCTGATAGGACTGAAATGACATCTCAGTAAGATAGTGCATTTAAAACCTTAAAACAGTAACTGGAATGGAGCAAGTGTTTAATGATAATTCTAGCAAGGATACTATGAGGTAAGTATTTTGCAATTTTATTTTTCATCCTCACGTTACATAGGATGAAACTGAGGACCAGAGAGTCACTAAATCCATAGAAGGCAGAGTTGGAATTTTAACTCAGGTAGTTAGGGTCTTATATCCACCCTCTTACCTTCTGTATACGGTTACTGCCAACTTCAGAGCTCAATAAATGGTTGTTGTTGTTGTTGTTCTTGTTTTTGTTTGAGCTTGTCTTTTAGATCTTTCCCCTGCACCAAGACTTATAACAGGTTTTCTTCCAAGCACATTCAATAATATTCATAAGAGCACTTTAGATAAATACAGTTTTCCCTCACCTCTTTGCATTTATTTATTTCTATTCCATTTGGTTATAAATGGGGTTTAATGCCTTTTGATGTAAAAACATATAATACGACAGGAAAAAATAGAACGAAAATTGGCTTACAGAGGAATTATTTTTTCTCTATTGTAATAAATTCATCTAGAGTTCATTTGTGGACCCTCAAAATGGGAACATGGTATAATGTCACGGAACAAACTGTCAGTGCTGTGGCTACCACAAATAGAGTGGTAAGTAGGGATAAAGCTTTTCTTGTAGTGTTTCTCAACTAAACCTGGGGCCACAGTGCCAAAGCACAGTATTGTAAAAATAATTTCATGAGAGGCCAAATCATAGCTGAAGGATGTCAAGCCCAGTAACCCAGCTTCAAGCATCTAGCAACAATTTTTCTTAAGTTCCAAGTGTAATTATGAAGTACTGTGATTAATATTGTAATAAGATCATTGGAATTGTGCATCCAAATGTGTGCTATCATTCCAAGTCATCACCTTGGGAGGTTGTGAAGGTGATGCTATGCTAATTTTGCTACTGTGACTCAAAACTCTTTATGAAAATTTGCATTCAGTGCCAGTTTAAGTTTTATCAAACAAAACTATCAGTCTCACTAGTTTGTAGTCATAAACTGCATCACTCAATTTTATCACCAGCCAACCCACCCACCATTCTCATACTACCCAAGGAATTACCAAATATCTTTGGCTCTATCAAAATGTAAAAGTACTCTCAAAGAAGGTAGATGTTTTTAAGAATAAAAATGATCTACATAATACTGTTGAAGTTTCAGGGTGTTAATAGATAACATTTGTATCTTCCCTTGCTGAATTTATTTATTTATTTGTTTACTTTTTGAGATGGAATCTTGCTCTGTTAGCCAGGCTGAAGTGCAGTGGCGTGAGCTTGGCTGACTGCAATCTCCACCTCTGGGTTCAAGTGATTCTCCTGCCTCAGCCTTCTGAGTCGCTGGGATTACAGGTGCACACCACCATGCCTGGCTGATTTTTGTATTTTTAGTAGAGATGGGGTTTCACCATGTTGGCCAGGCTGGTCTTGAACTCCTGACCTCAAGTGATCTGTCCTCCTCGGCCCCCCTAAGTGCTGGGATTACAGGTGTGAGCCACCACACCCGGCCCCTTCTTGAATTTAGAACCAACTTAGAAATGGATGTTGGAATTAGATATTTATAGAACAACTTATTAAATTTACAGTCCTAATGCCAACTGAGTTCTGTGGAAATGCAAATTTGCTAATCCAGCAGCCCTAGAATGAGACCAAATGACCCACCAGATCACTGACTACTGAGATACCAGCAGACTTCTTAGGGAGGGGAAGGTCCCTTACTCATGTTGATATAGGGTAGCTGCTCTGCAGTAATCCAGGAAGGAGAGAGAAGAATAGAATGATAGTCCCTAGAGTTTCCAGGTTTTTATTAAATTCATTACAGTCAAATGAGAAACTTGAACCAATTAAGGGTACCTAACAAACAGGGAACTCATTCTTCCTCCCTAAGAGATACTGAAGTGGAGTAAGCAATCCAAATTTATACTCTAGGTAAAGTTACCTCATGGAAACACAGGGCCCAGGAAAAAGAGAAGATTCCCAAACTAATACCCCTAAAGACTCTGAATATAGAGAGGTTGTGAGCAACAGTTCCAATACTAGAATGAATATACATACTGTCATGGTAACTATTCTAAAGGAGATAAACTTATCTAGTTGAATACTGTTTAGCATTTTTGTAAAGTATTTGCTACTACGGCTTTGTAATATCTGTTTAAGAAATTCAATTCATTGTATACATTTACTGTATATAGGACAAAGAGTTATATACAAGCCTTGAAAGTTTGGGTTATAGTTGTGCAGGGTCTAAAATGATACTCCAGCAGTGAGGGTTTCTGAGCACCCTGAAAAAAGTGTCTCAGGAGTACTTCTTCAGACACCTGCTGGGCTAATCACCTCAAGACTCTAGAATGTATCAGAGATACATGGGGAGTCTCTCTAGTCTAATAAAATGAATGCTGTCGGGCTTAAAAGATGGAATTATTTATAAATATTCCAAATACAATTATGAAAGTAAAGACATAAGGAGAGGAAGCAAACATGAGAAATTAGGAGCAGATGTACTATTTCTTTTATATGAAAGTTTTTTTGATGTATGACAAATGGAGAAACACATGTGATAACCTCAGCAAATACATCTCTCTAAACATACAGGAATTTAAAAAATGTAACTTTTGATTTGCATGTTATTTAATAAACGGATTAATTACATAGAATTTGTGTTCTACATTTGATGGTGGCAGTTTATTTAAGATATTTTCTAGTATTGATCAATATTATAGCATTTTTGGGTATTTCAAGACTGGCTTTGCAGTTTATTAATCATCTCCTAATTATTATCACACCCTCTACCAACTACTATTTTCCCCTATTTCTGATGCCATCATACTGTCTTCATTTAGTCCTATCTATGTGATCTTCTTTCCAGTTCTAATTTAGTCATTTATAGACATGTTGGGTTTTGCACCATTTAGGCATCATAAATCTTACTCAGAAACAGGTGATTCCTTTAAAGAGATTATAATCTGGAAAGGGGGCTAAGCATAAATTGCTTTAACCTAAGCAGAGTAAATGCCATGGACAAAGAACACAGAATGTGCTATAGGAATTCAGAGATAGAAGTGGTTATTTCCATCAGGGACATCGAGAAAGATTTCATGGAAAAAGTTACATCTGAACCGGGTCTTGATGGGTCAGATTTGAGCATAAAGTGATGGGAAGAAGGAGGCAGGGAGAAAAGAAGACACATAAACTTGGCAACAGAAAACTGTAAGGTGCTCCCTAGGATTAGGAAATTATCAGTTTGTCAAGGGATAAAATGAGAAAATTGGAAAGAAAGGGTAGGGTCAGATGTTGGATGATCTTGAATGCACAATTCATTGAGAATAATCAAGTAGGAGACTGCTATGGGCAGTCCAGATCTGTGGCCCAGGCAGAGTAATCATACATCAGTAAGAAAGATGCGTGATATATCAAAGACTGAAGATGCAGGGAGCATTAGGAAGCTGTTCCACATAGTATTTTTGGCTTTGACACAGAACTCATTTTCTCCAGTTAGAGCTTGCTATACTGAGCACATGTTTAACACTCAGCACTCCTTCTTTGACTCATTCTTTTGTTAATTTCCTTCGACATAATTCAGATCTTCACTAACATCAATGTAATCAGCCATTGTGCATGTTAAAATACACTCTTCCCCGACATGCATGCATGCATTCATCCAATCTCCTCTGGTTCTATGAATGATTCCCAGAAAACATGCAACCCATTTATTCTGTTAAAATATGGCTTGAGTGATTCCTATGCTCTTACTGTTAAAAAATCTTTAGAAGTTACAAAGTTTCCTTTTCAGCATTTTTCCTTGTCCTGTGCCCCTTCCTTCTTCTGTTGTTGGAACTTGTGACATACACAGGTCTCACAGAATGACAAGTATTGGTCAAAAGTTGTCATTTTAATCATATTTAATCACATTTAAAGTATATACACATTTAAATAATTTTTTCAGTCATATGAATTGACTTCTGGATGCCTTACTTCCACCAAAAGGATTAAATCACAACCAGAGTGTCCAATTCTAATTTTCTTGAAAGACTGCCTATTCATCTTCGTATTCCCCAGATCCCAGAAAGGCCTGGTAAACAGTGGGTACTCCCCAAACACAGGCTGAATGAAAGAATGAGTAAATGAGTGAATTGCTGTTTTGCTGGCAGTGCTTTCCGACAGTTAGCACTTGGTTGGACTGCTTATACTTCGACCTTGGCCATACAATCTTCCCAGCTATCTCCATTGCTCTGTTTTTCTCCTTATTATCTTGAATGGTTTATTCACTCCTTTCCTTTGCTTTTCTGTCCTCCTCAATTTTCCACTTCCCCTTTAAAGAGCATGATGAATATTAATTGTATTTTAATATACAAAAGTAGTACCCTCATTGCCTTTGATTTTTCTCTGACTTGTCCTTACTCTTTTGATTTTTCATTATTTTATGTGAAGCTAAGTCAATGAATCCCCTTTTCTCATTTTATTTCCTCACTTCTTCCTTTTGTAACTGCATTTTCTTTTACTTTCCTTTAACTATTTTTTCTCATTGTCTTCAAATTGTTTATGGTCATATCTCTTACTTTATACAGATAGAATCTAAATGCAAATATTCCCCAGAAAAAATCACAGAGTGGCAGAGGAAAGTAATGCTTTGAAATAAACACTGTATATTCAAGGTTTCCAAATCAGCACCAGCTAAACAAATGCCGAATAGCAGTCCTTAGAGAGAAAAGATTAGTATATTCTGAAGTGAGAAGTTATCTTTTTCTTTCTCTCTAAATTTCTCTTCCTCTTTTTCTTTTAAAATAGCATAAAGAATTCTTGAAAACAACAAAGAAGACTTAGCTGAAACTTTTGGCTTCATATCAGAGAGTTCATGTGTTGTCTTTAGACAAACAGATAAACAAACTGAATATGAGAGAAGAAGTATTAATTTGACTTGCCAGCAAATCATTTTATACCAAAGAAATGGAGATTTTGTGTGCTATCCGGTCTCTTTGAGATGTATGTGTAAGTCCGGTTGCCTCGCCGGGGGCTCGGACACACCCCCTCCCTCGCGGGGAGTTCAGACACGCCCCCTTCCCTTGCCGGGAGCTCGGAAACGCCCCCCTCCCTTGCCGGGAGCTCAGACACGCCTCCTTCCCCCCTCCCCCAGGAGCCCGGGAAAAAAGCCCCATCAGGACCTACCTGATACTATTTTGTCCTATCTGGGCCCCACTCCCTTCCATCCGGGTTCCACTCCCCTCCATTTTGTTTCATCCGGGTCCCACTCCCCTCCATTTTGTCCCACTCACCTTGGGCACAGCCAATCGGACGCCTCCACTCTCTAAAATCCCGTGCCTGAGAGGAGTCCGTGCGACTTCTCTGGCCCCTCCTGTCCGGACCACAGAACCTCACCCGGGAGCCTGAATAAATTCCCTTACATTGGATTATTTTCCTACTGGCCTCAGTTTCTTCATTTTAAACGCGGCAACAACCCAAGGACAAGCCTTACAGTATGTGCCTTATAAAAATGTTCCTAAAAGATTCAAAGCCATGAGAAGCATTCATGCACTTTATTAAGGTGTACCTCTCGTTAGTTTATGATGGAGTCGGCAAAGAAGAAGTTCAGTAGGGCTTTCTACCTGTGAAAAGAACATGGTTTGAAGCCACCAAACAAATCTAAAATATCATCTTTCTACTTACTAGCCACGTGGCTTTGGCAAGTTGTAACCTGTCAGAACTCTAATTTCCTCATCCGCAAAATGCAGTAGATTCCAACAAGCTGTATGAAAGTGAAATAAAACATTGCCTATAAGGGCTTATAAGAGTACCGACAGTTTCTGGAGCTCTCACTTGTAACAGTTGCACTATTATACTATTTCTGAAAATGTTAATAAACATGTAATAACCCTAAATACATACTCTCCTGGAGTATGCAGTGATTTTTCGCATATTCATGCACATGCTCTCTTCCCAGTTTGTTCCTTAACAAAGTGAACTTTTATTCATTCTTTATAACCTAATTGACACCATCTTTTCAGAAAGTTTGCTCTGCCTTTCCTGAGGATAACTGATTAATTCATGCATTGAATAATTCATCCAATATTTACTCAGTGACTTCTATGTGCCAGGCACTATTCTAGGAGATAGGGAAATGATTATAAACAAAACAGTGAAAACCAAAAAACTAAAAACCTGCCTTTGTGGAACTTACATTCCAGTAGGAGACAAGGAAAGTCATCAAAACAAATATGTAAAATATACAGAATGAAAAATGCTCATTAGTGCTATAAAGAAAATAAAGCAGGGAGAAGTTACAAGATGCTAATCTTGGGGACTGGGGAAGTTTCAATGTGAAAAGCTGATCAACAAAGCTATTTGAACAAATGTATGAGAGAGGAAAAAATATGAATTACTTGGAAACTGGGTGAAATTGATCCAGGCCAAGAAATGGCACATGCAAAAGCTCTGAGGAGCCATCTTTTGCTTATTATAGCTCTGTACCATATCTATTAAACTCACTTGTTAAAATAGTTTGTAATTATTAAATGTTTAAAATAAATATATTTATGTTATATAAATTATACATTTTAAGCTTGCATTTAAGTGTCTCAGGCTATAAAGACAGAAACTGTATTTTATTCATCTATTAATTGTGCTATGTATTAGAGTCTAGTCTTGAGCTGGTACTCAAAAATATATTTTCCATTGAATTTAATCATGATCCTAATCTTTCTGGACAAATGCTAATCTTTAGTATTGTCAATTTCTAAAGTAGTTGGCCAGGTTAGGAAGTCTTAGCATGGATTTGTAGTTTGCTGTTGTCTACTGAGCAGCAGACACATTCCCTTGGTGTCTCCTGCATTTTCTTTTTCTTGCTAAATTGCTTCCTTGGAGGCTACTTTCTGATCAGACAAAAGGTATTTGGGACGTTGTGGCAGCAATAGGCATTATACTTTATTTCATTGCACTTTGAAGGTACTGTGTTTTTCACAAATTGATTTATGGCAATCCTGTGTTGAGCAAGTCTATCAGCACCATTTTTTCAAAGCATGTGCTTCCTTATTGTCTCTTCATATCTTGGTAATTCTCACAATATCTCAAAGTTTCTCGTTATTATATCTGTTATGATGATCTGCAATCAGTGATCTTTGCTGTTAGTATTGTAGTGGTTTTGGAGCACCACAAACCACACCCATATAAGATGACAAATCTAATTGATAAATGTGTATGTTCTGCTTGCTATAGTGACCAACTGTTTTCCTATTTCTCTCCCTTTATGGGGGCCTCCTTATTTCCTCAAACACAATAGCATTGAAATTAAGCCAGCTAATAACCCTAAAATGGCCTCTAAGCGTTCATGTAAAACAAAGAGTTGCACACCTCTCACTTTCAATCAAAATGATTAGGCTTAGTAAGGAAAGTGTGTCAGAAGCTGAGATAGGTTGAAGGCTAAGCCTTTGTGTCAAACAGGTATCTCAGTTAAGAACACAAAGGAAAAAGTTCTTCAAGAAAATTGAAATAGCTACTCCAGTGAATACAAGAATGATAAGAAAGCAAAACAGCCTGATTGCTAATATGGAAAAGTTTCATGGTATGAACAGATCAAACCAGCCTCAACATTTCCTTAAGCCAAAGTCTAAACCAGACCAAGACCCGAATTCTCTTCAATTCAATGAAGGCTGAAAAAGGTGAGGAAGCTGCAGAAAGAAAGTTTGAAGTTAGCGGAGGTTGCTTCATGAGATTTGAGGAAACAAGCTTGCCCCATATCATAAAAGTGCAAGGTGAAGAAGCAAGAACTTATGTAGAAACAGCAGCAAGTTATTTAGAAGACCTAGCTAAGGTAATTGATGAAGATGGCTACAATAAACAACAAATTTTTAATGTAGATGAAATAACCTTCTACTAAAAGAAGCTGCCATTTAGGACTTTCACAGCTAGAGAAAAGTCAATGCCTGGCTTTAAAGCTTTGAAAGACAGGCTGACATTCTTATTAGGGTCTAATGCAGCTGGTATCTTTAAGTTGAAGCCAAGTCTCACCATTTTTCAAAACCTAGGATTTTTAAGAATTATGCTAAATCTACTCTGCCTGTGCTCTATAAATGGAACAAGCCTGGATGATAGCACATTGATTTATAGCATAGTTTACTGAATATTTTAAGCCCACTGTTAAGACCTACTTCATTGGAAAAAAAAAGATTTCTTTCAAAATATTACTGCTCTTTAATAATGAACCTGGCCACCCAGAAGCCCTAATGAGATATACAATGAAATTAATGTTATTTTCATATCTGCTAAAACGACATCCACTCTGTATTTCATAGATCAAGAATTAATGTAGACTTTAGGTCTTATTATTTAAGGAAGACATTTCCTAAGCTGTAGAGGCCATACATAGTGATTACTCTGATGGATCTGGGCAACCTAAGTGGAAAACTTCTGGAAAGAATTCATAACTCAAGATGTCATTAAGAAAGTTTGGGATTCCTGGGAAGGGATCAAAATATCATTAATGGGAGTTTGGAATAAGTTGATTCCAACCCTCATGGATGAATTTAAGGAGTTCAAGACTTCAGTGGAGGAAGTAACTGTAAATGTGGTGAAAATAGTGAGAGAACTAGAAGTGAAGCCTGAATATATAACTGAATTGATGTGAATTGATTCAATCTTATGATGAAATTTTAAGAGATGAGGAGTTGTTTCTTGTGGATGAGCAAAGACAATGGTTTTTTGAGATGGAAGCTACTGTTGGTGTAGATACTCTAAACACTGGTGAAATGACAGCAAAGTATTTAGAATATTACATAAACTTAATTGATTACATGGTGGCAGGGCTTGAGAAGATTTACTTCAATTTGTGTAAAGAATTGCTACTGTGGATAAAATGCTGTCAGACCAGTGTTGCATGCTATAGAGAAATCTTTCATCAGAGGAAAAGTCAGTTGATGAAGAACACTTTATGGTCTTGTTTTAAGAAATTACCACAGCCACCCCAACCTTCAGCAACCATCTCTGACTGTCAGTAGCCATCAACATCAAGGCAAGACACTTCACCAGTAAAAGGATTACACCTTGCTAAACGCTCAGATTATTATTAGCACATTTTAGCAATAAAATATTTTTATTTAAGGTATGTACATTGTTGTTTTAGACATAATGTTATTGCACATTTAATAGGCTACAGTAAACTGTAAACATAACTTTTATATGCATTCAGAATCCAAAAACCAGTGTGACTCACTTTATTGTGGCATTCACTTTTTTGCAGTGGTCTGGAACCAAAACTGCAAGGTCTCTGAGGTGTGCCTACATAGTAGAATAAGCAGTTGGTAGATTCTAGCCTTTGTGGAGCTGTTCTCAGTCATTTTGCAATATACAGTATACTTAGATTGGAGTCATGGTGTCCTAAGTTGAAAGGAACCTAGTAGCATCTAGTCTGGGCATCATGAATGCCAGTACCTATTGATCCAGGTGGATGACATATAGCAGCAGGATTGTGGTCAATAGAAACTGACTCCTTGTCTAAACATGGCTACTGTAACTCTTCTGATTTTTTAAAACAAAAAATGTGCCAAAATAAAATGCCAAACAAAACATGCCTGGGTACTAAATCTGGTCATTTTGCAGTCTCTTATTTGGTTAAGCCCACCCATTTTATTTGGTAGAGAAAATGAGAAGTAGAAAAACCAAGTGCCCTGTTCAATCACAGAGCGAGGCAGGAGAAGACTCAGGACTGGAACCTCTAAAAATCCAGGCTGTTACGAAAATAATTTAATTGCTCAAATGCAAATAATATCTACTGTCTTTTATATACGTGTTCAGCTCTGATATTCAAATGTATTAATAAACATTGCATATCCTTTTTCTTTCAGTTTGTTTGAAGGCTTAGTGTAGAAATGGCTTCTGTTACATCAAAGATCAAAACATCAGGATTTGGAACATTTGTGCGCTCATTAGAGTTAGTGTCAAATGTATCTCCCTGGCTCACATCTACCTGCCATTGAAGGGAAAACATCTTATCAACTATTTATGGAAGACCCCAGGGGCTTCCTCTTGAGAGATCCTGAACATGTAATTTTCACCACTGCATGGCAACTGCCACATTTCTTCCACCTCTGCCTCTGCTCCTAAGCAACCCTTTAATAGTCACTGGTATTAACAGTGCTGTGGCTTTTACCTGCCAAAGTCATGATTCTTAAATTGGCTCCCTTAATTTTATTTCTAGCTAGTGCCTTTCTGTGCTCATAGCACACTACTAGAAAGAAGAGAAGTGATTCTTTATTATTTTATTATTATTATTATTATTGAGATAGAGTCTCCCTCTGTTGCCCAGGCTGGTCGCAAACTTCTGTGCTCAAGTGATCTTTCTCCTTGGACTCCCAAAGTGTTGGGATTATAGACATGAGTCACTACACCAGGTGAAGAAGACAGTTTTTACTCACACATTTCCTGTTATGTCATTTTTGTTATAATGATCCCAAGGACATTTATTTTGCCTTCCAAAAATTACAGGAGACTCCATGTGTGTGTGTTGCATATTTGCATTTGTGTGTGTTACATATGTGTGTGTAACAAAATGAGAGAATCTTTCAGCTTTAACTTACAGGCTAACTGGTTTTCAAAGATAGTTTAATAGCAAGAGAAAAAGATAATGTTATAATACCAAATGTTTATTGAACATTTTTCTCAATAATTTCTACTTTCATAGTTTGAAAAAATGTATTATTAAATTGCTTAAATAATTTGATAGTTAATGAATTTCTTGGTCTATTTTAAAGAGTTAGATTTTTCAAAATATAATTTACATTAAGAAAATTTACCTTCTTAAAGTGGACAGTCAGGTGAGTTTTGAGAAATGTATGCAGTTGTATAACTATAATAATAATCAAGATGTGGAAAATTTTTCCCCCAAAATATTCTCTTGTATAAAAGTACATGAAATGCAAAAGGGGGTCTATCCCCTTCTCCTATCTCAGTCCTTGGCAACTGATAATGTCTCCTGTTCCTTTGATTTTTACCTTTCTTAGAATGTTGGATAAATTGACTCACACCGTATGTAGTCTTTTGTGGATGATACTGGTTCATAGCATAATGCTTTAGAGACTCATTCACAATGTTGCACGTATCTGCAGTTTGCTCCTTTTTACTGTTGAATGGGTTTCTATTATGTAAACATATCATGAATTGCTTATCCATTTACCAGGTGGTAAAAATTTGAGTTATTTCTCATTTTTGTCTATTAATAATTATTATGTATATTTGCATACAAGTCTTTGTATGGATAGGAGTTTTCGTATCTTTTGGAGTAGGGTAGCTGGGTTATATGATCAATATGTGTTTAACTTGTGAGTAATAGCTAAAATGTCTTTCAGAGTGCCGGTACTATTTTATATTTTCACCAGCAATACATGAGAGTCAGAATTGCTTCACAGTTTTACCCATATTTGGTATTATCAGCCTTTTGAATTGTTGATATTTGTGAGGGCTAATTTTATGCATCACCTTGGGTGGGCCGTGGTGCCAAGATATTTGGTCAAATAATTCAGATGTTTCTATGAGGGTGTTTTTGCATCATATTAGCATTTGATTTGGTGGCCTTTGAGTAAAGCAGGTTGTCCTCTATCATGTCAGTGGGCCTAATTCAATTAGTCAAAGATATAAGTAGAACAAAATGTTGACCCAGCTTCCTCTGAGCAAGAAGGAATTCTACCTGCAAACTGCCTTCTAACATGGTCTGTAAAATCAGCTCTTTGTGGTTTGCCAGTAGACTGTCATTGGGCTTAACTACACTTTCCTGAATCTCCAGTCTGTTGGCCTCCCCCAACAGAGTTTGGACGCACTAAGCCTCCACAATTGCATGAACCAATTCCTTAAAATAAATCTCTTTATGTAGATAGATATCTAGATAGATAGATACATTTAGATACATAGATAACTAGATGGATAGATATCTAGATAAATAGATATAGCCATCTTACTGGTTTATGTTCTCTGAAGAACTCTGATTAACACTATATTCTACTAGGTTTATGATGATATCTCATTGTGGTTTTAATTTGCATTTTTCTGATGCCTAATGATGTTGAATATTTTTAATGTGCTTAATGCTATTTGTGTATCATCTTTTGTGAAGTGTCTGTTCAAATATTTATCCAGTTATCCAGGTTTTTGTTTGTTTTGTTTTGTTTTGTTTTGGTGAGGGGGTAGGATTGTTTGCCTTCCTATTATTGAGTTGTAAGAATTGTTTACATATTCCAGATACAAGTCTTTTATACAATATGTGCCTTCCAATATTTTCTCCCTGTGAGTGGCTTGTATTTTCACTTACTTAATGTATCTTTAGAAAACCAAAAGTCTTAATTAAACCAAATTTATAAATTTTTCTCTTCTGACTCACATTTTGGGTTCTATTTAAGCAATTTTTTTACCTTACCCAAGTTTGCAAAGAACTTTCTCTATATCTTCTCCTAGATATTTTATTGTTTTAGATCTTACATTGAGATCTATGATCCATTTAGAGATGATTTTTGTATATACTGTAATGTAAGGGTTGAGATTTATTGTTAGGTACATGGTTATTTAATTGTTCCAACACCAGTTATAAAGGCTATTTTTTTCCCGAGTGAATTATCTTTTCATTTTTCAAAAGAATCAATTTACTGTGTATTCGTAGGCTTATTTATGAGTTCTCTATTTTATTTCATTGGACTATCGTTCTATATTTATACCAACAATACTATAGATTGAAAGTGAATCTTGAAGTAAGGTAGTGTGAGTCTTCTAGCTTTATTCGACTTGTTCACAATTATTTGGGCTATAACAGGTCCTTTGTATTTCCATATATAATTTATAATCAACTTACAATTTCTTCAAAAATATACTGTGATTTTGATTGGGATTGTGTTGAATCTGTTGATCAATTTGAGGAGAATTTGCACATTGAGAATTGTGAGTCTTCCAACCCATGAGCACTGCATTTCTCATCATTTCTTTACAATTTATTTAATTTCTTTCAGTTACTCTCTGTAGTTTTTAGTGTACAGATCCAGCACATATTTTGTTAAATCTATCCTAAGTATTCTATGTCTTTAAATGCTATTGTAAATGGCATTTTTTAAAAGTTTTTATTTCCAAATGTTTGCTTCTAGTTTAGAAAAATATAATAAATTTTTGAATATTGAGTCTCTGTTCTGCAACTTTCCCAAACTCAAATGCTAATTTCAATAAGTTCAAAATTTCTTAGTATTTTCTACATATGTTATATTGTTGTCTACAAGTAACAATAATTTAATAACAATTCTTTAAATATTTAATTAATTATTTAAGCCTTTCACCATTAAGCAGAGTATTAGGTGTAGTTATTGTACATATGCTCTTTATCAGGAAAAGTAAGTTCTTCTGTATTCTGAGAGCGCTATGAGTTTTTTAATGACGAATGTTAATTTTTTTTCAACTACTTTTTCTGCATGTCTTAAGATTATCATATGGTTTTTCTTTTTTACCTACACACCTGTGCCAGTCACTGAGTTTTGGCCAATCAAACATAGCCAATTGTTTGAACTGTGCTCAAATAAGGCAAATGCCAACCTGTAACCAATTCAGTTGTTTCTGTACCTCAGTTAGGATGTCATTTCCCTTTTTTTGTCTTTAAATTTAATTTGGCTGAAGTTTTTCTTTTATCATGGGTAATATTAACTTTTTAAAATGAGTTGTCAAGTATCTCACTTCTTTCATTTTCAGGGAAATATTTGGTAGCTTTCACCGGCGAAGTCATGTAGGCTTAAAGATTCTCATGCTATCCCATTTATGTCTGTCTGTGTTAGTTCAAAGTGTTTTAAACATAAATTTAATTTCTGTAATAGATAAAGGAATATTAATGTTATCTATTTCCTCTTGAATAAACTTTGGTCATTTGTATCTTTTAAGGAATTTTTCCCATCATATCTAAGTTGTAGAATAAACAAAGTGTTGTCATAGCATTCCTTTATTGCCCTATTAATAGCTGTAGGATCAGAAGTGATTTTTTTTCTTTTATTCCTGAACTTGGTAATTATATTCTCTTTTTAAAAATATTTATTTATTTAGCCAGAGGTTTATTAATTGCATTAAACTTCTCAAAAACAGATTTGTTTTATTGATTTTCTTGTTTTTTATATATAATTAATATAGTCTCTTATCTATATCATTTCTTTCCTTCCTCTTTTTAAGTTTAACTTGTTTTATCTTTTTATAGTTTCTTTAGGTAGAAAATTACAGCATTTATTAGAAAATTTTCTTTTTTCATAATATTAACATTTTATGCATTCAGTTCCTTTTGAGCACTTCTTTAGATGCATTTCTGCAAAATTTGATATGTCACTTTTTCATTTTCAATCAGCTCAAAATATTTGCTAATGTCCAATGTGATTTTTCTTTGACCTGTGTGTTATCAGAGTATCTTGTTTCATTTTCAACTGTTTGGAGACTTTCTTGTATTTTTCTGTTATTTATTTTTAGTTAATTCCTTGTGGTCAGAGAATACTATTTGTATGATTCCAGTGCATTTATATTTATTTAGATTTGTTTTATTTTTTAGAATATGGTCTATCTTGAGAAATGTCTATTTGCAGTTTAAAAAAACATGTATTCTAGGCTGGGCGTGGTGACTCACTCCTGTTTTCTCAGCACTTTTGGAGACCAAGGCTGGCAGATCATGAGGGCAAGAGTTTGAGATCAGCCTAATCAACATGATGAAACCCTGTCTTTACTTAAAAATACAAAAATTAGTCAGGCATGGTGGTGCACACCTGTAATCCCAACTACTCAGAAGGTTGAAGCAGGAGAATCACTTGAACCTGGGAGGCGGAGGTTCTAGTGAGCCAAAATCACACTACTGCACTCCAGCCTAGGTGACAGAGCAAAACTCTCTCTTAAAAAAAAAAAAAAAAAAAAAAAAAAAAAAAAAAAAGAGTGTGTTCTGCTGTTGAGAGGCATGTTCTGTAAGTGTCAGTTAGTTCAAATTATTTAATGGTAGTTTCATGTCTTTTATATCTTCACTGATTATCTACTTTTAAGTCTATCTAGTTTTCTTTATGTATGATAAGAGCTAAATATATGTCAATTATTCTGTAATAACTCAAATATAATAACTCTTCACCTAAGGCCACTATTGTAAATAACTACTATTATTGTCTCCCCTTTGATACTGAGAAAACATACTTGTGAAAAGATTTAATTATTTAACAAATGACATACAACTCATATGTGGTCTAGCTGGAATTTGGACCTAGGCATTCTAGAATTTATACATGGTAAAATACTAATTGAAAGTAGAATGCTAAGTGATATGGTTTGGCTGTGTCCACACAAATCTCATCTTGAATTCCTATGTGTTATTGGAGGGACCCCATGGGAGGTGATTGAATTATGGAAGTGGGTCATTCCTGTGCTGTTCTTGTGATAGTCAATGAGGCTCAGATGATCTGATGGTTTAAGAAGAAAAACAAAACAAACAAACAAACAAACAAAAAGAATGAGAGTTTCCCTACACAACTCTCTTTTGGCCCGCTGCCATCCTTGTAAGATATGACTTGTTCCTCCTTCCCTTCCACCATGATTGTGAGGCCTCCCCAACCAAGAAGAACTGTCAGTCCAGTTAAATCTCTTTCTTTTGTAAATTGCCTAGTCTCAGGTATGTCTTTATCTACTATGTGAAAAGGATCTATAACAGTAAATTGATACTGGGAGTGGGGGAGTTACTGAAAAGATGTCTGAAAATGTGGAAGCGACTTTGGAATTGAGTAACAGGCAGAGGTTGGAACAGATTGGAGGGCTCAGAAGAAGAAAGGAAAATGTGGGAAATTGGGAATTTCCTACAGAATTGTTGAATGGCTTTGCCCAAAATACTGATAGATATGAGCAATAAGGTCCAGGCTGAGGTGGTCTCAGACAGACATAAGAAACTTGTTGGGAACTGGAGCAAAGGTGACTCTCATCATGTTTAAGCAAAGAGACTGGCGGCATTTTGCCTCTGCCCTAGAGATTTGTCAAACTTTGAACTTGAGAGGGATGATTTAAGGCATTTGGCAGAAGAAACTTCTAAGCAGCAAAGCATTCAAGAGATGACTTCAGTGCTGTTAAAAGCATTCAATGTTATAAGGGAAGCAGAGCATAAAAGTTCAGAAAATTTGCAGCTTGACAATGCGACAGAAAAGAAAATCCCATTTTCTGTGGAGAAATTCAGACCAGCTGCAGAAATTTGCATAACTAATAAGGAGTTGAATGTTAATACCAAAACAATGAGGAAAATGTGTCCAGGGCATGTCAGAGGTCTTTACAGCAGCCCTTTCCATCACAGGCACTGAGGCACAGGAGGAAAAAGTGGTTTTGTGTGCTGGGCCATGGGTCCCTGTTCTGTGTGCAGTCTAGGTACTTGGTGCTCTGTGTCCCAGCCACTCCAACTGTGACTAAAAGGGGCCAAGATAAAGCTTGGGCTGTTGCCAAGGTTTCGCAGCTTCCACATGGTGTTGAGCCTGAGGGTGCACAGAAGTCAAGCATTAAGGTTTGGGAACCTCTGCCTAGATTTCAGAGGATGTATAGAAATGTCTGGATTCCCAGGCAGAAGTTTGCTACATGGGTGGGGCTCTCATGGAGAACCTCTGCTAGAGCAGTGTGAATGAGAAATGTGGGGTCAGAGCCCCCACACAGAGTCCCTACTGAGGCGCCATCTAGTGGAGCTGTGAGAAGAGGGCCATCGTCCTCTAAAACCCAGAACAGTAGATCCACTGACAGATTGCACTGTGTACCTGCAAAAACCTCAGAGACGATCCGTTCCATGAAAGCAGTTGGGAAGCAGGCTGTACCCTGCCAAGTCACAGGGGCAGGGCTGCCCAAGACTTTGAGAACCTACCTCTTGCATCAGCGTGACCTACATATTAGACATGGAATCAAAGGAGATCATTTTGGAAAGATTGCCCTGCGGGATATCAGATTTGCATTGGGCCTGTAGCCCCTTTGTTTTGGCCATTTAGAATGGATGTATTTGCCCAATACCTTTAACCCCATTGTATCTAGGAATTAACTAGCTTGCTTTTGATTTTACAGGATCATAGGCAGAAGACACTTGTCTCAGACAAGGCTTTAGACGATGTCCTTTGAGTTAATGCTGAATTAAGTTAAGACTTTGGAGGACTGTTGGAAATGCATGATTGGTTTTGAAATGTGATGGCATGAGATTTGGGAGAACCCAAGGTCGGATTGGTATCATTTGGCTGTGTCCCCACTCAAACTTCATCTTGAATTTCAACCTGTTGTGGGAGGCACCTGGTGGGAGGTGATTGAATTATGGGGGGTGGGTCTTTCTCAAACTGTTCTTAGATCATGAATGAGTCTCACAAGCACTGATGGTTTTTCGTAAAAACTGGGAGTTTCCCTGCACAAAAATCTCTTTTTGCCTGCTGCCATCCATGTAAGGTGTGACTCGCTCCTCTTTACTTTCCACCATGATGTGAGACCTGCTCAGACATGTGGAAATGTAAGTCCAATTAAACCTCTTTCTTTTGGAAATTGGCCAGTCTCAGGTATGTCTTTATCAGCAGTATGAAAATGAACTAATACACTAAATGACTACATTTATTATTTAAAAGAGAATGAGATAGAGCTAGGAAGCCAATAGAGAATATCACTATATGGCAGATTATGGGTAATTTACTTCTTTTTCCTACACTTCTTCATTTTAAAAGTGTGCTGATTAATTTCAGGTGTCACTTTGAATGGATTAAGGGTTTCCTAGAGAACTGGTAAAAGGTTACTTCTGGGTGTGTCTGTGTGGGTGTTTCTGAAGGAGATTGGCTTGTGAGTCAGTGAACAGAGTCAGAAAGATCCACCCTCAATGTTGGTAGGCACTGTCCAATCAGCTGGGGGCCTGAATAAAACAAAAGGCAGTTTCTTGTCTCTCAGGGACCTGGGATATACTCATCTTCTCTTGCCTTGGACATCAGAACTCTAGGTTCTCCAGCTTTCAGACTCTAGGACTTACATCAGTAGCCTCTGGCTTTCTCAGGCTTTTGGCCTCAGAGTCAGAGTGGGTGTTATATAATCAGTTTCCCTGGTTCTGAGGCTTTTGACCTTGGACCAAGCTGTGTTACTGGCTTTCCTGAGTCCTTAGATTGCAAATGGCCTATTGTGAAACTTCTCAATTTAGATAATTTTGTGAGCCAATTTTCCAAATAAAACTTTTTCATTTTTCATCTATCCATCTGTATCATATTGGTTCTGTCTCTCTAGAGAACCCTAACTGATAAAGCAAGCTTTCTACAATGCTTGTATATATTTGTCATAGAAAGAAAAAAAAATTAATTAAATTACTATTTTATTTACTTTTATTTACTAGAATAATTAAAAAGAAGGTAAGCCATTGGACGCATGCATTTTTAGTAAATAACTGTTGTGTTTATCTGCCCAATAATTTGCCATAATCTATTTAACCACACTTTTAATTTTCTTTTTAGAATGCATCCAAATTTGTTATAAATAATGTTGTGCAAAATACTATTGCATATAATATTTGACTATATTTCTTATTATCTCTTTAGCATAAATTCCTAGAAGTGTATTACTTGCTCAATTGTACAAACAGGTCTATTTATTTTTAGTTTGTTTGCTTTGCCTTTAGACTGTTTTATATAAAACCTATGTTTCTGTTGAAAAAGAACCCTGTCAAACAAGTTAAGCATTCTATTTAGTTTTTCAGGAAGTACTTTATTGGACCACAGTGGAAGAGAGATACATAGAATAATTTGCTATCTCAAATATAAGAAGTTACATAGTTTTCATAGTTTAAGCTAATACACATATAAATGGCGGAAAAGGAGAAAAAGTAAGAGAGATTCTAAGATTTCTTTGTCTCTTAAATATTTAACTAATAGCTGTTCTTTGAGAACGTGATTTTATGCAATCACCTAAAATATTTTTTACAATACACGACATTCACACTGACATAGAATTAGTTGAAATTATTTTTAAAGTAGATTTTAAAAATGCCTAGTGATCACTCTTATCTTTTAGATTCTTAACAGCAGGTTGACAAGAGGGCTGGTAAACTTCCTAAGAAACAAGAGGTATAGCAGTACTTAGCCTATGCAAACAAGATCCTATGCTGACAAGGCATTCAAAATATTCAAGTCAGAATCACATATTATATTGTCTTTGAAATAACCCTATGTTCCTGGGATTTCTTCAGATTTTTCCTTAATGTATATGGATTTATTTCTTAAAAAGACACTCATATTTCTAATTTCATATTTATTCTTGCTAAGGAGCCTTATATTATCCTGTTTGTTAAAAGGTAGTTGAAGACATAGCAAAAAACAATTTTCTAATTGTCCTACTGCCAAAACAAATGCATTCAAATTTGGCTGTATATTCTTCTACCTTCTTCCCTCCATTCACCACCTGCCCGCTGTTCCTCAGTAGCTGAAATTTGTTTGTCTTTCACAGGTTATAATGACATTTATCTTCATTTGCAAATCTGATTCTACAAGCGAAAAATTTTAAAAGTCTACTTTATTTTGTTCATTACAGGTTATTCTTATGATGAAAGATAATGAATCAAAGTGAAATTCTTTTCATTTATATTTTTCCAGATAATATTGTAAAATATCACCACTGCCACGATACCCTCACAGGTTCATTATTGAAGCTAATTTAGTCAAATTTATCATATAAATTGATGTTATTCTTTAGGCCATTGTGGTAAATAAGCTAGTTTTTGGACCATGGCTATTTTAAGAAGAAAGACCATGACCTTTTAAATACCAAAACTTACTACTGAGGTTTTAATTTTATTCGACTTTTCTTCAATGCATGTTGGCTGATACAAAAATATATACACAGTGATATGGTTTGGCTGTGTCCCCACCCGAATCTCAACTTGAATTTTATCTCCCAGAATTCCCATTTATTGTGAGAGGGACTCAGAGGGAGGGAGTTGAATCATGGGCACCGGTCTTTGCTGTGCTAGTCCCGTGATAATGAGTAAATCTCACAAGATCTGATGGGTTTATCAGGGGCTTCTGCCTTTGCCTCTTCCTCATATTCTCTTGCAGCTGCCATATAAGAAATGCCTTTTACCTCCCACCATGATTCTGAGGACTCCCCAGCTATGTGGAATTGTAAGTCCAATTAAACTTCTTTTTCTTCCCAGTCCTGGGCATGTCTTTACCAGCAGCATTTGAAAATGGACTAATACACACACATATGTACACATTTGAAGATAAGCATAGATGTAGAAATATGAAGATACATAGATAGATGTGTATATAAAAATGAAAGAACTAAGAAACCACTACATACATTTAATGCATTTATCTATTTCCATGCCCATTTGTATGTGTCTATAAGTATATCTTGATATACATATAATCATCGAATCAAAAGTTGAAATACAAACACACATATACCCATATACATATCCATATATAAATATGAATAAAATTGTTTCTGATTTCTTACATATGCCTGAGAATGTATTTTTCTTAGCTTTCAAGCAAAAAGGAAACATGGTAGAAAAACCTAAGAAAAATCCTTCTCCTGCCCAGTAGATGTTGCCAAACAGCCCTCACACTTTCAGTGTTTCAGAAAAGAAGTGTGAGATTGATTTCTTTAAAAAAAAAAAACAACTAAATTTGGTTTTTGAAACTATATAAGCAGTTTCCTTTTTCCTGGTTTTGTCTGTGTAGGACATTGTTTTTTATAGTTATAATACAAAATTCTTCTAGGCTGTAATATAAACATTTTGCTAGAAAAAATATTGTTATTATTTTGCTTTGTTTTGTTGGAAACTTGATAAGACTGTCAACCTTGTATTACTTTTCTATTGCTGAATAGCAAATTATAAACTTAGCAGCTTAAAGTAACACACGATTATTTGCTTACAGCCTCCGTAGTCCAGGAGTTAAGGCACAGCTTGACTAGATCCTGCCTTACGGTCCTTACAAAGGTTGACCAGCCTGCATTCTCCTCTGGATGCTTGCCTAGGGAGGAATCTGCTTCCAAGCTCATTTGGATTGTGGGCAGAATTCATTTTCTTGCAGCTGTATGCCTGTGTTTTGCTGCCTATTGGCTGGAGGCTGCCCTCAGTTCCTAGAAGATGCCTGACTCCATAGTCCCTCTGGCAATATGGTAGCTTACTTCTTTAAGCCAGTGAAGAGAATCTCTCTCCATCTGCTAATACAGGGCGTTATAACCTGTAATGTAAGCATGGGAGTAACATCCCATTATCTTTGCCATGTTCTTTTGTTGAGAAGTAAGTCACAGGTTTTGCCAACAGGGCATTCCAGGGAGGGGATTTTGGAAGGGTGTATGCATTGGACATCACCTTAGTGTATGTCCACCTCAAATCCACCCTCTTTGAGCTCAGAAAATAATTTTCTTTAAGTCTGATTATTGGTTCTTTTTCAAATACTTCATTTTCTTTCTTAGCAACAATGGTAATTTGTAGTTTTCCTAGGCTGGTATTCTACATTTGGTAGGACTTTTATGATGCTAGCAACAGAAATTCAGCACTAACTACCTTATGCAAAACCTGAAACTTAATGGGTCCAGGGGTCGTAGGCAAGGCAGAGATAAAAAGAGCAATGGAAGAAGTCCAGCAGGTGTCAGAAACAAATGCAGGTGGGAAAGATCCAGTCGTGGAGTGGCCCTGGTTTCTGATTTCTGCCTTGTTCTAGGTACTGCTGTTTCTCTCTTGCCCCACGCTGCCTACCTTCATCCGACTCCAAAGCTGGACAATAGAGGATTAGATGAGTTCGTGCACTAGAGCCATCAGAACAGTGCTGGCACATGGCAAGTGTCTAGCCATCATAATGTGTTATTCTTGGTCTTTTGCCATTAATTTTATTGTTATTGCATCATGTATATAATCCTGTTGCAGGAGCGGAGAAGCTCCAGTGCTAACCAAGTTTGGAGAATGCTAGAAAGGCTAATCTCAGTTTGTCCTTAGAATTTCAATATTCTTTTCTTTTCACTAACTTTTATTGCTTTGTCTTTTTCTTGCACGTTCTCTAAGATCTCAATTTTTTCTTCTCTGTCACTGATTCTGTATTCTGCTCTATCAATTGTACTATTTTTTCATTTCAATGTAGAATTTGAATCTACAACAAGCTCCTTCCTTTCTCCTGAAATTTTCTTTACCCCTGGTTTCCTCTTTTTCTCTTGTTTGGAAGAAGAGGTTGTTCCACAAGTTTATTCTTTCCTATGCCTCTTTGTTTTGGTTACAAAGAGACTATATGGTATGTATCCTCCTAAGAATAAAAAACATTTCTCTAAACATTTTTTCTGGTTATTACAATAAATATTTTTTCAGAGATTTTTTTTTCTGTGAGCTCTTTAGCTAAATATTTTTTTCTAAATTCTGTTGTTTTTTCTCTATGAAGTCATGATTTTGTGTAGATTCTCTTATCATCTAATAACCTTTGCAAAAAAGATAGATAACAGATTCTGTCAGTAGCTGCCCATATTCCTTCCCTACTCACCTCTCTGGGCAGGCTAGTAGCTTCATACTGCAAGCACCTGGGATTCTACCTTTGGCATACTTAGGGACAGAACAAAAGTGCTAGGGAGTTGGCATTCCTGGCAGTCTTCATGGGAATAGCTCAGTGATGGAATGAAAGCTTCTTAGTTTCTTAGTCTCTTGGTTGAGACAACTCCAAGACATGGCCTAAGCTCTCTTCCAGGATTCTGCAGTGGGTCAGAGTGCCTGTTTCTCACAGCAAAACTTGCTTGGTAATGCCCCTTACTGACTACCTTCCCTTCCCTTTGTTACTTCCTCACTTCCTGATTGAAGTTTCCTGGGATCCCATCCCATATAAATGCTTGGTCTCCAACATTGTCTTGGGCTCTTGTAAGGGAGCCTGTACTATGTTAAGTCAATATATTAGTTTGTTTTCACACTGCTATAAAGAAAGACTCGAGACTGGATCATTTGCAAAGGAAAGAAGTTTAATTGACTCACTGTTGCACATGGAGGGGTGGCCTCAGGAAACTTACAATCATGGTGAAAGGAAGGGGAGACAGGTAACTTCTTCACATGGCAACAGGAGAGAGAAGAATGAAGGAGGAACTTCCAAACACTTATAAAACCTGCAGATCTCATGAGAAGTCACTCACTAAAATGAGAACAGCCTGGGGGAAACCACCCCCATGATCCAGTCACCTCCCTTCCTTCACAAATGAGGATTTCAGGTCTCTACCTCTACAGGTGGGGATTAAAATTCAAGATAAGATTTGGGTGGACACACAGAGCCAAAACATGTCAGACATCTGTCAAAAAATCAGATGAATTATTCCCTCTTGGGATTATATCGTGGTTTTGGATTTAGAACCGGAAAGCAAAATGATGCACATGGTTCTCAATTTTAAACATTGTCATTTGGCTTTACACCAAGAGGTAAAGCATCTTATCTGTCCTCAAGAGACTCACAATCTAATATTTTTGAACATGTAGACCATAGACCAGCTACATCAACATGACAAGGAAGATAAGTTTGGGACCTTATACCAGACCTATTTTCTGTTTGTGTTTTCTGAGTCCTTGCTTGTCTGAAAATATTTCACTTCCACATTTTATAGATTTGGCTCAGAGTACTGCTCCAGTTTGAAAATAATTTATTCTTAGAATATTGAAGGCACTATTCTATTACCTTCTAGTATCCATTGCTGAAAAAAATGCCAGTCTGATCAGTTTTCTCACTCTACAAGCTTTCAGGATCTTTCTTTTTCCTTTGGGGTCTTAAAATTTTACAGTAGTATGTTTAGTGTGATTTTGTTTTTATTCACTGTGCTGGCACTCAGTGGGCCCTTTAATATCACAATCCTTTTGTGTCTCTGGATTCTATTTCTTCAATAATTTATTCTTTTTGTCTTGTTGAGAATCCTAGTATTCTAGGCATTGGAACATAGGTACTGGTATTCTATTATGCTGTATTGTTTCTTGCACATGGTCTCTCTGTCTCTCTCACATCCTTTTTTTCCCTTCTCTACATTCTGGGAGATTTCTGAATTTTATTTGCCCTTTCTTATACAGAATTTTTAATTCCAGCAATTGTGCATTTAATCTCTAGGAACTCTTACTCATTCTGTGATTTTTTTTATAAAATCTTTTTCATATTTATTGATGCAGTATTTTGATGTTTTCCCCATATTAATTTTTTAAAGATCTCTTCTGCTTCTATTTTGTCTAGGATTTACTTTTTTTCCTGGATGTTTGTTTTGGCTTTTTCTCCTTTATAATACATTTCCAAAATTTTTGATTGTCCATTCATAGTTCCTAAAAAAGCTTTGTTAACTGATATGTATTCATTTTTATGTATTATATAGTTTATAATCTCATTGGCCTTATTGGTAGTAATAATTCTTCCAAGAGTCTACCAATAAGTTGACTTTAGTTTTATATTTTGGAGACGCTGTAAGACTCTCTGTTTTATCTCTCTGTTTAGAAATTTTTGTGGCAGGCTTGGAGTGGCTACATAAGCTACTATCCATGTGCCAATTGAAACTGGAACTGGGTCCTGTGTTTTCCAAATGAAGTTACAAATTTGGCTCTTATATTCATAAACTATGTAATGACATTGGCTGTGTATCAATTCTTGCTCCCAACTTGTGTTAAGTACTCCTGCATTGGTAATTTCCTGGTATATACGTTGACCTTTGTTGAAAAAATTCTGCCTAACATATGTGATGAGATGATACTTCCAGGCTATTATTTGCACATATTGGGGGATATTTTAAAGCAGAGACTTCAGGTCAAGTGGTTTTAATCACCTGAAAAGCAAGTTACCCTAGGGTAATTTATTAAGGTTTTTTTTTTTTTTTTGTAATCTGTTTTTGTCTGCTGGAATCCTTAAATAGAAGAGAAACTATCTGAGACTGGCACTTTTAGGCTGGAATACCATGGTGTGCATCTGCCTAATAAAGTTGTTGTTGAAGCCCTTCCTGTTGACTTTTAACCTCAGGGTCTGTGCAAAGTCCCTCATTCATTAAGCAGTTGATTCCATTAGCAGCAGGCTGTGTCTGGGATCCTGGGGACCCTGCACCTGGCCTGCTTTCTTCCTGACAAATCATCTAATTTTATTGATAGCCACCTGGAAAATTGTATTTAAGACAGGGGGCCAAGATACACAGCTCAGAACCCACTCCTCCAAAATGGGCAACAAGAGACAACCCCCTAGAATAGGTATCTCTTCAGCCAGTCCACAGAAATAGGCATTTTTAAAAGATTGACTCAATATTGCTTTGCCAAGTTCACTCTGCTATTTCTTTCTCTAAGGGGTATTTTAAATGAGGTAAGTTTCTCCTGCCGCTAGCATTTCAGAGAGGGCAAGGCCAGCTTCCAGCCTGCCTTCAAAAGTCTTCAATGGCCCTTTTACCAGAGTGCCTTGTCAACTCCTATATGATTGTGTTCCCCAGGCCTCACAAGATGCTTGTGGGGTGGTGTCTGGCAGTTCGGGAATAGCAATGCTTCTGACCCCTGGCAAGCCTTCTTTCTGGCTGCCACATTAGATCAAAAATTGTGTGAGATTATCCCTTCAGGAGGCAGTTCTCCTTTTTCAGTTGTTAGCAGGTGTTGCTGAGCAGATTCACACTCTCTGGGGAGATGGGAAGTGCATCAGTGTCAGAGGGAGAGGTTTGCTCCAGGTTAATGGCGATGCTGCCACGCCTACACACACTTCGTGCAGTTCCCAGAATTTCATCCGGAACTCTGAAGCAGTAGAGGCAAAATTGGTGAAAAGTGTTTTCTTCTAGGGCAGAGAGAGCAGAAACCTCCTAATTACCACCGGAAAAGGAAGAATCCTTATCAATTATGTTTCCAGAGATGATGAAAAGCTTGAGGGCACTCTCCAAAGTAGAGTCAGAAAACTTATTTTGAACAGAAAATAAAACAAAACAAAACCCAGAAGATTGTACATGGCTTTAGAAATCAAACCATGTTTGCCCCCGTTTCTTCAGATTTGAAAAGTACAGAACTTGAGGTTTCTGTGGCTTTTCTACCAGCTTAGGTCTTATGAGTTCGAGTTCTTAACAGTCCTTCTACAGAGTTCTACAGTTGCAAATAACTGATCATCGTTGATTGGAAGTGGGGATTGACATAGTGAAAGATTGCAATGTTTAAATACTATCAAGAAATAATAGCTTTTGCATAGATTATGCAGACTTATTGCTTTCAAGAGAAAGAAACTATCCAAACTAGACCAACCAAAGTATTGCAAAGCAGAGCTCCTCGGGAACCTGTGTTAACGCTTAACTTTAACATGGTTTATAATTCATGTGGCGTTTAGGAAACATAAATAGTGTGATAATTGTTTGCATGCCATAGCCTTTTGGAAAGAGTTTGGAGTAGAGGAAATGACATTTCATTTGGATTGTGTGACCCTGGCTTAGATTCCTTTCATATTTCCTACTGACTATGAGATTTTGAGCCACTTAGCCATGTAAAGCCATAGTTCCTACTATCTCAGTTTGACAAAAATGCAGCTACATTACAAGGTTGTTGATTGAAGCAAAAATAAAACAAAACTAAAAAATGTAAGTCACCTTCTTATTTTCTGTAGAATAAATTCTAAATTCCTTGCCAGGACTTATGGAGCCTGCATGCCCTATCCCCTGCTTCCATCTCTAGCTCGTCAACTGCTCAGCTCCACACTCTCCTTGTCTCAGCTGGTTCCCACTGTTTTCTCCCAATCTCAGCACAAATCTCTCCTCTTAAAGATATCTTCCTTTACCATGTATCTCTAGGTAATATAGTGTCCTCCAACTCTACCCTATTTATTCATTCATTTGCTAATATTTATTGAGTATCTACTATGTACCAGGCATTGTTGTAATAGCTAAGAATATAATACTGAACAGTGTCCAGTAGATCCTTACTTTCATGAAACTCCCATTCTCACGGGGTGAAGAGATTATAAACAAGCAAACAAAATGATTTTAGAGAGTAACAAGATCTGTAAAGAAAGCAGTATGGGGGTGGATGAGGCTAGCATACTTTGAGGTGTCAAGGTCACCAATAAGGTGACTTTGAACTGAGACCTCTGCTTAAGCCGAAATCTTGCAACAAAAAGGAGGTAAGTCTTTTCAAAAGAAGAATTTCCTATCCCACTTCATGTTAAAGGAGCAGGTTCTGTGACGAAAGTAAACCTGGATAAAAATGTACTTCTGCAAGATAAACTTGAGTTGCCATATCACTTTTTCCAACCTAGTTCCCTGACTTTAGGAGGACAATAAAACTTTCCCTAGAAACTATTGTAACTGCTGGGAGAAAGTACCTACAATAGAGTCCAAAGCCTGTAAGCTTTTACAATGTAACACTTCAAAAGGGAAACTTTTGAAAACTCTGAGTTGGATGTGTGGCTGATGTTTTACATCACCATGGAGAATGTTGCACATTTTATTCCTTCTCTTCCCCTGGTCATCTGTGCTTCCAAAATAACTATTATGTGACTGGCAGCAGGGCTCTTCTCACTGGTTATACGAATAGGCTGTCGATGAAGTCCACAGCTGGCACCATGGCTCATTAGGCATTTTTCAAGGCAGTCATCTAGATTCTGACTGTTTTCAGACCATGGGTCTTTCCACCGTGGCAATTTCTCCCTCTCTCCTCTGATGTCTCCCTCTCTCATTGCTTTAATATGTCTTCAGGGAGTTTCTTCTCTTCTCAGTGTATCACTGGGAGAATGTTTTTCTTGAATACTTACTTCAAGAGAATTATGAACCACTGGGAAAAAGCTCTTCTGTTGATTAAGCTTTTTCTCCATTTGGGGGAAATCAAATGACTGAAATATAAATTTGGTTTGAACAGTTCTTAAATATTTTTTTTTTCAACATTGACAGGAATTTTGCTTCTGCATTTTGATTTTGCACATCTAAAAAGTCAACAAGAAAGATTCTTAACAAAGTAGAAATTGCAAAAAGCACTCTAAATACAAACCAACAAAAATGATGATGATAAAATGTCTTTTGCATGTCTGATCTGTAAACATATCTAATGGCTCACTCAGAGAACGATGATAGTATTATTGCAATAACATATTCTTGTAAAGTAAGTCCCAAATTCAATTTTTAACAATCCCCCAAAATTTGGAAAGTTTGTCAAATACGGTTTTTAAAAATACAACACTCTCATCAACCTGCATTACAATTTGGAGAAAACAGAGAAAGACAGGGTAAGGTATTCATACTTCTACTAATGGATGAGGCGTGTGTCAGGTCAAAGAAACAATCACATATTTCACACAAGGCCTAAATGAGCTACTCCAAAGTCGTGGTAGGTTTCAACATTATTCTGCCTAGTCTCCTATTGTTCAGGAGTAAGAGAGTTCAGGAGTAAGATTTTCTAGATACCCTCATCCTCTGACTGGTCCATTAGATGGACGGCTTTTCATCTTGAGTTAGTTTGGCTAGCGCCTCAGAGAAACATCACTCCAAATGAGACAATTACGTTGGATGAACTGCTGGGATAAAGCCATCTTGATTAAAGACACTGAAAGAATAACCAGATAATGACTCAGAATGCACAAAGTTCCTTTGAACTGTTGTCTGATTCTTTTGGCAAAAAAAACTCACTGTTTTTCAATGCTGTCTTTTCCTGCCTCAGTGGCTTCCTTTCTGTACCCATCTCCATTCTACATCATCATAATAACTATACATTGAGAGGTAAGGGAAATCAGCGCTACCAGAACACAAGGAAATCCGTCTCTCTTATGAGGGTGTCAACTGCTCTTCACAGTAGCATGTCTGGTCTTTGTTTCTGATTCTAAATTGGAACAATAACATTTAGCCATTTAGAGAGATGGGAGCTGAGCAGAAAGAGGACTTCAGGTATAAGTCAAGGAATTCAGTGAAAACCTAAATGCAAAACAACACACATTCTACCAGTCCAAAACTGGTACTATTGCATAAAGAAGCTAGCAACATAATTACACTTTCAAGTAAGCTATGGTGGATTGCAAGAGTGGAAACACATTTTCCTCATCCCTATGAGCATATCACTTTGTAATGTGATGCTGCTGCTGCTTCCTTTAAAAGGTGAAGTTGATTTCTTTAGTCCTTGAATTTAAGATTGTTCATGCAACTTGCTTTTAGCAACTGTGATAGAAGCAGAGGCGTAATGTGGCTTTTTCTCTCTCTAGTTGACACAGAACAATGACAAGTTGTCCCATCTGAGACTTCCTAGACCATCGATTAGCAAACTTTTACTGTAAAGGATGAGATGGTAAACATTTTAGTCTTTGCAGGCCACATAATATTTGTCATAACTACTCAACTCTGCTCAACAAATGAGCGTGATTGTGTTCCAACATTAAAAAAAATAAAATAAAAACAAGTATGATCCATGAGCTGTAGCCTACCAATTCCTGCTCCATAGCAGTTCACCTGCCAAACACCAGCCGAAACTGCAGCTGAATGCAGATGTCACTAGGCAAAGATAAGATCTGGCACAGACTGGAAGAACCACCCAAATGATACCTGACTCATAACTTTGGGGTAGTTTATTATTAAGGAAACACCAAATGATAGATATCTTCTCTTAGAACTCACATGTTCACCAGGCGCAGTGGCTCAAGCCTGTAATCCCAGCACTTTGGGAGGCCGAGATGGGTAGATCACTAGGTCAGGAGTTCAAGACCAGCCTGGCTAAGATGGTGAAACCCCATCTCTACTAAAAAATACAAAATTAGCCGAGTGTGGTGATGAGGGCCTGTAATACCAGCTACTAGGGAGGCTGAGGCAGGAGAATCACTTGAACCCAGGTGGCGGAGGTTGCAGTGAGCCAAGGTCATGCCACTACACTCCAACCTGGGTAACAGAGTGAGACTCTAAAACACACACACACACAAACACTCATATGTTCATTTGTTTATAAACTCAAGTACTAAAAAAAAGAATGCTTTTTGATGCATCAAAAGATATTGATGCATCAAATTACAAAGTACAAGTCAAAGACAAAAAGAGGAAGAAATAAGTCTCTCCAAAATGGCTGTAGCTCAGTTTCTGTTTTGCTAAGAACTTAACAGTCACCAACCCACAAATTCAAATGGAGAGATTATTTGAAATATGGGTAGATAGAAAACATTCTCATGAAGCCCATTATGACAGCATCTTGAGTTTTGATAAGTTGAAAATAATTACAAATAGAAGGCCTGTTGTTTTTATATATACACAAATTTTAGGATCCCCAGTGACGCTAGGTAAAAATTCGTATTATGTGAGAAAATGGGCAGAGACAGTTTTGGGATCTATAGCCAAGTGCCTGCATAATAAATTAAAAGCAGGAATTTGATTCATTTGTCTCAACTTATTTAGCCACACTTCTGATGGTAATATTGTTATTTGGTACATCATTTCACTTCCTTGAAATTCTTAACTGTCACTTTAAAAAAGCTGATTGTTTATTATCACATGTCATTCTTCAAGTCCAGAACAATCACCAAAGGAGACATATGAGACATTCTTTTAATGCCAGGATTTACTATAAATCACAGTTTCTTCTTGTTTCTGGAAAAAGAAAGGGGTAGAAGATAAAGATGACAGGGGCACCTGTGCTCAGTTACATATGATTTGAGACTCAGGTTAATAGCATGAAATATATTCATACAGTGAACTTCTGCAAATGTGAAATTTCTGTGCTTCACAATCAAAATTCATTACCAACGGAAAGGTTTAAAACCAGGGAAAATGACTGGGGAAAACTGCTTGAAAATATAACAGGCTTAAAAAAACAAGAGAAACGTAAGATTAAACTAAAAGAATGACCTGGTATTTAGTTGGTTTAGTAAGATTATATATGCATAAAATCTTCATAGATAATTATGAAGGTACAAAGGAAACTGATAGGAAAATGTAAAGGCTGAAATTATATACATATTCAAACAAGATAATGATAGTGTTTATGAAAGACATAAACTATAGAGGTTTAAATTTATGTTGGAACTAGGCGCAGGACTTCCCCAACTATCACTATATATATAAACTTTTTAACCCTGGTTCAAATTCACATCATTTCAATTCTGACATGAAAACTAGCACCAAAAACAAACAAACAAAAATCTTCCTTTGAAGTAATTTGCAAATGATCTAATTAAATAAATGAGTTACAGTTGAAACGGAGCAATTTTCTTACTTTTAAGTTTATTCACACAGTAATGAGAGTCAGATTAACATGTGACAACCCTGCCCCCCTTTCAGCTGCAGACATTGATCAAACTTGACTTGAGAAATCAAGGAAGGCTAGTTTCTTAAGGAACTGCTCTCCTGAAGAAACAGAAAAGTTAATTACTTGAGGGAAGATCCAGTGGGAGGGGGTGGGGAGCATCTCAGACTCAGGGAATAGCACATGCAAAAGCAATTCCAGTGATACGAGGGAGAATTGTGCATGTGATGAACTAAAAGGAGTGTGACGCCAATCAGTCATTCACTAAGATCGTAGAGTTATAGGCTGGAAGGGGCCCTTGGGACACCCTAGTTCAATCTATTCATTTTACAGGTGAGGAAACAGACTCAGAGGGGTTAAGTGACTTGGCCAAGGTGACTCTGCTAATGAGTGGTGGAGCTGGGATCAGAGCCCAGGGCTTCTAATTACCCTTTTAATGCTTTTCCACCACACCATGCTGATTCTTTGTATGGATGCTAATGAGTAGATCAAGATGCTGTAAAATTAGCATAATAATTATTTGTATATAAATACTGCATTTAAAGTACTGCTATATAACATAGCTTATCCTTCATGACCTATACCTACAAGCTGTCAAGGTATTACTCAGAAATAAATAAATAACAATTGGCTTTTCATCATTAAATCATGCAGATCAACATCCAAGCTTGAGACTTGTATGCGTTAATAACACAAATCCTATATTAATGCATTTTAGATTAATGACATTGTATATATTGATTGATTTCTTTATTTAATAACCATAGGGCTATTTTCTGAGCATTGTACTGGGACTAAAATGGTCTTACTTCATTAAACAAGATCCAGTTGCTTCTTTCAAGTTTATAATTCAGTGATTCTTACTTATGCTTTGCTGTTTTTCTCTCTGCATCTGAAAGCTGATACAAGTCTTTTGAGGCACAAAAAGGGTGAGATTTGTGGACAGAATTTTGGAAGAATATCTCCCAAGAGAACATTCAAGACAGGTAACTTCTTAAATGAGAATGGTTTAGGGGTGGAGGGAATGAGGATGGGTGGATGGGAGGAGATTGCAGTTGTTACTTAATTAGACCTTGGTTAGGTCTTCAAATTGAAATTACCTGGTGTTCTCCTATGACAGATTGCACTGCTTAGGAGAGCTGGTGATGAAATTCGGCCATTGAATTACACTGCACTATAAACTTCATTTGTTCTTGGGTGCATAGTGATTTGCTATAATAATGATCATCCATTTGCTAGACAGCTAAGATTTTTTAAAAGCTTGATTGCTTTTGGCATGGCATTATTAGTCCTGGAAGAATGCAACACATTTGTAGCAATTCTCAGCTTGAGCAAACTAGAATATTCATCTCCCACAAATGCTGACCATTTAAGATCTGTGTGTTAGACTTTGACAATTTTTCTAGCAATTCGACAACAACATATATACTTTTATTCTTCATTAACACCATTGTGAATATGCCCATCTCTAAAATTCAAGGGGGTTCACTTAAGCTACTGAGTTTTATGGACAGAAGAGCCAAGAAAAGTCCATAAGGAAGAATACATGCTGTCAACTGTCAATTTTTTTTGGCTAATGAAAGCCAAACAATTCCAGATAAACCCTTTTCCAAGAAATCCACTAAATGTCTGGATGCAAATAAATACTCATTTGATAAGAATCTAAAAACTCTACTGAATTACAGTGGTTGAGAACCTGATGATGTTGATTCTTTCAAGATTACTGAAGAAATCAACTCTCATCTCTGATTCAGATACTTTAGTCCATCCATGTTGAAAATGTCTACAGAATGATTCTGTTGTACCTTGAGAAATGAAATTCATAGGCATGGATTCTCTCACACAGCAACTTTATATACAAAGATGAGAATAGAAGAAAGGTCATTTCCAAAGAAAGTGACATTTATTCTGTATTCACTGAAAAACCAAAAGAATTTTCTCATTCACCCATACCGACTGAGCACTGCATCTCCCCAAGAAGGGATGAAAGTGACTGCTCCTATCTGCTTCTGCATCAAACTTCAGGCTCAAGACCTGTCCAGAAAAAAAAATGGCTTCTTTCAGGGATAAACCTGCTGTCCTCATAAGAGGCCTTATTTTGTGTAGAATTCAAGCTCTCCTGACAGGTCTTCTATACTTTTTCAATACAACTAAGCTAATGCCCACCTTTTTTTCTGAATTGATTTTGCCCCAGTGTTACCCTTCATAGCTTTCTCTTACAGAGTAAGACAATAGCTGTACAGGTTTATATATACATGTGTAAGTATATAGATTGTATACAGGTGTGTGTCTAATATACGTATACATGGTATGTAGGTACATTAATGTATGTGTGTATATGTTTATGTATATATAGCATGAAAAGTTACAACAGTTTCAAAAGGCACGTAGGCAGGAATTAATTACTGAACTTAGTGGAGGCCACAACCAAAGTCAAATCAACATGTACTTCCCAAACCTCGTATTAGCCAATAACCTCATAAGCTCTTTACCCAAAGTCCTTGCTAACCAGACTACCTGAACTGAGTTTGAAATAGCGAATGCTGCAGAGAACTTAAGCAGTCTTTAAGCAGTGGCTTTACATAAATTTGAGACACACTTCCATTCATTCCCAGAGTGCTCCTGAGGGCAAGGAGTGTAGGTGCTGTAGCAGAGAAAGGGAGAATACTGGTAGGATAGAAAGGTTTTCTTGCTTTCTTGCTTGCCCTAAGTCAGAGCTTTGCGACCTCTATCACACATAATGAATAATTAAGAGTTTATTGTCTTTTGCTCAATTGAAACTGATTTTGTTGGAAGATTGCATTGGAGAATGGTTAATCACACAGATTTTGAAGGTAAATTATGGCTATGTCACCTACTTGTTTTGTAATCCTGAACAAAGTGCTTAGCCTGTTCGTGCTTCTGAATCGTCACCTGCAAAATAAATGTCATTTATTTTGGGTTATTGTGAAGATTAAATGAATGAATATATGTGAAGCAACTATAACAAATCTGGACATGTGGTAAGCACTATAAATTGTGAACCATTTAGGAACACCCCATGGGAGATAATTTAGGTCACTTGGAAAATGTAAATTTTGAAAGGCGAGAGACCGTGTTGTTCAAGTTAGGGCTGAACTGGAACTGTAAATCTGATGATTGAAATAATAAACAGAGTAATTGAAGAATTAACAGCAACTCTTATGGCATTACATTTAAGACTTGGACCTTGCTCAAACTATTTTTAACGTCTTTAATGTTTAAGGGCTATAAATGTCAGAGCTCACTAATTTCTTTGGCTTTCAATAAATGCCAGTGACTTTGAGAATTGCTATGTCTTTAGCTTATCTGGCAAGAAGAGCACACGCTTAAAGGGTATAGAAGAGGGCACTGATGAGCCGCTCTCTTCACAGTAGAAAATGCAGGTTTTTAAAGTTAGCCTCTGGAGTCCCAGTCCTACTAGGGACCTTTTGTGTGGAGTCACTTGAACGAGGTGCTGTAAGTTCCTAAGGTCAGAGAAGACACAGGCCCTTTGTTAAGGAATGCCTACTCATTAAGGGAAATACGTTGTCAAAGACATATAAATTACTCTAGAATCCTTGAGAATAAGACAATTTTATCTAATAAAATGTTCCAAATAACCAAAGCTTTTCCTATATGGACCTGCAAAAAAGCAACTCAAATATTTCAAATGGAAATCTTTTAAATAGAAGTTGAACACATTTGGCCAGAGACTCTGGAGAAGAATGTTGCCTTTACTTAATAATGCAAGATCATCATTATGAACATCAGTTATTGAACTGTGCTGTAGTATAGGGGGCTACTGAAGTATGAAGGACTGTTTGCCCCTGTCCTAAATAACCCTAGATGGACATCCTTTTTACAGCTCTTCTGTTTCCTTCCTTTTGAATATGTTGACACAACTTTTCTCTAGTCAGACATACCTTTTGCTTATTGAGGAGTCTGAATTATTATGCTCTCAGAAGTTACATTTTCTAAGTCGGTAGCTCCAGACTCAGCCATGTTGCTTGCATACCTGTTTTCTAAGCTGTCTATGCATATAGAGATATTTACTTCATTTTGGTAAATGTTGTTGGACAGGTATTTTTATAAGTGCTGTTGATAGATACATCAGGAAACAATATGTGCAAATTCTTATTCCTGGTGAAGCTTGCATTCTGTAAGAGGGAGTCAGATATGAAGACTAAAGCAAATAACAAAATATGATAATTTCAGAAAATGATAAGGGATGTGATGAACTTAAGAAAGGCTGGCAGGATAGAGAATGATAACATGAAGAAGGCTTTCCAGACTGGATGGACGGGAGAGACCTCTTGGAGGGGGTGGTATTTGAGCTGGTACCTTAGTGTCATGAAGGAACCAGGTCATTGAAAAATCTGCAAGCGAATCTCTTCTGAGCTGGGGAGTTAGCTTCGTTTGTTTAGAGGGAGATAAAAGTCCATCGTGTTTGTGGTCTGCCTCGGTCACCAGGGCAACAGTAGGACACCTGGACAGAGTCAGAAAGATGACACAGCATAACTGAAACTCTTATTTCATCCCAGGGTTGCATGGTGGCAAGGAAGAAAAATAAAACCATGAATGCAAGAGGAGTATCCAAGAAATTGAGAGAAAGACTTTAAGAAGGGCTGAGTAATAAATGAGGATCTAAAGACAGGTTAAGGGTGTACTTTGACGGTGTGGGTGTGAAGGAGATGGCCTGTAGCGACTGTTGAGGAAACAAGCTTCTATAGTGGCATGAGCCATATGTGGAAAGAATTAGTTATATTAGATATTAAAGTCTGTTTATGATCAGCACTTATTAATACTTAGAGACCTGGCAAAAAGTAAGGGCGGTAAGATGGCCTGGAATTTAGCTTGGTTATATATGCCTACATATTTAAACAGTGATTAACTATAGCCATGAATTAAAATCACCTGATGCTGAAAACTACAGCTGCCTGGACCCCATTCCAGATGAATTAAATTGGTATCTGTGGGTAGTTGGGCCTAGGGTGATATGTGTCGTTCTGATGCGCACAATACTCCCAGCTGAGAATCATTACCCTAGAGCAGGTGTTAGCAACCTTGACTGCACATTAGAATCACTTGGTTAAGCATCAAAAAATAACCCATGCCCAGGACTCAACTTTGATCAATTAAATCAGAATCTCTGAGGGAAGGGGACCTGAACCTTGGTATTTGAAAAACAAACAAACGAAAACACCCCCCACCCCTTGCCAAAGCTTCTCAGGTGATTCTAATGTGCTGCTAGTGAGAAACCCTGCCTGGGGCTACAAAGATAAATGAAACAAGGTCTCCGTCTTCTGAGTGTACACTCTAATAGGAAAGACGTGAATAAATGCAGGGCAGTGAGTTACTCTTTCTAACATTGAAAATAAAAAGTGGAGGAGCATTAGAGGAGAGAGGGATTTATTTTATAACTGAGGGATGGAGCAGGGTGGCCAACTCATCCAGGCTTATTGGGAATTTTTCTGGTTTTAGAACTGAAATTGAAAGTCCCAAGAAACCTGTCAGTCTCATGCAAACCAGCATGATAATTTAGTGGTAGGAGTTTCTGGTGAGAGTTTTGAATGGTAAAGAGCCTACAAGTGAGCCTTATGGAAGTGCAGGGAAAGGTGGAAATGGGTCCACTTCAGGCAGTGATGGTGACTTGCAAAAAGGGCCACACAGTTCAGGGCTTGGAAGCACAGGATCTTAGTCCAGTGGTGTGAAGGGTGTGAAGTGGGGTTGGAAGATGAATCTAGAGGGGTAGTTCTAGGTCATGAATGGACTTTCTTATATGTCCAGATCCTGAGAGCATCACAGGAGTCACTGATAATGTTAAACCATGTGGTGGGAGAACATTGTTGTGCCCTTCCTGGAATTTGGCTGTTAGATTTTAAAAGATCCCTGGAGGAGGCTCTGAGGTCAGATGGTTATTTCCTTTCAGCACTGGGGACTCATTCTGGGACCAATGCATTTAACCCCTGTCTGCATGCCGGACTCATTAGGAAAACACAAGGGTCACAATTTTCTCAGGGCAACATTCAGATGAAAGCAGTTTTTATCTCTTGTGTGAATTCTTCAGATGAAACAACCTAGGAGTTGCCCAGTATTCAGACTTCAGATTTTGTGGGGCTCTGAAGCCCATCTGGGCTTTACCACAGAACCCTAACAAGTTCACTGACTTGAGTCTCGAGGTCGCCACTCTACAGAACAGAGCTTGCCCTCCAACCCAGGTGGTGTGGAGATTAATGAAGTTTACTTTGAAAGAGTTTTGCACTCCTGGAGGGAATTTCCCACATAGATGTTTCTGCTATTGTAGAAATAATAGTGGCATCACAGTCAAATAAAACGTAACTAATTTTCCCAAGTTAATGTGTTTCCTTGCTGGAAAAGACCACACCAATAGCAATCTCATTTTAATACCTGAAGTATACTGATGCAACATTAACCTTTGGTGGGTTTTGATATCACTATTTTATCAGTATTTTTCTGCTCCCTCTCCATACATGAATCCATTTAATTGAATGGGTCTTAGATAACATTTCAAGTTAACTTTTACCTCATCTTCTTCACTCTCCATTAATTTTAAAAGAAAGAAACAGCTTACCAAGTCTGATAGGACTTGGCTGTGTCCTTACCTAAATCTCATTTTAAATTGTAGTTCCATAATCCCAATGTGTCCTGGAAGGGGCCCAGTGGTAGGTAATTGAATCATGGGGGCAGGTTTTTATCCTGTGCTGTTCTCACGATAGTGAGTAAGTCTCAAGAAATCTAGTGGTTTTATAAACGGCAGTTCCCCTGCACAGGCTCTCTTGTCTGCTTCCATGGAAGATGTGCCTTTGCTCCTCCTTTGCCTTCTGCCATGATTGTGAGGTCTCCTCAGCCATGTGAAACGGTGAGTCCATTAAACCTCTTTCCCTTTATAAATTATCCAGTCTCAGGCATGTCTTTATTAGCAGAGTGAGAACACATAATACAGAGTCCTTAGTTCAGAACATCACAAAGAATAAAAAAAGCAATAATAAAAATGGGTAAATAAACAATAAAGATAAAATAAACCACAGACACTAGTCCTTGAAAGTGATGTATCTACATATAGTATGTGAAATTTATCAGTATGGGAGATTTGTCTCTTCTCTTTCATTTACTCATTTAGTTAACCATTTATTTACATTAACCTGGACACTTAGATACTTATTTTATACTTTGGGTTATAATCCAATACTGTGTTATTTATTTTGTTGCCCAGATATTCCACATTAGTCAATGAGGTAGTTCTTTAAGTTGGCTCCTGTGTGGCAACTGAAAACATTAGAAAACAAAATCAGGGTGCTGGCATGTCACCTTTTTTTTGAGAGTTGTCCTCAGCCTGAAAATATATGACAATTTTGTCTGCATCTAGTATGCTGATTTACTGTTAACTCTGCTTTACAAATTTTACTGAAAACAAATTCTCTTTAACTTTTTGTATGCAGGCAGTATCATTCTTAAGTTCAGCTATAAAACTTATACATTGTTTTCAGGAGCTGCCAGTCATGCGTTTGAGATTTAATTTCTGACTATCTGGTTCTTCATCCTATTCTTCATGTTCTGGTGGATTTTCCAAAGTTTCCTATATATGCCTTGCCTCTGTTTTCAGTTTGTCCTATGACCCATTCAGGCACTTCCTTCTTCCACCTGAGCTTAGTGAAGATAATAAGTAAGGGAGGCCTTGGCCCGCTATGACGTCCCCAATATACCTAAATTACTGTTAGGCATAGAGTGAGCACTCAATACCTGTTTGGCAAGTGAAAGAATTAATAAATACATTCTGATAATAGGATTCATGCCAAGACACTATTGATCAGCAATAGCTTAACATAACATTCTTTTGAGGTCTAAATTGGTGAAAATTGCAGATGAAACCAGTGGTGATAACTACATTAAAGTGATGACAGCTGTCTGGGTTGATTGATCCCACCAAGCATGTAGTTACCTAATCACCTTAGTCAGAAGACCTTTGGGTTATAGGGGATATTAAAAGTCTTTAAGCCCATTATTGCATCTTCTCCATCTGACACTCAGCTTTTCTGTGATTTAGGATGATTAATTCTTCACCTAAGATGTTGAACACAGTCTGAGGAAGGTGGTGTCAGTGGAAGGAGCCAGGAGGTTTTATGGCATGGTAGGCAGGGAGAGGGACATATTTTTTTTTGTCTTGTGACAAATCATCAAGAAAAATGGACTGAAGTACACATTTATTAAATACCTACTATGTGCTAGACACTGTGATAGGTCACATTCTTCTCTTCCTCCTTTTTGCATTCCTTTTTCTTCCCCTTTTCATCCTTCTCTTTCCCTCTCCCTTTCTCTCCCTTTTCTCTCCTTTTCCACCTACTCATTTATCCATCAACCCTGTTCTCTCCATCTCCTCTCTCCATCACCTCTTTTTCATCATCCAGTTTAATAAATTAATACTATGTGAGCTTCCTACTCCCTGCCTAGCATGTAGTAAATTTGGCAATTATCACTCTCTACTAACAACAAATAGAAAGCTGAACAAGCCAAACAATAAAAAAGAATTCTTAAAAATCATCAGAGAAGTCAGGTCACAGGGCAATCATTGTCTCCCAAAATTGGGGAGACAGACAGATGAACACAAACAGTCACAACTTAACAGAGCAGAAACCGCTTTGGGAACCAGTTCCAAGGAATGGAAATCTAAACCGTAATGGAAAAATTACAGTCTGGAGGCTCAGATTGTAACTGCCTGAGGGGTTCTTCCTGCCTGTTGCACAAGTAAAGACCATGGCATTGCAGTAAAGAAAGTTTAATTGACACAAAGCTGGCTGTGCCACATGGAAGATGAAATTATTACTCAAATCAGTCACATCTCAGGCTCGTAGATTAGTTTTTCAAAGGCAGGCTGGGGAAGGGTGGCCAGCTAATGGGTGCTTACTGCTGATCGTTTGGGGTAGAGGAGGTCAAAGCTGTCCTCTTGAGCTGAGTCACTCCTGGATGGGGTCACAGGAGTGGTGGAGCCAACAGTCCAGGTGGAGCCATAGGAGTCAGACATGCAGAAAACCTGAAAAGACATCTCAAAAGTCCAACCCACAATAGTGAAGCTGCTTCTCTTGTGACCAGTCCACACCTTAAGACTTCAGGCTTGTCTCCTCCCCCAGTCAGATGGTTTACAAAGGTGGTTGAGTTTTGGGGAAGGGCTATTACCATTTAAACTATAACCTAAATATCTTCCAAAGTAATCTCTTCCTGTTTAAGCAAAAAGCAGCTGATGCAGCCCAGGTTTCACATGGAAGGTTTTTAGGTCATCAAGACACCATGTGGTCCAAGAAGAGCCTTTGTAATGATGCTTACCTGCTACAGTTGTGCTGTCTGATATGGAAGCCACTAGACATTGGTGGCTATTTAAATGTAAATTAATTATAATTAAGTTTACATTAATTATAATTAAATTAAGATTTTATATCCTCATTTGCATGAGCCAGGATTCATTAGCTCAATGGCCAGTTGGGCTAGTGGTTATTATAGTAGACTGAGCAGATATAGCATAGTTGCACTGTTGCAGAAAAGTCCATTGAATAGTGCTATTTAGATTATTAATTAGCAGGCCAGGAAGCAAACAAACTCTTTCACACCCAAGTTGAAAGACACTTGGGCTGCAGATCAGTTTCTATTTCCCACTTTCTTCCCACATTTAAGTCAAAGTTTCTGGCTCAGTATCTTCTCTTCTTGGTATACTAAGAAGACACCTCTGGACAACTCTGGACGCCCCCTAGAGGAAAATGTACATCTTACCAATAATTGCCATGCTCTCCCACTGGTGACCAGGTAGTGCCTTCCTTTTTAAGCAAAAAGCAGCTGATGCAGCCCAGGTTTCACTCTATCACTTCCTTCAGCAGCAACTTAGAGTGAATGCATTCTGCTTTTTTATTCTTGTCTCACAATTTCTTGTTGTTAGTCTTTCAATATTGTAGCTCATCCAATTTACATCTGCCCTTCAAGGGCTTGCTTATATGTATATTTTTTTCTCTCTAATCTCTAATTTGATCTGGAGCTAATGTCAAATCTTTTTTCTACAGCTCTGGTACATACTTCTTATAAACACACATCACCCCCATTTGAAAATTGAGACAAGAGTGTGCCTTCTTGGATACTATAGATAAAGGTTGCTTTTGTAGTTGTTAGACTCAAAGTTTTTTTTTTTTTAGACAGAGACTCACTCCATTGCCTAGACTGGAGTGCAGTGGCATGATCTTGGCTCACTGCAACCTCCACCTCCTGGGTTCAAGTAATTCTCCTGCCTCATCTTCCCAAGTAGCTGGGATTACAGGCGTGTAATTACACCATATCTGGAAAATTTGTGTATTTTTCAGTAGAGAGGTGGTTTTGCCATGTTGGCCAGGCTGTTCTCCAACGCCTGACCTCAGTTGATCTACCCACCTCAGCCTCCCAAAGTGCTGGGATTACAGGCATGAGCCACCGTGCCCAGCCACAAATCTATCTTTTAAGGAGAAGATGCTCAGTTCCTGAGTTAGAGCTTGTGTAAACCTGGGGATTACTGAGATAACCAATGGAACTCTCAACTCCTCTATGACTTTCTAAATAAAAGTCTTTCACAACACTGCTGTCCCTTTGGGAGAGTAAGTAGAGGGAGGGAAAAAAAACATATATGGAATGTGTCTGTGTGGTCATGTCTCCAGGAAACAGACAGGTATCAAGAGGCTGTGTGCCTCACTCTTAATTTGTTATTATTCTTACTTTTTATATTTTATTTTAAATATCTTTGGGACAAGAAAACTGTGTGTTCTCCCAGGGAATGCTAGTTAGCACAGTGGAGAGTAGTCAGTATTTTAAAGGCCTTTCTTGTTTGAAGATTAAGAGGAGTAGGTGTGATGGATGAATGGGGGGAATGCTAGTGAAATGCCCTTGGAAGCTGAAAACAATTCAAAGCAGCTCACCTGCTGTACCTATCTTTGGGGCTTCATACAACTACTCAGATTTCCCTGACTTGATAGTCAAATACGAAGTGATTATAAACAAAAGAAAAAGAAACGAACAAACAAAAAAGAGATGAATTGCCCCCAAGGAACTTAAACAGAACAATGAAGGAAGTCCCAAATATCAATCGTATCAGACCCAAGTTTCTGTATGTACTTAAAGCCTCAATTACCTAAGATGAGAGAGACTGAAACTCAGGAGTTTCTTATTAACAACTTAAAGTAAAGCTCAGATCCCTTTATAAAATTTCAATTCATTCAGGGCATTGGCACAGAGATGGAGTCCTATGTGATTTTTTTCCCTGTTAGAATTGGAGACCTGATTTGAAAACATCATAATAAAACTAACTCAAATTCCCAAAGCACAAAATGCAGAAGCAGACATTTATTTCTTCTTCAATACAGTGGAGATTTTCTATAAATTTAACTTCTGATTAGAAAACTTTTTACATTGGAAAATTTCAGCAATGAAATTTCAGTAATAAGCCAAATGCAGGTCTGCTTGAGGTCGAATGAAATTTAGATGAAAAATCCAGGATTATCAAAAAGAATGAGGGAACTTCAAGTTTCTGTACATTCAAGGTCAACGGGTTGGATTCTTTCATTTTTGATTTTTATGGAAGCACATAATTTCTCTTCCAGTTGGCTTTCTGCTTTTTTCAAGCAATAAGTTTTCAGTTAAAACAGTATACCTCACTTGTAATCAAGCCTGTATGTTTTCCTATGTGAATATTTCTACAGTACCTATCATTTAACATGCTATGGATTACTTCCTTTCATAGAAAATAACAACACATGAAATAGTCTTTCAGTAATCTTTTCTTTGCTTTCCTTTTTTGAGCCAGAGTCTCTTTTTTTTTTTGAGCCAGAGTCACCCAGGCTGGAGTGCAGTGGTGCAATCTCGGTTCACTGCAACCTCTGCCTCCTGGGTTCGAGCGATTTTCATGCCACAGCCTCCTGAGTAGCTGGGACTTTATGCACCTGCCACCACACCTGGCAAACTTTACTATTTTTAGTAGAGATGGGGTTTCACCATGTTGGTCAGACTGGTCCTGAACTCCTAACTTCAAGTGATCTGCCCGCCTTGGCCTCCCAAAGTGCTGGGATTACAGGCGTGAGACACCGTGACTGGCCATTAGTAATAATTTCTAGCAGGATGTATTACTCCTAGTTATTTAATTATTGAGAAACTGAGGTATAAAGTAATGAGCCCATAGTGAGCAGTTCTCATTGAACTTATCCTTTTCTAAATAAGAACGGATATAATATTCATCAAACATCTATTTCCACATCTATTTTCTCATTAATTCATAGCATATACTCTTTATAACAATTGTTGGGAAAGCACCCTAGTATCGTCTCTGTTCCTCTCTGCATCGTTGCCTTGCATTCTGATGCCATCATAGCACCTTTATCATTCACTCTTTCTAATAAGACTGTAAATTATTTATGGGCAGTGCTGATGCTTTGAACTTGTGTTTCTCTGTCATAATGCCTAGCATAAATACTTGAACACAGTGTAATCCAAATGACAATCGTGACAAGAGATGCCTGCCAGATCAGTTGCTGGAGACCTCCAGTTTTAACTTAAGAGCTCCCACTTATTCTGTGTTTTGGAAGGAAGTGAATAGGGACTGAGGGGATATAGGACGAAACCAGAGAGAATCTTATCCTGCAAGATTTTCCTCAGATCAACGTTGTCTCCATAGTTTCTCTTGTGGGAGCCTTACCCTTTACTTATGCCATATTGAATAAAGGGAAGGACTCTACAGGAGGGATTTATGGCTGAAAGCTTCTTTAATTATAGGCTAGTATAATAAGTCCTTCCACTATTTTAATGATTGGGGAATTAAGAAGCTCCTTAATAGAAATTGACAGGATCCATTGTCATTGCAAATAAGGTTCTGTTATGGTCTAGAGTTCCCTGCCAACCATCCGAGGATTTAGGGTTCCCCAAAGGCTCATTAACATCTTAGACCATAAGGTCTCCAAAGGAGGCACTAATGGTCCGCCTCGTTACAATCTGAGGATAATGACTGCATGACATCCGTATCCATTGAGATGATAATGGCTCTGTAAAAACTGTTATGATGTCAGCAGCCCCCCAAAAAATATCTCATTTGCACTTTATAATCTTTGGTGCCTAATATACTATAGTATCTAAATTATACTAGAATTATTTTACAAATCTGGCTTAATAGAGGCAACGCATATGATGCTCTTCAAAAAAAATCAAAATTCTCTCTTAAAATAGCTTTTATCACTCTTATATCACTGCATAAATGAAGGGGAAGATTAGTAATGCTCTTATAGCACCAAAATACTTATGAGTAATTGAACAAAAAACCAAGATTGAAATTTCCCTTAATTTACATACACATGTACTCCAGGGAGTGGAAAGAAATTCTCTTCTTAGAATGCCCCCAAACAGCAGAGAAAAAAGCCCATAGTGATAATAATAGTAATAGGAGAGAATATCAACTCACACTGAGTGCTTATTACGCATCTTGTCCTGGACTAAGTAATTTTCCTGCATTTCATTTTCATCTTTGCTGAAACATCTGTGAGGTGGGGATCTCTCTCACCCTCACTGTACAGAAGAGAATAGGGAGATGCACAGTGGTGAATGAGGCTGACTATGATCTTCGAGGCAACGCACAGCAAAGTGGGTTAAAATCGATACACTCTGACTTCAGTCTTTTGCCATAATGATCAGGATTATGTGCCAGGAGGAGTGATGCATTTCAGAATCAGGAGAAATAGGCTTATGCTTGGCCACTAACTAGCTATGTGAACTGGGAGAATTTATTTCACCTCTTGGGACATTCTGGACTAGTAAATCTTGAAAGCATTTTTTTAGTACCAACATTTTTACTGAGAGGGACATCTCAGTAGCAGAACTGAAATCAGAATTTTCAAATTATTCTCTCAATAGCTACCAGTATTCATGGGTAGTAACATCATTGTTTTCCCTTGTATCCTTGTTTAAAGTAATTCAGTTTGGCTGAATGGTTTTCCCCTTTGGCATCAAAGTGCTGATTTTAAAATAATCTTACTGCTTATAGAAAGCATACCGAAAAAAACGATCCCACATTATTGTTTAACTCTGTAAAGTATACCAAAAACCATTTTTCCAATCAATTTCTATTTGACTTTAAACAAGGGAAAAATGGAGAGGAGTGTAAACAAAAATCCATTAGTCAGTGTTAGTATAGTATTTTTATAGCTCTAAGCATTTTCCTGTGTATAAACATAAGAAAGCAAATTAACATTTTAAAGAGATTTCTCTATTGGGTTATATTTAATAACAAACCAGCATAAAAAGGAGGAATCTTGTAATAATAATTTTCTAAAAATCTGCAGATGCTCTTGCAGTCTCGAAGCTTAGCTATTTACTGAATCTAGAGCCGCAATACCCAGATCCTTCCACTAGAGGGGTGAATTGTTCCTAATCAATAGGATCTCATTGTCTCGGTAGGGGCACAGGCTGGTGCTGATAACTTAATGATACGGTGGACTCCAAAAATATGCTCGGAGTGGCTTTTATCATAACATTGATATTCAGTGAAACTAGCTATGGGACAGAGTGCTAGAAAAGAGGTTTTAACTATCAAGTCCTAATGGAAGTACAATCTGTTGTTATAATATTTATGTAAGCTATGGATGGAAAAAGAAAAGATCATGATATCCAAGGTGTAACAAAAGATGTCAACTTGGCTGCAGAATGGAGATGAAAATAGAACTTCTGGGGGACAGTATGCTAATTTTGAGTATCTGAGGAAAAGTTTACTGAGAACCTCAAACATTTATGGTTAGTATAGTTGTCTTGCAGAAATAGAGTCACTGCAATTTTTACATAAAACATGATTAGTTAGGAAAACGATAGGTCTGGGCATAAATAGCCAACATTCTCTACTTTGTTTTTTAAGGGGAAAAGAAGGTACTGCTGACAAATTCTCTTTAGCTGCACAGTTCACATCCTATTTGCTACTGCATTCTGCAGGGATAGTGAAACGTCTGACTGTAGCAGGCAAAATATTGAAGGAATAGAAGTGTCATAAGCCACAAGGTTGGCCAAATATATATATTAGTATGTCCTGACAACCACTGTTTAAAAAGTAAAAGTCAAAAGCTAGTTTCTAGTGTTCTAGCAAAAGCAGAAATGCTTTAAGCAAATAATTTCAAGTTATTTCCACTCCAGTGTTGCACTTTAACTTTATGTGCACAGAATGTAGACATCATTTTGACATGTTGCTGATGGAAGAGATGCAAAGAAATAAAAATGAGCAGAAAAGAGGTAGTTCAAAGGAGATACATGTGTATGTATATGTGTATATGTGTGTGTGTGTGTGTGTGTGTGTGTATATATATATTTTTTAAGAGAAGTTCAAATGTTAGAGGTTGTTTTCAGTAGTTTTCAAGCTTTTTAAAGGAATCTTCTTGGGGAGACTTTACACAAAACTCTCCATCAATGCACAATCCTTTCAGTTTGTGCCAAGGAGCAGTTCTGACACAGTAAGAAACACTAGCTGGTTTCTGAGATAAAATTTACTTGCTCGACACACACATAAGTAACACACACACACACACACACACACACACACACACAGAGTCAGTTCTTATTATTCACATATCCCGTATTTGCAAGTTTGCCTACTTGTTAAAATTTATTTGAAACCACAAAATCTATATTTCAGGTGATCATTGGTCATTCCTAGGCATGCATGGAGTGGGGAAATTTTGAGCTGACCATGTGCAAACACCCATCTGAGGCTGACATGGCAACACTCTGCCTTCTTGTTTCAGCTCTCAGATTGAAGACATAGGTCTTTTTGTGACCTATTTAGTGCCATTTTTTTTCTACATTTGTGTTTTATTTTGGTGACTTAATATGGCCCTTCAGTGTCATGCTGAATGGCTATCTAGTGTTTCTATATTCCAGAGGCTGGGATGTGATTTACAGGGAAAATACACATGCCAGATAAGCTTGTAAGTTCAATGTTAATGAATCAACAAGAATATTTGAAAAGATGACTTTAAGACATGGTTATGTATTGGTTGATTGATAGAAATGTGACCAGTGGCTCACAGGAACCTAACCTTTCTTTTCCCTTAGGAAAGTTCAGTGCCCATTAACTCAGTGTTGGTGGAGACTTCATAGAACACAACTACTGTGAATAATAAGAATCACCTGGTGTGTGTGTGTGTGTGTATGTGTGTACAGAGACTGGAAGGGAGAGAGAGAGAAAGAACAGGGAAAATAATCATAATTCTGAATATCAAAGTGTCTTTCACTTTGAAATATTTATCTCTGCTGACAAAGACAAGATCATTTATTTTAGTTTTTGCATTCAAACCAAATTCAATTGAAGTAGATCAAATACTCCAAAACTGATGAGGGGGAAAAACACCCCATTACAACAAAGGCTTGTTTTAAACCATTAACAGCAGTTTTGTGTCTATTTAATAGCTGATTTGAAGGAATCCCCTTAAATATGAGCCATGAAATATCAGTAACGAGAAGAAAAAAGCTGAAATAAATAAGCAAGTGTGTGTGTGTGTGTGTGTACGCACGCACACACTCACATGCATAAATGAAGATTTGGTATAATAAGTATGTGTCTGCCAATAGCAAATGTTAGCTCTAGCCTGCCCAGGACTCCATCCCAGCTATGCCAATTGCTACAAATGTGATGTTAGATGAGTTAGAAAAAACCTTTAGCCTCGACTTCTTCATCTGAATAAATGGAAATAATATCTACTCAAATAGTTTCTGTGAAGTTTGTATAATTTATATAATACATCAAGCCTAATGATTACCTTATCAATGAACATTATTTTAACTTTTGTATTCATTTTTCCTAATGTAGTGTTTTTTTCATATTCCATGTAGGGAAAAAATTAAGACTATGCTGTAAGCAAGCAATCAATAGCTTTTAATTTAGGATCAGTCATTTATGATCTCCAGCATCACCCAGCTCCTTAGCATTTCTCCACAGTTCTTGTGTGGTCCCTTTTACAATCAGTTCCTGTACCTATTTCCGACAATGCCTATCTGGAGCTGTCTCCAGTTTTCTTTTCCTTCTACCCTACCATTTTCTTTGCTCCTCTCTACACGTAGCCTGGATGCTTGCTGTTAAGGACTGAATGTTTGTGTCCCCCCAGAAGAAATATGTTAAAATCTCACCCCACAATGTAATGATGAGAAGGTGAAGCCTTTGGGAGATAATCTGGGTCATTAGCCCTCAAAAATGAGATTAGAGCCCTTATATAAGAGGTCCCAGATTGCTCCCTAGCCCTCTTTCCACCGTGTGAAGTTACAATGAGGAGTCAGTAGTCACAACCCAGAAGTGTGGCTATAATATAGGAGTGGGAGGGAAAAATGAGAAGAAAGACCGACGAGGCAGGCAAAGGACAGATTAGAAAGACCTTGTGAACTAAGACAAAGAGAAGTCTTCTTTTGCAAGAGTAACAAAGAGGCATTGTGGAAAGTTAAGGAGAGCTGTGATATGATCAGATTTTGTTTCAGGAACATTCAAATTTGACAGTAGTGGGAAGAATGGATTGAAAGGATCAAGATAAATGCTGAGAGACCCATTAGAAACTTATGGCAGTAATCCAGACCCATAAGAAACTTACAGTAAGTAAATGGATTACTTACTATAACCCAGCCACACTTCCACCCTGTGTGGATAACCTGTGGGTCACCCAACCACACTGGTGCCCTGATCTCAGAGTTCTAGCCTCCAGAACTGTGATAAGTAAATTTCAGTCATTTATAAGCCACTAGGTCTGTGGTAGTTTGCTGCAGCAGTCTGAAAGGACTAAGAAACCTACTACAGAGAAAATAAACACTTTCAGAAGATAATTCCCTCAGCTTCCTCCTCTATCCCCTAAGACAGAATTATATGCATTCACTTCTATCCTTGGGTATCTATCGTTCATCAGGGTCTTGCCAGTTTGTGGAGAATTACACTAACTGCTCGACATATTTGTCTTATTTAGTCCATATGACAGATCTTTGACATAGTTCAAACCTTGGTACTCCAGATGTGCCTCATTGAGGAAGATTCTGTGGCTAAATGGAAATATAATGAAGAACAGGTCTATGATAATTCCTGTGTGCTGTGTGTACAAGAATGGGTTTTGTAGCCTGGTTCTTTTGCCACATGGTTCTTTTGCCACACGGTTGCCATCTCTCCTCTTGCAAATCTTTCAGTCTCCTACTGGCATTCTTTTTTTTCTCTGCTCTTAAGTGTTGGAATTTCCTTTTCTTCCTTTTCTCTGCTCTTAAGTGTTGGAACATCCCTTAAGTGTTGGAATTTCCCAGTGTTCCATACGAGCCATATGCACATCCACTCTACATTTTCTCTAAGATTTATTGCATCCACTATTACAGCATCACTTTCTTATGTGAAGGTGACTTCCATTTCTCTATCTTTGGACCTCGCTTATTTTCCTCCTAGGTTAGACCTCTAGTTCCATGTGAGTTTTTCATAGGCATGTGGCTCTCTCTCAACATAGCCAAAACTGAATTTACCATTTGACCTTCTGAACTTTCTTTTGCCAGTGACTGCCATCTCCACGAGCAGCATGGCTGTCAACTGACTCCATCCCCCATGCCACATGCCCAAAGCTGTTCTCAGCTTCCACCTTTCCGACTTCCCTTCATATGAATCACTCAAAAAGTCCTGTTAACTTGACCCACTGAGTATTTCTGAGGTCTTCCCTCCTTTTTCTATTTTCTCTATCATTTACTTAATTCAGATTCACATCATTTCTTACCTGAATTACTGCCATAAGCTTCTAATGGGTCTCCCAGCATTTTTCTTGATCCCTGCAATCCACTCTCCCCACTGCTGTCACATTTGAATTTTCCTGAAAAAAAATCTGACCATATTCCAGCTCTTTTAAACTTTCCACAATGCCTCTTTATTAATCTTGCAAAAGAGGACTTCACTTTGGCCAGTTCACAAGGTCTTTCTGATTCGTCCCTTGCCTACCTTTTCCGCCTTTCTTCTCATTTGTCCCTGATGCTCACTCCTGTATTATACTCATGCTAAATTGCTCTGTTTCTTAATCATGATAACATACTGTATCTTTCTTCTAAGACCTTGTACTTGCAAATCCCCTTTCCTGGAGCCATCTACCTTCTTTTTATCTAAATAGCCTCCTAATATGTTTAAAAATTTAACTCAAACACCATCTATTTCAGAAAACCCTTTTCAAGCAAAGTCCCACACGATCTTTCTTGGGCATTTCCATAATATCTCATTCTTAACTTTCTTAGAGCACGTAACATGTAATTTTGTAAGGGCCTGCTTACTTGTCTGTCCTTATCTTCATTTGAGTTCACTCAGAAGCAGATTCTGACACAAGGATTCAAATGCAAATAGTGTATAACAAAGATGAGTTCAGGAAGCTCTAGCAGGAGAGTGGAGAAATGAGTCAGAGGAGAAAAGCAAGCCAGTAAAGTGTGTGTCCTCATGTAAGTTACCACTGTTGGTAACTGGAACATAAATAGGCTGAGGAACTCTGGGAATCAGTTTTGAAGATGTGCCTCAGAATTGTTCCAGTTGAAGCGTGAGGGAACTAGCTTATTTATATATCAATACCCATCAGTCATTGTTGAGGGGCTGTTGTTAATAGGGTGGGAGTGTTGATGGGTAGAAGATAATTTGGGGACACATCCAGTCTGCTGTGTTCCACAATCCCTTAGCAAAATGATGAAAATGCTGTGAGTTGGAAGTCAGGTTGGTATGCACGTGAACACAAGGCCCCAGAGCACAGGGACAGAGCACTGATCTAGCAATAATCTACTTGAGAACCGGAGTCAGTACCTGAATGTTTAATGTTAGAATATTAATTTCCCTCTAATAGCACATGAAATAAAACTCAAGTGAAGATTTGAATCCAGTTTTATCGGACTCCAAATTCTTAAGTCTTTTACCCACATCAGACAACCACCCATCTAGACACCAAATAGGAGAAAGGAAGAAAATGACAAGTGTAAAGGCAAGCTAACAACATAAAACAGGTACACTGGATACTTTAGAGATGTTAAAATGTGCCTAAATATTTCAGTTTAATTACGTGCAAAGAACTATGTTTTTTTCCATGGGATCACAAAGAATAAGAGACTTTCTCATTTTCAAGTATATCATTATCATCTATGTGTGTTTGTGTTTTTATGTATGAGTTTGTATGTGTGCAGGGGGGAGGGCGGTGGTGGTCATGGTAGAATAGACATATATGCCACTTCAGGGAAATTTCTAGAAAAGAATGTCTATGCTACCAAACTAATTTAACTTTTACCAACTTTACCATGGCCATAAACATTTCTGTAGAAAAAAAATTTACTTAGAATAAACCATTGTCTAGTGAAAAGAGCAAATCAGTCTAGTGTCAAAAGCCATGGACCCTATGCGTAACTTTGCAGCAAAATTGCTATGTTACGTCTGATAAGTACTGATTTTCCTGGCCTGAGTTTCCTTATCTGTGGAATGGGGTGAAGGCAAAGGACCATTATTATTTGAGGAGCTCTAAGGTCTCTTCCACATTTATAACTGCTATGTTGTGCCTTAAAACAAGCTGTAAACTAGACGCTTTCAAATGAATGTTCTTTAATTTCTTTTTCTCCAAATGAATTCTGTGCCAGTTTAGTATTTGCTTTTTATAAAGAATCCTTGCATTTTCTTTTTTTGATGACTAAAAGTAACTCATTGATATTCCAAACAGGGTATTTGTTAAGCCTTCATTTTACAATATGACCCTTTGCACATTAATAGTCAGAAAACTAAGACTTAAATAAATAGAAATTACTGTTTGTCCCAAGGATTAAAGGAGAACAAGTTTGTTATTGTAAAATAATTTTCACAAAGAATATTAGAAGGCCATGCATAGGTTTTATAATAGGACAGAACAGATTCAATTTGCTAAGTTAAGGCCTCAGAAGCAAAAGTATTATATATAAACAACATAAATTTTAAAAGAACATGTATTAATTTATAATTATGTATATGTGTATATAGTATATAAAATACTTAAATAACAGAGAATATACATTTATATCGATGCACACTCAACAAGATAAATATTTTGGGGGCTCAAGTGTGGCATTTTATGTTTGATTTATTTCAAACTGCAGAATAGTTATAAATATATGGTGGACTCACAAAAAATTTTTATTGATTATTGATTTATGCTGTGTGATGTTAGGACCACAGAAAAAACTTTCTATAAACTTGTAAATTTCTCAGCATATTGACTTGAAGACAACTCAAAAATGAAAACCATAAAATTAGAGCCAGAGAAAAGAAAACACATTTGAGATCAGAAATGTTGAAGTGTAATACCAAGTAGAGAAAACCACCCTTTTCATTATTTTCCCTTCATTTAATTAATACACTAACCATGTTACATTTGTTCTCATGTAAGAACCAATCCTACGCAAGATCCACCTTCCCAAATTGTTTTCTCAAGTTTGCATTCCTTTCTCAGAAACATTCAATAACAACTATGTTTTTGTTGTGACAGTCAAGTCCCAGCTGGAGGCTACATATGTTTGTGACTGATAAACTTATGTGTAGCATCAGTTATCTGAAGTTGATATTTACTGAGGCTTTTCTTTTCTTTTCTTTTCTTTTTTGGTGACAGAGTCTGGCTCTTCTTGGCCAAGCTGAAGTGCAATGGTGTGATCTTGGCTCACTGCAACCTCCACCTCCCCAGGTTCAAGAGATTCTCCTGCCTCAGCCTCCCGAGTAGCTGGGATTACAGGTATGCACCACCACACCCAGCTAATTTTGTATTTTTAGTAGAGACGGGATTTCTCCATGTTGGTCAGACTGGTCTCCAACTTCCAACCTCAGGTGATCTGCCCGTCTCGGCCTCCCAAAGTACTGGGATTCCAGACGTGAGCCACCATGCCCAGCCTTTATTGGGGCTTTCTTTTTGGCCAACAGAGCCCTGATTGGGGGAAAGGAAGACTGGTAAAACATAGAAATGGTTGTTTAAGGCACTACTTTCTGCTTTGAATTCTAGAATTACGTTTAAGCTTGGAGAGAGAAAAAACATAGGCAGAAGTCTAAGGCAATCTTTTCATATGCCACAGTCTATATTGGGAAGACCTAATTTATTATCTTTTAAATCTCCCCTCTTTTGGGCAAAATTATGCATAATTCAGGCCTGAGCTGTTTGGGGCACTTCCTACCGGAAGCATTTCTTACATCTCTTCCCTCTTCTGATCAGCATGTGTCTTTCTGTTATTCATTCTGTTACTTCCTAGACTTTTTCATGCCACTTACCACATTAATAGTTGACAATTAGGGTCTTTCCTGTCCCAAAGCAGCAGCAACCATGCTCATCTTGTTCCTTGGCGTATTTCCAATACCCAACCTGGTGCTAAATTATGTTAGTTGAAAAAATGAATGGTCCTGTTTCTTGCCCAAAGAACAAAGCCTGCTAGGTGAATATTTAATGAGTTCTTGAACATTTCAAAAGCAGTCTTTTAAATAATCACCTCAATATTTTGATATTTTATGGTACTAGAAATCAAACTATAAATCGAGACCATAAAAATAATGTTTTTAACATTTTCATTGGCAAAATTTGAAAAGTCTGATAATACCAAATGTTAGAGAAATTATAAATCAACAGGAAGTCATCCACATTGCACATAAAGACATGTTGGAAAACAAGTGACATTGTCTTTTATGGCCCAATAGTTCCACTTGAACGTATATACACCCAAGAGAAATACTTTTACATTTATCTTAAAAGTCATGTACAAGAATATCCATAAGAAACACTGCTCAAAATGTGAAAGACTAGAAATAATCAAAGCCCACTAACAAGAAAGGATAAATACATAATTTGTGGTATGTTTATATAAAAATATTAAACAATGGCAAAATAAACTCAGCTACATGCAAAACCGTGAATGAATCTCAATAATGGGATACTGAGCAACAAAATGTCTCAGAAGAAAACATGCCAGATAATAGTTCACTTTATTGTAATTCCCTTTATTGTAATTAAAGTTAAGAGTAACAAGTAAATGATGTATGTTTGAAGCATAGTTCTGTATATAATAATATAATTTTAGAAAACAAAAAAGGGTAAACACAAGATCCAGAATAGTCCCTACCTCAAAGCATGGGGCAAGACAGTCAGAGGGAATGGGAAGTATTCAAGTTCTTAGGTTGGACAGTGTATTCACAGGTTTTCATTCTAATGCCACATCGACTGTATGAATAAATGAGTGTATAAATTGATGTATCAATGAACAAATGAACAAACCAGTAAATAGTTAAATAAGTAAATGAATAAATAACAAATAACCTCTGTGAACATACAAATCATTGCAATCCACAATAAACCAAAGTTTGTGATTAACACAATTTTGTTTTCCTGAGGTTCATCAAAAATGCATCAGAGTATATCATGAGTAGTGTCAACTTTGATTTTCTTTCTTTAATTGCCAGATTTGATTATTCTTCTTATGAAGACCAATATCAAATACCGGTTTGGTGCCCAATAATTATCTTTGAAATAAACAGACACATTTTTGAAACATTAGATTCATTTGTTCATTTATTCATTCACTTATTTAATTTCATTCTAGGACTATTTAGTGAGCATCTACTGTGTACTAGCAACTACATTCAGTATGTCAAGAATTTTGTGAACCCAATCCCTAAAAAATGAATTAAGATTCAACCTTAGAATAAGAACAAACCACTAATTATTACTGTGATAAATGCTTCAAAGGTATACATAAAACGTATCTACTGTGGGGGAATTCTGAATATCTCAAAAATGGGAGCTTAATAACTAAAATTAATCTGTTTTCTGGGACAACTTCTCTGGTGAACAGGCATCTGAATTGAGACCTGAAGGATGAATAAAAAATACTTGAGTGAAAAGAAAATTATTATTCCAAGTAAATAAACAGAATTAGAACCCCAGAAATGAGAGAATAGAGTATTAAAGGAAATAACACAGGTCTGATATGGCTGGAGATAGGAAGACTAGCACGAGATGAAACTGGTAAGGTAGACAGAAGAGCCTGTTTACAATAGCTTTGAAGGTTATAAAGTCTGAACCATATCCCAGGAGAAATATAATTCCATTGAGGTTTTACAGCAGAAATACGGCAAGAACAGATTTCCACTTGTTAAGGATCACAGTCTCTGCTGGGTGAGGGAAGAACTAGAAGAGGGGTAGATCAGTTGTAAGGCTATTTCAGTGTGGCATGAAAAGGATGATCAATACATTGACTCAGGTTTTGTGATAAAGATAGAAAAAAGTAGGAGAACTTGGAACATAGAGAAGGAAAGTTGTAAATACAGAACGTGTGTGTCTCTTCCCCCCTCCCTCCAAATTCAAATGTTGAAACCTAGCCTTCAACATAATGATGATACGAGACAGGGCTTTTGGGAGGTGACTAGGACATGAGTGTGGAGACCTTATAAATGGGATTAGTGCCCTTATAAAAGAGACTCTGGAAAGCTCCCTTGGCCTTCCTTCAACTATAGAAGGGCACAGTGAGAAGAACCAGAAAGCAGTTCCTTACAGAACACTGAAACTGGAGATGTCTTAATCTTGGACTTCCCAGCCTTTAGAACAATGAGAAATACATTTCTATTGTTTATAAGCCCCCAGTGTATGGTATTCTCTTATAGGAGACTGAATGGATTAAAAGAGAAGGATATATAGAATTCAGTTTCTGATTAAGATTGTTCTTTACTTTTGTTCTACTCTTATTATATTAGTCTGCTGTAAATATGTATTGCTTATGTATCATTCTTTAAATTCACTGGGTTTCCTGAGTCCCAGCACATCGGTCTAAGTAATTAATGCTAGCTTCTATAACAAATAATCCACGAAGTCATTGTTTTAACATACTAAAAGTTTTATTTCTTGCTCATGCAAACTTCAGTGCAGATGTTCCTGATTAGTGGCTTTCCTGTGCTTTTGTTCTGTAAGCAATGACTGAAGTTTCTTTAAGTTTGCCCTTGGGTCATTAACTTGTCATATTTTCTGAAGGATGGAGAGGTGAGAGAGAGAAATAGATGAAAATGTGGAAGGCACACCTACTCTTAACTATATCAGTCAGAAAGTGACCATCACTTTCATTTCCATTCTGTTGTAGAAACCAGTAAAATGACTCATCTAAATGCAAGGAGGGCTGGGAAAAATAGCTTACCTGTATGCCAAGAGCAACTGACTAGTCTCCCATACTGAGAAGTATAGTCTTTCACCAATTCTAAGCAATTCACAGTTATTAACTCTTCAAATACTCTGTCTCATTTTGTCTATTTTCTCCTTCTAGAATTCCACATATATATAATTTAATATATCTAATATGTATGTATGCAGGCATATTTTGAAGTCTATATTTCATATTTGACACCTTTGCCTCTTTGTACTAAATTTTAGATGATATTTTTTCAGAGTTTTTCATGCCATATCAATTCTTTAGTACCTTTATTGAGTTATTTCAATGATTATATTTTTTAGTTTGAAAATTTCTACTTTTAAAAAATTTGTAATGTTTCTGATAGTCTAATTTTTCTGTTGCATTTCAATTCCACTTTTTTTTTCATTTAAAATATAAATGCATATATTTTGTGTCAGACCCGGCACAGTGGCTTATGTCTGCAATCCCAACATTTTGGAAGGCTGAGGCAGAAGGATTGCTTGAGCATCAGAGTCAGAGCCCAGCCTGGGTAATAGTGAGAACCCCACCCTGCAAAAAATAAAAATTAGGTATAGTGGTGCATACCTGTGGTCTCAGGTACTCAAGAGGCTGCAGTGGGAGGATCACTTGAGCCCAGGAGGTTGAGGTTGCAGTGAGTCTTTATCTCACCACTTAATCACTGCATTTCAGGCTGGGCAAGAGAGTGAAACCCCGTCTCAAAAATAAAACAGAACAACAACAAAAAGCTTGTATCAAAGAGTGTCAATATCAGTCCCTGGGAAGTCTAATTCTATTGCTTATTGTTTATTGTGACTTTTACTCTTAGTGGCCTGTTTCCCTATGCTAGTTTTGGATTATGAAATCTTATTCAAATGGTAGGGCTTTATCTTTAGAAATTCTGCAAAGCTTATATTGGGATTCATTTATTTAGAGACTATTCATGTTTGCTTCTTCCTGGCTTTCCAGGATTCTACTAAGTTGAGATGATTTTGAAATCATTTTTAGCTTGTACTTTGTCAGATCATATACATGTAAAATAACAATTTCAGACACACTTAGGAAATAGCCTGATTTTTTACAAATTCTCTAAGAAACTTTGGTTTTTACATAAATCTGGCTAAAATATATGTTTTCTTCATAACTACTTTCAGGCAGATATTTTTTATGCTCCACACTTTCACTGAACTCATGAGTTTTGAAAAGCTTGTCTTCCAATTCTAAATACTCGCCTTGAGTGGGCCTAATGTTACAAAACACAGGTTTTGTTGAATTGTAGAAGTTTCATACATGTTGTCAAGGTAGGTATGGCTCCATCACATTTTCCCGTTTCCTTATTTCCAGCATTCTTTATGATTTTTATCTTTCTATAGACACTATTATTTACATGCAAACTCAGCTATACACTTTCCAAGATAATTATTATCATTCAATATTCCTAGATGTTTTATAGCAGAACAGCTTTTCTGGCATGTAGTTAACTATGCTTTCAGATAGGTAAGTTCTTTGTAATCAAATAGATATGAAGAGTTTTCTAATATTTATATTCCCACAGCTTCAGTTATGTTGCTGGCTGCTAAATGTATAAGTTATTTTTCTTCTTTTCTAAACCATTGACTAGTGCTTTCAGTTTTATGTCCATTACAGTCATTTAAAGCATGTTATGCTTAAAATAGTGTAACTCATCTTTCTTTCTTCCCACTTTGGTTCTCCCACATGTGTTCTCTGCCTAACCCCCAAGTCTTATTCTCATACGTCTGTCCACTACAGCAAGCTCAGTTCTGCCATGTTCTTGGAGGACATCTGGATTGAGTCACTATATATTGCCAGAAATCTATGGCCCATAATCCAATGGATATCACAATTAAGTCATATCTCCAGTCTTAAGATCAGTAGGTCATTGCTAATAAAAAGACATTAAGGATACCTCTACTTTGTGAGCTAGCTCAAAGTGTTGAGTCATATTTTCTTAGCATACTTTGGTAATACTAGGGCATTAAGGGGCCTCCTTTATCTCAATGAGTGTTGGACTAACAGAAGGAGTGACAACAATGTGGGTAGTTACAGCAATGTTACATTCCAGTAGCAATGTCAAGGGCAAGTCACAAGGCAGAAAAGAGCAGATTCAGGGTAGCAGGAAGGTGTGAAGTTGGCACTCTGAGTGTTTCGGAACCTGAATATTTACCAAGAAAATCACATGAGATACTTGAGACACTGCCTGAAGAAGAAAGGGGGTTAGAATGCTTATATATTTAGAAATTTTGTTGACTGAAAACTGATTCATAGACCATATTTATGACCATCACAGATGTTCTCTTTTAAGCTAGAATAGTAAGAGTTATCCAAATATTACTAAAGCACATTTCAAAAGGTAAATTTTAATACAAATAAATATTACAAATAAGTGCTTGAAGTGGACACTACTCTTATATTTATACTCCTTCTGTTTCACTTACATTGCCTATTTGTAATAAATATTACAAATAAGAAAAATAGAAATAAGTGCCTTAAGAATACAGGAGGCTGGAGATGTAGTCAATTGATTTCTGAGAATAGAGAAAATTGATGTATTTTATCCATTTCATTGCATAATATGAAGAATTAAATTACCTGCACTTGAAGGAATTTGGTTGGGATTCCTCATGGTGAGACAATTTGAAATGGCTATTCAAGGTAAAATTTTCCTAAAGCAACAGTATTAGGACAGCCATGATTATTTGGTATTAGAAAAAAATCAACATCTTAGTGGCTTAACTCAATAGTTTATTTCTCATTCAGGAAAAGTCCCTTGAAAGTCTGGCAACTGTGTAGATAATGGTTCACAATTCACCTTTTCTTTTCCCAAGGATATTACATATTATTATCACTTTAGACACACAGATGAGAAGTACTTTTTTTTCATAAGTTAGGGCTTAATTCTCTCATGGATCCTCCACTGAAGGGCAACTGCCATCCACTTACTAAGACAGTCATCTGGGATGAGGAAGGCTCTACCATCCTCCACCTATATCATCTGGAATACCTCTTCTACTCAGTCAACATTATAGAAGAAGACACAGCTATAGACGTATTGACCAGCTCTTTTATACTTTTGCCCAGCGATGTCATGTCATATCTGACCACAGCCACTGACCAGAACTAGTCTCATTACTTCATCCAATTGCACAGTGGTAGAGAATTGGAATGAGAGAAGAACCAGACATTGGTGAAGACTAGTAATGTCTACCAAAACAAATTACGGTGATAGTTAAGAAATAATAAAATCTGGTTTTGATTTGTAATTTGAGGAGAAAAATATCTAACATCATATGCTTTACAGAAGAATGATGAGAAGAGCATTATTTGAAGAAGTGGTGACTTTTCTATCAACAGACAGAAGGTGGTCTTAGGATTTTGATTGTATATGAAGATAAGTAATAGCACTGTAAACATAAAAATACTTTGTGAAATCAAATTCTTAGAATTGGTTTATAAGAACATCAGTTTAAAAATATATCCTTGAGGAGTTACTAATCAACAGGTATACAGTTTCAATTAAGCAAGATGAATGAAATTCTAGATATTTGTTATACAACACTGTACCTCTAGTCAACAATATTCTACTGTACTTAAAACTTTGTCAAAAAGGTAGATCTCACTTTAAATGTTCTTGCCACAAAAGTAAATCTGAAAACATAAAATAATGTCAGGATATAGACCAAAATATTGTCAACAGTTTTTCTTTAAAAGGCTGAATTTATTATTTTATGATTTTTGTTCTGTATTTTCTAATTTTTGACAAGGTAGATGTATTAATAAACTTATGATGCATTCCTGCATGCAATTGTACAATGTATATGCATATCTTAATATATATGTATTACTTGCATGGTGTAAAATATATCCAGTTGATCCTTGAACAACGGGAGGACTAAGAGTGCTGACCCCTGCACAGTTGAAGATCAGAAGGAAGAACTGAAATCAGAAAGTCAAAGACATATTAGTGTTCCTGTGTTAACTGTAGCACTATTAACACAAGCAAAGATGTGAAAACAACTTATATGTTAATTGACAGATGAATGGATAAAGAAAACATGGTGTATACATACAGTGGAGCATCACTCAGCAATTAAAAAAAGGAAATTCTGTCATATACGACAACATGAATGAAACTTGATGACATTATAATAAGTGAAAAAAACCAGTCACAGAAAGACAAATACTGTATGATTTCACTTACATGAAGTATCTAAAATAGCCGCATTTATAGAATCACGAGTGGAATGGTGGTTACCAGGGACTGGAAGCAGATGGAAAGAGGGAGTTACTAATCAACAGGCATAAAGTCACAGTCAAGCAAGTTGAATACCCTCTAGGGATCAGCTGTACATTTTACCAATAGTCAACAATAATGTATTGTACACTTAAAAATGTGTAGAAAGAGTAAATCTCACAAGTGCTCCGACTACAGTAAAATAAAATAATAAATGCATATCTAAAAATAATTTTAAACTGTGATAACTGCTATGTAGGGTTAAGTTTTCTATAAAATATTAATTATTTTTTGGATGAAATGGGAATGAAAAATTCTATGTAAGACATGTTAATTTTGAGACACCTGTGAGGCCTCCAAGTGAAGATACGATGACATGCCAGAGAAAAACAAAAGAAACAAAAATTAAAAACATGAAAAAGCTGTCAAAATACAGGCAAGCACCTTTAAAATTTGTCATACCTGATATACGATTTTTTCTGATTTATATAAATATGAAAATCACAAATATTTCATTGACATAGAAATTAAAACAAAAGCAGGCAATGAGTTTGTCTTACGGAGATACTTATTGCCAAATGCACATTAAGTCTCCGCCTTCCAATTACACTTCCATAAAATGCCTCTTCCTTTACCTGGTTTTCCTTTTTTTTTTTTTTTTGAGACAGAGTTTTGCTCTTGTTACCCAGGTTGGAGTGCAATGGCGTGATCTCGGCTCACCACAACCTCCGCCTCCTGGGTTCAGGCAATTCTCCTGCCTCAGCCTCCTGAGTAGCTGGGATTACAGGCACGCACCACCATGCCCAGCTAATTTTTTGTATTTTTAATAGAGACGGGGTTTCACCATGTTGACCAGGATGGTCTCGATCTCTTGACCTCGTGATCCACCCGCCTCGGCCTCCCAAAGTGCTGGGATTACAGGTGTGAGCCGCTGTGCCCGGCCTCTTTACCTGGTTTTCTATACTTACCCTATCCACCAGCCCAGTCACACAATGATTCTTGAACTTCAAAGTGCATCAGAATCATCTGGGGAGCTTGTTAATAATCTCAGTCTCAGGGTCTGCTCCAGAAGTACTCTGGGCAGAGGAAAGATATTTGTATTTTAAAGAGTTTCCCATAGATTCTGATTAATTAATTCATTTGTCAAATTGTTCATTCAACAAATATTTATTGAACATTTAATATGTGCCAGACACTAGAATACAACTCCCTACTAATAATAAAAATAACCAAATTTTATAGAGTTTACCCTCGTGGTGGGAGTGAAAAGGAAAGCGACAGAGAATTAAAAATATATAAACACAAACGTAACATAGTGCATTTGAAAGTGGTAAGTACTAAGGTGCTGATAGGGACAAGGGGCAGAGAAATTCCAGGCAGAGAAGGACAGGTCCGTGACAAAACTCCACCTTCAAGCCAAAAAGCATGAAACCCACAACCCAAAGTGAGAACTTCTATCCCTGTCTTCCCATTCAAATGTTGCCTTTTCCTAAACCACCCATGGCCCTGCCCGACCTCATTCTGTACCTATAAAGACCCCAGACTCAGCTGCCCCAGGGAAGAAGCAGCTGGACACTGGGGACTATGGCCAGATGCTGGAGAGAAGTGGCTTGATGTCAGAGGGGCAGCTTGACGGTGTAACTTTGGAGAAGAATCTGGCCAGAGTATGGCTGGATGTCAGGGGAAGATTACCGACTTCCCCCATCCGCCTTTCAGCTCCTTTCTCATTGAGAACCACTTTCATCAACAATAAAATCCCCCGCATTTACTGTCCTTCAATTTGTTTGTGCAACGTCATTTTTCCTGGATGCTGGACGAGAGCTCGGGAGCCACAAGTGTGGATGCAAAAGGCTGTCACATTGGCCCTTCGCCCTCGCTGGTGGAGAGTAGCCACCTTGTGTGAAGAGGTGAAGGGACCACTGAACTGTTAACATTTAAGCCATCCATGGATAGCAGAGCTAAAAGAGCACTGTCTCACACCCTCTGGGGCTTTGGGGGTCACAGGCACCCCCATCTGGATACTGCTGTGGAGTTCGCTCCTGCTGGGGCTGAAGCAGCCCACCGGTTCCATTCTCATCCAGTTCCCACGTTGTTTGCTCGCACGCTCCCTCCCATGAGGAGTTGAAAGCGTCAGGCTGAGTAAAGGAGGCAACCCTGTTGCGAGTCCTGCAGAAAGGTTCAGGGAAACAGCCTCCTTCAGTGCAAATGAAAGCTTGAACTTTGTTGCCTTGCATTCCAGTCTGCCCACATTAAGCACTATTTTGCCATCAGTGGGCTGGTCCTGAGCAAAAATATTATATTCTTATGTAGCAAGTATAAAATTTCCTGTCACAATATTCTATAAATGCAAGTGCCAAGGTTTACTTCTCTTTATTTCCCCCTTTAATGAAAATAAACCTTGTTCTTGAGCCCCTATTTCTCCTAATGACTAAGCCTAAGTCTTGTCAACTTTGTAAATTTGAGTGCTTCCATCTTAAGTGAAGTCTATATTTCAAGATTCTCCTGTTTTGTCTTCTGACTTAAGCTCTGTCAGCGGGTCTGACCTCTTAAACTGCCAAAACAGGGAGGGTGATTTTGGTCATGGTTCCCTTTTGATTGGGTCTGCTGCTGGTGACGTTGGCCATCTGTTCTCCTTGTAGTAGTAAAGATCAGTGAGGAGCTCACTGTCTGCCCCTGCTGGCTGGGCTCCAGCTCTTGCTGATACCATTGGTTCTCCAAGACAACCACCACATTGTTCATTTCAATGTTATTCTGGCACCAGGCTTGAATAGTTCATCCAAAACCACATGGTAGCAACCCCATAGGCAATCCACTGGCTTTCAATTTTAATTGTCATTGTTTCCACTCTGGACATGCAGGAACTTTTAGGAGATCCCCAACTCCCTACAGAGGCCATGGGAGACTCAGTGCCGGACTGCATCTCAGACATCCCTGCTGCCAATACAAGCCCTTCTGTTACTTCTACTCCACTGCAGCTCCCTACAGTTAGTGTGGGGCATTGTAGGAAATCGTCTCCTTCCTTTCCCAGACAGAAAGGGGCGCTGCCCACTCATCTTCCCATCTGCCATTAAAACACTTCTGAGATTTCTTCTACTCAAGGAGAATTTTAGCTGCTGACTATAATGAGGATCCAGGCCCCCACATTAGCATGAAAACTTTGACTCACCTCAACCTATCCTTTCAGACCTCTTTTCTACAGGAAAGAAGTTCAATTATTTCCTCTTTGGACCAGGAAAAATATCTTGAGTCATCATTCCTTTACCTTTAGCCTATTCCTGGCAAAATAAATATGTTACATAAAAAATTTGGAGCAAACCCAGAACATTAATAGTCATCAGGGCTAAGCTGAGGTTTGTGTGCCATGACGGGGTTGGCTAGTGCTGGGAATTAAGAGGCTTTTTGTTTCATGGACTTGGATGAGCGGGAGTTGAGGCCTATGGTCATGGCCATTTTAATTCACAAAACTAAAACTGAGAGCTCCCTTCCCATCTGGTTAAATACAAGATCCTTAAAGGGTAATCTACTGTTTAAGAAAATCACCTACTAGAAAAAGGAAATAATGTAAAAACATGGATTAATGTGGACTCTAGATGAGAAAATGTCTCCCTGAAAATGATGATCTGTGGGCTTGCCATTAAGCAAGTCTGGCTTTATTTACACTACTCAGGAGGTGCAAGATTCTCCAAACCCACAGTACTGTTAGATACAGTAAGTTCCTCTTCAAAGGTTTAATTTGTTCAACTTCCTTGTTCTTTGTTCTCAAGATCAACTTTTTTGTACCTCCTCATCCCTAGTTACCTGCTTTGTAAACAATTCCTCCCTCCAGTGCCAATCCATAACTCACATTTCTCATCCCTTCCTTATTTAGGAAAATATTCACAAGAGCCAATTGGGTCAGCTCAGATTGTGTGGTCCAACCCTAGCCCATGGGGATATGACACAAAAGTAGGGACTGTGTTAGAGACAAACACCCCTTCCCTCCTTTGTTTTGTGTGTTCTCATAGCAACAAAAGTTGTGAGCAGCACCCTTCTGCAGAAGTAAAATTGCCTTGTTGAGAAATCTTTTGAGTGCTCATTTTCTTTGTGACTCTGAGCTTGTGTTTCCAACAGTACTCTTTCCAATATATCTGTACACCTAAAATAAAATTTTAAGCTCTCAACCATCTTAATGGACTTACTTCTCAGCCAGGGATCTTACAAAATGTAACCTGAAACACTGGTTCAGGCCTTGGAGGGAAGTGGATCGGACTTGCCTCATTATACCTCTCCAGCATTAACACCAACACTGACTTTAAATCTGATGAGAAACATTTTATAACCTACTCTCTCTGAAGCCTACTACCTTGAGGCTTCAGGTACATAATGAAACTTTGGTCTTCACAACCTCTGAACCCAGCTATTTCTTTCTTTGATCCAAGGTCTTTAGAAAAACTCAACCAATTGTCAACCAGAAAATGTTTAAATTTACTTACAGTCTGGGAGCTCCTCCAACCCCTTGCCCTCTTCATATTGTCCTTCCTTTCTGGACAAAACCAATCTATTCCTTTAATGTAACTGATTGATGTCTCATATCTCCCTAAAGTCTGTAAAAGCAATCTGCACCCCAACCACCTTGGGCACATGTTCTCAGGACCTCCTGAGGGTTGTGTAATGGGCCATGGCCACTTATAGTTGGCTCAGAATAAATTTCTTCAAATATTTTATATAGTTTGACTCTTTTCATAAACATTTCAATTTCCGGTCCTAGAATTTCAGGTCTTCTTTTCTTTATTCCTTTAGTAGCATTTATCTCTGCTGCACTATATATCTTGCTTATTTGTTTACTTTCTCTGCCTCCTCAACACAGAATATAAGTAATGTGAAGTCCAGTGTTTTATCTGGTGAGTTCGCTACTGTAGCCTCAGTGATTAGAACAGTGCCTTGGTATTCAGTTAAGTATTTTTTTTTAAAGTGAAATTGCATTAAATATAAAGAGTGGTTTCAGGATAGGTAGTAAAATCACTGTAATCACAAAACAACTCAGGTAAGAGAGCCATACAGGGTTTCTGCAAATAAACCTTTCTTACAATGAATTCCTAATCAAAAATTGTAAAACTCACTAAGAAAAAATCCACTAGGAATGAGAGTCATCATGCACTACAAAACATGAAGATTAGATACTGAAGAACTTTAACTGATTAAATTGTTAGATAGATATGAAATCAAGTTGCCTAAAATGCAGACTTTATAAAGTAATTCTAAATGTAATAAAGAATAAAGATGTTTTAAAAATAATTTAGTGTATTTAAAAAAAAACAGCAACAGCAAACTAAACCTTTAGAAATTAATCATGGAATAATTTAAATTAAAAACATAATGGCCAGATTAAACAAAAAAATTAAATAAACCAGAAAGAAAATGTAAAAAGAATATTAATATTGTAACTTAATTTAATATTTTAAATGAAATATAATTCTAGTATCTTCTCTCCAAAAGATAGGACTAAGAATTTTTAACAATTTACTTCTTTATGCATTTTTCTGTTTTAAAAGTTTTTCATAAAAAACATATATGGATTCTAAAATTAGAAAAAACATTAGAAACTTTCATGTTTGTTGACTTTTGTAGTAATTACATTGAAACTCTCAAAGGAACAAAAATATTAAGTTAAAAGTTATTCAACCAAAAAACAATGCTTGCTCTTTGATTGATGCTTTCCATAATCACATCATTTTATTCTGAAAAAACTTTAGAAAACAATTTAAGCACTTTGAAATTTAAATATGAGAAAATCACTCCCTTTTCCTACAACCTTCCTTCTGGGAAAGTATTCTTATTTTACAGGTCTATAGGTGACAATTTAACTACAAAATAGGAAAGAATGATTATTGGAGGATAATTTATAAATACTCTCTTAATAAATCATCCAGGGCAGAGGTATTGATACTTGGAATGTCCCCTGGGGTATTTCATACATTAGGCTTCCTTTGTAAAGGGAAGGTAGAAAATTCTGGAACTGTGGGTAAGACAGAGCTATTACATTATTACGTTTGAGGAGAGATCCTCTAATGCTATTGGACAGAGCCTAAATTAGTTTATGTTGCAAGTCTATTCAGACCTTACTCAAAGCAGAGAAGAAGAAAGTAAATCAATTTTTGTTTTTGTGGTTTATCAATAAGCATAGATTATATGCCAATATAAATATAGAAACTGTTATGTTTATTATTTTCCTTCAGACCAATAAATAAAGTACAATAGGGAAGACAAATTGATTAAGATATATGTTAAATCAAATTATTTAAAGTTTTTTTTTTAATCAGTTTGATTCTTTATTCTAGCTTGTAAACTGATAGTTCTAGAAAGGTAACTAGAACTACACTTGTAAGGAGTTGCCTTAGATGAATGTTTGCCTGTGAGTAGTTACAGCTCAAACTTGTATTTTGGTAAGCCCTCTCCTAAAATAAAACTAGTTACTGACCGCCTAGTTTAGCAGTTCTTGCAATACAGTCTGGGGACTACTGTAGGTCCCTAAAAATATTTAAAGAGGACAAAAAAATAAAAAACTATTTTAATAATAATACTAAGAATTATAATAAGAATTATTTACCTTTTTTACTCTTATTTTCTCATGAATGAATTGTGCAGTTTTCCAGAATTTACATGAAGTGTGATAATGTCATTACTTTGATGGTTGATAGGATTCACACTTACATACTCTTGTATTTTATAATTTCTCAGTTTTAATTTTTATATATTTATAGATATAATCTAAGTAAACATAAGCCTTTTGAGTTCCTTGTTAATTTCTAAGAATTTTTAAAGAAATTCCAGCATGAAAATATTTGAGAACTGATGACTGAGTTTATTGGGCTGATGCATACCTTTTCTTCTAAAATTAACAGCAGCCCCGTATTTCCTGTGGAGCTGATAAATTCGGGTTCGTTTTTGTTGTTATTGCTTCCTTTCTTTTTTCTTTTTCTTTCCCTTTCCATGTCTCTTCTAAACCTGTTTTTCTTTCTCCAGTGTTTCTCCTGTTGCTTTGCTTCCAAATATAAAACAAGAGTGAGATCTGAGGAAGACGTTTTTCTTCCCTAAGGAATATTAGTTAAAATGATATAAGGATGCTAAATTGTTAAAAATAGAGATGATGATTAAGATCTAAAGTGGCACATATGAGCTAATAAAGAGAGAAGTGAGACAGAGCACCAAATAGAACTTACAGTAGCATCCAGAGAACAGCAGCTCACTCTATCCCGATTCACTCTGAGCGCACAAAAGCAGCACAGAAATAAAGAAACTGGGAGAAAGGTGTCTTTGGGGAACTTTGTGTCATACATAGCCCCATGTAAGGAGTGAGGGGTAGGGTTACTTTATCATTCCTCACAAGTCAAGAGGGAGGACCTTAAGTGGACCATTATGAGCCTAATGTGAGACACACATTTTGAAAGAGTTATAATTAGTGATGTCTGACCTCCATCTGGGAAATTCAGAAGACCAGAAATGAATGAGCCACTGCTTTCTTTGTAGATGGGCCAAAGCAGACATGTTTTAGATGGACATGAGATTTTATGCTCCAGAGAAAGAATGCATGAGTGATTGCACTGGACCAGATACGGGCATGATTTACACACACACACGCGCGTGCACACACACACACACATATATACCTGTATATGTATGCATATATGATACATCATACTACAAAAACAAATCTTGATAATAGCAATTAAGATTGATGGGGAAAAATCTTACTTTAGATCGAGTGGTCAGAGAAGGCAAGTCAGAGATGGTGATATTTCAGTTAAACTAAGAAAACACGGACACAGGGAGGTTAGCATCACACACTGAGGTCCTTGTGGGGGTACTAGGGGAGGGACAGTGGTGAGTAGGGAGTTGGGGAGGGATAACATAGAGAGAAATACCAGATAAAGGTGATGGGGATGGAGGCAGCAAACCACATTGCCATGTATGCACCTATGCAACAAGCTGCATGTTCTTTACACGTACCCCAGAGCCTAAAATGCAATAAAATGTGTATGTGTGTGTGTGTGTGTATATATATATATATATAATAAAACCTAGCACACTTAGAATCAATAAAAAAAGAAGAAAAAGAAAACAATTAGCCATTTTCAGATCTCTGCAAAGGACATTCCAAGCAGAGTAAATAGCCAGATGTGAATAAATTCTGTATGCTCAAAGTCCAGAAAAGAAAACACCAGGGAGGCTGGAGCCAAGCTGAATTTTGGAAGATAAGATGATGAAGGCAGGAACCAGATCATGTAAGGTCTTGTTGCCCCCCACAAAGTAAACCCATGTAGCTCTGCTAATATCCTCTTCCATGTACTAGTAAAGCTCTACAATAATTTTCCAAACCTTTAACATATTTGAGCTTTCTTATTCTTCATCTTGGAGCTTTCAAGGGAAGTCATAGAAACTACAATCTGGTGGGTGCTAAGGAGATTGAATATGACTGTCTCTGTAGTTTTAGTAATATCTAGCTAATCCCATGAAGTCCTCTAATAATGGTCCAAAACATTAATTTTAACAAAGGTTGTATTTTTTACATGAATGCTCTGAGTAGCAGTAGAGCTATTTTTGGCCAGATATTATAATTCTGATTCTATTTTTATTTCCCTGGTCACTGTATTAACTCTTGATTTTAGGAACAATTGTACTAGAAAAAACTTTGACACTCTTTAGAAAAAACAACCCAAATCAACCAATTTCTTTGGCAATATCACAATTACAACTTTGCTCTTTATACTGAAAATATTTTATCTAATTTTCTTTGAAGGATTTATATCATTCTTTAATAGGTACTATTTTAACTGTTTATTGTCTGTTCTTTAAAAAATATTGTCAAATATTCATTCTTTTAGATGACTCTTTCAGATGTTGTAAGAATAAAGAAATGTAAAACAAATAACGCTTCTCCCATTTCTTAAAGAATCTCTCAATGGTTCCAAGTAGATTGGACCAATCTGTTTGGAATGGGGTGTGTGTGTGTGTGTGTGTGTGTGTGTGTGTGTATACATGTATATTCCAAATATATAGAATTTAATATATAATATACCATTTTTAAAAGAATTCAGTTATAAAGTTGTAAAGATCAATGACTTTATAGCTAATAAAAACTGCAGAAATTTAGAGGAGAGATTTTAATAGGACTAAGAAGACAACTGAGCGTCTTCCTTGAGTAGGAACAAAATGAACATGGGCTTGAAGAATGACAGGAGTTGAATAGGAGAGTATGAGACAGATGAAGCATGCAGGTATGAGTTCATATAAAGGGTGGCTGTGGAATCACACAAAGCTTAGCTTGGAAGGCTGAGAAGGCCAGTTTGGAAAAATAAGTGTATTGGTGAAAAGAATTGTAATAAAATCAGAAAGGAGATTTCAAGTCAAAATAAGTTACCTTCTCTTCTTTCAATTGTGGATGTGACAGAACACCTGGAAGTTACTGTGAGGAAATATTTCAGATCTGCCTGGAAATTATTTCTTTTTAGCAATATGCCAGTCACTTTGAACAGTTTTAAGAACGAGCAGTCAGGACTTGCCCATGACCTTCCTGAGAAGCATGCTTACAAAATAACATTTAACAGTTTATAGACCATACTTCAGGATCGGCAAAATTTTATGGGATGCTGATTTTGGCCCAACCATAATAAACTAATGGTTCAGCTTTAGAATCCACCAGAATTATTTATTAGTGCCACAGATACTCACATCTGCTCCCATGTTAACCCATCATTAAATGATGCATGAGTAGGAAAAAAATAAATAAATATTTTGCTTTAAGGTTAATGTATGTTTCTTTAAATAAAAATTTGTAAATTGACAAACAACTTCATAAACTGGTAGCAAACTGCAAGGAAATGATACTTTTAAATTTTGGGCTTGCCCCTGAGAGCTAGACTTGAAAGAGCAATCACACACACGACACACTTGTGTCCTGCCCTAATTCTTGATATTGCAAGTTCAAGCACTATTTTATCTCCTTACATTTCTGCTGCAAATTAATTTTACTTGTCTCATGAAGAAGATTAATTTTACCTCTAGCTTTGCTCTCCTTCAACTCTTTCTCTTTACTTTTGGCAGAATGGTCTTTCTAAACTGAGACAGAAGCAGATCTGATCATGCTGCATTGTATTTAAAATCTCAATGATTCTTCATTTTTTTGAAGGTGAAGGTTAGGCATATTCAGATGGCAAAGAAAATCATTTCACCAATCTTCTCATCTCTGTTTAGCTATTACAACCTTAGAGAAGTCTCCCATACCACTTCCGCCAGGTCAATTTCACCTGTTAAGCTTTCACAACACCGTGCATTTGCTACAGTTTTAGCATTTATCACAATTGTACATTTATGACTGGTGTCATTACTGATAAAATGTTTGTCTCCCTCACTAGACTGCAAGTTTGATGACGGCAGGGACAAAATATGCTATTACAATTTATTCTTTTCCTAGCCACTAACATAGGACTTAACAAATAGAAGGAACTTAATAAACAGTTGTTGATATTTTGATGATGCATGACTGAACAGATTAACATGACTTGCACAGAGAATATAGCCATTACTTATTACATTCACAGAATCATAGCATGTTTGAGAAGAAAAGTATGTTTGAAATGTTTCATTCCAAATCCCTCATTACTTTGATAAGGAAATTAAAGCCCAGAAACTAAATGACTTGCCCGAGATTATATAGCTAATCAGAATGAGAGTGGGGTTTATAATCTGGGTTTCCACTACTACTCTGAACCTTTTAAACATTATGTTATGGCTCCTTTTAGCCAAACTCCTCCTTCCAAAAGTACAAGCTAAGGACCAGAGTCATAATGAATTCGTGTAGCATTTGGGTGGCTTTGTTCAGAAGTGTCTCCACCATTCTCTATATCTTTAGGGATTGCCAAACAAATAGTTGAGTTTCATAAGTCTGACAAAGTTGCATTTGACATGATCTCTTTGCTGTGCCAGAAACTTTTCTCCCACACTTTCTTAGGCAAGTCATTCTCAAATATATATCATGTTCATAGAAAGATTAGGACATGAATCTGAATAGAACAGGAAAATATTCACATCTCCAGAAAAAGATCTAACAATCAGCTCCAATGATAACAGTTCCAGTCCAGCCTGTTCACACAGCCACGCATGAGATGTGAGCTTACTAATACACCCCATCAGCTTCAGCTCATTCATCTCTAAACTCCTTAAAAATACTTTTATTTCTAAAATGCTTTGTTTCTAAAACTGTTCCAAGGAATTCTCTTACTCATCATTTTTTTTAACTTTCCTTTTTTCTACTCAATTTTTATAAATTCGTTGCCTCTTAATTATAGCAGTGGAACTCAGTGTGAAGTAAACACCATTCAATGTGTCTCCCATTCATTGCAATGTCTCATTACTGTCTTTGCTCCCTTGGGAAGCTTGGGGTTACCCCTAGGTAGGCAGATAGAGTAGTAGGTTGGCCATTTAATCTCCCCCCATTCTCCATTTCATTCCCTTTCTTGTGAACACAAAAGAACTTTAAGTGATCTGTTCGCAGCATTGAAATGCCAACCTTAGTTGGTACTTTGAAAACTCAAAGGCTTTTACAAGATGAATAGCAAACTGTGGATGACAGCTCCTGTGGAGCCATTATTGAATTGCAGCCCTGATGACTGCATTACTTCGGATTTAGATAAAAGACTCCATACAAGACAAATGGTAGGAGGACATCAAACAAGACTGTGTCCATACAGTGACAGAAGCAATCCAATTGAAGAAGCTGTTGATTTCCCCAAGGCTACATACTATTTCTTCCTGAGTAATTTATATTAAGAAACTAAAGATTGCATATTCATCTATTCATCTTCTATTTCTACTTTTCTCTAAAAATACGAACGTCCAGTGTCAAATCAAAGTCTTACTTCTCTGCTCTTGCCGGGAAGAGAAATATCAATACGGGAACATGTTAATTAGTTTGTATTGTGTTTTATTTAACCACAATAGCAGTGTGTGTAAAGGTTATAGACTGAGAGTTATAATCTATAATGATCAGATAAAAAGATTAGTCAGCAAATCGATAGTTCCCTGTACCAACAGGAAGCTTGGTGTATTCAAGGCAACAATGAGTACAAAAGGTACAGATAAACATCGGGCACCTTTATTTAGATGAAAACTAATTCTAGAGAACTTCCACCACCTCATTAATTATGTACCAACCTTCAGGAGGAACTGGGTGAAGCATCATTAGGGGCTTTTGGAATGTGTTGGAAAATGCTTCTGGCTCTATAAAAACTGTGTAAAATCAGAGCTTTTCTTTCTGTTGGGCTAGCAGATGTTCACGCAAAACCAGTTACTCAAAATGGAAAGGGTTTCATATATTGAAATTGCATACATTTTTTTTCATCCTAAATCTTAGGAATGAGAATGTAGAAGGCTTTACCTTCAGAAGTACCATCACAATTGCTTAAAACATGGATTTAAATATTAATCTACTTAATAGGGAAATAGCACCCTTTATATATGCTTTTTCCTAAACCAGCTCTCTATGTTGACATCTTTTTCAAAAGATTAATGCTTTTCTGATGTGAACTTTGCATTTACTAACTTTCATAATAACAATTTCCTTTACTTTTCCTGTTTTATTTGGCATAATCTATCTTCCTTCCACCCTTCTCCTATATAAAAGTTAATCCCTTGAAAAGTGGATTTGGATTGGCTGAATTGTAAACTTTGAATAGAATCTTTGGAGTGGAATGGAGACTGTTGTTTAAATTAAGATCTCTTTTGGAATTACATGTAACTTCATTCATTTGCATAACCATCTTTTGAATGGAGACTCTTTTTAGCATTTTTGATTTTGGGTATTTCTAAAATCAGACTTGCTCTCTTCTGGAAAATTATTCAATTATTCAGGAATTCATCAAGATGAAAGCAGAATATCATTTGTTTGGAAGAGAGTCAGACAAAAGAATAGATTTCAATAAGCTCACAGTTCTTAGAAATAGCTTTAATGGTGTCTAACAGGTAATTCCTGTTTCACACCAATAATTAATACCAAAGAAAATACAAGAAAAGAAAAAGAATGGAAAGAATCTGACAATTGAGCTCAGTAAAAAGAGTTTTGATTCTCCTGAAGCAATCCTCAGATATCACTTTGCATGATTGCTTTTAGCATTTTTTTTTAATCCACATTTTGCATGTTAGAATGGGTGTGTATTGATTTCCTTCTTCTGGGTCAAATTATTCCTTTAGATGTGCTCCTGCAACTCTCTCATACTGAATCCAATGTGAAATACAGCCTATATTATCTCTCTTAAATACAAAACTCTAGGGGTGTGTGTGTGTGTGTGTGTGTGTGTGTGTGTTCATTCAGTCTCCAGGAAAGTGTAAACAAACCTAGCTACTGCTGTCAAAAAAAATTGTGCTGTCTTTCCTGTTGCCTTTGGGAGGTTATGTGTTTGGCAACAGCTTTCTTTTGCTGAGCTCACCTTCACTGTGGCTATTTGTGTAGCAATTGAATCACTGAAGAGGGGTTCTGATTAGCTTTCATTTGAGCCAATCAGCAGCCATCTGGAGGATCGGCTGAGACATGGGTTACTAGTAATCCTATTGCACCTCCAGGGCAGACTAACAGTTGTTATCAAATTTAATGAAACACTTTGACTTCTAATGTCTATTTAGCTGAAGACTACTATTACTCTCTGACTTCCTCTCCTCCCTTACTCTTCTTCAGTCTGTTTCTCCTTTTTCCTGCCCTCTTTTCTTCCTTGAATTTTTTCCTTCTTTCTTTCCTTTCTTCTCTTGACATCATAGTAGCATTTTACACTTCACAAAGTAATTTCACACTCCGCCTCTGCCATGATTCAGGCCCTCCTCATTTCTTGCCTGGGTTACTACCACGGGCTCCTAATTTATCTCATTCCTCTCTCACTGGTTCCCACCACCCCTGCAGTTGCTACACACTGATCCTCCACAATGCAGGCAGAGCAATCTTTCTAAAACACATCCTTCTGCTAAAAATACTTCAGTGGCTCTGCACCACATGTAGGAAAATGATCGAACTCCTCAGAAAGGCATTCAAACCTTTTCCTGGTCTGGTGCTTTGTTTATCTCCCTGGCCTTATCTTCTGAATTCTCCCAGGCCATACAGATTCTCAGGCATATCAAGCATTCTCACACATCCCTGTCTTTGCATAGGCCTTGCAAAGTTCATCCCTTTTCTCCATATCTTACCCTTCACCTGGATCTCTATTTTTGACCTGGTTAACTCTAATCTTCTCTTTCAGGCTTAGGAAAGAAATTTCTCTTTGAATTCTTCCACGACCAACCACCCAGGGCTGCCTTCTCCAGCACTCTACCACACTACACACACACACACACACACACACACACACCCCCCACCACTACACTCACATTGCCTTGGGCTGGTATCCCGTTATATCGCTCCATGTCATTATTCTGCTGTGGTAATTATAACGTATTGGAATTGCTGATTTACTTTTTAAATTTTTATTTATTTATTTATTTATTTATTTATCGATCTTTAAGACACGGTCTTGCTTTGTTTCTCCAGGCTGGAGTGCAGCGTTTCGATCTTGGCTCACTGCAGCCTCCGCCTTTGGGTTTAAGCGATTCTACTGCCTCAGTCTCCAAGTGGCTGGGATTACAGCCATGTGCCACCACACCTGACTAATTTTTGTATTTTTAGTAGAGACAGGGTTTTGCTACGTTGGCCAGGCTGGTCTCGGACTTCTGGCCTCAAGTGATCCACCTGCCTGGCCTCCCAAAGTGCTGGGATTACAGGCGTGAGCCACTGCACTGGGCCTCTGCAGTTGTTGATTTACTTTGGTATCTCTTCTTCTACAGCCAGGATTATTAAATCTATCATAGTAGGAACCCCTTTGGCAAGTTGATGAAACCCATAAGCCCATTCACTTTCGAACACATAAAACCAAATATATACAGTTATAAAATATATACATGTTTATTTTTTAAAGCATTAAGTCTAGCACCAAGTCCACTAATTTGAAAGCAGTAGTGAGTAAAAACAGCATTTTAAGATATCATTAGCCACTCTACTATGATATTTGTAATTTCTAACTGCGACAAAATACTTCTGAGGTTTGTTGTCTACCTGCATTTTCTTTAAATGCTCTTTTATGTCAACATATGTAAAACTAAAAATATAATTATTATATCAAGCCAGTTCATGGAGAATCTGTATTATTGTAATAACCTAACCTGGGTTAGCCTAACTGACTCCATCTTAGCTGCAAACCTGACAAGCTGTCTCTAGCCTCTCCCTCCCTGCCTCGGCCCCCTCAGGTGCGTTACTGGGTCACACTGCACTCAAAGCTTTGAACGTTAAGAGTGGTTCACACTGTTCTCAGTACCTGCAACTACTGTAACCGCATCCGGCTCTGCGAGTCTACCTGCTATTGTGAATACCTTCCTTGGTGATTGATTGTATGGAAAGTTCCCCTGCTACCTCACTTAGTGATTGTATGGAAATACCCTTCTCAACCAACAGTCCTGGGAACCTCCTGCCCCCTGGTTACCAGCCTCCTCCTATTAACTTGCTTGTTCTGCTTCTGTAAAATTCCGCTTCAGCTAGGCTGCCCCCTCCCCTATTTAAATCAAGGTATAAAGGGAAATCAAGCCTCTTCCTCGGGGCTGAGAGATTTTGAGCATTAGCTGACTCTCGGTGGCTGGCTGAATAAAGGACTCATAATTTGAACTCAGAGCGTGGCATTTCCTTCTAACTCGCTCAGTTATTACATTATAGAAATTTTATTTTAGTTTTAGGCTATAAGGTCTTTGAGGTTTTCATTTTAACATTTCCAGGTCTTGGACATAGTATTGAGACATAGCAAATACATAAATGTTTGTTGCCCAAATTAGTAAGAAAAGAAGTAGTTTTATATTTCATGTAATTTAAACTTTAAAAGCCTCTCTGTTAATTAGGCTTTATTATTCTGATCACATATTGAGAAATTGAAGCTCAGAAAGGTTAAATACATTTCCCTAGTTCACAGGGCTTTAAATGTCTATTCCACCATAAAGTTGCCTCTCATTTATTAATTAAGTAACTCAGTAATGACTTATATTGTATCTAACCTATCAAATAGTCAAGAGGAAGGGAACAAGCATGGAAAGGTTATATCATCAGTTTCTAAAAGGAAAAGTGTATTTATGATACCTTAGATAACTCTTGGCTCCCATTACATTAAGGTTCCATCATTATGGACCAGCTGACTGTGTGGCATTCATCTGGACCTTAGAGAAAGTCTGAGACCATGTAGGAGATGAGTCTGACGTCCCCAAGAGTTTGTCTCACCAGGAGGAATGCTTACTTGGACTCAGCAACAACCTGAGAATAGAAATAAGGATGGAAATGCCACTTCCTCAACAGCCTGCTAAGAGAGCAGCGGTCATATTGCCTTGGCTTTTTGTTTCATTAGCTCCCTTTGAGTGGAAGAATAAAAGAAAATAACTGAAACTAGGACAATCCTTTCACATTTCAGGATATCAGTGAAGGAATGTTTGGTGTGCTCTATTCTGCCCTGTACATTGAAATGGTCAGATCATTGTGTGGCACAATAACTCTTTTTCCAGGACAGTGCTTGTTATTGTGCCTTTCTGCTGTTCTGTTTCTCTCCTGTCTCTTTGCCTTCTTTGATTTTTTCCCCCTGTATCTCATCCACAAAGAAACCACTTAGTAGACTTCTTAAGGAAGGTGAAGTGAGAGAGAGAGACACCCCCTCCCCTTCTCTAACACACACACACACACACGTGCATGCACCTCCACACACACACACACACACACACACACACACACACATAAAAAGGAAGATATGGAGGTGGTATGAACCCTGGAACATACAAGCTATGTTGACCCAAGGGTACAAAGTCACTTTAGACACACCAAACCCTTGTTTCCCCTGTCAGGAGAAATCAAACAAAACAGAGAACAATTTACATTGCTAAGGTTTGAGAATTTGGCATAAGGATAGTTAGCCTTCTGAAATGTCTCTGATTTAGGTATTTCTTGATCTTTCATTTTATGCCTGCATAATTGATGCATCAAAATAACAACATCAGGAATTGCACAATAGTTTCTAGGGAGATCCAGCAATAAGATGTGTTATAATATAATATTAGTTATACAGGAAGTGAGAACCTGAATAACTAGGGTACTTTAGAACAGCCTGCTAATTTAACTGTGAGGCCATAAGGAAATCCTCATTGGTTCCCACTGTTGCTATCATAATTTAAAAAAATACTTTAAATTATTTTTTTCTATCTTTATTACTTAGATAATAGTGACCATATTTTTAATTTTTTTATTGTCTCATTCTATTAGTGCTGGTGTATTAGTCTGTTCTCACAGTGCTATGAAGAAATGCCTAAGACTGGATAATTTATAAAGAAAGCAGGTTTAATTGACTCACAGTTCTGCATGGCTGGAGAGGCCTCAGGAAACTTACAATCATGGTGGAAGGCCCCTCTTCACAGAGTGGCAAGAGACAGAATGAGAGTCGAGTGAAGGGGGAAGGCCCTTATAAAACCATCACATCTTGTAAGAACTTACTCACTATTAAGAGAACAGCATGTGGGAAATTGCCACCATGATTCAATTATTTCCACCTGGTCCTACCCTTGACACGTGGGATTATTATAATTCAAGGTGAGATTTGGGTGGGGACACAGAGTCCAACCGTGTCAGCCGGTGTAATAAAATTACTGAAACTGTGTAATTTATAAAGAATGGAAATTAATTTCTCACAATTCTGAAAGCTGAGAAGTCCAAGCTCAAGGTATCAATGATTTTGGTGTCTGGAGAGGGTTTACTGTAGGCTTCCAAGATGGCTCTTTTACCACCGTCCTCCAGAGAGGGTGAGTGCTGTGTCTTCACATGGCAGAAGGGATGGCAGCACAAAAACAGGCCTAGTTAGTTCTTCTCAGCCTTTCTACAAGGTTGCTAATCCCATGAAATAATCACCTTCTACAAGTCTTACCTCTTGATGTTATCACATTGAGTCTTAGGTTCCAAAATACACATTTTAGGGAGACACATACATTTAAGCCATAGCAATTATTATTATTTATTATTATTTAATTTCAAGGCATCTTACTCTAACTCATGGGCATAATCCTGATCACTATTGCTCAGCAGTCATAGTACTGTAGGCCAAGAGATAGATAAAATTATAGTGCTGCAGAACACTATAAAAATTATTTTCTTCCTCTAGAGAAGGAATTGTTTTTGGGTTAAGAAAGCACATCAAGTCAGACAGCTCTGAATGTGACTCACAGGGATGTTACTTACAAGCTATGTGTCCTTCTGCAAATTGCTTGACTACTTTCATCCACTTTACTCTTTCAGAAAAAAATGTGGTGGTACAATCATACCGCCTACTTAGTACTGTTGTATTGAGAATTAAATGATTTAAATAAATCGATGATGTTTGCACTGTGCTTAACTCAGTGTCTGGCACACGATGAAAATTTAATAAATAATGAATAGGTGTTATTATCTAAGTCCTGTTGTAAACTTGTTAAATTGTGATCTGCCTTCAAATGGAGTACACAGTAAGGACAACTTAATATTTTAAGTATAACTAACATGTGTCTACATTTCACTTTTGTACAAAGTATGATCGAATATGTCATTTCATTTAAGTCTCATAAATTCCACAGCGTAGTTGCTATTATCTTCCTCATTATAACAGTGAGGATGGGGCTGAATCTCGGATAGTTTAAGTGACTTGCTGAAGGCCCAAGCTAATACATGGTAGAGTGAGAGCAGATTGTCTTCAAAAATCCACTTAGTTGGTTCTTGTGAACTGCAGTTTTACTTTAGATGTAATTAATTATGTCTCTGATAAGTATAATTACTTTTTTCCTCATTTCTTATAGTCACCTGTATTGTCCAGTAAAAGATATAGCTTTGGTGTGGAGAACAGCTATTTGGAAAGCTTATTAAAACATGAATTCCTTTCTTCCTTTCCCTCCCTGACTCTAGAAATTCTTATGATGTCTGGGATAGGGCAGAGAAGTTGCCTTCCTAACAAGCTCCAGGAGGTGATAAGGGTACTGGTTCTGGGGCCACATTTTGACAAACGCTGCCTAAAGCTATTTTTACCATCAGTTAATATCTTGCAGTACACTTCACGAATGAACTTTACAGTCATTGCTTTATTTAGGCAGAAAGGATGGAGCAGTCCTCTTTTTCAAATAAGTTGTCCTGAGATGCATCTTTTTGGCAATCATTCTATCGAGCTCCTAATCAGGCACGAATAAAATAATGCCATTTGTAATCCTGGTGATGGAGGCACCCTTGCAAATTTCAAGCCGGGATTTGGTGCACAGCACTTTTCATTGTCTTCCGACAGCAATTTCAGGCTCCTTCTGCCTGCCCTGTGACCATCTCTCGTTAAACCTCTGTGAGTAGCCCTGCTGCAACCATGAATCATACTCTGAGGGCTTCACACAGGCTGGGTTTATTGAGCTGCATTATAGGAGACTATATCTCAGATGGCCCCAGTGCAGCCAAAACAATCTGTCACTTTTAATTCTTCCTGTCATCTCATTAAGTATATGGCAACATTGACAATAAAACACATTTTCAAACAAACACACAACACACGCACCACCCCAATTGCAACATTTCCTCCTCTTATATTCAGATGTGGTAATAAATATCCAGTCATTGAAAGATTCATTGAGCAAACATATGTGCCAGGGTACTGTATATAACTGACGGAGGCAAAGAGTAGTCTCCATGGACACATAAAGCAATTAAAAATAACTGTGCTTCAAAGCAGGGTACTATAATACAAAGGTCAGGCCCATAAATATGAACAGGGTGGCAGTAATGTCTCTATCCAAATATACCCCCAAACACATCACTACAACAGTTCAGAACTCAAAGGTTAATGTAAAAAAATAAATCCCTGAAATTATTCCATATTCATCTCATGTCTTTTACTTCTTGTGGTCTTTTCATAAAAGGTTAATATATGTGAATACAGTGGAAAAATTTTATCAAGGCCAAATGTGTGTCATCAGGAACTATTTACTCGATGAAAAATATTTACCTTGTACATATGATAAAATGAAGGAGCTGTAGTACATTTTCCAGGAAAGAAAAAAAATGTCTATGGCGTCCTCCCCCTTTCTTTACTAGGTTGCTTGTTTTTACATTAACTGCACTGAAGTTTGAATTTTACTCAAAGCTGTGGAGAGACTGTTCTGAGGGCCAGGATAGTTTTTGCAGTAACACACTGAGTGTGATAATAAGGTTTATGCATGGTTGTAAAGGATGTGCTGACAGATGGAAAAGAAGCCACCTCAGTCTGCATAGTATTCATTTTTATATATATTAAAAAAATTCATACAACACCTGACTCTCATTCAAACAGCAGTTCTTCCTCCTGCTGTCTTCTAGAAACAGAAATATTTTAGAGTATATAGAAAAAAAATCCAACCCCCAGTGGACTGATTCACTAAAATTTCAAGTTCTGTGCACATCAGAGTAACATAGGCTCCTGAATTACCATTCAAGGTGTCATGTGCAATGAAAAACTTATTCCCACCAAATATGGATCTTTACATAGCAAGTGCCTTAGATAGTGAGCAAGTAAATCCAGCAAGGAAAAAGATGTGAACAGGATGTCTCCCACAAAGCAGAGGCATTTCCCACCCTTCCTCTGAAAAGCAAAAGGAGAGCTTCTTTACCAAAGATTCCCTTTCATCAAGGAATATTAGAATATGAGTGCAGATTGTATTAGAGGATTTAGGTCATCTGTGCCTCTATATGATGTTGTGTCATTTAAGAGTACATTGATTAAAGGAAAAGAACAGTCTGAGGTAAATTCTTTGCTCTTAATAATAAAGAAACAATAATGACTAACCCACCTAGCACCTTGATTCTCTAAGGCATCAGCTTTTTACTAGAGAAAAAAACAGCTCCCAATATCTTCTCTTTCCTAGACCTTATTACTATGTTCTTAGAAAAGCCTAATTCTTGATTTAAAAAGCAAAATAAAAGTTAAAAAAATAAAAACTATTTTCTATTCATCCTCAACCTTTGGACTTAATGCGTCTGTCATACGGTTTTGTTGTGTCCCCACCCAAATCTTATCTTGAGTTGTAGCTCCATAATTCCTACATGTTATAAGAGGCACCTGATGGGAGGTAATTCAATCATGGGGGTGGGTCCTTCCCATGCTGTTCTCATAATAGTGAATAAGTCTCACAAAAGCTGATAGTTTTATAAAGGGCAGTTCCCCTACACAAGCTCTCTCTTGCCTGCCTCCATCTAGGATGTGACTTTGCTCCTCCTTTGCCTTCTACCATGATTGTAAGACCTTCCCAGTCATGTGGAACTGCAAGTCAATTAAACCTCTTGCCTTTATAAATTACCTGGTCTCAGTATGTCTTTATTAGAGGCATGAGAACAGACTAATACAATCAGTATTTGTTTTCTAAGGCTGCTGTGCCAAAACCCCACAAATTGAATGGCACACATAACAGAATTTATTATCTCACAGCTCTGGAGGCCAGAAGTCCAAAATCAGGTGTTGGCAGAGCTGGTTCCTTCTGAGAGATTTGAAGGAAGGATCTTTTCCAGGCTTCTCTCCTTGACTTTTAGATGGCCATATTCTCCTTGTGCCTCTTCATAAAACCTCTCTTGTGTGTCTTTGTGAAGTATTGGACTTCAATTTGTGATTTTTTGGCAGGAAACAATTCAATCAATAACACATCTTGTACTCAAAACAAAAAGCAACATGGACAAAACAAAACCTGAATCCTCCCACTTGTGCTGTCTCTTTCCCTGCTGCCTTACCAAAGAGAGATGACTCATACTCCCATCATCCCCAGAGCAGATTCCAAAGACAAGAGTAATTTTTTTCATTATTGCTAAGATGTTACTAAATTATTGCTTCCATTAACTTTCATGTCTCACAAATTCCAAAGGACCAGCTATGCATTTCCTACTTCTATGAAGTGTTCTCATATACTAACCTCAAAATTAATCCCGACATCTGACCATTACTTTAACAATTGGTCATTATTCTCTCATCAAATTCTGGCATGACAGTTGGTCACTTGTGTAGTCATGTGAATTAACCACCCAACAATCTACCCAATTTGCTATTGACCTTTTCAACTCAAGTGCCCTTCAGCTACAGTCTACTTCTGCTGCCTGATCATATACATACTTTCTCTGGCCTATACCTTGTATTTATGCATCAGCTCTAAAAGTTTAAATTTGAACATTCTTTGACTTCTGTCTGCTTATGCTGTCTTCTCCTTTCTTTTTTTCATTTATAGCATCAGTTACCAAATTATGTTATTATAAGGAACACTGGTGTTTTAGCAGGTTCATAGGAGAAACACAGAAGAAGATTTTATTGGTGCATTTTCACACTGCTGTAACTGCCTGCAATTGGGTAACTTATGAAGAAAAGAGGTGTAATTGACTCAGTGCTGTAGGCTTAACAGGAAGCATCACTGGGAGGCCTCGGGAAACTTACAATCCTGGTGGAAGGCAAAGGGGATGCAGGCACATCTTACCATGGCAGAGCATAAAAGAGAGAGAGAGAGAGAGCAAAGAGGAAAGTGCCATACACTTTCAAACAAACAGCTCTCATGAGAACTCACTCACTATCATGAGAACAGCAAGGAGGAAGTCTTCCCCCATGATTCAACCACTTCCCACCAGGTCTTGTGGGAGTTACAATTCAAGATGAGATTTTGGTGGGGACACAGGGTCAAACCATATAAAAGATACAATGTTGTGTAGGGTTAATAAAAGCTGAAATGCTTCTTAACTGAAGAATCAGATATCCTAAAATTTATTCTGAATAACTAAGATTTTGTAATGGCTTTAACTGAATGTATGTGAATGATTAAAAATGCCTAGTGATCTACTAAAAACCAGTTTGGTAAAACTGTTCTTATGTCTATAACACTTAATACCCACTCTTCATTTTATTTACCCTCCTCTTTAGGATTCCTCGATATACCCCTTACTGTACTCTTTTGCTAAATAATGTTCTTTCTACCTAGTTTTATTTCCAAGTCCATTCTGCAACTCTATGTCCTATTTCCATTCATATGTTTTTGATCTCCAACTTTCAGTAAGCCTTCAGAACTGCAAATAAGAATATCCATATAATTCCTCTTCTAATTTCACCAACATATCATACATTTATTATTATTTTCTAGGTTACCTACTCAACCACCTAACTCTTATCTATATCACAAGGAAAAGCAACACTAATTGCCATTGTGTAGGGAAACTCTCACCTTCTGACTCTCTCATGTGAAACAGGATTCATGGCCACATATACTCTTAATTATTCCCTCTGTTTTCAGTGAAAAGTAATTCCTTTCTAAAGGCAAATTAGTCCCAGTTTCTCTCTATTTCTCCTACCATCTCAGGGACTGTTTTCCTTCCTTTTCCCTCTTCTGTGTCTTCAGTCTTTTCTCCACCAATTTTTTCTCTAGGACTATTAGCCTATTCCAAGGGTTCTCATTTTAATTTTGCTTTTCTTTTACTCAGCTTCCTTAAATTTTGGACTTGTCTTCCTTTTCAACAAAGTAATTACTCTCATAACTTCCATGTTCTCACTTCCAATAACTTTTTTCAATTTTCTAAAAATATGGGCACTTCCATCAGCATTAGAGTATAACTTTTTTTTTTAAAGACTCTTATTTAAGGCATTTATTTGGCATAGAGAAAGGAAGAAAGTGTGAACTTAGGAGTCTCACACTAGAGTTTGGGTTTCAATTTCAATTTTTTCAGCTTCTTAGCATTACGACTGTTGGCAGTTTTTCTTAGTCTTCTTGAACTCCAGTTTTTTCTTCTGCAAAGGGGCAACGATAATTTTCTCTCAGCATAAGTTTTGAAGGAATAAATTAGGCATTTTATAAAAAGCTTCTAAAAGTTGGTCAATACGTATTAATTGTTGGACATGGTTAGGCTCTGTGTCCTCATCCAAATCTCATTTAAATTATAATCTCCATAATCCCCAAGTGTCAAGGGAGGCATGTGCTGGGAGGTGATTGGATCATAGGGCTGGTTTCCCACCTGCTGTTCTCATGATATTAAATGATTTCTCACAAAAACCAATGGTTTTAAAAGTGTTTGGCAGTTTCCTTCCTACACTTGCTGCCATGTAAGATGTGCCTTTGTTTCTCCTTCACCTTCTGCCATGATTGTACGTTTCCTGAGGTCTTTGAGTAATTTAGAACTTTTTCCTTTGTAAATTACCCAGTCTTGGGTATTTCTTTACAGCAGTGTGAGAATGAACTTATACACTATCCTAACCATTGACCTTACTCTTGCTTCATCCTTTGACACTGCTACTTACCCTCTCATTGAAATTCTCCTTCCCTGTTCATGTAGCACCATGGTCTCTTGTGCCTATTCTTAGTGCTATGGCTGTTCCTACCTTGTTATAATTCCTTTACATTTAATATTGACATCTGTTGGTTTTTCCCCTCTAAATTTTCTTTCCTTCTTAAATATAAATTTTCTCCAAGTTCCAACTGCCATTTCTAAAGATTAATATTTTTAAAAATCTGCAACCTGGGAAATGTGTGTAATGCCAGACTGGTATATCTAATTGTTTACTGTACAACTCGACATGAAATCATTTTTTAAAATGAAGTTAATGAATTTAAAATTAAATGAAATTCAAACTTAAAATGTGTAACAATGAATTTGGCTGTCTTTACTATAAAATTGTCCCCTTCTTGTATCCCTTGTCTCAATAAATGAGACCACTATTGGCATACATGAGACAATTTTAGGTGCTATAGTATCACAGCAATAATTCAATTGAATTACATAGTTAAAAAAAAAAATTCTTTTTTTCCCAAGCATTACAGAATCTAGCAAGAAGAAAGCTATTTTGGACTTAGTATGTTTTTGGTCCTTTTCTTTTTTTTTTTTTTTTTGCACTTCAAAAACTCCTATTTTAACAAATAGAGATCAGTTTTAGAAACTTTGACATGGTAAAGTTTAACAATGTTGACTTTGTCAATTTTGTCTTTAAATCCTATTCATGGTAAAGAATCCCTTGTTTTAAAAAATGAACCAACTTCCTCAAGAAATAGGATTAGCTAAACATCAGTGAAAAATAAACCAATAAAATTATTTTCCAAGCGTGAGTTTTAAACTACATATATAAAAATATATTTTTTTAAAAAGCAATTCATATACTTTAAGATTTTAAATAATAATCATGATCTGCTTTCTTCCTAAATGAATACCCTTTATTTGTTTCTCTTGCCTGATTGCTCTGATCAGAACTTGCATTGAATAGGAGTGGTGAGAGAGGGCATCCTTGTCTTGTGCCAGTTTTCAAGGGGAATGCTTCCAACTTTTGTCCATTCAGTATGATATTGGCTGTGGGTTTGTCATATATGGCTCTTAGTATTTTGAGGTATGTTCCTTCTATACCTAGTTTATTGAGCATTTTTTTAACCTGAAGGAATATTGAATATTATCAAAGGACTTTTCAGCATATATTGAGACAATCATGTGGTTTTTGCCTTTAGTTCTGTTTATATGGTGAATTACATTTATTGAATTTATGTATGTTAAACTAACCTTGCAACCCAAGGGTGAAGCCAACTTGACTGTGGTGGATAAGCTTTTTGATGTGCTATTTGCAGTATTTGATTTGGTATACTAATATTTTATTGAGGATTTTTGCATGATGTTCATCAGAGATATTGGCCTGAAATTTTCTTTTCTTTTCTTTTCCTTTTTTTTGTATCTCTGCAAAGAACTGGTATCAAGATGATGCTGGTCTTATAAAATGAGTTGGGAAGGAATCCTTCCTTTTAAATTTTTTTTTGTTTTTGGAATAGTTTCAGTAGAAATGGTACCAGCTCTTCCTTACACCTCTGGTAGAATTCAGCTGTAAATCTGTGTTATCCTGGGCTTTTTTTTTTTTTTTTTTTTTTTTTTTGGTTAGTAAGCTATTTATTACTCATTCAATTTTATAACTCGTTATTGGTCTGTTCAGGAATTCAATTTCTTCCTGGTTCAGTCTTGAAAGACTGTAGTAGTCTGGGAATTTATCTATTTCTTCTTGATTTTCTAGTTTATGTGTTCTAGTTTATGTTTCTAGAGGTGTTTATAATATTTTCTAATGGTTGTTTGTAATTCTGTGAGGTTAGTAGTGCTATACCCTTATCATTTCTGATTGTGTCTATTTGAGTATTCTCTTTTTTCATCTTTATTAGTCAAAATATCAGTCTATCTATTTTTTTTTTTTTTTTCAAAAAAAAAAAAAAAACAGCACCTGGATTTGTTAATTTTTTTTTTGGAGACAGAATCTCACTCTGTGGCCCGGGCTGAAGTGCAGTGGCACAATCTCAGCTCACTGCAACCTCCACCTCTTGGACTCAAGTGATTCTCTTGCCTCAGCCTCCTGAGTAGCTGGGATTACAGGTGTGCACCACCATGGCCAGCTAATTTTTGTATTTTTGGTAGAGACGGGGTTTCAATGTGTTGGTTAGGCTGGTCTTGAACTCTTGACCTCGTGATCTGCCTGCCTTGGCCTCAGAAAGTGCTGGGATTACAGGTGTGAGCCACCATGCCTGGCTAATTCACTGATTTTTTTAAAGGAGTTTTTGTGTCTCTATTCCTTCAGTTCTGCTCTGATCTTGGTTATTTTTATCTTCTGGTAGTATTCAGGTTTGTTTGCTCTTCGTTTTCTAGTTCTTTTAGTTGTAATGTTAAGTTGTTGACTTGAGATCTTTCTAGGTTTTGGATGTGGATATTTAGTGCTGTAAATTTCCCTCTTAACACTGTTTTAGCTACATTCCAGAGATTCTGGTATGTTGTCTCTTTGTTTTCATTAGTTTCAAATAAGTTCTTGATTTCTGTCTTAACTGTATTGTTTACCCAGGAATCATTCATGAGCAGGTTGTTCAACTTTCATGGAGTTGTGTGGTTTGAATGAGTTTCTTAATCTTGAGTTCTAATTTGATTGCATTGTGATCTGAGATACTGTCATGATTTCAGTTCATTTGCATTTGCTGAGGGAGTAGTGTTTTACTTACAATTATGTGATTAATTTTATAATAAGTGCCATGTGGCAATGAGAAGAATGTATATTCTATTGTTTTGGGGTGGAGAGTTCTGTAGAGTAATTAAAACAGCATAGCATGGGTACAAGAGCAAACACACAGACTAATGAAACAGAATAAAGAACTCAGAAATAAGAACACATCTACAATCATCTGATATTCAACAAACCTGACAAAAAACAGCAATGGGGTAAAGAATCCCTATTTAATAAATGATGCTGTGAGAACTGGCTAGCCATATGCAGAAAATTAAAACTCGACCCCTTGTTTACATTTTATACAAAATTTAACTCGAGATGGATTAAAGACTTAAATGTAAAACTCGAAACTGTAAAAACCCTAGAGAAAATCTAGGCAATACCATTCAGGACATAGGCATGGGTAAAAATTTCATGACAAAAATGCCAAAAGCAATTGCAAGAAAAGCAAAATTTGACAAATGGGATCAAATCCAACTAAAGAGCTTCCACGCAGCAAAAGAAACTATTATCAGAGTGAATAGACAACTTATAGAATGAGAGAAAAAATTTTCAATCTATCTATTTGACAAAAGTCTAATATCCATAATCTGTAAGGTACTTACACAAATTTACCAGAATGAAACAAACAACCTCATTAAAAAGTGGGCTAAAGATATGGACAGACACCAGACACTTTGCAAAAGAAGACATTCACATGGCCAAAAACATGAAAAAAAGCTCAACATCACTGATCATTAGAGAAATGCAAATCAAAACTACAATGAGATATCATCTCACACCAGTCCAAATGGCAATTATTAAAAAATTAAGAAACAGAAAAAATGCATGATGAGGGATTTCCACCAAGATAGCTGAATAGGAACGGCTCTAGAGCACAGTTTCCAGCCAGATCACTGCATTTCCAACCAAGGTACCAGATTAATTTCAATGGGACTGGTTGGACAGTGGGTGTAGCCCAAGGAGGGCAAACCGAGGCAGGGCAGGGCACTGCCCCACCTGGGAAGTGCAACTGGATGGAGGATCAGGAACTCTTCCACTCCAGTACTTCAGTTCAAATATTGCACTTCTCTTATCACTTTTGCAATCCATAGAGAAGGAGATCCCCACTGGGTTGAAAAGTGTCATGAGTTACTAGAACAGATCTGAATGGCAGCTCTGGATGGTGCTGGGGGTTGTTGACACAGATCTGTCAGACATTTTGGACCAGTGCAGCAAGCACCTGTGGGACAGAACTCCCTGCTCCCCAGGAAGAGGGGGAGCCGAAAGCAGGGAGACAGGTGATATGGCTTGGCAGGTCCCACCCCTACAAAGACCAGCAACCTGAAGCCCTCTCACTTGAGAGGTTCATAATCAGCACATCAGTTGGAGCTCGACCTGGGACTATTGAGCTCAGTGGGGAAAAAGGGTGTCCGCCATAGCTGATTTTACCTGTGTAAACGAAAGGCAGAGGAAGCTTACACAGCAGCTGGACTGAGCCTGAGGCAGCCCAGCACTGCCCCTCCAGGCAGACAGGGGACAGACTGCCTCCTCAAGTGACTCCCTGACCCCTGTATAACCAAAATGATGCCACATACAGGACAGCTCTGGCTGACAACTTGTGGGTACCCTTCTGGGTTAAAGCTACCAGAGGAAAGATCAGGCAGCAACACTTGCTGTGCTGCAGCCCCCACAGGTGATTCCCAGGCAAGCAAGGTCTGGAGTGGACCTCCAGTGCAGAGGGGTCTGACTCGTAGAGGAAAACTAAAAAAACAGAAAGAAATAGCTTCAACATCAACAAAAAGTATATCTACTCAGAGAACCCATCCAAAATCACCAAATTCAAAGATCAAAGGTAGATAAATCCACAAGGATGGGAAGAAATGAGCACAAAAAGGATGAAATCATCAAAGACCAGAACGCCTCCCCTCTTCCAAGGGATCACAGCTCCTCACCAGCAAGGGACCAAAACAGGATGGAGAATGAGTTTGACGAGTTGATAGAAGCAGGCTTCAGACAGTGGGTAATAACAAACTTCTCCCAGCTAAAGTAATGTGTTCTAACCCAATGCAAAGAAACTAAAAACCTTAAAAAAAGATTAGACAAAATGCTAACTAGAATAATCAGCTTAGAGAAGAACATAAACGATTTGATTGGGCTGAAAAACACAGCACAAGAACTTCATGAAGCATACACAAGTTTTAATAGACTAATCAATTAAACAGAAGAAAGGATATCAGAGATGGAAGATCAACTCAATGAAATAAAAAGAAAAGGCGATATTAGAGAAAAAAGAGTGAACAGAAATGAACAAAGCCTCCAAAAAATATGGAATTATGTGAAAGACCTAATCTATGTTTGATCAGTGTACCTGAATGTGACACGGAGAATGAATCCAAGATGGAAAACACTGTTCAGGATATTATCCAGGATAACTTCCCCGGCCAAGCCAAGAAGGCCAGCATTCAAACCCAGGAAATACTGAGAACACCACAAAGATACCCTTAAGAAGAGCAACCCCAAGGCATATAATCATCAGATTCATCAGGGTTGAAATGAAGGAAAAAATGCTAAGGGCAGCCAGAGAGAGAGGTAGGGTCACCCACAAGGGGAAGCCCAGCAGACTCACAGTGGATCTCTCGGCAGAAACCCTACAAGCCAGAAGAGAGTGGGGGCCAATATTCAACATCCTTAAAGAAAAAACTTTCAACCAAGAATCTCATATCCCGGCAAACTAAGCTTCATAAGTGAAGGAGAAACAAAATCTTTATGGATAAGCATTGCTAAGAGATTTTGTCACCACCAGACCTGCTTTACAAGAGCTCCTGAAAGAAGCACTAAAGATGGAAAGGAACAACCAGTACCAGCCAGTCCAAAAACAAACCAAATGGTAAAGACCAACAACACAATAAAGAAACTGTCAACTAATGAGCAAAACAACCAGCCATTAACAAATGGCAGGATCAAATTCACACATAATAATATTAACGTTAAATGTAAATGGCCTAAATGCACCAATCAAAAGACACAGACTGGCAAATTGGATAAAAAGTCAAGATTCATTGGTGTGCTGTATTCAGGAGACCCATCTCACTGCAAAGACACACATAAACTCAAAATAAAGGGATGGAAGAAGATTTACCAAGCAAATGGAGAGCAAAAAAAAGCAGGGGTTGCAATCCTAGTCTCTGATAAAATGGACTTTAAACCAACAAAGATCAAAAGAGACAAAGAAGAGCATTGCATAATGGTAAAAAGATCAATGAAGCAAGAAGAGCTAACTATCCTAAACATATATGCACCCAATATAGGAACACCCAGATTCATAAAGCAAGTTCTTAACGACCTACAAAGAGACTTAAACTCCCACACAGTAATAGTGGGAGACTTTAACACTCCACTGTCAATATTAGACAGATCAAGAAGACAGAAAATCAATAAGGATATGCAGGACTTGAATGCAGATCTGGACCAAGCAGACATAATAGACATCTACAGAACTTACCACCCCAAATCCACAGATATACATTCTGCTCAGCACTACATCGCATTTATTCTAAAACTGACCACATAATTGGAAGTAAATCACTCCTCAGAAAATGCAAAAGAATGCAAATCGTAACAGTCTCTCAGACCACAGTGCAATCAAATTAGAACTCAGGACTAAGAAACTCATTCAAAAACTAACACAACTACATGGAAACAACAACTTGCTCCTGAATGACAACTGGATAAACAATGAAATGAAGGCAGAAATAAAGATGTTCTTTGAAACCAATGAGAATGAAGACACATGTACCAGAATCTCTGAAACACATTTAAAGCAGTGTCTACAGGGAAATTTATAGCAATAAATGCCCACATGAGAAGTGAGGAAAGATTTAATATTAACACCCTATTGTCAAAATTGAAAGAGTTAGAGGAGCAAGATCAAAGAAATCCAAAAGCTAGCAGAAGACAAGAAATAACTAATATCAGAGCAGAACAGAAGCAGATAGAGGCACAAAACACCCTTGAAAAAAATCAATAACTCTCAGAGCTGGTTTTTTGGAGAGATCAACAAAACAGAGAGACCACTAGTCAGACTAATAAAAAAGAGAAGAGAAGAACCTAATAGACACAATAAAAATGATAAAGGGTATATCACCACTGATTCCACAGAATTACCAACTACCATCAGAGATTACTACAAACAACTCTATGCACATAAGCCAGTAAATCTGGAAGAAATGGGTAAACTCCTTGACACTTACACCTTCTCAAGACTAAACCAGGAAGAAGTTGAATCCCTGAATAGACCAATAACAAGGTCTGAAGTTGAGGCAGCAATTAATAGCCTACCAATAAAAAAAATCCAGGCCCAGATGGGTTCACAGCCGAAGGCTTCCAGATGTACAAAGGAGAACTGGTACCATTCCTTCTGAAACAATTCCAAACAATACAAAAAGAGGGAATCCTCACTGACTCATTTTATGAGTCCAACATCATCCTGATACCAAAGCCTGGCAGAGACACAAATGAAAAAGAAAACTTCAGGCCAATATCCACAATGAACATTGATGCAAAAATCTCAATAAAACACTGGCAAATCAATGCAACAGCACATCAAAAAGCTTATCCATCATGATTGAGTAGGCTTCATCTCAGAGATGCAAGGTGGGTTCAACATATGCAAATCAATAAATATAATCCATCACATAAACAGAGCCAAAGACAAAAACCACATGATCATCTCAATAGATGTAAAGAAGGCCTTCAACAAAATTCAACAGCTGTTTATCCTAAATATTCTTGATAAACTAGGTATCGATGGAAAGTATCTCAAAATACTAAAAGCTATTTACAACAAACCCACAGCCAACATTATACTGAATGGGCAAAAACTGGAAGCATTCCTTTTGAAAACTGGCACTAGACAAGGATGCCCTCTATCACTATTCCTATTCAATATAATATTAGAAGTTCTAGCCAGAGCAATCAGGCAAGAAAAAGAAATAAAGCATATTCAACTAGGAAAAGAGGAAGTCAAATTTTCTCTATTTGCAGATAACATGATTGTATATTTAGAAGACCCCATCATCTCAGCTCCAAATCTCCTTAATCTGATAAGCAACTTCAGCAAAGTTTCGGGATAAAAAATCGATGTGCAGAAATCACAAGCATTCCTATACATTAATAACAGACAAACAGAGAGCCAAATCATGAGCAAACTCCTATTCACAATTGCTACAAAGAGAATAAAATATCTAGGAATACAACTAACAAAGGATGTAAAAGACCTCTTCAAGGAGAACTACAAACCACTGCTCAAAGAAAGAAGAGAGGACATAAACAGATGGAAAAACATTTCATGCTCATGGTTAGGAAGAATCAATATTGTGAAAATGGCCATACTGCTGAAAGTAATTTATAGATTCAACATTATCCCCATCAAGCTACCATTGACCTTTCTCACAGAACCTGAAAAAAACACTTTAAACTTCATATGGAACAAAAAGAGAGCCTGCATAGTCAAGACAATCCTAAGCAAAAAGAACAAAGCTGGAGGCATCACACTATCTGACTTCAAACTATACTACAAGGCTACAGTAATCAAAACAGCATGGTACTGGTACCAAAACAGAGATATAGACTAATGGAACAGAACAGAGGCCTTAAAGTAACGCCACACATCTACAATCATTTGGTCTTTGATAAAGCTGACAAAATCAAGCAATGGGGAAGGGATTCCCTGTTTAATAAATGGTATGGGGAAAAGTGGCGAGCTTTGTTTAGAAAACAGAAACTGGAGCACTTCCTGATACCTTACACTAAAATTAACTCCAGATGAATTAAATACTTAAACATAAGACCTAACACCATAAAAACCCTAGTAGAAAAACCAAAGCAAAACCATTCAGGACATAGGCATAGGCAAGGAATTCATGACTAAAACTCCAAAAGCAATGGCAACAAAAGCCAAAATAGACAAATGGGATCTAATTAAACTTAAGAGCTTCTGCACAGAAAAGAAACAATCATTAGAGTGAACCAGTAACCAACAGAATGGGACAAAAATTTCTGCATTCTACCCATCTGACAAAGGGCTAATAGTCAAAATCTACAAAGAATTAAAGCAGATTTACAAGAAAAAAACAAACCCATTCAAAAGTGTGTAAAGGATATGAACAGATATTTTTCAAAAGAAGACATTTACGAGGCCAACAAACATATGAAAAAAATGTTCATTATCACTGGTCATTAGAGAAATGCAATTCAAAACCACATTGAGATACCCTCTCACACCAGTTAGAATGGAGATCATTAAAAACATCTAGAGACAGCAGATGCTGGAGAGGATGTGGAGAAATTGGAACACTTTTACACGTTAGTGGGAGTGTAAATTCGTTCAGCCATTGTGGAAGACAGTATGGTGATTCCTCAAGGATCTAGAAATAGAAATTCCATTTGACCCAGCAATCCCATTACTCAGTATATACCCAAAAGATTATAAATGGTTTTATTGTAAAGACATATGTACACGTGTGTTTATTGGGGTATTGTTTACAATAGCAAAGACCTGGAACCAACTCAAATACCCATCAATGATAGACTGGATAAGGAAAATGTGGCACATATACACCATGGAATACTATGCAGCCATAAAAAAGGATGAGTTAATGGCCTTTGTGGGGATATGGATGAATCTGGAAAACATGATTATCAGCAAACTGACACACGAAAAAAAAAAAAAAAAAACACTGCATGTTCTCACTCATAGGCGAGTATTGAACAATGAGAACACATGGACACAGGAAGGGGAACATCACACACTGGGGTCTGTTGGTGGGTAGGGGGCTAGGGGAGGGATAGCAGAGGGTGAGGAGGTTGGGGAGGGATAAGATTGGGAGAAATGCCTGATGTAGGTGATGCAGGGATGGAGGCAGCAAACCACCATGGCATGTGTGTACCTATGCAACAATCCTGTAAGATCTGCACATGTACCCCAAAACTTAAAGTGCAATTTTTTTAAAAAAGTCAAGAAACAAGAGATGCTGGCAAGTTTGCAGAGGAAAAGGGATACTTTTACACTGTTGGAGAGAATGTAAATTAGTTCAACCATTGTGGAAGACAGTGTGATGATTCATAAAAGATCTAGAAGCAGAAATAACATTATACCCAGAATTTCTACTAGGTATATACCCAATGAAATATAAATAATTGTATTTTAAAGATACATGCATGCATATTTTCGTTCCAGCACTATTCACAATAGTAAAGATGTGTAATCAACCCAAATGCCCATCAATAAGAGAGTGGATAAAGATAATATGATATATATACACCATGAATTACTATGCAGTCATAAAAGAATGAGATCATGTTTTTTGGAGGGACATGGATTGAGCTGGAAGCCATTATCCTCGGCAAACTAATGCGGGAACAGAAAATCAAACACCTAATGTTCTCACTTACAAGTGGGAGTGAACAATGAGCACACGTGGATACGTGGCTGGGACAACACACACTGGCGCCTGTCAGGAGTGGGGTGGGGGGAGGGAGAGAATCAGGAAGAAGAGCTAATGGATGCTGGGCCTTAATACCAAGGTGATGAGTTGATCTGTGCAGCAAACCACGATGGTACACTTTTAACTATGTAATATACCTGTACATCCTGCACATGTTCCCTGGAACTTAAAAAAAAAGTTGAAGAAAACAACTACAACAAATTATCATCATCATCATAATCTAAAATAATAGATTAAAGGAAAAAAGTAGAAATTAATAAAAGAAAGTTTATTTTATGTATCGAGAAATAGTGATTAGACATAAACTATTTTTAAAAATAAAGTTTCAATTTTATGTAACAGAGAAATTATAAAGATAGTACAGAGAGTTTTCATATATCTTGGACAATTTCTTCTATCATTAACATCTTTCATAAGTTGATCACCTGGCTAACATGGTGTTTGTGTCATGTTTCTCCACTCTAAAGTTTTCTTCCCCTCATTCAACAACAAAGTCTCTTCAAAGAAGTCATTATGTGTAGCCCACAGTCTTTCTTTCAAGCAGATTATACATATAATGTATGCAATTTATTACTAAAAATATAGGCTACTGGGAAATCCCAGGATGGAATGGAATGTGGAATGTGACAAATCCATCTCACTGCATTACAAATGTGGGAAACAACTTCACCACAAAGAATGAAGGTTAATACACTGATTTAAGTAGAAATGAGTGGAATTTGTAAAATTAAAGGCAAAAACAGTGTATATTAAGTATGGGAATTTAGTGGATAATGATACAGAAGAATTAGTTTAAAATCATTTTACTGCTATACATGTATACAAGAATTGAACAATTAAGTAAATGGATGGAGAATATTGGGAGCCAGGTGGAAAGTCAGGATTTACCCACGATAAATGGGAGGAGGCTACAGTAATTCATATTTTAATACTTAAGAATTGTCAACATCAGTATGAACTCATGTGCAACTTTATATACATATATTTGGTTACATAAAAGAAACATTTATAGATGTGTGCATAAACACAGGTTAATATTCAGGAGTGTTTTCTTACACCATCACCCTAGAAGCAAAAACATCCTAGTATGTTAGCAAGTATATCTAGAGCTCAGGTCTTGGTTCTGAGTACCATTCTTAAATAAAAGGAGCCAAGGCTCCTTAAAGAAATGGCTGATCTAGGCTTGTGGCTTGGAGCATCTTGTATTGCTAATGCTAAGCAAATGATAAGGGGAAAAAAAAAAAATCAAAAAACAAAATTCTACCCTGATGGTGCCTTGTCAAAGGATACAAGAGACAGTCAAAGAGCTCCCAAACCTGGAATAATGTGAACTAACAAAATTAATAATATTAGATTATAAAATAAATATGTATAATCTCACCTGGGTAACAATTGATGAATATGTAAATAAATGAGGAAGAAGAAACAAGTATCTCATGCAGAGGAATTTAAACTAAAATGTCTCATTATAATACATGCAATTTTGTAAAACATAAGACCACTACTTTTTTCAAATATTTTAAAGTTGATTCAGAGAAAAACATAGAATAAAAACATGATTTTCAAATTCCAAACTAGCATTAAAAAATAGTTACAGAGTACATCATGGGCAGAAAAAAGAAGAATGCAAGTTGAATATCTCTTATCTGAAATGTTTAAGATAAGAAATGTTTCAGATTTTGGATTGTTTTGGATTCTGGAATATTGCATCATACCAGGGTTAGTATCTTAAACCTAAAAATCTGAAATCCAAAATGCTCCAATGAGCATTTCCTTTGACTGTCACATTGATGCTCAAATATTTTGGATTTTTGAGCTTTTTGGATTTGAAATATTCAATCTGCACTTATATGAGAAATTAAATAAAAATGGAAGACTAAAGATCAAATGCAACCTTTATTTTTCTTTTCAAATAAGAAATGTTAATTTATTTGTTCTGAGGTTATGCTAAGACCAATTCATGTGGAAAAATTTTCCAGGCTATTCCAAATTGTATTGCATGTTGTGAGCTACTGATACTACAGAAATTTTTTTTTTAAAAAGTATATGTGTTACAGTATGAAATGAAAGGACGCAACATCAAATGTAGAGAACATTTTTGTAAAGATCATTTAAATTCTTTATGCTTTTGAGAATATCAATGAAATGAACAATTTTCCAGAAAGAATTTTTTGTTAAAATTAATGCTTTATGATTAAGCTTAAAAATAATCTCATAAATATCGAAGAAATAACTATCAATGATCAGGCATGGTGGCTCATACCTGTAATCCCAGCACTTTGGGAGTCCAAGGCAGATGGATCACGAGGTCAGGAGTTTGAGACCAGCCTGGCCAATATGATGACACCTTGTCTCTACTAAAAATAAAAAAAAAAAGTCAGGCGTGGTGGTGCATGCCAGTAGTCCCAGCTGCTCGGGAGGTTGAGGCAGAAGAATTGCTTGAACCTGGGAGGTGGAGGCTGCAATGAGCCGAGATCATGCCACTCACTCCAGCCTGGGTGACAGATCAAGACTCTATTTAAAAATATATATATATCAAAAGGTCATTCTCACCAAATAATTTATGTTGTGTTTTTTGAAATTGATGTTAGTTTAACTAGCTCATATTATATAAATTGATGGAAAACTTCTAAATTTCAATTATGAATAAAGCAAAATCCTATGCCAAGACATAAGAAAAATAGAATACTTTAAAAAAGAGGTTTTTTAGAACCTCTTTAGAACTACGGCTGCAAAATACTAGCAAATCAGATGTAGCTGTTTATTAAAGGATAACTCACTCTGACCAAATAAGTTTTTATTCCAGGAATGCACTAACAATTCTATTAGAAACCAGATAATAATTCACAACAATCGATCAAAGGAGATAAAAGAAAATTTTATCTTGATAGACACTGAAAAAGTGCTTTAAACTAATTCAACATCAATTATTGATAAAAAGTGTTAGTCAATTAGGAATTGGAGATCAAGAATAAATCCCCAAGATGGTGAAGGCTAGCTATTTCAAACTGACAGCAAACATTATGTCTAATTGTAAAACATTAGAATCATTGTCCCTGAAGTCAGGAACAAGGCAATGATTGCTGTTATTGTTTTTTCAGTTAATTTATTTTTAAATAAGCTTTATTGATGTATGTTTTATAAACAATAAAATATGCTTTTAAGTGTACAGTTTGATGAGTTTAGACAAATGTAGTTATATAATTATCAGAATAAAAATGGAATTTCTTTTCAGTTCATCATATTTTCTGTTGCTCTTTGCCTCTTTCTGTTTCCAGGCTTTGACGATGACTCTTCTGGTAACATTCCCTCTGTATTTATCTTTCTTCTTTAGAATGTCCTGTCGTGTATTATACAGCTTCTATGCAATGTATGAGGTTTTCAAAATTCATCCATGTTGTTGCATATATCACTAGTTTTACTTGTTATTGCTGGGTACTATTTCCCTATATGGATATATTTTGCATTGTTTATTCATTCATAAGATAATACATATTTGCATTATTCCTGATGTTTAGTTGTTATGAATAAAATTGCTACAAACATTTGTGTACATGTCTTTGTATGAAGATAGGTTTTTGGTTCTTTGCTGAATATATAGAAATAGTGTCTTAGACCATTTTGTATTGCTATAACAGAATACTACAGACTGGGTAACTTATAAATAAAATAAATTTATATCGTATAACTCTGTAGGCTGGGAAGTCCAAGGTAGAGGGGCCCACATCTGGCGAGGGCCTTGCTGCTGTGTCTTCCTAGGGAGAAAGGTTTTGAGGCAAGAGAGCAGGAGAAAGTGAGAGAGGAAGGTAACCAAACTCATTCCTTTTATTGAGAACCCACATCCATGAGAACTAATCTACTCCTGCCATAATGCCATTAATCCATTGTTGAGGGCAGGCCCCTCATGACCTAATCACCTCTTAAAGGTCCCAATTCTTAACACTGTTGCATTGGGGATTAAATTTCCAACACATGAACTTCGGGGGACATATTTAAAATACAGCAAGTAGAATTACTAAATTACACAATCAGTATATATAATATATATAAAACTTTATAAATATTTGTCAAAGTGTTTTCTAGAGAGGTATACTTTTTTGCATTTCACAAGACAAGTATGAAAAGTTCTAGATTTCCAAATCACCAGCATTTAATAGTGTCAGTCTTTTTAATTTTAGTCATTTTAGCAGATGGTAGTGACATTTCATTGTTTTTTTTTTTGTATTTCCACAATGACTAAAGATACGTGAACATATTTTATGTGCATGTTTACCTTCTGTGATCTTCTGCATAGTCAATTATGTTATTCATGGGTAAAGAATTTTTTTTTTACTCTTTATCTTAAAATCTTGAAATCAGATAGCGAGAATTCTTTGTATTCTCTTTTAATTTCTGTCTAAATATTGGATTCATCTGCTCAATTTCTAAAAGTAAAATAAACACCTAATAATTGGGATTCAGATTGCCTTGAATCTATGCATTGATTTGGCAGAGACTGACATATTTTTTATTAGTCAGGGTTCTCCAGAGGGACAGAACTAATAGGATCTATGTATATATGAAAGGGAGTTTATTAAGGAAAATTGACTCACAGGATCACATGGCAAAGTCTCACGATAGGCCATCTGAAAGGTGAGAAGGAAGGAAGTCAGTAGTGGCTCAGTCTGAGTCGAAAAGCCTCAAAGGTAGGGAAGCTGACAGCTCAGGCTTCGGTCTGTGGCCAAAGACCTAAGAGCTCCCAGCAAACCACTGGTATAAGGCCAAGAGTCCGAAGGAGGAAGAATCTGGAGCCTGATGTTCAAGAGCAGGAAGCATCCAGCACAGGAGAAAGATGAAAGCTGGAAGACTCAGCAAGCCAGCTTATCCCACCTTCTACCTGCTTTGTTCTAGCCATGCTGGCAGCCAATTGAGTGGTGCCCATCCACACTGAGGGTAGGTCTTTTTCTCTCAGTCCACTTACTCAAATTTCAATCTCCTCTAGCAAACCTCCTCACAGGCACACCCAGAAATAATATGTTACCAGTTATCTAGACATTCTTCAATTCACTCAAGTTGACACCTAATATTAATCATCACATTAATATTTAGTCTTCTGACTCATGAATACAATATTCTTTAAATTTACTTCGGTCTTTTATATTTCTCAGTAATGTTTTATGGTTCGTAGTGTACAGAATCTGCACATAGTTTGCTAAATTTTCTGTTTTTGATGCTATTATAAGAAGTATTTTTAAAATTTTTTAAATTTCCCATTGAACACTACTAGAAATACAGTTGCTTTTGTTTCTAATAACCTTGTGTTCTGTTATCTTGCTAAAGTCACTCATTTCCTCTTGAGCCTTCTTTTTTGTTATTAGCTGTGTTGTGATTTTTCTCTGTAAATGATTATGTTACCTGTGAATGCAGACAGTTTTTAAATATTTTTCTTATGTTGGTATTTTGTTTCTTTGTCCTGCCTTGCAGTCTTTGCAAAAACTTCTGGTAAAATGCTAAATAAAAGTAATGAGGGCAGACATACCTGCTATGCCCCTGATTTTAGGGAGAAATCAGTTTTTCAGCATGTATATGTTAGCTGTGTTTTTTTAATAGAAGTGCTTTTCAATGTTAAATTCTCTATCATTAATTGTGGAATTAAATATATTTCCTTTTCTTTCTATAGCAAATAAGTTTTTGCGTTACTATATTTCCTGATAAACTTATCTCATTATTTTAATGTAATATTATTTCCTTTTCTCAAGTCTACTTTATCTTGTAGTAATACAGCCACTTCAGGTTTTTTATTAAAGTTGTGTGGCATATTTGTCCACTGCTTTTAACTAATTTATATCTTATGTTTGTCATTGATTTCTTTGTTGGTAGCATATATTATTGTTTTTTACCTAATAGGCATGAGCAAGGACTTCATGATGAAAACACAAAAAGCAATGGCAGCAAAAGCCAAAACAGAAAAGTGGGATCCAATTAAACTTAAGAGCTTCTGTGTAGCAAAAGAAACTATCAATAGAGTGAACCAGCAACCAACAGAATGGGAAAAAATTTTGCAATCTTCCCATCAGACAAAGGGCAAATTTTCAGAATCTGCGGAGAACTTAAATAAATCTACAAGAAAAAAACAAACCCATCAAAAAGTGGGCACAGGATATGAACAGACACTTTTAAAAGAAGATATTTGTGCAGCCAACAAACATAGGAAAAAAAGCTCATCATCACTGGTTATTAGAGAAACGCAAATCAAAACCACATTGAGATACCACCTCACGCCAGTTAGAATGTGATCATTAAAAAATCAGGAAACAGATGCTGGAGAGGATGTGGAGAAATAGGAAGGATTTTAAACTGTTGGTGGGAGTGTAAATTAATTCAACCATTGTGGAAGACAGTGTGGTTATTCCTCATGGATCTAGAAATAGAAATTCCATTTGACCCAGAAATCCCATTACTGTGTATATACCCAAAGGATTATAAATCATTCTATTACAAAGACACATGCACACATATGTTTATTGCGGCACTGTTCCCAATAGCAAAGACTTGGAGCCAACCCAAATGCCCATCAATGATAGACTGGATAAAGAAAATGTGGCACATATACACCATGGAATACTATGCAGACGTAAAAAAAGATGAGTTCATGACCTTTGTGGGGACATGGATAAAGCTGGAAACCATCATTCTCAGCAAACTGACACAAGAACAGAAAACCATGCACCTCATGTTCTCATTCATAAGTGGGTGTTGAACAATGAGAGCACATGGACACAGGGAGGAGAACATCACACACTAGGGCCTGGGGGGTGGGGGCTAGGGGAGGAATAGCAGGGGGTGGGGGGATTGGGGAGGGATAGCATTAGGAGAAATACCTAATGTAGATGACGGGGTGATGGATGGTGCAAACCACTACCATGGCACATGTATACCTATGTAACAAATCTGCATGATCTTCACATGGACCCCAGAACTTAAAGTATAATTTTAAAAAACTATACCTGTTAATTTAGCATTTATATAATTTGTATTGAATGTAATTAATGTATATGTTTACATTTAAATATACTATTTTGCACTTTTTTTATTGTACTATCTGGTTTTTGTTTCTTATTTTTACTTTCTATTTTTAAATAATTCATTAATTATAATTATTTTACATTGGTTGCCATATTTACTCTCTCTCTGTTTCTCTCTCTCTCTCTCTCTCTCTCTCTCTATATATATATATATATATATATATATATATCTTCAACTTGTCACAGTCTGTTGCTCTATAATATGTTGCTTTTTTTTTTGTGACTGATTTTCACTCTGTCACCCAGGCTGGAGTGCAGTGGTGTGATCTCTGCTCACTGCAACCTCCACCTCCCAGGTTAAAGCGATTTTCCTAAGTAGTTGGGATTACAGGCGCCCGCCACCTCACCTGACTAATTTTTGTATTTTTAGTAGAGATGGGGTTTCACCATGTTGGCAAGGCTGATCTTGAACTCCTGACCTTAGTGATCCACTTAGCTCAGCCTCCCAAAGTGCTGGATTACAGGCTTGAGCCACCGAGACTGGCCTTATGTTGCTTTATGTAAAGCATAACAAACTTACAACAGAATGCTTCATTTGCTTCCTTCTATACTCTGTGCTATTTTTGGTCAAATATTTTAATTCTACATGTATGTACCATAATATCTTCGAACTATTGTAACTTTAGACAGTCACATCATTTAAAGATATTACAAATAAGGAATAATATATTTCATAATTACTCACATTTTTACTCCTTCCCAAATATTGTACTTCTTTTATAGATCCATGTTTCCATCTTATATCATTGTTTCTTCTGCCTGAGAACGTCCTTTATTATTTCTGATGGTACAGGTCTAGAGTGATAACTTCCTTTACCGTGTATATACCTTAATGTCTTTACTTCATCTTTATTTTTAATTTTTTATTGATAAACTTTATTTTTAAAACAGTTTTAGATTTACAGAAAAATTGAGTGGATAGTACAGAAATTTTCTATACATTTCTCTCCCCCTCCACACACAGTTTCTTCTATTATTAATTTGTGCATTTGCATAGTATATTCATTGCAGTTCATAAGCCTATACTGGGACACTATAGTTCACAGTTTATTCAGATTTCCGGCATTTTTACCTAATATCATTTTTTCTGTTCCAGGATCCCATCGAGGGTGCCACATTACATTTCATTCCCATGTCTCCTTAGAATCCTCTTGGCTGTGTCAGTTTCCCACACTTTTCTTGACTTTGAAGACATTAACAATTTTCTTCAATTGGGATTTGATTGATGCTTTTCTCACGATTACACTGGAATTGCGACTTTATAGACGAAAGATCACAGAGGTAAAGTGCCATTTTTAGTACATATAAAGGCTACTATTAACACATAACTTCTTTTTTTAAATTGCATTTTAGGTTTTGGGGTACATGTGAAGAACATGCAAGATTGTTGCATAGGTACACACATGGCAGTATGATTTGCTGTCTTCCTCCCCATTACCTATATCGAGCATTTCTCCCCATGCTATTTCTCCCCAACTCTCCATGCCCCGCTGTCTCTCCATTTCCCTCTGACAGACCCCTGTGTGTGATGCTCCCCTCCCTGTGTCCATGTGTTCTCATTATTCAACACCCACCTATGAGTGAGAACATGTGGTGTTTGATTTTCTGTTTTGTGTCAGTTTGCTGAGAATGATGGTTTCCAGGTTCATCCATGTCCCTACAAAGGACACGAACTCATCAGTTTTTATGGCTACATAATATTCCATGGTGTATATGTGCCACATTCTCCCTGTCCAGTCTGTCATCGATGGGCATTCGGGTTGGTTCCAGGTCTTTCCTATTGTAAACAGTGCCGCAGTGAACATTCATGTGCATGTGTCCTTATAGTAGAACTATTTATAATCCTTTGGATATATACCCAGTAATGGGATTGCTGGGTCAAATGGAATTTCTATTTCTAGGTCCTTGAGGAATCACCACACTGTCTTCCACAATGGTTGAACTAATTTACACTACCACCAACAGTGTAAAAGTGTTCCTATTTCTCCACATCCTCTCCAGCATCTGATTATTATTTTTTCTCCTAGTGTATCAATGGTACTTCTTTTTAAAGTATTTTAGTAGCTATCCTACAGTTTGTGATATACATTTATAACATTATAACTAACCTAAGTCTACTTTACTGGCTGGTCGTGGTAGATCACGCCTGTAATCCCAGCACTTTGGAAGCTGAGGCGGGTGCTCCATTTGATGTCAGGAGTTTCAGGCCAGCCTGGCCAACATAGTGAAACCTGTCTCTACTAAAAATACAAAAAATTAGCCAGGTATGGTGGCACATGCTTGTAATTCCAGCTACTTGGGAGGCTGAGGCAAGAGTATTGCGTGAACTCAGGAGATGGAGGTTGCAGTGAGCCGGGATCATACCACTGCAATGCAGTTTGGGTGGCAGAGTGAGATGCTATCTCAAACAAACAAACAAACCCACTATACTATTTCAGGGGTCATACAATTACCTTGTAAAAGAGTATCTTCAATTTCTCCTGTCTTGTTCTTTATAAAATTGTTCTAATTCATTTTACCTGTCCACATTTTATAATCACTACATTGTTATTCTTATTTCTTTAAACAAACAACTATCTATGCAATCAATTAAGAATTAAAACAATAAAAGACTTTATTTTACCTTCATTTATTCATGCACCAGTGCTCTTTGTTTCTTTATGTAGATACTAATTTCTTACCTATTTTAGTTTCCTTTTCTTTGAAGATTTTCTTTTATTAATAACATTTTACAAGACAGCTCTTCTGACAGATTTCATCATATTTTGTTTATCTGAGGAATTCTTTATTTCTACTTCACTTTTGAAGAATCATTTCACTGATTATAGAATTCTAGCTTGGTGGTTTTGTTTTCATTTCTACACTTGAAGTTTTTCACTCCACTCTCTTCTTGTTTGCCTAGTTTCTGATAAGATATCTACTGCAATTCTTATCCTTGCACCTCTAGAGGTAAGCATTTACCCCTACCTCTGGCTCCTTTCAATATTTTATCTTTGCTTTTGATTTTCTGCTGGTTGAATAAGATTTGCCAAGATGAAGGGCTTTTTGTTAATGTTCTCTATTTTTTTCCTCGCTTATACTACTCAGTACTTTTTGAGTTTCCTATATCTGTTGTTTGATGTCTGTCATTAATCTGCAAAAGTTCTCAGCCGTCTTAATTTAAATAATTATTCTGTTCCTTTCTCTCTTGCGTCACCTATTCTCATTTTAATTTTTCAGGTATAACAATTTTTGTAATTGTCCCACAGTCCTTGTATATTCTGGATTTTTAAAATTCTTTTTCTATTTTCTATTTTATTTAGGAAGTTTGCATTCACATATCTTCAGGCTTATTGATTCACTCACTCTTTAGCTACATCTAGTCTTCTGATGAGCGCATCCAAAGTATTCTTCACTTCTGTCAAAATATCCTTTAGCTCTATCATTAATTTTTGATATTTTTATCAAGTTTTCATCTCTCTGCTTATCACTTATACTTGCATGTTTCGTACTTTTTTCATTAACGAATTTAAGATATTTATCATGGTTATTTTAAATTTTCTACATGATTTGAAAGTCTGTGACTCTAACTAATTCTTGTGCTGATGTTTATTTTGTCTCCTCAGAAGTTGAGTTTTTTCCTTGCTTTAGCATGTCTTATACTTTTAGTTGAACTCTGAACATGATGTATTGCATGATAAGAACTGAGATAAAAAGACATTTAGTGTGAGGTTTTATGTTAATACTGCTAGAGACTAGGCTATGTTTCATATTTACAGTATATTTACATGTAAAAAGCTTCAGTTTTTTTCAGTGTCCCTATTTATTTTTGTTTACTTTTCCTGTTGTCTTTGGATTTCCCTAAGAACACCCTAAATCAAGTCCCTGTCTTGCAGTGCTTTCCCTCATAATAATCTACTATTACTACATTGCAGTTATGTTGACGTGGTGATAAGGTCTGAGGGAAGAAAAGTGTTCTATAATCTTATAATTAAAATTTTTACTTTTTTGTTGGACTGAATTTCTGAGTTGTGACATTCAGAAGAGTTTCTTAGCCTTCTCCCCACCCTCTTAGTGTGAGTCAGGAAAGCTAGAGAAGGATGGAGTTGACTAATTGCCTTCCCTCCATGTAGGCAAAGCCATGGTAAAACTAGGTTTTCTTGAAGAGGAAGACTTTGTTATGATGAATGTTCTGGGTATATTTGGAATGGTTATATTTTTTCTCACCCTAATTGAAACCGGAGGGAATGTCTGTTGGATCTTGAGAACCTGATGGATTTTCTGGAGGCAAAGTCCATTTAAATGTGTGTTGAGGCCAGGGATCTGAGGCTGCAGCTTCTAGTAGCTTCTCATCTTCACTGCAGGCCACAGACTTCAGCAGTTATTCACAATTGCCTTTTAAGTGTTCCCACCACTTTCTAGCTCCAGTAGCTTCTGTTATAGGTTAGGTGGTTTAGGGCTGTGATTTTCTATATTCTCTTGTCTCTCCAGTTTTTGTTAGGGAACTTTACTCTGTCACCTTAATCCTCTGATGGCTCTAAGAAAAGTTGATTTTTAGTTTGTTCAGCTTTTTTTTTTCTTATTGTAAGAACTAAAGTGATGAATTCCAAGCTCTCTAGTTGGAGTTAAAACCAGAAATCTTGCCTTTGTTTTTTAAGAACATTTTCACTAGATATAAAATTCCAAGTTGACAGTTTTTTCTCTTAGTATTTGAAAGCTGTTTCTTTACTATCATCATGCTTGGATTGCATCTCAAAGGAAATATGCTCTTTCTTATCTTAGATCATATAAGAAGAAATAAAACAAGTGAGGGTTGGAGAAGAGGAATAAAAGGCTTCGAAAACACAAGGAACATTTATTAAAAGATGAATTACCACATCTCTAACAAGGAATAGGGAATAATATGCCATTCTGATGGGGGGCACTCTGGCAGAACAGCTGCTAAGCTTGTGATGGTTTTACCTCTCTAGATAAATTTTAGATTCACATAACTGAGAAATAAGTGAGATTTCAACACTCCTATGACTTTGTGGATGAGCAGAGGGAATCACCTTTACTTGGGGAGGTAGAATACTTTTCAAAAAAAGTGGTAGAAAATGTATTAAAAAAAGTGTTCAGCTTTAGATACAGTCTTAATAAAGCAAGCGTTCAGATCCCAAGTTCCCAAACATGGCAGGAGAAATGGCAGAATACCAGAAGTATGAAAACTCTTGTCTTCCCTAAGAATGGAAATATAGCATCTCATAAATCAAGCATAAATTTTAAGTATTAAGTATTAAACACAGTTGAAACTTGGGAAGTAAGTACAGTATCCCAAAAAATGTAGAATACTATTTTTGTTTTATTCTTTAAATGGTATTTCAATGATTTACCTCTAAATGAATTTCCTCAATTTTAGGATTTAGTCTCTGAGCTTTATAATAAATACATAGTATAGCTATTTACTTATTCGAAAGCAATGTCAAAGTGTAGAACTTGTTGTTTAAGTCTCATCATAATTGGCTGTTTTATCAAGGAGTGAAATGTACATAGCTGAATGCACTCATGATATGCATAGTTTGTTATAACATTTTGCTTGATGGGAAGAAAGTTTGACGTAGTCCCTACTTTGACCTCTAAAAACTTAAGCACTAATAACAAACAAAACTGACATAGACAACCGGAACATTTTGGAAGTATAATAAATACATTACAACAATGTATAATCTAAAAGCAAAATATTATAATACAGGTCTTGTTGCATGAAGGTATCAAAGTGAAAAATAAGGAGTAGAATACTGTACACACGTCAAGAGAAAAATGTATCTAAGTGCTTAGATGGGGGTATAAAAATCATGATTCTATTTATGAGCAGTTGTATTTATTCAACCAAATCTTTTGACAATCTAGTATATACTACATGCATTTCACTGAGAAGAATAGCAAGTCAAGATGTATTGCTTTTGACATTCTCAGAAAGTAGACAGACTGGCTAACAGGCAATTAAATACACCAGGTCATTTTCACTAATAGGAATAGTTATTGCTTATTTTGAAGGGTCATAAGAAACTTTGTATAATGAGGCAGGAGAAAAGGTCATCTAATTAAGAATAGATGTATAAGTGAAGAATAACAGCATCTTGATCTGTATTCTGCTATCACAGAATACCCAACACTGGATAATTTATAAAGAAAAGAAGTTTATTTTGCCCATAGTTTTGGAGCTGGGAAGTCCAAGAGCATGGCAGCAGTTTTGGTGAGGACTTTTGTACCACATTATAATGAGACAGAATAGCAGAAAAGGAAGTGGGAAGTTGCAGAAGGGGCAAAATAGAAGGGTGACCTTACTTTAAAATAAGCTACTTTTTTCAGTAGCTAATCCAGTCTCATGAGAGCAACAAGAAAGTCTCAGTTACTCCCACGAGAATTAGCCAAGTCCTGCCAGGGCAGCATTAATTTCTCCAAATGACTTAATCACCTCCTAAAGGCCCAGTCTCCCAACACTGCCACATTTGGAACTGAATTTCAAACCCATGAATTCTGGGGGACTCACTCAAACTATAGCAAACAGTAAGCTTCCCTCCCAATCCTAGTATTAGCGTGTGTTTCAGGGTGAAGGTAGAAAGTTCTAGAAGGACTGTCCAGTGTTTCCTAAAGTCTAGTTGATGGTGGTGGCTGCTGCCATCATGTGGCTGCAGTAGGGAGGAGAGGTTGGGACTGCACACTTCAAGGAGCCAGTGGGAGCCCCACCCTTTCTGAGTTGGGGTGGGACCTTCCCCAATGCTTCTGCAGCTGCTTTCCTAGGCACAAGACCTGGGTGTCTCTGTAATCTGCACACTTGGGGGTCCCTGGAAGGACCACTCCCTTCTGCCATCCATGCAACCTCAGGGGTAGGTGTCTGCTGCCCATGATTAGCCTCTCTCTGCTGCAGGTGCCTACTCCAATCTCTAAGTGGGGGTTGGGGCCAAGCCCCGGGGGCTGTGAATGCAGTTGGAGGCAGACTGATTCCTGGATAGAGTGGGGTGGGTCCCCAGTAAGGTCACACCTTCAGGCCAGGGAGGATCTGAAGGCTGGGGGGCCAGGCTGACAGTACTGTGGATGACAGTAGGGACTCATAGTGCCTCTTCCCAGGTGTCCGTGGCTGCCCATGGACCAATTGGCATATTCTTCCTCCCCTCTGAGGTTCATAAAAGCCCTGGGCTCAGCCAGAGCAGGGCAGAGGACAGCCAGATGACAAAAAGGGCAGTGAGATCACCCTTTCTGCTGAGAGCTGCAGAGATGACCTACTGGCAGAGAGGAGCCATTCTCTCTAGGGCCTCCTCTCCACTGATAGTTGCAGACATTGGGATGACCAGTTACAGAGAGGAGCTACCCTCTTCAGGGCCTCCTATCTGCTGAGAATGGAACACCTGACACATGACCTATCTACAGAGAGGAGCTACCCACTGTGGGTCTCTTCTGAGCTGTTCTAACACTCAGTAAACCTCATCTTCACCTTGTTCATCCTTCACTTGTCTGCCTACCTCATTCTTCTTGGATGCAAGACAAGAACTGGGGCAAAGGCACTGTGGTCACAGAGGTTTCCAGCCAGAAAATCGATATTCCAAAGATCCTGTAACACAGTCATCATCAGACCATCTTCTCCAATATAGTCATGTCCTGTACCAATTGTGCCATCACTTAATGATGTTCCTTATATTAATTTACTCTTTTGTTCAAATAACTTTATATCAAAAGGGAAGGTTTTTATTACTAGCATAAATGTCAGTTACAAAGAAAGTAAACATATAAAAGATGTGATAAAAACACGATAATTATTTAGATATGGTTGTCTGAAAAAGTTTGAGCACAGGAAGATACGTAAGAATTCAATAGTGTTAAAGACGGGTAGTGCTAAACTGAGAATTTCCCTTTGACAGAAGAACAAAAAGAGAATTGAGATGATATTTTTTATTTGATTTGAGGTTTATGTGCCACAAACTAAATCTATTCCCTATGCCTGCTAAAACCATATTCCACATATGTCATTGGAACTTTGGGAAAGGCTGGGCTGTATACAACAAATAGAAAGAAGGAGTAAGGTGAATACTACAGCTAAAAGCAGGAGAAGGTGTAAGAAAGTTCTTTTTTCTTTCAATAAAAATGTATTATCTTATTGAAAACAAAGTTAGCCAACACTGAGGTCAACCTCAGTGTATTAGGGTCTATCTAGCAGTATTGTGATAATCATTAATTTTTATGTTATGTTATAACCCTTCCACTATTAGATCTCATATTGTTATATTAATATTAAAGTGCAGCTCCATGTAAATCCCAGATACTAGTTCTACTTCTAAAGAGGTTTACCTATGAGAAATGCTCTGTAGACCATAACTGAGTTTGTGCCATTCTAGTAGTTATACATTTACCGGATCTCTTTCAATAAGTAATGAATTAATAAAAGTGATGTTGTGGAAGTAAACTCGAATCTCTAATTTATAACAAATGAGTCTCAATCACAGATTTGTAGTCTTTGTTTTCAGTAACACATCAGTTGGGATTCACCTACCAAATGACTAAAAAGAAGTGTGTCCTCGCTAGGAGATGTGTGGGAGAACTACAGTCTCTATGACACAAAGCAAGTCTATTTTTGTTTTGTTTTGCTTTTTTATTGGTTTATAAGAGTTTAGGGATCACTATCATTTTCCCTGATTTTCTCTTTTCCATTTCAATACACTCAGATATGTCAAGAAGCGATTTGAAATTGGTTTTCATTACCCTTATTACCTGGGTTGTCCTCATCTGAGTGGACCTCAGTTTCCTGGTATCTTTCATTGGGTGTAGTCTCAAGGATAAATCCTAGTACTACAGCTATGCTATGTCCAGTGAAGAACATGGAATTGCTGCTCCTCCTTCTTGTGAGTTCCAATCTCTGCTTTGGTTTCTGATGATTCAGATTCATTGTGATTATTTTAACCACTGGTTACTGCTAGTTAAGTTTCATTGTGATTATTTTAACTGCTACATTTTATTGTTGGCTTATTGATATAGAATTTATGTTCAATGAAAACCTTAAATCTTTTATTTTCCATGTGAATTGCTTATCATTATATCTATTTTGGCTTTGTCTCTGCTGGAATTTCCAAACAAAGAAATTCTTGTCTGGGTTGAAATCTAGTTCTTATATTAACTAGCTGTTTGGCCTTAGATAAATAGCTTCTCCACACTTTTTCTTCTTTATTTTTCAAGTAGTGAAAATAATAGTGCCTACTTTATAGGATTGTTTTGAGAATGTGAATTAATATGTGCAACATGATTAGAACAGAACCTGGTGCACAGTAATGTCATATAACTTATTATTTTGGTATGAGACTTAGGGTATTCATATTTCTCTAACTTCAACAGAATACTTCATGGGGCATCTTATAAATTAATCTCTCCTTTTAATACGCCAGGAAAGTCACATCTATAAGAAGTAATTAAAAAGTAGTATTTCTAACTTTCTAATGCATGTATGCTTCTTACTTATAAGCTTATTTCCCTTTTTTCATCCTATCTTCCATTAAAAGTAAGTTTTCAGGTTTTGGTCTTCCAGAGAAAATGGAAAATATAACAAGGCAAAAGTTACTTCAAGACAGTAAGAAAAAAAGAAAAGCTGTTTCTTCCAGTCTGGTGATTTGCTGGGAGGCTAAGGAAGAGTGAGTGAAAAAAAGGTCTCCTGACCTCCCTTATGGAGGGGAAGATACATCATAAACAAAAGAAAGATAAAAGGCACAGAGCTTTGATGAGTTCTTCTTTTATAGTCTGTACAGAAGTTCTCTGTGTCGTGTGGCTCCTCTCCAACATGGAGAAGTGGAATTGATGAACAATGGTATAAGTCAAGCCCAAGTTAACATTTCAGAGCTGCATGACCCTGAGCTCCTGAGTGGAAAGGGCATGACAAATGTGTAAGGGGCTAATTGAGCAGAGGATGATACGACAATGGACGGATTGGTTGGAAAACTTAACAGAGAGAAGTGCTCTGACAGCAGCTATGTGGCTCCATAACTGAGGGCAACAGAGCAGCACCGACATCGGGGGTAGTCTAGTTGTCACAGTCTGCTCTATGTAGGCATCCACAGAACCAGAGAACTGAGATAAGGCTAAGACCTCTGCTCTCTGGAGGCATCCAGAGAACCACAGAACTGAGGTGAGGCTAAGACCTCTGGCCGTGGCAAACAAATGGACCACAGGAATCTCTGGGGCAGACAGAAGCAGCATTTGCAGCAGAAAACCCAGAGACTGGTCTGGTGTATGTCTCAAAAGATATTCTATAGCACTTACCCAGAAACCAGCTGCCCTGCTGTGGAAAGCACACCAAAAGAGACAGGGTCAAGGTAGAACCCCTCTACCAATACAAAAAGATTAAAAACTTTTTCCTACTTTCAGATGCCATCTTGCTAAGGAGGCAATAGAAAAAAGAATGTCTTCAAGAAATATTTACAGCACAGAGACTGCCTTATATAGAAAGAAGAGGGCTATAACCACAATTAGCAGGTTATGTTAAACTCTATACATCTTTTGGGTGAGGATACTTGAGGAAGATGATCATAGAAAAATAAAGATGTCTTCGTTTGTTCATTTATTTATTCATTCACTCTTTAACCTTTGTATAATAGTTGGGTAAATTTGAAATGCCTTGGCAGAGGCTTGTATGTAGCCTTTGGATTCTATTTTTGTTTTATTTTGTTTTTGGTAGATCAAAGTAGCAGTACCCTTTTACATTTTCCTCATGGTATCCAGATAGTTTTGCCTATTAGCTACTAATTAGAAAACAAGCCTGCTCTAAGGTAAGAGTCAGTGAAGCCCTGTGAGGTGGAGCTGAGATAAAGGTGTTTTGTGTGCTGCTTTCCATGGCAGGAATTGGACCTTTACCTCTTTGAGAGAAGAGGAGGGGCAAAGTAAGGTGGCGACTTACAAAGAAACCTTAAAAATGGGGGTTCTTTGCTCTGCAAATAAGAGTGAAGTCAATTCTGAAGAACTGAGGTAAGTTGGGAATGGTGATGAGGGTGTGTGTGACATCAGAAACCAAGACTGGTGATGCCACACAGCTGGGAGTAGGGTCCACCAGGCAGAACTGCTGGGAGACTACAGAACGCAAGGAACCCTTTGGTTCTCTGGGTGCCTGGTGCGAGCCTGGGATATGAAAATGCACCAGAAACAATTTTTTTTAGGGAGATTTTCAATTTTGTGAATAATCTACAAATTTAATATTTGTACATTCTATTCTATTCATGATAAATTTGTGTTTCATGTGCTTGAAAGCAGAGAGCTCCAAGATAACCTGGTAGATTTTATTTTCCCAACTCAGCTTGGTCATGCAAATTGAAATGTAAAAATCTCTTTTGAAAAGCAACACATTTGAAATGTCCATACGCTTAGAAAATAGTTTTAATTTAAAATATTAAACCAGAGATATGTCATCACCACTGAGCAACCCAAATGAATGCTAACATATACACCATTTGAATCCATAAGGGCTAAATTTTAGACTGCCTAGGATCCATGAGTCTAGTTTCTGAAATTCACCTTATGGTTACAATACAAATTGACATGAAAGATAATAATACCTGGGTTATAACATTATTAATAATACAGAAAAAATGGAAACAATTTATTAGGTCATACACACAGACATACCAGTATTTACATATATATCCTTTATATATTTGAATGTTAATATATATGTATATACATATATATGTATTTATATGTACATTTATGCATATTTGAAAATATATATACATTTTCACATACAGGTATATAACATGTACATGTATCTGTGTGGTTGTCTTTCATATCTATCTACATATATGTTATATGTCTGGGCGCATAGATGGAGGCCAGAAAAAAATATCAAAATGTTAATAATAAACTGTGGAATTATGACTAAGTTTTGTTTTTTTACATTTGTCTTTTTAAAATCTAAATTAAGAATATTAAGCAAGCAATAATTATATAATATAAAAAAATAACAACAAAGGTGATTTCTTAAACAAATGCAGAATATCATCATAGATGTTTTTTCAATTCACAGCTTTATCAACAGTGTAAATGTAAGAAACAAATACACCAGTAAACTCAGGTCCAAAGCTGAACCATTCATAGTGAGAAGCAGAGCCTGGAATCTGTGTCAAACTTTTATCTCCTAACCCAAAGCACATCATTGTGTTGCTAAAGTCAAGTCATTATGAATATCAAGAAGTAAAGCAGTGAGAGTGAGGAGGCATAAATAGAAAGGGAGAAGAGAATAATTACTGAGCTCTGTGTGCTCTTGCCGCATTGCGTAGGGGACTTCCCATTTGCCAACTTGTTCTATCGTCATAAACACCTGGGAAACAGACATTTTCCGTAAGAGGGCCCTGGTGCTCAGAGTTGAGCAATAAAGTGTCCAAGGTCACACAGCACAGTAACTGGCTGAGATTTTTCTTTGGTTCCATTTAACTTTTGACAGTAAAGAGAGGGAAGAGCAGACATGCTTCCTGTTTTGGTGCAATGAGAGAGCTTGCACCAATTTTGTGCATTAGATTTTCTTCTGTTTTAGCATTCTTTGAATCATTCACCTTCTTCTCTGATTCCAAAGCTATGTTCTCTCTAAAAATACATATAATATTATGCACTGATGTTCTAACACATTTATGTATGAATTTGTACTCATGATCTGAGAACAAATGAAATAAGAAAAATGCATTTATTGTAGAAAGTAATTTTCTATGCTTGGCATGTGACTTACTGAGTCCAGTTAAATTTTGACTGAGACATACATGTGAAATAAATGTATATCTTTTAAAATCAGTTTTTCTCTTGATCTGATTAAATTATTTATTAAATATCTAATGGCTAACAACTTGGATATGCAAAAGATTCACTTATTTTAAGCTCTAAAATTTATCTGGCTGGATTTTATTTTGAATACCTTGTTTTTTTCTAATAGCATTTCCCTAATATCAATGCTGAACTAAAACCAAAAATAGCAAGGGGGTAAGAACTCAGAAGAGCAGGAACTGAGAAGATCAGTGTAATCAGCAAATTAGGGCTATGTACAAATCATGCAATTGGCATCATGGGAGCAGCAAGGGCCACACCATGTGGAGCAGAGAACACTCAACGTTGATCACTTTGATTAGCATTAACATTGATCGCATAATTCAGTTACCTCCAGGATGTTTCATGTTGCTAATAAATAAAAGATGACACTCTTTAAGAATGATGGCTTCTATAGTATTGCGGCCAGAGATGGCTGAAATGTGGGGTGGAGGTGTTATTTATTTCACCTGCTTTTTTTTTTTTTTTTTTAACTGGGCTATGGCTAAGAAACCCAGATGGAACTGTTTCTCAGAAAAGGGAAGCAAAACCGTAGCTGAAGTTCTCAGGGAGATTTATGCATCAACTACTTCACCTTCAGACCCAACTCCTCCAGTTTTCCTGGGCTTTCTTCTCCTATTTGACTGGACTCCTCCAGCAAACTAATGTCCTGATTTTTGTCTGTTTAATTCTAGGTCATCTTGGATAACATTTCATATTTCATGCCTTTGTAGACTTCCTCCTCCTCATATTAAATGCAATCCTCATCCATAGTACTTTCTAGGTTCTAATTGCTTATTATACACAGTACATGCCAGAATCTCTTTTTCTCCCTTTCTTTATCTTTTTTTTTTCTCTCTCTCTCCATAAGGTTCAAAACCCTTAAGAAATGTTTCCAACTTCCTAAGTCACAAGGATTCGTCACATGATCAAATTGTCTGCCGCCTTAAAGCTTTGTCTCTTTATACTAGACCTTACTATTCTAACTGTTTTACTTTCTCATTTTCATGAACCAACTAGTATTACAGTGCTCAGTCATAGTTGATAAAGATTACAAAGAAGCCCAAAATCTCACTAGAAAAAGTCAATTTTTAGCAGGCTAATCTGACAGCAATCTCGTGAGTTAAGAGAGCTTTCAGAATCTATACCAAATCAGCCTGGTATGGTGGCTCATGCCTGTAATCCAAGCTTTTTGGGAGGCCATGCGAAGTGGATCACTTGAGGTCAGGAGTTTGAGACCAGCCTGGACAACAGGGTGAAACCCCATCTCTATTAAAACACAAAAATTAGCTGGATGTGGTGGCAGGCGCCTGTAATCCCAGATACTCGGGAGGCTAAGGTGGGAGAGTAGCTTGAACCTGGGAGGCGGATGTTGCAGTGAGCTGAGATCACACTACTGCACTCCAGCTTAGACAACAGAGTGAGACTCCATCTCAAGAAAAAGAAAAGAAGAATCCATACCTAGTTCAGTTTCCTTGGTTCTATTGTCTTTTAAGTTAGCTTTTCTTAGCAAGTGGAAATTTATTCCCAGAAACTTCTACTTTCTGATTCTCGCTCTTAGGTAAGTTTGCATTTGTTTCAAATACTTTAAGCACATAAACATACTAACTCAGGAAAATCTATAGAAAGGTTGCAATAAGCTCGTTTAAGATGGGGAATCTGAGTCTAGAGAGAAGTAATTGCTGAGAAGTAGCAGAGTGTACAACTGAGTGTGTCTCCTGGGCCGACACACTTAGCCAACAATCACCACTGTCTTGTGACCACTTTTAACCAGAAAGCTATTTAAAATAAAACCTTTTATTTTAAGTTCAGGTGTACACATGCAGGTTTGTTATATAGGTAAACTTGTGTCATGGGGACTTGTTGCACAGCTTATTTTGTCACCCAGGTATTAAGCCTAGTACCCATTAGTTATTTTTCCTGATCCTCTTCCTCCTCCCACACTTTACCTTCTAATAGTCCCCAAGGTCTGATATTCTCCTTTCATTTAGCCCCTGCTTATAAATGTGAACATGCAGTATTTGGTTTTAGGTTCCTGTGTTAGTTTGCGAAGGATACTGGCCTCCAGCTCCATCCATGTTCGTGCAAAGAACATGACTTGTTTTTCGTGGCTGCATAGTGTAAATGTACCGCATTTTCTTTACCTAATCTACCACTGATGGACATTTAGGTTGATTCCATGTCTTTGCTATTGTGAATAGTGCTGCAATAAACATATGCATGCCTGTGTCTGTATGACAGAAACATTTATATTCTTTAGGCATATACCCAGTAATGGGAGTGCTGGATCGAATGGTACTTTTTTTATTAGGTTTTTGAGGAATTGCCACATTGTTTTCCACAATGATTGAATTAATTTGCATTTCCACCAACAGTGTATAAGCATTCCTTTTTCTCTGCAACCTTGCCAGTATCTATTATTTTTTTACTTTTTAATAATAGCCATTCTGACTGATGTGAGATGGTATCTCATTGTGGATTTGATTTACATTTCTCTAATGATTACTGATGCTGAGCTTTTTTTCCATATGCTTGTTGGCCGCATGTGTCTTCTTTTGAAAAGTGTCTGTTCATATCCTTTGCCCACTACTTAATAGGTTGTTTATTTTTTTATATAAATTTGTTTAAGTTCCCTATAGTTGCTACATGTTAGATATCTGTCAGATGCATTGTGCAAAAAATTTCTCTCATTCTGCAGGTTGTCTGTTTACTCTGTTGACAGCTTCTATTGCTATGCAGAAAATCTTGAGTTTAATCAGATCCCATTCATCAATTTTTGCTTTTGTGGCAATTTCTTTGTCATGAAATCTTTGCCTGTTCCTATGTCCAGAAAGCTATTGCTATTGCCTAGGTTGCCTTCCAGGATTTTTATAGGTTATGGTTTTACAATTAAGTATTTAATCCATCTTTAGTTGATTTTTATATATTGTATAAGGAAGGGGTCCATCTTTAATGTTCTGCATATGGCTAGCCAGTTATTCTAGCATGATTAATAGGGAGTCCTTTCTCCATTGCTTGTTTTTATCAACTTTGTTGAAGATAAGATGGTTGTAGATGTGTAGCCTTATTTCTGGGTTCTCTATTGTGTTCCATTGGTCCATATTTCTGTTTTTCTATCAGTACCATGCTTTTTGGTAACTGTAGCCTTGTAGTAGAGTTTGAAGTTGGGCAGAGATGTTGACTTTTATCATAAGTGATGTGTGTGTGTGTGTGTATGTATGTATTGTGATAATTGTGTTTTCTTTTTAGTTCTGTTCATGTGTTGAATCACATGTATTGATTGATTTTCATATGTTGAACCAACCTTGCATCCCAGTGATAAAGTGTACTTACATGATGGTGGTACACTAGCTTTTTGATGTGTTGCTATATTCAGTTTGCTAATACTTTGTTGAGAAATTTGTGTCTATGTATGTCAAGGATATTGGCTTGAAGTGTCCTTTTTTGTTGTCTTTGCCAAATTTTGATATCAGTATGATGATGGTTCATAGAATTATTAAGGGATGAGTTCTTTCTCTATTTTTTTGGAGTAATTTTAGTAGGAATGATACCCACTCTTCTTTATACATGTGATAGAATTAGACTGTGAATCCATCTGGTTGTGGACTTTTTCTGGTTGGTAGGTTTTTTGCAACTGATTCAATTTAGGAAGTCGTTATTCGTCTATTCAAGGATTCAACTTCTCCTTGGTTTAATCTTGGAAGGTTGTATATCTATTTCCAGGATTTTTTTTCATTTCTTCTATGTTTTCTAATTTATATGCATAGAGGTATGCATAGTAGTCTTTAAAGGAGGGTTTTTTGTATTTCCATGAGATCACCAGTAATGTCACCTTTGTCATTTCTAATTTTGTGTTTATTTAGATCTTCTCTCTTTCCTTTATTAGTCTAGCTGGGAAGCAAGTGGTGTTTGTTTGCATGGATAAGTTCTGTAATAGGGATTTCTGAGATTTTGGTAGACCTGTCACCTGAGCAGTATATACTGTACCCAATGTGTAGCCTATTAACCTTCAACCCTTCTCACCTTTCCCCCTGAGACCCCAAAGTCCATTATATTATTCTTATGCCTTTGCGTTCTCATAGCTTGGCTACAGCTTATAAGTGAGAGCATACGATGTTTGATTTTCCATTCCTGAGTTAATTCACTTAGAATAAGGGTCTTCAACTCCATCCAGGTTGATACAAATGCCATTATTTCATTTTTTTTAAAATGACTGAGTAGTTAGTATTCTGTGGTACACATCATATTTTTCCTATTCACTCATTAGTTGATGGGCATTTAGGCTGGTTTCATATTTTTGCAATTATGAATTGTGCTGCTATAAATATGCATATGCAAGTGTATTTTTATATAATAACTTCCTTTCCTCTGGATAGATAACCAGTTGTAGAATTGCTGGATGAAATGGTAAATCTACTTTTAGTTCTTTAAGGAATCTTCACACTATTTTTCATAGTGATTGTATTAGTCTACATTCCTACCAGCAGTGTAAAAGAACAGTGTAAAAGTGTTCCCTTTTCACTACATCCATGCCAACATCTATTATTTTTTTATTTTTTAAATTATGGTCATTCCTGCAGGAGTAAAGTGTTATCCCATTGTGGTTTTTATTTGCATTTCCCTGTTAAATAGTGATGTTGAGCACTTTCATATGCTTGCTGGCCATTTGGATCTCTTATTTTGAGAATTGTCTATCATGTCCTTTGCCCACTTTTGATGGGATTATTTCTTTCTTGCTTGCTGATGTGTTTGAGTTCCTTATAGATTCTGGATATTAGTCCTTTGATGAAGTCATGGTTTGTGAAGATTTTCTCTCATTCTATGAGTTATCTGGTTTACTTTGCTGATTATTTCTTTTGCTATGCAGAAGTGTGTTAGTTTAGTTAGGTTTATCTATTTATCTTAGTTTTTGTTGCATTTGCTTTTGGGTTCTTGTTCATGAACTCTTTGCCTAAGCCAATGTCTAGAAGAGTTTTTCCAATGTGATTTTCTAGAATTTTTATGGTTTTAAATCTTAGATATAAGTCTTTGATACGTCTCGAGTTGATTTTTCTATAAGGTGAGAGATGAAGATTCAGCTTCATTCTTCTACACGTGGCTTGTCATTTATTTCATCATCTATTGAATAGGGTGTCATTTCCCCACTTTGTGTTTGCTTTGTCGAAGATCAGTTGACTGTAACTATTTGGCTTTATTTTTCTATTCTATTCCATTGGTCTTCATGCCTATTTTTATACCAATACCATGCTGTTTTGGTAAATACAGCTTGGTAGTAAAGTTTGAAGTCAGGTAATGTGATACCCTGAGATTTGTTTTTTCTGCTTAGTATTGCTTTGGCTACGTGGGCTCTATTTTAGTTCCATATGAATTTTAATCTTTCTCTAGTTTTGTGAAGAATGATGATGATATTTTGATGGGAATTGCATTGAATTTGTAGATTGTTTTTGGCAATATGGTCGTTTTAACAATATTAATTCTAACCATTCATGATCACGGTATGTGTTTCCATTTGTTTGTGTCATCTATGATTTCTTTCAGCAATATTTTGCAGTTTTTCTTGTAGATATATTTTACCTCCTTGGTTAGCTTAGGAGGTAAAATATATCTACAAGAAAAACTGTAATAAAATATAAAATAAATAAAATAAAAAAATAAATAAAAAATAAAAATGCTTATATAAGTTTTTTTTTTTTTTTTTTTTTTGCAGCTGTTGTAAAGTGGGTTGAGGTTTTGTTTGTTTGTTTGCATCATTTTTTTTGAGACTAAGTCTTACTCTGCCATGTAGGCTTGATTTTGTATCCTGAAACTTTAGTGAATTCGTTTGTCAGATCTAGTGTTTTGGATGAGTCTTTAGGATTTTCTAGATATACAATTATATCATCAGTGAACAGTGACAATTTGACTTCCTCTTTCTTGATTTAGATGTCCGGTATTTCTTTCTCTGGTCTGATTGTTCTGACTAGAACTTTCAGTACAATGTTGAATAGTGTGGTGAAAATGGGCATCCTTGTCTTGTTCCAGTTCTCAGGGGAAATGCTTTCAACTTTTCCCTGTTTAAGATAATGTTGGCTGTGGGTTTGTTACAGATGGCTACTATTACCTTTAGATATGTCCCCCTACATCAATTTTGGTGAAGGTTTTAATCCTAAAGCAATGCTGAATTTTGTTGAATGCTTTTTCTTTACCTATTGAAATTATTGTTTTATATATATACATTTTTAAAAATTCTGCTTATGTAATATATTACATTTACTGACTTGTGTATGTTAAACCATCCCTGCATCCTTGGTATAAAACCCATTTGATCATGGTGAATCATCTTTTTGATATGCTGTTGGATTAAATTAGCAAGTATTTTGCTGAGGATTTTTGCATTTATATTTGTCAGGGATATTGGTCTGTATATTTCTTTTTTTGTTATGTCCTTTCCTGATATTAGTATTAGGGTGATACTGGCTTTATAGAATGACATAAGGAGGATTCCCTCTTTTTTTTTTTTTTTTTTTTTTTTTTGAGACGGAGTTTCGCTCTTGTTACCCAGGCTGGAGTGCAATGGCATGATCTCGGCTCACCACAACCTCCGCCTCCTGGGTTCAGGCAATTCTCCTGCCTCAGCCTCCTGAGTAGCTGGGATTACAGGCACACGCCACCATGCCCAGCTAATTTTTTGTATTTTTAGTAGAGACGGGGTTTCACCTTGTTGACCAGGATGGTCTCAATCTCTTGACCTCGTGATCCACCCGCCTCGGCCTCCTAAAGTGCTGGGATTACAGGCGTGAGCCACCGCGCCCGGCCTGATTCCCTCTTTCTCTATCTTTTGGAACAGTTTCAGTAAGATTGGTGCCAATTCTTCTTTGAATGTCTAATAGAATTCTTCTGTGAATCCATCTGGTCCTGTACAGTTTTGTTACATTTTCAATCTCACTATTTGTCATTGGTCTGTTTAGTTTCTATTTCTTCCTGATTTAATCTAGGAGGGTTGTATATTTCCAGGAATTTATCCATTTCCTCTAGATTTTGTAGTTCGTGCATGAAAAGCTGTTCACAGAAGCCTTGAATGATCTTTGGTATTTCTGCAGTATCACTTGTAGTATCTCCTGTTTTGTTTCTAATTGGCTTTATTTGGATCTTCTCCTTTCTTTTCTTGGTTACTCTCATGATTTTCTTTATCTTACCAAAGAAATCAGCTTTTTATATCATTTATCTTCTGTGGTGTTTTTTGTTTCAATTTCATTTAATTCTGCTCTGGGCTTTGGTATGTTTTTGTTTCTGCTGCTGGGTTTGTGTTTGTATTGTTCTTGTTTCTCTAGTTCCTTGAGGTGTTCTTGTTTTTATAGCTCCTTGGTTCATTCTTGTTTCTCTAGTTGCTTATATTGTCAGTTTGTGCTCTTTCAGACTTTTTAAGGTAGGCAATTAGTGCTATGAACTTTCTTCTTAGCACTGCTTTTGCTGTGTCCTAGAGAAGTCTTGATAAGTTGTGTCAATATTATTGTTCAGTTCAAATAATTTTCTAATTTCCATCTTTATTTCATTATTGACTCAAAGATCATTCAGGAGGAAATTATTTAATTTCCATGTACTTGTATAGTTTTGAGAGTTTCTTTGGAGTTAATTTTCAGTTTTATTCCACTGTGGCCTGAGAAGGTACTTAATATAATTTTGATTTTCTTAAATTTATTAAGACTTGTTTTGTGGCCTATAATTTAGTCTATCTAGGAGAATATTCCATGGGCTGATGTGAAGAACGTATATTCTGCAGTTGTTGGATAAAATATTCTGTAAATATCTATTAATTTCATTTGTTCTAGGATATGGTTTAAGTCCTTTTTGTTTGTTGACTTTCTGCCTTGATGACCTGTCTAGTGCTATGAGTGGAGTACTGAAGTCTACCACTGTTATTGTGTTACTGTCCATCTTCTTTCTTAGGCCTAGTATTAACTGTTTTATAAATTTGGGGCCTCTAGTTGTAGGTGTATATATATATATATATAGAATTGTGATATTTTCCTGTTGGACTGATCCTTTTAGCATTCTATAATGTCTCTCTTTGTCTTTTTTAACTGGTGTTGCTTTAAAGTCTGTTTTGTCTGATATAAGTATAGCTACTCCTGCTTGCTTTTGGTTTCTATTTGCATGGAATATGTTTTTCTATCCCTTTAACTTAAGTTTATGTGAGTCCTTATGCATTAGGTGAGTCTCTCAAGGACAACAGATACTTGGTTGGTGGATTTTTTCCTATTTTGCATGTTGTATCTTTCAAGTGGAGCATTTAGGCCATTTACATCCGACGTTAGTATTGAGATGTGACATACTATTTTATTCATCACGCTAGTTGTTGCCTGAATGCCTTCTTTTTTTTTTTCATTGTATTATTGTTTTACAAACCCTATGAGATTGATGCTTTAAGGAGGGTCTATTTTGGTGTATTTAGAGGTTTTGTTTGAAGATTTAGAACTCCCTTTAGCATTTCTTGCAATGCTGGCTTTGTAGTGACAAATTCTCTCAGCATGTGTGTATCTGAAAAAGACTGCATCTTTTCTTTATTTATGAAGCTTAGCTTTTCTGGATACAAAATTCTCAACTGACAATTATTTTGTTTGAGGAGGCTACAGATTAAACCTCAGTCCCTTCTAGCCTGTAGGGTTTCTGCTGAGAAAGCTGCTATTAATATGATAGGTTTTCCTTTATAAGTTACCAGGTGCTTTTACCTCAGGGCTCTTAAGATTCTTTTCTTCAACTTGACTTTATATAATCTGATGACTATGTGCCTAAGTAATGATCTTTTTGTGATGAATTTCCCAGGTATTCTTTGAGCTTCTTGCATTTGGATGTCTACATCTCTAGCAAGGCCAGGGAAGTTATTTTTCCAATTATTCTTTCAAGTAAGTTTTCCAAACTTTTAGATTTATCTTCTTCCTCAGGAAATTTGTAGGTTTGGCCATATAACATAATCTTAAATATCTTGGAGGCTTTGTTTATTATTTAAATTACTTTTTCCTTTGTCTTTGTCTGATTGGGTTAATTCAAAAGACCTGCCTTTCAGCTTTGAATTTCTTTCTTCTACTTGTTCTAGTCTATTGTTGACAATTTCCAGTGCATTTTGTCTTTCTCTAAGTGTGTCTTTTACTTCCAGAAGCTGTGATTTTTTTTTTTTTCTTTATGATATCTGTTTCGCTGGAGAATACTTCATCCACATCCTGTATTGTTTTCTAAAAATTTCTTTTTGGCTTTCTCTGGTATATCCTTGAATAGCTTAATAATCACCATTCTTAATTTTGTATCTGGCAATTCAGATGTTTGTTCTTGGTTTGGATTCATTTCTGGTCTTTTGGGGGTGTTATAGAAACTTGCTTTGTCATATCACTAGAATTATCTTTGATTCTTTCTCATTTAGACGGACTATTTGGGTGAAAAAACCTGGAATTCAATGCTTCTGTTCAGATTCTTTTGTCCCACAGGGTGATTGCTTGATATGGTATGTTCCTATTCCCCTAGGGATGGGGATTCTTGGAGCCAGAGTGTAGTCATTTGTATTGCTCTTCTGGGTCTAGCCACCCACTGGGGCTTCCAGGATCTGTGCTGATGGTGGGAAATGTCTGCAAAGACCCCTCTTATGTAATCTGTCTTCAGGTCTCCCAGCCATGGATACCAGCATCTGCTCTGGTGGAGGTGGCAGAGGAGTGAAGTAGACTCTGTGAGAGTTCTTAGTTGTAGGTATGTTTAGTGTGCTAGTTTTCTTGAATGCTGGCTATGCTAGCAGTAAAACTGTCACATGGACAGATTCAGGACCTCTGGTTAGCCAGAATTTTGCAGGCAGTGGAATTAGCTGTTGCTTTCTCCATCCTTGGAGCAGGATTATTCAGTCATGAGTTGCTCTTATGCTCTAAGTTTGTTAGCCTCCAGCCAGAAAGCCTGTGAGTTTTTCAGTTTTCCTGGTACATTGCTGCAATGGTTCTTGCAGCAAAAGTCCATGGTGTGAGTCTCTACAGACTGTTCCATCCATTTAAGTAGGAGCTGCACGTTAGCCCTGTCTCCAATACAACACCACTCAGTAATTTCATTGATCTTTTATATGGTTTATTGCATGTCTGTTTCCTTCATTTCAACTCTGATTTTGGTTATTTCTTGTCTTCTGTTACCTTTAGGATTATTTAATCTTGTTTTGCTAGTTCTTCTAGGTAAGATATTAGGTTGTTAATTTGAGAGTTTTCTAATTTTTTGATATGGGTGTTTAGTGCTATAACTTGACACTTAACACTGCTTTAGCTGTTTCCCAGAGATTCTGGTATGTTGTTTGTTCTCATTTATTTTAAAGAATTTCTTAATTTCTGCCTTAATTTTATTGTTTACCCAAAAGTCATTCAGAAGCAGATTTTGAATAATCCTTCCCTCCTTCAAAGTGCTGGGATTATATGAGTCACCATGCCCTGCTGAGAAATTTTATTAATATTGTTTTCTATGTTTATTGTACTGTGGTCTAAGAGTGTGTTTGGTTGATTTCTTTCTATCTATCTATCTTTATTTTCCTTTCCTTTCCTTTCCTTTCCTTTCCTTCTTTTCTTTTCTTTTTCCAAGGGAGAGTCTCACTCTGTCACCCAGGCTGGAGTGCAGTTGTATGATCTCGGCTCACTGCAACCTTCACCTCCCAGGTTCAAGTGATTCTCCTGCCTCAGCCTCTTGAGTAGCTGGGACTACAGGTGTGTGTGCCAACATTCCTGGCTAATTTTTGTATTTTTAATGGAGAAAGGGTTTCATCATGTTGGCCAGGCTGGTCTTAAACTCCTGACCTCATGATCTGCCCACCTTGCCCTCCCAAAGTGCTGGGATTACAGGCATGAGCCACCATGCTAGGCTGATTTTATTTTTTAATTTGCTAAGGATTGTTTTATGGTTGCTTGTGTGGTCAATTTTAGAGTATGTACTATGTGCAGATGAGAAGAATGAATATTCTCTTGTTTTGGAGTCGAGAGTTCTGTAGATGTCTGTTAGGCCCATTTGATCAAATGTTGATTTCAGATGTTGAATGTATTTGTTAGATTTCTGCCTTGAAGATCTTTTTAACATTGTCAGTGAGATGTTGAAATCTCCCAACTATTATTGTGTTATCTAAGTCTAGTCTTAGGTCTCTAAGAACTTGCTTTATAAATCTGTGTGTTCCTGCTTGGATGCATATTTAGGGTAATTAAGTCTTCTTCTTGAATAGATCCCTTTATAATTATGTAATGCCCTTCTCTGTCTTTTTTGATCTTTTTTGATTAAACATCTGTTTTGTCTAAAATTAGAATAACAACTGTTGCTTTTTTTCTGTTTTCAATTTGCTTGGTAGATTTTTCTTCATCCCATTACTTTGATACTACGGATGGTCACTGCATGAGAGATGGGTCTCTTGTAGACAGCACGCAATTGGGTCTTGTTCCTTTATCCAGCTTGCCATTCCGTGCTTTTAATTAGGACAGCTCACCTTTTTACATTCAAGGTTAGAATATATTCATACATATATATTCATATGTACATATATATTTTCACACATATATGAACATTAATGTTTGTAAAAAAGGTAGAATGTGGGGTGGAGATAGACTGTCTTTGGGTGAATTTATGCATTAAATTGAATTAGATTGTCTGGGTTCCTGCTCTATTTTTGCTGTTCACTAGAAGTAAAACACTGGAAAAGTTATTTAGCCCATCTGTGTCTCTGTTTTCTCATTTTAAAAAGTACATGTCATAACATATTTATGTCATAGAATTTTTTTCAGCTTAAATGAGACATTTGGAATGTTGCCTAGCCCATTGTCAACATTCAAATAAATATTAGCTACTATCATTACAACTCATAATATTAAATAATACACGTAAGTATCCTAGGACTGTGTCTGGCTGTTAGAAATCATTCAATATAAATTAACTACTATAATCCTATTTATTATTATTATTTGCTGTATTCATACATGTTCTGTAATATTCAAGAGCATAAGAAATGTGAATGTGGAAACTCAGAGCCAAATAATGTACCTCACGGAAAAATAGTTTCAGGTACTCTGGATGGACTTTGTGTTATTCTTCCAATGAACTCTAATACCTCATAACAATTGGTTTTATGGAGGTATTTCTTAGGTTCAGATTAGATACCTGTAATTCTCTTTTCTTTCCTTTTTTAAGGTGTCAGGAATTCAGCCACTTCTTCATCCATCTAAAGCTACAACTACTCTACTAAGTTTTTAACATAATAATCAAAAGATATGTCATAATCAAAATAAAATTATCAAAGGAGGTTAACCTTCTCCACCCTCAGCTTTCTTGACTGTGTGATGGAGTAAAAGTACCTGAATTACTACATTGCAATATTGCAATATAGGTCTTTTTACTCCATCACACAGTCAAGAAAGCTGAGGGTGGGGAGGTTAACAAAGTAGCTCAGAAAACAACTCAGTGGAAATTCAAATGGATGAACCTCACAACAAGATTCTTAACTGTGTTCTTTATAATTCTACCCATTATCAGTAAAGCAATTCTCAGTGCCCACCTTAGCTAGAAATCCAGAGGCATATTCTGACACTGTGTTCTCATATCGACAGAACTAGCAACAAGATTGGTGAAGAATCAGCCTGGAACTCTAAAGACCTAGAAGTATCTGATTTGCATATCCAATAATAAAGCTAGAACAAATATAAATATATTTAATAATACAAAATAAAGTTACAGTGTATATTAAAGGCCACAGATACTGGGATATGCTTGTATCTCCACCAAATTAAAGGACATTTTTACAATCCATTGGTAAGACCAAGTTTCAGGCCTAAGAGGAGAGTTGGGATACTGGCTTGTGGAACTGGTACACTATGCTAGGTGGTAAGTGAAAAAAAGTTGTTCACTACTGTATTAGTTTATTCTCATTCTGCTAATAAAGACATACCCAAGACTGGGTAATTTATTAAGGAAAGAGGTTTAACTGACTCACAGTTCAGCATGGCTTGGGAGGCCTCAGGAAACTTAAAATTGGTGGCAAGAGAAGCAAACATGTTCTTCACATGGCAGCAGCAAGGAGAAGTGCCAAGCAAAAGGGGGAAAAGCCCCTTATAAAACCATCAGATCTCATTAAAATGACTCACTGTCGTGCAATCAGCATGAGGGTAACCACCCCTATGATTAAATAATCTTCCACCGGCTCCCTCTCATGGCATGTAGGGATTATGAGAACTATAACACAAGATGAGATTTGGATGGGGACTACAGGCAAACTATATCAACTATCTTCTACCAGAAGATACCCTGTATCTTCTGTCACTCTCTTAATCCCATGTATTCATGAATGAAAATAATCCATCTTTGGAGACTCCAAATAATAATCTTCAGGCCAAACTAAATGAAGTTAAAAGGCATTTAGGTAGCTCCCAGATTTGCATAAATTATAAATATATAGAAGGATACTGAAAATTAATCGACTTATTTGCCAAAAAACAATAACCTGATTAGAAATTTTTGTATGCTTGAAAGAGAGGTACTAGATTTTTACCCACAGTATATGTGATCTGGAATATACACGCATACAAATATGTGCCAATAAAATGAGTAAGTCATTTAGAGGCATGTTGTTGTTACATTCCTCCAAGAACAGCATTTAACTATCAACTCACTTAATTCCCTCAGAGGTTTGAAATGACTCCCTTACATTTGATAATGGACTTAGAAGTTCTTTTGTATCCTTAGAATCTCAGGTGATATCATTAATGCTGCATGAAACATCACAAAATACCAGGAGATCAAACCAAGTAGCAATTACTGAAAACATTTTTCTGATATCTCCCCAGATTTTCCTTTAGGGAGTGCTAACTCAGTAAGTGTTCACTATACATAAACAAAGCACAGGCTATAACTCTGCAAAGAACTTACAGTCCTTTCTAAAGTGTTTTCCCTTGTTTGATAAAATAGTCTTTGGGGGAACCTCTAATGGACAAAAGCTAGAGATCCAAAGAAAGGAAACCTGATCCATTTGAAAGTGAATAGGGGGCTGAAGAGAGAGGTAAAAAATATGCTAGTGCTCACTCAAAAAGTGCTGACTTCCTCTTGTAGGCCATCTTATAGGTCCACCTTATACCATATAATAGTGTAATTAAAAAGCGATGATGTTAGGTACCAGGAAGAATCTGCCCTCTTCAACCCTTGTTGAAACAGCAATGAATCTAAATTCAGTGGGAGTCAATGAAGCATTGCAATTTTACCAATAGCTCAGGATACAGTCAAACCTCATTAACTCGGACCTCACTAATTCTGAATATACAGGAATTCAGATATGGCTTAAGAATTGATTCTTGCCAAGTTAAAAAGCTCCAGATAATTTCTACTTTTGTGAATATCAGGGTTTTACTCACAAGACCAACAGAGTCAAACTTTGTAGTGGTTCTATCAGCAAAGAGCTTTCTATTCAAAGTTCTGCTGCAGTGTTTGAATCCTAATTTCCCACAGAAAATTATTACTACAAGAGCTAGAAAAGTTAGGCAGGCCAAGTTATTTCAAGCACAAAAATCAATGTTATTGGAAGAATAGAGCCAAATACACCACAGAGTAAATTTAGTGTTTAAGTTTAGATGCTGAGATTATGGATACTTTTAGATTCCACATTTCTTTACTTTCAATTTAGAAAAAAAGTAGCAATCATTTTATAAAGACTAAAATCATCAAAAAAATTTCTAGAGTTGAAAAATAGTGGACATATACAAATATTACTAATTTAGTGATGTGAACTTCTCCTGACTAATTTCAATAAAAATACTCATTTCATCATAGATTTAGAATTTAAAAACTTAAAAAGAAAAAAATACATTTCTTTAATAGTTGTGTATGAATGTACATATATATATATATATATATATATATATGCAGCTAGTTTATTGTGTTTTTCTTTTTTTATAAAAAGTGGCCAACAGAACATGATCTGACTTGAGGGAGTTGATAATCCTTGAGAGTAAAATGAGAACTAAAAAAGCAGGATTAACTTTTCCCAGGAAAGTGACTAGCTGATTTTCTTTTTCAGTATACCAAATTATTACCCTATAGCTACTGTTACCTTCGATGACTGATTCTGCTCTCAATTAGAAAGCCGAATGTTTCCCATTTAATTTCCTACTTGAGTCATTCACAAGGGCAAGTTGAGAACTTCCTCATTCAACCCCACCCTGTAATAGCTACACAGGTTTTGCATCTTGATTCTCTGGGTACGGTTCAATGGAGCTGAATGATAGAGTATTTTACTTGCTGTGAATGTAGATGAACATTCATAACAACTTCAGTATGAACAGGTCTAAATGATATGCAGTCTACCTAGTACAATGGGTATTAAAATAGGAAAGTCTGAAGAAAAGAGATTAACTCTTTCTTTCCCTCCTCTGCCTCTGTGATAGCTTCTATGAACATAATAGTTTTATTTGGAGTTAAAGGAGCCCGTATTCATGTTTTTTGCCATGGAATCTGTAGACAACAGTTGGTGGAATCTGTAGGCAACAGTTGGTGCACACTGTTTGTTACTAGTACACAAGGGAAAGTGTCTAGAAACCTTATGGCAATTTGCCGTTGCTGTGATGGTCAATGGACTTGGCTCATTGAACTAGTTACCAACTGGTTTTAATGCTGTTTATCTTGTGTGGTGGGTCGCATGTAGTGTGAACTGCAAGTCAATATTGGTGCAAGAATTGGAAGAAAAAATTGGCCTTTACTACTGTGTGAACACTGGCCCACACACAAAGGATGATATGCATGAAAAATGCAACTTCGGGTGATATCTGAGTATGATGTCCATAATAACAGTGAATGTAGACAATCAGTTGCAAACTAGACTATCAGCACCATGGAGGACAAGGGCCTTGTCTAATTTATTCACCACTGTATGTCCGGAAACTAACACGGTGTTGGGTATGCCTTAAACATTCAGTAAATCCTTATTGACTAAATGCATAAATAAGTGACAGTATAGTTTATGATTACACAATTTTGGCTCTTTAGGGCACACACTTGAAAATAACTAAAAATTAACACACATAAAATACAAAGCTTAACAAAAGACAAAGAAGCTAAGCATTGAAATTCAATTGTGAATGTTAGTGTTGACCTCCTAGAACTTGGCTGTGTACAAAGTTCCCAAGACTGTACTTATGCTTTTTCAGTAAGCCTTACCTGACCTCCTCAGCGTCTTCTTATAGAACTCTGTACTTGCCCAATTATAGCCCATACCACCACAGAGGCAGGTACTGCTTTCTTGAAGAATTGCCCCCTAAACTGTAAACTCCATGACACCTGTCTCACCTCCCTGTATGTTGAGCATGCTTAATGGGCCAAGACAAATTTAGTTGATTGAGTTAATGCTTACTATATATCATAAGCTATGCTTGGTGTTTTACATGCATAGCCCCATAATAAATCAATGAGGAAAGTAATTTTTTTTTTTAGGCTGGCTCTGGCTCTGTGCCCCAGGCTGGAGTTTAGTGGCAAGATCTCAGCTCACTGAAATCTCCACCTTCCGGGCTCAAGCCATCCTCCCACCTCAGCCTCCCAAGTAGCTGGGACTACAAGGTGTGCACCACTACACCTGGTTAATTTTTGCATTTTCTGTAGAGACAGGGTTTTGCCATGTTGCCCAGACTGGTCTTGAACTCCTGAGCTCAGCTCAAGACATCAGCACACCTTGGCCTCACAAAGTGCTGGGATTACAGGTATAAACCATTGCACCTTGCTGGAAAGTAATTTCCTTTTTACTTGTTTGGTAGATGGGGAAATTTACACTAAGATGGTTGAATAATTTGCCCCACATCACCTAGTTAGTAGTTAGTTAAATTACCTTCTAAATATATTCTGCTTAACATTGGAGCTTTTATTTTTGTATTAGTTTGTTCTCACGTTGCTGTGAAGACATACCCAAGACAAAGTACTTTACAAAGAAAAGGATTTAATTGACTCACAGTTACGCATAGCTAGGGAGGCCTCAGAAAATTTACAATAAAGGCAGAGGGTGAAACTGGTGTGTATTACATGGTGGCAAGTGAGAGAAGTGAGTGCCAGCGAAAGAGGAAACCCCTTATAAAACCATCATATCTTGTGAGAACTCACTCACTATCATGAGAACAGCATGAGGGTAACTGTCACCATAATTCAATTCCTCCCCACCAGGTTCCTCCCACAACACATGGGGGCTATCTGAACTACAATTCAACATAAGATTTGAGTGAGGATACATCCAAACCATGTCAATTTTCAACGATGCTATTAAATTGCTTAATGGTTTCCAAAACCTTAGTCCAATGGGTGACCCTACTTGTTATGTTCCAACTAAATCTCTCTGCCAAGAAATGAGATACAAAACGCCTTTCTCTCAACAGAAGCAGAGCAGACACAGATGTAGCTAGATAAGGAAAGGAGCTGCGAACATTAGCATTATTTTGAGAGAGGCTATTTGCAGGGTAAGACAATTAGCTAGCATTTTACACTAACTGGAATGAGAACAGCACGGCATCCAAAGCAGAGGATCAGTCATCAGCCATGGATAAAAACAACAACATCAATACAGCAACAAAATACCCTGCATGACCATACATAACAAACAAGGGGAATATCCAGAGTTTCAAAATTTCTTAGTAATGTGAAATTAGAGAAATAGATATCAGAAACTTGCTGTGTATAATGTGCAATATTTTGTACTTACATTTTCACTTATTTCAGTTGTATGTAATTTTCAATCTGTGTCAACCACCAATCCCTTGGTGGTTGGTAGAGTCTTAAATTAAAATACTTCTTGCAGTATTGTTATAAACAGCTATACAAATACAATCAATAACAAGTTAAAACTGTTTCTGTGTTATCTTTACTGGTAACCACTAGATGCCTGTGGCTATTTAAATTTCAACTAAAATTAAATCAATTTAAAAACTTAAGTTTCTTAGTCATACTAGCCACTTTTCAGGAGATCATAGTCAAATGAGCCTAGTGGCTGCCACATTTTGAACACGTTCTGTATTTTGGACAGATAGAATATTTCCCTCATTACAGAAAGTTCTGTTGGATAGTACTGTTCTAGGAATTTTTGAATAAAGTATGCAAAGCCAGTAAGCAGCAGCCTTTCTGTAATGTCTTTCTCAGGCTTGCTGTATTCTGATATGCCAAAGGTACTTCTGTTTAAGCTTGTTGACTTGGCATAAGTGTTAATAGTGTTCCTCTTTTACTTTCAAAAATGTTCCAACTTGGTCAGTAAATTATGGCCACCTTAATTTGCCTCATGGCACACTACTCATGATATTCACTTTCATCCTTTCAATTAATGAAATATGTGGCATATTTTACCTGTCGGTGCTTCTCTTTCCTGACGTGTAAAATGAGGATATAGTGATGTCTACTTTTTACCTTCTGTCTTGCATCAGTTTTTCTCTTTTCTTCCTACGATAATTCATGTATATAAAAAATATAGAAGTTACATCCTAGGCTTTAGTACTTTTGCATCCTAGTGTGTAGTACAGTGTCTACTATGTACTGTGACACCAAAAATGTGACAGTTTTTAGACTCAAAACACAAGATTCCTGAGGAAAGTTCCAAGAGCCATTTTTCATGTCTTCCTGTCCCAGTACAAGTAAGGGTGCATGTATAACTAACTGTCAGCCATTCAGGTGTTTATGCCTGTTACGTTGCCTCTTAAGCACATGTTAAGCACTGGTTAGAAGGTGTATATTGCAGCTGAAGTGGTGATACATTGTACAGTCTGTTCCTGCTGCCTAACTCTGCTCAGTTTTCTAGTCCAATCCTCCAATTCCAAGTCCCTTAAATTCCTCCAGTTGATTGTACTTTTGCTTAAAGCTAACAAAATTTCTCTCTATTATCTGCACCCGAGAACCTAAATAGTACAACAACCTTGAAGGGAACTTTTAACTTGCAAACTCCCAGTGATACTAGCTCTACTAAGCAATGCTACACATTTTTATTGCAATTTGTTCAGTGCTGAGGCTCACAGAGGCATCAGACACTCTCCTCCAGATGTACATAATATCTACGTAATCATATGTTCCTCCACAAATTAAGATTGTAAGGTTAAGATTAGAGTGTTCCCTTCTTCAGAAGATTCTTCTTCAGATATTATCACAGCTTCTCCAGATGTTTATTAAGTATACATTCCCTTTATAATCTGCTTCCAACTGCAAGCCGGCTTCTGTCTTTGCTGATGCTCAGCTGTATTATTATGTGGGTCATGGTCAACTCTCCACATTTTCACTATCTAATTATTGTTTATGGTTTTACTTTGGATTCTGCACTTCAATTACCTACTCCATATTGAACAAACATACTAAATTTCCCTCTATTTATTATATCTTCCATAAATTGTATTGCCCATCTAGGATAATGGGTATAGCTTGCATATTTGTAACATTTCAAATAGCCTAATTTCTTGATAGCTTAAGTGTAGGGTGTGCAACTCTGGGGCTTCAATACTGCATATTGGAAAAATGATAGACTTCTCGAGTTCTCCTAGCTGTGTTTTTATATTAAAGTTAATTTGCCCTTGGGTAGAGATTGCTGTACAACCATGACTGTATCTTTTAAAAGTCTATGAAATAAAGGCATACTATTCTCTCCATTTAAAACTTATAAATATTCCTATTTTAAAGAAAAATCAAACCAGTGAGGAAACTGAATTTACAGAGAAATTCCACTGGCATCTGGGAAGGTCATTTCTTCCTTTGAGAGGGCAGAGAAACATGGTTACAGAGACTAAGGTTATCACATCCTTCTCCCTGATATTGAGATTTCTAAACACAGCTCTGTAACCACCAGGAAGTCCCTGGGCTGTCTATTATACACTACAATCAGTTGGAACTGATTACTCAACTCTGGTCATTTTCATCTACAAACAAATTCACAAGTTTTCCAGACAAATATGGATGGGCTGGCAGATTTAAATTTCAAATGAAAAAATATCTTCCTGTAATGAGTTCACATACCTTTTATTTAGACTTCCAAATGCCAGCATAATGTGATTAGTTTTGATGTTGTTTCTTTCCACCACTTATGAGAAATCACCTCATCAATCACATTATCAAAATTAGATATGGAAAAGACCTAGAATGTCAACAGGACCATCCCCAGTGCCAGTGCAGACTTGTTTTAGCCAGTCTGCTGTACTTTTTAATATCTTCTACAATCTAATATTAAACATCCCCTGTGATCCAGCATCTATGATTTCCATTGTAATGACATAAATATAAAGAATGAGAAGTAACTTCTTAAGAGGATATATCTATGTTTATCCATTCTGTTTTTTCAATAAAGAAATCTTATGGTGAACACATAGAACATAAAGCTAAATTGAATATATTATAATAAATAATTATTATTATCAATACTAATCTCTAATATTTTCACAGAATTTTCACATATGCTGTATAAGTTACACACATTATAGTAGCTGTTACATTGTTAAACATTACTTTTTAGAAAAGAACTATATTAGGCATCCTTTACCAGTCTTCAATCAGGTATATATGTGTGTGTGTGTGTGTGTGTGTGTGTGTGTGTGTGTGTGTTTAGTTATGCTTTTAAAATCAGTTTATTAAGACTTGATTGAGTAGTTTTAGCCTGGAAAGGTATAAACTTGAACTGATTTTGTTTACCTGCAATCTGTATCTTTAAACTTGCTCTGTCAGTTTCTTCACACATCATTTAGTGAAAATTTGTATAAATTTTGATCGTTAAGATTTCAGTCCAGATTACAATTCTGAATTTGTCTAAAAGTTGCTTATACTGGAGGCAGACTCTATAGATTTGAATCTCAGAACCACTACCACTAGTTTTGGATTTTTAGTTTAGTCACTTGGGTCAGTCACTTGAATTCAAATGGACTCCATTTTCTCAACAATCAAATGTAGAGAATAAAACAAACTACATTATATGACTCTCACTATTTGCTATATGTAGAGCATTTGGAACATTGCCTGGCATAGGGAGAGAATATGTGTTAGCTACTATTATAATTATTAGTATTTTAATTATAATTATTTTATTGCTATTTTCTTTCTTTTTTTTTTTTTTTTTCTTTTCAAATATTTATTGAGTAGTTGTATTTTTTCACCTGGTTATTTCTTAACTTTTAAGTTAAAGAATTTTCTTTTTTTTTTTTTAGTTTTTTTCACTTTTTTATTGCATTTTAGGTTTTGGGGTACATGTGAAGAACATGCAAGATTGTTGCATAGGTGCATAAGTGGCAGTGTGATTTGCTGCCTTCCTCCCCTTCACCTATATCTGTCATTTTTCCCCATGCTATCTCTCCCCAACTCCCCACCCCCCACTGTCCCTCCCCTATTTCCCCCCAACAGATCCCAGTGTGTAGTGCTCCCCTTCCTGTGTCCATGTGTTCTCATTGTTCAACACCCACCTATGAGTGAGAACATGCGGTGTTTGATTTTGTGTTCTTGTGTCAGTTTGCTGAGAATGATGGTTTCCAGGTTCATCCATGTCCCTACAAAGGACATGATCTCATCGTTTTTGATGGCTGCATAATATTCCATGGTGTATATGTGCCACATTTTTCCCTATCCAGTCTATCATCGATGGGCATTTGGGTTGGTTCCAGGTCTTTGCTATTGTAAACTGTGCTGCAATGAACATTCGTGTGCATGTGTCCTTATAGCAGAACGATTTATAATCCTTTGGATATATACCCAGTGATGGGATTGCTGGGTCAAATGGAATTTCTATTTCTAGGTCCTTGAGGAATCGCCACACTGTCTTCCACAATGGTTGAACTAATTTACACTCCCACCAACTGTGTAAAATTGTTCCTATTTCTCCACATCCTCTCCAGCATCTGTTGTCTCCAGATTTTTAAATGATCGCCATTCACACTTAACCCATGGCTCAAAGAGATCTGAGGTTGCGAAGGAACATTATTTTTCCTCTTCATCCTATTCTAGCATCTGCCTCTTTTCAAAGCCTTTTGTATTAAATTTTCGCAGGCAAAATAGGCAAGAAAGGGACTACCTTTCTAGACTTGGTTGCAGGAAAGAATCCTGGATCTCATTCTAACTTGGTCTATTTCATTCATTGAGAGTAGTCTATCAATGGATTGGTCTCCACCTGTAGAGTATGTCTAGTTTTGCTGCAGCTGTAATTGGCATTAATCCAGAACTCTGTAACTGTTGATCCACTTGGGGCAGTCATATCTCTTTTCATTTCTTACCAGTGATTCATGCCTCCAACATATTCTTTTAGCTTTGATCACATGATCAGCCCAGGGTACCTGCTTCTATCTCAAAGCATTGATCACTTTGAAATCAGAAGTAGCTGATTTTCTTATCAATGCCCTTTAAGGGCTGGAAGAAACTTAGATGAAGTAGAAAGCTGCTCCATCTTCTTCCTAGGCACATTACACTGTGATTTCTTTTTGTCCTGTTATCAAAAGCAAGTCTCTCATCTTCCAAAATTTCTAAATATTGTGAGCCCCTAACCTTGAGAAGGTGCAAGTCATTCTCCCAACCACTCGTTTGCATCCACCTTGTGGATGAACACCTCTGCAGTTCATCAATCATTTAGCTAGAAACAGATGTGAGGTTTTAGTCCTCTCCAGACAATGCCAATCCCTAAGAATTATCTTCCTAATATCATGACTTAACTTTTCAAAGGAGTAGAGGAGCACTTCCTTTATAATCATAAACATTACATTTGCCAGCACATTAGTCATTCTCAACATTTTCTTCTTCCCGGTCTTACTATTTTTTTTTTTCAATCAGGAAGAGGGTTGCACAGCATTCTGTTTTTGGCAGGTGGTGGTAGGGCCATTTCTAGTGACTTAAAGTAAGACCCAGCAGGAGCTGTCAAAACATAGTTGTTGGAAGTTTTCTTTAGAAAATAGGTAGCTCAGTACCAATTCATTTGTAGCTTTGAGGCTTAGGCATTAAATCTAGGGCAGAAGGAAAAATTTCACTTAATTTTGTGTTATATATTTATGTAGGGCACATAAATCTTAGTATTCAATCATTAAAACTATGTCATATATTTATACAGATTAATGTTACATTTTAAAGACTACTAGGGGGCTGGCCTGATAGTAGATGCTGTATCTATCTTTTATGTTTGATTATTAAAACAATTTGTAAGCTAAGGAGAATTATTGGTTTATATAAAGAAGAGAAAGTTGAAGCTGAAGAGGTTCAGTAGTTCTCAATCACAGGATGAGTAAGTAATCAGCAGTGGTAAGAGCAGGGACTTAAACTGAAGGCGTTCACCTCCAAGGTTCAGAAGTGGTATATAGGACTCCCACATGTATAAAAGCTTCAGTGGGACTGTTACATGGTAATAGATTTTACATTTTGTGAAGCTAACACTCCATAAATGATATTTGTATTTTGAGATTCACCTAAAGAAATCAAGTCAATGGGATCAAATCCAGGTCTTTGGTTCTGCTGAGTTCTTCTGGCCCTTAGGGAACTCATCAACGGCTGCTTCCTAAGCCTTGACAATTGAACATGAACTATCTTTGTTCTCAGATATCATAATCACTGTAAAAACTAATACAAGACCTAATACCTTCCCTTCTGAAAAACAGAACTAGGAAGGAATCTTTTTGCTAATCAATCATATCAAATCTACCATATTGGGAGAGACAAAGGAGCAATGTTCCATTTGGCAAAGTGGGGGCACTCTCAGGAAATGCATTGTGGTGTAAGAGTTATGAGAATTTTTCTCATTTTTAGAGAATATGACATTTTTTTAAATAAATTGATGCATATATACTTATGACCTATGTAAATACCACATGCCCCTGGGAAATTTGATAGAAAAAAAATGAAACTGCAAAGCTTTGGAAACCTGGTAACTTTCAATAAATTACACAAGCAAATTCATGAGTAAATTTGAGGTAAGCAATCAAACAGCTAATTATTTTGTGTGTATCTACTTGAAGGCCAAATCATTAGGTGAAGGGAATCTCAAAGTGGAGAGCATTTTACTTTTGTAAGGATTCAAAATAATGTATAGAGTACAGCTAGCATATAGCAGTTCCTCAACCAATGGTAGCTACATTATCTCATTAATTGTTCTTGAATATAACCTAAATGATATAAACATACATTCTCATTTTAAAAGAAATGATTATAGAAGTCATTAAAAATGGGGGAGTCAATAATAATAATTATTAAGAGAAAAAAATGCAACCAATAATTAATGGACTCCTTTATAGAAGCATTCTTCTTTTTTGCTTTGTTGGGTAATCAAAAACCCACCCTGTGAAAGGGGCGCTGCTCTATCCATTTTAGTGATGAGACAGCAAATTGGACTCCATGTCATTAAGTAACTTGCTCTAAATCATGAGCAGCAGAGCTGGAATTAAAAACTCAGATCTATCCAGAGCCTTGACTTTATGCTCCTTCTACTCTGCTACTCAGCCCCCAGAAGACAGAGCATCAGAAAAGGAATGTGGTTTAAAGAAAGACATAGAAGTTGGAGGGAGACAAAATATGTCATGTTACTGCTATTTATTACATTTCTCCACCTCTTTCTGCAGGCAAGTCTGGGCAAATGTGGCTCCATTTCTCCATCTTCAAATCTCTCTGGTAATCCCTACCTCCAATGATAATGCCTGTTGTGTGTAATACTGTATTGATGTTAAAAAAAACGCATGCCTTTTTTCCCCTAAATAATTGATTCCTTTAATGTTAATGTCACAATAAAGTTGATCGGAGTCAATTTGAGTAATGGAAGGGATACCACTTTCTTTCATATCTCCAAGTAAGTGAGACAAACTATAGCAAAAGGATGAAGGTTAGATCCTTAAGGGTATTGTTCACTTGGAATTAGTACAGTTTCCTAAGTCGCTTGTAGCTTCAGAGTTTACATCTGGTTTTGCTGAAAGAGGAGAGAGGAGGAAGAGTTAGAATCTCCATATGGAGATGCTTGGGCAATGCCCCCTATATGTGGCACAGTCAGCATGAGGTGGAAAAACTTCACTGCCTTTTCATAGTAAGCACTCTATAAATATTGGTTAAGTTAGTGAATAAATAAATGGATGTTTTCTCTTAGCCCTGTGCTAATCTCTTAATCTTGTCACAGTTAGCATTATGTTGCTTGTTGCTTTTCTCACTTCTGTCTCTTTGTCCAACTGTGAGCACCTTCATGTAAGAGAATGTTGTATTTCATATCCATGATCTTTACTGCTAAGGAAGGACTTCTTGTCATACAGTATGTGCTTGATAATTGTTTAATAAATACATAACCAATTTATGTCAGTAGAAATGCTGACTCCATAGCAGACATGCACTTCCTCCCTCCCCTCTACTTTATGTCTGGAATATTTTTTTTTCAACTATTGTCTCTGCTCACAAACAGACGACCCAGACTTAGGTGCTTCCTATAGACCCACACTGGCAGCAATTACACAGTGGCGGAGTTTCCATAGGCCTCCCCACAAGCTTCCCTTTATGAGACCACTTCAGCAGGCAGCTGTACTTGGCTTGCAAGATTTAAATGAGTGATTCTTATTCTGATCCTCTGACTTTTTTATAGATCTTCACTTCTCTATATTATCACACACCATGTAAGATTTAATCCTTTATTCCCATTTTTCTTATAATGGCTTTGTTTTCCCAACTAAACCCTTTTTAGTAGTTTTCAGTACATGAAGGAAGGCTCTTCCATAACAAATATAAAACATGTGACATTAGCTTTGGGATCAGGCAGTGGGAAGAGACAACAAAACAAAATAGTGATAGAGTAAGGGAGTTGCTACAGAAGGCTGGAAAATGGTAACCTATGGAGTAATGGAGTTGCTACAGATGGCTGGAAAATGGTAACCTATATTATGGAATTATAAATAAATTGGTAAAACTGTTGCCTATTGTAACTTGGGAGATATAAATACATTTTGAGATTTGAGTCATGAGATTTTTATGAAGAGTTGTTTCCACTATGTATGTATGATAAGGTACTATGAGAAAAAAAGTAAGATTTTAAAAGATCTGGCTAGTCTACAAGCAGAATGAGGACTTCCTATGCTGGAAAATAAAAGTGTTTCTCATCTGTAATTTCCTTTGCAGGCAAGGGATTCTCAAAGTAAAATACAGCCTGAAGCAGAGATTAAATTAAGGCTGTATCCATAAGAAGGAATTGGAGTTGTGCCTAGTACCTTCTTTAAAATCAACAAAAGTGCTTCTAAGAATCTTAAAGGCATGGTCTCACAAAAGCATGATCCCACAGTAATGGTAAGCCAAGAGAAAGTTAGACATATCTTGAAGAACGTTGTGGCCATGGCTTTTGGAATTAATATGAACTCAAATCAGATGCATTAAAACCCCCAAAATTATTCAGGGAATTATATTAGCAAAAGTGCCCTCAGCTGGACTAAAAGAGCGTGAGATTACTGAAAGCCATTGGATTCACAACTTTCTACAGCAGGCAGTAGGATGAGAAAAGCTTCCGAAGGGATTTTTTCCTAATACCCTTTCAGAAGTGGCCAAAGGAAAAGGGTAGATAGTCTGAAGAGCACAATCAAAAGCCAAAGAGAACAATAAACTGAGGAACTGCATCAGAAATGCATATCCAGGTCTGGGATGGACCACAAAGTTCTGGACTCCAAGTCTGATGCCATGATTGTTGGAACATTTTGAGATCCTTGGATTCCATGAGCTTGTTTTGCAAGTTGAAGACACAGAAATAATTGAGAACAGAATGGAGAACTGGTAGATTGAACTCATAGCCCAGTTTTTATGATTTTTATATTACACCATATTACATTATTTGTGTCTTGCTTTCCACACTGACTCTGTGTTTGACTGTGCAATTTGCTATGGCCAACAAGACAAAATCAAACTTCATACAAGCAAAAACTTTAAAAGCCCTTGTGCATTTCTGCTTCTGTTCTATAACCTTTTTTTCTGCTCTGAAAACTAGCCCAGGTTATCCTGTTGGAGGAATGTGAGAGATAATTTGAGGAGAGCTGGATCTTCCCAGAAAAGCCTATCTAAGACCAACGAGGCCCAGCCAATTCATTAGTTGACTGCATAGGTATGAAGAAACCCAGCCTAGTTCAACAAAGACAAGCACAGTTTAACAGAACTGACCAGCAAGCTATATACTTAAAAGAAAAAAATAAATAGTTGTTGCTTTAGGCTAACAAGTATTAGAGCAGTTGTTATGCATTAATATCCAATGTAGACATACCCTCTTACAAGTTAGAAAATATAAAACTCTTTCAAGTCACAAAAGACTAAATACAGTCTCACTCCTGGTTGCTACTACAAATTGATTCTTATTATTCTTTGCTTTTCAATAACTCTGACTTCCTTGCTGTTTGTCCTCATACCATGAGCTTCAGTGTCAGGCCTTTTATACTCGATCATTGTCTCAGACCAATCCTCTTTTCCCCCTGTTCATTGTATCTCTTTCTCTTCTCCCTCCATTTATATAAGTATCAGCTCAAATGTCATCTTTTCAGAGGGCACTGGCCTGACTACTTGTCATTTTAATTCTCTTAGTCTGCTTTATTTAATTATCGTACTTGTTACCAAGAAAGATTAAGTCCTATAAAAGTCCTATATAGATACACACACACATATACATACCATATATTTTTATATATGTATACAATAAAAGGTAGATAGGGGCAAAGCCAGTAAATACATGGAATGATATATATATGGTTTTGTGTGTGTGTGTGTGTGTGTGTGCATGTGTATATACGTGTGTGTGTGTGTGTGTATATATATATATGCATGTGTATATATACCCTTCCATATATTTACTGGCTTTCCATATGTGTGTGTGTATACCATTCAATGTATTTTTCACACACACACATCCCCCATATGTGATACTTTAGCTGACACTTATATATATACTGATATATATATATATATATATATATATATATATATATATATATATAGGCTTTGCCCCTGCTATGTAAGCTCCATGAGAGGACAAACTTTGCATCCTTCAAATCTAGAAAGATGTCTGCCTTGTAGAAGATGCTTATTAATAAATATGGAAGGAATGGGTTGGTTTAACGAAAATGTTAAAGTCAAAGGTCTTGGGGCTACACCAACCATCATTTTATAGAAGGAGAAACTAAGGACTAAAAAGAGGAGGTAAACACCCATAATTAGTACTGAATTTTTATTGTCTCCTGTGTTCTATGTTTTTCTTCTGTTTTGTTTTGCAATAGACAATAGTGAATCATTAGGTTTATGAAAATATTCTCTTTAAAAAACATTCAATGGCCCCATTTACATGCAAAATTAACACTCTGGGATAGTATAGAACACTCTTTATACTCTGCCTTTCCTGCCTCCTAAAATGTTCTACGAATACTCTCCATGCCACATTTATAACCCTTTGTATCTCTCACTCCGTGTTTTTGATTGCAGCAAAGTAGATAGTGGTGCATTTAAATTCATGTTACTCCTTTTATAGAATACAGTTGTCACTAGGATGTGGCTTTCCAGGAAAGGTCTATGTATCCCAGTCCATTTGCATCAAGGTATAGCAATGAGATTAGTTACCACCAGTGGAATATTAGCACAAATAATTGGTACCATTTATTGGCTAAGGCTGTTATGAAGCAGATGTGCCTTCTCCAAATTTTTTCCTCTTCTACTTGCCAAATGTAGAATGCTCAAAGTCCTAGGAGATGATAGAGTCACAAGTTAAAAGAAACTTCATCTTAGAATCGTCAAGTTGAGAGCAATTAATTCCTCATCAGAAGCAGTCACCATGGTCTATTATGTGTGAGAGAAATTAATTTCTATTTTGTTAAGAGACTGAAAATGTAGGATGCATTGGCAGTAGTAGCTGGCATTACATAACTAATATATTGTTTAATCTATTCATTCTATCCAGCATGTTCTTCCCACTACAGTTTTCCATTGCTCAAAGATGAGCTTAAATGCCACCTTCCTCACATCTCCCCCTGAATCCTTCAGTCACACTTAATATCTTCCTCCATCACATTTTTCTAGCTGTTTTGGCTGTTTATTGTATGTTATAATTAATTCTGTCCATGGTATTCACTACTAAATTATGAGCTTCTATGGGTAGAAACTGTATCTTAATCGTTGTGTACCCTCCAGAATGTCAAACACAGTATCTCACAAACAACAGTAGGTGCTTAATAAATGTCTGTTACATTAAACCAAATGAAATCAAATTCATCTATCTGAATGATAAATACGTTTCTTTCATTCAAGATCTTACAACTGGTATAAAAAAAAATCTATTACTTCAGTCTGACTCTTTACCTTGGCAGATTAGAGTGGAATAAAAATGTGTCCTGGATAAAATGAAAATGCATTGTTTTACATAAGATATGGCAATTTTGAAAAATACATCGATTTAATGTACTTAGGCCAGTGAAAAATCTGTTGGTTTAAGCTAACTGCCATTAGTTTCAATTAAAATGTATCGATTTGGGTAAATGTTGGTTAGAATAAATGTTGCGTGATTGTGGAAAAAAACCATTTGCTTAAGCTTGCCTTGGAGCACAATCAGAGAGAGAGGTGAGGGGGATGGGGTGGGGGGAGCCAGAGAGTGAGTGTGTTAGACAAACAGGCAGGATTTTCTCTTCTCTGCACTGTAATCCACTTGAAGAGGGCAAGAGCAGGTGGTCAATTAGTAGGTTACCATCCTTTGGCTTTATATTAACTAACATCTATAAGTGAGAAAAGAAATAGCATTGAAAAAGAAGTTTGCTTAAACCAAAAAAATGCTTCTGTGTGAGGCTCACATTAGGTCAATACCATTAATTCATCATCTGCCTTCAGATAGGTCAATTTCATTCATTTATTTAAAAAGTGAAATAATTCAGTTATCTGAGTTCATAATGGCAAAAACAACTGTGGTTGGGGAAGTACATCTTTCACTTTTTGACAAATGGTTATAATGCTTTTATTATGTTGAACTATATGACATGGCCATTTTTTGGTGGTCACAAACAGTGGATTATTGGCAGTTTCATGAGGTTCAATCCAATAGATACTGCTTAAGGGTAACTGGAGAAAGAACTAGATTGTACGTTGCTTTCATTGATATTTTCAAACATAATGATGTGTTTCACCTCCTGGTCTTTGAAGGCAGGAAAAAAAATACACACATACCCTGCCCAACATATGCACATACATGTACACAAACATGGAAAATGACCTATCTCTATCTATCTATCTATCTATCTATCTATCTATCTATCTATCTATCTATCTATCTATATTATCTAACATCTCTGTGTTTCCAATCCAACAAGGTAAGGAACTGATCATAGGCATTATTTAGTAAATGTTTGAAAAAGGAAGGAAGATATAGGCAGGAAAATGTTAAATGATAGTAGGTAAGCTTAGAACAAAAGGAACAGAAAATGATGAGGAATTTCAACTAAATTCATTTATTGTAACCATTTAAATGTTTTTCATTGGAGAAATGAATATTCTTTCCCATGTGTTTTTAATGATGGGAAAGAACCAGATGTCTTGGCAATTAATACTGTGTAAAACATACATAAATTAAATCAGTGCATAACAGGGAACTCTCATTGCTAAAGACACAGAGAAAAAGACGCCAAGGAAAATTGGGGAAAGCAATGAGAAGGATATAAGACATCTGAGTAACATTGTGGTAGGAAGTAGGAGGGTGTTGATTGCAAACATCTATACGTGGAGTATCTGGAAAGCAAATACCCCAACATGTAAGATAAAATACCTACAAATAAAAGGGTAGAATATTTTAAGAGATAAACAGAAATATGACTTAGGTTGTATAATTATAAGTTCTGACCACATATTCCTTATTAATGGCAATTATATAGTAGAGAGGAAATTAGAATTGACTTTTTAGTCTGGATTCTGCTGATAGTTTGTCGGTTGACTTAGACAAAATCTTAAACTCTGACATTTTTGAAATGTAAAATAGAAATAATGAAAATAAATCTTTTGTTTCCTGAGGATTGTAAAATCAAATAGGAGAAAGTTCAGTGTGTACAATAAGTAACAAAAAACATCACTGAGAACCTACAATGAACAGGTGATTTGCAGGCAATTACCAAGTGCTTTATCTCATTTAATCCCAATGGTCATAAGATGACACAGACTTTATCTTCAGTTTTCAAGAAATAAAGCTCACCTGTCAGAAGTTAAGCAATTTATCCAAATTTAAAATAGGCACTTAGCAAATATTTTATGAATCACTTGATGAAGTACTCCCTAGCACTCTACTTTGGCATTCCTCATATTTAATTATTAACATAAAGTAGAACTTGCCAATATGAAATAGTATGTGTATGAAGGAGGTATATGCTAAGTGAAAAGTCTGAATTAAAAACTATGTGGTGAATATAATTTCACCCAGCCTTCTTTCCAACTTTTGAGTTTGGCTTATTTGATAAACTTAATGGCGTACAGAGTTATAGGGATCATATAAAATTGACATTTTATTGTTATTTTAATTATTATCTAAGAATGATTGACATATTCATTCATTCAATCAGCGAATATTTACAGGTCATGATGCTTGGTAGTGAGGATTCAGTGATGAACAAAACTACATAGCTCTGCCTTCAGAGGGTTTCTGGAATAGTGAAAATAATGGATTTTACTCAAATCGTTACAAAAAACTTAAGAACTCACAACTATGATAACATGATCCTGTTGAGAGAGCCTATGATAGCAGGGTTTGCTTTGGTAAGAGAGAAAAGGAAAAACGTGAACTGTGTTATGAGAAGTAATCAGAGAAGAGATGTGTGTCCAGGGCAGAAAGAACAACATGAAAAATAATCTCTAGAATGAGGGAGGAAGCTGAAATGGTAAGGAAGAAAAGAATACCTTGGTTTAGGGTTATGCGATCCAAATAGAATGCACGTGTCTTCCTCAAAACCAGTCATGAGAGGCAGAGGTGGCAGGTAGATGAAGATCAGAATATGAGCTTCGTTAGTCATCTTCATCACTTTCTTGGATGATCAACTAAAATCTGGGACAAATCAGTTTTCTAACATACTACCTCTTCCTGCCTCCTCCATTCTAAGCCTCAGAATAATCCAACAAAAGTCGAATGTCCAGGTAAAGCACACCTACTCAGGATCGAGGTGAAGAGAAGAGGAAACAAAAGAGATGAAAGAAGAAAGATAAAATCCTCGATGCTATCGTTTTATTTGATAAACTCTACAGAGGTAGAAATGAGAACGAATGGTGCTCACCTATTCACTTGCAGAATGAGTAGGATAGCACGAAAGGCTAGGAATGTTATTTGAAGTGCCGGATCTTCCACAGGAAAACAGGTGCAGTATGAGATGAGACATCTTTCTTCCCAAAAGTTAGTAGAAAAGTGCTTCTAGGTAAAGGATAAAGAGTTGGACAGGACACCAGGTCGGTCTTGTAGGTGACTTCCAAGATGTCTATCTTGATCTTAGGGGCAATTAGAAGTTAATAATGGATTTAAGAGGTATAGGTTGGAGTAATCTTTTAAAAACCTATTTCCAGCTGTTGTGAGTAAAAAGGATTGGGAAAGGAAAATAAAAAATTATTGTGCAAGTGTAGGCAAAATAATAGTAGTTTGGACTAACATGGGGAGGATGGCAGTAGTGGTCAGGAGACATAGACATGAGAGCTACTTATGTGAAATGAACAGGCTTTGTTAAAAAGTTTGATATGGGTAATAATGGGAATATTAAAAACGTCTAATGTCTTGGGGAATGATGGATGCTGGTTTAATTTAGAGAAATCAAGGAAACTGAGGGAAAGCCAGGTTTGGGTAGGGACGATTACATGTAAGTGTTTGAACCTATTGAGTACTAGGTGCCTTTGAAGTTGGTCAAACATTTGCCTCCATATTAATATTTCAAAATTAATTTGTACAGTTGATTTATCCCAGCAGTCTTATTTATACTACCTAATTACATGGAAAACTTTTTTTCCAGATCTACCTGTCAAGTCATCATTGCAAATTTCACAATACTATAGTGGAATATAAATCAATGTGGCTTCAATGTGCTTATAACTTTCGAAACCACTCCAAATCTATTCAGAAATTCTTTTATGCTTTTGAAAGGTGATTTTCATTTTTGCCTTTCTGTGTTGTATTTCTGTGATGTAATTATCATACCTTCTAAACAGCTTTTAGGGAAACCCTGTTGGAAATAGCAAAGTAGAATCTGATGGCAATCTTTCTTGTGTCTAGTGATATTTTACGCTATCATGGGTGTGAGGACTCATCATTAACATCACAAAGATTTCACAAATGTGGGAAAATAAGTGCAGGTAACTTTTTAAAGAAAAGAGGCTTGGAATTATTTGTATAGCCTCGCTGAGTTTAAAAGGAGCTGCAATTTCATCAAGCTCACCTTGAATTCCTGTAAGACCACAAGAAAAATATCTCATGAAGAAAAATGAACCTGTATTTAAATAAGCTTAAAATATATTTTTTTTACTTTTTCCCCTAGATTTTCCCAAAATTTATCCACTATTTGCCACTAAAGGAGTTCTTTACTTCAAATCTAAGTTCTTCTTTACTTCTAATCTACTTGCTGGTAGTGAAATATACCTCTTTTTTCATTTTCTAAATGAGAGGCTTTACAGAGATAATTTTATAAGTTTAAATCTATCAACTGTTTAAGGCACATACAGAGGATTAGAGAATACTGTATTTTATGTGGAATCTAAAGAGAATATTCCACTCATTGGTAATAGCTTAAACTATTTTCATGATTCTTTTCTTTGAATATTCAAGTGCACAAAACTTATTAACACAAAATAAAATTTTAAGTTTCAAGAGCAAAGAAGTATCCTAATTTCAAACATGGTCTATGAAACACAGACAACTTTCAATTAGACCTACAAATGGTGGAGAGTCTGCATGAAGATATGAAATATACAACCAGTAATTTCAAATGTCTTCACTGAAATTTTATGAGAGCAAGTATCTGAATTGATTTTTGTAACTGCTTTTTCTTCAGCCTATACCCTTCTGGTTAAGGGTCTTCTAACAATCACATTGACATGGTTAAAAGAGAGAATGTGAAAGAAGACCAAAGAAGAATGCAGAGTGTTTGCAATTGACCAATTGTATTATATACAAAAAATCAATCTTACGGTCTATAGCATTACAAAAATATTTCTCTATTACATAGAGTTTGATGTAAAAATGAATCTTATTGGATTCAGTCATTCCTGTGAATGCCCTATAACATAAAAACCATGCAGCTCTGTTGTAAAAATAATTTCTCATAAGGCTCATATGACACTCTGAAATTCTTCCACAGCTGAACGAATTATGGTATCTCCATTCATCTATGAAGATAAACATGTTTTTAAAACAGTTTTTTTTTTTTGAAAAAACGGTAACAACAAACAAAAGTAGAAAATGTGAGTACGAGATTATTCAAGAGCCAATGAATCTGATTGCTATTTCAGAAGATATTTTAGCTATTTTGGCCATTTTACACCTGTAATTGTATGGAGACTGTGTGGTTGTCTGGCCTGGAGAGTTTGATGTATCTTAAAGACACACTTTACATTCGGAGTGAAAGCCATTGCCATGACAATTTTAATGAAGCAGTAGTGTTTTATTCTATGGATGCTGATTAATTGTGTCATATACCACCTTCAGGTCCTAGCAAGATTTAAAATCCATGAAATCCTAGATTTCAAGCTTTCACAACACAGAATCATAATATCTTAGAAATGGAGAAGACCATTCCTCTCCAATGCAGAAATTCTTCCTAAAACATCTAGGACAAAACATGGCTGAAGCTTCTGTTTGATATTCTACTGAGAGAGAACATGATACTTCACCAAGCCGGCTCTTCCTCTGCAGTATAGCTGCTTCAAAACTCTGTTTCGTATGCATTAAAATTTATCCTATTGTTGGCTCCACCTGACTAGACCTCACAGAGTATGTCCTTATTTCCACATTCCAAATTTTCAAATATCAGAAGGTAGCTACTGTGGTTCCTCTAATGTCTTTTCATGAAAAATGAATCCATTCCCCTTTACGATTTTACATAAAATATAATTTTCAGATTCTTGGTCATTCAGATTTTCCTGATCTGGACAAGTTTTATGTTAATATCCCTTTCAACCTAGTGACCAGAATAACACTCTATAAGGCATTCTAATTACATGTAGCACTTGGGGCTGTCATTTCCCTTATTTAAGACGCTAAAATGTTGCTAATATAGAACAAAATCTTCAGGTGGTTTTAAAATTAACTCTATTCAGAACAAGATTTTTTTATCTTGCTCATTTTTATAGTCCTTTAAAAAAAGAAGTGAAATGTACATGCCTTTAAATGCACAAATATTAACTATACAATTTTAACAAAGTAATACACTTGTTTAACTAGCACTCCCTTCACCATATGAAATATTTCCACATCTCCTAAATGTATCCTAATGTCTCTTTCACAACAATTCCTTTTAGCTGTACCACAGAAACGACCCCCTGTCCTATGTACTTTTCTTTCAAGTTCTTGAACTTTAGATAAATTAAGTTTGTTCTGTCTGGTTTATTTGGCTCAAGATTTAGTCTGTGAGAGTCTCCAAACTGTCCATAGTTTGTTCCTTTTTATTATTAAGTAGCATTTTATTATATGATTATATCACAATTTGTCTTTTCTTTAGTTGATGCAATTTCAGTTGTTTCTAGTTTTCTATGACTGTAAATAAGGCTTCTGTGAATTTTTATATACAAGTATTTGTGTGGACACATGTTTTAATTCTCTTGGGTAAAAACATGGGATTGACAGTGTTGGGTAGTGTGGAAAGCATATGTTTGGCAAATAAGTAATGACCGAACTCTCTTCTCCAAAGTATCTAGAGCATTTTTCTTTCCCACCAGCTGTGTATGAGACTCTGCACCCTCATCTGCATGTAGTATTGTAGATCTTTTTATTTTTGTCATTCTAGTTGGTGGCTAGTAATAACTACACTGTGGTGTAGAGCACCAACAATGTCCCTTATAGGGAGAAAGCTTAGTCATACTTTTATTTATCCAATTAAAAGATATAAATGGTGCCAGATATATTCCAGTCATTTTATTCTGAACTGAAGATCCACTATCTAGCAATAAATAGTCCTGCCAGGATAGATTTATGAATGTAGTTATATGGGGTCTATTCTGTAGCTTTAAGTGTGATGTCATTAGAAGCCCAAAAATCCTAAAACTTCGGATTAGTTTTTTTTAATAGCTTTCATTAATAAAGCAGACCTAAGAGTATCAAGTATAGGATGACTGTACACGCTGTATCAACTGAAACATCCAGATTTGTGCTTGTTTCACTGGTTTAATTCTCGACAGTGCTCTTTTCACTCTTGAGTGCTCCAGTTTAGACAATGAATTATATGGTCAGCCTAGTTAAGCAGGGACTCTGATATGACTTATTTTTTAATGATGATTATAAAAAGGTCACAGTTAGGGTCACAAATAACAAGTTCCAAGAGTTATTTGAGGGCATAAGAAACATGAGGTTGGTGGAGGGATATAATCCAGAGATGCTAGTGGGAGTAGTTAGTCCTGGAAGCTGTCTTCAATGAATGCCACATGCTAGCAACAGCTGAGCAAATAGCTGACTTTATTATTTATTAATTGCCGTTAAGAATCATCACTGTTAGAACTGCAATTGGAAACAATAAATAGCACCCAGAAGGAGATTCCTTAATAACTAAACTCAGGATTTCCAGTATCATAGAGCATGCTATATAACAAATTGTCGAACACTTAATGGCTTAAAACAATAGAGAAGTGTTTCCTCACAGCTTCTATGGATCAGGAGACTGGGCATGGTTTAGCTAGATTCTCTGCTTCAGGGTCTCACTGGGCTGTCATCAAAGTGTAAACAAGTTCCTGTGTCATCTGGAGGCTCGAGTGAAGAAGGAGCTTCTTCCAGACTTATTCATGTTAGTGGCAAAATTTATTTCCTTGCAGCTGTAGGACTTGAACTTCGAGTTTTGCTGACTATTGGTTGGAAGCAATTCTCAGCTCCAAGAGGCTGTCCAAGTTCTCCAACATCTAATTTTCTTCATAGGTAGTTACACAATGGCAGCTGGATTCTTCAAAAACAGCTGGAGAGTGAGATCTAGTTAGCTGGCTAGCAAGACGGAGTCCTATATAATATAATATAATTACGGAAATGACATCTCAACACCTTTGTTATAGTCTACCAGTTAGAAGTAAGTCAAAAGTCTCACCCACACTCAAGGGGCAGCCACTACAGACAGACAAGAACTCCAGGAGATGAAGATGATGGCAGCCATCTTAGACTTAGTCCTCTCCCACATTCCACAATATTTTCTTAACATGGACATTAGAAATTGCAATTTATTTGATCTTTGTTTTTCTTAGACAAGAGAAACACTTTTCCAAAAAGAAAACTAACTTGGGTGGAAGCTCAAGCTACGTATTATAAATTTAATTTTAACCAACAGCTTAGTTTCCCAGGGAATTTTTTTTCTATCTATCTATCTATCTATCTATCTATCTATCTATCTATCTATCTATCATCTAACTATCGCTCGTCCATCTATCTACCTATCATTTTTATTCTGTACTTAATCTCATACTTACTCTTTGAGAATGATTTCAAATCTTTCTTCTACTAGGCATAGTCAAATTTCATAAAAATTTTCTTAACTATCCTTGTTTATAGGAATCTTTATTTCCTCTTAAAGTCAGATATATGTAGCTTTGAACTGTAACTCTTAGCACTTACTGGATTTTTATCACCTAGAGCAGATATTTTAACCTGTCTTAATTTCAGCTTCCTTGTTTGTAAAGTGAGAATAGCACTATTTGCTCCACCTGCTTCTTGATACATTTAAATGTAATTTTACAGAAAAATAGCCCAGCCCACAGAACATCCTACTCAAATGCTATTTTATTTTCTTCCCTCTTTTTCTTGTCTTTCCCTACTCTCCATATAATAATTTGACACTCTCTACATATTATCCTGCATAGTTTATTTTGCTATGTGTATATGTACATGTATCAGGTATATATGTGAGTGATGATTACACGTTGCATTATGTTGTGTAAGACTTGGTTTTTCAGCTGTAGTGATGCATTTGTAGTGACTCATCCACATTTTCTTTCCAGATCTCCAGAATAAATTGCCACATATCCATGAGATGACTCGACAGGTTACACTTATCCAATCTTTGATCACTATGTTATAGAATTCTTTTAAAAGTGCTGATCCTTATTATTCTAGACACTGTTCTCTTCTAATCCTTGGGCCAGTCTCTGTCTCATGCTTCTTATAGCCTTTTGAAGATCTCTAGGGAGAAAAATGTTCAGGGTCCTGCTTCATAGTTTTAGGTAGCAGATGGCTTTTTATTGTACCTGCCAGAGAAGTTTTAATTATGTGAACTCCTCATTATGCAATTCCAAAGGGAAAAAGTATATTATTTTAGGAGCATCCTCTTTGTTTTTAAAATCAACTTACCTAAAATTAATATAAAGCGACATAACGTTTTTCCCCCAAAGAGTAACTTTTATAAATTTTCTCTAAAATTATTATTGTCTTACTTTTTAAAAAAATCATTGCATAAATAAGCCATGGGCTTCACATGAAGGTTCTATAATTGCAAATATAATAAATAAGTTATGGGGAACTGAACTCTGAATTCTGATTTTACCACTAAGTAGTCAGCTGACTATGAGTGGGTCACTTTTATCATTCTGAGCCCCAGGTTCCTAGTCCCTTAACTGTGGGATTTAGATAAGGTGATTCATAAATTCCTTTCAGCCCCACAATGCTATAATTTAGAAAAATTAGTCACATCTTCACTTATATATTCTTGTTTAAAGTTGCATTCATTCATATTTTATTGTAACTTCCATTTTTTTTCCCTTCCTTCATTCCTAAGTTTGTGTATGTGCTGGTTTGGGAATAGGATATGCCTGTTAAATTCTCATCAAAATGTTTTTCCATATCTATTTGTGCTGCTTAGGTGACATAGGACGACAGAGATTTCCAACTAAGAGTAGATAATTAGGGGCCTCTTTTGAACAGACGTATATTTAAGAGAATACAGCTTCTCTTTGTTATCAATACCAAGGATGCAAACCAGAATACCAAAATTAGAATCCAGCCTGAGAATTTCAGGATCAAGCCTGAGAAAGAGGTTTTCAGTTTTTTGCTTAGCAGTACAAAGAGGTGGGCACACAGGGGAGGACCAGGAGAATGTTTTAACATTCAAGTAATAGAAGTTTGCATTTGAACAGCAAAACTGCCTGGCAAAATCTGAGCTTGTCCAGCAGGTGCCTTCTAAACCCTTAAGCTATAGACATTCTTTCTGAGTGTGTAGAATATTAAGAGATGAGAAAGATGGCCAGCATATGCCGATTGCTGTGCTCAGTACTGAACACCAGACACATCTGACAAAGCTGCTATCCAGTCATTCATGGCTAACGGGGCTCTTTTCTGGCCTGCAGTCTGTTCGTGCTGACTGCAAATACAGTTTGTGCCTTCTTGGGTCCAGCAGTGCCGCCCGTGGAGCCTGTCACTCAGCAATGGGCAGAGGCACAGTTGCTTTGCCTTCAACGATGCACCTTGTCTATAATCAAATGTCTCTTTCCCACTCTAGGAGACTTTTGGGCTTCCTGTTCATTCTTAAATGTCAGAACAGGGTCGCTGCCTTCCTTCTTTTTCTTATCATAAGTATGAGTAGACCTGCAGCCCACACTGGCACATAAGGGACCACCTTCTCTAGTGCCCTCATATCACAGAGCAAAGGAAGAAAGACTCACACAGGGAAGTGACTTGCTCAAGGTCAAAGAGGAAGAGGCAAAACTGGAACGATGACTCCTATATCTTGATTTCCAGTTCCAAGAGCTTTCTCTGACTCCATGCTGTGTCAAAGTGCTCTGATCTTTTTAATGCACATCCTGCTATGGTTGGCCAAGTTTGACTTTCACAGTCCATGATTATCATGGATCCTTATACGATGAACTTGATAAACAAGCAACAGGTAAGGTAAATAATTACGTTAAACAAGCTCTCCTTTAACTCTAATTTTGTTCAAATTACTAATCTCATATGGAAAGAGTGCTTTATTTTTTTAAAGGCACTTTCATATATTTGATCACTTTGATCTATTTTTTTTCTTCATTAAGACAACCCCTGTGAACTTAACAAAATGATTGTGCCCAAATTCTGACAGTGACTGTGGTAGTAGCATCAAATTTTCATAAAGAAATACCTATTTATTTACTTATGTGTAGGTACAAAATGGTTAAACCAAGCACTCTGACAGAGTACTGCCTTAGATACCCTACACTACTGGACTTCCATAGACGAGAATAACCGAAACATTCAACATACATGTAGTAAAAGTGGTTCATATTTCTTTAGTAATTGAAAGAGTATTTGGGGTATGGCTGAGTTTGGGATGGTTATATTGAATATCTCCCCTAAGGCTACAGTATGGAAGATGCAGAACTTGTTAGCTCAATATACCCTTATCTTTGAACGATTGAAATAGATTATCTCTAATGCCTCTTTTAGCTTCACTTCACTTGGCTCTGATTTCCACAGAAGCTGTGAGTGGGCAGCATTTGTGAATTTCCAATTTACATACTCTTGTTTCAGGCCCTCAGACAGTGCCAGACGTACCATAACAGCTATTCAACAAACATGGGTGTTCATGGTTTTAGTGACTTCCCTGGATAGCTCTTGTCTTATGATGTTGCATTTGAAGAAATCAGGGTCCTCTCATTTGGAGTCCCTCCATTTCAGGCAATTCCTGAAGCCCTTTGTCACAGGAATGATTTTCTTCATTGCTCCAGGAGGCAAGCTACTAAGTAAGTGCTTCTCAGAGGGAGGAGAAAGTTATCTGGAAGAGGCTGGACTCTGTCAGATAAGTGAAAACTTTTTACAAATACCTGGCTTGGAAGTGAGAGAGAAGAAGGTTTTCAAATCAAAGTGCTAAATTAAGAAGCTTAATTTTGGCACTTCAGCTGACTGAGTTATTGATGGGAGGGTTTATGCTAACAATTTCCCTTCATCCACGGGGGATCAGGAGCAGAAACTGGTAAGATAGCTTCAGGGGAAGGAAAGGATGGTCTCACTCCACCAGCTCTGTTTTCAGAAAGCATGGGAGGAGTGCTGAGTCTGGGTCTGTTTCGGTCTCATGCTGGCACACAGATAGCTACAGTGCATTGACTTCCTTTTCGCTGCACTCTCCTTGGAGGGACAGAGTCAGGAGTGTGTTTTTTTTTCTGGAGTTCCCCAATTATTCATTAAAAATATAGTTTAAAGAAAGGAAACTCTTTGTCAAATGGAAAGAGAAAGCCATGGGACACTGAGTTGACATTTAGACTATAACTCTAATCTCAAGTTCTAACAATGCTTACTGGGAAAATTATTTACTCTCTCTGGAGCAGCTTGTTTTTTTCCTGTGTCCATAATGTTCTACATCTCTAGAAGTGATATTTTCTATAGCTCTAATATGAAGCATATTCAAAGAATATTCCAATATATTTGTTTCAAAATCCTAAAATTTTAGCATTGGACCTAATAATTTAATTTAGGGGCATTTATATAGAAATAATGAGACATTTGCAGAAGTGTTTTTCTATTAGGATTTTTATTTCAGCATTTGTAATAGTAAAAATTGGGAGCAACTAACTTCAGAAAAAGGAGATTGAATGTATGAATTATAGTTTGTCCATATGAAAGCACAAGCTATGCCTATTTGAATTCATATTGCTAAAAAATATTTAATGGAATAGAAAATATTCAAGGTGAATTCAAAATGATAAAATCAGATTGAAAACACTAAGGAGATATCTCACTTTTGTTAAAGATAATGAGTGTGTGTGTCTGTGTGTGTGTTGGAAGAAAAAAAAGACTAGAGACTTCCATTCTAAAATTTCAAATGTTTATATTGGTTTCAGTAGTTACTGGCAACTTTTACTTATTATTATGATAATCTATAATTTTCAATACTTTTAATATGAAGATTGCATTTGTAATCAGAAATAAACATGATTAATCTTATTTAAATATTACATAAATAAAAAAATACATGTACACATCCTCATTCTCCTAGCTTTAATATTTTGGAATCTTTAAGAATCTTTAAGTCTTGTGACAAATTATATGGCATCTCAACAAATGTACAAAGTTGAAATCCATTTATTTTTTGCATTAAACATTGATGTCAGGGCTACTGGAGCCCCGTTCTGGCTTCTTAACTCATGTTACAGAGGCACAGGAAAACCATTTCAACTGTCATGTAAAAATGGTAGAAAAAATAATCTGATAAGATGCTCTTACTCTTATAGTATTCTCCACTGTGCCTCAGAGAGCTGAAAAAATTTCAGGAACTATTTCATTTACACTTTTCACTTAAGCTACAAAATTAGGAATCAAAATTCCTCATATCTGATTCACAATGCGGTATATAGCACAAAGTCGTCTTGAAAGGACTCTAGTAATGTAAAAGAACAAAAGTGTTAAATGATCTAAGACACTAAGATTCTTAGAAGCCTGATATTATGCCCACAAAAGTCAGGGAAGAAGGTTCAAATACTTTTCCAAATACAAATAGGACAAATAGAATAATTTGGTTTCATAAACCTGGGTGAATACAAAACTACCCATTCCTCTAGATTTTTGCCTAATTATAACTAGACATGGTATCTGGGTATCTGGAAATCATTTTATTAAATCTAAATAAATAGGTAGATTGTTATTATGGAATATGGACAATTATATGCATTTACCACCATCTTTCAGCTCAAAGAGCAATTTCTGGTCATGCGGTATTGCAGCTTAATGACTGTGCTTTGACCATTTGCAGCTGGTGTTTGTCCCTGGGACATAAGTCACACAGGGCACAACATGGCTGATATCCAGAAAGATCACGAGAACCACACCACTGCTTTGGCACACTTTCAAGAGCTACTCAGCAAGGAGCTCGTGACTGCTGACCATCTGGTTGGAAATCCTGGCAATGATTTGTTTAATATTAGTGTTAATATGACGTCTGTCAGTAGAAAGCATTTTGTGGGATTGTAACTACCATGGTAGTCTATGTTAGGTAGACTCCAACTGTTATCTTTGTTTTCAGCCTCTCATTCATTTCTGGAAAGCCAATTCTGGGCTATCATCTTTTATGGTCAAATGTTTGCTTATTAGATATTGGAACTTAACAAACTCAGTTTTTATGAGCTTAAATACTGTAGGAATAAAGTTGATTTCATAGAATTAACACATTTTAATGCTTTGAGGACTTTAGAACAATAGGAACTGTTAGTCCTGATGCTGTCAGCATGGTTCTAAACGTGAAAAAGTTCTATCCAAGGACATGGATACTTCAGAATACATTTATTGATTTTAGTTTATAGAAATATATGCACCCTAATTAAATATTATATTAGCTAGCATATCACAACATAGATGGAAAACCTGAAGCTTAGGAAGATAAATATTCCTAAGGCCATAGCAGCAGAATGAAGCCCAGCACCTCAGTTTGTAACACAATTCCATGTGTTTCCACCAGCTCACACTTGTTTAAAGTTTTTAACATGGCTCTTGGGGATTTGGAGAAATAGAAAAAAATATCAATTGTTTAATAATAATGTTCTAAGTAATTCCAACTGGGCGTGGTGGCTCACGCCTGTAATCCCAGCACTTTGGGAGGTCAAGGTGGAAGAATCACAAGATCAAGAGATTGAGACCATCCTAGCCAACATGGTGAAACCCCATCTCTACTAAAATATAGAAATTAGCTGGGTGTGGTGACGCGAGCCTGTAGTCCCAGCAACTCGGGAGGCTGAGGCAGGAGACTTGCTGGAACCTGGGAGGCAGAGCTTGCAGTGAGCCCAGATTGCCCCACTGCACTCCAGCCTGGTGCCTGGTAACAGAGGAAGACTCTGTCTCAATAAATAATAAATAAATACAAGTTATAAGTAATTCCAAGTATTATATTGTTGAGTTTTATAGGCTTATACTGTTGTCAAATTTCAGTTGTTGTCATAGAAGTCCTATAGTAATATTCATTATATCTGCCACAGACCTAAGTAAGAGCTCCTCCTTTCCAAAATTCCTGACCGTGTTTGTCTTTTTCTCATCTCAATACGTGGATAGAGGTGGCAGTGCTGGAAACAGTGTATATATTCTTTTTTATTTTTATAGATTCTCACATTATGGGTAGAGGTAGCCTGGTTAGGTTCTGAGCAAGAAACAGCATAAAGAAAACATCTTTGGATATGGAGATTAAACAGAGCCTGCTGTCCATAGTTCTGAAATGTCATTTTAAATTTACTTGGAAATAACAGGTGACTTTGATCCAACTTCTCTCAAGAAATCTGAACAAGGTGAGGAAAGAATTTCACATGGAAAATAATAGAGGGAGCAAAACGAGAGGAATGGAGTGAGGATGCCAAATAAGAATGGTTTCTAATTGATGAGGGAGAAAAAAATCAAGAGACTATTTTTTTGATGTAGTAGTCAGATTTTTGCAGTTTTAACAAAAAAATGTGTTTCTGTCAGGAAATTGGTTAGCATGTGACACTCCCACCTCCACCAACTCCATCTCCACCAATCTGTGCTTATCTATCTCCTTAATGATAGGCTTAAGTCTTAAACAGCCAGGAATATCACCTCCAGAGAAAACCACGGAGAAAACATATATGCTTCTCTGGATGTTAAATTTAAATTAATCATACATTTTTGGATTAGCTTTTCTAGATTTGAGGTATGGAGCAGAAGAAAGATATGACATTGGTCATTAAAATGCTTCATACTTGAGATTGCCACCATGAAAAGATGCTAGAGACAGCAAACAGAATAATCAAAATTTTTATTGACTTTAGTAAGAATATTTTTTATACAGCCAGTTTTCATTAATTTCTAGGCATTGAGCCGAACAATTCCTATGCATTATTTCACTTGATTTTCAGAACAAACTTATGAGATTGTCATTATTTTTACTTTAAAAAATTAGGCGAGAAAACTAAGACTACTGATATTGTTTGGCTGTATCCTCACCCAAATTTCATATTGAATAGTAACTCACATAATCCCCACATTTCATGGGAGGGACCAGGTGGGAAGTAATTAAATCATGGGGAAGGTTTTTCTCATGCTGTTCTCATGATAGTGAATAAGTCTCATGAGGTCTGATGGTTTTATAAAGGAGAGTTCCCCTGAACAAGCTGTCTTGTCTGCTGCCATATAAGACGTGGCTTTGTTCTACATTTACCTTCCGCCAAGATTGTGAGGCCTCCCCAGTCATGTGGAACTTTGAGTAAATTAAACCTCTTTTCTTTATAAATTACCCAGTCTTGGCTATGTCTTTATTAGCAGCATGAGATACACTAACATATACTTTAGAATGTTCAGAGATGTATGGCAGTGCTCAAATTAAAATTGTCCTGACTTCACAATTTATGTTTTTAACAATTTAGTAATATTGGGTAATATGTGTGTCAGTGGGAATATTGTAATAAGTTCTGGCTGGATTTTAGGAAATAACAAAACTATCCAGCCTCTCTAGGTATAAGCAAGGTGATATGTGGAGGTAAATTGAAGTGAAAAATAAAGAAAAGACAGACTCTAATATCACAATTGCATTTTGAAGAATGAGAAGAAAGACACCAAGCATCGTGAATAGGCTCAAGGGCATGTACAAAGTTCTCAAATGTCATAGTGTACTTGGGGTGTGGTCACTTGTCAAAATGGCTCTATTACAAGATAAATGCTGAGAACATGGTGAATGGTGAAAAGAAAGGATTTTACAAAGATACTGGAAAGATAGAAAATAAAAAACAAATTAGCTGGGCATGGTGGCATGAACCTATAGTCTCGGCTATTCAAGAGGCTGAGGCAAGAGGATTGCTTTAGTTTAGGAGTTGAGGCTTCAGCAAGCTCTGATCACTCCATTGCACTTCAGACAGGGCAACAGAGCAAGGTCTTGTCTCAAAATAAATAAATAAATAAATAGTAAGATAGACTTTATCATGGAAAGTTCTTATTAAAGCATTTAAATTATATCCCATGGACAATGGTAAATAAACTACTGTGAGATTTTATACAGAATAGAGATATTTATTTTATGAGATATTCCTAATGGTGGTTTGAAGTTTATAAATCTTTCCTTGCATTAAAAATTGATGTAAGCCCACACTATTAAAGACTTTTGTGAGATGTGGCATAGTGAAAAGAGCGTAGAGAGAAGACCTAGGGTCTTTATGAGTTTTTGTTATACTATCAGCACTACGACTTTGGAAAAATCATTAACCTCTGAAAACTAATACTTTATTAGCTAGATTTCATGAGTCTATTTTTTTTTTCAAGATGGAGTCTCTGTTGCCCAGACTGGAGTGCACTGGTGCAATCTTGGCTCACTGCAGCCTCTGCTTCCTGGCTTCCAGCAGTTCTCCTGCCTCAGCCTCCCTGGTAGCTGGGATTACAGGTGTGTACCACCATGACTGGCTAATATTTTTGTATGTCTAGCAGAGATGGGGTTTCACCATGTTGGCCAGGCTGATCTCAAACTTCTGACCTCAGGTGATCCTCTCATCTTGGCCTCCCAAATGCTAAGTTACTGGCCTGAGCCACCACACCTGGCCTAATTATTAATATTATTATTTTAATAGAGACTGGGTCTTGCTGTCACTTACACTGAAGTGCAATGGAGTGATCATAGGTCAGTGCTTTGAACTTCTGGACTCAAATGATCCTCTTACCTTGGCTTCCCAAAGTGCTGTGATTATAGATGTGAGTTACTGCACCTGGCTGACATCTTTTAAGGTTGTTATGAAATAGTATTTATGCATCCCTTTCTCTCTCTCTGCTGAAGAAGACGATAACATCCACAACCCAATTATTCTGGATCTTATTGTTTCATTATGGATTACTTTGTCATCTACGTTTTCACTATCTCTCTTCTATTACCAGTCAGGTAACCATTATATTGCTCATTTGCTCCTCTACTACAAAGAAAAGATGTGATAGCCAAACCAATCAACATTTTATTTGCTGCAACTCTTGTAAAAGTTCACTAAGGGAAAAGTATTTAAAAAGTAATGAATATAATAAGATCTAGAGATGTTCTGTCCATTCATTTCTCTATGCTATGTTTTTTCTCCACTAAAGTATGGAATTGATAGTCTGATTTTAAAATTTTGTAACCTTAAACCGTATATGATACTGATTTCCCTCTCCTATTTCATTTTCTGGAAAATAGAATTGAAGTAAACTAAGTGTTAACTGAATTCCAAAACATACTATATCATGTTAGGGACAGGGCTTCAATTAGAATCTGAATCTCCTAATTCCTTGATCTGTCCATGATTCCAAATTCAATCTACTCTATGTCCTCTAAATATTCCCATGGATTAGACACATAAATTTAAGAAGAAAGACTGCAGCTTCAGGATGATCATTTAATTCACCATCCAAACAAGAACATCTGTGGCAGTGAAAGGGCACACAAATAATTACTCCTGGGCCATAGGCATAAAACCAGATTTGTTCGGGTTTTGCATGGGTAATCTCTACTTCAGTCTAACCAAAGGCCATCCTAATATGTGGCCTCAACATTCAGGATTATCACTCAGGGTTGTGTTCTTCAGGATATGGTCCAATCACCTTTAGGTATGCTAGATATAGTTGTGCAAGTGCCTTCTATATTCATTAGGTTATGACCAGTTTGTTTGAAAGGCTAGGGATTTTGGCCTTTATCTTATGGATAATGAAAAAAAATAATCTGTGCTTTTGTTTTTGTCTTAAAACAGGTAGGTGTTACAAACAGACTTATTTTTAAAAATGTAATTCTGCTAGTAGTATTAAGAGAAACCACATCTAGATAATGTTTGTGTTTACATGGCTCTGTGGAACTGAAGTATGATCATGAGGTGTGTACTTAAAAGTCTTAACGACATATAGGTGAAGTATTCAGAGATATTATCCAGCCTCTATTCTCACACTTTTGCTTCACCCTTTGTAATGCTCATATTTTCATTGGAAGTATTTATTATTATTATTTATGAAGTTTATGACATAGTCAATCCTACTTAGGCTAAATCGTTAATTCTCTTTGTCCTTCAGCTTCCAAAAAAAAAAAAAAAAAAACTACCCTTGAGATTTTCCTTTCTTTGGTTTCTCTCTATTAATAAAATGAAGCTAAATAACATTTTTTTCCTTCTCTTCTCTTTTCTTTTAGTTGGTTTCTATTTTTTCCTGTAGTCTTTGATCGGGGAGAGCTACCTACATTACCATCAAATTTGCTGAGTCATTTGTAATTTTCTTTGAATGCTGAAGGCTTCAATGTCATTAGAGATGAGGTCCAAGTCTCGTTGCTTTTCGAATATAATTGAGTCAAATTACATACTCTAATTGTACATACTAATTTTTAATGAAGCTGAAATGAGAAAGGGTCATAAGGGTGCATGTACTTACAAAATCTTTCATGAGGTAACAGAGAAATAGTGATTTATATCTTGCACTACTGCATTTTCAGGGAGAAAAGTTGCTTTAAAAGAAGTCAGAAAAGAGATCAAAACTCAAATAAATACAGAAAAATCTGAGCTGCAAAAAGCGTGTTCTAAATTTGAAAGATGTAGGGTTTTTTGATAAACTATAAAATCACTATTTGTTTAGAGGAGTCAAGTGTATATGTGTTGTGAAGTATGAATATGATTTTTGATTCATGTGTGCATATTGTTTTATACAGTGGTCCTCCTCATGTCTTATTTACTTGACTTGATATTTTAAAAGTGGCTACAATATGTTCAGCTCTTACCATTAAGAGTATATTTCTCCACTTGAATCTTGACGTGGATATGTAGCTTGCTTTGATGAAAAGGACATTAACAAACATAATACAAGCCAATAGTTGAAATGTACTTTCCTATTGTAAACAGTGCCACAATGAACATTCATGTGCATGTGTCTTTATAGTAGAATGATTATAATCTTATAATCCTTTGGATATATACACAATAATGGGATTGCTGGGTCAAATGGAATTTCTGTTTCTAGGTCATCAATAGCAAAGACCTGGAACCAACCCAAATGCCCATTGATGATAGACTGCACAAGGAAACTGTGGCACATATACACCATGGAACACTATGCAGCCATAAAAAATGATGAGTTCATGTCCTTTGTAGGGACATGGATGAATTTGGAAGCCATAATTCTCAGCAAACTGACACAAGAACAGAAAATCAAACACCACATGTTCTCACTCATAGGTGGGTGAACAATGAGAACACATGGACACAGGGAAGGGAGCATCCCACACTGGGGTCTGTTGGCGGGGAATAGGGGAGGGACTGCAGGAAGGTTGAGGAGGGACAGCAGGAAGGTTGGGGAGGGATAACATTGGGAGAAATGCCCGATATATGTGATGGGGGGATGGAGGCAGTAAACTACATTGCCACATATGTACCTATGCAACAGTCCTGCATGTTGTGCACCTGCACTCCAGAACCTAAAGTGCAATAAAATATATATATTTAAAAAAAAGAAATATATTTTCCAATTATTTTACTTTTTTTAAATCAAGGTATCTTGTAAAGAAAGTTAAGATAGCCTTCTTGATTCTGAAGCAAGGTGGCCTAGTTATCCTTTTCTTTCCAGCCAACTACCAGAAATGTGATTAAGACCATCTGGGGTCAAGAAGCCCCAAGGAAACCCAAGAGCTTAGTCTAGCTTCATGAGAAAATTCAGCTGAGATGATCAGAAAAACCGTCCATCTGAGTTCAGCCCAAATTGTCCCTACCCCCAACCCTGTAGTATCATAAACTAATAATCAATTATTGTTTCAAGCCACTAAGTTTGAAAGTGGATGATAAGCATCAAAAGCTAACATAATAGGTTAATGTGTCTCCAGCTATGACACCAAATTTGAAGATGATCCTCAAAATTCTTACCCCCATATGCCCCAAATAATCTGTGAATACAATAGGATTCTACTCCTGGATTATGCAAAGGTGAAGGGATTTTGCAGATGTAATTACAGCTAGGCCACGCACAGTGGCTCATATCTGTAATCCCAGCACTTTGGGAGGCCTGTGCGGGCAGATCACCTGAGCTGAGGAGTTCGAGACCAGCCTGGCCAACATTGTGAAATCCCAACTCTACCAAATAGTACAGAATTAGCCAGATGTGGTGGTGTGTGCCTATAGTCCCAGCTACTGGGGAGGCTGAGGTGGGAGAATCACTTGAACCCGGGAGGTGGAGGTTGCAGTGAGCCAAGATCATGCCACTGCAGTCCACTGCACTCCGGCTTGGATGACAGAGTGAGACCCTTTCTAAAAAAGAAAAAAAAAAAAGATAAGATATAATCAAAGCCTCTAATCAGGTGACTGAGTTAATCAAAGGGGAGATTATGCTGGACAGACCTGGCCTGGTGAGGTATGTCTTTAACAGAGGTAAGAAGGACTTGAAATAGAAGTAAAAACTCTTCTTTTGGCCTTGAAAAAGGAAGCTGCCATATCGTAGAGATTATCACATGGCAGAGAATAGTGGGCAGCCTCTTAGATAGATAAAAATACACCCCAGGTAAAACCCAGCAAGAAATTGGGGATCTCCATGCTTGAGTCGAACACTGTCAACAATCGGTATCTTGAAAGAGGACCTCGAGCCTCAGATGAGGTCACAGCCCTAGCTGGTTCCTAGATTTCGGCCTGGTGAGACACCAGGCGGAGGAACCAGCTGACCTGCATCTGGACTCTTAACTCATGGAAACTGTGAGATAATAACGTGAGTTATTTTAAGCTGAATTCATGATAATTTATTATTCAGGAAGATAAAACAAATACAACAACCTAGACCTTCAAGTATCAGATATAGTAAGAACAGTAATTTACAGAGATTTTCAGTTTACAGATTTCTTCACCAGGTTTTAAATCTTTACAGGTTTTAAATCTTGGTGGAAAAAAAGAAGTGAGATGATTTTACTTGAAGAGAGTCATTTTCTTTTCCTCTAGGCTCATAGAAAATGTATCCTCTTTCATGCCATGTGAATTTAAAACAAAGAGGAAGATTTTATCTATAAGTGATGTTCTCTTCAAAAGCTGATATTCAATTGGTATCAAAGGATTGGATTATCTGACCTCTGAGGGAATTTTTTGCTCCCATAATGTTGTGGCTCAGAATAATGTCATCTTTTCTTGGTCCTAAAAGTGCTGAAAGGCACTCAAAATTATAAGTCAAAGTGCGTGACTGATGGGATTGTTAATGTTGAAAAAGAAATGACTTGTTCTCTATTATAACACAAACAAAAGGAACATAACTTCCACCAAGGAAAACAAAGACTAGAGGAAAACTGTCTACTGATAAAATAAATGACATAATGAAGCCAGTAAAAGTCCCAGCTGGTTACAAACACAGATACAGACTAGCCAAATCTCCATGTGGCAGAATGGTTGCAGAGCTTTCTCTGACAGAACAATGACAAGAGATTTCAGTGAATATGCATTGATTTAGCAGGGCCTCGGACAAATCCATCTTTACTGAGTGGCATATACAAGTTCCCTGTCATTAAGTACAAATCAAAGCATTTAAAATGCATGCAAGAAAAAATTTTCAATCCTGCAAGGCTTAGCACCATGCAGAGAGCACCATAGGGCATCTAATTTTTAGAGCGTCACTCCTGTACCACTTTCCTGGATCTATCTCACTTTTCTACTTTCCTAATTTGCACTGATTCTTCCAAGTTCTGACCTTTTGATATGTTAACCCAGGCCCTATCTAGCCATAGAGTCTTTGCATGCATTCTTGAATATGATTTACATCTACCTTCTGAATAGGCTGTCCTTATCCTATGTTCCATAATGCTGAGATCTTCCACTACAGACAGCCTCTTTCTCTATGAGGAGTGCTTTCATCAAGTTTATTCCAGCCCCTCAAATAGACTGAGACAAAGCTTAGGTATTATCACACCCCATGCAAACACCATTATAATTCTCAAATAATCATTCTAATGCTTTGAAAACTGTCTTGTTGTCCTCATGGAGAATGAGGACTTTGAACAAGGATTAAAGCTTACAGAAAATGGCTGGTCCTTCAAAGAAAGAGGGAAACGTGTTGGGAAATAAAATACTGGAATGATGATGACATCTTGACATAACCAGGTTGGTTGGTTTTTCAATTTCACACATAAAAGTCTAAGGTAAGGCATCTCTGAAAAGTCATCAGGTGCCCAGGATCTTTCTCTCTTATAAGTCATCCACAAGATCAGGTTGTCCACATCTGCTGCACGCACCAAGGTGGCGCCTCTCTAAGTCCCTGTTTCAGCTATTGTAAAAGGCAGAGGCACAGGTCATGCTCAGAGGTTGCTCAAATCATTTTCATTCATGTCTCATGTTCAAAACTCAATTGCTTGACTTTATGTAGCTGAAAGAGAATGCAATAGTTTGAGTGTGTCCCTCTCAAGATTCAGGTGTTGAAGCTTAAGGGTCAATGTAATGGCATGAAAAGGTAGGGACTTTAAGAGTCAGTAGATCACAAAAGTTCCTTCTGCACAACTATAATTAAGGACCTTCCGCGAATTAACACAATGTTAGACTCTCTTGCCTTGCTTCCTTCTGACATGTGAAGGCACAGTAGTCCTCTCCTCTGTGGGATAGAGTTCTCACGTGACATTTGAATCTGGCAGTGCCTTGATCTTGGACTTCCAAGCTACCAGAACTAGGAGAAAATAAAACTTCTGTTTCATATAAACTTCCCAGTCTTCGATATTTTGTTATAGTAGCAAGATGGACTAGGACAGAGAGACCCCTATTATTTCAGAAGACATATAGAAAATATGCTGGGAGACATCTAGCATTAAGAAGATGATCATGTGTTCAACACTAAACGTTTTGATTTAGATGATAATTGGAGAGGTCATTTATTCAACAAATTTTAATGAACAACCTACTCTGTCTACTTGGAATACTTTCAGAATCTTGGATTCTATCAGTGAACAAAACACATGACCCTATCATCTTAAACTATTGATGTATTTGTGGATATAACTATAAAATGAGTAACAAGAAATGGGAGATTGGAATTCACGTGAGAACGTAGGAACAGACAAGTTCTTACCAAGTATAATTCACTAGACTAGGAACTTTATGTACATTATCTCTTTTAATCCTTTCAAAACCCAGATGAAGTAGATATTAGTACCTGCCAGACCGCATACATATTGGTGAGATTTCAATCTAAACCCATGAAAAAGCTCTTTTTTTTTTTTTTTTTTTTTTTTTGAGGCAGGGTCTCACTCTGTCACCCAGGCCGGAAGTCAGTGGTGCAATCATGGCTCACTGCAGCCTTGACGTCCCCAAGCGCAGGTGATCTTCCTACCTCAGCCTCCCGAGTAGGTGGGACTAAAGGCTGAGATATCATGCCAGGCTTTTATTTTTATTTTTTTGTATTTTTTGTAGAGGTGGGGTTTCATTGTGTTGCCCATGCCGGTCTCAAATCCTGAGCTCAAGCGATCTGCCCGCCTCAGCCTCCAAAAGTGCTAGGATTACAGGTGTGAGCCACTGTGCCCAGCCATGAATAAGCTCTTGATTATAGTGTGGTGCTTCCCTGAAATCACGAATAAACAGTGTGATAGAAGTTGAAGAGCATGAAATATTGAGGCAGAAAGAACTGAGCTTAAAATTTTGCTCTGCCAATTATGAACTGTAACTTTGATGGTTTTTCTGTTAATCTTCCCTATTAACCATGATTTTTCCATGGTCTAAACAACATAGACTTGAGAAAGTTATGCTGGTGCCTCCTGTCAGTTTGTATTTTTAGTTGCTATAAACCTGCATGAGCCTATTCACATACCACCTATTTGTAGGGCAATCTTGACTCATAGAATCTTAAATAACTTATTTTGCAAATATATCTCTCACCTTTAACATAAGAAATATACTCCTAAGGTCACTTTCCACCATGTTACTTTGTATCTTCTATATCAATATATCCCAAAATTTTAGTATGAGAATCACCTGGAGACGTTATTATGGGACACAGCTCCCCTGGTATTTGATTCAGTCAGTGTGAGGTGGGGACTGAAATTTACATTTCTAACAAGTTCTCACATAGTGCCAACGTTTCTGTTCTGATTGCCACATTTTGAGAACCACTGTCCTATACATTTACTTCCTTCTTTAAACTCATTCCCTACTATATAACTCTTAACCCCTCATGCATGTGTAAATATATGCAGGCAATCCTCACTTTGATAGTTCCAATATGCACAACCTTAGCATGGCTTAGTTAAATAACACCATTCCTTCACAATGAGGTTCAAATTTCAGTCACCATGGTATATTAACTATGAGTAATTGCATAAAGGACCAACTTCCATGAAGCTCTTCAGTCCACAAATCACTATATACATAACAGATGTACCTAATAATCAATAAGCAATCATGCCACTTCTTTTAAAGTCATTGATGATTGTTACTGTGTGCACTGTATGTCAGCTGACCTGCAGATAGCAAAGCAATGCAATTACTTTGCCTCATTGTTTCCCAGCAATGAAGAAGCTGTCTTTATCAGTTTGGGCTACTGTAACAGAATGCCATAGACTGGATGGATTAAGTCATGTCGACTTATTTTTTCATAGATCTGTAGCCTGGGAAGTCCAAGAACAAGGTGCAGGCAGATATGGTATCTGGCAAGGGCTCTCCGCCTTGCTTGCAGAAGCCACTTTCTTGTTGCATCCTCACGCTGTAGAGAGAGGATCATAACTCTTGTGCTTCGTCTTCTAAGGGCACTCATATCATTCGTTAGGGTTCTACCTTCATGATGTAATTACTTCCCAAAGGCTTCACCTCCAAATATCATCATACTGGGGATTTAGGCTTCCACATATGGATTTTGGGGATTAGGGGACACACATTCAGTCCATAGCATTTAGAATTTTACAAAGATGGATAAGTAAAGGAGAGAACTGGCTAACGAAGAAAAAAGTGCAGCAAAGAAATGAAAAGTGAAAATATTGGAAGTAAAATCTGAATAAAATGTAAATAGGGCAATAGAAGAAATGGCTGAGTGTGGAACGGCCATCATTTGAAGATCCTAAATATGAAACAAGAGGAAATTAGTAAATCAACATACACGAAGAAAATGGTCATGACAAAAATGATGCCCATACCCTAGTTGAAGTAATTCCAGCAGAAACTTTACATTGAAGGAAGTGTCAAAATATTTGAAAATATTAAAAGTGCAAAAGATAAAAATATTGGAAACCGAGCCACACTTAGAAAGATGTGTGGTAGTTTGTCAAGTCATAGAAAAGGTTTTTGCTCCCTATGTTAAGTTGTATGACAAGAAGAAAGAAAGCAGTATTCAAACTAATCTTGATACATTTAAATAAAATACTTTAATTCTTAATCTTTCCAATGTTTAAAATCACACTGTATCAAATAACTATTAGTGTTACTGTGTTTTTTTATGTTTCTATACATCTTCAGAAGACAGTAAAAGAATAATGTTTTGACAAAAGTTTTCAAAGTCTAAAAAGCAGTCATAATTTTCCCATTGATCATAAATGTCACTTTGCATAGATTCAGCTTGCATGATCATTTTAACAGTCCCATACTACAGTACAAAGTGAGTACTACCTGTACCTAATTTTCTCTTCCTAAGTATAGACAGCCCCCTTTGTGGTTCTAGTGAACCAATGATAGCTATGTCAGCTTCTTTCTCAGAGTCTCCTGTTTGTACATTTTGATCAATCTGCATAAAAATAGTACTACCCTTGAGCAATACAGGGGTTAGGTGTCCTAACCCCTTTGTACGTCAAATTTTTGTGTATACATTTTGACTTCCCCAAAATTTTACTGATACCTGTTGACCAGAATCCTTACCAATAATATAAACAGTTGATTAATACATATCTGTATGCTATGTCTATTATACTGTATTATTACAATAAAGCTACAGAAAATAAAATGTTATTAAAAATTGTAAGAAAGAGAAAATGTATTTACTATTCGTTAAGTAAAAGTGAAGCATCATAAAGGTCCTCATCCCCATTGTATTCATGTTGAGTAGGCTGAGGAAGAGGAGGAGGAAGAGGGAAGATTGGTCTTGGTATCTCAGGGGTGGCAGAAGTGGAATAAATTCCACCTATAAGTGAATCCACACAGTTCAAACCCATGTTGTTTTAGGGTCACTGTATATGGTTGAAATTTACTGCCACAGTCTAACCAGTGACCTAATATCAGTGACCTACAGTAATACATTTCTTACTCAGCTTCACACCATTGTACCCACCAAATGAAATGGCAGTCTGAAGAGCATACTACCTGGTATGCCTTTCTGATACATTTGCCACTTGTTGTGTTAATTTATAGGCTGCTATAACAAAGTACTACAAACTGGGTGGTGAAACAACACAGAACAGAAAAATATTATCTCACAGTACTATAGACTATAAGTGCAAAATTAAGATGTCCAGCAGGGCCATACTCCTTATGAAATCTGTAGACGAATCCTTTCTCCCTCCTGGTGGTTTACTAGCGATGTTTGACATTTCTTGGCTTGCAGCTACGTAACTCCAGTCGCTGTCTTCAATGTTACATGGAGATCTCCCTGCATGTTGCTGTTCTTACATGACTGTCTCCTTATGAGGAAGCTCGTCATATTGGATTAGAAGTCCTCCTACTCCAGTATGAACTGATCTTAACTAATTATATCTGCACTGACCCTATTTTCAAATAAGATTCCATAACACTCACTTTTATTGTCACTGTATCATATAAAACAACTATAGTTCAAATACTTAGATCATGAGACATAACCTCTCTTAACCTTCTTTGCTTCAATATTTGGGATATTAATTCCTAGTCACAAAATAGTTGTAAGGATTAGTCATATTTGAAATGCATTCATCAGAAGGTCATGGTTAAACACTTTTCCTGAGCACTGCTCCACCTAAGCATTTATAAATTAAATATTAAACACTAAGCATTGACTAACTTATATTACTAATAAATGTCTATGTTGGGTCACCTAACTAGATTGCAAAAAAATCAAGAAAATTGTGTGCTAACTATAACTTTGTATCTCCAAAGAACATAATACATGTATGCATACAGATATTTACAAAGCTTTATTGGATATTCCACCACTCAGTAAAGTTAGCTATATACAAGTGCATGTTATGACCCTGATTCCTGAATAATTAGATCAAGATAAAAATCTGATTTTCACAATTAAAATTTCACAGAAGAAATAAAAACTAGAAGAACTAATGTTGTTCTACTGGTTCTAAACAACTGTTTTCTTTTTTTACTTTCAGAATGACATGGGGATATGAGTAATAAAGAAAACAAGCAACATTTTTCTCTACAAAATCTTTTTGTTAGGTGAAGGTTAACAGATTATCTCAGCTTGGAAGGGGGAGGTGTTTTATGGTTGAATGATTTAGGATGGAAGTATGAGGGATTCTGATTTTAGAATACACTTTTCAAGTCAGTAGATTTACTTACAAAGAGAAGTTGTAGAATTACTCACTGGAAAGTCCAAAAAATCTAATGATAAAATTTGCAGAGTGTGGTGGCATGCACCTGTAGTGCTAGAGTCCTAGGTACTCAGGAGGCTGAGACAGGAGGATCACTTCAGCCCAAGAGTCTGAGTAACAGAGAAACCCTGTCTCTAAAAAATAAAAAAGTAAAAAATGGAGAAGGATGTATTATAAATACTAATTAAAAGAAAGTAGCTGAGATTAGAACAAGAAGTATCATAACGGTAACATAGTCAGTGTATGTGCTTAGGAGAATTTTTAAGTACTTGATGAAATACTTGTAGAATTAAAAGAAAATCCTAATCATAGTTGATACTTCACTCATATATTTATCAGTAATTGACAGTATCAGTAATTGATAGTACAAGTGAAGAAAAATAAGAATATACAAGAATCGAATTATCCTATAACCAAATAGACCTATTTTACATTTAGAGATGATCCCACCCAACAACATCAGAGTACACTTAATTTTCAAATGTATATACAACATTCATTAAGACAGACTAAATTCTGGGCCACAGAACAAATCTCAACAAATTTAGAGATCAGATATTATATAAAGTGTATTTATTGACCATAATGGAATGAAACTAGAAGTAAATAGCAGAAAGATACCAGGAAAACTTCTAAGTATTTGAAAAGTAAACAGCACATGTTTAATTGTGTCTTATCCATGGATCAAGTAGGAAGTCTTAAGGAAAATTGAAAAATATTTTGGATTGAATAACAATGAAAACACAACGTATCCAAGTTTGTGGTATGCAGCTACATGAATGGTAGTGGTGAAGTTTTATCCTATTCGATATTTATATTAGAAAAGAAAAAGGGTCAAATAATCTCAGCTTTTACCTTAAGAAATTAGGAAAATAATGAACTCGAGAGTAAACTAAAACAAAAGCAAGCGGAAAATGAAAATAATAATGATAAATAAAATTAAAAATAGAAAGTCATTAGATATACTCAATGAACAATGGCCAAAATTAATAAATCTCCAGCCAAACTAAGGAAATAAGTGAAAATACACAATTTATCATATCAAAATTGAAAGAGGATGTGTCTACAGACCACACAAATATTAATAGAATTAAAGGAATAAAATGAACAACTCACAACACAGGCCTCACAGATATTAACAAAATTAAAAGGATCATATAAAATCCCTATCTCTATAAATTTGCAACTTGAGGTAGTAGCACAAATTCATTCAAAGACACAAGATACCAAAACTCACTCATGGAAAAACAGATAACAGAATAATTATATATCAATTAAAGAAACTGAACTCATAGTTAAAACTTTTCTGACAAGAAAACTACATTCTCGGGTATTTGCTTTTGTGAATTCAACTAAATAGTTAAGAAAAAATATATAACTAATTTTGCAAAAACGTGTTCCAGAAAATAGGAGAGAGAACATCTCAGCTCATTTTAAGAGATCAAAACCAGATAAAGACATTACAAGAAAACTACAAAAGAACAATATTTCCCGTGAACACAAATAGAAAAATTCTCAAGAAAAATATTAGCCTACTGAATTCGGAAGTAAATAAAAAATATAATATGTCATAAAATGTGGAGCTTATCCCAGGATTTATGGATCAGAACTCAAAAATAAGTCAAGATAATTCATCATGTTAGATAAATGAAGAAAACCCATACTATCATTTCATTTAATGCAGGGTGAAAAAAACGTTTAGAAGACTCAGCATCTATTTCTGATGTTTAAAACTCTTTGAAAACTTGGAAGAAAAGGAAGCAATTTTTAAAACAGCTTTATTGTGATATAATTTGTATGCAAAAAAACTGCATGTATTTAATGTATACAATTTGATGAATTTGGACATGTGCATACATCCGTGATAACACTGCCACAATCAGGATAATAAACAGGCTGAGCGTGGCTGCTCAAGCCTGTAATTCTAGCACTTTGGGAGGCCGAGGAGAGCGGATCACGAGGTCAAGAGGTTGAGACGATCCTGGCCAACATAGTGAAACCCCGTCTGTACTAAAAATACAAAAATTAGCTGGGCGTGGTGGTGCGCGCCTGTAGTCCCAGCTACCAGGGAGGCTGAGACAGGAGAATCGCTTGAACCCGGGAGGCGGAGGTTGCAGTGAGCCAAGATCATGCTACTACTCTCTAGCCTGGTGACAGAACAAAACTCTGTCTCAAAAAAAAAAAAAAAAAAAAAAAAGATAATTAACATATTCATCACCTCCAAAAGTTTCCTATGTCTCTTTGTGCATTTTTGTTATTGTTAATAGCACTTAATGTGAGATTTACCCTCTCAACAGGTTTTAATGTGCGCAGTACTGTACTGTTAACTACATAGACACTACGTTGAATAGCAGATATCTAGAACGTATTCATCTTGCATAATTAAAACTTTATATCCGTGAAGCAACACCCTCTCATAACCCTCTTCAGCCCAGAGCCTGGCAACCACCATTCTATTTTCTGGTTCTATGAGTTTAACTATTTTAGACACCTCATATAAGTAAAATCATTCAATATTTGTCTTTCTGTGGCTAGGTTATTTCACTTAGCATAATGTCCTCCAAGTTCATCCATGTTGTCATAAATCATAGGATTTCTTTCAAGGGTTGATTGATAGTCCATTCATATATATATGTTTTCATTTTTTATTCATCCATTGATGAACAATTTAATTGTTTTCATATCTTGGCTATTTTGAATAATGTCACAGTGAACGTGGGAGTAAAGCTATCTCTTCAAGATAGTGCTTTTAATTATTTTGTAAATATACCCAAAATGGGATTGCTGAATAGCAGAGTAGTTCTATTTTTAACTTTTTGAGGAATCTCCATATTGTTTTCCATAGTGGTTGCATTATTTTACATTTCTACCAATGGGGTTCATGGTTCCAGTATCTCCACATTCTTGCCAGCACTTCCTAGCATTTAAAAAATAATAATAGCCATTCTAACAGGTATGAGGTGATATCTCATTGTGACTTTGATTTTCATTTTCCTGATATTTAGTAACGTTTAGCACACTTTCATATGCCTGTTGTCCATTTGTATGTCTTCTTTGGAAAAATTGCTTTTCAATGCCCATTTTCAAATTTAGATTGTTCATTTACTGAATTACTTTTGATTGTAGGAGTTCCTTCTATATTTTGGATACTATCCCCTTATCAGATATTTGGTTAATAAATATTTCTCCCATTCTGTAAGTTTCCTTTTTACTCTGTTGATTGTTTTCTTTGCTGTATACAAGATTTTAGTCTGACTTAGTCTCACTTACCTATTTTTGGTTTTGTTGCCTATACTTTTGGTGACATATCCAATAAATCACTGCTAAAATCCACATTAAGGAGCTTTTATCCTATGTTTTCTTCTAATATTTTTACATTTTTAAGTCTTGGGTTTAATTTGTCAATCAATTATGAGTTATGTGTATGGTATAAGGCCCATTTGTTTGCATATAAATATCCAATTTTTCCAACAGAATTTGTTGAAAGACTATATTTTCCTCATTATGTATTCTTGGTAGTTGACCATATGTCTGTGAACTTACAGTAGTTCTGTCTTAACTGTGGGGAAAATGTGCCAAGCCCCCCAGTGGATATCTAAACTGTGAGCAGTATGGAACTCCAGAAATACTATGGTGTATATATATATATACACACACACATATATATGTATATATACATAAAACTGTATATATACATATATATAGTTGTATACATACACACAGATGTATGTATAAACTGTTTTTTATATATATACACATAAACACAGTAAATTTTAATATAAATTAGGCACAGCAAGAGATTAACAGTAGCTAATAATAAAATAGAACAATTATAACAATAAACTATAATAAAAGTTATGTTAATGTTGTCTCTCTGTCTCTTTCAAAATATCTTACTGTACTGCACCCACTCTTCTTCTTCTTGTGATCTGTCAGTTTGACAACAGAAATGGCTACTAATTACCAACAGGAGAGTAACATGTATAGTGTGGATGTGATGGGCAATGGGCTGATTCACATACGGGATAGGACAGTGTGAGATTTCATCACACTACCTAGAACAGTGCACAATTTTACTCTGATGAATTATTTCTGTAATTTTCTACGTAATATTTTCAGATCATGATTGGCTATGTGTAACTAAAATTCTGGAAAGTGAGACCATGAATAAAGGCAGGACTACTGTATTTCCGTCTCTCTATTCTGTTCTATTGGTCTATATGCCTGTCCTTATGCCAATACTGTTTGGTTTTAAATACTGTGGTGTAATATAGCTGGAAATCAGGAAGTGTGATGACTCCAGCTTTCTTCTTTTTCAAGATTGAGAATTTTGCTCTCCTAGGCCTTTTGTGGTTCCAAACAAATTTTAGAATTTTTTTTTCTATTTCTGTAAAAATATACCATTGATATTTTGATGGAGATAGCATTCAATCTGTAGATCACTTTGTATGGTACAGACATTTTTAATAATAATATGTCCTTCAATTTATGAAAATAGATGTCGTTGAATTTATTTTGTCTTTTTAATGTTTTTAATTGCTGTTTTATAGTTTTTAATACGCGAGTCTTTCATCCTCTTGGTTAAAATTTATAGATCAGACAAATAAAGAGTAAGATTAAATCAGTAATCCAGTATCTCCCAACAAGAAAAGACCAGGACCCAATGGCTTCACTGGCAAATTCTATCCCTTAGAGAATAATAAATGTTAACCTTCTTAAACTTCTTCAAAAAACTGAAGATAAGGGAATACTTCTGAACTCATATTAAAAGGCCAGAATTACACTGAAACCAAAAGCCAAACAGGAACACTACAGGAAAAAATTTACGGGCCAATATTCCTGATACCTATATATGCTGGTATCAGTCTTTAAGAAATACTGGCAACTGTAATTCAGCAGCACATTAAAAGGATTGTACACCATGATTACTTCCCCTCTCTACACATCTTTCCACCATACCAATAGAGCTCATGTATAATAATAGGGTATTACAATGGAAAGAACTAAACATTTTAGAACTGATTTAATAAGATATTTCTATGAAAACAAAAAGACAGCAAAAGAAAAAAAAACAAAACAAGAACATTTGAAGAAATTTTATCTTCTTACCCCTACAACTGCAGCAAATGAAACATTGTCTAACTCCTAGTCATATAAGCATGACCCCTACACTAAAGGACTATGTACTTAAATTCCTTCCACCCAGTATATCATACTCAACGTTCAATAAAATATTACAAAGATACTGGAAGACCAAAACACAGTTGGAAGAGACACAACAAGGGTCAGAACAACACTCAGACGTGGCAGAAATTTTAAAATCATCAGACTGAGAATTTAAAACAATGATGATGAATAGTCTAAGATTTCTAATGGAAGAAAGTGAACATACAAAAACAGAAGGGTAAAGTAAGCAAAGAAATGTGAACTGTATTAAAGAGTTACAAGAAAAAGTTAAAAATCCAAAACACTACAAAAAAGGAAGAATTAATTTGATGGTTCTATTAATATAATAGACATAGTAAGGAAAGAATCAGTGCGCTTAAGTAAATAGCAATAGAAGCTGCTAAAATTGAAATGCAAAGAGAAAAAAGAATGAAAAGGATGAAGTAGAATATACATAAACTGAGGGACAATTATGAAAGGTTTGGTACCTGTACTATGGAAATACCTGAAGGAGAAGACAGAATAAAACACAGTATACATTTGAAGTGATAATGATTGAAATTTATCAAAAACTAATAATAGACACCAGACCACATATCCAGGAGCTCAGAGTAGGATAAGTACCACAGTTCTGCACTTGATCATATATTTAAACTGCAGCAAACCAGAAACAAAGGAAAATCTTGAAAGAAGCCAGAGAAAAAGGCAACCTTATGTATAGAGAAACACAAATAAGAATTACATTAGACTTCTCTTCAAAAGCCTTGCAAGTAGGAAGAGAGTAGAGTAAAATACTGAAAGGAAAAAAACTACTAGCATAGAATTATGTATCTAGCAAAATTATCTTTCAAAATAAAGACTTTCTCAGGCAGATAAAATTATAGGAATTTGCTTACAGTAGATCAGCCTTGTAAGAAATGCAAAAATAAATTTTTCAGAGAAGGAAATTAATATAGACTACAAACATGGGCCTGCATTTCTCTAATGATCAGTGATACCATCTCAAGCCAGTCAGAATGGCAATTATTAAAAAGACAAGAAACAATAGATGCTGGCAATACTGTGGAGAAACAGGAACACTTTTACACTGTTGGTGGGAATGTAAATTAGTTCAACCATTGTGAAAGACAGTGTGGTGATGCCTCAAGGATCTAGAACCAGAAATACCATTTGATCCAGCAATTCCATTACTGTCTATATAACCCAAAGAAATATAAATAATTCTACTATAAAGACACACCCACATATATTTATTGCAGCACTATTTACCATAGTAAAGACATGGAACCAACCCAAATGCCCATCAATGATAGACAGGATAAAGAAAATGTGGTACATATACACCATGGAATACTATGCAACCATAAAGAAATGAGATTATGTTCTTTGCAGGGATGGATGAAACTGGAAGCCATCATCTTCAGCAAACTAACACAGGAATAGAAAACCAAACACCACATGTTCTCACTCATAAGTGGGAGTTGAACAATGAGAACACAGGGATACAGGAAGGAAAACAACACACACCAGGGCCAGTTAGGGATTGGGGGATGAGGGTAAGGCGAGCATTGGGACAAATAGCTAATGCATGTGGAGCTTAAAACCTAGATAATGGTTGACAGGTGCAGCAAACCACCATGGCATAGGTATACCTATGTAACAACCCTGCATGTTCTGCACTTGTATCACAAACTTAAAGTTAAAAAAAAGAAAAAAGGGAAACTTGGGTCTACATATAAAAAGTGTTAGAAAAGGAACAAATAAAAATAAAATTAAACTTTTAATTCTCTTATTCTAAATTAGTGAAACAGGTAACATTTGTTCAATGTAAAAATAGTAAAGATGTATTTGATGATTATAGATTATGGAAAAGTAAAATGATAAACAGCAATGTTATAAGGGACAGGAAGGAAGAATTGAGACTACTGTGTTGAAAGGTACATGTACTATTTGTGAAATGGTTTAGTTTTATTTAAAAGTGTACCTGGGATAGATATAAATATATATTTCAAATTCCAAAGCAATTGCTAAAAATATAAAAAAAAGCATAATTAATATGCAGAGAGGGGATAGAAAATGGAATCATATAAAATGCTTCATATCTTGAGAGGAGTAAAAGATAGTAAAAAACAAAAAGGAGAAAAGAGAGAGAGCCAGGTAAAAAATGGAAGAAAGGAAAGAAAAGTAGCAAAGAATAGAAAAGAGTAAAAAATGTGGTAGGTATTAGTGCAAATACATCAATAGTCCCCTTAAATGTCAATGGTCTAAATATGCCAATTCATAATCAGAAACTAGCAGAGTGGATAAAAAATAAAAAGATCCAACTATGTGTTCTCTATAAGAAATCTACTTGAAATATAAAGATACAGATAGTTTTAAAGTAAAAGAATGGAGAAATATACACCATACCAATACTAGGCAAAATAAGCTGGAGTAACTGTTATTTGCATATGAAACAGACCTCAGAACAAGGAAATTTACCAGGGATAGGTAGAGACATTACATAATGGTAAAATATTTAATTCTCCAATAATGTATAATAATACTTAATGTGAATGTACCTAAAAAGAAATCATCAAAATACATGAGGCAAGTACTGACAGAAATACAAAGAGAAATAGACCAATGCACTACTGTAGTTGGAGCGTTCAACAGCCCTCTTCCAGTAATTAATAGACACTGTGGGTGGAAAATCATCAAATAAAAATTAAACAGAACAGCACCATCAATCAACTGATTCCAATTGACATTATATAAAACTTTATCCAACAACAGCAGAATACACATTCTTCTCAATCTCATGTGGAACATTCATCAAGATATATTACATTCTGAGCCATTAAACACACTTAACAAATTATAAAAGAATGGAAATCAGGCAGCATCTTTTCAGAAAACAATGGAATTGAACTAGAGATTATGGTAGAAAGATGTCTGTACAAAACTCAAATATTCAAAATTAAACAAAATACTTCCAAACAACATAGATCAAAAAAGAAATCTCAAGAAAAATTTTAAAATGCTTTTACTGAATGAAAATAAAAATATAACTTATTGACATTTGAAAGGTACAAGAAAAGCAGTGTTTAGAAGGAAATGCATGTATTAGGAATTGTTTAGAAGGAAATGCATGTATTAGCTTTGAATGCACGTATTAGGAAAAAAAGGAAATAATTTTTATTAAAATAGCATATTGGAATATAATTTATATAGCATATACTTTATTTAAAGATTACAATTCAATAATTTTTAGTGTATTCACAGATAGGTGGAACTATCGCCACAGTTAATCATCACTTTAAAGGGAATCACCATATCCTTTAGCTTTCATCTTTATATCCTCCCACCTCACTCCTCCCTCTGCTTCCAACTCTAAGCAAATTAGGATCTGCTGTTTTTATCTATAGTTTTGCCAGTTCTGGATTTGCATGTGAATGAAATCACATAATATGAGAATTTTTATGATTGATGTCTTCCATTTAATATAAGGTTTTCAAGCCTCATTCAAGTTGTAGGACATAACAATATTTTTTCTATTTCCAAATATTATTGTATGGATATAACACATTTTATTTATCCAATTGTCTGCTGATAGACATTTGGGTTGTTTCTACCTTTTAAATGTCATGAATAATGCTGCTGTAAATATTTGTGAAGAAGTATTTTATGTGAGCATATGTTTTCATTTCTCTTGGTTGATACCTACCTAGTGGAGGAATTGCTGAGTCATATTGTCACTCTGTGCTTAATTGTTTGAGAAACAGATAGACTGTTCTGCACAGTGGCTGCACTGGTCATTTTACATTTCTACCAGTAGTGTACAAAGAGCCCAATTTCTCCATATCCTCTCCGATGCTTGATGTTATCAATCTTTTTAATCCTAGCCATCTTAGTGGGTATGAAGTTGTATCTCATTGTGATTTTAGTTTGCTTTTCCCTGATAACGAATAATGTTGGGCATTTTTTTCATGTACTTATTGTCTATATGGAGAGAAGTCTATTTAGATCAGTTGCCCATTTATTAAACTGAGTTTCTGTCTTTTATTATTGAGCGGTATATTTAGTCCAAATAAAAATCCCTTAAAGGTATGTGATTTCATGTTTTCTCCCATTCTGTGTGTTGTTTTTCTCACTTTCTTCAGAGTTCTTTGTATCATAAAAGATTTTAATTTTGATATGATTCAATTTATCTACTTTTTTCTTTGGTTGCTTGTGACTTTCATGCCGTATCTAAGATTTTTTTTTTCTTTTTTTTTTTTTTGCCAAATCTGGGGTCATAAAGATTTACCCCTGTACTTTTTTCTAAAGGTCTTATAGTTTTAGAGCTCCTATACTTGGAAGCTAAAATAATCTAAATTTCTACCTTAGAAAACTAGAAAAAGAAGAGCAAATTATCTAATATAAGCAGAAGAAAATACATAATTAAATTTTAAATCAATGAAATTAAAACCAAGAAACCTATGGAAAAAATCAGTAAAACAAAATGCTATTTTTTTAAAAAATAATAAATTTATGAAGATCTAGCCATATCAACCAAGAAATAAAGAGAAAAAGCACAAATTGCTAATGTTGGAGAAAGAAGGATGATCATTAGTGATGCCATGGGCATTAAAGGAAAAGTAAGGAAATATTATAAGTGACTCTATGCCCATAAATTTGATGACTTAGATGAAATTGACCGATTTCTTAAAGTAATTTGCTAAAAATCACACCAGTAGGTATAGATAATCTGAGTAGGCCAACCGATGAATTTGAATCAATAATTAAAAACCTTCTCAAAAAGCACAAGGCCTAAGTAGGTTCACTGGTGAATTCTACCAAACATTAAATATCTTAAAGGAAGACATTATACTAGTTCCCTTCAACCTCTTATAGAAAATAATAGTGAAGGAATACTTCTTAATTCATTCTTTGAGGCTAGTATTACCTTAATAACAAAACAAGACAAAGAGGTAACAAAAGAAATTTACAGACAAACATCTCTTATTACACAAACCTATGTAAAATCCTCAAAAGAAATTAACAAGTTGCTCATAACAATGTACAAAAATAGTGGTGCACATCACAACCAAGTGCAATTTATTTCAGATATTCAAGTCTATTCAATATCTGAAAATCAATTCATATAATCAATCCATTATGAGTAAGTATTTTATAAGATCCAAATCATTGATAATAAAAATGCTCAGCAAACTTAGAGGGGAATTTTCTCACTTGATAAAGAACATCTCCAAAAACCCTACAGTTAGCATCATAATTAATGGTGAAAAAAATAATGCCTCTCTGCAAAAATCATAAACCAGACAAGGACATGCTCTCTTGCCACTCCTATTCGGCAATGTGATGGGAGCTTTAGCTAATATAATGAGACAATAAAAAGAAGTAACATGTATACAGATTGGGAAGCGAGAAATAAGACTGTCTTTGCTTGCAGATGACATGATTGTCTGTGCAGAAAATCTTAAATAACCACCAACAACAAACTCCTGTTAACTACTAAGCAATTACAACAGGGTCACAGAATGTAAGATTAAAATGGGAAGATCATCTTCTTTCTTATATATAAGCAATGAAAAATTGTCATTTTAAATTAAATCCCAATACCACTTACATTAGCACAAATAAATGAAATTTGTAGATAGATAACAAATTTTCACAATATATTTGTGAAGAAAACTAAAAATCTCTCATGAAATAAATCAAAGATTTAAATAAATGGCAAGATATACCACATACATGAATAGGAATAATTTTTGAAATATCAAATTTATAGGTATGAAATTTTTTATAATATTTTTTATTATCCTTTTCATGTCCATGGGATTGGTAGTGATGGAACCTCTCTCATTTCTGATATTAATTATTACTGTCTTCTATCTTTCTTTCTTAGTTAGCCTGGCTAAAGATTTATCGATTTGGTAATAGATTTAGTCTCTCCAAGCATAAAGGCCATGTTATCACTGAATATCACAGGTACAATGTCTCATAGAACTAAATTCTTTAAGGCTACAAGATTCAGGGATGAAAGCAATCAAAGCTAATAAAAAACACTTTGTCATTTGCATAGTAATAGAGCATTTATAAGTGGTTTTCTTCCTGGACGTTCCCCTAAATTATAAGTTATGTAAGTGGCAAGTCTTGGATTTATTTGGCTTATATCTAATTTATTTGAAGGATCTGGAATGGTGACTGATATTATGGCAATTGGAAATAAAAAATTGTTGAATTGATCTTCTGAAATATTTTATGTTATTCTCATTTTAAAAATGAGAAAAACAAAAGCATAGAGAATTTAAACTACTTGCCCAGAATTTAAAGTCAAAGAGCTAGATCTTGATCACAGACTTTCAGTTGCTAAAATGTTTCATTTTTTTTTCCATTCTACTAGGAAAAACCAAATCAAACAAAAACATATTCTCACCTCAATCAATATTTTAAGTTACCTACCAACTGTAATCTGAGAACAATAATAAAAATAACTATGCTTTCTGATAGTTGGCAATAGAGAGATGATAATTTTTCTTCTATTAACTGTGATGATGGAAGAGTTGAGACAGGATCAATAACTTTGTATTTTGAAATACTTTATATTAATGAATAAAATATAAAAATATTTTTCTCTTAATTGGGTAGAATTTTCTCTTTTACTATTGTACTCTATATGCAGGAAAATGACTATTTTCATTTAAAGCAATTGCCCACAGATCACTGAGACATTCCAAATCATTCTATTAGAAATTTCTAAATATGGTTACTAGATTTATGGTGTTAAATTTATTTTGTTGTATAATCATTCTGTTGAAATTTGGAAATAGAATATGTAATTCTCTGTTAATTCAATACTTCAACAAATATTTACTATATGCATATTAAACATCAGGCTCCATGACATTTGCTATGGTTATAATCCTGCCTGCAAGGAGCTCACAATCTATCAGAGAAGACAAAGGCTAAACCAAAATTCATATGAACTGGAAATTAAGATAGTAGAAGCATAGGATGTTCCGAGTGATGTTTAGGTGGAGGCCGGAAGGGTAGGTAGGTAATAGACAGGCAATCGAGTGCCAGAGAAAGAGGTTCCAGGCAGAAACAACAGCATATATGAAGGCCCAGAAGAGAGAGAGAACTTGGCATCTTCAAGAAACTAACTGGGGAGCACTCAGAATGCCTGGAGTGCAGAGAGCAGTGGGAAGAATGAAGATGGGGAGGTCACAGCATAGAGGCCACATCAGTCATGTTGGGGAACTGGACTTCACTGAAAGTCTCTACACCGGTTAATGGACAAGTTAATTATGCATTTTAGAAGAATCTTCCTTGTAGCTTTCTTTGAAATCTCTAATAGTTATGCTACCAACAAACTGAGCTTTGGCCTTTCCTTTTTGTAGATTCTTGATGTATTTTTATTGAATATTTCAAGGATAACTATGAATAATTTCCTTCACTTTATATGCTTTACATTCATAGCCTGCCTGCTCCCAAAAGGATTTGGAGCACAGTTCGGAGAATATGTTTATGGGAATGTTTTTTCTCAAAAGTTCACTGGTTTATAAAACTAGAAGACAAGCATTGGGACAAGTAATAGTTATCTCTAAATAATGATTGCAGATTCTGACTATCGTGAGCTCTCTGAGCTTTGGCATGATGCTTAGTTGATGCTCCATTGGTGTTCAGTAATAAGTGAATAATGAATGAGTATTGTATTGAAGATGTAAGGTGTAGATACCACATGCAATGGCAAGTGTTGTACTAAGCACTGGGCAACATATGGAGTGGTGCATTTAACAGGCTCTTTCTAGAGGCTTTTGCAATCAAATAGAGGCTATCACACCCACAAACACACAAACACACAAAAAGGTACATATTACTACACATGTGCCTTAACCTGAAGGCTGAATGTGATAAACCTCATAAGAGAGAAATAGCGTGTACATTTTCTCATGCAAAACACAACATTTTTATTCCTCCTCAAAATAACTCAATCTGCAAAAGTTCAGATGCTTATTAAAACCAGCTCCAAACTCTGAAGCCTTGGGAGTTTTCTTGTCACTGCTTATATTTCAGTTTTGAAAAATAACTGAAGGATGACTTAATTAATTGTTCCTTCTTTCAGTTTTCTGTCTAAAGTAGATGAATACCTATGCATCCCACAAATCAATGAGCTGTGGAACTTCCTACAGATAGATTAACACATCTGTAGTTTAAAGCCAGTTTGCATTAGTAGGGAAAAATATATTCCCATGAGGAATGTCTGAGGGATCAATTCATAAGCAAAGAAAACATGCTATTCTTAGCAAGGAAACAATACATTTTGCATCTGTTGCTATGATTAATTACATACTACAGCTTAGAGAATGTTTTTAAAGGGCCACAGTCAATCTTTTAAAACCCACAAGTTGACCCGCATTAAAAGCTGAAGAGGAATTACACACTTATTCTGAGCAGCTCTGTGTAACAGAACTTTTGTGTGAGAAACTATGGATGATAATAAAAATGCAGTCTTTGGATAACACTTAAAGTAGACAGTGTTGCTCCACCTCTTGTGATTGAGTCCACTAATGAATCACAGTTAAAACAATCAAACCTCTTTCCTGAGAGTTATGACAATTATACTGCAGTGAACATGAGGATAAAATAGCTTCAGTAAAATTTCAGTGAGCCTCTTACTCTTCTAGGTTCCTCTAATAAACAAAACATTCACACATTCATTTCTAAGAGAAATTTTCAAGAACAGATATTTGAGACATAATATTGTTTGCTGATTTAGTGTTTAAGATCTTATTAAATCTATACTCTGCATTCAATGATAAGAAATTAATAAATATGTAATAAGCATAGTCTTTCAAAGTCTGGACTTGTGTACGATTTCTCTCTCCCTTCTTCCTACCTAACAGAGCCTCTATCTTCTTTCTTTACTGATCTTTCCACTATCAAGTAATGAGACATAGCTTTCTGCAAGTGCACATCTTGCTGCAAACCAACTTGACAATCCATTGCACCAAGTCTACTGTCTTCTTGTTTTGCAGAATCAAGGATCGCATTCACATTTCTTCGGTAAAGTGTTGTTCTTACTGTGACCTCCTACCCACTCTATGTCATTTATTTCTTCTCTATTATGCTGTACTTGTAGGAGTAGGACATGGATTCTTAACATGCAGATTTTCCACACTATCTCTGAGCAACTTTCTCCTACCTCACAAAGCTATGTACTCCTACCTGGGACTCTGTAAGTATTAGTTAATTTGGTTTCCATTCCGGGCAGATGAACCCTGACTTTACACAGTGACCCCTGGCAATCAGAAGAAATGAAGCGTGTGTTCTGACCACCCATATGTGGAGAAAGGTTGGAAAATCTATTTCATCAGGTTTCCCCCATTTTTCAAGCTCCATTGCCACTGGTACATTCCCAGCAATGACCTGGAATGGGACCTTGAAAAAACATAGAATCAATTCTGGTTTGTCTACTTTATAAATATCTGGATAAAGGGAAATTATCTGAAACCCGTAAGTTTGAAGACTACTATGTTACTCCCATAAAAGCTTAAGACTTTATTTTTGATGCCTCAACTCTACCACCCTGTGGCAGTGAGGAGGCTGTTAAGAATAACAACCAGAACAAATGGACACAGGGAGGAAACAACACACTCTGAGGCCTGTTGAGGGGCAGTGGGGGAGGGGAGGGAGAGCATTAGGAAAAAGAGCTAATGTATGCTGGGCTTAATACCTAGGTGATGGGTTGACAGGTGCAGCAAACCATCATGCACACGTTACCTATGTAACAAACCTGCCCTCCTAAACATGTACTCCAGAACCAAGAATAAAAATAAAGAATAAGAATTATTTGATAAAAATAATTTGATAAAAATAATAAAAAAAAGAATAAGAATAAGTTGCCTAAAAGGATACCTGTCTGTCCTATGAAATTGTTCTAATTTCTGTTATCCTGGGATCTCAGTTGCAGGCATTCCACAACTTCTTGGCGCTTGCTTTGTAGATTCTTTTTTTTTTTTTTTTATTGCATTTTAGGTTTTGGGGTACATGTGAAAAACATGCAAGGTTGTTGCATAGGTGCATACGTGGCAGTGTGATTTGCTGCCTTCCTCCCCTTCACCCATATCTGGCATTTCTCCCCATGCTATCTCTCCCCAACTCCCTGCCCCCCCGCTGTCCCCCCCACTCCCCCACAACAGACCCCCGTGTATAGTGCTCCCCTCCCTGTGTCCATGTGTTCTCCTTGTTCAACACCCGCCTATGAGTGAGAACATGTGGTGTTTGATTTTGTGTTCTTGTGTCAGTTTGCTGAGAATGATGGTTTCCAGGTTCATCCATGTCCCTACAAAGGACGCGAACTCCTCGTTTTTAATGGCTGCATAATATTCCATGGTGTATATGTGCCACATTTTTCCTGTCCAGTCTATCATCGATGGGCATTTGGGTTGGTTCCAGGTCTTTGCTATTGTAAACTGTGCTGCTATGAACATTCGTGTGCATGTGTCCTTATAGTAGAACGATTTATAATCCTTCGGATATATGCCCAGTAATGGGATTGCTGGGTCAAATGGAATTTCTATATCTAGGTCCTTGAGGAATCACCACACTGTTTTCCACAATGGTTGAACTAATTTACACTCCCACCAACAGTGTAAAAGTGTTCCTATTTCTCCACATCCTCTCCAGCATCTGTTGTCTCCAGATTTTTTAATGATCGCCATTCTAACTGGTGTGAGATGGTATCTCAATGTAGTTTTGATTTGCATTTCTCTAATGACCAGTGATGATGAGCATTTTTTCATATGCTTGTTGGCCTCTTGTTTGTCTTCTTTTGTTAAGTATCTGTTCATATCCTTCGCCCACTTTTGAATGGGCTTGTTTGTTTTTTTCTTGTAAATCTTTTTTAGCTCGTTGTAAATTCTGGATATCAGCCCTTTGTCAGATGGGTAGGCTGCAAATTTTTTTTCCCATTCTGTTGGTTGCCGATTCACTCTATTGACTGTTTCTTTTGCCGTGCAGAAGCTGTGGAGTTTGATTAGGTCCCATTTGTCTATTTTGGCTTTTGTTGCCAATGCTTTTGGTGTTTTGGTCATGAAGTCCTTGCCTACGCCTATGTCCTGAATGGTTTTGCCTAGGTTTCCTTCTAGTGATTTTTTTTTCTTGTTCTGGAACTGAAGTCATGGGTACGATGCTTGACTTTTAAGAACTTAGAATCAAAAGAAAAAGAAAACATAGAAGCATACAAGTGTATACAGTATCTCAGATTATCTGTCTAATCTTCGCATGAGCTGCTCAAACTAGACGGGGATTAATCTCGAAAAATAAGTAAACATGGGCAAGGTTTCTAAGAATAATCTCATTCTCATTCTATGAATAATCTCGTCCTCTCTTCTTTCACTGGCCTTGCATGTGCTGTCCTCTGGATCTAGGGTGTTCTGATCCCTCTCCCCTCACAACTCATCCTCCTGGAAGCATCTTTGTAATTCTTTCTTTTAGAATTCGTTCATTTCTCTCAGAATTTGTTCTAAAACAACTTTCTGTTTGTAGATTTGGTTTAGATGCCCCACTTTCCCCATAGCTTCCCGTACTTATCGCTTGTAGCTCTTTTCACATTGTATTATAAGTGACTAACTCTATGTTGGTTTCAAATTGGAGATCACTGGCAGGAGAAACTCTATTCATCTCATTTTTTTCTTTTCCTCTTACTGAGCATCTATCTAAAAATCTGTTGCATTCATGAATGTTAGTTGAATGTGTATCACAAAGGTGTGTAAAAGAATATAATCTAGCAGATACATGAGGGGAGAACATTAAATGTTAGTGGTAGAAATCAGTTGAAAAATCAACAGAAATGGAGATGGCACAAGAACGTCGCTTTGCCAGGGTTGTAACAGAGGTGCTTCCTTCACAGAATTGCCTTTTTTATTTGTCTTACTCTGTCACCCAGCCAGAGATTTTTTTTTTTATGACAGGGTCTCACTCTGTCACTCCCCCAGCATAATCTCAGCTCACTGCAGCCTCTCCCTCCTGGGTTCAAGTTATTCTCCTGCCTGAGTCTCCCAAGTAACTGTGATTACAGACACATGCCACCAACACCCAGTTAATTTTTGTATATTTGTAGACACGGAGTTTTGCCATGTCGGCCTGATTGGTCTTGAACTCCTGATCTCAAGTAATCTGCCAGCCTCAGAGTTCCAAAGTGCTGGGATTACAGGTGTGAGCCACCATGCCCAGCCAGAATTGCATTTTTATTTTTTTTTTACTTTTATTATTCCTATTTAAAGAGTACAACTCCTCAGGACAAACCTGAAAACAAGAGAATATTTCAAACTTGCTTTCCCAGTATCTCAGGAAACAAAATACAACAACAAAAATAACAACTTTAAACGGAAGCAAGCCAGAGAGAATGTGAAGAAATAAACTATTAGCCAGAGACCTGGAGACTGCAGGGAAAAAGACCATTTGCCATATATTTATCAGCATTTTCTTCAAGTATTGGCAAGGCAGTTAGTTAGGCTGATGGGTTAAATATTCACCTTGGTAACAGTAGTGTGGATAGGGCAATATATGGAGAAATTATACAACATATTTACCAAATGTAATGGGCTGATTCTATCACCATATTTTAGAACATAAAACGTGTATTTGACTAACAGGTATTTTACCTTAAATTGCTTTTCTTAGTGTATTACAAACCTATTTTTTGACACTGGTTATTACTTATTTCTACAGCCTTTATTAGAGGAGCAGTTAAAAAGTAACTTCCACTCTTAAAAAGCTTGATTTGTTTTGCTCCAGGAAGGAGCCTGGTGTGAAATGTTGAGACAAACTTTACTTAAAGGGCAGCTGCCAAGTGACAATAGAAATCACTCACCTCCTTCGTATTCCTCCTTGCCTTTTCTTTCCTCATCTTTCTAACAGCGAAAGTAATTGGTTACAGAGTCAGTATCCTTGCTTGCCTATTTGCAATGCTCTTTATTTTATCATTATTTTTTAATCCCCTCATTTCAAGAAATAGCCAATGGTAGACGCCATCATGCATATCTATAAAAAAGAGAATGAAACAGGGTCACTACATAATGGTTTTAATCATTTAGATAGTATATTTTCCTCTTGTGCATTAGAAAGTTGGGCTAAGTTATTTAATTGTTTGCTGACTGTTAAGACATTTACCTTGTAAGGGCATTCATTATCTGTTCAGAGAAATTCTTCAGCTTACAGATGAAGAGGCTTTCATTCTGGGTGCTTTTATATATTTAAAAATATTTTAGCTATTGAGATTTCCTGTACTTAATCCAGCCTTTTACTTTCTTTCATGGAAAAAAAAAGGGCAAGTCTAAATGCAAATTAACATTACTGTTTAAATATCACAGACCATTTTCTCTGAGCCCAGTTACAATAACTAGTAATTATAAAAATTGCTTGCCTTCGGCTTCCGGCTAAGCCAGTGCTAAACTTGTCCTTTTATTAGATCTGTCAGACTGAGTTAATTATCTTTATGATAATAGATGTGCCTTACCTCCAACAAAACAAATACACTTATAATTAGCTTTTTAGTTAGAAGTTTAATTTATTTATAAAGACTGTTTGTTTTCCTTCTTTTTGCCTGTTTTAAAAACCAGAGCATGGGGAGGGAGGATTTCCAGTTTATCAGGTTAACAGCCTGCTTACTAGTTTATAAAGACAGAGAAAGAAAAAGGACTCATTATATCTAACAAGTAAGTCCAGTGTTTAATAGGGATCATTCTTCTTCAGTATTATATCAGTTCAACTCCAAGGCATTTTATTTTTCTCTACATACACAGAAAAGGCCCCTTTTATCTGCTTTCTGCCTTCTCAACAGAGCAGTGTTATGGAAACTATTATATGGAAGTACTAACAAGTTTGAATTGGAAAGCTTTCTGTATTACAGCAGAGCTGCATTAAAAATCAAATCATTTTATACTGGTGACATGTCCCCACACTTTTGTGGCACATGCTCCTCTTTCATCTACAACCAGCATGTTTCAGAATATTACACAAATGCCTGAAATGAATTCTTGGAAAGTATCTACGATGAAACAGCAAAGCATAAAGAAAAAAAAGCATATGCTTTGTGTCATGCCAAACAAAGCTGAGTTTCAGCACTGGTTCCGGTGCTCATTGCCGTGTGACTTAGGCAAGTTTTTGAACCTCTGTGCCTAAGTTGCTGCATCAGTATAATGAGAATAACACCTACATTAGGAGGGGCTATTGGGAAAACTAAAAAAGAATGAATAAAGAAGGTTCAACACAGTACTTGACTTAGTAGGGGGTAGTTATTATTATTATTATTATTATTATTAGAATTATGAAGGAAGATAGAGGCAGGAAGAATCTGAAGTCACTATTACAACCTAATAATCATTTTATGGGTTCTACTTTATATGTAGATATATATTCTGCTAATTTGTAAAACAGACTTCCCTGATTATCTAGAAACTTATTCTGATTCAAACAAAAATAATAAAAGCCCATACAAAGAAATGATTTTCCAAAGCTGCTATGCTGAACTTCTACCAATGTCATGCTGGAAACGGGCTGCTTTATCTTGGCGTTATTTACACAAAGCATAACTCTTTTCTTTCTTTCTATAAACGGACTAACTCATTTTGATTTGAAAAATTCTATTGGTTTACTGTTCCCTTCCAGTTACTTTTGATTTGCCAAATATAGAGATCTTGGATATGATAGCAAAGATCTTATTCATTCAATATAGGACCTGAAGATTTTTTTTTTATGTGAAGTCAGATTTACTCAGATTCAAGCTGCAGGCAAATCATTAGAAGTGGGCACTTTTAAAGCTGATTCCTGGCAAGAAGAAGGATCCCAGTGCTGGGAGTGATGAGGCAATACCTTCACCACATAACCAACCACTCATACACCTGAATAGAGACTGTGGGAGGGATATGAGGGGAAGGTGCCCAGGGCAGTACAGAGCCTAACTGTGCCATCCTGAGTTGAGCATCCTGCACTAGATGAGGGGAAGGAGCCCTGGGCAGTATGAGGGGATGGAGACCAGGACAGTACAGAGCCTAACAGTACCATCCTGAGTTGACCATCCAGGTACCTAACACTGAACGGATTAATTTCTAGAGGTGCTTTATAAGTTTGGGCATCAAGAGGCAGGATGTGATCATTCAAGTGCCATCCAAGGCCCTTTGCCGTGGAAGTTCTGTGACTTTCCCCAGTCAGGACTTTATGTCATCTACATTATATTCTTATGAAATCACCTGAAAGTCTTTTCTGTAACTTAGGACCATGGTAAGCACACTCAAAACCCTCTATTCCATCATCAAACTGCATGGATTTTTCTTAAAGTCAAGGGTCCCTTTTATTCCCTTTTTCCTAAATAGGAATGGAAGTCTTTGTTTCAGGGCTCTCTGGCTGGTGTTGCCAATGTGAGATTATGGCATATTTATGTGACCATAAAGTACAGGTCACATATTTCTGTGACCTGTACTTTAGTCCTGAGCTCCTACAACAGTAAATTCATTCATTAATTCAACAGTGATTTTTTTGTGCCGAAGCAATGTGCTGGGGGCAGTGCATACAGCAGTAAAGCCATAAACACATTCTCTGTTTTTTCTTCACCTCTGCTACCACATGTTTTTTAAAAGGTGAACTGTGATATGAAGACCAACCAGGGATAAGTATAACAATATGGAGATTGGCGCATTATGCAATAATCCAGAGAAAAGGAATATTCAGGTTTAGAAGAATAGTATTTAAAAGAAAATTTTATCACTTAGGGGCTGGGTCATCAGAACTTGGAATGTTGTTAGTATTTCCAGCACTTTTCTTTTTCATTTTGTTGTTGTTGTTGTTGAGTCAGAGTCTCACTGTGTCACCCAGGCTGGAGTGCAGTGCAGTGGCACAATCTCGACTCCCTACAAGGTCCACCTCCTGGCGATTCTCCTGCCTCAGCCTCTGGAGTAACTGGGATTACAGGCACGTGCCACCACACCCAGTTAATTTTTGTAGTTTTAGTAGAGACAAGGTTTCACCATGTTGGCCAGACTGGTCTTGAACTCTTGTCCTTAAGTAATCCACCCACCTCAGCTTCCCAAAGTGTTGAGATTACGGGCGTGAGCCACTGCGCCTGGCCCTCCAACACTTTTCAATCAGCAAAAGTCATTTATGAAACAACATAACTATTTTAGCAGTTAAGAAAACAAATATAGGTATTTAGCAAAGATATCTGGATTTTATATTCTTATGAAAATATATAGGCATATCATCTATTGATTCAACAAATACTAATTAGGATGCTACTATTTATCAGGTACTTCCAGGCACTGGGTATTACTAGTGAACAGGGCCTTCTAACTGCTGCTGTATCATAACATACACTTTTCTCGTATCTGCACATAAGGCTAGGTGCATAATACGGAAGAGATCTCTCAAACCTGTCCAGCCTAAACAACTTGCTAGATTAACCAATCCCTCCATTTCCTTCTCAAACCTACTGACTAATGCCCCCAGCACCCTGTATTCTTACAATTGCTCCCACTCTGTTGAAGTGTGGGTTTATGAAAAACAATTTTTTTGTGTTTCTAAATTTTGTGTGTACCAGTTTTTCTTTTTAATGTATTTATGTGAGTTAATTAAATAGTTAGACTAATTAAATGTGAACATAAAAAGAGAATTGTAAATTGTATAAAACTAATTGAAATGTTTGAGAGAGACTCAGTGGGGATGAGTCACTAAGATGCATTTGTTTTTGCAATAAACACTTGCAGCAAATGCTCATCGGTTCTCACATGTATCTGGTGATGGGGAATGCCCTCTGGACATTTTCGATGACTGTGTCTATGGCTGGCTGAAGACTGGAAGGTATAATGGAGCTCATAGAGCATTTGAAATATGGGAGCCTTCCTCAAAGTAATTTTGATGAATATCCTAAAGAATGAAAAGTAATAATTCACATTCTCTGTTTCACAAGAAATTAAAAATGTCTTCATTTATCCTTCATGAATGAATTCATGATTTAAATATTTTGGTAAAAAGAATTTTTTTAATAGCTGCTAGTAAGACTAAGTGAAGGAAATGTGGCTGAATGTAAAAAGGCCAATCTTGCCTTCCTTTTCTTTCTTCTGTGTAAATCATTTGGGGCTTTTCTTTGCTGCTGCTGTGCTCCAGTGAGCCAATCTGATCTCTAAGTCATTATTACCTTTTTTGCCTGAATGGCAGGGCTACATACAAATAGAACTTGTAGTGTAATTCTACACTTGTATTAACACTTATTTCTCTCCATTTTATTTAAGAGTAATGGTGCAGAGAGGCCCCAAAATAATATTAGATTCTAGTAGCTTGTCTGCAAATTACCATCCATTCATTTGTAGCCTACATTTCCTCAGCTGTCACTCCCATGGGCTTATTCATAGAATCTAGCTCTTGCATCTAGTTCTACCACTGATGCTTTTCAAAGATTTATCAGATAGTGGTGGGGGATGGTTCTGAATGTGTCTAATGTATTAATTAATCAAATTTAATTTTTTTTGTTTGTTTTTGAGCAGGGTCTGCCTCTGTCACCCAGGCTGGAGTGCAATGGCACAATCTTGGCTCACCGCAACCTCTGCCTCCCAGGCTCAAGCTATCCTCCTACTTCAGCCTCCCAAGTAGCTGGGACTACAGGCACACTCCACCATGCCCGGCTAAGTTTTGTGTTTTTGATAGAGGCGGGGTTTCACCATGTTGCATAGGCACATCTCAAACTCCCGGGCTCAAGCGAGCCTCCTGCCTCGGTCCCCCAAAGTTCTGGTATTACAGGCATGAGCCACCGCGCCCAGCCTATACGTATTCATAAGCTGTTTCCCATCTCCCCACACATGGTTTCTACAACAGTCTCTTTCTAAAAGCCAGGTCAGGCATCTTCTCTTAGGCACCTTCACATTCCTGGGCACTGTTTCTTTCTATGACGTGATCTCCTGCTGTTCAGATAAGGAGAAATTAGGATAAAAGTGAGGGTATACATCGCCACCTCACAAAACTGACAAAGATCCATTCTGATGGAGGCTCTGCCATCTTTAACACATATCTTCACAGATGACCTGGGAATTACTACCCAGTCAGAAAAGTGAAAATGAGTACGGAGGATTCTGCATGGGAAATTTACATGGCCCAATCCGGGAGCTGCAAATATTATTTACATGTTTATTAGACCTTGGCCACATGACTGCACATAATTGCAAAAAGAAGTGTGAAATGGAGGCTGTCTGTGGACCCAAGAAGAAGAAATGGCTTTTGCTTTCAGGTGACCACAAGGACATTATGGTTTTTCTGAAACTCAGTTGTTGGAACAGAGTGACCATCAATTACAAGGTAGAATTTTAGTGTGACAGGATTGAAAGAAGAAAAGGTTTAGAAATGAGCATTCTTACACAAAACCTCTTAGAAATCTCAATTTAATATATTAAGCTCAAAGGTTCTTGTCATTAGTGATCACCAACCTGGGGATGTTATCAGAACGTGGGTCCTCAAATTTTCTATGTCTTCTGGGAGACACAGTCGGGTTACTGTACCTCTTGAGAATGAAGTTATGTCACGTTAAGAAAAACCCCAGTGGAGGGCTTGCTAACTTGCTAAACCTCTTACCCACAGCCACATCTGAAATAGTGGCCTACGTCCAGTCCTTTTGGGTGATGGTTTTTGGAATCCTCTGTTATTAAGATTCTCACAACCAAGGATGAGGAGCCACCCTAGTAGTCAGAGCTCCATTTGTCTACAAAGCTGCCTCTATTACATGACCAAAATTGAGTAATTCCTCAATGACAAAAATATTACAGGCTTGGAAAATGGTTTCAACTGGTCCTATGCAATACAGTTACGTTATGACCTAGCCTGGTTATAGGATAGCAGTGCCCAGCTGGGTATGATAGTGGCTACAAATATTAAGACCTCCACCAATCACATTGTATTCTCATGGTACTTTTCGGGGTGGTAGAATGGAGGCTTTCTATAGACCCATAAATAAACAGGCAACAAAGAAAATACAAACCCTTAAACTGTTTCCTGTATTAAGGTAGAAGAAACAAGGTACCATCCCAAGTCTTTCTGGAGCAGTTTTCCAGTGAGAAATTGAAGACAATTGATATGTATTTATTGAATATCCTTCACTTGATGCTCATATGTAGTAACATTTACCCAACATTTTTTGCATTTGTTAAAATAAACTGTGATTTATAAGAATTAGGTATCAGAGCATTTTCGTCAAACTCTCAATTGAATTCCTTGCAGGACTTCTTCAGCGGCCACATTAATTTTGCATGAATAACCTACTAGCTCTGAAAACAAAATTATATATATTTTTTGGTCAACTTAAAGAATATTTTGATATCTGGATTTGCTTCTACACAGTGATATTATAATTAGGTAGTCATAAGTTCATTGATATTACTAGATTTTCTAAAATGAGTAAGAATACTAGTATTGTTTTGGTGAGTTCTGGTTTCAATAGGTTAGCTCAGGTGCTAGAGATTTTGACTTCAGATATTATGGCTGCTTTTAGTTTTCAGTGAAAAAGACATTTCCAATCATTATTTTGCCACCTTTGTAGATGTCCCTCATGTATGACAGCTCACAGGAATGAATTAGAGGAGAAAAACTAGATGATGAAGGACATTTTTCTTTAACAAATCACTGTTATTCCTTTTGTTCCAATGTCTCCCTCTTGGTATCAGTGCAGTTTGTATTTTCAAGTATCCTTTGGCCACAATGGACCTCAGTTCACTCCTCTACAAAGATATCAGGCCACTTTGATCTACCAGAAAAATATCATCCATGTGTATCTTTGCCTCTCTACAGCATCTAAATAAGAAAAGTTACAGCATGACATAGGAAGGATCCCTGAAAATATAGTTTTGGAGATTACAAAGCTTAAGAGCCATTATTTCTCCTTCCCTCCATGTCAGAAAAATAGAAAATAGACACAAGCATCACTAGCTAAATGTGACAAGTTATTCGCTTTGCTAATGGCTAATCAGGTGTCAAATTGTCCTCCTAATACAGTCCTCCTGATAAAGCATGTTAGAGAATGTAGCTTAGAACCAAAGCCTGAGGAAAAGCTTTTATTTTCATTTTAAAATGAGGCCTTCAGGGAGAACTGGGTCTGCAGAATAGACTCCAATTATACAAAGCGGGTCTGCCAAAAGAACTGTAGGCCTGGTTTATACATGGTTACCAGAGATAGAAGCAAAGAGAGGAGAAATGGCAGGTCTTCTTCAGGGCACATATCTTACGGGAAGAGAGAACAGAAAACTGAGAAGGAAAGCTCATGTCCTATATATGTAAGTGTTCCAAGACAGTGAGAGATCATGCCTGACCTCAGGAATGAGCTGCTGCATGGTGACCACAGTCACTACTAAAATAGAGTCTTACCATAGCTGTGTTCTTACTAATCAAGGTCAGTTGTTCTCCCTCTTTAGAGGAGGAGGTAATAAGACAGTGAGAAAATACTGAAGTGCAATGTGAGAAGTTAGAGGATTAAATGCATCCAGGCATAACTCGATTTATCATGCTTTGATTTATTGTGCTTTGCAGATAACGCATTTTTTTACAAATTGGAAGTTTATGGCAACCCCAAGTCCAGCAAGTCTATCAGGCACCACAATTTGTACTCATTTTATGTCACTGAATCATATGTTGGTAATTCTTGCAGTATTTCAAACTTTCTCATGTTTATTATATCTGTTATGGTGATCTGTGGTGCAGTGATTTCTGATGTTACTATCGTAATTGTTTTGGGGTACCATGAACTGTGCTCATGTAAGATGGTAAACTTAATAGATATTTGTGTTCTGACTGCTCCACCAACCAGCTGTTCCCTCTTCTCTCTCCCTTTCTTGGGCCTTTCTACTTTCTGAGACATAACAATATTGAACGTAGACTAGTTAATAACCCTGTAATGGCCTCTAACTGTTCGAGTGAGTGGAAATGTTGCATGTCTCTCACTTTAAATTAAAAGCTAGAAATGATTATGCTTGGTGAGGAAAGCATGTCAAAAACCCAAGATAGGCTGAAAGGTAGTCCTTTTTGTGCCAAAGCTAAGTTGGAAATGCAAAGAGAAAGTTCTCAAAGAAAAGTAAAAGTGCCACTCCAGTGAACACATAGATTAAAAAAAAAAAAAAAAGGCAAAACAGCCTTATTGCTGACATGGAGAAAGTTAGAGTGGTCTAGATAAAAGATCAAATCAGCCACAGCATTCTCTTAAACTGAAACCTCTCTTCAGTTCTACAATGACTGAGACAGGTGAGAAAGCTGAAGAAGGAAACTGCTCTGATGCTAGCAGAGGTGGGCTGATGAGGTTTCAGGAAAGAAGCTATCTCCATACCATAAAAGTACAAGGTGAAGCAGCAAGTCTGATATAGAAACTATAGTAAGTTATCCAGAAGACCTGGCCAAGGTTAAGTGATGAATGTGGCCACAACAAGCAACAGATTTTCAATGTAGATTAAACAGTCTTATATTGGAAGACGTCATCTAGGACCTTCATAGCCAGAGAGGAGAAGTTAACACTTGGCTTTAAAGCCACAAAGGACATGCTGACTTTCTTTTCAAAGGCTAAGGAATCTAATGACTTTAAGTTGAAACCAATGGTCATTTAAAATTCTAAAAATTCTAGAGCCCTTAAAAATCGTGCTAAATCCATTTGTTTGCACACTTGAACCAAAACAACAAAGCGTGGATGACAGCACGTCTGTTTACAACATGGTTTCCTGAATATTTTGAGCCAACTGTTAGGACCTATGACTCAGAAAAAAAAAATCCTTTTAAAATATTACTGCTCATTGACAGTGGACCTGGTCACCTAAGACCACTAATAAAGATGTACAGGAAATTAATGTTTTCATGCCTCCTAATGCAACATACATTCTGCACTGTATAAACGAAAGAGCAATTTCAACTTTCAAGTCTTAACATTAAAAAATGATCTTATCATTTTGTAAAGCTATAGCTTCCACAGATAGTGAGTGATTCTTCCGGTGGATCTGGACCAAGAAATTTGAAAGTCTTCCAGAAAGGGTTCACTATTTTAGTGCCATTAAGAAAAATAAAACCTTTATGGAAAACAATACGGTGTTAAAAAAAAAAAAAAAAGGAAAATCATGCTCTTGTTAGCAACATAGATGCAGCTGAAGGCCATTATACTAAGTAAAATAATGCAAAGACAGAAAATTAAACACTGCATGTCCTCACTTATAAATGGAAGATAAGCAATGGGTACAAATGAACATCAAGATGGAAAAAATATAGACACTGGGAATTCCAAATGAGGGATGGAGGGAGAGGGATAAGGATAGAAAAACTACCTATTGGGTACTATGTTCATTATTTGGGTGATGGGTTCACTGGAAGCCCAAATTCCAGCATTATGCAATATACCCATGTGACAAACCTCCACATGTACCCTATCAATCTATTAAAAAAATGCTAAAAATAATACAAAAGAAAACTATATGGAAATTTCTCAAAGAACATAAAATGGAAATACTATTTGACCCAGCAATCCTACCATGGGTATCTACCCAAAGGAAAATAAATAATTGCATCAAAAACTGTCTCTCTGTGTTCACTACAGCACTATTCACAACAGCAAAGTCATGGAATCAGTCTAAATGCCCATCAAACAGATGCTTGAATGAAGAAAATGTGATACACACACACACAAACACACACACACACCATGGAATACTACGCAACCATAAAAGAATAAAATTATGTCTTTTGCAGCAACATTGATGGTGCTGGAAGCTATTGTCCCAAGTAAAATAACTCGGAAACAGAAAATCAAATACTACATATTCTAGCTTATGCGTGAGAGCTAGACAATGGGTATGCATAGACATACAAAAGGAAATAATAGACACTGGGAACTCCAAAAGGGAGGAGGATGAAAGGGGAATGAGGTTGAAGGGTTACCTATTGGTCACCATGTTTACTCTTTGGGTAATGAGAAGCCCAAACCTCACTATTAAGCAATATATCCACGTAATGAGCCTGCATGTGTACTTCTGAATCTATTAAAAAAACAACACTCGAGATTTATGGAAGGACACAAAAATATCAACATTAGCAAGAATTTAGGAGAAGTTCATTCCAACCTTCATAGATGAATAAATCGCTGCAGTGTCATGAAAATACTTTAACAGATGAGGATTTGTTTTTTATGGCTGTGCAAAGAAAATGGTTGCTGGAGTTGAAATCTACTTCTGGGAAGATGCTATAAACATTGTTGAAATGACAGCAAAGAACTCAGAATATTATTAATACATAAGCTTACTTGATATTAACTTCAATTTTGAAAGAAGTTCTACTACAGGTGAAATGCTATCAAACAGCACTGAGTGATACAGAGAAATCTTTCATAAAGGAATAAGTCAGTTCATGGGTTAAACTTCATTTTTGTTTTACTTTAAGAAATTGCCATACTCACTCCAACTTTCAGCAACCACCACTCTTATCAGTCAGCAGCCATTGTCAACATTGAGGAAAGATCCTCCAGAAGCAAAAGAATTACAAAAAAATTATGGCTTGATGAAAACTCAGATTATTGTTAGCATGTTTAGCAATAAAACATTTTTAATATTAAAGTATATACATTGTGTTATGAGACACAATGCTACTGCACACTTAGGCTACAGTATAGTGTAAATGTAACTTTTATATTCACTAGGAAAACAAAGTAAATGCATGTGACTCACTTTATTGCAACATTTGCTTTATTGTGGTTGTTTGGAACTGAACCTCCAATGTATCAGAGGTATGCCTGTACTTCTGCACATGCTTTTATGTGTTGTTGCGGGATTATTTCTTGGAAAGCATCAGAGTTCCTTTGTTTTCATCAGGCACAAGGAAAGCAGAAGGAAATATTCTGAATTGGCTAGAAGCAAAAGGTGATGGAAGAAAATGGGTAGCTTAACTCCCATGGCTTGGAAAGGGTTACTCATCAGGTGGCAGGACTGGTATAGACAGATAGTGTCTCTAAATGTTAGATTGACTAAAAATGCCCAAACTCAGACTTCTACAAGGTATTTCTTTATGTGTTGTGTTTTGCTGCTTTCATTCCCAATCTGGCATTCAGTCTTCCAGGTCCTTCCCTACCTCCACCCTAGTCCCTGCCTTCTCAAGGACATGAAACTAGAATTTGAAATTAAATTTGAGACTGATAAGTAAGAATATATTAGAGGAAAAGAACATCCCAAATTCTGCCACCAGGGAGATCTCTTCTTTGGGGACAGGTTTATCCCTAAGCTTATTCAACAAACATTTATCAATGTAGACCCTTGAGGATGGAATGTAGCCATCCTCAAGGGTCTACTGATGCCAATTTGTGAAACTGCAATAAAAGGTAAAGTCTGCCACTTTAGTTGTTCCCTTGATACTAAAATGTTGTTGAAAACAAATCCGCATATTAGCCTTCTAAACATTATACCAACACTGAGTTATAAGGTGATCATCAATAATATGTTCATCTGTATTTTGAATGTCATTTTTGAAACTCAAAAAGAAATTCAGAGTTCATGTGGACCAGAAAAATATATCCTAAGAATGGCAGATATCTTATTCCACAGTTTTAGGAACTGTAGTGTGGAGGGAAAATGAATTATTCTGGGCCTCAAATAGACTGAAATTCTAATCCTGGCTCTGGAACTTACACCTTAGCCAGGTTGTATAATGTAATAACTTTATATTTAAAAATGAGAATAATACAGCTTATATAACAGAGTTCTTGTGAGGAAGATATAGCATGATGTGTGTAGTGTATATCATATAGCATGTTATTAAGTAGACTCCTAGTCAATATGGGCTCCTTTTATGCCACACTGCCCTCTTCTCCATTAAGTACAAGGAACAATACTAGAGATTCAATGATCAATTTAACATCAGTTATCCACAAGAAGATCCCAACCTGTTAAGACAATAGAAATCTAAACACAAATATAATACATTGTGATAAAGTATCACAATAGAAAATGTAACACATAAAAAAGACATAAGATATGAGTTTTAAATTATAGAAGAGAAATGCTTATGTGATTACAGAATTACAAGGCATTTTTAAGACTACTATAAGAAAGAAATACAAAATCCTATTTTAAAAATTATGTGGTTTCCTTATTCCACAATAAAAATATACTAATAGTTCCGATGTTTTATTTACACCATATAGGATGATAGTTAAAAACTGGAGAAAGAACCTAGTATTAAAAAAAAAAAAAGCCAAGATTTTCAATAAACAAAAAGAGGAAGAGAGACCTGAGTTGACATGCTCTTGTCCTGTCGCCATGTGATTCTTTCTACCATGTTAAGAAGAAAAAGGCTACCCCAATGCATCCCCTTGACCTTGGACTCCCCAGCCTCCAGAACTGTAAGAAATAAATTTATTCTCTTTAGAAAAGAAATGGGGCTACTGCAGCTGTGTTACCATCACACAGCAACTGCAAATGAAACCAGTAACAGGAAAGAGTAAGAACCAGCAGAGATGGTCTTAAGAGCATCATTTGAATCATCATTTCCAGCCTGCAATTTCAGTTAACTGAACCAATGTATTCACTTTCTGCTTAGGTCAATTTGGGTTGTGTTTTATTTTGCTTGCAACCAGAGGACTCTTAAATGAAGAAGTATGGTTGCCTAGATGCCTAGTCACAATATTTTCCAAAATTGTTATATACTTGATATGTATATATGTATGTGTGCAATATTATATTAAAAATAAACTGTCATAATTCTGGCTTAAGATATAGCAGCACATCACCACGGTCATTATAGTACTCTCTGGGGTTCTCCCCACCATCAGCTATACATTGCAGAGATAACTAGTGTAAATTTTATGTTTATAATGACTTTGCCTGTTTTTGAATATTATTAAAATACTACATTATTCTTCAGAAATTTACTTTTTTGTTAAGAATTATGTATGTAGTCTACATAATTATTTCCACAATTGTATAAATAAATCACAGTTTAGTTAAACGTTGTACTGCTGAATACCCTTTGAAATGTTTTTGAGTGAACTAGTAAAAATGGGCTTTATGAACATTCTAAATGTGTTCTCTGGTGCAGATGAGTAAGATTTTCTCCACATATACAAAGAAGAGAATCTGTAAAATTATAAGACAGTCACATCTTCGATATTCCTAAATAATATCAAGGCTTTCCCACAGTATTGTTTGCAGCAGTGTTATTTCCACCAATAGAGTGGGAAATTCTTCTCTATTTAAAATTCTGCCTACCTGGGGTTTTGTCAGAATTTTTCATTTTTACTCAATCTGTGAAATTATATCTCATTTGATTTTTATTTTTATTTCTCTAATTGTTATTGAAAATAATGTGATTTGTTATATATATTTCATGTTCTGTTAATGTTTATTCATGCATTTTGTTCATTTTTCGATTGCACTGTCTTTTAATTATTGATTTATATTTGTATTACATATTATGGATTCTAATTCTTTACTGGTCTATGTTTTACAGAAATTTTCTTCCAGTTTCTGGCTGATATTTTCACTCTAATGATACCATTTGATGACCAGAAGTTAAAAAAAATTTTAACATATGTGAATTTATTATTTTTTCTTTTATGACTTAACGTATATTAAGAATCCTTCTCTATGCCGAGTTCATGAAGGTATTTTTCTGTATTTTATTCTAAAAATGTAAAAGTTTGCCTTTTAAAAGTATCTCCTAAAACCCAATAAGTATTTGAAATAGAGATATAATTATATATTTTTTCATATAGGTAACTGATTCTTCCAGTAGTGTTTATTTAAGAGTCCATACTTTCTTATCACCTGAAATGTCACCTCTCTCATAAATCATGTTTGCATAAAAGTATGGGTTTATTTTTTAAACTCTTTTTTCTATACCATTGGTCTCTTTGTCCAAGGTGTGCAAATAATGTTGTCTTACTTCTTAGACTTTCATAAGTTACCTTAATATATATCACGTTTCCTCTTATGATTCTTTTAAATAAATGTCTTCTTAATTTAGACCTTTTCTTATCCATATTCATTTTATAATCACCTTGTCTAATTCCACGGAAAGCTTTGTTAGAATTTTTATTGAAATCAAATTGAATTTATATATTAATCTGGGGAGAATTGACATTTAAAATGTTGAGATTTCCTATTTGTGAACATGGTATATCTCTCCATTTATTTTGATCTTCTCTTACATCTAATACTAAAGTTTTAAACTTTACCTTATAAAGGTCATGTACCTCTTTTATTAATTTTATTCCCACATAGCATATATTTTTATCTTGCTTTAAAATTACATTTTCTATTTTTCATATCATAGAAATTCAAGTGATTTTTACATATTTGTCTTATGTCCAACAAATATAATATGTCTTATTAATTTTAATAAATTCTTAATATGTTTACTTGAGTTTCCTATAAGGAAAATCTTATTAATTGTGACAAAGAAACTTTTTTTTATTCATTTTCAATCCTTGCACTACATTTTTTGATATCTTACAACTAGACCTGAAGTAAACGTGAAGAGCAAATGATGTAAAGAAATGCCTATTTTCAATTTCTAATTTTATTGATATTTGACAGTTAAATTTTACTATTCATTTTTTACTCAATTATATTGTTGTCTTAGAATATGCCCTTTAAATAATAATCACTTTTTGAATTTTGTTGAGATCACACTTATGACTTCATAAGTAGCCAAATTTTTATTAAATCATATACTCTCAAATTTTTGGATGCAGGATATTTTTAATACATCAACTAATATCAATTGTGTATATTTTTATGTATTTGTTACATTTAATTTAACAGCTACTAAATGATGTGTGTTAAATGCTGATGTTCCTTTATTAACCAACCTTTTAATACTGTAAATGTTTGTTTATGTTATGGCTCTAAGTTTTTTTGTAAGTCTGAAATATTTACTTCTGTTAAGCTGAAACTTTTATTCTTATAAAGAGATACTCTTTATTTTGAACAATGCTCTCCAGCTTAATGTCAAGTTTCTTTTATGTCAATATAGCTACACTTTATTTCAGTTAATAAATGCTTGGAAATTTTCACTAATTTTTTGTTTCACCTTACTCTTTTACTTTGATTTAAACATATCTTTTGTAAGCAGCATATAACTAGATACTGTTTCCTCCAGAAGGACAAATTTTATCTTTTAACTATCAAAATTAGTCTATATTTAGAGAAATTACTGTCTTGGAGTTTTTCTGGTACATTATTTTATGTGTTTTTGTCCTATTTTAAATTATTTCCTGACTTCTTTGGGACTGAGTTTTTAAAAGTTTATTCCATTTATCCTTCTGTATATTTGAAAGTTATATCATCTATTTCTAATCTGTTAGTGACTAGTCTAGATATTTTAACAGGTATAGTTAATTTAATCCTGAATAACATAAGGACCTTAGAGAATTTTTTAGTAAATCACCCATATGTATATTTGTCCAGAAACTTAATTCTATCTTCTATCTCCATATTTTCTCTATTTTTATTATTGTTTTGTATCATTGAAGTTTGTTTAAATGCATTATTCCTTTATTGTTTTCTTTTCTTATCATTTCTTCCTGCATTTTAGGACTCTCAGGAATTATTCTTTTCTTGGAAGACGCCCTTAGAAATTCCTTTACGTGATTGAATGTCAGTGGTAAATTCTTTGTTTTTTGGTTTCAAATGTGGTAATTTTGTGCAATTAGTGCACAAAAGTTAGCAACTGATTTCTCCCATCACTTTAAAGTTATTATTGTAAACATACGGTAATATATTACAGTTACCATTCTGCCCTTAGAATCAATACGATATTCATTTCTTTGAGGACGTTTGGCTTTTCCCTGGCTATACTGAAGATCTTATTTTACATTCTATAGGCTCAGAACAGAATAACTTGGTGTGATCTCCAAAAATTCATTCCAATTTGGATTCACTGTGTTTCCTAATCTGTGATTTAATGTCCTTTCAGGAAAATTCTAAGCCTTTATGACCTGAAATATTTTGATTTTGTCCTTTGTATTATTTCCTTCAGGAAATCTGATTAAATCTATGCTAGGTATTATCATTCAGTTCTCTGTCTCTCTCTTTGTATCTCTGTGTTACATTCTGGGTAATTTTATTAGATTTATTTTTGGGTCACTAATGCTCTCTTTAGCTGAATCAAGTCTGCTTTTTAATATATCATTTGGAGTTCAAATGTCAAGTATAATAAATTTATTCACAAAACACATTTTTTTTCCTTAAAAAATGTCTGGTCAGTTTTAATGTTGTGTTTTGTTATTTTTACACAGTTGATGCTTTTATACCATGGCAGCTAGGGGTGCTGACTTCCTGCACAGTGAAAAACCTATGTACAATTTTTGATTTCCCAAAAGCTTTGCTAATAGCCTTCTGTTCAACAGAAACCTTACCAATAGCATAAATAGTTAATTAACAAATATCACATATGTTGCATGTATTATACTCTGTAATCTTAATAACATACAGTTAAATTAACAAATATTTTATATGTTATATGTATTATATAGTGTAATCTCAAAGTGAAATCAGTCAGAGAATATAAAATATTATTAAAATTATAAGGAAGAGAACATATATTTATTATAACTAAGTGGTAATAGATTACCAAAGTGTTCATCTTAGTTGACTTCATTTTGAGTAGACTGAAAAGGAGGAGAAAGAGGAGGGGCTGGTCTTGCTGTCTCAGGAGTGGCAGAAGCAGAAGAAATAAGGGAATGGAATGGGAGGAAGGAGAGGCAAACATACTTGGTGTAAATTTGTGGAAATATGTCATAATTTATGTATGAATTTTTGCTTTTTTATTTCTCTAAAAATGTTTTTATATGGTATCAATCCTTCTTCCACCATTCCTTTAGTTTCAGTGCCCATGTCATAGAAGGGTACATCATAAAAGAAGGCAAAAGAAGTCTTGAATGACTGGCATCCTTCTGCCACAATGTCTAATGTCCATTTGCTTTCTAGCACTGCCTTTTTACATCTTCTTCCTTATTGCCTGAACTGGTTCAAGAGCACTCATTTCCATCAAGTGGGCATCTTTTAAGTCCTCTGGTGTACTATCTATTAATTCTTCAGTTCCTCCAAGATCCCTATCTTGAACTCTCTTATGCCCTACCCCCACTATTTTCTTTTCTTTTTCTTTTTTCTTTTTTTTTTTTTTTTTTTTTGCCATATCCACAATCGTTTCCATGATTTTTTTGAGTGGTTCTCTGATAAAGACTGTGAAGCCCTGAACAACATTTGGACACAGTTTTCTCCAGCATGAATTTGTTATTCCTGGCTTAATGGTTTTCTGGTCTTTTTCCATAACAATAATTACATCTTCAATGGTGTAATCCTTCCAGACTTTTATGATCTTCTATCAGGGTTCTTTTCCATAGTGTTGGCAATCTTTTCACAAAATACTATATGTAATGAGCCTCAAAGGTCCTTATGACCCCCTAATCTAGAGGCTGAACTAGGGACATTGTGTTTGATGGCAAGTAAACCATTTCCATGTCTTTGGTGTTGAGCTCATAACATTCTGGGTAGTCACTGGCATTGTCCAATATCAAAAGAACTTTAAAAGGCAATTCTTTACTGGTAAGTGTACTTCATGACTTCAACAAAGAATTAATGAAAGCAATTCAGAAAAAGAGTTATTGTATGAGCCTTCTTACTGTACAGCCAAAAAACTGGCAGATAATGTTTATCTTTTTCCTTCAAGATTAAGAGTTAACAGTTTTATAGATGAAAGATGTATTGTTTATAAATAAACCCAACTTCATTTAAACAAAGCAATAGAATTAGCCTATCCACCTATCCCTTCCTGTCTTAAATTCTGAATAGGGTACTTTCATCTTCATTAAAAACCTGTTCAGGAAAATATCCTTTCTCCTTAATGATTTTCTTAATGGTTTCTGGGAATATTTCTACTGTCTTCCGGTTGGCAGAAGCTGCTTCTCCTGTTATCTTGACATTTCTTAAGCCAACTCTCTTTCTAGAATTATCAAACCATCCTTTGCTGGCATTAAATTCTCTAGCTTTAGGTTATTCACATTCATTTTACTTTTTCATGTACAGTAATTACTTGGCTTTTTCTCCAATCATACTAGAGTCTATAGGTATGCCTTTTTCATAGCAATCTTGCACTTAAAGAAAAGCTACATTTTCAGTATGAGATTAAAATGTATTTTGTAAAAATATCAGCTTTTCATGCCTGCTGGCACAGCTACAGTGGCAAGTTCATAAATTTCCTTTCTTTTATTACAGTTGTCTTTACACTGGATTCATTTACCTTAAAATGGTGGGCAACCACAGTTGCAGACCTCAATCTACGGTACATATTGAGCTGTTCAACTTAAAAATACATATAATATCTTGACTGTTCTTTGCATCTTGTGAGCACTTCCAGTATCACTAGTGGCCTTGCATATGGGTCCCATGGTGTTATTCAAGGTTTTTGGTATTGGACTCAACACAATAAAAACTACGTGAGAACGGTGAGGGATCACTTTTTACTGAAATATCCAGTTTCCTGGAGAGACTAATTGCTCACATGAGGATGATTAGCATCACAGTGCATTTTAAGCAGATACTGACAATAGTTGAGTTCACTACAACAACAACAGGAGGTGGCTATAAAATTATTACGATAGTATAGTATGTACTACAGTAATTTTAAGGAGTTGTGATTTAATACTGCATCTATACACTTACTCACATATCTCTCAACTATAATGGTGCCATGTACCGTCTCTGAGTGTTTATGTGTGTTGTTTTGATAAATTTTAACTTTTTGTAATAGATTTGTGTATACTTTATGGTAGTAAATAACAAAATAAACTAATAGTTTTTGCATATATTTTATGCATTCATAACATACCTATTATTTTAATGTTTCTAGGCTACTCTGTTTATTTGTGAGTTTTTGCCAATTATCACCATCTACAAAAAATTTTTCAATATATCTACTGAAAAAAATCTACATATAAGTGGACCCATGCAGTTCAAATTCATGGTCGAAAGACAACTGTGTAAGTCTTGCTTATCCATTAAAAAAAATATCTACTTTGCTGGGTGTGGTGATGCACGCCTGTAATCCCAGCACTTTGGGAGGCTGAGGTGGGTGGATCAAGAGGTCAAGAGATTGAAACCATCCTGGCCAACACGGTGAAACACCGTCTCTCCTAAAAATACAAAAATTAGCTGAGCATGGTGATGTGCACCTGTAATCCCAGCTACTCAGGAGGCTGAAGCAGGAGAATCACTTGAATCCGGGCTGTGGAGGTAGCAGTAAGCTGAGATCTCGCCACTGCACTCCAGCCTGGCCACAGAGCAAGACTCTCTCTCTCTCTCTCTCTCTCTCTCTCTCTCTCTCTCTCTCTCTCTCTCTATATATATATATATATATATATATATTCACATTTCCTGGGTTTTTGAAAATTCTACGGTTAATAGGCTTAGGGACAGTTTCTATACAAATTAATGCATTTGGTTTTGCTAGGCTTCTGGGGGAATTATTAGGCCTGGAACACTATAAACCGTTTTCTCAGCTTAAGTGTTTTTAGCAAAATAGAAAATAAGAATTTAAACTTGATAATGAATTTAGACTATTTTATGTATATATGTATTCATTGAAATCTTTTTTTTTCCAAGATAGCAATGGTAAAATATATTACTGTCATCTTTCTTCAGGCAGACATTTTTCCTATATACTTTTTCCCTGAGCATATAGGATTTTGAGGGTCATGGCATTGTGCAGAAGTCACTATTCCAGGTCCTATTTTGAGCAGACTCAAGAATCTTTTTTTTTAAACTTAAGTGATAATTAAAGGTCAAAACTCTAGATTACTACATTTACCTACTGCACTAAGATAGATTTTTACCTTCTTTTTTCCATTCTGGATTTGCTTCTGTTCAGGGTCTTAATTTCTTAAGGATATCTCATATTTTCTTGTGACATTAATTCTATACTGAGGAGGAGTCTAAAAATGGAATTTTAGGACATATCTAGGAATTTTGTTGCTTGATAATTTGTAAACATCTAGAATTTGATATTGCTGAACAAGGAGGCCACCACAGTGATTTTCAACTCTTTTTTGTTGTGAAATTCTGGAAGAATATGTAAACAAGTAGAACACATGAAATAAAATGTATTCTGGTGGTTACGGGATTGGAGGGCTTCAACCTCCACTTGCTTACCACCATCATCCTATATACCAATAGAGAAAGCTAACAGAGTTTGCCAAAGTAGAATGATAGATTCATGAGGAAAGTCTCAAGTTCCTAAAAATCACATTGCAAAAAAACTTTGAGAAAAAATCCTATTGTTAAATGTGCGACTACCCATATTCACTTGCAAATATCATGAATTTACTGTACTTCTAGACCATCTTACTATGGACCTGAATAGAGAAGCAATGGATTCTAGCATATGTTGTCTGCAAGTTTTAAGTAGGAAGCCAATTCCATTTTGAGGAGGCATACCTTACACGATTTTGAACACCGAGGAAAAAAAAGTGTTGTGCAAGGGATTGGGGCACTTTTTCTTTTCCTAAAAGGCATATGGATACCTGATTCCTGCAATGTCAATAGCTTTCCATCCCAATGAAAGAACAACATGGGTATCAGGATTTATCTTCACTTCATATCCATCAAATCATTATAAAAATCTGCTGCTTCCTTGGAATGAGAATGAACCAAGTTTTATAGTAATGTCAATAAGATGAGCAAAAAGAAAATGCTGAGAGTTTCTATTTAGGATATCTGTCTAAATGGGATGTGCACAAGATATCAGACATTAAGATGTGCTGAAGTTATAAGGAGATCGTGTTCGTATGAGGAACAAAAAGGGTCTTTTACTCCCAAAGTGACTATTTCGTACAAGCTATATAGTCTAGAGTGAGTCAATCTGTTTAGCACACCGTTGCCCATTTTAAATAGCAAAAACAAAGCCACTGAAACCTCTGGGCTCACTTTTAAAATGAGTTAATGAACATCAAAGTGTAAGAGATGGATGACGAAAATGTAAAAACCTGTAAAAAATTCTCCAGGGAAAACGTCCACTAGAGTAAACAGCCTCTATTGCCTTTCTTCTGTCGGAGGCCTCATCGTTGCTTATTTGGGCTCTTGGTCACTGATACTTCCCAGCGTTGCTCCTTGGCTGCTGAAATTGATTCTGCCTCCCAGCATGTCCACCTTCCCTCCCTCTCCTGTTTTTTCCCTTTAATATCTGTTTGTCAATTTAAGCAACAGCTTGGGAGTTTGATTAGAGCAATAGCTAATTCAAAAAACTTAGATTTAAATGAGTTTTCTCAAAGGAAGTTAAATAATATGGGAAATCAATCTATTATAGGAATTCTAAAGATTATAACATTTTTTCTTATAAACCACATGAATAATAAGAATAAACAAATCATAGAATAATTAAATACATATAATATTTATTTATTTTACTGATGGTATAGTCACTGACTAGACATGATTGAGCTAGGAGTGGCCTTAGCTAATAATCACGAGCTCTGTTTTCCTTCATCTTCTTCATTCCTGGAGTTGAAGTCTAAAAGTTCTTTGTCATATTCAGCAACATTCTAGACATTACCTTTGTTTCAATCCTCAAGATGTTGTACATCCCTTGTGCTGAATTATTCTGACCATGCGCCTCATCTTAAGCAGCTTGAGTCATTGTCCATGTTCAATGACTGTGAACACCTCAATTTTGACTCAGTGAGGTCTTTCCCTGTGACCTCTTTTCAGGACCTCTTTTCCCTTGGGGATGACTGGACTTTTCCTGTCCTTTATCAACTTAAAAGTAAGCTAGAAAAGCAAACTAATAAGTAAAGCACCAACTGAAAAGCAGTTTTTACAGAGTATTATCAAATCCTATCAGAGTACCATAGCTTCACACTGTCTCTCTCTGTGTTAATTTATTTGTGAAATTTATCGTTATCTTAATTGCATATTCACTTGCTTGTGTATGGTCAGTGAAATCCCGACAGAATAAAACCTCCATGCAAACTGGGATTTTATCTGTTTTCTTCACTTTCTGGAATACCTAAGCCAAAAATGGGTCCCATCACAGGGCATGTGATCAAAGATCTTTGTTAAATAAATGAATGGCTGGCAAAATACAAATGTGAGTTAGGAACTTACTTTAAATAATTCAATGAAATATGAAGGACTTGTCAGTGTTGCTGATGGAAGATCCCAAATACTCTTCTGGGCAGTTTAAACAATTTCATTTGGAAATTAATGAATGTACACTTTAAAAAGTGCTCATTTCTGTCACTTTTCTCCAAAAAAAATGTAAATAATTGGACAGAAAATAAAACGTGATTGCATTTCCTCTACTAATGCTCATAGGCTCTTAGATGTGTTGTATGGAAATCATAAACATGATAAATAGAAAGATTTCTCACCTCTTTTAATTCAGGCTTGAGTAATTGACATTCACACTAAGTCTTTAAGTAGAGGGAGAGATAAGTAGGAAAAGGACTGAAAAGTAAAAAGCAAAAAGTGATTACACACACATAAAAATGGTACCTTTCAATGTGCGCTTTTCAGCTATTGTTCTTACAATGTAAAAGTTTTGAACTGTATATGTCATGTTGTCTTAAATGTAATGAAGATAATGATAAAGTTAATGGTAATAACTATGGTAACATTTACCTATATATACATTACATTTCACATGTATAAGCTTATGCTATGTACTGCATACCCATTTTATAGAAAAGGTAGTAGATTACAAGAGGTTTAGCACCAGCACACGTTGTGAACCCAATTGTTAGGGCCCTACCTGTCACTTGCTTTCTATTTTAAAGTTTCGTCACAGAAAAAATGATGTAGGATTCGAAGAACATTAGTAAATAAGATCTTTGTAAGTCTTCCGACTGTCTTAATGATTATTAACATAATGGTTGTTAATCTTAAAACAATTGTTAAGGAATGATTTGTAGAAACGTGAAGACACAACACATAATTATAACAAAATGGAAGTAAAAGTCTAGATGATTTCACCGGACAGGGGAGGGCATTGGACACAGGCGAGAAATCGAACAGCAAGCTAAGAATTTTGCCTTGGTTTGAGGGAGGTATTAAAGTACTTTAAACATTTTGAATGTGTGTATTAGTTTCCTAGAACTATCTTGATAAATTACCACAAACTGGGTGGTTTAAAACCACCAAAATTTCTTCTTTCACAGGGCTAAAGGTCAAACGTCCAAAATTAAGATGTCAGCACTGTTAGTTCCTTTTGAAGGTTCTGAAGGGGAAACCCATTCCATGCCTCCCTTTTAGTGTTTGTTTCTTGGTGTTCTTCAGGCTGTAGCTGTGTCCCTTCAGTCTCTGCCTCTTTCTCCATGTGGCCTTCCCCTCTTGGGTGTCTGTCTCTACCTCTTATAAAGACAACTGCCATTGGATTTAGAGCCCACCCTAATCCAAACTAGTGTTCTCTCAAAATCCTCATGTAAATTACATCTGAAGATACCCTTTTTCCAAATAAGGTCATATTCCCAGGTTCTGGTAGAAGTATTTTTTTGGGTGGTCCCAATTTGACCACTCCAATGTTGCAAACTCTTATAACATTTACAGTATGTCAAGCACTAGGTGTTTTCTGTGTAGGAACTGATGTAATCTTCCACCATGAACTATGTGCTATTTTCCCATTTTACTGATAAGAAAAATCGCCCAAGATAACACACAGGAATAAGTGGTAGAGTAAGGGTTAGAATCTACAAGTCTAATTCTAGAGTTTACGTCTATAACCAATTTATTTGTTAAGTTTCAGTGCTACAAAATAATTGCATAAAATAAGGAATGTAAAATCCCTTTGTACGCTATCCAAACAACTAGAGGGAATTAAACTGAAGCAAAGAGTACTCCATAAATTCTGCAAAAGGAAGAAAAATTCAGAAACCCAAATAAGATGGCTCATATAAATTCAAGTAAAATATGGAAATTTAATGAAAAAACAAACAATATTTTAAAACAAATTTCTACAATATGCTTTTCAAGAAATTAAATGAGATAAAGATATGACAGTCTCATTTTAACAAAAATAAGGAGTTATAATATTTTTTAGAGACTGACCAGAGAATATTTAAAAATGTACATCACACCAGGTCATTTCCAGGTTCAGAGCCATGTAATACTTTCCTGCTGCATTTTGAATAAAATACCAACTTCTTCAATGACCTACAAAGTCACAAATCATCTAGCTGGCCCCTGCCTGATTTTATACCTTGTCTCCTCCTCTCTGGATTTCCCTTACTGTGTTATGAGTCCACTCAGAATGTTATCACCCAAACTTATCCATATACTCACTCTTTGCCTAAAATGTTCTCTCTTTGGCACTCCTCTGACATGGTTTCCTGTTCATTATTCAAATGTAAGATCAAAGATCACTTCTTCAGAAATGTCTTCCCCATCTTATCTGAAGTGACCCACTATTACACTCTATCACTTTCCCTTAAGTATTATTTCTCAACCTTCCAACCACTTGATATTATTTATTTGTGAAAGTCATATACAATTGCTTACAAAGCCATCATTTTACATCACGATGACCTATTAAATGAATACTCCCACCTCCATTCCGTGGCATGAAACTAATCCATGCCAGTAGGAATCCAGGAAGTCTTATACAGGATGGCACTTAAGGTCAGTCTTAGAAGATAAGCAAAGCTTTAGGCTTTAATTTAGGTAAATAGTGGTAATTGTATATGCATTTCTAGAGAATATAAGTATATTCTAGAAAACATATATTTTTATTTATATGTATGCATACATACTTATACACACACACACACACACACATATATACACATTCATATATACATGCATACACACACACAGAGATTAAGAGGGAGAAAGAATATGAACAGTGGTCAAATGTTGTTGGCCCTCCTTCAATCATGCCAATGACCCTCCTTCAGTCAATAATACCAATGATATTATTCTAAATATCATCTGTTTGTCCTTTTAAGTCTACTCTGCCTCCTTCTTCCAACTGCTTGATGCTGGGAACATCAAAGGGCTCCCTTGTTTTCTGGATTTCATTTTAAAGCATAAAAGGAGATTGGCAAATATTCTAGCCTGGGAATAAAATACTCTCCTATGTGGACTCCCTATACTCTGCCCTCACCTTTGAAAACATTCCTCGTATTAAACTCTGCTCAAATTAGTTCAAACGTGTCATTTGTTTCTTGCTGGGGCACCAACTAATACACATGTATTTCCTTTGAGCATTTCTAAATGTCAAGAGTACACACTTCATTTTGTTCTCCCTATAATTATTAATTGAGTGCCTACCATGTGCCAAGCACTGTTTTAGACTATGGGGACATCCACCGAACAAAGTAGAGGAAAACAATTGTTCTTATGAAGCTTATATCCCAGTTGGCAATGACAATGAATGAAATAAATATGCAAAATCATATTAAATACACCAATCAGTATTATGAAGAAAAAATAAAGATAACAATATTGGGGTGTGGGGGAATTTAAAGTGTGGGTGGTCAAGGAAGGCTCCACTGAGAAAGTTACATTTCAAAAAATACATCAAAACTGTAAGGAGCCAGCCATGAAACTTTTTGGGAAAAGAGCATACCAAGCAGAGAGAACAGCAGAGGCAGACGGCCCAAGACAAAAGTGATCCTGGTGTTTTCAAGGAGCCACGAAGACTCCAGCATGATGGTGTGGAGTGAGTCGGGCAGGAGAAGAGGTGAGGAAGGTAGATCCTGCAGGACCTAGAAAGCCACTAGAAAGATTGTGCATTCTACTCAGGGTGAAAAAACAAAAAGGACCACACTAGAGCATTTGGAGCTCTGTCACCATCTGACCTATGTCTTACATTCATGGTTGCTGCATTTGTTTGATTTGTGGTGTGTGTGTGTGTGTGTGTGTGTGTGTGTGTGTGTGTCTGTATGTTTTTGAATAGACTAAAGGAGGGAAAGAAAAAGTGTAAATTCAAACTTATTTATAAAGTTAATAGCAATAATGCAGGCAAATTTAAATGATGGCTAAGACCAAGTTAGTGGCAAAGGAGTTTGTGACAATGTGGTATGAGAGAGATTGAAGTTATATTTTGAAGGTAGACTCAACATGATTTTCTGATCGATTCATTCATTCAAAACATATTCATTGAGTGTTTACTATGGGGCCAGCATCATGCTAGGTACTTGAGATAGAATTGTGAACAAAACAGATATCCTTGCCCTTGTAGGATTTGAAATATAATGTTGATATGTAGGTAGCAAACACTGAAAAAACAGAGTGTAGAGTATGTTACAAGTTGTTCCATGCTATGGAAAAAAAAAATAAGGAAAGGGCTGGGGTAAGGAAGAGCAACAGGGTTAAAGTAATAAATGGCCAGGGTGTGCCACCTTGAGTAGATGACATTTGAGAAAACATTTCAGGGAAGAGAGAGAATCAGTTAAGATTATTTAGGTGAGCAGGTCTTTAGACAGAGCACAGCCAGAGCAAAGGCCATAGGGTAGGCATACCTGGGGGTTTAAGGAGCCACCGGGAGGCTGGAGAGGCTGCCACCATATCAAGAAGGTATTAGAAGAGCACTTGAGAGAATTAACAGGTTAAAGACCAAAAAGGATCTTATTAGCCCTGATGTAAATAAAACTTAACTTTAAAAGCTAACAGCAATAATTCAGGCAAATTAAAATGATAATTTGGGTTTACATTTGAGTACAGTGAGAGCCACTGAGAAGTTTTGTGTAGAGGAGTAGCAAGATCTGACCATTGCTTTAACAGGATTACTCAAATTATTGGGAATAAGTTCTGGATGGCAAGTATTGAGAGTAAGTTCTGGGTATCACGATTTGAAGCCCATAGACCTACTTTGAGATAAGATATGTTAAATATATATATATGTGGGTGCCAAGGATGAAGTTGCCACTTAAAGATGCGGAAAGATTGAAAGGAAATTAGGTCAGAGGGAGGATGGTAGGAAGGTTAGGGTCACAGCATTGGACATAATAGGATTGAAATGAGTATTCATGTTTCACTATTTTTTGTCATGTACAGGGACTTCTGGTCTCTCTCATTCTGTAGCAGCGTATCATTTGACAGATGAGTTGGGAAAAAGCAACTGGGCATGCTTAGCTTAGCCAGCGTTTTATCCTCTTATTTTGGAACCCACCTTACTTGCAGGGGGAAAAATGCATTTGCTAATTCTTTGTATTGTAAGTTTTAAACACTCAGCCCCCGAGTGGGGTGTCTATGTCTATTCGGCAACTGTGTTTGACTAGATGAGTAGACTTAAATATCTGGTGAATTCTTAGCAAGCCTAGTTTGTTGCAGTTCCATGGAGACTTCCTCTAAAGAGCTTTATGTGAAATGAACAGTGATGACTTGAATCTCCATATGATAGTCTCCATGTCAATCTGTCAATCTTTCTGAAACTTGGGGGTGGTGGAAGATGGCATTATTCCTCTATCTTTAACCTAAAGATTTTTAAAATGAATACAGAAAGAATTTTACACTGACAATTATTATCAAGAGGCAACGTTCACATCCAAGTCTCCTCAATTTTGAAGGTAAAATTGAATTTGACCTTTAACTAAAGATCAATTCCACTGGGTAACCAATTTGGACTGATTCCACTGGAGATCACCTAAGAGTATTCTGGCATTGTAAATGGCCATTAAAAGCCATCAGCGCTATAATTCTTTGAGAAACAGATAGTTACGTGAGAGTCATATGATGGTTATTGCTTTATGATTTAGATATTATTAAATGAATAGCTGGAAATATCTATCAAGTCTAACTTGACAAAAGAGGACAGAGAGGATCTCCATCTCAGCCAAGACTACTCGGGAAAAATGCTGTAATTTCTAAAACCATATCCTTTAAGTTGACAATAACGGCATATTACCCATTTGCTTTACATCTCTGATTTAAAATTATCAAAACCCTTTGCAGTGCTTCAGTATTATGCCCTCACTAGAGGCACAGATCTAAATCATTAGAGCTGCCCAGCATCACCATAAAAGGTCACTCTAGATCAGAGGTTTTTACCTATTTTGTGCCGTGGACCATTTTGACAATCTTTTGAAACCTTCCAGAAAAATAGTTTTAAATACATGGAAACCCAAGGTAAGAATCATATTAATATAAGTTGTATTTCTTTCAAGTCTACACCACTTTTCTCATTTTGCCAAAACTTGAGACCCAGTCACAAGTTTGTCAGCATTTTTGTTTACCGAGGGTAGCATTATTGTGTCAGTTACTTACCATCGGCCTATGAGATGCTTTGTTCATCTATGTGGCTCAAAAGAACCATAAACATTATTTTTGCTCTGAATATCCCATGGTTAGTGTAAACAACTCTTTGCTAGATTGTTTGAACTTTCCTATGGTCTTATTGATTCAAGTTCCCATAAAGTAATGTTTCTGGAAGTTTATAGCTTAATGGAACATAACAATATGTATGTCCTCTCCCAACAATGTACCTATTCACACTTTATTTCTTTAGTGTTTTTTGAGTATATTATTGCAGACCCAGGCACCATTTAAGGTGCTAGGGATTCAGTCCTGAGTAAGACAAGGTAAGAAAACAAGAGAAAGAAAGAAAAGACAGAAGAACAGAGGGAAGAAAGAAAAGGAAAAGAAAGGAGGGAGGGAAGAAAGGATGGACAGAAGAAGGATGAAAGCAAAGGAGGGAAGGAAGGAAGGAGGAAGAGAAAGAGGAAAGGAAAGAAAACAATTATAATGTTAAGCCATAATGACAAGATAAGAAGTAATAGGAAATGAGAATGAGAGAGATGGACAGGAAAGAACTCTTTAAGGAAATCACATGTGAATAAAGAAATTAATATATGATCTTGAAAAATAATGTATTGTTGACAAAAACCAAATTTACCTAATTAAGCGTACTCATATTTATATACAAGTTTAAGTGTTCTGCCTTATACCAGAGGAAGGGGCTTCCTGTGTCTGGAATTCCCAATAGGGTAACAATGAAGACATCTATTGGAGAGTCATGTCTGGCAAAATTGAAGTGATGGCTGCCCCACTCTAAGCATAACAAAGCACTTGATGAGAAAGTGGGCAAGTTCCCAGAAGCATTTAACTTGAATACATCTCCCCATGGTTTTAACTGTGGTCTGAGGACCTGTACTACCATTACATAGTCTTCTCTTCTTTCTAGATACCATTATTCCAAAAAGTCAGTTTCTACATCCAAGAGTAAGGGCCATTCTTCTCATGACACCCATGGGAATGAATCCTTCCTTGCCTCCTCTAGCTCCTGGTGATTGGCTGGCAATCTTGGGCATTCCTTAACATGCAGATGCACACAGTAATTTTTGCCTCTGTCATTATATGGTATTCTCTCCTCATGTGTCTATGTTTTTATATTGTCTTTCTATATAGACAATAGTCATATTGAATTAAAAGCCCGCACTACTCCAGGATGACCTGATCTTAACTAATGAGGTCTGGAATGACCCCATTCCCAAATATTGCCACGTTCTGAGGCTCTAATGGTTGGGAATTCAACATATATTTTGGGGAGATGCAATTCAACCCACAATGGTCATTTCTAAAGTTCACACAAAAGGCTGGATGTGGTGGCTCACACCTGTAATACCAGCACTTTGGGAGGCTGAAGCAGGTGAATCACCTGAGGTCAGCAGTTCAAGACCAGCCAGGCCAACATGGTGAAACCTCGTCTCTTCTAAAAATACAAAAATTAGCCAGGCGTTATGGTAGATGCTTGTAATCTCAGCCACCCAGTAAGCTAAGGCAGGAGAATCAGTTGAACCTGGGAGGCAGAGGCTGCAGTGAGCCAAGATCACACCACTGTACTACAGCCTGGGCAACAGAGTGCGACCCTGTCTGAAAAAAAGAAATAAAAAGTTTACTCAAAGAAATGTCATATACTCAGCAACCAAAATGAGTAGAAAGAATATGGGCCTAGCAATTTAGATAGCTAATTTATTTAACTTTTTTTTTTCTGGGTATGGAATCTTGCTCTGTCACCCAGGCTGGAGTACAGTGGCATGATCTTGGCTCACTGCAACCACTGCCTCCCAGGTTTAAGCATTTCTCCTGCCTCAGCCTCCAGAGTAGGTGGGATTACAGGTGCATGCCCTCATGCCCAGATAATTTTTTTTTTTGTATTGTTAATAGACATGGGGTTTCACCATTTTGTCCAGGGTGGTCTCAAACGCTTGACCTCATGATCCGCCTGCCTTGACTTCCCAAATTGCTGGAATTACAGGCATGATCCATGATGCCAGGCCAATGATTTTATTTTTTACGTTACCTTTTTTTACATTACTGATCTTAGGAAGGTTGCTAAAATGTCTTGATTCAGTCTTATCAGCAAACAACAAATAAGGGTATTACCTATTTTGCAGAACTGTAGAAATAAGATAAATAAAATGGGAGTACATAGAAACCCAGATTCCTGTTGAATTGTTTGTGTAATTATGATTAGCATTACAGATGAACTACAAGTCTAAATAGATATTGCAAATTGTTAATTCTTAGGAATAAATAGAGGTCCTGACTAGAAATTTTTACTGAAAATTAAAAAAAGATGTGCTTTTCTATATTGAGTTACAAACTCCAAATTAAGATGATCCCTGATATACTCCCACAGCGAGTTGAATTGAATCAAACCAATGAACGACATGAAAAATCCAAAAATCACCAAAAAAAAAAAAAAAAAAAAGAAAGAAAGAAAGGAAAAATGGCCTAATGCTTGATTTGCAAAATAACAGTCAGTATAGCTGCCAGAGAGAGATCAGTATTTCCCAAAGAATCACCTAACTTGAAGTTAAAGCCATGGCTTGTAATTAAGAACATATTTTTCATCAAAGCCTGTGCTGACTACCCAGTGTAAATTACGTCCAGCCCTGGTAGTCTATCATAGCAGGTAGCTCTTTTCTCTATAGCATCTATCACAATTTATAATTATATATTTCAGTCAGTGTTTACTTGTCTACTGTGTGTTTCCCACATTAGATCTTAAGTGTCTAGAAAATGAGGACTATGTGTCTAGCCTCTAGTGTAGTGACTGTCACATGGAAAGGGCTCAATAAATATCTGTTTAATGAATAAATGGATTGGTGAGTTTATGGATGAATAAAAACATTATTACTCTCTCCAGACATCCTCATTTGACAGATTTCTCTTCAGCAAATATAACACAATAAATTGTACATTTATTTACATGCCATTACAGGGAGCTATTGGATAAATTCATGGGACGTTGTTGGAAAAATCCTCTAAAATTTTCAGCAACAACATATTTTGAACATCAAGGATATCTGTGAGTTGCTACAGTATTTTCTTTTGTGTCTAAGGAAAGGTAGACATCAGAACTGTGGCGATGGAATACCAGAAAAACAGCAAAGCAAAACAAACAATGTTAGTTCAAATGAATAAGAAAAAGTCGAACAAAATATAGGTGAATGTGAAAGGCAAATTAAGCCAAAGTTGAAAAAATATGAAAGGATAAATATGAGTACATAAATAAGCCAGCTTAAAAAACTGAATGTGATATTTCACATTTCCACGGTTTGGCCCACAGTAACATGTTTTACCTTATTTTTTCATGACTAAACATATGGTTAATATCCCCAGTGAATTTCTACCTCGTAGCACTCTTCTTCCCTCCTCTCTGCCTAGAACACCTCCACTTGCCTATCACTAGTTTTCTCATCGTAGTCTGTCTAAAACCCCACTGAGATTCCAATCTCTCCATTACAACCTTCTTATTTAATCTGTTGAGGATTCTGAGACTCAGGGGTGAAGCAACATGCAAGTTCACACAATCAGTGACACCGTCAGGACTAGAATACAAAAAGAGAGTTCTTTCTACTGTGTTCCAAAGTCTATGATTTCTAGCATTACATACTCCAAGATGTGAAATAATTTACACTATTGTCAGCTGAGCCAGACCATGTCTATCTGCTTGGGTCAACAGAAGGAACAGGAAATGTTAGCAGAGGGAATGGATCCACTGGATGATACTTACTGTCAAACCACAGGTAAATATGATAGTACCATCTGGTATATTTATATCTTTCCAAATATGCAGAATGAGGTAGATGAAAGAAAACCCCTAAGGAGTCAGAATGTTAAAATGGCCCAAAAGTACATATGATACACACAAACTCTTAATATTAAGAGATACATTTATACGTACACAAGCAAAATTGCATGAACAAACTCCTATTCAAAGATGTAATTTGCGTGCAGTACAAAATGTATAACTTTAAAGAGATAATTGCCTTTTTGTTTCTAATCCAGAACATAATTCTCATTAACGTTTATATGTGCCTATCACAGGAAAACATATCCATTGGTATGGGTATTGAGAGACCAAACAACATTTTTAATTTAAAAGAGTAGTACAGTTGCACAACATAAAATCAATATTTATTGGATATTAAAACATTTCACTCAGGTTTGATGTTTACAGAATTTTGTTGGCTTGTTTCTTCATTTACCTTATTTAGAGACCTGAATAAGTGCCTATGAACTATAGAAACTTGACTCAGGAATTTTATATCTAGTGTCATACACAAAGTCCTCCTAAGACTCAGGTTAATAAGTTAAACTAAACAAGTTGGCAATAAAGATTTCTTTTCTTATAAATAGTAGAAGTTTCCTGATTTTATAAATGGCTTAGGAAATAATAGAGTAGAAAATGTTCATGGCTTGATATGTTTTCAAAAAAGAAAAAAGATAATTTCTCTCGAAATAATAATGAAAGGACAATAATATAAGAAACATAAGATTCCCTAAAAATTTTGTTCTCTAAGACAAAAAATAAAACTATTCATTATACAAATATATCGTCTTCATATACAGCTTTCTGGATTGGAAAATACCTTAGAGGAGTCTATATATATATAATTGTTAGATAGATCAATGGATGGAAGAGTGTGTGAGTGTGTGTGTATGCACACACTGTATGTACACATACAAAGATTGAAGAGTTTATATATGTGTGTTATATATATATATATAAAATACGTAATTTACACACAAATATAATATATGAGATAAAATAGAATATATATAATCCTGTTACGACTGGCCTACCTTCAAGGCAGACACCTCATCCCTTCTTGATGTCACAGACGCATACAGAAGCTTCCATCTACTCATTTATTCATGTATTTATTTCACAAGAATTTATTGGCCTTTATTATTAGATACTTCAGATTTTTTTTTAAAGTCATCATTCCTATCTTTAAGGAATACAGAGGTACTGTGAGAAGGCATTTGTAAAATATGAATGCCATAATATAGTGGCTTTGAGAAAAATGTGAATGAAGTACGGAAAATATGGTTAAGGATGGAAGTTGACCAAATTAGTATTGTAAGAGAAGTCTGCAGTATAGGGAAACCTCGAAAGAGGACCCTGTAGTTGCAGGAGCAACAGAGCAAAGTCTCGGAGATTCGGTTGCAACGGCCCTGGCAGAATTGCAAGGCTTGCCTGATGACTTGAATTTAAATTGAAATGCTTAAAGCTAAGTGAAACTAAATGATGACAAACAAACAGGAGTAAATGTATTTTCAGGTAAACCTAAATTGCCGATAAGCAGAGGTCACAACATTAATATCCATCAAATAAAATTTAAGGCAAATGCATTTTATAAGACAAAATAGCCATTTTATAGCAATAATAAGTATAATTTACAGTAATACAGATGTCAGCTATCAAGTAAAATTGGCTCAAAATACATGGAGGAGAAGTTAAAATGTAATATTAATGGGAGTCAATAGCACATTCATCTAAGTCTCTGTCAAATCTTGTTAGCCAAAGTTAATCAGGATATAAAAGCTATGAATTTATACTATATACTACATATGATTTTGTGAGCCATTATATATTACTATATGCCATAACATTTTATTATATGCTACTTTATTATATGTAATGTAGTATATTTTTAGGCTAAACATTCTACCCTACAAATTGCTAATTTACCAAACCTTGCTAATCATCACAAATCTTTCAGAAGAACTCAACATGTAGTAAGCCACCATTAAAAAGCTAGGTAAATTTTTTAAAAAGTCTATGAGCCATACTATATAATAATAATGCAACAAAATTCAATACTAATAAGAAAAGCGTATGTTTAAAATGCTTGAAAAATAAATAAAAATACCATAAATAACTCTGAGGTCAATACAAATTAAATTTGCCTTGACAATGACATAGAACACAATGTAAACGAGAGTGTCACATATTATATTAATAAAATGCAGCAAATCTCCATCTATAGAGAAATACACAAGCCTACATGCACATATTTTGAGCAATAAATGATGGAAATAGAAAAAAGCAAATGTTAAGATCAAGAACTCATTAGAAAGCAAATGAGAAATTAAATGAGTAAAGTAAGAATAAGGTATTAATAAAAAGAAATACGAGAAGAAGAGAATGAGTCATACAAAGAAGAGGTAGAAGGATGAAAAGAATTGCATGTAAAAGATGATTTGAAAAAATAGAATAGTCAAGCCTGGCAGTGTTAATTGAGAGAGGAAATAAAAGTGAGGAAGATCACCTATGAACTGTTCAAAGTAAGAGGGATTGGATTAAAATCACAATGATATTTTTAATGTAAAATTACTATACACCAAAAAATGGAAAACACAAATGGCAAAATATATTTTAAAATTATTTTAATTGTCAAAATTAACTTAAGACATGAGAATCATGTAAGACCAATTACAATTATAAAATATAAAAAACAATATATCTCCCAAAAATTGTGACAGTAAAAGATGGTTTAGATGATTTTATGAAAAAGTTATGTCAAAATTATTCTTTTCTTATTTAAACTGTTTTAGAACATAGATAATACTTTATGAAGCTTAGAAAAGACTGATCTTTAAACCTTCAAGACTAGCATACAAAAATACATCGTAGAGTGATTGTGTTTAAGATTATAGATATAAAGATCCTTAAGAAAACACTACAAACTTTTTCTAGTATTATATTAAACAAATAATATAAGAAGATGGAATGGACTGGGCCCGCCAAAAGTAGGCTTATTATATTCATTATATTAATAGGTAGATTATTTCCTTGGCAATATAATAGATGACATAAAATGCAATTATAAAAAACTAAAATGCTTTTAAAATTATTAGAAGCATTATGTGATAAGGTGCTTCTATGCTTAACTGATTTCAATGTGAATGTTTCATACTCAGTGTTTAAATTTGTCCAATTATCTACCTTTCAAAGAAATTCTCATCCCATTAATTTCTTGTTAATAACTAGTCTTTATTTTCTTCCTTTACCCATCAATCCTCTACAATTTTTATAAAGCTATGTATCAATCCGAACTTTTTGTCAGATCTTAATTTTCTTTCTCGATCTTAACTACAATTTGGCCATTCTAAAGGATTTCACTGTCTTTTAAATGGCAGCTCCTGTTTCTACACTTTTGCAAACATCTCAAGATATAGCCTGAGAATCCTATTACTCTTTATCATGCTGTTTCTGACTATTATGCATTAAACTTCATTAAAAAAAAAAGTGAAACTAAAACCTCCTTCTTTGAAGTACTTGCCATCTGGCTAAATCATTTGTATTCCTTCCTGGGGTCATCCACAAACATCTGAGTTAATCTTCTCACTCAACTGAAGATTTTGACCCTTAGTTCCCACTCTTCCTTTCCATCAAAATTCCACTATTACACTCTTAAGGCATACAGGAGATGCATACAGTACTGGCCATTGCCACAAATTTGAGCCATAAGTTGGCTGCCACTTAAATTTTATCCTCATCAGAAAAAGTCATCTTTAACTGAAATAATTAACTGAATGACTTCACTTTCTCCCAAATCCCCATCTTGCAGTTCCTCAACTCAACTCTCTTACATCACTTCTTCCATCTAATTGGAACACCAAAGGCATTGAATGGCATACATTCAAGTCACTGGGAATTTTTAAGAAAATGTGGACGCTTTTTTGTTCTATGAAAGACTAATTATTTTACAATCTCTACACTTTGAATTTAGGCTCTAGTAAACCCAAGCACTGTGTAGGCAGGTCAAGAACCACTGCCCTGGGGTATTTATGTCTCTACTCTCATTTCTATCTTCACTGCCTTTCCTACCCAGTTTGGATTCCAAGTCTTATCATTTCAAATTGCCCTTTTGACAATAGCCTCAATTCCATTCTTTTACGATCACTTACATTTTTTCTCATGGGTAAAGCTTAAGCCCCTTTGAAAAGTACTGCCTTGAGCTTCTAAGCTGAAAAAAGAATAAATACAAACTTTCAAATTGCTATTGTCAATACTTTGTAGTCATAAATATAAAATAATTTTTGTAGCTTCCCTGCAGTCCTACTGTGTGCATAAACTCAATTTTTCATTTCTCTATGACACATGTCAAACCATCTCCATTTGCATCAAATCTCTATCCCCATCATCTCACACAGATGTCCTTAAATGACAGTAAGAACAGAATCCTTTTAATAAAAACTCCCCGAACTTTCAGCTACCACAGCATCAAGCATATTTGCTTCTGCACAATATTGTGTCTTTCATTTAATTGCACTGTAATAAATGTCCCCCCCTCTCATCCGAAGCTCACCTCTCAAAACTTGTTTGCTGAATCCCTGTGGCTCCTTCTCCTCAAAGGCTTTGCCTTCTTGCTTATCTGTAGGTAATTGGTTTAATGTAGTCAGTCACAGTCTGGATTTGAACTATGGCTCCTCACTAAATAACTCTGTGACAATGAGCAGGTGACTTATCCTATTCAGGTGTATATTTTAACTGTAAAATGGTGATATGAAACATGACTATTTCATAGCATTGTGGTGAGAATCGAAAAAAATAACATTTATAAAGACCTTAGAAGAGTAAGCACAATAAAGCTGTTTGACAAATCATTTCTGCACTCCTGTACATTTCAAACCTACTATTATATTCACTTTCAATCAACATTTACACACTCACTCCATGTTTTCCTTCAGTAGCTCACGTATTTTTCTCTTCCCGTTCGCAATCGAACTTATCAAGGAAGTCTGAATTTGGTCTCCGCTTCTGTTTCTCCTTTTCATTCCACAACCTTCCAAAATCTGGATTCTGCTTTTCCAACTCTGCCGAACCTGCTCTTGTCAATGTCAGTGATGATGGCCTTGTAGTTAAATCCAATAAATAATTTCCCGGCCTTATCTACCTGAACACTTGGCAGAGTTTGACACTATTGACTGCTGCTTCTTTCTTGAAATGCCCTCTCCCTATGACTTTTCTGTCACTGCGCTCTCCTTACTTACCTTATACTTCTCTGACCCTTTCATTTTTGTCTCTTTTCTGAGCTTCTCTTTCTCCTTGGCCTACCCTTAAAATATTGGCAATTTTCAGAGTACTGCCCTAAACCCTTTTACCTTCATATTTTAAATGGTTTCCCTGGCTAAAATTTTCTGCTTTCAAGGCCTCAATTTCCATCTATAACCTGATAAATCTCCAGCTCAGATGAAGAAGAGTGGGACAGTATTTAAAAACATAAATTTTAAAGACAGGAGACCTATGCTCAAAGTTTAAATCCTTACTTTGCTACTTTCTGGATATCTGATAGAGAAATGACTTAACTCCTCTAAGCTTCAGATCAGTTTATTGTAAAAAATTGTTGAAAATTATTTGTTTTATACTCTAAGTAAGCACGTGTACATTACTTAAGAGAATCAGTGACATGTAGAAAATGTTTAATACATTTTACCTATTTTTTTATTGCCTCTACCTGTAGCTCTTTCTCTTAAATTTCAAACTTGAATGTAGACTGGCTACTTGATACCACTATTTAATTGCCCCATAAAGCCCACAAATTCAATGTCTAAATATAGTTTCCCAAGCCTCGTTTTCATAATGTGTCTCTTAACTCATTGAACGGCATAGTTGTTGACTAAGAAACTCACACCCAACACGTCTTTCCTATTTAACACCTGTGCACTTGTAGTAATATCACTCTTTCCATTTATATTATCATTAATTTAGGCTTTTTCTCCTTGGTAAATCCTCCTGGAGATTTATCCATTTTATTAATGTCTTCAGAAAACAAAATTTTTATGTTTAAAAAATAACTTTATAGTAATTTTATATTTTATGAATTCTGCTGTAAGGTTTATTATGTTCTTTAGTTGGCTTACCTTCTTTAGTTGAGCACTTAGCTCATTAATATTCAGCTTTTCTTTCTTATATGTAAGCATTAAGTATATTTCCTTCTAAATAAAAGCTTTAATATGTAGTAGCTTTGATACATTTGGTTACAACAACTTAAGAGTAGTAAGTTATTACTCTTAAATAGAAGTATGTATGTGTACTAACTCTTGTTAATAGTCTTGTCATCAGAGAATTTGACCATTTATATTGACCATATTTTGAAATTTATTAAAACTTACATTTTGACCCAGTGCACAGGTTTCGTAAATGCTTTAGGTGTTTGAGAATAATGTATCTTTTCTTATTCTTGGATGAAAAAGTTTATGTAAGTCTGTTAATTCTAGATTTTTAAGAGTCTTGAAGTTTTCTGTATTTAAACTCATTATATTTTCCAGTTTATCTATCAAGAATTGATAAGCATGTTAAATTTGCCAGAATGATGAAGGATTTGTAAACTTTTTAAGAAGCTTTGTCAATATCTTATTTATTTATTTTGAAACAGTTTTATTAGGAACATAGAAACATAGAATTCTTAGAGAATCATGGTAAATGTAGACTTTTATCCTGATCTGATAACAATTTATATCCATAAACATGCTTTTGACTTTAAATTATATTTTTCTACTATTAAAATAGTTACATCAGCTTTCTTTTAAGTTAGCATTTATTTTGTATTTTTAAAAATTATTTTACTTTAAGCCTTTCTATGTCTTTAGTTTTTAGTCATGTTTTTTTAAACAGCATATAGTGACACTTTAAAAATCCAAATTGATAATCACTGTCTCTTCTTGATGAGCATAATACATTTATAAAAGTTTCTTATAAAACATAAGTGGGTCTATTTCTACCATCTGACTTTTAAATTTATACATGTCTCCCTATTGCCATTGCTACTTACATTTAAAAATTTTAGCTAATTTTTTTCTCATATTATCATTTCTTTTTCATCTTTTTAGTTTGTATATCCCTGAAATTTTATCATGCAAATTTAGTTTTAGTAAGTCACAAACTAAACAATACCTTAATTCTCTTTTGTAATAATTTCAGAACCATAGAACCCTCTAAATTAGATCACTCTCCTGACTTGCATAATATATAAAGCACGTGGCATGTTTTAGTTTTATTTTCCTTCTATGTTGAAGATATTCTTCAGAATTTTCTTTTATTCAGCTTTTGTGTGTGTGTGGTGACGTCTCACTTTTGTTCATTTTCCTATGGTTTCTTTCACACTTTCCTTTAAGAATGATTTTGCTGATGACATGATTCTAAGTCAGCAGTCATTTCCATCAACAGCTCTCTTGCTACTACTTATTGGTTTCAATGATGTTCTATTTTATTTGTTGGTTATATGTTATTTCTCTTTGTCTGTTTTTAAATTACTTAAATTATTTTTATTTTAGAATTAACAATTACGATATTCTACTTTATACATTGAAAACATTCTAATGTAGGACTCATAGGAACAAAAAATAAAAGGCAAACAACTAAAAGGGACAGTGTTCAGAGGAAAATAAATGTGGAATTAGAAGTCCAGGGTTTCTGTCCCTGTTATGTTGCTTCTTGGATGTATGACCTTGGGAAAATCACAAAAGCCCCTTGAGCTTCAGCATCTCCCTCTTTCAAGTGGGTATCACGCTCACAGGGTTATCAGGAGGACAGAAGGAGAAAGCATTTAGAAATAATTACCTGAGCGCCTAGTTCAGACATGCCCAAGAGATAATGCTAAATCGAGGAAAGAAAAATAAGCTTATTCAACCCCTAACTTAAGTTACCACGTGTGAACTGTACAGCAGCTGCTGTTTCTGGAAGCAGTCTGATAATTTAAACACACCAATATTCAAAATAGCTACCATCATTCTGCATTGACTCTATCTCTTAGACTGCTTTTAAAGTTTTCCTTTTGTCTATTCTTCCGAAGGTTTACTACAATGTGTTACAATTTTGATTCCTTTATTTTTATCCTGCTTGAAGAACATTCCAATTCTTAGATTTGTAGATACATATTTTCATTGATAGTGGAAAATGCATTCTCATCTCTTTATGTATTGCCTCTCTATTCTCTTCATCTGGGATTGAATTATGTTTTTGTTAAAACTACTTCTATTATCCTTTATATCTCATAACCTTTCATTCCTATTTTCCATCTTTTTTCAGCTTCCTATTGACTACAGTTGAATAGGTATGCTAGTTCTCTAATTCTCTTTTTAGCTGTATCCATTCAGCTATTTAATCTAGTCAAAGTTTTTATTTCAACCAATATATGTTTAATTTTAGAAGTTGTGTAATCCAAAATGTATCTTTTTATTTCTAATAAACTTCTGACTAACCTTAAGACAGCAGTTTCTGTTTTATTATGTCTCATATAGATTACTCTTTTATATTCTGTGTCTGATATTTACATCAACTGCAGGGATTTTTGACTTAATTACTCATTTTTATTTTTAGGTTTCCTTTATGATCATCCTCAGACATAATGCCTTGCTTTTCTCTTTTGGGAATCTTGAAATATGTGTTTCTTAAACAGTGAAAGTTCAATGAGCATAAATTAAGGGTTAGGAAGCTTTCTGTTAGAAGCCAATGAATACCAGAAACTTGTGAGCATTTCAGCCCTTTCTGATAATCTAGACTCAAGTTCTCCTTCCCAACTTCCTGCCATTTCCCAATGGCATTATTACTATTAATAATTCTCCCGGGGACTTCAATCACTGACCTTCAGCAACTGTGGCTTCTGTCTAGTTTTAGGCCTTAGTTTATCTTGTCTTCAGTCCTAATTTATAGGACATACATATATATACATTTATAGGACTAGACATATCCCTGAAAATTTATCCTCCAAACAAATAAACAAACAAAAAATCAAAAACGTTTACAATGTACTACTTTTCTCCATCCACATTTTTAATATTCCTGTTAAGATTACCATAACCTTCTGCCTATATTACTTAATCCCCTAAGTTTCTTCCTTCTCTCAGTCTTATTTTCCATGTAGTTAGAAGTGCAAGTCTAAATATATATACATATACATATATATATACATATATATATACATAGCCACTGCCACCACAGGCTCATGGGGACTACTTCCAGACTACCACTCATGTTCCCTTAAGGCCCAAAACTCTTTAGTCAGTTTCTGGTGAATGCTGCCTGGCCTGGGACTCACCCTTCAGGGCAGTGGGCTCCCCTCTGGCCCAGGGAAGGTCCAAAAATGTGTATATATGTATATGTGTATATATACGTATATGTGTATATATATGTGTGTGTGTGTATATATATATTTGCTGCCTGAAACCATCCAACGACCTCTCTTTCCTTCAGATAAAAGTCCGTTCCCCTTGTCAAGGTTTTCTCCTATGGTCCCCCCATAAAACAACCATTGCTTGCATTCTGAGCTTATTTCTCCTTACTAGCCCATATCCCACTGCTCACATTCTACATTGCAGGCAGTATAAATACTTCATCTGGTTTCTCTGTGTCATGCACACTCTCCCCTCTAGAACCATGGGTATGCTATTTTCTATTTTGGATAGCCTCTTTCCTCCCAGATCCCTACCCTCATCTTAAGTCTCCATTTCTTACTAACCTCTATCAAACAGAGTCTATTATTCCTCCTTGGCTCAATTTAGAAATAACTTCCCTCAGTAAATCTTGGGACACTATACCAGATTAGGCATCTCTTCTAGATTCTCCCATGAAACACTATGTTTCTTTTATTGTAGAACTTGTCACACATTATTATAATCACTCTTGTTTGCATTCCCAAATAGACTTCACACTCCATGAGAACAAGTATTGTCTACTTTGTTTATGATTGTGTCCCAGATATATAGCCCAATCACCTTGCATTGGGGTGCTCAGAAATGAAATTGCCAGCTACCACATAGTCTCTAATTCTTACTTTAAAAATCAAATCTATAGTTCAATAAAGATTTCTTAAATAAATGCCTTACATATAAAGTTCAACAATGTTGTTAAAGAGATAAAATATATTTATGGGTTACAACTAGTGATATCCTTGTACTTGTCTAAATAAAACTTACAGCAAAAGTGAAATGATGAAAATACCTGGTTACTTGATGTGTTGAAACATTTTTTCTTACAGTTTACGTATAGCATAGTGAGTATTTTGTCTTATGTTGGTTTTCACACAAATTATCCTGATATTTGAATTTCACTATTACCAGTTTGTCACAGAGTCCAGGCAACCCACGGTATCCCACATGCTACACCATCCACTGTCTCTATCCATTTTGTCCTGTCAGAGGCAGATCAAGCAGCCCCTGAGTGTAATCACATCAAAATCGATTTTCATGGCTGAGAGAAAAATAATGGAAATTTCTTGAATGTAGTAAATGTATGTGTTCCTTTTGGTTAACCAAAATAGACTATATATCAGACCTGTCAAAATTAAGTTTTCTTGATTCAGTGCTCTTCCATCGACTTGTATACAAATTACAAAGGCATACTGTGGAGCACCATGAGGCAATCTTCATGCTTCTCTGGACTGCTCCCGACTCTCCTCAAATACATAATGCCACCAAGTTACAAAACTGCAAACCAATATACAGTCTGAATCCCCAAGTAACCTGTTCTATGTTAGGATAGTACTTTAAACCTATCACTTCTTTGGTCAATAGATTCTTCCATCACGAGATGTTCCCAAACAGTAACAATGGCAACATTTGGATGGAATCTAAATCAAATCAAATACCATCCTTTTGAATTCTTTCCAGTTTCTCATTTTTTTTCTTTCTATAAACATTTGAGCAAAGAATCACTTGCTTAAATATCAGTGTTCATTTATCTGAAGTCATTCAGGATAATCAACCATGTTCAAATATGATCTTAATGATATTTGATCATATCATTCTATCTACACTATTTGTTCCATGTTGTCTCAAAGCAGATACATCCTAAAAGTGCTTAAACAATTTCTTTATCTTTCTTTCTTTCTTTTTTTTTTTTTTGTTTCTTTGTAAGTGCAATCACAGTTGCGTAAAGATGTTGGGAGTGCAAATTTTAACCTGATCAATTCAGATTATCTACATTCGTTTAAGGATAATAGTTTCCTATTAAACTTTGACTATGAAGATAAGTAACAGCTTTTAAAAATGGTAACGTACAGGTGCAAAGTCAACTAGAAAAAAAATAATGTTTTTATTACTAAGGACAAAATGAGGTTCAATACATTAAAGAACTGACCCATGATATAATTGTGAAAATTGCTGACTAATATATAAATCATTAGGTTAATAAATAAACCATTTTTCAAAAAAATAGAATACAGCAACCGTTTACAACCATCAAGATGTAAACCAAAAACTACTTCAAGTTCGGTATACCTAATCTATTATGCTGAAATTACAGTTATTTTATTTTGGCCTGAAAGAAGTAAAAATAAGTAGGCATTAAAATGTGCATCTTATAAACAACGCCAAGATGGGTTCCAAAGAAACTTCTAGTAGTGTGGATATTCCCATTAAAAAAAAAATAATAAAGTAAGCTTTCCTAATATCCATCCTTTTAAAGTCAAGGTTATTTTCTTAGCTCTGTTTCCTTAATTCAAAACTAATTCTTCTAAGCTCAGATGAAAACAAAAATCAATTTTTAGAGTTTGGTACTTGTGAACAGCAATAAGAAATTGGTTTACGTGTCTGGTAATGGAAATTTTCCTAAAAGTTAGATTGCTATTTTAAACTTCTGGGATTTCTGAACAAGGTGTTATATGAGCAACCAGTCATAGTACAATTTATTAGTATTCAAATTTAGTAATCTTTAATTTGATGCTACAATTCATTATGCTCATTGAGTTATTTTTAATAGCAGACAATATGGTATAGTTGAAAAAGCACCAAACTTAGAATTAAGATTTCTTTGTTTCAATTAAATTTCCTGAATCTGGCTGGTCCATTAAACAAATCTATCTTACCAGTGAACAAACTTTGTTCAGCATTTCTTTTTAAATCTTTTTAAAAAGCCAGTTTTCTTGAGCTTTAAGTCTATGTATGGCTAACAAAATATTTCTTATTGGCTTTTCATCTTTAAAAATTTTTTTTTTTTTTGCCATTCTTTAAGATCTTCGAGGCATTTAGGATTATAAAAATTTAGTGGCAAAGCTTTTATGGGTATATAGTAATTAACTATTGACTGAAATAAAATCTGAACTGGTTTTGATAAGATTCTCCTTCAAAGACTGATGAAAATATTGTAAAAAGGCCAACCTAACTAGGGTGATAAGAAATCCATTCATACCCTCTCACTGACTTTCAATTCTAGACATTCCAGCTTCTGGGTGGCATGTCTGATGTGATGCATATTAGCATAATCAATAGGGAAATTGATCCAGTACAAAGATGAGAAGGAAGAACTGACAAAGGCGTTTCCTTCTTGAAGCACATATTTGAAAAACATAATTTCTGGCTGTTATGTAACTGTAGAAATTTCTTTACCTGCCCAGATTTTCAGGATGAAAAATATCCCTCACAATTTGTAAACTTTTAAAAATTAGGACACAGAATAAATTAATGCAGAAAACTGTCATTATTGTAGGATCTATTAAATTGTAGACAGCTTGGTGGCTGTGTGTCTGTAGATTTCAGTAACTTTCAAAATCATACACTAAAGTCCTGGCAATACCTTGTTCACAATTGTGTGGGTTCAATACATCAGCATTATAAAGTGTATTTATATGTGTTTTATGCACATAATGGAGTTGTTACATGAACATTCACTCACTCATTTGCAAATATTTATTGAACATTTACTGTTTGCCAAGTACACCGATAAGTGCTCTTATTTAAATTCCATATTAACTTTGTAATAGCCAGGATTAGACATATTTCTTCCATTTTCCTGCCTGAGTTCAAATTCCATTTTCTTCACTTACCTGTTTACATGAACTTGGACAAATTACCCAACCCTTCTGTGAAACATGTTTTTCTCATTTATAAGATGGGCATAAAAAGAACAGGAAAACTCACGGAAGTTTTGTGATGATTAAGCTAAATATTGTATTTAAGTGTTTAGTGTGGCAAGGTGTAAATGCTATACATGATAATTGCTATTATTTTCTTCATTTTAAACACCCCAAACTGAGGCTATAGAAAGAAAACACATTGTCTGTGAGTACACAGGTAATAAGTAGAAGAGTGGAGATTTTCTTATCTTTACAAAAACTATTAATCTTATCTACATAATGCCAAGATAGACTGGGTTTAAAAAAATGTGGTACTTATATATCATGGAGTACTATACAGCCATAAAAAAGAATGAGATCATGTAGTTTGCAGGGACATGGATGGAGCTGGAAGCCATTATTCTCAGCAAACTATTGCAGGAAAAGAAAACCAAACATCACATGTTCTCACTTATAAGTAGGAGCTGAAAGATGACAACACATTGACACATTGCAGGGAACAACACACACTGGGGCCTGTGAGGTGCAGGGAAGGACAGCATCAGGAAAAATAGCTAATGAATGCTGGGCTTAATACCTGGGTGATGGGATGATCTGGGCAGCAAACCACCATGGTACACATTTACCTATGTAACAAACCTGCACATCCTGCACACATACCCTGGGACTTAACATAAAAGTTGAAGGAAAAAGAAAATGTAAAAGATAAAGAAAAATTAATAATAATGATAATAAATAAGACTTAAATGCAAACAACAGCAATCCTCTTCTTTTTTAATTCCAATAACACATTAATATTTCTATTTATTAATTTATTAATTTTAAATATTCTTCATTGTCTTCTATAATGAAATATGAAGACTAAACACCCAATTGTCTTCACCATCTATTTTGCATTATTTCATTCACCCAATAAAATTATATCAAAATAGTTCAGAAAGCAAATTTCAACATTTGCCTTATAGATGGTAGGTAATTATTATTTGCTCCTGAGCCAAGTCAAGCACTATATTCCATTTACCATTCTTGTGCAATATTTTGTTTAGTTCATTATTTAAATGATTTTTAAAAAATAATTTTTGCATAACTTTTATGTCCCTATTACTAATTTTTCTTAAAATTTTCAAAAATTATCAAGCCACTTTTGAGTCCTCTTTCTTAGCGGCCCACACATGAGATCATCTATCTGCTTATTTATTCCCTTTGGAAATACTGCTGCACTTTCCTACTCCAGTTTCAACAGGTTGTGTGAGGGCTGGTAGGCTGCTCTCTTGCTGAGATTTCCTTTTTCCTTTCTCCCGTCTTCATGGCAAACCCACTCCTTCTGGATTCCTGGTCTTCATTCTTGATTATCTTCTTCTTTTGATGGACTACATTTTGAGATGCTAGAATAGTTGCCTAAGATAAGGTGCCTGAGCAATAAGTATAGTAGGCTCTTGAACAACACAAGTTTGAACTGTGTGGATTCACTTAGTGGATTTTTTTCCGCCTTTGCCACTCCTGAGGCAGCAAGACCAACTCCTTCTCTTTGTCCTCCTTTTCCTCAGCCTACTCATGTGAAGACAATAAGAATGAAGATTTTCACGATGATCCACTTTGGTTTAATGGGTAATAAATAGATTTTCTCTTCCTTATGATTTTATTAACATTTTTTCTCTAGCTTACTTTATTATAAGAACACAGTATTTAAGGCATATAGCATACAACATATGTGTTGATTGTTTATGTTATCAGTAAGGCTTCTGGCCAACAGTAGGCTATTCATAAAGTTTGGGGGAGTGAAAAGTTATATGCAGATTTTTGGCTGCACAGCGTTCAGCCCCTTAACCTCTGTGTTGTTCCAGAGTCCACTATGGTTCTAAAGCTAATGTGTCTGAAAATGTATTTATTGTACTCTTACATTTGATAGATAGTTTGAATGGGTATAAAATCCTATGTTGGAATTTTTTTTTCAGAATTTAAAAGGTATTACTCTATTCTTATGTAGTTTTTAGCTTTGCTGAATATGTCAATTTCCATTCTACTTCTTCCCTTATGTGTGACATGTAATTGTCTCCCTGGAACTATTTTGATTGTACTATATTCTAGTTGAAGGCATTTTATGATGATAGGCTTTAGGGTGGCTTCTTTTTCCCTCATTTTAAATTGTTCTGAACACCAATGAGTCTTCAATTCTGAGAAATTTCCTTGCATTATTTCTGTGATAATTCTGCCTTTAACATTTTTTTCCTGTTCTTTTTTTTTTTAATTTATGTTAGCCAGATGATGGAGCTCCAGATTGTCATTTATTATTTAAGAAATGTCCCTTTTTTTCTACTTTAAAAAATCTTGGCCTTTTGATTCTACTTTCTTTGATATTTCTGTTGAATTTTTAATTGAAGCTGTCTTTTCAAGATACATTTATTGTTCTCTAATTATTCCCTTTGTATATTACCTCTCTCTTATTTTAGGAATGCAGTATCTTCTCTTATCTTTCAAACGTTAAAATTCAGTGTGATTTGTCTGTTTTGTGTTGAGATTTTTCCTGCTCTCTGTCCCTGTTTATGGTAAGCTCTCTCTACTATTTGTTTCATTCTCCCTCTTCCATGCTGATGTTTCCCATATACACCTGGTGATTCCTGAGTACCCACTCTAATTTCAAGTGAAAGCACTAACAAGATGATTAGAAGCTCTAGGTGAGCAAGGCTTCACTGTTGCATGATTGAGACAGGATCTGAACACTCTTTGCCCCAGTGAACTCAAATGTTCTTATCTGCATATCTTTCTGTGCACTTTCTAGGCCGATTACATGTTTAGTTATCATCCTTGTTTTTCCAGAGAAGAATTTTCCAATCCACTATCCATAAATGACAGCACACGGGAAAGAATGAAGAGTAAACCTCCATGACAAAGTTCTGGGAGCTAACAAGAAGAAGGATGAGGGTCTTATTGTTTAATGTGCAGAGTTTTGTTAATATCTCAATTATCATTATTGCTCTGCTAATCTGCAAGAGCTGGAGAATCTTGACTTTAATCTCTCTACATAGCAAGCTTTCTCTTGTTTTGAGTGAGATAGATAGCTACACAAATACAGAGGATGAAGAGAGAGTTTCATGAAACTAACTGCTTTGTCTTCAAACTTTCAACCAATTTCAAGCCTCACAGGAATTTCTAAGGTAGTTGATGCCTCAGATACTTGAGCTAAGATTATGCCACATGGGCTTGTTTTGCTTCTCATTTGATACTTCCTCAAGTATAGGTAATTACCATGTTTATTAATTATTAGATTTCTTTCATATCTTAACATTTTCAAACATGGGAAATCATATTACAGTTATTGGCAATATGGCAGCTTGTATTTTCCAAAGATGACACTTTAGAAATATCTTCTAGCTCACATGTATTGTTTTTATTATGACCTTGCCATTTTTCCGTCAAGACATGGAATGTACATCTTCTCCCACTGAAACTGGTTGAACCTTTGTGACTGCCTCAACTGGCAGTGTGGGTGCAAGTGAAGCTGTGTGACTTGAAGATAGATCATAAAGAGAAAGATAGCTTCTTCTCAGCTGTCTCACTTGGGACCTTTGATCTTGTAACTCAGCTACCATGCTGTAAGGAGGCCAGGGCTATGTGTATAGGCCATATGTATGTGTCCTAGCCAATAAGCCCAGGTGAAGTCTCAGATGACAGCTAGCATTAATCACCATCCATTGGAGTGAAGACTTTGAGATGACCCCAGCCCCAGCCTGCATCTAATCACAACTTCATGAGAACCCTGAGCCGGCCAACCCAGTCAACTCCCAGAACTGTGAATTATAGTAACGAAAACATTGTTGATTTAAGCTACAAAGTTTGGTGTGGCTTATTATACAGCAATAGATAACTAGACATTTATCATTATAAATTTAACAGTTATAATTGGCAGTGATTTTTCTTCCTTAATGAAACAAACCAATAGTGCATCTTATAATAAATAATACCATAGATTCATAAAATGTATTAGTATTCTATTTTCTGTCTTGCTAACTTCTCTTCTGCTTTCTATGCTCCAAAATTTTGTTGTCCTCTCTGGTTTACCAATGATTCCCCTGGTACTTTGATTTCATTTGCCTATTCTCATTTTAATGAGATTTTTGGAAGGAGTTGTGGTACGTGCGTGTTCCATCTGCATGTATAGCTAAGCTCATCATGTTGTTTATAAGGTTCTATATTTGTAGATAGAGCCTCAATGCTGATGGCTACCTAAAAACCTGTGGGATTTTTTTCATCATTACCCAGTCTTATTTATTCACTTATTTCTTTACTTTCAATATACAAATAGTTACAAAGCTCTAACGTGACATCATGATACCATGATACCATGTTAGTGCTTTGTAATTATTCATTCAATGAAATCCTTCTGTGCAAATAATAGAAATATAGCCAAAATGGACTAATATTTAATTCAGTAGAGCTGTATTATAAGGCCTTTTACACACTTAATTATGGAGTGACAATAAGCAATTCAATATAACTTTCTGATTCTCTGTTTCTATGAGGACAAAATAGAAATATCAATTCTAACAGGAATTTTACGTGATAATTTAATGAAATATGTGGAACTTTGTCTTACAGTAGTTTACATATATCTCTAATAAATGGTGACTCAATATGCATCTACCTAACTTTCTTCATTATTTTAATGGGGCAGTTATGAATTAAGTTTTAAAAGGCATAAAATATCCCTGAACTACTCATCATGTTGAGTTTTTCACCATACTTTTTATACTAATTTCTCATCCTGAATGAACTTAATTATGGAATTGCTTTTCATCTCCCCAGGATCTATTTCCTTTTTTTTTCTGATAACAGAAAAAAAAGTTTTCCTCTTTGGTTTTAGTATTGGTAAACTGCCCAGTCACGTGTCTCTGCCCTCTCTTTGGTAAAGGACATGTAAAACTAGTTCAAGCTAGGCCATGACTAAGTTTTCTTCCAGAAATTTTAATACTGAACTGAGCTACACAGAGTTTAAAAATGGCCACATTTCACTCATCTACAGGTATCACTTTGAAGAAACTTCCCTTTGATTCTTGCTGCCTAGATTCTTGGAATTGCCTTTATGCTCTTGCTGATCTATGTTTGTTAAACTCTTCCTTTGAATCTTTGAACTATTCTGTCTTCTTCCTAACAAATTTCTGTTTTTACTCAAATGAACCAGAATTTGTTCTTGTTACATGCAACTAACAAATCCTAATCGATCTTTGATATTCTGAGAGTTCGTTTCTAACAAAAGGGCAAACTGTATCTGACAATATAAATGAGCTTAATTTACCTGGCTTATATTTTTCATATCCTGTCCATAAAATACATTCTTAGTCTCAAAATTAGATGTTCTTATGTACATTACAGCTACCTTATTCACTTTCCATTTCTTTGAGATTTCAACAAATATAATGGTATAAAGAGATGTGTTGGGAATATATGAAAGAAAGCCCTGAAATAGGCTAGAATGACATTTCCATTACTTGAAAGAAAAATTTGTTTCAAATAAGATAAACAAATTTGCCTTCACTGGACAGGTAAGCATGTTAAAAATACTTATCCAGGAATCTAGTTGCTGTAATTCATTAAATCAACTTATAATTTTAAATTCACAAATCATTGGAGGTTTTATCCTTCTACAAGAATTTGCTTGGCATGGTGGGAAACAGAAGTAAATCCTTTGTGAGCTGTTGGTTAAATAAAACGCAAGGGAGACATTCATATGAGCCTCTGAACACATTGCCAAATTATAATTATTCATAAACAAAGACCAGAAACCCAGAAAAAAATCTATTAGTGTTGCCGTGCCTTCTTAAAGCTCTTCCTTTGATGATTTCTATTGCTACTCAGAGTCACATTATTACCAGCTGATAGGTGGCACAGATGGCCCAGAGCAGAGAGGTTTGTATCTATCATGGTTGTTGCTATTTCTTCATGCCTTTTTTTAATGGAGATTTGGCATATTTCAGTTTTCTTCATTTCTCAGATAATTGTTCTACTATATTTTTGTTGTTTTCACTTAATTTGTCAGAATGTGGTTTGTGTGTATGGGGCACTAGACTGGCTCCCTTTGACCTCAGTATAACAGGAGACAGCTCTGTTTATTTTTCTTCAGCTGTTTGCTTGAAAAATACTCTAGCTGATTTGGCTTTCACTATAAATCAAGAAGCTGGCCCTGAGAATTTCAGCCCTAGTGTCTGAGCATGTGTGTACATATTATCTTGGGCTTTTTAATGCTTTCTCAACGTTAGTCTTTCACTTCTTGCTTTTCTTATTTCTCTCTCTCTCTCTGTCTCTTCCTCTCTCTCTGTTCATTGTCTTCCTACACATCACACACACAGATACACATACTACGCACACACATTTTTATCATTCATGGTCACTTTGTCATTATTACATATGGGAGAAATTCAATAAGGTAAGTTAAAACTATTAGTTCCAAACTCTCCTGCTTCAAATTATTTTCCAATGTTTGCTTGTGCTATTTCCATTAGTTTTCTCTTTTTCTCTCTCATTTTCTTTATGAATTCCTCTGCATTGCTATAATCTTCAGCTTGCTTAGGAATTTGACTGAAGAAAATCATAGCAGAAGCTTTGGACCCCTCCTACATTCATCAATCCACAGAAAGTGTCAGGGAGGATTAAATGGCCCCATCTTTGCCCCTGTTCCTATGACCTTTGATATAAATTTTCCAATGCAAAGTGAGAAATCCAGATTTATTTTTCTCACCACAAACTTTCATCTTGTTTACACATCAAGAATCCATTTTAGCTACTAGGATTATTTTTTCCACCTTCCCTAAGCTTTTATTTAATATACTCTGGTTATAAACTTTACATGTATTCAAAAGTTTGCAGGCAATGAATCTATTGATCATATGAATATACAGTATTTCCATGTAGCTTCCACCATATTCTTTATATGTGAGTCTCAGAATTATGTTTCAGAGTAAGGACCAAAGGGGCTTTTAGGAGAATAGTATGTCATTAACTCACCTTCTGGCATTTTAACTGTTATCAGCTATACAGTTTAGTTTTATTACAACAGACATTATTGTGATAACTTTTCCTACTTTATCTTTGCAATTTATTGAAGCAGTTAATTTCTCAAAAAGTAAGAACATTTTTTCTCATTAGAAATTCCTTCATGGCCTCTTTAATACATGTTCCTTGCTATTTAGAAGAACTGCTGATAAGTGATTTTGACTTGTATCCTCAATAATGTGAAATGTTTAAGAGAAACTTGGCAAACCACTTAAGGTCTGAAGCCATTTCTTAAAATCAGCCCCAAATGATTAATTTTTGTCCCATTACTACCCTCAACATTCAAAAAGTTCCTAAATTGCAAGGGCCAGCCACATCTACTTAGGAACTTCCTAAGGACAAAGTTTTTTCTTTGTTTAATAAATAACTTTTTCTCAGATTATTGTTTTTGTTTGATTATTTAATTCCAGTGTTTGACAGCATTGAGTTTGAAGGACTGGATCTCTTAGCTCAAAATAAGTGGGGGAGATTTTAATTATCCTATAAATATATACTCTTTATAACTCCAAACCATGTAAATCATCTTCTTTGATCTAATCAACCAGCAGAAGTCAGATACTTTTTTTTTTTTGGTCTTTGATTTTTCTGTGTGTATTTGTCTAGTTGTTGTCTTCTGACAGAACTCTAGCAAGATAAATGAGGAGAATTTACATCTGAAAACATGACCCAAATGTAACAAAGCCTTCAGAAAGTCTAGTAAATGGTAGCAAGAGGAAACAGAACAGACAAGAATTCAGTGAGATGAGAACAGGTATTAAAGAAAGAAAAATAAAAAAGGATACTGACTGTGATGAGGAGATGAGGGACAAGTTTAAACAGTCTAACGTGGAAAGTGTCAGCATTACTCTTCAGATTTCGGTTGTGTTTCTCCTTCCATGGACAGTGGTTCCCTTGTAAGTCCACATAATGGTCCACATTTAGAGCCCAGAGATTCTGCTCTCTACCTCCCAGGTTTATAACCAACCATTCGGACTGGTGACTTGTTCTAAGCACAGTAGAGTAAGTCAATGTTAATTAATGACAAGGTCTTAACAACAACCCCAACATTAATGAATGTCTACCATATGCCAACACAGCTAAAGATATTTTACACACATGATGTTATTTCTTTCTTTCTATAATTCTTTATAGTAATTACTGTTGCTCCTACCTTATAGTGCAGAAAATCTAAGCCTTAGAGAGATGAAGTGCCTCCTTCCAGATCACAGAGACAGTGACTCACCAACAGGTCTTTGCACTCTGTTCTATTTAAATGTTTGAAGACAGCTGTTCTGCCACATCTACTCTCCAATCCATATGTCCCCCACATTCCTACTCAATGCTTCTCAATTTGAACAAAAAGCATAGTGAAGTTTGAGTGTACTACTAATTTTAAATTCTAATATGTCTTAATTTTATTGGAAAGCCAACTTTCTGCTGTCACCATATTTATAATACACACACAATAGCATTATACATTTTTTTCTAAGTATCCCTAAAGGTTTGGTAAGTGGGTTATTTTTACATCTATCTCAATGCTATGCTTAAGGCACTGTGTGATAATAAGACCCATAGAGTCCTGCTTCAGCTAGCTTGCCGAGAAACGAGTCTTAAGTAAGCCATCATCAGCTGAGCACTGGTGAGTTTCATGGGCTTTTCCTGAAAGAGGTGATCTTCAAGCATGCTTCTTGAATATTAAGTGGAAAACTAGCTCTGGCCTTTGCAAAGGCATAAAACAACATCCAAACTGAGTTTGCATGACACAGAAAAATTTCAGAGACACTATGGAAAGAAAATCAGAAAGGCTGAAAAAGAGAAAATTGAGAAATTACCCAATTTATGCAAGGTAATGCAAAGGGGGTACTAGAGATTTAGGAATGATGAATGACTGATTGCTAGAATGGAAGACAAAAGCAACCTTGATAACATTATTCTGAACTGCTGATAAAAAAGCTATATACAGTCAATAACATCCACAACCAGAGCATTCTTAAATGACTTCCTCTACGGACATTGACTGAGTATTAGGAAGATGACTAAAGCGTGGTTCAGCCTCTATTTCCACACCTCAAACTACAGGGCACTTGGGCATATCTTTATGCATTTCTGAAGATCAGAGGTAGGAGACTCTAAGTTTTTGCCAAGTCTATCTCCATCATTTAGCAGATAAGGAAACTGAGTTTTATGAGATGAAATGACTTGGCTTAAATCACAATGAGCATGGGTTGTAAAACTGAGCAATTCCCTGCTGTTCAGGATGCTGGGGAAGTATTCCTAAAGCTATCTGATTCAATTAACACTTTAAGGCAGGGAGGTCACAATGCCATCCAGAGACCCTGCTACTCTCAACACATGGTTTCCAAAGACATAGTTTCTCATTTTAATCATGTCTAGCCAAAGAGAAGTGAAAATATTGTTCCTTACCTGAACCCTGTGATACTGGAAAGCAGTGAAGATTAAGAAATCCCTTTCTCTTTTTGAGTCCCGGGACACAAACAATGACACTTTTTCATATACGTTAGATAATATGCATGGATTCCCCCTTGTTTACCTAGGAAAAGGTTAGACCCAAACTCAAAATTCCAATTTCCTGTCTCATAAAGAATTATCTGAGCTGCTCATTCCCATGATTATTTGGAACCAAATGTTTTCTAATCAAACTTTGGTTAAGTTTCTCTCCTTCTCCCAGGCCCTAGATTTTCACCAAACCTTAGCCTGACCTGGTATAAAGCCCTGCTTAAAAGGCCTTCCTGAGAAGAGGCTGGCCTCAGAGTAAAATGTCCCATGATCTGCTATGGGACAGCATAACACTTACATTCCACACCAGCTCTTTGTAGTCTCCTTCTCTCCCCTTTAAACAGGAACGCCTGTTTTCCTAACCTCTGAGACATTGCTGATCTTATGGTCAGGACATGATTCTTACCTCAATAGTCTATTTCCTCTTCCACTTCTTCCCTTTTCAAGTAAAGCTTCTCCTTACTAAAGCCACATTTTTTTTTTAATTTGGCAGAAAAAAAATAAAAAACAACAACAACAAAATACCTAGAAGTTTCTACATTGTCTCTGAACCACACCCCATCAACAAGTGAGCTCAAATGCTGGTCTTCTCTGTATTAGTTCTAAAATCAGTGCCTAATTTTATGTTTTACCTTCCTGTGTGTTAGTCTCCTCATTTAAAATAATAATAAAAACAGAATCTGCCTCAAAGAGTTTGGGGGAAAAACAAGTGAGAAAATACAGGTAGAGTGCTTAGCATACCATCTACACACAGTAATCAACAAATAAATGACAGCCTATAACATATGAGAATAATGCCTTGCATTTTTGACACCTATTATCTTTTAAAATTCTCACAATAGCATTATAACAATATTTAAAAGTTGTATTATTGTCATCATTTTACAGAAGAGAAATTGGAAGCTCACTAAGATTAAGAAAATAGTCTTTCTGACTAAAATTCCTATCTCTTTCATCTCCATGTTAAGTCATGCATTTCTCTAACATCTAGAGTATGTTAAATGATTAAAATCTTCTGAGTTTAACAGAAAAACTGCCTTTTGTATTAGTGAATCATTTTGCTCCAATGACATGCTTCTCCAATTATATATACAAAACAAAAGTCTTACTTATTTTTCTCAAAATAAGTCATGGAGAAACAAAAGTCCATGTAGACAATACCATTGAAAATTTTAAATCTGTTTCATTTGGTTGGCCACATCAAAGCCCATGGCATGCAATGATCAATAAAGACCTGAAGAGAGCCAAATCAAGAATGAACTGTCATTCACAATTGCTACAAAGAGAATAAAATACCTAGGAATACAACTAAAAAGGATGTAAAGGACTTCTTCAAGTAGAACTACAAACCACTGCTCAAGGAAATAAGAGAGGACACAACAGATGGAAAAACATTCTATGCTCATGGTTAGGAAGACTCAATATCATGAAAATGGATATACTGCCCAAAGTAATTTATAGATTCAATGCTATCCCCATCAAGTTACCAGGACCCTCTTCACAGAACTGGAGAAAAACACCTTAAACTTCATATGGAGCAAAAAGAGAGCCTGCATAGCCAAGGCAATTCTAAGAAAAAAGCTGGAGGCATCACGCTACCTGACTTCAAACTATACTACAAGGCTGCAGTAATCAAAACAGCATGGTACTTGTACCAAAACATAGATATAGACCAATGGAACAGAACAGAGGCCTTGGAGGCAACCCCACACAACTACAACTATCTGATCTTTGACAAACCTGACAAAAACAAGAAATGGGGAAAGGATTCCCTGTTTAATAAATGGTGTTTGGAAAACTGGCTAGCCATGTGCAGAAAGCATAAACTGGACCCCTCCTTCCTGACACCTTACACTAAAATTAACTCTAGATGGATTAAAGACTTAAACATAGGACCTAACATCATAAAAACCCTAGAAGAAAACCTAGGCAAAACCGTTCAGGACACAGGCATCAGGAAGGACTTCATAACTAAAAGACCAAAAGCATTGGCAGCAAAAGCCAAAATAGACAAATGGGATCTAATTAAACTCCAGAGCTTCTCTACATCAAAAGAAATAATCATTAGAATGAACCAGCAACCAACAGAATGGGAAAAAAAATTTGCAATCTACCCATCTGACAAAGGGCTAATATCCAGAATCTACAAAGAACTGAAACAGATTTACAAGAAAAAAAAAACCCATTCAAAAGTGGGTGAAGGATATGAACAGGCACTTTTCAAAAGAAGACATTTATGAGGCCAACAAACATATGAAAAAAATGCTCCTCATCACTGGTCATCAGAGAAATGCAAATCAAAACCACATTAAGATATCATCTAACACCAGTTAGAATGGAGATCATTAAAAAATCTGGAGACAACAGATGCTGGAGAGGATGTGGAGAAATAGGAACACTTTTACACTGTTGGTGGCAGTGTAAATTAGTTCAACCATTGTGGAAGACAGTGTGGTGATTCCTCAAGGACCTAGAAATAAAAATTCCATTTGACCCAGCAATTCCATTACTGAGTATATATCCAAAGGATTATAAATCTTTCTGTTATAAAGACACATGCACATGTATGTTAATTGTGGCACTGTTTACAGTAGCAAAGACCTGGAACCAACCTAAATGCCCATCGATGATAGACTGGACAAGGAAAATGTGGCACATATACACCATGGAATACTATGCAGCCATAAAAAATGATGAGTTTGTGTCCTTTGTAGGGACATGGATGAATCTGGAAACCATAATTCTCAGCAAACTGACACAAGAACAGAAAATCGAACACCACATGTTCTCATTCATAGGTGGGTGTTGAACAGTGAGAACACATGGACACAGGAAAGGGAACATCACACATTGGATTCTGTTGGGGGGAAATGGGGAGGGACAGCAGAGGGTAGGGAGGTTAGGAGGGATAACATGGGGAGAAATGCCAGATATAGGTGATGGGGGGATGGAGGCAGCAAACCACATTGCCATGTAGATAGCTATGCAACAATCTTGCATGTTCTGCACATGTACCCCAGAACCTAAAGTGTAATCATATACATACATATATATATTTTTATATATATATATATACACACAAACACATATATATACACACACACACACACACATATATATATATATAAAAGATGTGCTGAACTACTGAACAGAAAGAAGAAAACACGGTAACACTCTTGGGGAAAGGACAACCAAATGGGACCACTTAATAGAAAAGTAGGAAATGACATCAATTTCATTACATGTAAAGGCAATGACATACTTTCATTTTGTTCTTGGATTAGTGACAACTGCAGATATTCTCTAGAATTCTTATTCTGTTCTCATCTACTTCCATTGCATCTCACTGGAAGGAAAATAACACTTAAAATGGTTCAATGGGGTATTTCGGGCTGCTTTTATTCTGAGTTTAAAGAGAAAGCTCAGTAATCAGTAGTTTTGGAAATTTAACAAACTTCTGTTGTTATATAAAAAAAACTTTTTAAAACTCTACATATGTTATGAGACTTCTTCATGATATCTTGAGGATCATGATCAGATTGTGGCTGTGTAACAGTGAGCATAAATTGAAAAGAGAGCATCGTGGTTTTAATAGTGGAAATTATTTCTAATTAACTGCATGCTTGGGCTTGATCTTCATTATTAGACTATAAGATTCTGAAGACAGAAAAAAATTCTTATTCATATCTGTCTCCATCTGACCATCCATCTGTTCATTTATCCATCCATCCATCCATCCACCCACCTACCCACCCTCCATCTACAGAACCTCTGTTGTTTCTTGACATTGCTTGAATGGAACACAAGATGAGAACAGAAATTTTTTTCCAGTGCCTCAGTCTACTTGAGGACATAGTTATATACAACTTACAGTGATAGACTCAAACTATAAAAAGTGTTCTAGGAAAAATGATGTAAATGTTTAGAGAAAATAATGATTAATTATGACTAAAAGATTAGATAAGACAAGCGCCTAGTATAGTGAGTAATATGGTGCTGACGAAAAACTAATACTAAAGAAGTGAGTGAATAAATTGGACAATAAAAGCCACACTTGATCAAGGTGTTTATTTCAAGCTTGACTGAATTATTCATATTTGGCACTGAAAAAGAATCTTAAACCAGATGATTTCTAGGTCTATGAAGAAAGCCAATTCAATTCAACAGAATTTGCTTTCCTAAGGTCCTTGTGCATAACACTTAATTGGTTCTCCTGGAAGTTGACAGATGGCGAGCCCTGTCTGTCCAGTCCAGGATGAAATGACCAGGAACCCTGTGTACATACTTGGGGTTGTTAAGGATCTACGTGGTTGGAAATCAAATAAGTGCTTCAAGTTCCTGAAGCACACTTTCCCCTTTGAGACTTTTTCATAGGTTAACCCTCTTATTTTATAAGCCTACAGACATGTCTACACATACATGCCACACACACAACTTGAAATCAATTTCTCCAGGATGTTTCTTCGATTATGCTAATACTAGAGAAGGCACTTCTCCTACACACTACCCTGTACTTTCTCTATTATAATATTGATGACAATGTTCAGCTTTATGTTTAATTTTCTTGATTATTATTTCTGTGCAAGCAGAGAGTGAGTCATATCCACCATTATATACCTATTGCCTAGCTTAAGTCCTGGCATACAGTCACAGACAATAATTATTCATTAAAAAATTAGAGAAATGAGTTTAATGATTTACTAGACAAATATTCTCAAAGCAGAGCTCTGATCATATTATACTTCCTGTCCAAAACGTGCCCCTGAATGCCAAATAAGTTTAAACTGCTTGGAGTAGTAGTGTAGGTCTTCTACAGTCTAGTCCTTACCCATATTATTGCTCAATCCTATGTCCAAATTTCAGCAACATTGACATTCTGAATATACCCTAGGTTCAAAGGCACTGCACATCAAAAGTTTCCCTGAGCCTCATATCACTGTCTGTTTCAACTCTGCCCATCTTTAAAACTTTCAACTCTGCCCATCTTTAAAACCCAGCTGAACTCCTCTAAGGAGATGTCCCTCATCCTTCTCTCCTCCAACTCTACCCTAGCTCTGAGAATTATTTTCTCTCTTCTGGCTACCCACTGCTTTAAACATACCTGTATTACAGAGTTTACCATAAACTACGATGATTCATATTTGGCTTTTTAATGCATGCTTCATCTCCCTTTTCAGACTGTGAGTTCCTGGAGGGCAGGAGCTATACTTTATTCACCCTTATCATCATCACAGTGAAAGATGAATACAATTTTATCAGTATGCAAAGGGAGAAAAAACTTTCCAGTAGATAAAAATTTATGATATATTTTGATTCATTGTCAAAATGGCCATATATTAATGTACAATAAAATATTTTAATCTATCTTAAATTTATTGAATGTCTCCACATGTAGTTCTTCCTTCTTCAATCCTACTCCAGAAATGTAGCTAAGAATACCAAGTTACAGGATTCTTAAGAGAATCAAATGAGATGATGCATTTGATGTATTTAGCTAGTGTCTGGTCCTTAAAAGACAGTAAATATTGTTTCTACTTATTACTACTCTCATTCCTATTCCTGTCACACCATTTTTATTATTTATACTTTTATGTGTCAAGGTTGGCATTTCAAAGAGAACTAGAGCACATTCACACTCAATTTTTAATTCTTTGCTTTGCATGATTTTTCCCAAAGAATCCTATGTTGCACTGTTGCACAAAGTTATTACCCCCAAAGCCAGGGCCCCACGTCTTACTAGTGGAACTGTATGATTCTTGACTCCATAATACTTGGGAGATGCATGCTTCACTGAAGGGCCATTGATTTTCAACTAAAGTGAAATGCTTTTATTTAATGCTTTTTTAAGAGAATTACAATAGGGGTTGAAGAGGGTTTGGCTTTAGAGAAATCCATTATTAATTTTACATGGCAAAATTGGGATTTATATATCGAAATTTAAATATAGGAGTCCCTTACATCTGATCAATCAAAATGTTGTTCCAAAGCTATCTGTCTTTTCTATGAAATGGAAAGCCTGTTTGGTCCTAGACTTCTAAATCCCTTACTTTGCTCAAACAAGCCTTAGTATTTGCTCTTAGGGAGTACTACCTCTTTGTTCAGCATCATGGGTATAGCCCCAGATTTCACATCTATATACTGTTCATTTTCCCCTGAAGAATCTTAAAGAGCTTTGCTCAGCTTAAAACACCTTGATCTCTTGCCCTCCCTCTATGGTAATAAACAAACAAACAAACAAATAAATAACAGGCTATGCCAGACATATTATACATTCACACTCTACTCTGAGTGGTGCCATTAATTCACTTTGTCTTAAATGATGCTAGCCTTAACTTCGATCGCTTTCACTGCTCACCTTGGAGGAGTCTAAAATGAATTGGTGTATCCTCGGTGTTCTGAAGAGGCTTCAGTCCAATGCAACACCTTAGAAAAAAGAAGAAATGACTTTGAGAGCATCCTTTCTCCTGCCACTTCGAGGAAAAATTTAACCATGGGCCCATTCACTGGCAATACAATAAGGACTGTAATGTCATAAAGCTATATTTCTCATTGTTACACCCTTTCTAAGAAATCAAAGTGTAAATGAAAACAATTTCAGTAGAATTTGATATATTTTGTCCATGTTTGCATAACTTAAAGGCAGAAGGGATTTAGTTTGACGTACTGTGTCCTTTCCCATCCCACAAAAATTTCTTCCTTGAGCTAAATCAAGCATAGGAAATTTTTGCCTAAACACATTTCATAAAGGAAAAGTCATAATCAATTGAAAAAAATAGCAGCCGATAATGAAAATGGTTTTTTCAAGCATAGTGATAACATTTGCTGCTGTGCATTCTATAAAAAGCTATTAGATTCCTATAACAGGGACAGTGGTATTGCTTTGCTTCCTGCTGCTGATTATAATTTTACAGATGGAAAATCGAGATGCTTCTATTTCGCCCTATGAAACAAACCCTGACTCCTTGGTCAGCCTGGTTTCATATTTTTCTAGCTGGGACCACAAATCTTCCTAGGCAGCAACAAGAGCATTTACATTTTTAAGAAATTTCTTCAAATATAAGTATGCACCTTCTGTTCTTGCTTCTGGAGTACAGCAATTTAAAAATTCTTTCTAGTTGAAAGTTGGCTGTGTTAAAAAAAATGGTTAGCATACTGTGTGATAGAAATTACAATTAATATTATACCCAGTGCTAAGGGGATGTCAAGAGAAAAGATCCATGTTCATCTTGAAAAGAAATGTCAATATTGTAGAACCTTCAAAAAGATAGAACTCTTGGCTGTGGATATTCATTGCCTTCCTACCTGGAATGTGGGATGATTAGACTTAACGACACTTTTGGGGGCCAAAAGGAAGAGTTGTCTATAGAGTTATTAGGCTGCTTACTTTGTGTGCTTTCATGAATCTGTATCTGAAGGCAATTTTAAATGAAAGTTCCAAAATGTTTTGCACCAAAGTAGCATCACTGAGCATTATGATCTTACAGTTAAAGGACAGTAGCACAGTATAGAGATTAAAAGCATGTTTTTGGAATCAGACATTCTTTTTTCGATCCTATTCAACCCAAGTTAGCAGTTATTTAGGCCAGTTACTCAACCTCTATATAAGACTCAGTTTTCTCATCTGTAAAATAGAGATAATTTTACCTACCTTCAATAGTTGTGAGAATTGTACAAGATAATATATGTGAATATTTACATAGTATCTGGTACAGAGTAAACAGTTAATATATGGTAGTTATTATTATGACATCAGTATATATTTATGATACTTCATAGTTTACAAAGTGCATTCAAATTCTTATGTTCATTTATTTAATTTTTACCACAACCTATTTGTTCAGGTTTTATTATTCTCACGTTATAGGTGAAGCAACTGGGGTTCAAGGACTAGCGACCTGTAGCAGATCACACAGCTGGAAGACAGCTAAGAGAAAAAGGAGGTTAGTCTTTTGATGGCTATATCAGGCCATGTTTTTCACAGTATATCAACCCTGAACCTCTGTGGATGATAATTAAAAAGAGAAATACAGGCTCATCTTAAAGATTATCCTTGTCTTTCCTAGATATTATTATTTTCACTTAAAAAAGTTGAAGCTTGACTCACATCAAAAGGTAGGAATGGGCCTCTTTAAGGTAAGTCATAAGTATTAATGCAACAGCTTTTAGTAAATTACTGTTATTTAAAATTCTTTCTATGCTCCTCCAGGATATGTAATAGCTTGCCTCATTTATGTTTTTTTCTTATTCATTCATTCTCAATGGACAAAATTTCTAATTCATTCAGTCTCTCCTGACACATTGTACTTGGCAGGTAATTCGTAATAAGCTTTAATTTTGAAAATGAACATTTGTCATTTGGGACTGTCACTTAGATCGTTTAAAAACACCGAACCCGCTGTGCAAACATCTGGAAAAGTTGATGATAGGGGACTGTTTGCTGCAGTCAACATGTCTACCAAGCAAATGACAGAAGCGGACTTAGAAAGGTCTGTTGTCAGAGATCACCAATAATGATGATTTGTCTAGTAAAAGATATTAGAGGAAGAAGAGATAAAAAAAAAAAGCATTTTCCATCCGTTTGGCAAATGCATTTGCCATTATATGTGAGTTGCTAATTGATGCTTTAAATCTGTGATTATATGTGCTATTAAATATGAAATCTGTACACACAGAAATACAGGCTCATACTCATGTGAAGAGAGATGTCTGGGGTAAATTTAGAGATGAGAAAATTAATGCAAGATGCTTTACTTTGAAAATAACTCCTTTGGGAATTGTCAAATGCCAGTCAGGTGCTTGTGTAAGTCACCTTTTTTTGTGAGGACTGAAGGACCAGGAACAAGGTTCTAAGAATTTAGACCACAGGTTCTCTAGTAATGTATGCAGATAATCAAAAAAGTAACATGAAGAAAAATGATGATTTTAGTTTTAAAATATGATAATCTATTCTTCTTTAAAAATAATTAACATCACAAGACCTAAAGTCTTCTTGTTCACCCTCTTCCCCGATAAGCTTCATTTTGAAAAAGGCTAAAAGCTTTGAGGGAGTTTCTCTAGGGAGATTCTGGACTTGACATGCATAAGTGTCAGAGTCTAGTTTTCATAGTAATAGAGGGGTCAGGAGTGCCCCTGAAAAGCATTCTGGGACTTTCGTTCAAATGGGATATTAAGTGGACTCCAGAATTTTAAAGGAGCCAATCTAATACAACTCCTTAAGATAAACTAGATGTACCTAAATTATGACTGCTTTTAAGTAGTTGGGAGAGACAAACATATGAACAGATATTTCTAAATTACAATATATAACTTCTTCCACAGAGGCACAATTAAAGTGCTAAGAGAGCACTGCAGACGAAGAATCTGACACTGACAAGAAGAATTACAAATGCATCAGTGAGGAACTGGCGTTTTGGCTCAGTCTAGAAGTCATAGGAATTTTCCTGGTGAAAGGTTTTTCAAAGTGAATAGCATATGCAAAAATGGTAAGAACTATTGAGGAATAGAGAGATTTTCCTTGAACATGAGTTCAGTGAGATTACAAGTTTTCCAATAGCTCCTTTTGGTAGTGAATAAAACTGAGTCAAATTTGAAGAAATCAGTAACTCAAGAGAATTCCTTCATTGGTCTTCTCACTAATGTGAGTGGATGTGTGTGTTTTATGGGATGTGTGTGGAAAGGGCTATTTTTACTGTTTCTCAGAGCCACACCCTACCTAAATATTGTACACTCCAAGTAAATTAAGAAAATAAATGTTGGAGATGGGGAAAATGGAAATGGAAAAATAAAGAAAAGTTTTATCTTTGAAAATAGATATTTAGAGTACCTTAATTATTTTAAAGTGCCTGAACAGTCACATATTCATGCACGTATCTCAGAATAATTAATGTATTTTCTAATGGGAGAAGCCTTGGAAAATATCCAGTTTATCACTCTGTTTTCAGCAATGAGGAAACTGAGGTTCAGAGAAGTTGAAACACATTTTCCAAACCATGATTACTTGCAGGTATAAAGAATAAAACTCAAATGTTTTTGCTCTTAGTACAAAATTATTTCCTTTCTGTCAACACAGACAAATCATCACATTCTTAATTGTGTGTCAATGATCAGTCAATGATTTTTTATTGATTATACTACAGTGGGCCTCATAACTGGGCTTTACAAGAAATAGGAAATAAAAAGAATATATGAACTGAGGACAACCCATTAAAATATCAGAAAGACAAAGTAACAGCAATTTTAAATGAGATCCTGTTGCAGAACCTAGTGTTACCCAATGTTCATTTGAATAAAGTAGATATCTGAAAATCATAACCTTGATTTTTATGTTGTCTGATATGCTCTGTGAATGAAAAGTAGACTTTATTTCACATGGTTATTCCAGTTATTTGCTGTGTTTTCTTCAGGCACTTTGCCGAGAAGGATTCTAAGGTCCTGTTTTATGTCGACAGAAAGAAACACTATAATCAATGTATAATGACGGCCATACTAGTGACAATCAGACCAGGTAACTATGATATGTAGGCAATATAGTAATAAACATCTTATATTTCACCTTTCTTCGAAGAGCAAAGGTGCTTCCAAATTTGAGTCATGAAATTGAAACAGAAAGCCACATTTCTTACTCCAGAGAATGACTTGATGCCAAAAGATTAAGTAAGCATCACTAATGTGCTTACATGGGACAATACTGTGGCCAACTATATATCACTCCTGCCTACATTACTCAGATCTTAAGGTGATGTCATTTTGTGTGTGTGTGTGTGTGTGTGTGTGTGTGTGTGTGTGTGTTATGATATTATACCTGGAGAGAAAAACAAATCACCAAGGCTGATTTCAGAAGCAACTTTGGCATCTATATGCCACTCACCTTAATCATTTTTAAATCAGACTGTCCTTCAATCTTATGATTCAGTCAAAGAGCTAATTGTATTTTGTCAATGCCACAGATACTCTCAAAGTCCTATAAAAGATGTTCTGGGCCTATGAAGGCTGAATTAAAAGACATTCACTTGTGGTGGCCTTAAACCACATAGGATGACTCATCATATCAGTTATATCCACTTGTGCTGACCTTTGTCTTGCGTAACTATTGTGTTAAGTGCTTTCCAGAAAAAGCATTCATGCAAATCTATTTTTTTCCTGATCATTAAGGCACATTAACACAAAGAGGTAGAACACTACCTTGTAACCACATCCTGGGTTTGTTTCTCTGTAGGAAGATTGCTTTGTGCCTGAAAGCTATACAGGATATTTAAAGACTTGAGCAAATGATTAAATTTACCCACTTTTTTTTTTTCCTGGCAGTCTAAGCCCTAAGCTTTACCTGTCATTCAATTTATCTAAATGCCAAAGAAAATGGCTGAGACAGAGTAGAAACCTTGTCACATGACCTCACCCTCCTCCCCTTCTCCTTTCTAAGGGCTCCAGAAATTGTCATTTACATCAAAGTCCCCTGCTTAGGCCTGCAGGTGGAGAATTGCTCTTTTGTTGAGAGTTTAATTTCTGTTACAGGTCAGAAAACAAAAGACTTTGTCAGACATTGGCCTGCTTTCTAAAGTGTCTCATTGCCAGAATTTTCTAAACAAACAAACAAACAAAAAAAGCCAGAAAGCAAGGCAATCCTTGAAATGTTAGTACAAGATAAAGTTGTCCACTGGGAAATGAGCAACGTGGCTCTGGGGTTCTCTTGAAATTCAGAGTTGAAGAATTTAGCAGCACTGCTACTTCTGACATGTAGAAGAAATGTAGGAGAAAATGCAGCAACTCAATAAATTCTACAAATATTTATATGCTACTGATAGGCTGGGCACTGCTCTAGGTCTCAGCGATACCAGAGACTGATTAAGACTATGTCTCCAGCTTCAAGGAGCCCAGAGTCTGGTGAGAACAATTATGCATAAGCAGTTGTAGCATAAATATAGACTCAGTATAGTTGGAAGGGATTGAAGGACACCGCAGAGTAAAATGAAACAAAAGTAATAGAAAGTTATTCTCATGTCCTCATCATCTTCAAGTCCATTTTGAAGACATAAATACAGATATAGTGCAGTGTAGAGAAATAAGCATGGCCTTTGGGACAAGTATATAGTCAAATCATTTTCTGTCTAGGAGATCTTGGGTCAAGAAACGGTTAGACAATAACCAGAGGATGTTCCATATATGTCTTCAAAATAAAGTCTATTGTTCTAAGACCATAGAAGATATCAAGTGTTAACTGAAATAATGGTCCATATTTTAGCCTAAGAATGTATCTTGCTATATAATCTGCTGTTACTTTAATTCTTTTTGTAGTGATTGTGAATTTCCTTTTATTCTTTAATCTTGTTTGTAATTAGTTGGCTTTATTGGATTACAGAACTGATGAATACTTTTCTTGAGATGTTTAGAAAGTAAAGAAAAATGAAAGGAATGCTATGGTTTTAGTGCCTATCCCCTCCAAAACTCATGTGTTGAGAGCCTAATCATTAATGCAACAGTGTTGGGGGAGGGGGCTTAATGGGAGGTGTTTAGGTCTTGTGAGCTTTGCCCGGATGAACTGATTAATGCCACAATTAATTAATCAAAAACCCACAATAGAATGGATTTTTGATAGTGGGCTCTCTCCTTTCCACTCTTCTGCCATGTATGAAGCAGCATTTCCCCCTCTGAAAGAGACAGGGCTCAAGGTGCCATCTTGGAGGCATAAACTGGGCCCTCATCAAAAACCAAACCTGTTGGTAACTGTAATTAATAAGTTAATTACATAATTAATAATTACATACATACACTAATACATAATTAATAATTAATAAACTATTGGTATCTTGATCTTGGACTTTCCCACTTCCAGACCTATGATAAATGAATTTCTGTATTTTATAAATTACATAGTCTCGGGTATTCTGTTATAGCAGCATAAAACAAACTGAGACAGAGAAATTAACCAATCTATAATACTATTATCTCACCACCCAGACTTCTTCACTGTTGATATTTTCAAGCATTTTCTTCCAAAATTTTAATAACCTGTTTTATTTTCATAACATTTATTGTTTGGACATCTATCCCATCACGATTTGTGATACAACCTGATTTTTATTGGTGGGAGTATGCATGCTTCTAATTTATTTAATCAATCCTATATGATTGACTATTACTATTTATTTTTCACCAACATTATCACTTTTCAACTATTTCAACATTATCACTACTAGTCAAGAAAGAGGAGCCAATTAGATGCATTCTACAAAAAGAACTAAACTTTATAAAAGTCCTCAATTAATGAATAAATGACAATATATTCAAAATCAAGGTCCAGGTCCGAAAATTATTTTGAATTATCTCCAGTGGAAACTTCAGACCAGGTGGCCATGGAATACATGGAGTAGCTGATCTCTAAATATGTGGAGATAATTTGATTGACTAAACGTCACTTAGAAAATTCAGAAAGAAAATAATATGCTATAAAACTAATTACTTAGCAGGCATTATGCTAAGCATCATTAGGAATTCAAGAGCCCCCATGCTGAAAGCATGTCAATGATTTTGCTTTGGAATTAAAATAAAATTCAAGTGTCTCAATAGGGGCAATAATGATATAGCAACAGTTTTGAGTGTTTTTATGAGTTAGGCATTGTATTTTATAAATCTCAATGTTTTTCCTGTTGAAACTTACTTAGATTCAGAGAGAATAAATAACTTGCATAAGGTCAAGCAGGTAGTAAGGGCATAGAATGGGATTTTCTCCAACCACATTTGCTTTATATACTTCACATCAAATGTTGCTACCCTCTATTGTAGATAGTTGTTATTATAGGGCCCTGGTTTATTTTCTACAAAGTATTTATCACCAATAATGTTATTTTTCCTCTGATTTGTATGTTTACTTTTCCTGTTTGCATTACTAAAACATAACATCCATGGAGGCATGGACTTTATGTATTATGCTTATTACTGTATAATCAGCATCTAAAACAATATCAAGTAACTAACTGGTAATCAATGAATATCTTAAAAAAAGAATGTATGAAGTAAAGGACACAGTGTCTGCCCTCAAAGAACTGACCATCTATAGAGTCAATTCTAAGATACGCACAGGAATTCTAGTTTACAATTCAGCATGGAAGAAGCTTGGAAGTTGCAACTCCATTCTAACAACATAGGAAAAGCTGAAAAAACTGAAAAAATAATAACTCTTGTTAAATCCAGGGGAGAGAGATCCAAGATGGCTGATGATTAGCAGCTCGGGCACGTACCTCCCAGTGAAAGCGCAAAGAACGAGAGGACGCCACACTTTCAGACGAATATTAGTTGCTCACGGACCACGAGATTCCCAGTGGAGGAGCTCCACGGGTCACCAGGGCGACTCTTGTGGCCGGCGTGGCGGTTTTGCTGGTGCCTTAGCACGCCAGTTCTTGGTGCAGAGTCCGGATATTCCCGGGCAGAAAAGCGCCATCAATCTTAACACCGCTTTTTTGGCCGGCTCAGTGGATTGCTCAGATTTCGGCGCAGGGAATCAACAAGTTGGACGTCAGAGACCCAGTTAGAAAGTCGGTAATTATAAAGACGACAGACGGACAAATATATAATGAAGGGAAGAAACCAGCGTAAAAAGGTAGAGAATACTCAAAATCAGAATGCCTCTCCCTCTACAGGGGATTGCAATTCCTCATCAGTAACGGAACAAGGCTTAATAGATTACACCGGTATTCCAATAACAGAAGCAGGTTTCCAAACGTGGGTGATAAGAAACTTCTGTGAATTAAAAGAACTTATTCTAACCCAATGCAAAGAAACTAAGAACCTTGAAAAAAGGTTTAACGAAATGTTAATGAGAATGGACAATTTAGAGAAGAATATAAGTGAATTGATGGAGCTGAAAAACACAACACGAGAACTTCGCGAAGCATGCACAAGTTTAAACAGTCGAATTGATCAAGCGGAAGGAAGGATATCAGAAGTCGAGGACCAGCTCAGTGAAATGAAACGAGAAGACAAGAATGCAGAAAAAAGGATGAAAAGGAATGAGCAAAGTCTCCAGGAAATATGGGACTATGTGAAAAGACCTAATTTACGTTTGATAGGTGTACCTGAATGTGATGAAGAGAATGAATCCAAGTTGGAAAATACTCTTCAGGATATCATTCAGGAAAACTTTCCCAACCTGGCAAGGCAGGGTAATATTCAACTCCAGGTAATACAGAGAACACCACAAAGATATTCTTCAAGAAGACCAACCCCAAGGCACATAATTGCCAGATTTATTAGGGTTGAAATGAAGGAGAAAATACTAAGGGCAGCTAGAGAGAAAGTTCAGGTTACCCATAAAGGGAAACCTATCAGACTTACAGCAGATCTCTCAGCAGAAACCCTACAAGCCAGAAAAGAGTGGGGACCAATATTTAACATCCTTAAAGAAAAGAACTTTCAACCCAGAATTTCCTATCCAGCCAAACTAAGCTTTATGTGCGAAGGAAAAATTAAATCTTTTGCGAACAAACAAGTACTTAGAGAGTTCACCACCACCAGGCCTGCTTTACAAGAGCTTCTGAAAGAAGCACTATACATATAAAGGAACAACCAATATCAGCCTTTCCAAAAATATATCAAAAAGCAAAGAACTTCAACACAATAAAAAATTCACATCAACTAATGGGCAAAACAGCCAACTAGCATCAAATGCTGGTATTAAACTTACATATATTTTAATTGGATAAAAAGCCAAAACCCATCGGTATGCTGCATCCGGGCCCATCTTACATGAAACAATACACAAAGACTCAGAGAGAAGGAGGAAGATTTACCAATTGAACAGAGAGTAAAAATAAACTAATAAACAAAAAGCAGCAGATGCAATTCTCACCTCTGATAAAGTAGACTTTAAAGCAACAAAGATCAAAAGAGGCGAGGAATGACATTACATAATGGCAAAAGGATCAATGCAACAAGAAGAGCTAACGATTCTATAGATCAACGAGATAGAAAATTAACAAGGATATTCAGAACTTGAACTCAGACCCGGAACAAGTAAACTTAATAAATATTTATAGTACTCTCCACTTCAAATACACAAAACATACATTACCACCTCACACCTATTCCGAGGGTGACTATATAATTGGAAGTAAATCACTCCTCAGTAATCGCATAGCATTTCATAGGTTTAAATTAAATATTGGTTGGCTGTTTGTTTGTTATCTTCTTCCCTTACTCCTTCCTGATTACATCATTAAGTATAATTATCAGTATAAAAGAGGTTTTCAATACCCATTACTAAATTGCATTCTAGCCTGGGCAAGAAAGCAATACTCCCATTCTCTCTCCCTCTTTCTTTTCCTTCTCCCTCCTCCCCATTCTCTCTCTCTCTTTCTTTTCCTTTTTTTCTCCTTCCTATTCTCTCTCTCTCTTTCTCTAAAAAAAAAAAAAAAAAAAAAAAAAAAATCCATAACAGAAATTTTCCATCTGATTCTTAGATGCATAATTTGCCCAGGGCAAGCCACTGTCCCCCAAATTGCAGAGACTGACAGGCAAAAACAGAGAATCACAACTTAATTGGAGCAGAAACCCACGAGGAACAACCTTCACAGGAACCAGTGCTAGGCTAGAAAAACCTGAATTGTAATTAATAAATTGTGAATTCATGAGCTGGAAGCTCCATGAAGACAACTCTGAGGGATAAAAACTGTGGGAGACCCAGCCATTGGGAGGCCCCCTTGCACTTTTGTTAGTTTAACCTTCTGAAGCTCTACCAGGTTGTCAGGGTGAATATCACAGAAAAATTCTCTAATGCTTCCAGCAGGGGGAGAAAAAACAAATCAGCCTGAGCATTCTGTTCTTCAGAAGGAAGGTGGCCCTCAAGTGAAACTTTTTTTTTTTTTTTAACATTTTAGAGAAACTTTATTGAGGTATAACTAAAGTATATTAAACCATACATGTATAAATTGTACGATTTGATCAGTTTTTGGATATGTATGTACTCATGAAACCATCACCATCAAAATAAACATTTAATCAACTCCAGAAGTTTCTTTGTGTCTCTTTATAATCCATTCTTCCTACACCTTTATCCCCAGCAACTACTGATCTGTTTTCTCTCAAGGTAGCGTAATTTGCTTTTCTCTAGAATTTTGTAAAACTATAATAATACAGTTTGTACTACTTGGTTTATTATATTCTACTATCTGTAGAAACTAGATACGCCACCACTCAGAGCCTGACCTGCTGAGGTCTCCTCAGAGAAGCACATGTGAAGATCGCAGTCCAAAGGCACAGGTTCAAAGAAACACTGAGACCTAGTCAACCATAGGACTACAGAATGCTTCCCTCCCCCCAGCACTTTATCGCCAAATTACCAAAGGCTTATTTATAGCCATCCCTTTTGCACAGTATATCATGGCAAAAAAATATTTCAAGACATACTAAATAGCAATAAATATGGTTTGAAGAAACAGAGCAAGCATTAACACCAGATCCATATGGCAGAGAAGTTGAAATCATCAGGATGTGAATTTAAAGCAACCATAATAAATATGTGAATGGCTCTAATAGATAACATAAACCACATACAAAAATAAATGAGCAATGTAAGCAGAGTGATAGAAACTCTAATAAAGTACAAAAAGGAAATGCTAGAGAGTAAAAATAAACAGAATTGAAGAATGCCATTGATGGGCTTGTTAGTAGACTGGACATGGCTAAGAAAGGAAATTCTGAATTTAAGAATATATCAGTAGAAACCACTAAAACTGAAGAGAGAAACCAAGACCGACAAAAAGGGAATGAATATTCAGGAATTATGAGATGACTGCCAACTGTATAACGTATGTATAGTGAGAATACCAAAAGGAGAAAAAAGAGAGAAAGAAACAAACAAACAAAAATTTTAACCGATATTGGTTGACAATTTTCTCAGACACCAAGCCTCATATCTAGGAAGCTCGGTGAACCCAAGCAGCATAAATTCCAGAAAACTAACATGAGGCATATTATTTTCAAACAACAGAAAATCCAAAATAAAGAAAAAAATTGAAATAAGCCAGAGGAAAGAAGGAAAGAAAACTCACCTATAGAATAAAAAGAAAAATTTCATCCAACTTTTTATTCAAAAACTGTGCAAACAGAATGAGAAAAGTAGGGAAAAGTTGTTAAGAAGAAGAAAAACAATGCCAACCTAGAATTCTTTATCCTGTGAAATTGTTCTTCAAAGGTGAAAGAGAAATATAGATTTTCTCAAACAAAAATGGATTTTTGCCAATAAATTTTAGCTGCAAAAAGAAATGTTAAAAAAGTTTTTTAGAGAGAAGAAAATTGAATAGACCAGAAACTTAGATTAATATAAAGAAAGGAAGAGCATCAAATAAAAAATAAGTGAATGTAAAATTAAAATGTTTTATTTTATATTCTTAATTGATTAAATAGATAATATGTCATTCTAATTAACTGCAACAGTGTATTCAATTATATATTCATGTTTATATATGTGAAATGAATGACAGTAATGATACAAGGAACAGAAAGAAAGAATTAGAATGGTTTTGTTACTAAAAGGTACTTGCGCTACCCATAAAGAAATATAGTGTCATTTGAAAGTGACCTCTGATTAGCTGTATACCTATATTGCAAACTCTAGGGCAACTACTAAACACAGTAAAGAAAGATGTACTAAGGAAGGAGAGAAAATGAAAGTACATAAGATGCTTAATTACAAATACAAAAGGTAGAAAAAAAGAAAGACAATAATAGAAACAAAGAAAAAGGGTAACAAAAAGAGAACAATAGCAAATACAGTAGCTATTAGCTAACTATATTTGTAATCCCTTTGCATGTCAATGGTTTAAATGCATTAATTAAATAATAGAGATTGTCAGATTGGATCAAAAAACAAGACTTAACTATATGTTCTTTATCACAAACTCACTTTAAATATGAAAAGAAATACAGATCGAAAGTAAATTGATGCAGAATGTTATACCATGCTAACACTAATAAAAAAAAAAAGAGTAGCTATATTAATTTTAGACAGAGCAGACCTCATAGCAAGACAAGTCATCATAAAGAGAGATATTATATAGTGATAAACAGATTAATTCTCCAAGAAGATATAAAAATTCTTAATATGTATGCATTGATAAACAGAAAGTCAAAATACATGAGGAAAAACTGATAAAATTCAAGGAGAAATCTACTAATAGAGTTATAGATTTCAACACTCCTCTATCAGAAATAGATAGATCCACCAGGGAGAAAAATTAGCAGGGATGCAGCTGAACTCAACAACACCATCAATAAAGTAAATATAAACCACTTCATCATACATTAACAGAATACATTGTCTCAAGCTCACATGGTATTTTTACCAACATATGACAAATTCTAGGCCATAAAACATATCTAGAAAAAATTCTAAAGAATAGAAATTTTACAATGCTTGCTTTTAGTTCAAAACAGACTTAATCCAGAAATCATAAACAAAAAGATAGCTGGAAAATTCCAAAATACTAGAGATTAAATATTATGTGTTCCACTGACATCAGGAACAAAGCAATAGTATGTTTCCTATCAGCACTGCTTTTCAACACTAGCAGTCCTAGCTAATGCAATAAGACAGGAAAAGGAAATAAAATGTACACAAATTGGGAAGGAATAAATAAGAGTCTATGTTAGCAGCTGACATAATTGTCTGTGTAGAAAATTTAAAATTTTTAAGAACAAAAAAATCTTCTGTAACAAATAGGTAATTATAGCAATACTGTAGGATATAAGGTTAATATACAAAAGCCATTAATTTTCTATATAGTAGCAATGAACAGGGGGAATTTGAAATTAAAAACACAACATATACACTAACACACAAAACATTCAAATACTTAAGCATAAATGTAACAAATATGACAAGATCTTATGAGGAAAACCAACTGATAAGAAACACAACAGCAAAGAGCTAAATATTTGGGAACTATTTCATATTCATGGACACAAAAACTCAATATTGTCAAAATGTCAGTTCTTCTTGACTTGATTTATAGGTTAGTCAAAATCTCTTCAAGCTAATTTGTAGATATTGACAAAAATGATTATAAAATGTATATGAAACAGCAAAAGAACCAGAATAGCCAACACAATGTTGAAGGAGAAGAAGGAAGTTGGAGGACCAATGCTTGACTTTAAACACTTAATACAAAGCTGCAGTAATTTAGACAGTATTATCTGCAAAATAGAAGACAATAAAAAATTTAAAAATGAGAAAAGAGACAAATAGATTATTGAAACAGAATAGAGAGCACAGAAAGAGATCCATATAAATATAGTTTACTGATCTTTGAACACAGGAGCTATCCATGTACTTTTTTTTGTTTTTGTTTTTTTGAGATGGAGTCTTACTCTGTCACCCAGGCTGGAGTACACTGGAAAATGGAGTTGAACTAACTGGACATTCATAGACAAAAAAGAATTTAGGTACAGACTCATTACAAAAAATTTCAAAATGTATCAGAGACATAAATGTAAAACACACAACTATAAAACCCCTAGAAGATAACAAAAGCTTAAATCTAGGTAACATAAGGTTTTATAATAACACTTTAGATACAATATCAAAGTTATCATTTATGAAAGAAATAATTGATAGATAAACTGGACTTAAAAACTTCTACTCTGCAAAAGACACTCTCGAGAATAAAAAATGTTACAGGCTGGGAGAAAATATTAGCAAAAGACCAAAGAACTCTCACAACTCAAAAATAAAAAAATAAAAATAAAAAACATAATTATAAAAAGAGCCAAAGAACTTAACAAATATCTTATCAAAGAAGATACTCAGATGACAAATAAGCATGTGGAATGATGTTCTCCATTATATGTCATTAAGGAAAAGAAAATTAAAGCAACAGTGAAATACCACTACTTACCTAGCAAAATGAGCAAACTTCAGAACAATTATAACACCACAAGCCTGTGGTGTTATATGATGATGTGGAGCAACATGAGTTTTCATTCATTGCTGGTGGGATGCAAAATGGCATGGCCACTTTAGAAGACATATTGACAGTTTATTAATAAAACTAAACACACTCTTAACATAGAATCCAGCAGTTGCTCTCCTTGGACATATGGGAGTTGAAAACTATTGTCCACCAAAACTCTGCACACAGATGTTTATAGCAGCTGTATTCATAATTGCCAAAACTTGGATGCAACTCAGTTAACTCAGTTATTTTTCAGTGGATAAATGGATAATTTTGGTATATCTAGACAATGGAATGTTACTTATTGTTAAAAAAAAAATGAGCTATCAAGCCATGAAAAAAACATGGAAGAAACTTACGTGCATATTACTAAGTAAAATAAACTAATTTCAAAGACTACATATTGTCTGATTTTAAGTGTGTATCATTCTGGAAAAGGCAAAACTATGAAGAAATTAAAAAAAAAAAAAAAAAAAACGGTTCATTGCCAGACTAAGGAAAGGAAGGGATAAATAGGCAGAACACAGAGAATTGGTAGAACAGTGAAAGTATATGATACTATCATGGTGAATACATGTCATTATACTTTTATGAAAACCTATAGAATGTACATACCAAAAGTGAAACCTGATGTAAATTGCGGATTTGGGGTGGTTATAACGTGTTGACAGACGTTCATCAATTGAAACAAAGGCATCACTCTGGTGGAGGATGTTGATAATGTGGGAGGCTATGCATGTGTGGGGCAGAGGATATATGGGAAATCTCTATACCATTTGCTCAATTTTGCTGTGAACCTAAAACCACTAAAAAATGAAGTCTATTAAAAAACATATGCACAAAATTTGTATTGGGTAAACAGTGTGTTTTAGTGTGTTTAAGAATTTCAGTTCTATGGAAACAAAAAGGAAACAGAGTTCACACTCACCTGTATTTAGAGATGGCCCCAGACAGAATTCAAGATGAAGCTCAGCTCTGGACATATAAATTGAAGAAAAACTATCTTTAACTTTGTCCCAATCATTTAAGCCTAACCCTAGTGATTCCAGAAATGAAAGAGTGCCCCTTCAAAGGGAGAGCTATGAAACCCCATAGCCTTGATAAAAACACATCAAATGAGATGCTAACGCTCACATTGATCACACTCAGAAAGCCTGACTGAAGATGTTTATCCTAATCCTCCAATCCAGACACTTCCTGAGATATGGTCAGGAGGGCTAATTACTCCAATACATAAAAAACAAAAATCCTCTCAACTCAAGCAGCCAGAGAGATCTACATTAGCAGCAACAGCAGTAAACCCTGACTTTGCATCCTGAAAGAATAAAGCAATGTCGGACCAGTGACAGCAACATCCATAACATCCAAATTGGATTTCTCCCTTGAAAATGAGCCACAGACTTCATCTCTCCCCTGACTGCTGCATATTAAGAAACATGTTTTTAAAAATTCCAAATGGGAGAAGAGATTTTCTGTGCTTTATTAGACTTTAAAATCACCCTGGATTCAGTCTGGCACCAGAAGTGAATCCACAACTGCTACAATGGGAATGGATGGAAAAGCAAATGACATATTTAAGCTCCTGCATCAATCCATCAATTGAAAGATGGAAATAAGCATAAATGGATGTCTTCAAGCAGGAAAGTAAGAAAAGGATGCACATCTCATAGCCTAATAGATACTAAGATGAGCTACTTCCAGGGTTGGAGCTATGCCCAAGCTCAGGACCTTCGATAAACCAAAGAGGAACGGCCTGTTGAGAAACCACACTGGACTGATTTCTTTGTGCTATTTAGATAATTAATATGGGGGCTAAAAAGAGGGAGGTTAGTCACACACTAGTAATCGAGCTCTCTAGGTCCATCTGCAGAAAAGTTCTTCTATTATTTTATTGATGGTATAATAGTGTAACAATTGATATTAACATAGTATAGAAAACAACATGCCTGGTTGATCATTAGAATGTGAATGACAAGGAATAAAGAATTGCCATGTACTTATGTCAATTAACTTTTTTTTCTGATTCCAGAAGTATGAAGATATCTAGGCCTTGAAAGAGTACAGAATATTTTAGAAAAGGAAAATATAAATATAGATTAGAAAAATGTTCTTAACAATCTTCTAAATCTTCTTAAGGAGCAGAACCTGGATATTTCTGAGAGAGGCCTCCAAGGTCTTTCTCTGAACCAAGAATATGACTGGAGCATATAGAGTTGTCCAGTGCCCTTGAATCTAATGGAATAATTCAGACATGCAGTATTTTGAATTCGAAGTTACACAAGATCTGCATGAAACCACCATAAAACAGATGATGTTGGCCAGGCGCAGTGGCTCACGCCTGTAATCCCAGCACTTTGGGAGGCCGAATCTGGAGGATTGCAAGGTCAGGAGCTTGAGACCAGCCTGGCCAATATGGTGAAACTCCATTTCTACTAAAAATACAAAAGTTAGCTGGGCATGGTGACAGATGCCTGTAGTCCCAGCTACTTGGGAGGCTGAGACAGGAGAATTACTTGAACCTGGGAGGCAGTTGCAGTGAGTCAAGATTGCACCATTGCACTCCAATCTAGGTGACAGAGCGAGACCCTGTGTCCAAAAAGACAAAACAAAACAAAACAAAAATGAGGTGATGTTGTCATTGATTGGGGTGCTAGTCATTTAGACCACAGCTACTTAGTCATGTTCCTTAAAGGCCTGTAATTTGAAGAAGAGTTAATAAAAACACTAGCTTTAATTGTAAAGTCTCATGGTCACAAAGTAAAATAATTAATAGATCCTTAACTTCTTAAAGTATTTTTTTTGGATAATGTTTTCATTAAGACCATATTATTCCAATATAGGTCTGATTTGTTTTTATTGAACACTTACATTCCAATCTTTACTCCTTTACCTCAATGAGTTTTTTAATTCTAAGAGGAAACACTCCAGAAGCAACATGAATTCGGTTAAAATGTACTGAACCTCTGCTACCTCTCAGACACTACAAGGTATGGCAGGCAATGTCCCCATTCTTGTGGAAGTGGTAGTCTAGTGGGGCAGAATGAGGCCTTAAACAAATAAATGAACAAGCAAAACTTTACACAGCGATGTGTTCAGCTGAAACACAGAATACACAACATGTTAGAAAATGAACAATTGTCTATTTTATGAATGGTCAAGAAGCCACCTCTAGAAAGTTAATATTGAGATCTAAATTGCCAAGTGGATTGAGCCATCTTTAAAGGAAGGATAAAAACATTTAAGGCTGAAAAAAGAGCAAGTCCAAAGACTAATAGGAAGCATAAGCTTTGGCTCCCTGAAAAAAAATGAACAAACTCCAGTGTGCACAAACATTCAGAAAGGAGAGAATGGAGTAAGAGGAACTCAAGGATTTAGACAAGGGCTGGATTTTTCAGGACTTTGTAAATCTGAATAACTAGATGGGGTTACACTGAGTGAAAAAAGAGGCCGTTAGAGAATTTTGTCAAGAGAAATTACATGCTCTGGCTCAGAATTTTAAAAGATCACTCTTGCTTCCATGTTGAGAATTGACCGCATGGGGCAAATGGAGGTTAAAGCATCCATTTCAAGGACCCAAAAGAGATAATGGAGGCTTGGCCTAGGCCAACAATGGTGGAGTTGGCGTCAAGAAGGCATATGCAGGAGATATTCTAAGAATTTTACATTATCTAAAACAATTCTTAAAATCTTAAATGTTAAGTCAAATTTTACTTGTGATACATAAGGGTTCAAATTTTAAAATTTATCTAAATTGGGCTAGTACAGAAGGATGTATGTATGTACAAAAATATTCATCACTTTTAAGATTAAATAAAAACCCTAAGAAATCAAATGGGTAATTTTGAGATATTAATCATTGGGAAGCTATTTAGATAAGTTATAAGTAAAATATTATAATGTCATTAGAGATGGTATGAGTTTATATTTATTGACAAGAAAATATGTCAATGGCATATTGTTAGGTAAAAAGTAGGTTAAATAACATTAAGTATACTGTTAAAAATAAAAAGAAATTTGAATATATATAGATATGGGGTATGTACACAGAAATATGTGAAAAGAAATGCACAAAACTATTAATGTATATCATTTTAAAATATCAACAATAAATACTTTGTCATTGGGGAGAAGTAGATATTCAGAATTTAAACTAATACCTTTACCACTCAGGGCTTCCCTTGAATTATTCGTGCAGTCTTGTGAATATGTAGGTGTCAGTCCTTTGTCAATTTAAGTTTCCTAACTGTCCACATCTCTGCTAAGTCATTAATTTGTCAGCCTACATCAATGCCCAAGATCATGCTTTAAAAGCAAAAGTATCAACACCACCCCCCATTAGATTCTGATTATTTTTAATGATAGGAATTGAATACTAAATTTTCATCTCTTCAGTATAACATCTTTTTATATCCAAGAATATTTCATAAATAGAGGAGCAAACATTGTAATCTTTGGACAAATTTTTGTTTAGCAGCCTATACCATAACTGAAATTTCTCTCGAACATTGTCAAATTACACTAAAAGCCTCCTGGCCACAAATGTTTGTGTAGTTCAATGCTTTACTTCTTATCGACATAAAGAAACACAGAATAAGAAATTTTGATTATTTAAATTTTAATATCAAGATACCTGTGACACTACAAAAGTCCTATGGCAATTATTATTCCTAGTATAACACATTATTTTCTGAGATGACTTCCATTAATTCATTAATAGGTTATTTCTCTTTCTTCCCTCTGCCTTTTTACTGAAGACAATGTCATTTTTAATGTGGATTTTTAAAAAGATAAAATAGAATATCTAAAATAACAATAATAATAATTTCCCCTTTGTAGGCATGTCTCCCAGGTTTTTAGAACTATAGTTTATGTTCTCTTGATTAAGGGAATTGGTATGAAAATTTGAGAAGCTCTTCTGGGATGCATTGTACATGACATCTGAAAAGATGAATGAACAACACCAGACAGAGGTACGGCGTGGACCAGGGGCAGCAGAGGAACGGGGACATTCAGATGGAACAGTAGCCCAAGCAAAGACAGAGTGCTGAGAAATAACGTGGAACCTGCAGGAATTACAGGCACCCAGGGGCAGCTGAAGCAAGTCCAGACTAAAAGATTGGTGGGACAAAGCTAGACAGGGTGTTATAAATTGTTCCCAAGGCTAGACAGACTTCCTTCAAAACATTCAGGGATCTCAGTTTCTTCTTACAGTTTCTTCTGCCCCACGCCAAGGAGTTCCGCTTTGCCTGACATTGCTTGCTATGCTAAAACTGGAACAGACAGTCTTCTAACTGGGTTGCCAAATGCTCAGGTTTATGAATAAGTACTGCAGAGGCCACTAATTACCTAAAGATTAATGGAATCGTAACTAAAGTGTGTTGCTCTTAGAGACTTAGTCTCAGTCTCAGACCCAGGCAAGAGGGGCCCTGCCCTGAGCGCTAAACTTTAGGGACCTCTTCTCTGGCTGTCTTTGGCTATATTACCCTCCATAGAGTAAGGCATCCACAGGGCCCACTGGGCATGACCACACAGGACCCAGGTATCACTCACTCCACCTCAAAAATGCATAGATACCTCAAATCCTAGAATCTTCTGTCCAGTGGTCCCAAGCCTTTGTTTCAAGTTCCCTGTTTGCCTTTCTTAACAGGTATACACAAGACAGCTGTTTGCAAGAGAGTGGGCTGGATAAGGTCAGTGTGGATAAAGCTTAGCAGTGTTTCTGGGTTGTCGACACATAAACATGCTTAGCTCTAAACGATGGAGTTTGGGAATGGGAAAAGGGGGAACAGACTGTACCTGGGGCTGGAGCGTGTTACTCAAGGCCAGTGGGGGAAGAAGGTCAGTTACGGTGTAAAATTTTCAGAAATCCAAGACCTGTAAATTTGAACCTAGCCTTATAGGCCATTAAGGAAAGAAGAGGAATTCAATGATGTGCCAAAGCCAGTTCATAGTCTTGGGAGGGCTGATTACATAAATCCCATGTTTAGTGGAATCATGTCAGTTGCTTGAAATTAGCCATGGAGAGGATATTGATACCACAGAAATCAACAAATGCTACCAATCAGCGTCTTCCCTGTTTCTCCTATATTGTTATATAAAATTTTATATCCTCATTTCTCCTTATATTATTATATAAAAATTATTAAACTTTTTCATAATGCCACTGAATAAAGTAGATTTTATTTAATGGCTTGGAGTTTAATGTATAACTTTTATACCTTTAGATATGTGGTATGTAGGCCTCCATTTATACTCTACAAATGTCTGGGGAAAGATTACCTAGGGTAAGTCTGGGTGATTGCATAGCCATTTAAATGTGCTAGAAGACATATGGTCATCTCTCACAGGACACAAAAAGGGTGAACACTTTGTCCAGGTACTACGTCATGCTCATGTCTATGGTAAGACTCACCCTCCATTTCTATATTCTTGTAATTTAACAACATAGGGATGTTGGTAGGGTGTCAGGATATGTTATCTTTATTTTTTGTTCATGTTGTGGTTTAAGGGGGATGTATTTATTAATATTTAACATATTGGAAATTAAATCTGAAAAATTTGGAATGCAAGCATGCATACTCAGACGTTCCAATAGCCATTAGATCATCTATGACCCATTAACCATTAGCCTATGATGTTATGACAACTCATGTCTCTGAAAAAGTCCACTGTACAGTTCTCAGAGAATGAGAGTGAAAATGTCAAATAACATTTTGTATTATTTGACCTCTTAGATCCCCCAGCATAGATCTTGAACTCCAGGGATACTCAGACAACAATTTAGAACCACCATTTGAAACCACATATACGGTGCATGAATGTCAAATGATGAATGAGGCCTTCATGATGAAATGGCCTTTAAAGTTTCACTCCTACATTTTTTCTGTTTTCTTTCACTTGTCTTAAAAAGTTTAGATCCAATAATTTTGTTTATAAAGAAAACAGAAAAATATTTTTGTTATATATTTGTGTTCGGTCTCATGGCACTGTGCACTCATTGAATCTGTTGTGGACTTAAACCTATCTTATTTTTACATGAATACAATTAGGTCTCTGAAGGCTATCATTTTTTACATAAGTTTCTGATGTTTATCCAAGGTTTCACGAGTGAATTCTGAAGATATTGGTGCTTTGAGGAATGACCATCAGGATATGTTATCTTTATAGGATGAATAATTAGGTGTTGCTTTTATAGGCTTTATATTTCTCCTTTAAAAACATGAAAAGAAGTTGCCCTTTTAAGCTCTCTAGACCTCATAGGTAACTAGGGCCAGATTATAAGATTAGGAGGGATATGGTACACTATGATAAGGAGCTTTTTCAGAAGGCACATTCTGGAGTCTCCTTATATAAATCTAGACCTCTCCCAGGCCACAGTCTTTGACGCATGCTTCTAATTTGGGTCCTAGGAAAGGCTTTTTTTTAAATTAATATCTCGAAACTCAAGTGTAACTTAATCTAGGATAAACTGCCTAAGTCAGTTTTCCACATTTTAAAACACATAAAAATGCCTGTGAAAGTAATTGAAAATGATGAGTATCTTCCCTCAATCTCAGAGATTCTGATTCAGCAGATCTTGGATGGGGTCCAGCAATTTGAAATTTTAGTCAACTTTTCAGTTGTTTCTGTACAACATAGTCCATGGATGGTACTTCCAAGATATTAACTCATATTTGGAATCATTTGTGTAATATTAATTTCTTAGAAGTCCTCTCAGCTATTTGGTATCACAGATATGAATGGACCTTATTGGGTATATTTTGGCCAACACACAATCACCATGGGTGTTATGAACTAAATTGTGTCCCCCTAAAATTCAGTGGGTATATTTGAAGATGAGCCTTTAAGGCGGTAATTAAGGTTAAATGGGCCATCCTTATAAGAAAAAGAAAGATACACCTGCAGTGTGGCCACAGAGAGGAAGTACTATGTGAGGACATAGCAAGTCAAAAAGAGAGGCCTCACCAGAAACCAGCCCCGCCAACATCTTGATCTTGGGCTTTCAGCCTCCAGAACTGTGAGAAAATTAATTTCTGTTGTTTAAACCACTGGTCTGTGGTATTTTGTTATAACAGTCCTTGCAGACTAACACAACAGGCTAAAACATTTTAAAAAGAAGTTGCAAGTGATAGATGAAATCAACACGATAGTCCCTAACGTAGTGAAAATATTCCTGCTGGAAGCTGGATTCCACCATTATAAGAAGGTCAATATTTAATTGCATAAGGCTTTGACAAGAAAACTATTTACATTGGCCAAACAAAGTGCTCTGTTTTTTTTGGCTCTTAAACAGACATTACCAAAGATTAACCCTCTGACTCTTTTTCTTTGCTATAGTGCAATTATTCTTCTGGTGAACTCATTATTTCTTTAGCTTTGTTTGTTTGTTTTGTCTTGTTTTTACCTAAAATAATCCATATGTTTACACTTTGTTCTCAACACAGATCCACTTTATTTTTCTAAGATGACTTGGCATGTCTCTATTCAAATACATTCTATATTAGTAGCATAGTTCCATTTGCAGAGAAAGATCTGCAAGACAAGATCTCAAAGTGTGGAGAGAGGCTACTGTATATCCTTCAAAGTAATTTTCTTCCATTTGGGGTTTTAATAGTAGATGAAATACTTGGAAATTTCAAACAAGAATGAATGATACCACAAACTCTCTTTCTTAGGAAAACTGGTGGCAGGTAAAAAAAGTATTTTCTCTCAGTATGCAGAAGAGTTTATTAAGACGGAAGTTTCATCTCATCACAATGAGTAACCCAGTATCTATGCTTATTAAAATAGATGTACTGACATCTATAAGATGTGGTTCAATGTCTTCTTCTTCCTAATTCAGATTATTTTTTCCCTAGTCACTTTTCAATAGTATCTATTATAAATAAGTTAGTTTTAAGTAAGCTATTTCTAAAAGCCCAATGAAGTATATTTTTCACATTTCTTTTTATTTGCTGTGGTTAAAAAGGAAACCTCTGTCTCAGTCATCGTGATTATTAAGTCATTTCTCCACAGGTTTCCAGGGACCCTCTGCTAACTAATTTCCATTTTCAGTTGCTGATGTCTATGTTCATTCAACTAGAGTGATGGAGTTTCTTTTCATTGGTTTTAAAATAGGGTCTTTTATGGTAGGTTTCTGCATATCACTGCTGAAGGTGCAGTATGCCATTTGTTTTTGTTAAAAGTTTTATTCACGTCATACATGACTGATGACAGCTAGATGGGGAGTTCTGCTCTGAATTCCCTGAGTTTACTACTGAAGAAATTTAGTCTTTGAGCATCATACGGAGTGGAGAAAAAAAACGAGTATTAATAAGCATTGTTTCTCTTTGCAAGTACTTTACAACAGGTAACTTGTAATATTATTCCTATTTTCTGGATGAATACACTGAGGACCCAAAGGTTAAGCACATTAGCTTTGGTATACAGTAGCATTAAGAGGAGAATTCACTAACTTCCCCCTTTAGGAAATGAAGAAGATAGCTGGCTTTAATTCCAAATCGGTCTTAAATAAATCTGGGGTGATCAAGTAGTCCTAGTTTTCCCAAGACTTTCCATTTTAGCACTAGAATTCTTACTTCCTGTTGGTCTTACACAAACCAGAAGAGCTGGATAGCTCACTACATCCTAGGCTCTTTTCACAGTACCACATTATTGATGCATGTGATGGCTATATCTGCAGATTTGCTAAATCAAATGTTTTAGAGGACAATATTAGTATGAAATGCATCATATTTTGAAGTTTACACATTTTTCTTTCCTTTGCTTGAATATACATTATGGCCTTTCTTATAGTCAGTCAATGAAGCCACTCCACGTGTATTAGTGTCCAGATAAGAGTACAAATGGAAATAAGGAGTTGTTTCCTTGTCTGTTCCAAATGATTAGCTTCTCTAAGAAATGGGAAGTTCTTTAATAAGGACAATGAATTTGGTGGCCCACATGATGATATATAAATAAGAAATTTCATCACTGAAAATGATAATAATAGTGATGAGAGCTAAAATATGTTGGGCACTTATAATGTCTTCTACCCTTTTCACAATTTCCTTGTGAGTTGTTGTACTCTGTTCTTTATAAATGGGAAAACTAAGGCACATAGAACCTGAGTAAATTCTCCAAGGTCACGCATAAGTAGATCCAGTGTTCAGCCTTGGGCAATCTGGTTTCAGACCCTGTTCTCTTAAGCATCATGTCATGCTGAATAGAAATAATGACATTTGCTGTAGAGAAGAGGGCAACTTGGAGAAGAAGTAATAAGGAATTGGATGCTAGTAGTTCCTTGAGAGGAGCCTCAATAACTACGCAATTATTCAAGGGTTAAGCCCTAAAGAGAGCAAGTAAGAATATACAGGTATGTTTAGAGCAAATCTGAGAGAAGACTAGATTTGAGCCCCGTTCCCAAGGAAGGACAAGATCCCAGAGTAGAAATTACTTTGTGGTTAGCCTAAGAGCTCACTCCTGAGATAAGAGAGATCAGTTAGTGTTTAATTCAGCTGTCTATAAGAAAATCCCAAAATAATGGAAGCCCACACTCCCTGGACCCTCTTCCCCAGATTAGAAATAAGCTGCTGCAATCTTACATTAAGAAGGAGGCAGAGACCTCTCTGTTCCTGAGAGAGAAAATGGACATTTCTTTTGCCTTCCTCCCTGGCTTGCTCCAGTGATAACTCCAGAGTAGGCATCTCCCCTGCTAGGAGAGTGTGAGACTTCCGCTTGTTCAAAAAGAAAGGAGAATGGACACTCACCACACCTTCTTGCCTGGCTTGGTTCAGATGAATCCAGAACCGTGTATTCTTCCTAGAAGTAGTTTCTGTATGCAACTGAGTGCCCCAACTTTTACAGCCTTCGCCTGAGGGATTGCTCCTAAATCACCTCACTCTGGGAGTTGATGGAGGTGACTTTTAAACTTGCACATGGTCAGCAGTCATCTCCTCAGGCTCAGAGTGAGCCCTCTGACCAAGAGCGTAGGCATTTGCCTCAGACCCTCTCCTTGGTGCAGGACAGGACAAGTAGGAGATAAACTCTGGCTCATAGCTTCTCTGCAAGAAAATAAAGAACTGGAACATTCATCTAACACTGCAACCTTTCCAGCTGCATCCCAAGAGATAGGCTTCCCTCCCACCTGTTTCAAGGCAATAGCATAACTTGAAACAAATGAGTTTATTTTTTGCTCAAAAAGTTCAGTTACAATAACTCTGTAATCGTCAGGTAACAAGGTTATCTCCATGTTTCTCAGGCTCTAAAATGGCTGTGTGAGCCATCCCATTCTTATTTAAAAGCAGGAAGGAGATAAAACAGAAGGGCAAAAGAACACGCCTCATTGCAACAGCCCACACCATAACTTCTGTGCACATCTCATTGGCCAGGATTTAGTCACATTGCAGCATTTGTCTGAAAGGATACAAAGCAGTCTTTTATTAGGCACATTGCTATCCTTAAACGAAACAACTTTTTTTCTTTAAAACTAACAGGAGAGAATGGATATTGTGCAGGAACTGTCAGTTTCAACAAGAAGTATATAGTAGCAGTATATAGTAGCAATGGGCAAAATCAGTAACTGAAGCAATCTTTTGGTTCAAGAGTGTCAGAAGAGGTGGAAGGACTCGTTGTTCTGAAGAGACACAGTTCTGGAGAAACGGCATGACCTAGTAATAGCAGAGGGATTCCTGAATGCCAGATGGACCCAAATTAGCTAAAAATATTCAGACACAAAAGACCCTGAGGCCAAAAGGGAGGTACAGCATAGCAGCAATCTGCATGACAGATGAAAATAAGCACATTTAGAAATGATCTTCCCTAATGTGTGATACTACATAAGGTTTCTCCGCATCAAATACCCTTTAAGTCTCTGAGAACCGTATATAATCTTAGAGAAGGATATAGAAGCCCTCTCTGGGCTGAAATTAATTTATTCCACCACAACAGAATGGGATGGAGAGACTCACCTACTGCAGAGTGAGATTCATAAAAATTATGTTTTTAAGTAAAAAGAGGGATACATCATTCATTGTGCCTGTCTTGTTAGTAACAAGATTGTGCTTAGAGCCCAGTGAATATTTTTATGGTACCATTTGATACCATTTGATTATATCCCAGCCTCTGTGGACTCTGGTGGATCTTAGATTCTAAAACAGAAATTATTTTCTTGAATTCAACTGTACTAGTGTCTGAGAGCTGCCATAACAAGGCACCACGGACTGGATTGTTTAAACAACAACAATTCATTTCCCGCCAATTCTGGCAGCTAGTAGTCTGAGATAAAGGTGTCAGCAGGGTTGATTTCACCTGAGGACTCCCTCCTTGGCTTGTAGATGGCTGTCTTCTCCCTGTGTCTTTACGTTGTCTTCTCTCTGTGCGTCTGTGACCTAATCTCCTCTTCTTAGAAGAACACCAGTCATATTAGATTAGGGCCCACTTTAATGACCTCATGTTAATTACCTTTTTAAAGTTCTTATCTCCAAATACAGTCACATTCTAAGATACGGGGGGTTAGGATTTCAACATAAAAGTTTTGGGAAGGTAAAATTCAGTCCACAACACCAACTTTGTACAAAAATGATCCTGCACCTAATATATCATTGAGTGGCACATCAGGACCGTGAAAGCCTCAGGGTTATTATTGTCATTAAGAATTATTGATCTAGGCCGGGTGCGGTGGCTCAAGCTTGTAATCCCAGCACTTTGGAAGGCTGAGGCGGATGGATCAAGAGATCAGATCGAGACCATCCTGGCTAACATGGTGAAACCCCATCTCTACTAAAAATAAAAAAACTTAGCTGGGCATGGTGGCACACCCCTGTAATCCCAGCTACTCGGGAGGCTGAGGAAGGAGAATAGCTTGAACCCAGAAGGTGGAAGTTGCAGCGAGCCAAGATCTCGCCACTGCACTCCAGCCTGGGCAATAGGGTGAGACTTTGACTCAAAAAAAAAAAAAAAAAAAAAAGGATTATTGATCTAGATCTAGCACCTTCGATATGCCAGCCCTTCTGTTAGGAGTTTTAGGATAAGACCCAGCAATTTGGAGAGCTTCTCATTAACTGACGTTTCAGGATGCAGAAATGCTGCACAAGGCAATCCCCTCTACTTACTTTCTTATTGAAATTTCTTCTTCTATAGAGCAGGAGAAAGGTCCAAATACTTAAATTATAGATGTGCCAGGGCATTAAACATAGCAAGTATGTGATAAATATACATGGTATGAATGAATGTGAGAACCAAAAAATACTGTTAAAATCCCTTGTGATTAAGTGTAGTTTATGATATTTAGTAGTTGTATAACCCTGATTACTCATGTAACATCCTTTCTTCAAAATTGGAATAATAATTATTTATAAATCTCTGTTGAATAACATGCCACATGATGGGCAGTTTCAAAATTCTAGTTGTACTGTACAGTAGTTATTTTTGAATTTATATTAATACTAATTGTATACACCCTCCATTATCTCCATGCATGTTCATTTTACTCATGAACAAGCCTCCCGACACATCAGAGGCTTGTGCACAGCTTTCTCTAACATTATTATCATCGTTACTATCATCCTTTTTGGTAGTGTTTAACGGCAACAAAAATGATATTCCTTTAGAGTCTGCAATGTTCACAAGCTTCTATGTGCAGAATTCACTTTTTGTCCAATTTATCTATAGGAAACTAGGGTAGGGCTTTCCTACTTTTATCTACACATAAAAAATATAAAAAAGATTATGTATCATTATGTAGGCTTATGTCAAGCTATGTAACCAGAACAAAATAATCCGAAACTTCAGTCGCTAAAGAAAGCTTATTTCTTGCTCATACTACATGCTAACTGGCAGAAAAGGTTTTCCCCCTGTAGTCATTCAAGGATCAAGGAAAACACATGCTGTTAAATATATACGTCCACTAGTGGAATTTGGTGAATGCATAAACTACACACTGAATGTTAGGACTTCTGCCAGGAAGTGACATATGCCACCTCTGCTCACATTCTCTGGGTTAAAACAAGTCATGTGACCATGCTCAACTCTTACCATGTGCCTGGAAGGAAAAGAGAAATAAATATTTGGTGAACAGTGATAATGACTAACGTATATTAATTCATTCAATTCAAATACACATGATTAAAGCCTGCCATGTATAAAGAAATGTTCGAGGGACTGAGGATATAGAAATGAATAACATATCTCTATCTTCATAAGCCTTACATTCTAGTGTTTATTTAGTGTGTCATGAATATTCATGTGATGGAAAAATATCAAAGCAACAAAGGTGGGGAGAAATAGTCTGGAATGGAGTGATTGCAACTGTATATAGGTTGCTTGGACAACACTTTACAAAAATATAATATTTTAATTAACATGTGAAGTAGTTAAGAAAACAAGTCTTACGGGTAACTTTTGGACAAGCATGCCAGGCAGAGGGAACAGGATCTGCAAAGGTGCTGAGGCAGGGAGTACACCCAGTATTCTTGCAGAACACTAAGATAAATGTGGCTGGAGTAGAGTGAGAAAGGGGAGAAAAGTAGAGAATAAGGTTAGACAGCTAATGGAGGAGAACATCATATCATATAGGACCTTTCGCATCATTAAAAAGACTGTTATTATGAGTGAGATAGGAAGGCACTATGTGTTTTGAAGAAAAAGTAACAAAACTAAACTGATATTTTAAAGGCTCAAGACCAGGGAAGAGGGCAAAGCAGAAGCAGCAAGGCCATTTAAGATACTATAATACAAGTGAGAAAAGATGGGGGAGTAGACCAAGGCCCATGGACCAAGATGAGGGCATTGGAAGTAGTAAGATGTTTGTTTTGAAAATAGACCCGATAAGATTTGTCAATGGCACAGCTTTCAAATAAATATTGGAATTGAGCCTTGGTATGAATAAAAAGTAAACTCTTTTATAGACCACTGGTATTGAGCTATAGGTCCTTTGAAGTTTATCTTTAGATCAGCTGTAACTATATACTTATTTTTTATAATTCATGCCTAAACTCTTAAGGGAGTGCAAAACAAAGAGCCTAGGAAAATCATACAATTCTATTTATTCTAAAGATGTTTTGTTTCTGAGAGAGAATAGTAAAAGCAGATGCATTACATATTCCTGATATCTTAGGACACCCTTTTAATCTTGAGTGATATACCCTGTATCACAGGTTACACACTAGCACATAACAGGTAACTCATTTTGTAACAAATACTTACGGTGTGCTTACTTTGTACCAGAGACTGTGGTAGACACTCATGTAACAGGCACAAACCATACAGACATTAACCAAGTAAGTGCAAATGCCATCCGTTACCAAACTGGATGTCAAATCCTATGGGAGTCCACAACATAATTCAGATAGTAAAAACAAATACATATGAAGTGCCTAGACCAACATATGGAACAAAGGTTTACATTCAGCATTCACAAACTACGGTTTCTGGGTCATCTGCATTTTTTGTTAAATAAATATATTTTGGAACATGACTCTGTCTATTAAGTATCATCCATGGATGCTTATCAGTAAAAAGGCAGAGTTGAAATAGTTGCGATACAAACTGTTAGGAACTGCAAGTCTACTGTACTTGTTACCTGGTCCTTTAAGAAAACAATTTGCCAACCTCTGGACTATAGAATGACAAATATTCAACCACGAGAATATTCATAACTTTTAAGTGTAAAGAAAGGCTATTATTTCTACTTCTATCTCATATAGTTGGCATTGGCAACAAAATCCTTTGCTAATTGGCCCATGAAAGCAAGCCTAATAAATGAGGACATTTCTCTATGCTGGCCTGAAAGAAAGCATCCATCTTGTTAGGTTATTTTTATACAAGGGAAAAATAGCTTTTCCTACCATGTGACAGTTCGTCTATCCTTCATTTAAAATAATGAGAAAGACAACACAGAGACTATCTCCAGAGCCAAGTGCTGACTTATTGGCTTTGGCAACTCTTGAGTTCATGTGTACCTTGTCATGACAATAAAGTTATTTAAATTGAAGTTGAATCAAATTGACAGACAGTAGGAGCTATTGGTAAACTGGAGCGAGTACATTTTTTATTTATAGGATTCAGCATAATGTATTGTATTGGTATTTAATGACGGCAAAAAACAATCCCCTAACTAAGAAACAACCTAGGACAGAACAGCAAATTGATCAGCAGTCCACTCATCAAGGTTTTACATAGAATGTAGTGTGAATGGTGTTCCTTGAAGGAGGCAGTGCACAGGCACTGTGACTATTATTATTGGGAAAAGAACCATCCTCTCCAAAATAAAACATTTGTGAACCTCCTGCCCAAATCTAGAAATTTTAAGGAAATGTCAATGGTCACACATGGATTTTCATTATTTTCCTATTTCTTTTTTTTTAAATATATTTTATTACACTTTAGGTTCTGGGGTACATGTGCAGAACATGCAGGAGTGTTGCATAGGTACATACATGGCAGTGTGGTTTTCTGTCTCCATCCCCGTCACCTATAGCTGGCATTTCTCCTCATGTTATCCCTCCCCAACTCCCTACCCCCTGCTGTCCCTCCCCTATTCCCCCACAACAGACCCCAGTGTGTGATGCTCTCCTCCCTGTGTCCATGTATTCTCATTGTTCAACACCCACCTATGAGTGAGAACATGTGGTGTTTGATTTTCTAATGATTAAATTCTGTTATTCTTTTTTCACACGTTTTATATTCAGTTACTTAAATTTACAACAAATTTGAACTCCTTTATACCCTTTCAGTATTCAAACACGTTTATTAAACATTCATCAGCACAATGGATTGATTATATGAGCAATCCCAATAGGAATGAGAGGACAGGCCCTTTGTCTTTCAAGAGAATACAACCTAAAAAGAGAAAGAGAATAAATTCTAAAATATTTTGTAAAGCCTATTATAAGCCACATAATACACACACACCATCACACAACATGTTTATAAATGATGTGAGGCTGTGGGATTTCCTGGCATATTGGGCTGATTATTGATTAAGTTTGCTCAGAGCAAATTTTAAGTGAACTTTGAATGAAAGAGAAGAATTCATGACATTTACAAGATTCTTTAAATCAAGAGTCAGTAAACTACGGTCCAAATCTGGCTTGCTGACTGTTTTTGTAAGAGAAATTTTGCTGGATAATAGACATGTCCATTTGCTTATGTATTATCTACAGCTGCTTTCATGCAACAGTGGCAGAACTAAGCAGTTACAACAGAGACAGTATTTCCTGCAAATCTGAAATAATTTACTATCTGGCAGTTTAAGAAAGAGTTTGCTGACCCTGCCTGAAAGCGGGGGAGAAAAAAAAAAGGCAGAAGCATTGACTAGCAAGAAGTGCTTATATTTCAAGTGATGGGAACATGGATATGCATATTTTTTATCTTAAATCATTTCTGGAGCAGGGGTGGATACAGATTAATATTAATATATAGCATGGTAATCACATAATTGTTGAAGCCTTGATTTCCTTATTTAAAATCTAGAAATGATATCACCTACCAACAGATCTTTCAGAGAATTGCATGGGAGGCAAAGTCTTTTCCCATGAAATGTGGCAGGGTTATTACCCTGGAGCTAACCTCCTCACTGTCACTGAGTTGTGGATTGTATGCTGTTCTTGCTGAAGTGGGGTCTACTTACATAAATATTTCCAACTTTTCTAAATGTTTCAACACCTTCTTCTGAAGGAGGAACAAGATTGTCTTCTTTCATCATTCCTTAAGATTGTACTCTGGATTTCTCAATTTAGCTTAAGTGTGAACTAGAGTTTTAATCTGTGAAGGTTTCATTGTGAATGTGAATAAGAATATAGGAAATTTGACACTTCTTGAAATATGTCCTAAACCATCTTAGGACTTGTTGGGAATAGAAAATCATACTTTGAACATTCCTTTTTCTCAAAATTTTGAAAAAAATCTTTCAAGAGGACTACATTATCCACAAAAATATTCTAAGTACTCCCATGCTATAAAGTCCAGCTGTGAAACTAGTCCTACCTCATGTATAATGCACCAAAAACCAAGCTGTGGAATTTAAAGTAATTTTAAGAATTATGAGTAGAGTTGAACACATTTCCTTTTAAAGGTACTACTAAATTGAAGCTTATGCAAATATGCTATAGACATTTACATTCTTAAATTTCTAATCCTCCAACCCCTGTCTAGGATCTGAAATGTGCTTCATGTTTCCAAGTACGTTCACATTATTGGTTTTATCCCATAATCTGATTTGGAAGACAGGGTGAAAGTAGTTATTCTCATTTTTTTCTGATTTAAAAACTGAGGCTCAGCTGGGGTAATGGGCCTATTCAAGATGCACATCAGAATTTCTGCTAATGCCCAGATCATTGGCAATACTTCAAAGGTCCTTGGAAAGGCACATTTTACATTGCATACAAACTGTTTTAAATGTCTGATTTAACTTTAAAATGAGGATTATACATGTGTATATGTATGTGTCTATATTTATATCTATCTAAACTATCTATAGGTGTAAATATCTATATATCTATATATAGACAGAAGTAGTCCACATCTGTTGCATATTTATATGTATACCCTATGAAATAATGCCTTCATAAGAACTTTAAATTTCTATCTACAGAGAGGTTGTGGAAATCACATTTACTCTCTGTTATGCTATTGATTATTGTTAAGTGTCCTTTAAGAGAAAATTTTGATGGCAGAGGTGGCCCATCTAGAGTGGCCACTGTGAAGACGTTGGCTGTATTGGAAGAGGTACAGCTGGGGCTCTGTGCTAACAGGAGCTGGGAACAGGAAGGAGTCCTGCCCCCTTCCGAGTTGCAGCTGGTAGTCCCAAGTCTGTCCGAGTCTGGCTGAGTTGGGGAGTTTTTATGACCTATGAGAGAGGAAGTGCATGCTGATTGGTTCATGGGCAGCCATGGGTGGGCCCGGAAAAAGCACCCTCCCTGGGTGCAGCTGCAGCCACCCAGCCACAGCTGCAGACAGGGGCATCCCTGTGCTCTCGGGCACCCAGAAAGCACTTCCCACACTGCCCCAACAGGCTCAGAAGTGCCCTCTCCTACTGTCCAGCTTCTCACTGCTCCTAGCACCTGATTGAATTTGGGAGCAAAGATGAGGCCAAAACTGGGAGTTATTGCCACCTGGCCAGGTGTGCGCACACTTGAGGTGGCGCTGACACACCAGCTCCCTGCCACCTCGGCTTCCTCTGGGCTTTGGACTGAGGAGTATGGGAAGGAGGCCAAGGGAACACTGAGGGCAGTTCAGCACAGGCCTGCAGGTGCCCCTTGGCACAAACAGCCTGGGCACTGTGGAAGACTGGTAGATGATGGCAGGAGACAGACAGGCTTCTGGGTAGAAAGGGGCAGCTACCTGATGAAGCCCAATCTTCAAGTAACGGAAGGCCTGAAGCATGGGGACTGGGCTGTCAATTACAAATGGAGTCCCCAGACCAAAATAAGAACTTATGGTGCTTTTTCTGGGCCCACCTATGACTGTCCATGGGCCAATCTGCACACACTTCTTCTCTTCTGAGCCCATAAAACTCTCTGGACTCAGCCAGACTCCAACAGACGTCAGGACTGCCAGTTGCAGGAAGGAGCTACCCACATCCGGTCTCCTCTCCACTGAGCTGGAGGCTCGTCGGGGAGACCTGCCTGCAGAAAACAGCTACCCACTGCAGGTCTCCTGAGAGCTGTTCTGTCACCTAATGAAGCTCCTCTCCACTTTGCTCACCCTCCAGTTGTCCACATAGGTAATTATTCCTGGATGAAGGACAATAACTTGGGACCTGCTGAATGTGGGACTGAAATAATTGTAATACAAACAAGGCTGAAACATGTACCCCTGCTGGCCATGTTGTGGGTAAAGAGAAGAAGAGAAGAACTAGAACAGCTGTGGCCCTTTGGGGAGCCCAGAACTAGGGGCTCCCTGAGCCAGGGCTGTGACACCCTCTTTGGGGCTCTGTGGTTCCTGGCATCTCCAATTTTCTGGGCATCCTCACGTTCCCCTTGTCCAGACGCAGGTGCCTGCTGCAGAAGCCATGTGTGCTACATTTGGTTCAGCAGTAGCCTTGCACAGAGCGGCACCTGTGCTGGTGCCTGTAACTGCCCACCCCGCTGGAACAGCTGGCATGCCTGACTGTGCACAGTGGCCAGATCCTGTGCTTGCTTGCCCACACACCCCTTGCTGCTCCACGCCTGGCTTGCCCTTGGCGGATGGGGGATCAGGGCCAGTAATATGAGCTAAGCACAGCCTGCCGGGCTGTATGCGTGGGATGAGCCCAGTGGGCACAAGCAGTACTCAGGCAGAAGGTGCCACTGGCCACAGAAATTTCTGGCTGGCAAAGCGACACCCCAAAAATCCCATGACAATTTCATGAATTATACTTATTTTCTTCAGTCACAGCAGATGTAGGACTCAGTGCTTATGTTGGAGAAGGAAGCTACATTGTCCCTCAATTCATGGAAATGTCAAGTCTAGAAGATGGAGGAGTTCCGCTAGTATCTCTAGAGACCCACAGCAAGTTACTTATGCTTTTATATACAGTGCATGATCATTGTCTCTTGTCAACTGGACACAATTTAAGCACCTTCTATATGCAGCAGGGTAAACCTCTTCAGCAAGGAAGTCTACCCATAGGCACACACAGATGATACTAGCTTTAGTTTTCCTATGTTGAAAGGAACATTCACCATGCATAATGAGAGGTGTTGGATTAATGTGAGGTGTTTTCAAAAAGGGAAGGGATGTTCAGATGCTTGAGGAAACAAGGCACCGAGAGGGTGTAGTGAAAGTCATTTACTCACATTGATGAATTAATTATTTTCATGGCTGTGAACACAGTCTGCAGTGTGCACATGGTGTGTGCGTGTGTGTATGTGTGAAATATACACAAGTATTTTAGGCACTGTTACTGCACTTATGTTTAATTTATAAGCCGTGAACAACACTACCTCGCCACAGATAAGCAGACAATCCTTCTTTTTTTTTTGAAACTGAGTTTCTCTCTTGTTACCCAGGCTGGAGGACAATCCTTCAAGTAGCCTTTTCTTCCCTATTGGAGAGGAAGTCTCAAGTACATGGATGTGTCTGTATGTAACCCCAAAACCCTCACTTTGTGTGCCAACTTCCCATTGCCATTAATTTTTGTTTTGCTTTGTTTTTTGAGATGGAGTCTCCCACTGTCACTGGGATTGGAGTGCAGTGGTGTGATCTTGGCTCACTGCAACCTCTGCCTCCTGGGTTCAACCTCTGCCTCCTGGGATTAAAGGCATGAGCCACTGTGCCTGGCCTCATTAATTTTTTATACTATTACTCTGGAATGCTCTGAATTGAAAACTAAGATGGACCAAATGACAAGATATCAATTTCATATTCAAGATAGTCTCACTTTAGAGACTTAGGGAATATGGGAGATACTCTCGTCTTAGTAAAAGAACATTTTGAAAGTACCTATTAAGAGGAATTTTATGGTCAAATTCCAAAACTAACTTAAAGATATATTTATGTCTTATTTCAGAAAAATCCATTTCTTTGATCAGCCTTCCATGATGCTTATAATTTCCACCCTGAATATCATCGTCCTTCTGGGTTTTAGCATTTTGTTTTAGAATGCCTCTAAGAATATGTATCATATGTAAAGTCAGTATATTAAGAGTTGTGTCTTTGGGACACTGTTTCTTATAGACACCATTGAGTAAATTGGTGCATCTGAATAGTCTGTCCAGTAAAGGAAATTGCACAGTGCAGGTAAGTTTTCATTCATAATAAGGAGAATGCATTTATTCAATCACTCATTTATCCAAGCATTGCCTGTTTCTTTGTTGAACATGCTTTATTAATTTTTCACTCTGAAGGTTGAATGTTCACAGAAGATGCTAATCCTGGGTTTGGCGAAGGCAATCACACCATAGTGCACCAGGCAAAGAGGACTCTAAGTTTGCAGAACCAATACTGACAGTCAATACACGATACTCGTGAAAAGGGAAATCATGTTAGTCAGATAATCAAGGTGAAGTTTATTCCACCTCTACCTTACCTCTGGGTGATCCTGGCCACTGCCCACATCACTGGAGATTTAGGTGGCAGAGGAGACTGTGAGGTGTCTTAAGACAACTGTCAATGTGGGAGCCTACCCAGCTCTGCACTGTTGCCTACCCAGGAACACACACCAGGGCTCCTCTCTTACACTGTGGCTGCCTGCTGTGGCCCTCTTTAGGATTCTGGGTTATGGGCCCTGAGACAGGATTTTAATGTTAAGCCAACAAAATGATGCTTTAAAAAGAAGATGTAGAAAAGATTAACAGACTATTAAAGCAAGTACAAGGACCCTGCAGATCCCACTCTTCTAAGAGTCAAAGACAAGATTTACCAGGTTCCCATGATCTGTGTCCCACCTCCTTTAGTTCCTCAGTACTGATCCAAATTCAGCTCCCTATTCACTCACTAGAGTCCTCTCTATGAAGACAGGGAATGGCAGTTTCTACAGTACTTAGAACAGTGCCTGGAAAACAGCAGACACTCACCATATTTTTAAAAAGCAATACATGAAAAATTGATGTCTAACCTTTTCTATTCCACAACTTACTTGAGCTTCAGATTGCTCATTTAGTAAAGATAAGAACACTGCCCATTTTGCAGAGAAGGTGAGAGGATAAAAAGGACCATACACATAAAGGTACTGGCAGAAGTGCTCACTAGACAGCATATATATTAAAAAAGGAAAAAAAAGATCATTACAGAGTGTACTACAGAAAGTTGGTACTGAATAATGATTTGATTTGCTTCCTCACCTCTTTTATTCTTCAGAATATAATAATGGCAGTTAATGCTTATTTTACTTTTACTATATGGCAGGCTCAGTGTTAAGCACTTAAGAAGCATTGTCTCACAAACTTTTCTCAACCTGTGAAGAGAGAAACACACGTTCTCATTTTTTAGATGGGGATTAGAAAAGTTAATTTTTTCCCCAACGTCACACAACCAGTGAACAGTCAAACCAAGGTGCAAATTAGATTTACCCGACACTATCGTTCTGCACTTCACTACAGCACTATACTCCAAGTATAAGGAAAACTTAACTGTACTCTGAAGCTTGTTTCAGACCTTGGTCAGATGACTAATATATTATCTATGCTTTGATAACCGGGACATAAAGTATTTCTTACAAATAGACGTTATGAATCATTTACATGTTTGTGTGTTTTGTTATTTGTTTTTGATTTTTGTTTACATGGTTTTAGTTTTGTTTACATGGTTTTGGTTTTTTAAATCTCAGGGTAGCTTAAATAGCCCAGCTAACTTAACAAGTTTGCCTAAACCATCCTCATAAATCTCCATCCTTGACTGCAAAGAGTTGATGTGAAGGTCTTCATAATATATAAAATAAAGTTATAATCTGTCATTGATTATTTCCTTGCAAGGAGCAATAATAAAAAATTAGATTTACACATGTTATATTGCACATAGCACATTTTTAATCATGGAACTAACCTTATTTCATAGGCATTATTATTATCCTCCAAGATCACTGGAGAGATTAGAACATTTGCCCCATGGCCACACAGCTAGTAAGTGATGGAGCCCTTGAGAAATTATGAAAACTGAATTTTAGCAATTGATTTTCATAGGCGTTAACATAACTCAAGAACCTAATTCATTCTAACTCCAATGCTTGTGCTCTTCACCACTGTATTAAACTATAAAATGCTATATAAATGTGAGAATTTATTGTACCTTTTCTTATACCATTATTCCACGTGGAAATTTCTCCTCCAGAATGTCGTCACATGAACTTAAAGTTCTCATCTACAGAAACCCTCTTTACAACTATTTATTCTGTGAACTGAGCTTGTGATCACTCTCACAAGTATCTGAGAACAAAGTTCAAAAATGCCTTTGGCATAACAACCTATACTCATCAAGTGTCTGTCTGACTACTTGGCTGGCTAGAGAGGCTCTAAGCTGGAAAGTAACAGTTAGTTCTGACAAGGCACTTAAATGGGTTGTCTAAAACCAAAGGGTGGCAATCTTCCCAAATTGATGTGCCAAGGTTCTGATCCCTTACTGGGCAGAGGGGAAAGTTGCAGGCCCTTTGCTTGTTACTGATGTTCTCAGTTGCCAAGGGTACAGGCCTGCCAGTCTCCAAATCAACTTCTGGTCAAGACTGGAGGTAGAGACCACTTCTGAAGACTAAATTAGGTATCTGGAGACGCAATATTAATTCTCTCAAGCTGCTTAGAACTAAGGAGCACTTCAGCATCCCAATACATTGCTTATGTGATCAAAGTCAGCTCTACCTTACAGCTGATGGTGTTCTTCCCTTGAAAAAAAATTCTCAACAAACTTGGGAGATTTCCTTCTTCTTCTACCTCATAATCTGCTGTTATAATCTTTACATGATTACCCAAGACCACCATTCCCATTCTCGTCTACATTTTCTACCAAAGGCAGCCACATTCATTGAGTTTAGAAATATTTAAATTTCTTATTGAGCTGTGTTTTACTCCTAAACTCATTCATCAATATCTTTCTCCATCTTGTCACACATGTTACTACTATGGGATGGGTCCACTTGAGTAGACACCAGCACCCTTCACATGTACAAATGTGTATATTATATCTTATAGCCCACCACAAACCAGTGACACTTTTTCAGGGTGCCCCAAAAGCAAGATCAAAGACATGATGAAGTGACATAAAATTGTAAGCTACTAGATTCACGACAACATTCAAAAGTTTGGCAGGAGGGCATCATTAATATTTGAGAAGATTCCCTGTTTTTTGGCAGGAATTCTGCACACAACTTTCCAATTAGCATGCTTTATGGCTGGGGAGAAGCTGGTTTATCGGTTGTAAGTACATTGTCTGACTGAAATCTTATCCTGTCAGATAAATTACAAAGGAATTTGTACAACTTTACCCAGACTCAGACTTAGCTCAAGATTAATATGAAAACAGGGCCCTCCCTCAAGTCTTCTTTGAGTTCTTCTGAGAGTTTTCTTCATTAAGTCTTCTAAATGCTCTGCTTTGCTAGTGGAACATTAAATGATATTCTTACCAGGAGGTGTGGGATGGAAGTTTCAACTAAATCTTCTCAGAAGAATGATCAGATTAAGACATTGCATTAGGGACTGGGAGTGAATTACTTCCCATGACACAACCTTCTTGCTTTCTGCTTGCTATGGGTTGAAATACAATTAATATAACTTGAGCTGAGCAGGATGAAACCTTAACTTAATAAACAAAAGCTTGACGGTGTCTCTTCCATTTTATAATTTGTACCCTCTGTGCAAAATCCCAAAACATCAATAGGGAATTTTTCTGGGAATATTTTATTGTTTTGCAACATTTTAAATATGTTTCTGAGATTCTGTATGGTCCTATTTGAGATGAGCCATGACTTAAGGATGTTCTTGACTTACTGTTGCATGAAAGGGACCCCAAACATTTCTCATTAGAGAGGACTTTGTCCTACATAAAGGAACTTTTCCATCACTACCAAACTGTTGTTAGTAAAAACTTACAGTCTAATGCTTTCGTTGTTCTAAATTTGCAGCCTGTTGGTAGAAAACATTATTTCCCTTGTGATATTTATGGTTTAAATTGAAAATCAAACACAAAAGCAAATTCTACACTAACACTGTGTACACACACACAAAATCTCTTGAGGTCGCATCATAACAAGTATTCAAAATTCTGTGATTAACAGCCCTAACATATATGTATTGTGCTTTGAAATTGAGATGTTACATCTAATAGCTAATCTAATTTTCTCATTAACCTTGAATATATCTAAAGCAGCTGTTATTCATATAGGACACATTTATAAGCCCAATGTGTATAGAATTTATAATAATTATCATATTAGTTTTTATCAATGTCTTATCATTAATCGATTTAACAACATGAGTATTTTGTCACGTGAGAAAATAGGGTACATTATACTAATAGTAAGCAAGCTAAAATCACTTTGACAGTCATTGTGTCCAACTGAGACTTTTCTAGATGGATGCTATCCTTTCAATGGTGAATTTCTCAGGACCAGGACTAATGAGATACTCTTTCTAAGCAAAAAATTTAAGGGGGCTCCAAAAAGCTTAGTAATCAAAATAAATAACATTTTAAGATTATATTTAAAATCCAAATTAATGCAAAAACATAATGAACAAAATATCTGAATTTTAAATCAAGACAAGGTTCGTATTACTGATATTTCCTTTGTCTCAGGTTTCACTATGATTCAGCAGGACACTAGAATGACTCAATTTCTTAACAGATCAATGATAAATATTCACTTTGTATTATATGTATAATAATATTTTTGGCCTTGATGTTGCACTAGTTTTTTTTTATGCAGGTATTTTGATTTATTAACTAAAACATTATGCAAATTATTGTTAACTCACTTTAATATGTAATTCTTTTTCCACCTAGGCTGTAAACTCTTGAAAATCAGAAACTCCAGGTAGACCTCTCTATTACAGTAAACTACTGATCATAATAACTGTTTAGCCCTACTTAATACCACAGTTGAACAAGGAGAAGACAATCTTTCTTCTTAAGAGGCTATGTATAAAAACAAGAACAGTTATACAGGCAGCAAATCCCAGGGGGGAAAAAAGCAGTGGTTTATTATCTCTGCCACTCAGTACCTGTGTGACCTCAGGCATGTTACCTAACTTCTCTGATCCTCCATTTCCCCATCTGCGATATGAACATTTTACTGAGTGACTCTGAAGATTCAATGAGATAAACAGTGTGAAATACTCAACGCATACCAGGCACTAAGGATTTTTTTTTCCTTCCTAAATTACATTGTCTCCATCATATCTATGAAGAACTAATGTACACTTTCAGCTCCAAGATGCCAACCAAGTAGGCAATCATTCTCTGTGAATCATCACTGGGTCCACAGAAGTATGCCTGCACTCAAAAGCTAGCTCCGCCTCCCCATCTTTCCTGACCCTGGCTATATCCTTCTATTGGTTGTCTAACCTGGGGCATACACCAGGTGGCAGTGTCCCATTGAGGACAAGATGTTTCTAGCCTTTCAGCTCGCTGACCAAGTGACCAGTTGCTTTGCCATATCTGTATGCGTGATACAGGTCAATAGCCTTAGCCTTGGGGCCTAGTTGATGTTCAATATAAAAATAAACACTAGAAAAACCTCTGTACACATTCTATTCCCCTTCAACTGCAAAGCATTTCATTTGCAAGGTCAATTGGAAAAGGTACATATGTGATATAGTAGTGAGCATGCACTTCAAATAGATTTGTGTCAATATTTACATTTGTGTGCACTTTACCAAGTAAGTACATAACAATCCTTTATGATCTGACGCACTGCTAGGCACCAAAGCTACAGGCATTAGGTATGCAGGTTTGCTACCTTCAAGCAACTCACTGTTTGGTAGAAAAGACAGATTTCTATGCAACCAATAATAATACAATGTGATTATTGTTATTCTATTTAACACAGATGACTTCCAAACTTTTTATCTTCTATATATCTGTCTTGGAGTTAATGCATTTCATGAGTTTTACTGAGTTCACTTGCCTTCAGCTAAAATCTCTCAAATATGGATGCCTAGTGTTTTCCATTTAAAATATATCAAATCTTCCTATCTTGCTACAATCCATCATGTATGTGATTTTTGACGCTTATATCATATCCACTTTTTAATACTAAGAAGTAGTATACTCAACAATTCTGCCACCTCTATCAATTTATCTTATAAATATTTGCTATGGGATGCCAGGTACTGTGTTTACGGAAGTGTAAATATGAATGAACTAGAGTTCTCCCTCTAATAAAAGGTTAAAAATTGGTTGGAATGTGCAGTGCTGCTAAGTGAGTGTGCTGCAAGCATGTATGAGTGTGTATGCGCTTATGTACACATGCAGTTCTTAGCTGTGCTACTGCTACCTTTGGCAACGTTTGTGAACTGACGGCTGAGTCATTTACACAAGGGATGTGTGTGTATGTGTGTGTGTTTGTGTGTTGTCACTTGGTGTATGATTATGATTGCTGAAATTAAAGACCACTTTTCTGTGTAGTTCTCACAAACACACACATTATCTAGGATTGCCAAACTGGAAAATATAATAACTAGAGTAATTTATTCTGGTCACATTTTCATTCCCTTTTTCTTATTCATTCCCTTCCTGTCTCTGTCCTGAGCCACCCTGCTTCTGACCAGGAGCAGTCATGTGCCCTCCTGTGACCTCTAAGGACTCACAGGAATCTGATTTTCCTACTGCATCCTGCCAGCTGGGGCCTTGGGAATATGATACCGCCTTGGATCTTTCACAGGCTCTGCCCTGGCATTTCAGAGTAGGCGCCACACAGATCCCTGCCTCTCTTGTGCCCCAATCTATGCAAGGACACTGCCCATGGCATTTCAAAGACCAGCTCTGCTGCCGGGAGGCTTTCTGTCCCTGAGAATCTGACTGCCAACACCAATGGAGGCTCAGCAAAGAGGCAGTTCTTTAGGTTCCTTGGCCAGTGGGGCCCCAAAGGTGCCTATTAAGAGCTGCACATGGCCGACAGATTAAAGTTCAAATGCAGCTGGATCATTATCTAAGATTTAGATGAAAAGGGGATTCGAAGCCCTCTCTTCTTTCTCAAACTGTTGATAATCACACGATCTCCTCTGCATGAAAGGGAAGAAAGGAACTAGTCCCTGAAATCCTGACTTATCTGATGAATATTGTAACTGGTATCTACTCTTTTTGGCCATTGATGTTTTAGGAGGCATCGTAGTGACTATCTATTCCTTCCTATGATTCACAAACTCTGTGACTGAGCCTAGGAATCTGCATTTTTTAAAAGTGCATCATGTTTTTCTAATGTAGTCTAAATGGAAGACATTGCTTAAAATTTCTTCCTAATCTAATGCACAGTGAGTCTATTATCTCCAGGATACAAAAACAGTAGCGTATCATACAAAATCAGGTAAGAAGACAGGAGCAGACCAAGCTTAGACCTCAAGTGTCCTGGCACCTTGTTGACTCCCAGCCCTCTGCACTCAGCTGACCCCAACCGAGCACAGGTTTTACCATGTGAGCTTCAAATGAGGAATGACACCTGGACTCTGCACGAAAAAGGCAGATGGGCACTTGCAAGGCTTCCACCAGGCTCCCAAAATGACAAAATCATTGTTGAATGCTGTGAAAAGAGAACCAGAGGAAAAAGGAGTTGTCAGTTCTGGGAATGAGATGATAAAACGGTGCAAATTTCTAAAAATGAAAGAAGACAGCAAAGAATGAAGCGATGGCTGGGGTGGGTAGGCCCTTGGTTGAATCAGGCTATGAGGTGTGAGAAGAACAGCTATGTTCAGTTCTGTAAAGCAAGTCATGGGGCCTGGGAAATTAGCCAAACAGAGCAGGATCTGGGAAAGGGTGACAGCCCCAGAGAAGGGAAGAGGGTGGCATAGTGAGTGGGAGGTAGTAGTGTTTTGATGACAACAGTGAGCTCCTGCATGGCACATCCAGATCACCCATGGCTTCCAGCCTGAAAAATTTATCTCTAGGTCACAATAAAGATGACATAAGGGCAAAAAGAGCAATCTCAATGACTACTAGTTATTGAGCATGTGCTCTGTGCATGGAGCAGGTCTCTTGCTAGCACACTCCTTTATGGACCCAGAAGTGATTTACTATGAAGCTACACTCCAGGGCCGTCACTTGCATAGACCACATTCATGGTCCTGGGAGGGAACTCTAGAAATGTGTTCATTCAGACATGTGTTTTATAAAACTTACATAGAATAATATTTTTCTATTCTCTTTCAGGATTATTTAATCTCTGGGCCCCACAAATCCTGTTTAACCTTGAACCTTGGGGAGGTAGGTGATGGTGGTTGTTCTGGTATTGATGATGCCACTCAGCAGCTGCACCATCTTAGACAGAGAATATTCTCCCTGAGCCTCATTGTTCTCATCTGTAAAATGGAGTTATCTACCTTAGCCAACTTTATAGTGACTCAAAGTTTGACGTCCATCCTAGTGAATGGAGAACTCCAAGAAGTGTAAAGCACTCTTTTATTTCAGGGTTTTAGAGACTGTCAATATCCATGCAAAGAAATGTTTAGTTTAAAATGAGAAAAAAAGTCTTCCAATGGAGTTATTAATATACAAGTGAAGACCCAGTCATCTGTGCCTTTGGATGGGCCAGAGTCTAGCTCTGGAATAGAAGTTACTGACAAAAAGGTCTTTAATGCTTATTTACCTAAAAGCAACTAGATCCGTTCCCCTCTTCCATCACAAATGGTTAACTTCCCTACATCAAAGACTATTTCACCAAACTCTCTGTGTACCAGAGGGAGTCCACGCAGAGGAAATCAGAAACTGTCTGCTCCATTAGCAATGCACAAATTGTTTATGGTCCAGGACCAGTTGGGAAAGAATTGCTTATGATGCAATTCTCAAGTCATCAAAGCCCTTCCTACACATGTAGTGAGCTTAATGCTGATGTCTCAGCGTTGCTCAGGAGAGGGCAGATCACTTGGCCTTCCCCAGTGTGGTGCTTTAAAGTTGCGGGAAACTTTGAAAGAAATGTCTTCCTCCCAGCATAAAATTCCTTAGTTTACAAGATGTTTTAGTTGGCCCAGGTCCCCAGTAGATTTCTTTCTCCTGAGTATGGAATATCTGTCGTTGAAGGTCAAGTTCAGGTGCCTAACTGATACATTCTTATTTTTCCTTGGCGTCTGCCTTTTCTTTCAGAAAGACCTCCAGGCATCCCTTGAGAGAACACCAAGGATGTGTGTGCTGAGACAAGGGAATGAGGAAAGCATGAAGAAATAAGTGGTCGAAAGAAAGAAATAAAGCATAAAATCCAAGATGCACTGAGTTCCTATACTGCAGCAGATACTTCATACATATCATCTTATTTAATCCTTTCTAGCAGAGTTAGGGGAAGATATAATACTCATTTTGCAGAAGAGACATCTGAGTCTCAAACGAAGAAACTTTCTGAAAGTCAACAACTAATGAGAGAGAAAGTCAACATTAGACTCCATACTTCCAGAATCCAAAGCTCTTGAACTTTTTTTCCCACATTGCCACCTCCTTTAAAATAAGAATAAAAAGAAAAAGAAAAAAAGAAAGTGTTTTTCTTGCCCTCAAGATTACAAACTGGGCTAGGCACAGTGGCTCACGTCTGTAATCCCAGCCCTTTGGGAGGCTGAGGAGGGCAGATCACCTGAGGTCAGGAATTTGAGACCAGCCTGGCCAACATGGGGAAACCCCGTCTCTATTAAAAACACAAAAATTAGCCGGGCATGGTGGTGCTCGCCTGTAATCCTGTAATCCAAGCCCAGCTACTCGGGAGGCTGAGGCAGGAGAATTGCTTGAACCCAGGAGTTGGAGGTTGCAGTGAGCCAAGATCTCACCGTTGCATTCCAGCATGCACAGTGAGAGTGTCAGACACACAAGATGCCATCTCAAAAAAAAAAAAAAAAAAAAAAAAAAGGTTACAAACTAGCTCACACCAAGTGGAATGCAATCAGATTCCATGGCCACTTCTTAGTTTGTTTTTAATTCCATGTAATCACCATGGCTGCAGCTTTTAATCCCCTGAATGGCCATAGCATACATTGCTGGTTCCATGCCAATCCCCAGCACCCAGCCACCACTGAATGCAAGTAAGTTACTCACATGCCTTGAAAAGTTCCTTGACTCACCCTGTCTGTGACTATAGTCAGGGTTCCTTATCAACAAGGCCTGACCTTTCTTGAGAAGGGAGGGCGTCTCAGCAGCATGAGCTGCTACTTCATCCTCCACACATAGCTTTGGTTGTGTGGCTCCATGGCCCCCTTGCCAGTAATGAAATGGCCATGTGTGCAGTACTGTGAAGGGCCCCAGATAGTTGCCAGGCATGCCAGCTGCAATGGAGTGTCTTGAGTCACTGGAGTTTATGAGTAATGATCTAGGAGAGCATAGTTATTTTCTCTGAAGTGGGCCACAGTGAGTTCATTCTGGTTTAAGGGGCAGTGTCAGCTTATGAGTAGTGTGCTGTTGGGGAATGCTAAGTGAATATTTCATGGTTACCTATACAGAATGGATGTTTTCCCTCTGCTTTTATTCACCCATCCATTCATGTAATAAATATTTATCAAGCAACTACTATAATCCATGCACTACACTAGGAACATGGAAAACAAAGATGAATAACGCATAAACTGTGCTCTCTGTAACTCAGAGTTCAGATAGGAAGGTGTACATGTAAACAGAGGCATTTGGTAAAGTGTTCCATGTATTATAGCAACAACATGTCTAGGGCTGGAAGGAGAATGTGGTCAATAGATCTGGGGAGGAGACAGAGGAGAATATTCAGAAATTCTTCATAGGGGAGAGAAAAAAAAGCATTTTCAGCAGGAAAATAAGAGCTGTTGAATTAGATCAGTATGAAATTAAATCCTAGTTCTATTGACATTGAGCTATGTAATCATGACCTTGATTTTACCTTTCTGAGTTTCATCTGTACAGTGAGGATGACCCTACCTTTGCCTACCACAGAGACTTGTGAACATTGAATGAGATTCATGTTGGGCAATTCAAAGAGAGTTTTTAATAGTTGTATATAATTCAGTACTTTTCCAGGGAGACAGTCCCACTGGGTCAGAGGGAAGATTTTCCCAGTCAGGCTGTCTGAACTTTGGTATGTGAATGTTTCCTTTTACCAATATAAGATGTGCCAAGAGCAGGGAACCTTGACCTTAAAGATTAGAAATGTGAGCTGACAAACGAAAGAGTTTGGTGACACCCAGGTACACGTGGTGGATAGTGATCACCATTGTTTCCTTGAGGAATGATGTAGTTTACAACCAGAAGGAATGTGTTAGCCATTACCTCATGCTGTCCTTCTGGAACAGTGAGAGTGTCAGATATTCATACGTAGAAACCTGAACAGAAGATAGACAAATGTGACTTATTTTGCAATCTTTGTCTTTTTAGACTAGTCAATTATATTACATATTGACTGCCTTTTCAGATTTGTAAATCATATATTTTCTGTTACATTTGGAAAGTTAAGTCCATGTAATAGATTTATCAACAACTCAATAAAATAAAGTAGTGATTATTATTACTGCATCAGTCAAGGTTCTATATTGCAAGCAACAAAATATGACTCTGGTTTACTAAGAGAGTTTACTGAAAATATATTGAGTAGCCCACAAAATCATTAGATAGGCTGAGGAACCAGGCTAACTGCCAATCTTTTAGGAGCTGATCTGATAAGAAAAGCAAGAAAACTATGGCCCCCACCATTGAACATTAGATGCCAATGCCCTATTCTTGGAACATGTCATTTCTGAGGAACTTGGCCTTATTGTTCTATTAGAGAGGAAGGAGCTCTCAATCCCTTCCTTTCTCCATCACTAGTCCTTTGAGGCCTCTGTTTGGTGGTGCGCTGGCTATAATAGAAGGCGGATGAGTTTATTCTTTTATTTTGAGAAAATAGAATCTAAGGCCAGGTGCGGTGGCTTATGCCTGTAATCCCAGCACTTTGAGAGGCTGAGGAGGGCAGATCACCTGAAGTCGGGAGTTTGAGAGCAGCCTGGGCAACATGGCAAAAACCCATCTCTACTAAAAATACAAAAATTAGCTGGGCATGGTTGTGGGCACCTGTGATCTCAGCAACTTAGGAGACTGAGGCAGGGAGAATCACTTGAACCCAGGAGGCAGAGGTTGCAGTGAGCCAAGATTGCACCACTGTACTCTGGTCTGGGCAACAGAGCAAGATTCCATCTCAAAAAAACAAACGAAAACAAAAAAACAAACAAATCACCATGGCACATGTATAACTAATAAACATGCGCATTCTGTACATGTACCCCAGAACTTAAAGTATAATTAAAAAAAGAGAAAAGAAAGAAAATTAGAATCTATAATATAAGGAACTCCCAAACTAACAGTGTTGGAAAAGATGTTGCAGATCCGCAAACAAGACAGGCATCCACTGTAATAGTTAATTGTTATTGTCGTCATCCTTACTGCCCCTAGTGATCCAGTAAGCATTTATTGAGGCACAAGCAAGTGTGAGGTATTCTGTAGAAGAAGAATTAGAAATAAAGGCCCTCAACCAGCTCTCACTTGGGAATAATAAGGCATATACCCCAAATATACAAAATCTTATTCTAAGTCATTGAAAAAGGAAATTTGATGTAGATGTGAGTGTTGCAAAGGGTTTTATTTAGCCATTTAGAAAAACTTGAGTTTCGAGGGACCTGTGTAATTTGTTTGCCAGGACTCGTTCTCCATCCAAGAAGTTAGAGCAAGGGTTCTCAAAGTTTAGCACACATCAGAATCACCAGAAAGACTTGCTAAAACAGATTGCTAGACATCACCCCCAGTGTTAGTGAAGAGGGACAAGAATTAAAATCTTCATCAAGTTCTGAGGGCAATAATTCGAAAACCACACTTGAAAAAAAAACCTTTAGAACTAGAGACATAGAAGAAAGAATAAACCAGTGGGATTCAACAGAAAAGGAGAAAGCTGCATTCAGAAGATGATCTGTGTGAGGAAAACATCAGGAACAAGGTTGGAAAAATGAATTTAGACCAGGCGTTCAGGGGTGGATTGTGCTGGAATGCCCTGCTGAGGGTACATGGAGTTAATGTTACAGGCAGGAGAAAATGATAGTTGACATTGTGCAGTTTATTCCAACTAACGTGTAATGGAGACTTTGTTGAGCCTAGTATCGTGCTGAGTGCTGAGAATAATAAAGTTGATTTTCTCAATAAAACAAATCCTTAGTTATTCTCAAGAGAAAGGAAGACCAATCCAAATGTGCAGCGGGCCTTCTACGGTGGCTTTACCAAAGTGAAATGAACAACTAAAATTAATGATATTTGAGAGAAAAATCAAGAAGATGTCTAAAGAGAAACCACTGTCCTTGCTACTAGCTTGCTGTGTGAGCTTCAGCACACCATGGCACCCCTCTGGTTTTCAAATGTGTCGATTCTTAACAAGTGATTTATTTCTAAGGATCTTCCTGTCTCTGAAGGTACATGAGTCTATGATTAGACTGATGTCTAAAGGAGAGAGATGACTCAATGGTAATTTCAACATTATAGAATTAGAAAACTGGAAGAATTGTGAATCCATGAGAAAGATAAAGAATAATGTTAACATTTTCCATCTCATTCGGAAAATACTATGACCTTGCCTCAAAGCAGAACAACGACCACAACAAAAACTAGTTCATCAGAGTGTCTTTGTTTAAAAAGTTGCACTCAATTTTGGAGGTTAAGGATAGATAATGTATTGGGAGGCAGCAGATATGCATATAGATGAAGACTAATTCAATGCAAACCTGTTAGTTTATTTATGTTATTAATATGATACCCTAGAGGATATAAACCAATTAAAAACCCATTTCAATTATTAATTGGGTCCCCTAATTGAAGGGACATAATAAATTAATTAAAATGTCCTCAGCTCTATTCACTAAGGAAAAACACCTAAGTCAGGGAATGGATTGGACAAACAGATAGGTATTAAACTCTTAAACTGGGCCCTATTCAACAGATAGAGAAAGTAGCTAATTCACAGAAGGTGTTTGAATGAGAAGCCCAGGAAAAGATTGCTGAAAAGATGAATTTTCCACTTCATTCTGTAGATGTAGTGTCCCGAACTGCCATCTAAATATGTCAGGAGTTGGTTTACTTAATTATAATGTAAAAACATTGAATCAAATAATTTCAACTGTTCCTCTCTTGTGGTGGCCATTATGAGTCACAAATGAGTACGTGAGTCAAAAACGTCAATCCTAAACCTTCCAGGGATAATGAATCATTAATCAAGCTTTTACTGAGCAGACTCCAAGCCACATCTTGTGCTCCGAACTAAAGGGTAGGAAGGTGAAAAACAGTTCTTGATCTCAGGCAGCTCACTATCTCAGAGTGTCAGAAGTAGGTACCGAACAAGTAAAGAGCAAATAGGGGCTTGAAGTGAAACTGCATTGGCCTCAAGTCACAGGTCTGAAAAGAGATGGGCCTTAGTCTTCTGTTTCCTGGAGAAAAAAATTGCAAATATAACATTTCAGAGGGTGACTCTGTTTATCAGATAATACAGATATAAAGATTATAACACAACACCTGGCAGATAGAATTCAATACAAAGGCTATATTACTTTCCCAAGTCCTTTCCGATAAATGGAGATGTGCTGTCCTCCAGGGAGGTCCTTAGAGAATATCAGGTTACTAAAGAAAAGGGATCTTTCCTGTTAATTTGTACTGAACTATTAGCAAGAGTTTAGGGAAACCACAAAAAACAACAAATGGTTTCAATAGCCAAATTTTAATTGATTAAAAGAAACTCTGAACAGAATTTTTTTTTCACTTTGTAACTGGGAAATATACATATCAAAGAAAGTATATAAATATGTATGTACATGTTAAAGGACATTAATAAAAATAAATAAAGTAGGCCGGTCACAGTGGCTCACATCTGTAATCCTAGAACTTTGGGAGGCCCAGGCAGGTAGATCACTTGAGGTCAGGAATTCAAGACCAGCCTGGCCAATATGGTGAAACCCTGTCTCTACTAAAAATACAAAGAAATTAGCTGGGGCTGGTGACAGGTGTTGCAATCCCAGCTACTCGGAAGGCTGAGGCAGGAGAATCACTTGAACCCAGGAGACAGAGGCTGCAGTGAGTCAAGATTGTGCCACTGTACTCCAGCCTGGGTGACAGAGCAAGACCCTGTCTCAATACATTAAATAAATAAAAAAAGTCAACCCTCTGTACCTAACATCAAACTTAAGAAATATCTTGAAGGCTCATAAATGTATCTCTATAAACTAATTCAACATCTTTAGAGGTAACTGAATTTTTTGTGTTAATAATGTCAAAACTTCAATTATATTTGTATTGCATATGTATATATACCTAAAGTATATATACCTAAAGTACTATTTGATAATAGCTGATTTTGAACATTAAGTAAATAGAATAATACTTTATATTCTATGTTTTATACTCTATGTATTCAGTGATGATTTGCTTCTTTCACACATTTGATTTTTGAGATTTATCTATACTGTTGCATATAATTAGTTTATTCATCTTTATTCTTATATATCGTTAAGTAAATAATCACAAATTTATACATCCCACTGTTAATGAACAGTTTTTGCTGTTGAATGCAATTCTTCTAAAGATGTTCTTTCATATATTTGTTGACTAGCATATGAGTTTCTCAAAGATACAGGTCTTTAAGAGTGGAATCACTGGCTACGAGATCTGCTGAGCCTTATTAAATGTGCCAAATTATTTTCCAAAGTGGCTGTTTAATTTGGGAACCCCACCAATGATTATTCCACTCATGTGAAAATGCTTCATATTTTCAGTTGTTAAAGTGGTTTCCAGTCTGGTAAGCAAACAATGGTTGTTTCAATTAGTTGTTCTTGTTCTCTGATTACTAACAAAGTTGAGAATATTTTCATATGACTTGGGGTTGTTTTGTGGTTTTCCTATTCTGAAATGTTTGTTCACATATTATGCACAGTTCTATATTAGGTTGTCTTTTTCTTATTGGTTTGTATAAGTTTTTATTAATTATAATTTCTTTCAGTAGTTCTTTGCTGGTTTTATGTATTACAAATATCATTTCTGAGGGCTTGCTTTCTTTTCAATCAGTACATAATGTCCATTGAAAATCAGATCTTAAACCTACGGTAGCTTTTCTTTTATAGTTTGAGCTTTTCTATCTTAAGAAAACTTTTTAAGGATTAAAAAAACTGGAAGAATCATGAATCCATGAAAGAGATAAAAATAATGTTAACATTTTTCATCTCAATTGGAAAAATACTATGACCTTACCTCAAAGTGGAACAACAACCACAACAAAAACTCGTTCATCAGAATGTCTTTGTTTAAAACATTGCACTCATTTCTGGAGGTTAAGAATAGATAATGTATTGGGAGGCAGCAGATATGCATATAGATGATGCCTAATTCAATGAAAACCTGTTAGTTTATTTACATTATTAATATGACACCCTATATTTACTATATGGCCTTCAAATGTTTTTATTTTATCATGCCAGACTTCCATTCATTTCATTAGTTTTTTTCAATGAACTATCTTTTATAGTTTTAAATCCTCTGTAATTATATATTTTTTTTCTTTTTCATCGTGTCTATGCTAACCTTTATTATTTGTTTTGTTATATTTCCTTTTAATCATCGATTTCTAAATTAAGATAGATGCTTAATTTGTTAGCTTTCAAGATATCTTCTTTTCTACTGTAAGAACTTAAAACTATATATTTCTATCTAATTATTGTGACATGTAACTGCCTCCCACAAAATTTCTTGCATGATATATTTATTGTAATTTTGTTCTAAGTATTTTTGAATTTTCATTATGATTTCTCTTTTGGTCCCAAATTTTTAGTAGTATACTTTTAGATACATTTTAAAACTTCTAAAATAGAGAAGTTTAAATTATGTCTTTGTTTTTTTATTTCTAGCTTAATTGAATTTGATCAAAGGTTATATTTCAAATAATTCTAATTTAAAAAAAAATTTTGGGCTTTGCTTTTCAGCCAAACTACATTCATTTTTGGTAAATATTTTATTAGTTTTTAAGGTACAGAAATTATAGAAATTATACATTTTAAATTGCTATATCTTTTTAATTTAGTGAAAATAATATAGTTCTTCATTGACTCTCCTTATGTCACATAAAGCTTCTTGATGTATTAGTTTTCTCTTAATATAGCTCTATAGTCTTCTATTATTAGATGGGTTTATAATTTTTCTACCATTTACTTATAATTGTGCTGCATCTTTCTCTCTTTGCTGTTTATTTTAGGTAGCAAATAGTAGAAATCACTTAGAAAAAAAAAACACACACACACATAAAAAAATGAGATCTCACTTGGTCACCCAGGCTGGAGTACAATGGCATAATCATAGCTCACTGCAGCCTTGAACTACTGGGCTCAATGTATCCTTCTGCCTTAGCCTCCAGAATAGCTGGGATGACAGATATGCAACACAGTACATGGCTAATTTTTAAAAAACATTTTGTAGAGATGGGAGTTTTTCACCATCTTGCCCAGGCTGGTCTCAAACTCCTGGGCCCAAGCAATCCTTCCACCTTAGTCTCCCAAAGTGCTGGGCTCACAGGAGTGAATCACCACACCTAGCCAGAAGTCCATATCTAACCTAGTAAAATAATTTTGATTTTTATGTATTGATTAGCCTGCTAATCTTGGTTAAGATAAACTATACAAATTGTTTAACTTCTAAGAAATTATTTGTATTTTAATTTGTCCTGATTTATTTTCCGTTTATGTTCTATCTTGCTTTTTCTTTGATTGATTGATTTTTGGTGGAATATTTCACTCTAGATTTTGTTTTTCTGTATAAAGTTATACATTTGTACTCTTTCATGTGTAGCCTTGAAATTTTTAGCAATACAGATGATTTAAAATAACTCAGAATGTATCAACTCTAATCACTTCTTTCCAACTTGCATGTTTTTGGCTAGTGTTTTCATATCACTTAGACTTATTCTTAAGCCACACTCACTGGGCAGCATTTTTATTCTTTTTAACAACCTGTGCTTGTCTTAATTTACACACATAATTGCCTTTTATTTTCATGATCCCCTTAAATATCTGAATTTTCTTCTGTAAGTGTTTTCATTTCTCCCAATAGATGCCCTTTATTTTTAAGGGTACTCCACTTTCTTAGTTTTTGTTTGTGTTTCTGAAAATTTTTTTTTGGTCACCATTAAAAAAACAATCATATATAGACTGAAACTAGGGCGACTATTATTACTTCGGTATCCAGAAATTTAAGGTCACAATTTCACTGTGCTCTGACTTTCATCTTGAGAATTCAGATGATCATCTAATTGCATATTCTTTGTGGACTATCTGTTTTTCTTCCCTGGATGTTTCAAATGTCTTAGAAAAGAAAAAAAGTGTCTATATGTAGATCTTGTTTTTTTTTCTTTTAGACAGAATTTCACTCTGGTTGCCTAGGCTGGAGTGCAGTGGCATGATCTCAGCTTACTGCAACCTCTGCCTTCGCTGGTTCAAGCAATTCTGCCTCAGCCTCCTGAGTAGCTGGGATTGCAGGCACCCACCTCCACACCCAGCTAATTTTTTGTATTTTTAGTAGAGATGGGGTTTCATCATGTTGGCCAGGCTGGTCTCGAACTCAACCTCACATGATCTGTCGGCTTCAGCCTCCCAAAGTGCTGGGATTACAGGCTTGAGCCACTGCACTGGCTTTTTTTTTTTTTAAAAATCTTGGTTGAGATGTGTTTTTTCCCTGATACTGAAGATTGCTGGTTTTCATCACTTCAAGAAAACTTTCAGCTATTATCTCTTTCATTTGAGCCTTTGACTCATTTCCTCCATATGCTGCTTCTGAAATTCTAAATATTTTTGCTTTAAGTTCTTTACTTTTCTATGCTGTATTGTTATTTATTAAGATACGTTTTCAAGTTATCTAATTGTTTATTAGATTTTGGCCAGTCGTATATAGGAAATTATTTTGCCCTGTGTGTAACAGACATTATTCCCCAGTCTTGATTTCTTTTGTCTTCGTTCATAGTAATTTTCATATAGGTGAATTCATTATTAATTTATTTCATGGTGTTAGTGGGTTTTTTCTTTTAAAAATATATTACACACTCCAGATTTATATAATAAATAGTCTTATATCTTTTTTTTTTTTTTTTTGAGACAGAGTTTCGCTCTTGTTACCCAGGCTGGAGTGCAATGGCGCGATCTCGGCTCACCGCAACCTCCGACTCCTGGGTTCAGGTAATTCTCCTGCCTCAGCCTCCTGAGTAGCTGGGATTACAGGCACGTGCCACCATGCCCAGCTAATTTTTTGTATTTTTAGTAGAGATGGGGTTTCACCATGTTGACCAGGATGGTCTCGATCTCTTGACCTCGTGATCCACCCGCCTCGGCCTCCCAAAGTGCTGGGATTACAGGCATGAGCCACCGCGCCCGGCCCAATAGTCTTATATCTTTAAAAGTTTATTTCATTTTATACTTGTATATTCCAAATACATAGATTTCAAATTGGATTAAAGAAAGAATGCTATACAAAACTAGTTTTTCTTTGTTTCTAAATGGTAAATACATTTTGAAAAGTATAAATATCTTTACTGGATTAGTAGACTGCAAGCTCCTTCAGGGAAGACACTCCACTTTCTCATCATTAAACTAACAGAGTTAACCTCAGTGGCTAAGAAAAAGAAGTTGCTCTATATAACTTTGAAGTAATCTTATAAACAAATTAGTGACCTTCAAAAATGTGCAAATTAATATGTTATGTTTAAATTTCTGAATTCAGAAATTTTATGTAAAAATGTAATACTGCCTAAACTGTATTTAAATTATACATAAGTAAATATCTTTTGTGTTAGTGTAATTACATATTTATGTAATCTTAGAAATTATTTTATCTTATTTTATAGTCTTACTAATTAGTATATTATAATTTTTATAAATGCATCCATTTTATTATGTTCATTTACCATATTTAATTAAACAAATCATTTGATGTTGGCCATTTAGATAGTTTCTATTTATTTTCATTATACTAGATTATACCTCATAAATTTATTTGTGTAGCTAGCAATGTGTATCTACTGTGGCATGACTGATTTGACAGTAGGAGCCTTGTTTTCAGAAAAATGTGCGTTAAAACCTAACTTTACTCCTATGTACTGGCAAATACTTGACCACTTTGGGCTTTATTAGGCCAAGTTCACAGGGTTTTCACTGGGATTAAGTCAAAAAAGAGTATATGGGTATATGGACTTCACCCAGTGTAAACTCAACGAATGCTAATGGCTCCACCCTCCCTAAGCCTTTCTCTTTATAATAAATACATATCAGTAGCATTATTTAGTGGAAGACTATGGGCAGCTAATGGCTATCGCTAAGTATTTAACTGATAGCCACTGCCTGAATCAGTGACTCATGCCTATTTAGCCTGGAACAGTACAGTAAACATGAGCATCACTCACATCACATAAACAGCATAACCTACGAATAATGTCCCCCCAGTTCATAGATGAGAAAGTGAAGCACAGAGAGATAAGTGGTTTTCTAAAACCACATAGCTGAAAAATGGCAGTCAAATGACAGATTTGTATCCAGTCTTTCTAATTCCAGTGATTGTGTACTTAGTTATAATGCCTGAAACTTTTTACAAACATTTCCCTGATTCTAATTACTTTCTATATCGTGATACATTTTAATAAAGTTTCTTAATTTAAAATTGCACAAGATTTAGGGCAGCCTTTATTTTGTTTAGTAATCATTTTCCACTTAGTCACACAATACTTCAGTGTTATTGATTTCACAAATGTACATATATGTCTCTTCTGCTTATTTTAAGCATCTTTAAGAGTTAGATTAATTTCACATACTTCTTTTTAATTCTCTATAATATCTCCACAGTGGCTAATTGATACATACTTATTGCCTGATGTTAGACAGTCTAAGTATTTCATTTCTATGTGAAATATTCTTCTTATAATAAGCCAATGGAAAATTAAAGTCATCATAAGAAAACAAGTCTAAAGAGAAAAAGAAATGTGTCTAAAGGTCGTGTTTGACCCATGCTACAGAGTGTTCTAGACCAGTATCTTCAACAATATTTTTTGTGAAAATAATCCCATTACATTTTCCTGAAGATCTTTGAATAGAAGAGTATCAATGCTAGAATCTTCCTAGCTAGTTATCTTGCAAGTCTTGGATGTGGGTGGGTAATAACCAATCAGCTTGAACGCAGGTAACAGTTTATAATCTAAGAGACTATCTCAAATTGCCTTGGAAACCTAGTCTAACATTAGCACCATGCCTGACACGGTGGACGTTTGCATTATTGTTTCTGATTTGAGAGATGAAAGCATAGCTTCAAACTCAAGAGGCAGCAGGCAATATGGACAGAAATTCATACCAATTTTGATGACTGCATTTGCCACCAACAAGCTGAATAAACTAAGCTGCTTTCCTGATGCATGAGTGTCAATAAAAGGTGTAGATAACTAACTCCCTTAACTTCACAGGGATGTTGTAAAGATTAATGTGATAATATATTATCATTGACCCTGTAATAGGCACTTAGGAAATGGTGCTACTGCCATGATTAAAAGATTACTTATGAGGAGCACCTAGCTTCTATTCCTTCTATAGCTATCTGGGTTTTGAGAGCATCCAATTATTACAAATATAAATTGAGATATGTTTAAAGATATAAAGTATAGATATTGTTTGTTCTTCAGATCAGTAATTATATATTATGCTGCTGCTACTGTGACTAAACTATAAAATCATACTAATACATTTGTGTGAATTAACAAATAAAACGTTAAGTAAATCAATTATAGTTATTTATTATATTGAACTTCAAAATAGATTAACTTTCCTTGAGATACAGCTAGAAAAATTATTGGCAAGGCAAAAATTGCCTAATAAATTTTATTTTTACATATGGAGAAAATCTTTTCTTCATCGAATAATCTTATTTTTTTTCAATGAACTTAAGGAGTAAAACCATCACTTAAAAATGAATTAAATGACAATCATAAAATTTTCTCCAAATCTGCCAAATAAATGACCACATGCGAAGAACTACAGGATACATTTGTTAATCAGTAGATTTAATACTGTCATTGAGAAAATATGGATATATACCTGACATTGATCTACTACCAAAGCATATATTTTAGAAACTTTGTGGGTTAATTTCAGTGTCTAGTCCAAGAGGAGTTGCATTTATGCCTATAATGTATAACATAGTTACTGTAAATGCTGAGACATATTTTTTTTCTCTGAAAGCCAATCCACTGAGCCATCTAGACTGGTTTGAAGTACTCAGATCTGCATACTGTTTCCTTCCAGTTAGTGGAAGAGTAACTAGACTCTCAATACCATTTCCTCCAGCTCTGTGACTCATGCTGAGAGTTGAGAGGAAGACAAAGCCATGCTGACTCCTATCAGCAGTGCAATGATGAGGTTCACCAGTATCTTTGTTCATCCCATCTTGATTGAGAGACGCAGGGGAAAAATCAAGATTAGAAGGCTTCCCATGCAACAATCAAGGCAAGGAAAAGCAATTTTAATCATGGAAAAATATTTACTTCAATTGTTCTTTTTTTGCTTAATCAGATCTATTAACATAATTCAAAGATAAGAGACAATGAAGGGTTAAGACAAAAAGCCCGTCTGTTAGACCATGCAAGTTGCCACCTTTGATGGGCAGAAGCTCTGTGCATGTCCTCAATTATTTTCAAGTGAATGACTAACAGCATTATAGACAGATATATGACTTGATTTCCAGGGCAATATATGACTTGATTTCCAAGGCAATGGGCACTTTCATCTGACACCAGGGTACAGTTACATGATATACATATTCAACTCGATGGGATTTTATCATATGTATTTTGATGGGAGAGAAATAGAAAAAGAAAGAAGGTAAAGGAAAGAAAAAGAAGTAGAAAAGACAAATATCCATTTAATTGATACTGATATTTAGCTTGTACAGTCATTCAGTGTGCAAATACTGCAGAACTACCATAAATTGCACAAATTGGGAGCCCAGAATCTGCCTTCTGCCGGCATCTTGGTTGCCATATGCCTCAAAAAACCTCAGCAGCTCATCCCATTAAATGTGTTTAAAGACTTCATTTTTGGATCAACATAGCCTATGTGAAGAAGCCAACTCCTTTATCAGGGGTTCAGCTGAATACACAGTGATCTATTCCAATGCTGGAGGAAACACTGACTTTGCTCAATTGGTGAGAGAAGTTCTCTTACCTGGCACCCACCAAAGGAAGTCCAAGGGTGATTTCAAGATATCCAATTTTCTTCTTGTTTATGCTCTGACTTTATAAACTAACCCTCATGTGAGGGGCACCTTCTTTTTATTTCCAAGTTTCTCAGATATACAGCCTTTTTGCAGATGATGGTAGTGCAATGACAGCTCATAAATGAGAAAGAGCTGTGAAGGCAACAGACACAGAGATATATGCAGAATAAGGCATGGAGCAAAAGGGAAAGGGTGCAAAAGAAAGAAAAAGCACAACCAATGAGAAGAAAGAGAAATAAGGAAGCCAACAGTAAAAATAGGCACATGGAATGAATTTTGTAGGCCTTTCAGTACCCTTGACTCATGTAGAATTATTCAAAATATACACTTTGTTTGTGTCTGTGGTTGTATTTCACGTCTGAACTTGCCATACTCAAGTTGATTTGAGGTTTGAAATACTAGTCTTTCATTAATTTAACTGTACTTGCAATATTCAAATAATTGTTGAAGGAATTCATAAGTTCTCCCATGTTGAATCACTCTTTGACTAAAGGAATTCATTAGGTTTTCCTATATTTCAGCTTCTTTTAATGCAGTTATATTGGAAGCAAGAACTCATTCACAAGTAGAAGGAGGTAGAAATATTATGTGGAATTGTACAGCACATAAAGAAAGAGATCAGAAAGTCTTAAGATTTTAATAATGTTTTATTTATTAAAGTAATTTTTTCATTTACCGTACATTGGCCAACATAAGCAGCATCAACTGGGGACACAATGCTTGGCTGGATCCCACTAGTGAACTTTTTCTGGATAATAAACGCTTAAAGAACGATGCAACTCTTTATCCATTAACCAAATGCAAATTGAAAAGTTAGCAGGTATCCAGGAACAGGCTAGACAAAGCTGAAACATATAAGAAAAATAAACAACACATTTTCTTTACCCTAAGAATATCCATTATTGTTTGGGGAAAACTGAGTGAAGATAGAAGAAAATAAAAGATTACTATCACATTGCTGTATTATGCCTTTCTTGCGATGAGTGTCACAGGACTTCAGAAATGGGAGATTCACATGTAGGCTCCAAAAGCCAGAATCAACTTCATGAAAAAGGTGGAATTCTAATTGGTTGTTGAATAATGGGTAGAATGTGACTAAGCAGAGAAATGAACCCAGCGGCTCTCCAAACTGAAGAAAATGTCTTAACAGAAAGCACAGAATGGTTCTAGATAGTGTTTGGGGAGAGTGGGAAACGGACAGCAGGGCTGACAGACGTGGGGAGGTTCAGGTTTGGGGGTACTCAAAAGACACTGTGAATAGTTTTATTTGTGGCAAGATGCAACCTGCTATGGCTGTACTTTCTTTTTATATCTAAATAAATACCATGACCCAATCTCAGCTGTGAGAAAGCTTGCACCCTTCCTCATTTCCTGAGGATTCCAGGGCAGGAGCGCTGATGTTCTCCTGCACCTAAATCTGCCATCCTCTCCATCTTACTTCTGCTTCTCTTCACACATCTTTCCTTTTACAATGCCTATTTACTTCCGCATCTCATGAATCTTCTAGGTACTACCTATGGCTCTGCACATAGAGGCAGCCTGTCCCCTTCATTACTGGAACCACCACTAATTCAAAGTGATATCGAACATAATATTCTATTGGGTATAGAATATTACATTCTAATTAAAGATTGGGGGAACTATACAGAGGTGCTTGGTGGATATTACAGCAGAATGGCAAACAGCCCAGGATTGACAAATATGACTATTAAACTTTTTTAGCCATCTCTGTCCCAAGACATTTTTTAGAAAGCCTTGTTCTTGCTCAGAATCCAGCTGGCCACAATTTCCCGATGTCTCTGTGTGTCTGTGTGTGAGTGTTTATATATAATGTGTTTGTCTCAATTTTCATATTCTCCTATTTCTAGAATACACCACTTACCCCTACCTGCAAAACCAGCAAAGCACAAAAGCAAATATCTTGACACTTGATAATGCAGAGTAATTTTGTTCTTCTGTGTCCACTTCCACCCTGGACCAGTCTTGAGGACCTAATTTCAAATAATCTAAAAATCTCATCAGTCTGTTTTCCTAAACAAAAGAGCATCCACTCCAGAGATGAATTCTGCTATTCTCCTATAATGCAGAAAACAGCTGCAGCCATTTTTCTTTTTCTTGCCTGTTACATATTATCTAAGCTTGATTAGCTAAGCAAATCACTCAGGTTCAGGGGCAAGGAAGCGACATAACAAACAAAATTCTTTAGGATGGCAAAGCTCATATGAATCAGCCTCTGGACAGTGCTTGGTTAATACTTGGGGAAAAAAACAAGTAACAACGTTTTTTTGTTTGTTTGTTTTTTTGTCTTTCTGCCATATTCAACAAAATAAACTCTAGCAAATAAAAAGAAAATCACTCTATGAAAACAAGGCGATAGCACTGAAAGTGCAGAGTGGGAAAAACTGGCTATGTAGATAGCATAGTTCTATTATTTTCACAAAATATTTTGCCCTTCACTAGTGACCCTTTGCATCTGTTGCATGTGGTGCTGAGCCAGGGACATTACGAGAGTCAATGGGGATAAAGTAACAGACTCCAGTTCCCTAATGGGAGAGAAGCCCTCATTTATGCTGTTGTAAGTATGCATTCTGAAGACTTACAAAACCATTTAGATTTTTTGAAGCTTTTAGATTTCCCTGAAAATCACCAAACTGCCATCTTAATCTGTGCAATTAGTCTGTGTTTAGGAAACGTGTTTACAGCAGTCTTTTTGAAAAAGGAGGTATGTGTGAGTGAATCGTTTGATTTGTCCTTTACGGGTTCTGAGAAGAACATTCAACTGTGAGGCTGGTTTGACAGAAGCGGTATTTATGGTGCTTTCCCTGAATGCAGCTCCAAGATTAGGACCTGGATAAAAACCCAGGAGTATAAAATGTTCAACTGCCAGCAGGCACCATACCTAGGCAGGGTCAAGGCCCCAGACAAATGACACTGTGCCAGGTCCATCTGCCCCTCTCTTTGTCACTTGGATAAAATCTAGGTAAGATGAAGTTTGCTGGCAGCCTTGATCAATGAAACTGGAGCACAAATATCACAATCTGTTATCAGTAGATAGAAGTGGTTTTGGGTCCAAGCCAATCTCCAAGGGGAGGACCTGAGATTCACAGGCTGGTGGTAATTTTTATATCGGTGACCAGGTAGTTATGCCCTTTCCTTTTCCCAAAAGCTCCAAAGCACAGAATCCACTAGGGGCAGCTCTGTGGTCAAGAATGAACTTGGCACAAAACTTCGGCCACCTGTTATTCTCAAGGCACAGCCGAGGAGGCAAGATGTGGGAAAAGACTAGATGTTCCTTGCCATAATAAGACCTTTTCCTGTGGGTAGCCCTTGACTTTTCCTCATCAACAGTGAGACTACAGCCAGCCTGCTTTGTCCATTTGTTAAAGCAAATATCAATTGCTACTCTTCATTGTCCTGAAAAGTCACTCTCCTTGGTGATGCCTGTGTGTATCAGGTGCTTGGCTGTGATTGAACTGCTTTTTCTGTAGAGAAGGAAGCACCACCTTTTATTCCCACTAAATGTCTTGGTCTGCCTCTTGGTGCACACTACCCCATGATGGATGCATGTATAAATTCAAACTGCATGTCTTTTATGAGTTGCATGCTGTTTCTCCAGCTTTTTTTTTTTTTATATAGCATCCTCCTGCTTGCAATGAAACAAACGTATTAGGTTTTATATGGTTATTAAATTTCACATGAGACAAACTATACAAAAGGCTTTTTATGTAGCTTTAAACATCTTCACAGTACCTTTTTTCCCCCTCACCACTGCCACACCCTCTAACTCCCCATTCTATTTTCTCCTTTTTTTCTCTGGTCTTGAAACTTCTTATCCAAAATATTCTGGAGACTTCTATTTTTCTTTTTTTGCCTATTTCTTGCTTGCCTTTATGAACTCAATGTCTGGGAATCATTCTTTTTAACTATGGAGGAGCACACAAATGAAGGTCTATAATGACGACATCTGTCTTTCCTAAACAGATGTTGGGATAATCCCTGATTGTACACTTAGTATTCGGGTCAGTACAACCCAACATTCATCCTGAGAGTGAGAGTTCTCTGTTGTTCCTAGGGCAAAGGCAAGTATTTGATTATCTTAACTATATGTTACTCTTGATGGTAAATCCCATTTTGAACACGAAAGTGCTAATCTACTATCTACTGCACAACTAAATTTATTGTATGTATTATATCATAAATTATGTAGCACACAATGCCAGTGTCCATATTACGACATTTGTTTATAAATTAATGTGCATAGGTTCTATATTATCTTGAGGTATATTTCTTTATGCAGTAAATCAGATAAACAATCCACTACATTACATCCTATCCTAATTAGCAGTAGTCAAATATTCCCAGAGGCTTTTGGGGGTTTAAGTTAATCCATGGTTAATAATGACCTTCACATGAAAACTTGGCTCTAGTATTATTTCCCAAAGAAACTCCAATACCAGCCATACTTTGCTGATAGCAGAATGCTTATAACATGATGAACAAGTTGCACATATACCCTTATGGACAAGTAAAGGAGTTGTAATTCACATGACAGGCTGGGAATGTATTATTCTGAAGAATGTACTTCAAGATGACTAGGAAATATGAAGCACAGGTCATCCCAAACTGCACACTCAGGAAAACCTGCCTTTAGATGGAAGCAATGCCTGAGCAGAAACCTGTATGAAAGGAGGGCACCAGCCATGGAAATATCTGGGGAAGAGGACAAGAGGTATAAGGAACAGCAAACACAAAGTATCTTATATGAGAATGAGTGTGGAAATAGGAAGGAGGACAATGTGGCTGGATCAGAGTCAGCTGGGGAGAAGGTGGAATTAAATGAGGTCAGGAAACTAGCCAAAGGCAAGATCATGGTCTTGTAGACCATTAAAATTTTTTGAGTTTTACTCTAAATGTGGAAAGCAAGTGTAATTGAGAGCAAAGGAATGATAAAGACCAAAATAATACAACAATTATGTTACAATGTAATAAGTAACAGGTATTTAAAAAATAGGATCCCTGAAAAGAAAATGCCTAATATTTCTGAGGAAGCCAAGGCAAGTAAAACTGGCTTTGATCTTGAAGTACCTGGCTGAGAAAGGGGAAAAGGTGTTTCAGACTGAGGCAACCCTTATGTGCAGAGGCAACAATATGCATAAAAGTAGAGGAGGGAAAAATATTGTGATATATTGAGATAACCCTAGAAATAATGAATCTGCTTGGAGTATGGGAGGAAGTGGCATAAGGTGAGGTTAATATCAGATCTTCAAGGTCCTTGCATGTCTGCCTAAGGAATCTGGACCTCAACCAGCAGGCTAGGGAAACACTGAAATATTTTAAGCAAGGAAGTGTGGCAGCATGATTATAGTTTTATTTTGGAATAATAAATCTGTCTGTAGTGTGAAGAATTAATTGAAGTACGGGGGACTATCTGAGGTCAGGACTACCAGCTGGGTAACTTGAAATAATCTATTTGAGTAAGAAGGAATGAACTAGGGTGATGACAGTAAAGAGAAATATATTGGAGAGTTATTTGGAAGGGATGGCCTCACAGCTAGATGTGAGTGGTAAAATTGAAGGGTGTCAAGCATAATTTCTTGGCCCATGGTTTGAGGAATTCAGTCTATGGTGATATCAATAGCCTATATAGAATGGACATTCAGGTTCGAGACTAGATATATTTTCAGATTTAATAAAAAATGTAATCTGTGAAACAAAGGAGTTACTCAGTGGAACAAAGACCTAGAGAAGGTAAGAGAAAACAGAAGTAAGAACATAGATCTAACAGCTTTGGCAAAAGATGAGGGATGATTTTATTTATAAAATAGAAAAATACGTAGTGGCTGATGAAAACCTGGATAAATTCAGAAATGAAAGGGGAAAAACGTTAAAGGAGTTCAGTCAAATTACCCCCTCTCTGATTAAGTATGGTATCATCCATTGAAGAAGCTGAGGAAACAATTTGGGTACCAGCTTATTGGTAGGAGGGGTAAATTATTAATTTAATGTCAGACATGTTGAATTTGAGATGATGGTAAGTATTCAAAATGTATATGTTCACTAAAAAATTGAAATTATACTATTAGAGCATATATGGGTAGTCTGAGAAAAATGGATAAATTTTCAAAAACGGTAACGGTTGAAGCTGTAAAGTTATATGGCTTATCAGAGGCAAAAAAAGAAAATGGTGAAAGAGAAACTCTTGGACAATTGTCTGCCTTTGACAATTGCCTTCCTAGTCAGTAAGGTGAAAAAGTCAAGGAGCTAGATATGACTTATCCAGAGACTCAAATGTCATTTGCCCCCACAGAGTCCTGAACTGGCTCTAAGCTGGTTAATTACTAAAGGAAAAATCTTCCTGAAGAAATCACTTAAGGAAGCAGGTGTTTTACACCAAATTAATTCCATAGTGAGATTGATGAAAACAGGATGGAGAATTCTTGCTTACAGGAGAGTGTGTTGAGAATATCAGTAGAAGAATCTATGCAGAACAACAAAAATTGGAAATGGACAATAAGGCCATAAACATTGTGAATTGCTTTTTCAAAAGGACAACAAAATACAAAGATGGCATTCTCTGGCAGAAGATACATTATGTAAACATGGATGTTCACCTCCACCACAGATAGGGTAAATGGGCCACACTAAAATGAATCATTTACTCAGAGATTTCTCCAATATGAGCTTAACTTTACAGATTGTAGATTCCAGAAAAAGACAACTAACCCGTATTCCAGTGATGGTGACAACCACATTTTCTCCATTCATTGTCCCTACCCCAGTGCCACCAGTCTCTGTTATAGTCTCCGGAAATACTTATCTGGGTTCTTGTAACATGAACTTGCCTGGGATAACTGTCCTTGTAAAAGAGGATTGGCTTATTCTCCAGTGGAATAACTGCAGGGCCAGGACTATGAAAATCTCATATGTCCCATTAATTCTCTGAAATCTTTAAAAGGTTAGAAACATCAGAGCCTTGAAAATAGTTAACATATGAGACTGATGAACTATTTGAAAGACAGTCCAGGTTACAGCTGCTGATGAAACCCCAATGCCATCAGTCACCAGAAATATCTCTGGCAGAGGCTATGCAGAATATGAAACTGTGGAAAGCTAGATTCTTTGACTTTTAAGCATACAGACAAAAATAATTAAATTTTGGACTTTGTTATTTCTGATTTTTAACTCGCAAAAGGTTGTTATATCTGTAGCTTTATTTATCTTCATAAATTTATTAATGGGACAAAGTTTATATTCAAATGGAAACATTTCTGTGTTTTACATGTTGTACTATTGGACTGTCCTTGTGTATTTTACTATTGGACCACCTTAATGCTGTCATTTCATCTGATAAATAAATTTCTGATATGCTCCATTGACAATGTGACTGGTCAAAATTTGAGATGAAAAATAAAACAGGAAGTGCAATGTCAACTCTGGTTAAAAAGACTGACCTTGAAGTTGATTAGGTGATGTACATTCCCAAATCATTTCATACCTTTATAAGGAGAGTATAAATCACACACAGTTGGTCCAAAGATAAAACCTGAAAATATTCTGGTTGCCATTGAAGGAGCAGCCTCATTAGGATAAAAGCAGCGTAATCTTATCTTGGTAGAGGCCAAAAACCTCTCATGTAGCATATAATCAGATTTTTCTTGACCATAGTCTTAGTAGTTAAACTCAATGGGCTAAGAGAACAAAAATTGAAGAGTTTTAGGAAAGAGACCATCTTGTCCACTTTTCTACTCCTGATTTCTATAAAAAGAGATGTGAAAAGCAAAATATTACTCTCCCTCCCTTCAAAGATGTTCACCTATGAATCCTCAAAACCTATACATTTATCGTTTTATACAGTCAAATGGACTTTCTGTTTGTGATCTAGTCAAGGGCCTTGGAATGGGAAGATGATCCTGGATTATTCAGGTGAGTTCGATGCAATCACAGGGATCCCTCTAAATGAAAATAGGAGGCAGGAGAGTCAGTGTGAGAGTCAGAGGGGGAAACGTGATTATGGAAGCAGAGATTGGAATGATGAGGCTGCTGTCTGGGTGCCATGAGTCAAGGAACGCAAGTAACTTGGAATAGGTACAAAAGGCAAGAAAACAGACTGTTTCCTAGAGCCTGAAGAAGGAATACAGCCCTTCTAATATCTTGATGTTAGTCCTGTGATACTCATTTTAGACTTCTGACCTCCAGAACCGTAAGATAATGTATTTTTGTTGTTTCAGCTGCTGAGTTTGTTAATTTGTTATAGCAGCCATAGACAACTAAAACGGGAAGATTTTTTTGTAACTGCAAATGGCTTCTTTCTAGCCTTGCCCATACTTTTTGGGACTAGGAATGCCTTGCTTGATTTTTATTTAGGAAATGAAAACTTGTTTGCTTTAGCTCATCAGAGTTTCTTTTGGGAGTGTGCCTGCACAAGCTCCTATTTGGTTCTCTGGGTCATGCATCTTATCTAGGAACGTAAGTGGCCTGAGACTGTGCAAATGAGCCTTTAATTTCTGGAGGTCAATGAACGAGACAGTTTAAATCTCAAACTTACATTAAGATGATGTTGGTATATCAACCTGCCATTGCTTTTAATTTTTCATTTTTTTAAAACTGGATAAGAAAGTGGGCTGTGATTTGTGATTTGATTACCTCAATAAATACACAATAAAAGGTTACAAAACATTTCAAACATTGTAGGGAAAGCTGAAACTGAGAAGGAAGACTAAGAAAGGCTACTGAATTTGGTAATAAAAAGTTTTATTATAAAATAATAAAAATATGTTACTTTCAGCCCAAATACTGCATCATGCTAATTAAGAAGTGCTAGAAGTACTTACATTAAAGTTAGACAAAAGACAGGTGTGTCCTCTTACAAATTTATTGCATAAAATTATTTTTAGGTTTTAGCCAACCCTATTAGATAAGAAAAATAAATTTGAGGTATAAAAATTGTAAAAGATAAGGTAAAACTGTAGCAACTTGTAAATAATATAACTATGTACCTAAAAATCTAAGAAAACTATTAGAAATAATTATGATAGCTTAAAGATTCTCTTAAGTTTTGTTTGCAGTCATATATATGTACTATATCTATTCCATCTCTTCATTTTTAACCATTATACTATTTTTTTCTTAATTGCCTTCCCTCTGAGCTCAGTAATGGTCAATAGTAATGATCAGAAAAGACATCTTGGTGTTATTCCTACATTGAACAGCCATTAAATATAATTATCTTATTCCTGACTTGAATAGCCACTATAAAAAATTATATTCATTTTGGAAATACCCTCATCAGGAAAAAGATGTTTGCTTCTGTACAATTGTGTTTAATAAGTAGTATACACTTCTGGATGTGATTTATTAATAGTGAATGTAGAATTCTTGAAACTGTAGTTATAAGGATGATTGGTCTGTCTCTCTATACTTTTATTTACTGTCTTTTCCTGGTTGAGATATTTATTAGTTATCTTTTTAACTCACATACACACACACACAGAAAAACAATGTTTTCTCTCTTGCCTTGCTTCTGAAGCATGTTATTTAAAATTAGAATTTTCTTTTATTTAAATTTCTAGAGGAAAAAAAATTGTAGCCTGTAATAACATCCAAACCTGGAAATCCAAGTAGGTACATTTTTAAAATTTACAGATGAATTTCATTGCTTTACTCTCTGTATTTTTTAACTTCTCACTCATATTTTCTTTATCTCTCTGACTTGCAATTTGGGTGAATTCATCTATATTTTCATTTCAATGTCATTTCATTATGTCTCTCTTTAACAGTGTCAAACTAGAACGGGTACTGTATATCGAGTTTTTGAAAATTTTTTTTACCACATTTAAATTTCATGTCTTTACAATTCATTTATGACAACTTTGTCGTATGTTTTTTCATTAGGGATATTTTTTCTTTTACTTTTATGAGGATCTTGTCAGATTTATTTTTAAAAATTTTTAACATTGTTCTTTATTTTCAGTTTTGGCTGTGATTTTAATTCCTGCTACTTTGCTTAGTTCAAATAAAATTCCTCAAGAACTTTCTAATTTTAATTTCCAAATGAATCTTATGTGAGATTCTTGTTGCTATTTTTTATTTTTATTTTTGTCTCTACTCAGCCTTCTCTTTAGAGTATTCCCACAGGATCGTTTACAGGTGTTACTGTAGCTCCCGTCGAAAGTTAGGTGTCATTTTCATGTTTCTGATATCCTGTTCTGTGATGATGGGAAACATAACAGAGTCAGTCACTGAAACAACAAGCAGCTTGACCAAAGTTTTTGTTGCTTGGCTGCCTGCTTCTGTTCCAGATATGGTGCTTATATAAGTGGTAGCTCAAGGCTAGTAATACCACAGATGTTTTCATTTCAATCTTTGAATAGGAGTGCCAAACCCTAGTGCACCAATTTCACGAAGTATGCCTGGGTCTGATCTCCAACATAAACGTAAGTCCAACTTTCTGTCGTTTAGCATTCTCCCAGACCCTGATAACCAGCACATTCAAGGCTTTAGTGCTTCTCTATTGCTATGAGTCTCTGTTGTAGAAGTATTTAATTTGGGGGTATGGCTATATACTTGTCATAACTTACAAACACATTATAAATATTTAGCAGTGTTTAGTGGAGGTTTTTACATTCTTAAATGTTTAATTTTGTGGGGTCATGGTATATATATTTACAGGTTATGTGAGATATATATATATATGGCATACAATGCTTAATAATCACGTCGGGGAAATGGAGTATAATCACTTCAAGCAGGTATACTTTGCCTTAGAAACAATCCAAGTATAAACTTTAAGTTATTTTTAAATATAAAATTAAATCATTATTGACTATAGTTACCCTGTTGAGCTGTGAAATACTAGATCTTATTCATTCTTTGTATTGTTGTACCCATTAACAATTCCCACTTTCTCCCCCTCCCTCCCCACCACCTTTCCAAGCTTCTGATTACCATCATTTTGCTCTCTATATCCATGAGTTCAATTATTTTAATTTTTAGCTTCCACAAATAAGAGCATGAGAAGTTCATTTTTCTGTACCTGACTTATTTCACTTAACATAGTGACCTCCAGTTCTATCTGTATTGTTGCAAAAGACAGGATCTCATTTTTTTTATGTCTAAATAGTACTCCACTGTGTATAATTACAACATTTTCTTTATCTGTTTATCTGTTGATGGACACTTTAGTTGCTTCCAAATCTTGGCTATTCTGAGTAGTGCTGCAATAAATGTGAGAGTGCAGCTATCTAATTTCCTTTCTTTGGGGTATATATCAAACAGTGGGATTGCTGGAGCATATGGTCGCTCAATTTTTAGTTTTGTGAGAGCCTCCATACAGTTCTTCATAGTGGCTGTACTAATTTACATTCCCTCCAACCGTGTACAAGGCTTCCCTTTTCCCCATGTCCTTGCCAGCATTCATTATTGCTTGTCTTTTGGATAAAAGCCATTTTAACTAAAGTGAGGATGCTACCTCATTGTAGTTTGATGTGCATTTCTCTGATGATCAGTGATGCTGAGCACTTTTTCATATACCTGTTTACCATCTGTATGTCTTTTTTTGAGAAATTTCTATTCAAATCTTTTGCCCATTTTTAAATGAAATTATTAGATATTTTCCTTTAGAGTTGTTTGAGCTCTCTAAATATTCTGGTTATTAATCCCTTCTCAGATGGATAGTTTACAAATATTTTCTCCCATTCTGTGGGTTTGGGTTGTCTCTTAATTTTGTTGATTATTTTCTTTGCTGTGCAAAAGCTTTGTAACTTAATGTTATCTCATTTGTCTCTGTTTGCCTTGGTTGTCTGTGCTTGTTGGGTATTACTGAAGAAATCTGTGCCCAGTCCAATATTGTGGATAGCTTCCCCAATGTTTTCTTGTAGTGTTTTGTAGTTTTATATTTTATACTTACTTGTTAATCCATTTTTATTTGATTTTTGTGTACGGTGAGAGAGAAGGGTATAGTTTTATTTTTCTCCATATAGATATTCAGTTTTCTGACCATTATTGAAAAGATTGTCCTTTCCTCAATGTATGTTCTTGCCAACTTTGTCAAAAATGTGTTCGCTGTAGGTGTGTGGATTCGTTTCTGGTTTCTCTACTCTGTATCATTTGTCTATGTATCTGATTTTATGCCACTACCATTCTGTTTTGGTTACTATAACTCTGTAGTATAATTTAAAGCAAGGTAATGTGATTTCTCTGGTGTTGTTCTTTTTGCTCAGAATAACTTTGACTATTCTGGGTCTTCTGTGGCTCCATATAAATTTTAGCATTGTTTTTTCTATTTCTGTGAAGACTATCATTGGTATTTTGATAGAGATTGCATTGAACATGTAGATCACTTTGGGTAGTATGGACATTTTAATAATGATTCTTCAAATCCATGAACATGAAATATCTTTCATATTTTTGTATCCTCTTAAATTACTCTTGTCAGTGTTTTATAGTTTTCACTGTAGAGATCTTTCACTTCTTTGGTTAAGTTAGTTCCTATGTATAATTTTATTTTTAGTTATTGTAAATGGGATTGCATTTTAATTTCTTTTTCAGATTTTAAACATTTGCTGTTGACATACAGAAATGCTTTTTATTTCATTGATCCTTTGTATTGTTTTCTTCATTTCAATTTAATTTATTTATGTTCTGATCTGTATTATTTCTTTTACTGATTTTTGCTTTGTTCTTGATTTTCTTGTTTTTTAATACACATTATTGGTTGTTTATTTGAAGTTTTTCTACTTTTTTGATGTAGTCGTTACATCAAAAAATTAATACAACAGTACAAATTTCCCTCTTAGTACTGCTTTTGCTGCATCCTATAATTTTTTTGTATGCTGTGTTTCCATTATCATTTGCTTCAAGAATTTTTCAATTTCCTTCTTAATTTCTTCATTGACCCATTGGTCATTCAATATCATATTGTATAATTTTCATGTGTTTCTATAGTTTCCAAAATTCCTCTGTTATTGGCTTCCAATTTTATTCTATTGTGATCAGATAAGATGCTTGATATTATTTCAGTTTTTGGAATGTATTAAAAACACTTGTTTTGTGGACTAACATGTTGTCTGACAATGATTCATGTGTTGAGGAAAAGAATGTGTATTCTGCATTCATTGAATGAAATGTCCTGTAAACATCTATTTGGTACATTTGGTCTAAAGTGCAGTTTAACATCTTTTGTTTCTTTGTTGATTTTCTGTCTGGATAATCTTTCCAATGGTAAAAGTAGGATGTTAGTCTCCAGCTATTATTGGAATTGAGGCCTCTCTCTCTCTTTATAGCTCGAATAACATTATTTTATTTATCTCAGTGCTCCAGTGTTGAGTGTGTATATATTTACCATTGTTACATTCTTTTGCTAAATTAAACTCCTATATCATTACATAATGGCCTTCTTTGTCTCTGCTTATAGTTTGTCTTAAAATACATTTTATGTGGTATAACTGTGGCCACTCCTGGTCTTTTTGTTTGTTTGTTTCCATTTGCATGAAATATGTTTTTCTATCACATTATTTTCAATATATGTATGTATTTATAGGTGAAATGTGTTTCTTGTAGGCAAAAGATTAAAAGATCACCGAGTCTTATTTTTTTTATAGATTCAGCCACTCTATGTCTTTTGATTGGAGAGTTTAGTCCACTTGCCTCCAATGCTGTAATTGATAAATAAGGATTTACTTTTGTCATTTTGTTAGTTGTTTTCTGGTTATTTTGTGGTCTCCTCTTCCTTCTTTTCTTCCTTCTTGTCTTCCTTTAAGGCAAAGTTATTTTCTCTGATGGTATATTTTACTTTTTATCTTTTGTGTGTATATTGAATATTTTTTATTTGAGATTGACATAAATCATGCAAATAAGTTCTTATAATCCATCATTTTAAACTGATGGAAACTTAACACTGATTGTACAAACTAACAGACATGCAAAGAAAAATTAATAAAAACTCTACACTTCAACCTGATGCCCTCACTTTTAAACATTTTGTTTTTATTTTTATCTTATTGGACTACCTATGTCTTGAAAAGTTGTTGTAGTTATTATTTTTGATAAGTTCATTTTTTTGTCTTCCTATTTAAGGTATGAGTAGTTTATATACCACAATTGCAGTGTTATAATATCCTGTGTTTTTCTGTGTATTTACTATTACTATTGCTGGTGAGTTTTCTACCTTTAGATGATTTCTTATTGCTCATTAATATTATTTTCTTTCAGATTTAAGAACTCCAATTAGCACTTCTTGTAAAACAGCTCTGATGAAATTCCTTAGCTTTTGTTTGTCTGAGGTCTTTATTTCTTCTTTATATTTGAAGGGTATTTTTGCCTGATATACTATTCTAGGATAAAAGGTGTTTTTCCTTCTGCACTTTAAATATATTATGATACTCTATTCTGATATATAAGGTTTCCATTGAAAAGCTGGCTGCTAGACATATTGGAGCACCATTGTATGTTATCTGTTTCTTTGCACTTGCTGCTTTTAAGATCCTTTCTTTACCTTGATCTTTTGGAGATTGATTATTACATACCTTGTTTGGATTAAATCTACTTTGTGTTTTATAACCTTCTATACTTATATATAGATATATTTCTCTAGGCTTGGGAAGTTCTGTTGTCATCCTTTTGAACCAACTTTCTACCTCTATCTCTCTCTCCCTCCTCTTTGAAGCCAGTAACTTAGATTTGCCCTTCTGAAGATATTTTCTAAATCTTGTAAGCATGCTTCAACCTTTTTTATTCTTTCTTCTTTTGTTTCCTCTGACTTTTGTTTCATTTTACTTTCAAATAGTCTACCTTCAAGCTCACTAATTCTTTCTTCTGCTTAATCAATTCTGTTATTAAGAGACTCTGATACATTCTATAGTATGCCAATTGTATTTATCACCTTCAGAATTTCTGCTTCATTCTTTTAATTATTTTAAACTCTTTGTTAAATTTATCTGATAAGATTCTGAATTCTTTCTCTATGTTACCTTAAATTTCTTTGAGTTTCCTCAAAACAGGTGTTTTGAATTCTCTGAAAAGCCACCAGTCTCTCTCTCGTTCTCTCTCTCTCTCTCTCTCTCTCTCTCTCTCTCTCTCTCTCTCTCTCTCTCTCTCTCTCTCTCTCTCTCTTTCTCTCTCTGGGATTGGTTCTTGGGCCCTTATTATGAGATCATGACCTTCAATGAGGTCATGCATTCCTGAATGGTCTTGATGCTTGAGGATATTCATTAGTGTCTGGACATTGGACAGTTATGTATTTATTGCAGTCTTCACAGTCTGGGCTTGCTTGTACCCATCCTTCCTGGGAAGGCTTTTCAGATATTCAAAGTGACTTGGGTTTTGTCATCCAAGTTTTTGGTCACTGCTGCAATATCTGCAGCAGGGGCCACCACAAGCCCAGTAACACTGTGGCTCTTGCAGACTCACAGAAGTACTGCCTTGGTGGTCTTGGATAAGGTCTGCAAGAATTATCTGTATTATCAGGCAGAGAATCTTGTTCTCTTCCCTTACTTTCCTCTAAACAAATGGAATCTAACTTTCTATGCTGAGCTGCCTCGAGCTGGGGCGGGTGTCACTTAAGCATCCATGTGGCCATTATCAGTGGTATGGGCCAGATCTAAAGCCAACAGAGCACTGAGTCTTGGCCAAGGCTCACTGTGATCACTACCTGGCTACCACATATGTCTACTCAAAGCCCAAGGGCTCTACAATCTTCAGGTGGCAAAGCCAGCCAGGCTTATGTTGTTTACTTCCTTCCTATGGGGCAAGAGTCCCTAGCCCCTATGGTTCCTAAAATGCCATCCAGGAAGCAAAGTGTAGAGTCAGAAATGTTAAAAACATACCTGGTGCTCTGCTCTACTGCAGTTTAACTGGTCTTTAAACCACATGATAAAGCTCTTCCTACCTTTTCTCCCCTTTCCACAGGCAGAAGAGTCTTGCTCTGTGGCCACCACTATCTCAAGCCCATGGAGAGTATTGGCATGCTACTATCAATTTTCACTTAAGGCACAAGAGCTCTTCAGTCAGTTTCTGGTGAATACTGCCTTGCCCAAAACTCACCTTTCAAGGCAATGAGCTCCCCTTTGGCCCAAGGAAGGTCTAGAAATGCCATCCAAAATCCAAGGCCTTGAATCTAGGACCCCAAAAGCCTGTTTGGCATTATTCCCCATTATGGTAGAATTGGAACTTAAGCTGCAAGACTAAGTCTCCTTTAGTCTTCCCTCAACTTTTCTCAAGTAGAAGTAGTCACTCCTCAGCCACCATGGCTTGGACTGTGCTAGGTCACACCAGAAACCTGAACATCTCAGAGCCTCATCCAAGGCCCACAGCAAGTACTGTCTGGGTACCACTTCTGATTATTCAGGGTCCAAGGATACTTTAGTCAGAAGTTGATCAATTCTGCCAAGACTGTGCCCTTGCCTTTAAGGCAGTGGGTTCCTCTCTAGGGTATGTGTAGAAATGTAGCCTGGGAAGCAGGCCCTGGAATGGGGGCCTCACAACTCTTCCCAGTACCCTATCCTACTGTGGCTGAGCTAGTATCCAAGTTGCAAGACAAAGTTCTTTTTACTCTTCCATCTCCTCTTGTCAAACAGAAAAAAGGAGTCTCATTCAGAGCTATGAGATGCACTGTATGGGGTTAGAAAAAGGGTGGTGCAAGCACTCCCTTAGCTGTCCTGGATGGTGTTTCATTAGTTTGCATGTCCCCTGAGTTCACTAGCTTTGAATCCAGCACATCATTAGACTCACCTAAGAGTTGCAGTCATTGTGGCCTAGACTGCCTTTCAAGTTTATTTAGGATCCCAGAGCACTGTAGCCTACAGCGGCAAGGCCTGCAGAAACTCAAGTTCTATCCACTGAGATGTGCAACCTCCCTCTGGATGGGGCTCATCTAAATGCTCCCTATATGGACTCTGGATGAGTTCTGCCTGATGATACTTTTTGCTGTGACAAGGCAGCACTAAGTTCCAGTGCATAGCCCCACGAATACCGCAGTCCCCCTCTACCAAATGTACAGATTCTGTAAACCATATGGCCACTGCTGAGGGGTTGGGGAGGAGTGGTATTGGCTACTCAAGACTGTCTTTCATTACTCTTCAGTGCCTCTTTCCTCAATATAAAATTAAAACCAGTTACTATAATTGTTCACCTGATTTTTTTATTTTTTGAAAGTGATTTTTTCTGTAGATAGTTGTTAAATTTTATGTTCCTCTGAATAGTACAATCGATGAAGTCTTCTATTTGGACTTATTGAACCACTTCCACTCCTACTAAAGGAAAAATTTAAAAATGAAAACCCATCTTTTTAATTTCAATTTTTCAAAAAAGAAAAATTTAATTTTCTGCAGTAAGGTTTAATTATTTTTTGCCTTTTATCTAAATTTGAATTATTATTTCTGCCTTTATGTCATACTTAACATACCAAAATTAAATTTCTCCATTTAAATAGAAGTACTTTTATGGTTGTATACTTTAAAATTTTTATTCTATCCTTTTTAGTTTTAATTTTGGTAAAAGCCATGAGTTGGGAATCAATTCTTTTCCAAAGAATCAGGCAGTTGTTTGAATACCATTCACTGTCATTTCATTTTAGTCATACGTTAAATTAATAGATGTATTTGCCTATTTCTGCTCTGTCTAGTTTTAATAATACATTGCTTACTTCTCCAATAAGAAAAACTTAATTATGGCAGCTTTAAGCAACTATTTCAATATTTGATAAAGAAAGTCTTCTTTTATTATTCCTCTTTTCAAATTTAACTTGTGAAGAGTGTTTTCCAGACAAATTTTTCACATAGATTTTTTAATAAAAAAAATTATACTAGTGTTTCTGACTGTCACAAAATATATGTTAATTCAGAATTCTATATTTATAAATTTAATAACCATCTTCTTCATGTCCTCTATTGATTTTTTGTTAATATTCTTATGATGGTACCATATATCTCTTTTAATATTTGTTTTAGTTTATTATATTTTTGTCACTCCATGTATAAGATATTTTGTCTTGAATTTATTTTCTAACTGGCTAATATTGGAATACAAGAAATCTCTTAATTCGTTCTAATATCTCATATTTGTTGATGTTCTAAATTCTTTCATTAATTCAAATAATTGTTCTTTTGAGTTTTCTGTTTGAGAGGTATACATTTCTAATACTTACAATTACATTTTTTTAAATGTTCACTATTTATAATGGGTTTTTTGAAATTTTAACTTAGTTATATTGGAAAGTGTGGAGAATCATAACAAAATTTCCCTGTACTGCCTTTGACATGACTTCTTCCAGTAACTTGCCTTTAAACATGATAGTTGTTAATAGTTTAGGATAGACTAATTTAATATTGCTTAGTATTTCTACATTTTATTTTCAATGGATGTGTGTGTGTGTGTGTGTGTGTCTGTGTGTTTTATCAAAAGTGGATTTTAGGATAGGCATAATAGCTCATGCCTGTAATCTCAGCATTTTGGGAGGCTGGAAGGAGGATTACTTGAGCTTGGGAGTTTGAAACCAGCCTGAGCAAGATAGCAAGACCTTTTTTGTACCAAAAATAAACATAATACTAAAACAATAGCTAGTGCCAAACATCTGTAATCTCAGTTCCTCAGGAGGCTTCCATGAAAGGATAGCTTGAGTTGAAGAGGTCAGCACTGTAGTGAGTCATGATCCTGCCACTGCACTCTAGCCCGGGAGACCCTGTTTCAAAATAAAAAAAAGTGAATTTTAAATAACAAGTGCATGAGTTTAAGATCTACAGTCATGCAGCCTGTGTTCTAGCAATTTTGCTACTCACAGAAAATGTTATTCTAAGAAAATGATTCAATGAATCTTAACTTTGGATTTCTCATTTGAAAAGTATAAATGATAATGTTTCTACTACCTTTCTACTCAGAAAATTAGGTCTGTTGGGGGGGAGGGGGGACAGCGGGGGGGTGGGGAGTTGGGGAGGTATAGCATGGGGAGAAATGCCAGATATAGGTGAAGGGGAGGGAGGCAGCAAATCATACTGCCACGTATGCACCTATGCAACAACCTTGCATGTTTTTCACATGTACCCCAAAACCTAAAATGCAATTAAAAAAAAAAAAAAAGAAAATTAGGTAAGGTAATTTTTGTGAAACTATTACTTGACAATTCTGAGCAATGTTAAGTGCTAGATAAATATTACAATTATTATTTACCATGATTATCTCCTTGTTTTTCCCCAAAAAATGTTTAATTTAATGAGTGGGTATCAAATACATTTCTCTAAAATTAAAAAGATATCTGGCCTATAGTAAGCACTCAATAACTTCTTGCATCATTATTGATGATATTAAATTATGGCTCTATCTAAATTAACAAATACTGCAAGCATGTTACTTTTTTCCCCTAAATATATGGATATTTTTAGCTATTTTTTGTCATTTTTTCTAGCTTAAGTCTACTTTTGTCAAAGAATATATCTTCAACTTCTCACCCCTTTTATATTTATTTGTACAGGCACTATGGCATACAATATAGTAAGTAAAGGTAAATGTTCTCTGTGAGCTTAAAAAGGAAGTGTATTTTGAACTTCTTGGGTTCAGTGTTCTGTATTTGTCAATTCGAGCAGTATATTTCTATATATATATACTGATGTTTTTTGTCCATTTGTTTTTAGTTAATAAGAGGTGTGTTAAAATTCCCACTATGATGCAGATTTATGTATTTCTTTTTAGTGCTGTGAGTTTTTATTTTATTTTATATTTTTAAGTGAGTTACTGCAGCATGTGACTTTAGAATTATTATTTCTTTCTGGTTAATTGAACATTATGTCAATGAACTGTTCCTCTTTCATGAGCATGTATGTTCTCATGCTCAATTTTTCATTGTCAGACATTTATTTAGCTACACTATCTTTCCTTTACTGTCTACTAGGTTTAGATTATAAATGTGTATGAAGTTGGTATTATTTTGCTCAATGTTTTGAGATTGTAACATGAATCCTTGCCATAATACTGTCTAATATAAATTGACACTCACTACTTCCAGAACAATACAATTCTTTAAAACACTTTAATTTCTTTTTCTCCTTTTCCTAATATATGAGGTAGTGTTGTAATACTTTTTAATTCTATTTATATAAGCCAACAATATTCATTGCTGATTTTTACATATATTTTATGTTTTTACATTTGAATCATTTTTTTAAATTTTATTTTTGATTCAGGGAGTACATGCATAGGTATTTTACAGGGGCATACTGAGTAATTCTGATGTTTGGGTTATGGTGGTTTTCTTCACTCAGGTACTAAGCATAGAACCCAATAGGTAATTTTGCAGTGCAAGATGCTCTCCATACCTTTATCCTCTAGTAGTCCTCAGTGTCTATTAATCTCCTATTTGTGTCCATGTATATTCAATGTTTATTTCCTATTTATAAGTGAAAACATGCAGTATTTGGTTTTCTGTTTCTGTGTTTATTTGCTTAGGATAATGGCCTACAACTGCATCCATGTTGCTAAAAAGAACATGATTTTACTCTTTTTCATGGGTGTGTAGTCTTCTGTGTATATGTACAAAATTTTCTTTATCTTATCCACTGATGATGTGATTTGGATCTCTGCTTCTGTCCAAATCTCATGTCAAAGTATAAACCCCAGTGTTGGAAGTGGGGCCTGGTGACAGGTGATTGTATCATGGGGATGGAATTCTCATGAATGGTTTAGAACCAACCTTTTTGTCCTGTTTTCCTGAAAGTGTTCTCATGAGATCTGGTTGTTTAAAAGTGTGGAGCATCCCCTGACCCCATATCACTCTCTTTCTTCTGCTCAGGCCGTGTAAGACATGCCTGCTTTCCCTTGCCTTTCTGTCATGAGTGAAAGTTTCCTGAGGCCTTTCCAAAAGCCATCATGCTTTCTGTACAGCCTGCAGAAACATGAGCCAGTTAAACCTCTTTTCTTTATAAAGTACCGAGTCTCAGCTTTTTCTTTATAGCAGTGCAAGAGCAAAGTAATACAAGTGGGCACCTACGTTGATTCCATGTCTTTACTATCGTGAATAGTGCTGAGTTGAACACAAAAGTGCCCGTGCCTTTTTGATAGAACAATTCATTTTCTTTTGGGTATGTACCCAGTAATAGGATTACTATGCCAAATAGTAGCTCTGTTTTAAAATTTCCAAACTGCTTCCCACAATGCCTGAATTAATTTGTATTCCCATCAGTAGTATATGTATTGCCTTTTCTCTACAGCCTCGCCAGCATCTGTTATTTTTTGACTTTAATAATTTCCATTCTGACTAGTATAAGATGTATCATTATTATTTTGATTTGCATTTCTCTGATCAGTGATGTTGAGCATTTTTTCATATGTTTGTTGACTGCTCGCATGTCTTATTTTGAGAAGTATCTATTCAAGTCTTTTGCCCATTTCTTAATTGGGTAAATGTTTTTTCCTTGTTGATGTTTAATTTCCTTGTAGATTCTGGATATTATATCTTTTTCAAATGCATGGTTTGTAATTATTTTCTCCCAGTCTGTAACTTGCTTCTTTATTCTATTGATAATTTCTTTTATTATGCAAAAGCTTTTTAGTTTAATTAGGTATCACTTGTCAATTTTTATGTTGCAGTTGCTTTTGGGAGTTTACTCATATATTCTTTTCCAAAATCAATATCGAGAAGGGTATTTTCTAATTGTTTTTCAAGGATTTTTACAGTTTGAGGTCTTATATTTAAATATTTAATCCATCTTGAGTCAATTTTTGTATATGGTGAAAGGTAGAGGACCAGTTACATTTTTCTGCGTATGGCTAGCCACCTACCCCAGCACCACTTATTTAGTAGGGAGTCCTTTTCCCATTGCTATTTTCTTTATTTATTTTTTTAAATTTATTTATTTTTTAAAATTTATTTATTATACTTTAAGTTCTGGGGTATATGTGCAGATTGTGCACATTTGTTACATACGTATACACTTGCCATGGTGGTGGTTTGCTGCATCCATTGCCCCATCATCTACATTAGGTTTTTCCCCTAATGTCATTCTTCTCCAATCCCCCCACCCCCTGCTATTCCACCCCCAGTTCCCCACTTGCCAGGCCCCAGTGTATGATGTTCCCTTCTCTGTGTCCATGTGTTCTCATTGTTCACCTCCTACTTATGAGAGAGAAGATATGGTGTTTGGTTTTCTGTTCTTGTGTCAATTTGCTGAGAATGATGGTTTCCAGTTTCATCCATGTCCCTGCAAAGGACATGAACTCATCCTTTTTTATGTCTGCATAGTATTCCATGGTGTATATGTGCCACATTTTCTTTATCCAGTCTATGCTATTTTCATTGACTTTGTCAAAGATCAGATGGTTGTAGGTGTGCGTCTTTATTTCTGGATTCTCTATTCTGTTTCAGTTGTCTACATATCTGTTTTTGTAGCAGCACCATGCTGTTTTGGTTACTGTAGCCTTATCGTATAGTTTGAAGTGACTAATGTGATTCTTGCAGCTTTATTCTCTTTGCTCAGGATTGCTTTGGATGTTTGGGTTCATTATGAGTTCCATGTGAATTTTAGAATTTTTTTTCCCTAATTCAGTGGAAAAAAGCAGGCATTTTGATAACGATAGCATTGAATCTGTAAATTGCATTGAGCAGTACAGCCATTTTAATGTTATTGTTTCTTTTAATCCATGAGTATGGAATTGTTTTTCCATCTATTTTTGTCATCTCTAATTTACTTCAGATGTGTTTTGTAGTTCTCCTTGTAAAGATCTTTTACCTCCTTGTTTATGTGTATTTCTAGGTATTTCATTTTTTGGTGGCTATTGAAAATGAGATTGTGTTGCTGATTTGGCTGTCAGCTAGAACATTATTAGGGTATAGAAATACTACTGATTTTTTACACTGATTTTATATTCTAAAACTTTATGGGGCCGGGCACGGTGGCTCAAGCCTGTAATCCCAGCACTTTGGGAGGCCGAGGCGGGTGGATCACGAGGTCAAGAGATCGAGACCATCCTGGTCAACATGGTGAAACCCCGTCTCTACTAATACAAAAAATTAGCTGGGCATGGTGGCGCGTGCCTGTAATCCCAGCTACTCAGGAGGCTGAGGCAGGAGAATTGCCTGAACCCAGGAGGCGGAGGTTGCAGTGAGCCGAGATCGCGCCATTGCACTCCTGCCTGGGTAACAAGAGCGAAACTCCGCCTCAAAAAAAAAAAAAAAAAAAAAACTTTATGGAAGTTGTTATCTTGTCCAGGAGACTTTAGTTGGAGTCTTTAGCTTATTCTATATATAGGATCATGTCATCAGCAAATATAGTTTACTCCTTCTTTTCCTATTTAAAAGCATCTTATTTCTTTCTCTTGCCTGATTGTTCTAGCTAAGACTTCCAGAATTATGTAGAATAGGAGTGGTGAGCGTAGTCTTGTTCTAGCTCCCAAGAAGAATAGTTTTATCTTTTGCCCATTCAGTATGATGTTGCCTGTGGGTTTATTATAGATGCCTCTTGTTATTTTGAGGTATGTTCTTTCAATGCCTAGCCTGTTTGGAGTTTTTATCCTGAAAGGATGTTGGATTTTATCAAAGGCTTTTCTTTGCATCTAATGGGATAATCATATGATTTTTGTTTTTGATTCTGTTTATGTGGTGAATCACATTTATTGATTTGTATATGTTGAACCAATCTTGTGTCCTAGGAATAAAGCCCACTTGATCATGCTGAATTAACTTTTTGATGTGCTGCTGTAGTTGTTTTGCCAGGATTTTCTTGAGGTTTTTACATCTATGTTCATTAAGAATATTGGCATTAAGTTCTCTGTCTCTGCCAGATTTTGGTATCAGGATGATGCTGGCTTTGTAGAGTGAGTTAGAGAGGAGCCCCACATCCTTAATTTTTTGGGATATTTTCAGAAGGACTCCTGTCACTTCTTTGTACTTTTGACAGATTTTCACTGTGAATCCATCTGGTCCAGTTGTTGTTGTTGTTGTTGTTGTTGTTGTTGTTAGATTGTTTTATTACTGATTGAGATTTTTGAAACGTAATTAGTCTATTCATATTCTCACTTTCTTTCTGGTTCAACATTGTGAGGTTGTGTGTTTCCAGGAATTTATTCTTTTCTTCTAGGTTTCCCTAATTGTGTGCATATAGGTGTTCATAATAGGCTCTGAAGATCTTTTGTATTTTTGTGAGATTGTTTGTAATGTCATCTTTGTCATTTTTAATTGTGTTTATTTTCATCTTTTTTTGTTCTTTGTTAATTCATCTAGTGTTCTATCAATCTTGTTTATTCTTTTGAAGAACTGACTCTTGGTTTCATTGATCTTTTTTAATGGACTTTTGCATCTCAATTACATTCAGATCTTCTTTGATTTAGTTATTTATTTTCTTTTGCTATCTTTGAAGTTTTTTTTTTAAGTTCCTCTAAGTGTGACGTTACACTGTTAATTTGAGATATTTCTAACTGCTTGATGAAGGCATTTAGCACTGTAAAGTTTCCTCTTAACACTGCTTTAGCTGCAACCCAATTATTTTGGTAAGTTGAGTCTTTGTTTTCATTAATTGCAAAGAATTTTTTTTTTGCCTCCTTAATTTTGTTGTTCACCCAAGAGTTATTTAGGACCAAGTTTTTAATTACAATGTTTTTGTGTAGTTTTGAGAGTTCTTCTTTTTAACAATTTCTATTTTTGTTGTACTGTGTTCCAAGAATGTTCTTGGAATATTTTCAATATTTTTGAATTATTGAGACTTGCTTTATGACTGAGCATGTGGTCAATCTTAGAATATCTTCTGTACATGGATGAGAAGAATTCTCTATTGTTGGGTGAAGTATTCTGTAGACGTCTCTAATATCCAGTTGGTCAAATGTTGAGTTTAAATTACACATTTATTTGTTATTTTTCTTCCTCAATTTTTTTCTGTCTAATTCTATCAGTAGGGTGTTGAATTCCCCTGCTATTATCATGTGGCTGTGTACACCTTTTCATAGGTTAAGAAAAACTTGTTTTATGATTCTAGGTCCTCCAATGTTGGGTTCATACATATTTATGATAGTTAAGTCATCTTTATTATTATTTAATGTCCTCCTTTGGTCACCCTGATTGTTGTTGGTTTATAGTCTGTTTTATATGGTACGAGAATAATGACTCCTGCTCTTTCATGTTTTTCCCTCTTTTTTTATTTCTCCATCCCTTTACTTTAAGCCTGTGGGTGATGTTACATGTGCCATGGGTCTCTTGAAGACAGCAGAGAGTTGGGCCATGGCTTTTTATTCAACTTGCCACTCTGTGCCTTTTAAGCAGGTGTTAGACCACTTACATTGAACATTCGTATTGATATGCAAGATTTTGATCTAGTCATTGTGTTGTTACCTGGTTGTTTTGTAGACTTGTTTGTATAATTGCCTTATATTGTCTGTGTGCTATGTGCTTGTGTGTTTTTGTCATAGCAGTTATCGATCTTTCATTTCCATTTTTAGCATTCTCTTAAGGACCTCTTTTAAGGCTAGTATAGTGGTAACAAATTTCTTTAGTGTTTGCTTTTGAGATAATGTTTTAATTTATCCTTCCTTTATGAAAATTCGTTTGGAAGAATATGAAATTTATGGTTGAAAGTTCCTTTGAAAATGCTGAAAATTGGCCCCTAATCTCTTCTGCATTGTTAAGTTTCTGCTGAGGTCTGCTGCTAACCTAATAGGGTTCCCCTTGTAAGTGACCTGACCTTTCCTTCTAGCTGCTTGTAAGATTTTTTTGTATGTGTTGACATTGGTGAATCTGACGACTATGTGTCTTGGAGATTTGCCTTATGTAATGTCTCACAGGGGTTCTCTGTATTTCTTGAATTTGTATGTCTAACTCTAGCAAAATTGGGAAAATTTTTATGGGTTATATCCTCAACTATGTTTTCCAAGTTGCTTACTCTCTCTCCCTCTCTATTTCACTCTCGGGAATGCCAGTGAGTCATAGATTTGGCCTCTTTATATAATCCTATATTCTTGAAGGTTTTTTCTTTAATTCTTTTTTTTTAAATTTCTGTCTGACTGAGTTAATTTTAAGAACTAGTCTTCAAGTCTGATATTATTTTCTCATCTTGGTCTATTTTTTCTGTTAATGCTTATGACTATATTATGAAATTTCTGTGGTAGTAAATTCTTCAATTCCAGAAGTTCAGTTTGATTCTTTTTTTAATATGACTAGTCTTTCAACTCTTGGATCCTTTTTACTGGGTTCCTTGTTTTCTTTGGATTGAGTTCCAGCTTTCTCCAGGTTCTTGATGAGCTTCTTTAACGTTCAGATTCTGAAGTCTATATTGGTTATTTCAGTCATTTTAATCTGTTTAAGAACCCTTGCTGGGGGCCTAGTGTGTCTGAAGGTAAGGAAACACACTGGCTTTTTAAATTGCCAGAATTCTTGCACTTATTCTTTCTCATCTGAGATGGCTGGTATTCCTTAAACTGTGATGTAGGTTGAGTATAGACAATTGGCTTCATTTCTGGATGCTTTTAGAAGGTCAAGGGTCTATAAAGGATCTATATTTGTGGCTGGAGTTTTTCCTTTTTTAGGGTTTACAGGCACTGTGTACTGCTAAAATATTTTTGGGATTATAATTTGGACTGTGATCCAGTAGATGATACTTAACAATGATGGCTGACAAATAGGCTCTTATTCAGTCTTATTTCAGCATGTTCACTTACGCTTTGTGATCAGGGAGAAGATGGATGACCCTCTATCACCAGCTCTACTCCTAAGCCTTAAATTAGCCACTACTGATCACTGATACCACACCCACAGTTTCTTTTGTATTAGTTTGTTCTTACACTGCAAATAAAGACATACCCGAGATTGAGTAATTTATAAAGGAAAGAGGTTTAACTGACTAACTGTTCAGCATGGCTGTGGAGGCCTCAGGAAACTTACAATCATGACAGAAGAAGAAGGTAACATGTCCTTCTTCACATGGCAGCATCAAGGAGAAGTGCAGAGCAAAGTGGGTAGGGGAATTCCCTCATAAAACCATTAAATTTTATGAGAACTCACTATCATGACAGCAGCATAGAGGTAACGTCCCCCATGATTCAATTACGGGAATTATGGAAAGTACATTCAAGATGAGATTTGGGTGGGGACACAGCCAAACTATATCACTCTGTTATATGTTCCAGGCCTCCAGGCCATGGGACTCCTTCAGACAGTGACCATGGCTGGCTGATAGGACACATTCTTCCTGAGCTGACCCTGTGAAGGGAGGCATGTCCCATTTCTCCACTAGTCCAAGAACATTGGTATCTCAACCCTCTCAGTGTTATGAGAATTGGGGCTACTCTCTACTCAGGTACATTCCATGTTGGTAAGTCTTCCCCGATTAGGAGCAGTAGCACGGGGAGGCCACACAATCTCCTGTCTGGGTATTTTCTGGGGGAACACAGAGCTGTGCCTACCCACAGATTTCAAGCAGTGGCAGGGCCACTCTGCTGGAAGCCCGAGCTCACCAGTCTTGACTGGGTAGCTCATTGTTGTTTGAAACAGTCAATATTTGTTTGTATTTACAAACATTTCTAGCCATTTTATTCATTTTTATTTATTTTTGGATAATTGTCTTTCTGTGTAAACACATTTAGTGTTTCCTTTACTGAATGACTTTACCGTCAGTCCAATGGGAGCCACTGTTTTTGGTTTTTGTTTGTCTGAAAATATCTTCATCCTCCTTTAAAACATCAATTTCTGGGAATTGAATTTTAAGATTGCAGAGTTGTTATCAGAAATTTTAAGATATTATTTCGTAGCCTTCTGGCTTCTATTGTTTCTGTTGAGCATTTGTCATATTATTACTTCAGTGAATGCAATGTCTTCACTCTGGATTTCTCTTTAAGATATTGACTTTGGTTTTCAACAGTTTTACTAGTATATGACTTACTGTGTGTTTGCTTGTTTGTTTGTTTTTCATTCATCCTGCTTGAGATTTGTAAATTTCTTATCTCTTACACTGAAGTGATATCTTCCAATTGTTTCATAAGGTTTTCAGCCATATATCTGCCAATATTGCCTTTCTATTTTAATCTTCTTCCTCTCTGATTTTTCAATTATGTACATATTAGAACTTGTCGTTGTATCACATTTGTATCTAATTCCTTTTTCCTACTGTCCACCTATTTGTCTCTTCACATTTCAGTCTGTCTATCTTTTCCTGACTTGTCTTCCAGTTCGCTAATTTTCCCTTCAGTTATCTAACCTTCTAAAAGCCTCTACGCAATTATTAGTTTCAGTTATTTTATCTTCAGTTCTATAATTTTTATTTTTTTGTCAATTATGCTTTTTATATCTCCTTAAAATGTGTTTCATCTTGTTACATAATTACTTGAACCTAGTAAACATAGGTATTTTTAAGTGTGAGTCTAATAAATTTCATCTGTGCATATCCCATGGATCTATTTGTCTTTCTCATTTTCTTTTATTGACATGTCAGTGAAATAGTGTCTTGCTATATACTAGTTTATATGTGATTCTCATATATTGCATATAAATTTGTAGTAAAATAATTTTTAAATTAGATTACATTTCTGATAAGATTTACATTTTTTTCTATATGATTGCTATATTAAGGGCAAATATACCTTTTTTTAAAATCTAGTTGCTTGTCATCCTCAATAGCACATGACAATATACCTGTAGGAACCAAACTATCTAATGTCCAGAAGTCAGTAAAGAGTTAATTGGACAATAAATGCATTCACTTTAAGGTATTACATACCAGTTTTATAGTTCAGAATTGAGTGCTACAGAAATGGAAATAGACTACTTTTTTCTGTAGATATTATCAACTTTTACATCATTTTCTTGTACTCATTGACTCATGTCTACCTCTACCTAATTCATTCACTTCTTGTGCTGACCCAGGGAGGAGAGAAGATCCTGGATTCACAGAGCCTAAAAGAGAAAAGCAGAATATAAATAAAAAAGCATAATAAATTAAAACATGCTATAATAAGTGATGTTAAGAGTGTTGTGGACTCTCTGCAAGATATTATTTGCTTCATGTGACAGAATTTATTAAATCAATTCAGTCCTAGAGGTTGGCATATAAATAACTCTACCATTATTTGCATGCTTAGAAATATCCTCTGAACACAAAAGGGAAAACTGAGTAAAATAAGTGATCTAATATGATGTTTATCAAAATGCAGAATGTGTGGTTCCAAAGTGTTATAATTAAATAACATTAAATCACAGACTAAAAGAATTATTCCCTTTAATTTTTTACAGTACTGATTATCTCAAGAGAAAGTCCAAGGTATTGTTTTACTTGTTAGTCTCTTCTTTAAAGAAAAATGCAGACTCCCAGCTCTGAGCATCTGGCAGGCAAGACTATCCAGCTAGAATTTAATAACATTGCCCTTGTCTGTTGTTTTTTTTAATTGCGTTTGTTTGTATTGTTACATTTTATTTATTACAAGTGGTACAAGTTTTCTTTCTGTGCCAGTGATTTTTTTCCCCTTTACTTCTAAAGATAGTATGTTAGTTAAAAAGTGAATCAATAGAAAATGTTAACTATTAGGTTGGAGCATATGAAACACTCAATATTTATCAATTTTTGAACTGCAAAAATGGCAATATTACATGATGCAAACTAATTTTAATAATACAGGTGGGATGTGATAGGGAACTTTTGTGGTGATGTAGGAGAATGGCTGAAATCTGCGAATACTTAAGAAACAATAAGTACCTTTGACAGGTGCTCTTTGAGTAACATTGACAAAGAGAGCTTTCCTTTTGGCCTCTCCTTATGTGTGCAAATTATTTTATTTTAACAAGGAGAGTGAGAACTGGCTTTGATTTCAGGCTTCAAGCCAGCAATGACCCATATACTGTCATTCTCTAATCTAGTATATTAATTCACCAGATATTGGAAAGAAGTAGCAAAATTAGAGGTTGAACACTATGCCATGGGCCATGAGCTCAAATGTGACTTCAACATCTAATTGGCTTGTATACCTAAAAGTTTGAGATTATTTAGAGAAAGCTTCTTTATAATACAAATAAAAGGCATAATAGTCTAATTAAAACCACAATGTGAACTGAGCAAAGACCAGCGGGGAAAAGAGGGTGGAGGGAGTTGTTAGCAAAGTTGATCCTCATCAATTACCAAGCTTCTATAGACAAAAACCCTATTTCTATTATAATTCAGCTGTTTGTTCTTATTGCTAGATGAGTTATATCAAGAAGTTGTAGAAAGAAATTGCTCACAACCAAGGGGCTGGTACAGAATACAAATGAAAAAAACTCAGAGCTATCGATATATAATCTCTGAAAGTGAGATTTCAGTGCTAAAAATCAGAAAGTTATGAAATGGAAAAGCAAATTATAAATGCACTCCAAGAATGTGAGAAAATGAAAATGGAAGAGAACTTGAGGAAAAGCTTCTTAAGAGGGAAAAAAAATTGACTCCTCTATCACTAGTTCATCTTTTCTTGGTAAGAGCATTCACCCAGCCCTTTCCTGTGGCCGTGAAAATTGATGCAGTGTTACATATACATTTTAAATGTAAAATGAAGGAAGAAAATAAATAAGTGAGGCCACAATTTCCAAACCAAGAGAAAGAGAGAATGGGACATCATAAAATTATACAAGCAAAGAGGAAAATCAATAAAATTCAATGCAGCACAGCTTCCCACTCACTTCTGAGCATACAAGGTCCGCTCATCTGGAATGCACCAGGTGTATGGTATATGTTATAAATCTTTCAATTCTTCAGAAATATTATCTGTCATTAGAAGTACTAAAAAATACCAGTGGGCTTCACTAATTGTGGTTTTTGCTTTCATCCAGACTTGGGTATTGAGCAGCATCCTGGGTACTCTGTATCCGTATTAGTCAGAGAGGAGGTAGATACTAAAGACAGTGTCCTTATCATAAATTGCTGCCTCTCACTCTCTCAATCCTGAGTCAGAGAATATGAGAATGGAGAGTCTCTTTTACTCCTCCACCAGTTACAGCAATCCCAGGACATTAAGATCTCACCACTTCATTCTATACCTGTGGTTGACTGTTTTAATGATTGCAAAATTGGCTTCTCATAAAGATAATCAGAGAAGTCTTTATTCATGTAATTTTTTTGAGCCTCACCTTCACCCCCTTATGCCAAAAGTGATACACCTCAGAGTTTCCATAAATTTTCATTTATTAAAAGTGGTGTATTCTGATATAGGCAGTCATAGAAACCCATTTGCATATCATTGTAGAAAAATCCTCATTCCTCCCTTTAAACCTTGTAATGGCAAGATTTATACCATGCTGCTCTATCTTTGAGGAAGAGAATCTCTATAAAATTCTTCCCTGTCCTCCCAAAGTTGTGAAAATCTCCCACCTTAATTAATCTCACCTCCTCCAAATATGTTCTTCAAGTGTCTCATCCATTTTCTTTTAGTCTCTTATTAAATTCTAGTGTCTTATGTCCATTAAGTTTTGACATAAATATTGCACAATGTAAGATGATTCTGAAGGCTGGCTAGCCTTTACTGGCATCACATTTCTCCCAGCTTGAATTTATGTCTGGAAAAAGCTGGAAACTTATTTTTACTATTGAGCCTAATAAGCTGACAAAAAAAAAAAAAAGGAGAAAAAAAAAACACCTTGTTTTAAAATTCTTAGCCATTGAGCATTATGAAAAAATCTAAACTACACTATTCCAAATTTCCCACGTGGCTCATTATAAGCATTTCCTCATGTTACTTAAAGCATTACAGAGAATTCCAATAAAGTTCCAGTGTTTGGATCAACATTCTAGCAGAGTTCACTGCACTGCTTGCACTGCCCCTGCTGGCTGGAATCTTGCCTAAGAAAGACTATTTAGTGGTATGCTCTGTTGTATGGCTTAGAAGGAGAGTGCTAAGTCTTGTCCACTTGTTATTTCATGGCTCCTTCTCACTACACCCTATCTTATGGATATATTATGATGAATTCAGGATGTCAGGTCATATTTTTACTACATGCCACAATATATGAATTCTTTGGCTAGGTAGAAAGTGACACAAACAAGTCAGGTGCCCTAGACACACCTCTGCTGCTAGTAAATAATGTGATAATATAGGCTGTATCTCTCTGGTCTTCAATATACTTAGCCACCAATAGATGGCATGGGTCAAGACAAATCATTTTCAAGCTTTTCCTCAGATACATGAAACAATATAACAAACTTGTCTAAAATAGAACATTAACAAAACCAGTAGCAAACTCTTTAATATTGATCCTTTCTCCCCAACAGAATGGTAGCAGAGGTAAACATAACCTATCCTGAGGTACTGTATATTATTTTCTTGTTCATATTTAGGTTTTAAAGTGTTTGTAGCCTTAAAAATAGATGTTCTTAGTTTTATGTATGATTGATATTTAGTCTCATAAAATATATTCTTAAGTGACTTGTTTACATTCATTATTATCCTCTTATAAATAGAAAAAAATGTATATCTTATTTTTTCTGTTTTGGGATATTTATATTAGACCCAGCTACTTCTATAAAAATTTTAAATACCTATCTTAGTGACTGTGTGTGTGAGCTTTTCAAAAGTATAAAGAAAGAATGTTGGATCTTTGGGTATACTCATCTTCAACTTTACCAGGCCATTTCAAATTACTTTTAAAATTAATCGTATCAATCCATACTCCAAATAGTAGTTCTGTATGAAAATTCCTTTTGTTCCAAATATTATCAATGCTTATTATTCCTGGTTTGTTTTTAAATTTTTTGATGTTATATTACTTTCACTAGCAGCAACAATTAGACAGGGTTTGATTACAAAAGAAGACTCACAGAACCCAAAGTCAAAATGTTTACAAATTTATGTTTTATCATAGAATAATAATACAAAATAATAATTAAGTAAGGATATGTATCAATGACAAAGGCTGCCTCATGACAAAAGTTTAAAAATGGTAGGTGTGAGTTCCTGTAAAGGCCGTACTGAATACATTTTTTTTCTCTTAGGGTCAACTGACATGTACAAGGCACACCTCAGAAATAGAAAGTGCAACAGAGAGCTTTATCCTAGTCTTCTTATACCTTCTTGATCACATAAGCACATTTTTTTGCTACATATAACCATTCTAAAAGGCACACCATTCTCTGGAGGGTGGGAGGGTTCTCACCAAAATCAAATGAAAATCATCAGTGCCTTTGTTTTTAATAAACAAATAGTGACAAGCTGATATAAATAAGCCCTCTTACATTACATTTCTCATAAAAGTTACATATTTTTCTGTTTGATTGCTATATTCAATGCAAATATACCTTTTTTAAATCCAGTTACTTGTCATCCTCTACAGCACATGACAACATACCTTTAGGAACCAAACTATCTAATGTCCAGAAGTCAGTAGGGGTTACTTACTCTTCAAATTCGTAATCATAAAACAGCACTACTAACCAGTATGTTTTATGCCTTTCCTGGGAATCAGCTCAGGACAATTTCAGGCCTCTGTACGTCACTATTCTTGTAATGTGCTATTTTTTAATAACTAGTAGACAAATTCATATATTTATTGGCTGGTTGAAATTTGTTTCCTAAGAAATTTCTGTTTATATCTTGGATTATTTTTTTCTCTTGAGTTTTTATTTCTTTTTAGTGTTAATATTTAGGAGTCATTTACATATTTTGGATACTAATTATTTACTAAAATCTGCTCTCTCATCTTCAAGTTTAATTTGCCATTTATGCATGATCTCATGATCTCATTTTATCATTCAAAGTTTTACATGTCTTTTGGATTTTTGCTCTATGTGTCTGTATTGCATTTCAAATGCTTATTTGAACTCATTTTCTTATGAAGTAATTCTTTTTAAAGTTATGTTTCATTAATTGTTCAACTGAACGAGATAATGTTGCTGCATAAAATATTACAAAATCCAATAGCGTAAATCAAAGGTGGTTTATGATCATCCACAAGTCTATGGATTATCTGGAGATTGGCTGATGTTGGTTGGGCTCAACTAGAAAGTGCTAATCTGAAGTATCATGTGGATTACTTGGGGGTTGGTAGATCTAGTCTTGGCAGATCAATTGAGGTGACTCTGCTCCATGGGGTTCTCCTGACATGCTTTTCTCATGATGACAGCAGAAACATAAGAGAGCCGATGAAAACACACAGAAGAAACCTCTGAAGGCCTGAGTTCAAAAGTGGCACCCATTACATTTACTTCACTATATTAGCCATAGTAACCACTATGGCTGAAATCAAAGTTAAGATATAGGGAAGTATACTACATTTTGAGTGGAGGAACTACTAAATCTTATGACAACTGATGTTGATCTGAGGAAGACTGGAGAATGTGGCTGTCAATTCAATCTGCCATATTTATACAGAGTTGTGATAATATTTCAAGTATCAATTTGGTTGGGCAAATATGGTGCACAGATATCTGGTCACACATTATTCTGCATATTCTGTGAGGGTGTTTTTTGGATGATATTAACATTTAAGTGAATTTTGAGTAAAGCACATTGCCTACCACAATGAAGATGAGTCTCAACCAATCAGTTAAAGATCTGAATTAGAAAAAAAATCTGACCATCTTCCCTGAACTCCAGCCTGCTGATTCACTGTGTGGATCCTGGATTTGCCAGCCTCTATGATCACAGGAGTCAATTTCTTCAAATAAATCTCCATGTCCTCAATACATACTAATGGTTCTGTTTCTCAGAAGAACCCCGACTAATACATGACATTTCCATTTATTTTATTCTTCTTTGCAGAATTATTTCTGGTCATTTTTTTTCAAAATTTGATTAATCAGTTGGTTCTTCATCTCTTTAAATATATAATATGTCTAATGCACTTAGGTATATTTAACGTTAAATATGTTTTATACATTTAATTATGTATAACACAAATATATTTCATAAGTATCACCATTAAATATATTTATAATTGTATATCTAAATATATATTTAAATATATTTAGCATTCATTATGCTAAATTCCAAACTGAAGTCTTTGATTTTATGGAATTCTTTTGTGTTTATCTTCATTATGTCTTATTTTGTTTTCTTCTGTCTTCTTTGAAGATATTTTCTATTGATATATGACTGTTTGAATAGAATATACCTAGGTACAGATATTTTAGGTAGAAAATATATATCTTTCTTGATATTCTCTGAGCTTCTAGGAGCTTTGTGATTTAATTTCTATATTAATTTTAGAAAATTCTATAACATTATTACATCAAAAATTCATTTTTCCTTTTCCTCTTCTTTCATTATTTTAATTACACACACTTATACCTTCTGCAGTTGTTCCAGAGTTCTTACATATTATGTTGCATTTTAAAATTATTTTTTTCTTTGCATTATAGTGTTAGAGGTTTCTATAAAACTCAATGTATCTTATTTCTAGTATATTCTTCAGACTTGTTCTTAGAGTTTCCATCTATTTATTACATATTGCTTATTTTTTTTCCATTGCGATTTTTAGCACATTACTTGTAGTGATTTTAATTTCCTGGTCTAGTAATTCCAATATCTGCTACACTTAAGGGTTGTTTTGATGTTCACTTGATTTTTTTAGACTGTGTTTTATCCTTTACAATCCTTGTAATTTTTTTTTGTTAAAAACTGGGCGTGATGTATTACATAAAAGAAATTGAGTAAATAGTTCTTTATATGAAGTTTTATGTTTACTTGACTAGGAGTTAGGCTGTCTTTCAGAAAGTAAAATTTCCTCTAATGCTTTTATTTCCGTCTCCTGTCATCGTTGGGTTTCCCTAGGGGCACCTTCTTAAATAGGATCTGAGGCTTCTAGTTTTCTTAGTTGTCACCTACTTTTCCTATACGGGAGCCTGATTGACATGGTGGTAAGGCATGAGGGGAAGGGAAGCATTCTATGATGCTATGATTATGTCTCAGTCTTTCGGTTAGCCCGTGCCCTTGTCTATGTCCCATAAAACTGCTTCTTATCTTTTTGTTCTTCTCTCTCTTAGGTGAAACTGAAATTCTAGAGAGAGCCCCAAGTCAGTTAAGCTGTGGTAAAACACAAGTTTGTTAGGTTTGTTTGGCAAAACAACTTCTTTTCAGGATTGAGGGCAATCTTTTGTTAAGGAGAATAGAATGCTCTAGATATATTTCACAATGGTTATTTATTCCCCCTGTGAAGTATGACAAGAGTTTTCTACAATCTTCGCCCTGATAATTTAGTTGAAGCTTTTGAAGGTAGAACTGACAAAAGTATAGTGGCCTTCCAAATGCTGAACTCCTGGAGTTTTTAATGTCCAAACTAGTTCACGCTGGCCTCTGCAGTCAATTACAGTTTAAGTGTTCATATGAGTACTAGCTTCAGCAAAGCCTATCTGCTTTGGGCACCTGTTGTAGGTTCTCAGAAGGTTATGTGATTCCTGGTATCCACATGTCTTTCCAGTTTTGCAGCAATGTTTGACTTGTGATCTCAATTCTCTGGTAGTTCCAAGGATAATTGTAAATTTTTAATTAATTTGGGGGGTGTGTGTGTGTGTGTGTGTGTGTGTGCTGAGAACAGGAGTAACAACTTCCAAGCTCTTCATCTGTTACACCAGAAACCACACACCTTATTTCTTTTTGAGTTTATTTATTTATTCTGTATATTTGTGTTCCTTTGGTGTTAGCTATTGAATTCCATAACATTTAGGTTCAGAATGCCCACATAGAAATATGTTGAATTCTTAAAAAGTACATTTTAAGGGTTCATTAAAGTGTTAATTTCTTAAAAGAGGACTGGTATTTGCTTCTGCTAGACATTTGAAGGAATTCTAGTTCAGAAATATTTTACATAATTTCTAAGTAGTGCAGATCCTCTTTCCACCTGGTGTGATGGTTAACATGTAGTTAAGAAATTTTAGAGAAAAGTTTTAAAGTTTTATTTTACCTAAGGCCTAAGGCTGGAATTGACAAGCTTCTTTGTTCCTTCACATGGCGTGTGTGTGTGTGTGTGTGTGTGTGTGTGTGTGTGGTGTGTGTGTGTGTCTTACTCAGCATGTTGCTCAGGGAGTATGTTTTTTGGGAATTCCAGCTTTTAAAATGTGCCTTTTGTGATTCTTCATCTTTCTATGGGTCCAAGATCTTTTCTTCTCTTTCCCCACACAGCTGTAAAAGAAGAGTTCTAGCTTACCAGGAATTTATGAGTGCTTTTAAGGAATCTTCCATTTTAGTATACTCTATTTATGATCCCACTCTTTTCTGTCCCTTGTAAACTTTCCCTATTTTCTAAAGTACTGAGATATATATATTTAAACATTTTAAAAATTACCATATTTGTAGAAGAAAAGCTTCCAGTGGATCTAGTCCACCATGGTGCTAAGAAGTCTAGTTCAGCCTTTATTTATCTCATATAGTAGGATTTTTAAATAATATTTAGAAATTAAATTTTCCATGGCTACAAAAAGTTTTTAAATCATTAAATAAGAAAGTTTTCAAGAGCATTGACTCATCTGAAATCAGCATTGTGGTTAAGAGTATGAGCTTGGGAGCCAAATTAACTGATTTTGATTTCTAGCTCTTCTAATGATTGCCTGGGTGACCTCAGACTAGTTACTGAAGGCTAGTAACTGTGCTTCATTTTCTTCAACTGTAAAATGAGAATACTATATACTGGCATCTATTCCATAGGGTTAGTATAAGTATTAAATGAGCCAATGTATAAAAATATCATCTAAAAATGCAATTTCCACATAGCAAGCATTCAATAAACCTCAACATTTACTATTATTTTTATTGTTACTTATTATTGCTGTTGTAGTAAGATCAGCTTTTTGAAATATACTGCCAGGCTGCAGTCATTACTTCTAGATAGGCTGGCCTTTCACAAGACACCTAAAAATAGGCCGTTTTGGCACAAAACAAATGAACACATTACTTTCAGGTACAGATGTACATACAGTTCTACAACCCTACTTTGTTCAAATCTAGTGTTTCTCCTTTTCCAGGAACAGAATTGCATATTTCTTAGGAAGTAAGGTTTTCCAGCTGCCCAGAGTCCAAATTGTTGGACTGGTATTTCCTGGTTTAATTTATTTACAGCATGTGGAAATACAATGGAAAATTTCCACATAAAATCAGTGGACGTGGAACAGGGAGGCCACTTCCACACCTACCTAGACTTGTAATTTTAGCTTTTTCTCTACCATCACATAGCTGAGGACCAACAATTACTTGTGCATTTTCATATTCCATTACTTACCTCATATGTGTTGTATACCAATGTTATGACGTGCTGTGCTAGGCACTTGTGAAACTGTATTGATTAACAGCCAATCCCTCCTCTCAAAAAGTCAACTTCTAGTGAGGAAACTCACCCACGACAACAATATGTATCACAGACTATAAAAGACAGTCTATGTGGATGTGGGCTGTACATAGATTATGAAGAGAACAGTGCATGAGGAAAAGCAGAAAACAAAAGTTTCACTGAATGAGGGTGGTCTTTGAGCTAAGTATTTAAAACTGCAAAAGAATTTTTCTCTTGGAGAGACAGGGAAAGGCAATCTAGGCAAGGGAAATATTATAAGCAAAGGTATATGAGTCATCATTTGTAATTGTGTGGCATACTTGGCTTCAGTGAGCAAACTTATATGAGGAGAATAGGATATGTTTGAGAAGGAAGCACCAAAAAATGAGACTAAATTTAGTTGAAGAGCAGAGGTCTCATATACTGGAGTTTAAAACTTCATCGTGAAGGTAGTGGGCTTTCACAGCAGAGTGAAGCAGAGGAAGCCATCATCATATTTCTGTTTAAGAAGAATAATATGGAATACTAAGGGTTCTCATGCTGAAGATCAATTTGAAAGCAGCTATGGTGGATCTAGGAGACATAAAGTGTTCTGAGCTCAGGCAGAAGACAGTGCAAATGGAAATAAGGGGACTGATTTGAAAGATATTCACAGGCAGAAATGACAGGACTGGATAAGTGATTATAAATGAAAGATAAGAAGGAAGCAGAGTAGGGCTAAAAGAAGATTTCTGAATTGGATGGCACATTTACCTGACAGAGAGAACACAAAAGCATTAGAAGAACACAAAATTGTTTTTAATTCTGTACAAGGAAAACTTCAGCAAAGATAGGTCAAGTCAGCACACTAGCTTTGCCCTTTGAAGCCTCGGGACCCTGTGCAGCCCAGGCTTGGCACTCCTCTGTGTTTCCTCAGAGCAGGCTCCAGGGACTCTTCCCACTCCCTGCTCAGAGCTGCCAATTCCAAGTCTGTCCCTGGAGGGTCCTCTCCCCTCGAGCCTTCCTGCACAAAGTAGCTGTCTTTCTAGCTTCCTCCTTCCTCCAGTCCCCAAAGACAAGTACACATGACATTTTCTTTAAAAATTATTATTAATCACTACAGGGAAACAGAGAAAAGCAAGAATAATAAACACAGAGGAATTACAAAGCTTAAGAAAATTTATAGATTTCTTTATTCTTCTCTTACTGAGAGTGTGACAAAGAGCCAGTCTCTGCTCCTCCCACTTGTTTTGTTAGACCTTTATTCTTAAGGATAGAGTTCAACAATATCCCCAAGCTTCATCTAACCCAATCCTTTCAGAAGAGAATATGCTGATTCCTTTCTCAGTAAAGCCCTCCTTTTTAAAGTAGCTGGGCTGAATTCCCCCATATCTACACATGAGTTTGACAAATACATATTGAACACTCGCTGTCCGCCTGGCACTGTGTTAGACCCTGGAAATACAGTGGTGAAAATGATACAGTTCCTGCCCCGGAGCCTTATCCAAAAGTAGTGGATGAATTTGAATACACATGCATTAATACGCAGTGTCCTTTTCCCAAGTGAATATTGTACTCAGGTAACTTCTATGGTGGCAGAGATTTTTTAAAAAATAAGTTTTGTTTACTGCTGTATTCTCATCAGCAAGAATAGGGCTTGGCATATAGCTGATGCACAACACATATGCTTTGAATCATGAAATGTACTCTGCTAAAAACAGAAAAGTCTTAAACATTTCTTCATTGCAGAAAGGCTCCCTTTTATGATTGAGGTATTCAAGAATAGCCATATAGAAATGATATTCTTCATATTCATAAAACTATGATGAAAAAAGGAATTCACGTATTGGAATTTATTCTACTTCATTTGCAACTTCACTTGTCTTCTGTGAAGTGTACTAAAAATATGAGGCAGTGAGTTGCACCAGTATTATCCTGCCTGTTTCAGGCCCTAAACATGGAGGGTGGGCGGGAGAGGGAGGGAAAAATCATATGAAGATTTCGAGACATCACCAGGCTTCTTATATAGGGATTCAGTCTGTTTTGGGTCCAAAGTTGTCACAGATTGTATTTTCCCATAATATCTACCAACAGATACAATCTCCTTTCAGGGTGATTTTGACATTGCTCCTATTGAAATGTGAGCTCTTAGTTCCCTCTTTTTGAAACTGGATGGTCTTGTGACTGACTAAAATGATGCTATGTGACTCCTGAGGCAAGTTCATAAAAGTAACATAGGTTCTACTGGTTTCCTTGGGACACTCACCTTTGGAGCCCTGAGACACCATATTAGCAATCTGTCTTCAAGCCACTATGCTGTGAGAAAGTTCAAACTAGCTTCCATGGAGAGATCTCAAGGAGAGAACAGACATAGAACTATTTGAAGAAATGAACAAGTTTGTACAGCTCCCAGCTCCTTCAGCTTCCTGTTGTTCTAGCACCAGGGCCCTTCTGACAGTAGTCATACAAGATAGAGCCAGAAATGCCCAGCTGAGACCTTCCCAACTGTCTGACTCACAGAAATCTTGAAATATAATAAAATAATTGTTATTGTTTTAAATCACTATGATTTCCAGTGATTTGTGACGCAGCAGTAGGTATCTGGAACAATAGTAACTGCTGAGTTGTTTTACCCAGTCCTAGCAGGAAGTATTTTTGTTTCCCAGTTGTTCCTTATTGTATTCTCAACAGCACTCACACATAGTTTCTTCCTCTTTTTTGTTCTTTTTTTTCTTTATTTTCTTTTTTTCTTATTTTTTTATCTTTTTTTTTTTTTAATCTTTTTGAGGAATTTCCTTTCCATCTGAGAAAAGGTCAGATTTGGTCTTGGTCTTGATCTTGGTCTTGGTGCAGTGATAAATCAAAGTGCCAAGAATAAGAAATATGTCCGGGCATGGTGGCTCACACCTATAATAGCAATTTGGGAGGTCGAGGTGGGGCGATCACAAGGTCAAGATATCCAGACAATCCTGGCCAACGTGGTGAAGCCCCATTTCTACTAAAAATACAAAAGTTAGCTGGGCATGGTGACACATGCCTGTAGTCCCAGCTATTTGGGAGACTAAGGCAGGAGAATCTCTTGAACCCAAGAGGCAGAGGTTGCAGTAAGCTGAGATCATGCCACTGCACTCCAGCCTGGTGACAGAGTGAGATTCCATCAAAAGAAAGAAAGAAAAAGAAAGAAAGAAAGAAAGAGAAAGAAAGAAAGAGAAAGAAAAAAAGAAGGGAGGAAGGGAGGGAGGGAGGGAAAGACAAGTCTCTCCCAGGACTTTAAATCTTGGAAAGAGTAAAACAATTACCAAAATAAATTTTAAAATAGAGCTTGATTCATCTCAGCTGTCATGATGAGATTATTACTCAGTGTTCTCTAGATTCTTGGCACTGTTCTGGCCCTTATCCCTTATCCTATTCTAAACCTACTTTTGTGAACTCGCCTATAATCTTATGCAAATTCCTTTTCTGCATAAGTTATACACCACGAGTTTGATATACACTCTTAGATAATCCAAACCAAATTTTGACTTTTTATTTCCAAACTGATCAATCTACACAAGTAATGATAACAAACAGATGCTGACTCTCTACCTCTTACTGGAGAGAGATTATTTTTGTCCTTGACAGCTTTTGCTATTGTTTGCCTGTGGTTTGTCTCTACCAAAACTTGTGTTGAAGTTTGATCCCCAGTGGGGCAGTGTAGGCAGGTAGGACTTAGCATTAAGTGTGTGGATCCTGGGGGGTAGATTCCTCATTAGTAGATTAATGCTTTCTCAAGGTGGTGAATGAGCTCTTCTGCCACAGAAGTGGATTCGTGTCCACGAAACTCAGTTGTTAAAAGGAGTCTGAATTCCTCAGTTTCTCTCTCTTGCTTCTTCTCTAGCCATCTGATCTATTTTTACATGCTCTTTCCTCTTTCACTTTCTGCCATAAGTTGAACCAACAATAGATATCGCTGCACGATCTTGAGCCTTACAATCATCAGCATCGTAAGCCTAACAAACCTCCTTTCTTTAGAAATTTCCCAGCTTCTGGTATCCTGTTATAGCAACACTATATGGACTAAGATGATATTTTCACATGTGACATTCCCCAGCTGAATTGATATTCAGGGCCTGCTAAAGGCAGAAATTCTTATTCTTCTCTCTTTTTTTATGCCAGAGATATTTAATATACTTACATTTACAAATGAATACTTGCTCCTCACAGAAAATTATGGAAACTTGTCATAAAAAAAATGGAGAGGAGAAGGAAAAGAGGGAATACAGTTTTTCCATATTACTAAGAACAGAGAGTTAAAATAAAACTATGCCCAATTTGAAATAATTTAAGTAAGAAATGAGCTGGCTCATGTAACCAAATTGCATCCAGGACAAGGATGATGCTGTTTTCAGGGATGACTGGATCTAGGGACTGAACATGTCAAGATTTTTCTCCACATTCTCATCTCTGCTCATTTATGTGAGAAAATTTTACTTTCTTTCTCCTCTATCAAGAGCTTCCTTAGACAGCTTAGGGGTGGAAAGATTTAACCACAGACAATTTCAGGCTGAGTCTAGCACAGATGACCTCCCAGGAAAGAAATATCTCATCCAGCTGACTCTGTCTTTATTTGGCAGCTGTAATCGTCAAAGGTCCTGCAAATTCCTATCCAAGTGTGAGACAACTTGACCGGCCCATATAAACTAGTTGGCACAAGGCAGTCAGTTCCATTCCCCTCAGCCACTCCCTGCTGCACTGCTAGCCAGGTGTTTTTCTTTTTTTTTCTTTTGAGACGGAGTTTCGCTCTTGTTACCCAGGCTGGAGTGCAATGGCGCGATCTCGGCTCACCGCAACCTCCGCCTCCTGGGTTCAGGCAATTCTCCTGCCTCAGCCTCCCGAGTAGCTGGGATTACAGGCACGCGCCACCATGCCCAGCTAATTTTTTGTATTTTTAGTAGAGACGGGGTTTCACCTTGTTGACCAGGATGGTCTCGATCTCTTGACCTCGTGATCCACCCGCCTTGGCCTCCCAAAGTGCTGGAATTACAGGCGTGAGCCACCGCGCCCGGCCAGGTGTTTAACTCTTAGATAATCTTCATAATCCTCAACCTCATTTCTACCGCCATGAAAAAAATGACCCCTTGATAACCCTCAGTGTGTCATTAGAACTAAAAATCCCACCCATCCTTGGCTGCCAAATTTGCATGATAATTCAGAATTTTCTGACATTCTTAAAACCTATGATCTTCAATTGTAGAACACAGGTTACCACCAACAATCAATTCAAAGGCCTCTCACTTTTTATGGAGGGAGAAAAAAACGTACATATATTACATACCAAGTCCATGCTATCTTTCTTAAATATACTCATTCTCCTTTTCCCTCAAGAGTGTAGACAGCTGCCCTAAGGTGTATATTCTAGGTTACCACAATATCTCCATCTCAAGCAAGGACACCCATCTTCTATTACAGCTGTTGGGGTTTAGAGAACCAAAATATATGGTACTTATCTATCCCTCACCAAGATTTGGAAACAATTAAGAGATAGGACCAGAATGACAGGACTCAATTGTTTGCTTCACTATTGAACAAAAAAACAGACTGGAGAATCAGGCTTTGATTTGCAAGCAAATAGGGTTCTATAGCTCTCTGTTCCACGCTCATCCTCTCATATCCCCTGTTGTCCTAGATTTTGGGTCAGCCTTGCTGAGGGATAGTAGGTGCCTACAAATTCATGTAAATTTGGCTGGGCATGGTGGCTCATGCCTGTAATTCCAGAATTTTGAAAGGCTGAGTTGTGTAGATCATCTGAGGTCAGGAGTTCAAGACCAGCCTGGCCAACATGGTGAAACCCCTTCTCTGCTAAAAGTACGAAAATTAGCTGAGCATGGTGGCACGTACCTGTAGTTTCAGCTACTCAGGAGGCTGAGGCAGAAGAATCACTTGAACCTGGGAGGTGGAGGTTGCAGTAAGCTGAGATCACACCACTGCACTCCAACCTGGGCAACAGAGTGAGACTCTGTCTCAAATAAAAATAATAAAAATTTTTAAAAATCATGTAAAGTGTTGGAGGAATAAGAACAATTCCACGGTTCTTTAGTCATTTGATGGATTATCTTACTGCATAAAGAAATGTGAACCTGTGAGTATTTCTATTCCAAGGGAAAAGGTTGAAGATATAGAGAAGAAATAAGAGGCAGGAATATTATTCTTGTGGTGATAATTCCATCCAAAATATGAAGTGGCGTAAGCAGTTCCTCTCACCCAGCATACTCCTGGCTACCACAAGTGCAATGGAGAGGGATGGGAATAGTAGTCTAGATTAGTCAAGGCTACTATTAAGTAGTCTTGATTCACCTGAGGTTGAGCAGACTACATGACTAATAGACTACTGTTAAGTATCTATCTACTCAAATAGTCTATTAGTCAAGTAGTCTGCTTAACCTCAGGTGAATCAGTGTTCTTTCCAAGTCAAATTCACCAGCCTTGAAGTTTCTACACTCTGGTAATCATCAATCCCATCATGCATCACTCCCCATGCTACCTCAAGGACCACCGAAGTCCCTCACCCAGAAGCTGTTTCCCTTCCTGCTATCTGTCCCTAAATCTGAACTCATCACAATGCCATGCCAAGCCCAGTCACATTGACCCTGGGCAATGGCAATTCACCATCAACAAAATATCCCAACTATATCCTCAACTTTGTCTCTGAATAGTCTTGTCCCTTTCTTTTTCTAACTAAAATATGTGTCCCCTGAGAACTTGGACTCCCACTTTCTCTCAACCACAGGCTAGATTTCTCACAATTTCACCTTCATTGTAACTGGCAAATATGGTTTTTTACCCTCCTAGCTCCTGATTGCTTCTTTCAAACCCTTTTCTTTCTTCAAAGACCTCAATTTCTTCAAGGTGCGTGTAAACAGATATCATTATTTACTTCTGCTTTTTGGTGTTGCAGTTATTATTTTAGTCCTTTCTTCTTATTTATGGATGACTGTGTATATCCGTTTTCAATGCCACTCTGGTCCTCATTTTTTAAAGTTCTCAATATTAATAGAACAGATTTAACCAACATGCTGACCTCTCCTATCTTCTAAGTCCTTGATTCCAAAAATTTCTATCAGGTTGTACAACAGTGATTGATGTTTCATCATTACTTTTAATAGCAAAAGCTGCAATTACCTTTGCACCAATCTAATCCTTCCACATTACTTTAGCCTCTCATATGATCTACTCTGATATACCAATAACTGTACCGTTATAACCCCACATTTGTCTTACCCTTAATTTGATCAAGATCTTGTTTCCAATTTTTCTTCTCTGAATGCTCACTTCAGAAGTTACCTAGTACCATCGAATTTTCTAATCCATAACCCTGTAATATTTCTCTTACCTCCTTTCCATTATCACTTCCATCTAAGTTTAGCCTTGTTTCCACAGTCTGGCATCATAATCCCCTTTTTTTAAACACTCAACTTCTTTTTTCATATTTAGAACTTTTGTAATCCCTATGTGATGTTTTTTCTATGCTGTGTAACAGGTTGCCAAAAACCTAATGGCTTAAAAAATACTCATTCATTATCTCACAGCTTCTATAGGTCAGAAGTCTGAATATTATCTAGATTCTATGGTCAGGATATGACAAGGCTGAAGTCAAGTTATCAGCCAGCCTGTGTTCTTTTCTGGAGGCTGGGTTAGAGAAGGAACCATTTCCAGTAGGTTGTTGGCCGAATTCTTTTTCTTGTGGTTGTACAGTTTATGAAGCTTACCTCATCAAAGCCATCAAAAGAGAGAAAGTGTGTCTCTGTTACATTATTATCTATCTTTAGGAAAGACGTAAGCCTTCTTTTAAAGAGCTCAACTGACTAGGTCAGACCCACCCAGGATAACCTCCTTTTTAATTAATACAAATTCAAATAGTTAGGACCTTAACTAGATACCTGTAAATCCCTTCACCTTTTCCATATTCTATTAGTTAGAAGTAAGCCGAGAGGAGAGAATTAAATATGTGGCTCATTGGGGATTAATTTAAGGTATATCTACACAATCTTAGCAAAACCTGGATCCAGGTTTATGTTGGTTTAAATCCAACTTTCTGCTAACTGCATACCTGTATCCAAACATACCCATATTAAACATAGTTTTAAAAATTGCACATTTCTCTGATTGGCTACTTTTCATGACAATAAATCTTGAATGGGTATTTAATACAGACAATATTTATCCAAAGAGATCATTTACAGAAAACAATTTTTTATTTTCTCTATTTTCTCAAAACTCTAAATCTTCTCACTTTTCACCCTTGGCTGTTGACTATGCCTTATAGTTAATAGAGAACTACTCATCCTTCTACTATTAAGTCTACTAGTTCCCCTTCATCTGCATATATTCTGCCTTCCATTCTTTGTCTATTTCTAGTTAATGAAAACCCTCTCTATTTGCATCAGGAATGTCTCCCCTGTGGATCACTTCCTCAGAAAATTTATTATCTGCTCGATTTATCTCTCTTTTGCTCATCAATTTATTCCTCTTCTTTAAAAATTACCTTTCTTAAAGCACAATCTCCAAGAATAGTCTCCTTAGTTTTTCTATAAATGTAAAATTATTGCAAAGTAAAAAGTTTGTGACTATAATAAAATAATCTCCTTTGTCTACAGATCTCCTCTGGTTGCCTTTGAATCCACCCCCTAAAAGTTGTCTCTCTTTGCTCTGCATGCTCACCTCTCATTCTCTCCTCACCTCTCCCAATTAGACTTTGGTCATCTTATTAAGGATATCATATTAAGAATATCATTGACATTTCTTCCTACTCTAGTCAATATTCACTAATTCTGAGTATTCTCATAATTCTCTTCCATTAATCGCTCATAATTCTCTTCCATTAATCACTCCCTTCTTGGATGTATGTTTCTCTGGGATTCAATGGCACCATATGCCGCTGTTTTTTCTCACATTTTACTGTTTTCTCCTTCTCAGTCTTTTCTGCTGGCTCCTGTAAAAGATGGCCCTGAGTTTTCTACCTCCACTTTTTCCCTAGGTAACTTCATCATTTCTATGCCTTTAAATGTAATAAATCTCATAATGATATGTCTGTCACAGGACTTTCCCCAGGGAGACAGACCAAACCTCCTACTTATTATACATCATCTTCCTTGAATCTTTAAAAGACATGTCAAATTTCACATGATCAAAATAGAAGTAGTTTTTTTCTTTCCAAAATTGACCCTTTCTAAGGCATTTTCTAGCTTATTTGATGATAAAGCTATTCACTCAATTGCTTAGTTCAAAACTTTGCAAGTCTCATCTTTTCCTTTTTTTTTCTTTTATATTCCATATTCAAGTTGCTTGGCTCTTAACCAAAAATATAGTTTGAATATAATTACTCCTTTGATGGTCTTTCCTTGATTATACCCACTAAAGCGGCACCATACTTGCTTTCATTCTTTTAACCTAAAATGGTTGCCAGGGGCTTCACTTGGGCCGATATAATATTAGGTAATTTATAAACAGAATGTTAAGATTTATCTCTTAAATTTTTAAAGCAGGATTTTGCATTGGGATTCAATAAACCAAAATGTATTTCTTACAGTTCTGGAGGTCGGGAACTCCATGACCAAGGCACCAGGAGATTTAATGCCTGGCAAGAACTCTATGCTTTTTCTTTTTTTAATGTGGTCCTTTATTGCTACGTTCTAACGTGGCCAAAGGAATGGAAGTCTTCCTTAAACCTCTTATGTAAGTTCAATTAGTCCCATCTATGAGGGCAGAGCCTTTATGACCTAATCACCTCTTTAAAGTCCCAATTCCTGATAACGACCACCATGAGGATTCACTTTCAGTGTGAATTTTAAAGGGACACAAACATTCAGACAACAGCAGGGGCTTTTCTGCATTATATTCTTCCTTATTACAAATCTTGTGGAAGAATGTTAGAATTTTTTTTTTCCAGCAGAATATATATAGTATTTAATTTTATTGAATAACATGCTGACTTCTTTTATTGAATCTTAGATTCCTATAAAATTTAATTAATAACTGCTTGGACAACAAATGTAAACCAGAACAGGTCAATGTATACCTAGTCATATGCTCACTCTAATTATAGTCACTAAGTCAATGTCATATGCTAACTTTAATCTTGCAAATAGTGTATTTTGCAGTGCTTTAGCAAAATGCCCTCCTGGTTTTTTTTTTTTTTTTTTTCCTAGTTTCTCCTTGAAAAGTTTTTTTGTCCATATGTTAAATATTAGCTTTTTAAAAGTTTTGCTCTAAGCTTTTCTCACATAGCACCTTTTCTCTCTGGATAATCCAATCTACTCTAATGGCATCATTTATCATCTATTTGCTAATAATACCAAACTTTATCTCCGTCCTACATAATACTCATAAACTCCAAATACATGCCAATGTGTGCAAATACATGTTGGATATCAAGCAATGAATGCTTAAAAAACACTTCAATAATACCTCATATTTTAAGTACTCACAATATGCTAAGTACTATTCTGAAATATTTACATATATTATTTTGTTTACTTTTAATAATAACTCTATGGGTTTAGTAATGTTATAATTAATTAGCATTCTCCAGAAAGCATAACCAATATGATATAGATAGATAGATGCTAGGTAGATAGATAATAAACACATGCATGTACATATACATATATAAAGATATTTACTTTAAGGAATTGACTCACTAGATCATGTAGGTTGACAAGTCCTAAATCTGCAGGATGAGTCTCAATGAACAGCTGATGCTGTGTTTCGGTTCCAGAGGCCAGCAGGCTGGAGACACAAAGAGCCAGTGTTTACCACGTAATACTCTTTTTGTTGGTGGGGTCAGTTTTTGTTTCTATTCAGGCCTTCCACTGATTTGATGAGGCCAACCACATATGGAGGGCAACCTACTTTCCTCAAAGATCACCAATGTAAATGTAATATTTTAATACCCTCAGAGGAATAGCCAGAAAAATGTTTGACCAATTATCTAGTCACTAGTTACTGTGGCCCAATCAAGTGGACATGTAAAATTAACCATTCCAATAATCTAACAACATTTTAAATATGAAGATATAAAGATATGTAGAAATGATTCATCAAAGATCATTCACTTAATAAATGGTGGAATCAGGATTTAAAACTAGACACTCCGAATTCAGAGCCCATTTTCTTAACTCTCATTATTTCAAATGTGTCACCTCCAAAACTGAACTCACTGTAAATCTTGGTCTCCTTCTGTGTCCAGTATGTCGTTGAAAAGAATGCTTCTGCTCATTGTACAATGGGTCTAACTAGATATCACCTTTAATTACTCCCTCATATTCAATCAATTCATTCAAATTCAATAAATTCCTATTGTTTCTACCACCTAAGTACATCACTACAACAAATTTCCACAGCCAGTACTTTAATTGGAAGATCTATTTTTCCTCATCACCATCTCTTCCATATGCAGTATTGCAGCCAGAGATACCTGATTTCCATCTCCAACTTCAGGACTTTGCATATATTATTTCCTCTGACCTAGAAAATATCCCCACTTCACTGCTTCTGGACTATCACAAGTGCTTATTCACACATACATGGACACCACCTACCCAAATCCCAGTGTTTGAACAAGCCTCAGATCAGAAATCACTTTTCTCCAGCATTATTAATTGATACAATAAGAGCCAGTAAATTGGTCTCTTAAGGGATTTCCCATCCTCATAATCAGTGCATATTACCTGTGGCTTAATCACCTATGGTTATAGTGTTCCCCAAAATTCATGTTCCAATTCAACATTGTTGGGGGGTGGGTCTTCATAGAAGGCCTTTAGCCCATGAGGGTTCCACCATCATGAGTGGATTATCACTATAAAAGAACTTGCAAGAGTGAGTTCATTCTTTTTTGCGCTTCCACTTTCCACCATGTGAGAATACAGCAAGAAAGCCCTCACTAGGTGCCAGCGTCTTGATCTTGGACATCCCAGCCTCCAGAATTGAGAAATAAATTTCTGTTCTTTGTAAATTACCCAGTTTCAAGTATCCTGCTATAACAGCACAAAATGGACAAAGGCAGACATTGGTGCCAGATGAATGGGATGTTGCTATATAACAAATACTTAAAATATGGAAGAGCCATTGGAACTGGTTAATAGATAGATGCTAGAACAATTTTGAAATACATAACAGAAAAAAAAAAAAACCTGTATTGCCATGAATGAATGATTGAGTAATTCTGTTGAAGGCTCAGAGGAAGAGAAAAGTGTAGGGAAAGTCTGGAATTTCTTAGAGATTCCTTAAGAGGCCATGCCCAGAATGCTCATAGAGATACAGACAGTAAAGGCCATTCTGGTGAGGCTCAGGTAAAAATGAAGAACAAGGTATTGAAAACTGAAGAAAAGGTCATCTATTTTATAACTTGGCTAAGAACTTCACTAAATTATGTTGGTGTCCCAGGACTTCATGAAAATCAGAACTTAAGAGTGATAAACTAAGCTATCTGGAAGAAGAAGTTTCTAAGCAGAAGAACTCCCTAACCTGTTCAGGATGTGCTTCGGCTCTTCTTAACTGCTTTTAGTAAAATATGAGAAGAGAGTAATGATTTAAAGATTGAACTTATAATCTTAAGGGAAACAGAAGATAAAAATTTGGAAAACCCCTTACCCTGACCATGTAAAGAATTTTGAAATTATGTTAGGAAGAGAGAATATCGTGGGTATGGCCAAAGTATTATTTGATAAAGAGATTAGTATGAATCAAAAACAATTCATCAAGACAACGGGAGAATGACCTCAAAGGCATTTCAGAGATCTTCAAGGAGGTTGTGTCTTCTATCATAGCCCCACAATGCTAGGGCCTTGAGGCAGAATGGTTTAAAGGGATGAGCTCAGGGCACCTGTGGGACCCCAGGGATCATTGCCAAGGGCTGCCTTGGGTTTTTATTCCCCATGTGTCAGCACAGCACTCCTTGACCACCCCAGTTGTGGCTCAAACATGCCCAAGTGCAGTCCAGGTGCATCCCAGGCCACTGTGCCCCAAAGGGTGCAAGCAGTCAGCCTTGGTAGCAACCACATGGTCCTGACTGTGCAGGTACACAGAAGAGATGAGCTGTGAAGGGTTGGCTTTCCCCACCAAAGGATGTCTCCGGCAGCCTCAGGACTCTGGCAGAGATGTGCTACAGTGGTATAGCTGCCAGAGAAAGATCCAACCCTGCCTCCCCTGCCCACAGCCTCAGACAATGCTCAGTGGAACTATGGAGTCCAGGCTACTGCAGAGATCTCCCACAAGGGCAATGCCTAGTAGACCTGGGGAAACATGACTGCTCTGAGATCCCAGTCCTATAGAGCCACCAGCATAGGCAGCACCAGCCTGGAAGAACTGCAGGAACTTTATTCCAGCCCTTGAGAGTGATATGGGCAGTAGCCAGCTAAGCCATGGGCTTGGAGCCGCCAGGAGTCTTGATGACTCAACCTCCGCCCCAGTGTGTCTGAAAGGCAGGTCATGGAGTCAAAGAAGATTATTCTTAAACTGTAAGATTTCATACTGTTTGCCATTTTGGGTTTTGGACTTGCTAGGAAACTGTTACTCCTTCTTTCTTTTCTATTACTTTTGATGATGGAATGTTTATCCTATGTCTGGCCTACCATTATATTTTGAAAGCACGTAACTTGTGCGGTTTCACAGGCTCACAGCTGAAGAGAAATACTTCAGGATGAATTGTACCTTGAGTCTCGCCTAAATCTCATTTAGATGAGATTTTAGACATAGACTTTAAAGTTTGTGCTGAAATAAGTTAAGACGTTGAGGGCTATCGGTATGGAATAAATGCATTTTGCATGGAAAGAACATGAATATGTGGGGCAAGAGGCAGAATGCTATGGTCTGAATATGTCCCCTAAAATTTGTGTGTTGGAAATTTAATCCCCAATGCAACAGTATTGGGAGGTGCAGTTAATGGGAGGTGTTTCGATTGGGAGGGCCCCACCTTCATGAAGGATTAATATTGCCATAAAAAAGGGATTGTGGGAGTAGACTTTCCCTCTGTATCCCTTTTGCCTTTTGTCATGTGAGAACACAACAAAGGAGCTCTCACAAGAGGCTGTCACCTTGATTTCAAATTTCTCAGCCTCCAGAACTGTGAGAAATAAATTTCTTTTTTTGTAAGTTACTGAGTTTTAGGAATTCTGTTATAGCTACACAAAATGGACTAAGACCTGGTTAGCTATTTGATTCTTTCCCTACATGACATGCTCCTTGAAATTAGTGCCTGTATATTATAAGCACTTGAAAAGTACTTGTTAGGTAAATACATCTCCCTATTTTTTTCTTTTATATCCACCCTGTCTTTCTTAAATTTGTAATAGCCTACTCAGGGATGCTATACTAAAATACAGGCCCATGTCAATATATAGCACTATGAAAAGTATAAAGAAAATGCTTATTGCTCTTTAATGTTTAAAAATACACTTGGAACATTCTAGTGGCCAGGTTTTGTGTCATGAGTCAATACTTTGCCACGTGAAACTGATGATCCACTAGATCAGTCAGGAAAATATTGAGTTTCATCTACACCAATAAGTAAAGCATGTCCAGTGGGAACTCTATTTAGACTTTCAACATGATGTAAGAATTCCCAAGTGAGTAGATAGCATGAGCCATGAAAATGGGAGTCCGTAGGCAGAAATCATGATTTTGGGTGTTCTGTGTCAGGAAGAACAGAAGACTACATTCCATTGGCTAGAGAAAAGAAGTAGAAGAGATAAACATGGGTGGAGTAGGTCCAAGCTTTGACCATGCAGACAGAATTATTTTTATCATTAGAGAACAGACATATAAGCAGTAGCAGAGGTAGCATTTCAGGAACTTGGGGGAGGTGTGTCTTAATTGCATAAGCATATATCTGCCCACTGCGTTGTGTAGCTGTGCAATGTCATGAGCCTCAGACAGTACTTCAGAGCGCCTAAGAAACAACCACAGTCACAGTTGACTCAGGAAATTGTGAGCCAAGCCTATCATTGAGAGACGTTGGAAGGTACTAAAAAACAACAGTAAAATTTTTGTTTCTTTGATGATTTCTGTCCACAGGTTAGTGCTGACTAGAAATGCAGTCAACATCATTTCTTACTGACTTTTCTGTAGAGCTTCTCTGTTACCAAAGATTAGTTAACAAGAGCTTTTTGTAGGCACAGCATATTCCATTTTGCTTCCTTCTTTCTGTTATTCCTTTAGGATCTCCTCTTATCCCACCCATGTTTACACTACAGAATAGTGATCAAGAGCAAGAAGCCTGAAGGTAAGGCCTAATACCAAATCTCGCCTGTACCACATATAGATGAGTTATGTATCCATGAAAACGTTACTCAATCTCTATGCCTCAGTTTTCTTGTTTATAAAATGAGGAAAATAATAATGCCTCCATGTCAGAATTGTTGTGAAAATTAAGCTGTTAATATAATTAAAATCTTAAAAGGGTACATAGAACATAATAAGCTTTGTATGGTGTTAGCTATTATTTTACAGAGTTAGATACACTTTCCCCATGCTCGAGTAATACTTTATGCATACCTCTATTGCGGTCTAATCACATTATATTCATTGTTCTTTATTTGTATAACTCCCCTCTGACTTGGGAGGTCTTTGAGGGCATATTATATTCTCTGTATTCTTGAGTGTATAGCACAGTGCCCAATATTGACCAAGGGTGAAATTTAAGTTGATAAATTGATTAATTCTGATGAAATACACAATGTAATTTTTCTTGTTTTTTCCAACACGAAAAAGGGCTCTATTATTTAACAACTTATTTAAAATTTAGAAAACAAATGAAGGAATACAAAGTCATTCCTAAACTCCCGGGTTTATGCCAACAAGAGCAAAGGAGAGTGCTTCAAAATGTGATTCTGAAGTTACGTTTGCTTTATTTAAAAATCATAATATATTACAGTAATTAAACTATTTCATGACCTCATTGAAATCCTGTAAGGCTTAATTAATGTTTGTAAAGCCTTTTGCAATCCTCAGATGAGAAGCAGAAGAAAAGTGTAAGAAATCATTATTGTTATCACTGATTCCATCTCAAATGATTGCAAGCAGTTTGCCTCACCGAAATTTGCTGATTAAATTCAGGCTATGACCATGCAGAAACACAAGCAAAATTCATTTCTACACTGTAGCTCAGCTTGTCTTATTTAGAAGGTTGTAGACAAACAAAAATACAGTCATCTCTTTATATACGTGGGGGACTGGTTCCAGGACACCCGCAGGATATCAAAATCTGCAAATGCTCAAGTCCCTTATATAAAATAGCATATATTTGCATATAACCTACAAACATCCTCCAGCATAGTTTAAGTTATTTATAGATTACTTACAGTACCTAATATAAGGTAAAGAGTAAGCAAATGGTTGTTATGCTATATATTTTTTAAAAATTTATTATTTTTTATTGTCATTATTTTTTATTTATTTTAAAAAATATTTTAAACCTACAGTTAAATTCATGCATGCAGAACCCACAGATGTGAAAGGCTAACAGTGTATGATTTTTAAATGTAACTGTTTTTCAGAGAGGTGGCATATAAAAATGATGATAAATAATGGGTAAAGGCAAAAGCATGGGAGGAAGCCATTGGCCTCAACTGTACCACCTGCGAACTTGTCCTTGAGAAATACCTTCCCATGAAGTTTGGAATGAGGCAAAGGTTGGAAAACTGTCCTATAACTTTCCTTCTTTGTAACTTTGGGAAAATTACTTGGGGGAGCGAAGGCTATGCTGGACAGGTATAAGACTTTAATCTAGTTCTTAACATAGACTTGACACATAGTATGTGTTCAACATTTATAAATTTTAATATATAAGTGATAGTATAATGGTGCATATTAAACAGTTAAAATACATTATCACCAACATTTAAAAGATTGATCACCTCTATCTTTTGAAGCGCCATCATTCTATCATCCAGGATGACTTATTCCCCAAGAGCTCTGAATAACTGCATTTTGCTGTGTTATTTCCATGACTAACAATTCTAATTTTGAAGGGCACTCAATCACGAAGTTATATCAAAGGCTTTAACTAAGATGTTCTGTTTATCTATTGCTGCATAACAAACCACTTCAACATTTAGTGGTGTAAAACATCCATTTTTATTATGCTCACAATTCAGAAAGGTAGAGCAGGATGGTCTTATCCCTGCTCTTTGATGACTGGAACCTCAGCCAAGATAACTCCTGTCTCAATTTATCTGGGCCAGCTCAATGGGATTCATATATCAAGAACCTTAGTTTTATCAAATTCATCTTCATTTTTCTCTACATTGTGTCTCCTTGGACTGGAATGTCCAAGATGGCTTTTTAATTTAAGTCTGTTGCCTTAGTTGGGATGACTGACACAACTGGGACTAGCAGATCATCCCTCTCTCTGTATAGTATCTCCACGTAACTAGCTTGAACTTCTCTAAAGAATAGAAGTCTCAGGATTTCTTACATGGCAATTGACTTCTCCTAAGATGAGCTTTCCAAGAGGCACAGACAGAGTTGTGCAGATTCTGATGACTTAGGCTTAGAAGTCCAGAGCATCACCTTTGACACATTCTATGTCTTCAGCAAGTTACTATGGGCATCCTAGGCTCACAGGGATAAAATAAGATTCTACTTCTCAGTTGCAGAAGTAGGAAAGAATCCATATCCACTTTTTGTCTTCACCATAAAAGAAAAACCATTTATTTCTTAATTTTCTAGAAATCAAAAAAGCATCATGAAGAATTCCTCTTTATTAGACATGCTTTCTTACAATAGGTAGCTGCCTGGTCTACTTTAAAGGTTTAGAGAGATAAGCTATAAACTTGGTTCTGCCACTGATTAACTGTGTGATATTGAACACATCTCTTAATCTCTCATCTTGTCTTCTAATCTATTAAGGAGAAAAATAATGTATTTTTTATCCATGTTACTGAGTTTTTGAGAAGGTGAAATAATGGAATAAAAAGGCGATGAAAATTCAGAAATCCTACACAGCTGCTAGTTATCATTGTTAGTGAAATTTAGAGAGGACACTATAGTCACTAGGATTTGCAGGTTTAATTAAGTTAGTTGCCTTGAGTTCCTGGACTCATGACTGAGGCATGTAAAAATGTCATGACAAAATAATGGTTTATTCAGCTTGAAGTCAAATTTCAACCTCAGAATTGAGGCCTTGGTTGTGCCTTGGTCTGACTCTTTGTGCAAGGCCCTCGAGTCTCCCAATTGGCTGGTTTCTATCTCACCTGGAAAGATGAAGATGAAAATTTGCCATATACATAGTTACTGAACCATATAACCATCTTGTGACTTTTTATCAATTTTAAGCTTATTTTAATATAAAAATTAACACTTGATCATTTGTTCGTTTTGTGATCAGAAGACCTTTAGGCTCTAATTCCTGCTAACAATCAGCTAAGGAAGAGAAAATATATCTGAGCAACAATTTAGTAAAAACTAGAGTGTAGCTTCTTCTGTGATCCCTAACATCTGTATGGCTGAAAAGTAGGGTCCTGTTGTGTGTAGTTTTCAAAAATATGAATCTTCCCATCATTTTGTGCTTCTGAGTATTTTATTAATTTTTTAATGTGCCTATTCTGGGATTATTTCAAGAAAGATAGATATTTCCTTAAACAATGTTTAAACACAACATTTAAGCTTAAATTAATATGGTACAGAGACAACATCACCAGCCTAGTATATGTCAATACTTGGGATATAAATGTTTGAGTTTCAGCTTCCATTGAAGACAATGAGATCAGAAGAGTTGAATTACTGGAATTTTGAGGTTCCATGACTCTTTGGTTTTTTTGGTTGTTTGTTTGTTTTTCAAATATGTGACCATTGCTCATTCTGAAACAATATAACTATTAAATTAAGTATAGTCTTAAAATTCAAACAGTGAGATTGTCTCTGGCGAAATTCCACTGTTATAGAACAGTAACAGCCCTGACTTGGCAGAGGGTTTCCAAGTAGTTACATCTTAGAATCACTTACGGTCTGAGACAAGTGAAAAATTCTACATATTCGAACAAGCCACCAATGTGTATATTCTCCCAGCTTCTCCTTAGTTCAAACTTCTCTTAAGGCATCTTAAGATCACTCTTGGATCTGTCTGCCATTAAGTCTCATGTCCACCTTCCAGGTTTCATCTTTCTTTATATTTGGCAGTATTTGACACTGATAACCAGACTCTCCTTTAATTTATTCTTTCTTTGATTTATGAGACAAAACTCTTTTGGTTTTCTTCCTACTACTATGGTAGATTCTTCACAGTCCTCTTTATGGCTTCTTTTTCTATTTCCTAATCCATAAAGGTTTGTGTGACACATGCCTCTTCTCTCTGTATGTGCTTTTTGAATGATCTCACCCATATTCAAAGCTTTCTTCATCATCAGTTTGACATCTAGCCAATAAATACTTACTTATTGACTTTCATCTTCCAGAGACTATAATCTGATATTCTGAGTTTAAATCGACAGCCTGGTTTTTGCTGCTGAGCTGCACACATGCATATACATCCACATACTAAATATATTCACTTGTAAATACATGACATAGTAGAACTAAGGGTCATGGTCTATGTGAATGACCCTCCCTGGAGTTGTGCAGCTCTCTGCCTTTCCTAACTCATAATTCAAAGTCAACTTGTCCAAAATTAAACTCATCTTCCATTCCCCAAATGGCCATTGCTCCTCTAGTGTTTTCTAGCTCAGTGAGCGAGATTCAAAATTGGCAAGTTGTGAAATCACTGAGTCATCCGGATCTTCCACTTAATAAAAAGGGAGAACAACATCAACCTTAAAAGAACATTAAGGTTCTTCTAGAAGACTAAGCAAAATGATAAATGCAAAACACTCATTCTAGTATCTTGTCCTATTAAGTATTCAATATTTATTACACTCCATCCCATTGGCTAAGCCAGAAACAGGACCTCATCTTTGATTTTTTTAAAAAGTTTTCAGCTTCTTCAGAAAGTTCAAAAACACCTGCCTCTTGTTAACATATTTTCAACTTAATCAGTATTATCTCTGAGTTATGACTATCTAGTTGAAAGTGACTTTATCTTCCTATCTTATCCCACTAACTGGTTTTCCTAATCTTAATCATGCCCTCCTCTCCATCTATCTCTTACACCGTTTCCTCATTGAACTTTCAAGATGCTATTCAATTCTGCTGTTCTGTTTGACACTTGGCACAGACTTTCCACAGCTGATATGGCTTGGCTGTGTGCCCACCCAAATCTCATCTTGAACTGTAGCTCCCATTATCCCCATGTGTCATGGGAAGGACCATGTGGGAAGTAATTGAATCATAGGGGCAGATTTTCCTCTGGCTTTTCTCATGATATTGAACAAGTCTCATGAGGTCTGGTGGAGAAAAAAACAGTTCCCCTGCACACGTTCTCTTGCCTGCCGCCATGTAAGAGGTGCGTTGTTCCTCCTTCACCTTCTGTTGTGATTATGAAGCCTACCCAGCTATGTGGAACTGTGAGTCCATTAAACCTCTTTTTCTTTAAAAATTATCCAGTCTCAGGTATGTCTTCAGAGCAGTATGAGAACAGAGTAATACAACAGCATTTGGGGCAAAAGTCCAAACTTCTAAGCTTTGCACATAGGATACTTCATGACCTGGCCATGTTTAACAGCCATCATTTTTCCCCTTATACTCTGATCCAGAAAAACTCACCTCTTTTCTTTGTCACATGCTGCTTTTACTACTAGAGATGTCCCTTCTTCTTTCTCTACTTTATTTCTGCTTCTGTTTCAGAATTTAGCTCATGGTCACCTTTTTAAGGACATTCTTCTGGATGCTGAGATTGGATTAGTTTCTTATACTGCTTACATATGGCAGTAAGATAAGCTCACTGAAAGCAGAAACTGCCTCTCATCCACCTTTGTAATCCCAGTGCCAAGCAAAAGGTCTAGGGTGCATATGCTTATGTAAGCAATAGTGAAAGACTGGATGTATGCAAATGTTAGCATCCAAGAGTGAAAGCTATCCAGGTGATGATGATAGCTTTTGAAATTGTATATTTAGAGAAATCTTTAGACTGCATTCAATTGGTGATAGTAGAGGTTGCAGAGAGCAGCTGAAGGCCAATCTGTGATCCGTCCTGGGATTCTGATGGATCTAAGTATATCCATAGAATGAAGGAACTAGCAGACAGAAACCTACTTGTGTGATATACTAATGAGCCTCTGTAAGGGAAGAAAATCCAAGGCAGTGTTTCTCAATCAGGGCTTCAAGAATTCTAAGATTTTTTAAAAAGCTTTATATTTCATTTGAATGATGACACAAATAACTACAATATATTGTAAGAACACACTAATTTATAGCTGGGCAACACCAGAGTTTTCAGAGTCAGTGTTAGTTTTTATATAATTTGTTTGACACATAAACACTGTTTTAACATAAGACATAAGCCAAACTACATCAAAGCTCATTGAATAAAAAAAGGGTTCATGATATACTGAAGTGTTGAAAATGGTGGAGGAATTTAACTCATGCCACTTTAAAGATAAAAAAACTTGTGCCATAGCACATTGATGCCATATTCACATTATCGAAATTTACTTTCAGCCAGACATCATCATCCATCACAGTACACTAATGTTGTTATTTTTAGATATTTTTCAGTTTTTATTTAATTTATAAACTTATTTTTGCTTTATATTACATAAGAGCTTTACACATACAAACATTTAAGAGACAGTATAATAAAAACAACTTGGTATAATGCTGGAAACCTGAGAGATTATCTTTTTTAAAATAATTTGCACATTACTCAGAATGGACAAAGACTATGTTGATGAAAAAAGGATCAGGGCATAACAAAATTGGGAGTAAAAGCTTCTTTTTCAGAGTAGAAGGTTTACCTCTTAGCCCAGTATGTGCACAAATACACATATACACACTACACACAAACACACATGCACACACAAATGCTACACATACAGAGACACACAACACAGCTAACTCCCACACAAGCATACATACATGTAACATACAACACAGACTTAAACATACACACTTGCATGGTAACATGCAGATGACACACATACACTTATTTGCATGTATCACAAACGGCCCCATGCATAAAGAAAATGCACACACCCACACACATACAACTTCCATGAATTTATGTCTACATTTTATTAGAAAAGGACAATGAGGCCGGGCGGGGTGGTTCAAGCCTGTAATCCCAGCACTTTGGGAGGCCGAGGCGGGTGGATCACGAGGTCAAGAGATCGAGACCATCCTGGTCAACATGGTGAAACCCCGTCTCTACTAAAAATACAAAAAATTAGCTGGGCATGGTGGCGCGTGCCTGTAGTCCCAGCTACTCAGGAGGCTGAGGCAGGAGAATTGCCTGAACCCAGGAGGCGGAGGTTGCGGTGAGCCGAGATCGCACCATTGCACTCCAGCCTGGGTAACAAGAGTGAAACTCCGGCCTAAAAAAAAAAAAAAAGAAAAGAAAAGGACAATGAATATAAACTGAGAAGTCAGTTCTCTAGAGTTTAGTGCTGCAGTTTTAAAAACAAGGCCTCTTGAATTAAACTGCTCAACTAACAACCTCAGCTGTGCCCCATCCTAGTTGAATAACTTGGACACTCAAGCATCTCCTTAATATGTGGTCAGTTCCCTACTCTTCTGGTCACTAAATTGGGAAGGATAGTGAGCACTTAACTCCTGGAATTGTTTAGAGAAGTGAATGCATTATTGCATGTTGACGACTTTAACACTACCTGGCACATAGGAAAAAAATTAGTAGTGGCCTGCTTTGGTAAAACTTTAGATTTGATGGACAGAGAGTACTGCTTAGGAATCCTATCTGAGTTGCAAAATTAAAGAGGGTTTCTCCCTTCTTTTGTCAGAGAAAATGAGAAGCCTGGGAGTCATCCCTAATCTCTTGCAGTTTGTCCCAACCCATACTTACTCAATAACGAGTCTTGTTAATTTTTTTCTTCTGAAACTCTCTTTGGTTGATGCGTGTCTCTTCAATTCATGTGGGCTGAGGCAAGAGGTTTATAAGTGCTTTCCCCACACCTCCTTTTTTTCCCCCAGTACAACCAAGCAGGACATTTTACTAAGGCAAATTTGATCCTTATTTCCTTAACACTTAGTGACTTCCCAGTGCTTTGAAGATAAAGCTTTGCACAATCCAACCTCACTCAAATTCTCCATGCTTCTTGTTGGTCAAGATGCTCTTCTCTGTTGGGTGCCACCCTCCTATTAGAAAGCCTCCTAAGAACAAAGACTGTCTATTTACATTATCCGTTGTTTCTTCATCACCTAACTAGAAACCTCTCTAAATGTTGATTGGACAGATGAACAAAACACAACACTGCTATGACACATCAGCAGATGTGTGCTTTGTTAATTTTACCTTTAAATTACCCTGTTTCAGTGCAAATGGGTGCTGACCAACAGAAAAGACAATGATGCCTGATATGATAGGACAGTATCCCATGGTATACAACAGTATCTGATGAAAGATGGTGGTAGACAGTGGTACCATCACTATACGCCACTGATGGTTCACTCAATAATACCATCAATGTATTATTGATGTTGAACCATCAGTGGCGTATAGTGATGGTACCACTGATGGTTAACCATAAAACTGTCAGTGGTGCCTAATCAGCATGTTGGTTTCCAATAAAAGGAAGACCAATTGGAAGTGGTATCTTTTGTTTGTTTGCTTGCTTGCTTTTTGTTTCTAACCCGTGGTTTTACAAAGATTTCTTTGTGAACACAAATGAGATTCCTCCTGGCTCTGTTTAGTAATTCATAGTGATTTCATTGTAGCAGGATGGAGGGCTGGTAAGATCCAGAAAAATGGCTGCTACATAGCTGTACCTCTCTCTTTTCTTTTTCCAGGTAAAATAAAAGACCTGTGCTGATCTGGTTCCCTGACATGCATGCTAATGGGAAACGGTACACACATATCACAATTTTATCCACACCCAGCATAGTTTACTTAGCTCAAGCCATTGTAGGGAATAAGAATGGAGAAAAGGATCTTGGCTCATTGGCTCTAGTCTCTCTTGGTTCCATGGAGACATGCTTCTCAAGGCAAGGTGGTTAAGGAGGGCTAGAAAAATCCATTGTTAGACTTGAGATGACTGCTGCTCACAGATTTCCTCCTATATGCCATTTTTTTTTTTTTTTTTTTTGTATAAGAAACACCAGTGGTCTGTCTGATAACTGGGAGCGATATCTGAATGTTCAACTAAATAGGGTCCATATTCAGCTTGTCAAACCTTAGCTTACTTACATATTTGATTCAAGCATCTACTAAACATGTACCCCTGTCACCTGTACTCCTTTCACACTATGGATATCACCTTATATTATTACAGATATATTTATATCACTACAGATATTATCAAAACTTAATTGGTGTTAACTATGCATACTTTTTCCACTGATTTATATTATCTTTTCCAAATTCTTAAACTCTTATTTGTGGGATATACTCAATTCAAAGTAGTTCCAATACTCCATTCGGATATTAACTTCATTTTCTCTCCAGCATAACCCCATCAAATAAAGTAAATGACCTGATAACTAACAGTTGAATGCTCTAGTTAACTCTGATATTTCAATAATTCCTCTGTGAACCTTTTTGTAAAGTGAACAATTTCTCTGTAATAAAAATGATCCTCCCCGGTTATTGTCTTATAGATATGCAGAGATGGGAAATCATTTTTAAGTGAGTAAATTGTAGATATTCTCTAACTGAATATATATATACTTGTTATATGAAAGTTACTGTGAACATTATATATACTCCTTTGTTCAAAATTAAACTGTTTCCCTTTAACACTAAAATTACAAAAAATTGATTTATTTCTTTCGTCACTTCAAAATTCTGCAGTGTTTGGGGGTCAGCTTCATACTGTAAAGAAGATATTTTGCATTTTTATTTATTTAGATAATATTTATCCGATTTTTTGAAATGGGGGTTATATCTTGCAATAGGAGAGGATGATTTCCCAGGAATCAATTTGTTACATAATCTTGGTATTTTTCACATGCTGTAACTGTTCTACAGAAAATGCTCATCCATCCACACTCATTTACTCACTTGTTCATTCACTCATTCAACAAAATATTTAATGTAGGCTGGAAGCAGTGGCTCACACCTGTAATCCCAGCACTCTGGGAGGCGAGGTTGGTGGATCATGAGGTCAAGAGATCAAGACCATCCTAGCCAATATGGTAAAACTCTGTCTCTGCTAAAAATACAAAAATCAGCTGGGTGTGGTGGTGCACACCTGTAGCCCCAGCTATCCAGAAGGCTGAAAAAGGAGAATCGCTTGAACCTGGGAAGGCGGAGGTTGCAGTGAGCCAAGATCTCGCCACTGCACTCCAGCATGCTGGCAACAGAGAGAGATTCAGTCTCGAAAAAAAAAAAATATATATATTATGTAATTACTATACATGCAACATGCAACACATTTTGACAGCTTTTTTAAAGGTATGATTGACAAACAATAAACTGCATATATTTAAAAATTGTACGATTTGATAAATTTTGACATATGTTTGTGTCTCTGAAATCAATACCACAATAAAGGTAAGGAGTATACTTTTCACCCCCAGAACTTTACTTGTGACATGTCATCCTACGTCAACTGCCATCACCAGGTAACCACTGTCCTGTTAACTGTCCCTGTAGTTGAGTTACATTTTCTAGAGTTTCATATGAATGGAATTTTGTCTTTCTTCTTTTACTGAGCATACTTACTTTGGGGTTTGTCCGAAGTGTTGTGTGTATTAATAGCATAGTACTTTTTATTGTTGAGTAATAGTCCATTACATGCACACACTACAATTTGTTTATCCATTCATCTGTGATGGGTATTTGAGTTAATTCTAGTTTTTAACTATAATAAAGATGCTGTGAACATTCAAGCACAAGTGTTTGTATGAACTTTTGCTTTCACTTCTCTTGGATAAATGCCCACCATTAGAAAATCATATAGTAGATATATATGCTGTAACTAGATTAATTTTTTTAAGTACAACTTTTTCAAACTGGCTGTAGCATTTTGCATTCGAACTGTAGTATATGGAATTACATGTGCTGTGCATCCTCATCAACATTTGATATGGTCAGTCTTTTCAGGTTTAGACATCTGATATATGTGTAGCTGCATATTATGCTTTTAGTTTGAATTTACCTGATTCATTTTCTTAAATATCTTTTTGTGTGTTCATTTGCCATCCCTCTTTTCTCACAGTGAAGTATCAGTTTGAATCTCTTTTCCCCATTTGGCACTGGATTGTTTGTTCTCTTATTACTGAGTTTAGACTATCTGTAGTCAGTCAAGACATGTCTTTTGCTGATATATAATTGTCAAGAAGTTTTCCCAGTCTGTGGCTTGAATTTTCATTCTCTGAACAGTGTCCTTCAAGTATTTTAATGTTAATTAAGTTCACTATATTTGTTTTTCCTTATGTAGATCTTGCTTTTGGCATTATATATAGATATTTTTGCCTAATCAAAAGTTTCAAATATTTTTTCTTAGGTTTATCTTAAAAGCCTCAAAGTTTTGGATTTTATACTTAGGCTCATGTCTCATTTTAAATCAATTTTTGTATGTAGTGTAAGGTGGAAATTCATTTTGGGGGCACGTAAATATCCAATTCTCCCATACTATTTTCTAAAAAGGCTATAATGTTTCTCCTGAATTGTCTTTTCACTTTTATTAGAAATAGTTGTTCATATGTGTATCTAACTCTGAAATCTCTATTGTCTTTGAAATGTCTATCTGTATACCAATATTAAACTATCTTGATAACTGTATCCTTATAATAAGTCCTGATACCTTCACATTTAAAGTTGTTTTGACTATTCTAGGTTTTTTACATTGCATAGGAATTTTAGAATTGACTTGTCAATTTCTACAGTAGAGTTTGCTGAGATTTTTATTGACATATTAAGCGTATTGTACAATTTCAATTTGTAGAAAATTGTTGTTATGGCAATATCAAGTCATTGAAACCGTGAGCAAAGCATACATCTCATTTTATTTAGAGCACCTTCAGTTTCTTTCAACAATATTTCATGGCTACCATTATAGTTATTTCACATATTTTGATAGATTTACTTCTAAGTATTTGCTATTTTTCATGCTATTCTAAATGGTATTAATTTTTTATTTAAATTTTAAATTACTTGTCACTTACATATGCAGCTGTAACTATTTCTTGATTATGTACACTATCTGCACTTATTACTTCTACTAACTTATTGGTAGAGTCAACATTCTTTCTACATAAATGATCATGTCAACTGTGAATACAGTATTTCTGCTTTTTGCTCTATTTTTGCCTCTTTCCTTTTTATCCTGCCTAGAACCCACAGTAATATGATAAGTAGAAGTCGAAAGTGGATACCCTTGCTTCTTTTCTAATATCAGAGGTAAAACATTGAGCTTTCAATATTAATTGTGATTATTATCTGGAGATTTTCCTTGGATATCCTTTATCAGGTTGAAGACATTCCCCTCCATTATGGAGGGTTATGTTGTTGTTTTTAATCAGTGATAGATGTTGAAACTTAAATAATTTTTTTCAATGATTGATATAGGCTTTTTAAATTTTTAGTTTGTTTAAAGAGTGTTTTTGTTTTAAAAACACTTTCCATGTACTGTAAAATTTCATTTTCTAAGTGTTTTAAAGGCATTTTTATGCCAATTTTTATTATATAAATTGTTTGTAGTTTTTGTTTTGTTTTGTTTTGTTTTGAGACAGCATCTCTCTGTGTCACCAGGTTGGAATGCAGTGGTGCAATCTTGGCACACTGCAACCTCCACCTCCCAGGTTCAAGGGATACTCCTGCCTCAGCCTCCCTAGTAGCTGGGACTACAGGTGCGCGCCACCACACCTGGGTAATTTTTTTTTTTTTTTGTACTTTTAGTAGAGAGGGAGTTTCACCATGTTGGCCAGGATCTCCTGACCTCATGATCTACCCGTCTCGGCCTCCCAATGTGCTAGGATTACAGGCGTGAGCCACTGTGGCTGGCTGGTTTGTAGTTTTTAACCTCTTATAGTGTCTTTGTCTGCTTTATGAACCAGAGTAAGGGTGGCTTCATAGAACAAATTAGGAAGCATTTCCTCATCTTTAATTTTTTGGAAGTTTGTGTAAAATTATCATTATTTTTTTCCTTATTGATTGGCAAAATTTACCAATAGAACCATCTGGACCAGTGTTTTGTTTATATATCTAGAAATTTATACTTTAAATAGGTGTAGTTCTAGTCAAGTTATCTATTTCTTCTTGATTGAGATTGGTAGTTTGTGCCTTTTGAGTAATTTGTTCATTTTACTTAAGTTAGTGAATGTATTGGGATGACATTTTCAAATAAAGCATTATTAACATTATTATAATTATCTGTTTGATCTGTAGTAATATCATCTTTCTGATTATTGATATAATAATTTTCTGTCTTCTTTCTTTTTTCTTAGTCTGTCTAGAAGTTTATTAATGTTACTGATTTTCTCAAAGTTTTTGGCTATATAATTTTACTCTAACATATGTTGTATTTTTTTTTATATCACAGTTAATTACTTTGTTCTTAATTACTTTTGACGGCATATACATTATAAGAAGAGTATTTTGTTTTAATTTTTATTTTAAGTTCTGGGGTACATGTGCAGGTTTGTTACATAGATAAATGTGTGCAATGGTGGTGTGCTGCACCTGTCAACCAACCACCTAGATATTAATCCCAGCATGCATTAGCTATTTTTCCCAATGCTCTCCCTTCTCCCATTCCAATCCCCGACAGGCCCCAGTGTGTGTTATTTCCCTTTCTGTGTCCATGTGTTCTCATTGTTCAGCTCCCAGTTATAAATGAGAACATGCGGTGTTTGGCACTCCGTTTCTGCATTATTTACCCAAGTGGCTACCATTCCTGGTCCTCTTTATTCCTTGCTATAGATCCATATTTCTATCTGATCTTCTCTTCTTTCTGTTTAAAGCACTTCCCTTTAACATTTTCTGTCATCGAGGTTTACTCCTAATGAATTCTTTCAACTTTTGTGTGACTGAAGAATCTCTATTAATGTCTGAAAGACATTTTGTTGTATATAGAATTCTAGGTAGAATTCTAAGTTGATGGTTTTTATTTCAGTTCATTAAAGACTGGTCTCTAGTATTTTCACTCACATTATTTCCAGCAACAAATCTGCCAACATCTTTATTTTGGTTCCTCATGTGTACTTTGAAATTAACCCTTAATTTTTATTTTATTTTATTATTATTTCTTTTTTTAGAGATGGAGTCTCACTATGTTAACCAGCCTGGTCTGGAACTCCTGGCCCTAAGTGACCCTGTTGCCTTAGCCTCTCAAAGTTTTGGGATTACAGGCATGAGCTAACTCACCCAGTCTTAAATAAACTTTTTAAATTTTAGATTTACAGAAAAAAAAATTTAGATAGTACACAAAGTTTCCATATACTCTTCACTCAGTTCCTCTATTATCATTATTATTATTGTTATTTTTGAGATGGAGTTTCACTCGTTACCCAGGTTGGAGTGCAATGGTGCGATCTTGGCTCACCACAACCTCCACCTCCTGGGTTCAAGCAATTCTCTTGCCTCAGCCTCCTGAGTAGCTGGGACTATAGGCATGCACCACCATGTCCAGCTAATTTTGTATTTTTAGTAGAGATGGGGTTTCACCATGTTGACCAGGAGTTCCTCTATTATTAACATCTTACATTGGTATGCCATATTTGTTATAACTATTAAACAAATATTGTTACATTATTATTAACTAATGTTAATAGTTTTAAAACTTAAATTTTCTTAAGTTGTTACTTAACGTCCTTTTCTGTTTGAGGCTCTCATCTAAGATATCACAATATATTGAGTCCTCATTTCTCCTTCGCTTCTCTTTGCTATAATAGCTCATCTGTGTTTCTCCCCCTCCCACCCACCCCTGGAGGATTTTAATATTTTCTCTTTACCACTGGCTTCGAGGAATTTGACTATAATGTTTTGGTGTACTTTCCTTCCAGTATTTATTTTAATTTATTTTTAGTTGGGATTCATTGGGCTTCATGAATCTGTTGGTTGACAGTTACATTCAATTTTGGAAAATATTAGGTCATTAATGCCACAAATAAATGTCTGTGTCCCTTTTCTTTTTCAGAGACTCAACTTAGTTGTACATTAAGCTGCTTGGTGGATTTTTTTTAACACTTTTTTTTCCTTTATGTGTTCCTTTTGAATAGTTTTTATTGCAATATTTTTGAATTCACTATTTTTTTTTACCTGTTGTGGATCTAGTTTTTCATTAATCCCTTCGAGTACATTTTTATCTCATACATTGTAGTTTTCATCACTAGAGTTCCGTGTGAGTCTTTTGTATATATTCTACATCTCTGTTTAACACTTTCAATCCTCCTTTAGTTTTGTGGCCATATGGAGTACAGTTATAATAATTGTTTTATTATCCTTGTCTGCTGATTTTAACATCTGTGTCACATCTGTGTCAGTTTCAGAGGAATGATCTTTCTCTTTATCATAGGTCATATTTTTCCACTTATTTGCATGCCTTCTAATTTTGATAGGATGCCAAACATTATAAATTTTATTTTGATGGGAACTGTGGGTTGTTTTTAATATTTCTGTAATACTTTTGTGGTGTGTTTTAGGACATAATTATTTACTTGGAAACAATGTAATCCTTTCAAGTCTTTTTCTTAAGTTGTGCTAGTCAGAACCAGAGTAACATTTTATCGAGGAATAATTATTCTCCTTCACTAAGACAAAACTTTTCTAAGTATTCCTCCCAAGTCCTCTACATTATTATTATTATTAATCTGGCTGTTAGAAGTAAGTGCTATTCTTAGTCTGTGTGAGTACCCAGCACTCTTCCCTCTAATTGTCTTGGATTACTTATTTCTCCAGTCTTTTATTAGTTACTTTGTGTGCATGTCTTGATTTTTACTTTGCTAAATACCTGAGAGTGTTCCCTCTGCACAGATCCAGTGTTTTCTCTTTGAAACTTTCTTCTACTTGATACTCTGCTGGTAAATTGCTGCTACATTGATTCCCCCAATTCTCAGCTCTGTCTCTAACTCAGGTGGTTCACTGAGGCTACCTGGGTTCCCCTGCCTGTGCTTTGGTACATAAACCCTCACTTTGATGTCTTTCTGACTCATGGGTCACTTTTTGATTCTCCTCATCTTTTTAATCTCCCCAGAAACCTGTTTTCTTTTCATATCCACTTCCTTGCTTCTATCAGTCAGTCTCATTTGTGTGCTAAGGGCTCCCAAATTTATATCTTTACTCTAGATATCTTGTCTAAGTGCATATTTTAAATGTTCAATATATAGCGTAAATGTATATCTTAACCCTAATATATTGAGATTACATACCCCTAGCTGAGGTGTGATCCCCTCCTTTCTCATAAACCTGCTTCTCTTGAAGTCTTTCCCATCTCAATTAATGATAGCACCATCCTTCTTAGGCTCAAAGGCATGGAGAAATCCTTGAATCAGTAGTTTCTCTTATTCCCTCTGTCTAATGCTTCAACATATCTGCTGTTTGTAATCTTCAAAATATATCCAGAAACTAACCAATTTTTCACCACTTCCTTTGCAAACACCATCATCACTTACCCAGATATTATCAGCTTAAAGTCTCAGTGTTATCTACTTACAATGTAAGCCTGCTATTTGTACCTTTTTTAAACAGAAGAATTACAAATAAATGTATTTTGATAGGAAGCATGTATAGTAATGAAATCCCACAAATACATTTTATAAGTACAGAGCATCCAAAAGATAGATATATCTTAAGAGATTTGACAAACTTTGTTTCCGAAAGCATAGATTTGCTTCAAACACATAAGCTTTTTATTTTAGAATAATTTTAGATTTCTAGAAAAGTTGCAAAGATAGTTCAAAGTTATACCACTTACCCAGTTTCAGTCTTCCTAATATTATCACTTTACATTACCCTATCTTTGTCAAAACTAGAAAGCATTAGTACATTATAAACTTTAAACTGTATTTGAAGTTCAACAGTTTTTACACGACTCTCATGTTTCTGATCCAGGATCTAATTCAGAATCCTGCATTGCATTCAGTTGTCATCTCTCTGAGTCTTCTCTGGTCTGTGACATTTTCTCAGTCTTTTCTTGTTTTTCATGACTTTGACAATTTTAAAAACACTGTGTACTTTGTAGGATTTTCCTCAAATGGTTTGTCTGATGTATTTCTTATGATTAGAATAGGCTTATGGGTTTTTGGAAGGACCACCACAGAGGGGAAACGCCCTCTTTATCGTAGTATATCAGGGGGTACATGATATCTGCCTGGTATCATTGACGATATTAATCTTGATCACAGATGGTAATTGCCAGTATTTTCCACTACAAAGCTCCTGTTTTTTACCTTTCCATATTCTGTTCATTGGAAATGAGTCACTAGATCCAATTCACACTCAGAAGTGAGAGAGTATTTACAGTCTTCTATAAGGAAGAGTTGTTTATTCTCCTCTGTTGTTGATCTATTTAATATCTGTTTATATTAGTACAGATACATTTATATTTATTTTATACTTTGGGCTATAATCAATATTATACTTCTAGCTTTGGCCATTCAGAGATCTTTCATGTTGCATCCTAGTTCCTTTGACATAATCCCGTATTTTATTTTTGACCACTTCCTTTCTAGTATCTTCCAATAATTTATTTTCAGAGAATAAAAAGTAATAAAAACTGAAAAATACTTAGGGTTTTCTAACACTGTGCCCTTTTTTGCAAGTAAAACATTTGTCATTGTTTTCAATTACTAGCTACAGCAAGATGTCTGGGAGTAGCTATTTAGTCAGGTTAAGATGCTCTGAGTGTTTTTGTTCAGTCTAGCTCAAGGCTGGCTGGTATTTTCTGAATTTTTCAAGACCAATCTACATATGTTTAAAAGCGTCTTAATTATATTACAGACACCAATAGTATCTGCCACAAAACAAGCAAATGTATCTAAACATGCCCTCTCTTACAGTAATGCACATGCCTATCTTTATACCCAAAATTATTATATTTAGTTGCACTAATCTTAGGGAAAATATGGTCCCCCAAATATTTCTGTTTTGCCAGTTAGAGGTGAATGGTGCATGAGGCACATATAATAGATAAGTTATTTGTTACAATGGACAATGGGAAATTTCAAAGTGAATCAGATGGCAGAAGCACATACGGTCAATATTTTTACATTTTTTTTCTTTCTAGTGTTGTCACAGTTCATAGCATATGAATATACCGAGGAGCTAAAGGATGAGCCATTATCCTGAAACATATATTTGAATCTTTGTAATATAAATTTTTATATAGAGAAGACTCCCTGAATATGTGACTTAGAAAATACAATATAGTATCTATGATTAACTTAAAAATCAATATTTGTCACACTTACTGATATCTATTCAATTTTTCACGAGTTTAGCAGGGTTTCCATCAAACTGTATGTTACCTACACTAACATCACACAATATGTTCAGAATAGACCTTTCTGTCATATCATTTTACTTAGCCAAATGCTTTGGTTAATATTAACATTAACCAATTCCAGATGTCAACAATTAAGTTCAATCCAACAAAACATTTAGTCAGGCACTTTCCTCTGACTGAGAATAAGAAGACTTTACATAAACATGTGTACTGGATTTTTAGTCTATCTTAAGATAAAATAGTCATGTTTAGTGACTAAACATATCATTACACAGATGCCTGATCCTCTTTTGCAGCTGTTCTTGCTGTTTCGGTTCAACTTAGCCCCTTTCCTTATCTTTCTTTTGTGTGGCACTATATGGGGGGAAATCTGCAGATGAGGGGTTCTGGCTGATTTTGTAATGTGCCTGCAAAAAGCTAAGCTTGCATTGTAATGAGGTCAGATTTCATTCTAAGCAAGGTCACGCTCCAGGGTTGGTAGAACTCCAAGGAAAATCAAAGTGCTGACAGAAACATCTAAAAGGTGGTGATTCGGTAGGTGGCACTCTTCCCTCCACACAAATACCGACGTTGGTGGTCAGGTTCCGGCTGTCTTTCAAAGTGGATTGACAACATGCCCTCTCTTGACCATTAGGGTTTCTATTGTAGAGGCTTTTTTTAGGGAGAGAGGGGTTGTTTGTAGTTTTCCTCAGAAAGCGAGGACGTTTCTTTTAATCCCTGTGTTCCTGATAAACACGAACTCTGTATTTTTGTTTTGCTTTGCCTATAATTTCAACTTAATGAGCTAGGCTAACTGTGCAGTCACATATGCTGCCGAAAACCTTTACTCTGCTTGGAAAATGTTTCCTTATCTACGTATGCGTTTTCTTCATTCTGATTATTTATGAAATTCTCACTTAGTCCCCAGAGTTGCATGAACCTCAAAATTAGCCTGCCCTGGAAAAACTTCAAATTTTAAAAATGACCCAAAATATAAATACTGATTTCTCTGCTCTTTCTTCATGAGCCTGAAAAACAGTACTCTTGGCTTTTATTAAACTGAATGTCAACCAGGGTCCAGGGGATGGATTCATTAATGAGTTAGTCTTTTTTTCCAATTTTTTTTTCAAATGTAAAAATAGAACATAAAAATAAAGCTGGTACTTTTTCACAATGAAAACTAGGATGAAGATCATATAAATGAAGATTAAGGCATAAGGGTTAAGCATGTTTACTTCTACCTTATAAAGAACACAATGAAAATCTTTTAAAAATATTTATATTTTATTTAGATTGAATATTAATAATGGAGAAATTGAAACTGCCTCCCTGCCCCAACCACAATGAAATAATATGCTAGACAATGAGTCATGACATAATGTTAATTGAAAAAGTTATAGTTTATCCTATTGTTTTATTATCACATTTAAAAGAATTTTTTTTTATTTTCTTGCTTACATTAGCCTTCCAGTTGCAATGTGACTTTCCTTTTGTTAAAATGTATAAAGAATGTCAGGTGTGACTGAACTCGGGATTAACAAAAGCAAAGGAGTGTAAGTAAATTCATTTGAGGTTCCATTAGTTCAACCTGAAAGGTTTCCTGGTTATGATTGTTTGACATTTACTCAGTACCCACAGAATGTTATGCAGAAAAAAAAGAAAAGAAAATTTCACACACTTGCAGGCACACATGCACACAGATGCATTTACAGACATAAACACGATGTAGCATCCTATTGAGTAGAATCAACTTGATCAGCTCCAAATAGAAACAAAAGACACAATTTCTGAAGACTGTGATGATGATATAAACCATCTACTTCCTCTAGCAATGTTGTTTGAACCCCTTGAATAGCTTCATTTGGACCCCTGAAAATCCTCCCACCTATTGAGCTTTGACACACCAACCGGTGCCAACCGTAAACCCTAGTTACAAAATTATATGATCTGCAAATCTCCCTAAACTCCTTTGGCTTCTAGTCCCAGAACAATACTGTGCTGTACATAGTATTAATTGTTTCTGATGACAGGGATAATTTTAGAGAGGATTTGGCTGGCTTCTCTGGTCTCCTTATTTGCACTTCTTTGTGACAAGTTCTGGAAGAAGCCAGGCATAGATGAATTCCCCTGTAAAACTAACCTCCAATCCTGAGGTCATTTGCTTTGATAAGACTCCTGCATTCTTTCTCTTAAACAGATCAGAAAATGCAAAGCAAGATTTAGCCTGCATTGTTTGTGCTTGATTCTATATTGTTTCAATCATCTTTTTTTGGATCCTGTGATATAAAGATTTTAAACAAATCTCGACTGCAAATAAAAAAATAACCATGGCTGTTTGAACCTGGGATGGATTTAAAAAACCATATCTGTGTGTAGTGAGACACATGGTTACACAGAAGTGTTATGAATTGTCACCTCCATGCCCCTTGGAATTGCATCCTCTAGCAAATATTCACCTATGGGCCATGATTTTGTATATTCTCTTCTTTCTTATCAGATTGTCATGCCTTAAAAAACTTTCCCTAATCTGCTTTGCCTACTAACAAACTTTAAAAATCCAGTGCAAACATAAACTTATTGGAGATGTTTTAGTTTAGTTACCACCAATGCAAAATGAGTTCATCTCTCCTTTCCCTATTCAATAACTGGACTTCTTTAATTAGGCCTCTAGGGCCATGAAGTTTCACACTTCTAGGGAGTGATGATTCTATATATATGGTGCCTTTGATGTTCTACAAAGAGTCAGACCTTGCCTAGAAGCTACCACAATGTCTGCCCCCTAAAACCTACTCAGTAGACATTGATTGAACTGAATTTGTCTAATGTAAAACCAGGAATTGCAACTGTGAACATGGTAGAGTTGAAAAGGGCTTCAGATGTCCTTTAGCTTATTTGTTCACTTAGTTCATTTAGTTCAGGTGTCATTTATCTCCTTAATTTATAGATGAGTAAAATACACCCAAAGCCATGAATTGACCAATTGATTTTGCACTGCTAGATAGTGGCAGATTGACTTGGATTAGAACCCAGTTTTTGTGTACCATCCTTTCCACAGCAGCGAGCTGCCTCCCACATCGCTGAAATGGAAAGCTACTATACCAATAGGAAAATATTGACTTTATAAAATCCTGACCTTGGAAAGCATCCCTATGGAGAGACTCTCATTTCTTTCCAGTGTGTTGGATGACTGTGACTCCAACTAAATTGAGCAATCTCTTTATCCATTTTGTTTCCCAGGTTAAATAGCACTTTGCACTCTTTTCCTTGTAAGATCACAGAGTTCTCTACAGGTACTAATTAGGCCTCATGACACTCCCCTGTGGAAATCATCTTATTATTATGACTCAGATGGTGCTAAAGATATTTAAGGTGTTTAACCTAAAGTGAAGAAAAGGCATTAAGTAGTCCAACCCAAGCTCCTGACTGAAAGCACTCCAATGCCAAGAAGCTTTACAGCGTGGCCTGAGGCAAACTGAGGAAGAGGAAAAGCTTTGTCTATGGACACGTCTTCAAAGAGACCATCCCACTCACCTGGCTATACCTTCCTCCTTTCTACCCCATTTTAGCTTGGCCTTCTTTAGACATTCTTTCCCAGCTTTCCTTTTACCCCTTTGATTTCCAGTATAAGATGCTCCTTTAGCAATCTCATGCCTGTCTCTGATAACTGGCTGCTGAAGAGCACAGACATTAATGCCTTATGTACGTGTCTATTCTTTGGACAACTATTTTGATTTGTCTTTAATTCTAAAAGGCAGGGTAGAAATATATATGCTATACCTTTTTTTTTTAAAAATCCAAACCAACTCTGAGCTGCTCCCAGCGCCTATTCTGCCTTGCTGCCGCAGAATTTATTGAGTCATTTAAAAGTTTTTCTTTGCCACCCAGTGCACAGCAAAGTGCACAGTTTCTGTTGTGAGAAGGGGTTCTCATGCAATTATGAACCTTTAGAGAGAACCATCAACTTTGGACCACCCTGGTTTTTGTTAAATTGGTCACTGGTTTAATTCCCTTTAGTCTCTTGAGTGTGGGGGGAATGTTGGCTTCCTAGGTGCTCTTACTTAAGATATGGTCTTACTTGCTAAGGTAGGGAAAGGAGAGCCTTAGTCCAGCTAAGGTCTCCTGGTCTCAGAGGTCGTTTAGCATCAGTGTGAGGTTAGAAAGGACTTTGAGAAGGTTAATGAATCATAAAATCTGTGATTTTTACATTCTTTTGGAAAGCTCCCCTCACCTCCTTCTAGAGTCCAATTGCTTCTGCCTTCTCATCCCATCTTTCTTTTTTTCCTCTGAAGACACCCTGAATAACCTCTTCAGAATGGACTTCAGAAACCAAATTCTGTCCTAGCCTTCCTTTGTGAAAAGTTGAAAAATAAGATCATTGGTAAGGTTGTTTTCACCTCTCCACTTTCCCTCCCTCCCTCCCTCCTTCCCTCCTTCCCTCCTTCCTTCCTTCCCTTTGTTCGTGCCTACCTGCCTGCCTGAGTCCTCCTGCCTTCCTGACTTCTCTATAAATGTACCTACTCTTTAACTCCTTCATATACCTTAATAAACATATTACCAAACCTAGCTTCCATACTGCCCTTATGCAATGCTGTTTTTCATTTCTTTAATTACTGTCATTTGCCTAAACTTGCCTTTTCTACCATTTGATCAGCAAACTCCTATTATTCCAACAAAGTCCAAATAGGCATCACTTCGTTCAATCATTTGGTAAGTATTTAACAATGATTCAATTAATTCCAAGTTCTATGGACATTTTAGTAAAAAAAAAAAAAGAAAATATTTTAGTTGACAAACAATTATATGTATTTATATATTTATGGCGTATAATGTGATGTTTTGTTATATGTATACATTGTAGAAAGATTAAATCAAGCTAATTAACATATCTATCATCATATCTATCTCCTTACCTACATATGTATTTTTAAATCTACTCTTATTACTTTTGAAGTATATATTAATATTAATTACTGTCACCATTATGTACAATAGATCATCAAAAGGTATTTCTCCTGTCTAACTGAAGCTTTGTAAATTTTGATCACCACTCCTCTTTTCATCCTACTCCCACCCCTACCGCCAGCCCCTGTCTTTGGTAACCACCATCCCACTCTCCGCCTTTATAAGTCAACTTTTTGAGATTTCATATTTAAGTGAGATCATATGGTATTTGTCTTTCTGTGCCTAACTTATTTAACTTAGCAGTGTCCATCAACAGATGCACAGGCTTTAAAAATGTGGCATATATACACAGTGTAATACTATACAGCCTTTAAAAAGAAGAAAAAAATGGTGTATGATGTTACCTTTCTTGTGAAGCATACTCTGTCATTTCTCAGCATTAATATATACCTTCTATGTTAGCAATGATGCTGGTCCAAGGTGTGTTTTAATTATTGGTTTTCATGTCTGTATTTCCTATAACTCTGAAAATTCTTGAGACTATTCATATCATTGTGTTTTCATCTTTCCCCTCATTTCATAGTGCAGAGTCTGGCATACATTAGGTGATTATAAAATGTTTTTGAAACAGATGTCGGCATGGATGTGGAAAAAGGGAATCTTTAAACACTGTTGGTGGGAATGTAGATTAATACAATGTCTACAGAAAACAGCATGGAGATTTCTCAAAAAACCTAAATATAGACCTACCATCAACCCAGCAATTCCACTACTAGGCATCTACCCAAAGGAACATTAAAAAATTATTTTAAAAAAGACATATGTACTCATTTATTTATTACAGTACTATTAACAATGGCAAAGTCATGAAATCAACCTAAGTGTCCATCAATGGATGACTAAATAAAGAAAATGTGGTATATATACACCATGGAATACTATCAGCCATAAAAAAGAATGAAATCATGTTCTTTTCAGCAACGTGGCTGGAGCTGGAGGCTATTAGCCTATGAAATAACTCAGAAACAGAAAATCAAATACTACATGTTCTCAACTGTAAGTGGGAGCTAAAGACAATGGGTATGCATGGACATAAAGGCAGAAATAACACACATTGAAGACTCCAAAAGGAGGGAGATTTGTAGGGGAACATTGGGTAAAATGGTCACTATTTGGGTGCTTGGTATATTAGAAGCCCAAACTTCACCACTGCACAATTATACATCTAACAAACCTGCACATGTATCCTGTGAACCTAAAATTTTAAAAAGAGAATAAATCAGTAAATGTTACCCCCAACAAAAAGTCCCGAATCTGCCTATCATAATATACAACAAATCCAATATCATTATTATCCGAAACAACAAAACAAAAAGGCTTGTATAAAACAATTTCATATGAAAGCAATAAAAATTATTTATTTAATATAAACAGAAAAGAAATGCTTGTTGAATTTTGATGATCTCAAATCTCTTGAGTGCCCACTCTACAAAAGTGTTATAATAATCCTTTTAGCAATTATAATGATAAGATAAATAAGATAGCATTTGATACTCTCTCAAAAAAAGAAAAACTAACAAAGAAAATAGTGAGTTGCTGCTTAATGGGTATAAAATTTCAGTTTTGCAAGATGAAAAAATTCCATCTACTGACTGTATATCAATATGAACGTATCTAATGTTTCCAAACTGTACTTTTAAAAATGAATAACGTGGTAAATTTTATGCTATGAGTACTTTATCACAATTTTTAGAAAAACAGTCTACTAGAGATATGTTTTGTTTAGATTTGACAGTAGTATTAAATAAAATGTGAAAATTTTCCTAAGAGATACACCAATCTAACTGCAATTTAAAAGACGGTTAAAAAAAACAAAACAAAACAAAAAAAAAAACAAGAAAGTCCTTCTGTTTTTCCTCCAGAAAAGTTACCAGCTCCATGCAGGAAGACTTGAGTTCCTTTTGTGGAAAATCACTGGAATTTTTCCCAAAAAGTAACAGAATTTGTGGAGAAAGAAAAACAAGTTAATATTGTTTGACTTTGAGATAGCTAAAATCTGGAAGGACTTCCTAGGTGAATTTGTCTGGCAGATAGAGAGAAGGTTAGGAAACAGGTCTGGCTGAAAGATAGCGACTGAAAATTCGCTCCCAACAAGGCTGTGGATCCAATGACAGTATAATATGTCTAAAAGGAAAGAGAATAGGAGAAGGAAAATAGAGAAAGCTGAGGACTAGCCTAGGAACAAAACTAAGAACATAGAAGAAAATAAAATGTATTAAGGAAATGAAAAGAAGAGGCAAGAAAAGATGCAAATATACTGATAATGTTTTTCAACCTTCTAATAATTAACACTAGTCTTTGTAGACATTTTATAGTTTTAAAAGTGACACTATGATGTGTAATTTTTAATTATCTAATAATAAGCACTAGCATTTATATGATGCATTACAATTTACAAGGTGGTTACAAAGACCATTCCTATGAGGAAAGAATCTATTCTTTTCACTTTGCAAAATAAAATAAAATAAAAACACAATTTAAATAAGCTACAAAATGGGTAAACAAAAGAAACTATGTTTCTAACACCAATTACCATTCTCTCTCCTTCTATTTATTTATTTACTTATTTGTTTGTTTATTTATTTTGTAGCTCTGGACACCTTAGAAACACTGAGAGCTTATTCTGGTAGTTATGTGGAAAAAGTAGCCTCAATAAGGAGAAAAGAGACTTTGTATTTTATTAGGTCAGTGCAAAAGTAATTGTAGCTTTTGCCTTTTTTTTTAAGTAATGGGAAAACTGCAATTACTTTTGAACCAACCGAATACAATTGACAAATAAAAATTGCATATACTTATTGATATTTTGTTAATCTATACATTGTAGAATAACTGAGACAAGCTAAGTAACATATACGACACCTCATGTAGTTCCTCTGTGTGTGTATGTGTCTGTGTGTGTGCTGAAGACGTTTAAAATCTTGTATCAATATTCTCTGAATATGTGATTTAAAAAAATCTCATATCAATTTTCAAATATACAATACACTGCTGTTATTGATAGTCAGCATATTATAGAATAGTTCTCCTTAATCTATTCCTCCTGAGATTTTTTATTATTTGACTATCTCCCTAATTCCCACTCCCAGATCCTTGTAAGCACCTTTCTACACTCTGTTTTTTTATAGATTCCACATATAAGTGAGATCATGTGTCTTTTTTTTCTGTGCCTGCTTATTTTATTTACCATAATATCATTGAGATTTATCTATGTTGTTGCAAATAACAGGATTTCCTTCATGTTTAAGACTGAATAGTATTCCATTGTTTATAAATACCACATTTTCTTTATCCACTCATCTACTGATGCACACTGCATTAGTCAAGGTTTTCTAGAGGTACAGAACTAATGGTATACACACATATATATATATACACACACACACACACACATATATACACACACATATATATATATGAAGGGAAGCTTATTAAAAGTATTAACTCACATGATCACAGGGTCCCACAATAGGCCATCTGCAGGCTGAGGAGAAAGGAGAGCCAGTCCAAGTTCCAAAACTGAAGAATTTGGAGTCCAATGTTCAAGGGCAGGAAGCATCCAGCACGGGAAAAAAATGTAGGCTTGGGAGGCTAGGGCAGTCTCCCTTTTCACATTTTCTGCCTGTTTATATTCTAGCCACTGATTAGATTGTTTATATTCTAGAGGCTGATTAGATTGTGCCCACCCAGACTATGGGTGGGTCTGCCTCTCCCAGCTGACTGACTCAAATGTTAATCTCTTTTGCAATGCCTTCACAGGCACACCGAGAATTAGTACTTTGCATCCTTCAATCCAATCAACTTGACACTCAGTATTAACTGGCATAAGTCCACCCCTTGTCAACTGGAACCCATAAATATATGAGATCATACATAATTTTCAAATAAAGACAATAATATTACAATTACACCTAACATAATACAACTATAGTTTGTAAAACCGGAAACACACCAATCTCCAACCCAAATACTATTACATAAAGTTAGCAATATTTAAATACTAATGTGAAGTCAGTAAATCTTATGTCACATGATAAAGGAGAAAGAAAATAAAATGAAGACTTTTTCTTAGTACAAGGGTATACATGCACAAACATGTTTTTAACAAAAGAAGGAAATACTCATGACAATTACAGTCCTCATTTCTGCAGCTGGTCATGTGGTCATAGCTGGTATTGATGACTACCTTCATCCACTACCTATTCTTTATTCCCTTTGCTGTCAGCAAACAACTCAGCAGGTCATGATCTTTTTCCTGGTGGAGTGATGCAAACCTTCATTCCTGAAGGGTCTGGGTCATTTGTAGTACTGCTTGGATTGGGCTATTGTAGTTTTCCATTGACCTTAATCACAGGGCATGGTAAAACTAAGAAACACCCTAATGGATCTTCTGTATTCCATGCATATTCTTCCTTATCTCCATTGTGGAGTAGTAGACTGATTTGATCTTGATAGTCCTCATCAATTATCCCAGCCAACACTGTAACTCTCTTTTTAGCTTGTTGACTTAAAGGTAGGAGGAGCCCAAAGTGTCCAGATGGCAATCTTAACTTCCAGTTTAAGGGAATCGTTGTTTCTCCTGGTGGCAGTGTTCCTCCCTCTAGAGCTAAGACTGTTAGGCCAGCAGAACACCATGTCTTAGGAACAGGAAGCAAAAATTTTGCTAGTGGATCACTAGGGGTGAGGGTGAGTGGTGCCACTTCCAATTCCACCCCTTGATTCCTGGACCCATGAATCCTGCCTATGGGTGAAAGAGTACCATATTGGATGCTGATTCAGAGCATGCATGGCCTTCTGGAGAACTTTGCCCCAGCCCTGCAAAGTATTGTCACCTAGTTGGCATTGTAATTGTGACTTTGAAAGGCCATTCCACTGTTCTATCAATCCAGCTGCTTCAGGATGATGGGGAATATGGTAAGACCATTGAATTCCATGAGCATGAGCCCATGGATGCACTTCTTTAGCCATAAAGAGAGTATCTTGGTCAGAGGCAATGCTGTGTGGGATATCAGGATTATGGATTCTGTGAGTCCATGGATGACAGTTTTGGCAGAAGCATTTCCTGAAGGATAGGCAAACCCATATCTGGAGTAAGTGTCTAGTCCAGTGAGGACAAACCTCTGCCCTTTCCATGATGAAAGAGGTTCAATATAATCAACCTGCAACCAGGTAGCTGGCTGATCACCCTGAGAAATGGTATCATATTGAGGGCTCAGTGTTGGTGTCTGCTGTTGGCAAATTGGGCACTCAGAAGTGGCTGCAGCTAGGTCAGCCTTGATGAGTGGAAGTCCATGTTGCTGAGGCCATGTGTCACCTCCATACCAGCCACCATGGCTACTTTGCTTATGGACCCATTGGGCAGTGACAAGGGTGGCTAGGGAAAGAGGCTGAGTGGTGTCCACAGAACAAGTCATCCTATCCACTTGATGATTAAACTCCTTCTCTGTTGAGATCATCCGTTGGTGAGCACTCACATGGGATGCAAATATCTTTAGTTTTTGAACACTCAGAGAGGGGCATTCACATACATCTCCAAATTTCTTTGTCACCAATTTTCCAATCATGCTTCTTCCAAGTCCCTGACCACTCAGCAAAGCCATTGGCTACAGCCCATGAGTCAGTATATAATCATAGATCTGGCCATTTCTCTTTCCATGCAAAGTACACAATCAGGTGCACTGCTCAAAGTTCTGCCCACTAGGAAGATTTTTCTTCACCACTGTCCTTCAGGGATGTCCTAGAAAGGGAATATAGTGTTGCAACTGTCTACTTTCGGTGGTGCCTGCATAACATGCAGAACCATCTGTGAACCAGCCCCTAGCCTTCTCTTCCTCTGTCAACTAATCATAGGGTACTCTCTATGAGGCCATTGGTGGTGGCTGGGAAAGAGAAAGTAGGGTAGCAAAAGTGGAGAACATGGGCATTGGAGCCACTTCCTCATGTAACTTACTTGTGTCTTCAGGACCTGCTTGAGCCTGATCATGTATATATCACTTCCATTTGATGTTTGAATGCTTCTGTGCCTGACCCACTTTTTGGCTACATGGGTCAGAAAGCACCAGTTCATAATAGGCAGTTCAGGTTGCATGGTGACTTAATGACCTGTAGTCAAATGTTCACTTTCTACCAAAGCCCAGTAACAAGCCAAGAACCGTCTCTCAAAAGGAGAGTAGTTATCTGCAGAAGGTAGCAGGGTCTTGCTCCAAAATTCTAAAGGCCTCCACTGTGATTCACCTATGGGGGCGTGCCAAAGGCTCCAAATAGCATCCCTATCTGCCACTGACACCTCAAGCACCATTGGATCTGCTGAGTCATATGGCCCAAGTGACAGAGCAGCTTGCACAGCAGCCTGGACCTATTGCAGAGCTTTCTCCTGTTCTGGATCCCACTCAAAACTGGCAGTCTTTTAGGTCACTTGATAAATGGGCCAGAGAAACACACCCAAACAAGGAAGTGTTGCCTCCAAAATCTAAAGAGGCCCACCTGGCATTGTGCCTCTTTCTTGGTTGTAGGAGGGGCCAAATGCAACAACTTATCCTTCACCTTAGAAGGAATATCTAGCCCCACACCACTGGACCCCTAGAAATTTTACTGAGGTAGAAAGTCCCTTACTTTGAGTTAGATTCCTTTTCCATCCTCTGGCATGCAAATGTCTCACCAATAAGTCCAGTGTGTTTGCCACTTCTTGCTCACTGAATCCAATCAGCATAATGTCATCAATGTAATGAACCAGTGTGATATCTTGTGGAAGTGAAAAGTCATCAAGGTCTCTCCAAATAAGATTATAACAGGAAGCCACAAAGCCAGAGAGTTGATATACACCTGAGTTAGGACAGAAAAGGTATATTGCTGGCCTTGCCGGCTGAAGACAAATTGCTTCTGGTGGGCCTTATGCACAGGAATGGAGAAAAGGGCATTTGCCAAGTCAATGGCTGCATACCAGGTACCAGGAGATATGTTAATTTGCTCAAGCAATGAAACCACATCTGGCATAGCAGCTGCAGTTGGAGGCACCACTTGGTTAAGCTTACGATAATCCACCTGTCATTCTCCAAGATCCACCTGTCTCGTGCACAGGCCAAATGGAGAGTTGAATGGGGATGTGGTGGGAATCACCACCTCTGTCTTTCAAGTCCTTGGTGGTAGCACTAATCTTTACAATTCCTCTAAGGATACAATATTATATTGCTTTTGATTTATGATTTTTCTAGGTAGAGGCAGCTCTATTGGCTTCCATTTGGCCTTTCCCACCATAGTAGCCCTTACCGTACCACTCAGGGAGCCAATATGGGGGTTCTGCCAGCTGCTGAGTGTGTCTATGCCAATTATGCATTCTGGCACTGGGAAGATGACCACAAGATGAGTCTGAAGACCCACTGGACCCACTGTAAGTCAGACCTGAGCTAAAATTCTATTTATTGCCTGACCTCCATAAGCTCCTATTTTAACTGGAGGACTACAATGACATTTTGGGTCCCGTGGAATCAATGTCAGCTCATAGCCAGTGTCCAGTTGTCCATAAAATGTCTCATCATTTCCCTTTCCCCAGTGCCCAGTTACCCTGGTAAAAAGCTGGAGGTATCCTTGCAGAAGGATAAGAGAAATATTTACTGCATAAATTGTCAGTAATGTAGTGAGGTCCTTTCTCAAGGAGACTCAGCATCCCTTTCATTCAAAGGGTTCTGGGTCTGTAAACTGGCTCAAGTCCAAAAATTGATTGAGGAGCAATAATTCTCTGTTTTTATAATTCAAATTAATCTTTTGTCTATTTGACCTAGAAGTTTACTGCTTATGTAAATTAAGTAGGAATACAGTAGACTTTCTATCAACTTCACTTTTAGGAACACCATGATTAATTAGCCAATGCCACAACTCTACACAAGTCAGACTCTGATTGCTACTTTGTCTCTGCTGTTTATTATGGTAGCTATGCCACCTTGCCTTTGACAGTTTGAGTGCTGCCACTTGGCCCCTGCTACTTCAAGACCCAATTATTTTCATTGTATTTAAATTTTGTAGTTGAGTGACTGTGATTCCCACTGTTAGATCTGACATACAGAGAAGAGCAATTACAGGACTCTTCAAAGATGCAGGCGCTGCCCTCACAAATCTATTTCACAAAGCATTGGTCAAGGATATATCTTCTGGGCCTTCCCAGCTGGGATGAAGTAGGTCTAAAGTGACTAATTCACTCCACCATCCTAATCTCACTAAGCCTTTGGAGCTCTTCCTCTACATTAAACCCAGGGAGATCAAGCATTTCCAGCTCACTCACTGTGGGCCATATTTTAATCTATATTTCAGCTAATCAAGCAAATAAACTATTAGAACCTTTTTAACTCTCCAAGCTACAACATTAAATGCAAAGTCCCTACTTAGTGAACCTAAATCAATAAATGCAGCCTGATCTAACTCTATGTTCCTTTCATCATTATCCCACACCCTTAATCGCCAAATATATATATATATATATATTTATTTATTAAGTATTAACTGACATCATCACAATGTCCCACAATAGGCTGTCTACAGGCTGAGGAGCAAGGAGAGCCAGTCCAAGTTCCAAAACTGAAGAACTTGGAGTCCAGTGTTTGAGGCATGAAGCATCCAGCACAGGAGAAAGATGGAAACTGGGAGGCTGGGCCAGTCTCTGTTTTCATATTTTTCTGCCTGTTTGTATTTTAGCCACACTGACAGCTAATTAGATTTTGCCCACCCAGATTAAGGGTGAGTCTGCCTTTCCCAGCCCACTGACTCAACTGTTAATCTCTCTGGACAACATATTCATGACACACCCAGGATTAATACTTTGTATCCTTCAATTCAATCCAATCAAGTTGACAGTATTAACCAACACAAACACTTAGGTTGTTTCCATATCTTAGCTATTGTGAAAGGGGCAATAAACACAGGAATGCAGATACTCTTTGTGCGACCCCGGTTGTGGGACCCCGACCCACGGAGGCAGGCAGGCGCTCGACCGACACGAAGCAGGAAGCATGGTGACCAGTACCGACTTTATTGGGATCTCCGGGCGACTACGGCGGGCAGGGAGGAATCGCGCGCGCTTTCTTTGTTCAATCTGTTTTATAGGGGCAGAGGGCCTGGGGCGGCGGGAGAGCTGATCTGGCAGGTAGTGATAGGCTAGGGGGAGTTGACCTGGCAGGTAGTGATTGGCCAGGTTGGTTGCTAGGCAGGAAACCTGCCGGGTGGGAGTTTGTGGGAGGTGAGGTTACGGGAGAGCTGATGGGGTGGATGGTGATTGGTTCAGTGACTGGCCGGGCGGGAAGGTTGCTGGTCTCGGGCCGGGTCTGAATGGAATGAGATAAGGGCCCCTCCCTGCAGGGGAGGAAGGGCTACCTTTGTTGGGAATTAGGCCCTTTCCACATGGCCGGGGAACGGGGCCAAAAGTCCCCTACCAGACATTCCCAACTCCTTAAAGAGGGAAAAGGAGCGGTGGCTGTCCTTCTGGCTACTTCCTGCTGACTTTGGGGTGGCGAAAGGGTGGGGGGTAGGAGTTTAGGCTGTCTGGAGAAGAGTATGGTGATATTCCAGCTGATGGAGGTTAGGCATTGGCTGGGCATCATCTGGTGAATGGTAACACGTGTAAACTCCTGGAAGCGCTGCCACAGGTACTGCAGGAAACAAGGAGCAATGAGTAAAATTAAACAGACGATTACCAGGGGCCCGATTAACGGGGATAAGAGGGTATACATAGAGGAAGACCACCACGCTGTGGCATCAGCTGAAAATTTCTGATTTTGTAGGTTGGTTTTGATTTTTTGTAGGTTTTTGATTCTGGTTTCTACCAGGCCAGATTCATTAATGTAGTAGCAGCACTCTTCTTGCAAGAAGATGCAGGTGCCTCCTTGTCCAGCGGTGAGTAGGTCTAGGGCCCTTCGATTCTGTAACGCAACCTGAGCAACAGAGGTGATTTGTCTTTGGAGGGCTATACTGCATGAGCTCCAGACACAACCCATGCACTGGTGCCATGAGGACGTTTTGCAGTCGCCTGGTTGGTCGTGGTGGAAGCATATGATAGGGTAGCCAGGCCCCCATGAGGCAGAAGGCACATTGTTAAAGCGAGTAAAGTTAAGGTATATAGGAGCACTGCATCCTGTAGAGGGGCAATCAGAAGTTGTAAGAAGACGATTGTGGCTGTATGGGGGAGTGTCACAAATGAAGGAGGTTTTGGTATAGTTTTCAGTTAGGTAGAACCTCCATATGTAAGGGGTGCGACCACTATGCCCTGGTAAGTTTGACAGATAGAGGGCCAATAGGAACAGCCTTCCAACTTGAGAGGGTTCCATGGGGAGCCTTTTTTACCCAAGAAAGGTGAATCCAGGACGGGACTTCAGCTATTTTGATGGCAGAAGGGGTGGTGAGGATGACCGTGTACGGGCCTTCCCACCTTGGAGTGAGAGATTGTGGGGACAAGGATTTAACAAGGACTGAGTCCCCTGGGGAGACCTTTTGGGATTGTTCAGATGGCTGGGCAGGCTGGGGAAGAGAGGCGTTAGCGTGTTCATGGAGGAGACTCCGGAGAAGGGTAAAATAGGGGAGGTACCCTCCTAAGGGAGCGGCGTCGGGAGGTGGAGGGGTTGAGAGCAGGAAAGGACGGCCGTACAGCAGCTCAAACGGGCTGAGCTGTGAGGGGCCCCGAGGGGCTGCTCTTAGTCAGGCGAGGGCAATGGGAAGCAAGGTTACCCAAGACTGGCGAAGTTCTAGCATGAGTTTCATTAGCTGCTCTTTGATGAGGCCATTGGCCCGCTCTACCTTACCGGAGGACTGTGGGTGGTAGGCGGTGTGTAATTTCCACTGGATTCCTAGGGCGGTAGATACAGCGTTAGTAACTTTGGAGACAAAGGCCGGACCGTTATCAGACTGGATGGTGGCTGGGAGTCCGAAACGAGGTATGATGTCCTGGATTAGATGGGTGGTAACTGTTTCTGCAGACTCAGACGCGGTAGGGTAAGCCTCAATCCAGCCTGAAAAGGTATCCACAATGGTTAAAAGATATCGGTACTGCTTGTGTTCAGAAGGCCTGGGTAACCGTGCCCTGGGAAGAGAGCGGTCCCGTGGGGGTGTCGGATGCAGCCTGATACAAAGGTTTGGCTAGGGCCGCATAATTAGGTACCCAGTGGCGGAAAAACCCAACCAAGCCCAAAAAGGAGAGTATTTCCTGGGCTGGCTGCGGGGGCTGGAGAGTTTTAAGAGCCTGTAGCCGATCAACCGTGATGGACTTTTTCCCGGGCGTGAACTGTAACCCCAAGTAGGTGACTGAGGATGAGGCTATTTGGGCCTTACTAGGGGACACCCGGTACCCCTTGCCCCCTAGAAAGTTCAGGAGAGCAGTGGTGGCCCGTATACACTCGGGGCGGTTGGGGGAACAAACTAGCAGGTCATCCACATATTGGAGAACTGACGAGGGTGTAAGGTCACAATTGAGTAGGTCATGGGCTAGTGCCTGTCCGAACAAGTGGGGGCTGTCCCGAAACCCCTGAGGGAGGACCGTCCACGCGAGTTGCTGGGAGATTCCTGTAAGGGAATCTTCCCAGGTGAAGGCAAAGATGAAGTATGAGCTTGGGTCAAGAGGAATGGTGAAGAATGCATCTTTAAGGTCTAACACCGAGAAGTAGGCAGTGTCCGGGGGGGATGTGAGAGTAATGTGTAGGGGTTGGGAACAACTGGGTGTATGGGAATAACTGCCACGTTGACAAGACGTAAGTCCTGGACTAACCTATACTGCCCTGAAGGTTTGCGGACAGGAAGGATAGGGGTGTTACAGGGGGAGTTTATATGGATTAAGAGGACACGGCTTTTAAGCCGCTCAGTGATGGGTCTGAGGCCAATGCGGTGAGCCTTAGAGATGGGGAATTGAGGACGGCAAAGGAACTTAGGGGAGTGTTCTTGGAGGAGGATTTTAATGGGTTGGTGGTGTGTTGCCACCGTGGGACTGTCTATATTCCAGACCTGGGGATTAACCTCGGGGAGGAGGGCACGTAGACTGTCTACGGATTGTGGATGTTCGGGAGCATAGGCCAGTAAGAGGAAATCACCCTAAACGGTTGGGGAGAAGGCAATGCTGGCGTTTAGTTTGGAGAGGATATCTCAGCCCAGTAAAGGCACCGGGCAAGATGGAATTACCAAGAAGGAGTGAGTAAACTGGGTAGGGCCATATGAGCATGTAAGTGGCAAGGTTTGGCCTGGGGTGCTAGGAGTTCCGTCAATCCCCATAATAGAGACCTGGGAAGGAATGATTTGTCCAGAAAAAGTGGGGAGCACAGAATAGGTAGCCCCCATGTCGAGCAAGAAGGAGACACTTTTACCCGCTACCTTGAGTATAACCCTGGGCTCGGCAAGGGTAACCGGAGTTGGGGAGCCAGGGCCCCACTATTCGTCCAACAGCCCCAGTAATTCCGGGAACGGGGAATTCTGGGTGTCTGGGTCTTGGGTTGCGTGACCAGGTTCCAGTCTCCCAGCGGCTGCCCCCTGCTGTCCAGTGCGCTGACCTGGAGGGGCCGGGACCCTGGGCAAGTTGGTGCAGTCCGACTTCCAGTGTCCCATGAGCTGGCAAATAGGGCAAGGCTTAGTGGGCGGATGAGGCTGGGGGCAGGTCGAGGACCAGTGTCCCTCCTTGCCACACTTAAAGCATGCTCCAGGAGGAGGACAGGAGTTGCTTTTTAGCTTTGGGCTCCCTGGCTTTGGGTTTCCTGTCGGCCTCAGGGCGGCAGCAAGCAAGGTGACCTTCTGCTTCATTCGGGCTTGGCGGGCTGCCTCAGCTGTGTCCTCCCTGGCATTAAAAACTTTAAAGGCCATGTTTACCAGGTCTTGTATGGGGGTTTCCGGACCCTCCTCTACCTTTTTTAGTTTCTTCCTGATATCGGGGGCAGACTGGGAAATGAAATGGGAAGCTAGGACCGTGGCATTGGAATTAGGCAGAAAGAAAGAAGGATAGGATTAAAAGTATAAAGCAGCCACCATCTTAAGGGCAAGGCACAGGATAGGATTAAAAGTGTAAGGCGGCCACCATCTTAAGGGCGAGGCACAGGATAGGATTAAAAGTGTAAGGCGGCCACCATCTTAAGGGCGAGGCACAGGATAGGATTAAAAGTGTAAGGCGGCCACCATCTTAAGGGCGAGGCACAGGATAGGATTAAAAGTGTAAGGCGGCCACCATCTTAAGGGCGTGGTACGGCCACCATTTTGGGATATAGGGTCTAGTCGAGTATATTGGACTAGAGCTTCTTGTAGGCGGCCTAGGAAAAGAGCGGGATTTTCATCTGGGAATTGGGTGACCTCTCTTAATTTATCATAATTGACTACCTTGTTTGATACGGCCTCCATTCCCCGAAGGAGGTACCGTATCATGTGGTCCCACCTGGGTATATCAGAGCCCCGTCCTGCCTGATAATCCCACCGCGGGTCCTCATTGGGGACAACTTCAGGGCCTAAAGGAATTTGATTGTCTATGGCATGATCTTTGTCTGCCTGGTGTTGGGCGGCGGCCAGAATACGCTCGTGTTCCTCGGCCATTAGGGTAGAGGTGCAGATGACCCTAATGTCATGCCAGGTGAGGTCATAAGCTTGAGTGAGGTACTTAACTCTTTTATGTATGTAGATGGATCGGCGGAAAAGGATTCTAAGCACTTTTCTATTTGTGCTAGATCTTGAAGGGAGAAAGGGACGTGTACCCTAACCAAACCTTCCGCCCCGGCCACCTCTCGAAGCGGAGCCAGGAGGGTGGGCTGATGTGAGCGAGTGTGGGCTGCTACCGGGGAGGTAAGGCAGGGTGCGGTCTCCAAAGGAGGAGGCGTGGAGGGAGTGGGGGAAGGGCGAGGCGAGGCCTCTGAGGCAGGAAGTGCAGAGGGAGTTGGGGAAGGGCAAGGCGAGGCCTCTGAGGCAGGAAGTGCGGGGGGAGGAGACAGATGTTCAGGCAGCTCTTCCAGTGTTGAGTAAGGCGGGGGAGAGGTAATGGAGATGGTGGAGGAGGTGTTGCGAGGGACCCGGGCTAAAAGAACCTGGTGAGTAGAGCAAGTGGAACAAAGGTCCGGGTGGGTACGGAGATCCCAAAAAGCCTGCACATAAGGCACCTCGTGTTCTTTGCCGGTGCGGCGGCAGAAATTATCAAGATCACGAAGGATGTTGAAATCGAAAGTACCAGTCAGGGGCCAATGTGACTGGTTATCGAGCTGGTACTGAGGCCATGCCACTTGAGACAAGAAAATAAGTTTCTTTCACTTCAAGGTTTGCGAGTATCCCAATTTGGAAAAATTTCACAACAAACACCCAAAAGAGGTGTTAAGGGGTATTTTGGACTCTGCGTTTCCCATGGGTGGCGCGGCAGTGGTTCCCTGCCAACTACCGAGTAAATGTAGGAAGAGGCGTCCCCCAAACACTACAAATACCCGGAGAATTGGAGAGTAAATGTAGGACGAGGCGTCCCCCGAACACTACAAATACCCGGAGAATTGGAGAGAGGAAGAGTCAGAGAGGGCGTCCCCTGTCTGGCGCTTCCAAAAGGCTCCTGGAGCCTGGTTGGAGGATTGTACTCGGGCCGGCCGGCGCTTGGCGAGAGATCTGTGGAGTTGGAGTTGGGAGGGACTGCCGTGCACCCCACGGGGAAGGAAAGGTAAGGCAGGGAAAGAGTAATAAAATCGGTCCTACCTTACTCAGAGTGTAGATCAGCCAGATCCAGAGGGGTCGCCGGGGGAGGGGGGCTGTGGGGAGCCCAGCAGCCCGAACCTCCCGGGTTTCGGCACCAGTTGTGCGACCCCGGTTGTGGGACCCCGACCCACGGAGGCAGGCAGGCGCTTGACCGACACGAGGCAGGAAGCATGGTGACCAGTACCGACTTTATTGGGATCTCCGGGCGACTACGGCGGGCAGGGAGGAATCGCGCGCGCTTTCTTTGTTCAATCTGTTTTATAGGGGCAGAGGGCCTGGGGCGGCGGGAGAGCTGATCTGGCAGGTAGTGATAGGCTAGGGGGAGTTGACCTGGCAGGTAGTGATTGGCCAGGTTGGTTGCTAGGCAGGAAACCTGCCGGGTGGGAGTTTGTGGGAGGTGAGGTTACGGGAGAGCTGATGGGGTGGATGGTGATTGGTTCAGTGACCGGCCGGGCGGGAAGGTTGCTGGTCTCGGGCCGGGCCTGAATGGAATGAGATAAGGGCCCCTCCCTGCAGGGGAGGAAGGGCTACCTTTGTTGGGAATTAGGCCCTTTCCACATGGCCGGGGAACGGGGCCAAAAGTCCCCTACCAGACACTCTTCAACATACTAATTCAGACAAATACCCAGAAGTGAAATTGGTAGATCATATGATAGTTCTATTTTTAATTTTTAAAGAAACTTCATACTGTTTTCCATAATGGCTGTACTAATTTACATTTCCACCAACAGTGTGCAAATGTTCCCTTTCTTCCACATCTTTCCCAACACTTGCTATTTCTTATCTTTTTGATAACAGCTATCTTAGCACATATGAGGTAATATCTCTTTCTGACTTTAATTTGCATTCCCTAATAATTAGCAACACTGAGTAGTTTTTAATGTACCTGATGGCCATTTGTGTATCTTCTTTTGAAAAATTTCTTTTCAGGTCTTTGGACCATTTAAACAATTGAGTCATTTATTCTCTTGCTATTGAGTGGATATTGCACACTTATATACTTTGGATATTGGCCTTATCAAATGTACAGCTCACAGATACATTTTCTCATTCCATAGGTTGTCACTTCACTCTCTTGTTTCTTTGGTGTGTCCAAGCTTTTTAGTTTGATACAATCACATTTTTCTATTTTTGCTTTTGTTGCCTGAACTTTTGGGATCATCTCCAAAAAACTAATTGCCCAGACCAATCTCAAGAAGATTTTTCTCTATGCTTCTCTTTAGTAGTTTCAGTTACAGATCTTGCATTTATGCCTTTAATCTATTTTGAATTAATTTCATTTTTATTTTTTTACATATGGGTATTCAGTATTCCCAACATCATCTATTGAAGAGACAGTGCTTTCTTCTTTGTGCATTCTTGGCAGCTTCCTCAACGATCAGTTGACTATTATATGTGCAAATTTATTTTTGGACTCTCTGTTCTATTCCATCAGAGTTTATGTCTAACAGTACCATGCTGTTTTGATTACTAGACCTCTGTAGTATAATTTGAAATCAGGTAGTGTGAAGCCTCCAGTTTTGCTCTTTTTGCTCAGGAATGCCATGGCTATTCAGGGTCTTCTGTGTTTCCCTGAGAATATTATGTTTTTTTTTTCTATCTCTGTGAAAATTTTCATTGAAATTTTGATAGGAATTGCACTGAATATGTAGATCTCTTTGGGTTGTATGGACATTTTAACAACATTTATTGGTTCAATCTATGAATAATGAACATGTTTCCATTTGTTTATGCTCTATAAAATATTGATAAAAAATTGAAGAGCTTTAAATATATAGATCTTTTACTTGTATAGTTAGATTTATTCCAAAATATTTTCTTTTCCTTTTTTCTTTTTTGAGACAGAATCCTGCACTGTCACCCAGGCTGGAGTATAGTGGCACAATCTTTGCTCACTGCAACCTCTGCCTCCCAGGTTCAAGTGATTCTCCTGTCCCAGCAGCCTGAGGAGCTGGGATTACAGGCACCCACCATCACATCCAGCTAATTTTTTGTATTTTTAGTAGAGACAGGATTCCACCATGTTGGCCAAGCTGGTCTTGACCTGCTAACTTCTTGATTCATCTGCCTCAGCCTCCCAAAGTGCTGGGATTATAGGCATGAGCCACACTGTGCTTATTTTTCTCAATGTTATCTTATACATTAAGAATGTATAAGATAACACACACAGCCTTATTTTTATCAATGTTATCTTAAATACAATTTTTTCAAAATTTCCTTTTTGGGTAGTTTTTTATTATTGTATAGAAATGCTACTGATTTTTGTGTTGAATTTGTGTTATGTAATTTTACTAAATTTCTTTATTCTAACAGGTTTTTGGTGGAGTCTTGAGAGTTTCCTCTATATAAAAGCATGTCACCTGTCAAGAGTAACAATTTAACTTCTCCCTTTTAAATTTAGATGACTTTTATTTCTTTTTCTTGTCTATTTGCTCTAGCTAGGATTTCCAGTACTATGTTGAATAGAAATGATAAGAGTAGGCATCTTTGTCTTGTTCTTGATCTTAGAGGAAAAGCTTTCAACTTTTCATCATTGAGTATCATGTTTGCATTATTAACATTTTATTTATGGCTTTCATTGTGTCAAGGTACATTTTTTCTTTACCTAACTTGAAGAGAGTTTTTTTTCTTAAACTCTCATTCTCATTTTAAACAACATTTAGTAGCATCTCATTTTTAATATACCAATTTCTAATTTTTTCCTACATGTCTTTTTCTGTAAAGTATTAAATCCTGGATAAAGGTAGGCTAACTTTAGATTACTGATGACACTGAAGAGAGAATTGAACAGGAGAGATCTCTGTCAGTCCCCAAGGAGTGTGTGTGCACTATCAAAGTGAAGGCAGAAAAGGTAGTCTCTGGTAAGCATTTTGATAGTGAAACAAAACAGACTTACGCCTTTTTTTCAAAGACATAGAGTTGAATAAGATATTTTTCTAACATAAAAGAGACCTGAAAATGCATAGACAGAGAAGTATACCGTGTATACAAAAAGATGGAAAAATGTAAGAAGAAAATGTAAGAGTAGATACAGAAGGTCTCAGAGAAGACAAGAATAAATGAAAACTGGAGATTGTAGGATCTTCCAGCAAAAGGAGGAAGGCCTCTGTATTAGTGCATTCTTACTCTTCATAGAAGTGTAAGAATGCACTAATACATGCCCTTATGAGACTTGGTAATTTGTAAAGGAAAGAGGTTTAATTGACTCACAGATCCACCTGGCTGGGGAGGTCTCAGGAAACTTACAATAATGGTGAAAGGCAAAGGAGAAGCAGGCACCTTCTTCACAGGTTGGCATGATGGAGTGAGTGCAAGCTAGGGAAATGCCAGACTGTTATAAAACCATCAACTCTCCTGAAACTCACTCACTGTCATGAGAACAGCATAGGAAAATCACCCCCATGATCCAATTACCTCCACCTGGTCCCACCCTTGACACGTGGGGATTATAATGATTACAATTTGTGGTGAGATTTGGGTGACGACACAGAGCCAAACCATGTCAGCCACCTTCTTCCAGACACAGAAGGGAAGCTCCAAGTCTACCTAAAGATGATGAAAAATGCAGGATGGATAAGGCAGCGTTGTTAACCAAAAAAATTTTGAGATGGAGAGAGTAGATCAGTCATTGCTCCAGATAACCTCATTCTTTTCAGAAAAAAATTTTAAAAGGATATGACAGTAAGAGAGGAAAAAAATTACACTCGATTACAAGAAAGCTTAAAAGAGAATCTTTTACAAATGCTATATGGAACCAGCAAGTGATAAATAAAAATAAAAAGTGCTGAGAAAATAAGGAGGACATGTAAAAAGTACGAAAAGGCCAGATTGAAGTGGTTCCCGGAAAACAAATCTGGGACACTTTGAGCATCATAATAAACAATGACACTAATGAGTTATAATCCATTGAATAAAATAATAATACATGAGCCCATACTGGTAACAAGTGAAAAAAAATAAACATTTAGAGAGAAAACACAGTACAATGTCATCTAATAAAAGTAGAACAAATGAATCAGCTAGCAAAATAACCACTGTGCAATCACCATAATAATAATTGAATCAGGCAAGAATCAACATTGGACACTAAATTCAGTCTATAAAAATTTCATGAGGAAAATGATATTTTGAAGTATCTCCTTACAAATTATTTATTAATTAGCAAGGGAAAATATTAACTAAGTGGAAAAAAAAATGTGACAGTCATCACTTTAACCAAGCAATCAAAATCAAAATTACTAAAAATGGGACAAACCAATTGACATAATGTGCCTCTTGATATGATGTACTGAGAAGAACGCAAAATTACATTAATGGCATCCCTGTCTAAAAATTTGTACTTTAATCATCAGAATACATTAGACACACCACACTGAAGACTGTTGTACAGCGTAATTGGTCCATATTCTTTAAAATTGTTAATGTCATGAAGGACAAAGAGAGGTTAACAAATGATTCCAGATTAAAGGAAACTATAGAGACACACCCCAAAGATTAAGTGTGTGATCTTGTATTTCCTCAATCAGGAAAAATAAAATCTATATAGAACAAATTAGAAAAATTTAAATATTGACTATAAATAATAGTATTCATTAGTGTTAAATTTCCTGACTTTTATAATTTTACTATGATTACCTAGGCTCATGCCTTTGTTCTTAGAAAATATATATAATGCTAAAACTTTCAAGTGTAGAGCGTTTATGTTTATAATATCAGTGTTAATTCCAATTTCTTTTTTTAATTCCAATTTTTTTCTTTGCTCTTACATGGTTCAGGAAAAAATTATGATAATATAGCAAGAAGAAAATCATAAGGCAAATGTGGCAAAATGTTTATTTATGAAACAGATTAAAGGATATATGAGAGTTCTTAATATTATTTCTGAAATTTTCCTGAAGTATAAAGTTATTTCAAAATAAAAAGTAAAAACAGTAAGATTTACAACCAAACAAGCAATAAATTAGCACCTGCTAGACACTAGGCCTGGGCCAAGTGGTGGCCATACAGTACTTATAAACTATGATTCCTGGTCTCAAATGATTCTGAGTTTATAGGAGGAAACAGAGAAACCAGCACTCAGGACTCTGTGAAATCAACGCTAGCACTAGAAGAGAAATGAAATGGCTTATAAATATCCCTGAAGCTGGAAGGTGAGGTCAAAGGTAGGTTGGCACATTTCATTTCTCTCCTTAAAATGTTCAAATGGCTTCTTCTTGCCTACAAGAACAAAACAAAACATCAAATATGCCCAGTGGGTTTTCTCTCAGTTTTGCTAAGCCCAGTTGATGGTTACTGGTTGCCTGGGGGTTGTTTTAAGAAATGTTCTGAGGCCATAACATGCACTGAGGTGCAGAGCGCACCTGCCACAGCACTAGAGATTTGGGGTCACCATCCCTATTAGTCTCCTAGGACTGCTTCAGCAAAGTATCAAAAATTATATGGATGAACAACAAAAATGCATTGTCTCACAGCTCTGGAGGTTTGAGATGTCTGCAGGCTGGCTCCTTGTTAGGGCTGGGAGACAGAAATGGCTCCATGCATCTCCCCTAGTTTCTGTGGGAGTTGCTGTCAATCTTTGCTGTACCTGGGCTTGTTAATGCATTACCTCAATCCCTGCCTTTGTGTTCACATGGCATTCCCTGTGTATATCTCTCTATCAGTTTCCTCACTTCTTAGTGATTCAGTCATATTGGACTAGGGCTTACCCTAATAACCCCATCTTAGATCATCTACAAAGACCCTATTTCCAAATGAGGTAACATTTACAGATACCTAGGCTTAGGGTTTTAACATCTTTTGAGTGGACACAATTCAACCAATAACACTGCTTCTCTGCAATATTTGCAGCTCTCAAAGTCTTTTTTTTCCCAAACTATGTTTCCAGTCTTATTTCATACTCCTTTCTACAAAATCACCTGTTCCAGATAAACTACTGTGAGTCTCCTTGAAATATTTTCTTCCTAATCTGATCATGGCTAATACATTGTCCTCCTTCCATTCACAGTTTGTAACACACTGAATTACTCTTTAGCACTTCTTGTTGCTTGATTTCCTTCATGAAGTTTATCCTTTGATTTTTAAAATATATTTACTTTTTTGTTATCTACCTCTTGCTGCTAGACTGTAAGTTTCTTGAAAGCAAAGGTGCTGTCTGTTAGGGAGACTGCCATAGCCTCAGGGTCAAGTTCAGCTTCTGGCCTATAGTAGATGCTCAGTATTTCGGCAAGTGCAATAACTACAAGGACCATTTAAGTTTTCATTTCGTGTTTTCTTTCTTATTTTGACCAGATTCTAGTTCACTGGCCCAAAGTAGGCATTCTAGGTTTGGGGTAAGTATATACATTGGAGCAACTCAATGACAATAAGAGATGCCCAACAATAGGGTGTTATTATTTAAAGGCAAACTAAGTGAGCATCTTTTCATGACTACAAATAGCAAAGAGGAGAAAAACTCAGCTGGAAGTAAAATGGAAATGTACAAACTCTAAAACATGGAAAAACAACAAAACCTACAAAATCTGTAACATGGAAAAATGTTTAAAAGCATTCATAAAGGCATATGAATTTACTGTGTAGTAAACCCAAATGATCAACACTGGAAAATACACTCACAGAAAATATGCATTTTAGATCAGTTTGTTGTTGCTGTTTCCCAACTTGCTTTTGTACAAATTGATTTTGTTCTAAGTGCATTTGGCCTCAGTGCTTTTGTGTGTTTATTTTCTTGCTAATAAACAAGGGCATACAAAAGCCACTTATTAAATCATTTAATGTTAGTGACTATTACTATTATTATTACTGCTCTTTACAGTATATCTAATTGGAAGGTGGAAAAGGAAATGGATGCTCAAAAGTCTTAAGTGCCTGATGCAATGTTACAGAGTTCAGAGAGCTCCTTCTTTCCCTGGTCCACACTGTATTTTTAGATTTTGTTTGCTCAGTCATAATCTGAAACCAAACTCACTTGGGATGGAGTGCCTAGGGTCCCGTTTTGCCTGGCTTTCTCAGATTCACACTGCTAAGCTGTAAAGTTATCCCATGTGACTCAGCTGCCTGCTGTACTGCCAGTTGATAGAGTCACATGGTCAATTCCTATCAGCAAGGAATGTCACCATTCCTGGTTTAGTCACCTGTGTGCCAGTGAAGCAAGAGGGCCCCAAAGGTAAAATTGCAGTCACATTGATATAATTACTCAGCCGCTCTGTCCATGCACTGGATAGCAAAAGACGGCATGACACTAAAAAACAGACCCTATGTGATACAGAAAAACAAGTATTGATGAAAAATGCATTAGAGGATGAAAAGGAGAGAGAATGTGTCTTGAGTTTGATTTTTAAGCAGTGCTTGTCAAAAGCCCAGGTTTAAGAGCTGACATAGGAGTAGGGAGGTATAGTTGTAATATATTTTAGTGATAGCACATGTGTGTAAAGGGCAGACAATAGACTCTCAGTGAGTTCATGGATGACAATGTTGAATTGGGAAATTGCCTTCTAAGGAGAAGAGGCAACTACAACTCCCCCCAACATAACAAGAAACCCACAGTTTAATGTAAGCTGTGTATACAATGACATATTTATCATGCCTTCGCTGCCATCCATTCGTATCTCTCCTCTTGCCGTCTTGGATGGCCTTTTGCATAATGGTAAGCAATGCATCACGTACACACTCGAAACAGAAATATGTACTTTTTAAATATGCAAGTCTAATGGTTCCATTTGACAAAAGAAATCCCAGTGATCTATATTTTCTCTTAAATTGATCCAACATATTGTGGCGTTCAGGCCGAGTTACTTCCTGCTAATAATTTCTTAACAGAAAATGGAAAGACAATAGCATTAGTAAATCAAACCAAACGTGTGATTAAATGCTGCGTGAATATCAGGCATTTGTTTCAGTTCCACCAGCCTGACTCCATTGCAGCCCAGGCAGAGAAGAAGGTCATGTCATTTGCATGATACAGCAAGGTGCATTCTACAAATCACCCTAAATTATTGACTACTATGAGTGAACTGGTTGCTGGTATATAACATTCATATATCAAAGGCAAACCTCCAGTGAGAACACCTTGATTTCTCATTTAAGAGAGTTCACTTCCTTGTTGCCTTAGCAATATCTACCTTTTCCCAAATCCAATCATACTAGTTTCTGGTTTTTCTAGATTTAGCCATCCTGGCAAACTGGCAGCAACCTCATACTTAAAAAAAATTTACATTTTCTGGATCTCAACACTATAGACACTTTATATTGTCCACTTCCATAGAATTCTTGGCTTTAAATCTGGCTTTCATTCTAAACTACAGCTTTAAATCACATGAGATCTAGGATTTTTTTGGTCTGTATTTATGATCTCAATTTGAACAATTGTTCTACCTTATTTCCGTGTGCAGTTTTGATGACTTGGGTCAGGGATGCATCTGAATTCCACGATGGTACTTGGTGCTGTTGCACAGTATGGAACACCTTCCTGTGAGTGACACATCCATACATTAGGTGTCTGAACTGTCAGGAATGACGTGAGAAATGCGTGTGCTAGTAAAGTGTGAGCGCTCACAGTGTCTGTGGGAGGATGCCTTCCAATTCTTCATGTAGATAGCTGCCTCAGGGTCTCATTGAGAAAGCCTCAATGTACAGGGAGAAAAACCACCTCTGTCGCACAGAAGGTATCCATTTATTCCTTCAATCACTACAAATATTTGTGGGAATGTAAAATGTACAGATGTGTATCAATAGATGTCCATCCAATGAATTAATTTAATTATAATCCTTGGTTTATGGCTCCCATTGTCTTTCATAAATTATCCTCTCTTAATTTGTCTATTCATTTCAGTTAGATATTGCCCATTTTTGTATTGCTATAAAGGAATATCTGAGACAGGGTAATTAATTTTTTAAAAAAAGAAAGGGTTTGTTTTTTTTTTTTATGGCTTACGGTTCCACAGACTGTAGATGCATAAGGCCAGTGTCTGCTTCTGGTGAGGGTCTCAGGTTGCTTCCACTCACAGTGGAAGGTAAAGAGGAGCTGATGTGTGCAGAGATCATATGGTGAGAGAGGAAACAAGAGAAAGGCAGAAGGTGTCAGACTCTTTTTAACAATCAGCTCTCAGAAGAACTCTTGACAGAACTAACAGAGCAAGAACTTACTCATAAATGGCACTAAGCCATTCAGGTGGTATCCACCCCCATGACCCAAACGCCTCCCATTAGGCCCCACCTCCAATACTGAGCATTAGATTTTGACGTGAGACTTGGAAGGGCCAAATAAACCATATCCAAACCACGGATACATTAAAAAGTTGACAGTCATGAATCCAGCACTTAATATGCCATATCTACCAATTTGCTTCTACCCAGTCCCATTCCTTCTACCCCCACACTACCCTGAAGTTTGTGTTCCCTCACTTTATTAAAGTACATTTTCAACATTGTACTCTTTTGTTCTAGTTGCTTTTGAATTTTATGAGAAGGAAACCATACAGTCTTCTAGGATGTGCTATTTTCACTTAGAATGATGTCACTAAAATTTATCTAGTTGCTATACAGTTGACTCTCATTCAATAATGATGTTATATAAAGTCACTATGAATAATGAATTAGTCAATACTGAACTATTGCTTTTAGGGGCAATACAGGGTTAGGTTCCTGTGAAACTCTGATTACAACATTTCCATCAACCAATCAATGCATAAATTATTTTATGTGTGGTTCTATTTAAAGATGCCTTATTTGATATACACTGTTGACTCATTAGAATTGAACTCATGGCCAACAGTACTAACACTCATACCTGAACAAAAATTTTTAACACACATTTTTTTCCTTGTAAGGTACAATGCAGCTTTATTGTACTGAGGAACATTAGACAGGACTTCAGCATTCACTTGGGGTCTGTTTTGAATAACAAAACCACTTACAAAAAACACTAAAGTGAAAAAAATAAGGCACTAAACACATCATGCAAAGGTCATTTGTTTAAAGTCTGAGAGCTGAAGGAAAAAGTCAGAGCATCTCCTTGTCTGACCTCAGCTGGGATTACGTATGTCACAACTCACATTTTTTTCACCATTGTGTGCATGATCACAAATGACCATGTGATTTTGAAGTTACAAAAAAATTTTAGCAAGTAGGCAAATTTGCAGCTACAGAATCCATATATACTGAGGATCAATTTTAATTATATTTCATTTGTTTTTCACTGTTGTATAGTATTCCATTGCATAAATATATCTTATTTATAAATCACACCTCATAATGTAGCTTTGAAATCTTTACCAGGAAGTTTTCAAAAACATTAATTTTGTATCATTCATGAATTGAACATATTACTGACATTATTTCACGTGGGAAACACTGTTTTCCTATAGATATAGTATCTGTATTAGCTATGGCAGCATGCCAACTTCCTTCATCTACCTACCAATTATTATACATATTTAACACTGGAGTTTGTAACAGAAACAGGTGCGTTGAATGCAGAACAATGTTTATTATAATTTTTGAAGGCAGACATGCAATATTAAAAGATATGTTAGATGCACTGTGAAAGACACTCTAAACACAGAGATAAAAGATATGTTCGTCATCTTCCATGAGTTTCAAGTCTAAAAACTTGAATGGTTATCCTGTATATGGTAACATAAAATGATTACTACCAGTGTAGTATGGACACTACATGACCCAGGGAAGGAAACATTTACTTCTGCCTCAAGCTATCAGAAAAAATTTTGGAAGAATTTAGAGGTGAATGATGTTAACATTTGATGGATGACAATATGCTAATTAGGATCCCTTTATTGTGCTTTGCAGTGGAAAATTTGTAAATTGTCTGGGTCTCATTATTATTTGATTTTGAAATACAGAGAGGCAGGATTGGCCTTTATACATGATCATTTCCCTCAATTTCATGCAGCCCTCTCTGTTGACAGTAAATAAGCGCTTTGGATGCTGTGAGCTGGTTTCAGCTGCTGTGGATTTTGATGAAATAGGATTTATCCTCCTCTATACTCCCTAATCTGTTGGTTACATGTGTATTGCATTTGTGCTGTTCTGAACCTGATGGTATCAAGTATGACTGGCCACACTTGTCCAAACAGTCAGTTCCTCTTCATAGGCATGCAGACCTCATTACTGTAAAGCAATTGGTTCTTCAAGTATGGTTTTCTAACCAGCAGCATTAGCATCACCTTGGCCCTTGTTAGAAATGTAAATTCTTGGCCCTTAACTCAACTTTCTGAATCAGAACCTCCTGAGATGGAGTCCTGCAGTTTATGACTGAAAAAGTCTTCCAAGTGATTCTAGTAAATGCTAAAGTTTGAGAACCAATGCTAGAAGGAAATCTTTATCGATTTCACTTGTCCCTAAGTATCAGGTTTTGTCAGGGCTGTGAATTGATCAAAGGATATATTTTGACTGTGTCTTAATTAAGGAGTCACTGTAAGAATTTAAAGAGTAACTGATGAGAGGGCTACAAGTTATAAATCACAAGCAGTAGGGTACAAATACATTATACAGGTTGTAATTGAGAGAGTACTTACAGAAATGAAGAAATTTGCCATTGTAACCAAATCCAGATGTCTATACCTGAAAGCAGCACTTAAGACTGTTTTTCTTTTTTTAGACCCACCCAAATGGACTAACAGATCCATGATACAAGTATTTATGCTAATTCCATACAAAATCTGGCCCACTGGTCAGCAGTGTTAGCATCATCCGGGAACTTTAAAAACTAAAGAATCTGGGTACTCTATCCCAAACTTATTGACTCAGTATCTGCTTTAGAAAAAGGCCCTCAAGTGAACAACAGGCACATGAAGGTTTGAGAAGTACTGGTCTAACCTCCCACACATAGTATGTGGTATATGGTGCTCATATGATGGTTCTTAATTTTGAAAGAATGAGGGAAACCTGCCTTAGGCATTAGGTAGAAACCCGTCTTATAAGGGCAAGTACACATCTAGCATCAACTGTGTTCCAACCCTGACTTAAACATGTTACATGTGGTGACTCACTTAAAACTTACAGGGACCCTCAGAAGTACATACACTTACTATCCACAGATTACATAGAGGTTATGTCACTGGTTCCAGATCATTCAATTACTAAGGAACAGAATTAGAATCCAAATATCACTGCTGTGGCTCTTTTTCTTGTCCTGAGACTCTCTCTGCTGATTTTCAAATGAGCAGAGAGTGATAATGCACTTGATTAGATTAGGAGCTGTGTTGATTAAAGATCCTCATGCCGAAATGCATTGAAAATAAAGCTTACTCTGGACAGAGGCAGATTATAAATCCACTTGGAACGTTTATTCCATACTTTTGACGCTTTCTTTTGAAGGACTTTCACTAGACAAATGCTTCTGGCCTCTCACGTTCCCTGAACTATCTGAACTTATAGAATTTCTCTGAAATTCTATAAAGAGCTGGGCCCCTATGAATTAACTGCTTTTGGGCTACCTTAGTATCCCCCTAACTGGAAGGAAATCTGATATCTCTCAATATACCTAGAGAAAAGAACTTATCTCTATTTTGTGAAGCCTGTGGTTTTCTAGCCCTACCTAGTACTGGGAATTAAATCATTCAATCAGGAAATCCATTGTTGCTGTATATTTATGATTCATCCTCCAATCTGCCAGTCATTACCAATCTACCTGTAATAGTCTGTTCTCATGTTGCTAATAAAGACATACTCAGGAATTTATAAAAGAAAGAGGTTTAATTGACTCACAGTTCCACATGGTTGGGGAGGCCTCACAATCATGGCAGAGGGCAAAAGAGGAACAAAGTCATGTCTTACATGGTGACAGGCAAGGCAAGAGAGTTTGTGCGAGGGAACTCCCCTTTATAAAACCATTAGATATTGTAACACCACCACAAGAACAGTATGGGGAAACATGCCCCATGATGCAATTATCTCCACCTGGCCCCACCCTTGACATGTGGAGATTATTGGAATTCAAGGCAAGATTTGGTTGGGAACACAGCTAAACCATATCACTACCCATCATCACCAATAACAAAAATATTTTTATATCTGTTTGTCTACCATATTCAATGTCTCAGTAGTGGAGCTCTTATTTTTTCTTCTTAAAATCATTAAGATTTATATATAAACAAGAGCAAGACTTCTCATTTAGAATTTTCATGGCAAAAATATTCAGTCATTATAGCAGGCATGAGTGGAATCTAATTAAATAGTTTCTATATAATGAAGTACCCAGACTTCTGTGATACTGTACATACTCTTTCCTCGATCTTGTCTACCTGCAAAAATCCTGTTCCCCTTGGTGATATGGTCACCTCCCTAGAGGTCCCCTCTGTTATGAAGCTTTCCTTGGCCTCCCTGGAAAACATGCTGTGCTCCTCCTCTGTGCTCTCAATGATACTGTTTTACAATATTCCACCCCAAGCTGGGAAGCCTGGAGGATAGGGGCACATCTTACTTTTTTTTGAAAATATAGTGCTGGGAACAAGGTAGACATGTACTAAGTGCTTATTCAATACATAAATGAATGAATAAGTTGGACTTGGAAAGTGAACATATTTTGAAATTAAATATGGACCATCTCAATCTCTGCACACAGAAGTAAAAAACTATCATGGAGATATGGAGATTCAAGAAAGAATATTTGCTCTGACCTGCAGAAAAGCCCAAAAACCAAATTGAAATATAATTGTGTAACTTTAGAATACATATACAGAAATCACGGTGACTTATAGCACCAAAGTTTGGAGCAATATCAGACTGGGCCATTGGCCCAATAAGCACACTCACTGGGGAGAGACTTATATGGTCACAGTAACAACAACTCATTCTAATCTTGCACTGTGGCTTAGTGTAGGTCTTTTGGGAGTTTGCTGAAATGACCAGGTAACAACAGTGCCTGCATGAGGCCGACAAGTGGCTCTGTGGGAAAGTACACCACGGATACGCTTGGGAAAAGGCTAGCTCCCATGAGCATTTTGAATATTTCCTAAGACTTCATGTGCTCCTGATTTAGTTTGCCTTGGACTTGCACAATCAATGAAGAAAATGTTTGTTAAGAAAATCTCCATCTGAATTATCACAAATTTCAAATTGTCAGCATCTGAATTAATGCGATTTTTACCCCACTTATTCCCTTTCAGCTCTTCCAAATAAAGTCTGCTGTGAAAAATTTGGAGGCAGTCCAGAAGACAGCAACTAAAATGATTAAAGGTTTGACTAATATTCCCTCTGAGGAAAGGCTAAAGGAACAGAGTTTATTTAGTCTAGAGAAAAGAAGGCTGAATAAGGAATTAATAATAGTTCTCAAGTATAGGAAGAAGTGAATGAGTGACAAGAAGCAGATTCCCTTACTTCTAATGAGTCCAGAACAAGAAGAAAGTGACTTGTACAAAGGAGCAAACTATATTTTATCGTTAGGCCATCCTGGCTATGCAAGATTCACATTAGGCACCTTTAGGAACTGCTCAAATAAGCAGAAGCCTCAGGCCGGGCAAGGTGGCTCATACCTGTAATCCCAACCCTTTGGGAGACTGAGGTGGGTGGATCACCTGAGGTCAGGAGTTTAAGACGAGCCTGGCCAACCTGGTAAAATTTCTTCTCTACTAAAAATAAAAAAATTAGCCCGGCTTGATAGTGCACATCTGTAATCTCAGCTACTCTACTCAGGAGACTGAGGCAGAAGAATCACTTGAATCCAAGAGGTGGAGGTTGCAGTGAGCAGAGATCATGCCACTGCACTCCAGCCTGGGTGACAGAGTGAGACTCAATCTCAAAAGAAAAGAGGAGAGAAAAGGAGAGGGGGGAGGGGAAAGGGGAGAGGAGAGAGGGGAGGGGAGGGGAGAGAGGGGAGGGGAGGGGGAAAGGGGAGAGGGAAGGGCATGGGGAAGGGGAAGGGAGGAGAGGAGAGGAGAGGAGGGTAGGAGGGGAGCCTAAGCACTTACCTCCTCCATGAATTTATGTGGAGTCTTGCCGGGGACACTGATGGGTTAGAGTAAATGACCCCTTAGTGTCCCTTCTAACATGGTGATTCCATTTGATAAAAGGTCATCTGAATTAATCAGAAAGTTTGAATTGCAATCCTGGATCAGTGAATCCATAATGCAAGAGAGAGGTTCCCATTTGTAGTGACTAGTTTGAATTGCATCCCACTGGCAGAGCACCAAAGTTATGCTACATTTTCAGTGCATCCAGGACAGACTGCACTATCTAAAGTAATAAGCCTTGCTGGCATTGCCCTGAGAGTATTCCATCTTGCCTTTGAAAAGAGTGATTCAGGGCTGCATGAATGACCAAACTGCAGCATCTTTTAAATTGACCTCGAGCACTAAGGCAGTGAAGTCTTTACAACAAAGCCTTGTGGTGACAGGGGAAATGAGACTGCTTAGGCTTTCACTTCTAAACTCCAGAGGCTCCAAAACAAACACAATAGGATCAGAATCAGGATTCCTAGAACATGAGTGCCCACAGACAAGCCTGAGGGACTTGCTGTCTCCTTCCCGTCATCTGAAAGACAGGACAGTCACAAACTAGAGAATCTGGAGTTACTATAGTAAACATAAGGACGGAAAGTCTTCCAGAGAAATTAGAGAACTCCCCCAAACTAGAAATCAAGGTGAGATTCTTGACTTCTTCCTTTCTCTCCGAAACTCTCTCTCAAATTAATATCCACTTACTCATCCAGCCCTGGGCTTTCCCATTCCGTAACAGCTTTTACACAGAGCCCCTCTCTTGCATCCTCATTGCATCTCCCTGATTTATTTCTTGTCAAGTTTCAACTGGACTTTGAAAAGTAACCTCCTCAAACTAGTTTGAAACAGATTCCCCATGGTGGTCCCGGAAACACTGCCTGCATATTCATAAGAATTGAGTGCTATGGGTGTTAGCGTGCATACGGGCCAGTATGCAGCAGCAAGTACAAAAGGAGAAGAGGAGCATCTGTCGAATGAGTGTGTTTTGTACCTAACTTCAGCTACTTGAGCTACTTGTGAGCGTGCCTTATATTTGTCCAATAACTGTCAGAATAAAGGACATTCTACAACAAAATAAATAAATAAATAACCCCCTCAGTAGTCCGCCTCTCTTGTCCAGCCCTCAAACCACTGTCCACAGTAGCCAGACTTTGTGAATTGCAGATCTAATCATATCACCTACCGCTTAAGGATGCTTAGATGATGCTCCTGAATTTCAAAGTTCAGAATTTGTTACAGTAAAGGCATGAAAGATGTCTGTAGAGTAGTCAGTGCCCACTTATTTAGCCGTATTCAAATCCCATATCCGAAAGTCTCCTGTTGACTTGGTGCTACTAATTTCCCATTTCTTTAATGAATTAGAGTTTTTCAAGCCTCTATGCCTTGACTCATATTACTGGAGTAATATTGGGCTAAAATTCCTTGTGACTTTCCAACCCCACTCCCTGCTCCCTACTTCATACAGATAATTTATTTTCATATTTCAGTTTAAGCAGCACTTCCAACAAGAAGATACCCTAAACCCTTCAGGGGTTATTCCAATGCTAACACTATGTACTTTTAAATTTTTCTGACATAGAGCTATTTTAGTGGCAATTTTCTATTTTTTTTTTTGTCTGCTCAGAATTCATGCCCTCTTTTTCTGATTTTCTTTCTCTGTGATGTGCATTCTTAGGTGGTTTGACATCTAGAGCATCCTGCTTCCTGCTGGCCAAGTGGTGGGTTGACATAAAGCAAGGCCAATTGAGCCTACTCTCTTGGAAATTGAGATCTTGAGTGGAAAGACACCAGGATGGAGAATGGTTAGGGCTGATTAATACCAGCACTGGCAGCATGGCAAAAACAAAAAACAAAAACCAAAAAATGAAACAAAAAAAAATGCTGATTGGTTCCTGCCTTTTATCATGGAGCTTCTTTGGCTCTTGTCCATTTGGATTTGGAAGATTTAGTTACTCCAAATTTCCTTCAGTACTGTGAGCAAATAAATTTCTTTTTGAATTAAGTTAGTGACAGTTGATTTCTATTGATAACAAGAACAAAAAAATCCTAACAGATACAACTTTTCCAGGATTTAACTCTATTTGTCTGACTCTCATAACCGGCTGCCTTCTCTACAAGGGCAAGAAGTAGACATTAAACCTTCTCTTAGGTAGATACTCATCATCCAATATAGTGCCTGCCTTATACTAGGTGCTGATAAGTAAGTAGATGCACAACTTACCTAATGGAATGAACATGGACAAAAAGGAATCATGAATTCCAGAGAGGAGGGATATTAATAGCATGCAAAATAACTTTACCATTAACTTTAACTTACATTATGTATCAGTGATTAGGATCATGATCCCAATGACATGCATATCACATTTGCAATTGGTATTTACTGGGAAGAATGGAAAATACTATATTAAATGATCAAATCTGATCCCAAACAGGTAGAGGCAGGCTAAAATGATGACTTGCTTTTTTAACAGCTTTATTGAGATAATTTATGTACCATAAAATTCACCCACTTAAAGTATACAATTCTCAAGTGTTAGTATAATCACAGAGTTGTGAAACCATCACTACAGTATAATTTTAGAACACTTTCATCACTCCAAAACAAAACCCCATACTCATTAACCATTATTCCCCATTCTTGACTTTCAACCTCAGATGTACGGAATCATTCGTCTACAGCTGGCTCAAAAGATTTGCCATTTCGGACACTATACGTACAAAATCAAATAATGTGTAGCATTAGTGTATGCTTCCACTTTCACTTAGCATAATATTTTCAAAGTTTATCCAAGCTGTGGCATGTATCTGTACTTCATTCCTTCCTACTGTTGAATAATGTTCTATCACGTGGATCGACTACATTTCATATATTCATGCATCAGTTGATGGATATTTGGATTTTTTTCCACTTTTTGGCAGTTATAAAAAATGCTGCTGTAAATATTCATGTGCAAATTTTATCTGGATATATGTTTTCCATTTTCTTCAGTGTATACTCTAAGTGGAATTGCTAGATCATGTGGTAACTCTGTATTTAACTTTTTGAAAAACTGCCAAAATGTTTTCCAAAGAGATTGCACCATTTTACGCTCCCACCCACATTGTATGAAGGTTCCAATTTCTTCATATTATTGTCAGCACTTACTATTGCCTCACTATTGATAACAACTAAAAAACCCTAACAGGTATAACTTTTTCTGGAGCCATCCTTGGATGTGTGAAGTGGTTTGTCGTTATGGATTTGATTTGCACTGTCTTAATAAGTAATGATATTGAGTATATTTTCATGTGATTATTATCTATTTGTATAACTATCTTGGAGAAATATATACCCAAATATTTTACCAATTTTTAAATTAGGCTGTCTTTTTATGTTTCAATCGTAAGAATACTTTGTATATAATGAACAAAACTCCCTCATCAGATATAAGATTACCAATATTTTTCTCTCACTTTGGGAGTTTTCTTTTTACTTTCTTGATGGTATCATTTGCAGCACAAATATTTTCAATTTATTTTTTCTTTAACCACTCATGTTTTTGGTGTCATATTTTAGAAATCACTGTCCAACCCAAAGTTATGAAGAGTTAGTGTAATGTTTTCTTCTGTGAGTTTTGATCGTTTACATTTAGGTCAATGATCCATTTTGAGTTAATTTTTGCAGGTGCTGCAAGGTAGGTGTTAAACTTCATTCTTTTGTATGTAGACATCCAATCACTTCACACTATTTGTTGAAAACATTATTCTTCCCCCATTTAATTACCTTGGTGCTCTTTTCAAAATCAACCAGCCCAATGCATGGATTTATTTCTAGATTCTTAATTCTTTTTATATTTCATTGATCTGTATGTTTATCTCTATACCAGTACCACATTATCTTGACTTTATAGATTTATAATCAGTATTGAAATTGGAAAATGTAAATCCCCTAACCTTGTTATCTACAAAATTGTTTTCGGCTCTTCTAAATCCCTCACATTTCCATGTGAATTGTTTATTTTAACTTACAAATTTCTACAGAGACAAATATCTGGCAATTGAGCAATTTTACATTTTATGTGATGACATATAATCTAGTTAAATACATATAAACATTGTCAGTGATGGGTGGACTGAACAGAAGTCAAGGTCTTTGTCAATTTTGCGATACCAGGCTTCTGAACATTACCCATGTTAAATCAGAATAAAATATCTACTAAGAAAGTGGCAAGAAATAATTTTAATTTAATTCCTAAAATGGCAATTTCCTTTACTTCCTTGCTAACAACAAGTCTCAGAGCCCTCTTCTTATTTGCCTATGATTCATCACTGTCATCACCATCAAGCATTAATATTTCTAGCTATTCGTGATGGAGCTGTTTACTCGCTATTCTGATTTAAGCTCACTTGGAAGAATAGTAATAATTTTTATTTTAATTAGAGTGAGAGTAAAGGTTTCCTGCCCTCAGATGGCAGCCACTATGATCTACTTCTCTTTATAGAACAAGCATCTAGGTTCTGATAGTTCATCCTAGTAAGGCTCTAATTTCCCAAGTTAGTCCAAAGGTATGAAAAGGTAGTTTTATAACAGCACCCAGATGATCTTCATCTGGTTGTTCTCCCATTGGTTATTGCAATACTTCTAAACTTTTTCTTAAGACTCCTTCCAATTGTGTCACCAACCTTTTCTTAAAAAGCCCCAGAAAATGTCTCACAGAGGGCCACAAGGAGCATCTTTGTAGTTATTCATTATCATCTGCCATTTTCCTATTATCCAGTTATAGCTCCATGGAAGGGTGTCTGAAGCTTCAAATACATAGAGGCTGAAAAGTGTCCACGTATCTCTGATGATCTTTCATCTCATCTTCCATCTCTACTTTGTTCTCAAAGCCACATGCTGTTGAAGTTGTGTTCTACTTCTCCAGGCAGGAAGTCTTGATAATAATAGTAAAGATGTTGGCATTATTGTTAATAATAGTTATTTGTTGATTGTCATTTCATTTAATTCCTTATTCACAGTTTTTAATGATTTTTTAGTGGACTCCTACCCCTTCTTTTTTATTTACTTTAGGAATCCCCATTATATTGAATTTTAACCTTATATTGGCTTTTGAGTTTGCAAGTAATTTCTTTCATGGTAGACTGGAAAAAAATATCTATTATTAGTATTTTCCATGATAAACTTTATTAGGGATTTCCTTCATTAAACAGATATTCTTCATTTTTAAGTATTCACAATTACCAATTTATACTTTCATATTTTTCATTTGCCACCTTGTTTAAGAAGTTCTTCATCACTCCTAGGCAAAAAAGATTTTCTCCAATTTTTTTTCTTTTTTGAGTTGCATAGATTTATCTTTCACATTTAAACCTTTAATCCATGGAGTGGCACTTTCTCTTATAGAGTAAGGTAGGAATTAAGCTTTTTTTTTTCTATAAATTTAGCCAGTTTTTCTTCCTCTATGACTTAAATCAAATTATAATATGCAAATGAGTGTTATACTGAGAAAGTGAGTGTTATTTTATTAATTTACTTTTTCCTATTCTTTAGCTTATTTATTTATTTTTTGTTTGTTTGTTTTGGTATCAAGTTGTTCATGGCTATTTTTTTTCTATTTCTTTTTACAATGAATTTGCAATATATCTTTCCAGAGGAAGTGCTCTCATTACTTTTCATTTTAAATATATCGTCTGTAGCTCTTTCATCTTTCCTTACATTTTGGAATAAATGTTTCAATTTTGTCAAAATGTTAAGTTAAAATTTTTATCAGATTACATTAAGTTTATTGATGAACTCTGAAAACTATTGGCCTCTTTATAAATTAAGTTTAATAACCCAGGGACATATTGCTATCTTTCTACTTGTTTTTTGAATTTTAACATTTCTATTGTAAAAGTATTTTGCAGTCTTCATCAGGTTTTATTCTGGAAACGTTAGATATATTTTTATTGCTGTTTGAATGTTACATGTTTATGCTATTTTCTAGATAATTATTGTTGGTAAAGGGACACTATTGATTTTTATAAATTGATTTTATATCAGATAGCCTAATTATTCAAGTCTAATATTTCATCTTGGTAGGATGCTGGATTTCTTATATAGATGACTATCTTACTTGAAACCTAGATTGCATTTGTCCTCTTCTAATCTTTACATTTCTTATATCTTCTTTTTTCTTGCAGCATTAGCCATGAAATTCAGTACTATGTTAAACAAAAGTAATTATAAAAGACATCATTATCCGATTCACAAACCTGAAGCAATGTAGTTGAAATTTTGTATTAAATATGAAATTATTTCATGTTTTAATTATATATCTTTATTAAGTTCAGGAAATTTCATTCTACCACTGGTTTTCTGAGTATACATCAAAAATTAACATTGAAATTTAGTAAATGAATCTTTTCAAGCAATTGAAATATTTATATAGATTACAATAATTATTTGGCAGATAAATGAATAAAAGGCTATAACATACACACATAGAAACTGAATATTATTCAGTTTTAGAAAAAGAAATCCTATCATCTGCTCAAACGTGGATGAACTTGAAGGACATTATGCTAAGATAATTAAGCCAGAGACAAAAAGAAAGATACTACATTATTACAAATCTATGTGGAATCATTGTTTTAAAGAGTCAAATATACAAAGATAGAGAATAAAACAATGGAGAAATATAAATCAAAGGATACAAAATAGCAGATATGTAAGATGAATAAGTATAGAGAACTAATGTACAACATGAAGACTATAGGTAATAATATTGTACGGTATTTGGAATTTTCGCAAAATATATGGCTTTTAGCTGCTCTTGACAACAAAAAAACAAGGGGGGGATTTATATTTGAGATGATGTATGTGTTTATTTGCTTCACTATAGTAACAATTTTACTATCTATGTGTGCCCATAGTATATCTTAAATATACATAATACAATTTATCTTAAAATTTAAAATGTAGAATATACACTGCGAACTACAAAATATGATTATATGATTAGTCTCATATGTGGTGATAGATAACAGGAATCTATAAATGTCTTATTTTGTATTTTCCTTATTCAATATATATTAACCTCATCAAAACTTGGGTATCCTTCCTCCAGTCCTTTTTTTATTTTTACAGTTTTTTAAAAAGGCTTCTATAAGTTAGGACCCATCTATCCTGTGAACGTATGGAAGAATTCAGCTATGAAGCTACTTGGACTTAAGGCATCGTTGAAGGAAAGCCTGAAATTATCATTTCAATTTCTCTAATGATTATTGGTCTATTCAGGGTTTTACTCTTCTTGCTCCAACTCTGTCCTTTTATATTTTTATACAATTGTCTCTCTTCTTTCTAGATTTCAAAAATATTCAAATGTATTACTGTGTAGCTTCTATAATAAATTTTGTATTATTTTAAACCTCTGTGTACATATATTCATTACTTTTTTTATATCATGTTGATTTATATTCCCTTTTATTTTGTTCTGTCTTGCCAGAGATATCTTTACCATATGAATCCTTTAAATATACATTTTTGCTAATATTCTTTACCTATTATTGGGTTTAATTATTCATTTACCTATTAAATATTTGTTGAATCACCTGTCATTTGCTTGACACTCTTCTAGGTACCCAGATTTAGCAATGAACAAAGCAGACTAAAATCTCTGCCCCAGGGTGGATTGCATGCTCAAGTCTTCACCAGTTCCCCTTGAGATTATGATTGGCTCCCCTCTTGCTTCATTGGCTTTCTTCTTCTGTTTGTTTTGTCCAACTTTTTAAATTGGATGCTCATTAATTTGCCTCTTAGAAATGCATTTGCATTGTCATTTAATGCTAAATCTATTACATGATTACTTCCTCTTTGCTTTCTTCTTGATATACACTCTGTTTTTGGCCTTTGATTAATTATGTTTAACTTACACGTGTATATTAAAATATCATTTTAAATTTATTATTACTGCCTCTTCCCCTATACCCATATTCTCAGTAGCCTCAGATATGTATCATCATCACTTCTCTAGGCATTATATACTGTCTTTGCTTCTTTAGACAATAAATTTGACAGAATCATTTACTCATTCATAATTTCATGTACTTATTTCATGTGCATTTCATGTGTTTGCATGTATGTGTGTGTGCTTCTTCTTGCCTGGGTACTTCCCCCAAGAATTTTCTCAAAGAGGGTGGTATAGGGCTTATGAGGACTGAAAATAGCTTTATTTTTAAAATGTACTTTATTAGAAATTTTAAGTTTAGTTTTGTTTAACACTTTGAAGATATTGTCCCTTTACTTTTCCTTGCATTGCTGTGGAAAAGCTAAATATTAAATGATCTGATTTTTTTTCTGAAAAAATTTAGTGTATTATTATTGCCATTTTTATTCTTAGCATTCAACATAAGTTGTCTAGTTGTGAATTTTTCTTATCTAATTTTTCAGCACAGTATAATATTTTTCAATCTCAGGTCTTTCGTTATCCTCTAATCTAATTAACTCACATTCTTTATTTCATAAAATGTATTTTCATCTCCATTTAAGTCCTTCCTTTCCTCTAAAGAAGCTTATCATAAAATATGAAAACTTACAATTCTCTTCTTTGTATCTCTCAACTTCTAAAAAAAAATTCTGTCTCTCTATTCCTTCCTGCTGTCTTGTGATAGTACCCAAACTTCATATTCTAGGTCAGCAATATATTTTAGCTGGATACATTTTGCTTTTATCTTCTCTATTGAATTTTTTATTTTAATTCACATTTTTATTTCCTGTGTGCCCCTTGAGTCAATTTTATAACTGCTGAGTTCTCTATCTTTTCTTCCAGTATCCACCCTGTAGCTCTGATGTTGTCTCCTTACTGTTATTGCCCCTCTAACTCACATAACAAAAGCTCTCCTGTGTCTTGACCTCTCCATGTGGACGGCAATGGAGTTTTCCCCCACGGTAGACTCCATATGCTCCTCTTTTTGGTCTAAACTGCATCTCATCTCTCCAAGATCATTCACATTGTGTTGCTTTTGTGTATCCAAACCTTCTCTCCTATGTTATATCACCAGGGCAAGTTTTGGGAGAGAGAAGCGTATTATCTAATTAACAATGTTGTCAGGGACTAAAAATCAAAATTATTATTTTATATCAAGAGTAGAAAGCAGTGGGGGACAGGGAGGTGGACCATGAATCCTGGCAGGAGATACACCTGGCCAGGCTGGGTCCCTCTCATGCATGTCCCAATGACTTCCTTGGACCTGATGAAGACTGAAGACCTGGGACAGTGATGTAAAAATCAAGCAACAGGGAAATAAATTCCAACAACAAATAATGTTTCGACTGAGAAATCATTATTCTCTTTCCTGGATAGATAGTATTATTTTATACTTATAAAGGCAGTGACTGAAAGATCAAAGAGAATAGTCTCACTCTCACCTAGGTGGTCCAACCTGGAGGGTTTCAGGAGGCACATTGATTGATCCTGAGCAGCTGAAGCCTTCAGAATTTGCTTTCTTCTTTCTTCTATCTTCTTCTTTCTATTTTAACTTATTTACACACACACACACACACACACCAATACACACTTATTTCACCTGAATTCCACATTACATAAAAACTGACTTCTCATGTCACTAAGGATTCATTTTCCCCCACATTTTCTTCCACTTAATTGTAAAGAGCACCTTACCCTGTATTCTAGAAGTGTATGCAGCAAATAGATGTATATATATATGTGTGTATATAGTATGCTATATAATAATAAAGTATAAATAGTAGTGTAGCATTATCATATATACTATCCTGTGATATTTAATAAATTATTCTGTTTACCTGCATTATTCTATATACTATATTATCCTCTATGTTATGCAATAGTCTCATATTACTCTATATATTATATTCTATAGAATAATAATATAGTATATTACATTGAATAATATATACTATCTTTATTATGTACTATAGTACATAATAAAGTAAAATTTAAGTTCATCTGGTGTTCTTCTGATGTGTTTTCTAAAGGTCTTTGGCTATCTGTGCATGTATATTACAGAAAAATAGGATGTGGAATTCCCAGTAGTTTTGTGATGTTAATAGTGCTGTTGTTAAAAACTGCCAGTCCTGTTTCTTCAAAGCCCAGCCACACACTTCTTTTCTTTGGGGAGGCAGAGCAAAGAAACAGAGAGAGAAAATATGTAGACCCAAGTGTTCAGCTATGAGTTCTCAGGTGACTCTTACATCGTTTTCATCATGCTCTGCCAAAGTGATAAATCCCTCTTCCATGTGCTGCTGAGGGAGGAGAAAAGCAAAAAACTGAATAGGTATAGGAAGCCAAAAGGAGATTTCTGTGCTGGATGTGACCTGGTATGCATGCAGTCTCTATTCAAGCCAGACACTTTAAGAACATTATTTCATCTGATTGTCCCAACAGCACTATTAGTTATATGCTATTATGAACTTTTAGATAATAACACTGAACTCAGTGAATTTCAATATTGTCCTGATTTTATGAGTAACAGTGGAGACACCAGGAATTCCTCAGAGGCGTATCTGAACGTAGAGACTCTGTCCACTCACCACAGAATCAGAGAAGAGAGCATTCTCGTCCTAAGACAGTACTTGCTCTTCAGGGTTTGCCCTTGATTAAATATGGAAAGTTCAGTGGTGCTGTCCCTAACCTGTAACTTCCCCTTCTGAGGCTTTATCTGCTCTTTGTAATATCCAGCACCCCTCCATTTATGCATCCAGGACTCTCAGCTTATCTGCATTTCCTACAAGAAGATCATCTCTGATAAACTGATTCTCACTCAGACGTTAGCTAAGAAATTGTTTTTTGTTATTGTTTTTGGTTTTGGTTTTTTTGTTTTGCTTTTCCTAGAGAACCAGAGATAAAAGGAGAAATTGCTTCTTTAATATTTCCTATTGTTTAATTCAAAGAAATAAATCTCTAAATGTAGACCTTCCATCTCTTGAACCTCAGCAAAGGACATATGGATGTTAAATTTGCTATCAACAAAATGAAGTGAAATCTAGCCAATTACCAATGCCACATGGTCTGGTTGGCACCGGAAGGCCTAATATCCGAGTACACAACAGAAAGCAAGTCATGTGGTCTTTAAACAACACTCCCTTGAGACAGTCAAGGTAGAAATAAAGAAATCTCAAAAGTTTAGCGAGCGGATGTTTATCTTGCTAGATACCGTCAGTAGTTTTCTGTAGCTACTTTTTTGAGCTAGCTAATGTTTAATTTGAGTAACCTTGTGGAAAGACCTGTTTAAGTGGCACTATCAAACAATAGCAGCAAGAGGAGAGATAAGAAGAAAGTAAAAAAGGATTATTAAAGAAATGCTGGGGGTGAAATTTATCTCTTCAAACAAATCAGGGTGCGCTAAGTTAATAGAAAAATCCTATAATGGATGGACAGATAGGAAACTGTTATTTTCCAGAAGTTAGAAGCATGTGAGTGATTTTTACTCTGATTTGGTGGCAGCAAGTTGGGGAGACTAGGCTGTGAATTTCAGATTATTATATTTATAATATATTTTCCAGGATGCTGGCATTCCAAATACCTTTTCAAAAATATTACATAACAAAGTTGCAAAGGATGAAACTGAAGGGGAGGTACAGGGACTTGAGACTGCCTATGCTGAGCTTCTATCCATAATTTAGCTCTTTAGGAAGAAAATCTCTTTTGATCCCATTTTCAATTCTACTACATCTAACAGCAACATTAGAATCAGATTTGACCTCCTAAGTGCTCTGTCACAATAGAGTTGTTTAGAGTCACCAGAGTATAAAAAACATACATAGAAAGACTAATTACAAAATAGAGGCTGTCTTTCAGTATTTCTATTATTTGGTTAGTCCAGCCTCAGTCCCTAGACTCAGAATTTAAACACAGTAAAGTTTCCAATGTGTTCCTCAGATTTCTGTAGTGCAGAAGTTAATTAATAATGTGCATGTATTGATGTTTCATTTGTATCGTTTTTGAAGCTAAAGAGTTGAAGTAAATAATTCAAGATTCTATTTGACCAATCAGCTTGTATTTTTAAAGGCTTAATAAGTACTGCCTCTGAGAGGATTTAGAGAAGGGCTGTCAGAAATGGGTAACTTTTCTTCAGGTTCTTACAGAAAGTGAAGGGTGACAGGATGGGCACAAAGCAATCTGAATGCTGGAGAAAGATGCCCTGGCTTCCGACTATTTGCACGTGGTCTCTTGTGTTAATCAGCAATATAAAATTACTGGACTTTTCCATAGTGATAAAGGGCTATGAAAATAGTTTGGACCAAGCATGGTGTCTCACATTTGTAATCCCAACATTATTGGAGGCCGAGGTGGGCAGATAGCTTGAGCTCAGGAGTTGGAGACTAGCCTGGGCAACATGATGAAACCCTGTCTCTACCAAACAATACAAAAAATTAGCTGAAGAGGGAGGAGGCTTGAACCCAGGAGGTAGTGGTTGCAGTAAGCTGAGATCACACCACTGCACTCTAGCCTGGGTGACAGAGTGATATCCCGAAGGAAGGAAGGAAGGAAGGAAGGAAGGAAGGAAGGAAGGAAGGAAGGAAGGAAAAAAAAAAGAAAGTAATTTGAATAAGTAGCTGTGTGTCCCAATTGCTTATGAAGTTTTAAAAGTTCAGATAGACAGGCTCTGCTCTATATAAAATGAATCAGAACTTCTTTTGATGTTATGTGCTGAACATGTGTAACCCCCAGATTAACATGCTGAAGCCCTAACTCCCAGTGTGACAGTGTTTGGAGATGGGGCCTCTGGAAGATAATTAGGATTAAATAAGGTCGTGAGGATGGGACTCTCATGATGAGACTAGTGGCTTTGTAAAAGACACCAGAGAGCTTGTTTTTTCTCTCTCTATTCACATAAAGAAGAGCTCATGTGAGCACACAGCAAGAAAGGGATTGTCTGCAACCTAAGAACCTAAGAGGAGAGCCCTCCCCAGAAACTGACCATGTCAACACCCTGATCTCAGACATCCAGCCTTCAGAATTGTGAGAAATAAATTTCTGTTGTGAAAGGTAGGAGTCTGCTGAGAAATGAGTTCCTAGTCTTTTTGCCTTTACTTAAACTACTTTGGTAAGATATAATATTTTTCCCCCTTTGTCTCATTGTCCTCCAACCACTGAGCTGTAGTCATCACTGCTTCTGTAGGAGGGTGAACACAACCCAGGAAAAAAGAAAAAAACAGATTTAATTATGTGGAATTTCCCCGATCCCCTCCAAAAAACAAAATACATGTTGAAATCCTAACCAGCCAGAATGTGTCTTTATTGGTAGATAAGATCTTTGTAGAGGTAATGAAATTAAAATGAAGTACAGATTTGGTGTGGAAACTATGTAAAAAAAAAAGCAACAAATCAGATTTTTTTCAAAGGATGGTGAAAACATGGTTCAGGACTATCACAGCTTTAGTCGTTCAGTTATGTTCATACACAAGTGTTTCTTCAGAAACACTCACAATTCTGTGTTTGCTGAATTATTAGAAGTAGAATGCGAGAATAAGCGAAATAAAAATTTAGGCAAGTGAAACAGTAAATAGTTTGTGCAAATCCCTGTAACTGAACATGATACCACATCTTCAAGTTGTGAGAGGTCTCTCTTGGGCATGCTTTACATAGACACTAAACCCATTCATGAAGTCTCTGCACCTATAACCTAATGACCACCCAAAGCCCCTACTTCTTAATGCCATCACCTTAGTGGTAAGGATTTCAACATATGAATTTGCGGCTAGGGGATGCAGATGTTCAAACCATATAGTAGGTTGTGAGTCTGAAGAAGCAACAAGGCTCCCTAAACCTGAGCTTGGGCCTTACTCAAAAAGGCAGGCTGCAGTGCATCCTTCATAAGAAGGAATATGGATTTGTTCTACATTTATTTAACTTAAAGTCATAGTGGTGATGCTTTCAGAACAATGGAAGTCTTGTTAAAGAGGGGTTCAAGTTTGTAAGTTCAGAAACAAAACAGCCAGGAACGTTCAGAAGGCAACTCTCTAGCTAAAACAATTAAGCCCCTCCCTGGAAGTACCATGATATAGTTTGAATCTATGTCCTCACCAAATCTCATATAAAACTGTAATCCCCAATAGTGAAGTTTAGGCCAAGTAGGAGGTGACTGGATCGTGAGGGCAGAGTTCTTATGAATGGTTTAGCACCATTCCCCCTTGCTATTGTATGGTGGGTGAGTTTTCATGAGATCTGGTTTTTTAAAAGTGTGTGACACCCCTCCCCACCACCACTCTCTTGGTCCTGCTCCTGCCATGTAAGACACCTGCTCCCACTTTGCCTTCTGCCATGACTAAAGGCTCCCTGAGGCCTTGCCAGAGGCAGATGCTGCCATGCTTCCTATATAGCCTGCAGAATCATGAGCCCACCAAACCTCTTTTCTTTGTAAATTACCCAGTCTCAGGTATTTCTTTATAGTAGTGCAAGAATGGACTAATGCATACCACAATGCACAGAAAGTAATATCAAGCAGGCTTCCCTCAAAAGAGCAGGAAGAATATTTTTCTGAAAACTATTTGATTTTCTTTCCCTGTGCTTTTATAGTTCAATTCTTCCCTGAACCCATTCTAAGATGAGGATGGAAAATAAGCATTCAACAGATCAACGCAAATATTATCCCATGCAGAATAATCCTTTTCAATGAGCGTGCCACCATGGCAGTCTTCAATTTTGCATGACTCTAGTCATACTGTATATATAATTAAAATATTTTTGCTTTAAAAGCTTTCGTTAGTCTTTAGGCTCAATGTAGACATCTAAATAAATAGTTGTAGGGCAAATACTCAAAAGAGTATGGGTTCTGGCATCAGACAGAACTTGATTTGAGTTTGAATTCCGTCACTCTTGTGCAAGATATGCAGCCTCACAGAGCTCTAATCATCTCTTCTGTAAAATAAAGCTGATTATTTCTGAACTCAGTGATTTATCAGAAGGAATACATCACATTACACTTGTAAAGCTTTGGGCACAGTGCATGACACAATTAGTCATGAGTAAAATAAATATTTACTATTACAAAAAAAGCAGTATTTTTGAAAGAAGCCTGAGAAAATCGTTGCGTAGGCCTGCAGAAAAAAAAAAAAAAAAAAAAAAAAATTTCTATTAAACACTCCATAGGCCAAATTACCATTGAGAGAAGGATTTGGCTTGATAATGAAACAGAGAATAAGCAAACTCCAGTTCTTGACAGAACTTTAGAATCAGAATCTTTCAAATGATCAGACTATCCTGTAGACTGAGTGGCTTGACCAACATTTATTTCTCACAGGGCTGGAGACTGGGAAGTCCAAGATCAGGACGCCAGGAGATTGGGTGTCTGGTGAGGGTTCTCTTCTTGGTTTCCTCACATGTGTGAGAGAGAGAAAGGAAGCAAGCTCTCCCCCATGTCTTCTTAGAAGGGCACTAATCCCATCATGAGCGTTCCTCTTTCATAATCTAATTTTTTTCCAGAAGTCCCACCTTCAAATACCATCACCTTAGAGATTATTAGTTTTTCGGGGACACAAACATTCAGTTCCTAGCTCTTGCTCCAGGTGAAACAATCGCTGGTCAGAGCCAGCTCTAAACTACATTTCTCCTATGACTCTATCACAACCGATTAGACCTTGATTTATATTTGCTGAAGAAATGGTCTCATTTCCTTTTGAGATGTATACATTTATACATTTATAAAGTTTATTTAGGACAGTTCATTCCACGTAACATGTCACTCAATTGGACATTGGTTTGACAAACAACATTTCAATCCATCAGAAAAGCTTAGGTTGATGTCTGCACATATTCCAGAGACATGAAAGTGGAGAATAAGTGTTTTTAAAGCAAACAAACCTGAGATGTGTTGTTAAAGGACACTTGCTTTGGAATGGAACTCTGGAGTGTTTAATTATCAACGTGTGCCTTTCCATCCCTGGCCTATTAAATCATCTGGCCTGCTAATAATAGCCTGTTTAGCCATCAGGAAAAGATGGATGAGTTTTAGTTCCCATTTTCAAATCCAAGGGATCTGCCCTGTTTCTGAATTATCTGCAGATGAAGATTAGTCACTGAGGCATCTGTAGGTTGTGCAGAGGACACTGGAGTCCTGGCCAGGATATTTATCCTCAGCAATGTGCTCCTCCCTCTCCTTCAGGCCTTCCACTGGTGAAAAGAGACTGAAAGAGCCAAACTTAAAATGTGGGGAAGGGAATCTTACCAATTAAATGCTCTTTTTAGCATCGCAAACTGAATGTAATAGCTTCCTGTGTTTAAAATGTCTGTGAATAGATCATGTATTTAGCTTTGCAAAGGAAGTTTTACATGTAACACCACTGCTTTCCCAAAGCCAGCTGTTTGAGTGTTTGTTTTAATCCATATCCAGTGCTCCTATTACTTGTTGATATGTAACAAACTATTTCAGATCTTAGTGGCCTAAAAAGAGCAATTTCTTTGGATCGTGATTTTTGTGGATGAGGAACTGGGGAAGTGTTTAGCTGGGTGTTTCCTTTCTGATTGAGATGTTAGCTGAGGTGGCATGACTAGTGCTGGTGGATGCATTTTTAAGACAGCTTCCTCACATGGCTAGCAAGTTGGTGCTGGCTGTTGGTGAGAACTTGCGCTAGTCTTTTGTTAGGGTAACTTAGTTGTGATCCATAAAGGCCCATTCATAGGATGCTTGGTCTTCCTCATGGCAGAGCAGTAGGGTTCTTGGAATGAGTATTCTTTCAGTTGAGTGCAAGCTGCAAGACTCGTTCTGACCTAGCCTCAGAAGTCCCAGGAGACCACTTTGACTGCATTCATTGATCAGGCAAATTATTTAAAGCAAATTCAACTCCAAGAAGATAGAAAAGAGACTCATTCTCTTATTTGTAAATTAGCAAAGATAGAGCAGACATCTTTAACCTAGCACATCAAGAAAAACTGTAATTGCTAGATTTTAACTACCCCCTCCACTTTATACATTATCTGGTGAGTCTCAAATGCTTCAAAAATACATATTTAATTTATTCATTGGATCTCTCTTCATTCATAATACTTAATAAATATTTTATAATTCTTTGAAACTATGATTCAATTAATCAATTCCATTGATTTTTCTGATGATTACTTCTTTTCTTCCTAACCGATTCCCAGATGAATTACAGTACTTCAAATGCCAACTTGGATCCTGAATAACTAATCTACTCAGTAACAAATAATGGAATCTTCAACATAACATTCTCACTGAGAGTGCAGCAAGGCAGACAATGGAGACAACAATTCAAAAACACTTTCCGAGTTGAAGTACAATCTTAACAATGGCAGTACTTTTGAGATATTTAGGTGGCTTTCATGCCACCCTTTTCTTATACCCCAAGGGGTAAGGGTACCAAGTAAAGCAGTTTTTCAGATCTTATCAGTAAACCCAAAAGTAGAAATTAACCAGTAGTAAAAAAATCACTTATATTGAACCCCTTTCATTTGCATATATTTGCATATGAATAACTAATTGTTTTGAAGTAACAAGAGAACAATGGAGGAAAGAAAAGGGGCTTGAGGTGGCAACAGACACCTGGGAGATTGTATTTTAAAAGCTTTTTGCATATTTGATTTTATTTTTTAAATAAAAAGAAAGGTACTGAATCATGCACACAGAGGACTACCAAAAGAATTAAAGTGGGAGAAGGTTTCTGACCTAATGTTGCTATTTTCTGATAGATACCTCTTTAATTCTTTCCACTGAAATCTTGAATAACAAAGCCTTGTAATGTGTATAGAAACCAAAATTTTACGGACAGTGTTAAGCAAGTTTTAAGATTCCCCTGACAAGCTCTTAAGTTGATAATGGCCCCTGTTTGAACTGGTATTTTTAAATGAGTAGTTGTGTAAGTTTCCTTTATTATACAGAAAAGCCTGTATACTATCAGTAGGATGAGGTGACCTTCCTTTCCTCTACTTTGTTGCCCTGAACAATTCAGCTCTGGCCCCAAATTAGCATCATCCACTCAGCAGAACAAATGTCCTATATTTAACTATTTTTATTCTTGTTGATATCCAGCAAACATCTGTGTTATCTTGAGCATGCTTTGTGGAATTTACTTCTACAGTTGATTTTTTAAAATCTTTTTTGCCCACTTAACATTTATCCCTCTTCTGATAATACTACTTTGATTTTTCTTTGTACAACCTCAACTCATAGTCTCAGTCTCAGTGGCTTCTGATGTGAATCTCACCACCAGCTCTAAGAATTGAGCCAAAAAAAGGGAGGTATAGTTCTGAAATAGAGAGAAATAAGTCAGAGTAAGACAAACATAAGAAAAAGTAGAGGAATAAGACAAAGGGAAGAAGTGGTGCTGGAACACAAATGACACTGTTTGAGATCTTGGATCCAGTCACGCTTCAAACTATATTTTTCAGTTACACAAGCTAATTAATATTTCCTCTAACACACACAAATGCACACACATATACATGCACACAGACATATTTTATTTATTTATTTGTTTATTTATTTATGTATTTATTAGGATTTGCTTAAGCTGGTGTGATTTGTGTTCCTGTCATTTAAAATTAAAGCTTGAAATTAGGCTTTACCAATACAGCTATTTACCAACTCCAAATATATTAGCAAAGTATTTCTTCTACTTATTTAGAACTGTTCTTGAAAGGCATTGTGAGATCTGAAATAGTACATTAAATTGGCTTCACTGGCTTTAATATAATATGTGCAAACCAATAAAAGTTAGCCTTTTCAAATTATTTATGTTTACTGTGAGATTATTCAGTATTACTATCCAAAATAAAATTACTAAATTTATGTAAATTAAACTTTTCTATTAAGTTAAAACACACTCATTTATTATTACAGAGTCAGAATAAAAGGCCACAGAACCACAAACCTCTAGGCAGGCACATCCATTAGCATTCATATAAGTAGGTGTATTTGGTGGCTCCACTGGAGTAACAAACTACCTCAAAATCTCAGTGTTATGAAACAAAGGCTTGTTTCTTATTCATATGGCATGTAGGCTTCAGGCCACCTGAGGGTCTGCTCCCATTGTGTGCTGCTCTATCAATCTTCTCAGCTAGACTTCCAGGCTAAAGAAGCAAACTTTATTTGGAGAGCACCATTCTCAGAGCAGGAAGCAGAAGCAAGGTTACCATGTCAACCTACTTAAAGCTTCTGCTCCAACATGGCTTATATCATATTCACTCAAGTTGTACTAGACAAATTTAAGAACAGGACAGGAAAGTTCATGTCATTTACACACTGTGCTGCCGATTACAAGGCAAAAGCAAGGATCTGTAAGTGCTTCCAAACATAAGGGTCAGTGATTTTAACAATATTAACTGACACAATGGACATGTCCTGTCTTTACCTAGCTGCTTTCTAATACACTGCTGTGACTTCAGTGTAGTACCCAGGCTTTCATTGCAATTTCAGAGTCACTAATGTTCAACGAGGGGAAGTTTCTCCTTCACCCTCTGAAGACTCACTGAAAATGAACTTATAATAGTCAGATTAATGGGAGAAAAAGACATACAGAATTTATTTAACAGGCAAGGGATAAATATTACAGGAGAGTGAGTGCCCAAATTGTTTTCATAAAGAGAAAACAAAATTCTAGTTTTGTTTCAGTGTACTTTTGATATTAAGGCTCAAAATTAAAACTTTAATAAATCCATTTAGCTTGATTTTATTTAACCATATAAGATTTTCTTTTACTCTCTCAATTTTCCAACTTTTATATTCATTTAGTTTTACCTATAACAATTTTTCTCCACTTGTTCATTCTGAAACAATATTCAAGTATACTCTACACTAGACAAAATTACATTTTTTAAACAAAATCCCTATCTTCATGCCTTCCTTACAAACTTCCTCACCAAAAACACATCCTTGTATGCTGTGTACAGAGTTTTTTTTTTTTTATTTTCAGTAGTTTTTTAGTAAACTACATTAATTAGAGCTTCAAATTTTTAGCAATTGTAATCCAACAATCTGTAGACTTACAAATACCATTTTATAATTTATAAAATCTAACAGACCTAAATATATTTTGTTTCTTTGTAATAAGAAGCCAAAAGTAGATAAACTTAAACCTCTTCTTAATGTTTTAGTATTTTATATTTCTTAAATAATCTAGGAATGTGATGAATGTCTATCATCAACTTAGCAAAACTAGAAGGGTATATTGCTAAAGACATTTGGGAAATCTTTTAAGTAAATATAAGTATGATTATCCTTGAAAAAAGTATATTTATCAACTTCTATCCCATTTACATCTATTTGATTTATTAATCTTTAACAATTATGCTTGGAGAATTCTAGTTTATTTTGTTTGTTTTTTATTTTAATAGTTTTTGGAATAAAAGTGATTTTTGGTTACATGGATGAATTGTATAATGGTGAAGCCTGAGAGTTTAGTGCACCAATCACCCAATGTACTATACATCATACCCAATATGTAGTTTTTTTAATCCCTCAGTCCCTTCCTATCCTCCCCACTTTTGAGTCTTCAATGTCCATTATGCCACTCTGCATGCCTTTGCAGACCCATATCTTAGCTCTCACTTATAAGTGAGAATATATGGTATTTGATTTCCATTCGTAAGTTACTTCTCTTAGAATAATGGCCTCTAGCTCTACCCTAGTTGCTGCAAAAGAAAATTTTCATTCTTTTTTTTATAACTGAGTAGTATTCCTTGTGTATATATACCATGTTTTCTTTATCTACACTTTGGTTGATGGAAATTTAGATTAGTTCTGTATCCTCCCAATTGTGAATTGTGCTGTGATAAACATATGCATGCAGGTTTTTTTTGTTTTGTTTTCTTTGTTTGTTCGTTTTGATATAATGACTTCTTTTTCAGGAGGTAGATACTCAGTAGTTGGATTGCTGGATTGAACGGTAGATCTATTTTTAGTTATTTGAGGAATACTCACACTGTTTTCCATAGCAGTTGTACTAATTACATTCCCACCAGCAGTACATAAGCATTCCGTTTCCACCATCCATGACAACATATGTTGTTTTTTTGACGTTTTAATGATTGCCCCTCTGGATGGGGTAAGGTGGTATTCTCATTGCAGTTTTAATTTGCATTTCCTTTGTTCATGTTTCTTGGCCACTGTATATCTTCTTTTGAGAAGAAACTATTCATGTCATTTCACCTTTTGGTGGGATCGTTTTGGTTTTTTTTTTCTTGCTTATTTGTTTTAGTTTTAGATTCTGGATATTAATCCTTTGTTAGATGCAGAGTTTGCAAATATTTTTTCCCATTCTGTGAGTTTTCTGTTTACTCTGATGACTATTTTGATTATTTCTATTGTTGTACAGAAGGCTTTTAGTTTAATTAAATGGCATTTACATACTTACTGTTTTTGTTGCATTTGCTTTTGGGATCTTAGTCATGAATTCCTTGCCTAGGCCAATTTCCAGAATAGTTTTTCCTAGGTTTTCTTCTAGACATTTTTGGCTTCAGATCTTAGCTTTAAGTCTTTAATCCATCTTGAGTTAATTTTTGTATAAGGTAAGAGAGAATGATCCAGTTTCATACTTCTATATGTGACTATCTAGTTTTCCCATGGACTTGAAAAATTTTATCAGGTATTACACTCAGCTTAGTCATCTCAAGTTTTTTTCTAATAATTATTATATAACACATGTATATCAGGCAGTTACCATCCAAGCAGAAACTACTAAGGTATTTTGCTGATAAAAGATAAACCTGTTTCTATTAAACCAAAAATATTTAACTCATCTAATTTCCTAAAGGTTTATTTAAGACAAATAAACTTTGAAAAGTATTTGGGCTTGATTATTTAATTCATACACGATCATTTTATCTCTAGTCAATTTGACACCATGTAGATAATGTATAAACACATGTATAGAAATAAACATGTAGATGTAATATGCAACGCACATACATGTGTGCATCCAAAAGCCAAATAAATTAGGTTGCTCAATACAAAAAAGAGCAAAATTTCAGACCTGAGATAAGCCCACCTGTGTCTCTTGAGTCTCTATAAGGAAGGCAGAAATCCCCAATAAAGAGGTCAGTGGCACATTTTTTGTGTTCCTCTGTAGGTCTCAGGGTCACTAGAAGTCTCCTTTTTTTTTTTTTTTTTTTTTTTTAAGCTAAATGATAAGGACTGGGGAGAAGGATAGAAGGAACCTGGTTCTCTGATGGCACTGCTGAGATGACACATCTGCACAAAATGCTTAGATTCCTAAGCCTGCATTTCTCTCTTTTTTTTTTTTTTTTAAAAAGAGAAAGAGAGAGAGAGAATGGGGAGGAGGAAAAAGGAAGAGAAAGAGAGAAAGAGAATGGGGAGGAGGAAAAAGGAAAAGAAAGAGGGAGAGAGAATGGGAGTATTGCTTTCTTGCCCAGGCTAGAATGCAATTTAGTAATGGGTATTGAAAACCTCTTGTATACTGATAATTATACTTAATGATGTAGTCAGGAAGGAATAAGGGAAGAAGATAACAAACAAACAGCCAACCAATATTTCATTTAAACCTATGAAATGCTATGCAATTACTGAGGAGTGATTTACTTCCAATTATATAGTCACTTTTGGAATAAGTGTGAGGTGGTAATGTATGTTTTGTGTATTTGAAGTGGAGAGTTCTATAAATGTTTATTAAGTTTACTTGTTCCGGGTCTGAGGTCAAGTCCTGAATATCCTTGTTAATTTTCTATCTCGTTGATCTATAGAATCGTTAGCTATTCTTGTTACATTGATCCTTTTACCATTATGTAATGTCCTTCTTTGCCTCTTTTAATCTTTGTTGCTTTAAAGTCTACTTTATCAGAGGCGAGAATTGCATCTCCTGCTTTTTGTTTATTTGTTTATTTTTACTCTCTGGTTGGTAAATCTTCCTCCTTCTCTTTGAGTCTTTGTGTATTGTTGCATGTAAGATGGGTCTAGATGCAGCATACTGATGGGTTTTGGCTTTTTATCCAATTGAAATATATATAAGTTTAATACTGGCGTTTGATGCTAGCTGGATGTTTTGCCCATTAGTTGATGTAAATTTTTCATTGTATTAATGTTCTTTGCTTTTTGATATATTTTTGGAAAGGCTGATATTGGTTGTTCCTTTATATATATAGTGCTTCTTTCAGAAGCTCTTGTAAAGCAGGCCTGGTGGTGGTGAACTCTCTAAGTACTTGTTTGTTCGCAAAAGATTTAATTTTTCCTTCGCTCATAAAGCTTAGTTTGGCTGGATAGGAAATTCTGGGTTGAAAGTTCTTTTCTTTAAGGATGTTAAATATTGGTCCCCACTCTTTTCTGGCTTGTAGGGTTTCTGCTGAGAGATCTGCTGTGAGTCTGATAGATTTCCCTTTGTGGGTAACCTGACCTTTCTCTCTGGCTGCCCTTAGTATTTTCTCCTTCATTTCAACCCTAATAAATCTGGCAATTATGTGCCTTGGGGTTGGTCTTCTTAAAGAATATCTTTGTGGTGTTCTCTGTATTACCTGGAGTTGAATATTACCTTGCCTTGCTAGGTTGGGAAAGTTTTCCTGAATGATATCCTGAAGAGTATTTTCCAACTTGGATTCATTCTCTTCATCACATTCAGGTACACCTACCAAACGTAGATTAGGTCTTTTCACATAGTCCCATATTTCCTGGAGACTTTGCTCATTCCTTTTTATCCTTTTTTCTCCAATCTTGTCTTCTCGTTTCATTTCACTGAGCTGGTCCTCAACTTCTGATATCCTTTCTTCTGCTTTATCAATTCGACTGTTTAAGCTTGTGCATGCTTTGCGAAGTTCTCGTGTTGTGCTTTTCAGCTCCATCAATTCACTTATATTCCTCTCTAAATTGTCCATTCTCGTTAGCATTTCATCAAACCTTTTTTCAAGGTTCTTAGTTTCTTTGCATTGGGTTAGAACAAGTTCTTTTAATTCACAGAAGTTTCTCATCACCCACATTTTGAAACCTGCTTCTGTTATTGGAACACACTCGTTCTCCATTAAGCCTTGTTCCGTTACTGATGAGGAATTGCGATCCCCTGTAGAGGGAGAGGCATTCTGATTTTGAGTATTCTCTGCCTTTTTAGGCTGCTTTCTTCCCTTGATTATATATTTATCCATCTGTCGTCTTTGTAATTACTGACTTTCTAACTAGGTCTCTGAGCTGACGTCCAACTTTTTGATTCCCAGCGCCGAAATCTGAGCAATCCACTGCGCCGGTCAAGACAGCGGTGTTAAGGTTGATGGTGCCTTTCTGCCCAGGAATCTCTGGACTCTGCACCAAGAACTGCCGCTTTAAGGCGCCAGCAAAACCGCCGCGCCGGCCACAAGAGTCGCTCTGGCGACCTGTGGAGCTCCTCCGCTGGGAATCTCCTGGTCCGTGAGCTACAAATATTCGTCTGAAAGTGTGGCATCCTCTCGTTCTCTGCGCTTTCACTGGGAGCTACGCGCCCAAGCTGCTAGTGATCAGCCATCTTGGATCTCTCTCAGAAGTCTTCTTTAGATTACTTCATGTGATACCCGAAGCTCTGATGTTTTCGCCCAGAAATTTTTTAGCCATTGACCTTCAAATAAAAGAAGTAGGTGCTGACAAAGGTGGGAAAAGGAAGGAGAAGCAGAAGTAAATGGAAGAATGGGTCCTAAAACAACCAGTTTCAGGAGATCTTAAGTTTCACAAAAAGGCCAATGAAGGTTTAGTTAGCAGAGGTTCAAGAAAAAGAAGTCCAGTTGACTGAGAAGTAATTTAACAAGAGAAACAGGATTCAAAATAGAAAAACCAGAGAGGCCTTTAAAAAATATTATAGCCTATATATATATAGCCAATATATATATTTTGACCACAGAACTCTTAAAACATTTTATTATCAAGTTTCAGCCAAGCAAAGAGCAAACTTTCCATTTACCAGTTTTTTTTCCCTGAAATTTGCACCTAGGAATTTTGGACATTGGTTAGAAGGGGTGAGCTTTGGAAGCAGCAGGATTTCGCCTGGAACCAAGGGACTAGAGCAGGCTATACATGGAGAAGTAACTTTCCCACTGCCTGGGAGGAACCTGCAGCTGACTCACTCAGAGATGCTCCCAGCAGAGACAGGAGGCCTGTCTCTCTGGCCCAGTCTGTGTCTAGTCACCAGGGCCCCTCCTACCCACTCCTATAAAAGAACATGTAAAAGTCTAATGAACAAAAATGAGAAAGATAGGGCAAAAAGAACTTCTACAGAAAGATTTCTGTTTCTGTCTCAATTTACCGAGTTCTTTCTTTCTTAGTACATAGTTCCATTTTTACCTCAGGAGAGAAGGCTAAACAAACAAAAAACAAGTTTCTATCATGCTCTGAATATAAACCAAAGGAGTATGTAAATAATGACCTATAAACCAAAAAAAAAAAAAAAAAGAATCACATACAAGACCAAAGTCCAGAAGCCCTTTATGATTTTAGCCAGCCTCCAAAGAAGAACAAACAACTGAAGCCCTTCCAAGATCCAGATCGCATGATAGCTTAAAGAAAGGAAAGTTTTAGTGGGCATAGATGGGGTACAACACACATTTCTATTCAGTCATGTCCTCAGGGATTCCAATCTTTGAGTTAGTCATCTGCATACAGCTGCCTGACAACCAATGTGCCCCTAATCAATGAAAAACTGAAAGAGATGAAGAGTTGGTAAGACAAACCGAAAAGCAAATGATTTTCATGGGAAGGAAAGGTTACTAGTCAAATGGGTACCCCAAAGAGTTAAGAGTCACACAAATAAAAATTCAAAAAGATTTTCACAAACAACTAATATTAACTCTCACAAATGTTTCTCTCCTGAGCCAAGGAAGTTTATATCTCTAATGGACTTGTTTCCCGGCCATGTATTGCAAAACATTGACAATGCAAATCTTAATCCCTACACTACAGATCGAAGGATCTTCTTGCAAATCTCACAGAAAATTCAAAACAGGCAATTGGAGCATTCAAAAAATTTTAACTTTATTTTAAATATCATTTTTGCTTTTCAATCTTGCCAATTAATTTTTTGAAGTAGATGTTATATTTCTGTTGTAACTTTTTATAGATACACACAGACATATATTTAAAAGAAACATTTCTTTTAAATACAAATTTATTCCAAAGATGACTCAAGCCAATAAGCCTTTCTCATAAAAAGGCCTAAACAAATTACTGATATTTCAGGGTTTTTTTCTCAGTCTTGCTAGCTGTTCGTTAATTTTATCAATCTTTTCAACGAATTAGTTCTTGGTTTGACTAAATTTTTTATGTTTTAATATTTTCAAGTTCATTAATTTCTGCTCTTATGTTTATTATTTTCTTCCATTGTTTACTTTGAGATTATTTTGTTCTTTTATAGGCTTGTGTGTGTGTGTGTGTGTGTGTTTGTGTGTGTGTGTGTGTTTTGCTTGTGGGTTTTTGTTTGCCTGGTTTTGCTTAGTTTGTTTTTAATGAAGGAGCCAGCATTTTGTGTTTTGTTTTGTCTTTTCCTTAGGGAAAAAAAGAAGCTTAATTATTTTCCTAAGGAAGTTTAATTATTGATTTGAAACTGCTTTTTATTCTAATTTTTGAATTTGGTTCTATAAACTTCTTCTTAGCACTGCTTTAGCTGTGTCTAACATATTTTGATTACCTTTTCTTTTTCAATTAAATGTCCTTTTTAAAATTTTTCTTGAGACTACCTTTTTGACCCATGGATTATTTACAAATATACTATTTCACTTCCAGAAGTTTGGATTTTCTGTAATAATTTTTTTTATTGATTTACTTAGATTCCACTGTGGTCAGAAAACACCTTCTGTATAATTTTAGTCAGCTTTAATGTTTAAGATTTATTTCATGGCTCTGGATACAATCTACCATGAAATGTTGTTTATGAGCACTTGAAAATAAGTGTATTTTGCTGTTGCTTGTTTAAAAATATTGAGTAAATACTGTTGTTTGATGGTATTGTTGAGTTCTTCTATATCCTTTCTAATTTCTGTCTAGTTTTTCTACATATTTTTGAGAGGGGGTGTTGAGATCTCCATAATAATGAATGTCTATTTTTTGTTTTAGTTCTATCAGTTTCTGCCTCACACATTTTGCAGCTCTGTTGTTTCGCTTTGTACATATATATTTAAGATTACTGTCTTTTTGGTAGGCTTTAACTTTTATCAGTGCACAGATCCTGCTGTCTTTCCAGTAATTTTCCATACTCTGAAGACTTCTTTATCTGTTATTAGTGTAAACAGTCCTGCTTTCTTCTATTTTTAAAGAGAGAGGTTATTTTGCCAATTTTTCTCTTTTAATTGGTGTAATTATATCATTTACATTTAATGTAATTATTAATATGTTAACCCTGCCACTTCATTTTTAGTTGCTGTTTGTTCTCTCAGCTTCTTATTTCTTTGTTTTGTTTTTTCTGCTTTTCTCTGATTCACTTGAAGTTTGTTAGAATTCTATCTTGATTTAGTAGAAGTGCTATGTGTATGTTAAAATACTATAGGTAAATTGCATATAAAACTATGTAGCTCTTTCAGTGGTTATTCTAGGCATTACATTGTGTGTGTCTGTGTGTATGTGTGCATGTATGTGTGTGTGTGGCATTCTATCACAGTCTACTGGTGACATTATTTTATTATTCAAAAAATAATATCTCTTTTTAGTTCTCTTTGCCATCCCCTAGTTATAATATAGTTGTCTTAAATATTTCTTCTGCATATATTTATAACCACATTATACACTGTTACAATTTTTGCTCTATCAACAAAATTAGAAAGCTTGAGAAGAAGGAATTGTTATCATATTTTTCTGTATTTTTCTCATCTTATTCTCTCCTCTTCCCTGATCTTACAGGGTTTCTTATTTTATAATTTATTATTTAGAGAAATTTTCTCTGGCCATTGATTTAGAATAGATCTGAGACTGAACACATTCATTTCATTTTAGAATAGCTTCACTTCCTCTTTATTCCTGAGGAATTTTTTTTTGCTGAGTATAGATTTCTGGGTTGAAAATTAGTTTCTTTCAGCCTATGAAAAATATTCATCTAGCGTCCATCATCTGTTACGAGAAATCATCTTTTACTCTATTGTTATTTTTCTAAACATAATGTCTCATTTTTCTCTGGCCACTCTCAAGAAATTTTGCCCTTAGTTTTCTAAAGTTTAATTACAATGTATCATTGTATGGATTTCTTTTTTTTCTGCTTTGTGTTCACTCATCTTCAATAGACATCTGGAAATTTTTGCATCACAAAATTTTCAATCTTATTAAATAGTCTATTTTAGCTGGCTTTCTTTTATGAAACTCTGATGAGGAAAGAGGAAGGCATCACCATGGACGTACAATTTCAGCTTTACTACTCAGCCTTCATTGACAAAGAAGTTAGGTAAGTTTCCTCATTATTACTAGACAGAAGTAGGGGATTTGACTTTCATTTTGTCATCACTGACAGCAGTGGGGATGCCCTTGTCACCACTGGGTAATGGTGAAAGATCACACTCTACAACAGGTCTCCTTGACACCCTGTAACTAGAAAGCGAGAACATTACTGCCAGGCATGAGTAGAAGTCCAGGCTCCCCACATGACATGCACTAACACTGTGAATGGGGAGTTCATTACTGGCCACCAGAGACTGCAATACTGGCTTTCTACATGACCTTCAACACCAGCCCAGTAGGGGCATTGGGATTTTGGTAAGAACCTTGAGTGTGTCCCTACTCAGCCTTTGCTGGTAGAATGAGGTCAGAGATTTAGCTAGAATAGAGCAGTTTTTTTTCCAAATTTTTTTTACCTTGCTAGGCTGCTTCTATTTCTTTGTCTAGGGCTTTGGTTGGAAATTTTGACATCTGTGCCGGTTGGTGATTTTAGTTTACTGGCTTCATTAGCTCTAGGTCAGGATATATGAGGCAAAAGGAAACCCAGGTGACTGATAACCATGCTAGTCTTTAGGTCCTAAGATTCCTGGCCAATCAGCCATCTTCTCTTAAATCTTTCAGAGATGTCTTATGTTTGTTTTACATATAGTGCCCAATATTCTTAGTTGTATTTAGCATGATGATAAGGAAAGTATGTCTACTTCATCTTGTGGAAGCAGAAGTCAAGCTAGAAAACTTTTTTAAAATAATTGCACATATAATTAATTTAAGTTGGTTTCTTTTTTTCCTGAAAACTCAATACTCCAGTTCATGTGAAAGATTGCCCAGGAAATAACAGAATTACAAAGAGAATATTTGCTACTGTGATTATACAAATAAATGCATTCAAAATGTGCTTATAATACTGGCATCTATTCAATCTCCAACTCCCAAAGACCCAGGAGATGAATTATGTACGTGTGCTTTCAGTTAATACACAGGGGCAGTGCTTGAGCCAGACACATGTAGCACAATCTTGGGATAGATATTAAGACCAAGTAAAACATGGTAGTCACAGGTAGGCAGACAGACTTGGGAGGAAAACAGGCTTGCCAATAGTCTTTTAATCTCATGCCATCTCACTTCATCTTTACAATTGCCCGTGGAGTCAGGTACTATTTTTGGTTTCAATCTTATAGAAAGAGAAAGAGAAGCTTAAGAATTAAACAATTTTTCCAAATTTTCAGAACTAATAAATGAAGGAGATATTGTTCAAAACTTGTATGTCTGATTCTAATATCTCTAGACTCTTAACTATTAGAGATTAGAGATGCTCAGATAAAGTGACTTTATTAGTATTTCAGACTAGGGGATATAGCAATAATATTCAAAAGTTATTATGATCTCTAATATCAGTTTAAATGATTCTGCTAAGGGAGTGATTCAAAAGTAGCTGTGGGTTTTCAACAGATGTACTGAGCCTCAATAATTGCACAAATACAGTGCAGTTGTTTGCTGAGAAGCATGACAGCAGCATCAGAAAAAATGGTCAAGGAGAGGAAAGCCTTAGTTTAGGGACTAGAGTAAGAGTAAAATTTCTGGATCTGTTTGAAAGAACGTAATGGAGATATAAGAAGTGATCATGGAACTCACAGGGAGAGAGGAGGACTGCCAACTGACTGTGACATTGACTAATAATCAATAATCATGTTGATAATGATGACTACCAGTTATTGTGCCTGCCATATGCCAAGGACTAAGCTAGATACTTAAATATGTTTCAGTAATCGCAACATACTACAAAAGCTTAAGCTTGAATTAAGTGCACTGGGTTTTCTTTACCATAATGAAATATCCTAAAAGGATATACTTGGGATTTCAGCATTCAGCACCAAAAGCTTTAGAGTCCTTATTAGGGAAAACAACTTTATAAGAAATTTATGAATAACAGAATGTGCATTTTTTTTAAGTTTTTTTTTAATTTTTACTTTTTGTGGGTATACAGTTGGTGTATATATTTATGGGGTACATGAAATATTTTGATATGGGAATATAATGCACAATAATCAAATCATAGAAAATGTGGTATCGATCCTCTTAAGCATTTATCCTTTGTGTTACAAACAATCCAATTATACATTTGCAGTAATTTGCTTTGTTTTGTTTTGTTCTGTTCTGTTCGAGACAAAGTCTTGCTTTGTCGCCCAGGCTGCAGTGCAGTGGTGCAATCTTGGCTCACTGCAACTTCCACCAACAGGGTTCAGGTGATTCTCCTGCCTCAGCCTCCCAAGTAGCTGGGATTACAGGTATGCGCCACCATGCCTGGCTAATTTTTGTATTTTTAGTAGAGACAGAGTTTCTCCATGTTGGTCAGACGGATCTTAAACTCCTGACCTCAGATGATTTGCCTGCCTCAGCCTCCCAATGTGCTGGGATTACAGACATGAGCCACTTCGTCTGGCCACTTTTAGTAACTTTAAAATGTACAATTAAATTATTATTGACCATAGTCACCCTGTTGTGCTATCAAATACTAGGTCTTATTCATTCTTTTTTTAAAATTTCAAAGTATTTATGGAACAGAAATATAAACATAAGCCCTGAAGAAAGCAACATGACAAACTTTATATGTAAAATGTAATTTTTCCTTAATTAATATATTTGTGTTCATGCTTTATGAAATGACTAATGTTTCCCTTCCATCCCTTTGTACCTGTGTATCTAGCAGAAAAGTTCTTAGTCTGGCTATTGGCATACAGAAACTTCCTATTGATGATTATGTTCAAATGTTTATTTACTTTTTTCAGAATAAACTGGGGAACTGGCACTGTCTGGATTTACCACAGAAAAGATATTCAGGAAGCTCTGATCATCTTGAGTTTCACATTTATGAGCAAAAAATGGATGCAGTGGCTTTCTAACAGAAATTGTGTTGAATGTACAGATGTGGCACCCAGCACTAACATTATAAAAAGGAATGAATATCATACCTATACCCAGGAAAATCCCCACTCTGTGCAACTGGGGACTCATCCAGAGAATAATCAAAGGCATAGTCCTGGCAGCAAAGACATTTCCTTTTCTGGAACCCACAGTTCAGAAACTGAGTTCTGAAGAAAGTACAATTCTTGATTACTTATTCATTCTTTCTATTTTTCTGTACTCATTAACCATGTCCAGCTCATTCCCATCCCTACTTACCCCCACTACGCTTCCCAGCCTCTGGGAACCATCCTTCTACTCTCTATGTCCATGAGTTCAATTGTTTTGATTTTTAGGTCCCACAGATAAGTGAGAATATGCAGTTTGTCTTTTTGTGCTTGGTTTATTTCACCCAAAATAATGACGTCCAGTTCTATAGACTTTGTTGCAAATGACAGGATCTCATTTTTCATGACTGAATAGTACTGTGTTGTGTATATGTACCACATTTTCTTCATCCACTCATATATTTATGGACACTTAGGTTGCTTCCAAATCTTGGCCATTGTGAAGACTCCTGAAACAAACATGAGCTTGTAGATATCTCTTTGATATGCTGATTTCCTTTATTTTGGGTATATAGCCAGAAGTGGGATTACTGGATTGCATGGTAGCTCTATTTTTAGTTTTTTGGGTACTAATTTACATTCCCAGCAACAGTGTACAAGCATTCCTGGTCTCCACATTCTCTCTAGCATTGTTATTGTCTGTCTTTTGGATAAAAGCCATTTTAAGTAGGGAAAGTGATATCTTATTGTAGTTTTGATTTGCATTTCTCCGATAATCAATGATGTTGAGCATCTTTTTTATATGTCCTTTGCTGTGCAGAAGCTTTTTAACTTGATAAGATCCCATTTTCCACTTTGCTTTGATTTTCTGTTCTGGCAGGGTATTACTCAAGAAATTATTGCCTAGACAAAAGTCTTGGAGAGTCTGCCCAATGTTTTCTTGTAGTGCTTTCATAATTTGAGGTCTTAGATTTAAATCTTTATCCATTTTGATTTTGTTTTTGTGTATGGTGAAAGATAGGGGTCTAGTTTCATTCTTATATAAAGGGATATCCAGTTTTCCAGCATCATTTGTTGCAGAGACTATCTTTTCCCCAGTGTATGTTGGTAATGTCTATTCTGCACTTCTTAGATAAACAGTTCTGTAAATATCTATTGAGTCCATTTGTTCTACAGTGTGGCTTAAGTCTGATGTGTCTCTGTTGAGTTTCTGTCTGGGAGATCTATCTAATGCTGAAAGTAGAGTGTTGAAGTCTCCAGTTTGTATTGTATTTAGGCTCTCCTTGGCTCTAATTGGCTCTCCTTGGCTCTAATAATACTTGCTGTATATGTCTGGATGTGCCAGTGTTAAGTGCATATATGTTTACAATTGTTATGTTCTCTTGCAGAATTCATCAGTTTATCATTATATAATGGCTTTCTTGTCTCTTGCTAACCATTACCTGGTTAGCATCTATGTTTACTCAAGGCTCTAGGGCTCTACAGTCACCAGGTGATGAAGTCAATCAGGTTTGTGCCCTTTCCTTCAGTACAGTGAGTTCTTCCAGCCTTCAGGCAGGTCCAAAAATGCTGTCTAGGAGCCAGGGAGTTAAGTCAAACTTTTAGAAATGTACCTGATGGGCCGAGCACGGTGGCTCATGCCTATAATCCCAGCACATTGGGAGGCCAAGGTGGGTGGATCATGAGGTCAAGAAATCAAGACCATCCTGGCCAACATGCTGAAACCTGTTCTCTACTAAAAACACAAAAATTAGCTGGGCATGGTGGCATGCACCTGTAGTCCCAGCTATTCGAGAGACTGAGGCAGGAGAATTGCTCGAACCTGGGATGCAGAGGTAGCAGTGAGCTGAGATCACACCACTGCACTCCGGCCTGGCGATAGAGTGAGACTCTGTCTCAAAAAAAAAAGAAAAAAAAAGAAATGTACCTGATGTTCTGTTCTCCTGTGGCTAAACTGGCACTCAAACCAAAATACAAAGCCCTTTCCACTCTCCCTTCTCCTTTCCATAGACAGAAGAGCCTCTACGTGTGGTCACCACCACCACCACCGGCCCAAAGGGGGTTTTGCCAGGCCACTGCCAATATTCACTTAAAGCCCAAGGGCTCTTCAGTCAGCTTGTGGTGAATGCTGCCAGGCCTAGGACTCACCCTTCTATCCCAGCAGGTCCATAAATGTCCAAGAACCTCAGCCTAGACTTAGGGACCCCAAGAGCCTGCCTGTTGCTCTGCCTCTCTGTGGCTAATCTGATGCCTACGATGCAAGACAAAGCCATCTTTATCCTCTACTTTTCTCACACAGGAGGAATCTTTCACCATAGCCACCACAACTGAGAACGTGCTGAGTCCCGACCAGAGGGGAACATGTCTCAGAGCCCAAGCCCACGGTGTACTATTTGGGTATCACTGCTGCTTGTTATTCAGGGTCCAAGAGCTCTTTAGTGAGCAGGTGTTGAATCCTGTCAAAACTGAGTCCTTCTCTTCAAGGTAGCAGGTTCCCTTTTGGCCCAGGTGTGTCTAAAAATGTCACTGGGAAGCCAGGTTTTGGAATGGTGGCCTTAGAGAATGGGCATTTTACCCACCTCCTGTCCCAAGGTTAGGATTGGTCCAGAACATAGGGTTCAGCTAAGGCTGCAATTGAACAGATCAGTGACCTATAAGGATTAGAAATAAAGAATTGAGGCATGAAGACTCTCACCTTCACTAGGGACACACAGATTGCTCCAAATCTGAGAGGCAAAAATCAATAAAAGATAGTATCCCTGTAATCCATCCACCTATCAACCATTAATTCATCAATTGTTGACTATCTGATCTATGCTTGAGCTCATGCTATGTCCTCGGGATCCAGAAAAGAACAAAGCCAGGCTGATTTCTGCCTTTATTGAGCTTATTGACTAACACCAGAGCATGCATAACACTGTTGACTGATTGGTTAAACTCAGAACATATTTGACATAGTGGATTGAATGCTTAAATATGGAGGTGTCCCTTGCAACAAGGGGTGTAATAAAATTGTATAGCAGAGAGACAAAACCTAGCTTAGGGGAACAGAAAGCCTTTCCAGAGGAAGTGACATTTAAACTGAAGCCTTGATTTTGAGTGGGGTGAGGAGGGTCAGAGCTAAGAAAGTACCAATCAGAGTGAATAGCCTGTACAAAAGTCCTGAATATGGAAGTCGCCCTGCACACTGAAAAAGTCAAAAGAAAGTGGTTGTTCACCCCTGTGACCACAGAGGCAGAAGAGAATATCTTAAGAGATAGAACATAGAGACGGGCTGGTGGGCATCGTACCAAGTGTCTATGAAGTGGCCGGTTCAGTTTAGTTACTTTATGGGTGACAAGAACCTCTCTAACTCTCTGCCACCTTTTCTGTCTTTGTACTAAGCACAAAGGGTGAGGATGTGAAAGGTCCTTTTCTTCACATCTTGAAAACCTCATCTTTTCCACAGCAGGAGTTCTCAAATGGCCTCCAGTTGGCATTTGGAGAGCAGTACTAAGTCTGGCCTTGTGAAGAGTCATCTATGAGCAATGGAAGTTATTACTGTGTCAGCTCCTCGGATCAGAGGCAGCTGAGCAACCAGGATCCTCATGGCGGGCTTCATGTCACCATGTAGCTGACGAAAAGGGAGTTGGAACTCTGCCAGCTACAAGCTCTAGTACTGAGGAGCTAAAAGGTGTGTTTTAAGCTACTTCAAAACCTATAATTTTTTTTTCTCTTTGAAGCTCATTATGGCAGTGAGCCAACTATTAGCAATCCCATTGAAGTCTAATACCAGAAAGCAGTATAGAGAGATCATTTTTAGCCCATTCAAGCATACTGCTTTGCTGAAACCCATCTCACTGTAAAACTACAGAATGGTGAATATCATGTATTCTTTCCCCCACTTATAAGTGAAATTATTTTAGCAAGACTTTTGTTTGTTTATTTATGTACAGGGATGGGTGTCACATCTTTGATTGAGTGAATACCGACTGTATGCAGCTAGAATAATTAAATGCACAGGCCCACGTCTAGGCACTAGAGATGCAGAAGAGAAGAGATTCACAGAGTTCATTTTTGTGTAGCGCTTATAAGCTATAGTTGAGGCAATAAACAGGCACCAAAAAAAGGAAATAAAGATGGAGGCAGAGAAAAGAAAAAAAGGAAGAAAGAGAGGAAAGGAGTGAGGAAAGAAGGAATTGAGGGAAGACACTGCAGGCAGTGAAAACTAGTAAAAAAATTAAAGGGATAGTGTGAATAAATCATACTTGACATGTGTCCTGATTAACTATTGCTATCTAACATACTACTCCAAAACTTAGTGGCTTAACACAACATTGTGTTTTGTTTGCAATTGTTGTGGGTTGAGAATTCTGGGAAGATTCAGCTGAATGGTGTGTCTGTGATCCACACAGCAGCAGCTGGGGCAGGAAGATTCACTTCCAAAAATCATTCACATGTCTAGCACCTCAGAGTCTCTCTGGGTGTTTCTCTCTCTCTCTCTCTCTGTCTCTCTCTATATATTCACATGGCATTTTATCCTTAAGAGCCTCTCCATGTGGCTTGTGTTTCTCAAAGTATGGCAGTTAAGGAGATTCACATATGTAGTTATATGGCAACTTGCTTCTAAATGTGAGTAAAATTTGCCAACTTCTTATGGCCAGAGCCTAGAAACTGACGCAATACCTCTAACCATATTCTTTTGATGTGAACAGTCACAGAGCCCACCTAGACTCAAGCAGATGCTATATAAACTACCTCTCCAAGGGAGAGGTACCAAAGCATACATTGCCATCCTTAATCCACTGCAGGGTCTCCAGCATAATGTTGAGTGATCAAGGATGGCTTTCCACCAAGGCAGCATTTGAACTGAGTCCTAAATGACAAATGAAAAAGAACTGAGTCTTTTTCTACAAAAAGAAATTAAAATGCTTACTTCTGACAGCAGACTAAACTAGGCAGAAATAACAGCAAATACAAAAACCCCAAAGCATCAAAAATTGATATATTTAAAAGGACCGAAAGCTACGCAGATAAGTCTTGGTGACTGAGAGGGAGATTTTAAGGAGATGAGGTAGGAAAAGTAGAGTCTATAGGGCCTGAACTGAAATTTGTATACTATTCTTAGTGTGAAGGAAGGCATTGGAAACTTTTGAAATTAGTGTGAATTAATTTACATATTTAAAGGATTATAGAGGTTCAAGAATAGCAGTTGGAAGAGCAGTAAGGAAACTATTACAGTAATCCAATTAGGAGATGATAATGACTTGGACTAGGTTAATTCCAGTGAAGATGGATTTGAGATGAATGTGGGTATAAATATAGATATAGGTATAAATAAATGAAGCATGGGTAAAGGTGTAGGTGCCTATGTAAGTATAGGTACAGACATAGATACAGATGTAGATGTAATACAAAGATAGGGCTATGTTGCTATAGATGTAAATAGACATAGAGATTTAGATATAGATATGCAGAGAGAAATTGATGTAGAAATAGACATAGATACAGAATTAAAGATAAGGTATACAGATAGAGATAAAGATATACTGTCATCCCTTCGTATACTCAGAAGATTGGTTCCAGAACACCCACATACAAATCTGCACATACTCAAGTCCTGAAGTTGGTCCTGTGGAATCTGTATATAGGAAGTTTTGCATCCAGGGAATATTTTATTTTGGATTCACTTTTGGTTGAAAAAAAAATCCACATATAAGTGGACCTGCACAATTAAAACCCATGTTCTTCAAGGGTTAACTGCGTAAATATAGGTTTAGATAAAAATAGGGCTAGATGTCAATATAGAAATTGATATATGTCTTTAAGCAGAGATAGAAACACAAGAACAGAGTGAGAGACATTTCAGATGGAGACAACAGAATTTGCTAATGGATTAGTAAAGGGGTGAAGATACAAAACAACTCCAGGATCACATGAGCAAATGGACGCAGAGCGATGCTGTACTTTGAGTTAGGGGAGACAGATTTATGAATATTATTCCACAAAGAGGTAAAACAAGCCCAGGGAAAGTTTTGAAATCTGAAATACTTGAGGGGGAAATGTCTAAAGTTCTGTAGGTGCCTACTGATATATTTTTATTTTTCTCTCTCACATGAACAGTCCCCCTTGCCTCTATATTTTATTATAACAGTTCTAACATCTGAAATATTATAACGAGCAGAGTATTATAGACTTTGGAGAGAAACAGGCCTGTATTTAAACCCCATTTCTGCCATACATAAGCTGTGGACTGTGAGTAAATTAGCTCAAATTGTTAAGCTTAAGTTTCTTCAACTACAAAATGTCAATAATCTATCTCACAGGATTGCTATGAAAATTAAAAGTAAAAAATGTGTATGATGAATTTATCACCATATCTAGAAATTAGTAGGGCTCAAGAAATGTTAGTGTCATTTTTCTGATATTCTTGAACTTTTCAAAATCCTACTTGTTCTTCAAGACCCAACCTTTCTCAGCTGTTCTGTGCAACTTTTTCAACCATCTCCATTCCTCACTGCATTATTCCAAAATTATTTGCATTGAGCTAATGCTATTCCTCAATCAAACTGTAATTTTCTTGAAGGTAGTGATTCACTCTTATATATCCTCCTTTTTCTATAACATCCAACCCAGAGCTGAGCATTACATAAATCCTCTATAAATCCCTGTTGACTGATTTCTTTTTCTTTCTTTTCAGTGAATTAATTAGTTCTCCACAAAAATATTGAAGGTCAAATAAAAAATTGACTTTAAAAATATATTTATTATATACAGTTCAATGGGTTTTCTTAACTAATATGACAAGGACTTAAAATAAATTTTTATTTTCTTATTCTTTTCAGGTGGTTCCCATACTAAACAGAATCTTACAGATGTAAAAATGAAGATCTCTGTAATGAAGGATTTTTTTCCATTAAGTTTTCTGAAGGCTAGACAATCAACGTCTACAAATTACATTGTTGTGTCATAATATTAGACGAATTGTGTTATATTAGAACATTTGTGAATACTGAAAATTTGTTCAATAGTCTTGGTATAAAATTTACCTCTGAAAATCTAACCTCCTGAGAAAGACATTGTATATTGTATTTTAAAATGTATTTGGAAAAAATAGTTTGTTTTATTAAAAATGGGAGCACCGGGCAAAGTTATATATTAAAATAACATCTTGCTCTCCTCTCTGACCATGAAAATGTTCTCTTTCTTACACAGCCTATAAAGGCATGCTCACCAAAATTGGGGCTCTTCCTATCACTATAAAGCTTATCACCATTCAGAATGAAACTTTATCTCCAATTCTGATTATACATAAACAATTATATCTTTGTCATATATCTTTAATGTGAAGAGAGTTTCTCTTCTGGTAGAATCTTTTTTTTGTTTTGTTTTCATTTTTTTTAGACAGGGTCTTTCTCTGTTGCCCAGGCTTGAGAGCAGTGGCATGACTACAGCCTCTACCTCCCAGGCACAAGCAAGCCTCCCTCCTCAGCCTCCTGAGTAAATGGAACTACAGGTGCACCCACCACACTAAGCTAAATTTTTTATTTTTTATTTTTTTGTAGAGACAGGGTCTCACCATGTTGCCCAGGTTGATCAGGGACTTCTAGGCTTAACTAATCCTCCCACCTCAGCCTCCCAAAGTGCTGGCATTTTAAGTATAAGCCACCACAACTGGACTCTTCTGGTAGAATCTTTACAGTGTATTTGTAAAATCACTTATCTTTGACTTGAGAATCTCTATTTTCCAGAAATATTTCTCATTTTATTTCATTATTGTCTTTCTAGTGACTTACTGATCTTTGTATTCGATGATTTTCTACACTGAATACTTTTATAAAATAATCTCTAAATTAATAACAATATAATGTAAGATATTTCAAACAATGCATAGACTAATATTTCCATAGCACACTATGCAAATCCTTTTGTTGGCATAGTCTTTTTATCAGAATCACAAACAGAGTGTTTTATAACAAACACTACACAAAACCACACACAAGAAAAAAAACAAAATAAAGAAAATTATAAAATCAGAAATGTTGATAGTGGCCAAGATGACTGGCTAAAAGCAGCTAGTATGCATGGCTCTCATGGAGAGGAATGGAAGGGGCGAGTATATACAACATCTTCAACTGAAACATCCAGGTGCTCGCATTGGGACTAATCAAAGAAACAATCTGGCCGGGCGCGGTGGCTCAAGCCTGTAATCCCAGCACTTTGGGAGGCCGAGGCGGGTGGATCATGAGGTCGAGAGATCGAGACCATCCTGGTCAACATGGTGAAACCCCATCTCTAGTAAAAATACAAAAAATTAGCTGGGCATGGTGGCACGTACCTGTAATCCCAGCTACTCAGGAGGCTGAGGCAGGAGAATTGCCTGAACCCAGGAGGCGGAGGTTGCGGTGAGCTGAGATTGCACCATTGCACTCCAGCCTGGGTAACAAGAGCAAAACTCCGTCTCAAAAAAAAAAAGAAATAATCTGACAGATGAAAAATGAAGAAAAGCAAGACAGGACAACAGGTCACCCAGGAGCAACACAGAACAAGAGAAACCTCCCTACCAAGGGAAACAACGAGTAAATGTGTGACCTAGGAAACCCTCAAGTCAGACAATCTCCTTGTGAACCCACTCCACCAGCCCTTTCAGTCTGAAAGACCAAGCTACATGGATTTGGCACATGTGGAGACCCTGACACCTTAGATACCTGGGTTCTGGGCTTCCTGGAAAAAGCAACTGCAACTCTAGCAAAGTGGGAGGTTTGACCCCTTTACAGAACCCAAAGAAACAGACTGAATCCAGAGGCCTCAGCAGCAACAGCCTGCAGGCCCCACTTCCATGGGACCTCACAGGATAAGACGCACTGGCTTGGAATTCCAGCCAGCCACAGTAACAGCATTGCACTTCCCATAAAGGAACTTTTGGTGGGAGAGGCAGGCCACCATCTTTGTTCTTTGGGCACCTTAGCCTTTCCAGCCTTCAGACTTTGGAGAATCGGAGCTGACCAGGGGTGGAAGGGATCCTCCAGCATAGCACAACTGCTCTATCAGAATGTGGGCAGACTGCTGCTTTAAGCAGGTACTTGATCCTTTTCCTCCTCACTGGACGTGATCTTCCAACCAGGTCCTCCAGCCACCCCTGCCCATGTTCTCCAGCTGACAGATTTGAATTCTCCGTGAGACAGTGCTCCCAGAAGGAGGGGTGGGCTGCCATCTTTCCCATTTGGGCAACTTAGGTATGCCAAAATTCAGGCTTCGGAGCATCCAAGGCAACTGCAGGCTGAAGTGGACCCCAGCATAGCAAAGATGCTGTACTAAAATGTGGCCAGACTGCTTTGTTAAGCAGGTCCCTGATCCCAATTTTCCTTAGTGGGCAGGACTTTCCAAATGGGGTCTCCAGCCACCTCCTACAGGTGTCTTTGAGCCAGCAACAGCCCCATACCTCAACTCCCTGGGATGAAGCTCCCAGAAAGAGGGTCAGGGTCTTTGCTATTTCTCAGGCTTCACTGGTGATACCTCCAGGTACTGGGAAATCTGAGGCAACTAGGGACTAGAGCAGGCTCCCAGCATACCACAGCAGCTCTACAGAAAAATGAACAGACTGCTACGTGGGTGCCTATTCCCGTATCTCCGCAATGGGCAGGTCCTTCAGGCCTGGACCCCAGCCACCTGCCACCAGAGCTATCAAGCCAGTAGCAATTCACCAACTCCCTGGACAGAGCCTCCAGGGCAACTGAAAGCCTCTCTGCCACTGCCTCTGCAGTGGGACTGCCCTTGGCACCCTTGCACTAACAAAAGAGTAAAGACCTTAAATGCCTCATCCACACCTCCAACGAGCTGCAGTCAACCCAAGGAGAGGAGGCCAGTCTGTCTTCCAAGGGTCCCACATACCCCCCCCCCACCACTGCTTGTCACCAGACAGGGAACTCCTGGTTTGGGCCCACAGCATTGGCCCTTCACCCAGGGCTGATTGCACTAAATAATTCCTGACCTTCATCTCTCTGGGGTGGAGCCCCCAGGAGACAAGCAAACAACTATTGGCCACAGCCATTACTAAGGTCCCTCTCCTGCTGCCTCCAAGTGGGGGAAGGAACATGAACACTGAGATCTCCCCAGGGCTGCAATGGGCAACCCAGGAGTGCCAAGTCATGATCTACTACCAGCACTCAAGGTAGGGAGGAATGCACGCTTTCAGAACATTGAGAGGGAACATGACTGCAAGAGGAAACAAGGGAGCCACACAACTGAGCAACAGTCTACCAATTCACGAAAAAAGCCTAAGTGCCACCTGCTGGATCACACCCCAAAGCTTCAACACCAAAAATACCATGCTGATTTACCCCCCTCTGAAAGCAGAGGCAAGAAGTTAGCTTCAAATAAAGACTCTGCACAAAGTATTGGCCAGGTGAAAACATCCAGAAAAGAAGTTGATTTACTGTAATCAATCTGCACTGCAGTTGAAGAAACACCAACACTCAGTTCTCTATCAAGTTCTTTACCAGTCTGAACTGGCTGGAATGACAGAAATAGAATTCACAATATGAATAGGAACAAAGATCATTGTGATTTAGTAGGATGGCAAAACCCAATCCAAGGAAAATAAGAATCATAATAAATGGTGCAAGAGCTGAAGGATAAAAGCACAGGAAAAAAAAAAAAAAAAAAAAATTGACAGCTGGATAAGACAATACAGAATACAGAGTAACACAATATATATAACACAATACAAGAATAACACAATACAAGAACTGAATAACACAAGAATTTTACAATACAATCACAAGTGTTAATGGCAGAATAAACCAAGGTGAGTAAAGAATATCAGAACTTGAAGACTGGTTCCCTGAAACAAGACAGTCAGACAAAAATAAAGAAAAAAAAGAAAAGAAAGAAAACCTACAAAAAATATGAGATTATGTAAAGTGGCCAAATATATGAATCTGTTGGCATCCCTGAAAAAGAAGGGAAGAAAGCAAACAACTTGGAAAACATATTTCAGGATATTGTCCATGAAAACTTTCCTTTCCTTGCTGGAGAGGCCAACAGCCAAATTTAGAAAATACAGAGAACGCTTCCAAGATCCATGCAAGAAGAACATCCTCAAGACGTAATTGTCAGATTTTCCAAGATGGACATGAAAGAAAGAATGTTAAAGGCAGCTAGAGAGAAAGGGCATGTCACTTACAACAGGAACCCCTCAGGGTAACAGTGCACCTCTCAGCTGAAACCCAAAAACCCAGAAGAAATTGAGGGCTAATATTCAACATTCTTAAAGAAAAAAGTCAACCAAGAATTACACACCAGACAAACTAAGCTACCTAAGTGAAGGAGAAATAAGATCCTTTTCAGATAAGCAAATGTTGAGAAAATTCATTATCACCAAATCTGCCTTACTAGATATCTTGAAAGGAAAATTAAATGTAGAAAAATATAATGCTACCAGCTAACACAAAAACACATTTAAACACACAGACCAGTGTCATTATAAAACAACCACTCAAACAAATCAATGTAATAACCAGCTAACAGCACAATAACAGGATCAAATCCACACATAGAAATACTAACCTTGAACGTAAACAGGCTAAATGCCTTAATTAAAAGGCATTGAGTGGCAAACTGGATTAAAAAGCAAGACCCAATGGTATGCTGTCTTCAAGAGACCCATCTCACAGGTAATAACTCATAGGCTCAAAATAAAAGGATGAAGAAAAATCTACCAAGCAAATGGAAAACAGGAAAATGCAGGGATTGCAATCCTCATTTCAGACAAAACAAAAATCAAAAAAAAGACAAAAAGGGGCATTACATAATGGTAATGGGTTCAATTCAACAACAAGACCTAATTGTCCTAAATACATATGCATCCAACACATGAGCACCCAGATTCATAAAGCAAGTTCTTAGGGACCTGTAAAGAGTCACAGTCCCCACACACAGTAATGGTAGGAGACTTGAACACTCCACTGCTATTATTAAACAGATCATTGAGGCAGAAAGTTAGCATGGATATTCAGTACTGAAACTCAACATTGGATCCAATGGATCTGATAAACCTTTACAGAACTCCTCACCCTTAAAACAACAAAATATATGTTCTTCTCATGCCACATGACACATACTCTAAAATCGACCACATAATTGGGCATAAAGCAATCCCCAACAAATGTAAAATAACTAAATCACACCAAACAAACTCTTAGACCACATCACAATAAAGATAGAAATCAAGACTATGAATATCCCTCAAAACCATGCTATTACATGGAAATCAAGAAACATGCTCCTGAATAACACTTATACACTCTTGGTAGTTGCATAAGTTAGTTCAACCATTGTGGAAAGCAGTATAATGATTCCTCAAAGAGCTGAAAGCAGAACTACCATTTGACCCAGCAATCCCATTACTGGATATATACCCAGAGGAATATAACTCATTTTACCGTAAAGACACATGCACACAAATGTTCATTGCCACACTATTCACTATAGCAACAACATGGAATCCACCTAAATGTCCATCAGTGACAGACTGAATAAAGAAAATATGGTACATATACACTATAAAATACTATGCAACCATAAAAAAGGAGATCATGTCTTTGGTGGGAACATGGGTAGAGCTAAAGGCTATTATCCTTAGCAAACTAATACAGGAACAGAAACCAAATAGCACATGATCTCACTTACAAGTAGGAGCTAAATGATGACAACTTACAAACTCAAAGCAAGAAACAACAGAAACAGGGTCTACTTGAGGGTCAAGGGTGGGAGAAGGAAGAGGAGCAGAAAAGATAAATGGGTATAAGGCTTCATACTTGGGTAATGAAATAATTTGTACAACACACTCCCATGACACATGTTTACCTGTATAACAAACCTTCATATGTACCCCCAAACTGAAAATAAACGTTAAAAAAATACCAAAAAAGGAATAAAAAATGTTAAGCAAAAAGTTTCTTTCCCTAGTACTACTATAAAAAGGATTATCTATGTGAAACCTCTTAATGAATGCCAGAGTATGTGCTATTTCACTGATTTCACTGTTGAAGTATTGACACAATAATATATGACCCAAATGGATGATTTAGTAAGTAAATAAAATAGCCAAAAATGTCCAAGTCTTTTCTTTGATATTTTTTCAGCTAAAGCAGGTGCAGATGAAATAAAAAATAAATAAATATTGGAAAATCCAACATTTTTCAGCTTGTCACATGGTATCTTTTCATCTTTCAGTTTGAATATTACCTTTATACTCAGACTATCTGTGGCTATTTGAAGTTCAGCTCCCTGTGTATCCCTCAGGCATTTTATTTCTTTCCGAATGCTTACCACAATGTGTGATTATCCTACTTACGTGTTTAGGCATTTGTTCCCTTTCTTCCTCACTAGAATAGGAACTTGATAAGAACAGATAATGTGTTTGTCTTGAACATCACTCTATTGCTGGTGCTGGTGAAATGACTGCCTCATAGCAGATGCTCAACTCATTTTCTGCATGTATAAATAAGTTTTGCACTTACACCATGGAAATATAGTGAGTGGTAAGTTTATATGACCCTACCACCAGATTCCAATGAGGTGACTGTAAATTCTTTCATTTCATTGTATTCTCTTTTTACCTCTCCATCACTCTTTGTCTAATGTGTAATAAAAACATGCCCTTTGGAGTCAGATAATCCTAGATTTGAATCCCATCTTGACAAGTTTATTCTTTAACTCATCCAGTAAAATGCCAGGCATGATGTTAGATACTGCAGACTGCTAATAGTGACAGTTTGTAAAGTAAAAAATGGGCAGCTACCAGACTATAAAGCAGCTAAATACGATTATTTATCAAATTTGCTTTTACACTAGGATCCATGGGGCTTGTTAAAATGTATAGAATTATAGCAACTCATGCTCTCCTAGAACCACTGAGGTTAACTGTCCAGGTGTGACACTTAGAAACTTGGGTATCTAGCAATAATATAGTTTCTTTTCTTCTTATGATTAAACAAGTTTAGAGAATATGAGCATATTGCAAACTAAAGATTTAACCTGAAAAATTTAAAAAAGCAGTAAAGGCATTTAATCTGGGAGAAATATTTTATAAGGATTTTTTGGTGGCTGAATGTAGCAGTCAGTATAGAGGAGACAATTATTTGTATGCTATTAGATAGGAAAATGGAGTTGGGCTTGGCCAATGCTTATATTTATGGGCTCAGCTTCTGTTTGGGAAAAAACAAGTGAAAAATGGTGCCCTTCACTGAAATAGGATTTATAGGTCGAGGAGAAAATTGAGAGTTGAAAGGTGTGTGTGAAATTAGTGAAGCTTAGAGGTGAGGTCTTGGTCTATAGACGGATTATGAGTTTAGTTTGGGATACATCAATTTGAGGTGCCTCTGGTTCATTCAGTTCCAGGGGGCAGTTGGGAATATGAGCTCTAGGTGGTGTTTTGGATTAGAAGTATTGATATGGGAATAGTCAGCATAGACATAACTATTGAAGTCATTGAAGAAAATTAGATTGGAGTTGGTGACTACGCAGACAAAGAAAGATGAAAAGACATGATGTTACGTCTCTGTAGAATTCCAATATTTAAAGTATAGACACAGGGAGAAAAATTCACAAAAGAAATTAGGAAGCATTGCCCAAAGAGGTAGGAGAAAATCCAGGAATGAATGATGTTATGGAATAACCCAGAAGGGATTTCCAAAAGAAAAGAGATCACAGTATTAAATTAGGCAAGTTCAAGTAATATTGGAAATCAAAATGCTCACTGAATTTATAAATAAGGAGATCACTAATGACATTTGCTGATGAACTTTCAATAGATAGATAACAACAGAAGTCTGATTATAATAAGCTGCAATATACATAAAATAAAGTTGAAGAGAACTTCAGAATCCCATCTATAAAATAGATATAATCATACCTTTTTGGAAGAACAGATGTAAGGCTTAAATGAGATCATTGGTTTCTGATACAATATCTAGTACCCAGTAGCTACTCAAAATATTTTGACAAAATATTTTTTTAAAAAATTATCAATACAAGGCCAGGTATTCCATATTAATTCAGTAGAATTTAGCTCAATTTATGTAGGCTAAAAGCAAAGACTGCATTAATTTGTATGGTGAAGATAGCAATTCATTTTCATAATTTTTCTTTTACTAATTATGAGCACATAAGGCAATCCCTTTGAGCACATAGGGTTTATAAAATTTATCGAGATAAAATGCGCTAAAGCTCTACCAAAAATACGTAAAGTGTACATTGATATATTGGGGTCAAAATGAAGTACTTAAAACTCTTTGTATGCAAAGACAGATATAATTTAATAAACTTATATTTATAAATCAATTTTACTCTTCAATCCAGAATGATGCTAATATACTATATTGTGAGTGGCAGAGATCAAGAGAGCACAAACAGGAACTGTAAGAAATGTAATTATTAGTTAGATAATTAATTCATTTTAGTTCTTAGTTTTGAGTGAATTCTATAAGTGAAACATCTCACTACAATGTCACATAGCTTCCTAAACTTTACCATAACTACTAGGCAGAAGATTCTCATTCCTCTTTTGGAGATGAAATGATAGGGCTTCATAGAGAGTAAGAATTGTCTGGGAGAAAAAAGCTCTGGAATTTAATCTCTGTTTAATTCTGAACAAACTAGGATGTATTTTCTGTTGTTGTTTTTGGCATCTCTACTCAAAGAAGTAAGGCATTGAGTTACCGTCATGATTCAGTCCCATAAACAAATATCTATTGGTTAAACGGGCATAGTTCTCTGTAAAATCTTTACATATCAATTGGTATGATATGACATTGCCCTTTGCTTAAAGATGAATAAAATAATTATACATACCCTCAAAGAACTTACGATTAGTTAGGACTTGTTAGTAGTACATACATACAAGGCAATGAAAGTCTTACTCATCTGTAACTTCAGAAAGTTTAAAGACTAGAGTTTTATTGACCTTTGAGGAATCTTTGCTCTTGGGCACTGCCTTGTGCAGAGTTGGCACTGGATGTTATTTATAGAGATTAAGAAATTAGTAATGACATCTTAGTTTATTCCTGATGCTATGACAAAATGCCGCAGGCTGGGTAATTTGTCAAGAACAGAAATTTATTTTCTCAGAGTTCTAGAGCCTGGGGAATCCTGGATCAAGGTGCCAGCAAGTTCAGTGTCATTGAGGGCTCTGTCTTTGTTTCCAAGATGCCACCTTACTGCTGTGTTCTCACATGGCAGAAGCTGGAAGAGCAAAAAAAGCTCAGCTAGTTCCCTCCAGCAATCTTATAAAGCATTGATTCCATTTATGAGGGTGGAGGCTCATAGCCTAACTGCCTCCTAAAGGGCCCAACTCTTAATACTGTTGCACTGGGGATTAAGTTGCAGCATACATTTTGGAGGGAAGACAAACAGTCAAACATAGTGGATGATGAATTACTGAGGTACCTAATCACTGGCAGTCCATGGAGCCAAGAGTACAAAATGAAACTGGTCTTCCATTGTGCCTGGGGCCAGAATGGCAAAAACTGTGTGCCATTGGTGAAATGAATAAATATGTTTTTAAATCTTTCAACAGAGAGGGTACCATTATGGGTTTGTCAACTGGCTAAGCTATAACCCACATGCAGATGGCTGCTCTAATCAGGAATTCACTCCAGTGGTGTCTAGGTAGCATTCTAATTAGGAAACTCTTGCATCTAAAAATAAGTTCCAGAGACCTGCTATACAGTATAGTGCCTATAGCTAACAATACTGTATTGTATATAAAATTTGCTAAAGGGCTAGATCTTACAAAAAATAATAACAAAGGGGGAAAGAGAAAACTTTGGAAGTGATAAATATGTTTATGGCCTTGATGATGGTGATCATTTTACAGGTGCTACTAATCTACAAACTTATTGAGATTTATACATTCATATGTGCAGCTTTTTATATGCCAACAAAAAAGGTGAATAAAATAAACATATTCTTCTTCTAGACGGAAAGTATTTTTTGAAAAGGAAAAGTCTTATTCTAGAATTGGCATCTACCTGCGCTTCCATCACCCATATCTAGATCAATAACAATAATTCACTAATTAGCTTAGTAATTATCAGAAAAAAATTATCAAATTTAGTATCCTGCTAAATACCATGGTTAATATGAGAAATTTCTCTCTGGTAAAACTATTCAAAATAAATGAACTAGCAAACATATTTTAGAAAAATTCTCACTATTGCATTAACAGGATATAGAAATGCAGAGAAGTCTCTAGCCAGTACTATACAGAAAAGTCTCTAAAGGTTTCTGTGTCAGGATATTGGCCAGGAAGTTTTTCAGTTGCTCTATAACAGACCAAAAATGACAGATACCTTCATATGTCCTGTTGCTACATCTGCTTTGAGCGAATGTTTCATGCAAGATGATGACCAAGTTCCTTAAAACCGTAACTTCATCAGATTTACAGAACAAATAATGTGTCGTGGCTGGAAAGACAGACAAAGAGGAACAACTCTGGTCTGCAGCTCCCAACGAGATGAACACAGAAGGCGGGTGATTTCTGCATTTCTAACTGAGGTACCCAGCTTATCTCATCATGCTAAAAGCTCTCAATAAACTAGGTATTGATGGAATCTATCTCAAGATAATAAGAGCTATTTATGACAAACCCACAGCCAACATCATACTGAAAGGCCAAAAGCTGGAAGCATTGTCTTTGAAAACTGGCACAAGACAGGGATGACCTCTCTCACCACCCCTATTCAATATAGTATTGGTATTTCTGGTCAGGGCAATCAAGCAAGAGAATGAAACAAAGGGTATTAAAATAGGAAGACAAAAAGTCAAGTTGTCTCTGTTTGCAGGTGACATGATTATATATTTGGAAAACCCCATCATCTCAGCCCAAAATTTGAAGCTGATAAGCAACTTCAGCAGTCTCAAGATATAAAATCAATATGCAAAAATCACATGCATTCCTATACACCAATAATAGACAAACAGAGAGCCAAATCATGAGTGAAATTCCATTCCCAATTGCTACAGAGAGAATAAAATACCTAGAAATACAACTAACAAAGGATGTAAGGGACCTCTTCAAGGAGAATTACAAACCACTGCTCAAGGAAATAAGAGAGGGCACAAACAGATGGAAAAGAATTCTATGCTCGTGAATAGGAAGACTCAATATTGTGAAAATGGCCATACTCCCCAAAGTAGTTTATAGATTCAATGCTACCCCCATCAAGCTACCACAGACTTTCTTCACAGAATTAGAAAAAAACTACTTTAAATTCCATATGGAACCAAAAAAAGAGCCACATAGCCAAGACAATCCCAAGCAAAATGAACAAAGCTGGAAGAATCATGCTACCTGACTTCAAACCATACTACAAGGCTACAGTAACCAAAGCAGATATGTAGACCAATGGAACAGAAAGGAGGCCTCTGAAATAACGCCATACATCTACAACAATCTGATCTTTGACAAACCTGACAAAAACAAGCAATGGAAAAAGGATTTCATATTTAATAAATGGTGTTGGGAAAACTGGCTAGCCATATTGCAGAAAACTGAAATGGGACCCTTTCCTTACACCTTATAGAAAAATTAACTCGATATGAATTAAAGACTTAAACATAAAACATAAAACCATAGAAACCCTAGAAAAAAACCTGGGCAACACTATTCATGGCATAGGCGTGGGCAGAGACTTTATGATTAAAGTATCAAAGGCAATGGCAACAAAAGCCAGAATTGACAAATGAGATCTAATTAAACTAAAGAGCTTTTGCACAGCAAAAGAAACTATTATCAGAGTGAACAGGCAACCTACAATAGAAAAAATAAATTGCATAGAAGAAAAAAAATTGCAATCTATCTATCTGACAAAGGGCTAATATCCAGAATCTACAAGGAACTTAAACAAATTTACAAGGAAGAAAATAAAACATCAAAGAGTGGGCAAAGGATATGAACAGACAGTTCTCAAAGGAAGACATTTATGTAGCCAACAAACATATAAAAAATAAGCTCATCATCATGGGTCTTTAGAGACATGCAAATCAAAACCAGAATGAGATACCATCTCACACCAGTTAAAATGGTGATCATTAAAAAATCAGGAAACAACAGATACTGGAGAGGATGTGGAGAAATAGGAATGTTTTTACACTGTTGGTGGGAGTGTAAATTAGTTCAACCATTGTGGAAGACAGTGTGGTGATTCCTCAAGGATTTAGAACCAGCAATACCATTTGACCCAGCAATCCCATTACTGGGTATATACCCAAAGGATTGTAAATCATTCTACTATAAAGACACATGCACACGTATGTTGACTGCAGCACTCTTCACAATAGCAAAGACTTGGAACCAACCCAAATGCCCATCAATGATAGACTGGATAAAGAAAATGTGGCACATATACACCATGGAATACTATGCAGCCATAAAAAAGGATGAATTTATGTCCTTTGCAGGGACATAGATAAAACTGGAAACCATAATTCTTAGCAAACTAACACAGGAACAGAAAACCAAACACTGCATGTTTTCACTCATAAGTGGGAGTTGAACAATGAGAACACATGGGCACAGGGAGGGGAACATCACACACTGGGGCCTGTTTGGGAGTTAGGGGCTAGGGAGGGTTAGCATTACGAGAAATATCTAATGTAGATGACAGGTTGATGGATGCAGCAAACCACCATGACACATGCATACTTATGTAACAAACCTGCACATTCTGCACATGTATCCTAGAATTTAAAGTATAATAAAAATAAAAATAAATCATGTGAACTTTTAAAGTCTGCTTCCAAATAAATGTTTTTAAAAAACCCCAATAGTTTATGTGAGAGATGTTGGTATGAAATCTGCTGTTATTGTAACCAAATAGAAAGCTCGTAGAGGATTAACCAGCCCTAGCCCTCCTCAGACTTCCTGGTTGGCCTGTTTCCTACCATTAGGAATCTATAAGTTACATATATCTAATTTAGTTCAAGACCATGTGTATAAAACAAATGTTTGTGGACCAAAACATAATGGAGAGAGATAGAAATAGTTACAGCTGTCTAAAATAAACATCTATAATAAATATCATCATCCAAAAATAGAAAAAGCTCTAGGAGGCCAACAATTCTGTCCCACATGATCCCACTCCTCTTTTTCTACTTTCTGCATCACCTAGAATCCCCTTTAGCATTTCCACAAAGCTTCTTTTCTACACAGTTTAGGGTCCCCAGAGAATACTGCCATAACCATTGGTATACCTTTCTGACATGAAAGCACTCATTGAAATAACTCCTTATAAATCTATCAGTTTTTCAAATATTTTTCAAAAGCATCTTGCATTCTAATGTGTAATGTGAATGCTTTGCTGCTTAGAAATTTCTTCTGCCAGTTACCCTAAATCATCTCTCTCAAGTTTAAAGTTCCACAGATCTCTAGGTCAGGGGCAAAATCCCACCAGTCTTTTTCCAAAACATAACAGGAGTCACTTTGCTCCAGTTCCCAACAAGTTCCTCTTCTCCATCTGAGACCACCTCAGCCTGGACCTTATTGTCCATATACTATCTGCATTTTTGTCAAAACCATTCAACAAGTCTCTAGGAAGTTCCAAACTTTTCCATATTTTTCTAACTTCTTCTGATCCCTCCAAATTGTTCCAACCTCTGCCTGTTAACCCAGTTCCAAATTCGCTTCCACCTTTTTGGGTATCTTTTCATCAGTGCCCCACTCTACTGGTACCAACTTACTGTATTAGTCTGTCTTCAATAAAGACATACCTGAGACTGGAAATTTACAAAAGGAAGAGGTTTATTGGACTTACAGTTCCACATGGCTAGGGAGGCTTCACAATCAAGTGGAAGGCAAGGAGGAGCTAGTTGCATCTTACATGGATGGTAGCAGGCAAAGAGAGAGCTTGTGCAGGGAAACTTCCATTTTTTAAAACCATCAGATCTCTTGAGACTCATTCACTTCATGATAATAGCACAGGAAAGACCTGCCCCCATAACTCAATCACCTCCCACTGGGTCTTCTCCCATGACACATGGGAATTGTGGGAGTTACAATTCAAGTTGAGATGGGTGTGGGGACATAGCCAAACCATATCACCCTCTAACAGAGGTTATTCCACAGCATGTAGAGAAGAAGCAAAATAGTATATGGTTCTGAATTCATTCTAAAAATGTTTGATTGGAGCACCTGTTAATTCTTCATTTATAATTTTGCGTATGGATAGCATGTTTGGTGCCAAAGCAACTCAAAGTTTTATTTTTGTGTTAGGGAATCAATATTAGTGATTGAATGGGACAAGTTCATCTATCTATGCAATATTAAAATATGACTAATGCGGTAAAACTACTTCTAGCTGGCAGGAACAGAGATATTTGATAGCAAAATAACTGGGATATTGCCAAAGATGTTTTTTTCCCTCTCTCCCTAGGTGACATCTGGACCAGAACTAATGTAAGAACTATCATGTTTCTGGAATGTTCTGAGGTCACTCTTCTGGATGTTGCTGCTACTCTCTTCGTTAAATGCACATTTACTCTCATATTAAATGGGTTTTATCTGTGGAATGGTTTTTAATACAAGTTGTGCCTTTTAATACAAAATTATATAATTTAATAGTGGGAAAGAGAGCTAATTTTTCACAAGGCACTGTTTCAAAATTTTTAGTCCTGCAAACTGCTTCTTCCACATTTTGCTGGTATCATTGCCAGAGCCTGAGGTTAGCCCCCAGGCATAAATGCACATTTTTGGAGAAAAGGCTTACATCCTCCAATGCAGATTTGCATCACAATTTTTTTTAACCTGCAAAAGAATCATTTCTTAAAATCCGGCATTAAAAGTCCTTTGCATAGCATCAGACAAAATGGTGAATACATACCCAGGCACAGTGGATGACTAAATATATCTCATCTCACCTCATCTCAATATACCTTTTGGTGTTTTAGTTTTCAGTAATCTGTTCAATGCTCTGCATATTTATTTTCTTTCGAGATGGAGTCACTCTCTGTTGTCCAGGCTGGAGTGCAGTGGTATGATGTCAGCTCACTGCAACCTCCACCTCCCAGGTTCAAGCGATTCTCCTGGCTCAGCCTCCCAAGTAGCTGAGATTACAGACCTGCGCCACCATGCCCGGGTGTGCTTTGCACATTTTAAAAGCTGTTTGTAGGCAATACATGTAAGATGGAATACAGACAATGGTTTGACTTTGCAAAACATATGTATTTAAGAAATTCAGTTTTGCTTCAGTTTGATGTTTTGGCATATTACGTATGTATTTTACTTTTCTAGGCTTAGAAAATTTCTTAGTAACCTTCCAATCTTTCCTACAAAGAAGTAACAAATGCTGCCTTTCTTAGTACTCTTGAATGGTATTCTCACAACAAGATTATCAGAATTTATTTTCCTAGTATAGAATCCTGAATCAGCAAAATTTGTAACTTTGCTGCATACTTAAAATAGACTAGCATGAATCTACTATGGTATTTCCAGCATGTTTTCTTTTAAAAAATCTTTAGGATCTTTAGAATATGAACGATGCATGAAAAGAAAGAATTTGTCCTTCTGAAACACTCCACTGTCTTCTCCCTTTCTATTCCTTTGCCTCTGTGCATCAAGAAGACATGACTAATGATTCTGAATTACAGTGACCTGGAGAGTTGGCTGTAACACAGAAATGATGGGCTGCTTCATCAGCTCAGTCTTCACAACTGTCCAATACTAGTTTCTTCTTAGACATTCATAATTAAGATTCACCATTCTTTGAGATACTCTTAAATCTCTAGATAGCCCATTTAATACAGACAGCTGTTAAAAATTGGGAAAGAATATTGTCATGTGGTAGAAACTACCATTTCTTTGGTAAATAAAAGAAAGCTGGATTTCAAGGCACCCAGGGAGAACAATTCAACGACAAAAGAAAGATAACAAGAACCCATCCAGAGGAGTCTTTATTTCTTTCATTTCCAAAATTCTCTTTTTTGCTGAAGCAGCAGTGTGCTCCTCTTTCTAAAAGTTTTCTCTAAGAATACTAGTGACTTTGTGGCTTGTATGTGCACACATGTTAATATGCACATGTGTTTTTGACTTGTAGTTTTGCCTCTTACTCATGGTCTCCAACTGCAAAGGTTACTGCTTTGGGTTGCTTTCAGGGTTCTTGATCTTTGAAGAGGAAAACAATTATGGGAGAAGGGGTCCAAATGCTGTGGATATTTACTGTTCTGTCTATTTAACATCCATGGGTGCTTTCCAATATCTCCTAAATTTCCTTTCATGGAATTTAACCTCTTTCATTGATTGTATTCTTGATGTCATGATAAACCATTTTTTCCATAATGGGAGCCCAAGGAGTTCCTGGAGCCACTACAGACTCTTTTAAGTAGGTCCTTTTTCTGCAATTGATTATAGCTAAGTAGTAAGTTAGTATATGCCATAACCTTAACCAATCAGATTCTTTCTCCTGGAAACTTGAGAAATTCAACATCGGAAAACACGGTTTGTGTTCATTCATCCTAACTCTGGCACTCTGATAATCCAACTGGATAGTTCTCCTGCCCTAGTTGTTTGGAACTATGTATATGTGGTCTAGTTTTCTGATCTATACAATGGTTTTATGAGCTACTCAATCCCTTTCCAGTAAATTTATTTTTGATCTAGCAGTATAGGTTTTTATTGTTTGCAACTAAAAACGAACAAATGAAACAAAAAAAAAATCCTTAAGGATATTCATCGTAAGTCATTTGTGGAACAAGGCTAATAAATATAAACATAAGTTTGGGCATATTGCGTCTTTTTCAGTGGTTGGGGCTATTACTAATCCTGAACTTCCCTTTGTGAGACAGCTATAAAGAGAGTTTCCCAACAGAGATCTGAATTCTTTCTGGGACAGAGTTACTAAGTGAAGGAACGGACCCCCATCTTTGTTGTTTAGGCAACTCAGCCATTCCAACATGCAGGCTTTGGAGAGTCCAAGCTGATTGGAGTGGAAAGGAATCCCCCAGCATAGCACAGCTGCTCTACCAAAATGTAGCCAGACTGTTTCTTTAAGTGGGTCCCTGATCTATTGCTCCTCACCGGGTGGGTCTTCCCAACTGAGGCCTCCAACCACTACTGCAGGTATTCTCTGGCTAACAGGGATTTGAAAACTTGCTGGGACAGAGCTCCCAGAGGGAGGGGTGGGCTGCCATCTTAACTGTTTGAGTGACTCAGCCATTCCACCTCTGGGTTTTGGAGAGCCCAAGCCCATCAGAGGTGGAAGCGATACTCCAGCACAGCCACTCTGCAAAAGCATGGCCAGACTGCTTCTTTAAACAGGTCTCCAATCCCATTCCTCCTTACTGAGTAAGACTTCCTAACTGGGGTCTCTAACCACCTCCTACAGGTGCATGTGGGTCATCAACACATCCATACCTCCCTGGGGTAGAACTCCCAGAGGAAGGGGCAGGCTGCCATCTTTACTGTCTCACAGCCTTCGCTGGTGATACCTCCAGCTGCTGGAAAATCTAAAGTAAGTAGGTGCTGGGGCCTGTGGCAGCCAGTCAGAATGGCTATTATTAAAAAGTCAAAAAGTAACAGATTCTGGTGAGGTTGTGGAGAAAAAGGAATGCTTATACATTGTTGGTGGGAATGTATAATAAACTAGTTCAATCATTGTGGAAGTCAGTGTGGCGATTTCTCAAAGACCTAAAGACAGAAACACCATTTGACCTGGCAATCCCACTTCTGGGTATATACTCAAAGGAATATAAATGGTTCTGTTATAAAGTCACATGAACACCTATGTTCTTTGAAGCACTATTTATAGCACCAAAGACATGGAATCAACCAAAAAGCCCATCAGTGATAGACTGGATTTAAAACATGTGGTACATATACACCATGAAATACTATGCATCCATAAAAAGGAATTAGATCATGTTCTTTGTGGGACATGGATGGAGCTGGAGGCCTTTATCCTTAGAAAAGTAACCCAGTAACAGAAAACCAAATACTGCATGTTCTCACTTCTAATTTGTATCTAAATGATGAGAACACATGGACACAAGGAGGGAAACAACAGACACTGGGGCCTATTGGTGGCTGGAGGGTGGGAGGAGGAAGAGAACCATGAAAAGTAACTAATGTGTACAAAGCTTAATACCTGGGTGATGAAATAATCTGCAGCAAACCCTTATAACACACATTTACCATGTAACAAACCTGCACATGTATGCCTGAACTTAAAAGTTATTTTTAAAGCTGAAAATAGAACAAAAACATAAATTATAAGAAAAAGAGAAAACCTCCAAAAAAAGAAGAAAGTTTTAAACAGTGATTGTATTTAGTTTCAACAAAATGTAGTAAGCACTTACTGTATGTCACATTCCATATGTAAACAGACAAGGGAGACAAAACAATGAAGAAGACACTCTGAAATGAACATAAACAGATGATTTCAAAAGAACACTGTTATAATCCAGATGTGGGGTGCTCTAGTGTAAGCCACTCTTTCCACTGCATGTCAGTTTGGACCTAGTACACCTCATTACCTACATAAACTCTGTTCATACCAATCTGTGTGTCACCAATATAAAATTTCTTAAAGATGTGTTAGAGAGCAAATGGAGGATTTTATATTGCATATCCTCAACTTGGCCTTACATACGTGTTATCTAGAGGTCTCCTACCTAAACCCCTCTTTTTTTGTTCTTTCCTCTGGCAATATTGATCTATTCCCCTGTGTTGTCATTAAATGTCTTCCTTGAGCTTTCTCCTCCTCTCACCTATACCCAATGTTGTTTTCAAAATAATCACTACTCCATATTTGCCTTAGCTTACTCATTACTGTTTTTAACTAGCAAATTGTCTTATGACTGTAGGGTCCATCATCCTTAGAAGACAATGAAGGTGTATGAAAATGTTTGTGGTAACAATGAGGATATATGATGTGGGTCTCAGCCTATATCTACAATTTTTCAGCTAACATGAGTCTACACAATTCTTATAACCTCCTTGAGTATTATTTCACCCAATCTAACCTAGACCTACTTCCTTTGAGGATCTGTTGTGAAAATAAACTATGAGCTTTTAAAAACACTCCACGTTATTGATGTGTTAGTAAATAAAATCTGCACACTTTTTAATGAACTTGTTTTTTTCTTGTAAATTTAAGTTCTTTATAGATGCTAGATATTAGACCTCTGTGAGATACGTGTCATAGATGTGTCAGACAATAAAATACAATAAAACAAAATAGGTGATGGTTTGAGCTAGTCAGCTTTAAGTTATCTTAAGATATTATTTGTTAAAGTGAATCATTATATAAAAGAAACCCAAGTGAGGATAGGTAAATGACAAGAGAGCACCAACACATTCATCGCTAAGAATTTCAAAGCAACTACCTTTGCTTTGTGAAGTTAGATGCTTTCTTAGAACTGCTGAGTAACCTGGTACTCTCATTCCAGCATATTCATTTATATCACATCATGGTATAATTAAATGCTCTTACCCATGGTCACTTTTTCCTAATTGTTCAGTGGAACCCAGTCTAGAAGGCTGAGGTTACGGCCAACAAACTCATGACACTAAAGATACTCCATTATAACAAGCACTCTTCTAAACAACACACACACACACACTCCTTTAGTTTCAGAAAACCTGCTCAACTTGGAGTCTTTTTCCAGTAGTTGATTATGATAAAAGGGAATGCTGGGCCAGGTTCACTGACTCACGCCTGTAATCCCAGCACTTTGGGAAGCCAAGGCTGGTGGGGGTCAAGAGATGCAGACCATCCTGGCCAACATGGTGAAACCCCATCTCTACTAAAAATACAAAAATTATCTGGGCATGGTGACGTGCGCCTGTAGAACCAGCTACTCAGGAAGCTGAGGCAGGAGAATTGCTTGAACCTGGGAGGCAGAGGTTGCAGTGAGCCAAGATCGCACCACTGCACTCCAGCCTGGCGACAGAGTGAGACTCTGTCTCAAAAAAGAAAAAAAAAAGAGAGAGAGAATGCTTCTATTCTTTCTTAAAACTTTTTTCCAGAAGAATTGGCTTTCTCAAGAACAAGCCGAAACTCAGCATAGAACATACTTACATTAAAATTCAGTTGAAGATCCATGAGATGTATTGTGTTGGGCTATCTCTGGGGCAACAGATATTCCCCTTCACTCTTAGTTCCAAAATCACATTCTATTAAGAAATTAAGCATAGGACAAAAGCTGTGTGGTTTCCCTGCCACTGCATTTGGTGTCAGACAACTAGAGCATCTAAAGCTAGCAAATACACAAGAGTTGGTCACAGTTCATTACACTGCCTTGTCATGGGGTGTGCATATTAGCAATCACCTCTAAGCAATCTATTTCATCTGAAGCGGGCTTTATGGAGAGTTAATGTGTTGTTATTATATTGAAACTATAGGCAATGTCCCTCATATCTGTGCTGACCTAAGACAGTAAAACGTTAGGCATTCACTGATCTGTAAGACAAAAATTCTAAGAAAACCAGTTGCTTTATATGAAATAGTGATTATAGTAACCTATGTCCCCAATATGGAGAATAAAACAGAAAGATTTGCCTTTAAAGATTCAACTTAAGCCTACATAGAACTTCCCAGAAGGCATGTCTAAATGTCTAAGTAGGCCAGGGCATTTTTTTCAATTACCCTGCCCCAACCTGACAGGCTAAACCTTGCCCTACATAACAGGTCTGTGTAATGCATAACAGAACTCTGCCTTTGTATATTTAAATCTGGAAGCTACATAGCCATCTATCACTTGTGCAAGCAAGACTTTCAGCGCAAGATGCCAGGGAGTCATGTGAGGACAGAGCTGGCTGCTTCCTCCTCACTGTCGTGACCTACCACCCCAGAGCCACCAGATTCCCTGAGGGTGTTGTCAACACTAATTGAAAGAAAGACTAAGACAAAAACGTGGCTCCCACACAGTGTAGTTACTTACACTTGTGACTTCAAGTTCAAACAATTCAGACTTGCCACATTTTCAAAGAAGGGACACACTGCCCTCCTGAATTTTTATTAAATGACAATATGTGAAAATATATATTTAAGCCCTAAGGGAGCATTCAGGCAAAAATCAATTTAAGAAGTAACTAAGATATGCCTCATATGCAACTCAAAGTTAGATGAGAAGGCCAGTCATTCCCTTCTTTCCCAATTCCCACTTCATTACAATTCTAAGTACATAGACTTGAACTTGAAGCAATCCAATGGACATGTCCAGTTTAGCCAATTATTACAATTTTCTAATTTCCTCAGAGATTCTGATGATTAGAAGCAGGAGAGGGTCACTCCCAAGCTTACAAGCAGCAAATGATTTTTAACTAGAGCCACTGCTAACACGAAAGGTTTTCTTTGCTTCATATTAGCAAACATGTAACACGTTCCTATGTGGTATGCACTTTTCAGAAAATAATAAATGTACAGCATGAGGAACTACCAGCACATACCCTTAAATGTGCTTAAAAAATAATAGAATGTTTTTCTGTTGCTTTCTGAATTAACCTTGAATTGAAACACCTAAGTTTCTTCTGACAGCATGAGTCACCCATGCAGCATCCCTTCTTCCCACCCCTCTTTTGGCAGAAGGATGTGCTAGTAAAGCAAAATGATACTCACAGATCAACATGGACAAATTGGCCTGAGGATTAGATACAAATGGTTACACGCAGATGATGATGCTGGCACAAGCAGATCTTTTATTCTAATTTTAGGCACTGAATTTGGTTTACTGAAATGAGTTTTAGGCATCACATATTCAATATATTTTAATCTTTCTGGGGAGCGTTTTCCAAACTCACTTTTTAGTGTGGGGGATAGGGGTGTGATAGGGTGGAACTTTTGCTGAGTTGCCAGCCCATGGGTTCCTATACTCAGCCATTCTGGTGTCTCTGCAAACGAACTAGGCTTGAATGCGGTTGCTGCAGAATGCACTAATTAATTACATTTACTTTACATAATTGGCATTACAGCTTTTTGAACAAAAATGCAAATTTATGGAAATTGGTTGAAATACTTATGCAAAATAAAATAAAAATGGACCCCTAAATTATTGGAAAAAATAAGGTAGTTTTAATTGAACAGCTAAAAGATTTGTACTTCGTTATATGATTACATCTAGTAAACTCAATTTAAAAAGTAAGTTTATTTGCTTTTATCTAACCCTTCCATGTCTTGCTCAGTGTTGTTGGTATAATTATCACCAATAAAGGGCCAATCTTATTTTCTATCTCTTTTAGCATCAAGCGTTAGTTCTGTAAACAGAAATGGAATATGTTATTCTATTGAACAGAGCCTCGTGCATTACAAATTAGGAAGCATCGGGCCAAAGACTTGCAAAGTAACCAATTATTGCTTAAAGAGGACATGATGTAGCACCCTTCTTGTGTTTTTCAGGGAGAATGGCTTTGCTGTTGAACAAGCCTTTCCACAAAAGATTATTGCAAGGCAGTTGTAAGGTAGCTGGCTTTGCAATCAATAGAATATATCTGGCAAGGGTGGCAAGGAATGGGTAATGCAGATGAATATGTGATTAGTGGTACCATAAAAAGAGTATTAAGGTGCTCATGACATAGGAGTGAATACCAATAAATGGGTACTTAATACAAAATGTGTCAGGAAATGTGAAATATAGATGGGTAAAGAGTAAATGACAAAAGTGAGAAATAAAACATTGCCAAGTTCAGTGACATAGATATTGATGCACAATTAACTAGCTGTTAATTATTGATGGACAACTCCCAAAAGTCAGAGTTGCAGCTTATACATTCAGCTAATCAAGAACTTATACTGACCTCCAAATTCCAAGGGTATGAAAGTAATTTAACAGGATCCAAATAATTATGATAATATTTTAAATTTCTTACTCAGTATTTTTTTTCTTGGAGGGTGTGGGTATTGTGAAGCAGATTTGGGGTGGCCTCACTTTTCTGGTGCTATTTTAGGACTTCTACTTGGATAACTATTTCTTAAAACATCCTTGGGATTTCAATTGAATACTTCATTCTCTTTAGATTCCTGCCATAAAATGTAATGGGGATGTTGCCTGAGACTATTTAAAGCTTGTCAACTGCTCATCAGGAGACAGTAGGTGAACGATCTTTATAAATAGAGGGCTACATTCTCACACCTTGTTTCTTTGGAGTGACAAGTAGCTAAAGGACAAATCTCCTCTAGCAATCTGAAGTGGATAAATGAAATAAGTAAGCCTTAAAAACTATTACCTGAGATATTCAGACTTTTAAAGCCAAAATGGGGCTGTGATCTTATTATTTCCATGGTCTATTTTCTGTGAGCTGATACACATTATCTTCTGTTTTCCTCTTTTCTTTTAATGCACTACACATTTCTTTTGTTCCCATTATGCACAAAGTAGTACCTCAAGCCCTGAGGACAAACACAGGAATATAATTCTTGCTCTTCCATGCAAACATATACAAAATACAAAATAACAGGCACTGTGTGGAAAGGCCATAATCATAGGAAAAAATAATGAAGTTTAAAGATAATTAACTTGGTTGTTCTTAGATGAGAGGTATGACAAATCTGACATAAAAGTGCATCTCTCCTAGTTAGTGATTAATATCATGTATTGCACTTCCTTGTGTTGTGGTAGAAGGCATTGAAATAATTATAGCACATTCTCTTCCTCCCTTCTTCACGTCTTTCATCATTCATTATTCATCCCTATGTTAAAACTATTTGATTGGTCCAAGCAAGGTTTCTAAAACTATTATATGCCGAAAAGGGGTGGAGAGCAAGTTCAGAAAGATATGCTAAAAACTACTGCGTTGTTCACTTCAAATGGGTGAACATTATGGTCATAAATTAGATCTCACTAAACAAACTAAAACATAGGCTAACTAGCAAATTCATACTAATAAAATCATCAACATGATTAGAGTTTGAGCTCACTCATTCATCCACAAATTCATTAAGTATATTGTTCATTAAATCGTTGGTTCAGTGTTGGAATTACACTGATGAATATGAAGCAGTCCCTACCCGCAGCCCGCAGTGTGGGAAAAAAGACAGATGTACAAAAACACCAGTGAGCATACCCAGAAGAGTTCTGAGTGTTAAAAAAAGGAAAAGGTTTTAGGATCTGAGATTGGGGGTTTCAAGATCCAGGGTGGTGCTGGGGAGGGGGCGGCACTGAGAGTGATGGGATGGTCAGAAGCAGAAATATGAAAGAGGAAGTCTTGGGGAAGGTGAGCTCAGAGCTGTGGTTTAACATATAAATAGACATTTTTGGATAAAGGTATGTATCTTTGGATTGAGAGACTCTATATCAAATGCAGACCAGACATGGAGACATTAACCATAATGGGAAAACTCAAAGATATTAAATACTTTAGATTATAAAGTTTCAGGAGGTGAGCAAGTGGAGACCATGGTCTAGTCATAAAATATTTCGGATGCCAGAGCAGTAAGTTTGAACTTTTTAACCTGTGGGCAAGAGGAAGTTAAGAAATTTCTGATGCGGTTCTCCCAAAAAACAACTTTGCTCAGTTTTGTTTGCTTGTTTAATACTTCATACACCTACACCTGTGGTGAACGTAAGAGAAGGTGTGCTTTTTTTGCTTTTTTATTTTTTAAATCAAATCTTCCTATAGTTTGTCGTCCTTTTCCAATTTTGAAAGAAGAAATAGTTTAGATTTTAGTTTCTCTTCTCGCCAACTCCAGAGTTCTGCCTTTAATTAATTAATTGATCCATACCATTTTAAAATTAAATATATCTACTCCTAATAAGAGTGGGGGAAATGTTATTTTGTAATCTTTATTAATATTAACAGAAAGCATCAATTCATAATGAAGAAATTTTTCAGAACACACTAAATTTTATCAGTTCAGAATAAGTTACAATAAAAGCTCAGATATTTTAATCTAGGAATAAAAAAAGATATATGATACATATGTATATTTCTTTCTTTGCACCATAAAACTTCAATGAACTCATATAAGAGTACTATGTAAATCAAGATTTATTAACTCCACACGCTATATCAATATACTAGGACCAATAGCAATTAGGACACATGCCACACGCCTCACAACTCTTTGTGAGTATGGCTGGGTTTTGACACATTATCTCCTAATTCTAACTCAAGGTTCTTCCACCAAAGACATGATACTCACATTCTGTCCTTTGTGCTTCAGAAATCCCACTGGCAAAAAGCCAGAATGAAGACAGATTAGGAGCATAGCATTATTGGAATTAAAAGAACATTTAAATTTTGGTAAGGACTTGTGGGCTTTAAGGAAAATAGTTTATTTTTAAGTGATTCTGAATAGGTAATATCTCCTTACAGTAAGATTCAAAAGTTTCCAAATTGATTTTATTATGCTGATATTTCTATAGAATAAAAAATGGGGACACTTAAACTTCAATACTTTTTGTAAATAACCTAATAGCCCTAAACACATTTACACAAATACGCACAGTGCCAAAAGTTCTTGTATTGACTCTCAGGAGGCGTGTGTATTGGATAAAGAGTGGGGTCTCAAAGTAAAGTCACCCCAATGCCTTTTCACTGTTTTTCATGTTTAAGCCCATGTCAGTTCTAGTCACTGTGCTAAATGCCTTATATAAATGTAATCTCATGAAAATCCTACAGTAATAGGGAGTTGCTACGAAAGTGTAAGTAGTAGATGTTGAATTTGAAATCATACCTGTCTGATTCAAGAATTCATGTACTTAATCCTGAAATCACCAATACTGAAATGGCTGGAAGCCATTTTCAGGTTCAAATTTCTTCCCAACCAAAGCACCAAGACAAGGATTGTAGGAAAGGTAATGACTAGATTCCAGAAACTAATGTACATTTACAGTTGATTGTCATATAAATAATAAAGCAAATGATTAAAAACAGAAGATAGAAAACAGGAACTCCTCTTATTCCACTGACTTATTCTCATCCCCACTCTGACCAGGTAATTACTGTAAAGCATTATTTCAGAACAAATAGGGACCACTAAATACATAAAATGTTTATCAACATTTGGATTTGCAATTTGAATGATAAGGCATTTTTCAGTTATACCATGGTTATTTCTTCTCTATTCAACCACGTTCTTTCAGCAGTACCTTAACTGTCACGTTACCAAGGTTTGCAAACACAATTATAACATCTATCTTTGCCCAAAGTATTGTTCAAAAAGCTGAAAATTAATAAAATGTTTAGCTTCTAAAGTTAAAAGTGTAACTTCTAACTATTTTCCCATTCTGTTGGTTGCCGGTTCACTCTATTGATAGTTTCTTTTGCAGTGCAGAAGCCCTTAAGTTTAATTAACTAGGTAGCACAAATGGATCTGGAAGAAATGTTAAGGCATACCACTTAAAAAAATACTTTGCAAGTAAATTATTTTTTTCAATGACTCATGTTTATATGATGTTTTTTAGCACTCTTAGAAACTGTATGAAGCTCTTGTGTTTTAACTCACCAATTCATGCATTACACGGTGGTCGCCATCCATTCACTGAAATAAGACTATTCATTTACTAAGTGGTAAAAAAGAAAAACTTTTAGTTTTTGAACAAAGTTTCATCTTAAAAATTGAAGATTAAATTATTATGACCATATACATATTGTTCACTGATTCAAAATCATATTTCCTCTTTATGTAAAACTTGTTTATTTTGGAGGCTCCCCAATGCCTTTTATTTTATTTATTGATTTATTTTTTCAGGTTACATGTGATAATTTAATACATCTATGTAAGTGATAAAGATTAAATAAGTGTAATTGGTATATCCACTAGCTTAAATATTTGTCTTTTCTTTAGGCTGGAAACATTCAAATTATTCTCTCCTAGCTATTTTGAAATACACATTAGATTATTTTTGTTATTTATTTATTTTTAATTTTTAATTTAACATTTATTTATTTATTTATTTGTTTGTTTATTTCTTATACTTTAAATTATGGAGTACATGTGCAGATTATGCAGGTTTGTTACATAGGTATACATGTGCCATGGAAGTGGTTTGCTCTATCCATCAGCCCGTCATGTACATTATGTATTTCTCCTAATGCTATCCCTCCCCAATTCCCCATCCCCTGCTATTCCTCCCTTAGCCTGCCACCCCCAAGGCCCCAGTGTGTGATGTCCCCTTCCCTGTGTCTGTGTGTTCTCATTGTTCAACACTCACTTATAAGTAAGAACATGCAGTGTTTCATTTTCTGTTCTTATGTCAGTTTGCTGAGAATGATGGTTTCCAATTTCATCCATGTCCCTGCAAAGGACATGAACTCATCCTTTTTTCGGGCTGCATAGCATTCCATGGTGTATATGTGCCATATTTTCTTTATCCAGTCTATCATTGATGGGCATTTGGGTTGATTCTAGGTCTTTGCTATAGTGAACAGTGCCGCAATAAACATATGTGTGCATGCATCTTTATAATAGAATTATTTATAGTCCTTTGGGTATATACCCACTAACGAGATTGCTGGGTCAAATGAAATTTCTATTTCTAGATCCTTGAGGAATCGCCACACTGCCTTCCACAATGATTGAATTAATTTACACTCCCACCAACAGTGTAATAGCATTTCTATTTCTCCACATCCTCTCCAGTATCTGTTATCTCCTGATTTATTAATGATCACCATTCTAACTAACTAGCATGAGGTGGTATCTCAATGTGGTTTTTATTTGCATTTCTCCAATGACCAGTAATGATGAGATTTTTTTCATATGTTTGTTGGCTGCATAAATGTCTTCTTTTGAAAAGTGTCCATTCATATCCTTTGCCCACTTTTTGATGAGGTTGTTTGTTTTTCTTGTATATTTGTTTAAGTTCTCTGTAGATCCTGGATATTAGCCCTTTGTCTGATGGGTAGACTGCAAACATTTTTTCCTGTTCTGTTGGTTGCAGGTTCACTCTATAGATAGTTTCTTTTGCTGTGCAGAAGCTCTTAAGTTTAATTAGATCCAACTTCTCTATTTTGGCTTTTGTTACCATTGCTTTTGGTGTTTTAGTCATGAAGTCCTTGCCATACCTATGTCCTGGATGGTATTGCCTAGGTTTTCTTCTAGAGTTTTTATGGTATTAGGCCGCATGTTTAAATCTGTAATCCATTTAGAGTTAATTTTTGTGTAAGGTGTAAGGCACGGATCCAGTTTCAGCTTTCTGCATATGGCTATCCAGTTTTCCCAACACCATTTATTAAATAGGGAATCCTTTCCCTATTGCTTATTTTTGTCAGGTTTGTCAAAGATCAGATGGCAAGCATTCCTATACACCAATAATAGACAGACAGAGAGCCAAATCATGAGTGAACTACCATTCACAATTGCTACAAAGATAATAAAATACCTAGGAATACAACTAACAAGGGATATGAAGGACCTCTTCAAGAAGAACTACAAACCACTGCTCAAGGAAATAAGAGAGGACACAAACTGATGGAGGGGACACAAACAAAAATATAGTGTTGCAATAAACATAGGAGTACAGATACTCTGGTATATTGATGTCCTTTCTTCTAGATACATATGTGATCTAGTCTTTATTACTTATTTCCTTCTACTAATTTTGGGTTTGGTTTGTTGTTACTTTTCTTCTTCCTTGGAGTGAATCATTAAGTTATTTATTTGAAGTCTTTCTATGTTTTTGATGCAGGCATTTATTTCTATAAGCTTCTTAGTATTGTTTTCTCTGTATTCGATAGATTTTAGTATGTTATATTCTATTTTCATTTGTTTCAAGAAAATTTTTAAATATTATCGTTCATTTCTTCACTGACCCATTGGTTAGTTGCTAATTTTCATGTATTTGTGTATTTTCTGAGGTTCTTGTTATTGACTTATAGTTTTATTCCATTGTGGTCAGAAAATATACTTGATGTGATTACTACTTTTTTGAATTTGTTGACACTTGTTTTGTCTTTGTAGCCTAAGATGTGGACTATTGTGGAGAATGTTCCGTGTGCTGATGAAAAGAGTGTGTATTCTGCAGCAGCTGGATGAAATACTCCATAAATGTCAGGCCTATTTGTTCTAGTATGTAGTTTAACTCTAATGTTTCTTTGTTCAAGTTTTCTGTTTGGATGGTTTTTCCATTGCTGATAGTGTAGTGTGAAAGTCCTCTGCTATTATTGTATTGGAGTCTATCTCTTCCTTGAGATTTCTTAATGTTTGCTTTATATACTTGGGACATCCAATGTTGGGTGCATGGACATTTATAATTGTTAAGCCTCTTGCTAAATGAACTCCTTCATCATATATAGTGACTTTGTCTCTTTTTATAGTCTTTGACTTATAGTCTTTTTTCTGATATAAGTATAGCTATTACTCCACTTCTTTGATTTCCAGTTGAATTGAACATCTTTTCCCACCCCTCACTTTTAGTCTATGTGTGTCTTTATACATAAGTAAGTCTCTTTAGGCAGCATAGAGTTCAGTGTTGTTTCTTTATCTATTCTGCCATCCTATGCCTTTTATTTGGATAATTTAGTCCATTTACCTTCAGTGTTATTGACAAGTAAGGATAGCAACAACTTTGTTGATTGTTTTCTGGTTGTTTTGTAACACCTCTTTTTCTGTCCTACTGTCTTACTGTGGTTAAGTGATTTTATCTAGCACTATGTCTCAATTTGTTGTTTTTTATTTTTACTGTAACTATTATAGATTTTTTGCATTGTGGTTATTGTAAGGCTTACAAGAAATATAGATACAGCAAAATATTTTAAAGAGATGACAACTTATCTTAGATCTCAAAAAAAAGATTGGGAAACAAGAAAACTTAAAACCTCCACACTTTAACTTCAACCCTTCCACATTTTGACTTTATGTTGCCTCAATTTGTATATTTTTATACTGACTATCTCTTAACTGGTTGCTATAGCTGTTATTGTTTTTGATAGATTTATCATTTGACAGTCTTACTAAATTTATGAGCAGACTGCATGTCACAATTATAGTATTCAAGTATTCTGGATTTGTCCATGTGCTTTATGTTACTATTGTGTTTCATACCTTCAAATGTTTTATTTTTGCCTGTTTTTTTTTTTCAGGTTGAACAATTCTGTTTAGCATTTTCTGCAAGATGGTTGTGACAAATTGTTGAGAAAATTTACCTAGAAAAATGTTCTCTCTCTTTTATAGTTGAAGCATAACTTTGCTGGATAAATTATAGTAGTTTTTTCTTTGATCTATTGTCACTCTGCAAATGTCAGCCCACTCCTTCTTAGACTGTGTGGTTTCCATCAAGGATTTTGTTGCCAGAAGAAATAGAGCTCCTAGCTATGTTGTTTGCTTCTTTTTTTCTTGCTGCTTTTAAGACCTCTCTTTGCCCTTCAATTTGAGAGATTGATCATAATATAATATGTTTTAGAGTAGTATTATTTGAATTAAATCTATTTGGTATTTTCTGATCTTCCTGTACTCGGGTATTTTCTCTTTCTCAGGTTTTGGAAAGTTTTCTGTTATTGTTTCTTCGAATTAGCTTTCTATACTTTGCTCTTGCTTAACTTTCTCTTAAACACAAAAATTCTGTAATTTGGTCTTTTGAGGTAGTTTTCTGTATTGTGTAGGTGATTTTCATTCCTTTTCATTTTTTTTTTCTTTCTCAATTCAGGATATATATTTTCAGATAGCCTGTATACAACCTTAGTGATTTTCCTTTGCTTGATCCATTCTGTTGTTGAGAACCTTTAATGAATTTTTCAGTTTAGCAAAAATTTTCTCAGTTCCAAGATTTCTGTTTGATTTTTAAAATTATTTTTATCTCTGATAAATTTCTAAATTGATTTTATGTGTTCTTTTTGAGATCACTGAGTTTTCTTAAAGCTGCTGTTTTGAATTCTTGGTCAGAGAATTCAATCATGACAGTTTCCTATAGGCTAATGTCTAGTTCATTTCTTTTTTTTTAATTTAAAAACTTATGATTTCCTATTTGCTGTTGTTTTGTGTGGATGTGCAGCTATGTCTTTGAATTGAAGAATTAGTTATTTTGTCTTCTTTCTCTGTCTGTGTTGGCTTTTATTGAATATATTTGCTTAGAGAGCCATTGTAATTTGCCCATTGATTTTCCTTTTTTTTTTTTTTTTTTCCCTCTGCTATGCCACTGTCTCCTTTTTGATACTAGATGGCAGCTTAAGCCCAGGTTTTCTTCAGTTCTAGTAAACAATTAGAGTGTTACCCATCCTGAATTGTAAAATCCCCAAGGTGATATCCTGGTAGTTTGGGAAGGCTGGCTAGGGGGTTATGCCCAAGATAATGAACCTCCTACAGTGTGGTGCTGCTCAACAGCTACTCTGATTTAGGCAAGTTACAGAATAGAGTTTCCAGGATTGAGGATGGTAGTCCCAACTTCTCCCTTTGTGTCTGTATTTCCTCAGGGATATTTCTCTCTCAATCACTCTTGATGAGTCCATGAGTTGAGGCTGTGAGCTTCCTGCCAGGGAGCCCGAGATGGTGAGAAAACTAGTTGTGGACTTTGATCTCACTTTTCCAAGTGTAGAAACCACGAGTTGAGGGAAAATTTTCTGTATGCTTTGTGCTGGGCAGATTGAGGGAAGTTTAATTCTTATGCCATATGCTCAGAATCTGCTCTCCCCCTACATACCCAGTCTGTGGCCCAAGCAACTGTCTCCTTCTCATATTTGAGTTTCAAGGTATTGTTGGTGATAATTTCAGCACTGTATATTTGGTTTTGGTTTTCTTTGTAGGAGAGTAAAGCCAGCTTGCTTCTATTTTGCTGTTTTGGAAACTAATTTATATTATTTGCTAAACTCTTACATTTTGAAGAATCTCCTAATGAGTTCATATGTTTTTCTTTTGTTTCTGGATAATTTTCTCCAACAATCCTTTCTCCTTCTGTTCTACCTTGGATTTATAGTCCATTAGACATCTTGTACAACTGTCATTCTCGGAGTTACCTTTACTGTTTTCCTGGATTGGAGCCACTGCTTCCTGGAAAGTATCTCTTTCTCTTTCTGTACGTTAGAATGCATGCTGAAAAAACTGCTCTAGAATAGGGGAGTGAAACATGGGTGTGATAACATTTTAAGGAGGGGAAAATGCAGCATAACAATTGATTTTTTTTCCAAAAACAATGTAGTTTACCTTCTCATAGATGATAATTTGTATGTTTCTATAATTCTTGTTTGAAGAAATTTGTTTTTGATCTTTGAATTTAATGGTTATTTTCTAAAAACGGATGTTGCTAAAAGTAAATCAAATGACTCTGATTTTCTTTCTTTTGCAGGCATCCTAGATTCCTACTTCCCCTCTGAAATTTTATAATCTTCTCTTATTTCTATGGTTCTAAAATTATGTAATAATTTCTTGCAGTGTGTATGTGTCTGTGTGTGTATGCATGTGTGTACAGGTGTGTTTTCACTTATTGTTTGTGATATTTTTCCAACTGTAAGATATATATCATTTAAGTCTTAAAAGCTATCTTTTGTTATTTAATTGATAATTTTTCCTTGTACATTTAATCTACTTAATCTTTCTGAGACACAAATAATTCTAAGGATATAAAATAACTGATTGTCTCTTACATTGCTGATGGGAATGTAAAATGGTACAACCATTGATAAAACTCTTTTCAGTTTCTTAAAATAAATTTAAACTCATACAAAATTATTCTGAAATTGTGGAGTTAGGAAAATCTCTGTCCTTAAAAACAATGATAATACTGATAAAATTATTAAAAATCAAAATTTTCAGAACTCTGAAAATTAACCAAAATTTACAATAATCTGAGAAGCATTAAATCAAGAAAAATGACTGTGTCTTGGTAATAAAAGCACGTTTCATGATGTTTTCACTTGCCCTATTTTTATCACTGTTTCTAATGCCAAAGTAGCTTTTACACCCCATACCCTTGCAAACATGTTAGCTGAAAGAAACAAACAAAAAACAGCAGCATAGTAGTTACTGCAGGAGGCAGAGCAGATTCAAAGCTCTCCAAAAAGCCCCCTCACAGAGAATTGTTACTCTTGACTTGTCAGGCAACTCTGTAGGAAAACCCCATTCCTACAACTTCATGTGACCTAAGTCAGAGATCATTCGGTATGAAAGGCATTATCCTTGAAGTGTTTGCCAAAAGACAATTAATTCTTTGCCATTGCAGTTGCCTATGGTGGCAATACTAGTTGGAGAAAGGAAGAGGCTGACCAAAATTCTTAAAGAAAAAATTTAGACAATGAGTTGTCCACAGGGGCCTTTGGAAAGCACTGACACGTTTATGGATATCTGAAAAGCCATAAGAATCTGCAGAATTGTGTGCCTTTCCCAGGAAAGCTCTAAGAAAACTTTATTATCTTTCCACTGTCAGACTTCTATTCCATGCCAAGCAAGAAGTGAAGACTAGACAGAGTTGTAAACTTCAAGAATATTGAAGGTATGCCCCACTGGCACACAGCGCCTCATGCAAGGCTGAGAGAATTATGGATTCAAGACATGTAAGCAAATCTATGCTCAATCATTAGCTTACTATGAAGCTTACAGACACAGAGGTTTCAGAGGCTATACACAAGAAAGGATACAAACTGTATACAATTTGCTCAGAAAAGTCATTAAACAACCAGTAGCAGCAGCAACAAGAACATCAAACCCTAGGGGCAGAGTGTCTAATTTCCAGATATACCACATTATGTTATTTAAAATAATCGGTTTTCAAAAGGAAATTATAAAACACACAAGGAAACTGAATTTTTTTACATGCAGAAGAGTAAAAGTATTTGATAGAAATTATCTCTGATGAATACCAGAAAGCCATAATAGATTCAAAGTACTAATGAAAACAATGTCTAAAGAATTAAAGAAAAGAATGAGAATGATGTCTAAGGGCAGAGTGAATATTAATAAGAGATATAAATTATAAAAAGAAATCAAGTAGAAATTTCTAAAGTTGAAAAATATAGTAAGTGAATTAAAGAATTCACATGGGGCTTAAAAACCGATTTGAGCTATCAGAGCTAAGAACTGATAAACTTGAAGAATTAATAAACTGAAGATAAGCTAATTATTTTATCTAAGATCCGAATAAAATAATTTAAAAAATAAACAAACTTTAAAAACTTGTGGATATGAGAGTGGGGCTATGAACAGAGGAGGTAAAAAGGATATTTAGAACAGTTAAAAATTATCTGTATAATACTATAATTTTGGATATTTATCATTGGATATAAATGGAGATACAACACCAAAAGGAACTGTAATGTAAATTAGAGTCTCTAAGTTGCAATGATTTGTCAATGCAGATTCATCAGTTTTAAGAAATATATCACTCTACCTACTCTACTGGGAAAAAATGTTGATAATAAGGAGGCTGTGCATGTGGGGGGACAAGAAATGTATAGAAAATTTCTATACTCTATCCTCAATTTTACTGTGAACCTAAAGCTTCATACAAAACAAAGCTATTAAACACACACAAACACATATATGCAGACAAAACAACATAGGGGGCACCATCACAAATTGAAGGCCCAAAGAGATAGATTAAAGAGAGAAAAAAGTAGGAAAATATATTTGAAAAAATAATAATGATAACTACATATCCAGGAGGCTCAAAAATAAAAAAGTAAAATGAACTCAGAAATTCTTAAGTAAATATGTCATAGGAACTAAAAAATGCCAGCAACAAAAAGAGATTGTGAAAGCATCAAGAGAAGACTGGCAGAATATATACAAGGCAACCTTAACAAGGTTAACAACTGACTTCTCACAGAAACCACGCAGGCAAGAAGGCAGTGGGATAATATATTCAAAGTACTGAAGGAAAAAGTTGTCAACCAAGAATTCTACATCCAGCAAAATTATCCTTTAAACATGAAGAATTAAGATATTCCTTGACAAATAAAAACTGGTAGAGTCAGTTATTAGTAGTCATGCCCTCTAAGCAATACATGAAGAAGTAAAAGACATAAGTAAAGGTAATTACATAGATGAATATAAAATACAGTACAAGTGTATTTTTGTTTGTAATGTTTTTCTTCTCCCATGTAATTTCAAAGATGAGTATATAAAGTAATAATTACAAAATTGTGTTGATGGGCCTATTATGTATAAGAATATATTTTGTATGAAAATAGCAGCACAAAGGAGGAAGAAAAAGAGCTATATTGTACCAAAATTCTTGTATACTACTGAAATTAAGTTGTTGACTTGGTATTAACCCAAAGTATATAATTTCCCTTGTGCTGTGAATGGTAAACCTCATGCTACCACTAAGAAAATTATTTATATAAGCACATATATACATATATAACATATTATATATATTATTTTAATTTGAATATATATATATATATATATTTGCTGGCTCAAGGTTGCCAGCAGCAGCAAATGTCCTCAAAGCAAACATTTCTCTATTCCAGTGCAGGGTACTACCTCTAATTCTATGTTTCTACAGTTCCACAAAGTGTTTACTTAGTAGCTCTTCATTGTCTTTTCAAATATTCAATACTTTAAGTGATTTTTAAAAATATATTATCTATAAATTTTTCTTATTTTGAGCAAAAGTGTTGGTCCAGACAATGTGACTCTATATTACTGAAAATAGGAGTTTTGTTTTGTTTTGTTTTGTTTCTGTTGTTGTTAATTTTTTTTTGTTCTCCTCAAAATGTATTACTTTACTACTAAGGACGTACCTTTTTATCTGCAAATGCAAGCGTTTCTTTAAATTTCAAGGCAGCTATTTTCATTAAGTATTTTACTATATTTTTGTTTCATATATTCTATTCCCATATATGGAATAGAAGATCATGTTTACATAGTTCAATTATCTTTTTCAGTCTTCCATATTTAGTAGTTTTTTTTTAGCTAATCAATTTCAAATATTATTCTATTGTGTTTTGTTTTATGCAGTTTTTTCAAACCTACTTGCCATATTCCTGATGGCTCTTTCTATAACTTCTTCTTGTTTCTTACTTGCCTTTGGTATCTATTATGTCTTCATTTATCTCTCTCATATCCTTCTTGAGTTTTGCCTGCTTGGTTTTCATTTCTGACTTTTGCTTTATAATTTCTCATTTAAACATATGTGTCTTTTGTTTAACACTTTTTGTTTGTTTTAGTAGATACACAGTCTGTTATTCTTTAGTGTCTAAGGCTAACTAGTTGTCTGAAGCAACTACCAAGTGTTTTCCTATATAATTCTATTAGTCTTTGAAAACTGTTTCATTAAATTATGTTTTTCAAGAAAATAAATTCAGATGACAGATCTAAGGGTATTGGTTGGAAAAGTTTTGGAAAAGGCTTGAGACTTCCTGTGAATCCACACTTCCCATATAAACTACCAATGGGCTTATGGGACCAAGATTTGGCATTCAGAGTTGATATGCTTAAGTTGTAGAATAAGGAAGAGCATTTTTCTATTTTTCACATAATTCCACAGTGCTTGCTCTCTCCCTTGCTGTAGCTCCAAGTTATCTCCTTTTTTTTTTTGAGATAGAGTCTTGCTCTGTCATCCAGGCTGGAGTCCAGTGGTGTGATCTCAGCTCACTGAAACCTCTGCCTCCTGGGTTCAAAGATTCTCCTACCTCAGCCTCCTGAGTAACTGGGATTACAGGTGCATGCTACCATGCCTGGCTAATTTTTTTGTATTTTTAGTAGAGACAGGGTTTCACCATGTAGGCCAGGCTAGTCTCAAACTCCTGACCTAATGATCCTCCCACCACAGACTCCCAAAGTGCTGGGATTACAGGTGTGAGCCATTGCACCCAGCCAAAGTTTGTCTCTTTAGTATCCTAATGGATGTCAGACTCACTAAGCACTTACAAATCATGTTAGAATGTAAAAAGTCATTTCAACAAAGTATCTAATACATACCTGAAGTATGTTGGAAAATATAATCTTTTTATTGTTATTATTACTGTTATAAGCATTCAAATGATTGCAACGAGGGATTTCTTTATTGTAGTCTATAATGGTTTCTTCTTCTGTAACTGGAAATGACACTTGAATTGCTTTCACTTTATTTTGATCAAGAGTATGTTCAAATTACCTTTGACTCCTCCAACAATGTAGATATTTGAGTGACCTCATTGTTGTCTTTGGAGAAAGGGAACAGCATGCCTAGGCCCTAAGGTAGGAGCACAATCAGTGTTAAATCTCCGGAAGGCAGTTTGAATGAAGCAGGGGGTGGTGGGGAAGCTGAGGTCAGATGAGTTTGAGGACAGGGTTACATAGGGTCTTGGAATAGTTTTGTTGTTCACTTTGAATGAAATGAGAAGCTACTTGAGAAATTTTAGCAGAAGAGTGACATAATCTGACCTATGTTTCAAAAGAATCGCTCCAGCTGGTGTTCCAAAAGTAGACTGTAGGAGAAGGGTAGAAGTGAGGAGACTGATCAAAAGGCTCTAGAAATGATCCAGGTGAGAGGATGGCTGCTCATATAGCAGCATTTGCAGTAGGGGACATGAGGAGTGGTCAGATTCCAAGGATGTTCAGCCATAGCCAAGAGAATTTTCTTATGTATTAGATGTGTCCTGTGAAAGAAAGGCACGAAAAAGAGATCATGCTGTTTCTAGTCCTGGGAAACTGGAAGGATTCCATTGTTATTTAACTGAGATAAGAGAGACGCTGGGTGGAGCACATGTTTGGGATAGGAAGTCAGGAGTTTAGATTTGGACATGTTAACTTGAAGGTGCCCCACAGATATATGTGAGGTGAAATGGAACATGGAATCCTAGTGTGTTGGGATAAATAGTCTCCACCAAGTGTATATCTGCTCAGAACCTTTGAATGTGACCTTGCTTGGAAATAGGGTCTTTGTAGATATTAACAAGTTAAGGTGAGGTCATGATGGATTAGAATGAGCCCTAAATGCAATAAGAATAGTGTTCTTATGGGAAGAGAGAAATTTGAACACAGATAGACATGTAGACTCACAGTGTTCGAGAAGGCCATGTGAAAACAGAAACAGAGACTGAAATAATGCATCTACAAACCAAGGAATGCCAGTGATTGCTGCCAATCAACTGAGGATTAGAAGTCCCCTTCTAGACTCTTCAGAGAAAGCTTGGCCTTTCTGACATCCTGATTTCAGATTTCTAGCCTCTAGACTCATGAGAGAATAAATTTCTGTTGTTATAAGCCACCCAGTTCATGGTAGTTTGTTATGAAGGCTAAAAATTTAACATATTTAGTGAGACTTTACTGGCCCTCGGTAATACGGAACCATCATTTCCTCTATTTGAGATTCCCTCTTCTCCTGTTCTTCTTGCATCAGTGAGTCATATTCATTCTACAGGGCAGGTGGCACCTCACATAGCTGACTCCCATTGGGCTAAATGTCTAAAATTCCTAATTGGATTTTAAAAATCAGGGGCACTGATTTTGCTTGTTGCCCTCAGGGCTAGTTTGTTCTCCACCTCGTATTTATGCAGATTATTTTCTCAACATAAAATTCATCTGAAATTTAATTGCCTCTCCTCTATGAGAGAGACGTACTAAGAAATACAATGCCCCCATATAATGGATTTTTAAGTTATATAGAGTTGGTTTAAAAACTTGGAGAAAATGTAAGAGCTTGCCTTGTGTTATAAATACTGATTCTAAAGAAAAATTTTAGATTAAGAAGATTAGTCAATATTTTTAAATAGCATTTTGTCGTGTTTAGATACCTTAAGTCTTGGTATCTTGAATAATAATATGCAATATTCAAAATTCTCGTTCATTAAGGAATCCAATATTGCTCTTTTGGAAATTAAAACTGCCATATTCACATGCTATGTATACAAAAATGGTTTAAGTTCTAAAACTGTAAGTTGTAGCATCTTATCTGAAAGGCCTTTAGTGTCCCCTGTTTTAAAATTCTGCATCTGAATTTGCTTATGGCTGGTAAAAAAATAATGTGTTTGCATTTTATCATGTGTCATCATTATTTTATCTTTTGTCATGTGTCCTCATCATTTTGAGTTATGTGCAGTTGCAGGAAGAATGAAACTAGGGAAAGACCCTTAAAAACTGCAGAATTTTTTCAAGGGTCAGAAAGACAATAGGTTTTTTGGAAAGTAATGGGGAATTATCACATGATGAGGATAAGTTGATGGGGTTGAGCTGAAAGCTAAGCATCTGGCTTATGAAAATTTTTGCTGTCGCTGCTGGAGCTAGTCAGCATTATATAGTTCCTCGTCACTAGGGACTTTACGATCTGTCTTAAGCTATTTGTGCAGTAACAGTAACTCTAACTGTTCATTCCATGATTTCTACTATTCGTAGAAAAAAAAAGAGTAATGATGTCTAAAAAATCTGAACATAAAAAGATGTTAAAATAAGGAGATTGAATGTAAAAAAAAATGCCAAAGAACACCAGGAGATGCAATAAATCCAAATGGTATTCAGAACAAGAGGGAAAAAAATAGTTAATGCAAAACTGAACTGAAAGATGCAAATAAATAAGTAAATTTCTCATTCAGGATCCATTTGGAGTCTGTGTTTCTTGGCAGAGTTACTGCTTATTATTTTTATGTTTCTAGTTTCCCGTCTCCTTTTGTCGGTCTATTGAAAGCTTGTTAAAATCTTATTTGCTTTTGCTGTACTTTTGTCATTGTTTTTGCCTTAACTTAAATGCTAAATCATGTAAGGTAAAAAGGAGAACAGAGTCAACACAAATAGTCATTTGTAGCAGCCTAGTTTTATAGATACTTTGTATATTGATCAGCTTATGTTTTATTCAGACTAGATGGAAGAACAATTGGGAAATGAGAAGGAATCTCTCTCTTAAATAGTAAATTGCATTCTGATGCAAAACGTCTAAGGGTTTCCTAGAGAGACTGGTTAGTGTCTGAAAGATGCACCGACATGCAAAAGAAATAACCTGTCTGTATATGGGAACACCCCAAGCAAAATAAGAGTTGCTACATTAATTTCTTTCTACTTCCTTTTAAAAAGATAGAAATGTACTTCATATATATATATGTATGTGTATGTGAATATGTATACATATGCATATATGAATATATGTGTATATATGTATGTGTATGTGTATATATATGCATGTATATAATATATATATGCAAATACAAACACACACACTTGTTTTGCAGAGTGCTTGGCACATAATAGACCTCTGTTAAATAGGTGCTCAATGTGAAAGAATATATAAATAAATAAATATGATGCCAAGTATGTCAACCAACCCAATGAAAAATTATACAAACTTTCTAATGGTCCAGATAGTTGGATTGTCCAGATTCAAACCAAGGACCATAGAATGCTAATCCTGTCCCCTTAGTCACTGCCCAACATGATTCAGAAAGTACTATCTGTGTGGTGTTTGGCAAACAGCCTAACCTCTGTGAGCCTCCATTTCTCATACTGAAGTAGAGTATCTCAAGGCATAGTTTTGAAAACAATGGGTAATGATATGTATAAAGGGCTTAGTACTGTGCCTGGCACATAATTAACATCGCTGGTAATGATGACAATATATGTAAAAGTAGAGTTGTGCTAATGGCTTTTTTTTCTATTCTCATCCGCTACCCTAGTATTTGCTCTTTCTTGATTTCCAACACCTTCAAGGGATTTTCTAAAATTGTATCCACCCTCGGCTGCTTTTCACAATGCTGCCACCTGTATCATGGAGAACGATGATCCACTTAGTATTTGTTCATTCACCTCTGATGACTATTACACTAGTGTCTAATTTAAACCTCATTGAACTCCACACTGAACTAGGTACTATAGAGTTGGTAATGAAGCATTCCTGGCCATTTTAATTATATGCAATCCCAATAGAATAACAGTGTTTTGCTTATGGCATGCCTGTATTAAATATTTACTTTTATTTAAGAGTCTTACTTTACTTTTTTTACCAGCTACACTTTTTAGCAGAAGAACAAGATAGATTCACATGGCTGTGTTTTTTTTTCTTTATTTCCCCTCCAAATCTAAGTATAGATTTCAGCAGACCAAATCAAGAGACCTATTGACCCCTGGTTCTTACGTTAAAAATTAAAGGGATCTCAGCCACATTTCATGAGAATATTAAGGCAATTTCACAATGATTTACCAGTGAGGTTAATTATTTCTTTCAGAAATACATTATGATGCATCTTTCTAGAGGATGATATGGTGAACTTTACTCTGTATTGGAATCCTAAATTAAATTGGGGCCAGTATTGTAAAAGAAATGAGAAGAAATTTATCTCTTAAAAATTAAGATTACCTCTCACTTCTTTCCATGACCCTCTCCCCCACCAACCCCATTCACCATTCCTAACTGAAGGCTGTTATATTGGTGCTAAATATAAAATCTCTTACCAGTGTGTGCTCTGCATATCTGAAAATCATGCAGTGGTGAACCTCTTGAGTGTATTTCTTTCTTTCTTTATTAATGAAAAGGTTTTTATTTGTGCCCTCTGTTATTCCCAGAAGTACAACACAAAACAAAATGGGAAACCATGATTTATCTTCTATTTGATAAAAACATCTGCAGAATAAAATGAGCCTCTTGATGCCGGAATTGTCATCAATGATGACTTTGACAAAATGAGCAATACATAATTTACTAGCTCCCTTGCGAAGCTGAAACAGATTGTCAAATAAAACACTGGAGGAGATGCATATGGGCTGAGTAGACCCACTTTGAATAGGAACATGCGCAGGTGGTGGCTTAGTAGTGGCTCTAAGAAGGAGGACTGCCCTAATTTGGAGGGTCATTTGCATTTGAAAATGCTCCTTGCTAAATTGTGAGTATTCCCTATAGGAAAGGAAAATGGATTCTGCCAAAACTGCAGCTATTTTTGTTTCTTGGTAACTAGAATAAACCAGAAAACCCAAGGCAAAGGGGAGGGTGTTGCACTCAAACAAACCCTTTTTTAATGGTGGGCTTGTAGAATACAAATCTGTAATATATGAAAAGGACACTTATGAAAATCAATTGCTTTATGGTTAAAAATGGATTTTTCATCAACACAAAGCATGGAAAGTGTACTAATGGGTATATTCAGCATGCATTTTTATAAATGACAATCAAATGCTTTTCTTAGTCTTTATACCTGAAAGGTATGGTAAAAATCACATAATTAATTTTAAACTCATTTTATTTTTTGTTGTTGATGAATAGCTTAGAGAACTTTGCTTGTTTATATATATTTTTATTGGTATATGAGTTGTACACATTTTGCGGGTACATGGAATATTTTGATGTCTGTTTACTATGTGTAATGACAAAATCAGGGTCATTGTGATATCCATCACCTCAAGCATTTATCCTTTCTTTGTGTTGGGAACATAATAATTCTTCTCTTTCAGCTATTTTGAAATTCATATTAAATTATTTTAATTATAATTTATCCACTGTACTACTGAATATTGGATGAATATTGGAATTTATTCTTTCTTTCTTTCTTTTTTTTTTTTTGAGACAGAGTCTCCTTTTGTTGCCCAGGCTGAAGTGGAGTGGTGTGATCTTGGCTCACTACAACTGTCACCTCCCAGGTTCCAGAGATTCTCCTGCCTCAGCCTCCTGAATAGCTGGGATTACAGGCATGTGCCACCACGCCTGGCTAATTCTTTTGTATTTTTAGTAGAGAGAGTGTTTCACCATGTTTGCCAAGCTGGCCTCAAACTCCTGACCTCAGGTGATCCCCCTGCCATGGCCTCCCAAAATGCTGGGATTACAGGCATGAGCCACCACGCCCAGGCTATTCTTTTTAACAAACTCTATTTTTATATCTGTTAACCACCTTCTTTTTATCCCCACTGCCTCCTTCTCTCTCAGCCTCTGGTAGCCACCATTCTACTCTGCCTCAATGAGATCTACTTTTTTAGCTCCCACCTATGACTGAGAATGTGCAATTTTTGTCTCTTTGGTTCGTTTAATCTAACATAATGACCCCCAGTTTCATCCATATTGCTAAAAATGACAGGATTACATTCATTTTTTTTGACTGAAAAATATTCCCTTGTGTATGACTACAACACTTTCTTTATCCATTCAACCCGTTGATGGACACATAGATTGATTTTATATCTTGGCTATTGTGAATAGTGCTGCAATAGACATGGGAGTACATGCATCTCTTCCATATATTAATTTCCTTTCTTTTGGATATATGCTCATCAGTGAAATTTCTGGATTATATGGTAGTTCTACTTTCAGTTTTTTGAGAAACCTCCCTACCCTTTTCCATAATGACTACACAGCTTTACACTCCCACCAACAATGTGTAAGCATTCCCCTTTCTCTGCATCTTTGTCAGCATTCGTTATTTCCTGTGTTTTTTATGGTAGCCATTTTAATTAGGGTGAGATGATAGCTCTTTGTGGTTGAGATTTGTATTTTACTAATAATTAGTGATGTTGAGCATATGCTTGTTGTCCATTTCTGGGAGGCTGAGGCAGGCAGATCACCTGAGGTCATGAGTTTGAGACCAGCATGACCAACATGGAGAAACCCTGTCTCTGCTAAAAATACAAACTTATCTAGGCATGGTGGCTCATGTCTGTAATCCCAGCTACTTGGCTACTTGGAAGGCTGAGGTAAAAGACTGGCTTGAACCCAGGAGGCGGATGTTGCGGTGAGCTGAGATTGTGCCACTGCACTCCAGCCTGGGCAACAAGAGTGAAACTCTGTCAAAAAAAAAAAAAAAAGTCTATTCCGATCAGTTGTCTGAATTTTTTACATATTCTGGTTATTAACTATTTGATTTTTCACAAGTCAATACTGATTGCCTAGATAGACAAACAAAGCTTTTATATTGTAGATTTTAATTTTTTTACCTGAGGAATCCTGCCTTTGTGGAAATTTCTGTTAATTTCAGTTCTTTAATTATAAGAAAGAAGCAATGAATGTTTTCCCAAAATAGTTACTTTTTACTCAAAATATTGCTCTCTCTTAATGTACATGTATTTTACATAGACTTTTTATCTTAGAATAGATTTAGATTTATAGAAAAAATATGAAGCTAGTAGAGATGATCCTCATGTAGCCCACAACTGTTGGCTTCTATTAATATATTAGTATGATGCATTTGTCCAAATTAACAAATCAATAAAGATAGGTTTTTATTAACTGTAATACAGCATTTCTTCAGATTTTCTTAGTTTCTCTGTAAGTATGCTCTTTCTGTTTCAGAATCCCAACCAGGAGATATACTGAATTACATTTAGTCATCATGTTTTTAGGCTTCTGTTGGCTATAACAGTTTCCCAGGCTTTCCTCTGTTTTTAGTGATCTTCATAGTTTCAGGGAGTACAGATCAGTTGTTTCGTAGAAACTCCATCAGTTGGGATTTGTCTGATGTTTTTCTTGTAGTCAAACTGGGGTTATGAATTTTTAGGAGGAAGACAACAAACCTAAAGTGTCATTCTTCTCAAATGTATAAGCAGTGCATGCTATCAATGTGACATACGCTGATGTTAATTTTGGTCTCTTTCGTAAGGCAGTGTTTGTCCGGTTTCTCCACTGTGAAATAACTTTTTCTCTCTTTCCATACACTAGTCTTCAGAAACAAGTCACTAAACAAGGCCCATACACAAGGAGTGGGGGATTAAACTCCACCTACTTGAAAAAGGGGTATCTACATTATTTGAAGTTATTTCCTGTGAGAGATGTGTCTTTTCCATGTCTTTTATTTATTTATTTATTTATTTATTTATTTATGCCACTGTGTAATTATGAACCTTTTTATATGTGGAGTTATAATCCAGTGCCACCTGTACTAGTAAGGTTTTTCCAGAGAAACAATCAAAAGGGTGCTTGTGTCTGTGTGTAGTATATATGCGTGTGTGTGTGTGCACGCATGCATGTGTGTGTGTAGTAACTTAAACATTTTGAGGAAGTGGCTCACGTGATTGTAGAGATGAACAAACCTAAATTCTGAAGCATAGGCCAGCAGGCTAGAGGTTCAATGGAGAGTTGACATTGCATTTCCAGTCTAAAGGCAAGCTGTTGGAAGAATTCCCCTTTTGTTGGGAGAGACCAGTCTTTTTTTGATTAAGAACTTGAACTGCTTGGATAAGGCTCACTCACATAGGAGGATATGTTTTACTCAAGTCTAAGAATTTCAATGTTAATCTCATCTAAAAAATGCCTTTACAGAAACACCTAGAATTGTTCCAGACTTGTCTACTGGGAGTTTTTCAATGGTCTACCATGACCCTTTGACATACACCCATTATCGTGGGGATGTTTTTGTTGTTGTTGTTGTTGTTTTTTGAGAAATTTCTTAATTTCTGACACAATAAGCAACTCAGTCGTACACTGTATATTTCCTGCCACAGTCTTAGGTTAGCCATTTCTCCAAGCATCCTGTTTCCTTTTATTGAAGAATTGTATTAGAAACTAAGACCTGCATGCTAAGCATTCTTGTGGCTACTGGATAGTGGTTGCTTCTGGGCTCTCTTAGCTGATATATCAAGGAAATGTATGTATCAATGTTATCTCATGTAATTATGCATATCATATTACATACATATATACACATGTATATATATACACATATACATGTATTTCTTTTTTTTCTTTTTAATATGGAATGCTTCATGAATTTGCATGTCATCCTTGTGCAGAGGCCATGCTAATCTTCTCTGTATCGTTCCAATTTTAGTATATGTGCTGCCGAAGCAAGCACCATGTATTTCTATATGTACCTTTATTGAGCAAAATATGAGTTCATACTGGTGTTTCCAACTCTAACCCATTAACACAGATGATTCTAGACTTCTGTTCTTGCTTATCTCTTACAATCCACCATTCATTTACCTAATTGTTCAATTCTAGAATACATATCTAGCAGTATCATAATTGTTAACACATATCCCAAAGGAAATAGCTTTATCAACCAGAGGACAGTGTTTATGTTCAGTTAGTTTTGCCTTATGTATTATAGACTCTAATCATTTCCAAAGTTACTTTATAGTAAGTGACTTCCCTTCACCTCCCCCTCACTCCCTTTAGTGAATTTAATTTGTACATTTGTAATACAGTTAGATCATTTGTCATAATATGTATCCCAACCTCAGATCCTTGACCTGAGCAATGAGTTCATTTTAATTTGCATACATTAAGATTTGCTTTTTGGCCGGGCGCAGTGGCTCACACCTGTAATCCCAGCACTTTGGGAGGCCGAGGCGGGTGGATCACGAGGTCAAGAGCTCGAGACCATCCTGGTCAACATGGTGAAACCCCGTCTCTACTAAAAATACAAAAAATTAGCTGGGCATGGTGGCGCGTGCCTGTAATCCCAGCTACTCAGGAGGCTGAGGCAGGAGAATTGCCTGAACTCAGGAGGCGGAAGTTACGGTGAGCCGAGATCGAGCCATTGCACTCCAACCTGGGTAACAAGAGCGAAACTCATCTAAAAAAAAAAAAAAGATTTGCTTTTTGTATTGTAACATTATATGGGTTTTGACAAATACATAATGTCATATATCCACCATCATAGTATCACACAGAATAGTTTCAGTGCTCCCCCAAAATCCCTGTTTTACCTGTTCAACCCTTTCATTCTGCAAAGCCCTGGTGACTAATGACAAAATGCCATATAAAAAAAAACTTTTAAGGCTATGAATGGTGGCTCATGCTTGTGATCCCAGCACTTTTGGAGGCCAAGGCAGATGAATCACTTGAGCCCAGAAATTGGAGATCAGCTTGGACTACATAGTGAGACCCCGTCTCTAAAACAGACAAACTAAATTAAATAGTTAGCTGGGTATGATGGTGCATGCCTATAGTCCCAGCTACGTCGAAGGCTGAAGTGGGAGAATTGCTTGATCTTGGGAGGTTAAGGCTGCAGTGAGCTGTGATTGTGCCACTGCAATCCAGCCTGGGCAACTGAGAACCCAAAGCCCTCTGTCAAGAAAAATAAAAGTAATTTTACCATATTTAGCCTTTACAGTCTCCCTTTACTGATTTAAGTATGCATTTTTACTTCTCTAATTCAAATATGCACTTCAGATTAATCTGTCTTTTCTAAACTAAATAGTAATTTTTTTTAAATTGCTGAATAGTATTTCATTGCATGGATATACTACAGTTGTTTATCTGTTCCCCTGTTAAAAGACATCTTTGTTGCTCTAAGGTTTTGGTGATTATAAATAAAGATGCCACAAATACTCATGAGCACATATTTTTGTGGAAATATGTTTTCAAATCAGTTAGATAAATACCTAGAAGTGCAATTACTAGATTGTATAGTAAGATTATAGTTAATTTTGTGAGAAGTATCCTGTTTTCCATTTTGACTGTGCCATTTTGCACTCTCACCAGCAATGAATCCTGCTGTTTGATTTCCTTTTCAGCATTTGGTATTATCCGATTTGTTTTGGGATATTAGTCATACTCATATGTGTGTAGTGGAATCTTGTTTTATTGCATTTTCCTAATGATGAATGATTTTGAGCATACTTTCATATGTTTCTTTGTAATTTGCTTCTCTTCTTTTGTGAGATAGATATCCATTCAGAAATTTTGCAATTTTTTAAAAAAGAGTTTTTGTTTTCTTATTATTGAGTTTTAAGAGTTATTTGTACTTTTGAATACAAATATTTTAAAAGTTATATTTTTGCAAATGATTTATCTAAGTGCATGGCTTATCTTTACATTCTTTTAACAGTGACTTCCATAGATGAAAAGATTTTAACTTTATTAAAGTCTAAAATTTTTTCTATCATGACTCAGATTTTTGGCATTGTATCTAAAAACTCATCAACAGACTAAAAGTCATACAGAATATCCCCATATTTTATTTTTTTATTTATTTTTTATTTTTTTTTTGAGATGGAGTTTCGCTCTTGTTACCCAGGCTGGAGTGCAATGGCGCGATCTCGGCTCACTGCAACCTCCGCCTCCTGGGTTCAGGCAATTCTCCTGCCTCAGCCTCCTGAGTAGCTGGGATTACAGGCACGCGCCACCATGCCCAGCTAATTTTTTGTATTAGTAGAGACGGGGTTTCACCATGTTGACCAGAATGGTCTCGATCTCTTGACCTCGTGATCCACCCGCCTCGGCCTCCCAAAGTGCTGGGATTACAGGCGTGAGCCACCGCGCCCGGCCCCCCATATTTTATTTTAAAAGTTTTCATAGTTTTGTATGTTGCTTTTAGGTCTATGATTGATTTTGAATTAATATTTGAGTAAGGAGTGAGGTCTATGTCTCAGATTGTTTTTTGAGGGTATGAATATCCTATTGTTTCACACCACTGAATACAAACATTGTCTTGTCTTTAATTGGCTCGTTTATAAAAGTCAGTTGATATTATCTGTGTTAGTCTACTTCGGGGCTCTTCATTCTATTTCAGTCATCCATCTGTCTATTTTTTCATTGATCCTATGATAACTTGATTACTGTATCTTTCTAGTAAGCCTTCAAGTTCAGTAGACTGAGTCTTCCAACTTTGTTCTTCTTCAGTACTGTGTTGGCTATTTTTAAAAATTTGCCTTTTTATGTAAACTTTAGAATCAGCTTGTTTATGTCTACAATAGAGCTTGCTGAGATTTTTACTGAGATTGTGTTAAATTTATAAATTTGAGAAGATTTATCATGTCAACAATGCTCATATCTCCAATATATGATATAGATTTTTTCTTTATTTCTTTGCATCGTTTATTTATTATATTTACTTGTGGTTATTCATAATTAGATCTTATACAAAATTTGTTAGAATTATTATTAAGTATTTCAATTTTTTGGTATTATTATTATTATTTTGTTTTGTTTTGTTCTAGGGGAATGGAGTCTTGCTCTGTCACCCAGGCTAGAGTGCAGTGGTGTGATCTCAGCTCACTGTAACCTCCATCTCCCAGGTTCAGGTGATTCTCCTGCCTCAGCGTCCCAGGTAGCTGGGATTATAGGTGTGCTCCACCACACCTGGGTAATTTTTGTATTTTTAGTAGAGATGGGGATTTACCATGTTGGTCAGGCTGGTTGAACTCCTGGCCTCAAGTGATCTGCCCACCTCAGCCTCCCCAAAGTGTTGGTATTACAGACATGAGCCACCACACCTGGCTTAATTTTTGGTATTACATTAAATGGTATTTTGTTGTTAATTTCTATATCCCTGTGTTTATTTCTATAACATAGAGAAGCAATTGATGTTTGCCTGTTGACATTATATCATACAACCATGTTGCTTATTACTTTCAGGAATTGTTTTGTTTACTTATTTTTAAAAATAGATTCTTTATGGTTTTCCACATAAATCATGTCATCTGCAAATGAAGATAGTATATTTTTTTCCTTTCTCACTTGTATACTTTTATTTCTTTTTTTTTTTTATTACACTACCTATGCTTCCAGTGTGATGATGACTAGGAGTGCTAACTGAGCATGTTCCCCATCTTAGGGGAACAATCTCTAATCTCTCACCGTTAAGTATGATGCTTACTAAAGGTTTTTTCTAAATGTTCTTTATCGGGTTGAGGAAGTTTTCTAAGAGTTTTTTTCATGAATACATGATAGATTCTATGAAATACCTTTTATATATCAATTGATGTGATCATATGATTTGTCATTATCTGTTTCTTAAAATGAGAATTTTGTTAATTGATTCTTAAATGTTAAACTAGTTTGCATCCTCAGAATAAATCACATTTTGTTATAATGTGTAATTCTTTTTATAAATTTTTGAATTCAATTTGTTAATATTTTGTTGAAGATATTTACATCTATGTTTAGGAGAGATATTGTTCAGTAATTCTTTTTCTTTAATGTCTTTAGTTGGTTTTGGTACTACAGAAAGCTAACTTCATAGACTGAGTTTCGAAGTGTTCACTCTGCTTTTGTTTTCTAAAAGAGTTTGTGGATTATTAGTATCATGACTTTCTTAAATGTTTGGCATAATTCACTAGTAAAACCATCTTGTCCTAGTGCTTTATTTTTTTGAAACATTAATTATTGACTCAAGTTGTTTAGTAGATATGGTTTCATTCAAATCATCTGATTCCCCTTGTTTGAGTTATAGTAGTTTGTGTCTTTCAATGAATTTTTCTATTTTATTTAATTTATGAAGTTTGTGAGCTAGATTTGTTCATAATATTATTTTATTATCTTTCTGAAGTCTGTGATTAGTAGTGATGGTCCTTCTTTCATTTATAATATTAGAAATTTTTGCCTTATTTTTTGTTCTAGTTAATATAGAGGTTTATCAATTGTATTGATCTTTTCTAAAAAACAGCTTTTGGTTCAGTTGATTTTCTTTACCATTTTCTATTTTTAAATTGATCTGCACCATAGTTTGTATTGTTTTGTTCTTGTTTTGAACTTCATTTGTTCCTTTTTTTTTAATGTCCTAAGGATGGAGCTTAGATTATTGATTTTAAATTTTTGGTTTTATTTCTAATATAAGCACTTGATGCTATAAATGTCACTGTATAAATACTTTTGCCTCATGCCACACATTTTATTGTTATATTTTCATATTTGCTTTATTCAAAGTAGATTTTAAAATTTCTCTGGAGACTTCTTAAATCTATGAGGTATTTAGAAGATTTTTAAATGTTTGCAAATCTGGCTATCTTCCTGTTACTAGTTTATGGCTTAATGCCCTTGTGGACTAAAAGCAGACATTGTATGATTTTTATTCTTTCAAATTTGTTTTTTTATGGCCTAGAATGTGATTTATCTTGGTGAGTATTTCATGTTAGTTGGACAAGAATAAGTATTGTATTGTTTTTGGGTGGAGTATTCTATACATGTTTATTAGATCATGTTGATTGATGATGCTGTTCAGGTAGTATGTATCCTTTCTGATTTTCTGGCTCTTTAATCATCAATTACTGGCAGAAAAATGCTGAAATCTCTAACTATAATGATAGATTTATCTATTTCACTTAATTCTGTCAGTTTCTGTTTCATGCATTTGTTTTCAGTTATTAGATATAGATATTTTTAGAATTGTTACGTCTTCTTGGATAATTGACTTTTTTCATTATGTAATGCTCTTATTTATCGATTTTAATTTTGCTTATTCTGAAATCTGCTTCTTTTGCAATTAATATAGCTATTACAGATTTCTTATAAGTAAATGCAATATATATTTTCCTAGATCTTTACTTTTAATCTGTGTCTTTATATTGATACTTGGTTCTTATAAACAACATATAGATCATTTTAATTCACTTTGATAATCTCTTACTTTTCATGGATATAGTTAGACTATTGATATGTAAAGTCACTATTTTTACAGTTGTATTAATATATGCCATGTTTGTAACTTTCTTACTCATTGAATTTCTTTGTTTTTCCTCTTTCTCTCTCTTCTCTGTTTATAATTGACCATTTATATAATTAAATTGTATCTTTACACATTTTTTGCATGTGAAAATAAATTTTTATGCTTTTCTTACTATTAATCTGTCTTTTATCAGTTCATTGAACTTATTCAGTGAACCTTCAGTGAGTCGAGGAAGCTTTACCTTCACCCCTAAACTTTCTTTATGTAGATCAAAACTTTTGACCTGTATTGCATTAGTCTGTGGGGTTGCTATAACAAAATACCATAAACTTAGTGGCTTAAACAGCAAACATTTATTCTCTCACAACTTGGAAAGCTGGAAGTCCATGATCAAGGTACAAGTTTAGTTTCTGCCTTATAAACGGCCACTTTCTGCTGTGTCCTCATATTGATTGGGTGGGCAGGGAGAAAGACAGAGGAAGACAGAGCTTGCTATCTCATGTCTCTTCGTATAATGACACTAATCCTATAAGATCAGAGCCAAATCCTTATGACTTCATTTAACCTTAATTACCTCCTTGGAGAGCTCATCTCTAAATACAGCCACATCAGTGGTTAGGTCATCAACACATAAATTTTAGGGGACACAAACATTGAGTTGGTCACATATATTATTTTTCTTATGCTTAAAAAGCTTCTTTAAACATTTCTGTCATGGTAGGTTTACTGGTGATAAATCTCAGGTTTTATTAGTCCAAGAAAGTTTTTTTTTCTTCAACTTTTAAAGAATAATTTCGTTGGATATAAATTCTCACTGGTGAGTGTTTTTCTCTTCTAACACTTTAAGTATTTCACTCCATTCTCTTTTTGCTTACATTATTTCACTCCCTCTCATTTTTCTCAAGATTTCTCTCCTTTAATTTTTTTCCTCAGTTTTAATCAAGTATGCCTAAAGACAGTATTTCGGGCTATCTATTCTGCTTTTTGTTTTCTGAGCTTTTGGATTTGTGGTTTTCTGTTCTTCATTAATTTTGAAAAGTTTGCAGCTTCTTTATTTTAAATATTTATTCTACTCTATCATTCTTCTATTCTTAGGTGAATGTTATACCTGTTGATACTGGACGAAGTTCTTGAATGTCTTCTCTGCTTTTAAAGTTCTTTTATCATGCTGAATTTTGATTTAGAAAGTCACTATTGACTTATCTTCAAGATCACTGATTCTTTCCATTTTTATGTTGTATCTACTGATGAACATATAAAATATTTTTCATTTCTGTAAGTGTTCCTAATATCAGGAATATCTTTTTGATTATTTCTTAAAAAATTATATTTCTCCTCAAACTATCCATCTCTTCTTCTATGTTGTCTCCCTTTTCTTCATTATAGCCATTCTCATGTTAATTATAATTATTATTATTATTTTTATTTTTATTTTTTTTTTTTTTTAGAGAAAGAGAGAGAGAGAATAGGAAGGAGAAAAAAAGGAAGAGAAAGAGAGAGAGAGAATGGGGAGGAGGGAGAAAGAAAAGAAAGAGGGAGAGAGAATAGGAGTATTGCTTTCTTGCCCAGGCTAGAATGCAATTTAGTAATGGGTATTGAAAACCTCTTTTATACTGATAATTATACTTAATGATGTAATCAGGAAGGAGTAAGGGAAGAAGATAACAAACAAACAGCCAACCAATATTTAATTTAAACCTATGAAATGCTATGCGATTACTGAGGAGTGATTTACTTCCAATTATATAGTCACCTTTGGAATAGGTGTGAGGTGGTAATGTATGTTTTGTGTATTTGAAGTGGAGAGTACTATAAATATTTATTAAGTTTACTTGTTCCGGGTCTGAGTTCAAGTTCTGAATATCCTTGTTAATTTTCTATCTCGTTGATCTATAGAATCGTTAGCTCTTCTTGTTGCATTGATCCTTTTGCCATTATGTAATGTCATTCCTCGCCTCTTTTGATCTTTGTTGCTTTAAAGTCTACTTTATCAGAGGTGAGAATTGCATCTGCTGCTTTTTGTTTATTAGTTTATTTTTACTCTCTGTTCAATTGGTAAATCTTCCTCCTTCTCTCTGAGTCTTTGTGTATTGTTTCATGTAAGATGGGCCCGGATGCAGCATACCGATGGGTTTTGGCTTTTTATCCAATTTAAATATATATAAGTTTAATACCAGCATTTGATGCTAGCTGGCTGTTTTGCCCATTAGTTGATGTGAATTTTTTATTGTGTTAAAGTTCTTTGCTTTTTGATATATTTTTGGAAAGGCTGATATTGGTTGTTCCTTTATATGTATAGTGCTTCTTTCAGAAGCTCTTGTAAAGCAGGCCTGGTGGTGGTGAACTCTCTAAGTACTTGTTTGTTCGCAAAAGATTTAATTATAATTATTTTAAATTCCTTGTTTGATAATTTCAAAATTTGTGTTCTATCTAAGCCTGGTTCTCATGCTTGCTCTGTCTCTTCAGACTGATCTTGCTTAGTTGTTTTTACTTTTGTTGTACCTTGTAAGTTTTCTTGAAAGTCAGACAAGTTGTATGAACTACTGGGAATTGAGGTAAACTGGCTGTTAAGTTGATGATTCTAGTTAATCTGTGGAAGCTCAACTGCATTTAATGTTTGATGTAGCTGTAGATGCCTAGAAGCTTCAAAGTTGCTTACTGCCCTTGTTTTGTTCTTTTCTATACATTGTTCCTCAGAAGTAGTCCATATCTAACAGCATTTTCAACTGTAACCTGCTGTTATTACACTGGGGCCCTCTTTGTGCAATGGCAAAGTGAGAAGGGAAACAAAATGCTTTATAATATTTCAATTAAATCTCTGTCTTTTACTGGGAATTCCTCCCAGGGCTGTTAATTTTTCAGAAGTTTTTTCTTTGATACAGATTTTCTCCTACTGGCTATCTACTCTCTTCCTTAGCCTCACTCTTCTCAATCTATCTTTTGCAACATTGATCCTGGTAGGCTATACTCTTTCTTCCCTCAAGTGAGACAGAAAGACTAAAGGGGGCCAAGGTGTGAGGAATTACATTTCCCAGTGAAACCTTTTCCCTAAAAAGTAAGCCTTTGTTATGGAGAAGGCTCTGGGCCATACCTGTATTTGATGGTTCCTGAGTTTGTCCCATGTACAAGAAGAATGAGATTGCACTGACAATTGAAGGGTGAGGAGGGTGGAGAATAATTTTATTGAGTGATAGAACAGCTCTCAGTAGAGAGAGGTCATAAGGGTGGTTCCTCCACCCAAAGTCAGGTGGCCTCTCTTTCCACGTGGCTGAGTTCAGGGCTTTTACGAGCTTAGAATGGGGATTGCATGCTGATTGGTTAGTGAGTATGCAAAAAAGGTTAAAATAGAGACATCACTCAGAGGTGGGCTTGACATTGTAAAGGAACAATTAGAGAAGGGTAGGTGTATGTAAAATAGGTAAAGGGTGGGGATCAATTTGAGGAAAGTGTTCCAAATAGGAAGAAATGTTCTCAATCCGATTCATGGATTTGCCCTGGACTTGTAGCTAGCTTTATGTTGTCTTCAGCTTAAAGGTTGGGTTTTACTGTGGACCCACCCCTGTTTGTCTAGGCACATGTCGGCCTCCTGCTGCTATCATTAGCCTCTCTGAAGAGGTACATCTAATTGCTATTAGGATAGGGACGATGACTACTTTTAACTGCTTCATGCTGATAGGGGTGCTGTTCTGGGAAGATGGCAGTCAGATCTCTCTCCGAGGCCTATCTAAGGATTCCCAGTAAAAGAGAGTCATCATCCGAGGTTTCAGTTGCATGACGAGTTTGATGGCTTGAGAAGAGACAAACCAGGTTATTAGAAGACATGTATCAAAATGAAACAAGAGAGTAAGGATGGCTCAAAAATCCTGAAGCTGCCAACAGACCCAGATAACTGGTGGCTATAGTTACGCCTGTCATGATTTGAGTACATGAGGTTTTGCTTTGGTTGGCTCCCTTGGTCTTATTTTCCACAAAAAGAAACCTTGGGGTTATTAGCAACCTATTTATCTCTATTTACCTGGCAGGGTTTGCAGGATAATTGCCTGGATCTAGATTATTGATCCAGATTTTTACATTACCAATCCCATTTGTTTCTTCTGAGCTAAAGCCAGAGATCACTGGTTGCTTCACAGGAATAAGCTGGACTATTCTAAAATGCAGGAAAACACCAAGAAAAACAACTTATGAGACTAGAATTTAATGACAAGTGTATGATAGGTTTTGAAACATAATTTTTCTCTCTCTAGTCCTCATTTTTGTTAAAAACAAATCATGACAGGACTAAGTTGTTTGCAAAATAAACTTTAGTCTCATACTTGGCCTGATTATTTGCATCAGATACAGCAAGAATAATTATTTTCAAATAGGCTTTTAAAACTTGGCTTTGATGGAATCCTGCTCTATCAGGAATCTCATATATGACTTTTTAAATCTGAGCCCAGGCATGGGTTTGTACCCTGAAATATCTATGAGTTGGGTAAATTACTCTCTTGAAGTCCCAAGAAAACTTGGATTTCCTGGGCCTGTTAGAAAGTGATAATCTTTACTCACGACAGTTTAGGAGTTCTGTACAGAGTTGTGTATATAAGGTATGAAGGCAGTTTTTCCATAGGGCTTTTATTGGTTCTGCAAGTCAAGCTTGATTCCACAAAGGGAAGCACACCCTTCCAATCAAAACCTTGGTAAAACAACTGGTTTCTCCAATTGCACCCTGTTGCAAAAGAAAATGGATTCATTTTGCACCTTTGCAAATAACTATGTTGCCATAAGTTAAGAATACTCACAAATAATTTCCAAATTCTGGAGATACTAGGCAGAGAGAAACAAATATGCCCCTAATTTTGTTCATAGGAGTATACCTTACTCAATTGTGAAAAGCTGTATATAGCTCAAAATAAAAGTTTTCCTGACTTTGAAAAACAAAGGATCACAACATTTTAAGCAAAAAGTTAAAATGATTATTTCAGTTTTCTATTAATTCAGTCTATTCAGTTAACTCTTATTCTGCTTGATATTCAATGACTTTTCAGTTCTTCATGAGTCCCATATGTTTTTACTCTATTTCAATGTCACAATCTCCAAAGATATCATAAACCTGCATTCAAGAGCACCTGTCAAAGTTCTATAGCTGATTATAAGCCATCTTTTGAAGAGAGTGAAAACAAGACAATTGCCTGTGAACTGCAAAATATCTGGGTAGTCACAATCAGAAACACAACTGACAACAGAAGTCAATTATTTCTGTGGTTTACAATAACTTAACACAATAACCTTAATTATAATTGACAGTTTATACCCATACACTAGAATTTCAGAAATCCCATGCTATCTTGGAACATATATTAATATTATTCACTAAAATATAACCTGAAGAAGATTAAACATTATTTTTATTTTAGCAATCCCATGTAACTAAACGTATCACATAATCCTGTTTACCTCTTTTTTGGATGCTCCAAGGGCCCTCTGTAGCATCCAAAAGCCTATCAAATATGTTAATGGTTTAAAACACTTTATATTATGAAATAGAATTTCGGGTTATTATAAGTCATTTATTTAACCAAAATGATGACTCAAATCTTTTTTAAAAGGCACAAAACCTTTAGTTATTAAATGAGAAAATTCACGTTTCCAAACAATCTGTCTTTTGTCTCATAAAACAGGCATAAGCGAGCGCCCTCACCACTTCCACCACATAGTGAGAAGACATCATCTATCACCCAGAAAGTCAGTCCTTACCAAACACCAAATCTACTGGTGCCTTGATCTTGAACTTTCTTGCTTCCAGAACTGTAAGACATAAATGTCTGTTGTTTATAAGCCACACAGTTTATAGTATTTTGTTATAGCAGCCCAAATGGACGAAGACACCACTTGAATGTTTCTACTTGTTTATGGCTCCACTGTTTCTGTTCCATGTAAGCTGATCATACTATGTCTCTTTGGACACATCTACATCTAGAAGTAATCTAGAGATCTCAGGGTGATGGTTTACTCTGAGACTTCAGTTCTCTGACCGATCTATGAAAAAGTCTTTGATACTCAACTGTCTAGTTTTTTCTTGTAAGAATTGTGGGTGACAACATTCAAGTACTTCACATGCCAGAGATGACATCAACAGTTTCTGTTTCTCTCATATATATGTATATGTGTGTATATATATATAATATATATATTATATATATGAATATATATCATATATAATATATATATAAATATATCACCTTTTTAAAATTCACAAACTATTTTGTGATTGTTTATGTGTGTATGTGTGTGTTGGTGGCACTTTGTGGATTCTGTAATTGAAATTTTAAAGTCTGGGATACTGAATGTGTCAAAGCACAGGACGAAGTGAAACCTGGTGCTTCCTGACAATAAATGTTTAATCCCCTTTCCTTGGAGATTTCAGAAAACTCCAGTAATTGAGGAAACAAGAATATATATATAATATATGAATATATATAATATATATAATATATATTCATATATATAATATATATATTATATGTATATATATAATATATATATTCTCATATGTATTCATATATATATATGAAACAAGATCAGATACATATATATATTTGTAACAGGGTCTTGATCTGTCTGTTAGCCTGGAGTGCAGTGGCACTATCACAGTCATAGCTTACTCGATCTCCCTGACCCAAGCAATCCTCCCTCCTCAGCCTCCTGAGTAGCTAGGAACACAGGCACACACTACCACTCCCAGCTAATACTTGTATTATTTTTAGAGATGGTATCTCACCACGTTGCTCAAGTTAGTCTTGAACTCCTGAGCTCAAGCAATCCACTGCCACCCAAAGTGCTGGAATTACAGGCATGAGCCACCATGCCTGGCCAACTGTCTATATTTTTGAAACTCCATTTAATTGTTCATATATAATTTGTACTGGTCTTTCAAATTAGAATTTTTTTTTTTTTTTTTTGAGACAGAGTTTGGCTCTTGTTACCCAGGCTGTAGTGCAATGGCATGACCTCGGCTCACTGCAACCTCCGCCTCCTGGGTTCAGGCAATTCTCCTGCCTCAACCTCCTGAGTAGCTGGGATTACAGGCATGCGCCACCATGCCCAGCTAATTTTTTGTATTTTTAGTAGAGACGTGGTTTCATCATGTTGATCAGGATGGTCTCAATCTCTTGACCTTGTGATCCACCCACCTCGGCCCCCCAAAGTGCTGGGATTACAGGCGTGAGCCACAGTGCCCAGCCCTAAAATTAGAATTTTTAAGCGACCATGTCCTTGAAATTGCCATTATCTTCCTCTTCAAATAGATTCTTATGCATGCAGTGTTATTGTGGGGGCCAAGGCCCTCAGCCTCCTGGAGACTTGGTAAAAATCACTCATGAGGCAGATTGATTACTAGGAGAAAAGATATACAAATTTATTTAACATGTATACACAGGAGACTTCAGAATGCCCTCCAATGAAGTTCAGAAGCTTATGTAACATCCCGGCAAAATATGTTATGGAAGTAGGGAGAAGAGGAATTCTGTCGACAGGACTACTAGAAAGAATGAATAGATCTGAGAACACAGATTGACTTGTAAATAGTTCTCTTTGACAATGAAAGGGTCTGTTCTGTTTAGGTGTGGTTATATTCTTGGTCTTACCAGGAGGGAGGAGAAAAAAAATAATTGTCCTTGGTGGGTCCAGATTTTAGGCACATGAAGGACCTTCAGAGAATAACTTTATCTGATGCTTTGGGAGAGACTGGGGAAGCAGAAAGATCAGCGGGACCTTGAGGCTTCCTCAGTTCTGCATGTCAAAACACAATATTTTGGGGTATTGGCTTGTGTCCTAGTATTAGCTAATAATGTTCTATCTTCACCAATCTATCATGAGAAATTTTTGTTAATTTATTTTATATTCCTCATCTACTACATGAGTCAGACCAGTTCTCCACTAAAGATTAAAGATTAAAAGACAGCAATTCTTATTTCCTTATGACATCAAATAGTAAATAATCAGAGTAATTTATGCTCAAATATAACCCCAGGTATCATTCATCAAGGAGACATAGTGTCTGTAACGGCCAAACTAACAGGACTAAAAATAGAGTCACCAAAACTGGTCTTTGACCTCTTTCACCTTTTTAAAATTCACAAACTATTTTGTGATTGTTTATGTGTGTATGTGTGTGTTGGTGGCACTTTGTGGATTCTGTAATTGAAATTTTAAAGTCTGGGATACTGAATGTGTCAAAGCACAGGACGAAGTGAAACCTGGTGCTTCCTGACAATAAATGTTTAATCCCCTTTCCTTGGAGATTTCAGAAAACTCCAGTAATTGAGGAAACAAGAATATGAAACCCTGGAGTACAACTTTTTATGAACACTGTGTAGTTCATGACACACAAGGGATCTTTTAAAAGCAGACATTGGTGTTCAGTAAGTTTACCCATTGACAAATGATTGTTTTACTGTATACAATACTCCCTACAAAACTTTTACTACTATTTCACAAAAGAGTAATAAAATGGGAAACACTTTTTCCCCTCTATTTATACATCTCTCTCATCTCTGTAACTAAGTTTAATACTGGAGAGAGGAAACAATATAATTCCTAGGGAACCCTGTGCAGTGTTAACGAAATGAGCTATATGGCAGCCTAAGGAGTAGTGACTGGCCTCCCACGAAGTGATCTAAGCACTGTCTTTGCAGCACCACACCCAACACACCCCATATTCTGCCAGTCCACAACTAGAGAGCCAGGGACAATGACTCCTTCAAAAAATGTTTTATCTAAGTTTAATAACAAAAATCTCTCAATAAAGATAAACAAATATTTCCCAATTAATTATTGACATTTTTCTGTACCATCTCATTGGGGAAATTTTCAATATGAATGCAGAAGTTTACAAGCACCCTTTCTATTCGTTTTCTACCCCTACACTGTGTGCCTAAAGAGAAATGCTTCCAGAGATGATATCATGTGGAAATCACAATATACCCCATTAATTACTCCCTCTAAGGAAGAGACATGTGACATATCTTACAGAATCAGCTCAAAAGACAGAAAATCCAAAGCACTCATTATGTATTTTCATCTGACGCAGCACATTAAAATTTGAAGAAAGAAAACCGTCTTATCATAAAGTCAGCAAAAAAAGAAAACAAAACAAAGCTCCTATTTATTTGCACACCTCTGGTCATTTGGAAGATGATGCATTGTGCTACCAATATTGTTTTCCAAAGATCCCACATGGTGTGGTGGAGAGAAGATGGAATGCTAATTAAAAACAAATTAAATCTCTGAGATTTCCAAATCCATATGATCTTCTAAGAGTTACTTAACCTCTATATTTCTTATACTTAAAATAGTTCCTGTCTCTAAAGGTTGTAGTCGGAAGCTTTATGAGATAGGGAAAGAAAAGCACCTTCCAAAGGGTTGGCCCAGAAAATAACTCAGCATACGTTTATTTCTTTTGGACTGACAGTCTTTGATTAGGCAAATATGACCTAAAATATATCCACAGAGTCCTTTTGCTACTGGTAGTTTGTCCCTAGAAGTGTCAACTATTCAATCTGATCAACAATCTTTTCTGCATCATCTGTTAAATGCTTTTCTCCTTCTGTAGGTTTTAAATAGAAGTTGCTTAGATAACCAGTATTCCAGGCAGATTGGATGAGTCAAACTAGACCAGTCAGAACACACTATTGCCTCAGCCAAAATGATTGGAATAAGTATTTCAAAGGAAATTCAAGCCAGGAAAACAGAATTTTTCACTAGGTGTTTTCATGTGGTTGCCTGAAAGACAGAAATCCTTGCCTATATAAAGAAATGTGAACCTAAAACTTGGGTGGGACAGCGATGCTCCTGTGGCTAAGGAGAAAGCCAGTTGTAACAGAAAGGAATGAGGCCGACAAGCAAAGGAAACTTCAGGGACTTCTATTCCAAGGGCAACTCTCAAAACATCAGTTACTCTCTTGACAATTAGGTCATTCCTCTGAGAGTCAGCCCAGGTGTCTCCTCTTCTAAGAAGTTTGTCATGATTCTTCCAGGATGGATTTAGGGCTCTACCTTTTGTCTTTCCATAGAATTCTGTAATTCTGTTCTGACTCTGACCACTTTATTACGTGTCAATCACTGCCCATCTTCACCACCAGCTTATAAAAGTCAAGAGCAACTTGTCTTAACTTTGAATACTCAGTACTTCCCTTAGTGCCGGCATATTTTAGTCTCTGAGACACAGATATATTATTCGATTTTAACAACTCTTCTGATCTTAGTTTAGTTCTTTATTTCTTTGTAGTCCACAGTTGTGCCACTGTATTTGACATTTCATCTCGATGTGTCTTTTTGGTTGTTTTGATTGGTCTGGTTAAGATTTGATGACTTAAATGCATCTATGGTTTTAATTTTTTTTAGTATCTTTTTGCTCCCATCATAGGCAACTGGAAGCCTTTCAGCAAAACAGTCCTGGAAGAAAAAATATATTGTCTTTCAGGACAGATATTTATATTGTGGTAGAAAATCCTGCGAATCTATATATAAGTGATTTGAAAACAAAATGGCAAAGAAAAGAACCATACTGCTATTTGAAGTTTGTCTCATTGTCAAAAAGGTACCCTGTTTGTTTGTATTAATTATGAGAGTACTTCCACCTACAAATAAAATATCACGTTAAATGCCAAAGTTTGAGAAAAGTCACAATCTTGTCACAGTATAATTAAGCAGATTTTTTGTATTTATTTAGACTATTAAGTGTGCAGAGCTCTTAATTGAATTGAAGTGAACCTAAAGTAAAATGATTGTCACTTTCCCTACACTTTCCTCCAGGAAACAGAGATCAGAAGCCAAAGATGAAGATGCCCCCAGGCAAGAAGCAGTTTAAAAATACATGGGAAAATTTCCTAAGAAGGATGAAAAAGATCGTTCTGGCTCATCATTTTCAAGGATTTTACTAATTCTCCTCTAGAAAATAATCACCAAGTCCTTGGTATTTAACAAAGGTAATTAACAATTCAAGGCTTGCTTTTAAGATTCCAGTTTCCAAAAATATGCTTTCAAGCCAATCCATGTTCAGTACCATTGAGAGGGGATCTATGCCTGATCCCTTCATTTAGATTGCTTGTCCAACCTCCAAAATCAAGGGGCAATGTTTTCAGCCCTGTCTTTGGAGCCACGGAGGCTTGTTTTAGAATCCGGTTTTTACTGAGTGCAAGCTCTGATTTTTAGCAAGTCTCAGTGTCCCTAGGACTGAATTTAATTATATGAAAATTTCAGTGAAATGATACTGACCTCTCAAGGTTGTTGCATGTAAAAATGAGATTTGTACGTAAAATGTATAGTAGGTGCTCAACAAAGATCGTTGTTATTCAACAACATTAGGAAATTCTATATTTGTTTGTGCCAGATATTGTGCTGGGTACCAGTAAATAAGGGATGAGGGCAAATTCTTTCTCTCTGAGAGCCTACCTTCTGTAGGAGACAGAATTGGTGAAGGAACAAATTAATGAATTAATGAATGAAAAAGAGGGCAAAGGAAAATTTCAAATTGTGAAACATATCATGAAAGGGAAAAGCAACACACAGGATTTTGGCATGGGAGAAAGAATTTTGTATTCAAATGGAAAAATGTTAAGAATTGGGGTCTTACCAGTGGAAATCGGGTGGAAAAGAACATTCTAGGCAGGAAGAACACATACAAATGTCCGGGGCAAAGGAAAAAAGCTGAGCTTTCAGTCAACTAGCATGAACTAGGAAAATTCATATGAATGGAGCTTGGAGAACTGGTAGATTTTGCATAAGGTTAGTTTAGAGATGGGCAACAGAAACCAGGAAGCAATAGTACGTAAGAGTTTGAATTTGATTCAATGGAGAAGAAAGTCTTGAAAGATTTAAAAAGAATGTAACATGCTGAGTAATCTGGCCTGTGTTGAATGGACTGCAAAAGGGCAAGAGGTGAAAGAGGAGAGTCTAGTCAGGGGGGTCATCAAAGTAGTCTAATAAGAAAAGATGGTGATTTTTATTCAAATAGTTATGGAATTGAAGATATTTGGAGTGACACATTGTACATATTTGTTGCCTATGATCTTATTATTAGTAACATCAGCCATATTACATCAAAGCACCTGCACTCAGCCTTGGCTCCAGCTTCCTCAAAGAGCCACTTCTTCCACTCTCTATATTATGTGTGTTCACATCGGTCTTGTCCCTGGGTAGATCAAAAGCTCCTGTGAGATTGGGGGCTCCATCTTACCCGTCTCTCATGCCAACTCTTTTCATCCCTTCATTCTGCTCCTAGAAACAAGCGTATAATATTTGTGCAACAACAACAAAAGTATGGCCCAAATAAATAGATGATGAACATCACAGAAGGAAATTTGCAAGGATAACAATTCTCTCTCGTTCTAGACTCTAAAAAAGTATTACAAGTGTCCTTCCTCTGAAATGTGATGTGTCCTGACATTCTTCAGAATGCTACCCACACCAATAGTGCAGAAAATTCTGCCCAATTATCTGGCTCAGAAATAGTTTCTTTGAACTTCCCATCATAATCAGAGGTGAGTTCTTGGCTCTGGCATTATTGCCGGCCATAATTAGCTCTAGTTAAACTGCCTCTGTGCTTCCTGGCAGGCAGATCACCTACATCAATACTGCTACCAGCTTAAGCTTGCTCTGGGGAGACATTTTGTGTGACAGACTTTATTTTCAGGGCAAACTGCCATTGAATGCAGTTGCAGAATCCATTGCTTTACCCAGTTAAGACAGAACTGTATTTGATCGATGGGCCTTATGGGTGAGTGTCAGAATAATAAGGCCACTAATCATTTGCAAGCCCACGGCACCATTCATCCAGGGATGTCAGAGAACTTTACCTGAGTTAAGTAATACCGACAATGCCTCCGTGAGCTAGATCGGTCCCATTTTACAGATGTGGAGACTGAGTAACGGAGAAAATAACCCAATATTGCTCAATAAAGAGATGAAAACTCAAAAAATACCTCTGAGCCTCTGTCTGCCTTGTGAATTAAATTCATCAGCTCATCAGTACTAGCTGCTTCTTAGATGATCATGTTTTATTAATGTACACTGTTAAGCAGCTGCCACATTTCACGCAAGAGGTGACTACCTTTCCATCAAGGAGAAAGTAATTTTGGTTTATAGCAATTGTGGGGACAAACGCTAAGGAAAACTAAGCTGTCTTCCTTCCATTACATCATTCACTATCTGCCCTAAATGACTTCTTTCTCAGAAAAAAAAAAAAAAAAAATCCGGACAAACATTTTTGATAAGTTACATTGTGTCTAATGTAGTTGGGAGTAATTTTTGACATAGGATAAAAACATGTGGCAGTCACAATATTCAATCGAAGAAGAAAACCTGCCTTGATATAAAAATAAAAAACAAAAACCAGCAAACACTCATTATTTTACATCAACAATGGAAAAGTTACTGAAATAAACATGTGAAATGCCTCATGTAATGCATCTGAGGGGAGAATGAACAACTTTGAAAGCTTCAAGGTATCCAGGTAGAAATTGTTAAAGCCCTTACTTTGGTCAGAAAGTGATAAAATTTCTGCTCTTTGCGGGATTACAGAGTTAATGGAAAGGTGAAGGGCAGAGAAGCCAAGCCTGAGACAGATGTGGAGAAAGGGAAATTTGTTTTCAAGGGCCTCCCATGACCTTTTCTTTGTTTGCTTTCTTGCACTGTAGCATGTGACTGTGCAAGAATGTGGTCTTAGGAATAGGAAAATATTTTCCCTCTTTTAGTTGAGTAACCTTGAGCCATATTTTCAATTTTTCTAAACCCCTGTTTCCTCATCTGTAAATCTGGAATATTACCCTTCTTGCAGGATTATAAATAAGATGAACTGAAACAGTGTATGTGGGTGTCTAATTTAGTGCTTAGCATTTAGTAGATGGTCAAGGAAAGGTGATAATGCTAATATTGTTAGCAGCCACTTTTTCTACCTTAAACCACTTTACACCCTTCAAACCTACACACATACCTTAGTTATTCAGTATGCTGCCTGCTGGTCTAACAAGAACTGATTCTGCAAATGCTATCTCCACTCTCTGCTTCCCCCTTCTCTCTCTCATTCCTTCTACAATGCAGTCATTCAGAATGTTCTGGAACAGTCAATTGACCAATAAGAGCCTCAATTTCTTCATCTCTTAAATGAGAATAACAGCTCCCTTCTGCATAACTTATTTCATAAGATTATTGTAAGAAACAAATGAGGGAATAATTCAGTTTGCATTGTAAACTCTAGCATACAATACATTTTGAGTTTTAAACATTACCATTATTATTTCTTAAGACTTAGCTGAGGGGAGAAAACTCATTTTAATTATTCACAGTAAGACATTAATGACCAAGAGTTAGCAGTTTACCTCTGCTAGGTTACATTGGTTCATTTTAGTAGGCATGTTTACTGCCTTAATCCAAAACTGGAAATACTGGTGAAAATTCAAGGCAGAGAAATGAACAAGGAGAGACATTCATTTGAATGAGGAAATCCTTAAAATGACCCTCTACATGCTAACTTCTAAAAAGGACTGTTCTGGCACTTTTGCTATATTGGCAAACCCTTTGCTCAGTACTCAAAGTTGATACTGATGGAGAAATTGTAGCATAAAAGAAGTTGACCCTGTGGCTGCCAAACAGCCAGGGTTCCCCTCCCCTGTCTCTGTTCCCAATACTGAAAAGATTTTCTTGCATAACAAACTCAATTTAAGCCCCTGCTTTCTCCTGTTCTAAGCTAACAACAATTTTCTGCTGTAAGTGTTAATTGTCCTGACAAGGGTGCCTGTCCTCTTTGCAGCAGTGGCTGTGTGCTAAACAATTCAAAATATACAGAAATCTGTTGTTACCTCCCCCAGTAGAAAATGCTATTAAGAAAAGGTCTTCTTTTTTATATAAAAATCCCTGCTAACTGTTTCAGAGGTAGAAAAGTAAGCCCAATACAAATACAAAATCCAACTGCCAAAAAGCTAATAAAATGATAAGAAGATCCTGGCACTGATTTTCAATGCTTGCAATGATGTGCTAAAATATGCCAAGTCATGCTCAGGAAGAACATTAGACTGTTCCTATAAATGGGACCTATGGATCAACTAAAGCAATAGAGTCTAATTACTATTATTAATAATAGCAAGAGTATATTAATCTCTCCTATCAGCAAGCAGGTATAATACTGACCTTTTCTTTCAAAGACAGCTATAATGCTATTATTTACTATTCTAGGCATTTTATTCTGCAGTAATAGTTACAAAATGATTAACACAATGATGTCCCATGCTACACTGTCAAAATTTCTCTTGGAGAAAAGGACGGTCATGCCCTTCAACTGAAGAGCATAGGAATCGACTCATAAGAAAATGTGGAAAATAAACACCAGCTTAGCTAAGATAATTATCTGAAATAATGATAATCAATGAGGCATCTCACATCCATCCATCCATCCATTCATCCATCTATCCATCCATCCATCACTCTTAAACATAATCTTTGTGCTCTGCCACCACCATCACCAGCACACACTGAGGCATACTCACTGATAGTAGACCTAGAATTCTCACAGGAGGTCAAGTATGGCAAAGACTCAACAAATTACATGCATTCTTCTACATTTTTCATATTGGGGCAATAAAGACTATGTATGCTAATTAATTGCAAGAAAATGACTTCCATCATATTGGGGCAATAAAGACTATGTATGCTAATTAATTGCAAGAAAATGACTTCCATCACTTCAAGAGCAAGGCAATTAAGACTCTGTCTGTATCTTTCACATCTCTCTTTCTCTTACTAGAACAACGTTGGAGACCACATGTGCCACATGTCATACCTCCAAGATGGAGAAGACCACCCAGCCTACATCAGTTTCATATGAGAAATGAAGGATATTGTTTTTTTATTAAGCCACTAAAACTGTGAGACTTCATCTGTTTAAACAACTAGTGTTAATTTTCCTCATACCTAAGATTCCAGAATGAGTTTAACATGCTCAGTGATTTGGGAATGTCATTCAACCTCCTGGAGTCTATTTTCTCTCTGATGAAATGAGGAAGCACCCTTCTCTCAAGTGTTCTATAATTTGTAATAAGTTCCTTGAGCATATAGGAAAAAGAAAACACATGCCAAACAAATAGCTATGTCATTGTTGGATTTCATCTGTAGGTTTCTCTTACTCTACAGACAAAACACATTGCCAAAATATACTGGCATTCTTAGAGTTTTTATGAATAGCATTTAACCCACTGTATTGTAACTATGTGTGTATGCATCCTTCTGTGTTTTTTGTTTTGTTTTGTTTTTTTGTTTTTGCATAGAACTGTGAGCTCCTCTGGGGGCAGGAATTGCCTTTTTGATCACTTTATCACCAGAGCCTGGGACAGTGCTTAGCAATCAATATTTTTGTTGTTGTTGTTGTTGAAATGTAATTATGAATCTTGAAAAGAAAGCTTGCAATAGCTTATCTGTCTTTTCCCTGCCACCACTGAGGAAAAATTGCCATAGACAATGTGTAAGGAGTTTTAGAGAATGGAAGCGCATACAAAGGAGGGACAGAGGCTGAGAGAGAAAGAATGAAAAAGCAATTGAGGAGACTAGGCAAGAGAACAGGAATAACTTATTGATGTCAAAGGGGACACAAAGACGGTATGAGGGAGTTAAGCCAGACAAGAGAGTCAAAAGTTCAGGTCAGAGCACAAAGGCCATCCCTAGCAGAACACCTCATCATTTTTTGAAGTGGAAAATGAAATGTGACTGAGAATTGGGAGTTCAGAGATAGGATGAACATGTATCCAATATATATACTTTTTCTTTTAACCTGGGACATGCATTGCTGGGACTTAGATGGAATGAAAATTTGAGATCTGATGGCAAGGCCTCAACGCTCCAGATGTCTGGGGCCAAGGAATACAAGGCAGGGTGAATTGGTCAGGATGCTGGTGACAGTTTCAAACTTGTTTGACAAGTAGAACAAGACAGGATGATAGGACTAGATGCCAAATGGAGTATCAGCCCTCTGCTATTGTCTCAACTAATGTAATCAGGGAAAGAAAACATTCTATGCTGTCTATCACTAAAAATGTCCAAACAAGGATTGGAATCTCAACAAGGCAAATGCTGCTCTTCAGCGTGCCACCAGGTTCCTTAGAAGGCCATTTGTTTTAATACTGGTTAGTCACTGGTCTTTATCTGAATGCTTCCCATCACTGCAACAAGGATCTTTACTCTTTCAACACGGTGTCACCTGCCTCTGAATCTGATCTTTGGTATGTCATCCCCGTTCTGAGGAAAGTGACAAAGCCTGGTAGGTGACACTCGACAACAACCTGCCTGACCTTTTGTCAAATTCCACCTCCACTGAGGCTGCAGCACCAGACCAAGGAGCTAGCCACATAAAACTATGTCCAGATCAGGATCTAAATTCCAGGGTGCCAAAAAAAAGGCAAGAGCTCAAGAGTATTAAAGAGCAAAATGTTTAGGTAGTTCTGGGAGTCAAGTATAAGCCCGGAACCCAGAAGGCAGCAGCAAAGGTAAAGCTAAGAAATGAAATCCAGGATCAGGAGACAGGATCCACTGGAACAGATGGGAGGAGGTAAAGAGAAAGAGTATAATCTTTCTACATCAGTAGTTCTCCAAATGTGTTCAACAAAAATGTATACTTCAAAAATATCTGCCTCTATATGCTTGTTCAAATACATGATGTTCTTTCTGAGCACTTCAGTTCCAAAAACGATTCCTCAGAACAATTCTCCTATATCAAAATGTTTTTCTTAGGTTCTATCTAGTATTCTTGCTCCTACAACTTCATCAGTTACTCCTACTACCATGGGAGTAGGAGTACTCGTATGGGCTGGAATACCACTTTCAAATTTCCCAAATCCAGTGGCTTAAGCCTTTTGGCCTCCCCACGAGTAACTCATCAGGGATTGTCTATGCCTGTGTCTTTGTCTACTGGATGGGCCTTTGTTCCCCTACCTACCTCTCTCATGTCATTTCTGAATTAATTTCTTGGACCTGTTAACCCTCTTCATTTTCTCCAGGATCACAGTGATGATAGGTCAAAAATTCCTCCCTTCAATACAACTAGGTCAGTGTGTTCTGTCCTCAGGCATTGACCCTTCAATTTTTCAGTTTTGAGGTGATTTCCAAGTTCCAATGCTAATTGCTACACAGGTGAAATTGCAAATTATATAGCATTGATGTATGTGGTGTCCCAACAAGTGTAAGCTGTTAGCCCGTTTGGCCTGCTTTTTTTCATAACTTAAAACATTTTGCATTTCTAACCAAGATTGCTAACGTTATCCTTTTTTTTTTTAATTTGGGAAGGAAAGTCTCCAGTTCCCAGCTCCCTAATTTCTTCTGTTGTCTCAATAGCCAGAACTGGGTGACATGTCTGGCCAAGGGGAATGAGAGAATGATTGGATTACATCAATCATGATGCTTTCTGGGGCAGGAGTCTGAATTCCATGCAATCCAGGGATTCCCACCAACTACCTGAGTCAATTAGAGTCTGGTATCAAGAAACAAAGGGAAATGACTGTTAAATAGGACAAGGACAAGGTCTATCCTATTTTCATTTATAACAGCATCATCAAGTATCATCAAGTTAATTGAGTAAGAAAATCCTACAAATTAAAACTGTCCAACAACCCAATGAAGTCCTGAGTTCCTCTCAAAATAATCTCCAAGGAAATGTCATTTTACCATCTTAATGTATATTACAAATGAGTATCTGAAATAGATACTAATTTTCCTGCCCCACATAGCAGGAAAAGTCATTATGTAGTAAGGAAAATCATAAAAACACTAGAAGTAAGGACAAATGAAAAAAGAAAGATTTAAAAAGCAAATTTGACTCACTCTGTAACTTTTCTGGGACCCATAAACATATGACTCTTAGTGACTGTGGCATACACGGTTTTCCTCCAATTTTCTTTTTTGCCCTCCTACTTTAGTAAAGGAATCACTAACTCTCAGTTGTGCATATGGCTGCTCAAGTGAAGACTGCAGTTCCCAGCTTCCTTTACAGCTAGGTGTGGCCATCCTAAGTTTTACATAACAGAATGGGAGTGAAAGTGGCATGTTCAACTTCCTAGGAATAACCTCAAAGTCAGCAGACGACCTCTCCTTCTGCTGTTCATCCCCAATCCTATTACTTGGAATGTGGACATGATGGTAAGTCATCTTGAACGGTGTACGTAAAGGCAAAACACTTGAGATAGCAGAGAAACAAAATGAAAAATCTTAACTGCCTAACAATATGCGGCTACCAAACCAGCCTGCATTGCTTATGCTCAGATTGTTACATGAAGGTAATCTAAACTTTTTTGTTGAAGCTACTGTTGTTTTGATTTTTGTTATATGAGGCAAATCTTTATCCTACATTGGTCCTCCTCCATTTCAAACAATAGCTTTTGCAAATATTCGGTGGGTTTCTAATAGCTCAAGACTAACCTTATCTCTTTATCGCTGTAGATGGCTCCATATCTCACTTCTAGAAATTAAGGGGATCTGGCTGGAAATCTGAACCCTGTTTTAGTCAGTTCAAGCTGATATGCCAGAATAGCATACCATAAGTTACTTAATCAACAAATACTTATTTATTACAGTTCTGGAGGTTGACAGATCCAGTGACTGGTGAGGGAACTCTTCCTGGTTTGCAGATAGTAGTCTTCTCCTTGTATCATCAATGGCTGAGAGAGAAATTATTGCTTGTGCTTTTCCTTATAAGGGAGCTGCACTCTTTTCTATTCACAGGAGCTGCACTCTCATTATCTAATTACCCCCGATATGGCTTGGCTGCGTCCCCACCCAAATCTCACCTGGAATTGTAATAATCCCCACGTGTCAAGGGTGGGCCCAGGTGGAGATAACTGAATCATGGGGGCAGTTTCCACATTCTGTTCTCATGGTAATGAATAAATCTAACAAGATCTGATGGTTTTATAAACAGAAGTTCCCCTGCACAAACTCTTGCCTGCTGCCATGCAAGACATGATTTTGCTCCTCATTCACCTTCTGCCATGATTGTGAGGCCACCCCAGCCATGTGACACTGTAAGTTAATTAAACCTCTTTCCTTTATAAATAATCCAGTCTCAGATATGTCTTTATTAGCAGCATAAGAACAGACTAATACACACAGCAAATGCCATGCTTCTAATGCCATCATATTTCAGGTTAGGATTTTAACATATGAATGTTGGGGTGACACAAACTTTCAGTTCATATTCTTTTCCTGGCCCTCCAAAATTTATGGCCTTCTTGTATGGAAAAATACATTCATTCAATCTCAACAAATCTGAAAGTCTTATTTCTTTTTATCATCAACTCTAAAGTTCAAAATCTCATCTAAATGTCACTTAAATCAGACATGAGTAAGACTAAGGTGTGATTCATACTAAGACAAAATTTTGCTACAGCTATGAATCTGTGAAATCAAACAAGTTATGTGTTTCCAAAATACAATGATGGGACAGATATAGAATAGATATTCCCATTCCAAAAGGAAGAAATTAGAAAGAAGGAAGTGGAGAGGAGTTCCATGCAGGTTCAAAATGTAGCAAGGCAAACTCTTTGAGATTTTAAGCCTTGAGAATAATCTTTTTTGGCTCAATTATCTGGCTTTTAGGCACACTTGGATAGTGATGGCTTGGAAGGTTGGGCCTGCTCCTTTTACCTGAAGCTTCTGCTCTCTGCAATGGCCCCACATGCCCATCCTTGAGTCACTGGCTAGGGGCATACTGGCCCTCCAAAATCAGACAGGCAATTCCATCCTTAGATGACAAGGAAGAATGATCCTTTACCCCTGGGCCCATAGTGAGAGTGGCAGCTATGTTGATCTCAGAATCACCTTTGAGGACCTTCTTTTCCTTTCTTGACAGATAGCACATGTTCACAGCCTTCTTTACATTTTCTCTGTTTGCTTGAGCCCCAGTCAGCAGTGTTTCTGCTTGTGTAATCCCATCTTTATCTCTAGCTTCTGTTGAAATGGTTGATTAGATCCTACAGTTCACACTCACACTAATCTTATCAAATGGTCTATCTGCCACACCCTTAGAGCTGTCTTCAGAATATACTTTCTCATTTCTGGCAATATAGATTGGCTGAAATTTTTTCAAATCTTTAATTTCTGGGAACTTGTTGCTTAACAATCCCTTCTTCAAATCATTTCCCTCTTTTTGCTTTTTACTGTAAGAAACCAGGAGGAACCAAGCCACTCCTTCAAAACTTTGTTTAGAAGTCCCTTTAGCTAAGTATCCAATTCCACTTTTTGCAATTTCTACCTCCCATGAAACACTAGTACATGAACACAATTGAAGTCTTTTCCCACTTTATAACAAGGCTTGCCTTTTTGCCATTGTTCAATAGCATATTCTTCATTTCTGTCTGACAGCTCATCAAAATTTTCTTTAATAATGTTCATGTTTTTACCAATAGTCTGTACACAATTATTTTTGTATTCTCTAAGAAGACAGAAGCTTTCTCTAGAGCTCTAATTTTTCCTTTTAGTGAGCTCTCACAACCAGAATCACCTTTAAATTTCCTTTACAGCAATGTCAGCTTTTTCTGGCACATTGATATGGTTTGGCTGTGTCCCCACACAAATCTTAGCTTGAATTGTAGTTCCCATAATCCCCATATGTCATAGGGGAGACCCAGTGGATGGTGATTTAATCTTGGGAACTGTTACCCTCATGCTGTTCTCATGATAATGAGTGAGTTCTCATGAGACCTGATGATTTCATAAGGGGATTTCCCCGCTTTGCTCAGCACTTCTCCTTGCTGCTGCAATGTGAAGAAGGACATGTTTGCTTCCTCTTCTGCCATAATTGTAAGTTTCCTGAGGCCTCCCTAGTCATGCTGAACTGAGTCAACTAAACCTCTTTCCTTTATAAATAACTCAGTCTCAGTCTTGGGTATGTACTTATTAGCAGCGTGAGAATGGACTAATACAGTAAATTGGTACTGGATAGTGGGGTGCTGTTGTAAAGATACCCAAAAATATGAAAGCAACTTGGGAACTGGGTAACAGGCAGAGGTTGGAACAATTTGAAGGGCTCAGGAGAAGACAGGAAAATGTAAGAAAATTTGGAACTTCCTATAGACTTGTTAAATGACTTTGACCAAAATGTTGACAGGGATATGGACAACAAAGTCCAGGCTGAGGTGGTCTCAGATGGAGATGAGAAACTTGTTGGGAACTGGAGCAAAGGTGACTCATGTATGCTTTAGCAAAGAGACTGCCCTAGAGATCTGTGGAACTTTGAACTTGAAAGAGATAATTTAGGGTATCTGGTGAAAGAAATTTCTAAGTGACAAAGGATTCAAGAAGAAGGAGAACGTAAAAGTTTGGAAAATTTGCAGCCCGATGATGCCATAGCAAAGAAAAATCCATTTTCTCTGGAGAAATTTAAGCCTGCTGCAGAAATCTGCATAAGTAACAAGGAGCTGAATGTTAATCACCAAGATAATGGAGATAATGTCCTCAGGGCATGTCACAGACCTTCATGACAGTCCCTCCCATCACAGGCTTGGAGGCCCAGGAGGGAAAATTGATTTGGGGAGCTGGGCCCAGTACCTCCCCTGCTGTGTGCAGCCTAAAGGCTTGGTGCCCTGTATCCCAGCTGCTCCAGCCATGGCTAAAAGGTGCCAAGGTACAGCTTAAGCTGTGGCTACAGAAGGTGCAAACCCAAGCCTTGTCAGCTTCCATGTGAAGTTGGGCCTGCAGGTGTGCAGAAGTCAAGAATTGAGGTTTAGGAACATCCTCCTAGATTTCAGAGTATGTATGGGCATGTCTAGATGTCCAGACAGAAGTGGAATGAGGGGCTAGGCCCTCTTGGAGAATGTCTACTAGGACAGTGTGGAAGGGAAATGTGGGGTTGGAGCCCCAACAGAATCCCCATTGGGGAACTGCCTGCTTGCACTATGTGCCTAGAAAAGCCACAGACACTCAACACCAGCCCATGAAAGCAGCCAGAAGAGGGGTTGTACCCTGCAAAGCCACAGGGTCATATCTGCCTACAGCTGTGGGAGCCCACCTTTTGCATCAGCGTAGCCTAAATTTGAGACATGGAGTCAAAGGAGATTATTTTAGAACTTTAAGGTTTAATAACTGCCCTATTGGACTTTGAACTTGCATGGATCCTGTGGTTCCTATGGTTTGGTCAATTTCTTCCATTTCAAATGGCTGTATTTACCCAATGTCTGTACCCTCCTTGTATCTAGGAATTGCCTAACTTGTTTTTGATTTTATAGGCTCATAGGTAGAAGGGACTTACCTTGTATCAGATAAGACTATGGACTTGGACTTTCAGATTAATGCTGAAATGAGTTAAGGCTTTGGGGAACTGTAGAGAAGGACATGATTGTGTTTTAAAATGTGAAGATATGAGATTTAGGAGGGGCCAGGGAGGGATTATGTGGTTTGGCTGTATCCCCACCCAAATCTCATCTTCACTTGTAGTTCCCATAATCCCCATGAGTCATGGGAGGCAACTTGTGTGAGGTAATTTAATCAGGGTGGGGGTGGTTACCCTCAGGTTGTTTTCATGATAGTGAGTGACTTCTCATGAGATCTGGTGGTTTTATAAAGGGCTTCTCCCCCTTGTGCTTGGCACTTCTCTTTGCTTCCACCAAGTGAAAAAGGACGTTTTTGCTTCCCTTTCTGCCATAACTGTAGGTTTTCTAGGCCTCCCCAGTCATGCTGAACTGTGAGTCAATTAAATTTCTTTCCTTTATAAATTACCCAGTCTCATGTATGTCTTTATTATCAGTGTGAGAATGGACTAATACACATGTACTACAGACTCTTCCAGCCTCTACTCATTACAAAGAGACTTCCACATTTTTAAATATTTGTCAAAGCAGTACCCCAATTCTTGGTACCAATTCTCTACACTTAGCCCTTTATATCTGCAGGTTCCACATGAACAGATTCAACCTACTAAAAATTGAAATGTTGGAAAAAGTATAACAATATAATAATAAAAATAACACAAATAAAAACAATACAGTTTAACAACTCTATACATAGCATTTTCATTGTATTAGGTATTATAAGCAATCTAGAGATGATTTAAAGTATATGAGAGGATGTGCTTAGGTAACTATGCCATTTTATATAAGGAACATGAGAATCTGCAGATTTCAGTATCTACAGAGTGTCCTGGAACCAACTCCCTTGGGATACTAAGAGACAACTGTATTAGGGTTCTCCAGAGAACCTTTGCTTATGCAATTATGAAGGTCAAGTCCTACAGTCTGCTGCCTGAAATTTAGAGACACAGAGAAGCCAGTGTTGTAGTCTGAAAGCCAGACAGACAACGGTATAGATTCCAAAGTCTGAAAGCCTGAGAACCAGGAGCACTGAAGGCAGAAGGAGATCAATATCCCAGCTCAATCAATCAAGCAGGGGAAGGGTGAATCCAACCTTCCTCCACTTTTTTGTTCTTTTCAGTCCTTCATTTAATTAGATGATGCTCATCCCTATTGGAAAGGGCCATTTGCTTTATTCAGTTCACCAATTTAAATGCTAATATTTTCCAGAAACACCCTCCTGGACACCTCAGAAATAATGTTTCATTAAATTCTAGGCATCCTGTGGTCCAGTCAAGTTGACACATAAAATTAAACATTACACTTTTCAACTCACCAATATATCTATATCTGCATCTATTTTGACTTTAGACTTTCCCACCATCACTAAGTGAGCAGAGCAAACTTTCTCAAGGAACTTACTGCATTTTTTTCCTGTCATGTAATGTTAACACTAGTCTCTTTGTTGTTATAGTGCCATTGGCATTAGTATAAGCTCAGGTTCTCCAACTCTGTGTGTGTTTTTGTGTGTGAGTGTGTATATATGTAGTTGAAAAGCAGAGGTGGAATTGAGAAGAGGGCAGCTTACGAAGGTACTTGAAGAGCATTCTTTATCTCAGAATTTGTGATTTTCATGATAAAATATCTGGAAAAACACAGAAATAGATGGGAGTGCATAATTGGCCAAGAAACTAAGATTGACAACTAATCTACTGCCAAAATCTTAAAGGAATTTCCTCTAATTATAATATTCATGAAGTAGAAATGAGAAGCACAATTGTCAGGTGACATTAAAACATACCTTGTCACTTGCAGGAGAGCAAAGCCGCCAATGTGAAGGACAATGCAGAGGCACATCAACACATTTGTCTATGCCTTGGCTCAGGAATGCAGAATCTGTGACAACTGCCAGCTAAAAATTTATTGCATAGCTACAGCTGTACCAAATAGAACACAGAACACATATTCTAAAGTAGTTCTCTGTGTGTGCATACACACACAAACACACAGACACACACATATATATATTGCAGAAGTAAAGAATTACACACACACATATATTCCACCCCAGCTTTCCCAATTTGGACTTATCAATCTAAATATGTTCAGAGTTTTAAAATTTCAGGAATGCTACATACTATAAGGCAGAAGAGGGCCTATGGCATATTTGCAGCTTAGAGTACAACTCCAATAGTATGAAGACAGGGAAAGAGAAAAAAACATGTAATTGAAACACTAAACTTACCAATATTCTTTCAGGACAAGAAATAACTATTCACTATCTTAGATCATACATAAATAAATTTTTATATAATAATAATAGCCAACATTAAATATGGAACACAAAATGGAAAGCAGTTTGTATGAATCCTAATCTCACTTTTACATCTTACAAGCTATGTGACCTTGAACAATTCACTTAACATGTTGTCACTTCAATTTACTCATCTGTAAAATGAGAACAAAAATAGTTGGGAAGATTCTGTAAGTTAATAGGTTTAAAGTACTTTATGTTTGACACTAGTATCAATCCTGGTGATGACTGATCACAGTGATTTATGTGCTATTATGGTATTATCGTGCCCATTTCACAGATAGAATAAAGTGGGTCTTGAAGAGATTCAATTACTCTTTTAATAACTGGTAGAACAAGAATTCTAATGCACCACTTTATGTATAGAGCTAATATTCTAATTACTATATATACTATCTCACACAGCAAGTCGACAATACTTTAAGAATTGGGAGTCTCTTCTAAGACCAACATCACATTAGATAAATGACTGCTAGACACCATAAATGTAGAAGTGATCCATGGATATCAACAAATCTTTATGCTTGAGATCTGAGAACAGTATTTTAACAGTAATCTAGGGCTGAGTAGAAGCAACTGACATAGTCTATCATCAACAATAGATAGATACTCCTTTGTTTAAAGAAAACAACACTGAAAACAGAAAAAAAAAACAAAAACCCTGTTCCAGTGAAAATATTCTGCACATTAAAAGAGGGAAAGGAAAATTAAGATGCAGAAAATATTGCACTTTAAAAACTTACTAAAGAAAGCAGAAATCTTCTTTGTAATCTCAATGGAATATGAAAACTATAGTCTGAATGAAGAGATGAAAGACAAGATTATATGAAAATAAGTTGAGATAAGAAGGGAATTGGCTGAGAGGCAGGCAGAAGTAAAAATGAAAGTTTGCCATGATAAATAAAGATTATAAGATTAAAAATGCAATAATAGAATAGAAATCTGCATTAAAAGCAATAAAGAACAACATTAATGCTGTGTAATTAGTGATGATAAGTTTAAGCTCTAGAAACTGAAGAAGAAATGCAGAATGAAGAAAAACTCAAAGATGCAAATGTCGATAGTTGGAATAAAGGGCAGAGAAAGAGAGGTCAGTTATGAGGATACTTGGATTTTTAGAAACACAAATCACAATTAAGTAATAATTAAAAATGTTTGAAGAGACATACATACAGCATGTGTTCAATGAGTTTACAGATCATAAAGGATTATTTAATACATGGAACACACTTGACTGACATTTTAAAAATTGTGTTTATAGATCAGTGTTACTGCTAATAACATGATATAATATGTGCAGTGGGGAAAAATTGAAAAATGTAGATAAACAAGAAAATATTTTTAAAGTTCCCTGAAATCCTATTATATATGGAAATACTATTAACTCTATGCTATGTATGCGCATGAATATTAATTATATTATACAAACTTACAAACCTGCATACAAAAATGTATGATGTTTTGTATAATATGTTTAGTCCATAATTGTACTATAGGTTTTCTCTTCAAAGCCAACATATTTTTAAATTAGGGATCAAAATATATTCATGGTTTATAAAATCAAGCAATTGCAGAAAGTTATGAATAAGAGAACATTTAAAATCACCCCAAATCTTGTTGACTAAGAAATAAACTCTACCATTATTTTGAAAATAATTATTTAACATATTTCTCCATACAAATGGAAACCTATAAATATAGATTAGATGTGAATTTTACCAGAGGTAAAAACACAGAAATAGATTGAAATAGAAACAGACATAGAGACATTTTCATAAATGAATCACATAGCCAGTGCTCCATTAACAATACATTTTCACTTAACAATGTATTGAAATACTTCTGTCAATTAATATAGATTTGTTTATTATGTTGATTTCATTAGATTACCTTATATGGCTATGCCATGATTTATTTAATGCATTCCCTATTATTGTGCACTCTGGTTACATTTAACTTCTCTGTAACTTAGTTTTTACATTTGTGTAATGGGAATAAATAGCACTACTCTCAGATTACTTTAAGAATAAGCTGAGTTTTTCCTCTAGACACTGCTTTAAATGTGTCCCAGAGATTCTGGTACCTTGTGTCTTCGTTCTTGTTGGTTTTGAGGAACTTCTTTATTTCTGCCTTCATTTGATTGTTTATCCAGTCAACATTCAAGAGCCAGTTGTTCAGTTTCCATGAAGTTGTGTGGTTCTGAGTTAGTTTCTTAATCCTGAGTTCTAATTTGATTGCACTGTGGTCTGAGAGACTATTTGTTGTGATTTCCATTCTTTTGCATTTGCTGAGGACTGATTTACTTCCAATTAGGTGATCAGTTTTACAGTAGGTGTGATGTGGTGCTGAGAAGAATGTATATTCTGTGGATTTGGGGTGGAAAGTTCTGTAGATGTCTATTAGGTTTTCTTGGTCCAGATCTGAGTTCAAATCCTGGATATCCTTGTTAATTTTCTGTCTCATTGATCTATCTAATATTGACAGTGGAGTGCTAAAGTCTCCCAATATTATTGTGTGGGAGTCTAAGTCTCTTTGTAGGTCATTAAGAACTTGCTTTATATATCTGGGTGCTCCTGTATATTTAAGATTGTTAGCTGTTTTTGTTGTATTGATCCTTTTACCATTATGTAATGCCCTTCTTTGTCTCTTTTGATATTTTTTGGTCTAAAGTCTATTTTATCAGAGACAAGGATTGCAACTCCTGCTTTTTTTTGCTCTCCATTTGCTTGATAAATCTTCCTCCATCCCTTTATTTTGAGCCTATCTGTGTCCTTACATGTGAGATAGGTTTCATGGATACAGCACACTGATGCATTTTGACTTTTTATCCAATTTGCCAGTCTGTGTCTTTTGATTGGGGAATTAAGTCCATTTACATTTAAGGTTAATATTGTTATGTGTGAATTTGATCCTGCCATTTTGATGTTAGCTAGTTGTTTTGCCCATTAGTTGATGCAGTTTCTTCATTGTGTCGATGCTTTTTACCATTTGGTACGTTTTTGGAGTGGCTTTCACTCGTTGTTCCTTTCTATGTTTAGTGCTTCTTTCAGGAGCTCTGGTAAGGCAGGCCTGATGGTGACAAAGTCTCTCAGCAATTGCTTGTTCGTAAAGGATTTTATTTCTCCTTCACTTATGAAGCTTAGTTTGGCTGGATATGAAATTCTAGGTTGAAAGTTCTTTTCTTTAAGGATGTTGAATATCGGCCCCCACTTTCTTCTGGCTTGTAGGGTTTCTCCCCAAAAGATCTGCTGTGAGTCTGATGGGCTTCCCTTTGTGGGTAACCAGATCTTTCTCTCTGGTTGACCTTAACATTTTTTCCTTCATTTCAACCCCGATGAATCTGAAGATTATGTGCCTTGGGGTTGCTCTTCTTGAGGAATATCTTTGTAGTGTATTCTGTATTTCCTGGACTTGAATATTGGCCTGCCTTGCTAGGTTGGGGAAGTTGTTAGGTTGGATAATATCTTGAAGAGTGTTTTCCAGCTTGGATTCATTGTCTCCATCACATTCAGGTACACCTATTAAACATAGATTAGGTCTTTTCACATAATTCCAAAGGGCTAATATCCAGAATCTACAAAGAACTAAAGCAGATTAAAAGAAAAAAATCCCATTCAAAAGTGGGCAAAGAACATGAACAGACACTTTTCAAAAGACATTTATGAGGCTAACAAACATATCATGCTCATCATCACTGGTCATTACAGAAATGAAAATCAAAACCATATTGAGATACCATCTCAAGCCAGTTAGAATGGTGATCATTAAAAAATCTGGAGACAACAGATGCTGGAGAGGATGTGGAGAAATAGGAACACTTTTACACTGTTGGTGGGAGTGTAAATTAGTTCGACCATTGTGGAAGACAGTGTGGCAATTCCTCAAGGACCTAGAAGTAGAAATTCCATTTGACCCAGCAATCGCATTACTGAGTATATATCCAAAGAATTATAAATCATTCTATTATAAAGACACATGCATAGGTATGTTCATTGCAGCACTGTTTACAATAGCAAAGACCTGGAACCAACCCAAATGCCCATCATTGATAGACTGGACAAGGAAAATATGGCACATATACACCATGGAATACTATGCAGCCATAAAACAATGATGAGTTTGTGTCCTTTGTAGGGACATGGATGAATCTGGAAACCATCATTCTCAGCAAACTGACACAAGAACAGAAAATCAAACACCGCATGTTCTCACTCATAGGTGGGTACTGAACAAGGAGAACACATGAACACAGGGAGGGGAGCATCACACACTGGGCTCTGTTGGGAGGGAAGAGGGGAGGTACAGCGGGGGGTAGGGAGATTGGGGAGGGATAACAGGGAGAAATTTCAGATATGGGAGATGGGGCGGGGGATGGAGGCTGCAAACCACATTGCCATGTATGTATCTATGCAACAATCCTGCATATTTTGCACATGTACTCCAGAACCTAAAGTCTAATAAAATATATTTTTTAAAAAAGAATAAGCTAAGTATACAGAAATCACAAAAGTGTATAGTATATAGTAAAAGCTATATAAGTATTTGATATTTTAAGCACTACATTAAGATTATATGTAACATAATATCAAAACCATAAATAACCATAAATATAACTATAATGGAGAAAATCTTACACATACTTTTTATAAATTAGTTTTATTTTATTTTAGCCAGGACTAGAACCAGGTTTTGGGGGGGCCTGAAAATGCTATCTTTAAGAAGTAAAATTCAAAATTAAGCACTAAGTTATCTAAGAACTTGAAAAAAAGTCATGCTAATGAGAGACTAAAGTTTATGCTTTGTTACCTTGATGGAACCTTCACATGCCTCTTTCTTTAAGAAAACATTTTGAATCCGAGAAGGTGGGGGACTATTTATGGACTAGTCATGTATTTTTAGATAAAACCTAGCACAACACATGTATGCTAGATCTTCAATAAATATTAATTGTATATCCTAAAGGGAATTACTGGATCAAAGAAAATTTTGCTACAATTGGCAAACTTACTTTCTAAAATTTGTACCAAATTTAGCTCCACTCCAAAATTCATGAGAATTCCCATTTTATCTGAATCTTACCAATGCTGGCATTTTGTTTGGTTCAATATTGCTTTGTTTTGCCACACTAAAGTTTTTAAAACATGGATTCACATTTAAAATATGGATTCACATCTATTTCTAAAGAATAACTGTTGGTTTCAAGTTATATTTAAAAGGTCTTCTATATTACAAGAGAATGAAGATAATCACCCGTGCTTTCATCTCAATACTTTATAGCATCGTTTTTTAGATTTAAATATTTGATCATTCTAGGATGCATTGCATTATAACAAATTTCTTATAAATCCAATGTTTTCAATGCTTAGTCAGTTTTTCCTGTGAAATTTTGATTAATACTTATTTCCCCTGATACAAAATGTTATCTATATTATACACTAAATTTCAGCATATAGTTAAATTAGTATCTGAATTCTTCATTTTCTTTTAATGATCTATCAGGGTTTCAGTCAAGATTGTTTTGGATTAATTAATTAAGTTTGATGAAAATGGTATCTTTACAATATTAAGCCATCCTATTCAAGAATAATATATGGTTTTTTGTGTACTGCAGTCATCTTTTATGGCCCTCTTTAGACTTTCAGGATTTCTTTATGTAAATTTTGAAATTTTTGTTGTTTGTCCCAGGGACTTCATAATTTTTGTTATTCTTTTTTTCATTATTATTTCTAGTTGGCTATTACATGTATGTTAAAAATCATATTTAAATTATATTTAATATTTGTAGTCTCCTTAACTTGCTTATCAATATATTTTTATTAATTTTTATTTATAGATTTTTCATTTTGTTATTTTGATTTATCTTACAATGCATACTTTTTTATTTTTTAGTAATATATATTCACATTATAAGTAAAAATTATAAAAGATAAAATAAGTTATCCAGATACTCTGGCTTGCTAGAAACAATCAATATTTAATGTTTCTTTATGCATATAAGAACTCATATTTTTAAACTATTTAAACAGACACAGTAAGAGTAGAGAGATACATACACACCAAGACATGCTAATATGCTAGTATAAATTAAGAAGAACTTAATTTTATTTTACCTGAACTTAACTGTAGTCAAGCTAAAGGAATTAACATACTTTAGTTAAAAGGCTTATTTTTTATTTTTAAATTATGAGATGTTAAATCCTTTAAATTCTTCTGAGTTTAAGGAAAAATATTTAAATTATTAAGCTGAAGCCATCATATATTCAATGTTCACACATGTTCAATGTGGAAACCTTGAATTATTCCTTGCTCTCAAATAAGAAATATTTAGATTCACACATTTTCTCATACTTCATACTTCCTCTAGTTATGACTTGTTTTTTTTAATTTGAGACAGGTTCTCCCTGTTTCATCCAGGCTGGAGTGCAGTGGCATGATCACAACTTACTGCAACTTCAACTTCCTGAGCTCCAGCAATCCTCCCAACCCCAGCCTCTGGGATAGCTGGAACTACAGGTGTGTATCATCACTCCTGGCTAATTTTTAAAATGTTTTATAGAGACAGAGTCTAGTTTTGTTGACCAGGCTGATCTCAAATTCCTAGGCTTAAGCAGTCCTCCCACCATGGCCTCCCAAAGTGCTGGAATTACAGGTGTGAGCTATCGTGGCTACTCTTATCAGTTTTTATGCATGTATTTTCTTTCACATTTTCTAGCATTCATATTATGCTCTGTAACCACAATACTCAGTCACTTCATCTTTTTTGTACATTTAAATGGAATTAACATGATATGAATGCTCCCCCATATTTGAGCTCTTTATTTTATTCAAGTAGAATTTTTGGGTGCTTTCTTCTCTGAGGTTTTTCAAGACTATATGATTTTTGTCCTGTATGCCTATTGTTCAGTCTACTTGAGTATATTTTAGCTGGGTATTGCAACTTTAAGTAATACTTCTTTTCCCTAGGAATTTCGTAGATGCTACAATAGTTTTCTGAGAAGTCTGCGGCCAACACAATTCTTTTACCTTAGAAAGTACACTTGGTTTATCTATGTGGCTACCTTAAGAAATCTTTCCTTATGATTAAAATTTAGTACTAAGTCAGGTTGCAGCTAGAAGTATAGTTTTTATTCAATTCATCTAATATATGGATTAGAAGAATTTTAATTATGTATTTTTATTCTTCCACGTAAATTTGAGAAGACACTTACTGAGTATCTAAAATTTGAGCTATATAATATTTTTTTGGGTCATTTATAATATTAGGTCATTCCATAGATAGAATACAATTATCTACTTAGTAGTCTTGTGAGAGCTTTATTATTTCATAGATTAAGAAGAGTTTCTATTTAAATTTAGATTGCATTTCATTTATTATTTTTTTATTTTATTTTATTTTATTTTGGTCTCACTCTGCAGCCCAGGCTAGAGTGCAGTGGTGCGATCTTGGCTCACTGCAACCTCAGCCTCCCAGGTCTCGGTTCAAGCAAATCTCCTGCCTCAGCCTCCCTAGTAGCTGGGATTACAGGCACACACCACCACACCTAGCTACATTTTTTTTTGTATTTTTAGTAGAGACATGGTTCCACCATGTTGGCCAGGCTGGTCTTGAACTCCTGAACAAAGTGCTGGGATTACAGGTGTGAACCACTGTGCCTGGCCTTATTTTTTATTTTATTGCAAGGGGATCTTTAGACTATTTCAGGTCGATCTTATAACTGACAAAATTACTTAACTTTTTTATTTGGTACAGTTCTTTTTATTTTTTTATTTATTCTGTGTAGATAATTATATTCTTTGCAAATAATGATAGTTTTAGATCTTACCTTTTAGTCTCTACACCTATTATTTCTTTATTTTCTAAGAAATGTTTTTCAGTGCTATGCTTTAAAAAAACATAATAATGGGCTTCACTGACTTAAAGAGAATACATTTAAATTATTCTGGTACATATGCTTACCAAATATAGAGAACACGAGGTGTATTGACCAGATCCTTTCCTCCAAGATTGAAGCTCTTGTTCTCTCAGTTGTTGGCATATTGAAGACCAACAGTTCTTATCCAAGTCCATCCAATACTTGACTTCAGGTGAAGACAACTTCTTGCACAAGGTCATGCCTTTTTTTAGGAGCAGCCTTTATCTAACGATGGATAGATTTGATGGCCTAAAATCCTGGCCCTCTTGTCCCAGATGGCCTCAACTCTGAATAGCTCATACTAGTTTCCATTCTCTGTACAGGATTGAGGTCTGTCACAAATGCATAGCAGTGGGCCACCTCCTGCCCAGTGCTACTTTCTTTACTCCTTCCAAACCCAAAGTATTGTTCATGTGAGCACTCCCCCAGAAACTTGGAAAATGTTTATCTCAGTCTGCTTCCTGCCAGTGACATCAAGATAGGAAGCGCTCTTTAATATTTTCAGTTTAGTAGGACTGTTTTAACATAAATGCATGCTAAAATATATTAAATATATTTCTTCATCTATTGAAATAATTGTATAATTCTTCTCATGTTGATATAATATATCATCATATGGATATTTTCTGATGCTAAGCCAACTTTGCATTTCAGGGATAAACCTAAATTAAGAATCATTATATATTTTATTTATTTATTTATTTATTTATCTAACTTTTTAAAAATTATACTTAAGTTCTGGGGTACATGTGCAGAATGTGCAGAATGTGCAGGTTTGTTACATAGGTATAGATGTGCCACGGTGGTTTGCTGCATCAATCACCCTATCATCTATATTAGGTATTTCTCCTAATGCTATCCCTTCCCTAGCCCCCTACCCCGGAAGTGGATCATAATATATTTTATAAAACTTGTTGCATTTACTTATCTTATATATGTAAAATATATATTAGATTAAAATTTAACATATCTTTGTTTTAAGTTTTACAAATATGCACTTATAAGTGAAGTGGGGCCATTATTTTCTTTTATTGTACTTCCCTGAATCAATTTTATAATAAAAACTATACAAGCTTTAGCTGAAAACATTCGTTGTAAGGTTAATCAGAGTACACAAGGTTAAATCTATAATAAAAACAGTCTCCACATCTCAATGTTTTAAATGCAGTATTTCATTTCTTTCATGCAAATAAATGAGAAATGCAGCTTTCAACATTTCTCTAACAAAGTTGTCTTCCATAGAATAACTCAATGACCATTCTATCTTGATTTTGCAGCTCAAATGTTAGATACTTAACTCCATTACCACTTAGAAAACTTTAGGTAACCCTCTATTTGTTTTCTTCCTCTCTTTTCACATTTCTTAGTGTTCATTATGTCATAGTTTGTCACTACTGTGTGATAATATGAAAATGTTTATCTCTCCTATAGATTGTAAACTTCAAGAGTGTAAAAAACCCTTTCTCCCTAACATTTGTCAGAGTGGCTAGCATATGTTAGAAACTAAATAATGTTTGCTTAATGAATAAAGTATACTATTAAAGTTTACTCTGAATCATTTAAACATTTCGAATAATGGAAAGATATGTTCCTAAACTCTAAGTGTAAAAATTATAAAGTATAAATTATTTCTCTATTAATTTATAAATTATTGTATTAACTTAAAAGAGAACAGCAGCCATTTTATTTAGTTAGTTAATTACTTTCTGGACTGTAAAATCCTCAGCAAGACAAACTGAACAAGAATAACAAAAATTTTTTTTGATAAATAATTGACTAATTGCCCCTTTTAAGGTAATGAGTTATATTAACAAAAGACCATGTCTATGACAGGAGTCTAGATAAAAACACCAATGGGGATAGAAGGAAAGCAAGATAAACTCATGTCTCCATCTCTTAAGCCAATGTAAGCATCAGGGTTTATTAGTTTTGCCAGATCCAATTTTTGGAAAAAATTAATTAGAATGTCATTGGGTAAAACAGGACCTCCCAATTTTACAATTTATCTATGGCCTACTATTTACCTATACATGTCTACTGAATCTATTTAAGTGATTTACATAGGATCTGATGGGATTCAAGTTTATCAGTCTTGTCCTTATTTCTAAAGAAATATAGAAAATAAAAAATGAACACTGCAGTCAGTTAGAAAATGAAATATTATTTTGTAAACATCCCTAGAAAATGCTTCAGAAAATGATTCACATTTCATTTTCATTCATTACATTCACTGAATATTATTTCATTCAGAAAATAAGGGATTAATGTACTCACTTTATACAAGAACTTGCAAACCAAAGACAATATAAATCAACCTTTTGAAAAAATAGCATGTATTTTATGGCATGTTCACAGAGAATTATATTAATATGGCCATTAGAAGTCATGATATAGAAGAGGCCAGGTGTAATGGCTCATGCCTGTAATCCCAGTACTTTGAGAGGCCAAGACAAGAGTATCACTTGAGCCCAGAAGTTAGAGACCGCTTGGGCAACACAGTGATCTGTCGCTACAAAACATTTTTTAAAAATTAGCAAGGAGTAGTGCTGCGTGCCTGTATTTCCAGCTATTTGTGAGGCTGAGGAAGGGGGATCACTTGTGCCCAGGAGGTCAAGGCTTCAGTAAGCCATAATCGTGCCACTGCACTCTAGCCCGAGTAACAGAGCTCAAGTACAGTCTCAAAAATAAAAAAGAATAGAAGGTTATGTAATAATTTAGGAAAGCAAATACATATTGTAAACTCAAAAAAGTTAAAAAACACAATACACTGGGTATAATTGTTTGATTAAAGAGGAAGAACTAGAGAGATAAGGAGAAGAGGGGAAGAGAAAGAACAGGAGAAGGAGTATGGAAGAGATATGGAAAAGAAAGAAGGGCAGAGAAGTGTAGAGGATACAGTGTTAAGAGTACGAGTTTCAGTTTCTTGGTGCCTTGGTGAAAGTATAGATTTGCCTCTTACAAACACAGACCTTGGATCAAGTTACTGACCTCAGTTTGTCTTAGTTTCCTCATTAGCAAAACGAAAATCATAATAATAGTATGTCCTTTACAAGGTTGTTTTGAAGTCTAAGTGAGTTAGTATATATGACAAATCACTTAGATTTGTGCCTAGGAAACACGTTATATTAAATATTATAAGCTATTATAAGTAATTGTTTCTAAGAAAGAAAAATTATAAGCTATTATAAGCAATCGTTTCAAAGAAAGAGAAACTAGAAACATACATGTCAAAGGAATGGAATCTTGAGGTTGTGGAATTATGTTTGGCTATCAACGATTCAGACTCTGAACAAAACTGCCCAAGTTGAAATCTTGCCTCTGCCTCTCAAGAGCTTTCTGTCTTGGGATAGGTTATTTAAATCTTTTGTTCCTCAGTTGTCACATTTGTCAACTGGAAAAACAACAATAACTAACTCAGAGAATTAACTGAGCTAATGAATATGAAGTGAATACAGTGCTCGGCCCATAGTAAGAGCTGCAAGAAAGCCCACTCTTATCTAAGCACTTTCTCTTTAAGAGTGAAATAAGGCCTTTTCACACGATTGTATGTGTAAGGTGTATTAGAAAGAGTGCATGCATATATTTTAAGAGTTTTAATTGGCTTATGTAATGAATCTTTCAAAGTTGAAAGGTTTAGCAAAATTCTATCACGGTGTAAACATTTGTATACTCTTTGTATTTTTTTTGTAAAAGTTTGGCCTATATAACAATTTCTCATTATTGCATCGCCTCTTCTTCATAACTCATACATTTTTCTTCAATTTGGACTTTTCTTATTGTGAAACTAATATGTATTCATTTGGTCCCTCTTCATTTCTCTGAAGAATTTCATCCCTCAAAACTTGGACCATAGAGAAAGTGCCGAATATCTGTTTCTCTACTTTTTAAAGTTTATACTAAGAAAGTAGACATTCAGATCTGCATCCTCTGTTTAAGATCTATGTGACATCTGAAAATCATGTACCCTGAACTCAGGATAATCTCTCTTGCCATGAAAAAGACACTTTACATTGAAAACTTGCACTAACCTGCATAAGCTCTTCATTCTAAGAAAAGTTCTTATTAATATCATTGACATAATTCCTAGGTAAGCTATAAGGGACCTTTCTTATATAATCTTGCCTATTTTTGTGTTTGGTACTATTTTGGAATCTGAAAATATAACAATGAATAGCTCAAATAAGGTCCCTGTCTTCAAGGAGCTTGCAAATTAATGAGGAAAAAGCAATTATACCAATAGAAAGATGAAGAACATATAGAAACTGATTTAAAAAAAAACATTAAAAAAAGTGTTTGATACACACACATAGTTTTAAAGTCACAAACAATATATCATTTAAAAAATAAAATACCTATCATCTTTACCTATCAAATTAAATGTAGAAAATAATAACAATATAATTTTATACAAGCAAATAATGAAAAAGATATCTAAATATCCAAAAAGAGAGAAATGCTCAAATGAATTATGGTGCACTCACACAATGAAAAATTATGCATTCTCTTCTCTGAGGGAACATGAGATTAAGTAGTCACAGGATTCTACCCTTTGGGCATATCAATAGTAGCATTATGAATTGGATATCATTTCAGCACATTTAAGACTGAAGCGAGAAATAGATCTTCTCAGTTAGCCACCATGTGTCAACTGATCCTATTTATAAGGCTCTTGAACATTAAATGGCTCTTTGAAAACAGTTTTTTTATACCTTAAGTGCAACTTGAATCAGAAACATACATATTTTGTAGCTATTTGAATCACAAAAATGATTGAGTTTTTGTCAGTGTAAGAGGGATTATCAACTCTGCATATTACATCTTTGAAATGCCAATGGGCTCTCTTCTTCGGGTTTTTGCTAGAAGAACACATAGTGTTGTCAGATGTGATTTGGTTTGCATCTCAGCTTTGACCATGCATTACTTTGCAAATACCTACATTCACTTTAGTATATTTTACTTATCCATAAAATGGGGATTACAATGAATAGTTTAAAAGTGTTGAATGGATTCAGATTTATAGAGCATGTAGAGCTGTATTTGTCTCACAGTTTACACTGTAAAAATAAGTTTATTCCTACTTCCTTCTTTTTTCCTTTATGGCTTCTCCATACCTGATGGGAAGACCAAAAGATGTTTAGCTTTGGTTGGAAAATTAAATCTTCAAAAAGGAAGAAAGCAAAATGGAACCTGGGTAGGGGGTTATCTTTGGCAGTGGCAGCATTAGACCTGCTTCAAGTCCTAGCCACCAGGGAACCCACACGTTATTCAAGACAGAGCTCAAAGTAGTCCACGGAATTGATTAGGGATAAGGAAGTACCTAGTAGCTAATAGGAGTGCCAGGCAAATAGAAGGGAACACAATTTTGAATCTCAACCATCTGAGTGATCCAAAATCATCACAAAGTCAGACAAGAAATTTGAGTCCGATCTGTCATTTAAGTAGCACATTGATGTCTTGGTCGGTTTGAGCTGCTATAATAAAGCATGATAAACTTGTGGCACTTAAACAATGGAAATTATTTCTCACAATTCTGGAAGCTAGAAAGTCCAAGATAAATCACTTGCATATGTGGAATCTGGTGAGGGCCCACTTCCTGGTGCACAGACAGCCATCTTCTCATGTCCTCATATGGTGGAAGGGGCAAGACAGCTCTCTGGGGTCTCTTTTATAAAGGCACTGATCCCATTCATGAGGGCTGTATTGTCATCTAATCACCTCCCAAAAGTCTTTCTCTTCTAATAGCATCATATTTTTTATTTTATTTTAACATATAACTTTTGTGGGGCACACAAATATTTGAACTATAGCAATGTATTTTAGAAAAAGAATAAAAATAAACAGTACATATGACACCCACATATGAAAAAAGTAGTAAAAGTGATACACCTAAATGAATGTCTGAAGGTTAGGAACTACTCTCCTAGTCAAAGTCATGATGGAGGGTTAAGAGGGAAAGCAGTGGGATATTCCTGAGTTAACATTTAATTAGAGCTGAGATCTGGTTTGGCTGTGTCCTCACCCAAATCTCAACCTTGAATTGTAGTAATCCCCATGTGTCAAGGGTGGGGCCAGGTGGAGATAACTGAATCATGGAGGCAGTTTCTTCCATACTGTTCTCATGGTAGTGAATAAGCCTCATGAGATCTGATGGTTTTATATATGGGAGTTTCCCTGCACAAGTGCATTCTTGCCTACTGCCATGTAAGATGTGTCTTTGCTCCTTTTTTACCTTTCACCATGATTGTAGGGCTTCCCCAGCCATGTGATGCTGTGAGTCAATTAAACCTCTTTGTCTTTATAAATTACCAAATCTTGGGTATTTCTTCATAGCAGTATGAAAATGAACTAATTCAAGCTTCCAGACATGTATTGCTACAAAGCTACTTACATGCTTCTGACTTAGCACTCAGTATAGTGCTACGTACACAATATATATCTGATGAAATGTTAGTTCCTTTCTCAGTCTATTGACCCTTGTCCTGTTTGTTGGTATTTTAAATGTCCTCCATTGGTGATTAGACCATCTCATTATGTCTGTCAAAAGGGCTATGACCTCAAAGACTCAATCCCATGTCTTCTCCTGGTTGTCACTGCCAAAGCCTTGACAGTTCTCTGAATTCATCAGAAACATTCCCAAACTGCATACTTTTCTAAACTTTCGGTAGGATAGGCAATTCTCTACCTTAATCTTAGACTGTTGCTCTGAAAAATCTTAAAGACACTCAGTGATACTAGGACCTTTCCATTTAAGGAAAAGGGATGTCAAACTGGCAAAACAATAACTACCAAGAGAGATATTGCAATAGGCTGGAGATCTGACTGTGAAAAGCAAATGCAGAGATGCAGAGTTTCTGCTGGCATCTGGAAAGCAAACATCCCAAATATATTTGGACATATGAGCATACCCAGAGCCTAAGAAATCTCATGACTAATGATAAAAAGGGAGCATTCAAAAATACTATGACCTCTTGTCAATTAAATACAAAATGGCTTGGGCTCAGGAAAAATGCCACCCAAAACATGCAATTCAGTAAATGAAATAGATCCTTTAAGTCTTTATTATAGAGAATTCAGAGATGTCATCCCTGTAGGGAAGGAATAAAGTAGGTTTTGCATGTCTCTTCAGCATGACCGCAAATATCACTATTGTAGAATAAATAGGAAAGATAACATTCATTAAATGATTATTATTTGTCAAGCATTTTACACAAATTGTCATTTTATTTATTTATTTGTTCAATATTTATTGATCACATAATACATTGTTATAAGCCAGGAAATATCAAAGTGAAGAAAACTTTACCTCAGGTAGCTTAGATTTCAGTGAGAAAGATGACAAGTAAAATAATAAATATACAGTGCGATTTCAGGTATAAATAAGTAACTATGAAGATAAATAAAAAAGGGTAAAAATTAAGGAGTGGGCTGGGTGCAGTGGCTCACGCCTGTTATCCCAGCACTTTGGGAAGCTGAGGCAGGTGGATCATAAGGTCAGGAGTTCAAGACCAGCCTGACCAACATGGTGAGATCCATCTCTACTAAAAATACAAAAATTATCCAGGCATGATGGTGTGCACCTGTAATCCCAGCTATTCAGGAGGCTGAGGCAGGAGAATTGCTTGAATCTGGGAGGCAGAGGTTGCAGTGACCTAAGACTGCGCCACTGCACTCCAACTTGGGTGACAGAATGAGACTCGGTTTCAAAAAAGAAAAAAAAGATTAAGGAGTGACTGAGAAGACAGGCAGCTGTATACACAGTGTTAGAGAAGGCTACATGAAATCATGCTTTTGAACTTACCGTTGAAGGAATTCATAGAGTAGGTCAAGTAAAACTGTAAGGACATTTTCCAGCTATGGGAAAAGCATATGCAAAAGCCATAATGCAGGAATGAGCTTGGTCTTGTCAAGGAAGAGCAAAGAAGCCAATATTGATAAAGCAGACTGTGTGAAGAGAGAAATGATAAGAAAGAAGCTAGGACTGTCAGTCAGGGACCAAATGATGGACAGAGCTATACTTCCCAGCAGGAACTTTGGATCACCTCATCTTCACAATAATCTGGTGAGAGAGTCTTTCTGATCCTAGACTGAAAACATTCAGAAAGCTGATCTCAAAGTTATTAACTGTTTTAGTACATATGAGTTTGAATAAAACAGAGAGGTAGACAGAGATGAATAAAATATCAGAACCCAGATTTTAAGAATGCACATCTAACTTTAATTTCACTGTACTACACTACCACCTAAATTACATCCTGAGTTATTCAGCAGTATGAATTACAGACCATTTATACAAATTCTCTTTTAAAACTTTAAAATAAGCATTTAGGCATCCTGATTCTGTTCAACATATAATTATCAAGACTAGGTGTGTGTCCAGTTGGGAAGAAAAGACTTTCAAGAGACCCTTTGCATCCACAGAATTTTCAGTCTTTACGGAGAATTCAATAGTAGCTGGAGCTGTTTCTGAAGTCAAGGCAACTATAGATACAAGAGAGACATTGACATGGAAGATAGGACCTGTGGGGGTTGGTTGAAGAAGCTGGGTTGAAGAAGTCTTAAAAAATAAAATACTGCAATTCCAATAAACATATCAACTTCTCTTTCCTGCAATTTGCAGTCTATTTTTAAAATATTAATTTCCATATGGAAAAAATAAGCAAGAGTATCGAATAAAACTTCACAAAGAAAAATGACACAAGTTATTTTGGTCAGGCATGGTGGCTGATATGATTTGGATCTGTGTCCACACCCAAATCTCGTCTCATATTGTAATCCCCACATGTCAAGGGAGAGGCCTGGTGAAAAGTGATTGGGTCATGGGAGTGGTTTCCCCATGCTGCTCTCATGGTAGTGAGGGACTTTTCCCAACAGCTGACGGGTTGAAAGGGTGACATTTCCTCACTCTTGCTCTCTCTCTTTCCTGTTATTATGTAAAAGGTGCCTGTTTTCCCTTTGCCTTCTGCCATGATTGTAAGTTGCTTGAGGCCTCCTCAGCCATGCAGAACTGTGAGTCAATTAAACCTCTTTCCTTCATAAATCATGCAATCTCAGGCAGTATATTTATAGTAGTGTAGTAATGGACTAATATAGTGGCTCATGCTTGTAATCCCAGCACTGTAGCAGGCTGAGGCAGAAAAATTGCCAGTTTGATATCAGCCTTGGCAACATAGACAAAAAAACAAACCAGGCATGGTGGCACATGCATGGTTCAGTGATTGGGTGGCAGAGCAAGACCCTGTTTCTAAGAAAGAAAGAAAAAAAAAAGAAAGAAAGAGCAAGAGAGAGAGAAGAAAGAAAAAGAAAGAAAGAAAGAAAGAAAGATAACATGTGTTCAGGGAGCTCTGCCAGATATTAAAGCATAGTGTATACCATCTTCAATTGTTGTGGTATTGATACTTGAGTAAATAGATAATCTAAATGGAGCACAATAGAAAATTCAGAAATATATCTAAGTTGAGCATGAAAGTATGGTATAAGGAAAAGATGGTACCACCAATCAGTGGGTGTATCAGCTTCTTAGGGCTGCCATAAAAATGTATCACAATGTGTGTGCCTTAGAGCAACCAAAACTTACCATTTCACAGATCTGGAGAACAAAAGCTTGAAATCAAGGTGTTGGCAGAGCAATGCTCCCTCTGAAGACCCTAGGGAAGAATCGGTTCCAGTCCTCCCTCCTAGCTTCAGGTAGCATCAGGCAGCCCATGACCTGAGGATAGCCACCTGTTCCTTCTGCCCATTCACATAATCTTTCCTCTCTCAGCGTATATCTATCTCTATGTCTAAAGTGTCCCTTTTAAAATAAGGACATCAGTCATATTGAATTAGGGTCCACTTTACTGACCTCACTTTAACTTCATTGCCTCTATAAAGACTCTGTTTTTAAAAAACACTGCATTCTGAAGTACTGGGGGAAGGACTCCAACATCTGTTTTTTAGGGGGATATAATTTAACCCATAATAATGGGAGGAAAAGTGTTGGGGAAAATAGCCATAAACAAAAATATCCAATCACATTCATACCTCTCTTTGGATACTAGAAAAAAAAATGAATCAGAGGTTTAAACATAAATACTAAAATCATGAAGATTTAGTAAATTCATTTAATACCTGAAAATGAAGAACACTTGTAACTTTAAATCAAAATGCAAAACAATAAAAGATCATATGGATTCATTTAACTATAAAAATGTTGTTTTAAACTTTTGAATAGGCAAAAATTCCTCCACTAAAATCAGTTGATATGAAAAAGAAAAAACTACAAAATTTATTTTTAGATTCCATCATAAAGGAGTAATATCTCCAAAAGAAGACAAGGTCTTAAAACTTGAAAAGAAAACAACAAACAAGAAAAGAATAAAAATTAGTAAAATATAGAAAGTGAATCTTAACCATATGAAAATATCAACTTCATTTATAACAATATAATTGAATATTAAATTGTCCTGAAATACTGTTTCTTCCTTATCTGGCAAAATTGAAAAGTTTTAACTGTCTATTTTGTTAGCGATACTATAGGGAAAGAGGCTCTTCCTATATTACTAGTAAGAATGTTAGAATTTCATCTTTATGGAAGTAATTTGGACATCAGTCATATTGAGTTAATAATTATTCATTAACAATTCATAATTAATAATATTATTAGTACCGCAATAATTGTTAAGTACTAATAATATCAACTATTTAATAATGATTGAATAATAATATTCAGTAATAGTTGCTATTGAATAATTATTAATATTATAATAATTAGGATTTATACATGTATTTACCATTTAACTTAAAAAATAAATTTTGAAGTATAATCAAAAATACAAATTGACTTATGTATAATGTTATTCACTGAGATATTATTGATATGGCAAGTGTCTATTAATAGGAAGTTGATTGAGCAAAACATAGCACACAATGAAACTTTATGCAGCGAGAAAAGAAAGAATGTAAAAGATCTCTATACACTGATATGTTTAGAATATGATATATATTGTGATTTTTTGTGTAATAAAGGGATGAAATATGCATTTGCTCTTTTTTTGCAAAGAAAAAGGGGTAGCAAAAATAAAGAAAGAACAAGTGAAGTGGTTATCATAGGAGAAACTAAAAACAGGGAGTCAGATATTTTTACTAAATAAATCAAACTCTTCTAAATATGGTCTCTAGTTCAGATGTGTATTACTATATACATCTATTTACATTGATGTGTTTACATACCCAAAAATTAAATTAAATTTAAAAGGCAATCACTAGGAATTGTAAACAAATTGAAACGAATGTATCCATGTATTGAATTGATGACATAATCAAAAATCTGAATTAAAGTTACTTAAAAACATAGTATGGTACAGTATTTTGACTATATATCCTCTGTAGCCATATTTAAAGAACAATAAAAACTGAAAGGAAGTCTTAAAATTTTATGTAGTAATTCAATTGTTCATAGCATTGTTGATGCTATTATTTTAGATTATTTTACATATGTTGTAGGACAATGCAAGAAAGTAATTTTGTTAATGTTACTAGAAATCAAGCTTTTCAAAGTAATAAAAATATAAAATAATATACTTATGGAAGTAAAAAAACTTTGGAAATATCAGTATATAATCACAAGGAAGCTAACAAACACTCATGATTTATCAAAATAGCCCAAGGACCAAAATCAAGAAGTATCTTTATTTTGTGCATCAAAAGGAAAAGTCTATGGAAATTATTAAAATGTATTTTTTTAAAAAATTCATTATTTTAAAATTATTTCAAATTGAAATAAAAAGAGTAGTAAAATAATTTAATGAAAATACATACATACATACCTTCAGACATGTACAGCATCTGAATAAGTGTCATAAAGAAATAAGGACATCAATTCCTTTATCTGAATATCGGCAATTAAAAGAAAAGAGTTTAGTACAAACTCTTTAAACTTCCTTTTCTGTAGAATATGTACTGAAAGATAACCAACCAGTTATAGGTGAGATGGGAAAATTGTACTTTAAATAGGAACTGCATTTACTAAATGTGGGAATAATGACAAAATTAGAAAATCACCATTTTGTGCTATCCAGTTAAGTAGTTAATTCAGACAATAATCCTCAATGGATGAAATCATTAGATGAAAGTTTAATGGAGAATATATTGTGGTGATCAAATTGCTATTATTTGAACCAGGGGTCAATCTTTGCCTCATTAAAAGTAAGGAAAATCAGACATTGTTAGTCTCCTAGCATAATGCAATATGAAGCACAGCATATCAACCATAAATTAATCTGTCAAAAAGTGGAATCCAAATCTAACCAAGAGTTAACTTCCATATATGGATACCCAGAAAATAAAAGGCACAAGTTAAATGACACAAAAATAAGCAAACAGATAAATGCATCATGTGTTGTACTCTGCATGACAACTGATCAGACTCTACATTAAGTCCTTGGCATGAAAATCAAAATGGAAAGAATATTCGCTTCATTAAAAAAAATAAAGAGTTGTAACATACAAATGTAATGGTACCTTACTTGTTCCATAATTCATACAAACCAACTAGAAAAATGATGTTTTTAGATAATCAGAGGAATTTGACTAGGTACTATTATATGATTAACTATGATATTAAGATACCAATATATTAAAATATAGACAAAATATCATATAATATGATATGTTTAATGTGGTCGATGTCATAAGGACTTATCTGATACTTCCTTCAAAATACATAAGAAAAACATTTTTGAAAGGAAAGGAATAGATAATGCAAATTTTAGGCAAAATTTGGATAATTGTCAAATCTCAATGATTGGTACCTGGGGGATAATGTACTAAATATGTTGAAACTTCTTTTCAAGTTAAAAACAAAGGAGAAACAAAGTCTCTGTTTCTAAACTTGTTTTTCTTTTTCTCCCCAAACTTTTATTGAGTAGTTCCTTGCTTACAACTACTGTTCTGTTCACACAACCAAGAACTTTGACAATAAAACTGTATGGCAGCAAAATTGAAGAAAATGAATTATATATATATATATCTCAAAGGTCTGGTGATTTTCCACAGGGAAAGATGTTCTAAAAATGTATTCTGGAAAACTATATATATATCGTTCATTTGAACAATATAAAATCACATAATTTTATTTAATGAGGAATCAATGAAGTACAGCCAATAACCAACAAAACTGATCAAAATATGTCATGCTGTTTATATTACAATGAGTAAACCTTCATGTATGCAAAAAAATTAGGAGGCTGCAGGATCCTAGGATGGAATGCAGAATGTGACAAAATATAATCTAATTATATTACAAATGTATGAAACAACTTCCCTGAATGGTTTGGAAGAAAGGTGCTCATCTAAGTAACTTTGGAAATGAGTGAATTCTGTAAGTCTAAAGGCAAAATAAATTATACATAAGCAATGGACTCTAGTTGATGAAGCTGTTTTCCTCAGGGATATGGGTTAACAGCTCTGATACTGCTTTACATGTATACTGTGATTGAACAATCAAGTAAATGCATGGCAGATGGTGGAAGCCAGCTTTCTCACTGTAGGAGTGTAGGTTATAGACAAGCAACGGAAACAGTCCAGAATGATATATGTTGTAAGGGATTAGTCATAGACATCTGTATAAATTTATATCTAGCTCAATATAAATACAGATGGTTACACATAGAAATATTTATAGATATTTGTACACACACAGGTTAGTCTACACAAATACATATATCCTCGCTCTGTCAGCTGAGTGTGTCTGAAAGCAATGACATCCCAGAAGCAAGGAATTCATCTGAAACTGATATTTGCTTTGTAGTACCATTTTCTGATTAGTGAAACTGGGGTTCCTTGGGAAAATACTTAATTCTAAGAACAAGGGCTGGCACCTTCCTATGCATAGATCCTCCTGCAGGGATGTGGTCTCTCCACTCCATATCCAGGCAGATCTTTAGGAATCTGTAGCACTCACTCTCCTGAATTAATTTAGGCCATGTCCTCATCCCTGTGAAGAGAACTTGGGGCCCAGGAGGTTTCTGGCTGCACAAAATACTTAGCAGTTGCCCAGTGGATTCTTCCTTGTCATTGCTGCTTGTGCCTACTGTCAGGTGACCTGTAGGTGGACTTGTCAGGTCTGTCCTCACCCTTTTTGAGCACCTCTTCAGGGCAAACGGGTAGTGCAGACCATTGCATTTCATAAATCAGCCCTTGCCTGAGGCAACAGAGAGCTTCTCCCAGTAAACAAGGATCAAGTGTATACCCAGCCATATTGGATATAGCTGGCTCTTACCCATAAGTACCATCTACTGGCTTGTAGGTCAAACTGCACAGCCCTATATTAAGCCTGCCAACAGAAGTGCATAGGAGTATAGAAACAAAGCCAAAAGTCTCTTCCCAACATTCTCCACAGTCACAACCCCTAGAAAGGTGGTGAATGAAGGGAAAGGAAAGGAAAACAAAATACAATTATTGGAAAAGAAACACAAAGAAAAAGTTTTATCAATATGAAAATAATTACAAAAATCAGAATTACTAGCCTCTCCAGATGAGAAGGAATCAGAGCAGGAATTCAACAATTCTACATCTGAATGTACTGACAGTACCAAAAAATCATGCTAGCTCTCTAGCTATGGTCCCTAGCCAAAATGGAAATTGAAAAATGACAGATAAAGAATTCAAAGCATTCATCGCACAAAAGCTCAGAAAGATACAAGTTTCAAAATCAACACAAAATACTTCTAAGGCAATCCAGGAAATGAAGGAAAAAATATATATCATAAAAAAGAAATCAATCAGAGCTTCTGGAATTGAAAAACTCACTTAAGGAAATTCAAAATGCAATTGAGAACTTTATCAATAGGCTAGATCAAGCAGAATGAAGAATTTCAGAGCATAAAGACTGATATCTCAAAGTGACCCTGTCAGACAAAAACAAAGAAAAAAGAATTCTAAAAATTAAGTCTTTGAGAAATATGGGATTATGTACAGCAATCAAATCAGTGAATTATTGGCATTCCCGAGACAGAAGAAAAAAAAGCAAACAACCTGGAAAATATATTTGAGGGAATAATTCAAGAAAGTTTTCCTAATATTGCTAGAGGTATAGATATCCAGATACAAGAAATCCAGAGAAAATCTGTGAGATGCTATGCAAAAGGAACATCATCAAGTCATATAGTCAACAGAGTGTCCAAGATCAATGCTAAAGAAAAAATCTAAAAGGCAGCTTTAGAAAAAGGTCAGATCACATACAAAGGGAATTTCATCAGGCTGAGTGAGCTTTTCGGTAGAAACCCTGAAGGTCAGAAGAGATTGAAGACCTACTTTTGGCAATCTTAAAGAATAGAAATTCCAAGCAAGAATTACATATCTTGCAAAACTAAGTTACATATGCAAAGGAGAAAAAAATTATTCAAAGACAAGCAAATAGTAAGAGAATTTGTTATCAATAGACCAGCCTTACAAGACATCCTTAAGGGAGGTCTGAACATGGAAACAATAAATGATACCTGCCACCACAAAAAAAATACTTAAGTACATAGCCCACATACCCTTCAAAGCAACCACATGATAAAAATTACAAAGCAACCAGCTAAAAGCTTCACAATATGATCAAAACTTCACTTACCAATATTAGCCTTGAATATAAATGACCTCTATGCCCCACTTAAAAGGCACAGAGTGGCAAGTTGGATAGAGAAACAAGACTTAACCGTCTGTTGTCTTCCAGGGATGCATTTCACACATGAAGACACCCACTGGCTCAAAGTAAAGGGTTGGAGAAAGATCTATTATGCCAACAGAAAACAAACAAACAAACAAAAAAGAGCAGAAAAAGAAAAAAAGAGCTATTCTTATGTCACATAAAACAGACTTTAAACAAGGAACTGTAAAAATAGGCAAATAAGGGTGTTACATAATAATAAAGGGTTCAATTCATCAAGAATACTTAACTATCCTAAATATATATATGCACCAACATTGATCCAGAATTAGAAAACAAGTACATCCTGACCTACAAAAAGACTTAGACAGCCAGACAATAATAGTAGAAGGCTTCAACACCCTTCTGAGAGCATTGGGCAGATCACCAAGTGAGAAATCTAACAAAGAAATTCTGAACTTAAATTTGACAGGACCAATTGGATCCAATAGATATCTATAGAATACTCAACTCACCAACACCCAGATATATATTCTCCTCCTTCTCACACAAGACATACTCCAAGATTGACCATATATGTGGTCATAAAGCAAGTCTCAAATAAATTTTAAAAAATCAAAGCCATACTAATCATAAAAATATAAATCAATACCTAGAATGTCTCTCAAAACTACACAATTACATGAAAATTAAACGACTTACTCATGAATGACTTTTGGGTAAACAACAAAATTAAGGCAGAAATCAAGTAATTCTTTGAAATGAATCAAAACACAGACAGAAGACACCAAAACCTCTGGGTTCCAGTAAAAGCAGTGTTAAAAGTAAAGTCTATAGCAATAAGCACCTAACTTAAAAAGTTAGAAGATCTCAAATTAACAATCTAACATCATACCTAGAGGAAGTAAAAAATTAAAAAGCTAGCAGAAAGAAATAACTAAAATCAGAACTAAACTGAGCAAAATTGAGACCCCAAAGTGCATAGAAACAATCAACAAAACCATAAGATGATTCTTTGAAAGGATGTACAAGATTCATAGAACACTAGCTAGATTAACAAAGAAAGGAGAAGATCCAAATAAGCGCAATCAGAAATGAAAAGGTGACATTACACCCAATCCCACAGCAATACAAAAGATACTCAGATACTATAATGAACAGCTCTATGCACATGAGGTAGAAAAGGTAGAGGAAATGGACAAATTTCTGGAAAATACAATCTCTCAAGACTGAATCAGAAAGAAATCGAAACCCTGGACAGACTAATAATGAGTTCCACAACTGAATGGGAAAATATATATACATATATATATATTTATCCCAAGTGAAGAAAGTCTTGGACCAGACGAACTCACAGCTGAATTGTACCAGACATACAAAGAAGAGCTGGTACTAATTTTACTGAAACTATTTTTAAAACTCAAGGAAAAGGTACTCCTTCCTAACTAACTTTACAGAGCAAGCATCACCCTAATAAAAATACCTAGCAAAGACACAATGAAAAAAGAAAACTACCAGCCAATATCCTTGATGAACATCAATTCAAAATCCTCAAGAAAGTACTAGCAAACTGAAATCAGCAGCCCATCAAAAAGTTAATTCACTATGATCAAGTAGGCTTCATTCTGGTTTGCAAGGTTGATTCAACATATGCAAACTAATAAACATGATTCACCAAATAAAAAGAATTAAAAAACAAAAACTATATAATCATCTCAATAAAAATGAAAAACACTTTCAATAAAATTCAAGATTCCTTCATCATGAAAACCCTCAAAAAACTAGATGCCAAAGGAATATACATCAAAATAATGAGCCATCCATAACAAGCCCACAGCTGACATTATACTGAATGGGCAAAATCTGAAGCATTCCCCTTGGTAACTGGACAAAACAAGGTCTCCTATTCAACATAGTAAGGAAGTCCTAGCCAAAGCAATCAGACAAGAGAAAGAAATAAAAGACATTGAAATAGAAAAGAAGTCAAGCTATCTCTTTTCACTGACAATGTGATTCTAAGCCTAGAAAACAATAAAGACTCCACCAAAAGACTCCTGAAACTGATAAACAACTTCAGTAAAATTTTAGAATACAAAATAAACAAATAAAAATCAGTAGCTTTTCCATACACAAAGATCAAGCTGAGAGCCAAATGAAGAACACAATCCCATTTGCGATAGCTGGAAAAAATGCACTGGAATACATCTAATCAAGCCAGTGAAAGATCTCTACAAGAAGAACTACAAAGTACTGCTGAAAGAAATCATAGATGATATAAACAAATGAAAAAAACATTTTATGCTCATGGATCGGAAGCATCAATATTATTAAAATAGCCATCCTGCCCAAAACAATCTAGACTTTCAATACTATTACTATCAAACTACCAATGTATTTTTTCACAGAACTAGAAAAAAACTTTTAAAATTTACATAAAACAAAAAAAATAGCCCATATAGCCAAAGCAATCCTAGTAAAAAAATAACAAAACCAAAGACATCACATTAACTGACTTCAAATTATACTATAAAGCTACAGTAATCAAAGCAGCATGGTACTGGTACAAAAACAGACACGTAAGCTGATGGAATAGAATAGAGAGTCCCAAAATAAAGCTGCATGCCTACAGCCATCTGATCTTTACCAAAGTCAACAAGAATAAGCAATGGGAAAAGGACTTCCTAGTCAATAAATGGTGCTGGATAGCTGGCTAGCCATATGCAGAAGATTGAAATTGGACCCCTACTTTCATCATATAAAATAATTAGCTCAAAATAGATTAATGACTTAAATGTTAGACTTCAAACTATAAGAATCTCAGAAGAAAGCCTAAGAAACACCATTTTTGACATTGGCCTTAGGAAAGAATTTATGATTAAGTCCTCAAAAGCAATTGCAGTAAAAACAAAAATTTACCAGTGGGATATAATTAAACTCACAAGTTAATTACATAGCAATAGAAGTTATAAACAACATAAACAGACAATATAAAGAATGAAAGAAAATATTTGCAAACTGCATCTAACAATGGTCTAAAATCCAGAGTCTGTAAGGAACTTAAACAATTGAACAAGGATAAAACAAATAACCCAGTTTAAATATGGGCTGAAGACATGAACAGGCACTTCTCAAAAAAGACATATAAGTGGCCAACAAACATGAAAAATGCTCAGCATCACTAATTATCAGAGAAATGCAAATCAAAACCGCAATGAGATACAAACTCACATCTTTCAGAATAATTATGATTTAAAACTTCATATAAAAACAGATGCTGAAAAGGTTGCAGAGAACAGGAAAAGTTCATACATTCTTGGTGGCAATGCAAATTAGTTCACCTAAGGAAAGTAGTTTGGATATTTCTCAAAAAACTTAAAACACAGCTACCTTTTTATGCAGCAATTTCATTACTTAGTATATTTTCAAAAGAAAAAAAAACTGTTCTATCAAAAAGATACATGAACTTTTATATCGATTGCAGCACTATTCACAATTGCAAAGACATGGAATCAACCTAGGTGCCCACCCATCAACAGTGGATTGGATAAAGAAAATGTGATACATATACACTATGAAATGCTACACAGTCATAAAAAAGAATAAAATCATGTCTTTCACTGCAACATGGATGCATCTGTAGTCATTATTCTAAGCAAATTAACACAGGAACAGGAACCCAAATATCACGTGTTCTCACTTAAAGTGGGAGCTAAATATTGGGTGCTTATAGACACAAAGATGGCAATGATAGACACTAGGGACTATTAGAATGGGACAAGAGGGAGAAGGGTGAAGGTTGAGAAGCTATTGGATACTATGCTAAGTACCCCAGGTGATAATTAATTGTACCTAAACTTCAGCATTACACAATATACCCAGGTAACAAATCTGCATGTGTACTCCATGAATCTAAAATAAAAGTTGAAATTATTTAAAACAATAAAAAATATACAGGAAAAGGGACTGGAAATATACAAGAAGACCCCAGAACATACTGTAGTGCCCAAAACTACACAAACTACATACACACAGTGCACACACACAACACACAGTAATCAATTAGGATGTGAAGATGTCCCAAGAGCCAACCAAAGAAACTCTCAGTAGACAAAGACAAAAAAACATTGAGCAATAAAATAAATAAAAGAGTATATACATACTGTTGGGGGAAATGTAAATTAGTGTAATCAAGGAAAGCAGTTTGGATATTTCTCAAAGAACTTAAAACACAGCGACCTTTCAACCCAGTAATCTCATTACTGGGTATATTTTCAAAAGAAAATAAACTGTTTTACCAAAAAGGCACACACACTCATATGTTCTATACATGTATAAAGTATAAAATAAACATATCTGAGTTCACAATGATAGAAATAAAAGATAAATAAATGGAGGAGAAGTGACAATTCTTCTTTTCAGAAGAGTTCCAAACAGTTTATGTGGTTACTCTACTCTCCCAGAAGTGGAGTGTAACTCCCCATCCTTAGGTGTGGGCTGTTCTTAGTGATTTAAAGTACAGATGATATGGAAAGGGACAGGCACAAACACTACCTTAGCCAAGTGATCAAGGTCAACAGCAACAGTGATAAGTATGTTGATAGTTCATACTCTTGATATAATGTAATGAAAACGGCTCTACTCTTGTGTTCTACACCCAAAACCCATGTGTCTAATCTAATCATGGAAAAATATCAGACAAAATTGAGGAACATTCTACAAAACATCTGACCAGTACTCTTTAAACTCTCAAGCTCATCAGAAACAAGGAAAATCAGGAAAGCATCACAACCAAAAGAAGGCTAAGGAGACATGAATACCAAATGTAATGTGGTAGTCCTGAGGGTATCCTGGAACAGAAAAAGAACATTAGGTAAAAACTTAGGCTCTCCAAATAAAGTATTGACCTTATCTAACAATAATGTATTATTATTTGTTGATTAATTATGGTAAATACACTTTACTAATACAAGAAGTTAATAATATATGAACACTTTGTCCCAATTTTTCTGTAAACCTACAACTTACTAAAATGAAAAATATATTTTAAAAATATCAGCACAATTGCCAAAGTATATATTATTTTAAAGTTTGAAGAAATCTAGAGATATCTTAATATAACCCTACCCTTTTATTTTACTTTAGGAAAAATTGATGTCCAGAGAGAATAACAGACATGTGTCAGATCACTTAGCATCCAAACTTGCTCAGAATCATGATCATTTCGCTTTATCCTGAATGGCGATACAAGCCAAGATATAAGCTCAAAATGACTTGAATCCAAAAAGTTTCTTTTAAATTTGTTCAAAATCATTTCTGATCCAGTGATTCTTTCCAAAAAGTCCACAAAATTAGTCAAGTTTTACAAAGAATTGCCAAAAATTGATAGGTCTATCAAGGTAACATTTAGCACAGCACACAGAACTGATAAATGTTTCCAATGAATATCGCCAAAGGAAAGCCAGAAGGCCTCACTCCAGCGGTGTAATGCTTCCATTTAATTCTTGCAGCTTTTATCTGGGCTACAGATAAAACCCAAAGTTTGCAGGGCTTCAAACTAAGCAGACTTTGAGAGATTAATTCTACCAATCATCAAACTTAGAAGAGACTAAAGTTAATTTAACAAGTCATTTTGTTGATTCATATGTAATGAGACATGTAAGTATCTCATAAAACAAAATGCTGGTGTTCACATGAGCAACCTGCTCTTATGCTGTAGTAAGATCAACATGAACAGCCACGTGATAACCCAAAGCGTGCCTGGTGGGAACCTGAGCAAGGAGTGTAAGTTGACTGTTTTGAATTGTTAATAGAATCAAACACAATTCCCACTTTAGTCCATCCTGCCACAGAAAACTACTTGCCTAGGCAGTACTAGCAGTAAATTACATCTCTGCCTCCTTGGTTCATCTTTTCCAGGGTTTATCAACCTGGCTGCACATTAGAATCTTCTGGTAAACCTGGACAAAATGCTGATGCTGAAGCCTCACCCCAGAACAATTGACCTGGAATCTCTGGAGCCAGGACTCAAGCTTTGCCACGCTGGCACTTGTAAATAGCTTCACAGATTCATCAACTATGAAGCCACAGTTGAAAATCACCAGTCTATACCTTGTATGCTCCCTGCCCTTCCCCCACACACCACTTCTGAGAGCCAATTTATTTTGTTCAGGAACTTCTATTTCAAAAAACACAACAACTAAAAATGACAATGCAAACTTCATATTTTAACAGACAACTGCTACCAGCATTACAACACACATGCTGTATGCTAATGAATGTTCATGATAAATTAAAATCAAGTAAATCTTTATTTATATACCATTTTATATTATACTATATAAAAGAAATTATATATAAGCCAGACATTTTCTTAAAGCGGAGCTCAACATCTGCCATCTTCTCCTAGGTCTACTATAAGAGTCACCATCACTAGGGAAATAAAAAATCAGCAAGAAATGGGTTCAGTTAATTATTGATTTGTAAAATAGTTACATTATTACTTTGTAAGGTGTTATTTTTCCTGGTTTTCTGTGGTTTCAAATGTTCAATTGTTTATGCTGTTTCTTCTCTCCAACTCCCAGGGCAACAAGTGGGGTTTGGAAGAGACAAGAGACATTGACTAGGACTCATTCGTGGGCTTGTATGTGTATGACTTCTCCTCTTCCTCCCTGCATTACCCATGGTGTGTAAAAAAAATTTCCATATCTTCACCTCGGCAAAGAGGACGATGACACAGACTAGGGTGAAAACATAGGCCAGACGTTTTTTGTTGTTATCCTTGTTACTAATGTTTTCTGTTTCAATGTGAGAATAGATGGGCATTATGTTTGCAAAGTAAGTTTTTCCATTTTGTAAAACGTTACAAAATTTTTGTTTGTTTGTTTGTTTTTTGAGACAGAGTCTTGTTCCGTCACCAGGCACCAGGCTAGAGTGCAGTAGCATGATCTCAGCTCACTGTAATCTCTGCCTCCTGGGTTCAAGCAATTCTCCTGCCTCAGCCTCCCGAGTAGCTGGGACTACAGGCGCTCACCACCACACCCAGCTAATTTTTGTATTTTTAGTAGAGACGGGGTTTCACCATGTTGGCCAGGATGGTCTCGATCTCTTGACCTCGTGATCTGCCCGCCTCAGCCTCCAAAAGTGCTGGAATTACAAAAAAGATTAATTAAGTTTAACAAAATAATTAGAAAGTCACAATTGTTTTTCATATAGAGACACAGAAAAGGAATCTAAGATTTTACAACAAAAATATAAAGAGACAGTGGTTTTATAGTACTCATATGGCAGCAGTCTAATAGTGTTAGGCACACAAAATAATCTTTTTAAGGGTTTTTTAATATTTTATTCACTACTTGTAAATTGTGCGATTTCACACTCAAAGAATAGCTGTATGTTTCTTATGTCTGAATATTGGTGGTACCTCAGTCACCATCCACATTTATGTAGATATTTGCTTTCACCTTTCACTTCAAGAGACATACATATCTGACTGCATTTGTACATCTGGCTTCATCAAACACATCTGCCATCCTTCAGTACATATGTATATCCTAAATGCATCTGTCCAAATCAAAATCACACAGCATTTTCCCACAAACACAGATTTTCATAAAGCCCAAATTTTTAAATGTTTCAGAAATAAGATATAGAGTCTGGTTTTGGTCTACCTAATTGCCTTTGTTTTCCTTTCAGTGTCTTTTCATGGTTTAATTTTTTTATTGCATTTTAGGTTTTGGGGTACCTGTAGAGAACATGCAAGATTGTTGCATAGGTACACACATGGCAGTGTGATTTGCTGCCTTCCTCCCCATCACCTATATCTGGCATTTCTCCCCATGCTATCTCTCCCCAACTCTCCACCCTCCGCTGTCCGTCTTAATCCCATGAACAGCATCCTGGAAGCTATGGTTCTCCCTTTTTCAAACCTCATTGGGAATAACTTTCATTTCAAAGCTGACACCAAGATTTAGCTCTGAAGTTCCCAGAGTCTGACCCTTCGCTGGATTTCATGATTGAAAACAAAAAGAAAGTAAGCATGCAGTATTATTGTTTCTGGCTTTCTTTGTGCAGAATAGTCCTCCCTAGCTAAGGAAACATCAAAGGAGAACATACAAGATAATCTTTAATTACCCGTGAATGTAACCTGCTTTAAAGATAAAGCAAAAGGACAAATTGAGGCCTGATTTGTTCTAGCTGACTATCATTAAGGGACCTTTTGCAATGCTGATCCTAACTCCAATCATATCTGGCATCATTCATTTACTTATATATTTCACCCCAGTGGACAGTTTAGAGAATGGAAGGCAGAGTAAGCAAGTGGTGCATAGGTAGGTGTGTTACTATGGATTCCTGATGTGTGGCTGCATGCATTTGTCTTTATCTGATTTTTCTCCTTTTCAATTACCTCTACACATAAATTCCCCACAATTGCCCCATTCCCATTGGGCTGATTTATTTTAAAGTAACATCAAGACATTAGATGGAAACATGGCTAAAATAACTGAAGAAACTTGAATGCTATTGCAGCTTTAAAATGAAAGAGAATTCTAAAAAGCAATGATGAACTGCTTCCTGCAAGCCCTCAGAATCAGTCTCAAGGAGCGAGATATACTCCAGGCTGAACCCTGGAGTTCCAGCAAAGTTGTCCACCGGGGCAGCTAGTAGTAATTGATTCACACAATACACTGCCTTCTTTACTTTCATCACTCTCAGTTCTCTAAGTTTCAAGGTTTTATAAGAGCTAAGCATGTATCAAATACTAGTGCAGTTACACCTGCTCAGTCAATCCAATAAAAACTTAGTCAAGTTGAGCACTTTCTATATGCCAACCACACAACATCACACTGCGAGTACAAAAGGAAATAGACACAGGCTCTGCTCTCCAGGTGTTTATTGCCCAAGAGGAAAAAGTAGTCATATAAAAGACCTATGCATAAAACATTGTAGTAACACAAGGAGAGTTGTTGGCTATACCTGATAATTCAGAAAAGGAGAGGAGACGACACACGGATGAAATGAGATTTAGGGGAATTAGCATGGGAAGACTTTTTACAACTGAAATAAAAAGGAATCGAGTAGAAAAGAGAATGGTAAATGTGGTTAACTCCAAGATGTTGAACAGTATAAGCACATCAACTGTGAATTGATAAAGACAGAAATTAAGGCTACAGAAATAGGTGGGAGGTGGTCCTGGGAGACTAAGAAATTTGGAATCATTCTGCAGATGTTAAGGAGTCACTTAAAGGATTTAAAGCTTAAAATGACTTCCCAGTTTTCTGACTTGAGTGTCTAAAAAAAGAGGTGTGACATTGAGCAAGGGAGTCCAGGGAGAGAGTAGACTAAGGAGTGAAGATGAGATGGAGAGTTCAGTGAGATGGGGAAGGCTGGAGAGACGCCAGTTGGATTTTCTCAGCAGACTGTCAGCTACATGTGTTTTAATGTGTGAATTAAAGGTGAAGATAGAGACTTGGAACTCATCAGCATATAGATGGTTATAAACTATGCAGGCAGAGTATATTTATCAATTAAAGCATATATAAGAAAACAAGGTAGATACTATGTTTTGGCTCTGACTCCCCACCGAATCTCATCTGGAATCGTAATCCCCATTGTTGAGGAAGCGCCCTGGTGGGAGGCAATTGGATCATAGTGGCAGTCTCCCCCATGCTTGTGATAGTGAGGGAGTTCTCACCACAGCTGAGGGTTTTAAAGTGTGGCATTTCCTGGCTCTTGCTCTCTCTCTTTCTTGCCACCCTGTAAGGGGTTCTTGTTTCCCCTTCGCCTTCTGCCATGATAATAAGTTTCCTGAGGCCTCCCCAGCCATGCAGACCTATGAGGCAATCAAACCTCTTTTCTTTTAAATGACTTTGTCTCAGGTAGTTCTTTACAGCAGTGTGAAAATTCGCTAATACAGTGGACAAGTGAAACCTTAGAGAACATTATCCTTTGAGGGATGAGATTAGGACAGTACTTCCTTTTAAGGAACGCCTGCCCTCTGGAATCACTTGTGCTGCCTTTTTAAAATGCATATGCTCAGGTCCCTCTTCTAGCCTGTCACACCCAAAATAATATATCTTAGGTAGGACCTGACCATAGGCATTTTGGAAAAGTTCCCCATGGATTCTTGTTCAGGCTTCTAGTTAGATACTGAAGTAGAGAGTTTCAAAAGTTATAGGTAGAAATATCACTGATGTCCTAACACTCATCCCAACCATGATTTAACAGAAAGTTCTAGGACAAATGACAGCTGATAAAATCAGTAACTCACAATGTGAGGTACTTAAATGTTGCCCAGTGAAAAAAGTCAAATAAAGTTCAGAGTGTATGCAACCCAAGTGCATGGCCTTTTGATTTCCATGTATGTTTTAAAGGAACATCAATCAATAGATGAGTCAGGAATACCACTCATGGAAGGGAATATCATAGGTGGTGAAAGATAATGCCTGGAATGTTCTGTCTTTACGTATGTTTGATCTAACCATCTGGGACACTGGGCCATGCTGCATTCACAAATGATCACAATTACAGCTGTGACTACTATTATCAACTCCAAAGGAATGCCAAGAAGGCAAGTCTGATTTAGAGGTATGGAGTAGACAGATTACTGGTGGGTGTGGCCACAGGAGTGAGAGAAATCAGGAGGAATTCATGTAGAAAGACTAAATGAGCCTTTAAAATGATGTTTTCGAAAGCCTTAATGGAGTGAAACAAAGCCTATGGTACAATTTTAAGTGAAAAAATGCCTTATTCAAAATTGCATATACAGTAAATAAGTTGAAAAATATAAAATGTAGCATATCTCTACATTACCACCTTTCTCCTTCCACCACCACCGCACACACAACACATACCCAAGTGTTTTAGTGGTCGATGATAAGACTAAAGTTCACTGACATTTTTCCTTCTTTATCATTTTCTATTTTTCAAAAAGTTTACAATGTATATGAATTAACAATACAGCTGATAAAAATAAGAAGAATAAAAACATTTGCTTCCTTGGTTTGTGACAGCCATCTACTTCACCTAGCTGATGTCTATGTGCTTATTTTGCTCTTATTAAATCCAGGAATACAACCCTGTCCCACAAATGTACATTAAAGACCCGACTCTTATTCCTATGGTACCTGTGTTTACCTCCACTGCCTGTCATATGCACTATAATTAATCTCTGTTTCTCTGCTAAACGGAAGTTCTGAGGACAGAGACCATGTGTCCACCATTGCTGTGGACCGCATTCAGTGCTTATAATACTTGGCACATAGTAAGAACAAAAAAAGTCCCAAAGAATTAATGCAAAATATTACCTACAAAAGAAGGCACGAGGGAGGTCACACTTTAGAGGTGAGGAGAAATTGAGGGAGGATCTGAATAAGTTCAAACATCCAGAAGGAATGTCTCTGAAGCAGAACAGAGTAGAACCAGGGCAGGGAAGAGAATTGTCTGCATGAAACAGTCCTAGTTGGCTGAAGGCAAGGGAAGGTGGAAAAAGGCAGGTTGGAGTCATATGAGAAGCACTGAAGTTTAGTAATAAAGTTGTCACCTGCTATAAAGGAGTGAGGAGACACTGTTCAGGGTTTATATAAGAGAATTGTCATCATAGAAAGAAATAAGAAAGGGTTTTTAATCCATGAAAACAGACAAAATTATAAGTAGCAATACAAGGGTATTACCTGTGCTCTACAAAGGAAGCAGAGGTTTCTTTGTTTCTCTGGAGTCCTTAAAGTGCTGTGTCATTCTCCTGCTGTAACCTCTTCTGCAGGAAGCCTGGCAGCAGCTATTGCTTCCTCACCCCAGGTAAACTGGAACAGGAGGGAGGACAGAGAGAGGAAGATGAGTTAATAGTCAATACAGGACTAAGCAAAACAAGCTCTCTGCCTGTCACACACAACCAGGAGCCTCCTGCCCCACCACTGCTTTTGAAGGAATGGTGGCTTTCTATTCTTTTGAATAAATTTATTTGAAATACAAAGAAATAGTTTTGCAATACAAAATAAATATATTTGTTATCCTGTTTAATCCACTAACTAAGGAAGCAGAGCCAAAGCGGACAAAAATATCTTTTCAGGACAGAACTCAAAGCCAATTATGTCAACTTCCTGGTTTAAAAGCTGCTTTGGTTTCCGGAATCTAAGAAAACACTTACCTCATTGAATTAAAGGTGCTTCAAGGTTCTGAGTGTCTATTATTGGAAATAGTATAATGTAAAAGACTCCAGAAAACAGGCCAATGACAGGTCTTCTGATTGGCTTTGCTGTCATAAGAGTTATTAAAAACCCAATGCAACACTTTGGGAAGATTTTAAATACAAAGGAATTAGAGAATCAACAGGTTATCTTCAGAACATTGAGAGTAGCTTCAACTGGTCAACGAATATGTCCTTTGCTACAAAAGATCTTGAAGAACAGCCAGAGTAACAACTGAAAAAAAGAAAGAAGAAAACAAAAAAAATCCTCTCAGTTTAAGATTCTGAGAAAATTTGAGAGCATAAGATAATCAAGGATCTCACAACGTACTGAAGTTTTCCGCTTCAAAGTGAAAAATGACATTTTATCCCTGAATCTACTCATATATGGTCATTATGAGAATTAATGCTTAATATATACTAGAGTTTAAAATATGTTTATGACATTAAAACACTGGTAAAACTTTGAATCGATAAATCATAGTCATCAGTGTTTTTATTAGGTCCCTGTAGGCAAGATCCGTCTTACAGAATTTAGTCTTTACTTCTAATTTTATGTGCATATTGACAATGCTTCCTTACTAAGTTTTATTGGGCTGAAAGAAAGTAGTTTCCTGAAAGTTCTAATGTAGGATGGTTGTAGGTGTACCATCAGGGTTTCAGATTTTGAGAACAATGGAAACTGATTCTAGATATGGAAGGACATTTCCAGGAAAAACATGGTAACTTAAGAACTCACAGAACCTATGGAAACCTGGAGACACAGGCTTGTAAATGATCAGTCAACAAAAAAGACACAAAGTGTTAAGTTGAAACATGGCAATTGCTTCACAGCAGGAAATATCTGGCCAGTTGGAAAGAAAATGATCTCCAATTGACACTACATTCTAGTACCACTCTACTAGCTCAAGATTTTAAAGCCTCAGTCTTCCCATCCATGAACACAGGATGGGTGTCTTTTCATTTCTTTGTGTTTTGTTTTAATTTATTTCAGCAACATAGTGTAGTTTTCCATATACAAGTCTTTTATGAAACTCTTCAGTTTTTTCCTACATATATTATTATTTTAGGTGGTGTTGTATGGAAATGAGATTATTTCCATATTTTTCTTTTCAGATGATTTATTGTTAGTGTATAGAAACACAGCTCATTTTTGTATATTGGCTTTTTGTCCTCAGCTTTGCTACATAGCAGCTCTCACTTATCTGTAGGCTATACATTCAAGACTGCCGACGCTTGCAGATATAGTATAACTAATCCTGTGTATACTGTGTTTTGTGCCATCCACATATAAATATAATAAAGTTTAATTTACAAATTAGGAACAGTAAGAGATTAATAACTAGGGCCAGGTGTGGTGGCTCACGCCTGTAATCCCAGCACTTTGGGAGGCTGAGGTGGGTGGATCACTTGAGAGCAGGAGTTTGAGATCAGCCTGGACAACATGGTGAAACCTGATTTCTACTAAAAATATAAAAAGTAGCCATTCATGGTGGTGCATGCCTGTAATTCCACTACTTGGGAGGCTGAGGCAGAAGGATCACTTGAACCCAGGAGGTGGAGGTTGCAGTGAGCCAAGATCATGCCACGGCACTCTAGCCTGGGCAATGGAGCAGGATTCCCTCTCAAAAGAAAAAAAAAGAAGAGACTAATAACTAATAATAAAATAGAACAAGTATAACAATATACTGCAATCATAGTTACAGGAATGTGGTCTCTCCGCTTTTTATTGTTTCTCAAACTATTTTATTGTATGCAGTATTTTCAGACCACAGTTGACTGCAAGTAACTGAAACCAAAGAAAGTATAACCAGGGACAAGGAAAGGACTATTGTATTTATTTATTAGTTCTAACAGGTTTTTAAATGAATATTTTTCATTATATGTAAGATGATGTCATCTGAGAACAGGAGCAATTTCACTTCTTTTGCAATGTGGATGAATAACTTTTATTTTTTTTTCTTGCCTAATTGTTGTAGCTACGACTTTTAGTGCTATGTTGAATAGGGGTAGCAAGGGTGAGCATTCTTGCCTTGTTCCTGATTTTAGAGGAAAAGCTTTCATTTTCTCACTGTTGGGTATAATGTTAGCTTTGAGCTTGTCATATATAGTCTTTATTGTATTGAAAACATTTTTATGCCTAATTTTTTGAGAGTTTTTATCATGAAAGTATATTAAATTTTGTCAAATGTTTTTGCTACATTTATTGAGATGATCATGTTTTTCTTTACCCTTTATCTTTCTAATGTGTACATATCACATTAATTAATTTTCACAGGTTGAACTGTTCTTGCATGTCAGGAATAAATCCCACTTGGTTATCGTGTATGATTCTTCTAATATGCTATTGGATTCAGTTTGCTAGTATCATGTTGAGGAGTTTCATGTCTATTTGAACTAACAATATTAACCTACAATTTTTTTGTAACTTATTTGACTAGCTTTGGTATCAAGGGAATGTTGATCTTTTAAAGTGAGTTATAAAATATTCCTTTCTCTTTAATTTTTTGGAAAAATTTGAGAAGGATTAGTACAAATTCTTTGAATGTTCAGTAAAATTCACCAATGAAGCCATAAGGTCTTAGGCTTTTCTTTGTTGGGAGATATTTGATTATGGGTTTCATATCCGTAATAGTTACAGATCTGCTTAGATTTTCTATTTCTTCATGTCCATTATTACTCAAATCAAGCTACATGTTCAATGCAATCCATATCAAAATCCCACTGGAATTTTTAACAGAAATTTTAAAAGTTCTAAAATTTATGTGGAGCCACAAAAATGTCATGAAAGCCAAATTAATCTTGAGAAAGAAAAATAAAGCTGGAGACATTATATTTTCTTATTTCAAAATATATTGCAAAGCTGAAGTAGCCAAAACAGTATGGTGCTAGCATAGAACAGGCATATAGGCCAAGAAAACAAAGTAGAGACACAAAATAAATCCACCTGTATACAGTCAACTGATCTTTGACAAGGGTGCCAACAACACACAATGGGGAAAGAATCTTCTTTCTCTTTAACAAATAGTGCTGAAAGAACTGGATATCCACATGCAGAAGAATAAAATTGGAACATTATCATACACCATATGTAAATCAACTTAAAACAGATTAGAGACTTAAATTTAAGACACAAAACTATAAAATCCCTAGAAGAAAACATAGGTTTTCCTTCATGATATTGGCTTTCACAATGCTTTTATGATTAATACACTAAGCACAGACAAAAATAAGCAAGGAAAATAAAAACACAAAATAAACAAGTGGGACTGCATCAAACTAAAAATCTCCTGCACAGCAAAGAAAACCATCAACAAAGTCAAAGAGAAGTCTACAGAATAGCAAACCATATTTGAAAAACCTATAACTGATAAGAGGTTAATATCCAAAACATAAGAAACCCTTGCAACTCAATAGTGAATAGAGTATATATAGAAACCTGATTAAAAACGGTTAACAACTTGAACAGATATTTTGCCAAAAAGGATATACAAATAGCTGACGTAGTTTAAAAAATACTCTATGTCACTAATTATTTGAGAAATACAAATCAATACTACAACGAGATATCATCTCACACCTGTCAGGATGGCTATTATCTAAGAACATCAAAAGACAACAGAATGTTGGTGGGGATGCAGAGAAACTAGGAACTTGTACGCTGTTGGTGGGGATGTAAAATGGTGCTGCCACTGTGGAAAACAATAGGGAGGTTCTTTGAAAAACTAGAAATACAACTACTATATGATTGAACAATCCCACTCCTGAGTGTTTGTCCAAAATAATTGAAATCAGAATCTCAGAGAGTATTAGCACGCTTATGTTTATTGCACCATTATTTGCAACAGCCAAGCTGTGTAAACAACCTAAATGCCCATGACAGGCAAACTGATAAAGAAAATGTAGTATATATAACAATAGAATTCTATTTTGTTTTAAAAAAAGGAATGAAATTCTGCAGTGTATGACAACTGGAATGAATCTTGAGGACATTATGCTAAGTGAAATAAGCTAGTCCCAGAAAGACAAATACTATGTGATTTCACTTATGTATCTAAAATAGCCAAATTTACAGAATCAAAGAGTGGTTGCAAGGAGCCAAGGAGAGGGAGAAAGGGGAAGTTACTAATAGATAGATATAAAGTTGTAGTCAGGTAATATGATTAAGCCTTAAAAATCTGCTTTACAGATTTTTAGGTCAATAGTAATATATTGCATACAATACAGTCAATAGTAATATATTGGATACAAAACAATTTTAAGAGCGATCTTAAGTGTTCTCAGTGCAATACAACTTTAATAATGTATTAGTAAAAAATAAAAGTGAATTTTAAAAATGAAAAACAAAATGATTCAAAGTGTCAGAAGATGGGTAAAACTGAGGAGGAGAATGAATGAAAAGGCAGCCCTGTCTCTCACACCAAAACTATACACAATAGGGGATTTCCCCAAGGAATCTCATAGTGCTATTAGGAAGAAAGAATTGAATGCTGATCAGCCAAAAAAAAAATGGTAATGGTCATTTTGATCAAATATTCACCATTAACAACTGCAGAAAGGAACTTTAGAGATCATCTAACCAAATTCACACATTTGACAGTTACATAGCGAGGTTTCTGATTTCAAGAAAAAGTGCCAGCCAGACTATTCCATTTGTGCACCAAATAGTTTAATCTTGTTTTTAAAAATACATGATTTTTATTTTTTTATTTTTTCATATTTATAATGAGTTTATTTTTCCCATTAATCTAAGTTCAAATCTTTTTTTATATATACTTTAAGTTCTGCAGGTTTGTTACATAGGTATACACATGCTATGGTGATTTGCTGCATCCATCACCCTGTCATCTACCTTAAGTATTTCTTCTAATGCTATCTCTCCCCATCCCCCCACCCTCTGCTATCCATCCCCTAGCCACCAATCCCCCAACAGACCCCAGTGTGTGATGTTCCCTCCCTGTGTCCATGTGTCCTCGCCGTTCAACACCCACTTAGGAGTGGGAACATGCAGTGTTTGGTTTTCTGTTCTTGTATCAGTTTGCTGAAGTTACTGCCACATATTAAATACTCAATTACTACTGACATTATTATAAGAATTGAGCCTTTAATAATCTGGGTAGAAATAAAAAAGGATTCCTTAGTTAAGTGAATTTTTGAAATCATAATAGTAGTTTCACCTTTTTGGATAGTCACAACATATAGTAACTTATTAAAACCTCTGAAAAGTCTTGCATATGTTTAACACAATATTTTCTAAACTTAGTCACACAATCATGTTGTGCTTTTTCTGCAGTGTGTACATCTCTTTTCTCCACCCACTCCAAACTCATATTTAATTTATTCATGGAGTAACAATTCAAATTCTCCTTTTAGAAGCAATAACCTTAAGACTGTATTACAGATGGGAAATCTCATTTTTTTGGGGAGTGTGAAGGTCGTCTGGCTATGACATCTGTTCTATTCTCTGGTCCATGTTTGGGATCTCTGCACATATGTTCTCTTCACATATGGTCTGATGAAATAGCTTTCATAAATAAAGGAGATTATTTTCTCTAGACAAGGTTTAAATTAGTTTTATTTTCCTCTAGAATTTCCACCCTTTCCAGAGAACCCCAAAAGCCTTAGGAAAGAGAGCTTTCATCAATGGGATTTTTCATATACTATGCAAGTTTTTGTTTGGATTACCATTCTTTTGCTTTGAAAATACTAGGATTAACAAATACCAGTTTTTATTAAGCAATTGAAGAGGGATGAATGTTATTTCATTTTTTTTCCTTTGGAGTTCAGCAGTGAACTGGACTGAGCCAATTTGCAAAGAAATACTGAGACCTTTGGATGATATTTGTGATTCTAGCATGTCCTCAAGGCTCTTCCCAGGGAAGTCAGGGTACAGACCTGCCCTGTGGTTTTATATTTCCTGTTTCAGCTCCTGAGTCAAGAAGTCTCCAGATACATACATACATATACGTATTTGATACATACATACATATACATATATATCTGTATGTATGTATTGCCACTAGCAGATACTAGATATTCTCTACTCTCCCTTAGGCTAATTTATAAATATGTACTGTGGTATGAGGGTGGGTGTTGTCTTCTCCTGAATATTTTTCTTCCACATGTTCACTACTGATTGTTCCAAACATAGTCCAGACACTGCTATGAACACTCAAGAGATTCCATTTTATTTCTCTGCTCAAAAGTTATTGGTGTCGATAAACAAATGTGATATTACTAGAACTCTATGGTGTGGATTATCATGTACCTTTGCAGTTGTAAATAAAGTCAAATGACCAGAGAAGAAACAGTGGATAATCTCTTGGACCTACTTAGACCAACAAACTGTGGTCTGAAGCAAAGGATATTGTGACTGGTCTACTTTGGATTATGTGTATTCTTAAAATCAATAGCCGAGAATCAACGTGCGTGTTGAAGCTGGGAGTACCAGTGTTAGCCTCAGGAAAAGAGCAATTCTTTTTAGGAAAGAGCAGTTCCTAAAAAGAAGCAACTGTAGGAAATCTTACACTTCGGAGAAGAAAAACAATAAAAGAAGAAACTTGGGAAATAGGTACAGAGCAGATAACCTAGGACTTAAAGAGTGAATTAGTAAATGTTAAGAGTAATCAAAGACCTTGTTAAGCTTCAGTCATGACCCAAGATGGCCCACAGGCTTCTTTGAGTTGGTCCAGGTCGCTAGCTCAGGCTCTCCTTGTACCAATCCCTCTGGTTCTTATGCTTCAGCCACATCATGCTATAAATCCCACCAAATCATCACTTTCATATTTTGCACATAGATCAAATACCACCCAGGGAAGCTTGCTGAAGGTGACTCCACCAATAAACTTTAAGTCCCGTGACATCAGGGCCAATATTTCTATATCACTTCCAGGGATCATTGTAATACCTCACATTCTTGGTACCCAATAACTGTTTGTGGAATGGATAATTAATAAACAATGGGTCCAATTATTTCCTGAATACATTATGTTATCTTACACTTCTGTGCTCCTGTAAATGCCATGTGCCCCTTCCCAGGTTCTCTTCATGGAAAGCTGTTGCTTTAAGTGTGATGACAACTCATGTCTTCTCTGCTACACTTTTCCCAACTTCCCATTTCCTCTCAGAAGATCAGATTCTCCCGCTATGTGACCCTAAGCATCCTATTAACATTTCAGTAATGGCAAGTCATTGCAAATTATGTTTCTGTAACCAACTCTCGCTGTAATGTGAGTTCTTACAGCAGAGTAATGTGACTTTGCCTCAGCAACAACTAGCAAAGTGCATGAAATACACTACGTGTTTAATAAATATTTCTTAAATGGGTTAATGAAGTGAGAAAATAGAACTTTATCACTGAAAGGGGCTACAAAGATTCCCTTATCTTATAAATGAGAAAATAAAAGTATAAAATATAGTTATTTTTCTTCCACAACAACCAGAAGGTGAATTGTGTGTCTATTTTGCTCATAATTATATCCTTAATGTTTCGCATAGTATGTAAGTGTAGTACAGTACAGACGTGCTAAACATTAAGACATAATGCTCAGGGTTCAGCGTGCTATATATGTCCAGTAAATAATGCTTAAATATTGCAGTTTAAAGTCTCTGAATTAATTAGTAAAAGTGCTAGTTCAAGAAGTAAGATATTCAAATAATCTGGTATTTAACAGATCCACATGTGGCCTGTTAAAGAGTGCTGAGTGGCCGGACGCGGTGCCTCATGCCTGTAATCCCAGCACTTTGGGAGGCCAAGGCAGGTGGATCACGAAGTCAGGAGATCAAGACCATACTGGCCAACATGGTGAAACCCTGTCTCTACTAAAAAAATACACAAATAAGCTGGGCTACTTGGGAGGCTGGGCAGGAGAATCGCTTGAACCAGGGAGTCAGAGGTTGCAGTGAGCAGACATTGCGCCACTGCACTCCAGCCTAGTGACAGAGGGATACTCCATCTCAACAACAACAAAGAGTGCTGACTGCCCTTGTCTTGTAGTTGTTCTCAGAAGCCTCTGAAGAAAGGCTAAGTTTCTATGCATTTTCAGCTTAATAAAATAATCCTTCTTTGACTCTGTTTCCTCCATTTTTTCTTTATTCTAAGTTCAATTTTCTCCCTTGAAAGACTCTGGCACAATCCACATTCTCCTAAGATGTAATTCAAATCCAAATCCAAATCAAATAGTCAACCATGAGCATAGAGCAGCCCAGCTGTGGTTCTTGGGAAGCAAACTGGGTCAGTGAATATTGATACAGAGCTGGCATAGAAGCCCTGTGTTCTCTTGTCCATTTATAAAATACCCTCACATCTTTCAAAATTATCCCTATATGCTAAAGCTGCTTAAATAAACTGTAGCAATTTATCACAAGATATTTTGTAGGCATTGGAAATCTTTCAAAGAATTTTCAGTGAATTGGTGAAATAGTCAGTATATAATACTAGGTGCTAAATTTGAAGAGAAAAGTGTATCTAATGTATGACCTTGATTTGAGATAAATGTATAAGAAAAAAATTTTACAAACTACATCAAAATATCTAGTGGTTTTCAAGAGTGGTAATTCCCTAGCTACTTCAAATGTCTGCCTTCTATATTTTTCTGTTTTCCAGATGTTTTCCAACAAGGATGTAAAACTCCTATATCTGGTCAAAAGTCGTCTTACAATATTTATTGCCAATCCACTACTCTGAAAGGATCTGCAATTGGTCATTTGTGCATCAGTAGGGTCTTATTTTATTACTTTGCCCTCTCTAGAGGCATTTTCCCTCAGACTCTCTTTCTCATTGTGCAATAAAATACTTTGTCTCCAGTCAAAGGGATTTCAAAATAAGAGGAGAGAATAATACTGTGGGACAAACTGGTATGGTGGAAGGAACATGAGATTCTTGCAATCAGAAAGATTTGGGTTCAGTCCCAAGTTTGTCCCTTACCAGGAGGATGTTCTTCCTCAGTTGATTGAGCAATCTGAGATCCAGTGTGTTCATCTGCAAACTGCAATTGCTAATGAGAGGAAGAAATGGACACAGGAAAAGAGAGTAAATATAGTATGTTGAAGGCAGAATGGACTGGGGCAGTCAGTTAAATTGGGAGGAAAAAGGAGAAATAATCTGGACTTCAGGTAAGAAATTACTAAAGTTTATTTAATGTCTATCATAGCCTGTAATGTGCTTTGCTTTGAATATATGCTTGCTTTACTAGGGTGAACTAGACTTAAGTGACAAATTGTAAAAGCAATATGGTAAAAGTTGTTGGCTTGGGGCAGAAAATTCCGAGCTGAAATGCTCACAGGTGCCAGGTTATACAAATAGCGATCTAGGACTCAGGCAGGTCCATTTTTCTCCTACATTATATTGGTACTAGGGAACCTTTAAAAGCTAAAGTCTGGGATAATTCTCAAAGGAATAAAGGTGAGGAGATGAGATTCATAAATTCATCCTTAAAAAAAAACTTTTCAGGTAATTCTAATTTGCAGAGAGGATTGAGAACCTCTGAGTTGAGCTATCTTACGTTCCTAGGAGTAGGTGGCTTCTGTCTAGCTTTCATTTCTCCATGATTTAAGAATGAGTGCAGTAAGAGGTTTCTCAACTGGAAGATGAAAGAAGATGAACATTACTGTTATCCTTTCAATAGCAACTGACCCTACATCTATCAAGGAGGCAATAGAGAGTGGCGGGGAATAGGATAAATAGGCGAGAATATGCCGTGTCTTAAGGGGCATTTGCTACTCACTCAGGTCACACAGTTGTTGTCATGTGAAATGCCTACTTCAGTGTTGGAGATTATATTTTAAAAGAGAAACCAGAACTCAAGATTTTGTATAACATCTCTCAATTTTTAAATGTTGGTTCAATTTTTAGTAACGTCGTTGGGGCTAAGCAAACCATGACTGCTGGCCAATCCAAACTTCTGTCCACCCACGTGTGACTTTTGGCTCGATATATAGCAAGGCATCCATCACTAGACCCTCGGAGGGGCTAGAGGAATGGGGTATTTCAATGAAATACAGCAGCTATGAAATAAAGTTTATCTTCAGGCTGTTGAGGGAGTTCTTGCCTTTGCACAAGGGACACAGCACCTGCACTGATGTTGGAAGTGTTTAGCTCATTAATAAGCCTGATCACTTGGTCTGGGTTTGTGTACAGAGACCTAAGTCAATCCCTGCAGGGGCCATAATGATAATTTCTAACTCACTGGAGGTGACATGTGTAAAGTGCATAGCACAGCACCTGTACATAGAAGACGTGAAATAGATGTTTTTTTCCTCTTCAACTCCTACTTTGCCGCCTTTCTGCCCTCTCTCCCTCTCTCACTCTCCCCTTGCTTTGAAAACTAAACATTGGACATGTCACATTCTCCTTCAGGATAACATCAGTCAATGCCATTGATGGCTGTGCTGCTGTCATCACCTTTCGAGCTTTTGAATAGATGATTTTAACATTTATTAAGCATCCTCTTGTCCCCTTCTCTACCCCAAGATCAGCCAGATTCTGACAGAGTGGTAAGTGCAAAATATGTTTAAAGAAGAACAATTTGGCAATATCTATACAAACGTAAAATACACATTCCCTTTGATGTGAGAATTCATCTAGGAATTTATCTTACAAATAGGTATAACCATTTCCTCAAACACATGGATGTGGAATGCTGGGTGCAGCCTTTTTTATGACCTCTGAAGTTGAAGATAACCTAAATATCAAAAGGATGTACATATTTATACAATAGGGTCCTCTTCAGCAGCACTTCTCAACCAGGGGAATTTTGCACCCCAGGGGACATTTGTCTGGGGACATTTTCAAGTGTCCCAACTGGAGAGGTACTATGGGAATGTAGTGGGTGGAGGTGAAGGATGCCTCTAAACATCCTACAACACACATGACTGACTTCCAGAAAAAAAAAAAAAAAAAACCTGAATTAAAATGTGATCTTAAAGACATGTTGTTAAGAGAAGTAAGGTATTGCCTATTCCTATTTTTGTAAAAAGAATTATGAACACACACACTATGTAATGTGTGTGTATAAATATTGTCAGATATATAAGCATATATGCATACATGGTATATGAGTATATATATATATAATCTTATATATAGATATGTAAGCTTATATATCCTGACAATATTTCTGGAAAAAAAAATGTGTTTAAGAATTTCTTAGCACTGGTTGCTTCTGGAGAGAGAATTAAAGACCGGAGATCCACCGTAGAGGTAGGAGTTGCATTTTACTTTTATACACTTTATATTATTTTAAGTTTTCAGCAAATCAGCCTATTTCATTTCCAGTAAAAATTTGATTTTATGGTTGTTTCTATTAAGCCAAACAGGTAAAGGTAAAATGGGACAGTGGTCAATATCTCTCCTCTTTTTCTACCCTTCTCTTCTCTCCAAAAAGGCACCCTTCAACTTAGAATATCAGTACTTTTCTACGATCACGGTGGTCTCCCATGAAAAGCTCGGCTATAAGTAATTTTAACTTTAATAAAAATCTAATTGAAATGTAAACTCTGCTAGGAAGATTTATGTTTTAAGTTTTTCTTTTCAAATTCTGTTATGTAATAAAATATTGTGTTGTGTGTAGTGGGATTTTAAGTCTGGAGCTTTCTGGAGTCAGGAAGACATTTTTGGAGCTACTAAAAATATGCCAAACATGGAAGCATCTCCTCTTTTAAAAAAATAAATGTTGTTGTGTATATTTAAGGTATACAACATGATGTTATAGGATACATAGTAGTAAAAAGGGTACTAGAGTGAAGTAAAGTACTATATTCAGCCTCTCACATATTTATCTGTTTGTTTTTGTGTCAGGAGCAGCTAAAATCTACTCACTCACCATGAATCCCAAATACAGTACACATTTATGATCTATAGTCCTCATCTGTACATTTGATCTCTAGACTTGTTTGTCCCACAGATCTGCTACTTTGAATTCCCTGACCTGTATTTCCCCATTTTCTCTCCACTTCCCTATCACTGTTTTGTTCTCTATTTCTGTATATTTGAATTTTGTCCAAAGAGTTCACATGTAAGTGATACCACGAATTATTTTTCTTTCTGTGTCTGGCTAATTTCACTTAGCATAATGTCTTCCAGGTTTATTCATGTTATGGCAAATAACAAGATCTCCTTCTTTCACAGGACTTAATATTATTCCATGGTATGCATGTATCACAGTTTCTTAACCTATTTGTCCATTGACAAACACTTAGGGCATTTCCATATAATGGCTGTTGTTAATAATGCAGCAATAAAAATAGTAAAAATGGATCTGCAGATGCCTTTACAAGGTAATGACATTTTTTCTTTGAGTATATTCCCAGAAGAGAAATTACTGGGTCATATGTAATTCAATTTTTAATTTCTTTAGAAAACTTCATACTATTTTCGATAATGATTGTACCAATCCTACCAACAGTGTTTAAGAGTTTCCTTTTCTCCACACCCTCACCCAACATTTATTTGTGACATTTTGATGCAACATAGATCAAAACACGTGTCGGGTAATATCTCATAGTGGCTTGAATTTGCACTTTTCTTCCTCATTGCTCTTGAGTTGAGTGAACAGTTTCCTTTGGGTACTGTACCACTTTACCCGCGTGTTCAGATTAATCACAAAACTTTACAACATATTAGCTCAGTAATGTGTACTGCAGTCTCCAGGTAAGCATGAAAACTTTCATTTGCTATTTAGAGTCCTCTTTTGTTTCCAAATGTTTCCAATGAACTCTAAGATTAAGAACGCTATCCCTATTCCAAGAATCAATTATGGCATTTACCAGTTAACTAGTGGTCATTACATATGACAGAAAACCAAAAAACAAACAAACAAACAAACACTATAATATTGAAGTCCTGCTGTAATCGGAAAAGAAACACTCTAAAAATAAATAAATTAGGGTCTTTAAGTTTTATCAACAAATGAGAAAACAATTTGGGACTGGTGTAGTTACATAATTTAAGAAAAAAAAGTGCCGAAGGATGGAGGTGTAGATAGCGACTAGTGCCAATAATATTAAATAAAACTGACATATAAAGGGCTATACAATTCTATCAGCATTTACATTGTGTGTATTTAAAATCTTTCAAGGCAGGAAATACTTTTTTAATATGCTTCTTCTTTACTATGTAAAGTAGTCTTTTATAGATTGGCCTCTTGGCTAATATCAGCCCTTCCAATCAAGTATCCAATTGTAATCCTGGCTCGCTCCCTGGAATCAGTTTTTTCTAGTTGTATATTAAATATACAGCCAATACCATATAGTTATGATCTCCATCTGCAGAGTCTGATGTTTTCAATGGCCCTAGCAAGATTTCCTTTGGGTACTTTGAACAGAGACAAAATAGGCAATCGACTATCCTGAAGCAATTACAAAGCTGGATTGTTCAATTTTGTATGGTGAGAATTCATTTGCCTTAGGTCTAACCTAACATCACTGCATATAAATGCAATAAAATCTATAGGCTCAGACTCATCTTGGCATCACATATCAAAAAATTGTATCTTATCAAAAGCATTTCTCAGGTGAAATAACCTGCCTATAGTTACAGAAATGCTTCAGCCATAAATGTGATTGCCATAAAAAATTATATTAGCAAGAGGTCTACCATTTAGAGAGTCAAAAAAGCTATCCAACACGCACTCTAAAAAGAAATTCACAGTTTCTGCTGGTAAATTCCAAAATTAAAATACTTTTCAGTGAGCCAAATAGTATGAGTAGCATAACTATAATTACTTACCTCGTGTGATCACTACAATAGCCTCCTAATTGTTTTCCTTTAATGGAGAACAGTAAACCATTCCAAACTAGCCTTGATACTTCTGCCAGGATAATCTTTCTAAATGGCAGTCTCATCTGGTCACTCTCCAGTTTAAAACCATGACTCTCCGGGTAAAGTCTTCGGAGATCTTCCTCAGACAACAAAACAAGGCTTCTCATGATCTTACTCCAGCCGGCTTTTCCAGCTACCCTCCTGTAATTCTTCCACTTTCACTGCACACTTCAGCAATACCTAAACAATTGCAGTTCCCTGGGTAATTCTGCTACCTGATGCTCAGAGCCGGGAATTAGGGTGAAGAGAGTGAGGCATTTGCTTCAGGTGCAAAATTTAAGAGGATGCCAAAAATCAATAATAACAATAAATAATGTTTTAATGTAATATTTTTAAAACCAAAATTAATGTAAAAAACTGTAATGAATAAAAGATTGTAATAATATAAATATAATATTGTAAGCATCAAAAATAACATTTTTCTTCTGATAATCATTCCTCTTGCTTAGCATATGTGTTCTGCATTTGTTAACTCTGCTAATCTTACTCATCCTTTAAGAAACATCTCTTCAAGGAAGTGCTCTCTGAGTTTTCTTTTCCCAGAAAGAACTCAGGGCTCCTTCTGAACTACCATGGTACCTTGTACATGGTTCTATTTTTGCATTTATCATCCTGTACTTGTTTGTTTATTTCTGTACCAGCGTGTGTTAGAACACTGTGTTAGAACACATGTCTCTATAGAGACACTATACTTACGCTGCTCAACAACTCCTATAGAGACTATGGTAAGCAGAATTCTAAGACAGCCCCTTGATTTCCACCCCCACTGCTATTATGCTGGTGATTAAGTTCCATTATATGGCAAAGGTAAGGGATCTCACCCTCTTGATTAGGTTACATTATAGAGCAAAGGTGGAGGGATTTTGCAGATGTAATTAAGGCTCCAAATTGGTTGAATTTAATCAAAAGGGAGATTATTCTGGATGCCCCAGACTTAATCAAAGCCGTTGAAAAGAGGGCTTAGGTTTTCTTTGCAGTCAGAGCATATCCTGCTGGCTTTGAGGAGCAAGTTGCTATGAGTTCTTCAGCTGTAAAGAAATGAGTTCTGAAAAAAAGAAAAAAAAAACTGAGTGAACTTGGAAGAGAGGCTCAAGTCTCTGTTAACATTTTGATTGTAGTTTTGTCAGACCCTAAACAAAAGATCAAGCTACTCTGCCCTAATCTGTGCTCACACTACTGATCTACAGACACCGTTTTAAGTTGCTGTGTTCATACATAATTTCTTGTGAAGAAAAAACTAATAGAGAGACTATTATTCTAACCTCCTAAGTTAATTTCCTATGTACAATTTATTATTAAACTTTTGATGTTACACTACACCTAGATTAATCTTTCTGAAGAGCTATGATAGTATTATACTCTGCTAAAGACCTCCATTTAAAAACTCTTCATTTCCCTCAAAATAAAGGAAAACTCCATAATCTACATTCTCAGTAATCATCTTCCAATCTGTCTTTCAAAACCTACCTCCCACTAATCTGTAAAAACTTACTCCACTCCAGTGAAACAATCATTTCCTCTTGTGTTTTGATGGAGTCTCATACTGTCGCCCAGGCTGGAGTGCAGTGGCACAATCTTTGCTCACTGCAACCTCTGCCTCCCTAGTTCAAGTCATTCTCCTGTCTCAGACCACCAAGTAGCTGAGATTACAGGTCCCCACCACCATACCTGGCTGATTTTTTGTATTTTTAGTAGAGACAAGGTTTCACTGTGTTGGCCAGGCTGGTCTTGAACTCGCTGAACTTGTGATCCGACGGCCTTGGCCTCCCAAAGTGCTGGAATTACAGGCATAAGCAACCAAGCCTGGCCCATTCCGTCTTCCTATATATAACCTAGGCAATTCTTGCCTCTATAGGTTTGGTTTATCTACAAACAATTAAACACAGGATGATAAGTGCAAAAATAGAAACAGGTACAAGGTACCATGGTAATTCAGAAGGAGTCCTGAGTTCTTTCTAGGAAAAGAAAAATCAGAGAGCGCTTCCTTGAAGAGATGTTTCTTAAAGGATGAGTAAGATTAGCAGAGTTAACAAATGCAGAACACATATGTCAAGCAAGAGGAATGATTATCAGAAGCAAAATGATATCATATTTGATGAAAAATATGAGGCCATCAATAGTAGATATAGCAAAACCTATTTTGCAGCAAATATGATGAAAAATAAAAAGCTATAGCTAGTAACTATAGCAAAACTTGTTTTGTTCTCAAACCCAATTCTTAGCTTTCATTATTATCATTATTATTAAATGTATATTTTTTTATCTTTAAAGATAAAAGTTTTGAATTAAGTTGGATATAATAAGAGCATTTTTACCCAATTCTCCCATGTAAAGCCAACTGCAAACACTGAAGAACATAAAGAGAGTGATAAATGCCTGTAATTCATGTAGAAGACATCCATCATATCTATCAATAAGCTATAAATAATCATTATTAAATATTGTGAAAAACGACGATACTGAAGAAAGTCTTTGAAAACATGCAAGTACCCCTGCAGAACTTGGAAAGCTAGAAGAGATCTCCATGGTCAGGTGAATAAATTTATGGACTTATAAAGTACATGACAGTACTATAAGAATGTCAATGAGCTTTTACTGAAACCACAGCCACAGAGAAGGGGCCAAATGAAGATAACCACTGCGTTAGTCAGGTTTGTTGTATATACACACAGCTGTGTGTTGCTTAATGACAGGGATAGGTATAACCTATTGCTGCTAGGCTACAACCTTGTAGAACATGTTACTCTACTGAATACTGTAGGTAATTGACATACAATGATAAGTATTTGTATATCTAAACAGATCTAAACATAGAAAACGTACAGTATAATTTTGACATAACAGATAAAAAACAGTACACGTGTATAAGGCAATTACCATGAGTGAGTCCTGCAAGACTAGAAATTGCTCTGCATGAGTCAAGGGGTAGCAAATGAATGTGAAGATCTAGGACATTACTATACACTACTGTAGACTTTATAAACACTGTGCATTTAGGTTACACTACATTTATTTAAAAAAATTATTCAAACCAGGCATGGTGGCTCATGCCTACAATCCCAGAACTTTGGGAGGCTGAGGCGGGTGGATTACCTGAGATCAGGAGTTTGAGACCAGCTGGCCAACATGCTGAAACCCCGTCTCTACTAAAAATACAAAAATTAGCTGGAAATGATGGCACATGCCTGTATTTTCAGCTACTCAGGAGGCTGAGGCAGGAGAATCGCTTGAACCCAGGAGGTGGAGGTTGCAGTGACCCGAGATGGCACTGTTCCACTCCAGCCTGGGCAAGAAGAGTGAAACTTTGTCTCAAAAAATATATATATATATTCCATAATAAATAAACTTAGCTTACTGTAACTATTCTTATTTTATACAATTTTAATATTTAAAAAAAAGTGGACTCTTTTGTAATAATACCTAGCTTAAAACACAAATACATTTTGCAGCCATACAAAAACATTTTCTTTCTTGATATTCTTATTCTGTAAGCTTTTTTCAATTTTATTTTTTACTATTTAAACATTTTTGTTAGAAACTAAGACACAAACACACACATTTGGCTAGGCCTACACAGGGCCAGGATCATCAATATCACTGTCTCCCACCTCCATATATTGTCTTCAGGCACAGTAACAGGCATAGAACTACCATCTCCTATGATGGCAATGCCTTCTTCTGGAATACCTTCTGAAGGGCCTGCCTGAGGCTGTTTCACAGTTTAGTTTTTTTTTTTTTAATGAGCACACTATAAAATGATGTTAAAAGATGTTTTATAGTAAATATATAAACCGGTAACACAGCTATTTATTATCATCATCAAATATTATGTACTGTCCATAAATGTGGTGCTATACTTTTATATGAATGGCAGCACAGTAGGTTTGTTTATACCTGCATCACCACAAACACATGAGTAATGCATTGTACTATGACCATACAATAGCTATGACATTACTAGGCAATAGGAATTTTTCATCTCCATTATAATGTTTATGGGACAACTGTGTGTATGCGGTTCATCATTGACCTAAATATGGTATATGACTGCCTACACACACACACACACACACACACACACACACACACATACACATACATATAAGTGCTGAGAAGTATCAGGATGTGCTGTCTGCAAATGGGAGACCTAGGAAAGCCAGAGAGGAAATTTAGTCTGAGTCTCCAGGCTTGAGAACCAGGGAACCCTTGCTGTAAACTCAGCCCAAGGTCTGGAGAAGATGAAATGTGATGTCCCTGTTCAAGTGGTGTGGCAAGAAAAGAAGGGCAATTTCCTCCCTCCTTTTCCTTTTGTTCTTTTCAAGCCTTTAGTGAGTTGGATGATGTCCACTCACATTGAGGAAGGCCACCTGCTTTACTGAGTTCACCAGTTCAAATTCTGTCTCATTTAAAAACACTCTCACAGACATACCCAGAAATAATGTTTAAACTGGAAACCCTGGGGCTAGTCAAATTTATACATAAAATCAGTGATGACAAGCACACAAACTGACTTTGCAAGAAGCTGTTTGCTTTTGTGGCAAGTTGAATGAAAAACCAGAGTGAGTAATCACATATGAATCTATTGATATTGCCAGTTACTTAAACATAAACAAGCCCATAATAATAATTGTGATATGTGAGTTTTTGCTGTAGAATTAGCATACCTTCTATTGACATGGAATAGAAGCATGTTTCTGGGGTAGACTGTGTCAGCTGAATTAAATCTAACCTGCTTGCTGTTTAGCACCCTTCGCAATTCTCTCTCCACATACTACTAGTGTTTAGCAAACTGCTGGCTCAGAATAAACATCCCAGATTTTAAAAAATAATATGAAAGTCTCCAACATTGTAATTACTCAAAGACATAGCCAGGAGATAAAAGAAATGTCAAAAAAATGTAAACAATTTTATGCATATCAGCATAATTGTCACAAAAGATAACTAAAAATGAGGTACAAACACTTTTTTATAAAATCAAAGTAATTAAAAATTAATGTCATTCTGAAAGAAGACTTAAAGGTATAGATGAAAGTGATAAAAAAGAGAAAAGTAAATCAATAATAAGATGGAAAGTAAGATAGCAACATTTAGAATAAAATGGAAAATTTAGAAAGAGCTTTAGCTATTAAAAATATATTAAAAACAGTAAATATAAGGGTAGACACTGCTAAAAACATTGTGAACAAAAATAGCCTTCAGAAAATTGAACAAAATAAAATAATAAAATATTTTAAAAAGTAATACCAAGAAAATGACAGATCTGAAAGGCAGTAAAAAGATTTATAATGTGCACATCCTTGTTGTTTCAGATGAAGTAAAAAGTAAAAATGAAACAGAAAAAATATTAAAAGATGTAGTAAAAGAAAACTTTCCAAAAGTTAACAAAGACATAAATCTAAAGAATAAATAGGAAAACTGTACCTTAGAAAAACTTTATACAGGATAAAATCAAAGAATAAATGACAAAGTATACATGATGAAAGGGTTATCTAGGAAAAATGCTCAATTTTTGCATAAAAGGGGACAACTCAGACTCACTTCAGGCACTTTTAAGATTGTGAAGTGTGTGAAGAGCAATGTTACATAGTCCTCAGCATAAGAAAGTGTAACCCAAAGGTTTTATGCAACTTTCAAGAACTCTTGGAATATAGCACCCATGAGCTCTTAATAAAAAAGAAGTTGATGTACATTCTTTCATAAATCAAATAGTGAAAGAAATAAGCCTGAAAATAGGAATGAGTAGTAGATACATAAAAATAGAAAATTTCAAATAAAGAGGTGTGGGAATTATGGAATACCATATAAATATTCTTTATATTGTAATGTAAAATTATTATGTAACTATAATACAAATCTCAAGATGAAAAAAAGAAATTAAAGAAATTTTAAGTGTGCTGTTTTTCTTCTTTTTAATAACTGGTGATTAATTCCATATATAAATCACTTAATATGAGTTTTAGAAATTTAAGAGTGTGAAGAAACCTATAGAAAATTCCAAAATAGAAATACAGCCAAATCAAACTTGAGGTTATTGTAGAGAAATAGATGTGGTAGACAGGACTGGAAATTTACTAGATACCTCATCTTTGTTGATAGGAGATCAATTTATGGTATCTAAAACTGGCATGTATAGAAAAAACTATTTAAATCTAATTAATATATAAAACTTTAAAGAAAATGTTCCAAAATACTAAGAAGAGTCCATAAACTTGTTAAATGATGAGGAGGAAAATGCATAAACATAGGAAAGTAGAGACATATTGGTTTTAGAAAGGAGAATGCTAAGCTAATAAATAAATTGGGATTAAACGTCTTATTTCTGCTTGTATACATTGATATCCATGTATATGCATTGAAAGTTTCTAGAAATATAATAAGTAGTGTCTAATGGTAACTTTCTGGAACGCTGAATCAATAGAAAATGTATTATTTTATAAGCTTTTGATTTGTTTGTCCATCTTACTATGTCCATGTATTACTTCACAAAGATTAATATAAATATATATCTATTAATCTACATAGTATATAACAATATATATTACATTATACATTGTGCAATAGATGTTACAGAACAATATATATACATTGTACAATATATGCTACTTAAATGTATTCAATTTCTCATATTTAGATATAATCATTATATGCATGTAACAATATAAACCTTCTAAGAAGAAGTATAATTGCATTTGCAATATGATTATATTGTCTCTATTTAAAAGGGAAAAAAACACACATGAACATCAATCCAAGATTATAATCCTTGTGTATATTCTGAAGTATTTTCCATACACATAGTTTTCTAATATATTTTATTATGTTTCACATAGAATTTTGTATGCCACTTTTTCAGTTGATTAAAATAACATTTATTAAAATGATTCCATAATCTTCATAAGCATAATTACAATGACTGTAAAATATTTTTTAAATAACCATACCATATTTACTTGAGCATATGATGAGCCAACATTTAGATTGATTTTATTTTTTCATCATTGTAAATAATATTACAAGAAACATTTGTTTTCCAAATGATTATCCTTATTGATTCTCAGATGTGAAACTGTATCAAAGATATCAGTTATCATACTTGTGGACATTCTTTATTTCCCACTGGCTAATGTAATCTTTCTCTAAACTAAAACACCTTGGCACACTTCTTTACAATGTACTGTACAAATTTATATTTCATAGGTGACTAATATCCAGCCAATATATGAATATATGAAGTGAATATTAATCAATAAGAGACACCCTAACCAGGCTGTAATAGCATGAAGCTAATGGTAAGAGATCTACACTAGAGATGTCCAATCTGTGACACCTCTGCTTCATGCACCACTACTGTTATATGAAGACTTTCCAAGAGCTTCTGAGTTCCCAACTTCCTTACATATTCTTTCTTAAAATTAGTCTCCTTGAGAACACAAAAAGCGGAATGCATGTTTGTTATTTCCACCTTTTTGACAATTTTTTTTTCTTTGATAACTCTCACTAATCTAGACTCTACCTTGGGTGAAGAGCCCTGGGGTGTATAAACCTCTATGACATCAAACAAACGGACAAAGTTTGGTGGAGATGCTGAAAAACTGAATGACTCTAGTGATTACCTGACAAATCTTTTTTGAAAGTCAAATAGTTTCCAAATCTTTGCTTTCAGCAAAATTGGGGAGGAACTAATCAAGGTGTCAGCTAATGGAGTAAAAGTAATTTATTCTAGATGACTGTGAATTTGGATAAATATCTCCAAAGGAGATCAACAAATGGAGTGACATTTCTCCTTCCATTTATGCCTACTTATTTATGTGAATATGATTCATCAGGGCTAATATTTATAAAACCCCAAAATAGGAGCAGAACTCAGGCAGCAGCTATGTCATTCTAGTAATGGTAATATTCCACCCATAGATATCAGAACCAATGAACAAATAAAAGACATCTACCTTACTACAAGATGAATATCCAATAAAATATTAAATTTATGCTTCATAACTGTTAATCAATTTTGAAGTATAATACGTTGTTTTGATCAATGGTATGCTTATGCCAATTTCAATAACTCAATGTGGAAAATATTTTTAACATTTAACAGTCTTATGGTTGCAGGAAACATCTAAAAATTAAATCTCCATTTATATACATAATATATTTTAGAAAAGTATGTTAAGGTAATCAATAAAATCCTTTCAAGCATAAAATACATGACATTAGGATTAAATATTTTCTAGAAAGTAGAATAAAAATGCTAGCTTGAAGAGCAAAACAAATGCTATTATATTTAGAGCTGTTTATGTATTTTAAATGAATACTGGTGAGTATTTAATAATATGGTATTTACATTGTATTGGAAAAATTTAAATCATGATCTAAGAATTCTATTTTTAAATGTCAATATTTGCACTATGCGTGAAATGGCATCTTTGAAAGTGTTTAAATATATGATGACAAATTTCAGCTGCCAATCAAAACATGTGAAAATGTATGATAGTTTTACTAAATTATTTTAATAATACTCAATAAGCTACATTTATTAATCCTGATACTTTATCATATTTATTATTCCAAGTGATACACAACAGACAACTTCACCTCATCCTTGAGTCTCACTTTATGCTTATGACACACCCCACGATGGTCTCACCCAAAACATTAACCCCATTTAAGCTCTGAAACCGTCTCTGACAACCATCAAAATGGAAGAATTTGATGGCACACACTCAGCAAAGCTAACTAATGAACTTTTAATGTTTTCCATTGATCCTGTCACTTTGCTTCTTTAGTACAAAGGGTATCCAAATGCATTCAAATGAGATCAAGCCAATTTCTAAGGTAAGCATCTCTTCTGCCAAGAAAAGACTCCAGATGGACCACTGAACTCTCCTGTTACTCCTGCCACTCACAGCTATGGCTGTTGCCTCTCAGCCTCCTAGAATATTCTGCATCCAGGGGCAACAAATAAGCTTTTGCTGTCTTCTTGCAAACATCCAACATGTTTGTTACAGGATAAGACATTCCAGATGTGATTAAAAAAAAAATCTTTTCACTTTGAAATTTTCTTGAGAAGATTTCTGGTTTTCCATGTCTGTATGTCTGTGGGTTATTTAGAGTTGTATCCTAGCAATTTTTATTTGTTCTGGAATTAAATAATGGAAAGGATAGAAATAAAACTGATTTGAAAATATGCATTTAAAAGGTAATATGGAAGATTTATATAAGCCTATGCATAACAGGTTGTACCACATGGTTGTTACTCAAGATAAAGCTCTATTAAAATGCTCTTTCATAAATTGATCTATTGGGAATTTTTAAAGTTCTTATTCTCTCAATGAGGAGGAAGAAATAATATATTTCCTTTATGTAAATGGAGATATATCAAGGGTTTCCTCAAAATTAAATATAAGATTCAACTAGGGCATAACTCTCTGGCTCCAAAGATACCTTACAAACATGTCAAGTTGGAAGAAATTTATCTGTAATACAACAAGCCAGATTTTGATTGCTCTGCTTCTTTTTTTACCTTTCCAAAATACAGTCATGAAAAATGTAAGTAAATCAGGTAATTCAGTTTGAAATTATGGCAATTTTTAATGTTGAATCAAAAAGATGCTAAAAGGAAAACAACATTGCCCATTTCCGTCAAACGCACACATCTAGAATTTGAACTCTCTACCTTTGCAATACAAAAGGAATCACTCAGACTTTCACAAAATTATCTGTGCATATAAAACATACCCAGCAGTGTTCAAGGTATTGAAGATTCAAGATGAATAAAAAACAATCTCTCCCTTCTAAAGCTCACAGTCTATAGGGAGCTAAAATTATAAATTATAAATTTATAATTGTAAGTTGTAAAAGGTAAATTTATAAATTGTAGTGCACTATGTACTTTAGTGAGAGAAATAATCATTTTCTACTATTGATTGTGTTTCTTCTACTTGATAGTTACATGCCAAGCACGTGACTTATATTTTTGGTCTCCTAATAGTGTCCTAAAGTAGATCTTCTTATCTACTCAATCTGAAGTTGAGGAAGAAAATGTAGTCAATTTTACATAACAAGTATGTAATTACAGACTGGGAATTGTGGCTCATGCTTGTAATCCCAGCACTTTGGGAGGCCAAGGTGGGCAGATTGCTTGAGGCCAGTAGTTCGAGACAAGCCTGGACAACATGGCAAAACCACGTCTCTACTAAAAATACCAAAATTAGCCAGATGTAGCAGCACACACCTGTAGTACCAGCTACTCAGGAGACTGAGGCATGAGAATCACTTGAACCTAGGAGGTGGAGGTTGCAGTGAGCTGAGATTCCACCACTGCACTCCTTCCTGGGCAACAGAGTGGCACTCTATCCAAAAAAATAAAAGTATGTGATTATAGCATAAGAGATAATAAATGTATGTAAAATGCATAGTGTAGGTGCTGGTACATTTTTAATGTTTAAAAATGGCAGACACTAATGCTTAGTCTTGTAACACAGTTGTAAGTCAGTCAAAAATGGAGCATGTCAGGAGTTCCTATGATTTTAGATGCTACCTTATGTAGAAAACATTCAAATTTATATCACCAACTGTAGCATCAACATGAGAAACTACATCTCTAAAAAAAAATACAAAAATCAGCTGAACATGGTCACCTGTGCCTGTAGCCCCAGCTACTCAGGAGGCCGATGTGGGAGATCGAGGCTGCGGTGACCTGAGATTTCACTACTGCACTCCAGCCTGGGTAACAGAGTAAGACCTTATCTCAAAACAAACAAAAAGGGTATGGGAGTTGGTGGAAAGGGGATTGTAAGGAAAGACATTCTAGAAAAAGGGACGCCCACAATAGGAGCTAAATTTTGGGTGGATGGCCATGCAGATGGTAAGGATTAGGGCATGAAATACGCTGCCTGACATTCATGAAAAGACATGGTGCTGGTTATCCTTCTGCCTCTTTTCTTGTAATTTTTCATAGCTGGATTTTCCTCTTCTATTCACTGGCTAATTCTGAAATATTTCCAGGGCTTTGTCTTCAACCCTCTTTGTTGACTCTTATAATTCCTCAAAAGTAATCTCCTTCATTCCTATGACTTTGAATGCTACCTTTATGTAGATAACTTTCAAATTTATATTATCGGCAGTTGCATACCCTCTAAGCTCCAGGCTTATATATCCAATTACATACTCGTTTTCTCCATCGGAATGTCTCATAGGTATTCCCAAACTTGTCTGCTCAAATCTGAAAATGAGTTTCCTCTTAAAACCTGGATTTTCCCCACTCATTGCCATTAAAGTTTCTGCCTCTAATCAGTTGCTGATGCCAGGACTCTGGGGATTATCCATAAAAACTTCTTTTTCCCTACTAACATCAAATCCATTAAAATCTCTTATTGGCTTCACCTCCAAAAATATATTTTGAATCTATCTCACCTCTCCCATTAGTTCCACCATCACTGTTGACCTGGTCCACAGTGAAAAATTCCCTCGATATTTCTCTGTGGTATGGTTTAAATATGTTCCCCCAAAAAAATATGTTATGGAGGCTGAATCCCCAATGTAATGGTATTAAGAAGTGGGAACATTGATGGTATTAAGATTATGTCATGAGGCAGAGCCTCCCTCACTAATGGATTGATGCCATTTTCAATCTAGTGGGTTCCTAATGAAAGGACAAGTTTTGTCTCCTTCTCTCTCACACACACACACTCTGTCTCTTTCTCTTGCCCTCTTACCTTCTCTCTCTGTCTCTCTCTCTCTCTTTCTCTCTGTCTCTCACACCCTGTGCCATGAAATGATGCATCAAGAAGGCCCTCCCCAGATTCTGGTCTCTCAGTCTTAGATGTTCTATCCTTCAGAACAATGAGCCAAATAAATTTCTGTTTATTATGAAATACCCAGCCTGTGGCATTCTGTTATGGCAGCACAAAACAAGACAGAATTGGTACAAGAGTAACTAGAGTATGGCTGTAACAAATATGTAAAAATGTGAAAGCATCTTTTGAACTGGCTAATGGGCAGAAGCTGGAAGAGTCTGAAGGAGCAGGCTAGAAAAAGCCAGAATTTCCCTGATCAGATTTTAAGCACAATTCTGGTGAGGTTTCGAAGAGAATAACTGTAGGAAAACTATGGAACTTCTTAGAGATTACTTAAAGTGATCATGATCAGGTTGTTAGTAGAAATATGGATAGGAAAGGCAGTTCTTATGAAGTCTTAGATGGAAATGAGGAGTATCTTATTGGAAACTGTAGCAAATGCCATTTTTATGATAGAGTTGCAAAGAAACCAAAAAACAAAAGCAAACAAAAAAAGAAAACCCTGGTAGAACTGTGTCCATGTCCTAGGGCTTTATGGAACGCAGAATTTAAGAGCAATAAACTAGGATATCTAGTAGAAAAAATTTCTAAGCAAAATATTAAAGGAGCTGCATGACTTCCTTTAACTACATACAATAAAATGAGAGTGGAAAGAAATGACTTAAAGACAGACTTTATAATGAAAAAGGAAGCAGAATACAAAACTCTGGAAAATTTGCAGCCTGGTCATGTAACAACAAAACAAAACAAAACATATAAGGATGTTACCAAGGGGCACTTTGATAAAGAGATGTGTTAAGGAAAAAACTAACTCTGTACAATATTTTAAAGAGGTTTATTCTGAGTCAATATTAGCGTCCATAGCCTGGGAAAACAGCCTCAGAAGGGCCTACAGAAGTGCATCCGAGGCAGTTTGGATTACAGTTCGGTTTTATACATTTTAGAGAAGCAAGAATTACAGGCAAAAACATACATCAATACATGGAAGGTATACATTGGTTTGGCCCCAAAAGGCTGGACATCTTGAAGCAGGGACTCACAGGTTATAGGTGGATTCAGAGATTCTTTACTTTACAATTGACTAAAGGAGTAAGGCTCTGTCTAAAATTTAGAGTCAGCAGAAAGATATGTTTTTAGTTAAGAATGCTGTGTGGCAAGATTGACGGCCTGCAGGTATGACTTAACCCTTGCCTTTTATGGCTTTAGGTTTTATTTTTAATTTGTTATCTTATTGCCACAAGAGTCTGTTTTGTCAGTCTTGTTTCTATTTTAATATTAATACTGGTTAGTTGTGCCTAAAGTCCAAAAGAGTGGACATATAATGAGGCATATCTGATCTTTCTTTCCATCATTGTCAAGAACTCAGTTTTTCAGGTTTCTCTGGGGTCCCCTTGTCCAAAAGAGGGTTCATTCAGTCAGTTGGAGATTTCATTTTTAGTTTACAGATTAGTACAGCTAAAAGGTCAGGTGCTATTCAAGACAATGGGAGAATGACCCCAAAGGCATATAAGGGATCTTGGAGGGAAGACTGGATTTGGGGGGTGAGTCAGGGCACACTCCACAGGCTTGCTGCCCAGGGCCATCGTGGGACTCTGCTCTCCACATTCTGGTACAGTGCTCCTTGGCCACCCTAGCTGTGGTTCAGGTTGTCCTGGGTGCAGCTCATGCTGCTGCCCAGAGGGTGCAAGTGATAAACCTTGACTATGTCCACGTAGTGCTAATTCTTCAGGTTTTAGGGAATGTAAAAGCTGTGGGGCTATGGACATCTCCACTTGGGTTTGGAAGGACGTAACAGACAGCCTGGGGGCCCAGAAAGAGACTTGTCACAAGGATAGAGCCACCCCTAAGAGTCCCCACTAGATCAGTACCTAGTGGAGCTGTGAGAGTGGGGCTTCGATTGAAACACCACAACAGTAGAGCTATCAGCATGCAACTCCAGCCTGGGAGAGCTTCGGGCATGATGCTTGCTGTAACCTGTGAGCGCTGCTTCATGGGCTAGTCACAATAAAGCCACGAGACCAAGAAGCATGAGACCTTGGTGGCACAAACTTTACTTACCCCAGTGTGCCCAGAAGGTGGGACATAGTGCTAGGAAAAATTCTGGAGCATTAGGTTTACTGTTGGGTTTTGGACTTAAGTAGGACCTGTTATACCTTTCTTCTGACCTATTTCTCCTTTTTAAAATGGAAATGTCTACCTTATACCTTCTCCCCCATTATATTTTCGAAGTTGATAACTTGCTTAATTTCACAGGCTCACAGCTGGTGGGTAATTTTCCTTAGAATAAATCATGGCCTTGAGTCTTATCCGTATCTGATTGAGATGAGATTTTGGATTTTGGACCTTTTGAGTTGGTGCTGGAAGGATTTAGGACTTTAGGACTATTGGGATGGAATAAATATGCTTTGTATGTGGAAAAGACAAAAATTTTGGAAGCCAGGGATGTAAGGTTATGGTTTGAATGTGTTTCTTGAAAAAAAAATTTGTTAGAAACTTAATCCCAAATGGAACAGTATTTAAAAAGTGAGAAGTTTAAGAGGTGTCTAAGTTCCTTTCAATCTCACCTTCTACCATGGGATGACTCAGGAAGTGGGCTCTCAGTAGATGCTGACCCTTGATTTGGGACTTCCCAACCTCCAGAACTGGTATGGTTTGGATGTTTGTTCCTTTCAAATCCCGTGTTGAAATGTAACCCCCAATGTTGGAGGTGGGGCCTGGTGGGAAGTGTTGAATCACGAGGGCAGATCCTTAATGAATGGCTCAGTGCCATTTCTTTGGTGATGAATGAGTTCCTCTTAGTTAATTCATGTGATATCTGGTTGTTTAAGAGTCTGGGACCTTGGGAGGCCGAGGCGGGTGGATCACGAGGTCAAGAGATGGTGACCATCTGGGCAAACATGGTGAAACCCCATCTCTACTAAAAATACAAACATTAGCTGGGCGTGGTGGCGTGTGCCTGTAGTCCCAGCTACTCGGGAGGCTGAGGCAGGAGAATTGCTTGAACCCGGGAGGTGGAGGTTGCAGTGAGCCAAGATTGCACCACTGCACTCCAGCTTGGCACCTGGCGACGAGCTAGATTCTGTCTCAAAAAAAAAAATAGAGTCTGGGCCCTCTCCCTTCTCACTCTTGCTCCATCTCCTGCCATGTGATACACTGGCTCACTGTTCACCTTACACCGTGACTGGAAGCTTCCTGAGGCCTTATCAGGAGCCAATGCCAGTACCATGTTTCCCGCACAGCCTGCAGAACCACGAACTAAAATAAACCTCTTTTCCTTAGAATGACCCAGCCTCAGATATTTTTTCACAGCAGCACAAGAATGCACTAATCAAGAACGGTGAGTCAATAGTCTTCTATTTCTTACAAATTACCCAGTTTGTGGCATTCTGTTATAGCAGCAGAAAGTAACTAACACTGTGCTTTCACTCCTCTCCTCCCCAAACCACCCTCAATCCCCAGCTGGAACTACAGTCAACATGCTGTTTTTTTTAAGCCACACTTCTGATCTTCTCACTCTTCTGCTTAAAACCTCCAATGACTTCCTATGCCATATGAAATAAAGCTAGACTTCTTATTAGGACCTGAATCATTATGGCCTATCATTCACAAGAGGACTACTGCCTATTTCTTTAACCTTATCTTGCGGTATCATTCGTATGCTCCAGAGACATTAGCCTTCTTTCAGCTATTCCCAGAAGTTGAAAGTTTTTTCTCGGGGTGTTTACACACATTTACTACCTGGAAATATCTTCACCCATGGCTTACCTAGCTATTCTCTATGTTAATCAAGAGTTTTCATGTCATCTCCTCAGAGAGGACTTCTCTAATTATGAAAACTAAGAAGAATCCTTGATGACAATTTTTTATTGCATCCGATCCCTTTCTCTCTCTTCACTCACTTTACAAATACCCATGTGTTTACTTATTTCCTAACTTCCCAATTGAAATTTAAGATTCACAAGGCCTGGGATTATCTATTTGATTCACTAAAGTATTAATATATCTAGAGCTTATCAGGATGTTTGACAATTGTTGATACTCACAAATATTTGCTAAGGAACTACATAAAAAATTAATGTTTTCTTAAATGAAGAAGTAACCGTATATGGACTTCTAAACATTTGGGGAGCAGTCAAACAAAACTGTGCCTTGTTTAACCCACCTGTAAAACAGGTGAAAAAATGACTATTTTTACTAAACAGTTAGGGATAGAGTAAATATCATAAGAAAGAAATTGATGTGGAAGTCTGGGAAGTTGAAGACTTCAAATAATTGGCTTTTATTTGTATTTAATTATTATTGCTTTTAATATATTATTATTATCCTAGGTAATATAAATTCTGATTATTGATAACTAGATGCTAAAATAAGTTAGGCTCTTCTTGACAATTGTGTACAATGTCCTAGTACAAGGGCATGTATAGGAGTTTCTATGTTAATAAGAAAATGGAGTCAACATGACTTCATGGACTAAAAACATTTTAGAAAAACAAAAAACAGCCATGTTCCACTTCCCACCTAAACCAAACTTAACGTGGAACTTCAGAAAAATTGCTTGACATCTGTGAGACTCAGTTTCCCCATCTGTAAAATAGAAACTTTTTCTTAGAAAGGGCTCTGAAAAATAACTTAATGAGACCAATCACTAATTGTTGAGAGTGAGGCTGGATGTGAGGTGCTGTCTGCATGTTAGGGACTATCCATTCTAATATAGCACAAAGGTCACTAATTTACATCTTTTTCCTTTGAGAGGCTCAGCCAAATGGTTTTGGAGCACTTTTGCAGAAGTCTCTATTCGGCCCTTGTATTTAGCTCACAATGTCCCTGGGAGTCAGGGAGAAAAGATAAATCTTTCACAATAATAGGTGTCCTTCAAGGGTAATAATATATTTCCGATTTCTTTGCATGCAGCTCTTTGGTAATCCACTGACAGTGCTTGGCAAACAACAGTTGAGATAAAAAAGTTTCCTCTTTTAGTGATTTTCCTTTTGATCACTAAAGCCAATATTATTGGGACAGTGAGCCAAGGCTCATCACGCCTTGCTAATGGATTCAACCCAGACAACCCCCAGAGTCTTACACTTAGGAAGCTTCCTGCTTTCTTAATTCCAATTCATCCTCTGGAAATACTACTTTAAACGAGTCACTTTCCTGCTTAAAGACCCTCAGGGCCAGTTACCCCTATGGTCTTCCAGAGACATTAAAAAGTCAAGCCCACAAACAGAAGACCCCAGCTGGCATTCCAGACTCTTCTCCATGTCATCACTGGCTTCTGGTGCTCCCCTTCAGGTCTCCCACACTACAGCCAAGTGATCTGAAAATTGGTTCCTGGGGCCTCAGTCCACGTGATTAAGCATACTGATAATTCTAAGTATTATATTTAAGCTAACAGAGTTCTTCATTTTAAGCCCTCCTTAAACCCTTCACTAACTGATCCTCTTCGTGGAATTCTCTTTAATTATTTCTTCTTTAATACATGCTTATCGAGCACCCACTATGTGCAAGCCTTGGGCACAGAGCTTCAGAGAAAATGGACAAATTTCTGACTCAAGAAGCTTAAATATTGCTGAAGAGAGGTACCCCATAAACAAACAAAGCAATAGTATGATAAATATGATGAAGAAAACTAACAGAACCTAAGGCATGGCAGATAGTAAGGAGTTGGGGGAGGAATGTCATGTAATACCATGCAGGGCCTCTCTGGATGGGTAAGAATTAAGTGGAAAGCTGAATGAAAGAAGGAAAATGTGTGTGTATATGGTGGTGGAAGTATGTTGGGGAAGGAGTTCCAGGAAAAGGAAATGGTTAGAAAAAGAGCTTGTCTTGTTTGAGGAAAAGCTTGAATTTCAGAAGCTTGAAGTAACTCAAAATGAGTGAAAAAGGGGCAAGCAAGTAGGGACAAAAGGAGTGATGCAGGATGTGGAACACTTTATGCCTGGTACATATTTTATTTCCTGGAGATGAGACATCATGGGTGGGTTTTAGGAAAGAAGGAGGGTGTTAGTCAGGGTTCTCTAGAAGGACAGAACTAATAGGATATATATATATATTCTATTGTATATATGTATCTCCATATCATATATATGTCTCTATATCTTTTATTATATATCTTTTACATATATCTTCATATCATATATATATATGGAGGTTTATTGACTCACATGATCACAAGGTGAGGTCTCACAATAGGCCATCTGCAAGCTGAGGAAGAAGGAAACCAGTCTGAGTCCCAAATCTGAAAAACTTGGAGTCTGACATTCCAAAGCAGGAAGCATCCGGCATAGGAGAAAGATGTAGGCCAGAAGATGAAACCAGTCCAGTCTTTCCAAGTGTTTCTTCTTGCTTTTATTCTGGCCACACTGGCAGCTGATTAGATTGTGCCTACCTGGACTGAGGGTGGGTCTGCCTCTGCCAGTCCACCTACTCAAATGTTAATCTCTTTTGGCAACACCCTCACAGACACACCCAGGGTCAATACTTTGTATCCTTCAATCCAATCAAGTTGACACTAAGTATTAACCATCACGAGAAAGGATACCTTTTGAATTAGTACTTTAATAGTCCCACCAATTTTTTTTTTTTCCTACACTCAGTGAGGCTGCAGTGCTGAGTTAGGGGCTCCTCCTTGCACTGCCGTCCAAAAAGCACTTCTCCGTAGAAAGCAGGGGCAATTGTATAGCTCTTACCAATTGCTTTTCTCCTCTGTCCTATACTTCCTGTTTTCCAATACTTCACGACCATCATTTTGTACATTTTGACCTGTTTTCTTGTTATTTACAGCAGGAAGGCAAGTCCAGTACCAATTAAGAGGAAGCTTTAAATGATTTGCTTTGAAATTATCTCTTTATAGTTTGAATGTTTATAATTATTGTGTTGTCTGTTTTAAAGGGAATAGGGAGAGTTGGAAGGAAAATGTTTAGGTTTCTCAGACAATCTAGAAAAGCCACAATCCCAAGAGAAGTTTATGAAAATCCCAAATTCAAAACACATTTGTCCTTCCTATCTATGAAGGGAGAGACACATTGGATCACTATTTAATTTATATATGTTTAGGACATCATATTGTGGGCAACGTCTGCTCCAGAAAGTCTCCTTCAGCTTTATTTAGTGATGACAGTAAAAGGACCTAAAGATTGTATCCCCTCTAGTAGGCACATTGCTGTCTTGTGGTATCAACACAGTCTTTATTATTATTTTTCACCTCCATACTAGGTCTTAAAATAAGTTTTGATTGCAAAGGGAGAATGAGCTGTTAGAGGATGGAAAAACAGGAAGTCACATGTCTCACACCACCAACTATTTCAAATAATTTTGGCTTCAATTCATCTGCTAAAGCAATAGACCACAGGTCTCACTCTTTTTACTCATCCGCACATTTATATATTGTCTTTCTACCACTTGTTTCTGGTTTGCTTCCCTCAATCCACACACTATTTTTCCTTCAAGACCCAATCATACCCAACTCCTTAGAAAGACTTCCTAATTCTGATTATTTCCTGTTGTGTATATTTATTGTTCATGATGTGTTTGGGCCTATAGTCATAAACTCTACTCTGAATTGGGTTAGGTTATCAGATGAATCATTATCCCTCCTCCAAACCTATGGGCTCTTTGGAGTATTAGATGTTTTTGTATCTCACAGGTCTAGAAGATAGTAACTCTCAGTAAATATTTAATGAATTGCTTAACATTGTTACATGTAATTGTGTGAATCAATTGCTCATCATGAATGTCTCAGTTCATTTGAGCTGCTATAACAAAATATCATAAACTAGGTGGCTTAAAAACAAAAGAAATTTTATTCTGGAGGCTAAAAAGTCCAAGATCAAGGCGCTGGCAGATTTGGTGTCTCATGAGAGCCTGCTTCCTGGTTCATAGGTGACTGTCTTTTCACTGTGTCTTCACGTGGCAGAATGGTTGAGAGAGTTCTCTGGGGTGTCTTTCGTAAGGGTACTAATTGTACTTGTGATTGCCTCCCAAAGGACCCACCTCCAAATCTGTTTGCCTGAGGGATTAGGTTTCAAACTATGAATTTGGAAGGGACATAAGCATTCAATCTACAGCACTAAAAATACAGAAAAATATTTTATAAGAATAAAGTCATTTGACAAAGTAAATTAAAATAGAGAAAATGAAAGTAAAAGACATGAGCCAAAAATGCACAGAAAATATGTGTATGGCCAATAAGCCCACAAACGTATTTAGCTTCAATAGTTATCAAAGAAATGCAAATGAAAACGGCAATGAGATATGTATTTTCAGTTTTTAAAACAGTCAAGCATATTTTTAAGTAATAATATTCAATGTTAAAAAATTGTAGTGAGAATGGAACATCTTTTTACTAGAGGATGTATAAATTAGCACAACCTTTCTGAAAGTCAATTAGCAATATATATGAAGAGCTTAAAACAATTCATATCTTTTTATTCTATTTCTAAAAATCTACCCTATGGGAATTATCAGAAATTTGCCAAAGAAATGTGCAGGAAAGGATGTTCCTCAGCATTATTCATAACAGTGCATAAAAAACCAAATATCAACCAATAAGGGAGAGGATAAATAATAGTACATATAATGAGATTTTTATGTAGCCATTAAAAATAATCTTTCAAAGAATATTTAATGGCATACAGTATGACATGAAGTAAAAAGTCAGGCTACAAATCCATATGTAAAAATGCTAACAATTTTGTTAAAGTCTAACTCCACAGACGGAAAGTAAAAAGCAAAAAGAAAAGATAAGATAGAACAAATTTTTTAAAAAAACAACAAATAATAATATTATCTTTTTATTTCCAAATATATTAGTAATTACATCAAATGGAAATGAATGACACCCTTCTGGCTCTTATTCTTTCCGAATGGAAGTACCTACCTGGTTATGTTCTCTCTGTTATTTACTATTCATTTAGTGGTTACGATGGAAATTACAATTTGCATTCTTGACCTTAAATTAAAAATTTTTACTGTCTGGCAGACAATGCAAGTCATAAGACTTTGAACTTCACCTTTTGTGTGAGTACTATCTTTTTGGCTACAATGTTTCAGTAGGCACTAGTAAATATTTGGCAACCAGTTATCTGGGGAATGTATATGCATATATATGTGCATGAATTTATTTTACTTTCTCCTAATATAAGGAGGCATATTTGTACTAAGTATACAAATAAAATATACAGTACTCTGTAGTGCAATTTTCATATAGCCAATTGATCCTTACAGTATGCCTATGTTTAATTTTTCTAATTCTTGCATCCTTAGTCAAACTATGGTTGAAATTGATTAATATAGTATGGTTATAAACGAACAAAGTATAGTTATGATATGAATGGGTTCATATCTTAGTAATATTAATAAGCACTATGAAAATGAAACAGTGAAGATATGCTTCAATCAAATTCTGAACAATGTCAGAGTTTGACACACTGATGTAAGCAATTTCTTTGCAAAATTGAATAATTATCTGCATAACTAACTTTTTTGGATTACTTTCTGGACAATCAACAAAGATAATAAACCAAATTTTGAGTTGTAGAGTTTACCAATTTCCATAATGTAAATACTCCCATGATGTCCAACTCTAAATCACAATGCAACATTACTGAATGCATGTTGGGAAGGTGCCATGGTAGCAAACCACTATGTAGTACTTTCATCATAAAGTTTTTTTTTTTAAGAGACAAGGTCTCACTATGCTGACTAGGCTGGTCTTGAACTCCTGGTCTCCAGCAATCCTCCCATCTCGGCCTCCCAAAATGGGGGCATGACATGTGTGAGCAACCATGCCCAGCCCATCATCAAAAAGATTTAATAGAAGCAAATAACCTCAGGAGCACAGATAAAATAAAATGTAGTAAAGTAATTAGGAAATATTGACTTTTGAGTATTTATTGCATTTGTTTTTCACATAATGCATTTAATTATAGTTGTATACAATTTAATTTTTAATAATGATTAAAAAAATAAGACATTTAACAATCAGCTTTCAGAATTACTGAACGTTTAGCAGTAAGTTTCTACAAACTGGTGCTAGCTGGCTCCAGTACATCATTGGAACTTATATATCCTTCAACTCCTCAAAATATTATCATCTTAAACATTTATGCTTATTCATGTATTTACTTTTTTTGATGACTTTTGTTTATTACTGTATTATCATGCTTATTTTAAAGAATAATTTCTCTTCTTCCTAAAGATCTCCTTTTGGTATTTACTTTAGCAACAGTCTGTCTGTTGGTAACAAATTTTCACAATTGTGTCTGTCTATGTGATAAGCAGAATCATGGTCCCAGAAGATGATCACACCCTAATCATCAGAATCTGTTACCTTTCCTGACAAAATGGACTTTGTAAATGTGTTACCTTTCCTGACAAAAGGGACTTTGTAAATGTGATTAAGAGCATATACCTTGAGATGAGTAGATCATCTTAGATTATCCAGAAGATCCAATCTAATCACGAGTCTTTAGAAGTGGAGCACCCTTGACAGTTTCAGGAAACCAGAGGGGTGGCAGTGTGGGAAAGAGTTGGCCAGCTGTTGCTGATGTTGAAGATGGAGGAAGAAATACCTATGACCCTCGGAAATTTGATAAGACAAGTACATCAATTCTCTCCTAGAGTCTCCAAAATTGAATGCATCCCTGCCAACATCAAGATTGTAGTACAGTAGGTCTAACGTTGGCCTTCTGATCTATAAAATTATAAGATCACAAATTTGGATTGTTTATGCCTCCAAATTTATGGTAATGTGTTATGGCAACAAAAAATACTAATGCAGTTTGCAATACCTTTACCTTCATTTTTGAGGCACGTTTTTGGTAACATTTAAATTCTAGGTTGGTATATATTTTTCTCCACAATTTAGAAGTGATTCCATTATCTTCTGTCTTCTATTGTTTCTGTTTAAAAATCAACTATTTTTTTTAGCACTATAGCTCCTCCTTTAAAAATAAACTGTCTTTGGTTGTCTGGCTTATTCTTGTTTTGTTTTGTTTTTTTAAGCTTTACTTACAATTTAAAATATTGTTAGATACTGTTTATTTAAAAAAAAACTATAATGTGCCTAGGTTTTTTTTTTCTATTTATCCTGTTATTGTTTTCCTATACTATAAATCTGCAGTATGATATCTCACTGATTTTTAAAAATAAGTTCTCAGGATCTGTTCAAATATATTTTGTTTCATCCTCTCTTTTTCTCTCACCCACTATGGAACTCAAGATTCAAGGATGTTACACATCTGTATTGGTCTCTAGATGTCTTCTATGCTTGTTTTTTGTATTTTGCATCCTTTTCTTCTATGTCTCATACTAAATATTTTCTACTGCTCTGTCTTCTCATTCAAGAATTCTATCTTCTATTTTGTTTAATCTTCTGTTAAAAATATCTATTCAACTCTTAATGTAAAATCTAATAACAGATTTTTCAGTATTAAGACTTCCATCAATTTCTTCTCACAAAGTTCTATGTCAATATTATCATTATTTTCACCTACTTTTGACACATTAATCTTAGTTATCTTAAGGTCTCTGTTGGGTAATTCTAATAACTGTTTTATATAAGGTGAATTGATATATTTTTAAGTTTTCTATCTTTCTTCTGTTAGGGGTCATTTGGTTCTGTTTTATAGTAGTTACTTAACCAAATGCTAGATATTGCATAGGAAGAATTCTAAAGATTCTGAAGATGTCTTTCAGAGATTTACTTTTCTTCTGACCAGTAGCTAGAATATAACCCTATCATCATAATCAGTCTGGGCCTTTGTTTTATCATTGGCCCTTACTCCTAGAGCATTGCCCTTTCAGGCTCTCAAGAAAGCCTGGACTGTACTTAGACTTCTCTTTTTTCATTGCTCAGATTTCATTTTTATTCCCCAAGCTCCATAAAACTGATTCTTTAAATTTAGTTTATCAGCCTCTTAGAAATGTCTCTCTGAAACCTCGTCTTTCAAATGCTGATTACCTAAGTTGTTCTCTATATCTTTAAATAACTGTTTTATTTTTCTTTGTACGTTATCGAGATTTTATAGTTGATTCTAGTGAGAGGTTTAGCCTGATACAAGCTATTCCATTAAAGCCAGAAGCAGAAGTGATTAAGGGACTATGTTTTATTCCTGTATGTACTTAAGGTTTAAGGAAACGTCAAATAGTAGGTGACTGGATATTTGGACCAATTTATATAACACTCATTAGAACTGCACTTACTGAATTATCCTTGATAGTATGCCATCTCTTACACTATTGGGTACTAAAAATTAAGAGTCTTACGAAAAGTAATTGGCATTATTGTTAGATATGTTGTTGAGAAACTTGAGTATTATGAGAGTAGTCCTCTCTCTAGGAGTGCACTAAGGAAACACATTCATTTGGCTGTACTACCAAGAATAGTTGTCCTTTGTCATATCAATTGATCTGCTTTTATTCTGAACTGACTATGTTCTGTAACTGCTCAGGCTTTGGTTTTGTTTTCACTTTGGCTGATAGAAAGATTAGAAGAGATTTTGATTCATATGTCTATATGATACACAATTTAGCTTTATTCCACAATACTTTGTATGGTCCTATTTTTTTTTTTTTTTTTTTTTTTTTTTTTTTTTTTTTTTTTGCTCCTATATACCTGCTTAAAATATTTGACTTGATTTTATGTTTTTTTGGTTGTTACCTCAGGTTTTTAATGAAACAAGATAGAATACAAGTAAATTATTTGAATTTTTTACTAAGTGTTTTCTGTAACATATATTCTTTCTCAAAACTGTTCTTGACCACATTTACATTGGTGAGAGTGCTTTGGTAAATATGACATATACATACATAATAAATATTTTATGCTTTAAATAATACATTTACATTTTATTTAGTTATTTAATATCTAATAAAATAGTACAAATATTAATTAACTCTTCAGTGACTACAATAGATAAGGAAACCAAGACACAGAATTAGACTGCATGTGAAAAGTTACAAACTGAGCCAAGTATCTTTATCCCACATAATGTGAGTAGAAAGTAATACATAGAAGTGGCTTTGCCTACTAAAAAAAGAGCCAAGACCTTGGATGCTTATTCCTGCTGTCTTTCTCCCTTGCTTATGAGAGTCTTCAATTAAACAGTACAAATATTTTCTTAAATATGATAATACTGTTTTATTTTAGCTTAGTACTTACAAATCCGTTCTTTGCTTATCACCATGCTTTTTGTAAAATAAGAACCCTTTAATTCTCCTTTCACACATTTCTGCTTAAGGTACACCTTCAAATAGATCAAACTTAATTGCATTGTGGCCCTTAGCTAGTTCAAATTCCTCAATCAATTCACCTCAGACTCATCTTCTTTCAAGACTAAACAATCCCATTTTTCTTAATCTCTTCTCTTATGTTCAGTAATCCCCTCCATTCCATTTATCATTTCTGTTGCCCTATGCTCTCTTCAATTTAGCTATAATGTTCTTCAAATAAGGTCCTCTATCAGATGGGCACATGCTTAAAACTTCCTCTTCTACACTCATATTAGGCCAACTAAGAAGCTGCTCTGGTAATTTCAGCTTGCATGGTTATTATAAGTCCCAAATCAATGAAATGTTAAAGGCAGTATTCTAAAGACCTGTGAACAAATGACATTTCCTGTGTTAATATTTTAAGATGATATGATGTTTTGCCTAAAAAAAAGAAATGGTGTGTCTTCAAAGCCCCCAAAATGAAGTGTTTTGTCTGCAGTGTGGACTCTGTGATATCCATATTGAAGAGCTAATTTGCAATTTCAGGAGGCAATGTCATAATTGTAAATGATTAAGTATAGTTCCTTTTTCCAAAATGCCCAATTACTCTTTTCAAGAGGTTATCTATCATTATCAAGGAGATGGGTTTGACATGAATTCAGGGTCTTTGTATTAGTGGATCAAATTCATCGCAAAATGTTATCTGCTTGAAAAATAAATAAATAAATAAAAACTTAAATGTTAACTAAGGATATTAGTCTGAAGCTAAGACATCTCTATAAAGAAAGAAACATTGGTATGAGAAACATCAATTACAAAAACCCCTGAGTGATAAACAGCTACTTCCATGTAAAGAGTAATTGCTGTCTCCAGAGTTGACCCAGAGAATCTCTGTAGGGAGTGAATGTAATAGTGTAGTTGGAGCCATATGCCACAGGCATCTCTATGCACTGATGGAAAAGACTCATTTGGGAATGAGTTGGAGGAAGTCATGTGTGTTCATACAAAACAATCTTGTCATTCTTTGATAAAGAACACAAATGCTGTAATCAGATTCTTAAGGGAATGACACAGTGGTAAGAACAGAAGTTGGGCAAAGCAGATCACTGGTTAGATCTCGAGAGCAAGTGCTCAGTTGAGACAGGCAGGAAGAGCATGACTGAGCAGTCCGTCTAAATGGCTTGGCTTATAGATGCTGCCAATGGTACTGAGCGTTTCAAATGCATTTGGCTGCTCTGACACTTGGAAGTCAAGAGAATGACTAGCTTTGTATTGTTTAGTGGCAATGGACAGAGTACCAATTTTACTAGTTTAAAGGAAAAAAATGATAATTTGTTGGCCCTAGTAACTGAAAAATTTGATTATGTTCTGGTTTCAGACACAGATGGATCCACAGGAGATCAAATGGTATCCTCAGTACTCAATCTCCATCTATCTCTTTACTACGCTTTCCTCTGTTGTTCCCACTGTCAGGCAGGGTCTCCACTCATGTTGGCAAGATAGCTGCCAGCAGCTCCAAGGCTATATCTACATCCTAGTCTCTCAGTAACTCAGTAGAAAGAGTGCAGTTTTTTTTTTTTTTCCTAATCATTTTAAAAGAATTCCAGGGTGAGTCTCACTGACTCTGAGTGGTCTGGCTTGGTTCATATGTCCACCCCTGGGTTACCCCTAAGCCCTACTCAAGTCACCTTCTTGAGGCCAAAAGATGACCTCCCCCAAGTTGCCCCATAGGATCACATTAATATTTCTCAATGAGAGAATCATGGAGCTGATATCAGAAAAAGAAATGAATGAAAACAAAGAGCAAAAATAAAAATAAAAATAAAGCCCTGTTTAGTTCACCATAGAATTAAAAGGAAAAGAACTACTCTGGGAAACCTCATAGGACTATAAAAACTAGAGAATGCAATCCCTCTCCACATCTTATGCATATTTTTGGCTACCATACTGCCCCAGAAATGTTTAAAATATTATTGAGAACAAAAATCCCAATGGATGTCTTTGGTCATTTCTTAACTTAAATTTAAGATTGGCAGCAGACACAAGGTCAGTTACATCAACAACTCTAGAAATCACTCATGTTTTCTCCTTTGCTTATTTGTTTGTTTGTTGTAAAGGATAGTAGCACCCTGCTAAATGATTTATAAACTATATCCCATTTAATCATTGAAACAGTCCTGGAAGGCAGTAATATTGACAGCATTTTACATGTGAGGAAACTTGGTCACAGGAGATTAAATGGCTTCTTTCACAACCATTGATGGCAAAACTGGAATTAAGATACCAATTTCTTTGAACTCTTTTCTACATAATGTTGACCTTAATGCTCTAAATTAGCAACACCATTTGAAAAGTACAGAAAGTAAACTCTAGTTTTATTGTTAAAAGTAAAGTCCTTTTTATAATCACCATAAGCAATATTCCAAATCCTTCTTTTACAATAGTTGTTAGCCTTTACATAACCATTCAAAGAGAACTAAGAGTTTATTCAGAGCTTTGCATTTCTGACTTCTGTCCACTGATGGAATAAGACATGTGGTTATGAGTGTGGTCTAAGAGATTGGACAATATTAGTTCGAAGCCCATTTCTACCACTTTCTGGACGTATGAATTCAAAGGTTTTTTTAACCTCCGTTTTCAATTTTTCCAAATATTAAATTTGTCTCATATTTGTACCTATTCCTGATAGCAATTTTGAAGATGAATTATGGCTTAAAATGATTTAAAACAGTCCTTTGTACACAAAATTCACTTACTAAATGTACTTTTATTATTTATTTATTTAATTAGAGACAGGGTCTGGCTCTGTTGCCCAGGCTGGATCACAGTGGTATAATCATGGCTCACTGCAAGTTCAAACTCTTGAGCTCAAGCAATTCTCCTACCTCAGTCTCCCAATTAGCTGGGACTGCAGGCACATACCACCATACCTCTGATTTTTTAAATATTTTTTTGTAAATATGGAGGTCTCATTGTGTTGGCCAGGCTGGTCTTGAAATCTTGGCCTTTTCCCACCTCAGCTTCCCAAAGTGCTGGGATTACAGGCATGAGCCACTGCACCCAGCCTAGGTTTATTATTCTTGTTATTTATTGTTTTTATTGTTGTTGCTGCTGTTATTATTATTAAAAGCAACATGCTATGACATGGTTATCAGAACCCAACAAATCAGAAAATAGGTTAATGAAAACCTGATCTAAAGCAATTTTTTTGTTGTTATTGGAGCTTGAAATATACAAATCCAAATATACACATGGGGGATTGATGACTATTGTATATTCTTTAGTCATGGAGAAGGGGTTCTCAGCAGGGAAAGAAGTTGAACACTACAAGAACAAAAGAATTGGCCATTCAAATATCATCAACTCTGTGATGTTACTTAAGTTCCTGAAACTTCGGGTTCCACATTTGTTCATTTGGGATTATCATATCACTTAAAAAGAGATTTCAATGAAGCAATGTCATAGTTTGTGATATATTAGGTCCACAACACGACTTGGAGTCAACTCATATCTTCATGGATACAGGATTCTGTCTGACCTTTTGGACCCTGAATTGTCCTCCTTCTATTATCAATGTGATTCAAAATCAAAAACATTATATATATCCATTTTCCAGGTAAGTACAATAAAAATTAGAAAGTGGTATTGTTTGAATGTTTGTCTCCTACAAATCTTATGTTGAAACATGATTCCCATTGTTGGAGGTGGGGCCTGGTGGGTGGCAATAGGATCAGGAAGGTGCATCCTTCATTAATGGTTTAGTACCAACCACTTGGTAATGAGTGAGTTCTTGCTCAGTTCACGGGAGACCTGGTTGTTTAAGAGTCTGGGACCTCTCCTGCCTTTCTCTCTTGCTCCCTGTCTTACCATGTTACATGCTGGCTCCCCATCACCCTCTGCAATGATTGTAAGCTTCCTGAGGCCCTCACCAGAAGCGGATGCTGGCATCATGCTTCCTATACAGCCTGCAGAACCATGAACCAAAATAAAACCTCTTCTCTTTATAAATTACCCAGTCTCAGGTATGTCTTTGTAGCAATGCAAAAACGGACTAACACAGAAAACTTTTAACTTATTTTGACTACATTTTTTAAAAAAACAATTGACTCTGAAGTGTATCATAATTTCCTTTCTCAACTACTTATTCTAATTTTTTCTCTATTTCAGCAAACACCCTTGGCTGTTATGAGTGGTTTGCTGAATGGAATGAGCCAAACCCTCATTCCTGGACCTTGCCGTAAACTCCACTCACTATCTGCCATAGACTGAATGTTTTTGCAGCCCCCAAAAGTCATGTTAAATTCTCATGCCAATGTTTGGACTCCAAACATCATCACATTGACATTAGAATTTAAGATGAGTTTTAGAGGCTACAAAAGGGAATTGGTGCCCTTATATAAGAGGTCCCAGAGAGGGTCTTTGCCCTTCTGCCATGTGTAAACAAGAAGACGGATGTCTGTGAAACAGGAATTGGGCCCTCGCCAGACACTAAATCTTCTGGGGCCTTCATCTTGGACTTTTCAGCCTCCAGAGTGGTGAAAAATAAATATCTGTTGTTTATCAACCACACAGTTTATGTGTTCTTGTTATAGCAGTCTGAATGGACTAAGTTGTCTTTTCCCAACATCAGTACCATTAATACCTTAGAGTTGGCCATGATCCAAGCAGCAGAGTCACTTGCATGAAGCCCAAATCTGCTACAGAACTCTTTTCTGCGCTGTGCTCATTCATATAAGCCTGTCTTTTTGATCATCCAGAATAGGGACTGGAGAAATATTACCAACTGTGGAATTGGCAGTTTCCAGAGCCTGAAGACCCCTGTGACATATTTTGCTTCCTTTGTCACTATGTGAGGTCCAAGATGCAATTATTTGTCCTCTAGTCTGAAAAGTGTGTCACAGCATGTCTCATACCACTGGAATCCTGAAACTTCACTGAAACACTGGTCCCTTTAATCTTCATCATGATTATCTCCTATTCTCTTTAGGGCTTGTGTCTTGCTGAGGTTGGTAATATACTTGCCACTTCTTCTCATTCATACCAGTGAGCATGATGCCGTTATATAATGGATAGCTGTGATTGTCTGAGGTATGTCAAGACAGTCCAGCTTTCTTCAGTCTATACTTTGACAGAATGTGGGAAAGTTTTCACATAGTTCTAGAGCAAGTCTATACATGCATATGGTAGTCTCTTTCATGTAAATACGGGCTGTTTTTGATGTACCCTTTTATTAGGGATGGTAAAAAATTAAAAAATCATTCACCAGATTGATGGCTGATACCATGTGCTTGAGGCCATTTCTATCTGCTCTAGCAAATGTGCCACAGGTGACACTACCTCTGCAGCTGGGATACTACTCAATGGAATTGGCACTATACTATTAACTTTGAGAATTCATCTGGCTTTTATAAGGTACAAATTGAGAATTGGAGATAAGATATAAACCACTGTCTTTGTATTTCTTAGGTCTTTAGGTGGCACTAATGTCTGCCATTTTTCTGTTTTTTGTTTGTTTTGGTTTGTTTGTTTTTTCCATGGCTATCTTGGCAAGAGAGGGAGACTCAGTTTCAGAAGTTCCCCTTGGCCTTCCTTATTACAGTAGTTTTTATTCCACAACTTCTGGGACCTCTATGGGAATATAACTAGTAAGTATGTCTATTCCAATTATACATTCAAGGACTGGGACATCATCACTGTGCAACCCCTTGGACCCACTGGGCACACTGCGAACCAGACCTAGGGCAGAACACCTTTTACTACTTGGCTGACATGCGCTTCAAGTTCACTAGGAGATGACCATAATGAAGCTTTTGATCCCCAGGTTTCAATGTTAACTCGGACTCTCGGTTCTTGAAATATTTGCATATCCCTTTCCTTGTTGTGAACGGCCGAAGTTCCCTTTGAGAAATGTAGAGCAGTGGTCCCCAGCCATCTTGGCACCAAGGCCTGGTTTCGTAGAAGGCAATTTTTCCATGAGAGGGTCGGGGGGTGGTTTAAAGATGAAACTGTTTCACCTCAAACAATTAGGCATTAGATTCTCATGCGGAGCACGCTACCTAGATACTCAACATGTGCAGTTTGCAATAGGCTTCGCGTTCCTATGAGAATCTAGTGCCACTGCAGATATGACAGGAGGGGGAGCTCAGGCGGTAGTGCTCACTTCACCACTGCTCACCTCCTACTGTGCAGCCCGGTTCCTAACTGGTACCAGTCTGAGGTCCAGGGGCTGGAACCCCTGGAGAGAAAACAATACCGTAAACATTACAGTATTGCCATAGTGTTCTAGGAGGCTTTCTCCTGAAAAGTTGGCCTCTGCTCGGTCAGCAGACTGCAGATGTGAAAATGGTCCTTCAATCTAGCAGCTCGGCAGGGGATCATGACTTTTATGGGGTGGCTACACTCGGGCTGTTGATGATCCGGTCTTGATTTCTCTTTTGTTAGTGTAGATCAGAAATTATTCTTTTGGCTATTGTTTATCTACAATATTCATAGCCCTCTACAGGTGATGTCCTCCTGGCTGCCAGTCCAGCCCTCTTGTTCATTATGATAATTATACCTAGTTGACTCCTGAAAATTAGACACTGCTACCTGCCTTCTTTTATTTAGAATCATATCATTCCCAATGGTATAAGAAGCTCAATTGTGTAACAATATATCCCAATACTGAGACTAGCCCTTAGAGGACAACCATCACTCAGCTTCTCAATGATGCTGGCACCATTCTCACCAGGGACCTCCTTATTGCTTTGGTAAATAAAATGTTTTCTGGGTTCTCCCGGAGAACAATCAGCCAGTGTTCAAGCATACATTGTATATACACCCTAGCATGCCCACTTCTTGGAGGTTTTTGAGCTCTTGTTCCATAGTCTCACAGGAGAGTTTTAGTATATCTACTTTATTTAATGTGGACCATAACTTTAAGCTTCTAAGAGCTATTCTAACAGTATGTTAGCATTGCCTCCTATGCCTGTGTGAGGGTGTTAAATCCTGTACCGTGAGAATACACTTATATCTAATATGGCATTTACAATCATGCCAATCTGATTTCAACCTCAGTGTTCTTCTTTGATTCATTTTTTTCTCCTTTAGAAAGTTTTGCATTTTTCTAATTTATGTAGACAATAGACAGTTTAACATCTTTCTTAGAAGTAATTTGTGTTGTTTTTTAACATAAGTCTTAATATAAATGCTCTTTGATAATGTTTGCTCCAAAATGCAGAAAGAATGATTATGAATACACACTTTCCTAGCTGATTTCTGTGAATTGCCCTTATATACATATGGGAGAATATAATTAAGATGACTTTGATTTTTATGAGATTCAATAAGTTCGTCTTAACAGAGTGTCTGAAATAGATTAAGAGGTTAATCGGTTTCATAGATTAATAAAAGATGAAATAATTATAAGTAAATAAAAGATTGAATTTAAAATCTAATTTGTTGGCTTTGTTTGCTGATCAATACCAAACATCTAGAGCAGTGCCCAGTATATAGTACTTTCTCAACAAATATCTATTGAGTGAATGACCATTAAAAAATGGTAGTTATATGTTTGCATATATGTGTGTGTGTATATATATATAGTCATAATTTATATTTTAATACAATTAATGTATGCTTATTTTAAAATATTTAAATAATTTAAATAGATATCTATAATGAAAATTGTATTTTACCCAAACTCAATTTATTTAATTCATCCACTTAAGAGTCTTTTATGTGGCAATGCCAATAAAATGTGTAGTAGACATAATACTTAACAAAAACAGACTTCTCAAAGTAACCACTGTTATTAGATTGGTGTTTAACCTTCTAGATTTTTGTTTTTTTTAACTGAGACAGGATCTTACTCTGTTTCCTAGGCAGTGGTGTGATCATGGCTCTTCTTCAATTCCAAGCTATCTTCCTGCCTCTGAATCCCAAAATGCTGGGGTTGCAAGTGTGAGCCATTGTTGCTCCTGGCCAGTTTTTTTTTTTTTTTTTTTTTTTTTTGGAGACAGAGTCTTGCCTTGTTGCCCAGGCTGGAGTGCAGTGGAGCGATCCTGGCTAACTGCAACCTCCGCCTTCCACTTTCAAGTGATTCTCTTGCCTCAGGTTCCTGAGTAGCTGGGATTACAGGCACATGCCACCATGCCCGGCTAATTTTGGTATTTTTAGTAGAGACAGGGTTTCTTCAGTTGGCCAGGCTGGTCTTGAACTCCTGACCTTGTGATCTGCCCACCTTGGCCTCCCAAATTGCTGGGATTACTGGCGTGAGCCACCGCACCCAGCCCTAGCCATCTATTTTCAAACATACACACACATTCATGTAAATCACATATTATTTCATGTAAGTGAAATTAAACTCTAATATGATCCTGCAGCAAGCATTCTGGGTTGAACTAGGATATCCAAACTTCTTTATCTCATGGCAAACATAGAAAATAACAATATATGGCTCACCAAGATAAGCAGGTTATGACAATATAGACATTTTCTTTTTAAAATTAATTCTTCAGTAACATAACACCAAATTATGAAACAATATTTTAATAAGATATTAAATTAAGATTGCTAAATTTTAATCTATAATTTTTGTCTATATAAGTATTATTGAACAGTAGATTTTAAAATTTTTTTAATCTATCCTTTTCCAATGTTGGTATAAGAATTATAGCAGCTTTATAGAATGAGTTGAGAAGCTCTGCATTTCATCCTAAGAATAGGGATAGTTTTTACATGAATAAAGAACTTATTTGCTTACAGCATATAAGCACCTCACCTATAAAACTGTCTTGGTTTATTGCCTCTAGTGGGAGCAGGGGATGGGGAATGGTAGAATGTGATGTGAATCTTTCCTGTGACTTTTCAGCTGGTTTAGAGTATTTTTCTCCTCTGGAATCAAGTTTGGTCATTTGTATTTTTCCAGAAAAATCATCCCTTTCATCTTGATTTTAAGATTCCACTTTTCAGGCTTTTTTCTCTGTAGCTTATGTCAACTTTCTCATTTAAAGTGAGTTTGTGATTTCTCTCCTTATCATCTTGACTGGACTGTTACTGCAGGAAGCTTCTCCCCTGAATGAAAGGGCTAGCAGAGTTCTGTATCTGGTGGACAGGACTTAGCCAGCTGACTTCCTTAGGGTTTGTGAATTGATCAGAAACAGGTGTGAAATTCATCCTCATGCAAAATGTCCAGGGAAAGTTGCCTTTACTCTGAATAAAGCACATCAACGTGTTTCACACTTTTGATACTAGGTGAAGCCACCTTTTCTTTTTCCTTCATTATTATTATTACTGTTACTATCCTTCTAGATCTGTTACAAAGGTTACAAATCAACACACTCTGGTTTATCAGCCCTGCCTGACACATGGCTAATAACTCTCACCAGAAATATGTCTTAGTTTTAGCTAAGTGTCCTGTGCCGCAAGCTGCCACTGGACTGACTCTTCCATAGCGAATCCCCAACACTTTCCTCATAATCACCCCACTGTTCATGCTTTCCCCATCCCTTCGTTGGGAGCTAAGCTTCCTCCTGGTCCTCATTACTAAAAACTGCTCTTGCCTCCATAGCTGTGATTTTCTCTGGTTTAATTTCTATATTAATTTGATTTCTTATGCTTTGTGACTTCCAGAATTTTTCAAAATTTATATTTTGCTAATAGCATTCTCTTCTCTGTTCCAGGACTGTGACGAATGTGTACAACTTTTACAATATTTACCTCACCCTTGAAATTTATCATGAATGGTCATTTTCTTATCTTGTTGAATTAAGGAAACTCTTTGGAAGCTAGAGGTGACATTTGTATCGTATTAACTCCCTAAATCCATCTATTCATGTGGGAATTAATAAGTAATTTTATAGTTCTACTTATGCAACTATATAATTTGTGCATAATTTATTAATTGATCTTGTCGTTTGAGGAATCATTTTCAAAATCTGTATTCTAGCAAAAACTGCCATTTTGGCAGCCTTATGGAGACTTTGTTTGGAGATGATGATTAGAAAAGATTTCTACCACCATGCAAAGGGTTCCTGATGTATGTCAGCACTTCGTGATTTTAAAGTATGTGCATCTTTCACCACCCAGATTCCCGCTCATGATAAGTGACATGTGGACTTTTAGGCTCCCTGCTCCAGGGACTGTCTTTTCCACTCAGACCGTGAAGTCCTTTCAGATTTCAGCAGCATTACTCATCTTGATTATGCCACCAGTCTCTTTGATGGGAGGCTCACCTGCTTCCTTTAAGAATAAGGATGCGATTTAAGGTTTAACTCCCAACATTTAAGGCACTTAAGGTGCCAGGTCCAATTTATTTACAGCTTCTGATGGATGAGTACTTTCTGTGTGGAGCATGCACTTCAGGCCAGGATCACTTCCCATCAGTTCCCTCACCATCCCTATTCACATGTGAAGCAGGCTCCTTTCCCCAGAACTACCCAATGCCATGGCTATTCATTTGTGTCTGACCAAACAAGATCTTTCATTTTTTACTTCTTGAAATTCCGGTAGTCTAACTGGAGAACTGTTTGAAGAGTATATACAGGAAAAATGTTAAAACTGGAGTCCCTTAGGAAAATTTAATGTGCATGTGCCACTGTGAAATCCAACTTTTATGAAGGTTTTTAAAAATCCTATATAATCTGATTTGGGGCCAATCAAACAAGTAAATCAAAATGGTTAATGGGAGGTAGAAGATTTTCCCTCTTTGAGCAATATTGGTTATGTTTTGTTTACGACTCTTGCAATTTTTAATGTAATTCTCCTGGGGAGAAAGCAGGGTGCTTTGTGGTGCAACAATGCCTAAGCAGGGACAAGTGTCACGTGGCCTTTAATTCTCAGTTTGTCACTAGGAACTGTCTGATCTTTGTCGTCTCACCTGTCTGGCCATGAGTTTCTACAGCTGTGAAATAAGCTTTGAGTTTCCTTTCATTTCTAAGAATCTGTTGTCTCTGCTACTGATTGTGTTTTTTGTTTTATGATTAGGCTCTGAGAAAGTTATGAAAATTCCCATACAAGTAAATAGACAATCATAATAATGACAAAAACAAAAATTAGAATCCACAACTTCATTTTTCCCCCTAGCAAGTCTGTAGTTATTCCTGTATTGTCTACAGGTATCTGATTTTATGGGAGTGCCATATTTAAACATTCATTATCAACTCATGCAATCAGACTTAAGTGCACCTAAGTACACCATCTGTCTTTTTCTTTCTCATATATTCCTCTGTAGTCACACATGGATATCTGCTATTCTAGTAGTGTCTGGAGCCTATTTAGCTGCACCAGTTACAGTGTAATCAGCAGAGAAGGCATTCCCTTCCAACCCCTGATTTTCAGAATTTAACAGCACCAATGCTTATAATGGCTCTATCCTTAAATGTGATACATTCACGCTTTTCTACACAGGTGTATCGTTGTTTTTTTTTTTTTTTTTTTTTTTTCCAATGCTCCAGATGCAAAGTCATTCTTTAAAAGAAGAGTTCAAAGCTTGGACCTCTTTTTAAAAATCCAAAGCATGATAGAAAATGTTTTACAAATGCAAGGGGTTTCTGGTAAAGCTGCACAGTCATGCAAATCATTTCAAGGCTGGTGGCTGCTAGGCAAGCAGAGAATGGTCGGAAGGCTACTGGCTGTTTCATCAGTATAGTCCCTGGGGAAACAACCTGGGCCTTTGATGGGTTTTAAAGCAGTGTTATTTAAACAGTGTGCCTAATTTTCATCAAAAGAGTCATCAGTTCATTCTCTGCAAAACAAACCAGAAAACACCTTTTCCTTAGAACCCAAATGATTGGAGTGCCCATGCTCAGTGGTAGGTCTTGCATTTTGGTAGCCTAAAGCATAGACATGAATAGGATTTGGGGCTAGAGTTGAGACCTCGTAGAAACCAAGTAAGATCCCAATCATGTATTCTGAGAAAATCAACCATGTGTCATTGAAATACAATTCCCCAAAGAATGTTGATTCTTGGCCCTCAGCTTTCTTACTATATGTGGTCTCTTGGGACAGAAATATTTCTGACGAAACAGGGCAATTGGGCTTTGAAATTTGTCAGCTTTCATTTTAAGTCCCACCCCGCCAGTAATTATCTGATTTTGATTACTTTGTTTAACCCTGTTAGTCCTGGTGGCCTCATGCTTTTTCACTAGGGAATGTGAATAAAGAAATGTAGAGAGAATGTGTCCTAAAGCAATTGGAATAAGAGCTGAACAAGAAAGAGGCCATGGTGGCTGAGATTAGTCATGGTGATATCAGTTTTATTAAGCCCACATTGAATGCACCGTGATACTTTTTAGTACTGAAATACTGGTGTTTTTCTTCTATGATATCCCTACATCGTGCACACACAAAAATCTGGAATCTGAACCATTTAAAACTTTAAAAGCATACAAAGTAGTTAAAGGAACAAAGTGGTACTCTGAGAGTGTTCTAACCATATTCCTCCCTTGTTAATAATCCTTCCCAGGTACTTCGTTGATGTTTTCAGTTCTTTCTGAGATAGGCCTTTTTTCATGTGCTTATGAATCATTTGCATACACACTAGCTCAAATTTGGGTTTCTAGTTACTTCCGGAGGCCCTGATAGGGATGGCTTAGAGTGATAGAGCAGGTGCCTTAAGGAAAATAGTAGGATAATGAGGAAAGGGGATTGGGAGAGAAGAGGACAGAGTAAAGATGGAAGGCTCTCTTAGACCCAATTTCTAGCTCTTTTTCTACTCTAAGCATCTCCCTTCCGCCAGTGCTGGGTTCTCTCTTTCTTCCTACTCTTTCATCCCATGAATCAGATCCATTATTTTTACATTCTCATCACTGCCATTCCTCCCGCACTATGAATACTATCACATATCTTATCAAGGGCCATATTTCCCAATAGCCTTCCCTGTTGATACTGTAGCCAAAAGGTCAGAATAGCCTCAGTCCTCTCTGTGATGGAACAAAGTCTAAAGACAAAATGTACAACTGTGTTGCTCAATACAGTAGCCACCAATTATATGTAGGTAGATCTTGAACACTTGAAATGTGGCTAGCCCAAATTGAGACCTGCCATAAGCATAAAGTACATACTAGATTCCAAAGACAGCACAAATAAAATAATTAAAGAATTCAATGTGCTTATATTGATTATCTGTTAAACTGTTTTGGAACTGAATTAAATAAAATATAATATTAACACTAATTTTACATGTTCTCTTTTTAAAAAAATGTGGCTACTAGAAAATTTAAAAATTATATGTATTTATGTTGGGCATCCCTGATGTAGAAGTTGACAGTAATCATATTTCACTTTTTATTAAAATACCATAAACGAGGCCAGTCACGGTGGCTCACTCCTGTAATCCCAGCACTTTGGGAGGCCAAGGTAGGCAGATCACAAGGTCAAGAGATCAAGACCATCCTGGCCAACATGGTGAAACATTGTCTCTACTAAAAATACAAAAAAATTAGCCGAGAGTGGTGACACGTGCCTGTGGTCCCAGCTACTCTGGAGGCTGAGGCGGAAGAATCAGTTGAACCAAGGAGGCGGAGGTTGCAGTGAGCCGAGATTGCACCACTGCACTCCAGCCTGGAGACAGAGCAAGACTCCATCTCAAAAAAAAAAAAAAAAATACCATAATCGATACTAATATTAATACAGCCATTTTGAAGTTACATAAAATAAACACCAAAATGCTTGTAGGGTTATTTTGCTTTATAGCAATCTCTGTGATGTATTACATGCAAATCAAAAGTAGGAGAAATGAATCAGCAGAAACACTGAAGAAAGAATAATACACAGAACAAGTTGAGGATCAAGAACCCAAGCTGTATAAAGAACAGAATAGGAATGAGCTGGTAAGAAGGTCATGGCTAATAACACTGGCTCATGGACAAAGGGCACGGGTCCTCGGCTGCAGCTCTTGAGGGTCTCACCTTTGATCTGAAGCCATTTGCCATGTTTCAGTGTCTATTCTTTTTGAGGTTATGCATCTGTAGCTTCAGAGGCAAACCTTTCTTTATTAACTAACTTCAACATGCAAAGCACCTTTCTCCTCCTAGGGCTATAATAGTGAACAAACCAACCAGGGCTCTGCCTTAATGTTGCTTGCACTTTTGGGGAAAGAAACTATTCTTATAGAAATAATTCGTATTTAATAACTAAACTAAGCATTAACTAAGCCAGAAAAAATGACATAGTCAGAAGATCTCTAAAGGTAATGAAACAGGTGGATGCCACAAAGAGTTTTTGTTAGGAGATGACTACTCATTCGGAAAGTGACAGTTGAACTGGGACATGGAAGATGAGAGAGAGCCAGTCATACAAAGGGCCAGGATTAGGGAGGGAAAGGGGAGACCATTCCAGGCAGGAGGTAACAGCAGGTGCAACATCCCTGAGGCAGAAACATTTTTAGCTTGTTGCAGAAACAGTAAAATTGGACTGGAGAGAAGGAGAGTGGTGTGAGACAACATTAAAGAGTCAGACAATGAACCAGGTCATAGAGGGCCTTGTATGCAATTTGGATTTTCTTCTAAATGCACTGGAAGACTATTGAAGAGTTTTAAGCTGTGGAATTGCATGACCAGTTAGGAGTCTACAGCAGTGTTTCAAGTAAGATGCGATAGAAGCTTGGATTTAAATAATCCCCAATTCTTTCTAATCACATAAGATTGTGCTATTTTATTAAATTTACTAAGAAATAATAATGTTCAGCTAGTTTTTAAAATGTTCAATTCCACTAGTTTTTTAAGAGACACAGTCACGCCATCAACCAGGCTGGCGTGCAGTGGTATGATTCTTCTCACTGTGGTATCAAACTCTTGGGCTCAAGTGATCCTTCAATCTTAGCCTCCTGGGTACCTGAAACTAAAGGCACATGCCACCACACCCAACTAATTTTTTAATTTTTATTTTTTGTAGATACAGGGTCTCACTATTTTGTCCAATTGGGCAATTCTATTTTTATTGATTACAAATTTATATACATTCTTTGAAATGAATTTTGAAAATATAAATAGGTACCAAGAAAATAAAAATAAATTCATATTTCCACCATGTAGATAAACACAGTTGACATTGTAGAGTGCACTGTTCCATAATTTATAATTTCTAGGTATTTGTATGTATACAGAAATAGAATCAGATGTTATATACTTTTCAGAAAACTGTTTTTTTACTCACACTGAGAACATATTTCTATATCATTAAATATGCTCCTACAGCATCACAGATTACATGGCAATTCAACTGTATGGATATTTTAGAACTGACCTGATATACTATAGATAGGAATTTAATTTACTTCCAATTTATTATTATTATGTATTTTAACAATATAGTATATCAAGATGATTACCATCCTCCTATAAATAAATATTTGTGTTCACCTTTAATTATTTACACAGGATAAATTTGAAATCATGTAATGCTATCATAATTTCAAACAATTTTCACATTTTTAATGCTTTTGATATGAATACTATGTCTTTTCCAACCAGCTAAACTAAGTTACATTTACACCACTAATATATGAGGATACAAATTTCCTAGAACTTTTGAGCACAATGAGTATTATAATTAAAAAATGACTTTCCTGTTTAGTAGGTAATTTACAACATATCTCCCTACTATTTTGCTGAAACTATATGTTTTAAATTTGCATTTCTTTCCGTCTAGTGAGGTTGAATTTTTTTTCATATGCTTATTGACCATTTGCTTTTATTTTCTTACAACTGCCTATTCATATACATTCTGCTGTGGAAGTGCCTTCTCAGCCTGGTCTTAAAGTAAGTAAAAGGATAAAGAAATGGTTATCAAGGTGTTACTTCTGAATCAGGAAAAAGCATTCTATTAGTTAATGGTATAGCTACCGCAAGTCCCGAAAAAATGAGAGCACCAGAAACTGACAAGATTCCAAGAGATCAACCTACAAAAACATTGTTCAACACAAATTTTTCTTTTGTTTAATAATATTTGCTGAGAATAGTCTCAGAAGTTCCTAAGGATTCCAAAATACTGTGTATGTCATAGTTCACGTGCTCTTATGCATAGGAGGCTCCAGCTGGAACATTATCTACTCAACTTGTTCAAGGTTCTGGTCTCCCTAACACACAGCTCAAATTAAAATATAAAATCTAAGTACCTAGAGAGAGAAAGAGCTAGATCCTATCAGTTGCAAAACCTAATATGCTCTGTTAAAAGTTAGGAATTTGAAATTAATCATTTGTTTAACTAACAAATGGCCCCAAGACACTTTGCAGAAGTTTTCTTATAGGCCAGAATTCTGAAATATATCTCAATTCTTGGCCATTTCTCACATAAAACAAATTATTATATCAAAGATACCAAATGCTAGTATTTTAGGCTCCAAATACAGGAGGCTTACTTTAACTGAGAGCTTTACAATTTATCTCAGACTAGAGTAAGCGAGGCTCAGTAGAAGGTTAGGTAATTAGTTGTCAAGAGACCTGGGTTCATGTGCTGGCTTCATGTTATTACTGACTTGTCTCCCTGGGTAAGCCACTTAAATAAAGTCATACTTTATTTTTCTGTAAATGATATTTATTCTAATCAAGTTACAAAAGATCAACCAGGTTACGAAATGTGAACTTACTAAACGAACTCAAAAGTTGTATATAAACAGGAGATGTTATCAGAGCTAGAGTTACCAACTCAAACACCTGTAAGGGCCATACTAGCTTCTCAATGCATGAAGTGGATCAACCAGGGCTGTGGATAATTCTAGTGTTTGTTCCAGTTTGACAGGACTGTTGCCATTGTGGCAAAAAGATCCCAGTGTCGTCTCACATCTTAATTTTTTCAAAAGAAAAACTATATATCCTGACATTTATGCTTCATTCATTTTCTACTTTCAAAATATTGATAGCTAATTAAAATATAACTCAAAGTAATTTTGTTGGCCAAATAAGTCGTAACTAGTTGGACCATGACTAGCCAGTCTGTAAACTTTTGTATTGTCTCTGATTTGCATGGTTAGTAACACCCTCAAACCTCCATGGTAACATCTTTAGTTAAGAGTATTTATTATAATGAGTGCATCAAATATAGTCCAATCTTGTAGTAACCAATTATTTGTAATTATTTCCACGATGAGGGTTTTTCCCTTCAGGTGGCCAATTACTTCCTATCAAATTATCACTGAAAACCATTATTTTCATTTCCATTTGTAGACATCTCAAGACTTTATTTTCCATTTGGTACAAGTAAATGAAAAGGAAATTATAACAGCCAATGCAATTATGACTGTGATCTTATCTGTCTGGATTGATTAGAAGTCCTTATTCTAATCACCCAAACTCTTTATTAACGTTAAGTTTATTAAAACTTAGGTTCAGATTTAGATTTTTATTAAGGATTTCATTTTTGTTATCTTTTTTCTTTTATAAGATGGTAGGGAATGAAAGATGGGGACACCAAAGGAAAACCTAGTTACCAGAGAGACCTGGCCTTCCTGCAACTTGCCTTCACAACATTGATCTCTCTTAAAACCCTTTTGCCATTTATCAAAATTTTATCTCTGGTGAATTACAGTGAATTACAGTGGAGGGTTGATATTTCATACTAATGACTGGGGTACCCAGTGCAGATTGAATTCTGAGAACTGGCAAGTGCACAACAAAGAAAAAAAAAACAATAAATTGAGATCACTGCATTAAAAAAATCCTTTGTTCATTTATTTTCTTCAGTATAAGCAAGTTTTAATTAATTTGGTTAATGTATCATTGATACCAGTACAAATTATATCCCTAAATCTCTCCAACATTAAATATTAGTTTAAAAATTAGGTGCACTTTATATGGCAGTGAATTGAAATAAAACACTGGCAGCATAGCAAGGTAAGATTTAGATCAGTAGTAAATTTACTGCATTTCCACTTAATGTAATATTCTTCTCTTTTCAGCCTTGGAATCCATAGCTGGTATTAAATATGCTTTCTGATTCTCACACAAGAAAATTGACTAGTACTCTAGGGAAGAGTTATCCACTGTTGAGCAGTCAACCTGCTTAAAGGGATGGTAACTAGATGTTCACAAAGAATTACCATAGTTGCTGTGTATCCAGGTATCCAGGTATTTCCACAGACATCTCTGAATGAAGACCACCCACCCTCATCCAATAATTCTCACCTTCTGCCCACAGCCTATATCCCACCCTCCTTTTTATTGGAGAATAAAAGAAGAAAAACTGGGTATAATATAGTGAGAATACAATTACCTTTTTTTTTTTTAACTGTTAAGCACTGGAAATCTCCTTATAAGTCCCATGAACAAAGATTGGTTTCATGCTCTTTTTAATGTACTTTTTTAGATGCTGGAAGATGGCTAACATTCTTTCTTACATTTCTTCATTTATTCTTTTAGTGAACACGCCATATGACAGTATCAACCAAGGTTTACATTTGTTTTCTGCTCACATTGTGCCCACACAACTTAGCAGAGTTTATTGGCAAATAGAATAATTCAGTAAACACACCTTCAGTGACTATATGCTTACGCCACGCCATGTGGATTCCCACGTACTAAGGATACAAGATTGTGGGACTTTCCTTTAGGGACCTTGCATACTTGAAGGTAAAGAAAAATTAGCAAATCGATGTTTCTGTGATAAAAGGTAAACTCAAATTGCTATGAAAGCACAGAGTAGGGGGAACCAGCCCAAGGTAGTGAGGTCATGAAAGGCCTCCAGAGGGAAATGTTTGTGCTGAACCTTGAAAAATCATAAACAGTTATCCAGGTAGAGAAGTTTGGAAGTGTCTAGGGAGCTTCACATAGTTCATTGTGGGGAAGGGACAAAAAGGGAACTAGAAGGCAGCTAGGAAGAGTTCAAATGGAGTTTGTATGCCATGTGAGCAGCTTCAATTTCATTTTGTTGTCATCAGGAGTAGTAGCAAACATGCACCAGAAGGGACAGAACCAGCAGCAAGGAACTCAATTAGGAGATTTGCAGGACTCCAGCTGTGATTTGACAAGGGCCTCATGTGATCTGTGCTTGTCACTCTGTGTATATTTCCTTCCCTAGTAATCAACAGGATTTCTAGAAAACAACCCTTCCACCCACTTACAGTTTGCAGATTGGGTGAGATGATTTCATCCTCAGTTTCAAGGGTGATTCTTAATTAGCTTAAGTCAATCAGCAAAGTCCACAGCAAAGCCATAGTAATTGGATTGGGAATAAGCATGAGATTCAAGTGGTACAAAGGAAGCTGGAGAGTATCTGAGCTGGGCTTTTGGGAGACAATCTCCTTTGCTCTCTGGGAGAAATACTGAGACGGGAATTCTTGCTTCCTGAAGGAGGAAACATGTAGGCTGGATGCTGCTGGTCACCCTATTGTGAACAAGAAGAAAATCAGTCAACACTACACAGAACAAATATAGAAAAATGAATGTAGCAAAACTTACATTAAGCTTATGCTAACTTGGGACCTTCATGCTATGCAGCATTATGAGGGTTTTTTTTGTTTTGTTTTGTTTTTGTTTTTGTCATTCATGTAATTCAATGTTGTTGTTGTTTCTGTAATTTGTGCACTTTTGATCCTGGAAGTACCTTAGCAGCTAAAAATCTGGCTGTTGTCAGTGATGATCAGAATAAAGGCAGGATTAGATGACCTCTTCCAATCTTTTTCTTCTATGATTCTCTTTTACCCTTAGTTTATCAAGTAGATAGTTGCAAACAGAAGGCTGATGACTGACAAAAAATGGCAAGAACATCACAAGAGTCAAATTACTCCTCCTCAGTCCCATGACAGCTCTTCTCCCTTCCTTTCTGTTGCCTGCCTGCCTTTGGCTGCCAAGAATTTGCTGTTTGCTTCTCACTTCCCTCATCCAATCCACACTGAGAAGATAATGTGCCCAGCTAGCTCCAGAACAGAAAGCTAAATGTCGGCACGTATTTTCCCTTGAATGAAAATAACCTACCAGTGCAGAATGGCCTCTGCTATCCAGGGCTGAGACTGTATTGGGTTCGGTGGTTAATTCTTCAGCCTTATAGCACTGGGATTTTAGCTAATGGCTTTAGGGTTTTGCACAAGCCCCATGCCCATGGCTTTAAAGTCACCACTGTGGATGAGAGCTTGTCATGTTGTATAATATTACAGTTATTCCAAAGCAGCTTTCTGGCTAAGTGACAGCATTTGACATGTCTCTAATATTGACAGTAGTGGTGACTTTCAAGTGTTCTATTTCTGTCAGGTAGAAGGGGAGTAGAGATTTTTAAATAAAATAAACATGTGCAAAGAAAACTTCTGGTTTAGTATAATAAAAATGTCAAAGCAGTCTGAATACCTGCTCTGCTATTTTCTTACCATGGACTCTGGGGCAAGTTTAAAAGATTCAGTATCTCCATCTGTAAAATGGAAAAAATGATGGTGCCTACTTTGAAAGGCCACAGTTATATTATCCGATGCATCCAAGGTACCTTACGTGATGCCAGGCTCATGCCCATCACAGACATTTAATAATGGTACATACATTAATTGTTACTCCTACCATGCCCATAAACTTTTTAAAGTGAACAGTTTCAACAAAGCACTTAACTCCAGGAATTCTTAGTGAACTTTGTTTCCACCATAAGGCTTAGATGACTGAATGATTGGTAGCCACACTCAACATGTGACCTATGAGATGGCCAAGAAATTATGACCTGGGCTGGTGTCAAAATCTGAGTGAAGTCCAAGAGTCTGACTTACTTTTTCTTGAGTCCTGAAGGAATCAGAAAGAATTTATAGAGAGAAGTAATAATATAGAGCCAAGGAATGAGCAGGCACTGAGGTTATGAGGAATGAGAATATAAACAAAGTGGGAAAGTTCAGAAAGATTTATAGAGAAAAAGCATAAACGAGTTTATGGTGAGAGAAGCAGACAGACCCAGAGAGAAGCGGACATATTTAGAGAGGCTGAGTCACATGAATGCCAAAGCATAAGATTAAAGCCACCCACCTTTCTGTTGAAGTCTTTGCTACTTCCAGTAGATCATCTAGAGGCAGGATGGTCCAGGAAGAGTCTATATGGTGGAACCATGAATGATACAGCTTGGGAATAAGAGTAGCTGGGTTCAAGTTTTGGTTCTGTCACTTACTAGCTGTGGGCCTAGGGAAAGTTTCTCAGCCTTTCCATTGCTATAAAACGGGGAAAACCATGAAACCTACTACTGGAGCCATTATGAAGTTTAAACAAGTTAATATATGTGGCTTAGTATCATAATGGAACATAGTAATTTTTCAGTAAATAGCTATTAGCCATTATTAGCTGCCATCAACTATACATCAATAGCCATAAAACTGACATACACATTAGCCCCTCAGCTCCAACAGGAATTATTCCTGTTTCCCTTATGTCCAAATGCATCTTATAATTAATATTATTGTTAATCAAAAAATTTTAAGTAAATACATATTATTATTTTTATTTAAAGAAGAGCATGAAATAAGAGACAAAAAAGACATTAGGCTGGGCGCTGTGGCTCATGCCTGTAATCCCAGTGCTTTGGGAGGCTGAGGCAGGAAGATCACTTGAGGTCAGAAGTTCAAAACATGCCTGGGCAGTAGAGTGAGCTGTTTCTACAAAAATTGAAAAATTAACCACACGTGGTGACACGTGCCTGTGATCTCAGCTACTCTGGGGGCTGAGGTGAAAGGCTCACTGGAGCCCTGGAGTTTGAGGCTGCAGTGAGCTAGGATTGCTCTACTGCACTCCAGCTTGGGCAAGAGAGTAAGATCCTGACTCAATAAAAATAAAGAAATAAAATAAAGAAATAAAGAATAAAAGGGGAGATTAAATGTTAAAATAGCAATACATTACATACAATAATATTTACCTTTACATTTTTGGTTTTGTCCCAATTATTTTTTTTAATTTAAAAAAATTTTTTTATTTATGTGTCATGTTTTATCACCCTCCTGAGTAGCTGAAACTACAGATGCACACCACCACCTAGCATGTTTTTTTTAGAGGTGCAGCCTTCTTTGTTGTCCATGCTGGTCCTAAGTATTTTTTTGTGCAGTTCATTTATTCATTTGTATATTTATTCACTTTACAACTATGTATTGAATTCACAGTATGCTAAAATGCAATTTATAAAACAAAACAAAACAAAAGTAGTCCCTGTACTTGTCGAGTTTTAAGGTCTTGTGGCAGTAAAAAAATGACGAGAAAGGATTTGAAAGCTGACATTGAAAGATAAAAAAATCTGCTTATTCCCTTACCTCATTTAGATACAGACTCAAAAGTGAGTTCTTGTCTAACCAACCATATTATCCAGGATAAGCTAGGTAATATGGTGGTAACAAATTAACACCCAATTACTGGCTTAACACAACAAATATATACTTCTTGCTGAGACTGTATTACGTGCCTAAAGTGGGTTTGTCGGGAGGACTGTTTTCCACACAATCACTGAGAGAGTCAGGTTGATGAAGGCTCTGGCATCTTTTACTGGCGCTATTAGAGCACATGGCCAGCCTTCTTGTTACAGTGACAGAGCAGCCATGGAGGATGCATAGGCACTCTGCAGTGCCCTAAATGGAATTGACCACATTGCTTTGACTATCAACCCATTGGCCAAACCTAGCAATGTGGCCCCATCTCACTGCAAGAGGCTGGGAATTCGTCTAGGGTACCAGGGCACATAGGGCACATGTAATCTGTACCTGACTATCTCAATTAAACTAGAACTCCAACCCTAACCCTTTCTATCCCTGCCCCTGATTTTTGTTTCTATGTAACTTGTATTCCCATTTTACATGTTAATTTGAGACTGTCTCTCCTAAACAGAATGTAAGCTGTAAGCAGGAAAGCTTTCTTATTTATTTTATACTTTGATACATCCCTGGCACCTAAAACAATGCTTGGCACAGAGATGGCACTCAATAAATATCTGCTATATAAATGAATAAATAAAAGTTTGTAGTGGCAACATAAGTGGTAAAGAACATGAAAAAGAACCCTGGGACAGGAAGGAACTTGTTTTGTTCAAGCAAGACACAAAAAAAACAAAAACAAAAACAAAAACAAAACAAAACAAAAAAACAGCCTGGCTACAACAGAATGGTAAAAAAAAAAAAATGTGGCCCAATATTAATATGCATTTTCTCTAAGACTTACAAGAAACATCAAAGTAAGAATTATGATATTCCTGGGATGTAAAAAACTAAATCTTGGAAAAGTTAGCTAACATTCCCAAGGACAGACAGCTAACAAATTGAAGAATCAAAATTCATCCTGAAGTTATGTAATTTTTACTCTCTTAGAAAAGGGGTACTTGTCCGGCTGATTCAAACTAACCTATAGCTTCCAGGAAACCAGATCGATAAAGTCATTGTTATGTGACCAACTAAGAATAATATCTACAATGTCAGCTACATACCTATCAGTTTAGGTACCTCCTTTTAGTAATGCCTGATTGGGTCCACATGATAAAATTGTGTTCAGTTACTGAGTCCTGATAACTCTGACATGTACCCCATGATACACACTAAGGAGAGATAAAAGCTTAATATTGAAACTCAGGGGCTTGATTTCAAATTAGTTGTTTGAACCCATTAAGATAAACTACTTGATTATAAAAAATTACAGAAAACTGAAAATCACCCACAATTACCATAAATACTAAGAAGAGAAATGAAAAGCTACAAAACCAATGAGGGGAAATTTCACCTTCAGATCATTTATTACTCACAAGAAAACACTGATAACACTTTGTAAACGTTCCAGAAACTATAATCCAGAAGCAAAACTTCAATTTTGGTACTAGAGACCACAGTTGCTTTGGTCTTTGACATTTTGGTCTATCTCATATATAAAACACTTTTCAATGTTTGAGGGATTTCCTCTGACATAAGTTTTGAAGATGGGTAACTTAACTCCATTAGAAATATCAAAAAAGCAAAAATCAAAATTTACTTTTCCAAAGCCCTTTTCATGCACATGTGGCCTACTCTCCCCCAGTAGGATGCACCTGCTAGGGACTTCTACCAGGTAGTAGCTGGAACAGTAGAGAGTCTACTCAAGTTGGGGCTGTATGTTGGAATCAACATCCAGTTAGGCCAGAGGCAAAAGCAGAATGATGATGGCATCCGGTATTCAATGTCAATGACATCAGTATCCTTATAAAGGTCTCATAGTGAAATTTTCTGCTGCTATCTTGACCACTTTCTGAGTTTCATTGGCAGTATTTTTTTAATTAAATTCTTTATATGCTTCAATCTAACAGAGTCATTTTCATTGTTTACATCTAAGAAACCTGAGTATTACAACATTCAGATGTTAAATGATCAAGTTGGATATTAAACTCCAACAAGGAGGTTACACAGTAAAATATATGAAAGATGACAGATAATAAAGAGGGAGCAAGGCAGGTAGGCAGGTAGATAGATGGACAGATAGATAGATAGATGATAGATAAAAATAATCACTAACATTTATTACATAATTACTATGGGCCAGGAACTTTCCTAATCACTTCAAATATATTGTTCCAATTTTATCCTTACATTTATGTTGAGTACCTTTATTTTCCTGTTTTTCAGATGAGCAAACTGAGATTAAGAGAGGATAAGCAAACTGTTCAAGATCACAGAGCCAGTATGGTGGATTATCAGTCCTCAAATATTCACTCCTTTTTCTCCAACCCCCCTTCCCTTGAAAGGTTGTCCTTCCATGTCCTACTGATGTTGAACTTGGTCATGATACTTGATTTGGTCTCATAGAGAGTTGAGTGTACGTCCCTTTATTTTAGGACTTGGTTGTGTGACTTGCCTCAGTAAATAGTGAGTTCGGGTAGGTGACACAAGCAAAGGGTGAAGAAGCTTGCATGTGGTTGGACTTTCACTCTTGCACTTCTGTCTTCACTATTACAAGAACATGACCCAAGCAGCCTTCTAGTCTTAGAAGGATGAAAGGCAAACGGAGTACATCTCAACTGAACCGATGGCCTGATGTCAAGTCCAGATGAGCACAGCCTTGATCAGCTAAATCTTAGCTGTCTCACAGATATCTAAGTAGGCAAAAGATTCTATTTTTTTTTGCATGCCTCTGAGTTTGGGAGTGATTTGTTACTCAGCATTGTTATGGCAATAACTAACTGATGCAATTAGTAAGCCATGCAACAAGGATGCAAACCCAGACAATTTGACTCTTTAACCTCCTTCCTAATTACTTTGCTGTATTACATTCCCTATTAGGTCTGACAGTTTACATCAAATAAACACAAAATATTAGTGCACCCCAATCTCTGACACCTCTGCAGGCATAAGAAATTTTATCTGCTAGAAATGTCTATGATGGCTTCTCCAGCTTTCTCTGACCGCAGCCATAGTTCAGTACATTAGCCTTGCTCTGTATGGTTTGCCTCTGTTCTTCTTTGTCTCACACTGGTCTCCAGAAGGTAATATTTCCTGATGTCAGTTCTGATGTACATAGTACAAAGATTATTAAACTCTTGGACAGCAATATCTTGAAGTTCTGTCTTTAACTCATGAAGCCCAGCAACAAAATCTTAATTTCCTTCCTTGTTTCTTCTATTTCTGTCCTAAATTCCTATTTCACATAGCTAAGAGAAATGAGAAGTACATGGGGTGAGAGTATTTTGTAAATAACTTGTGGTAGCTCCTAAATATCGTTGGTGCCTACTTATTCTTCTAGTGATTGAGAGTTTTTTTTCCCCCTCTGGTTTAAAAAGCACATCTGTGCCAAACACTCTCTAAAAATGTTTTTCCCCATTGCTCCAAAACACTTCTTATCATAACTGTTTCTTGCCTGTTCCTTAAATGTTATTACATGGCCAAAGCACTGCCTTCTCCTAACTGGTCTTAGGTACATCTCTATTATGCCCAGGTGACCACTGCCCAAAGATTTGCACCAGCACATATACCTCACATCTCCTTACATTCTACTGACGTTTTGTAACCAAGGACCAGATGATCTGGTGAAGGCAGCTGGCCTTGCCTGGTAGTTGACCGGAGTGAGAGATGCAAGACACGGTTGATGATGTTTGAACATCAATCTGATAACCATCATCCATTTAATAGCCTGTCATTCATCTATTTGTAGAAGAAATGAAAACAATCTATAACTGGTTTGCCTCATATAAGAAGGAGCTTGAAAGTATGATATTAATTATCCCTAAAGAAGAAAGGAGTTTTGAATTCCTGAGAGTGATACATGGCTTGGTAAGAACTGGATTCTTCGTGCGTCCACCCTTCAGGTAATGCACGTGGGTTATTGCCCGGAAGGATACAGTGTGCTGAGTCAGATGAGGTACAAGTGGATCCTGCTCCTTTCAGCTAAAGAGGAACCAACTGGAACTGAGTCTTTCCTGTTCTTACCCCTTACAGAAAGTCCTTGCTCAGAGAGCTTTCTGATCTGTGTCTTGACAGCATGACTTTACCCTGTAGCTCCTAAGGGTATAAGAGCTAGGAAACAGCAAACCAGATAGAATCACTCATGTGGATCAGTGACACTGAACACAGGCTGGTCCCAGACAGAAGAGAAAATTGCCCAACAAAATCCTGATCTAACTCAGGATTTATAAAGTACAGAGAAGGTGACTACCTTGGGTCCAGGAAACAAAGTTAAAAACCACCCAGTGGCAGGACCTCCATCTCCTGCTATAGGTAAAACCTCATGGAGACAGTCATTTGTGTAAGTAAATGCCTTTTACAGAGCCACACACAAGGTTCTAGATTTCTTATACTATATAAATTATTTTAAAGATGAGGCAGGGTCTCTGAAAACACCTAATAAGAAGGAAAGAGGTGAATATATGAGATAGTGTTGATGTGAAAATAATCTGAGGCTGAGAGATGCATAAAGTGTTTAAAAACTGTATTTTCTTCCCATGTAGAAAAAATGGATTGAAAGAGTCCCTTTACTCTTTTTACCCTCAAATCCCTAGAGACATCATATATAAGATTCTATTAACCTCATAGAACATCAAAATCAAATGACTGGGGGAAGACAAGGGAACTTGTCTGGTTGTCACCTACAGTGAAAGAACTGATCAAAGTCTATGAGTAATTCCCAGAACTCAAGAATGTCAGTAGTTTCGGGTTTTGTTTTTGCTTTTAATTGGGATGCACTCATTCTTATAGAGAATAAAACTGAAGTCAGAAATTCTGGGTTCTAGTTCCAGATGTCACTTACTAACTATATGACTTTGGTGGTCAAGTTTCTCTACCTTTCTGCTCCTCAACTGCTCTTTTTTTTTTTTTTTTTTTTGAGATAGAGTCTTGCTCTGTTGCCAGGTTGGAGTGCAGTGCCATGATCTCGGCTCACCGCAACCTCTGCCTTCTAGGTTCAAGCAATTCTCCTGCCTCAGCCTCTTGAGTATCTGGGACTACAGGCATGCGCCACCACCGCCAGCTAATTTCTGCATTTTTAGTAGAGACGAGGTTTCACCATGTTGGCCAGGATGGTCTCCATCTCTTGGCCTTATGATCCACCTGCCTCCGCCTCTCAAAGTGCTGGGATTACAGATATGCACCACCATGCTCGGCCAGCTGCTCTGTCTTTAATGTGAATAATACCCTTTGTTCCTTCTACCCAAAAGGACATCCACTAACTGGCACCTCTGTAACATTTTCAACTTTATAAGGTAGTTTCAACACAGCACCTTACTTGCTTCTTATATTAACTGTCTGGGAGAGTTTGGTTAATGGTAACTCTTCCCACCCCGACTTCCCACTGCATGCATCCAAAAACTAAGAGGCTGGGAAATGAAGGGATTTCCCAAGCAGTGTGTTGGGATTCATATCTCATATTCAAATTCTAAATCCATTGTTTTTTTCCCCTTTACAGCACAAAAGCATTTGTAAAATGTAAATGTATTTCAACATTGCAATCTGGCTTCTGAAAGGGAAACATTGGTAGAGGTATTATAATTATCCCACACTCCATTTTCCTGTTCGCTATGTCAAGATGGAAAATAGGCTTTATTGTAGGTCCATGAATAGCCCACAGCAGCAAAACAAAAAGAAGCTGCACAGCCCAACACAGCAGGGATACCACTGGAGGAGAAACAGCAGCAGAGCACTGCTCCAAACAGTGGGTAAAGGGCACTGAGAAGGTTCTAGAAGGCATGCTTCACCTGAACATCTGTACCCTCCCTCCTAAATGGCAAAGCAGTCACAGTGTCAAGAAGAAAACCATTAGACCAAACAGATGAACCCAGCTAGTGCCAAAGGCACACATCATCTTAAAGAAAAGAAATTACCAGGTTACAGGACTAAGGCAATTTCTAGAATCGAGGACTTCAAAGGCCACGTCAGACTATGTGATGGTCAAGGGGAGTTCCTTGGGATCAACCCCATATTGCTGATAAAGTTGACAGTGAATTCCATGATGTCACATAATAGGAGCAAGTAGTAGGAGTAAGGAGTTTTTGGAGAAGGAGTAAACTTTAGCCAAAGGTTAGCTAGAAAAGGAAAGGTACAGATCCTCCTGATCCTCTCATTATCCCAGAGTTGGGCCAGGACCAGGACACGGCTGTACATGCAGTACGAGTCTCCATTCCAGGGAAGCGACCATGTTCCACTCCCTACTCCCTACTGTATGAGCAAGTGTAAGAAAGCAGTCGTGTCTGTGGAAATCTACAGGCTGCTTGGCACCCAACAGTGTGGATATGAGTACCAGCTCTTTATGGGAATTCTGCACTTGAGAAGTACAGTTCCCCTACTGGAAAGGAGGTGGTCCAGGCTCAGGGAAAGCCAAACTTGGATGCAATTCCTTCCACTGGGGAAAACACTGTGGAAGGAGAAGCTGGCCCCACTATCTTTTCTTCCAAGCATTCTACAGTAAGCAACCAGGGTCACTTTCCAACAACTCAGCTTCTCTGAAACCACACCATTTCACTGGCCTAGTGTCTCTGCAGCCTGTTAGAGAAAAAAAGCATCTAGACAAAGATAACCCTGCAAAGCTGAGGAAACCTCATCAATACAGATTATTAATTAAAATAAACCTGAATTTGAATTGTCTTTTATTAAAAACGTTGATTGAAATGTAAATAATAGTGATTTTTGTTTTGTTTCTTTGCTACTTAAAAAAAAAATCCAAGGCTGCATTCCATAAAGGCATTTCATTAACCAGTCAAATTTAGGTGACTTAATTGATGTAGTTACAGCATTAACTTTGCTGATAAAAAATAAAATGACTCAGGGCAAACACACTGTCATATTGTTATTATTTAACACAGACTGCTAAGACCTAGCACGGGAGTTGCTGCCTAGTGCACAGTTAGACACGGTCCGTGTCCCAGGGGCATGCAATCCCAGCAAGGTTGTTATATGGTATTCATTGCAATTTGATGAACTTCATTTATCTAGACAGCCACTTATTTAGGCTGAATTGGAACCTACTGAATCATCTTAATTCAGAGACTTCTACTGCACCATGGGTCTGCAGCAGCTATTAAACTTGGGAAGATTCGGTGGCCATGACACAATGAATATATTATTCCTGCAGAATTATCTGGGTGTGATGAATCATCAGCTTTATGGACAGGTGTTAGGTGATACCTGCTATCACCTTTGTTCCCTTTAGGTTTTTAAGTATGATATCAGTGCTGCAGTCACTGTTACTCATCTTGCCCAATAAAGAAGCTATCTGTTACAGATGATGCTATTTCCCCAATAGCACAATCATTCAATTCTTGGGGAAAAAAAAATCACACAGTCTGAAACCCTGGTACAAAATGAGAGTTCCCATAGGCACTGAGTTCTCTGAAGCGATGAGTTAATGAGGGGAGAAGAGTTCTTTCTGCAATGGATACAGCCACTTTATGGTGTTCTATTACTAATTGAGAGTAGGAACTCCCGTAAACTATACATAGAGGATTTATTTGGGTTATTTACAAGGCCAAGGGAGAAAACATGCAAAAAGAAAGACTTGCATATAGAATGAATCCAATTGCTGAACAACTGTAAATTCTATTTATGGACAAGAGGGCTTTTTCAAAGACAGGTGATATGTAAGATTTGAATAAAATCTTAAGGTTATAACCCCCAAATTCTTGACTGCTCTCTAAATTCAGTACCAGAGACTCTCGCAACATGTAGACCAAGTCTATATTTATATTGTCTTTGACGATGAAGCTTAGAGCTTGGAAATTAAAATGAAACAGTTGGTCTTATTCCAAGAAGTCATGGTAACTTCCAATTTCTCAGACTTGAATGAACACTAAAGGCATTTTATCAGTCAGTGTTCTCCAAAGAAACAAAACAAATGGGATACATACAAACGTATCTATATACATATATATTTGATTTATTTTTAAGGAAGTGGCTATGTGTGATTGGGTGGGCTGTCATGTCTGGAATCTGGAGGGCAGCTTGGCACTCAAGAAACTCAGACACGATTTTCTGTTAACTTTTTGAAGCAGAATTCTTTGTCTCTGGGAAACTTGCTTTTGCTCTTATGGCCTTCAACTGATTGGATGAGATCCACTCACATTACTGCTGTTCTCTTTTAAGGTCAACTCTAGATGTTTAACATATCTGCAAAATACCTTCACAGTCATCTTGATGAATGTTTGACCCAACAACTGAGTACCACAACCTAGCCAAGTTGACACATAACATTAAACCATCATAGGAGTCACCTCTATTTGTCAATGTTTGTACTATGAATGTCATCAAACATTATTTCTTAAATTGACACATACAAAACCAGTAGGATTTGGCACATACAAAACCAGTAGGATTTGTGTTTCATCTAACATTTTTTCCCACTTTTTTGTTTCTGTTACAGCTAAAACTAAAAGTTCTTTGGAGTTTGAATATGCTAGGCCTTTTTTGTGCCAATGTCAATTATATTGTTGAAAAATATTTCTTATGTTTCTATAAATTCAGGATTTGCAAATTATGGCCCACACCTAACTGACCTAACATCTGTTTCTGTATGGCCCATGAACCAAGTATGATTTTTACATTTTTAAATATTGACATTATAAATGGAGATCCAAGGAATCTTACATTCAAAAATGGTTAAAAGAGTAAACATCATGTTATATGTAATTACAACACACATGCACACAAAAGTTATGTAAGTATCTACATAATATTATCCTGAGTTTTGCCACTTGGCCCTCAAATGCCAAATGTTTACTCTCTGGCCCTCTAAACAATGTTTGCTGATGCTTGTTATAAATCGAATATTTTCTTACTGGGGAAGCCCTAAGCACCCCATCTAGCTATATGGAGCATTATTGTATTGCAAAGGATTCCTTTGATTCCTTTCTCTTTTTTTTGTTTTGTTTTGTTTTTGAGACGGGTGTCTCATTCTGTCAGACAGGCTGGAGTGCAGTAGGGGAATCATGGCTCACTGCAGCCTTGATGGCCTGGGCTTAAGAGATCCTCCCACCTCAGCCTCCCAAGTAGTTGGGACTGCAGGTGCATGACACCACACCCCGCTGACATTTTTTATTATATGTAGAGACAGGGTTTTGCCACATTGCCCAGGCTTGTTTCAAACTCCTGGGCTCAAACTATCATTCTACCTTAGCCTCCCAAAGTGCTGAGATTACAGGCATGAGCCACTGTGCCTGGCCCTAATTCCTTTCTTAATATCATAATTCCTCAGTAAGCACTATAAATACAACCTTTAAAACTGAAACTCTTATCTTTATTAACTAAACTTTAAGAAAATGAGCTATAGTATTTAGTGAAACTTCATTTAAAGCTAATAAAATCAATCAGGCTGTGGACTTGCGAGGCCTGCCTGATTTGGCTTTGCGCTTTTCTCCACTTCACCTCCTATGCCTGTCCCTTTCCCTCACTCCACTCCAGCCATCCTGATCTCCTTTTGTGTGTGTGTGTGATGGAGTCTCACTCTGTTGCCCAGGCTGGAGTGCAGTGGTGTGATCATGGTACACTGCGATCTCCATCTCCTAGGTTCAAGTAATTCTCTTGCCTCTGCCTCCTGAGTAGCTGGGATTCCAAGTGTGCACCACCACACCCTGCTAATTTTTGTATTTTTAGTAGAGACAGGTTTTTGTCATGTTGGCCAGGCTGGTCTTGAACTCCAACTTCAGGTGATCCACCTGCCTCAGCCTCCCAAAGTCCTGGCCTTCTTTTTGTTCCTGGAATACTTCTACCTTGTTTCACACTCCCCACAGAACATTCCAAGGCTGGCTTCTTCTCATCATGCCAATATCAACTGGGATGTAACCTACTGAGACAGGCTGTCCCTGACCATGCTCCTAATCCATACTCTCCATTCTTCTCTTTATCTTACTACTCTATTTTTTATATAACGCTGTCCAGAATAATCTGTATATTGGTTTATTTTTCACCAGTAAAATGAGAGCTCTGAGAGAGCCAGGATCTTGTCTGTCTTGCTCATAGCTGTACCTTAGTATCTAGAACATCCCAGAGTTCACAGAAGGTGTTCATTCTATATTTGTGAGTTTGCAAGTAGACAGACACAACATGCAATGACTCATCTTAGTGATTACTCTTCTAATTAAGTCACCTTTGGAACAACAGTGGCCTGGAAATTATTTAACCTGACCATTCATTTACCTAAAGTGCTTTCAGCATCCAACCTTGTCCCAAGCCATATACTAGGTGCAATGGATGCAACATTTGAGAAAAAAAATAAAATGAGCCCCTGCCCTCAGGGATCTCACAAAATAATATGTTAGCAACAAAGGAGTTTGGGGATAATGCCATCCTCCAGTGATATTAGAAAACATGTTTTGTATATGTCATTGAGTGTGTCTTTTCTTACCTCAAATACTTCTTCAAACTCCTTAAATCAGTATTTTCTAGCTTTAATGCATCTGAGCATTCACCTGTGCTTCTTTAATAGCCAGGACTTTAATACCACATCAATGTTGACAATAGGGAATTATAAATATTTAAGCTAAAAATTAAAAGAAAGATAAAAATTATCCAGTGCACTACCAAACACAATATAGAAAGTAATTTGTTAACAACACTGAAAAGCATTGATCCTCCGACTTTATGCCTACTAGTTTGATTTAGAGATGAAAAATTTCCAAAGATGCCTATGATGCTTTATCAGTTGCTCAGATTTCTCATTTTCATAGATTGCAGTTCTTTTTAGTCAGAAAGGGGGAAATTTAACATTCCTTTATTTACATCTTCCTTTCTTTCTTTTTTTAATTTTGAGGTGGAATTTTGCTCTGTCGCCAGGCTGGAGTGCAATGGCTCACGCAGTCTTGGCTCACTGCAACCCTTGTCTCCTGGGTTCAAGCGATTCTCCAGCCTGAGCCTCCCGAGTAGCTGGGACTACAGGCGCCCCACCACCATGCCCAGCTGATTTTTGTATTTCTAGCAGAGATGGGGCTTCACCATGTTGGCCAGGATGGTCTCAATCTCTTGACGTCATGATCTGCCCGCCTTGACCTCCCAAAGTGCTGAAATTACAGGCATGAGCCACCACATCTGGCCTTACATCTTCCTTTTTATGCTTCTTTTTAAGAGCTTACTTTGTAGTTTAAACAAGACCTGGTCCCATATATCAGACGTCCCCAGCTCCTGGGCCAGGGACTGGTACTGGTACACAGCCTGTTAGGAACTGGGCCACAAGCAGGAGGTAAGTGGCAGGCAAGCAAGTGAAGCTTCATCTGTATTTACAATTGCTCCCATCAGTGGCATTACTGCCTGAGCTTCACCTCCTGTCAAATCAGCAGTGACTCTCATAGGCACGTGAATCCTACTGTGAACTGTGCATGCAAAGGATCAAGGTTGTGGGCTCCTTATGAGAATCTAATGCATGATGATCTGTCACTGTCTCCCATCACCCCCATAGGGGACTGCCTAGTTTCAGGAAAACAACTGATTCTACATTATAGTGATTCACCGATTCTACATTATAGTGAGTTGCATAATTGTTTCATTATCTATTACAATGTAGTAATAATAGAAATAAAGTGCACAATAAATGCAATGTGCTTGAATCGTCCTGAAACCACCCCTACAATCTGTGGAAAAATTGTCTTCCACAAAACCAGTCCCTGGTGCCAAAAAGTGTGAGGACCACTGCCATATACGATTTTAAAAACTTAGGTGACCTCCACAACTTAGGGTCTCTATTTCAAGAAGAAAGATCAACAGCAAAACTTGGAAAGGAGTCCAGTAACATCTCAAAACAAGAATGAGAGATGCAGAGACATTAGTAGCTTATGTGTTGGTTTTTCTTTATGGAGAATTTTGCGTCTTTAACTCAGCACAAGTTTATTAAATAGAAAAAAAAATCAAGTCTTACCTGATAAATCTGTCTTTATGTCTCTGCCAATAACTGTATGGTTGTCCCTTGACCCTTTTTCTTGGAATGTATCCTTCTAAACACACACACACAAAATTAAAGGGGAATTGGAGGGCCTCTCTCTTATTTACTTCCTAGTAATTTTAGTAAGAAAATTTGCATTTAAACTGCCTTAACATCATGTTGACAATTTCTTTGTTTAATTATTTTTTCTGTCATCAAGACTGGAAGTGAGAGCTGGACGTAGATAGCTGTCATTAAACCGACAAACAGGAGACCTACTACAGCTATGTCACTAAAAATCTTTGACCCTGAATAAGTGTCGTCACTTTCTTGAGCCTCAGTTTTCTCATCTGTAAAATGAAGACATCTCATTACATCATTTCCAATTTGCTCACTTCCAATTCTACATTTCACTATAAATGTATATATGTTTATAATAAGCACAGTCAATTTTAAGCAGTAAAACAAAAAATGAAGCAGGACTTTTTTTGGAATTTCAAGATTGGAGCTGTATTCATATGTCAAAATGCATACAACTGCACACTATAAATATATGTTGCTTATGGTACATCAACTCTACCTTAAGAAAGCTCTGAGATTAAACAAGAAAAGCATGACAATTTAGGTTGTCGTCTAAGAAGAATTAACAGTATTTTGGGGAGGAAAGTAAGAATAACATATATTTTCATATGAGTTTTTTTTTTTTAACTGCTGCTTGGACAAGTAAAGAATCAAAATGACTCCTTTAAGTGTGAAATTGCTCTTATTGCACGGCACTAAATAGCTTTGTCTACACAAATCAATGGTTTTGAAAGAAAACTCCTGCTGGCGGAATTGTATTTACCTAAATCATTATTGTTGTACTGCTAATTTTAGAGAGAGGATTTTTCTCTGTTGCCCAGGCTGGAGTGCAGTGGCATGATCATAGCTCACTGCAGCCTGAAGCTCCTGGGCTCAAGGGATCCTCCTGTTTCAGTCTCCTGAGTAGCCAGGATTATAGGCATGCATCACCATGCTCAGCTAATCTTTGTTAGTTTTTTTAGAGACAGGGATTTGCTATATTGGCCAGGCTACCCATATTATTACTTTTTAACAATCTTGAATTCAGCTAGTTCGTAGTTATTCAACACTTTCAAAACAGCCAGTGGTTTGATCTCTACACTCCATCTCCCACTGCCCTTCCCAGCCTGGATGGAAGCTGAGGCTGAGTCTCTGCTACCAGTAGGTGAGTGGAAGAAGGTAGATCTGTTTACCTGACAAGAAGACCTAGAATAGGCATGGTATTTAGCTGTGCTGCCTCAAAACAAAAACATGTTACAGTGAAAAAAATGCAGTCAAACTGAAATACAAAATAAATTTCTCCGAATTCAATGATATTTTGATAGACAAATTCGATGAAACCAGTTAACAGAGGGTCAGGCAGCTTAAGGGATAATGAGGAAAAAGAAAAATATGTAGGATGGAGAGAAAACAAAAGGAGAACTAATAGAAACACAAGAAAAGGGGAAAGTTATAGTTTACAGTTTTTAGCTTTCTTACACTTTATTTTTAAAATTCCTTCTAGAATTCCCAGACAAAATCTACACCAACATGCCAACTCTGTGAATGCAGACAGGAAAAGAGAGAAATGAAGTGCAAATACTGAAGAACAGTCTTTACTGATCATCAAGGAAGTTAAAGCAAATTATTTTTCTTTACCTTGAATTATCCAGAAAATCATCTCCATGCTTTACTTCTCATTGCATTGTAAACAAAGCTTAAACTAAATGAAAAGTTGGTTGAGTTTTTCGTAATTCTTTTATCTGTCTGCATAACTCAAGCAAAAAAATAAAAATAAAAAAGCAAAAAAACCCCTGAATTGCACGCTACCCACAAATTTGCAAGTGTGGACCTTGTATTGGAGAATGTCATGAAATAGAAGAGAAGAGAATGAGTTGGTGTCTATGAAAAGTAGATAACATAAAAATGCTTTGTGGCATTTCCCTACATCTTTCCTGAATGGTGGGAGATGTTTTAAGTAAGGTTCTGCTTCCATTAACACTGACGCACTGTTCCCTTCCTCAACACTGAAATGACATTCTAAATGGCATGTCTATGTATTATAACCAGGTCCCAATTTCTTCTTGCTTTTTGCATCTCACATCAATAGCAGGACAGGCAAAAGATTGGCCAGGACAATGCCAAAGCAAATGGAGAAATGCCTTTAGTTATTATTACCAGAGTAAATGAAGAAACCGCACACCAGATGGGTGTATATTATCTATCCAACTAAAAAAGTGTCTTGTTAACAGAGATAAATGGTCTGAAATGGCAGAACATTTTCTTGCAATTTTAAAAAATAATAGCAGCAATATTTCAGAGGATAATTCTGCAATTTTTTCAAGGTTTCTCTTAAAAACCACATTTGATATTGATAGATACATTCTTAAAGTGTTCATTGGCACATTCATAAATATGTGAAGTTGAAAGGGAATTTTTTTTAAAAAATTCCAACTACAATAATCTCTCTTGGAAGTGTAAAGACATGATGTGAATGGACTATAGCATCCGCTAAGGCTGACCATATTTCATTCATTCCTGAATCAGCATTGTCAAAACAAAACAGAGGCAGTGTGGTGCAGTGAGCTGTGCCAACCGCTATCAGTGTGACCTTGAACTTGCCAACTAATGTAAAACCACACTTTTCAGATCTCTAAGATGTAGACAAAATCTACCACACAGGATTGCTATGAGAATTAAAAAATAAATCCTTTAAGTATCCTGTGTTGTACATGAAGGTGCTATCTAAATGTTCACTTCTCAATGAGCAATATTTGTAGAAAGTATTAGGTTTTTATTTCCTTACTGAAAGGAGAGTCTAGTTTTACACGATGGGAATGTTTTGCTTTCCTTTAATGTTATGGTGCATTGTTCCACTTTTGATAGTGAATACAACAAGATCTCTGGCAAAAATATACAATAAATATTATTCCCTTCTATAGTCCTTGGCCCAGTTAAATCTATATTACAGTTAAACCTAAAATCCATTATGAATATGAAAACACTGCCTTCATTTGCATTCAGCCACATCTGTAGGCAAAAAAGGTTATTTACTAGAAGAAAAACACAATTAATTTCTGAGATGTTTTATTTTATTTGGAAAGCCTCCTTTCTCCAGGAACATAACAATGACTCACTGATTTATAAAGTGTTATGTTTTAGAGGCGGTCAAAATACTTTCCTAACAATCATGATAGCTTGTATTTCTAATCTCAGTAATACCTAGCTAAAACATAAAAACTGTCTTCAGAGAAGCTTTGGGCCTTTTAAATTTTTTTCACCTCAATTTTGCTCTTGTATGTACCCAGGAACCTTGGGTGGGTTTTAATCTTTCCATTTAGCATTTTGTTAGTTGGTTTGTTTAATAACTAGGAGTACTGAAAGATACAAGTTGACTTCTTAGCTTGTCAAGCCCAGGAGAAAAATACAATGCTGTCTGTGATACCTCAACGATAATAAAGAGAATAAAGGAACAGCTTTGCAAAGTCCACTGTGGTGGGCATGGTCAGAGGAGTCTCATCTTGCTTGGGGATTCAAGTTGGAGCTCTTGGTAATGGTCATGTCAAGTCAAATGACCCTTGGAAAAAGTAAAAAGCATCTAGGCAGAACCCACACAATATTTTCATTGCAGTAGGCCTCTTTTGCTCCAGCATTGTCTCTGTTCTTCATTTGAACAACAACAGAAGTAGTTTGCTTGGATCGAGAAGATCTATCATATAAAAAAAGATATATCTCAACACAAAGTGGAAGCTGAGATTGATGGTGGTAACATCCAATTCATGTCTCTTAATTCATGATATGAGAGAAAACTCGGTGGCACAGAGTGCACCTGTAATTGTACTTATGGGATAATATGTGTATTTTGAATGATTTCATCACATTTGTTTCCGGCAAAAGAAAATTCTTTTACTGGGACCAGCTCTTTCCCTACTCTATCCATATACCAGTGACTGGAGCAGCCATGTTTTTAAATAGCCTCACCCCTTCCACAGTCTGGACCAATCCCTGCACTTTCCTGAGCTATTTCAAATTTCAGAGCACAGAGTGGCTGATACAGTCTCCCTCTTGTGGTCAAAGCCAAAATATGTGAATTCTGTTTTCCGTATGCCTAGACAGAAACAGAACATACAGTGAAAAAAATAATAGTAAGAATACAGTTGAAAGGCGGACAGATATAGCTTTGAGACCTGGAGGGAGGGTCTATCTGCAGGATCCCTCCTCTTCCCCATGTTTGACTGTCAACTCTGTCTTGGCTGTGAATGTTGGTAAATGACCCCTCTAGCCAATAGCTTGCTAGGGTTAAGTTTCTGATGCTTGCAACCACGTTAATATAGTCACCAAAGTATTAACTACTTAGATCAATTTTCTCCCTAGCAAAGACAGAAATAAAAACCTGATAAAAACTTTATTACTGGCATAAATGTATAGTGGCCTTACCTTTGCAAAAACACTTCACTTGGATACCCTGACACAACTTAACAATTTATTTTTGATCCCTGGGATTGAATTTCTTCACCAATGAAATGATAGGGTTGAGCTAGATCAGAAGAACTAAGGGAGGCACATGAGCCACTTGGTCCCACGGCAGTGAGTGTGCACTCAGCCTGACATTCTTTCTCAAGGACTCTCAGTTCTGCTTCAGAAGACTTCTCACCGCGGTATGCAGGGTGGAATTTACTTTTTGCTCCTGGACCTTAAATGATCTCAAAATACCATTATAACCTTGCTAATAATCTAGTGAATTAGACTAGGCAAGTATCTGATTCCCATTACAGAAGTAAGGAAATTAAGTCACAGAAAAACTTGTAGTTTACATAAACCTATTCAGCTTCTTTTTATCCCTCTTTCCCCTCTTCATATAGACCTGAGAAGGTGGAAGGAGGAAGAAAAACTGTGGCTGTCTTTAAGTATAGTAGTTTCTCTCCTTGAAAACAGAACAGGGTGGGGCAGGCCACTGCTCTGGAAGGCTTCTGTACTGTTGCATTGGAAATTATCTCCTTTTCCTCTCTGGCCCTTTGTCTCCCCTAATTTATCACACCACATCAGCACACCAGCTGCCTGTACCCCATATTAGAGGAAGATGGGGCCCAGTCAATTATTGCTTCTCTGAACTACGCTGTACCCTGGTGAGTAGCATTCCCAAAGGGGTTTAATTTAGGAGTGGGAAATAACAGAGAAACAAAGAGAAACTTGTTCAGAGACCCACTTTTGAACCCAAGCAGAGATGCCAATTTGGGGTCTAGGCATGCCATTTAGTCAACCATGCAAATTAGCACATGCTCGCTTGCCTGGGGTCCCGAAACAAACCAGGAGGGGACCCACAAGGAATTCCAATCTGCTCTGTTTCTCCTTCAACTGACTTTCGGTCATGTTTTAGTTGGTATTTGTTTCTGTGAATTTCTGTGGCTGAAGGTAAATGTTTGTTTTCTTAACCTGGGCATCAGGAAGCAGAGTTGAAATAAAAATGTGTTAGATTGAAAGTTAATAATGATACATTTTTAAGAGTAAACCAGGAAGAAAAATTAGAACGTGTGTATAATTTGTATAATATTTGTTCATATAATTTATATATACTGAAATATAATTTTTATAAATTTATGTGTATACACACACAGACCACAAAAGCTGAAAAATTAGTCCAAAAATGCAATTCCAACCTAGTCAACTCCATATCTAAGAATCTTTCCTTTTTTTTTCTTTTAAAGGGCACCATTGATGATTACTGTTCATGGGTGCAGGGGTGAGGATGGCTGCTCCAATTGTTTAAATCTGTGCTCTTCATAAAAGCAAGTGTGTCACTCTGAACAAGGGTTGTAGCCCTCATGCATTTTCTATAGCTCTAGCTGAACTGGAACTATTAGGTCCCATTCACTTACACCTTCTCAGAGAAGATTTCATTTCCCAATTATTGGAACATTGAGTCAAATAAAAGCAAACGTTGTTCAAGAAAACAACATGAAAAGAGTCTTTCAATATCTCAGAAAAGCTGGGGATTGATTGAAACTACGTAGTTGAAAATGCATCTCTGTCCATGACTTGAACCACATAGGTGGTGAGGGGGAGGCGGCAAAGGAAACCCCTCAAGTGGTAGGAACTTGGAACAGGAGCAAGAAAGAGAGAAAATTTATTGAAGGTAAAGAAAGAGAACTGGTATCTGGAATTTCCTCTGCAATTTAAGGCTGTCAAGTCAGCATCTTGCACATCTTCCCAGATTGAATATATCGCTATTATGGAAGCCAGGCTCTATTCTAGATTAAAGAGCTAATAGGTGAAACCAGCTTCAGGGAGCATCTGTTTTTTTTGTTTTTTATTTTAGAGCAAGAGTCCTCTCAGAACTAGAAAAATACAGATTCCAGAGTTCCAGGGGATTATAGCCTAGGAGGGAGTTTTCACAACCTTCCAATCCTTAAAGTGCCCTAAGCTCAATAAATCCCCATGAATCCTTTCAACATGTGACTTGCCATAACAACTTTACCTTCCAAAATATCACAAAATACCTAGTGATACTTTGGAAGGTAAATTTGCTATGGCACCTGGAGCACAGCTTCACTTTGACCCAAGGTATTTCCTATTCATTGCCTTATTCTTTGACTAGGGCCTGGATGTCTATAGTTTCAGATCCTGTCTTCTAGGCTACCTTGAATAGTTGCTCCATTACTTATTTCCTAAAGGAATAGAAGAACTCCTTCTTCTCAGTCATCACAGCCTAGGCAAAGGATTTGAAATGATCCACCTGCCAAACAGCTTGTGGTCACACAGCTGACTCGTAAAATCTTTAGGAACTTTGATTAGTATGACTGGTGGGGGTGTTTGAAAAAGAGAAGTCACTCGGGATAACATTTGTTAAGAATCAGTAGTATGTCAAGAACTTTAATTTCATTATATTTTCATAATAACCCTGCAAAGAAAACCTGATTGTTCCCATTTTCATTGAGGAAACCTAAGACTTCTGAAATCGCCAACATCCTTGACTAGGCTTGGGAGGTGAACTCAATTGTTTTTGACTCCAAAAGCTCATGAACCATGGAAAGTGCATCAAGGTTTTTTGTTTGTTTGTTTGTTTGTTTTTTGAGGCAGAGTCTTTCTCTGTCACCCAGGCTGGAGTACAGTGGCATGGTCTCAGCTCACTACAACCTCTGTCTCCCAAGTTCAAGTGATTCTTCCGCCTCAGCCTCCTGAGTAGCTGAAACTACAGGCGCCCATGACAACACCCGGCTAATTTTTGTATTATTAGGAGGGATGAAGTTTCACCATATTGGCCAGGCTGGTCTTGAACTCCTGACCTCAGGTAATCTGCCTGCCTTGGCCTCCCTAGGTGCTGGGATTACAGGTGTGAGCCACCGGACCTGGCCAAGTGCATCAACTTTTAAAGCTGCATTCCCTTCTCCTGAAAGCCGATTTAAACAGCGAACATTTATGATATGAAGAATATTTTCCTGTATGCCAATAACTTACAAGTTTCTGTGGATTAGTAGCAGTGCTTTTTAAGCTTTTTTGTTTTGGTGCAAATAAGGAATGAATTAAATGTTGGGACCCTGTACACACATACTTATTATATGTCTATAAAAGTATATTTGTAACTGAAAACCACTCACAAAACAATACCTTCTTTTATATGTGAAAAACATTCTGATATGTTCTAGTGTATTTTCAGACTCTGTATAATACTAGACAGTGGTTTTGAGTATTCAACACAGAGCAAAACCAGCTGGGATCATATGTGAGTGCAGATACTTGTCAGTTGTAAGAACTTAGAAAAGTGACTTAACTTATAAAACTAATTACACCTCATAAGGATGTCATGAAGATTAAATAAATCACTGACATAAAAAGTACCCAATAAATGTTGGCTCTTACTCTGTTAGGACCTTAGCACAGTGCCTAGATGGAGCAGCTTTACAATGACTGACACATAAAAGCACCACAAAAAGGTTTGCTATTTGTGATGCTGTGTACTTATTATGTCTACTAAGTGTAGAACAACATGATAAGATGTATAAAACAAAAGAAATTGGAGAATATTTACATAGATGAGCAAAAGGAACAAGATATCAAACAACATAAACACTGTCGTGGAGACAGATTTTTTTTAAACATGGAGATCAGTTCTTCAGTCATTTCCTTTTATAATTTAATATACAATAATATGGCATATGTTCTAGTTCCTTATTTTAGACTACCTCTCCCACTAGACTGTAAACATTTTTAGGGCTAAGACTGGGTCTATTAATCCACCACTGCATTTTCTTGGCCTGCAGCCGTATCTTTGACCTAGATGTCATTGAAATTACTACTTACTGAATGGAAACACAAATGAATGGGGAGGCATTGTTCATTTGTTTGTATCCATACAACTTTATTTAGGTTTTGAAGTCATGTTGGTATCCTCATAATATATAGTTATTGTGTATTTACAATGTGCTTTCCCAAGCTCCCACCCCCCAAAAAAGCCAGATTTGGAGCAATTTCGAATTTCTCTGTGAAACACATCTTTCGAGGCATGTGGCACCTCTCAAGAGTACAGTGTAAGGGCTCTAAGATGAGTTTGGGCTTCCCAGTCCCCCAAGCTACGAAGTTAGCAGTCCATGAATCCTTAATCCATCTCCTAACCCAGAGAGAGGAGAGGAGCTGATGAGACCATATCGCCTAAAACTTCCTTTTGTAGGTTTTTGTTGTTGTTGTTTTGGTTTTTGCCTCTCTCTATTGATCCGGGCAACTGCACAGAGGGAACTGGCAGCAGGAGAAAGGAACTGACATCCAAGGGGGAAAAGACCTATGAGATTATGACACATTGTTTCCTGCTGATCTTTCCAGCTTCTTTTCATGCCCAATTGGCATTTTACCCTTAACCACACTCATTTCCATTTCTGTTAATAGAAGTGCAAGGGAATTACAAAGTTGGAATTCTCCAAAGCATTGAGGGATGAATCATGTTTCAAAGTAGGATGGTCATGATTCACCTCTCTAAGTGGGAGGTGGTAGAAGGAGCGATCTCCTGAGATGGATAAGCCAATTACATAGCATTGTTGAATGACTATTGCTTACCTAGTACTGTGCAGGCAAAACAGAGAAGAAAGCCAGAAACTCAGTCCTGTTCAAAAAGCTGGCACACTTTCTTTCCAGTAGGAGAGAATTGACCAAAATATAAAAGATACAAATCCCAGAGGGTATGACTTGCTCCTTATTAATCTTTGATCCTCTCTGTTTAGCACACAGTAGGTAAATGTTAGCAATTAACCAATGAACAATTTAAAGTGGAGCAAGATTAACCCTTGGAGTCGAACAGACCCAGATCTCAGATCTGTCATTTTCCAGATATTTGATTCTGTACCATTTTTTTGATCCAAGTGTTGGCTTTCGTAACTTCTCTCATCTTATCTTAAAAATAGAAACACAAAAGATTAAGTGGATCAGAGCTAAAGCATCGAGGACAATGCCTGACAAAGAGGACTGCTCAGGAAGTGGTTATTGCCTTGTGATTGTTGTTGAGATCACATGTTAATTCATACTCAGCATGGATGCCTTCTTTTTCTATACATGAGAATCCCTAGACGAAGCAGAGAGCAGAGCACAATCCCAACATGTACCCAGAAAAAGGCCTAGGGATGTCCCCAATTCAAATATGCTCCTCAAATTTCTCCCCCACTCACATTCTGCTCATCTTAAGCTCCACTCTTAGCCATTCTGAGATAATACTGATCCCTGGTATTATATAAAGATAGCCTAATTTATATGCCAGACAAATGAACAGAAGCCCAATCTCACCAGAACGAGGCTACCAGGGAGTAGGGTGACACTAGAGGGTGGAAAGCCATATAGCGGAAAACAAGATTTACATGATAAAAAGAAAACACACCTTTCTGAAAAATCCTGAGTTCAAGTTCAGGTTGTGAAATATACTAAGCTATATGCCTTAGGGCTAGGGAAAATTATCTACTCTAGCTTTAAATTTAGATATTATCTTCAAGGATGTTGCAAGAATTACCTGGCATAATGTTTCACATGTTTAACATAGTTGCTGACACAGAATAATTACCCGGTACCCACACTTCATATTTTTTATCCTCTAAACTTGATATTAGAACCCTAACACTGGGAAAATTCATTTTTCTGCATACCCATTATGCCCCTCCTAAAATCATTTGAAAAGTCCTTTAATTTCACACTGCTTCATTGAACACTAATATTTCTCACTCTTTTTAATCATAAATCTTTTTAGTTTGTGAAGAATTGATCATTTCTGTCATTGGACCCCAGAAACTCTTAACTCCTGAAATAGTAGCTCTCCTTCTTGAGCTAAAAAAAGTTCATCAACAGCCATTACCAACTGCAGCAAAATTTATTCCCTCAAAGCCTCCAGAGGGCAAGATCACTGTAATTTCCTTTTAAATTTTATCTGACTTGTGATTCCAATTTGGCAGGAATTATGAAATGTCCCTTCAAATTAAGTAAACCACAGCAACACTTGCACTATCTACCGGATAACAATATATCCCATTAGCTCTGCTCTACAGATTCAGTGAAATCTAAACTCATCTGTAATGGCCCCACAATTGGCACTACTGCCCTTGATCAGTACCAAGAAAGTCTATTGATGGAAAAGACACATCAGCAATCAATAGACAGCGTTAACTTTTTAAAAAGCTTCTGTCACTTGCAGTTGGTAATAATAACTTATTAGGATGTTGACTGAACCTAGTCATGAATCAAGACATAAAAAAGAGAAAATTAGTGGACCTCACCACCATTTATGAGGTATACGGTGAGAAGGTGGAAGTATTAGATAAGTATAATGAGATTCCACATTCTTAAAAGGAAATAATTGGACTTAAGGGCCAAAGAATAGAGCATTTGATCTCTCTCTCCAGGAGGTTTTCAGACTGAGTAGTTAAGAAGTGGACAGGGTGTTAGAAAGGGGAAAGTATTTCATACACCTATGCTATGCCAAGTTGCTGAGCATTCATTGTTTATATCATGTAATCCTTTCTACAACACTATAAATAAACTATCTCAATTTTTAAAATGAATGAGATGAGATTCATAAAGTTTGGATAATCTGTACAAGAGGATACAGCTAGAGGTGGAGGAATCAGGACAGGAACACAGGTCTGTCCAACTTCAGAATCCACATCTCATGTTGGCTACTAGACTAAAAAGCAGACACATAAAGGACTGGAAGAATAATATCTTGAAGGCAAGGTCTAGAGATGGTTGGTTTTTAATTTAATTTTTAATTCCATTCAATTCTGTGAGTAATTATTTCTTAACTTTTATCATAGTTGCCCAAAGAAGGCTACATGCTCTAATGGTTATGCCCGTGCATTCTAGACTCAGATTCTCCTGTCATTCAAATTTCTGCTCTGCCATTTCCTAGCTGTATAAACTCAGGAAATATACTTAACTCCTCTTCTAAGCCCAGGTTTACTCATCTATAAAGTGGACATAAAAATAATTACCTTGCATAGTTTCCATGAAGATAAAACATGATGGCTTATAAAACCAAAGTACACTGCCTGGCAAAATGTGTAATCAACACATGGTAGCTATTGCTATCACTCTTCTATTACAAAGCTATGTTATAGGATAACAGACTATAAATAAAGAATTTGGGGGGGAGGGGGGATAGTGGGGGTGTGGGGAGTTGGGGAGGGATAGCATGGGGAGAAATGCCAGATATAGGTGAAGGGGAGGGAGGCAGCAAATCATACTGCCACGTGTGCACCTGTGCAACAACCTTGCATGTTATTCACATGTACCCCAAAACCTAAAATGCAATTAAAAAAAAAAAAAAAAAAAAAAGAAGTTGAAGTATTTGGTGGCAAAAGTATTTATTAAAGGAAAACAAAATAAGAGTGGCCAAAACACTGATTATTCAGGACAAAGGAAAAGGTTGAATTCAATCATCATACCTCATCCAGAAATATGAGGAACATTCTGGAAAATAGGAATATTAAGGAGACTAACCCAATCGTACTGCCGGGAGCCATACAACAAACAGATGGGTAGGAGAAAGCTATTCCTGTCTATGTTAAACACATTTTTCTGTTATTATATATTCAAAATATTAGAGAGAAAAACTTTTGCTAGTGGTTGTGGCAATTAGCATTGGCTGGGGAAATCTAATGGGCAGCAGACATCCAATGCTAAAATACTTTGAATGAAGCTGTGCATCATCCCAAGAATGTAATTGTCCTCTCTCAGAATCTGATTCATCTATTAAAAACCCCGGTCTAGCTGCCAGATTAAGGGCAAGGATCCTTTCAAAAAAGCAGTGCATCAAGGACAGTTTTCTCAATTCTGACCAGTGGGTTTTTCAGGGGGAAAAAAAATTGCAAATAGTGGCCATAAAATGCAAAAAAGTCACTCAAAGCTCCTATAATCCATGCTGGCCCACCTTTTCTTGGCATATAATCCAGATGAACTGAACTTGACCCAATTTCATTCAGATGCAAGAAACCTTGGGATCACAGTAGTGGAAACAAGACAGTAATGAGTTCCTGGCATGCTGAGAGTCAGCCCCTGACAATCTTACTCCCATCTAGCCCCATCTCATGTTGTAGATGAAACGTTCACATGATCTTTCAATTATTAGCTTCCCACACAGCCCTATCATTTCGTTTTGGAAGCAGTGCTTCTCTAGGTGGATCTCTACCAAGACATTCTGTTTCTCCAAAAAGTCACTATCCTCCAACTTATTTGGGGAAATGTTTTTGTGGGATACTTGTAGAAAATGGATCTACTATACTATCTTTGATAAATTCCACCTGAGACAAAGAAAAGAGAGATCAGACTGTATTCTGATGCCATGGTACTTCTCTAGATGCCCTTGACATCCATTCCTCTAATCCTTGGACACCCTTACTTCTTCCCAGCCTAAGACAATTCCTTTTAACTAGTATTTTCTCATTATCTTCTGGAGTTCTTTGATTTTCTTTTTTCTTTTCCTCCACCTTCTTCTTTGTTGCAGGCATCACAAGCCTACACCAATTGTTAGTATGTTTCCTGTTCTTCTAAGCTTGACTTTTCCCCAGCCATGGCCTGGCTCTTTTTCATAAGCTTTATTCTTACTAGAATCTTTTCCCAAGCAAACCTCTACTTGAGATCTCTTCCACAACTTATTTTCAATTTTTCAAAACTCTTACAGGAAGTAAGGTAAGCTTGGAAACCAGGTCTTGACATTCAACGCATCTTGGAATATTCAGAACTGGGTTCTTATTCCTAAGATGTTTGTCTTTCTCTTCTTAGCAGAAGGCTGGAATGGAAAAAAGGAACACACAATCTGCTCGCTAATATTGGTCTTATGAGATGGATATTTTCATGGGAACAGCCTGTTTGTTTACAAATAGTGCCTTCAGGATGGTTACTACTGGTGGTTGCTGTGGCAGCTTCAACAACACCATCAGCAGAGATTCGCCTCCACCCTCTTTTCCTCACACTTCTTTCTCTTCCTGCCATTGCCCAGACCCTAGCGATGGGGAAGCAACAAAAAACCAAAATGTTGTCTAGATCCTTTGTGTCAATAAGAAAGCTCATTTGCAGTTGTTAAGCCCGTGTTTGCAAAATTAAAGCCAGCTACTTGCCTCCATTTCTAAACACCTCACTCTGTCAAAGCCCAAGATAGATTAATCTGTTCCACATTCAATCAGCCTTACCTTTGACTGCATTCGTGACACCACGTAGTACTGTAGAAAATTCCAGTTCCACATGGACACTGAGAGGGGAACAATGCAGACCAGGACCTACTGGGGGAATGGGGCAAGGGGAGGGAATTTACATGAGGGGTCAATAGGTGCAGCAAATCACCACGGCACACGAATACCTATGTAAAAAATCTGCATGTTCTGCACATGTATCCCGTAACTTAAAGTAAAAATAAATAAATAAATTTTACAAATTTTATATATATATAAATATATATATTAAAAAATCCAGTTTCTACCTTTCCTTATCAGCTGCTGACTTAGTGACTCCTGTGGCTGACACGAAGGAAATCTCAGTGTGATAAGGGTTAGAATGAACAAAAACTTGGCTGTTACTGTGTCATATGCCTGCTTTCTAGTGTGCATGATGATAAAATAAGCTCACAGCTTCATTACCTAGTCTCGAATGTGAGTTAAAACCATCTGATTGGCTTTAGCCTTCCTCTTTTTCCTTTCCAGTCCTAAATCTCAACCTGGTTAACAATCTAGCCCTAATCAACCAGAACAAACCCTAATTTCATATCCTCGTATCAATAGAAAGTAATCTCTTGTATTTAAGACTGTAAACCAAAAGTTCACCATGCTGCACCTGGGTCATTTTGTATTTGACTGCTAGAATGTTGTCAATAGATGAATTATCCTGAAGACAGTGCAAATTGGACTAGTACTAAATGATACCCTGAATACAATGCTTTGGACTCTGCTCTTCCTAGAAAGAAAACTTATTCAGGGGAATTTGACTTCTAATGTTTTTTAGCAGCTTAAGGGAATACAGTAGAAATGTAGTAAAACAAATCACCACTTTAGTAGGTCAGGGTCCTGGGAAGCTATGTCTTTCACGTCCATGACCTGCCTGCTCTTTCCTATCACATGGAGAAGAAAGGAAGATCACCATAACTTCGTGCCAGTGAAATATAACGGCTAAACAATTTAAAGACAATCACAAGAACCCAGGCGGCCAGGCCTTTCAGTTTTAAATGACTATGAACTCATTTAAGCATTTGTTCACAGAGGGCCAAAAGTCTATGATGGATCATGCAAGTCAGAGCTAAGTAATGGTTCACCATGGTCTGGTTAATAGTTAGACAAGCTGTTCACGTTTGATTAGGGTTTTCTTTTCCATTGCTATAATTGTATGATAATTAACTCAACAGACTTACATCTCATTTGGGGGAAATATGTACATTTTGAAGTTTCAGAATTAACAGACTCCACATGCCAAGAAAAAGTCTGAAATCGCACTGCAGTTCTCCCACACAGCCATAAAGATTGGACCACAAGGTGTGTGCCTTGTGAGTTTTTGTCTCTAAAGGAGCTGGTGAGTTTCCTTAGCTCTGACTTCTTTCAAAGGCTCTATGCACAAAAGTGCTCTATCCAGACATCTGTTGATAGATTAGAATTGCCAAGTGGCAAACAGCATGAACGTCGAATGACTCTGGAGCTCGACTTGAGATGGAGCACATGAGGCTTCCCTAAAAGAAAAGGCATCCATTAATATAGGCACCACCCCATAATCAGGTGTTTCACATAATGAAAGGAAATTCTTTTAAAGCAGATGGTGAAGTAGCAGAGTGAGTGTCCAAATTAAGTCATTTATAAATTGGCCATGCTGATAACCCTGGAGATCTTTTTCCTTCCTCTGACCACCTATAAACTTATCGCTATCACACATTACAGCTAATAATCATTTACTGCCTCATGGTTATGCTAATTTCTACAGTTCCTTAGATCTTTAAAGAGAGAAGAAAATTTAGAGCAGGCACCCACCTCTGTTTCCTTCAAATCTTGCTAATTCAGTGTTAGTCCAGGATGCCGAATACATGTGTAGAATGATGTGGGCTTTCCTAAGAGGCCACCCTTGATGACCAGTATTGGTGAGTTGTCTCTACTGTGACATCCTAGAGCTTTTTGAACTTATAAAAACACAGGACTCATACTCATGTATTAGAATTGTTTTCTTTGTCCCACTACCATTCATGAAGAGTAAGAATTGTGTGGGTATAATTGTATCCCTAAACTCCAGCAACATGAGAGTCTACAGTTTATTCTTTCTTTCTTTTTGATATGGAGTTTCACCCTTGTTGCCCAGGCTGGAGTACAATGGCGCAAGCTCTGCTCACTGCAACCCCCACCTCGGAGTTCAAGTGATTCTCCTGCCTCAGCCTTCTGAGTAGCTGGAATTACAGGCATGCGCCACCACACTCAGCTACTTTTATATTTTTAGAAGAGATGGGATTTCTCCATGTTGGTCAGGCTGGTCTTAAACTCCCGACCTCAGGTGATCCTCCGACCTCAGCTTCCCAAAATGCTGGGATTACAGGCGTGAGCCACCACACCCGGCCAGTTTATTCTTAACAAAAAGTTTTGAATGATCAAACACAATTACCTTTCTCTTTCAACAAACAGTAAGAATGACAGACACGTCCTTGATAAACTGGGTGTGACTACCAATTTGTCTTCTGTCTAAAACAGAATTATTTTTCTAATACGTTCCAGTAGTCCTATCACATCACAATTTAGAAAATTAAACATATTCCCTTAGAACTTTTAGAACATGGTGGGATAGGAGTGAGGGGGAGAGAATTCTAAAATTTCTGAAAGGCTAGTATAATCTTGCTTGATGAGGCAGACAGCAAACAAATTCTCTTCATTAACTGTTGGTCATAGTTAGCAACATCTCTTCTAAAATCCTTTGAATCTTAGACTCACGAATGGGACCGACGATCAAACCGTGGTTGGTTTTCCTGTCCTTTCTCTACAGAAGAATTCTAGAGACCTAGTATCTCTTACTGAATTTCTTGATTTGGAGGTAGAGGAATGTTCCGGGACATAACTATATTCTATATTTCCTCTTCTTTTGCTACCTGGTTATTCCTGCTGTCACAACATGTATTTGTTTCTCTCCCTTTGAACTTTTCCTGTCCTTTACCTATTTCCACCCTATCCCAGCAGGGAAGCTCCTCTCTTTCTCTCTGTTCCAAACCTGAATACAAATCTCTCTCTTTAGTTCTCTTTAGAATACCTAAAACAAGCTGACATTTTGAACAGACACTTAAATTATAGAAAAATAACCAGATCAAATGCAGGCTACATAGTTCATCTTATCAAGTATAGTTTTGATTTTATACATCCTAGGAAATGCAGTGAAGAGCCTTCACATCCCAAATTCCCTCTTCCTAATATAATTGCATTCTTGAAAGTGTTTGGCACAGCCCTCACTATGGTTCTTTCTTCCCAGTCTGGCTGTCAGCCGTGTTGCCTGAGGCACTGTCGTGCCTCTCCAGCACCCACATGTAGAACTACTTATTCATTATATCCTTCCAAGGATAAATGCCAACACATCTAATGACAACATTTCCTGGTTCAAAACTGGCAGACACCTAGGACCTTTCCTCTCAGATCCTGTTTCCTGGTGGTGAGTCTAACCTGGTACATAAATAATTTGCAAGGAGGTATTTCCTGATCCTACCTGTGATCCTCTTGAGTAACCTGATCCTTCCATTCTGGATAATCATTAATTCTTTACATATCTAGAGAATTTTAAATGATCCACTAAAGGAAGCACCATCACCTGTATACCTAAAGAAGTAATGTCTCACTTAACCATCTAACTGTACAGTTAGTAGAACATACTTAACAAAAAGCACAAGTACTACGTTTTTGAGATATATTGAGTTTATAGACACTTAAGTAATGGTGCTTGCAATGTTCTACTGATCATTCTACTGAGTTAAAGGACTATAAGTGTTAAATATATGACTGCCTATAACAGTAATCATTATACTTTCTACAGACTTGTTTGGGTTTCTGTCTCCCTAAACACCACGAGCCTCTTGAAGTCAGAGATTATGTCTTCTTTTAAATGTTTTATTCTCCCTCACCAAGCACAGTCTGACAGTTAGTCCTCAGTAAATGTTTGATTAACAAATGAACATGCAAATTAAGTCTGATACAAGGTAATTTTTGCTTTCTAGTCAAAATATTATTCAAACTTAAATTATGAAAAACATAAATTCAGATAAAGTGTCGTGATTGAGTGTCCTAAATGTATGAGGAAGGTGGTGTTATCTTAGGAATGTGAACTTGAGGATGAAAACCTGGATTTGAATCTGGTTCCTACCACTCATTAGGGACATCGTTGTTGGGCAAGTTTATTAACTTGGCAGTTTCCTTGTGTGAAAAATTGGGATAATTATAATCATCTCATAAAGCTGTTAATAAAATAATGTTTGTAAAGACCTTGGCACAAGCCTGGCACACAAGCATTTATAAAGTGGAAGCTTCTGTTGTTATCAGTGTATCAGTGTATCATTGTAACAATAGCAAGAACAACAAAGCTGAAGAGACTCTTGATTAAAAGATGCCTAGAAGTCTAAGCAAGTCATTCATTCAGACATTTGTCTACAGCTAGCTGAGTTCCAGACCATGGGGATTTATGTTCACAGTTATATATGTAATCTCTAGTGACACTGACAAGAGCCAAATGAGGACCCCTAAGCAGAACTAGGGGTTTTGAATGGACAGTGATGCCCTAACTCAGCAATGGGCCCAGAGCAGAAATGTTATCTGACCACGTAAAGAGTAGGACCAGTAGGGACAAAGAGCAGTGACTCACGGTCCTGGAGGGAGAACTCATGCTCAGAAAGGGGCACCAAGCCTTCATATCCAAGTCAATGGATTCATACTAAGTATCATTAGATATAGAAAGCATTTCGAGTATTGGACCAATATGGGAGGAGCTAAAGAGAGCAGAGGTAGGTCAATAGAGACCAGGTCTGGCACAAAGACTGCAGTGCCTGAGGAATGACCATGGCATTGGGTAATAGTCTATAGTTGAAGTTGGCCAAAAGAAAATTTTGCGTGGTCTGGATTTATGCATATGACAAACACGCTGGGTGTCTGTCAAATTGAAATCCTGTTCAAAGTAAAATTATGTTTACATGACCAACAATGCATCAGTCAAAATGTACATCCAAGTCCAGGATGTAGTGAGAAATCAGAAACACATGATAACGTCAAATGCCTGTAGCAGTATGATACAGCAGAAAGGCTCAAGAGAAAAGTTTGAAAGAAAATGCCACAAAAAAAACACAAATTTATGGACATGTATCCTGCCTCAGGGCTAAGTTGACCTAAGCAAGCATGTCCTAGGATGTGTTTTTCCTAGTATTAAATGTGTAAGAGGCTCCAGTAAAGAAATTGTTTCCGTGCTCAAGTAAGTCAGAAAAGCCACATGCCAAAGCCCTTTTAGAAAGGCACATTATATTAGTATATTAATGACCTGAGAAGTCTTGTTAAAAAGGATGCCTATATTTATTTAATCTAACACTTCTCAGTGTTCTAGGGCCACCCTTTGCTTTTCATAATACTTAATATTCTGTGAAGTAACTTTGGAAAACGGTAGCCCAAGACCACTCATATTACAGTAACCACATGCATTTGATCCTCAGTTTCCTCATTTTAATAACAGAGATACCAGTAAACACTATGACAAAGTGTAAGGATCAAATCAAGTCATGCATAGTAAGCATCAAGAAAAGCACCTGATACGCTAAGTGCTATTTAAAAACGATGAAAGTTAACAAGAAGAGCTATTGAGCGTAATAGTAGCTAAGAAGAATAATATTCCCATTAGAACTAGTATGTCTTTGAAATATTGGAACTAATACTCATTGGTTTACTTTAGCTAATGTCTTTTTGCATCTGTGTCCTCTTTCTAAGAATGTTTATCTTTAGTTCCTTTGAGGTCTTATAAAACATAGTATTAACCATTTCTTGTTTTCTCTTCACAACAAATATTTCTGATCACTGTCAATCACTGTCATTATCTGATCACTGTCAATTCTCAGATCTCTTCTATGTGGTCGTCCAACTTCTGTCTTGTTTTCTTCCAAAAGCAGCACCATTTTGAGTGAAAACTGAAAAACAAAACAATATAAAGCCCTCTTCCACCCCACAACACAACTTACCTATTTTCTCTCATTTGTATTTTCAAAAGGAATGAAGATTCAGATCAAACTAAAAATCTTAAAATTGAAACTCAGAGAAGAAAAAAAAGGAAAGATCCTCCTTCCCACAATACACATATCTCAGTGACATCGAAGTCATTATAGGTCTTGTACAAGGTTGAGTTGTAGAGAGTCAATGTTAACTTTGCAATAGCCCTGGGCTTCTCCTCAGCATTCGACATCTCCAGTTGGATATGAAAACCAAATTCTTGATTAAGCCCACTGGCTACCAAATTCCTTGTTCTACAGTCATTCAGTAAATGCAGTCAACAGCACCCCAATCTTATTGCTCACCCAGAAGCCTCAGGGTTATCTTTGACTTTGCCCTGTCTCACACACCGCTGCCAGTTCTGCAGCAAAGCCTATTGGTTCCATCACTAATATATGCCCTTGACTCCTATGCAAACCACCTCACTTTCTCTTCCTCAGATGACTACACTTTCCTCCTAGAAGAGGTATCTTTGCTTCTGCCCAGTGATTCTTCTAACATGTTAGTCCTCTAATGCAAGCCTTCCAGCAGCTTCCTGGCTCACTCACAGTGTTATCGAAGTTCTTCTTGGAGTCCCTGAGGGTCTGCATTCTCCATGTTCCCACCCCATGTCACATCTCTAACTCTCCTCTCACTTTCTCTTCATTGTCTCTGGCCTTTCTGCTCCCTCTAGAACATTCAAGAATGTATCCAGCTCAAAGTGAGGATTAAATGATTAATACAAATAAAGAGCTTAGGGTTTCATCTTATTCATAGTATGTCTTAACATTTTAAGACTACTATGTCCTTTTTCCTCTGTAGATTTTTACCATATCATGTGCCATCTTACTATTTTATAAATAGCATTGGGGAATGCTGCCACCTTAGGGCATCTCCTCTAACTATTCCCTCTGCCTAAATAGTCTCGCCCTGGAAACTACATGGTCTGCAGCTTCACTGCCTTCAAATCTCTACTAAAATCGTCTTATCGATACATCCCTCCCTGATTACACTGTATAAAATAACACCCATGATACACAGTGTGGTGAAAATACAAAAAGGAAAAAACCAAAAAATCATAGGTGCTCCAAATGGCTGTGAAACAATATTAATCGATACTTACGATGATAAGATGTAGCTTTAGCACTTTACCTGAATTGATTATTTAATCCTCATAATAGTTCTATGCTACACTTAATATTAGCAATTCAATTTTTTAGATAAGAAAGTTAATGTACATAGAACTTACTAACCTGGTTAAGGCCACACAGCTGAAAACTGATAAACCTAGGATTGGAACCTAGGCATTTTAAATTCATAGTCAATGTGTTTATTTACCATACAGCCTGTGTTCCATGCTGATCTTTTCATTATAGTGTACTTAGATCCATCTTTCTCTTATTCAGCAATGTTTTGAAGGTACCCATATGTGTCATGGTTTAGTTCTGGGAAAAAAATATTGGTAAGAAATTAATCTGGAGAGGTATCCAGGGTTCAGATCATATATGGTCCTCCAGACACTGGTGAGAACCTTAGGTGTTTTTCTAAGTGTGATAAGAAGTCATTGGATTGATAGGATCACATTTGCAACACTCTGGTTGCTGAATGAAAAGTAAACTGCAGGGGGCAATAGAGGAAGCTGGGAGGTCAGGAAAGAGGCTACTGCTAGTTCCTAGTCCACAGGAACAATGATGAATGGGGTATGGATGGTGTCTGTGAAGGAAATGGTAAAAACTGGTCAGAGCCAGGATATATTTTAGATGAAGAACTAACAGCCTTTGCTGATGGATTGAACATACGTCTTCCACATTCTTTTAAATCATCCTATCACATTCTACCATATGAATATCCTACAGCTTACATAGTCATTCCCTCTATTTAAGGCATGCTTCACCCTAACCACCCCCACTTTTTTTCAAATTACAAGTCATACTAGATTGTTTGTTCATATTCATGATTTTTTTATGCATAAGTGATTGTTTCTATAGGGCTATGAATTGAAATTTCTGGGTTGTAGAGTACACAAAAGTTTAATATTAATACCCACAGCCAAATAAGTCTCTAAATCGTGTATATCAATCAGCTTATGCCCATTGTTATTTCTATGCTCCACTCTTTCTAGTATACTGCCAATGTGATTTAAATGTGATGTTGAAAACAGGCCGTCTCTCTGCTTCCCAGTCTGTCTGCAGGTTACGCTGGAACTCAACATTACCTGTATTACCAGTGAACCACAAGATGGTCCTTGCTATATCACCAGCCTTCCCTTATCTAGTAATTGCAATGCCCAACCAAATTCCCCCTTACTGCTGTCTTTTCTGGGCAAAGTTGAGAAATCACAGAGAGAGAGGAGGTGTGGTGAGTTTCAAAGGAAATTGTAACTGCTGCATTTAGCTACCCTTGTAAATACCTGAATACAGGGAGAGTCCTAGCAAGTCTGGTTATTTCCTTGTCAGGAAGTGTCTTTTCACAGGCCTGGTACAAGGTCAGGCAGTGCCTTCAGGGGCTGTTAAGAACAGGTTGCTCTGTACTTAACTGATTTGCTACAATACAGTAGTAAAGTATGTGTTTCCTCTAACCTTGACTATAACCCAGTGCATAGGTGCTCATTGACCTGTAAGTTGAGAGCTTTCAAAGAAAAGAGATAACTGTGCCCAATAATCTTTCCTACCAAACCTTCATAACCCTCCACAATCTTGCATACTCACCCATAGATTCCCTATCACAACAGACTGTAGACTTTCTGATAAACACTGCTTGACACCTTCTAAACTTTCTCCTATTAACCCTTTCAACCTTACATGCCTGGAAGCCAAACAGGCAGGGTGATATTATTCTAAGTTTACTGAGGTCAACTTGAGGAATGGAAAGGTTAATTGACTTTGCCAAGGTCATAAAACAAGCTACAAAGAAAGCCAACAACAGAATTCAGATCTCTAGAAATGTTTCCAGTCTAGTGTGGGAAATGTGAAATGAAGTATATTTTTCCAACTCACTGTTTTATTTTATTTTATTTTTTTTTACATTCTCATCCCCCAGGAGCAACTTTGCTTTTCAAATTCTTCTTAATTATGTTACCACATGATGACATACAGAAAATGGCACTACTCGTGTAAAGCATGAGAATCAATGGATGATGATGGCTGCCTTGAGCCCCAGCCATTCCATAGCCTGCCAGACTCCCCTGAAGGATGAAGGCTTCAGAATCTTTACCAACTATAATCTGTTTGGGACAAACCAGCAAGGAAACAGTCCACATTCTTATAAAGTTCAACTTTATGCAAAAAGCAATCTCCCTCTGTTTGAGGAAAGATATAAAAGTATGACAGTATGCTCAAAACTGAGATTATATGTATGCTGGGGGAACTTCAAGGCCTGGGGTTTGTAGTGGCTCCTGACTGGAGCTATAGGAGACCATGGTTTTGGAAGCAGTAGCTAGGAACTATGTCATAACTCAGGTAAGGATGAGTTACAGGACCATGAAAGTGGCAATGAGACAGAGAGCAGGCACCTGATTTAAAATAAATGTCTTAAGAGGTGGTGACTGTCTGTGCAGAGTGTTGTAGCAGAAGTCAAGGATGTCTTCAAGATGGTTCACTTTTTAAACTTCTTCCTAATGCCCCCTTCTCAGTACTTCAACATGCAAACACAAATCTTATATAGTTATCTTTCTAACACAAAAAGTTAATCATACTTTCTGTGAAATCTTTAATGGTTTTTTATCAGGCATAGGAAAAGGTCCAGACTCATTTCCCGGGCATACAAAATTATCCAAAGCCAGTACCTAGAAATAAGCCAACAGATTATTCTCTCTCTACTACTTATCTCAAAACTGGCCTTCAGGTCACATAGAAGGATGATCATTCTCTTTCTAAAACCGAATTCTTTGATGCCTTCAGGATGCTCTTTGCTGTTGATTTTACCTTGTTCTTTCCCTGGCAAACTCCTACGCAAGGACCAACTCAAATGTTACCTCCAATTTAAGATTTTTCCAAAATCTATCAAGCATATATAGCTTTTCCCTCCCTTTTCCTCATATAGAACCTTGTACTTCCCACATATTAACTAATGATCTACTTAAGTCTGTCTCTTCCATCGGACAATGAAATTTCCCACCAAGGTGAATGCTAAGAAACTCAGCATCTAGCATGGTATAGTAGCAGTATGTAATAGATATTCCACAGGTATTTGTTGGAGGAATTAAATAAATATATTCTCCATGCTTGATCCTGTTTAAAGATTAATAAAATAGTGATCTCACTTTCCTCCAACATCCTACTAGAAGTTGGCCTCGATGGTGTGGTGAACTGGCTTAAAGTAATACATAATCTCTTTTCTGACTTAAGATTTTAAATGAGTTACTTAATCTTGGGGCCATCTTTCTCTCACTTGTAGAATGAGTATATTAATACACACTTTACAAGGTTGTTGTGAGCATTCATTGGGACCCTAAGACTTGGTACATTCCAGGATGTTCAGTAAACCCTTCTTCATTCCTGCTTTTCCTCATTGAAGTCACGCTGAACAATAATAAAAATATTTCTTCTAAAATGCTCATCTTTATTTACATTTACATCTTCTCTTTCATAAAGTGCACATATTCATTTCTTTAATTTAGTCTTATTTTTCAGAGACAGAGTTTGTTTCACTCTGCGACCCAGGCCGACTACAGTGGTGTGCTCAGAGCTCGCTGCAGCCTTGAACTCCTGAGACTAATTGATCTTCCCACCTCAGCCTCCCAAGTGGCTGGGAGTAAAGGCACATATCACCTGACCTGGCTAAGTTTTAATTTTTTTATAGAAATGGGCTCTTGTTATGTTGTCCAGGCTAGTTTTGAACTCCTGGGCTCAACTCCTCCCATCTCAGCCTCCCAAAACACTGGGATTACAGGTGTGAGCCACTACTCCTGGCCTCACATTTACTTTGGTAACTATCCATGTAGTCATAGCCCCTTTAAGTACATATGAATAGTTATACCTTTATGCATATATATATATACCAACATTTTGAAATAGTATTTCCATTCAATATATTATTGTTGTTAAATAAATATCCATATAGACACAATATATGAATGGCTAAAAATGAGGTTATATTATAGTAATAACCTGAGAAATATAATGTGGAAGTTAAGAGCTTAGCCTAAGAAACATACCTGGATTTGAATTCTGACAATGTCCCTTAAAAGACTAACTTATGATGCTTCATTTTCCTTGACTGTATCATGGATGTGATCAACATATATAACTCAAGAGTTATCATGAGGTCTGAAAGAAACACTAAATGTAAAGCAGTTGGCACAGAACCTAGCACACATTACACTCAATAGATGTTATTTTAATGGTTCCAATTATTATTATTATTTCTCTGGCTTTCACCCAAACCTGCTATTGCAGACTTTGAGATCTCTGATAATCTCACTCACCTATTCTGAGCATTCCTGCAGGGTGTCCTCACTATGCCTGTGAACATGGCATCTCAGCCTTCACCAAGTGGAAAGTGTAGGAAAAAGTAATGGTGGTTATTGGCAAAGAAAGGGTATGACCACAGCAGCTCCACCCAGGAAGCCGTGTTCTTCTTCTTAATCAATCTCATTGGTGCCATCAATGTAGTCATCTATCCTTCAACCCTCTACCATCCTTCTGCCCTTACACAGCCAACTTTAGGCTCTGCCTTCTTCTATTCTTCTGCCATCAAGTTCTAGGCATTCTCCTGAAGTGCAGAGTAACTCTGGATTCTGTGTCGAAAGTGGAATAAACACTTTGACATATCTGTTGTATTACACTTGTGACATAGGCACAAAAATGATTTGTCTTGTGGCTCAATACCCTATAGAGTTTTTAGTGTGGGGGAGATTGTGGGACCCTGTAGGTTAGGGTACAATAGGAATGATCTAAAAAGTTCTATTACAATCACTATTATTTATGTTTCAATAATAGTCAGATTACTAGATACAGCCAATTTATTTGCCTTATGTTTCACTTAGAAGAGAAAGTCACTCTTATTAGCACTCCTCAAAGTCTATTATCCCATTTCCATGCACAGTGAATCTGAACCCTTGTGTGCATGGGAACAGAGCCCAAAATGGGCTAACGCAAGATCAAAATCTCTTTGATATCTTGTCTTTAACCTTAGAAAAAATAATCATAAGAATCTGGCATCCTCTTCATGGTATTATGTGAATATGAAATACTGGTATTCTTCCTTCAGATCTTTGAGTCAACTTCATGGCTTGGATACCCTCTGGAGTGCCACAACAGTTTTAAGAGAACTCATATCCCAAGGCTGGGATCCCAGATCAGCCTTGAAATAAACGAGTTCTCTCCCAGCAGATTCCTCCTTCATTAGTATTTGGTGGAAAAATAGATTTTTGGCATATACTTTCCACCCACTTCTCAAACATGCCCTGACATAGCTGAATCCAAGCAATGAACACAGTTTAAGGCTAAGCTTAATTCTCCTGTCCTCCAACAGAGTTAAGTACTGCTTCAGAGCCATTATCAAGAACCTCAGTTTTTATTATACCATCTGCCTGGGTATTTGCCTGTTAAATGTGAGGTTCTATTGGCTGAACAGTCATGAGCAAAAGGTTTCCTGTGCATGATTCCTGATGTGAACTGCAATTCTTCAAAGTATGGGCATGCACAAGGAAAGCATTTGATAAATGTCTCTTAAAGATAATGACTTGCATGGAAGTATCACTTTACACAAAGAAATTTTGGGTAATTCAAAGGCATTCAGGACCTTACAGAAAATAAAATCCATTCAATTATTTCCCTTCATAGACTTCAGTGTTTAAAAGTAATAGATCCATATAAATTATTGCATTCCTTACTCATCCCAATTAAAATTTTCTCAGATGGTTCAGTCAGTGGCCCATATGTATTATAGTTCTAACAACTCTCATCTCTTTCATAGATGCAAGTCAACCATATGTAGTGACATAGGCTGTGCCAGAAGTACCAAAATAGTTTTTGAAAATGAATGCTTCTGCACTGTGGCTCATAAAATCACCTGTTAATTATAAATGTAAATTGACTCAGTCCAGTATTAGTTAAATGACATAAATGTAATTTCTAAAATACAGAGAAATCAGTAACTAAAGAGAGTCACCAGACTTAGTAAAAAAAAAAAGTAGTAAGGTTAGGCCATGTTACTATCATCTCCAAATCCATGTTAAATGGTTTTTAAATGGAAAACCACGTTCCTGGTTTTCCAGGAAACATGTGGAGCTCACTGCAATCCTCTGAGACACAGCAGTACATGGCCCACGCATTGGTTTTATTTAAAAAGAACAACCTACCATAAAAAAGAATGACACACTGATGCATGCTACAACATGGATGGACCTTGAAAATACTAGGTATAGTAAAAGAAGCCAGTCACAAAAGGCCACATGGTGTATGGTTGTATTCATATGAAATCTCTGGAATAGGCAAATCCATAGAAGAAAGGAAGTAGTTTCATGGTTGCCAGAGCTGAAGGGAGGGAATAATTGGAAGTGACGCCTGATAACTACAGTATTTCTTTTAGTGGAGATGAAAGTTCCAAAATTAGAAAGTAATGGTGGTTGTATAACTCTGTGACTCTTCTAGGAACCACTGAATTGTACACTATAAAAGTGTAAATTTTATGGTAGATGAATTATATCTCAACTAGCCAGGGTGTGGTAATAAGTGAAGCCCAGGAACAGGGAAGGATGAAGCATGATAAAGAAATCTAAGGTCTGTTCACAATCAAAACCCTCAGAAAGGCTGTACCAGAATTCTCCCTTCCTGCACAAGTCTCCAAAATAAAGTCCAGAATAATTCTTGGACGTTAGAGTTTCCATTCCCAAGATCCAAAAATCGGCACTTTTCAGTTTTCTGACATGTTTGTGTTCTCTTTTTCCTTTCTTTCCTTTCCCCCTCGTTGGATTTTCTAATAATTTTGAGTCAGGTGGAGGAGAGTCTGCTTTTCTCATGCTGTTCATTATGGAAATTGATTTGACCCTTATTTGCATGTATTTGCACTGTCATCAAGCTGATTTAGAATCCGAGGGTGGTTGCAACCTCCTCTGAAGCTGGCAGATTTGCTCTAAAAACAGAGCCCTGGAACTTTCCAACCAGCGCTGAAGAACATGGTCTCTTGCCCTGTTGATTTCTGCACAATATAGGCAGAGCTTCAGAGAAATACAACTAGTGGTAAAGGAGAGAAAGGAAACCTTTGTTGCCATCTGCTATAAATAGCCTCCATTCCCTTGCCTTTCCTCCAAGCTGCTAGTCAACCCTGCAGTCCTGGGTTGCACGTCTGAAATAAATACATTGGTCTTTGGAGCAGGTGGCCCCAGGCCGGTTTGCAGGCTACCAACCAGAAGCAAAAGAGTTCAATCTTAAACAATCCAGTATAACTTGAGCACAGCAATTATCCCTGCTGGACTGACCCATGAGTTTCTTACTAGCCTCGGAAGGGCAGGACTGCAACCCAGGTGCCGATCTGCCAAGATGATAAGAACTTAAGAGAAGGCAGAGTTTACCAAGCTTAGCTGTTCTTCCCTCTCTTCTCTGCTTTCCCTGTCTTCTACCCAACACCTTCTCTGCTTGGTTCCTTCATGTGTCCAACCACAACACCCATCCTCACCTTCCCTATGCAACCTGCACTTTCTTTTATTGTCAGAATGGAAATTGCTTTATTACTGTATATGACTTTAAAGTATTGAATTCTCATTGTAAAAAAAAAAATCAGTTTATATAAAAAGAGAAGAAAAGGGGCATAAAAATTTAACTGTACTCTCATCATGCAAAGAAATTCACCCATACTTCAAATGCATAGTCTTCATATTCAAAGGGATTATTTTCTTTTTCCAAAATGAAACCTAAGAAACATATCTAATTTTCACTTAGAAATCCATCATGTGCATCTTTCCATTTCAATAAATATAGATCTACACTACCATTTTTAGAAATCTCTATAAATGTATCCATAATTTGGACAGTCTGTTTCATATTTATATATATATATATATATACACTCATAGATAACGTACACATTTGCAGTTTTTTTCTTATCTCCAAATTTATCCATGAGGCCCTCATTCTGTCCTCAAGTTTGCCATGTTTCCTCAGTCGCACCTGACATCTGCGCCTTCTGCTGCCCCAAACTGTCTGATCATCACAAGTTACCCATCCCAGGCTCTATTCCTTAAGACACTATCTGCTTGGTGATAACTGGAAAGCTACAGGGAATAAAGTGAGCTAATGGGTTAATTGGTACAGTGGCCTTTATTTAGTTTCCACAGATAACTGGAATAGGAACAGATTTAGAAATAACCTGACGTGGCATTTCCCAAAGTTGTGGGTTCACAAGAACTTAGGTTGGGGTGCAAGGGCTAGGTTGAGTATTTAAAAGTCTGCTGACTTCTACTGCAGAGATTTCAATGTGATTAGACTGGCATGGGGTCTGGAAAATCGTCATGTAATAAGCATTCTATGGGATTCTTTTGATGAGTCAACTTTCAGAACGCTGATTTTATCCAATTTCTTTATCTTTAAAATGAAGCAATACAAGAGTAAATATATATAATTCATCTCATTTACATTAACTATTAGGGGCAGGACTTAAGGTAATGTCTACATTTCTCTATCCACAAGCCTGCCATCTTTTCACTGCATTAGAGCTATTTTTCCTAAGGAAAAAAAATATTAGAACTTCAACCTCTGATTACAATACTGTAGCAGAAAAGATTTTTGCCTGGTACATGGTGATAATTCTAGAACTCAAAGTGTACTTAAAAGAGATTGACTCTGAGGCAAAAAAATGGCCTTTTATTGACACTCGAATCATATATCATGCAAATGACTGTTTACATCTTATTTGGGTGTGTGCATGTGTGTGTGCATACACAGCCATATAGTGGCCTTAAAAATAATTAAAGTTAAATATGATTATAGAACCAATAATATAAGAATAAAGTTTCTATACAGCTATTTCTAGACTTGTTTCTGATGAGGAAAAAAAAAATACCTGTGCTAATGCAGAAAGACTGGATCTAATCAAAAGCAAAGTTTTTTCTTTATTTGAGTCTATCTTCATCTGTGCAGAACTGCTTCAGCAAGATTTTCAACTTTCATTGAAAATATGTGAAACAAAGAACACAGAGACAGAAAGAAGGATCCTTGAATTGGTATTTAATAGAAAGCCTCTTACCTGGTCTGGTAGTCAACTCAGCGTTGGTGTTTATATATAAGTACCTAGTAGAATTTTTTTTATTCCAAACTTTACAAAGATAACAAAAGTGGTCATTTAAAAAGTCCTAACTCATGGAGTAGGAACTATAATGGGGTCCTTCCAATTTTCTGGAAGACTGTAATTCTTTCAGTGGGTACAGCTTTAGGTAGCACACCCTGTTGAACACTGTGTGGAAGGAGAAATAGCCTACTGACTATCATGGTACCTGTTATGGGTTGAATTGTGCTTCCCCTTTGCCCCCAAATTCATATGTTGAAGCCCTGATTCTCTAGTCCTCAAATATGACCTTATTCAGAAATAAGGTCATTGCAGATATAATTAGTTTAGTAAAATGAGGTCATACTAGTGTAGGATGAGCCTTTAATGCAATGACTGGTGTCCTTAGAAAAAGGGGAAATTTGGATACAAAAGTAGTCACACACACAGGAAGAATGCCATATCAAGATCAGAGTTTTACTGCCATAAGCCCTGAACTAACAAGAGCTATGAGTGAGGCCCAGGACAGGCCCTTTCCTGGAGCCTTCAGAGAAAGCATGACCTGCTGACCCTTTGTTCTTGGACTTTTGGCCTCCAGATCAGTGAGAAAATATATTTCTGGTTTCTAAGACACTCAGTTTGCGGTACTTTGTTACATCTGCTTAGGAAACTAATAGAATACCCTTCAGAACATGACCTTCAACCAGGTGATATGTTTAAAGGCAAGGGCAATCCAACAATGGGCTAATACTCATGACACTCACTGGTTTAATCATACAAAAGCTTAATGGATTTGGAGATCCTAATGCCAATGACAGACACCTGCAATAAGATACTGAGCCTGATTTTCTTGAAATAGAAGCTGATTCTTCACCTCAGCCATTTCATATTCCTTATGCAGCTTCACATCAACGGTAAGAAAAGGGTGCCTTTGCTTGCACAGGTGGTTAATCCTGGGTCATTGGATTGCTGGCATCAATGAATACAAGGAGGGCCAGATTTCAAACATCAAATGTCTCTGGGGACATCTCTTAATACCTTCTTATCTAATAATAATAACGAATAGAAAATTGAATCTGCCCAGTGTCCTACCCCAAATCCCAGCCAAAGACAAGATCACTAAGGACACAGACCTATTGAAATAAAGGTTCAGGTAACCATTCATGAAGCCAAGGTGTGAGAAACCTAAATTAGGTGGTAGAAGATGGGAATTATGACAGACAACTTAGGCCTTATGACTGCCACTAAGGCTGAATCAAAGCAACTAAACATTAAGATTCTTTATGCTTTCTCATCTTCTAGTAATTTATATCATGACTGTTGGCTAATGTTTTAGCCAACAGAAGAATGAAGAAATTGGCATCACCCTCACTATGATGTATTTAATAGTAATGTTTTTGTGTGTCTTCGTGTTTGGGCGGTACATGTCAGAGAACAAGAATGGTTGCCCAGGGTGAGAGGGCTTGACTGTGTTGTAGTTTCTCTCTTTGTCTCTCTAGATCTGCTCATGTCTCTTCCACATCTTGTTCTTTGCTTTGGGAAGCTAATTTATAAAGCATCAGCAATGGGCTCCCAGAATCTCTGGCTTCCTGTTAAAGTCAACCAATGGGGTGCACTACCTAGAAACCAAGGAAAGGGGAAAAAGATGTCATGCTGTTTTCCTCACTCTCCATTAAGTCATTGTGCCTGACTGGCTATACTCTCATCAGAAGATGAGAGGGCCTATCAAGTGGTCTTTACCTTATGTTTTTCTCCTTTGCTTCCAGTAACTACTCTCTCTCTCTCTCTCTCTGGTCCTTTATTCCCAGAAATGTTAATATGTGCTGCCCACCTCCATGTTAATAGTCCCTAGTTATGTCTCTCTATTCTTTGTGGTTTCCTATATCTTTGAAAGTACTTTCTCTATTAAACACTCTTCAAATTACTTGATGAGTATGCCATCATTTATTTGCTAGGACTCTGACAGAAAGAAACTCTTGTTTAACCATATGTATAATGTAAACAAAATTATATTTAGGAAATTCAAATTGTATGTAAATGAAATTCTCATTTTAATTTCCAATTATTCCTCCCTAAGAAATTGATGAAAACCCCTAGCTGACAGTGTGTGGGTTCAATCCAGCATAGACTTTGTTCTGTTTTCAATGGCTCTATTTGGCTAACCCTCAGTTTAGGAGAACTGAGCTGCTTTTGTCCTGTAGCAGTCTGTACTAGGTTGTTCTGTTCTTATATCCAGGACATTTTTCTATCCAAGTTTATTTTTCTCAAATTTTAGTAGTTTTAAGTTTTACTTGGGCTATCTGCTTATTTAGCTATGCTATTTCTAAAATTTGTTCTCCCTTCAATATATTTTTGCACAGTTCTACCCAGGTGTTATTTTACCCTGGCAATGGCTTCATCCCCACCTCTCCCCTCTCCTCTCATTACTCTATAATTTCACAGAGGAGTGACGGGAGAGCATTTCATTCTGCCTCTCTTATGGAAAGGGTAACTTTCTTATTGGGAACTAAGGTCAAAGGAGTCATGCCCCCTATTTAACAGTGGCTGTAGCTTCTTGGAGGTTATTATTAAACTATCATATGTGTGATTTCAGATGGTTTCACTAAAATCTACCTGCTACTGATTTTATGTAGGAACTCTTTACAGATTTGTTAGCTGTTAACAAGATATTGCCTTTGAAGCATTTTGACATAATAGATATTTGAGGATAAGAAGAAAGAGTATGGTCCATGAGGCACTCCATCATCACCATAATCAACAATATTTTGAAGATACCATATTTTGGGATAACAACATTTTGGATCACATCTTGGTATCCTAGACACTTTTGGGGTGAATTCTTGTATTTTTATGATAAGCAAAACCTACTTTTGGCCAAGCATGGTGGCTCACATCTGTAATCACAGCACTTTGGGAGGCCAATGCAGGCATATCACTTGAGGTCAGGAGTTCAAGACCAGCCTGGCCAACATGACAAAACCCCATCTCTGCTAAAAATACAAAAATTAGCTGGGTATTGTGGCTCACACCTGTAATCTCAGCTACCAGGGTAGCTGAGTCAGGAGGCTCACTAGAGCCCATGAGGCAGAGGTGGCAGTGAGCCAAGACTGTGCCACTGTACTCCAGCCTGGGGGACAGAGAGGCACTCTGTCTCAAAAACAAACAAAAAAACTAAACTACCATTTTAGAGAGTGTGACTCAGAGCCTTCTTTCTCTTCTTGGGTTGAGGCCATTCAACTCAACTCAATGAAATTCAGTATGATTCCTCTTAATTCCAACCCCAAAATATATCTGAAAGACTACGTGTGCTTGGTAGTGTAAGAGATTCAGTGATGCTATCATGTTATTCTTAGAACATTTCCAACCTCAACTTCACTTCTTCTTATCACCCATATTTGTCTCCCCCATCACCATGTGCTCAGGTCCTTCTTGCTATGCCCTGGTTGGCCAAAGCCTTAGAGTTCTGTGTCTTATCCTTGCTTGGACCTCACAAAGCTAAAGCTCTTTTGTCATTGTTTTTAAGAAATCCTACTCTGCATGCATGCCAAGCAAAACATGCTATAATCAGTGTACAAGATCTAATGAACTCATTTCCACTATTTTTCTCTAAAGCAAAGTAGGAATTGGTAAGAACTAACTTTATTATCTATTCCTGGAGCCAAGTTTCTGTTTGGGTATAATTCTATAGGGCAATGGAAGCTGTTATTAATAAAACTCAAAGTTTCATTGGAAAATAAGTTGGGAAAAAGACCCTAGGTAGAAAGGGCCCAGATGTTTCCCACTGATTTTCATCTTGCCGGTAGGGTTCTTTCTCCCACTGTTACCACATGGAGATTCTCTTTCCAGAGTTCTTCTCTGTGAAAACCTTAGAGAGTTCTGTGCTTTGCATCTGTAATTGTGGGATTTGCTGTATCAAAGAGAATAAACTCAATGTGAAAGGTGATGCTGAGGAAAAAACAATCCAAAACCATTTATGCAACTGTCCTATCATTCTCCTTCCAGACTACTTTTTTGTAGAGCTTTGGGCTCTATTTTCTCCTACACGTATTGAGGTATATAATTTGCATACAATAAAATATACTCTTTTAGATTTACATTTCCATAAATTTTGATAAACTTATGCAGTCATGTAACCACCAAAAGTCAAGACGTATAATATTTCTATCAATCACTGCCCCCCCACTCTACTCACTGCAAAATTTCTCTTGTGTTCCTCTGTAGGCAATACCTTTCCTCACTCCCAGCCCCTAGCAACCTCTGATCTGAAGTCTGTCCCTTCAGTTTGCCTTCTTTAAATGTTATATAAGAGGAATCATACAATCTTGTAGCTCTTTGAGTCTGACTTCTTTCACTTAGCATAATACTTTTGAGAGTTATTCTGTTTCATGCTTCAGAAATTCATTTCTATTTTTATTGCTGAGTAGTGTTTCACCATATGGTATACTGCAATTTGTTTTTTGTTTGTTGTTCATTCACAAACTGGAAATTATTCAAATTGTTTCAAGTTTTTAAAAATTATAAATAAAGTCACTATAAAAATACACGTACAGTTTTCGGTGTAGACATGTATCTTCACTTCTCTTCAGTAGACACCAAGGAATGCATTGATGAGATGTGTGGCAAATTCTGTTTAACTTCATAAGAAACTACCAAACTGTTTTATAAAGAACTGTGTCATTTTGAATTTACACCAGCAATATATTAGCATTCCAGTTTCCCAACATCATCTCTAACATTTGGTATTGTCCCCTCTTTTTAAAAAACTTTTAAACCATTCTAATAATTTGGTAGTGGTATTTCTTTGTGGTTGTAATTTGCATGTCTCTAATAGTTAACACTGTTGTATATCTTTTCATGTGACCACTTGTCATCCATATATGTTTTCTAGTGAACTGTCAGTTTAAATATTGAGGCTATTTAAGGTTATTTTTTATTATTATTAAGTTTCAAGGGCTATCTATATATTCTGGCTAATCCTTTTGCGTGTGTATGTGTGTGTGTGTGTGTGTGTGTGAATATAAGTAGCACCCTTCCAAATATGTAACCCAAGAGAAAAAATTATATAATTCTGTCACCAGATTTTGAGTATCATTCAACAGCAACTATGATATTCCTCCTTCAATCTTTAATCTTAAAATTTTAGATTAAAAAATAACTGCTTTGAAAGTTGTGTTCTTGTGTCAGTTTGCTGAGAATGATGGTTTCCAGGTTCATCCATGTCCCTACAAATGATGCAAACTCATCGTTTTTGATGGCTGCATAATATTCCATGGTGTATATGTGCCACATTTTCCCTGTCCAGTCTATCATCGATGGGCATTTGGGTTGGTTCCAGGTCTTTGCTATTGTAAACTGTGCTGCAATGAACATTCATGTGCATGTGTCCTTATAGCAGAACGATTTATAATCCTTTGGATATATACCCAGTAATGGGATTGCTGGGTCAAATGGAATTTCTATTTCTAGGTCCTTGAGGAATCGCCACACTGTCTTCCACAATGGTTGAACTAATTTACACTCCCACCAACAGTGTAAAAGTGTTCCTATTTCTGCACATCCTCTCCAGCATCTGTTGTCTCCAGATTTTTTAATGATCGCCATTCTAACTGGTGTGAGATGGTATCTCAATGTAGTTTTGATTTGCATTTCTCTAATGACCAGTGATGATGAGCATTTTTTCATATGTTTGTTGGCCTCATGTATGTCTTCTTTTGTAAAGTATCGGTTCATATCCTTCGCCCACTTTTGAATGGGCTTGTTTGTTTTTTGGGGAGGGACAGCGGGAGGTGGGGAGTTGGGGAGAGATAGCATGGGAAGAAATGCCACATATAGGTGAAGGGGAGGAAGGCAGCAAATCACACTGCCACGTATGCACCTATACAACAATCTTGCATGTTCTTCACATGTACCCCAAAACCTAAAATGCAATAAAAAAAAAAGTCCTATTACGTGGTCTCAACAATAAACTCAAAAGTCCACGACAAAAAAAAAAAAAAAAAAAAAAAAAAAAAGTTGTGTGAAAACTAATGACTAATTCTCTTTATATAAAAATGCATATATATGGGTATATATATTATACACATAAATATATGCATATATATACACGCATATTCATATGTGTATATATATGTATATGTGTATATATGTATACAGTGAGGGTAAGAGTGCACGCATGGGAGAGAGACAAACTGTTGCATTCTTTTTTAGGAGTCCACAAGATACCTACTCCTGAGGTGGTATATAAACTATGAATCATGAACCTCAGGTTAGAAACTCAAGTGTGACCCTAGAAATGCCATCTTGCATTACTATAATTATCTGCCTTCTTTATCTTAGTTTGACACACACTATTTCCTGATGCTGAACAAATCACACAACTGTGCAAACTAATACACGGTAGGTGCATTTTCATTCATTTTAGTAAGGTTTGCACAGCTACACAATAATTTTGTTTATCACTCTGCTTATTCCATGTTTAATTCCCAGAGAAGCCAGTCAACAGTCACCATATACAAGTTTTCTTTATCACCTCTATCCCCTTCACTTTCTGCAGATGATCTTGACACCTTCTTTCTAGAGAAATAGAATAAATCAAGTGTGAATGAATTCCCCATTTAATTCAAACTTATGCCTGTACAGATCCTTTCTTCCTTCTAATCTCAGACAGATATGTGACTCCCTTTCAGGCAATGCTAATTCTTTCATCTGTGCTCTTGATATCATCCTACCCTAAGTCTTGTTTCAGGAAACATCTCTTCCACCTGTATTATTAATGTTTCCCTTTTAAATCACTGTTTATTCTCAAGATGTGATCATGCTTATCTTTTACCATAAAAAAACCTCCCCCCACTGTGTAGCTAACTTCTCATTTTTCTTCTTTCTTTACCCCATCCATTTCTCTTTTATTACAACCAAGATTTTTAGAATATGTTACACTCAGTGGCTCTAATGGCTCTATTTTTCAATCCACTACCAACTGTGTGGCCAACCCAAGACTCCATTAAAATTGTTCTAAGTAATAAATAACAAATGGTCTAATTATAAAACAAATGAACTGATTATTTTTGACCCTTATAGTACCTGACCTCTTGGAAATACTTGATACTGTTGACTATTTTCTGAAATGTATTCTGTTCTTCTCTCCCATAGTGATACTCTCTCCAAACTATTCTGTTAGTGTCCACACATTTGTTATGGTTCTCCTTGACCCCTTTTCCAACCAAGTACCACAATGTTGGTGATACTCAGGCCTCTTTGTTAAGATTATTTTATTCTCAGTTTACCCATTGCTCCTGGGTCACAGGACTTAGGACTAGGTCACATACTTAGACTACCATCTATCTATAAATGGTAAGTCACAACTCTGGACTTGATACCAGTTCACTTTTAGGAATGCTTCTCATAAGCCCCTCAAGTCCATCCTGTTCCAAACAGATGTCATCATTGTCACCTTTCCCAAACTATTCTCCAAACTTGCTTCTCCCCATTATTTCTATCTCTGTGATAATTCCTATCATTTTCCTTATTCTGTAATCAGAAGCCTGAGGATCTCACTACATTTTTCTTAAAATTTCCATTTCTGAGTAGTCATGTAGTCGCTTATGCATCCATTAATGCAAGAAATAGTTATTGAATGTATACTCTATGCAACTCACTCTGCTAGCATTTTGCTAGGTGGAATCTTCTCTTACCTTTCTGACTGCTTACAATTCAATGTTGAAGAGGCAACATGCTATATTCAGTAAGAGCTTAAGGAGGTGGAATCTTAGTCAGACTCGGGTGGAAGAGTCAGAGAGAACTCACCAGGGGCAACCCTTGAATTGAATGATAAAAAATAAATGGCTTGGCTAAAGAAAAGAGGATATAACATTCCAAGAAGGAATAGCATATTTCGAACCGTGGCAGTGCGGTTCTACCTCCTAAATCATGCATAATTATTTCACTTTTTCTCCAGATATATTGCCAGAAACTTACATACAGCAAGTCTACCATATTTCTCATACTTCTAATGCAATTAAAAAGTCTTTCTAACAGGTCTCATTGGTCTCTAATATTACCATACTCCAATCCATCTTCTGCACTGGCACTAGAGTGATCTTTCTGGAGTACCAGCCTGAGCACATCTCTCTCCTACTTAAAATCAATCAGTAGCCCCCAGTTTTTTTTACATCAAAAGACATAATGATTTAGCCTCTTGCTAGCCTGGCAGTTTCCATGAGTGACCATCATCAGGCATATTATTGATCATTCGGCTTACTGGATATGCCAATGTTCTCGTTAACTTTTGATCCTCTGCACGTGTTGGTTCTTCCTTTTAGAAATGGCTTCTTTCCTTTTGTTAGACTGATAGCCACTTACACTTCATCAGGATGCAGTTATGAGCTCTTCTCATAAGCCACCCTTCTTATAAGAACTCATAAACTGAGTTCTTCTCAGTTATGAGTCTTGATGAAGTGTAAGTGGCTATCAGTCTGACAAAAGATATTAGTCTATCTCTTTAGATGCTCAGGAAAACAAACATTACTTCCTTTATGTTCCATAGCAATTTATGCATACATTTATTATACCATATATGGCATCATATTATAACCATTTACTTCTCTATTCCCCCAGAATTTCTTGAGGAAAAAGAGATATCTTTACTTATCCCGATATCCTCGGTACTCAACATAGTCCATAGCATATTTATAGCTATTCAAAATATTTGTTGAATGAACATGAATTAATGAATTAATATTAGGTAGTTCCATTGATTAATGAGAGAGATTTTTGCTGTGAAGTTGAGAACTTTTCTTTCCTATTACCTTAAAGAGTTAACAAGTATTTACCAAGCTCTTACTATACTGCAGCTACGGTGCTAGACATTGATGATTTAAAAGTGAAAAATGCAGTCTTTGCTTTCAAGGGGCTTATATTCTAGGAAGAAGACTGACTGTTGAGTAGGCAACTATGAAACAGAATTGTCAAGAGATTTGATGAGAAAAATAAAGAGAACTATGAGCTTTGGGATAATTAGAAAAAAAACCTCCAGAGCAAATGAGGGTTAAGCTGAGACCTGAAGAATAGAAGGGAATGACTATTCTAGACAGTGAGAATTATATGTGAAAGTCCTGAATGAAAGAAATGACATAGCTCATCCAGGAAACTTACAGAAAATCAGTCTGGATAAACCACAGTAATCTATGGAGAGTTAATCAAAGGTAAGATTATGAAAAGCTCAAATAGTTCCCAAGGCTTAAAACAGGGGACAGAAAAGGTAAGATTGTATTTTTAAAAATCCCACTAGCTGCAGGTTAGAGAGTGTGTTGCAGGTTGGCAGACGTGAAGGTGGAAATATCAGAAAACAGTTTATTCCAATCACCCAGGCAGAAGCTAATGGTGGTATCACAGGAACTCTATTTTCTCTACCATCCTTTAAGACGGTGCTCTGTGATGATGAAGCGGGAAAAAAAGCCTTTATGCACCAAAGGACCTCTAACACCCTGCCTCCTTCCCTGGGAAATGATGAGAAAGCAATGGCATGAGAGCCATAACTTAATGGCAAGAAAGAGCTTCTATATCTACCTTTATCTGGATGCCAGTTTAAATGTGATATAACTCTTTATAAGACAAGGCATGAGGTGCTTAGGCTCAGAAATGATGAGAGATTGGGAATTAGGCCTGAACCAGATAGAAATAAGAGTATGTTACAGAATAGATCATGAAACAACAACAATAAAAGTATGTTCCACAGTCAAGAAAAACCTGCTCTTGATAGTCTGCTGAATAGTGACTGAGATGACTGGCACTAAAATACGAGACTTTTCAAGTAGACGGAGGTGAAATTCAATAGGTAGGTAATATAATTTGAAAAAGGAGCTTCTATTCATGTACTTTCTGGTTGTGAAACATATTTTAAAATGAGGCTTCTCTGGTTCTACATCACTGCCTAGCACGGGCACCCGGGCTGAGTCCAGACTGTCCAGACTGTCCCAAGTTGCTGCTGTCATTGCCTTCTTAGAATCTGGTTTCAATTCCTTCTTCCCTTAAAAAAACAAAAATAAAAAGCTGGGCGTGGTAACTCATGCCTGTAATCCCAGCACTTTGGGAGGCTGAGGAGGGTGGATCATGAGGTCAAGAGTTTGACACCATCCTGGCCAACATGGTGAAACCCCGCCTCTATTAAAAATACGAAAATTAGCCAGGCATGGTGGCACATGCCTGTACTCCCAGCTGCTTGGGAGGCTGAGGCAGAAGAATAGCTTTAACCCAGGAGGTGGAGGTTGCAGTGAACTGAGATCACACCACTGCGCTCAAGCCTGGATGACAAAGTGAGACTTTGTCTCAAAAAAAAAAAAAAAAAAGAAAGAAAGAAAAAAGAAAAAGAATCACATGAAACTGAAGGTAGAATTTGAGTGGTATGAAATTTTTCCTACCATACATTTCTTTCAAAATAAACAACTACCATAGGGAAGAGCTCCCCCAAAGCCTCCCACTGAGTTCCTTATTTCAAAGCCTCCCAGTGGAGCTTCCATTTGGTTCCATAACTGGAGGGAAATAATTCAAGTGTAAACCAAGCCCCCTGGTGCTCCAATACAATCCATCCTTCCTTTGCTGTAAATATTGTGCTTATTTTGTGAAAATGAGAGGTTCCTTGTCCTGTATTATCAAATATGAAAACGCATATTTTGCAAACACGGGTTTCCCTTAAGTCCCCAGCCACTCAATTAGATGTTACAAACATGGCATGAAATCTTAACTCAGTGATATTTACTCCAGAAGAATAGCAATATAGGCATTGTTTTACACATTCCATATGGAAGGCCCATGGCAAGTTCTGCTTGACTTGACTTCCTAGATATCTCTCCATCCCATCCATTTTTCTCTATCCTAATGGCCAGTGCCAAAGTTCAAGCCATTACTATTTCTTGCCTGGTGACTATAACTGACTGCCTCCCAGATGACTTTGCCAACAGTTTTGCCCCATCCAGTCTGTCCTTCACACTGTGGCCAGAGTGATACTTCTGGAATGCAAAATGAATAAATCACATCACTCCTCTATTTAACACTTATCAAAGCTTCTCAGTGCCATTAAGATAAAGTCCAAGCCCTTCAGAATGCCCTTTGCAGCTGGCCATTCTGCCTTCCCTTTTTCCTTCATCTCTCATCCTTTTGTCTTTCCCACTTTATGTTCCAGTTAGGAAATGTGTACCTTTCCAGTTACTGAACATACTTTCACCCCCACTCAATGAGCTCTCAGTGACCATTTGTTGTTCACTTTAGATATTATTCTTAAACTCTGTTCTGCCTCTTGATAAACAACATTAAGTGCCCCTTCTATGAATTCACATTGTTGTATCTTGCATCCTATTGTTGGACCTATCACACTTGATCACAAATGGTGATTTATTTTTAACCATCTGTTTTTTTTCTGCTAGACTGTAAACTTCCAAAAAAGAAAGTTTGTTAGTATTGTTCACCATTGTATTCCCAACACCTGGCATAAAAATTTGCATATCAATTTGTTAAATTAGTAAATTAAATCAGTAAATGGATAGATGGATGGATGACAGTGAGTCAGAAAGAGAGTGTATTAGCCTATTTTCATACCGCTATGAAGAAATGCCTGAGACTGGGTAATATCCAAAGAAAAAGAGGTTTAATGGACTCACAGTTCCATGTTGCTGGGGATGCTTCACAATCATGGTGGAAGGTGAAGGAGGGGCAAAGTCAAGTCTAACATGACAGCAGGCAAGATAGCATGTCCAGGGGAGCTGCCCTTTATAAAAACATCAGATGTCATGAGACTTATTCACTATCATGAGAACAGCATGGGAAAACACACACCTATGATTCAATTATGTCCCACCAGGTCCCTCTGATGGCACATGGGGATTATGGGAGCTACAATTCAAGATGCGATTTGGGTAGGGACACAGAGCCAAGCCATACTATTCTGCTCCCGGCCCCTCACAAATCTCAAGCTCTCACATTTCAAAACACAGTCATGCCTTTCCAACAGTCCCCCAAAATCTTAACTCATTTCAGCATTAACTCCAAAGTCCACAGTTCAAAGTTTCACCTGAGATAAGGCAAGTCCCTTCTGCCTATAAGCCTATGAGTAAAATCAAAAGTTATTTAGTTACTTCTTTGATACATTGCGGGTACAGGCATTGGGTAAATACACCCCTTCCAAACAGGAGAAATTGACCAAAATGAAGGGGTCACAGATTCCAGGCAAGTCCCAAATCCAGCAGGGCAGTCAAATCTTAAAGCTCCAAAATGATTTCCTTTGACTCGATGTCTCACATCTAGGTTATGCTGATATAAGAGGTAGGTTCCCATAGCCTTGGGTAACTTCTCCCCTGTGGCAAAGCCCTCTCCTGGTGGCTTTCAAAGGCTGGTGTTGAGTGTCTATGACTTTTCCAGGCACACGATGCAAGGTATCAGTGGATCTACCATTCTGGGCTCTGGAGGACTGTGGCAAAGGGAAATCTTTCCACTGGGCAGAACTTTAAGCAGTGTAACTTGTTGTGCACTTTTCATGAAAGGAGAAATGGCCAGTTGTGCAATTATATACTAATTCATGGGCTGTAGCCAATGGTTTGGCTGGTGGTCAGGGACTTGGAAGAAGCATGATTGGATAATTGGTCATAAAAACATTTGGGGAAGAGGTGTGTGGATGGATGACTCTGAGTGGTCAAAACCTGGGAAGATATTTGTATCTCATGTGAATGCTCACCAAAGGGTGACCTCAGCAAAGGAGGATTTTAATAATCAAGTGGATAGAATGACTCATTCTGTGGACACCACTCAGCCTCTTTCCCCAGCCACCCCTGTCATTGTCCAATGGGCCCATGAACAAAGTGGCCATGGTGGCAGGGATGGAGGTTATGCCTGGGCTCAGCTACATGAATTTTCATGCACCAAGGCTGACCTGGCTATAGCCACTGCCGAGTGCCCAATTTGCCAGCAGCAGACACCAACTCTGAGCCCTTGATATGGCACCATTCCTCAGGGTGATCAGCCAGCTACTTGTGGCAGGTTGATTATATTGAACCTCTTCCATCATGTAAAGGGCAGTGGTTTATCCTCACTGGAATAGACATTTACTCTGGATATGAGTTTGCCTATCCTGCATGCAATGCTTCTGCCAAGACTATCATCCATGGACTCACAGAATGCCTTATCTACCATCGTGGTATTCCATACATCATTGCCTCTGACCAAGGCACTCACTTTATAGCTACAGAAGTGTGGCAATGGGCTCATTCTCATGGAATTCACTAGTTTACCATGTTTCCCATCATCCTGAAGCAGCTGGATTAATGGAACAATAGAATGGCCTGTTGAAGTCACAATTACAATACCAACTCAGTGACAATATTTTGCAGGGCTGGGGCAAAGTTCTCCAGGAAGCTGTGTATTCTCTGAATCAGAATCCAATATATGGTACTATTTCTCCCACAACCAGGATTCACAGGTCCAGAATCATGGGTTGGAAGTGGAAGTGGCACCACTTAACATCACCCCTAGTGACTCATTAGCAAAAATTTTGCTTCTTCTTCCTGCGATACTATGTTCTGCCTGCCTAGAGCTCTTAGTTCTAGAGAGAAGAACACTGCCACCAGGGAACACAACAATGATTCCATTAAACTGGAAGCTAAGATTGCCACCTGGACATGTTGGCTTCCTCCTACCTCTAAGTCAACAGGCCAAGAAGGGAGTTACAGTGTTAGCTGGGTGATTGAACTGGACTATCAAGATGAAATCAATCTACTACTCCAAAATGGAGGTAAGGAAGAGTATGTGTGGAATACAGGAAATCCCATAGGGCGTCTCTTAGTATTACCATCCCCTGTGATTAAGATCAATGAGAAACTACAGCAAACCAATCCAGGCAGGATTGTGTCCTATCTCACTACATCCCCAGTCAGATCTAGAGGTGGGACAAGGATGGGAAGGGACAAGGTTCCAGAACAAAGGCTGGCAGGGACAGAAGCTGACCCCAACAATGATCCAGAGAGATATCCTGAACCCTGGAAGGAGACGGACAAAGAGCCCCCTCTTTTTATTTCTTTATGTTTTCGAGACAGAGTCTTATTCTGTCACCTAAGCTAGAGTGCAGTGGCATAGTCTTGGCTCACAACAACCTCCACCTCCTGGGTTCAAGCAATTCTCTTGCCTCAGCCTTCTGTGTAGCTGGCACCACTGGTGCACACCAACACAGTGGCTAATTTTTGAATTTTTTGTAGAGGCAGTGTTTTACCAATGTTGGCCAGGCTGATCTCAAACTCCTGACCTCAAGTGCTCTGCCCACCTCGGCCCCCTAAAATTTTGGATTACAGATGTGAGCCACTGACCCTGGCCAATAGCCCCCTAAATGGCCCAGACTCTTTAGGAATAAAGGTTTGGGTCACTCCATCAGTTAAAAAACCATGACATACTGAGGTGCTTGCTGAAGGCAAAGGAAATACAGAATGGGGAGTTGAAGAAGGTAGTCATTAATACCAGCTATGACCCATGACCAGTTGCAGAAACGGGGACTGTAATTGTCATGAGTATTTCTTCTTTATTATCTTAAGAACTTGTTTGTGCATATCTACAGTTGTATTAACAAATATCTTCATTCATTTCCTTTATTTTTCCTTTATCATGCGACATGAGATTTATCGACTTCATATCAACATTTAAGTGTTGTTAACTTTATGTAATAGGATTTACATTAAGGAATAGTGCAATTACAGTTGTATAAAAATAGCTGTATTATGTTAGGCATAATTATGACCTTATTACTGTCCTTATTTGAAGACTATGTATAATTTCAGGAGATGAGTATGGGTTCAAGTTGACAAGGAGTGGACTTGTGGTGGTTAATATTGAATGTCAACTTGATTGGACTGAAGGATGCAAAGTATTGTATGTGGGTGTGTCTGAGAGGGTCTTGCCAAAGGAGATTAACATGTGATTCAGTGGTCTTGGAGAGGTAGACCCACCCTCAATCTGGGTGGGTAACATCTAATCAGCTGCCAGTGGTGCTAGAATAAAGCAGGCAGAAGGTGAAAGGACTTGGCTTGTGGAGTTTTCCAGCCTTCAACTTTTCTCCTGTGCTGGATGCTTCCTGCCCTCAAACATCAGACTCCAAGTTCTTTAGCTTTTGGACTCTTGGACTTACATCTGTGGTTAGAAAGGGGCTCTCGGGCCTTTGGCCACAGACTGAAAGCTGCACTGTCGGCTTTTCTGCTTTTGAGGTTTGGGGACTCAGACTGGCTTCCTTGCTCCTCGGCTTGCAGATGACCTGTTGTGGGACTTCACCTTGTGATCATGTGAGTCAATACGCCTTAATACTCTCCCCTTTACATATGCATCTATCCTATTAGTTTTGTCCCTCTAGAGAACCCTGACTAGTACAGAGAGTTTGTACAAAGAATCTAAAGGAAGAGGATGGAGACTTGTATCCTCTCTATAAAGTGAGGATGATTTTTTTAAAAAAACTTCATATTATTATGAAAGTTAAATGAGATACTTATTATATGTAGTATAGTAAAAACTGTGTCTGGCACGTTGGAAGCACTCCCTCCAACAATCTCAGCTATTACTAATAATCATAATATCATATTCTCAAAAATATGACAATGAATGGGTAAAAATAAAAAAGCAAAGAATAATGTGCTAGTGAAATCTGGAAAAGTTCCTGCTGATAACTCTCTTCTGGCCTTAATAATAAAAAGGCTTTGAGACTTTCTGACAATGTCCAGCATCTGTGGTCCTAACTCATTGGCATTCAGCGGGTAGTAATAGAGTACAACGGAGCACCTTCTGCCCTAAGATCAAATTTCAAGCCTTATTGCTAGAGTGGTTTCTGCCAACTTCCTAACCTCTTCAGCCGTGGACCCTGTCTGTGTTCTGGGGCCTATGGTACCTTTTTGCTCCCCTCTTGCTTTTCCTGATCTTCCAGTCATTGGTCCCTTGCCCACTTACACTAGTGGTACTTGATTAAATGGGCTTCTGCTCCTGACCCTTCCTTGTTTGGCTTGCATCCAGGATGGGTCAGTGGCTTAAGGGCATGGCCCTGGGCACTGCACTGTGCCAAGACACACAGGAGAGGAATGCCACAGTGGTTGGTCCATATTAGCATAATTATCTCCTGAATCTACTTTCTATCAATTCATACTTTGTCTCTAACTGAACTATTTTTTAATCTTCTCCTTATTTTTTATTATTTCCTTATAAGTGGCATTTACAACTTGATGTTGTTCTTTTTAAGGCTTCAGTTAGCATTCTTCTAAAATAACATTGTTTTGGAAAATGTTTGCCTTGGTCCCAAGTTCCCTCATACCAAGGAACATACTTCTCTGCTGCCCTAACTGGGTGTAAGCCAGAGGTAATATACAAAATATTTGATATTAATACCTGGTAAAGCAGAGGCAATGAGGAATCAAAATGAATGTTGGCAACAGGGCTAGAGATGGATCATTGAAGGCCTCTATACTGTGACAAATATTAAAACTTCGGTAGTGAGATCTTAGGGTACAGACTGCTAGTTTGGTTGAGCAGCTACTTATCAAGCAGTGTGAAAGCATTCCAATATTTAACATCTTCTCCTTAACAAAGATTTTCTCCAGGATAGTGTCTTCCAACACAATCCTATATTTTTCATGTCTCCACAAGATGTTGTCCACTAGACTAAACCCTAAACTCAGGTACTAGGATATAGAATGTCTCACAATATAGAGGCAATCCTACACATATACTGGCGCTTAGTTACCCCATATGGAAATTATCAGAAGCAAAATCACTTCTAGAGTTACTAGATTTTTGAGGGGATGATGTTGCCCAAGAAACCCAGACTTTGACTGTTAAACCCTTAAGCCCTTGAACCCATGTGAATAAGAAATAAACTAGGAAAGCTGCACCTTCCTCAGAAGAACATCTTCTCCTAAGCTTACCTCAGGTGTGGCCATCTACATAATTAGCATATTTATCTCCCTAATCCTCCCAGATGCTAGGGATCCTCCTAGAAAAGACAGGGACGGGCAGATTGTCTAATAAAGGGATTTACTCCACTGCCAGGACAAAGTCTTTTCTATGTAATGTGTGTTATAGGCCAGTAATTTGTTAATAATTCCTGTTGCTTCTTTTCCCAAGATGGAGATGTCATTGTCGGTATCCCGTCTCACCAATTTTTTTTTTTTTTTTGAGACGGTGGCTTATCTTGTTCTGTCACCCAGGCTGGAGTACAGTGGCACAATTTCAGTTCACTGCAACCTTTGCCTCCCAGGTTCAAGTGCTTCCTCTGCCTCATTCTCCCGAGTAATTGGTATTATAGGTACGCATCACCACACCTGGCTAATTTTTGTATTTTTAGTAGAGTCAGGGTTTTGCCATGTTGGCCAGGCTGGTCTCAAACTCCTGACCTCAGTTGATCTGCATGCCTCAGCCTCCAAAAGTGCTGGGGATTACAGGTGTGAGCCAGGGCACCCGGCTGGCTCATCAACATTTTATGTTTGATAAAGGGAACAGATAATGTGTTTTTTAGCTATCAGTCACTAAACCAGAACATCCACATCTGGATCTGATAGTGAGGAGTGTACATCACTCAGCAATGCTGCACTTCAAGCTAGATTCTAAAAGAAATGCTATTATGTGTGGTTACTTTCCATGGAAGAGACATGAATAGCCTCCATTAAAACATATGTGTAGGAAGAAGGATATGTATGGATGGCCACTAGTCTAAGAGGTAGACTGTGATAGAGACGATTGGTAATACCCTTCCTCCTTGTCTCACCCACCACAGAGGCCAGTAAAGCTAAATATACATTTTCTCAGCTGCTTCTGCAACCAGTGTTAGCCATATGACATGCTTCTAAATAAAAAGATATAAAAGTTAGAGGTCATACATGGAAGCTTTTACTTTAGTGATGAAAGGAGATGCCACTGATTCTTTACCTTACTCCATTTTTCCTTACATAAAAGTAGACATGAAACTTGGTGATGTGGCATCCCTCTGATATCCATGAGAAAAACCCCAAGAGAGTTGAAGAGTTGCAAATCCTGACACTATTATGCTACTAAACACACGTCAGCAATAATTTTCTGATTCCTGTGATATGATAAAAAAGTTATTTATATTGCTTTAAACCACTGTGAACTGGATTTGCTGTTATTTGCTGTTGAAAGCATCCCTACTGACAGAGGCTTTGTAGTGTAGTTGAAGTCTTTAATATCACTGCTCTGGTAAAATCAGCAGTGAGTTTTGCACTGAATATCTTATTGTTTTCTTAGGTGAAAATCTCTATTTCTTCACAGTCCATATGGGATATCTGCTTCTGCCATGAAATCTGTCAGGGTGCAGTTTTGCAATAGCCCCAACTGGTCAAACAATACAAGGGCCAGATGGCTATCACTATATATCAATCTTTCCAGAAGCAAATTTTATAATACCAGATTTAGAAACAACAACATCAAAAAGGAAGAAAATGAAATAATCTACGAAGTAATAATTAGACATAAATAAACAAAAAACATCATAGAACTTAATGCTAGCACTTGCAAGTATGATGCCCATAAGACATTGCTGATAATTATAGCATTATTTCTCATAGATTCCACTTAATACTGGAAGATCCTTCCTAATGCAAAATTCTAGGCAGCCACCACCAATCAGTTGGAGTTGGTATATGATATAAAACCTAACTGTATTTTTTAACAATTGCAGACACACATTGTACAGGTATGGGCCATAATTCAAACACAGATCTATGCTGATCCAGGAATTGATGGTATCTTTTTGTTGTTGTAGCGGTGGTATGGTACAGGGTACTGAGTGTTTCAGTTTTGTTTTCTACCCTCTTGTTTCCCTTCAGTCTTAATTGACTTTGCCATTTCTTGACGACCTACTCAAAAAGACACACAGAATTTCATTGAATGTATTCAAAGCCCCGTAATTACAATACTTGTACTCACCACCATAGACAGCAAACCATCCATATCCTTTATATCAATAATCAATTGCTTTTATCTCTGTCCCCTTTGTCTTTATAGCTGAACACTGAAACTTGGTAAAAACTATCCTTACTATTATATAGAAAAAGATGCCTCTACTAATCCTTTGCAAAAGATTATTTATCTGTCATTTTGGAAAAATGACAGCTGTCAATTAGAAAGAATTTGCTTCTAGATATGACTTTTGGAACACTGCCCCTCCCCTATCCAGGAAAATATTTCTTTGTTTGAATGACCTTCCATTTATCACTTGAAATCCATCTGGCAACTTAACTGAAAGGATGACTAATGAGGAGTGGATTATTAGGAGTTAATGCTTAACACTTTCCTGCCAGGTACATGAAATGTACTTATTTGATTTGGCTATATTTTAAAAAGGCTAAAAAGTACTGCAGAAGATACCAAAATAAAGAGAGATGTTATCAGAAAACTCAGGCAAATTGCTGTTTGGTGACTTGAAAGGAAAGAATTACATAGGAGAAGAACAAATGAGAAGGTACAAAGAAAATGTAATATAGTTTGTGAGAACAAAATAAAGCATAAAATTAAGTTTAATAACATTTTGGAAATAAATGTATGTACATTTAAAAAATCTAAGAAAAAATAGGCTTCTAATTAAAACCAAGCTAGAAGTAAAAAGACTGTGAAAAATATGGAAAGGTTGACTTAAAATCAGCTGGTGTCATGGAGAAAGAATGAGCATGGAAACCTCAGCTTCCCATGTCATAATGACATGAACTTAAGAATAACTCTAAATTCTCTCATTGTAGGTGATGCTGTGAACCCTCCCCAAGGGAGGTACCAAAAGGCTGCATGAAGAAAAAACTGGAAAAAAATAAAGAAGAGTATTGTGATTTTGAATTAAGTCACTCATTTATTCACATAAAAGTTTCTATTAGTGTTAGGAACTGTTTTACATGATGGTATAATCAGTTAACAAAAACCTCAAAACTCTCGCCCCTGTGGAGCTTACATTTCTAGGGAGGGAGAGAGATGATACACCAATAAAAAAAAATACAGCTAATGTTATTCTATATTGTATAATTATGTAAAATCAAGCCTGAGTATTTGACAACTTCTCAGATACCACAGATCTGTTGTTTAATGAAATCAGCCTAAAAGATAAAATTGTGTAATTGCATGTACACAACACCTTGCCTGTTCTATGAGTCAGCATTTCTTCCTATGAGAAACCATGGCTTGGTAAAACGTAGAAGCTCAATTTCCTAATAAAGAGATATGTTTTACTAGGCAGCCTGTTGTTCTGCATATTACTCTCTCTGACCTTGGCTTTAGTCCAAGGAGGTTTAAACCCAGCAAGAGAAGGGAGTCAAGAAAGGTGTAGCAAAAAAGCAAAACAAAACAATACAAAATAACCTCAAAGAAATTAGTAACAATAATTAGTGAATTCAGAGATTATCTTTTTGAAAGCTAAAAAAAAAGAACTATAACACTGAGTGCAGGAGTTATGTTTCCAGGTAAGGACTACCGTTATTGACAATCCATCATCCATCCATCTATCCATCCATCCATCCATCTGTGTATTCTAGAAGAAGTGAGCAACTCATGCAAAGGCATAAATAAGTTTACTCTCAATAGGAAAGAGTTGCCCTGACATGTGATTGCTTGAAAACTTATATTCAGATCCTATGATGTTTATTCTGTGGGCTCTGCCAATATAGCTGAATCTTAGGAAAAGACGAACCAAAAAGAAATTGTAACGTAAGTTATATTTGTCTTTAGTGCAGTCTTTGTGTCTGTTACTGCACTTTTCCATACCTTTGCATTCTTTTTAACACATAGTCTTTAGTGTCCAATTTATTAAAGTGGTTGCATGTCCCTGCCCACAATAGACAAAGTCACACCAAAATCCTAAAAAAAGAAAATTTGCTTCCTATCAAAGGCCTGACATACTTTTGCCATGAATGACACAGAAAGATTCTATAATAGATTAAAGGAAGCCCTGGGAAATTAGTGTTAAATACAATCAGTCTTACATAGACATATATCTTTAAAGTTGACTACTTGACATTTTTTCCTTAAGATGAAAATTAAATAATGGCCCTCTGTAAAAAAAAATATTAAAAGTCTCCCTTCACTGAAAAAATAAAATGAGCAAAAGAATGGGACACAAGCTCAACCTCTGTTTTGCCCACCTTGAAGCCCTCTGACACACTTTCAAGCCTACCTTACAGCAGTAGGGCGATTCCATAAACTGGAGATTTATAACATATGACAAGTCAACCCAGATCCTTATGAAACTAGAAATGAGTCAGCAACATTATAGCTGCTTGAAATTCAGGGCATTTCAGAGTGATGGGGAGAAATCTTCAAGAATTTCACAGAGGATGTTTTACTCTCTGAAAAATTGCTGAGAATTCTTCAGAGGCAAAGTGGTGCCTGGGTTTTTATTTTCCATGGCTAGGTGGTAAATGAACCAAGGCTTTGTGAGCTGGGATCAGATAGCTGGCAATAAGGGCCACGTCGTCATCTGGATATCTAATTACTTACACACCCCCTTTCCTAAAAAGTGGTTAACCTTCAATGAATCTCTACTTCTTAATGCAGGAGCCAGTTCACGGCAGGCTTGTACTGCATTAAGCCTTGTACTGCAAGGCTCTGAATAAAGTGACTCCCACATAACCATCCACCTACGTCTCCACTCCAGATTTCCTACCTTTCCCCTCTACACCCATTGCAAATATCAATGAAACTGAAAGCTTTTCATTTCTTCAATGGTTTGTGCTCAAGTTCTAATTATTATTGAGTTTATACTTGATAAACTCTTAATATGTAAAAATTATTATACATAATAACAAAAATAGAATCTCATCCATTGAGCATCTATTTTGTGGTGGATATAAGGATGTAAGCCTAGCACTTACCTATATTTTGCTAATTTTCACAAAAACGCTGCAAGCAAGGCTAACCTATTTTAGGGCTCAGGAACCTGCATTTTAGGTCCAAGGAAACACGGCTAACACACGGTAGATAGGGACTTTAGCATATAGCCAAGCCCGCTACTCCTGCTTCTTCCTTGACATTCAAGTTTCAGTTCATGGCAGCTGTGTGGAGAGAGGTTTCCTCTGAGCTCTCTGCCCCATGGAGGAAAATGGGGGCTTCTCTTGCCACTTGAAAAGCAGTTAAGGACTCTGTGACGCCTTTATTCTAATGTCCTTACTGACTTACTGGTCTGTCTCCCCAGCTTGGATTGGGAGCAACAACCCGGGACTTTCTTCTCAGCAGCCTCATTCTCTAGCACATGGTAGGTGCTCATAAAATATTTCTCACAGGCTGGGCACAGTGGCTCATGCCTGTAATCCCAGCACTTTGGGAGGCCGAGGCAGGTGGATCATGAGGTCAGGAGTTCCAGACCAGCCTGGCCAATCTGGTGAAACCCCGTCTCTACTAAAAATTTAAAAAAAAAAAAAAATATATATATATATATATATATATATATATATATTTCTCACACTTGGTTTAGCATAAATGAACGAATGATTTAAAAGATGCTGCAGCATAAATACTTAGGGACCAGGTAAAGCCAAGGGAGCGACCCTGTCAAGCCTTCCTCAGTCAGCACCCTCTGAAGCTACCTTTTATGCTATAATAATTTGCTGCAAAACCTAAATGGAATAACTAGATGTGGCTAAAAGCCCAGAGCTTTGTTTTTTCTGCTCTCACCCTCAACCCCCACCCTGGCCCAATTCACCTCCAAAGTGATCCAGAATAACTAAAACACAAAATTATTGCCCTACAAGGAGGTTTATAAGGGAGCATGAAAGGCGCGGCTGTGAGCCTGTGTGGAGGGACGTCATGATAAAGGCCATTAGGAGGCTTTATTGAATTGTAACCTGGGAGAAATGTGGCTGGATTCACCAGGCCGTGGTTAGGGGACCTAGGAGCAAATTTTACTGGCTGACCTTAACTAGAGAATTGATTTTTCTTTTCTCACAGCTCCCATAACAAGAGTGAAACAGAGAAAAGACTGGAGGCCAGCAGGGATGGAGAGAAGAGATAGCAGTTCTGTGGGGGCACAGCTGGACAGAATCTTCCCTTCCTTCTTCAAGGAGAAAGTACTCTGTGCAGGACTGAGGCCTCGGGTAGAGAGGCCCTGACAGGACCCTGCTGAAAATGAAACACATGCATCCCTGGGATCTGCTAGGCTGGGAATTTCCAGACTGTATCAGAGCAGGTCACAGAATCAGGGTCCCAGGGATCTGCTAGGCTGGGAATTTCCAGACTGTATCAGAGCAGGTCACAGAATCAGGGTCCCAGGTGGGGACACCGTGGTTTCCTGCTTCATTTTCAAGAATGCCGAATGAGGCATATGAAAGAATTCTCTCTCTCTCTTTGTTTCCATCTTTGCCTCTCTCCCTTTGTTCTCTTTTTCTCTTTCTCTGTCTCTGAATTTGACAAGGAATCAGTATCACACCTAAATGCTCTGCACACTTGTTTACCAGGTAGCATATATTTTCAGCCCACTAAATGTCTTATATCCTATTGCCCTGAGAGAACTCAGTAGGAGTTGAAGGCAGCAATATCTATTTACATGAAGAAGCTCTTCCAAAGTACTCCACTTATTAAATAATGAAAACTCCTCTCTGGCAATGATGATTATCATAGAAGTTGCACAGTCATTTGTTCTTTAAAAAAGATAGCCATGATTTTTAAAAAATGTCTCTTCTACTAATTTCTGAACTGCAACCATGATTCTTGATAATAATAGCTGTTAGCAGGTATAATCACACTTACCTCATGGGGACTGCGAGCATCCAATGAGATAAAGTATCACCAACACAGAATGCCTCAACAGAGAAATCCTCATTTTATCAATGTTTGCTGCTATTGTTAGCCATATTACTATTATCTCCATTTTACAGATGAAGAAACTGAGGCTTAGATGAGTTACACACTTGCCCAAAGAAACACAGCTAGTAGCTGGTGCTAGAATTTCATTTTACTTGGGCCATGGAAAAAATATACTGAAGCCTCTTAACAAAATCAAAATGAGTGCAGAATCAGAAGAGCAGAGAGGTTCATGGGGCGATCTCCTTCTCTGCCTTAACTCACAGGAGAATGTCAATGGAAGCTTTTTAAAAGGTTAAGTAAGGAAGGTCCAACATTATTTTGTGTGGCGAGAAGGCAGCTGTTCTCTGGGTTGTTTTCACTGAAGGCCTCCCTAACCATCCTCAGGAACAAAGTTGCTCAAGCTATGCTTCCTGGGGAACTTGCTGTAACTGCTTGGAACTCAATTGCATTCTGACACTCTATTCATCTTCCAGCTTATTTCCCATCACTGACCCTGATCTTATTAGAAAAACCTTGGAGAATATCAGTAATGGCACCTCTTCTTTTTTATTTTCTTTTGACAAGTTACTCCAGAATGTATTTAATATCTTCAAATTGTCATTGATTGAAAATAGTAATTTTAAATGAGCAGTTTCAAACTAATATTTCTCTTTTTTTCCTTCATATTTTTTCTTCCTAGTCACAAACTTGATCTTTTCAAAGGTATCTTCCTATGTGGTCAACAAGCTTTAAAATTCTCTAATGACAGAAGAAGACAGAGGAAAAATTTTTAGTACAGGTTTAGCTTCCCAAACTTGAATATCTGAAATCCAAAATTCTCTAAAATCCAACATATTTTGAGTGCTGACGTGATGCTCAAAGGAAATGATCATTGGAGCATTTTGGATTTCAGGTTTTCAGATTAGGGATGCTCAAGCAGAAAGTATAACACAAATATGCTAAAGCCCTCCTCTCCCTCCAACCCACAATTCAAAGCACTGCTAGTCCCAAACATTTTGGAGAAGGGATATTCATCCTGAAGCATAGACCATCTCCAGGTGCTTGAGTGGTTCCTCTCTGAATCTCCTACCTAGAACAGAGCTTAGCACATAGTAGTGCTCAGGAAATAGTTAACAAATTATGGAAAGTCATTTCCAACTGAAACTTATTAAGACAATTAGAGGCTTAGATCTCAACACGCAGTTTTTCAATGGGGCTTTTGTGAGCAAGGAAATGTCAAAAACATGCAGATAGAAGAAGTGACTGCTACGCTGAGATCTGAGAGGCAAAAAGATTTTGTCTACTTCAAAAATTTATCTTTCTTGGCAATGTTTACCAACTAGAATTTCTCTCTTTGACTCTGCATTTAGTACCTAAGGAAAGGTACTGCCTTTGGAATTAAGAGCTATTAGGCAAGTTAAGTTTCTTTAATTAGCTAATTGAAACACTGAGCCCCTAAAGGACAGAGATAGGGCTGGTGAGACACTTTCAGGAAAGAATAAAAGGGTGCTTGACTAAAAGGGCAGCATGATTTGTTGCTGTTTGAACAGAGAGAGTGAGAAGGAGAATGCCAAAGGTAAGGGATGGCCACCCAAGACGTAATTCACCAACTTAGACAGCCCTGGCCCCAGTTCCAAAAGAATGTTATGTATTTGCTTCAAGAAGCCACATTTGCATGATCCATGAGAGAAATGTAGCAGCATTAAAACCAACAAATCAAACACACACACACACACACACACACATGGGTTTAGAGTGCAGAAAACCTAAATTTGCATTCCAGCTCTATCACTCTTTAGCAGCAGTAGCAAGAGACTTACTGTATGTTAGCTCAATTTCCTCATCTGTAAAGTGGGTACAGTTGCTGCTCTCATTCTGAATTGTGATAAGGCATAACGGATGTCACGAATATTCTAGCGTAGAGAGTCTGGTGTAGAAGAGGCATTCAGTACATGGTGGCTGTCATTGACAATAATTCTTTTCAAAGTAATCTTTATCTTTCTTAATAAAGCAGAAATGAAAGAGGAAACTGATAAACGAATGGGAACAGCAGGGACAGGAGTATTTGTAAAGCATCTAATATATGCCAAGTATCTACCTACTCTTCATATACAAACACTCCATGTGAGACAATACAATTTGTATATTTGAATTTTGCCTCCTTAACTTTTCTCTTCTCACTTCACTATTTCCCTTAGGCCCAGATTCTTCAGGTTTTCAACATATGGAAACAGCGATGAGTAAAGGAGAAACAAAAGAGAGGAAGAAAGAAGTTCTGTATAAACCAAAAGCTCACCTGCTTGAGTGCCAAACCACGCCCTTATCTTAAAACTCTCAGCAGCCCTTTATGGAGAGGGAGAGAGTCCCACACTGCAAATAGGAATCAAATCCTAAGAATAGCCTCCATAATAAATGAAAACCCTATGTACACTGGATTTAAAACTTTCATTCTAAAACTAAAAAGAAATTGGCCTTAGGGAAGGGTGGATCAATCAAACCACAGAGTAAGACAACATTGTCTTATCATCTTGGGATATTCTGGAACAGAAGAAGTTCCATCCCTCCTGCTATTTTTTCAACACCTCTTCAGAAGTATTCAAATGACTTAAGACAACTGCTTCACTTGGCATTTGGATCCATCTATTACTACTCTGGGGCTCGGGTGCTTAGTCATTTCTTAGCTCATGTCACTGTCACTTTGTTCTCGCATTTGACACTGACTCCAATAACCTTGTAGCATCTGCCCTCCCAATTCCCCTGAAAAACCTGAGCAGCCGGCTTCAATGAATGCTCCTTTAAATGTCCTTTTTTTTCCCTCTCTCCCTCTTTTTTTTTTTTTCCTTTTGACAGGGAAAAGAGCTATCAGGTTTCTGGAAGATTCTTGAATAGCTAATTCCTGGAGTCCTTGTCTTCACTTCTTCTCCTCTGTACCTCACTGGCATTTGCTCCAAGATCTCCTTTTCAAACAACGTCCTGGCACTGAGCTGAGATTTCCAAATGCTAACTCCCTGGCATCCATCCTGTAGGTGCTGAAAGGATTTTTCCCTGATTTGCACATGAACCTTTTCATTTCGCTGCGTATCAGGGTCACCTCGGCTTTGTGCCTTGCCTACAAGGTGGTTTGGAGGCCATGGCTCAGAGAACAGATTAGAGGGATTTTTCTCCTCCTTTTCAGACCATCTCCCACCAGCCACTCTCACCTGGGCATCTGGAAACTCAGTGCTTCCAGGCTCTTATTTATACCTCTATGGGCGGAGTCCCAGGGTGGACACTGACCTACATACCAGCTTTTCAGACTCCTTTCAGGAAGCTCTGCAAACTTCTCCAGTAGCTTGCCCGTGCTGTGCTCATGCCCCTGCTCAGGTGAAAGCCTGTCTAAAGCTCCTGTGATTGAAGAACCTCTCCTTCCCAGGTGCCACTATCAATACAATTTCAGCAGAGCACCAGGGGGCAGTCCATATGTTTCCTCTGGGCGAAGGTCTGGTCTCACCTGCCTGATATCCATTATTGTCCACATTCTCTGCCTGATTCTTAGAAACAGAATGTAAATGGAGCATATAAGAGGGGAAAACGAGGAAAAGAAAGAAATTTAGGTAAAGAGAGAATCCACTCATTCATCACTCATCCAGCCATTCATTCATTCATTCAGGCATTCACAAAGGTTTTTTAGTGTTACTCTATGGAGCTGAGACAGGTGTTGGGGATTCAAAGGTGTAATTGATGCAGTCTTCCCTCCAGAAACTAAAGACTCTACAGAAGAAAGAGAAACTATTCCAACTGTGTATAAGCAGAGCCTATTAAGAGAAGTTAATTAACCAATGCTGAGGGAAGATTAGGGGTTCAATAAAAACTTCCTAGAAGAAATAGTGACTGAGTTGAATCTTGATGGAAACAGCAATTCTATGGTAGGCCTGCTTGGGTCAGACAATGACAAGTGCTAAATAAATGTGAACAAAACAGACTCTGTCTATGGCACCCTGTGCCTGTGATATAAATTCTAGATCAGAACATGAGAGGTGTGGTTGACAGAAGAGAGGAGGAACACAGTCTAGCTGTAAAGGGCAAATATGAGTTACCAATTATTGAATGTTCCTATGTGCCTGGCAGTACACTAAACACATCATATTTAATCTTTGCAATGACATTATGTAGCAGGTATTGTTATTTGCATTTTAAAGGTAATACTACGAAAATTTAGATGATAACGTGCCTACTATCATATAGCTTATAAATACTGGATCTGGACTTTGATCACGGAAACCTCTTACCCCAAAGCATAGGTTCTTAACCACCCTGGAAAAACCCCCATGCCTCTCTGATAGAGAAGGAAAGGTAGGGCATTCCAAGCAGAGGGAACAGCTTTTACGAAGTTTTGTAAATATAATAGCATCTATTCCACAAAACACAAACAATGAAGTTAGAGTGGAACTGTGGGGCTGAGAGTGTGATGAAAATAACTTCTGGAGGGGAGAGTGGGGATCATTCAGGGATAAACTTGTGCTTGATTCTAGGGAGTTTATGTTCGGTTCCAGGGAACCACGTGATTGGTAGTCTCTGGATAAGGTAGATAAAATAGAATGCTAGCATTTTAGAAGCAATGTTTTGACTGCAAAGTGGAAGATACAGTGAAATTGGTTGTAAATGGAAAAATGCAGACGACAGATGATTGATTTGAGGGCTTTGAAAGAAGTAAAATAAACAAGACTTGGTAATCAATTAGATGTGATTGTGAAAGGCAGGGAGGGCTTGTGATGACTCCTAAGTTTTGGGTCAGAGAAGTTTAAGTTGATGACACTATCTAAAAATGGAAGTGTATAAGTAGATTTTTGGTGAATAAGATAATGGGTTCAGTTTGGGATGTACTATGTTTAAACTTTAGGAGGAAACACAAAAGGAGATGTCCAGTATTTGGTGAGTCTAAAGCTTGAGACAATGATTTCAGTTGGGGGAAATAGATTTAGAAGTCATCTCCCATGGTCTCAGAGAAGTCAATGTTACTGCAGTCAGTGATATATCTCAAGTAGAACATGAGGGAATATGTGTATGAAAGATTCAAGTAGAAGAACCGAAACTAATGAAGAGGAACATAAAGGAGCGGCTGGAGTGGCCAGGAAAACATGAGAGGTAGATGCACAAAGTACATTTTTTCATTTGCATAGCATGTCAGAATTGGAAACTGTCTCCCTCTTTACTTTAGAGATGTAGCAGATGGATCCTGGAGAGGTAAAGCACATTGGCGAAGTAACTGCAGCTGGTCAACATTAAAGCCGGGACTAGAACCCAGAGCTTCTGGTTCCAACCTAGGTCAGGGTTTTTGTGTTGTTTTCATTTCCCTTAGCCTCACTAACTAGAACAGTGTATCGGAAGCAAAATAAAATTGATTTCTTTAATGCATTACTTCTAATTTTTGTAATCATTATTTTAGAGACAGGGTCTTGCTGTGTTGCCAAGGCTGGAGTGAAGTTGCATAATCATAGTTCACTGTGAACTTGATCTCCAAGGCTCAAGGGATCCTCCTGCTTCAGCATCTCAAGTAGCCGGGAATACAGTCAGGTACCATCATCCTCAGTTAATTTTTGTAATTTTTTTAGAGTTAGAGTCTTGCTATGTTGCTCAGTCTTAAATTCCTGGCTTCAAGTGATCATCCCACCTCAGCCTCCCACAGTGGTATTACAAGCATGAGCCACCACACCCAGTCAAATGCATTCTTTGACCCCAAATTTTATCACTAGTTTCCATTTTTTTCAAAGACATTTATCTTCTTGGCCACTAATTATGAGAAGGGAGCATGATCATTGTTTTCCAGGTCCTTTTAGATAGATTAGCCCAAGAAATGTCATATCAACCCCACCAAGTTGGCTTTATTTTCCTATTTTCTATTGAGGCTAAGAAATGTAAAGAAATAAATGCCCTAGAGTCCCATAACCAGGGTAGACCATTATTTCATCGTCCGCTTGTCCTAATTACTTCTCAGTCAACACCTTGGGAATTCAATGCTGACTCTACATGCAAACTACCCAGGAGAAACCATTTTGGGGAGCAACCCTAATAATTAGAAGGGGGATAGGTTGATTTTAAAACTTTGTTCTCTGTATTAGGGGACTTAGACTAAGTGTAAAGTAGGGCCATAGTTTTCGGGGCAATTACCAATATCTTTTTTGGTTTGTTTGTTTGTTTGAGACTGAGTCTTGCTCTGTCTCCCAGGCTGGAGTGCAGTGGCCCGATCTTGGCTTACTGCAACCTCCGCCTCCCAGGTTCAAGAGTTCTCCTGCCTCAGCCTTCCAAGTAGCTGGGACTACAGGTGTGTGTCCCATGGCTAATTTTTCTATTTTTAGTAGAGACGGGGTTTCACTATGTTGACTAGGCTGGTCTTGAACTCCAAACCTCAGGTGAGCCACCCACTTTGGCCTCCCAAAATGCTAGGATTAGCAATATCTTTTAAGTAATGCCAGTAATTGAGAACTAGTTCCATCATCATTAATGGAGGTTGTGCTTTCTACTTTCAGAACAAGTCTATCATTGTGCAGGGGCCTCAGCTTCCCATGTTGGAAATGAGTTAATGTAGTCACAATATGACATGCTATTTTTATTCTTTACCTAGATCAGCCATATTCTAACAATACATTTCAAAGTACTGCTGATGGAGGCTCCACCTGAAACCTGTTCTCTCAGATAAGTATCTTCATCCCATTCATCGTTTCAACAGCAACAAAAAAAAAAAACTTATGGCCCCGCAGCATATTCGTCTACTTTGGTTTCAGCCAGAGATAAACTGTCCCTGCTGCAAAGTAATTAATATCAGTCACCTGGAAAGCAGAAATTGGGAGACAACAGGCTCCTCTTTCTTGATAAACAGATTGCTGGGTAGGGTATGCACATGGATTTGACAATTCATTTGGCCAAAGAAATAGCAGAAATGAGACTTTTTTAGACAGATATTTGGAAGGCATGAGCAAATATCCCCAGGCTTCATCCAATGGAGCTCAGATGAGTCTTTTGCGCTAAGGTTCGAGTTTCTCTAAGTCCCTAGATCAGCAGAAATCTCTAGGACCCCAGGGAAGTGCCCCTAAAACAATATGCAGAATCAGTACAATAATGGCCAACTCCTGGGAAAGCTGGCTCTGTGCCCCAGTCCTCTACAGCCCCCTTTTTCCCAACCCAACTTCCCATGTGGCTAAAGAATCAAAACCTGGGCCTGGTTGGTGTGTAATTCAGGCAATCAGAAATTAGAAATCATGCTGAGCAAAAGATGCTTAGAAACAAAAGCAGAGGACAACTTCCCTAGAGCTAGCCTGTGTGGGGAAACTTCCAAAAGCTGGGGAAAGACAGCCCATGTTTTACATAGTCTAGGAGGGGCAAGCTCATCATGGCCACCTGCGAAAGAAGAAATCATGTTTCTGTCCTAGCAAAATGGTTATATTTTAGGGTGTTCTGTGAATGAGACTTGAGAGGGAAAATGCTACTACACAAGTTTTCCTTACATTTAATTCTTCAGAAAAGGTTTTAGCTCTCCCTTTCCCATCTCAAAAATTATAAATTGCCATTTTATAGGAGCTTGAGAAGAATACTCTAGGAGCAATTCAGAGCCAGGACATTTGGGGATTTGTTTAGGTAAACGTGAAAATTCTATCCATTTTTATTTATCCATCCCAACAGTCAGCCAACATCCTTACAAACTCAAAGGGCAAAATGAAGGTAAACGAATAATTTAGAATACGATATTATCAGTGCCATGATAGGTTAATGTGCAGGAGACACAATAAAGAAGGAGTGAGTTCTACAAGTCTGGGGACAGGGAGTAATGAGCGATGGATCAGGAAGGTTTTTACTGAGCACACACTTGAACTAAGTCGTTGAACAATGTAAGTATTTATAAGCAGGTAGATTAGCAAAAACTTGAATACTCTCAACTCCAGGAGATATCCAGGAAAAGAGAGGTTGTGCTATTTCTGCTTATCCCATTGCATAATTCTGCATGTCGAGAGCCAGTTCGGGCCATATAGATCCCTTAGAGCCTTCACTAAACTTCCTCCCTCCTTAGTAATTTTATTTTTTCCCACAGATCTTGGGACATTTCTTAGTTATACAAAAATTACCTTGTGTACGTCCACCAGACTGCAAACTGCTTGAGGGCAGGGTCTCTTGTTAATTCACTTCTGCCACATTGTCGACTAAAACAATGTCTAGGATATAGCAGGTGAACCTTTTTCCACAAATGATTAGAAGTTTCTTGAAGGTAGGAAGTAAGTTATTTATCCTTTCTATGCCTGGCACAGGGCTCAAGTGGATGTTCAACAAATGTTTAATGAACGAGGAGCCCACTGAAACATCCACATGATAGTGAAACTGATGGCACACCCACTATGTGTCCTTCCTCTGAGCACCTAGTGTCACTGTTTTTCCTGCCTTTCTCTGGGCAATGAGGTCTTGGGTATCCAGATTTCTCTCACTTTTGTCCTAATGCAACTAGCTCTCTTCTTAAAATGATCTAGGTGAGGATTTGCTAGAACTGCTGATGGCTACAGTTTATTATGTTTTAACTTAATTAAAAAATACACGAATTAACAAATGTTGGGTTTCCAGTATTATTTGTAAGTTATGGAGAAGATATTTTGGAGAAAAATATCAACCCTGAACCTTTCAACTCATACTATGGATACAGCTGCCTAAACTGTAATAGGACTGAGCCTTCCTTTCGGTCATGCACCTAACTGGTCCATTAATATCTCTGCTGTTGGTGTCGACTCGGTTTATTCTGCATGAGTTTGTTTTTGTCAGTGGTTTATGTTCCAGTGTTGTATGATGCCAGACAACTTGTAGTATAACTGCAACAATAATGGCAGCCTGTATTCTAACACGAATTATTTTGTCATCTCAAAAAGAGACCATGAAATCAACTGATATGACATTTCACTTCTTTTTCTTAGGTTTCCTTTGGGAGGGGGAGGAATAACCTTGAAGGGAGATGAGAACTGTCATGGATCTTGTGTGACTAGTTACTCAAGATGACTCATTAAGCTGCCAAGAGCTTCACAGCCCATCCAAACCTCCCAAACAACCCCTTCAATTCCAGCCCTTGACCTGATCTATGTAGAGGGTTGGAAAATTCACAGCAATAGAAAGCTATGGAAATAGAGTGTCATCTACATATATGTTGGGTGATGGGGGAGATGCGAAGAAGAAGAGACTGTGGAGACAGGAAAGTAGCATTCTTTGGCATCAGATTTTCCTCAAAACCATCACCTTCTCAAATTTATACACTCACTGTTTATGTACAGTGGCCTTAGGTACAGAAGGGTCACCACCCCAAAGAGAACTATATCCTCCAAACAGACTCATGAACCAAATTCTAGCTAGATTCGCCCAGAATAAAATACTACACTTCATCCCTTAGAGCTAAATCTCCTTTCAACAATTCCCTTCTTACCTGGCCCATGAAATGAATCATGAAGAGATTATTTTCTAGGCAAACTGATAGAAAAATCCTGATGCAGACAGTTCCCCTTCTGATTGCACCTGACTTCCATTCATTGACTATCACATCATGTAGTGGTTCCAGAAATTCAAAGGAGAGCTCAGCAAAAGAAGAAGGAAAAAAAAAAAAATCCCACAAAGCTTTTCTAGGTACCTACTGCAGTCATCAGATCATAGATCTAAATGTTCACACTGTGTGCTTGATTTGCACATTCCAAACCAATTTGGTAATTTATTTTCATTTTTATCTGCATGCATGAAGTGATTTGGAATACCGAAAAAATTTAAAATCATATTTCATTTGCCACAGTTCAATTAACTTAAGTGCTGGAACATGCGCTCCAACTGGTAACTAGTTTAATTGGTTACTATTACAAGAAATAAATTCTATACTCCTGGGGCTCCCCAGTGTCCTTTCTAGACAGGGCCTGGCCATGCAGAGGTATATGGGAGTGGGAAGGTGAAGAGTGTAGCAAAAATTTCTTACTTAAAAAATATAAAAAATCTAAGAACCCATTCTCTTAAACAAAACAAAACAAAACAAAAAAACTAGGTATGAGTTTCCATATTCTGCTGTGATTTTATGACCTTCAGTTCCCTTGAATCAACTTTATAACCACTCAATAAGCAAGAGAAGGGTGTGGATCAAGGGTTGAAGTCTTTTAAAGCTATTGCATAAAGGCACTTACCCATGAACCAAAGTGATAAATAGGAAACCAAGATGCATGTCAGGAATGCAGTGAAGAATGATTAACTGGGACACTTTGAGCAGCTGTTATGGCAACTCCAAACACCTGGAAAGAAGGATTTCCTTCTGGTTTACACCAAGGCTCAATGGCTCTAGTTGCATTTGCATTGAAAGGCACTACTGCCAAATTGTACAAGAACACTTATAACGGAAAAACATGTAAAGTTTCAAAGGATACAAAATAAAACTGCATTTCATTTTTGGATATATGGAAATGTAGTTAAAGAGTACAAGTGTGTAGGGATAACACATACTAACTAATGGGGAGAGAATGCTGAGGAAGGAAGGAGAATGAAGGAATAGGTATGTGATTTAAGAGCAATCATAAGCATATTGAGTAAAATATTAACATCTGATAAATCTGGGTAGTAGATCCATGGGGCTCAATTCTATTATTTTATGCACTTCGATGTTTATTTGAAATGATTTTTAATTAGAAGTTAGAAACATTTAAAAAAGAATCAGTCCCTGTTTTGCAGCCATTGATAAACCAGTCACTTCTCAAAAATTTTTTCTGTCCTAGATCACAAACCCTAGGCTATTAGGATTAAGGTCCATGGAATTCTGAAGATGAAAGTTCATGACCACCTTTCCTTCTTCCCCACTTCATAATCTTAACTGACCTCATGCTGACTGAGGATGACCACTGGACTGGAGATGGGCCTCTGGTATTGCAATGTTAGAAACTGAGCCCCCTTTTCCCTACAAATGATGCCAAGTTCAGCAAGAAAACTACCCCAGAAGGGTCATCCATAAACTAGAACTCTGAATGTCTACCAATCAGTGTCTACAGTAATCCTAAGACTTGATTGTAGGTGGGTTAGCATTGCAGAGAGAAATCCAAACAAACATACTTCAGAAATCTTAAGAAAGTCCTCCATCATGAACAGCTGATATCCAAGCTAGCACTGTGTCATAACAATGAATATGATCACAGAAATGAGGAAGCATTTGGTCCAAAGGCATTCCATGTGCCTATTGCTTGTATAAGGATAGTACAAGAATGAACTACCATTCACAATTGCTACAAAGAGAATAAAATACCTAGGAATACAACTAACAAGGAATGTAAAGGACCTCTTCAAGGAGAACTACAAACCACTACTCAACAAAATAAGAGAGGACACAAACAGATGGATAAACATTCCATGTTCATGGTTAGGAAGAATCAATATCGTGAAAATGGTCATACCGCCCAAAGTAATTTACAGATTCAATGCTATCTCCATCAAGCTACCAATGACCTTCTTCACAGAACTGGAAAAAACCACCTTAGACTTCATATGGAACCAAAAGAGAGCCTGCACAGCCAAGTCAATCCTAAGCAAAAAGAACAAGGCGGGAGGCATCACACTACCGGATATCAAACTCTACTACAAGGCTACAGTAATCAAAACAGCATGGTACTGGTACCAAAACAGAGATATAGACCAATGGAACAGAACAGAGGCCTCGGAGGCAACACAACATATCTACAACCATCCAATCTTTGACAAACCTGACAAAAACAAGCAATGGGGAAAGTATTCCCTGTTCAATAAGTGGTGTTGGGAAAACTGGCTAGCCATATGCAGAAAGCAGAAACTGGACCCCTTCCTGACACCTTACACTAAAATTAACTCCAGATGGATTAAAGACTTAAACATAAGACCTAACACCATAAAAATCCTAGAAGAAAACCTAGGCAAAACCATTCAGGACATAGGCGTAGGCAAGGACTTCATGACCAAAACACCAAAAGCATTGGCAACAAAAGCCAAAATAGACAAATGGGACCTAATCAAACTCCACAGCTTCTGCACGGCAAAAGAAACAGTCATTAGAGTGAATCAGCAACCAACAGAATGGGAAAAAATTTTTGCAGCTTACCCATCTGACAAAGGGCTGATATCCAGAATTTACAACGAAATAAAACAGATTTACAAGAAAAAAACAAACAAGCCCATTCAAAAGTGGGCGAGGGATATGAACAGATACTTTACAAAAGAAGACATACATGAGGCCAACAAACATATGAAAAAATGCTCATCATCACTGGTCATTAGAGAAATGCAAATCAAAACTACATTGAGATACCATCTCATGCCAGTTAGAATGGCGATCATTAAAAAATCTGGAGACAACAGATGCTGGAGAGGATGTGCAGAAATAGGAACACTTTTACACTGTTGGTGGGAGTGTAAATTAGTTCAACCATTGTGGAAGACTGTGGCGATTCCTCAAGGACCTAGAAATAGAAATTCCATTTGACCCAGCAATCCCATTACTGGTTATATATCCAAAGGATTATAAATCATTCTACTATAAGGACACATGCACACTAATGTTCATTGCAGCACAGTTTACAATAGCAAAGACCTGGAACCAACCCAAATGCCCATCAATGATAGACTGGACAGGGAAAATGTGGCACATATACACCATGGAATATTATGCAGCCATCAAAAACGATGAGTTCGCATCCTTTGTAGGGACATGGATGAACCTGGAAACCATCATTCTCAGCAAACTGACACAAGAATACAAAATCAAACACCACATGTTCTCACTCATAGACGGGTGTTGAACAATGAGAACACATGGACACAGAGAGGGAAGCACTATACACTAGGGTCTGTTGGGGGGAAATAGGGGAGGGACAGCAGGGGGTGGGGAGTTGGGGAGAGATAGCATGGGGAGAAATGCCACATATAGGTGAAGGGGAGGAAGGCAGCAAATCACACTGCCACGTATGCACCTATGCAACAATCTTGCATGTTCTTCACATGTACCCCAAAACCTAAAACGCAATTAAAAAAAATATATATATATATATAAATCTCTAGAAAAGGGGGCTCAGTTTCTCACATTGCAATACCAGAGGCCCATCTCCAATCCAGCAGCCATGCTCAGTGAGTAGGAGGTCAGTTAAGATGATGAAGTGGGAAAGAAGGAAAGTTGGTAATGAACTTTCATTTTCAGAATTCTATGAACCTTACTCAAAATAACCTAGTATTTGTGGTCTCCAGGACAGACGAATTTTTCGAGAAAATGACTGCTTTACCAATGGCTGCAAAACAGGGACTGATTCTTTTTAAATTGTTTCCTATATTAGCCTTAAATTGGAAATGTGTATATTTATTTTTTATTTATTTATTTTTGAGATAGAGTCTTGCTCTGTTGCCCAGGCTGGACTGCAGAGGCACAATCTTGGTTCACAGCAATCTCCATCTCCCAGGTTCAAGCCATGCTCCTGCCTCAACCTCCCAAGTAGCTGGGATTATAGGCTCGCACCACAATGCCCAGATAATTTTTTAATTTTTTTAGTAGAGTTGGGGTTTCATCATGTTGGCCAGGCTGGTCTTTAATTCCTGACCTCAAGTGATCGTCCCACCTCAGCCTCCCAATGTGCTAGGATTACAAGTGTGAGCCACTGCTCCCAGCCCAGGAACATTTTAATAGTGCTTGAAAAACCATAAAGAGCTCTTAAATTTGATTATTTTTGCGATTTAATTTCTCAGTGGTAAGAATATATCATTTTATGCCTCCAAATCCATTTTAATTTATGGAAGGGGTTTCTACCTCTTTGTAAAGTTGGTTATCAGTGCTTGTAAGTCAGATTGTACACCTTGGAATCACAGCACTAGGTCATTCCTGCTCATTAAATATAAGGATCTCTGGCCTCAACCTTCACAGATGTTGGTTTTATAGCAATATACTTCCCAAAAAATATATATATGTAGGTAGATGGATAAACAGATGGATAAACAGATAGATAGATGATAGATAGATAGATAGATAGATAGATAGATAGATAGATAGATAGTAGATAGATAGACACACAGATACATAGATTCTCACAATAAGAATTCTGGTGAGAGTTGCCTACTGAAGCTATAGAAAATACACATTTTAATTTTATCTTACTACACTGCCAGCTAGATGTGGAGTTTCTAGCATGTTGAAGGAGTTCGATCGATGTAGAATGAATGAATGCAATACATGCAGTTTGGCTTCAGTCCGATGGTAGCAATAAAAGCACACAAATTTTAACAATTAATTACCTCTTGCATAATTTTTTCTCTTGAACATTAATATTTTATTCTTGGAGGGATTATATATAACATGACAGTTTAGAAAATAAGTTTTAGGATCAACTGGACCTTGCCTAAATCTGGGCAGTTTTTCAGCTACCTTAAACCTCCCTTCCCACCTCAATAAAATGGGAAGAGCTGTATACCTACCTTATGGTCTGGTTAGGAGGATTAATGAAGAAAATTCATGTAAACGGCTATGTAAAGTGACTAAAAGATTAATCTACAATCAATGTTAGTTGATGCCATCATCATCCTTGTCATTATCGTCACTGTTTTAATCACATACCGAATTCACTGGACTTTCAAATGGAGGGCAGCTTTTCATATTTGCTTTCTTACCAGCACAGGAAGATTTTTCTAATTTTAAAATGAGGATGTTAAGGGGTCATACTGAGAAACATCATTACCTGAGGTCCAACTGCCGGGATACAGGATGACCAGGTATGTCACTAAGCACTGATTCTAGGAAAGGGAGTCTCTAAGTTGATCAAGTTTCTAAATGGAACTAAGGTCTTTAAATTATTGCAATGCCATGAAGTTATGTCTCCATGAAATATAGCAGATATAACTTTTGAGAGGGCTTGAGTTTAAGCTTCAGAATGCTAAAAGTCGGTGAAGTTTCCTTGCTGGAAATGGCTACTTTGAGATGGTAGAACTGAATCAATTAGGAGAAAATAGGGGGCCTCCTCAATGCATTACTGAAATCTGAAGAGCTTGCAGATTATCTTTTTATCATTCCACAAAATTAAAGCTTAAAAGTTATATCCAAAAACATAGCTCTGAAGAAATCCTCAAGGGTCTCCCATCAATGTAATAACCAGGCAGTACACAGGATTTTAATCAAAGGCCAGTGGCTGTCTACGTGACACAGAAGCACTCCCACATATAGAACCAGTTTGTGAGGTTCATTCCCTTCTTTGCAATTCTACAGCCTAGCTGCACAATTGCCTCTTTTGTTTGTATAATCTCATGGAATGAGTCGGCATACAAGGCAAATAAGAAACCATGGGAAATTTTCGTCCAAACCTTGCTTCATGCCTGAAGTTCAAATGTGTTTGGTTAACCTTCTATTTATTCCTTCTCTTTCCTTCAGGTGACCTTTTTGGTTTTAGCTTTTGCCATGGCATGCCATGGCACACAGTGGCTCAATGGGACTCTGGCACCATGTGACAAAGAAACTCTTATGAGCTGTCTATGAATTATTTCATTCATCAGGTGCACACATTGGCACTCCCTTTGAATGCCGCCAACCCTGCCACTGGAAATGGGAAAATGTCAACCCAACACATCGGTACTTCCCACGCTTCAGATACTGAAGTCAAACAATGGATGGCGAACTCCAATTTTTGCTTTCTGTCCAATTGTTTTCCTGTTGGATAGTCTAAACTGCAATTCAGATCGTTGACCCTGGAAAAGTCAGCTCATTGAATCAGTAACAGGATGCTTTTCCCGTGTATACAGATAAATGGAGAATTACACCATGCATTGCACTTGATCATGAAATTGCCTGACATGAAAGTAACACGGCTACGTCACATGCCTTGTGACCAGTTTGCTAGCTTACCCTTCTCTAGGAAGCAGAGTAATTAATCATCATTCTGTGATAGTGTATACACATTGCTGCCAACAAATAGGGAAGTGCTTACAGAAGGCAATACATCTAAGCACTATGAAACATTAGTGATACATCTGATTAAAGGGTATAGTGATCAAGCTGAAAACCTGCTAGATGGTTAAACTAAGAGCAAGCATGGCTAATTTTCTTTTAAGAATTAAGACAGTCTTTTAAGTGCACTGTGAAGCCATAATAGGAATAAGCAAGGGACCTGGTTGGAAATGAAGTGAGAAAGCAATGATACAAATGAAGACAAGACTTGATTTTCAACACCACCAATGTCAATCAGAGGAAAGTACCTGTGAATTTCCTTAAACAACTTGCTGGAGGGTATTTTGTGGTAACTATATTACTATAGTCACTTTTTTCATCAATTAGTATTGTTAAAGAGAAGCTTGGCTATAGAGTTCCTAACAGCAGCAAAAAATAAATTCCCTCCAATTAAGTAGTCTAATAAGCTATTTAGGATTTTTACCACTTAACATTCTTTCCTTCCCATTTAATTTCGGCTTTCACTTGGATGTTCTTGTTGAAAATCCATCACAGAAAACTATGTGGATAAAAAAAGATAATGTTGCTAAGTGCCCCTGATGTTCAAAAATGAGCAGAAGCACAATATTTTTTCTAAATCACCCCAGGATTTTTTCTAATAATTCAGCTTCTTCCTACTAGAAATTAATATATGAAAATATATGAAGATGGTCAATATGCAAATTCAAGTATCACACTAGCTACTTGCCTTCAGTAAGTGCTATATGCATAAATTTGAAACAATACAATATTTTAAGGTCCTTGATTATAATAATGCCTTGGTGTGCATATGTGCATGTATAATTACATCCATTTAATTTAATCATGAAAATATTATAGGATCATTTGATTTTCTCCTCTAAAAGTTCTCTTCCTCTTTTCAATTAACTAATTTCACTCTGCCCCTTTATAAGTCAGCTGATGGTAAGTAATGGGTTTTGAGCTAAACAGAATATGGTCACATTCCTTTGGAATTATGCACAGAAAAGAGTCATGTGGGAAGGTGGTGGCCTCTTGCCCTTAGCCTACATCCTAGTCATGGAACAGTGTTAGGCTTTTCAGTAGAACCTGGTCCTCAAAATACTCCCATTTCATAATCATTTCTTCCTACAAGTTTCCAGTGTCCCCAGTGCTGAATTTGCCCGAGGGCAGTCACCTGATTAGAAGAGAAGAGACCTGGAAACCAGCCCACGTGACCCCACATTCCACATGCTTGACTAGAGTGGAGCTTTTGGGACTCTGCATAGTTACTGGAATCACATGGACTATAATGAGGGAAACATGGGGGTGGAGGACATTTAACATCCTCCATGCACAACGCGAACAGATAACACCCCAGTAAGTGGAAAACAAAAATGGGCCATTTTTGATGGAAGGGAGGAAGCATAACATGAAGATTATTTCACACTACCTTTCCCCTACCAAGAATATCTTATTTTCCCTCTCACAGAAAATCTATGTTTCTTTTCCCCAACCTGCTAACAGAAACCAGTGAAAAGAAATAGGCTGCTTTGTGTCCATCAATAGAATCTATATAATACCATCTTTTCCCCCAGGGATTAATTCAGCTTTTGATTAAATCTTTCTGAGATTTAAATCATGATGTTACAAACCTCCAAGGAACTCCTCTATGAGTTGTGACCTTCTTTATTACTCTCTGTTGTTTGATAAAGTACAAAGATTGATTTATAATGGAGTGTAGTATGTTTGAAAACAAGAAATAGCAATGAAAATTGCAAGATATAAGATTAATATAAATATTGCAAATGGAATGTTTTAGTTAATATATTCTATAATTAATACTGAGTTACAACTGTGTAACTAGTAACACTACTGTCGAGCAAATATAACAACGTTATTAGGGCTGTAAATTATAACCAATGATTAGCTACATAACCCTACAAAGAAAAGAAAATCAGCAATGCCAAAAAATAATTCCAACTCGATATCATATTGTTTATAGTTTAGACAGATTTGCTTTGGAGGACTTTTGAATTGAGACAATCTTCTCTTAAAAAAAGCTGTATCAAATGTTAATTTATGTTTGTCAGCCTAATTTTGGTTTTATTAATTATTTTGCCATTAGTATTAATAAGAATGGAAGTGATTCAATGTTTTGAGGACAACATGAAATAAACCCTTTATCTCAATCAGGATATTCCAGTACCAAACTAGCAGCTACTAATGCTGCTTCTGAAAACCCCTCATTTTCTCTCTGCCCTCAAAAGATTTGTTAGGGTAAAAAGTTAACCATTTAGGGATGAGTTCTAATGTCCTTGCTGGTTCCAACTAGAAGATTAAAAATGTCTTATGCAACTTATGCATCAATAGAAAAGTCAGAAACTGAGACTTATCCATTGAAACTCAGGGGTGCTTGGTATCCAGTTTCAGATAAATGCAATATTTGGGTAAGATAAAGATAAGATTTTATTTCCATTCCGATAAAATAATTAATGAATTTTATGCTGGTATAAAACAATCCATGGGGAGTGTTTCTTATGTCATTTAGCAGATTTCAATACACTTCTGATAGCTCTTATCACATTTCCAGTATTTACAAACACTTTCTTCTCTCTAGGAGATGGAAATGCTGGGATATATTTAGTCACCTTTCCCCAATGTTGTTTGTGTTGAGTCTTACGATGCAAATGGTTGGGAATGAGAACAATCATCTGAAATTGGGCAAGGGCATTCTCTGTCATTAGGACCACCATCATCTACCAGGCACAATGGACATCCTGACAGCACAATGTGTCTTCAGCTATCAGCTCATCCCATATTTAACTAATCCGATGACTTCCATACGATGGGGAACTGCATCCTGTTACAAGTCTTCAAAAAATATTCAGTCCATCTACAACAAAATTGCTTTCTATGCTGAATATTCAGTGTGTTTTTCCCTAGGGGAAAGAGCTTGTACTTAAAAATACACACTTTCCAGGGTTAAGTACAAAAATAGAGCTAATCCGTTTGATAAAATCCCATGTCACTTTTCACTTCTGAAAGTTCGTTATAGAAATCACCACGTCTGCCTTTGCCATTTAAAAAAAGACAAGATACAGAAGGTGCACATTACCTTAGAGCTGAAATGCATCCATGAATATGGAAAAGCAGGGAGAAAGGGAGAGAAAGCCAGAGAGGAAATAGAATAATAATAAGCGAGTAATGGGTACTGATCTGAGAAACATGCCAGGAGTTTGGTTACGATAAATAAGAAAAGCAGAAGTAGATTTGAAACATTCGTTTCCCTTTATTAGCTCAGTGAGGCTGATGTGTACTGCACATTTAAAAAAAAAAATCACAGGAATTTTCATACAATGAATAAAACCACAACAATACATGTAGAATTGGCAGGTGGAAAAAAGGCCCGGCAAGGGCTCAACTAATCGCTCACTTTCCCTCTTCAGCATAGTTCAACCAACAGTATTACACTTTCACCTACAAATCTTAAAGTAGCTCCATCAAATCAGCAGTTCACATTATTGAAAATGTTTGTCACATAGGTACAAATTTAGAATCATCACATTATAGTACATGGCTATTCTAGGTCATCTATAGATCAGGTCTTAGACTACAGTGATTGAAGTTCTCATTACAGCCATCAAGAAAGGACACATAATCGTTACCTACTGGAAGCTCACATCTAAAGGCATGAAAAGGTTTCCTTTTTTCAACTGACCCAAACATCATACCCCAATAGTGCAAAGTTCCCTCTCTGCTGCTTTGAATGTTGACAGCCCAAAACCGTTGTTCTCGGAGTCGTTTAGCAAAAATTGATTTTGTTGCACTGGAAGAATTATTCTGCTACATCTCTTAAAAAAAGAAAAAACCCCACATTACTAAAGCACCAGTTCAGTTACCAAAATTGTAGATGTGGTACTTACCACAGCATGAAGGCAATGGCCCACGGTCATCTAAAAATCCTACAGATCTATGCTGAAATTTGCCTCCAGTGATGATGGGATACACGTGTTCATTTGAAATATTCTCTCCCAAAAAAATAAAAATAAAAATGAGAGGAGCACAGCTTACATTTTGATGGGCTACCCACAGTGTCTGCAGAAGATACAAAAGCTCCACTAATTTTAGATGTAATTTGAAGTCCATTGAGGAAAACTATCTTCATGGTAACAATATTTGTCAGGCCAGAGGGGGGATTAATTAATCCTCAATATGATATCTGTAGTGTTGTCTTTTGATAAGAAAAGAAACCAAGTATTCCACTCATGTCAACAACCCAGGGCAAAAAGGAGAATGTATTTAAAATTGGATCACAAAAATTTAAAGGCAAAATAGAGAACACATCTGGTCCTTGAACACATAATAGGATTTACTAAATATCGATTTCTTAAAAATAATTTATTGCTCTTAATAGTCTTTTTATTATTATTCTACAACAGAAGATACTCAAAATTCAGAAAGAAAGACTGTAAACTTTAGTTTGGCGTTCACACAGAGTTAAAATACCTGCATTTAACCTACAGAACAACAAGAATTAGGCGGATTAAAGATGTGTTACTGTTGTAACGCAGAACCTGTGAACAAGTTTTTATTTCATAGTATTTTTATTGCTTTCTATCTACTTAGAAATAAGAAGCCAAAAAATCAAGCAAGCATCCGACAGGACAAACAGTGGATTCACTCAGAACACAATATGCTGGTGATAAATGAATGCAGCTATCAAAATTAGCTGCATTGGCCTGGGGGTGAAATCCGTCTTATAAGATCGTGTTGGGTGAGAGAAAGGAAAAGAACAATTAAGTAGTAGGTGTATCATGTCTTCCAGAAAAGTCATGTCAGCCAAACAGTAATTGAATCTCAATTTAGAAACTTGAATACACACTCCAAACGTTACTGAATTCCATTCCAGGGACTCCACACTCAGATGAAATCCTGATGCTCAAAATGGAGGTTTTTCTGAAGTTTTTATTGAATTTAGCAGAAGCAATGTCATCAAGAACAACATCATGGTCACGTCAGAGGCCATGCTAGTGCAAGTAGAAACACTGCTTCTGCAAAAGCTGAATTTCCCAAATAAAGCACTTACACTCCAACCTGACAATTGTCATGCATCCTAGGTAGAAAATTTCCACTGGCTTTATTATTTTCATCATCTCATAATTTATAATAAATAGGCTATCTGCAACTGATAAATATGTCTCTTTAGTAAACAAAGGAATGAAATATCAGTATTTATACAGGATGCATAACTGTAAAAAATACAGATAAATACCATCATCATATTCTGCCAAGGGAAAGAAATACTGGCTTCAAAGATAGTCTTCAGACACACATTAATTATTGTAAAAATCATACTATAATTATTACCTCAGCATTTTGTATCAAATTAAAATCACAAAAATTAAAACAAAACAGCATTTTAAAAAGATTTTTGACTTCTAGTTTCAAAACTACTGTTGATAGAGAAAATAAAAACATTTCTTAATGGTTACCCATTGAGAGACTTTACATAAAATCATGATATCTTCTAGAAAAATTTTAGATGAGAAAATTTCATTCCCCTAACAAATCCAGTGTATAAAACTTCAAAGAAAAACAAGCGACAAGAAAATGTGGAAAAATATCGCAGAAGTGGTTAATACCTTTAAGGGGACTAGGATATTTTTTGACAAGATGCTTAGATCGAAGCTCACCTAAGGGATGGATGTGCGGAAAGCATCGTTTTGCTCTTGTTGCACTCAACAGACACACACACTGTCTTTTTGTTTTTACAATCAAATATATATAAGCAGTAAGTTCAGCTTCTAAATATGTTAGTGTACAATAATTGTTTCACCTCATAATTACATTTGAATATTCTTGATTAAGAAAAATTTAGCAGTTTTGAAAAGAAGGCTGCATTTACAGTGCATAGCTGTAACAAAAAAAGAACATTGTTGTATAGTATATACATAAAATAAAAATACTCCATTTAACATTTGTAAATACTTAACTACATCAGAGAATGTAGCAATTACACTATCTGAACACATCTCAGAGAGTTCTACCCAACTCTCATTAGTAATGTAACCCGGTGTCCGCTCCTCAGAAAGAACCGCTGAACAAGCTGCACGCTTGACCATTGACAAGGCTTTTGAAATTTGCAGTGGAAGATCAACATTTTGGACATTTACATGGGTGTCAGGATAAAGGACGAACTACAGAAACTTCAAAATGTTAGGAAACTTTAGCATTCTGGTGCCCGCAGTATCCTCTCCCACCCAGATTCCATGGCAAAAGGAAAAAGAAAAAAAAAAAAAGAGAGAAAGAGAGACAGGATATTAGTTCTATGGAACCTGTGGTTTCTTCAGGATTGTCATATAATCATTACGTTATGAGAGAAAGCTTGCTTCAAGTTGATTCTGCACTTTCTTAAAAAAAACAGAGTACAAAGGCTGATGCCCAGACATCAGCGGCTGTCATTTTAGGGCGGTTTGTGGTTGGTCTGGTTGGTTGGTTGGTTGATTAGTTTTCTTTCCTTTTTAATTTATATATATTTATACATTTTTTTCCTTTAGAATAGAATATGAACATTTTGAAGTTCTAGGTTTTAAGTGTGTCTTCATGGAACTGCTGCCATTTGAAATGGTTTGCCCTTGCACATTCTGGTCAGGTGCCCCCAGTCCTCACTTGTACCCACACATACTTCCCCTAAACCAAGCGCACACACCACACACATACATACACACACGTACATGTGCACACACACACTCCATGACCAAGAGACTCCAGGAAAAGCAAAGCTGACACCCATGAATAAACATGTGCTTACTGGATATCATTCTGTCTCTTGCCTCTTCAGCAGCTGTGTTCATGTAAACCATTGTCGTTGTTGTTGTTGTTGTTCTTGTTCTTGTTGTATTGTTGTTGTTTTGTTTTGTTTTTGTACAGAGAGTGTAAAGTAGGAGAAATTCCTAAGTATGACTTGCAATAGTCTGTTAGGGAAGGACGCGCTGTCCCATGAGGTATTCACCATCCCTCTGTCATCCTCAGCTAGGGAACATGTTACCTGCGCAAGCTTCTCTGAGCTTCTTTCAATAAACTATCAAAATCCAGAGAGTCATACTTGCTCTTGGTGGAAGCAGGGTCAAAGTCATCTGAGTTTGAATCTGAAAGAAACGCAAGTCAGTTTAGACACACACTTTGCTGAGTGGCCATTAACTCAATCATTCCAATTCAAGATGACCGGATTTGATAACAACTTATCCAATCAATATACTTTAAAAAACAATGTCCAGATTTTATTGGATATGCATGGGTAAATAGGAAGAGGATGGGGAATACTGAGCTTTCAAAAATATTCACCTGTTGACTCATTTTAGGCTTAAACACTCCTGGGAGTTTGGCAGAGCAAACGTTAATATATCTCTGGCAGATAACCACCCTCCCCTTCCCACCAGCATGTCAGATGACTTGCCCATGGCTCCTCAAAAACTTAGATGTAGACGTGAGAGTATAAGCTGGAACTAATTTTCCTATTCAATGGGATTCATTTAATTGAGCATAAAAGCCAGTTGAGTATGAGAGAAAGAATCATGAGAACTTCCCCTAAACTTCAACCTGCTGCTTCTCTTTGAGGCAGGAGGGGTCATATGATGTGGTCCTCTACTTCTGTACCTCTGGGCATCTCAGAAATATTGGTGCAAATTCTCCTCAGACTGGAAGGTCAAGAAAAATGCTTCACATCCCAGGAGAGTAAATTTGGAGAGAGGAAATAAAGTGTAGGTATAAATAAAGCCATGCCCTTCTTGGACTCTTAAGCTAGTCCAAGTCAGCTTTTGGGCAAAGTTTCACATGCTACATCAAGTAGAGCTTAACAAAACATATGTTTTAGGAATATTGAATGCAAAGTAAAATTATGTTAAATATTCCTACTTTTTCTTCACTGAATTCTATGAAAAAGTCAGATATTTCGCTGCTCTTGGAAATAAGAAAGGGTGACTTAGAACCATAATAAAAAGCCTCTTGTAAATATATTAATTCTTTTTGAAAACATTTATTTGAAGAAAAACAAAACCATTCTGGAAAACTAACAATTCTACCAAAGTACAAGCACTCCCATACTTTTCCCAGAGTAAGTTACAAAACAGAAATGGTCAAAGTAATAGAAGGGTGTAATACTAGATACTACAGAGGCATAATTGTTGACCTAAAAAGTTGTTTTGCTGACAAGATTGCAATGACCCAAGCTCCCTAGCCTGACCATCCCCTTTCCCAAGCTTCAATCTACCTTTACATACTTAGATTTAAAGACAAGAAAATGTCTTTACTTATGTTTTCCTTTCATTCTCATCATCTTTTGTCTTTACTGACTTTTTTCCAGCAAGTTTTTTAAGGTAAGAGCAACAAGAACAATTACAATCTTAATCATAAAAAGCAGAGACAAAACTGGCCAATCTTTCCTCAATAACATCTTAAATAGTCAACTCTTAAGTTACACTGCCTTCAACGCTTCTCTTCATAGGCTAATGAATGGTTTTCCTGCATTGCTAAGGCCTCACAAACAACTGCTGTTCAAATCAAAATCTTTTTTGTAGAGATGAAAGAAAAAGGTCTAGCTCATTGCTAGAGATTACTCTGAAATCAGAATTCCACTCACATTGTAGATCAAGAGGAAAGATTCCTCCAATGATGGAATCTGTGATAAAAGTCAGCCTGGAACCATCAAGGAAATATATACATACCTTTCCTTGGGAACACTTTGAGAATACTTTAAATTTACTAACTTTGCAATATTCTAAGTAAACTCTAGAATTTCAGCATTTCTGTATTTTGATTAGCAAATATTTTAAAGATTGTGAAATAGTAGTTCTCAAGAGTTTCTTCACTATGAACTGTAGTATTCACATATGTACCCATTTATATAGGCACACTGTTACTCAGAAAACCACCAAAAAATATTTGGTTGCATGAGATGGAATGTGGTTACATTTAATTTCTGAGGCAATAACAACTACTCTTCCACTTTCTCTTCTGCTAATGAAAGGATATTGGAATACAGTAAGCTAGAATAAATATGTTATAGGAATAACTCAAAAAGCCACTCTAATTTTTCAAAATAAATTGTTATAAATAATAATACTGTATTATTTGAATCAAATAACATCACACTTATGATCCCAGCACCTGGAAAACTGTTGGCACAAAGGAGGTACTCAAATTAATATTTGTTGGAGAGATCCAAGATGGCTGATGATTAGCAGCTCGGGCACGTACCTCCCAGTGGAAGCGCAAAGAACGAGAGGACGCCACACTTTCAGACGAATATTTGTTGCTCACGGACCAGGAGATTCCCAGTGGAGGAGCCCCACGGGTCGCCAGGGCGACTCTTGTGGCCGGTGTGGTGGTTTTGCTGGTGCCTTAGCACGCCAGTTCTTGGTGCAGAGTCCGGAGATTCCCGGGCAGAAAAGCACCATCAATCTTAACACCACTGTTTTGGCCGGCTCAGTGGATTGCTCAGATCTCGGCGCAGGGAATCAACAAGTTGGACGTCAGAGACCCAGTTAGAAAGCCGGTAATTATAAAGATGACAGACGGACAAATATATAATGAAGGGAAGAAACCAGCGTAAAAAGGTAGAGAATACTCAAAATCAGAATGCCTCTCCCTCTACAGGGGATTGCAATTCCTCATCAGTAAGGGAACAAGGCTTAATAGATTACACGTGTGTTCCAATAACAGAAGCAGGTTTCAAAACGTGGGTGATAAGAAACTTCTGTGAATTAAAAGAACTTGTTCTAACCCAATGCAAAGAAACTAAGAACCTTGAAAAAAGGTTTGACGAACTGTTAACGAGAATGGACAATTTAGAGAAGAATATAAGTGAATTGATGGAACTGAAAAACACAACACGAGAACTTCGTGAAGCATGCACAAGTTTAAACAGTCGAATTGATCAAGCAGAAGGAAGGATATCAGAAGTCGAGGACCAGCTCAGTGAAATGAAACAAGAAGACAAGAATGCAGAAAAAAGGATGAAAAGGAATGCACAAAGTCTCCAGGAAATATGGGACTATGTGAAAAGACCTAATTTACGTTTGATAGGTGTACCTGAATGTGATGAAGAGAATGAATCCAAGTTGGAAAATACTCTTCAGGATATCATTCAGGAAAATTTTCCCAACCTGGCAAGGCAGGGTAATATTCAACTCCAGGTAATACAGAGAACACCACAAAGATATTCTTCAAGAAGACCAACCCCAAGGCACATAATCGCCAGATTTATTAGGGTTGAAATGAAGGAGAAAATACTAAGGGCAGCCAGAGAGAAAGGTCAGGTTACCCATAAAGGGAAACCTATCAGACTTACAGCAGATCTCTCAGCAGAAACCCTACAAGCCAGAAAAGAGTGGGGACCAATATTTAACATCCTTAAAGAAAAGAACTTTCAACCCAGAATTTCCCATCCAGCCAAACTAAGCTTTATGAGCGAAGGAAAAATTAAATCTTTTGCGAACAAACAAGTACTTAGAGAGTTCACCACCACCAGGCCTGCTTTACAAGAGCTTCTGAAAGAAGCACTATACATATAAAGGAACAACCAATATCAGCCTTTCCAAAAATATATCAAAAAGCAAAGAACTTTAACACAATAAAAAATTTACATCAACTAATGGGCAAAACAGCCAGCTAGCATCAAACGCCGGTATTAAACCTATATATATTTTAATTGGATAAAAAGCCAAAACCCATCGGTATGCTGCATCCGGGCCCATCTTACGTGCAACAATACACAAAGACTCAGAGAGAAGGAGGAAGATTTACCAATCAAACAGAGAGTAAAAATAAACTAATAAACAAAAAGCAGGAGATTCAATTCTCGCCTCTGATAAAGTAGACTTTAAAGCAACAAAGATCAAAAGAGGCGAGGAATGACATTACATAATGGCAAAAGGATCAATGTAACAAGAAGAGCTAACGATTCTATAGATCAACGAGATAGAAAATTAACAAGGATATTCAGAACTTGAACTCAGACCCGGAACAAGTAAACTTAATAAACATTTATAGAACTCTCCACTTCAAATACACAAAACATACATTACCACCTCACACCTATTCCAAAGGTGACTATATAATTGGAAGTAAATCACTCCTCAGTAATCGCATAGCATTTCATAGGTTTAAATTAAATATTGGTTGGCTGTTTGTTATCTTCTTCCCTTATTCCTTCCTGACCACATCATTAAGTATAATTATCAGTATAAAAGAGCTTTTCAATACCCATTACTAAATTGCATTCTAGCCTGGGCAAGAAAGGAATACTCCCATTCTCTCTCCCTCTTTCTTTTCCTTCTCCCTCCTCCCCATTCTCTCTCTCTCTTTCGCTTCCTTTTTCCTCCTTCCTATTCTCTCTCTCTCTAAAAAAAGAAAATAATAATAATAATAATAATAATATTTGTTAAAGGAATATACTAATCTTAAGCACCAAAATATTATTAAAAATATGGTTGAAAATATTTATATTTGGATGTGAGAATGGTTTATCAATGAATGGCAAAGGAATACATAAAGTTATATATATAATCAAGAATAGTTATAATACAATAAATTCATTTGAGTTAATAATTTATAATGTATGTGTCATTTATTTTTTATATGTGTAAGTTATATAACATCATTAATTTCTAATCAAAACTATTACATTCATAATACTGACCCATTATTCTGTTTGGATACTGTAGTCCTACTTTAATTTCTCTTCGTTTTTCCCCTCTGACATTTTTTTTTCATAGAGGTCTTTAGAAAGATCCATTTGCTTACAAGACAGTAAATAGAAAGATACACAGACTACAGATCGAAGAACTTAAATCTTGGCTTCAGTGTTTTAACCTTGATTAAGTCATTTTAATCTCTCACTCTCATTTATAAAACTGGGTCATAAATAGTAGCTGAAATTGTTATGTTTTGCTCTAACAATATTGTAGTCACCACTATCTAGTTTCAATAGTAGAGAAATAGGATGTATATAAGCTGACTTAATTTGGGAAAGCAAGTAAACAGAAAGGAAATTGGTTAAATCTATCTAAAATGATAGGTTACTTTCCTGCCTTGGCAAAATTAATCTGTGTCACATCATTTTTACTTTACTGTTGTGACATACGTGTAAGCTCCCAATCAGGACAGCTCCCATGCCCTGAAGCATGCATGAACACTAAATATGGTGAGCATAAGAATACTTAAATTCTTCAGGGAACAATGACAAGACACATGAGAACTTTTTTGAGTTTCAAAGCTAATTCCTAGAGTTGATTCTTCCATTTTAAAACGACTTTACACTTCTAACTTCTCATCCCCATCATTGTAAATTATAATCCTAGCCACTATTTATTAAGCACTTATGTTATGCCAGACACCATGCTAATAGCATCACAAACATTTATTTAATCTTCAAAATAACACTATACAGTATTTCACAAATAAAGAAGCAGAACTGAAGGGGTTGAATTGTTTGTCCAATGGCAGTGGTAAGGCGGATTTCAATCTCAGGTCTGCAGGTTTCCAAAGCCTGGCCTCTTTGGACTATACAATGCTGGAGCCCAGAAAAAAAAAAACCACCTTTGTGCCATTGTAGAGCTTGAGGGAATTGGAAAAATCCATGCTACTACAATGCACATCAAACATACTTTTCAGAAAACACAGAGCGAGCTTAGCAATGGCAAAGTTTCTATTGCTGCTGGCTAGGCAGGGAGATAACGAGAGAGGAAGCATTCTTCTTAGAAATATTTCATGGAGACTCCAGTTCAATTTGGAAATACCATCCAATCCTCCCTCTACCAGTGATGAATCGTCATCTAAAGGCCCCTCTAGGTAGCTTATTTTAAACTCTAGATGTTTTGAGAGACTAGAAACACCCTGGCCTTCATCACTGAAGAAAATAAGTCAAATCAACTCAAGACTTCAATCTGTCTTGACTGTTTTTATCAGCCAACATTTGAACAAATGACTTGCTACGTTCTATATTTTCATCCCTAGTCCTCTATCTTTCTAACAGTCAGCTGCCTCTCCCCTACTTCCCACTATCTATCTAGCTTGTGCAGTGAATTATAGCATATTCCCTCTGAACAATGCACATCACCTGTATCTATTACTCTAGGAAGACATTCCTTTGTTGGACAGAAGAAAAAAATCCCTGTATTTGGTATTCAATATTTCTTTCTTTATACCAACCCAGAAAAGTGCAAATAGACATCTAATAATGCTGAGGACTAGATTTATATATTAATTTTATGATTAATATTACAAATGAATTTAAAATAATTATGTCATATGCACAAGGCATTTGCCACTTTCTTTCCTCAAATAATTTAAAGGCTTACAATGCACACATGAGATAGAGAATGACATGCAAAGGAACAAAATTAAAATTGGAAATGAAATTAAGATGTCCATCATCACATTATTTATACTATTGAAAAATTAAAAATTAGATAAATGTTTAGCTATAATGTAATGACTAAATATAATGGTACTATTCACTCAGCAAAATATGGTGCAACTATCAAAGCATGTTAATAGATTATTTTCAATCTTGTAAATCACAGCAGGACATGAATTTGTATATTAATCGAGAAAAGTAGAATTTGGAAGTTTATATATATAAATATATATATAACTTCAATGGTAAGAAATTAGACATTCTGAGACAAAATACTGGAAGGCAAATCACTTCGTTGCTAATAGTGGTCATTCCTGGGTGACAGGTTGATATGTGATTTTATTTATTTTTTAATTCTCCACATTTTACCCTGAGTCTATGCATCTTTCATAACAGGAAAAATAAATACTATGTATGCTTCAGTTTCCTTGTCTGTAAAATGGGGATGATAATAATAATATGCAGCTCCTAGGAGACTTCTAGCAATTAAACAGAAAATGCTTACAACGCACAGTGTCTGGCACAGTGTCTGGCATATGGAAGCACTCAACAAATAACAGGGTTTTTTTTCTTTTGTTTTAAATAAAACATAGTGTGATTTAGTATATGAAATTTAATTTTCTTCTCTCTAGCTGTAGTTCATAGAAAATGATATTTCTAAGTAGTCTGTGAAATAATAAGAAAAAAATATGAGATTTTTGCATATTCTTTTCCATAAAACAATGATGGCAATGCTATGGTTTGTGAAAGGATCCAGGGTAAGCCTAGAAAGCAAAAACAGGTTACAAACACACACACACACGCGCGCGCGCGTGCACACAAATCATAAACACATGTAGACACAATGCCCACATACACACATATCTACACACATCTGCACAACATATGCACACACAAAGCACAATACCACACATACATGTTTAATATTCATACAACACACACACAGACACACAGTATCCACACAGATACACGCAATGCATGCATTCACAAAATATAATGCTGCATGCACACACAACACACTGAAATCATGAACACATGTAGAAATACACAATATTCACATATGTACCTACCACAATTTTCAGTACCTGAGTAGACGGTACAAAGAATTTACACCTGTCCTTTCTTACCAAAACCTAGGCCCCTTTCTTCTGAAACTGTCTTATATATTTTTCTTAAAAATCAGTGTTCAAACATTCCCTTTAGTAAAATAAGGTGATGGCTCAACCCAAGGTGCCTACGGATTATGTTTGCTCCCATCTTGAGCTCTACATTATGGATTCCTCATTCTACGTACAATAAAATCCATACCTAGGTCTGCATAGTTAGACTTGAAAAATTGCTTGCGTCCACAAAAGTACAGCTCGAAGTCAGTTTCGTTCGACCTGCGCAAAGTGTATCCATTTTCAAGAGCAGCAAAAGCATCACAGGTATAACGGTAGGTAATGAAACCATAGCTGTCTCTGCAATGGACAAAGAAGAGTTCAAAGCTGGTTAAGAAGCGTTAGCATATGGGACTGTAACCCTTTCTACTTTGTGAGACTTCTCCGGTGCCAACGTCTGAGCCACTGCATCCATTTATCAGTGTGATTGTCCTGTCAAACAGCTAAATACTTATTTCTGGGACAGGAAATCTCAACTAGAAAGATTAATAAATAGGGATGAAAGAAAATAAATAAGGTTCTGAACTCAACATGTCATCTGTCAAAGCACTTACACTGGCAACTCCCATTCCAGTAATCTTATGGCCATAATTTTTTACATACGTCAGCTTCTAAACAAGAAATAATCTTGAAGATTCTCACCCATCATCCCGCAGATTTACTGTGCACTCCTCAATTTCACCAAAAACTTCAAAACGGTCCCTCAGTTCTGTCCGTGTTGTGTCAGGTCTGATTTTACCGACATAAATCACACGGCGTTCTTCCTATGGGGGGAGAGGAGACGGTTTTGCTAGTTCTGGAGACGGGAAAGAAGCTAACCCTCTAGAAACATTCGTAAGTGTACAATCATGCATAATAAACCCCACTGAGTATGGCAATTAGAGCAAAACATACATTACAACTGAAGGAACGACTACATTTGAACCAAGTGTTAATTCCCATTTCAATACCAAACTCTTCTCGCTCACATACATTCTTCTCTTCACCTCTACTCTTTTCTACCTTTCTGTCTCTGTTCTACTCTCAGATAAACTGGATGTATTAGAAAAGAAATCTGTATAATGCACTTTTTTAAAATCATGGAACAATACCTATTAAATATTTGAACATTTGTGACTCGATTATTAATCAAAATTGTTATGAAACTGACCTGGCTTACCAAACTATTACATTTCTCATTAACTCAGAATTATAATAATGAAATGAATAAATTCTGACATCCTCAAAAAGAGTGACTCTTAAACTCTACTATAAATAAAAATTACTTGGGGTGCTGGTTAAAAATGAAAATTGTTGGGCTTTATCCCAGCTGTACTGAAAAAAAAATGTTAAGATAAGGTTCTACAACCTTCATTTTTAACAAGCACACCCCAGCGATTTTGATGCAGGTGGTCGAAAGACAATAATTTAAGAAATACAGTCTTAAATGTAGGCCATTTTAAGCCATGAGTCTCCAAAGAATAAGAGCTAAATAAAAGAGGCTATAAATTTCACTTTGCCAATAAATCTAGTCTTATTTTAGGAACAGACTAGAGGGGTGTGGCCTAATTTTCACAAGTGGAGTCAATATCATCATAATCTGAAAGTCATCAGCAATTTATAACCTACAAAATATAGGAATAATATTTTACAGCCTGAGGATAAATTCTTTTTTTAAAGAACAGCAATGCATTCTTAGTGTAAGAGGCAATCCTATAACTCTTGTTCCATGAAGATAAGGCCAAAGTTATGGTGTCTCTCAAAGTTTTAAGAACATAAAGAGTTAATACAAAGAACGTGCTCACCAACTAGTTTGTATATATGCCAAGGACAAACAAGGATAAAATGAATTTAAGGTTTCAGAGATTTAAGTTAGGTTGAAGCAAAGACTAGAAACAGAGGACTGAGGTACAGATTTAGCTTGCCCAAGAGTTTTCTTTGGATATACTGAGAGTCCCTGGTCTTGGATGATGGAAAGAGTAATTCAAGCTGAAAACAAAAAGATGCCCTATCTTATTTACTGAATGGTTTTCCTTTTCATATGGCTGGTATTTGGCAAAGAATCTGGTAAGGAGTAGGCATCCAACAAGCATTTGTGAAATGTAACTAAACCATTCACAGACCCTATATCTTCCTAGATGATAAGATTACTAATGTGTGGGCTTATTCTACCATATGTAACATTCCTGCCTCTATATTTTATAAGGAAAGTAAGTTCATCTGAGCCTTAGGTGCAAAAAATCAACTATCTGCTTGACATCTCAGGTTGGTTGTGCCTGAGGAACCTCAAACTACACCAACCCTACCAAAGCCCAACCCTCCAGCCTTGCCCTCTCCCCATTTGGTCCTTTCCCAATGTTCTTGCATTAGTGAAATGAACACCATCTAGCCAGTTATTTATTGCTCCTTTCTCTTGGTTGTCTTCACATATCTAATCATTCATCAAGTCCTATTGATTTGTATCTCCTAAATCTCTCTCTAGTATGTTTGCCTTATTCCATTTGTCCTAAGCCAAACCTCCAGCTTCTCTTTCTGGACTAGTATAACAAACAATCTCTTAACTTGAATCTGCGTATATGTTTATTTTCCTCCAATCTATTCTTCCATTGTTGTTAGAACAGTCTTTGCTAAGAAAACAGGAATCCAATGACGTCCATTAACTTCTAAAACATTCCAATGGCGTCTCATAACTTTTAATGAAAGACCTAAATCATTAACAGGACCTACAGGGCCCTGTATGGTCTGGACCTGTTGTCACCATGGGCTTTATCTCTCATATCACATTCTTTCTGTGACTCTCTTTTCTGGCCACGTTGAGCTTCTACTAGTCTAGTGTATACTGTGCACCTTCCTTCCCAAGGTCTTTGCACATGATGCTTCCCTGCTACCAGAACACTCTATTCACACTGCACCACTCCCAAGTCTCTCACATACACACACTGTCTACAACAACCTTGAGCTCAGCAAACACCTTTTTTTCCTGAGACTTGCAATGAGGTCAGAATTCCTATTAGTTACTCTTATGGAAAACTCTCCTTTCCAATTGTAATTAATAGTTTACCCACTATTTAATATCCACTTCCCCAGGATAATAAAAGCTACATGACAGTAGAGACCATATCTGTTCTATTCACTACTGTGTTTATTTTAAATAAAGCACTGAAACATAGCAGACTATCAATGAATATGTTGTGAAATCAATCAGTTACTAATCAATTATTCATCTTGAACATTTACCCCCTTCCCTTCATTACATCAAAGATGCCTAAGTGTGGTCCTTATTCTCTGAGACTCTCCAGCACAAAGGAGAAGGAAAATTAGGTTTGGTGTTTTATCACAGGGAAAAAATCTTGCTCATATAGCTCAGTCGAGTGAAGAAACAAAGATTTCCATAATTTGTTTTTACAGATTTAAGTATAAGAAGTAGCTACATGTTTTCAACTACATGTTTGCAGAGGTCTTGCTCATACAAATCACTTGTGAAAATCAAAGGTAGGGGATAACAAACAGTTGGTAAAACATAACTCTTCTGACAATAGCCATTGAGCCTAAAGAACTGACCCAATGAAGTAAACAGAGCAGGCTGCCTGATGCCCTTTCATGTAGATTGTATGTCTCAATTGAAAGCTGTGATTGTGCTGCTTCAGAGCACTGAGCATATCCTGGCAGTCAGGAAGTAGAAATGGATAGAGAGGCACATCCCAGACCATCGTTGCACACTTGAGCAAGGGAATCATAACACCACATTCCATTCTATTTACGCAGCCAGCTCTAGTCAAACAGCCAAATGTGATGGGACCGTTATCTAAACTTAAGCTTCCTGGCGCCAGCTTTCATGGGTGTCAAGGAATTTTTTTTTTAATGAGCCTTTTAGGAAAGTTACTACTGTATAGAGAGAAAGGAGGGGGAAATGCAGAAGTGAGAGAAAGATATTGAGCCATTGCAAAGAAATTGCTCAACTACCATTATGGGAATACACACAGCCTATGTATTCAAGGAAATTTGAAGTTAAAGTGAAAATCGACCATATGTATGCCCATATGCAGACATATTGGGACAGTCTCTGAATTGCAGCTTTATATGAAGTTGTATGCAACACTGATCCTATACAAAATATAAACCAGAGGACCTTTTATAATGGATACTGCTACATTCTACAGTAAAAAGAAGATATAACCTAGAGGGGAGAAACAGGAACTCAAAGGCTGCTCCACAATTGTTTGAATTACCTGTTTGTCTACCAACTCTTTTTATGAACCACAGGAATGGGAACATGCGTCCTACCTTACAAAGATCAGAGATTGAATACATGTTGAAATTCTTATTTGAGGAAATTACTGAAGTGCTTGATTTTCCTACTGCTAAAAATGAAAATAAAAGGCATCCAAACGCCTAGAAAGCAAAGACAAAAATCTTTCCAAGACTGGCCAAAATGTCTAGCAAAGAACTGGTTCTTTTAAACATGTTGCAGTTGTACTAGACAGATGAATAGATTTCATATCTTTAAAAAAACCTTAACATTTGCAGCCTATTTTTCAAGACATTAATTTCTAAACAGGAGATGAAAGGAAAAGAAATCAAAATGCTTAATAACATTTTCAACTTCTTAAAGGCTTGAGGAACTCCAAACCTTTGGAAACAGCTTCTTGAAAAATGATTTTCAGGCCAGTTTTCACTATTGAGGAGGGTGGAACATTTATTTATCAAATAACTTTTAGCTTCAGTTTTCACAAAAGCTAGTATGCTGATGGGGTGGATAATAAAATTGAAGACTTATGTTGCATTAACTGCTACAGTAAATCCTCATTCTACCAAAACTTGGGGTATAAATAAAGAAACAAAAAACTAACTGAATTAACTGACTTCACATTACTAAAACCTTTATCAAAAAGAGTCTAGAGCTTCCCAGTTAGCTGGGGGAAAATATAAAATGGTTGTTTCTCATCAAATAAACTACTCCTGATAAAAGGGGTTTGACTAAGAAAAGGCAGAAGGTAACAGAGAGATGAACATTTGTTGAATTCTTACCTCTGCATTTGATGCTTTTTAATGGGTTATCTCTCTAAAATGTCCTGTTATGCTAGGTAACAAGGAAGAACCTGATATGTAGATTTCAGCTCTCTCCACATTTCCAAGTCAGAATAATATAAAAATCTTTCCTTCTATGCTAAGGAAACTATATCTCAACTTTGGAAATGAAAGACTGGAGTTCATTCCTAGATTAGCTGTAACCTGACTGCCTCAAAAATTGCAAAGATATTATAAATACCATAGATGGATTCTAAAAAATGCTAAACAGTGTTTTTTTTGTCTTGTTCTTAATATTGATTATATAACCTAATTCAGAGGGTATTGAATAAATGCCTACTATTAGGGGGTGTTCTTAGAGAAAAAACAAAATTGTAGCATTAAATTTTCCAAAGTGTCCCCCATTCAAGTACTGTGTGCAAATATCCCTGCATAGCATCTAAAGCCGGTTAATGTGAATAAGTTCAGGTAGTCTACTTAAGAGCTAAGAGGCAAATAAAAGCTAACATGCAAGTAAACGCACTGGTAAGTCAGAAAACATGAAAACTATAGTGTAAGAATATGGATAACTACTGTTTAAAAGAGCTTTACTGAAGTATAATTGATATATCAAAAATTGTACATATTAAATATATACATTTTGATAGGTTTGGACATTTGCCTCTATCCTTGTTATCATCACCACAATCATGGGACTATATGTATACATCACCTCCAAAATTTATTTGTGTTCTTTTGTGGTTTTTTTTCCTCTGTATGTGTGGTGGGGGGTGGGTAACAACATGAAATCTAGCCTCTCAACATTTTAAAGTGTACAAAGCATAGTTAACTATAGGAACTATGTTATATAGTGAATCTCTAGAACTTATTCATCTTGCCATAAAACTGAACATTTCTAAATATTGAACTTAGAGTCATAATATAACATATACTCACGCATCTAAAATATCTCTTTAAAGACACTTGACTAGAAAGCCATTTCATTTTCTCAAAAAAAGAATAACTCTGAGGAATTATACAATTTTTTTTCATTTCATTCGGAAGAAGTTTATAATCATCAGCAGTAATATACTGTCTCTGGCTTCTGAGCTGGACACTGACCAACAGAGAAGTAAAATAGCATAGTCATTGCTGCCCGAGCACACCTGGTTTTGGTTTTCAGTGCTGAGCCATATCATGATGTCTACATTTGCCCTTTAAATTAACCACCCATTATCATGTTTTCTGGCAGAAAAGTGTACAGATTGTAAATGGAGTTGGACTTAGAACTCCACAAGAAATTAGAGCAGTGACAGTTTAGACATTAAGTACTAAACTCTGGCTTGCAGAGTCCCAATATAACCTGAATTATTTCAAGCTTACGAGTCTAAGAAAGGCAGAAAGTGAATTGCTTTTGGAGAAAGTGTCTGGATGGAAATTGCAGGAAAGCGGCAACTGAAACAATGGTAACACTCAACCACTATATATGGTTTTGCATTTTTTATTACTACTTATTAGTGTTTGCTTTGCTTTCTGATTTAGTTCACTCAACTAGGGTTGGATTAAGATTTTAGAAATATAAGCAATGAAAAGTTTACAGATCTCCTGAAACACCTCCTACTTATGGAACTCAAAACAGAAGTAACGCAGACAAAGGTTAAAAAGATGACTTCTGTAAAATACCAATTATTAAATTTTTAAAGGTTTTTTTTTCCCCATTGGCTTTTGGAGCCTCTGTTTTTCTGGTTCCCTAAATATATGATTGCTTTGACTAATGGATAACCCAATACTGCACCCAATATATCTTCAATGTAATTTGCTTCTTACTCATTACATTAAGAGTGTTTCAAAAATTGAAAGGACATCACCTACCTGACCAACCTAGGTCTGGACTGTCCTAGCTCCCTTAGCTGTTCTATGTCTACATTTTCAAGCTAATTTTTTCAAATTAGTTAAAAATCATTGCACGTATCGCTGCTCTCAAGTCCATACAAAAATACTTTGGGAATGCATTATGGCACTACAAAGTCAACCATTTGGAGGAAGGAAATCAATCAAAAAATATTCATGTGGGTAAACTCATTAAATATTTCCATGAAGCCTTCAAGACAGATTTCAAAATCTTTAGCAAAAATTATAAGACCCTTTAGGCTGTCTTCCGCCGTTCCCTCTAGACTTATTTCTTGCCCCTCTTGTGCCTCAGTGTTCTGATTAAATGACTAGTAGTTTCTCAATATAACTTATTCTTTTTTAGAGACTTAGTATAAGCTGTAGCCTCTGTCTAAAACAGCAATGTCCAGTAACAATACAATGCAGTATATGTCATTTAAAAATTTCTAAGAGCCATATTTTAAAAAGTAAAAATATGAAAAATTCAATGTTAATAATATATTGGACTCAACATGTCCAAAATATTATATCAATTTGTGACTCATATAAAAAGATTAGTGAGGTATTTTATACTATTTTTTATACTAAGTCTTCTAAATCCAATAAGACAGTGCATCTTAATATGGCCCAGTCAAATTAGCCATGTGGCTAAATGCTTCCATATTGAATGCTGCAGGTGGAGAAAACCTTTATCCTTCCTCACTTTAGGATTTGGATCATCTCACCCTTTCTGAGGATGTTCTCCTTCATACCCAGATCTGTGTGTCCCCGAATATACCACCACAGTGCCACAGATGCACCCCTTATAATAGCACTTATCACCCTGTATTGCCCGTTTGTGTATTCTCATCTGCCAGTAGAGTTGAAGCTCCTTGGATACAGTGACCATATCTTTCCTAATTTTATATCCCAAGCATATGGTAAATATGTATTACAGAAAGAGCTATGAATTTTTACTCATGTTAAATAGAAATAGCAATGTTTGTCCAAGTGGAAATTGGTTCAACACTAAGTCCCAAATATCTATTTATTTGTGTATGTATTCTGAGACAGAGTCTCACTTTGTCACCAGGCTGGAGTGCAGTGGCACAATCTCTGCTCACTGCAACTTCTGTCTTCCTGGGTTCAAGTGATTCTCCTGTCTCAGCCTCCAGAGTAGCTGGGATTACAGATACGTGCCACCATGCCTGGCTAATTTTTGTATTTTTAGTAGAGACAGAATTCCACCATGTTAGCCAGGATGGTCTTGATCTCTTGACCTTGTGCTGTCTGCCTCAGCCTCCCAAAGTGCTGGGATTACATGCGTGAGCCACTGCACCTGGCCCCAAATCTTTATTAAGCACTTATTACTTATAGTTTACTCTGTTAGTAAACAATCTCTATGTTCTAGGTTTCCTTCAATCTACTTTTTAAAAACAGAAACAAACTTCAAAGCCAAAATTCTCACAAATGTCTAGTTAATGTTAAATGATTTAATAGAAACCAAGTTGACACTTGCATTACAAGTGCTGTTTGGAAGAGAACTGATACAGATTATTTTCATCTAAGAATTAACAGAGGAACTAGTCAACATTTGTGACACAAAAGGACAGCAGATGCTTCCAAGCTGAGGCTGGTAACCCTCAGGGTGCTTTTGTCTCACCTAGACCAATGACACTATTTGTTCTATTTGTAAAGGGCCAGACTAGCCACAAAGTATCTGGCACTTAATCATCTTTAGAAGGCATAAAATAAACACAGGTCATTTATTTATACATTTTTGATTAAAATATTAATCTGCTTTAGTTATAACTGTGCTGTGTCTCAGCCATATGAGCAAATTTATGATGAAACTATTAATCTCTCTCTTTAATGTCCTATTTTTGGGGGAAAAATGAAGGATTTTATAAAATATAAATTTGCAAAAACCAAAATAATCATTTTCCTACATGTTTGCTCAAAACAATTTTCTTTTGTAATGATTATAATTCGTTGTATTAAAAGGCTTTGTAAACTATATGGCACTGTATAAATGTGAGTTATTATAATTATTGAATAGGCCATTAATTAAATAAAGTGATATTAGAAATATTGAATTTTTTAATTTTCATTAGTCTTCCTAAGTGTTAACTAATGACACTTTGGCAAATCTTAATATCACTGCTCATTTGGAAGCTGAAAAAAATGAGGGAAAGTATAATTTGCAAAATGCCTTTGATTCAGTCTTAGGTAAATTCAAAGTTAAATGGCAGCAACCCCCACACAACTTTGGCCTACATGTTCAATTCCTTCTCACTTCTTTCTTCTTAAGCTCCTGTGTTGAACAAATTTCTCATTTAACATTTTTCCTCCAGCTGGTAACTGTTGGTCAATGCTTAATTTTGATTCCATTAGTCAGCTCTTTTTTATAGGTTTTGCAAAATTGTGTTGATGTTAGTGAGTTTTCTTAAAGATAACATATAAATCTAACCTTTACAGTCAAAAATCATTTCCCTAAGTCTTGGCTAGCTTAGATGCAAGATATGTCAAAAGCTGATCTGCTCTGAGCTAACTCTGAGTGGCTAGCACAGACAAGGAGCAGCTGCACTGAACAAAAGCAGTGCTGTATCTCATTGATTAGTCATGGCTCCCTAGAGCACCACATCAGGAAAGATGGTAAAGCTCTGAGGGGGCTCGATGAAAAAGAGTTCCATTATCAATTAGGAATGTCTGTCGTGGGCATGGGCTGGATTTTGACAACTGGACTGCCTTATTTTTGCCATCCAAAGGCTAGGTTGATAAAAAGCGGTAGAGAGCTGGAGTAAAGTCTACCCACTAGTCAGCAGCTGCTGAAAATGAGTACTGACCTTCAGAGAGCAAACAAGTTTAACGTAATCTGGATCTTTACACAGAAGAATCAGCACTGTTTATATGTCAAGTAAATTAATGCCCCTGGTAAGTGGTGGCAAAATCCATAAAATATTATTGACAAGTAGTTCGTAAGAAATGTGGATATGTCGACTACCCAGTTAGATGGTGACCATCACACAGAAGAAATAATGACTTTTATTCTTTTCTTTTCTTTTCTTTTCTTTTTAAAGACAGAGTCTCACTCTGTCGCCCAGGCTGGAGTTCAGTGGTTCAATTTCGGCTCATTGCAAACTTCACCTCCCAGGTTCAAGCGATTCTCCAGCCTCAGCCTCCTGAGTAGCTGGGATTACAGGCATGCACCACCACACCTGGCTAATCTTTGTATTTTTAGTAGAGACAGGGTTTCCCTATGTTGGCCAGGCTGGTCTCAAACTTCTGTCCTTAAGTGATCCATCTGCCTTGGCCTCCCAAAGTGCTGGGATTACAGGCATGAGCCACTGTGCTTGGCCGGAAATGATAACTTTCTTAGCAAATCTTCCTCCACTGCCTCCTTTAAATCTAACTTGAACTCAGTCTCTCCATGAACAATTTAAGTCTTGTGCCAGCCAAAATGACAAAAACTGAAACGAGATAGCAATACCTCCTCATTTTCCACTCAAAGAGAGAAATAACAGGAAATAGAAAGAAAGCCTCATCCTTGACCAGAAGGAACCAATATCTGACTGAAAACAATCTCTTCTCCCTCCATTTTCCAAAACAGAAGGTGAAAACAGTAATGAACTTCAAAATTAAACTGTGAGTGAGAAATACACTGACAAACATTTTGTTTTCCAATAAGTTGGGTTAACAGGGATTGAAGACTTACAGATATTTTAAAGCCAAAAGGCTGAAAATGGCCTGTTCTAACAAACTAACAAATATTTAGCTTTTTTAAAATTTTCTAATCTATCACCAAAAAAGCGCACAGAAAAAAAGAAGAAACCGTGCTTTAAAATAGAAGTGATCTCCAAGCCACTTACAATTGCCTTCTGCCTCTGCCTCTCCCTTTGCTTGGCCCTCTCAGACTCTCGCTTCTCATACTCTCTGCGGTATTCTTCCCTCTTCAGCCTCTCATGCTGATATTCCTCGTAGCTGTCATACCTGGGAAACATAACTTCATCACTAAGTCGACCACCTCAATTTTCACGAGCAAAATGAACAATAATATGGGAAGGGGGATAGGGATTTAGGGAACATCTTGTCATCTCAAGGAGGGCATAAAGGGAGCCAAAGGAAAATGACATGCCTCATTACCTGGGCCTACGGCTGTAGGGCGATCTTGAACGTGATCTCACATACAACGGAGAACTTCGGTGCGTGCGGTGTCTGTAGCGACTTGACTCATAGTAATAGCAGGATCTGCGGCAGAGGAGAAAAACAGAAAGGGTATTTGCAACTGCCACTTAACCCAAGTTTATCGTCACTGTGGCACATCCTCTGGAACACTGTATTACAGAGACTGGCTTTTTCTTCCCAGCTCCTAGTGAGATTTCCCAGTGACAGTCTGTGATCATCTAGTCAGCTCAGAGGGCTGGGAGTGATGTGTTCTCTCTCAGCGTCTCTTATTGACGTTAACACTGAGCATCAGGTCTGGTACACTGTCAGCTTTATCTTGCATGGATCTCCACTATCCTGGCACAGGGCAGCGCTCCAGGTAATGGAAAAAGTTAGACGAGCAAGTTTCTTACAAATTGCTCTCTCTGATAGGACTCGCTCAAGGCATTGTGCTCAGAGCTGACAGATTTAAGAGAACATGGAGAGAGATGTGAATGTAACATCATTCTCTTTAGTTCCAGCAGTGCCAGGAATGCAGTGGTCAGGGGCTGGAATGACTGCAGATTTCAAATTTTTATTTGTATTTTAGTTTATATTTTTTTTTACTTCTTAGGAACACCTTGCGTGTTCTTAGGGTTTTGCCAAGGTTTACCTTGAAGAGGATCTACTGCCTGGGGACCTTGATCTTGACCTGGAATATGGTGATCGGGAACACGACCTGTGTCGAGAAAAGGACCTTGAACGAGAGCGCATCCTTTGGGGTCTTTGAGAAAATAAGGATTTGGGTGGTGACACGGAATCTCTACATGGAGAGTTAAAAGAAGAACAAGAAGGAGACACATTGAACAATGAATAGGATTGCGTGCCATCCCAAGGGTAGCTCAGTTTATCACTTTCATCTTCGCTGTCATCAAACAGGCCATCCATGGCTAGTCCTGAATTTATAAACATAGGTAGTTTGGAGAATTGTTCATTACTGAAATCACCGTCCCTCAGTTCACTGGTCTTGTTTGCTTCGTCGTCAAAAACAGCTTGACTGGGATGACCGAAGTGCTTGTTCAGCTCGGCTCGGATTTCCTGGTCTTGGAGCTGTTTTCTTGTGCTGCAAGGAGAGACCTGCTTGCTTGCCTCCAAAGTCTCTCTCAGGTAGCACTGGTCTGAATCTGTGGAAGAACAAATCTGCCCCTGCCAATCGGAGGAGACATCTTTATTTTCTAGTTGTCTAGAGTCTTGGAGCTCCTGTGATATATTAATGAGTATTTCCGTTTTGGAATTAATTGACTGGCAATAGTCATGGTCACCAAACAGCCGTAGACTGGGCCGCTTGGTCTTCCTTTCCTCGTGTCCGCCAGTGAGCACTGAGGACTTGCTGAGTTGTGCATACAACTCCGATTGCTCCGGCCCTTTCTTGGTGGAGTTATTGCCTTGGGTACCAGAAGACTCACTGTACCGGGGCTTCTTTGATGGTGGTGGCACCACAGTCTTGCAAGAGGACTTCAGCTTTGGAGAAGCCCTAAAAGGGTTATCTTGGTTGGCTTTATGAGGAGGAGTGGTGGGTGGAGTTAGGCCTAAGGCAAAAATTAAAAAAAAAAATGGAGAGAAAGAGAAAAGAGAGAATGCTCTTAAATGCCAAGACACTTGCTTTTAATTTTTCCAAGATTTCAGACAAGGGTTCAAACTGAGTGAAGAAGAAGGAAACTAATTTCATGACACAGCCTGAAAAACTGACTCATCCTCTAAGCCTCTGTCACCAAGAAAAGATGGATCTACACTGCTGAGCAGGAGGCAGAGCTGTGATCTTTTGTATTTCAAACTCCAACGCTAACAAATCCTGCTTCCCAGAAAACATGAACATGTCACCCCTGGCCTGCGTGGAACGAGGCATTATTACCAAAGCTTGCATTTTCAAGGGGATTGTATGGGCTGCTTTATGCAAAATTCACAAAGTGGGACTGAGGAATCACAGAATAGCCTTGGTAGCATTTGTCTGCAAAGCACATCACAGAGGATGCAAGTGGCTCAGGGGTCTTTGTCCAATCAAGAGAATCTACCCTTGGAGCCTAGGAATTAAGCAACTTAAAAGGAAAAAAAAAAAGATGGGATGACAGGAAATGTGGGGCAATGGTGAGAGTGACATAAGCAACTTCAGAGTAAGTTAAGTGAAATACAACAGCCGAATGCAGGGACCTAGAGCAACTCTACAACGTAACGGCAGTGATTCTTTGTCGTCACAGTTCATTAACCTAGTAAACCATGGCTAATGTAGGTATAACACATTCTTGTAAGCATTACTAATACATTCTGTTTAAAATATGGTTCTGCAACAGAAACCTAAGTGAACAGTAACACTAAATATCGCAGGGCCGGCAGACCATTTTATATAGAGCACAACATAAGGGAGGGTTATAGGACCGAGGGATTGAAACTCAGCCAAGCTTCAGCAGCTAACTAATTAAATAAATAAAAAGGAAGAAAGAGGAACAGCCATCAGTTGTTGCTCTTTCTGCTTTTCTATAGGAGGGCAGAACATTTCATCAGAAACCAGTGTGGGAGAGTCTGTGAAGCGCAGTAGTTCCCTCTGTTGAGTGTCCCCACTGAATAAGTCCTACTCATCCCTTTGTGCAGAGGAAGAAACATTGTGAAGTAGCTCCAGAGTCCAAGGAACTTTGACAAAGGGCAGGCTGGAGTTCAAATGACTTTATGCTTACACGGGAGCATTTTAGTTTACAACACACTTTCTATTTAGGAGGCTAGGTGAACGCTATTCAGCAAAAAGAACTTCAAGTCTGCTAACAAGCCTGGGGTTAGACTTAAGGCAAGTTTCAAGCAAAAAAAAAAAAACGCTACCTTGCTGGAAAAAAATATATACAAACGCACACACACACACACACACACACACACACACACACCAAGAGCCAAGTAGGTCACAGAAAGCCGCATGAAATTTTGATGTGAATAGGAAGATGCTGCCTCACTCTCCTACTTTATAATAAAGAAATGGAAGGAAGGAATGTTTTCTCTAAAATGAAATATTTTACACCAATATTTGGCAATTTTTATTATTCAAAGCTAATTCTCCCTGAGAGAAGAAAAGGTACACGAATGCAAAATGGTTTGACTATGGAGTTCCAATCCAGAAAAGTTCAGAAAGATAGAGAAATGCAAACGCAAAGAGAATGGGACACTGTACTCCATCCATGGTCACACCTGAGTCTCAAAAAGGCTTCCTTTGTTGGCAGCTGCTCTTGGATGGCTCTTTGCCCCACTCTTTGCTGTAGCAAAGGGAGTGACTTATATGAATGAGTCAAACATCTGTGTCACTGAGGCACACTCACCTCTTGTTTTCTCTTTCATAGATGAGTATGTCTTTTACTCAATCTAAGAAATTCCTATTTGGTCAATCTTTTCTTTCCCCTTTTCACTTATTTACCTATTGCACTGCCTTATTCATGCATACTGATTTCTTCTGCATGCTGCCTTCAATTACCACTGCAACAAATTTAAAGATATTAATTCCCAGCGAGAAAAAAAAAAGTCTCAAATATTTCTCATAGGAGTCTGAGATACTTAAAGAAATAATGACGAATAATCTCTCTTTGCTGAGTAAATACCAGTCAAATATGCCAAATGGCATAGTTCTTGAATTGGAGAAAATGGCATTCAACCTCCTAATATTCAACTCCATAAATCTTTGCATGATCACCCCAAGCTAGGGTAATTTTGACTTCTTTAATAATTTACTGTCAGGATCTCTCTCTTGAAAGCAATCACATATTGCTATACATTTTGAATGTGAATTCTATCTTGTCTTTCCAAATCGATTATAAGCTCTTTGTGGGATGTCGCTTGGGCACATTTATTGCATTATTATTTTGTACTAATTTTAATTTTTCTAGATTCTCCTTTAGTAGTGGGCCTCACATTTCAGCAGCCAAAGAATCACTTGGGAAACTGGGCAAACATTTTTTTTTTTTTTTGAGACAGAGTCTTGCTCTGTTGCCTAGACTAGACTGTGGTGGTGTGATCTCGGCTAACTGCAACCTCCACCTCCTGGGTTCAAGCGATTCTCCTGCCTCAGTCTCCCGAGTAGCTGGGTTTACAGGTGTCTGCCACCACACCCAGCTAATTTTTTTTTGTATTTTTAGTAGAGACAGGGTTTCACCATATGGGCCAGACTGGTCACGAACTCCTGACCTTGTGATCCATCCTCCTTGGCCTCCCAAAGTGCTGGAATTACAGGCATGAGTCACCGCGCCCAGCCCAGGTAAACATTTTTAACAAGATACTTCACAGACCACACCTGGAGAACCCCAGCCCTAGAGTGTCTGCAGCAGGCTACTTTGCACTCTTAGGTACACATATTTTGACAGACATTTTAGATTTATAAAAAGAAACCTTAAACTTCAGGAACGCCAAATTAGGCCACTATTAAAGAGAGACTGGTTCTAAAAATAGCTCAGGTATCTAGGGATTTCAAATATAGAAATTCTTCTGAGTCTTGAAAATTTGAAACCCTTGTCCTAGTACCTGAGCTCATTATTGCTTAAATAACTGGTTCTCAAGTTGCTCTGGGGAGTGGCAACACCTTGATTGTACTTTCTTTGAGTTAAAAACAAAGCATTTTACATCCATCAGACATTAGACAGCCTGTGGCCATTGAACTGACATTTGTTGAACACTTACTATGTGCTGGATATGATACCAGATACTGCTATTTCAGGGACTCAGCCTCCAGGGACTTCACAATCCATTTTAATAGAAAGGCACTTCTTTAAAATTTGACAGGAGTATATTTTTCTGCATATATGCTTAAAATTGATGGAAACACCCAGAGACCATCAAATATGCCCAGTGAGTAAAAATACCAGAACTGTACATTTCTGTTGGCACCATTTGTTGAAACAAATAAGTAATACTTGCTTATTGAATGGAAGATATTTCAGGATTAGTGAGTAGATGGGGAAAGGAAAATAATTTGGCTAATTCCCTGAACTCTTCATTGTTCACTGAAACATCTCTAACCAGAGAATATCTCAGAGCAAGATTGAGAAATCTCACGGATGACAAGACTTCCTATGACCAAGCCTCTCTAACTGAAAGCCTATCTCCAGATAGAGTTGAGACCCAAAGCCAAAGCAAACCAAACAAAAGTGCAAGGAGTATCTTTTTACTCTTAACATAGTGTTAACCTTTTCAGAGCTGCTGACGAGACCGGCAATGCCTTGCTGCCTCTGAACTAGTTGTATTTCTCTAGCCTCACCTCCCCTACCCAGAACTCTTCCCCCTGAAGTAAGAGGGAGGTCGGCGCTCAATCCCTTGATGCCACTACCTTTGCCCATCTTCCCACTAATCGCCAGACTCTCGATTTCATACCACAAACCCAAATCAACAGTGCTAATGCCTCCCATAACCTCTGGACTATTTCCTGCGTGTTGATTTTCTGGGGAATGTGTACATTTTGGTGTTGACAGTACAAGGTATATTCTGTGCTCTCTCTTGAACTTAGCAGGTTTTGACAGATTTATGTGAGGACAGATGGCCATTACAGGCTGAAGGCTGACAAGAGGCAGTTCCGAGCATTGTTAACACACTTGCACAAACTCTCAGCAGTGCAGCTCGGTGCAGAATGTAATTCAGACTATAGCTTTTTTATTGCCGCCTATTTTCTTTTGTCAAAAGAGCCTGCTGTGCAGAGCAACAAATGGCTGCTATTACCCAGAATGTAATGGGTGTCAGACAAATCACATAACACAAACAATCAAGAGTATGTAGGTCATATTTCAACAGAGCACAACCTTAGCAATATTTATGATTACTGCATTGAAATGTGCTCCATAATAAACAAGCACCTCTACATCACTCACACTTATGCACTTCTGCACAGCAAATCTGGGAGAAGTGGTACACACTCTACAGTCATCTTTTTAAACAGCCCTTTAATTTTAAAAAAAAGGCAAAGACAAGTTTTGTTTTGTTTTACATTATCGCTATGAAACGATTTTCTTGGAGGAGTTTTCTTTTGGGTTTGTTTGTTTAATTGAATGACTCTGATAAATGGTAAGTTCTTGGCTCTGTTTCTTGTGCTGTGCTATTCACCCAATGACTTCAGCAGGACTTTTTTTTTTTTTTTAGTAGTTCATAACATTTTGCAGAATCTACTGCAAAATCTGCAACTAACTTTCAAGTTTGTTTAACAGCGGGATTTTGCCTGTGCTGCATGCCAAATCAGGTATTAAAAAAAAAAAATCAGGAGAAGAGTTTCTAAGTTGCTTAAAAACACACCAAAATAGGAAGACTGAGCAAAGAGAGGTGTGTGACTTGTCCTACTCACATATTTCAGGCCTCACAAATTTGGAGTGGGTGTCAAGAGAGCAGGGAAAGCTGATATTCACTCAGTGCCAACCGTTACCTCTACAGCTGTTGTTAAAATATTCAGTTGATAAAAGCCGCTCTATCCATCTGCACCGACTTCCCCATGACTCACTGGAGCTCCACAGACCCAGCAACTGAAGTGTTCACACTTGGCACTGAGGGTTCTCCAACAGCCCCGCTGGTCCTCTGGGGGGACTCGGTCCATTTGGGAGTGGCCTGACTTCAGTATATTTTAAGTATTTCTCCTATCACCCCTGGTTACTGGGGAACAAACTGGCCTTGGAGAAAAGCTTCAGAACATTCCTATGACATATGCCTAATTCCCCAACTCTTGCTCATGGAAGATGAAGATATCATTAACTGATTCCTGTGTAATTCCCCACAGAGCAAAGATAGGGGATGAATAAGGGAAACCTGGAATTTCAGATGCTTAAGGCCAAACCTAAAAGTTGATGTGGGAGAGAAAATTCCTTTGCTATCCTTGGCTTACAAGAAACAGAAGGGTGCCATTTCCAGAAAAGAAAAACCAGGAACAAAGGAATTGTTGTTATAGACACTAGGTCAAAAAGAATGAGATTGAAAATAGAAAATGAAGACTATGGCTGAAATATGGAAGAAATCCTTGACACTAAGAGTTGCCAAGCATTGGAATGGGCTGTAAAGAGAATTTGTTGGGTCTTCCTTTCTTGGATTCTTCAATCACAGGAATAGATTATGTGACCTGTCAAAATCACCTTCCAGTTCTCTGATGCTATAGTTTTCCTTTTAAAACTGCCAACAACTACTCATATTTTGCTTTGGTCCACTTTCCCAAAGATATGTCACCTACACAAGGAGAATTATGCCAAAAGGCTACAACTGTTTGTCAGTATTTATGGTGTTTGTTAATACATTTTTCCAGGAAAAAACGAACTTTTAAATGGAGAGTCCAAAAAGGCAATGTAAAATTCAACATAAAAGAGGTAGTTACAAATTGATTAATAAGTGTTTTGTTGTTGTTTTTATTGCAAGTTCACTAAAGTACACTTTGAATGACTGCTGATTAAAGCCTGGAGAGAAAATTAAGTAAAAAATAAATAACATCAAATCAGATGTCCACTCTGATTAAAATAATGTGGAAAAACACATATCGATGGAGAAAAAAATTATGAAGGGCTACTTGTTTTAGGATGATAAGACATCTGATTATATATTTTGCTTTCTCATTTTCTTATTTTTTTTCTTTTTGTTTTTTGAGATTGAGTCTTGCTCTGTCTCCCAGGCTGGAGTGCACCAGCACAATATCAGTTCACTGCAATCTCCACCTCCCAGGTTCGAGCTATTCTCCTGCCTCAGCCTCCAGAGAAGCTGGAATTACAGGTGCCTGCAACCAGACCTGGCTTTTTTTTTTTTTTTTTTTTTTTTTTTTTTGTATTTTTTGTGGAGATGGGGTTTCACCACATTGGCCAGGCTGGTTTCGAACTCCTGACCTCAGGTGATCCACCTGCCTCGGCCTCCCAAAGTGCTGGGATTACAGGCCTGAGCCACTGCACCCGACCTGCTTTCTCATTTTCTTAATCATTCATAAATAGTTCTACTACTGTTACAATGTTTACAGTAATAACAAATAAAAGCTTTCTATATATATACATAAAATTTTGGGGTCACTTTGGTCCCTACCCAAATTCCTTCATGTCTGTCATTAAAACTGTCACCTTGTTGAGCTGACATTGCTTTGCCATTCCCATTTCAGAAACAAAAAACGTGTAGCACTCTGAAAATCTCCATATGCAATAGATTTAAATGCCTTCTGCCAAAAGAGCATTCTCTTTTCTCTCATCTTGCTTTACTAACAGCTATTTTGAAATCAAATTAGTTTTTACACCTGTAAAAGAGAAGAGTTTTTTTTATCAGCCAAAATTAGCTAGTTTAGGACAATCACAAAGAAGTCAGACCAGCTGGCAATACCTAATAAAGCAAACTTCCTATCACATCCCTCCTGTTTCCCAAAGACACTGCAGATGGGGCAGAGGCATTATTCTGGAGGTCTTAGAATTTTGTTGGCTCTTTACATTTCCACTTAAACATTTGGAAAATTTCACTATAATTTGTGAGAGTAAAGAAAAAGAAGACACCAGAAGGCCTGCGCCAAAGCTTGGGTCACTTCTGCTGCTGCAACCAAACTGATTAAGTTTGTAAACCAAGGATCAACAAATTACCAACATGAACGCTGTTTCTACCCTTTCCACCCACCTGCTGCACCTATGGCAGACATCACTAATTGATCATGACATTCCCCCTGAGCACAGACTTGGCCTTAGAATCCTTCTCAACGCAATGTTCCTGGCAGACAGTACCAATCAATGACACTTGGCAAGTGCAATGAAGCCTATTTAACATAACATATGTCAATTACTATTTTTAAAATTCAGACTTCAGGAAAGAGACATAATTTCTATTCAGGCAGACCTGCTTTGAACTCAGAATCCATCAAATAGCTGGTGTCAATGTATAAATCTTTCCTCCACAATGAAATGGGCAGAAAGTAAGGAAGATACTGTAGGTAAAGTGCCTATTTAAGGAGTGCCTAATTGCCAGAAATTGTAGTAATAGAAGTAGCTGCTGCTGAGAGAATCTCAAATAAGGGAGTTTCCTATCTTCACTTGATAAATTCCATACCTACACTAAAAGCAGTATTTGTTCAATTTGATGGGAAAATAGTGGGGGACAGGCACAGAAAAAGAATAAATAACTTCATATATGAAATTGCCAAAGAGGATACACAGCAAGGGCAATAAAAGGGGAGAGGTGAAGACAGCCAAAAATTGAAAAGATAAGAAGCAAGGTACAATGACCACTGCAAATGAAGTTAACTCAGAATTAGTAATTAAATATCAAATATTATCTGAGTACTTATATAATAAGGGGGTTCATGTTTTCTATCACTTAATCCTCACACTGACCCAGTGAGATGTAGGTACTGTTATCATCTTCATATCATGTATAAGAATCCTGATCTTTCAGAGTTTAAGTAAATGGGCCAAGGCCACACACTAGATGGGAGTGCATTCAGAATTTAAACTTAGGTTTGTCCAACATCCAAACCAAGGTTGTGTAAACTTCACCAAACTAAGCCTTCTACTCTTTAAAATCATGATATATTACTTTTAATTGGAGCTTTGCTGCCTATAAACTGTTTTAATTCAGATCAAACCACATGAAATTTCATTTTTGTGTGTCAAAAATGATTGCATACTGGCAATTTCATTTTTCAACCTATATTTTAGTCTTTTGATTAAACAATTATTTTATCAGTAGTTATGAAGATGACTTTAAAATTGAGGAAACCAAGGTATGGAAAAGATCAAGGATGTAGAAGAGTCTTAGCAATCAAAAGATCCAGGAGGGAAAGTGTCTGCGTCATTCTGTAGCTCCTTACTGATTTCACAGTCCTTGCCAAATCCATTGTCATCTGAGCATCCGTTTGGTTTCCTGCCTTCTTGCCTCTGCTTCATCAACATTTTCTCTCCACTCCAACCCCATGCTTCAAAATCTGTGCATTTTTTTGTTTCCCCTGAAGGCTCTCTAAGTCAGGTTAGCCTATGGAGAGCTCAATTTCCTCCACATTCCTTTCCATGGATCACCTCTGTCATTCACTAGAATGACAGCATTGCCAAAATATTTCTCTCAGTCCTTTAACTGCCTTAATCATTTAAAAAAATCTTTTGCACAATCATTGTCTTTAAATCTGAAGCTGTGCTACAGTGTTTTCCCTCTGATAACTCTTTTTCTCCCTTTGTGATTCTTTCTAGGTACAATTAGTGTTTGTCACAATCTTCAAACACTACTAAGCGACCAATTTTGCTGAAGATTTTTAGAAGAGATGATAATTGTAGACATTATATGTTGCGTTGCATTTAAAACCCAAAATATCTCTAGAGAAAAAAAAAAAATTCCCTCAATCTCCTCTTTACTTTGTTCTCCAGGCAGTTTCCAAACTTCACCTTCTAGCCTCATTCAGCATCTTTTGAGTCCTCATCCCCTTGCTTTCCAAAGCTCGAAATCCCTCCTCTTACGTAATGCAAATGGGCTTTACCTCAGCTTCCCCAATTTATATCTGTACAACTATTACAATCACACTCGACAAACTAAAAACTGCCTTCTGGGTCTACCTTTCTTAGAAGGTGGCAGAACATATCCAATAAATAATATTTGCTTTCATGCTACTTATCAATATGTCTCATTACCCCAGTAGACTATATAGTTAATGTGCATTGTACTAGTGACTGAAATTAGGTAAGATGGTAAAATCTCTGTAAATGAATAAAATGTGAGTGTGAAAAAAATATTCCTGTAAAAAGACTCAAAAAAATCATTACTGAATGAAGTACTATCAAATTAGTTATGGATGGATGGTATTAGAAAATATTGGAAAAAATTATAAAAATCTAGAAGAATTCAGACTACTATATCCATGTCCTTAATCTTTTCCTTCAAGGAGCAAGCAATAAAAAGTGGCTACCATCTATGATATGTATAATATAGAAATATATTAGTGTGGTTTGTACAAGAAAGACAAACAGATGGATCCCCAAACAGCAAATATAAGCTCAGGGTAAAGATCTCTGTTTTCTACCAAAAAATGCAATATTTGTATATTTTTATGTTTTAAGCAAAGGTAAAATAAAACAGTATATGCTTGAATCCATTTTTTAAATAAACCCATCAATTGTTGTTTTTTACTGCTCAGATAAGAAGGCCTCTGCTGCACATATACACACAAAAGCTGCTTCTAAACATATATGTAAGTTATAATGTATTTAAGAAATAGTGTTCCGTATGCATTTTAGAAATGTTAAGCATATGTTTATAAGTAAATATTTTTGTGTCTATGTGTGCATGCCTATAAAGATATGTATATATGTACATATGTGTCTTCCCACACATATACTATATATGTGTGTGTATGTATATATATAAAATAAATATATATAAATATATATATATACACATACTCACACATATATATACCATGAAATTAACTACTCTACTGCTTGACCAAGTCATGCAATCATGCATTAGACCTTTCATAAGAAGGTAATTTAGCAAACTCAAAGTGTGAAATTAAACTTAGCTACAATGACCACGGTGCATGTAGGCACCATAGTTCTGGTCGAAAGCATCTTGTTTAATGTACTGTTCCTTTAACCTTATCAGCAATGGCCAGAGCCAAGGAATTTCATGTTTAGACATCCCACGATTCACTTTCTGGTGGGGTTCAAGTACTTAAACTTAAAGCACTTAGTGCAAAAGCACCATTTGCAACCAACTCAGAAGTTCGCCTAAGAGTTCTTCAGTTCGTCCAAGTTTTTAAAGCACTTCAGTCTTTTTTATTAGTTTTTTTTTTAAATAAGCAACTGGAAATATTTACAGGTAACTTCTTCCCCGATTTTGTATTCTTTGTTAATTTTATTAATCATATAGAGAGTGCACTCTATTATCTTATTACACACATACATACACACACACACACACACACACACACAAAGTTCCAAGTGAAATATAAGGCTTACCTGCAGTTCCAGAGAGTTCCACACTTAAGGTGCGTTCAATAGTCTTGTTCTCAAATGGGGAACCCTTGGGGTCACTGGAAGATATGGCACATTTATAAAAACAAACTGAAATGGAGTTGCTGTAGCCAAATGTATTAGAACCCCCTTCCCTTTCTGAAAATGGTTACATTTTTTAATACTTACTTTGGTGACTCTGGGGTCAGAGGAAGAGATAAAGTTGTTGGTTTGGCTAAAGAAAAAAAAAAAGAAACTAATTATGTAATATTGAGTGTTTTTTAGATTTCTTTTCTTTTTACAACAGTCAAGTTGGAAAAACAACCAGAAAACTCAAAGACTAAACTAAGAAATCTCTGAATATTGGATCAAAGTCAGACAAAGTCCATTATGCTAAAACAAATTCCAAACAGCATTTGCATCAGTAAACTACCATTTGAAAACACATATGAAAACAGAATTTTTCCAAAAATGAACCATCCCTGCTAAGGATACAAAATTTGCATCATACCATCAGAGAGAAACAATGTTTTCTGTTTTAATTTGGAATACAGTACACGGTTTATTTAGACAAGAAAACAGCAGAGTAACTACAAGGCTACAGAACGTTATGAATATTCAGTTGATTTTACTCCTAAAATGTATAATTTTATATCTAGCCCTGATAATAGGCTATTTCTATGAGGCCAAAGCTCATACAGTAACTATTCTGCTCACTAAAAATTAATTGAGAGATGATGGCAAATTGTGGGCACTGACTCAGATAGTTTAAAAGGGGTTCAGGTCCCCAAATCTGATAGACAGCTAAAGTAAGATACCATGTTTATCAGGTGAAAGGTGTGTAGACTTGCAAAGATGCTAACAACTTCCTTTTGTGCTTTCTTGAGTCTTACTTCCTACAGGAGGCATTTCCCAATAATGAAGAGTGGAGTAAAAATCTTCTCACCCCAAAATTTCAATTGCTTCTCCATGGCACTCTTGTATTTTGAACAGAAGGAGGGGAAAATACGATGAGAGGCATACTTGGGATATACATTCATGTATTATGTATATCTATGCTTATCTATAAGCATATGCTTATGTGTATGTATGTTTATGTCAATTTTTTCTTATTAAAATAATTACTTTCAAAAGGTCAAGTGGTAGTTATTTACATAATGGAAATCATAGCATCAAAACCAAAAAGGACTTTAGAATAAAGTTTCCTATCTTATGATTGAAGTAACTGAGACCTAATGATACTAAGTGATATTTTCAGGGCCATAAAATTGTTATTCACAGAATTGGCCAAGATGCTGTTTCCTTTCTCCTATTATCAAAAGAAATTGCACTCAACAGATTTTAAAGTAAATTAATCAACCCAAACAATTAAATTTTTTTGAAATGTGAAAATATTATTCATGTCCAAATTGGCCTGAAATTAGACAGTTTACTTGGATAAATAAATATGTAAATATTTAATTTATAGATTTAGATTTACACAATTGAATGGTATATCATCTTTCCAATGTACATCCAGAAATATGAAGCTCATGATGTCATCAACAAATTAGATGTATTGATTGATTCAGTTTTTCATATATGCAGATAAATGAGCTGATTTTACATTAGTTTTTGAGTGTGTCTAATATAATCAGTCTTTCAAAAAGAATTCATTTATAAAGAAACTTTACTAACTTTTGTGGTGCTCAACTAGTAATTAAGATAATTCATAGAAGTTCTATCGAAAACATAAAGGTATTAGCTACGTGCTATGTGACACAATACATGTATATTAAAAATCAGTCACTGAAATTCCAGTTGTCAAGAGGTAGGACAGGCTATTTGAAATGCTCAAAGACTCCCAAAATTGTGATTGTTGGGTACAGGTAAGGCCAAAGTCAATGAAAGGAGAGAAATTAGCAAGTCACAGTTAATGAGACCAAAGGCAAACAGAAAATGAGAGCCATAGGAAGAGGACAGTCCACTAACCCCATACAGAATCTGGTCCCTGAATAAACCCAAACTCTCAAATGCTACCATTAGAGGCGTATTGATCTGGTGTACTGAGAGTTTAATCCACACTGTTCCAGTGACCTGTAGACCAGAGACTAGTAGAATACTTGAAGACAGGAATGCATCTTTTTCATGCAGCTCATGGTATTTGGATGAAATGCATGAGTAAATGAACAAATAAATGAAACATCAGTACACAACCATGGCTAGACAATTATCCTAAGGAAATGAAAAGAACCTGATGCCAAAATGTTTTATGGAAAGCATACATGAAGTTCAGTGAGAAAAAATTACACCGTAAGAAAGGTAATTTCAATCGATCCTCCTACTTATCTCAATTGTTTACATATTTTCCACATTTTGATTTTCTTTTTTTTTTTGAGACAGACACTGCTCTGTCACCCAGGCTGAAGTGCAATGGCACAATCTCGGCTCACTGCAACCTCTGCCTTCCTGAGTTCAAGCGATTCTCCTGCCTCCGCCTCCCGAGTAGCTGGGATTACAGGTACACACCACCACACCCAGCTAATTTTTTTATTTTTAGTAGAAACGAGGTTTCACCATGTTAGCCAGGCTGGTCTCAAACTCCCGAGCTTGTGATCCTACATTTTGATTTTGAATAATGATTCAAATAATCACTGAAGTTGAGCATTTATTAGTTCTTACTTGTCAGCCATGTTTCATTTCTTTTAGGCCTTTCATAATTAAAGGATTTTGTCTGTTTTGTTTGTTTGTTTGCATTTTTTGTCAACAGGCTTTGTTCTTGGATGAGCCTTTTGTGCCTTGCCACAGATATATACCACATACAGCAAGCCTCATCTAAAGAAAATTTCCTCCAAAGGCCTATTTAATTCTTCATTGTCATGATTTATAAAAGTTTACTAAAAGAAAAAAAAAATCAGAAAAAAAGCTTTAAAACCTGTGCTGCCAGGCTGAGTCACATATTACAAAGACTTTAAATTCAGCCCCAGAAAATGAATGCATGACCAGGACAAGGTGAGGAGTAGCCCAGTGAATTCATTTGTTCACTCACTAAAGTAAGGTCATCCGCTTTCCCTCACCTGGGCCTTCACCACCAACGAGGGCCTATGGCACAGTGGTTCTGCTCCAGGAAAAACTGTTGTAGTGCTTATGAAGAAGATCCAACTGGAGCAAAGAGAACTTGGTCCATTCCCAAACTGACAGAAAGTGATGGGCAGTGGATTTAAGATATCTACCTGGGAAAACCTAATGGAAAGCCAATTTAAAATATTAAAGGAAGGCTCCTGAAAATCCTCGCTAATATCAAGGTAGAGAAGAGGGAAGAAAATTCAAAACACTGAGGGAAAAAGCATATTAAATCAACAGCAATAACAGCATACCTATATGAATTAATCATGGTTCAAAGCAGAAATCACTGGCTACCACTCTGCAGTTAAAAGGAAAAGTTGGGAAAATGAAAGTGAACAAAAAAGAGGTGTATGTTTAGAATTGGTATGTTATGATATGCCTACTTCTACCACAAGGTAAAAGTAGAATCTGGCAGTTTTAAATCAACTGCTACTGTCAAGCTGTCTTTGGGCTTCTAAGACTACAATGTTTTTGAGAAGACGGAGCCAAAAAGACAGAAAATTGTATCTCTGCCAAGAGAGGTTTCCCCCAAATCACCAGGATCTGCCTCAGAAACATCAGCCTTCTCTAGCAATATATGGTGATAATAAAAATCAACCCAAATGTTTCATTTAATCTAGGCAATTTCTTAAATAGAAAGAAAACAATCAGGAATTTTCAAATCTTTGTCTACAAAATAAAATCTGAGTATAGCAATTGGTTGAAGAAGGAGAAGAAGAAGGGGAAGAGGAATAAGAAGAAGAGGAAGGGGAGGAGGAGGGAGTAAAGGAGGAGAAAGAGAAAGAAGAAAGAAGAAGGAAGAGGAGAAGAAAGAAGAATAATTAGAAAAAATGTACTTAGTAATCAAGAGAGGCTGCATAAATACTATTTACTACTTCTTAAGGTGTATACAACAAATCACTGATACCTCATTTTTTCCATTACTGGAAGGGAAAAAACAAAAGCTCTATATAAATTGGTTAGCCCAGCTTGTTCATAACCTCAATTATCTCAGCAATTCCGAGATTCATGTGAACCTCATGTGATGTTGCAATTCCTCCCTACCTGGCTAACATTTCGGGAGTCTTTTGATGCTTGTGAATGAGACTGCCTATCAGCTGAATAGAATATGTTTAACCTGTGTCCAAAGAAAGATTTCTTCCCCCGACTCTATAAGAAGTGCTGAATTCTCTTCCACAGAGTGACACGGCTGGGATGGAAGCAGGAAGTTGGTGTGTTCTCAGACCTTGTGTGTGCTTTCTCTGCTTCCAGTGCCCTCACCAACAGCTCGTTTTGGTTCCCAGCCTACCTTGTAAATGTTGTGACTGCGATTGTGTGTGGGACTTCTTTTTGGAGGTGCATTTGTCTCTGCTGCTGTTTCTGTTCTCTGTGGGTTTGGTGTGAGGAGGGTCATCGTTTGTGGTCAGATATTTGAGAAGCTCCGAGCAGGGACGTCTTTGTGGCTTTTGCTGTTGACAAATACTCTTCGCTTTATTGCTCCATGAATTCTCAGTCTTAAAAACAAGGCATAAAGAAAGCTAAAATTAGTGAACTGAACCTTATCAGAATGGATATAGGTTTTCTGAAGAGATGGGATTTTTCAATGAAGTGTTCAGTCTAAGTGCACTAGATCTATGAGCTGTGAATAATTGTTTGCAGAACAAGGAAAGAAAATTACATTTAAAATTCCTAAATGACATTTATGCAGCTTTTTATTTTATTTCTCCTACATTTCAATGTTCCTACTCAGCAACATGTAACTAACAAGACCCTACAGCGCCTTTACTGTGAATAAAAAAAAATAAGCTGGTTTAAACCTTAATTTGCCACTGATTGCTGACGCCCAGTACTCACAACTCTCTTAAGTACCCCTTAATGCCCCGTTTTCACTCACAGTGAATGGCAAGACAAACATTGTTTAATACAGCCGGCTAGCCGAATTATGGAACTGCCAGCATTCCATCCAATTAATGGCAGAGATAGATGTTTCGTGGTGATTCCAAAGCAATCTTTCTCAGGTTAGACAGCTAGTGAAACAGCAATCCTGCATCTTAAAGCTATTCATAGATAATACCAGCTTATCAGCAAATTTTACCGTAGCCCACAATGCTGCAGGTAACAATAAAGTGGGCAAGGACTAACAGACCGTGGCACTTCAATTCCAAACACTCCAAGACAATGCGTAAATGAACTCTGCCTAGTTTAAAGTAGCTCAAGGGTTGCTTAAGGAATCCTATTCGTAATCTATTTCGCCGTGATGAGGCAGCATCGGGGTCCCAGCTGAATTAATACCTACAAACTTATCATTTGTTTTACAGCTTCAAGCCAAAATCCTTTAGTACTTCCCCCATGTGTTAAAAAATTCACATTTGTACCTTAACAATTGCAGGGTTTGTTCTGATCCTGTGATTGTGATTTGCATGGTTCTGGGTACTGAGACCACTGCATTCATTGTAACTTAGCTGAGTGTTGGCCGGTGCCAGTAAGAGCTTCTTAAGCTAGAAACATTATCAGGAAAAGAGAAAAGCAAGAAAAGTTATGCATCTTTTAAGCATTGGAATAAGTTATTGAAATTTTAAATGTAATTTATTTTAATTATAAAAGTTAATTCTATCATTTTATTTATGTCACACCTCAGCACAATAGTGCTAAAGGAAATAGGATATTTAAAGAGTAGAAAAAAGTTTGGCATTACACTACCAACTATGAAAATATTTCCTTTTCCTCCAATTCAATTTCTAGAATTGTATGCATAAGAACAAAAATGCAAATATGCCAATTATTATATAAGTAACAATAGTGAAAAATAGAAGGAAAATCTCAAAATTTCCAGCTATAAGGGGTTACTGAATAAATTGGAGTTGGTGTTATCTACATATTTTTTTTTTGAAAAAATAAAGCAAAAAATACCTTTCTAAAATAATTTCCAAATCACTACTAGGTGAGAAAAGCTGCCTTATTAAATGAAGACCTGGGAGTGGAGTATGGTGAGTGGGGTGGCGGCGGGGTGGGGAGGTGGAATAGATACACAATTTCTTTCAAAAGAACCCAAATAAATCAAGTGGCAAAAAAATAAAAGATTCTGTGATGCTTTGAATCATGTTTCATAACCTAGCATGTGAAATTACTGATTCAAAGAATGTCTGAAATGAAAGAATGACTATCATTGATTTTAGAAAAGAAAAAAGGATTTGTAAGCAGAGTCCTGGGCTGTAGATCAGATGTGAGTTCTGACACAGGCAAAGTATTTACTGTCTCCCGACCTCTATTTCTTCATTTCCCTGGATGACCCTCAAGGACTTCCCTGTCCTGACATACAGTATGTCTCTGAATCAACGAACTGATTGAATACTAATCAATCAACTAATTGAGGACTAATTGTCCTCCCAAATGAACAAATTGAATAGATGAAAACAATCTGATATCAATGGAAAGAAATCAGGATACTAGGGAGCAAAGCCAATGATACTAACAAATGGAGAAATTGGAGAATAAATAATAATTACTTATGAGATATTCTCTGTATCAGAAACCTCAAAATCCAATGGACTCTTAGTAGGGCCTCCATATATTTGCATAGAGTATTTTTAACATTTAAAAACTGAGTAATACGAGAAAAACAACTTCTAAATGGCATGCCAAAGCACACTATTAGAGTCTGAAGGACCATGGCATTCCATAATTTACACAGCATGCCCTTACAGCAGATTTATAGTAAATGACAAATGGCTAACATAGATGAGAAGGTAAACTGTGTCTCAGAGCTAATAAAACTCTGGTCAAGCACTGCATTGAAAAGAAAATTCTTTCTTCATTGCCAACAAATTCAGTCTTCATTGCCTACCATAAATCTAAGTAACTTGGGTGGCAAATGTGCTATAGGTTTTCAATCTTCATAAGAAATATGGATCCAAAGTCTTAAAATATTGCATATTCCTTGATCTACCAATTCTGAGTCTAGGATTCTATGCATAAGAATAAAAATGCAAATATGTCAATTATTATACAATTGAAAATAGTGAAAAATAGAAGAAAAAACTAAATATCCACCCATAAAAGATTGCAAAATAAATTAGAACATTTCCCTACAATAAAATACTCTACAACCATTAAAAAAATGCATATATTTAAATTTTTACCAATATGTTCATGATGTATCTCAAAAGGTTTATTGCAATCATTTTTATATGAGATGTTTTTTGAAATCACAGGTGAAATTTTTAGTCTTTTCTTTTTAGTTGTCTACATTTTCTAAGTATTCATCGTGAACATAAATAATACTAAGAAAAATACACACATATATCAGCAAAAGATAGTTTAAAAAAAACTGCAATAGGACTACATGAAAAAATGTATTATCAACACTTTTAAACAGAGAATCACACAATTTGCAATCCCGAGTGTGCTTGGGGATTGCTTTGGCATCATTCTAAGTTAAAAATCCAAACCTTATTGTGACTACATCATACCCATGCAGCGGGTAGCCAGAGGCAACTCCAATTCCTGCTAAACAGTAGGAAGGGTTCTTACTAGAGACGGCTCTTCTGCCTCCTGGGGCGGAGGGGTGCCGTCAGGCATGGAGGAAGGACTAGCCTCATTGTCAGTGGTCACGTCTCCATCTGTCAGCGCATCAAATGAGGGCAATCCGTCTTCATCCACAGGGAGACTGTCCAGTGTCTCTGTGAGGACTGCTAGCAAGTTTGCCTCATTCTCTTCATCTATCTTCTGCAAAAACAGAAAAAAAACAGAAGATGGGAGTTGACCCTGGGAGGCAGGTAACACTATTCATCAACATGTTTGACCAAATGAGTGAACCATATGTGAAATCTAGATTGCCCATTCCAGAACACAAAGATCATGTCTTTCTCAAACTCCAAATTCATGTTTTGGTCCAAATGACACAATTAATGAATACCTCTACTACACTAATCTCTGATGGTTGAGCTGCTCAATTTAGCAATTTTTTATGTCAGTGCTAAAACTGCTGTATATGATACTTTTTGGTCACAGAAGTGTTTTCTACTTGCTCATGTTTTCTTTCCCTGACTAAAAGAAAAGATTTAGAGAATTTTGGAGCTTGAGAGAATTTTAACCATCATCTATGTCATTTTCAGATATAGTGCTTGAATCTCCTATACAGCATACCCCCCAAACTGTCTAGACAGCTCTCTATTTGAACGACACCAGAAAGTGGAGCTCTACCGAGAGCAACTACATACTTTCATGGTTTCAATTATAATCTCATCACTGAACACTCCAAAATCATTTATTTATTTTGCTCCCTGACATCTCTCCCAACTTCAGTCATAAATCTCAAACTGCCTACTGGACATTTCTACTTCATAATAGCTCCCTCATCCCGAAAACCCAAACTCTGCACCTTTCACAACAAAACTGCTATGTCTTTCGACTTCTTTAGTTTGGGTAACAATTCTTCAGGCTCAAACTCTGGACCTACTTTGACTCTTCTTTCTCTGATCAGTCACTGAGTAAAGTCTTTCTTTGTAGTATTTCTTAAATGAATTCATTTCTTGTGGCTGGGGTACTATTTCAGTGCACTATTATTTCTAATAGAGGCTCCTGCAAATATATTCTACCTTGTTTTCAACTCATTCTCACCAACACACTCCTAGAAAACTAATCTTCAATCATCCACTCAATAAACATTTTTGAACATCTACTCTGTGCCAGGGACATGTGAAGTGTGGGAGATACAAAGAGAAACAAGACAAAAGTCTGCCCCTCCAATAACCCTACCATGGGAGGGAAGAACCTGTAAACAATTCATTATAAAATACAGTATTTATTTCAGTACTCTGTAGAAATGGTTCAAGGACTTCCAAACACGTACCTTGTTAACAAGGCAACGTGTTATATTCTATGCACATGGACAACCAGTACCAGCACTGGGAACATGGCATAGCTAATCAATGATTACTTGCTAAATAATTCATTGATCTGCATTTATTGCCAACAATATCTTCCGGACCATTTTCTTTTCCTTCTTTTAGCACTTCACATTGTTTGTCCAATCTGACCTCCATCCAAAGTCTTCTTTTTAAAGTTCTGTATGCTATGACATTAACAATATGGGCTAAATTATCCCGCACAGATTTTATTACAAAATGCACCTAAGCTGCTGACATCTAATGAAGCCAGCAGTGCCCACACTTCCTTTCTCTCTAGCACTGAACTCCAGTTAATTGACCTGACAAAATTACAAGAATCACAGAATAAGACAGCTAATCAGAAAATCAAATTGTATTACTAGAGAAATTAGGCAGGCCTTTATCACGTATACATTCTATTTTCACATAAAAATTGTTTTCCTTCATTCCTGATGAAGCCTCCTTACAGGAGTAAAACTATGGGCTTCTTTTGGATTCAAGAGGCCAAGAAGAGCCATTTAGACTCACAGGGGACTTTAATTGAACAGTTTTAATTTGCATAACACATCCCTCTCATGTTCCTGGATTTGAGATTGTGAGTCAAGTAGTTTGGGTGCAGTGCAGTGTGTATGAAGTTTAAAACTCTAATGCAGGCGCCAGGCATGGTGGCTCATGCCTGTAATCATAGCACTTTGGGAGGACAAGGCAGGAAGATCACTTGAGGCCAGTAGTTCAAGACCAGTCTGGCCAACATGGTGAAATCCCACCTCTATTAAAAATATAAAAATTAGCCACGTGTGGTGGCACACACTTGTAATCCCAGCTATTCGGGAGGCTGAGGCAGCAGAATCACTTGAACCCAGGAGGCGGAGGTGGTAGTGAGCCAAGATCACGCCACTGCACTCCAGCCTGGGCGATAGAGGGAAACTGTCTCAAAAAAAAACACAAAAAACCCAAACCTCTAATTCAGGAGGCAAATCCTAATCAGGAAGGGTAACTGTTAACTTCAAAATGGTGCCATCTCCTTCCATAAACTGACCAACTATCAAAATCAAAAATGCACAAGTCAATAACTAAAGCTTATTGAATACTCTCAGGCTCCCAGGTAAACTTTTCAATCTACCTTCTTTCAATATGCTTTTGGAAGGACCCTGTATATGTAATTCTAATATTAAAAAGACTGAAATGATATTCCCTTATTTTCTGCTCAGGATTGTAATCTGGTATCCAGAGATTTCAATAACCCATTTCTTTAATTCCCCCACATACAATAACTAAATTGAGGTTATTTAACTTTTCTGAATACAATTACATTTAAATAAAATATATGTATTTTAAAAATCATCCCAAAGTTATTAGATTTATATTATACCTATCTCCATATTATCTAATAATTTTTGAAAATATATGAAATATACATGCACACACAGGCACATACACACTTCCAATAAATTGGACATTTTTCCAAGTATCCCATTTTTTCAAAAAGGTTTATTTCATTGATGTTCGAAATAGCTCAAGAAAAAGAATTAAGAATATTTACCAATAAATGGATAATTTTGTTTACTATGATTTAAAGCTTGTGTTTGGCTTTCCAGCAATACTACAAGCTGTTATTTGCTTTCAATCACATAATACAATAGCGCCTTAGCTCTATCCCTAGTGTAAACAAACTACAATAATTCCAATCAAGTTAAAATGACAAAGAACACTTAAATTAACCAGTTTTCTCCAATTTCTTTAATAAGTCTGGGTGAATGTATAACAAATACAATGGCAAAAGTATTGGAGCTTGATAATGTCATAATTAATTTATAAGATCTGATTAAACCACCAACTATTATAATTCCCCTCTCTACTGGAAAGACAATGAGAGGGGAGGATTTGTAAGATGGGAGATTAGCATGGCGGCTTGTGTGTGTGTGTGTGTGTGTGTATGTGTGTGTGTGCTGGAGTATGTGAGTAGTAAGGGCTACTATTCAACCAGTATCTACCATAGGGCTGTAATGATTATTTACATTCCATATCCATTACAAATGATTATTGAATATTATTGTTATTATCTCTATATGTGGGTGACTCAGAGAGGGGCTGCAAGACCATTTATTTTAGTAAAGTTTTTTTGTAAATTAAGGAAGAAAAAAATGTTATTGTTTCAAATTATCTGTGTTTTCTTTAGTCATAGGAAGCTGGGAAGAAAACTTGGTATTTACTGATGACTCTTTGTGTTTATGTAATAGTGAGTGGATACTGTCCCTCACTGTGGCAATTTCAATTAGTTTAGCATGAGTTTCAACAATCAAACACCCCGGAGAAGGCAATGGATGTGACAAAGAGGACTCTGTTAAACAATTAATGTCACTTCCCATTATTGCTTTGGTCCCAATTTACAGAGCAAATAAATCAAAGTCACCGCAGATGAAGCACACTGGCCTACTAACACATGTCTGTTCACAGGTGACAGGGTATAGAAACACATTAGTCACTGCACTGACATTGCAAGATAACCTTTCAAAGACTTGGTTCTGATACTGCTTTCTAATTGTTTGAAATTACTATTTGACAAAAAAACATATATACTTCTTAGCTCCATCTGAGTTGGAAAAAAAGAAAAGAAAATGCAGAGAGGGGAGGAAGAAAGAGCAGGTCACCAATTAGTGATCTACAGCTGCACAAACTAAGCTCAGCCTTGGAGCTGGCAGCAGAGGCGGAAGGAAAGGTAGAAAACAGGCCAATGGGCATTTCTACAGCTGAGCTCTGTGGCTATCAAACAGCATTTCCCACGGTGGGTGTCAACCTTGGGTTCTCCTTACACAATGCAATTCTTCCGACCTAAATAAAGGTCTGTGTGACTGTAACACCTTATTCTCTAAGGGCCCTCTAGGAAGAAAGAAGGCACATCAACAGAAACTCACTTACGGTGTAAAGAATTTCCAGTGACAGATGATACACATGGATTTATACTAACAACCCAAAATTTAGAAACTGCAACAATTCCTAAGTCTTACCATGTTGTTAATAAATGATAGCTCAGAATAGTCAACAAAATGAGAAAGTTTATCTCTGCTCTTTGGGACAGCTGAGTCCCTCTATGACCTGTACTAGTCTGACATAATTTAAAAGGTACAGTTGAAAGAAGATAGGGTCTGTCCCTTCAGGTGCCCAGGGGCACCTCTAGATTAAAACTTTGGACCTGGTTTGTAACATTTGGGTCTTCATCCTTTGTGCACAGCTGGCAAAGGGATCTTCCAACTGGTTATACATGGTGTGGCAGACAATGCATTCAACTCACCCAACTGCACACAGAGGGTCAAAAAATCCACTAAGTTAAGGAGGAGAGGAGGGACTCTGAGATGCTAACTGCCACCTGAAGGGAGAAATGCAGAGTGAATACTGCATGTGGTATCCCAAAGACTTCTAAATGTGAGCTCTTATGAAAGGACCATGCCCTGCTTATGTTAGTAATTTTTTCTGCATCTTGTAGGATTGCAATTACACTCTAGTCCCCAGATTCTCACACTCACTTGATCTCTGTTTGATAAAAATAGTTTAATAGCCATTTAATCACAGCTTCATTATCTTGGCTCTCTTAATATGAATTAGGCCAGGAGAATTCTTGCTTCCTCATTATTCAAATCATCAATAAGAAGGAAACAGTGGGGTCTTCTTATCATTCATTAATCAGTTTCAGTATCTTAGGTACTGTGTACTCAGAGATCAATCTGTGTGAGAGGTGACTTAACCTCTCTGAGTCTCTTTTTTTTTTAATACAAAATTTCATGTGATTATTTGCCTAATTTTTTGCACTCATGATTAATAGAAAGAAAAAGAGTTGATAAAGGCCTGAGAATTCTTCAAGAAGGTGTTCATAAACATTTCCAGTGTATATTCCCATCAACTGGATTATCTGCATTTAAATTTTATTCTTTGAACAGGATCTACCGCAGACATTTAGCACTGGGCCAACTCCCCCCAAATACCCAGCATGCCCCAGGCTTCCTCCTTGCCCCATCCTGCTGACTTGGAAACAGCTAATGAAGACAAAATTAACTCCTACTTTAAGTGAGGCCTAATTAGGAAAGGAAATCTGCTAGAGTAACATCTGGTAATGTATTCCAAAGCCAAATATAAATGACATTCTTGGATTATCCACTACTTTGGATTATTGGTTCCACTAGGCCCCACCAGGAGTTCAAATAACAACATGGGAAAGCAACTTTTATAACAGATTCAGGAGTTCAAATATGAAATACAATGGGTCATAGGTGTGTCCCTTTCCTGAATCTTCATACATAAAACCCTATACCTCAGTTTCATGCATGGATCAGCAGAAAATATTTGCATAAATACAGATTTTGGTCCTAATGTATACAATTTGATTCAATATTTATAAGAAACTAAAGTCAAAATTAAAAAAAGAAAACTTAAATATTTTTCTGCAATAAAATTTAGAAATAACAATCCAGAGTAGACTACTGGAATAGAAGTTGAGGTTTTTAGCTTTTTTCTTTAACGCGTTCTAATCAGAACAGATACCACTTCACTGTATGTGTTTACTTGAAGTAATCTGAGCCTTTGCTAAAGAGGTTGTTAAATATTTTGAATACCCACGTTCAAACAATTGAATTTTTTCCCTCTTCCTTCTCTTTCTCTTCCAAACTCTCTGCAATCCACTGTGAATTTTGGTTTTCTTCTTTTATACCCATGTGGGCACTGACAGTATGTCTGACCCTTTCTCACACACTCAATCAAAAATAGGTGGAATCCCACATGTAATGACTTAGAGATTCCTAGCTCCTACCCTACTCAAAGGAGGAGTCCTTAAAATAACCCAATTACTTTTTGTTTGTGATATGAAATACAGGGCAGCAAATAAGGTATGGGCACTGGAAGGTGTGAATAAAAAAATCTCAAGCATATGTGTGCAATGAAAAAATCAAGACAATAAATACCACCCTACATTACATAACACATTATAAAATGCTTTTGTGTCCATTCATTTCTTCCATATGCTCTGAGAGTTAGCTTATACTTACTTCATTCCCACAAGATATAAGCACATTATGTACAATCTATTATGCCCTGTTGGATTCCAAATTTGCTGGAATTTACAGACCAGTAGAAAGAACACCGATTTTAATTTCACTGTCTGAATAACTCCCCATGGGCATACAGGCTACTTGAAATATCATGTATGTAAATGTGTCTGTCCATATCACACCCATAAGTTTACATCTCAAGTACATATATTTAAAACAGAATCTAAGGCACATGTATATCTCAATGCATTGAATGGATTCTGTGATAGTCAATTGTAGTTGACTATACAAAAATGTATAATCTGTATATACATTGTTCCTTTCAGTTAACCACTCTGAGGAAAGCAACAACCAAAAACCAGGGTTAATTCCTGTAAAAATAAAATAAGAATCGAGTGGAAATAAAACATAAACAAAATTAAATAATTCTCAGACATATTTAGACCTGTGGGAATCCATTTAATTCCAATTCATACATATATTCCTATTTAAGCAGGCAAAAAAATGTATTCACATCTGTACTTAGACTCTATTATATTTGCTTATATCACACCTTCATGAGTTAATAAACATGTATTGTACACCTGACATTCATTATTCTGTAGAGTTATAAGAGCTAAAAGTATAAATACAGAGTTTCAACAGAGAGTTCTAAAAATATCTGGTTAATATATGCAAAATGAGCTATTTCGGGGAAAGGGGAAAAAGGTTCAGGGAGGTTGGAGGGGGTCATAACTATTTCTCACAATGGGAAGAAGAAGGAACCGAGTTGTGCCATCACACTGGAGACTTAACAGGCCTGAAAAGAGTGAGCAAAGGATTCTACTTGTTCTCGAGTTTAAACTAAAAGAGAAACTGGGCATTGTGGGAAGAACTCCAGACTGGAAGTCAGGAGAATTGATCCTAGATCCATTTCTGCCACCAGCTAGCTACATGTCCTCAAGTGAAACAACTCAATTCTCCGGCTGCATTGCATAGTTTAGAATGACAATCCCATAGGTTTCTGGTATTAGTCCATTTTCATGCTGCTGATAAAGACATATCCAAGACTGGGCAATTTACAAAAGAAAGAGGTTTAATTAGATTCACAGTTCCACATGGCAGGGGAGGCCTCACAATCATGGTGGAAAAAAAGGAGGAGCAAGTCACATCTTACATGGTTAATGACAGGCAAAAAAAAAAAAAAAAACAGTGTATGCAGGGAAACTTCAGTTTTTAAAACCATTAGATATCATGAGACCCATTCACTATCATGAGAACAGCACGGGAAAGACCAGATTCCATAATTCAGTCATCTCCCGCCACAGGTGGGAATTATGGGAACTACAAGATGAAATTTGGGTGGGGACAGAGAGCCAAGCCATATCAGTTGTGCCATCCCACCTCAAATATTTCATTCACAACACAGAAGACTAAGTGATCCTGAGGCAACCTAAGTCATGTCTCACCCCTCTTTTGATCAAACCCTCCACGGCTTCCCACATCTCTAAGAGTGAAAGCCAAAATCCTAACAGTGACTTACTAACCAAAGTTCACAATATAATTTATCAACCAAGCAGGACCCTTCTGAGAAGGAGAGGGGATAATGTACATAATCGGATACTCAGGGATGAACCCAACTACACCAGGCTAACTGGAGTATGGTGGCCCTACACTCAGCCAACTTCATCTGAACCTGGTAACACTCCATTTACCTGTCTGAATCCTTCCCAATTAGTTTGATCTCCTCACTAGTCCACAAAAATGCCAGACATTGTCCTGTCCTAAGACCTTTGCTCTTGCTGTTTTCCCTACCTAGAAGTTTCTTCTGCCAGATGGCCACATGGATTCCCCCTTTGTCCCCTCATTTACTCAAATGTCACCTTCTAAGTGCAACATTTCCAACTACTCTGGACACAGTCTACCTATTTTCCCTAGATTATTTTCCCTTTGGCATTCATCTCTTACTCAACATGATATTTTAGTGATTTATCGTCTTCATGAACTGTCTAAAAGAGGATGTCAGTGAGGCCTATTTGATTACCATTGAGATACTTAATAGTAGATACATAGTAGATGCTTAACTAAAAAGAGTAAGAATGGTAACTAAAACATCTAATCCATCCTGACAACATAAGAATATATAAATTTTCATTCTTCTTTTGTTGTTGTTGTTATTTTCTCTGTAATCCTCACCTCCTCTCACCTCCAGACAATGTGTCTTCTTAATAATGTTTAGCTTTGCTCTGATTTAGAATTATCACACATTCATTTCACATATACCAGCTGATAGACCAGGCAAGCAAGTGATACGTTCTTAGTGGGGAGGAAAGAATATGAACAGCTGCAGCTATAGAGGGGCTAACTCTGAAATGAACTCCTAGGCAATTAATCTATAGAAGTGAATGTAATGTTCATCTTTTGTAAAAGAAGAAGTTTAAATGGGTCTTGAAAATGCAGAAATTAGCCCAACTCTGTTGTCTAGAAGGATATTGGAACACATCATCAAGCAATCAATTGGCAAACATCTTAAAAGAGTCAAGATGCTTTTGTGAAGAGAAAATCATGCCAGACAAACCTACTACCTGACCATGTAGGAGTGCTGACTCTCTAGTCAAGAGAAAACCACCAACGTAATCTATTTGGACTAGAGTGGTGAGCTTCTTGGTTCCATACCACATAACATGCTCATCTTTAAGCTGGCAATATATATTAATCGTAGCTAGAAGTTTTTAAGCTGTGTTTCACAGAGCCCTGGACACTAGAATAGCTGGTATAAGGATTGATTATAAATATTATAGTGTATGATATATTTTGTGTATTTACATACCTTCATAGCCAATCAATGCAGAAACACAGTGGAAACCATGACCAAATTAAGCAGCCAAATTTTATCATTTTCATTGTCTTTGGATTAAAAAAAGTCTTAAGAACTGAGGGTGAATAGTTTAAAACTTGGAGCCATTTCGAAACACTCAGTGCTGTGAGGCAGGATTTTCTCAATCCTCTTCAAACAAACCAAAGCACAAAATAATCAGTTGCTATGATTGATAATAAGAACCTGACATCATCTTAAATCCAAACTTGTACTTTTCCTGTTCATTTAAATAATGTCATAGTTCTCTGAGATGAATATTACTTTAATAAATAATAATAATAGTAAATAGCATCTGAGTACTTTCTATGTTCCTAATGTTGAGTTAATTTCTTTACATGCATTATTTAATTGAAATCACCCATTTAACCCTATTATTATCTCCAAACTCTCATGGCTAATGAGAAGCAGAGTTGGATATTAAACCAGATATATCTGATGAAATATCGTTCTCACTCCCTTTCTTTATATATCAGGATTTTATTGAAGAGATTATTACAATGAGTGGGCATGGGCTATTTTAATTTATCTTCATATTGTAGACTAAGAAGTGAGTTAGAATGACATAGCATGTATTTATCATCAGCTAACATCTAAGGTGGGAGATGCAGTTACATGCCATGAGGCACAGTTGGCCTTCCATGCAGAAATAGGAGGTTGCTTTGCAATTAATTCTCACTATTTATTGCTGGCTGGCCCAGTGTTAGTTCATAGCCTTTCTTTTTTTAATCCTACTGAGTGTGACTTCCTCTTCTATTTGAATGTTCTTCCCTTTAACATCTTTTGTTCCTATTCTATCCCTACCTCAAAGCCTACTTTAAGCATTCTCTTCCATGGGATGTCTTTCAACAAGTCCAATTCTTCTAATCCTTTATCAGAAAAACTTAGATCCATAGATAGAAATGCAGATTTCAAAGCCTCATCACAAACCAGTGAATCCAAATCTCTAGATACGGGTTTCTGGACTGCAGCACTGTTGACATATTGAGCCACATAATTCTTTGTTTTGGGAGCTGTCCTGTATGTTTAGGATGCTTAACAGTATCCCTGGCCTCTCCCCACTAGATGCCGGTAGCACCCCTCCAGTTATAACTATCAAAATGTCTCCAGATATGCCAATTGTCTCCTAGAGGCAAAACTGCCCTCAGTTGAGAACAACTGACCTGGGAGGTACAGCCTGGGATTCTGTAATTTTGATAAGCAACCCAAGCGATTCTGATAATCAGGCAAGTTTGGGTAATTTGCTCTTTTGCGGCTGTTGAATAGTGTGTAAATCAAGTTGAAATTTATGATTCTGTGTATGCTAGATTTATTCCCTCTAACACAAGTGATTCTAAATCTTAATAGTTATTATTAACATATTTTTATTTATTCTATATGAATTCTTTTTCTCAATATCTTACATTAATGTGACTAGTTGTTTTATGGTCCGTCCTTCCCTGTTGATTACAGCATATTGGTTATTCAATTCCCGAATTTGTTTTTGATAGTCCTAAGGCAGCTCAGTCTTTTTATTGCCAATCATTCTCTTTCTTCAACACCTTCTGACCATCACCATTATCATAAAGTTCATTTTAGTTCTGGGGTCTATCTTATTGCATAGACTATATGTTAAATGATTCTTAAGGATTTTCTTCTATATATCTTCACAGAGGTCTTAAGCATTTCTCAACTTTTTAAGATCTTTTTAAAAATCTCAAAAGAGGCCACAATGCCTTATAACATTTTTTATTATTTGAAATAGGCAGTGAGGCAAAATATAGACTCCAAAGTTAAATCTGATTTGGGGTCATGAGTACATCACTTCCAAGGTGTGTGATCTTCAGCAGGTTACTTAACCTTAATAAGACCTATACTACAGGGCCGTTTTGAGAATTGACTGAGCTAATCCATGCAAATCATACAGAACAGTGCCTCGTATATAGTGAGGATTTATGTTTACTACTACTAATAATATCATTATTATAATTTTCGTGCACTAGATTGAATTCAGAATAAGTGAGACAAAATACGGATTTGTTAAAAACAAATTTGAGGAAGAGATAAGACATGAACAAATGAAGTGAAAAGGGAAGAACACTCTATGCAATAAGCCTACACAGTATAGAAATTGTAAGTATGGTACCAGAATTACTAAATAGATAATTGCTCAAAAATTCCTACAATTTGTATAAAGTTCATTATCTCCCAGTTACTTGTTAAGGTTGAGATGGTACAGTTGACAGGCATAGTTTGACACGATCACTGGCTGTTTGCCAGTTATTACACGGAATGATCACCTTCAACGCATACTGAAATGAATTACAATACTGACACTTGACACACTCTTCATTTTTGAACACACATGCAGATCTGTATCATATTTACAGATACATATAACATGTATATTCATGTGCATACTTATAAATATTATATATATTTATTTACACATGTTTATTGAGTGCCTACTATGTATTATAATTTGATTTCTAGGAACTTACATTTTAGTTTTGTGGTGAGAGAATGGCAGATAATAATAGATTTTATATTTGATAGATTTTATATTTATATATAGGGAGAATATATACAGTATACTGATGTGTGTATACATAAAACATATACACCCATACAAAGAAATATATATATATACACACATACATACATACACACAGAGAGAAAAAAAAGGAGGTAGCATTTGAAGCAGCAAGGCATAATAGCTAAGAAAGAAATATTCTAGACAGAGAAAGGAGTAAGAGTAAGGGCCAAAAGTCCTGAGGAAAACTTGCAATGAGTAAGAAATTACTTTTTCATGGTTTACATACAGGTATAAGCAGGAGGGGGGTGACAGGCAAAATATTTAACAAACATCACACAGGAACATTGATCAATCATAACAGCAGCACCAGGACTTCAGAAAGGAGGCCTGCAGTCAATACCTCACAAAGCTCTGCTGTTACAAATTAGCAGACTACATTAACCCTGGGCATAAACAGTGATTTTTAGACTATGTAAGGAAGAATAATTTCCTATTACAACCAGTAAGTTCTATATAAGATAGTATATTTGCTGATGAAAAGAAGTGCTTAGAAGGCACTATTGCAGAGGTCGATGCTATTTGTTCATAAAGACTTAGCACCACAAGATATGTGTGAAATTGTGCAGCTGCAGATTCCTGACACTTGGATCTATATGGTATATTAAGGTTGGGGACACTAAGATGCAGGTAATGTCAAATGATCTGATTACTGTAATATCCTGGCAATGGCAATAGAATGAGACAAAATTGTCTCAAGGTGGTTGGAAGCCATTCAGAGGCAAGGTGTCCTTTCTGTGAGGCCATCTAGGGTGAAAGAAATCAAAGTGTGCTCCATGCTAATCCTCTGTGCCTTTCCAGCTCCTTTCCCCAAGAAACTAGGAGCTACTTAGAGCTTGGGATTGGGTCTTTGACTCCTTGACTAACTTTCAAATTCCACTAAAGTGCTCTGCACAGAGCGAAGAGTTGTCAATAAATGCTTGCCAAACAAGTACAATATGAGAAGTTCATCTTCTCAATGACTTTGTATCTAAGTATTTTACATCGGTTTATGTTTCCAAAGCATCCAAGTAAGTTTGCAATCTCCTAGGGTTTAGATACTGAGCTTCTTTTAATGCCAGACTGAGTGAACCCCTTGTGAAGAATCTTTAAACACTTCACACTGAATCAGTTCCAAATGCAGACTCATTCATGATTATCAGTGACTTACATGCATATGTAGAGAGCACGCACAGTGGAGAAGCATAGGACATTGGGCTAGACGAAGTAGCTAATAACCTCAAAGGGGCATTTTTAGAGTGAGTTTGATAACAGGATAAAAAAGCACATGTACCTAAAACAGCATGGGAAATGACAAGAGAGGTGTAAATTAATCTAGATAAAAATTTGAGACATACAGAACGATGAAAGGGAAAAACATGCCATTTAATGTCTTGCCATGTTGTGGCTCTTATAATGACAGGACGTAGCAACATGGAAACACTGAATAGTAAAAGCTGCATGGTCAACTCTCCCAACAGTACGATGTTGGAGATGAGAAGCCTGACATCCAAAGGGATAAACAGACTTTCCCAATGTCATCTGGTAACTGATCTAATTCTACATCTGTTTTGGACCTATTGGCTCCTTAGTTTTTCTATTATACCATGTTGCTTATCAGGAGAATAAAAGGAAATAAGTAGCAAAGACTCTTTCTCTTACATTTGCCATAGGTTTTCTTTAAAACTCTACATTGTTTAACATATTGTAAATATATTCCAATATACTAACCTCCATGGAAATACTGCATTGTATTTTCATATCTGTGTGCTTTTAATAGATCGTAAGCTTCCTGGGAGTAGGAATCATGATTTGTGCATCAAAATCAGTGTCAAAATTTTAACAAGAATTTTTCAAGTACCTACCATGTGTCAGGCACTCTTGACACTGGGGATATAGCAATGAACAAAATAATTTAAAATCCCTGCCTTCAAGGAGCTTATTCTGTTGGGGGAAGATAGATGATTGACAAAATAAATTACTATAAACAAAATAAACAGCTGTGAGGAATAAATGAAAGGAAGCAATGAGAACTCTATTTGTATTTAAGTAAAGCCAAATTAGATTTTTAAAATTCAGGCTTATTTATAAAATCAATGCATAAATATTTTTTCCTAGAAAAGGTTTCATACTGGGATAAAAGTTTTCTTCTGACCCTTACAGAGAGTAACAGATGCTTTAAAGTAATGACTCTCAATTTTGGCTCTAAATTTGATCACGTATGCATTTTAAAAAATATATGCTTGCCCCTTCCCTACTCCCTTGAGCAATTAAGTCAGTATCTTTGGAGGTGGGAGTTAGTAATTCCCTTGAGCAATTAAGTCAGTATCTTTGGAGGTGGGAGTTAGTAATTTTAAAGTCTTCCCAGGTGAGATTCTCATGGAAGCCAGGACTAAGAATCACTCCTTTAAAAGATTAAATAATACAACATTTGAGGAAATATGAGAATATTTCTTATGATCTATTGTGAGGGCTGAAGGAGAAGGCTTGCCCATCAGTGAGAACCAGTTGTGGCATACTGAGATGCCCAAAATCCCTCATACATGCCACAGAACATGGATGTTTCATCTTTGTCCAGTGCAAACCAACTCTGGCCCCTTGACTGAAGGAGTTTTCTTTCCTGAGTCCCAGTTATCTCCCCAATTACCCACTCAGACCCTGTTTCAGTACTTGTGAGTCCATGAAATATCTTAAGTCAGGAAGTCTCTTTAGTGTATGATGGTGACACGGGCCAGCCAGGAGCCTTATTACAATGACTGACTACTGCCATCAGATTGAACACCTTTAAAAACAAAGAATCACAGATCATAGGCTGCGTAAGCTGCAAGTGCCTAGGTTTAAAAATAAAAAGACAACCAGGGAACCCATATCATGAAATGCTTGATACCTATTAAAACGATTATATAGGCACACATTTGTTAAAATGAAACATAGCCATTGAATATTATGAAATGAATCCAGAAAGTTGTCAAATAGTGTTTGTTCAGTCCATGATCTATCTATGCGTGGATACTGAAAAAAGCCTAAAAGAATGAATCCCAAAATATTACAAGAAGGTGAGATTTCAGATGACGTTAAGTCCATTGTCTTTTTCCAATTTTCTGTAACGAGCATTTTATTCTTTAAAATATATAAAAATAAAGAACCAAAGATTGTGTTTGTGTATGCCATACATGAGAAAATGGGAAGAGAAATAATTAAAGTGTGATTAATAATTAATCAAGGTCAACCCAGGTCTACACAACTTTGTGGCCCTGCTTTTGAATTTGTCTTCTTTGGCCTTAAGTTTTTGATCTGTAAAAAGGCAGCAGTGAAATCTGCCATGGTTGTCCCATAAGGTTACTGGACATAAAAAAATAGCATTGATCATTATGTGCTTTAAGGAAGAGTTAAGAAGTATTATATAAAAATGTAGTGCTAAATATTCACACCTCTCAGATAAAATCATTCAAGCAATATTTACTGAATTTATACCATGCTTATATAGTTGCATACTTGACTTAAATTTATTTCTTCCTCACAACACCTCACAGTAGCAAGTAGACTATAACAACGGGCATAAAAACAATGGAAGTATTTGTCTGAGACTCTATAGCAAAGCCACAGAAGCAGAAGAGAAATCAAGATGCCCTCGAGCTAACCCTCTCCCAAAGTCCTCCTCGCCTGAGCTCCTATCAGCGGTTGTAGACAAACTTTCCAGGTCTGTTTGTTGGGATGTCAGCCAGCTATAATCTCTTCAGGGCGGAAGATCTGATGCTATCAGCTAGAGGTGGCCCTGGAATAGATCTGTACACAATATGAAAACATCAGGCTTTAGCAATTGATAGCAAAATAATTTGATGCCATTTCAGCCTCAATTGCTGCTCCATTTGTGCCTGGAAGAACATTCAATATTCTTGAAACATTAACCCAGGACCTCTCATTTTGCTGCTGTTCCTATCAATATTATGTCTGTTGTGAATATTTCCAAAGTAGTAGACTCAAAGTCTTAAGGGATTTAACCTTAGAAAAAAAAGGGTTTCAAATTATAATTCTATCATGTATAGGCCTGTGTCCTTGAGGAAGGCATCTGTGCCCTGCAACCCTGGTACAATCAACCATAAAAACAGAGACATATGCTTCATAGAATTGTGGTTAGGATTAAATGAGATATTGGGCATAAAGAGCACCATAAAACACCATACAAATATTTCCTACTATTCCTCTGATGATGTTCCTTATTTAAAATTATTTTCAAAATGTTATGCTGGCAATAAAAGTACACAACTTAAGAAGAAACCTTAGGAAGCTGTATACCATGTGAACTTAATCTGTTGCCTAAGATGAGCCATATCACAATCTTTAGCCCTGAGTACGTGGCCTTTTTACTTACATGATAAACTGAGTAACACATAGCTGATAAAAAGGCTCACAGATATTGCCTTCAATTTGGAATCGCTGAACTAGGACAAAACTACCATTTAAAAAATCAAAAACCACTGAATCATAGGAAATATAAACAGGGGATACAGATGAAAAAGAAAAGTTGATTGTGTTTGAAGATGATAAGAGAAGAAATAAATTGATTTATCTTACATAAAAATAAGACTAGAGAAAATAGAGCCTTTAGTAAATATAGCAAGTGTGTTACTTTAATTCTGGATAATATTTTTTAAAAAGAAAGAGGCCATAATACATATTTAAGCTCTTTGAAGGTCATAGTCTTGTTTTATTTGGCTTTATTCATTTATTCATTTATTATTTAGCTTTTATTCATTTGTAGATTTAGAACTTTTTCTTTCAGGAACTTCAGGCATGTGGGGACATAGCCGTGGACCTCACAGACACTGCTCTCGTCCTCATGACGTTTCCAGCATCCTAGCTGCACAGTAGAGTCATTCGTCTACAATATCTTACAATTATTTAAATGTTGAATGAAGGAAAAAAAATAGACAAAAATGAAACTATGAAGAGAAAGGAAAGGAAAAAGCAGAAAAGGGAGTTAGAAGGAGCATGGAGTAATCCATAATTTTATTGTCACTTTCAGTTGGAAATGAAATACTCTTTTCCTATTACACTGTTTGTTTTGGCTATGGGCTTCAGGAAATAATTAGGTCAGTGCAAAAACAATTGCAGTTTTGGTCATCCCTTTCAATGGCAAAAACTGCAATTAGATTTGCAGCAACCTAATACTATCTTTGAAATGTAAGTTAAAGGTTGAATCAGCACTCGCAACGTTTGTACTGCTTCTTATATATTGTCAAGATCATCTTTGAGAGGTATAGCTATAATAAAGCATAAGGGGAGAAGCAAGACTTTTCTTTGAGCTTCTGTGACAGTGATCAGAGTAATGTTGTCATAATGTCCAAGGGAAAACTACCAAGGAACTAAAAAGTAAACTCCTGCTTTGGTAGAAACCATCAGTTTCTATAAAGCACAAGCATGGCAGCAAAATACAGTCTCCTTTCTAGCCTCGTTTCTGGTAGATAATACTGTGGGATACATGATTTTTAATGATTATGTCTTTAGCCTTGAAGAAAGAAAATCAAACTTATTTCAAGACAAAGGCCAGCGAATTAAAATATCCAGGTTGAAAATTAAAGAGTGACAATAGTGGTCATTGACCATGCTCTTGCTGTGCTTTAGGGATACTATCAAGCCCTTTGCACACGCTGTTTCCTTTTATCTTCATAATGATTGTTTGAAATAACTATTAAATCACCTTTTTACAGATGAGAAAACTGAGGTTTAAAGAAGCTAAGTAACTAATCAAAGGTTACATAACAAACATGTGTCCGAGTGGGAATTCGAATGCAGGTTCCCCTCTTTTCAGTGACCCTAACTTTTCTAGAACATTTTTCAGGGCAGAATTCAAAACTGTTGTACCTTCATAGGCATAAATTTAAACTTGATTGTTAATTTTATTTTCAAGATCTCTTTGGGGGGAAAAGCTCACTGAATGCTCTAGAAAAAAATGTCATGTGTTTCATTGCTTCTAATGAGTTGCTGCAGTTCAGAAGTTTCATTACATTCTGACAATTAAGTTGCTAATAAAGTGAGGAACCACTAATTGACTTATCCATCTCACAAACTCAAGATCTAGCTAGCAAGCTAGAACACAATTTCTATCACTGGACCAAAAAATCATTCACATCTTGCAATACTCACAGTGATTAGATTTAATCTAGGTAAACTGCAGATTGCTCCTGCACTTGACATGAAGTTCTGACTGAGAACATACACACACACACATGCTCACACACATACAGTATTAGTAACAATATGTTGTGCTGATGCCGACTGTATTATCAGAACCAACGATAAGATATTGTTGTACTGGGGCAATGCAATGGCTGTGGACCCAATATCAAAAATTTATGGTAATTGAAACCACAGAATCTTAGGAAATGCAGTCAATTTCATAGAGTATCAAAAGGTCATTCTATTCAATTTATACTTGAGGCTGAGCACAATATTGAAAAAAACACGTGAGAGCAAATGATGTTATCAGTTGTCTAGGATTCAACAATTTACTTACTATCTAAGGTAATTTACTCATTAGTATATACATGCATAAACTGTGTTGAGTCTTGTGTTTGGCACACCAAGTTCTCGTAAAGAACTTAATGCTCTGAGCACATTACTAAATATATCAACATTACCATATTAACTGCTCTGTTCAGGCTTCAGTTAAGTGTGAATTTTTTTTTTTTTTTTTTGCCCCATGTTTTACTAGTTACACTAAAGATTCTCTGAGATTCTGCTGTCTCTTCAAACTTTTGCTGTATGCTGTGTCTTACAGAAGCTATTTTAAAACGAGAACATTCAGTATACTACATCCAGTGCCTCGCTAACATTAATGTGAATATGAATCACCTGAAGATGTTGTTAAGATGCGGATGCTAATTCAGGAAGTCTAGTGCACAGCCTCAAATTCTGAATCTCTAACAAGCATCCAGGTAATGCTCAAGCTGGTCCACAAACAAGAGTTTCAGAAGCAAAGTTCTAGTTTTCTCCATCAATTCAGCACATTTTCTACTTGTCCTCACCATGCAGGGCATAAATATTCTGTTCCATTACAATTAATCCCCACTAAGAAGGCATGCCACAACATTTTGGATTAAAATATAGAATTATTTCATTCTTTCTAGCTCAAGTTTCAAATAGAGGTCTTCAGAAGGAACTAGCCCAGACATATGTTTCATTTGGCTAGCATGGTTTTGCCTCCCAAAGGGTTTTAAACATTATTAGATTAGTTAACAACAGTTATAAAACTGCAACTTTTATCTGAACTTCCTGCTTTTAAAAAATAAATCAGAAGATCTAGAGAAATTGGGATTTAAGCAGGAGCTGACCATGTGACAGAGAGGCTGCTCTCCCCAGGTTTCCACTGTCTCCAGCCCTATAGCCCTGACATTGGATATTCAGGTCAATCTTCATTGTCCATGCTTCCCATCGAGGTCACATCACTCATTCTCTTTCCTGCCTACCTCCCATCGACACTGGAGTCACTCTCCTCTGATTGTCATTTTAAAAATCCACCCTCCCCCATTTCTACCTCTGTATTTTGGTATCTTCACTATAAAATATTTTTCTTTTTTTTTTCTTCATAGAAAACTTAAAGCTTAAGATCCTATTTGAGTTCTCTTCTCTCATGAGATATCGGCTAAGCACACCAACCTAACTCTTTAAAAGTATTATACAGCATCATGCCATGTTTTATACATGTTTTATACACATGACTCAGATATGCAGATGCAGGAGTATGTGTTTGCATGTGTATTTGTATACCAATTGCCTCACTTCCAGCTAGATCATCACTGCCCCCCAAAAAATTATAATGCACTTTTTTTTTTCTTTTTTTTTTTTTTGCAGGTTGACAGGATGGTCTGCATGAAATAATTCCAATCAAAATTATTTGCTAATTTGAATTCTGGAGCTATGAGAGATCTCCCTTTTACAGGTTTTCCTTTTTATATAAGAAATTCTTAAAGAATTTTTTTAAAAATTAATCATTTAGCATTTGGGTTACCGGTTTTCTATATTAGAAGGTTTCCATTACAGAAACCTAAATACAAACAACATTTTTAAATACATAAAACTTCATAGTTTGATTAAAGAAAATATCGAAAGGGATAGTTTTTAGTGGCAGGCATGCCCTTGAACATCTTTTAAAGTGGGGAAAGTGAGAGACATGCAAGATAGAAACATGGTACAGAAAATAAAGCATAAAACAACATTAGTTTATGGTCAGTATACTTCATATGTTCTATTACAATGGTCCAAAGGACTATTATTTATTTTAAAAATGAAAATAAATTCTTCCTAAGTTATAACTTCTATCTTACCTCCAATCAGTGAGATACATTTTGAGGAGATACTCAAATGTCCTAGATGTGTACAAGAGGAACCTCACATTTGGAGATGGGACATGCTTCCTTATTTGAACCTGATAAGCACTTAGCCACTGTGAATTTTCAGTGGTGATAATGAGGAGGGATTTCTGTAGAAAAGTCTTTGCTGTACCCGAAATAAACCTTAATCCTTTGTATTCTCACCAAGGATATTAAGACATTAACAACCGCCTCATATCTCCTACCCAGAAGGATATACAGAAACTTGATAAAATTACAAGACATTTAGAAAACTGTTTCATAAATCAATTGTTTAATTTCTGGACTATCTTCCACTCGCAAGTCAGCATGTAGTAAGGCATGAGACGTCTAGCGAAGACAAACAATGAAGTAAACTGGGGTACAGGTTCTAGAGTCAAGTTGCCTGGGCACGAATCCTAGCCCTGCCAGTTACTAGGACTGGGGACCTAGAGCAAGCTACTAAACATGTCTGGGACCAGTTCCCCATACGCAATGAAGATAATGATAAAATACCTGCCTTGTGGGTTGTTGTAAAAATTAAATGAAACATATAAAAATTAAATGAAACGTGCTGAGAATACTGCCTGGCACATAGAAACCCTCAATAAATATTACCCATTGTCAATATTATTTTTATTAGCCTCAAAGAGTTTATAATCCAGTCAAGGGAGTGAGACAGGAGCAGTGAAAATATAACTAATGACACAAGGCCATGTGTACATGACAAGTGTCAGATAAGTCACTCTGATACTGAGTGTTAGTTCTGAGAAGAGAGAATCATTTTTAGTTTTAAGAAATGTTGCCAGGAATCCAGGCAACGGATTTCTTATCAGGTCACAGAATTTTTAGCATAGTTACGTTACTTTGGTCACGGAAATCCCTTTGGCAACTATTTCAGAAAAGGCCTCTCCTAACCTCTGGGTGTACTAAGGCATCCAAAATTTCCCTCTGACCTAGAGAATGAAGGCACATCATCAGCACATTCAGACTTCATATAAAACTTGATTATGGCCCTATCCAATTACCAGAAATTCGTACAAGTTTCCAATGGCCTCCCAGCTGTGGCTGGCTTGACTGAGAGGCCGTACAGTCCAACAGTTCCACAGACTTGGCCAAGAAACATAACTTGAAAGAAGGAATAAGAACTATAAATGTAGACAGCCTTGTCCCACAAAGGTGAGTTTTTATACTGAAAACAAGCATTGTACTAAACTGTTTGGTTCAAAGGCAAGATTCAACTTTAAAAAACTTTTTACTGTTGTATATTTCCTGGGGATGGGATGTGTCATTTATTTTTATATTCCAAGTATCTAATATGATGCTTGGGATATGGTAGACACTGGGTAAATCCCAGATGGATGAATGAGAAGATATAAGGGGAAAAAAGGGGGAAGGAAGGAAAAGAAAGGCCTTTTTTCAATATAAACTAGGTTGAAATACTTTACCAGCCTGAGTGATACCCTCACCCACTGATACAATTCGCTGTGTCCCCACCCAAATTTCATCTTGAATTGTAGGTCCTGTAATTCCCACATATGTGGGAGGAACCCAGTGGGAGATAACTGAATCATGGGGACAACTCCCCCATGCTGTTCTCATGGTAGTGAGTAAGTCTCACGAGATCTGATGGTTTTAGAAGAGGAAATGCCTTTTCACTTGGCTCTCATTTTCTATCTTGCCTGCTGCCATGTAAGATGTGCCTTTCACCTCCTGCCATGATTGTGAGGCCTCCCCAGACATGTGGAACTGTGAGTCCATTAGGCCTCTTTTTCTTTATAAATCACCCAGTCTTGGCTATGTCTTTATCAGCAGTATGAAAATAGCTTAATACACCCATGCGACCCTGACGCCCCACTGTCTTATTTAAATCTGCCTTTTAGCAGTCAAGACTTTTAATATTTTAAAATACTTACCTTTACTTCCAAATAGATGGTAACCTGGAAAATAATTGGCATCCAGAAAGCACTTGTTGAATATATGAGTATTATTGAGTTAACTGAAAGCTCTCTTGAGATAAGCAAGGACCTACTACGTTTGATGCTTCTTAAAATGCCTACTGTTGTACACTGTATGATGTACACCAAAAAATAATTTCAGGTTTATTTAATTCCGTATTCTGTATTCATTTAATATATCCTTAATAAGCACTGACTATGTTTCAGACACTGAGTTAAGTAATGGTACTGGGTTAGTGACAGTCAAAGCCCAGACCCTTAAATAGCTTCTCATCCCATAAGAGAGACAGAACAAATAAGAAACAGACAGATTGAGAAATCATGGGAGAATGTAGAGCTGCTACAGGGCACACATCAGAGGAACCTAAGCTATGAAAGGGTGCTGGGGGTTGGTGGTTTGGGAGAAGTGATGTAGGAGGGGAAGTCTGGATTGTTATAAGGAATTAGGCTGGCAAAGAGTTGCATGAAGGGATGTACTACATCAGAACAAAACAATAAAATTTAAACACAGGAAAAACAAAGTGTCACCAGACTCAACATATAGTAAATACTCAATAAACAATAATTGAATAAATAAATTATTGCACTAGTGTTATGTCATGTGAAATCACCTGACATTGAACTATTCCCCAGGTTCTCCCACCATGGATCAAAAGTGTGGCATTTGGAAATGTGTTGCTATAGTTATAATATAAAACAAAACATGTATATCTCCTATTCCCACCCCATAGAGCTACAACAGTATAAACTTGAGCTTTCAGACTTTCCAGAATGTGCCACCACAAACATAAAGAAAATCAGACAGCAATTACTGCAAGTGCCAAATGCTGAACTTTTACTGCCAGTATTCCAAGCAAGGAATTTCTGTGCTGATATTTTCTGAAGTGTCGGCCCCTTCTTCTTGGTGTCTTCTTTTCAGGGACTCATTAGTCACTGCAAACACTGTTGACTAAATGTGGTTTGCCTTCACATACAAAATGCCTTTGTTCATTGGCTCTCACCAGCCAGATCAGAGAGGGACCCGGGCCATGCTCAAAGCTGCAGGACACTCTGAGAAGTCACACTGTGGTTGCTTGTCTTCCCTCTAAAGGTTACATTTCATGACAGAGATTAAACGTCTTGCCTGTTCTATGATTGCTTTTGAAAATTACGCACTAATGACAGCCACTCAGCAAGTAGCTTACTCATTTCTCTTTAGCCCCTGTCTAGAGAATCCCAGTTTGATCATTTCTCCAACAAATATTTCTTAGGAGCATATAATGTGCTAGAAACTGCTACATGCAAGGTAGAGTGACCTGTAAAATAGGCACAGCCCCTCCCTCATGGAATTTACCTTTGATTAAAGGTACACCTTAAATACACACTAGGGAGCCAATAAACAGAAGCCCGACTCTCCCTTCATCACCAAGAGGCTGGCACAGAGCCCAGGGGCAGGCTGTTGAACACTCTCCCCCTGGAATTTGAATCTTGACCAGCATTCATGCACAGTTTTGTTCCCAAGGACACTTTTGGTTTTACAGAGCTATCCAGGAAGTTCAAGGTATTGGAGTGTTCCTACAAATTATCATTTATTGACTATCAGTTAAGTGCAAGCATTGAACTATGCACTTTCCTTATATTATTTCTACATATATTATTTGAAAACTTTAAAAAACAGAAAGGTTAATGTTTCTTGGCAGAGACACATAAATGATTTCTCAGGGATGGCAAATGTATGTAATTATAGAAGGTAACGTAACAGGTCTCTCCATATTCCCAAGCCAGCATACCACTGGACTTACAAAAGATGCTCATCACTGGTGTTCTGTAAGTGTTTCTGGAATTGCTGTGACAATATAAAAGGCACTGAGTGCATAGTGACAAATGCCAAAGAGATGCAGAAGCCACAAGATGGAGGACTCACATTTGGCAAATAAAGCCAGAGATGAAGTTTCATAAAATACATTTAGTGCATGTATGTATATATATATGAACATATATATGCAGATAAATATATATTTACTTATGTTCCAAAAGCAAAAATTAACTAAATCATAAGCACTAGTTTCAATTCATGGAATTGCAGAGGATAGCCACTGGGTGGTAGAATTCCCACTGTTTAGTTGGGAACAAGAACCCCATTCCTTTACTTAATGTCAAGCATTTTGTGCTGACAATATAACTCATCCAGCTTTAAGACCTCAAAGCTGTCACGGGTTGTTTCTTGACTGCCCAATAGATTTGTAGATGCACCACAATTTCCCTTCACAGAATTATCGGAATTATCCCTTCTTCACTGGATACACACTGAGAGCCAGTAAGCAAAAGCCTCACTCTATTCTCACCACTCCAGGGCTAGCACAGAATAGGGAAAACCTATTGAAATTTGAATCGTGATGAGAATCCTCTTGCAATTTGGCTCCCAGGCTCCAGATCTTTTATTTGCCAAGCCTAGTTCAACACCCTCTCATCAATTCCATCAGCCATACATATCCTTTTGCCTTTCTGCTTAAGGAAGTTAGAGCTGATTCTTTGTTTTTCATTCTGTTGTTTGCAACCTAAGAATCTAAATTATAAAAACAAATATGATGCCTAAATACTGAGTGCTTTCCATGGAATGAAATAGTTCTTGGAAAAGTAAAGGACTTGTTAATATTACATTTATTATCTTTATAGATGCAATGAAAGGCAAATGCTATGACTTCCAGGTGTTTGCAGACTTTGTCTTAATTTTGTCAAAATGAATACCTGCTCTGTTCTAGGCACTGTGCAAGGATTTTCAATGCATTGTCTCATTTAACTTTAACAACAACCAACTAGAAGAGAAGCCCCAGGAGGGCAGGATATTTTTTACTCCCTTGTTCACTACTATATTCCTAGAACATTTTCACACATGATAGGTGATCAGTAAATGTTTGCTGAATGAATAAATAACTGTGAGGCAGGCACTATTTTACAAAAGAAGAAAGATATTCATGGTCCTACTGCAAGTCAGTGGTAGAGCTTAGATTTGACAGGCAGGCATGTCTGAATCCAGGGCCCAGTCTCCTGACCATCTTGCTACCATTGCCTTTAGGTTCTTGGGATACAAAAAAAAGAGAGGGTTGCTGACCTCAGGGAGTTTGGGCAAAACCCTCTGAGTCCTGGTTTCCTCATTGTGAAGTAGAGATATGGCCCTCATTTGGGTTTTTGAAGACTCTTAAGAAAGTCCTGGAAAATGCCATATAGAGATGATATGTTATAATTGGAAGTCTGTCTGATATTCAGAAAGGTAGGAAATTGAGAGTCAAATATCACCTTTGTCATTAATAGCTATGACCTGGCAAGCCTCTTAACTTGGAGACTCAGTTCCATACTGCAGAATATTTGCCTTTTAGTCTTTCTAAAAAGACAGAAAAAATAACTACAGGTTGTATGAACTGGCTCTGTGAGTTGAAATATAAATACAGATTAAGGTATATAAATATATACTTACATAAATATAAATTATATAGATTTAAAGTATAAATTTATATTTATATTTTGTAAAATAAATTAAATATAAATACAATTAAGGTAATTAGTAAATATAAATTTACATAATACAAATAAATATGTTTATAAATATAAATTAAAATAGTATTATAACTTTTAATACTAGCCCATTCCAGTACATGATTCAAATACATTATCAACTCTATAACCTTTCCAGGGAATATTCCCAGGGAATGTAGTAATAGAAAACTCAAGCATCATTCCAAAAACTATTCTTCTTTAAGTTGCCTTCGTTAATTAGTGAATGGTTTTAATGCTTAAAATGTCAGTCCCAAGTTAGGCCGGAAGATTCTTAAAGATGATGCCAACCCATTCAGACACACCACCACTAGGGAGCCATGTCAGACATGATCTCTGGCTTGTCCAGTTATCTGTAGTTGGCCTGAATGCTGTAAGTGTAAGGGGAAGGTACCTTTAGGATCTTTTAGCAAAGGAAGGAGAAAAGATGTGTTCAAATAAGAGGGAAGGAAATTGGGAGACGGCAAAGAGGAACATTAACAAAAACTCAAAATGTTTAAAACATAACACCAAAAAAGAGGAAAAAAAATTACTGTAGCCTAGTCAACAAGGAATATTCAAGTAGCACAGAAAATTCAAGAAGATTGGGGACCTGAAAAAGGGTTTTTGAGTTAGACAATTAAGCTGAGTAGAAGATGGGGCATGGTATCTCAATCCTATAATCAGTGCTTTGGGAGGTCTACGTGGGAGGACTGATTGAGGCCAGGAGTTCAACAGCAGCCTGGCCAACATAGAGAGACCTTGTCTTTACAAAATATTTACAAACTAGCCAAGTGTGGTAGCACACACCTGTAGTCCTAGCCACCTGGCAGGCTGAGATGGGAGGACTGCTTGAGCCCAGGAGTTTGAGGCTGCAGTGAGCAATGATCACATCACTGCACCCAGCCTGGGCAACAGAGCAAGAGACACCCTATCTTAAAAACAAAAAAAAAAAAAACAAAAAATAAAAGAATAGAATAATGGTTGCTAGGGGTGGAGCGAAGAAATGAGGAGATAAAGGTTAAAGTGTACAAAGTTGCAATTATGTGGGATGAATATATCTAGAGATCCAATGTACTACATGAGGACTATAGTTAATTACATTGCATTAGATTCTGAAATTGTACTAAGAGATTAGATTTTAGGTGCTCTTACCACAAAAAATAAAAAAACTATGTGATAGATATGCTCATTTGCTTGGCTGTGGTAATCATCACCATGTATATGTAAATTAAAACATAATGTTCTATATCTTAAATATATACAGTAACAAATAACTTTTTTTAAAAAAAGTCTCTGACAGCAGAGGTAGCACTGCTAAACTCAATAGCAGAGAGATTACAAGCAGTGCTATTGTTTCCTCATAATCCTTCAAAAAATAAATACCTCAGTAAGAAGCAAAAGAAGTGAAGAATGACAGAAAAATTCTAAAAAGTCAAGAAAATTAAATAAAGAGTCAAAAGATGAATGCAGAAAAACACAAGGGCCAGAATCCAAATAGTGATGAATGGAGAGAATTGGGTACTACTGGCTTGCACTCTGCCTAATAGACTCTTGGTAATATTTACCTTCTGACCATTCTTACAAAGCCCCCATGGGATGACTAGGCTCCTAGGAAAAACAATAATGCTAGGTAATACCAGTTGCATGCTTGGATATTTATCTTCATCCAATCAGCAGTACAGCTGTTACCATAATACCCTGATCAATAATTTGCTACCCAAACCAGAACACTATGACCTCTAAGTACAACATATTTCAAACTAAGGGCAAAGACACATAACAGCCCTTTCTCAGTGTGCTACAGTGGGAGTGGTTGAGAGCACTCTCATGTTTAGACAGCAATAAAACACTGTTTTGTAAACATAACCAGAAATGCAAAATAGGCACCACTTTATCTTAAACATCAATGCACAAAAACCTGTATTATTCAAAGCAAAGAATGAACATGCTGAAATGGAATTATTGACGTATCTGAAGATTTTGATGCAGTCACCAGACCCAGCCTGGAAGCTGCTCAACAGCTCATGTTACCCAGGTAATTTTCCCAGTCCCCTAAAAAAACTTCCAATTTGGTTTAGTAAATCACAAGTTAAATGCCATTCATTAATTCCTTCCTTCACCAGCTACTGAGTACCTTTTATGGACATGATGTTGAACTAGAAACTAAGGAGTTGCTAGGAGAACACAGGAACCAAAAGAAATGAAAGCCATCATCCCTGCTTATAATGTAGGTGAGAGAACAACATGCAGTCTTAAGTATTTATTGAGCTCCTATTATGTGCAAGGGATTGCATATAAGAAAAAAAGATGAATGAGGCATAGTTTAACTTTTTTAGCCCAGGGACAAGAAACAGCCAAAACATTTATGAAAAATACATAACTACAAATGCAAAATGATTTGCTGCCCACTAAAGGAAGGGGAATGATCAGAGTTAAGTGCAATTTGTAAAAAATTGTTTATTTGGGGAAATATACTTATATTCCATTGCATTTTAAAAAGAGTTATATTCCTCACTAAACTTGTCTCTCAGGAGACTTATCTAACAGGCATATTCTACTGAATTTAGTACGAAGACATGCCCAGGAGTTTAATAAAAGACTTTAAAGCTAAGTTTAAGATGCATTATCAATACTTTGTAATTGCCTTCCTTCTCAACCAAATGCCAACAAAAATCTTAGTCAATCAGTCGACAAGTATCAACCACATACACACTGAGGATGAATAATGTCACAAACAGTGCCTAGTTTCACAATTCTAATATACAACTTTAAGTACAAGCATCTGCAAATGGAAGTGTCTACAACTCTATGGTCAGTAGGGCACGAACTGATCTGCTGACCAGTCTGTGGCGGAATGGATTCAGGCTGATCTCTCCACTAAATAATACAAAATCTATTCAGACAAAGTCAGGTCAAGGCTCTGCTAGCTGTTTAGGTAGAGGTGGAATTAATCAGGGAACACTTCCTGAATCTGAGAGATTCCTGTGATTTTAAAATTAGGGAGAACTGAAAACAAGGAGACAGAAATAATTCCAGGCATTTGGAAAATTTGAAAGACGCTGGGAGTAGGTGGGGATGAGAAGCGTAGTGCCTGGCAATAGAGGTATTAATTGGGAGGCAGTAGAAGGGAGTGATTACAAACCTAACTGTTGGAGTTAGGCAATCTTAGCTCTTCTGGTTGCTTTCTATATCTTGGCCCTGGGCAAGTTACTTATTTAAGTGTCACTTTCCAAACTGTAAAATGAGGTAGCACTTGCAACCCATCATGGTGATTATGAGAATTAGATGAGGCTAGTATTTTAAATTTTTTTAAAAATTAAACTTTATAAAACTATGTTTTTACCATTGTTAAATGTGCTGGGCATGCCCAAAGCTACCATAGTATTATTATTATTGGCAAGAAGACTCCTAGCACATTATCAACCTTAAAGCAAAAGAAAAATCTTTACTATGTGGAACAAAAGGGGATCCCTGAAATCTTTCCTCCAGTTTATTTGCCAAATAAACAAGGTTTATTTGCCTTGAGGACACCCCTCCTTATCAAGCCCTCCATGACTTCTCCAGAGCTCCATCACCCTACTTTGTTCAGGGACTTCCTTCCAAGAGCAGCCAAACCACCTGCTTTACAATCTGCATGTGACACTCCAATCCTTCCTCTCTGCGCCTTCCCTGAAACATGCCCTCTTCTGATTCTCTTATTTTTGTTAACTGAGACCAAATTCTCCAAATCACCCAAGCTTGAAACCACAGCCATTTTCCCTCCCTTCTTTGTTTACCACAACATCCAAACTATCACTTAATATGATAACAGTCTTTATTGATCCTTCCTTCACAAAGGTTCCCACATGCATTCCTTCCTTTCATTATCACCATCACCCCCTAATTCAAGCTCTATTACCTCAAGCTTGAAAACCTCAGAAGCTTCCTCACCAGGCCCCTCCCTGCAAGCTCTAAGATAACCTTTCTTTGCTGATGCCACCAGATAACTTTTAAGAGTCCCTAGTCTCTAACAAACCACATATTGTCTTCTTTCTGCTTGTCCTGACTTAACCTTGCTATTCTTTATGCAAGTCACTTCGCACGCCTGGACCTCAGTTTCTCCATTGTGAAATGAGCATGCTAGGTGAAATCTCCCCTCAAATTAAATTAGTACAATTCCAAGATTCTATTGACTTGTATCTACTTTCTAGATCAGTCCCCAACCATCACTTGGTCTCTCCTCACCATTATTGCCTTGTTGATAACATTGTCTCTATCTTATTCAGTTTTTTATTCCAACACCTGTCATAAATCCGTGCACACAGTAGGTGATACGTATGTGTCAAAATAATAATGAGATAAAAGCTAATGTCTAAAATACCTACATTTCCTCTCTGTCCATGGAAATCTCTCTATATCTTAAGATCTATTTCTTTTTTGTTGTTGTTTTTTGAAACGGAGTCTCGCTCTGTCACCCAGGCTGGAGTGTAGTGGCACAATCTCGGCTCACTGCAACCTCTGCCTCCTGAGTTCAAGCAATTCTCCTGCCTTAGCCTCCCCAGTAGCTGGGATTACAGGCACATGCCACCAAGCCTGGCTAATTTTTGTATTTTTAGTACAGACAGGGTTTCTCTATGTTGGCCAGACTGGTCTCGAATTTTGGATGTCAGGTGATCCACCCTCCTCAGCCTCCCAAAGTGCTGGCATTACAGATTGGCAGCCACTGTGCCCAGCCTTGAAGATCTATTTCAAAGGCAACCTCCACCAGGTTAGCTTCTCTCTTCACACATAGGTTTTATAGATCTCTTCCCACCTCTAAAACTCTTAGAGTAGTTTGTTAATATCATGCCAATGCTCACATTTCCTTAGTTTTTGAGGACACTGAAGGCAGGGGCTAATTCATTGTCTTTTGTATTCATATGGTGCCTAGAACAGGGCTTTGTCCAGTGACTATCCACATTTTACCCATTGTCTGATTGTGTCACCTGGGTAAGTCTTGCCTCCTAATACAGCTGTGCATCCCCAAAGGAAGGGAATCTCAAGTCCATATACTTGGTCTTTAAATATCATGGTTTCTGGCAAAATTCTAGGTACACAGAAGATGCTGAAAAAAAAAATAACGTTTGATTTAACAATCAAGTAATGTATGTGTGGAAGAGGATACCTTCAGGAGTAGTAGCAGGGAGCAACACTGACAGGGCAGAGGAAGGCTAAATCATCTAAGTACGAGTTAGTGAATGTTCAAAGGAAATGATGGAGGAAGATGGGGAATATGCACCAAAGAACAAGAGGAAAGTCTTTAGCAGCAGACTGTACATGGAGAACAAAGGACAGATAGAGACAATGACCCCAAAGCTTGTGGTTTGTGGGGGAAACAGCAAACTGGTTTCCGATCACTGGGAGCACACAAACAAGAAGTTAGGCAACCTGGTGTGTGCTGTATTGCAGTGTCAGCCTTGTGCTAAAGATTAACAGCCATCCTTAAAGAGGACTAAAGATCAGCAGCAAGCTTGCAAAGCACCAAAGACCTCATTGGTAGCAGACTGCAGCTGCAAGGCATATACCAGCAGTTCTCTGCAGAAATAGGCACCACTGGTCAGGCGCGGTGGCTCATGCCTGTAATCCTAGCACTTTGGTAGGTGGAGGTGGGTGAACTGACTGAGCTCAGGAGTTCGAGACCAGCCTGGGCAACATGGTGAGACCCTGTCTCTACTAAAAATGCAAAAAAATTAGCTGGGCATGGTAGTGCTTGCCTGTAATCCCAGCTACTTAAGAGGCTGAGGAAGGAGAATCACTTGAACCTGGGAAGCAGAGGTTGCAGTAAGCCAAGATCACACTACTGCACTCCAGCCTGGGAGACAGAGAGAGACTCTGCCTCCAAAAGAAAACAGAGTCAAAATTTGATCCTTTAACCATCAATGGAGCATCTCAGTCAAGCAAATATATCCTTGAACATGGCAATGTGACTGGCCAGTGTTTCTGAGGATTCCTAATAGAAAATACCCATTTCATCTCTGACACGGAGGAAAAGCAGTAGGAACCAGGAAATCTGAGTTCTGATTAAATACTATTCCTAAGTTCCTCATCTGTGGGAAGACAGAAACCATGCATAACCAAGGGTAGCAACTGACACTTAACAGGGCCCCAATAAAATGTTTATGAGAAGGCTGGTAATTCAGGTAGAATCAGACTTATTAAGACAGAAGACCTAGGCATGGTGTCTGGGACACATTTGGAGCTCTATAATGTCCTAAATTTCCTCGAGTGACATTCTATCAACATGTGTATCTGATTTCTGCAGTTCAGTGATAAGTCTCCTTGAGGACTGAGGCCTTGTGTTAGACACCTTTCCACCTCTTACTGCACCTGGTATAACACCTTGCACATAATAATATGAGCTCAAGAAATACCTGGTGATTAATTGCCTCACAGGTGGCATCTGTGGCTGAAACCTATTCCACACTAAATTGGCAAATGCAGGCTTCAGAACGTAGGTAAACTGGTCAGCCTGAGAACAGTCTTAAAAAACTTTGATGATCAGCAGCATTGTTTCTGATGAAATAAGTGGAAACTAGTATATTGTTAAGTGTTGTAATCCACACATGCGTTTATGTGGCTTAAACTGAGAAAAACCACACTTATTCCTACACACACACACACATGCACACACGCACATGTGCACTTAGAAGGCGGTGAACAATAAAGAGTTGATGAAGTTGTTTATATATAGAGACAGACAGACAAGAATTGACAGAGCAATCGGCTCACAAAGAGTTGTTAATATGTAAGAAAGAAAGATACCAGGAATAGCCAGCCTAGTGTTTTAAAACTGCATTTTCTTTGCTTTCTGCTTTTAAATTACACACTGCAAAGTCACTAAGGAGAAAGCTTTAAGAAAACTTTCATTTGCGATCGTACAGCTCGCCGGTCTTTCTTTATCTAAAAAAATAAATAAATAAAGTCCTAGAAACATTTCTTTCTTCTCATAGACATTAATAACGATAGCTTGAACTGTAAAGATTTGGTTTTACTGAAGGTAATGGAGTAATGTTTATTTCCATTAGGCTAGGCCTATAAAATCCTCTTTTTATAACCATGAGCCTACAATTTCAAAACAGCAAAGCTTGACATTTTGGTCTCTGACAGGCAACACTTAATATTGGGATGTTTTAAAAATCTATATGAAAAAAGCTCTTAATACAAGATAGGCCGAACATTTTCCCTGCAAATGGTTTGTTTTAGCTATCTCTCTTCCTCCCTGACGGACCAGGAAAATCAGACAGCTTATTGGCTTAGTTTGTTAGGCCAGGTTAAAGGGATGCAATGCTGAAAGACTCTTAGAGGAGCTTACCCTTGAGCTAAAAATAGCAGGCACTAGAGAATTATCTTAAATACGACCAAACTTGTTCTGTACTGTGAATGCAGATAACTGTAATATGTTTCCATTTTGGGTCATTTCAGAGCTTTTTTTTTTTTTTCCTAGCTTGGCTTGCTGTAGCTGACTATTTAATTCATTTCTGATTCTATTTGTCACATTTGCTCTCAGAAATACCGCCCGGGGGTGCTTGACTAAAGAATCCTTCTCATTTAGCTGCACTGCTTTTGTTAAAAACTAATGAGCCATTGGACTGCAGAGTGCAATGTAGATGGGACTTGTTAGAAGGCAAATTTATTTTTCAAATGTTATTAAGAACCTACTAGGTGTTTTCTTTCTCTTGTCTTCCTCCGAAGAAGTGGAAAGTGCAGTTTGCTAAGTTTTATAAATAAAAAAGAAGATATTTAACTTCTGACTGATTGAAGACTCACAAGTTAAAAAAAAAACTACCAATAATTATCAAATTTCCTCTCTTCTCACCCTTTGCACAGACATGTTTACTCCTCTGTCTGTGTCTTCATGGCACTTCATCCCTAACTTTACTACCGAATGCATCCCCTTCTTTTATAATTAGTTGCTGAAGTCTGTCTTTCTGACTAGCCAACCAGCTCCTGAAGGAAAAATTCTGTGTCATAGGTATTATGTACTTAAAACATCTTTGTATTATGAGCACTTAAATGAGTGCCTGCCATGTACTTGTTGCTCCTTAAATAGTTGACAAATGGGTCAGTTTAAGAATGAATCAAATCAGTTTCTGCATTAGAACATTCTGAATAGGAAGATACTGAATTGTAACATGAAAGTCAGACTAAAATCCTAGACTGGGTAGACGGTCCCTTCTAACAAATATAGCTCAGCAAGCTTTTGCTAAAAGAGCAAAGATGTCCATATTCTCAACTGTATTACAGACACCAGAAAAAGGCAGGAAATTAAGGTGAAGGAGATCCTCTCTTTGCTATTTTTGCATCCTGGTTCCAATGATCACAGACTATAAACAAAAGTAAGGCCCGAATCATTCACAAGTTCTGAAAGATCTGAATGCCTTGAGAAATCACTCATCATTCCCCAGCCCAGGATTTCTTTCTAGTCCCTGTGCTTGATTCTTCCAAAACTAAGGTACCTGCGATACAAGTACGGCACAGTAAACTTGTGCAATCATGCAATCACTCTTCCACAAGTGGTAAATTGTTTTCATTACAATTGTAAACGAGAGAACGACAACAACAACAAAAAAAACAGTTGCAAAAAATGTTACGTCTGAATTCATTGAGAGGGTCAAAACCAGCCAGGAAATACCGGCACAGTGTTGGGAACAGCGTGTTAGGAAGCCGTGGCCATGCATTTTCATGAACTCCCTGAGAACAGCTGATTCCTTGAACAGAGGCACAGCTACTTTCATGCTCTGGAACCCCAGTACATACCTATTCCTGAGCTCTTCATTGAGTGTTGGAAATGTTTCCTCTTGTGGGAGAGAGAAGAGTAAATAGTCTATGTCTTCAGTAAACGTATAGCGGCACCTTTACCTGCCGACACACATTGGCTTGACACAGCCAAATGCCACCCAACTTCACATATCGTAATCTGAAGAGCAAGTCTTGTAGGTGAGTTAGGAGGTAAGTTCACAGACACTCTGGCAGACACACAGCATACTGCTGTCACCATTGGCTCTGTTTGCAAACCATATCTTGGAGAACGTGTTCTCAGATATTTGATATGTCTTATTTTCAGCATGATTGGTCTGAACGGCTGGGAAGGTCATTTTATATTCTCTTTCTCTCTTTCTGAATTTGGTAGAGCCCCTGTAAACCCATCCATTAACAGAAACTAGAGAGAGTTTTAATGTGCATAGCTTTGTGCTAAGGACTGAGGAGATGATGAGGTCCCTCTCTCCCTCACGCAGTTTCTAATATACCTCGAGAGATTTAGCCGAAGAGCTATTACCTAGAAAGCTGGACCACGATTCAAAGGCCTTAATGAAAGAAAAACATACTCTTTTGCACATGTGACAACAAAAATTTACTTTGTGACAAAGAGGGCCACACATGCCTTCCTAAATTTAGGGACTTAATAGTTTATTCTGTGCCTGGTAAAGGCTTCATTTAAACACAGACCAAAACAACAGTCTTTAAAATAGCACATTGTGACAATACTGTTTATGGAAATGGTGTCTGTGGAAAGTTTCTTTTGGGTTCTCATTCTTTAAGACTTATTTCCAATGGCACTCAAAGGAAGACAGATTTAATCTTGGATAACCCCCAACTGCACACCTTATTCTATCACTTAATTTGCATGGATATTTTCCTTTCCATTGCTTGGCTTCATGGAGGGCACAGAGATGGCAGGGCAGCCAGCCTTGCTCACAGCCTGGAATCAGCTTTTATGTCACTGGATGAAAGGTCAGGTGAAAAGGCTCACCACCGGCGCAATTAATCTGGTCACTCAGGGACCATCCAGTGGTTCAAGAATAGCTTGCAGGTGAGTGATGGACAGGGTCATGGCTGCCTGACTCTATCAGGGGCTATTATGACAGCCATAAAGAGAAAGGAAAAACTTGAACAAGGGGAAGAATTACTCCTGAAAGAGACATGAAGAAAGACACAAATGTCTTCATACAAAGGATAAGCATGAGAGAAAGTGCCAGGGGAGCTGGATGGCTCACAGTGGTCAAGGAGGACAGCATTCTTTGAAATTGCCAAAGTTTGAATATTAATGAAGGGTCATGGCCTAACCAAGGCTCTGGGTCCATATAGAGAACCTGGAGCTGCGCATTTGCAGGTGAAAGGTGCCAGAGTCAGTCAAAAAAGTTTGGATAAAGAAGATTCAGCTAGAGCATTCCCTGGCTTTTCAGACAGAAATTAAATTTAGGAAACCTAACCCTGTACATTATCTGAAATTCTTTATCCAAAACCAAGTAGCACATTTTAATGATTGTTTTGCAAGCTCTAAGGTTGTTTAAGGGTCTCCAGGCAAAATGGGGGACGGGGGTTAGTCTCAGTACTGATATTACAATTTCGTATGTTCCAAATGAGTATTTGCAAGTGAGTTGTACATTGCTGGGGTGGTGGTTTATTTGAAGACTGAGTAGAATAAATATGGAAAGCCATAAAGGAGAAAAGCGATTTCATTCTAAAGTAACGTGGGAAATTGCTTACTTAATGATAACTCTGCTGAGCTGTATTTGTCTTGACCAATGTCCCTGCAGCCAAAAAGCTTTGCTATTGATAAGAAAAAAGAAATCATTGGTCTTTTTATTCAAGAAAATTTCAATAGTTGTATTTTTAAGGGAAGATGTAATCTAACAGATTATAAAATGAAGTTCGATATTTCATAGAGCATTTTCTTCTTTATTATCAAAGTCTACACAGAAAACACTTACAGGATAATATCCAAACTCCATTAAAATATGTAAGATCTAAAACAGGGTGTGTGTGTGTGTGTGTGTGTGTGTGTGTATGTGTGTGTGTTTGTATATATGCCTCACCTATTTCCTCACATCATCAGGCTTTAATCCACCTAGGCACTTGTGCGAATAAATCAAATAACTTGTTTAAGCACCAAACTTTTTATCAAAGTTTTTTCATGGAAATATTTTCAAATCATTTACATATTTTCCCCGCTTTAACAATTACGAGCATTGATTTTGGTAGCACTGTCTGTTATTGCAAAATGACCATATAGACCTATTGAGAAATATAGGATTATCTGTTCTCAAACTAAAAGGCCCCAGACTGTCATATTTTCAGGGTTTGTCGACTTTCTGTAGTTTGTAGTCTTGTCTGTTTTGGTCAGTTGTCACTGCTTACCATAATCTCCTTATCATCACCATTTCGTTAATTTTCTAAACCATTTCTTCTCATGCCGCATGTGCTCATAAAACATTACATATCAGATAGAACATTGGACAATCAGCTTCGTTTAAATCATAAGTAAAACAAAAGGAAGCAAGTGGTAAGTGAGGAGTGAAGAAGTGTATCTGGGAATAAAATGTGTTCTGTTTGAGGGAATTTTTCTGAATCTAGTTTGGCTTCTCAGAGACTTTTTAAAAACAGTGTGCTTCTCACCTATGTTTCAGAAAATTAAGAATCCTAAATTGTTAATGGCTCCAGAAATTAGGCTTTCCAGTATGAATTATAAAAATAACTATAAAAACGCTTAAATAACCATAAAAAGGCATACTATCTACGGAACATACATCTTCTCTTTCAACTATAAAACATGTAGCTGGAAATAAAAATAAACCAGCAACTAAAGGAAAAAAGTGGTATTCATGGTATTTTTTTTTTTTTTTCTTTTCTATACCACAAAAGCAGCAGGGAGGTCACACAGTCCTGTTGGAGGGTATCATCACTTTTGCTGACTCACAGAAGAAACACATTTGCCACTGAAAGACAAATTAAACAGGGCATGGCTTGTACTCTGTGGGTCCCCATACTCAGTTATCTGCCAAGACCAGGCAACATTTTGTAACCTCCAAATGTATCAAAACACAGAACATTCGTTGGCTCTTTGTGGACAGAATGTCTTTGTCAGAATTTTCAGTTTGAACAAATGTTGCAAAGTGGTCCAGACTAGATTTTTTCCCAGGAGAAACTGAAACAAATTCCTTTAGGACAGGGGCAGCCACCTCAGCTGCATTGCTGGGATTGCCGGGTTATAGGATTAAAGGAGCTAGACAGTGGCATTGTGACCTAATGTAACTCTCAAATCTGCTGCATGCAGAGCCCTGGAATTGGGGACCAGCAGGGAAAAGAAGTCACTTATCCTATACGGCATTGCTGTGTTCAAATTTCCAGGCATTTGCCCAGACTCTTCCCCAATGGGAATAGGAGGTGAGCCTGCCTATCAAACGGCATTGCCTAAATGAAAAATGCAGGCTGACATATGCAGCTCAGAGGAGAGAGCAGGGTGTCCCCGCTAAGAATGGGCTGGCAAGACACAAGAGGATTCTGACATGAGAACATATCTGGACAGAATCTGGGTTGGACAGAATCCCTGGACACCCAGGAGAACTATGTCTGGAATATAGAAGCTCTAACTTCACATCTGAGCAAATGAGATGGCACCCAGGGAAGCTAATGTCCTTAAGCCAAAGCCCATGGACAAACCAAGGGCAGTCCTATAATAGAGGCACTTTTCCCCTATGCAAGAGCCATTTCAAAGCAGAAATAAATTTCTCAGAAAGAACTGAGGAGAAGAGGTTATTTAAGCTAGAGTATTATAGGAATCAGAAAGAGATCTAATTGAGTAAGGTTTGGCAGGGGTGTCATGCTTGGTACCTCCAGAGAGAAGAGGAAAGGGATCGGTAGCATTCTTCCTGCACATGCCTCTTCCAAGAGCACAGGACAGCCCCTGGATAGCATTACCCCACGAAGCAAGGAGCTCTCACTTAGAGATGATGGATACAAGAGAGAGAAAAGCCACATACACCAGGTGTCTCCAACAGGCAAAAAAGCATGTCAGTCCTTCCAGCTGGACTGAAATCTCATTCTCAAATAGAAAGGTCAAAGGACCTAAAATGGTACCAAAAAGATCTCACCCATAGAAACTCCACCAGGGTCACAACATTCTGGTCAGGTCAGAATTGCGCACGGGGGAAAGAACTCTACACTAAGTCTTATTCTCTTCCCTTGGGTTGGCTTCCTCTTGTTTCCCCTCCACATCCCCTGGCCACCCTGCAACTCCAATGAGCAAACTGTTATTTTAATACACTATGTGTTGGACATCATAAATTTCAGGTCTTCCAACTTCAAATATTCTGCCCACTGCCCTACATTTGTTGGACTTTATACCTGGGCTCTTGGTTTGGAATAGAAGTTTCCTCTAGCTAGGAGAAATGCTCTCCAGCAGAATTCCATTTCAAAGTGAAGGCATTTCTGAAGACAATACGTAGGAGAAGGGCAGAATTTATCTGATAGTGATAACTAGGTAACAGACAGATGAAGAAATTCCCTGCTCTACTTCCTCAAACAGACAGCTTATCTTACTTGATTTTAAAAGGCCTGTCTTCATCACTAACCCAAAGCTTTATGGAGTCAGGGACTAGGTTTACTCTTAACCACCGTATCTCCCTAAAATGGCCAGACACTAAGCATGCTAATGGATGACAATTATATTTTTGTGAATAGGTAAGTAAATCAGTGAGAGGAGAGATGAACTTTTAAAATCCACAAGCAAGAAGAAATGTGAAGATGTTGCAAAAGTTGGAAATCGAGAGCTTTGGTCAGTGGATTCGTTCTTGCATAAGAAAATGGGACCAGCTATACCCCAAGTGATTTGGGATGAAAAGAAAAGTGTTAGTAATAATCCTCTATAACATTGCATAGTGCTTTAGAAAATCTAAAGTACTACCTCGAGGTGTTGAAGTTAGCAACTTAACCAGGTAATACAGATTGCAATGCCTTTTTGTCTTCAGGCCATTGGAAGAAAGATGAGGAAGGTTGAACACATCTAATAATTTCTCAAAAGTGAAAACAGACTTGCATCAGTTTCTACTGTGCCTCTGATGCAGAAATATCAGCCACTGTGGAAATTGGTCTCTGAGTTTCTCCCAAGCTATTGGCAAGCACATTTCATTCGTCCTTTCTCCTTTTAGCAAGGTGCAAATTTGGTTCAATAATTTTTTTCTGTATCTCTTTAAATTACCTATCTCAACTAAGTTTGAATAAAACGTCCAGCTTTCACTATTTCCTAATTCTCTGGTAATAAATTAAGAGTTAACTGGGGTGAAAAGGCAAAAAGAAAGGTTGCCAGAGTATAGTTAGAGAATTTCATGACAATTAGCACTGATTTGCACTACAAGAATAGAAAAAAAAAAAAAAAAGACGTTTTAAAGGAGAAAAAAAAGCTAGTCACACATACACAACCCAAAAAAGCCTCCAAGTCCTAGCTGAAAATGATATCATTGGATGACAGCAGAAACACACCAGATTAGCCAATTAGCATTCACCCAAGAAAAGCTAGTGCTTCGAAGGGAGGGGAGAAAAGGGACTCATCAACAGTAATATCAACTTTACAATAGCCTTGACTGGTTATCTACCCAAAGGAAGTGCTACCTCCTCACTTTTTTGTGACCCTCACGACAATTCTGGGGGAAAAAATGTTAGTTCAACATTATCGCAAGCCAGAATATGACTCTATTTATGTGACAAGTTGACAACATACAATTTCATGCTTGTTGAACTGATCGGTGTTATATATTCACTGTGAATATTATGAAGCCTCACCATTATAAATATGAAACAGTATACACTTATTCAAAATAACTCCAGCAGTGGCAATTTATAGCTTGGTTGTTTGTGTTCTTATGAAGACCAAATGCCACCTTAAGAAGCTGCAGCTCGCAGAAACAGATGTGCAGTGTGACTGCGACCAAAATGGATTGACGATGACCTATGTGAAAGCAGGCTATTACATTTTGGTCTGCATGGCAGCTGACACTGGTTTGTATTTAGATATGTGACTCTTGGGAACACTGTGTCCTTAAAGCTCTGTTTAAACATGGGCCAAGACATTTGTCTACTGGACTAATTATTTTACCACCCTTCTATGGCAAAGATCACTTTTTTCCCTTAAAAAAAAAAAAAGAATGTGAGTGTATACGCACACACACAGGCACACACTCTCACTATGCTTTGTAAAGTTACAGCAAGGACTTTAAACCTTGGTCATGTCAGGTGAATGTTGGCAAGACTTCCAGAATGTCTGCATAACAGGATTGTACCACTTTCTTGATCAGGTGCCTGAGAACAGGACAAGGCCACAAACCATCAAATCATAAGCTGTCATAGCAACTGCTTTTGGTCAGGTTTTTTCTTCCTCTTCCCTAAATCCCTTTCTTTCTCTCAGCAAGCTTCAACCAATTTGTAAGTGTTCACTTCAACAAGGACAAATTTGGAAGAGTGAAGAACAACACAATTTATCCACATGTGGAAGGAAATGAAAGAACCAGGCATCTTGCTAAAGCTAGATATCAAAAATTGGCATAAATAGTTCCCCAACAACAGAAGTGCTATTTGCAACAAAATAAATTGCTTGCATTGTATGCAAGGGCACCAACCTTGACCAACTCAGGTCTCCTCCCTGCTTGTACGTTTCTTCAGTACATCCAGATATTCCTAGTTAGAAGTTCAAGTTAGAAGCCCTCAATAGGGAGACCTAAAAAGTTAACTGTTCGTGGACTTAGGAGTCTTCAACATCTTTATTTGAGAATTAAGAAACATGAGTCCAAAATATTTGAAATACAAAATCAGTTCTCCAGGATGTTCCTGTAATTCTTTAGTTTCCTTTTATTTGCTTAATAGTAGGTCATATCCCTAGCTCTTTCTTTTTTGAGATTCAGCAAAGAAGTCAGTGACTGGAATCCTGGATCTCTTTTGAAACATTTGAATTACAGTGCTTTGGAATTTCCTATTCTGACAAAGTTTGCTATCCAAAATCTGTATCTCTTTCTACTTTTCCTGTTGGGCTCAAGTGAAGGTGTTGTCGGTCTGTCTAGTAAATCCAACCCACAAGATAACATAATCACATACATTCATTTCTCAGGGACCTTGGCGGCTCTTATCTCCTTGCTTTTATGATCTCTTATGAACAGCCAGGAATAGCAATTTGCAGCCTGTTTGTAAAGCCATCTTAGTCTGAACCTAGCCTTCTCCTTTTTTATCACCCAGCGATATTCTGCAGCTAAATCCCATTCGCCACAGCAAAATTTGCTCTGAGATCCATTTTAGAATAATGTTAAGTATTCTCTGTGTGTATGGAACATATCAAACATGTAATGGAGGGTAATTATCATTTCAATGAACTATTTATTAATAGAAAATGTTTTGTGTGCTTTGCTTAGATTTATTGCTATGCTGCCCACTGTACATTGTAGCCTGAAGCTATTTAGTTCACGTTCATCAGCCTCTCAGGCAAGCAGCTCTGCTATTCACACAGTTCTGGTTTTTCTATGTGCTTTTTTCAATTTTATTTTGCCATTATATCACCTAGAACATTAAACACAATGCTCGAGTTCCATGTGTTAAATCACAATTGTTTTCTACTAAAGTTCTAAGCTATTCATTTTTATTAACAGTTACTTTATTAAATCCTTAATAACACAGATAGAATAGTTAGTTAATTTGTGTGTTGAGCCATGGATGTTAATTTGTAAACATAATAACATACTGCAATCATTTGCATAATAGCATTTTAATCTTTTTAGTAAAAGCTGTAATTCCCTACAAAGTACACTGCAGTAGAAACTAAGTGACTATTGGTAATAATACAAAAGGCCTTAAAATTCTGATCCTATTATAGTGTTGGAACATACCCAAACTGCTTCCATAATCTCTGAAATGTTACTGTTCTCTGATTTAGGTGTCTGTGTCAAGAATAAAAATGAAGTATAACTGGTAGCAGTAGACTATTTCCTAAATGTAATTTAGTATTCACTAAGCACCAGCACTTTGCAAATAGCTCTGAGGCTTTCCTTCAAAGTTCAGAGCTCCAGCTATGCATATTGTGTGAGGACCATGGAACTCACTCTCAACTCCGTGCAGAAGAGAAGGCTCTGATAAATCATGCTGATTTGGCACAGGGAAGGGCATCGGCCACCCGGGATTTGACTACTGAGTCTCCTTCCTCCTCTGCCCTACCAGCCCGATTGCTCTTCCTTGAACTGCTTCTGAGTAGAAGTTCAGGAAAGAATGAAAAAGTGCAGTGAAGCCTTAAAGAAGCTACGTAAAAAAAAACCCAATGGGGGCTCACTCTCTCTAGAGCCCATGAACACCAATTGTAAGACTGCCCCCTACCCCCAAAAAAGGGAAAGGAGAAAGAAAATAAAAAAGTAGTTGTTTAAGTCAGGCCAAGTCATTTTATGCAAGATCTGGTAATTCATTAATCCACCTGGCTGCAAACCTTGAATGAGTAACTTGCAGTAGTAATGGAGATGGGCAGGTCTACAAAACGTTAGTGTTTAGAATCTGAAACTGTGCAAATCACTCTATCATTTTGGAAAAGAAAAGGCACAAAAGTATCTTCTATCATCACTTTGGGACAAATGACTTAATGGATAAGAAGTCATTTAGCTTCAAACAGCTCTGCCATTGCCAAGAATAAGAGTGCGTATTTCATTGCGGATCTTTCTCCCCTTCTCCCTGTTCTCATTCCAGCTACGGTAAAACACAGTATCCTGTTTAGCTTTCACGCTTACCTCAGAGTGCACAGTCTTAAAAGTTAAAAGGAACCTGAGAGGTTAAGACGAAGAAAAAAAATGGCCCTTACCGAAATTGTTTTACATCACAGGCAATTCATTTTATAAAACCCACAATAAAATTTTTCATTACTCAAAGAATAGGCACATAATTATAGGGACAAATTAACCTTGTTAAATGTGAAGTCTGGGATAGGGAATGGTGGAGGAACAATTTGGCTCTCCCCCGTAACAATGTGGTCTTTAATGTTCAGCTTTTTATCTGCTTTGTGTGTTGATTTCATCCAGAGGTGAGTCATCTGCTGGGCTGTGCTTCCAGGACATGGCATAGAGATAGTGGTGCATGGACAAATAAACACAGCATGTGTATAAGGTCTCCACACAGACACATGGTTGCTATACAAACAGACAGTTTGTCCAATGCAACACTCTGAACCTTGTGATTACTTTCACCTACACTATTATCTTTGAAGTAAATCTAAGAAGCAATGAGCCACTTTTTCCTGATTCTGCTCCAAGATTTCCTCCTTGTGAATTTGGGTCTCCACTATTTTGGCCCCAAAGGTATCCAGGCAGAGTAACTTTGATGAACCAGTTGAGACTCTAGGAGGTTGAAAAAGCCAGCAATAAGCCCATAAAATGGCCCATTTTACTTTCTGGACTGCCTAGAGTATCTGACATGCAATCATGCGTCTCTACCACCCCAAAATACAAAATAGCACTTTCTACAATCATTGTGCCTAATGAAACAGACACATTCTCACTTTGCAAATTGCAAATGGCTAAGAGCTGAATCAACTTCCATTTAAAAACAGACAAACAAAAAACAACAACAACAAAAAACAGCAGCCAATCTCATCTCTCGTAGCCACACCTTCCATTAACAAAAGCCACCAGCAGGCAGGAAGGTTAGTGCCAGTGAAAGATGGTCATGTAACCTGCATCCTGTGAGTTGCTATTTATTAGCAGGGGTTGATGCCAGGAGACAGAGCCCTGTGGGTCAGAACTCCTGAGCCATATTTTTCCAGTGGTCAGCATAATGGCAGGGAGGAAATAGGGTGATAAACCAGATGTTCCCAAGATAAGCCAGATGTTATCAAGCCGAGAAGTCTAAAACAACAGTGCTGAACTGAGGTGTGTAGATGAACACACACCACACACACACACACACACACACACACACACACACACACAACACTATTTAGTCTCCCTGCAAGATAAGCCGACAGTAGAGGCTGGAAATAAAGCAGCACACAGGCTGGGTCAGATTGTTGCTTCCTGATTTGTGACTCTCCAAGATGAACATCTAACTGATTTATACCCAGAATTTGGAATTTTGTGGTAGACTACAAATGCAAAGATAAGTACAACATAAATTTTTAAAATACTCCATAAGTCTCCATGAGTTTCAACATTCCTCAATGTTCTTATGTTACAGCCAATTATCTCTCCACTTAAATGGCTATTATTTTCTTACTTGAAGTCTATGTTCTCTGTAAGTGTCATTACCAAGGGTGGCAAAAATCTGGCTGTGGGCCGTAAATTTAATTTAAATGACAAACATTTATTGATTGCAAATTGGAAACTCCAGAAATCTTATAAAAGTGATTATTGTGAATTAATTCAGCTCTCTCACATAACAAAAAAGAACTTATTCTTCCAATGATTAAATTAAGGTGAGGTTGTTTATACACGCATTTTTTTTCCTGTCTGTTTGTTTTGTTAAAATTCCAAGAGGTTTGCCATTCACAGAAAAGTCTGTCTGACCACAGGCACAGACAGAAGCAGGAATTCATTACCATGGAAGGCTGCAGAATTTCCTCCGAGGAGACAAGTGAAAAAAAGCAGACACCACGTACATTTGTGGATTGGGTTAAATATGTTCTGTCCCTGCGGCAGTGAGGAGTGAGGAGATAGAGGGCCCCTTTGTAAAATGACTCACAAATCTAGGAAGTACTTCAGCTCCTAAAGGTGAGCAGAAGCCTAACCAGGGACGATATCCATGAAGTTCTGCTTCTCTTTGGAATATCTTTGAGTTAGCATTCCTTGCCACCTCTCTGTGAATCCTAACTCAGAGTTATCAGGGCTGATGGAATTTTCCTTCAAGGTGCTTTGAATCTGTTCCCTGAATGCCACCCTCTCTGCTATTGCCTTGTCCCTTCCCTGTACCTGTATCGCATTGGGTTTGGAATGTAGCAGGGCCTGCTCTCTGATTTTCCATATTTCCTACTTGCCTAGATCTCTTAAGCATTATCATTCTTAAATACCACCTCCATTATTTTGATCTACTAAAATCCTTTAATGACATCCTACTTTCTACCATGCAGACTCTAAACATTTCCAACTGGGTTCTCGTGGCCCACCGTAATTCTGTACCTGCTTTACATCCAAACTTACTCCCCCTACTTCTGTGTTCCCATTAATAAACATTTTACTTTGAGTAAACTAAGCTCCTCACTTCCACATCCCCTCTATGATAACACTTTGCTCCTATTCTTTTAAAATCTTTGTGAATTTATTCTTGCTGTTTATGTCCTCAGCTAGAAATACACATGCATACACACACATATATATACATGCATATATGCATACACAAGCTTGCAATGTTTTCATATTGCAAATATATATATATATATATCATCCCATGTAGGTACACATATATACATATACATGAATATACAGTCTTATATTGTTTTCCAGTTGCTAAGAATACAAACATATGTATATACTTGTATATATGAATACACAGCCTTGCATGGTTTCCTAATTGTTTTATATTTGTTCATTTTGCCTCCCAAACTAGATTTAAAGTCCTTTAGGACACAGACCTTCTTTTGTGCTTTGTATATAATCTTAACATTACCTAACTCAGTTCATACCACCAATAAACACATGAAAATCAACTTATTCCTTATGATACAAATATTTATTGAGTTCTCACTTTCTGCTGTTTTTCTAAGAAAATGTCTAGAAAAATGTCAGTGAACAAGACTGGCAGATTCCCTGCTCCCTAACTGCTCATGGTCTGTTGAACTACTGCCAGTATTTGTTATTTTACCTTTTTGACAGGTACATAATAAATGCCCACTTTTTGCAAAATTTAGAGTGTAACTGAAAGCCAAATGAAGAAATGTAAAGTATCTATATTCCAACTAGAATAATCAAGTAGTCTTGAAAGCTTCCACATTCATTTCCTGGATGCCATATAGCAGGAAAATTTACACACAAATACAAAACCACCACTCATTCTTTTCTGCTACAAAGTTCACAGTCTCAGGCTTCCTGAGAGTTCCAGCAATGACCAAACATGAATGCTGGCTGACTACAGCTGTGAGAGTCCTTTTCTCCCCATCAGCAAAGGCAGGCCTCAGAACGTATTACAAGTAATGACCTAGAGACAACTGCATTCTCACTTGCCATCATTCTAACAAACCCCAAGTAGCTTCATTCAGAAGTAACAGACGAATGAATGAAAGATGCCCATTCAGTTGTATCATGGAGGCATTAAAGCAGGTGTTAAAATAAATCAGGGACAAGGTTGCCCACAGTGACCCAAAAAGGCCAATATGCTATTTAAACTAACCCCATGCCATCCATCTTTACACACTGCTGTGCTGTAAAAGTAGTCCTTTATTCTCCTCCTTCAAACAATGCACAAAGGCAACAGAGGGAAGGAAGTTATGTTGCAATATTCTGAAACATAAATCTTGCTACCAGCCGGTCCAGGGACAGCATCCTGTTTTCCCTACACATGGATCAGATTCACTGAAGGCTGTTACCTCTAAGCCTTTCGCCCTGTTTTTTTTTTTTTAAAGTGGCTTCTGAATCGTACCTGGTCACCTGCATTCACACATCCGAACACAGGTTGCATAAGCAGAGAACATTGTGTGTCCAGTTACTCAACCAAACATGTGCCATTGCATGTCCCCACCCCTCTGCCCCCACTCAGAATTCCCTTTCTCAAATTGTGACATTCACCTTCATTCTTTATCATTATTAAATTTGTGATGCTAAATAAAAATTAAACTTAGATTCAAACATATGGAAGAAACAAAAGGAAGAGATACATAATTTACTCTTAACATTTTAAGACTCTGACACTCTATTATATACCCCTAAATCCCACTTTCTGCTGTGATGAGAATTCAGAGAGCCGAGGGCCAGTTTCCAGTGGTGTCATTGACGTGCTATTTGAGTCAGGGAAAAGCATTTAACTACTCAGTGCCTGATTTTATTCTGGGAATCCAAAGTAGATAATGTTTGTTATTGTCAGATTAGAGACGGCAGAGCCCGTGACTGTTTAACTTGCTCAAGTACAAGGCCTTCTCAAATGTGATGAGGTAGGGCTTTGCAAATTGGAAGAAGGTGAGTGCAGGTGAAAAGTCCACTGTGAGTGTCTGGCCCTGGGAAAGTGCTTCTCTGAAATGCTGCTTTGGGAGAAGCAACACAAACCTGTGCCCGCAAAAGAGTTATTTGGTTACATACGAACCTTCTTCACAGGGGAAGACCCAATCTTAGAATGTCACCTCTGCTCAAAACACACTTTCCTTTCACATTATAGAAAAAAATGTATGAGTTTAACACTAGAGGGCAAAGAGTGGAGGCGACATCACGCCATACAAATGCTCCTGAAGCTGCCGCTGTGGGTAACCACATTGCCACATATGACCTTACCCTTTGCCTAGATAAAGAATGGGCTTTGTGACATCAGAGAAAACTGTTATGGGAACTTACCTAAACAGTCACTCTTGCCCTCTGACACTAAGAGAATACCTGACATAATAGTCCTGGAGCCCCAGGCATGTCGATACCGCTATATGACTTCTCATTCTTTATATCCAGTACCTTCCTATGTCTTCTCTCAGAAATCTGACCAATTAATCTTTAGTAATTTATAAGGGGGAATTTTGTGACTTTTTTTAAAAACAGGGTGTCTCAACCTCAGCACTTTTTTCACTGGAAGCTGAATCATTTTATGTGGTGGGAGCGGTTCTGCCTGTGGTAGGATGTTTGCGAGCATCTCTAGTCTCTAATCTCTACTCAGTAAATGCTCGTAGCATCAGCTTGTCCCCAGTGGTAGCCACCAAACATGCCTCCAGACACTGTCAAATGTCCCCTGAATTGGGGTGGTTGGGGGGGACCAAAATTGCCTTTGGTTAAGAATCAATGGTTTAAAATGACCTAATGAGAGACTAAATTAAATGAACTTTCTGTTTTAGAATCCTGCCTGAAAATAATTTTATTAGTGTGGAATATGATACAGGGAAACAAAAAGGGTGGCATTGCATAGATTAAGCACCTACGTGTAGATAATTAACTAGATGCTGAACCAAGTCTCCTGAAGATATAAATGTGAAGTACCTCTCACAAATATCACAATACAAAATACAGGGACATAAAGGTTATGCAAAAAGTTGTATTTTTTTTAAAGTACCCCGCCAGAGAGGCATTGACTCCTTTGCCATCTCCCCCACCTCTAAGTTATTCTCTAGCCTCTACAAAATGCATGGCATTCACCTGATATGGAATAGCTGATTTTTAGATAAGAGGTCTATAGAGATGGACATTTTTTTAAAGCACTATTTATTTAATGCAGCATGACTTAGAATGGGCCTGTAACCTGACAAGTGTACTGAGTGAGGAATGTTCAATTTACCAGTTCTAACTGGCCAAGTCCTCACATGAACTTTCTAAGACCTGGCTGAGAAGCCTGGGAAAGTAGAATTAACCACAATCTTCAGTGTTTCCTCCACCTTGTTCTGTCTCCCCAGTCCCAACTCTACTACCTTAAGCATTCTTCTAAAACCCACTTAATCTCCAGAGGTATTACAAAATCTCAGTCATCGGCAGAACCTACAGCCATCTCAGCTCACCAGCTAACTACTTCCACGCCAACCAACACTGAAAGGAAAGATTCTGTTCTATTTTTAAATATATTGAGCAAAGAAGCAGCTTGATATGTCTTTGTAAAGGATGGCTGTCACCCAAATTCATAGGTTCTCTGTTTTCATCAAGGATACATCCTTGATGTATCCTAACTACAAAGTCTACAGACTTTGAAGTCCAATAAATTTGGGGTTCAAACCCCAGGTCTTTATTGTCATCTGTGTGATTTGGGGAAAATCAAATAACCTCTCTGAGTTTCAGTGTCTGCATATGTAAAACAGGAATGATAATAATTGGACCTAATAATAGGTTGTTTACAAAGATAAGTGAGATGACATATATTAAGCATGAGTATTCCAAAATGTTGGCCATTACTGTCATTACTATTATCATTATCAACATGAATAGATTCATCATTCACTCCTGATTCAACAATCATTTATTTAGCATGTATTATATGCTGGGTTCCAGGAAAAACTCAATTAATATTTTTAAATTGGCTTTCTCAAGACTTGGATTTCAACCAAATAACTTTAAAGTATAAGAAATGTCTTCGCAGGTGGAAAACAAAGTCTGGCACACAGTAGGTGCTCAGAAAACATTAGATGATGATGATGATGATGGTGCTCATAGTTGTGATAAAAGAAACTAGCTGATTTGTCAATCTTCGTTTAAGTCAGTTGCCAGAGTACTCACTAAATGTTTGTTCTTATAAAAAATCATGTATTTTCGAGTCAATGATTACTGATCTTGTGGGAAAGAATTTCTCTTCTCAAAGTAACACTTTAATAGGAATAGATTAACATTCTTTATTATAGGGTAGGCTTATAATAAGAGTCCAGAGTCAGGGAGGTAATTCTTGCTACTGAAAAGTAAATGAATTTTCACTGATTTATAAGTATAGAGTAGAGTAGCCAGGTTTGGAAATTCCCATTATATAAAGAAATTAGAGATATGAACCAAAATCGAATTAATAATAAAAAGAGTTCACTTAATCAGTAAAGCAAATAAAGGTAGACATCTACCCCCGTGGTTAAAAAAAATGCCTTCTTATTTATGAATTTATATGAGGTACCATTTATTGCTCATTATCTTTCTATGGGAAATAGGAATAAACAGGTTTAGACTTTTGTTCTTCCTTGTCACTAATTCTTTCACAACCCCTTATTATTTCAACAGAGTTTAACTCACTCAGTTGTTGATTCTTAGTCCCTTAAGTCTTTAAAAAAATAAAATAAAATAAAAATAAAACATCTGCTTTCCAAACACTGTTTTTTAAGTTAGAAAGTATGTAAATATCTTCTGATGACAGCAAAGTAAGAACCCATGATGTGTTCAAGCCTATTAGCATGTTACTCTGGCCAAAGCCAAAGTCAATGAAAAATTAATTTTTCCAAAGGATGTCCTTACCTCAAATATGTTTGAAGGCTCATTGTTGTACTGATTGGATATTATTTCTGATTGGTCACTGCACCACTTGAGTCCACCCAGAAAGCTGTCTGTATCCAAGTCGTTCACATCTAGTTCAGAAAGATCAAGTTCAGGAAGATCTGGGCAAAGAGGCTGGTCTTCACCAACCAGAGCAGCACACTGCAGGAGGCAGAAAAAAAAAAAAGCTTCTATTAACCACAGGAATTTATTAAACTGCAATAGCATGTGATAGGAATTAAGCCTAGTTAATGCAACAACATCACCAAAGCTAGTCTCTGGGACTTTAATCACCAGGAAAAATATCCTAAAATCTTTACTCACCACTTGGCTCCTGAAGGATAATTTCCCTGATTTATTCCATCCAAAATTCTACCTTCAAACACATGGTAAATACCATGCTCCCATGAAGCTTTCTCTGATTCTTCCAGTTAGAAATCAACTATATACCTTTGTGCAAAATTCTTGGTACCTGTTTGATAGTTACTGCTTCTAAGGTTTCAAATTGTCTTATGGTTAGCCATAATACAAACTTGATTTTGCCTTGGAAATTCCCTCACACATAATAGACCCTCAATAAACGATTGCTAAATGGAAAAAGAACAAAGAAATCTGACTAGGAAAAATTTTCTCCATTTACACTCCTTTTAAGCATTAGAATTCATATAATTCATTTGGCAACTAATGATGCAAAGCCCTTTGACTCATCTATGGTTCTCCTGAATTGTTATTTAAATCATTTACTCTTACTTGACTCTTCATGACTTTTTGGACTTCATCCTTAACAGGCAAAAGCAAGTTCCTTGAAATAAAGGACAAAAATCATATTTTTTTCTATATGGCTTTTGTATGTAACTTGCAAGTTTGTGTGTGTGTATCTGCGCATGTGTGCGTATGTGTGTGTATGACTGGGATCACTTAGTACTTGGAAAAGAAAACTCACAATGTGCATAGTGACTATATATTGTTTATTATTTATGTATATCTAAACTGTGCTCTAAGTAAATTCAAAATAACTGCTTTTGTTTATAGAGTTTTAAAATAATTTTTATATATTGAGAGGTTTAAAATATCTTTTACCATGGCTGGGCAGCTTATCACCAAGATTATTTTTAACTGTCAAAGTCTTTCACCCCATTACATGGAATAGACAGTCTTTTTAACTGTTTCACCACATGGCTTTTGGAGGCAAGTGGACTCCCCTTACCGATAAGGTGGTCTCCTAAACTTGAATTGACTTCCTTACTGCTAATGTTAGTCTGCAGATAGTAAAAAACACTGCAGGAACTCCCATTGCAGGGGTCTGGCATTGACAGATCAGAAAGGATTTTATCCACCTGTGAGTTGGGGTGTCTAAATCAGGAGGCACACACTGACGCACCTCATGGCCCCAACTTCCAAGGTCAGGAGAGATGCTGTGGAATTGTTCACATCCAGGCAGCAGTTAGGCATAAAGTGAAAGATGCTCCTTGACATTTACATTTTGAATGAAATAAGTTTTATGCAGATTTTCTTTCTCAAGCACCCCTGTTATCCCTGGCAGGGATTCCTAGCAGACCACATTACACAGGTCATATGCAGCAGCGTGATCAGAAGCAACATGCTGAGAAGTAAGTACTGGGTAATGGAGTCAGCAGTTGGTAAGAGGAGGATGAGGGAGACTAAAAATCATTGCCGTCCTTCTCTAATACCACTGGGCCCCATTGAGGTCTCTGGCAGCGGGCACAAGGGAATGCAAAGGAAGGGCCTTTCTCGCCATCAAAACTCTTTCCTTATCATTTTATTGGTCTTTCCTTTTATTATCTGAGTTAGCCCAAAGTTACAGATCAGTATACCTGACAAGGTTTATAAGTAAGTGGAGGTTAGGCTGAAGAGATCTCGTTCTGGTACAATGCTCATATTTGGTTGTGGGTGTAACACTTCCCAGACTCCATTCTTGCCCACACAGCTTATCCTCCAAGCACCAAGACACGATCTTTACTTTTCCTCAATGTCACCAATTCCGAGATAGGGGGAGAACGTTTTCAATGGTGCAAGATACACTAGAATTTTATAGGGGGATAGTCTTAAAAAAAACACACAACAAAAATAGCAACACAAAAGTAAAAATAATCAAGAAAATGTAGGCTCTCTATGTATGGCTTAAGTTCCTGTTGTGAAACTTAGGAACCAACCATGTTTTGTAATGCTACAGTGGCATACTGACTTGTGGACAACTTCTTGTTGTCCCTCTCTTTAACTGCCCTCTTGGGCATGACTTGTTCAAAACCCTTTAACCTTCTAGAAATATGTATTTTAAAATAACTTTTGAAAACCATTGAATAGACGAGGTCAATTTATTGTATTGGTGCTATCTTGTCATTTACATATTCCTTTCCTTCTTCTCACTCGTGCTTTCTCTCTCTCTCTCTCTCTCTCTCTCTCTTTTGCTTTTATGGTATGGTTGAGAAAAGTGCGTGTGCTCTTGCCAATGTTGACATGCTAATAAAATCTGTGCTTCTGAATGTGGCATTATCCTGCTAATCTAAAACACATTAGTGGTAGCAAGTGTTCCTGTTATTAATTTATATTTGGCCTTTGGACGATGCCAGACTTAACAGTCCGAGCCCTGTAACTGTCCTCATCTGACATGCTGATATTTACTGTTTCCCTATACATCTGTAACAGGTGTGCTTTATTGCAATTACACAGACACATTCTACTGCCTCTTTGCAACTATGACAGCTATTTCACAACTGTAGCCTCAATTTTATAATAAGATTTAAGAGGATAAAGCAGTCACTAAACACAAAAGTCTAATTATTGTATGTTATTTCACCCCAACAGACTTTTCTCTTAGTTAAGGAGCAGACAATAAATTAGCTTAACTGCACTGATGATAATGAATCATTATAATTAAGTATAATTCTCCATTAACCTTTTGGAGGTTTTTGTGCCATTGATGGTAAATTTTAAAGAGAGAGAGGAGAAGGAGTGGACTTGGCCACATTAATTATATTAATGAAAAAAGAAATTTAGTTCTTAAAAAAAATTAGTCGAGACAGGGGAAAGGGGGTAGAGAGAGGGGCAGTAAAGAATGACAGACTGAGTGGAGTGTATGTCATGTGAATTGTCTCTATCAATCTTAGTAACCTTATTGTACATCACCTTCATTAAACTGTGAAACATGGGGCACTCCGAGTAGCTATAGGGATATAGGCCTTTATTAACCAATGTGCTGTCCTGTCATTATGTGCAAAAGGGCATAATACGTTTTAGGATGACAGCAAACATTAATGATTCAAAAAATGAAAACTGCCTGCACTACCTGCTGCTCGTAATATTTTAGACTGGCGGGGGTGATTCCCAGAGCCGCTGCCATGTAGGCAAAGCTTCTAGCAGCTAGCTGCCTATAGTGCAACAGAGAAGTGACTGGCCCAATCTCAGCTGACTGGCGACTCCATCCACGGCCGGACAAGTAGCCAAGACCTCTCTTGCTTAAGAAAAAAATTTAAAGGCCACTGTATTCTAAGTGCTTCTGATGTTTATTTGAAAATAACTGCAGGAATTCCAATGATTAAAATAAATCTTCCTTATTTCCATATGATCTAGTTCCTCAATCAACTCCTAGCAGCATCAGGAATAATACATGATGGAAAAATGAAACTACAGCAGCTGAGACCCACAGTGCCAGCCAGACAACCACCCACAGGACACTCCGGCTACTCAAAGACAATTAGGACTTTGAAGTCACTTATAACCCTGACTCATAATGGCTACAGGGCATATGAATTATCCATATCTATTCCACCTTACCGAGAAATCGGAACAAGATAACAATTACAATCCGCAAATACGATCTACCAAGGCAAGGGAGGGCAAATGGAGCCAACATTTGCAAACCCAGCAAAGAGTTAAGAATCCCGGGCATGCCTCGCTACATAGGAAAAATGGATTCACAGACGGCCTTGGCCAAATTATTTTCACTCAGATGTGTATCGCTGCACCACATGGACACCTTATTTAATCAAATCACGTGTGGGCTTGATCCTCCCCCTTACCCTACGTGCCCCCAGCTACCCAGAGGAAACACTCGCAGTCTTTTGCCAGATTCATTGTTAGCAGCTGGGATCCTCCATGCAATTCAATTCGAGTCCATCTCACCAGAGTCCACAGAAAGTTTCGCTTGTTTCCCAAGTTGCCCAAACTTTCCTTCCGAGAACATTCCATTGTGCTGAATGCAAACACGCCGAGGTCCTCCGTCCCCCAACTAGAGTCCAGAGATTGCGAGGAAACTGCTTGCGTTATTCTCCCCCCTGTATGAATTGTAGCCAGCAGAGACTGTGGAATTGATGTATTGCCGTCTATTTTTACACAAGCAGCGAGCAGCTCCACACACAGTCCTGCATAAACTCTATTCTCTCTCGGCTTCAGGCAGCTCTCCGTGGTACAGGAAGATTTAACCATTGGCTTCCCTGCCACCGACGCGAACGGAAAACCTTGCACTGCAAGGCATTTTTCATTCGCTGGCCAAATCTTTCAACCACGCATAGGAGTTTTAAAGGAAGCAGCATAGTTGTTTTGTGTTCTCTGGGAAAAGCAATCTAAAATAGCCCAGCAGGATTATTTAGGATTTTGTAAGTTCTCTGTCTGATGAACGGGGTGGGGGGGGGGGGGGGCGGAATCCGGACTAGAGTCAAAACGGACTATATTTGAACACATCCATTTTAATATTTTTATCTTCGTCTTATTATAAATAGAAATGGCATTTTTCCAACCAGGCCACTAAACACCACTGGAAAGACTTCAGCTTCTGATTCATATCAATATCTTAGAGCATAAATATTGCATATGAGTAGAAGCAGTGCCAAAGTCACATGGAAAGAGTTTCTAACTGCAACAGATACTGATGACAGCAGCTAAGCTTTGATTTGCTCAAGGCATCTCAGAGCCACCTTAAAATAGCAAACTTATTGGAGTTAAGATAAGATTGAGATTCTCTTGTAAAAGCTCCTGCCTAGACTACTTTCCTGCCTCCTCTCCTTGCCCAAGCCCATCCCCCCTTACAGGAATAATAGCATCTGAAGGAAGCGTCAGTCCTGGCTGCAGCGCCGAGCCCTGCCCCAGCTCACCTCGATGTCACTCCATACAGACTCAGAGTCCTGGTTGCACATGTCCCACGCCATCCAGCTCCTGAATGACGCCAGTCAAGCTTTTTCAACTCCAATCCACAGTGACACAGTGCACACACTCATGCAGGCAGCCAGCCCTTTACTGAGAGTGAACTGAAGGCACCTGTCTTACTACAGTCCCCAGTCACATGACAAAGCTATTAAAAAGTAGGCTGGGCTGTCACTCACCCAGCCTCCCTTCCCCTGTGCAGCTTGCTGCTCTAACTCGTGACGTCACTCAAAGGCAGCCCTCTGCCTCAGTGAAGTAACGCTTTAAAAAAAAAAAAAAGAAAGAAAGAAAAAAGAAAGAAAGGAAACACTTGGACTTTTGGAGGCTTTGAGCATCATGCTGTGATTAAAGCCAGCTTTGAATGCCACAGACTCTAAACGGAGCCCTGGCCATATAATAACCAAAATCCCCTGCAATCTTTTTTTAATTTATTTTCCTTCCAAAACAAGCAAGTGGCAAAGCTCCCTGTTTCATGACAGAGGAACTACATTCTTAGCTCAAATGTGTATTCCCCAAGAACTCTTTAATTCTAAGATCTCCAAGTGGACTCAAGCTCAGTTTGGGACTAAAGCAAGAGCTTAACACATGATGCATTTTTATGAGACATTTTCTCATTGGGGGAGTGTTTGAAAGCAGCAAATGGGGCAATTTTTTTTTTTTTTTGCTTGTTTAATCAACAAAACAGCCTGTATTTGTTAAGGTATAAACAAACTCCTCCACCCAGAATTTGGCTGCCCCTATGGCAGTAGGGAATACCAGCTCCCGAAGTGTTGCTGCAGTTTGCTTTGCTCCATATAAGGAGAACAAGCCACAAAACCCCAATCCTTTCAGCTTCCTTCTAATTATTTCCATTTCTCTCATAGGCTCCCAGAAAACAAGTGTTAGTAAATACAGTCGCTGCTGCTGTGCTCAGATCAGCTTAGATTCCCGGCTCCATTTTTTTTTTTTTTTTTTTAACATGTAGCACTTCCCCTCTAACTGCCTTAGGGTGCCTTTCTGAATAAACATTGAATTCCAACCCTAGTGCCCTGGGTTGTGTAGTTTGCCTTTTGAAATCAAGAATGTCCGTGAAGTGAGGGAAAAATACCAACACACTATTAGCAGAAATACTCAATTCCTGAGCTTTACTTTTTATTATTTTTCAGCTCGCACCTTGAGACAATGAGGGCTAATGCAGGTGCAACTGTTTTATGATGACACTACATATTGAATACATAACAAACTCAACGTACTCGATACAGTGGAAAAACACTTCCTGTAACATGACAGTCTGACTTAACCCTTCCAAGTTCCCAGGAGGTGTATACATTTATGTATCTTGGTGAATAAACATGTTTTCATAAAATGTTAAAGCCAATACTTTTAGAATCAGCTCAATTCTTTTGCTTGACAATAATTTATCTGAAAAAAAATCCCCCAGTAATCTAAACATAATTGGTAAAATATTATTCTGCTGAGATTAATGTACTATGTTCTTCATAGTCTAGCTCGTTATGCAGAAAAACACAGTGATTTGCCCTAACACATATTTTAAATATTAAGGTGCTCAAATATTAAAGTGAAAGAAAGAACAAAACAAACAAACAAACAAAATACTACCAGACTGCTGCTTCTTTCAGACCATACATATAAGAGATTTGTCTACTGTCATATCTGCAACAAGTTGCTAATAAATTCCCAAATAACGTAAAGAAATTGACAGTTTATCATTACTGGGCATAAAAAGGTAGCCAAGAGCTTTGACATTTTAAGTTTGCTGAATACAGTTCACAGGCACATTTTTCTCTTTTACAAATAGCAGAAAATTACTGTAGTTTTAATTTTCTAAAGAAAGAACAGGAAAATACAACCTCAGGAATACTTTTCCACAAGCAATTAGTGGCATTACTCTGCCCTCCTCACAAAGAAACACTAATATAATTCTTCCCAATTATATTTTGATTTAATATAAAACTTCAGTAAATTATTACAAAGGTCATTGGCTCTACCCTCAGTGGTCAACTATGAAATAAAATTGGTCAGCTGGCTAAGAGTCAATGTTTATTAATTATTATCAGGTGATTTTTGCACTGTGATATTCACTGATACTTTTATTTGTGTTCATCCAACGCTAGATATTCATCATATTTTTGAAACCTATTCACACCTTTTAGAGATGTTCTTTACACTGGGACGTGCTTATTATAGATTTTATATTTTAACCTGCCCAGATTGTATTGTTGGGGTTTTCTTATTTTTTGCCATCTAATTCCACTTCTAAAAAATCAAATCAGCACATGCACTAAAATCAGAAGTAACTTCAAACACGCTTGTTTTTTCTTCGCTATCACTACCACAAAGAAGGTGGTGATTCAGAAGTAACAACATTTAAAGGACTTATAAACTACAGCATGTTGCATTTCCCCCTCAAATTTCTATTACTGGAAAAATCAAAATTAAATAGATTCTTAGGACAAATTAGAGTGCTTTCCACTTTTTTTTTTTTTTTTTAGTCTTAAAATTAAAACTGTAATGAGAGAGATGTTTTAGAGGTTTTTTTAATTTTGTTAATTAACTCTTCAGATTAAAATATTTCTTCTGTCCAGTTTTTTTCTTTACTCAGGAGAACTTAAATTGTTTATTGCTCACCAATCTCGGGTTTTTCTGGTTCCCCAGGCCTATTTCTCTCACTGTCTACCCACAGCCCTCCTTTCACCCCTTCATCAACTCTGCCTGCAAAATTTCCAAATATTCGGTTTCAGACAACAAGGATCTATCAAAACTTTACTGTGTGCACTGCCATGTGTCACAAGGACTGCCAAGAAAGCATATGACATGGACACAAGAGGCTTACCATTTTAGGGGGATGACAACTCTTATAAATGGATAATAATTTGGTATGAAAAAGCAATGTCCTTTAAATCAATACACAGATTCCTTTTCTACTGCTTAAAACACACCCTGGTTAGGTACAAGTTCCTTTCATTGACCACTGCAGTTCACACCCAAATCAAATCCATTTTATCTCAACAATAGAAAAAGGTATTTATTAACACCTGGTGAGTGCTCCTAATGTTACATATCTACACAGAGTCTACATTCCATCCTCATAGAATTTCTCCCCTCTGTAGTCTGTTAACATTTTCCAGGACTCCAACACTGGTAGAGGCAGGAGAATCTATCTCGAGTTGCTAACAAAGAGAGAAAAAAAAAATCCCCAAGAGAATAATCCAATTCTCTAACAAAGATATTGAATGAAGTGTATAACATTTGGGTTTCCTTCCTCCCTCCTACCCCAAATTAAAGGCGTTTCTCACCCCTCCATATTGCAGACAATGTCCAACTGCCCACTTCTAAAAAATAGAAGCAAATTCAAACCCCCAAACTCGAAAACCTCAGACAACAGCAAAAACAATTGGTTTTGATGTCTATACTGAAAATAAGTGATTTCAGAAGCAAACTCAGAATAGCCATTAGGATAAATATATTTGTTCACTAGTTTTTATAAGTTTATAGGTTTTGTTTTAACAAAACAAACAAAAAACTACCAGACTGCTGCTTCTTTCAGACCATACATATGATAAGAGATTTGTCTATTGTCATAACTGCAACAAGTTGCTAATAAATTCCCAGATAACGTAAGGAAATTGACAGTTTATCATTACTGGGCATAAAAAGGTAGCCAAGAGCTTTGACATTTTAAGTTTGATGAATACAGTACATAGGCACATTTTTACCCCTTAGACACAGCAGAAAATCACTGTAGTTTTAGTTTTCTAAATAAAGAAAGAACAGGAAAATACAACCTTGAGAATGCTTTCATACATGCAATTTATACAATAACTGCATAAGAATATATGTATGCAGAAACTTCTCAAGAAAGAAAGGTGGAAAGTAAACATATTCAGCAGACCATGTATGAGCTAGATATTAAGATCAAGCACTTCATATACCACATCTCAATCAATTTAGTCCTCCAAACTCTCCAATAAAGATGACCTGTGTACCCATTTTACAATGGAGAAAAATAAGTCTGGGCAAAGGTTCCAAGAGCAGCTGAAAAGAGCATGCAAATCGCTGAAAGCCTTTCTAAGAAGAACTAAAGTTCCATACATAAAAAATAATAATCATCCCCAAATTAAAGCCATAGCAAAGACCCCGGAGGCAACTTTATAACTGAGGGCAAGTCTACGTAGCTGGAAACCAATATTCCTGGGAATGCTGCCTGCCTAGAGCATTCGTCCAGAAAGCAAAGGGGCCTGCCTAGAATTGCTAATATTTTTAAAGTTAATCATTGTTAACAGGCACTCAATTGCTTGCTTTTAATTCCTAGAGGGACTAATTGATCCTGATACCCCACATCAGTTTCTGAACACATGCTTCGAGTCTCTGGTTAGAAGCAGAGATTGCATAGAAAACAAAAAGTTGGTAGCAGGATAGGATATAACAAAGACTTCTGTTCTATAAACGATTTAAAATCAAACCTCATTTTGCACAAAAAAGACCACAGTGATGTCCATGTGAACAAAGAACCTTTGAGGAAGTAACTAGAGGAAAATCAAGACAGTTTGAATGCCTCCTAGCATTTCTTTTTCTTTTTCTTTTTTTTATAAACAAGTTATGATAGACAACCTCAGCAACACATCTCTCATCTTCAATAAAACCTGCAGACCAGCTCTATGGAACTGAGTCAGCCTCTAGTTTAATTTAGACCTCAAAATGTGCTTTTGGCATTTTTCACATTAAAACAAAAAATAACATGAAAATTAATCTGAGTTGCAGTCAATTGGACTAATCTAAACATAAAGTAACAACTGTACTTATTAAGCACACAGATAAGAGATAATAAAAGGATGGTTAAAATCTGATTTTGTCTGATGTTCAACTCTGTTGTATTTGTGAATCTACATTTTCATTTACCTTAATTATTCCAGGTTTATCTATCTATAATGCAGAGAGTTATTGATTATTTTGATGATAAATGTTCAATAGGATTATCTAGCAATGTTTTTTTAAACTGGAACTGAAAATAAGGCATACCAAGTATTGTCAAATTTGGTACTATTTAAATATTTAAAGTGCTACTGAACTTCAATATATAATGTAACATTTCATTTAATAAGAAGAATTTTTTTTTTGCAGTAGCTGAAGTTAGTAAGGACAAGAGAAAATTGAGGTACACAAATTGCTAAACTGAAAAAAGTAAAAAAAAAAGGTCTTCAAACTGTTCCCCTGGTGCTAATTTTTTAGCACTCAGGTCCTAATTAGCTTAGCTGTTCTCTATCTTAGGGAAAAAAACAATAACAAAACAAAACAAAACTGTATTTTGCAAATAGTCTCAAAAGGGAACAATAAATAGGTATTTTATTTTCTTTTTCTTATTTTAAATACCACCAGACAGAGTCTTGAACAGAATTTAGTTATGTAACTTTTGTTTCTGTGAGGTTTTTCCAGTGCTTTGATATTTGAATTTTGCTCTAGCAAAACTAATACATATACATTCCCAAAATGTTGGAGAGGTAGAAAGGAAATAAATTCTCATCTTATGAAGCAATTAACTTTGAAGTCTAAGCTACATTTTGTGGCCACAGATAAATGCTTACTTTATATTTGCTAGCCCAATTAGACACAAGATTTTTGAGGAAACATCTTTAACCAAGAAGACCACTTCCAGGATTGACCTCTACATTTAGCAATTCAGTTGAAAATAGATGTCAGATACTATTGGTAGGATTATGCTGCATATAATTTTTCTACAGAGCAAGCAGGCAATATGTATTCAAAACTTTTAAAAACCTTATAGACCTAGAACATCTACTTCTAGAAATTCATCCTCAGGCAATAATAAGGGAATGTATACAAAGATTTTTCCTGTGAGGATATCCAATGCAACATTATTTGCATTAATAAAAACTTGAATGCAATGTGAATGTCCAACATTAAGTGACCTAGGTCAATAAATTTTATATATATAAAATATATATATATATATATAGACCTATAATAAATTTTATATATATAAAATTTATTGACCTAGGTCACTTAATTAAAATATATTTTACAACAGATTTTAACAGTAACATTAAATATATATATATATATTTAATATATATTATATATATTGTTATTGTTAAAATCTGTTGTAAAATATATTTAACAGCATAATGGGAAAGTGTTCAAAATATATTAGGGTTTGAAATTAAGCTTGGAAAAAACTATAATCGTAAAAAGTTTACCTGTAAAAATATATCCTCAGAAAGAAGAGAAGGATGAGGAGGAAATATAACAAGCCATTCGTAGTGGCTGATGACATTATAAGTACTTTTTAACTATTTTTATGTGAGTGTGCCTTTCTGTAATTTTCAAATTTTCTCTTATAAACATGTATGACTTTCATATTCAGAAGAAGAAGAATTATTCAGTTTTGAGAGGAACAGAGAGATTCAGTATTAAAGCCATGCCTGCTTAACATACAGGGAATGTAGCAGATAGAAATAGCCCCTGACGTCCAATATTATATCTCAAATATTCATCATATATTTAAAATGAAGCCATTTCTGTGTGTCATACCAAGTCCAACAGCTACTCCACTTAGGATGCAAAGCTCATGAGCAACACTGAGGGAAGTTGGTACCTGGTATATTTAGAAATCCCGGAGTTATGGGGAGATGGAAGCTATCAGCTACTATTAGCTTGCCTCATAGGCAGACCCAAAGCCACTATCCCCAGACATCACTACTATCTTCCCTTTTTTTCTCAATTTGAAATTTAACCAATTGTCAAGTCAACTTTCCCTTCAAAACTCTTAATTCGCCTTGGTGGGGTTAAAGAAACTCCATTCATTTGTACAACAGTAAATATTTTCAAGATTGGTATGAATAAACTGGTAAGAATAATTCTCAAGAAGAGGGTCTACCAACTAACTGGGGAAAGAAAGAAGGGGCCACCAGCAAAGGCTTAAGGGAAGAGTGGTTAGAGACATGGCTTCCACTGGAGATGATTAAAATTGATTTGACCAGAAAAATGTAGTCCCAATTTCAACCTGGTGACATGCAAGTAAACTTATGGAACACAGCCCATCCTTAAATGTGAAACCACCTGCATAAATGCTGTCATGTTGCAGCCCCGTGCTTGGGCAGAAAGCTCATTTTTGGCTTCTCAAATATCACAAGAGGGGATAACTCACCTTTCTTCCCCTGGAAGGTCAACTATATTCATAGGAATGAAAGCTTTATATCAGCCAATTTGATTTCATGTTCTCACAGTTTCCTGGGCCTTTGCTGCAGATCATTCTTCCTACACATGGGTGTTCATTATTTTGACCAATAAGAAATTTGTAAGAAAAGGGGTAATGAGGTTGAAATCAAAGTCAGCCAGCTTTAAGAAATTTAAGGCGAGTATAGGAGGCTCATGTCTACCTGACAGGTAGACTCGCTTTGGGGATCTTGATTCAGCCCAAAATGAAAGGCAAATGCATGATAAGAAGAACAGCCCTCACTCAGCTATGTCACTTGCCAGCAATTCGACTTTGGGTGGTTCACGTAATGATACGAAGCCTCGGTTTCCTTATCTGTCAACAAAGATGGCCAGATTCAATTAAATCAAAGATCTCTGCCAGATCTAAAATGTAGTGATGTGCCTGTCGTGACAGAGACAGACAACTCAGGAAGCCTCCTTAGCACAGGGTGAATCCAAATGTCTCATTTCACAAAGATACTGGAAATCAGAGATGATGTACAAGAAAGGCAACTGGTGCTCAGTGTTGCTGAAAGAGCACAGCTTCATCATTTTCTTTGCAATATAGATATTTAACCAGTCAACCTTTCTAGAAAAAGAATACCACAAAACTTGTGAAATGTGCTTTCAACCACAGGTACCGGCTGTGAGAAGATCAGCTTCCTAGAGACCTGAGTTTCTTACAAAGTTCGGTAGCTGCCCAGAGAAACAGCAGGCTTTCATCTTGTTTATCATTAATTCTGGAAAGTAACATGAGCCATATGTAAGACCAAGTCCCTGCATGCATAGCAAGTGTGAAAACCACAAAACTGACATGGTAGTCACTACATGTGCTTTAGAAAGGAGAGAGAAGATTCAGAAAGGAGAGTAGACATTATATTCGGAGTTTTGTAAGTAAGAATAAGGTCTATAGCATCTAAGGAAATGAGAGCTTAAAGTAACATTCCTTCCTCCTCATATCAGAAGACCCCCCTTCAAATAAAAAGCTCGTTCGATCTGCTAAAAGATTGTACATATTTTTAATTTAGGAGGGATCAGCTGAGATATTAACGTGGGGTGTGGGGGGAGGAAAAAAGGTCATATGCCTAATATTTTAGCACAACAGTGTTAGCAAATGTATTAAACCGAGGCCATATCACAGGGTAGAGTTTCCTGCTCAACTGTTTTCTTTGCACATACAACTCTATTGAGCAAGAGGTAGAAGATTTATGCTTTGGTGCCCCCTAAGACTAACCAGCTTGGGGGTTTTCCTTTAAGGTTGAGTGAATTAGTCGCAGGCAAACTACCAGAAAATTTGGAAAGGGAGCACTGAGGACATAGGAGTAAGGAAAGTATGACCAGGCAAATGATAAACGTCAGTCAGGACAAAGCCTTGATAAACCCCCAGTTATTCTCACACAGTACTGGGTTCTCCCTAGCAGTATTCACTAGCATGATATTCACATTTTCCTGGAACCAGGAAACAGAAGCAATAAGAAAACTAACACGAGAAAGCTTGATTCTGCGCCTGGGAAACAATCTGCAAAAGGAGGTTGACAAGAGATCCATTTTAAACAAGCCAAAACCTCTATTACTCTTTAAAGGGTTCAGATTGTAGATGATCTGAGCAGATGATCAGATGCGCCGAGCAGATGATCAGAGTAAATTCTTTCCCTACCTCTTTTCAAAACAAAAATCTCTAACAATTCTTGAGGTGGACCTTTCTACCATCCATCTTAGTAAATCCATTTGCATGCAGGCTACCTAAAAACAGAAGACACCTAACATTGTACGCGGCCATACAAAGCCGCTAAGTAGGAACTCCTACCCGGGGCTCTCCTGTGGGTATGTTCAGCTTGTGCCCTCTTTTGTCTTTTCTATTACATTACTCAATGTCACGTATTACGTAAAAACAGAGGACAGGGGTGATTTCCTGGGCTGTGTTATGCTTTGCGACTGCTGAGGCACCATATTTCAGCTTCGTTATTTTGTTTTAGCCTGAATCTTACAAAACTATGGTTAATAATTTTCTAGGGAAAAAAAACAATTTAAATGGTAATTAACGTGAAATAAACCTATTCATTCCACTTACAGTATTATGGTTGTTAGGGATTTTATACTTGGAAGTATGGCCAAATATATCCATGAGAATTAATGAACTTCTGCTACACAGCAAAATGTGGATAAGTCCCAGAAACATAATGTGAAGCAAAAGAAGCCAGACACATATGAAAGGTGCATACTTTATGATTCCATTTCTATAAAGCACAGAAACAGACATTAAACTTAGGTGGCTGCAAAGCAGGAGAGAGGTTACCTTGGGTGGTGCTTTGGGGCAGGGCAGGGAGAACAGTCAAGGGGGAAGAGGTTCCAGGAAGCTAGTTAGGGTTTCTTTCTTGCTGTCTGAGCTGGTTACATGGGTACATTGTTACAGAAAATTCACTGAGCTAAGCTCTTATGGTATATGTACTTTTCAGTATTCACATACTTCGATGGCAAGTTTCAAATGAATAGAAAAGAAAGAGAAAGGAGTGTTTCTATACCACAAATGTTTAAGGTTTTCTGCCTGTCAAAAAAAAAAAAAAATTCCAAATGTTCAACTTACCTTCTTAAAGGGGCCCTTAAACCACTTAGACAAACAGCCTTGGAGCAAAAAATCAAGGGACTTGATGTCTAGGTTTGTTTCGCTGACCTTGGACAAAGCCACTTTACCTTTCTGGGTCTATTTCCTCTTCTATCAAAAGATAGAATAGGATTACATATTCTTTGCATTTATTTCTTGAATAAGTGAAGTGAAGGAACCTTACAACTCTAAAATTTTAGTCTTTTTTTCTTGGTTCAAAACTCATTATTGAACACTGTCATTGACTGTTTGGAAAATGTGTCCCTCTTCCCTGAGAGCATGGACTTTGGGGTCAGACAATACAGATCTGTCACTTATAATCTATCTGTAGGAACTCAAGACAGTTACCTAAACGATCTGAACCTCAAGCACCTCATCTACAAAAATGGAAATATAAATACCTATTTTACATGGCTCATGTTAAGGTTTAAAAAAATGTATATAAGCCAAGTGCTTGGCATATAATAGCTGCTCAATAATGATGCCTGCCATTCATGTTTGACTACTTAAAACTCAATTTAAAATCAAGCAACATTAGAGTAGATGCAAGTGTTTGCCCTTCACCTGCCTTCCTCACCTAAGAAAAATAAAGTTTTGGAAACCAAGCACATCAGATATTCTCTTTAAGTCCCATAGTAAGTTGACTTCCTGTGAGGAACAGCGTTATCACAAGTTGTAGGAATGCCAGGTACCTGTTTGTTTCTCTACTTACCTAAAGAAAAGTAAAAACCAGCCTCAGCCTCACACTAGTCCTGAGCTGGCACTACCTCTAAAGAGACCAGAAGCATCAAGTGCAGAAAGCAGTTTTTGTGTCCATTAGGCTGGCCACAAAGTTATTTGAGCCAAAAGTCTTTCAAGAATTTCTCTGTTACGAAATAAGACATCCATATGGTGCATGAAAACTGACAAGATAGCATGAGTTTGGGACGGTGAGAGGAACCACAAAGTATCACATCATGTTTTAAATGATGATATCTGAAATATACAAGAGGGAAGAAAGGAAAACAAAGCCACAGGAGCAAAACAATTCCATATAAAGTCCATTGTGCCACCACTGGCCTATTGACTAAAGTGTCTTAGCATTCACACTTCTCGCAAATTTGTGATCAATCATATAATGGCTTTTTAAATTGATAAATGACATAAAGGATACGTTATATTTTGTCTTTGATATTTAAGGGTTTTCTTTTTCTTTAAAGTAATTTTCTGTGTAGTGAAATCCTGGCAAGTTGCTCTGTAAGTCCATAACTATGCCAGCCACATATACGGCTATCGAGAACTCACAATGTGTCCTGACAAAATTGAGATGTTCGATGGATGTAAAATATACTTGGAATTTCACTCTGAATATGAAAAGTAGAATGTAAAATATTTCATTAGAAACTTAGAGTTATTTGTTAATATAATATTTTGAATATATTAAGCCAAAGACATTAAAATTAAGTTTACCTTTTTAAAAATGTGACTACTATAAAATTTAAAATCAAATGTGTGATGTGCCTCGTATTCCTGTCTAACAGTGCAAAATCTTTAAAGTTTTGCATTTGGTCTTCAAGTAACTGATACCATAGATGCATATAAAATTAATGAATTATGAAATCAGGAAATTTCAGAATTATTAAGGAGAAGTAGAGCAGCGCGTCAACAATGCACAACTCCAGGGGGCGCTACTCACATCACAATCTGTAAAAAGTGATCCTCAGGAATTCACAGGCCTCAGCCTTCATGGCCCTGTATTGAATGCTGTACAATCCATTCTCCTATAAAATCAGCAATCCCTTCTAGAACATCCCTGGGGCAATCTCATAAATCTTTTCAGCACCCTCCACATCTTTTTCAAAATATATACAGCGTAATAAGATGAAAATATATAAAGTGAGTGGAAAATAGAGCTGACCGTGCTACACAAGTCTAATAGGATGCAGAAGATGGGCAGAGCAACACCAAGTATGCAAGTCTGAGATATATAGAAGGAGGCAGTGTTCTCAAGAAGGCTGTTTCCTTCCTAGGGACTAGAGGCATTTTTCAGAGGGTAACATTCACTTTAATTACAAAATGCACCCGCCTCTCTCTTCCAAGGGAGAAAAGCCTGTTGTTGCATTTATAATGTAGCTTTAGTTTTTGATGCCAAAAATGATTCAGTAAACACAGTTATGTTATGGTATACTATTTCTTATTCAGTACTCAAATTAATCTCAAGGCAGTGCTGGCATTAATTCAATTTGACGCCTGTACTTAGGATTTCACATAGGTGCCTTCATCCAATTCTTCTTTGCAACTAATAAAATCTTAATTCATGGTAATATATTTATTTCTAGTTCAGTTCATGTTAAGGAGTGCAGTACTTTACAGAAAACTAATTAATATCAATCATATATTATAACACTTTTAATGGTTCATAGGAAAATCCTACACTGGGGGAAAGATTAGATGAACCAAGGGGTCTTAGCCCATCCTATTTACTCTATTTTTAGGACTTGAGAAAAAAATATCAAGCATCATTTCAAATATAAATTTAATTGAAGGCGTGCATCACAGGATGGCTGGGAATTAAGAACCCTGGTTCTGATCCCTAAAAGGACATTGATTTGATGTGGCCCAAGAATGTAATTTACACCCTCAGACTCTGTTTTCCACCTATATTGTGTAATAACTGTTTAATTTGCAGTTGGTAAAGATATTTAAAGGGAGATGCATGGCATCATAAAAATAATGAACAACTTCACTAATAGCGAGCCTTCTGTAATTGTTGGTAACAATTCTATTTTTACATAATGTTTGAGCAATGTTGAAAGCATCATATTTCCAGAGATCTTACACATAGCCAGCAAGATAGTTTAAGTATGAGTTCTTGACTAGGAGTGCCTGGCGTCACACAATATAGTGGTCCTCACATTTCCTTAAGGAGCTGCATTTAAAAAGCCAAATTCTCCCCCAGCAAAGGGGAGCAGCAGATTACACAACTCTAAAAATCTTTAAAAATAAAAATAAAAAATAAAAAGAATGCACTAGATTACTTGAAATGCATGGTGATAATATCCAGTCTTTCCAAATCAGACATTTTATTCATGCTACAACAATTTCTCCATACTAACATCCTAGTAGCTGTTAAAAAAAAAAAAATTGAAGCATACTACGTATTTATCTCTCTTTTTTTAATTTTTTTGTTGGTTTAGCAATCTACATACAAAACTTCCAAATCTGGTATGCATGCATATACGTATCTTTAAAAGCCCACATCCCTAGAAATAAAACAAAACCCCAACTACCAATAGCATAAAGGCTCCTAGGTGCAGAGATAATGCCTCCTGATACTCACTTTCAAAATTGAATCCATAGATGATAACCCCAACGTGTGTGTCATTCATTTTACTGCAGTGCAAATACTGGTATCGCAAGATGAGGGAACACTCACAACAGGGGCTTCTGCAGGCCACGTTTTAATTCACAAGGGCACGGTCACGTGGGAGGGCACCTCAGAGTCACTGCTAAATGAACTCCACAATAGGGCACAAATCTGCAACCCAATCTTAGCCAGATAACGAACGTAAGAGCAAATATGTACAGTATCATGTGCTTTCCAGCAGCCTTGTGTCTCGAGGGAGCTCTCTGACATCAGCAGTTGAGACAGGTGGTTCCCTTTCCAACTGTGGAAAATAAAACCCTAGTGCAGAGGCACTAAGTAAATATAGCAGTACTGTAATTTTTCCTTGGTGCACTCTCCCTGTGATTTCTGTCCTGTGATGATACTTTATCCCAGAAACCTATTAAGGACATCCACCCATGCCAATAACTGACTAAATATTTGCAAACTGATTAATATTGGCATTAAAGAGAGTGTAGAAGACTCTGTGTTACGGCCCCGGTTGGTAGAACTAGGGTCTTCCACCTCTTATTCATTTGGAATACGTTATCAAGTGGCTGCTCAAAACTTTACTGGACTATTCTAGAATGACAGACAAGAGTCAGACCATCTTAAAATCACATGCACAGGGCAGGTCAATACCAATCATATCCAGTTTGAGTCTGAGAGCTAAAATCAGCTGAGATGTACTAAGCCCTTTGTGGTCACAACTATTTGCTTTTGAATTTAAGAATTACTCACAGAAGGGCACCCTGTAACGTGTGTATAAAATTACTTAATTCAGCTTCTATTTCCCTTTCTGAACATAGATACTTTTACACTCTGACAGCCGCTGGCTCTTAAAGCATTCTCCTTTTTGTTGTATCTCCTTAGAAACACAAATCTTGTTCCCTGGCAGCAGTGGCGCTAAGTGCTGTACCACATGCCCAAACTAGTTCTCCCTAGCAGCTTTAATTCACAGTAAGTGGCATGAAAGGAGGTCAACCCTTCTCAAAAAAACACTCAGCGTTCTTTTCGACTTCAGAATCTATTTCGGAAAGCCCCACTCCCCAGTATGTAAAGAGTAGCTTCCCATTTTGAAATTCTGGCCATAGCTATTGACAACTTTATGGAATGGTCCACGAAAGGGCAAACACAGGGATATGATCACAGTTTCAACTCTTGATCCTAATTCTCTGTGGATTCTGGAAACGATGTCAGACAAGGAAGTCAATACCTGCCATCCGGTCTTCGCCCCAGATAACCCTTTCATTTGAAAATACGTATGGCATGCATACATGTTATGGCTTTTCTTTCCTGAGGTGTTCATTCAACGCTTAACTCAATAATGCTGTCTTAATCCTGAAAGTATCCATGGTAACCTACAACTGTAATAAACAAGTCTAAAGAATGGAAAATGAAGTCAGGTCCTCTTGTTTCCCCCTTTTCTTCTTCATCTTTACAAATGCGGTCTTCACTGCTTCTCTAAGTTAACAGTTCATAGATTTGGGGGCTAGAATAAAATTAAAAATAGTAACACAGAAATGGCATCCAGCATTCAGTGAATGCTTACTCTGTGCCAAATGCTGTGCTGAGTAGTTCTGTAGATTATCTAATTTAATCCTTACGCTAACAGTAGAAATAAGTACTACTATTAATCTGATTCTAGGGATAAAATCACTGAAGTTGAGAGAGGGTGAGTAACTTTTCTAAAGACAAAAAGCTTGTAAGTGGGAGGCCAGGGACATCAAGACAGTCTTATTTAACTTCTTGTTCTTAATGATCAGGCTATGCTGAAAAATAGCATTTTTTGTTTCTGCCCAGCAGTCACATAATTTTGACATCTAGGAGTCTCCCCCAAAATCAGAAGGGTACCACAGCTTCATATTCAGCAGGAAGGTAAAAACACCACACACGTCCAGCTAAAGCCACCAGGGAAATTAAGAAAAGGCAGGACTCAAACATGAGCACAGCCAACACATGGCACCCTGCTCTGATCAAAAGAAGCCTTACGACAAGTGTCTCTAAATTTGATCTGACATATCATTTAAAAGAGCGCACTGTTCTTTGCAGATCAACCTCTACAGTTAACTTGGGGTGTCTGATTCAGGTCACTGAAGCGCACCCCCAAGGAGAAGAAACATTTCTTATAATGCTGCCCTTCTCCTTAAGTGAAATGAAGACTCCTTTTGAAGATAGCAATTCCCAACAAAGGCCAGAGTAAAACACATATTATGATCACATGAAAAATCATATTTTAAAGATATTTTCCAACCGGGCGCAGTGGCTCCCACCTATAATCCCACCACTTTGGGAGGCCAAGGTAAGAGGATCACCTGAGATCAGGAGTTCAAGACAAGTCTAGCCAGCATGGTGAAACCTTGTTTCTACTAAAAATAACAAAAATTAGCTGGGCATGGTGGTGCATGCCTGTATTCCAGCTACTCAGGAGGCTGAGGCAAGAGAATTACTTGAACCTAGGAGGCGGAGGTTGCAGTGAGCAGAGATGGCTCCCCTACACTGGGCATCAGAGTGAGACCCTGTCTCAAAAAAAAAAAAAAAGATGTTTTCTATGCTACAAATGTGTTTCCGTGAAGTACATACAGTATGTTTATCTAATCTAGAACAGAACTCAACAAATAGACTTTAACTTTGTCTCTTAGCATCAATAATAGAATCAACTTCCAACAGATATTTTATAGCCTCTGCTTGGAAATGTAGTCAAATATGAAAAGGGTCACATGGATTAAGGTCACTCAAAACTCACTGTGGTGCCAGTGTTCAGAAAGTGGGGCTAAAATATGTGGCTTTCTAATCTCCTCTGATTTAGGAAATACGAATAAATCAAACTCCATTACATTTATTTCCAAAAATGTTGGCTTTGAGAACTTTGTGACTCTGATTTAGAAGTAATCATAGCTAAGGTCCAGTGTACCTGGGTCACCTGACAGTCTGGTGAGCTACCACTCAAAGGGGCAGTTTCCAAAGTAAATGGCCCAGAACACAAAACCAGAAGAGGCTGCCTCTCCCAATATCTTTATGCTTTCTGAGAGCTAGAAGAACATAGGTCATCAGGGATGACTTATGGCTATTTGGAGTACACACATGGATATTAATGCTAAAACCCCCATTGCCACCATTACCACCAAACCTAAAAAAACAAACAAAGAAGAACAAAGTATAAACCATTGATTATGACTGAGTAGCAATGAAAGTTGCATGCACTGATTATGTAATAGTTTGAAGTCTGACGCAAAGATAGTGATTTACTTTTAAAAAAACTCACTTTGTAAAAAGGCATTAAGTTTACATTCATCATCCCTTTCTCGATTTGCAAATTAGGCATTTAGAAACAGAGTCCTCAAAGCAGAAATAGAACTCAGATACATGCAGAATACAGGAGTTGTGTAGGCTGTGCATTCGGGAAGGAGTCCCAGAGACACAAACCTGAGTGTGAAGTCCACTTCAGTACACCCTACCTCAATACCACTAGTTGAGTTGCTTAACTTCTCTGATTCTTTATTTTTCCATTTAGAAAATGGAGATAATACCTACGTCACAGACTTAACATAGGAATTCAAGAGGACTAAGTAAATGGTTGTAGATGAGTAGTCTTTTGGAGTGCCTGCCCTGCAGCTGCCGCTACATAAATGCCCTTTACCTACTTCGTTCAAGTGTCTCAGCTCCAGTTAGGCTTCTCTTCTGTCCTCTCCTCTTCCTCCTTACTTGGGGCATTTTAAAATAAAATGCACACAAGAAGATTTCTGCATGTTTTACCCCACAGAGTGGATATTGGCGCTTATGAATGCAGAAACATGTGTGGGAAACCGTTGCTCACGTTTCCCTCCCTGTGGGTGGTTTGCCCACATTGAGAGAGAAGAAAGAAGAAAATTGTGTTTGGAGCACACGGAGTGAGCCGCTAACATAAATGTGTAAGAGAGGCATTTTTTAAGATTAAAGACTTGTATGAAAGAAAGTCTTGAAAACTTTGAAATGGAAAAACAAAGTGATACTTGAATTCTCTCCTGCTGCTTTGTCATGGTATGCTGGGACACACGTATGGGGAAAGGTACAGTGCACAACGCCACCAAATGACACTCTTTAAGAGGCAGATTAAAGAGTGACAGTGTCTGCATTTTCCAATTTCAAGCATTGCATTAAGTATTCTTAGGCAAAATCATCAAGAATTAGATGTGAAAAATTAAAATTTTGAAAATTCCAAAAATAGGTGAAAGGCAGTAATTTCTTACTCAGAATAAAAGAAAGACCTGTAAGTTAGAGTACTTATAGGCACCAAAGCTTTCTTTGAATATCTGTGTCATAAAATTACTCTACAACTGCCCAGAGTTGAAAATAAGTAAAATAAATTGGTGACATGGGAGAGAAAAAATGTAAGCATAAAATTCATATACTATGTCTCTAAATATTGTAAATAGCCACCACCACTCAAAAGGAGAATAGGGAACAGGAAAAAAAAACACCATCATACTTGGAAAATTATCCAGAGAAATGTCTCTTCAATTCATGTGTACAGTGGTTATTTATGTCTCAGACAGTAACTTTAGACACATCAGAGGGTGCAGAACAGACTTTATTCTCCCGCACATGAACTCTGCCTACAAAATGCTACATGTTCGGTCTTTCTACCTTATAAAGTTGATCATAAGAAAATTAAAATTAAAACTAAAAATCCTTGATATAAGACTCCACTGGGGTCCAGAAATTACTGTCCCTCCAGAAATCAGGGCAAAGACAGAGACACACATCACAAAGGTCTCTACACATGAGTGCATGTGTGGGAATGTGTGTATCTCCAAACGTGTAGAACACAAGATAAAAGTGGAAAGCTCAGTCAGAATTCACTACACTCCAAATGATAGTTCAGCAACATCCCAGGTGCTTAACTTGTGTGAGATGCTATAGCTGTCTTCTCTGAAGCTGCTTACAGCCTAAGAGTAAGTAGAAGATCCGACATGTAATCAATCAAAATGCCCATATGTGACTACTACAGTAGTTGAGTGCATTGAGGGAGAAGTGGTGGGGATCAGCCAGGGTTTTGAAAACAGATCTAATTAATCTCAGAAACACCCTAGAATGAGTATGCCAGTCAGGCCCTAAGAAGACTTTTACAGGTCCCTGACCTATATGTAATTTAAATAAAACTAGACTCATTACTAAATTATGTATGTATAGAGAGGCTCAGTAAAGTTCTAATATTTGTCATAATAGCAGCTGCAATTATTACTTTAAAGGATCAAACAGTCTTTTAAAGAAAAACGACTGGTGCCCTACACTGGGGTCGTGCATTGCTGGGTGCCCTAATCACAAAGTTAGCATAGTACTAGCTAATCCCGCATAGATGCCAATGTACAGACACAGGAAAATAGGCATGGTTTTCCAAGACATTGCTTATTCATTCATGGGCCCTCTAATTAAAGTTCTGGAATCCAGAACAAATGGTTACAAGAGTCATACTTGGTGAGAGAAGAACAGGTGTATTATTCTGGCTTTTGAGGGGTGCCTGCTGGGACCCCAAGAAGGTGATAGGCAGAAGGAGGAAGGATGATGAAGCAGAGATAGCATTCCCTTTGACATGAGGCCAATCTGGAGTCAGAACCAGGCTGTGATACTTCCTAACTCTTTGAAATGGGTCAAGACCCTAAATGTCCCTGGGACTCTATAAAATAAAGATGACACCACTGTCCTCATCAGTGTATAAGGATCAGATGCCTAGCTTAGCACCTAGGAGACATCTGGTAAATGTTAGTTCTTCTCAATACTAAGGAGGCTAGAAAATAAAAAATCCTAGTGACAAATGATGAATCATACTAGGTCCAATGTTAGCTGCTAAGGGAAATACAAAGAAATATGAAAGGTAGTGGGAGCCAAGATTTGGCTCTCAACCAGGTGGTAGGACGCAGCTGCTCACCTGATTTTATTGTGAAAATTTTTCTTCAATCCATAAAATTCCAGCAAGTCACTAGAAGACCAGAGACATAAAATCAAGAGTGGTTTAAAATGAAAATAGGCATGTATATTTTATATTTTATACCCACTACTATTTTAAGTGCTTTACATGAAATGGCAACTATTGTTATCTCTCTTTTTTCAGATGGAGAAACTGAGACAGAGAATTAGTAATTTGCTCAGGGTTACATATCTAACATTCAGGAAGGGTGACACTTGAACCTAGGCAGCTTGGTTCCAGAGTTCATGCCTTCCCCACCCCTCAAACCGCACCCCAAACTGCCTCCCTCTAACCCTTGCCGAAGTTTTAAGTCTTTAATGCTTAAAACTGAGTGAAGCACTAAAGAAGCATAGTTGAGAAAGACCTGGCCCCTGGTCTCCCTGGGGCCCAGAGCCTAATAGAGAAAATAGAATCTGTGAGTCTGGAGTAGCAGAGAAATCTACAAGACATAGTGAAATGCAACAGAGAAACCCAGGCTGCCTGGAAAAGAGTGGAGAAGGAGAAGCAGGTGTTAGCAGAACAGTATTTCTCCCCCTACCCTCCACTTTTACATCATTCTACCTGTCCCTAGCATAGCACTGGGCACATTCAGTAAAAATCATTACCTTTGTCATCTTTGGATACTGAAGATAATATTTTCCACTAATCTAACTTACAAATACAAACATAACAGAATCTATCCCCATGAGGTGTCGCCAATCTTGTGGGGGCAGAGATGTGAACACAAATGCTTCTAATCTGCATCCCCATAGCTTATGGTTATGACCTGTGCTCTTGAGATGACAGATACAATATACAGCTGGAGTCCTGACATAATCACACCACCAACTTTTGAGAATTAACTGATGATTTTCCTAATAGGCTATGAGTTTGACAGTATTTGCTGTTAATTGTTGATAAACTGAAATAAACAACCATACATTCATCCAAGAAACACATGTTAAATTATAATTAGTCAGTAACTTTCCAATTGGACAAAAAATGGACAGTGTCCATCAAGGACTAGAGAAATTGTGATAAGTCAATGGGAATTTCACCAAGAAATATATATATATATACACACACACACACACACACACACATTACACACACACGTACTAAAATGCATATTGGTAGGTTTTTAGAAAAACACTCATTTTTATTGTAAGAACGCGTAACATGAGAGCTACTTCTTAACACATTCTTACATGTACAATACGGTGTTTTTAACTCTGGGCACACTGTTTTGCAGCAGATCTCTAGAACTTAGTCACCTTACATAACTGACACTAAAAAGCACCTGTTTTTTATAAAAGTGTGATCCTGGAAGCTCCTCAGAAACTGCATGTCCCCAAACAACCAATTTCAAACTGAATAATTGTAAAATAGAAAGCCTGAACCACAAAGAGACCATTAGGATAAGTTTGAAAAGATATCCAATACGAGAAATGAATTTTTTAAGTGGGGGCATTCTTTAGAAAAGGAGAGAGAAAGAATTCCCAGTGAAGAGATGGCATTTTCAAGAGCAGGTTCCAGAATGGGTTTTCTAGGTCAGACCAAGAGGCAGCTTATTGCAGAGTGGAACTTCACGCTCCTGACTTCTGGCAGTGACCTTAGTTCATAGGTGTATGGTCTAAAAAAAGGTACCAAGGCTCTCTGTGTCTCAGTTTCTTCATGTGTAAAGTAGGGATTACGATGCCTATGTTTTAGGGTCTTATGATGATCCCATCAGGATCATGTGAGACAATACAACTGATTCTTAATTATGTGTGTCAATTTGGCTCGGTTATGGGGCTCCACTGTTTAATAAAGCACTAGTTTAGATGTTGCTGTGTGGGTTTTGTGTAGATGTGATTAATATTTATAATCAATTAATATAAGTAAAGCAGAAGACCCTCTATATTGTGAGTGAGGCTCTTCCAATCAGTTGAAGGCCTTAAGAGTGAAAGCTGAAGTTTCCTTGAGAAGGAATTCCCTGTGAGCTATAAATCCTGCCTGAATTCCCAGTTTGCTGGTCCACACTGTGAATTCTGAACTCAAGACTGCAGTATCAACTCTTAATTGAGTTTCCAGCTTGTCCTACCAATTGTAGCCTTGGCAGCCTTCACAATCACATGAACTAATTTCTTAGCATGCATGTGCCTGTGCGTGCACGTGCACACGCGCGAGCACACACAAACACTTCTCTCTCTCTCGATATATAGATACACATATATAGAAAGAAAGAGAGATATTGAAGATATAAATGTATCAACATATTAAAGATATATATACATACATATATAGATAGATAGAGAGAGAGAGAGAGAGAAAGAGAGAGAGAGAAATCTGTTTCTCTGGCGAACCCTAATCGATATATCTTCCAACTTACTGAATTCTCTCTATATGGCAACAGGGATCAAGCACTTTAAAAACTTAAACTCTTAAATTCTTTCTGTCTCTGTTTCCAACCACACCCCCACATAATAAATGAGCATATATAATGGGGGCCTATCATCAGTGGTAGAACTACTGGTGAAATGTGTAAAAGCCCAGGATAGTAACTTTCAGTGTGATTTCAAAAGCAGATCTAGCACTCTCTGAGAGGAAGAAATGTGAATAAAATGAGACTTGAAGGAATTTACAACATAAGCTCTATGAAGACAAGAACAACGTCTTGTTCACAATTATGTTCTTAGGTCCTAAAATGCTAACTGAACACCTCAGTAAACATATGTTGAATGAATGGATCATAGAGTTCTATAGCTAAGTAGAGGCAGGTGGGATTTTTTTTCCTATTACTTGATATTAATCCAAACTATGTTACATATGAGTTAATACTAGAACATCACAGAGAAGGCATGTGCTAATTCATCCATCTTTGCATCCATCCATTCACCTCATATGCACTGCTTGCCTGCCGCATTCTACAGGCTGCACCTCAGGACTGTGAGGATGAAAAAGACAAAAGGCTTGCCTTTGAAGCACTCACAGAGCAGTAAGTTGAATAAGCAAGTTATAATTGTATTAATGCTATGTACTAGAGTAAAGCTAAGCCGGAGCTGCTAGAAAAGTCCAGAGAATGGACACATAACCTCTTCTGGGAGGGATTCACCCCTTAAATGAATCTTTATTGAAGTGAGCTCTGTGCCAAGCACTATGCTATGCCATGAGAATATTCCCATAATATAATATTAAATATTAATCATGGTTAAATTTTATTGAGTGCTTATTACTGTGTTTTAGGCATTGTTGTAAGACCTTTACATTTACTTACTAATTCTCTTCATACTAGGGAATCTAGTATGTGTTAATACGTTTTAATGTCCTTTTCTACAAGACAACCATAGAGGCATATATTTACATACTGCCTTTTCAAGTACATATTGATCACTTGCCATCTAAAACACACTGTTAGGCACCAGTTTAATCAGCATAAAGTGTCTTTCCTTAAATTCAGTGGAGGAAACAGACAAACCCCACAATAACTACAATCTCAGGCTGTCTGACTCCAGCAGTCCTGCACAGGCCTTGTTATGAGCATAAACACAAATACACCACCTCTAAAACTTCCCCAAAACTTGAGAATATGATTTTGAACACAGCCAACACAAGTGTGTTGAGAATGTTTTGTCCCATCCCTATGTAAGGAAAATAACCAAAGAGAAATATTTTTAACATACGTAACAGATATCTTCAAAATTGTATTTTAAAACAACTCTTTCTTTCCATGACTAATCATGCCAACTGCAGTCAGTGTGGCCTGAAACTAGCATGGCTACCTTAGATGCCAGTCAATATCAAGATGTTTTCAGTTACCTTCCAGCCACTGACACAGGCATAAAGCATTGTTTCTCAAGATCTCGTTGCTAAAAGTGTGTACACAGCAACAGAAGATGCTGATATCAATATTTTGCATTATTGATAAATAGCAAGTATTTGTCATCAATTAACAGCAATTGTATATTGCAATAATTTCTAAAGGAATCCTGATAAATAACAATAGTTTTAATTACTTGAGAAACCTACCACATCCATCAACATTCATGGCTCCCAGTAAGTATCATGGAGGTCCAAGAAAGTTCCATAAAACTTAAAAAGGAGGAGAGACTCCTTCAAGCTAAAGGAAAATGAGCTGTCTTTATTTCTTTTGTACTCTGGACTGACCCCATCCATTTATTTTTTAATGTTTAAAATTTATATTCTATTTTTTTCAAATGGGATTTTTGGTTACATTAAAAACTAGGTACACAAAACAAGGCAATAGAAATAAAATCCATATCAAATTTGCTTAAAATGAACAAAGAATTAAATGCTAGAATATACCTGGAATGCACTGTTTTTTGTAGCTGAGTTCTGAATTGAGCTTTGAGTTTCTTGGCAGTTTAGACAAAAATTAAAATGTGTTGCATTAAACAAATTTCATTACCCAACAAAAGAAAACAGAACTTCCCTGACCTCCCTTATTCAATACTAACCCCATCCTAGTCCCACAGCCATTAGTATTTGTTTCTTTTCTATTTTTCTTCATAGCATTTATCAGTTTTCTAAATTCTATATCTTTTGTATATTTTCTGTCTATTCTGCTAAAATGTAAGACTCATGAGGACAAGAGTCTTTTTTTGTTTTCACTCTTTTAGCTCAGCCCTAGAATAACGCCTGGCACGTAGCAAATGTGATATAGACAGGTTGATAGATATAGATAGGCATATAGAGAGATTTTATTCCAAATACTGAATTCCAGGAGATATTTATCATAAGATCCCATAAATAAATTACACCAGGCTCTGAGGCTATGTTGAGGAGGAGAGACAATTGCCTGACAATTCATGACCAGCATAAAATAAAAGGCACATGCAGATGTGTAGTGATGGGGAAAGTATCTGGAGCAGAAGAGCTAAGTTCAGCTCCTAAGGCCAGCACCTCCCTCCTTGCGCCTTCTATCAGGCAGCATGGTGTAACTGTGAAGCATCCAGGCTCTGGAGCCAAGTGGCTTGGCTTTAAATCCTGGCTCTGCCACTTATAAGTTTATAAGCTGTGTGGCCTCCAACAATATTTAGCCTCTCTGTGCCTCAGTTACATCTATAAAATATGGATCATGATAGTACCTACCTCAAAGAATTACTGTGGGAATTAAATGAGTTTACATAAGTAAATCAACTATATAAGGCAATTGCCTGGCACAAGTGAAACGAAGTACTGGCAGTTAATTTGAACGCACCCTTCATTCGTAAAACATGGATAATAACTACCTTTGGCATAGATGTAAGGATCAATTAATCTTAATATGAGATAATGTGCTTAGGTGTTATAAATAAATGACTCTTGTTTTATATTATCATGGAAGAATATATTCATCATAAGGCTTTCAGAAAATGCAGAAAGATAGAAAAGAGAAAGTAAAATCCCATATAACCTAGTAAACGATGAGAACCACCATTAGCATTTTCCTGTATAAATTTCCAGATTTCTTTCTCTGCCATAATCCCATGTAGATTTATATGTGCATGTGTGTGTTTATGAAAACATAATTTTTAAAGAGCTAGATGCATACGATGTACTGCTGTGAAACCTGCTTTTTTAAAAAAAAAATCATGAGTGTTTTATCTCATATCTCATGCGAGTAAATAAAGATCTATATCATTCTATATAATAGCTGCCTAGTATTCCATTGTATGAAAGTGCCTTGATTTATTTAGCCAATACTCCATTCACAGACAGTTAAGTTGCTTCCAATTTGTGAAAGTGCTTTGTAAACTACAAAGTAACATATAAATGTTAGTTATCATCACCACCATTTAAAAAATAAATATCTAGACATTATCATTAAACTTGTGAAGGTCTTCTCTCATTATTTCTTTAACCTGCTGGAAGTGGTGCTTCGATCTAATTGTATTAACATCAACATTTTTAAAACATGACACTTAGGGATTTCACGTCGGAACACACACGCGCACACAAAACAGATGAACTACCGAGTCAGAACTAGGGGTAGGTGTTGGGGACTAATCCCAAGAGCCTGTTTCTCAGTACAACGACTGTGTTCTTGTTCCCAGCACATCCTACCTCACCCTCCTTCCCTGTAGACTGACATCACTCATCGACTGCTGCCCTTTTCCTCGGAATCTACCCGTGGCCTCAGAATTTTTGACAATGAACTCCAAGTAGCCATTATGAAGCAATTGGAACAGGCAGTAGAGATGAAATGTATTGGCTAAATCTATGTTGAAGATATAAAGAATCAAATGGGTACTTACTGAGTAGCTACCATGAAATGTGTACATGCTGTAAGTGGCAGATTTTGCAGTTATATTAATTTACACCACTGCACTGCCCTCCTAGATGCTCAGCTCCTTGCTATTAGGAATCACATCCTACTCCTTTCTGTGTTTTCACCTTTCCCTAATAAAAGACCACGTAAGGGTAGTACTTAATCAATGTTGTTCATTTGAGAGTGAGCAGTTGAAGTAATGAGTGAAACCCCGATCTCACGTACTTTACAATCTCACTGATTGATAACTCAAATTAGTAGTGCCAATGTAGTCTCTGAAAATTAAACCTGCCATATTATTTCTGGTACGATGAGGTTTGGTAAGATATTCAAATGCATGAAAACAAGCAAATTAATATCACTACTGTTTTTGTAACAATAAATTTTATCTATTAATTAATGTTGTGACTTGGAGCAAATGTGCATGGCAGGAAACAGAAGGCCCTGCTGATACCAATTTTACAGAAGGATGCAGTCTGTGCATTGAGATATGTTGTGGATACCTATGCTATAGCTCTAGTCCCAGCATGAGCTGGATGAATTTAGCTTATAAAACTCTGGCCTCTTACCTCTTCAGGGCTACAATTAACCCCTCTGTGAGTTTCACTCACTTAAAAAATATTTACTGCATGCCCAGTATCTACCAGGCACTGCAATAAGTGCTAGATCTGGGGAGGCCCAACATGACAAAAGTAATTTAAGTTCTTTTTTATTTTTTATTTATTTTGTGTGTGTGTGTGTGTGTGTGTGTGTGTGTGTGAGAGAGAGAGAGAGAGAGAGAGAGAGATGGAGTCTCCTTCTATCGCCCAGGCTGGAGTGCAGTGGTGTGATCTCTGCTCACTGCAACCTCTGCCTCCCAGGTTCAAGTAATTCTCCTGCCTCAGCCCCCGAGTACCTGGGATGATAGGTGCCTGCCACCACACCCAGCTAATTTTTGTATTTTTAGTAGACATGGGGTTTCACCATGTTGGCCAAGTTGGTCTCGAACTCCTGACCTCAAGTGATCCACCCACCTCAGCCTCTCAAAGTGCTGGGAATATAGGTGTGACCCACCATGCCCAGTCAAAAATAATTTAAATTCAAAATAGATTATACATGAACATTTTGGGTCTCTTAAGGAGACATCATGACAAATATGACTTACGACTACCAAAGGTAGGGTCTCCTGATATTAAAATATAGATCCATCGCTCTGGCCAGGAAGATCTTTTTACTCAACATGGAGGTTAGCCAGTAAATTTCATGGTCTCCTGTCCATTCTGTTTCATGCTGATTGTCAGAAATTGTTAAAAATAATAATAACAACGATTTGATCATTCCACAGCTCTGGAAAAGGACTGCAATCAAGGAGAAATGTCTGACATGAATAATGATAGGAGTAAGTGACCTTTGTGTCAAGGATTTGCCATTCCTATCTCAGATATTTCATGCGAACCCTGGTTCTCTGTCCTCTGCTAGTCTCTCTGTGTAACTCTATTCTACAGGTTCTGTGTGACTTAAGATCCACCTATTTTATAAACTATGACCCAACGTGGTAAATGTGGAGTGCTGCTCCTAACCATACTGCACCTTCTAGCACTTGATTATAAATCAAGCTTCACCCTTCTCTAATTTCATCAATGGGATATGTTCTATTTTTGAAAAAAAATAATGTAAAACCCCAGAGGGCAGAAACTTTACATCTACATTGTTTTTTAGCCTATACAGCACCAAAAGCATACTACTAGCTATATCAAAAGTGCTCAACAGATACATTTAGGTTAATGTCTATATTAGTCCTTATAACGGTAGTTTGTTTCTACTATGGTCAGTTGCATTAGGAAAAAAAAAAAAAGTCTCAGAGCCCTGAAAATTTGGCTTCACATTCTTACCACATGCACTTTGGATAAATGTATTAAAATACATTGGGCCTCAGTTTCCCCATCTCTAAAATATAGAGATGGAAACAGGAAGTCTCCAAGTCCCAAATCAACCTACCATCCAATGATTTTACATATCTTAGAAGGCATTATGCCTCAAGGAAGACTTTGGAGGTTTGAAATATCTCTTTTCATCTAACAAAATGAGTAGTTCTTTTTTTTTTTTAAAGAAGTGAATTGTGAATCCCTTTAAGAGGCAGCTCAGATTTTGCTCACTCTCTCAAGTTCCCAATAAATGAATGGCAATTCTCTCCTCTTGCTTCAGCCCTTAAAAAAAAGTCCATCCTCTTACTAATAGAAAATAGGATTTGAGTGATGGCCCTTACGCTAATTGGTCAGGAGCCCTAGATAAAATATTGTTATTGACAGAACATTCTCCCTTTTTCATGCACTGATAAAGTAGCTTGGCAGAGCACACAGATAGAGAGCAAGTGGAGGATGAAGAAAGAGTGCCCAAAACTTAGATCAAATTGGAAGAATCAAGCCAGTGCAGTAAGGTTCTTGTGAATAAAATATCCTGCTAAGAGGATATAACAGAAGCCAGCATATTCAACAAGACAATGGGACAAGGGAAGCAAGAATCGCCAGTGGTGGGTGAGAGGCTAAGAAAAAAGCAAAGCTCTAAAAGATCTGACTTGCTCTGTTTGACCCTTGAGGTTCATGTAGGATCAAATGTAAATGAAATCATTTTAGAGACCGTGATTTTTAACTCAGCAAGAAGAAAGATATGCATAAAGAAATCCCATCACAATCTGTCAGAAACTATCTATTGATTTAAAAAAGATAAAACAGAAAATGTTCAAAGGAGCGTCATAAATATAACGGTATGGGTTAAGATCAAGTACAGGGAAGCTTCTACTGGTAGGACTGTATTCTGCCATGGCAGGTGAGCTAACTCCATAAACTACCAGAGCCTCTGACTGCTACAACTTGATCTATCTATTTTTTAAAAAAAGAATCCAAGGTTAATAACTATATTAGTCCTTATAATGGTAGTTTGTTTATACTGTGGTCAAAATTTCAATTTTTCATCTATTACCACTGAACTACTAGACTGTAGAAAACTCTAGGTGGTCAGCAGCTTGGTGATGCACTGAAGGAAAAAGAACCCAAGACAGGGCCAGCAGATGCCTTTTACCCCTGGGTGATTTAATTCAGGCATAATCATTGTACAAATCACAGCTTCATTTTTCCAGAAATTCTAAAGTTGACTATGAAAAACCCTGAAATTATTCATCTTGTCTTTTCTTCTATTTCTACTTTCTTCCTCCCAGCTCTATAATCCTCACCCTCCCCTAAACTCAGGAAAGGGAAAATTATTCAAAGTTTCACTAGAAATTGTTAGAATTCTTTTATATAATCTTCCATCTCCTACAGTGTCAGCACCCAGCTTCCAGCTTCTTCCTTCCTGCTTGCCCTGCTATTGAAATGACCAGAGCCAGAACAGATTCAGGTTCCTATTTGGAAGTAGCAGGGAGGTTCCTCCCATTCTTCAAACCAGTTCACCCACGGGGAGCCTGTTCCAACCAGAGCTCCATCTCTGCTAAGGATACACCAGCCGCAGGACCCAGCCTGGGCTTGCCCGTCCAGTAAACAGCAAGGAGCCAAGAGGGCACAACCCAGAGGACTGGGGGTTCTTCTATAAAAGGGACAATTGAGTCCCCCCCAACCCCCCACCCCCTCCTACCACCTTTCTCAAAGGGAAAGGAGTGGGCTACACCACTTTGAGCACAGAGCAAAGTGAACAATTCCTTTCTCCCACACTCGCTCTGTTCTTCTGAGGAATGGGGCTGACTTTGATTCTTCAGATTACATTCACAATTAAACTCTTCAAGACTTTGTACCCTGGGAAAACTGTAAACAACTCAACTCTTGTCCTCAGATAACCAAGTATGTGTGTGTGTGTGTGTGTGTGTGAATGTGTGTGTGGATGTGTGTGTGGGGGGGGCAGGGCACAGGGAGTATAAAGAATCAACTCCAGAGAAAGTCTCCTACAAAGAGAAACGCATGTGGGTGAAACACCTTGTAATTTAAAACTATGTTTTTTCCAGTGTCTCCAGTTCTCGGCCTGAGCCAGGCATGGGATTTGATGTGGCTGCCCTTACGTTAAAAACGCACTACACGGCAGACATCAGGGTGCCAGGCAGCTCATCATGTAAAGCCCCCAGGCACACTGAACACCATTTTGTTTGACATTTCACTGGCGACAATAGACCTGTCTGAAAATGCTCACATCCCACAGGCAGGTGGGAGGGGAGGGGAGGGGAGGGGTTAACAAGACAAGCAGACTCTGTGTGCGGCTCTTCTGGAATGTATTGGAAAAGGTACATGGAGCCTATTGAAAGCAAGTGCGGTTTTACTGGTGCATATTTCATGGATTAGTTGGGAGTTGGAAATTATTTGGACTCAGTTTTCAAATGGAAGCTCAATCCTAAAAGTTAAAATAATAATAATTCTGTGGTTTAAAAGAAGACATAGCATTCACCTAAACAGGATACCTCTGTGGGCCCCAAAATTATAGTGTGGTACTACAAGTGTTAGAGAGCACATTCTACTTGGTCAAGCCTTGCTTATTACCCAGGGGCAGAGAATAATATCATTCATTCATTCACTCATTCATTTAGCAAACATTTATTGAATATGCACAATGTTCATAAAATGTGCATGCTTGAAGGTTAGCAGAGCAGAGAAAAATGCCCAGATAATCAGAGATGGATTTTGACCTTATGGAATTTGCAGTCTTAAAAGGGAAATGCTACACAAACGCCTAAGATCCTTCCAGACGGTGCAAGGCAGAAATGTTAGGCATTTAGACACAGACCTCTAATGGACTGGGTGCTTGGCACTCAAAGAGAAATTGATTCCAGCTGGGGCAACCTCTATTGCTTAGCTTTGGTATCCAACAGAAGACCAGGAACCCTCAACATCCCATCACATCAAGGAAGGAACATCTCCAAGACAACTTCACTTTCTTGCCAAAATATGCAGGTACACATCCATGTGTGGTCTGAATTTCTATAACCATCAAAGCGTTTCTCCTTCTTTCTTTCCCCCAGAAATGGCAGTGCAGTAGATGCGTCCACACAGTAGCTAAGTTGAACTCCATCATGTTTTAAGAGGGTCAGTTTTATTAGTTCAGTTAGTTCACTTTCCTTTGATTTCATAATGCAAGAAACGAAAAGAGAGTAAGAGCAGGGCTTTACTTCAGTAGTCCAGGGTAAGGCTTTAACTTTCTGGGTCTGAGGCGGAGGTTTCTGCTGGCATCTTAGCTTTCTGTGTGTTTGTTTGGTTTACTCCTGACAGAGACAATGGAATGCTTCAATGAAAACGCCCAACTCATTTTCCATCTATGAATGAACAGAAGGCATCCCGTGGCTAAGGAGGGATAAATATTCCGCGCCACTGGAGGCCTGCTGGCTCGCCTGGGCTACACCACTATTGTACCCACTCTGGCTTCCACACGCAATTTACTAAAGTTTGTGCTGTTTCATGGCGGGGTGATTTATCACTGACACCTCTTTGCCATTTCAACTGGGGGCCACTGCAATGGGGCAAGGTTCAAGGAAGTTGGCCGAAACTGAAGCAGACATTTTATCAGCTAACTATTGCGTTTTCTAGCTCTTGACTTTTCCCCAGGAGCTTTTGTTTTTCATTTTGTTGGCTGCCTTTAACTCCTCTGATGCTGTACAACCCCGGGTTATTTTTTTTTTCTAAAAATAATAGAGCCTTCAGTACACTGGGTTTTGCTGTTTGTTTGATTTTTATTTTTTTACTTTTGGTGAAATGATATTAGGGCTCCTTACCTCTAACAACTGAGTCTGACCATGGTTTTGAGTTTGAGGAATGCCTATTGAAGGCATTTAATAGGTGGACAGACAGGTATGACATTGTGTCGAGGGCCTTAAATTATATGCAGGTCAGCAGAGGTAATAGAAACCTGGCTGTATGCTTGACTCACCCACTTGAAAACAATCCAATTCCATTATCTGTTCCTTTCACAACTTGTGCACGTGCTCAATCACCGATTTATTGATTCACTTATTCATTCATTCAACAATTAAGTACCTAATATGAGAAATATTACTGTCCAGTGACAGGATGCTAGTGGACCCAAAAAATAATGAATAAGATATGGATGCTCCTTCCAAGGAATTCACAAGTCTGTGGAGAAACTACTCAGCCAACAAAAAAAATGCAAAAAAAAAAAAAAACATATAGAAAGAATGAAATCACTGCTAAAAAAAAAAGTACCATTAAAGAGCTGTCGGAATACGAAGGAAGGGAATGTACCCTGATATGCATATATTTAGAAATAAATTCCAAAAATGCTGCAGTTGTACTGAAGCAAAATTTTAACGTGACCTTCTCAGATGGAAAAAGAAGAGAGCCATCTCATTCTTTTCCTTGAGCTAAAATATTTCCCCAAAAGTTCACTTTTGAAATAATTTTCCAACCTTCTTTCCCTTAGTTCTACCTCCACCCTCAATACTGTCTTCATATTCTCATTCTTTTTGCTCCAGTGGAAGCTCTGTCATTTTCCTTGCTAGGATTACACCCCAGAGTGTGAGGAGAAATCATGACATTTCCTTCCTGGGCTGGCCTGCACACTCACTTTTTCCTAAGGAGAGATGCTTTTCAGAGCCCAGGAGGCAGGGGCAATTCCATTTCCATGCTGGCTCAGCCCTGGCCTCTCCTGGGTACAGGTAGAAGTGATACCAAACCATGCTGAATCACTTACAGTGGTTCTGTGATGAAAATAACCAGTCATAGGAAATTGGCTTGGCCATCAAATCCATTGTATGTTGCTGAAAAGCAGCTTGGACACTAAATGGGCCAGTCTTCCACTTCTTGGTAACCCTCTCTATGAAAACAAATGCTTTGCCCTGCCCTTCCTATAAGATTCCCCACTCCCTTTTCTGACGACTGTGAGCACTCTTTGAAGGAAGAGAACAATTAATGTTCACAGTTGATGTCCAACTGTCTAGGCCAGGTGTGGTAGCTCACACCTATAATCCCAGCACTTTGGGAAACTAAGGCGGGTGGATCACCTAAGATTAGGAGTTTGAGACCAGCCTGGCAACATAGTGAAACCCATCTCTACTAAAAATACAAATATTAGCTGGGCATGTTGGTGCCTGTAGTCCCAGCTACTTGGGAGGCTGAGGCAGGAGAACCGCTTGAATCCAGGAGGTGGAGGTTTCAGTGAGCCAAGATCACACCACTGCACTCCAGCTTGGGTGACAGAGTGATACTCCATCTCAAAAAAAAACTTTCATTCCATTTCTTTTCTTATACGAGTGTCCAGGCAGAAGGCTCTCAGACAGTTTAGTTTTTCCATACACAAACCTCCATACAGCACCATACCTGGGCAGGACCAACTTCCTCACATCATTGCTTATTGAATTCCTCCCCTCACCCACATCACCAATGTGTGCCAGGATGTGATTGCCTGGCATAGCTCACTGGTCACACAGTTTTTACTTAAGACTCTCCTGCTCTGTCCCCCTTCATACACCAAACAGAAGGAAGGTGGATTCCTGTCCCCACTTTCCTTTCTTTTATAGAAGAGTGATGGATTCACAGTGCATAAGATCAGAACATATCAGTTTCAAGCAACACACATTATCTTTTGAAAAGTATGAACTCCCAGAACAATTAAAATAGGAGACAAACCTTCAAGTGTCCTCAGAAGAAATGTGTAAGCACAATTTTCTTCTAAAATGCAAACTTAGAGAACTAAATATGGGTCTGAAAGCATTTTGTTTTTAATTAACTTTGCTAAAATCTTCTCGATATGAGTGATCTTTTACTGACCCATTATCAACTGGAAGAAACAATTACTTTGGTCATTGAAAGAGTCATTTTTACCAATGAACTGTCATTATCAATCAATCTAGGGTTTCCTGTGCTAAATACAAAAATGAATAGGAGAATAAATCTGTAAGTGGATAAATTGTCTGCACACCAGTCCCCGCAGGCCATGTGTTTATAAGTCAACAGCTTAAAATGAAAACATCTGATGAAGTTAATACACCTGTTAAAGGAATATAAAATTCCAAACCCAATGGTAAAATATAAAGATTATAAAGCCTCTTAAAGGAGCCATCAAAGCAAACTATTAAATGAATACATCTGCTCTGTGCTAGACTCTAGTTTACAAGTGCCACTCAAAATAAAAGAGATTTAGGACAAACATTTCATAAAAGGATGTGAAAAGCAGTGAAGGGGACATATTTTGAGGATGATGAGAGAAAACAGAATGGATTCTGTTAAAAAGAAGAATTGACCTAAACTCAGGCTAGGACTCACAGGAAAGGTTTTATGAGTCTAGTTTTCATTGGAAGGGGTGAGGTGTGAAGAGGTATAGCAGAATCATTTTTCATGTCCAACTGTATACTTCGATTGCAGTCTACAGACAAAAGAGGGAAAAATCAGTTTAACACTAGTTACTTGTAGTGTAACCTAATACAAGAAAGAAAGAATGAAAGAAAGAATGAAAGAAAGAAAGAGAAAGAAAGAAAGAAATTTTTTTAAAAAAATAAGAAAGAAACTTCTACTTAAGGCAGTTCCCACAAAATTTCAAACTTACAATGTTACCAAAGAAGCATGGCAAGAGAGTGGTCCTGGGCATAACTGTATTTCTACCTAATCCTCTTAAATTTGGTTTTAGTCATGATGCATTTTCCTGGTTTGCCTGCCTCTTTGAATGCTGCTTCTCAGTGTTTCATCATTTAAATGCTGGTGTTCCCTATAATTCTGTTTTCAACCCACTTTGCTTATTCTTCTCAGTCTTCCTTGGCTCATCTCATTGCCTCTCAAGGCTTTAACTGCCAGCATGACAGAATCTATGTCTCCAGCCCAGATTGTCCCTTCAGCCTCAGAGACAGCTGGTGCTTACCACCAACATCTTGCAGGACCAGAACACTCAAAATATACAAAATGGACCTTAACATTTTCCCCAACCTCAGCTGCTTCCCTGCCTGTGTTCTTTGTATCTGTTGGAAAGCGGTAACCCAACCCACCCAAACCAAAAATATAGTCATCACCTTCATTCTTAATAATTCTTGAATCTCTTCCTTCCTTTCTATTCCATGATGAATGCTCTAGTTCAAGCCAGTGATCTTCCTAAAACTTAACTCTGGCCACATCCCACCTTGGTGTCTATCATTTCAGCTCCTCAACATTGACCTAGAGAAAACTCTTGAACATGCTAGGAAGGTCTTCTCTGAGCTGGCCCCTGTCCTGCCTCCAGCCTGACCTCTTACCACTCCCTGCTTCCTATTTCTAAGAGAATGCCCTTTTATCGTACTTTTGTTCCAGCTCTACCTGAAATCCTTTCCCAGATCCTTTCTCCATATGAAACTCTCTTCATTATTTAAGAATCAGCTCAGGTGTCAGTTCTTCCAGGAAGTCTCACTGCCTACTTGAGGCCAAATTAGGTCCTTCTGCTCAGGGCTCCTTGAGAGCCTGATGTACTCATCTACTACTGCATCCAGCACAGTATAATCACTGGTTTATGCATCTGTTTCCCCCATAGACAATGAGCTCATTGACAGCAGGGGCTCTCTGTTATTCATCTATATCCTCCATGCACATAACAATAATTACTGAATACATGATCTATCTAACAAAAAACACATTTACACATACAGATGTGCATTGACTAACAATGGGGTTATGTCCAATAAATCCATTGTAAGTTATAAATATCTACGTTGAAAATGTATTTAATACATCTAACCTACAACATCACAGCTTAGCCTAACCTACTATAAATGTGTTCAGAACACTTACATTAGCCTAGAGTTGGGCAAAATTATCTAATGCAAAGCCTATTTTATAAAAAAATGTAATTTATTCAATACTGTACTGAAAGTGAAAAACAGACTGTTTCTGTGGGTATTCTGTACTTGAAGTATGGTTTCTACTGAATGTATACCACTTTCACACCATCATAAAGTCCAAAAATCATAAGTTAAACCATTATATGCCTGGGACTGTCTGTATATCCTAGATGTAGATATTTTAAAGATATATGTTATCATGCCAGTAAAATAAAAGCCTCCTATATATTTACTTACATCCATCAAGGAAAGGTTTATGGTATTTTTCTTGTTTTTGTTTTGTTTAATTTTGCAGTAAGGAGAGAGGGTAATTGGATCTGTTTCACCTTTCTTGAAATCAATCAAATTTGAGCTTGAGTTTTTACAAAATTTTCTAATAAAAATAATAATGAGTAACTCTTCCTGACCACCTATTATCTGAATTAATTTATCCTTGCAGTAGCCCTAGGCAGCCTGCTGTCTAGGCATTACTGTTCTTCTCATCTACACAAACTAAGGCATTGAGAATAACGCATCCAAGGCCACACACATCAGAAGGGATGGAAGCAGGATCCAGCCAAGGCTCCTCCATTGTACTACACTGTCCACAATCGAAATTCAGCTTCTGTGATTGATTCCTACATCATGAAACAGAATTGTTTTATGACTCAAAAACACTTGCAGACTTAAGAGCCTGTTTGGAAATGGACTTCAACCAATCAGAATGCATCCTAGCTGCATTCTGCTATGGCAAGCATTAATCCTTTGGTTACTAGATCAAAAAACAGTTGAGGAGTTCCAAAAGCAGGAGCCACACTGAGAGGGTCTGGGCACTTGGAGGGCAGCCGCTAGCATTTTAATATTTTGATAACTGGTACTGCCATGATGGTGCACCCTAGTCAAATATCAACCCAGATCTGATGCATCAGAATAAAGGTGTCAGTAAAAAGTGTCTGGACTATTTACAGAGTCGGGTGCTTCATTCTTTCAAGGTTATTGTTCTCAGATGCAGCTGCCACTGAGTAGAATTTCCTTAGAGGAAAAATCTAAAATTTCTTGTGGGACTATGGAGGCAGCGAAATTATACCCTAGGCTTCTAGGCTTTGTTTCTCCTGTATCTCCAGGCCAGGCACAAAATAAATACTCAACAAGAATCATTATAAATAAAATGAAAATCAAAACCACAGTGAGATACCATCTCACGCCAGTCAGAATAGTGATTATTAAAAAGTCAAGAAATGACAGATGCTAGTGAAGTTGTGGAGAAATAGGAATGCTTTTACACTGTGGGTGGGAATGTAAATTAGTCCAACCATTGTGGAAGACAGATGGTAATTCCTCAAAGATTTAGAGCCAGAAATACCATTTGGCCCAGCAATTCCATTACTGGGTATATGCCCAAAGGACTATAAATCATTCCATTACAAAGATACATGTACACATACGTTCATTGCAGCACTACTCACAATAGCAAAGATATGGCATCCACCCAAATGCCCATCAATAATAGACTGGATAAAGAAAATGTGGTACATATACACCATGGAATACTATGCAGCCATACAAAGGAACAAGATCATGTCCTTTGATTGGACATGGACAGAGCTGGAAGCCATTATCCTCAGCAAACTGGAACAGAAAACCAAACACTACATGTTTTTGCTTATAAGTAGGATCTGAACAATGAGAACACATGGACAGGAGGGGAACAACACACACTGGGGACTGTCAGGGGATGGGGTGGTGGGGAGGGAGAGCTTTGGGAAAAATTACAAATGCATGCTGGGCTTAATATCTAGGTGTTGCTGACAGGTGCAGCAAACCACCATGGCACATGTTTACCTATGTAACAAATCTGCACATCCTGTACATGTACCCCTGGAACTTAAGGTAAAAAATAATAATAATAAATAAATAAAAGTAACTCACCCAAACTGGATTAAATGTTAGGTCAACCCAGGGAGGTACACAGAACACCAATCTATAAAAGACGCTAAGTTATTGCTATAGACAAAATGAGACAGAGTGTGCCAGATGTGATAGAAAAAAAACTTGAATGAATTACTAGAGATGGAAAAATGAAACCCCTGAGGATGTGCTGACATCATAATAGACGATCCATCAACCACCATCTTAGGATGTAGGCCCAGTTAACCGCAGACCTTTTACATGGTTGAGCAGCACATGCAAGTTTGGAGCCAGAGCTGAATTGCTTGGAAAAATAAAAGGAGTAAGGCTAGTGCTGCCTCCTGAGGCCCTCCCACTGACACTTTGCTGGAAGTGGTGCAGGTCCCTCTGCAGTAGCAAAGTGTGAACACTGTTGAAGGTCAATGACAGAAACCATGGCAGGCACTTTACTGAGAGGAAAAAGTGTGGATCCCATTATGGGGAGTGGGGAAGGAAGACTGGCAATGGCTTTACCCTCAGCGGCAAAAGGTTGTGGTGGCCCCAAGATTGAAATCATCCTGAAGGTGTTAACACTTCAAGTCTGTGTTCAAACTTTGCTGCCTTATGCTGCAGAGGATTTGCCTACAAATAACAATAATAACAAGAATAATAACTAGAGTAATACCTGCCACCTTTTATTTCGCATTCACTGTGCCCTAGGCTAAGCCTTTATGAGGCTCTTCTCATTGCATCTTTTTAACAACCCTATGAGGAGGGTATTATCCTTTCACTTTACAGCTGAGTGTTAACAGGGCCTAAACTTACCAAGGAAATCCTCAAAACATGGCCGATGTTTAACATCTCCAATAAGTTTGCAGACCCCATTGTTTGTCACCCCACCCCAGGGTACTACACTGAACGTATGTACATTTTAGCATCCTTGACATCTTTAGATGATATCATTGTAATTTTTACCTAGATAGTCTGTTTCATTTACCTTTAAGTCCCCAAATCAGGCTTGAAATTCTTCACTCACACATAAAGAATTTTTATATTACTACCCATGACTTTAAGAAGGAAAAAATTCCTCTCCACCATGTGAGTGACTCTTAACTTGATTTTCGGTGTAACAGCCCTCACATTGTGCCATTCCATGTATATGCTCAAGGGCAGAAAATAAATAATAAATAATAGCATTTCTTCTGTTTGCTTTGCACCATCCAAGATGTCAATCATAGTGTGGGGAGTAACGCCTTCTCCCCACTGACATTTAGGTACAATGCTGAAGGACTATTTCTCCAGCTAGCACGTCAATGCAGTTCTCTAATATCTTAAAGATCAACCTTAACAACCATGATGGCAAAGGTATGGAATTTTATCAGTACAAGGTATAAAAAAAGAAAGGTTTTGAAATATGAACAACCTTATCATTGATTTCTTTTTTTTTTTAGGCCCAAACAACATATACTGTTCAAGCTATGGGGACAAAAATAAATTGTTGCCAGAGGCTGCTCAAATAGAAACCAGTAGCACCCTTCAGGATTCAATGCACTTTTTTGTTTCTTTTTCCTACCCAGACTCTCAAAAGGACAAACACATGCAGGAAAGTGAACCTGGAAAGAAGGGGTTAATATAAGCTGCACAGTGCACTCAGTGATGCCTTAAATAATTGTCACATGTCCCCTATAATCTGTCCCATGCTGTCAGCACTGAGTTAGTCATAATAATATCAGATAAGAGCTGTTCAAAGTGACACACTAACCAACATGGGAGCCACATGACTTTCTGGCTTGGCTACTGCCCTTCAGCTGAACTTTGGCTTAGAACGCAAGGCTCCCAGAGGCACCCCGGCACATGCCGCCACGTGGAGTGTCCGGTGGCATTTTCCGTTGCTAGGGCTTCTGTTGTTTCACAGTCTGGTGAGGGGCAGCTGGGGCTCAGTGACAGGGAGTTGCCTGCTCACCCCACCTCCGGGGCCAGGGAAAGGGAACTGGCTGCTGTGGTGGCCGCTGCCTTTCTGAGCTTGTGCTGAGACTCCCTGTCCCTTCCACAGTTGATTAGTTTTGCAAATGTGTGTGTCACGCGTTGTGCCAAGAGCCACAGCAGGGAAACTTGGACCCCCAAAGGGAGTTTGTGCTGGAAGAGGTAGAGAAGGAATGTGACTCTTGGCTAAGAGGATACAAAGGCAAGGGCAGGAAGGAAGGAGGGGAAAAAAAAAAGGAAGGACAGTGATTACCTCTGGGTGGAAGGTTACTTAGACTAGTTCTGTTTTATTCGTGCTTTTCTGCATCCCCCGGCCCCCTACTTTTTTTTTTTTTTACCTCCAGCATATTTTAGATTTTTAATTTAAAAAGTTAAGGCACATATTTTTTTAAGGAGAATAAAGAAACAAAGCATAGTGAAAAAGAGGAAGAAAAGAAGGTGACCCATTCACTCACTGATTCATTCATAAAGCAGAGAGCAGAAAGGAAGCAAGAATCCAATGTCATCTGACATTGGATTTGAGAACATTTATTGGCAGTGTGCCTCTGGCATACTTACCTAACACCTCTCTCTAAGCTTTATTATCCTCAGCAGTAAAATGGAGAAATAATACCTAATTTACAAGACTGCTCTGGGGATAAAAAGAGGTGATATATGCTAAGTGGCTAACAAGTGGTAGGTGTTCAATAAATAGTAGCTCATGGGAAGCCACAGAAGCTATGATGATCTTTGGAGTCAGAGGTACCCAGATCCAAAGTCTGACTCCAGCACTTACCATCGTGTGACCTCAGGCAAGTCATTTCACCTTGCCGAGTCTCAGTCTCTGATGTGCAAAATGGGGATAATGATACCCCACTGTCAGGGTTGTTAAAAGAAGTTACCGTTAATGCTCTACACTTAGCACAAATCAGGCGGTAGCTATACAGTAAATTGTAACAGGGGTTGCCACAGTGGTGGTCATGGTAGCTAGGAATAGAAAGAAGGAAAATCCATTCATTTATTCAACAAATGGAAATAGCAAGATGTACAAGTAAAAGTAAAAATCCGACAAAAAGGGAAGAGATAACTAAAAACCAAAGGTACTGATCAATAAAAATTGGAAGAGTCTAAAAGGACCCAAATACATGAGAACAACAGAGAATGTTGTTAGTGGGACTAATCTTACCTTCCTTGGCTGGGAATTATCTAGTCTATCCTCCTTCTGCCTCCAGGGAGCTAATGCTATACTTCCGTTCTACAGATCGAAGTGTAGACATCTCGAGTGACTTTTCCCAGATCACACTAGTAAGTAGCATAGAAAGAGTTGGGGAGAGATAGCATGGGGAGAAATGCCAGATATAGGTGAAGGGGAGGAAGGCAAATCACACTGCCATGTATGCACCTATGCAACAATCTTGCATGTTCTTCACATGTACCCCAAAACCTAAAATACAATAAAAATAAAAAACATTAAAAAAAAAAAAAAAAGAAGGGGCCAAAGCTCAGGAGTGCCCCTAGTGTGCTCTTTTAGGAAAGACATTGCCAAAACTATGTGAAAGTAGAGAAGCATTAGCAACTAAACAAAAAAGCGACAAATGTCAGCAGAGAAAAATTATTGTTTACATTAGGGAAAATGGAAAAGATAAAGTAGTGTTGCTTAAAAAATTAAAAAGTGGTATCTTAAAGAGAATTTTTTTTTGAAAAATGAGAAATAAAAAATTGTATTTAGTAGAAAGGCATCTTACTGGAGATGAATCATAGAAGGTAGAATTTCATGGAGAACTTAAGAGGGAAGAATTCCAGTTGGAAGGAGGAAAGCAAGACTTTTCTTGCTCATGTACTCAAGTTTGATTCCTCAGGGTACTACATATTCTAAGATTTCTCTGACAAAATTCCATAGCTATTTGCTCTGAAGGGAGAAGGCCAGGAACACATGGAGTCTAGGAATCAGTCTTGCTGTTCTAGGCTGCTAACATTAGACAGGTGCTTCAAGGAGAATAAAGAGAAAGAAAGTTGTGTTGGCCAGTTGGGCAGACTCTTCCTGACAAGTGGTGACTCTAGTGGGATAAAAATCAGAAAACTCTAAAGGGAAAATGAAGTGCAGTAGGCAGGAATTGGGGCCAGCCAATCCCTGGAGTCTCTTCCCAATTCTTCTGGTGCCAAAACGTCTGAAAGCTCTGTGATTTTTTTTTTTAAGTAGGGGCCATTCCCTTTCCAGAAGCCAGGCGGAGTGCTGGAACAGAAAACAACCACAAAGAATGAAGTCTACCTCTTTCTTTTGTTATTCAAGAGCTGGGTGGAATGGGCCTCTCCCTAAAGCTCACCACCTTCCTTGCATTTTTCTCCTATGTAGAAAGTCCTCAGTTTGTTCTGAAGAATAGATAAAGTAAGCAAATCTATGGGATGCATGGTAAGTTATACTATTATTTTCACTTTGCTTCCAGGAGTATGTGTTTGCAACTTCCTCTTCCCTACCACACAAATAGATGTTTCGTTGGACCAACTCTCAACCTCACCTCATACCAGCTGGAGGATTCTGAAGCTTAAGCAAGAGAAACTCATGGGAAAATGGGTGACAGAGGAAACTGGAGAATGGAAAAAAAGGGAAGAAACATGATTTAGTATTAAGGAAAATAGCCTACTGGCCCAACATACTATGAGAGGTTAGAAAGCATTTTATTTCAGACAGCTTTCTGGCTATCACCTGAAGTTTATGAGAGCTAGCCTTGCTTGTGCCATGTGTATAAATCATCCCTGCCCATTTATTAATAATCATAAGGCCTTCTTTTATATAGAGTTATTTAAAAGGAATTTTCACAGACATCACCTAATCATTCATATGCCACAGGGTATCAGCAGCTGCCAGCCACTCATCTGCCCATGTGGGCAAAGCAACTCTGTCTTTGGTTATCTAAATATGAGACCCACAGGCACCATGATTTCAGGGAAAGATGTAATGTGTCCTGTGTGTCTCCCAATGTCCTTTCCTAGGCAGAACTGTCCACTTAGGAGAGGTGAATATACTGGCATAGGGGCTAAGGAGATCCTTGGAAAGAAAAATGGAAAGGTCTCATTTGATGTCCAAAGTTATTAGAATCTGTCTGTTAAAATGGTGTAGTCTCAACCAAAGTCCCAAAGGAGCACCCACAAGAAAGGTAGGGAGGTTAAGTGGGTGGTCACACAGGGAAGGGTGAATTTGGCTGAGGTTGCAAACTTCCTAGGACGTGTTGCCCTGTTTTGGTGTAATGCTATGAGGAGCACTAACCTAGCATGTGAGTGTGATGAAAGAAAAGTGGTAACTTGGGGTCAAAACAAGGGGATCCATGTAGAGAGCTGTGGTAACAATGGCCCCTGCAGAGCAGAGGACCAGCCTTCCCTGTGCTATGCAGGATCAATGTTCAACAGCGACACCTTCTGCCAGCAAATGAAGTAGCAGTGCTAGTAGACAGCATGGCATCCAACCTTTTCCCCCAAACATCCCCTGCAGCCTGGTGGGGTTTTTGTTTTGTTTTGTTTTGTTTTCAAGGCTGAGCTAACTGGGCTAAGACAACTTCTAGTTACTTGGAACAATTGGAATTGTAATCTGTGGAATGATGGAGAGACTTCACAAAGGAGATTTTGACCTCCTGCTAATAAGGGTGTCTGAGACTCTCTCTGATTGACTAATCAAAATACTAAGAGCCATAACTACATGTGTGGCCCATGCTGGTGAAGCTAATCATCTTGGTTGCATTTGTAAAAAACATTGAGCAAAACCTCTGAGCCATGCACTAAGATAAACAGAGTAAGTTATTATTAGTCTCAATTTCTTGATAAAGAAACTGAGGCTTATCTAGGTTTTAAGTGACTTGTCCAAGACCCTGCATCTAGAAAGTGAATAAGCAGGTTCTGTTTCCAATGGAGAGGATTTTAGGTAAACAAAAAACAATTGCCTCTGCCTTTGTCTCCTTTGGAACCAAGGTGGAATATCCCACCAGACCTTGTGGAATTGTCTCTGCATGTGAGCTGCACTCTTTCACAAAGCTTCACTGTCTTTTCCACTCCCTTACATGTACTTGGGCAGAAACCAAGCTCGAGGTTCTGCTCACATGCTTGTGGTTTGGCTCCCAGCTGGGGATCACATTCTCTGCTCCACAGGCAAAGCCAAAGATCCTTCTTGCAAAATACTACTGGTGTCCTGGTGCCACCTCCCGAAAGAGCTGCCCACAATACCCGCGTGCCTGGGAGGTGGGGTGAGCAGGATCAAGCACTGGCAAGCAGGACATCCAGCAAGAAAAGATTATGCCTGCTCTTTCTCCCAGTAAGTTTCCTAAGAGCCATGGACTCGGTCATTAATAAATACAACACAATTTCAGGAAACCTCTCAGATACAAATTGGTGAAATTAAGGTGAGACAACATCTGGTAGTAAATTATATACTAATTTTGGCTATTTCCTTGCTGCTTACACACTTGGCAGAGAAAAGGCAAATGTCCATGGATTTCTGGCTCACAGGTACTTTTCCTAGCTATATCATCATAAGGATAATATTACTAGATACCAATTTTTGTATCAGGTCCATCTATTGCATAACTCCAAGGGAAACTACTTACATAGAATACAATGTAAATAGTGCTCCCCAGAGGTGTGCAATATGGCTCTTTCTATAGAATTATTTCCTTAATCCAGGCATAAAAATTATTATAAGAATTATACATGCAGTATCTTATTTTATTACAATAACAATATGGTAAACATTTGTATCTCTGTTTTACAGATGAGAAAAACAATAGCCATTGAAAGTTTAAGTGATTTGCCTATGGTCATACAACTAGTAAGTTGCAAAATCAGGATTCAAACTCAGTTGTATCTGAATCCAAACCTCGTGTTCTTAACTATTTCATTATCCTAACTAAAGCCCAGGTATAACAGCAAGACATGAACCTTGAAAAAAAATTGCAAAGTTGGTTAACATCTAAATGTCGAGTTTATATATAAACAAGTCTTTAATTATATTTTTTCAAGAAGAAATGGATTAAGTGTTCTGTCTTCTTAGCATGTAAGATGTTTCAGCATATGTGTTCAATTTAGTGAATACTAAGTATTGATATTACTGCATATGAATTCCTACATACATTGAGGAAAAAAGTTTAATCAATTTTATTTAATTTTCAATAAGCCAATATCACCATAAAACCTTCGGATAGAACTGATTCACCAAAATGATTGGTGAATCAATACAATAGATATTATGTATCGAATGCCTACTATGTACTATGTACTATTCTAAGTCATTTTCATATATTAGCATGTCTAATCCCCAAAACATGCAAATAACATAGGCACTGTTTTCAGCTCTACTTTGCACAGATGGATTGAGGAACTTGCCCCAAATCATATAGCTACTAAGTGATAGAGCCAGAATATGAACCAGGCAATCTGGTTTTAGGTTCTATTCTGCAGACTTCAAGATCTGAAGGATGGCAATCCACAGGACATGAAAAGCAGCAGAGGGAGTCAAAAAGCCTAATCAGAACAAGCACAGTGGCTCATGCCTGTAATCCCAGAACTTTGAGAGGCCAAGGTGGGTAGACCACCAGATGTCAGGAGTTTGAGACCAGCCTGGGGGACATGGAGAAACCCCATCTCTACTAAAAATATAAAAATCAGTCAGGCATGGTGGCAGGCACCTGTAATCCCAACACTTTGGGAGGCCAAGGTGGGTGGATCACTTGAGGTCAGGAGTTCAAGACCAGCTTAGACAATATGGCAAAGACCTACCTCTACTACAAATATAAAAATTAACTGGACATGGTGGCTCATGCCTGTAATCCCAGATACTAAGGAGGCTGAGGCAGGAGAATCACTTGAACTGGGAGGCAGAAGTTGCACTGGGCCGAGGTCTCACCACTGTACTCCAGCCTCAGTGACAAAGTGATTCCGTCCAAAAAAAAAAAAAATAAAGACCCAGTCATGTAAAAACAAGTAATAAACACAGATTCCCAGAATGGAGCAAACCACCAGCTCCTGCATGTACTGAACATAACAGTCGTAGTCTTCCAGGCAATGCTTACGAATAAGAAGGCACTTTTGTGCAAAGTCACTAAGAAGACCAGAGACCAGGAGGGGTGCCATGAAGGTCAACTGCTAAGGCAACAAACTACTAATTTCATGGCTCACAGAGTGACAAACCTCTTTTTACCAGAACAGAGAGGAAGAAAGGATAGGAGATAACTCTAAGATTATAATATTTCCAAAGTCCCTAGGTAGCTTCTCCTGGTTTATCTTACTTCTGCTGCATTCATGATTGTTTTACAAGTGAAATCTGCCTTTCATTTATTTAATGGTTTTCTCCCACAAACATGGGGAGCTGATTAATCTTCAAAATATCCTCATGCAATGTGCAGATGCATTCCAAAATGCTGCTGATCCCGTCTGTACCAGGAAATTGGGGCAGAAAGTTCTGCCACTTCTGTCCAAAGTAAAACTTGGCACTGAGCCAGAGGTAGAACAGTGGATCAACCCCAAGAGTGCCTATTCCCAGTCCACAACTTCCTTTTTCTTTTCACTAGAAAAAAAATTAACCCAGGGCATTAAATTTTGTTGACTCTTTTCAACCTTTTTTTGCCTATTAAAATAAGCAAAATTTCTACCTATCCTCAACAGGTCTAGAAAGTTAGAAATGTATTGTTCAATTTTCAACTATTGAACATAAATTCACTTGTTGGATATTACTCTCCCACTATACATACTATAAGTCTGAAAGGGTTAATAGATCTCTACCAGGGACAGAAATGATTTCTCTGCTTCTCTCCCCTGGAGGAAGCGTAGAGGTATGCTGTGGTAATATTTTCTGCCTCATCATCACAGTCCATTCAATTATAGAACTTCTTATTATTTAGGATCTGTCTCCTTTCACAATGTCCTAAAGGGAAGTGCCTTGACAAACATCCCATTCATCTCAATAGGACTTTGCAAAGTCAGAATAATATGCGTAAGCACAGTTGGGCTTGGAGGTGGCTCCAAAAGAAACTATCTAATGTTGTTGTGGCAGATGAGAGCTTTGGAGAGGCCAAAATGGGTCCTATGAGATCCAGAGTAAAGATTTCAGGGAGACTAAAAAAAATAAGTGTATTGAGGGAGCAGAAGAGTTGCATAGAGACAGGAAAACCAGTAAAAATTCAGTTTCTGCTAAATATTGCTTCTTGTTCTTTCTTTGTATTTAATTTTAGCAACTTTGAGTATCCTGAGTAAGAACTGTTACAGAGAAAGTCTTGGGAACCATGAAAAGTCTATCCCTGGAAGGTAGGGGCGCCAGGGACACGTCTTCATTTAAAAGAAAAAAATTTATATCTTCTTCTGGTCCAACAATTTTCTAGGTCATTCTTTTATTTATTCTTTCATTAAATTATTACATGTATAATACATGTGATATATTATTCTAGGTAGTCACCATAGGATACAATAACAAACAAGACATGCCTTCCAGGAGCATGCAGTAGAGACAGAAAACTGACTCTGCAAGACTGTTTGAGATGTACCATGATTGAGAGCAAAGAATGACAAACTCTGAAGATGACAAGGAAAGCTCTTTTTGAAGATTCGCAGTGTAAAGCACCATGAACAATGAATGGGAGTGTAAGAGACCTGAAGAAAAGAAGGATACCAAATGGAATGGCGCCACCATAGCCCCTTTCATTAGGCAGGGATCACATAGAGAAAACATGGAGCTTTAAGCAAGAAAGTTAGAAACAGACAAGCAAGAAGGTTAGGAGGTCAGAAAAGGTCAGAGAGGTCAGAGAAGTGGTGTAGGACAATGACAGGGAAGCAAATCTTCCTCCTAGCCCCTTAGGACATGGCTTTCATGTAGGAGAAGTAAGAGCTGTGAGAAGAGAGCATGTCTGCTGCCTGACAAAGGTCAGCCACTGGTGGCTGTATGGCATCATGTGGCTGCCCCAGTGGGTGCTCCCTTGGTGTCAGAGAGAAGCCTCCACAGCTGCTCTTGCTCAGATGCTCGACAAGGCTATTTTGGGCTGGATGGGGTCCATGGTGATGACTGCCCAGCCTGGGCAGCTTACCCAGTGTTGCTTTTTAGCATTCTGTTTTTCTTGTCATTTAGTTCTCTACCATACAATTACTCAAATAAGGAAAAGAAGAAGGAAAAAGGGAAGAAGAACATGACTACATCTTATTTTTAGTACTCAAATCAATGGTAGCAACCTCCTGTGCATTTCAGTAAGAACCTTGCATATCAAAATCCCCCAAAATAAAGCAAAGTAAACATATTAAAATCTATAATGACATTTTTCTGTGCTGTTTTAAAATATGTTTGTTTGTTTTGAAATACCAAAATGGCTCAGCCCAAATTAAAGACTAATTCATTGACAGATGGGCAAAAATAATGCATAAATGCAATAAGCATACTCAGAAATGTGTGTCTCACCTTATTACACTCTAGGTCAAAGAACGTTTAGAAAATAACAAGTATCTTTTATTTCAATATATTTTCCTTCCAAAGAACCAAAGCACATTTCAAAGATTATCATGACCACAGGATCCTACGGTGGCAGGAAATCTCAGAGGTTTTTCTGCCTTTGCCTACATTTGAACATTTTCTGGAAAATAAATTTCCCTCTCTAGAGATAGAGAAAGGATTGGGGAGGGTGGCAGGTAGCTAACTAAGAAATGCCACAAACTTAGAAGTTATAGAGATCCCCAATTCAACGCTAATAATGGCTACCATCTAACTAACTATGCAGATACTAATGCTGGTAACTTCTGAATACAATATCATAATTTAACTCTCTCAACACAACAATATCAAGAAAGTGATATTATCCTAGCTTTACCTATAAGAACACTGAGGCTCAAGTACATAACCGGTAAGGGAAGGACAGAATAAGAACCAGGGTCTGGTCTCTTTTTCAAAAATATCATATTACCTCTCAGCAACAACAACAAAAAAGTCACTCTCATTATTTTAAGGCATCTCATCTCATCTTCCCTCACTTGGAAGTGTTCAGAATCTGCTTATAATAACTATAAATTTGAAAACATATTTCACATCCTTTAATGTTCCTAGAATCTCCCCTAGAGCTCTAACTTCTCAAGTCTCCCCTAATTCATCCAAATTTGTAAAATGTAATCAATGATTTATCAGAACCTATAAAAGCTGTCTGGGTCTTCCTTCAATAATTAATTTACCAAACAGTAATTAATTTACCAAACATGTATTAAGTACCTTCTTTTGTCATGTACTGTTTCATTCACAGAGATGAAAAAATACCACCTGGTCTTGAGAAACTCACAAGACATGCAGAAATATCTGCAGCAATGTAATAAACCATCTTATAACAGAGAACTGTGGAAGACACTGCATGGAACACAGAAGAGAAATAAATGCCGATTCCACCATTAGTTTCAGAAAAACTCCAGAACAAGGTGACATTTCATTTAAGTCTTAAAAGATCAGCTGGAATTTCTCAGGTGACCTCAACAGGCAATTGTCCAAGGAAGAAGCACAGATTGAAGCACATTTGAGATTTCCATTTGAAAATATGTTATAGATTCTGCTATTGTGTTAAAAACAAATCACCAAACAAAAAAGAAAAATTTTATCTTCACTGACTCACTAACTCTTCATGCTAATGATAATATCAAATGAACAGTAATTGTATGGTCAGTAATAGCATCACAAAACAAAATGACATCAGCAAAGAAGAAAACGAAAAATGCATTTACCCCATTAAATGTGTGTAGTTAGTTAGCTCATGGAACTCTCTTGTTCTCTGGGCTTTCTGATGAACTAGATCCAGCTCTCACAAAGAGTCAGTCTGTAGGATGTAAATTCCAGTTTGCCTGAGTCCTTCTTGGTTTCTTGCTACTTAACAATCCCTGCCTAAGATTATCCCCTTCCAGACTTTCCAAAAAAAATTAGCTCAAAATGAAATCAATGCACTTTAAAGTCCCAAATGTAAAAAGGTATCCAGAACCATAGGCCAAAGTGTAGCTTCCTAGAACGTCTCATACAATTAATGTTTGTTAAACAGATACCTTGTCAAAAACAGAAACTTGAATCACTCAAAATAGTTTTTCTTAATTTTATTGTTACTATTAATTTAGAGACAGGGTCTCACTCTATCACCCAAGCTGGGTAAAATGGTGCAGTCATAGCTCACGATAACCACCAACTCCCTATCTCAAGCCATTCTCCCACTTTTGCCTCCCAAGTAGCTAGGCCTGTAGGCATGCAGCAAAACATCCAGATTTTATTTTTCAATTTTTATTGTTTAGAGATGAGGTGTTCACTATGTTGCCAAGGCTGGTTTTGAACTCTTGGCCTCAAGCTAATCTGCCTCGGCCTCTCAAAGTGCTGAGATTACAGATGTGAGCCACTGTACCCAGTTTTAAAGTTTTGTAAATGTCATATGTGTAAATGGATTAACCAAACTAATTTGTGGGCGGGAACATAAAAATCCAATTTACAGATTGGAGTGTGATATCCGTCAGACTAGAGCAGGTGGTCCACTGATATAAACAAAGAATGTGGCGATCATCTTCTAGTATCGAAATAATTACCCGCCTTTAACTTTATCCCTGAAGGGACTTACAGTTTATTTCATTTCACATACATTCATTTGGGAAAAGAGAACAGCTCTGGTGATGGATTTCCATGTCAGAGAGTACCTAGTATTGCTTTTTAGAGCAGGAATTCTGATGTGAGATTGTTCTAGATTTATGGGGGCCATGAACAGTCCCAGGGCACAATGTCACCACAAAGCAGGCTTCAGTCCATTGATCCTTTCAGGTATTATTTCCCTCGATACACATTGGGAACTGTCACTAAAGGAACTCACTGCTCGCACCCAAGCCACAACACTGACCACCACTACAACCACATCCTAAAGAATGACTACAATATAGTTCCTTTTCCTACTTACCTGTACTACTGAAAATGATTTTAACTAGGTTTGGAGACTAAAAAAACTGCCATCATTTCAGAGAATGGCCAGAGCTCTCTGGACTCCCTACTTGCAACTGGGTAGACTAGCTCTTAAAATCAACAACCCTAGAACACCACATACTATGAGCAGATACAGTCTTTCCATTGTGAAAGACAGTGCAAAAGAAAGAAAGAAAGAGAGAGAGAGAAAGAAAGAGGAAGAAAGAAAGAGAAAGAAAGAAAGAAGGAAGGAAGGAAAGAGAAAGAAAGAAAAAGAAAGAAAGAAAGAAAGAAAGAAAGAAAGAAAGAAAGAAAGAAAGAAAGAAAGAAAGAGAAAGAAAGAAAGAACAAACAAGAAAGAGAAGAATCACACTCTCATGGATCTTTGGATTTTTACCTTAATGGAATGATTTTCACATTTCACCTCTTGCCAGTAATCCCAGTGTGTTCTAAAACAGTACCATCAACAGCAACACCTAGACCTCTAAGCAGGGAATAATAACACACAGGAACCCATGAGAACTGAGGGGAGTGAATCACTGAATTCACTGAAAAACATCTGAAAATGTCCCTCTGAGAAAGGACTTCGTATCAATATTTAGATTTTATATCTAAATGATTCCCAATATTCTTGTTGATTCTACGTGGTCAGATTCATCAGAACTAGTGGATTTAAGTGTAAATACTCTAAGAATATTTTTTTCTGTTTTACTCTTGTCTAACCTATCCAGATATACTATATTACGATCATCCCAAGTAAGTATAGGGTTTAGAACAAATCCCAATCTTTGAAACACCCACATTACTGTTATTTATTTAAAATTCACTTCCACACTTACTGAAGCTGTACAGCTCTGTGTTCAACATATCCCATTAAGCACTCATACACTTAGTATTAGTAAATTGGTCCCTTTGGGAATCTAAACTTAGGCACACATAAACACTACATCTTGGAATTCATAATTCTTTCATAATCATCTCCCATTTGGCATCTGTGAACTCACAAAGCAAGATTTTTCAGTAAAGATCTGTTCCGAGTCCAATATTTACATAAACAATTTTTGTTTGGAGTGTATGTTTCTTCATGCATCAATAACCTCTCCATCTATGTTGGTCTCTAAATTTCATGTAAAATAAATTTTAGCACTACAGAAATACTTCAAGCAATCCTCACCATTTTCTCAGCATAAAAAGTCATGTAGATACAGTCTAAGAAGGTGTTCTATGAATTTTTAGTGGAATAAATGTAAGTACAATTTGAATTGTAGGTATAATTTGAGTTGCAGGAATAATTGAAGCTTTTTTTATGTTGCCTTCATCCTGAGGTTTAAATGTCTTTGGGAGTTGGGACTATTTACCTACTCAGTTCATAGCCCAGCAAATACCCACTGAATTAACTTTTGTCAACCTGAGTTTGTTTCATTGTAAAATAAGTAAATGCAATTCTGATTTCTCAGTCAAAATGGGACTTTGACTCTATGTTCTTCTTTTAAGGGTATGCCCACTACATGTTTAAATTCTCTGCTTACTGAATCTTTAATTATTCAAAAGAATAATGCACAACAGTGCTTTGGTTTGATAAAGCTAGCACTCATAAGGGCAAATAGGTATTGCCTTTCTAGAAAGTAACTTATCCAGAGAAATTTAAAGTCCTTCTCTAAATATATACACTTTGGCTTAAATTTATACAGAAGGATTTATTTAAAAAAAAAAAACAATTTGAGGGATTTAAGGATATTTGTAAAGGATACTTATGTGACATTGCCTGTAATAGTTAATAAAATGGCAAAACCACAAGGACTATCAGTAGGTAATTGGATGAATCAGTCGTGGAGCATCCATGCAATGTAGAAATGCAATCAATCCCCCTCTAGGAAGTGAAATGTAACCCCTCACCCCTTAAGTGTGAGTAGTACTTAGTGACCTGTTTCTAAAAGTACCTTATAAAATGGGAGACAAGGAGTGACTGCAGTGGAGAACTCTGACACCCATGACCTCAGGTGATCAAAGTTAACATCATCACAATTCACATTGATATCATGTCTTCTTGACATGTTGAGAATGGTACTTCACCTCTGTGGCCTTGCTCCCCAAAACCTATAAATCCAGTCTAACCATGAGAAAAACATCAGACGAACACCAATAGTGGCATATTCTACCAAATACCTGACTAGTACTCCTCAAAACTGTCAAGATTATCTAAAAACAAGGAAAGTCTGAGACACTGTCACCACCCAGAGAAGCCTAAGGAGACATAATGACTAAATGAAATGTGGTGACGTGGATGGGATCCTGGAGTAGAAAAAGGACATTACAGAAAAACTAAGGAAATCTGATTAAAAGTGGAGTTTAGTTAATAGTCACGTGTCAATATTGGTTCGTTAGCTATGACAAGTATGCCACAGTAATAGAAAACATTAAATTAGCTGAAACTGAATACAAGACATATGGAAATTCTCTGTACTTTCTTATCAACTTTTCCATAAATCTGAAAAGATTCTAAAATAAAAAGTTATTTGAAAGAATGCAGTCATACACAATAATGATAAATAAATATGTGAACCCCCTCCAGATTAGGTTGGGTGCTACTCTGTGCCCCAAAGCACCCTGAACTTCTCCCATCACAGAGCACAGATCCCACGTATTTGCTTTCTTAATTGTCTCCCTCCTGCTTCATGCTATTCTATGCAAAATCTTCTAACAATACATAACAACTACCAGGTACTTAACACCTGTTAAATAAATGAGTGGATCATCATGTTGTCAAGTGAAAATAAAATGAGACCGCAAAACTCTGTTGATATGGTTTGGCTGTTTCACCAGCCAAAATTCTTCTTGAGTTGTACAATAGTTCCCATAGTCCCCATGTGTTGTGTGAGGGACCCAGTGGGAGGTAATCGAATCATAGGGGCAGTTTCCCCCGATCCTGTTCTCATGATAGTGAGTTAGTTCTCATGAGATCTGACGGTTTTACAAAAGGCTACCCCCTTTGCTGGGCACTCATTTTTCTCCTTGCTGCTGCCATGTAAAGAAGGATGTGTTCGCTTCCCCTTCTGCCATGATTTTAAGTTTCCTGAGGCTTCCTCAGCTATGCCAAACTGTGAGTGAATTAAACCTCTTTCCTTTATAAATTACCCAGTCTTGGGTATGCCTTTATTAGCAGTGTGAGGATGGACTAATAACACTGTGTACCATACTCCATCACCTATTAGCTATAAGACCTTGGGCAAGTAAGTTCACAGCTCTGAGCCTCAGATTCCTAATCTTTAAAATAAAAATAGTCATTGCACATATCTCACAGGGGTTAGTACGTATAAAGCCCATAAAATAGTGCCAGGCACATTATAAACCCTCTGTCTCTGTCTCTCTTTCTTTCTCTGTCTCTCTCTCCATCACCCAGATGGAGCAATAAAAAGTCTATACCAGGACTTATACACCTAACATGAACAATATTTGCCATTTTAAGATTCATATTTTCAATTGTTTTAAATTTATTTGTGCTTATCTTTATGCATATATTTTAGGTAATAAAAATATATGATACTTATTAAAAACATTAATGAAAAAGAAAATAAACATGTAGGCATATACACCTAAGCCACATAACCCAGATACATAGGACACTGTTCTGTTCCCCCAGGAATAGAATTTACCATGCATCAGAGAGACAAGGGTAAAAAACCACTGCTGAGAAGCTGAAGAACCACTTAGTAAAGCAATAGAAGAGATGCCTTAAAAATGCCTCTGATGAGCAGACAAGTGACCAGAAGAAGCAATCATGAGGACAGAATTTGAGAGAAAGGAAAGAACAAGGCTCTGAGATGACAGCTGGGCCTAGAGAATAGGAAGTTGAGTAAGCAGGGAGGGCGCTCCTAACAGGAGGGAAGACATGAGCAACAGCACAGCATTGAGGAAGCTAGGGGCAGATAGTGTGGTAGGCATAAAGCCTGCCTTATATATCTGTCCATCAACCTGGGTCTTTTCATTATCCCCAAGTTTGTTTTTTGAAACCTCCTGATTAATAAAGCCCTTATCGAATCTTGCTAACTTGCTACCATTGCAAGGAAAGAGGAACAAAAGAACAAAAGAAGCCTAACCTGATTTCTGAGTTTATATTTCCAATGGCAGTGACTCACGTGTCATCATGGCCAGCTGCATGTGACCTGCAGATGTGAGTCATAAAAGGCTAGAGATTCAGAACTGGTGCAACCCAGAACAGCTGGAGGTGGACACAAAGTGACAGGCCAGACCCTCCCTCCTCCCCAGGGCAGAATCCACTCTCTCTATATCACAACTTGGCATGAATATCTTCAGGAGGCCATGCTCCCAGATAGAGTGGAGGCAAAGCGCAGGGAATGAATCTTGCTTCGTTAACCTGACAACACATCACAGGGTATATATTCTCTCCCGTTCCCCCAAAACAGAGCACCCATTTTGTCTACCAATAGAATTTATAGACTTTTAAAAATAGATTTTGCCGGCCGGGCGCGGTGGCTCAAGCCTGTAATCCCAGCACTTTGGGAGGCCGAGGCGGGTGGATCACGAGGTCAAGAGATCGAGACCATCCTGGTCAACATGGTGAAACCCCGTCTCTACTAAAAATACAAAAAATTAGCTGGGCACGGTGGCGAGTGCCTGTAATCCCAGCTACTCAGGAGGCTGAGGCAGGAGAATTGCCTGAACCCAGGAGGCGGAGGTTGCGGTGAGCCGAGATCGCGCCATTGCACTCCAGCCTGGGTAATGAGCGAAACTCCGTCTCAAAAAAAAAAAAAAAAAAAAAAAAAAAAATAGATTTTGCCAAACAACCATGTGGGCAAATGCTGACTTGCAGTCTGGGAGATATCTCTTCGTCAGGCCCAGCAAGATTAAAGCAGGTTCTATTTTCATAGAGAGAGCCTCACCTGGAGGCACAAGAAAGAAATTCACTTTTTGTCGACATCAAGCAGTGCCCCTCACTAGCCAAGGCTGGGCTGGATCTAACAATTGCCAAAGTACCGTACGCAGATTCAGAGTGGCTTCCGCTTGAAGAATGGCCTCGCACTGCTACAAATCCAGGACAAGAGGATTTCCCAGTGCCCAGCTCAAAGGACAGAAAAATTCTTTCCTACTCTGTTGTGCCAGGAACTTGACAGTAGAATAATATTAGCAGGAAGAGCAGCAAAGGTACAGTGCAACTCAGACATGCAAGAAAGAAACGAGGACACAAATAAATCCTGCTACCAAAGTGTACGGGATGCTTTGTTATTTTTTATCTTTCTGGTTCCCCCTCACACCCCAGGATAAAATTTATCCTTCAAGTTTCAAGTCTGAGAGTGGTTTACAGGAGCATATATATTTCTTTCTTGGTGAGGAGATGAAAATATATGTATACATACACACACACATACACACACACACATATGTAACCATTGTCATTAACTCCTACAAAGACGGTACTTTTTAATATTCTCATGGCATATCTAGTGTAAATATCTCCTTACAACAATCAAACTGAACCCACAGAGCCTAATTGTGCACTATCTGCCTCTGGCAGGTTGGTGCGAAATTTGATTTGTACTAATCAGCCCCTGGCTATTGAAGCATGTAATATACTTGATGTGACAATTCTCTGTCTTACAATATCTACTTTTCCCCCCTGGAGGTTCCCTGGTGCTAGCTAACTGGGAGGAATCATCTCATTGAGAGAATTTGATATAAGGAAAGGTCAGGTTCAAAGCCCAGTAATATTAGATAAAGATGACAATGATGATCCTACCAGTACTGATACAAAAGCTAGCAGCGATTATACGTTGTGTGCCTACTGTGTGCCAAGCACTGTGGTAAGTGCTTTACATAGATCAGCTCATTTTACCTTCAAAATAATCCTGTAAGGCAGACAGAATTATAATCACTGTTATATAGTTATATACATAACAGTAACGGAGAAAATGGAGACTTAAAGAATTTGATCAGTCTGCTCAATGTCACACTGCTGGCAAGAAGTGAAACTATGATTTGAACTGGGCAGTGTAACCCCAGAACCTGTATCCTCATCCACCGCTCAGCTCATACCCATATCCTCCTTAAGGATATCTGCTTTTGCCCTACTCACTAAAGCTTGCTGGCAACACTTCACTGCAAACAGAAAACCAGTAACCACTAAATCAAGATGTGGCCCCTATGTTTCACAGCCATTACATGTGGAGACTACACTCCATGAAGACCATGCTTCTCCATGCCCAACATGAGAGCTGACATCCTCAGGTTCTTGGCTTTGTCCATTGCACCCTGGGCGTGTGGCCACCTGTTGGAGCAGCCTTGCAGAGAGGAGCTCCGTAACTGCCAGTGTGGGAGGTAGAGAGTGAGCACAGGGAAATTACATGGGTTTCTTCCTCCCTGCTGTCCTAGGCTCTATATTTGCTTCTTCTCCATCTCAGAAGCTCAGCAGGAACTATGGAGCCAAGTGGGGACACGAGAGCCTGGTTCTTCCTCAGTTATGACAATCCCTCAGGAAGAGCTTTCTTATTGTGCCACTCAGCTTAAGTTTCCATTTGGGAAAGACCGCTCTGTGTTTGCATGCCTTCTGAATTCTTATCAGTCAAGAATGCAGCCACACTCTTCTCTGACTGTAAATCTCTGTTCTGGAATGACTGCTCTTCTTTTAAATTCATGCATCTATTCAACATATGTTGACTGAGTAGGTCCCAGGAACCATGTGGTTGGGATACATGATGAATAAAACCCTGTTGCCTCCCTCAAGGGGCTCAGCATTTAGTAGAAAATACAAAACTATTGTTCCTTCTTTTAAAAAATGTATATTAATTTACATGGGGAAGAAAGAAGGGGGCAGGAGGGAGGCAGGAAGACAAAAAGGCATTTACTAAGACTCCTGTGTCATGCTCCCTGTCACAGATGCTTGACATATATTTCATCCTTTCTACACTTCTGAGAGGCAAGCACTGTAACTCCCATTTTATAGCCTAATGAGGTACAGAGAGGCTCAGCAACATGTTTTCTCAAGGCAATGAAACCTTTGGTTTCTCTCTAGGAGGTCCTTTGGGCTGAAATCTCATTGGAAAAGGAAGTACTTAGAGACTTGGTCTTGAACTTGCATTTGCAGAGCGAGCTCATCGTCCTTGCCTAGGGACACCACACCTCCCAGTGTGCTCCAAAGAGTTCCACTTAATGCCTGTGGTCCCTGAGTAATTATTCCAAACTCCTCTTTTCACTCTAAAATGTCCCATTTTTATGATAAATTATATGATCACCCTATTTTTATTTCAATTTTACTTTCATGTGAGGTGGCATGGAGAAGACTGATGGACTTTGTCGGAACCAAAGTCTTTGTTTCCCAAGCCAGCCCTTAGGAGTGCTCAGATCTAAAAGGCTAGTGACCAACCTGAATGGGATTCTTTCTCAAATTATCAGATTCTGAATCCAGTGCTCTTTCCCTTAGCACCCATAAGAATCATAACCGGATGTAGACAGAACCTCTCTTAAACCATGTTACTCTCTATTTGCCTAAACTAGTTTTCTTCTTCATTTTTCAAGTCACAAGGCAAATGGATAGCTTAATGGCAAAGCACTGATTCAATGGAGATCATTAAAGAGTTATCTGCCCATTATTACAAAATCAGAATACAGATCAATTCACAGACCACTCAGAAACTCAAGGAGTTTGAGTATGTATGTACTATATACATAGACCAAGAACAATATTACTTTCCTGAAAAAAGTATCAATGTAATTTCTAACTTTTAAAGCACATTTAGAATAACACGCACAAAAGAAACAAAGAAAGCATCATGACACTTGCAACCATGAACTCTGCCTGTGGTGGGCTGTTCCATTACGGAAGTCTCACAGCACCAAGCACAGCACTAAATTACGTACAGGTAGCGGCTGGCTATAGCTGCCAGCCAGCTATCAGCAACATCCCCCATATGGCTAGGAACACTTGTGCCAGTTAATTAGCACTGGCATTAATCGAGAGAAGGAACATTGACCAGGACATCGAGGTTATCCTTAGACTATTTAAATATGTCATGTGATCACTCGTTCCATCTGTTATCAGCACACTTCACACTTAATCCAGTAAATAAACTCCCAACCATTTTAAGGAAATGGATTCCATTTTGCCAGGCCTCTGTAGGCTTTGCAAATCTCAAGATGTTTTCTTCCTCTAGAATCTATATTGTGTCTATATTGTGTCTATATTGTGAGGTTTAATAACACAGCCTGATGGGAATTCAAGGACAAGAGCCACCCCTTCCCCCCGGTCTGTGAAACTCTGGGGCAGTATCCACAAGCACTGGGGTAATAAAAACCAGCACATGCCATCACTCATTCAAATGCATATTTTTCACTTTACAGCTACCCTACAAATCTGCCTTGTTTTCTTTCCTTGCTCAGAATTCTGCTGAAAGCACATAGAAAATAAAGCCTATTATTCAAATTAATTTCACCGTGCACTAAAAATGTGGCTGAGTTTAGATGGAAACCCATTTTAAAAGTGCTCTCCTCTGAAATGGATGATGCCTGGTAAGGTATAAAGCACTTGGGCACTTAGAAAGGCAGATAGGAAATAGCCTAATCCCAAAACACTTCATTGGCAAATTGATTCATCATTAGGTATAGACCCAAAGTAGATTTCAAATCCACTTTCAAGAAAGGTATATATTCCATACATCTTTAAGAATACTGATATAAATCTTCCCTGAGAATCTTATTATCTTTGATAGAGTGTTCTCTTGCCCTAAGAGAAGTTATATTCATTATCTCATCAATCTCTAGCATTTCTGTACCCACTTCTTCTATGAACTCCCTTCCTCTCCAACACTATCTCCAGAACCAGTTCCTGGTAAATTGACAAAAAGGTACATGATTTGCCCAATACACAAGATGGCCTTTCAACAAAGACCAAAACCTCATCAAAGCTGTAGTAGGTAACAAGCATTGGTCGATGCAAGTAAAAGTAATAAACCCGATCATGATGGGGCCTCTCTCAGTGCTGAAAGGTATCTTGTAATAATTTACAGAAAACACTGGACCCAACTCAGGAAGACCAGGGTTCAAATCCAGCATCCTCCAGAATGGTGACCATTGGAAAATAATTTGATCTTTGTTTGCTATAAGTTAACAATTGAGACCCCACCTCAAGAGTGGATGTAAGGATCATGTGTGATAATGGACATTGTTATTACCATCTTTCTTGTTGTGGACTTGGTGTGAGTGATAATCATGGTTAGTTCTCTTCTTTATACTTCATATAAAAGATATTACCTAATCTGCCCTTTAGTCTTAACAAAAAGTACAACTTACAATTTCAGGTAGCTTAGGGTGATGAAGCAGACACTTACTGGTCTAATTTTACCCCAAGCACAGGGAAAACCCAAAAGTCATCTCAGGAGCCAATTAATCAGAGAGAGATAATTAAATTTTACACATTGGACTAAGTTTTAACTAGGACACTAAGGCTATCTTGAGGATTACGCAGTCCTCTCTGCTTTGGGGGAAATGCAATTTTTGTAATTATACAATTGTTCAGTTCAACAAATACTTATTGATGATTTGCTACATGCCAGAGCCTGCACACTCTGGATACTAATAAAAATTGGACCCTGTCTCTGTCTTTGAAAGACTCCCAGTCCTGTAGGGTGAGTCCAACACATAGATTTTGATGTATAAATGATGACACAGAGGTACACAGGGAATTGGGGGATGGTTTCCTATAATGAATGCTTGGACCAAGCCAAGTGAGTAAGAGTTACATGTGTGATGAGAAGTGGGAAGAGTCTGCCAGGCAGAGGGAACAGCACAAACAAAACCCTCCAGGTGTTTATACAGGGAGCTACATGTGGTCATTTTTACTAGAGAATAAACATAAAAGAGCAAAGTCTGGAACACAAGGCTAGGGAGTATGAGAAGCATCTCACCCGTGAATAGGAAACACAATGCCATGCATTATCAAAGGATTCTTTACCATCGGTTCATCCCACAGTTTTTATTAAAGTCAAAACATACAAGAAAAATGTGTTCCAGTTAGTAAAACCTGAATGTATAACAGATTTCAAAGAAAATGTCCATTACCCAAATAAGGAACAGCAAGATACACAAATGTCAGCGATGACAGTTTGAGGAGAGCCTTTGACTAGATCTCACAAAAACCTACATCCAAGTTAGAGGAAACATTTAGAGCCTAACCATCCCTCTCCTAACCTCCTCAGTTTATTGACTTGAGTAATTTGAGGTTTCTCAATCTAGAACACATTAATGAAAAATAAGTTCTCTTCCCTCTGCCCTACCAGAAAAGCCTTCACTTCCAAGACAACGTTCCAGGAGTCTAATGATCATATCTGTTCATCAGTGATATGTGGAAATATTTGAACAGTTATTAATGAAAGATCATGATGAAAGGTAGTTGTTCATCTGGAAAGTGTCTGTAGATAATGATTCTGTTTATAACTTGTGGTCATTTCCTTCCACTTCCCCATCATATTTACTGCATGAGACACCCTGGTCCACAGTCACTCTATGTGTTCTGTTACTTGTTCTGATCGAGGCTGTTGTACAAACCAAAGTCTGGAGTACAACTTTAAATGCCATATTGCATTTTATTCTTCTCAGAATCTACCACTAGAAGAAACTTCTGGGTTCATAGGCTCATGAGAGTCTCAAAAAGAATCCAACACACAAAACTACACATTTAAGTTATCTGGAAGAGAAAACAGGTCACAATGATAGTTTACATTTTATTCTTTCCTCCCCCCTCCATCCCCATTCCATTCTCCATCCTTCTTTGCTCTGCATCGTGGAGGCCCATATACAGCCTCCCCTGGGTACCCTTGCCTGCTGGTCGCCTGCTGGCTTTAGCCAATGGGAAGCACCACCAGAAAACCAGGAAATGAGGTGGGAGAGGGCTCAAGGCATCTTTTTCTCACTTCCTCCCTGCACCTGGGCTGCCTCTCCAGAGGCATCTCTGTTGTTCTACAACTTTACCCTCTACTGGACAGTTTCCCCACCATAACTCCAGTTCTCAAAGGCTCAGGTAATGAATGCTGTGTCCTTTCCTTCATCTCTGGCCCTAGCAGAGTTAAGGCCAGGGATATGTCCAGGTTTTAGGGGGCTCAAAATTTGTGTAATTAAATTGGTAAATTCTAAAAAGAATATGAATATAAGAACATATTGCTGTTCCTCTCAGGGCCTTGGAAGGGCTCTGTACAATGTGAGGAACCCTGAAACTTAAAAAATTTATTAGTTTCATGCTAAGTCTCCCTCAGCTAAAGACTTTCAGTTTTTGCTAATCTTTTAGTGCCTCAACATGGCTATTTGTTCTCTTTACATGGTTACACCTCTTTCAATAGTTCCTTCATTAAAGTCTGCTCATTTAAACAATCTGCATAGACTCTATATCCTGAAGAAATCCTTGTCCATAAACCTACTACAACACATCACGTGAAGATGTGATAGACAACCTTCCTTTCTTCCCCTCTTGTCTGCCTACCTAAAAAGACATTAAAGTTTGCTATAACTTATTGAGGTCTAACTTCTGAGTCTCAGCTTTCTTTCTGAAAACAGTAAGTAAGTAAATAAATAAATAAACTATGTGTGACTAGAAGGAAATACTATATTCTATCATGAGCTTTTCCCAAGCTGATCACAAGCTAAATGTATTGAATAAGTGCTCATTAATTGTGTAAAAGAAATACGATAGTACCCTTTTAAAGATGTGTTTGGTCAAGTAAAATTTTTAGTACCTGTAATTGCAATGTAGCTATGTAGCATTTCTGAACCACTCCTTACTATTCCTCTTGAATAAATCTCTTACTGACTACGTAGTAGAAGGTATTACTATATCACAGAAACAGAAAAGCTTCATTATGGAACAATGTTGGATTGGTTTAACCATACAGTACACATTCTGCAGGTATTTGAGGCAGATATCTGAACGATCAGCTTTTTGTCTTTACTGTAATATTTGGAGTATGCAATAAAGATTAGGAAATTCTTATAGAGCAATATCCCCAGGGAAGTAGCCAGGGCCTCATTGTCCTGAACATTCAAAGCTCACTTAAATTAGTTCTGCAGCAGAGCATTGCATGATCTGTTGATTCTTTTCAATTTTCAGAACCATGTCATTACCAACGCCCACTAACAGAATACTCAGGAACAAAAGAAATAGTGACCATCTTATAATTGATTCAAGTCGTCAAACAACTTCACCTTCTAAAGTTAGAAACTCCAAGAGATATGTGCCGAGAAGAAAACACAAGGCTACATTGTCACATGTGGAAATATACAATAGTATTCCAGGCAACTCATATGATAAAAAGGTTTCAAGTTAGAACAGCATATTCATTGTCATAAAGATTTTTCATAAGACCATACTGTCCACTGGAAAATATTTAGTTAAATTTCTTTTGAAATAAGGTGTCTTTCCTCCACCTTATAACTTACTCACCTAACCCCTTATAGTCAGTCATTTTTTAACTGTGTATAGCAATTGCATGACTAAGACTGTATATTGTTTGTGGACACTGGCTAGCTTTCTCAACCAAGCTGAAATTTACATTCTCATATTTTTATTAGTGTTTCTAGGATGAAAGAAAAAGCACAAAAGAATGAGACTTTCATAGCAAACTCACCAAACTAAATGTGGTACAGAAAATAAGCATGCTAAGTTTTTCCACTCTAGCAGTTTAGTAATGCTAACTGTGGTGATACAGTTTTCATACATTGCACATTTACTAATAGGCTAGTCCCAGGCATATATTAATAACCAAATATATATATTTCTTTTAAGCAATGGTCATTTTAAAGGCTCTTTGGACAATTTTGTCATTTGTAATTTAAATGTAATACATACTCTCTTATATTAAAAATAACCACAGAATTATTTCACACTGTCACAACTCAAGGTCTTCCAGAAAAAGCTCACATTTACTTTAATTTGAAGAAGTTTAAATGAAAGTTTGAAGTATTCTCAGTAATTATATAACATAATTTTGGCATAATTCTCATAGATACCAATCTGAAAAATAGATGTTTGATTAATATTTGATTAAGAAGGCAAACTAAGATGGAGAATAAAAATATATATAGAAAAACATAGGTATTTGTTTCTGCAAAGTTGTGAAGAAATGGATTGTTTCATATTCGGGGCAATATGCTGTTATTTTTATTTTTAATAAGTATAACTTGCTTGATATCTGAGTCAATTTCTCTATTTTATAAATTTTAAAGGCTGTACCATGAAGATATTTACAGTAACTGAAGATCTAAGGAAATTACCTGGTACTTAACACCACAGCCCAAATATTATATTCACAACCAGGAAATAGCAGCACATAAATCCCTCGTTTTACTGCTGTCTTGCTCTTTTCACTAAGCATTGCTGGGTATCAGTATTTGTAGAAGAGATATCAGAGTGTAGCTAATAAGAAAAGCCAGAGGTAAAAAGCCAATAACACTCAATTTTTCTTGAAACTGTATCTTTCTTTTAAAGAAAGTTATACTTCAATTGAAGAAATAACCAAAATGTGTAGATACATTCAATTTAAGTTCAAATCAAGGTCCAAGTATTAAATATCAACATGGTTATTTGCAGCATTCTCTCAAAATGGAAAAATATCCATGGCAGTGATTTCTTTATTGCTGCTTTTAAAATGTGTTCAACACATCTAATGCTTGTGTTTCTACAAATAAATGTTAATTCTTTACCCTACAAAACCTCTGGAAATACAGCATCTGCCCAGAATATAAAACAACATTGATTTATGCCTTGAAAGTAGAGTTATAATGAATAACAAACAAATTCATTATGATGGCATAAAAATATCAAAATAAATTACTCCCTAGTATCTACACCACATTGTAGGTTATTAGTTATTAATATCATTATTCATGACAGGCCTAACTACTGATATAAAGGAGCAATTTTCTTTATTACAATGATTCCTCTAAAATCAGTTAGTTGGCAAGGGCAAGAATCAAGATAACTTACAGTGAATGTTCAGGAAAGCAACAGGGTTGGATGTGCATAAGAAGAAATCAGCATCAGTGAAAAACACACAGGATTAAAGCAAAAAAACCTGGGATATAACATGGTCATTTAATTAACATTTTTATTGAGGATAAGAATAACAGATGATTTGTATTGAGCACTTATTATGTGCTAGGCTTTAGGATAAGCACCACAGATGCATTATTCCTATTTGGTTCTGATCTAATGAAGTTGAATTTATATCTTCATTTTACAATAAGAAAAGTCAAGACACAGAAAATTTAAGTAACTAATTATGTATTGATAAATAGCCATGCCAGAACAAGACCTAAGGTCTTCCTGACTCCCAAATGCTCTCTCTAGGTCTGAATTCAGGAAACTTTCTGTAAAAAGCCAGATTGCAAATATTTTCGCTTTGAGGGTCATATGTTCTCAACTCTGCCCTGTAAATGAAAAGCAGCCACAGGCAGTGTATCAGTGAACAAGCGTGGCTACGCAATAAAACTACAGGCACCAAAATCTGAATTTCATAAAATTGTTTTCATTATTATTACTATTATTATTATTATACTTTAAGTTCTGGGGTACATGTGCAGATCGTGCAGGATTGCTACATATGTATACACATGCCATGGTGGTTTGCTGACTCCATCCCCCTGTCACCAACATTAGGTATTTCTCCTAACGTTGTCCCTCCCGAAACTCCCCACCCCCTGCTATCCCTCCCCTAACCCCTACCCCCCAACAGACCCCAGTGTGTGATGTTCCCCTCCCTGTGTCCATGTATTCTCATTGTTCAACACCCATTTACAAGTGAGAATATGAAGTGTTTGGTTTATAAAATTGTTATGTATCACAAAATATTATTCTTCCTTTGATTTTTCTTTAACTATTTAAAAATGTAAAAACCATTATTAGCTTACAGACTATACAAAAACAGCTGGATTTGGTGTGAGGGCTGGAGTTTGTCAATACCTATTCCAGACTCCTGCTCCTCTAACTTTAATGTACATCCACATCACCTGTGGATCTTACTGTAATGCAGATTTTGATTCAATAGGTCCAAGGTGAGGTTTGGAAATTCTAGACTTCTAATAATCTTCCAGGTGACATTGATGCTGCTGGTCTGGGGACCATGCTCTTTGTAGCAAAACTCTGAACTCCAAGGATATCCTAAGCAATCTCTGAAGATGCCAATTTTCCTATATCCAGGGTTTCGGTTAATGATTTAATTTAACCACAGAGTTGTCCGAGCTAGGAGCCTTAGAGCCCCCTCCTCCCATTCTTATTTTTCTACCACTAGAATATCTCTCCAGAAGTTCTGCCCCTCTCCAACCCTAAGATCATTGCCAAATCATATCCTCTGAACAAGTCATTCACTAGTCCTCTTTTCTTTCAGTTCCTTTCCCTTTGACCTCTTTCCTCTATTTGATGACCTAAGAATTCTTTCTATCTAAAATACAACGCAAATATTTCCCTCCATGATTTATACCCATCTCAGTAGTGGCTCAATGAACACAGAATAAAATTCAAATGCTAAGTTCTTCAAAGTCTCACCAAACCAAGCTTGCCAATTTTATATTGCACCATTTCCTTATAATCATTGTAGCAATAGCCACAAAGTTTTGTTAAGCTCTTCCTAGGTAGAAGACACAGTTTTATTTCATTTCATCTTTGCTTCAGACTACTGCATGAGGTAGGTATGCTTATTTCCATTTCACAGATAAAGAAACTAATAGCTTAAGTTGCACAAAGTTACAGTGCTCATAACTGATGGGACTAGGATTTTAACTCAGGCCCTCTGATAGCAAACCCTACATTCTAACCACTACAGTGTACTCCTTTCCCAAGCTGTTTCACATGCTCATCACGGCGAAGTACTTCAGAGACAGGCCATGTCGTTTCCTGCCGCCCAGCCTTTGCAGTGCTCAGCCTCTGCCTATAACCCTCTCTAGTCATCAAATGCCTCCTCCTCCTCTCTCAGCAGTCAGCTCACATGTCACTTCCTTTGAGAATGTCCCTTGTTTCCTGCTCTCCCCAACATACGAAAATGCCCACGGAGTCATTACATTTTCTGTGTCTGCTTCCCCTAGGAATGTTGACCTCCCTTAAGGCAGGGTCTCTGTTTTATTTTTTTCTGGCACTGACATTAGCTAACATTATCCTTCATAGGTAGAGGGTATTCAATAAATATTTGATAGATGAACAAGAAGAATGAATAATAAATGAATGGATAGGCAATCGATTTAGCAAACCATCCTTAGCCCAATTTCTACATCTGCATAAAGAAGGGATTGAAACAGATATGTTTTAAATAGTTTTCTTCAAGAGCCATCATGTATCTATTCATTTACTCACTCCAATATTTATTGAGTGCCTACAGCATGCCAGGCACCATTCTAGGTCCTAAGCATACAACTGTAAAGAAAACAAAGTCCCTCTTCTCATGCCACCTACCATCTGATAGGAGAGAGAGAACGAGGTGGTAGTGATAAATGCTACAGAGGGAAAAAAGCCCACTAAAGGAGTACTCTTTTGTATAGATGTCCACATACACATAGCAAGCAGAGTTATTTATAGGTGATATTTGTAATTTTATTAATCAACTCTTTTGCGTGCAATTAAGAAACAGCTCTCTCTGGTCTTTTAAGAACATGGATTACCGATATGGAGAAAACCTGGAATGTTGACAAAAAGATAGGGGGGACCCGAGTTTAGATTGATTTTAGAGTCCATTTGGGACCTGAAAATTGTAGTTTTGCAATTAATCTACTTAGCTGCTGCCATCCATCCCTATGTGTGTATTTAAATACAGATACTGTAAACAGGAAAACTGGAGAGATATGAAACAAAAGTTTCCCATAGTTTAAGAAACATTATTTTTTGGAGGAATGAAACATTTACTTGTGTGATTGTATATAATAAGCACAAATAATTTAACTCTGTTCAGTTCCAGTTTGAGTCAATTGCAAGCACTGGGTGAATGTAACAATAATCATCATTTTACTTTTTATTTGAATTAATGGTCATTTTTACTGTATGTAGAATTAAAGGTATAATATAAATATAAGCATAACTCTAGATGAAACAATTTGAAATCCTTATGAAATGTTCAGAAAACTCCAGGAAGACAAACTTGTAAGTCAGTGTACTGAGGTTATAAAAAGCCAAATAAATAGATTTTGGATGTATCACAAATTCATAACAAAAATAGATTTGAGCCTGGGGTCCTAAATAATTTCCAAGTTTATAACTCAAAATTTTCTTTATGTTTTCTAAAATCTGCTTTATTTTAAGTAAATGTATCTGTATTAACTGTAATCTACTCCAACAGCTCATTTAGTCTTAATGATATCAATTTTTCTCAAATGCAAGGCAGTTTTTCAAAAGGTGGTCTTACATAGATATCAATACATACCTATGTTTCTGAGCATAACTCATTATGCTTTCTTTTTAAAACCCCCGAATATCTAATGTAAAATAAAGTCTTTATACTCATAGTGTTTATACTAAAATTACCTCTAGAAAGCGTTAAGCTTATTCAAGTAACAGAATTATCTTTAATCCAGACTCAGACATAGAATAAAAATAGATTGATATGCTTTTCCTACTAAGAAAGGCTAGAAAATGTTAGCAGCGATATATTCGAATAGAATACTATTTGCCTTAATTCCTCAAAAATATGTTTATTTGTATTTATTTATCCTTAAAGGGCTTATTCATATTGACAGAAAGAGCAGAATTTGGAACATATCCTAGAACTTCAGTATGCGAATAAATGACTTTAGCTAGTACTCTTGATTTATTTACCAAACCAAAAAAAAGAAAAAAAAAGGAGAGAGAAAGAAATCTCCATCACATGGAAAAACTGAATTCTATGTTCACTTCTGCTCTAAGCATAAATAGGCCCTTTCAATAGGAGAGGAGTCTCCCCTTTACCGTCTCATCAGAGAATGAATGCAAATATGACTATATTGATTGAAGGGGAGGCATTGCCCACCATATGGTGCTCCTCAATGGAGTCAACATGAGGAGGAGCTCTTTGCTGACAGAGAGCTAAGCAGGGAACAAAGTGAACACCTGGTCAGATAAAAATCCATCAGGATACACGAACTGGCTGCCCAGTCTCCAAATTATATGCAGGCATCAAGTCCAAGGTAAAATGAAATGTGCCCCTCTTGCATATTTCAGTACTTATTATGGCATTGGAATGTGTATGACATACTCCTGAATGGAGAAACCTTCCCAGTTGGCCTGTATGATTGCTAACTCCAGAGAAGGTGATAATAAGATGTAGAAAACAGTGTAAGAGTAATTAGAAGTAAAAAATCCACCCCGTTTCTTCAGTAGGGGGCATACCAGCATGACATGGCTTTGGGGAAAATCACTTGCCCTATCTTTCTCTTGACCACTTCGAAAGATGACAACATGAACATAATGAGTCTTGCTGCCCTTCTAAACCCTCAAGAAGCTAGGAGCTCTTGGACTGTCCTAGGAAGATGGAAGGAGAAAGGTATTTATGACAGGTCAGTCTTCCTCCTTCTTAGCTGTTCTGATAAGTGTTTCTTTGTCCTTCTCATTTATAGAGCAGAACCTCCATATCAACCGGGAAGGTAAGGGTGGCAGCACATTTCGAATAGTTGAATGCACAAGTCAAGGCTGCTTATCAGTAAGTGCACTAGGCCATGATAAGCTCAGCAGGCTCAGGCAATGAATGCCCAAAAGCAGAGGGGAAACCTTGAGTCTGTAAAAAAGCAACTCAGCCTATAAACTTGGTCAGCCTGGGCAAGTGCTCAAAATGGCAATTTCAAGGCCAGACTAATGAGCTAATAAATTATAGTTACTTCACACACAACATGGTATGATTTTTCCTGCTGAGTTGAATCAGGCAACAATCTAGGCTAACCTTTAAAAACTGATTTGAAATCCCCTGATAAGGTGGCCAGATAGATTCAGCCTCTACCTTAGATACGAAGGTCTAAGTGTTTATTCTTTTGTGTCGGGAATGTCTCTAGATCAGTAACAGTTCTGTTGCTCGAGGTACACCTGGCAATGTCAGGGGACTTTTTTGTTGTGACAACTGCTGGGGTGGGAGAGGGGAGAGATGACTGGCATTGAGTAGGTGGAGGCCAGGGATATTGCTGAACATTCTACATCACACGGAACAGTCTCCCACAACAAAAAAATTACCTGACCTAAAATGCCAATAATGCTGAGGTACGATCAAGAAACCCTTCTCTAGAACATACAAAAGTAGGTAAAGGACAAGTAGTTTGGCCAAACAATGAGTTGCTTATCTTTGGCTCCTATTTTGAGAGGTAGGAATGGCCAAAGCCCATGAGTCTACTTGGGCAAGCCTTGGGCAGGTACATCCTTCATGGAGTTCTGCGGTGCATAACGCACTTATCCTATGAAAATGACTACAAGGAAAATGAGCAAAATTATCATTATTTCTGGCAGACAGCCCCATCATCTGGAACTATGTGATGTGTCCTGCAGATGGGTGAGTTTAACAAGCAAGTTCAATTAGCTCTCTTACTCCTACCTAAGGCAAAGCCATCATATTGTTACATTGCCTGAGGCCTCAGGCTCCCCTTAATCTGCCCAAATTCATAAAATAATTAAGCATTACTAACGTAAGTCTTTCCAATTTCTCTGGGAACCTGATAGACTAGTTGGCTTATTTGTATGTGGTAAAACCATGGTATCTAGATTAATCCCTCTCATCAGTGAGTGTTCTCAGTTAGCATTATCAAGGAAATAATCTATAAATAATTGCATTAATTATGTTTCTGTGTTTTAACTTGGCTAAGTCTACTTGTTGGTAAAAGAAAAAAGATGGCTAGGAGAATGTGTATGTGTGTATGTGTGCATGTGTGTGTATAATTTTTCTAGATAGTGCTTTAAAAAAGAAGCACACTTCTAGGTAGCAATAATAATGTCAGGAAGGGGGCAGTAACACCATTTTACTATTTTCACCATTTTACTATTTTCATCTCTTGACAATACTATCTTTCCATGAAAGGTCTGCCACCGTAGGAGAACTTCTGATGACAGAGCAGTGATTTAGGTTTAATTTTCCTCTGATCAAAATTTCACTGTACTTGAAAGAAGGTCAAAATATCCTAACTGGAGGCCCAGGGCATAGCAGTTTTACTTCTTGAGGATTTCAGAGATATAGCTAAAACAAATGATCTGATTTATCCTTACACTTCTATAGAAACCATAGATAGTGGGAAGTTCTCAGCATGTTCAAAATGTATCTTTGTAACCTATTGAGGAGACCAGACATCCCCTCGCTTACCTCCACATCTTATCCTTTCCATAAACAGAACATGTTTGGGTAATTTCAGCATGAATCCATTTCCCAGAGCAACACATAACAACCAGGCGGACTGACAAGGACTCACTATCTCCCACCCTGCCATGTCACCTGTTCCTGCATTGTAATCACATGGTACCAGAACTGGCCTTGTTCCCTGTGGTAATTGGGACAGGTATTAAATGGCCATGTTCTCTGCCTCCCACAAGCCCCTTTGTGAATGTTAGGCAGGGATGAGATGCTCATCACAGATAATTCTGAAATCATCCTTTTACCCACAAGGTGACAACAGCCCACAAGGTGACACCAGCCCTAAAGATGTCGAAGTGAATACTTTAACTAATAAGCTGTTTTGAAGGCACTGGACAAAGAAATGGGTTTGTAGATCATGACCAATAAAGATAATGAGCACTTGCACTGTTAGGTGCCATTTCCAACTAAATCAAACCCTCTGGCCAGTACGAAAAGGGTTAGGGGGAAAAATATCAAACAGCAAATCTGCTGAGAAGGCCAAATGGGCCCAACTTCCATAACCCCTCTTCTCATCTTTTTATTTTTTTTTAATAACAACAAGAGAAAGTAGAAATTGCAAGAGGACAATATTTTTTCAAGATAAACTGTTGTGGAATAGAAAAGTGTCAAATCAACTCCACAATTGCCTTTTCTCTCTCTCTCTCTTTTGAGACAGAGTCTCACTGTCACCAGGTTGGAGTGCAGTGGTGCAATTTTGATTCACCGTAACCTCTGCCTCTTGGGTTCAAGCAATTCTCCTGCCTCAGCTTCCCGAGTAGCTGGGACCACAGGCACACACCACCATGCCCAGCTAATTTTTGTGTTTTTAGTAGAAATGGGGTTTTACTATGTTGACCAGGATGGTCTCAATCTCTTGACCTCGTGATCTGCCTGCCTCAGCCTCCCAAAGTGCTGGGATTACAGGCGTGAGCCACTGTGCTGGGTCAACAATTGTCAAATTCTGTTGTACATTGCAGGGGAAAGAAAGTAAAGCAGCCCTGAAAGGGAACAAACTTAGAATAGTCACCTTAGTGGATCACATTAGGACCACAGGGTCATCTGACCCAATAGCCTCCTTCTACAAACGAGAAGCTAAGATCCAGAGAGGGTGAATAGCTTACTCACAGCCAAACAGTTCTCTAGCAAGAGCACCTCACTACTTGCCTTTCCTCTGTGCCACTAAGAAGATATCACTCAAGTCTACCATCTCTGAGTTCAAGGCTCCCCAAGACAATGAGACAGTCAGAAGCAGTCAATGCTTCCTAGTTTCAAATCCAAACTGGATGTTGGAACCTCAGTCTGGCTTTTCCCAGCTGGGAAGACATTTGTCTATGTCTGAGCAATCCCCAAAGTCAATACAAGACTTCTGTTTGCCAACAGCTTACTGCATGAGTTTGGTCTGTTGAGAGCACATGGCCAGGTGGGAGCCTGCATGTACAGATTATAACCTTGACTGAAACCCAAGTGGAGAAGGCGATAAAGGTAATTGCCATTAGTCTGTGCCTTTTACCTCTTCCATTTCAATTGTCTCCTACTCTTACCTGAGCACACAGGAAAGCTGCACAGCAAGAAGCACTACTAAAAGAAGGGAGGCCTCTTAAGCTCCAGGGACTTGAGCTCCTAGCTGCAAATTTCTTTTCATTCAAAAGAACACTCCCCACCTTTTTTCTCAGCACAACACTTAGCATGCCCATGAAGGGGGGAAAGTGTTTCTCACCAGGAATAAGCTGTAAGGTATATTTGAAAATTGAGATTTTTGAATTGCAATCGGCATCTCTCAGTGCCTTTCCAATGGGGACCATCTAACTGCAAAGTGACATTTTGTGATCCTGACGTAATGGAGACCCTGTGAAAAAAACCACAATCAGTCAGTTTCTAAAACACAGGCTGAAGAAATGAGGACCTAGCATTAAACCTAGAAGATCTTTTATGATTGTTCGTCAAAGGAAAATAGCTAGGGACATTCATTTTGCAAATTATTCTCCCTCACTGGTTTCTCTTATTGCTATTACCACGAACAATATCATTCTTTACCCACTGCAGGAACATTTTGTGAGAAAAATACCATTGAAAATCTTTACTTTCAAAACCATTCACTCCTGGCAAGAAACAATCCTGGATGAACTTTCTGAGTGCCCAGAGGAGTGAATGAGTGACCTTTGGTTGATCTAATTACTCTTTTTTATCTCTGTATAATTTCAGTTACATGGGTATTTAAGTAATGCCTTTGTCTTCTAGCACCTATAAGTCTTGTTGTAATTATAAATTAAGACTCAGAGTCCGTTTGAAACAACAGGTATCTTGTCTTTGTAGAGGTGGAGAAACTCTGGAAGGACTGAAAATCTACATGGAGGCACGGTTTTAACTCAAGCCCTAGAGAAAAGTCAGTATGTTTCACTGCACCCTCTGGTCAGCTTAACTCTTCATAAATGTGTGGCCACAAATTAGGTTCCTGCTAACGGCATAATTGCTTTCATGAACCCCTTTCCTGGTTGTCCTGCAGTTGGTCCTGGGTGTTCTTGGAAAGTTGGCCAAAGGAATGGGAAATGAGGGTGTCATAGTAGGGTGAAGAGTGAGAAAGGACCAGCCAGGAAGGAAATATTGAGGTTTCTGGTAATCTTCTTCAAATGAGTCTTCCTGATAATGTGGTCAGGCAGCAGTGTAGAGAACATAGCAGATAGAGGTAAGACCCAGAGGCCAGTTAGGAGATCTTTACAGGGTGAAGCCAGACCACAATTTTGGTTAAGGGCAAGACCTCCCATAGTGTTGTGGAGATACTATGAGATTAATTTAAAGCAAACAGAGCAAGATTCCTTACAACACAAGTTCAATTATGATTGCAAATGCTTCAGTGGTGCCTACCTAAGCTGGGAAATGTTCTTTTATTCATTAAATCTTTGGAACAACTCTAAGAGGTAGATACAATATTCTGCATCCATTTTTACAGATGAGAAAACTAAGGTACAGAGAGAATTAGTAACGTAAGTTTTAGAACCAGAATTCAAACCCAACACTTTATCTCCAGAATCTGTGCTCCTTTCATAATAGCAACTAGTATTAGTTATGAAGGCTATAGCCTAGAAATGGAGATTGATTTAAAAATATGTGAAGGGCTTGGTGACCAGTATGATATAAGGATGATAAGAAAAGGGATGACCTAGACTGGCTCCTAGGGTTTTTTCCTTTTGTGATAGTCCATGGTATCTCTAACTGCTCTGCGGAATACAGAAAGGAAAGAACACTTAGGACCTGTTGACCAAGTCTGATCTGTCTGCAGAATATTCAGGTAAAAATGGCTAATATGCAGGTGGCATATGGATCTGGGGCTCAAAAGAGAAGTTAATCCTGGTGTTAGAGATTTGGGATGATCAGAAAACACATGGGAGTCATATGAGGGGATGAGATCACACAGGAAGGTGTGTGCAATGAGAAGAGAGAAGACTGAAGATAAACCTTTTGAGAGCAGAATGGAGTGGAGGGGCACCAGCACTGCAGGGTTGAACAAAGAAGAATTCTTAAAGAAGTGCAATGAAGAGTGGCTGGAGAAATAGAGAGTGCTTAGTGGAAGCCAAGAGAGAAGAGAGTTTCAATAGTTTTGCTCTAATCTAAACTGTTTTTTTAATTGAGGAAAAAACCTTGTCTCCCTCCACTTGTCTCTTTAGAATACCACTTACAAACCAAATACGAAAAGTTTCAAAGACAGCATAGATAGACTGGGGCCATCTACTCATTTCCCAGGAAAATAAAAGCTCACATCAACAGCTAAGGAGAATTCACTGGGACCATCCTTCCCCATCCTTCCCCCATCAGTGGGTCCAGAGATTAACCATCCCCCATATCTGACCATTAAGTACCCATTGCCTTCTGCATCTCAGAGACTATCTCCTCCATGAAGTTCTTCTGTGTACACCAGTTGGGATTAAAGAGGAGATTCCTTATGGTCCTAGAAAATCCATCCATATCTCTACATCACTTTTCCTGGACTGATGAATATCGTAGTTGTTTGTATATCAGTTAAATTTATTGCTAGACCAATATTGATGGCAGAGTTCACATCTTATCATTTCTGTATCACTAGTGCTTGGCACTGTGTCTGGTCCACTGTTGGGGTGCTTAATAAATGCTCGCAGACCACGAATGAATCTAAGTCTTTAGTGAAAGCATAATGAGTACATTCAAGTCAACCTCTACCAGACACTCCGGCTTCACCCTCATTCACTGTGCTTCTCAGTACAGAGGTACAGTACAGAGTTTCCACATCTGTAAAATGATTAAAATAGCAAGAGCTAGTGAAAAGCAAATGATATTATACAGAGAAAGTGCTTAAAACAGAAATCACTCAATATTTGTTAGCTACTAAGTGGCAGCTCCTCATCTTGAGGGCTGGTGAAGCTCCTATGTGGAGGATTCTAGAAATCCTCTGCCTTCTTTTGGCCTTGCTCTGAGCTCCTCCAAGACCCAGGGGTCCTGATTCCCAACCCCCTCCTTTAACTCCTGTCCTGCAGGATTTACAGCCTGACTGTGACAACTAATTTTGGAACTGTAATGCCTCCTGTCATCTTCCATAAATTTGACATAAATAAATCACAAAATACCCTTTTTATATCGCTTTTTATCTTGCCACGCTTCTTGTTTCTTTTGGAAACAGTTTTTATGGCAAATGCAGAGTGTAAATCCACCCGACAATAAAGCATGCCAAACAAGCGTGTAGAACAGGCACCTGAGAGGAAATTACCCACCATTTGCAGAGCTCTACACAATTATCAGCAGGATATTCTGGAGTGGGCCTGTTAAACGCACTGCACTGTATTGCTCACACACCATTTGCATAGCCCCAGTGTAAACCACATTGTTAAACAAAGGAAAGTGGGCACACTCTGGTCCACATCTTCATTCTGGCCTCCTCTTGCAGCAACACAGAGTCTAGACTTTGCATGATACCTCCCATGCCTGTTCCCTTGGAGAGGTCATTTCTCCTAAGGCAGCAACCCCAATAGAGCTTTCTGCAATCATGAAAATGTTCTGTATTGATGCTGCCCAATATGGTAGCCACTAGCCAGCCCCATGTGACTGTTGAACATTTGGTATGTGGGTAGTGAGACCGAGGAATTAGATTTTTAATTTTATTATAAGTTGAATAAATTTAAATGTCTATAACCACACAGAGCTAGGAGCTACCACGTGGATAGGGTGGTAGAGATTATGCAGTACATGTTCCCTTGCAAAGTCTTGTCCCACATATCTTCCATTTAGAATACCAGGAATCATATTAAGAATCCAATAATTACTTTCTCATCCATCTCCTCTATTATATCCTAACAGTGACCCAATGGAGTAGTTATTATCCTCTCCACCATTTAAAGGGGGGAACCAGAAGCTTAGAGAGTTTAAAGAACAAATGTGGACTCTCTCAACTAATCTGTGCTGGAGCAGAGATTCGAACCCAGGTCTATCTATCAAAGCTTTGTTGCTGCCAGAGTAATTTTTAGACCAAGCATTGTGCCTTGAGGTTATGACGCCTGAATCATTAGAGCAACCTGTGTATGAATTTGTTAGCACTACAGGGTTAACATTCAGAGATGAGGGCTTCTGTCTAGGAATAGAGAGAGCCAGCTTCTCATCACGCCATACTGCCCACTAGCTGTTGGTGTGAGGCCATGCATCTCCCAAAGCATTTCTTCATGTATGAGTACAGGAAGAAATGTCTGTTCCTGCCTTCCTCTCAGCCTTGTTGAGAGCATACGCAAAACTTATTTGAGGATGTGCTGAAGAGTAAAAGTACTGAGATGTAATGCCTCGTTATTAAAGGAAATTTTAATGAATCCTATAGTACCCTATTTATTTCCTGCCTAAGTTGCCACAAAAGCCATGTGCAATTTCATTACCCACATCGATACTTACAGAACACCCCTAAAAGCCTACACTCTGTGCAGCAAAATTAAAGGAATGCATCCCGTGGACTCTTTGTAATACCAAATTAAAGCAATGACAATCCACCGCAGAAACCCCCCCCAACCGTGCGCCGATTATTAACATGTTAATTTCTGTGTCCCAGCTTTTGAAAATGATTCTGGGAACTACTTATTGAATTTTTAATTTGAAGATTATCGACCAAATTGGCTGCAATGGCTCTGAGCAATGGGACCCACGTGTCAGCCGGGTAGGTAAAGCAGATACATGCAGACAACAGCAGCTCGAGCGCTGATGGGGTTAGTCTGCCTACTTGGAAACCGACCTTCTGATTGGCTCCCAAGAATGTCAAGTTCAAGGGAAGAAATTTAAAAATTTCCCATTAGTGTGTATAGGGAAGGGGAGAGATACAGGAATTCTTCCTTAAAGAAGCTTCTAAAAATATTCCATAATCTGAACCTCCAAAGTCATTATCAGGTTTATCTTTGATGATGTAAACCTTCTTTTATCTTTTCCTTTCTTTCTTCTCTCTCCTTTTCCTCCATCCTCCTTTCTTCTTGAATATCGTAATGAGTAAGGCAGACTCTGTCTCTGCTCTCTTGGAGCTCAGAGTCCTGCTGAAGGTTATCGACAGAGAAGCAGTGTGTGAAATGGTGTGCAAGGGCTGTGTTGAAGAAAGTACATGGGAACATATAGCTCAGAGATGGGGAAAAGAATATCAAAAGAAGCCTTCCTATAAAAAGCAAATTACAGAAGGAGGAGGAGAGAGTCCAAGAGGTGAAGGAAAACACTGTTTCAAGCCAAAGAGACAACAGAAGAGTAGTTCTCGGAGCAAAAGTTCATGGTGAAAAAAAACAAAAAGAAAGACAAAAAACAAAAGAAGAGAAGAACTGGAAGTAAGAAAGCACTTGGAACTAGCATCCCCATGGCCAGGTCCTCTCTGCCACCTTTGCTCACAGAAAGTCCATAGAGCCCTCATGGTTGAAATCCTAGACATCAGGTAGAACAGCATCCAAATCCCATATGCCCCACTGTCCTTGAGCAAGTGACTTAAACTTTCTAAGCCTCAGTCTCCACAGCTGTAAAATGGGAATCTGATAGTATTTTTATGAGAATTAGAGGAGAACATGTTCAGTAGGGCATACAGCACAGTACCTATTAAGGGCTTCATAAATGCAAAGAGTTTGCAGCCTTGTCATTATCATCATTATCTTCATGTTCATGAAACTGGTCTCTGGTATCCTCTCTGCTGATCTAACTCCCTTCCTTCCTTCAGAGCGCAATGCTAATCCCATTGCACCCAGCCAGCCCAGCCCAGCCCTGCCCAGCCCTCACCTCACTCTGGAGTCCCTTCCACAGCCCAGCCCTCGGCTCACTCTGGAGTCCCCTCCATATATCTTTAGCACTCTTTCCTTTCGTATGCATTCTCTACTCTTACTTTTATGAAGACAGTCATCTTTTTCTTCTATATACCTTATTTCTGCAACTGGATGACAGTAACTTATTCTTAATAATAAATGTCTTATTAAATAAGAACTACTGTCAGGGCACTGTGGCTCACACTTGTAATCCCAGCACTTTGGGAGGCCAGGGCAGGAGGATCACCTGAGGTTAGGAGTTCAAGACCAGTCTGACCAACATGGTGAAACCACGTGTCTACTAAATATACAAAAAGCTGGGCATGATGGTGGGTGCCTGTAATCTCAGCTACTCGGGAGGCTGAGGCAGAATTGCTTGAACCAGGGAGTTGGAGGTTGCAAATGAGCCGAGGTTGCACCATTGCACTACAGCCTGGGCAACAAGAACAAAATTCTGTTAAAAAAAATTAAAATAAAATAATAAATTATAAAAAAACTACTGAGGCTTCACACTTGTCCAGAACTTTGTAGCTTGCAAAGTGCTTTCACCAGAGAGAGTATTATGGAGACCTGCAGAGTAACCCTCTCACCCCACTGGGAAAGTATTAAGATTCCAATTTTACTGACAAGAGCTCTGTGCCTCAGAAAATCACAGCAGCTGAGTGACTTGTCTGAAGCCACACAGCTACTTCATAGTCTATGTGAATCTGAGATTCAAGCCTTATGGCCATGACACCAAAGGTAGAGTGTTGATAAATGTCTATTTACAGTCTTTAGGAAATAGTTAAAACTTATTGAGGGCTTACTGTGTATGCTGTTCTAAAAATGTCATATATAGAAAGTACAGTAACCTCACAATAATCCCATCAGGCCGGGACTATCTATGTGTTTTATTACAAACAAGAAAACTGAGTCCCAGAGATGTTAACTGGCTTTCCCAGCATTACTAAACTGCTAAGTGATGTAGCTGTAACTTACCTAGGTCAACTCTGTAGCACATACCCATAACCACTATGCATACTCTCATAATGAATATGTAGCAATTTCCTTTATACTTTTCGAGGTACTTCCAGTGCCGAGAAGGACATGCCAAACATGGATGTGCTCAGTCAATATTTATTAATATTTTTAACAGTTTATCCTGAAACGTATTAAGTATTTTGGAAAATTGGAAGGCGTGGATTGTTTATTTTCTTTCAAAGTTCCCATGATGATCTCAGCTTTCCATGAATCAACTTTCTCTAATGTCTTTTTAAATTCAGTCCCAGCTTTAGATCTCTGGACATTCTGATGATTTATTTCTTTCTGCCACTGGGTCACCCATTGAACCCACCCACATTGGGACTCCCAGACATATGCCTGCCTCAAGTGCAGCGTTGAGACATGAATTACACACTCTCCACAGGAAGCAACTTTCCTACTACTTCCTCAAAATATCCCAGTATGGCCCTTAATCTTTTCTCCTGGGGTGGAGGAGGACTTTTCTCTGTTTCTTTTTCCATTTCCAACAGAGATGAAGAAACCATTCTATCCAACATTCCAAAAGCAAACAAGACAGCAAGATAGTGATATAAGATATAAATACATAAAGACTCCAATAAGCATTTGGTGCAATGGTTTAGAATATGACTACCCCATCCCTGACTGACTAAAAGCAATGTGGACTTACTAACATTTAAACAGATTGTTATTTCACCAGCTATCCTTTACCTCTGTCTAAAGATTCCTGTATAAGTCTGCAGAGGACTGAAGAAACATATGATCACTGTAAGTTTCAACTCACCATTCGGTAAGATAGGAAACCAAATGACACAGCAAAACTTTGCCCACTGCTGCAAAGGACTGAGGCATTCAGATACAATCTTCTTGGGCTTTACCACTAGAGTGGAGGCCGAATGAGTTAATGGCAGGCTCTGAAGTCAGATGAACCTTGCAACTCTGAGTGCAACCCTGCTATTTTGCAACTTAGCAAAAAACAAGCTGTTAGCCACTTGTCCCAGCCTGGCCCCTCCAATTTTTCAAATCATGATTTATATGCTCGGCTGCTTACATCTGATATAGGCACTGTAATAAGTGGTTACTGAGGGGGTAGGTAACGGGGTGAGGAGTGCTACCTCGAGGCTTAGCACAATTAACAAGCTGGAATTTGACCCTTGGAGAACGGTGGATTCAATTCATGGAGTCATACACTATGTTCTTTGCCTTGATCAATTTATTCTGGTGAGTGTTTGTGTTACAAAATACCTTACCTGCCGCTAAGGGACTTCAGGCCACTAACTCACACTCTTTCTTCCTACCTCAATGGAAACAATACCAGGTTGGTATCTATTCTGAGGAGTAAGTGACAATGATTTTCATTAAAGGTCGAAAGGCCTTTATGTCCCAGGTTTTTGCTTTCCTTTTTGATTTTTATAAAATAAGAAAAATAGTACTCACTTTTGTCTATTTCCTAGTATTCTTCTGATGATGCACGCAGGCGTGATATTCAGCATGTTGTAGCTGTATTGTTAAAATATGAAAACACTTTCATGCTGGCTACCTCGGTACTCCCATGCCCACCCCGTGATCTGCCAGATCTTTCAACAGCTAAAAAGGGAGCATCTAACATGGCACACCAGAGGGCTCCAAGCTCCAATTCCTGAGCTAGACCCAGGTTCTTTCTGATTAATCATTGCCCAAGTGGTCGTACCCATGGTTTCACATGTATATACATATATTAAAAATACTATCTCTAGATAGATGGGACACTAAATGCAAGAGTACTTAGAGACTTTTGGAAGTGAGGTTCCATATATATTTAAGGTCATAGAGTGTAGTAATTCATGTATTACATGGTTACTGATGTAACCATCAGTATAGTTGAGGCATAGAGTATTGAGAATTTCCTAATTTGCCATTTACTGAAGGTTGATCCACTTTTGCAAGAAAGCCACCTGTATTAGTCAGGGTTCTCTAGAGGAACAGAACTAATAGGATAGATAAGTATATAAAGGGGAGTTTATTAAGTAGTATTAACTCACATGATCACAAGGTCCCATGGTAGGCCGTCTGCAGTCTGAGGAGCAAGGAAGCCAGTTTGAGTCCCAATACTGAAGAACTTGGAGTCCAATGTTTGATGTCAGGAAGCATCCAGCATGGGAGATAGATGTAGCCTGGGAGGCTAAGCCAGTCTAGTCTTTTCATGCTTTTCTGCCTGCTTTACAGTATGGCCATGCTGACAGCTGATTAGATGATGCCCACCCAGATTAAGGGTGGGTCTGCCTTTCCCAGTCCACTGACTCAAATGGGTTTTTTTGTCTTATTTTGTTTTGTTTGAGATGGAGTTTCGCTCTTGTTACCCAGGCTGGAGTGCAATGGTGTGATCTTGGCTCACCGCAAACTCTGCTTCCTGGGTTCAAGCAATTCTCCTGCCTCAGCCTCCCGAGTAGCTGGGACTATAGACGTGTGCCATCATGCCCAGCTAATGTTTATATTTTTAGTAGAGACGGGGTTTCACCATGTTGGCCAGGATGGTCTTGATCTCTTGACCTCGCAATCCACCCGCCTCAGCCTCCCAAAGTGCTGGGATTATAGGCGTGAGCCACCGTGCCCAGCCTCAAATGTTAATCTCCTTTGGCAACACCCTCACAGACATGCTCAGGATCAATACTTTATATTCTTCAATCCAATCAAGTTGTAACTGAGTATTCACCATCACACCACCCAAAGCAAAGATCTTCTCCTTAAAAGATAGAGATGGACTTCTAGACCCTGTGTTTCAGGCATCTAACTTTATTGGTTGAGCTTTTTTTTTTTTTTTTTTTTTTGCAGAAAACAGCCTTTTTTAAACCAAATATATAATCTACCATCAGAACCATCATCTGTACTTAGAAACAGCATGTTATAGCTGCCAAATTGCTTATCTCTAATGATGTTGGTTAAGTAGGATGGAAAAGATGAAATTCATCTTCCCCAAATGACACAGGAATAAAGGCACAGACATTTAAAGAAATAAAGTAAAATTTGAAATGTAAAACATCAGAGGTGGTGCTTAGGAATAATGAAATTGAAAGAAGTTAAACACAATCAGGTTTAAAGAGATAATGATAAAAATGAAAATCTGAAATCTCTTGCCAGTAGAACAAACCTAGGCTAGGAAGATGAATTCAATATTTCCTGCAAATAAACAGCAGTTTCTAAAAATAGAAAGCACAGATGTGCAAGGCAGAAAGTTTCAGAGAACTATAGATAGAGATGGCCAAAGTATGATTTCTTGTTACTCATTGGGATTACAGATGAGGGATTGCAACCCCTCAAGTAACTGAAATTTTTATTAAACTGACAGACCATAGTTTAACACATCCTTGATGGAATATACATGTGCTTGCTTTTCAGACACGATTTGTATGAAAGTGCTTTGTGAAGTACTAAACTAGTTTCTCTTCAAGTGTGTTTTAAAAAAATCAAAGAACTATGAGATACTTATTGAAAAATCAAACTACTTTTGTGCTGTCTCATAGTGTTTCTCTCATTTATTCACCACACTTTCATGAGTGTGACTCTGAAAAGTCCTACAATGCAATTACTTTTTTTCTTTCTTTAATCAATATTTCCCAAATCTATCTGCATACAGAAAGCATTTTTATTTGTCAGAATTTGTTGAGTGTTACATTAGAAAAATATAAGGTGTTATCACAATTCTACTGGAAGATGCCTGAAAGACACATTTTTCATGCATATCTTCAAGTGTCCTACTCCAAGAGTTCTCAGAGGGACCATCTCAGACTTCAACCTGTGACTTCCTATCTGTGCCAGTGATGTTAGTTTGAGAATCCCTTAGCTGCTCTTTAAGCAAAGATTAACTGCATTATTATTCAATTGCAGGGATTCTACCCACTGACAAATCCCTGCAGGTACGCCCTTCCACTGTGGTCGTCTTGGGCTCAGGATGGACGCTGCTTGAAAACTTTCCTATTGCTTCACCCTCTCACTGCCTACCTACCCAGCATTTTTATCACTGGCCAGTGTTTGCAGGAAGGGCAATCCTGTGGATAAAGAAGAAAAAAAAATCTAGAGCAAGTGCCTTCTTTTCAGGAGAGCAGCCTTAGCAAAAAATGTCATAAATTAGCTACAATATCAGGTTCTCAATTCTTTCCTGATTTCCTCAGGTGCCTGAGCTTGGCTCTCTGAAGGCTTTCAGACTTTATTTTCCTTTCTTTGATTGTGCTGGTTAGAAAGATGGAATTCTAAAGGAAATGCATCATAAAGTTTATATTTGGGCAGTCTTATCAGCATTGGACATGCATAATCTTTCCTTTCGAAGTTTTTGCTATGAAATTGCACACAAAATTGTTTCATAAAAAGGGAGGGAGGGAGAGAGGGAGAGAGAGAAAGGGAGGGAGAGAGGGAGAGAGAGAAAGAGAGAGAGAGGAAACCCTCTATGTTTCTATGGTGTTTGATGCCTATTTATATGTTTCTTAAAGATAAAGCATTTATTCTACACATGATTTGAATTTTATGCATCTCTCCTCTTTGCCTTAACGGAAGTGGATTCTTATAGCATAGCCAAATTTCACACTCAATTTCTTCCGCAGAGTAAATCCCTCCCTCCAGATGGGACTATAAACCAGTAGAAAGAAGTTTTTTAAGTGTTCCTAATTGAATATATGGGCTCTACTTCTGAAACGAAATCAAAAGCTCAGGGGAAAACACAGAGCATCATCGATAAAGGACACTAATAACTGTAAAACAAAACAAATGTGTTGTTGCCAGGATGGGTTGGTAACCTTTGAGAGGCACTGAATCACCACGTCACAGAAAGGGCCAGCATATAGTGGGCTACGGAGGAGGAAGAGTAGCTCTTAAGGCAAAAAAAAAAAAAAAAAAAAAAGATTTTTCCAGCTGCTTTAAAGGCTACTAGAGATCAAAGAGAAGGCCTTCAGATGGCCTAGCAAGATGGAAAAGGAGAAGAATAACTACAAAGCAGGAGAGAACAGGCCCAAGTATTAGTGGATTGAGAGTTAAGAATGAATTGCACCACATCCAATATTTATTGAGAATCCAATAATAATAATATGGCCAGAAACTGTTCCCTACATAAGAAGGTGTGCGTGTGTGGCATTGGGTGGGGATGTTGTTTCCACAAAGCATCTATGACAATGTTACATACAAGCAGTGCAGACATCCACTATGGATCCAAATAATACTAGTAAGAATAACAATAATACCACCCATAACAATTGCTGAGTGCTTGCTGTATACCAGGAAATTGTACTAATTTTTTCCATGTGTTATTTCACTTAATTTTCACAGTGACCTTTGAGGTCAACACCCTGTCTCTCATGTTCACAGTCATAAGAAAGGTGCCAAATAAATATTTATTAAATTTAAAAAGCTGCTTTAATGTGGTTACTATTATTTCCTCTCACTTACATGGGAGAAAATGGTCTCCAAGAGCTTTGAAGAGGTTAGGAAATTACATAATTAGTAGCTGCAAAGGCTGGCTTGCACCAGGACTGTCAGTGTCTGTTTTATTTAGGTAATAGTGTTCAAAGTAGGACAACTGTGGGTCCTTGGGATTGGGGACCATGGCTATGGGCACAGCACAAAGGCAGGGGAGAGGAAGGATTGTGGCTATAATGCAAAGAGCCACCAAGGTAGAGCTTTGGGTTCATTATTAGCTAACTGTGTGATTATTTAAAATTATTTTCTGACCTTGATTTTTTATCTGTAAAATGGGGGAATTCAAATCTATCTGATTCAATTGTGAAACTTTGATATTGTACAGATAAAGGGGTATTTATGTATTCAAATCTGGTAAATATTTTTATTATCTATAATAGCAATAATAATCCCAGTTGTCTACAGTTTGTTGAGCGTTTCATTAAAGAACGATGTGAAAATAACCACTTGGGATCCTCATTTTTTATTAAAGAATGAGTTGAACTATGAAATGTTTCTAGAGTCTTTTCCTGATCTAAATTATACTATTCATTTTTTTTTTTTCCTAAGACAGAGTCTTGCTCTGCCACCCGGGCTGGAGTGCAATGGCACTATGTCTGCTCACTGCAACCTCTACCTCCTAGGTTCAAGCAATTCTCATGCTTCAACCTCCAGAGTAGCTGGGAGTACAGGTGCATGTGACCACACCTGGCTAATTTTTGTATTTTTAGTAGAGCTGGGGTTTCACCATGTTGGCCAGGCTGGTCTTGAACTCCTGGCCTCAAGTGATCCATCCACCTCGGCCTCCCATAGGGCTGGGATTACAGGCATGAGCCACTGTGCCCAGCTAAACTATGCTATTCATTCTTAAGGGCATAACAGTAAGTAGCACAGGTGACAGAACCAGTTTTTGAGAGTCCAAATTCTTCTTCAGCCAGTTACCAATGGTGCAGTCTTGAGCAAATTATGTGAAACCTTAAGAACCTTCATTTCTAATTTCTAATATTGAAAGAGCATAATGATCTCAGTTTTGGCCTCTGCAATACACAAATAACCATAGTAACTACTGAATACGGTTGTTGCAAGAATCAAATAAATTAACTTACTTAAAGCAATGAATGCCCAATAAATGCTAGCAGTAATGATGAAGATAGCAATGAGAACACTGATGATAGTCTTTTATCAGCCAGCTATTGAGTCGTTTGTAGGGACTTGGATATATCTGGAAACCATCACTCTCAGCAAACTGACACAAGAACAGAAAACCAAACACCACATGTTCTCACTCATAGGTGGGTGTTGAACAATGAGAACACGTGGACTCAGGGAGAAGGAGCATCACACACTGGGGGCAGCTTGCGGGGGTGGCTAGAGGAGGGACAGCGGGGGGTGGGAAGGGTGGGGAGGGATAACATAGGGAGAAATGCCAGATACTAGTATGCACCTATGCAACAACCCTGCATGACCTGCACATGTACCCCAGAACCTAAAGTAAAATAAAATAAAACAAAATAAATTCTCACCATACAAGTAAGTTACGTGTGGTTTAGCAAATATGAGATATTCAGAAAAATCAAGGGCAGGATGTGCAAGGAATGATCACAGTGGTGAATAAGCTATAACGTGGGGCAGGAAAGAGGAATCATGGGACATTCATTTGGTCATTAAAGAAGGATCCTAAAATCTAGTGATTCTGCTAAAAATATTTCAACAGCTCTGTAGGCTTGGGACCCTGCCGAGGAGTACAGCCGATCTCTGGGGAAAGAAGTGCACTGGAAAAATAAGTGGGATATTAAAAGGAGGGTGAGGGTGGGGATGGGCGTGTTAATGCCTTCACAGAGAGATCTCTCTTGGAAGTGAAATGTGTAACTTTTGCTTTCCAAAAAAGTTTGATGGCATCTTTTCATACAATGGCCTAAAGTGACTATTTATCTAGACAACCTTTCCAGTAGCTGTTATGGACTGAATTATGTCTCACCCTACCACCAATATTTATGTATTGAAGTCCTAATTCCCTAATGTGACTATATTTGGAGACAGAGCCTTTAAGGAATTAATTAAGGTTGCATGAGGGCATAAGGGTGAAGTCCTAATCCAAGAGTATTCATAAGATGAGAAAAAGACAAAGATGCCAGAAATGTGTGTGCACACAGAGAAAAGGCCATACAAGGACAGCGAGAAGGTGGCAGCCTGGAAGCAAAGGGGAGAGGCCTCACCCTGCTGGTATCTTGAGCTTGGATGTCTGGCCTCCAGAACTGTGAGAAAATAAATTCTGCTGTTTAAGCCACCAGGTCTGTGATATCTTGTATTAGGTATTAGGAGCCCTGGAAGACTAATAGAGTAACTCTAAGAACTTGCAGTTTCTCTGATTAACAGAAAGGAAGAAGAAATGAGGAAGAAGAGAAGAAGAAGGAGGAGGAAGAAGAAGAAAGGAGAAGGAGGAAGAAGAAAGGAGGAGGAAGGAGGAAGAAAAGGAAAACGAGAAGGAGAAGAGGAAGAAGAAAGAAGACTTGCAGAAGGAAAAAAGAGATGGAGAGGCAGAGGAAGAGGAAAGGAATGCTCCTTGGTGTCTACTTTGGACCACAGTATTGTCAATAGTGATTACTGCTGAAAAATCTTCTCAAGGCCCGCCAGTGAGGATGAAGAGTTCACCTCTCTCCAGTGCACACCCTCAGGATTAATGCCACCTAGTTCCCACCTTCCTCTGCACCTGCACTAAAACCATTCACATTTGCCACTCAGTTAGCTTTCCTGGCCATTGCATTCACTGAAATTGAATCCAAAGCAAAATGATATTTTAAATAAAATTACCTCTACTCTAAAGAGAAGAAGAATAAAAAGGAAGTTTAGCTATCTGTGGAACTTCTCACTGTAATAAACAGACAACAAAATACTTAGCAAATTCCTAGGAAAGCTTTCCACCTTATATAGGGATACAGTGAGAGAAAAATTTGTCTAAGAAAGGGATAGCTCTATGAGGATAAACAGCCAATGCATGTGGGGCTTTATAACTAGGGGATGGGTTGATAGGTGCAGCAAACCACCACGGCACACGTTTACCTATGTAACAAACCTGTACATCCTGCACATGTATCCCAGAACATAAAACAAAATTAAATTTTAAAACATAGAAAGCAATGGGTAGCTCTAAGATAAATACAAATATGAAAAATTAAAACATGTTTTTACTTTCAGTCAACTTTGTGATCATCACTCCTTTTGCCCCCTACTTTGAAGACTAACATGATACCTGTTTGTCAATAATTTAAAGTTAAAAATAAAGGTATTTAAAGACATTTCTGTATCGCAAGCCACCTGATAAATCTGCATTATAATTTATTAGTTTTTCTTCTGTTTTCACAAACTATGGGTGTTATACTAACATTAAAAACTACTAGAACATTGTACAACAGGGAATATAATTATATCAGGTTTTCAGTTGGCATTTATAGAAAGACTGCATTCAGATATGAGGTCCATAGTTAGCACCTCACCACCCCCAGCCTCCAAGTGTCCAATTTGCATCCTTACTAGCTAAAGAAAAGACTCTAGCGTCACACTGAACCAACTCCAATGTGACAGGGGAAGACTATTTAAAAGGAAATAATGTATTCAACAGTAAAATTCTTGCCTGTTGAGGTCACCTCACCATCCTTCCCTATTTTGTTTGAGTTTACTGGCTGGAGACTATTTTAATTCATTTTATAGCAGAACAGTTAGATTATGCTCCATTTATTATAAACATTTGGTTTGCATAGAAGATTTGTTATGTTTTATTAATCCATCACATAGTCTTTCTAAAAATATGATGAACGAGGCAGCATAAAGTGTCATTCTTTATACACTTTAGGTGGTTTGGCAATTAAGGCGTTGAGCCTCTGTGGCTCTTCTGAATCAAAGGCTGTTTTCTGATATGGATCCATCTTGCCCACGTCATCTACGGAATGACAAAACTTATGATAAATCCAAGCATTTGACAGCACTATTTCTATCAGGTTATAACCCTATTTGATGAACTCAAATCAGCAACAAAACTATACCAGATTAATGAAAACCTATCCAAAAGTGCACCCTGCCATTTCATTTCTGGGGAATTGCAGCTAAGATACATTGTAAAAGCATTCACAACAAATGGGGCAGGCTTTTTAGAAGGATATTTTATTTAAAGCGACTGAGAGGGAGGGGGAAACACCTGCAGGATTGTGTGTTCATCACATCATGTCCAAGAAGCTGCAGCAGGAACAAAATAAAATGAAATGTGTTTTTTTTGCAGATGAACAAAAGCTTCTTCAATTATAAAAGAGTAAACTGATAATAGAATCCCAGAGACAAAGAAGTAATCCGAACACGTGGCTCCCTGCTTACCATATATGCAACATAGAAACAAATTTCACCCTATTGCATATAGAAAGAGACAGGGGAAGAAAGTAAAAAAGACAGAAAATGGAAGAAGAAATATAAGCTGCACATTTTACTACACTTAGCTCACATTGCATTGAAAGAATAATTTCATGTCTAAAAGTGGTTTAACCCAATAATGTAGTGAAATTTCTGGCTTGTATGTAATTATTAAAGAACACTAGCACCATCTTTTTTTTTTTAAGAAGATAACTTTGTCATATTCAGATCCTGGCCTTTTACCATGCAATATAAAACCATTAATAAAAATTTATTTTTAACATCAGCAAGCCCAAAATGCTTTGAAATATCAATTTTAAAGAATACCTTCTCCTGTATCTTTTATTATAAATGTTACACAGACAAAGGCAGTAACCAAAAATCAATTTTTAATATATTTCTTCCTACCACAGGGCATGAGCAACATTAATGGTTTCTGCATCTACATGGTTACAATTATCACTTTTGCCTTTCTAACAGTGTGCATAAAATATGCTCGGCTTACAATTTGGGGGATGGAGGTTCTTTTCTGCAGCTTTCTTTGGATATAAGTTAATAAGCAATAATCCAAGATCTTGAGAGTCATACCATTACTTGCTTCTCCTATCCAGCATTCTGATATTTACATGATCACTTACACAGAGACAGCAGAGCAACTTAAAACTTAATGATCCCAATTCACAACCCTGCAGGGGGGACAAGAAGCTGCTGTAAACCTATTGAGGGATGGTGCCATGGGTCCTGGCTGTGCAGGGAGGAAAAATAACCGCTTGGATGGTTTTGCTTCACCTCTATTCAGATAGCCTCAGCATGCACCTTTGTGCCTCTCCTCTCCCAGTGTGCAATATCTTTAGTGCGACTGCTGAGGACAGGTGTAGTGGACATCTCCTCACCCCTCTGCTCAATGCACCTGATCTCTCTGGAGAACCATCCCTCTCTCTGAACGGCCTTATTGGGGCTGTTAATCAGAGTAAATGGCTCTCTTCTAGCCAGGGGGTAAGCATAGGAATCAGCCCACTGAAAAGAATGTTTACTATTTCCTAGTGCCTGGCTCCTCAGAACACCCAGCCTTATTTTGCCGAAGCCTAGTTCTTCAGGTTTTCCTCTGATTCAATAGCTACCCCATAGCCTTTCTTTTCTGTTTTGATTAATTTAGACAGCATCAGTTCTTGTGGCCAGAATCCAAACTCCCAGCCAGCAAAAAATACAGAGGATACATGGCTTGGTCTTTATTTTCTTCCAAACTTTTATTCAGTGATGTCATCTACCTGCTCAAACATCTTCAGTAGCTCCCTTTCTTTATCATTTAAAAAATCATCATTCCTCTGTGAGGCACTCGAGTGTCTTGTCATCCGGTCCCCACTCTGTCTACCCAAACTTAATGCCTGCTTTCCCCTACAAGAAACTTACTAAGTAAATTCCTTTTTCTTGCTTAACACTATTCTGAGGGCGTAAATATTCTTTTGGTCACTCTGCTTAACAAATCTCCTAATCTTTATAAGCCATGATTCTTTGTTGGAAACAACAGAACCCATTTGTGCAAGTTTAGACAGAAAATACATATGATCAAAGGGATATAAAGAACTTCCCAGAAACTCCAAGAAGAGTAAATCATCAAGCTGGAAGCCAAGCAACCAGGAGTAATGCCCAAATGTCATTCCAGGGCAGCTCAGCGGGGACCCAAGGCATTTGGAGCAGGCCACAGAATCTCCACCACGTAGGATGGAGGCTTCAACTAGATCTTCTCCCCTTACCACCTCTGATAGCAGGTTCTGAAGTGGAGCCTATATTTTCAGGTCATTGGCTTCCACACTGAAGTCTCACATGGGTGTAGAACATGTGAGATTCACCTTAGAATCAAAAGAGCCTGGGAAACAAGTTTCTGTCTCCTGCCTTCAGGAGGCATGAAGGCATAAGGTCCTGGGTGACCGTGAACTTGACAAACGTCCACTATGCTGGCCTTATGGCCCCACCTCCTCCATAAGACCATCTTCAAGTTTTCTAATATGCAATTTCTCCCTTGTCTCTGAACTCCTTGTAACTCATTATCTACATCTCAAATGTTCTGCTTGATTTAACACATTTAAACCACATTATAATTTGCAAAGCACTTCTACACATATCTCTTTTGATCTTCCCAATATCCTGTTAGTTGAGTATTTCTCCTAGTCCCCTTCTGTAGAGAAGGCAATGGAGTTTTAGTAAAAGTGAATGACTAACCCAGCTTCCTACTGATTATACACTATATACATTATCTTCAGTCAATACACCATGAGAGCAGAAATCCCAAATTGCTGACCTCATAACTAGAGGAACATAATACAGGCAAAAGATAAAGTTCTTTACTTTTCAACTTATATAACAAAGTTAAACAGCATAGACAACCATGGGACATCACCTTTCCAAGGAAATGTTTCAAGGCTACAATTGCCATAGAGATCTTCCCTGTAAGTCACCTTGTATAGCTACTCAAGCCAACTGGGCAGCTTGAGGGAAATTAAGTGTGGACTGGACAAGGTGCATTCCTGGAAAATGAGATCAGCATCACTGATTAAAGAGAAGAGCCAGGAGGAGAAAAGGAGTTTCACAGTACAGAAAGAAAGAGCCCAGTCCCAAACCCTTCAACGAGGAGTTCACAACCTTCTAAATGCAGAAATGCTGTAATATTGTTAAACTTTGTAATTTCCCCTTGTGTATACTATTTTTCAAATTAACATTATTATTCTCTGTGTTCATTTTGCTTTTTTGTTTTTCTTTGCTTTGATTAGCTTGATCACAAAGTGATCTTTAGTAGAATTCCCCATACTTTTCTTTGAGGTTACAAAGAATAGGGAAGCTAAGGAGATGTTGGGCTTAGCAAAAAGAGAAAGCTCAGGAATTATATGAGAGTAACTGAATTAAAGAAAAGGAAAGCAGAAAAGGTTGGGTCCTGAAGCCAGAAGGAAAATGTAAGGCCAAGATATAGGGCCAGAATTAACCAGAAAAAGTGCAAGATGTTTTGACTCAGACACATCAAGAAAATGACACCTTTTCACTTCATTTCTCCCTGAGTGCTGAAAATATATCCACTCCTACTCATAAGCAAAAGATACTTCTCAGAGAGAATCTCCTAAGAATATGTTCTCTTCTTCCAAAATGGGTTTTTACATTAGTCAAGAGATAGACTTAGATATCATAACAAAGATCTTCAAAATAATGGCAATTTAAACAAAAGAAAAGTTTGTTTCACATAACCGTTCAACTAGCACTCAGTCCTAGGCTGAAATGCTGGTCCATTCCAGGTACTCAGCCATCCTCAATCCACCAGTTCTAACTCATGATCTAGAGAGCTTCTCCAGAGCCTGCCATCACAACGACATTCTAGCCAGTGGAATGAAAAATAAGACAATGTCACAACCATGCTCCTTTTTCATGTGGGCTGTGCCTGGAATTGAAAACATCATGCAAACCCACATTGCATTGGCTAAAACAATCACATGGCCACGGTCCTGCAAGAAAGGCAAGGAAATGTGATCTATATCTGGGCAGTGTGAACTCAGCTAAAATTCAGAGATGCTATGCTAAAAAAAAGAAGAAACGATAGATATTGAAGGACAACCAGCAGTGTTTCTCAACAGCCTACAAATAAAAAAGACCTGAGTTAAAATCCTGGCTCTGTCACTGACCAGCTGCTTCGCCTGAAATAAGCTACTTATTCTGGTTAAGATTTTTTCTCATCTATAAAGCAGACATTAAACAATGACCATGGAAAGAATTGTAAAAAGACTCAGTAAGATAATGTCTGTAAAGCAGTTGACCCACAGAAAGGCAGTTGATACAGAACAGTATTTAATATTTTATTATAATTATCTTTAACAAAGTTTGGCAAACTACAGCCCCATGAGCAAAACTTGGCCCACCACCTGTTTTTATAAATAAAGTTTTATTGGAACACAGCCATGCCCATTGTTTATACATTGTCTATGGCTCCTTTTACACTATAATGGTGGCATTGGATCATTGCAACAGAAGCAATATGGCATGCAAAATTTAAAATATGTACTATCTGCTTCTTTATAGAAAAAAAGGTTTACTGACCTTTGACCTATAAAACCAAACAAACCTTTCTGTAGGTCACATATATTCCTTATCCTCAGTTGCAAAATGTAGCCATTATACCTACTTCTCATTATTATTGTAAAAATAAAAGAAATAAATTATGTAAAGCATCTGGCATCACAGTAATAAACACTCTATAACTTTTAATCCTGTTTTATTTCCCTTAATGTATGGTCACCATTGCTTCTATGAGAACACTACTGAATGCATGAAAGACATTGTGAGACAAAAACAAATATCTTATTATAATGTGCTTACATATTAAAATCAGACACAGTGCCTTTAAAACATGTAACACCACACAGGGCAGCAATTACTCATGCTGGATATACTGAGAATTGCTGTGCACACCTTGTAAGAAAAACAGCATCCATCTTCACACAAGGAATAAATTCTTTGTATACATATGGCCAAAATAAATAAAATTTAAAATGGGAAGATGCAAAATCTAAGCCAAGAATTTCTACAAATACAGGATCTAAGGAAAATGGAACAATGCCTTATGTATAAAAATATTAATTAAATGAAGAGAAGGAATGGAGGGAGAAAGAGAAGTAGGTAAGAGAAGGAGGAAGGGAGGGAAGGAGGGAGGGATCCTTCAATGGTTTTCCAGTGTTTCTACAACAAGGAAGAAAATTCTTCCTGGCCCATCCTGTCTCCCTCTACAGCTCACCACACACCACCAGCACTTCTCGTTTTCTTCTTGCCAACCATACCATGCTCCTTGACGTTTCTTAAAATTGCCCTAGCTCACCCTCCTTTATCATCCTCCATGTACCTTGTTCTACATGGCTAACACAGTGTTCTCTTACCATTTTTGATTGTATATTTCCTTTAGTAAAAATGCCTTATTATCCATTCTCTTATGTAAATAGTCATTTATAAATTATATATACAATTTATGTATGTGTATTTTTTTCAAACATTCCAAAAATAAACATTTCAAAGCTAGACTGACAAGTTATTATAAGCTCGGTTTTTAATAGTTTCTCATATCCTCTGGACACGCACACCTGAATTTTTCTTCCCAGGCTCTATCCCCAGCTCATTTTCCTCCAGGTCTCATCTGGAAGGTCACTTCCTTAGGGAATCCTTCCTAACCAGGGGATTCCTTCTCTTCTATGCTCTTATAAATCTTTTTACTTCTCCTTCATTGTGCTTTTCGCCATCTAAACTTTATGCTTGTTTGAAAATTTTAAATTAATGTCTCTCCCTCTCTCTTTCTCCCAACCCCATTCCATCAGCAATTCTAATATCTACTCAAATGTCTATTCCAACTTCCAGTGAGGATAAAGATTACTTACCAAGGTTTCCATATCATGTGTGCTTTGGCATATTATAGATCTTACTAACTGATTAATTGAACTCATAAACAAAATGATTATATAAAAGAAATGGATGCTTTAAAATAAGTCTTAGGGAATAAACATAAAAAATAATAATTGACTTATTAAGAAGATAGCTAATAAGATAATCACATATCACTTTCCACAGGCATCTTCATTTTTCAAAAAAGCCTTTTCTATATGTAATTGCATCAGAGTCCCTCAACATCTCTTCATGGTAGATGAGATTAGTGATTTTTATTCCCATTTTACAGATGAGGGAACTGAATGCAGAGAGTAGGAATGATTTTCCTAAAGCCACACAGTAAGGTGGTAGCAGAACAAGAACCGAAACCCACATCTTCCAACTCCCAGCCTACACCGGCCAGTGGTCAGACAGGATCTACATTCCCATTTCCCCAGGCAATGGGAAATTCTGGATGCCTTTGGGAAGATGTGACAGCTCCCAGAGCTGTCAGATGAACCCACTGTACACAATGCTATCTAAGGCTGACAAACATTGCAGAGTGGCCAGAAGACAAAAATGGAAATAATTAAAGCTCTGGGAATTAAAAGCAAGAAAGATAACAGAACTGTGGTGAAAATTTGGAGGACAAAAGCCAAGAGATAAGTTACTAACCGTCTTCAAGTCCATCAATGTTTATTACATGGCAGGTGGGTAGCCAGCTGTTCTTCAGTTCTGAAGACTTACCAAACAAATGGGAAATTGTTGTAAACTCTACAAGGACACACACTCCATTCATGACACAGATGACTGGGTAAGCAAAGCAGTTGTCAAACTGCAGAATTCACTTCTGGTATCTCAGTCCCTGATGAGAAAGAGTGAGAAGGGCTCATCTAACAGGGTGCGTATTCTGATGGAAAGTCTGTGGAAGGGGCTGGCTTCTGCAGACCAGCACTGTCCAATGTACAGAGGTGGCTGTGATGTACAAGCAAGTTTCTAGGCCAGGAAAATTAGATATATATCTGCAATTTTTTTCTGCTGACCACACCTGAACTGTGGGCATTGATTCTTAGCTTCTTTTTAGAAGGAAATATTTTAGCTAAACAGACTTGTAGTAAGCAGAGATAAATACACATCAATAAGCATGGTGACTTTGACCAATTGCTTATCTAAATGGGAGCTGTTTTCAAATTTGAGAATGGAGCAAAACAAAACAAAAACAAACTATGAAATCACACACAAATCACAATTCTCAAGGGATTATAGAGAAAACAGAACGTTGAGATGTTTCTATTTTATCATCAAACTAACAACTCATTTACATATTTTTATAATGGCTCTAATTGGGGCTATTTCTCATGAGAGTCAGTTATGCCAAAAGCACATCATACATCATGCCCTAACCAATTTTTTAATGAGAAAATTATGGTACAAAATAGCAAATTAACTTGAAATATGCTGGTTAAAAAAATCAGAAAACCTGTCCCTCCATCCCTAGTTCTGAGACATAACCCCAAGTCCACTGACCTTGGACAATGACCGTTCATCTATTCAGACCTCACTTTCCTATCTGTAAGATGAGAAGACTTGATTTGAAACTCCCCAAGTCCTTTGTCAGTTGTTTATTTTTTATTTTTTATTTATTTTATTTTTTATTTTATTGCATTTTAGGTTTTGGGGTACATGTGAAGAACATGCAAGATTGTTGCATGGGTGCATATGTGGCAGTGTGATTTGCTGCCTTCCTCCCCTTCACCTATATGTGGCATTTCTCCCCATGCTATCTCTCCCCAACTCCCCACCCCCTGCTGTCCCTCCCCTATTTCCCCCAACAGACCCCAGTGTATAGTGCTCCCCTCCCTGTGTCCATGTGTTCTCATTGTTCAACACCCACCTATGAGTGAGAACATGCAGTGTTTGATTTTGTGTTCTTGTGTCAGTTTGCTGAGAATGATGGTTTCCAGGTTCATCCATGTCCCTAAAAAGGACATAAACTCATCATTTTTGATGGCTGCATAATATTCCATGGTGTATATGTGCCACATTTTCCCTGTCCAGTCTATCATCGATGGGCATTTGGGTTGGTTCCAGGTCTTTGCTATTGTAAACTGTGCTGCAATGAACATTTGTGTGCATGTGTCCTTATAGTAGAATGATTTATAATCCTTTGAATATATACCCAGTAATGGGATTGTTGGGTCAAATGGAATTTCTATTTCTAGGTCCTTGAGGAATCACCACACTGTCTTCCACAATGGTTGAACTAATTTAGACTCCCACCAACAGTGTAAAAGTGTTCCTATTTCTTCACATCCTCTCCAGCATCTGTTGTCTCCAGATTTTTTGATGATCGCCATTCTAACTGGCGTGAGATGGTATCTCAATGTAGTTTTGATTTGCATTTCTCTAATGACCAGTAATGATGAGCATTTTTTCATATGTTTGTTGGCCTCATGTATGTCTTCTTTTGTAAAGTATCTGTTCATATCCCTCGCCCACTTTTGAATGGGCTTGTTTTTTTCTTGTAAACCTGTATTAGTTCATTGTAAATTCTGGATATCAGTCCTTTATCAGATGGGTAAGCTGGAAAAATTTTTTCCCATTTTGTTGGTTGCCGATTCACTCTAATGACTGTTTCTTTTGCCGTGCAGAAGCTGTGGAGTTTGATTAGGTCCCATTTGTCTATTTTGGCTTTTGTTGCCAATGCTTTTGGTTTTTGGTCATGAAGTCCTTGCCTGCGCCTATGTCCTGAATGGTTTTGCCTAGGTTTTCTTCGAGGGTTTTTATGGTGTTAGGTCTTATGTTTAAGTCTTTAATCCATCTGGAGTCAATTTTAGTGTAAGGTGTCAGGAAGGGGTCCAGTTTCTGCTTTCTGCATATGGCTAGCCAGTTTTCCCAACACCACTTATTAAACAGGGAATCCTTTCCCCATTGCTTGTTTTTAATCAGGTTTGTCAAAGATCGGATGGTTGTAGATATGTTGTGTTGCCTCCGAGGCTTCTGTTCTGTTCCATTGGTCTATATCTCTGTTTTGGTACCAGTACCATGCTGTTTTGATTACTGTAGCCTTGTAGTATAGTTTGATGTCCGGTAGTGTGATGCCTCCAGCTTTGTTCTTTTTGCTTAGAATTGACTTGGCTATGCAGGCTCTCTTTTGGTTCCATATGAAGTTTAAGGTGGTTTTTTTCCAGTTCTGCAAAGAAGGTCATTGGTAGCTTGATGGAGATAGCGTTGAATCTGTAAATTACTTTGGGCAGTATGGCCATTTTCACGATATTGATTCTTCCTAACCATGAACATGGAATGTTTCTCCATCTGTTTGTGTCCTCTCTTATTTCGTTGAGCAGTGCTTTGTAGTTCTCCTTGAAGAGGTCCTTTACGTTCCTTGTTAGTTGTATTCCTAGGTATTTTATTCTCTTTGTAGCAGTTGTGAAAGGCAGTTCATTCTTCATTTGGCTCTCTTTAAGTCTTTTATTGGTGTATAGGAATGCTTGTGATTTTTGCACATTGATTTTGTATCCTGAGACTTTGCTGAAGTTGCTTATCATTTTCAGGGGATTTTGGGCTGAGACGATGGAGTCTTCTAGATATACAATCATGTCGTCTGCAAATAGAGACAATTTGACTTTGTCCTTTCATAATTGAATACCCTTTATTTCTTTTTCTTACCTGATTGCTCTGACTAGAACTTCCAGTACTATATTGAATAGGAGTGGTGAGAGAGGGCATCCTTGTCTAGTGCCAGATTTCAAAGGGAATGCTTCCAGTTTTTGCCCATTCAGTATGATACTGGCTGTTGGTTTGTCATAAATAGCTTTTATTATTTTGAGATACGTTCCATCCATACCTAGTTTATTGAGAGTTTTTAGCATAAAGGGCTGTTGAATTTTGTCGAAGACCTTCTCTGCATCAATTGAGATAATCATGTGGTTTTTGTCTTTGGTTCTGTTTATGTGGTGAATTACGTTTATAGACTTGCATATGTTGAACCAGCCTTGCATCCCTGGGATGAATCCTACTTGATCATGGTGGATAAGCTTTTTGATGTGCTGTTGCAATCGGCTTGCCAGTATTTTATTGAAGATTTTTGCATCTATGTTCATCATGGATATTGGCCTGTAGTTTTCTCTTCTTGTTGAGTCTCTGCTGGGTTTTGGTATCAGGATGATGTTGGTCTCATAAAATGATTTGGGAAGGATTCCCTCTTTTTGGATTATTTAGAATAGTTTCAGAAGGAATGGTACCAACTCCTCTTTGTATGTCTGGTAGAATTCAGCTGTGAACCATCTGGACCTGGGCTTTTTTTGGGCAGTAGGCTCTTAATTGCTGCCTCGACTTCAGACCTTGTTATTGGTCTACTCAGGATTTCCACTTCTTCCTGGTTTAGGCTTGGGAGGAGGCAACTGTCCAGGAATTTACCATTTCTTCCAGGTTTTCTAGTTTATGTCCATAGAGTTGTTTGTAATAATCTCTGATGATGGTTTGAATTTCTGTGGAATCTGTGGTGATATCCCCTTTATCATTTTTTATTGCATCTATGTGGTTATTCTCTCTTTTCTTTTTTATTAATCTGGCTAGTGGTTTGTCTATTGTGTTGATCTTTTCAAAAAACCAGTTCCTGGATTTATTGATTTTTTGAAGGGTTTTTCGTGTCTCTATCTCCTTCAGTTCTGCTCTTATCTTAGTTATTTCTTATCTTCTGCTAGCTTTTGAATTTTTTTGATCTTGCTCCTCTAGCTCTTTCAATTTTGACAATAGGGTGTCAATTTTAGATCTCTCTTTTCTTCTCATGTGGGCACCTATTGCTATATATTTTCCTCTAGAGGCTGCTTTAAATGTGTCCCAGAGATTCTGGTATGTGGTGTCTTCGTTCTCGTTGGTTTTGAAGAACATCTTTATTTCTGCCTTCATTTCATTGTTTATCCAGTCAACATTCAAGAGAAAGTTGTTCAGTTTCCATGAAGCTGTGTGGTTCTGGATTGGTTTCTGAATTCTGAGTTCTAACTTGATTGCACTGTGGTCTGAGAGACTGTTTGTTATGGTTTCCGTTCTTTTGCATTTGCGGAGGAGTGATTTACTTCCAATTATGTGGTCAGTTTTAGAGTAGGTGTGATGTGGTGCTGAGAAAAATGTATATTCTGTGGATTTGGGGTGGAAAGTTCTGTAAATGTCTATTAGGTTTGCTTGTTCCAGGTCTGAGTTCAAGTCCTGGATATCCTTGTTAATTTTCTGTCTCGTTGATCTGTCTAATATTGACAATGGTGTGTTAAAGTCTCCCACTATTATTGTGTGGGAGTCTAAGTCTCTTTGTAAGTCATTAAGAACTTACCTTATGTATCTGGGTGCTCCTGTATTAGGTGCATATATATTTAGGATCGTTAGCTCTTCTTGTTGCATTGATCCTTTTACCATTATGTAATGTCCTTCTTTGTCTCTTTTGATCTTTGTTGCTTTAAAGTCTATTTTATCAGAGATGAGAATTGCAACTCCTGCTTTTTTTTGCTCTCCATTTGCTTGGTAAATCTTCCTCCATCCCTTTATTTTGAGCCTTTGTGTATTCTTGCATGTGAGATGGGTTTCCTGGATACAGCACACTGATGGGTTTTGGCTTTTTATCCAATTTGCCAGTCTGTGTCTTTTGATTGGGGCATTTAGTCCATTTACGTTTAGGGTTAATATTGTTATGTGTGAATTTGACACTGCCATTTTGAAGCTAGCCAGCTGTTTTGCCCATTGGTTGATGCAGATTCTTCATTGTGTTGATGCTCTTTACCATTTGGTATGTTTTTGGAGTGGCTGGTTGTTCTTTTCTATGTGTAGTGCCTCTTTCAGGAGCTCTTGTAAAGCAGGTCTGGTGGTGATGAAATCTCTGAGTACTTGCTTGTTCACAAAGGATTTTATTTTTCCTTCACTTATGAAGCTTAGTTTGGCTGGATATGAAATTCTGGGTTGAAAGTTCTTTTCTTTAAGGATGTTGAATATTGGCCCTCACTCTCTTCTGGCTTGTAGGGTTTCTGCTGGGAGATCTGCTGTGAGTCTGATGGGCTTCCCTTTGTGGGTAACTCTACCTTTCTCTCTGGCTGTGCTTAGCATTTTCTCCTTCATCTCAACCCTAGTGAATCTGAAGATTATGTGCCTTGGGGTTGCTCTTCTTGAGGAATATCTTTGTGGTGTTCTCTGTATTTCCTGGACTTGAATATTGGCCTGCCTTGCTAGGTTGGGGAAGTTTTCCTGGATAATATCCTGAAGAGTATTTTCCAGCTTGGATTCATTCTCTTTGTCACATCCAGGTACACCTATCAAATGTAGATTGGTCTTTTCACATAGTCCCATATTTCTTGTTGACTTTGTTCATTCCTTTTTACCCTGTTTTCTCTGATCTTGCCTTCTCATTCTATTTCATTGAGTTGATCTTCAACCTCTGATATCCTTCCTCTGCTTGGTCTATTCGGCTGTTGAAACTTTGCATGCTTTGTGAAGTTCTCGTGTTGTGTTTTTCAGCTCCATCAATTCACTTATATTCTTAAGTTGTCCATTCTCATTAGCATTTCGTCAAATCTTTTTTCAAGGTTCTTAGTTTCTTTGCATTGGGTTAGAACATGTTCTTTTAGCTCACAGAAGTTTCTTATTACCCACTTTCTGAAGGCTGATTCTATCATTTCATCACACTCATTCTCCATCCAGTCTTGTTCCCTTGCTGGTGAGGAGTTGTGCTCCCTTGTAGGAGGAGAGGTGTTCTGGTTTCGGGTGTTTTCATCCTTTTTGTACTGGTTTCTTCCCATCTTTGTGGATTTATCCACCTGTCAACTTTGTAGTTGTTGACTTTCTGATTGGGTCTCTGAGTGGATGTCCAGTTTGTTGATGATGAAGTTATTTCTGTTTCTTAGTTTTCCTTTTAACTGTCTGGGCTCTCTGCTGTAGGACTGCTGAGGTCCACTACAGGCCCTGCTTGCCTGGTGATCACTTGCAGCAGCTGCCTAACAGTAAAGGTTGCTACCAGTTTCTTCTTCTGCTTTGTCCCAGAAGGATACCTGCCAAATGTCTGTCTGAGCTCTCCTTTATGAGGTGATTCTTTGGATATATGGGGGTCAGGGAGCTACTTGAGGAAACAGTCTGTCCTTTATAGTAGCTCAAGTGCTGAGCTGTGAGCTCCATTGTTCATTCAGAGCTGCTGGGCAGGTAAGTTTAAGTCTGCAGCAGCAGAACTCATAAACCCCTTTTTTTTTCCCAGGTGTTCTGTCCCAGGGATTTAGGGCTTTATGAGTTTCCACTGTGCTGCTGCCTTTTTTTTTTTTTCTTTTTTTTTTTTCCCTTCAGGGCCGCCCTGCCCACAAAGAGGCAGCCAAGTCACTCTCAGCCTGCAGAGGCTTCGCTGAGCTGCTGTGGGCTCCGCGCAGCTGCCATGTGAACTTCCCTGAAGTCCTGTTTATATGGGTGTAGTTAGAACTGCCTTGGCAATGGTGGCCCGCCTCTGTAATGATGGACTCTCTCTGTAATGGCGGGTTGCCTCAGCAACGGCGGGTTGCCTCAGCCATGGCAGGCTGCCTTAGCAATGGCAGACTGACTCTGTAGTGGTGGAGTGCCTCGGTAATGGCGGACGCCCCTCCCCCACAGAGCTGGACCATCCCAGGTTCAGCTGTGCTTGCTGTGAAATTCTCAACCCAGAGTGTTTCCAATTGCTGTTTTTTGTTTTTGTTTTTGTTTTTGTGGGGGTGGGACCAGCCGGGCCTGATCACCTGGCTCCCTGCCTCAGAGCCTTTTGTTTTTTAGGTGAACGGTCGACTCTCTCCCACGTGTCCTGGTCGCCTGTTGAACAGGCACCAGGATCTGTGTGATTTCCCATGAGGTGACCCACTGCACAGGCTGAAACCACAGCTCTGAGATTCATGGCACTTTTTTGCCTGGGAATCTCCTAGCCCGGCTCCCTGTTTCAGCTCCCCTTGCTGGCTAAGTGGGGACACAGTCCCATTTACTCTGCACTGGGAACTGCTGTGCCAGGGTGCAGGCAGAACAGCTGCGCCAACCAAAACAGCTGTGCTGGTGACCCGTGGGGCTCCTCCGCCTGTGAATCTCCTGATCTGTGGGCAGTAAAAATCCATCTGGAAATGTGGCGTCCACTCACCCTCTGCGCTTTCACTGGGAGCTGCAATCTTGAGCTGCTCCTAACGGGCCATCTTGGATCTTCTCCCCTTTGTCAGTTCTTAAGCAACCCAACTATCTGATTGTAAACCCCTGAAGAATTATTAAAGGTAAGCTATGTATTAAAGTCTCCCTTAGTGTCCACCTGAAAATTAGAGAATTTCTAGTAAACACTTGGAAAGTAAAGTGCTCACTGGGATACATCACAGTATTAATTGAAATGCCTTAAGGCAGAGTAAAAAAAAAGTCTCTGAAATATTTACATATACTTAATAAAGATTAGCTAGGGGAAAATATAAAGCTTTCACCTTACTTTGGTTCATGGCATTCTTCATCAATTAAACTTAAATGTTTAACATTTTGACTCAGGTTCTCAAATTAAAATGATTTGTATAGGACTCTGGGTAACATTCAGTTAAAAGTAAGAGTTAATAAGACTATACTTGCAAGGATAACCATGTAGTATTTACCCAGCATACACAGTCAGCACTGTGAGACCTGTCAACAAACTCAGAGCACTAGACTTTTTCCTGCAAAAGGTAGAGGCAAACCCTTACAGAAAAGGCTTACAGAAACCTAGACTACATTAGGCATTTTATATACATGATCTCATTTCTTTCTTTCAGTCTCAAGATAACAGTTGATAGTAGCCTCTAAATTTTACAGATAATGAAATTGAGGCTGAGAAAAGTCAAATTTGCCCTAGGTCACATAGTTCACTATCCAGCAAAAACAAAATTATAAGTCGGGCATGTGGATTCTCTTTAATATGCTGTCTTGCCTCTCTGGAGTATATTATTCAACAATGAGGCATTATTGAGCCTCTATGTTAAATATACGACTTGTTCAAAGAAAGACTCACAAAGAAATCCACAAAATGTATATCAGACATCAGTAAGAATATCATTTCTCTTTTTTATCTTCAAATTCTCCTATATAGCCTGGCAATTATAGGTTGTTTATTTCATTACTAATACTACTGCCAAGAGAATGAACACAGAACTTGTTGTAAAAATAAACCCCAAGATGTCTAGGCTTACTTTCAATTATGAAGTCCCATAACACCTCTTAGGGGATACGTTGTAGGTATTTGATGGAAGCAAAGTGGAAATTTCTTTATAGTAGTCCTTGTGGCAGAAATATCAAGTCAAAGGCACAAAATTGCAGAATCACTTGATGAAAAAAATATTAAGAATGTTGAGTTTGCCCACCTCACTTGCTTAGGAAGCCCTGTATTTAAGACATAGATGACACAGAGGAATCCCTCTGCATCTGAAGAACAGCAGAAGGTGATTTCATTGTAGCAGGATTTCTTTTACTACAGATCCAAACCTTTGTGTGCATACTGCAAATGATATTAACACTTATTTCCCACCATTGTGCCCTCCAAAATATATTCCAGCCCTCAAGAACTACTTTTGATTCTCTAAGTCCATAATGCTATCCTTGCCTCTGAGTCTTAGGTGCTGTTCACTCAGCTCAGACAACCCTATGCTCCTCTCCCGGCATCCACCTAACTCCTGTTCCCCTTGCTTTAGGGGTCTGTGCCACTGCTTCCTGGAAGCCTTTCCTAACTCCCACCCTACCCACCATGTCCATGAGCAGTGCCTCACCTGTATGTTCCCAGATCATTTCATAATCCCTGTATTCTAGCACATACACTTCGAAGTTATGTTACCTGTGACCTATTTCATTTCTCCACTCAACTATAAGCCAATGAGAGTAGACCCTCAGTTTGTTCACCATGGTATCCACAGCTCCCAACTCAAAGTTAGAACCTGACAGGTTATGTACAGATGCTTTTTAAATGAATGAGACTAAAAAACTCTGGTGTGCAACACTGTTGGAAATACCCAGATGCAAACACTATCCTCAAACAAAACTTTGAAATATACACCTGTTAAAATTTCAGTGTACCGAAGATTAATTAAATTATATAGGGTGTGTTCATGTGAATATTTATATTTATATACATATAGAGATAGATATGTATATTTATGTAGAACAGGCATTAAATATAACACATAAAAAGTTTTAACCATAAAAATAATTTGCATCATAAGTTTGTGTTTATATTTGTATGCATATATATACACACACACACATAAATCTATGCACACCTAGAAGTCAAGGAAATAGTACACTATTATACATACATTTTAAATAGTATTATGTATTATATCACTATATATTATTTTATATAATATTTATACATATAATAGCATAATATAGATTTCTAAAAGTATAAATATAAATATATTCATAATAGTATACCAATTCCTTGACCTCCAGGGAACAGATCTTACATTTGGACATTTCCAGATGCAGATATGGTTATGCAGAAAAGTGAGGTTGGAAAGGCTGCCTGCAAGTATATATTTATCACAGCGTTTCTAATGTCGCATCATTACAAGATCTAATACCTTCTAAACTTTCAGATTAATGGCTTTAGAATTTGGGGTGAAGTTTTCTCTTAATAATGCACACTTCAATCCTCGGTTAACAAGAGGTCATGTCAATAATTAATGGTTTCTGTAGCAGTTGAACACTGCATCATTTTCTTGACAGATTTTTTTAAATGTATGCTTTGTCTTCATAACTAAGTGCAAGTCAGTAAGAGAATAGGGAAGTGTGGCATGATGCATTTGAGCTTTACATTTTTAACCTGTGCTCTAAAGTGTTATTACATCTTATCCCCTTTGACAGGCACAGCAATCTTGCAGGGAAATTGGGGTGAGAAGAAGAGAGACAGGTAAGAAAAGTGGAAGACATTATTATATATATTTTATAGAATTAGAGAAACCAAAGTGTAGAATTACCTAAGAACTTAAGCTCCATTAGAACAGGAACGCTGCTTTTACTTTTCATCACTACCACTGGCGTGGTTGTTGCTCAATATATATTTACTGAATTAAATAATGAATGAGTAAATAAATAAATGAGCAAATGAATACTAAAGTTTTCTGTAGAAAGAGGGCCTCAACTAATTTTCTGACTCCCCATATCGGAAACTTATTAATATATAAAATATTTTTTTCTCAGGCTATTTGTTGACAAGATTAAAAATTATTTAAAAGAAAATAATTACATATATGCAAAATAACTAATAATTTTATCCCCATCCCAAAAGGCAAAACTGTTGAAGTTTTTTTTTTTTTTTAATTAGTTTCTTTAAATAATTTGTCCCTGCCATTAATGCTCATTTGAGGGATATATCAATATTTTTTCCATGGAATATATATATATAATGCACATTCCAATCCTTGATTAAAAAGAGGTTATGCCACATATTTTATATATAATAATGGATAACAATAACAACAATAAATTGAGCCTTTTTGTTGATAATTTACCAGGTACTCTGAAGGCACAGAATAACAATACCAACAATAGTAAATTTTGTCATGTAAATATTGCATTCAATATATTATATGATACTTATGTATTACTGCAGCAATTACACAGCATCACCTTACCACAGTAGACATGCACCCTAGATTGTAGTAAGCAGAACTAAGGCACATTAGGATAGATTGTGTTCTTATAGTAATTACTGGAATGCTACATTATCCATAAGAAAATTGCCACGTGCTTCCATGAAACATAAGGAACAACATCCATCTCCCATTTTCTCACCATAAGAACTCTGCCAGCTATTCTGGAGACTGAGTTCCAACTGAGAAATATTCAACATATCTTGATCCCTGGAGAATTGAGTTAGTGCACTCAGGTCTAGTTCACCACTGAGGAGTGGGTGCAGCCATCCTGACATGTGAGGTTTCTAGAAGCATCACTAACTCAGAGGCAATGAACAGAAAGGGAGGAGCATCTAAGACCTAGGCACAATTTTAATGAATTTGACCTACATCTATTTTTAATCAATTCTTTTAACTGGAGGAGAGTAAAGCATGACCACCAACAAAGCAAAAACCAAGTCAAGTAAGAGAGGGAAAGAAGATTCCTCTCCCTTTGATACAGAAATTCATGTCTATAGCTAAAACTGATCTCCAAATCACTAAAATAAAATAAAAGTATCTCAACAGCTCACCCTACAAGAGTTTGGCAGCTGCAATCAAACTATCCTCCTAAGTAAAAGATATGTTTAAATTTAGTTTTAACATATCCTCTTAAAGTGAGAAAGAAAAGAGCTCTCTAGAATCATATTACTAATATTAACCAACAGGAAAGGCCCTTCCCAAGTCCAGTCCTTAAAAGTCAGTCATAAATGACAGAGCCACTCCACTTTCAGGAAATGATAGCCATTCCTCCACAGACAAACCAATTAAGAGAGAGGGAAAGGCAGTTAGCTTTGTGGTTTTGAGGAGGAGGGATGGAAAACTCCAGTGAAAGTTCTATGAAATGAGGAATAATGTTTCTCACCCTTGTACAATAGTGTCAAGTACAATACTGCTCAATAAATATTTGTCAAGTGGATCAAACAATTGATTAACCTAGAATTAACCAAAATCAATCAGGTACGAGAAGCATCTGACACTGAGAAAATCACACAAACACAATCTCTACTGGAAGGGAAAACCCTTCAGGCCTGGGGGCTCCTCAACTCTGATGTCATCAAGGAAGCATGGCTTTCCTTCTTGAAAGAGCTTCAGAGAGATCATAAAAGGAAAAGCTGGGTGACTGAGGCAGTGACATATAAGAGCCTACAAAGAGTCAAACCCTGCTCTGTAACTTGACCTACATCATCTCAGTTTATCCCCCCAAGAACCCTGCAAAGTCATTTGAAGAGCTTCATTTGACCACTGAGAACACTGAGACTGGGAGAGCTTAAATAAGTTGCTCAAAACATCACACTAACAAGAGGCATAGTAGAAATGTGAGCACAGGCTTCTGAAACCCATTGCCATGATTTCTCCTTTACACTCCAGGTATTTCAACAACTAGACTGAAAATTTAACACGTGACAAAGGTAAGAAGTCAAGACATAAAGAAAGAGAAATGAAAAGAAAAAACAAAGCAAAAAACATAGCAAGAAATCTTAGCTGAGGAAGGCTACAATCTCAAAGCATCAAACAGTTTACATTAAGTTCCTAGTATCTTACAAGTTCCTGCTATTTCATTTTAGGCAAGAACAAAACACTTTACAGGCACTACATTTGGGAAGAAATTTACTTTGTGATTCTTTTTTATGACATGCACTGAACAACATAATAAATAATTATTGCACCACCTACTGCTTTTTCCCTCTTTTCAAGAGGTCAGTCCTTAGGAAGGAAGTTTCAATCATATTTTCTTACATCTGTCCCATGGAAAATAGAACTCTCAGTCATTCAGTTTATACCTCTGCACTAGTACAGAAGGCAGGAATGTACCAGATTGTATTGCAATTGATATTATGATTACTATCAGATAATATCATTATTACTCTTCTGTTCTTATTGCATGCCAAGCATTTCTCTGAGCACTGTACACATAATCTCATTTAGCCTACATAACATCCTGTGAAATCGGTACTATGTTTCTCAGGCAAAAATAGTCAGGAAACTGGCAGCTCAAGTGGTTACATAACTTGCCTACCAAGTTTGTACCCAAAAAAAACAGCCAAGTTGGGTTTTGAACTCAAGTCGGTTTGACACCGTGGCCCATATTTTCAGGCACGGCTAAATGAAGGATGCCTGGCTTTGTCATTGTTAATCGTACCTTTTGACAAGCTGCATGTTCCCATTTTAAAAAAGTGATTGAAAGGCTCCATGTAGCCCATTAATTTTATACCCACTTGTACCAAAATCTCTTCAATTCCCTTTGCAGCTTTTCTGCTTTCATCTTAAACTCTTCTTCCCTCTGCTGCTCTTGCCCTCTGTGTATACACATGGAAATGAAGTCTAGAAGCTCCTTCTAGCCAAATCTTTCAACATTTGAAGAGCCAATGAAAGCACAGTCTCTACATTCAATTAAACAATATTTAATAACAGTACTTTATGAAAAATTCAAAGAGCCTTAGGTACTTTGAATCAGGTGTTCTTGGTAACTAAAATACTGCTTACGCTTAATTGTGACCCCTTTATATGACAAATTAGCTTCACCTCCTAATACTAATACTAGAATCTAAAGGAACTCGGCCCTACTATGCCCTTCCTTAAAAATCAAAGGCCACTAAAACAAACAAAGCAAAACAAAACAAAGGGACACACTCTGTGCACACAGTAAGAAGAAAATTTTTTAAAAGCTATATTCTGTATCACTTCATCATAGAAATAAAATGGAATAATGATGTTATACAACACATATTGAGTATATCTCTGTCAGGTAATGCACTAAGTGTCTTACATAGATTATTTCTTCCTTCGACACTGAATCATAATGCCAGACAATGACTCAACAGAAAAGTAGATTTAACCCCTGAAATGTATAGAGAAGATGACAAATGAAGACAGAGTAGAAAGTAAGTGTACTAGAGCAACAGAGGAGGAATAGATCACTGACATCTAACAATCCCACATCAGAAAGTGTTTAACAGCTTCCTCCATGAAGTGAAATTAACGATTAAAATGAATTCATATTTTCAATAGCGTGTTCGAAATTAGTCATGCTCTGCTTGTTGTAGGTGCTCAATATATTCTGTTCATAATGTAGCTTCATGAGCCAGAGCCCATTATCATCAGGCCCATTTTGCAGATGTTGAAATTGAGGCTTGGGAAAGTAAACAACTTGCCCAAAGATACACGGCTCAGTTCATCAGGGCTACAGGCAGGGTTTGAACCAAGCTCCAAGTCCAAGCTATTGACAACTGCACTAATAAGCTCTCAGAATTGTTCATTACTTACTGATGAAGTCACTAGGCTACTGGAAAGTCAGCAGGCATTTAGAGGATAGAAGGAAGAAAGCTTTCTTTTTTCCTAAACAGCACAGTAAAGGCATAATAGTTTCTTGAGTGACTAGGATGCCATTCAGTACCCTTAAGAGTAATTTTCTCAGTGGTATCCTAGGGGTTTAAAACAATCCATCAGACACTTTTTCCATCCTAAAGGGACTTCAATAGTAAAAAGGTTGTCATTTGTGTTTGACAATTTCTCCTGAGGTTAAATAAACAGTGGAAGTTTCCAGACAATGTGAACTGGAGATAAAATGTCCCAGCCTGCTCAGATGTGCAGGCCATGAGGTGGTAATAAGCTGAGGATTAGAATCCCGGTCACCTCACATCCAGGCAAAGGCTCTTTGTACGAATATTCTGGACATTTCCCTCTGTCCTTAACAAGCCCATCCTGCCCTGTCTATGTAATCCCTGTGTTGTAGGCAGTAACCCATTAAAGGCTCCTGAGCAGATTTAAAATGTTCTGAAGCTCTAGGAGCCCAGAGTTCTTTTGATCCCTCCTGGAAGATTCAGCAGAGAGACTTTAAAGTATACCAGTAAGAAGAAACTACAGAAAGGGGCTGTTTTGTTTCCTGGGGTGAAAGTCTTCCAGGGGTTTAAGGAGAGAAGTGGTCTGTGGGGAAGTCGATCTTCCTGCTAATAAAATAGGCTTTCCTGGTGGAAATAAACATTTCTGCATATTGGGCGGAAAAGGGGATGTAAGAAGAGCACACAGCTAATAAAGCACTAATAAAGGTCACATAGATAATAGGTAACACTTCCAGGTTTCTACCTAGAGTCTGTCAGATTTCAAAGCCCACACTCCTTGCAATATGCCCCACTGCCTCAAGAGCAGGGATGCAGCAACAGACCAGAAGGAAGGATACAAGAGACAAGAGTGTGAAGGGGAAAAAATGCATAAAACATCATAAGAAAGAAAGAAGGCTGTAGGGCAAGAGAGGAAATTGGTCAGGCTTTACAGGAAGGACCCCAAAGTCCTATCAGAAATGACAGTGATCAGACATCACCAAATGATGCTGATCATTGCAACATACATACAAGATGACAATAGAAGCAAAGAAGAATTCCCGTCAATCAACAGAGTAACAAAGAGACCATTTCAGACTTAAAATATTTACCAACTCACTCCATGAAGAAGGATTGCTGAGCAAAAAGGAACACATTTACAAGGGTATGTTTGAAATTGATGCTGCCCTACCTAAGTTAGCAGTTTAATATAACTTATTGTGAGTCTAAATCATTTTCTATAATCAATCTCTTGTGGTGGCAAGTTCTAGTTAAAAGCCCCCATTGTCACTAGCTGTATCAAAACTTATGTCAAAGTTAAGCCTGCAGACTAATAGAGTGCCCAAACAGGGGCTGGTGTGTTTTGGTGGGTGCTGTTAGTATCTTGGGCTACACAGGAGAAAATCATGTGGGAAAATCATGCAGGTTGAGTACCTGGAAAAGAGAAACACACATGCACATGCGCACATACATATCCCTCATGTGGGAGTCACTTGATCAGACTTTCCCAGCTTGCCATGTGCGTATTCCCCTTGCAAGTATAATATTTCAGTTGACAGCTTCCTCTCTGACCTCCACAATACTGTCTTCTTTTAAAGACTTGTTCAGCATTTGATCATGTCACTGTTCTGCTTAATATCCCTCAGTGGTCCTCAGTAGTATGGCAGATGGAATTCAAAATCCCTCAGCTTTGCACGAACAGGTCTTTGTGATTTTCTTTGTGAGCACCTCATACCACTGTCCAGAGATATCCAACTGCGTGTACCTCCTCTCATTCTGACACTTACATTTCCATGTTCTTACAGTGCACAGGCCTGGAACCCTCAGTTCACACTCCTCCATTGCACAAAAGTTTTGAGATTTAGCTAAAGAGTTCCTTATGTGGGGAAGTCTTCAATGACCTCCCAGGGAAGGGGCCAGGCTCTCCAGGAGCCCCATGAGCCCACCCTTTTACTTCCTTCCTCATCCTGATTGTCATTTACCTGCTTGTTCCTCTAGTAGACTATAGGGAAAACATAAGCCATATTTAGTTTTATATGTTCATTGATTAGCTGAATAAAGCCATGAGGAATCCCTTTTAGCAACACAGAATGCTTTAGAAAGGAAGATAAATTCTCACCAGCTTTCCAAAGGACACCTGACAGCAAGTCAAATCCAGAAGATTCTCAATGGCAAGAAAGAATGTCATCCTAGAAATTCTTAGAGATGCTAAGGAGAAAATAGGCTCTTCTCATCTTCAGAAGATAGTAGTGAAAGGACAACTTTTAATTGCCCAGACATTGTAGTTTATAAGCACTTTCACAGCTGTGTTGGCATCTCCTACTTCTGGTAAATGGGAGGTGATGGAGACTAACCATACTGATCTTTGGCTGGTACTTTTAATATGCTGTGTCACCTAATAACGTGAAGAGGTAAGCAGCGTCCTCATTTATAATGCAAAAAATGGCAAGTGAGTAGTGGACATGATCCCAATTCAGGTATGATGCTGGAGAAAACAAAGATCTTTACACAATACAGCAGCTTCGGCAGATGAGAAAAGTCCCCCAACCATTGGTCTTGTTTTCTTTCAATCAAAGAGGAATTCCCAGTCAGAACTGCAGAACAGAATACCCCATAAAGCAAGTTTGCAACTTCTTGTTCCCAGAGCCAGTCAGATCTGACGGAAGCCTAAAAGATCAGCTTATAGGGCCTGGTTGGGGAGTAGGCTTTGAGTTCCTCCTCTGCTCCATACTTCCCCTACTCCTCCTCCCCCGACCCCACCCTGTTTCTCCTGAAAACACTTCCTAATATGTCTGTTTCTACAAAAAAGAAGAGCCTACATACAGGAAACCTATAAAGATCTAGGCCAGAGGTCAGCAAAACCTTTCTGTAAAGGGCCAAAGAGCCAATGTTTTAGGTATACAATCACAACCACTCAACTCTGCCATTGCAGCATGAATGCCCCCATTGACGACACATAAATGAATAATCAGGACTGTATTCCAATAAAACTTTATTTACAAAAACAGGTGGCCAACTAGATTTGATTACGAGTGCTAGTTTGCCAACCCCCCGTCTAGGCAAAGGACAGTAATTAAACTTTATCTCATGTGCCAGCTTTGATCAATGAGCAGATGGTTTCCTGGAGCTTGGTGTTCATGAAGACTTAAAGGCTGTGGGCTCAGTAGGAAAGATGCTATGATCAATTAGTGATATCTGTTCTTGGTGTCAGAAGAATCATGGTAGTATATGTGTAGTATATATATTTGCCATCTTCTGGTTAAGCTTTGAGTGTGCAAATGTGTTTATAAAGAGGCCATGAAACAATATAGAGTTTTCAAGTAGCCTGAGACCCATCAAAACTGAGCAATCGCCAATGACAGTTCTGCCACTGCCTCTTTCCCTTGTAAGTTTCATGTCTTTTTTAATTCTAAATAGTTCACAAATCAGGAACACAGAATTTGGAAAAAAAGAAGAAAGGCAAAAAGTCTATCTATAGACAGAATCTAAAAGTAAATCACACATTGAGAAGTTGGATTAGGTAAAAATCCTTTTTTTATCTAAGGTTTGTATGTCAGATTACGTAGGATTAAGAGGCATCTAGTTCTCTCTGTAGCAAAAGCAACTGTAGCAGGTGAGAATTGTTTTTCTTTTTTAAACAGATTCACCATTAGTAAATGCCAAGAAAGCTCTATCTTTCTTTTATTTTTTATATTTTGGATACAGAGTCTCGCTCTGTCATCCAGTCTGGAATGCAGTGGTGCAATCTCAGCTGACTGCAACGTCCGCCTCCTGGGTTCAAGCAATTCTCCTGCCTCAGCCTCCTGAGTAGCTGGGACTACAGCACACCGCCACGCCAGGCTAATTTTTTTGTATTTTAGTAGAGACGGGTTTGCCCAGTGTGGTCTTGAACTTCTGAGCTCAGGTAATCCACCTGCCCCAGCCTCCCAAAGTGCTGGGGTTACAGGTGTGAGCCACCGCGTCTGGCCAAAAGCCTTTTCTATAAGCAATGTTGTAGTTGGCAATAGAGATGGTTCAAGAAGCGTACTTTGAGTTAATATTGAACTTGCAAGTAAATACATAAAGCTTCAGCACCATAAAGCGAATTTAAAAGGGACATTTCTCTTTATAGTTCCCTGGAGTATTACAGACTCTATGATATTATTCTGCCATAATATAGGATTCATTAAGGAACTGAAGCCATAATTGTCTATATCAGTACATATGAATCAACTGGATAAATCGTCCAAATGAATTGGTTAATATGACCTCAGTTCTTACTATGAAGTTCTCCACATGACCCCTGGCAGGTGGACAGAAACCCAAGAACTGAATTTTAATTATAAGCATATCAAAGAAGGGAATTCAAAGGAAATTTGCATTTGCAAACGTGATCATTTGTATACACATAAGACAATTTCTACTTCACAATTTTATCCCTTCAGAGTAGAAAATGATTAAACAGATAAAATCACACACATATAAAACACATATAAATGGCTTTTTAAGATTTATGTAATAATTATTTATATTGTTTATTGTGGTCAATATTACCTTTCTCTTTATATCAATAAGGGAAATTTTAAATTTAACTAGAAAAGTATGTATCATATAATGGCAAACCTAGGCCAATTTTTTTTCTTTTTTTAGCCATCATGTTTCTACAGTTTCCTGTCTGTACAATATCAGGACAAAGTAGCAAAGAGAGAGTAAAGTAAGAGCTATGCAAAATGGTATCTTCTTAATTAATCAATGGTAGGTCATGTGGTAACAGGGAACTTAGAATAACCCAACTTTTATGCTAAACTCAGCACCTAATTTACTGACAACAATTTTGGAAAGAGTCAGAAGATGTAGAGTACCTGGGCCAGATATAGATATAATTCCGTCTATTTAAAATTTCTGTGCATTATCATTCATAAAATATGTATGGCCTTATTGACTTCCTAGGGAGAACAAGAGGTTGCTTCCCTTTAGAATTTAAAAAGCCAGGGAAAACTTGAAGAGTCAATAGCTCTCATACTAAATGCCGTGGTAGCTTGGTGAGTGGCCTATATTTGAATGTTTTGATCTCCCTTAGTTGTTGTCAAGTTTGAGGACTATTTCAATGATTAAAATTCCAAGTGGAATACTGTGACTAAAATCAGAAATATAGATGCTTGATTTATTATGTATCACACCCATTGAGACTAACCTTATGAATACATATTTATTTATTACAAGAAAAAGAGGAATCTATGATAACAAGTAACTCTGGAGATTCTTTTGCCCACGTTTCATTTGGGCCAGTTACAGTCAACAAAGAAAACAGCCTAGTACTTCCAGCAAGTACATATCTACAAGAATACCAAGGGCCTATTCCTGAGTGCCTTTAAAAGCCACAGTATTCCCTACACTCTTCTGTGGAAGTTATCGCTGTATTAGATGTTGTTGAACATATTTGATATGAAAGCATTGTCTGTTTGCTACCAGTATCTAACGAGTCTCTCCCCCAGAGTTGCCAGCAAGGTGCTGATTAATTAACTGAAGTAGTGAAGCTGAATCGTACAACAGCTGTTTAGAGAATTGTCATTAACTTGGTCTCCTTTCCTGTCTATTAGCTTTCTTGCAGCGATCCCACTAAAATGCAAATCTCAGAAACTCAGCATTAGACTCTACTTTAACCTCTGTGCCCTTTTTGATGCAAAAAAGATGTGAATGGTCTCGGTTGATTTTTTGTTGTTGCTGTTGTTTTAAGGGAAATAAGGTGAGGAAACAAGAATGGAGAGAAGCGAAGCCAAAGGGATTGGAAAAAGGATTTTGGAAACTTCCTAGAAGTCACAGTTTGAGTTTGTCACTTATCATTGGCAGGTAACAAGAGGGCAGCCCTTGGGGCTGAATGTCAAAGTGGGAATTGCAGCTATCCCAAGCTTATTGAATGGTCAGCTATCTGACAATCTTTTCCAGGCACCTCCTTGCATGGGAAAGAAAAAGGCATTCTGTGACAGAGAAAGACGACAGAAAGGAGCAGGGTGGAGGGGCCGCCTCTGGAATGAGGATAGTTGGCGAAGGACTCCAACCTGTAGACCTCAGCTGCCCCAAGAACAAGGATGATTATTCAGAGGAGCAGAATCTATATTAAGTGGCAGATTGGAGGGAGGCCCGAGCTGATGAGACACAAGCACGTCATTAAAATGCTCTGGGGTGAGGTACAGTGACTCAGACCAAATAAAAATGATAGTTTTAAGTTCATTCCTTCTTCCTTCCTACCTTTCTTTCTTCCTTCCTTCCTTTATTCTTTTCATTTTCCTTTCTTTTTTCTTTCATATATATTTTTAAGTCTACCTGCAGATTTTGTGAAAGACAACAATGTCTTCTACATTCAGGCCAACAAAATTAATTCATAACAGAGGCTGTCACCGCTTCATCCTCGGTATCACCTGATAACCCCACTAAGCTCTGCTTATTCCCTCTGACATGAATCTCAGAGACTTGGTACCAGAGAGCTCAGATGTTAACACCTTCTGTTGCTATAATGGTTACCCCTTGCAATTTCATTTGCCACGGCACCCTTTCACATGGGTCTCCCTTTATAAAATAGCTAAGGCATTTTCAACTCAGGAAAAAACTAGAAATTAAATATGTGCTTAAATAGTACATAATGGGGTCATCAGGGCATATAATAAAAAAAACCCAAATACATCTTAAAAATGCAGCAGGTGCTTTTTTTTAATGAAGCAGATAAATGCAGAAATGAATGCACTGATACAGACAGAGCATCTGCCTCATGATAAAATTAAGTCTTGTGACAGAAATAAATCACTGTGGGGGAGAATGTAACCCATTATCCAATAGGTTTTTTCTTTTTTTCTTATGTGACAGGTCTTATTGGATTCCCTGATGCTAGGCAGCTAAGTGCATCCACAATTTGATGATAAATCAGAAAGACTTCAGGATTTGATATTTAACAACTACTTATTTTTCTGTGATATAGAGATAAGGGGGAAATTTCAGTGAGTAACTATGAAATTGGGAATCTCCTTTTTTTCTGATAATCTGATCCTCTGGGTCTATGGCATATCATCACACAATGCCAACAACCAGCAGTGAGTAAAATAGATTTTGGACTAAGATGAATAAGGGAGCTACTTATCTTTCCTTTTCTTTTCCAATATTCAGTTTTATCTAAAGAGTACTATAGAAAGGTTACTTTTGACATAAAAATATACTACTCTTATTACACTTTCCTTTTTATCCCTTCAATACTTTAAAAAATGGCAATAAAGGCATGTTTTTCTTTTTAAAACATTTTCATGTTTGAACCATAGAAAAGGAAAATCCATACATCATGTTAAGAATACACAGGAACTAATAGAGCTGAAGATTACCTTACCATGTTTGATAAATGTGACTTGCAAAAAACACACCTTCACGTTTTAATGATTTTCTTTGTTATAATATGCTATTAATTGGTGGAAGTGGGGGGAAATAATTCATCTCTCCTAGATGCATTTTTATTTTTTCACATTGAATCTGTGTAGCACCTTGAGTGCTTTGCTGACAGGGGCACCAATCACAAGCTCTCCTACCGAACTGTACAGATTCCCCTTGTAAGGAACAGAGAGTGAACCCAAATGATTTTTTTTTTTCTCCTGGTAATTTTTTTAAGTGAGAACATCTTCAAAAACCTGATCCATTGTGTAAAAACATAGTAACAATCCAGCAACTGACATCCCAGCAGAAATAGTATATTTTTGTGCCAAGGTATATTTCAAACCCCAAACCAGAATCCATTTTCTTATAAACTAAATCAAGCTCACTATAAAGCTGCTATCACTGATTATTTTTTCCTACTTCTTGTCTTGTAAAGGGGCGAAGGTGGGGTTGGAAAGAGAGGTATTAAACATTGATCACTGGTAATTATGGTAATCTCCTTCAGGACCTTTAACTGCTACAAACTCAGCCTGTCTTCAGAGAGACCTAACTCTATGTGACAACACAAGGAAAGCTGTTAAAGAACTGTAAACTCCTGCATCTGGGTACCAGCCTTTAATTAGAATGTGGCACCGAAACAGACGTTCTTCAAGTACCCAGAGAGATATAATGAGTCTATTAGTCCAAGAAGTAAGAGATATAATCGGCCAAATCATACATCTATCAAAACATCCAAGATATGGAGGAAGGGCACAGACAATCAGCCAAACGTCCTGACCATCAGGAACAGAGTCATTCAATGTGGCTTGTTATTTAGTTGTTCTGTTTCACACAAATTGGATGATAGAAGCAAAAAAAAAAAAAAAAAAAGAGAACTTGAAGACAAACATTTCTGGAAGTGCCAGGAAACCAGGCTGGAGTGCAGTGCCACAATCTCAGTTCATTGCAATCTCTGCCTCCCAGGTTCAAGCCATTCGCCTGCCTCAGCCGCCAGAGTAGCTGGGATTACAAGCGCATGCCACCACACCCAGCTAATTTTTGTATTTTTAGTAGGGACGGGGTTTCACCGTGTTGGCCAGGATGGTCTCCATCTCCTGACCTTGTGATCCACCCACGTCAGCCTCCCAAAGTGCTGGGATTACAGATGTGAGCCACTGTACCCAACCACACCTCTCTATGCTTTAAAAATTTAGTTTGACCTGATTCATTACTTCTAGGGAACAGGAATTACTGATCTTCTTGCAATGTGCTATTAAGGCAGTAGCAAAGCTTTAAAAAAAAAAAGAATCAAGCAAGAGATCCTGGCAAAATCCCAGTGTTAATTATGGTTCTCAAAAGTGCATGCTGCTTTTTTTTTTTTTTTTTTAACAACCATGACAATATTTTCCTAGCTTTGCTTTCCACAAAAACACAAACAAAAAGAACTAGACACAATATTGACTTGGCAAGTTCTCCATGGGAACCTCAAAATAAAGGACCAGAAAATGCACCTTGTAGTGTCCTTCATTAAATGCCACTGTTTCACAGTTTGGATTCAGCTACTCGGCATGCCACACATGACTACAAATGTCCCACTTTTGTTTGCTGTGATTTGTTCCAGTCACACATGCTAAACACAATTCTGTAATGGACCCACATTAGATGAGACTGGGCCCACCTCACACTACCTTGAATTTTTTCCAAAGATAATTTGAACAATTTGAAATGTAAAACTGTGCTCATTACATTCTTGTGAATTTATTTAGTCTGATTTCTGTCTCAATCGCCACAGAGAAATCCACTTTTATGAGCATACGATGAATCATACTCTTGTTTGAAAATTCCGGCTATGAATTTAAAAAAATGAGATGAAGTAAAAAGCCTCTCATTTTCCAGAAGTGAAAACTCTAAGACCCAGGGAGGTGGATTTAACTCTAACACCCACACAGCTGGTTAGCGAGAGGGCCAATCTAGAACACACATCCTCTAATCCAGAGTCCAATATTCTTTCCCCTACGCTGTCAAACTTCAAGTTTTCTTACCCTCCAAGTAAACAGAACTGAAAGGGGAAATAACAAGGAAATCAAAGATATGCTCCTTCAGCCTCTGGGAACTTAGTTGAATATATTTTTAACAATACATAAAGCCTAAAAACAGATATAGAATTGATGAAATAATAGAATTGGAATAAAACAAAAATGTGCCATGGAAGAAGATTGGCTTAAGGAAAAGGGTTAGATGTTGGGTTCAGAAGTTAGTAAACGCATCCCAGAGTATTGCCCAGGCCATGGGGATTAACTCAGCTGACACTGATTTCAAGTGTCAAGGGGCCAGTCACACAGACATCTTTCTGGAAAGCATTGTAAGCATAAGGACCAGTAAGTATAAAGACCCTGAAGTAGAAGTGAATTCCAGGAATAAGAAAAAGACCAGAGTGGCTACAAGGAGCCAGCAGGGGGTAGGGTAGAGAGGAAGGCAGTGATCAGCAGTGAAGGACATCTTACACCATGAAGAGGAATTTGGAATTTGTTTTGATAGCAACAGGAGGTGAATGAAGGGTTTAATAAAAGGGGATGATAGGATCAGATTGATTTTTTTTTCCAAAAAAGATCACTTTGGCTGCAGTGTGAAGAATAGATTGTAGGATTGAGATAACACATATGAAAGTCCTTTAGAAGAAAAAATGGTAAGGCAAAATCTAAATGGAAACTATAATTGTCATTATATAAACAGCAATGCAATCTTCAAAAATAATAATGCATTGATGTTTTTCAAAGAATCTCTTAAACTTTGGCACTAGTCAAAGTCATACAGTTTGTCCATGTTCTGAAACACTGAGCAATAGATCTCTGAAACAGAGGTAAGATGAAACTGATGTTGGGCATCACTGGGTTGAGTCATCATTGGAATTCATGCCATCTCTGTTGCTAGAGCAGCTTAAGAAAGCCCAAACTCGAACACAGGCAAGTCTCTGGTGCTCAAAGCTGTGACCATTTCAGAATTCTGCCACCTAAGCTTTCCCAGTTGAATAGAGGGGAAACAATACTTTTACAAAGAAAAGTCCAAAGATCTTCCTGTTTCAAAAAGAAGCAGCATGAATGAATGAACTAAGAGGGAAAAAAAAAAAAAAAAAACAAAAAAAAAAACACAGCTTCTGCATTGAGAAGGGGCAACACTCCGTGACTTTAGAGATCAAAGTCCAGATCAGTTGGGATGATTAAAACCCAATTACTGACTTTCTGCAATGAAAAAGTAGTAAAGTCTTGCACCACAGATAAATTCAAACTGTTTAATATTATTCTGCCAATCTCCACTCAGTTTCAGCAATGACCCTACACCATTAACCTAAAGCAGATTTCACCCCTAAGGTGGCCGCAGATGATAAATTTCCAAGGATGTTCCAATAAGACAGAAGAGGAAGAGGACAGTTTATGTCTTTTAGGAAATCACTGATTTTGTTACTGGTATTCAGTAAAACCCAAATAATTCAACAGTTGAAGAACAACACTAGCCATATGTTATGAAAAATTGGAGTTCTTGGGTTTGAAAGGACAAATTACTAGAAGAACACCAGGCTTCATAAAGAGATAGATTTGGGTTTGAATCCTGGCTCTCCTCCTTGCTATTTGAGTGACTTGTGGGTCTTTATAAATGAAAGTCTTATTGACCATCACAGCTGTTTGATGAGAGGGTTAAAACAGGATCATGTGTGTAAGGTCCATTGTAGGTACCCAAGAAATGTTCATTCCATACCAACTTGCCTCATTCTTTTTTTCCTTGAGGACTTTCCAAAAGCATTTATGACTTGGAAAGACTCTACCCGCTTATAAAAACAGAGATGAGGTCCTCAAGGGGATGAGAATCCTTAAGACAGGTCCTTGAAGAAGTATCCTGGGTCCCTAGGTTATTCCTAAAAGAGAATTTAAATTTTAAAAGCAGTAATAAAGAGTCTCGAAGCTAATGGCTTAAAGAAAATTATAAGCACTTAAACTTGTAAGAAAATTCATATTTACACTTTTTTATATGTGAAATAAATGGAGAGCTTTTGAAAGAAAAAAAGATATGAGTCAAAAAGGTTTGTAAAACTCAGAAGCCAGCGTGAATAGAAACTTAAAATAGGGTTTAGGAATCTATTGTCCCAGGCATGGTTAAGAATGAAAGTCAGTGTGATAGTCTGGAGAGTTGGGAATGGTACCCTACCCACCCCTACCAGCTGGATAACCTTTGGTAAATTAGCCCAACCCCATCCCCTTGAAAGTCTGCTAATCTGTTAAATGAACTAATTAGCTGAGACAATCCCTACAGATCCTATCAGATCCAGCATTTTTATACTTCTGTGGCTCCACGATCACAGGGACTAAGGTAGCAGTGTTCATGGTCACATTGTTCGGATTTTCATTTCTAGACACAACTGAAGGTTTCCGTACTTGAGGAGCTACACCAAGGCCAACGGAAAGGATCAAGGTGAAAAGAACAAATACCAAGAGTGAGGAAACAATAAAACTGAAGAGGAGAAGAGGCAGAGGACATCACTTAGGCATAATGAGGGGCTCTGAACATGTGTTGATTAGTTAAAAAAAAAAAGATGGAGCAGGATCAAGGGAGGAATACGGGGAAGAATAGACCCAGAAATCTTATAATTCCATTATCATCTAGGGTAGGTGGCTCGGATTAAGAGTGGGAGTTGGAAGATTCTCAGCAACATGTAATACACTGAGCCTCATGGGGTGACCCAGCTTGACAAGGTCACTCAGCTGGTTACAGATCCAGGTCTGGATGCCATATTCCTGATTTTTGACCACTTAATTTTTGTTTGTTTGTTTTTTGGTTTTTTTTGAGATGGAGTCTCGCTCTGTTACCCAGGCTGGAGTGCAGTGACGATATCTTCACACTAAAACCTCCCCCTCCTGGGATCAAGCAATTCTCATTCCTCAGCCTCCCAAGTAGCTGGGATTACAGGTGCGCATCACCATGCCTGGCTGAGTTTTGTATTTAGTAGAGACGAGGTTTCACCATGTTGGCTAAGCTGGTCTTGAACTTTTTACCTCAAATGATCTGCTCACCTTGGCCTCCCGAAATGCTGGCATAAACCACCATGTCCAGCCAGTTTTCTTTCCACTAAGAGTTCGACTGATTGGATTCATAGATAAAAAGCTGCAGCACCAGTGTGGAAAAGGGAAGCTGAAAATGTCATTGGTAAGAGTAAGAGCAATGACTTTGCAATTTATGAGTTTGCCCCTAAACATTGGCTCAAACCATTTTTAATCCATTCTTCAGAGTAGCATGCTGCTGAAAGAATCTCAGAAAGATGCATACATATGCTGAGGGGAAATACAGGCTTGGACAGCTTTTTAGAAAATATTCCAAACAGTTTGTGACTTGCTGGTCCTCTGGTTAGTACACACCATTGATAGCCATGATGTCTTTCTCTTGCCATAGTGCAGTTTGCCCCTCAGAAGCCCAATCACTTGAAACTTGAGTGTTGCTTTTCACCAGACAGTCAGGGATCTCTTGTGTAGCTAGATGTACCTTAATTCATTTTATATTATCGGATGAAACCAAAACCAAACAAACAGAAACATTTCTGAGGTCAAAATTTAAAATTTCATATGCAACAGCACCAACCCACATAGCCTGCATTCTTCAACCCACCCTATATCCATTGGACTGTCAATGTGGCTCATTTTTCCTATATTTAAGTAATTTAATTGTAATATCTATCAATTCTAAAATGCACATCTTGCCACGTTTTGTCATCAATAGATATATCTATTTTGATGTCTAAAATTGTGAGGCATCTTACAATCAATAGTGTGTCACAGTTTAATTGGCAGTGTTTTTCTTCCTTAAGTGATATATAAAGTAATTGTGTATCATACAATTATAGAGTTTTAGATTTGATGAATTACAGTATTTAACATAGAAATGGAAAGCCATTCCATCACGATCTTCCATAGGTTACAAGAAAATGAATTGCCCATCTCTCTCACTCTCTCTCTTTCCCTTTCTCTCATTCTCACACACACACTTTTTCATTCTTTTATTCTTTCCTTAAACTAGGATTTATCCAATGCCCCCTCAGTGACAAGTGCTATCCAAAACACTGAAGATGACATTATGAGCAAAGACAGATGTGGCCTCTGCCCTAATTAAGCTTATCACCTAGTAGAGACAGAAATATATTGATCAAACCACACAAAAACAAACTTACAAGTATAGTAAAGGGCTCTGGGGAGAGGTGCACTGTGCTATGAAGGAGCACAGGGTAATGACCTAGTTAGGAAGATCTCCCTGAGAAAGTAAAGAATGAGTAGAGATGAGAAGAAGTGACAGAAGGTGAAGGCAGGGCATTTTGTGCAGAAAGAATTTAGGATCCAAAGGTTTTCTGGCAGATATAGGTATAGCTTTGAGAAGGCCACAAAGAACATGGGAGGCACAGATGTGCGATGAGATAGGGAGGGAGGGAGTCTGACTATGGCAGGGTTCCGTCTTTATCTTAAGAACAATCTGGAGGCACGGAAGAGATAAAACCAAAGGGAGATTGGGAAAGGTAAATGCTCAGATCACAACCAGTATTCTGGATGCCAGGCAGGTTCCTTGGAGGGTGCAGGTTAAAAGACTACTGCAGTGGTCCAGTCGAGAACTGATAGGAACATAGAAACTCAGAGCCGCACTCTCTCTCCTCACCGGCTCAGTGCGCAGATCTCAGCTCTGCAGTGCAGCCATCCCGTCGTCTCTCGCTCTGTACACAGACTTTGCAGTGACATCCTGGGAGCAATACCCAGAGAATGAGGTCAGAATATTCAATAAAGGTTCCTGCTGCAGATGGGAGAGAACCGTGAACAAAGCACAACAGAGAAGGGAGACTGGGAATGCACAAGGAGAGGAAGAGAGCACAGCCCACACTGTCTGCCAGATCTCGCCCAGCTGGGAAGCTATGTGACCAGCCTGGACTCTGTCCTCTGAACTCTCCAGTACTGAGTCAACCTATTGTACCCCCGGCTTGATCCTCATTAGATGCACTGAAGATCTCACAACCAACTTGGGGAAGATAAAAGTTTATTTGAAGCCTGAAGAAAAAGAGCTCTTTATTTAAAGGGAACACAAAAGATCCTTAGGAGCTTTTTTTTTTCCCCCTTTGGCATATATTGACTTACAAACTGATCTTATTCCACTGGTTGGGATATATCTATTTTCAGTCCTTGTACATCTACCCTATGAATTGCAATTTGATGAAGCCATACGAACAACTAATAAAGTCTCAGAGTAAAAATGCTATATGTTCTTAGGAAGAGAAAACATAAAACTTCAATCCATGGTTTATTAAAATCCCTAGGTAAGCACAGTTGACAAAGCTAAATGCCAATACCTATAATTCACCCCCATGATAACATTAGCCATAGAGTAACTGCTATCTCTAACCGCATTCAAGTTTGGTTGCCCTTCAGAAGTACTGAAGATCTAACTCCTAATGGCTTTTTATATAAAAAAGAGTTTTTGATTGACGGAATCTAATCACTAGAAGGACAGCAAACAAAAGCTGGGAAAAGCACAGTTCCCTGTTAATTTTTTCTTTTCCTTGCAACATCTATAGGCATCTGATCACACAGTTGTGCAATTATTTGCTAACTGAAGATGTCATTATTCTGTTACTGTCTTAGAAAAATAGTAACCTTTTCTCAGCAAAGATAAAAATATGTGGGTTCTTTTCCCGCAGTTTATATATCTTAAATCTTAGGTCATTTTTACAGCAGCTTTCTTCTCAACTCTCCCACCATTTATCTTTCCATTCTCAGCAAGGGCTAGTTTACTTAATACAGGAAGACCTTCACATAACTTTCTGGCATTAATTATTACAGTGGCACAAACTCCCGTGTGAAATATTTGCTGCAATGTGTCCCGCAGCCTATAAAAAAAAAGAAAAAAAGAGAAGGCAAAACATTCCTGATGATTATTCACTATTTTCTATTAATTTTACATAATTAATTGAGAGTTTTATTATAAAGCACAGGGCCCCTTCTGTGCGGTCTTACGTTAAGAAGCTAATATGAACATTCTGAAACTGCGTCTGCAAGTAAAGGAGGCAAGAAAGACGGCCAAGTTTCTTCTGCAGCCTTCATTCTGAAAACAGGGGCTGATTTTATTCTTGTTAGAGGTGACTTCTGATGATGGCATGAGGGTTATGACACAATGTGAGTGACATTAAAATAATATAGCCCTAAATGAAAACTAATAAGCAGGTCTAAAGAGTCAATCAGCCCATCATCCTAATGGTGGGCTCAGCGAGAAGCTGAGCAGTTCAGGGCTGACCATGTATTGCCAGTTTCTTTCTTGTTCTTTTTGTAACTACAAACAATATCTGTAAACTTCCATTTTGAGAAGTGAAGTGGGTAAAACACAAGCTATGGTCAAGAAATTAAGGGACAGTTTTGGGTGCAGTTTGATTGGAGGGAAACTGATGAGATCTCAATTTCAGAACACAACAACATTGGAGTCTGCTTTGCAATCAGCGGCAACTTCCCGCAAACAGGCTGTTGCTCTGGTCTCAGTCATGGGATATTTCCCTATTCATTCCCATCTTCACTGGGAGTAGCTGTGAAGTAAATTGGCTGAATCTTGTCAGTTTAACCTGTTATTTTACACAGACCCACCTATACCTCCTCTTCTAATTCCTTCCCCGGATACTCCCCTACCCAACCTTAGCATGTAGAAAAGGGATGGACCCTGTCACCAGACACCTAACATGGTAACTCACACATAGACACCTCTCAATAGATTAGACAGGATTAGCTGATTGGTTGGTTGAATAAACAAATCAAAGAAAGACATTGGGAGCCTACATTGGTTCAGAAAGTGCCTCTGGAGTTCATCAGACCTAAAGTCAAATCTTGGCCACTTCTATCATTAATACTATTATTAATATCATGTTCTTAGGCAAGTCCTTAGCCTCTCTGATCTTTAGTTTCCTTATTTATGAAGTTGGTATAATCATAATCTATACCTCATAGAATTATAAATGGAATGACTTGTTCATATGTTCAATAAACTACTTATCCCAGTACCTAGAACACAATAGATGGCTCAACAGACCACCTTAGGTTTCAAGGTGGCTTTGTGCAGGATGAAGTATTTAAAGGAAAGAGTAATTCAGAAATATCCAGAAATACACAGAAAGTGTTTCCCATTACTACCACCATTTGTTCCCTCACTCGCTCCCCAGAGTCATCTGTTCATTTAACAAATATTTATTAAATGCCTACCATATCCCTTTTCTGAGAAAAAGCACTGAAAAAAATAAATTTTTACCCTCATAGAACTTATGTTCTAGTGGGAAGGACAGACAAAAAAAACACATTAAGAATGTGTAACATGTCAGAAAGTAGTCATGCACATAAATTAATTCATTCATTTAATGTGTGTTTATTTATGATTGCTTTCTACAAAAATATACATAACACATTTTCTGATCATAAGGTAGTAATTTTGATAAATATGTACCTAAATTATAAAACATGGAGAACAATAAGAAACTGACACCGTCTACAAAGCATCCTCTGAGCAGATGACATTCCTGTAATATTTGCCTAAGTGGTATAGAAATGCTGTAAATTGTGATTACTGACACACTCCAGGTTGGGCAGGGTCTCCAAAAACCAAAACTAAGATCTTGGTTTGAGAATGGCAGAAAGTCCCCATGAGTGTTAATTTTCACTTGGCATCATACAGAAATTCAGGGAACTGCTCAGGACCATCTGTTCAACTATGATAATGAGGGGTAGTGGGTTTCTCTGGGGAATATGCTGAGATGTATGAAGAATTAGTAGCAGAAACAGGACCTTTGCAATTTCCAGAATAAATGCAAGGGACCACCTTATCCTGTCTGCTAAAGAAAACTGCAGGTTACCATCCCTTCTTTCTTCTTTTAACTGCAAAATAATGGACTTTAAGGTCATCTTTTTTCGAGAGGTCAAAACTTTCTGACCCTTTTCTCTGGACCTCTTGGGCAAAGGTACCTATGTGCAGACTTTACCATCAGCCATCCGGACATTTGCTTCCCATCTTAAGGGCTTGAAGGAAACGAAACAGCCCCAATTATACATTTACAGACTCATCCACACAGGCACTCACGCCTTCACACACTCAATGCCTGCAAACACATATTAGAGACACTCGTTCAAGGAGTTTGCAGAACTTTCACTCCTATACTCAGAGAATAAACAAGACCATTTGAACCCATGAGGAAACATGCTAATGTTGCCTAGTTTTCCGGTCTGTGACCTCTGGTGAGAGTCACTGGGGACTATCTGGAAGCTGCCCACAGACTCCTCTCCCGTGTTCACAATGTCCTAGATTTTCCTTCTCACCGAACTTCCCTGACCCTTAGTCACTACAACCAAATGCTCCAGCTCTTTAATGCCCAAGACCTGAATTTAATCAGCCCAGGATCTGCAGGAAAATGGTGGAAAGAGAATAAACTTCATCACAAGTTTGTGGCAGCAGCATCACGTGAAACCTGTGGCAACCTATAACTTTTTTGAACAAGCATTATTGCTTTAAGGACAATTAGGTATGTATTCATATAATATATAATTTATTCCAGAGGTTACTAGTGTATGAAGATATGGGAAAACTGCCAACTTATCTGAACAGCAGTTATGAGTAATAACAAGGGTTATAATTTACATTTAAATTCTGCTTTTACATTAATGAGGTATCTAACATGCAACCAAGCAAAAGGCCTTTTGTGCACATAACCTCTCTGGCTACCTACAGTAGAAACCTGGTTTTATATTATAACTTCTGCATACTCCTAGCCTCCTCATAGGAGCACCTACAGTATTCACTTAGAAACTAATGATGGGACGACTTGACAAAATGTAGCTGCCATCGTGAGCCCAGTGAATCTTAGACACCAAGAAATATTTTTTTGTGAAATGTCTAGAGTAGTTAATGATAAACTGCTTGCATACAAAGAGGTAAGCTGTTTGAGAGAAAAAATATGTTGTGAGTCACCAGACCTCCTAGGGTCATTTCTAGGTGAGGGTAGCGATATTAGGAAAGGCTATTGTCAAAAAATACAAGTCTTCTCCTAATGGTGGACCCGAACATATCATGCTCCTGATCCATTAGTCAGACTGGACATTTGATTTCTACTGTTCACCCTTAGCCTTCCCTCCACAGACAGTGTCTAGCCTATACTTCTACCGTTAGCCTATCCTATGGCCATTGCTGGGCCATCTGAATTGTACACTCCCCTCTGCCTCAGAACTTTGATGGTCTACCTCAGGCCAACCTGCTTTTCTGCTCTGACACCCTGCTTCCTAACATTCTCCACATCTAGATCACTTATCTTGAACTCAGGCATGTCTTGCTCATCAGCCTCCAAAGCCCTTCCTTATCCCCATACCTGGTAGAATATCAAAGAGGAGAACCTCCCAAAACCTTAGGAAATCTTCAGTCATTCAGATCAGGTGGGAAGAAAGAATTACTAATACATGAGATACTATTTTTGGAAATAAAAGATATATTTTTGTATATTTTTTCAAAATATACGGTAAATACAACTGGACTATCAATGGATTCATCTGCAGCATTCTTTTGTAGCTCTGTGGTTAATGAAGGAGAAACAAGGTTTTCTGATTGAGCAAGTATTTCCAGAACAAGTGGAAGCGGCCACCCATCATCCTGTCTGCTACCTGTAAAACTGCAGGTTGCCATGAGTACACAATTTGTTCTTCCCACTTTTTTGTTTTTACACATGCAATCACACAATTAATCTTATTAGAAAACCCTTGTAGCAGGGTGCTCCAGGGTGAGATTCATTCATTTAGTCCCTAGTTGCGTTTAGCACTTACTATGGGCAAACTGGTTAGATGTTGTGGATGTGGCAGAGAACAAGATGGACATGACTCCTACCTTGGCAGCACTAATGTGTCACTAAATTAGCAGAGCATTAACTAATTAATTTTTTATTTTGCCATGCATGGAGAAGCACAAAATTTTAACTAAAATTATACCCAATTTCAAATGCAAGTTTAACATGTTCTAAAAAATTAATAAGTTAATCACCACCATATACTCTTCTTCTACTCAATTTCCCTTATCCTTCCCAGTCTAGTCCAAATATCACTTCCCAGATGCCTTTCCTATTCCCCTAGGCACAGTTTTGTCTCTTTGTCCTCTCTCCTTCTTCTCTTTGTGTTCATCGTTAAACAGTCTGTCAAAAGTTCATGAGTGGCCATTTTTGCCTACTTGCTTCCCTAATAGACTGTAACCTCCCTGAGGCATGGTTTATCTTCCTAGAACTGTCTTCTTCCAGAGCTCCAGAGCACAGCATTGCAAAGAAGAGACTTAGGACACTAGAATTCACGTTTCCAAATATTCCCTTGCTGTCCACATATGAATGCTGTCCTTACCCTCCTGCACACAAAATGACCATTCCCAATCCTGCTTCAGCAAGTTCAATAAACAATTAAATTTTTGGCAAAAGGAAATGCAATAATTGCACATGTCCCATGCCTGGACATTTAGTCAGTCAATTCGTACCTAAGGAAGTCACAGTTGTGAAGCACTGCTATGGTGCCAAGAATTAATTACCCCCAAATAAGTTCTTGGGGAAGGACCAAGTTTCCCTCATCAACATTCAAGGCAAATGCCATCACACAAAGGGAAAGGAAAAGAAAAAGCCCAGAAGTCTGAACAGGAAAGAGAATTAAAAAGAAAGCAGGGAAATAAAAGAAGTGTATTACAGCAGCCACACGCCTTCTTCTTCATGCAACACTGTAGGATGATGTATCTACAAGGAATTTCAGTTTACATTCAAGACCTCATTCCTAGCATCAAATGCCTGATATTTCCAATCCGAGAGCAACCTAAATATTTTTGTCCTGAAAAGAGAACTTCTCCCTGTTACAGCACTGAAATAAAGCAAATACAAATAAAGCTGAGTTCAGATACGGTTGCAAAAGCCCCAGCTGAAGCCAAAATGAACAAGAGACTCCTTCGGCACCTCGACTCTCACTTGCATCTTTCCCTTGGATTCGCTTATGTATGAAGGTGGATAGAGCATGATGCTAAGGAGGCAGGTGGCAGCAGGCACAGGTGCCATCAGAGCCACTGTCTGAACACACAGATCTTTTGATGTTTGTATTTATTTTCTGTCATTGCATAACTAATCATCAAAACTTAAGTGATTTAAAACAATACACACTTATTATCTCATAATTTCTGTGGAGCAGATGAGCACATCCTAGCTAGATCCTCTTCTTGTGGCCTTGCAAGGCTACAATCAAGATGTCAGGCAGCCTGTGCTCTCATCTGGAGTTCAGGGTCCTCTTCCAAACTCAATCAAAGGAATAGAAATCTTCAGTTCCTTGCCATTGTAAAACTGAGGCTCTCAGGTCCTAGATGCTGTCTCTCTTCATAGGCAGCTCAAAACATGGCTGCTCGCTTTGTCATGGCCATGAAGAGAGTATCTGTCACCTCAGGGAAGACCTACCTCCTCTTTTTAGAAGTTTTCACCTGATTAACTCAGACCCACCCAGGATTATCATTCTTTTGATTAAGTCAAAATCAACTGCTTTGGGATCTTAATTTCAGCTGTAAAATCCACTTAATTTTGCTTTCATGTAACCTAATCACAAAGTGACATCCCATCATATTCACATCTCAGGGGCCACCGTGATGTTCTGTCTATAGCAATGCTTCAATTCTCACTTGATATTTCCAGCTCCTTCTCTAGCACAGAAGGAAACAAGGAAAAATGGGTGGAGAAGGAAGGAAGAAATCTATTCTGTGAATAGTTAGTGGGCTGAGCCATATGAAATTGCCAATATTTCATCATATTTAGGTCAACAGAAATAGATGATATACAGCCATAAATAAGTATACACAGAGACACATACACATAATATTTGTATGTATACATATACATACATAAATATAGTTTAGGTATAAGAATAGGTTTAGATGATCTAGAGACAGAGATAGAAGTAGAGGGAGAGCGTCCTTTCATAAAGTGAGGTCTCTAAGTCCTTCTAAATCACCCTGTTGCTGGGGTACCAATGAATACTCTTTCCGTTTGGTTCATAGTATTTGGATATAAGTTGATAGTTCAGCAGTTTTATGGGTAAAACAGTTACTATTTACTCTCCATGTTAACAGGTCCTCTTTTTCATCTTCACGCTATCATCTTGACTGCCTAGATCTTCAACAGCTCAGAACTGACAATGCTGTTCTCAGTTCACAGTGGCGTGTGTGTGTGTACTTGTGTGTGTGCGTTTGTGTAATGCACTCTTGTGTACAGGCACTTGGGAGACTCTAGAAGGAAAGGTCTTCATAGTACTTGTCATTTCTGGTAGATGTGTTAAGGGTAATGTGTTTTATGGGTAAAACAGTATATACGATTTATACAAAGCTGCACGAAGAAAGTCTTGCCCAAAGCAGAAACACACTGCAAATTAAAATAAACTAATGTTCATTTCATAAGATGGGCGAACTTCAAGAAGATACCATGTATTAGGTTGAAGGGAGCGTACCTGCTTTATTGCCAACAGTTGCTAAAGAGATGAGATTGATGTCCATGGAGAATCCCTACAGCAAAAAGGCATGAGTTCATTGGAAGCTGATAAAGCATGCACAAATATGTGACCATGTGTACTTTTGTTTGATAAAATCACTGCCAACAGAGTGATGCTTAGGCTGCAATAATTATAATATTAGTAGAACAGTATGAACCCAAAATGTCAGAATTCCATTGTTTAAGCAAGGAAACAGTTTGTAAATGTTCTGAAAATTGGAAACCATTATTTTAGTGCAATTTTATTGGAAATAAGAATCAGAATTTGAATCACCAATACATATGACCATTTCAAGGGATCATGGAAAAGAAAAACTGAACATTTACTGAGAAATTGGGTCACAATGTGGTGTGATGGGGATTGGGCTGGAATGAGAGGAAAGCAGCACCTTTTCACCTAAATAAATATTTGAACTAATCGGCCAAATCTAACCCATTTTTCAGTGACTTCATGTATAACCAAAGACCAAAGACGATTATTTTCTCTTCTCTCTGCTTCAGTTTTATAAACATACACAAAAATGTTCATTCATTTAACAAGCATCCATTAAATGCTAAACACAGGCAGGACAGGTATTGGTATGCTCTTGGCCTATTCGGAAAGATTGCCACAGCCAGAAGGGCAATAGCAGGGAAAAGTTATCACACAATTGTGGGGAAAAGGAAAATTCAGATATGATGCCACGAAAGATCCTTTCTGAAGCTCAGAAGAATTATGGATATACTGTATCACTGGAAACTAGACAGGCACCAGTAAAATTTCTAAGTTCTTTCAACTTTTGTTACTGTTCAAATTGAGATAAAATGTATTTGTTTATTTTATGACTCCTAAGGTTAAGACAATGAATAACACACCTGAGAAATATCAGAAGACAAATTACACCAATAGATCTAAACAATTGACTCAGGTATCAATGATCTCAAATGACATTAGGAGTTGTTTCATAGCAATTCCCTTATCAACATTCTCCATCTCGGGGTCAAGTCATAGAAACTGGCATTTCCATTGTTCTCACTTCCTTTCGTGGAGAAGAAAGGGGGTTTCCAGGAGAGGATATTGTAGAAACAGGAAGGAAGAGAACAGAGGTAGCAAAGTGTCTGCAAAGATTAGGGTAGTAACATTAATGAAGATTCCAAGGGGTGGGGTCAGGGTTGTGATGTAGTGGAGAACATGGCTGCCCTCTCCACTTCAGCCTTCTATTGCCATGTGAAAGGTACGCAGAGAAGTTAAATCTTCTGATCTTTTAAAAGACAGTCCAATTTGCTATATAAAATTTTAAAATTCTGGCAACCAATTTAGAAAATGTAGGTAGTATTTGGATCAAAGAAAACAGCCAGGTAACCAGTTGTAACTTCAAGAGCAGAACAGAAAACATGAAGACACTCAAATCCTAACACTGTATGTGAAATCAGCCTAAGATCGTAATTCTTGACAACTGAAAAGGCTCTGAAGAAATGAATGATGAGGTGAGCTTTGTTGGGAAAGTGAAGACTCCATGGCAGGGGTAGTGGAGAATGTTTTGTACGTAATAGTGTACACCAGAGAGACCAAAAGAAAGACAAGATGGTCAAGCAAACCGAGAGACAGTGCGCATACAGAGAGAGGGAAAGAGAGACCACAAAGAAACAAGGAAAGAGAGGAACTAAGGCAGAAATGGGCACCTCAGAGAAGTAAATATACTTCATCTAAATTTGCGTTTAGAATATTTTTCCTAACAAAATGGTTTTTAGCAATTTTTACTGAAAACGATGACATCATTATTTACAGAATTCAGCATACTTTATGATGTTCAACTTTTGAGCTGTGTTAAAGGGGAATGGGACCCTAGAGGAAAACTTATTCCTGGGATTCAATACTTAACAAATAGCAAAGGTGTATAAGGACAGTTTTGAAAGTATGATAGCATAGGGACAAATATAAATTTTTTCTTCCAAAAAAACTTGTATTAAAAGGATAAAATATTCATAAATGTGCTTTATCCCTTTTCAGGAAAATAGACACATTCACATGTACTCAGTCTTATACATGGACACGTATGCATCCTGTCTCAGAAAGAGATACATTCAGCTGCAAGACCTAAAAGTTCCAGAACTCTAAGGGTCAAGTTGTAGCATCATAAAAATGATAAGTCTCCATTTATGAAAATAATTTTCCATTTATGAAGAAAATTAAGGGACTTGGCCCACTCCTGAGGTATGAATATAAATAGATATTTATAGCAATCATGTGTCCCTTCCAAACATTATTTCAATTTTTACAAAATCCGTTGGGATTTAGACCCAACTATTTCAATAAAGACTTGATATGAAACTATTCTCAGTTCTTCTTGCCTTTTCTCCCTGAGCAGGTACAATTTTCTTTTTTTCTTTCTTTTTTTCTTTTTTTAACAAGAGTCAGTAAAAGTGTTTAAAATGTCACAAGTTACTTTTTCAAATTTCTATCCAGATAAGTCATATTTTGAAAATGACAACTAGTCTTTCTGCACATAGCCATTTTAGAAAGTTTTATAGCTTATCCAATTTAATTCAGAGGGTAGATGGGTAAGGGTTTGGATGTGGGGTGAGGGTGGTGAGAGGGGGGCAAACCATGCCTCACCCTGCCCATAAATGCCAATCAACCTCAAAGCGGTGGCACAGGTCTCCATTTTTCAAATGTCACTAAGTCTTCTAGTAAAAAAAATATATGGGGCCAAGCGACTATATAGTTCTCATTCCTCATGATCTCATTTTCAAATGTTCCTGATCTTTCATCCCTTGCTTATGTTTTCTGATGGAATGGCACAACCTCCAGCACATTGAGGTCCACGTCCCAAATCTCGGATAAAGCCTTAATGACACTCTGACTTATTTTTTTAACCACTAAAGAAGATCTCCCCCATTTCTCCCACCTGGAGGCCTCACCTCATTTTAAAGTTTTCTTTTTTCCAATTAAACATAGATTTTTAATCAAATATAGAATTGTAAAAAAAAAAAATGTAGGTAAGCAAAAAATGTAATTAAAACATTAAAAATTATATTCCCATAAACCAGGGATACACTAGGTATTATTTTTCTATGTGTGAGTATATATGTATGCTCATACTATTTGAATAAATAATAGAATGATACTATTTTGCAACCCCATGTTTCACTTAAATTATTGTGAATACTCTTCTTCCAATAAATGTCATCCACATGGTTCTTAATAGCCAAATAACACAATAGCCCTTGTATACATATGCTATAATATATTTAGGCAACCCAATTTTTCACTGTTATAAACAATGCTGTGAAGAACATCTTTCCAACCAAATCTTTGGATATATTCCTACATATAATTTTAGGCTAGATTCCTAAAAACAGCACCAGCAATAATAATAGAAATAATTATATTTATTGAGGAGTTACTTTGTGTCAGGTTCGGACTAAACATTTTCATACATTGTCTCATTTAATCTTTAAAACAACCCCAGATTTACAGGTTAGAAAACTGAGATATAATGATGGATAACTAATTTGTCTTAGGAAGTACTATTTCCACATCTCCAAGATCTAGTGGAATCCCAAATTCATCCACACTTTTCTACTACCCTGAGGGTAAATTTCAGTTCAAACAATAGTCACGTTTCAAAGTATTTTGATGAGACACCAAACAGCCCTCCAGTTATAACAAAGTCCACTATCTCTGCGTATCTAAAGGTTGGGTTTTCCCAGGACTGTCCAGAAACATCTTACCAACAGCACCAACACCATTTAAACACTGCCTTTAAGTTAGCTTTAACACCTCCGAAAATGTGGCTATAAAAATAAGCAAAAGATCTGGGACCCAAATTGAACATAAAAGTTGTTGCAGATATTGTTTCTTGACAAACAGCCTCTCCAAACCACATAAATTGTCCAAAACCTCTTAAACCTTTGCTCTACATCACCCACATAGGACTGCAAAGGGAATACCGCAAAGGAACTACAGGCTAATTGAAAAATCATTCACTTGAGATGCTGCAAGGATCATGCTCCATTTCTACAGACATATATAGAAACTGGAAACACGTGGAGCCCTTCCTGACCTGAGCAATTGGCTAATCAGCACACTCAAAGGGAAATCATTTCCTTTTTCCTACCTTGCATGGTTGGATTCATATTTAATAATTCATGGGAGATTGAAAAAAAAAATCTCTGCAGGGGAGATCGAGTATCCAGACTCCATCCACTCCTTCATCTTGGCTTCGACCCTTTCAAAGAGAAACTGTAATATTGACGAGAAGCCAGTCTATCACCCAAGAGCTGATGTTTCTAAAACCTATTGTTCAAAGATCATTATCGTGGTTTTCCATTAGCAGGACTAAGTAAATGCTTTCCTAAATAATCCTGTCAGTGACTTAAAAATATATTTATTTTTGGAAGAAAGGCTCAGTATGGCACTGGCAAGTTGATTATATTGATCCCCATTTTGGAGGAATTTCCCCTTGCTTTTTTGGAGGGACAATTAATATTGACAGTACCTATCATTAATTTTCCACGGTCAGCAGGAGGTTTTTAGGTTTTATAAGTATAATATCAATACAGACTCGCTTAGAAGCTCTTATTTATTCTATGTTTTTCTCCTGTATTCAATGTTCTCTACCCCGACAAGACAATGCCTCACACGTTTAAGCAATCTGCTACTAGAGAATTCAATGCTTGTAAGGAGTTGGGCTCTCCTTATCTTTCCAAAGAGATCAGGATGTGAGTAAAAGGTGATGATTTCATAGCTCCTCTGTCCTGTGCAGTGGGTGTTGAGGGCAGAGATGAGAAAGGGAAGGGGGGACAGGGAGGTGCCTGCCTCATCCTCCCTCATTCCAAAGCTCAATTTCTCACATCTCTTGTCTCTGAAGCCTCCATGAGCACAAGGACACCTGGACAGGCATTTTTCTCCCCAAGGTGAGCATTGATACACTGTACTTTTCTTCTGTGAAATACCTCTTTCTCTTCATTGTGTCAAAAATCCCTATGAGAACACCAAAGGTGCTGTTATGAGTTAAAACCCAGCCTCTGTGCCTCTGCTCAGGCCAGCGTGGCAGTTGGCCTAGCATTGCTGAGGCTGCAAAAACATGAAGGCTTCCAGTCAACTGCCCAAGCTTCTTGGCAATGACCTGTATTCCTCTGGGCACGAACGCCCTTCATGGCCTCTGAAGTGCCACAAAAGGTGTCAGCCTTGAAGCAGAGTTCCTGGCCCATAGCATGCAAGCAGGGTTCCCCTCCTCTTTCCCTCTGCCCCTTGCAGGAACAGGAGAAATTGCAAATGCTCCACTGACTGTGCAGCCACCTCCAAGGGACTAGAGACCACCCATCGCCCAGAGTCTCCTCACCCAGGAGCATCCCTCCTGGAGCATTCTGTGCTATCTTACACAGGCTTATGCTGGGCAGTGGCCGCTCAGGTCTTCCAAAACCCATGGCTAAGAAGCACACAGCTCATTGCTGGTCCTCTCACTGAACAGATGTCCTAACAGTGATACATTTATTCATTTCTTCCTCAGTGATGTACCTAGAGCTGATTCTCTGCCAGGTGCTAAGTAACCACCAAAGATGTTTGTCCAGTCCTCAAGAAACTCACGGTACATATTATCTAGTAGGGTAGGGAGGGTGAGGAGAGAAGTAGGGGGCATAGAAATATCACAAAAATTGTGATGCATTGTGGTACATGTTAGAAGTAAGTACAACACAACATGTACATGTTTATTCAGATTAGAAAAACAGGCTGCTTTATTTATAAGCTAGGTTATCTTGGACAAGTTCCTAAACCTCTCTGTGCCACGTTCCTCACCTCTAAAATGAAGCTAATAACAACCATCCTACCTTAAAGCATTCTCAGGAAGATTAAGCAGGGCAATACATGAAAAGCATTCAGCACAGTGCCTGGCCCTTAGTAAGCATCAGATGCGTTCAATGGCATTAGCATTAGCATCCCTGTCTCAGTTCACCGATAGCTGGGATGAGTAGGTGGGAGCCCATTAAAATGGGCCCCGAATGCAGAATGGATCAGGGAGCTCAAAAAAGCCCTTGCAAAGTAGATGATGCAAGAGCTCTGTCTCTAAGGCCACTTAGTACAATGTGGCCAGCATGAGTGATGGCAAGAACTGAGACAGGAGAGGCGTGGAGTGGCCAGTGCTAGGGAAGACAGTGGCGTGAGAAGGTACCTGGCAGAGAGGTAGGTCAGGCTGCGAGGGAAAGTGAGAAGGCTAAGCTACAGGTGCATCAGTGAGCGTGCAGCTGAAGGAATCCTTGCTGTGCGGCACAGCAAGCTCTCTTCTGCTCCTTCTGCCTGGCTCTCTATATCTCACTATCTGAGCATCTTCTCACTGCTCTGAAAGTTTCTTTCCTTTCTCCCTTGTTGCTTTGTTGTCGGTCTCTATCACTGGGCTGGTGAGTCTGTTCTCTCCCTTCTTTCTCCAACTATGTCTTTCCCTCCATGTTTGCCTCCCTCTCACCCTGCTATCTTTTCCCATAGCGCTCACTGCCTCCCCACATACACATGTTACTTACTGTGCCTGTTACTTTGTGTTGGGACCTCTCCCTTGCCCACTGTGATGTAAGCACCATGGGGCTGGGGTTTTCTGCCTGTCTGCTCCCTGTCAGATTCCAAGCACCTAGCAAAGCACTTGGCACATCAGAGTAAATCCAGCTTTAGTTTCATTGTAATGGTGGTAATGGTGAGCAATGAGCCAGGGAGGTGAAGGTGAGACAGGAGCAGGGACTGCCTCTCTTAACAGGAATCAGAATCCCTACTTTGGAGTTGGTGTCACCAGTTGCCTCAGATTAGGGGGAAGCCAGAGCCCCTGGGCAATAAGGATAGGGATTGGGTCCCAGCCCACATGACCACTCGGTTCTGCTGCGGCTCAGGCCACGTGTCCCTTTCAATCCCAAATGGATATGAAGCCTAAACAAGAAATAAACCTTTGCTGTTTTAAGGCATTGAAATTTCAGGGTTGTTTGTTACTGTATCAGAACCTAACCCCTCCTGACATATAAAACTAAAAATAATCCAGTAACTGTACTTGAAATTGGGATGAATAAGATGTGTGCCTTAACCTCTAGGAGCTTAACATTTTGAGAAACAATAGGAAGAAAAATTAGAAGGCAACACTTAAAATGCTAATTAAGTCCGGGCACGGTGGCTCATGCCTATAATCCCAGCACTTTGGAAGGCTGACGTGGGTGGATCACAAGGTCAGGAGATCGAGACCATCCTAGCCAACGTGGTGAAATCCCATCTCTACTAAAAATACAAAAATTAGATGGACGTGTTGGCGCACGCCTGTAGTCCCAGCTACTTGAGAGGCTGAGGCAGGAGAATCGCTTGAACCTGGGAGGTGGAGGTTGCAGTGAGCCAAGACTGTGCCACTGCACTCCAGCCTGGCAAAAGAGTGAGACTCCATCTCAACAACAACAAAAAAAAGCTAATTAAAATATTTTATAATTTATTCTTAATTTCTCTACTATAACTATTTTTAGTTAATACTATTTTATGATATGTACATGTATATATATATATATATTTGTGATTTTTATAGAGTTATTATATTAGATATACTTTGGAGGATTTTACTCCTTTCTTATTTAACAGTATTGACAAATACTTGCCATAGGTTTGCACTAGTCATCACTGTTATGATGGATATGCGAGATCAAATTAATTTTGACTCTGTTTGATTCTTTTGTCAGGAAGTTATAGGAAAAACTCAAACTGGCTTAAGTTTTAAGAAAGTTTAATATTTCACATATATGGAAGTTGAAGCCTGAATTAACAGAAAATAGACAGGTTTAGAAAAAAAACAGATAAGGGCCAACAGAGACCGTCATCAATAAGTAGAGAAAGACAGAGACCAGTGGCCCCTTGGTGCTACACATGGGCTCCCTGCTGTCATGTACAGGGCACTCCTTATATCGTTGGTATCACAGAAAATATATACTCCTGGGGCCAGAGACTTACATTTTATTTCCCTTGGATACTTAAAATAGAGATAATATCATCACTAGCCAAGAGAAACTAAGACAGGTCAATAAAATCATCCCCTTACCTTTAAGCAAACATTTGTTGAGCTCTATTCTAGCCAGGATTGTCCTGGATCCTCTGGCTGCATCAAAGCTGGATCACATAGGGATTCTGTCCAGAGGCATTAATAACCCCCAAAGACTGGAATACAAGGTATAAATACTAAGTTGCATAAGAAAAGTCAAAATAAACATGAGAGCTGATCAGAGAAGGTGGTATCCCTGACAATCAATAGCCGAGATTGTTTTGTTACAAACCTTCAAAGCAGATGGAATCTAAGCTTCTTTTAGGAATGCATTCCAAAGTGTGGCCAACTAAAGCTGAAGATTATAACTAAAATGCTGTCCTGGGATGTTCATACTGCAAATACAGGCATGATTCACTTGTTTTTGCCTTCCCTCTGGGTGTAATCAACAGCTGGAAGTCATGGACAACTCACATCTACCAGGAAGACTAGAATAAGCTGGCAAACAGCCTATCTGTCTGCCAATGTAACTCCTGATGGACACCTTACTAAGCTCAGCGTTAGGAGACTGATCCTGCCAGGATTAGCATTTACAAAGCACGCTCTACTACATGCTAAGTCCTTGCCCAGATAATTTACATGACCTATCTAATGTAATCCTCCCCATGAGCACACTTCACAGACATAGAAACTGAGGCTGAGTGGTTAAGTCAAGTCAAACAGTAGGTGAATGATGAAACCAGATTTTGAATGCATGTAGATCTGATTCCACATACATCAGCAGCCAGTTCTTCCCTGGCTAAGTTCACGTGAAGCAGCTCCCATCTCCCTCCACCTTCACTGTCTGCCTGTATTTTCCTAGTTGACTCAATTTCAGGTTTTGCCTTTTCTCAACCGCCTTGTCACACTGCTGCCCATACCCGGTGTGACAGTCCCTAAATTCCGATGGGCAGCAATTTAGATCCACATCATCCTGACCAGGTCCTTCTCAAAGACGGACTTTAACGGTTCTCTGGAAATGAAAAGCAGCAGCATCATGGTGTCTAACAGCAATTTAAACAGGCCTGCCTGTGGTCAAGCTGTCCCATTGGCTAAGTTTATCAAGTCATCCCCATAGAAGTGCATATTAGTTGACACAATAGCACAGTGCCAGGATGGGGAAGCACTGCCAAATAGCTGCTGTGCTCTGCAGTTCTGTAATATTTATCTAATAGCTAATATAATATCAAGTGACAGTTGAAACAGGCTACTTTCACCTAATCTGTGCATGCTGTATGCAAAACAGCTCTGACCCTGGCTTGATTCCTTAAAGCATGTAGGATTTAATTATCTCCCACTGTTATAGAAGTAACGACATGTTACTTAGTACTTTCAATACTGATAAATAAACTCCTTCTGACAAGTGAGCTGAAAGTGCACCAAGTTGCAAACTTGCAATATAAAATGTTGCTGTTCCTAAACTGGGGATTTCCTTTCCTAATGGTGGAAATGTTCCACAGTCCTTCAAAATGGATAGTTCTGGACTTTCTAAAATCTGGGACACCTAGAGCAATGAGATAGGCAGTGCCTTTGCTTCAGGTGCTCATTGGGATGAATTCACAAAAGGAGAGTGGGAGCATGAGGAAAAAGAAATAGAGAGATGCATCTGTGTATTTTATTAACCCAGAACTTCAAATAAACATCCGTGGGAGTCTCAATACACTTGACTACACACCATCATCTTTATGTCATAGCTAAGGCCCTGGATTTTGAGAATACAGTAGAGATTTATCTGCAGTGATAAAATCTCCAGTTTCTCACAATTCACATTCATTTCTCCCATCTTTCTCGAAAGAGTACTCTCTCCTCCCTTCCCAGGAATCACAGATCTCTTCCCTCCTCCCGGCCCCACCCCCTTCAAATCTCTCTTATTTAACTGAGTTTGACATCTCTTTAATACTTATTTAGAGCTGCCTGTCACCTCTGCCCAATGCCTCACCCCCCTCACAGATGGCTATTCGCTGCTACATTGTCACCAGGAAAGAAGGTATGGATATTAAAATAAGTGGCACAGAAGCCAGCAAGTCCTCAAGTGCAATAGATAGAGGAAGACGGAGTAAGAGACACTGTCATAAATATACATAATGTTCAGTGAAGGAGGAGCTGCTCTCAACTGACCTAAACATAACTCCAGGTATAGGTGATTTTTAAAAATCATCATCTAATTCAATGGGAAAAGGAGGAGGAGAAAAAAAAAATGTGTCCTGGACCTATAACTGTCATCCCCTAAGTTGCTGTATCCCTGTTTTCCAAAGATTCTTTCTGAGAATCTTAGGAGTTATAAATGTGTGTTTGTAAATGTGTGGTCCATGATTTGCCCTCAATCCAGAGTAATGCTGTGCTTGGTCTGCACTACATCTTTAAAACCTTTGAAAGAGTTGCCAAAATTTACAATTAAAATATTTTACCTAAAATGAAGAAAACTTGCTTCTTTAGAAAATTTCAAAGGTCTGACAGTCCTGGATCAGCACTATTTGTGGCAACAATTAGTTGATGCTGAGAAGCAACTTTTCCTCACGGTGGAATATGTGGTGTTTAGTTGACCTAGCTTCCCACCAGTCCCGATTGCCTTCCACCTGACTGTGTCACCATTGGCATGATCTGTGGGCTCATGTATTTCTGATTCCTGCCATAGACCCTCTCACCAGAGAAATGTTTGTGTGCACAAAATTCACAGTAAAGATTCAGAGATACATGGAACTCCCAGTAGAGATTATCTGTTATCCAGAGTTCCATGAGCTCGGCGGAGTCACCTCTCTGATCTTCAGCTCTTTATCTGTAGAATAAAGGGTATGCATAATCATATTTCAGGTCCCTTTCTCCTTTTGCATTTAAGTGAAAAGACAAAACCTCTTTCTAAATCAATACTCAAGGTAAGTACAGAAAGCTCAGTTTCAAAAAAAAAAAAAAATTAAATTCTGTAGACCACTAATGGAGCCACCACCAATGGCAAAGACAGTCAAAGACTCTGTAGGAGAAAATTGGCAAGTTTTTAGACACATGCTTCCACCAAATAATTGTCCATCCACCACTCTGAACCGTGGAGTGTCCACTTTGCACAACAGGCAATCATCTGCAGTTTGTCTAAGGAGCAGGGTGTATAGCGAAGCTGTGGGATAAGAAACACAGACTGAGAAATCTTTCCAGCAACAATGCAGTTGTATGTGTTCAAGAAGAGAACTAGCGCTGCAGGACTAAATCTCAAGTAAGACGCTGATAACGCGCTTTAAATTGCTCTGTTGGGCCTCCCATCCTGCCCTCTTTCCCCTGAGTTTTATAAATAAGACCCAAATATAAATTAAGCCATTCACAAAATGGCAATTTTTCTAACAGGTCAGTAATGTGGTGAAGACATGCAAGGAAAGCTGCATTTTGTCCTGCTACTTACAGACTCATGGGCTTTTAGTAACAGAAAGGACTTTCAAGAGGCCCTAATGTCTCCTTATTTTACCAAGGATGCCAAGAGCCAGAGCAGCGGAAACATTTTGCTGCAGGATGATGCCCACTCGACCCCAGGCTGGTGTGTGTGTGTGTGTGTGTGTGCATGTGTGCACACATGTTTGCCTGTAATGCCAACTCCACCACTTATAGCATAGCATGGGCTATAGAGCCAGACTGTCTGCATTCAAACCTTGGTTCAGTTCTTACTACCCAAGTCCCAATACTTCCCTTGACTCTGTTTCTTCCTCTATGAAGGTGGAGATAATGGTAGTGTTTATCTCATACTATTGCATGAAGATAACATGGCATAAATCATATAAACTACTTAGAACAAGGCCCAACATATAGTAAAAACTAAGCAAATGTTAATTCATTATTTATTATCAGTCTTTTTTCTGGTTAGCCTGAAAACTGTGTGAAATGCAACCAGGTTACCCTGGGCTCAACCTGTGGGGTTTCTATGTACTCACTATGGGATACTAAGCAAGTATCTTAACTACCTTGACATTTAATTACTGATCAGTGAAATGCTGAGAGAATTCAATGATCAATGTGTATGGAAATGATCAGTACCATGTCCAACACATCACATGTGCTAAGGAAAAATAGTTGTAATAACTAACCATTAATATTATCATTAATGTGCATTATTTTTGGTTGAAGGCCATGGGTTTTCTCCTACTGGGAGTAGGTGATGTCTTGGAATGCCACCCTTTTTTCCACCTCCCAAAATACCAACCAGTACCCATCATAGTCACTAATATTTGCTAGGAGTTTATTTATACTCTAGATATTGTGCTAAGTGCATTTTATATATTAATGCATTGAATCCTCACAGCTATATTGTGAAATAGGTCATATTATTATTATCACCATTTAATAGGTGAGGAGACTGAGGCTTGGATAATTAAAGTAACTTAGTCAAAAGCCTTCAACCAAAATGAGAAAAGCTGGAATTTAACGCAAGGCATCAAACCCCACGGCTCATCAAGGAAAAAAATAAATCTGTTGTGCTACTGGCTCCCCAAAGAAACAAAATTTATTCCTATAATAAGTCTTATTGCTGGCCATTTCTGCCATAAGGTTTAGAAACAAATGGGAAGAGATTTAAAATGATAAAATAAAACTTAATTTCTTTCATAGAATAAAAAAAGTAACAAACTATTTTCTGACAAACGTGACAGTTGAGACACATTGAAATGTGGAATATTAACTGCATCAAATCAAATAATCCACTTCAAATCATTAGCAAAGTGCCACTTGGAATTTTGTCCTCATCAAAATGAATGGCTTCCATTTGTTGAGCACGTATGCCATGCCAAGGGCCATCTATGAGACTTTGAGGAGATGTCATTTAATCCTAATGTCATACAGGTACTAAATGATAAGAGGCAGGACTTACTCAGGGTCCAGCCCATTCTATGCTCAAACTCTGTGTACTATGAGTCAAGGAAGACTACAAAGAGGTTAATAGGGAAGGTTCTGGAACTAACTGCCTGCCTTCCAGTGCTGGCTCCTCTTCTCACTACCTATAGCCAAAGAAAGTTATTTATGGTGCTTCTGTTCCCTCTTTTGCAACATGGGGGAAATAAACCCCCTGAGAATGACTGCATGTAAGTTTCTTAGAAAAGCACTCCTTAAGGCCAGGCACGGTGGCTCACGCCTGTAATCCCAGCACTTTGGGAGGCCAAGGCAGGCGGATCACCTGAGGTTGGGAGTTCGAGACCAGCCTGACTAACATGGAGAAACTCCGTCTCTAAAAATAAATAAATAAATAAATAATTTAAAAAAAGAAAAGAACTCCTCAAAATGCAGGCTGGTCTGCATCCTGTATGTTCCTAGTTCATGACCAGATAAGTATGAAATTGACATCTGAGAGAGTTATTTTTATGTTTACTGACTCTAATAATAGTAAAACAATAAGACTTGCATTTTCTGTGCCATTTTTAATTTTCTATTAATTACTTTATCATATAATAATAAGGCAACAATCTATGACTGATTATATTTTATAAGAAAAAAAGAAGAAGAGAGGGAATCCTTTACCACAAATAGTTAGAGAAGCAGTAGATTAGATGCTTACCTGTTATACATAAAGCCTCAACCAATGTTAGTTATTTATATAATTATTTGCTATGCTATCCATCCATGTCCCACAAAGACAGCCAAAAGTTAAAGCAGCATCAAGATGATAAATTCAAAGACATAGGATGCTGGTAGTTTACTGACCAGGGTTTGACTCTGTCAGAGCTCTGGTTCATGATCGATTGGGAGAAACTATGAGGGAGTTCTGAAGGTTTTGCTGAGCCAGATCAATGGGCTCCCATGAACTTCATTAGTGGAAATGGTGGAAAACAATTCAATGCCTCAACTCTTTTTCTCCATTCTATGTCCAACATTCTCCTATTTTCCCTATGGATCTTCTTACTTGCTTTGCCTTAACTTTTCCCAAGCTCTTTCCTTCTCCTGGATGGTATCTCATAAAATTTATCAAAAAGTTGGAGCAAACCACAAATCTGGATTGGAAATCCCAAATTGCTATGTAACTGGCCATGTGATTCGGGGTGTGTTACAAACCATCTTGGAGCCTTGATTTCCCAGTCTGAATAACTAGAATCATAATGTCTACCTTGGAGGAAGGGTCAAATGGGATACCATGTGCAAACATCCAACAGACTTGATTCCCCTTCTTCACTCTCCTTTGCAAAACAGGTGGTGCAGTAGTTGGTGGAAGTGGTCGGGGAAAGGGAACTGATAAAATCTGACGACAGAGTCCCTTCACTCTTATTGTTTATTTAAAGTCAAAACTCCAAAACATCTGTAAGACCACAGGAAAAAAAATTATAATGTGATATATCACTTTTATGTCATTGCCAGAGAAAATGTCTCAGTAGGCAACACCATTTGACTGAAAATCTGAGGAAAATACCCTCCATTAAATAATTTTCAGGGATGGCACAGGCTGCCAAGTCCTCTCTGTAGAAAGAGGACATGTAAGCCTGCAGAGGGGTTTACAAGAGGGAACTCATATTTGGGAGCGACTCTTTATGTAACAATCAGCCCCCATGCAGACAGAGTGCCTTTATGGGTAAGCGAAACAGAGAGATTGTACTGTGAATTAACACTAATAACCTGTTGATGAGGACAACAGATCATTGACCAACTTGAGTGATTCTAAAAGAACTGAATTAACTTCTACGCAATAGTGTTTTACAAACACAGCCAGTTGGTGATTGGTTGCAAGTGTCTTTGCAGTGAGTCAGAACTTTTGATTTCAATGAGGGTTACCGGTGACAGAAGATGAAGTCACCTATAAACAAATATCAAATGCATCTGAAAACTCCATCCTCACTCTCATGCTCTAACACAAAAATGCAGCTGCCACCAGAAAATACAGTTCGCATTGGGAGAATCATTTATAATGGCCGATACCAACAGTCTGAGAAAGGTTTACATTCGGTGTAAATAAGTTAGATTTTAGAAGTTAATGAGTTCCACTACCTAAGCTGCTCCTTATTAATTCATACAACTCAAAGACACCCACTAAAAATAATACCTTTTGAGCTATATACCATCTTTATGGAGATCATTAATATTTCCCCATAATACAGCAGTTACCAGTCCCATTACTTCCCTTGATCACCTTCATGCTCCTAACAACAGCACCAGCTCATCCACAATCCTTACTTGTGTTAAAAAATGCCCTCAACTCCCATCAGCCTCCCTTTCTCCAAGTGACCACTGTCTCCACACACCCTCGTGAGACCTTGGCTGGAAAACTGCCTGCCTTACCTCTCTCAGATCTCTCTTTCTAATCAGAGACACACAGGGTAGACTGGAATGGAAGGTGGAAGGGAAAAGACGTCTTAAAAACTACATGAAGACTGGCCTTGAAGCACTGCCTCATTCATTTATTGATTCATTTGCTTACTCACTCATTCTTCCAACAGTTTTTGAGCCAGGCATTAAACAAGATATTCAGGATGCAGGAAGCAATTAGAACCTAGTCTCTGCAGGGAAGCAGACAGGTAAGCAGATGATTGGAGAAAAGGAGGCATCTTTGAACTGGGTCTGGAACAATTAGTAGGACTTACCTAGGAGATAAAAAAGGGATGGGCACAGGAAACCTCACACTGACAAGTAAAGACTTGCTCCATTTGGCTCTTTGTAATGTCTCTGCCAATTGCACAGAGCCAGACGCACCACAGGTGCTCCATAAGTAGTAAGAGGATGAATTAATGAATTAACGGTACAAAAGGATTCCATGAGAATCTAATCACTTATTGCCTTTCAGTCCCTTAGCAAGACGCACGGAACTATTTGCATTCTGTTTCTGGCCCCTTAATAGGTGAGTTGCTTTATGCTCTCTGCTCTAAGGTATCCCTGATTTCTTCTGTCACATGACACCTCACCTTTGTTCCCAACTCCCTGTCACTAAGCAGTAGCGAGAATAGGAAGCAAAAGCTTCTGAATAACAAAATTTATACGTGGTACCATCAAATGATCAAGCTGTCTAAGAAACCTGATAAAGTAACTGTGGACTTGGGCATCAATACATGGGCAATTGCAGCTCAGCTCTGATTGACCTGAAACCACAAGTTAAGCATCAAGCAAGCGTTGTTCAGCCCAGGCACCACTCACACTCTGGCCCCGATCATTCTTCATTGTCTGTCCTACACATTGTTAGGTGATTAGCATCATCCCTGGACTCCATCCACTAGATAACAGTAGCACCCTGCCTCCAAATGTCCCTGGGTAGGAAACAGTCAAAGTCACCCCCAACTGAGAACCACTTAATTAAACTGTGATTAGCAGTAGATGATAGTTCCCTTGGTAATCTTTCCCTCTGAGAGTCTCTAACGGTAGGATGCACAATCTCAGATGACTATCACAGGATCCCAGTATTAGAAATGACCTTGGACATCATGCAGCACAACTTAGATTTTGCCTATGAAGAAACTGAAGCCCAGAGAGGGGGAACTGGCTGTCCTCAGCCTACAGTGCTCATGGCAGCAGAAACCCCAGGCCTCTTGCCTCCCATACCAGAGCATTCCACCACACCCTAATCCTATATGACATTCTTTTTTGAGGCTTCTAAAAATAAAGAAAACTAACATTGATTTGGCAGCAATATAGATGCTTTCTTATAATAACAAAGTTATAATAATTATGATGAATAACAATAATAATAATAACTAACACTTACTAAATAATTGCAATGCATCAAGCACTTTTCTAAGAACCTTTTTGCATTTTCTCATAACCTTTTGATACAAAAATCACAGAAATCTTGCTAGGTACATATTACCATTTCTATTTTTATAAATGAGGGGCACAAGCATGCCAAGGCTAAGAACCTTGTTCACAGTCCCAGAGCAGGCCAACTGCAGAAGCAGAGCTCACATGTGGTGCCTCTTGCCTTTCCACTGTGTCATGGTGTTCACAGAGCCCACCCTGCTCCCCATGGGCCAGCTCCCATCTGACCACTGCCCAACCACTCCTCCTGACTTGTATGGGCTGCAATACCAGCTGAGCCAGGCCTGCTCCACCTTCTGCCCTTTCAGACACACTTCCATCTGACATTTGCATTTTTGAGCCTTGTTTGGTGACAGCCTTCAGCAGCCAATGGAGTTGATGGGGTTCATCTAATCCAACAAGTATGTGCTGAGCTTCTCCTGTGGGACCAAGCTCTATGCTCAGCATGTCTAAGAATGCTAAGAGGAGTTGGTTTCTTTTTCAGCACGTGTCAAAATTTGTCATTGTTTGTTGATTCTGTCCACTTTCCCACTAGACGCTAGACAGGATGCTCAGAGGGCATGAACCACATCTGTACTGGCCATTCCTGTATCCTCTGAGCCCAGGACAGGCCACATGCCCAAAGAATGCTTGTTAAATCAAGTTGAATTTGTGGACATCTGCTCTAGGTCGCACATCCTTAGATACTTAATATTATCTTATTTGATATCACAAAAACCTTACACAAGGTATATCTTTATTTTAAGGATAAAAACCTAGGAGCACTGGCTTTTAAGGGATTTGTTCGAAGTCACAAAACTTGTATTTAGAATTGTCCTAACAATGGTTCAGAAGAAGATATGGTCCGAAGTGAATATACACATGTTTCCAAAGAAGCTGAACAGACTGCTGGGTAAAACACAGGCTCAGCAGTCAGACCTCCTAAGTCTATGTCCCAAGTCTACCTCTGATTATCTGTGTGATCTAGAAACAGAAACCTTCAGTTTCCTCTTCTGTATAATGGAGGTAATTAGAATAGTTACTCCCTCAAAGAGTTGATGTGAGAACTAAATGAGTCAATATACTCAAAGTACTTTAAACATTGGCTGATGTATAATAGCGAATACTTATTTAGCACTTCCTGTTTTTATAATAAAGGAGATAGAAGGGATAAACAGATACATAGATGTAGACACACACACACATACACACATTCAGGTACAAATTAAAGAACAAAGAGCAGTATAAGAGAGAATCAAGAGAGGCACACAGATGAAGTGTCGCAGGGAAAATAATCTTTTCCTGCCCCACAGGAAATAACACCTTGCATTCAGGTTTTTGCTATTCCATTTAGAATTGAAAGAACACATCCTTGTCTCTGACATAAGCCACCTTTTTACTAGCATTGAATTCAATTTAGCTTTATATGCTGTTAAAAAAGAAAGAACACAATTCCAAAATGCCTTCGAGTGGATGATAGAGGGAAAAAGGCACATGTACAGGCATACAAAAGCAGTTATTCCTGTCTCATGCTGTTACCCTGTGTGAAACTGACTAGGCAAAGTTCTGCAGAAATGGTTTCAAATGGCTGGAAGAGAAGGGGGCTGCATGGAGCCGGTTGATGGGATGCTTAACTCCAACTCATATTCATTTACTGCTACATTTAAGCTGCTTTCAAGAGAGTTTCCCCTCAAAAATACCATTCATATTAAAATGGCAATGTTCTGGCTCAGAAGCCTCAGGAAACTGAGTGGTCCATTTGGCCTTCATCTTCCTAAACACGTGGATGAGCAGAGTCTTGGATAGGTCAGCGATGTGGCAGCACCATAAATAAATAATTACATAAGTATCTGCTGGGCGTGCAAAAAGGATATTCCTAAACAAAGAAGACTCATTATTTCTCCCAAGCAGTAGCTCAGAAGTCAGTCCTAATGCCTTTTCTTTCAAGATCCTTTAGATAGAGAGAAAAGAAACTGTCCAATATCCATATTCTATTTTGTTAACGTGTAAAGTAAGTTAGAAGTGATCGGTCTTCAATAAATAAATAACAAAGTAAAACAAAAAAAGGATGCATAAATTAAATGAAACTCAAAAGACATATCACCCAATACCAACATGTGAACCTTATTTAGACCTTCATTCAAATAAACTATTAAAACATATGACATTTATAAAATAATTGGAAATTTTAACACTGACTGAACATTTGATTAATAAGATTTATTGTTAAACTTTTTGATGTGATAATAGTATTGTGATTGTTATTCATTAAACATACAGAAGAAAATATTCACAGCAGAAATAATATTTTGAATTAGCTTCAATGTAATATGGGAGAGATTGTGGTATTAAAGAGGCAAGACTGGCCATGAATTGCTAATTGTTGAAGCTGAGTAACAGGTATATTGTGATTAATTATAATAACATACTAGCATGTCTCTGTTTTCACATTCTAGATGATGAAAGTGGAATAGATAGATTAATTTTTAAAGAAGCAAGGAGAAAAGAAATTTTAAAGTAAGTGATTGAGAATAAAGACAAAATGGCTTTTGCTCCCTTTGATCCAAGAGTGACGCATACAGAAACCAAAGTGGCACATACAGGCATTGACAGCTGGTCTCAAGTCTGTTGGGAAGGATCTGGACAACATGGAAAAGCTGCTTTGAAGACAATGACATAGAGTGAAAAGCTCTGCAGCACGTGGCCAATTCTGCCCTCTAGTAAAGAAATTTGCGGCCACAGCTAATTCTTCCTCCTCCTTTTTCAGATTGTAATCTCCACAAGACAGACCACCACTAGGACTGGATTTTGCTCATTGCTTTGCTTCAGGCGAGTCACACATGATATCTGGGAGATAGTACATGTGTGGCAAACATTTGCAGGGCAGTGTGTGTGTGTGTGTGTGCACGTGCGTGTGTGTGTGTGTATCCATAGACATAAACTCATATGCGTCTATAGCCCATAAATTAAATTAAATGTTAATTCTTCATCTTTATATAATAGCAACAAATAAAAAAAAATACTTTGGACTGGGCACGGTGGCTCATGCCTGTAATCCCAGCACTTTGGGAGGCCAAAGTGGGCAGATTACTTGAGGTTAGAGGTTCGAGACCAGTCTGGCAACATGGCGAAACCCTGTATCTACTAAAAATACAAAAAATTTGCTGTGTGTGGTGGTGTGTGCCGGTAGTCCCAGCTACTCAGGAGGTTGAGGCACGAGAATCGTTTGAACTTGGGAGAAGGAGGTTGCAGTGAGCCAAGATCACGCCACTGGACTCCAGCCTGGGTGATGGAGCAAGACTCTGTCTCAGAAAAATAAGTAAATAAAACAAAAATTAAAAACTTTGGAAATATGAGTAATTTTGCTGGTAGATCTTCATATAGCTTAAACCAATGTCTCCAAAATTATGAGTAGCATGATGGTACACAGGCAGTTTTGTGTGGTTCACAAACAACTTTTGCTTGGGGGTTATATATTTATTTTTAATATTTATTGAGACCAAAGGTAATTGGCATCTCTATAGATGCAATAGGTTAGAAAAGTCTGCAATACTTTATGTTTTACATGATTAAATATGAGCACTGTTGGTAAAGAACTATAATAAAAATGCTAGAAGTTACTATTCATAAGCTTGAAAAATTGTGGACTTAAGTGACATTATCTCAGAGAATAGCTACATGTTTACTTCCCATAAGTGCCCCTCTTGGGTAGCAACGTGTTTTAGAATGTGGACTTTGGAACCAGACTACCTGGGTTCCAATATTCTCTTTGACACTGACTAGCTGTGTAACCTTGGGCAAGTTACTGTGCCTCAAGTTCCTCATCTGTGAAATAGGGAGAGTAATACTGCCTATCTCATAGGGATATTATGAGGATTAAATGTAAAGCATGCAAATGCAGAATAAAAAAGAGATACTACTATATATTCTTCTGCAGTGCTGAAATTTAGAAGATTGACAATAATAAGTGTTGACATAAATGCAGAGAGACTAGAACTCTTATATATTGCAAGTGAGAATATAAATAACAATTTAAACCACTGTGCAAAACCACTTGGCAATGTTTACTAAAGCTAAATACATACCTACCCTATGACCCTGAAATTGCACTCCTGGGTTTATATCCAAGAGAACTGAATATGTATGTCCACTGAAGCTCACATATGAATATATTTATAGCAGCTTTAATTATATGACCTCCAACTGGAAACAAAATGTCCACCAATAGGAGATGGACTAAATAAAATGTGATAAATTATCACAATGAAACACTACACAGCAATAAAAATAATGAGTCACAAATATATGTAAGAACACAGAAAAATCTTGCAAACTTTTTTTAGTAAAAAAAGATAGGAAACAAAAGAGTAATGATTTAATTTCTATAAAGTACAAGAACAGACAGACAAGTTGATAATGACAGAAGTAACCTCAGGGGGTGATTACCACTTGGGTAGGATACTGAATTAAAAGGGGAACAAGGGAAACTTCTGGCATGTTGGAGATATTATGTACCCATACAAATATTCTTTGAGCTGTACACCTAGGATTAATGTACTTTATACACTTTACTTTTTGTATATGAATCAAAAATAAATTAATGTCCAGTACTTAGAACAATGTTAAGTACTTAATAAGCACTATGGAAGTATTTGCTATTAACATTGACTCATTTTGCTAGTTATCTACACACTTAAAAGAGTTTACCAGAAGTTCTTGAAAACTTAAATGTGTTATGATACAAACATTATCAAACAAAGTTCCCATCCTGAAGAGTGGACAAGTTATTTGGGTGTCCCGCTAAGCAGGTCCAGCCACTACTCTGGAAGCACCATGGCTAGCAAGTAAATAGGCTCTGAAGTCAGAAAAAACCTTCCTTAAATGTTGTTCTGTCATTTACTAACATTGGCAATATTACTTAACATCTAAAGTTCCTATATCTTTATTTTTAATATATAGCTGATAATAGAAGCTACTTCATATGGTCTTTCTGAGATACTTATAAAAAGTTAGCTACTATTACTATTATTAGATTCATTTGATCTTTAACTTTCAGTAAAAATGATGAAGGCTACAGCTGAGAATTTTGCAGTCATTAATTACAATTGAGTTAGCTGCCTTCCCGAGCTCACCTTCATTTGACTCATTTCAGAATATTTATGTAGACATTACCTAAGAAAGGCCACAGATCTTTCCAGATCACATAGAAGGATCAACTTCAAATTATTTACAGCCATGCTTGTAAAACCTGTCAATACAGCAGTCCATTATTATTTTATTTTAAAGTACTACCTCTATCATAGCAGAGAAAGCAGGGCATTCCTTGTTGAATTTTTGCATTCATCTCTTGATTACTGACAGATTTTCCAATAACATAAGAAAAATCATTGGAGGCATCTGCACACGTGAATGTGTATTGCACCCACACTTGTGTATGTGTCTTGCCAAACCTCTTTGTATCCATAATATGCTGTGTAAATACACTTTATCACCTGGTATATCACACTATAGCTCCTTTATCCATTTACCTGGCTGTCATCCCCATTAGATCCTAAATACTAAAAATCAGAAACCACAGCTTGCTTATCCTATACTCACAAGAGCTTAGCGTGGTACCCGATACAAACTAGGCACTCAAAAATTTTGTGTTGACCTAAACATCTAGAATAATGCTATTCGTCTAAATGGCAACTCTTTAAAAATCAATGAAGATACTCCCTTTCTTCCAGCACAATCAGCCCCACACCAGGGCACACAGTTCAGCAAGCTGAGAATAAACTAGATTTCAGCCCCCAACTTGCCCTCTCAAACCAAATTCTTCTCTTGTGCAGTAAACAACCTGCCCAAATATAAGTAGATGACCAGGAGAATGTCACGACCTTGTAGAGCAAAATAACATAAAGTGCCTAGCACTTCGCTTCACATAACTCCCTCACTCAGGATTGCCTGTAGCCCCTCTGCAAAATCAGATCTAGATGTTTTTGTTACCTCCAAGTGAGATTACTGTAACTCAGAAGGGACTCAACTAACAGTGAGATTGACCTGGGTCCATTAGAGTTTACTTAAGCCTTCCTTTAATAGATAGAATCAGTAGCACCTCCATAACTTGGGTACTGCTTGAGCCAATGCAATTAACTCAAGGTTGGACTCAAGTCTGTAAGTGATATTTATATTTCAGAGACCAGGTTCTACAGTAATTACCTCTCCTGAGTCTGTCCCTCCAAGTTTATTAGAAACCAGCCTGCAATCCTAATTCTCTCTTCCAATATAGAGCAAGAACATTCTATATCCACTTCTAGTGCTGTCCCCGAGGGTGATATTTTCTCTGGGAGAAGAGTTACTGGCTTGGATTTTTCCTTTCAGTTCTTTTTTTTCTTTTTCTTTTTTTTTTTTTTTTTTTTTGCCCCCTCTCCAGTTGTCTGTATGAAAGCAAATGGCTGTATTCAGCAATGGACCCAGCTCCAATTTAATTTCTATTTAAACTTTGTAAGTGCACACCAGCCACTACACTGAGATGGGCATTCAGAATCCAAATAGAGCAAGTGATATATGGCAGGAGCTAGCAAATCCTCCCTTTTAACTCTCAGGCTTGGTATTTCCCCACAGAACACTGGCAGCTTCACCTCACATCACCACAGAGATTTACTAGCTCAGAGCCACAGTGAGGTCTTGTCTTACACAATTTAATTACATTCACTAAACAGACAACAGTGCATTTACTGGCCCACCATTAAATATTATCACAAGTAATTTAAACTCAACTTCACTTGTCCAAATATATGGACAAAATACATTCTGTCATCCCAAAGCTTTAATATTCCCTCCATAACTGTGAATCATCGAGAAATCCCAAGTAATTTATTCTGCTTTCCAATTGGAAGCATATCTTAATGGGATAAAAGTCAGAATGTGCAACACTTCTGATAGTAAACTTGTCCACCTGCTATACAACATAAATTAAGAAGCTTATACTTTAGTGATTCAATTACACCACTGAGTAATTGAAAATACACAATTACAAGGAGTTGAGGTTCTTATGAGAAATACAATGTCTGCATTCCAGATTCCCTAGTATTTGATTTATAATTAGAATATTGGCATAATATTCTACATTTGAGAGGAATTGCCCCCTTTTGGATAGTTCTAGAATATGAATATTGAAGGCTGAAAAGAATCTTAGAGCTCATGTTGCTTAATCCCTTGCTTTATGTATGAGGAAATGGAACCCAAAGATCAGTCAGCTTATAAAACGCAAAGGGAGGTTTCAAAAAGAGGCCTCTGACGCCAAGTGACAACATTTAGGATGATAGTCAAACTCATAATCTCTGGAACTAGACAAAACTCAACCTCAGTGATGCACAAGCTATTTAATCTTTCTATAACCTTGTTTCTTCCTCTGTAAAAGAGAGATGGCAATTTCTAAAGCAACTCACCACAGAGAACAACTCCTAGAGTTGCTTAGAGAAGTATGTTCTTCAAAACACTTAGTGTTAAGCATATGTTAAGTGCTCGATAAAAACATAGCCACAGCCACTGCTGCCACCACCATCAACATCATCACCATCATGTCTAGTGTCATCTCACTGTATCATTTCATAGTCTTTATTTAAATTCTACTGACACTCTCAATATCTAACCAATGATTTGTCCACAACACAGCACAGTCACTGTTCCACAATAGCCAGCATATTTTCACATCCTATCCTGAAGACAGTATACCATACAGTATACTTCTCCAGTTTGAATAACTGAATTTATGTTTATTTTGAGGACAACATGACAACCAATCACTAGACATCCAAGGCTTAATTCATTTCCTGAGCTACACACCGACTAGGTATGTTTGCATCAGGTACACCATCAGATCAGTTTTCCTGTGCTACCTGTTCCAACCCAGCCACATACATACATCTTCCATCTTAGCCCTGTGACTATGAGTTGTAGACTCTGCATCTTAATGTGCAAATATTTTAAAAATCACAAATGATTTTTCTCATCAGTGACCTCCATTCTGTCTCTTGACAAAGGAAACCATAGCCTCTTTGAAACCCAAAATAAGCAGATGTAATCAAATGCTAATTTAGCAATAAACAGAAAATTGACTTCAAATCATCTCTCTGTCACTCTAATTGATTAACAGTCACATGAAAATTGATAACATGATTTTCAGCAAGAGAGCGTGTGGCACAAGCTCTTTGGTTCTATTGGCTTCTGATATTGACTTCCTTCCAAATAAAGCTTTTTAAGAGTACATTAGTGAGTCCACTAATAAACTTAAAAAGCAGTCTAATTACAATAATGAACTCTGTACAATGAGTTAATGCAACACTGGAGCTTACAGATCTGAGTCTCTTGCTGAAATAAAAATAAAGTACAAGTTCGGTTGAATATAGTGCAACCACAGTTTTGTTTCAATAGCAGGGAACAAATGACTATTTTTCCTCTTTGCTTCTCTAGCATTTCAGCAAAATGTGCTCATATGATACCTCCTTTCCTTAAATGTTTTCCCAACATCTATATTAATTATCTTAACATGAAATTCACTTTAAGCTGCTGATTCTCTCATGTTCACCTGGCTCAATTAGAAACCATCCTTAAGAAGTAGAAGACTGAAAAAACACAAATAGAAAAATCTGCATTCGTTTAGGATGTGAATATTTCTAAATTGTACAAGTTATTATAGCAGAACTTGGCTACAGTTCACGTTGGCAGTAAGAGAACAGACACTGGGATTATAATGAAACATGCTAGCTAGGTTTCCCTGTGCAGGGAATTCTCTATTTGCTCTTCCAGATCTATGCTTCACCCTTCTCTATTGCCTGTGCCTGGGAGACTGACCTTTAAAGATTGTGTCAATGGGCTTCCTTGCCTTCCACTTCTGATTAGGTTGAGATATTGGAAGGCACTAACAATAGAGCCAAGGTCAAGAGGAAAATGAAGTGGGACATTTTTCCTCAACTCTCTCCCTGCTGGGCACAGTTTAGAAGGGACTGCATTTATTCACCAAGCCTGCACTCCTGAAATACTCTCTCTCCAACAGTGATAGCTTCCCCTCTCTGGGTTCTGGAACCAGCTCCCTCCCTGGTATCTTCAAGTCCAGGTGTTCCGGCCTCCCACTGTTGCCAGCCCTAGGGGAGTCATCACTTGTTGATTTCTTTAACCCTTCCATATCTCGAAAATAGTCTCTTCATTAAACTCTAACCCCATTTGCATGTGCCATCTGCTACCTGCCAGAACCCTACAGATATGTTTATCTTCTATTAACCCAGTGGTTCTCTGCCTGTTGAGGGTTGCACACCCCTTTGAGAGCCTAAATGAGAAGAGTATATAGAGATCATTCTCTGCAGAAAATGCACATAGTCACAAACAGAATTTTTTTATACAATTTCAAAGAGTTGACATACACTGTGAGGCACATATGTGGATCCCAAAGTATGAACCCTACTATAGAAAGGTGATTTTTAAGAAAAAAGTTTTTACTTTCAGAAGAGAATTACATGGGTAACATGTTGTTCTTTAAAGAGTCCTACTTTCGGGTATCAGATTGTGAGATATGAGGTTATCACAAGGCATCCTACCAAAAAAAAAAAAAAAAAGAAAAGAAAGAAATCTCTGAATAAATAATCAACCTAAAAATATGACACTACATGGAGACTTTAATTCTACTTCTTTCCTTATTTCTCATATCACATATTTATCACATATACACTCAGAATATGTTTTCCACTGGCCATGGTTTTGCCTCCTTGTAAAGTTTATTATTAATCATTTCAAGTGACATCTGGACAACTAAGTAAATGTCTTCAGAAATCTCTGAAAGAGATTTCTTAAAGTTCTACTGTCTGCCAGCCCTGCTCAGCATTCCCATGCCTGATCTCCAAGGATGCCGATATGTATTCAGCTGTTTTTTATTAACACTGGTGGCTTCATAATATTAAAAAAATGTATACACTAAGTCACCCCAAAAGAAAACATGCATGGACTGTGATGAAAAATAAATTCCACTTCAAATAGTCATCCTCTCTGCCTAAATGCCTTCCCTGTGGCCCAGAATGAGCATCTTTCTATAGAAAAGAGAAAGAAAGAACGCTGAAGTCCAACACTCCAGTGAGCTTGAATCTCTTGAGGTCTCTATCAGTGGCTATTAAAATTTAAAGTGCACTGTATAATCCTTGACTATCAAAAACACATGCTACTTATATTCCTTAAGCCACTGGCAGCTTAAGCTATTCTGTGTGGGAACACAGAGGGGAACAAAAGAGCCAATGCAATAGATACTGGACCACATAAATGTCAACTGAAGACCATGTGAATAAAAACCTTAGGTGATGACTGCCTTCTAATGTCAGTCATCTTAATGATCCAGTATTTAAAAGTCACTTTTTAAAATCTATAAACTTGTTTAAATATCATGATATAGTATATATAAATGCATATGTGCCCTATGGGTATATAAATTATTCTCTTTTTTAGGCCAAAAAATAAGATTAGTATAAAAGATAGCTTTTGTGTTCATAATTTTAAAGAATGCATAGATACATAAACCACATCATTCACATAGTATATTAGAGTAGTGAAGCACCTCTCTTTATTATCCTACATTGTTTTCTTCGTTAACAAAGAGCTCCTTGATTGTTTTGGTGACTCTCTTTAACAGCAGTCATCAGCAATACCAAGAGAGTGCCTCAAAATTTGGTCTTTCTTTCTCATGATGACTTAATCTGTCAGGGAGCTACCAATTTTGTAGGCAGCTATCTGGGATCAGTAAACTGGGATGCCTTCCCTTCTTCCTTCCTCCACACAGGTCCTCTCCTATGGAATCAGGAGATGACTTCTGTTTAATCTTAAAAGAATAAGTAGGCAGCTAAATCCGGAAGCCCAAGGGAGAGTTCCCTCTTCCCCGTCTCCAGCTCACCTATGTCCCCTACCCCGATGCCATCCAATACACTGCTGCCAAATTAATCTTCCTAAAAGCACAGCCCTGATCATCCCCCTTCCAACCCATCTTGTTCAAACCCTTGAAGTGCTCTTTATGCCCTACTGAAAGAAGAAATTGTTTGAAATCTACAGCCTGAGACTCAAAGCCCTTATTAGTCCAGCTCTGGCTTTACTCTAACTTCATTTTCTCTACTCCATGTTACTGTGGGTTCCAGATGAATTACCTCCTCATTCCCTGGAGAATCATATTCATTATAAATACCCCTTTTCTCATCTTTTCCCTCTACCAATACAGAATGTCTATCCTTGGGCAGTTTCAATGTTACCTCATCGATCTCATGTTATGATATCTTTTCTAGACCTTTCTACCCACTGCTCTCCAGTCCAACCCCAGTAATTTATCTGATAATAGTTTAGCTACTTGTAAACTATTAGATTCATTTTACCTAGTTGTAAAGTGGGGTAAGTAATGATAGGTAACTAAGAGGATTAAATATACCACATACTCAAAACACAGCTATGGTTTTTGTGGTAGTTGTTGCTTTTATCTTAAACCAGTCCCTATATAGTAAGACACTTGAAAATTGAATGGAATTTTGTTTATTTTTTTGTCCTCCGCTATCCCTACCTACCACAACGTAAATAACTTGGAAAGAAATGGAGGAAGGACATTTGAAAGAAACCACCTGTCCTCAACTCTGAGGCGAAGAAAGAGCCAGTGGTTTTGGACTCTGAGTATATCATCTATGTAGATCAATTTGGCCTGGAAATGCCATATGTGTACACTGGCTTTCACTTAACAAAGAGTGTCAAATTGGGTCACTACACTACCACTAATTGCATTCTAAGAGATGTCAACCGTAACACCTAGGCTGACGCTCCTTCAAGAAGATGGCAGTTGAGTCTAACGAGAACCCCTGCTGCCTTTACCAAAGGAACTGAGTCTGGCTTTTCCACAGCCTCCTTTTCAGCTTTCCTGAGCATTCACTTACATAAAAAGCAAATGAGATGCCACTTTGTCATCCTGGTCGCAGTTTCTCACAAATCCTTCGTCTTTTAAAAGACCTTGAGGGTCCGATTCTAATCTGAGTTGTACCATAATGAGTCTCTTAAAAGAACCATTCTGATGCCTGCAAGCACAGCAAAAGTATTAGGAAATACAGCATCATTAGTCAAAATCATGGCGGATTCACAGAAGTCTCTGTAGGGTCAGAGCAGCCATTTTGGAAGAGTTTTAGGCAAGAATGCATGCTTCCTAACTACCCACCAGCGTTAACAGGTTTCATTCTGTCAAAAGATGGCATCTTTAATCCCAGGTTTGGCATGAAAAATGTGAACTGAGGCATATTCGACTGCTCCGCAATATTTCAGACATCATATACATTTAGCTTGTAAAACCTCTGAGCCGTAAGAGCACTGGGTGCATCTCAAAATGACGTGTGGTGACATAGAGTTCCACCAGAGCACAGAGCACCCAGTTAATTGGCAAGGCTGGTTACTGGGAAGCACACTGCATCCTCCCGCAGCTGGCAGGCCACTTGGGCAACACCCAAAGAAACATTTTAAGAGGGCAAGAGTCCTTAAACCTCCTTGCACACAGCTCACATGACAACCCAGAGCAACTCCTTATTTGCACCTGTCTTGCACTTCTGGGCGGTGCTCAGAGAGAAAGAAAGGTAAGCCCTTCTGCCCAGCAAGTATTTTAAGCCCTACTGAGCACAGAAATTCTCGGGGGAACTACCCACAGCCTGCAGGGTCACTGCTTCCTAATTTCCCTGGGTGGTACCTGATGACTCAGCAAGAGCCTACATCCTAATTCTTGCACAGAAGAGATCATTCTAGCTCCAGAAATGTGTGCGGGAGCCAGAGGCCCTCAGTCTCTCTCACTGCTATGTGAACAGGTGCTAGTTTCTTCATTCGTCAAGCCTTTGTTCCTTCTCTACTGTGGAAATGTGATAGGAGAATGAGAATAGGTATAAAATTGTTTTCTAATTTTGTAATATAAATATGTTCTTTAAATCAGTGATTCATTTAGATGCTGAGCAAGATATGCCACCCTATCTCTGCCAGAACACTTCCTGTGTTTGGAACTGTCACATACAAGGCTGTATTAGGTCCCTAGGGCTGTTATTACAAAATACCATAAACTGAGTGGCTTAAAGCAACATTTATTCTTTCACAGTTATAGAGGCTAAAATCCCAAAATCAAGGTGTCAGCAGGGCCATGCTCTGTCTTAAGACTTCAGGGGAGAAATCCTCCATTGCTTCCTCTAGCTCCTGGTGGTTGCCAGCAATCCTTGGTGCACTACTTGGCTTGTAGATACATCACTTCAATCTCTGCCTGTCTTCACATGGACTTCTCCGCACTGTGTCTGTCTCCAAATTTCTCTTTTTTTATATAGACACCAGTAATTGGATTAGGACCCGCACTAATCCAGTATGACCTTACTCTAATTTGATTAACTATGAAAAGACTTTTTCCAAATAAAGTCACATTCACTGGTACTGGGAGTTAAAGCTTCATCACCCAATTCAACCCATAACAAATACATGAGGCCTTTCCTGACCCATAGTCTAAAATCAGTATAACTACCAACAATGGGCTATATCACATAGACCAGTCAACCAAAAGACCCCTAATGCTTAGCGTCAGTCACCAAGCAGCATTATGATTTCTTTCTGGTGATGAAGGCCACAGTTCAGTTCAGGTGTGAAACACAGTTCCTAACACATATTAAGAATTCAATAAACATCAAATGAACAAATATTGTGAGTGAGTGGACATGGACTATGGAGAACAGACGATATAGAGTAACAGTGCACCCTGAATATTTTAAAATAATCCCGATTATAAATATGCCAGCCCCATAACCTTATCCGAGCATGTCAGAACATCTGTCCCAATACTGGTTTAGAAAGCAGGCTCACTAAAAGATAGGAGTCAGAAAAACAAAAAAGCAATAAGGGTGTTTTGTTATTCAAGCCCATTATTTCCCCTTCTCAAGTTTCTTCTCTTCCTAGGTTTCCTCTCTTAGTAAATAACAGTCAGGAGTTCTTGATCCTTCTCCACTGATTCCTGTCCTGGGCACTCCCAGGCAGTCATTTGCAACTTTCTCCAAACTCTTCCATCTGCCTCAAACAAGCCCCTTCTTCCCCACTCCGACTACCACTTCTTTGGTTCAGGCCCTCTTTTTGTCATACATGAGTAACTTTGTTAACTTGAATTTGGGACCACTTCAACTCTTCTTCTATCAGACTAATTTTTTACAATGCAAATTCTATCACTGACTAGCTTGCTCCGGCAACTGCCCTTTGCACTCAGGATAAAATCTAAGACCTTTGCTAAGTCTTATGTGGCAGATGCTGCTGGCTATGTGTTCATCAAAACTCATTTCTTCTTCTCCTGGGCACACAGCTGGAGTTCATTGACTAGACTTCATTGCAATTAAGCATGACCATTGAGTGGGTTTCTAGTCAATGTAATCTGAACGATAATGACATGCACTATTTTCCACATTTTTCACAAAAATCTCTCATGCCGCCTCTCAAGCTGTGTCTCTCCCCACACCTGCCTCTTGATGCAAAGGTCCACCATAAAGTTCTGGGGCCATAGGAAATGGCGGGGCCACAGGATGGAAGAACCTGAGCTAGCCAATTGATATTGAAGACTCCCTGCTATATGAATGAGAAATTCACTCCTGTTGTGTAGAGATGCTGGCGGGTGGTGGTTGTTGATTACAATTGCAAGCCCACTCTGATGGATAAACCATTGGAGACTCTGTTTTCTGGCCCCTACTTACCTCTCCTATCCCATCATTCATTCATTATCCCTTTCCATCCTGTACCATCTTTTAGCCTCAATGAACTACTACAGTTTTCCAAACTCAATCGTTCTTTCCTCACTTCAGTCCCATCAGAGTGATGCTCTCTCTACTTGGAATAATTTACTGCCCCTATTTGCCTGATTTATTTTCCTTCATCGGACTAACCACTGCTTGATATAGTATTTATTTGTTTGTTCTCTCATTCCCACTAGAAATTAAACTCCTTGATTAGGACCTTCAACCTCTTCACTACTATATCCCTGGCATTTTGATTAACCTGCTCTGCGATAGCCTCTAAATATTTCTGGAATAAATGACAACTCATAATTTCAAATCCAATGTGCCTGGCACTGTGCTAAGTGCTTTACATATATCTATTTGAATCTTCACAAGAACCCTATAAGGTAGTACCATTCTTGGTCCTCATTTTACATAAAGGAAACTAAGGCTTAGAGAGGTTAAGTTCCTTGCCAGTTTGCACAGCTAGTGTGTAACTGAGTCAGGTTTGGAACCCAGGCAGACAGACAGATACAAACCCCTTGCACTTACTCAATTGTTCACGAAGCAATAAATGCTTAGTAATGAGACACCAGCCAGAAGTCCTGTTCATGAACCTACAGAGGGAAGCTATACAATCTCCCATGCTTAATGTCACTCTTAAACTTACAGAGCAGGAAGTTAATAATATCATTCCTTGAAGATAACATAAACACTTAAAATGTTTTCCTTCTAACTCTTTACACTTCACTTCCTGCCTTTTCTGGTTCAGCGCCATTGAACTTAGTGGGTAAATGGGCAAATATATATCTCCAGACCATACTAAGCACGTCTTTTGATGTGTCCAAGTTCCAAAATGAATGTCACTCATGTTATAACCTCTCAGGTGCTTAGAAGTATTAGCAATTTCCCTTTTCCTTTGCTATTTTTTTTTCTCTAGGCTATCTATGCTATATTACTTCAATCTCTCTTTGTACAGTAAGTCATGCCCTCTAATCCATTTATCTTTTTCATCACCCTTGCTGTGCAGTCTTTCCTTTTTTATCTTTTTCTTAAAAGCAAGATGGTTGGTTCTCTAATAAACACACATATACACAGGCACACACTCCACAATTTCAGGCATTCCAGGTTGACTCTTCTATCAGGATCTCTCCTGACAACAGTTGACATAATTTTTTGGCCTCTATCTCCTGCAGCTCCACACTTTGGTTAATACTTTACTTCTCTTTCTCATTTTTGCTCAATTTTCTTCAATGGTCACAACAATGTTTTGATCTTCTGTGATATACATGAGACCATTTCTGTGGTAAAAACAGTTTATGGCCCAATTTCTTAAAACTCAAGAATTCTCAAGAATGATAAATGTAACCAACTATAAATTAACCCTTGCAGCACTCTATGAAATCAGGCTTCAGATAGAATTCAAGCCAGTCTTGCTAATATTGATGAAATGCATCTTACCCCAAATAGTGCCTGTGAGAATCGTGTCTCAACCATCTCTACCCAACTTGAGCCTATGAACTTTATGAAGAAGAGAAAATATTGCTTTGCTATTCTCATGCCTTTTTATGATTTCTGTCAAGCTGTCCACAGAACTGATTTTCCTGAACTCTCACTTGCCCACACTCTAAGCTTAGACACAAACCTCTTCCCAACTATTAGTCAACTAATTTGATAAACTAATTTCAACTAATGGAAGTTAAAGAAATATTTTCCTTTCCTTAGTCAACATATGGCATCTCTGCACCTCAATTTCTTTATGTGTAAAATGGAGATCATATTCTATTTTGTACATATCTTTACACAGGGAACTCTCAATTATCTTTACACAGGGAACTCTCAATGAGAACAACACATTCGTTTATACAGCCTCTTCCCTTAACTCCTCCACCCCCAAGAAAAACTCTGGTATTTATATGTTCTCGTCCTCTGAGCTCCTGGGCTATCATGTACAAGTACACGTGTGTGCACGTGTGTGTATGTTTGTGTAAAAGGGAGAAAGAGAGACTGTGTCATATACATTCATATAAATATATATATATATGAATAATCAGGGAAGTAGAGAACCTGAGAAGGACCAAGGACAGATGATTTATTCTGAAAAAAAAAAAAAAAATAGTAAGTTGAGGAATAGAATGGAGAGACAAGTCAATGCACTCCTGGAGTGAATTTGGGTGAAATCTGTCAGGGAAAAGGGGAAGAGGGTGAATCTTAAAGGGCATGGAAATTGTCCATCTGAAAGACAAGGTGAGAGTATGGGAAAGAAGCTGTATGACACATGCGCTACTTCCTGGGCCTTTGTTGGAGAGAGAATAATGAAAACAAATTAATGTCAATGACTGTTTTCCTTTAACTTTAATCTTTGCCAAGACTGTTCCATGAGGGGTTTGGGCTCTATAAAAGTCATTTATAAATTATTCTCTTTTTCGTTATCTAAGATCATGACTGATTTCACTTCCCCAAATTCAGAACAGCCCACTTCAAGCTCTGCATGCCCTTTTGAGACACTGCCTTCCACCTCTAGTCAGTGCCACCTAGGAATTCTAGCATGCCATTACCAAATACAGTCAGAAGGTGTATTCTCTTGCTGAGAAGGGGAAAAGCACAGAAGCACTTGAGAAACAAAGCAATAGTTTGAAGATTATCCACAAATGTGATTTATTTTTACTCTTCATTCGTGTGCTTAATCAAGGGGTGACTGTGTAAAGAATTACATATTTCCATGGTTTCTAATGTTCATTCTGTGATATTTCTGAAATTTTTGTGAATTATTTCATGAATCATTTCCTGTTGGCTTTTTAAGAACACTTGAAACTGATAATGTGATTTTGCTGACTATATGGCTAGAGTTTAGTGGCTAGGGTATTCCTTTATTTAGTCTCTTATATGACTTTCTAACTCTCCCACCAAAAACTTCCTGCCTTGGCTCCTCTAAGCTCCTCCTCTCTGCAATTTACTTAAAGAGATAGATCAAGTGATTGCTAGTTAATTATCTTACATCAGAGTACTCTGGTCTGGAGTCCTTCTTCACATGAAGTGGCCTATCTGGTCCCTCATTCTCTCTTACTTTCTAATTCTGTTGCTTCAAAGAAATGTTTTTGTTGTGGTTGTTCTTTGGCACTGGGAAATTTATTTCTACCAAATGCAGATTGGCCAAGGCAAATCTGATCCTTAATTATTCATTGACAACTAGTTTATTTGAAAAGCAATTTTATCAGCCTTGCTACCAAATCCAATCAACATTTTATTTGGAACCCAGACTTCATAGAACTCTATCTATTCATGCAAATATTTTATTGACTGCCAGGAACTATACTGAGAAATGGGAACAGGATGAAAGACATGGCTCTTGCCCTCTGGAAATAAAAGGATTTCAGAGGAAATATCTAAATTTACATTTGAGAGAAATGGAGCACATTTTTCTAAAAGCTATATTCTATCATAAGTGATATCAATAATAATATTTATTGTTCAGTTACTCTATGTAGACTTTCTTTACACTAAAGGCTTTATCTTCATTCTCTATATTAACATTCACAATAACACTATGAATTAAGTGCTATTTATACCCATTTTACAGATAAGAGAATGGAAGCTAAAAAGATTAAGGCACTAGCCTCAAATCATATAGCTCACAAGTGGCAGTGTTGAGATTGGCATCTATATTATCTGCTTCCTTCTTATTTTTTGAGATGGAGTCTTGCCAGGCTGGAGTGCAGTGGCTCGATCTTGGTTCACCGCAACCTCTGCCTCCTGGGTTCAGGCAATTCTCCTGCTTTAGCCTCCAAAGCTACTGGGACTACAGGTGCCTGCCACCATACTTGGCTAATGTTTTGTATTTTAGTAGAGACTGGTTTTCACCATGTTGGCCAGGATGGTCTTGATCTCTTGACCTCATGGTCTGCCCACCCTGGCCTCCCGAAGTGCTGAGATTACAGGCATGACCCACCACATCCGGCCTATCTGCTTTCTTAAATTTGTCACTGAAAATGTAGAAGAATTGGCACGAGAGTGTCTGGCATGCAGTAGGTACATGTTCAGTGCCTGGATAACTGTCGGTAGGAAGAGGGTCTGGGAAGAAATTAGTGTGGCTTAAATGACAAGTTTGAGTCAAGGAGCAATGAAAGGTAAAAGTGAATAGACAGGCCAAGATCATTCTGGGAGGTATGATTATGGAGTGAGCAGAGAACAGAACAGGCACTGAGGGTTTCAGCATGGAGGAAACTTGGTCAATGTGTCAACTTGGAACAGTCATTCTCAGCAGTGATTTGCACAAACATAAAAAAATAAAAAGTAAAGTCCTCAAAATCAATAAAAAGAAAAATAACTACTCTAGGGTTGGGATAATAATGAATTGAATGAAAATAAAAGGTAAGGGGCATTAAAAAGAAAAAATGCAACGGGAAACATTTGAATATTGGACTTATTTGGAGAGTATAAACAATGATTCTGAGGTTCTGAAGCTGAAGACCATTACTGCCATTATTGAAAATCACATAAGGGAGGAAAATGTGTCAGTTTGAGCTTGACAAAGTAGTTGCTATGTAATAGGCATGCAGATGTTCTCACAATGAATAAATGTAAGAATAAATAAATGAATGAGTGAATGAAGTATTTTAGAAAAGCTGAACTTAATGGGGATGGCATGGCCTCTCAAGTAGAATCAGGTTCCATATAATTTTCCCTGGAAAGATCAGTTGTGGTGGTTCCTATAATGCCAGCACTTTCAGAGGCTGAGGCAAGTGGATCACCTGAGGTCAGGAGTTCGAGACCAGTCTGGTGAAACCCTGTCTCTACTAAAAATACAAAAATTAGATGGGCATGATGGCACACATCGGTAATCCCAGCTACTTGGGAGGCTGAGACAGGAGCATCACTTGAACACAGGAAGCGGAGGTTGCAGTGAGCTGAGATGGTGCCACTGCACTCCAGCCTGGGCAACAGAGTGAAACTCCATCTGAAATAAAAAAATAATCTTCTCTGGAAAAAAATCTACATTTCCAGTGCTCTCATTTTATTTTCATTTGCCCCTATGTGGCCAAGCACACTGATTGTGCCTTCTTTTCTCCATATCCTCTTTAAATCTCTTCCTCTGAGTTATTTTAGGTAATGTGGTAAATAAACATTATGATTTATAGAAGTCATTCCAAAGAAACTCTCTTGTGGGGTAGACAGATTTTTTTTTTAAGTCCAGCAATTTTTCTTACTCTCCAAGTTCTCCGCTAATAAGAAGGTCCAACCAATACCTCCATCTACTTAATTTAAGGTTTTCAAACTCTCATTCAGAACATAAATCAAATAGAAGATCCAAAGGCTTACTCAAATAGCCTAAGGAATTAGTCTTAAGTTGTGCAACAAACATAAGGCATGTGAAAAAAGCAAAATACAAGAGAAAGTGGGATAATATGGGTGAAAGTTGCGTACATAAAAGGCTAAGCACCACTTTTGATGACCACTAGACCTTTCTTTAGGCCTTAGGAGTATCCTAAAGAAAAAAAGGAAAAAACAGGGTAAACAAGAAAAACACAGTAAGACAGGGTCCATCTATCCTAAATCTTTGTGACCACTAAAAATGGAATTTTAGATGCATCTTTCCCCATCCATCCAAAACCTATATTTATGGTGAATAAGAATAAAGGCTTCATAGTCAGAAGCCTTTTTGCCATGTAGTGTATGACACTGTGCAAGATACTTCACCTCTCTGTGCCTCAGTATCCTCATTTGTAATATGGGGATCAAGCCTCAGGTTAGTCGTGGAGATTAAATGAGATAATGTGCTTCAAGCTCTAGCATCTGACTGGGGCTCAGTAGATTGCTCAATAAACCACAATTGGTATTTAAAATGTATTATCCTGTGCTAGGTACTGAGTCAGAAATAAATCTAAGGTTTGCTCCTCCAAATCCTAACTCTCCACCAGCCATAGCCAACCAAACCTCTGGATATAATGCTGCTTTAATCATCAGAATACCATGAAGATATGAAAGGAGCAAGAAAATGTGTGGAGTAAATTAGAAAAATATACACTAGTTACTGATCTAACATTATGGCTTCCCTGGATTAAGGAGATTTGGGTCATGAGCTAACCAGTGTTGCTCAAAGTAGTGTTGAAATCTCTAATGGAAAAAGGATTAGAGGATAGAACCAGCTGTTTGGGGCACTGGAATTATAAGAATCTGAATGTGATTTTAAGAAGAGGTATCCTAAGGGGAAAAGAAATGCTCATTTTTATATGTGCATCATTATTTGCTACTGAGGAGAGGTGGTGTCAGGGAGGAGGTGAAACACATTCTTTTTAATATCCTTCTTGTAAAAAAAAAAAGTACACTATACATGTACTTAAAACACATGTATGTTAGAGGAAGCAACCCATCTGAGATAGCCCATTATCAATGTCTTGCTAAAAAAGGAAATTATTTTGGAAATGTTTATTTCACTTGAATTTTTCAATTTTATGCTTATACATGTCCAATTAGGGTTTTTAAATGCTATTTTCTTCTCCTTGTCACTAATCTTATTTGTAGTCTGGAATAAGTTATGCTGTACTGTGGTAGGTGTTTAAAGATTTCTTTTCAACCGAGTAAAAATTTTACATAATTTACATTTTACACATATATTTAACTCCCATGGTAAAAACATAATCTCATTCAACTGGCAAATAAGTTCATATTAACATACTTTATTAATAATATGAGAAATTCTATTAAAAAAAAAGAAATGTAATCCCTTCAGAACTTGATGTCAGTACATAACATCTAGGAATTGTGCTTCTAGGTATATTTCACAGAATATATCTGAATACAAGAAACAGTCATGAAATGAGTAATGCTTTTAAGCAGGCAGAGGACTCCCTCACAGCAGTAGTAGTAACTGTAGAAGTAATAATCATAGTAGCAGCAGTAATAAGCACAATATTACTAAATTGCATGAGGCATTATTATAAATGCTTCATATGTGTTACTGCATTTAATCCTCCCAACAACCCTGTGAATTAAGTTCTATCACTATCCCTTTTACTAATGAAGAAGTTGAAACATAAGAAGGAGGCTAAACATTGCCCTAAAGCATGCAGCTGCTACGCGACAGAGCTGGAATTTAAACTGGTAAAGACTTGAGAAACTGAGATCTTTAATATCGCTCTAGAATGTGCCTCACTTACGTGACTTGGGGAACTGGGGTCCAGCCCATATCTGTATGATTCCAGAATGTATTCTCTGATTGTTAAACCATAGTTCTGTTTCAAGGGCTCCCACATCTGTGGGAACTTATTTCACCTGTTCAGGGTACTGTATGATGACCACTCATCTTCACTCAAGAAGTAGTAGTGAATTAGGTCTGGATTGTGATGAAACATGAAATGAACATGCAGCCATAAGCCTTAGTTACCAACCTTTCGCATTTCCATGGTGCAAATAGGAAGGGTGGAAAGAAGGAAGGAGAAATAAAGAAAAGCTGTTTCTCAAACAACTATACATGCCAAGAAAAGTGCTAAGTATTTATGTATAAGAACTCATTTCAGCCGGGTGCAGTGGCTCACGCTTGTAATCCCAACACTTTGGGAGGCCAACGCGGGCGGATCACAAGGTCAGGAGATTGAGATCACCCTGGCTAAGATGGTGAAACCCCGACTCTACTAAAAATACAAAAAATTAGCCAGGTATGGTGGCGCGCGCCTGTAGTCCCAGCTATTCAGGAGGCTGAGGCAGGAGAATCGCTTGAACCCATAAGGATGTGAGCCAAGATTGTTCCACTGCACTCCAGCCTGGGTGACAGAGTGAGACTTTGTCTCAAAAAAAAAAAAAAAAAAAAAAAGATCTCATTTCATGGGAGCACAGATATAAGAAATAAAGCCACAAAAGTGTTCAAAAGAGTGATGTTAACTCTGCAGAAAGATTAAGAAAGCTAGGTTGACTTATTGGGAAAAGTAATAAGCTGTTCATTGTACAGAAATGAATAGGAACTTCCACTGGGAGAGTTTCAGTGGGCTGCCCCACGTCATAGTTGAAGTTGATTAAATCCAAAACTGGATCAGGCCCCTGGCTTTCCCATGTTCCAGTCTGCACATTAATATCCTACTCCAGGTAGGGAAGCATTGCTGTGCCCTCCTCCTTCCCCACTGTAGCCTGGCACCAACTCGCCTCTCAGCTGGGACATTCTGTTCCCAAGGTCTTTTAGTGATTAAGTCAGTCTGCATTAGGGAACACTATTGTCAAGTTGAACCAGAGAAAGGAGTGGTGGGTACAAAGCTTGATCTTCTAACGCATGTAAGAGGTTTAGTTTGTTCTCACTCTTTCTTTGGGAAGAAAAGAACAGATGTTATAAACAAGGTATTTTTATTCCCATTTTATAGATGAGAAAACTGAGTTTCAAATAGGTGAACAAATATTCCTAAGGTTTGCCAAGCTAAGAAGTGGCAGATTTGGGACTCAAATCTAGGATTGCTAAGCAGAAGTTTCACAGGTGGGAATGAAAATACATAAGTGCATATGTTTATGCCTTTGACCTTGGATCTAACGCAATACTCTCTGGGCTGTCAATTCTTTTAAAAGGCATGTTCTGCTTAGGCTGATAGAAAATAGTCATTCTGCCCCCAGCCCTAGGAGGAGTCACTCAGTCAGTTCTTGCTTGCCCAATTAGGAAAGTTATCATGGCATGGAGCATAAATTACCCCATTGTTGCTTAGCTTATTTTTCCTTTGCTTTGCTTTGTTTAGAATAATAAAGAAAGAATGTCTTCTTTGGGCTCATATGCAGTGAGCAGAGTTCTGTTTCCCTGAGAATGCATGTGGCAATTTTAGCCATTGAAAGGAAAAAGAAAAGCCCTCATTTTTGGTTGATCTGTTGTCAATACGGCCAGCACATAGAATAGGGGCCTTATTTTTTCTAGAATGGTTCTAGAGTCAGATAGACAGGAATGAAAAAAGCTGGGTGGGCTTTAACGATTTATCTGACACCTCCAAGCCTTAATTTCCTGATCTATAAAATGAGGGATATAATACTGTCTACTGCATAGTTGTGAGGCATATAAAGTACTTATCATACCATCTTGCACCATTAGGATGGCTACTATGAACAAAAGAAATCCTGAAAATGACAAGTGTTGATGAGGATGTGATGAAATTGAGCCCCTTTTGCACTATTGGTGGAGTGTAAAATGATGCAACCACTGTGAAAAACAGCATGGTAGTTCCTCAAAAAATTACAAATCAGATTTCCTATGATCCGGCAACGCCAATTCTAGGTACATACCCTCAAAGAAATGAAATCAGGGTCTTAAAAAGAGATATCTTTACACCCGTGTTCACAGCAACATTATTCACAAGAGCCCAAAGGTGGAAGTAACTCAAGCATCTATCAAGTGATGAGTGGGAAAGCACAATGTCACAAATACAATGAAATATTATTCAGCCTTAGAAAGGGAGAACATTCTGACACGTGCTAGAGCGTGGATGAAACTTCAAGACATTAGGCTAAGTGAAATAAGCAAGTCTCGAAACAATAAATATCATATGATTCTTTTTTTTTTTTTTTTTTTTGAGACGGAGTTTTGCTCTTGTAACCCAGGCTGGAGTGCAATGGCGCGATCTCGGCTCACCGCGATCCCGGCTCACTGCAACCTCCGCCTCCTGGGTTCAGGCAATTCTCCTGCCTCAGCCTCCTGAGTAGCTGGGATTACAGGCACACATCACCATGCCCAGCTAATTTTTTGTAATTTTAGTAGAGACGGGGTTTCACCATGTTGACCAGGATGGTCTCGATCTCTCGACCTCGTGATCCACCCACCTCAGCCTCCCAAAGTGCTGGGATTACAGGTGTGAGCCACCGCGCCCGGCCCATATGATTCTTCTTATACAAAATACATGGAGTAGTCAATTCATAGAGACAGAAAGTAGAGCAGTGGTTGCCAGGGGCTAGGTGGTGGGGAGAAATAGGACATTTTTATTTAATGGGTATAGAGTTTCTGTTTTTCAAGGTGAAAAGCATTCTGAAGACGGATTATGGTGATGGTTAAACAGCAATGTGGATGTACTAAATACCACTCAACTGTACACTTAAAAAAGGTTAAGATGGTTTTTTAAAAAGCCATGGGGACAGCCAGCTGAATAAAAGGGTAGCAATGACATAAATCAAAATGAAACAAAAGGTATTTAGCATAGCGCTGGCCCATTGTAATCATTTACTGAATGTTGAACCATTGGCAAAGAAGGCAGGAAAAGCCTTGGTAGTGGTGGTGGAGGAGTGATGTGCTAGTATCACCCGTGTGTACATCTCTCCTCCCTAGAAGAGGCTGGGCTCCTAAGGGGAAGATTCAGGACTTCAATCCCAGAATGCAAAGCAACATAAAATGGATTCACTTCTTTTGCAGTGAGATGAGCCTCTTTGGAAGCTGAATACAGGTAGTGAGCTGAGCAGGCCCAGTGTGGTGGTGGGAAGGCACAGCACTCAGGGAATTGCTCCAGCAATTGGAAAAATGTGTTTTAATTAGGTTGGTTGGTTAGTGGTTCCCAAAGCAATGGGCTCTGAGCAGAAGGCGGGGGAGCGCAGGTATGCATTTGAGTGTGTACATGTATGGGAGAGGGAGAGGGAAGCCAGTGATTGATTGGAGAGAAGGGAAGCAACCTGCTGAAAACAGCCCCTGATGCTCTGAGCACAGGATTCATTTGAAACAGACAGTGAACTCCTGTACTTTTGGACTTTAAAAGCCAATAGGATCTTCACATGGTACCCAATGAGAAACCCCTCCCCAGAAAGGTGGCCTGGGGGCCGGCCCATCACTCCTGCTCTTCCTCAGCTGACTCTGCCTGCGTTGTGAAGTCTAGGAAGGCAGGGGAGGTAAGCATCTCATGGTCCAAGGCTAATCGCAATAATAAACCTCCAAGAACAAAATTGACTGAAAAGAATAAAATTTTTAAAGTAAGACAGTTCGCTGTCATTTCTGTCTCGGATTATGTTGGGGAAGGTTGAACTCAATTTTATTGAGAAATCAATTGTAATTTGGCACTCTGCATGATCACTGGCAGAGGACGCTCCTGAAATCTGCAAGCTAATTTACTTCTGCCGCCTGCACACTCACAAACAAGTGTGAATTAGAGACCCTTTCCCACCACATGCCCAGGCAGCCATTGATTTGTGGTCCCCTCCTCTTGTTTATGAGATAGACAGTAAATTTGGAAAGGGAAACAAAAGGGACAAGTTCAGGTCAACAAGTGAGAAACATGGCTGAAAGACAAAGATAAAACTAAAGATTAGAACATGTGGCTGGGCACGGTGGCTCATGCCTGTAATCCCAGCACTTTGGGAGGCTGAGATGAGTGGATCACCTGAGGTCGGGAGTTCAAGACCAGCCTGACCAACATAAAGAAACTCTGTCTCTACTAAAAATACAAAATTAGCTGGGCGTGGTGGTACTTGGAAGGCTGAGGCGGGAGAATCACTTGAACCCAGGAGGAGGAGGTTGCAGCGAGCCGAGATCACGCCATTGCACTTCAGCCTGGGCAACAAGAGCAAAACTCCATCTCAAAAAAAAAAAAAAAGGATTAGAGCACATGCTACAAACTGTGCATTCCTACGATATAGCTGACCAGAGAAAAGAAGAAAAAATGACTGTGTTTTGTATGTGAGTGGGGAGAGTAGAACTGAGGGTGCTATTTTGTTGTGTTTTACCAATGAAACCCATCAAAAGACCCCTTAAGCTCATTTCCATGTTTATTTCAATCAAGCCCCACCACTTTAAGCAAAGAGAAGATGCCAATACTGTGGCTTTCAAAAGGGGAAAAACTCTGAATATCATTCATAATGAGTTACCAGAAGCAAAAACGTAAAAATGTGCTTTTTAATGCAATGCTATGCTGACCTTTTCAAGGAGAGCAGCAGCTGGCCTCACCAGACTCATGGATTACAGGACTTTTCTCAGAATTTATCCAACGTATCAATGCAAATCCACCCAAAGTATCATTTATTTAGGTGGGAATTGCAGTGTTAGAGGATTAAGGCTCACCCAAGTGTACCGCAGAACACATTGTCCCTATGACAAGCCCAAGTGAGCTGTTTTCAAACATTCCTCTAAACAAGTGAGCGCTTTTCAAACTTCATACTTGGCAATTCATCTTACTGGCAGGCACCCTGAGTCTCTCATGAGCATGAGATAGTAAAGGAGGGACAACCTCTGTCTTCAGCTGTACTTGACTCTCCACCCGTGCCCATCACTCCCCCATCCCACATCTGAGCACAGCTGTGGCTGTCACACACTCTTGACAAGGGTCACTTCCCCGAAAAGACAACCCCTAATGCAGAAGAGCAGACAAATGTCATCCGTTTTCCAACTGCATTCACCATTCTGGATCCAGCACCCTATGGGAGAATTTTCCTCCTGCCCTTCCCTATGGAGTCCCCAGCTTTCTTCCACCTCTATAACAAGGATCTCTTCTCTCCATGTTATTCCCAGAGCCACAAAATCTAGGGCAATGTGGCCTAAAATTATCATTTCCTTCAAAGCCACAGCAATCCCAGTCTACCTCGGTCTCTGATTCCCCCATCTCTGCTCTAGAAGGAATACATTTTGGAGTCGCCTTTCTGCGTCCCACAGCCACCATGCACAAGCACACCTGGGGACTTCACAGCAGGTACCAGGCACCAGAGCGCACTGAGCACGATGAATGCTTCTTTCGTCCAGAAAGGATCATCACAGAGCTACTTTTTACAGATTCTTGAGCTTACCTGCAGCACACAGCTTTAAGCTCTGAAGATGCGAATAAAGATTGAACTTCATCTGACTAAAGCTCAGAAAGTTAAAAAGCAAAAACAAATCGAACCAGAGACAATAAGCAAACACAGAAGTTGAAAGTATATGCTGGTTGTGTTTACTGCCACACAAGCAGACGCTGGAAATCAGCTTTCATGTTGCAAGCAAGCCACTATGGAGAACAATCTCAGGAAATACACACCGTTAAAAAATATTACAAGCAGCTTACTGCAATAACACCTATAATTTTTCATTCATTTCAATATTCCTGTTTTTCCTGTTTAGAATTTCTAGTAACTCTACCTTATTACATTCTTTTGGTTGATGTGCCTATATAATCGGATAAACATTTGTCTAATACTGGGTTGCACTATTTTTAAAAGTACTTTTGTAGAAAAACAACAAAAAAATCACTATAAAAAGAAAAGCACCCAAGCCTTGCATTTTAATATTTAAGCCTTTCTAAGGTTGGAGAAAGATGTGAGTTTTAAAAAGGGAGGGATTTGAAGGGAGTGCTTTCATACACATGGCCACTTGGACGTTTCAGATGAAATCTTTCCTTTTGCTTGGTGAAAGGGAAAGGGAAGTGTTTCATGAGATCTTTCTTAGAAATCCTTATATTAATTTATAAAAACAAGAGCACTGGGCATGTATTAGTAAAAATAGCCTTTAATGAGTGCTCACTACATGCCAGACCTTATAAGCCAGGGTTTCACATGAATTAACCATTTAATCTAAATAAAAACCCTGGGAGCTCTATATAATACTTAACCCCACTTTATAGATGAGAACATAAAGGCACCTACCACACATCAAGCACTGTGTTAAATATTTACATATATTATTACTCTAATCCTTGCAACTCTTATCATTATCCTCATGGCATAAACATCTTTGTTTGTTCTTTAAAAAAATGAAGAAAAAGAGGACCAAAGAGTTATAGGATGTATCAAATGTCCCACATGGGTCAATCTAGAGCCACCTCCTAGAATCCACACTCTTAACCACCATGCTAAGGTAGAGCTCATAAACTTCCTCTGCAAACTGGTCCAGTTTTCACTGTTTGAGCCTTAAGTGGGTGAATGTGGGTTGGACTTGCAGTGCTGAAAAACAGCCACTTTGGCTAAGAGTCAGGTTTGGCCTGATGACTTGATTCCATTCATTCAGGCAACTCAGGAAAAGCATCCTGTGTACACTGAATGAGGCAAGTCTAGCCAAGGAGAAAGCTAAGCAAGCATCTTAAAAACTATATAAAATGCCTGGTGACAACCATCCTGGTTCTACTTCCTTTGGGCTCCTACCAACTACCAGAGGAAGATAAAGACCCTTTATCCATCCAAGTGCCAAGAACTGTTCCTAATGCAATAAACATTTGTGGACAGACTCAACTCACTTCTCCCTCAAGGAGGAGTCAGGATTAGGAGACAGATCATACACTGAACCATAGAACTATGGGGGAAGTGTGCTTTGGGTATAATGAAGGAAGACTTGAAGCTGTTAACTCAGCTTGCTAAGGTGTCTTTGTCTTCAGGTTCTTAGACATCCTAGCCTCTGTGGATAGGTTCTCTTTGAACTGTGGCTCTAAAATGATACTCACACACAGTTGATACTATAGGACAGATCATACACTGAACCATAGAACTATGGGGGAAGTGTGCTTTGGGTATAATGAAGGAAGACTTGAAGCTGTTAACTCAGCTTGCTAAGGTGTCTTTGTCTTCAGGTTCTTAGACATCCTAGCCTCTGTGGATAGGTTCTCTTTGAACTGTGGCTCTAAAATGATACTCACACACAGTTGATACTATAGGACAGGCCTGGAACTGAAACAGAAGCCAGGAGAGAGGGGGTCATTTTCTTCCATCCAGTATAGGTAAAGGAGTCCTCAACCACCTTCTCTTGGTTCAGCCAGCTGCCCAGATCTTGAGTTCCACTGAGTTTTGGAGGGCCACAGTCTTGATTCTTAATTTAATGTGGTTTACTTCACCTTGTCATCTATATAAACTTCAGGAAGAGGTGGTGATGGCTACATCAGGTCTGGCCAAGGCTTTGACACACAGGACCCAAGAACCCATGCCACAAAACTTACCTTACTATTTGTGCTCCTAACAATAAACAAAGTCTTTTCCAAACTCGATCCTAGGACGTTATTTTCACATTACTGATAAAAACCTAAGAAACAAGGAAATGGCATGACTTGGCCCTCAGAAGGCAACTCTAACATCCTTCCCTAATAGTACTCAGGATGCACTGCATGTGACAATGACACTATTGTAATACCTGCAGGATTCGACATGAGAATCTCAGCTTTTGATGCCTCCCAAAATTTCATGGGATATGACTATGTTCAACTAGGTCAAATGTTTTAGAACAGATTTTGTTTACCCATAAAATGGACCAGGTGGTCACCATCTAATTCTTAATAGGTGAAATGTGCCAACCTCATCAAGGGCAGTCCGGGAAGAATATAATCTGCAAGTAGAATTTCCCTAACATGAATCATCTCTTCCACTGTGCTCCCATAGCACGGTGTACTGATCTCTGCAGCAGTTCATCTCACAACTCCATAATTATTCATTTGCACGTCTGCCTCCTCCAAATAGCCTGGGGGCCCCCACTGGCAGGGCAGAAGCATCATTCTATGTGGCTCTGTATCCCTGGTGCCACAAAGCCCATGATCCTTCGTCAGAGCTTTACAAGTGGCTAGAAATGAGGAATAGGTGGGTAAAGCACCATCCCACCCCTGGTCCAGTTTACTTCCTTAGGCAGAACACCAAGTGCTAGACACTGAAACTTTATATGTTACCAACCCAAATAGTCAGACATGTACCTTCAAAATGAAGGCCTCATCCATAAATATGTTTAAATCGTTTTTTTAAATCCTTGTATTTTTTCTAGGCATCAAATGACTTCTGTTTACACAGAAAAATGGAGAATGACCCTTTATTCCTCCTGAATAATTTCAAGTTAAAGAAAATATGGCCATACTTCTGGAATTCCTAACCTGTAAACAATGATTCATCTTCTCTAAAATCCTCAAGACACCTTTGATTTGGGTGATCTTCTCATCTTGGCTTCCACTTTTCCAGACTGAGAGTCTTTTTGTTGTCTTTCTGTGGCAAGTCTCCCTTCTTCTTGACCATTAAAGACGTCCTTCTCCCAAGTGGGCCCTTTCATACTCCCTGAAAGTTCCGTAATGGAAACTGTCCACTGTGCTCCAGACACAGTTCTGAGCTGGCGGATTTAATTGGTGAAGTTGGCAGAGAAGTGAAAATCTAAACAGGCCAGGAGAGTCAACTCCCTCAAGCCTGTCAAGAGGGGAATAAAAGTCAGAGAGAGAAGATGAGACCGCTTGTCTTGGCTTTCTCCAGAGTGTTCAGGGCACACTCTGTTTTCTTCCATTTAAACAAAGGGCATTCTCCCATTCTGCCAAGGGCTCCACATACTTTTCTGAGATCTATCCCAGAGCATGGCCCCACCACTCAGTAGGTAGGGAGTGACTTCTGCCAAGTCACTTAACCACCCAATCTCAAGTTCCTCATCTGTAAAATTGGGATAATATTTCTCAGCCGACATCCCAGGTTCCTAGCGATAAATATTAATGTCCGTAGAGGGCTTTGAGATCCCGGGGTGAAGGATGCAGCAGAGTGTTATTTTTATGACGTTGCAGCTTCCATAAAGCATCAAATTCAATGAGAAAGAGGAGAGAGGGGGCACTGGGCTGGAACCAAGAATAATGCAGGCAGATGCTATTCGAGCTTCCCCCTACTGCTAATGCATCTTGACAGTCACCTGCAAGTCTGCTGCTATTCCAGTCCTGGGGCTTTCATTTTTACTGGTGACCTCGTTCAATGCCTCTCCATCCCCCTCTTCCCAGAGTCAGAATCCCTATTTAGCATCATATTAATATGGAACTTCATAACGCTGATATGGATCTGTGTATTACAAACATCAGGGGGCCCGCCTGGCAGTCTGCTGGCTTCAACATGCTACTCAGCAGGGAATCTGTGTTCGAGACTCTGGAGTGTGCCAGCCTTCCGGAGCTGGCCAGATGCCCACATCCGAACTGCCCGAGCAGCACCTTCCCTCCCCCTCTCTCTCCCAGAAGAGGCTTTCCAGGCCCCCAGGCTCTGAAGAGGAGTGCAGACTGCTGTGCACAGGCCTCTGTGACCAGAAATAAAGCTGGTTTTATTTTGGGATAAAAACTTAGAAGAGGAATTCAATAAGAAAAAAAAAATTGGGGAAGAAAAATCAATGGTAATAAGTAAGGGGGAGGGGGCTGGTGAGAATGTGATACCCTGGCTCCATAGCAAGTGGGTGGCTGTACACTCCTGACATGTCTAGGAGGCCTCTGGAGACTTGATTGAGGTGAGGGCACCAGTGAGGACCACTGGATGCAGTGTAGGGCTCAGGAGGCAACTGATCCATCATGTTAATTGCAGTATTTCCATTGCCCAGGTTGCAGACCGCAGGCCAAGAGGGAAAGGGTCATGGGGAAGAGAAAGTGGTGGTGAACAGGGAGCAGAGGGCAGGAGCCTGGGTTGGGAGAAGATGCTGTGGAGCGAGTCCCTGCTGGAAAATGAGACAAAAAGCCTACCCAAGCTGCTCATATAAAGATACATAGGGCATTCTCCTTCCCCACAGCTCCCCCAGCAGCCTCTTGTCCTTTTGTAAAAAGTCATCGCCTTCAGAACACCCTCTGCATCTTCCTTTCATTCAGATTTTTCATCTACCTTAAGACACTGTCCTTTCCGGGGTTTTTTGGTTGGTTGGTTGGTTTTTAATGCCAAAGTGTGCATCTTGCTAGCTGATTGCCCATCATACGACCACACATTCCGCCCCTGTACTTTCTAATCACTGCCCCTCATGGCCTCACATACAATCCAGGTTAGTGGATGTTGGAGTGTGAAAAATAAGGAAAAGTAAAGATTGTCACTCTAGAACAAAGAAGTATCAGGGACTTTGTCCTAGGACATTAAGATAGTTTGGCATCAAGCTCTCTAAAGAATGGGTTCAGGGACCTCTCGCAATGAGTTTAAGGGGACCACTTATTTCTTCTTTGTTTCCACGGAAAAGTCACCATAGAGTAACATTATTCCTCCACCTGATGCCTCTCCCATCTCACCACTGGAGAAGGGACCTACCTGATTGACAAGTCTGGAAGCAGAGACCCAAGCTGGGTAGCTCCATCCCTTCTGGGTCCCTGCATTAGAGCCTGCCTTCCTGCATCTGCTCCTCCAAGCAGGAGGCGTGAGTGGCCAACACCTAGGTGAGTCCATTTAATTCTGCTGTGCAGGCACTAGCAGGTCCCTTCCCCCACAGAACTACATCCTGTCCTTCACTCAAGCTTTCATCAACAGGAGCCCTAACATAATGATCGTCAGGGGATTGCCTCCCATGCCTGCCTAACTCACTCAGGTGGAGAAGTGATCTCCGAAAACCCTAGTACAGCCCAGCTTGTTCTCCATTTGGCGATGCCTTCAGTATGGGTAAGAAACACAGGTGCTTTTAATAGAATTCAAACCTTGCTTCTGTTGGACTGCTAGTAGCACAATTTAGTGCTAAAATGTGTGTCTGTTGAGAATGGCCCTCCGTCTGCAGAAGTTGTATGAGAAGGAAAAGCACTCCCGCAATAAGAAACATCTATTGAGAGCTTACCCCAGGTTAGGCACTGAGCTAGAGCTGTGTGCTTTAGCTGGACTCCTTGTGAAGGCTCTGAGGTCTGAGAAAATTTCTCTCCCTAGGTTACAGTGTAGGAAAATGAGGCTTGGGGAGTTTATGAAGCTGGTAAGAAGAATGAACAAAAGCCAGTGTCAGTCCTAACTGTTCATTCATCGCACATTTACAGAGGAACCCCCTGTGCTGTTCCTCTAAAGGCAATGGAAGCCCTGATAGAAATTAGCCCCAGGTCCTGTATGACTCTCCATGTCCTTCTCAGAAGCTCTGGGGGGAACTTGCCTGGGAGATATTAAGTTCCCACCAACCTTGGGAATCAGCTACCTGATTTCTAATTCAGGTGGGCTTCAGCCTCCTGTTTCCACAAAATCTCACTCTGCTACTGCACTTCTCTTTGCCTTCCACCTTCTTGGGTGCCTTCAGTCTCCTCAGGGGAAGCTTTCTGCCGAACACCTCCCTCACAGGTGTCCTCTAACTCTCATGACTGGCAGAGCCACAAGAGGCAGGATGATTGAGGCTGTACCCTGAGCTTGGGGCAAATCAGAGTGGAGTAAAGATCGCCTAAAAAGCAAGTGGAGTAAAGATAGCCTTCCACAAACTATTGCCAGATGAGTAAAACAGTCGTTTGTTTTTTGTGATGGTGGTTATTGTTCTTTTGCAAAAAAACAATGACAAAAAGTTAATACTAACATTGAAAAATTTGCTTCACCTGAAACAGTTTTTAAAGTACAATTATGGCCCTCTAAAAAGGAGCTGACACAAATCTCTATTAGTATAATGGTACCATAACACTATCCAGACCCTGTTAATGCAGCCCTCTGTCTGTCTCTGAACACCAGATAAATGTCACAAGAATATTAGGAGTCTGTTCCTCCGTCAGTAGGAGGACCGTTTGTATATGGGGAGCACCCGTTAGTGTTAATGGGACCTACAGATGTAAATCTCCAGGCTCCAGCAGGGGAAAATGTCCCCTGGGGTTTTCCACCAAGAACCCATACACTGTGGTAGGTACTTGGGAGTCAGAAAGTCTTTACTCACTAGTACAGTTCCATGCTGGGAGTGATTTGCAACCTCACCCCAAGTATGAGAGACTGAAGTAGTCTTTCCTTGCCATGACATCTATAGACTTCCATATTAGTTTTGTTTTTTGTTTTTTTGCCTTTAGATATTGTGTCACTAAAACTTAGTCTAAGACAAATGCCATTTTAATTTGCTTTAGGCGGTGAAGGCCAACACACATTTCAGTGGAGAAAGTTATGTGTTTTAATTGCTTTATGCAGACATAGCATATGCCCTGACACAGTTAAATGATTAACAGATTACTCCAAATGTCTTTGGAATAGAATATCTATACGTTCATTAGCCAGAACAATTTATCTTCTTGATAAAACTAAAATTACTTATACATCAGGTTTACTTTCCATGATTAATAAATGATAAAAATCTAAATCTGAAATGTCTCTTCTTGGCCATTAATCTCACATTTATCAGCTTCTATAATACATATTACTAATATAAAAAATTCAATTTTAAAAATATTTAAATTTGCTAAGAAAAACAGAACACACTTAATGCAAGGAAGCATCTCAATTAGTAGGAAATGCTACAGTGATTCTTAAATAGTCAGGTAGTAGACAGAGTTAGCTTTAAATATGCTTTATAAAAACAGATAAAATCCATGGGCTACACAGACATCAAAATGTTCCCAAAAAGACCCCTCTCTCAAATGTACTTCCAGTAGAAGACATCAGAATTCATGGAGAGTTTGGTATCATTCTGTATATACTCAAAAGGACAAAATTAAGATCAGGCTCAGAAACAAAGCACAGAACACAGCGATCTGGAATTGCTAAAGGTCAAAAATGCAAGCATTGCACGTGGCCAAGGAAGTGAGCTTCGGAGGCACAGGTTTAGCTAGAGGGAAAGCCCTGGGAATTGGATCCTTCTGTCAGCTTTTTTAAATGTTTAAGACCGTCTGTCCTCCAATTAAACTGATCAAGGGAGTCCAGGATGGTTTGTTAGCGACTCTGCTCTGGAGAACACTCATTAAAAGTCTCGAAGCTGATTACGGACTTCCCGTCTCAAGCACTTCACTTCTGCTGTCAGCTGCCGATTTCTCTGAATTCCAACTGCCAGAGTAACTGTGGAGGCCGAGCCATGCTTCCCCCGCTGCCAGAAAAGGAGAGAGACATCTGCCAGTGTCCTGAGTCACCTGTTACTTACCTTGGTGACTCACTCTCCTAGAGGGGCCAGGAAAAAACAGCTCCAGAGTGTGTGCACACATGTGTGTGCGTGTGTGTGTGTGCATGTGTGTGGTCTGCACTCACTTGTGTTCACAGACAGGTCCTGGGTCTCCCTGAGAGGCTGACACCCATCGCTAGGCACAGAGCATGTGGTCCCGAATAAGAACCCCTTTGTCTCACCCTCCAGGAAGCCACCCTTTAATGAGATGGACAGAGGAATAAACAGGAAATTGAAGTGCAATGTAATCAATGCCACAGAAGGAATAATGATGTCTCCTATTTACAACTAATTCAGCTTTTAAGAGAGGAGAGGAGGCCGGGCGCGGTGGCTCACGCCTGTAATCCCAGCACTTTGGGAGGCCGAGGCGGGTAGATCACGAGGCCAAGAGATCGAGACCATCCTGGTCAACATGGTGAAACCCCGTCTCTACTGCAAATACAAAAAATTGGCTGGGCATGGTGGCGCGTGCCTGTAATCCCAGCTACTCATGAGGCTGAGGCAGGAGAATTGCCTGAACCCAGGAGGCAGAAGTTGTGGTGAGCCGAGATTGCGCCATTGCACTCCAGCCTGGGTAACAAGAGCGAAACTCCGTCTCAAAAAAAAAAAGAGGAGAGGAAAGCAGCAGAGCACACCTCTGGAGGAGGGAACTGGAAGGTAGGAACAATTTTCCTGTCAGAGAGAACAGGAACAGTATCTACAGAAGCTCAAAGAAGAGAGAGAACCCTCATTTACTCATGGGCTCACTTTTTTTGCCAATCATTCACTGAGCACCTGCTATACCCTAGGTGCTATGCTAGGTGGTAGAAATACAGTGGGGATAGGACGTACATTCCAATGGGTTTCAGGGAATTGTAAACTCATTCTGTTTGACTGGAGCATAGTGAGGATGAGGGATAAGAGCCAAGGCTGGGGAAATATGTATGGCTCAGCCCACACCACATTCAGGTTTGTGTCTTTATATGTGTGCACACATGTCTTATATTGTGGAAGGTGTTGGAATCAGAACAGGACTCACACAGACTTGGCCTAAGTTGAAATCAAAGGAAAAGGTATGTAATAATGTTTTTTATAGCACAGCCAGACTGATCAAATGAGTCCTGAAGGTGACACTGGTACTTCCCCCTATGCATTCAACTTTCTCTCATACCACTCACCATCCCACATCTTCTACTTCATCATGAGGGTCACCATGGACCTTCATGGTACCTTCATGGCACCTTCATGGCACCTCATTCTGCACTCCAGTATTGGGTTGGTGATGTATCCATTGATACCACCTTCCACAGCTGAGCTGTAGTGAAATGAGCATGGAATTAGGGTCAGATTTGCATTCCAATCTCAGCCCTGCTCCTGGCAAGGTATTTGGTAATGATAGTCATCACCATCCATGGCATTTATTGAGCATTTAATATGTACTGTTTTATGTGCATTAACTCATTCAAACTTTGCAATAAAGCCACAAGGTGGGCACCATTCTGATCTCCACTTTAGAAAGAGAAAAACCAAGGCAAAGAAAGCTTCAGGGTCTTGCATATAGTCACATGGTTAATAGAATGGCAGCGCCTAGAGCCAGTCTCAGTAAATTTGATCCTGTCTCTCTTGGGTGACTTGTTTTCCTCAAATTCAAAGTGGATATGGTAATATTGATTTTCAGTAAGAATTAGGTGAATAACTTAAGTGACCAGCACAGTTTGCACTCAAGAAATAATACTTTCCTACGTCTCTCCCAGTCCTACTCATTCCCAGAGCTAGATCAAATCTGTGTCATTTCATGAAGACTTTTCTAGGCATTGAGTCTACATTGACACGGCATTCCTTCTTTGAAGTCACCTCCAGCTTAGCATAAGATGAATGGTGACACTGGTCATGCTGTCTTGTATTGTTCTTGACTTACTCAAGCTTTTACAACATTTCATGTTCCTTGGGCCAGTAATCAGGTCTTGTCTTCCCCTCCAGAAATATCTTCTCCAGAAGCCACTGCTAAGAGCATGGGGTTTTCAAAACAAGTTGAAAGAATAAAGAATAGGTAAATGCTACAGAAGTCCATATGTAGAATAAATACACGTTGCAAAGGAAATAATTTGTAAATTAGTTGTGGGAGGAGGAATTGTACGTATCTTCATCCATCTAGTAGATTTCAAGGAATTTAATTTTCAAGTATGTTCTAAACATTTAGTTATATTTTCCTGTTTCCTTCAGTACCTATTTTCTCTTAATGTCCAAAGTCAAAAATCTCCAGGTCAGTAGGGAGAAAGAGCAGCTAATTGCTCAACAAATTTGAACGTGGGTATTCATTTTTCACTCTAAGGCATGAGATGCCCTCCTACACTCAAGTCAATGACTTTAGCTTAGGAGGAAGCAAACACATTAATAAAAGGCATAAACACTCTCTACCGACAATAAATTTTAAAAATAATTGACCTCATCACATCAAAGTTTACAAGTGGCTTTAGTCCCATGCCCTATAAACTCTAAACTAGAGGCAGGATGCATGGCTGAGCAGAAAGAGCAATGCAGCTGGAGTCCAATTTGGCTTTGAGCTATAGTCCCACTGCTTTCTACCATAGTGACTTCCCTGAGTGTTACTTTACCAACTGCATCAGAGTTTTTATATAAAAGATACTTTCTACCTCAAAAGCATGCCATTCGTGTAAGGGATTACTATCATAATAGAGACCAGGAGCCAATCAAAAGCACAGGGATTCCATACAGAAATTATACTAAATGCAAATGAGGGGCATCATTGACCAGTGAGGGATGTAGCTGGGCATTCTTCTCTTCACTGGGTACACTTCCGGGGTTTATTAGCCAAGTAGAGGCCCTCTGACACGTGAGAGGAAGTTCCCACCACTATACACCCTGCAAGGAACTCTACCAGAATGCAGAATGCACTTCAGAATAGCAGTCTTTAAAAGTGCCTACACCTTAGTCATGATGGCAAACATATTTGGCTGCTGATCTATACAATGCAGTAAAGAACCCTCTTTGTCTAAACCACTAGAGTGCTTGGTAGATCAGGAATTGGGGTATTAGAGTGAAAAGATCACACACAGAACTTGCTCTGTGTTTGGTCAAGACTACTGGCGTGTGGAAAACAAATCAAAAACAGAAAGTACTTTGGTTCCAGAAACACAAAATTAGGGAGAATGAAAAGTGGCAGTTCATCTCTGCCTGTTTGCTGGGACAAAAGAGTCATTTCTTAAATAGTAGACCCTAACCCTTTGTTAGCTAGGCCAACTGTCAGTAAACTATGGGCCATGGACCAAATCCAGCAGCCCACCTATTTTGGCACAGTCTGTGAGCAAAGAATGATTTTTATATTTTTAATGATCGAAAACAATTTTAAAATATATTTTGTGACATGAAAATTACATGAAATTCACATTTCTGCAGCCACAAATACAGTTTTATTGGCCCACAGCCATGTTCACTGGTTTACATGTTATCAATAGCTGCTTTTGTGCTACAATGACGGAGCTGAGTAGTTGCAACAGAGACCTTATGGCCAGCAAAGGCGAAAATATTTACTACCTAGCCCTTTACAGAACAATTTTGCCAATCCCTTGTCTAGGCCAATTATGTTTTCTTTCAGTATGTGAAACTGACCTAACACAACTTAGCTGCTACCTGATCAAACCCTTTCTGACCTTAAGACTAGACGTCAAATATATCAGCCTCTGTTAAAGCTGATTCCTAGAAGGCCAGAACATCCCATCGACTCTTGCCTCTGACTTACCATCGCCGCCTCCATATAATATACAGACACACACCCACATGCATGCACGAACACACCCCAAATTCTGATTTCTATTTCTCCAATCTTTATATTTTCAGATTTCCTCTGTGTCACTATTATATGGTCTTCCGTAAGCCCTGGACCATCAATACTCTGTTTCCTCATCTAATGACAAACTAAAGAAACTATCAAGTATGAAAAGATATTTACTATAACTTAATATTAACATTGGAAAGCTGCTACCAATGATATTTTCTAATATTAAATATGATATCATTCCTTTTATCAATAATGCTTAATTTTTCCTGTTCCAAATTGCATGTTTTTTTTTTTCTTTCTGCCAATCTGGGCCAATTTTATAAGTACATTATAAATTTTTTGGTCTATAATACTTTGTACCAGTCTTTAAATGACAAATACAATGGTGAATTTTATTCATGTTAACTAGTATTTTTAAGTGGTCTAACTTCCTAGAAAGAGAACTACCTTATCAAAGCACTATTCAGGATATGCCTGAATCGTGCCAGAAAAAAAATCTTGAGAAGCAGTATGGTGCACAGGAAAGGGCTAAAACATCAGACCCAAGTTTTACCCTACAGGGTGTCAAAAACTAACCATTCAACCTTGGACAGGTCTCAGACCCTGTCTGGACATTGGTGTCTTTTTGATGTAACGTGAATTCACCTGGGTGATGAGTAGTGTTCTCATTCTCACCTTCCCTAATTCTAGGAAAATAACTCACCATTGATTCAAATTAGTCATTTAGCATCTTATAAGAAGTTACAGTGTTGAATGGCAGTTTGAAGCAGATTTAAAGTTTACTTTTACTGTGGCCTAAAAAACAGGAAGAAGTAATGATATATGCCTCTAAGAAATAGGGCTCAAAATGGAAAGAGGTGGGCCACAGGACCATTGCTTTCTGTTATTAGTCCTCTTGAATCATTTGATTTAAATATATATATATTTATATTTTTTATTTTACCTATTTTTATTTAAATCAAATGATTTTATATACATATATAAAAGCACACATTATTTTCATTTAAATGTTATTTAATTAAAGCTAGAAGAAACTTTAGAATACTTCCAATTCATATCTTGATTGATGAGGCTAGATATACTATTGAATATTAGTCATGCATAGTGATTTGACACATATTTCCCAAGGGGAATTATGAGGGGGACAGGTGGAGTTAGCTGACCCTAATTTCCCTTCTGATGCCACCTTCCATATTTCTGCCTCCTCTTGATTTTTTTTTCATTTTCTCACTGAAAAATTCTCAGTTCAGGAGCAAGCTCTCCTCACTAGAAACCAGGCAGTTGGAAAGTTTTAACTTTTAAAGTTCATTTATATTTGAGGCCTCCAAGAACAACAAGCCCCCAAAACTAATGATATTATAATAAAAATATTTTATTTCTTCAAAACCTCAAAAAATCATTTAAAACAGATCTTGCATGAGATTTATCCCTTTAGGCTAAAATAAAGTATTAGAGTTTTTGTTAACGGAAACATTTCCTCGAACTGAAAGAAAGCAGAGTTGTAATGGAAATACAAATGCAGGCTGTGCAGTTGCAACCAGCTAATGTGACATTAGAATTCTGCATTTGTGAATTGCTCTAATTTTATGTACATATATTATTCAGCAAGAATAGTGTTCCTTTAGTTTTATAGATTTTTTTCTCTCATTTAGTTGGTGATATAATTACTTGCTCCTATAAATCTGAATATTAGGAATTTAAACACACACGAAAAAGAGAAAATTGATTCTTAATGACTTATCTTTCTTCCCCAATACACTGTCATCCCTTTTGTTGCTGTTGTTGTTTGTTTTGTGTTTTTGTTTTTTGGTGTTTTTTTTGAAACAGAATCTTGCTCTGTCACCAGGCTGGAGTGCAGTGGCGCGATCTCAGCTCACTGCAACCTCCACCTCCCGGGTTCAAGCGGTTCTCCTACCTCAGCCTCCCAAGTAGCTGGGACTACCGGCACACGCCACCATACTCAGCTAATGTTTGTATATTTTTTTTAGTAGAGATGGGTTTTCATCATGTTGGCCAGACTCTCCTGACCTTGTGATCTGTCAGCCTTGGCCTCCCAGAGTGCCGGGATTACAGGCGTGAGCCACCGCGCCCAGTCCCTCCATTGTTAATCTACAGCCCCTATGCACCCAATGATCAAAGATGTCCAAACTGCCTTTTTGAAATGCACATGCAAACTTTGTCAGGCAACTTCACACGCACAAGCACTGTTCTTATTTCTGTTTTTCTGTTCTCTTGAACCCTAACCCCTTAATTCGTCCCTACTCCTGCAAATCTAAACCTTTAATGACTGACACCAACCTCAGGTGAAACAAGCCAACAACATGAGTAATTACTGTATGCAGCCTCTTTGGGAGTGATAGTGAGATGATGATGACAATGATGATGATGATGATGATGATGATGATGATGTGATTTTTCTATTTAACCCTTTGGTCAGCGCTATGAAGACGCTACTACTACTGTCGCTATTTTACAGATGAGGAAACATAGAGGTTAACACAAAGAGGCTGAATAAATTACCACGTTCTCACAGCTACTACGTGATAGAACCAGGATTTGGACCTTTAGTGCTACGGACTAGCATTGCACTGGCCTCTCCCCTTTACAGACACTCCGGAGGAATGAGTAACCAGCTGTGCGTCTCGATGTGTGAAAGTGAGCATGTGGTGGTTCAGGAAAGAGGGCAGAACTGTGATATCTCTGGACCCCTGATGGCTCTTGGTGAGTATCCAGCACCACTCCCAATCCACGACCCAGTCCCAGCGTCCTCTTCCTCACCTGAGTAGAGGATTCAGTAAAGGCAAATCATTACCAGAAGGAAAGTGTACTGGACCAGCAAATTCAGGGAAGGGAGGATCCCAGAAAAGAGGATTTCCACTCATTGGAAAATACCTGGAAAAGAAAGAAATGGATTTTGCTCTCCCATGAGGAAATGAAAATGAGAGCTTTTGTGGCCAGAAGGACCTGAGAAGACACTGCCTCCTACTACCTGTATGAGCTTGGACACCCTACAGAGAACCAATTTCTCCATTTCCTCATCCATGAATGGGAATAATTATAAATTCCTACCAATTTCCGTTTCCTCATCTGTGAATGGGAATAATTATATAATTATACTTACAATTTGCCATGAGAATTAAATGTAAACTACCACACACACACATCAGCACTTCATCACCTCAGCTGCCTTCCTCCTCATTCAGAATAGTTTTGTTTTTTCATTTTGGCTTAACTCCTTTTTATTCCAGCTTTATTAAAGTATACAATAGCCAAATACATTTATAGAATGCTAGATGTCCAACATAATGATTTGATATACAAAATCTTTTATTTCCTTGTTTATCTCACTTTTCCCCATGGAAGTCATATCTTTATATGGTCCTTTTCCTTCTCTTCCTTCCCCTCATTCTTTCTACAGCAAAATCAGCCTTGCCCTTTCACTCCTTCCTAGAATTCTCTGAAATGCTAGATGATATGTTCTGTCTGTGATAACTCCCTGTGACTGAAAACATTTGCCCCATGTGGTGGGATGCAATATTTGGCTGCTTTGGCCCTTAAGTATCTACCTGACCAGGTGTTCCCTACACCCTAACTCTGCACAGAGAGAGAGATGTTTAGGTTTTTGGAACTACAGTACAAACACAGTACAATAAATGAGACACTCCCACCTACTCTAAGTGGAAAAGGGTGCTTTGCCAAAAAGCAGAATGAATGAAGATCCTCTTTTTGCCCCCTGTAGATTCCAGCTTTTTCAATCTATAGACACCTAGGTGAGCCGTAAGAATTTCCATCCATCCCTTTAAGTCTCAGAAGCCAAACAGCACTACTGAGTGATAGACAGAATTGCATCATTTCCCTAGAGGAGAAGACAAATTCTATCCTCCCCTCTGCAGAAAGCTTCGGGTGTCTATGAACCCATCTCCACTTCATAGAATAGAAAACAGGCCTTGTCATCATGTGTTTAAAATATTCTGTACCACGAGTGGAGTGTTTTTTAAAAACAACAAAATTGCACATGGGTTTCAAATGGTAGATCAAGTGACCTAATGGACCATCCTGCCTCCCTGTGTAAACACATAGATGATGGTGGTATCCACGAGTCTTCTTGATAAAGGTAAGAGATCAAGGCCATGCTTCTCACGTTGCCTTAGCAACTTCTCGGAACCATCACCCATGAAAGTTTCAAGTAATTCTCATACTTTTCATATTCAGAAATGTTCCATGGGGAATTATTCTATGGATAACTGGAAGAAATAACAAAGCTTATAATATGTTGCTACTGCTATTTCTGCTCCAACTGTGAAATACCATGATATGGTTTGGCTGTATCCCCATCCAAATATCATCTTGAATTATAGCTCCCATAATTCCCACGTGTCATGGGAGTGACCCCATGGGAGGTAACTGAATCATGGGGTAAGGTCTTTCCCATGCTGTTCTCATGACAGTGAGTAAGTCTCACAAGATCTTATAAAATCTGATGGTTTTATAAAAGAGAGTTCTTCTGCACATGCTCTCTCCTTGCCTGCCACCATGTAAGATGCAACTTTGCTCCTCCTTGCCTTCAGCCATGATCGTGAGGCCTTCCCAGCCATGTGGAACTGTGAATCCATTAGACCTCTTTTCTTTATAAATTACCCAGTCTTGGGTATGTCTTTATTAGCCATACGAGAACAGACTAACACCACCAGAAGTAGGACCAGGTTCTGACCCATGCCAGTGCTTGGTGACACCATGAGACCTGAAAACAGTTTTACACTACCTTGACTAGTTTCTTTACGTACCTCCATGTTCCTCTCATAGTCTTACATCATAGTTCCCAATAGTCAGGTAATGTTAATTTTAACATTACAAATATGTTCAAATGCATGATATTTGCAGTAGGGTTACTGGGATCGACTGGTCTCTACTTCTTTCCACCCTCACCCCCAACTATGCTTCCAGTGCTTCCATAATCCTTAACATGGCTTATGCTCTTCTATGGCCCAGGCACTGTGTTCATCTCTTCACATTCATTATCTTATTTAATCCTGTGAGATACCTGCTATTTTAGTCCCATTTTACAGATGAGAAAACAAAAGCTTGAGATAGATGAAGTAGCTTGCCCAAGATCAGACATCTAATCTGTGGTGGAGTCAGTCCTCAAACCCAGATCCAGAGCCACAACAAAGCCAGCCCACTGAAATCACAATTCATATGTACATTCTGCCTATTCTTAGCATATTTTCTGTCTCTTAGAATGAAAGTCACATAGAACACAATAAAAATCACTGATTACCTATTTTTAACTCAAATACAAGTTTATTGAGTGGGGAATTTCTATTGAGTCATCATCCAACATGGAGATGTGGGAAAAGCTAGAGCAAGGGAGAGGATATATTTGGACCAACCTCTCTGCCATGGTTTAGTGCCAAGCCTTGGGGGCTGAACAGTTAGGTGCTAGATCTGTCTCTAACATGTAGGCTTGCTGTGAAACCCTGAACAAATCCTCCTTCCCCAGGCTCATTTCCTTGTTTGCAAATTATCTTAGCCCATCCCACCAGGTTGTTGCATCAGGCATTACGTACTGACGTTTGAATATGGAAAGCGAGAACTAAGTCTTATATACCCCCGCTCAAGTATATTAATATACTTCCTTTCTCTTCATCTTCACAATATAGTTCCTTCACGTTTTTGTTGAGTAAATATTCAACATTTATATTATTATAACTATTTAACTTTTGTTCACCGCCGAACTATAGAGTGTGTCATTAAATTTTCTTTCTAACATACTTTTTTGTTTTCCCTGAGGTTAATAATTGTCTTATTTCTTATTTTTCCCCTTTTATTGGTCCAATGCCAAAAAAGTTCTTTGCCAAAACCAGAAAATTTCTTTCAATACAAGCAAGCAAATCAGACAACTGATCAGTTCAATTTTTTTCCCTCCTGCTCAGATCCAGACTGGCTTCTCTCCAGGCGTTCTGCACAGCTGACATTCTAGAGCTCCCTTTTGCCTTCACCCAGTGAACTTCTCTGGCCTCTCTTTGGGTCTGGACCTCTTATTCCCGAGATCCCAGATCTTCCTCTTGTTTAGTTTACTCTCTTGTTTTTAAGGCACATATCATTTGATAGCTTTCTGAGAAATTTGTAAAGACCTTGTATATCTGAAAATACTTTATTCTATTCCAAAATTTGATCGACTTTACATTTACTATCTTATTTAATTCAATGAATGTCCATTATTTTATTCTCATGGCAATGGGAGGCAGTGGCGGAATACTGACTTCTAGGTAAGAGTTAGTTAAAATTTTCAATGTAATTCTCTATTCTCTTCTAGCTTCAAGTAGTGTTTTTACAATGTGATTCTCAATTTTTTGCATGAGAACTGTTTTTTTTTTTCACTTCCTGGAATATTTTAGTAGATTTTCTTTATTCCAAATGTTCTGAAATTTTTTAATGATGTGTCTAGGGGGGTGTGTGTGTGTGTGTGTTTCATTCATTACCCTGACAATGATTTAAGTCTTAAAATCTGAGGCTCTTATAATCTTGTCTCTTTGTTCAAGGAGATTCTCTTTCATTAATTCTTCAACAGTTCCCTTCCCTCCATTTTATCTGTTATCTCTTTCTGAAACTCCTATGGATTTAGATGTTGGACTTCCTGGCTGAGCTTCAAATACACATGCTTGCTTTTTTTTTTTTTTCATTCCCATTCTTCTCAGAGACGTTTTTCCTCTATTTCCAGTTCATTCATTAATTTTAATCTCCACTTCAGTATTTTTAAATTCCAAGATTTTATTTTGGTTTTCTGAACATTCCTTTCTACAGTTGTCTGTTCTTGTATCATAAATGCAACATACTCTCTTACCTCTAAAAATGAATTCAAGATTTTAAAAAATGTTTTCCTCTTCCCTGCATTGCCTCAGTTTCCTCAAGTTATTTTTTGTTTCTCTTCTAGTCTCTCTCTTTCATATTAGAGGCCTTCCAAGAATGGTCATCTGTTCCATTCAAGAGTAAAACATCCAAGGCTGGCTAGAAGTTCCAGGAGCTCGGGCGGGGGTCACAAAAGGTGCACTTTACTGCAGTGTGACATGGAGGAGAGTTGGCACTTTCATCAGAGGCTTTTTTTGGATTGGTCAGTTTTCCCAGAAAACAATCATTTGCTCTCCCCTCTGCCAGGGTATAAGGCAAGCTGTTGGCACTTTGAGAGAGAAGAGAGAAACTGAGGTCTCACTCTTTAGTAAGCAGACTTTCACTTAAAACCTCCTTATTTTCCTTATTCCATATTAACTGTTCTTCTGCTGTGCCTGACTGTCCCCTAGTCCAGATATCTGGCTCAACTTCATTGGAAAGCAAACTGTTGTATGCCTTGGCCCAGTGGGAGAAGGGATCTGGTCTGTTTGGTCATTCTGTAAATCTATTCACCTGTTTTTACTCTGACCCATATCTCACCTTCTACCTTCAACTTATAAACATTTCCAGAATTTGGCAGAGCAAAACAGCCTGCTTTGTGTTGATTCTTTCCCCCAAAAGCTTAAATTTCACTATTATTTTAATGCTATGCCAAGTCCGTTACCATTTGTTTATTCTCCTTTGAGCTTTCAAATGTAGTTGGCATTTCTTCACCAATGTCATCTCTTCTTTCATTCTCTTTGTCCTTTGAGCTTTAAAATTTTTAAAATGTCTTTTTGTAGGATTTCAGGTGCCATATTTAACTCAAAATATAGTTTCCATTCTTTGTACTTAATAGGATATCAAAAGCATTCTCCTCCATACTGAAAGCATAGAGTAAATAAAACACTTTATTTCAGTAAAATACTGAAAACACCATTTTAACAGAATTCTCATAGTATTAACCTATGGTTAATACCTATGATTATTCTCACCATTAACCTATGATTGGAAATTTAGAATGAATCAAAATTTCATTATTATAAATAGCATCAAAATAACCATCCTTTCACATGAAATTTAGTCTTGTCTCTGATAATTTCCTTAAGATCTATTTCTAGAATAATATTAAGTCAAGTATTTTAAATTTTTAAACTATTGATACATGTTAACTAATTGATTTCCAGAAAGGCAGTAATAAATCAGCACTCTTCCTCAAAGAAGAGGCAGTAGTTAAGTGGAATTTATCCCATCATCACCAACAGTATCATTTCTCAAAATCTTTATCAGTTGTGTCCCCATTATTGTTTTAATTTGCATTTCCCTGCTGACAAATGTGACTACATTTTTTTCATATATTTATTGGTAACACATATCTTCTGTTAATTGCTCATGGAGCACACTCATTTTTTTTCCCTAGTGAAATGTGAGGTTATTTCTTATTTGTATGAGCTCTTCATTTGTTAAAAATATCAAGCCTTTTCAGCCAGATTTCTCAAAAATATTTTTTCCACTTTATTATTTTTTAATCTAATACAATTCTTAGAATATCTGAAAGAGAATTTTTACATTTTTATATAATCAAAATTGTCAATCTTTTTTCATTTATGCTTAGAGACCTTCTCATCCCATGATCAGATAAATGTTACCCTACGTTTTCTCCTTGTAAGTTATGTTTTGAATTTTTTGCATTTTACTCTTTTCCCTCAGAAATTTAATTTGTAGTATTTTCTCCCAATCAGGTAACTCAATACCATTGATTGAATACTTGTGAGTTTCTCAACTAATATGTAATGTAATTTTGAACACATTTGAAACTCTTATTTTTAATAGTGTGTTTCTTGGCTCTTTCAACCTCATTTTTCTGTTGATTCTTACTCCAGAATATCCTGTATTAATTACCATTAACTTTATAGCACATTGCAATGTCTACCAAAGAAAAGCCTGCTTTACTGCTCTTCTTTTTCTAATTTTTTATCTCTCTCATTATATGTATTATTCAAGATGAACTCTAGAATATTTGGTCAAGTTTCCAGAAAACAACAGAAGCAACGTGATTTCGATTAGAATTACATTAAATATGTAAATTGCTTTGAGAAGGATGGAAGCGCTGCCAGTATTCATTCTTCCTTTCTAGGAAGATGACATCTATCTCCATGCATCCAAGTCTACCTTATAGCTACTCTAGAAGTTGTACTGTTTCCCCCATACAGAGTCTATATAATTACTCAATAAGTTTATTTCTGGATATTTTATGTGTTGGTAGTTTTTTGAATAATTTTTATCTTCACATTTTCTAAATGGTTATCACTGCTATATCAAAATATTAGTTATTAACTTTTATATATCTATTTTATATTGAATCAACTAACTCATAATTTCTAATAATTTTTCAGTGTTTCTAAGAATCTGGGCTTTACTATGCAAACAGTAATTTTACCTGGCAAAATAATTTTTGTCTCCTCTTTTCTGTATCTTACTTTGCACCAGGTATTAATAGGCTGTCATGAGTGGAACTGTCGACAACCTTGTCATCATCCTGGTTTTAAAGAAAACACTTTTACAAGGAGAATAATAATTACTAATTTTTTTGTTTTTGTTTTTATTTTTATTTTTTGAGACAGAGTCTCACTCTGTCACCAGGCTGGAGTGCGGTGGTGCCATCTCAGCTCACTGCAACTTCTGACTCCCTGGTTCAAGTGATTCTCCTGCCTCAGCCTCCAGAGTAGCTAGGATTTCAGGTATGTGTCACTATGCCCAGCTAATTTTTTGTATTTTTAGTAGAGATGGGGTTTCACCATGTTGGCCAGGATGGTCTTGATCTCCTGACCTTGTGATCCTCCTGCCTTGGCCTCCCAAAGTGCTGGGATTACAGGCATGAGCCGCTGCACCCAGCCAATAATTGCTGATTTTTACTAGCGCTTTCTATATGCCAGTCACTTTGCCAAGGGATTTAAGTATATTATTTCCTTCCATCTTCAATCATTTTAGGAGAAAGTTACTATTGCAATCCCATTTTAAAGACAATGAAACTGAGACTTTAGAAATATATCCAAGGTTATCCAACTAGTCAATGATCATGCAGGATTTCAAAGCCACATTGGTTTGACTTCAGAACTCATGCTTGTCACATATTAGTATTTCAAGTAAGTATGGCTTGTTGATAGGCGTTTTTAAGGACTTTGAGATTATTTTCTTATCCAATTTGGTGTTCTGTTTGTTTGATTGGATATTTGGCCTGAGAAAAAGATGGGAGAAAGAAGAGTAGGTTGCTTCTAGGCAGGTAGAACATAGACATGAGGAGAACATTGAGTACATTAATGATGCAAGAAGAGTACGCCAGAAGATGCTTCCCCATAGTACCTCAAGTTATGTGTGAACACCAAAATCAATGACTAATGAAAGAATACATTTCAAAGACCAAAAAAATAATGCATCTAAGAGTTTTAGTATTATTACAGCACAAATAAAGCTATATCATGTAACTGCTTGAGCATTTCAGTTTCCAAAATTTCTCAGAAAAGCATTTTGGTCTCATTAACACAGATCTTTGATTCACTGAATAGTAAGGCAAAAGGTGGGGTTAAGGTGATTTGTGCTATTTAAGGCTCATCTTGGCAAGAAGCTGAGTTGAGGGAGACGATTTGCCTCCCTTTCCAGTGTGAAAAGAGGAAATCCAGCAATGCAAAAAATAAAGTCTTTTAAAGTCCTTTACACAAAATTATGTCTTTCTGCAGCATATCCCAGGCTTACTGGCTGTGTAATAGCCCTGCTAGACTCTCACCACTGCAAGAAGCTCACGCCAGAAGCATTATGATCGGCACGGGAAACATGAAGATCTTACTTTTCCACTAGACAATTTCATTGTTGGGGCTGGTAGGAGAAGTGCTTCTTAAAACTCATTACACAAAAGTTTTTAGCTTTAAGTGCTAAAACAGTTTTCAGCATTTAAAGTGCCACATTCTTTTATAGGAAGGGAACAATTGATTTGGACTAATTAGGTGTTCATTTAAGAACACCATTTATTTTTACAAGCTTTAGGAAAACTCAGCCTTGACCAATGAACAGAGAGGTGGTTTGATCTGAGCAAACACACACAGGATTGTGCTTCTGACCTAGGTTTTAATCCTGGCCCTTTTGTGCAGGGCTTTTAACCTGTCAGCCCTGGGTCTATTCATTTGACCATTGGTAACAATAGCATTGCTGCCATTTCCTTGATAAGGCTTCTATGAGATTGAAAAAGGGGTATAAACGGAATAGTGCTTTTGAAAGCTGAAATACATTTGACATGTGTAAGGAAAGATCCAAGTTTCCAGGACACTCTCCCTAAAGAGCAGTCATATTTATTGCTCACCCAAACTCCTCTTAAAAAGACAGTCATCGGCAGTAATGGAGTTCTGCAGAAAGCCAGCCTGTTTCCATTTCAGTTCAAAGCCCTTGAGGTAGCAAACTTTCAATCTAGGCACTGCCCCTGAGTCACAAGTAAATTGTCTGTTTCCCCACTATATGTGCTGAGCATTTAAACAGATCATATTCTTTTATCAGGCAGTGATAATCAAAATTTAAAGGCTAAAGGCATGATGACCTATTTTACATGGACTTTATAAGAGGCTTTGGAGAGAGGCACCACGTGATCCTAGGACAACTTGATAACGTCAGCTCTGGGTCACCACGTGGCACCTTTTTCCCTCAGTCCCTTCTGCCAGTCATTTCTTTTATACACACTGTACAGTGGCTCTGTGTACTGGGGACTAGCTTAAATTGAGCTTGAGACAGGGGCCATGGAATGATTGAGTAGTGAATTAGATAGAAAATTGCAGCTTTTGCACCATAAGTGAGAGAATCGCTGCATTCAACCAGCTGCTACGACTTGAGGATTTCGCACTTCTTTTGACTTTTTTTCAACAGAAAAACTTGATGTAAAACGTATTTGCCTCTTTAGATACCCGAGAGCTGTTTGTTGCCCTCAACCTTCTTTTAAAATCTTCCCTCCACATCTCAAATATTCCTTAGCCATCATCAGCATAAGCTGTGACCTATGAAAATCAATGCTCAAGAAAGAGTTGGAGGAGGGAAAAGTGGAAGTCTTAAGCCCACTCAGGGTTCATTGTGCCCTCATCAGAACAATCAGCCATGGATATGGGACACAGGAGTATAGGAGGCTGAACATAAAAGGCAAAGATACCACAAACAGAATTGATTTCCTATATTGGCTATTTGGGTTTTACATGAATTTGTACCAAGAGGTACATAAAATTGAGTCAAATTTGAAAACTGTAAAATCACTGGATTGGTTTATTTGCATTTGTTCAGTCATGCATGAGCACAACTAGTTGTTCTAGAACAGGCAGACGAGGCCACTGGTTATATATGGCCACTTGATTTCAGCACACATGGCTTGAGCCTGCTTTATGCATGGAACTGTGCTAGGCCCTGAGAGAAATAGTCAAACAAATAAGATTTAGATTCTGTCTTCCAGGGATTGATACATAGCTCTGATTCCAGACAGTAAGAAAACTACTAGAAGAGAACCATCAAATGCTTTGGCTGTCTCCCTAACTGAGCTATAGCATTTTACAGCAGACATAAAGCCCCATGAGCATAGATTAGGCTAAGGATAAGGCAAACACCTCTACAAGTCTCCCAAGTCCCCATACAATCTAATGCCACCCAGATGGAAGGACCTCTCCCAGTGTCTGTCACACCACACCACACAACTAACCTCTCATCATTCTTCAAACATAACCACACTTTAACTCTTCCAGGTCTTGTTCACAAGGCTCCTTCTACTTAGAACACTTTTATACCATCTCCAACCTAGAAACCTCTGATTATTTCCCCTGGGGTACAACTCAGTGATCTTCAGGGTGAAAATGCTCAGTGAGACGTTATCCCATGGTCTCTCCCAACCTCTAAGTCAATGATATGCGAACCTAAGAAATACATAGAACAGTTCACTTCTCTTGAACCATGAAGCCATTCTTGATGCCCTGAGGCATAATTGGGCCTCTGAACTTCCATCCCACACGCCTCTTCTGCTACTACTGTGCTAAGTGCACTGAATTGTAAATAGTTGTTTGTTAGCCATTTACTAGTTTATCCTTCCAGGTAGAATGAATACAACTCAAGGGCAGTGTCTGCATCTTATTTTGTTTTTGTCCTAACAAACAGTCATGTGGCCATAGTTAAGTGTCAACCACTTTGCCAAGTATATTGCGTGCATTTATTCATTTAGTCCTCACCACAGCCCTATGAGATAGATTACTATCATTATCCAAGTTTGCCCATGAGGGAACTGAGCTATAGCATGCTTAAGTAACATACTCACAGTCACACAGCTGGTGAGTAGGTAACCAGCCTAGTTGTTAACCAGGCTCTTACCTGTTCTGTTATGCTGCCTTTTACCTAGCTTTGTACCCTCAAGCCTTGGCTCAGAGGTCCAGTATCTGGAGCTCAATAAATGCATATTCGCTGATTAAATGACTGAGCAGATGATCAAGCAGTACTGGTTAGTCCTGGCTTGATCTTCCTGCAAAGTTCTAGGCTATAGAAGTTAAGGATAATAAACAGATTTGGAGAAGGTTCAGAAAAACTCAAGAAGATAGAAATGAAGAATTATACCTAAGGATTTAGGTTGCTTAGCCTTGAGAGCGAAAGCCGAAGGCTGGTTTCATAATGATCATCAAGAAAGGAAGGCTGATTCGTGAAGACAGTGACTGAGCTGTTTTTCTCCACCTCCGGGGAGGAGAAAGGAGCAGAACTATGCCTAAGCCGCAATGGGCAGAGTTTAAATCCACTACAAGGAAGAATTTCCTTGGCCTAAGTATCATTTGTTAGACCTAGGAATGAGTTATAGAGAGAGGCTACGTTAGGTTATCTGTCTTCAGCCTTTTGGACTTGCTTCTGCTCAGAGTGAGGAACACGTAAATGAAAACAAACAATACAAGGTCTCTCCCAGCTTTATGAATCTATGATATTTGAATCGAAGAAATACATCAAGTACTTCGTCTTTCTTGATTCAACAAATGAAAAAATGAATTGATGAATAAACATGTCCCACATTTAAAAGGCAATAACAAAAAATTACAACTAGCAATAAGAAAAGGGGTCTTCTTAGGAGATACTGTTGTGCTAGAGATGTAACAAAAGAAGAAAAACAGAACTTGTCTGCTGATGTATTTAAGTTCTCCTATGGCATCTGTGATCCAGCTCTCTCTTGCTAGGTCCATCATCCTCTTGACATAAAGTTAGCAAAGGTCAGTCTACATCCTCAGGTGCTGACTTTGAGCCATCATCACCATTTACTCACTTGATAGATGACAGCATGTTGATGCATATTTCTTTAAACATGAAGTAAACTCTAAGTATGAACCACTATTTCATCAATGTCCAATCTAAAGCACTTTAAAGATGAAGAAGTAAATCGTTCCCTGAGAACAGGAAACAACATCAAACTTACTTATTTTTTTTCCTATGTGAAAACTGAAACACGAAATAGTAATGGAATTGAAAGAGAAGGTGGAGAGTACAAAAATCTATTTTTATATTTTTTATTATTTCAAAACCATGATTCTGCTTTATTTTCTGTTAATGGCAATAAAACCTTATACTTGTAGAATGGTTTACAGTAATAAAAGTTATTTAAACAAACATTTTTTACTGAATTTGTATCAAAATGTAAGTATCTTCCTTTTCATCTTATAGAGGCAGAAACAGCTAATAGAAATAAGGGACTTGATTGAGGTCCCCACACTGACAGGCCTTCAGCCAGGCCCCCTCATTTCCTGATTGACCATTTCAGGTACACCTGTACTGGGTGTCTGGTGAACACCCAGTACACCTTACCATGTAATGCCTCTATTGAGACCTGTGGAGTGGCCCTATACCACCTTGAGAAATTCAACTGGTCTAATAATCTTGGGAGACCTGGCATAGACTGTTCTATCTGCCCTAAGTATAGAATACCCACCATCAGTGAAAGCCTGCATTCTAACTCAGCCTTCCTGCTTACAAAATTGTCTCCTCCTGAAAAGCCCAGCTCAAATGCCATCTACTCTGTGAAATCATCCCTATCCCCCTCACTCCAGGTAGAGGGACATAATCCTATAAGCCCTGGATCCAGGTTGCTTGGGTTTCAGTACTCATTAAATGACCTTACCCCCCTTAACCTGTCTCATCTACCAAATAGGAATACAACTAGAATCCCGCTAACTCAGAGATGGAAAGGAGTCAATGATTTTATATAAGAAAAATGTGTCAGGCATGGTGGCTTACACCTGTAATTCCAGCACTTTGGGAGGCTGAGGTGGGCAGATCACCTGAGGTCAGGAGTTCAAGACCAGCCTGGCCAATGTGGTGAAACCCGTCTCTACCAAAATTACAAAAAAATTAGCCAGGCATAGTGGTGTGTGCCTATAATCCCAGCTACTTAGAAGGCTGAGCCATGAAAATCACTTGAACCCAGGAGGCGGAGGTTGCAGTAAGCTGAGATCATGCCACTGCACTCCAGCCTGGGGAACAGAGTGAGACTTGGTTTCAAAGAGAAAAGAAAGAAAGAAAGAAAGAAAAAGAAAAATGCATCTAACAGCTCTGTGTTTGTTAACTATCATGGTTAACTATTCCTGAAATTATTGTCATTGGTAACTATTCCCCAAATTTTTACCTTCTCTGAGTCTTTACAGGGCTTTGTTTATCCTGTTGATGTATTACTCATATTTTTTATAACTCTTCTCCACAATTTGGTTAGTTAGAATCCACCCCATCATCAGCCCAAAGACCTCACCTTCTCCTCCAATAATCTTTTTTCAGATGGTGGCACTGATACCCACTTACATCTACTGCCAGCTGAAGCTGGCCTGGCTCTGCAAGGTTTTTCTCCTCCTGACTCTATAGACTTATCTTCCACCACTCCTGCCTCACCCTGAACAGCTGGCGTCACACCCAACTGCATGCTCCTCAACACACGCTTCAACACTGCTCTCTTTCCTATCTCTGGCATAGGCTCTCTTTTGCCTTGAATTGTCTTCCCAGTTCTTTGTCTGGCTTAACTCCTTTTCTTTAAGACTTAGCTCCAGTATTGCCTCCTCCATGCAACTCCCAAGACAGATCAGAGGCCTAGATCCAGTGCTCCCATGATACCTGGAGTATTTTGTGGTTGTCCTATCATGATAATGACCTGCTGTGCTCTCCCCGCATGACCTTGAGTTCTAGGGCAATGTCTTCAGTCACTTTCTCATCTTTAGTGAGGATGTGCTTCGCACATGGGGGGTATTCAAGAAAACAATGAATGGCTGATCTCATTAAATAGATAATAGATAGATAATGACACATTGTGCGTATGATGGGTCACCATGCAGTGCTTACTGATGTGTTCTTTTAAAGGCTTTCACGAAATTAATTCATTTAATCTCCATGACAATCTTATAAAGTCTCTACTACAATTATCCCCATTTTATAGGTGAGAAAACTGAAGCAAAGTGAGGTTTAAAAACTTTACCAGTGTTACACAGTTAGTAATTAAAGACACCAAGGTTAGAACTCAGAAGTCTGTCTCAAGATCAACATGTTCTTGACCCATATGCTATAGTACCTGTTCAAAGAAGGGTATCATAATAGTAACCATATCTAAACAGACACAGACCATATGTTCTAGTTCCAGGTTTACAGATGAGAGAGTTGAGGAAGGAAGTTTATGGAGAAGCAGTCCAGGGAAAAAAAGGTAGAAAGCTGAACTGGAAGATGAACTGGGGCACTGGAACTTGGGTCAATCTCTTATTCTCCCTCTTCATGTAAAATCAGGGCCTTGGGAACCTGTCTCTGCTTCCTTCCAGATCAAATATGCAATTTCAGTTATATTTGGCAAACATTCATCCGGGGCTTATTGCGTGCCAAGCTCTATGATATACCTTTATCCTTGAGGAATTCATCTTCTTGTGGGGAGACAGGCACAAATAGACAATATTTCTAGACTAGTTCAAAATGGCCACAGTGCAGTGACATGGGTTGTTTTAAAGGAAACCATCCCAACATAAAACGTTATTCAGAAATAAGTCCTTGGCCCCTCCATAACATCTTCCATCTAACAGTTGGCCAAAACAATGTCGTATCATCAAGGATCTATCCCACCTTCCCTACAAGTCCTCACCCAAGCATAATCACCTCAGTTTACAAGTGAAGAAGCCAGTCATTAGGCTAAGTTTGCCTGTGGTCATACAGCTCCCTGGTGGTATAAGCCACTGCCATCTCCATTCCTGAGCCCTCTCCCAGAGCTGAAGTGAACTATGGAGACAGGGGCATTAACTCTGATGCAGCTGCTGTTGGTTTTCCAGTATGGGTTATATGCTTAAATGTATTTTCAGATTTACAATTGATTCTAGAAATTGCATCTAGTTCATTTCCAACTCCATAAGTAAGCTGTTTCACTTAAGGCAAACAGCATCCAATTAAAATGCATTCTGTAGAAGTGAGTGAGCAAGGCATTTTGTCCAACTCTTGACTTATTAAAAAAAGAAAACTTTATCAGGGCAACTTTTCAAAGAGCAATCCCATCACCTCATTGTGAGATGAAAGAGTTAAAGTATGAATGATAAAATATAATGTGAAAATATACTCTGAGGCCAGGTGTAGTGGTTCACACCCATGATCCCAGCACTTTGGGAGGCCTAGGCAAAAGGATCACTTGAGCCCAGGAGTTCAAGATCAGTCCAGGCAACATAGAGAGATCCCAACTCTACAACAAATAAAATATTTTAAAAATTAGCCAGATATGCAAGTGCACACCTGTAGTCCCAACTACTCAGGAGACTGAGGTGGGAGGATCACTTGAGTCCAGGAGGTAGAGGCTGCAGTGAGCCATAATTGTGTCACTGCACTCCAGCCTGGGAGACAAAGGACAGAGGAAGATGCTGTCAAAGAAAAGAAAAGAAAAAAGAGGAGAGGAGAGGAGAGGAGAGGAGAGGAGAGGAGAGGAGAGGAGAGGAGAGGAGAAGAGAAGAGAAGAGAAGAGAAGAGAAGAGAAGAGAAGAGAAGAGAAGAGAAGAGAAGGGAAAATAAAAGAAGGAAGGAAGGAAAGAAAGAAAAAAGAAAGAAGGAAGGAAGAAGGAGAAGAAAAGGAGGAGGGGAAAGAAAGAAAATATATTCTGAGAAGCAGCCTTGCATAAGGGGGGTACAGGCTTCAAGGTCAGGCTAAATGGGTCTATATCCCTTTTCAACATCTCACTAAGCTGTGTGACTGTGGGCATGTTCCTTAACACCACTTTGCCTCAGTTTCCCTATTTGTACAAAAAATAAATAATATCTGTCTTTCAGAGTACAGTAAAGGTTAAAAAAATAAACTATTAAAAAACATTTTACTAAAGTCTTAATGATTCAGAGATTGATTATTTCATTAGAAGATCATCATGCTTTTCCCCTGTCTTCCTGCCTGCCCACATCACAGCTGCTTGTAAGTTATTATTCCATGAGATAAATAATGAGATAAAATTTAATTCAGATGGCATAGCAAGAAAAGTGGGAACAGGATAGGCACTAGAGTCAAACAGGCCTGAACTGAGAGCCTGAATGACTTTGGGCAGGTTATTTAACTTCCCTGAGCTTCACATTTTACATTTGTAAAATGTGGATAATCATATGTACCTTCCAGGCTTCTTACAAGGATTGAAATATGTGTGTATGTGTGCTTGTTCACTCTCTCACACACGTTCAACTCCTAGCACTATGATGGGAGAATAGTAGGTAAGGAGAAAAGGACTGAATCAGTTCCAGTAAGAGATATTGTACTTGGCTAAACTAAAGCTTCAGCATCCATCACAATTCATTCTTAAATAATATTTACTTCCCCCAGCTACATTACTAGCATGGATAGCCAAAAGAAGTCAGCCTTGCCACAAAGTCCTTGCATCTGGGGCCATCAGATCTAGTTTCCTCTCTTAGAGACAGCTTCAGTGTCAACTGAAGTAGGTGACTCCAGGCATATGGGGAGCCAGGCTAGCAATTCAAATGAGTGGGGGCAGCAGGCAGACCTCTTGGGGATGTTCAAGAGGTGCAGAAGCAAATGAAGCTATAGCTGACACTCTATGACATACTTTCTACTCAGTGCCTTGCAGTTCCAAGAGTCAGGGAAACCCAACCAGAGACTAGGGTGCCCTTTTTTTCTAACCACTACCTCCACTAGCTAGAAGGGGGAGCTCCAGCTGTCACAATGGCAATGACAGGGGTCGACCAGCTGTACAGGATCACATCTTTGGAGGCAAACAGCACAGGGAACATTTTCATTAGGAGCCTTTCAGCAAATTAATAAGCTAGAGGGTCACGGGATGCTGACAGTGAGATGACACATGCATTTTTACATAAACATTTGGACTTCATGTTTCTAGTTTAAATATTTTATCCACAGAGATGTATGAGTCATCTCCTCCCATTCTTCCTCCCTTCACTCTCCTTTGAAATAAAGACTATATAGAAGATGACAACTTTCTGAAGGAAAACATGCAAACAAAAGACAAAAATCCAAAAGTCATATTAACATACCATAAAATATTTGAATATTTGCTTGGACCTCTGGAGAGCCACCACATGTCATCCTCAAAGTAGCATGCAGTGATTTATTTTGTATCCTTTTCTACTTCCTGAATAATGTTCCCACTCAAAGTGAAAGGATTCCAATTTCATGGCAGGCTAGAGGATGTTTTTTTCTGAAGCTCCTTACTTAATATCACATTGCGTACAACAAAACATACCAGTCAATACCAGTATTACATTTCACTAAAATTTCTGTTGAAGAAGAAATCTTCAGAAGAGGCTCCCTCTTTTCATAAAGGGAAGAATTTTTTTTTAAATTGACATTAATCAACTCATTCTGAATTACTATTTTTATATGAAACTTTCTGCTATAGACAAAATGGAAAATCAGAGTTTCACTTTATCCAACATCATCCATAAGAAATGCTTCCTACACAGAAGTGTTCTTTTTTCCATAAGCCAGCAGCATTATTAAAAAAAAAGAAACAGAAAAAAAAAAAAGCTCTGGCATCACTCTTCAATATTGTTGTCTAATTAAATGGCAATGGAGTGGATGCATAAAAATATGCATTAGAGGTGTGTAATGTGTAATGTGAAGAAGAGTAATCAAAGCCATTCAACAGGATTTAGGAAAGGATTTCAGCTGGCAGCTTACGAGACAGGAGCATATAATTTTGCTAATTTGAAATAGGTATTGTAACGTATAAACATTACTGCTTTGCATATTTTAATGAAAACTGCTTCTACACCAAAATGAATCCTTTAGCTTGAACTCTCTGCATACCAGAGAGCTTCTACCTATTATGAGTTCAGCATAAATAAGGAAGGCACGCAAGCTGCATTAAAAGAATGGTCACCTCATTAAAATAGGTTAAAACCAAGCCCCTATTCCAAGCTACTAGAACACCATAAAGTAAATCTGATGACAGGTGTTGTATTAAATTTTTATACTGCAATGAACTTGTACTCACACAAACCAAATCTGCATGTTTCCCTTGATATACACCTGCAACTTGTTAATTCAAGAACCTTTATTAAGAAAGTATAAATTTAGCAACATCTATAGATTTGTAAAACCCTATTAGCTTCCTTGAGAATCTAGACTAAACGTATTTGGGGTCTTATTTGCATGGTTTGCAAAGATATGGAAACTAATGATGACTTATTTTCAAAAGCATATGTTTGCAGATAACACAGTTTCACAAATTGATGTACGCACATTACCTAGACTTGGAGCTAAAAGAATTGAGAGAGATTTGGGTCCTGTGTGGAGCTGAGGACATCACTTACCTGCCAGCCCGCTTCTCGCTGAAGTACTTTTTTCCAGTCTTCTTCCAGCCTTGGGGAGGTCTCATCCATTGCTGATGCTGCTTGCCCAAACTGGATTCGCCAGCGGCTGTTACTCTCTCTCCTTGCAAGCCTTTACCAAAGCAGCAGCCAGGGCAGTTCAGGGGCCGACTGTCGTGGAGAAAATGCCATGCCAGAGGATGAGGGATCGGGCAGGAAGAACCCACCCAGGAACAAATTTGGGACACATGGGGCTACCCAGACAGCTGCCAACTGGCCAAGCTGAAGGCCAGCTCAGCCATCAGGCGTCTAGAGATTAGGAACAACCAAGCTCCAGGGCCAGTGGACAATGGGTCATTCTTATGCTTCTGGTGTAAAGGTCAGAAGAGGGAAGTGTGCAGGCTTGCTCTATGCTTTAGAAATATGCATTTCTATGTGTGTGCCCGTCTTCTCCTTGATCCAAAACACACACACGCTCACACACACACCAGAATTTGCATTGTTCTGCCGGGTTGCATCAGTGGGCTGGTGTATCCTAGAAGAAATAAACTATTTTACATAGTAGCAACACATTTCATTTGAATACATCTCCCCCAAAAAGCAGCGTGTGAATCACTCAGCAGCCAGTGAACATGAATAATAGCAAGCTCCTTTGGGTGAAAATAGACTCATTCCCATAGTTGAATTCTGAGCATCTACAGTCCCTCCCTTGCCCCGTAAGATGTTCTGCAGGCAGACGTTTCAGTCCCAACCATGGGCCTCAACCCCTTTTCCAAATGAACTTCTCAAAATCTAGAACTGAAACCCAGTCACTGCTTCACTAGCACTTCACATGCGAATGATACTGTCTCCTAATATTATGAATTGGCCTTCACCCCTAGAGATTCTTATTTAATTGGCCTAAAATAGTAGCCAAGACATTGAGAATTTTTTAAATGTTCTCCAGATGCACCCAGGATTAGAATCACAAAACTTGGTGCAGAGTATGATTTAAGATTTCTCTGATCTAATCACTCATCTGATGCCCGAATCCCCATGACCCTGCCTATATACTCATCCAAACAATGCCTACACCATCGAATACAGTAAATTCACTACCGCCCAAGAGAGTCCTGTTCCATGGCTGATAATTTTTGTCCAAAAAAGAATTGATATCTTTCTCCCTACAACTTCCGCCCATGGATCTACTGCTTCTTAATTCCAGAAGGAATGAGATTAAACCCTATCCCATAGAACAACCCTTCAGAGACGCAAAGACAGTGATGCCCCATGCTCCCAAACTTCTACTAAAGTGTCTAATTTCCAGATTAAATATTGTTAGATGCTTCAGAAAATGATATAAGATGGTTTCAGGTCACCTCTAGATTCTGGTTTCCAGCCTCAAAATGTATTCTACAATCTCCAGTGCTCACAGAAGTGATCATAATATTCTTGCTATGATCTATCATTGCACACACAGTCAAATAATCACATGCCTTTTTTGAAAAATTGCCACAATATCAACCATAATCATCATAATAAGAGCAACTAACATTTACTGAGCATGGACCTACGTGTCCAATGCTGTGTTGAGTGCTTTATTAACCTTGTCTAGCTTACCCTTTACATTCTACGAAGTTATTGTTATGCTTCCGATTTACAGATAAAGAATCCAAAAGAGATAAAGACACTTGCCTAGGTGATGAGGCCAAAAGTTAGTTCAGATATAACTCCAAAGCCTACTCTATGCTAGTCGATACTCTTTCACCGATGCAGTCTCAGATCCCATTGGCTCTTTTGACAATCATACCTCATTAATACAGCACCTCAGTCAATTAGGACACTTAGGTTTGTTCTTATCTGCAGATTATAAAGGAACATGCTTTATAAACTGTAAATCGTTATGCAAACCTAACTTGCTGTTATTATCCTTCTAATAATCACAAGACTGTACCTTCTACCACATCTCTAGTAAAGCAGACATATGCAAAGCCCTTTACCTGCTCACTTTCTCCCTTTTCTGAGAATATGCAGATGATGCTCAGAGGTTCTTCTGAGGTGTAAGAGAGAAAGGCCAGAGGAGCAAGTTTCCAGAAAATTTCCCCAGAGACTAGTCTCAATGGAAGCCTTACCAGTCACATGGTTCTTTCTCCGTTTCCCCAAAATCCTTATCAACAGCCTCCCATAAGGACAACTGGGAGCAATTAGTTTTACCATTTAATCGCACCATCTGCAATGTAGTTATATCTGTTCTTATGGAAGGCAACGCACGAGTAGTTGGAAGCATAGTCTTTAAAATCAGACTTAGATTTGATTATCAGCTCCATTATTTTCTAACTCTGCGTCCCTGGGAAGGTTAACTCAGCTTCTCTGAGACCTGGTTTCCATGTCTGGAAAGAGGAAGTATGTGCTATCATCTTAGACACATTATTGTCCACCAGTATCTGGTTTCCCTATAGTTCCAGACCCACAGCAAGATAGCATTTCCCTAACCCCCTTAAAAATCCAGAATAACCACGTGACTTGTTTTGTCCAAGAAAATGTAAGAAAGTGGATATTAATTCCCCAGGGATGGGGGGACTCAATCACAGGCACTTGATTCTCAGCCTGTTCTTTCTCTACTGCAGTGATTGCAGATGCATGTGTTGATAAGTTGTGCCTCCACACAGACGCAGACAGGAATGCTGAGCCTGTTCTCATGGAGAACAGGTGCCTTGGAGAGTCACCTGGACCAACCGGCATTATATGAACAGAAATAAGCATCCAGTGTTATTTGTTACAACATAAGCTAGTCTATCCAGAGCAATACACTTTCCAATACTGAGTTGTTCTTAAAAGCAAATGAAATAATCTAGTTAGAACATAGATCCCAGGCACTGGGTAGTCCTTCAATATTATTTTAAATAGCTTCCATTACAGGCCCAGTCTGTTCTACCCCTGCCTCTCACACTCCACTATTTTCTCTTCCTTTTCCAGTCTTGACTTCTCCTGTTCATAAGATACTAACGTTAAGTGTGGCAATTTCTAAAGATGATGCAGAAATAGGGATTTTAAAAAGAAAGAGCAAAGCATTCAATAATGCAGCATGCCTTCATCTCAGAATCCAAACTCAGAATAGCATGACTTCCATGCTACCGATCACTTAGCAAGGAAATTAATGAAAGCAAAGTGAAGCATCAAATAATAAATGTAGCTTGGTATGAATTCGATGCTGATAAAACAAAGTACGTGTCTCCAAATTGTAAACATAATGAGAATATACATGAATACAGGAGCTTATTAAATGGCATAGCTTTTATTCACTGTTCTTAAATCAAGCACTAAAAAAAGAATAGGTTTTTCTTCTTTGTTGAATGTTTTAATTAAATGAAGGATAAACTATAAAGATCAAGGAAAGTATGAATAATGACTCTGACCAAATCATGACACTGACATTTCAAGAACTCTGTCTTTTATTTCAAGCTCTTGTGTTTTTAACATCACACAAACTTGAACTTGCTCTAGGACACCACTAGGAGATTCTTTTTTTATTATTTTTTTTGTGTGTGCTTTCAAATGCAAGTGCTAATAACTATGCCCTGTTCTATGTGTTTTACCCCAAAATGTATGTGAGAGTCCTAACCCCCAGTACTTTAGAATGTGACCCTTATTCCTGTAATCCCAGCACTTTGGGAGGCCGAGGCGGGTGGATCACGAGGTCAAGAGATCGAGACCATCCTGGTCAACATGGTGAAACCCTGTCTCTACTAAAAATACAAAAAATTAGCTGGGCATGGAGGCGCGTGCCTGTAATCCCAGCTACTCAGGAGGCTGAGACAGGAGAATTGCCTGAACCCAGGAGGCGGAGGTTGCGATGAGCCGAGATCACGCCATTGCACTCCAGCCTGGGTAACAAGAGCGAAACTCCGTCTCAAAAAAAAAAAAAAAAAAAAAAAAAGAATGTGACCCTTATTTAGAAATAGGGTCTTTTTTTAAATTATTTTTTCTGAGACAGAGTCTTGATCTGTCACCCAAGCTGGAGTGCAGTGGTGCGATCTTGGCTCACTGCAACCTCTGCCTCCCAGGTTCAAGCAATTCTCCTGCCTCAGCCTCCTGAGTAGCTGGGACTACAGGCACACACCACCGTGCCAGCTAATTTTTGTGTTTTTAGTAGAGGCAGTGTTTCACCATGTTGCCCAGGCAGGTCTTGAACTCTTGACCTCAAGTGATCTGCCCTCCTCGGCCTCCCAAAGTGCTGGGATTGCAGGCATGAGCCACCTCGCCCAACCAGAGATACGGTCTTTACAAAAGGAATCAAACTAAAATGAGATCATTAGGGTGGGCTTTAATCCAATATGACTGATGTCCTTATAAGAAGGGGAAATTCTGGTCACAGAGACAGATGTAGACAAAGAGAAGGCCATGTGAAGGTGAGGGCAGATGCAGGGTGATGCATCTACAAGCCAAGGGAGGCCATGAATTTCCAGCAACCGCCAGAATCTAGGATGTAACAGAATACCTCCATCTTGGCAATTTATAAAGAACAGAAACTTACTTCTCGCCATTCTGGAGGCTGGTAAATCCAAAACCAAGGCACTGGCAGGTTCAATTATCTGGTGAGAGCTGCTTCTCTGGAGGACAGGAATGCTGTGCACTTGCTTGGCAAAAGGGCAGGTGACTGAACTGTGTGAAGCCACTTCTATGAGGGACTTCATCACATTCATAAGAAAGGTGCCCTCACGGCCTCATAAAGGCCTTGTAAAGGCCACACCCCAGCACTGTTACGTTAACAACACCGATTTTTGGAAATGATCTATTCGTACCATAGCAGGCAAAGGCCGCACCCCAGCACTGTTATGTTAACAACACCCGATTTTTAGAAATGATCTATTCGTACCACAGCAGACATGATATGGTTTGGATTTGTGTCCCCACCCAAATCTCACATTGAATTGGAGGAGGGGCCTGGTAGGAGGTGATTGGATCAAGGTGGTGGATTTTCCCCTTGCAGTTCTCATGATAGTGAGTTCTCACGAGATCCTGTGGTTGAAAGGTGTGTGGCACTTCCCTCTTCGCTCTCTCTCTCCTGCCACTATGCAAATAAGGTGCTTGCTTCCCCTTCACCTTCCACTGTGATCATTGAGGCCTCCTAGCTATGCTTCCTTCCTGTTAAACCTGCAGAACTAAGAGTCAATTAAACCTCTTGTCTTTATAAATTACCCAGTCTCCAGTAGTTCTTTATAGCAGTGTGAGAATGGACTAACACAAGGCATGAAACAGATTCTCTCTCATAAGCCTTGGAAGGAATCAACTCTGTCAACAAACCATGATCTCAGACTTCTAGCCTCAAGAACTGTGAGACAACACATTTCTGTTGTTGACACCATTCACTTTGTAGTACTTTGTTACTGCAGCTCTAGCAAACTAATATGCTCTGAATTAAAAAATAAAATAAATTTCAAAATAAAGTAAAATTCATGGCAAGAATGTAATATTTAAGTAGAGTAAACTAGGTACCTCAGAAAAACTTCTTATCTGCCATTTCTTGCCTCAGAATAAACAACACACATTCAGTACGTCAGGAGTGTGGGCCTGCAGTCATGCATTTAAGCTGCAGGTACCATGTGAAAATTAATATCAAATTGATGCCAAAAAGTAATGGAAAACCTTTTCGCTACCCACTGTTTTTCCCTCAAGATAAGCAGCATATTAAGAATATGCTGACTAATAAGAAATAAGAGTTTTAGAATTTGTAACATTTTCCTTATGAAAGAGTTATATATATATGAAAAATCTATATAAAATGCATCAGTCAGTCCTCCCTTGATTTAAAAAAAAAAATCCTTTAGCTTATAGAATAAAAATGGGTTAAACCAGGCACAGTGATCACTCCTGTAATCCCAGTCCTTTGGGAGGCTGAGGTGGGAGGATTGCCTGAGCCCAAGAATTTGAGGCCACAGTAAGTTATGATAGTGCCACTGCACTTCAGCCTGTGCAACAGAATGAGACCCTGTCTCAAGAGTGAGGACGTGGGAAGGTGGTTAAGACTTCATTGTAAGAATCAAGTGACTAAAAAAATAGTTTTCCAGGTGAATTAAAACATGCATGTCACAGTGCTAAATGCTAGTAAAAGATGGTACTTTACCCTGCTCTGTTAGATGCAGATGTTCAATCTAGAAGAGAAAACTGAAGTTTGGAGTGGAGAGAGCAGGAGGACTTTGAGAAAAATAAGTACGGAGCTAAGGAGTCCCCAGGCATTGAAGAAATGAGATGATCTTTCACCTACCCATGGGATTTTGTACACACTTTCACTTAACAGCTATGATAGAATTTTTATGAGTCCCTACTGCCCACATTATACATTTCCACTTTAACGTCACTTCGACTAAATTTTCCTAGACATGAATAGGGCATGTTTTCCCATAAACTTTTACCTCTGTTTTTGTTTTTAAGTGGCTTTCTTCCCCATTAGATGGTAAAACGTATTTACCTTCAGAAATTTGCTTCATCAACAAATTCTAGTCATGTATTAAACCCACACTACTTCAGGTGGCTGTATGATAACTATATAATAAAACAAACTAAAGCAAACAAACACAAAATCTGTCCTAAGAGTGATAAATCTGAAAACTGTGAATGCCTGAACTGTAGTCATTGTATTTTGGAAGGTGGGGAAATACAGAATTGGCTTCCTGGTCACTGTTGCCCTGGAACAGTGATGCTCACCATTCTCTCTGTAAAATAGCTAGCCTTAACTGCAGTGACACCATGACTTTGTGGCCAGTGGAACTCCTGTGTCTGGTGGAGTGAAGACATTCTGGTCTGCTCGTGTCCTTTGGCTCCCATGTGCTAACTTGTAGACTCACCAAGATTCATTTGCATTTGTCCCAATCCTGTTATTGCCAATTGTGCCTGTTAATATAATTACATGATTCAATTAAACAATTATATCTATAAAATCTGAGTTTGAATAGAAAAAAAAAGTTGTTGCTTTCATGAAACAAGTCAAATGATTTGGAAAGAAAAGTTACTTTTCAAAAAGTTGTTATTGGAGGGCCGGGAATCCTAAAAACCTATACAGACTCTGTACTCAGGTTGTTGGACATTGTCTTTAAATTCTTGATTCACTTTAAAGAAACTAAAACTGAAATTTGTAGAGGTTACTTTAAGGCTATTGCTTACCCAGGGAAAAGTTCAGAATTTCACTTTGTGGACCAACATTTGGAGAAAAGGCCTTGGCTCCACAGCAAAAATAGTGGTAACTAAATGTGTATGTATATGTTTTAAGGAAAAGTCAAATGTTTTGTGTCTGTATATAATTTATGATTTCCCAATTTAATCAGTTTATGTGATTAACCAGTGAACTACCATTTTCAATTGTATGAATTAAGAAAGCTTCTATTACAAAAAAGCACATAATTAACCAGGAAGAACTTTTTCTTAACCTACACATAATGAACAGAGATAGAAAGCAAAAGACTCAATTATTCAAACCAAGAAACAGAATCCATTTCAATGCTTAAGTGTGCTTATATCGCTTAAGTGAGAAATAACCTGGCTGTCACTACAAACATTAAATTTTGTATAAATCTGAGCCATGTAGATGCCAATTAATTACTGCATGGCATTACTATGTATTTCTATAACTGTGTAATAATACCAACTGACTATGATCAGAAGGACTCTGTAGACATTTATTAATGGAAATCAGATGATTTCATCCACAGTGTCTAAATTACTTTGATATGTTTGAGCCTGAAGCAAAACAATGTAATAAAAAACAACATATAGATGAGAACCTCAATTTTTCTCTACATATGAATCTGTCACTGATTTGCAAAGAATCAAATGTAAGTCCAACCAGGTGAAGACATTCAATACATCATCCTTCCCAATTCAGTATAAAAATAATATTGGCCTTTCCAGTATGTTTATATCCTGTTCCTGACTTTGTGATATGCTGGGCATCAAGAGAGCCCAGAGACACAGAATATTGCCTTAGCAATGTTAATCCCAGCAGAGATAAATTACATAATACTTTCTTTAAGGTTTCCTTTAAAGACTATCTTATCTAAGTCATAAGCCCCCAGAAATAATCAATAAACTAATGAGTAGAGTGGAAACACAGATCTTATGAATAGGCTGAGTGAAAAACAAAACTGCTTTATGATATATTTGAGGCAATCTGGAAACTTCTTCCCCTCATTCTCCCACAAAAAAAAAAAAAAAAAAAAAAATGTGTCCCCAGCAGTATAAAAATCCCACCAGCCATATATTTTGATTTTAAAACCTTTTCTGTCATTGTCTATGAAATTCACACACTCCTAGGAGGGGTAGCCTGAAGCTTTATCTTCGGACATTGTATTACAAGTTATTTTCTAGTTCAGCTTGAAGAGTAAGGTTCTCTGCACCCAGACAAGGAACACAGATGGGATGAAAGCAGCCTTAAAAGAGGCTCGATGAGAGGAGGTGAGGGATTGCTAAACTCCCCCAGGCACAAATCAATTTACAAAATATGAATTTAAAGGTTCTTGAAAATTGGGACTTTAGAAATGACCAAATTATTTTGATTGAAGATTATTGGAAACTATCCAATTGGTTTACATACTTGTAACAATATTAGGTTCTCGTGGCTGTTATAAAATGTAAATAAGGGTAGGGATATGGGACATTTCTTCCCTCTCCATTTACTCCTAATACCAATACCCTAATGTGAGGGGAACTTAGATGGGGTTCAAGAATTTCAAAATGGGAAAGAATTAAGACAGCAATGTGGAAGGTGAGCTAAGGTTGCATTACTCAAAGAGGTACAGATCAGCATCACTTAGAAGCCTGTTAGAAATGCAGAATCTCAGGCCCCACTGCAGACCTACAATATTTCATTTACATTTTAACAAGGTTAATTCATTAAGTTTAAGAAGCAATGGGCTAGGGAGACTTACCTTGAAGGTCTTTTTGCATATCAAGCTTTATTTCTTTATTTTTAGCCTAGAGCACAGGCTTAGGGTGAATTCAGAACAGAATGACTGATCAACATTATGGGGAAAGAATTTAGCCCCCCACCAAGAAATTCCTTGTTACTACCTCTGGAGAACTTTCTCAGGGATCTCATTTTTCAACGTTCTACAAGGATCTTTAGAAGCATAACCCAGTAGGTGCAAATGGCAGGACTCCAGCCCTTAAATCACCCAACACCTTTGACATACATGGCTATTCCACTTATTAGTTCAGAAAAACAGCTGATGACAAGTGCATGACGCCACCTCCAGACGTTCAGATGACTGATTTTGTATAAATCAATATTGAGTGCCACAAAATGTCAGAAAATACCAAATGAGGAGAAAAGAATCAATAGATAACCTTGGAACTAAATGAGTGATGAATAATCTTTACCAACTAAAATACATTAAACTATGAAAACCAGGTTAATGCAACATCAAGGGTCTGGCATAAAACCACACAAAAAAATATAATTTACAGGTAAGGCCACTTGCAAGTAACATGGCTGTTCATTTTTTTTTTTTTCCAGGAAAGCATTATAACAGGAGCTACAAAATAAGAGCTGAATTCATACTTCCTAGCTTCTGTCTAAACAGCCATAATTTTTTAAGGTTCTACAACAAATAAACTACAATTTACAGGTGCAGACTATGTATTAACCTTGCATCCATAAAACTGAACATACATTCGCTTAACACTTTCAGGGAGTAGGTGGTAAGAGTAGAAAGACAAATTGTATGATTCATTACTTTTGTCATGGTTTGGACCTGCATCTGCACCCAAATCTCAGGTCGAAGTGTAATCTCCACCGTTGGAGTGGGGCCTTGTCAGAGGTGATTGGATCACGGAAGCAGTTTCTAATGGTTTAGCACCATCCCCCTAGTGCTGTCTCATAATACAGTTTTCTCAAGATCTGGTTGTTTAAAAGTGTGTAGCACCTTCAACCCCTTTCTTCCTGCTCCAGCCATGTGAAGAAGGTGCCTGCTTCTCCTGCGCCTTCCGCCATGAATGTTAAGTTTCCTGTGGTCTCACCAGCCATGCTTCCTTTACAGTCTGCAGAACTGTGAGCCAATTAAACCTCCTTTCTGTATAAATTACCAAGTCTCAGGCATTTTTTTCTAGCAATGCAAGAATGGACTAATATAACTTTATTTCAGATTTTAAGTGTGCCTATCAGAAATGTTCTCCACATGAAGAAATGATAAATCTTTGAGGTAATGGATATCCTAATTACCCTGGTTTTATCATTACACATTGTATGCATGTAACAAAATATCGCATGTACCCCATAAGTATATAAAATTATTAGGTATCTTTTTATTTAAGAAAAAGATAAATTTATAAACAGTCCAAACTGGATTTCAGAATTCAAATTCTAATGTTTTCAAGTCTGAAACTGACATCGTAGATACACTCAGTGCTGTAATAGAAATCAAGATAAATGTCTTTCTTCATGAGTAAACAGACGCAAAGTCATGTTTTTACATCTTTTTTTTTTTTTTTTTGCCCCAGAATATGTTCATGGATTCAAAAAGCACCAATTAAATACCTGCTGTGTGCTAGGTATGGTGCTAGGTACTAATGATTGAGAGATGAGGAAAACACAACCCATGCCCTCATGGTCTTGTGACAGGAAAAGAAAGATAAGCAACCATTGCAACCACAAGTAAGATGAGAGCTCTGGGCAGGAGAATATTCTCCTGGCACAATGCTAGGGATCCATCCCATCCCAATCCCCCACCCCAACATAGCTCAGCTCCAGGAATCACCACTATTCTTGTCACAGTGTCCTTAGAAAAGAGCCTCATGGAGACCCTGTCCCACCTTTGGTGGGTGCTACTAAAACTAGATTATCATGGTAGTATTTAAAATACAATAGTTTCTAAAATGTTTCACATCAATACAGACCACAAGATAGGGAACACTTCATGGTACTCTAACCTACGGATTCCTTTCTTTTTTTCAGGCTCATTTTGAAGTCCAAATATCCATGGATGCCTACACAACACTGATGTTCACACAGACTGATACACAACACTGATGTCAACACAGACTAATAAACCCTCCTCAACTAGAGTTCACTGATTTGTATGAACAGAGAAATCTGGGGACAAGGGTCTTTCTGATCTAATAGCTCCTGAGGCCCTGTTTCTCCCAGGGTCCCCTTTGGAGGTAGGACAATCCCAGAGCTGCTGACATGTTAAGTCTTTCGAATTGCATTTAAAAGCAAAGAGAAGCAAAAGTACATCTTCTTTTAGAATGCTTATGGAGTGGGTGGGGATTGTATTTCTTGGACTTAGGCAGAAAGAGGGCTATCAGGGAACTTTAGATTTCCACCTCATTGGAAGACATCCTCAAATACTTCCAGCTGAGGTTCCCTCTTCCTGGCAGGGATTGTGGACTGCTCTTATTTGTAGAGGAACGGCAGGGAGGCAGAGAGTGGGAGGCCTCTTCTCCAAAAGGCAGCCCACGTGGAGCACAGATATGACACTTGTAGATACAACTTCCCAGCGAAAGCCGAGGCTGCCATCCTACTGAAAACAACACTGCGAATCAGGACCGTGAACAGATTTAGAAACCAAATTAAGCCAAGTCTGCCCTGGAGATGGTTGTTAAACCATAGTAAACATATCAAACCAGGGGCTTGAAATCACGCCACCTCGCCAGAAATTGCCCTGGTCTCACTCTTTGTTACAACGGTAAGCTCAGAGGCTCAAAAATGTTGAGCAGCTGCTACACGCCATGCACTCCAATGTTTAAAAACAATTGTGGCCGGGCGCAGTGGCTCACGCCTGTAATCCCAGCACTTTGGGAGGCTGAGACAGGCAGATTGCCTGAGGTCAGGAGTTTGAGACCCGTCTAGCCAGCATAGTGAAGCCCTATCCCTACCAAAAATACAAAAAAAAAATTAGGTGGGCCTGGTGGTATGTACCTGTAATCCCAGCTACTCGAGAGGCTGAGGCAGGGTAATTGCTTGAACCAGGGAGGTGGAGTTGCAGTGAGCCGAGATTGTACCACTGCACTCCAGCCTGAGCAACAGAGCAAGACTCTAACTCAAAAAAAAAAAAAATTCTGTAAGATATCATCATATATCATCATCATTCCCATTTTACAGATGAGGACACTGAAGCATGGAAAAGTAGAATGACTTCCAAAAGTCTTCATGGCTTTGAAAGGGGTAAAGCCTTAACCAAGTGGGTAGTTCCAGACCTTCTCCATTAGCTGCACTCTGAACTGCCTTCCCTTCTCAATCAGCTCCACAACAAAAGATTCAAGGTGGTATCGGCACCTGGCACCAGATTAAAGACTCACTTCAGGGACTTTTGCAAGTCACATCCCAGATGCTGGTAATATAGAGGTCCACCCAAAACAAATGGAAATGATGAAGCCTGAAGGTGTGCAGGATACACAAAGGCACGAAAGAGTGCCCAGGACAGAGAGCAGAGCCCACCAAAACAGAGCCCTCAGGCTCACAGCTGCTGCAAGAAGCCCTGGTCTCTCCTTCTGGTCCAATGAGTACTCACAAAGTTGTTTTGCTTTTAAGATGCGCTTAATGCCTTTTTCCAAAAAAAAACAAGAAGAAAAAAAAAAAAGGCCTCGTCAGTATAAAATGAACCGGAATTATAGCTGCCGCTTTGATGCCGTGTGTTATTTTTGGCTGAGTGTCCTGCTCTTCTGGAGGCTGTTGGTAGGGTGCTGAAGCCTACTCTAGTAACACAGGCTGACTGCTGTCCCCAAAGGACCCCGAGGAAAACAAGAGGAACTATCTCGCAGTCTTCAGCAGACAAGGGAGGTTTAACATAAATAAACTCCCACTTAGCGTTTTCTCCAAAAAGCATCCATTCATTATCTTTATTTCCAACACAGTATTTATGAATTTCCTTTCAGCCGGGCCCGTCAGGCCAAACGTCACCACTCCGTGGTGAAACATCGTGTGCATTTTCTTTTCCTCCTAGGAAGATTAAGGCCAATGAATAAAAGAAAGGGGGATGTGGCCCCTATATTTAGCTCTCCTCACAACATCATGTCTCACAGGTATTAAAAATAGACCCAAATCACTTGAAGACATTCTGAAAAATCAAAGACAGAATAGCTTTCCAAGAGGAAGTTTTACATGTTTTCTACTTTCTTCCTAGTTGAGTTCCACTAAGATGTTTAAGCAGCAAAAGCTCTTTATCTAGTGGAATGATGCCCCCTTCGTGGAGGCCAGGCCAGGGTGGTTATAGGGGTTCATCACAGACTCTACCTCCTATGCATCTTTCCTGCAGCTTCAGTGCTTTGTGGACTGCACTTTAAGAGAGATCTGTGCTGGTCCTTGGTAGAAAGTGTGAAATAGGTTGTGTGGAAAAGTCTCCGCTGTCAACAACCTTTCCCCCACTCGAGCTCTGACACTCCCAAGGTCCCTGTCAGAGAGAAATCAGCTCAGATTCAATTCACTGAACAAATACGTGTTATTTGTGATCTGCCAGGCACAGTGCCAGGCAAAGCAAAAGGAGAAGAGGGGAGCAAAGGATAGACCGTCCTTGTTAGAGTGGGTGCAGGTAATTCCACAAGGAAGTATAGCTTCCAGAGGACCGTAGGCAACACAATTCAAAGAGAGAGCTGACATCTCATCGGAGGGGATCAGAAGGAACATCAAACTGGAGAAAACATGTGAAACAGACAATAAAGACAAAAGCGGGAATGGGGCTGTTTATATACCTGTGTCCAGGTATAGAGGAAGGTCAACAATTAACTTGGTGCAGTGCCTCTTCCCAAAATTATATGCCTAGTAAACCCTGGGGAAAAAGCCTTTTAGAGCTAAAGAAAGGAATTTGCAGTTGGAGAAATCACACAGTACTTAAAAATGCAGCCTCTTTCAAATACTGCAGTTCACCAGCTGTATAACTTTGGGCAATTTATTTCCCTTCCATGAGCCTCAATTTCGTCATCTAGAAAATGGGGATCATACTTCACTGGGCTGATGTGCATATTAAATCATAGTGTGAATATGCAACGCCTGCGTATGGTGCGTGGTTCAAGGTGAGCACTCAATGAATGGATATAACTCACTCACGTGGGAGCTATTTACATTGGAACATGTTTCTAATATGCCTTGAGTCACATACGGCACCCACTCTTCTGGCAGAAAGGCTTGGTTAACATGAGAGCACAGTGAGAGTAAGAGAGTGTGGCCTTTGCTTTTAGAATTGTGTGATTTTCAGACTTCTTTGTGGTTTATCCATGTTACAGAGTAAGAAAACCCAACAGCCATCACCAGTTTCCAACGACCCAAGCAAATACACAACGTAGAAAAAAAAATTTTTTTTTCTAATGAGACTTTATTTCTATCCTTGACTGGGCAGCTCACCACACTTTGGGATCACTCACAGAGTTTAGTGAAAAGCTAGGGGGAGATATTTAACTTAACCTAAGGTAAGAAATAAAAGGGCCTGAGGAGGTTAGCAGTGAGGGAATGGAAATATCAGCGGCGAAAATCAATGCTTATGAAATAGCGCAGTGTTTCTCAGACCTTCCTGTTCACACAAATCATCTGAGTATCTTGTTTCAATGCAGACTCTGATTCAGTATGTCTGGAGTGGGGCCCGGAACTCTGCATTCTTAATGCTTCTTTCATGATGCCTGTGTTATTGGCCCATGGACCACCCTTACATAATATGGGAATGGAGTTTGTGTGGAGCCTAAGAAAGGGTTGGGTGGGGGAACCAGGAAATCCTTAAATAAAGGAAGAGAAACTTGAAAGAAGAGTGATATCCAAACAAGATGGCAAGAAGACTAGATGATTTGAGGAGCAGCCAAGCCGGAGATGTAAATACAGAGACACGGTGTCCAAGGGGAAGGTTTCGGAGAAGAGGCCCCAGCTCACGAAGTTCCAGTGCATTACTCACGTTAGCTGTGAGTCACTCACAGCCTTTTAGAATTGTTGACGGCAAACATTTTGGAGAGTGCTGCGATAAAGAAATGTGCTCACAGCCATTAACTATGAAGCACTAACTCATTTCAGCAGCCTGACACAAATTATGCTACGCAGTTGAAAAATAGCTATTGATCAGTCCCTTCTTTCTGGTGCCTTCCAATACCCCAGATCAGCACTTCCATTCGCGTCCCCGCCCCCAGATGCCCTCAGGCACCTAGTTAGATCCTGCCCAAGCCAAAAAAGATGCCTGCAGACTTTATTTTCTTCGGCCTTTAATAAAACAAGCCCTGAAGAGGAAAGATGCCTCCTTTAAGTTTCTCCACGTATCTGTTTCCTTTGAACTTCTCAGTGTCTTTTTTTCTTCTATACTCATTATAGACACAAAGGCAACACATCAACTGATCTATCATTTCCTGGGCTAGAAGATAAGAAACTAAGAGGGCATGAAAAGGACAGAATATGAAATTAGGCTTTAAGAATTGAACCTGATTCAGGGACAGGTCGAATGGCAACACTTTGAGCACCTTCAAGTGGCAACTTGAGCCCCAGCAGAAAAAGGAAGCCCAGGGTCTTTCAAGAATCTTCCCTAGTTTCCTTTCTAATCTCAAGAGAAACTGATGAGGCATGTACATCTTGTATGGTAGACCGATCACAAAGAAGTCCCCGATTCTCTGTCCCTCCCTGAATCTATTTCCTTTGCCAGGTGACTGCAATGACTCCCACCACATGAGGTAGTTTAGTTGATTTCTCCTCCCTTTAACTCTCAGCTGCCTCATCTTTTGCTTCAGCCAATGGACATAGCAAAGGTGCCTTGTCCCTTGCTTCCATCAATAGACTTAAAGCAAAGCCAAGGGCATCCATGCTCACATGACCTGACAGCCCCCAGCTGACCCACCAGCTGGTCCAAACACAAGAGTAAGCCCAGCTGAGATCAGCAGAGCCTGGCCCAGCAGCAGAACTGCACAGAAAACCCTTAGATCATGAGCTATAATAAATGGTGGTTGCTTCAAGTCATTAAGTTTTAGAGTGTTTTGTGATATAGCATTATTTGGCAAAAAATAACTGCCATAGCTTCCTTTGGAGAAGTCATGATAAAAATCCAGGTATACAAATAATTACAACAGGACATTGATTTCCCTCTGACAAAATTATTAATGAACACAAATACATTGTAATAGTGTAACTGCAGCATTTATAAACACAAAAAAACACATTAGGAAATTGGATATTAAAAGCACATTTCTATATTATTTTTCATTTTTCAAATGGTTTAATCTATTAATTAACAGACTATATTCACTTGTGTAACTTTTTTAAGCTTTCTAGACTTTAAATGGAGTCAGTCATTTCTTCTTTTGTGCATTCATTTGTTGAAGATTGTGATGAACAGAGTTGTGAGTTGGGTACAACAGTATCTCTGAAGATGAATAACACACTGACTCCTGATCTCAAATGACTTCCATCTAGTTGAGTTGACAAAGACACATACTCCAAGACTCTTAATGAATGGCAGGGGCTATGTCAGGTTCTTGCTGTCATCTCCATTATTTTCAATCTGACCCACCTTATCAGGTCCAGATGACATAGTCCTTTCTCTTTTGCATCTTCTTTACTACCACCCTCATTTTTTCCCCAGCTATAAGTAGACCTTCTCAGCTTCAAAAACACAATTTGGAAGGTGTAGAGCAGGTTCAGATAATAATCTAGTGCAGTCACAGAATATAAGTTTAGAAGAAAAGTTTAATACTTGATAGATTATGAAAGGCCTTGAATATCAGTTGTAGTGAGTGTTGTTGGTACTGCAAGCAATAGGGAGCCATAGAGGGCTTCTGAGAGAGGGAGTGAAGTAATCAAAACTCTCATTTAAAAAGGATGACTGGCTTCAGGCCCTTACTATAGGATCATGGAAATCCAAGGTGATAGAGCTTTAGAATGGATGAGATTGTCAATTGCAGATACTGCATAGAGATCAAAGAGGATGAAAATTTCATTGGGTTTGCCAAGTAGATAGCCACTGGTGACACTGGAAAGGAAAAATTCAATAGAATACAAAATGGGAAGGAAATAGAGCAGTGGAATAAGACTGTTCTCTACTTCGAAATTTTCTATGGAGAAGGTAGTTGTGATTGACAATTTACAAAGAGAATTTGAGGACAGACAGTCTTTGAGAGATTAGAGTCAGTCTTTTTCCCATATGCCTAAATTGCTTTGGTTATCTTAAAAGAGCTAAGAAGCTCTAGTGTTTCTCAGAGTGCCTTAGAGCCTGCTTGAGAGAGCTGAGGTCTCAAGGGGCATACACTGAGAGGATCCAGACATCTTGCTCTCATTTCAACAAGCTTAATCCCAAGTATCTTCCTTATGTACAGGTGTTCTTAGCTGCATTTCATTGGGAAAAACTAGGATTGGAGGCTGAGGCAGGAGAGTCACTTGAACCCAGGAGGTGGAGGCTGCGATGAGCTGAGATTGTACCATTACACTCCAGCCTGGGCAACAAGAGTGAATCTCTGGCTCAAAATAATAATAACAACAATAATAATAATTTTACTAATTTTAAAACCATTAGGGCAAATAATTTCCATAATCCTCTCTAGTTCTAAATAAATAATACTATATTAATTATCTTTCAAGACTTAGAATGAGAAGAAAATCAGGAGGTGGGCACCTAACATCTCTTGAGCCTATTATATATAGGTTAGGCACTGTGCTGTATCCTGTCCACGAACCATGCACTGAATTCACAACACAGCTCTCTGTAGGAGGAATTATTAACCCCATTCTGCAAATGCAGAAATTGAGGCCCAGAAAGTTCAAATAACTTGCACAAGATCTCAGCACTGACTCCAGAGTCTGGGCTCTTGACCAGTAAGTCACAGCTGTGCACATTTTCATGAATCCCCAGTGGATCCTGGGGTTCATCCGTGAGTTCTCAAGGTTCACTGAATTTGAACTCCTGGGAGCACATACAGCAGTTAACTTCGGCCAGAAGATGCTGCGAAACTTAGAGAACAAACAGGATGTGTTGAGAGAAAGAGATGAGAAGAGGAAAGTTAAAAATATTGGAAAGAATTAGAAGAAAGCACTAGTGAACTTTGGGACCTTGGAAATATTGGTAAAAACAAATCCTAACTCTGGAGCTGTAAAAATCACACACACACACACACACACACACGAGACCATAAATGCCATTGCTAGAAAGAATATGTAGGTAACAGAAAACGCATTATTTAACCTAGGTTGAAATAGATTTTCATTTGGAAAATCTAAACTTATTGATAATAATTAATTATTAAAATATAGCTCCCAACAGGCCTTATCTAGTCTGCCCCATTTAAAATTTCACCTTTCCCCAACTCCCTATACCCCTCTCTACTTTTTCTCCATAGCACTTAATACCATTTCATTATATATATATTGCTTTTATTCATTTGCTTATCACCTCTCTCCAACAGAATGCAACTTCTGTGGATTGGGGGTGGAAAGGAGGCTTAGTATTATTTTTGTGGCTATTCACTATGTATCTCTAGCATCTGCCATAATATCTGACTCCTAGAGGCACTGGATAAATATTTGTTGAACAAATGAATGTGTTACTTCATCATGGTATTTATGGAATAAGCCTTTATATCTATTCATTCCCATCCCAACTTATGGCATCTGAAATGTTAGAGTCCCCATCAATTACAAGTCTATTTAGCATTTATATGGCACTTCATATTTAAAACTCGCTGTTCAATTATTGATCCTCACAATCGACCTTGAAAATAGATCCTGAGTAGTAAAGTGTCCCACACCACTTTCTCTTCCTAGGCTTCCTCCTTGGTGTAAGCAAAGGGCTTGGAAGGAGGAACAAGTTCAAGGACAAGGGGCAGGAAGGCAAGGCATGTGTTCTTGAAAATGCATTCCCTGATCTACCTTTGCCTCCTTAGCAGTGGTGGAGCAGAGCCAAGATCCTCTCCTCCAGCTGCTGCAGAGGGGCTCAGCATCCCCACAGAGGGGGTGGAGAAGAAAGAAGCCCCAGGAGCCTAGAGAGGAAGTGAGGCATGAGGGGAGAAGGACGCCCCCCAACAGCCATCCTCCAGCAAGGGTCTCTGACTCTGCCTTCTGAGCTCTCCATCTTTTTACAAGTGATGACCAGACTGTACTTCCTTCCACATGACTTCTTTGCCCTGTTCCAGTGCTCAGCTGTCTACCACAGCAAGCCTGAACTCCTTGGCCTGGATTCCAGTGCCCTCACCTAGCCATCTGGTCTACCCTACCCATTCCAAGCCCAACTTAGCCTTAGGTAAGAAGATCAATGGACACATTGTGTATGGAGATGACCCAAATGTAGTTTAAAACACCACCAGATTTTAACTGAAGAGCTCAGTAAGCTATGCTTCACTTACAAATATCTCAACCTGTGGTTTTCAGGATGAGGTTGCTCTGAGCAACTCAGATGAAATCAGATAGATACCTGAATTGCCATACCAAATACCTGCCGACTTCACTTAATTTAGTGCTGTGGGACTTAAAAGTCTCAGCTCCTACTCTACCAACTCCTGCCCAAGCTCTGCAAGAAGGATCACCAAATCGTCAGGAAAATGACCAACCGGAAAGAAGCCCAGGTGTTGGTAGCCAAATAGACATTTGGCGACATGGCAAGAAACACAAGTAAAAACAATGAAGTCCTTTTCATGAACTTGGTACAATATTGGCCATTTTTGGAAAATTCCAAACATACAAGGTGCAAAAAAGTTTTTCTTGATGTAAAAGGAAAGAGAACTAACACTTGACAAGCACATTAAACATCTCCAATGTGCCCACACTATACAAGCTCAGCACATTCATCATCTTAAACTTCTCAAGAATGCAATGAGATATACATTATATCTATCTTCATTTTCAAAAGGGAAGCTGAAAAAGGCTCAGAAATATTTAGTATCTTGCTTAAAGTACTACAGTTAAAGAGTGAAAGACACATGTCCGAAAACCAGACCTTCTGACTTTTAAGCCCAGTACTAGATATTCTGGTAGGTCATTCTACATAAACAACTTAAATATTGTTTTGTTTCACATTGACTTTGACGATCATTTCTTATTTTAGCAGCTAAATGGAGACAGCATTTTGAGATATTTAATCTCTGTTTGTTGCTACCCTGAGGTCACACATCTTGCATTGCCCTACGGAGATTATTGTAAACGTTACTTATTACAATACTGTTTGATCTCTGTATATTTATTAAACAGAGATTCCTAGTTGATGAAATGGGTGGGAGAGCCAGTTTTCTTTCTTCATTGTGGTGTATATTGACTTTATTATTTGAAGCCTTCATCTCAGACTCATGAACATTCTCTAGACATACTTGATTCAAAGACATGTTCTCTCTACTGACGTTTCTAATCTTCAGTATTCAAACATTATATACACACAGCTAGTAAATACATTCAAAAAGATATTTCTGACACACATAAATTCACACTGCATGATATGTCCTGCAAGAAACTTCCAAACAACTAACTTGCTACCAGATTGTTAATAAAAATGTTGTGGAAACTGCTTCTAAAGGATGGCAATTAGCTACAATGATTAGACAAAACATGGTTTCACATTAAATTAAATTGATATTTAAATGTAATTGTTTTTAGATCCATGGTGTCAAGGTACTACATAAATCCATTATTACTACTATTTAACAGCAGTAGTAACAGCCGCAATAACTCAATCAAATTTTCCAAGATTGTAAATTGAAGTGCCCCAAAGAAGATAATTGCATGCTTAGGAGGTGGGTTAACTCTTTCTAGCCACTTGGGATTGTTTAATGATAGTTCTCGAAAGAGTTAATTGCCTTCTAAAATGGCTCCCAGTGGAGACAGTCAACACACATGTGCACGTGCACACATATGGCCACACATATATAGCTCTGAAGAAACATATTAATTTGCACTTAGCTAGATTAACTCTACCCAAATAGTTGTACTTCATTTACAACTAACTGATATGTCAGCATGTAAGACAACTATTAGCAACTCAAATATGAAGTTATTATTGACTTTAGACACAATAAACAAGCAATACAATAAATCCTTTAGAAGACAGTAGCAAGCTTTGCTCTGATGAAAGATTAGAGAAGTAGAACAATCTCTAAATGGGTAGAGTTTGTCCATTCTGCTTTCCCTAAATCTGAATTAAAACCTCTAAGTTAGGAATGACAAACTCCAAAGTCTTCCTTGTCACCAAGGAATATAAATGACTCGAGTAGTGCCACTGGAAGACAATAGGGAACGGTAGTGATTGTGGCAAACTGAAGAGGGCATGCCTTAACTAAAGAAGTTAGGGCTTATTAGCTTCAGGTAGTTACTGCAGTGTGAGAATGTGGACCCAGACTTTCTACATTTTTTCTATTTTTTACATAAAAGCCAGAAATCTGAATTTTATTTTGTTTTACATTTCTTTATTTTTTAAAACACCATGTACCCCTAAAAAATGTGAAGCATGCTGAATTTTACCACAAGCCTCACATTTGCCCCTCTGCCCCAAATGGTTTCTGACATCAAGACTAATTTGGCAAGTAGGCCATTTGTAGATATACACCTAGGAGTTATTTATGCCATTTTGTCTTTGAAATGTAGCCAAATACAGGGCTATCTGCTTCCAAGAGGAAAAAAGAAATAGACAACATCAGTGCCATGATCATTCATCACCATTAATGTGGTTGATGATTTCTGTTTCTTCTCCCGCTTTTTGCTGTAGTGATCTCACCCTGGATGCATCACTTGAAGTCATTGGTGACATAATTCCAATAGCAATCTCATCAAAACCAGCCACCCAATTCATCCACAAATTTAAATGTGCTCATTATCAAGTGTGGCAAAAGAACATCAAGACCCATCTCTTGCCCTATCACGACTCTTTTCTCAATCAGAGTCCACGCTACCACTAGATGTGTCACTGGCAGCTACAGGAAGCTGGGGCAAGAGAAGCTGTCAAAAACAACTCCTGAGAGAATAATGGAAATTTCTTCCAGTGAGAAACCTGCAGAAAGGGCTATTGTATTTAATATCGATATTAGATAGATATAAAATGCTCGGATACCATTTTATTCCAGAAAGCTTCCCTGATTCTCTGGCCTCTAAACTCCCAGGCGTACACTTTCTTTCTTTGCCTACAATGACTTGGGCATGTGTATAATTTCCAAAATATATTAGTGTACCTTTTAGAGCACAATCCATGTCTCATCTATCTCTCTATCCCACAAAACAATTGATATGTACCAAGCAAGTGGTAGCCATGCTTCAAATATTCAGTAGGTGGGCAGGTAGATGAAAGGATGGAAGGATGGATGAAGGGATGGAAGGATGGATGGATGGATGGATGGATGCATGGATGGATGGAAGGATGGATGGATGGAAATAGAAAGGATAGATGAGAAAATCCTCTTTTACTTTGACCCAGAGACAGTGATCACAAGTGCAACTAGTAGAAATATTTACCATGCACAAACTACCTTATAAATTACTTTGTGGCTAACAAGGGAGAAAACAAATATTGGGTATTAATTGCCTGACAGCCATGACTGCATCTTCTCTGTGTATAGAGAACCCTTAATCTTAGGGAGTAGGGATCCCTCTCCATGCCTCAGTCCAATCCTGATCATTTGAATGCTATTTGTTAGAAGTTAGTTTAGGGAAAGAAGGGGTCTGGTGACCCAGTTCTGGCCAATGAAACTTAGGAAGCCTGCAGAGTTTGGGAGAGGAGCTTCCCTTGTATGGGAAAAAATAAATAAATAAAGCCTTACAAGACTTTTGCCCCTGCTTTTCCCTTTCTGCTTGCAATACTTAGTGTGAGGATGTGATACCTGGAGCTGTGGCAGCTCTCTTGAGACCATATGGCAATAAGTATGAAGAGAAAACGCTGAGTATAATAGAGAAGAGGGGCTTGGCACAGTGGCTCACACCTGTAATCCCAGCACTTTGGGAGGCCTAGGAGGGCGAATCACTTGAAGTCAGGAATTCAAAACCAACCTGGTCAATATGGCAAAATCCCATCTGTACTAAAAAAACAAAAAATGGCTGGGTGTGGTGGTGCACACCTGTAGTCCCAGCTACTCAGGAGGCTGAGGCAGGAGAATCTCTTGAACCCAGGAGGCAGAGGTTGCAGTGAGCCGAGATCGTGCCACTGCACTCCAGCCTTGGAGACAGAGAGAGACTCCATCTCAAAAAAAAAAAAGGGGGGGGAGGAAGGAAGGAAGGAAAGGGAGAGAAAAGAGACATGAAAAGAACCTGGGTTCCAGATGATGTTGCTGAACTAATGAACAAACCCTAGGACCACCTAGCTCCTTTTAAGTAAATAATAAATGAACTGATACAGTAAACCACTGTTAGCTGGGCATTCTGGATCTTAACAGTGGAAATTATTTCTAACTGCTGTGGTCTTTCACCCAAAGACAGATGACAACGAACAACTAGACAGAATGGTAATGGAGCAGAGAAATCAGTGAGTGAGTCTGAATTACTTTCACTATCCCACCCTGCAGCTAGGCAAAGGTCTGGAAAAAGCAGAGTTTTAACTGCAATAGCCCAGAGTCTCCTTGCTCCACCTCACCAAACATTGTGGTAAGTGAGTGGTGCCAGCTCCACGCTCCAAACGAGTTTCCTTCCTGAGTCTGACAACTCGGGGACTCATTCCTTTGTTCCCATTTGCCTCAAGTCGCAGCCTCCTGGCATGCCTTCTGGACGATATTTACGCAGGGTTGAATATATGGCTCACATTAGAACAAACAGAACTTCCTAAATTGGGCAATTTGTGACTTTGCACCTCAAGTTTCACTCATCCCTGATTCAAAATGCACTAAAAGCACATTATTACAGTTTAAGATGCAAACTACTGCCCTGAAAAATATTGCTCTTTACCTGAGGTGAAACAAGTTATAAATTAATGGTTAGTGGAGGGCAAAGTGTGTGGGTAAATAGAAATTCCTTAGAATCTAAATAGAAATTCCTTAGAATCGTGTGTAGGCCATTCTGCTAATATGATGAGGCTATACTTGCTAGTGGATTAATTACTCTTTTCTTCTAACTTAATTTATTTCATACTTTAAGAAACCAAAATGTCCAGTAGCCACTATGCTTGTGACAAAGAAACACAATAAAAGCAATTTCTCCAGTACAAAAAAATAAAGCGTTCCCGGTAATGCATTTCTGAATCCAGCCTACCTTCCCCTAATGAGGTTTCAGCATGCTATAAATAACACTAATGAGACTTTGTCTTGCCCATGTAATATATTTCCTTGATATAGCCTTAGATTCTCCGTGTTGCATGGAAAACTAACAGCCTCAGAAAGAAATGTCGTCCAACAGCACATTAAAACGAAAAGCACAATTAAATATAAATGAATTCAGTAATTTAATTGCACAATTGTCGCTTTAAAAAATTCAGAAGAAAAGTAATGATGTCATTTTTTTAAATCGGTAAATAATAAAAGTGCTTGTGGGGATGGTACAATATTTAAATAAACATTTTTCTGGCAAAGGGTAGGTAGCAGAGACAATCCTACATGCTTAGGAAAATCCCATGGCTTGGAAAAAAACTGAGTACCCTGGCGTACATCACTCTGTGCACGTGATATGCGAAAACAGACATTCTCAATTTCAATCTTATCTTGAAAGTTTATCTGACGTTTCAAGGGTTTTCTGATTCTGAGCATCATCAACCAGGCTTCATATTATTCAAATGAAAATTGAATGCAAGACGGCAGTGTACCTAGGAAGCTCTCTAACCAGCTCCCAGTAAAATGGGAACTCCATATGGCTACCAGTAATGCAATCGTTTTCATATATCGATGACATAGCATTTTAATGCTGACAAAGTCTTAGAAAAATCATTAATGGCTATTCTTCATTTCCCTCTTATCCAGAGACTGGCACAGCACAGCCTCCCTTTGATCGTCCTCTCTGATAAGATCAGAGACATGAAACTTTGTCTAAAGGAAGATCTAAAGGTAGGCTTTGGGCTTCACTTTACATTGATTTTTATTCAATTCCAATCAAGAACACATCCAAGAAATTTACTTACTTGATTCCAGTGTTATGGTGAGGATAATGGGGGAAGAGACTTTTTAATTTTAAGTTAGCTATTATCTTGCATTCCAGTTATTGGAACTGACACAAGCAGATGAGAGAAAAGACCGTATGCAGCCACCTAAGCAAATTTCCTGGTAAAGCACACTGGTGCATTGAAATAGCCTAAGCAAATCCACCCCTTTGTTTTCACGAGGTTTGTGCTTGATTTTGACAATAATTTGTATGTATGATTTTTGTTTCTTTTATCATGGATAACCATTCCATTGGATAACCCATTAATTCATTTTCTCTTTCATTCTGTCAACAAATAATTATTGAGTGCCCTGTCTGGGCACTGGTTCTAGGCACTGGGAATTACATACTTAACATGAAGGTCATGGTTTCACTTTCAGGAGCTCACACTCTATGGGTTTGGGATCGCAGATAATCAACAACTTAGCAAATAAGATCATTTCTAAAAGCAATAGGTGCTACAAAGAATATGAAAAAATACATAATTCACTTGAGGCTTAAGAGTGGAAGGCTGTTCTTTTAACAAAAGTGGCTTCAGAGCACATCTCTAGAAGCTGACTTGTGAGCATAATGAGAGATAACCAGCCAATGCAACTATCTGGGAAGAGCATTCCTGGCAGAAGGAAGAGCACATGCAAAGGCTCAGAGGCAAGAACCAAGGAACACAAAGAAATAGGCAAGACGGCATCATGGCTTCTATTTAATAAGGGCTGAAACCAAAGCTCAGACTGGATTCCATGAAAACTTTGTCTCAAACCCAGATCTTCATATTCCTAACCCTGTCTATCCTCTACACCACAGCATTGCTAGTCATAGGTCAAAAGATTTGGTTACGTCCTTTGGTACAGAGTTCCTAATAGCCCTGGGGGAGTCAACCCTCATCACTATGCTGCATTCCCCAACTGGGCTCTCTCCTGACCGTCACAAAGTTTAAAATCAAAAAACAGCAATAACGAAAACAATGAGCAAAAGCATGCACAGTGAAGTTGGTAAAAAAAAATCACTGGAAAATATATATATTTTTAGGTTCCTCTGACAGGATTACATTTGTACTGAGCAAGGGAATTCCCAGAAGTCTTTTGAAATCCCAGAGTAATAATATCCCATCAATAGCGAGCTTTATATTTTTCCAAGAAGCCCAAATGGCCTGGTTTCATATCTTACCAGTGACTTTACCAGCTTCATGGGCCTGAGATCATTCTGTGCCTCAGTTTCTTCTTTGATAAAACAGAGCTAAGAGTAGTACCAGCACTGTCTGGTGGCTGTGACCATTAAGTGAAGGAATTCAAGTGAGATTCCGGCTAGGATAAGGCCAAGTACAAACTAAGGTTGCTGGATGATGCTGTTGTTTTTGTATCAATATTACCTCTTTAAGAGCAAGTTCACAAAGACGAGCAACCCACAAAAAAAAAAAAAAAAAAAAAAAAGAAAGTCTGCCCTTCTTTCCTTATTTAGAGAGGGCCTTCTTTCTAGTGGACAGCTACTACAAGTTCAGCATTTGCACATAATTTTTTTTTGCCTACTAGATGTGTATGGGCAAGAGACATGTGTATGTAGGCAAAAAAAAAGCACGTCTTTCCAATTAACTTTCAACAGCACCAGGCACGCAATGACACTTACAAAAAGAGCTCAGTGACTCCCCTGAAAAGATCACTGCCCCTTCCGTTAATATCTGTCACTTGATATGAGGATAAGACCAGATGACAGAGGGACCCTGTGGAACCAAAAAGTCCTTTACAGGAACAAGACATAATTGCTATTAATGATAATTAGTAACAAGGAAGATCAATACGCGTTGGATGGATTATCCTCATGTCCACAGCAGTTCCGGAATAGTAACCTGAAAGCTCTAGGCATTTCTTATACAGCGTCCCCACATAAGTCCCCACTTTGTCACACAAGCTGGGCCTCATTTCTAATTCCCAGATCTCCACAGCACAATCTTTTTTTACGCATCCTCTGGAATTCCACACGACAAAAGCAACAGCTGTGTTAGGCCAACCCATCATTCATTTTGGCTCCTCTTGCCATAACTCAAAAAGCCAGTGATCACTTAGAAACCACCTCTGATCTGTAGGAGGTGATGGCAGACTGAATTTACAACAAAGCCCTGCCTGCAGAAATCTTTCTGTCACCTGCAGGCCACATAAACCATTAGCATCCCAGCCATAACATGCGGTCAATGAGATACACAGGCATTTCAAAACCAAGCACTTTGCCACTATTTATGGGCCAAGGCAGGGACTCCAGCAGCTCTGATTTTCTTGTCAGCATGCCAGAGGAGGAGCTACAAAGAACAGCTGCGTTACCCACCCTCCTAACAGTTTAAACGTTTGAAGAAAATTAAAAGAAAAAACCCCAAACGTTAGAAGGTGTGTCTCCACCCTGTGCTTCTCCACGTGGAGTTTTCCTGGCCCTGCAAACAGTTTTAGCACAACTCCTGGTCACTGCCCTCTGCTAAAGAGGAAAACAGCAGTGGAATATCATTTTTGTCTAATTGCCCTACACAGAGCGCTCACCAAAGGCAAGCCACAGTAGAACATTATTATTTTTAGAACACTATTCGGTTTTAACATTTTAGCAACCACGTGATCTCTAGAACCACAATGGTTCTTAAATGAACCATTTTCCTCCATTCTAGAAACAGATAAATATAGAGACTATATATATTTTTAAAATAAGCCCTTTACCCTTTCACAGGCTGATAAAAATACACTCAAAAGCCATATCCACATCTATTTATAAGCTTAACATATACACATGAGATATTTAAAGTGTTGATTGGTCCTCTGAAATAGATTTTTTCTACTTGCGTAGAAAATTAAGTGGAGGTTAACACAATGAAACGTTTTCTAAGTCACTGCTGTTTATTAGGAAGTTCAGAATAATAGGCTCCAACCTGAAAAAAAAATGTCAATGCAATCTAAAAATAACGAAAGGTGCATAACAAATTTGTCCTCATTTTGTTCTTAATAGAAGGTGTTTCTAGTGCATTGGCGAGAATGACCTATCAAATGCATCACCTTGTACAGTCAATTTATTCCTTTATCAGGCAGTCAGTGGAGAGGGATTCTGTTTTGCATTGTCTCAACAGAAAGTGGGATGGTGAGCTTGCTTTCCTTACGCAGTGAGGGAGGCTCTTTTGTCAGGAAACCTTTCCAAAAGACCTTTGATCAAAATGAAGAAGATGAGACAGGGAGACTTGCCTCCTCTTTCCCCAAAATTCCCCCCCAATCTTTGGATCACAAAACCTCTCGATGTAAGCGCTCAGAATCAAGCCCAGAGCAGGATCCCTTTGGCTCTCAAAGCCATCCTGTCACCAGAAGCACACTTGGAATATTTCTCAAAAATTAACTGTTTCACCAGACCTGAAAGACCAGGTTTTAGAAGGCAGGAATTGTTCTTCCAATTTCTCAGTTGTAAAAACTGAAAGGAGAGAGAGATAAGGGGACTTCTCTGTGGCAACTGAGCAGTCAAACTGTCGGGATATCAAATTAGCATCCAAAGTGGGACCCGAGATGGTCACTTCCTCATTTGCACCTCATTATCTTAACAAGCCTAAAGAAAAGCTGACAGCCTGCCCAACATTACGATAATATACCAAACACACGTGGCACAAAAACTGTATAAAGATTTCTAATTTTTATAAATTAACTGATTGGAGGATTTTAATTTGAAAAATGTGGTGCATGCTTTAATAAAAAGAGGTAGCAAAAAATAAATGAATACTATCACTTATGTAGGATGAATTGAGATGTGAGTGACTACATGAGCCACTCGCTGCGCACACCCTCCCCAAAAACCCACTCCCTATTTGAACTCTCCTACCTCCAAAATCATTGTCTTCTACTTGTAAAAGTTGCCTGAAATTCTTCTGCCTGAAACTTAGTCCTAGAACCTTAAAAGCTTTATTAGTCATCACAAATCATTTTCTTAAGTTACAAATATCCCTGGGAAAGATGATGCCCTAAAAGGCTTGAGAACAATATAAGTAGCAGAGGAAGGCAGCTAAGGGTAGAGGAGGAAACAAAAATCTTACAGGCATAAATAAAAAGCCTGCGATTCACAAGCAACATTACATATATTGTCTTAAGTAATCTTTGCGTAAATCTCTTTTAAAGTAGACACTAGTGTTACTAATTTATAGTGAGCAAACTGAGGCTCCAGTGTTCAACCAGTTGATAAGTGGGATATGAACCTGGATCTGTCTGCTTCCCAAACTCCAAGTCCCAGGGACGTCATGGAAGGATGGATGAGGAGACAGGCCCCCAGACACCACCATCTGGTTCCTTCCTAGTCAGGCTGGCTGACAGGGACGTGGCTAGAGATGGTTCGGAGACAGCGGGAAGACAATAACTCTGCGAACCTGGGCAGAGACAACAGCATGATACTCATAACCAAGACTTATGGTACATTTATTAGGTACTGATTCCCGTCCTTTACAGGCAATATCTCATTTGATCCCCATAAAGACTTTGTAGATAAACATTGTTCCCATTTTATAGATGAGAAAATGGAGATCCAGGGAGGGTAAGTAACTTGCAACAGATCTTACAGCTATTAAATAACTGCTATGGTCTGAGTGTGTCCCCCAAAATTCATATGTTGAAACTCTAACCCCCAAGATGATGGTATTAGGAGGTGGGGTCTTTGGAAGGTGATAAGGTCATCAGGGCAGCAACCTCACGAAAGGGATTAGTGCCCTCATAAAAGAGGCCGTGGAGATCCCTTCCCCTTTCCACCATGTAAGAGCACAGCAGGAAGGCTGTGAACATTTATGAGCTAGAAAGTGGTCCCTCACCAGACAACGAGCCTGCCTTAATCTTGGACTTCCCAGCCTCCAGAACTGTGAGAAATAAATTTCTGTCGTTTATAAGCTGCCCAGTTTATGCTATTTTATTATAACGGCCTGTGGACTAAGATAATGGCAAAGCAAGGTAATTGCACTTCTCTGCTCAACTGCTTTTCTCTCTCCAACAGCAGCAAGCACAAAATGATTCAGCTTGCTAGTCACCATTCTTGTAAGCTACTTAACCTCTCAGTTTCCTCATCTAAAAAATAGGGGTAGAGTTTTTCAGCCTGGCAAGGTGTTGTGAGGATTGTGAGGATTCTGTGTCACACAGCTGGGACCTCCAGCGGGGCTGGATCAGAAACCCAAGTCACTAGAATGGCCAGAGCTCACAGTCCGGTGACAGCGGTCAGCCCCTTCAGAGAGCCAGCTTGGCCAGGAAAAGTCTATAGAGAAGAATACAGGCTCCTAGCCATTGGAATGAAGACCTCTCCCACTCCTGTTTTTCAAAAACTCCTGTTTCACCCCGCAACCCTGCCCTCAGGAACCTCTGAGCATGATCATGGGTCTCAGGGGTCATGCTCACTAGGGTCTCCATCTGGCCTTTCTTTGCTCCTCCTCCTCATTGCAGGAGTTGCCAAGCACAACTGCTAGAGGGAGAGTAGCGACCACAGGAAGATGGCTAAGTACTAAACAAGTACCACTGAATGAGATAAGCTGATTAAGCCAGAGACCCCGCCGTACCCTCGTGGACCGGGAGTCACTCCTGCCAGTTCTAGGCACTCGGACCCAGCCTCCACACTTTCTGGACAACCACAGGTGACCAGGGGACAGGAATGCAGAGGAAACCACGAGCTCCATACACAGCTATATATTTTAAATAGCATCTCCTCTCTGCAGCCCTACGTGGGAGGGGAACATATGGTCCTACATTCATTATACTCCTGAGTTTAGGTTTGAAACATCATATTTTCATTACAAATAAGCTTTGATGACACTGCCTATTGCAATGATTTCAACGCATGGTTAATTTTATCTGCGGCAGTGGTGAGAGTGGCATACCAATTTACTGCCAGAGGAGAACAATCTGATTTTAGCATCTTAACCCTGAACTCGAGTTCCCTTTGTTCCTGAGAACCTCATTTTAGCAAGACTCAAGACTCGAAGTGACTGGGAAGAGCACGTCACCGATGCTGACTCAAAGGGAGTGGAAAAGTTAAGAGAGAAGGGGATGAGCTGGATAAACAGAAATACACGAGACAGGGGAGTAGGGGAAGTGGAAAGCAAAGGGTTTGGGTTCCGTGTGACAGTGTGCTTAGAACTTCAACGAGCAGATCGGGTCTTCACAACTTGGCTGGCGGGCTGGTGAGAGCAGATCTATTTGTGAGGTTCTTTTCTGCTGCATCTGACTTCAGGCCAAGCCAGGAAGCAGCAAGAAAGGACTCACTCATGGAGCCCTTTGTTCTGGGCCAGGAAGTTCAGAGAAAAACTAAAATGCAGAATAATGTCACTTGTGGATGGGGTAGAGAGAAAGGTGCTCTAACTTCTTAGCAGCCCCTACGTGTGTGTGTATGTATGTGTATGTCTGTGTGTATACACATATATACATATACGTATACATGTACACACACACATATATATGTGTGTGTATATATATATGTAGAGAGAGAGATCTATATACATTTTGCTTCACTCTTACTTGGTAAACTTCTGCAGCCATTTGGCTACACTTTAACTCACCCCATCATTCAGCACACATTTAGTGAGCACTTGCTACGTACCACAGGTATTGAGAAAAGAAAGGATATGGAGAACAGAGATTCTGCTTTCTGAGCAACTCAGAACTGGCCTGAGACATAGAAATGGGACATATCAATTAGAGACATGATAGGTTGCTCAGATGAATTAAGAATTCTGAAAAGGAAATATCTGACTCCAACTAAGGGCTTAGAGAGGTCTTCAAGGAGACAGTTGAATAGGAGTTAAATCCTAAATGATTAAGAGGAATTAACCAGAGTGATGCTATTAGAGATAACAGCACTTAGAAAAGCCCAGAGTTCCTTGAGGAATCGCCACACTGTCTAGAACCAGAAATACCATTGACCCAGCAATTCCATTACTTGGTATATACCCAAAGCATTGTAAATCTACTATAAAGACACATGCACACGTATGTTTATTCACAATAGCAAAGACTTGGAACCAACCCAAATGTCCATCAATGATACACTGGATAAAGAAAATGTGGCACATATACACCACAGAATACTATGCAGTCATAAAAAAGGATGAATTCATGTCCTTTGCAGAAACATGGATGAAGCTGGAAACATCATTCTCAGCAAACAAACACAAGAACAGAAAACCGAACACCACATGTTCTCACTCATAAGTGGGAGCTGAACAATGAGAACACATGTACACAGGGAAAGAACATTACACACCGGGGCTTGTTGGCGGGGAGGGGCCCAGGGGAGGGAGAGCATTAGGAGAAAGACCTAATGTAGATGACGGGTTGATGGGTACAGCAAACCACCATGGCACGTGTACACCTATGTAACAAACCTGCACATTCTGCACATGTATCCCAGAACTTAAAGTATAATTTTTAAAAAATTAATAAAATAATAATAAATAAAATTACTCTTAAAACAAAAGGCCCAGAGGCTAAACGCAACAAGGTATTGGCAATTTGAGGAACTACAGATACAAGAAGGCCCCAGGATAACATGTCATGCAATAATGTAAATATGGGCATAATTAAGAATTGGCTCTTATCCTCTCTTCAGCCCCAGTTCTCAAATGGGGAAGGGTAAAGTTCTGGTGGGTGTGTGTGTGTGTGTGTGCACGCGCATGCAAAAGCACGCACATAGTCTTCATGCCCATGAAAGAGAGGCTGACAGTGGGTCCCTACTTGCCAAGTATTCTCCCAACCCAATTGCTCCAGAGTTGGCCAATGAAACAGATGACAATTAGCTAGATTCCTGGAATCATTGCAGCTATCCTGAAAGTTCTAGCCAACCAGAATTGTTCTAATCTTGTCCTGTCTTCAGCCCCAGTTGGTATCAAACTAAGCCAGACAGACCTCTGCCACCAGGTGGTATCAAACAACAGACGGAACTGGATTTGGATATTGCAGCAAGATCCCTGAAACCCAAGAGCTTAGCTGTAAAGCCTCTCCCCAGTCATTTCGTGCACCTCACAGCTAATGCTCCCTCTCCCTGGTTTTACACAGTTGACTTTTTGGAACCCACACATTGCATCATGGAAAGCTGTACTATAGCTTTATTCATTGTGAATAGTGTGGGTGGTAGTGTGGATGGAGTGTAAGGCAGAAAATAAGCATAGAGACAAAGCCCCGATTATCAAGAGCTGCATATTCCACCATCGTTCTTGTCGGGACTGAAGTTAAAAAAAGAGTTGTACATTCCATGCTGAAGAGTTTGGACAGTATTCTGAAGTCCAATGGGGAACCAGTGGGTAAATATAAGTCAGTGGTTCAAAGTCAAGGTTAGGCACAGACGCAGTGCTTTTAGCCTGTGAAAAAGAATTTCAAAATCAAGTCATTCTGCTTAAACCTGGATTTCTGACTTCCCCTAAGAAGCTGGGCTGAGTTTTCCATTTGCTGGAGTAGAATCACTCTTTTCAGATGGAGTGCGCTCTCCTAGTCTCTATAAGCCCCACCACACCCAAGCGGTTTCATGCCTTTGCCAAGCTTGATCCCTACAGGAATCTAAGTTGACTTTAAAAAAAAGAGTTGTGACAGAACCAAATTTGCATGTTAAAAAAGTTCACTGGAGCAAGAGCATTGAGATTGGGTGACAGGGCGGGGAGAGATGAGAGGCAGGAGAACCTATTGGAGGATTATATAATCATCAGGGTTCTTTCTATATGCAGAACCCAAGGAAAGATGTCAGAAATGGATGTGAATACCACCTTCAAAAAACAAACTACAGCTGGATACACTATCTTGCAATGCTAACCCATAACCCCATAATCTAAATGCAAATGTCGAGGTGTCACAGCAGCACCACACTTTGACAATACTGATGGGAAACACAATAAATACTCAGGCAAATACACCAGTCAGAAGTAAAGTAAATTAATAGTACAGCTTAGCTGGGATCACAAATGAATCACTCCAAAAGCAATTTTGTCCTGTTGTAAAATGAGATAAACACCTACTTGCCAGTTATTTTAGGAATAACACAAATCAGCCCATCTGTCTTAATTCAGTGGTACTCATCATACATTTTTAAAGTTATCACTTCCTGAAGAGTCATCCTATTGGTGCCAACACACACTTTATGTTGACAGTCTATGGCATGACCTGCAATCTGGGTGTGATTTCAGAGCAGCACAGAAACCCTAAGCTACATGTATTTGCTGAAGTGACTTCTCTCTAGAAAGCAGGGGAGAGGGAGCGCCCGGTTGCTAGCCAGGTACAGTCTCCAAATGACATTGGAGAGAAAGCTGAAGGGAGAAGCACATTTTTTAGGGAGGAGATGCAAATGTTAGTATGGAGAACAATTTACTGCAAACTAAATTACTAATCAATATCTGGTAGTAGGCAGACTGTCCACTGTGGCTGTGAGAGTCATATTCAATCTGTGATGGGAGATGCTCTGCTTACATTTTATTCGTGTTTTGTATTCAGACATAAATAAGCTTGCTGATCATATCACTGTCTCAGATTTATGGTAAACACAAGAGAGCACAAGAATTTCAGAAAACCTCCCTGGATCTTGCAATTTCTCAGAGTAAATACTTCACGCTCCCTGCCTGAATATAAGAAAACATGGGATAAGAATTAATCTAGGAAACTCCTAAAATTCAGGGTTAGGAACTTAAGACTTTATAGAAAATACTGGGTTAGAGAGCCTGTAGTTGAGAGTAGGATTGTGAAAAGATATCAGAATATGTTTTATGACCAATACAAACTTCATGCAGAATAATGAGCCCCTGTTATATACAGTCTAACAATGGTATTTTATACATCTTAAATTAATAGTGATGGGGTTCACATAATTAAGTCCCACTTATCATTATCATTCTCGACTCTCCAGAAACTTGCCAGGTCCTCCCTCAACGAAAGCTCCAAGAAAATGCCTATAATTCATTTTTGTCACAGACAGTCAATACACAGAGAGGCTCCCTCCCCATCTGCTTCTTCAAGGTGGTCTCCATGCAAGTATTCACTGCCTTACTGGTTATGTAACCTGGAGCTGTAGACCCCTAGCTTAACATCCCAAAGCAGCTGCTGTTAGTCCCATGCATATCTAGCCAGGACCCTCTCTTCTCACAGAAGCAGTTCTGCAAGTCAAACCATTCATCTACTCCCACTGATGCTCCCAGGGCTCAATGGAAAACTCCACTCCTGCATTCTTCCTTTCTCCTTCCCTACTTCCCATCCCCTGTATTTGTGATTATCTTTACAAGAGAGATCATCATTTACAAATGATGACATCAAATCTGCTAAGTTGCTGAAAAGTTGTATAGAAGATTAGAGGTTCATATACGAAGAGTTGAGAGAGAGAGAAAGAGAGAGACCTCATACCTCCAATTTGTTAAATTGCCTTATTTCTACAGTAGGACAACTAGCTCCTAAGCCTCTTGAGGTGAGGCTGCAAGGAGCGTGGCTCACGTAGCTGCCCTGCCCTCCTCCCAAGAGGAGTCTCACAGGGCTCCTTGAATAAATCAGTAAACACCTTTCCTTGCCTCTATGACGCTAAAACCAAACCAAGAGGAGGAAGGGCCAAAGTGTAATTTTTTTAAACTCCTGGCTGGCTTTGAAATGAAGCTTTCTCTTTAATCTTCACAATAACCTATTGATGTAGTCGTCATTATTCCACTTTACAGAGAAGGAAAAGAAAATTCAGGATCAGAGAGTAAAGTGACTTGCCCAGGGTAGAGACCACCCATTGTAAGTAGCAGAGTCATATTCAAATCCAGATCTTGCTGGCTCTGTAACCCTGTGTAGATGCCAAATGTGCATTATTTGACAGTAACTAATTTCTCCCCACCTTGGTGAGTGCTGACATCATAATTTAAATCATTGACTAGTCCTGGCTTCTCACTACACACACACACACACACACACATACACACACACACTCAATCATTTTTTACATGGGTAAACTGACTCAAAAGGTCTTCTAAGTTAACTAATCAGTAATGCCCTTTGCAGTCTAAAGTTACACAAGGGGACAAAACCATTTTTCTAGTTCTTTGAATGAGCTATATGACACTGAGTAGTTTATTTGGGACGTGTGACCTCAGGAGGACTGAGTAGCAGTCCAAGGGGGACTAAGAAAAGCCTGTAGCAGGATGAGATAGGTGATTTTCTTAGTCCCCCAGGACACATGAGTCTCAGAGAGAGGGAGACAGGAACTAGGTGAGTTCTCCTGGCCTTTTCCCCCTGCCTAAAGATGATATCCTGGAGGCTGTCCAGACATAATGGCAGGATGCCCCAAAGGTTACCTCATATGTATCAAATGGTCAGCTATGGTGGAAAAGGGTGGGGTGCACCCAGGGGTCTGACACCATCACTGATGTTAATTATGAGTTCCCAAGGGCTGCATGCCAGCAGACATTACCTGTAACTTTCAATTGCAGAGCCTCAGCTCTCTGCTCCAGTGAATGAGCCATCAGAGAAGCTGACTAGCAAGCCAATTTCTCAGATACAATTACTTTTTTATGATGAGGTTCAAGGAAGCTCAGGGCATCAGGAGGACTTCTCAGACCCACACATCACACTCAGCCCTTTTCTCCAGGTTCCATTTGTAAAAGGGCAAGTCGGCCTGGGTGGCCATTTCCTATCCCCGAGCCAAGCCGTGGGTCAGCAGCCACTATGCCTGCCTTTCGTACTGCAGGTGACCTCCCAAAGTCCTGGATCACAGCTGACTAAATGAACTGGATAATTAAAAGCGGGGATGAGCCATGCCTTGAGATTTTGTCTGCCTCATCAAGAACACCATGCCCTTTTTATCAATCTACTTGGTTTTTTGTTTTTATTTTTCCCTCTTTGAAAAATGATTAGCCTTGAGAAACTTCTTAACCATGGCACCATCCACCATTAGCTGCCAAGGCCAGAGTATTTAAAAAGTTTCCAACAGCCCGCACTTAGAAAGTTCAACTAATAAAAACTGGTTTGGCAGGTGTTGGGGGATGGGAACCATAGCCTTTTCATACCATAAGCCATAGTATCAAGTTTTCTTCCAAATCTGAAGATTTTCTATCATTTCAAAGTATTGTTTAGAAATATGTTTATCTGGTAGGGGCGAGGATGGGATGAAGATGGATCATCTTTTTGTTATTAGAATTTCAGTACAATTATCGAGAATCATATGATTAACTTTATTCATATATATATATATATATACACATACACACATGCATGTGGCTATATATACACATTATATCATATATAGAGATAGAGATTGAGCTCCATAAAAACTTAACCCCCTAAGCTCCATAACAGCTTTTCTTTTCTCCCAAGAGTAAATTTCCACAATCAAGGATACTACCTTGGGCCTGGAGGACACTTACCTCCCTCTTCATCATACCATGTTTCATAAGCATCAAGGAATTGGAGCTCATAGTTACGTGTGGAAGGGTTACATAAACACGACTAGTATATTAGTACATCAGCAGTTCAACAAAGGTGTCATTATAGAAAAAATAATAGTAAGGAAAACGCATCAAATCCAGCCTTAAAGGACCAACAAGAAGCTCAAAGCCTGACTGAGTCTGGGAGAAGAGCTTCAGACAAAGACTAGTTTTCATTTGCTCTATGCATGTAATAGCTAGTGTTTATGCCAAACACAAATCCCAAATGCTTCTGTTGAACTTCCTCTCACCCAAGTCATCGCATCTGCACCCACAGGAGAATGACCTCCCATTCCTCTTAGCATCCTCCATACATATCTGCGGAAAGGAAGGCCAGAGGATGAAGGTCCCAGGCCACTGCTTCTGTGGAGCATGCTCTGATCGGCACCCCCTGCTTTCTAGCATGGTGCCAAAGAGCTTGTGCATTATACACCCATCCCGGCTTCACCACTCACCAGCTCTGGGCCAATTACATAGCTTCCTTGTGACTTAGTTTTTTCTTCTTTATAATGGAAACATTAATACTAACATATATCTCATACAGAGTGTTGTGAAAAATCAAATGAATTAATGTATATCTATAAAACCCTTGGAACAGTGCCCCATAAATACTAAGTATTAAATATGTGCCATTTTAAATTATTATGATTTGGTTGAAAGAGTGACTCATGCATCCAATTCTGAGAAGTTGCATGTCAGTAGCAGAACGAAAGCGGATGTCAGCTCCCAGGGCTGAAATCAACATTCAAGCCTGTTACAGTGTGTGTGTGTGTGTGTGTGTGTGTCTGTGTGTGTGTGTATCTCTGTACAAAGATACAGATGCATATTAAGCCAAAATCAGTATATATATGGGTGTGGAATTATGAGTGATTTCCACCTTTATTTCTTAAAATTTTCCATAGTATTATCAGATTAGATTCAAAAAAATTAGAAATACAAAATCAATTCTCTCCCCATCCTCTCTTAAAAGTGGCTTCAGTCTGGTGAGGTGAGAACCTTGATGACTTCCCTAATCCCCTAAATAGGACTCGAATTCTCATCCATAATTTGAGGAAAGTATCTAAAGTTTGGGGTAAAATGAAGTAGGATCCCCTCTAACAATCAACAAAACCTCACCAAAAGAATGAAATAGAAAATAACAAAACATCCTTCACTCTCTGAGTAGGTGGGCAACCCACAAACTTCACCAGGAAGAGCAGAATACTTCAATGAGGAGTCCTAGCACACCAAATGGCAGAAACATATCATGTAAGTATAGCACGAAATTAAAGATGACTCCATATTTTAAGGAATCATATTTGTACTAAGGTTAAAATGAACTTTCTGGGTGTTCCTGTCATCTGAATCATGCATATAAATGACAAGGCGGCATCTAATAAACAGTAATGGTAATGCGGTGAAGGAGTGGTGGGAGGCAGAATATTTCATCTCCCAGATTTCAATTCTTCATCCATCCACTGATACCAAAGAGCACATAGGTTATGAGACTTGCCTTCACTCTCCCTACAGTGAGAGCCAAAGGGCTGCATGGAGTACTTGGTAGAGATCTACAGATGGTACCAAATGTTCCATAGGATTAGGATTAAACGCCAAAATCCACATGTTGTTACCTAGCAAATGGCTCATTATGCTAATGACTAGAATGTACATCTGATCAATTACAAGACTTCGATGGCTTTGCAGCTGTTTTGGAGAGGGTCAAAGAAAAGCAGTATAGTATATTGAAAAGAATACTAGGCTAATAACAATGTAAAAAATAAGGGTGAACAGCATTTATTAAGAGCTTGCAACATGCAGGGGACTGCATTTCACCTGCATTATGATCTAATGCTCACAACAGTCACTGAGGTAGGTACTGTTTTTATATCTCCATTTATACCCCAGAAAATGAAGGGCAAAGAGGTTAAGCTGCCTGCCCAGAATGTTCAGTTAGAAAGTGGAGGAGTCAATTCAAATCCAGGCAATCTGAGACCAAAGGCCTGGCTTTTAACAATGTTCCCATTTCTCCAGCCCGACATGCTCTCAAAGACCCTTATATGCCTTGCCTCATCTGAGCCTTACAATGATACCTATCTACCCACCTGCACAGCACATTGAATTACTGTCTCCATTTTAAAGATGAAGAAACTGGGGTTCAGAGAGATTACATAACTTATTTGATGAAATGCAACTTATAAGATGGCCCAACTCAATTTTGACCACAAACTGTCCTCCTAAATATCACCCCACTAAGCTCCCCATTATGCACCACCATCTTCATATCACTTCACAGTTCCAAACCTAAATGTCCTCATCTCCCAAATGAGGAAGTATAAAGCTCTAACATTTGATGCTTCTATAAATAAAAATCAATCCATGCCACAAGCTGCTGAAGACCCATCAGCAGCTACTCACCACCCACAAGATACCCAGTCTCCTTAGTACAGGGTACCAGCCCCACCCTCCACTCTAGGCTGATCTCACCCCATTCCAGCCATGCTGAGCCATGTTATCTGCAGTCTCCTCATCCTAGAATGCTCTCATCACTCTGTGCCCAGCAAAACCTGCTGAGATTCTCCCACCCACTTCCTACAGGAAATGTTTCTTCTTCCTTCCAGATAGAACTGAACCCTTCCTCATCAATGCCCCCTTCATCACACTGTTCCACTTTATAGCACTTCTTTATGTGTCTTTCTTGATGTGTCTTTCTCTTTCTACTGAACTGTTGGCTCAGCTCCAGGTATGATGTCTCTTTAGTACCTAGCACAGTGCCAGGCACACAGTGCTTGTTTGATAAATGCTCGTTGAATGAGCAAAGAAAAGAAAATGCAGTCTGAGGAAATGTTTAAAACAGTGTTAATCTGAGCAGCAAAGTTATATCTAACACCCAAAACACAATCTGTTGGTTGGTCGAAAAGCATTAGAAACTGACTTCACTAATTCCATCACCACCCTACCGTTACAACTTTAATCAACCGATAAAATATAAATGAGTGTCTAGAAAGGGCCAGCATTGTTTTGACAATGGCTGTTGCACCAATAAGTAAGACATGCTCCCTGTCCTGGTAGAACTCATATATTTGCTAGGAAGACAGGTATATAGTGCAGTAACTATACTGCAAGGTGGCATATACTATAAGGAAGTTTATACAGGACCACAAAAAGGGAAGATTAAGCATTCTTCCAAATATTTCTCCAACTAAGCAAATTGGACAAATGGAAAGAAACCACTTACTTTGATTCTGTATGTTTTCCCTTCTGCGATTTATATAATCAGCCAAACAAAATAAAACCACATTATCTAAAACATGACAGTTTAAAATATAAACAAGAATGTGAGGTATTCTAAAAGTGACCTTGGTTCTCTTCTTTGAAAAAGGAGCTTGGTAAGCCAATTAATGTTGAAAACGAGATCAGAAAGGAAGCTGACTCTTTTAAGCACTTTAGAAGGAACCATTTTGTGCACAAACATACCTCTCCTGACGTAAGCAGAGGTCAGCAGCTCTGATATGGGAATTACAAATCATTCCACCAGATTGTTAAGGCATAACTCTAGATGGCATGGTGCCATGCTCACACACACTTGAAAATAATGAACCCACATTTATGTTAAAACATGTCCTAGTGCAGGCTTTGCACCAATTCACACTGGCCTTCCTCTGAATTTGCCTTGGCATTTCCTGAGTACAAGGAAGACACCTTGCATACATTATCTAATGGAATCCTTTCAATAACCCCATGAGGGTAGTGCTGTTATTATCCCCATTTTGAAATAGAGGAGACTGAGGCAGAGACATGAAACCTTAGATGTTACACTATTGCAAGTGGTGGAACCAAATTTATCCCCAATTCTTTCTAAGGCCACATCTTCCAGTCCTCAATCTGCCAGAGTACCTTTATGAGGTTTTCTATATCAGGAAAAAAAAAAAAAAGTCCATTATCAAAATCAATTATCAACCCTCTTTCTGTTTTGTGAAGAAAGCGATAACTGCTGTAAAGTTCATTTTGAAGGCTGCCTAGAGTCCCGGTGACTTTGCTGGGACAATGAGCAGTGCCTCCTTCTAAGTAGTTAAACAGTGCAGATCTCTCGAGCAATACAGCAGCTGCTAACAACACTGTCACCATCACATTGTTTAGTCAGCGATTGTACCTCAATGACTTTCTTCTCTTGATATGTGCTTAGGTTACCAAGAGAAATCTGAGAGCCTGCTAATGCCAAATACATCTAATGCAAAACGTTTTTCCTCTACCCTCTTCTCTCCCAAAACTGACCTTCGCATTAGGGTCTTGAAAACAAACCTTCCTGTGATTTAAAGCTTGATTCAAAACCTAGTGTAGGGGTTTCCCAGGTATTCATGTATTAACATTTGCTGCTTAGATTTTTTTTTTCAGACAACCAACATCCTTTCAAAGGGTTCCTCTGGTACCTTCCTCACTTGACCTACCTAATTTGGAACGGTCCCTAGTGCTGTCTTGGTGGTGGCGTTGCTCTGTGATAGCTAATACACACGCATATATTACTGCTGACATTTAAGAACATTCCCAACAGTTTGTGCGAGTACCTCGTAAACAGATGCTATGGGATTTTTACCCATTATCAGTCATCTCTGAAGACTGTAGTCAAGAGACGGGTTTTTGAGACTTTTTGGTCTAACAGCAAGAGATTTATTTTTAATAGAATATTGATATTACAGTACAAAATGGCATTTGGTGTTTATTGCTTTTCCCCCTCTAGCAAGGCAGTTCAGCTTGGTGGGTTTTGGAGCCCTGGCACCCTTTATTCTATCTGTTACTCTGGTGGTTTTCCCCCCTTGGGGGTCGTGGGGTGGGGGAGTTGCAGACTTTTATGAACTGTCTGATTAAAGTACCTCCATCTGAATGCAGATTAAAAGTTCCAGCACCTGAGAGCTCAAAACCAATGAATATTTATACCAAAAACCAGCAGATGAATACACTCTAAATCTTCAAATGCAAGTCTAGTCATGGGTTTTATCTTATTTTAGGACTTACTTTTTATTAAAATGAACTCTTGCATATTTACACTACAGAAATAAATGTTATTTGCAAGCACAATACAGTAGAGTCCTTACAAATGCACTGCCTCTGGGAAAAGCAACTTTGTTCCTCAAGCAGATTTTGTTTCGTTATCATGTCTCCATTGAAGAGAGGTTTCATCGTATATGATTGGCATAATTCAGGACCCGGAAAATTCATTTGGGGAGATTATTCATTTAGTGGCCAAGATAATTGGACATCCCTCCCTAGATGGGGATTTTTGTTGATTTAACAAATTTCCTCCTTTCATTGGAAACTTCTTTCAGGATCGCTTTTCTAGAAGGTAGAGATTTGTATAGACAAGCACAAGGGGACGTAATTCAACAACAGCCTTCTCTGTAGGGTGGCTTAACCCATTTTGGCTCTGTAGTTAATGTCTCCGTTAACATTTGCTAGATGCTCCTTCTTCCAGAATAAGGAGCAAACTTGAGGTCTACCCTTAAATCCTAAACTGCCTCTTCGGAACACAATCATAGCGAAAGAACTCTGGCCCTCACAACAATTAGCTCTAAGAAGCGGTTGCGGTTACACAGTCAGGCCAAAGACTAGGATGGGGCGGGGGTAACCAGACCAGAGTCTCCTAACCTATCTCATTCAATAACACAGGTGAAAGCAAATATTGTCACCAACTAACATCACAGAATAAGCAAATGACTCCCAAATACAGAAAAGGTAATTCTTTCAAAGACAAAGAAATTTCCTGTCTTAACCCATTCCTTCTGACACCCTTGCAGCGTCTTGCTTTTCATTAAATTGTGGTAAACGCCATATCAAAAGCCAAGTGGAGTTATCAGAATTAAGGGAAATACCAATTTTGATTGATCCAACTATGCATCTTGAGACGTCCCTGCCCTCACGTTACTGAGGACTTAGAATATGCAAATCTGCATATTCTAATGTTCCTAAACTTATTCCTTCTTTTTCATAAAGTAAGCTTAGAGATAAATGTTTACAAATCAACCCAGTCATCATTTCTTCATTTTAATGCTTAAACGCTTCATTTTGATTGCTGCCTTTTTGACATTTCACCAAGGAAATATGTTTGCGTGTTCGCAATGCCATTGAATCAGCAATTAGATCTCCATATTCCAGATGTCATGAGAGTTTTCAATGCATCTCCCAATAAAATTTATTTCTGAACTTTGGGAAGGAAAAAAACACATGTACTTTGTATAAATTAAGCACATTATCCTTATTTTTCTAATTGCTAAATTTAACACAAGGAGGGTTTCTGAATTTATTAATTCAAAATTTTCACATCATTCTACATAATATTTTTCTTGCAATGAATACAATTTTAAGTTATTTGTGGGAATGACATGCATGTTGATTCACTTTTTTTCCAGTGGAACAGGAAACATGGAGTCGAATTTTTGCTCTTAGCATCACTCTATACTTGCCATCCTTACAAGTCTCTCTTGAGCCTTGGCACCTGCCTGGCACAGGAAATTTATTGTCAAAAGTAGACAAAGAAAAATGTAATTCTGGTCTCATCTGTGCCTTCATTAAGACTTCTGGAGCTGCTTCATTCCCTTCCTGCGGACCTTGTGCTGCTTTGATTCTCCACCTGCTCACAGGGCTAGCTCGGAAGTACTGCTTCTGTGGCCCCTCGGCTACTGTGTGTCACTCCAGAACAATCCAATGCCAACCTTTTCCTCTTTTACCTCCTTGGTGAACTAAATATACAGCTTCCTAAGTCTTTGCAACAGATTCTAATTGACTCTATTAAAAATACAATAAACCAAAACGGCTATCCTATGTGTAATTTGGCACCACCAACATTTAAATGGGAGTGCAGAGGTACCTCTGTGAGGAGCCATCCTGAGTGGCTTCAGGCATAGTAGTGGGAGGGGAGAAAAAAATGCTCTCCAAGATTTTGTTTACCTGAATTGGAAATGCACACCAAATCCTCATCTCCATTCAGGTAGGAGCATGGCTAAGTAAACTAAACAGTAATCCTTCCCAGTGGCCTTCCTTGCAGGGCACACCCATCACCACAGAGAGCCCTGGCAGATGGCTGAGTTTCCCTTCCGTCCATTATTCCTGTGACAACTCTTTGGCATTCTCTCCTCTCATAAGAAAATGACACAACTCAGTGCTCCTTGTAACGGAAGGATTCTTCTTGGTATTTACCCAGTTCTAAAGGGTAACACTAGAAGAGTTTGACTCCTTGTTCTCCTCCCATCCGCAAAATGTTTGCAGATGCCTCCTTCTAGCCCAGCCTACCTTCTGAAAAATGCTCCTGAGCAAAAACTCATCTGTTAGTAATAGAACTGAAAAATGTCTCATTCCGGCTAGAAGTGGTACAAGAGCTGCTACTGCTCCAGCAAATTTATTTTACCTTTCAAGGGTTTAATTGCACACAACATGGTGCAGTTTTGATTAATCCTTCAGAATTTAATATATACTCTGGGGGGGTCAATATGTTGCTTCTTCATGCATCGCTATCAGGGGAGTAACTGGAATGCGTTTAAACACCACAGGAGGTACACTTCTCAAACTTACTTGGCCCTACCAAGGGTAAAAAGTGCTCATTAATGACTCGATCCAGGAGGGGAGAGAGCAGAGGGGGTATGCTTCCTCCCTGACGCTATTTCTGGTTTGCTTGGCAGGCATGGTTCCCTTGGGGAGGTCCCAGGTGAGGCACACACTGGAATCTTCCAGGCTTATGCCCTGATCATTTTAATGAGAAAGAAGTGTCAAAATATTGGCACCTCGCATCCAGCCAACATATGGAGAAGCTATACAGGCACTTAATTGAACTGTTTTAAGATTATGAAGGGTATAGTCAACTGGGTCAATGAGCGCTTATTCTGTGAACTTGGGCTATAAAGAGGTCATTCAAAGGTAATAAGTCTATTTGCCTTTTACACAAAGAATAATCTGTTAAATTCTACAATCCATGTCCCACAGTTGGATTTCTGATGAGCACGGAAAGACAAAGAGTTACAGTGCATCACTAAACTTGTAAACATCCCAAGTAAGATCTGGAGGCTGGAGCATTAAGACAGGCAAACTCTAAGTTCCTTAACCCTCTCTGGAAAGGTAGGGTCAGAGATGAAGAAGCACGACAGCAGTGCTTGGAAATGCTGCACTTGGGAAGTCATCTACCAAACATCCTCAGGAGAAAGGTCGCCTTCGGCAGAAGCACAGCAGCAAAACAGAGCACAAAATGGGGAGTCAGAGAAGAGCTCACATCTTGGCTCTCCCTCGCTCTGTATAATGGTTTTTTGTTTGTTTCTTTGTTTGACAGAGTCTTGCTCTGGGAGTGCAATGGCGTGATCTCGGCTCACTGCAACCTCCGCCTCCAGGGTTCAAGTGATTCTCCTGCCTCAGCCTCCTGAATAGCTGGGACTACAGGTGTGTACCACCATGCCCAGCTAATATTTTTTTATTTTATTTTAGTAGAGATGGGGTTTCTCTATGTTGGCCAGGATGGTCTCAATCTCCTGATCTTGGGATCCGTCTGCCTCAGTCTCCAAAACTCCTGGGATTACAGGCGTGAGTCACTGCACACAGCCCAGTCTGTGTAATGTTAAACAGCCTTTCCCAGCCTGTCTCCTCACCTGACAGCTGTAATATTAGGCCAATCTCAGGAAGGCTGTGTCATGTGCTGAACTGTGTCCCCTAAAATCCATATGTTGAAGTCCTAACTCCCAATACTCAGCATGTGACTGCATTTGGAGATAGGGCCTTTAAAAAGTAATTAAGGTAAAATGAAGACATATGGGTAGGCTCTAATGTCATATGCCTGGTGTCCTTATAAGAAGAGGGGATGAGAACACACACACAAAAGGACGGCCATGGGAAGACACAGGGAGAAGATGGCCACCTACGAACCACGGAGAAGGGCCTCAGAAGAAAACGACAATGCCAACACCTTGATCTTGGACTTCCAGTCCCCAGAACTGGAGTTACATAAAGTTCTGTTGCTTAAGCCACCAAGTCCACAGTACTTTGTTATGGTAGCCCAAGCAAACTAAGACAGGGCATTAGGAATCTCCAGTGCAATCAGATACCATAGGTACTCAGCACAACACAGGCCCCTAAGGAATGCTAGTTCCCATTCCACTCTCCCCAACCCCGTTTTACAGATACACAAAGAGAAACAGATCCATAAGACGAGTTGCCTAAAGAGGATAGGAGAGAGAAAGGAGAAAGTCATCTTCCAAAATTCAGAGACCCTTGCCCGGTCTACTGGTCCATACTGCCTCCTGCAAGAAATGGTAACACAGTGGCCATAGGGAATCGCCTTAAACAAAAGACTAGATGACACTCTTGGCTTCTGGCCATGGGAAGATTCATATCTCAATGTAACTTCAATGTTCCTAGGCCACCAACAAGGGGTCAGTGGCAGATCATTGTGTACAAGCAAACAGCTTTTTCAAAATCCTTTCCCGGAAATGCTATCCAAACAATCCAACAAGAGCGAACCCACTTTCCCCCTCAAACACAGGTAAAACAACTTGATAATTCCATGATGACAACGAGCCCAGTTACTAAGCACTACCCTCATCTAACATGATCGTAAAAACCTTTCTCTGTCAGATTTATGGATTGTCATGCGAGTCTCTGAAGAGCTCCTTGCCAGAGGGAAAACCAGGGCACCAGAAGGCCAGGGTGAGCACAGAACCCAAAGTTCAGAGCATATAACTGCCCACACCCCTGGTCTGTGTACTCACCAGATTAAACCAGCTACAAGATGTCTAAAAGTTAGAACAACAAACACACTGCCAGGTTTGCAGTTAACCTGCAGTCAGACAGGGCCACCTGGTCATGCGCGCCCCTCTTAATTCCCCCTGAAGGTCAGGGAACTCACCCACAACCTGAGAGACATGCATATCCACCCACAGCCTGTTCCAAGTCAGTTTCTCTAGTTAAGTCAGGTCTCTCTCAGCCTCCGATTCGTGGCAGTTTTGAGAGCCAGAACCAAAGGGACAATTGGGCACAGTCCAATTGCAGTGAAATTAGAAGCTGCCTTAGATACACCAGGGTATACAGAACAAGCACTTGTTTACTCAATATATGAGTTAAGGTCAACAAGGGAAGGTATGCTTCCTGTTCACAAACCCTTGAGGGCTGTTTGTTTTGGGGCCTCTGGTTGTTCCTGGTGAAAGTCCAGAGTATGTGCCTTGGAGCAATCAGCCTGATCACATGAAACACACTTTCTTTTGCGAATCACTGAAGTCTTAGCAAGCCTAACTGGATTTAATTCCTGCTTGTTCTTGTTAAGAAGCAAAAGAGGGGAACTGTCTGTCTCACCCTTGCTTCTCACAATGGCAAAGGCCTTTGGCCACTAAAATGGTCAGCTCTCCCTGTAGCCTACCGATTGAATTCAACTGGAAACATCAGCAGAGATCCATGGGGATACAATATGAATACATTTCACCCTGTCTGAAAACACACAGAGACTCTCTATTAGAGTATTGATTTTGAGACTTGCTCCTTTAACCTACAAGACACTCTGTGGCCTCTGTCCAGTATGTTCTTTAACTTCTTATGTTTTGGGCGATATATTGTGATCCACCAAGGGAAGCTTGTTTCCATTAGCAGTACCTCCTTGAAAACTCTGTGGAGTTCTTCAGTGCTGTTTTTCTTCCTTTGAATCAATGGTGGATGCAAAGTGTGTTAAACGATTTCAATAGAAGCAAGTTACTAAGTTGCTTTTCTCCACTATCAGAAACTTCTAATGACACATTTCCAGTAAATTTTTGCTGAATAGTTATTTCTTTAAAAATCAACTGACTTAAAATCACTCTAAATGTAAACTACTCAGAATGTTTGAGGAAAAAAATATTTTTTACAGACCATCAGTGAAGAGAAAAACAGATTTTGCTATTAATTGATGCAATATCATCAAAATGATCCCATTTAGTGAGAAATCCGCAGAATCTCAACGTGAAGATCATTATCACTGGACTAATTTCCCATCCTCCTGGCTCTGAGGACACCCAAAGGATTCTTGACTGTGCATCTTAGCATCCTGTGCATGCCCTTGTATGAGGGTACACTTAACTTCCTTCGCACATATTAATAAGCATTTGAGCACAAGCATCAGGCAGACTGCACACTCGATGACTCATAAGGGAAGTGCTCATTTGTGAGCGTAAATGCTGGAACTGAGTGCACCAAAAAGGAGGTCTGTAAAGCCCTGGTCCATTCTGGCTCAATTATCCATGGGATTAAACCTAAACGGCAACATCTCTGAAACAAGTTCATCTGCAAACCCAACTGAAAGCCTTTCCAAAAAACAAACAAATGAAAACAGGTTTGCTTCTTCCCTGTGACAAACGGGGAAGTGTTGGGGTCTCTTCAGGTGCCACGCCCACCATCAGCCCTATCATTCCAGAGGTCATGGGGAAAGGGTCACTTGGTCAGGAGCCAAAACCTGCCCTTGATGTCTGCTTGCCATCTGTCTGTGTGAAACACTAGGCCACGATGGCACAGGTGAGAGAATACATTCGCCCTCATCACCACAGCCAAGGGTAAACACAAGGTGTCGTAGAGGGTCAGGACTGGAAATAAATCCATCTTCAAATGCAAAAAGAAACACAGGCAGAGATAAAGGTGGGGACAGATAAAGATAAACTTGAGTTATATTCAGGAAAGCATTCATCTTGGGTCACCTATCTGATCACGGGCCCTGTAATCACATTGCTTTAAGACAGGAACAAGGAATTTCTTTTGTTCACAACAATGCCAAGGATCTGTGATTTTGTGACCTGGTCATTGGACAATGATACATTGAAAACTTTCTGAAAATAGCACTCTCTTCAAAGGCACCTGTCGCCAGAAAAGGACGGTGATAATACACTCTGCTCTCAACTTAGACACCATTCGTGGCTGGCTCTAGAAATTCCTAAAAGGAATGCCAGGACTCGGGCGCAAGGAAAGCTGAATTATATGACAGTGGCCTAAAAATACAATTCTGCTGACGAAAGGGAGACAAAGAAAGGTGAATCTCTTTCTTTGTGCTCACATACCTGAGAGAAACATGACTCAGGAGGATTCATTCAAACCCTCAGTTCCTCAGAACGTGCTTATCCTCAGAAACAATCGAGAGACACTTGCCCTTTCAAACTAGTAGATGTTTCCCCCATCCCAATCAGCTCCTCCCCAAAAGAGAACAAAGATGGAGACAGTCTCATCCAAAAATGATGATGCCAAGAGTGCTCTTGGCAATGGAGACATATCTGTGTTCCCTTCTCTAAACCATCTCAAATAATTCTCCAGATAACAAAGGGACTAACATAAGTTAGGAAACTCTAGGGAGTGCTAATCACCAAACACAGGCTTTGAACAGCCATTAGGGCACTAGAAGATGCTGGGTCAGGATCCCTAGAGCTGTGAGTTAGGGAGAGAAGTAGGGAAAAAGGAAGCAGAAAAAATCCCTTGCTGTGGAGGAACTTCAACGCAACTCTAACAAAATGATGCCTTCTGTGGTTCACGAGATGGCAGGTGCATTGAAGAGTCAGAGAACAAGACCTTGGCCAAGTGGTCTCGGGGTTCACATAACCAGTCCGCTGCCTATGCAGAGTTTGCCCACCCCTTAGGGTATTCACTGCTACTAGCGTCTACACAGTGGACACCGGTGGAGGTTGTGAAGTGTCTTCAACATCATCAGCATTGACTCTATGCTCAAAAATTGCTGGGCTTATAGAGCATAATACCAGAGCTGGGGTTTATTAACCAGCTCTGCCAAGTGATGACGATCGTCTCAGGCTCAAACAAAGTGGCTAGAGGTGGAGAACATGCCATTCAAGGAATCGCTTATCAAGCAAAAGCAGGAGGCCCTGGGGAAAATGGTCCATGTGTGCCCCCTTTCAATGCCACAGCTATCTCACTACAAGCTGTCATCTCGAAATGACCATCGAGGCATCAAAAATTCAAATGAGAGGGGCTGGTGAAGGAATGTCGCTTGTTTTTATAGCATATCTTACTTGCTTGGAGGCAAAATCTGTTGCTGCATTTGGACTCCTGAGAGAACGAGCTACATCTCTCCCTTCAGGATCTAAAGATGTGACCATCTGAAGCAAAGAAAGAAGCCCTCATTTTCCTTCCATGAAAATAAAAATCTCTGCAGGTTGATAGGTTCTAAGAACAGTTACCAGGAAAAGGACTCATGTTTCTAACCAGGGCACAAAGTCAGCTACCAAATAGTGACTCAAAAACCGTGGCAACAAACTGAAAATGATCATCCATAAAACTAATTTATGAACCTTTCATGAGGCACTCAAAGAACTATTTAGCTTTCATAATATTATTCTAAGAGAGTCAGCATGTAGTGCTACATACACTGAACAAATTAAATCACCATGGCCCGCATAGTCCAAGCACTTCACCTGATAGTGTTGAGGTGTCACTTCTTCCACAAACATTTATTGACACCAGCCTCCATACAGTGTTTGAAGCACTGGAGTTGCAGGAAAGAAGAAAAGAAGGCAAAATTTCCTGCTCTTGTGGTACTTAGATTTTAGGAAGTGGAGACGGAGCACTAATAAACAAGTAAAATGTATATTACATCAGAGGGTGAAAAGAACTGTGGAGAAAAATAGGTGGGGAAAGGAGAAATAAGAGTGCTGGGATTGGCCTTTAAAAATGGGGAGGGGACCAGGCACGGTGATTTACGCCTATAATCCCAGTACTTTGGGAAGCTGAGGCAGGCAGATCGCTTTGAGCTCAGGAGTTCAAGACTAACCTGGACAACATGGTGAAACTCTGTTTCTATTAAAAATACAAACATGAGTTGGGTGTGGTGGCGGACATCTGTAATCCCAGCTACTCAGGAGACTGAGGCAGGAGAATCAATTGAACCCGGGAGGCGGAGGTTACAGTGAGCCAAGATCACATACTGCACTGCAGCCTGGGAGACAGAGTGAGGCTCCGTCTCAAAAAATAAAAAATAAAAATGGGGAGGTAGAGGGGGTGGTCAGGGAAGATCTCGCAGAGAAGATGATAGTTTAAAAAGATCTCAAGGAGATTAGGGCATTGATCATGTGTGTCACCAGAAGAAGAGCTTTCAGAGAGATAGAGTAGGATGAGCAGAGGCACTGAGGCCAGAGTTCTTCTAAGTTTTAGAGTTATAGGTATAGGGAAAGGAAAGGAAATTAAAACCTCTCTTTCAGGCCCTGAGCCTGGAGCATATCTGAGACTGAAGTTCAAAAAACAGTAAGGAAGCCACTGTGATTATTATAAAATATTAGTGTACTTAGTAACAGAAACATAGAGGAGCAAAATACGTTAATATTATGTAGGGAACAAAGCAAGTAAGAAAATTATCAGCATGCAGTGAAACTACACCAGTTGAAAAACATGCATATATGTATCGTTCAAGAATAGAATATATGCCAAAAATGTTAACAGCAGTTATCTGGGGTAGGGGAGAATTATGAAGGTTAGAAATGATGTTTATTCTCTTCTTTTTCGTTCCTTTAATTGTTCATTCAGTAAATGTTTATGGAGAGTCTGCTGTACCCCAGGCACTGGGGATGTAACAGACAGCCTCTCCCTCCTAACCTGACTTTCCAATAGGGAAGGGGGCAATATAACTTCAAGAAATAGGCCATACACTGAACAAATTAAATTACTGCAAGCTGTAACATGTGCTGTGAAGAATCAAGCAATAGCTGAATTGGACAAGAGCAGGTTTGGGAGAAAATGGTAATGGAAGGTCTCAGGGAGAAGATGACTTAGGGTGAACCCAAAAGGAACAAAAAGAGAAGAGCAGACCAAGCAAGAAGAGCTTCTGAACTGGAAAAGTATATGATGATATGAATATAAATACTTCTGTAACAAAAAATAGCCTACACATTAGATGGATGGATAGATAGGTAGGTATGTAGGTAGGTAGGTAGGTGGATAGATGGACAGATAGATACATACATACATACATAGACAGATACATAGATAGTAGGTAGGTAGATAGATAGATAGATAGATAGATAGATAGATGTGTAGTCTTAATTACATGACTGTGCCAAGCATTTTTGATCACTTGCTCATTCAATAAGCAAACAACTGAGCTAGGAATAAGGTTATAAATAACACAGACATGGCCCTGTTGTCAGGAAGGCTTAAGTCAAGTCAGAGGCAAAACCAGGATCTCAGAACTGCCACTTGGCATTACAGCAAATTGGGGACAAGCCAGTGACGAATTTCAGGAACCTGGCAGTCATACTCCAAGTTTGCTTCAAGCTTGAAGCAAAAATAGCAGCAAAACTGGTTTTCTTTAGCATGCTTTTGACTGAACAACAAGTACATGTGCTTTTCACTTATTCATTCGTTCATTCAACCAGACCCTATTGGCCACATGCTCTGCATTACCACAGTGCTAAGAGATAAAGGGATGACGAAGGGAGAATGATTTTTATGAAGGAGCTTATGGCCTATTTGCCAGGATATACAGGTAAACAATTACAATACAGACAGCATCCCAAAAAAGTGTCTGCATAGTCCTGTGACAACTAACATGTATTTTAGCAAACAGAAAGGACCGATGGTAACTGTTTTGATTACCTTAAAATTATGAATGTCCAAGATGCCTGCCACTAGTGCCAATGTGTAGGATTTGCAATGTAAACTCCAGAAAAATATCTAAAAGGTATATATTCCTTTGTTTTTCTTAAGATGAAGTTTCTCTCTTGTTGAACAGGCTGGAGTGCAATGGTGCGATCTCGGCTCACCACAACCTCTCCGTCCCAGGTTCAAGCCACTCTCTTGTCTCAGCCTCCTGAGTAACTGGGATTACAGGTATGTGCCACCACACCCAGCTAATTACTTTTTATATTTTTAGTAGAGACGGGATTTCTCCATGTTGGTCAGGCTGGTCTCAAACTCCCGACCTCAGGTGATCTGCCCACCTCGGCCTCCCAAAGTGCTGGGATTATAAGCATGAGCCACCGCACCCAGCAGAGTATATATTCTTATCAGGACATTAAGTGACACAAGGAAAACTCTGACGGAGTTAAACATAGGTCTGAGATTAAAAATTAGGGAAATGTCTGCTTGATGGCTTTAAGGACAACTTCCCAGGAGAAGTGATGCTGGAGCTGAAACGAAGTGGGAGTTCTCTGGAAGCTTGGGATATTCACATTCAGATCTGCAGCCTGAGATTTACAGCCAAGACCCTTCACTGTACCCTGTCTGGCCTTATGTGCAGACCCATGGAATGACGCTGCTCACTGCTTCTTGCTCCAGAAAGCTGCATGGAAAGGAAACCTGAGCTTGAGTGCAGCACAGAAAGGGAGCCACTGAGAAAGGGCTCGCCTCTCTCCTTCTCACCCCACTATCCTTGCCCTTCTCCCTCCACTTTCCCCTTTCCTATCTGTTCTCCTTTGGAACCTGCTTGTCACCTCATCTAGAGGTTAGAACACAGTGAGCATCCCTAGAAAATAGATAGTCTGTTCAAATAAATGTTAGCCCTCCTCTGAGGTTGACATTTGGCAAAATCACCGAGGTGGTATTTTGGTATTTTGTATCTCAGCCAGGGACATGTGTGTTTTCGCTTTGCAAGCTCTGTGCAGGTAATAAACATTTTGGGGATTTTCTTCTTACTTTTAGTTAAAAGTACTAACTTTTTTACTCTGGATCTTGGGGGCCAGAAATAATTAATGTCTTGCATGACTTTCCATACCTTTTTGCAGTGTCAAGCACATCTGTTTTATATAAAAGCTAGTGTTGAGTGAGTGTGTGTGTGTATATACATACATATGCATATATATGCATGCCAGGCACAGACTAAGCACTTCACTGGTATTTATGTATTTCATCCTCATAACCCTCCTATTATCTCCACTTTATAAAAGGAATGAAGAGATGAAGCATTTTGCCCAAAACACTCAGCTAATACTAGCAGCTAAGACTAATACACTAATACACTCAGCTAAGACTGCCCAGCCAGTCTGGCTTCAAATCCACCCTGCACTTGTAACCCTCACACCATGGTGCCTTGAGCTACCCCTTTATGGTAGACAGTGCCATATGACCATTTCTGTCAGCAGATAATAGTTGATAATGCCGTTTGACCATCTCTCTGCTTACAGCGCAATAGTTCACAAGTCTCAGTGTCCTGCAAACATCACGTCATCAGATCCTTAACCTGCTTCCTTGAATCTATTGCTGAGTTGTTTCCTTTTTGTTCTGTAAAACCCTGGTGCCCTGAAACGTCCTGTGACCAGAATGGCAGATGCTGCCTTGGGAAATGCAAAGACTGTCTTTCCCAGCTTGGGTAATCCCATTTGTAGGTGAGGCAATGTTTAAAAATCACCTCATTCTTCTAGGTTGGACAGAAAAACAAAAAAATACTACATTCAACTTAGGTTTATACACACCCAGTATGAGACAGCTAGAGACAGCAGGATAATTCCAGACACATAACAAACAAATAGCAAATTTAATAGTGTGAGCCTTGTTTATACTTCTGCCATCAACTTTAATGATGAGCCTATTTATGCTAAACGTCACTACATTATCGAAGTCATTAGTGCCTGTAAGTGAGTGATAATGTGCTTGAAACTTCCACAAGGACGTGTGGCTTTCTCTGAGTCTTACATTTCAATGTTGGGAGAGGCCAGTCTCATGAGTACTTTCATACATAGGCCTAGAACAACTATTGGGTATTATGCCCCAGAGAGTGGCCTTTAGGCCAAATGAGTTTGCGAATGCACGTTAAAGAGAATTAAGCAGGTTTGTCTTACTTCAAAATCTGTAACAAGTTAGAAAACATAAATGTGTCTTCTGAACCTCCAAGATGAGACACACTATGTCAGGTTTTCCAAAAGTATGGACCGAAGGAGCTTTAGAGAAGGTGACAAAGAGGCACTCCTCTATTAGTCCATTAAAACACTAGTTTAATGGCTGTTGAATCGGAGAGTTGCAGCAAAACCCAGTGTTTAATGCAAAACCAAAGTACAGACTGAACGCATATGAGTTCATTCCTACCTAGCAGCACTGGCATGCACATTTGTGCAAATGTGAAGTCCTGATTTAAAAGGACTCAGTAAACTTAGAATCAAAGCTTCAACAAAGAACCTCAAGACTCTGGATAAGTGTCCCCACTCTGTCAATGTGAACCAGAAGTCTCACATAACTTCAAGTATCCCTACACTTGGGACCAGGGCACCTCGGTCTGCTGACTAGGGAGGCACAACGTCATTAGATCCTAATAGGAGGCATGTATTAAAGATCCAATCTGCATCAGCATTTTTTCCCAAAGATGAACTGTTATTAGCAGACAAGCTGCATGCTGCCTAAATGAGGCCTGAAAGATAAAATCAATACTATGGCCAACACCAGACCTTAACAGCAGCTCAGAAGAGAGCTGGTTGGAATGGGGCAGTAGAGGGATTCTCATGCAACAAACATTAGTACCTTCTGACAGTGTCCGCTCGTCGGAGAAGTCTTCCCTGACCACCTTATTTGAGGAAGCACCCCAAGTGCTTCCTTGTTCTTCTTTTCCACACCACCTATTATCTAATATTAGCTTATTATTTTTTTTGCCTGTCTCCCCTCCCTAGAATATAAGTTTCATGAGGTTAGGAATATAACTGTCACATTCATCATCATAACCCCCATGCCTGGAACAGTGCTTGCCACGGAGTATCAACTCCATAAAGACTTGTTCAACATTAAGGGATGTTCTGCTTTTAGGGAACTCTGATTCAGGTGAACAGGTATCTAGCCTTAGGAGTGACAGTCTTGGGTTTTAATTGACATGAACTGTCACTCCTCCTCACATTTACACTGGCCTCATTCTAACCCAGGGCAAGAGAGGTAAAGAAATTAGGAAGGCTAGAGTAAATGAAGCAGAGCTCTGGTGCAGAGGCAAATTGTCACATAGGCCCTTAGACTCATGCTCAAACCAGAAGGTTGGATTGATCAAGAAGGGCTCAGTAAGGCCGGGCGCAGTGGCTCATGCCTGTAATCCCAACATTTTGGGAGGCTGAGGCAGGCAGATCACGAAGTCAGGTGTTCAAGACCAGCCTGGCCAACATGGCGAAACCCAGTCTCTACTAAAAATACAAAAATTAGCCAGGCATGGTGGCATGCACCTGTAATCCCAGCTACTTGGGAGACTGAGGCAGGAGAATTGCTTGAACCTGGGAGGCAGAGGTTGCAGTGAGCCAAGATTGCACTACTGCACTCCAGCCTAGGTGACAGCAAGACTATCTCAAAAAAAAAAAAAAAAAAAAAGAAGGGCTCAGTAAGACAGGGGATCCATGAGCTAGGGGTTGTTTCCCAGCTTTCTGAATCAGAGTAGACAATGCCAAGCTCAGCACCAGCCCTCTGGTTCCAGGCTACTTTCAAAGCCTTTAATCACTGGAGAGGACTCCTCTCTGTGTCCTTTCTGGTTTTCCCACTCGACTGTACTGGGTATAGCTTATTGTCTGTCCTGCCCACAGCCCTTTCTGAAGAATCTGAATCACTCAATCACCCTGGACAGGTCTGCCCATCCCTCTACCCAGTCTTGGCCAGCTGAAATGAAATGGGCACAAGGTCAGAGCCAGCAAACCCATAGACTGACCAGTGGCCAATCAGTTCAAACTCTTCTGAGAGAGCATCTAGAAGCCACAGAGACCATCATCTCTGTGAATCCTAAGCAATAGAATAGTGAGGTCTTATTAATTTTAGAAATGCAGTCACATTGGCCAACGAATAATCAGAAGGAAATGGTGAAACCCTATCTCTACTAAGATACAAAAAATTAGCCAAGCATGGTGGTGCGTGCCTGTAGTTGCAGCTACTCAGGAGGCTGAGGCATGAGAATTGCTTGAGCCCAGGAGGCGGAGGTTGCAGTGAGCAGAGATCATGCCACTGCACTCCAGCCTGTTGACACAGTGAAACAAGAAAGAAAAGGAAAGAAAGAAAGAGAGAGAGAGAGAGAAAGGAAAGAAAGAAAGAAGAAAGAAAGAAAGAAAGAAAAAAAGAAAGAAAGAAAGAAGGGAGGGAGGGAGGGAGGGAGGGAGAGAAAGAAAGAAAAAGAAAGAAAGAAAGAAAAAGGGAGGGAGGGAAAAGGAAATGAAAATACAGAGAAGCTGGAGAAAGTAGAAATGAGGTACGATATGGCTTCTGCAACTGGAAAAATTTGAAAATCCAGTCCCCACTTTCTTAGAGAGAGTTGCTTTCAACTCCAATAGGATGTCTAAGTCCAGCTCATCTAACATCTGATCAGCTTGCATTTCTCATATTCTATATCATTTCTCCTCCCACAAACACACATTACTTTAACTGGACCATGTGGCTTTTCTGATCTCACAACCAAATATATTCCTCACTAGAACACCTGCTTTGGATCTAAGATGCACTAGCATTCACATGCTTGAAATCTTGTCCCTGTATCTTTGGTCCTTAAGGGCTAGCCACACAAATTCTGTTTTCCACCCTTCCTTCATGGTCCTGCTCTAATCCTGCTCGTTCTTTAACGTCTTATTTGAGTCCCAGTAGACTGATCACTCCCCCTTATGAACTCAGCCATGATCTCTAACTCCGTGACACCTACTGAAATTCCACTGTCCCATCTTTCCCTATTTGTGGAGTAGCTACCATGTGATCTGTCAGGTTCTGGATATTATAAGATGCAAGCGACATAGTCTCCAACCTCAAGGAGCTCCTAGCAAGATGAAAAGAAACTAGCACATCAATCTGAGCCATAGAACAAAATGTTATGAACTAAACAAAACAACAAATGGGTTGAGAACCCTGAGATCTCCTGGGTAGGTTCAGGGTCAGAACTGGCGCCTATGTGTCCATGACGAATCCTAAGTTCAAACAAGTTGAGTCAGATGGACTGATTATGTGCTCACCGTGTATATCAAAGTTTCAAAGTTAAAGATATCTGTAAGATGCAGAAAAGAAATTTAATTAGAAAGACTTCTAACATGTACACATGGACATGATACATGTTTGTCAAGGCATATGAAAAATACCTCTTCTCCATAAGTAAGGACATTCACAAACAGTAGCTGAGACAACTCATTACTAACATAAGACTAAATGCCTCTCTAAATGCAATGTAAACACATGAGTTTGATTTATCTGTCAAAACTCTAACATGCTCACTAGCATCAAAGGCTGCATTCAAATCATGCTGCATCCAAATGTTCATCTCTGGATGTCTTCTCTTTCACTATGCCCATTAAAATTATTACTGTACTTATTTGTAAATGGTCGGGGGGGTGGGGAACATGCTTAAATGAATGACAAAAATAACATTGGCAAAATACAAAGAGAATCCTGATAACTGCATGGGAATAAAGAATAAAAATCATTCTGATAAAGAATTTCTATATGAGTACAGTTTCTATTAGCGCTATCTATCTTGCATAGTGAATCAAGAATAATGAAGATACGCCACCTGTATATATTTCCATAATTCATTATTTGCTCCTCAAGCCAATATTTCTCAAAGACAAAACCAAAGTAAGCAGTATTAATGAGTTGTTGAATTTGGAAATTTTAAAAAGATTTTACTGTCTGGCATCTTTTATGACAATCTTCTAATTAAAAAAAATAAGTAGGCAGTGAAAAGACAGAATCTGTACGCATAGAATTAGGCTGAGGTTAACACAGAAAGGCTGCTGGATTGCTGTTTTTATTACTAATTTACTTTGTTCATTTAGGGAATCAATTTGCTGCCATTAAAGGCTTGGGTTTCACATATTTTATAATTTACACACATTTCCTGATGTGAATAAGCTGTACAGTTTGTAAGAGCTCAGGCAAACTCTCTTCTAATGGTCCAGTAGATGCGCATGTTCTTAAAATGGACTTGCAAATAGAATGGAAATGCCACTACACCTGCCATTCTAAATAAGTGGGGGGAAATTCTGAGCAGTGTGGAAGGTTTATTCAGCAGTTATATATGTTTGTAGCTCCTCCTGCATTAAGCTAGTTTTGAAATAATAGAAATTAAGAGGGGCTTTCCTAGCCTTAACTGTTTTCTTCTAAATCTAAATCTAATTTTTTCATTGATTTACAGCAAACCTTATGGGAGAAGTTGAGATTCATTGATCTGGAATAGGATAAACAATTATCCTTCCAAAACCCTTCAGGAAGGTGGAATGCCCCCAAGTTTTAGGACAAAAGAGTTTTTTTTTAATAGATCATGGTGAATCAGTAACTCATAGACAGTATGACAGATACAGAATAGCCTTACTTAAGATGAAAAACAAATTGTGCATTGAGATCTTTCATCAATAAAAAGCTAACAAATCAGTAGTGCAAACAAGATGAGAGAATCTTATTTCAGCCTCAGTCACGAACTGAAGAGCTACACCAGGCAGTGTTTTGTGGTTAAAAATTGCTCTTACGCTGGTGTACTGGTGAACTATTGAGTAAGAAGGTCAGTGGAGAGCAACTCACTCTGGGATTTGCAATGCAGAAAGGACAAGTAGGTGTAACATAAAAGGGAACTCTACATAAATGTCAATTAATGTATTATTCTTCTACAAACTTCTTTTAACAAGTATTTTGGTGGCTTTGAAGCCTCTGTTCTTCTCAGGGGAGCAAAAATGAGACCTCTTGCTTTAGCTTTTGATTAAAGAACGTTCAGAAAAAAACTCATCAACATAGACTAAACCCTTTACATTAAAACTAGAGGGCTTGACCCACCCCAATTAGCCCAACTTCTTTGAAATATTACAACCAAGAGGTCCTTTCTTTTCTTGTGCCAGTTAACTCTAAAATAATGTTGCTAGAGCATAACTCCTGAATTCCAAAAACTCCACATACTGCACACAGAAGACACACATGACTAATAGCTATCTTTTCAGTACCATGGGCATTACGACACATGTAAAATTATGCTCCTTTTGCAGATGAGGACTCTGATGCCAAGAAAGGTACACTGACGTGTCCAAGGTCATACAACAAAAGAAGCAAAGCTGGGACCACATCTAAGTCAGTCTGATCCCAAAGCCCATTCTCTTGTGCATTATACCATGGCTGAGTACTGTTCCTAAGGACTTCCATAATTTGTCCATCCTAATATTCTGCTGCCTCCCTGCACACCCTCTCCTCTCTATTTCCACCACCTCTTTCATGTCCCAAATATGCCTATGCTTTTCCAATTGCAGTTTCCCACATGTGATTCCCCAGTTCTGGGATCTTCTTCATGTTTTAAAGTCTACCATTCCCTCAAGGTTCTGCTATAATTCCACCTGTTGTGAAAACGTTTTTGCCTCTAAATTCTTATTGCCTCTTGGTGCTTCCAGCCAGCACCTTCTGCATTTGTTGACCTTGCTCCCCTTCCACAAATTATGTCAGCTGAGGACAAAAACTGTGTACCTAGTGTCTTAGTGCAGGCTGGGTGGCTTAAACAACAGAAATGTATTTCTCACAGTTATGGAGGCTGTGAAGTCCAAGTAAAAGGTGTTGGCAGATTTGGTTCCTGGTGAGGGTTCTCTTCCTGGCTTGCAGACAGCTGCCTTCTCGTTGTGTCGTTGCACAGTGAAGAGAGAAAGGGTTCTGTTCTCTTTCTCTTCTTACAAGGGCACAAATCTCATCATGGGGGCCCTTCTCTCACAAGTTCATCTAAACCTAATCACCTCCTAAAGGTCCTCTTCCATTTACCATCACACTGGGGATTGGGGCTTCAACCTATGAATTTTGAAGGGAACACATTCAGTCTATAGCACCTAGCTATTACCAACTGAGAAAACAAACTTTTGTGCCAAGCACTGTTTTAAGTTCTTTATATTGATTAGACATATTAATTCACTTGTTTCAACACAACAATCTATTTGCAATGATGAGTAGGTACTGTTATAACCCTATTCTACAGATGGGGACAGAAAGGCACGGAGAAGTTTACTAACTTCTCTCACAGCTTACTAACTTCTCGCAGCCCATCCATGATGGAAGGAGTGAGTGAACACAGACCTTATGGTTCCAGAGGCCACAATCTCAGGTTAACACTATGGCATCCCCAAATAGGTATATGCCTCTAAAACAGCACCCAGCTAAGTACTTCATACTGAGGCAGGAACAAATAAATAATTGAATAGTAGTTGAAATAATCAAACTCAATCAAACACATAGTTTGTGGTCTCAGGAAGCATCTGGTTCACTTGGTTAAACAATAATGCACAGGAAGGGGAAATGCATTGCCTGGTGCCACAGAGATGCGTTGTGGAGCAAACCAAAGAAAGAAAGTTGTTTCTCAACTAAGGGAATTGCTGGACACTTCAAGATCTTTGTTTCTTTAATTTAAGCCACTTCCTCACAAAACATGAAGATAGTTAAAGAAAGAAGCTTTTCATTAACCACAAAGTTCTAGTAACTGCCTCACTTTTCTATCTGCACTTACAAATTTAAAAAGGAGGGGCTTTCAGGGCAAACTGTTTTCTTGCATGCTACTAAAATCAATGAAACTCTGAAAATCAGTCTTCTTTTCATGCAAACATTTATGGAACATCTGAAATGTGTGAAACATGGTGAATGATCATGGGACAGCAAGAAGAAAGCCAACATCCATGAGAGGAAATGTTCCTTTTTACACAATTCAAAGTATACCCCTATATAAAAAGCATAAATAAGGAGTTATGGGAGAACACAGAGGAGGCAGAGGTTGAGTTGAGCTTTTGAGGTTGAACACAATCAGTAGCTGTATTTGTCCATGCTACAACATGAAATACGACAGAGTTTTGTAAAATATTTGAATAGTTTGCCACTTATTACGAATATTTAGTCCTAGTATGAAGTAACTTCCAATCACTACAAAAAGCATTTGCTAATTTAATTAGCTCTATCAAGCATTCCCAGAGTTAACTGTTGCGATTCCAATCACTGCAAGAAGCATTTGCTAATTTAGTTAATTAACTCGGTATCAAGCATTCCCAAAGTTAACTGTTGAGATTAAAATACTTCTACATCAACTGTAGGTCCTAAATACATAAATGTCTATTTATATGTCACAAAGAAGTTGGAATTTCACAAATCTCACCTTGTTTGCCACTCAGCAACGCTTTCATGTGCTAATACTTCTGTTCAAGACAGAAGACATTAATTAAATAATTAGCTTTGAGCTCAGACATGTAAACAAACACAACTGATGAATTCGTTAATTGTTCTTCCCTGCTGTGGACAGGAACTATTGTTAGCAACAGTAATAATAGCACTGATTTGATTTCAGAGAGGCACTTTGAATCCAAGGAGGCAAAATGCAGAACTCAGATTCAGAGAAGGTAACTATAGAGGAGCATAGAGTGTTTTCTGCAAATACCAATTGTACAATTGCTCTGTTTATACAGTTACATGAAAGAGGACCAGGAATACTGGCAAACTGAAAATAGCCTTGTCGACGAACATTTGAATTTGCACCAACACTGACTATTCAATTATCTTTGCCAGGCTCCCAACACTCAGAAATAAAATAATTTAGAAAAATCTCAAAAAAACGGCATACTTTGAAAAAATAAAATCAACCTCCTCCCTTCCTTTCAGCATCAGAAAGAATTGATCTTAACAAAAATGAAATTAAATAGTGTAGATTGGTGTTCCAATGTTCCTCTAGGATTTCTTTATAAATGAAGTATAAATAGCAATTATCAGCAGACATGTGTGCACTGGGCATAGAAGACATATGCCAGCTGACAACAAATTTCCAATAGGAAATACCAGGATAACTAGAAAGCAAACTGAAATATTTTTCTGCTGTTTATTAACATGCCAATCAGTACTTAGTCCATAAAAATTTCATAAAATGCTGTAAACATTTCCCCATGTTCTTCATTCACATGAAAACCTGATGATATTATTTTCTGTGCTATGTTAATAGAGGCTAATGGTGACTCTGTTGATGAATGGAAGTGGCGAGTTCTGATTTCTATTGGCTGGACTGTAGAATTTCTATCACTACAAGTCAGAAACAACACCAGATTGATACCGAACTGGGCCACCAGCCCCAGAAAGGAATACTGGGCTTGCCAAACAAAAACAGATTCCTCCAAATGAAAAATAAGGAGTAAAAACCAAAAAGGTAGGGAAAATATGAGAAAGGGAGGGAAAGGAGAAGAGAGTACAGGGCAAATTGTCTCAGAAAAGCAGGTTTTCTCACAAGGAAAGATAAAGGACCATGGGCAAAGAAAAGGAACTCATAAACCCAAACTCACTTTACCCATGCACACTTTTTTAAATTTTCTTCCAATGTCAAGGCCCAATTCGAATCCCATCTCCCAAACCTACCCGAGTGATGCCATCTCCTGGACCTGCAAACTTACGCATCTGCATCTTACGCTCCTAAGCTATGTTCTACCACAGTGACTTGTGTGTCTATCTTGCTTTTCCATCCAGATCCCAAGCCTCTGGCTGGCAGCAGCTGAGCTTTGCTCTCTTTAAATTCCCCACGAGATAGGGACATGACATGCTGCACAAGCATATGCTCAAAACATGCCTGTCAAATAAAATTAATCAAGCCAATGGCTTCTTCTAATATTCAGAGAATCTGGACATTTGTATTGTCTGGTGGAGCTTTAAAATTGTTGAGAAAACACAGTGAAAAAATGCTATGGAAAGAGTCTGGTGTAAGCCATGGTAGTCTGGCACTTGACTACAACTCAAAATACATGACCAGCCAACCCATTTTAAGACTTCCTCTCTGCCAGGCATGGTGGCTCACAACTGCAATCCCAGCACTTTGGGAGGCCAAGACAGGTGGTTCACCTGAGGTCAGGAGTTCGAGACCAGCCTGGCCAACCTGGTGAAACCCTGTCTCTACTAAAAATACAAAAATTAGCTGGGTGTGGTAGCGGGCACCTGTAATCCCAGCTACCTGGGAGACTGAGGCAGGAGAATCACTTGAACCCGGGAGGCAGAGGTTGTAGTGAGCCAAGACTGCGCCATTGTACTCCAGCCTGGGTGACAGAGCGAGACTTCGTCTCAAAAAACAAAAAAAAAAAGAAAAAGAAAAGACTTTCTCTCTGCTTTCTCATATCATATTTTCCCACTGACTTCAACTCAGGTGAAGTGCATCTCCTGTTCCCTTCTCAGGTAAGATGCTGCTAAGCCCAGTTACCAAATCTTGAATGAATGAGTAGATGAGTGAATAAGTAGCCATGTAGGAGCTGGGAATTCAAAGATGAGAAATTTCTCATCTCTGTCTTCAAGATGTACACAATCACTCTGAAACACAAAGCAAGACGCTGATACAAAAACCAACATAAACAGCAGGAAAAATAAAATATCTAAAAACAAATGTCATTGACTCGAAAGAGATTCTAAAGGGTGACGGTATCGTGGAAAGCCCCTTGGAATAGTTGCTAAACCTTGAGTTACACGTTGAGAAAAGTATCAGACATCCTCTGGTCGAGTGAGGGGCAAGGGTGTTCCAGTCCCAGGAAGCAAAAACCAGCATGACATAGTGGTGAGAGTCTGGGCTTTGCTCAGGGAAGAGCTAGGTTCCAATCTCAGGTGGGCCACTAAGAAGGTGGTTGGCCTTGTGTGACTCTCTCCTTCAAACCTTGGTTTTTTTAAATCTATAGGTAGGAGTGTCACTGCTAACATCAACAGGCTCTTGAATTAAAATATGATAATGTATTTGATATGTCTAGCAAAATATATTACAGAAGGCAGATGCTTAAGATCTTAAGGTGCATTTGAGAAACAAATCAATCTGTGAAGTATTTCTAAGAGGGTCATACTATAGATCCAACACTCCCTGTCAAAAAGACAAGCAGAAGGCTGGGCATGGTTACTTGTGTCTGTAATCCCAGCTCTTTGGGAGGCCGAGGTGGGCAGACAGCATGAGCCCAAGAGTTCAAGACCAGCCTGGGTGACATGGCAAAGGCCCTTCTCTACAAAAAGTACAGAAAGTAGCACACACCTGTAATCCCAGCTACTCAGGAGGCTGAGACATGAGGATTGCTTGAGCCCCAGTAGTCAAGGCTGCAGGGAGCCAAGATCTCAATCTTGGCAATAAGTCTAGGCAATAGAGTAAAACCCTGTCTAAAAAAAAAAAAAAAAAAAAAAAATGCAAGAGGAATATGATCATTATGTTTCACTTCCTGTGCCCTCACAACACTTGTGGTTTAGCTGCAAACACACACAAACACTGAGGCAAGTATGACCTAAGGTTCAGTAGAAACTAGAGGGAACTATCCTCTAGGTTTCACACAGACTGAGCAGGTTCCCTGGATGTGGAATTTTCTGTGCTAAAACCAGGCAAGTCCTGGGAAAACCATAAGGAGTTTGTAATCCTAGTGGGGAAATGCAAGTTACAAGTTCCCCAAGAGATCCAAGAAAGGAACTAGCAAGCACTAGGATGTCTATAACTGGGGGTGGGTCTATACAAAGAGAATGCATAGACCCCTACACCCAGCTGTTTTCTTTCTTCCTACTGCTGACTCTGAACACTTTTCGAAGTAAGATCCACTCATCATAAAACTCAAATTTGAATAGGACCCTTAGCTTTGAACATGAATTCTGGCTTTCTGTTAGGTACAGGCAAACGCTGTTTTCTCATCTTGGAGATGGATAAACTGAACACCAAAGACAGGTTAAACAACTTGCTCATATCAAAGACACAGCTGGAAATAAAACCCAGTTTCTTTACCTCCTGGTTCAGTATGTATTTTGGGATATATAACACAGGCTTCAAACAGTGTTTAAGTTCTATTTAACCTTAGTGGGGAATATTCCAATTAACATATCCACCCCCGGGTGTTTCTCCCAGTTGAAATTTTCTTCCTTTTTAGTAAACTGAAGGAGACACTCCCCCACCTTCCCCACTTGCTTTTTTTTTTTTCTTACTATAGCTGGCAAGTGTTAGTGTCATCTTTGGTGCCTGCTCAATTCAACTCAAGAGAAGCTTGAAATGTATTCCATTTTTTGGTAACAGTTAGGAAAGGACTGTTAAGGGGTGGAGAAGATCAATCACTCGTGGAAAATGCTAGGTGTCCCATTATGGTATGATAAGTTCAGCTGCATAGTATATGCATTTTTTTTACTCTCTGAATAAATGGCAGAAGTCAGTTCTCTATAAATTCAAAATGTATATGAGAACATGAAATCACATTTTAAGTAGATTTCACATATTGCTCCTCTTTATCATTCTAAATACCAAAGATTAAGATTGCCTCTTGGCTGTTGCTTCTCTCTCTCTCTCTCTCTCTCTCTCTCTCTCTCTCTGTTTTGTTTTTTTTTTTTTTAAGTTTTGTTTAATCAGATATGAATAGTGGTTGATGGCTTTTATTGTTCAGAACTATCTGAAAGGGAAAGAGAGAAAAATGAACTCTGCCTGCTGTCTCCATTCCAGGCAATGCTTATTTTCATTATAACTCTTTCTGGCCTCTTTCAAAATGGCATTGTTAAGCAAATGGTGATACTGACCAAAATACCTTTTTACTAATCAAATCCACAGTTCCTTTCCCTTTGCTCCTTTGATGCAAGACACTCATTTTCCCCTTCAAATTTAATTTATTCAAGGATGCCACATAGAGGCTGTATAGGATTGTGGTTAAGAACCCACATGTTGGAGCCAAAATGTCTGGGTTCAAATCTTAGCTGTATTACTTCTTAGCTACACATGCTTGGCCAAGTCATTTCACTTTTCTGTGTTTCTGAAAAATTAAAGAGGGTGGATCCTCTGACCATTACCCATCTTGTTCCCAGGGAAATTCCCCCAGACCACATTCCCAGCCCATCATGCTCTGCAGTTAGAATTTGGTGCTCAGCATTTTAATCCTTGTTTATTTTTCTCCTCTGAATCGACCTGCAAAGCACCTTCATATTCTAATAGTGTCATCCTCTGGGGGGGCCCTTCAGAATCTCCTTCATGTGCTCCATTTTCTCTTCCTCGAGACATCTTCTCAACTCCATCTTTATTCTCTTCCTAGAAAATCTCACCTGAGCATTCAATAATATCCTACATATATATCTCTAACTGATTTTCCTCTGAATGTCTGCATATCCTATCTGCCTCTTCTTGGATGAGTAGTTGAACTTGACCACAGGTGTCTCCCTAAACACACACCTCCCCGGTTTCTTCCTATCTCAATAAACAGCATGCCCATCCATTCTATTGTTCAAACCCAAAGCCTAGGAGTCAGTCTTGATTTTTCCCTTTCCTTCACCCTCCCAAATCCACATCCCAAGAGCTTCACTTCCAAAACCTTCCCTGATCCAGCCCCATCCTTCCGTTTCTATTCCCACCATTGTTGATTTGGTCTGGATCTCTGTGGCATCCTTCTAACTGGTCTCCCTGCTTTGGTTGCTGCCCTCATGCCCCACCCCCAATTCTGTCTCTCTACTCTGTGGCCAGAGAAGTCGGAAAAAATTAAAAAGCAAATTACATCTCACTTTTCAGCTTAACAAGCCACTCCCCAAACCCCTCACTCCTCCAACACACACACAGTGCCTTCCTTTTACATTCAGAATAAACTCCTCTTTATCCAGGCTTATGAATGCCACCATGATCTAGCCCCTATCTACCTCTCCACTTTTCCTTCCCTCACTCCCTCCTACGTTCACTACACTCTCCACCTCTTGCTATTTTTCAATCGCTCCAAGCCCATCTCTACCTTAGGAGAGATCTTTGCAATAGCTATTGCCTCTGACCAGAATATTCTCCCTCCCCTCCCATCATTCAGGTTGCTCAATAGTCACCTCCCCAGAGCAAATTCCCTGCTGTCCTACCACGAGAGCCTCATTATCAGTCACTTTCTCTCTCATTATCCTGCTTTGCTTTTGTCAGACTTCATTGCCAACGAAAATATGATTTTCTTTGTTATTCATTTATTATCTGTCTTTCCCCAAACTCCACAAGAGCAGGGAGCTTGTCTAGCTCACTGTCCCGATCTCAATATTAAAACAAGATCAGGCATATGTCATGCTCTTCGTTAGTATTGTTGAAAGACTAAATGGCCAACTTTTAAAATGTCTCACTTTCCTGAATTCAGCCACATTGCACTGGTGAGTTTTACAGGCCTAGATAATTATATTGTAATTAGTCTGAAACAAAGGCATTTAAGTTATAAGTTAACAAGCAGATGAATGACTGTTCTGAGGACACTGACCAATTGCTCATTATCTCTGGAGTAAAATAAACAGGCAGAAGCTGGCTTAAATTGTTGTGGGACAGCTTGACTTGCTGTAAGGAAAATTTTTTTTTATTTTGAGGGTCATGAATAAATGAGAAAGTCTATAAAGAAAGGTGTCAATAGACAGATCCAAGATGGCCAAATAGGAACAGCTCTGGAGTGCAGTTCCCAGAGAGAATGCAGAGGGTAAGTGATCACCACATTTCCAAATGAGTTTTTACTGCCCACAGACCAGGAGATTCCCAGGAGGAAAAGTGCCACAAGTCTCCAGCATGGCTGTTTCAGCCAGTGCAGCAGGTCTCTGCACAAAAACTCACACAAATCTGGGTGGCCATTTCAACTGGCACCTGGAACACCTGGGAGACAGAGTTACCCATTCAACTGAAAAAAAAGGGGCTGAAACAGGGAGCCAAGTTATCTGGCTTAGCGGGTCCCACCCCCACAAAGACCAGCAATCTGAAACGCTCTGGATTGAGAGTTTCACAGCAGGCACAGCTAGACCTGGGATGGTCCAGTTCTGTGGGGGGTAGGACATATGCCATTACCAAGGCAGTATACCATTACTGAGGCAGTCCACAATTACTGACACAGTCCACCATTACCAAGGCAGTCTGCCATTACCGAGGCAGTCTGCCATTACCAAGGCAGTCTGCCATTACCGAGGCAGTCCGCCATTACTGAGGCAGACTGCCATTACCGAGGCATTTCTAACTATACCTCTATAAACAAAACTGCAAGGAAGTTCACAGAGCAGCTAGGCAGAGCCCATGGCAGCTCAGCAATGCCTCTGCTGGCAGACTGTGACTAGGCTACCTCCTCACTGGGCAGGGCATCTCTGAAAAAAGGTAGCAGCACATCAGGAACTTATAAATAAAGCCCCACCTTCCCAGGACACAGCACTAGTGGAAAAAAAGGCAGTTATGAGTTTCACTGCAGCAGACTTAAATGTACCTGCCCAGCAGCTCTGAACAGAACAACAGAGCTCACAGCTCAGCACTTGAGCTCCTATAAGGGACAGACTGTCTCCTCAAGCAGCTCCCTGACTCCCATATATCCAAAGAGACACCTCATAAAGGAGAGCTTAGGCTGACATCTGGTGGGTATCCTTCTGGGACAAAGATAATAGAAGAAGAAACTGGCAGCAACCCTTACTGTTTTGCAGCCACCACAGGTGATCCCCAGCCAAGCAGAGTCTGGAGTGGACCTCCAGCAGTCCTATAACAGAGGGGCCTGACTGTTACAAGGAAAGCTAAAAAACAGAAATAACTTCATCATCAACAAAAAGGACGTCTACTCAGAGATCCCATCTGAAAGTCACCAACTACAAAGACCATATAGATAATTCCACAAAGATGGGAAGAAACCAGTGCAAAACAGATGAAAATACACAAAACCAGAACACCTCTCCTCCTCCAAGGGATCACAACTCCTCGCCAGTAAGGGAACAAGACTGGATGGAGAATGAGTCTGAGGAATTGACAGAAACAGGCTTCAGAAGGTGGGTAATAACAAACATCTCTGAGCTAAAAGAACATGTTCTAATCCAATGCAAAGAAACTAAGAATCTTGAAAAAATGTTGGACGCAATGCTGATGAGAATAAACAGCTTAGAGAGAAATATAAATGAATTGATGGAGCTGAAAAACACAACACGAGAACTACGTGAAGCATACACAAGTTTCAACAGCCAAATTGACCAAAAAGAAGAAGGGATATCAGAGATTGAAGATCAACTCAATGAAATAAAATGAGAAGGCAAGATTAGAGAAAAAAGAGTAAGAGAAATGAACAAAGCCTCCAAGAAATATGGGATTATGTGAAAAGACCTAATCTATGTTTGATAGGTATACCTGAATGCGACAGAGAGAATGAATCCAAGCTGAAAAACACTCTTCAGGATATTATCCAGGAGAACTTCCCCAACCTAGCAAGGCAGGCCAATATTCAAGTCCAGGAAATACAGAGAATACCACAAAGATACTCCTCAAGAAGAAAAACCCCAAGGCACATAATTGTCAGATTCACCAGGGTTGAAATGAAGGAGAAAATGCTAAGGGCAACCAGAGAGAAAGGTCAGGTTACCCACAAAGGGAAGCCCATAAGACTCACAGCAGATCTCTCAGCAGAAACTCTACAAGCCAGAAGACAGTCAGGGTCAATATTTAACATCCTTAAAGAAAAGAACTTTCAACCTAGAATGTCATATCCAGCCAAACTAAGCTTCATAAGCGAAGGAGAAATAAAATCCTTTACAAACAAGCAATTGGTCAGAGATTTCATCACTACCAGGCCTGCCTTACAAGAGCTCTTGAAAGAAGCACTAAACATAGAAAGGAACAACTAGTACCAGCCACTGCAAAAACATACCAAATGGTAAAGAGCATCAACACAATGAAGAAAAGCATCAACTAATGGGCAAAACAACCAGCTAGCATCAAAATGGCAGGATCCAATTCACACGTAACAATATTAACCCTAAATGTAAATGGGCTAAATGGCCCAATCAAAAGACACAGACTGGCAAATTGGATAAAATGTCAAAACCCATTGGTGTGCTATATCCAGGAAACCCATCTCATGTGCAAGGATACACCTAGGCTCAAATAAAGGTATGGAGAAAGATTTACCAAGCAAATGGAGAGCAAAAAAAAGCAGGAGTTACAATCCTAGTCTCTGATAAAACAGACTTTAAACCAACAAAGATCAAAGGAGACAAAGAAGGGCATTACATAATGGTAAAAGGATCAATGCAACAAGAAGACCTAACAATCATAAATATATACAAATCCAATATAGGAGCACCCAGGTACATAAAGCAAGTTCTAATGACCTACAAAGAGACTTAGAGTCCCACAGAATAATAGTGAGAGAATTTAACACTCCACTCTCAATATTAAACAGATCAATGAGACAGAAAATTAACAAGCATATTCAGGACTTGAACTCAGATCTGGACCAAGTAAACCTAATAGACATTTACAGAACTCTCCACCCCAAATCCACAGAATATACATTCATCTCTGAACCACATCATGCCTACTCTAAAATTAACCACATAATTGGAAGTAAGTCACTCCTCAGAAAATGCAAAAGAATTGAAATCATAACAAAGAGTCTCTCAAACCACAATGCAATCAAATTAGAACTCAGGATTAAGAAACTAACTCAGAACCACACAACTTCATGGAAACTGAACAACTGGCTCTTAAATGTTGACTAGATAAGCAATGAAATGAAGGCAGAAATAAAGATGTTCTTCAAAACCAACAAGAATGAAGACACAATGTACCAGAATCTCTGGGACACATTTAAAGCAGTGCCTAGAGGAAAATTTATAGCAATAAATGCCTACATGAGAAGCAAGGAAAGACCTAAAATTGACACCCTATCATCAAAATTGAAAGAGCTAGAGGAGCAAGATCAAAAAAACTCAAAAGCTAGCAGAAGACAAGAAATAACTAAGATCAGAGCAAAACTGAAGGAGATAGAGACATTAAAAAAACCTTCAAAAAATTAATAAATCCAGGAGCTGGTGTTTTGAAAAGATCAACAAAATAGACCACTAGACAGATTAATAAAAACACAAAAGAGAGAAGAATCAAATTGATACAATAAAAAACAATAAAGGGGATATCACCACAGATTCCACACAAATCCAAACTACCATCAGAGATTACTACAAACAATTCTATGTATATAAACCAGTAAACCTGGAAAAAATGGATAAATTACTGGACACTTATACCCTCCCAAGCCTAAACCAGGAAGCAGTAGAAACCCTGAATAGACTAATAACAAGAGCTGAAGTTGAGGCAGCAATTAATAGTGTACCAACCAAAAAAGCCCAGGTCCAGATGGGTTCACAGCCGAATTCTACCAGACATACAAAGAGGAGCTGGTACCATTCCTTCTGAAACTATTCCAAACAATCCAAAAAGAGAGAATCCTTTCCAAATCATTTTATGAGACCAACATCATCCTGATACCAAAACCCATCAGAGACTCAACAAGAAAAGAAAACTTCAGGCCAATATCCATGATGAACATAGATGCAAAAATCTTCAATAAAATACTGGCAAAATGATTGCAACAGCACATCAAAAAGCTTATCCACCATGATCAAGTAGGCTTCAACCTGGGGATGCAAAGCTGGTTCAACATATGCAAGTCTATAAACGTAATTCACCACATAAACAGAACCAAAGACAAAAACCACATGATTATCTCAATAGATGCAGAGAAGGCCTTTGACAAAATTTAACAGCGCTTTATGCTAAAAATCCTCAATAAACTAGGTATTGATGGAACGTATCTCAAAATAATAAAAGCTATTTACAACAAACCCACAGCCAATATCATACTGAATGGGCAAAAACTGAAAGCATTCCCTTTGAAATCTGGTACTAGACAAGGATGCCCTCTCTCACCAGTACTATTCAATATAGTATTGGTAGTTCTAGCCAGAGCAATCAGGCAAGAAAAAGAAATAAAGCATTTTCAATTAGGAAGGGAGAAAGTCAAATTGTCTCTATTTGCAGATTACATGATTCTATATTTAGAAGACCCCATGGTCTCAGCCCAAAATCTCCTGAAACTGATAAGCAACTTCAGCAAAGTCTCAGGATACAAAATCAATGTGCAGAAATCACAAGCATTCCTATACACCAATAGCAGACTTAAAAAGAGCCAAATCAAGAATGAACTCCCATTCACAATTGCTACAAAGAGAATAAAATACCTAGGAATACAACTAATGAAGGATATAAAGGACCTCTTCAAGTAGAACTAAAAACCACTGCTTAAGGAAATAAGAGAGGACACAAACATATGGAAAACATTCCATGCTCGTGGTTAGGAAGAATCAGTATTGTGAAAATGGCCATACTGCCCCAAGTAATTTATACATTCAACGCTATCCCCATCAAGCTACCTATGACCCTCTTCACAGAACTCGAAAACCACCTTAAACTTCATGTGGAACCAAAAGAGAGCCCACATAGCCAAGACAATTCTAAGCAAAAAGAACAAAACTGGAGGCATCATGCTACCTGACTTCAAACTATACTACAAGGCTACAGTAATCAAAACAGCATGGTACTGTTGCCAAAACAGAGATATAGACCAATGGAACAGAACAGAGGCCTTGGAGGCAATGCCACACATCTACAACCATCTGATCTTTGACAAACCTGACAAAAACAAGCAATGGGGAAAGGATTCCCTGTTTAATAAATGGTGTTGGGAAAACTGGCTAGCCATGTGCAGAAAGCAGAAACTGGATCCCTTCCTGACACCTTACACTAAAATTAACTCCAGATGGATTAAAGACTTAAACATAAGACCTAACACCATAAAAACCCTAGAAGAAAACCTAGGCAAAACCATTCAGGACATAGGCATAGGCAAGGACTTCATGACTAAAACACCAAAAGAATTGGCAACAAAAGCCAAAATCGACAAATGGGATCTAATTAAACTGCAGAGCTTCTCAAAGCAAAAGAAATAATTATTAGAGTGAACCAGCAACCAACAGAGTGGGAAAAAATTTTGCAATCTACCCATCTGACAAAGGGCTAATATCCAGAATCTACAAAGAACTAAAACAGATTTATCAAAAAAAAAAAAAAAAAAAAAAAAAAAAACATTTAAAAGTGGGCAAAGGATATGAACAGACACTTTTCAAAAGAAGACATATATGAGGCCAAAAAACATATGAAAAAATGCTCATCATCACTGGTCATTAGAGAAATGCAAATCAAAAACACATTGAGATACCATCTCACGCCAGTTAGAATGGCGATCACTAAAAAATCTGGAGACAGCAAATGCTGGAGAGGATGTGGAGAAATAGGAACACTTTTACACTGTTGGTGGAAGTGTAAGTTAGTTCAACCATTGTGGAAGGCAGTGTGGCAATTCCTCAAGGACCTAGAAATAGAAATACCATTTGACCCAGCAATCCCATTACTGGTTATATATCCAAAGGATTATAAATCGTTCTATTATAAAGACACATGCACACGTTATGTTCATTGCAGCACTGTTTACAATAGCAAAGACCTGGAACCAACCCAAATGCCGATCAATTATAGACTGTACAAGGAAATGTGGCACATATACACCATGGAATACTATGCAGCCATAAAAAATTATGAGTTCATGTCCTTTGTAGGGACATGGGTGAATCTGGAAACCATCATTTTCAGCAAACTGACACAAGAACAGAAAATCAAACACCACATGTTCTCACTCATAGGCGAGTGTTGAACAATGAGAACACATGGACACAGGGAAGGGAGCATCACACTGGGGTCTGTTACGGGGGGACTAACGGAGGAACAGCAGGGGTTGGGGAGTTGGGAAGGGATAACCTGGGGAGAAATGCCAGATGTAAGTGACGGGGGATGGAGGCAGCAAAGCACATTGCCATGTTGCCATGCAACAATCTTGCATGTTCTGCACAAATACCCCCGAATCTAAAGTGCAATAAAATATATGTTTAAAAAAAAATTTAAAAATTTTAAAAATTTTAAAAAAGAAAGGTGTCAGTACTTGATTCCTAAAGGACTTGGCAACAATAGCCAATTATTTGCCTTAGATGCTTCATTAATTTGTTAATTCATTGCCATTATTAATGGATAACATAACCTAGAATATATTTTTCTTAGTGGTACATAATTTTCTTAGTGGTACATAAAATAATGGTACTTAATATATTGCATCTTAGACTCGAAGTATAATAATTTATGATATCACATTTGCTGAATGCTTGCTTTGGGCAATATTAATCCTCACAATCAAACTCTAGGATAAATAACATCAGATCTATTTTATATATAAAAAACAAAGGATCAAAGAGATGAAGAGACTTTTCTAAAATCACATAGCTTATAATTGCTAAAGTCCATGATTTAATCCAGGTCTATCTGACCCCCCAACCAATTCTCACCACCACTTTCCCATAATAGTTATTGTTAAATTAAATTAGGTTTTGTACATAAAATGCAAATGCCCATCACAAACAAGTCATATAGTAGGTTTTCAACTGATATCAGTTCCCTTCCTCTCTGGGAGTTTATATGTGCCTGAATGTACAAGCATGAACGGTGCTCTGATTCCATGATTTCTATAAAACTTCTTAGAGGGCAAACTTTGGCAGTCGGAGTTTGAGGTCTGGCTTTGAAAATATCTGAGCCCATATCAAAGGCAGCAAATTAGCCGGGAAGTCAGTGGGACCATATAGTGATCACACTGCTGAAGGGCCACTCCCTGATGAGCAAGAGAGAACAAAGCAGCCAAATTAACTCCCTGCCTAAGTCCCGACTAGTGGAACACTAACAAGATTAGACTTTGGAAGTAGGCAGGAGAAATATACTACACCAAGCAAGTGAGGTAGAGCACTGTGGGAAATTCAGTGGTTTTCAAGTCTGACAGTCTCAAACTCAAATCCCAGCTTTCCTTCTCAACCACCTGACCCACTTAACCTCTCTGGATCTTAGACTTCTAATCTCTCAATTAGAAGAGGTACTTCTTCCTCTGCAGGGCTGCAGTAAGGAATTGTTCATTTCACAAATATTCATCGAGCACTTTCTATGCGCATGTAGGATACATCATTGAACAAAACAGACAAAAAGCCTTGCCCTTACTCATCTCACATTTTAGCAACCAGTACTAATCTATGTGGAGTATCTAGCATTTTACTTGGTGATTATTAAGACTAACAAAACTATTAAGTAAGAAAAAGTAGTAGCATTGCATATTGTAATTGGAACTGGTGTGCAGTTGAAATTTGCCCAGGAATTCTGAATAGAGCATCAAGCTGTTCCATCATGCCTGTGTCTCCTCTACCGAGAAGGACATCAAGATTGCTGCATGGCTGGCTCTTCATTGTGCCATCTTCAGTCAAATGTTATCTCTTCAAAGAGGAATGCTTTCTAAAGTAACCCATTGCTCCTGCCTGGCCCTGTGTCTCCATCATCTTAACTCAGCTGTTTCATTCACCTCGCCACAATCCGAAACACTCATTTTTGAATGTGTCTCCTTGTGTATTGTCCCTTCCTCTTGTAGAAAACAAGCACCTGAGCACAAGAACCCTTGTTCTTCATACCTAGAATAGGCCCTGACAGTTAATATTTGCAGAAATGAGCATCAGTGATATACTTTCCATTTCTAGAAACAAGCTGCAATTTAGAAATATGCTTTGAACTCAAGGGTAAAGTTGGGGCCTACTGAACAAAACACTCAAACTATGGCTACTGGTAGCCAGTGTGATACAGGGTTGGCTGAAGGCTTCAAAAGTAGGGTCTCAAATCCTGGAAAGGTAAAAATCACTCTGTTTTACTCTGAGACCTGCAAACTCTTAGAATGAGAGTTTTCAGATCTTTCATAGCTGTTGGCTATAGGATGAGTGACCAGAAAAGGAGTCTGGCAAAGGGCCAGAGCTACCCTCAATGAAATGGTTCTCAAGTCCTACTGACTGGTCCTAAATAAGGAAGATGATGACTCAGGATTGCAGTGGTCAAGAAGGAAGAATGTGATTGTTAAATGATGCAGGTCCTCCTGGAGCAAGGAAATCAAAACACTCGAATCTCGATGGCTTTATTCAAGGGTCTCTCTTCTCAAGACTAGTTATGTACTCTTCCACCTCTGAGCTGTTGCTCATACTTACAAATTCTAGTCTGCCGCCACCTAGAAAGTCCAGCTCACCGCGATTCTATCCCTGTCTGCAAGATCCAGCTTAGGTTTCACATGAAAGGAGCCTGAGCTTTGAAGGAAGGCTGATTTGGATTCAGATACCAGGTCTGTCACCTATGGGATATGGGGCTGTGTGCCGATGGGAGGCCACTTAACTCTCCGCACACCCCAAACCCCAGTTTCCTCACCTGGAAAATGGGTCTGTCAGGATCTACCTCATTCTTGGAGTTATCATGAGATGCTATGAAGGAATTACTAGAAAGTGGAATGGAGGCTATACAGATGAGCACTACAAATGAACACTATAAGAGGATTTTCCTTTCACTAAAGATAAAAGGTAAAGAGATAGTGAAGCTTCCTAGGTAGTTCACAGAGGTTCCAATAGTAAATTCAGAGAAGGTCAGCAGGAAAGGGATTGGCAGGGAGCTATGGCTTCACTGAGTGCTAGCTACTGCATCAGGCACTAAGAGACACAGGTAAGCCAAGGTGATATAACTCATTCACTTGTGAAGCTTCCATTTTAATAAAAAGAAATGGCATATACATGTTCATAGCAGAACAATTCGAAAGTATAGAACCAGCCCAAAAGTATAGAACCAGCCCAAATGTCCATCAATCAATGAGTGGATAAATAAATTGTGATATATATATATGAATAAAGAAATGTGATGTGTGTGTGTGTGTGTGTGTGTGTGTGTGTGTATAGTGGAATACTATTCAGCCATAAAAAGGAATGAATTAATGGCATTTGCAGCAACCTGCATGGAATTGGAGACCATTATTCTAAGTGAAGTAACTCAGGAATGGAAAATCAAGCATTGTATGTTCTCACTCCTAAATGGAAGCTAAGCTATGAGGATGCAAAGGCATAAGAATGATACAATGGACTCTGGGGACTCGGGAGGAAAGGGTAGAAAGGGGGTGAGGAATAAAAGACTACAAATTGGGTTCATTATATACTGCTCAGCTGATGGGTGCACCAAAATCTCACAAGTCACTACTGAAGAACTTATTCATGTAACCAAACACTACCTGTTCCCCAATAACCTATGGAAATTAAAATAAAATAAAATGGCTTTTTAACCAAGCTATCTGTGTATGTATTCCTCTCAGCCATATTCTGACAACGGGCCTTGGACAAGTGAGCCAACCTCATGAAAGCTGTCTCTTTAGCTGTAGAATAGTTAATATTGGCTATTTTGAAGAATCTTACTAAGATGTAGTGAGAAACATACGTGAAGGGCCTTACCTATAGGAGAAGTCACTCGGGAAATTGATGTTCCTTACTTCTTTTTTTTCTTGAGATGAAATTTTGCTCTTGTCACCCAGGTTGGACTGCAGTTGTGCAATCTCAGCTCACTGCAAACTCCACCTCCTGGGTTCAAGCGATTCTCCTGCCTCAGCCTCCCGAGTAGCTGGGATTATAGGCACCAGGCACCATCCCAGCTAATTTTTGTGTTTCTTTAGTAGAGGTGGGTTTTCAAACTGTTGGTCAGGTTGGTCTTGAACTCCTGACCTCAGGTGACCTACCCACCTCAGCCTCCCGAAGTGCTGGGATTACAGGTGTGAGCCACTGCACCCAGCCCTTACTTCTTTCTTACTGGCATTTTCTGTTATGCCAGAAATGTTCAAGTATTTTGTTACATTTTCTTCTAATGACAGTAAGATAAAATTTAAGGACAACAAACACCAAGTATTTTTTGCCTATCTCCTTTTCTAAAAGAAAAAAAAATATATATATATATATATATATATATATATATATTACAAAGTATTGTCATATGCATATTGTTTTGAATACGCACCATGGTCCTTACACAATAATCTTCATTTCCTTCTGAAAAATATAGGATCTAATGATTTGAATGCTCCCCAAGCCCTGTGATCAACAGCAATGCCATTTGTGTGTGTTTCCACTAAATTATGTGCCATACTAGATAAAAGATTTGTTTTGAAAAACAGCCACTTCCAAAAATAAGAGAGTTTATCAATTCTAATCATTCTTATCCAAAATTAGTTGTCAAGTTTCAATGGCTGAAATGAATTTAACAACATAAATTTGGTACCATTGCTGAATGTCTAATGCAGCCTCATAGAGAGTCCTGAATACACTGCCCTGTTGGGGTTCACCAACTACTTTTAAAATATCAGCACTTTTGTGGTATAATAGAGCCTATTAACAACAGTTGACTGACATTAGAGGTAGTCAAACTAAGCACCAATTTAAAAAAAATATGCTGACCTTTCTGAAAATTAAGAAGCAGTTGCCCCGTACTCACCAAAGGGAAATCAGAATAATTACTGTGGCATTATGAAACCCAGTTATTTGACTAATAGACAGCAATATTTTTTCACTGCTGCAAAAAGCTAGCAAATACATTATGATGCTGTAGCAATATTGATATTCATAAAATCTCATTAGGCAAACTGGAAGTCAAACATTAGCCAATCATGCTTTTGCTTCCTACTTACAGATCAAAGCTAAATACGTGCTTTAGCCAGTTAGAAACAAAATTGAATTTGAGATTTGCATCGCTCTCATTAAGTACCACTCTGTTAGGCTGTGTTTAAGATGAACAGCCCATAGGGAGCTTTTTCCAAACCAATGAGAAGGCCTCCTGCCCATCTCAAACTTGAAACTCCATGACTGTTAATTTAAATAAACACATTTTGAAGCAGTCTGGACTTCCACTGCCCTGCTTTCTCTTTCCTTGATCATTTGACCTCAGGCTGGTTTATTCACAGCAAAAGGAAATCCTGTTTGAATCTAATCATTCTCATTTTCAAAATGAGCATCTCTGCAATGTGTCCCATAATAAAAATAGGCAACTATCTTCCTTGAATGTTTTTTTTTCTTCTCTTTAATATTAGCTCTTAATTAAAAGGAAAGGCAAATAAACTGATTTAAACAGGTGCTGTGAGTGAGCTGCACTCCATGCAGAAAGAAAGGAAGTTCAGTGAGTCAGTTGCAGAGTGGAGATGGCAGCCGGTGCAGAAGCAAACTCTCAGAATTATCAGTTGCTGGGATAGAGCAGCGGGGCCTTTTCCTGGATGAGACCAGATTTTAAAATTCCAAGAAGCAGCACAAACACAGCAGCACTGGCAAAATGTGTCTCCCCTCATGCTGAGACGGTTCACTGCCTTTCCTATATCATTTATAGCCCACAGCTGGAAGTTATTCCACAGGACTGCCCAGGCCAGGGGAGCAATGCCCAGAGACTGACAGCTTTGAGCTCAGCCTCCTGTCCATAGTCTCTGACTGTATCTCCGTGGTGCCACATATACATGCATACACACACACACACATACATATGCCATCTTGTTGGTTTACACAGGGACATCAAACAGAAAGGGGTTGATTTGATTTTGTTTTACCCTCTCAAATTAGTTGCCTTAGAGAATCTCTTTTAAAATTACTGAAAGCACTGCCACATTACATACAATGCACAGCTATCACAGCTTGCAGCACATGGGAAAAGTATGATTGAGTCTTTGCTTTGTTCCTGGTGCACAGATTGAAGGGTATATAAACCTTCTGGCTACACACATTGGCAGACTTAGAATTTCTATAAGGGGGAGGAAGGTGGGCAAGCAGATTGAGATTGGGGGTAAGGAGGTTGTCTCAATGTGACATTTTGCAGAGCAAGTGCACTATTTTGACTTAGCACATTTATTTGGTGTGGGAGGGGAGACTGCTGAAGGGGACGATTCAAAGTCCCTCCAAGATTTGCTGAAACGACTAAAAGGAGTAGCTAGAATAATCTTTCGGTCAGTATATGACCTACCTGACACCTTCATAACTCTCTCAAATTATGGAAGCATTGGAGGAAAGTGAAATAATTTAAGTAAAAATATTGGAACCCTTTTTTCCATAATAGAAATTTCTAATGGACATATTAACAATTTGAATTCCAAAAATTTAAAAAGTATATGTTTTTATTTAAAGAAATATAACTGAATGCTGGTATATGGGATTCTGAGATTGAAAGTGCATGCAATTTGATGAAACTAAAATTAAAACTGTGATGAGGCACACTATATGCAAAAATATTAGGACAATGAAAATAAATCTTTGTACAGAATTTTTTCAATTTGCAAACATTTTTCAAATGATATAAACTCTCTGGGTTTATATTGCAACCCTGATTGATAATGAATTAACCAAGATACCAATGACCTCATGTTATATAGGAATACATTGCTTTATTGTGGTTTGCTTTATCACACTTCCCAGAGAATGCAATTTTTTACACATTGAAAGTTTGTGGCAACACTACAAGAGAGAGTCTGTCAGCACCACTTTTCCAATAGTATGTGCTTATTCCATGCCTCTGTGCCACATTTTGGTAAGTTTCATGATATTTCAAGCTTTTTCATTATTATTATATCTGTTAGGGTGATTTGTGATGAGTGAAATTGAATGTTACTATTGTATTTGTTTTAGGGTGCCATGAACCATTACCATATAAGACATTGAACTTGATTAATAAATGTGTGTGTTCTGACTGCTCCACTGACCAATGGTTCCCCAATCTCTTTCCTTCTTTCTTCTCAGACCTCCCTATTCCCTGAGAATATTAAGCTGATTAGTAACCCCTACTAATTATTCAAGTGAAAGGAAGAGATGCACATCTCTCACTTTAAATAAAAAACTAGAAATGAAGAAGCTTAGTAAGAAAGGCATGTTGAAAGCTGAAATAGGCTAAAAAGCAGGCTTCGTGCCAAAAAGCTAGGCAAGTTGTGAATGCAAAGAAAAAGTTGTTGGAGGTAATTAAAACTGCTATTCCAATGAACATACCAATGATAAGAAAGCAAACAGTCTTATTGACAATTTGGAGAAAGTTTGAGTGGTCTAGATAAAAGATTAAACCAGCCACAACATTCTCTTAAGCCAGTCTAATGCAGAGCAAAGCCCTAACTGTCTTCAATTCTAAAGGCCAAGAAAGAAGAGGAAGCTGCAGAAGAAAAGTCTGAAGCTGGTAGAGGTTGGTTCATGAGGTTTAAAGAAAGAAGTCACCTCCATAATGCAATAGTGCAAAGTGAAACAGCAAGTGCTGATGTCAAAGCTGCAGCAAGTCACCCAGAGGACCTAGCCAAGATCATTGGTGACAGGGGCTACATTAAACAACAGATCTTTGATGTAGACAAAATAGCCTTGTACTGGAAGAAGATGCCATCTAGGACTTTCATTGTTACACAGAGGAGTCAATGCCTGGCTTCAAAGCTTAAAAGGACAGCCTGATTCTCTTGTTAGAGGTTAGTGCAGTTGGTGACTTTCAGTTGAAGCCAATGCTCATTTACCATTTCAGAAATCCTGGATCTTTGTTGAAACCCAGATAATGAAGTAAGCAATAATGAGGTAAGCAACCAGATAATGAGGGCCCTTAAGAATCATGCTATATATATTCTGTCTGTGCTCTATAAATGGAAAAACAAAGACTGGATGACATCATATCTGTTTATAGGATGGTTTACTGGATATTTTAAGCCCAATGTTGAGACCTACTGCTTAGAAAAAAAAAGATTCCTTTCAAAAATATTACTACTTCTCATTGACGATATACCTAGTCACCCACAAGCCCTGATAGAAATATACATTCTTCTCAGAGAATGTTCCTTTCATGTCTGCTAACACAGCATCCATTCCACAGCTCATGGATCAAGGAGTAATTTCAACTTTCAGGTCTTATTATTTAAGAAATATATTTTATAAAGCTATAGGTGCCATACATACCACTTCCATTGATGGAGCTGGGAAAAGTAAATTGAACACCTTCTGCAAAGGATTCACCATTCTAGATGGCATTGAGAACATCTGCAATTCAAGGGAAGAGATCAAAATATCCGCATTAACAGAAAAAGCAGATATTTTGATCTGCTTCTTAATGGAAGAAGCAGATTCCATTTTGGAAGAAGCTGATTCCAGTCTTCATATATGACTTTGAGGGGTCCAAGACTTCCATAGAGGAAGAAACTATATATGTGGTAGAAATAGCAAGATAATTAGATTTAAAAGTAGAACCTGAAGATATGACTGAATTATTATAATCTCATGATCAAACATTCATGGATGAAGAGTTGGTTCTTCTAGATGAACAAAGAAAGTGGTTTTTTGAGATGGAATCTACTCCTGGTGAAGATGTTGTAGACATTGCTGAAATGACTACAAAGGATTTAGAATATTACATAAACTTAGCTAATAAAGCAGCAGCAGAGTTTGAAAGGATTGAGAATTTGAAAGATGTTCTATTGTGTGTAAAATGTTATCAGAAGGCATCACATGCTACAGAAAACTCTTTCGTGAAAGAATCAATTGATGAGGCAAACTTCTCTGCTGTCTTATTTTAAGAAACTGCCTCAGCCACCCAGCCCTCAGCAACCAGCACCCTAATCAGTCAGCAGATATCAACAACCAGGAAAAACCTTCTACCCGCAAGAAGAGTACAAATAGCTGAAGGCTCAGATGATGATTAGCATTTTTAGCAAGAAATATTTTTTTGTTTGTTGTTTTCTGGGGTTTTTTTGAGACAGACTCTTGCTTTGTCACCCAGGCTGGAGTGCAGTGGTGCAGTCTCAGTTCACTGCAACCTCTACCCACTGGGCTCGGGTGATCCTCTCACCTCAATCTCCCACGTAGCTGGGACCGCAGGTATGCACCACCACACCTGGCTACTTTTTTATATTTTTGGTAGAGTTAGGGGTCTCACCATGTTGCCCAGGCTGGTCTCAAACTCCTGCTCAAGCAGTCTCCTCCCAAACTGCTGAGATTTCAGGTGTGAGCCACTGCACCCAGCCAAGAAAGTATTTTAAATTAAGGTATGTAAATGTTTATACACAATGCTACCACACACTTCATAAACTACAGTGTAGTATAAAAATAACTTTTATATACACTGAGAAATCAAAAATTCAGGTGACATGCTTTATTGCCATATTTGCTTTATTGTGGTTGTCTGGGACCATATCTGCAAGGTCTCCAAGGAATGCTTATGCATTGCAGAGGAAACTGAGGCTCACAGGTGAAGTGGCTTGCCCATGTTCACAGGCACATTTACATGAACAAGGGCAGTAGCACCCCAAATGTCAACAAGTTCAGAGCCCCTTCTACCACAGCACAACTTTGTCTCCTCAATAAATGTTTGCATTAAAGATAAGAGGCCTAAAAGTAATAACTCGAGGCCTAAAATTAATACTGAGTAACGAGCACTCCTAGCACTAGGTCCTTGGTTTCTTACATCAATCTCCAATAAAAGAAATCAGGACTCTGTATACAAATGTCTGATTATTGGACTGGGGCAGGAAATATACAAAAAAGACCCTGGAGCACCTTGTAGTGCCAGAAGGTAAGGAAGTGTGTGTGTGCGCGCACACGCGCACGCGCGCACACACACACACAATGATGAGAGTATATCAAAGTGACCTAACCACCAACTGAAAGAATTCTCCCAATGGCCAAACCCAGAACAAGAAAAATAACCTGGTGTTGACTATAACTCAGAGTATAAAATAAATATCCGTGAGTCCATACTGATATAAATACATGATTGAATAAATAAGTGAATTAGGAAAAAGGAACAAATCTCACATTCAGCAAAATTCTAAGGAATTTATCTAAATATGCTGTCATTGAGGCAGTAGAGTTTAACTACAACTTTTTACATGAGACCTGTGCATAGTGACTTTCTTACAAAGAGTCCTGTGTTAAAAAAAGGGAAGCTAAGAGAACAACTGTGTAGTGGAGAAATCTGACAAACGCTGCTTCAGCCATATGATCCTGTTCAACGTCAACAGTGATAAGTTGGGCTGATAGTAGGTTTGTGCCCTTGATAGGATGCGACAAAAATGGCACTTTACTTCTGTGGGCTTTCTCCTGAACACCCATGAGCCCATCTAATCATGAAAAAAACAACAGACTAATCCCAGGTGAGGAACATTCTACAAAATGCTGGACCAGTCCTCCTCAAAACTCTCAAGGCTGTGAAAAACAAAGTCTGAGAAGCTGTCACAGACAAGAGGAGCCTCAGGAGACCTGGAAAATAAATGTAATATGGAGTCCTGGATGGGAGCCCAGAACAGAAAAAAGGATGCTAGGTATAAAAACCAGACATTCGAATCAAGTATGAACTTTAGCTAAAAGTAACGTATCACTATCGGTTCACTAACTGTAACAAATGCACCCTGCTCATGTAAGATGTCAGTAACGGAGGATGCTGGGTATACAGGGCAGGTGGGAACTCTGTGCTATCTTTGCAGTTTTTCTGTAAATCTCTAAGTGTTTTAAAATTAAAAGTTTATTTTTTAAAAAAGGATAATCTCAGCCGAACGTGTTGGTACACGCTTGTAATCCCAGCACTTTGGAAGGCCAAGACGGATGGATCACTTGAGGTCAGGAGTTCGAGACCAGCCTGGCCAACGTGGTGAAACCCCGTCTGTACTAAAAATACAAAAATTAGCTGGACATGGTGGCAGGCACCTGTAATCCCAGCTACCTGGGAGGCGAAGGTTGCAGTGAGCAGAGTGACACCTGGATGACAGAGTAAGACTCTGTCTCAAAAAAAAAAAAAAACAAAAACCTCTCTGCATCAAAGCCATCCACATGACACATAAACTATTTTACATGATCATGCAAATGAGTCTTAATCCATGGTAAACAAGGCAATTTAACTATGATTTCTACACAGGACATCATGGCAATCCCAATGCTTAGTCACCTAAATATCTGACAATGAATATTTTAAAACTCATAAGACCATCCATAATAGATGGCACATCCTTCCTCACCCTTAAGCGAACTGGCAAAAAGGCAGAGGCAACAGCTTCTAGAGATAAAAGGAAAGCTGTAAAAATAAAAGAAAGCATAGCAGGTGGTGCCACCTGTGTTATCTGATTCTACCCAGCAATCCGCTACTGAGTGGTAGTGAAGAGTGAAAAATCAGTTAGTCACTCACAGTTGGGGGTGTAAGAGGTAACAACTTCAGCTCAAGTGTGTCTATATCCAGTGTGAAAGAGATCCTAAAATTGCAACCTTAAATGCCTTGGGTATTGACAGAGCAATCCATGTGGCAGCTAAGTGGACATTAATGTACTATAAAGTACCTGTTGGAGCCTCACAAACTAAATTATTTTTCCTCCTACCTATATACCAAGGGGGTATAATCTACTGAGGGGAAAAAAAGAATTCTTGATTTTTAAACTGTGCTAAATTGCAATGCCATGGCAGGGAGGGAGCCTAACTAATACTTTAGTTGGTGAAATGAAATGTTGTGCTGAGCTCCTCGGAGCCTGCTCACGTCCCATCACCCACCTACAGCAAACATTCGGGTGATATACCATCAGCTCACTGACAGAGTGGAGGCCCTCTGGCTCAAATCTCATTCACTCAGACATTCCATCCATTTGGTACAGAAGAGCCATTTTCTATCTCATAGAATCATGGTGCTGTTGCAGTTTTGCAAGGGACCTGAAAAGCCGTCATATCTAGCTGATCACTTAACACCTGATCCATCATGATAAGATCCCTGCCAGGAGTTTCTGTAGCCTCTCCTTGGGATAAGAACCTCAATATTTTGCAAGGCAGATTCCAAAGGCGTCATTGCCCCTGCCGTATCCCATTTCTCTGACATCATCTCTTACTCCTTCCGCTTCCACTCCAGCCACCTGACCTGACTGATTCTTGTGCATGCCATGCATGCTCCTGCCTCAGGGCCTTTGCACTTGCTTTTCCTTCTGTCTGGAATGCTCTTCCCCCATATACTCATGTACCTTGCTCCCTCACAATCTTCATGCCTCTATCCAAATGTTACCTTCTCGGTCAAGCTTTCCCTGACCACCTTATTTAAAAGTGTTCTGGTGGGCTGTGGTGGCTCACACCTGTAATTCCAGAACTTTGGGAGGCCAGAGAGGGCAGATTATGAGGTCAAGAGATCAAGACCATCCTGGCCAACATGGTGAAACCTCGTCTCTACTAAAAATACAAAAGTTAGTTGGGCATGGTGGCGCGCGCCTGTAGTCCCAGCTACTCAAGTGACTGAGGCAGGAGATCGCTTGAACCCAGGAGGCAGGTTGCTTGAATCTGAGATTGCGCCACTGCACTCGAGCCTGGTGACAGAGTGAGACTCCGTCTTAAAAAAAAAAAATGTGTCCCATGCCCATTTTCATCTACAACACTCTATCTTCCTTAACTGCTTAATTTTTCTCTATAGCATTTATCACCACCTAACATACTATATACATTCCTGATTTTTTTGTCTTCCTCTCCCCTCTAGAGAACAGGCTCCATGAGATCAAGACTCTTGTTTCACTGCCATTCCCCATCACTTAGAAACATGGCTGGCATGTGTCACTAAATATAAATTCACAGACGAATGAATTCTTAACTCTCAAGCAAACTTTCTGTCTGGTAAGCAGTCACACAGGAAGCACATGTCCCATCCCTATAAAAACATTAATTCATGATAGATATAGCATTCCGTTTTGTGGTATTAGAAAGATTTTTATCCATATATCTTTGTAAGATTAACTTTTGTTGTGGAAAACACAGTCACCTTATGTATTGAAAATGACAATCATGTTACTGGTTTCTTTTATTCCTTACTTAGGTATTGCATGGGAAATTCACATATACATGTAAAGGTCACTTCTTATTCATCTCTGCCTTCCTCTTTTCTGTACCAAGCCTAGCACATCACTTTCCGTAATGTAAGTGTTCAGAATCCATCCAGTCACTATCTTACCATTGTGTTCTGATTCAATACAGAAGATGGAGACAGGAGAACAGCCTCCAACAGCAGTCCTCCAATAGGGCAAAACTGCCATCTAGTACAACCAAAGAAGAGAAAGCTTGGGGCCAAGTCTCAAGGCTCCCAAGATAGAGCACAGTATCACAGCAGGTTACTGAAAGAGAAGTTGAAGCGTGGTCCCTGTCACTCTGGATATTTCCCACTGGAAGAAAATAAGATGGTCAGATAAACTTCCAACTTAGTAACGTTTTAATGCCTGAAGCCCCCTCACCCCCTCCCGAAGAAAGAGAACAATTCATCAAGGCATTCATTCATTCATTTTTTCAAAAACATTTATTGAGCATCTACTTTGTGTGAGCAGTTGCTAGGTTGGGAACACACTGATGCATCAGACACAGTGAAGCTGGGAATAGTCTTGGTAGTGTCACCCTATGGCTCCGTAAGATCAAATGAGAGCTGCCACACCTCTCTACGGTGGAGATTTCTGGGGAGGAGAGCGGAGGGCTTGCCCACCAATCTGTCTCCCTCCAGGATTCCAAGAGGAGGATTAAAGCCCTAGAATGCGCTCCTGGGCTGAATGTGAAAGTGAATGCCTGGGGTGTTTTAGATGTAATTCCCTCCCTCCCTTGAAGGGCCCCAGTCTGGGTTTCGCCTTCACTGTCAGTCTCTTTTCTCTCAGGCAGACAGTTCATCCGTTGAAATCAATAGGTAGGAAATCAATAAAATGCAAACGCGGCACTTTACCCTTGCTGGTTTAGTCTCTCTCCCTTCAATCCTGAAAACACTGCCGTGTTTCCTTTACATCAGTCCTCTTGGCGACCTAAAAGCCTGTTCAGTTTTTGCCACCTTACCATTCTCCTTGGCTGAATGTGAAGTTGCTTTGGCAATTATCCAAGGAAGACAATTTTTCCAGAACTTAGGGATTCTATGTCCTGGATTCAACCAACCATTACTTTTTGAACACTGTATTTTAGTACCTCTAAGCTTTGCCATTAGACCACGGAAGATCATATATGGAAGTGAATGTGAACAGGCTGTGATGCTTTTCAAAGTTGTTACAGGCAGGCTGTGACAGGGTATGCTCTCTGTTCTTGGAGGTATAGAGGGCTAATGATATGTTGGAGTAGAGTTGAGATTCTGACATTGTTTAAGGGTTGGCCTAAATGATCATTAAAGCCTCTTCTAATTTTGAGATTCCTGTTCTTCAAAATGGAGGTGAAAGATCCATATTATAAAAGCAAAACAGCAGTGGCTAGTTTGGGATTGGACAAATAAGTCCCCTCCCCATAAAAAAAATTCAGAAACATTTAGAGAAAGCAAGTTGTCAAAACTCCAATGAAACCACAGCCAGGCATGGTGGTGCACAACTGTAATTCCAGCTACTCGGGAGGCTGAGGTGGGAGAATCAGTTGAGCCCAAAAGTTGGAGTCCAGCCTGGGCAATGTAAGCAGATGCTGCAGCAAAAACAAATACAACAAAGTCAGACAAATTGAAGTCAAGGAGATAGAGCCTGGGAACATTAGTTATTAATGAGACTACATCTGAACCCGGCAGCTGGAAAAGTCTGAAACATCAGGATATGTTGTGAGGAGCATATTACAGCACAATGGTTGGAACTGAGCTCTAGTAACCTTTCTGCCATTCACTGTAGCAGCTCGGCAATTTTGTGCAAGTTACAGCACAAAATTTTCCCAGCATCTGTTTCCTCATCTGTAAAATGGGAATAATAACTCAGAGTTGTTACGAAGATGAAATGGGATAACATTTGAAGAGTTATGGCGAATCATTGCCACTACAGGGACGGCATTTTAATGACAGGTCCACATCATCTGATGACCAGCGTTGATATTTCAGTGGATTTGTGACTTTAATTTCTATCTTTTTGGAGAACCATAATTATTGGACTGACATCATTTGTTTTAAGCTTAGAATACATTTTGAGGGCCTTGGAATTTGGAGATGCCGCAACAACAAAACATTCAGTCTGTCAAAGAAATGCAGCTGAGTCCCATTGAGACGGTCTCAATAAAGGCACAGGACACATCTGCACCTCACACCTCAATCAACACATAACTGTCCTTGATGGCTCAGTTGTATTGCTAATTGCAGAAATCAAGGGCCGTGTAAATGGGACAAATACTAGAATCAATCTTGATTCGGCATTGTAGGTGACAGAAAGCTTCTGCATTGTCACTACTGTGTTCCACTCTAACCTGACCATAAGAATCACCGGAGATGCTTATTAAACACCGAGATTTAAGAGTGAGTCTCAGGCATCTCTTCCGAAACATCTCAGTTAATAAGAGAGTTAAGAGGCCTGAGAATCCGTATTTTTACAAGCATCCCAGGTGATTTATGGGAGCAGGCAAGTTTGGAGAACACTTGTGTTAGTGGCCAAAAGATACACTGTAGGTTTGCTTTTTTAATAAGCACTCACTGAGGAGCTGGTACATGCTAGGAATCTTCCCACAGCAATGCACACGAAGCATCCTTCTCAATCCTTCCAATCCCTGTGCTATGTGGTCATGTTTGTCCCCATTTGAAAGACAGACCCAAAGCTCAGCAAGGTAAGTGACTTGTCCCGAAGTGTCAGAGCTGGGTTCCAACCCAAGTCTTATGACTGCTGCTCGGGGCATTTTTCCATGATCTCATGGTTGCCTCTGTCATCTAAATCACTCCTCTATCAGCAACCCCACAGCCGATGATCCAGGCAGCCATATGGGACTAGTCATGAGAATGTCCCAGACTAATTTGAACATGTCTTTCATGCAACGAAGAGCAGCTGCATTTCCAATGGAATGTCACCAGCTGGAAATGGCGCTCTGCCCAATGCAGGGCCTCTTTAGATATCCTGTGAAAATGCCCTAAGAATGCTCTCACAAAGTGTTTATTTCCTCTGGTAATACTAAATACAAGTGTTGTCCCCCTGGAATCTTGTAGCTCGGGGCCTAGTGTATAACTTTATAAAAGTAACTACTGCCTCCACACAGTCCCCTACAGAGGCCTCGCTATATATATCATTAGCTCACGAGCTCCACTGTTGGGTAAGAATGCCATTAGAAAACATATCATTTACCCAATAGACTAAAATGGATCCCAAGGAGCTATTCCAGTCTATCAGGAAATTATGGGGGAAATCTTGTATTATTTACTGGAGAAAATGGAATGCCGCCCTGGGAGGCATGAAGGCCCTTCCCTGTTCTCAGTGATAAAGAGATTATCCCATTTTGTGATAACAAACATTGAGCTTACTCTGATTTCTGGTGGGAATTTTTTTTTTTCTTTTTTTTTTTGAGATGGAGTCCGACTCTATCACCCAGGCTGGAGTGCAGTAGTGCAATCTCGGATCACTGCAACCTCTGACTCCTGGGTTCAAGTGATTCTCTTGCCTCAGCCTCCCAAGCAGCTGGGATTACAGGTATCCACCACCACGCCCAGCTAATTTTTTTGTATTTTTAGTAGAGACAGAGTTTGGCCATGTTGGCCAGGCTGGTCTCAAACTCCTGACCTCAGGTAATCCACCCACCTCAGCCTCCCAAAGTGCTGGGATTACAGGTGTGAGCCACCACGCCCGGCCAATTTTTTTTTTATCCTTTTGTTGCTTCATTTTTATTTTATACATAGCTAATAGCGCCAAGGTAACCATAAATAATAAAATTTTTTAAACTCATTTTAATCCCACTCTTAGCTTTACTCATCAGAAAAGAATGCAAAATCCTCCAGATTCTGGTTTATTTCACTTGGACAGTCATGACCATTCCCATGGGCAGCACATGGCATCCTCCCATCTCACAGGCCTTTTAGAAGATTAGCAGCCATGAGCACAGAGTCAACTGATCCATCCTCAAATGCAAACACTCTGGGGATTCCAACTAGAAACACAATGAATAACAAGGACTTAATCTTCATTCTAGTCATCTCAAGTCTCAAGGATCACTGGGCTAGGTTGCCTCGCCCCCAAAACGGCTTCTCAGAGCCTTTAGACCAAAGTATGGTTACATTCCCAGGACCTACTATGGCTCCTGGCATTCCGAAGATACGCAATAAACTTGTGTTGCATAAAGACCTCTTCTTCTGGCTCTAACATTCTAGAACTCAGTTGCTATCATTCACTGCTTTGTCTCCAGCATCTAGAACAGTGCCAGCCCAGAAGAGAACTCCCTTTTTAGCTTGTGGGGTGTTTTATTTTTGTTTTTGCAACATGCCTCAACTGATTTATTACATGGCTTTTACTTCTTGACCCTCCATGCTGACCCATAGTTCTGCCACACAACAAAAAAGTGTAATAGGAGGAGGGATGGAGGGACGTGACACAAGATTCATCCTGGAATGTGAAATGGGGTAAAAAAGAGCAAGGAGATGTTCAAAGGCACAAGAGGGTTGTGAAAATGACAATAGGGAGGGATAGTAAGGAACTGGAGAACAGCCAAAAATGGAAGATAGAATCTATTCATTGAAAAATATGTTTCCTGGAGCCCTGGAGTATGAAAAGTCTCGTGCCAGACGTACCACTGTGGGGCATGGGGAAGAGCTATGACTTCTTATCCAGGGTCTTATAACCCTCTTGACTGACAACTCCCACAGAGACGCATAACCCCAGAGTAATAATAGTAATAATTAATGATAATACCAGCTTAGACAGTCACATAGAAGATAGGACTGGGGACAAGGAGGCAGAGCCTAAAGAGAAAGGTCCAAAAGTGAGAGGTGCAAGCAAAAAAACTTCAAACCAGCATGATGCCAGTTTGCCCTGTTTTACATATTCTGCATAGAAACCAGTTAAAGGTTCTCATCCTTTTTGAAACTCAACCTCTACAATTCTCAACACCAGATGGTAAGCTCCTTGAGGGCAGAGCTTGGGCAGAGTCTTTAGTTCATCAAAGAACCTTGGACTTCTTAGTGCCTAGTAGATAGATAGATACTAGTCATTCAATAAGAGTTGGCAGGCATACAAGTGGTAAGATACAGGTGCTTTTCTTCAGGGAATCTACCTTTTAAAGAAAGGGACCAATAGGAAAAGTGGTCATTTTACTTGCATAGTCTTAGGATAGAACTACGGAATGAGTGAGCCACTACTTGTGCAGAATGATGCAGATTCTGTTCTAGGAAATCATCTTCAGTTTGGAAGGTTACCTTGTAAGGAAATTAGATTCTCTGTATATACAAATTCGTTACCTTATAGTACTATACTCCTGCTGCCAACATCATGCTTAAATCGCCTCAGCAGAAAAACAGTTGTAAACATCCTTGGTGGAAAGATCTGAGTTAAAAGATGGCCTTTGAGTCTATCGTACAAATGAGATGCAATTATTCCCCCATAAACCCTATTTATTCATTCTTCATTTTAACATGCATTGATTAAGCACCTACTGTTTGCAACTCATTGAGATTTCAGTACAGTTGATTCAATGCCTTCTAGGGCCTAATGAAGGAAACAGCATAGCACTTTTGTTGTAGAGAGATACAGGCGATCATTCTGTCTAGGTGTCTGGACTTTAAAACAATGCCTGTCATGAGGAAAAGCCACACGTTCTAAATGACACATGACGATTGGTGTTTTTTATTAGCATTACTCAAATGACATCATAAACATATATGGGGCTGTAGAGCAGGAAAAAATGACACACTACTGAGTCTTTTCTTGGATGAGCTAACAGTCTGAAGATCTTTATTTATTTTTTTAATCTGATTTTTTGTATAACATCACAGCATGATCTGTACTCTTACTTGAAGCTGTTAACTGTAGGGAAAAAATAAGTTGAATATTTATTGAAAAAGATTGTCCATTTATACCTGCTAATGCACAACCTAAAATGACCATTTATATGCACAATCATTTACCCGATGCATAATACTTAACTTGAAAATTATCACTAACAGGTACTGCCAGTGCCAGCATTTGAGTGCTGAGCTTTGGTGCGAATGTTAAAGCATTTCTGCAGATAATGAAGCACTCAACAAAGTGCCCTTTGTTAGACAATAAAAATAATTGATTTTAAAAGCCATCAACTGGTGATGAACAAATACATTTTATAGCAAAGCAGTTGTAGATTTTTGGGTAAACTCATATATCACTACAATAGGTTTGTTTTGTCTTTTGTCTTTGTTTCTTTTTCAATCATAACCTATTCCATATTCTTCACCTACAGCTTATCTTCATTTTTTTAATTCATAACAAAAGAGCCACTGCTGTTTATGGGATCTTTCTTTGTGCCAGGATTAAGCAGTATGCATTCATTGCCTTATTGACGCTTCACGTCTCTTTATGAGTTAAGTTCTGTTCTATAGAGTAATCTGTGACTGGTCTGATTTAAATGGTATGGTTGCAAATGTGAGAACTGAGGGACTAGTATATTATCTCTTTTTTATCCACAAGAACACCAAGACCTGCAAAAGTGAAGAGACTTGTCCAAGGTGACATATTTGCCAACTGGTTGCAACAGAATGCAAAAATAAAAAATGTTTTCCTCCCTTATAGCAAGTCCCCTTTACCATGTAACTATGCGGCTCCTCTCATCCCAGGGCAGAGTCTCTTTCCCCTTGCATCTGAGCTGGCCTTGAGACTTGCTTTGACCCATCCAGTGTGTCAGAGAAGTATTGTTGCCAGTTCTGAGGCTAAAGAGGTCTTGTACTCTTTTGTGCTCTCTCTCTCTCAGGATCCTACCTGGGTAGAACAAGCCCATGCTAGCCTGCTAGATAATGAGACACATGTAGCTCAGCTACCCTCATTAGCCCAGGTGACAGCCTGCCAAGCTCCCAATGCAAAACTGCCTACCTAACCATAGGCTCACTGCAAAAGCATGCATCAACCCAGATGAGACAAACCCAAATTGCAAAACCACAGAATCATGAGCTACATAAGTGGCTGCTATTTTAAACACTAAATCTTGAGGTGGTTTGTTACACAGCAAGAGCTAGCCAATACAGTGCCACCACTAAAAATGTACTTCAGATGGTCAAGGCTGTCTCAATTGATATGTTTTTCATTTGTTACAGAAAAACAAGAATTATTTTATAAATAAAAAATAGAAGTTGGGAATAAGAGGATTAATGTCACACTAAAAGACAAAAACATGGGATGATTTGATCAGTCGAGATTAATTATTCCTGTGTTTATGTTTTCTTCATAGATCCTACCCACCATTCTACCAAGGAGTGTTGTCTCTCTAGGATTTACCATAGTCACTGCTTTTCTTCTATTCATTAACCCTTCCTCCTGCAATGAATCACTGTATCCACTCTGACTACATGTTGAAATTGAACTCTAAAAATATAATCAGCACGAAAACCTTTAAGTATCATTTACATATATAACATTACATTTTTAATTAACATTGCATTAGCCCAATATTCTCCAAACCTTATTCATTTACATCTCCCTTTCACAATCTTTGCTCATCTGCAAACTACCTATATTGTTATTTACTGAACATCTTTCTTTAAATGAAATTCAAATTGACTCACATTTTTTACTTTGCCTAATCCTAAGTGATAATAACCATAAGATAATTTGTTTCATAAACTGGTTACATTATTTCTACATAACTTAAAATAAAAATGTATATATTCATCTGTGTACCACTTAAAATCACCGTTCGGGCTACACTCTGGGAACAATTGCTTTAGCCCTCTCTGATTAACTTCAACTCTTTACTTTTGGATCTCAGCTATATAGAAAAGGCAAAGGGATCTCTGAAGGAAAGGACAATTTTATCAGTCACTTACTTTAGCGACACCCTGCCATCTGAATGTGCAAGGGTTCTAACCCTGGGCCCGTAGGCAGCTACTATTTTATTGGTCCCCACTGAGATTTTTACTGTTTCCAGCACTCATGATCTGAATAAGCAACTTGAAGTTGGGCATGGTAAATATCACAGGCCCTTACATGACTTTGAGGCTGTGACACTGGTCATTCTCATCCATGTGGACTAGAATATAAATGTGCAAAGGCTGTTAGACTAGTCCCAATGCCCCACGGCATTTTGGGATACTTTTGATCCTCAGCATAAGCTTTTAAGTAGGAGCATTTAAAGCCATTGTTCCTGGGCCATTCACGAAATCAAGACTCAAAACATGACCCCTCTGGGACAAAGAAGTTTACCTCTGTCTCATCTAGCAGGTAGTTGCAAGTCCACAATAAACCAGCTTCCAGTTTAGGGAACATGTTTTTGTCCCTTCAATTATTGCCCACAAACAATATCAAGGAAATGCCATAAACAGGTACATTTTAACTTTGTCAAAACGTTGGATAAAATGCTCCTTGTCTTCTTTGAGAATAAGCTGTTACTTATAGGTGAACTACTAATAGTTAAAAATCACTGTAACCAGGAATGATTGACTAATGAGTCAGTATCTACAAGAGCAATCATAGCCCAGTTGTGTTACAGTGAAAACCACAGATTCAAATTTTCCCCTGATTTAATTCCAACTCTGCCTAAGTATGTTGGGTAAATCATTTTATTTCCCTCATATTATTAGTTATTTGGTTTTCCGATAAATATATGGGGTAATATTGGTAGTTACCTTGTAGAGTTGCAGGAATTGAATGAGCTAATTCATCTGAAATTCTTAGAACAAAACCTCACACGTACTAAGTACTTAATTAATACTAGCTATTACTATTGCAGGTAATTACAAAATTTTTTTTGATGAATGTTAATATGGGAGATCTGCATTGGGTGCCACAGGCTCTATCCAGGTCCACGTTTGCCAATTCCATGAAGGAAGGTGCAAAAATCACACAGCCTTAAGAGAAAGACCTCATACAACAGATGTCAGAGGGAAAATTCCAAGACACTTTGACAAACAGAAACTTAAGCACAGAGCCAAGAAAACTTAATTTAACAAAAGTAAAGTCCTACATGGTCAACTATAATATGCAAAGAAAATCTAGCTTCCTACGGTCTAAGTTGGCCAGTAGCTAATAAGCTACCTGTCTGAAACAGTAGTACAACAGCCATCAAGACCTCACCCCAAGAAAACAAGATAAAGTTCCCTTTTCCTGTGGAGGAACATATCCTTCCGGGGAGACAAGATCAAATCTGCATATTGCACTTAGTTCTTGGCACCCCATCTTTTTTTATTTTACTTTAAGTTCTGGGATACATGTGCAGAATGTGCAGGTTTGTTGTAAAGGCATACATGCGCCATGGTGGTTTGCTGCACCTATCAACCCATCATCTAGGTTTTAAGCCCCACATGCATTAGGTATTTGTCCGAATGTTCTCCCTCCCCTAGTCTCCCACCCCCCAACAGGCCCTGGTGTGTGATGTTCCCCTTCCTGTGTCCATGTGTTCTCATTGTTCAACTCCCACTTATGAGTGAGAGCATGCCGTGTTTGGTTTTCTGTTCCTGTGCTAGTTTGCTGAGAATGATGGTTTTCAGCTTCATCCATGTCCCTGCAAAGGACATGAACTCATCCTTTTTTATGGCTGCATAGTATTCCATGGTGTATATGTGCCACATTTTCTTTATCCAGTCTGTCATTGATGGCATTTGGGTTGGTTCCAAGTCTTTGCTATTGTAAACAGTGCTGCAATAAACATACATGTACATGTGTCTTTAGAGTAGAATAATTTATAATCTTTTGGGTAAATACCTAGTAATGGGATTGCTGGGTCAAATGGTATTTCTGGTTCTAGATCCTTGAGGAATTGCCACACTGTCTCCCACAATGGTTGAACTAATTTTCACTCCCACCTACAGTGTAAAAGCATTCGTATTTCTCCACAGCCTCTCCAGCATCTGTTGTTTCCTGACTTTTTATAATCACCATTCTAACTAGAATGAGATGGTATTTCACTGTGGTTTTAATTTGCATTTCTCTAATGCTTGGCACCCCATTTTAAGAGGAATAAGATTAATAAGACTGGAGAAAAATCTAGAAACCAAATCACCTGAGAAAAAGTTCAAGATATTCAGGATAATTCTGCAAGACAAGAGAACCAAGTCAAACAATATTTATGAATACCTACAACATACCAGGCTATCCTGGGTGCCAGGAATAACATGATAAACAAGACAGAAGGCACCTTTGCCCACAATAAGCTTCCATCCCAGTGTCGGGGAAGATAACAATAAACACACGAAGAAATAACATAAATGACCTCAGGCTCTGAGAAGTGCTGAGAAGAAGACAAAATAGCTTATGCAATACTCCAGGTAGAAATGATGTAATGAGGACCAGATGGAAATAAGGACAAAATGACATATTTGAGGTAAAGCAGTTATCAGAGTGCCTGGCGCATGGTAAAAGTCTCTATAGCTGGGGCAATAACACAAGCAAATGCTTCTCCAGAACTTCTAAGTGCCAGATACTGCTCTAAGCACCCTGTATATATCTTCATCCCTGTCAGAGAGGAACTCTTATTGCCCCCATTTCATAGACAAGATCACTAAGACACAGGGTGCTCACTAAGTTTCCCACAGTCACACTAGTTACAAGCTTGGAGAAGGAAAGTCTGGCTGCAAAGCCCAGGCTCTTGGCCATGTTATGTTGCTTTCCAACCACTGAAGAGTTATCTCATTGAAAGGAAGTGTCTGCATTCAAAGATGGGCCAGAGGACAGAAATACAATCAAAGTTAGGAAGTTTCTTTGTTTTGTTTGCCTGTTTGTTTGAGACAGAGTTGCCCAAGCTGGAGTACAGTGGCCTGATCTCGACTCACTGCAACCTCTGCCTCCCGGGTTCAAGTGATTCTCCTGCCTCAGCCTCCCAAGCAGCTGGGATTACAGGCATCTTCTACTACAACCAGCTAATTTTTTGTATTTTTAGTAGAGATGGGGGTTTCACCTTGTTGGCCAGGCTGGTCTCGAACTCCTGACCTCATGATCTGCCAGCCTCAGCCTCCCAAAGTGCTGGGATCACAGGCATGAGAGGAAGTTTCTTTAAAGTCTAGAAAAGAGCTTTGTGATGGTCATTAGACACCCCGTGTGTTTCCAGCACCCTGGGAGACACTGGATAGTAGAGAAATCCAGGCTGATATTCAGAACAGATTTGCAGCAAGTGGGACATTATTCCCATGATATAAAATCATCTTCTCATGTGCACTGGTTTTCCTTCCTCACTCTGCTCTTTCCTTCCCCTTCAATGACCTTGTTACCTATATCAGGAACATCTGATCTAGAAAAGGATCTACATGTGATAAAGGAAAAACGCAAGATTCAACTTAGTGCTTTCCTCACAGAAATGTTTTTTTTTAATGAAATGTTACACGAGTCTAACTTCTGGGAAATGATCAGTTTGCAAGTCGAAGAAAAGATATAAAGCATCACATGTAGTTCATAGAAAACTTCATGAAAAAAAAAAAAAGGCCTGGTGTGAAAACACTTGCTTACCAAAAAAAAAAAAAAAAAGAAAAACAAAAGCAGCTGAATCTTCATTTGCTGCATTCCTGAAGGATATATTTCCTGGACATCTTGTGTCCAACTCTCTTAGTTGCACTTCTGCCCTCTGATATCATTAGGTGAACTGTGATGTTGTAAAAGAATTGCTGAACTATCTGGAATTGGGGATGAAAATTCTAGGATGCCAATGGATTTGAAACCAGTAGCAACGATTATGACAGTAATAGAACACAGTAACATGTTTGGCACTGTTTTAATTCACCCAGAGTTTGGTACTTTTATTATCCCCAATTTGGAAATTAGGAAACTGACTTCTTAAGGAAAATATGTAAATTTACTGGGAAAAAAATAAATATTCTATTTTCTAGTAAGATAACAGATGATCCAATGGTGAGCATTAAACTAATTTTCTTTTCTACCTCCCATGGGTCTTTTAAGACTTCTGAAACTAATATTGAAGAGGTGTTTAAGAAATTAATCCACTGATCTTTACCAGGTGCTTAATCCATACCTGGTATTGTAGGAGGTGCCTTAGTTTTACAGCAACTAATCTCATCAGGTCCCCTAAGGCAGGAATGGTGCCTCCCCAGGACCTACTTAAAGGCTGCACGTGCCGCAGGTGTTCAGTAAATATCAGCTGGTGGATTGGAGTCCATCCTCCGGGCCCAGCCTTGGCTTGGACAGGTGAAAGTAATGATGCCACTTTTGGTGCTGGTGACAGTCTCTCCTCCTCATGGGCACCCTCTTTTTCATCCTTCAGAGCTGCTTGAAATTCCACTTGGCTCAAAACACATAGAATGAAGCACTGAATCCCAATATGGCTCAAAGACAGCCCAGTTAGAATCATTTTCTAGGGTCAAGAAACAGCTTTCTCCAGAAGAGAAATGATGAGGAAGGAGAGAGTGATAAGAAGAGGCAGAAAAGGAAAAAAAAAATAGACAAAAGGAGTCAGGAAAAAGAAGCCTGAGAAAGAGGAGGGGTGTGTCCTACTCCTATCCTCATCTGGGTGGTACTTTGAGCTGCTTGAAAGGCGCTGTTTTCTGAGAAGATTTTGTTCATGGTATAACAGGTGGAGAGGCTTAATTATTATTTTAACAGTGTGTTTGAGAAAAGCACAGAGACTGATCTATACAATTACTCTCCTCGAACACAAGCATTTGCCTCTATTTTCACACATATAAAATGAAATCATCAGATGTACCAAATGTTGACATTTTTCCCTCACGAAATACCAGAGAGTTCCCGAAACTTGAGTAATCATGTCCTTCACCAACCTCCAAAAATAAATAAATAATCGTCAACCTGTCACAATGTAATTCCAAAATCATTACAATTCTCCAGTCATACACCTGTGAAACAGAGAGGTGGATGATTTTTCATCTTAAAACTGAAGACTAAGTCAGGCTCATATTTACAAAGCAAACCTTGGAATTTTCCAAAAAATAAAAAATAAAACATAAGATGAGCAGCCTCCAATACCCTATAAAGTCACAGTATTCTGAACATACACAATCAATACATAGCCATGGTTCCCTCTCAAGGGTAGAGACGGTGGTGTTGTATTTCTCCCCTCACCAGCCCGAGAAGCAAGTTAGAGCAGCTGCCAACTTTCAGTTTAAAGATTAGACTCTTTGTATGGGTGATTTATTGAATGTTTATAGCTGGAAAGAAAAATTCTTTTTTTTTTTTTCAGTTGAGAATATTGCTTTCTTTCAGGGCTATAGAATTTTTAACTTTTTCCTATTTTTTAAAGCAGTAAAACCATTGTATGTGTGAAGAATCATCCCTAGGTTGGATTCTACTTACAGATATTTGGAGGGGACAGAGGAGAAGAAAAAGGAAAAAAAATTTCTTAATCTTTGTCTACTCATGTACGGCACGTTCAATTTGAGTGTTCATGAATGTGTGGCTTGTTAATACCTCTGCTGCACAGGCCAACTATCAGCCCTACAATCTGTGTGCAGATGGGAGACTTTAGCCTTGTGTGAGGCAGAGAGAGGGTGGGCAAAAGAGGAGGGAGGGAGAGCCAGTGACGGAAAGCAAGAGAGAGAAAAGAAACACACAAATAGAGACGGAGAGACATAGTGCCAAATGTCTCAGAACGCAAAGAGGACCCTTCTGCAAATCCAGTAAGTTAGAGGCAAGCAACGTCAGAATAGGTATTTGGGTTTCAAATAACTCCACCTCTCGCCTACTTCAGCTGTGCCACCCATGAGTCAGGATCATCTGGTTATTAAGAACATGGGCTCTTCTGGATCTGACCACCTGGATTCAAATCCCTAATGTGCCACATCCTGACTGCGTGACCTTGGGCAATTTACTCACACTCTCTGGATCTTGTTGTCCTTCACTGTGTAGAGCCTACCTACCAGGGTTGTTGGGATAATTAACTGAGTACAAATGCAGGTAGAGGACTTAAAACAGTGCCTAGCAGGCAGTCAGGAAGGGTTCCATAAACATTCGCTGCTATTCCTCACACTTTATAATGGCATGATAGTCTGCAAAGATCGGTTGCAAACAGGTGAGTATCCAGTTGGAGCACATGCTCCTTTTCTGGGGGCATAGTGGCTCTTTAAACCCATTCAATGCCTCTGGTTGCCAGAACCATGGGCAAGGCTGCCAAGAGAAAGCAGCTTGCCTGTGGAAAACACTGTATACCTCCTGGAACTATTGAGGCTGCTTCTGCATGTGCAGTCAGCGGCATTTTCCAGATAAGCATCTATTTGCAGAAAAGCTTCATGTACCTTTCCCTTAAATACACTTTTTAAAAAACTGCCGAACATTACACTCCCTACAGGGAGAGCCATGCAACTGCAGTTTCTGTTGTTTCTTTAGAGACTTCTAGCTTTTCAGGCAATGTGATGCCATGAATACTAGTCCCCTTCGCCTATGCACTTTAAAATGGTGTCACTTGGCAACTACAAATGCCCTCATTGGCCCAAGGTGATGAGGATGATGATGGCGGCAATGGTAGTGCTGGTGATGCAATGGTGATGGCTAACATTTATTGAGCATGCTCTAAGAGCGGGCATTTCTCTAATTGCTTCAGATCATCTCATTTACTTATCATGGCCACCAGATGAGGTGAGCAGTCTTTTTTATGCCCATTAGATAGATGAGGAAACTGAGGTGCTGAGCAATTTGGTAATTTTCTCACATTCACACAGCTAGTAAGTGCTGAGTCTGGGTTCTTTACTCTTAACCACCATGTTAAGCTACCTAGAAAATTACCTAAAAGTAAAATCATGGGTTTGGAGTTCAGGAGCTCAGGTTCTGGTCCTGGTTCTGCAATCAACTACCTTTTTATCTGTTTAACTTAATCTGGCTTAGGTAACATTACTTAAAATCTTTGGTTTCAGTATCTTCCTCTAAGAAAGAGAAGCGTTGACAGTAGATATCTGCTATGATCCCTTCCAGATCAACAATTATATGATCATTCATTCATTTATTCATCTAGCAAATAATAATTGAGGATTGGGCATCTATTAAAATATAGGCACTGTGTTGGTCTTTATGCGACATGGGTAAAAAATACACATTCCCTTCGTGGCTCTCATAGTCCAGCAGAAGAGAAAATGTTAAGTAAGCGTACCAGCAAATACATAATCACCAATGTTTGATAAATGCCCTAAAGAATAAGTACTGTAGTCCCTTGAAAGAGAATAACATGAGGGACCTGATTTAGATTGAGGAATCTTATGAAGATGGAATATTTAAAATAAGGTTTGCAGGAGGAGTAAAAGTTGATTAAAGCTTGTAGGAAAAGGTATTCCAGGTTGAGGAAACATATGCAAAAGCCTGAGATGGCAAAGAACACGCCAGTTATCCACAGTATGGACTGTGTGCAGCTCTAATAAAATTCTGATGTGTAAGGCAATGGCATCATATAATTCCAAAGTCGTTAACATTCCAGGAACTGAGGAAGAGCAATGTAGCTAAGACACTGCGAGCAGGGGAGAAAAGTGGTGCCAGGTAGAGCTGAGAGGAAGGCAAGTGCCAGATAGCTTGTGTGCTTGTCCATTCATGTCCTGTATCCTAAGGCTACCTTAGAATCCTAATAACCTGTACAGTAGGGAAGCCTTCCCTGTTCCCATCCCCAAAGACTCCATCTTGACATCAGGCTTTCCCCAAAGAAATGAAAGGTGAGTTTAGAGATGACACAAAGGCACTAACTCTTAAGGAACCCCTAGACACATTATGAATGTATGTAACACCACTGAACTACTAGTGCTTTGACATTTCCCTCTATCATTCTCCTCACCGACAGGGACGGTCCTGGGGGAAATGCAGAGTAGAGAAGGAAGAAATGAACTACCTGGATAATTCAAGTAAAGGCTCCAATGTGATCTTAAAATCTGATCTAACCACCTCGCACCCATAAGGATGGTTACTATCAAAGGAACAGAAAATAACAGGTGTTGGAGAGGATGTAGAGAACTGAAACCCTCATGCATGGTTGGTGTAATGTAAAAGGGTTCAGTGATGAGGGAAAGCAGTATAGTAGTTGCTCAAAATATTAAAAATAGAATTGCCATATGATCTAGCAATTCCTCTTCTGGGTATCTATCCAAAAGACTTGAAAGCAGGGTCTCAAAAATATATTTATATACCCCTATTCGTGTCAGCATTATTCACAATAGCTAAAAGGTGAACACAACCCAGGTGTCCATCAACAGATGAATGAATAGTCAAAATGTAGTGTATCCACACAATGGAATATTATCCCGCCTTAAAAAGGAAGGAAATGTTGACTCATTCTACAACATGGAAGAACCTTGAGGAGATTATGATGAGTGAAATGAGCCAGGCACCAAAAGATAAACACTGTGTGATTCCCCTTACACAAGCTACTCAGAGTAGTGAAAATCTAGAGATAGAAAGTAGAATGCTGGTTGCCAGGGGTTAGGGGTTGTGGAGAATGGGAAATGGGAAATTACCTGTTTGGTAAGATGAAAACAGTCCTGGAGATGGATGGCAGTTGCATAAAATTACAAATATATTTAATACTGCTCAACTATATACTTAGAAATGGTTAGGATGGTAATTTCTATGCTATGTGTATTTTATCATGATAAAAAAAATTGAGCGAGAAAGACTTGATCTAAATGATTCAGAATGATTCTGAAATAGATACCTGAATTCTCCATTTCACTCTGCACATGTAAACAGAAACAGAAACCCCTCAAGAAGTTCAGCCACAACCCTGAGAAAGCTCTAAGCTTGCCCTCTGACAAGACTATAAAATAGGAAGCACTTGGCAATTGTCTTCTTCACACGTCCAGGTTTTTCTAATATCGCCTCTTCCAGGAAGCCTCCCTACTTCCTCTACTACAAATGAGAACTCCCCATTTGTCCACTTACAGTTCTTGTATCACTCCTAGCATTGGTTGTTATCTTTCTGACTTTCATTCACAATTTGTTCACGTGGTGGGAAGCACCTTGAGAAGAGGGGCCACCTTTATTAGTATAAGGTCTAAGCACATGGCACCCCTACTTTTCATGTATTTAGTTTAATGAATTAAGTTGTGGGTAGCCCTATCTCTCTTTCACTGCCTACTATGCCCCACAGTGTCCCCATCAGACTGCCCTGAGCTCCCCACCAAAGAATTTCACCCAGCAGCAGTGCCTTCCACCATGTCTTGGCATCCTCCTCCCAAGCACACCTGCTCTGTATCCCATTTGTGCAAGCCCTTGCCACTTCCTGCTAGTTTACAAGGATGAGAAATGGCCAATGCAATAAATAAATTCTTGCTAATGTAGCAACTACTAAGGAAGTTCTCCCCCAGGTAGCATGATGCGGTGACACACTTGAAATGTCTAGAGTTTCAGAAGATCTGTACAAATTGTGACCCTTTGGCCAGTAATCGGCTTCATTGCTGCAATCCAGGCTTTGGTAAAATCACAACACATGAGTGGCTCCCAGCTCCACCCATGGATACAACAGGCCTGTAAGTAATCTAAAAAAAATTAATAATAATAAGTATCTCTATTATTTCCTGAATCTCCACAAACTCCCAGGGTCTAATCTTCTCAATGACCCATTAACTAGGTTTTATTATCTTCACTTTACAAAAATGGAAACTTCACCTCAAAGAGATGAAATGACTTCCCCCATGCCATGTAGCCAGTTTGTGCCAAAGGCAGGATTCAGCTGCAGGTCTTCACAGCCTGGGCATTTTCAATTCTACAAGCTCATTCCTCTAGAAATAAAGGCAAACTCCAGCCAGTGTTCAGCCCTCCTTCCCCTCTCAAGCTCAGCCCATTTCCCACTGCTGATAGACTGTGATCAACAGCCGCAGCCCCTCCAGAGGAATATCAGTTTGTCCTTCATTGGAAAGAGGGTTTCAAATGAAGACAAAGAAGGATCCTGTAGGGTGCCCGAATACTGGCCTTTTCCATAAAGCAGGGCAGCTCAGTGGTTCCACAGATTCCATGAGATAAAAGGACTACACAGCTTCAGGTGAAGAAAGCAGCAGTCCCTCTGTTTGTGCCCATTGTGGACGAAAGGCAGTGCTCAACGGTTTTCAACACAAATCAGTGACATTAACAGGGAATGAAAAAGTTATATGATCCATGAATGAAGAATTGAGCTGTATGTCTTCTTGGAGCAGAAGTTACAACTCATCTAAATGGGGTCAACGTCAGCTTGGACCTAAATAAGGGAAGAGAAATAGCATCCAATAGGAGCCAGGTACCAGGCTAGGTATTTTACATACCTGGTCTCTAAGCTGTCTTCAGAAGAATGCATTAGCTTGAGTCCTTCTGTGCAGAAAAGTAAACTGAGGCTCAGGAAGGTGATTTGCAAGAGGTTACATGACTAGCAAATGACAGAGTTTGGAGCCACGCCCAGGTCTGTCCTGCTCCCAGGCTGATGCTTTTTCCATTAAACAATAATGTCTCGCCTTTGTATGCTTTCTGGACTCCATTTGTTGTGATTTTCAGCTGCTTGGATGGATCGCACACTTGGACATCCACCAAAAGCAGATCCTACATCTTTAGCCATCCACGTAAATGCTAGGCCAAATTCCAACCACCTTTTTAACAAGAGAACTCTCCAGCCTGAGTTATGGAGCTTTATAAAAAGAAAAAAGGAAGAAAAAGGAGAAAGGCAAAAGTAATTTCACCTCGCAGAGGAGGCCTGTGTGATTAGGATGGGTGTGGGTGGCCACAGCTGGCACAGATATAATCACAGCCCATCATGAGAACAATAAGGCCATAACTCTGACTTCCGAAGAATGCCATTCATTTATTCAACAATTATTTTTGAGTGCCTCATTTGAACATAGCAAGCACCGTGGGAGTGAGAAAGAAGCAAAAAGCTTGGGCTCAATCCTTAGAGAGTACACAACACTCCCATTCAGAGTTCTTGGAGAGGGGAATGTGTACAACCATACCAAGAAACATGAAAACTTTCAGCCACACCTAGACAGACACCACTGGTCTCAACTTTCATCCCACCTCTGAGTTCATATGTTGGGGCCATGGCTCCACTAGTATTTCTTCCTTATTTCCCTGTTCTTTCTTTTATACCCCTCTAGTTCAATTTCCTTACTCTGTGGTGAAATATGCAAAGGAGTAGAAAAAAAAAACCTTGTCCTGGAGACAAAAGAACTATGTCCCATCCCAGCTCTGCCATCCTCTTGACATGTGACCTCGGACCAGTCTTTAGGACTCCCTGAGCGTCCATTTGCTCATTGGTAACAGGAGAGTAACAATCCCTTTCTCAAGGGTTAGATGACAATTAATTGAGATAATAATATGAAAAAGTCCTCTGAAAATGGTAAACTGCTGGAAAAAATGTGCACGTTACCCCCACTGCTAAGACTTATTAGATTACGTCAATAGTCAATGTTTAGCTGAAGAGAAGTCCCTGCCAACTGGACATTATTCCTTTTGGTTTTCCTTGGGCAAAGGCTGGCTGAGCAAAAACGGAAAAGCAAAAAAAAGAGCACTACATTGTGAATCCTTCCCCAAAAGGACAGCATTGTAAGTCTGCCGTGAATAAAGAGTGTAAATTATATTCAGCATGATATAAGTAATGACATATCAATTAACTGTGTCAACAGGGTCTAAAAATATGCAAATTACTGTACTTCAATTAGAAAAATCTACATCCTTAGAGAATATTGTAAATCAGGAAATTTGGGAGACATTAAGAGTAATCAGTGAGGGAAAGCATGTACTTTTTGCCGTATCCTATTTTTATACATACATAATGAAATAATTATAGCTACACTGTATTTATGCCTCTGCAAAAATATTAAAATCTTCAGATCTTTACAATGATAAGTTAAATCTGTATTATGTTTTCAGACAACATTAATTATAAGAAAAAGAAATCTATTATCATTCAATACAAGTAAGTTGAAACTAATTTGACCATGTAAATTAGAAATGCTGTTTTTTTCAGCACCCGAACATTAGAAAAGAGAACGCAAGAAGAGATATCTAGATCAATTACTGAGTCTATAAATGCAAATGCTTTAGCATATTTAAGTTGTAATGCAAATTTAAGGATGTTTAGTAACTTTTCTCACAAATATCAAACTATTTGGTATTTTAATGTTTTGGGTGCCTTCTGATTTTCTTTGTTTAAAATGCATTTATCTGCTTTTGATGGCGTTGCCTTTACCTGAGCTGTCTTCTAGCTGCAACTCACCAACACATAGCAGGAGGCAAGGATGGGAATGTACAAGGTGAGGTCAGTTTTCAATGACTTGGATCTTCACCCCAGTAACAGAGAGTGAGTGGTACCTTTGCTTTGAAATTCAATTTGTATCAATTCTAGAGATGACAGAAGAATGCAAGAGGAAGGAACACAAGACTCAAATCAACATCTCACCTCTCCCCAGCCTCCCCAGAAGTGCATCCTGGCAGGGAGTGTCCCACAGTGTGAGACCCCGGGCACTGATCCGTTTTACTCTTCCTAACTGCAAGCTACCAGAGGCCTCATGAGGATCTGAAAATTCTGACAGAAAGACACTTTCCTAAAAACTTTCCACTCTCTTCCCCCTTTCCACACATAGGGATGCCATATATGTTTCAGGACCCAGAGTTCAATGTCATCTTTTATAAATTCTATCCCGACTCCTGGCCAAGTCAATCCCTGTCTGGGTTTTAGGAAGCCCAGGACATTTTGATAGCTTACTGCTTCCCCCTTCAGCTGGGAGCTCCGTGAGGGCAGGCACTGTGCCTTTTTCTGTTTGTGCTCCAGAGTCAAGTACAATGCCTTCTAAGGAGCAGAAATGTGTCCAAGAGTACACCAGTGGGGCCTGGCACAGTGGCTCATGGCTCATGCCTATAATCTCAGAACTTTGGGAGGCTGAGGCAGGTAGATCACCTGAGGTCAGGAGATCGAGACCAGCCTGGCTAACATGGTGAAATCCAGTCTCTACTAAAAATACAAAAACTAGCCATGTGTGGTGGTGCATGCCTATAATCCCAGCTACTTGGGAAGCTGAGACAGGAGAATCACTTGAACCTGGGAGGTGGAAGTTTCAGTGAGCCAAGATCGGGCCATTGCACTCTAGCCTGGGCAACAAGAGCAAAACTCTATCTCAAAAAAAAAAAGTATACCAATGAACAAGAAGAAAAAGAAGCAGTACAATAGACTAGGAGAGGAAGCAACTCTCTAGTAGGAAGAATGTATTTAATGTATTTGCTTAGTGCTAAGTATGGGAACTTCCATTAAAGCAGCCTGTACTGACTCAACTCATTTTTTTGCTTAGTCCAATTAAATAACCAGAGTGAGAGCTGATTTAATAGAAAATGGGGAAGAAGCTGTTTACCTTTATATTTTAGCATCCTCTTTCTATGCTCCAATTCCACTGCTCCTCCCAACTTCCATGAGATCTTCACCATCCTTGTGCCTTCTCTACCCACTGTCATCCAAGTCTGCTTCTCTAGGAAACATCTGACGAAACCACTCCCACTAAGTATCAGAGTTTACCACAGCACCCTTGCAATTTTGTTCTTGAACACAGAGTAAAATGGTATGTCAAAAGAACCAACATCAGACACCAGTGGCCTGGCATACACAAACAAACACACACACACACACACACACACACACACACACACACACACACACACACCCCATCAGGAAATTACTCAATTTGCCTCTTCGAATGTTGGCTATGATGGGTGCAGATATTTCTTAAAATAAGGCCATATGAAATGCCTTTAAAATGATTGTTTCATTTGTGGTAGGAGCTGGAATGAGACAGGGGATGCTACTTCCACTGGGAAGAGGCTAATGTGCAGCCTTACAAATAAATATCAACCAAACAAAATCTTTTCCAGCATACTTTCTCCTCTAGAGTAGAGAATATGGTTAGCTGTTGAGATCAAAACTAGCATTCTTCCTGGTTTGTCCAGTATAAATCCTGGCTTATAATAGTAGACAAATAGCTAAGGCATCCCATGGTCATACTGCACAATCACAGATAAACTTGGGTATGTATGAATACATACCTATATAGATACAGGTATGATTATGGATACTCCTCTACTTTGTTAAATGAATAGAGTACCTATGTTAAATGAGATAATTCTAATAAAAAACCTAGTAGGGTTAGTGGCACAAAGTAACCCTCAAATGGTTGCAGTTATGAATGAATTCACCTTTGCAATGAGAATGGAAGTTCTCATTGTGAAGGTGAATTTGGCTACTGATGGTGTTTTACAAGCTAGTACTTACCTCAATTTCTTGTGAACGTATTGTACCTACTCCTGTAGTCCACATAACTCAAAGTAATTCATCTGTTTTACTTGTTTAAGATTTAGGAAGGTAAATACTCAGGCTGGATTTGCTTAATTAAATGAATTTCCAGAAAAACGAGAACATCAAACAGCAAGCAGGGTTTTCAATAGCAATTTTAAGACCATAAATTCAATACATATTCCTTATGCAAACCATCATGATATGGTCATGCTTTTTTTCTCTGTATTATCAATTAATCCATATTTCTCTCCTCATTCTCTTTTTTTCCCATTCTCTTCATTTTTCAGCCTCACTATCCTTATTTTTGTGTTCTAGATTCTCTAGGATTTACAGCAAAAGCACCAGGTTCACATGTAGTTAAGTTTCTGCTAATGGATTATGCTAAGAAAGAAATACACTCAAGCTTATCACCAAACTGTAGCTTGAAGCTCAGAGCATCAAGGGCCACAAGAGAAGTCCCAATCAACAGCCGATTTACAAGTTGAGAAGTCAGGAGGAAAGAGACCACACTAAATCTCTCTGCTTCATCCGAAAGAGGCCGTGGCATTTCTCTCTATTTCATCTCATCTGATTTCTCACTTTCGGAGCTCAGGAATAGAGAGAGGATTTACTTGCCATGAGTTGTGATTAACACAAGTTAGCTTTGTTGAATGCCACCACCCTCATCCTGCCGGATGGTGTATCAGTGTAGGATGGATATCAGATTGGAATATGGATAAATTCTACAATACCGACTGAGTCACAAGTCTGTGTAAAAATAAAGAGAGAGCTAGGGAGGAAAATCAGTCTTCCCCTTACCACTCCCAGAGAAGGAGAGAAAAATAAAAACAGAAGAAAGAAACACGTGCTCTATACACAGCCCACCTTTTATTGGAGAGCCTTGCTCTGTATCCAAAGGCTTTGCAATTATTTGGCTATTCCTTATCTTTAAACATCAGCTAAAGAGATCTAGCATTTTGGAAAGGTAATTATACCGTAATGCAGATGGTAGTAATAACAATTACCCAAGATAAGCCCTTGCAATGATCTTTACAAAGCAAAGCAAAGCAAAAGTAGCACTGACTCATGACAGACCTCCAGTGGAGAAGGATGCACTGCAGTAGCCTGGCTGTCCTGGAACAGTGACAGGCAGGTGCTATCCCTCTCATTCTTGGAGGCAAGGCCATGTGGAGGTTAAGCATTTCCTAGGTTTAAATAATTCTTGACGTATGCATAATTCCTGACAGTCTTTATTTGATGGAAATCCTAGCCCACCTCAAGTGCTAAAGAAAAATGTTTCTTCCTTTGTGTGAATACCAACTTCAGCCTCTATTTCTATATCTGAAACTGCCTGATCCTCGAATTTATTTCTGTGGGGAAGGATTTATCCTACAACATGATAGTTGTTGAAACAGGGGGATCTAATTGCTTAGAAATCATTAATTGCTATAAATAGATGACTTCTGGGAGTCAATGAACTATAAGCAGAAGAGACAGTGTGTTTGAATGTCATGCTTGAGCACTGGATATTTTTATGACTTGTCAGTGGTTCTGTAAAAAACTCACACAGTGAAAGGTGCCTAGTCAACCTGTACTGATGGAAATTGCCAATTAGAAATAGATCGGTCTTGTTTTAAACCTTGACCACCCTTCTAACAAATCAGGATGTGCATTTATGATGCAGTACTAAGGAAAGGTAGTATAAGCCATCCAAGAAGAGGGGATAAAGGAGGACAGTGAGGAACCACTATCTATCTGATCTTTGCTATTTTCCAGGGCATAAAATAACAACCTGTCATCTACCTTTTGCAGGTCATTTTTATCACGTTGCAGCCCAAAATGAAATTTGACCTCCATTTTCCAGCTATGCCAGTGATGATAAATTCAATACACACAGAGCAAATGAACGGAAGGCCCAGAGAAAGTCAGATTAGCATGGAATTTTTCATTCCTGAATTTCCACAGAGGAAAAGGGCCTCTCTCTCTTTTGAACTTGTATCGTCTTCCTACCTCCAGGTCCCACCTTGGTGCTCACACCTTGATCAGCTATCCTGAATAATTTTACATGCAAACTCCCTGCGTTCCCTGTCTGACTAGGCCCTGTTGCTCCTGAGACTTAAAGAGAAAGGGAAACCATTTCTCTGAATCATCCCATTCTGTAATCTGATCAGGGTCCAACAAAGCAATAAATAAACATCATAAATGTCTCTTGTTTAAAAAAAGAACCAGCAATAAAGGAAGCTGTTGCCACCTTGCAAAGGAGAAAGCACCACAGAACCCAACAATCTTGCATGGCTTCAGCGCGGGGACCACAAAAGTAATCAAGCTGCATAGACTTGACAAATTAGCTAACACCCCTTTTAGCTGTAGGGTTTGGTTTCATGAAGGAAGCTTAGCTTTACTTTTAGTTCACTTGCTAGAAAACATTGCTAGGTAGGAGACACTCGGACTTAAATTCACCCATCACAAAGCATGAAGTACTCTGATCTCACTGAAGCCTGAAACATCATTCTTAACATTCTTGGTACCTGGTGAAATTCCAACTGTCCTCAAATTCTTACTGCCCTCCCTCACTTCATAATTCTCAGTCTTTCATAGACATAGCAAAGCAACTTTTGAGAGCAACTAACTTCAGGGCTATCTAAGTATGTAAGCAAATCGGTTCTGACCAAAATGGTTGTGATTCAACACTGCCTCATGAAATGCAATCGCCCATCAGATCTGCATAAATTGGAACCTCTAAATAACCAAATTATTTGCTCATATCTGTCTCAAGCATAATACGCGTGCATGCATTCCTCTCAAACTGTGATCGCGTCCTGCCTTCCTCTGTGCAGACGCATCCAATTCATTCATTCAGAATGAATTGTAAACTCGCTACCTTGGCATACAGGGTCCCTGCTCCTACTTGGATCTCATCTCCCTTGCTCACCTCTGCTCCAGCTGTTTCTTCTAGCTGTTTCTCAACACTCACCCCTCAGGGTCAGGGCTAGGGTTACTTGCTGTTCCTTTTGCCTGAGACAACTTTCCTCCAAGTGTCTACAAGCTTACTGTCTTTTCAGTCAGGTCCCCATTCAAAGAGTCCTGACAAACCCTTTAGCGATTAGCAGCCCCTCCGGCATTCTCGGTCTTGGTTTGGGTTCCTCCAGCCCAAGACCAGGACTTGGAAGCAGAATGGGTTTATTTGAGAGGTGGTTCAGGGAAGCTGGAATAAGGGAATGGGAAGTGAAGATGATAGGAGAGAAAGCCAATGAAGGGCAGAAGACTGGGCTGGTGATCCCTGTCAGGATCCAATAAGAACCCAGCCTGCCCGAGGGAAGGGTTGGTGTACCACAGGCTGCTCCTCACTATGGAGAACACTCTGAGCAGAAAGAGCCAGAGATGAGAAGTTGTTCTAAGCAAAGGACATCTTCCTCAGCTGCAGCTGAAGTCAAGGTGGGCTGAAGGGATGTGAGGCAGGACAGATCAGCATCTGCTGCCCTCTCCGCCACCCTACGCTGCCTTCTTTCCCTGCTGTTTTTATCCCCTGGCAGGTTCCCTGTTAATTGGATGAAGGATGTATACTATCTGTCTCTTTTCTCTCCGCATTCCAACCCCATACATGTAAGCTCAAGGAGAACAGAACATTAACAGATTGGTTCTCCGCTACATCCCAACACCTAGAAGAGTACTTGGCAGGTTTTGTTGGATTCGTTTATTCATTTACTTACACATGCATTTCTTGTAACAAATATTTTCTGAGCTGTACCTGGGCTAAATGCAAGGGAGTCAAATGTGAACATGGTACATATCAAACCTGTCCGGGAGACTATCACAGCCCAGTGATAGAAACAGCCACAGAAAATAATAATAATAATAATACATGGTAAGTGCAACAAATGAGATCTGTGTAGAGAGCAATAGGAGCAAGGGGAGGGAACCACAAATGACCCTGAGGGAATCAGAGAGAGTGCCACAGAGGACATTTTAATTGGGACTTGAAGAACGAGTAGGAGTTTGCCAATCAAAGCCAAGAAATGCATTCCTAATAAAAGGAATAGCTGTAGCAATGATAGGATGGCTACATGACAATACACAAATCTGGGGCATAAGGAACATTGGCAGGAATTGAACTTTGTAATGCCATTACCCACCAGAAATACATTCCCATTCAAAAAATAAAAGTGCAAGTCTCTGATGATACCAAGTGTTAGTGAGAATATACAGAAGCAGGCATCCCCCTGCACTGCCTGTTGGGATTGGCAATTAGTATAGCCTTTTAGGAATACAATTGATCAATACCTAGTAAAGTTGAAAATATAATCCCCCCACAGTTGAGACTTTTCACTTCTAGGGTACATACCCAAGAGGAATGGTCTTATAACCAAAAGGTGGCATCTTATAACCAAAAGAGGACGTTGCTGACAGCACTGTTAGTAATCAAGAAAAACTGAGGGTGAAACTTACTTATCCACCAATAGGAGAATAGGTATCTATTAACAGACAATAAATAAATCATGAAATACCACAGAGCAGTTAAAATGTATAAACTAGATCTGCATTATCAACATGGAGAAGTTGAGATGATAAATAATATTCAAAATATAGATAAAAAATAATGAGAGAAGAGAGCAAGACACAGAAGGGGTATATATACAGCATTATACTACTATGTCAATGTGAAAACTCACCAGACTCTAGATTGTGTGATGACATATACTATTACATAAAAAATAAAAGTATAGGCCAGGCACAGTGACTCACGCCTATAATCCTAGCACTTTGGGAGGCTGAGGTGGATGGATCACTTAGGTCAGGAGTCTGAGACAACCCTGGCCAACATGGTAAAACCCCATGTCTACTAAAAATACAAATATGGGTGTGGTGGTGGACACCTGTAATCCCAGCTACTTGGGAGGCTGAGGTGGGAGAATTACTTGAGCCCAGGAGGCAGAGGTTGCAGTGAGCTGAGATGGCACCACTGCACTCCAACCTGGGGGACAGAGTAAGACTCTGTCTCAAAAAAAAAGAGAAAAAAGTAAAAGTATAAAAACACATGTATCTTTCTATAAAGCAGTGCTTACCTCTGACACATGAGACAGGGAAATGGGTTTGGCTTCCTGCACACAAATGGAGCTTTAATGTAACTGAAATGTTTTATTTCTTAAGAAAAAAAAAAAATCCAATGCAAACATGACAACTGATAGCATTTGTTAAATATGGATATGGGACACATGGGTGTTTCTTAGGCATTTGCAATTGTTATATTATCCTCTGTGTTTTTCTATTTAGAAAGATTTCAGAGTTTAAAAAATGGCCCAAGGAATTTCACTAGAAAGACAGATATATTTTATATGGTTTTTCAATCTATGACCTCATTTATAGTGAGGTGACTCTGTTTTCTATATGTTTCTTAGAACAATAAGTCAGAGACTATTCACTTTATTCATTAATCCAATGATTTATTCACTCAACAAGCATTTATTTAGTGTCCATTATATAAAAAGGTACCATTCTACATAATGATAGGGGATACCTACAAGCTAAAAAGACAAGACTCCTTACTTCGATGAGTATATAATCTGTTATAAGAAAGAATATATACATTCAAATAGCTCCTGAGCACTTAAGTATTTAGAAATTATATGCCATAAAACTACATCACCATAATGCACCTATTTTTTATGAGTATGTGGCCAGTATCACTGTAAAATAAAATTGGAGCCATAAATACAATATCAGCTTTTTCATATCTTAGCAGTTGTCAAGGTCTAAAAAAGTAACTGCAGAATAGGACCTTAAACAGTCATGTTATGACTTTCCTGAGGACAAGGAGCCAAAAGTTACATTGCCAACCCTCACCCCTATTAACACAAACACTTTGGATAGAAGGAGAAAATGAAGACAAATGGTGGATCCCTCCACCTGGGTGTTGTTCATGAGCAGAGTCAGCCATTTTTAAAGTCATATCGATTATTGTGGCTACTCCCAGGCCCAGGCCTGAGGAGAAGCACCTCAGCCACGTTCCTGGTCTAAGGTTCAAATAAGACAGTGGCTCAATATTCATAGAATCAAGAAGGAGAATATTCACTCTGTCCCTTCTCTCTTCTAATCACATGTAATCTGCACTGCTTTCCTTGTTCATCTTTTAAATTACATAAGGAACATACAAATACATTATCCCTATGAAACAGAAAAACAAAAGTACACATAAAATTGTGGAAGTCTCTCTTCAATGCATTTACCTACCTTTATTTGTAATATAAGTGGCTCATAATGACAGTAAGATTCTTTTTTTTTTCCACTTAACAAATATTCTTGGTAATCTTTCAATGTCATTGCCTATAGTTCTATTTACAGCATCTTTTAACAGGTGCAAAATATTCTACAATTTGGTTATGTCTTTTTTTTTTTTTTTTTAAGATAGAGTCTCACTCTGTCACCCAGGCTGGAGTGCAGTGGTGTGATCTTGGCTCACTGCAACCTCTGCCTCCCAGGTTCAAGCCATTCTCCTGCCTCAGCCTCCTGAATAGCTGGGACTACAGGTGCGCACCACCATGCAGGCTAATTTTTGTATTTTTTGTAGTGACGGGATTTCACCACATTGGCCCGAGTGATCCTCCTGTCTCAGCCTTCCAAAGTGCTGGGATTACAGGTGTGAACCACCATGCCTGGCCAATATCATCATTTTTAAGCACTCCCTTTCTGATGGACATCAAGAGTGTTTTCTAGTTTTACTACAACTTTTAAATAACATTGCAAATTCATTTCCCTGTGAAGCTCATTTCTACACAGCCAGACACTGTTTTCTAGCTGCTTCAACAAGAAACAACGACTATGTTGTACTTTTTTTTTTTTGCTGTGGTCCCACTGAACCTAACAGAGAGCCAGGCACATGTAAAGTACTCAAGAGATGCTCATGAACTCAGTGCATTTGTGGCCTTGGTACTCCCATTATCTCTAGTCCTCTGATGAGTAGACTGTTTTGGGGTAAAAGTTGACAAAGTGACATCTTGTACATAGCAGACCCGTTAATAAATACTGAATGACCCCCAAAACTTGAATACAGCAAAGCATTGTGCCAAAAAGATAGAAAACTGTCCACATGAGTCAACTCTCTTCTTCCTTTGCCCTCTGGGGACACAGGGGACACTGCCCACTCTCCCTGGGGCAGAGAGCCAGCCCATTCATCATTCTGCCAGGCCCCTCCAAGCAAGATATCTGCCAGGCTCCTCTTGCCACTGTCTCTCTCAAGTGAGTCCAAGCAAGGTCATTACCTGGCAACATGAACCCTCCTTATCTCCCTGCCCCTATTTCAGAAAAGAGTCATTGACAGCAGGGATCCAGTGCCCCCTGAAGCCATTTCCAGGACAAACAAGCTTTAAAGAGTCCACAGAGCCAGTGACCTTAGAGAGGGCAGGTCACCAAATCCATGGGGAAGAGATTTAGGGAGTGTCTATCACTTGCCAGAAAGAGGCTCTTTCTCCAGGAAGGTTTGTGGCCCCAGAAGAGACTTACCGGAGCAACTGGGGATCCATAACCAAACTGGCAGCTCTGAGAAGAAAGCATTATCAATTTAACGGGGCACAGCTTTTAAAATCCAACCTGTGGTCCACACAGAGAAAGGTGAGGAGCGTGAGGAAACAAGGAAACTTCCGGATGAGAGGTGATGGATCGCCAGGCAAGTAAGAGCATAGAAACCCTCCTGTTTCATTAAGAATGAGCAGGCCCGACACAATGGCTCATGCCTATAATTCCAGCACTTTGGGAGGCTGAGGTGGGCGGATCACTTGAGGTCAGGAGTTCAAGACCAGCCTGGCCAACGAAACTCCATCTCTACTAAAAATATAAAAAAATTATCCAGGGATGGTAATGGGCCTCTATAATCCCAGCTACTTGGGGATCTGAGGCAGGAGGATTGCTTGAACCCAGAATGAGCAATGATTGGGATCTATTCTTTTAATAAAGAAATAAGAAACTATTTGAAGAAAGGGAAGGAAAAGATAGAAAATGAAAGAGAAAGACAGATAAGCAATAGAAAAAGAAAGAGAAAATGGAGAAAGAATAAAGACGTATTTATGAGTTCATCTTTCAAATGCAAAGGCATAAAATGCCTTTGAATATAAAAATCCATCCTTTTGCCTGCAGACTGGCAGAGGGCGAGGCAATGATGAAACCCCATTGTGAACATCTGATGCATAATGTGAGGATCAAGGAGATAAAACTTGCAAGTTGCTCTGAGCTCTTTGAAAGAAAAGGAACGTGCCAAAGAACTTACTTAGCGTGGTTTAAATTCTGGATTACTCAGATGCAGTGGACTTGACTCTATGCCTATAGGTGCTTTGAAGTGATCATTTAAAAATGTATGGTTCATTGTTACTCTGAAATTAAGTTGCTAGCGTAGAGCATAACCTCTAGAAATACATGTTTAAGGGATTTGCTTATTATAGATATTGAACTGAAACCACCATTGAGTCAATTCCTGTGGAGCCTCTGCCTGAAAATGAGATAAAATTCAAGATGTTGAAAACGAAATTTTAAAGGGAAACTATAGTATCAGTTAGAAATCCTGCACAATCAGCCAACTGACCAACAAGCACTTAATGAGGGCCTCCTGTGAACCCAGCATGATGTTAATAAAACTCACATTGGGCCAGTAAAGAGTTAAGGGGCTTAGAAGGAGCCAAAAGGGGTTTTTCTGCTAAGACAGCAGCAGCAGTATTTGATTGCAGCTGAAATATTGCATATGGAGTATTAGAATCTGGCCCTTTAATCAGTACTAGTTGGCTGAACCACTGGAATATAGGCTTTTCGAGGGCAAAAAACTTTGTATTTGTCATCATTGTATCTCCAGCCTAGTAAATAGTAGCTGCATATTAAGTATTTGTTGAATACATTAAATAATAAATGTTAGAATGAGAGGGAGAAAGAGACTAGGAAGGAAGGGAGGAGGGGAGGGAAGGGGAGGGGAGGGAAGGAGAGGGAAGGGGAACGGGAAGGGAACTTCTTCCTATAGTATTATAGTATTCTTCTTACAGTATTATAGAATACCTATAGAATTCTTCCTATAGTAATTCTCCTAGAAACTATTTCTGGCCACATCCACACACCCCTGAGCATCCTGAAAGATGGAAGCAGAGAGTAAGAGCTGGTGGGAGAGCTGTAAATACCAGGGTGAGTGCCAAAGGCATCACCCTTCCTTTGAGATGCAGTAACATTTTGTTCACAACTCCATTGCATTTACTCTCTGTACCATATTAGTTGTTTATGGGTTGATTTACCTGGGCATGCCTGTTGAGATAAGGGGCCTGACAGACACGTACCTAGAGACCATGCAAGTTTTTTTCGTTGGGTTGGTTTTTTGTTTGAGACAGAGTCTCACTCTGCCACTGAGGCTGGAGTGCAGTAGCATGATCCCATCTCACCGCAACCTCTGCCTCCCAGGTTCAAGCAATTCTCCTGCCTCAGCCTCCCAAGTAGCTAAGATACAAGCACCCGCCACCATGCCCAGCTAATTGTTCTTGTATTTTTAGCAGAGATGAGGTTTCACCGTGTTGGCCAGGCTGGTCTCCAACTTCGGACCTCAAGTGATCCACCCACCTCGGCCTCCCAAAGTGCTGGGATTACAGACGTGAGCCACCACACCCAGCCTCATGCAAGTTTATAATTGAGTAAGTATCAGCAGCAGGAAAACTGCCTGCAACAGAAGCCATGTTTTCATCTTCCATTTTGATAAGGCTGGCACCCTGCATAGCTAGTGGTATTGATCCTGGAGCATCTTAAAGGCATCACCCAGCCCCTCATATCCCATACTGAATCATTTTACTCAACTCTGTAGTCACTTAGAACATAACAAGAGCTCAATATGTACTATATAGACGAGTGGAAACTTCCTTTTAGACAAGAATAAGAGTGGTCATCACCAGTATGATCAAGAGAGTCAAGACCAGAAAGAAGACATAATTAGCCAGAACCACTGGCTGGAAAACTAGAGTCCCCAACCAAAAAGAGAGGCTTCAGGTATAAAGGTACATGTTTACTACAATATACATATATTTAGCAGGAAGTTTGTTATAAAAATTATGATGTGAAATTAGAAGAAGGTATAACTTAAAGAACCAAATGTTCAAACTGTGCACTTTGACCCGTCCACACAAGAACCCTGCTCATACCCATGTGCTTGGATCTTATCCTTCCGATCTGAACAGGATGGAATATGATCAGTGAATGGTGGAGTTTTTTGCTCCAAACACAACACCCATGTACAAAAAACTAAAGTCAGAGTCAAAATATTTGAGATTCATTCGGTTGCAGGTTCATATTGAAATGTCTGTGACTACGGTTAATAAACCATACAATTTCTGTATAAACCATACATTTTCTGTATCAAATAACCTATATTCAGTAAGCATAATATATGACTAAACATAAGAAACTTCTGACAATCCCAATTTAAAGTAGGTTTGGGGGGAAGCAAACCTTGAATTATTAAAACTCAAATCTAAAAGGCAAGGCAAAGTCCAGCCAAGATCCCTGTCTTGGCTGAAGGCAATTATATCTCCATTCTGTGGGCTGAGAGCAAAAATGTCTCCCTACCAGGGTCAAGAGTTGAAGGTGAATTGCAATAAATCACCTGGGTCTTTTATACCTGAAACAAGACTTTGCTAAAGATATAGACATTTTAATAAAAAGCTATAGGGCCAAATAACCCAGGTCATTTTGCTTAGTGAAGAAGCTACATTAAGATAACCACAGAAGGAAGTGTAGGCAAATGATGGAAGTATGAGACCTAAAACAAGTACCCAGAGCAGAGCCTTCTCGCCTAAATTAAGACGTCTGCAATTATGTGCAACAGAAATCATGAAAACAAGCTAAATTTCTAATAATAGAAAAATGGCTCAATTATCTCACTGATGAAAATATGAAGCTGCTATAAATCTGCAAGAACACAGAAACATGACTATAAGTTACATGCAAGAAAAATCAGAATACAATTATATTTGTGCAGTATTATCTTAACTGTCTAATTTGAACTTACCTATAAAAAAAGCCAGAGGCCACAGAAAAAAATACTAACATTGGAGGCCAGCCACAGTGGCTCATGCCTTGTAATCCAGCACTTTGGGAGGCTGAGGCAGGTGAATCACCTGAGGCCAGGAGTTTGATACCTGCCTGGCCAACATGGTGAAACCTCATCTCTACTAAAAATACACGAAAAAAGTAGCTTGGTGTGGTGGCACCAGCCTGTAATCCCAGCTACTCAGGAAGCTGAGGCAAGGAGAATCGCTTGAGCCTGGGAGGTGGAGGCTGCAGTGAGCTGAGATTGCAACCACTGCATTCCAGCCTGGGTGACAGAGCAAGACTTCACATTAAAAAATAATAATAATAAAATAAATAAATAAATAATGTTAACAATGGGTTGCAATGATATGGCAGAACTTTCTATGTTTTAATTATTTTCCTTTGATTTTTATATTTTTCTATATTTTTCACATATGTTTGCAATTGCTGGGGAGAAAAGAAGCTTAAAACCCTCTGTCTCTCAGTTGTTTACTTCCTTTAAATCACAATGTCCTTCCCCAGACGCAGTAGGAATAATGGGACTATCTTGCTCTCAAATTTTTTTTTAATGTTTTGATGTGGCTAGGTAATTATATATAATTTAACATAAAATCACTCTTTGAGCAATACACAGACAAGGCAAAATGGGAGATCCTATTCACTCATTCCATTAATACCTAAAGAGAGGTTACTCAGTGAAGTTGAAAGGCAATATGATTTTTGAATACACATTTTTTGAACAAAAGGAACATTCCAGTTGCATATCTCATTTAGGTTAAACGACAGGAACCGCGTGCATACTAATGCACACACCTCTCTAGCATAGTCCCAATACCCATGCGAACACAAATACAAGCCCTAACTGCCAATTTCACTTTTATAAAACATATTCTGAAAATTACAGGTTTGAAGTGCTAAAACTTTGAAGAACACACAACATCAACAAGTCAGAAAATGGTGGAAAATTTTCCCCTTTCTAATGCAAAGATGCAGATCATCAACAGTTATTTGCTGAAAAGAAACTTGCTCATTTTTAAACAAGACAGAAATTAAAACTGATGTCGCTCCTGTGTTTGTTTGAGTAATGACACAACCAGGCATTAGTTTAAATCAGCTATTGCTGCTGCAATCAATTTTCTCCTAGATTTATCAAGCATTGTTATGCTTGATTTATTGATGCTTTTGATGTCTTCCCAATTTTAAAAAAATTTCCTCAACCTCAAAAGTTGTTTTTTTTTTTAAAGCCACCAAAGTGTTCTAATTTTTATAAAACTAGTCAGAGGAAATAAAGAATAAATCAAAAACCTGAAACCATATAAGCAAAGTTGCATTAAGAAACAGAATTCAGGAAAATACCATGACAGCAGGCATTGCAGTCAAATCTAAAGGAACAATTAAACAATCCTAATTATTAAGTTTCTGCACTTCTATTGACTAGATAAAATGATGAAGTATTCCCATGAGCTTCAAGTCATAATAAAGAGGTTTGGGTCTGGATGCGGTGGTTCACACCTATAATCCCAGTACTTTGAGAAGCTAAGGTGGGAGGGTCACTTGAGGTCAGGAATTCAAGACCAGCCTGAACAATATAAAGAGACCCTGTCTCTACCAAAAAAAAAAAAAAACATTAAAAATTATCTGGGCGTACTGGTGTGCACCTGTAGTCCCAGCTACTAGGGAGACTGGGATGGGAGGAGCATATAAGCCTCGGAATTTGAAGCTGCAGTGAGCTATGATCATCTCACCAAACTCTAGCCTGGGTGAGACAGAGTGAGACCCTGTCTCATAAAAACAAAAGGAAGGAAAGGGAAGGGAAGGGGAGCGGAGGGGAGGGGAGGGGAGGGACAAAGGAAGGAAGAAAGAAAGGGGGGAAGGGGAAGGGGAAGGGGAAGGAAGGAAGGAAGGGAGGGAGGAAGGGAAGAGAAGGGAAGGTAGATCACTCTATGTGTAATAGTAAACCAAACCAAAACAGACAGTGATTTCACATATTTGATAGTTTACATGGAAAAATACACACGTTTACTGACTCATAACAAATAATTATTGAGCATCTATTCTATGTCAGACTGAACTAGGCAATGAGGATCAAAACACAGATCAGACAGGTCTGGTCCCTGCTTCATGGAATCTGCAATCAAACTCACCAAACTCAGAAATATATATATAAGTTTATATTTGTATTTATATTATATATTACAGTAATATGTATAACTCATCCAGTGCTTACTATGTGCCAGGCAAAAGTGTTTTATATAATCCTCATAATCAAAACAATAGCTACCACTAAAAGCTAGGAACAGTCATTGTGCTAAATATTGCGGCCCTATAATACAAGTGTTTTCTTCCTTATGTTTTATCAGCACTTTGTGATTAGAAGAGTTGCTTAGAGATGTGGAAGGAATTGTTCAAAGGTCACAGATAATAACTGTTGTTATTATGCAGATTTGAACACAGATCTACCTAATTCTAGAACCCATGCTCTTAGCTACCAAGCTCATTATACCCCACAATGCACTGTCGTGGTCTACCACACCGGGCCTTGTCAGAGTCATCAGCAGTGAAGCACGAGATGTTAAAATCAGATGTGATATGCATGGGGACAGGAGCCATTCAAAGGCCGATTTCATCACTGAACAGCTGAACCTCCGTTCTGGTTGGCCAACCTCAGGAGCTGATGGATACAGGTTGGAACCAAGCCCAGGGGTCCTCCGGAAGAATCTAAAACAGGCAAGATAAAATGTCTTCGAAACAGGTGCTGCCTGATGACTTCTTCTTCAGGCATCAGCAAGGAGGAGGACATTCCTACTGATTACCCTAAAGCAGTTGCTCCCAACCAGGGGAAATTTTTCTCTCTGCACATAGCAGGGAACGTTTGGCAATATCTGGAGACATTTTCAGTTGCCACAACTGTACATAGGCTGCTACTAACATCTAGTAGGTATAGGCCAGAGATCCCACTCAACATCCTACAGTGCACAGCACAGCACAGCCCCTCACAATAAAGAATTATCTGGTCCAAAATGCCAGTGGTGCTACTGCTGAGAAGTCAAGCCCTAAAGTATTCCTGTGCTGGCTAACAGATTTTTCTATGAGCGTAAGCATGAACCTTGTGCCCCTAACTTGCCAAGAAAGGAGCATGGCCTAGATTGTAGTCTGCGAAATGGGGTGCAGAAAGAAAACAGTGTGTCTTCCATTCATATCTACGCATCCTAATGTTCTTCTTCCACCTGTATGTTTCATTACGCTCATAAAGTAGTAGTACAATAGTACATGCATATAATTTGCATATAAACAAATACACATTTATTGGAGGTATATGCTCAGAAAAGTTTACTGATAGGAGCACATAATCAGAGAATATTGGAAATCATCAGACTAGAGAAAGGGCTATTGATTTAGACTCAAGGAGATCTAGGATCGAATACCTAACTTAGCTTCTAATTAACCTTGGTTTAACCATCTGTAAAATGGGAATAAGAACAATCATCTCCCAAGATTGCAAGACAAAATCAAATTCAATTATGTACTAAACACCCAACACATAGTAATTGCTCAATAAATGTTCATCACCTTCACCCTCTTCCCCTCCTCTTTGTCCTAGGTTTGAGTACTCTGAACAAGGTCAAAAATTCTTTGTCCTGAGTGTCGTCATCTGCAATCTAATCATGAATGTTCTACCCACTTTACAAAGTTATCATGAAGGTTTACATTAGATCACTGATATTAAAGTGCTACCAAAAACACAAAGGATATATACATATAAAGTTGTTTTCTTAAACTGAGATCATACCACCTTTTATCAAGGTATTTCTGATCATCACTTCTTTGCCTAATTTGGAAACCCAAAGGTCAACATTCAAAAAGGAAGAGGGTTGATTCAAATAAATACATGTGGCTTTTCTTTTCTGCTTACCCTATTTCACCATCTTAGCTGAGAAAGTACTTAAATATTGCAAAATCAGGACTTTCAACAGCGATACATCCAATTAATCAGCATAGCATTTTGTTATTTTTTTTCCCTAGAGGGAATTGATTCACAGGCTGTGAAAACACATTGCATCACAGACTGACCACGCAGAGAGCCACAGACACTGTGCACCTCCTGGACTGTGCTGACGTCAAATTTGCAAGGGCATGTGGTCCCGTGCACGCCCAGCTCAGCACAATTCTCCCACCCACTTATGGTCCGGGATTCATGCTTCATCATCTACAATTCCAAGTGCGTATTTTTAAACTTTTGAAAATGAAGTGTGTTCACGCAAGCACTCTCCAGAAAGGTCAAAAGCAGGCGGGAGCCGTGGTGCCTTCGCAGGAGGGCCCTGCGTTCCTGGAACCTCTCTCAGTGGGAGCCTGGGAGATGCAGGGAGCTCAATCCCAACCTCCATTTCTTTGGCATTTTCTGACTCTCTCCCCTCACTCTCCTTAATAGAGTTAATAACAATAATAGCTCACCATTTTAGCACTTCAGATTTTGTAAGACTGTAATGAATATTATCTCCTTGATTCTTTGAATTGCAGTTGCTTGCTTACTTACTTGTATCAACCACTCTAGACGTTTAACTTCTTAAGGGCACAGGCAGCAACTTTTTCATGTCTTGTTATTCCCAGTGCCTCCCTAGCACGCACACGGCTCACAGTAGGTGCTCACTACTCATTCCTTAGACTCATGACTAGATAAGTACATATTATCATACTCTTCTAAACAATGAGAAGCCTGAAATTTGAAGATATGTGCTCAACATATGCATTTATAAGTTATAAAGACAGTTCTGAACTTGTCTTCTCATCTCAATTTCACCAGAGACTTCAATATACATGGTAATTCTTACCTAAATGAGGTAAACAGAAAGAAAGCTGAATGTCACTCCCCCGAGTCCAGCAATGCAAGAGCTGCCAGGATACAGAAGGGGACACAAAGAGAACCAGCAAATTCACTAACCCCAGTTCCCTTCTCCTGTGCCCCAAACTTCGTCCTAGATAGACAGGTGTAACTGCCCCATGTGTATGCATGGCTAGTATATCTAAGAAAAGGGAAGTTGGACCCTGAACTTCACCTTGATTCAGAGCCTGATACCATGTTAGCCAGATCTCAAGATCTGGAGTGAGACAGACTGGGATGGAATCCAGGCTTAGCCACTTATGAACGTAGGTCCCTTGAGCAAGTTGTTTAACCATTTTGTCCCTCCATCTCCTCATCTGTAAAATAGGGAAATTAACACAGCTTACTTCATAGTGCAGTTGTAAAGATTAAATGAATTCACACATTTTTAAATGAGCAAAACAATAATAAGTATATGGCTGTAGTGTACTAACAGATATTAGCTATACTTCTTCTTGCACGCATATATTCTACCTCCACGGTGCTATTTCCTACTGTTTCATCACCTAAGCCAGCCAATGTCTTATCATCACTCTCTGGGTTATTCCAAAGGCTTCCTAACTAGATTGCTCTTCTACTGGCCCCAACACATCTTTCTATGACCTTCTACAACTTCATCTGATGATGGGACTCATTTGACTGAACACTCATGGCTTCCCTGCAGCCATCCAAACTCTTTCATATTATCATCAAGAAGGTTCTTGATCTAAGTCCAACTTCTCGCTCAAACCACATCTCCCATGTCTTTCCCAGAGTCTACTTTGATATTTGAGCACAACCCATGTAAAATCAAAGATGTGCATTGTTTACCTATCCTGCAGCTTTGATATCTGCACATCCTATAAAAACATTCTAGGTGCTGAAAGAAATACTCATGAATTAACTTCAAACCATAACTGACTATTGAATGACATCATAGTTAAGAGCCTGGGCTTTGGTAAGAGGCAGATTAAAGTTTCAACATCAACTCTGATGTGTATTAGCTGTGTGACCTGGAATAAGTTACTTAACCCCTCTGAGTCTCTAGCTGCATGTTCTCATTTGTAAAATGCACATTATTGTCTATTTTCCAAAGTGTCATGAGAATTAAATGGAATAATATATTCAAAGTATTTATAACAATGCCTGGTGCCTGGTATACTCCCAAAAATGGCAGCTAAAACTAAAAGCCTCTAGTTTACATCAACAGTAAAGAGGCTTATGGTGATAATTGGGCAACTTGTTGGGGATCCTGGAGCCAACTTGCATAGCAAACTAAGCCCCCTAATGTGTAAGCCCCCAGCGAGAACCACAAGGCCTGCTTCTAGAAAAGCCGGCAAGCATCTGCTTTAAGACAGCTTTAAATAAGCACTAAGCACTCGGCAGCCCACCCGTATTCTCCTAGCCCGTTCTTCCCAAAGAAAGCTGAGACAGCAATGGTTGTGTCCTTTCCTACTTTCTTACCATAAGTAACTAGAGACATATGTAAGAGCATGGTCATTTCCAGGTCAACTATAAGGTCCGCATATATCCCCTCTAGGACAGCAGTGACTGGAGACAACAGCAGCTGAAGGTAGACCTCTGACAGCACACAATCAGCCTTGTTAGTGGATACCTACCAGCCTGACCTAGAGCAAAGACACAACAGCAGTTGCCAAAGAGTCTTCATTTCATACTTACAATCTACTCTGGGTCATCCACAGGCACTACTCCATGGCCCCCCAGTCTTAGCTGGTCAGGGCACAAATGAATATTTTCCTTTGACTCTCACACGCTGTTGTGTGTTAACACTTACGTAACTCCAGCCTACTTCAGAAGAACAACTCCTGTTCAGATATAGCTGTCCAGACAGAAATCCCATAACATTGTGGTCTTTTTCCTGGAGCTCGAAGCTGAAAAAAGTTTTCTTCTTATCAAGCAATGTATAATATATATGCTAACTAGAAAAGAGTACATATGTGTGTGCACACACCCGTACATGCATATGTGCAGGCACGTGTGTATGCGTGCGTTTGTGTGTGTCTGTAACACAGGAGAGAAAAAGGAAAAGACTTCTCTGCCTCCAAATATTCTTAATTGATTATCTAACATGGGATGTTAGCTCAGGTAATTTAGGAAATTGAAATTATATGTTTGTACAGAGATAATCTACGCTTAAAAATATCTGGCGTGGTAGGAGGAACACTGATGAACAGTTTAAAAACTTGCTTCATGCAGGCTTAATACGGGGCTAATTCAGAATTACAGAGTTGGAGAGTTATGGGACTCAACATAAAATGAAGCAGTTCGCTGAGCACTGTAGCGATCAAGAAAACACACATAAAAATTCCGATCAGAATGGAATGTGAGGCAAAAGCACAATTTCCTCCCAATCTGGAATATCAGCAGGATTTGCGCTTGTTGTTTGTGGTTTTCTGGGGTGGATGGTACATTACAGTGGAGCATCAGCACTAATGCTACATGGCAGCTCCTCAGAATACCATCTGCTTCCCCGGGAACTGTTAATATAGTTGTAATTATCTACTTCTAAGCACTTTATTGGGAATATCATTTGCAAATTAATCAACTACAGACCGGTAAAACAAATGACATGCTTCCCTGAAAACAAGAGCATTATTGCACATTCTTTTCCTAAGGATTAAGGGAAGCTGGAGTGAGTGAAGGGGTTTTACACATACTCAAAACTGTGCCCTGTGTATAAAAGTTGAGCAGAAAGAATAACTGCATAGGGTTTTCTCAAAAGGACTTGGGAAGATGCTGGCAACAGGGAAGAGGAGGAAGACATAAAACCTAAGAGATAAGTAAAACTGTCATGTGAAAGACAAGAGGCAGATAGTGGGTTCCAACTGACAGCTCCACAATGGTGGAGACAAAGATTCCCAGAGTTCTCTGCACCTGCTCTCTTGACTAGAGTCTGCCGCCTTCAGTCTTGCCCTCCAAATCTTCCACACTGTCTGTGGTGTGTCAAAGGCCATCTCTCTCTGCTGTAGGGCAAGAAGCAGGTGTTAAGGGGAGAGAAAGGGCGCACTGGAACGCTGATCCTTAATTCCCCTGCCATCACTGAAATGCTCATTCCCAAGAAGGTACGGATCTGTTAAGCAGAAAAGCAAAGTAATGCCTAAGACCAAAAGGAGAAAAAGGCAAAAGATATACTTGGCAGAAAGGGCACAGGAGAGTCAGGGTACTTGGTATTTATGCAAACACCAAGGATGCTGCCTCGTGCTGCTCATTGTAGCCAACAAAATGGCTCTAAATCACAGGTCCTTAAGTCTGTGGCTTCCACCCAGAGGTCCAGCAGAAAAAAAAGAATCATAATCACCATTACAGAGAGTCCTAAGTGCACCTTCTGTTAGCAGCTAATCCAAGAGCCAAAAGACAAGGAAATACCACCCTTGCTCTCCTCTCCAAAAGCTCTGCCTCCCTGCCTGGCTCTCATCCGGAGGGAGAAGGACTCAGTCTCCTCAGGATATACCCAGCTATAACAAATGGCCCTTCTGTGGTTTCACCAGCATCTCGTTAGCCCATACTTCACACAGAAAAGAGAATCAGAGACGTCCATGCAGAGAGAATGGGATTGTGCACACTTGCGTGGGACATGGAGTATGTGTTATGTGATCAGCTTAGGGAGACCCGAGCCGGACTTCACCGATTGAAATGATGGCTTCTTGGTCTCATTAAATTATGTTAAAAGAATTGCTAAGACCTTTTCTGCGGGAGAAAGAAAAAAATATTTGGAATCAGACAATCCTGGTAGTGAATCCTGCCTTTGCTAATGACCAGTTGCTTAATCACATTGTGCTTGAGTTTACTTTTTTAATCAATGAGGTTTTGACCTCTTTTTAAAGGGCTTTACATGCAACTTTGAAATACTTATTACAGAGAGAAGTATGGTTCTCTTACCTCCTGTAGGTATAGAGAGAATGGTCAAAAAAATCTGTAGTGGGGAGATACCCACACTGAATTAACACAAGAAACATTTATTGAGCACTTACTATACTAAGCAGATTGGCTTGTCATACCCTGGGATATGGCTGTGAGAATGTGCTCTCCTATAGAGAGGGCAAACCTTATGTCTCATTAGTTCTTATAGCTCGCCCCTACCCCAGATTAGAAAAAGTGAGACAAATAAATGTCTGAGGCATGGAGCTAGCTGGGTAGTATGACTCATTTGACATTTTTCCATCTGCTGTTTAAATGTGTGTGTAAGCCTCCCTTGTAGGTATTTTCACCAAGGGTATTTGAGGCAGATATTATTTATCCAGCCTGATCAGACCTTCTCACTGTCTGGAACAACCTCACAACAAAAGCCCATCCATTTTGCAGCTAACTTTTTTTTTTTTTTTTTTTTGAGACAGAGTCTCTCCCTGTCGCCCAGGCTGGAGTGCAATGGCGCCATCTTGGCTCACTGCATCTTTGCTCAACCTCCGTCTCCAGGTTCAAATGATCCCAGTGCCTCAGCCTCCGGAGTAGCCGGGATTACAGGTGCGCACCACCACACCCAGCTAACTTTTGTATTTTTAGTAGAGATGGGGTTTCACCATGTGGGCCAGGCTGGTCTCAAACTCCTGGACTCAAGTGATCCACCCACCTCAGCCTCCCAAAGTGCTGAGATTACAGGTGTGAGCTCCCACACTTGAACCACTTTGCAGCTAACTTCTTAAAAGCTGGTGTATCACGGAGCTGACTTACTCAAAATCTGCTCTTCCTTAGGAGGAAATAATGAGGTTCCTTCATAGTTGAGAAAATCCACTAAGACTTATTTCGCCCTTCAGCTTTTGTTTTTGTTTTTGCTTTTGTTTTCCTGCTCCAAACTGTTTCTTCTATGAAACATAGCTTCCCAAAAAAATCCTCTAGGGCCCTCGTCTCTTCCTTATTTAAATATTTGAGGTGGATTTAAAGGAACAGTTTCTAGAATATACAAACAAACCTTAATACCAAAAATCAGGTAGAAAGAAAATCTTACGCAAGAGGAGATGAAGTTAGTAAACACCTCTTAGATTTTCTGATCAACCAAGATTCTCCCTGAAAAGGGAGTATTCATCAAGCTTCAAGACCTGGTTTTGAAACAGTGACCTTAGATGCATTGTTTAAGCTCTCTGTGCCTTCGTCTTAAAATGAAACTAAGTAATATACCTACCACTGTTATAAATATCACACAAGAGATAACACATTCAAAACACCTGACACATAGTAGGTCATCACTATGCTAGGTCTACCTCTCCCTTACAAAGTCTCGGGCAGCCTTCAGCAGACTCTGGAATGACAGTAACGTGTGAATACATGCATTCAAGGAGTTGAGGCAAGGAGAAACATACAATGTGAGCTAAGGACATGAAGAGTTTATTTGTCCCTTAGGTATTTTCTCCCAGCAATCTCAAACAGAACTTCAGCTAGCTTGTACCACATTCATCTTCTGAAGAAACAATAGATCATGAAGCTGATTAAAGAATTGTAGCCCTGCTTCGACCACCTGAGATGTGAAGGCAGAATTAACAATGCGTTGAGCAATTGCAGGAATCTAATGTTCATTCTAGTCATATGGTCTTCTTAGACCATTCCACACCTTCATCGAAGTGAGCCCCAAAGACACTACAATGTGGAGAGTTGGAGGTATCTAGTTAGAAGCTACTGCCATTGTTCGGATGCAAGAGCATGAAGGTATGGAGGGCATTGGATGGTGACCATGGGGAAAAGAAAAGGGGCCTGGTATAAGAGAACATGGAGGCTAGGCGTGAGGGCTCATGCCCATAATCCCAGCACCTTGGGAAGCCAAGGCAGGAGGATCACCTGAGGTCAGGAGTTCAAGACCAGCCTGGCCAACATGGCAAAACCCCACCTCTACTAAAAATACAAAAGCCAGGTGTGGTGTATGGACCTATAGTCCCAGCTACCCAGGAGGCTGAGGCAGGAGAATCACTTGAACCCAGGAGGCAGAGGTTGCAATGAGCCGAGATTGCACCTTTGCACTCTGGCCTGGGCGACAGAGTGAAACTCCATCTTGAAAAAATAATAATAATGAAATAAACTAAAAAGAGAACATGGAAAGGCAGCAGAGTATGGCGATTTAACTGAACTAGCCAATGATTTTCCCCTCATATTTAGCTGAAGTACATTCTTCTAACATTTTTACAAGAAATATGTAATATTTATACAAAAATCACAAAAGTTTTTAAAAATTGTTAAAGTAAATGACATTCTAAAAAAGAAAGGTACTTGTGATATTGTAAGGCTTTAATCTTGAGTGCTTGGGAGAGAATGCTGGTGGCATTCATACAAAGTTAGAAAATCAAGACAAACTTTTCCTGTGTGTGGATAGGAAAATGGTGATGAATTTACCCAGAGACCTGTTTAATCTAAAATATTGGTAAGGTTCAAAGACACATCTGGCATATAATAAGTGTTCAATAAATACTACTCAAAGGAATAAATGATATATGCTATCTGCTCTGAGAATTAAGCAGTACCAGATAAAACAGCTAGACAAGATTCTTACCAAGTCTGGTACACAAAAGATGAAATGGTAATGATAGCTACTGGAAAAGAGAGATTCCACAATGAGTTTGGAAAGCCTGGACAAAACCATCCACACGAGTTTCTTCACATCTTGGAGGATATAGAGAAACTAGCAGGTGGATGAGGAAGTCAGCGAGGAAAGAAGGAGGTAGCTCTCATCAGCAACTGCTAGCAGGAATACAGGGCTGGTCCATGATGTGGATACCCTACGCAGACTAAAACTTTCTCATTTTTTCAAAAAGGCATTAAAATGTTGCTTAAACTTTTTTTTTTTTTTTTTTTTTAGATAGAGTCTTGCTCTGTCACCCAGGCTGGAGTGCAATGGTGCAATCTCAGCTCACTGCAACCTTCACCTCCTGGGTTCAAGCGCTTCTCCTGCCTCAGCTTCCCGAGTAGCTAGGATTACAAGCACGTGCCACCACAACCAGCTAATTTTTGTATTTTTAGTAGATACAGGGTTTCGCCATGTTGGTCAGGCTGGTCTCAAACTCCTGACCCTGTGGTCCACTCGCCTCGATCTCCCAAAGTGCTGGGATTACAGCTGTGAGCCACTGCACCTGGCTTAAACATTTATTTAGAAGAGTGGCTGAGAGTTTCAGATACAAAGGATGCAGAAAGGAATATTACTCAGTCTTTCTAGAATGTTCCCCTCAGTCTTTTCTAGAATGTTCCCAGCAACTCAGCTCTGGCCCAGACCTCCATAGCCTACTCAGCAAACCAGTTACCAGCATCCCTCCTTTTCAGGAGATGGTTTAGGAAACACCCATTATTGCTCAGTGTGGCTCTTGAGATGATCAGTGCCCAAGAGCAGTCATGGAGAAGATAACCACATTTAGTCTTTTCTCTGAGTGGAGTAATTCTATATTGCTCTTTTTTCATCTCTGGTGACACTTTCATGTCCCTTTGAGATTCATGCCCCAATGTCTTTGATTCTGCTTTGCCTGAGATGCACATTCATAAGGGCAGTCCTCTTCCAGTACAATCACCAAGTACAAGGTGGGGACCACATAAACTTCTTCAAATGAAAACAATTGTAGCGCTATTTGGTTGGAACAAGAAAGAGAGGCTTATTTTCCCCCTTAGGATTCTAAATTTTCATCTGATTCTGAAGTAGTGGTGGCAGAAAGGTAAGCACACAGGGTAACTGGTATCCAGCCAAACCTCTTGGAGATGTTTTATGACCCCACAACCCTTGGCAAAAGTGCCAGGGAGCCCGGTCTGCCCTTCTGCAAATGCCAGCACACCGCCGGGGGTGGTCACACCTGGGCCAGCAGCGTGCTTTGAACTCTTGTTATCTGGCAGCAACCATCCCTGAATCTCTCTCCAAGGCTGAGAGCAGCTGTCAGATCAATGCCTGCAGGCTGGGATTGCTACATTCCCAGGCTGAATCTCACAAATAGCAACCAGGTTATCTGCTCCGTCATACTGGGCTCTAGCTTGCCCTGAATTCTTCAGTGAAGGAGTCATTTTTCTGTCACTGCCTGCGTCACTGCCTCCACCCCATGAGAGCCATCATCAAGATAAAGCCTCAGGGGAGGGGTCATGCTCAGTTAACAATCAATCAAAGAGTTGTCTCCATTATTCTTTTAACTCTAACCTATCTTCACCAAACACCTGCAGCCACTGGCTAGACTCCAGAGGTCCCTCCTCCCCTCCTCCAAACATAGATGCTTCTGGGACTAGTCATAAATATGGGTATGGGGACAATGTTTGGATATTTGAAGATCAGTGCATGGTACCTCAGACCCGGTACTGGAGGCCCTACAGACATGAGCCAACACAAAGGCCACTTCCACATTCTGAGCTCATGCCCCCACCAACCCATCCCTCCTATTGAGAGGCCCCATGGAGCGGTTCTTCCTGCTGATAATGCCTAGCCACAGAGTTCCATCAGTAAGGAGAATAATTTCTCTCTTTAGACAATTTTTCTTTTGAGATGGAGTCTTGCTCTGTCGCCAGGCTGGAGTGCAGTGGCGCTATATCGGGTCACTCCAACCTCCGCCTAGTAGGTTCAAGCTATTCTCCTGCTTCAGCCTCCTGAGTAGCTGGGATTACAGGTGCCCGCCACCATGCCCAGCACATTTTTTGTATTTTTTAGTAGAGAAGGGGTTTCACCATGTTGGCCAAGCTGGTCTTGAGCTCCTGGCCTCAGGTTATCCACCTGCCTCGGCCTCCCAGAGTGCTGGGATTACAGGTGCCCGCCACCTCACCCGGCCTCTTTAGACAAATTTCAGACATAAAGTTTGAGAATTTCTCTCCTCAGAAATAAGTCAATTCGTTTTGAGGACTAATATCCATAATCTATAAGGAACTTAAATCAACAAGAAAAAAACAACACCATTAAAAAATGGAACAAAGGAGATAAACAGGCACTTCTCAAAAGAAGACATACAAGTGGCCAACAAAAAAATGTTCAATATCACTAATCATCAGAGAGACGCAAATCAAAACCTCAATGAGATACCATCTCACACCAGTCAGAATAGCTATTATTAAAAAGTCAGAAAATAACAGATGTTGGCGAGGTTGCAGAGAAATGGGAATGCTTATACGCTGTTAGTGGGAATACGAATTACTTCAGACACTGTAGAAAGCAGTTTGTAGATTTCTCAAAGAGCTAAAAATAGAATTACCATTTGACCTAGCAATCTCATTACTGGGATATAGCCAAAAGAAAATAAATCCTTCTACCAAAAAGACACCTACACTCACATGTTTATTGCAGCACTATTCACAATAGCAAAGACATGAAATCAACCCATCAATGGTGGACTGGATAAAGAAAATGTGGTACATATCCACCATGGAATATCACACAGCCATAAAAAAGAATGAAATCATGTCTTTTGCGGTAACATGGATACAGCCGGGGTCCATTATCCTCAGCAATTAGTGCAGGAACAAAGAATGAAATACTGCATGTTCTCACTTATAAGTGGGAGGTAAACATGGTGTGCATAGGGACAGAAAGATGGGAAGAATAAACACTAGAGATTCCAAAGGGGGAAAGGACAGGGACAAAGGTTGAAAAACTACCATTGGGCACTATGTTAACCACTTGAGCCACTGGATCATTAGAAACCCAAACCTCAGCATTACACAATATACCCATTTAACAAACCTGCACACGTACCTCCTGAATCTAAAAAAAGAAAAGAAAAAGAAATAGGTCCATTGTTTTACAATTCCTTTGCACAACTCTAGGAACTACTAAAAGAAAGAGTAAATCCTACTCACCCACTCGCCCCATATGAAGATGGTGGGGAAAAAAATGAAGACGTCTCCAATACTCACAAAAGAAACTGTAACATTATTTTTTAAAATTTCTACAGACAAAATAAATCTTAATTCATTCCACTTTTTAGATGAAATTTTTAGAAGAGAGGGAATAACAAATTTGAACAGTGAATGAGATTGGAAGTTACAGATTTAGGGAAAGAGAAACAAGAAAAAGATAATGCTTCCTTTCAAAAAGTTCTAAGTTTGGACAATCCTTACTTTGTATTACATTTTATTACATATATATTAGTATTAGCCAATTTATTGAACACTTACCAGGTGTCACGTACTGTTTATACATTTTATAAGCATTAACTTGTTCATTTTATTTAATCTTTATGGAAAACCTAAGATGTACGATGGTATTATCTTCATTTTATACCTGAGGAAATTAGACAACCTATACAAGGTCACAGAGTGAGAGATGGCAGAACCTGGTTTTCATCCATGTCTTTCTGACTCCAAAACTTGTGCTCTTAATCATTCGACTGAATAACTCCCAAACAAAAATAAAATTTCATATAAATAAAATGTATTACTAATCTTTACCACCAAACATGGAGGAGATAGTTGCATATGCATCATAGTACAGAGGAAATGTATAAAATGGTAAGTTTTGGCTGAGTGCAGTGACTCAGGCCTGCAATCCCAGCATTTTGGGAGGCCAAGGCAGGAGGATCACTTGAGGCCAGGAGTTCAACATTGCCGTGAGCTACGATCATATCACTGTACTTCAGCCTGGATGACAGAGCAGACCCTCACTGAAAAAATTAAGTAAAATTTTTAAAAAAATTGATAAGGAATGGAATTGTTGTACTTAACTAAGTAAAATGATGTGATTTGTTCCTATAACAGTAAGATCTTTCTTCACGCAAAGTTCACCATTCGTTCCAGTAGGGGAATAAAAATGTTCTAGAAACATCCCAGATACTGCAGCATTTGGAATGTTAATTTTAGCAAGTCCCAGTGTTCGGAACATCTGCCTCACTGAGAGATACCCATTGATAACACTGGGGGAGGAAGGTAAAGAGTACAAGAGAAGCATATAATTCAGGGACCATCTCCAAGGGCAAAAGATATCATCAGGATGTTTGACTCTGGACTGGAGTCAAAAAGCAGAGGAGGCTAAAAAATGTGCTTTCAGTTGTCAAGAGAATAAATCTCATCCTCCCATCCTAGAGGTGGAGAGTGAAGCTCATTAGCATAGAGTAGAAAGTCCTCCAGGACTCTTCATCAACCTTCTGTCCACACTGCGGTGTGTTACGCTTGTAAGAGACAGTACCTTGAGGTAGTTAAGAAAATAGGCTCAAAGCCAGGCTACATCTCTTGATATCTCAGCTTTTTAACCCACTAAATACATCAACTTTTCTGTGTCTCAATTTCCTCATCTGCCAATGGAATGATAATAATACATATCTCATAGAGTTATCGTGAAAATTTGATGAGCTAATGTATACAAAGTGATTGCAATTTTGTCCAGCAAATGGTCAATGCCACATACAAATGTCTGTTGCCATTGTTATAAAAATTTAAAGTGATTACACTGAATCCTTCCTTCCAGATTCTGTAAGCAGCATCAAACTTCCTAACAGAAATTCTTGAAAAGTCCAAGGTTATACTGTAGCACCTTCTTTTAAAGGTTCTTGGGAAATGGCAAAAGTCTAATTAGATTTGTTCTCAGAAACAAAAATTGATTTTCTTTTTCAATAATTCTATTAATTGAATCTCCTCCTTCACCTCAGCCAAGGGCTAGAACTTTGAAGAACAAACTCTTGTCTTTGTCATCCAAATAAGATAGTCTTATACCACTTTGTGAATAGTAACACCTTTTACTGGTAGTTAGACACAATACTAAACTTGCTACTAATGTATCTCATGTCACCTCCCAAACAATAAAAGTCATGCAAATATAAACCATCTCCATATATAAAAACTAGCAAAAAAAAAAAAAAAAAAAAAACTAGGCAAAAAATTATAATACCTAATGCTGGCAGAGTTGCAACTAAGCACATATACTCAAGCATACATTTTGGGTAACAGTGTAAAATGTTTTGACCCTTTTGGAAAACACCATGACAATATGCTTTAAAAAATTATAAAATTAACCTCTATAAACTTATATTATAAAATTATTCAAAAGATAAAAGCTATAGGCACAAAGACACTAGGGTTTTTGAAGTAAAAGTAAATTATGACATATACATATTATAAATTGCTTTATTTTCTCAATTTTATGGTATTTTTTTGGATTTTTTTTTTTTTTTTTTTTTGAGACTGAGTCTTGTTCAGTGGCCCAGGCTAGAGTACAGTGACGCCATCTCAGCTAACTGCAACCTCTGCCATCACCCCCGTTCAAACAATTCTTGTGCCTTGACCTACCAAATAGCTGGTATTACAGGTGCCCACAACCACACCTGGCTAATTTTTGTATTTTTAGTAGAGTCAGGGTTTCACCATGTTGACCAGGCTAATCTTGAACTCCTGACCTCAACTAATCTGCTCACCTCGGCCTCCCAAGGTGCTGAGATTACAGGCGTGAGCCACTGCGACCCAGCCCTTTTTTGGATAATTTTTAACATTTCTGAAGTTAGACTACATCTTGTATTCAATGTATACATGTAAAGTGGTGAATTTCTTTTCTTCTTTGAAAAACTGTTATGAAAGCAATGGTGCCTCTTAAAGTCAGTGGCATCTCATGATCAAGAAAATGCAACAGTATGCCATCATTAAAAATAGTAACTATGAAAGTTGTATAGAGACATGAAAATACAAATTACAACCACATTAAATTTTATACAATTAAGGGCTAAAGTAGAAAGGACAATATAGACAAATGCAGTTTGATTTACAAGTAATATTTTTTCTCTTTCACGTAGAGTTCCACTAATGTTATTACATGTGTTAACAGTTTTCACTTTTTAAGAAAGAAAGAAACAAATATGCCTTCTCTGAGACTCAATTCCCATATATAAGATGGAAGTCAAAAGTCAGCTAAATGTCTCTTGATGATAAAAACTCAATACTTTAATTCTTTTTTTTTTTTTTTTTTTGAGATGGAGTCTCCTACTGTTGCCTGGGCTGGAGTGCAATGGGACAATCTTGGCTCACTGCAACCTCCACCTCCTGGGTTCAAGTGATTCTCCTGCCTCAGCCTCCTGAACAACTGGGATTACAGGTACCTGCCACCACGCCCAGCTAATTTTTTGTATTTTTTTTTTTTTAGTAGAGACAGGGTTTCACTGTGTTGGCCAGGCTGGTCTCAAACTCTTGACCTCATGATCCACCCACCTTGGCTTCCCAAAGTGCTGGGATTACAGGCATGAGCCACTGCACCCAGCCTCAAAAGTTTAATTCTTATCACCTTCTTCTGTTAGGTAGAGCAGGGACATTGATGGGAAGGGGCATGACAGTGTCATTACTGAGTGCAGCAGCCCTGTCTTCACACCCTGGAAGCTGCAGGGGATTGGGAGGAAGCCCTAAACCTAAACAAATCCTTCAGATAAATTACGGAACCCATGTAGACTGCATACCTACTGTCACATTGGACCAAGGAGAACTGGGATCCATAGAAAGAAGAATGAAGATAAGACATTAGGAATAAGACAGGTACTCAAAAATGGGAAAGGGGTCAGTAGGTTCCTGAGGAGATGGGTAAAAAAGAGAGCTCTGAAAGGAGAAAAAGTTAATGAGAAACAAAACACAGAATGTACTAGAACATCCTCAAGGACATATCATACCGGTTTTGGGTAAAGGAATAAATAAGTGAAAGTGAAAAAATGACTTAGCAATGCCAAAATGCTAACACAATGCCTGGTCTGGTGTGTGTTCAATCATTTTTTCAAATACTTATTCATTCACTCATTCTGAAAATTTTTACTGAGCATCTGTTATATGGCAGCCAATTGTCTAAACAAGGTAAAGAAAGCATTGAACTAAACAGACAACACTCCGTGCCCTCAAGAAACTTACATTGTGGGGCAAATGGGAGCAAAGCGAAAGGAAAGGAAAGGGGAGGTGGAGATGACTGATCATAAGAAGCAAATAAAGAAAGCAAATAAAACATTAGATCATGATGTGTGCTGTGGAAGAGAAGTGCAAGAGTTCAGGGAGATGAGAGTATCTGGGGGTAAGAGAGAAGCTTGCAGCTTTAAGTAGGGTGCTCAGGGAAGACCTCACTGAAAAGGTGATGTTTGTGAAAAGACTGAGGACACTACAAGAGCAAGTCATACAGATATCTAAGGAAGGGGGTGAAAACAGCAAGTGCAAAGGCCCTGAGGTAGAAGCATGTTCAAAGATCAGCAAGGAGGCCAGTGTTAATGGAGCAGAGATGAGCACAGAGAGGGAGAGGCTAGGGCTTCAGAAACAATTTTAAGATCACGACTTTTACTCTGAGTGACATGGGGAGCCCCTGAAGGGTCTTGAGCAGAAGAAAGGCATGATGGAGCTGGTTTTAACAGAGACTGCTGCTGGGTTGAGTACAGTCCACAAGACAAAAGAAAGAATCAGTGAGGTCAGTTTGAAGCCTATCTTAATAACCTAGCTAACAGGCTTGGACCAGAGTGATAAAATACACTAAAAAGTGAGCAGACTCTGGGGGATGTTTTGAAGTGGATCCCTTTAAGATTTACAAATGGATTGCATATGGTATGTGCTACAAAGAGTAGGGTCCAGGGTGACCCCAAGGTCTTGGGGTCTGAACAAATGGAAAATGAAGTTTCCAGGTGCTGAGATGGGAAAGGCTGTGGGAGTAGTAGGTTTGGATGGAGAAAATCAAGAGTCGCCCTTGGGGACATCATAAGTTTGTGAAATGATTAGATATTCAAGCAGAGTTGTCCTCTTGACTGGAGCTTAGGTGGAATGAATATCTTTACAAATGATCAAAGGACAGAAAAATGAGAAATTAAAACATGAGAATGGGACCAAATGAGTCAGAAAGATAAAACAGTAATACTAATAATAAAACAAAAGAGAGAGGGACAAAAAAGAGGAAACTGCCTGCAAAATGGAAAAGAATGAGAGGGAGGCAAGGTGAGAGCTACTTCCAAGTGCTCACATTGTCAGGTAACCCTCCCATCCACCATTTCCCCTTTGCCATTCTGCTAAACTAAGCACAGGTGTCTGACTCTGCCACTGCCTGACACTAAATACCAGTGACATGATGATTTCTTGTACGTTTGTCTTAAATGTGCTCACGTTTGTCTGAAATGTGTTCATTCCGGCCGAGCTGTAGGATCACAGGAAATTGGAAATCTGGTCACAGCTCACAGGCATCCAGCCTTCTGCATCATACACCACCGACCCAGCCTGCATCCTCTTTAAGAGCTGCTTGCTATGGAATAAGAATTGTTCTCAGGTCTTTCCTCTGCACTCCTGACTTAGGCAGGCTGGGGAAATGCTGTTCACCGTTAATAAGGAGGATTACGGAGACATGAACAGAGGGAAGGCAGACGATGAGGTGGGGAATTCCCCAGTCAGCAGCTTTCTCTGCTCTTTCCTGCAGTTAGGTAGCAAGGCTGATTTAAAGCAAAGAATTAGCTCCTCTGGAATAGTCCCAGGAAAGCCATCTCACAGCCTTCCCTTTTGGGTTTATTTCTTTGGTTCTGCATTTCCACAGCAAAGCTGGAGGACCTAAGGTAACCCAAAAGTCCTGGAGCTTACCTTACTACTTACTGGCAAATAACACAACCTTGGGCAACTCACACAACCTGTCAGTGCTGGGCTGTCTCATTTGGAAAAATGAAGATAATTAGCGGCTGCCTTCCAGAAGTCAGGATGCCCAGCCAGATGATCTGGCTCAGCCCCTTCCCACTCTGATCATGTGATGTTTATAGATAGCGAGATGCACAGGGCAGGAGTTAAGAGATGTGAGCAGGAAACAGATGAGCTGGGTCATCTCACACTCCCTCCAAGTGGAACTTCTTACGGGATCTTTAGCCAAAAGAGAAAACCCCTATCTTGGCTCTCTGTTATGTGCAGAGTAGTGGAACATGAAACAATGAGGAAAACCACATACTTCGCATTCAGTCAAAGATGGGTTTGAATTCTTGGTCCCAACATTTCTTAAAACATAACCTTGGGCAAATGACTTCCATTCTCTATGTCTTAGGGAACTCATCTGTAAAATGAATACAGAGTAACACAAAGAAATCCAGGTTGCTAAGAATATTAAATAAGATGGTGTCAGCAGAAAGCAGATGGACAGAAATTAAATAAATAAATAAGTAAATAAAGATAATAAATTTAAAATGCCAAGTTTATCAGCCATAGTGCAGACATAAAAACAGAAATCATTCTAGGTATTTCAGACAGGAGGTACTTAATAGAGAGGATTGTTTACTCAGGTGATGGACATGCACCCAGCATCCCCTCACCTCCAACCTCAACTTAGGCTCTGGACCTCCAAACCCCAGCCTAGGCCTAGGATTCCAGCATCCTCATTACCTGGGAGAGAAAATCAGACATTAATGAAAAATCTGAGGGCAGACTGAAGAGAGGAGAGCACTGGGCTCTGGAACTGCTGGGGCACAAAATGGTGATGAGAGGCAAAAAATAACTTACAGAATTGCCTAGTGCTTGTGAGAAACACCTTTTTCCTATTCTTGGTTTCCACAGGGGAAAGATTTCCCTGAAAAACAGCTATCTTTCCCCATTTCATTAGAGTGGGGGAATGGAGTGATTCATTTGTTTGAATTTGGGAAGAACAACTGAACCTGCATAGCTTCGCTCAGCTCCATCCTCATCTCAGGCACCAGCTACTCTCAGGCAGGTGGCATCCCTGGTGATTTCAGCAAGCACCAATGGGATGGGGGAACATCCTGCAATGACTGGATGGATAAAGTGATCTAATCCTTGATTATAGTGATGGGCCATTTGCTTCTCATGGGGAAAGTTAGAATCACCTCCCATAGAAATAAAGATGATGCCATTTTGTCTGCCATTTTTCTCTTTTATATCCCAATTTGTTTAAAGCCTAGGTAGGCATATAACACTACACAGCCATAAAAAAGGAAGAAATCGTGTTCTTTGCAGCAACATGGATGCAGCTGGAGGCCACTGACTGAAGCAAATTAATACATGAACAGAAACCCAAATACCAGACCTTCTCACTTATAAGTGGGAGCTAAACATTGAGTCCTCATGGACATAAAGGTGGCAACAATGGACACTGGAGACTATTAGGGTGGGGAGGGTGGAAGAGAGGCCAGGGTTGAAAAACTATTGGGTAGTATGCTCAGTACCTGGGTGACAAGATTGTGCATATCCCAAACCTCATCATCAAGCGATATTCCCAGGTAACAAACAGGCTCATGTACCCCCTGAATCTAAAATAAAAGTCAAGGGGGAAAAAACCCAGGTAGGGAATAAAGGTAGGATCCCTTAGAAGCTCCCAAAAATGAGGATTAGACATGGTCTTTGATCTAATGCTGCCTAACTATACCCATTACAATTAGTAAGAATTATCATGAACCAACTAAGGCTGTAAATTGATCTTGTTATCAAAAATCAACATTTATCAGCCAAAGTCCATCCTTTTGTTTGCCAGTGGATTTACCTTCCTCCTCCAGTTGTTGTCAGGGTCACTGAGAAAATTTGTTTAAAATGCAGATATGCAGGCTCCAACCCCTGGGGTTCTGAGTCAGTCACTGTATCTTTTACAGACACCCCAAGTGATTGCCATATTTTGGGATGCAAGGTTTATAAATAGTGATTCTTAACCTTGGCTGCACATTGGAATAACTTGGAAAGCTCTAAAAAGTACTGAGGACTGGGCCCCACTTCCAGAAATTCAGATGTAATTGATTATACATGAAGCTTGGGTATCTGGACCTTTTAAAAGTTCTCTAGGTAATTCTTCTGGTCAGCCTGGGTGAGACCCACTGATATATCCTCTCAAAAGAAATCTTTCTTTAAAAGATTTGTTGGCCAGGCACAGTGGCTCATGCCTGTAATCCCAACACTTTGGGAGGCCAAGGCAAGTGGATCACTTGAGGTTGGAAGTTCAAGACCAACCTGACCAATATGGTGAAACCCTGTCTCTACTAAAAAAAAAAAAAAAAGAAAAAAAAAGAAAATTAGCCTGGCATGGTGTTACATGCCTGTAATCCCAGCTACTTGGGATACTGAGACAGGAGAATCACTTGAACCCGAGAGGCGGAGATGGCAGTGAGCCGAGATGGCGCCATTGCTCTCTAGCATGGGCAACAAGAGTGAAACTCCACCTCAAAAAAAAAAAAAAAAAAAAAAAGATTGTTGATGGCAGGGAAAGCTTTCCGTTCATTGGATGTCCCCTGGTCTCTGGAGTTCCTATTTCTCTATAAGAGACAACATGGTAGCTGAAGGCATTTTTGGAAATGCAGACCAAAATCCCAAAATCCCACTGCCAGCATCAAAACTCATTACCGCTCTATGGCCACCCAGTTCCTCATTCCACCCTGCTCCATTGTGGTTCTAACCCGCTTTCAAATGAAGTGCAATTTACATCTCTTTAACTAGACTGGTGTTGTTACCATTGCAATCCTATTGATTGCAGCTCTGCTCTTAGCAACTAGCTCCAATTTGATCATCCTTAGTCATTCTTGCATAACTACATGTGTATAAACAAGCCCTGGTATTTAGCTAGCACATGTTTTGGGATGAGAAAGATCATCTTTAAATCACTAACCTGCCTGTGAAATGAACACAAAACAGTCAAAGCCCCCCACTTCAGGGATTCTTAATCCTCTAGATTTTCCTTCTAAGGAAGGCGTGAGTAGGGCAAAGATCTGAGGCCAGGTTTTATAGGAGTCAGTTCCCATCTTGTACGGATGCTTCATTTTAAAGGGAAGGGAAGAGAGCACAAGAGATGCAGTTGATTCACCTAACATTTCACTGGTTCCTGGAGGGGCAGTAAACACAGCCTACTCTTCCTGAATCCAAATCTGGTATGCTGGAAACCACCCCATATAAGCACCTTTATTCGTCCTGATTATGGTCTTTAATTTAAACCCTGAAGACAGCAAAAGGAAGACATCTGGGAACAGGAGACTGCGTTCCAGGACTGGAACATCTCTGAGCAATGTGGAGAGAAAATGAAGTGAGGCAGAGGTTAGGAAGGATCTAGAAGTGGAAGACAGCAAACAGGGTTCCTTGTACCTTGTTATCTTGAGACAGAAGTGACTAGGCATGATAAAGGTAACTGCCAACTATACATGTCAAATATGTTGACTCAGTAGTGATTTCAAAGGATGATGTAGAAAATGGCAGCTGGAAGTTGTTGACCAAGGGGCTGTACCTATCTGGGAAGAAGCAGGAAAACAGACAGATCACAAAATTTATTTTAAAAAAAAAAGTAGCAAAGGTTGTATTGTTTGATCAGGAATGGCATCACTACAACTTTATAATCTGAGGGCTCTCATTGGGTATGGTAAAAGAGGAACAGAGGAAAACAGAGAATGATCCAAACCAAGTGACAGGAAAAAAGAAATTGGCAATGCTTCCAAGAGAAAAATCAGTCTATTGCCCAAAACCCCAGGTCTTTTTTTTTTAAATTATACTTTAAGTTCTGGGGTACATGTGCAGATCTTGCAGGAGTGTTACATAGGTATACACATGCCATGGTGGTTTGCTGCTCCATCTCCCCATCACCTACATTAGGTATTTCTCCTAACGTTATCCCTCCCCAATCCCCTCACCCCCTGCTATGCCTCCCCTAGACCCCCACCCCTCAACAGACCCAGACCCCAGTGTATGATGTTCCCCTCCCTGTGTCCATGTGTTCTCATTGTTCAACACCCACCTATGAGTGAGAACATGTGGTGTTTGGTTTCCTGTTCTTGTGTCAGTTTGCTGCATCTACAACCATCCGATCTTTGACAAACCAGACAAAAACAAGAAATGGGGAAAGGATTCCCTGTTTAATAAATGGTGTTGGGAAAACTGGCTAGCCATGTGCAGAAAGCTGAAACTGGACTCCTTCCTTACACCTTATACAAAAATTAACTCCAGATGGATGAAAGATTTAAACATAAGACCTAACACCATAAAAACCCTAGAAGAAAACCTAGGCGATACCATTCAGGACATAGGCATAGGCAAGGACTTCATGACTAAAGCCCCAGGTCTTTATGATTCAGTCCCTGCCTACCTCCCCAGTCTCATGTTCTGATACTCCACAACCCAAGTCCTCTCTACAGCTATGGACTATACTGCTAAAATGAGGCGGAAGAGACAGGGTGGTTGGGACCAGGAATCTCTGGGTTTAAAACCTCAGCTCTGGGCTCAATCATGCACTCATTTTGTGACAACAGGGTAGCTACTTTAAAATTCCAGACCATTCGGAACCCGAAGATATTCAGTGTTTCCAGCAGATGCAAGGCACTCTCCATTCTGGTCCAGTCTCTCTCCCAAGGGTCCCCAGTACAGAAAATTTGCCTCAAGGCCCAGAGCGACTCATCCCAAATGGCCCAAGCCCAGAAATCTCAGGAGATCGAGTTTGTGTTTTGGGACTTTACCCAAGCAACAAAGGTTTCCGGAAGGGCAATTATAATCCTCCCCAAATTAGCTTCCCAGCTGCAGTTTGTAGAGGAGGTCCAGTATCTATCAGAAACATCCACTCGGGAAGAAACTATATTTCCATAAGGAAACACGAAGAATGGGGTGCCATTAACCATTACTTGGATACTTGGGATATGTGCTTTTGTTATCCCCCTTTTATGCCAACTCAAAATCCAGTCCTTTTTTGTGAAATATAATAGTGCCAGAGAGAAACTGACAAGACATACAATAAAGTTGAGGTAGAGAAACACAAAGACCTGGATAGTAACCTATTTATTTTCCAGGGGGAAAAACGTAACCACTATTCTAGCTAAGAAAATAGCCCAGTATTTGGTCATTGTTTTTTCCCGTTTTCCCTTCAATTTAAGAGAAAAACTTTTCAAACTCACACAAAATGGAACACACTGTCTACTTTTCTGTGGCCATCTTCAAACACATAACCTTTCAGGTCACCATGAAACACTTTTTTTGAAATATGTCTCAATCTGTCTTTCAGTGTGACAATGAAATTACCAGGCAGTTCAGCATGTGACGTGACTGAATTAGGCAGCTATCATGATCAGACTCTGTTCTTTACTTCCTGAGAGAGGGGCAGAAAGGATTGAAAAAAAAAAATCCTGGAATGGAATCACACCTGATTCTTTGTACGAGGGAAGTGGCCCCGTGAAATCACATTGTTCCCTTCTCCGAGAGATCTCAGGTTAGTTTAACTAGTGATGCAGAGCCAGGTTTGCTTAAATTCCTCTCTCACCACTTTGCCAGCCTCCAATTTGTGACTCTATTAGCTCCATATACCTGTCCGACTCCCTTTGGACTGGCAGGGGACACCTCCGAGTGCCTGCAGACTACTGTTATATTGAAGTACTTGACCTTTTTAAAAAACACTGATCAAATTTGTCTTGTGTATTTCACTATATCACGGGAACAATTGTAAATGGCATATAAAAATTCAACAGCTGCTGGGATCAATAAGCTGCCCACCTAGTAATACAGGGATGTACAATACATAAATATACTTTTTTTTTAATTTATAAAGACATGCTGCTACTGTCTTAGTCGAATCAGTTTCATTCTTATGCTAGTGCAGGGAATCTAGCTTTCAGCCTGGCCTGATTGAAGATGCCCACAGGATCAAACAAAATCCTCACCACAAACACCATCTTTTTGACTCAGGGCATTGTCCTAGAAGGATTATGTTAAAATGCAAATAATTCTATCTAGAAGTAATATTTTGGCTAATTAGCAGCTTTTAACATATCTGCATGGATATGTTTATTGATTTCGCTGGCAGAAAGCAAATCCTGAAGGAAAGGGTTCAAAGGCAGGTAAGTGTGATGAGGCAATGGTGGAGGAAGTCTAGGGCAAGCAGGAGTCAACTAAGAGTGTCCACACAAGCAGCCCAAGGCTGCAGACGGGCCCTGGGACCACAGAGACCCAGCACTGCCTGCCCTGGGCCCCCTTACTTCTTAAGGAAAGGCCAGGAACAATGTGTCTCCAAAGTGTCTTTGGCATTTGTAAGAACAACACTTCACTTAGAAACACATGCAAACAAAACGAGATTTGAGAATTTCCTCTGCAATTTAAAACAAAGAAATACAAATATTTTAACAAATCACCCAATAGCCAAGCAAATACGATGTGCTATAATGTGATATGTTGGCCTGTTCATGTATCATACATAAGTGTTTCAAAATACACATTGTAATATAAAAAGATCTCTCTCTCTCTCTCTCTCTCTCTCTCTCTCTCTCTCTCTCTCTCTCTCTCGCTTCCTTCTTCTCCCTCTCCCTCTATCAAATGGATTTAGAGGAAACTAAGACACTGTCCCATTGAAATGGCAGCCAAACACCAAAGAAATGTCAGAGAAAAAGCTTGAATAGAGAACACTGTACACATACCAGACTCAAGGGGCTCTAGTAGCTGACGACTTCCTCATTTACCTGCACTGAGAGGACACACACACACACAAACACACACACACAAACACACCCCGTTTAGCAAATACTCCCATTTGAAAACCTTCCAAATGTTTCTCTTCCTTCTCTAGAACGGAGCTTCCTCAGTGTCAATGAGATTTTCTATAAATGTGCTTCAGTGGTCACACAGGGTAAAAAAAAAAAAATTAATAGCCTAAGAAGCTAGGGCTAAAGACCAAAAAGTTAAAGCGCTTACAAGGCAAATAATTTGAAGAGGCAGGATAAAATCAAAAACAGAATTTAAATGGTCCCAGCCTAAGAATTTATAAAAGACCAAGTCCTGACCTATGACAGAGAGGAGAACTTTATTGGGCACGTAATTCAGAAAGGCAGGAAAAGCTGATACACAGAACACAATGAATGTCAGGTTCAGGATTTAAATCTCAGTCTGACAGGGTCGGGAAAACCAATACAATAATGCCAGGGAGGAGAGACGTGCTGTGCAAATCCAGTGCGGTTTAGAACTTTGACTGCATAATTAGCCCGTGTTGTAATTAAGAATCTAGAGGGCCTATTGAAATGAAAGCACAATGGGCAGATTTGGATTCTGCTGCATCGAACCAGAATACTTAACGCAGCAAGAGTTTTCCCTGATTTGGGCTGGACACTTTGGTAGCTGACAGCCAGATAGGCTTATAAAGATCTTCACACTACCTGTTTATAACAGACGTGACTGACAGAAGGGAAATATTTTAAAAGTCCTTAGATGGTGTCTGCATCTTTAGGTTTTCTATTTAGCTTCAGGTAAAAATACTTTTTCTGGTTATAGTTTCACTATCTGATCATAGAAAACTGAATCCATTACAGGCATGAGGTCAATGCTGCGTTGATCTCTAAGCCAATGATAAACTGGCATTACAGGCTTGTTTTATTTATAGAGAACGATGATATCAAATTAGATGGGAAGGAAGAGAGGGAAGAATTTAGTTTCAATTAGAATAAGTGTCTTTGGAAGGCATCTACTACCAGTTTTCTAAAAATACAAGACAATGTCATGGGTTCTATCTTTGTCTTTTAAAAAAAATCAGAGAAGTAAGACACTTACACACTACTGTGGTTATGAGCTAATTCAAAGGACCCACCTTCGCCTAAGAGTAAAGTAACCTGGGGAAGTAATGCGCCCTGTTCATTTCCACTGCCCTTTCCCATAATCCAATAAAGAGACCCCAGTAGCCACTGCCTCAGCTCGTCATATAATTGGGCAAAATGAAACAAAGTAAGATACACTTTTCTTTTCTATTCTGTGCTTTCTTTTTAGGATAGTCCTCTAATACAAGTATTTACAACATGAAAATAAAACATCACACTCTAGAGGAATAATAATGGAGACATGTTAGCCTCTGCAAGAGCTCCACACCACAAATTTTTGGCTCTTGGCACTTGTGAAGTACTCATTTTGGGAACATTGTTTAAGGCAAGAGAAGAGGATACCAATTATCTTATTTTAGCAATGATACATCAAGAAAAAACTCCACTGGCTACTTAACAGCCATCAAGAAAAAAATGTCAGAGAAGCATCCATTTACAGATTCAGAATCTTAAATCCTAGGTGGGTGGTGACTTTAAGGAACTGACATTTATAAGAATCAAGAAAGGAAATCCTCACTAAAAAATGTGGTGAGCAGAAGCTCTTGGGCCCTTAATATAGTTTATCTTTCATATAAAGGTATCTTGAAAACCTTTACGCAAGTCCTTTATGAGGGAATAATTTCTGAGCTGGGGCAGACAATGGTCTTTCAAATCCATTCTCAGTTTAGAAAGCATTTGTAAGGAGGATTTTTTTCCCCGGCCACCACATGAGAAGTGTGTGATGCCCTTGGAAATCTCTGTAATTAACAATAAGCCTCTTTCACAATTGAAAGTGGACCCTCATGCCCTAAAGTAGCACTGGTGTTTCTATTTCTGACCTACACCCTTCATTTTATGCAATGTCTTTGTAAAAACCAAGGGCAAGAACAACCTGGAGAGAAATTTTCAAATTTTGGACCAGAGCCACCAAATCAATAATGGCGGAACAAAATGAATTATCAACCTCCACTGCTTCAATCACAGGGAAAGGCAAGGAGTTAGCCAAAAGAGAAACTGCGGTCAATGTTAAGAAACAGAATGAATTGACTTTGAGGTAGGCTTATATCTAATTAAATGAGACTGGGGGCAAAGGTAAGGTAGACTCATCCGCAGCTGATAAGGAAGTGATCAGAGGAGGTGACTCAGCTCAGCCGAACTGCCTTTCCCAAGCAGAAAAGGAGAGCAGAAAGTGCTACGGAGTGGGGGACCCACAGTGGAGAAACTGCAGGTTTTGCAGAGGTGTGTTTTCCCTCATCCTGTAACTATACGGATCAACAATCTCAAACTCCCACCACTAGCAATTAAGTTACCATCAATATCCCAGGGTTCTGTGTGAACCTAAAGGAATAAAATCCTTGCTGTGGGAAGGCATATCAACTAAATGAAAGAGGAAAATGAAACTGGTATGTTACACCTACTAATGGTTTCTCACTTGTGCGCAAACAGTTTTGAAGCTTTTGCCATGTATCCAGAAGCTTTATCATGAGAGTTCCCAGACTTTTGGGTCATACTATCAGCAGTCACCCATCTCATGCTGGGTGAGTCTTTGGGAGGAGTGAGAAAGCTGTATCTAAAGACAGAAAACACTCCTGTGACCTCTTCATGCATTCTCTTGTGGGCTTGGCACTAAGACAGTCATAAAATGGGACTCAGTCTGAAATCTATGTCCTCAGCAATAATACCCTCCTTTTTCTTGAAGATGGAGGACTTCCAAGGACCTGGTGCAGTACCTTAAGATGTGCATGGAAATGCCGTGTGTGAGGCTCAACGAGGCATCTGCTTTTAGTCTAGAGATATTTGCAGGCACCAAGAGTTGGAACAGAAAAATGAAACCTCATCTCTCCCACTGCACTTGCCATGCCAACATCAACCTCTAGTTACACCTGTACCCTGCACTAGAGAAAACTGCACTAAACTTTCATGGCAGACAGTCCGATCAAAGCAGCAGCACTTTTCTGCTGTGCCCTGAGCCTTTCAAACGCATACTCACATTTCCTGCCCCATCTGCAAACACAGAGTGTTCTTTAAATGTGTACAAATGGCACCCAGTGTTTTTGAAACACTCTTAAATAAGCCCAGGATGACTCACCATTTTTCTGGGCTTGTACAGCTGATTATATGTTCAAAAATCCCTTTAAAAATCACAAAAATCTATCTCTATACTTTGAATGCATTTAAATGGCAAAAGGGTTAGACATGAAGGAGCAGGACTGGCAAGGCCAATAAGAAATTAACATGAGCACTGAAAACAGTCTTTGGCCTTTTTATGGAGCTAAATTCACAAGAGTTGTGCATGCGCTTATCAGGAAATTATAGATCTTATTATTGGGGAATTGGGTGGCAGGTGCCAAAAACATTTAAATTCACTCCATTTCCAATTCATGAAGCCCATTGTAGCTTGGTACTATGGTTTTATTAGATTTGTACATTTAGCCAGGAACCTATTATTATAATAAAATACAAAATATAATTATTGTTTTCTTGCAGTGAGAATCTCAGCGTTATCTAACATTTTATTGTTTCCCCATCAAAAGAAATTCCAAGATTGGATTTTTTTTTTTTTAGATTTTTAAAGAAATGTTGCTTCCTCTGTCTACTTTCTGTAAGAGTTCTTGCTTTATGCTGCTTGACGGGGAGAGAAAGAAAAAAGAAATTGAGATGGAGGCCATAAGTCACAGCAGTTTTCCTTTAATTACAGTATTGTACTTATATTTCTCATATTTTCTGCTGTTATCTCTGCCCAGTCAAATCTCCATTCCTTATTCAGTGCTCATTAATTGAGATGGTGTTTGGGGAAAGCTGATATATAGATATGAGTTTCATATGGCCAAGTGCTCACCTACTATTACACACCAAATGGAGTTCAATACCCGTAATGGCCAATTTAGCTACTTGTCATATGATACCCAGTCCTTCATCCATCCCCTACCGATGCTCTTACAATTCCTCTTTTCTCCTCTCTCTCTGCCCACTTCATGTCATTATTTTCTCTCTTCAACAGAGAATGAAAATGTTTTAGAAATACTGAGGGGGGCTATATTATCTGTAAGACACTACGAAACTATGCTGGGGCAATAACTTTACAGTTGGGAGGGGCCTTAGAGATCACTCCTTCCAGCCTGTCATTTTTCAAATGAAGATAGGGTGACTCAGGAAGATCACACTGCATTAGTGGCAGGAGTCAGGACCTGCCACCCACTTAGGAAGCCATCATTGAGCCCGGGTGATGTGCCAGCACTCAGCCAATGGCATCATCATCCATAATCCTCAAGATGTCATGAGGTAGGTGTTAATACAGCTTCCACTTGGATGAGGAAATTGATGCACAGAGAGGTTAGGTAACTTGATGAAAGTCACACAGATAATTAGTGGCAGAATCAAGTTTCGAGCCCAAGTTACAGAGCCTACTGTGGGTGGTTAGAGGTGAGGCTCTGTAACTTGGGCTCAGAACTTGACTCTGCCAAGTTTTGTAATTTACCTAATTACAGAGCCTCATCTCTAACCGCAATATACAGTATCATCTTCTCAGTACTACCATGAGCTGCCTTTATACTTAGTTATTATCTATCCACACATGTAAATACCTCGCTAGTGATGCTATTTTACAATAAATAAAATAAAGCATAGACTTTGGTGGGTTTGACTCCTGGCTCTGTCACTGATTAGCTAGGGAACTTGTATCATGGTCATTAACCTCTTAGAGTATTTCATTTGCCAAATAGAGACAATAACAGTACCCACTCATGGAGTTATGATGAAAGTCAAATGAGATCACTCAGCCTTCTCTGTATCAGGTACTGACACACCATGTTAAAGTCCTGGACATACAGCATCCATTAAATTAACTCACTGATCTCAACAGCATTGCAGCATTCCCATATGTGAAATGTACGATGCTCTACAAACGTTAAGTCATTGGAGTGATCAAATATACAAGAAGGCTTCTCAAGAACATTTTACCTATCCACCTCCTTGGGCATTTTGCCTCTCCAAAGGATCTGTTAAGTGAATCCTATCAATCCAAGGGTGTGTGTGTGTGTGTGTGTGTGTGTGTGTGTATAGGTGTATACACACATGCTCATTCTAAGTCTATCTGAATACCAATTCCCTGTATTTTCCTGATTGAGACACCCTTTGGAAATTTTTACATTGCATTTCCTAGAGACACTTACTGAAGTTGGGGAAATAATAATGGTTAATATCTGGGCCATTGCTATTTTTCAGGCACTTTGCTATCACAGCACATATAGCATTTTTAGACACAACTATTAATATAATAAGTTGGACATCAAGCAATGCATCAGAAATTCAGGTTTCTTACTATACAGAAGTTTACACTGGAAAGTCAGGTTCAACTTACTCTAACTTTTTTCATTCACTCGTATTTATTGAGCATCTACTATGGATCAGGGACCAAGCTAGGCAAGCACAAAAAAAGTCTGCTCTCTTGAGGAGCTGATGGTCCATGAAGGAAATAAGCATGCACATAAACCATGACAAGAAAACTGCAAGTGTGCTACAAACAATGCAAAGCTCGGTGGGTGCACTGCAAATAATGGTCTCCCCTCTCTTGGAAAGTAAGAAGTTTCCCAAGCACACTTTAAGGAAAGAAACCAAAACCACAGGCATTTAAGGGCTGGTGTAGTTCCAGTCGCCTCTGTACCACTAACTCTCTGCGTGATCTTGTACAAGCCATTTGACTTTTCTAACCCTTTGTGTCTCTGTCTATAAAATGAGATTAGGAATATAAAACAGAGCTAGCTAGAAATATCCACTCTCGCAGGGTAATGAGGATCACAAACTTTTGCAGGAGGTAGAATCTAAAATCTACACACATCAGGGGAAAATGGTGTGTAGGCAGAATTCATGCTGAACTCCAGAGTAAGTAGTTGGCTTGTTTTTGGTAGGAAAAAAAAAATACGTATATATATGGTATGAAAAATAAACCACTTTTCTTTACACACTAGAATCTCACTCAGGGTGGTCAATGAGTACACACTTTCTCCAACCCAACGCCAAGGCAGCAAAATAAATGCTAGGTCAGGAAAGAAGATGGGGGATTGGAAGGGAACAGATGCATTTATGTTGTCTATATAAAGAGGAGTTCCTTCTGTCTGTCTCCCTTATTCTCTCTCTGACTCTCCATGTCTCTGTGTCTCTGACCTCTCCCACCCACTCTCCCACCCCAGGCACCTAAGCCCTCTCCTCAGTTTTCCTCTTGCATTCAAGTAAATTAAATAAATGCAAGGTGTACTTTGCTGTATGTTAAAATGCTTTGCATAAATGGGAAGCTAGACAAATGCTGGTGACTGTTATTAGTTTTAATTAATGCCCTTAAAAGACTACCCATAATTTTCCAGAAAGGGATGTCTTATATCGAGGCTCACAAGGAATGTATAATAGACTTTGGAAGAAATAGAAGCCAAGGAGATGGAGTCTTAAATCAGAGGGGTAGAGACACAGAAGTCCTTAGGAAGTTCTGGGTGTCAGGTGAGAGGAGGACTTGAATGCTTACTTCTCTTTTAATTATCTGATGCTCACACTACCCTCCTTTGTTGCCTTCAGCCAGAGCTGATAAGAAAAGGCACCAATAAATATCCTGGCAGTCTGAAGAAAGAAGCCATGTTTCATGGGACTCCCTGCTTCTACAGCTGTTGTTAAAATATTACTGCTAATTAGCTGGCTAGTTATATATAAACCCTTACAAAGGAGTATTTTTACACAATCATAAAATAAATTAAACTACCAAAAATTCACGCTGTTAATTAAAATAACCCCTGTAGGAGGGGGTAAAAAATCGCTACAAGGCTGAGGTAAACAGGAGGCAATTTCACAAGCACAAACTGATTAATTTTATTTCCCATTACATGTATTTGCTAATATCATCAAAATTGGGATATAAAGCAATTTTGCCTTGACAGTAGTTCAAATGGAGATGGTTCTAGCAGAGGAATGTAGCTAGTCAGATATACCCTTGGCCCTAAGGCCGTTCTCTCTCTGGCTGGAGTAAGTAGATTTTCAGCAGAGCTAGGGTCTAAATTGGGTACACTTAGGGGCAGGGAGGGAGAAGGCCCTCTCCTCAGTCCATCCCAGCAGCCTCATTGAACTCTGAGATCACTGGCAGCATGACTGTGACAGTCACATCCCCTCTCATCCAAAGATAAAAATATTTGAGGATACAAGAGAAATTCTCTCTGCTGCTGAGGGGTGGCAGGAAGACAGAGAAAACGAACTAGCCCACCTCAGTGAACTGGCCAGGGCAGTTCACTCTCAATTTACTAACACAGTTCAGCCATTCTTTTGAGCATATCTCTGCTGCCTCAGATTTTATAATGTAGCTTCACTTTTCTAAAGTTTGTGTATAATTTCTCTATTTAAATAATTGCCCAAATCCCTTGTGGATCGTTGTTTTACAAAAGATCACAAGAGTTTAGTAAAAAGAAAGAAAAAAACCTAGAAAATACTTTTCTAATCAAAAAAAAAATGCTATTTAGGAAAGAATAAACTTGAACTTTCAGGGTGTTGGGATCTTTCTGGCAGCCAAATTATACATAGACTTGAACTCAGCTGGAAGACCCCTCCGTAGGCACAACATTTATATCTCCCCTGGCCTCCCGTTCCCCCAGTTACTCAAAGTAAATACTCATCTAAAAAAAAAAAATGTTCCTTGCAAGCACAAACATATTATTTTACATCCTTTTTGGTCAACCAGAAAAGTTTTTCAATCCCTTTGGACCCATAATAAGTTTTGCTATTTTATAGGCTCTTGATGTGGGGGTTTTCCATTCTCATATCCCTTAAAATGCATCTGCAGGCTCACGCCTTGTTTAGCACCTAGTTTTATGGATGGCACTTCAGGAAGACCCACCAGTTTTGTCAATGGGACGCCAAACATCTGCGAGAATAAGCAAAAATTTCAGGCCTAACTCCAGATGTTTTATCTGTGCAACTCCAAACATCCAGATGTTTGGGGGGGAACAGTGTTTTATAAATAATGCTCTGCTTCTGACAAAGAAAATGAACAGGTGCATGAGCAATCCAAAAGAGCAGATAACATGGGAAAAACTCATTGCGGCTTCTGTATGTGGTTGAATATTTTATCCCTGTCGTTTTGCTCTGCTATCAAGTTTTCTTACAAGCCAAATTTTGTACAGATTCGTGTTAACTTTAGCCAGCATTTCCCCAGCTATTAGAGAGGCAATCATCAGAGTGCTGCTCCATGCTAGAACGCCAACCCTAGGTTCTACTGATTCTCTTCTTCTTAATAACTCCAGCCCACTACTGCTGCCCTGATGAGAGATCTCTTTACCCCTCATGCTGACTGCAACACAACCTTACACTGGTTGTTCCACCTCCACACAGCAGCTGAGTGACATTCTAAAACTCCACCTGAGGCTCTCACTCTTCCCACTCAGGCTCCCTTCAGAGCCTCATCTTCAGGACAGAGCCCAACATGCTTGGTGTGGTCTATAGGGCTCTAGGCCAGCTGGCCACAGCCTCATCCTGATGCTCACCCCCCAGCACTGGCCCTGTGCTCTAGTCCATGACGGATAACTTGAAGTGTTCTGGAATATTCCTGTGAGTCTTCAGGCCTGTTTGTCTCTGTAGCTGCAGTTTTCCTACCTGGACCACCTTCCCTCTCTTGCTGGCTTGGAAGATGTCCTCCCTTAATTCACAAGGACTCAGAGTCGCCATCTCTATAAAGTCTGTGGTGACTTCAGTGGCAGAGTTTGTGTCTCCATCCTCAGTGCTCACATGGCATTTATCCCAGGGCATCCTTTTCCTCTACTGATCTATCTGTCCCATAGCCAACCATGACCAGCTCTGTCACCTTCACTCCCTAAACAATTCTTAAAGTCTCAATAGCCTTGATGTTAAGATAAAGACCAAAATCTATAGCCCCTGAAGCCCTGCTGAGTTCCTGACCTCTGCTCTCTGGGACTCCAGTCCTGCTGATTCCCATCACTCCCAGAGTCCTTATGCTCACTCCCGTCACAGCAATTCCATCCTCCTAAGGGGGATGCCAGCTCCTCCTCACCCCTCCAGCCTCAGAACCTCATCAATTCCAAATCATCCTTCACAACTCAGAGAAAACAGTCTGTTTGTTAGGGAAACCTTTCCCCATCCCCCTATTCCACTCAGCTGGAGTCAAATTTTATGATTGTGTATACTCAGAACCATGTCCCTTTTCCTCATTGCAATTTCATTATATTTCATGAAAGTGAATTTCTGACCCACGTCTTTCTCTTCCATTAGACTGCAACTTCCACAAGGGTAGGGCTGGCATTCTTGCGTCATTATATCCCTAGCCCACCACAAGGTACCTGGTTCACCAGAGCTGCTCATGAAGGAGTAAATGAATAATTTACATCCATTCAACATACCATCATGACCGTAATTCACTCCTTGAATGCAGAAGCTATATTTTATTAATATTTGGAACCCAGCACAAAGTGGGTCCTCATCATGCATTTGTTGAAAGAATATCAGATGCAGATATTAGAGACTGTGGATCAGCAGCCAACTATCCCACCTCACCTAGCAGTGAACTCCCCATCTCTGAAATCATACAAGGAGAAGACATATTGAATACATCAGGAATGGTCTGGAAGTAATTCAGTCAATGAACTTGATGATCATTCATATCCCTTCCTACCCTCGTGTGCTATGGTGCAACTAGAAAAGACTAGAAAGAGGATGGATGTAAGGAAAAGAGAGCTGCAGAAATGAATGAAATTGCAACACCCTCAGAAAGGAGAGTGTCATGGCAAATAGAAAGAGTAGGGTTTTTGCCAAGGTTCTCTTAATTGCTGGCAGGTAGTAGACTTGAGAGGCTCTGTACAATATAGGTGTGAAGGCTGAAAGAGAGATGTCAAAGATAATAGCTTGAACCAGCTGTCTGATGGCTACTCCTTCCTCCTTCGCCTGGCCCTTATTTCTAGATTTAGATACAGCTCAAAAGAGACTCAGACTTTGACGAGCCAGGCAGAAAATTGTGCTAGTCACATGGAATCATTTTGACTGTTTTCTCAGCTGTTTCCCAAGAAAATAGATTTAACATTTGTCACCCTCATTCCTGACTAAGGAAAGCGATTTCACTTTCTTCTAAAGCAAAACACCCAAGATGGATTTGGCATTTGTTGAGTGAAGAGTGGGGTTCATATTAATGGCGTGTTGAGGGTTTCTTTGTTTTAACACTCTTCCTATTTTTTCACATTCAGTAAACTAAATGAATTGTCCACATCTCCTGTGGGCTTCCTAATAGAATAATCCCACCAGGAAACACTTCTCTTCCAGGCCCCTCACAATTTGTCTTTCCAATCTCCCAGTCTCATGTCTTTGGCCATAATTAATCTATTCCTCGAATATAAGAGTACCTATGAATACCGGGGGTAGAAGTAGAGGGGAAGAGAAAAAGGATAAAACCAGAATTGAGCAACACATGAATGCAGGGTGCATAGAACTGCCTTTGATTTTTTCTACATCTTTAAGTTGACAATTACAATATTTCAAATATTAGGTCTTATTGTCAGATTGTCAATTTTTGAGCATGTATCATGTGACATATTCTTTGGACATTTTAGTTCACTGGTGTTCAACTACCTTGTAAGTTTTGTGTTATCTTTCTTATTTAATAGGGGAAGAGATTAAGGCTTAGAGAGACTACCTTGCTGAAAGTCACACAGCCAATAAGTGCTTAAGCCAGGATTCAAACACAGGTTTTCTGCCTCCCGATCCACATCTAATAACCACATCTGTACAGTTTCAAGGAGAGTCACAGAGATTTTCATTAACAAAGACCCAGTACGCTGTCACACTAAATCAACCAGGGACAACCTGGCTCCCAAGAGGACATTTGAAAATGTCTAGAGAATTTTGGTTGTCACAAATGGATAGGTGCTACTGGCATCTGGTGAATCAAGGATGCCCCAAACATTCTACAATTCACAGACAGGCCCCCAACAAGGAACTATCATGTCCAAAACATGAACAGCACTGTAGTCAAGAAATGCTGCACTAAATGCGCTCAGCATTATATAAAATGGGTTCTCTGCTGCCAACTTGTGACCTTCTATATTGAAAAGGGGAACAGCTCATAACTCCTTGATATACAGTTACATGCTAGCAGTGTCTGGAATTGGCCTATTTTTACTTAAGAATGGAGAAAAAAAGAAGGATGGAGAAAGAACAGGAGAGGAAGAAGAAAAAGAAAAAAGAGAGAAGGAGAAAACTAACATTAGACACAGACAATCTGCAGCGTTCAACAGCTGGATCGCATTACATGGAAATCAGTCTCAGTGACAGCACAACAGGCTGCTTTTGTGTCTTCATGAATAACACAATGTGCTGGGTAAATGCTTTTCCCCATTTAGAAACAGGTAGTTAATGGGAATTGAAGTGATCAAATACTGCGTACCCCAAGGTTACTTGCATCATGGGCCTGGGTGGCCCCAAGCTCATAAATAAAGCATTGGAGCGTCTTATTTTAGGCCTGGTCAGATAAGCAGTGCTTGCATCATGTGAACAGAGCCCACAGCACAATATGACACTGAGCCTGGCAATTTGAGGACCTCTCAGAATGTGACATTTCAAGCACAGTACACTGAGTTCACACCCTGTGGAAGCTTCGAGGCCCACCATGCCACAGTTTTCCATCATCTTTTTGATTAAGCTGCCGAGAGAGAAGGCTGTCACTGAGCCGGACTTTAAATGATGCCAAGTTCATTCCCTACTATGCAGAAGTTAATTTGAGGCACATTTGCAACTTATAACTCTGATTTACTCATTTGCTGGTACGAGGACCACACACAGCTTGACAACCTGCCAGCTTACATAGACTATTCTCTCAGAAAAGGTTTGGACCAAGTCAAGACCCGGCTTGGCAGCTCAAAATACAGCTGCTAGACAATGGCAGAATGTGGAGTTGAATATAAGAAAAGAAAAATATCTCTTCTTTGCCTCAAATTTTTACATATAATTATGTAATCATATCCCTATTCAGATACTTTGACATAAATCGTGCTTAATTAAATTGTTGCTATTTGTTGTTTTATTATTAGTACATGGCTTGTTTGTTGATACGTACTTGCAAGCCATGTGCGTGCACACGCGTGCGCGCGCACACACACACACACACACACATGCTTGGTCCTAGTACTGTTGTTGCTTTGAAAGTAATGAAAACGCTCTCTATGAATAATTTCTCTATTTGATAGAATCAACAACAATTTTAAATAATGCTTGCTCCTCTGGTACACAAGTGGCTAGATGGATAACTCTAAAGTAATAATTTTCTGGTGTTTTTTTTTCTTATAGATTTCCTATAATCTGTTAATATCCATCAAATAATATTCATATATTTCTGTAATTCAATAATATCAATCAAATAATACATTATTGGCATGAAATAAATTCTTCCTACTATAAAAAACTTGCTCTCACAATAAATGTATTTCCCCATGATTCATATTGGGCTGTTTCTCATTCAGACCCTGGAATCCCAAAGACACATCTTCAACAAATGTTTGTGCCCAGGCATACCCTACAATCCCAGCACTTTTGGAGGCCAAGTCGGGCAGACCGCTGGAGCCCAGGGGTTCAAGACCAGTTTGGGCAACGTGGCGAAACCCCCTCTCTACAAAAATTAGCTGGCTGTGGTGGCATGTATCTGTAGCCCCAGCTACTCAGGAGGCTGAGGTGGGAGGATTGCTTGAGTCTGGGAGGTTCAAGGCTGCAGTAAGCCATCATGACACCATTGCATTCCAGCCTGGGTCACCGAGCCAGACCCTGTCAAAAACAAATTAACTCCAGCCTGGGTGACAGAGCCAGACCCTGTCAAAAACAAATTAATTTATTTAATAAATAGATGTTTGTAAACGAATTTGGGGTAAGACATAAGTTTTAAATTTTCTATGAGATTGTATCACTAGTTGGTCATTGACTAAAAGTCACCACCAAGTCACCCATGAAACCATCTTCCGAGAGCTGGGTTCCTCTAAACACAAACCCCATCCCCTGCTCCACAGGGAACTTGCTCTAGAGCCTACTCTTCTGCCTCTAACAGGGTTTCTCAAAGTGTGAGCCACAGAATACCAGCCTGTAAGAAATGAAGATTCCAATACACGTGTTGAGTGCTTGCCAGGAAAGCACAGTGTGCTTATCAGAAATGAAGATCCCTAGCACCACGCCAAACCAATTAGATCTGAATCTTGGGAGATTTGCACTTCCAACAGGATTTTCAGGTGAAATTGTCTTCTTCCTTGAGTCTTGAAGCATATAGACTGCATGCAGAAGAAAGAGTGAGGTTGTGAAAACTGTACTCCTAAACTCACTATATTTGAAATAAACTAATATCAAAATTTTCAAGTGAAAAATCATCAGTTCACTAATGCCCTACATCCTCTGGTCTTTGGATTGATAACCTCCAGTTTTGTAGAGGAACCCCCTTGCTCTACAAAAGGGGAAATTGAGTTATCCTCATTATATCATGTATACTAAGGCAAGAAACTCAAAATGCCAGTGTGCTTCCATGATATACTTTAGAATAAATTTTCAGCCACAATTTTTTTTTAAGTTTGCTCCAGATAATCTGATAAAACTCCATTTACCTCCAGTTCATAAAAGTTTTACTATATTTCAGCAGATAATTATCTCTTTGGTTTTCTATTCCAGCTTATCATCATTATGAAGACAGAGTAAAGAGAGTTTTTTTTTTTTTTTTTTTTTTTTTTTTTTTTTTTTTTTTTTTTGAGACGGAGTCTCGCTCTTGTTACCCAGGCTGGAGTGCAATGGCGCGATCTCGGCTCACCGCAACCTCCGCCTCCTGGGTTCAGGCAATTCTCCTGCCTCAGCCTCCTGAGTAGCTGGGATTACAGGCACGCGCCACCGTGCCCAGCTAATTTTTTTGTATTAATAGAGACGGGGTTTCACAATGTTGACCAGGATGGTCTCGATCTCTCGACCTCGTGATCCACCTGCCTCGGCCTCCCAAAGTGCTGGGATTACAGGCTTGAGCCACCGCGCCCGGCCAAAGAGAGTTTTAATTCAAAATTTCAGAAGATGCTCAAAAGTAAAAGAGCAGCATAATTTACGCCAAAGAGATCAGCCATACACTAAGAATTATATCTCAACCCCACGTGGCACACACACAGATTGCCAATTCCAAAGACTTTTGTGAACCACACTCGAGGTAGTTGCCAGGATTGGCTGGGTAAGTGTATGCAGTGTGTGGATTTGGCACATTGCAATCATTCGTGATTATTGTGCTGCAGCTGGGATCCTGTGAATGGAGTTGCAGGGCCCATTTCACCTACCATAGATTTCTACAGCCCACAAATGAAGAGATTTGCAGATACAAATTGGCATTCACTCATTCCCACCAACTAAAATGTAAGCACTTTAGGGAAAAGAACTGGGTATCCTGTTTCTGTGTATCGCACCCCCTTCCCCTGCTCCCCCCCACCACATCTAATATCCATCTGTCTGGGAACAGAGTTTCCCTTCCCGAAAGATAGCTGTAGCATTATAAGAACCATTTCATAAAGGCCAGTATTTATGGAATGAAGAAAGTCTTCACCCCTGGTTTATGGCTACAAAGGCTAAACAAAGCACATTATCTGCCAAAACTCAAGAAAACCCTGTATTTCTTCTTCTTTTTTTTTTTTTTTTTAGACAGAGTCTTGCTCTTGTCACACAGGCTGGAGTGCAATGGAGTGATCTTGGCTCACTACAACCTCCGCCTCCCGTATTCAAGCAATTCTCCTGCCTCTGGCTCCTTCATAGCTGTGATTACAAGTGCCCACCACCATGCCTGGCTAATTTTTCTATTTTCAGTAGAGACGGGGTTTCACCATGTTGGCCAGGCTGGTCTCGAGCTCCTGACCTCGTGATCCACTTGCTTTGGCCTCCCAAAGTGCTGGGATTACAGGCGTGAGCCACCATGCCTGGTTTAGAACCCTGTATTTCTTAAATAGAGACATGACCTGCTTTCCCAAAAGAGCTGGAGATAAGATAGCAACCACACCACCCACTTCTGGGAAAAAAAATAATAATGTGTATTATCAGCAAGCTTTGTGCAAATTCAGCTCCTTTTAGTCTGTAACTACAGAGAACGCAAGTGTCATACCCTCCCCCAGCAACCATGACACCTTTATCTGGAACCCAGCTGTATTTGAGATTTACTGTGTGGCCTTGGGCAGCTCATTTAACCTCTCAGTGTCTTAATTTCTTCATCTGGAAAATGAAGACGCTACCTACATCATGGGCACAGCGTTTCAAGGTTAATGCATGAGGCTGATATTGAAATTCAGCTTAGCAGGGGAACGTCTAATTCTGGGGAGGAAGTCAGGCACAGCAGTGCCCTTCTGGGGGTTATAACATGTGCAGGATCACAGAGCCAGGCCCTAAGGTCAGGAATGCACATGGCAAGCTCAATAAGCCACTCCAAATTCACCACCTGGAGTCTTTTATTGTTATTGCCAAGTAGAGTTGATAAAGCAAACAGAGCAAAGGGTCGGGAGGCCTAATTTATCAAATGTTATTGATACAGATCTCATATTGACAGGCAATGAGCCACTTTTAGATTCAGACCCATAAATCCATTTTATAATACAGTCCAATCCCAACACTTTGCCCCCAAATCCATCCATCTAGACATTAGAAATCCATCCTGCTTTCCCTGCAGTCTGTCAAATGTCACCACAGAGTGCAGAAGCCACCCTGCCAAGTCTATATCCTGAACTAAATCCCAATGGAAACTTCCCAGATATAAATAACCACTATGAACATACAGGAAAGAAAAATAGCTGTGAAGTTGCACTCTTACTTTTTCTTTTCTTTTTAGCCTGTGTCAAGTAAAAATCATAGAGTTACTCACTCTCCAAAAACAATCTAAAACCAGAAGGTTTAACCAATCCAATTTTCTAGTCACTGTGACAACTATTTTAATCTGTGAGGCAGCGTTCAGGACACGTACACAGCCCTTGTCTATGGTTGTTTCACAGGCAGTCCCTGCTGGAAACTCCAAAAGCGGCTTCTTTTCCTGGACTCACTGTGGGCAGTGGCATTTGATGACATTCAGGGTCTCACGCTATGAAGACAGAATTCTCCAGTTACAGTTAGAGAAGGAGGAACCTTCCTTCAACTTGAGGGCTGATAGTAAGGTCCTGGAAGAGCGGTTGGGAGGAAACCCCAGGTTAATAGTGAGAGGAGAAACTCACTCAATGCTTTGGCAAGGCAGGAAAAAGTGACATAAAGAAATCAGAGAACTGAGCCTGAACGTGGGGCTATCTGGGCTTGAATCACACAGAGCCAAATGTGCGTGACTTTGATTAAACCTCCCCAGGCCTCAATTTCCCCACTGGTGACAGGTGAAGGGGGCTGTGTAAGATTCAAATAGTACAAAAGCCCCTAGCACAATACCTAGCACATAGTAAGTGCTCAATACGTGTTCGTTAAACCATAATCTGAATCAAGAAATTTGGAATTATTGATATCACTCATTAACTAATGGGCAGAAGTTCATTTATTGAATGCACACCTTATGTCAAGGACAACGCTAAACGGTGGGAATAGACAGGTGAAAAGAACAGATTATGATGCTCAGGAAAAGACAGAGGAAATGGGCAGGACTAGATAAGGAGACTGGTTGTCTCTAGATATGAGGACCTGGTGTAAGGTGGGCAGGACACTGCAGATGTGGAGCCTGCAGGGCAGGTGCGCCACACCCAGGCTCAAGGTACTATGTAATCATCCCACCGTTCCCTAACTGGGGTGACTGATTACCTTCTGGTTTCCTGCAGTTTCTAGACTAACACCTGTGCTCATTTGCTCAGGGAATGCAAACTCATCTTAATATTAGCCTCAAACAGATTGATAGGATGGTACATCTGCAATATAAAAGCCTAAGCATAGATTGGCTTAGGATTATCTGAGCTTTTAGATTTTTCTGACCATATCCAAAGAAGAGATACAGGGGTAGACACAGGTGTCATCCTGAAAAGCTAAAGGTAAATTAAAATGTCGCCTAGAGGATTAAACTCTTTTTCCCATTAAGTTGCAACAGGCATTTGCATTTTTGGGGCATGGACTCTGTGAAATCTGCCCTCGAGCACAAGAAAAAGAAGGAGGTGGGAAGAGGTAAAAGAAGAGAAAAAAAGAGGAATGAGAAGGGATGGGGGACGAGGAGGAGGAAAAACTAAGTGACTCCCAAATAGCACAGCTCTCAGGCTGGCCATTCAAAAGGCCAGGTCAAGGGGAGGTTTTTGCCCCTTTGCAGTGGAACGCAGGAAATGGGAGTGAACTCATCAAGCTACAAGTCTTTCCTTCCCTGAGCCTCCTACCCTACAACAGACCTATTTGCTTCTCCCTCAGAATTTAAAGGATTTGTTGTTGTTTCTCACAACAGTGATTTGGAGGCAATAGTCCCCCATGGTAGCCCCAATCTGTCCTTACCACTGTCTTCCACTGCCCCAGAATTTCCCAGGCCAAACTCATCTGGGGAACACCTACAGGATTTAGGTCATATTTCATGGCATGACTATTATTCATTTTATATGATTCATTTTAAATCAAGTTACTTTTTAAAACTTTACTATTATTCTAAGCAACGATATCTATAAAAACCATTGTTTTTCTGTGCTAGTTATAGCTTCCTAATATACGTTAATTAGCATAAGTCATTATTATTAAAGTAGCCTAACATAGTTATTAGCTGTGCCACTACTAGCTGTGTGATCTGGGGCAAGTTATTTAACTTCTCTGTGCCTTAGCCTTCACGGTCTGTTAGATAAATAATACCTACTTCGTAGAGTCACTATGAGGATTACATTAGTTAATATTTGTAAAATACTTGTACTATCTAGAATCTTCTACATGAACAACACTTTGGAAACACTGAACTATGAACAGAAGCATAAATCATCCCTTACCTTAAGGTTTGCTTATGCTGTCCTGCTTCTTTGGGGTACTCTTTTGCCCCCATTTTCCTGCCTCAACCAAAACTAAAACCAAACTAATAAACAATAAGCTGTCATCCCTGCTCTCCTTGAAAGCCTACCTATTCTAAAGTCCTTCTTAAATAAATATAATTATAACCATTTATTTTAATGACAGCCACTTGAGTATCTCTCAACTTACTGGCCCATGCTCAGTACTTTTCACACATCATCTAGTTTAATCTTTATTTTGACTTTATGAAGAAGACTCAGCTTAAAGAGATTAGGTCATTTTTCTGAGATCCTACAATAGGAGAGTCAGGATTCAAATCCAGGCCTGTCTGACTCCACTACCTGTGAATATCCCATTAAGCCATGGGGTACCACTGGGAAGCTTACTCTTCCAAGAGTACATTACACTGCCCAACCAGACAGGAGTGCCCTCTCTGCTCTCATGGTGTGTACCTCTCTTATCAGATTTAGTAAACCTACACTGTAATGTAACTATTAATTTGTCTGTCTTGGCCAGGCGTGATGGCTCATGCCTGTAATCCTAGCACTTTGGGAGGCTGAGATGGGCAGATTGCCTGAGTTTAGGAGTTCGAGACCAGCCTGGGCAACACGGTGAAATCCCGTCTCTACTAAAAATACAAAAATTTAGCCGGGCATGGCAGTGCATGCCTGTAGTCCCAGCTAGGACGCTGAGGCAGGAGAATTGCTTGAACCTGAGGGTGGAGGTTGCAGTGAGCTGAGACTGATTACGCCACTGCACTCCAGACTGGGTGATAGAGATTTCGTCAAAAAAAAAAATTGTCTGTCTTTTTCCCCTGTTATTCAAGATAATTCTTTCTATTTTAAGCATTTTGGAAGGAAATTTCCTTGCATTCTAAAATTTCCTTGCATTCTATGAGACTGAATTTAACATTTTATTTACACCTCTGATCAGCTTTATCAACACCAAATACACTAACTTTCTGTGATGTAAACATGGCTTTAGGTCAATTCTTTTCTGTGCAGCTTAGGGTGACTATTAAAAAACCAGATTCCTGAGTCCCTCCCCAGATCTACTGAATCAGAATGTCTGGGTTAAGGCCAGGAATCACTGGAGTTTGGGAACCACCGCCTTAGGGTGTGCATGAGTGTTTGATCCTGCTTGCTGCTCCCAGATGACTCTTTAGTTCGTGTTTCTGCCTTCTGTGGTTTTTCTGACCTCTCCCACCCTTCGATTGACAGTTTTCACTTCTCACTGCCAGCCAAGATTGCTGGATAAATGTTTCCTATTTCTTCTTCTACCCACTAATGCTATGGTTTCCAAACTATTTCTTTTAGCTTTAGGACACTTTCTTGAAAACTGATTCTTAGATGCCCAATATAAAGCACATCATTTCAGAGCTATTCCAGTGGAATATGAGTGAGTGGCCTGGATTTCCAATGCTCATCTCGTTCCCCTAACTCCCATCTCCACCACCTATCATGGCCCTGAGGCCCCTCCTCAGATTCCCAGGGTGTCCATAGAGAACATTCCTAATACCACGGAAATAATACAACCTTCTGTCAAATGTTATCATAGTTTTGTAGGACAGATACCATATTTTTTATTAACACTCCAGATTATCAGAAAGGGGCTTTTTTTTTTCTTTCATGTAAGTTTGTCAGTGTAGTCCAAAATCAAGTGTGTCATTCTTTCTACTTGAGGGCATATCACCAAATTTATAATATAGTCTCTATATTATATTTGCAAAATTGTCCCTTACAGTGAAAATTCCTCACTTGGAAAATGACGATCGCATTGTATTTGTAATTGGACTCCCATTTACTTTTGAAAGGATCTCAGAAAAATAATGGTCAAGAGAATTTATCTTTTTTAAAAAGTCTCTCCTCTGCAAAAGAAGGTGTCAGAGCATCCAGGAAAACATTCTAACCTTTAAGACTTTGGTCATTTTATATTGATGGTATTTTAAATAGGTTAGTATGCTAATAGTCTAAAAACAAGGTTCAAGCAGCAGTTTTTGAAACTTGAAAACAAATTTCAGCAAAGTTCTTTTAGTGCTCTTTTTGTCCTTTTTCTTCCAAAATTCATAATTTTGAGACACAGAATTTAGGAAGCCTATTTAACATCACGTGCGCTAGAGGCAAAAGAATGAGAATATTGTATCGAGGTTACAACATGATTACTATAGTTTATCAGGACAAAGTTCAAATTCGTATATACAGAAAGAAATATCATAAATGTAGCAAGGTATTAACTATTGATGATCATAAGTAAAATGTACGCAGAGTGCTGCTTGTATTATTCTTTCAACTTTTCTGTAGCTTTGAAATTTTTCTAAATAAAATTGGCGGGGGGCAGAATTTCAAACACAGGTAGAAATCAAGCATAGTCATACATGTAAGATGAACACATTCAACAGGGCCTGGGCCATGGTGAGAAATGTGGGGCCTCTAGGACACAAAATTTAAGGAAGCACTTGTGCGACCCTGAGAGTGAGTGCCTCTTTCAATCTGTCACCTTACACACCTCACTTGCCTAGTGCTAGCGCTGTTGTTGAACAAAAGCAAATGCATCTATGTTCTCCAGCAGACCACAGCTAACTCTTCTAACTCCTAAAAAGAAGAAGGTTAAAGCTAATTTCTTCCATGCAATCATTCACTCATTTATTCTCCAAATATCTATGGAATCCACTCTATGTTAAGAAACTATCCTGTATGTGTTCATGGGTGAGTTAGATACTGGGGATGCCAATGATGGACCAGTTCCTGCTAAAATACCTTACTATCTGCCAAACACTGATTTAGTAATACTATTTTTATCACCATCATCATCATCATCATGTATTTAGTAAATATTTCTTGAATGAGCAAAACCATAAGTCTACTTATTTGTTCTTACTCAAAGACTTGTCATGTTTATATGAACGTGAAACTTTTTCCTTGATTGCCTGAAAACATAGCTAACATCTACTAGATGGATACAAACCATGTGGTGTCTTCTAAGTTCCTTCCACATATTAACTCAATGAAGCCTTTTACCAACAAGAAGATACAGGTGCTAAGATTCTCCTTTTACAGGTAAGAAAATATATGATATATTGGGTACCTTTTCCAGAAACACAGAAAGAAAGAGGCCACAGCAGGTTTGAATCCAAGGAGCTCAGCTTTTCAAAGGCTTCACAAAGCAATCTCACATTTACTAACCCAGAGAGGCACTTTCCAGTTCCAAAAAGCTCTCTTCTTCAGGTTGCCTTTCACCCATTACTACATAGAACGATCTAGATAGCACCAGGGACATTTTTAGCAACGTGATCCTCAACTTCCATGGCGTGGGCAGGCAAGTCAGACTTTGGGGGACATCCTGCTTAATTTCACCTTGTCTAAATACAACCAACTAAAAATAACCTGAAAGGGAAGTGTCTCAGAACCACAACAGGAGCTGCAGAAGGCTGCAGAGGGCATGATGTGAAAGAAGGATCCTGGCCTCCAGAAAACACTGCTGATGCTTTTCAACATCAGCAAGTTGCATATTGTGATGAGAACACAAAGTTTCCAATTATTGAAATTCCATAGTGTATTTAATTATGCAATTATCTTATTGTATTAACAAGTGCTAGAGCACAGCAGCAATTGCTGAGATTTTTACAATTTGGAAGAGCAGAATGTATTCTTTCCCTCAGCTGATTACTTCTCATAAATCTGTCCATTTTTCAGGGATTATGGAAATGATCCTATTTTTGGAATGCTTCATTCAGAAATCCAAAGCAAGTCAGCACCCCCACTCTTGCCACTCCAATATTTAAGTATGATCCCTGTAAAGACTGAGCCTATTTCAGGGGAAAATGTCTGCAAATTCACATCATTTTTGTTCCCATTAATCACTTAATACTCTTTCCTCTTTTGAAATTCAAATAAATATAGTGTAAATATACATTTAAAGAGCAGTTGTACAAATTACATATTGTCAATGATGCAAACACAAATACATTCTTTTTCATTTGCTTAAAAAGGATTTATCCCAAAGGGTTCATGTATCAGACTGTAAAACCCGAGTACTCCATCAAAACACCTCAAATAGGTATGCTATGATACTATCATGCATTTCTATTTGCCTCAGTTACTTTGGCAAATATGAAATGTAATCATGCAAAATTAAACATTCCATACATTTTCTATTCATTCTCTAATACTCTCCCTATATTCTGAAATAGGCTATCACATTTTCAAGTTTAAGGGGACAAAAAGTGAATCAAATTTCTTGTTTCCGAAAGCATTACAAGTAATAGGTCTTTTTACTTACGGCTTTTCATCTAAGATCACCAGGCTCTTCACACATAAAACATAATTAATCCATACAGTCTGCTACATACCTACCCAATGGGAGCCCTCCTTGCTGATGAGAAGCCATACCTGTATTTTCTCAATGTAAATTTCATCCAGGCTTTTAGGAATGATGCTTCATTTACTGGTGCATGATCAGGAGGCATAATCATATGTGAGAAACCTGGCTGCTTCTCCCAAATAAGTAAGAGATAGGAAAACAAACCCTGGACCCCAATTGCCTGGTGTTTGGATATCGGTTTTGCAAACATTCAGCTATGAGATGATGGAGCAAGTCGCCCCACTGCCCAGTGCTTCTGTCTTTGTAGTGATAAAATTGGGATAACAATAGTACCTGTCCCATAGGGTTGTTTGGTGAATGAGTTACTACATGTAAATCCTTGAGAATACAGCCTTAATAGCATGAACTGTTATTATCTTGTCTTGTCCTTCCCATATGTGATACCTGATGCCTTTCAAATCCATTTCCCCACAATTAACTCATTGGAATCTCACCATCTTCCTGTGACGTAGTGGAAATAGATGCTATCTATTATTTCCGTTTTACAGATGAAGAAAGTAAGTTTCAAGGAGGGTTGCCAGCAGTCAGGACTGGAACTCCCAGAACCTAGACTAGTATATATTTCCACTTTTCCTCTTTATATCCAGAACAAACTGACTCAGTGACCCAGACAGTTCCCTACTTATTTTGTGGGGGAGAGAGGGGGTCTTGTTTCAAAGGAGACATGGAAAGCACTCTGTTGCCAAGGTTTGTCTTGCATATCAAAAAAGATCCAGATCGGCAGGAGACATGTCAACAAGTCTGCCGTCATGATTTCTGCTAACTATGAAATGAAAGTTAATTTCATGCCTCTCATTCGCAGACAAAAAGGTTCAGAGCTGTTTAAATTCTCTTCAGTCCAATGACAGTTAGTAAACAGGAGACTTCGTGTTCTAATGCTTGAAATCACCCTTTGTATCTCAATATATTATTTATGCACTCAGCTTAAAATAAACAGCAACTCCGAAGTAGGTGAGTGGTCTCATTTAGTAGGAACTTTTTTTTCACTCTGACAGTTACTTTAAAACATGGGTAAACAACCTTAATTCACTTCTAACGAATTAGTAGGCTACTGCTGTGTCTACAGGAGGCAAGCAGATTGTATTATTCACCAAAACAACTTCCTTCCTGTCAATCATCTGCACCTCACAGAGGGCTGTGGACTTTGCTGTCTTGATACTCAAACCAATCCACGGGTGCATGTAGTTCCAGACGATTTCTTCAGAGGTCATTTTCTTCCAAAACTTTGATTAGATCTCTGGACTCTGAGAGGCAGAATAGGGCCTGGAGAAGATAGATTCTCAGTGCTGCTTGTTAAGAAACATATAGACAGATAAGAACTTTCCCAGAGGAGTAAAGAGTTTGGGAATCATGGCAGTGAGCTCTAGCTGTTGAAGGAACTGAAGCTGACAAAGAGACCACTGTAAGGGGAGACCTGATAGGTGTCACTAAATATTTGAAATGGTGTCATTTTGTAGGCAGAAGACTTGTTCATTGTAGGGATGAACAGTAAAAGTAGAATCCAAGGGCAGAGATACATAGAGCTTGGATTTATGTTTAACTTGAGAAGGAATACTGTAACTGTCAGAGTCACCTTTTTAGGTTGTAGACTTTCTGCCTCTAGAGGTTCTCAGGCTCAGTCAGCTGGAACCCTTAGAACTGGCCAACAAATAGGGCTAGATAAGGCATACAAGACCCTTGCAGACTTAGATCCTACAGCCGCATGAATCCAAGGGTTGCTCACTAAAATAGGCTTCAATAAGCAGTCCTAATCTTAAACTTCTCTATTATAGATTTTAAAGGGTGACAGCCACCAATTAAAAGAAAAAAACAGATCAAACCATAGGTTAAGCACTGGGCATACAGCTGGCCAATCGATGGTTGTACACACAATTCCAGGGTATTGGTTGGCCTGGCAAAATAAAAAGATGCGCCATTCAACAGAGAAAATCTACTGAAGCAGGTGCTTTGGGATCGCACAGTCGCCTCATGCCCTTCTGTAGCCTTTGCCATTCCATGGGTAGGAGGCAATTCCCAGGTCACCTGGACTGTAAGCTGCTTAAGGAGGGGTGATCACACTTAGCTCACCACTCTGGTTGGCCTCCTCCCCCTGCTCCAAGTCTGGAAACACAATAATTAGCGAACCGTCTAATCAACTTTCATCCTTAACAAAATATCGTTCGTCTCATGGAAACATTGTCTCTCCCTAAAATCAACCACTTCTTTGAGACACAAACTGACTGCTCAAAACACAAGTTAAATGCAATTTAAAAAGAAAGGAAGAGAGAGTTGAGAGAAGATAAATAAAGACACCTTACATTTATATCCATGGTTCATATCGACATTTTTACATATAATAATATACAGACATATTTTGTCCAAATTATCTAGTAGGCATTGCTTGAATTTATATTTACAGAAGGTGGCAGGGGGAGGTGGCTTTTCTACACCCAACATATTGTCAAAACGTTAGAGTTCAGAAACATTAAATGCCTCAAATGAAATCAGATTATCAATATCTGGGTGTGAAACTTTGTGTTATGGATCTCCTGATATGGCAAGAGCAGACATCTGGTATTTGCACTTTGGAATAACAGAAAATAGCATGACAATAATGCATAATACTTACAAAGTACCCTTCATCCATGGGGCTCCAATTTTACCAATATTAGTTCACTGATTTTCGCAAAAAACCTGAAAGGCAGAGGGTAAGTTTGTGTTACCCCCACTTTGCAGATGGGGATACTGAAAGGCAATAGGTTATTAATTATTGGTCCATTATGGTGAGAATTCAGTAATGGGAAAACAAGAATTGCCATTTTGGCCTTCCCCATCACAATGCGTCTTGGCCACTCATCTTTCCCAAGGGGACTGATATTTCCTACGTCATTTTCACCACCACAGTCTCAACATACTAAACACATTTTAGGATAAGATAGTCACAAGTGTAACCCCTCATTTTCATGAATCCAAACACCAATATTCTTTTAATACTAGAGGTAAGATTGGAAAAATTCCCACATCCAGTTTAAAATATGGAAGAAAAAATTGGATTGACAAAATGTAACCATCCTACTAAAATTTGGCCTGAAAATAATGTTACTACTGTTCAGTTTGTTATATACTTATGTTCACATTTCAGCATATGGACTTGTCTTTTTAAAATATTGCAAGGAAGTCAGAATACTTCAGAAGTAATTTCGTTAACAACGCTTTTAGAAGGGTGTATTTTTAACAGTCCTTTCTAGGACATCCCATCCTTTATACCAGTTTCAGGCCATTTATTCATGCATTGAAAAAATAATCAGTATTTATTGAGTTCTTACTATGCATAAGTTTAGAACTGTATGTGGCTTCTTGGAGGACACAAAAATGTGTATGACATAGGTTCTACCATCAAGAAACTTATAAACCTGTGGTTCAATAATTCTATCACTATGACAACCATGCTAATCACACACTCTACAGAAAGATCTGATAGTTTGTAAACATTCCTGGTAAGTCACAGATACCAATCCCAGAAGGATGGCACTTTCAAAAAATATTCCAAAAAAAGGATGAGTTTCAGTTCTGTTTATGAGCCATACTATTTGGGATTACAGAAATATTAAAAGATGGGTCTCCTTAAAATGTCTGGCCCAGAGTTTTCCCAAAGCCCATGATGTGAGGGTCACAATCTCTCACGGTCTTCTCCTTACTCACCTCTGCAATAGCACTGACTTCTTTACTTATCCTCAAATACCCAAGCACATTCCCACCTCAGGAACTTTGTCTTTCCAGCTGTTCCTTTTGCTTGGGTCAATCTTGCTGCAGTATTTCTATGGCTTACCCCTTCCCTTTCATCAGATCTCTGCTTAAATACCTGCTCAGTGATGTCTCCCTGATCATCTGTACATTCACATGCCACAGAATGGGTGCCACAGAATGACGTTTCAGCCAACAACTGACCACATATATGAGGTGGTCCCATAACATTATAATACAGTGATACCATATTTATACTGTAACTTTTCTATGCTTAGATACGAATACTTACCATTGTGTTACAATTGCCTAGAGTATTTAGTGCAGCTACATCCTAGCCTACAGGTTTGTAACCTGGGAGCAATAGTATATATACGGAATATTTTTTTTGTTTGTTTACTGCTAACTTCTAGTGTGAAGGCACTCCAGGAATATTGATTGAATCCATGATTCACAGCATTAAACTGGGTGATCTTCCTTTTTTCTATCTTTTAACTCTCCCTGAGATACTGTTATAATTACTAATAAATGAATTTCAATACCTAATCACCATAGATTTTTTCCACCCAAAGGAAAAAATTAAAACTCCACAAACACTCAGTGAAATGCTTCTGGAAAATATAATAAACATCCATTTTTATCATTTTCCCTTATCTTGAGTGCCAGAGTGCAAGATGGGTGACCTGGCTTCTTAGCCAGCACTGCTGTGAGCCCTTACCTTCTCCTCTCCCTCTGCCTTTGTTTCTCAAGCGTAAAATAAAGCTTAAGAAGCTTATTTCTGAAGTTCCTTCTAGTTCAGAAACTAGGTGATAGGCCAAATTATATTGATATTTTTACATCTTCTGATTTAATAGCACTTACTAAGTATAAGCTTCTCTCAAAGGTAGCAAGGTCATCATTTCATACTAAGCAAAGCAGGAATACCAGAGGGAAGAATGTGAGTGTCTAACATCTACAAGTGTACCAATTCTGGGCAACCACCACAGTGATCACTGAAACCCTGTTCCCTCATCCCCGCTCTCACACCACCAACATATGACAGACATTCAAAGAGAGATGCCACATCAGCTGTTTACGGCATCTTGAGTCACAGACACTCCACTTCGGTCTCTAAACAGATTTCTTGTTTACTTGCCCATTAATAAAACTCACACCTTCACTAGTCAGATTTTTTCCCCGAGCATCTGAACATCCAAAGAGATTTAGAAGCAATTAACATTCACGAGTAACAGAGCAATCAACATGGGAATCGCTAATGGGACTGGACAGGATCCAAGAGCTGATATGAGGATAATAGTGAGTCCCTGACATAGGTTATGGTGTTAATTCTGGAGGGCAGAGTTGTGGTATGTTTTCAATAGCTTTGTGGGGCTGCTGTCACAATCACATACGCCTCTCCTATATCTGGTTTCTCACCCCCTATGACATGCCTTTTAACTGCTATCAAAAAGAAGCCATTTTGCATTGTTATAACACAACCTCTAGCATTAATGGCATATATTGACTCCAAGTTTATTTTTAAATTGCCTACCTGACGAAATGTTAAAATGTCATTTTTTTCCCAGTTTGGGTCTCTAGACTATCTTCACCTGTTAATTCTTATAGCTAGAGGCCACAAAAATAATAGCTATGAATTTCCACCTTGACGCTTCCCCAATAAGTTTTGCCACTTACTTGTGTGCACATGGGTTCATACATCTCTCGTAAATAGGAAGACACAGGCATTCCTATTCCAACCAGCTCTATGCTTGCTTCCTTGTCAGTTTCTGTGACCTGTTTTCATGAAGATCACCCCAGAAATCGGCACACCACATCACCCGCCCCTTTTCACCCTACCGGGAGAGTCTCTGCGTAATAGAGAATGTTTCCATTGTTCCTCTTTCTGCCTTTCATTTTCTAGCCTTCATCTCTCATCACTACAATAAAAAATGCCAATGCCAGGCAAATCTCTCTCTCCCTCACTTTGGACCACATTCTTGAATCCCTGCCCTGGCACTCTTTCTCCCTCAGCCTACAGAGCAAATGCCTCAACCTTCAGAGCCTCTGACCTCTCCAGACTCACACACACCTCAGAATCCTTGGGACCCCTCCTTGTCCTTCTCCTCCTCTTCCTGGGTCATCTGGTTTCCCTCAGAACCAAGACACCCACCTCTGGTTTCTTGAGAGAAAGACACTTTCTCTATCTATAGGGACTCTAGGTACGCTGCAGGCAGACTACCTGCTGTATTTCCATTTTTCACCTTGGATGTAATTCATCACAGCCAATTATGATTTGCTTTATTCTGTGTGGTCCAAGAAAATAAATTTGTTCCAAGGAAAGACTTTTAGTGTTTTCAGCTATTTTCATATTAGACATGAGTATGTAATTGAGCAAACACCATTTTTGTTAATTATAATACATTTCTGGTTATTCTATTTCATTCATGCTTTCTTCCATTCCTTTCTCCTATTTTGCTATTTCTAGCTATTAAAGGACCCCTTCTTAAAGATCCAGCATGTTAATTTTTTTCCCTCCACTTCCCTACCTCCAACACACAGCCTTTATGAAAGTGTATGCCTTTTTAAAGCTTCAGTTTATTCTCTGAATACAATCAGCTACTGATCCACAATCTGCCTCCACCAAGCTGTGTATGCTAAAAGGCTGTTTTGACAAAGATTTTATACAACATAATCCAAATGAAAGGTAAGTTATCAACAGACCCATACTTAAGAATCCCTCACTGTTATCTCTGGGGCAAGCAGTTTAATATTCCCAGCGGCAGCCCCAAAGCTAAGAGATGTATGTCTAAGACCTGCCTCCACAGCCCCCGCCTAGTCACCACGCACCCACTGCCTCCCGCCCACCCCATGACTCCCTTCCCACCCCAAGTAGCAGCAGAGGAGGATAAAGTGCTTCTGGGGCTGTGGTAATGCAATCAGGGCTGGGTGTGCTTCGATCTCCACCTGTCCTCAGAAAACATTTTGGCAGACACCTTTCAACTACACTCTGTATTCCGCACGGGGTCCTGTGCTCATTCTAGTGGCTCCACAGAAGTGAAGGTAACCCTGCCCAAGGAGTAGACTTCGCCTGCCTTCCTAAATTGCAGGCAATCAGAAGCACTTCTGCCACGCAGGTGTGGGGCTGGGGGGTGAGGTTCTGACTGTACCCACCACACACAAGGAGTGAAAAAGGCAAAGGCACACATGAAATAAGCACATCGATGTTTTTAAACTTCAAAGAGTAAAGAAACCTCATTTTTCAATCCTTTGCCCTTGCCTAGGCACCAGTGAAAATATTCCACCCAGTCTATTTATTAGTCAGGGCTTTTCAGGGGTCTGTGACATTTCCACATCCCTTTGGCTATCTCACAAAATCTATGGACCCCTTCCAAGAATGGTTTATAAAAGATTGCAAAGGAGATTAATTATATTGAAATACCTTTACCTCTTAGGTTAAGCAGCCCAGCAGGGTGTGGTTTTAGTGGATGAAAGGATAGTTGCTCCTTGGATTTTTTTTTTTTTTTTAACTTGGGGTTTCTGCAGAAGAGATTTGTGCTGGGCAAGTGATGACTGTGGTAAAAAGCATGAAGTGGTGACTGTCCACACTGTCCCCAGGGCTGAACAACTTCCTGTACATCAGAGTTGGTAGCTGGCTCTGCCTTGCAGATGGCTCCATGCACATTAACACAGGGCACTTCAGTATTTGCTACACTGGAATAACTGAGATTTGGACTTCCTTTATTTACAGTCCTACATAGATTTTAACTACGCCTGAGAGAGAAGAGTCAACAAGTACAGAAAACAATATGAGGAGATTTTGAAAAGAGAAGTAATGGTAGAAAACGTGAATCTGACCATTTACTCTTCTTCTAAATATTTACAGAGCACTTACTGTAGGTTGACAGTAGTAAACAAGTGATCTAAAGACCTTTCCCCCAAGGAGCTCAAGCCCAAATGTGAGGAGACACCCAGTAAGCAAATAAACAAGTAAATGTAAAACAAATAACACGTAAATATATGTCCAATGGTGATAAAACAAAGTAGAAGAGATGAGAGAGTGCATGGACCATTGTCATATTTCATGCAGAGTTTATTTCTCATTTCACGTCAATAAATATTCATCAAGTTCCTACTGTGTTTTATGCCCTGGAGTGGATTCAAGGGAACTGACATATATATACATATATGTGGGTATACACACGCGCACACACACACACACACACACACACACACACAGAGCTGACCCTTTAACAGCACAGATTGGACTGCATGGGTCCACTTATACAGGGGTCTTTTACAATAAAAGTTACACCAAGTGTGCCTGTCTCTCCTGCCTCCCCTTCTACCTTGTCCATCTCCACTCTGCCATACCTGAACAACAGCAAGACCAACCTCCCCTTCCTCCCCCTCAGTCCACCCAATGTGAAGACGATGAGGATGAAGACCTTTGTGATCATCTACTTCCACTTAATGAATAGGAATGATATTTTCTCTTCCTTATGCTTTTTATTTTTTTGAGATGGGGTCTCACTCTGTCACCCAGGCTGGAGTGCAGTGGTGCCACCTTGGCTCACTGCAGTCTCAACCTGCCAGGTCAAGGGATCCTCCCACCTCAGCCTGCTGAGTAGCTGAGATTACGGGGGTGCCCTGCCATGCCCAGCTAATTTTTTATATTTTTGTAGAGATGGTGTCTCGACATTTTTCCCAGACTAGTCTTGAAGTCCTGGGCTCAAGTGACCCGCCTGCCTGAGCCTCCCAAAGTGCTGATATTACAGCTGAGTCACCTTGCCCAGCTCTTAGGATTTTCTTAACATTTCTTACTTTATTGTAAGAATATAGTATACAATTTATATAACATATAAAATATGTATTTATTGACTGTTTATGTTATCAGTAAAGCTGCCCATCAATAACAGACTATCAGTAGGTAAGTTTTGGGAGAGTCCAAAGTTATATTCAGATTTTTAATGGTGTGAAGGGTTGGCACGCCTAATCCCCATGTTGTTCAAGGGTCAATTGTATGTGTACACATACATCACACACTCAATTTCCAGTTACTTACAAGTGAAGGGTCCACAGAGTCTCCACCAAGATGGGTCTGAATGTGATGCCACACTGCTGAACATAGTTTATTTTCAAAAAGGTGACCATTGAATGCCACCAAGGGCCCAGAAGAGTGGAAAAGGTGCCATGGGGACTGCATTTTCTGTGCTGAAGGGCATGAGCTTTGGAAGCACCAAGCGACCTTGGCAGAAGGTCACCACTGTGAACCTACGCTCAACTCCGCCACCTATCTCACTAAGTGGCCCAAACAAGTTACACACATTACCTCTTTAGAGCTTTAGAACCTTCAGCGGCAACATGCGGATCCCAGGCTGCCTTGGAGTTCAAAGGCAGTAACGCAAAGAAAGCACCCAGCACAGCGCCTGATACTACGGATTAGAGAGATGAGTTCTTGTCTCATGCATCTTCTTATCCAGGAATAAAAAGGGCAACAGGAATGCAAAAGCCCCAAAGACCATGCACCCAGAGCAGGTGTACAAGAACTGCTTTTGCTTATTTGTTTCTGCTGTGTGTGTGTGTTTGTTTGTTTTGAGATGGAGTCTCGTTCTGTCACCAGGCTAAAGTGCAGTGGTGCGATCTCAGCTCACTGCAACCTCCGACTCCCTGGTTCAAGCCATTCTCCCGCCTCAGCCTCCCAAGTAGCTGGGATTACAGGCACAGGCCACCATGCCCAGCTAATTTTAGAATTTTTAGTAGAGATGGGGTTTTACCACGTTGGCCAGGATGGTCTCGATCTCTTGACCTCATGATTTGCCCACCTTGGCCTCCCAAAGTGCTAGGATTACAGGCATGAGTCACTGCGCCCGGACTCTGTTTTTGTTTTTGTGGCCAAATGGATCTGGGGAATATTTGCAGGTGTTACTTAAAAAAAGAGAGAGACTTCATAGTGAAATAAGTTTTAGAAACAGCAAAGAAATGAGATAGCCCAGTTCTCTTTGCTTCAGGCTTTCTCATAGTTTAATATGCTAATGTGCATCACACATCTCCAAGAACTGTCAACAATGGTATGAACGTTCTCCCAACTTATGTGACCATGGAACCCTCTGGCATGGAAAAATCCTGTGTGACAGTTATTCTATGGAAAAGACTTTGGGAAATGTGGGTTTGTTAAAAGAATAAATCAAATGATAAGAAATATATACCCTATTTGGTTCTGATGTGGTCCAGTGGCTTTTGTTGAAAAGGCAGACTTGGGCATATTTTTGTGCAAACCAAGAAAGCCTAGTACCAGTGTTTCCTATTCACTGAACCGAAGCAACTTCTCCTGCTTTTCCTATAAAAAGAAGTCATTATTCTGGGACCACAGTGCATTTGGGGGAAATGTCGGCAACATCTGAACACTTCTCATTCCCTTGGACAGGTAATTCCACTATTTTCTGCAATAAATGGGCCCTTAAAACGAGTTTTGTTAATTATTCTCTTGAAAGCCAAATCCTCTTCTGACTACACAGGGGAAGGCTTCTGCCTAAAGTCACCCTGGGTTTTCTTTATTATATGAATGCTTCACAGTGAGCAATGCGTTACTTTAATAAACAGAAAATCAATGCCAGGGGCAGAAAAAAAGAAAAGAAATTCCATAGGGATGTGTTGATACACCTATGATTAGTCCAAAAATTGCTTACTTGTACATGAAGATTTTATATACGGGGCTTTCTATGAAGACCTTGCTTAAGGTTAGAATACTAGATACATCTGAAGTCGAAGAGGTGGTCAAAGAGAAAACTAGGGTGAAAATTGTTCTTCCCGTGCTTAGAATTCAATTGCAGAAAGAGAAAATCCTTAAGACTCACCCACATTCTAGGAGGCAAAAGAAGAGAGAGAGAAGGAAGAAAAAAGAGGGAGAAAAAGAGGGAGAAGGAGAGAGGAAATGAATAAAAAGAGAGGGAGCACAAGTGCCAAAGAGGGGAGTAAGAGAGTCATTGAAAAGCCTAAGATTGGGAGAGAGGGGCTACAAATACACAGATTTAAATTAACCCAAGTCAGTAACAAAAGGCTTTGTGCAAGGGCTCTGGCGTTAATGGGATTTGGATTGCTACAGCCTGCAAATCAAGAACAGAACATAACGAGAGATGCCGGAGTTATTTTTGAAATGGGTGTCTTAAGTAATAGGAAGCTTAACTAACAGGGACACTGCAGCATTTTGCATGACTGCTGGCTTGTGGCCTGGCTGGGAACTGGAGCTGCCCAACGAATGAGTGGCGGCCTCCTACCTGGGACCAGATGGACTAGGGTGAGCCTTGACCCTAAGGTATGCCACTGAGGAGTTGCTTCGTGTTATAGGAGGAAGAATGCAGCTGCTCTGCTAGATTGCTTAGCGATGCAGATGATGTAGGTGGAGAGTAACTCTCTGAGCCCCAAGATCCTGGGGCCACTGGTTTAGCATTCATTTGTTCAGTCAGTCAGTCTGTGCCTTTCATCAGTGCCTCCAAGGTGCCTGGAATTGTTTGGGGTCTTGTGAATACCATGATAAGCAACACCAAGTCTCTGCTATCAAGGAACTTATATTATCCCAGAGGAGAGTAAGTGAGCAAATAAGTAAGAATTGCTGTTTTTCATAAGGGCCTTGAAGAAAATAAAGAAAGGAAAGGGAGATGAGGTAGAGTGTGGCTTAAGGGCAGGGGAAACCTGCTCGGGGAAAGCATCCCTGAGGCAAGAACATTTAAGCTGAGTCTTGAATAATAAGGACTCCAGGCTGCAAAGACCTGGGGAAGGAACAATAGAGCACGAGGAAGCGCCATCCCCAGATTTACAATAAGCTGCCATCTTCCCATTCCTCCCTACCAGTTAACTCAGCTTCCCACGACACTAAATTCAAAAGCACACAGACATGTTTAATTTTAAAATCTTAAATTGAATACTATGCCACTAGGAAAATATATCCTGAAACTTAGGTATTTTTAGAATGGTCCACTTCAGTTTCCTCAAGTACTTCTTTCCCTTGTTCAACCAGAAGACCCATATAGTTTAGGTACCTCAGCTTCCTCTAAATACCTGAAACTGCATTCATCAGCCACTTTCTAAAAATTGGATCTTACTTCAAAGCTGAATGACTTGATTACTCCCATAACAGAATACATTACACTGATTACGGGATTATTCACGTGCCATTCGCAAGAGGTTGGGCAACATTTCTCAACATTCCACCCACCAACAAACAGAGTAATGAAAGTGGAAAACGCAAATGCTAATATGCAAATGCCCTCCATGTCTTGATACCATGAGAAAATTCCTCTTCGCTCTTTTTTAAAAAAAAAAACTGATGTTAAAAAAGAGAGAGGAATGGTTATTTTGGTACAAGGTAGCCCACAGAGAATAAAAGGCAAAAGCCCCAGCAGGCAACCAAAGTGGAGACTGTTTCTATGACCTGGCACTCACTAAGCACTCAGTAAATGTAGGTTCCTTCCCCTTTCCCTTCTCCTTCCCCCTTAGATGCCAAAACGCTGAGGATTCATTTTTACATCAATAAGTTTTGAATAACATATTCATTGGCTCCTTCTTTTGTAACTATCAATCCGGTGTTGTGTTTTCATCTTCTGGCTATTGTTTCAGCTTCATCAATTCATGCCAGGGAGAATGACTTGGGGTGAGAAGGGGGTGAGGAGGTGGAAGCTTCATAGGCATGATTCACTGTTAATCAGTGATTAGCATTTTATGCTCAAGACAATCAAACTCATATTTTACTTTTAAAGTTTTAGAAGGAACATATTCAAAACCAAATCTGAAAACAGGGCATCGTAAGTTCAAGGAAGCCATGAAGTAGACCAAGAAGCATAATTCTACTAAGCACCACTTTATTAGCTAATACCATGTCATTTTTTTTTTTCCTATGGGTACCTACTTGCTGTCTTGCGATTTCCATAAGGGCACCATCTGTATTTATAAAAGAATTATCTTTGTGGTGATCTAGCAATCTACAAACAACGGTGATATTTAACATTTCTTAGGGGATCAATTGTAGAATTAAGTTAAAGGATTTATAAGTCTCTTTTTCAGGATGAGCCTTAAAAGGACTTATTCATACATCTCTGTGATGTTGGAAACACTTGAAACAACAAAAAAAATGTAATTTTTATTTATTAAAATATAAAGTTCTGGATCTTGACATGTACATTTTTAATCAAGCATAATGAGTCTCTACTAGTAAAGTCCAGTAAAACAATAATAAGTAAAATATTTTCTTTTTTTCATTTTAGCTGAAACGGTGGGTTAATTTTCAATGTGAGGTGGTTTGGTATGCTATGGCTCAGACAGAATCCAGTATTGGCCAAGGTCACTGCTATGAGTTCAATCAGCATCCAGTCAGCCAACTCAGTTAAAACACATGGTTAAAACTTCTCTTGTCCAGTTTTTTATGATGACCTTGCAAATGCATGTTGCTGACTCAATGATGGCTAATCACGTAAGTGGAGATTAGCCAGCAAACCCCTTATCACTGATGAAATCAGAAACTCATAATAGATGCTCTTACATTGGGCACAGATTTCATACTTAAGTAGTACAAGGTGCATGCAGGAAGAAACTTGTTGAAAGGGTTTCTATTGTCAAATAGAAACTCAGAGAGAACAATCTTTGGTTTTACAAAGGTATATAGTTTTAGTTTTTAGTAAATCCAAAAAAGCAAGATACACGTCAAGAGAATCAATTATAGACAAATTATCACTCTTTGTTAGGAGGCAAATTTGTTCACTAATAATCAATTACTCTGTAAACTTAATTTTAAGCAATATTTAAAATATTTATGATTTAAAATATATGGATATATTAACAAAATTAAAAAGCAAAACACAAGCTAATATTAATACTTAATTGATTGATTCTTTCATCTGTACATATGTATTTATGGAGTTCCTACTATATCGAGTACCATAGTAAGAACCAGGTATAGTGGATAACAGAACACACACAGTCAGCCCTTCCCTCAAGGAGCTTCTTTTTTTTAAAACAAAGTATGTGTAAATGAATGAGTGGAAATTTATAAAGTCATATTTGTGATTGAATTAAGATATATAATTCTCTCTAATATAGTTTTATGGCTTTTAAAGTCTAAATTACAGATTTCTTTTAAATAATTTGATAATGCACCAGCACGAGGAAGTAATCTTTCTGGATTTGGGGTTTGTAGCTTTTTGTTTGTTTGTTTGTTTTTATGCTTGTTGGTCACTGGAATGTCAATATTTGGCATATTGAATTTAATAAATCTTGATGACCACATTTTTGAAATGTATCGATAAAATGAAGAATTTTCAAGGGAAGTGTTAAGAAAAGTGTATTTGGGAGTGGAAAATGGGTCTTCTTGGGGAAGGATAAGGAAACAGAGTCATTTATCACAAGAAGTGACTTGACTATTATCTCTATGGGAATGAACACCTAAGAGAAAGAGCTCTGGTATTCATGTCCATTATAAGATGGTGACTTGTTCTGAAATGTATTAGAAATCATTGTACTGTGTGATAATTTGAGTTCTACATTCAAATCTTAGCTCTACCACTGTGTAGAGAGAACCTCTCCACATCTCAGTTGCTTTATTTATAAAAGGGACATTTCACATAGATTACATGAGTATAATAAAAGTATATTGCTTATCATGTAGTCCTTAATCACCAATAGCTTACCTTCATCATCACACTTTATTATCACCATTATCATCATCACACAAAAAACTCAAGGACAGCTTCGGTCTGCGTGTGATAATTAATTTTGTGTGTCAACTTGACTGGGCCATGGGGTACCCAGCTACATGGTTAAATATTATTCTGGGTGTATTTATGAGAGTGTTTCTGGATAAGGTTCACATTTGAATCAGTAGACTGAGTATAGCATACTGTCCTCCTCAGTGTGAGCTGTGCTCCCATCCGATCTCTTGAAGACTTGAATAGAACAAATAGCTTCTCCTGCCTTCAGATTCAGACTGGAATTTGCTGTCTTGGTTCCCCTGCATTGTCCTTCACTGGAACTCCTGGTTTTCAAGTCTTCAGATTGCAGATCTTGGGACTTCTCAGCCTCCATAATCACATAAGTCAATCCCTTATAATAAATCAACCTTTCTCACTTGCTCTCGCTCTCTCTCTCTTTGTCTCTCTCTCTCTCTCTGTGTGTGTGTGTGTGTGTGTGTGTGTGTGTGTGTGCATGCATGTAAAATCTGCTCTGGCTGTTTCTCTAGAGAATCCTGATTAATATATTTAAAAAGAACCAGCATATATATTATTTCATTAAGTATAGGGCACTACTAATTTTATAGAAATGCATACTGTGGCAATAGTCTATCAAAAATAATCTTATTTTAACCACCCAGGACAAAAATTCCCAGAAAGATTATGAACGTGAATTTCGGCTTCACCATTGACTACATGGATAAAATGTCTATAATTCTCTGTGTTCCAATTACCTGGTCAGGAAAAAGGAAGGTAGTATATTGTGAGGATTACAAATTTAAGGTACAAAGTGTCCAGAAAAGGGTCTAGCACACCAAAGATATTCACTGATTGGTAGCTCCTATTCCTTTTGGTCAAACCATGATTTAGTATATTCCATTTTTGGTATATATATTCCCACAGTCTAAAAATATTAAAATAAAAAGCATTACAAATAACCTTTGGATTATCTTTAAATAATTATTTATGGTTTGGAAGAAAAAAATCTATAAAAACATAAAATACCCAGGGTGTCAAATATACAGTATAATCATTTTGTATGATCATGGCTAATACAGTTCAATCTAAATTGCAGTCTCATATTTGACATAATTATACATAACCAAACACTAATAAAAATCACTGCCTTATATTTCAAATTGGTAATTATGGTAGTAAACATTAACAACATGTCAGATATAAGATGGTGATTTGTTCTGAAATGTATTAGAAATCATTATACTGTATGATAATTTTAATTACAGTTTGGTAGCAAGAGAGCATGCAGCGGTCTACTGCCCTAGTGCATCATGGGAACTGGCAGCCCTTCAACACAGCCCTCACTCTGACTCCTGTTGTTCAAGTTCAAGAAATTCACAATTCCTCCTCCACCTTTAAATAGCAGACTTAGTTCCCTCTGCAGAATCAGCATATCATGAGATCTGGAGTCATTCTTCCAGGATTTAAGTCCTTGTCCTTTCCCTTTCTAGCCGTATGAACTGGGCTGAAGGTCTAGCCATATGAACTGTCCTTAGTTTTCTGTTCATTAAAATGGAAAACATGGTAGTACCTACCTCGAAGGGGTATGGTAACAACAAAAGCAGATAATTCTGTTTGTAGTACTTAGCCTAGCACCTGGAACATGGTAAGTTCTCAATACATGTATGTACTGATATAGACATGTATGTACATGTATGGTATACATAGTTCTTATTATATTATACTAATACTCAGATTATTCATTTTCCTAACCTTTTAAGATCCTGGTCTTAATAAAAGTGACCGAATGCTCTATTTAAGATAAAGATGTGCCGAATGCTAGCTTGTGCCTCTCAGGACACTGTATTCCTCAAAATGCATTGGGTTTTCTCCTCTATTGACTCCTTCCATATTTTCTCCATCTCTTTTTTCCTCACTCTGTGCTGAGTCCATGGGATGATGCTATGTTCTTCCTTATATATTTTCACCTCTGTCTATCTTTAGCTCATCTTCTCTTGAGCCCTTCATATTGTCTCTAATGATGGCCTTTAAGTATAGATCCAGGATACACCCCGTGCTCTACCCATAATACTGGAGAATCACCGAGGAGGCTTCATTCCCTAACAGGTGAATACAAGTACCATGAAATTCCCACCTTCACCCACAACATACCTCTTTGACTTACCTGATCATGAGGCCCTAATTTAGAAATTTAATAACCTTCCCCCACAACAAAAAGAAAAAAAAATTTTTGTGTGAAATACATCATTCTGACATAAGAACCATTTGTTTATTCAGAATTACCCATTTCCACCCTTTTTTAAATTCTCTGGGCCTTACTACATATTTGCACAACTCTTTCAGCTCCAAGATCCTCATGCAAAGTGGCAAAGAACTCCCCACATCATGATAAAGCATCTTTCCTTCCTACATTTCCATACCGTTTCAGGTAAAGTATTCAGGGGAACAGACCGGACTGCTAATTAGGGAACTGCCTGAAACCACCATGAACTACATTTCCACTGGTGCAATAAGCAAAGACTCTTCATTAGAATCACTGTCCTCTGTAAGGGAAAGCTGTTTCCAGCGCAATAGATCTAATTCACAGGTGTGATCATGCAGACCTAGGTACAGTATTCATTATTAACTTAAAAAGTATGCCAAATCAATTAAAAACCATTTTAAAGGGAAGGAATAAAATTTAGTTCTACCTAACTGCAGCTCAGCTCTAATTTATCTTCCAGCCACTTTCAAGGGATTTTACTTGGTTCTTAATCTAACATTCATTGGAAAGGGTTATTCTCATGAAATTACAATGGCATCTCTTGCATCGTTTAATGCAAATGTTCCCATTCTTCGGAAATGGAGAGCAGCTTCTCCAATAAAGACTCCCTTCACAGTGTAAAGTGGGAGAGCTTGGGGAGCTGCTTGAGAAGAATAAAACACTGCATTTCAGAAGCTGCTCAAATTTAAAACTCTGCCCGCATCACTATGACAAATTGTATTCCAAATATAGGTTATTCACAACATGTTTGTTATAAGGCGAGGCATATGAATTCCTGCCGTGTCTTTCTTTACAAACATGTCAAGACTTGTGAACCCTTAATGAAATGCAGCATTTTAGAGGCAAGGGAAGCTACAAAGACTCCGGAAAGAAGCGGCTGTCTTTCCTGGGACTGGGACCTTCTTATGCTAGTGATGGCTCCCATTATCAGAGACACTGTATCATCTCAGTACCAAGTGGGGCTTTAGAGGTCACTGAGTCCAGCCACTGCACCTTCAGATGAAGGAAGAGACCAAGACCTGAAAGAGAATGAGAATTTTCCTAAGTGTCAGGGCTGGTTAGGGGCAAAAACAACCAGGCCCAGATCTCACCTGCCCAGCCCTAGGCACTTTCCAATAGTGTTGTATGGATGAGACTCAAGACTCTAAAATAGCTTTTACCCCCTTGGGGCATTTTTTTTTTTTTTTTTTTTGGGGACAAGAGTTTTGCTCTTGTTGCCCAGGCTGGAGTACAATGGTGTGATCTTGGCTCACTGCAATCTCCGCCTCCTGGGTTCAAGCGATTCTCCTGTCTCAGCTTCTCGAGTAGCTGGGATTACAGGCAACTGCCACCTTGCCTGGCTAATTTTTTTGTTTGTTTTTTCATTTTTAGTAGAGACAGGCTTTCACTATGTTGGCCAGGCTGGTCTTGAACTCCTGACCTCAGGGGATCCACCCGCCTCGACCTCCCAAAGTGCTGGGATTACAGGTGTGAGCCACTGCGCCTAGCCGGGGCACCTTATTAAAGTCCTGTGGGGCACCAACTTCTAGATAATCAGTTACAAGTCCCATACATTTGGAAATGAACTTATCCCTGTAGGAAATTTCTAGTCATGCTACAGAAGTTAGTTGGACTGATTTTACAATCAGCAACTTTTTTAACCAAGGGGTAAAATCTTTCTCATTTGTTAATTCATACTCTCTCTTTTAAGTAAAGTGCCACAATTCACTGGTCACTGAAGTCCCAAGCAGAGGATATCCACTTCCTCCTCTATCCCTCCCTAGTACAGGGCTTGCTGATATGGCCAGAACATAGAAGTCTACCCTGGTTTTACTGTAAAGCAGAGGCCAGCAAACATTTATTGTAAAGGGCCAGATAGTGATGATGATTCTAGGGTCTGTGGGCTACCTGGTCTCCTTTGCAGCTACTCATTCTGCTGTTGTGGTAGAGAAACAGCCATAGACAATATGTAAACAAATGAGCATGGCTGCATTCCAATAAAACTTTACTTATCTACACTGAAATTGAATTTCATATCAATTTCATGTGTTATGAAGCATTACTCTTCCTTTGATTTTTATTCAACCATTTAAAAATGCAAAACCCATTCTTAGCTGGTGAGCTACACAAAAATAGGCAGCAGCCAGATTTGTCTTATCTGCCATAGCTTGCCAACCCTTGGTTTAGAGAGATCACAGAGACCACCAAAAAGACAAATTCCTTTTGCTACCCAGTTGCACTCTTTTTAAGCTGCTATTGGCCCTCACCTAGCAAATACACACTTTTTTAAAAAATTAAATGTGCATGTCTCCGTTTGTGTCCCATGGGTAATGGTTCACTAAGGTCATACCCTGCTTGTCAACGATTTCAGTAACCACATAGCATTCCTCAATGGGGTATCTTCCTCCATATGAAATACAACTGAAAGGACGGAGAAACTTTGTCACTAAGAAATAGTTGTGATAAAATTGTTACACCAATCAGATGAAAGAGAAACATCTATTCAGAGGGTAGTCTTATGCTTTCTACAGCCTGGATTCTTAGCCCTCACACGTGAAGTACTGCTTCCATTTTGGAAAGAAATACTTTCGTTTCACAGATGGCCAATATCAGCACCAACAAATCAATCATTTGAAATTATGATCAATCTTTTGTCTGTACAATCAAGTAAGTAGGAGCATGCTATTTAAATACCTTTACACCCAGCACAACTCTATTGACATCAGCATATTACAAAAACCAATTTTCTTACATCAACTTCTATCTATTTCTAATTCTGTAGCATAGCTCTGGGGAGTTGCTACAAGGTCTGTGTAAACTGAAAATCTAAATAACATTATGACGCCTATTACAGAACTAATTTATAATCTAATACCCCAGTTGAATTTAATATCCTATTTATTTACTCAAGCAAAATATCTGGAAAAACTATGTCACATCATAATGTAGTTGTTACGAAAATGGAAAAATAAGGCAGAATTTTAGAGAAAGCATGATAATTGCTAGGGGCAGGTATGAGCAAGAATTTCAGAGCCCCTCACATGAGGAAGACGCAGAAGCCCTTTAATAAATAGGATTTTTGCTTTATAATGCAATTATTGTCAAATTTAGTATTTTACATCAAATTTACAACTTTAAAATGTGATTCCTATTAATGTTATCTGCTCAGAGCTAGTGCGGCATAAAACTGTTGGCCAAGAGATGCCACCTCATCAACTGTCTTTAACAACTCCATTCCCATCCTGGATGGAAGAACTGAGCTTTATGGCAGCATTTATAAGTGTGCACTGCTAATACAAATGCACAAGCGATATGCATATATACAAAACACATAGGCTAATAGGAAGAACTACAGAGCTGCTTCTCCGAATGCTGTTTCATACTGATTTCTGCACCTAAGATAAAAGGAGGAAAGGAGGGAAGGAGGGAAGGAAAACATGACATTTTATGTTGCAAAGCTACAGAAAGCATAAATATAAAAACACTACAAAGTGACCATTATACCCTATAGCTGGACGCTTTTAGCCACCTAGGAAGCAGAGGGAGGACTTAATGAAAGTTTAGTGGGGCTCAACAGTACATTTACACTAGAGTCCCCAAGACTCAAAAAAAGGGCAGCAGCCACCTTCAATCACCTGAATCCCTCCAGTAAACAAGAAAAATGCCTACCGCTTGCTTTCTCTTGAGATAGAAGCCATGTTTATAGCTTGGGGAGCAGCTCAAAGTCACATTGCCAAAAAGGAACTAAGACTCAAAGCTCCAGGTCCCAAAGTCCACATGCATCCAGGTACACAACCACACAAACGCATGCATGCCGACTCTCACACTGGTGACTTTCATTGCTTACACAAAAGCAAAACAAGTAGCTGTGCCCACGCAAGGTCTCGGACATCGAGATCCTTGAATCATATTCTAAACCTGCATGTCTGAATTCCCAGTCCCACTCTTGACTGTCTATATTTTTAATACATTCCCCAGGTTATTCTTCAAAGTTTTGGAACCAATGGCCCCTGTGATCATATTTGAGAGGCATCTAATAAGAGCTCTTTGCCCCTGAAATTATTATAACACTACTCTCTCAATACCCTGAAATCCCATAATTAGCAATTCAATTTTTGCCTCTTAAAGTTTTCTGGTCTCCAAGGGTACCGAAATTAAACTCAAATATACCTAAGAGAAGAAATAGCTTAAGTCCTCTTATCAGATGACGTTTTGTTAGATACCGAAGTCCTGCAGAAATTAAACAAGGCAAGCCCAAAAGGGCAAGAAAAAGGCTCATAAAACAAAAATATCAAATACACATGAGGAGATCCAGTCCTGCACAGACACATACACGGGGTCTATGATCACATATAACCTCTGAGCAAAATTATGAGTATCAAGCATCAGGCACCTCAGCTCCATGTAGCTCTGCTGAGTACAGACCACCCTCAAATGCAGGCTCCTCAGGCATTGCAGGATATACTCAGGTCTAAACAGGGATATCTTCAAGGGCATTGATGTGTAAAAACATACATATGTAGACTTGGGGGGATTTTTGGGTTTGGGTTTTTGTTTGCTTTTTGTTGCCCAGGCTGGAATGCAGTGATATGCTCACAGCTCACTGCAGTCTCAACCTTCTGGGCTCAAGCGATCCTCCCACCTCAGCCTCCTACAAGCACACACTATCATGTCCAGCTGATTTTTGTATTTTTTAGAGAGACAGGGTTTCGCCATGTTACCCAGTCTGCACATGTAGACTTTGATATAAGAGGCATGCCCTCTCCTGACAGACGAGCCTCCTCTGGTGGCTTTTCTTCTCCAAATATATGGTTGGCCCTCAACTGTTTCCCAAGCAGCCCTCCAAGTGTAGATTCTGTCTCTCTCCCAGCTTGTTCCCACCCCTCCAACAGTGTCAGCTCAGTTAGGATGCTGAGTGGAAACTCTTCCTTGACCATTTTAGCTTCTCTCTGTGAAGGTATACATATGCAACAGAAACCCAGCTCAGCACTCTATTGATTATTACCTATAAATCTAGCTGCTCATAAAAAGACTCCATGAAATATAATCCAGGGACATAAATCTCTCTAGGCGAGATGAAATCTGATGGGAAATAAAATTCCCTCATTTCATTTATTTCCTTGTTTAAAAGACTAACTTTCCAATCAGCTATGAACATTAACATGAGCTCACAGGAGGATTGAGGACAGAGTACCAATTTGGGGTCAGAAGAGACAGGAGAGCAAACGCTGCTCCTGTCACTCATGGGCTGTGTGTCATCAGTAAGTAATTTACCCTCTCTGAGCTTCAGTTTTGTCATCTCTAAAAGGTGGATAATAAGGGGTAGGTGTGGGGGCTCATACTTGTAACCCCAGGGCTTTGAGAGGCTGAGGTGGGAGGAATGCTTGAGGCCAGGAGTTCGAGACCAGTCTGGGCTACATAGTAAGACCCTTGCTCTACAAAAATTTTAAAAATAAGACAGCCATGGTGACTCATGCTTGTAGTCCCAGCTACTGAAGAGTCTGGGCTCACTTGAGCCCAGGAGTTCAAAGCTGCCCTAAGGTATGGTTGCACCACTGTACTCCAGCCTGGGTGACAGAGCAAGACCCTGTCTTGGAAAAAATAAAAATTGAAATAAAATAAAATGAAAAATAAAAGAAAGACAATAAACTCCTTTGCATGGCTGCTGTGAGATTAAATTAGATATACTATAATATACCAAATGTAAATTAGGAGCTCAGGATGGTAGCTACAAGCACCCCATCTATACCTTTAAAAAGAACTTATTATCCAGGAAAAAAAAAATCCATACTGTCTTCTCATAAGTCCAAGTGATGGCTAATAAGAAGTATTTCTTTATTCAACTAACATTTATTAAGCACCAACTATGTGTCAGAATTTGTCCTAGGTACTGGGAATTTGTCAGCCTCTAATTATAAAAGGTTATGTACAACATTTAAAGCTACACGCAAGAAAAAACAGACAGTGGACAAATATTTTTTTGTAAAAACTCATGTACTGCACACAGGCTCTGTCCCTTCTGCTTTTCATGATTCTTGAAAAAGCCTGCCCCATCCTCTTGAAGCCTCAGAGACCTTCGCCCCAACTCCTTTCCTTTGTTCTTGTGACTCCAGACCAGGGTCGTCTTTGATTTTCCACGTCATGTTGCTATTTTGACTTAACAAACTGACAAATCCCTACACTGTGAGCTTTGTAAGGAAAACAACAAAATCGTATAATTTTTTTTATTTCCCCCGCACCCGAAGAGTGCCTGCGCTCAGTAGTCAAACCACACCGCTGAACCTCTGCTCCCAGAACAAAAAGCACCTACATGGACACTCTCGCCTAGGCCACTCCTACTCACCAGAAAGTCAGTCCCTGAGCCAAAGCAGCTGAGTTCCAGATACGTTTTCTCACAGCAAAAATACTAAGTCGACACTATTTGTTCCGAGAACAAGAAGGAAAGCTTACAAGGCTGAGGAAGATGCTGGTGTGAGCACTGTCATTCAGCTGGCCAGCAAACTTCACCACCACTTCTTTCCATCTAATCCTTTTGGCCTTCCAAGTCTATACTTCCGTGATCTGACCCCATGGTACAAAAACACATTCCACTCTGTTCCAACCTGCTTAAACAATCAAAGGGTATTTGGCTTGAGTGAATCCAAAGCCTCTCCGTTTTGCTGTTTCCCCCTACAAATATAAGGTGCAGATGAATGAGAAGCCTTGAATTGACCCAGTGCTGGGCAAAGAGCAACTCAAGGTTTAGTGACTTCCCAGGTGTCACGAGAAAGAAAGACTCTGAACCTACTGAGAGGTCCCTGTACAATCCCAATCTTGGGTCACAAGTAGGGAAGTTTGGAGCTGCAGAAATAGAACATGGGAGTGTTCAAAATGATGGAGGAAGAAGTAACGGGGGGAGAGAAAAAAAGATCCTTCTATCTTGAATTCTGTAGCGAGGCAAGCATTTGTTATCGTTGTGTCTAGCTCTCAAACCAAAAAAAGTAAAATCAAACAAACAAAGAATTCACCAGCCAGAATCAGGCAGACTCTCCCGCGTTGATTCACACATGGTCTTCTCACTCCCCACTCCTGCCACAGATGGTGACAAAGCTCCACTGACACACGCGGCACCCTCAGGCACTGAAACTTCCTCTGCAGTCCCCCTGCAAGGGTGACTGGCTGTCACGCTCTCGGCTGGCATGGGGCAATCTCTACCACCCCCTTCCTTGTCTCTGCTCCCATCAAAATGGCACATTGTTAGAAATGTGCTCAGGGTGTGCAATTTGGGGCAGATAGTTGCTGGAGTTCCCATATGCTTAAGGTACATAACTGGGCCACTGAGAAAAGGGAATTTAAGCATTCTAGAAAACAGCAGGAGAGCAAATTGGCCTTTCCCTCTGAGAGCTATTATTAGAGAGGCCCAGCCCAATTCAGCCAGAAAGCCAATATCTAGCCCATCCACTCTTTCCCGCAACAATGCTCCACACATCCCGCCCCCTTTCAAATAGACCTGCCCTGATGCATCCCAGCCAGACACACGTCTCATCTTTAATGTTAACCACTGGCTTGCAGAGATCAGTGGAAGCAACCCTTCTCATAAAGCAACTCGACAGTCCAAAGTTTAATTTCACATAATACGGAGAACTCACAGAACATGGCATTACATTTGATTTGTACTCGTGGAATTTGGCAGCCTGCTAGCTCTTCTCTCTGTGTACCTGCTGAAGTCACAGCTGCTGCCTAAACTTTGTAAATAAATGCTAAACAAATGCCAAATAAAGAAACCAACTTCCCAGGAAGCAGAAAGGGCAGGAGATCACAGTTTTTGTTCTCAGAAATATGCTGTGACCTGCTTCAGAGCTGCATCCTGGAAGCTTAGGTGTGTCTTGGAAGCTCTCTTTCCTCTGGAGGGAGGGAGAGAAGAAGAAAGGAAGGAAGGGAAGGAAGAAGGAAGGGAAAGGGAGGACAGAGAAAGAGAAGAAGGGAAGGAGGGAAGGAAGAAAAAAAAACTTCTGTTATCTGTCTCCCTGCTAATGAGTGGAAAATGGTGGTTGGAAAGACAATACAGAGCTTTATTATTTCTTAGAGCACACATTTCTATGAAAATCAGATTCTGCAGTCAAATTTTTTCAGTGGACTTAATCTCCAGTGGCGCAATGAAAGTTCATGAGAAAATGAGTTTCATTCCATTTGACCCTCAACTTCTCAGGTATGCATCCACTGTACACGTGAAGACTCTTCTGTTGTCCCCTGTCTTTGGCCTTCTAGGACACGTTTCTCAACAGCAACTGCTTGCTGACACCTTATAAAGTTAATCACTCAAGACATTCTGGCACGTGGCAGTCCGTATTCTCTTGGGTACAGGTAATGTACAACGGAATCAACCAACCAAAGCTGGAGAAGGCCAGCATGTTTCATCGTGGGTAGAAACATGCTTTATGAGTAGGGTGTCAGGCAGTCACCTTTATTTCCCCGCCTATCTCAAAGGATACATCTATCCCATATACAAGATTAGAAACTAGAAGGAGGTATAAGCTTGACATGTGGAATATTCGTGACTTACAGCTCACCTTTGCTGTTCAGATTCTGGCTTCTCGTGACTCAAGCCAAGCAAATTCAGTAACGATTAAACTTACAGCTACCCGTCTTGGTCTGTTTTGTGTTGCTATGTAGGAATACCTGAGGCTGGGTGAATTATAAAGAAAAGACATTTATCTGGCTCACAGTTCTGCAGACTGTACAGGAAACATCAGCATCTACATCTGGCGAAAGCCTCAGGCTGTTTCCACTCATGGTGGAAGATGAAGAGGAGCCGACATGTGTAGTGATCACACAGTGTGAGAGAATCTCACAGAGAGAGGAGTGAGGTGCCAGGCTCTTTGTGACGATCAGTCCTCACGGGAGCCATTCCAGCAAGAATGCACCCCAGAGAGAGGGCATTAATCTCCTTATGAAGGATCCGTCCCCATGACTACAACAGCTCCCATTAGGCCCCAGCTCCAACACTGAGGATCAAACTTCAACATGAGGTTTGAAAAGGACAAAAACCAGAATCATAACGCTGCCATTTATTGAATACTTACTATACAGCAGGCTCTGTGCAATCAATAGCAGTTTATTTCTTGTCTTCCCCCAGTAAGCCAGGAGTTCCACGAAGGACAGAGATCTTGCCTCTGTTTTCCCCTCCGCCCTTAGTTTTTCTTTTGGCTTGATGTTGTCCCTACCACATAATAATGACTGACACTTGGATAGCATTAATTAGGTGCCAGGCACATTCTAAGGACTTTACCAAAGTCCTTAGACTTTTTTTTTTTTTTTTTTTTTTGAGACGGAGTTTCGCTCTTGTTACCCAGGCTGGAGTGCAATGGCGCAATCTCGGCTCACCGCAACCTCCGCCTCCTGGGTTCAGGCAATTCTCCTTCCTCAGCCTCCTGAGTAGCTGGGATTACAGGCACGCGCCACCATGCCCAGCTAATTTTTTGTATTTTTAGTAGAGACGGGGTTTCACCATGTTGACCAGGATGGTCTCGATCTCTTGGCCTTGTGATCCACCCGCCTCGGCCTCCCAAAGTGCTGGGATTACAGGCGTGAGCCACCGCGCCCGGCCCTAAAGTAGATACTCTTGATGCTGATGCAACAACTTAGGCTCAGAGGGCTTCAGCAGTGTCCAAGTAAGCACTGAAGTCAGAATTCTAACACAGATCTTCTGGTTCCAGAATCTATGCTTTTAACTTCTTGTGATTATAGGATGTTTATTACATCAATAAACATTTTTTGAATGAATGAATAAAAGAATTCATGTGAACGTTACAGCAACCCTATGGCGCAAATAAGATGATTCCTATCTACCAATTAGGAAACTGAGATTCAGAGTGGCTAAGTAACTCGGCCTAGGTCACACAGTTGTACAGAATGAGGACTCAACACAGGTCTTTCTGACACGGAGGCCCGTGATCTTGAAACAACTATATTATTATATAACCGTGTAACCAAGCAATTCCCTATCCTACACTTTCAGCCAGTGGCTCCCCTTCTCCATCTTGTCAATAACAGTGTCTATTATTGCACACAAAGAAACTTGTTTAATAAAGCAGACATAACTCCTTGTGGGTTGGAGTGTGTGGTTTTTGTTGCCCCCAAATAAGCTGTATAATAAAAAGAAAGGCTGGTATTTTAGGTGACGAGTGAAAAATGGGTCAGGCAGCGCTCTGATTTCATAGGAACCTGTCCATCAGAGCGTGTCACTGATGAGGACTTTATCTGTATGGTTAATTCTGTAAGGAACGTCTCCATGTGCAGTTCTGAACATTTCGCACTCAGTATTGGAAACATTTGGTGCCAAGCAGCACAGGGCCTAGTGGCGTTGATGACACATTTCGGCTAAATCAAGCACCTCGTCCCTCTCTTTCATCCAGGCACAGTCCTGTGAGTCAGTGAGGTCTTCCTCGGCCATGGAAAACTTTTTTCTTTTTTTTCCAGCACTTGCTCTGGCTGCTTGCTCCTAAATGACTGTTCTTCCATCTGATTATTTTTCTTCCATACACACCTGTCACCCAGCTTTTCATTTTTTAAAAAGTTTTAAAAATTTATTATTCCTAAGCGAGAACCACAGAATGAGCAGGCGATTAACGGAATCATTTGACTGACCTTCAGGGGACCCAACGGTAGGTGATTGATGAAATGGCTACAGGTTTAAGCGGAAGGTCAGCTTCAATAATATGGCTGTTACTTCCCGTGGTCCTTACAAACCAACTCAGTCGCTGGCCTTCACTTCTCCTTTGCAACCATTTTAAGGTGAAGACATATGACTGACTCCACCACAAGCCACCCTCTTGTGAGGCTCATTATGTAGTGACAAAGACATGGTGGTGGCATTTGATCCAAAAAGATCATGATCTAGCATCGGAAGTGACTGTTCTCAACCACCAAGTTTCACTGTCAGTTACCTTTCCACCCTATCCATGTTGACCTCTCGCTGGGGTCTGGCAGGAGGGTACTTGGATGGTAGTCCTCACTGCACCACCAGCTAGCCATGGGATCCATCCCTGCTTCCCCTTTCTCGCATTTAAAGTGGGGATCATACCATCTACCCTACCCACCTTCAGATATTTAATACATGAAAGTTCTAACTGGCAGCATTTGAACTTGAAAGAGGGAACAAAAAAAGGAAAAGGCTTCATTTAAATTTTTTTTCTGGGAACTTTTAAGCGTTAGTAATAGACAACTCTTTAACCTGATCAATATTTAAGAGTATAGTTCAGCTTTTCCTGAGAAAGTAGACCAGTAAACAGAAAAGAAAGATAGCAACCATCAAGGGACCACTGCATCATTTTGCCTGCATCATCTCAATGAGTCCCCAAAGGAATCCTATAAAATCAAGGCAGTGGAGAGTGGTTAGAAGCAGGGCCCTGGACCCGTACCACCCAGACTGAAATGCAGGTTCACTCACCAACTGGCTGTGTGACCCTAGGCAAGTCATTTAATTCACCTTGCTTTAAGCTCTGTACACACAGAAAGGGGATGATGACACTCAGCTCTCAGGCTGCTAAAAGGATTAAACAAGTCAATACGTGTAAAGTATTGGAACAGGTCTTGGCCCATGACTAGGGCTCAGATAAGCATTGCATGTTAGTATGACTGTCACTAACCCAGCTTTACAGATGGGGAAACTGAGGATTGGAGAGGCTACTTAAAAGGCATACTCAGGTTGAGCACAGTGGCTCATGCCTGTAATCCCAGCACTTTGGGAGGCTGAGACATGTGGATCACTCAAGGTCAGGAGTTCAAAACCAGCCTGACCAACATGGTGAAATCCCATCTCTAATAAAAATACAAAAAACAAAATTAGCCAGGCATGGTGGCGGGCACCTGTAATCCCAGGTACTTAGGAGGCTGAGGCAGGAGAATTTGCTTGAACCCAGGAGGTAGAGGTTGCAGTGAGCCGAGATCGTGCCACTGCACTCCAGCCTGGGTGACAGAGTAAGACTCCATCTCAAAAAAAGAAAAACAAAAGGCATACTCAAAGTAATGACTATTGAGTGGAGAGCAACATGGGGATTTGAACTAGGCAGTCTAACTACAGAGCCCAAGTTCTTAACCACTCCATTCACTTCTTCCTAGGATCAGTGATCACTTGTGAGTTCCTCAGCCTTATGAAATCAATTTAAAATGGACATTGTGAAGGGAAAAGGGTTTCTAAGGGCAGTCCAGTGTCAAGTCAGGAATATAGAGAGGTGTGCGCCCCAGTGTTTCTAGAATGCCAGTGGGAAAAGGGTTACTCAAAGCTTCACAGACTTAAGGAAAGCTCTGCCCCTCTCCCCAGACCCCCTACAAGGAGTGAATGAACCTTCCCAATATGTCTCTGCCCTGGAGCAGGATGTAACAGGAGAGTATTCATTCCTCAGAAAAGAAAGAGGTTAACAAATCATGCATTGAGGCAAAGAGGGCACGAGCTAGGGTTGTATGAAGCCCTTTTGTTCTCATGGGAACCCTGCATTGATAAAGTTAGTCTTGGGCACAGAAAGGAGAGGCTGTTGCCTAAACAAGGTGGTTTGAGATGCCACAGAAGGACATAGTTTCCCAAACAAATGTTTCTCCGCTGATATCTTACTAGTCATGGTTTATGCTTTTGCATTAAGCCTGTATCCGTTGAGTGCTCCTCTTTCAAAATGCAAATATGCCCAAGGTAAGTAAAAAATTAAATTCTGGTCCCTGGTACTGCCTGTGTTCCTCATATCCTTTTTCCCAATGGTGAGATACACAAGCACATGGATGTCCTCAGAAAGGAATGAGGAATGAAAGGGTGAAAGGGGGCTCTGAAAAACAGGTGGTGAGAAAGGGAAAAAGCCTGCAAGATTCTGCCAAACAGAAGTGACATGACTTGACTTTTCATGGGAGAGAAGAAAATGTGGTGCTTACTATGAAGACTGTTTTCATGTACTACAGATTGTGAAATTGAGTTTCAGAGAAGTTAAATGACTTGCCCAAGCTAACACAGCTAATAAGGAACAGAGATGACATTTGAACATGTTTCTCTCCAAACCCCATAATCTTATCCCCATAGCTTCTGTCTCTCTCTGTTAAACTACCTATTCTTGCAACTCAGGTATCACCTTGAGTCTCTCTATTTCTAAATCAGAATCTGTGCTCAACCATTTCTCTGCAGGTCATTGGGTTTACAAACTTTTCTCCCTCATATATATTCTTCATTTCCCCACCACTTCCAATGCAGTCATGAGGATAAAATATGTGATTTTGTTTCTCTCCCTAATTTCTCATCTAGAAGGCTATGGTCACAGTCAGCAGCAGCAGGGGTTGCACTGAAGCTTAAGAAAAAGCAAAACTATTAAGCCACAGTTCATCCCTCTTCAACGACTCTGCCCAAACTTTCAGAGGAAGCAATGCTCCTATTACAGCAGCAATCCCCCGAGGTTCAACCAGCAGCCAAGAGCAAAATATCTGAACCCATCCAGGCTTTCCCTCTCTCTCTTTTACCAATTCCCTGCATGCAAGCCTGCCTCAGTGGGAAAGCATCTGCTACAAAAAGAGAACAGGTGAATGATACGTACAATTGTTCAAGCAGTCAGTGCCCAGAGAACTACATAGAGTCTTAAAGTCATGATATGGCTTTTTCTACCAAGGGAAAGTTGTCCAATGCTATGGGCTTCTACTCACAGAGGGAAAGGAATACAACTGTCTCTTCCTTAGCCTTGCTCTTCTATTCTGCGAATAGTGACCATGTCCCATGATAGAGACTGAAAATACCTAATATTTATTTTCCCAGCCTGCCTTACAACTAAGGTATCATTACATGTCTTAATCATGACCACAAAGATCGGAGGGGAAAGTCCTGTAGGTGGCTCCCAAGAGAAGTTCACCTCCCTGATAAACAGACACGCAAGAAGAAACTCTCTTTCCTGCCTTTGGATTTGAGTGTGTGATGCCCAGAGCAGCCTTCCAAGCCCAAGGACCAGCCAACGCACAGAAGATGGCTGAGTGAAGGCACAGAGAGAACCTGGGCCCAGATGCCATCATTGAATTTCTGATCCAATTCTGAAACCACCTTGCCTCCGCACTCTTTATGTATTAGTTGTCTATTGCTGTGTAACAAATCACCCCAAACTTTGGCAGCTTAAAATAGCAAACATTATCTCACAACTTCAGTGAACCAGGAGTCAGAGCAGCATAGCTGAGGAATTCTGACTCAGGGTCTCCCACAAGGCTACATCAGCAAGATGCTGATGAGGGCTACGGTCATCTCAAGGCTGAGCTGGGACAGGATCCTCCCAAGCTTCCTCACACAGGCCACTCTACAGCAAGGTAGCTGGCTTCCCCAAGAGAAAGAGATCTTAAGGAATCGAGAGAGTGACACAGAGAACCCTAGGATGGACGTCACAGTCTTTATAACCTAATCCTATTATTCCTGCTATATTCTGTTCTTTTAACTGAGAGGTTCTCAGCTTTGGTACCATTGGCATTCATATTAGGATGGATAATTCTTTGTTGCTGGGGCTCTCCTGTGCATTATAGAATGGTTAGCAGCATCCCTCAGCTCTACCTACTAGAGGCCAGTATTACCACCACCAGCCCCAGTTGTGACCAAAAAGAAAAAAGTCCCCAGACATTGCCAAATGTCCTACAGAGACAAATCATTTCCAGTCAAGAATCACTGGTTTATAATGAGTCACAAAACCCCACAATCAAAGGCATGAATACCAAGAAGCAGCGATGGTTGAGTGCCCTCTTAGAGGCTGCATACTTCATCTTGTTTTATAAGATAATCAACTTCCTTAATGTTTAAGCCACTTAATATTGACCCTTTGGTTATGTGAAGCCAAGAGCACCCTAACTGATATAAAGGGACTGGCCACCTATTTTATCTATTAATAAGGCTGTTTTTTCCCATCTTTCAGGAGCACTGGGGAAAAAAAAAAAAAATCAAGCAAAGTGCCATGCTTACCAAGAAAGTGGCTCTCTAGTGCCCTGGTGCGAAACCCATATCTCCCATTTCAGACCAATAAAATGCTCAGCACCACACACACACACACACACACACACTCACACACACACACACAAGTGTCTAAAGAAAAGACATCAACTGCACTCATCTAGTGCATTTTCCCTGGATAGAGAAGACACAGAAGTCAGAATACAAAGGAAGAGAGCAGTAAAAAATGCTACCACTTCCAAAAAGAAATGGTCATATTATATCAATTGGAATTCTTTAGGCTTTTAATAAATGTTATACGCTCAGAAAAAGACAGCTCCTGACCTGTACGGTTATAGAATGGAAATGGAGAAGAGTCACCTACCACTTAGCAGCCTTAAACGCTGACTGTGAGGCAAAGGAGAATGCCAGCCAGCTGATCCCGAAGCTTCTTCTCTCATATTTCTGCCTGCTCACACCTTCTCTCCCTCCCCCTCACCCACCCTGACAACTTTTCTGGGTGCCCTCCAAGTAAACCCTCTTTAGAAACCTAGGAACTCTTGGATTTTCCCTCAACATCTATATTCATTCCTCAAGCTTTCAACCCATTCCTGTCCTCTGGTAGCCTTACTGTTATACCCTGCACCTGAATTACAGGAGCCTGTGCAATTTACCAACAACCTTGGTTTTCATTCTTCAGCTCCTTCAGCAGCTGACCACTCCTCAGTCCCTCAGTCTCCCAGGGGCAAAGTGCTTCTTTCTACATTATTATGACCCTAGCTGGGTTTCTCAACCTTCCAGGCTTTGAACACATGGTCCTAGGGAAAGGCCATATGGTGATTTTTGTTCAAAAACTAAGGGTGTTTTTGTTAGCCTAACCCATCCCTTTATAGAGCTCCCTCAGGAGATTACAAAGTCTGTAACAGGCATCCGAAACCAATTATCAACTAAGGGGCAGTAGTCCCAGGAATAACCATGGAGTTCAAGATGAAAGGCTCAGAATGAAAGCTATTTCCAACACAAACATCTCTTAGAGTGGTAGAAATAAACCTTGGGGGGAAATGACATTATTGTAAAATGTGTTTTATGACACTGTAATGATTAATGGCATTTCACACTAATAAAGTTGACAGGAAGAGGATGTGAAAGACTAACGAAAGTGCAAATACAAATTTCCTTTTAATATCACCAGCATTTTTCTGCAAGAACAAGACGTGCACCAACAGGATAAGAGGAATGGCTATTTAAAAAATCCAAAATAAATAAATAAACAGCAGTAGACATCAGCAACACAACCATGTGAATAGTAAGTTCCATTTGATGGATGCCCCAGAGAGACTACTGCAAATATTCCTCCCTCTTTTTAGTCACCAATGCATTTTGCTGATCAAGACTTTGCCTGATGACACAGGATCTTACTGCTCAAAAAAAAAGTTCATTGTTCAAAGCAAGAATCCCACTTAGCCCATTATGTTGCTCCAATGCAGCAAATCCATGCCTTACCTCTCTTCTCCATCCCTTCCCTCCACTCTCAGGGAAGAGCTGAGCCTTTCCACCCAAGGTTGGCCCCTCCAACATGGCCATCAATCCTGCCTCCTCCAGCCTCCTGGGACATTTCTTTTTCTCTACCTCAAAAACATCTCATTCTCCCCTCTGCATTTCTTCTCATGGCAAGTTTTCTCCACATAGAAAATAGCTTCATGTGTTCATGTTTGTTAATTGTTATTTTATTTCACTTCTTTCTGTCTCTACTCCTGGGATGAGAGGTCTCTGTCCATCCTCTCACTAGTCATTCCTCAATCTAGGGAGGAATCTGAAATCCAGCATCTATTTGTACTACTTGGGGAGACTGACCATGGAGTATCATCAGGAGATCTCTCCAGTCAAATCTGAGACCTTCATTTCTTATTCTGCTAAACTTCCTGGGGCACTTGACCTTGATCACCACTTCCAGCTTTTTCTGATTTCTCTCCCATGTCTCTGACCCCTCCTTTACCTTCTGTATTAGTCTGTTCTCACATTGCTAATAAAGACATACTAAAGACCAGGTAATTTATAAAGGAAAGAGGTTTAATGGACTCACAGTCCCACATGGCTGGGGAGGCCTCACAATCATGGAGGAAGATGAATGAGGAGCAAAGTCAGGTCTTACATGGTGGCAGGCAAAAACTCTTGTGCAGGGGAACTCCCATTTATAAAACCATCAGATTTCGTAAGACTTATTTACTATCATGAGAACAGCATGGGGAAAAACTCACCCTCATGATTCAATTACCTCCCACAGGGTCCCTCCCACAACATGTGGGAATTATGAGAGCTACAATTCAAGATGAGATTTGGGTAAGGACACAGCGGAACCATGTCTCCTTTTTTTTTTAATTTTTTTTTATTTTTTCCATAGATTGTTGAGGTATGGGTGGTATTTGGTTACACGAGTAAATTCTTTAGTGGTGATTTGTGATATTTTTGTGCACCCATCACCGAGCAGTATACACTGCATCCTATTTGTAGTCTTTTATATTTTTTTATACTTATTTCTCCCTCCCAGCTTCATCAGTGAATATCCTTCAAAGCTCAGTCTTAAGCCTCCAGCTTTTCCTCCTGCATTAGCTTCTCTAAGCCTCCATTTCCTCATCTATAAAATGGAGATTATAATATCTATCTCACTGGGTTGTCAAAAGAAAAAATAACATAAATAATCCAAATAAAGTGCTGAACACGGTGCCATCTCAATGTCAATGTGACTGACCATCATGATCTCTTTGAATGCCCACTCAGTCTTACACTTGAATGTAAGCTCCAGGAGGGCAGGGACTTCAGCTGATTCACTCCTATAACTCTAGCTCATCGAATGATACCTGGCACATAGTAAGCACTTGATGACCATGTGACAAACTAATAAAGTAAAAAACATTTCAATTAATGACTCAGTATTGGTAATTCCTGTATACAGCCCCTTACTTCTGACCCTATTTGGCTTTGATTCTGAAATCCACCCAACGTGACATTAGAGTCACCATCTGCCTAAAATTTGCTTCAGTGTTTCTTTTCCTACTGATTCCTTTTTGCAAAATCCTCATTTGTATTAATTTGAAGCAGCCACTTCCATGATATCCTACAGACAAAATCTTGGTTGGATTCTACTCTCTCCGCCCTCCATTGCTCCTCTACTGTCTTATGCACCCCATTCATCCCTCCTCTCCTCTTAGCACTTAATCTGGTACTTTCTATCTCTCAGATCATCACTGAGGCCCCTAAGTGGTTTCCAGATCTCCAGTCGCGCTAAAGCATTCCTCCCAATCGCTGAACGAGTCTCAGGAACTTAGGTAGCCAGTGTCACTTCTTTGTTTAAGAATCCAAACCCCTAAGCCTGACAAAACGGCCGATTTAACATTCTCTCTCTCAGTATCTCTTAATGATGTAATAAATTAGCTTCTTCCCACCAGGTCCCTCCTTTTGGTTTTGTAGTGGACAAGAGGTCACATGCAGCCATTCTATGTAAATACATGCAAGATGTTAATGTTAAAAAGTACTCCTGGCTGGGCTCGGTGGCTCAAGCCTGTAATCCCAGCACTTTGGGAGGCCGAGGCGGGTGGATCACGAGGTCAAGAGATCGAGACCATCCTGGTCAACATGGTGAAACCCCGTCTCTACTAATACAAGAAAAAAATAGCTGGGCATGGTGGTGCGTGCCTGTAATCCCAGTTACTCAGGAGGCTGAGGCAGGAGAATTGCCTGAACCCAGGAGGCGGAGGTTGCGGTGAGCCGAGATTGCGCCATTGCACTCCAGCCTGGGTAACAAGAGCGAAACTCCGTCTCAGGAAAAAAAAAAAAAAAAGTACTCCTTAAGCTTGAACTAGGATGGCATTGGACAATGAATCATAGCCCATGCCTGCCATTCATTGGGCTCTTGTTCTCTGCCAGGCAAGGCACAGAGTGGTACACACAGTCTGCAGTATCCCATTCAATCTCCACAAAAACCTCAAGGGGTAGGTGGTTTTATCCTCACATTTGGAAACACGGAGGCTCAATGAGCTCAATAACGTGTCCCCAAACACACAGCTATTGAAGCAGCAGAACTGGCTTCTATCCGAAGTCCAGCTGACCCCGAAGCCCGTGCTCTTGACCAGCCTGAACACTGAAGCTGAACTCAGGGGTCCAGGGGCCCAGAATGGAGACCAGCAAAATGAAGTCTAAATTAATTGAGTAAAAGAGAAAAAGAGCAGGAAGAAAGCCTAAGTCAGAGAGAAACATCCGGTACAAAACCAGCGAAGAGTGGAAGAGTTAGAGAGAGAATTCATTGGAGAATGTAAGAAATGAAGACAAGTGAATTCGAAGAGAAAACATATGGATAGTGGCTGGAAGAAAATCAGGACACCCAGAAATGCAAAAGAAAACAAAGGTTATCATTTTGGATGCAGGGCGGCACAGAAAACCTATGAGAGTGATGTGGCTTCTCCGGAGACAGAAAGAAGTGAGTGAAGAAGAAGGTGGAGAGACAGACCCAAAGGTGGACACAGGCTGAGAAGTTGTGGCAGATGCAGCCACGCTGAGGTTTCCCTAAAATTCACCTTTGCATACAGGTTGTCCTACTCTCACCCCTGCATGCGGATGAACCCAGGAGAACACATGTGAATCTCCAGGTACAAAATAGCCACTCAACAAACATTCCTTGCACTGCAAGAGAGAAGTCTTTTTGGGTTGCTTCAAAGGGCTTGATTATGTGGATCCCCGTCACGTTTGAGAAAAGAAGGCCACGAGAGGTAAGTCAGGACTGCTGTCCACCGGTCTATAGAAAATGTGAGTTATGAATAAGCTGGTACCCAAGACCCAATGCTCCAACTCCTAGACACACCCTTTCCTGGAAAAGCATCAGAAAGGTTTCCTTCATGCCTGCCTTTCTTCCTCCACTTCTTCCATACCCCCACTCCTGCCTGAGTGCTTCCCTACCCCTCACCCCTACCCCTGTCTGCACTTGTCCCTACCTCCTCACCCCCACCCCTGCCTGTGTCCCTCCCTACCTCCTAACCTCCACAACTGCCTGAGCTCCTCCCTATCCCCTAACCCCTGCCCCTGCCTGAGCTCCTCCCTACCCCCTCACCCCCACCCCTGCCTGAGCTCCTCCCTACCCCCTCCTTCCCCACCCCTACCCCCTCACCCCCAGCCCTGCCTGTGCTCCTCCCTACCCCCTCACCCCCATCCGTGCCTGAGCTCCTCCCTATCCCCTCAGCGCCCACCCCTGCCAGTACTTCTCCTTATCCTCCACCCCCGCCCCTGCCTGCACTCCTCCTCTCCTCATTTTCACATCAAAGCCTAGCCTCTCTTCAAGGCCTAACAGGGATTATAGGTTTCCTCATGTCTTTCTAGAATAATCTTATTCCCTAAGTACCTTCCCCTTGCTTCAAATTAACCTAAATTGTTTTCTTATTGTTACAAGCACAAATGCCTTCTATTTTGAACTTAATACCAGATCTTTGAGTATAGAAATCATATTTTCTCCATGTCTTCCCTACTATGTTTTCTTAGACATGGGTCAAAGCTGAGGCTATTTTTATTTTTTGATATGAATGAAGAGATGGATAAATATACAAACGCATTGAGTTAATTTATATAAAACTTGTGGATCAAGTTTGGCAGGCAGAAATATCTATATAACTGGCCCTTACTATTTATCTGAACCTCAGAGAGTGCAATAATTTGTCCCCAAACACACACCTACTGAAGTAGTAGAAATAGCTTCTATCCCAAGTCTAGCTGATACCAAAGCCAATGCTTTTGATCAACCTGAACACGCTGAGACTGAACTCAGGGGCCTTGGTGCCAAGGATGGAAATAAAACTAGCTATTCCCAGGGCTTTTGTAAAGATATAATGTGATACTGCCATCACTACAATGCCTTTCTTTGTACATAGTTGATATGAAAATCACGATCAGAAAATATATTGAGAATGTTTCAATATCCATTAATACACAGGTAATGTCCCTAAAATGTGTATTACAGCTCCTCTGTGGAAGGCTTAATTTTTATGAACTTTCCTTCGTAAAGGAAATGAATAAAAATTTATTCTCTCTGGAATTAAATATTGCTTATCTATTGCTACAAAGTCTCCTTTTTCTGAAATAAATAGGAAGCAATTCAGAAGGACATTTAGGTCACAAATGAAAGAATAAGTGAGAATTAGTTACCAAGAAAGCCTAGTGAGGTCTAAACAACCTCCCCACTGCCAACCCCAAAAAACAAACTTGCTGTGGGTAAAGAATTAGTGGCCTTTGAAGCTTCCTAACAAGACTCATCACTCACATGGGTCTCTTCATCCATAGATACCAAATAACTGTAGAGTCCAGTTTTAATCTTTTCCTTTGAAAGATAAGAAACCAGGAATAGGCCAGGGGTAGTGGCTCACACCTGTAATCCAAGCACTTTGGAGGCCAAGGCAGGTGGATCACCTGAGGTCGGGAGTTCAAGACCAGCCTGACCAACATGGTGATACCCCGTCTTTAAAAAAAAAAAAAAAAAAGAAGCCAGGAAAAGATATCCTTTTATGTTTTCCTCATGATACCCCAAAGATGCAATGACAAGACAAGAAGGAGGTCCCAGTTCTTCCAGAAAAATCACATCTGTAACTCTGGGATGTCACCTGTTCAGCTTTTTTAGCGTAGCAGCTCAACTAAGAGGGCAGTGCAATAACCCCGCCCAGCCAGGCCCCTTACCCTCTGTGGCCCTCCATGGCTCTCTCCAGCACCAGCAAGCCCATGAGGAGACTAATGGGGAGGCAGTTTCATGGGCAACTGATTGTGCTGTGGTCAATCACAGGCATCAATCCCCACTATCAACTGAGCTCCCTCTTCCATTAATGCAAACTGTTTTGTTAGTATGTTGAGAGCTGGGGCCACAGGCAGCCTCAAAGAATATTTTATAAGCATAAAGTCAAAATCTCTACATTCCTTATCATGAGATGTTTTTGTGTGTTTGTTTTCATTTTTTAAGTTTACCCAAAAACGAAAAGGATGGTCATAATCTCTTTCCCTCCATCACAACTTTGAGAGATGTGTATTAAAGCCAAAACCTCTCTTGACGTTTGCCAGTTGCTAAATAGGAGTTGTTTTTCCTGCCAAATATACCCTCTCTTTTTCAATGCTTATGAATAGATTATATATAAATAGGATGAGTTAATGCTGTTCATCTGATGAAAGGGATTAAAATAGATGAATACAAAATTAAGGTAAAACAGGATGCTATTGGAGTTTGTGGGAAAAGCATCAGAGAGAGCATTGGACTAGAATACTGGGCACCAGACACTGGGGAGAAAAACCTAACTTTATCCTGAAAGGCCTTGACTTTATTAGCAAGATTAACAGGGTAACTGCCATGTGGCTCCAAATGAAATTGTCAGGTTTGAGGCGGAAAAAACTATGAACTATATATATTACACACTTCACTATGTGTACCTATGATGCCTTTTTTAAATTAGCAGCCCATTGCCATTTCAAGCAGAAAATGGCACTGTCATCAAGAACGTCTTGATTTTTGTGCCCAGTCTCTGTGCTAGGCCTTTATAACTATAGCTCATTTAATCTGCACATCTCTGAGATGCTGGTATTATTTATCACTTAGTGAGTTGCAGAAAACTGCCCGACTGGCTCACACTTGTAATCCCAGCACTTTGGGAGGATGAGGCAGGTGGATCACGAGGTCAGGAGTTTGAAACCAGCCTGGCCAACCCAGTGAAACCCTGTCACCACTAAAGATACAAAAATTAGCTGGGCATGGTGGTATACACCTATAATCCCAGCTACTCAGGAGCTGAGGCAGGAGAATTGCTTGACCCTGGGAGGCAGAGGTTGCAGTGAGCCAAGATCGCACCACTGCACTCCAGCCTGGACAACAGAGCAAGACTCTATCTCCAAAAAAAAAAAAAAAGCTGCTCGACTACTATATATGTGTGTGTTATGTATATATATGTATGTGTGTATATGTATATATGTACATATATGCACACATACATGTATGTACATATATACATATCTATACACACATGTATATATATATAAACACTAAACACACACTATAACTGCCCAACTATATATATGTGTGTGTGTGTGTGTGTGTCTGTGTGGGTGCATATATACAATATCCAGTTGAATTTTAATGACAAATAAACAACAAATAATTGTTTAGTATAAATATGTTCCAAATATTGCAAGGGACATTCTCATATTAGAAATGACTCAGTGTTTATCTGAAATTCAAATTAATATATATTCTTCTCAGAAATGTACTTTCAAAGATGAAATGGGTGTCCCTTGTTTTCTCTTGCAACCCTATCTCCGAAGAATTTAAGTTGCTCTGAGAAACAGAGTTAAGTCGTGTTGGCAAACTCACCTAAGGGGCAGCCTCTTTATCTATATCAATTAGGTTGGCTGAGGATTTGCCTGAATTATTTACAGATTCAGGAAATAACCTTCATTTCAACATGGTTGGTGGCCATCACGTTTGTGAATTTTACAACTGCGGCCTCCCTGCACTGTGTGTACCTGTGATGCATTCTTTAAATTGGCATCCCATTCCCATTTCAAACAGAAAATGACACCGTCATCAAGAATGTTTTCATTTTTGTACCCAGCCCCCGTGCAAGCCCTTTATTACTCTAGCTTATTTAGTCTGCAAATCTCTGAGATGCTAGTATTATTTATCACTTGGTGAGTTGCAGAAAACTGCCCAAGGTCACACAGCTGGTAGAGGTGCCAGGATGCATATGAAGTTCTGTCTTACTGCCAAGTATATCTCCTCCTATCTCACCTTTCAAATCAACCCATCACCTTTATTTTTTCAACTGCAAATGTACAATGTGCAGAGGACTGTGTTAGAGACTGGGGCTTGATTCAGGTAATGGAGAGGAAGAAGGCAAAAGACAAGCGACTTGTTAAGAAAACAAGACAAATGCATTCAAGCACGATCATAGAGGACAGTCAAGAAGTGTCAAAGTGATTCACACTTGAAACTAGTGCATTAGAAGAAAGTGTTCTGGGTATCAAATCAAGGTTCCTAATAATGAATATCATTCAGTAAACACCTACTATATATGGGCACGAGGTAGACATTACAACCTTGATAGTATCACTGAGGAAGTGAGGCAGAAGCTGAATAGCTTTCCTAGAGTTACTAAGTAGTAGGGCTAGATGACTCAAACAGGAATACCCAGGACCCCTCTTCCACAAAGTCCATACTTTGAACCAGTAAGCTCTGAGGCTTTAACATATATTCTTCTGGGAAATGTACTTTCAAAGTATCTCCTTTATGCCCACGAATTCTCACAGCTTTCAGTTCACCTCAAAACACAATTTACCTTCATGATCCATCATGGGGATGTATAACACTCCATAAAGGCCAATGAACAAATTATATTCATCTATACATAATCTTGATATCTGGAAGAAAAGGGTCAATGCAAAAATGATTCAGTACCATAAACTCAAGAAAAGTCGACCTCACTTGTTTATTTCCACTGCAGGAATCAGGAAATAACTAACACTTCATCGGGAGCTTTGAAGGAAGTAGAAGCGGTGAGATCCCTCATATTTTTATTCAATTCAACCACTATTTAATGAGAAGCCCACCGTACACCAGAAAAAAAAGTGGCAGCAACAGCCCAGTTTGCCTGTGTTCAAAGCTTCTACTGGTCCATGCCCAGAGAAACAAAGACAAAACAGGTTGCTAATACGCAACCACTCTCCTGTCAACTATGCTCTGGGTCAGTTGGGCTTTTTGATGCAAGCAACAGAATGATCTTCAGCTAATTTAAGCCCAAACAATTGTTTACAAAGAGAAAATAAGAGGACATGTGGTAACCAAAGGAAATACTGGAGAGTCAGGCTCCAGAAAGAACAGGAACTATAGTAGCTAAGGAGATGGAGATGACAGAAACTGATAGATCCTCTTACCAGCCATCTCCGTGAAGGCAGAGTTTAGCTCCAATTAGAGTCAGTAGTCAGGTTCCTGAAAGAGAAACTCCAATTTGCCTAGTGTTTATCATAGCCAGATGGAGAAACAAAACTCAGGTGCTATTACCAAATGAAAAAAAAAGAAGAAGAAGAAAGAAAGAAAGAGAGAGAGAGAAAGAAAGAGAGAGAAAAGAGTGAGAAGAGAGAAAGAAAGAGAGAAAAAGAGAAAGAAAAGCACAAGAAAGAGCAAGCAAGAAAGAAAAGAGCGAGAAAGAGAGAAATAGAAAGAAAGAAAGAGAGAAAGAAAGAAGGAAAGAAAGAGAAAGAAAGAAGGAAGGAAGAAAGAAAGGAAAGAAAGAAAGATGCTTAGACAGACAAAATGTCTAAGTATCTACCTCCCTTCCTTTTTTTCAGCATTATGTGCTTACAAAATATATTGTGCAGTTGTTTCAGGCTCAGACTCTGAAACCAGATTTCCAGGGCTCTAATCCTGGTTCTGATTCTTGTTAACTGTGTAACATTGGATAAGTTGCTTACCCATACTGTGCCTCAGTTTCCTTGTCTGTAAAATGGGAATGATAGTAGTATTCATCTCATTTAGCTGTTGTGGGCATTAAAAGTTTTAATCACAATAGAGTGAATCGGCAACCAACAGAATGGGAAAAAATTTTTGCAGCCTACCCGTCTGACAAAGGGCTGATATCCAGAATTTACAATGAACTAAAAAAGATTTACAAGAAAAAAACAAACAAGCCCATTCAAAAATGGGCGAAGGATATGAACAGATACTTTACAAAAGAAGACATACATGAGGCCAACAAACATATGAAAAAATGCTCATCATCACTGGTCATTAGAGAAATGCAAATCAAAACTACATTGAGATACCATCTCACGCCAGTTAGAATGGCGATCATTAAAAAATCTGGAGACAACAGATGCTGGAGAGGATGTGGAGAAATAGGAACACTTTTACACTGTTGGTGGGAGTGTAAATTAGTTCAACCACTGTGGAAAACAGTGTGGCGATTCCTCAAGGACCTAGAAATAGAAATTCCATTTGACCCAGCAATCCCATTACTGGGCATATATCCAAAGGATTATAAATCGTTCTACTATAAGGACACATGCACACGAATGTTCATTGCAGCACAGTTTACAATAGCAAAGACCTGGAACCAGCCCAAATGCCCATCGATGATAGACTGGACAGGAAAAATGTGGCACATATACACCATGGAATATTATGCAGCCATTAAAAAGGAGGAGTTCACATCCTTCGTAGGGACATGGATGAACCTGGAAAACATCATTCTCAGCAAACTGACACAAGAACACAAAATCAAACACCACATGTTCTCACTCATAGGCGGGTGTTGAACAAGGAGAACACATGGACACAGGGAGGGGAGCACTATACACGGGGGTCTGTTGGGGGGAGGGAGGATAGTGGGGGGGTGGGGAGTTGGGGAGGGATAGCATGGGGAGAAATGCCAGATATAGGTGAAGGGGAGGGAGGCAGCAAATCATACTGCCAGGTGTGCACCTGTGCAACAACCTTGTATGTTATTCACATGTACCCCAAAACCTAAAATGCAATAAATAAATAAATAAATAAAAATAAAAAATAAAAATAAAAAGTTTTAATCAATGTGAACCCTTTAAAATAGCATCTACTGTGTAGCGACTACTCCATAAATATTGGGCAACATTCTTGTCATTAATCTATGCATCGCCATTGCCCACCATGATTTCAAGGCTGTTCCTGCAGCATAACCTACCCCATCCTGACTATGGCATTTTACCTTCGTAACAGTTTCATTCATTTCAAATGACATGTACTACAAGTACCAAAAGTCTAGGTTAAGAACTGAACACATAGAAAAAGACACTGTCTGAGCTCAAAATGTAGTTGAAAATCTGTAGTGTCTCAATAAAGCATGGCTTTTAGTCTGCTCAATTCCACATCAAAAACAAAACCTAGAAACAGATGTCTAAGAAGCACAGTTCCTATAAAGGTCTTGGATTTTACTGGTAACTGTCATACGAATTTACTCCTCAAAATGTAAACAACTAGAAGCACCTATGCCTCCCTTCTGTGAAGCCGCATTTATACTACATACGTGTTTAATAATGTGCTTACTAAATGTTTAATGATAAGAACCCAAACAACTCCTCTTGCTACAGTAATATAATGGCTAATAGGCCACTGGTGGACTGAGTGGTAACAAGAAGTACAGAATCGCGTCGACTAAATCCATAGGTCTCATTACCAAAAAGGGGATAAAATATTCTATACCAAAACCAATGCACAAACACTGCCAAAAGTCACAGTCAGATACACAGATTGAACAGGAGGAACAGCTGCAGTGAAAATTTTATGCTCTTTATTACACGACTTCTCTAAGGACCCGATTTTAAATTCAGTCACTGAATTTCCTCATTTGTCAGCATGAATCGCCACAGCCGACCACAGAAGCTAGTTGATGAATAGGACTTTTGATATTAAAAATTATTCACTAAAGGCATAGTTTCCAGTTTAATAAATATATATATTAACATTACAATTAGTCTATGTCTTGTGCATGAGCCTTATTGCCTAAGCAAGTGTGACTTAGGAATCTACTTACAGAAGTCAATATATGGGCTTTTCTAAGGTTGCAGAATGCCCTGGAGCAGTAATTTGCTAAATAAAGTATCTTCCAGAGGCTAAAATGGTTAAGCACCTTGTGCAGCCCTGCTGGGATTAAGGAGCTAGCTCCCTCTTTGGAGTCTAAAAATTGTGGGCTACCGTTTAGTCTTCCTTCTCCAAGTAAGTCAAAAAATATGACTTATTTAAATGATCATATGGGCATGGATTGGTATCCAATAATCTCTGTGGCACAGACCATTACAAACTAAGGACTTATTCATACCACCCCTAACACATAAATGACTACAGTCTTCGGGACCATCTAGGGAAGCATTTCACTAGGTTGTTTAGATCCTTCAGAAAAGACCCATCTCAAATCGAAATATGAATAATATTACGAGAAGCAAGGTCCAGGCTAGAGAGCACCATTTTCAGAAATAGAAAATGTTTGTAGATTAATTCTATATTACTCAACTTCATCTATAGGAATCATGTGGTTGAGATCATAGTCTGCATCAGAAATCACATGGGCTTTTGTTTGCAATGTGCAAATTAAACATTTCCATATTTGCAATTTAAGCTTTTACTTAATTCATCATTTCCAATCTGATGAGGGTCCCATGCCTTGGGGCCTTCTAAAGGTCAGGTCTGATTAGGTGGGAGCAGCCAGAAGCAGAAGTGAGGACTCAGGCTTTCCTGCCTTCATTACCTACTCCAGTGTCCTTTACAGAAATTGTTTACATTCATTATTTGTGTCTTCCTCATATTTTTGTACCTTTGTTTGATTTGCCACATATTTATATATAAGACCTCATTAGCTAAAAATAAGGCAAAACCACCATACTACTGCTTTTATGATGTTTTTTCCTCCTTTTTTTTTTTTTTTGCTTAAGTTAAAAACGTATATGTTGTAGGCATATTGGCATATATATGTGCCTGTAAAATGAAGCATTGCATAAGCATATATCCAAATACATAGCTATGTAAAAATAACTATGTTAGAAACTCATGTAGATAACGATAAATGGATAATATCAATTTCCACTTAGATAAACTTATTCACCTTTGGCAGTAAGCTGACTTATAATTAAATTGTAATTAAACTGGCCCATCACTTTATATGTGACAGAGAACATCTACCTACTAGTATCTATTAGGTAAATTATCTCCTTCATATCCACTCCCCTTATCCTTAATAATAAAGCCCAAATTTCATTTGGATCACCAATGTACCCAGTTGATTTGACATTTTGTAGCTTCCTTTGTAGCTAGGTATACAAAAATCAACTTCTGCCTAATGAAATGTAGGCAGAGGTCATTGACTAGCATGTCCAAGAAACTCCTTTAAAAATGACAAACCCAAATCATGAGTGAACTTCCATTCATAATTGCTACAAAGAGAATAAAATACCTAGGAATACAACTTACAAGGGATGTAAAGGACCTCTTCAAGGAGAACTATAAACCACTGCTCAAGGAAATAAGAGAGGACACAAACAAATGGAAAAACATTCCATGCTCATGGATAGGACAAAAAACTATCGTGAAAATGGCCATACTGCCCAAAGTAATTTATAGATTCAATGCTATCCCCATCAAGCTATCATTGACTTTCTTCACACATTTGGAAAAAACTACTTTAAATTTCATATGGAACCAAAAATGATCCCATATAGCCAAGACAATCCTAAGCAAAAAGAACAAAGCTGGAGGCACCATGCTACCCAACTTCAAACTATACTACAATGCTACAGTAACCAATGCAGCATGGTACTGGTACCAAAACAGATATATAGACAAATGGAACAGAACAGAGGCATCAGAAATGACACCACACATCTACAACCATCTGACCTTCAACAAACCTGACAAAAACAAGCAATGGGGGAAGGACTCTTTATTTAATAAATGATGTTGGGAAAACTGGCTAGCCATATGCAGAAAACTGAAACTGGACCCCCTCCTTATACCTTATACAAAGATTAACTCAAGATGGATTATAGACTTAAATGTAAGACCTAAAACCATGAACACTCTAGAAAAAAACGTAGGCAATACCATTCAGGACATAGGCATGGGCAAAGACTTCATGACTAAAACACCAAAAGCAATGGCAATAAAAGCCAAAATAGACAAATGAAATGTAGTTAAATTAAAGAGCTTCTGCACAGCAAAAGAAGCCATCATCAGAGTGAACAGGCAACCTACAGAATGGGAGAAAATTTTTGCAATCTATCCATCTAACAAAGGTCTAATATCCAGAATCTACAAGGAACTTAAACAAATTTACAAGAAATAAGCAACCCCATCAAAAAGTGGGTGAAAGATATGAACAGACACTTCTCAAAAGATGACATTTATGCAACCAACAAACATATGAAACAAAGTTCATCAACACTGATCATTAGAGAAATGAAAATCAAAATCACAATGAGATAGCATCTCACCCCAGTTAGAATGGCAATCATTAAAAAGCCAGAAACCAACAGATGCTAGAGAGAATGTGGAGAAATAGGAACACTTACACTTTTTGTGGGAGTGAAAGTTAGTTCAACCATTACGGAAGACAGTGTGGCAATTCCTCAAGGATCTACAACCAGAAATACCATTTGACCCAGCAATCCCATTACTGGGTATTTTTTTTTTTTTTTTTTTTTTTTTTTTTGCTTTTCCAACTTTATTTAGAAAAACAAATCCAGGTCCCAGTGCCCCCTGTACCCTCCCTGACCCCAGCCATAATTTAAATAACTTAGAGACAGAGTTGGAGGGAGGGCACAGGAGAGGTTGGGGTCGCGGTGGAAGAAGGAGAGCCCATGACAGCCGCTGCAGTGCCTGCTTCTTGGCCGTCTTTTTCTTGGCCGCCAGCTTCTTGTCAGGCTCTCCAGCATGCTTCTTGGCCATGGGATCCTCCGCCAATCCTGGGGCCCAGGGGGAGAATGATTATAAATCATTCTACTATAAAGACACATGCACATGTATGTTTATTGCAGTACTGTTCACAATAGCAAAGCCTCGGAACCAACCCAAATGCCCATCAGTGATAGACTGGATAAAGAAAATGTGGCACATATACACCATGGAATACTATGCAGCTATTAAAAAGGATGAGTTCATGTCCTTTGCAGGGTAATGAATGAAGCTGGAAAACATCATTCTCAGCAAACTAACACAGGAACAGAAAACAAAACACCACATGTTCTCACTCATAAGTGGGAGCTGAACAATGAGAAAACACGGACACAGGGAGGGAACCATCACACACCAGGGCCTGTCAGGGGGTCGGAAGCTAGAGGAGGGATAGCATTAGGAGAAATACCTAATGTAGATGATGGGTTGCTGGGTACAGCAAACCACCATGACATGTGTATACCTATGTAACAAACCTGCACATTCTATACATGTATCCCAGAACTTAAAGTATTTAAAAAAAAAAAAATGACAAAGACTGGAACTCATCCCTTTCTGCCCCTTGCTCTTCCTCTTCCTTTCTGAAACAGAGGAATAATGGCTGGAGATTCTGCAAATATCTATTATCTTGAAGATAAAAGCTCAGATACTACAGATAAGAGGGCAGAAAGATGGAAAAGACCTAAGTCTTTAATAAAGTTTTGGAGCTACCATACTAGTATTTCTCGTCTTTATTCATAAAGAGAAGGAAAAAAATTCCTAATTTGTTTAAGCCAGCATCTATTTGCTGCCAAATTCAGCATGCATAAAGGATACCATATTAAAAGTCAAAATAATCATTTATGAACCCATTAATAGTGAATAAATACAATTCAGATTTTACCCTAACACAAGTAGATATTTTTTCAATCTTCATCTTAAAAAGAAGCACAGGATTTTTTAGACCCCATGATTTGGAAGGATTTTATCTGGCAAAATCGTCCAAGTCCAGGGTTAATGAGGTTCATGTTGATGATAATTGAACTCTAGCTGTTAAGTAAATAATAACACCAGTAGTGATTTAGAGCCTTTCATCCCTAAAATTTGTAGCAAATTGCAAATAGCCCTATGGGGTAGGTAAAATTACTGACATAATTTTGACAGAGAAACTGAGTCATCAAGTCATTAAATAGCCTGCGGTCTACTTAGTGAATACCCACATCAGTTGAGGGTGATTACGGTCAGCTGCTAAGGCTATCAGAATATTCTTTTAGGGTCAGCATTTAAGTAAATGTTTAAAATGCACCTCCAAAAAATAAATAAATAAATAAATAAAATGCACCTCCATACCTATTGCCAAAAATAAAAAGTATGTGCATGTGGATTTTTTTTTAATGTTTGAAATTTTGCAATGTACTTTTATTTTTTAAGTTTTATTTTATTTTTAATTGACTAACAATCATTATCTTTATTTATGGGGTAGAATGTGCTGTTTCCATACATGTATACATTGTGAGATGACCAGTTGCTTGGTTCTTAGAACCAGTGTCTCCCTCAAATGCAAAGATCCTGTTTGGGGTCTTTTCATCTGCTGCCCTCTTAATCTAACACAGTGCTGGGCATGTGATAGGTGCCCCATAAACGTCTGCTGAAGGAATGGCCATTTTCTAAAATTGCCCTGTCAGGGTGTGGGGGGCATGGTGTTCTTGAAATTAAGCATTCACTTTGAAGCAATGCTGTTTTTATTTCTGCATGAGAAGCAGCCACCTCCTATTCCCTTCGTTTCCCCCAACTTGTTCCTCTTGAGCCAAACACTGAATTCTCATCACTCCCTTGGCACTCTAGATTCAAGCTGCCTCCAAAAATCCATCTTCCTTCTTGATTCATTTTTCAGCATGAACAAGGAAATTGTTTGATGATAGAATAATAATTGATGGCTATGATATCTGATGTTGTATAAAAGGTTTGATTTCATGGCTGCATAACTGTTTACAAAACATCACATATCCAAAAAAAAAAAAAAAGCAATGTCCTGAGTAATATCCTTGCTGGAATACTATATTTGCAGAGGAGAGCTGCACTGCCCACAGAGACTGATGGGCAACTTTTAAATTAGTGGGCACTGAAATGTCTGCTCTCCCTTCGCAGGCTGTGGTTATGAATGGTCAGCATCTGACCGCTCTCTTCTTTGCCCCTGCCCCGCAGGCCACTGTGACTACTTGTCTTAAACCAGGGCACTTTGACAGGGTGTTTGATGGAGGTGGCCCTGAGGCAGAAGGCTGGTTCTATTGAATCAAAATGCTGTAGCTTCGCTGAAGACCTTTCTTTCATCCAACCACTGTTGAAGGCCTTCCAGGCCCTCGTTTACAGCAGGTGGATGAAGCAAACTTCCCACGGTCACTTAGCGAGTCAAGGGCCAGGCAGGGCATTCCATAATCAAGTCCAACAGCCATGAAACCTCCATTTGTGCCATTTGTCATGCACACTCAATGTTTCTCAAATGGCAAGCAGGAATTACCCATCCAAAAAAGTTTCTGGGAAACCTAGGGGTCCAAGGAATAAGGTTAAGGGAAGACAAATGAATCACTGCCTGGGGACATAGACTCAAGGTCTGATTCCAGCTTCTCTAAATGAAAAAGAAAACCATCTTAATGAGCATTCTTTCCCATTGTCAGTCTACTTTAGAAGTCGTTCTTTTCTTGCACAGACCAGGGAGAGATCTCTCAGTCAAGACTCAGAGAAAGGAAAAGGGTGACATCAAATGAAAGGAAACATCTTTTCCCATGACATAAAATCCCAAGCCCCTGTGCGGAACCACGGTCACCTTCTAAAGACATCCTTTCCCACTTCCATCTCCCTTACACAAGGCACCAAGAAATGTCAGCTGAACACGAAAAGCTTAAATCCTTGCAAAGAATATTCACTTTATTTCCAAGATAGAAGTTATTTTTGTGCAAAAGGGATGGGCAGAAGACAGAGAAGAGGTTATTTACAGAAATTAGTTGCAGAGGAAAAAAAAATACGAGTCTAAATGGAGAGATTATCAACATAGAAAGATGTGTTAGAACCTAATAAGAAAGACACAACGCATGCAGTACATCTGAATATAACCATTAGCAGCATGGGAGAGAAGCTGTTTACTGTATTAAAGCTACCTTTACTGGTTGTACAAAAACAAAAAAGGATTGTATTGGGGCCATCACACTCCCATCTTTTCAATTACAGAGATAGAACAATCTCAGATTCCAAAGCTAACTACAAATCAAAATTGTGTTATGTTATCTGCTGAGACACAAATGGAAAATAAATACTGTTAACTGTCACTTTCCATTAGGTAACAGAAATTCAATTACATTTCAAACAAGCCTCCATGTCAACAGAATAAATCTGTTTCATAAATGAGCAGGTAACCATTTTTGATTCCAACTTCCCAAAGGGAAAAAATCAATTTTAATCACAATTCTTCAATTTTTTTTCCATATGAATGTTTTGGAGTAGAGTACATCATCTGGTCTAATAAACAGTGTTGTAGAAAAGAAGGAAAAAAAGCAAAAATTGGTTGTTGTTCATTTCTGGTGCCTTTTAAACCAGAGACTCTCCATGTCTGGTTTAACTAAACTCTGTATTGCTCAAATGCTATCATTTTAAAAGTAAATGGCAGAAAGAGGGGAAGACGTAGAAGGAAAATTCTGCCACAGGGTTAGTCCCAGTAAGAAATGAACATAGAGAACATTAGCCAGTTTCATTGACAAATCTTAGGAGGCACACCCCTACAACTCCCTTGAAATGTAAGGAGAATCTCAAAAGACAAGCTTCTGTTCTGGAAGACTCAGTCAACCAGAGGACACGCTGCCAAATCCAGGATGTCTGGGAGAACTGAGACTACATTGTTCACTCGGCACAAGGATATTTTGATCTAATAAATGCTTATAGATGACCTGCTTGTGTGGCAATGGGGCGGCCTTTCGGAGGGAAGCTTTCTGCCCTTATTTTGACTTCTAGTGAGTGCTAAAGGATAGATATTTCCAATCAAAGGCCCCCAAGCTTGTTATAACTTGTTATAACTTATTACAACTTGGGAGAATGGGGATACTCCTAACAGCTGTCATTTAGAGTCTTGTAACGATGCCAGAATTTTTGTAAGCTCTTTGCACAGTTATTTCATTTCATCTCCACCAGCGATCCTGTGAAGTAGGTCTTAGTCTTATCACCAAGACGGGATGGAGACAGAGAAAGGTTAAATTACTTGACCAGCTCACACAGCAAATGCAGGGCTGAGCTGGGATTCAACCCAGGTAGTCTGGCTCCAGAGTCTATATTGTAACCAAGTCTCCATCAGACCTCCAAAGTCAACACTCCTGCACTCAGCAACACTTTTAGTGTCACATGTGGATGACCACTTGGTTCATTGACTGAATCAGGCCATTTTGGGGAATGAGGGGGATCTTATTGAAAAGTTTACCAAAATAATAGGAGGACACTGAAGCTATCCCTGGCAAACGGAGAAACATGGCCTCCTTCATTGTAAGGAAGGCATATATGTTATAAAGAGCTCACGTGATAAAGGAAAGTGTAGGAAGAGTCATGTGTTATTGGCTTTTAAAAAAGAGTGAAGAAGGACAGAAAGCCAGCTCGCTCATTCAAGAAAATATTGCTAAGCATCTACTATGTGCCAAACCCTGTGCCAGGTACGAAGTTATTACAACTGAAGATGGGCAAGTCAGACAAAGTCACTGCCCTCTTGAAAGTTACCGTCAAGTAGGTTGTTGTGAAGATCAAAAATCAATTAAATTAGATAATATACCACCTAAGAATGGTGGTTGTTCAGGGCACTATGAAGCAGAATACATGTGTATGTGTGTATGTATGTGATCATGCTATCACTAAGAAGCAGGGTATTATGGAAGAAAAAACAAACAAACATGACTTTGGAAGTGAAACAGATCTGGATTTTAATTTGGCTTTTTTACTCACTATCTGTGTGACTTTGGGCACATTAACCACTCGGTCTCCATTTCTTGATCTATAAAATGTGAATACTAACATCTACATTGCAAAGTGGTAGTGAGAACTGTAATCATGGATGGTACATGACTAGCATGAGCTCAGCCACTGCTTAAAAGGTGGTGGCCATGATCATGATTGGGATGTCTGGGTCCTTGTGCCCTGGGTAGTTCGCAATCCCACAGGTACATAAAATTGAAAGGATATCTAACTGGCTAGATTTGTACATCTGACGATGGCCTGAAAGAGATGAGCTCAGTGAAAGCAGGGATGTGCCCTCATCCTATGGACGAAATCTGAATGACACCAAAAACGGAGGACATAGGGAGCGGTCAGTGTCTATGAGTTATGAGAATACAATCCACAGAAGCAGACGAAGCAGATGACTGAGAAAAGGACAAAATCAATAGGCCACTGTGATTATGACTGGTTCATAGGTTTACTCCAAGACCTTGGACAACATAGTAAATATCCAGCATACTAGTACCTTATCTGCAAAGTCTGAGCAATTATCTAGGCCAGAGGATGGCAAAGTTGGTGATATAGGGCTTGGTTGAAATATTTTAGGCTTTGCAGGCTGTGATGTTGCAACTACTCAAATCTGCATTGTAGTACAAAAGCAATCAAGACAATATATACACAAATGAACATGGCAGCATTGTAATAAAGTGTTATTTACAGAAACAGGTGGCAGGCCAGATTTGACCTGCAGTCCATAGCTTGCTAACCCTTGATCTAGACTCTGTACAAAGTAGTGATGGGAAAGAGGCAGGCAGAACAGCTAAATATTGGCCACGAAACACTGGAAAACCATGAAGGGCTTTTACAAAGTGTACTTCTTGCTTTCATTTCAAACAAAATGTTACCATTGTCACTAAACATACTTTTGAGGGGATCCAAGGTATTGAAAAATTGAATCACTTTCATTATTACTATTCAATAACTAGCTACTTAAATCTCTGAAATTTTACTACTTTTTGTCTTAAGATTGATGGGATATTCACTGGTTTGTAGAATTTCCAAAATCCAGTTAATTCTTCTGTTTAAAAATTTAAGTCATCTATAAATTTCCAGTCCACTGGCCTGGCTCCACTTTTATGGGCTATGCCTATAATCACCAACAGTGGTCCTGCAATACATATCCAAGTCTCTACAGCAGTACCATGGAAAGGGAATCAGCGTTCCACAGGTTTTGTAACGTAGATTTCACCCATCTAGCAAGACAGTTGGGGCAGCTCCCCCAAGTGACACTTGGAATACAAAAATTATATTCTTCTATTTTTTACATCCTTTGGATACAAAAGCTACATTGTAACATATATTGCAAAATTAAATTTTCTGCAAAGTATATTACTATTATAAAGAGAAAAACACACTTTTACACTTTTGTAAATATTTGTGTGAACTGAACAATATCAAAGGCATGTGGCATATGCCTGTCATTGTTTTGAGCACTCTTGGAAATTTGAGGCCATTCTAATACCCTTCCTTGGCCTCAAGAAGCCTAGCTCTCCCCAAAATAAGAGGAGGCAAGGAAGAAACTGAAAACAATTCTATTTTGCTACTGGACATGGTTCAAAAGAATTAGAAGAGTTAAGAGTCCTTGTGAAGCACTTAAAAGACTAAAAAGCTACCATGAGTCTATAAAGGCAGATTCTCTAAGGACCCCAGGTATATGAGAAGAAAAGGAAGTCTTGATTTAGTACCAGCAGAGGAGCTGGTTCAGAAGATGAAGTGTGTTTGAGACATTAATTAACAGGAACCAGAATCCCAGCTGACTCTCGAGCCCACCCTCATTTCCAGTCCTGGCTTTTCCCACCAACCTGCCCTGCTTTTTAAATGAATACCCAAGACAGTCTCATAGCAGTGATACCCCTACCGTCACCCTTTGGGGAGCGGGTAGAGACTCAGACCCTTGCTCCAAAGCCACAATGCCTAAACTTCCGCCTTTCCCAACTAACAAGGAGCACAACTATGACCTCAAGAAATTTAAGTTTTAAAAAGAAATCAGTTTGGGCTGAGTGTGGTGGCTCATGCCTGAAACCCCAGAACTTTGAGAGGCCGAGGCAGATGGGGCACTTGAGGTCAGGAGTTCGAGACCAGCCTGGCCAACATGGTGAAACCCTGACTCTATTAAAAATACAAAAATTAGCCAGGCATGGTGGCACATGCCTGTAATCCCAGCTACTGAGAAGGCTGAGGCAGGAGAATCTTTTGAACCTGAGAGGTAGAGATTACAGTGAGCAGAGATTACTGCACTGCACTCCAGCCTGGGTAACAGAGTGAGAGCCTGCCACAAAAAAATGAAAGACAAAAAAAAAGACAGGAAGGAAGGAAGGAAGGAAGGAAGAAGGAAGGAAGAAATCAGTTTGGAAAGCGTGTCTTCTCAGAGGCACATTTGAATCAGGTTAACTTTTATTTAGTTTTGCTGAGTTAGGGGCTGTACTTCTTGCCTTAATTTTTTTAACAAGCTGAAATATTTTTCAGTGTATGTCGCACAAAGGAATTAATCATAGCCTTTACCACAGTGGATAGCATGGAATTTATTTACTTAGAGATCATCTCAGAAATATTGATCATGTTATGAAGCCAGAGGCTGATCAAGCTGAAAGGGCAATGGCTTCCAGGCTGCATTCAGAGAGTCTGGGGTCTTCCAGAGGGTGAGAGGAAGGGCTCTAGGCCTCCCGCCTTGCTTTAAACGGAACAATTTGAGGTTGTGCATACGACTTCATTTGAAATAAAAGAGAGGGAGGTTTCCTACTGCTTAAAAAATTGAAAACCGCTAGTTCTCATTTTACTTCTCATGTCACAGATAAAAACAACTGGGTCCCAAGATGATGAGAGACTTACCCAGAGTCATCCAGTTAATTAGCAATGGGATGGGGGTAAAATCTCAAAGGAGGTTGATACGATTAGGGAAAATCACAGTCACATCAGTGATTTTTTTTTTCAACTTTTGAGTACAAGGTGTTAGAAAAGAGAAAGAATTTAGAAAGCTAAAGAGTTCATACATTAAAGAAGGAAATCGTTCATTACTCCTGGTTTCATTCATTCATTCAATAGGTATTATCAAGACAATGGAAGAACAGCAATCAAGACAGAAAAGGACTCTGCTTTTCACAAGGTTCATACTTTGGTATGGAAAGAAAAAAAGATGACAAGTAAATAAGCAAAATAATTACAAATATGGCAAACACCATAAGGCAAAAAAACAAGGTGATGAGATAGAACGTAACTCTCCTGGTAGGACATGGTGGCTCACGCCTCTAATTCCAGCACTTTGGGAGGCTGAGACGGGTGGATCACAAGGTCAGGAGTTCGAGACCAGCCTGACCAACATGGTGAAACCCATCTCTACTAAAAATACAAAAATTAGCCGGGCGTGGTAGCACGTGCCTGTAATCCCAGCTACTCAGGAGGATGAGGCAGGAGAATTGCTTGAACCCAGGAGGTGGAGGTTGCAAGGAGCCAAGATTGCACTACTGCATTCCAGACTGGGTGACAGAGAGAGACCCCATCTAAAAAAAATAAAAAAGAAAAGAAAAGAAAGTAACTCTCCTGATTGACTAGGAAAGGTTGCTTTGAGAAGGTGATATTTAATTTTAAGCAGGAGGAGGAGAAGAAGTCAGTAATGTAAAAGGGATAATGCAAAGATGCATCCAGATGCCAAGTGTAAAATCCTGGAAGTGAGAACAATTGGAACCTGTTCAACAAACATCAAGGGGAACAGTGTGACTGGAGCCTCATGGGAAAAGTGGTCAGGATGAGGTTGCAGAGTGGGCAGGAACTAGGTCACATGTGACCATGTGGACCATGGTATGAAACTTAGGTTTTATTCTAAGAGCAAGGAATCTAAATCACTGAAGGCTTTCTGCCCAGAGAGTCAAATAATATTTTTATTTAGTTAGTTTTTTAGAGATAAGATTTCACTCTGCCACCCCGGCTTGAGTGCAGTGGCATGATCATAGCTCACTGCAGCCTTGAATTCCTGAGCTCAAGGGATCCTCCTGCCCAGCCTCCTGAGCAGCTGGAGCTACAGACATGTGCCAGCATACCCAGCTGCATAATCTCATGTTTATTTGAAAATCACCTTGTCTGCTGCATGATGAATAATTTGAATGGAAGATGGGGTAAACACAAGGAAGACCAATACTGAGAGGGTATTGCATGTGTCAACAAAAGAGATAATGGTGGTAAGTGTGATAGTAACAGAGATAAAGAAAAGTACATGTATTCAAGGTATGTGAGGTATGTAAAGCATTGAATAGGATTTTCTGATGGGTTAAATAGTGAGCATTAGTAAGGAAGAATGTGTCAAGAGTGACTCCTAGTTGACCATCCAGAAGGATAGTATTCCATTTATTGAGAATGAGGATGGAGAAGGATATTTTGCATATCCTTGGAGAGAAATTTTAAAATGCATTTTAGGTATACTATGTTTGAGATTTCTGTTAGAAATGATAAGCAGGTCCCTTGGCTGTATACACGTGGACCTCAAGAGAGTGTTCTGGGTTGGAGATGAAAATGTGGCATGTAAGATCATAAAGATGGCATTTTACAACATGGGGTTCAAGAGATCCACTTCTAAGTTTCTTACCTAGGATCAACTAAAAAACACAAAAATGGGAAAGCCGCAATGTGACAGTATCTTTTTCCAAGTATCAATTCCTCTCTAGAATCCATGTGTTTTTATTTACTTTATAGATCCTTCAGGCAGTTATTTTTGGTATTTCGTCCAGAATATATTATAGTTGTTATCTGCAGGATGGTAAAGCTAATAGAAACTATTTTATGGTTTGTAGCTGATTTAAGAAGGGGAAAATAAGAAGACAGCAAATCTCTAGTACTCTGACCTACAACTGCATGGGGCCAACTGAAAGCTCATCACCTAAGGAAAAATAACACAACCGAAATTTCAGCTGCCACTCAGAAGACTAATTTTCTATCTGAGTTCAACTGAGTTAATTGTCTACTAAAAAAAAAAAAAAAAAATCAACACTCTTTGTGTAATATAAAAGAATCCACAATCTCTACAACATAAAACTCACGATATCTGAGATATGATGTGAAATCAGTCAACAAATAAAAAACTAGAAAAGTGTAACCTAGTATTAGGGAAAAAACAATCCATGGAAATCAACCTCACAATGGCTTAGATGTTGGAACAGACTTTGATTTTAAAGCAACTGTCAGAACTTGACTCAATGAGGTAAAAGAAAGCATGCTTGTAATAAGTGAGTAGATGTGATATCTCACAAGGAAGAGTAAATACTACAAAGAAGAACCAAATAGAAGTTCTACAACTAAAATGAGAACATTAAAATATACAACATAGAATAGTAAGTTACATAATAATTCTTTTCTTAAAAGAATAGATAGGTTTAATAGCAGAATAAAGATGAGCTTGAATATAGATCAATAGATCTTATGCACACTGAACAGAGAATAAAGACTAAAAAAATTTAACAGAGCCTCAGTGCCATGTGGTACAATATCAAAAGTTCTAATATATATAATTAGAAATGTTAGATAAATTCACTGTGGAAGTTGCAGGTACCAGGACGAAATCATTTTTGTCAGACCCAGATAAAACAGGGTTGGGAAGCCATGAAGAGAAGGAGGCTCATCTGTACATATCTGAGATAAGAACTGTTTCCAAGGACTTTCTACAATCCCCTACAGATACCCACAGGAAATCTCTTTGCATACTTCACTCATCTCTTGCTTTGCACAGCTTTAACATTTTGCACCTATACATGTATATCTATAAAGAGGTTGGACATTCTTTAAGGCTCAGCAATTCAGATAAATACTCTCAAAAGAACTCTTTCCAGTAATGACATCCCCACTGATGAACTGATGACAACTCTGGCTTTGCGCTTCTAGGACACCAAACTCTGTTTTTGTGCAGCTTACCTAAACCTCTCCCTTTTGCCAATAAAAGCTTCTCTTTACCCTCCATCACCAAATGCACTTGTGGCTTGCCATTCCATTCATCCTGGACTATAATCCTCATTCTCATTCCCAAATAAACTCAACATATTTAGGGATATTTTTTCCTACTTTTTTTTAAAGTTTGAATCACTTAGGTGAATGAAGAAGAGAAAGGATCCCAGGACTGAGCTCTGAGGCACTGCAATATTCAGTGAAGAACCAACAAAGAAGACAGAGAAACTCTTTAATTATCTTATTTATCAGAAAATCAGCTTTCATGTTTTTGCTTTTCTCTTTGTCTTAATTCTATAAACACAGCCACCCCAAAAAATGTGGAGTGGGGGATGGAGGGGAGAAGGATTACATCAACTCACCAAAAAAAAAGATTGTAACTTACTGACTCACTGTCATGATCTCTCTCTACTCTGTAACTAGGACCTAACTAGTGGTACAAAGTACAGTGGTTGGCTAAAGCAAATCTACTTTCTTACAAGTTTTTTGTTTGTTTACTGTTTCATTCCACAACTAAACAGTGTATACTATTCTTCCAGTAATTTTATCATGAAGAATCCCTTGAAAAAGAAAGATTTCAAATTTTGAGTCTCTAATAGGAACAAAAGTCACATCAGAACAAAAATTAAAACAGTTACCAAAAAGAAAAAAAAAAAAACAGCAAGGTTCATAAGCTTATTGAGACCAAAGAAAAAAGATATTTCAAAAAATTGAAATCCATTCCAGTGTGAGGCTTACAGAAGAATAAACTTTAGCAGGTGAGATGTAAAGTGTAGATTAGAAGGGATTAAAAATGGTGTTTGAAAACAAACAGCAAATGATAACACAACAAATAATATTAAATTCTTTAAGTACATCAGAAATAAGACTGCTACAAAGGGATCAGTGAATCGGCTAGACGAGCAGTGCACAAAAGAGATAGTCAAAGGGATAAGGAGATTGTGGGGAAACTAAATAATGTATTTGCATCAGTTTTCACACTGGAGAATAAGGCAATAAGAGGAAAGGGAGGAAAAACCTTATTATGTGAAAGAGAGGCCCAGCTCAGATTGAGACATCAAAAGGAACCATGAGCCATGAAACGGTGATAGAAGATATTTGCCATGTTACAGCCAAAGCAGGAGGCATCTGTCAGAGTCCAGAAGCACAAAATGCCTGTAATCTCTGATTCCTTATAGCCTCATCACTTGCCATGTAAAAGGCTTCACATTGTGGTATACTGCAAGTTACATTTCTACCATGGTTGGAAAGTTTATTCAGTGTATATGGTAGACTGATCTCCAAACTGCAAAACCTCCAGCCAGTATATTACAGCCCAACAGACTGGCTGATCAAAAGTCAAACAAGAGAAGGGAGGCTTCATCCAGCCCATCTGAGGATGTATGCAATTGGAAATTCTCATATACTGCTAGCAAGAGTTTAAGCTGGACCCACCAGCTTTATGGAACATTTACATTACCTAGTAAAGTTTAAAATATGTATGTCAAATGAACCACCAATTTCACTGCTAAGTACCTATGCTAAAGAAACTATAGGAGAAATTACAAGATTGTTCATTGCAAGATTATTTGTAGAGGTGAAAAATGGGTAACAACATAAATGTCCATAAATAGAGGAATGGATAATAAAATATGTTCATGCAATGAATTACAAGGAGTTGTGAACTTCTAATTAGCTAGATGTATATGTGTCAATTTGGATAGGCTTCAAAATCATAACATTTGAATGAAATGCACTTGAAGGAAAAACAAACAGCATGACAATATGCATGTGAAAAGTGTTTAAGGAATACCTAAAACAATAGCTCAAGGACTCATACATATGTCAACAAAAGAGTAAAAAATGCACTAGTAAGATACACAAAAAATGTACAATATGGGATGGCTCTAGAAAGACTGGGACTAGGAATGGACTGAGCATTTCACTTTATCTGTGAAGTCTATGCTATGGTTTGAATGTTCATGTCCCCTCCAAAATTCATGTGGAAATTTAACCCCCATCACAGTGGTATTAAGAAGTGGGACCTTGGCCTGGTGAGGTGGCTCATGCCTGTAATCCCAGCACTTTGGGAGGCAGAGAAGGGCAGATCACAAGATCAGAAGATCAGAAGTTTGAGACCAGCCTGGCCAACATTGTAAAACCCCATCTCTAGTAAAAATACAAAAATTTGCTGGGTGTGGTGGTGGGTGCCTGTAATCCCAGCTACCTGGGAGGCTGAGGCAAGAGAATAGCTTGAACCTGAGAGGTGGAGGTTGCAGTGAGCCAAGATTGTGTCATTGCACTCCAGCCTCAGTGACAGAGTGAGACTCCATCTCAAAAAAAAAAAAAAAAAAAAAAAAAAGGAGTGGGATCTTTTTGGGAAATGATTAAGTCATGCGGGTTCTGCCTTCGTGAGTGAATTAGTGCTTTACAGAAGGGCTGGAGGGAACTAACTTAGTCCCTCTTTGTCTCTCTGTCCCTTCTGTCATGTGAGGACACTTACACAATGCCATCTATAAGGAATAGGCTCTTACCAGACCAAATTTGCCAGCCCCTTGCTCTTGGACTTCCCAGCCTCCAGAGCGGTGAGAAATAAACTTCTATTGCTTACAAATCACCTCGTCTCAGATATTTTGTCATAGCAGCACAAATGGACTAAGAAAATCTATTTCCTTAATTAAAAGAAAGATTTGAGGTAAGTATGACAAAGTGTTAACAATGATCAATTCTTGATAGTGATAATAGAGTTTTGATCATAGAACTTGCTGTATTTTATTATTAGTTTTTAATTTTCAAAGACAAAAATGTGTTCTATCCCTCACCTGGAGACAAAGCTTAATTTTATTAAGTTGATTATTGTACCAAGAGCTATAATTAACTCAAGATTTGCTTTGGAAACCCAGAGTAGTGCCAGAAATAGTCTCTTCTCCTCACTTAAATGTCTTCAGTTCCTTAGGTTCTCAGCTTTCCACTATCTAAAAACCCAAAAAGTTTCATTAATAACTCTTATGGCATCCCTGTTTCTGGCTCCATTCTGTAGAACAAATAATTGAGACACACAGACTATAGAAAAAGAAAAGAAATCAAGATAGACAAGAAATCAATGATCTAGCCCCTCTTTGGTCAAGAAGGCATTTCCACAACCATCTTAACATTTGACAGTTCTCTCTGAACTGCTTTCATAGAGTCAAGTCCAGAGACGGTAAACAGCTTCTACCTTGCTTACTAAACAATGATGGTTTCCTGCAACCTATGTTGAAAGGATCCTGAAGCCACTAGTGTCAGTAAAAAAAGAATGTTAAGATAGATTCATAATGTCTTCCATGAGCACAAGAGTAGATGTGGGGTGAAGGGTGAGGAGGTCATAAGCCATGTATCTGCTATCTAAGAAGTTTAGCCACATGAAGGAAATGGCCTTTTTCGATATGCAGAAGCTGGGAATTCATGGTGTTTTATGCATAGTGTTATGTGCTAAACATCTTCCAGAATTCAATCCCTAAGGAATAGACTCTGCATTAGGTGCAGAGCATTCAGAAGTACACCTGGAAGGTGAGATATGCCAACAAACCGAGTCCTCCCTGACTAGCTCTGACCAAGCCAAGGTTTCACAAGCCAGTTACCCTATAGCAGTTCTCCACCAGGGCCAATTTTGTCCCACCCCAGGGGACATTTAGCAATATCTAGAGATGTTTCCATTGTCACAACTGAGGAAACACTACTGGCATTTAGTGGGTAAAAGCCAGAGATGCTGGCGAACATCCTACAGTGGAATGCACAGGACACCCTCCCACTACAAGGAATAATCTGGGCCCAAATGTCAACACTGCAACGGTTGAGAAACTCTTTCCTAGGCCGGGCATGGTGGCTCACACCTGTAATCCCAGCACTTTGGGAGGCAGAGGTGGGAGGATCTCCTGAGGTCAGGAGTTCAAGACCAGCATGTCCAACATGATGAAACTCCATCTCTACTAAAAACGCAAAAATTAGCCAGGCATGGTGGCAAGCGCCTGTAATCCCAGCTACTCGGGAAGTTGAGGCAGGAGAATCACTTGAACTCAGAAGATGGAGGTTGCAGTAAGCCAAGATCGTGCCATTGCACTCCAGTCTGGGCAACAGCACGAGACTCTGTCTCAAAAAAGAAAGAAAGAAAGAAAGGAAGGAAGGAAGGAAGGAAGGAAGGAAGGAAGAAAGGAAGGAAGGAAGGAAGGAAGGAAGAAAGAAAGGAAGAAAGAAAGACTCTTTCCTAGGGCTCACAACATTTGTAGATTAGACTGCCTGGTCTGGTCCTTCCTGGGCATTCAAGGCCAGACCCACACTGGACTGCATGGGACAGATCTAAAGGTTCTACTCTAGATCTGCTCTTCATAAAGGATGGTTCCTATCCAAGAGTTTTAGCCTGCTTGACGAACTACAGTCCAGCATTCATCGAATGCCCACATAAGCCAGGCCAAGAGAGCAGCTTCTGGGCCCAGGACTTTTCCTTCTGACCTTTGTGGGCTGACGGTTCTGCTCAATTTGTCTCTTCTCTTGAATTCCAGAATGATTTTCAGGACCATTAATGTTTTCATCTATGTCAGTCTATCTGAAAGATCACAGCTTCCCCTGATGCAAGTGTCCAGCCGAAATGATGCTGAATTGTCAAGACCGTACGTGTCTGCCACAGTGGGTTCTATCTTAGATGAGCAGAGACAGCTAGACCAGGATAGATAGGCATGGGCCAAATGACTAGCCACATCTCACAAGCTGCTGGGTCAGTATAGGGTCCACATCAAGATTCTAAACCAGGCTTTCTGACTCCATTAGCACAATGTCCAAATGCTTGGCTTGGCATTGTTATTTAATGATCTGTTTGTTATTTGATAACCTGCAGTCTTTTGAAGCAAAAGAGAAGAGGCAGAATTAAGCTGCTGAGGAGCCTTAGCTACAAATGAACTTTTCCTAGACAGTAATATAAGAATACATTTTCCAAAACGCTCCACATTAGCTTTGTAATGCATCTTTAAAATAGACAAAGCCCATTGTACATATTCACAGAAAGAATGGCAAGACCCTAATTCCACTCTTGGCTCTGCCATTTACTCTTGGAAGACCTTGGCCTTTGACTTCTCTCAGCTTCCACATCATCATCTGCAGAATGGGAAGAATAATGCTTACCCTTAAAGACTTGTTTTGAGGAATAAATGACATTGCACATGTAACTTGCCTGGCACATTGTAAGAACTATGAAAATGGTAACTAGTTTTATTGTTTGTGTGTGTGTGTGTGTGTGTGTGTGTGTGTGTGTGTGTGTGTGAGATGGTGTCTCACTCTGTCACCAAGGCTGGAGTGCAGTGGCACGATCTCAGCTCACTGCAACCTCCGCCTCCATCTCTCGGGCTCAAGCGATTCTCCTGCCTCAGCCTCCCAAGTAGCTGGGACTACAGACACACACCACCACGCCTGGCTAATTTTTGTATTTTTGGTTGAGACAGGATTTCACCATATTGGCCAGGCTGGTCTCGACCTCCTGACCTCAGATCTGCCTGCCTCAGCCTCCCAAAGTGCTGGGATTATAGGCAAGAGCCACTGCACCAGGCCAGTTTTTAACAGTCATCTAAGAAGCTAGGGCATTCTTGACACCACCATGTCTCAGCTAATTCAGGACAGTTATGACTACAAATCTCCCTACCATTTCCACAGCCCTCCAGCGGAATCCATCTTCATTTCTGCTGTGGGTGTAGGTGAAGAGGAGAGAAGATTTACATCATTTTGATTCAGAAAATAAAATAATATCAAACTGTAACTGAGAACTGTTCTAAGAATTTTATGGCTTAATCCTCACCATCACCCTATGAGGTAAGTAATATTATTATCCCCATTATACAGATGAGGAAGACAAGGCTCAAAAAGGTTGGGTAAGCAGCTCACTCATGGTTACTCAGCTAGGAGGGGGCATACTACCCTTAACCATCGCAACTCTACTCCATTCATTCATGTGTTCGTTCAAACACTATATTGTAACCCTACACTAAGCACTAGGGATACACAGTTCGCTCACTAGGCAGACATTACTTCAGCCCGACTATATGTCAGTCACTGTCCTAGGCACTGGCATACAGCAGGGAAAGTGTCACCAGTCTGGTGAAACCCACAGGTAAATAAAGAAATGTCAAAGGTGCCACAGTTCCATGACAGATATTTGTAGAGATAACCAGGAAGCCTTGAGGAACAAAGATATCCTCCTACACGCTTTGGGGACTAAGCGGGGATTGGGATGAAAGAATAGAAGTCCAAAAGCCTTCAGAGCAGAGGTGGCTTTGAGCAGCCCAGTGTTCCGAGGACTTAAAAAAAATCATCACCACCAAAAGGGCTGGCCCTAAAAAAATGTGCAGTGGGACTAGCCAACTGGCATCTTATGGACAGAGAAACCAGTCGTAGGGCTGGATTTTTTCAGTTCAGAGCTGCTGCTGTTCTCCACAGCCCAGCCTGAACCTAGACAGGCATCCATCTATACGCAAGCACCAGAAAAGAATAAATTCCATAGCAAGGCATTTCAAAGCACCTACCAAGACGAACGTGCCCTCTGGCCTGGTTTTTTGTTTGGGAAAATTGTGTGCTAAAAACAGCAGATAAAAAGGAATCTGTGGGCATAATTTATTTAGACTTTCTAAAGGCTGTTGAGAAGGTCTCTCTCATAGGAGGCTATTATGGCCAAGCAGGCAAGTCGGTAACTATGGGGTAAAAGGTGAAGTTCTGTCGTGATTAAAGCCTTCTTAACCGAGAGGAACCAAAGCCCAAGAATAAATAGCCAGTTCTCCACATGGGAAGCTAAAAATAATAGGGCCGCTCAAAGATTAGTCCTGAGGCCAGTGTTGTGCTATCTATTTTTAATGATTTGTCAAATGAAGTACAGTAAATAGAAAAATGCAGGTAGCTAATGACAGGCGACCACTTGGTATAGTGAAAAAAGCCCTGAGCTGGCAGAACTCTAGGAAGCCTGGCCCAGCCTGCCCATGTGACTAAATTTCTTTGTGCCTCTATTTCTCTGTCTGTGAAATGAGGGGATAATGCGAGCTATTTCTGAGGTCGCTGAGACCATCTGTGAAAACATTTAAAACTCTTTGGCTTGAAGTTCATTCAGGTAGAACTAGAAGGAACAAAATGAATTAACCAAATTGAGCAATCTGAGATGCAAAGGAACATCTGAAAAGGCAAAGTAAACGCTTTCACTCTGCTATTTTGGGGTGACTTGCTTAGTTCAGAATAAGTGATAACGTCTCCGAAGAAAGCTATAACCATTCCTGTGGACAGTTTCATGAGAATGCCTATTCTTAGTCGGGCATCATCAAAGTGCCAATAAACCGTATGCAGCATTTTTTTAAGCACTGTAAAATGCACAAAAAAGTGTTAGCAGGCTATCACCTAAATCAGCCTCATGTCCTATCTGTGTCTCTGATATTGTCAAAATAGTCTTTATATAACTGAATGGCAAATATCGATTAAGCCAGAAATGTGTAATTTGGGGGCCTGCAAATGCCTACTCTCAAGAACCTGCAGTCTGGTTGGTGATTTTGCAAACAAAAAGGAGATAATAAATACAACTGCCTGTGCCAAATTAACGACCCAGCCAGTAAAGTCTGAAGAACTTCTTAGACAAGGTAGGATGTGAACATCACCTTCAAGAATGGATACTATTTCTGTAGATGGAGGATAACAGGAAGATCTCCAGATCCAAAAACTAAAACAACAAATTGAAAGCAGAGAAGTAACAAGAAGAGATCAAAACTAAAGAAACTAGGCTGAGTGCAGTGGCTCATGCTTGTAATCCCACACTTCAGGAGACAGAGCCAGGAGGATCACTTGAGGCCCGGAGTTCCAGACCAGGCTGAGCAGCATAGCAAGACCTCATCTTTACAATTAAAAAATTAGCTGAGAGTGGTGCATGCCTGTAGTCCCAGCCACTCAGAGGCTGAGGTGGGGGGAATCCCTTGAGCCAGGGAGTTCAAGGCTCCAGTGAGGCATGGTTGCACAACTGCACTCCAGCCTGAGCGACAGAGTGAGACCCTACCTCAAAAAATAAAAGTAAAGAAACTCATCCATTTGAGAAAAGCCCAGCTTTGTCCTGAGGTGAAAGTTGCTTCATTATGAAAACAGAGAAGTGTCAAGCAAGGTAAAGAGTATGAACAAAGTAATGAATAAATGAGGATTCGAGAATATGCCACATGGATCTTCTTAGTTTGCTTAGGCCACAACACGAGACCCAGGAAACACTCCGTGAACTTACAAAGGGAAAAAACAAATGGGTTGAAGACATGCTTTTAACATAACACAATCAGCTCTGGTGACTCTCTACTGTAGATACTATTTTCCCCAAGCAGCTTAGTGAGCTTTACTTTTTGATAGAACTACACGTTCATATAACTAACAGTTCTATCTGCAGTTATGGCTAATGTTATTGATACTCATAACTCAAGGCAGACATGTGGGGTCTCCAAGAAATTTTTTCCTCCTATGACACTGTTGCAGAAGGAGTTGAATTCACTATGGGAGGGACATGTTACTTTTCTCTAAAGTACCTATTTCTGTCCATAGAAATGTTTCTGATTTCATGGTAATTTTTTCCCTTCCTGTTCATATTGGTTGCTCAAAAAGCTGGCTCGTTAAAAGGAAAGACAATTGCCTTCTAAGAGTCATACCAGACACAGGTGCGCCTCACATTAGAGAAGACAAGGCCTGCAGAAAATACCAACATCAGACAATCAGAATAGCTAACACTGAATTGAATGGTGCAAGAGGAGAAGGGACCATTTAAAAGAATACTAGAGAGGATTTCTTCATTTATTTTGTAAACTTAAATTTCTAACTAGTAGATTTCCTTCGAAAATTTTACTCGCCGTGAATCCCTGCCACAATGCTCTTAAACCTCCCTGAGACATTTTGTTTCCTGGAGGTTTAAGCAATGTTTTCTAAAATTACCATCTATCTTCTGTTTCACATGACAAGAAGGAAGAAAAGTTTGTATCTCCTTTTTTATTCTAGAATAAATAATAGAGTTTCTTCACAGGAAATAAACACCACACCATTAATTATATGCCTCATGGATTCTATTCTACCCGATTTACATTTACTTGGCCAAGTCCAAAGGAAAGTAAACAACCTTAGCATCCAATATTAGTCATGATATACACACTCCTTCTCTTACTCCCCTTTTCTCCGTAAAGCAATGCATTTAAAATGAAGACTTGGATTTTGCTCTTTTTGACATTTCCCAAATATGTTTAAGGATCAGGAACTTGAAAATACAGTATTTCAACGGGTAATGAATGTCCTTTGAAAACAAAGACCATCCTTATATAAAAACAGAGAGATGAATTTCAATGCCCAAGCCCCTAAATAGGTGTCTCTCTTACAAAAAGTTCAGTGAACCTCTCCTTGGGAGTGTACAAAAGCTTTACATAAAAACACCACTCCGAGGTAACCCTCTTACAGATTAGGGTCAAGAGAAACACATAGAGAGGACTACAGGAAGCTGGGTAATAAACTTCCGGATACCTGTTTGTTATTTTGACAAAAATCGAACTTGTGCAAGCAAGGTCAGGAGCCAGAAAATGGCTCCCAGAAAGCCTGCCCTTATGGTCCTCTGAAATTACGAAACGATTTTGGCAGTTTCCAAAAATTAGCCTTACAAGGCCACAAAGATATCCAGGTCCCCATTTTCTCTCACGGAGTCCCAGCTGCACTAATGAAGAGTTGCAAAGTGTAGGGCCTGACTCCTCTTCGTGCAAGCCTGAATTATCTAAGCAGTGCCTATGAAGAGGAAATTTATTTCTCTGCTAAGTCATCATGTAAAGCTTCCAAAATAGAGGTGCCCTTCAAATTAAATTTGCCGGTGTCGATTCCCTCATCCTCAATGATACCGTGTAAGAAGGATCAAGTGATTAAAATGAAGCAAAAAGAAACAGAGGTCACCCAACACCTGGCTTTTAAAAACTAGGTAGATTCCAGGCCTCAGGATGCTTGGAAAAAATAAAATGTGTGTGACGCAACTAACAAACCCAAAGGCCTGCGAACTTGTGTCCCATTAAAATGCATAATCCTATAATGATGAATCTGGCAGTCTCTCAATAGTTTGACTCATTTCCCTGCTAAATATAACTGAAGACAGGTTTTCCACTAGGAGCTACTGTATTATTTTCTCCCAAGTGGGAATCAGAAACTAATTTCGATATGTAAAAAAATCAAAGCAAAGAAAGGATGATACAAGTATTTCTCTGACTTTAATTTCTTTGCAGCACTACCCAGCCGGAACTACTTTTCCAGAACCCAGAGAGGCACCAATAGAGATGTTTATGGATGGATAAGGCAGTATTTGTCAGAAGCTGCAGAATGTGAAAATCACCATCTATCTGCTACATGCGACTTGACTGAAATGATTTAGTCGTAATGTGTGATGATGGACGTTGGTTTGTATTGTTTAGCTCTGGAAAGGCCACTGCCAGAGACCAGTATTTCAGCTGACTGCTATTTCTTTCCAATTCAAATGAAAAGAGACTTAAAAACAGACAACAACCCAGCAGGATGCCTATTAGAATTCTTTGTAAGGACTTCACTTGCAAGGAGCAACTCTGGACTTGTTCGTAGAAAAGAAATAATCAGCCTCTGACCAAAGTGCTCAAATCAAAAATCTCATGGACTGCATGGGATTGTTTTTCTTCTAAAATAGATCATGGATTAATGGAGTACACTGACCTAATGGAAGCATCAACCATTTTTAGAACAGAGCTGCCCCAAGAAGCCTTGCAAGGAATTATTCCAGCTATAATTTTGTAGAATTCGTTACCCACCGAGTTAAAATCACCTCAAATCCATTTGCTCTTATGCAGAATTTCCTGATTATAGCCTCCATTTATTTTGCCCACATACCAAATCTGAAAATCGTTTTTTAAATTGGTGACTTTTGAGCTAGCTTCACTGGTGGCTGGGGTACAAAATTATTTTCCCCCCTGAGTTGAAGTGTATTTTTTTAAAAAGAAAAGAAAAAAAAAGCGCTGGGTGAGAAATGCATTTTGAAAATGAAGCTTGAGTTGTAGCTTCGCTACAACGGAGAAGCAAAAAAATAATCAAACTGCAGCTTTTCTCTTGACAACCCTGATGGTTCATCTGGTAACACCTCAGACACTTTATTCCCAGCTGAGTTGTTTCTATATGTCATTTATAACTTCACATTTTTTGGAGAGAGAAAAGTACCTCTTGGATGTATCTGTGTATCCATATGTATGTGAGTGTGTGTGTGCAGGAGATGATATTAAGCTGGTATGTTCCTGCTACAGTGTTGTGCTGAAACCTGCTTACCTGGGCTTTGCAAGAGCTGACTGTTAAAATTTGCAGGAAATTTGCAAGCCAATTGATATCACATTGGTGGCTTGAAGTTGGCAGTGGTGGGAGTATTTCTACCTCAGAAATCAATATGCATTATGAGTCAGGGCTTCATGGTTTTTGGGAGAGGTAGTTTTTTAGCACATACCAGCCCACCACTGGCTACTGGGACACCAGCTGTTTGCACAGCCATCCACACTGATTGGCTGCATGCACTCTCCACTTTGGTCATGCTCATGTTGTAAGCACTGTACAATATTTTGAAAAGCAACTTCATCACAGGTAGTCAAATGATATCATTGTACTGTGTATATTTTCTTTGGTATAATAATTGAAAAGTATTATACACTATCACATCATCCATCATCAAGAAATAATTTTTTGAGCATGGGTTTGGACCTCAGGTACTCTGCTGAATAAATTCTGGGTGGCTCAACTGCTGGTGGATCCCAAACAGATCATTTGCGAAGGAAGAAACCACGCTGGGCCTTAGAGAAAAACAAAATGAGTCAGTCCTCTCTGCTGCCTTTAGCCAGTCCAAACCCTGAAGTCATACAGCATGGGGGAGATTTTCTAGTCAAAGGAGTCACTTATCTGCCCAAGCACATCTCAAGATAAATGATGAGGAGCTTCTGGGAACACTGAAGGCCAACCCCTTCCCACAAAACAGAAATTAACAGGCCCCCCAATCAGAGCATTAAAACAAAGATCAAACAACATGTGATTTTAGTAAACAGAGTAATTTGGGCTTTTGGAGAGCATGAAAATTCTGTCAGGATTATAATGTCTTCTACCACAGACCTTAATTTCTTCTGTCATGGAGAATATGATTAGACTCAGTCCCATTTGATTGTAAGGAATGTCAGTTCCCATTAACAAAAGAAAAGAGGCACTCAAAAACATGTTCCACATTTTTAACCCTTTGGGCAAGGAGGATTTTTCCAGCTCAAACTGCTCCTGGAAAATATTTGAAGCATTTAAGCACAGCCAGCCCATCCAGCAGATAGTTAAAGGGATTTACCTAACTAACTCACCTCCCTTTCCAATAGAGGCTATTTTTGATCCAACACTGGCATTAAAAAGTGAAAGCCACGCATATTTTTGTTTTGTTTTGCAACTTGTTTTGTTTTTTTCTACCCGACTCCACCCCAATCTCTAAGAAATCCCACTGCTTACATGAATGGAGTTTGCTTTAAATGGTCTGATTCTTTAAGGGCAGTGGAGGGGAAGCAATGTTCTTTTTGGCTGCATGCACCATTTGGCCATTCAGTTCATGAACTGGTTAGTGCAGGTGGCTTTCACGGGTGCTAGCAAATTATAGTCTCAGACCCAAACTTGTATCAGTAAACACACTGCCTTGGACTGGCCACTTCAATTCCGTTGAACCTTCCACAGTTCAAACAGGGCACCTGGGTCAGTCTGAGAGCTTAGCAGGCACAGCTGACCCTGGCTGCCCAGCAAACAGTTTATGTTATGGAGCAATCTAGAGATTTCCTGAGATAAGGATGCTATTACAGGCTGACAAATGTGGAATGGAGCAGAGTGGGCAGCTTTTGTCCACACTGACCCAGGGTGAGAATGCTGGGATTATTGCTGATTGGGGATAAATGGCAACCGGTGATTTATTTGTTCAAGTGAAACCAGCCAAGTTCATCCCTCAACACCATCTCCCATCTCTTTAAGCTTTTTTTTTTTTTTTTTCATCTTCAGGCAAAAAGACTTAGCAATTTTGGGAACTCTTCAAATACCACCATTCCAGTGAACCCCATTACCCTTAGGATAAAATCTGCAATCCTTAACAAGCCTTCAAGGCCCTGCATGATGGGGTCCTACCTGCCTCTCCAGCTCTGGCTCCTGCCACTGGCCCCCAAACCTCCTGCACTCAACCACAATAGCCACCACTCCAGTTTCTGACTGCCCCAATATCCTCTTCACCTTCAGCCTTTGCTTGTGCTGGGCCCTCCCCCAGGGCTCTTCCTCTCTCTTTACCTGGCAATCCTCCTTATCCTTGTTCCAGGTTGAATGTCATCAGCAAAGACCAGGCCAGCTCCTCCATTATGATCTTCTGGGGCCCTGTGTGTTCATTCATCACAGTTCTTTGCACAACCATGAATAGTAACTATTGGTTTAAAATAGTGCTTCCCCACTGGCAGGGATTATGCTTATCGTATACACCTGGCACTTAGTGCAATGCCGAATATTTCATAGGTCAAATGCACAAATGAATGAAGTAGGTGCACAAGAGATATTGACCGCCTATGAGAGAATCTAACAAAATCTTCATCTTAAATGTGCACAAACTAGGGAGTGAGCTATCTCTCCTACCCCTCCTTTCTGATCATTCCAGCACGAGGATTTCAGATGGCCCTGCTATCTCATCAGGACTGTACCGTCAAATCTACTTCCTGGTTTTCAGGACCCTCCCTTATCATCGTCATCATTAACGTTATTGAACATGTACTATATTCCATGTATATTACTCAGTATTCTCTACTAATCTATTTGATATTCACCACAAGCCATAAAATAGTGCAATATATTGAAGATGGCTTTTGTTTTGTTTTCTTTTTTAATTACTGAGTTTGTTTTTCTAAGAAATTCCCTTATGTGCTGTAAGTGGAGGATGTTGGGGGGCATGTGAAGGTGGGGAGTTATTTCAAAGAGATTTAACATTTCTATTTCTGAGACACAGATGAACTGGATAGGCAGTGTTCCCTGTGATGTGATACATAGTTATGTGGGAGATTTATGTGAGCAGATCCTCCTTTTGTATAAGGTTCTCTGATTTGGCTTTCGGAGGATTCAGTGTATTTTTGATTTCTATATTTAGAAACCCAGGGCTTTTTGGTATGCTATGAACACATGGAGGCAAGACTGATTGTAAGCACTTATATTTAAATATTAGTTTCAAGAATAAGAACCTTCAGAGGTTTCCATATTGTATTCCACTGGAGTATCATTAAGGGAAGCAATTACTTATCAGGATATACGCAAAACAACTTTATTGCATTCGGAGGAAATAATGGGAGTTGTCTGTCTATATTACTAGGCAGGGGCCCTGGAAATCACTTAGCATAATTCTTGGCATAAGGTAAGCAGTCAATAAATAGAACAGAGATTCACACAAATGAGCGCATAGCATGTGTTAGGTATTTACACATTGCATGTCATTGAGTCTTTATAATGTCCCCTGATTTAGGTATGGCTATTCCTTTCTAGATGAGGAAACCAAGATTCATAGAAGTTAGGTGGTGTTTATCAGCTCCTTAGGGAAGTAGGTGAGGGCTGGAGTTATGATGCCAGCCCATAGGTGCTTGATGCCAAGAGCAATTTTCTTTCCACTACACTAGGTTGTTTCCTTCCTTGCCTCTTTCCTTTTTGCCTTCCCTCCTCTATCCAGTTCCTTCCACAAATACCAGAAGTCTTTGTGAATGCCAACCAATGACCAATGTCAGCAACGTATTCCCATTTTATGGATTGGTTCACAGTAGAAACAAGTGATCCCTCAAAGCCAACCCCGAAAAGTTTCAATATAAAATATGTCATTTATTTATGAATCCCCTTCCTCAGCCCTCAACTATAAGCACGAGGGTACACTACAGAGGATCCTTTATTTAGGAAAACAAAGAGTTTGGGTCAAGACAACAGGCCCATGGCAGTCCATCACCCAGGGCCGAGGCTCCCAGCTGCCCAAAGTGGCTGAGAGACATGGGAGGAAAAATTGGTCTTGCTTCTGATTTGAATTACAAATGCTTCCTAGAGACAGAAGTCAGGCGGATATGCCCATTTATTTATTGCCTAGTGCTATAATTTCTAAATAAAAATAAATAAATCAAAGTAAAGCACCTCCTGATTTATTATTCAGAAAATAATAAAGGCTTAGAGCAATGGAAAGGGCTAATTGAGGGCTTTCTTTGCATTTCCCCCTAAACACCAGTTGTCTTTCTCTTCTATTACTTCACTTGTTTTTTCCTGTTTTTACACCTCATGCCTCTTTTAATTTTTTGTTTTCTTCATCCTTTCTCTCTGTCTTTCTATCTTTCTGTCCCTCTCTTCCTTCCCTTCCCCTTTATTTCCTGAGGACCTCCTCTCTGGTATTTTGTGTCTGGTTCCAAGAGGAAATAGCAGAGTAGTAGAGTTTTCACCTCCCTGTTGGCAAGTGCTTTGTGTCACACTGTCACTTAGGACACAATGATCTATTGGTCCCTTCTCCTGCTGGGAAGAGATGGGGATGGTGAAGGCACATCTCGAGCTGGGATATTTCCTCCTAAAAGGCACACTGAAAATTACACCCAGCATCTAATTCTAAATGGATTATGGAACTGGATTTTTTTTCATGACTGTTTCTTATTATAAAAGTAATAAATATTCATTGAAAATACAGAAAAATATAAAGTGAGCAGTCACCCATTCTTATTTTAATACGAAAGCAATTACTATTAAATGTGCATGTGTTTTATCCCTGTATTTTAACAAACATCACACGTTTTTATAAATCACTAATTTTACATACATACATGCACTATTCATGTTACTCTAATTCTCATCAACATCATTATGGCTGTATCTTATTCCAGTGTGTGAGCATACCAAAATACACTGAGTCATACTCCTTTTGGTAGATAGTTGGCTTTTTTTTTTTATATATTTTTTGCTGTTATAAATAATGCTACCATGAGGCAGACACAGTGGCTTGCATCTGTGATCCCAGCTACTTGGGAGGCTAAGGCAGGAGGACTGCTTGAGGACAAGAGTTGGAGGCCACCCTGGGCAACATAGCAAGACCTCATCTCTAAAAAATAAAAGTTAATTTAAAAATAATAATACTGACTTCCTGCAATTTTCAATGGTTTCCTTAGGAAATAATTCCAAAAGTAAAATTGTTGAATGAAAGGTTATGGATGCTTTTAAGGTTCTGTAAATTGCATTCCAAAAAGTTCGAGCTCTCTTCAAATCTCTTACCAAGCTAAGAATCTTTTTTATAAATTGGGTAAAGAAATGTTATAAAGCAAATAACCACCTCCTGGTTTGTCCTTTGTGAAATGGGCAAAAAGTTGGAGTCCATCTTTCCTCTGACCCTCACCAGCCCACCACATGCCACCTAGGGAGGGTCACCAGCTTATGCCCTCTAGGTTTTGTCTCATCATTTTGCCAGACAAGCCAAATAAAGCGAGCCTCTTACCATTCATTCAACCACTCATGAACAGTATGGAATATTTGCCAGGCCCTGTGCCAGTGCTGAGGATATAAAGATGCATAGAACATTATCCATAACTTGCATGAACAATGGTGTGATGAGGCAGACAGACATGAAACTAAGCCACAGTACCAGGAGACTAGAGCTCATGGAAGCAGGTGTGGAGTGCTCCAGGTCCTCCTAGAGGAGCAGCTACTGAGCGTGGGGAGATGATGCCTGGCCAGTCCCTCGGCAACATCATAACAGTTACTCTTTCCTCTGTACTTACAGGCATTGCTTCATTTACCCTCAAAACACCTCCACTAAGGAGATCTTATTGCTCTTTCACAAATGAAAAAAAAAAAAAACTGAGGTTGAGCAAAGTAAATAACTTGTCCAAGATCACACAGCTAAGAAAGGGCAAAGTCAAATGTTAACTAAATTCAAAGCTCCACATCAAGCTCATCAAGGGTCTACCAAAAGGGCTCCATCAGCCCAAATAAGGTTCCCCCAATCTCGCCGTCCGACTCCCTAGTTCCATCCATTATGACAAAGAGAGGCTTGACCCCTCTCAAGCCCGCCTCCTCCCAGCAGCCTCCCTTGCTTTGCTCTGCAGGGTGGCTTTCCTACCTTCTGTTCCTTGTCATCCAGTCTGGACTCCCCTTTTCTCTTGAGCACGGTGACCCTCAGCACTTTGCCCTGCCTAGCCTTGCCATTTGGCTATAAAATTTGCTTTAACTTCCAGGAAACTGATGGAACTATAAAAGATCCATGATGATTCTCTGGACCCCACCTTCTTTGTCTCTAAAGCAACGAGATCAGAAATGATGATTTGTAAGCCCTTGTGTAATTCTCAGGGTGTCAAATCCTGCGAGCCACTGAACCACACCGAGCGCATTTAGAGTTGCTATTAGAATACAAAAGCAAAGGTTTGGTTCAAATTGAAAAAGCAGACACTTGTGGCCTCTTCCAATGAAGAAGAAAGGAAAATAAGTATTTTAATGATGTTTTTAAATCATTTCCTCAGAGCACACAATGAGAATATATTTGCTGCAGAATGAAAAAGAACACAACATCAATTTAGTGCACAAAACTACTCTAAAACCTAAGGATCTATTCTCACATTTTTCATTAATTCCATTCAGGCTGATAACTTTCAACATTAAGCCTCCATGCTTCATCCAACTCAAGTTTCCTAGAAGCACACAAACAAATCAAAATTCATTTGGGGTTGCCAAGAAGTCTTTCAAATATGGGATACCAACCCGTTTCAAGTTCTTTCTTGCTGCCCAGATTCCAACTTCAACTATGCATTCTCCATTAGAAACTTTCATCTATCAGTCCTGTTTGTTTCATCGTGAAATTATAGGGACTGAAGACTCATCTTGCTATGTGATAGCAACAAAGATGGTCTCAAACACAGCTTGCCAACAAAAGCACAAAGCTTGGAAAAAAAAAAGGCTTAATTCCAAAGGCCCCACTGGGATGTTAGCCTCCCTTCTACAAGAACCTTCAGTGTCTCATTATTTACAATCAGTTTAGTATATATTTTTTTTGAGACAGAGTTTCACTCTTGTTGCCCAGGCTGGAGTGCAGTGGCGCAATCTCGGCTCACCACAACCTCCGCCAACCAGGTTCAAGTGATTCTCATGCCTCAGCCTCCTGAGTAGCTGGGATTACAGGTACGCGCCACCATGCCCAGCAAATTTTTGTATTATTAGTAGAGACGGGGTTTCTCCATGTTGGTCAGGCTGGTCTCGAACTCTCGACCTCAGGTAATCCATCCTCCTCTATCTCCCAAAGTGCTGGTATTACAGGCGTGAGCCACGGCACCCAGCCTAATTCAGTACATTTCTTAAAATCTTTATTATTGTGGTAAAGTATGCACGACATAAAATTGGCCATTTTAACCCCTTTTAAGTGTATAGTTCAGTGGCATTAAGTCCATTCATATTGCTTTGCAACCATCACCGCTATCCTGTACCCATTAAAAAAATAAATCCCCATTCCTCCCTCCCTTTATCCCCTGGTAACCTCCATTCTACTTTCTGTCCCCATGAATTTGACTAGGTCCAAGTCCCCCATGTAAGTGGAATCATATATTTGTTCTCTGTGTGTCTGGCCTATTTCCCTTAGCACACTGTCTTCAAGGCTCATCCATGTATATACACACACACACACACACACACACACACACACACACCAGAATTTCATTCCTGTTTAAGGCTGAATAATATTCCATTGCATTCAGTTCAGTACTCTTTGCATGATGTTTTAAGCCTTCCACATTCTAGCCTGATATTTTTTTCATCTTATTTCCCATTAGAGACCTACACGCCTAGGGCAGAGAAGATAAGTCAGGAATTCATAACCTTTCTCCCGGAGATTTTAAGCCTTTTTACCTTTGCACACTGATCCCTTAACCCAGCACATCCTCCTTCCTGCTTTCTCTAATCAAAATCCTAGTTGTTACCTGTGCTCAATTAATGCCTGTTCCACCATGTGGATCCACGCATGCTACAGAGCACCCTCCAATTACAGTCGGACCAGCTGTAAAATGTGTGCTTTCATCACAGTCAATGGTGCTCAACGTTGCCTTCTCTGAAGCAAGACAGTTTAGAATACAGTTTTCAATTTTTTGGCAAGCCCTGTTTTAGTTTTTTTTAAAAAAATAGAACTTTCTTTTTATTTAAAGCCAGGAAAAAAATAACATGACTAATGTGTATTGAGAACACATATAAAATAAAAATATCGCGTGTATAATCTCAGTTTTAAAATGTAGTCATGAATTGCCTTTGGGGGCACTGGACTATTTCTAATGCAACCATTGTGAACTATAGAGAGAAAGCACTTTATTCAAAGAATATTACAAGTATTCATCTCCACTTGATTTTCTTTCCCAGTTATAAATAAGAAATATATTAAATGGCATAAATAAACTGACAAAAAAAGAAGGCACAACTTTACTAAACTGCTTATTGAAAATTCTGACTGGCTATTTCTCTTTAAGATTTGCAATGGCTTAGATTTTTATACATCCTTTTTGTGGTTAAATTAGTAATAACAGCATTAAAATCTTAAGAACTATATAGTACTCTATTTAATTATCTTCTCCCATAATTACACTGATTAAACACAGCATAAGAGACCATAAAGATAGATAAAACATTATGGCTACAAAACTTTTTTTTTAATGTCCATAAAATGACTATTAAGCCGTAGGTGACTAAATTAATATCAACCATACAGTTTTATGGGGTTTCTGTCCACATCTAAGAGTATCATTTGCCATGATGGCAGATTTTTTTCATAACTGTATTGAAACTGGAAACTAACGCTTTTCAAAAAGATGGGAACGTAGTGGGCTGGTTTGGTCAACGTAGCCAAAAAGAAGAGAGTTCTGTTTGAACAATGCTCCCAGCTATGATCTGCTGTACACATTTAAACCCCGCTGACCACCAGACTCCCTATCCCATCTACCCACCACTCCTACTGGCAAGCAAATGGGGAAAAGTTGTTTAATAAATTTTCCATGTCTTCGTTTTCTTCTGAAAGTTATCTCCAGAGATTTTGGGTTACATTGATGGCACAGGCAATCAAGGAAGCAGATTTACATTTTCCATCATAGGAATGAGCTTCTGAAACACCCAAGAACTTTCATTCTGCACAACCCGTGTTATTACAAAGATTAAAGAACATGACAAAAATCTCAAGAAAATATAACTCTGAAAGCTAATCCTAGGGGAAGGAAAAGAAAACTATTTGGAAGCTTTTCAAATATAAAGAATAGCTCCCCAGGATCATACTTTAGCAATTAAAAAATTATGTATCTATAATTTTATATATATACACATATGTATATAATGAGATAGCAGAACCAAAATAAACCAACTGATCTGAATGCATTATCACCACTAAAAACTCTGCACAAATTTTCCATGCTTGTAAAATGAAAATATATTTCAATACCAAGTTGATTCTTTTACTAAATTGGCACATATATTTTAAGAAACTATTGGAAGTCAGCTAAGTCCTAGATGTAGTGGGTAAAACAATAAACAAAATCAAGACAGTCTGTGACTCATGGAGTCTATGGAGTCTACAGTCTAGTGGATGAGGCAGTAGACAACAATATGAACAAACTGTGCAAAATATTTTGAGTAAAAGTTAAGGATACTTTGAGAAATTACAATGGCAGAATTCAACTTGGATTCAGTTTGGGATAAGAGGTCAGCAAGGCTTGTCTAAGGAAGCAAAATTTAAGACATGAAGGATAAATGGAAGTTACTGTGAAGAAAGCATACAAGAAAGAACAACCTAGGCAAAGGAGACACAGAATTAAAGGCCCTGAGGTGAGAAAGAGCTTAGCACATTGGAGACACGCAACACACACATTCCATGAAAGCAGGGTCCCAATCTGTTTTGCTCACAATCTCAGTTTTAAAATGTAGTCATGAATTGCCTTTGGGGGCACTGGACTATTTCTAATGCAACCATTGTGAACTATAGAGAGAAAGCACTTTATTCAAAGAATATTACAAGTATTCATCTCCACTTGATTTTCTGGAAACAGCGTCTCACTCACAGAAGGTGCTCACTAAATATCTATTAAGTGGTTGTTGAGTGCATAAATGTGGCCAATGTAGATGGAGTTCAGGGAACAAGCAGGGAAGCAGCCTCAGAAGAGTCTGCTCATGCAGCCAGGAGCCAGATCATGGGGCTCTTGCCGCCATTTTGAAGATACCTCCACAAGACCCAACAAATCCATGCCCAACTTGTTTCCTCTTTTATTGCTGAAACTCAAAGACTTCCCACACCTTGTATCTTTATTGTAAGATTTTTCAAAGGCAGGGGCCACTTCTTACTCATTTTTGTGGCCCCTGTTTCTTTTATATGCCAGGAATAAATAGGCACTTGATAAATACTTATTGACCGAATTTCCTGTTATTGAGACCTTAGTATGTGCCAGGTAGTGTCCAAAGCACTTTGCATGCATTGGCTAATTCAAATTTCAAAAAAAAAAAAATCTGTAAGAGGCGTATGTACACGTGTGGGTGAGTGTGTGTGTGTTGGTATGTAATCTTCATTCTTTTTGTCTCCAATTACAAATGAGAAAACTGAGGCTAATAGAGGTGAAGGAACCTGCCCAAGATCATGTTGCTGACACTTACCAAATCTATTATTCTTAGAATGTGTCCCTTTATCTATTACACTATCCACCCTCCAACAACTAAAATATAAAAATAAGAGCCCCATTGATTTTTCTTTCAGAGAGAAATATATGTCATGGATATCCCATGAGATATAAGGAAGTCTTTCATATTATTACAGTACCAAGACTAAAATTCATGATGTAAAATCTATTTCCTTCATTAGGCTATGGTAAAATTGAAGGAATTGTTCTTCAGAGTGAATAGGCAAAGTGAGTAAAAACAAAACTACTTTCTTCTAATTAAGCTAAGTTTCAGGACAACTGAAAAATTGAACAGACTCTGATCTTGAGCCTTGAGTGACTTCCCCATTGAGTTCTATCATAAGCACCCAACCCAGTTTCAGTCACTGGGATATCTTGCTCTACTAGCTGATCAGGTAAGCTCCTGACTTCCTGAAGATAATTTTATGGTCAATCTCTGACATGTTTTCCCACAAGACAATACTTCCTCCAATACTGGTGACAGAAAACTGGGCAAGAGACACTAGAAATCTGACCCACTGTGCCATCCTCATATTATGATGTTCTTAATGAGTTTCAAATTAAGCTCTGAAGGTCAGTCGGCTTGTGGGATTCATCTGGAGGGAGGGGGCCAAGGAACCAGAATAGAACATTTCAAAATAGCAAAAACCACTGCTGAAACACTTTGAACCAGGGCTTCTCAAGTGCCCTGGTTCAAACCAAACCCTTAATCATGAACGAATTGCACTGTGCCCATACTTCCCAAGTTAATGTTAATTACAATTCAGGAAAAGTAATTGTTATGGTTTGAATGTGTGTGTCCCTCTAAAACTCATGAGGAAACTTCATCTCTAATGTAACAGTACTAAAAGGTGGTGCCTTTAGGAGGTGATTGGGCTGTAAGGGTCCTGCCCATGGATGAGATTAGTGACTTATTAAGGGCTTGAGTGGGAGTGAGTTTCCTTCTTCCCTTTCATCTCTTTGGCCACAAGACACAGCATTTGTCCCACCCACAGGACACAGCAACCAGGCATCATTTTGAGGAACAGAGCAATCCTTTACTAGACATCGAACCTGCCAGCACCTTGATCCTAGACTTCTCAGGCTCCAGAATTATCAGAAAGAAATTTATATTGTTTATAAATTGTACAGTCTGTGATATTTTGTTATAGCAGCAAGAATGGACTATGGCAGTGATCTAAACCTAAAACTTATTTGACTTTCTGAATTAAAGGTAATACCTTGTATGCATACTCAAATGGTTAGGGCTGAGAGAAGAGACGTGATGTGGTATGTGTCTTATTTTTGGGAAATGCTTTCTTTTTCCATAAGTTATTGGGGTATTTGATTACATGAGTAAGTTCTTTAGAGGTGATTTGTGAGATTTTGGTGCCCCCATCACCCAAGCAGTATGCACTGCACCATATTTGTAGTTTTTTATCCCTCACCCATCTCACACTCTTCCCCTCAAGTCCCCAGAGCCCATTGTATCATTCTTATGCCTTCGCATCCTCATAGTTTAGCTCCCACATACCACTGAGAACATACAATGTTTAGTTTTCCATTTCTGAGTTACATCACTTAGAATAATAGTCTCCAATCTCATCCAGTTCACTGCAAATGATGTTAATTCATTCCTTTTTATGGCTGTGTAGTATTCCATTGTATATATACACCACAGTTTCTTTAGCCACTCATTTATGGATGGGCATTTGTGTTGGTTCTACAATTTTGCAATTGTGAACTGTGCTGCTATAAACATACATGTGCAAGTATGTTTTTCGAATAATGATTTATTTTCCTCTGGGTAGATAACCAGTAGTGGGATTGCTGGATCAAATGGTAGTTCTACTTTTAGTTCTTTAAGGAATATCCACACTGTTTTCCATAGTGGCTGTACTAGTTTACATTCCCACCAGCAGTGTAGAAGTGTTCCCTGTTCACCACATCCACTCCGGCATCTACTGTTTTTTGATTTTTGGATTATGGCCTTCTTGGGGGCTTAAGGTGGTATCACATTGTGGTTTTGATTTGCATTTCCCTAATCATTAGTGATGTTGAGTATTTTTTCATGTATCCGTTGGCCATTTATATATCTTCTTTTGAGAATTGTCTATTCATGTCCTTAGCCCCTTTTGATGGGATTGTTTGGTTTGAGTTTGTGGTAGATTCTGAATATTAGTCCTTTGTCAGATGTACAGATTATGAAGATTTACTCCCACTCTGTGGGTTGTCTGTTTACTCTGCTGTTTCTTTTGCTGTGCAAATGATCTTTAGTTTAATTAGGTCCCAGCTATTTATCTGTATAGTATTTGCTTTTGGATTCTTGGTCATGAAATTGTTGCCTAAGCCAGTGTCTAGAAGGGTTTTCCCAATGTTATCTTCAAGAATTTTTATAGTTTCAGGTCTTAGGTTTATGTCCTTAATCCATCTTGAGTTGATTTTTGTATAAGGTGAGAGATGAGGATCCAGTTTTATTCTCCTACATGTGACTAGCCAATTATCCCAGCACCATTTGTTGAAAAGGATGTCCTTTCCCCCACTTTATGTTTTTGTTTGCTTTGTTGAAGATCAGTTGGCTTTAAGTATTTCAGTTTATTTATGGGTTCTCTATTATGTTCCATTTGTCTATGTGCCTATTTTTTATACCAGTACCATGCTGTTTTGGTGACTATGGTCTTATAGCATAGTTTGAAATCACGTAGTGTGATGCCTCCAGATTTGTTCCTTTTGCTTAGTCTTGCTTTGGCTATGTGGGCTCTCTTTTGGTTCCATATGAACTTTTGAATTGTTTTTTCTAATTCTGTGAAGAATGATGGTGGTATTCTAATGGGGATTGCACTGAACTTGTAGATTGCTTTTGGCAGTATGGTCATTTTCACAATATTGATTCTACCCATCCTTGAGCATTAATGTGTTTCCATTTGTTTGTATCATCTACGATTTCTTTCAGCAGGGTTTTGTAGTTTTCTTTGTAGAGGTCTTTCAACTCCTTTGTTAGGTATATTCCTAAGTATTATGTATATGTATATATAATACGAACACACACACACACACACACACACACACACACACATTTATGTCAGTGTATAGAAGAGCTACTGATTTGTGCATATTAATCTTGAATCTGGAAACTTTGCTGAATTCTTTTATCCATTCTAGGAGCTTTCGAGAGGAGTACTTAGGGTTTTCAAGGTAAATGTTCATATCATCAACAAACAGTGACAGTTTTACTTCCCCTTTACTAACTTGGATGCCCTTCATTTCTTTCTCTTATCTGATTGCTCTGGCTAGGGCTTCCAGGACTACGTTGAAGAGAAGTGGTGAGAGTGGACATCCTTGTCTTGCTCCAGTTTTCAGAGGGAATGCTTTCAACTTTTCCCCATTCAGTATTACGTTGGCTGTGGATTTGTCATAGATGGCTTTTATTACATTAAGGTATGTGCCTTGTACACTGATTTTGCTGAGAGTTTTAATTATAAAGTGATGCTGGATTGTGTTGAATGGTTTTTCTGCTTCTACTGAGATGATTATGTGATTTTTGTTTTTAATTCTGTTCACGTGGTATATCACATAATGACTTGGGTATGTTAAACCTTCCCTGCATCCCTGGTATGAAACGCACTTGATCATCGTGGATTATCTTTTTGATACGTTGTTGGATTTGGTTAGCTAGTATTTTGTTAATGATTTTAGCATCTATCTTCATCAAGGCTTATCAGTCTATAATTTTCTTTTTTGGTTGTGTCTTTTCCTGATTTTGGTATTTGGATGATGCTGGCTTCACAGACTGAGTTAAGGATGTTTCCTTCTTTCTCTATCTTGTGGAATAGTGTCAAAAGGATTGGTACCCATTCTTCTTTGAATGTATGGTGGAATTCTACTGTGAATCCTTTTGGTCCTGGACATTTTTTGTTGGTAATTTTTTAATTACCATTTCAATCTCACTGCTTGTTTTTGTTCCGTTCAGGGTGTCTCATTCTTTCTGATTTGAGTGAGGAGGGTTGTATTTTTCCAGGAGTTTATCTATCTATTCTATGCTTTCTAGTTTATGTGCATCAAGGTACTCATAATACCCTTGAATGATCTTTTGTACATCAGTGGTGTCAGTTGTAATATGTCCTGTTTCATTTCTCAGTGAGGTTATTTGAATTTTGTCTCTTCTTTTCTTGGTTAATCTTGCTAATGGTCTATCAATTTTATTGATATTTTCAAAGAACCAGTTTTTTGTTTCATATATCCTGGGTATTTTTTGTTTCAATTTCATTTAGTTCTTCTCTTGGTTATTTCCTTTCTTCTTTTCTTCACCTGGGTTTCAGTTTGGTTTGTCCTTGTTTCTCTAGTTCCTTAAGGTGTGACCTTAGATTGTATGTTTGTGCTCTTTCAGACTTTTTGACGTAGCCGTTTAGGGCTATGAACTTTCCCCTTAGCACTGCCTTTGCTATATCCCAGAGGGTTTGACAGGTTCTATCATTATTGTCATTCAGTTCAAAGAATTGTTTAATTTCCGTCTTGATTTTCTTTTAGACCCAATGCTCATTCATGAGTAGGTTATTTAATTTCCATGTATTTGCATGGTTTTGAAGGTTCCCTTTGGAGTTCATTTCCAATTTTATTCCACTGTGGTCTGAGAGAGTGCTTGATATAATTTCAATTTTCTTAAATTTACTGAGCCTTGTTTTATGGCCTATCATATAGTCTATCTTGGAGAAAGTACAATGAGCTGCTGAATAGAATGCATATTCTGCAGTTGCTGGATGAAATGTGCTGTATATATCTGTTAAGGCCATTTGTTCTAAGATATAGTTTAAATTCATTGTTTTTTTTGTTGACTTTCTGTCTTGATTACCTGTCTCATGCTGTCAGTAGAGTATTGAAGTCCTCCACTATTATTGTGTTGCTGTCTATCTCATTTATTAGTTCTATTAGTAATTGTTTTATAAATTTGGGAGCTCCAGTGTTAGGTGCCTTTTACCATTATATACTGTCCCTCTGTGTCTTTTAACCACTGTTGCTTTAAAGTTTATTTTGTCTGATGTAGGAATAGCTACCCCTGTTGACTTTTGTTGTCCATTTGCATGAAATGCCTTTTTCCACACCTTTACTTTGAGTTTATGTGCGTCCTTATATGTTAGGTGAGTTTCCCGAAGGCAGCAGATGGTTGGTTGGTGAGTTCTTATCCATTCTGCAGTTCTGTATCTTAAAAGATACCCACTTAAAAGTGGAGCATTTAGGCCATTTACAATCAATGTCCGCATTGAAATGTGAGGTAGCACTGCTTTCATCGTGGTCTTTGTTGCCTGTTTGCTTTAGGTTTTTTTGTTGTTGTTTTTTGTTTTTGTTTTTAACTTGTATTTTTGTTCTATAGGTCCTGTGTGATTTATGCTTTAAAGAGGTTCTGTTATGATGTGTTTCCAGGATTTGTTTCAAGATTTAGAGCTCCTTTTAGCAGTTCTTGTGGTGGTTTGGGAATGGCAAATTTTCTCAGCATTTGTTTGTCTGAAAACAACTGTATCTTTCCTTCATATATGATACTTAGTTTCACTCGATACAAAATTCTTGCCTGATAATCGTCTTGTTTGAGGAGGCTGAAGATAGGTCCCCAGTCCCTTCTAGCTTGTAAGGTTTCTGCTGAGATATATGCTGTTAACCTGATAGGTCTTCCTTTTCAGGCTACCTGGTGCTTCTGTCTCACAGCTCTTAAGATTCTTTCCTTCTTCTTAACTTTGGTTAACCTGATGACGATGTGCCTAGGTGATGATCTTTTGGTAATAAATTTCCCAGGTGTTCTTTGTGCTTCTTGTATTTGGATGTCTAAGTCTCTCACAAGACCAGGGAAGTTTTCCTTGATTATTCCAATAAGTGTATTTTTCCAGGCTTTTAGAACTCTCTTTTTCCTCGAGTACATGGATTATTCTTAGGTTTGGTCATTTAAATAATCCCAGACTTCTTGAAGGCTTTGTTTATATTTTCTTATTCTTTTTTCTTTGTCTTTGTTGGATTGGTTTAATTCAAATACCTTGCCTTTGAGCTCTGAATTTCTTTCTTCTACTTGTTCAATTCTGTTGCTGAAACTTTCCAGAGCATTTTGCATTTCTAAAAGTGTGGCCAAAGTTTCCTGAATTTTTTGTTGTTTTTTTCTTTAAGCTATCTATTTCCATGAGTATTTCTCCCTTCACTTTTTATATCATTTTTTCAATTTCCTTGCATTGGACTTTACCTTTCTCTGATCTTTCCCTGATTAGCTAAATAAATAACCTCCTGAATTCTTTTTCAGGTAAATCAGGGATTTCTTCTTGGTTTGGATCTATTGCTGGTGTGATTTTTGGGGGGTGTTGAAGAGCCTTGTTTCATTATATTACCAGGGTTGGTTTTCTGGTTCCTTGTCATTTGGGTAGGCTCTGTCAGAGGGAAGGCCTTGGGTTGAAGGCTGTTGTTCAAATTCTTTTGTCTCATGAGGTGTTCCTTTGATGTAGTACTCTCCCCATTTTCCTATGGATCTGGCTTCCTGTGACCCAACTGCAGTGATTGTTGTTTCTCTTCTGGGTCTAGCCATCCAGCAAGTCTACCCAGCTCTGGGCTAGTACTGGTGGTTGTTTGCACAGAGTCCTGTGATGTGGCCCATCTATGGGTCCCTCAGCCATGGATACCAGCACCTGTTCTGGTGGAGGTGGCAGAGGGTGCAGTGGACTCCGTGACAGTCCTTAGCTTTGGTGGTTTAATACTGTATTTTTGTGATAGTTGGCCTCTGGCCAGGAGGTGGCGCTTTCCAGAAAGCATCAGCTGTAGTAGTGTGTAGAGGGACCAGCAGTGTGCAAGGGACCAAGAACTCCCAAGATTATATGCCCTTTGTGTTCTGCTGCCAGGGTGGATAGGGAAGGACCACCTGGTGGGGACAAAGCTAGGCATGTCTGAGCTCAGACTCTTTTTGGGTGGGTCTTCCTACAGCTGCTGTGGGGGACAGGGGTGAAATTCCCAGGTCACTGGAGTTGTATACCTAGGAGGATTATGGCTGCCTCTGCTGAGTCATGCAGGTTGTCAGGCAAGTGGGGAAAGGCGGCAGTCACAGGCCTCACCAGCTCCCACACAAACTGAAGGGCCAGTCTCACTCCCACCATGGCCCCACCAACAGCCCAGAGTCTGTTTCCAGGCAGAGGGCAAGAGGGGCATGAAAACTTACCCAAGGCTATCTGCTCCCCCAGCTGTGAGAGAAAAGGGCTTTAGTTCTTCCCCAGCCTGTGGAGTCTGCACGCCCAATTCACACCCTCCCCTGAGGTCTGGCAAGGAGGTTTCTCACTGCATTCAAATTGTTACAAAGTTCAGCTAGAGACTTTCTCCCTGTGGAGTTTTAGCCCTGCTCCTCTAGCCACCCTCCCGGTGGATCCCTGTGGTGCCCAGCAGGAATGGACTGCTTGGGGACCCAGCAAGCTCCAGGGCCCTTCTGCTGCTTCCTCTACCCCTGTATTTCACTCGGCTCTCTAACTTGACTCAGCTCCAGGTGAGGTCGGAAACTTCTCCAGCAAACAGACCTTCAGCTTCTCCAGCGGGGGAGGGGGGTGTTCGGGAAAGGAGGGTCTCATTTCCCACTTCTGCAGTTGGGGCACTCACAGTACTTAGGTGTCTCCCAGGAGCAGCCCATTTCCTTCAGAGGGTCTGTGGGTCCTCTCAAGATTGCTGGTTTGTTCTTGCAGTTGATCTGGAGCTCAGGTGATACGCCCCACCTCGGCCTCCCGAGTGCTGGGATTACAGGCATGAGCCACCACCCCTGAGAAATGCTTTAGTTGGTACATTCAGAACCAGCAAAGCTGCCCTGTGGCTGGGTACACTTATACAAATAGCATCTGAAAAAAAGTTTTTTGATGTTCCAAATGGTATGCAGATTTCAGGTTAAACGTAGTGCAAGGATATTACACTTGGGATACAGGAGAAAAAGGAAGAGCAAGACATAAATATTTCCCTTATCCAAATCACCAATCCCCTCATGAGGGAGTGGTATGATAGCTTATGCCTATTAAACACATAAAACTGTGTGACAGAAAGCATTTCACATGAAAGAATGTATTTAGCAGTCATATCAACCCCAGAAGATGAAAACGAAACAAACTGTGCAATTTGCCAAAGACACACAGCTAATAGATGACGTGAACCTAGAAACTGTGGCTTCAAGGTCTGTATCACTAACTATAACACGGTCTCTCATTCGCTACCAGCAGAACATGGAGAGGGGACAATTATAAAAGCCTACTGGAGGAGGAAAGGGCAGGTGGGGTGGAATGGAGTGCAAGAAGGCCTAGAAAGTCAGACTTCATGGTTGGGCAGAGTGGCTCATGCTTGTAAGCCCAGCACTTTGGGAGGTGCGGACAGGATGATTACTTGAGGTCAAGAGTTAGAGACCAGCCTGGATAACATACTGAGAGCTGATCTCTAAAAAAAAAAAAAAAAAAAAAAAAAAAGTTTTTTTTTTTTTAAATTAGCCGGGGGTGGATCACTTTCAACCCAGGAGTCCAAGATCAGCCTGGGCAACATGGTGAAACCTGTCTCTACGAAAAACACAAGAATTACCCAGGAGTGGTAGTTGGCACCTGTAGTCCCAGCTACTCGTGAGGCTGAGGTGAGAGAATGGCTTGAGCCCAGGAGGCAGAGGTTACAGGGAACTGAAAGCACACCACTGCACTCCAGCCTGGGTGACACAGGCTGACGCATGCCTGTAGTCATAGCTACCTACTTAGTTTATTGAAGTGAGAGGATCACTTGAGCCTGAGAGGTCGAGGCTGCACTGAGCTGTGACTGCACCACTGCTCCAGCCTGGACAACAGAATGAGATCCTGTCTCTTAAAAAGAAAAAAGAAAAAAAAAGGAAAAGGAAAGTCAGATGCTAAAATTTAGATTAGAGGGAAAATGCGATTAAAAAACAACTCAAAATTTTTTAGCAGAAGAGTGATTTGTTGAAAGCAGTGTTTAAAGAGATATTTTGACTACAGATGTTCTGCTTAAAGCAGGGTGCTTATTTAAAAAAAAAATCACAATACACATTAAAGGATTCCATCTACCAAAAAAAGTTCACAAAAATAAGGCCAAATATAACCCAAACCCTCTCCAAAAAGACACAAAGGTAAGAAGTGTTTAGTCTTAAATATTTAAAATTACTTTAAGAGTTGAGCAAAGAAAAAAAAAGACATCATGGTAGAGAAACAGATAGCATCTTGATTTGGGGCATAGTGTACTCTGACACTATTTTCTAACCTAAAAATCACAGGGTTTGTGTGTTTTTTTTTTTTTTTTAAAAATGGTCTTCTTTTAAAAGGCCTCCTGTAGTCAACAAAGAAGAGAAAGGGTTTTCTTTTTTTATTTCAGTAAGAATTTTAATGCTATCCTGTGTGGCAGTTTCTGTGAAAAGTTGCAGAGCTGGGTACTATGTTCTTTGGGTTCTAGGGTTACCGCAAAAGCCTCAAAGGGGAGTTTAAAACCTGATGGGCCTACATCAAGGAGGTGCCGGGGGACTGATTTGGGGTTCATTCTGTTGCTATTCCCACTCCAAAACAAGGCATGCTGGGACTTGAACTATACAGAGCCACCTGGGAGTGGGAGGCAAGAGGCCAGGAGAAGCCTGGGATCTGATGGATAGGAGGGGAATGGAAACTGACCCAAATACAGAGATGGGGAGGGACAGAGGGCTTTGAGTCTGAGGAGCAAGGTACAAGGTGGGGCGCACAGCTCAAAGGCATCACTCCAACAGAAAGCACAGAGATGCAAGGCGCCGGCCCCTGTCAGAAGCCAGGTGAGAGTGCGGCCAGGATAGGAACAGCCAACACAAGTTGGCAGAACTCTAGCTGCCAGAAGAGAAGGCTCTAGAAGCACAATCCAGCTCCAGAGAGGTCATTAGGAAGAGCTAATGGGCTAGCTGTCATTCAACATCCCATAGGTAAGGGTGCCCAGAGAGTGATGCCCACTTCATCCCCACATCTCAGGGAGGGGGTCCAACTAGCCACAGGGACCTTAAAATTGGGGTCCAGCCACAAAAGCCTGGTCAAGATCTGACGACTCAGTTCAAAAGCTGGAAAGGAAGCTAGGGCTGCTGTAGGCATTCTCCAAACCAACCTATGAGCAAACCTATAACCCCAAACGTCCCACTGCCTGCTCCAAAGTGGGCATGTGTCCAGGCGATCTTTGAGTCTCTGCCTCTCCTGTGGAGCACAGAACTGTTGTTTACCAAAAACCTGCTCGTGTTTGTAATCAGCCTCCTCTCTCGCTAGACTAGATGCACCCTAGAAGCAGGTAATATTTTATATCCTTCTTCCCTGCTCCCATGGAACTTAATGCTGTGGAGGGAGTGCTTTAAAACCACCTATTAAACAAATCCTGTCTGGAGTTCCCTGCCAGTAAGTATTACAGCTGAATTCAAAGAAGCCCATCTGTCTCCCGTGGCACAGGAGGGGGCTGGAGTTCGTTAGCTGATCGCCGCCAACGTTCTCTCTGGGTGACATGTGCAACTACTGAATGGCAGGCGGAGGATCCTGGGATTTCAGGGGCATGTTGCATCCATCTAATCTGACTGGCATTGCCAGCAATCGAACCAAAATCTGGCTTAATGCAGGAGAATTTGCAAAGATAGTCCCAAGTGACCCTTTTAAATAATCAATCTTTTTTTTTCTAAATCCTCTTTCGTCTTAAATACCAACCTGATTCCTTTACTAACAAACTAGGTGCTTATTCTGCAAGCCACAAAGCACTGCTGATTAGTAATCAGGGAAGCCGAGCGTAGAAGGGAACTGAAGTGGAGATTGAGAGATGAGCCATTTCGTCTGGGTCCCCCGCCCTCCCTCTGTGGGTTTTGGGGGAAAAAAAAGACAGAGACAATGTTCTCCATCTTCATCAATGTTTTATCAACTGAAGAAACATTAAAGCGAGACTGGCAAGGCATTCTATTTTCTTGTTTACTATCGTGGAAGACTCGGCCACTAAACTTCGGATTTCCCGACTCCTAAGGCTTGCTAAGAAAGATGCAAGAATGGGTCATAAGAGACAGAAAATATTCTTATTCCATTTCCCATGTGTAAAATATAATATCTCCCATGCAGATTGTTGTGAGAGTTAAGTAAGATCATGAATATCCAGCACAGACTCAGGAACACAAGGAGGCACTGTTAATATTCATTAATTTCTTCTTGGTTCTCCATCATCCAAGTCTTCGCGCATTCTAGCAACCCAGTATCACAGGTGGGAATTCTTTGAAACACATCAGAGCTTTTGATTTTGAGAGGAAACAATTTAGCCCTTCCTGATTGCAGGGAGCACACATTAGGCTCAGAAATCACTTTAGCATTAGGAAAACTCCGGACCAGAGAAACTGCAATGCATTGGTTTGCTCTTGCCCCTGGAACAAATAATCACCAACTTTGTGGCCTTACACCAATACAAATTTATTTTCCTACAGTTCTGTATATCAGAAGCCTGCCAAGCTCTTGCCAGCCTCCTATCAAGGCAAGGCTGACCCTTCCAGGAGGCTCTAAGGGAGGACTGGTTCTTCACTTGCTCAAGTTGTTGGCAGAATTCAGTTCCTTGCACACAGCCTCCCACACCTCAGAACCAGCAATGGGGCATCAAATCCTTCTCATGCCACCCTCTCTCCAGCCACAGCTAGGAAATATGCTCCAATTTTAAGGACTCGTGTGATTACATTGGGCCCACCGGGATAATCCAAGATAATCTCCCCATCTCAAGGTCTGTAATCTTACTCTTACCTGCAAAGTCTCTTCTGCCATGTAAGGTAACATTTCACAGGCTCTAGGGATTAGAACCCAGACATTTTTAGGAAGTAGGGGGTGGACCTTATTCTGACTACCACACAAGACCACGTGTTGAACATTAACAATTCGCAAATGTTCACCCATTTACACCCGGAAACGGTGGAAAATGATTTGTGGAGTAGTTCCACCATTTAGATTTCTTTTATTAACTAAACTTGAGTTTACCAAGATAAGTTAAGACAAAACAACTGAGACACGTATCATCTAAATCCACTCTTTGGCCGTTGGCTTGAATTTTACCACTCAACCTTTCTTTTTGCAAATTCAGCTTAAACCAAACTGGAAAAAAAAATTGTTTAGGTGATCTGCCCCTAGCCAAGAGAAGCCAGGTAATGTTTTCGAAGCCTAGGGTCAGCTTCCATCAGAAAGCTGAAGGGACTTAGCAAAGCTTTGTTTGTCACGACATTATCTCTCTCCTATTTTACAAACAGAAACGACCCGCTCAGAATTCATGACTGATGGAGTAGGAAACAGGAACCAAGCAGATTTTAAAAGCCTTGTCCATCATCCTTTCCATAGCTTATGAGGCATGGCCAAGCATCCACCTTGTTAGTCAAGGGACACGCTAAGCAACTTTCAAACCGAGCTAAGCAGGCAGCAGTGCCAGGAAAAAAGAAAGAAAAAAGAAAGGCAAGAATGACTGGAGAGAGAAGACAAAACAGACACAAGAAACTCTATGCCTTTTATTGCCAGGAAGAGGAGCTGCCACTCATATCCTCTTGTATTACAAGATGCCTCTTCAATCCATGCCCTCTCCCCTTCTGTAAATTGGATTTATAATCTCCAGCCCCTTCTACAAAATCCCAGGTGTGGGTCAATGGCTGTCACTGTGAAAAAATAAAAAAACAAGAAAGAAGAAAAGCTTACCACTTTCTAATGCTTTTTAGCCCTGAGGTACCATGGTATATTTCATTGTTGTTATTGTTTGAACAAATGCCTTGATTGAAATGACCATGTTAATGTATCTGAGATTATTGGCTGGAAAAGAGCAAAGTCCCAGCACACACCAGTCACAGACTCAGAGTGACACACAAAAGAAGATGGAAGTACAAGGGGGAGGAAGATCTGGTATCTTTATTGTTATATTAGAATCCCATTTATACTTTGCCATCAACTTAAAACAGGCTAGCTGAAGCCAAGTCTCCTAAGCTTATTACAGTCCTCATGCCTATCTCTATAAGAGATAATGAGTTTACAGCCAGGTGCGGTGGCTCACGCCTGTAATCCCAGCACTTTGGGAGGCTGAGGCAGGCGAATCACCTGAGGTCAGGAGTTCGAGACGAGCCTGGCCAACATGGTGAAACCCTGTCTGCACTAAAAATATAAAAATTATCCGGGCATGGTGGCATATGCCTGTAATCTCAGCTATGCAGGAGGCTGAGACAGGAGAACTGCTTGAACCCAGGAGGTGGAGCTTGCAGTGAGCTGAGATCACGCTACTACACTCCAGCCTGGGTGACAGAGCAAGACTCCATCTCAAAAAAAAAAAAGAGAGAGAGAGAGAGAGAGATAATGAGTTTACCAAGCATGTGTGAATTGCACAAGGGAAGCTGCAGGGATTCCCTCTCAGTCAATATTTTCATAGACAGTCACTTCACGGGAAGGCCCAGGGTCTGACCTAAGCTAATAAATGATTATCCTTCGCTACTAAAATCAGGACCCTAATTAACTTGCTAATTGTTGGTCTCTGTTCACGGACATTAACCTGAGTTATCCCACTATATACACCTGTAAGTAAATTACAGGCTGTATACTCAAGATGAACCTTCTGTCCAAGTGAATAAATGTGACTTCAATGTGTCGGCCACACATAATTCTTTTAAGTGACCAAGTGTATAAGATTCTATTATGGGCACTTCTCCAAGCAAATTAAATGGACACAAACTCCCTCCAATAATTTATTTCCTGAGCAGTGTCTCCGGGCTCTGTCCTTTGGAAGGCACAGTCTCCTTGTTCATACCATCCTCTTTTATCATGGTAATAGCTACCCTGGCTGGCTTTCCACAGGCCAAGCAGTCTAAGCTAAACATTGTACATTCTCTCCCTTAATCTCTACAAAGAGTTATAAAATATACATTATATTATTCCTATTTGATGGAGGAGAAAACTGAGATTTAGAGTTCTAAAGACTGTCTTAGCAGATAGTATTAGTGCACACCCAATTCCCCTCCGTACCCTGGGGTTAGCATACTTAGCTTCTTCTAAAAGCTAAGAGGCTCTTTGCCTGAGATAAAGGAAGTATGGAAGTGCAAAGGAATTCATGTTCCCCATCCTGGGAACAGCCCTCAGATAACAACTAAAGGGAGATGGGTAATATGGAGCTTCTTCTCTGGTATGGGACAATGCTGAGACAGGTCTACACCATCATCCAGAGGTTCCCAGCCCGAGTATTCAGGTGCCACAGCAGGAACATGCTCATCAACACACATTACACTGGTTTCCTTCCCCTCTCCCCAAGATGCTTCCCTGGGAAAATCCAAATAAATTTGCACCTAAATAAATAACTGCAACTTAAGACTAAGCTGACTTAGGGTCAGCTTCTGGGGGAGGTCACACACAGTACTTGTCTAAAGCCAGATGACCAACAAATGGCACAGCTAGAACCAAACCCAGTCTGGCTAATGCCAAAGTCCATACTCTTACCCGCCAGATTATACTATCTCTTTGTCATCCCTTATCTGGCTTAATATTTAAACAATGCACTCAAGTAATGCCTTGGAATTAGACTTGTCCATATTTTTATTATACTTTCACCTACCCATTTTGCTTCTAGCAGCTTCAATTGCTAAAATATTCTGGGGTGAAGGCTCTACAAGGCATTTACTCTGACCTTACTTCAACGACAGTAAGAACTGTTACATCCCTGACATTCTTGATAGATGGTCATCACGCCTGTTTGATATGGTTTGGCTGTGTCCCCACCCAAATCTCATCTTGAATTGTAGCTCCCATAATTCCCACATGTCATGAAAGAGACCTAGTGGGAGATAATTGAATCATGGGGGCCATTTCCCCCATACTGTTCTCACAGTAGTGAATAAGTCTCATGAAATCTGATGGTTTTATAAGGGGAAACCTCTTTTGCTTGGTTCTCATTTTCTTTCTTGTCTGCTGCCATGAAAGACATGTCTTTTGTCATCCACCATGATTGTGAGGCCTCCCCAGCCACATGGAACTGTGAGTCCATTGAACCTCTTTTTCTTTATAAATTACCCAGTCTTTATTAGAAGCATGAAAACAAGACTAATACACTGCTGCTTCATCTATCTCTAAGGATGGTTGAGTCCTTCCTGGTAGAAGAGAGCTAACATTTAGGAGTGTCTACAATGTATCACGTGATGTTCCAGGGGTATCATACATATTACTCCACTAACCCTCAAAACAACCCTTTCACACAGGTGTTATTATCTCCATTTTACAGATGAGGAAATTGAGGCTGCTAACCTGTTCAAGGTCATGCAGTTAGTATGTGGCAGATTCAGAATTGAAAGCCAGGTCCCTCTGACCCCAAAATCTAAGCTCCTTTTGTGTAGCAAATAGTGCTAGCATGTGCCAGGTACTAGTCCCAGATTTTTAAATACTAATTTATTTAATCTTCAAAAGAACACTCTGAATTAGGTATTATCACTATCCCCATTTTATAGATTTGGTAACTGAGGCAATGGGAAGAGAAGTAACTGGTGAAAGGGCACACAGAAAATGGCAGAGTGCCAGATTCAGACTCAGGTGTTCTGGCCTCAGCCCATGCTCCTAAACACTACTTTTTGTTAACTCTCTTAACCACAGTGATCTGCAATGACCCAAGTTCTTATACTACATCTAAATGTCCTCGGTATCACTTGTGCCCAGTATTCTTAGATTTGCCTTCCAAAATCCAAAAATAAGACTAGTTTTGGATTTTGGAAGGCAAATCTAAGAATACTGGGCACAAGTGATACTGAGGACATTAAGTATCACTTAAATGGGCAGAAGTGATACTGAGGACATTTAAGTATCTCTTTCCCCTTGTTATAACTGTAAATACTCAAAGACGGTGATCCTATGTCTTTTCACATGCTCTTACATGGTCTCTAGCAACGCCTTGACACCCAAATCCTTCTCTATACTGTCCATGCCTTGTGGAAAACCTCCAACCCAGTTCCCAGTTTGTGAGAACTGAGGCCCGCCAGATGTGGCCGGATCACTGCACTATGTGAAGATGACCTCCCCTGCCTGATGCAGGACTTTGGTCAGTGAAGCCTGATCATGGCATGGCCCTTTCTAGCAGGTAGGTCGTGTAAAGCTCAATAAAGAAGAGATATTTTCCTCATGTTCCACCCCCATTTTCCCACCTATGAAAATTAGACTTTTCTATATTTTTGTTATACTTTTTCCTGCCCATTTTGCTTATAGCAGCTTCACTTGCTAAAACAGTCTGGGATGAAGGCCTTGCAAGGCATTTACTCTGAGCGTACTTCAACTACAGTAAGAACTGTTGCATCCCTGACATTCTTGATAGATGGTCATCATGCCTGTATGCTATGGTTTGGCTGTGTCCCCACCCAAATCTCATCTTAAATTGTGGCTCCCATAATTCCCACACACTGTGGGAGAGACATGTGTTTCTTCCATACCACGAGGACAGCACAGACCAGCAGGGACAATTACAAACACTTTGGGCTGGCTGCATACAGGCCAGCACTCCCATTTCTGTTGGTATTGACTTGCCACTGATGCTGTACCTTTATTTATGGTTTAAAACTTTCAAAGAAAGTTCACTGTCTTTATTTAGCAATCATTTGTGGAGAGCCTCTCTATGCCAGTGTCAATGCTGAGGGCTTGGAATAGAACAATGGGTGCTGATCTCTGGGAGCCTAGTGAGAAAGAGATGTACAAAATCAAATAACTTCCATCCATATCCTCTTTCTCTCCCTCTCTGGACCTCTAAACATTGGATGAAGCATCCCAGGCTCAGTCCTTACTCTTCTCTTCAGAACATACACACTTCTCTAGAGATCCCATTTGGTCCTGTGGCTTGACCGCCATCTCTATACAGATGCCTCCACCATTTGTAACTTCAGTTCAGTCCCTGCCCTGACACTACACCTCATGTCCAACTGCTCACATGCCATCTCTTCCTGGATATCTAATGGTATCTGAAACTTAACCTAAATGATCAAATGATCCCCACTGGTATAGACTGAACTGTATTCCCCCAAAAGAGATATGTCCATGTCCTACTCACTGACACCTGTGAATGGGACCTTATTTGGAAATAGTGTCTTTGCAGATAGAATCAAGTAAAGATGTGATCATACGGTTCAAGACGAGCCCTAATCCAATGACTGGTGTCCTTATCAGAAGAGAGAAATTTGGACACAGACCCAGGGAAAACACCAAGTGACTACAGAAGCAAAAATTGGAAGAAGTCTTCTACAAGCCAAGGAACACCAAAGATTGCAACTACTAAAAGAGCAAAAACGAATTTTTCCCTGGAATTTCCATAGAAAATGACCCTGCTAATACTTTAGTTTTGAACAGTTCTCATCCTCTAGAACTGAGACAATACATATCTGTGGTTTTAAGCCATTCAAGTTTGTGGCAACTTGTTACAGCAGCCTCAGGAAACGAATACACCCCTCAAGACCTGCGCCTCCCATCTGAGTAGAAGGTAAATCCAATCTCTCTGTGGATTGGGTCACTTTTTTGCTTTTTTTACTCATACAGCTCACAGTCAGTCCATGAAGATATGTAACCGGCTCAATGTTGAAATAATCCAGAATCTCACAACTTCTCACCACCTCTATAGCTGTGACCCATTTTAGTCATATCAGCTCTCCCCCAGATAGAAGCAAAAGGCTCCTAACAGGTTTACCTGCCACCACCGGTAGCCCACCATGGCCCATTTTCCACAAAACAGGGAAATGTGGGGTTTTGTTGTTGTTGTTGTTTTGTTTTGTTCTTTGGTTTTTTTTTTTTTTTTTTTGAGACAGAGTCTCAGAATCTCACTCTTGTTGCCCAGGCTGGAGTGCAGTGGTGCAATCTCGGTTCAGGGCAACCTCCGCTTCCTGGGTTCAAGCAATTCTCCTGCTTCAGCCTTTCAAGTAGCTGGGACTACAGGCATGTGCCACCATGCTCAGCTAATTTTGTATTTTTTGTAGAGATAGGGTTTCTCCATGTTGGTCAGGCTGGTCTCGAATTCCCAATCTCAGGTGATCCACCCACCTCGGCCTCCCAAAGTGCTGGGATTAGAGGCATGAGCCACCACACCCGACCAGAAATGTGTTTTTAAAAACATATATCAAAGTATTTCACTTTTCACTCCACCATTTTATGACTGCAGAGTAAAATCCAAATTCCACACCATGGCTACTTTCCCCGATCTCATCATCCCTTGGACCTTTCATCCCTCACTCTGCACCAGCCACAAGCCCCTCCCATCTGATCAGAGGATGCCCAGACAGCACCACTCCCTCATCCTGTCCTTCATTCTGCTCATTTATCTTTTCAGCCTTCATCACCATCACTGCTTGGCATGTTATATGTGTTTGTGTGCTATCTGCCTCCCTGCCTGAAAGAAGGAGCCCCATGAGAACAGCCCATGGTGTTAAGCACCACTGTTTGCCAGGCACTTAGAGCGGTACCTGGCTCTTCAGAGATGTTCAGTACATCTGTTGAAGCAATGAAGTGCTGGGAGAAAGCAAATGCACAGCAGTCGAGGTGTTGCAGGGACAGTGCCTGATTCTGCCTTAGAGCTCAGTATTTTCTTTTCATCTCTAAAAGGAGAATAAGAAGAATAGCGTCTAACCCATGGGTACTGCAATGCTTAGATATAGCATAAGCTACAGCATAGTTTTTGCTCATCTATATTCTATGGCTTAAATATGGATATATAGATTTGTACCTTATATATATAGCTAAAATATAGATAAGGAGCATCGAGTGCACAGTGTCTAGTTCATGGTAAGAATTCAATAAAATATTAGCTTATGCTCATTTGGTCACAGAACAGACTTCACAAAGGAGGTGCCCCTTGCACTGGCTCCTGGTGGATTACGAAAAGGCAGGGATTGCGGACAGATGAGAGGAGACAGCGAGGCGAGGGCTTGCATGAGGCATTCAGGTGACCACTTGCTCCATTGTGGCTGGGACAAGAAGCAACTGTGGCAACAGCAGAGGGGCAGGGACAAGAAGGAAGAAGGATCCAGCAGAGGACAGGGAAGGAGCCAGTGGAGAACAGGGTGAGAGGTGTAGCAGGAGCCAGATCTCAAAAGCTTCACAGGGAAAAGGGAAAGACATGATCTGACTCAAATGACAAGCAGGAAAGCAGCATAGATGATAAAGCACATCACAGATTCAGTAAGAACCTACAACTCCCCAATTTACCTCTTAAGAGTCAAACTGCAAAGTTCCTATAACACAGCCAACAAGACCTGAAATGAAGACTTTGTTTTCTTTCAAATGCAGCACTAGCAAGAATTTCATGAGCATTCCCCTAAAGGAGACTGATCCACTCTCTCTGTCCTTCTCTTTGACTCTCTCTCTGCCTCTCTCTCTCTCAAGCCACACTGCTTTATATATCCTTTTCTATAGATGGGATGTGTATGTAACACCCTGAGTTTGATAATCCACTGTTGGAATGCCTCCATTTCAGCTTTTTAGCTTAAAAAAAAACCCAAATCTAAAACTCAAAGGGAAAAATCTAGTTTAATTTTTAAAGGCAAGATATCCAGGTAAAGACCAGAGACATTTATATTCAGGACCAACACAGAGAAAGCAACAGCATTCGTATCCCATGTTACAATGTCCACTTTCTGTTGTTGAGCAGGTAAAGTCTGCATGATCAGCTAGAGAAAGCTTGTCCTGGCATCTGGAAAGTGAAGAAGGCCACAGAGGCTCCCGGGAGGAGAAACATGGGGCCTGATCCTTCCCTAACCTAAACAGTCTCCTTAAATACAAATTCGTTGTCTGAAAGAGTTTCCCATATGGGAAATAAAGACAAAAAGACTAACTGGACTTTGGCCCAGTCCTGACATTCTCGGGGTTTTTCTATCAAAATAAAACCTTACAAAGAACAAGCCAAAGTCCTATGCAAAACATATTAATTCACTATCACCATTTGTCCAGAATATTCTTCACATTGTTGTCCCTTGTATCCCATTATGAAGAGACTGTAGTCATGGGTCCATTCCCAGTGCGTGCCTTTCAGAAGTTCACCCACTTCAGATACTAGCTATGATCATCTTCCTTTTTCTGAATATATGTTTCTCACCACCTCATTCTGCTGCCCTAAAATAGAGGCTCCGGATTCCTGTATCAATTCCAGTATTAAGCACAATTTCTGAGACCTAGCAGGCAATCAAATATGAGTTTCTTGAACATGTGACTCAATGGATAGATGAATGGATTTCTTAAGAGATCAGAGATCCAGAGATCTGCACTTAAGATTAGAGAAGAAGTAAATGCTTTCAGATTTTTCACTTTTGTTTTGGTTTGGTTTTGGCTTTTCTAAAGCAGGGTGCAGGGGGCATCAAATGACTAGATCTCTTTCCTCCACAAAGTAAGTTCTACAGCCAAGAAGTAGCCAATGACAAGCCACATTGCCTTGCAATAAATAGAAGATTTATTGGCCTTCTCTTCCCACTTTCAGAAAGTGAATGAGATATTTACCTCTAACTTTCCAAGAAATGTCTAGAGGTTGTTTGCAAGTCTGGTCATCCAAAGAGTTCCACTACTCTCCATTAGCTGACATCATCAGATACAGTGTGCTCCCATTTCACAAGAATCCCACTTAAGCACCACCACTCACTTCCACACTTGGATTTCGGCGGAAGGACCAAGAGTATGTCATAACCTTCCTTTCGTGAGACAGAAGAGGCATTCAAGCACATTCGGAAGCTCCTTTCAAATTTCAAGCGTGCAAGAGACATCAAGATTTCCTAAACTCATTGAAACAGAAACATCGTAAGAACCTAACAGTTATTAGGAATTTATATTTAGACGACTCCAATTCTCCGACTTGATGTTATTCTCTTGCACTCACTTCAGGTTTTTCACAAACACGGGATTCTTTATAGGAAAATGTGTCCAGAGAGTATTCCTTTTCACATTTCCCTATGACAATGTGACCTTCAGTGAATAGTATGAAAAGTCAACCTCATTCATGTATTCGGAGCACTTATAAACCTTGTATATGTTCCAGTTATATGTTCTCACATTTCATCACAGAAGAATTGGGCTAACTTACCTGAGCCTCAATCTTTTATTCAGAGACCAGGCTCACTTTTATGTCAAGATCTAACGCTCATGTTGGTTCAATATAAACATTTGGTGCCAGCTTGAAGTAATTGTATCACTAATTACTATTGAATCATAGTGGAAATCATACAGAAGTACTTATAACATTCAGGCTAGGACAAGAATGAGTCCACGTGATTAATGTTATTAACATAGCATTCAGTTCAGTAATATACCATAATGATCCAACTATTATATTAAAGTGTTACTAAATATTCACTTAGCTCCAAAAAACACAGTGGGTGTAAGGTTTCTTTGTTGGATCTGGAATTTAAACAGCACTCTTTGTCACATTTAAGCCTGGTATAAAGCCCTAACAAACAAAATCTGCCTACTACGGGAATGTTTATGAAGGCACAGCGAATGCCCACAGAAGGAATCAGTTTATCATAAACAATACAAATATTTACTTGATTATTTAATGGGTGCCCAGCATGTCTGTCCTTAATGTAGCATTAGTTGACATTAGGAACACACCATATGTGCAAATAATTAATTCAAATTATGCCTTTCTTCCAGTGAGTTCTCTTACAAGGAGCAGAATTAATGTTGAGGCATATTCAAGAGGAGGGAGTTGTAGGCCCCTCTCCACGACCGTCTTTATGAGTACCTAGTTTTTAATACTTCATCCTCATTGTCATTCTGCTGCCAAGAGCTGATGGCATTCGAAATGCTCCTACAGTGTTCCTTATGTAATCAGTAGGATGACTAACATAGCGATTAAAAACCTGACTTGGCTAAAGATTTTCTTATGAGATTAAGCATGCCCAAAATCACCCAAATAAGTCCACCCCTTTTAACAACTGCCACAACTGCAAAACAGCTAGCAAGTATCAATGGTGGATGATCCAGCATTCCTAGCTCACAGGAATGGAAAGAGCAGCAGCCATTCCGATGACTCTAAAGTGTTTTCAGTTAAGGTGCTTGAGGCTTATTCATAATAAAGGTATTCAAACCATATAAAGGGATTTTCTGTGGGCAATTATGCCATCCCTTTTCTCTATGAATTAATACATGGCAAACTTTGGTATGACATTTAGGATGGGAAAAACCTTAGCAGAAATGTGCAGACACAAAGCATTATGTTTAAAGGTGCAAGCACTGAAACCTTATCTTCCTGTCAAGCTCTGCTTCTAGGGAGGTTGCCCCTGGGCCCACCTCCAATCTTGCAAGAGGCAAAGATCTTGCACTTCTCCTCCCCTCTTATGACATCATGTTATTACGTGGTTTTTCTCTAGTTCCTCAGGTTAGTAATAGTCAGGACTTTTTTCTAAGAATAATAAGAAAAGAAGAAAGAAAAACCAACGAAAACTTTTATACTTACCTCTGATGAGGAAACTGAGCTTTCCTGAGAGCAAATAATTCCACTTCTGTTATGTGATTATTCGTTTATATATTTCTGTGTGAATATACATATATATTTTTGTTTACACGCAGACCCATATACATGTGTGCATTAGAGAGTTGTAAAGGTTGAATTAGACATTGTACATGAAATGAATAGAATAATGCCCAACAGCTAGTAAGCTCTCAATAAATGTTAGCTACAGTTACTATCATGATTGAATTATATCATAGCATTGGGCACGGTGCTTGACATGTGTCAATACTCAATAAACAGCAGATGAATGAATGATTGCTAACTCTCATCATATACCCATTTATAAAAGGAGACTAAGGCACAGAGAAGTTTTGTAACTTATCCAGTGTGACATTTCTACCAAATGCTAAATACAGGATTCGAACCAGATCTGTTTGAGTCAGAAACCCCCTGCAGATGCACCAATAACAAACTAATGCAGAGATGGCACTGAGAAAAAAAAGAAAAATTAATTGATTGATTTCAAGTTGCAATAGAACTTTGAAAGACTACAAAGTCTACCACCAAAATAAAGAGGGGAAAGCCTTCCAAGTTATTTAAAATTATGTTCCCAAGATTTCTCTATTTTGCAGCTGACTGTAAAAAGTTAACATTCAAAATCACAAATTTATTCTCTGCCCAGTGACATTTTCTTCTTTTCTAATGAATTTATATTTAAGAAGAAAACTCCAAAATTGAAACAATAGCAATGATTGAGTAATGTATGCCTCAGTGCTATATTAGCAATTAATTAAATCTATCCAGCAATATACAGAAACCAGTCATCTGCCCTGTATTTATTTTATTTCATTTAATTTCCTGTATCTTATATATTCCCCAAAGCAATTCTTTGCAGTAATTTTACCTCCATGCACAAAGCTAATAATCCCTCTTGTTCTTAAACATCACAAGTGCAGCAGTATTGTTATTAGATTCTTAAATGTACATCAGATAAATTCCAGTTGGGCTGCATTCTCCAAAAAACCTTTTTTCCCAATCACATATTTTCTATTTTTTCATAAGTAAACACTGAGGTCTTTATTAGCAATCTTTTTTTTTATTTTCTGAATATATGCTTCAACTTTTCTTCTTACGCATTTTGTTGCTAATCACAGGATTTAGTCAGCCTCCTATGCACATTCACGACTCTGTAATCTTAACAAGCTATATGCAGATGATTGACAGATAATACTTGACAGCTTCAAAATTAGAGGATATACAATGAAAATTTTAGAACAGCCAGATCACTTAGGATGCCAGGCAGTTTTGGCTTTTCTCCCAATCATCAACTTGTGGAGAGGAAGTAAGGGAAAGCAAGGAGCTAAACATTCCCTCACTCTCTGCCCTACTGGATGAAAACCACCAGGTTTGAACCAGCCTGAAAGAGTCATCAGTCAGAAATTATCTAGCCAAGTGTTGAAATGCACACCACCAAAATATTAAGTCAAAAATATGAATCTTTGGTACTTAAACCAAAACACCATCATCTCCTTCCCAGAGCCAGCCAAAATATGCTTTTCACAACTTTTATTCTGTTTCATTCACTGAAGAGAGTTATCGTTTATGTAGCTTGCTCCTTAAATCTTTCATGAGTAAAGAAGTCATGTCATGTTTATTGAAATGATTAGGCCAATTTTTATTGACTTTGTTCAATTTATGTGGGAGCTGAAATTTACCTGAAGCCTTTCTATTCTGGAAAGAATTGATTGGTGACTTTTTTCCTGCTACATTTGACTCAACTACCAGTGATTTAGCTAAGAAAAGAAGTTTGCTGTCTGTTTGTTTCACTTCCTTTATCTTCTATATTAAGCCTCCCACACCACAACCAACAGCAAGTATTTTTTCGTCTGTTTCAAGAGAATTGGGTGACATAAAGCTCATACCAATTAAACTAGTAGCATGAAATGTTACGGACATCCCCAAGTCCATACCTACCCAAACAGATACTACTCAAAAAACTTGAACCTGGTTCAAAGCTTTCTACCCTGCTCTTTCCAAGACCTAAATTCTGATGCCATTTGCTATCAACACCCCCATTGTAATGAATTAGAAACCAGCAAAACCTAACACAGGCAGCCCTTCTTATAGGTCATCCACAGAAGAATCCCACTGATACAGGGCCATAGAGAGGACTTTTGGCTCTCTGAAGTAGAAAGAAGTATTTTCCACCCTTTTCTGCAACTTCCAACTCCGATGATGCTTGGAAGGTGACAACTATGCTGGGATTCCTTCCAGGAACATTTAGGAGGGGAGAAATAAGTGACTTCAGGATTGTTATTTTATGTACACACTTGTTAAGAAACCACAAAGCCATGTGTTTTTAAACTCCTGCTCTCTTCTGGTGTGTACGTTCAAAATAGATCATAATGGATAAAATTGTTCAAATGTGACTTTCCTCCTTTTGAAAAGCAATTGCTGTCAAGAGAGGCATTTGGGTTAATGGTTGGTAATCACTAGAAGAGCCTAAGCGTGAGTAGCCACTACTGTATAAGGAAAAGTGGGCACCCCAGGAAGAAATGGGGGAGGGGACTTCTCAGGAAAATCACAGGGGAAGAGGCTAACCCGGCATTTCCACCATCAGAGAAATGTATATACTAAACAGCCATAACTAGGCCACATTATTCCCAAGAACTATATTGTTTAGTCTAGAATCAAGGTCGAAAGAGCAGACACAGAAAGAAAAGTTCTGATCCTCAACACCCCTCTTGACTTAAAAGGCATTTATTTAAAAGTTTAAGTATAATGGGCTCACATGCTAGAAGATTCCAAATGAAATGGGCTTTGCAATGAGCTCTGATAGGTGAAGAATCTGGTTAACTAAGCTAAGCCACCCTGATTGCAATCATGAAAAATGAGTCATTCCAGATTAATGCAAATAATAATAAGTAATTTAGAAGGAACAGTGCAAAGATATCAGGGACATCTTAAAATGCCTAAAAATGTCTTTTTCTTCTTTGCTTGCTTAGAAATAGAAGTTAATTTCTATAAACATTCTCCTTGAATGAGCATGTATTACTATCTACACTGCCTTAATGAAAATATTGTGGTTTCTTTGTTGCTAGAAAAAATAATAATAATAAAGCAAACCTGCCCGTTTTCAAGCTCCTTTAGTGCTTGATGAGGTAGGTGGTGCTTTGGAACAAGACAGTGTTACCAGAAATTGTAAAACACTCCAATAAACAGGGACAATCGCTGCAATCATATGCCAGTCCCTCCCAGAGTGTGGCTAAGAAATGCAACCTTTTATTAAAAGGACATAGTATCATCGCTCTCCAACATACCCTTTATCTGTATGCTAACCTATGGTTTCTACAGGAAGAGAGAAAGGAAAAGATATCAACATTATATAAGCAAGATTTTCTAAAAATACCTTCCTACAACTTGCCAAAATGACTGAGATCTAATTCACTCTCAAGTCACAGAAGCCTCAGTGCTTTGCTGTATGTTAAGATGTGAGACGTGAATCGTCTGAACCAACTAGGTCAAATGTGAACTGTAAACTACAGTAAGAAGGAATGCATTCTGAACTCTATTTGCATCAAACCTGGACTCCTCCAACTCAGACTCAGCAATCTGTTAAAGGAGCAATTTGAAGTACTCTACAATTTTAGGGTAGCAATCGTGAAATAGAGCTGTGGATGGGACAGCCGCAGAAGGTTAACAGATACTTTCAATAAGTGATAAAGATATTTTGTAGTTATAGTAACCTGCATGCAAATTTAAAACATTAAAAAAAATTCTTTCCTCTTTCCCCCGATATTACTTATAGTTTTCTCTTTTCTATACATACTTGTCTGAAGCTGAGTAACTATTAGATTCCAGCAATAATGGAATCAAATTTGGGAGGTTCTCTCTTCAAGGTGGGCTTCATAATTTTAGGGCACATTTCCTGAACAAGGGCTTTTAAAATATCAATATGTTCTTCTATACATTTGTACCATATAATTTATACCACACAAAATATGAAAAAGACCTTTAAGTGTCCTGTTTCCAATGGGCTGTGCAATAAACTGATTAATATTTTAATTAATTTCTTAAGCACTACGCTAAAGGGAGGTAGTTGAAACCTAGCATGCATGAAAGACAGAACTTTCCTCGGAACAAAAACTAAGAGACACATCCATCAGGAGATGCGGAAGAAACAGAAAGTGAACGGGCGGGAGATGGCAATTTTCTCGTGGCCGGTTAACTCAGTTTCTTTCAAACCGTTTTATTTTCTCCTTTGAGATGAGCAGACACACAGTCTCCTGACAATGGAATGGAGACAAGTCAGAGATCCCAAGTCTCACTCTGCCGATTCTCCAACCTCCCACGAGCACCCCATCTGGCTCTGACAGCCACCATTGCAGAAGGGGACTGAAGCCTGGGCACACTAATTATCTCTTCCCAAGGCCACTGAATTTAAAGATATCAGCAAATTTGAGATCAGCATTACCGGAGAAAAAAGACTGGAAGAGCAGGGTGAGAATGTGAATAATGGTCACCTCCTCCTTCTTGCATATTTCTGTTTGGTCAGTGTTTTAATTAAAGATGTACATTACTCTTATATAGCTAAAAAGCCATCAAAAATATTTTTTAAACTAGTCTAATAGCTTCCCACCTCATGGTCAAACTCTGAGAATAGCTGCTTGATGAAGGATAAGGAAACATTTTCTCAGATCATTTTCACTGGTAAGACCAAGGGGTTGGGGGAATAGCATCCGTGACATGGAAGTTACAAGTAAATTAATTTGAATTAGAATAATAACAATGCTTACATCCTAAATGCCCTTTCCAACCACTATCTCATTTGTCCTTATTATAACCCTAAGAAGTAGTTAAGAAAAGCAGTATAATCCCAATTGCTACATGAGAAAATTGAAGCTCAGAGGGAACAGAAAAAAAAAAAAAAATGCTCAGGGTCACACAGAGAAAGAAATATAAAACATCAAACTCATTCACTTTTTAAAAACATGAGAGCTGGGAGCACGCCATGCTTTTTTAACACCCTGCAAAGCTGTAGCTATAAATGCAGCAAGAAGAATTTTGGCATATTTGCTGTTGCATAATTATTCAAGAAGGCACAACTGCCCCATCAACACATTTGACTAAGTCACAATGAAGAAAGGCAGCCAAGACTTTCGAGCCCGTCAACCCCCTGAGTTAGCAGGGGCTCGGCAAGTCACGATCACATCCTGTGGCTCCATGTCACCCGCAGTGTGAGACGGCTCCACCAGCGGAAAGTGGAGGGTAGTAGGTGGGCTCCCACAGCAGCAAGTAATGTGCTATCTCCTTTTCAATCACTGTGATTCCATCAAAGAGAAAGGCTTGGCTTGGGGATAATAAGCCTTTACATTAAACTTCCAAGACTTAAGACTTTTTCTTAACAAAGGAAAAACAACTTCAGGCTCACAGCCTTCAGCAGGCAACAGTATCGAGCTAAAGATGTTAACTTTTTGGTGTTCTTTTAACATTTTTTTTTTTTTTTGCATATTCTTCTATCTATAGCAAGTGATGCTAGTTTTCCATTTAAAATGATAACAAAATATTATCTACGAATAAATTTCCAGAGGTTAAAAAAACTGAAATAAATGTATTAGGTTAAGCCACATGAAACTACTAGTGTTTACTTTAAATCAGAAATCGTCAAAAATAGGCACTTTCATATGGTTTTGCCTAATGGATGAATACATGATAGATATTAAATAATAGCAATGGTGTACAGACAAGACAAAATCTATTTACATCGCTAGATACGACACACAGAGAGACAAGTACAAATAACACAAAAAACGAGTAGATGAATGACTTCAAATTGAAAAGCCTTGATACCAGAATGGTCATAGTATTAAGTTCGAGTCCCATTCCTCAGAACAATACCCTTAAGCTATAAAAATTTGACGCTCCACTCAATCCAGGAAAAGGTTTCTGGCTTCACTGTAGATTGGATCCCACTCTGACCCAGGGCCAGCCACAAGGGAGAATTACATGCTGCAGACTCCTAAACAGATCAGCCAGAGAGCAGCAAGACCCAGGACATCCCACACCGTTCTCTCCTCCTCTTCCTCTCGGCTTCTCTCATCTCTTTTTTTTTTTTTTTTTTTTGACTTTAAGTTCTGGGATCCATGTGCAGAACATTCAGGTTTGTTGCGTAGGTATACATGCACCATGGTGGTTTGCTGCACCTATCAACCCATCATCTAGGTTTTAAGACTCTCATGCATTAGGTATTTGTCCTAATGCTCTCCCTCCCCTTACCCCTAACCCCACCAATAGACTCCAGCTTGTGATGTTCCCCTCCCTGTGTCCATGTGTTCTCATTGTCCAACTCCCACTTATGAGTGAGAACATGCAGTGTTTGGTTTGGTTCCTGTGTTAGTTTGCTTAGAATGATGGTTTCCAGCTTCATCTATGTTCCTGCAAAGGACATGAACTCATTCTTTTTAATGGCTGCATAGTATTCCATGGTGTATATGTGCCACGTTTTCTTTATCTGGTCTATCATTAATGGGCATTTGGGTTGATTCCAAGTCTTTGCTATTGTGAACAGTGCTGAAATAAACATATGTGTGCATGTGTCTATATAGTAGAATGATATGTAATCCTTTGGGTTCCTATCTCTTATTTAACTTACGTTATATGATACATGAAATACAGACCCTTTTTGATCTATTAAAAACCATTTCATACCACCTTCAAGCTTTACACAACTTTCTGTTTCTAATACTCTTCCTACAAAATAATCAAGTTGCTTAGAGCTTTGCAAAGAGTCTGATTGGTGGCAGCTACCTATCCTTCACTTGTACTAACCCTAATACCCAGACACTGCCTTCTCCAAAAAGCCAACAGGATATCTCCTGAAAAACCTCCAAGAAGTCTAAGAGGAAAAGGAAAAGGTGGGGGGTGAGGGGAGAGTCTCTGAGTCAGGTGTGAAGACAGGAACCTTCTCCCTTCATAAATGGAACATGGAAAGTCAGTAGGGAGGCGGGCACAGTGGTTCATGCCTGTAATGCCAGCACTCGGAGAGGCCGAGGCAGGAGGATCACCTGAGATCAGGAGTTTAAGACCAGCCTGGCCAACATGGTGAAACTCCATCTATAGGAACAATACAAAAGAATGGCCAGGCATGGTGGTGCATGCCTGTAATTCCAGCTACTCAGGAGGCTGAGGCATGAGAATTGCTTGAACCTGGCAGGCAGAGGTTGCAGTGAGGCCAGATCATGACATTGCACTCCAGGCTGGGTGACAGAACAAGACTCTGTCTCAAAAAAAAAAAAGAAAAAAAAGTCAGTAGAATGAATTAAGGTTGCCTTTCTTCTGAAACTCCCTAGTGCTACTTATAGAAGGGACATTAAAAAAGTTTCATCCCTCTCTTGCCTCCAGAGTTTGGGAGGAGCATATGTGTTTCCAATTTGATCAAGCTCCAGCTCATTCCACTCACCCCAGGCAGCCACTAAACTAAGGCACACAAGCTACACTCCACTTCCAAGGCCCTTTCCCTAACAAACTTTGTGACCTTGAGCGTGTCATTTAACTCATTGGCTTTGAGTTTACTTAAATGCCAAATAAGGGAATTTACCTAAATCAGTGGTTCGCAAAGTTGGTTCACATTAGACTCACCCGAAGAGCTTTATAAAATTGCCCATAGCAGGGCTCATACCTAGAAATTGTTGGCTAGGTTCCTGTGTGCCAGGCATTTGTCATTTTTGTTTTGTTGTGTTTTGTTTTTTGTTTTTGAGATGGAGTTTTGCTCTTGTTGCCCAGACTGGAGTGCAATGGCACGATCTCAGCTCACCGCAACCTCCGCCTCCCAGGTTCAAGTGATTCTCCTGCCTCAGCCTCCCAAGTAGCTGGGACTACAGGCATGTGCCACCACCCCTGACTAATTGTACTTTCTTTTCTTTAGTAGAGACGGGGTTTCTCCATGTTGGCCAGGCTGCGCTCGAACTCCCAACCTCAGGTGATCTGCCTGCCTCGACCTCCCGAAGTGCTGGGATTACAGATGTGAGCCAGCGTGCCCAGCCAGGCATTTGTGTTTTGTTTGCTTGTTTTTGAGACAGAGTCCTGCTCTGTCACCCAGGCTGGAGTGTAATGTCACGATCTCTGCTCACTGCAACCTCTGACTTCCAGGTTCCAGCAATTCTCTTGCCTCAGCCTCCTGAGTAGCTTGGATTACAGGCAACCACCACAACGCCTAGCTAATTTTTTTTTGTATTTTTAGTAGAGACGGGGTTTCTCCATGTTGGTCAGGCTGGTCTTGAACTCCTGACCTCAGGTGATCTGTCCACCTCGGCCTCCTAAAGTGTTGGAGGCGTGAGCCACCGTGCCCATCCAGCATTTGTAGTTTTTTAAAGCTTCCCAGGTCATTCTGGATGCAGCCAGGGTTGAGGATCTCCAGCTTAAATCAACTCTAAGATTCTATGTAGCCCTGACCGTCTTTGAGTCCCTAATGCTAACTTAGAGGTTGGTGGCTTTTTCTTGTCTCCATTTGCTCTACACAGCACTTACCAGTAAGCACTCTTGCCCCAGCTACACTTGCAGTTCTGTCTTATCCAGAGAACTGACCACACCAAAGATCTGAAGTTTATTTTTCTACCAAAAAGAACTTTTACATTTGATGAAAAACATAGCCTTTGTAGCTACACAGGCCTGGTTTTGAATCACAGTGAGGTAGTCTCGAGCAAGCTACTTTATTAATCTCTCTAAGCCTCAACCTTCTCATCTCCAAAATGGGGATAATAATAGCTATCTCATGGATCCCTGTGAAGAGTGAATGCATGTGAACTACAGATGCTGAATAAATATTAGTTATCACTTCCTTCCACAGCTTGGAGGTGAAGGAGGTTCTGTGCTCACAGAGGAGAGAGCTGGGGAAAAGTCGGACTGAATTTCTAGAATCCCTAAGAGCAGTCTTAGGCTAAGTAGATCAACATCAGCCTGGGAGACACTCAGAGCTCCAGAGCTCTGACTCCCTGCCACGAGCAGCGTCTTGCCTCCTTCCCGTTGGCTGCAGAGCAGAAACACAGTCCAGTTCTACATTCTGGAAGGGAGAAGCTACAAGTGTGAACTCACAAAACTGCAGGCCGTGAGGTAAGTAGGCCAGTCCTGGACTCCTGCAGCCTGAGCAGCAGGAAAAGGGAGGCTAACGGTCAAAGGGACCTACTGAGGAAACAGTCGGGTCTGGTGATACAGGGACAAAGAGGTGTCTGCAGCAGATGGAGGAGGAAAAAGATGAGCAAAATAGAAGGCATTTGCCCTTTCCAGCTTTGGCAGGCCATGGAAAGAATTTCTCAGACCACTGAGAGTACACGGCAAGGAAAATATTCAGCACTAAAGCTGTGAGTAAGACTACTGTTTAAAATTAGCTTTTCCCTATCAATGCATATTTAGGCACAGGAATAAAGCTGGAAGGAAACATGCTCAAATGTTAATATCGTTTGTCTCTAAATATTGACTTGTGGGTCATTTCTAGGCTCTTCCATATATATTTCTGCAGATTGCAAATCTATAATGAATAAAAATGTCTCTTACTATGAGAAAACAAGTTGAAAGGAAGAAATGAGGCATGTTATACAAATTTATAAACGAGAGACAAGGGACGAGGCTGTGGGTGGGAAGAAGAAGAGCACAGAATTAAGGCATCAAAAGACAGAGCTATGTTTTTAAGAATATATCAAAAAAAAAATTGATAGGTGCCCATTCATGAGACCATATATCTAGGGTACTGAGGTCAGAATTTGCCATTGCAAATAGCAAGTTATCTGTAGTCTTTATTTTCACCTTTTCACTTTCAGTGTTGACACTGGCTTTTCCAGTGTTTCGGAACCTGGCAATTGCGGTGTGATAGCAAACACAAATAAATCACTGAGGAACAACGATGCATATTCTCTAGCGAAAGGACCTCGCACTGAGCGCAGACACACAGAAATCCAAACAACACCAATGAGGCCCTGATAGTTCTTAAAACACCACTTGTCAGTATTTTTCCAATCCAAAAATACATGAACCCTCATACAGGATGTCACAGATTTCTAAGAGGTGATCCCAGATATCAGAGTTAAAATTTTCCTACCGTATTCAAACGGTTTCCTGTGGCTAAGAGATGATGGTGAACACCCCTGGGAGGGACAGATTTTCCATGTAGAAAAGCCTCCATTTCCACTGGCCCAAGATGGTATTTCTTTTCTTCTATCTGCATCTCTCCTTGGCTGCTGGTCTAGACTCACTCAGGGAAAGTTAGAGAACAGTCCCACCCTGTCACTCTATATTTTGATCCATGTCCCACTCTCTATTTCCATGCAGCCTGATTGCCAGGAGTCATGAAGAAACCTTGTGTCCTCTTAGGGGGAACATCACACACTGGGGTCTAGCAGAGGGTGGGGATGGAAGAAGGGAGATGATCAGGGAAAACAACTAAAAGGTTCTAGGCTTAATACCTGAGTGACGGAATAATCTGTAAAACAAACCCCCATGACACAAGCTTATCTATGTAACAAACCTGAACATGTACCCCTGAAGTTAAAAAAAAAAGTTTAAAAAAAATGGGCCAAGGATCTAAATAGACATTTCTCTCAACAAGTCATACGAACAGCCAATAAGCCAGGAAAAGATGCTCAGCATTATTGAGTCATCAGGAAAATGGAAATCAGAAACATGAGCTGCCACTTCACACCCACTAGAGTTGCTAGAATCAAAAAGTCAGATACTAACAAGTGTTGGCAAGGATGTGGAGAAATTGAAACCTTGTACCACGATGATGGGACTGTAAAACTGTGCACTATTGATTTGAGGAATTGCCAGGCTGTTTGGAAGAGATTAAACACAGTGTTACTATATGACCCAACAATTCCACCCCTAAGTACATGCTCAAGAGAAATGAAAACACATGTCCACATGAAAAATTGCACATGCATGTTTACAGCAGCATTATTAGTAATAGCAAAATGTCCACCAACCCCCAACCTCCCCGCAAAAAAAGAAAAAGAAACCTGTGTCTACCATCAACCCTGTCAGGTTGGGATATGTGGGGACTTCCAGAGAAAATAACCAAATATTCACCATTAAAACTCTGGGTTAGCCAGGCACCATAGCTCACACCTGTAATCCCAGTACTTTGGAATGCCGAGGCGGACAGATCATGAGGTCAAAAGATCAAGACCATTCTGGCCAACATGGTGAAACCCTGTCTCTACTAAAAATACAAAAAAATTAGCTGGGCATGGTGGTATACACCTGTAATCCCAGCTTCCCAGGAGGCTGAGGCAGGAGAATCGCTTGAACCCAGGAGGCAGAGGTTGCAGTGAGCTGAGATCGTGCTACTGCACTCCAGCCTGGGTGACAGAGTGAGACTCCATCTCAAACAAAACAAAACTATAACCAAAAACAAAACGAAACAAAACAAAAACTCCAGGTTGATTTTCATCTCCCAAGACATTTTTAATCTAGCCCCAAATGTGAGGTTTTGAAGAAAACAGTATCATTGAAAAGGAAAAGCAGGTTGAGGTGGGTTAAGGTTAGGGTTAAGGTTTGTGAAATTTAGACTCCACACATTTCAATTAAATGGTACATTGATCCATGTCCCAAACTGTACTGAAATCTGCTCAAAGTCTCATTTGTCAAGTTTATCTGCCACCATTTGGATTCAAGATGACAGACTGAGTTATAAATCCAATGCAAGGTGGGACTTACACTGTGCAGTGTACCAAATTTTATCAAAATCAGCCAGCTTCTTTAAGAGTTGAACAGGGCAAAGACCAAAAAGGCAGTTAAATAGGAAAATGTCACATTAACTAGTTGAAGAAAGAATCATGCTTAGATCCATCATTTGTGCATCAATTCATTCAACAAATATTTATTAAGCACCTACTCTATACCAGGCAGTGCAGTAAAAGCTGGGAATATGATAAATCACAAGGCAGACAATAGAGCTTATATTACAGTGGTGGGACGTGGGATGGGAATAATTGAAACTAGCAAAAACTGAGACTAGACCCATCATGGGAATAAAAAGAGTACAGCGATAGACAAAAATGGAGGCAGCCCACTATAGACAAGACTCACAGGGAAGCTTTATCTGAAGGGAGGTATTTAGGTTCAGGTGGAAGAGTGAGATGAAAGCAGCCCTATTGAGAGGCACAGAATCATGTCCCAGCAAAAGAAAGAGCAAACCCAAGCTCCTAAGTGGGACCTGTCATGGTCTTGGAGAGACAGGGGGCCCAAGCGGGAAGAGGAGAGTTAGAACAGACCCATAGTCTTGCCATACTAAATGGTCACTGGTGATATTTCATTTGTGTGGGTTATGCAAGATGGCAGATATTACACCAGAAAGAAAAAAAAAGAACTACACACTTTGCTTTTCTTCTCTGTAAGGACTTTCCATTCACACATTAAAGAACACCTAACAGCCCATACATTTTACTTTCCTTTGGGAAATTATCATTAAAGATTATCATCAACATCACTAATGAACTTTGAAGTGTGATAGTTTCTAATGCATTTAGCACACATAAGCATATACGGTTCCCACCACAGACAGTGCAAAAGCCTTCCATCAAACAAGTAAATTCTGAAAGCAATCAGGTATTTACTGCAAGTCCTATGGAGCAAATGACACCTCGGCACTCCAGCCCTGTAGGGGGTGAAGAGGAGGGCTTGCCAAAGCAGTCAGCTCTTCATGAAAGCCTGTCACATCAGGGACATATCCAATCAGTTCCATGGGTAGACCAGTCTTCAGGCAGTCAAAAAATAATGTGCCCAACTGAATAACGCATCTTTCTATTTCCCAATCAGCCAAAAAGTTGTAAATTTTATGAAATTCCAGTCTTAAAGTTTTAAGCCATTTTTGAGCCATTTGAAAAATAAAATGGATTGCAAGAGAGTTTTCCTAACTAGCTCACTGATCTTTCCGTTGTCATGTGAGGATGAAAGAATTCACCATTTGACTAAAGGTCAATGTTCTAGAAATATTTATGGGTGACTAAAAAAGGAAGACTATTAGGGAAATACTTATTCATTACCTTCACTACCCTATGGTTAGCTGTATAACATAGCAGACATATCTACACAACGAAGTTATCTACCTTTCCATGATCACAAATCCATTTGTTGTGTGTTGTATTTGTAGGTTAGGGGTCCTTCTCACGGTGAAAGTAAGGATACCCCTTTCAAGGAAAATGACTAAATGTTGGTTACATTTTAAATTGTGCATGATTTTAATCCTCAGCAAGTAATGTTTGATGGATAAGTCTAAAATAAAATGGTCAAATGGCCTAACCTTTTAGCAATAAAATCGTGTGCAATAAAAATGCTGGAGGGCACCAGTTACTGAACTGTCATGGACTGGAGAATTATTAAACCCCATAATTCTGTACTGCAAAGCCAAATTTGTAGATTTTTTTCCCAGTGAAAAAAAAATCTAGGAAATTAAATGGAAAGACCTGTAGTAATGAAATATTAAATGCAATTTCAAGTGCACGAAAAGGTCAGAAGCCAAGGGGGGAAAAAAAAGAAAGATTTCTAGAACAACATTAATTTTATCACACTTTGGGTATGCCTAGGCTTAAATACCCCTAAAAGCCAACCAAGCCCAGACTGGGGCAGCGGGTGGGGGTTAGGGAGGAAGCTAAAAAGGAGGTACCCAGAAACAGGCACAAGTAGAAGCCAAAAGTACATAAGTAAATAAATAAATAAATAGAAAATATTTCGCTTGTTTTCAATGTCCAAAGTTGAAGTTGTATTGCATAAATATGCATCAACCCCAGCAGAAAGGCATAAAAGCAAAAGCAAAATTCCTGGGCTCCAACCATGGCATGTCAGTTAAACTTGAAGTTCAGCCTCATTGTTGGTTCCTTGCATGACTGCAATTCTGGGTTCCTGTTTTTAAATTCACCATAATTGAGTTTCATCCTGGCCAAAGAGAGCACGTATCATAGGATGGTTTTGTGGGCATTTGGAGCTAGTGAGTTGAGATGTGTCTGTGTGAAAAGTGTTACTGTCATTACAAGAAATCACTGAAAAAAGGTAGCTTCAATTTCAGAAAACAGCAGTGAAACTTCATTTCAGTAATAGGTATGTAAGAAGTGGGAAATCCAGAGAAACTTTAAAAGCAATATTTTAAACTGAAAATTATTGTGTGACTAAAAGGGTCAAATGCTGATATCAGGACACCTTGAATTTGGGGATGACATATTGTCTCTGTGGAATATTGTTCACAGTTGCAAGCAGGGAAAAAATATTTATTTTAACACCTAGCCAACTCTACAGGTCCAGTACTCACACAGAATATACAGTCTTTCTTTGAATATGCTACAGAAATAAGATAATCTGTAATTTACGATTGCTGCAACTTTACAACCTAAACAACACATTTTGAAATCCTGCTCTTTAAAATACTAATCTGGGCCAGGTATGGTGGCTCACACCTGTAATGCCAGCACTTTGGGAGCCCAAGGTGGGCAGATCACCTGAGGTCAGGAGTTCGATACCAGCCTGGCCAACACAGTAAAACCCCATCTCTACTAAAAATACAAAATTAGCTGGGCATGGAAGCATGTGCCTGTAGTCCCAGCTACTCAGGAGGCTGAGGCAAGAGAATCACTTGAACTTGGGAGGCAGAGGCTGCAGTGAACCGAGATCATGCTACTGTACTCCAGCCTGGGCAACAGAGTGAGACTTTGTCTCAAAAAAAATAAATAAATAAAAACAAATAAATAAATAAAATAAAATACAATCTGTGTAGTTGTAATGTTGGATAGCAGAAAGTAAGATTTATATTTATGGCCAATTTTTATTTATCTTTACCTATTTATAAATTGTGCTACAACTTCAATAACTGTGGTTAAAAAGAATAACGTCATTCCTAACCACACTGCCTTTGACTGTAAAAACAATTTCACTGTAATGGATAGCACTAAAATACTCCAAGAATAATCTATAAATGATCCTGGATTACTAGTCAAAAGATGGTGGTTATAAATGATTACATGAAAGAGTTGATGTTACTTTGAAAATCTTAGAGTCTGTCTATGGATTTTTGTATTTTATATGTAACATTTTTATGAAGTGATTTTGCCCTTACATAATAGCTTTCATCTTCAAAGCACTTCACAAATATGAACTAGTTACATAAAAAGCTATATTACTGCAACATCAGAAAATGGGAAAGCTGAAGTTCTCTTAGCAATCCTTACTCTCACACATTCTATATGACTAATCTACAGCAAAGATTAGGTTTTTTAAAAACATGTTTAATTATCAATACTGTGTTTACAAAAACATCTAACGGGTTAATGGAGTTCTATTATGCCAGGCAGATTCATAAAAATCTGCCTTTGATGAAATGTGTTAAGTCTGAGAACAATTAGATTTGTATTGTGGTAAACCTTCTTTGTCTCCTTCTTCTATCTCATGAATTCTGTCAAATATCGATTAAAAGGTTATTCAACAAAGCTTTATCATATTAAAATTGAAAACATAAACACGCATCAATTAAGACATGGTTGAATAAATTATGGCATGTCTATATAACATTATCTAATTTAATACAGCCATGAATAATTATGTTTTTGAAGTTGATATCATAGAAACATAGAAATCGAGAGTAGAATAACAAATACCAGAGGCTGGAAAGGGTGTGTGGGTTGGGCAAGGTGATAGAGAGAGGTTGGTTAATAGGTAGAAACATACAGTTAGACAGATGGTATAAGTTCTAATGTTGGATAGCAGAGTTGGGTGACTATAGTTATCAACAACGTATTGTATATTTCAAAGTAGCTAAAAGAGAGAACATGAAATGTTCCCAACACATAGAAATTAGATAAATAGGCAAATAAGTCAAGTACTGATCATTATACATTCTACGCATGTAACAAAATATCATATGTACCCATAAATATGTAAAATATTATGTGTCAATATAAAAATAAAATAATAATTAGGCTTTTGAAAAGTATTTAAAATACAGGAAAATTTTCAGGATATATTAATTTTTGAAAAGGTCACAAATTTATCTCTTCCCTGTGATGCCACTTTTGAAAAAGAAATAATTATCTATAAATATATAAGAAAATTGGATGAAATAAATGTGAGTGGTGGGTATATGTGTGGTTTTATTTTTTTCTTTGGACTTTATTATTTAATTGTTTTTTTTTTTTTAGATTGAGTTCTGCTATTTTTGCCCAGGCTGGAGTACAATGGCACAATTCGGCTCACTGCAATCTCCACCTCTTGGGTTCAAGTGATTCTCCTGCCTCAGTCTCCCAAGTAGCTGAGATTACAGATGCGCCCCACCACACCTGGCTAATTTTGTATTTTTAGTAAAGACGGGGTTTCACCACATTGGCCAGGCTGGTCTCGAACTCCTCACCTCAGGTGATCTGCCCGCCCCAGCCTCCCAAAGTGCTGAGATTATAGGCCTGAGCCACTGTGCCTGGCCTATTACTTAAATTCTTAACAATAAAATATACAGTTTTTTTTTTTTTTTTTTAGCATGGGACATCAATGTTATTTAAAAGGAAATAAAATCATAATCTTGCCCTTTAAGATCTCTTTGGGAGTTGAGAGCACAGTACCTGGGAGTAACTCAAGGTGGAAGTTCAGAGTAGGAGGAAGAGAACCTTTATGTGGGTCTTGAAGGAACGCAGTGTTCACTAATAAAGAGAGCAGTCTAGATAAAGGGAATCACATATGCAGAGGCACAGAAACAGCAGGCAAAAGAAACAACAGGAAGATTGAAGAGCTTCACTGGAGCAAAGAATATGATAGAGAATCGAAGGTGATCATGGAGATGGCACATGCCGGATTATGGAAGACCTTGATAACTGCAGGAAAGAGTCCAGCCTCATCCTTTGTGGATGATGTATAGAGCATACTGGGAAAGGAGGCATGGAGAGGTTAGGTTAGATCAAGAAAGTAGTAAAATTAGCAGAGTCATTTAGCTCGCTCTGACTTCAGCAAGCAGAGGATTGGAGGGAAGGCAAGACTAGAGTCAGCGACACCAGTTAGGAGATTCTGACAGCTTCAACCCAGGCTGAATCAGTACAAACAGAAAGAAAAAAAGTTTCAGAGATAGTTAAGAAACAGAATCGACATGTCTTAATAGCCAGTTACATAGGGGTGAATGAAAAGAGTGTCTAAGGTCCTTCCCAGGTTTCCAGACTGGGTAATTGACTGGACAGGGTGTCGTTACCTAAATCAAGTGGATCTGGGCAAAAAGCCAGTGATTTGAGATGTATAGAATTAAAAATGATTAAAAATAAACAGTAGGCTGCATGGATTAGTAAGCAAGTCGTAAGTGAAAGGTAGAAGAGATTTGAGGACAACCAGCATATAGCTGTGTGATTTAAAAAAAAAAGAAATGGATGGAATCACCATAGAAGATTGGGCTAAATGAGGAAGAAGCTCAGAAAACTGGGACACATCAACATTTAGAGGCAAACACACAGAGCCTGCAGAGGAAACCAAGATGGAATGGTCACACGGAGAGGTCATGGGAGCTGAGGAGCAGAGGCGTTCAAGAAGGGAGTGATCCCAGTTGTGAAATACTACAGAGATCAGGTAAGATACAAGGCAAAATGTGTCATTTAGGCTTCATAATACAAATCCTCATTCACCACTGCTGGAGCAGTTTCAGTGGGTGGCATGAACAGGAGCTTATGGATAATTCAGATTTAAGGAGAGTGTAGCAACTCCTTCCACAAACGTAACCATGAACCAAGCAAGAAAGCAGCAAAATTAGAGGTAAACACAGGACCACAAAAGAAAGGCATTGATTGTTTATTAAAAGGTGACTACCTGCAACTGCAGTAATGATTACCCAAGAAATGAAGTCATTGTTTTTCGCCTAATAAAAATATAATCATATAGCTACAAAAACAAGATATAACAATACATGTCCAAATGTTTGCTCTTAAAACATCAGCGTTATCTAGCTAAAATTCACTGTCACAAAGTGTTTTGCTAGCACAAAAAAAAAAAATCCTACAATCTCATTTCCAAAGTCTCACCTTAAATTGTGATGTTACTAAGGTAATTGAAAGAGTTGGCTAACATAAAGGATACAGTTTATAGCTACAAATAACATGGTACCAGGAATGAATTAATTATTGTCTAGATAATCTGCTGAATAGCCAAGATGTTTTAAATTAGCTGTCCAACTCTTTCAACATTAGGTAGACCTGAAGTTGATTAGATAAAAATCCACATTTATAGTGCAAACTAGTTGAAGAAGTTTACAAAGAAATTTAAGAAACTTCATTTGTGTTGTGGTTCTCATTGGACTATCCAACTGAATGTTAGGAACTTCAATCCATATTGAGATCCAAGTCTATATGATTATTTCCTTCCACTCTCCTAAAAATATCAAATTTATTACATGTATTGGGAACCACAAAAAGATTTATTATTTCTAACCCAATAAACCTGCTTTTAGGAATTTATTGAACAAAAATATTTACTTGGACATTATAAGAACAAAAACTTACAGAAAACCTAAAAATGCAACGATGGGGAAAAACCTACATGAATTATGGACATTAACTTAAGGGAATAATATATAGTCACGAATTGCATGAAACAAAGCTGAATAAAATTGTTCACTTTGACTGCAATTACATAATTATACATTATACATACAAACCAAAAAACTTAAAGATAACTCAATCTTGGGGGAAAATAAAGCTGTGTTGCAAGAATGAAGGAATAAGAATTGTTTGGGTTTCTTACTTCACATTTTCCTTTAATGTTCTTATAAGAACTTTCAGAACTTAAAAGGCAGGAAGTAAGGGAGGGAGGAGGGAGAGCAACTAGGGACCAAAACCAATGGAAAGGAAACTGCTAAGTAAGAAAAAAAGAATTCTGAAATGTATCTAGACATGTTTGTAGACTATTTGTAGACTGTGACTCATCTGTAGGCTCGGAAGCCCTGTTTAGAACTGATACAAGGTTAAATGTAGTTATCCATTTGCAAGTATGACTCATTCAAATGATACTGACAGGTACCTTGTTCTCTATACAGTCAGTGTCTGTAAATATTTTTTAAGAAATACTTTTTTCAAAAGGCAGCAGCTGCAGTCACGGGCTTACAGATAAAACTCCCATCTCCCTGGGACAGAGCACTTCGGGGAAGGGGCAGCTGTGAGCGCAGCTTCAGCAGACTTAAACATTCCTGCCTGCCAGCTCTGAAGAGAGCAGCATATCTCCCAGCACAGCACTTGAGCTCTGCTAAGGGACAGACTGCCTCCTCAAGTGGGTCTCTGACCCCCATGCCTCCTGATGGGGAGACACCTCCCAGCAGAGGTTGAAAAACAGAGCTCCAGCTGGCATCTGGCAGGTACCCCACTGGGACAAAGCTTCCAGAGGAAAGAATGGGCAGCAATCTTTGCTGTTCTGCGCCTCCTCTGGTGATACCCAGGCAAACAGAGTCTAGAGTGGACCTCCAGCAAACTCCAGCAGAACTGCAGCAGAGAGGCCTGACTGTTAGAAGTAAAACTAACAAACAGAAAGGAATAGCATCAACATCAACAAAAAGGACATCCACACAAAAGCCCCATCCAAAGGTCACAAACATCAAAGACCAAAGGTAGATAAATCCATGAAGATGAGGAAAAATCAGATCAAAAAGACTGAAAATTCCAAAAACCAGAATGCCTCTTCTCCTTCAAAGGATCACAACTCCTCCTCAGCAAGGAAGTGAAACTGGATGGAAAATGAGTTTGACAAATTGACAGAAGTAGGCTTCAGAAGGTGGTTCATAACAAACTCCTCTTAGCTAAAGGAGCATGTTCTAAACCAATGCAAGGAAGCTAAGAACCTTGAAAAAAGGTTAGAGGAATTGCTAACTTGAATAACCAGCTTAGAGAAGAACAGAAATGACCTGATATAGCTGAAAAACACAGCATGAGAACTTCGTGAAGCATACACAAGTATCAAGAACCGAACTGACCAAGCAGAAGAAAGGGTATCAGAGATTGAAGATCAAGTTAATGAAATAAGGCATGAATACAAGATTAGAAGAAAAAAAAAGAATAAAAAAGAATGAACAAAGCCTCCAAGAAATATGGGACTATGTGAAAAGACCAAACCTACATTTGATTGGTGTACTTGAAAGTGATGGGGAGAATGGAACCAAGTTGGAAAACACTCTTTAGGATTATTATCCAGGAGAGTTTCCCCAACCCAGCAAGATAGGACAACATTCAAATTCAGGAAATACAGAGAACACCACAAAGATACTCCTCAAGAAGAGCAACCCCAAGACACATAGTTGTCAGAACCACCAAGGTTGAAATGAAGGAAAAAAATATTAAAGGCAGCCAGAGAGAAAGGTCAGGTTACCCACAAAGGGAAGCCCATTAGACTCACAGCAGATCTCTCAACAGAAATCCTACAGGCCAGAAGAGAGTAGGGGCCAATATTCAACATCCTTAGAAAAGAACTTTCAACCTAGAATTTCATATCCAGCCAAACTAAGTTTCATAATTGAAGGAGAAATAAAATCCTTTACAGACAAGCAAATGCTGATAGATTTTGTCACCACCAGGCCTGCCTTACAAGAGCTCCTGGAAGAAACACTAAATATGGAAAGGAAAAACCAGTACCAGCCACTGCAAAAGCATATCAAATTGCAAAGACCATTGACACTATGAAGAAACTACATCAACTAACGGGCAAAATAACCAGCTAGCATCATAATGACAGAATCAAATTCACACTTAACAATATTAACCTTAAATGTAAATGGCTAAATGACCCAATTAAAAGACACAGACTGCCAAATTGGATAAAGTGTCAAAACCCATCAGTGTGCTATATTCAGGAAACCCATCTCACATGCAAAGACACATACGCTCAAAATAAAAGGATGAAGGAATATTTACTAAGCAAATGGAAAGCAAAACAAAGCAGGGGTTACAATCGTAGTCTCTGATAAAATAGACTTTAAATCAACAAAGATCAAAAAAGACAAAGAAAGGCATTACATAATGGTAAAGGGATCAATGCAACAAGAAGCACTAACTATCCTAAATATATATGCACCCAATACAGAAGTACCCAGATTCATAAAGCAAGTTTGTAGAGACCTACAAAGAGACTTAGATTCCTACACAATAATAGTGGGAGACTTTAACACCTCACTGTCAACATTAGACAGATCAATGAGACAGAAAATTAACAAGGATATTCAGGACTTCAACTCAGCTCTGGACCAAGCAGACCTAATAGACATCTACAGAACTCTACATTCCAAATCAACAGAATATACATTCTTCTCAGCACCACATCACACTTATTCTAAAATTGACCACATAATTGGAAGTAAAACACTCCTCAGCAAATGCAAAAGAATGGAAACATAGCAAACGGTCTCTCAGACCACAGTGCAATCAAATTAGAACTCAGGATTAAGAAACTCACCCAAAACTCTACAACTACAAGGAAACTGAACAACTTGCTCCTGAATGACTACTGGGTAAATAACAAAATTAAGGCAGAAATAAATAAATTCTTTGAAACCAATCAGAACAAAGACACAACCTACCAGAATCTCTGGGACACAGCTAAAGCATTGTTTAGAGGGAAATTTATAGCACTAAATGCCCACAGGAGAAAGTGGGAAAGATCTAAAATTGACACGCTAATATCACAATTAAAAGAACTAGAGAAGCAAGAGCAAACAAATTCAAAAGCTAGCAGAAGGCAAGAAATAACTAAGATCAGAGCAGAACTGAAGAAGATAGAAACACAAAAAAAACCTTCAAAAAATCAATAAATCCAGGAGGTGGTTTTTTGAAAGGATTAACAAAATAGACCACTAGCCAGACTAATAAAAAAGAAAAGATAGAAGAAACAAGTCAACACAATAAATGATAAAAGGGATACCACCACTGATCCCACAGAAATACAAACTACCATCAGAGAATACTATAAACATGCAAATAAACCAGAAAATCTAGAAGAAATGGACACATTCCTGGACACATATAGACTAAACCAGGAAGAAGCCAAATCCCTTAATAGACCAATAACAAGTTCTGTAATTGAGGCAGTAATTAATAGCCTACCAACCAAAAAAAGCTCAGGACTGGACAGTTTCACAGCCGAATTCTACCAAAGGTACAAAGAGAAGCTGCTACCATTCCTTCTGAAACTATTCCAAAGAATAGAAAAAAAGAGACTCCTCTCTAATTCATTTTATGAGGCCAGCATCATCCTCATACCAAAACCTGACAGAGACACAACAAAAAAAGAAAATTTCAGGCCAATATCCCTGATGAACATTGATGCAAAAATCCTCAGTAAATACTGGCAAACCAAATCCAGCAGCACATTGAAAACCTCATCCACCACAATCAAGCCAGCTTCATTCCTGGGATGCAACAATGGTTCAATGTATGCAAATCAATAAACATAATCCATCAAATAAACAGAACCAATGACAAAAATCACATGATTATCTCAATAGATGCAGAAAAGGCCTTTGATAAAATTCAACACCTCTTCATGCTAACAACTCTCAATAAACTAGGTATTGATGCAACATGTCTCAAAATATTAAGAGCTATCGATGACAGACCCACAGCCAATATCACACTGAATGAGCAAAAGCTGGGAGCATGCCCTTTGAAAACCAGCACAAGACAGGAACACCCTCTCTCACCACTCCTATTAAACATAGTACTGGAAGTTCTGGCTAGGGCAATCAGGCAAGAGAAAAAAAAATAAAGTGCATTCAAATAGGATGAGAGAAAGTCAAATTGTCTCTGCTTGCAGATGACATGATTGTATATTTTAAAAAACCCATTGTCTCAGCCCAAAATCTCCTTAAGCTAATAAGCAACTTCAGCAAAGTCTCGGGATATAAAATCAGTATATAAAAATCACAAGCATTCCTGTACACCAATAATAGGCAATCAGAGACCCAAATCATGAGTGAACTCCCATTCACAATTGCTACAAAGAGAATAAAATATCTAGAAATACAACTTACAAGGGATGTGAAGGACCTCTTCAAGGATAACTACAAACCATGCTCAAGGAAATAAGAAAGAACACAAACAAATGGAAAAACATTCCATGCTCATGGATAGGAAGAAACAATATTGTGAAAATGGCCATACTGCCCAAAGTAATTTATAGATTCAATGCTATCTCCATCAAGCTACCATTGCCTTTCTTCATAGAATTAAAAAAAACTACTTTAAATTTCATATGGAACCAAAAAGAACATGTATAGAAAAGACAATCCTAAGCAAAAAGAACAAAGCTGGAGGCATCACACTACCTGACTTCAAACTACACTACAAGGCTACAGTAACCAAAACAGACCTGTTTTGGTCTAACAGGTACATAGACCAATGGGACAGAACAGAGGCCTCAGAAGTAATGCCATACATCTACAATCATCTGATATTTGACAAACCTGACAAAAACAGGCCATGGGGAAAGGATTCCTTATTTAATAAATGGTGTTAGGAAACTGGCTAGCCATACGCAGAAAACTGAAACTGGACCCTTTCCTTACACCTTATACAAAAATTAACTCAAGATGGATTAAAGACTTAAACATAAGACCTACAACCATAAAAACCCTAGAATAAAACCTAGGCAATACCATTCAGGACATAGGCATAGGCAAAGACTTCATGGTTAAAACATCAAAAGCAATGGCAACAAAAGCCAAAATAGACAAATGGGATCTAATTAAACTAAAGAGCTTCTGCACACAAAACAAACTATCATCAGAGTGAACAAGCAATCTACAGAATGGGAGAAAAATTTCACAGTCTATCCATCTGACAAGGGGCTAATATCCAGAATCTACAAGGAACTTAAACAAATTTAAAGAAAAAAAATCAACAAGTGGGTGAAAGATATAAACAGAAACTTTTCAAAAAAGACACTATGCAGCCAACAAACGCATGAAAAAAAGCTCATCATCACTGGTCATTAGAGAAATGCAAATCAAAACTACATTGAGATACCATCTCATGCCAGTTAGAATGGCGATCATTAAAAAATCTGGAGACAACAGATGCTGGAGAGGATGTGGAGAAATAGGAACACTCTTACACTGTTGGTGGGAGTGTAAATTAGTTCAACCACTGTGGAAAACAGTGTGGCGATTCCTCAAGGACCTAGAAATAGAAATTCCATTTGACCCAGCAATCCCATTACCAGGTATATATCCAAAGGATTATAAATCGTTCTACTGTAAGGACACATGCACACGAATGTTCATTGCAGCACAGTTTACAATAGCAAAGACCTGGAACCAACCCAAATGCCCATTGATGATAGACTGGACAGGGAAAATGTGGCACATATACACCATGGAATATTATGCAGCCATCAAAAACGATGAGTTTGTGTCCTTTGTAGGGACATGGATGAACCTGGAAACCATCATTCTCAGCAAACTGACACAAGAACAGAAAATCAAACACCACATGTTCTCACTCATAGGCGGGTGTTGAACAATGAGAACACATGGACACAGGGAGGGGAGCACTACACACTGGGGTCTGTTGGGGAGAAATAGGGGAGGGACAGAGGGGGGTTGGGGAGTTGGGGAGAGAGAGCATGGGGAGAAATGCCAGATATAGGTGAAGGGGAGGAAGGCAGCAAATCACACTGCCACATGTGTACCTATGCAACAATCTTGCATGTTCTTCACATGTAACCCAAAACCTAAAATGCAATAAAAAATAAATAAATAAATAAATAAATAAAAATAAAAAAAATCAGACAGATGCTGGAGATGATGTGGAGAAATAGGAACACTTTTAAACTGTTGGTGAAAATGTAAATTAGTTCAACCATGGTGAAAGACAGTGCGCCGATTCTTCAAGGATCTACGACCAGAAATACCACTGGACCCAGCAATCCCATTACTGGGTATATACCCAAAAGATTGTAAATCATTCTACTATAAAGACACGTGCACATGTATGTTTACTGCAGCACTGTTCACAATAATAAAGACTTGGAACCAACCAAACTGCCCATCAGTGATAGACTGGATAAGGAAAATGTGGCACATATACATCATGGAATACTACGTGGCCATAAAAAGGATGAGTTCATGTCCTTTACAGGGACATGGATGAAGCTGGAAATCATCATTCCTAGCAAACTATCACAGGAACAGAAAACAAAACACTGCATGTTTTCACTCATAAGTGGGAGCTGAACAATGAGATATACATGGACACATGTATAATGAGATATACAGGGAGGGGAATATCACACACTGGGGCCTGTCAGGGGGTGGGGGGATAGGGGAGGGATAGCATTAAGAGAAATACCTAATATAGATGTTGGGTTGATGGATGCAGCAAACCACCATGGCACATGTATACCTATGTAACAAACTTGCACATTCTGTACATGTATCCTAGAACTTAAAGTATAATAATAATTTTAAAAAAGAAATACTTTTTCATCAATTTTCCTGAAAACAAAGAAATAAAGATGGCAGACAGTTCTAGTATGAAGTGTTAGTGAAGTGCTAAATTAGCAAGTTTCCCTGCATTTGTAGTTGAATACTATTTACAGTAGTAAATAAAATAAACAATTTCATTTTTAAAATATTTTCAGCAAAATTTTGAATATGCTCAAATAACACTACCACTTAGGTAGCGTTGGATCAGTCTGTTGTTAACAGGCCTTGCTTTCATTTTTAAGTTTAACAAAGACTGTTTCCCCAACATTTCCATGAGAACTGAACTTCTTAGCACCTATCATAATGCATCCCCTCATACAACAATGATTTATTTTGCCTACTATTTCAAAGGCCTATAACAGTTAGAAGGAGCCTCCAGAGTCAGAGGGGTTGTTCAAATTCGAGCTCCACTTCATTAGCTTGGAGACCCTCAATGAGTTACAGAAAAGCTCTGTGCTTTGGTTCCTCATTTGCAAAACGCAGGTAACAGTATCTATCTCATGAGGTCTTGCAAATAGTCATTGAGATTAATGTAGGTGGAGTACTTAGAGTTAGACCTGGAGCATAGGCACATACATAATGTTAGCAGTTATTATTATTAGATGTTGCAAGGATACAAGAAGAATCAGAGTTCTGGCCTTGAGAGAGGCTGACTTTGTGACTATTAATAATGATAACATAAATAAGGATATGATCATGCCTTTTGCATGGATAGCACCATCTGCATGCATTAACTTTTCTGATTACGCTACAACTCTGTGAGACAGAGCTCAGACCCATTAGATAGCTCAAGAAACTGAGGTCCAGGAGAACAATTCAAATGACAGGATTCCCCACTACAGAGATGTTAACTAAGGGCTAAGGAAGACTTTTTTTTTTAAGAGCTACAGATTAGAGGAAAAGGTCTCAACAGCATCAGTCCTCACAATATGATGCAATGGGGAAAAACTAGTTGAGAGTTTATGACCTCTTTTTTAGTTGACTAAGTAATTTAGATGGGTTTGGGGTTTTTAATGGTATAGTAAAACTTGAGTAATCATTAATCAAGGCATGAATTGTAAATAACATTTTTTTCAGAGAAAATTACTGAAAGAGAGTTCCAAAAAGCAGCACTGTGAAAACTGTTTTAGCAGCCATATCCTAAGGGTTCATGAAATATGATTATTCCTCAGATAAGTCTGTTTCCAGCTTCAAAATGAAATTAGAGTCCCAAGACAGGAAAGAAGCTTTTTTGCCCCTCAAATACAAATTAAGAGAAGATCACTATTTGGAAATACTATACTTGTAACAAAAATGGTAGAATTTTTAGCAATTTATATAATAAATCCTGGCCCCTTTTATGCATTATTATACAGAAATATTATTAAATAAGTATATTTGTATTCATTTTTTGGAACTATATAAAAACATTTTTATTGTGGAAAATTATGAAAAAGAAAGTGAAAAATCATGCTAAATTCTACAACCCCAAAATAAACAGTTGATACTGGAATGTTTTGTATATGCGTGTTATACATATGTGCACATACACTTATGTACATTACCTCCACTTAAAATGTCATTCACTTTCTGCCAATTATTTTACAACAATTTTTTTCACTACATCATATACTGCTTTCTCTCATCACTGGGATACTGTGTACGCTGTTGTGTCCTGCTTGCTTTTCATTTAATGTTATAGCAAGAGCACTTCCAGGTTACTAATTACTGTTTGAAGTTGTATTTTTAGTGGCCTTTCAATTTTGATCTCTCACCTTTTTTAAATAGTAACTGGATTCAAGAATCTTCTGCCTTTCAAATCTGTCTGACATAATATGGAGATCTAAGTTTCATGACCCCCTGATAACTCCAATTAGCACATGTTAAATTGTCTAAAGCAACTTAGGAATGTAATTAATTTTGCCTTAAAATATCAGAGAAAAGCTTTTAGTTAAGACCAATTCCTTCTGTTTGCATTTTTAAAGGCCTGTTTTGAGTACTTCAAATCGTTTGGCTATAAAAGCTTTCCTTAGCTTTATGGTTTTCCCTGCCTAAAAAGTAAAGGTAAAAGTAAAATCTTATTATGAAGTTCTTACAAAAAATCTAATTGCATCAGACAGTTATTACTTTTTTAAAATATGTTTCTGGGTGAATATCATCCATAATATTGTATTTTGAAATCATTTTGTAGTTTAATATACACACAACAGTGATCTCTGCAAAATTTGAGCTTGACTTGGCCATTTCTTGCTCACAAGCCACATATTATATATATATTCAATCTACATATATCTCTGACTACTCATCCAAATAAAGTTGGCTCCTTTTCATCAAGAAATCTTTTCCTCATTGGAGTAAATACACATCTAAACCTACAAAAATTCTATTTAGCACCAGTTACTCTGTAACCAGCAATGTACACTTTCTTCTAATTTGCTAGCTCCCCAATTGAAAAAGGCTTTATTGAAATCTAACTTTATTGGTTCTGGTTGGAAATTGAGCTATATGTAGTGGATATGCTGATTTTAAAAAAGAAAGAATGAACTACAATAATGGTGGTGTGGTCCCTTGAGAATACATTTATTTCTGCAGTATAAAACAAAATTAAATTCTTCAATCTCAAAAACTATTAAAAGGTTGTATTTAAAATGCATGAAGCATTAAAAAGACATCAAAATTAAAATAATCCCATAAATCTCTTCATTTAAAAGACTTATTAGAATACAGATCGAGGCAGAAAACAGCTGTCCAGACCTCCAAAGCAGTAAATTATAACTATTTTAACTTTTTTTCATTTTCATCATCGAAAATTCTTTTCCAGAATAATTGTATTGCTGTAACAAAACCAACTATCCCATATAGTCAACATGTGAGTCATAAATTGCTTTCAATGAACTCTGAAACAGATACTCTGTATATTCTTTTAAAGATCAGTCAACCACAGGGTTATGCCCTGACAAAGGACACAGAAGATACAAGCAGAAATTAGCTTTTAATGTAAAATTGATCAAATTAATTATTATTTCAATTCACTTTGCCAGAGCACCAGGGAAGCCTTAGAAGAGACCTGATAGTTTTCCTATAGAAAACCTGATAGTAAGAATTTTATTGTCATTCCCTTTTTTTCTGAATCTGCCAAATAAAATCCAAGGAAAAAAGTTATCATGGGAAGGACAGTTAGATGTGTCCAATTGCCATCAATCATGAAAACCTGAATTTCTTTTGTAAATGACTGACAACTAGGTGAAGGCATTTTTTTAAGAAATAAAGATTCTCACTTTATAGACCATCATGTGTCACTCTTGATTGTACTGGAGCATTTCTTGGAGTACAATTAAACTATCATGTTGATTGCACCTCAGTGCAGTTGAATCCTGGAAAGAGGAAAAGAAAAGCCAGATGGCTAACCATGATGCCTCATGCCTATTGCCCCCTCCTCCTATTCTTGAATAGTATACTGTGAAACGAGCAGAGCTATTTTTTATAGAAAGCAGCCAGATATGCTCTGAAAGTCTCATCAGGTGATAAAAGGTGTGTTCCTGCCTCCCATTTTTATCACCTTCCCTTTGGTAGGTGCACTCTGACATCATTCATCCTTAACAGAGATAAGATTAGTAAACAGTGGGCTTTATTAGGAGCTACTTAGAACACCATTAATCCAATTTAATTGATGGCATAGTGGTACCAGATCTTTTTGTCCTTTCTCTTTCCAGAAGATAACATAGGTAGCAGAATCAGACTTCTTTCCAGAAACAGCATCTATCTTTGGAATTCTGCACACTTTCCTATTGCCTCAGCTCGCGCAGGCTGAGCAAAGCTCCTTATCTAAGACTCTGAAAAGGATAACAGGACTGCTCGAGTATAAAAACTGCAAGTATTTTATTTATCTCTCTTTCTTTCTGCTTAGATTACCATTATCTTTGGTCACTGAATTTTGTCTTTTAGACTTCAAATGAAAAGCGAAGTCAACCAGAAGGTACAGCTCTAAACCTTGTGGATTACTGCTCCATCAGCGCGTACACACACACACACACACACACACACACACACACACACACCTTTTTCTGGCCTTTCTTTACCTTAGGGTTAACTTCCTCATGAATGGTTTCTGATGATTCTACGACCTTCCTTGCAAAAATATTTATGCTGAAGAACAATGCAGGTGCTACAAAGGCCTCCATAACTACTACTTATGCTGCAGCTGAAATGGAAGTCAAGCAAATGAGCTGTCGAAAACCAAGCCAGGCATCTGCAGGAGGAGGGGAAATTGCATAAAATAATTGCAAACATGAATTTCAATTCCATCCATTCATTCTTTTCTATAGCCACATAGAAGCCATTGAAGAAGCCACAGAAATAGATTGAGAAATGGTCCCCTCCTGAAAAAGGCTTCCAATCAAAATAGACATAGGCATGACTATATCACTATGATAAATAAGACAATAGTAACAACATACCCACCCTTGTGGGCTACATGGTAAACAGTACTAAATCAATTGTTAAGCAATGTCCTATGGGCATGCATGATTAACTCTCACTAGAGGGATCAGGGAAGGCTTCATAAAGGGGGAAGCAAAGGAGCTCCATTATTAGCAAGTAGGGAAAAGTACTAGCATTAAGGAACAGCATGGGCAAACACACAGAGAAATGAAAACACTTCGAACAGATTCCTCCACTTCCACATGTCATCTCTACTAGTATTCGCTTAACATTCTTTGTTTAATTGATTCCATTTTTACTGGAATAATTTTTTTAAAGAATAATGTATGGCATAAAAAAGAAAATTTTGGCTGGGCATAGTGGTTCACACCTGTTATCTCAGTGTTTTGGGAGGCCAAGGCAGGAGGATGGCCTGAGGCCAGGAGTTCGAGACCAGCCTGGGCAACATAGCAAGACCCTGTTTTTACAAAAGAATATATATGTTAAAGGGAAATTTTATGGCACTAGTATAAATAAAAGCCTAGTGTCACTTCCCCCCAAGTATGAGGTAACTATAAAGATAATAAATTAAAACAAAAGCATGGCCCTCCAGCTAAATACTTTGTCTGAGCCTGCTTTCTCTTTGCTACAAAAGAAAGTGAGAATGTCAAGATGTTAATGGCTACCCTCCACCCCACTGCCATACAACTATGAATTCTTCCTCATGGCATTCCCAAGGGGTGAGAGAGAATTCTAAACTGCATAAATTTCTCATGTGGTAACTCGGTTTTACTCATGGCCACGTTAGTGTGCCACCTAAAGTCATTTTGAATCATTATCCCACACTCTGGGAAACCTTGAGATCCAAGTCCTTCAGGAGCTGGCTGAGAGAAGGATACAAGGAGAGAGAAGGCAGAAAGCAGATCTGTGATTTGTATAGACCCTGAGGTTCATGTCTAGGGGCCCTGAAGTTCATGCTTAGCACTTCATGACCTTCACAGTTCTTTAACAAGCACTTTAACAAGAAAACGCTGGTTGTGGTACTCAAGACAATCGAACAAGGAAGAGATGAAAAGCTAAGAGATCAGCTCATTTGAGATAAACCAAGCATCTTAACTAAAGTAATAGGAGAAGGGATGGAGAATAGGTAAATGTTCCTCCCCAGTGGTACCACCCTTGCATGCTGTACGTTTCCTCATACTGCTCTGTCCTTTATATGAACCAACTCATTATTACTGCATTTCATCAAATCTAAGATGCTGTCAATTGTGAGATGCACCATTATTTCATATGCCACTAAGAAAGAAAAATGCTGCCAATTAAATGATGATACACCATCACTTGTAAGAGGCATCCAATTTCAGAGATGTTAAAATGTGGGGGGAAAATGCTTGGCTTGGAATCAGTGAGACACATTATTAATCACTATTGCTTAAAAGCAAATAATATAGAGCTTGGGAGTTAATTGGTTTTCAAAAACAATGAAAAAGTGTATCTTGTACAATGTTCTTCTTGATGTAACTAGAGCAATAAATTGTCATCTTGAGATAAGACAACATAAAACAGCGGTTCAGAGTTGAGCTGGAAAGACCTGGGTTCAAGTCCTACTTCAGCCACTCACTAACTGTGGCACTTAGATTAATGACAAATTTCCAAAACTTCCACTGGTTTATCTGTAGCATCTTCTTTGTATTTTTCAATATTTAAACACCCTCCCAATGGAAAACTCAAAGTAAGGACCCTGAGCATTTCCTTGCCCAGATTAATCCAAACTGATTTTTAATGAAAGCTTATTATCATTTGTAACTAATATTATCAGTGGTAATATAGTAAAATAGTTTTTCCTCTTTTCCTTATTATACCCAAAGAACCAGAGTGTCCACAGGTCTTAGGTTATCATCATCACATCATTGTATTGATGTTCACTTGAATAATATAGTATATGAGGACAGATCACTGACAAATCTGTTGAGGTCCGTATGGTTGAATTCATTTGTGTTGGTCAATGTACAACTCTGGATTTAAGCTCCATGCGATTTCTTGTTTCAAGGCTCTTCCTGGACACTAATAAGTCTATAAATGTGAATCATTCTGGAGAGAAAATGTGGAATTATCTATCCCCATGCTACTGTGGAAATAGGAAGCTTTTCTTCCAATTGACAGAGCAGCATCTCTTTAATTTGTGGATTACTTCACCAGGTGTTTTCAAGCGGGGACACGATTCGAGCCTTACACCAAGCTGGGGAGTTAAGACAGGCATTTCTGTTTCAACTAATGGATGAGGAAGTTGAAGTTCAGGGATGTCACAGTGGAGCTTGTCCAATGTCTCACCATTTTAAGTGGCAGGGCCTGGAAGAAAGCTAAAATATGGCTCCAAATGTAGTGCTCATCCTGCCCCTCCAAGCTTCTACTTGTTAAAAAACAACATTTAAAAAATAATAATTATTATACCATTTTTCTCTCCACCTGCATTCTACCTTCTCATTTTTGGTTGGTAACTCACTCTTGATTGGTCTTCCAAGCCTTCACACTGGCCTTCAGTCTCTTGCCCACCTCCTTCTAGTGTTCTGAAGATGCAACAAATGTCTGAGAGACTCAACCTGTTATTGATCCCACATCTCCTGGGGCAGAGCCAGGCAGGCACTGGGTCCTTGGTCACCGGGATGCTGGGGACACTGTTCTCAGGTAGAGCCACAAGGGAGCAGGGTGACCCAGTATGCAGCCACCCTGCTCCAGAGCAGTCCAAATCCTTAGAGCAGGTACAGGATGATGGAGGTGGCTCAGAGGCAGCAGCGTATCAGGCAATATGGCAGTTAAGTGTGTGACTTACACGTGCTCACTCTAGATTTGTCTCTGCAGCTGACAGGCTGGGGAGTGCTGGGCAAGCTGCTTCCCCCAATCTCTATGAGAAGGCCTCTAAGAGTTGTTGACTCATGACCTTTATAGTCCAGCACTAAAGTACTCCCATCGCATCCTTCCTATGGGTGACCTACCTAGGCAGATCAAATGCCACGATGTTCACAAAATGCTCTCAACTGAAAGAATGCCCATATGGCTGTCTGTGGAGCGTCCCCTAATAGATAGATCTAAATCTTCTCCAGCTAAAGAAGAATTCCTGTTTTAGAGTATTTCCTCTTTATTTTCTTCTGAGACCTGAGAAAGCAGGATTCAGAGGACCTTAACAATCAGTTTAGGGGGCAAAGAGCACCACACTGCTCCCCACAGCTCACACTTCCAACACATAGCATCTAACCCTCTCCCTGGTACCCCTTCTCCATGCCCTTTCTGCTTTTTTGATTCCTTCGTAAAAAGATCCTCTAATTTCTGCAACTAAAACACTAAAGAAGAAGTCTATAGACTCAAACATAGAACTTGCACAAATCCTGGTCCCTTTTGGTGTGATGAGGAGAGCTCTTCATCACCCTCCAGTTACAAAATGGTACTCTCATGCATCCCCTATTCCAAGACCCTCAGAAACACAATTTCTCTGCTTTGCAATTAACATGATAAAGTGTCAACAACTCTAGAATAAAGCGATTAGCAAACAATTAAGAAAAACAGCTAAGTCAAATGACTCCATGGACATAGGACATGAACCAAAAGTTCACAAAAGATAAAAAATACATGGCTAATAAATTGTAGAATAAAATTTCAACACACACTAGTAATCAAAAAAGAGTAAATTAAAACATGACGTAATTTTAAATGCCTGAAAATATTAAAAAACTTATGATACCCAGCATTGATAAGAATGACATAAATGAGACCTCTGAGTATACTGTAACTGGTAGAACTTTCCTGAAAACAACGTAGAAGAATACATTAAAAGTCCTATGTTTGCACTGAGACATACAAAACATGAGGAGGATTTATAATGTACTATGATGCTCCAATAGCTACTCTCCCCTTCCTCTTTAGTAATAAAATCTCCAATTTTTTAAATGGGTACATGGCCGTTTGTAATAAAGATTACATTTTCTACTCTCTGTTGTACCTAGCTGTGGCTCTGTAAATGTGTTCTATCCTAAGGAATGTAAGTGGGAATGATGGGTGCAAATTCTAGGTGATATCCTTAAAAAGAGACATACTTCTTTCCCCCTCTTGCTCACTCTTTCCTTCTGGCTGGAATGGATGACTAGAGCTCCAGCAGCCATCTTGGTTGTTGAGGTGGTTTTAGAATGAAAGTCAGATGTGGTGGAACAACAAAGGAAAGATCTGCACCTATAACCTCCAAACTTTTTTAATTCAGGAGACAAACTTCTATTTTGTTTAAGTCACAGTAATTTGAAGTTTTACTTTACAGCCAAATCTAATTGCAGACAACATAGGTATTAATAGAAAATACAGTGCAAAATATTTTCCTTAAAAGAGTGACATGCAAAACAGTGTATAAAATGTTACTACTCGTATAAAAAGAGGAAAACAAAAAGGCTATGTGGGCTGGGCACAGTGGTTCACACCTATAATCCCAGTACTTTGGGAGGCCAAGGTGGGCAGATCACCCGAGGTCGGGAGTTTGAGACCAGCCTGACCAACATGGAGAAACCCCGTCTCTACTAAAAATACAAAATTAGCCGGGCATGGTGGCACATGCCTGTAATCCCAGCTACTTGGGAGGCTGAGGCAGGAGAGTTGCTTGAACCCAGGAGATAGAGGTTGGGGTGAGCCGAGATAGCACCATTGCACTGCAGCCTGGGCGACAAGAGCAAAACTCTACCTAACTCAAAAAAAAAAAAAAAAAAAAAAAAAAAGCTATGTGGTACTGACTCAGGCCTCCCTGCATTCCTTCCCACACTGAATCTGAGCTTGCTATGTGTATCATTTAAACCCATTCAATATTAAGAAAGTGACACTGTGCCAATTCCTAGCCCAAGTCTTAACAAGACCTAACTGCTTCTGTAAAGATGTTCTTAGCAGAATCGTTTATGATAGCAAATAATAAATCCAACTTTGTAAGAACAGTTACATTATGGAATTCTTTATTAACACATATAGCACAATGATGGGGAAATGATCATTATAAAGAAAAAATGATAGCATATAAAATTATACTCATATGGAATACTATGTCTAACCTATAAAGCAGATCTATAAGATACACAAAAGAAGACTTTAATTATATGTAACAGAATAGATTTAAAAATTAACATTTCTGGCCTCTGAGTGAAAGAATAGTAATTTATAGAGGCTCCATTATTCTTTTCAAATTTCTCACAAAGAGAATGTTTTACTTTCAATTTTAATAATTCTATTTTTATTTATAGATGTTCTATTTGGTCTTTTTAAAAAATCTTACTAGTTTTTCTGACACATTTTTGATACATACATTATTTTGGATTAGTCTATTATTTTGTTAATGTTTTCAATTCTCTTCTTTCATTAAACATTCTATTTTCCATGTCCTCTTTTCTGTACCATCACAACTCCAGCACATGAAGTACTTGCAGGTCTCATTCTGCTATTTGTTGTTTCCCTTGACTCTTAAATACAAGATGACTAAAATCTTCATGTGTCTGTAATTCAGGATTGTAAGATCACATGAGGCTAATCTGAAACTGTGGGATGCCAGAGGGCCTGAGGCAAAAGTGCATTCTCCAGGGAGTGTTTATATCCACATCTTCTAGGCACTCTGAGCACCCCAATCCAGGACCTCTAAAATAAACATCTCTTCTAGATCTCTCAGGCAGTAAAATTTCAACCTCCAAAGCCAAATGAGGGCAGGGCTGATGTGAAAATATTGGGAAGGAGACATTTTCCCCACCTGGAGCTAAAGCTAAGATAACTCCCTTAGCCAACAGGAGGATTTACTTTTTCTAATCTATTTTATAGAGACTGTAGCCATGTAAGCATCCCAGCTATAGTTTAGGATTTCAGCTTCCCTCATTGCAAGAGCCCAAAGCCTGTCTTCCAGTCCCCAGTCAAAGCACAAGAATCTAATCCCGTTCTCAGCAAATGCTCTCAGAGCAGAGCCTCAACCTGTGCTTCCCACCCAGCTTCCACCTTCCTATTTGTTTTGAGTCTCTGGAAATTTCACTCACTTTTTTTGCAGATGTCATGAAAATATATTAGTCATATTTTATCTAGCATTCTTAGGTCCTTTGAGCAAGATGATTTACCAGAATACCTGGTCAACCCACTATATAGTCACAATTGGAAATTTAGGCTGATGTAACTTTTATGAGAAAAAAATATATTAAGTACAAATGAACCTACCCCTACACAATGGGGGAAATTTCACCTATTAACTGTTCTGAAAATTTCTCTGACAGGTTGCTTTTTCCATAACTAAAAATTATTCAGCAACGAGAGGCAGCTCCAGGTAAAACCTTGTACCTCACTGGGACTGAAATTAACTAATTTATCACCACAGTAGAAGGACATTATGTGTAAGTCAAGAACTTCCACTGGTGAGCAGAGAAAGTGGGATGTGGGATAACATCCAGGTGTCAGAACATTGTAGGTTTTTACTAAATATTTGTATTAACAAAATACAAACACTCATTCCCACAATATTTTGGAAATGGGTACCAGTAGAATTCCAATATTTTGATGTTCATCATATCCAATTATCTGAAGCATATGAACATTTACACCAAAGGAAAAGGAATCTTTTTTTTTTTCTTTGAGAGGAAGTCTTACTTGTCACCCAGTTGGAATGCAGTGGCACCACCTTGGCTCACTGCAACGTCAGCCTCCCAGGTTCAAGCAATTCTCCTGCCTCAGTCTCCTAAGCAGCTGGGATTACAGGTGTGCACCACCACGCCTGACTAATTTTTGTATTTTTAGTAGAGGCAGGGTTTCACCATGTTGGCCAGAATGGTCTCAAACTCCTGGACTCAAGTGATACACCCCACTTCAGCCTTCCAAAGTGCTAGAATTACAGGTGTGAGCCACCATGCCTGGAATCTCCTTAATATTCTAGGAAGTAATTCTTAAGTATTCAAAGAGCTGAGATACACTTGTGATGGTTAATACCGAGTGTCAACTTGATTGGATTGAGGGATACAAAGTATTAGTCCTGGGTGCGTCTGTGAGGGTGTTGCCAAAAGAGATTAACATTTGATGTAGTGGGCTGGAGAAGGCAGACTCGCCCTTAATCTTGTGGGTACAATCTAATTAGATTCCAGCAAATATAAAGCAGGCAGAAAAATGTGAAAAGGAGAGAGACAGCCTAGCCTCCCCAGCCTACATCTTTCTCCCATGCTGGATGCTTCCTGCTCTCCAACATTGGACTCCAGGTTCTTCAGTTTTGGGACTCGTACTGGCTCTCCTTGCTCCTCAGCTCGCAGACAGCCTATTGTGGGATCTTGTGATTGTCTAAGTTAATACTTAATAAACTCCTTTGTTTATTAAGTATTCTCTTAGAGGATCAGAACTAACACACACACACACACACACACACACACACACGTGTTAGTTCTGTCCCTCTATGAGAACCCTGGCTAATACAACACTCCTCTTCCCTTCCCTGTGTTGTAACTATTGCCATCAATGACATCAACACACTTGCTTTAATCTGTAGGTGTCTAATTTGCAGAAGCCTGCATTTTATGTTCTAATGTGAGAATTTAATGAGCTGACCTAGGCAAAGTGCTTCGCACCTAGCTCATCATAAGACTTTGTCATGATGATGGTGGGGAGGATGATGAAAATGGTGATGAAGACGGTGATGACTTTTAAAAGCACCCATGTGAAACGTGAGGTGGATATGCCAAGTGACTGAAACTAAAATCAATGAAGGACAAATGGAGAATTCTTTATTTAAAACTTAAAACTCCAAAGAGGCATGATTCAAAGTTGTTTACTGGAGCATATGAACCTGTATCAGGTCTTAGCAGGTACCTTAAAAATACCTGATATTTTCAAAAAATATTAGTATTGTCACAAGGGTATCATGGTAATGAACATGATGGTGCCACTCACAAACATTAGGTTTCAAACTTCCATTATGAGGCCAATGAACACATATGTCCGTAAGTCCAAGATCCATGAAGAATTCTCCACAATTTATGTTTTAAGGATCTGCTTGCTTATTGCTCCAGAGCGAGAACCATACCCACCTTCAGAGTTGACGGTGATGGTTAACATTTACTGAGCATGTACTATGTGCCAAGTTTGATGCTCACTGTTTTTCCTGCTTATCTCATCCAATCCTCACAAAAACCATTTAAGGTAGATTCTTATTATCCCATCCTATTAGGGAAGAAGCATGGTAGAGTCATGCCGTTTCCCCAATGCTCATGTTAAAAGCATAGATAGAATCCCAGCTGTCATTTTGCCTTCAGCCACGCTACGGAATCTCTCTATGACTCAATTTCCTAATCTACAAATAGGCATGACAATAGATGCTAACTCAAGGCTGATGAGGGGTAAGTGGGTTGGTACATCTGAAGTGTCTGGAACATAGTAAATATTAGTAAATATGTAAGTCTTGGCTATTATTTAGTTTACAGATAAAGAGACTGGAGTTTAAAGAAGTCAAATTACTTAGCTTGTAAGAAGCAGTGCTGGGACTCAAACCCTGGCAGTCTGGCTTCAGACCCTTGACATAAAGAGGCAGATGAAAATACAGCACACTTTCTGTGGCTGCTCTGAAGCTTCATCTGCATAAGTGCTCTCACCCCACCCCAGGCAAGGAAAGGGCTGCTGAATAGAACTCTGTTTGGTTGAGGTGGCAGCAGAACACAGGAAAGGCCTGGACTCCTGGCCTGCTCAGCTCCATCCTACCCCACTCCGTGACCTGCCACCGCACAGAATAGCTGCAAATGGCAGACGTGGACCAATGGCTGAGAGGTGGGGAGAGATACTCATCAAGGTTCTTGTACTCAGCAGCGGCTGCTACAGCTGTCTCCCCAGCCACAGGAAAGGATCACCAAGAACGAAGGAGGAGCAGCTGTGTCTTCCCCAACCAACATTCGCGCTGTTTGAGAGCTCAAACGGCAACAACAGCACCATTTAACAAACACTTCCCATTGGCCAGGTGGTGCTAGGCTCGTTACAGGAACGTCTTAATCTGATCCCATGACCATCTGATGAGGCAAGGGTTTGTCACTTTGTCCTCTCTGCCGATGAGGAACCTGAGAATTAGTGAGGTCGGGTAAATCGCCAAGGACAAATTGCCCAAAATGGCAAATGTAGCAATCATGAGCTTCCTTTCCCCAGAGGCCTAGTGGACAGAGCCCACCAGCCAAACACTTGGGAGACAGAGGTTCCAAATCTGAGCTCAGCTCCTTACTACCAAGCAACTTACACTTAAAAAGCAACTTGAGGCTAACCATGAACAGCAAGCATCATTTATTGAGGACCTACTAAGTGCTCAGCTCTATGCCTGGTGCTAAATTGTATGCCCCACTGGGGCAGGAACAGCATCTGTCTCATTTACGAATGCATCCCCAGAGCCTAGGATGATGCCTGGCTCTCAGTAGGGGCTGAATAAGTACTTGGAGAATTAATGAGTAAACGAGTGAAAATATTCACGATCCTTACAACCACTGTAAAGTAAAATTTGAATCCTCCGTATGTAGGGAAAGAAATTAAGTTTGGAGCAGCCAAATCCCCTGTTCAAGGTCACACGGTTCATGAGTGCTACAGGGGGATTCAAATCCAGCCTATCTGGCTCCCAAATCCTACTCTTTCCTCTGTATTGCTCTTCCCCAAAAGGACCCAATGCCAGGACCCAATGCCACTCTCCCACCCGCCAAGGCTACTGTGAAGATGAAATGAGATAAGGTGGATGAATGGATTTTGTAATTACTGTACTTGGAAAGGTTGGTAACTGTGATTTTTAACACAAAATCAAAACCTAAAGTCAAAATAGCACAACTTCAGTGGAATGTGAAGCACTGAAAAGAAATAGGAGTATTTGGGGCCAGGAAGGTTTCACTAGCTTTGAAATCAAATCACACTGCATACTCACAGCCAGCTCTCAGGATGTGGGTAAGGAACAGAATCCCCAGATTTAGAATTGCAGAATTATGCAAAGGCCACCCAGAACAGCATTCTACCCAGTGCAGCACCCTGGATAGATTGTCACTTCATCTCTGATTAAACAAACACGTGACAGCATGGCCAGGCTTGGTGGCTCACGCCTGTAATCCCAGCACTTTGGGAGGCCGAGGTGGGCAGATCACCTGAGGTCGGGAGTTTGAGACCAACCTGACAACATGGAGAAACACTGTCTTTATTGAAAATACAAAATTAGCCAGGTGTGGTGGTGCATGCCTGTCATCCCAGCTACTCGAGAGGCTAAGGCAGGAGAATTGCTTGAACCTGGAAGGCAGAGGTTGCAGTGAGCCGAGATCACACCATTGCACTCCAGTCTGGGCAACAAGAGCAAAATTCCATTTCAAAAAAAAAAAAAAATGACAGCATAAGACCAGAAAGAGAGACCAGAAATGTGAATCTCAAATCAAAATACCCCTTGGATACAATCACTTCCCCAGAAGATCTCTTAGGCTTATGTTGTTTTTCCATTCCTGCGTGATCTGTCTAACCTGTAACTTCCATGGTTAAATCAAATGATTTAATCAAGCTTCCGTAGTAAATTAGAATTTAGCAACACTTTATATCTAAGGAATTTTTAACACCATGATCATTCCTTTCTCTCTCTCTCTCTCTCTCTCTTTCTTATATCTTTCCTCATCTTCCTAATAAGAAGAATCTAGATATGGCACAAAAATTTGCCCACAAAATCAGGAAATCAAGGCTGAAATGCAAAAGTGAAGGCTAGGTAGAATTCTACCTTCAAACACCATCTCTCCAAAAGGTGACTGAGGCCAGGAGCAGTGGCTCATGTCTGTAATCCCTGCACTTTAGGTGGCCAAGGCAGGCGGATAATGAGATCAGGAGATCGAGACCATCCTGGCTAACATGGTGAAACCCCGTCTCTACTAAAAAAATTAGCCAGGCATGGTGGCGGGGGACTGTAATCCCAGCTACTCGGGAGGCTGAGGCAGGAGAATCACTTGAACCTGGGAGGCAGAAGTTGCAGTGAGCTGAGATCGTGCCACTGCACTCCAGCCTGGGTGACAGAGTGAGACTCCATCTCAAATATAAATAAATAAATAAAACAAAAGGTGGCTGAAAACAGATCAGAAAACAAAAAGCAATTAAAGGAAACAATAGCCACGAAAGCCTTTTTAAAAACACCAGGAGAATATCAGCCTATAGTGGCTAATAAAGTAAAAATCTTTAGTGAGTCTTCAAATCCTGACTCATCAGGATTGGGAACTCACAAGGGAAGCCAACTTCTTTTTAAAAGCTGATAAACAAAAGCATTGGAAAACTAAAAGATATATATTAAAAACAGTGCAAGAATGCCGTCTCCAGTGTAAGGTGCTAACATCCTTATTCTCTCTCAGCAGAGGGAGCAACTCAACACCTTCTGGGCCCAAAGTTGGCAAACTAAACAAGTGACTTGTCAGGCGTCAGGACCTGGCAAGTGGTGGCCACTGGCCACGCAGTCTTACCTAGATAGAATACAGGCTTGGTGTTGCCAGATTTTATATTTTTCAAGAGAAGCCAGAAGTCTTTTTTTTTTTTTTTTTTTTTTTTGGCAGAGTTGGGGTTGGGGAAGACCTTCTGATGTTTAAATTTAAATTCTGCCAATTTGTGACTGCAACTTTTTCCCTCCTGAGTAATATCGCGGTACTACATAACAATCCCAAATGAGACTCTGAAGACCTGGGTTCCAGTTCTGAATCCTTCAATGATCACTTAGGCACACTCTCAAAAGGTCGCTTACTCTTGCCTGGGCTTCAGTTTCCTTATCTGCATAATGGACCTAATAATGCCTGCCTAATTAATTTTATATAATTTTTGCATGAATCAAATAAAATAAGTTACTCAAAAACAAGAGCTATTAATCTTTTTGTCCCAGGGATGAAAAATAAAATAAAAATAAAATCATCAGAATAAATACAAATTAAAAGTTTGTTGAACTGAAAAGCACTTTGAAAACACTCAAGTATATATTCAATGCAAAATGTCACCGAAACTGCTAGTCCTCAAAATTTTTCTAAGTTGTATGAAAAGGTGGGTTTTTTTTTTCAAGAAAAGAAACAGTATTTTCCCCTCCCCCAAAAAAGTTTTTCCAACAAAAGTAATTGACAGTATCTGTTTAGTAACTTGAGAGAGAGAGAGAGAGAAGAGCGAGTGCTTTTATGCAAATTTGATTTCCCTATAATAATCTAGAGCTATTCTGCTAGAAGGAATTATCTCTGCAGGCTGGCAGCTGTGGTAGGCAGTGAATTAAAAATGGCTCTGTATATGGGAAAATCTGTTCTATAATCAGTGCTATTCTTGGAGAGGACATCAATCTAGTGCAGCTCCCATGGTGCTCCACGCCTGTGAATGACATACAAGCATGAGGTAGAAACTCCCATTACATCACGGCTGGGGATTCTGTCCCGCCTGAGACATTGAACTGCTATCCCAAGGTGAGAATGGAGCCTAAGGTAGCCTTCAACCAGCCAGTAAGGCCAATCCACTTAAGTTAGGAAGGAAGACCTTAGAGGACAAAAAATCTTCCAAAAATGATTTATTCAACTCAACTCCAACTGCCCAGTCTTAGGGTTATTATAAGACTTCCACATGTTTTCTTCACTCTCCCCATTCTTTTTTTTCCCTTCTTCCATTTCTGTCTTCTTCCTTTCCTTTCCTCTTTCCCTCCCTCTTTCCCTCCTTCTTTCCTTCTTTTCTTCCTTCCCACTCTCACTCTTCTCTTTCTCTTCCTTCATTTCTTCCTTTTCCTCCCCGCTATTCCGATACAGAATCTAACGTTCAATTCCTAAGTCACAAGAAACCAAGCAAAGAAATGCTACACAAGGGCTCTTTGTCCATGGGAAAGGCACATGCTACAGAAAAGCATTTTAAGAAGCCAGCAACGACGACAGTGCTGCACGTAAAATGTCATCACATTCTTAATGAGGCAATTGCTTGGTCAGTAAAAATACCCTCGCCCTGGGTGGCTAGCATGTTGAAGTTAACTTGGACACTGTGTCTGGCAGCCACAGCCATCTCCCACAAGAAGTTAGTTTGCACATAAATAAAGCCATCACATACCCTCAAGTGAATCCTATCTCCTTCATTGGACACGGAATTTTCCCGGGAAACTGTGTCCCTGTGCTTCCGGTGAGGTGACCTTCTTCTTTCCCTAAGTCAAATGCACCATGATTGTGCCTGTTTGGGGTAATGGATATCAAATCAAACTGTGTGAGTGTGTCTGCCTATCTTTGTTTGTATAAAGGGATTTGGACTTATGCTGATTTAAGCCACTCGGTGTCTTTTAAAATAACTAAACACCAATGCTGGAAATGCCAAGAAACTGCAACTTCTGAACTGGAACTAGTCATCTCTCCCTTTCAAACATGGTTAAGAAATGGCCTTTGTCTAACGTGCCATGTCCTAGAGACCCACAGAGCTGGGCATACACCCACCCACAGTGGAAGGTCAAGGTCTCCAAAATGTTGAGTCTTCTACTGAGGACAGAGCTAGCTCCATTCAGCTCCAGCAGTGTGGCATATCTGCATGAAAAGGCAGAGAACAACCTCATGAGATTAACAAGCAGTGACTCTGTTTGAGACCACATTGAGCCTGGCCATCCAGCACCAAGATGGCTTGAACTAGCTCTTGGAGAGGCCAGAAATGCTGTCTTCAAACACATTCCCTGGAAAAAGGGAATTGTTCCTGCTACCAGTGACCCTCAGGGATCAGTATTCTCTCACTGATCATTCTGGGGCAGGAACCTTTCTCTGTGCTCTTCCTGGGTTCTGTTCTTTTAAACATTTTCTTTTTCAGCTATGGTGGCCATAGATACATACCAGGCACCATCACTCATGCACATATTTCTTAAACCACCTCCACCCTCTCTTTGAAGCTCCGGAGGCCTCCAAAGTCTTCACGAAAGGCACAAAAGCTGCCTACATTATCACTTTGGTAGGAAAGCAAAACAGGGTGGCACTGCAGGGTTAATTTAAAAGACAGCTGCATCCATTTTGCTCATTACTTTTCATGTATAAACTGCAAATTGCATTTGAAAATATTTTCTTAAAAATAAAATTGTCATTTCTGAGCCTCCTGCAGGCACCCAGTGTCTGGGTAAAACAAGTAGCACTGACATAAAACGAGGGCGTCATCCCTGCCTCCTTTACAGAGGTAGCAGGCCACACCCTGCTGACCCCACTACACACTGAATAATGCAATGAGTGGGAGGATGTTCTTGTGAAATCAGCATTCTCCAACACTGGGAAGCTGGGGCAGAATTTGTCGTACAAGCATCTGTTTTCTCCCAGATCCTGTCCAGTGACATCGATTTTAAGAGGCAACTAAATGTGTGACTGCCTCATTTCACCCTCCCATTGACCTTGTTCTCTTTCACATGAACCTAAGCTGGTTTCCCCCAGGAATCCTGAAAACAAGAACCAATCCCTTTTGGAGACAAGAATTAAACAGAAGGCATCCGCTGTTTGGATACTGGACACAGTGGGGTCTGAGCTTCTGTCTCTTCCTCTATAAAACAAGGATTATCATAGTACCTCTTTTATCGGGTTGTTATGAAAAATAAATCCATTAATTCATGTAAAGTATCTGAAATGCTGCCTGGCACATAATTAGCAACCAGTAAATGCAGATATAGATATATAAATATAGACCCATTCCAAACTCATTTCCTGAGCCTGCAAAATGGGAGACAGTTACTTAAAAGCTTCTTCTTAAAAGGCTCGATTGGAGTAAGAAGCTCTGGATTCAACACTTGAACCCACAAATCAATTTGAACATCACCAAAGAGAGACAACCTGATTTTGTACCTCCTGGTGTGATGCAATCAGACATTCACACCACCATCCACAAAGTGTTTCTACCAGACTCTTGGACCTGAACTTGAGCGAGCTTCTGGACCCAACAGTTTACAACAGGAAAATAAAGGGACCGAGGAACATCATGGATGCATGCAGCAAAATCCAGACCATGGTAAGTTCAACAAGACAAACTACTCTGCTGCTTCGACACATAGATTTCAACCAAAGAAAAAAAGACAGGGGATATCTTAGAATAAAAGAAAACACAAATGGCATATCTACCTAATGCCATGTGTAGATTTTCATTTTGATCCTGCTTTGAAAAAAAAGAAAAAACTATAAAATAGTAACAGTTCAAATTAGGTCAATTCAAACACTAATTGGATATTGTGATAACAAATAATTGTTTTTAATTTTTTTTGCTGCTCCTCCCATTGAGGGGGGAATCTGATTCCCCTCCATTGGATGTGGGGTAGCGTTAGTGACTTGCTTTTGTAATGGAATGGTGAGGGAAGTCGTGGTCTACAACCTCTGAGCCTAGGTCATGAGAACCTTGCAGCTTCTACACAAGTGTCTTGGCAGTCTTGCTCCTAGAATATTTCTTCTTGGGACCCAGCAGCCATAATCTGTGCAAACTAAAGAGTTGACATCGCCACCTGAGTCCCCAGCTGACAGTAATATGAGTAAGCCACTCTAGAGATCCAGCCCATTGGCATCTTTAGAGGACTCCAGCCCCTATCTGATTGTAGTCACATTAGAGATCCCAGTGAAAACCACCCTGCCGAGCCCAGCCAGTCCATGGGACCATGAAATATAACAATAAATTACTGTTTCAAGCCATTAAGTTTGGAGGTGATTTGTTATGCAGCAAAAGATAATCAGGAAGGTTTCTCTTAGAGATGTGTTCTTAAGGATTTATAAAAGAAATGATATGATAGCTGGGGTATTCAAATTAATCCAGTTGAGGAGGGGAGTAGAGTTAAAATAAGCTTGCTCAGGTGCTGCTGAGGCTAACACTGGGAAGTTGGATCATAGAAAGTCATTAAATTCCTCTCTGTACTCCTGATTACTTTTTAAATGTTTTATAATAAAAGTTGTTTTTTTTATAATCTCTGCATTTATCAAGACAAAATTTGAAGACTACAGAGAAAAGAATACTAGCTGTTAAGCTAGTCTACATGGGAGGCGTCACAGATGTTATTTCAATGTGCAGCACTGATCATTCATTATTACCTGTCCAACCTCAGCACGTCCATCTTTGAGAAGACAGTAAATGGAGTTGAAAGAACCTAGAAGCAAGAGTAAAATTCAAATCTCAGCTCCACCTTCTTCAAGCTGGGGGTCCTTTGGCACATTCTTCAACATCTCTGGGTTTCACTGCTTTATGTGCAAAGAAATTTTTTCCTGATAAAGTTGCCCAATTTCTGAATACTTAAAGGGACAGTGTACACCAGAAAGTGCTATAAAATTACAGATATTAGTGTGGCAAGCTGTAATGAAAAAGAAATTATTTACTCTTAAGGCCCTGACAATATTACATCCCTAAAGATCATCTACCTACCAGTGTCAATGATGCTAAGTTTCTGTTATTTTACCACATCACAATCAGGAGCTGGACAGATGCTTCCTCACCAGGGAGGACGTGCCGGGGTGGCCTGGCTAAACTATAAGCCACGTAGAGTATGCATGGCTTGTTTTTGGGGTGTGGGACATCTTGAGAAGATATGTGTCCACCACCCGGGCCATCAAAAATGGGGTTTTACATGACTGCATGTTATTGTTAATCCAGAGATTCTATGTTTGGACCAGAAAACCATATGTGCTCCAGTGAGTGGTCTACCAACCTGCCCCTTGCTGTGGGCAGCTCCACATAGGGGACAGCAGAGTGTGCATCTACTGTGGGATAATTGATAATTCTCCCAAACAACAAGCAAAGAGGTTAGCAAGCTATTAACTTCACTAATAAATGAATCCACTCAAATATGTGCTGCTATATCAAGAACTATCATTCTATATACATCTCTATGCAGTGAGTTTGGAAAAAGCCAAGTATCCGTAACTGAAGCAGATTCCTCGATTAATTTGTCTTTACATTTCAGTGGTCTGTTACTACTGAAAAAGTTGTGAAAAAAATTAATAATCTAATTTAAGAAGTCAGCTTAAATTCACACATTTGCCAATGGCTCGTAGTTTTGTAATAAAATGTAACAACCTATAAGGTCACATCAAATAACAATGGAACAGATATTATATATACACATACATATATGTGTATAGATACACATACATACATATTTTCATACATATACAAATATACATATATATACCGATGGGAAAATAGAACAAAAATAGTTTTGTGTATGTACACCTTTTCTATGGCATTCATTGAAATGCCTTAGGCTAGTATTTCCCAAAGAGCGCCCACAGACTCCTGCCCCCACCAACTAATTTAAATAATTTATATTTACTAATGGTTCTGATGGTTAATACTGAGTGACAATTTGATTGAATTGAAGGATGCAAGGTATTATTCCTGGGTGCGTCTGTGAGGGTGTCACCCAAGGAGACTAACATTTGAGTCAGGGGTCAGGGAGAGGCAGACCCACCCTCAGTCTGGGTGGGCACCATCTAATCAGCTGCCAGTGAAGCTAGAATGAAGCAGGCAGAAGAACATGGAAGGACTAGACTTGCTGAGCCTTCTGGCCTCCATCTTTCTCCTGTGCTGGATGTTTCCCGCCCTTGAACATCAGATTCCAAGTTCTTCAGCTTTTGGACTCTTGGACCAACACCAGCGGTTTGCGAGGGGGTCTCAGGCCTTTGGCCACAGATTGAGGGCTGCACTGTTGGCTTCCTGACTTTTGAGGTTTTGAGACTTGGAGGCATCCACCACCGGCTTCCTTGCTCCTTACCTTGCAGAGGGCTTATCATGGGACTTCACCTTGTGATGGTGTGAGTCAATTCTCCTTAATAAACTCCCTCTCATAATGCATCTATCCTGAAGTCATGTATATGTTTGGGAAATGTTAGGTTAAACAACCTTAATGAGGTTTTTGCATTTGGTGGCGGCTGTTTTTAATGACAAGTCTTCTAAGAAACATTAATGTGCACATTGCGATTCTCCAAGAGGTACCCAGAAATGTTTTACTCATGAGCTCTTTCTCCAGACTCTTCTTCAGGACACCCCAGGGGGAAGAAGAGAAGCCGACTGTCCTGGGTAACTAACATTTGGGCAGCAGCTTCCCATTTGCTCAGTGCTTTACAATTAACTCAGCAGATCTGCAGCACCGCTGTGAGTTCAGTTGAGCAGATATCACTAACATTATTTTTTAACAGGTTTTATAATTTTAGAGATGTTTTAGGGTCACAGCAAAATTGAGTGGCAGGTACAGAGAGATCTCATATACCCTCTACCCTCGCACAGGCGCAGCGTGCCCCACTATCAACATCCCACACCAAAGTGGTGCATTTGTTACAATCTGTGAACCTACATTGACATATCATCACCCAAACTCCATAGTTCACATTAGGGTTCACCTTGGTGTTATACATTCTGTGGATTTTGACAAATGTATAAGGACATGCAACCACCATTGCGGTGTCATGCAGAACAGTTTCTCTGCTTTAAAAACCCTGTGTTCCATCTCTTCATCGCTCCCTCCCCAGTAACCCCTGGCAACCACTGATCTTTTTAGTATCTCCATCATTTTGCCTTTTCCAGAATGCCATAGAGTTGAAATCACAGAGTATGCAGCCTTTTCACATGGGCTTCTTTCACTTAGTTATATGCATTTAAGTTTCTTCCACATCTTTTCATGCTTCATAGCTCATTTCTTTTTAACACTGAATAATATTCCATTGCCTGAATATATCACAGTTTATCCATTCACCTACCAAGGACATCTTGGTTGCTTCCAAGTTTTGACAATAGTGAATAAAGCTGCTATAAATATCCATATGCACATTTTTGTGTGGACATAAGTTTTCATCTCCGTTTGGGTAAATATCAAGGAGCGTGATTGCTGGATCATATATTAAGAGTATGTTTGGTTTGGTAGGAAACTGCCAGACAGTCTTCCAAAGTGGCTGTACCATTTTGCATTCCCAAACACAATGAATGAAAGTTCCTGTTGCTCTACATCCTTACCAGCATTTGGTGCTGTCATTTAATCTGATTTTCAAAAAGAAGAAACAGTCCAGCCTCCAAGTGAACTGACTGGAATCAAGGATTTTCTAACAGCCATCAGTACGCTCCTTCCATTTCACCAGGGCAGGGGTCAGCACACTCCCATCCAGAGGTCAAATCTCACCCGCCACCCATCGTTCCACAACCCATGAACTAAAAACCATGTTCATATTTTTAATGGTTAGGGGGAGAAAGAAAAAAAAGAATAAATGTAATGATATGAAAATTACATGGAATTCAAATTCCATTGTCAGTAAATAAAGTTTTATGGATACGCAGTCACACCAATCAGCTGCTTTTTTTGCTGTGCCAGTTGGTTGAGTGGTTGCCACTGGAACAGTATAGCCTGCAAAGCCTAAAATATTTACTATCTGGCACTTTTCAAAAATAGTTTGCCAACCCTGCACAGAAGAATCAGACCCAATTCGAAGTATCCTCTCAATGAAGAAAATCCTAGGCTTCGTAATGGTTTTCAACCAACAAATAAAAAAACACATTCAAAGGCAGTTTCCTTGTGTGGCCCTCCTCCCCACAGAATTCTCTTTCTTACTTTCCCGGACATCTTAGCATTGTAGGCACCGACGCTACACGTAGGAAATACTGAATTTTGACTCCGCCGACAGTAAAGAGTGCTGTCTCTAAGATTTAGACTGTGTTTTCCCCTTCAAGGGAGCTAAGCAGCATCCTGCCTGGCTTCATTTTTTTTGCCTTAAGGTTTGTTTACACTCAGCAGGAGGAAAGGTAAGGAGATAAAAGCAATGCAGAATGAATAAAGGAAGACAGGACTACAGCAAAACACGGAGAAGGCAAGATTAGAGGAGCAAGCCCCAGGGAAGAAAGTTTACATGTTAGCAACTGAGTGGATGGAAAGGGAGATTACAACAGGAACACAGCGGCCAGAAGGAAGAATCCCAGAGACAAAATCGCCACAGGCAAAGGTTATTTCAATGCACAAAGCTCCCAAAGTGTGGATCAAGTCGCTGAAATAATTAATTTAATTCTGGCTATTAGCTTCTTTAGCCGGCTGGGATCCCACTGGTATTTTAACCCAGATCCTTGTAGAGTGGGGCGGGGAGGGGGGGTCAGTTAGGACAGGGGCCCTGGGAAAGAGGAAGACGGTTTGAATCTGCAGTTCCTTCTTTCCACTGCTGGCTTCCCAGCTGGTGAGAAAAGGAGAAAGATCTCTTGCCCAACGTCAGCCTGAGAAGACCCCTGATATTTTATGCTCTTGAGAGGCAGAAAAGATGACCTTTTCTCAGCATCCCCCAAAGTAATCTTATGAATGATAATGAGAGGCCAGTCACCGAATGCTTGCTCTATGCCAGGCCCCAGATTAGATCCTTTCCATATGTTAAATGTTTTTAATCCTTATAACAACCCCTTGAGTCAAGAAATACTAGCAGGATTTTGAAAAGGAGATTTTGAGAAGTCAAATGACAAGGCTGGTAAAAAGCAGAGGTGACATTGGAACCCAGGGTTTTCGGTCTCCAAAGCCTACGCTCTACAAGCACCATGAGACACTGTCTCCCAGTGACCATTTGTTAATTACCATAAAGCACTAAATTAATCAAACACAAGCTACAGGATCTGAACTGGGTCCCTTCCAGCCATCACATGTACTTATTTGTACTAAATTATGAGGGTATTACTTATAAACACAGCTTTGAAACACTGCAGATTACAAAGTGATTTCATATACAGTTATCTCATTTAATTCTGCCCAAAAGCCTGGTACATTTGGCTTCTGGACAGAATTAAATGAGAATGAAATGGAAAGGAGTAGTGGGTGTCTAACCAGTATCCTCTCTTCTCTCTTCTCCTTCCAAAGCAGTAGCAATAGAAAATTATGTGTCCAGCCACCTGACAGATAGGGACAAAGGATGAACTATAATTAAGGTCACTGTACCTCTAGGTTCACCTGGGATAAGCCTGGTTTATGCCCCTTTCACTCTCAAGGGCCCTATTTGGATGATAAATTGTGTGGTCACCCTAGTTCGGTGGTCCTAGTCTCAACTATGCAATTGGAGCGCCTGGGATCATTTAAAAATACTGAGTTTTGACCCCAACCACAGACATTCTGATTTAATTTGTTTGCAGTGAGGCCCAAGTATAGGTACTTTTTTAAAGCACCCACGTGTTTCAAATACGCAGCTGGTGCTGAGAAGCACCGTGCACCAGCTTAAGCCAAAGTTGTTAGGTACAACTTCTGGAAAATTTGTTTCAGAACTGCTTAAAGGGAGCTTATTCAGGAGGAGGAGTGGCCTTGCACCCTTCCTCCTTCTTGCTCGAATGCTGACATGATGGCTGGAGCACAAGCAGCCATATTGGTCTATAAGGCTGACCTTGAAGATGAAAGCCATGGCCGGGCACAGTGGCTCACACCTGTAATCCCAGAACTTTGGAAGGCTAAAGCGGGTGGATTATTTGAGGCCAGAAGCTCAAGACCAGCCTGGCCAACATGGTGGAACCCCATATCTATTAAAAATGGAAAAATTAGATGGATGCAGTGGCGTGCGCCTGTAATCCCAGCTACTTGGGAGACTGAGGCATGAGAATCACTTGAACTCAGGAGGCAGAGGTTGCAGTGAGCCAAAATTGCACCACTGCACTCCAGCCTGGGCGACAGAGTGAGACTCTCTGTCAGAAAAAAATAAAGAAAAGCAAAACCACACACCAAGGGGCAAAACAAATAGAGGAGAGGAGCTGGGGTCATTGATAACTGTAGAGCAGGGACTATCTCCAGACTTGGTTTATGAGAGAGAAAAATCAATCATTCTGTTCGTAAGCCACCATATCAAACGTCTATTGCCAATAGCCAAACAGCAGTTCTCAAGTAACACAGTGGGCAACGCTACGTTACAAATGAGAGAAGCTGCCCAGGGTAACACCAGTTTATAAGTAGCAGACGCCAAGTCTTGATTCTAGTCTTGTGACCTTTCTTCTAGAGCGGATGGGGCAGGGTATATTTTAAGGACAAAGAAAAGGGTTCCCACTTACAAAAGCAGACCTTTCCAGCCAAATCTACTGACCTTCTGGGCAGTTATTTCTGAATCCCATTTGTATGTGTTGCCAGAACATTGAGAAAGAAGAGAGTTTGATAAGTAATGGCTATTACAAATACATACAAAGTTTGTTTTGCTTTAAGAACAGTGAGCTCTTAAATATATATTCAAGGACGTTCATTGCGATTTTGCTGTATACTGCAAATATACTGTATTATTCATAAATTTATGCAAAAATTTTTAAATCTGGAATTAATTGATTCACAAATAGTTTTTGGAGAATCTGGTATGAGGATAACACTTATATTAAAGGGGAGGAGTGAGATTTCAGGGCTTTGAGAAAGATACAAGTTCTTATTCATGAGGAGATTAAAATGTAAGGTGGGACATAAAACATGTACATGCATAGCTACAGTGGATGTTCTGTACTGCCAGCAAGGGGTTGTGGTTAATTTTTTTAAAAATTACCTTTGGCTTAAGAAATCAGGGAAGGCTTCATGGAAGAGGTGGTAATCACGTTTTAAGATCTTAAAAGGCAGATGGGTACAGGCACGTCAGGCCCAGGAAGTGACCCAAGAAAGGCTCAGAGCCAGTTCTAAGGCAAGTGTGTTAATGAGGTTTCAAGAAGTCCAGACATATGAAAGCACAACGTCTTATGCTAGAGAATGAGGGTAGATGGACCAAGAAGGTAGCTTAAGGTCGAATTACAAAGAGTCTTGAAGGCCACGCTAACAGCTTTAGAATCTAGTTAGTATACAGTGTGGATCAGAGCAGTGACCTCAAAAGATAAATTTGCCAAGCCTGTGCAAAAATGAATTTGCCAGGGAGAAAAGAGAGGCAGGGGACCATGTGAGAGGCTACTGCAATAGTCCAGGCAAGAGGTCAGGAGTGTCAGAATTAGGGCAGAGGCAGCAGGAACGGGAGAGAATGGCTGAGGGCCATAGACAAAGATCAGGCTGCATTTGGCAGGAAGTGGGAGACCAGGCAAAGGGATCAGGTGACTCAAGACTCTGGCTGTGGAAAAGGAAGTCCTGGGTCCAGGAATGCAAATATCTAAGAGTCAATAAAAAGCACAGAACTGGCCTGTGGGAGAGGCACCAGGATTGAAGTTTCAGATTTGGGAGTCGTGTCTGGAAGTGATAGATGAAGCCATTAAAATAGGGAAGCATGGCTGGGCACAGTGGCTCACGCCTGTATTCCCAGCACTTTGAGAGTCCGAGGCGGGCAGATCACCTGAGGTCAGGAGTTTGAGACCAGCCTGGCCAACATGGTAGAACCCCATCTCTACTAAAAATAAAAAATTAGCTGGGTGGGGTGCAAAAACGAATTTGCCAGGGAGAAAAGAGAGGCAGGGACCATGTGAGAGGTTGTCCAGCTACTCAGGAGGCTGAGGCAGGAGAATTGCTTGAACCTGGGAAGCAGAGGTTGCAGTGAGCCAAGATCACGCCACTGCATTCCAGCCTGGGCAACAGAGTGAGACTCTGTCTCAAAAAATAAATATATAAATAAATTTTGAAAAGGAAATGATAAATGGTTTTCATATTTCATTTTGACAATCTGTACCTTCTAAGTTTTCTAGAATAAATCTACAGGTAAAAGTTCAAAAAGCATACTTTTTAAAGTGAAATGGCTTCTATATGGCTGTAATACTAACCCTTCACCATCTGACTAGTTATTTTGCTTTCTTCTGTAAGAATGTTTATCACATATACATAAAAATAATAGGAATATTATTCATTAAACATAATTTTAATTTATGAAAAATTATACGGGTGTTTGTGAAGCTAGAGCTGCCTTAAAAACCTTTAAATCTAAAGTAAGAAAACCTGAACTCAACAAGTGCAGCCACCACAGGAAGCTTCCTTAACTCCAGAGTTCCAGCTTCTTTGTTTTGTAAAATTCAATGATATTCCTCACCCCACAGAACTTGGTATCTGAGGTTAAGTGGACTGAAATAAAGTATATTCCAATCCTTCTAAACAGCAGCAGGCCATCCAAATCTAAAGCTGTTATTACATTCTCTACATCACGGTTTAACTAGTGTTCTAATTAAACACCATGGAACCTTCCAGTTCTCCTGGCATTTATCTATGGGTTGAACAAACGTACACCGAAGTCGTACACACGCCAGCCAAGCACTATGGCAGGTCCTGGAGATGCAATGAGAAGCAACATAGACACTGTCTTCGCCTTTACGTTCCATTATCAAGTCGTTTTCTAAACCCCCGAGACACAAGTGTTAGACTTTAACAGACCTAATTCTAATTAGAGTGGTGTTAGAACCCAAGCCAGGTTTGAACCTAGCTATGCTACCATTTATTTATGTGCCAAATAGTTTGATCATAGGTCTATTCTAAAGATTAAGTGATTATACAAAAATGCCTGGAACATACATAGCAGGACCTCTATAAACATAGCTATTACCATTTTCATAATGAATCCCATTTTTTGCTGATTTAATTACCAACATACCCTCAGCACGTTTCTCTTCAAGTCGTTTGACAGCAAATTTAACTTCACCAGACACACCTCAATTTCAGTCAATTCCTCATCTCTCGCTATTTAGGAAATATTTTTGCTAATCATCTGCCAGAATTTGTGTTATTTTCAGAGCAACTTGTGTAGTTGGTTACTTAGTTTCACTCTTTGACACTCTGATTTTCGTTGGTTTCTTTTCTTCTTTGGGACAATAGTAAAATGTCCAGTTTTCAAATACTTAGCTTCTGTTCAAAAGGAAAAATAAAAAAAAAATACTTTTGGATAATGATTTTTTTCCTTAGTGGTTAAAAACAGAGAGAAAAGAAGTAGAAGAGGAGGTTGGCATAAAGAGAGATGCTATGACACTTACCATCTTCCAGAATTTTGGTCGTCTCTACTGAGAACATTTCCAGCAGATGAACACCAAAGAAAAAGGCACACAGGTCAGGACACCATCTGTTGCTCAGTTGGAACAGACAATTCTGCTCAGAAACCACGGAAGTGTGATATTGCCCTTCACTTCCCACTCCCTGACCAACACAATTCTTAACAAATCTTCAAGAGTGAGTGAGTGTGTGTGTGTGTGTCTTATGCAACAACACAAATCCAGGAAACATCACATCCTAAACAAATAATCCCCTTCCCTTTAGCTGGATCCTAGACACACAAAGTATGCAATAGAATCCAAAGAACCCTACAATCCCGAAAAATGCCGAAATGAAAAGGCTGTCCTCTCCCAATTTCAGCCTTAGAGAACTTCCTTAATGCCACAGCCGAACTATGTAACTGTGACCACACTTCCTTATGGCTGCAGTGCCACCTAGCGGCCAGGTGAGCTAGGGGCACACTCATTCTCAGTCTGAAAAAGCAACTTTTATCCGCTGACTCTTCAGTTCTTTCCAGAGAGAAACAGAAGTGGCTGATGCACATGACGTCCAGAATTAGGAATCATCAGGGTTCTATCACATTCAAACTATTTCCTGATTATAATCACATCCAAATCACCCAAAAGAGACAAAAGAGGATAGAAAAATTCCTGCCAACTTTAGGTTTTCATGTCCAAATGCATCCTCATACAAACTCACAAACTAACACAAATATTGAGTCTAAATCCAGGCAACATTGTGTCTTTTAAGGTCTTCAAGGCATGCAATTATATAGATTAAATTATTTTCAAACAAAAAGGAAGGTGAAAAATAGGCTCTCAAGAACCTGTAATAAGATTCCTCTTTTCTCTTTTCCATAAATGGCTCTGTCAGTTGCTGACATTTCTGATGCCATCAGACACTTACAACTGGACTGCAACTGTATCTGCATAGAACAATCAAAAACATGCATGCACCTTGTCCAGATGACAGCTTAAATAATGTAATTTGTTTGGGACTTAACGTGGGGATACACAACCTAATTCAGTTCATTTTAAACCCAAATTATTCTGGTTAATAGCCTGGTAAATCTCAGAACAGAAAGTGTGCACCGCTGCTAAGTATTCCATATTAAAAATAGTTTGTGATGGGATGTGCTTTTTTTAATTAAAAGTCTAATGTACATTAACATTTTTAGATGAAAAACTGACAATCCGAGAACAGTTCTAAATTCTCCTTTGATTATTTTTCCAGCACGTTGACGGCATGATATAGCTACATAAATAGGCTAACACTCTGGTTCTTTGAAAGATTAGTGTCTATACGATCACATGCCCCTTTTTTATAACCCTCTAGTGGGTTTTTAATGCGGAATGGATCGTGTCCTCACTCCTGGCTGGGATTCCAAGTCACAAAATTCTTCCTTAATTTCTGATCCATGCCTCCTGGTTGACTTACTCACTGTCCCCTGCTGAGATCCACCCTAGACTAAATTGTAAGCAGGCCGAGTTGATGCTTCTCTACCCACACTTTCCACAGAAGCCAGCACCCCTCCCTTACCAATTGGCACAGTCTCGAACTGACTCTCACTGTTGAACCAGGGTTGGGCTCCCAGATGTCTTGGTCTGCTTGGGTTGCTATAACAAAAAACCTTAGACTGGCAGCAGAAATTTGTTGCTCTCAGTTCTGGAGCCTGAGAAGTGCAAGATCAAAGCACCAGCAGATACGGTGTCTGGTGAGGGCCCGTTCCTTGCAGATGGCACCTTCTACATGTCCTCGTATGGCAGAAAAGGTTAAAAGGGTTCCCTCAAGCCTCTTTCATAAGGTCACTAATTCCATTCATGAGGACAGAGCCTTTATGATCCAATCACCTCCCAAAGGCCCCATCTTCTAACTATTGCATTAGGGATTTAGGTTTCAACATATACATTTTGGAGGAACATGCACATTCAGATCATAACTCTAGATTTAGAAAAAAAAAAAAAAGATGAGACGTCCAGTTGCATTAAACAAAAAATATTTTTTAGTATGAGTATGTCCCAAATATTGCATGGGATATACTTAGACCAACCATTATTTATAGTTTATCTAGAATTCAAGTTTAATGAACAGTTTATATTTGATCCAACAACTCTAGCCCAGAGGAGCCCTGGTCTTTCATGTCACAGTCCCTGCTCCAAGTCCTTCCTCAGCCACTGCCACCATGATGCATACCTGTCAACATTCTTTTAAGACATCTAAGTGAACAGTACTCAAATCTGAGAGACGAATTTTAAGCTGTCTTGCAGTGTGCACACAATTAGTGGTACATGACTTAATCATTTTGTTTTTATTATGTTAATTTTTGGTGATTCCTTATAAAGAACATATAATACTGCTTTTCTATGGTAGTGATAGAGAGCTCCTTATAAATTACACTTGTTATTGGTTTAAAAAAATGCAAATCAGTTTAAGGGAAAAATTAAATAAATAATATTGCAGTTTCAGATTAAATAATAAAATGAGTGGTACTAAAAGGATTGAAGTTCAGGAAACAACTACCTAAAGCAGGGGTCAGCAAACTACAGCCCACAGGCCAAATCTGGCCCACCATCTGTTTTTGTAAATAAAGTTTTTTTTTTTTTAATTTATTTATTTTTGAGACAGAGTCTCACTCTGTTGCCCAGGCTGGAGTGCAGTGGCATGATCTCGGCTCACTGCAACCTTTGCCTCCTGGGCTCAAGCAATTCTCCTGCCTCAGCCTCCTGAGTACTGGTGTTATAGATGCCCACCACCACGCCTGGCTAATTTTTGTATTTTTAGTAGAGGTAGGGTTTCACCATGTTGGGCAGGCTGGCCTCGAACTCCTGACCTCGAGTGATCCACGTGCCTTGGCCTTCCAAAGTTCTGGGATTACAGGCATGAGCTACCAGGCCTGGCTGTAAATAAAGTTTTATTGGGACACAGTCCACCATTCATTTATTGCATCATCCATGGCTGTTTTCATGCTGTGGCAGAGCATAGAGCAGAGTTGCAGAGTTGCAACAGAGACCATATGGCTCACAAAGCCTATAATATTAACCCTCTGGCCCTTTACAAGAGAAAAGTTTGCTGATCTTTGACCTAAAGCATCACTCATCCTAGATTGTCAAAGGAAAAGCTAGACTTTGAAAGTCCCCATGATGGAGATGTTTTTGGACAGAGTGGATATATGGCACAGTACAGTCTAAAACTGACAGGGGCCTCCATTTCCATTTCGGTTATTTTTATTAACCTCTTTCCCATGCCCAGATCTGCCTAAGCTTTCCATCTTTCATCCTCATGTTTTAAGTTCCGGAATAAAATCTGCTTCTTCCAGTAAGTCCTCCCTTATTAACTCAGTCCCACCTACACCCTGAGCTACATAGTAGTAAGTGAACATGCTTTCATTGTGTTCTCTTTAAAAATGAAAAAAAAAAAAAGAGCCAACTGCTCGCATGGAGAACCATGGCCATATAAGGCCAACCCTTCGTAATAACCCAACAATGCAACAATTTAGTACAGAATTTGTTAAAGTTAGCATAAATAGGTAACAGTAACTTCCATAATCATGCACAAATTACTTTTGAAACAATGGGTAGGCTCTGGAAATGTGCCTGAGTAAGCATAATTGCACCCCACTAGTTAAGCACCCTGAAGCATGATAGCATTCTAAGCCACAGGTCAGCAGTATTGCAGCATCTCATGCCGATTCACTAAGGTGAGGAGACACAGACACCTTGGATTTAAAACAAAATTAAAATGCAGCCCCTATTATGCTGTTACAGATATTGAACAGTTGTAGAAATTTTCCCAACCTTGGCAAATATCACTCACACACACAAAACATTCGAATTCTAGCTCAATGTTACCTCCTAAATGAGCCTTCCCACACTGGCCAGGACAAAAATCATTGCCCCTCCCTCTGGAGGTCTATAGATACTGGTTGCTCTCACAAGCCCAGTATTCACCAACTTGCCATAATCATGTATGTGGTGACAAATCAGTGACCTAGTTGCCTCCAAACTAAGACCCATGTTTGAATTGCTTTCTCCAGTGTCTACACATGATAGGGCTTGATAGGTCTTTGCTAAAAGAAGGGATGAAACCCTCCAAAGTCATTCTAAATTAGATCCAAGGAGAATATGACCATACAGTTCTGTTAAACTAGCAGAACAAAACAAAACTAAGTAAATATTTCTCACTAATCAAAGAAGTATTCTATTTGTTATCCAGCCTGGTTGACAAATTACGACTATCAAAGCAAGATACATGAGCTGTGTTGGGGGGCGGGGGGGGCGGTTCCGTGGCCTCTAGTCTTTCCATTTTTGTATGTTTTTATATAAAAAGTTTGAGTTGAGTTTTTGTCATTAGTTGAGTTTTGATCATCTGCCTAATGCTACTGCTTTTTCTCTTAGGAAATAAGTCACTGTCAGTCATTTGCACATTAGTATGAATAAGACAATTCATTACCTGTCCAAGCCTCAATTCCAAATGAGGTTGCCAGGGCATTATTTCAAATTAAAGGAACTGACGACATAAGCAACAGGCCAGGGACAGGTCAAACACTACCCAACGCTGCCTACAAGTCGGCCCATCTGGATGGACTGTTGTTACCTTGGCTCAGCTAGAGATATACAAAATGGTGGTCATGATGGTGGAGACGGAGATAAGAATGATGATTCTTTTGGGCACCTTTTCTAGATCTGAGTCTCACTTCATTGATTTTAAAACATAATAATACAGTATTTAAAACTAACTGGTACATGTATAAAGGTAAAGATCTTGAGAAGAAATGGAAAAGCTTGGGAGAAACTTTTACCATACCATAAGAAAGCAAAAAAATCCTAAAAAATGTTTTGTACAGTGTGTGATTGTTTTCAGCCTTTACACTTCTAGAGATGACTTTTTAATTTTGGCATTATTGGGGGAGCCTCGGTGGTTATGCCAATTAGGAAAAGGAAAAAAATGTATGAAAGAGCAATGCTGGACATACTTTTTAAGTAAACATCTGGAAATCAGAGAGTGAAACAAATCCTAAATTCAGAGGGAACTATGTATTTCTAGGTTCCAGTATCCATCCCAGTTAGAATGCCACAGTCCCAAGGGAGATGTGCTATAAAAAGCATAATTTGAGCATCATCTCTCATCATTCAATATAGTTTTTCAACCCTTTCAAAATTACATTGAAAAATCTATATAATGTGTGCTTAGATTAATGAACTGTTTGAATCCGGATCAATAAGCACTAGAGGCTCTGTGCCATTGACACCTGCTGGGAACATCTAGAAGAATGCTTCGTAGAGCCGGTCGGCACTTTGAAACTACAGGGGTTCCACTTAATAAACAAGCAATCTAATATATGACCTCTGTAGATTAATTTCCTGAGAGCAAATAAATAACCTGGACTCAAAATTTCCCTGATTATGCATATAATTACAGTATCACTTACCAATTAACACATTGATTTAAACGTCCTTGGGATTATGTATTTAAGAGTATAAAAGAGATCACCCAAACGCTCATTGCCTCTCTAGTTTGGCAAAGAATCACATGGAATGCAACTTCCCACCCCTCTGATTTCTCTTACGGAAGAAAAAAAACTGTGATGGTAACAGATTACAGAGGATACCTTAAAATATCATGGACCATAATTATTGTCTCAATAACTGGACCACAATGACATACATTGTAACATAATAGCCAAGTCTTGGGGAAACTTCATCATCTCCTGAAATATTTCTGTAGAACCATGTATTTATAAATGGCTTCTCTAGCTTGGATTATTATTATTTTTTAATTTACTGCAGCACCTAGGGTATAATTTATCCACCACTAGACAGTTACATAAATAGACAAAGATATATGGTGGAGATTCTTCTCTACTTTAGACAAGTATAATAATTAATATTAGTTGTTTCTTATTCCTACATAAAATTTCCCATTAAAAATGTTAATATGCTCCTTCATAAGTCCAGATAGCTATGAAAAAAAGAAGATACAAGGAAAATAGCCACATAGCATGCATACATATGTAAAAGAAGTTAAAAATAATAAATCAACATGGCAAATATAATGGAGCCTGCTGTCCAACAGTAAAAGCTGTCAGAATTAGGTTTCATTATTAAGACCTTAATATCCAACCACTGGTCTGAATAAAATCATTCATATCACTTCTGCATTTTCAGGGAGAGAATTCACGTCTAGGATCAAATTGTCATGGTGCCGAATTCCTGATTCTTCCCCCTGTATTACTTTCTGAATAATTACTTGACTCTCCACAGAAAATGAAAGTTGACTAAAGCTAACAATGAAATAACAAGCTTTTACACATAGAGAGACTACTCTATGGTGTTTTGTTTAACAGTAAATATTTCAAAAAGGGATGCTTACACGTTTGAAAAAATAAAGATCTGACTAATTCACATTCCAGCATGACTGTTTTCTCAGTAAGGTAAGTAACACAAGCAGTCATAAATACGATTTAAAATTACAACGGTGAGGAAACGCTTGCCGTCAGTTAAGTTTAGATCCCGTCCTTGTTTCTTCTTATAGAAGAAGGGAGAGGTAAAGCCCCTAATATAGTACTTTATAATTCCAGAACATATTCTATTGACATTGCAATTCTTTCTGAGACATAATAACTAATTATTCAGGAAGTGTAAGAAAATACACAAATCCAACTCCTCCTCTAATCTTAGTCCCTAATTTAAAGGGAAAGAAAAACAGGGCTTCATAGGATGAAAAGTCCCAAGTGCCATTTAAAAATAAAAGGAACATTTCAAATAAATTTCAATCTCTTTGACAGCATACAAACAAAACCAGCAGCTACATACCAGCTTCTTCCCAAAACAAAACCCAGTGAAATGACTGAGAATTTCAGCTACTGTAATCCAACGCTGTGAAACTCTGGGAGTGTCAGCAGCTGCTCAATAAAAAGGAAAACTGAAAATAGTACAAAAATGATTCCTAATAGCAATAATGTATAGTTTTGTGGTCATTACCGGTCAGATAATAACCGGCAGTGACCTTAAAACCATGCATTATGGCTTAAGTATGGGCTAGTGCTCATTGCAGATGTGGAGCTTAGAAATAAGCAATACAATCTTGCCATAAAATCTCAAACTGTTCCAAGTCTGGCTTGCGTGCATGGATTTTTCCCTCTCTAGTGTTATCACACCAGGAATCTTATAATGATCTGAAAAATATGTACCTTAGGGTAATCGTTCTATACTGAAAAGATAAATACTCAGGCCGATGTAATCTAAAACATACAGAGACAGCGGGCTCCGGTAAGGCAGGTGAACGTTTTTATAACACAGACTCGGGTACATTTCGACCTTTTTAAGTCTCAGCAGTCAGGAAAGCTGCAAGAATCTCAGTTAATACATTCTTCACCTCTGTGAAATGACATATCAATATTCCCATTTTGCAGATCAAAACAGTGAGGCACAGGTGAACCAATAACCTGTTGGGGAGAAAGCAAGGCAATGATGCTGAGAATTAACTGCTGTGTGGGGCAGGCTTAAGTTCCCATAGTAAGGTCAATTTTTTCCTAATTTGTTAATGTCCTCATTACAAACCAACTTGTGTTTCTTTTCTGCCTCCTGTAAACTGAGGGATTTTGCATACTTACAAATTTTTTTCAAGTGTACAGAAAATGCTACATCTATTCTTTTTTGGGGGGGCGGGTGTAGGGGGACAGGGTCTGGCTCTGCTACCCAGGCTGGAGTGCAGTGGCATGATCTCAGCTCACTGCAACCTCCACCTCCCAGGCTCAAGACATCCTCCCACCTCAGCCTCCCGAGTAATTGGGACTACAGGCGTGTGCCACCATGCCCAGTTAGGTAATGTATTTTTAGTAGAGAGGAGTTCTACCATGTTCCCCAGGCTGGTCTTGAACACCTGCTCCAGCCATCTGCCCATGGCCTATCCAGTTTGTTTTTTCAGACAAAGCACTAAGGGTCTGCAGAGCTGGTGGAGACCTGCCCAACAGCACTGGATCTGCCCCACAGCTGCAGCTTGCCATAGGTGGGTGGGCCGATATCTGTCTAGAACGGTGGTTCTCAATGGGATGTGATTTTTGTCTCTTAGAGCCATTCTGAAGACATTTCAGGTTGTCATAACTGGAGGTGGCAGGAGAGGTAGTTACGGCATCTAATGAACAAAGGGGCAGGAGATCTACAAGAAAGTCCCCCACGATAAAGAATTATCCAGCCCTGGCCAGGTGCACCAGCTCACATCTGTAATCCCAGTGTTTTGGGAGGCTGAGGTGGGAGGATCACTTGAGGCCAGGAGTTGAAGACCAGCCTGGGCAACAGAGCAAGACCCCTGTTCTGTAAAAAAAAAAAAAAAAAAAAAAAAAAATTGTTTTAATTAGCCCAGCATGGTGACATGTGCCTTTAGTCTCAGCTACTTGGGAGGCTGAGATGGGAGGATCACTGGAGCCCAGGAGTTTGAGGTTGCAGTGAGCCATGATGGCACCACTGCACTCCAGCATGGGCAACAGAGTGAGAGACCCTGTCTCCAAACAACAACAACAAAACCAGTTTCCAGCCCAAATGACCACAGTGCCAAGATTGAGAAGCTCTAGTCTAGAGTCCTTGCTGTTTAAAACAGGCATCTTCTGATACTTGCACGCATCCCAGCCCCTCTCCTGGTGTCTAGTGTACAGAAGACCCTCCATCAGTGCTGGCGGAGAGAATGGCCAAAGGCAGTCAATGGCAAGAGAGCCAAGATTTCTTCTTTCCCTCTCTCTCTCTCCCCTTGCCTATTCCCTCTCTCTTATTCTACTCTCTATTCTTTCTCTTTGCTCAAAATGCAACATTTGAAGAACAATTCACAGTTCCCAAAGCAGCTCATTCAGTTCCCAAAGCAGCTCAGCTTGTGTGATCTTCAAAACAATCCTGTAAGGGCAGTATTATATCTTACCCTACACAGAGCAAAGTAAAAGCTCACAAAATACGAGGAATTTGACCAAGATCACCTAAGTGATGAAGTTACAAAGGCGAAGCTGGATATATGTATACCTTCAGAAACAAGTGTTCTCCCCTTCAACAGTATTGGTCTTGTTGCAAGGAGGTGGCTGGTACGTCTTCTAAAATGATTCAAACTATTCATAAGTAGTTGAGTAGTAAGAATAACATAACAGGAAGATATTCAGGCTGACATCCCTCCTCTTTCCTGTGGTGATTGGAAGCCAACATTCAGAGACTGAAAAAAATGAAATTGTGTCTTTCTTATCATTAGGCATACCAATGTCTTATTTTAAAAGCCTCAGGCCGTGGGATAATCTCAGGCATTATGAGGACCGAGCACAACTGACATTGGACCCAATACCACAAGCCATCGACCTCTGAAGCAATGAGAGACCCAACACAAGGTCAGAAACTGGTGTCAGACTGCTGCCGGCACATGACAAAATACATGTGAAATTTCACTGCAAATTCCCGTCTATTTAGCCTGGAACAGTGGCAGAGTACACCCTTGTGGTCAGTGTCTGGCCTGAGCAGGCACTGAGTGAGGTAGTAAATATACAAAAGTAGTCAAAAAACTCAGAAGTGAGCTGTGTGCGTGCGTACACGCATTTATAACTGCCAAAGAACTAGTGTATATTTTTCTGTGCTGTGTATACACTTCGTCGTTCGCTCTTTCTCTCTCTTTCTCTCTCCTTCACACTCATGCAACACACACACACTCACACAGTTTCCTATATTTCCTGAGTTCTTTTGTATATCAGGCCCTGTGCTAGATGCCAAAGACACAAAGATGACTTGGCCTCCTGCATCACCCCTCACATGGCCTAATGAGGGAGACGAAGGCATAGCAGCAGGTGAATCACATTATAAAAAGGCCAGTGTTCAGTGAGAGATCAGGAAGCCTGAAGGACACCTGTGAGGGAAGGGAACAAATAACTGCCTAAAAAGGGCCACGGAAGGGACACTGAAGCTGGGACATGAAAAACAAGGAGGGGTTTGACGACAGAAAAGCAAAGAAGCTTGAGGGCAGGAGGGGAACGGCATGAAGCAGGCAGGGCCATGCAGGGACAGTGAGAAATTTTATTTTGTTTTGTTTTATATATTTTTTGTTTTATTTTAGACAGAGTTGCATTCTGTTGCCCAAGCTGGAGTGCAGTGTCGTGATCTCGGCTCACTGCAACCTCCACCTCCCAGGTTCAAGCGATTTTCTCACCACAGCCTCCTGAATAGCTGAAATTATAGGCACCTGCCACCAAGCCTAGCTAATTTTTGTATTTTTAGTAGAGACGAGGTTTCACCATGTGGGCCAGGCTGACCTCAGGTGTTCCACCCACCTCGGCCTCCCAAAGTGCTGGGATTACAGGTGTGAGCCACCGCGCCCAACCTGACAGTGAGAATTTATCTGCCTGTGACTTGAGAAGAGCTGCCTTGAGATATGGTCGTGGTCTTCTGTAAGAACATGATAAGGAAGATTGAGGTAGAACTGGAAAAAGCCTTTGTGCCAAGTAAAGGAATTTAGATTATCCCCTAGGAGCCGGCATTTTTAAAAACTTTTCTGATGCTGCCCAAAGACACATTTTATGTCACAACCTAGCACACACACACACAGCATCTATAACAGAAACAAAAAGTTCACATAACACTGGCGCTTTCTATGTGAAATTCACCCTGACATTCTGTATTTAATATTTTTTAATGTTTGTTGCAACCCCCCGAAATGATCTCACGAGCCACAAATCACTTGTATCCCACAGTTCTTAAAATCCTGCTATGGGCCACAAGGAGGCAAGCAAGGTGTTTACTTAACTGGGAACTGAAAAAATCAGGTATATTTAGTGTGATAATTTCGGCAACGAGGTTGAGACGGGAACCGAAGTAGGAAAGCCTGGAGCAAGGGAAGCCTGCTACAAGGCAAAACTCCAGAAAAGACATGAACTGAGTCTGAAGTCAGGCACAAACCCTGAGACAGAAAGTAGGGACCAGGCGGAGTAGAAGCGGAGCAGAGAAAATCCAAACTGGACTCACCCGGCGTCCGGAGCATGGTCTAATGACTGGGGCCCCAGAAGAAAACCTCCCTTTCTTCTCTGCCCGTAATCACAGTTGGCTCCAGTCTTAGTCCCACTGGATGGGGTTGTGTGATCCTGAGTGTGTCACCATACCTCTGTGAGTGTCTTGTCTACAACTGGCGGCTGTAACGTCTTTCTCATCTCACTGGCTCGTGGTGACACTCCGAGCAGATAGTTGATTTGAACAACTGTTACCAGCGCCTAAATGCTGCTCAGGTGCCACTGGCTTGTGGTGGGGCTCCGATCAGATAATTGATTTGAACAACTGTTCCTAAATGCCGCTCAGGTGCCTGACTGTAATCTCAGACCTTTTGGAGGCTGAGACCGGTGGATCACCTGAGGTCAGGTGTTTGAGACCATCCTGGCCAACTCGGTAAAACCTCGTCTCTATTTTTAAAAATACCAAAAAATTAGCTTGTGGCCACCTGGTAATCTCAGCTACTCAGGAAGCCAAGGTGGGAGAATCACTTGAACCCGGGCGGCAGAGGTTGCAGTGAGCCGAGATAGCGCCACTGCACTCCAGCCTGGCGACAGAACAAGACTCCATCTCAAAAAAAAATAAAGAAAAAGAAGTAGGGCCAACTTCTGGCCATTAAGTCACAGAATCGACTGCCGTTGGTGACTTGTTACAGTAGGGATCCAGGAGAGATTTCTAGATGGAGGAATGGATGGGATGATGCCCACACTAACTGGGATAGAGAACACAGAAAGTAGAAAAGGTTTGGGAGAGAGGAGGTTGCCTTTTGCACTTGGTAAATATGAGATGAATACAGGAAACCCCGACAGAAATGACCAGTAAATGACTGGGTAGAAGAATGCAAACTCTGCAAAATATATCTGAGATGAAACATGGATACAGATGAAATTAGCTGAAACATAATAATTAAAGCCTCAGAGTAGATAAGATCTCTTAGAGGGTCATGCGTCAGAAAAAGCAGGGAGGGGAATAGACCAGTCACCCTGGGATCACCAACATTCAAGGACCAGAGAGAAGAAGAACCAGAGAGACTATCGAAGGCACCGGAAGGAAGTGTAGTGGCCAGCAGCAGAAGGCGCTTCGTGGCCTATCACTTTCCAACACGATGCTTTCCGTTCATCTCCATACGCATTTACTTCCTGTTTCCTCCCCTAGAATACAATATGCTGCTGAATCTCCAGAAACCAGAATAGGGCCCCTAGCACATAGTAGGGATCAATAAATATTTATTAAGTGAATGGATAAATAAAATCAAGCCAGGGAAGGAAAGTATTTCAAAATATGGGAGTTGTCCAGCAAGGCAATTGCTTTAAAGAATCAAGAAAGAGGGCTGAGAATAGGTCATTAGATTTGAAAATTAGGTTGTTGGGAACCTTAGCAAGATCCATTTCAATAACATGTTGGGATAAAAGCTAAATGGTTATGGCTTCAGGGAAAATGGGGGTGAGGTCACCAGTTGCAAGGGAGTAGGAAGAAATGTCAAGAGAAGGTTAACTTGGAGGAAGAGAGATGAAAGCAATCAGAGATCGTGTATAGACTTAGGCGAATAAGCCAGAGGAAAGAAAGTGAAGTTAAAAGAGGGAAAAGCAACAGAGGAAGTTAGTGGTAAAGGTGGAAAGGGTTAGGCAGTCCAGCATCCAGGTGAAGAGGTTGACCTTAATAAGCTTTGTCTGTAACAGAAAAGGAAAGGAGGAGGAGATGTGCCTGCCGTGGGTGATAAGGATCTTTCTTTCTCTCTCTATGAAAGATGAGGCAAGATTTTCTGCACAATCTGCCCAGGGTGAGGGAGAGCTCATTTTGGATGTGCTGCCATCAGGAATTGGAAGGCAGCTAACCCAGGGAGAGCAAAGGGATTTCATGAAGCACCAAAGACTTAGCCCAAATCAGATACCCTGGCTTCGTATGGTGTCAATCAGCATGGTCATGGAACTCCTGCTAGCGATGCATAGAACCCCGGAGCAGAAGCAGAAAAAATCCAAACTGGACTCCCCCAGCGTCCAGAGCATGGTCTAATGACAGGGGCCCCAGAAGAAAACCTCCCTTTCTTCTCTGCCCGTAATCACAGTTGGCTCCAGTCTTAGTCCCACTGGATGGGGTTGTGTGATCCTGAGTGTGTCACCATACCTCTGTGAGTGTGTTGTCTACAACTGGCGGCTGTAACGTCTTTCTCATCTCACTGGCTTGTGGTGACGCTCCGAGCAGATAGTTGATTTGAACAACTGTTACCAACGCCTAAATGCTGCTCAGGTGCCACTGGCTTGCGGTTCCCCTGAAACCAGACTTCTACCATCTTTCTCTTTTTTTTTCTTTTCTTTCTTTTTTTTTTTTAAGAGAGTGTCTCGCTCTGCCGCCCAGGCTGGAGTGCAGTGGTGCGATCTCGGCTCACTGCAACCTTCACCTCCCAGGTTCAGAATCTTGCTCTGCTGCCCAGGCTGGAGTGCAATGGCGCGATCTCGGCTCACTGCAACCTCCGCCTCCCAGATTCACCCTGCCTCAGCCTCCCGAGTAGCTGGGATTACAGGTGTGCACCACCATTGCCCGGCTAATTTTTTGTATATTTAGTAGAGACAGGGTTTCACCATGTTGGCCAGGCTGGTCTTGAACTCCTGACCTCGTGATCAGCCCGCCTCGGCCTCCCAAAGTGCTGGGATTACAGGCGTGAGCCACCGCGCCCTGCTCTGCCATTTTTCATAATGCAGTTCTGTGAAGACACATCAGGCATCTACCAGGCACCTGGCAATCTCTCTTTTTTTCCCATGGGTGCCACATTTTTGACCTATAAAATAAGAACAATTTTCAGAGGAGACCCTAAACTCGTTCAGTATCTATTTAAATTACTTCCCCATGAAAAGAACTTCTGCCGAATCTAATGCCTTAGAGATGGAACCAGGGAGAGAGAAATTTGCTTTTGTTAGCGGACTCCATAATTACATGGAGATACGTCCACCTGGGTAATAGCTAATTTTTTTTTTTAACTTTTTATATAAATATTTCAGTTTCCTGCCCTGCTAGATTGACTTTTTCTCAATATTAATTGCCTCCATAGTCTTAATCTATAGCAAGATTTCTAACCACTGTCCCTGTATATTTTATTTCCTTCTCAGGAGGCTGCTACTGGATCACTTTATTTAAAATTTTTAATACCATGAATAAATATTACCTTACTTCGCTCTGGGGGTACAGGCAATTCTCTGGAGAGTGGCTGTCAACTCTTCGGCAGTTTACTTCATGAAATAGGTTACTGGGTTTTATTTTGGCCTAAAGTTTCGTAAACTAGGAAAATCCCCATCTCCTTTAACCCATGCTAATTATCATTATCTGTAGGAGGGGCATATAGACCCTCATTTTAAAAGCTCCTTTCTACAGGTTTTGAGTTTATGAGGTCTCTCGCCTAAAGGACTATTTGGCAGACTTTTAGATAACAAGTTTCCAGTCAGGCACAGTGGCTCATGCCTGTAATCCCGGCATTTTGGGAGGCCATGGCAGGCAGATCACGAGGTCAGGAGTTCGAGACCAGCCTGGCCAATATGGTGACACCCCCATGTCTACTAAAAATACAAAAATTAGCCAAGTGTGGTGGCGCATGCCTGTAGTCCCAGCTCCTCAGGAGACTGAGGCAGGAGAATCGCTTGAACCCAGGAGGTGGAGGTTGCAGTGAGCTGAGATCACGCCATTGCACTCCAGCCTGGGCAACAGAGCAAGAGTTCATCTCAAAAAAAAAAAAGATAATGAGTTTTCTCTCCTTATTGATTCACAGATCCCAGACGACCGGGTAACATGGGATACGATGTTGCAGTCATAAATTACTCCTTTTTCATCGTCCCTCTCCTCTGCTAATGCAGAGGGTCATCTCAGGCCCCTTTTACTTTTTAAATAAACTCTAACTCCTCATCATTCCTGAGCACATGTTCTGTTCCCTGGATAGCCCGATTTTTATTGCTGAAACTCAAGAAGCTATTAAGTCTCCTCAACCTGGCAGGGCCCCAGGACCAGATGGTGTTCTCCTGGTTCTTATAAAGCCTTTATTAACAAAATGACACCACAAGCCTCGCTGGCCGCCATAATGACTGCTTTGCCCACCCACAGAAGACCCTAGATAAGAAGGACAACCTGTTGATTGCTGTTCTTGTCATCATCGTCAAAACATCTCGCCACCTCCACGTTGCCCTGAATTCTCTTCTGATTCTTTGCAAGGTACTGATTAGAACTGCTCCCTCTACCCAAAAAAGGAAAGAAGGAAGCATTTAAACTAATGAGAGGCATAAACAACAGATGACAGAGGGGGCTTTTCTGTGAACTCACCACCTCTCATACAGATTTTTAACAGTTTGGCAACGATGAGGCCCCCTCAGGAAAGTCGGATCTGTTCATTGCTAGGCTAGCATCATGGGATTTTCACTGAGGATTTGCTTTCAGACTGAGGTAGCTTTTCATCGTGAGCTGATTGCAGCATGCCACATGTGACTCTGAGTGTCACTGCTATATCAGGGTGCCCGGGAGAGCTGAGGGAGTCAGTAATGGAATAAGGAATTTCTCACCTCTGGATCACTAGTTCAAATGCAAACGGCCATAAAAAGCCGTTATCTTCTGGTGGACTCAGTGAAAGTTTCCAGGCGATATCAGCTGCCACAAATGGCACTCGTGTGACAAACACTCAGAGCACAGTCTCAGGGTGGGGCCTAGAAACTGGGGCTCTCTGAGGTCACGGTCGGCTTTGGAAAGCAGAAGGCTCAGACAGAATAAGTGGCCCCTTTCCACCTGTTCTGTGATCTCCAAGGGGAATGGATTTTGCCAACATCAGATTGTTCATAAACACAAATTTCCCCTTGATACGTTGTTGGGATTGCTTTTAACGTTCAACAGCTTCACTCTCGCTCTCACCTAATTCTTTTGTCCGTTCATGGCAGGCCCATGGAAACATGTTACCCATAGAAACCTTTCAGATGCCTCCAAAAGTCAACCACCTCATGGGGAAAATGGGTGCTGTCAGTGACAGCTACCCATACATTTTGTTCAGAAATGTTAACACACCAGGGAATTTTCTCAGTCCTGGCACTTTACAGCTCAGGACCTTTTCTTGCTGAATACTTAAGTTATTTCTGGAAAAATAACTTTTATTTCCAAAGAAATATGGCAGGTGACACAGAAACGTCCCTTCTTGTTTATTCACTGTCTGTCGTAAGGTTGGCTCTTTTTGGTTTAACTCTTTTTCCTCTTCCTTCACCCTGTTGGGCTTCTCCTGCCCTTTTCTGGAGACTTCTCTAGAAATACAGCCCCATACCTAGACCTCAGTCCCTGCCTTTGAAGGCAGACCTGTTCTGCTGTCAGGTGGTATCAGGACAGTGAAGCACCTGGGACCCATCCTCCCTATATCACCGAGGGTTCATCAGAAAAGCTGATCATGGCACAATGACAACATAAATTACATAAATTAGTGTTCTGCCCTCCAGTTGCACTGGCATTTGCTCACTTCTGCAGACAGGTCAGGCCCACGCCCACACTGGGTCTTTGCACAGGCTGTTTGACCTGCGTGGAAGCCCTTCCTACTTGCTATGCCTAGTAAACTCCTGTTTTCTCATCAGCTCACCTAGATCATGGCTCCCTGGAGGAAGCTCTCCCAGTGGTTCTCACAGATTGGGGACTTACCACGTGTGTGACTCAGACAAATGTCTACCTCCTCCACTAGATTGCAAGCTCCAGAAAGACGAGACAACCTCCTCATTTCACTCCCTCACCTCTGAATCCCAGAGCTGAGCCCACAGCTGGCACGTTTTGAGCACTCCATAGTCAGGAATCAGATGAACCAATCATTTCATTTGACATTTACAACCACCCCAGCAAGAGGTGATTTTTTAAATTTCCATTTAGTAAAATAAATTTCCATTTAGTAAAAAAACAAAGATGCTGAGGTTCAAGGAAGACAAATCACTTGCCCTATGCCACACAGCATATAAGTAAGCAAAAGCAAGATTTGAACTTGAACTGTTCTTCTCTCAGCTCATATCAGAAGGACAGTGAGGCACCTGGGACCCAACCTGCCTGTATCACCAAGGCCCCAAGATTTGAATTCGCGCCTTGAACCATGAGATGCCCAAGCCCTGCTTTTTCCGCCATTTAGTTATGACCCTGCTATGGGGCCTCAGTCACTAATGAGGAGCTGTTAAAAAATAACTGGGAACCGTCCTAGCCCCTGATGTGTACCATTCTTGGTTGTCACTTTAGCAGCGTGGGCTACTAGGTTACATCTACCCAACTCTATACACATGAGCCACTTTCACTCCTCAATCACTCTTCCACCCAGCCAAATTAGGCCTCTGACTCCTTATACTGCATATTCCTTAGATATTCCTGATCAATATAACGTTCCCAGCCAGGATTAAAGTGCGGCTGGTGAGGTACTGGCCTCGGATACAAAACTTAATAGGTCACCAAAATCTCAGTAAGCAAGATAGTATTTTAATGCAATGTTTAAAATTTGACATAAAAAATGATGATGAGCAAAATGTCAAAATTTGAAATAAAGACAGGATGGGTGTGACTGATTTTTCCACTGCTGCAGGCTGCAATGTGGCTCGACACAACACCGCTCTGCAGCTCTCACAGGTGAGCAGTGGCCAACGAGTTGACATCTATGAGTCATCCCAGAGTCCAGGTCTCAGAGCTGACATCGATTGGTCCTCCCAGAGCCCAGGTCCCAGAGCTGACGTTGACTGGCCACCCCAGAGCCCAGGTCTCAGAGCTGACGTTGACTGGCCACCCCAGAGCCCAGGTCTCAGAGCTGACGTTGACTGGCCACCCCAGAGCCCAGGTCTCAGAGCTGACGTTGACTGGCCACCCCAGAGCCCAGGTCTCAGAGCTGACGTTGACTGGCCACCCCAGAGCCCAGGTCTCAGAGCTGACGTTGACTGGCCACCCCAGAGCCCAGGTCTCAGAGTTGACATCGATTGGTCCTCCCAGAGCCCAGGTCTCAGAGCTGACATCGACTGGCCACCCCAGAGCCCAGGTCGTAGCCAGGAATGTCTGGCGGCTGGCTCTAGGGAGGCCTTAGCCGAGCATCAGGAACACATGGGCATTTTATTTGCCAGTAGGTGATGGTGTTCACTCCTCCCCGTCAGGTGTGGAACTACGAACCTGAAAGTCACAAGTCCTCCCTTTCTTTAAAGACTGGGCTTTTGTTTATTTGAGTAATAAGCAAATATGTATGGCAATGTCAGATTGGGATAAAATCTTTGAAGGAAAGACAAGAGATGATGAAGAACTGCTTCATGGCACAGCCTCAGGGACCACCTCTAGCCCTGTGTTCTGTGGGAATAGCAGTGCCTGGAGATGAGGAAACCAGAGTTCCAGGATAGAGATGAACAGAAATGGAGGTTCCAGTGGCCACGTTAGCCAGGGTGATCAGGGAGGTGCTCTCCAAGGAAAGGACAGATAGCTGAACACCTGAAGGGCGGACATGAGCGAGCTCAGTGCTGAGTGAACAGGAGAGTCCTAGGGCTGACATAGGCTTGGTGTCCAAGATTTAGAAGGGAGACATGAGTAGCCGGACACAGTCTCTCAGGTAGAGAGGTGCAGGAGGTGAGGCTGACGATCCCTTTTGGGCTCTGAAGACTTCGTGAAGGACTTTGACTTAATTCTGTAAGTAAGGAAAAGGCACAGAGTTTTTTTGTTTTTTTGCTTTTTGTTTTGGGGTTTTGTTTTTGTTTCATTTTGTTTTGTTTGAGAAGGAGTTTTGTTCTTGTTGCCCAGGCTGGAGTGCAACAGCGCGATCTTGGCTCACTGCAACCTCCGTCTCCCAGGTTCAAGCGGGATTATAGACGCCCACTACCACGTCCGGTTATTTTTTATTTATTTATTTATTTATTTTAGTAGAGACAGGGTTTCACCATGTTGGCCAGGCTGTTCTCGAACTCCTGATCTCAGATGATCCACCCACCTCAGCCTCCAAAATTGCTGGGATTACAGGCCTGCGCCACCATGCCCAGTCCACAGAGGGGTTTCAGCTGGAGAGCGGCTGGCCATGCTCACTCTGGTGATGAATAACTGCAAGGAGCAGCACAGGAGGGGACAGACCCAGCAAGAGGACACAGCAAGAGTCCAGGATTGAACCAGGGGTCACCAGGGAGATGGAGAAGGATAGCCTGACTCAAGACCTAATCCAGAGGTAGCCCTGATGACAGCCCTTGGGGATAGGTTTGATGTGGAGGAACAGCAAAAGGGAGGATGATCCTTGGGTTTCAGCTCACACAACAGGATGGAATTGCTGGGGTAATAAAAGACTGAGTAAGAAACAGATGTGAGAGTCGGGGTTGGAGGGAAGGGACCATTATCCCATTCTCTCCAGAGCAGGGATTTTCCACCAGAGCTGAGTGTGTGATACTAGAGAAGAGAATACATTTCTGTGGATAATATCCATACCACTGGCTGAAAACAATTACCCAAAATTTGAGTCTCCATCAATCCTCCCACTTGTGTCTCACTCATGGCAATAAAGTTTATTCCCAATAATAATGCTGCAATATTTTATTCATCATCCTTGTGTTTTAGAATTACCATAGCTGTGAAATTTATATTCAACAGCATTATTACAATTTTCGGCTACTAATGAAATTATTGTTTCTGTTTGTGATGTGTTTTGGCACTATAATGATAAACATTTTCTCTCAAAAATACCACTGCAATGTTTATGTTCTCAAAACCTGCCATAAATGACAAATTACAGAATGCCTGTGAGCAGTTAAACTCTCTTCTTGGAAAAGCTGGGCTTCTCATTGCTATCATGGTGGGATCTGAGTCTGTTAGTGAAAGGGATTTGAAATACCAAAGGTTGAAATTCATAGTCTAGTATACTGGTCTCCAAATATTTTTGACCCCGTGTCTCATCAGTCAAACAAAAAAATAAAATGGAGCACATACCCCCAGAATGGATTTTTTAATTTGTAATATAACATAATGGAATCTATTATATAATTTATTATAAATTAGTTCAACTGCACTAATATATTATGCACATTATAACACAAACCAAAAGCAACTGGAAAAGAATGAGATACAAAATAAATCGACATAAAAATGCTAGTATCTCCTTCCCTCTCCCCACAGCTTTGCAACCCTCTGGGTAAATGTTCTGCAGTTTGGAAAGCACTACCCTAGAATACTGTCCTCCCTGCCTTTCCACACCCATCTGATTCTTCTCCATCCTTCTCATTCTTTAAGAGAAGAACTGATGCAGTAATGGATTTCCAACCTCTAAGGCTAAACACAGCACCCTAAGGAAAGCCTCAGGTGAGAGGAGGTAGGAGAACCATTTTCATCTGTTTTAAACTTGGGGGCTTTGAGTGAGTTCAAATGAACAAAGGGCTTTGTAGTTAATAAGACCAAGTCTGAAAACCACTGCTCTACTAAGTAGCTAGGACTTACGCTCGCCAGTTAGAAGTCATCCAGATGCTCCCTTCCATTCTCTGCACTTGCTATAACTTTTTCCTATGATCTTGACTTCTTCTAGGTTCAAGGTTAAAAGTCATTCAATGAGTCCCCACTGACTATTTATCACGTTTAACTGGTGTTGGGTAGGCTCTCATACCTAGGGACTATATGGCCACCATCTGGGTACTATCAGCAACTGCTTTCACATCAAAAAAGATTTCCAGAGGCCAGGCGCCGCAGCTCATGCCTGTAATCCCAGCACTTTGGGAGGCCGAGGCAGGCAGATCATGAGGTCAGGAGTTTGAGACCAGACTGACCAACACAGTGAAACTCTGTCTCTACTAAAAATACAAAAATTATCCAGGCATGGTGGCATGCACCTGTAGTCCCAGCTACTTAGGAGGCTGAGGCGGGAGAATCGCTTAAACCCGGGAGGCGGAGTTTGCAGTGAGCTGAGATCACACCATTGCACTCCAGCCTGGGAGACAGAGCGAGGCTCCATGTCAAAAAAAAAAAAAATTTCCAGAATAAATGGGAAGAATTCCAAGACAGCATTAGAAAGCATCTCAACAGTAGGCATAGGGGTTTGCGGTGGTTTTGTAGAGACTTCTGTTATAACCATTCTGATCTTTGCACATCAAAAAATCCAAGATAAATCCTGATAAAAAGGACCAGTTGATGGTTACACAAATAGCCTCTGGGGTTCTAGACTTAGATTTACCATGAATTTACTGTGCATTCATGGAAACATGACTCAACCCTCAGAGCCAAATCCCTTAATTCCCAAGGAGGAGACTTTTTCTCCAAAAGGAATTCTTCCAAAAGAGAAGCCAATTCAGTGTCTTGCTCTAATTTCGCTCCTCCTTATTCAACCTGTTTTGGAGAATCTTCCTAATCTTTTAATCCCTGTTCAAATCCCTTGCCCTATATTAAGCACAAAACGAGGTTTCCCTCTTTTCTCTGAGTTCCTATAACAATAATTATCTGTGCAATTTGTTTTACAATTAATCCTGGGAGGTTTTGTATTGTTGTTCTGAACTGTTATCTCAATATTGTGGTGGTGGTGACCGTTTCATACATCCCTCCAGTGTTTAGAGGTGGACTAGAAATATGTGCTTGACAGGAAACTCTTGTACATCTTCTCACAGGGGACAACATGGCTTCTGGCACATAGTAGGTGCTCAGGAGACATTTGCTGAATTTTTCTTTCAAGCTCCTCATCGGTTTTTCCTTTTAATTCCTGTGGAAGGGAAGAACAATACCAACCTCCCGGAGCTGGGCTGAGGTTCACCACTTCATGCAAAGAACAGAACGTAGTTCATGGCAGGCCACAGTCGGAAACGGACACGTGCATCCCACTGACATATTTATTTCAGAGTGTTCATTACTTTTCAAATTTCTTGGCTAGCCATAGTGGCTCATGCCTGTAAACCCAGCACTTTGGGAGGCTGAGGCAGGCAGATCACTTGAAGTCGGGAGTTTGAGACTAGCCTGGCCAACATGGTAAAACCCTGTCTCTACTAAAAATACAAAACTTAGCCAGGCATGATGGCACACACCCGTAACCCCAGCTACTCAGGAGGCTGAGGCAGGAGGATAGTTTCGGCTGAGGAGGTCAAAGCTGTAGTGAGCAGAGATAGCATCACTGCACTCCAGCCTGGGTGACAGAGTGAGACTCTGTCCAAAAAAAAAAAAAAAAACCAGGAAATTTCACACACACACACACACAATCAAACCAACCAACCTGGAATCTGCTTCTGCTGACAACTCACTGATGTGGCATGCCTACCTAGCAATGATTGACGGAGACACAGCTGCTTCTCCCAGAAAAGCATCGGTTTTTCTGGCTCTCAAGATCCCCACTATTCCCAAGCAAACTAACACGATATTAAGCTAAGATCTGCAATAGCATAAAAACTCTTGTTCCTTAAAAACAGTCATCAGTTCATCAGTTGTGTGTTAGAGAGACACTATGAAATGGTGGGGACTGTGACAAAGGGACAAATAAAGCTCCAGTCACCACCCACCCAGAATGTCATCCTGCCTGGCTTCCGTAGTCACAGAAATATTCCACCCTAGCAGGTGCTTAAGAAATGGTAGTTTCTTGACCACTTCTTCTTCTGGCTTTGATTTCCTTACCTTCTTCTTCTGGCTTTGATTTCCTTACCTTCTTCTTCTAGCTTTGATTTATTCTGTCTTGTAATAACCTAATTGTTTCTGTGTCCTTTCATTTCCCTTTCCGATTTGTATTCCCCTGCCCCTTTCTGCCCGTGGGGTGCTGCTGGGAGGACATTAGAATCAGACCTTACCTCATTCTTGGAGTCTAAGCTACTGCAGTCTGACTGCTGAAGAGCAAGTAAATGAGCAGGACCGTCAGGACTACAGGCAGAAGAGAGGTACCACCACCTGGAGCGAAATTCATTTCTGAGGCATGTTACGGGAGGTAGGAGGCGGGACAGCCACCCTGAAGGTCCTGTTTGCTGCCTCAGCCCAAGGCTGGCTTCGTATGTGTCATCCCCACAGCCCTGGCTATTTTCCAAAAAAAAAAAGGGAAGAAGAAATAGGGAGAGAGGAAGAAACAGAAGGAAGGGAAGTGAAGGAAGAAAGGAGAAAAGGAGGAGGGGAGAAAAATGGTGGGAAAAGGAAGGAGAATGAGAAAGGAGGGGAGGAGAGGGGAGGGAGAAACTCTGAACTCTCAACCTCCTCCTCAGAGAGATGGTTCTTAGCCCAAAAGTATGCTGCTACCTGATTTAAGCAAAGATACAAATGCAAAATGCAGCTTGTCCTTAAAATTTAGTAGCATCAGAATGAAAAAGAAATGCTACCCCGAGTTGTGACATTTAAGTGGTCATGCATTTTTCAATGTATCAGTTATGCAAAGATGTTTATATTCATTTTCTCCTTGGTCGTGTTTCCTTTAAATAGAGTGGCAAAAAGTCTTTAAAAGTTTAATTAAATAAAACAGAATCATGGAAATCAAAGTTAACTGAAATAGACTTTAGAGTTCAAAAAAAGCAGAAATATAAATTACATAAATAATAAGGGAAAATAAAAGCAAACAAGTAAACTGAATAAATATTCTTGTTATCTCTGCCTCTTGCTGTTTCACCTCCAAGTGTATTTTTATCTTGTATTATATTTCTAAAGACTCAAAAAGAAAAATGTCAGTAGATGACAACATGAAAAGGTCCATGGGTTGCTGAGTTAATCTAAAACCTTTAGCAGTAAGGGGAAAAAAAATCTTCATTTAAAGAGGTGATTTGTTTTTATTTTTAGATGTGGGGCTGCATGGATAGTTTTAATTCGTGATCTTACAAGCATGCAAAATGAAGTTCAAAAAGGTCTAATAGAAACCCCAGATAAATTTAAGATCATCTATTTCATTCCTATGTCCATAAATAACAGTTTTAATATGGAAGATAATGACAGCAACAATAATGACCTTAACTTGGGTAATCCATTTGTTGACAGCAGGTGATAATTTGGCCTTCCTGATAGTAATCTGTTTTTTGGCAAACAAGAGAGAGGGCTATCTGCCACATACATTTATTTTTATGGGGAGGACATGTTTTATAAAGCTGAATATGGGACAGTACAGGTGTGGAATTAATTGTCCAAGTTGCAAAATATGTTAGAGATGGTATGTTAAATCTACAGCTCACAGTGGCCCTGACATGATTAAATGTTCACTTCTATTAAGTAACCACAAGCCTGTATTTCCAATTATGGTGGAGAACTGCTTTCTGCTGAGTGGATTAGCTTAGTACTTCATTCTGCTGGTAGTTTTATGATCTGAGATCTTTAATTTTCCCAATTCAACTCTTAGGGCCGCAAAGACAAGCTGCCTGACTTTTAAATAATATATTCCCGCTTTTAAATTTCTGCCTTCTGCCATTTCCTAGGAGCACCATTTCCTGTCACCATAATTATAATAATTTGTATGTAGTTCCTGGGATCACATTTCTAATTGAGTCCTAAATTGGTTAACCTCATGAAGTTATTAATATGCTTTTTTAACCTGCACAAATTATATATTTGTCTGGTTGGTCAAATAACGTTCATCATTACACACACTGCTTGCCTCTCTTCCTTCAGTTTTAACATCACTATTTTAGTTTGAAAAATGTATCGGTTTTTTTTTTTAATAAAACACCAAAAATTTCAGAACCCTAAGAGTAGGAAAGGAAGGTCCAGTCCAGGGACCAGTGAGAGCCTAGGCGCTGCAGAATGAAAGATGACGTCACACCTGAACACCAGGAAACAGCTCCTCTGGCTCTGGAACTGGGAAAGGGAGAATGTGGAAGCGTAAAGCCGGGAATTGAAAAAACGAGCAAGAGGCCGGGCGCGGTGGCTCACGCCTGTAATCCCAGCACTTTGGGAGGCCGAGGCGGGTGGATCACGAGGTCAAGAGATCGAGACCATCCTGGTCAACATGGTGAAACCCCGTCTCTACTAAAAATACAAAAAATTAGCTGGGCATGGTGGCGCGTGCCTGTAATCCCAGCTACTCAGGAGGCTGAGGCAGGAGAATTGCCTCAACCCAGGTGGTGGAGGTTGCGGTGAGCCGAGATCGCGCCATTGCACTCCAGCCTGGGTAACAAGAGCGAAACTCCGTCTCAAAAAAAAAAAAAAAAAAGAAAGAAAAAACGAGCAAGAATGACCAGGTCGTGGAGGCTGTGCCGAGGTGTTGGAAACCACACCAAAGGCAATGGTACCCACCAGGGGGGTTTTGGTTTCTCGGTTGTTTGTTTAAGAGAGAGTCTCACTCTGTCGGGCAGGCTGGAGTCCAGTAGCACGATCTCGGCTCACTGCAACCTCCGCCTCCTGGGTTCAAGCGATTCTCCTTCCTCAGCCACCCGAGTAGCTGGTACTACAGCACACGCCACCACGCCCAGCTAATTTTTGTATTTTTAGTAGAGATGGGGTTTCACCATGTTGGCCAGGATGGTCTCGATCTCTTGGCCTCATGATCCACCCTCCTGAGCCTCCCAAAGTGCTGGGATTACAGGCGTGAGCCACCACGCCCTGTCATTTTTTTTTTTTTTAGTAGAGACGGGGTTTCACCATGTTGGCCAGACTGGTTTCAGACTCCTGATCTCAGGTGATCCGCCTCACTCGGCCTCCCAAAGTGCTGGGATTACAGGTGTGAGCCACTGCACCGGGCCCCCAGCAGAGGGTTTTTAAACAAGGAATTACCACACCCAGACCTGTGTTTTAGAAATTTTGTTTTTAAGTGGTTCAATTAGGCGTCTACTGCACTTGTCCTGGCAAAAATAAAAATAAAAAATAAAATAAATGAAAGCAAAGGGTAAAGTTGTCGCAAAGAGGACAAGTTAGCTTTGAGAGTCATTTCTACACCCAAAGAGCCTACAGTCTGGACTGGAAGATCAAACAACACAGTGAAACAGAGAACAGTACAGGGCATGCATAGCCAATGCTACACGAACATCACAGCAGGTGAGAGATTGATGTAACTTAGAAAGCCAGGACTGGCCTCCTAGCAAAAGCTAACTTAAACTTGGGAAGAAGTGATTCCAGGGATAGTGGCCTGTGTATTTGGTGAGCAAGTGAGTCTGTATCTGCTTGAGAGAAAAAAGAGACAAAAGCCAGGGTGCTCATGCCTGTCATCCCAGCAATTTAGGAGGCAGGCAGATGGCTTGAACCCAGGGGTTCGAGACCAGCCTGAGCAACGTGGTGAATGCTGTCTCTACAAAAGATGTAAAAATTAGCCAGACATGGTGGCGTACACCTGTAGTTCCAGCTACTCGCGAGGCTGAAGTGGGAGGATTGCCAAGCCTGGAAGGTGGAGGCTGCAATGAGCTATGATCGCACCACTTGCACTCCGGCCTGGGCAACAGAGCAAGACCCTGTCTCAAAAAAAAAAAAAAAAAGAGGGAGACAAAAACCACAGCTACGTGGGCATCCCTACACCAACTTGACAATCCTGAGCAGTGCTTCACATTGAACTCGTCATCTCAGCAAATCCTCTACGACTAATCCCTCGTAGAGTCTCCAAAAACGTTGAGACCATCACCCCAATCATGAAGGAACAAACCCTCTGTGGTCAGTGGCATTCACAGGTGTGAATAAGATCTCAAGACTGATTGTTTTTCTGTACTGAAGACTTATCTAATGCCTCTGCTCTGACTGGTCTTTCATTTAAACACTTCCTAAATCATGTGTCAGTAAGGCTGTGTGGATACAAAATCGATATCTTGACAATTCCTTTTTGTCTATTCTGATGACACAACCAGATTGTCAGTACTGGATTCGTACATTTTACACAGGCCCTGTTTGGAATACATGCAGTGGGTTTTCTGATCATTATAAAATAATGACAGTTTTCATGCAGTGGATTCAATTCTTCCAAACCTCTCAGGAAACATGTTGGTATTTGTTAAGCTTCACACTTAAAGTATTTCAGAGGGTAAGTCAAGAGCACATCTGTAGTTCCTTCTAAGTCTGGGTGGGGCAGGAGAAGACATGAAAAGGATCAGAAAATCCCACCATTATGCATTTCTGGGTCTACTGGGCAGGAGAGGGATGCCTGCATTTGCCAAATGTGTTCTAAGAATCTGGAAAACATTGCTTGTTAACGGATATTTATTTAGGCCAGGAGCAGTGGTTCACATCTGTAATCTCAGCACTTTGGGAGGCTGAGGCTGGTGGATCATTTGAGATCAGCCTGGCCAACATGGTGAAACCCTGGCTTTACTAAAAATACAGAACTAGCCGGCCGTTGGTCATGTGCCTGTAATCCCAGCTACTCGGGAGGCTGAGGCAGGAGAATCACATGAACCCAGGAGGCAGTAAAGATTGCAGTGAGCGGAGATCGCGCCATTGCACTCCAGCCCACACAACACAGCGAGACTCTGTCTCAAAAAAAAAAAAGATATTCATCCATTCAATATAATTGAAATTCTGAGTGGTGAGGCAGGCTTCTCTCAACATGCCCCCTGATGCTCAACAGCACCTCGTTCTGAAACTTGGCATACTCCAAAGCCAAGATAAGAAGGACAGTCGAATTTCTCCACATCTTCACCAACAGTTGTCTTTTATTTTTTGTTGTATATTTTTTATAATAGCCCTCCTACCAGATGTGAGGTGGTATCTCAATGTTTTGATGTGCATTTCCCTGATGATTAGTGTCTTTGAGCATCTTTTCATATACCAGTTAGCCATTTGTGTATCTGCTTTGGAGAAATGTCTACTCAAGTGCTTAGCCTGTTTTTTAACCAGGTTATTAGGTCTTTTGCCATTGAGTTGTAGGAGTTTCTATGTATTTTAATTCTTTCAAAGGGAAAAAAGAGACAAAGACTCTTTTAGCAAAGTAACAATACAGAGGTGTGCTAAAGGGTGCTATTGCCAGAAGAAAAGGTCTCACAGAGCAAGTAAGGTGGAAAACATAAATTTTTTTTTTTTTTTTTTTTTTTTTTAGCTGGAGTCTAGCTCTGTCACCCAGGCTGGAGTGCAGTGGCATGATCTTGGCTCACTGCAACCTCCGTCCCTGGGTTCAAGCAATTCTCCTGCCTCAGTCTCCTGAGTAGCTGGGATTACAGGCGCCCGCCACCACACCTGGCTAATTTTTTGTATTTTTAGTAGAGATGAGGTTTCACCATGTTGGCCAGGCTGATCTTGAATTCCTGAACTCAGACGATCTGCCCACCTTGGCCTCTCCAAGTGCTAGGATTACAGGCATGAGCCCCCACACCCGGACTGAATTTATTAATACTAGAGAATTATCTTATTTTACAAGTGAAAATCTGCCCAGTGAATAAAAGACACACCTTTCTAGAGAAGGCCCTCAGCCTCTGGCAGCATCTTCTATCTGACTGCTGCTACTCCAAGACAGCCTTCCTTAAGCCCTCCCTTAGAGACACCCTAGAATTCTCTGGAATTCTCTAGAATTCTCCACAGGCCAGGCCAGCTGCTGAGCCCCAACAGAGCCTTCTCCAAGAAGTGACTGTAAACACTCTCCTCCCTCCCCTGCCAAGTGATTCCAAGGCTCTGGAAAAACAGAAGATGGCTCTTCATAAAAATAGCAACACTGGACACGTCCATCATTGCCCTGCCCAGCTCTGCTGAGTACACAAGGGGCCATCATCACTGACCAGGGGCTGAGCCAGCTGCCCCTCAGACTTTGGAACTAAGTGAAGCAGAGAAGGGACATGGCAGAAGTGAGACAATCAGGGAAACTGAGAAGCCCAGGGATGTGGCACTGGAGCTGAAAAGGTGATGATGTGGGAGCAGGGCTGGTAGCCATTGGGCTGAACCTTGGGCCAGGTGAGTCAGTGCAGAAACGGGCTCCTAGGAAGGGGAGGGTCAGCAGTCTTGACCTTGCCTCTGCAGAGCCCAGTCCCACTTCACAGGAGACGTGGCTTCACCTCACTTTCTCACCTTGGAGCCCATGATGTGTCTGAATCCTCATGCATCTGCTGTCCAGTTGAATGGGTTTCCTCCTTGCAAACAAAGGAGCCTGAACAAAAACAAAGGACAGGGACCACGTCCCTGGGCTCCTCACTTTCCCCAGTTGTCTCACTTCCCCCACACATACACCCAACCCACCTCTGCCCCATTTAGGTCCTAAGCGTTAGGAGGAAACATTGGCATGAAACAGTCCCAGAAGACATCCCTTCTCTCAGAACAACAGGAAGCAATGGCTGGCAGCATCTAGAGACTTCATCACCAAGCCCTTCAAGCCAGACAACCATTCTGCTAATAACCAACAAAACATAGGTTTGCCTATTTAGATGTTAAAACACTTGTTTTTAAAAACACCAGCGGGTTCCCAAGGGTACACAGAGCATGTCCACTGCAGTGCACCCTTCTCATCTACCATTGAATTCCAGGTCCTCACAAAGAACTGTGGACATCTGCCCCTCGCGAGCTACTAAACTTTTGTCACGCTAAATTTTCTTAAATTTCCCCTTTAACCCAAGCAAACACTATTTTCCTTTGTAACTGGATGTATTATTGCTCCACACTTTACAATAATCTAACTTGATGAAACAGCCTTGGCCCAGGAGGCTGTTTAACGTTTGAGGAGCCCACGTCAGGTTGATCACTTGCACTTCCTACCGCACACACAGATGTCCCTAGAATGCTGGTAAAGCAGAGGCAGCGGCCCACACTCTTCTTTGTTTAGGTAAATGCCTCTCCATCTTTAGCCCTCCCATCCATCTCTGCTGCTTTACGCAAGAGCCCCTCACTTTCCTCCTGATTCATTCTTGTTCCTGTTACAGCCCATCCTCTTTGAAGCTCTCAGAGTGATCTTTGAAAAACATAAATCAGGCCATGTCCCTCCCATGCTTTAAAATCTCCACTGGATTCCCACATCACTGAAAATAAAGTCTAAACTCTTAACATCACCCACAGTATGGAAGGACCTGGGGTCTGTCACCTCTGACCTTATCTTAGACGACAGCCTCAAACTCTCCCAGCTGTGACCACATAGGGAGTTGCTTCCCACCTGGCTTCTGCCTGGAACATCACCCAGAAGATGGAAGGTTAATCAAGACCTTTCCAGGGAGACCTCCTATGGCCACTTCTAGTCTGAATACCGCTCCCCACATATCTCACACACACCCCATTGAAACCATCCCTATCGACTTTTTTAAATTAGGGAAGAAGGGAGGGGGAGAAACAAAGACAAATCAAGCTTGCACTACATGCAACATGAATCATGAGGTCCACCTGCTCTCAGGCCTGTTTCTTCATAGATGTTGGTGCCTATTGCCTCAGAATCACATAGATTCTGTTACAAGATTATATTTCCCTTTAACTGCTCTACAAATAAAAACCTGAACATCATAAAATGTTAACTTTCCCTTTGTGATGTTCTTTCAGGTCCTGCATATCAGTGAAACTACTGACATCAGCTGGTCTGCAGGACTCCAAAGGAACTGACTCACCGACGAATGCAGTGTCCATGTCTCAATGATTTCCTGCCCCTTATCCTAACCAATCAAGGACCCCAATTTTCTAGCCCCTCACCCTCCATGATCTGCTTAAAAACCCCAGCCCAGAACTCCTTGGGGAGATAGGTTTGAGGGACTTCTTCCATCTCCTTGCTTGGTCCCCTGTGCCATTAAATTCTTTCTCTGCTGCAAACCCTGCTGTCTCAGTGATTGGTCTGTTACTGTGCAGCAGGCATAGGAAACTGTTGGTCCTATAACACTGTCTCTGTCACTGGTCATTGTCTATCCCATCACCTTGTCTTTTTTTGTAATCTTCATAGCACTTCTCACTTTCAAAAATTATCTCATAACTGCATTCAATTTTATTGTTTTATTCTGTCTCTACCTGGAAGATTATAAATTCCATCAAACACGAGGCCTTTCTTTCTTTTTTACTGTTGTATGTCCAGGTTCTAAAACAATGTCTGGCACATAATAGAGCCTCCAAAAATATTTATTGGAAGAACAATCCTCTGACTTGAGTTTGAAAGAGTTACAATTTTCCAGATAATTTTGCACAAAAGACTTTTGTCCTCCATTTATAAGTCTCAAGTACTAATTTCTACTTTAATATTACTTTTTCCACTGATAACAGAAATAATAGTCATCATTTGATTTTGAAAACCACTCAATATTAAATACCTAAGTAATCTGCATTTATTATAGGGCAACCAAAAAAGAACTGGATATTACCTCTCTCCTATAATTGGATTGTATTTTCTGAAGCATCGTGTTATTCTGGAGTTTTACCTTCTAATTTTCTTTGGTATTATATGTTTTTATTCCCTGAAAATAAATGGGCAATTTTTTTTCCATTTTGTGTGCAAATCAGGAAAGAAATATTTAAATCAGACCACAGCTTTCTAGAAATGGCCTAACTGGTATATTTTAGAGCATATTGCTTCTCAACAAAGAACTAAATGTGTTATTCATAGAAAATATTTTATTCAAACTTACCCCATCACCAATAATGTCTGTGAAAACAAGAAGAGGATGAAGAAACAAGTGACTGGGTCAAATGGACATTCTTGTTCCCCAAAAATGGTCTCTTGTAAAACATGGTTAGCATTTGTTCATATGTGCCACATCTGTCCATCTCTCTCCCTCCTTTTATACCAGCATTATCATGATGGGCTGTGTTTGCTTCCCACATGCCACCCATTGTGCTAAGCTTTGTCGTGTATCCACATGTATTAACTACTTTAACTCTTAAAATAACCTCAGAAGGTGAATGTTAAAATGTCCATTTTGCAGATCAGAAAGCTGAGGATTAGTAATGTGCAGAGCCGACTGCAAACACAAGACCTTCGCCATCACATTATACTTGGGATTTCTTTCTAGAACTTCCGTATGGAAAGATTTTTATTTAGAAAGGTCAAAACTTTAAAGAAATGTAGAATTCTTATACAAATTTGCCTAGGAAAATATAACTGTTTCAAAGATCCTTCTCTTCCCAGTTAAAAAAAGGCAGGGATCTAAAGTCTGTATTTCTCACCAGTAAAAATGATGACAGTATTAATAACCACCTTGTTGAATTCATCATTACAAGTAATCTTTCTTTCTTCCTTTGATTTCATAAACACTGCATATTCAGTCTGAGCCAGATGCCTACAGACATCTTTGAAAACAGTATTTCATCATCTGAATATTTGACCATTTGAAGGAAAAAAAAATAGCTGTTCCAAATTCCTGCCTTTATACATGTTTTCAAGGCTCAGTGGAAATGTACCTCTCTGCCTCTTGTTGTTCCTCAAATGACCACCCACAGATGCCTCTTCTGTTATGAAAGACTTTCTCAGAAACCAAAAACTGTCTAAAAAAACAATTATTTATTTTCAGAACTCTTCTGAGTCTGCTCAAAGACAAGAAACTACAGAGAATTTGATTAGAATCATAAATAAGATCTAAGAGTAATAGTAAAAAGTTAACTAAGCTGAGATAATCAGCACTTTGACTTGGGTTCCTAATCAAATAAATCTTTGAGTTTCATTATTTTGTTTAATCTACAATACCCCTTGCCAGCATATACCATAAACTTTGATTTGATGTTTGCTTAAAAATGGATACTGTTTCTGTATTTGTGCTGTGTCTTATTGACTGGAATTAAGTTCATCGACAAATAAGGATTTTAATGGTTTCTTAAACACTTGGGGCTTGTCATATTCTCTACCCTGGCTACAGAAAATCCTCTGACTATCCCTTTTTAGACTACTAAATACCTTTTTCAAAAGCTGGCTGGCTTCTAAAACTGGCAAGACCCTAAATTGCATTTTCAATGAGAGTCTCTTCTACATATGTAGATAGGTCAGTTGCTGATTTATTTTAGTCCAGTTCTTCTGCCTGCATTACAATCATTACATTCTATGCTCTGAAGTGCCTCATGGGACCCAGAGAGCTGGACTGTGTGATGGTTAATTTTATGTGTCAACTTGACTGGGCCATGGTGCCCAGATATTTGGTCAAATGTTTTTCTAGATGTTTCTGTGAAGGTGTTTTTTGTATGAGATTTAACATTTAAATTATTGGACTTTGAGTGAAATAGATTACCCTCCCAAGTGTGGGTGGGCCTCATCTAATTAGTTGAAGGCATGACTACAGCAAGGACTGGCCTCCTGAGCAAGAAGGAATACTTCTAGCAGAAGAATTACAACTTGAACTGAAGCTCTCCCCTGGATCTCCAACCTGCCAGCCTACCATGCAGATTTTGGACTTACCAAGCCTCTACAATTGTGTGAACCAATTCCTTAAAATAAATCATCTCTCTCCGCCTGCCCCACCCCCTGCGCCACAAACGCACACATACATACATGCACACACCCATCCTACCCTTGTTCATTCTGTTTTCCTGAAGAAATTCTAATACAGACTGTCTAACGTTGTTGTTATTTCCAATGCAGCTTCAGCTTCTTCCTCTAGTTAACAAAAAGTGCTCTAATTGCATAGGTAAGTCTGAGAAGTTCTACTCACTCAGCCTCACTCCTTCCATCACTGTGCACTAGTTATAATATGACTTTGAATGGGCAAAGACTAGGATCCCTTCACTTCCTTGTTGAGAGTCAGCTAAAAGATGCTAGGCGACACATTCACCACTCTTTTCTATTTTTTTTATTGTATTTTAGGTCTGGGGGTATATGTGAAGAACATGCAAGATTGTTGCATAGGTACACACGTGGCAGTGTGATTTGCTGCCTTCCTCCCCTTCACCTATATCTCGCATTTCTCCCCATGATATCTCTCCCCAACTCCCCATCCCCTACTATCCCCTCCCCTATTTCCCCCAACAGACCCCAGTGTGTAGTGCTCCCCTCCCTGTGTCCATGTGTTCTCATTGTTCAACACCCGCCTATGAGTGAGAACATGAGACGTTTGATTTTCTGTTCTCGTGTCAGTTCACTGAGAATGATGGTTTCCAGGTTCATCCATGTCCCTACAAAGGACACGAACTCATCGTTTTTGATGGCTTCATAATATTCCATGGTGTATATGTGCCACATTTTCCCTGTCCAGTCAATCGATGAGCATTTGGGTTTGTTCCAGGTCTTTGCTATTGTAAACTGCGCTGCAATGACACTCCTTTCTAAATTATAAATCTTGAGATCACTGTATTTCTGAATGACCATCTCCCCTGGGTTGTTCATTTTACTTATTTTTTCATAAGTGAAATTTGTTCATAATGTATTTAATTGTATGTGGGGTGGAATACTGTTCCATGCACTGGAAACACAAAGATGAATAAACATGCTGCCTTTGTGGAGTTTACAGTCTAGTGGGGAGAAGTAATAGTGGCAAATAATAATATCTCTTGGCATTAACATCCCCAACAAAAGGCCTGAGATTTCAGCCCTATCGCTATAACCGTGCTATTTTAGAATGAGGCAAATGATGGGGGTGTGAGGAGGTTGTTACTAGCTGAATTGTGTTCCTCCATCCCCCTAAAAAAACTCATGTCGAAGTCTTAACACCCAGTGCCTCAGAATGTGACTGCATTTGGAGATATGGACTTGACAGAGGTGATTGCATTAAACTGAAGTCATCAGAGTGGATCCTAATCCAATATGACAGGTGTCCTTATAAAAGGGGGAAATTTGAACCCAGATGGACACAGAAGGAAGACCATGTGAAGATACAGGGAGAAGATGGCCAATTACAAGGCAAGGAGAGGGGCCTGGAACAAGCCTTTCACTCATGGGCCTGAGAAGGAACCAAACCTGCCCACACCTTGATCTCAGACTTTCAACCTTCAGAACCATGAGGAAATTATTTCTGTGGTTTAAGACACCCAGTCTGTAGTACTTGTTACAGCAGCTCTTACAAACTAATACAGAGGCTAAGCTTAACAGTGATATAGAGCAATGGCTGCAGATAGGAACAAATAAGAGAGTTCTCATAAAGGCATCATCAACCTGACCTAATGACTGATTAGAAGCAAAAGGAGAAGGAAAGCAAGAGATGCAGGTTGACTTGAGTTATGGGTGTAGAAAATTATAAAAGTGGCCACCACACACATGTAATCACAGCACTTTGGGAGGCCAAGGCAGGTGGCTCACCTGAGGTCAGGAGTTCGTGACCAGCCTAACATGGTGAAACCCCATCTCTACTAAATACAAAAAAAAAAAATTAGCCAGGCGTGGTAGCTAAAATTTTAGAGACAGGAGAATCACTTGACCCGGGAGGCAGAGGTTGCAGTGAGCCGAGATCACACCATTGCACTCCAGCCTGGGCAACAAGAGCAAAACTCTGTCCCCAAAAAAGAAAAAAAAGTGGCCACTAATTCCCTCCCCACTCCCATCACTTTACCCCTCCTTCATCCTGCTTCCACACACCTGTCCTTATGATGTGGTCTTGAAGATTCAATCAATAGGTAGCGTCCATTTCTCAACTCCTAAGTATGGGCTGGCCTTATAACTTTCTCTGACCAATGGAATAAAACAGAAGTGATGTTTCATGAGTAACAAGCCTAGGCCTCAAGACACCTTGCAAGCTGCTTCTCTCTTACTCTTCATGATAATCTTCTTGATCAGTACTAGTGAATAAGCATGGGCTAGCTTGCTGGATAACAGAAACATGGATGCATGGCTGTGTTAACCCCAGTTCCCCAGCCAGCAGTCAGCCATCTGCCAGATTGATGAGCAATGTCATCAACTGCTGGCTAACTGCAGACCTAGGTGAACCCAGCTAAGTCCAGCAGAAGAATCGCCCAGCTGACCTCAGCCCACATTCCTGATCCATATAAATGTGCACTTATATATGGTTGCTGGTTTGTTTGTTTGTTTAATATGTTAAAAAATAGTACATGGTTTCTGTTTTAAGCCACAAAGTTTTGGGGGTTTTTGGTGCACTGAAAAAGTTAACCAGTATGTGGGATAAATATTGTTGCCTTTTGCCTGGATAAGAAAATTAAGAGCAAAGCAATCTGGATAAGAAATTCTGTCTCGGGCCCGGTGCAGTGGATTGCACCTGTAATCCCAGCACTTTCAGAAGCCGAGATGGGAGGATCATTTGAGCCCAGGAGTTGCCCTCCAACCTGGACAACATGGCAAGACCTTGTCTTTACAAAATAAAATTTTTAAATAGCTGAGTATGGTGGTGCATGCCTATAGCCCCAGCTATTCAGGAGGCTGAGGTGAGAGGATCACTTGAGCCTGAGAGGTTGAGGCTGCAGTGACCCAGGATCACACACTGCACTTCTGGCTGGGTGACAGAGAGAGACCTTGTCTCAAAAAAAAAAAAAAATCTGTCTTTGGCATATTGTATTTGAAATATTTATGAGACTGTCAAGGAGCCAGTTGGTTAAATAGTTCCCAGTCTCAGGCGAGAGGTCTTATTTAGATATACAAACCTGAAAGACAATCATGTGACTGATTTCCATGCATGAGTAGATTGTCACAAATAAAAGCAAGAATAGAATAAAGGAACAAGAGATCCAAGTTAGGACCCCAAGAACATCAACAGTTAACATCAGGCAAAGCAGGAAAGTCAATTAGGGAGAAGATGAAACAGGACCAGAGAGGTCAAAGGAAATTCTCAACAGAGTCAACGTCATAGTAATGTCTAAAAAAAATAAGGCTGATAAGAGTCCCAAACATTTAGGAATTATAAAGTCATTGTCAGAAGAGTTTTAGCAAAGTGTAGAAGGCTGACGCTTACCAGCCATCACTGAAGAGTGAATGGGGCCAGGGGCAGTGGCTCAAAACTGTAATCCCAGTGCTTTGAGAGGCTGAAGCAGGAGGATCACTTGAGGCCAGAAGTTTGAGACCAGTTTGGGCAACATAGCAAGATCCTGTCTCTACAAAAAAATTAAAAATTAGCTGGGCTTTGTGGCTTGTGCCTGTAGCCCTAGACATTCAAAAGGCTGAGATGGGAGAGGATCGCTTGAGTCTTGGAGTTCAAGGCCAAAATAGACATCATTGTGCCACTGCCCTCCAGCCTGAGCAACATAGCAAGGACATGTCTCTGAAAAAAATTTAAATAAATTTTGTTTACAAAAGTGAATGGAAGGGGATGAATTGGAAACAATGAGTATAACTACCATGGTTTTGAATGTGTTCCCCAAAGTTCATGTGTTGGAAACTTAATCCCCAATGCAATAGTGTTGAGAGGGGACTTTTAAGAGGTAATTAGGTGATGAAGGCTCTGCTCTCATGAATGCATTAATGTCATTATCTCCAGAGTCGATTCGTTGTTGCAAGACCGAGCTTATCATAAGAGGGAGCTCAGCCTCCTCTTGCTTTCTTGCGCTCATGTGTTCCTGCCCTTCTACCTTCTGCCATGAGATGATGCAACACGAAGGCCCTCACCGTGCCATCACCATGCTCTTGGACTTACCAGCCTCCAGAACTGTAAGAAATAAATCTCTGCTTTTTATAAATTACCCAGTCTGTGGTATTCTGTTATAGCAACACAAAATGAACTAAGACAATTATCTAGCTGAGCTTGGCAGATAGGCTACTTTAGACACTATCTGCCTCTTTGCTCAAGGAATCTGTGAGCTACTGGTGGCAGCCAATGTCACACTCATGCAGACTAATACCATTAAAAGGTATAGTCCCCGGCATTAGCTGGGCCTTTCATGCCATGCAACAAAGGAAAAGAAGAGACAACCCCTAAAGGGGAGTGAAAAGTTGATGGGGAAATTTTTCAAGATGGGAGAGATTTTGGTACATTTATTTCTAACTTTATTGAGTCATAAAGCTGTAACTGATGGATTGAAGTCCTGGAGAAGATGGGAAGGGATGATATCCACAGCACATATGGAAGAAAAGCTAGAGGTGGAAAGATAAGAGATTTCTGGATATGAGACAAGAGGTTGAGGGAATTCACATTGAGTGACCATGAATCCTAACCTGGGAGGAGGCCCAGTGGTGGGCAGGGGAGTTGAGGACAGTGGGAAACATTCAGAGCTGCAGATACGAACAGTGAGTGAGCTTGATATCCCATATAATACTTGCTAAATGACACAGAGGTTGAGGATAATAAAATTATACTGGCATTCTTTGGCATGGCTGGGTTTTTCCAACAGCAGGAAATAGCTTGCATGCAGAAGCAAACAGGACAGTTGGTTGCATCAACACAAGACTGGGATTTTTGTGGACAGATACAGAAGGGTGAGAGATTAAGAGCTTTGAGGTTTTAGTAAGACAGCGGTTAAAATGATATGGGATCTCTCAGCTGGCTAAAAGGAGTCGGGGGAAAGCATGGTTAATGAACTTGGAAAAAGAGAGAGTAGGAGAGGAACCATGATCTTGGAAATAAACTGGCAGGAGAGCAAGCAGAGAGACTATGAGGGTATAACCAGATATGGTTACACTGGCGTTTAGGGCTCTGGAAGCAGACATTGCAGAAGATGAGGCCGGGGTGTGGGCGATGTGATTGGACTGGCAAAGCACGATGGGGATGAAGTCTTGCAACTCTGAAGCTAAGTCACTGGATATTTCCTCCACAAGCAGATGCTGAAGACCACCCTGATGGTGGCCATTCAGATAGAAAAGAGGACGTGGGCCAAGGTAATGAACCTTCCTGGGACCGAAACTTCATGGGACCAGGAGTCATAACAGGGATACAATAAGACAGCCAGGAAGAAGGATAGAATATGGTATACGGGAATTTCACTGGGAGGTATGGGGTCATACAGTTTTGCTGGATGACAGCAAAGAAATGTTTTGGAAGCAACGGTGACCACAGTTCCTTTGAGCCCAGAAAGTGTAGGCAAAAGTTAGTCACGCCCCCTGCCCATTCCAGAATGCACTTTCTTGGGAAAAAATCAGATGTGGGGAAGAGGAGTTTATTTTTAATGAAATAAAATAAAGATGTTGTCCAAAGATGTTATCAAAAAAAGTTATGAGAAAGTCAACCGAGAAAGAAAGAGGGGCAAGCGGAAAGAATGAGAATGGCCTTCACTTAATGTGGGATTTAATGTTTCATCTTGAATAAGAGCTCTATTTTTCACAAATATCTTTAAGATTTCAAGCCTGGGTCCAACCAGATCAACAATAATGATGCAATAGGATGCAGTCAACATTCCTCTTCTCTTTGAATTATCTCAGGAATAATAAGAGCTGCTGTTTAGAGTCCAGACTTATTCCTTGTTTTGAAGTTAGGTAGTTCAGTGAATAGAACAAGAAAGATTTTTCTCTGTAGATCTCAACAGAACATAAGCCAGTAGGCATTTGCAGAGATATTGTACCCTGGAAGGAAAGAAAAAGATGCTCTGATAACCAGAGTTAAACTCTTGATGTAAACTATTTGCTTGGATCCCTTGACCAACATTTGGTTCTAGCAGCCAAAAGAATTTGCAAAAACTAAAGAGGAAGGAAAGTCGTCAGGGTTGTAAACATGACCTCTTGACTAATATATATGGTTGTTAAAAAAGGTTATTTTGGGGTTTTCAAATGGAGAAAGAAAATACTGGGCTGGGCGTAGTGGCTCACACCTGTAATCCCAGCACTTTGGGAGGCCGAGGCAGGTGGATTTCTTGACCTTAGAGGTTTAAGAGCAGCCTGGGGAGCTTGGTGAAACCCTGTCTCTACAAAAAAATACAAAAATTAGCCGAGTGTGGTGGCACATGCCTACAGTCCCAGCTACTTGGGAGGCTGAGGTGGGAGGATGGCTTTAGCCCAGAAGGCAGAGGTTGCAGCGAGCCGAGATCTTGCCACTGTGCTCCATCCTTTGTGACAGAGTGAGACCCTGTCTCAAAAAAAAAGAAAAAGAAAATATTGTAATATGGGGATCTATTTTATAATAGCCTCCATCTGGTACCCTTACATGTACCTGTCAGGAGTATAAGTTGGTGCGTCTTTTCAAAGAAGTAATTATATTTGTATCCCTTTAACCCAGTAGTTCCACCACTGGTTATTACCCTAGAGAAATAGTCATAGATATGTACCCTGTTTAGTCATAATTGGTGACAACCTAAATACCCAATGATACAGGATGGTTAAATACATGGTTTTATTAACATACAACGGGATACTACAAGGCCACTAAAAATTATATGGAGGCATATGAAATATTATATGGCAGGTCAGTTGTGATTTATTGGACTAAAATAAGGTTACACAAATATTTACATGTGATACTAATTTAAACATGAAATGCATAAGCTTAGAAAAAAGACAGGAAAGATATAAATCAAAATATCTGTGATTATCTCTAGATATTTAGATTACATAGGGTTTTGATTTGATTTTCTTCTTTTTTCAAACTTTTCTAAGAAAAAAATCCAAAACAAAAATATATCACATCTATAATAAGAAAAACTAATAATATGCTTTTTCCAGTTTCCTGGGGATATTATTTGCAAAAATTATGCTCAAAAAAAACAAGTTTAAATATTTTCTAACTAAAAGGTAAAATATAAAGGAAGACAATATTCCCTATCTGTGAATATATCCTGATTTCAAGGGGAAACTCCCTTTTCAACAAAAAGGCCTTTTGGGGAGATGCTTAAAGGAATATGGGTAGATGCTTAAAGGAATAGTTCTGCCCACCTAAGTTCTGACCCTTTTTTTTTTTTTTTTTTTTTTTTGCTAATAATCACATGGCTATTAGGGGCTGATGTCTTTAAATCCCAAGAATGAGTTAAAGATCATTTTTCTAGTCACATGATTAATAAAGGTTTTTAGTTAACACCTATTTCATTCCCTGTACTGTATTTAATATTATGGATGGTATAAACATAAAATAAAAAATAAACCTCAAGGTATTTAGAAATCAATTAAGAAAAAAACTGGGCCGGGTGCAGTGGTTCATGCCTGTAATCTCAGTACTTTGCAAGGCTGAGGCAGGCAGTAGCTTGAGCTCAGGAGTTCGAGACCAGCCTAGGAAACATGGTGAAACCTTGCCTCCACAAAAAAATACAAAAATTAGCCAGGCATGGTGTCGCGCACCTGTAGTCCAGGCTACTCAGTAGGCTGAGGTGGGAGGCTTGCTTGAGCCCCAAGAGACTGAATCTGTAGTTAGACACGATTGCGCCACTGAAACCCAGCATGAGCGACAGAGTGAGACACTGTCTAAAAATAAACAAACAACAACAACAAAAACTGCAGCTATTTACTTTAAATATTTTAAGGGCATAAACTAATAACAACAACCAGCAATCAAGCAGTGCTTTTTACCTTCTTAAGTACTGTATAAGCCCAAATAAAAGATGATGTATTTTCCCAAAACTCTCTGAAAAAGAGAGATATTTGCATATTTTTGAAAGCTCTCATATTATATAGGACATTCTCTAGTTACTTTATTTAAACAACTAAGTGATGATTGAGGAAGACCCAATAGCTGGAAATGACCTCAGTCAAAGCTTTGGGATGTTTAGAGAGGTCACCTGACAGAATTGGTTACAGAGAATGCAAAGAGCCTTAATAGAGATTTAGTCCTTATTCCTGGGGTAAGGTGCCACAGCTCAAATGTTTAATATCATTGTAAACAAGCACTTTAACATAACTACCTAAGTGAATCTAACGTATATTTATTTAACACCTACTTCATTCTGGGTCTGTATTCAGTGCTAATGGCCTCTCTTTTCAGCAGGCAAACTGTTCTTCAACCATAATGATAATGACCAAGAGGCCACTTTACACTTTACAAACACTCCCCAAAACATCATCATACTTCATTATACTAGCGCAGTAAAAGAATGAATACGGCCAAAAGTTTGGGAAAATAAACTAGTATTTATGTTAATAAATGTAAACAATGAAATAACCATTGTTTTTCAGCAGCTTGTTCTCTAGGACTAGTTTAATTGGGAGAAATAATTTTTAAATTCTTTCTAATGCAACTGTTACTATCAGGGTCAAAAAAATCAATTAGCAATAAGTCCTATTTTCTGAAACACGGCTTTGATAAACATGGTAAAGATGATTCCATTCTCTTTTACCATTTGTTTGGCTCTTTCATCAAAGCTATGTAACCCTCTTAGTTTGACATCACACAAAGAAAGACCTAAAGGATTTCATTAGCACCACTGCCTGGGACTCAGTGTGTCCCCGACTTCTGATGCTATTTCACTCTCTAGCTCGAGTGACTAATTTTAATCCACAAAATGTTTGGTAATCTATTGAAGTACAATAAATCCAAAATAAAACTTCACCTTTGATTTACTAATTAAACTGTTCTTCTGACACTGTCAACAAAACAGATTTTAATTTTTTTTTTTTTAGAAACTGGATCTTACTCTATCATCCAGGCTGGAATGCAATCATAAAATCCTAGCTCACTGCAGCCTAGAGCTGCTGGGCTCAGGCCATCTCCCGCCTCAGCCTCCCTAGCAGCTGGGACTACAGGTGTATGCCATCACACCTAGCTAAATGTTTTTATTTCTTGTAGAGGTGGGTCTTGCTATGTTGCCCAGGCTGGTCTCAAACTCCTGGCCTCAAGCAGTCCCTCCACCTCAGCCTCCCAAGGCTGTGAGCCACCGTGAGCCACGGTGGCCTGCCTGGGGCAGATTTAAAATGATGCAAAGATCTTAATTATTTTCAACCAAGTTTGAAACTTTCTTGCTTGCGACAGAGAAACTGGAAAATTTATTAAGTCAAAACAAGGAGCAGGAAAGACTCTGCCTTCTTTCACCTGTTCTTCTCTCTAGGCACATTATTTTTCCTTCTTGGTACTTCACATGGTTTAAAAGAGATGATGAAAGTTACATGATAGGAAGGGAAAGAGAGAGAGAGAGAGGGAGACAGAGGAGAGGGTGATGATGATGTTTGGATGGATGGATGGAGCGGTACTATTTTGTGAATTATTCATATATATGCACAAATCATCCATCTATGTCTCTATCATGTCTGTGTGTGTGTGTGTGTGCGCGCGCGCACGCGTGTGATTACTCTTATGTCTCTCTTACTAAATTAAAGCTCTCTCAGGGGTTAGGGCAATCGCATTGTAGGTGCTCAATAAATTTCATTGAATTTAAAAAATTAAACACAATTTAAAAAAAAAAAAAACCTTGGGAGGTATTCCTTGATTAATTCCTTTTACACTTTCCTTCTGCCTCAAACGTCCTCATTCGTGGCCCCCATTCTCATCTACCCAGTTTCTCTCCATTTCTTAAAGCCCAGAACAAATGTCGCTGCCTTCTTGAAACTTTCTGTGATTTTTCCAGCCAAAAGTAAACTCCCCTTTCTCCAAATGACCACAGCACTGCTATTTCCTCCTTAAAGCACTAACCATTTTTTCTACCTTCCCTGCATCCAGGTGGGGCTCCACTTGGAAGGCATATCCATGTTGAAGGCAGCATCTTTTTCCTTTTTCTTTCAGTTCTATACACACAACAGCATGTTTTATGTGTCGTTGATGCTCCTCTATCTATTCCTCCATCAGTTTATCCATCCGAATACAGCCTAACAGGATAGCTAAAACATGGGCTTGCAAACCAGACATGCTTCAGGCAAATCCTGATTCGACCGCTTACTTGCTGTGTGATGTTGGCTAAGTTACTTCACCTCTCTGTGCCTCAGTTTCCTCGTGGAGTACTAACAACAGTACCTACTTCATACGATTATTTGATGACTAAATGAGCGAATCCATGTAAAGCACTTTCAAATGTCTCTGCAATGTTATAGTAAGTGTTCTATAAATGGATTCTATTATGACGGACCCAATATAATTTACTGAGAATCTACTATGTCCCAGGCTGTCTGCTTGACTGTCACATCAGTAGGAACTCCATAAATATTTGAGGAATGACAGGTGAGAGCTAACATTGACTCAGCCCTTTATTAAATCAGTAACAAAAGTCTTTCAGCTCCAAGGTCTCATTTAATCCTCACAACCATGGCAGGGGATGGATGTCATCCCCTCCACCTTCACCCAGAAGCAAAGTCCCTTCTGCACTTCACAAGCACATACTTAGCAGGTGAAAAGTCTCCACAGCATTCACCTCACAAGCCCGCCAACTTCTGGAGATTTTTTTCCCATTCCCTCCCGCAGCTTCTTCGACTTCACACGAAGCATCGATTTTAGCATCTGTTCAGCCTGACTCCCGTCATTAGATACATTCTTATGTGTTTATAATGCATCACTGATTTGTTTCAGACTACATCGTGGAATCTAAAAATAAAGTGATGTTGAACATATTTCTCTGCATATTAACTTTAAAGAAATGGATTAATCTTTTAGAAATAATCAAAATTAAATGATCCACTCAGCATGGAGCAGTTACCCAAAATAATAAAATATAGAAACTTCTTCAGACTCCCACTTTTCCTTTTTTACTGCTTCTGGATTTGTTAATGTAAGTATATCCTTCATAATTTTTTCATTTGAAAAATTAAGAGGTTTAGCGAGCCTGTGGTAACCCAATCATGTTCTTCCCTGGGGACATTGAAATGGAAGCAGGATTCATTTATTCTCCAAGTCAAATTCTCATTTTCAAAAATGACACTGCAGACTTGACCTCATCATCCTCAGAGATGAAACAAAGAATAATAAATAAAGTGACACATGTATTGGTATAAAAGTTGTTTTCTGACAATCCAGCCATTTATGAAACACATGTGCTCTGTCTGTCCAGTACAGGCTGGGCAGGATGAGAATCTAGAGGCAAAGAGCATGTGCTTCTTTCCCAAAACCAGCTTCCTCCGTAGAATGGGAGGCAAGACTTCCAGATAAATACGACAGCACAAGACAGAAAGCGTTATGGAAAGGAGAGCAATGGGAGTGGGAAAAAGAAGTCAATTCCTGCTGAAAAAAAAATATCATCTGCCCATTTGATAGAACATTTAAAATGTGTTCCCCTTCAATATACATGCACACATATCCATTTGGACTGTTTGCTTCTTTTCTTTCTTTGGAACCTGAAAATACTCTCAATCACCAGCCCTTGGGTGTTTACCTGTCACCTAGGCTTGGTGACATTGTTTTATTCAATTTGATATTGCCCTATTACTCAGAAAGGGTTATGTATGCAAATAAATATACATTCTGGTCACAACATTAAATAATGAGGCAAACTACAGTTTATAAAATGCAGTTGTTCCATGCCACATTTCATTTTAGGAGAGGGAGGCCTACAGCCAACTGTGAACAATTACCAAATTGTCAGTGGAATTCAATAAATGTTGTTTAAAAAAACTAATTATTTGTTACAATAACCAGCTACTACTGCCACTTTGTATTTGGAGGTTTGTAAACTACTTCCATTTGAAATGTAATTGATTCCATTTTTATCATTTGTTCAAGTTTATGTGGTTGTTCTCATCCTAAGAGATGATAACATCTATTTTCAGCAAATTATACATTATAATTCCTCATTCAAAAGCTGTAACAGAAAACAAAATGCTAATTTATGCTGTAAATGAAACTACAGAATCATAATCACTCATTGTTAACATTAGGGACTAAACTGCTACTGGAAATAATAAATTGGAGCAGAATGTGTAGGGGTTGTTAGTTAGATTTTTCTTTTTCTTTGCATCTTTTTGGCTTGTTTTGTTTTCTTATTACACAACCAACACACTTTCTAATACTCTTTCAGGCTAGAGATTACATGGATGTCTTGTCTTCTTCCAGATAGAAGCCAGACGTTCACTTGGCTCTTAGCTTTTAGCTGCAGCTCTCTATTTCAAATCTACAGGAAGATGTGCTCACAAAGCAATCACAAGCGCACGCCAAAGAGGGGAAGCAGATTAGAACCGCACACCTGCTTTTCCACATTCCATTAAGTTTCCACGTCTACACTTCCCTTTGCATCAACCACCTCCTCCCCTCCCCCGACCCCGTCCCTCCTCCCCTCCCCCACGTTTCTCCTGTATGAAGACCCCTCGTAACCTGTAACCTCTTCTGGTCAAGGAGAGCCTCATCCAATAGCAAGTTTCCCCGCTGCTTCAGCGACTATACCGAATAAACGCATAAATGCACATAAACCCAATAACTTTTTTTCAGAGATGGGGTCAGTAGCTACGATTAAAGGCACACATCATCACACCTGGTTGATTCATTTTTATTGTTCTTTAGAGATGGAAGTCTCCCCGAACTCCTGGCCTCAAGGAATCCTCCTGCCTCAGCCTCCTGAGTAGTTGGGATTACAAGCACGAAAAAACGTGCTCTGGCAAAATAGGTAACTTTCAATAAATATAATCAGTCCTTATTAACACACACAAAAAGGGTGGGGGTGGATCTGTTACCATGTTCTAGACACTGCTTTGTTGAAATAACGATCTTCATGTGGAAATATTGTAATATCACCGAATGGCATTTTCTCCTTTCTTCTGTTTTTAAAACATAGAATCCAAAAGAAAGAAACATTTTAATATAATTATTACATCAAAAATGTGAACTTTTCAAAAGAACCAAAAAGTCACACTGCCTTCTAGAGTAAATCACTTTTCTGCTGCCCTTTTATTTAATGCCGTCTGCTGTACACATTTACCTCTTTGCTGGCAAAGTGTGATCATTGATTTCCTATGGTCTCTCTGGAAGGAAGTTCTGCTTCCTTGATGATGGATACAAAGGGTAGGTGACCCCATTCTCATTCCAATGCAAGCCCTGCACTTTTACATTTCCGCTAGGGCCACAGGAACGTGAAAGCAGTGAGAAACTCCTTGCCCTCTTCGTAGAGACTGTCTTGCTGTAACTACTGACATTTAATGTTTTCCCTCTCCTTCCCACAACTGTATTTTGGAAGATCACAAAATAAGGGCTGAACCACTAAAAGGCGTTAGTTCATGATAGACATAAATGTTAGGTGCATGATTCGGCACAGAAGATACCTGTTACAACATGGCCGTGATGAGAAAGGTCAATTTCAGCCTAAACCTCAAACATAAGTATATGTAGTACAAGCGGGAAGTGACATGGATTAGCTTATGAGACTGTATGCCTCACTATATACATGATAGGGTTTTGATATATCTGAATGATTACAAAATTATTCTATTCATGTATCTCACAATTATATTTTTTCTGTTGAGTATTTTATTGATACTCGTGTACATTTGGAATGAGCACCCCACTAAATCATATTTATTCTATTTTAGAAGACCCTGTGTATCTCTCAGGGTAGACCAACCATTCAAACCAAAAACAATGGTAAACTCGGGGGGTGGGGCTAGGGGAGGGATAGCAGGGGGTGGGGAGGTTGGGGAGGGGTAACAGGGGGGAAAATGCCAGATATAGGTGAGGTGGGGGAGGGATGGAGGCAGCAAACCACCTTGGCATGTTTGTATCTATGCAACAATCCTGCATGATCTGCACATGTACCCCAGAACCTAAAGTAAAATTTTAAAAAAATGGTAAATGCAAACATCTAGTCCAAAAAGCATCAGGTCATTATGGCTGATTCCACCATGAGAGACAACTTCACCTCGTTCATCAGAAAGAATTCTCTCTGGTTATATAAAAGAAAGTGGGTAAACTTAGGCAAACACAGGAGATATTCACTATCTCACAAAGCTGGTAAATAAATGCCAACATTGCCAGACTTGCAAGAAACGTACATGTGGCCAATTTCTTCTATGTTGGAGCAGAAAGTGAGCACAATGGGGAGAAGAAGAGGAAGCTGGCACAAGTCGGCGTGGTGGAGCCCAGCTTTCCCTAAGTAGCACTGAGACCTTAGGCAAGGACTTCACTCTCTGTGCTTTGCTTTGCTCATCTATCAAATGGGAATCATAATAAAAGTACCTACCTCATGTATTGTAACAGAGATTAAATGAGTCAAATACTTACAAAGTATATGGAACAACAATTGATAAATGGTAGTTATTGTCACTGCTCTTTAATTGCCTAGTTTAAGGTTTACATAAATTACAAAGAAAAGCAAACAACAGCACTTTGGGAGGCCAACGCAGTCGGATCACTTGAGATCAGGAGTTCAAGACCAGCCTGGCCAACTTGGTGAAACCCGTCTCCACTATAAGTACAAAAATTAGCCAAGTGTGGTGGCATGTGCCTGTAGTCTCAGCTACTCAGGAGGCTGAGACAGGAGAATCGCTTGCACCTGGGAGGTAGCGGTTGCAATGAGCTGAGATCGCACCACTGCACACGAGGAAAAGGAAGGAAGGAAAAAGGGAGGGAAGGAGGGAAGGAAGGAAGGAAGGAAGGAACAAAGGAAGGAAGGAAGGATGGATGGAACAAAGGAAGGAAGGAAGGAAGGAAAGAAAAGCAAATGACATTTTCAAGCTGATGCGTTAACTAAGCCAGCCTTACTGGAAGACCCGCAACAAACTCCTTTCCTCTCCCATATATCTAGGAGAAACTCAAAGTCAGAAAAATTGGAGTTACATAAAAACTGGAGTTCTGTGAGCTGGATTTACAGGTGAATTTCTAAAATTTATTTAAGGTTAAGAAGGTAGATATGCTTAACACTCTTGCAGGTCATACTACATCTTCAGGGAAATAAAAACGTTGAAAAGGTATAGAAGCCCAGTTGGTATTTTTTGAACTTTGAGGTACTTGCTGTCTAACAACTTTGTAAATGGAGAACATTCCCAAGACTTGGCTCATCTCCAGGGATGCCAACATCATCACCACTTTAAGAATTACGAAATGTCCAGAAAGAAAAAAAATGCTGAATTCTTTATGGTATTTGTACTGAATGGAAAAAAAGTGTTCCTCGGTGGGCTGCTTTCTGTTTTGGGTATCCGTATTCATGGAGGTAATGCCAAGCCAAAAAAAAAAAAAAATGGGCAGTCAGTACAAGCTTTCGACAGCTTACCCACATCCATTAATGATTCTGCACTGAAACGTCTACCTTGCTGGAGAAGATACAGTGAGTATACAGAATCATGGGTACTGGCTAATTCAAAACCGTCACTGCCTACTCTGAGAAGATAGTGCCCTTATGAGGATGCCATTTTATATTTCTAGTCTGGAAAATTTGACGAAGTGGTGGGGATGGGGGCAGAGAAAGAAAAGTTTAAAAAGCATAGTCGAGCCTCGTGGTGATGTCTTTTACATAACCTCAGATTAAGCTACCCAGTCACCAAAAAGCTGGTCAATCAGGTGAGTAAAATCAGGTGTCTGGCCTCATGGACACCCAAGCGGTCGGCTAATTGGCTCCATTTTTCACTTTCAATTGATTGATTCAATATCATACAGACCTGGCCTGCTTCGATTTGGGCTTACATAGTGATAACTAATAAGGTGACCTGGGTCCGAACTGCAAGCAGTAATGACCACTCCACAGTCAGCTCTCTGATAAAGACAGAAAGCCGAAACAACTACAGGAGACAATCACAGGTTGAAAAGCACAACATCAAAAGATAAAGCTCGGTTTTGGAAGCTTGCACTACTGCCATCCCTAGGCGTGAAACTGTAAATTAAAGAATGGTCTGCTGTCTGCTGCACTGAGCCAAATCAGAGACATTTCACAGATACACTTTAATTGGGGGTTTCATTCTAATTGAAGAAATGAATTCCACCTAAGCAGATGCTCCTCCCCACCCCCCACACCCCCCCACCCCCCGCTGCGCACACACACACTTGCTATGTATGTTTTGCACATTGGCAAGTGGGTGCAAAATATCTGCAACATGGTCCTCTCAGATATAGGATGGAATTTCCCAGTTTTTAAATGGTAACAGATGTAGTTTCGGCTCTAATACACATTGGGCTGTCTCCAAAAGAACCACCCCTCCCTCCCCAGCTTCAAGAATAAAATGTCACAGAACAAGTAAAAACCCGGTCAGTGATGATTTGTGGTTGGGTTTTTGTTGTTCGTGTTTTTGTTTTTCAGTAATGAATAAATGCTCTCGTTTCTAATCTTCTAGGTCTCTATATCAAGAACCTCCATCTTCATTATAATTTTTTTTACTTGTTTGTTTATAACAAGAGGTGTCATAATCCTGTTTCTTGTGAAAATGAAAGTAATGAAAATGCCTTGTGATTCCAGGAAAAGAGCTTCTTAGGGAGACATGCCTGCCTGCTATTGATGTTGCAAAAAGGCTCCTTTTACATGGTATTAGATGTTGAGAGCACATCATATTGATCTAGAAATAAAAAGCTTGATTTTTTTTTAGTACAGTCAACCCTTACCTTCATAAGCACTTTATAACACTAGGAAAATGATTTTATTTTTAATTGAGGTAGAGTAAACAAATTATATTTGAAGAGCATTGCTATTTTTAGGAAACGGAGGATATGTAAGCATTTTGGCAGGAATCTGGGTAAAATTATGAGTAAGTCTCACTCTTGCAAATTTGGCCCAGGGCTTCCTATAGCACCTCTGCCCGAGTCCAAGATGAGATTTAAAGTATCGCCTTTGTTGTATCCTTTTTCTTCTTAGGAACTGTTAGGAGCAGTTTTCTCAATCATGTGCCCATGCTCAAATGCTGAAAATGCAAACTGGAGATCAGTAAGGCCCCTTATGCACATGTATACTTCATTCCTGAAAATGGAGATTGTGGCAGTGCTGGAAACCGCAAATCCTGCTAAGATTCACTGCCCCGGCTGCATTTACCACCAGAGATTAACGCTTCGGTAGCATCTGACGCACCTTCCCCTAATGATGTACATCTCTCATTTGTTTCTGTACTTTATCTTAAAGTTCATACCGCACCACTGGAAGAAGAAATCAATACTTCAAATAATCTCCTTTCCCCACCATACAATTTCACTGCACTAAGAGTAGCACAGTACCTAATACCAGCCCGAGAGCCAATCATTCTCCATAGAGCAGAGCCAGCTGCTTTATCAGAAATTCTTTCGATTTTCTTAGCAACATGAGTCTCCCCTTCTAGAAGAAAGATGTTGCCTCTTGGGGAAACGCTTTTCCACCTCAAGTTAAACTAACTTTACCCGAAGAAGCCGGCAGTTTTCCTCTTTTTCAAACACCCCCCTCCCCAAATGGTTCTCTCTTTCCTTTACTCCGAACCTACCCCCACCCTGTCCCTCTCTCCCACCTCCTCTGGTTTCCAAGGAGTTTGCACGTGATTGCCTGTCTTGCCAAATCCAGCCGCAACCCTTTGCTTTTAAACGTTCTCAAACGACTTGTTTCTATCTTATTAAAGATGCTGCGAAACCTCCCATCTCTGCAAAGCTGTATCACTGCTTCCTTGGCCCCGAGTCTCTTTCCTCTCTTTCTTTGGAGGAATACAAAGTGTCTGAGTTTCGCGGCCCCGGGGTGCAGGTCGGAGGCACGCGCCTGGAAACTTATCTTAATGCATCTGACTTCAGGAGTGGGGGGCGCGGCGCGGCCGAGGGCGCCGAATGCTGGCCGGGCTTGTGCCCGGCGTGTGGTTCAAGCCTTTCGTACCCGCCTCGGTCCTCAAAGGCGAGCTGGGCTTGGTTTCTGACTCATCGACAGCCACACACACACACACGCACGCAGGCACGCGGACGCCCGCTCCTGGAGAGCAGGAGTTTGCGGATTCGGAGGGGTCTCTGGCTCTCAGCAATCCCGGGCAGGCGCGGGGAGGCGTGGAGAGCACCCACCGCCCTCCAGGAGGGGCGGGATAGCCTGAAGAAAGCCACCGGCGCTGGCCATGGGCAGCCGGGCACCCTCTGGGCCCCGATCGTGCTTCTCCAGGCCCCCAACTCCAGCGCCAGCCCGACCACCTCGGCAGCTCCAGCAAGTTTCTACTCGCAGCGAGGCCTCGTGTCTCCCGGCTGCCTCGCCACTAACCCTCACTCCGCGCGCCTGGGCTGCCCTCCCGCCCCGCGCGAACGCCCGGCGTACTTCCCGGGGGCGGTCCAGACGCCCCCACCCGCGGCGGCGGCCCGGCAGTCTGGCCGGAGCTCGCCGCCGCCTCCCACTGCTGCTGCCGCGGCGGCGGGAGCCTCTCCAAGGCTCCCCGGCAGCCCTTATGTATTATTCACTCGGATGGCCGCGGCGCTTTCTGGAGAGCCCACGCCGGAGAGAGAGGTCTTCACCTGGCAGCTAGTAGTTTGGCGATTTGTTTCTTGGAAACTTGGGGTGATGCGAAGGCGGCGGAGCACATTTTTCGGTTATTTGCTTTCGGGGTTTGGCTTCTCTGCCGGGAGCTCGCAGGAACGCGCTGCGCCCCGGGCCCGGGAGGGAGCGCGCCAGCGCCGGCGAGCGCAGCGGGCAGCCCCGCAAGCGGCCGAGGCTGGCCGGCGGGCTCCGGAGGAGAGGCGCCGGGGAACCGAGCTCTTTTCCTCGACACCCCCCAATCCTAGCGGGTCAGCTCCCCCCGCGGCGCGCGCTCCGTGGGGCCCGGGAATCCCCGGCGCCCTGGACCGCCCACCGAGTTGCTAATGCCTTTCACCATTGCTCCTCCACCGCGCCTCTGGCCCCAACTTTCCCCAGCCCAGATACGCGAGCGCGCGCACACACATAGACACACACCCGCGTGCACACACACACACGCACACACATGCCTCCCCTCCCTCGACCCCAGCTCTACTTCCCCGTGTAGTTTGGAGATGACAGATGCCTGTAGACTTTCACCAAACAAGCGGTGGGGGCAGCAGACTACAACAGTTATTTAATTAAAAGGCATTTTTCCTCTATTTCTCGCTCCAGCTCCCAGAATAGCTTTTTCACCCCTAGACCCTGAGCGCATGCCTGTCTCTCCAGGTTACCAGTGGCTCGCTGACACCCATCTCCTTCCACGCCCCCCTTCCGGCGTCTACCCCGAGCTTCCCTGGGCCCCACGAGTCACACCGACACGCACACCTACAGGCCGGCGGCGGGGAGCGTCTAGGGCACGATGCAGCCGAACTGCATTGCACAGTCATCAAAGTTAAGTGTGTGTGTGTTTGTGGGGTGCCTTTGCGCCCCGGGGGAGGTGCGGGGTCAGAAGGAGCAGAGCCTCCACTCTGCACCCCCCCCCCCACCGCCGCCACCTCCGCGGGTCAGGGGACGCCTCTACTTGAGATTGCAGCCATTTTAGGGAAAGAGGCAGCTCGGGCCCCGAGGGGAGTGGAGGGGGGACAGCACGTCGCGGGGGGCTCGCGGCTCTGCAGCCCCTCGGCGCAACTGGAAGGCGGGCAGGCGCCGGGCGCACAGGGGCGCGGCGCCCGCGGCGACTTGGGGAAGGTTGCGCTCGAGTTCCCTGGTTCTGCCTGGAGTTGTTCGGGGTAACGCGCCGGTTCCTGCCTCTTTCTCGGGTTCCCGCTGGGCTGGGAGGTGGTGGGGGAAGGTGTCGATGGCAGATTGGGCACGGGAGGAACGCGACAGACCCTGGAGACTGGAAAGCTAGCGATGGGGGAAGGGGGTACCTCCTCTCGCCGGTTGGCGCTGACCCAGACAGTGCGACCCACTTGGCCCCCCATCCTCCCCACCCCCTCCCGAGCCTCTGCCTCCCCACCTAGTGCCAAGTGAGCGCGCGGCAGGGGGCAAGGGGCGCGACGCCGCCCGGCACCGAGCCACCCCTTACCTGGTTGGAAGGGGTTTCCCAGGAGGAGCCGTAGTTGTAAAAGAAGGAAGAGAAGAGGGTGTCTTCCGACAGCCCGCAGCCCGCCATGCTCTGGATGCAAATAAAATGAGGAAAGAAAAAAAAGCACACACACACACAAAAGCAACCCAAAATTTTCAAAATCAAATTAAACCAACAAGCCAAGAAGAAATTCTCTCGAAAATAAAGAAAAGGAGGGGGAAGGGAATGGCAAAGGGAACGGAAACTCTCGGCGGTGCTCCCTCTCCGGGAGAGGAGGGATGCTCGGGCTGCCGCCGCCGCCGCCGCCGCCGCTGCCGCCTTCTCAAGACGGTACCTAGAGAGGTTCGTCCTGACTTGGGCAGCCGCCGCCGCCGCCTGTGCCGGCTGCGTGTGTGCGCGCGTGTGTGTGCGTGTGCGTGTGTGTGGTGTGTGCGCGCAGAGCTAGAGACCGCAGGGGAAGCGAGAGGGCGAGATAATGAGCGAGCCGGGATGGAGGCGCAGAGGCAGCGCGAGCGGGCGGGCGGGCGTGTGCGCGCGGGGGTGCGTGCGTGTGTGTGTGTGTGTGTGTGTGTGGTGTGTGTGTGCGCGCGCGCGAGCACGCGCGTGTGGCTGGGTGTGCGTCTGTTTGGGGAGCTCACCGGAGAGCCGGGGCCGTCACGTGGGCGCGCTGACTCCGCCGGCTGCCGGGGACAGCCTGTACTACAGCCCCGGCCACTAAATCAGCCCGCGCCGCCAGACCTTTGCAGCCCGCGGCCGGCCCGCCGCCTTCGACCTCCTCGCCATCCCCGCCCGGCCGTGCGCGCCCCGGGACGGCAGGGGGCGCGGGTGAGGCCGCGGGCAGGTGGGTGGATGGGTCCCTGAGCCCGGGAAGCGGAGAGAAAGACGCTCTAGGAAAAACACAGCTTCCCCCGACCGCTACGTCCCGCACCCTCCTGGCAAACCTTCCTTCCACCCTATTTGAAGATTTTTTTTTTTTTTAATTCCTAAAATCGCTTTTTCCATGCAGAGACCCCCTCTTCCAGCCACGGGAAAATCATTTTCACATAGTTGCTGTGTCTCGCTTTTCTTTCGCGGTGCCTCCAGCCCCCCGCGCGCGTGTCCACGCAGGCACAGATACACCAGTGCCTACCTCCTCCCATCCCAAATGCAAACCCACTTCCTTTTGCCGGTTGCTGTAGTTAAGCTAAGTCAATGCTACATCAAACTAGGCTAGGCTGAGAGGACTGGAAAGTGGATTTAGGGGACAATACTGCCCCAGCAGGAAGAAAGGCTCTAGTTTGGCGTTCTGTTGATTTAACAGTTTAAAACGAAAAAGGATTTTGTACCTTCTGCACTAAAACTCAGGCCCCTTGAGTCACAATTATTTAAAGGGAGCTATTCTCTGAAGTCCATTATATGATATAAAAATGTAAACGGATATAATGTCGTCTATCTCTCTCCCCACAAGATGGTATTTTAGAACCAAATCTTTCAGTCTTAATAATTGGGTGGCTGAAAGGTTTTTTTTTTTTTTTTCCCTGCAAAAAGACATTCTTTACCTGCTTCTCCTTACTCTTTATATAGATATTTATAGAAAGTAAAACTCAAATAAAAACCAGCATATCTATGTAAGATGCTTTTAGAAGTATTTGAATCTTTGCAGGAAGACTTGAAACAACCTCTTATAGGCAGTTTATATTGTTTTCTTTCTGAATCCCGTTCCCAAATGCTGCCTATTTTTATTCAGACCAATTGTGTTTTTCCAAGAGTTCACACTTCCACTTGTAAATTCCCCACTGGAGCTCGAAATCCTCTGTGAAATAAACATTTCCACAGCAACCCAGTGATGTCAGAAACATCGGCTAGTGATTTCAGAGGGGAAATAAAACAGGAGCGAAGAATGGCTCTAGAAAGACAGTTCCTTCATCCTTGAGAATAGCATGCCTCCTAGCAGAAATTCAGAAAGGATTTCTGGCTAAATACCTGTTTTCTTTTTCTGAGATTGATTTATTTTTCAAAGGCATGTCAAATGATCTTTAAAAATAAATAGGTCACCATCCTCTTTTCTGGATTGGTGAAGAACGGTATTTCAAATCAGTGGTGCCTAACCACACTGGCCACTACAGATTTTTGTAAGAGGGGGAAAGATTTTTTTCTAAAACTTGATGTTGGAGAGACCATCGAGGGATGAAATTCAGTGTGCTAACTTCAGGCCCAAATAATGCTGACTGATCTGGCTTCAAACTTTGAATAGTTTTTTTAAAGTATTAGGCCCACAAAAGTCCTATTCAGTTATCAAAATTGGTGCTGATCTCACCAATATAGAATAAAGGGCTTCTCCATTGTTCCTTCTATTGTTTCCTGTGTCTCCTGGCTGAGAAAAGAAGGGAGAAATTCTTCATACTGCCCCTGTTTCAATCCCTCCGCAGTCCCACCCCTATAAACATTAAATGTAAACAGACTGGAAAATATAAAATTAGTCCCAATGCCTGGGGTTTCTTAGGCTTCCTATGTAAATAAGTTTCTTTAGAAAACATTTATACAGAGCAGGATAGAAATGTACACTTTGTAAATTGCTTTTCATGTATCCATTAGCCCAAGTTAACATTCTGTTCCTGCAGCCACTCACCGATTCCCTGACTTTAGCTCAGGTCCCGCATTCTCACTGATGGAAGTTTATTCTATCATCTGTGTTATCCCCTCCCCTATTTGTTGGATAAATGGACTCATATCTTAAAACGATTTGGAAAGCATCAGGACTTTATCTCCAGTCACAGATGTGGAAATAGGCTCAGAGATGCTAAGTAACCTAACCCAGGTCCCCCAGCTACCAAGTGACAGAAATTAAACCTAAACTTTGTGATCCTACCTACCTCTTTCTTCCAGATCTAACTGAGTCCATTGTAGGCCTGCTCTTGTATGAATATTTCACCCTGCTACATACCAGATGGAGTAAGTGATTGCAACCCTCTACCCCCAATTGAAGGTTAGTGTACATTTGTGACGTGTTAATTTAAAAATTGATTATGTGTGCATTCGCTCATCTGCTGTCCACAAGAGCCCTGATAGGCAGCGATTATTATTTTTTTTATAGACCAGGAAACTGAGGCTTAAGGAAAGACCCTCCTCCCCAACTCCCACTCCTCCCTACAGCTAGTAAGTGGCAGAGCTGGGTCTTGAACCAAAGACTTCTGGTTCATGCCTTCTCTTTCTCTGAACAAACATACAGGAAAACAGATACATGATCCACCTAGCAGGTCTGGGGCCTACAGAGGCATCCAGGGATAGAGAGGCAGGAACAGGTTCAAAAGAACCTCCTCTGGGCTCAAACAGGGGAACACTGTGTAAATGAAGTCTCACCTCCAGCCCTAAACATTTGTTTCCCCTCAAGTCTCCAGCTCTTTCTTTTTTAAACAGGAAAGGCCCAAAGATGGTCACCTGAGTAGTTTTCTGATAAAATGCCTCCTTCGCTGCTCAGCCCCTCTGCCTGGCAGCTCTGCCGCCCCAAAAGAATTCTGCCTCCCTCGATAGATTTGCTCACCTGGCATCTGCACAGTAATGTGGAGGTTTGTTTGCTAGTTCCCAGCAATATAAAAACAAACTGCCATCCCACCCCCTACCCTCACCGGGGCCCAGAACAGATGGAGACAGCCCCCTTGGGAAGCAGAAGGAGCCGTAAGCTCATTGAGAAAAGATCACTCCAGCCACCTTGCCAACTCCTCGCTGTGCGGTATTCAGAAGTCTGAAGATGGAAACCCAAAGCAGAAAGCTTTCCATTTCCAGATCCACTGTGGCTGATTCTCTCAAGACAAACCAAACTTTCTTCTGCACGCATTCCCCCATCATATTGCCAGCCAAGTCATGATTTGTCACGTTGAAAATATGGGATTTGTTGAACTAATAGCATCCTATTAGTGAGAAATCCATCTTTATTCATAAAGACTTTCCCCCCAAGAAATAAGTTTTGCATTCATCTCATATTGAAATTGGTTAATAGTCCAGATGATGTGGGGTGTTTTCCTTGTTTATAAATGAGGTGCATTAGCACTCTCGTACCACTAGGGTATCATTTAGCGAATGGCTGCTCGGCTCTGCAGATGCAAGAGGCCAAATTCTTGTAGATGTGAATAAAAAATGATCATTTTGGCTAAAACTGCAGATGGGAAGCAGATGTAATGTACAGAGGAAGTCGATTTCATTCCATCTCTTTCCTTTAATAAAATAAAGTCTCTTAATTTGTCTTATTTAAAAAAGCATTCTGAATACAAACGCATGAGTTAACTTGAGGCAAAGTGAAAACCAGTTATCATTCCTGCCTTCAAGAAGTCTATAGTCTCATCACGTGTTTGGTCTATCAGGATATGGGGTTGCCACTATTTCTTTGAAACTGTAAAAGTTTACACCTCATCAAAATCATAATTACCCTGGGGAAAGATTAAAATTAAGAAGTTGTGAGACACAGAAATGTCAGGAGGGGAAAAGGAACGTATAACAGAAGAGGAAGTTATCTTTTGTGGAAAACACAGGATGCTAAGGTCAGGGAGGAGGGTGCAACAGTTAATGCAAAAAGAAACCGAGGCAGGGCCTGGCACAGTGGCTCGTGCCTATAATCCCAGCACGTTGGGAGGCCGAGGCAGGCGGACCACTTGAGGTCAGGAATTTGAGACCAGGCTCGCCAACATGGTAAAACCTTGTCTCTACTAAAAATACAAAAATTAGCCGTGTGTGGTGGCGCACACTTGTAATCCCAGCTACCTAGGAGGGTAAGAAGGGAGGATTGCTTGAACTCGGAAGGCAGAAGTTGCAGTGAGCTGAGATCGTGCCACTGCACTCCGGCGTGAGTGACAGAGTGAGACTCTGTCTGAAAAAAAAAAAAAGAAGATCAAGAAAAGAAACTAAGAAGTGGACCTCAAAACAGCTACAGCAGTGATAACAAATACTTAGCGAGTGTTTCAAACGTGCCAGACATGATGTATAGTATGTGACCATCTCTTTTGCTTTGGGCTTCCTTGAGAAAGGATTGGAGTGCAAGTTGTTTATTTCGGAGGTGACCCTAGGAAACACAAGTAAGGAAGTAGGACAAGTGAGAGAAAGAAGTGGAGCAGGCTGTAAGAAGCGCCACTGTGGGTAACAGGAGTTTAGTTCTGCTTGGGACCCTGTGGGAGGCAGTGCAGAATGCACACTCTAGACTGACCCTCCTGGAAGTGTGAGGGGCTGGGGTATTTGTTGATCATCCAGCTCCTCAGTGGAAGGCCAGTCCCAAGTGTTGGTCACTCCCGGCCACATCCCACCTGTGGCCAGCACGGGCAAAGTGGGGTCTAGCAGCCAGAGCAGGTCCTCTGGCAAAGGGGTGCTGCTGCTGATGGAATCCGGGAGATTCGTGGAAATGGTCATGCGTGGAGACGGTCAGGGCCGTGACGATCTGAGTTGGGACCAACAGCATCTGCGACAGAAACATTAACTCGAATTTTACAAAAACCTCATGAAGTGAGAACGATTACATTTCCAGTTTCTCCCAGAAGAACACAGTCTAAGCAAGTGAGGAGTGGCATCTGTTGTTTTTACCCAGCTAGTGTCGGTCCCCTCTTCTGGGAACAGCCCCCTGCTCTTCCTTTGAGAAGCAATCCCTTCCCCGTCTCAGTGATCTGACCTCACTCTCTCACTCCAGGGATGTGCAGGGGACCCTAGCTGACCGGTGAGACCTCTGCCTCAGATTTTCACTGGGCCCATAGAGAGGTGTGTGCTCTCTGCTGTGAGAACGAGGCTAGGAGAATGCGTAAGGCTGGCGCTCTTCCAGGCCATTTGACTCCCACCAGAATGAACCCAGCTGCTTAAGAATGAAGTCAGCTCAGAAGGAAAGAGAGCATGAGAGGAAGCACTGCAAATTCCTGACTTAGATCCTTTGAGCAACTGGATCCAGCCTAACCTGAAGCTAGACACCTCCCTGGACTTTGAGTGTGTAAGCCAATAAACTTCTCCTCACTATAAGCCAGTTTGAGCCTGCTTTATGGAAGTTAAGCATCTTGGCCAAGATAACATATCTAACTAGTGTGGAGTAATATTCAGATCCATACAACCCTAATTCCGTATGGTTCTTAACCACCATGCTCTAATGTGGTAATTAGCATCTATGGCTGGACAGAGCTCAGAGCCACATCCCTTTCACTGCCTGGCCCTCACTGGGAGTCTCTTCCCTTCCAGAAGCAACTGCCAATTTGTTTAAGAGGGTAATTGATCAGGGTACATCTCAGGTTTTTTTTTATTTTTTTCATTTTTTTCCTTTTTGACTCAGAGGCAAACATCTCAGCTTTATTTGAATTGTTTGTTGCATCAAATCATTAAAACCATGTTCATGTCTTGATCACTTGATGAAAAGCTAAAGTGGAGGTGAGAAGGTGTAAAAAGAAAATGGAATTAAGGCCAGACACAGTGGCTCACGCCTATAATCTCAGCACTTTGGAATGCCAAGGCAGGTGAATCACTTGTGGTCAGGAGTTCAAGACCAGCTTGGTCAGCATGGTGAAACCCCATCTCTACCAAAAATATCAAAAATAATTAGCCAAGCATGGTGGCGTGCACCTGTAATCCCAACTACTCAGGAGGTTGAGGCAGGAGAATCGCTTGAACCTGGGAGGCAGAGGTTGCAGTGAGCTTAGATCACGCCACTGCACTGTAGCCTGGGCAACAGAGCAAGATTCCATCTCAAAAACAAAAAGAAAGAAAAAATAAATTAGGGAATTGAGAGCTTCAACCCTTGCCTTTTTTCTGACAACCCAAATCAGGAGATATTTATAGACAACCTCCGTTTTAGTCAGGACTCAGTTGCAAGTGACAAAAACCCGACTTCACTGGCTAAAACAAAACAAAAAAAATTTTTAAAGAACTTCAATGGTTCACCTGACTGAAGAGTCAGAAGTAGGGGTGATTTCAGGCAAGGCTGGCCTGTGCAAATCTCAAACAGTGTCAACCCAATTTCTTGGCTTTGCTTGCCTTTGGGTTGACTTCATTCTCCATTCCGCATGGAGCATCCAGCCGCACCTGGCTCACCCCCTCCTTCATGTCAGTCATCCTAACAGAAAGAGAGTAGACAGAGGAGACAGGTGTGCATCTCTCTCTCTATCAACAGTCCAGTCAAAAATCCTGAGATCCTAAAACACTAGCTCTGGTTGGGTCATGGCCCCATCTTTACATTAATTTTGGTAACCAGTGGGATGCAATGCTCTCTGATTGGCCAGGCTTGAGTCACATGCCCCTCCCTGGCTCTAGACATCTATAACCCCAAAGCAAACAAATAGACTGAAAAAGATACAGCTCCCCAGAGGAAAACTGGAGCACAATCTGTGTATCTTGTACTTTTCAGAGAATGGTGATTGGACGCCAAGTAGGCAAAAATGGCAGTCATCCACATTGCACCTACTGTGTGCTCTACACTGCACCTACTGTGTGCTCTGCACTGTGGATGGCATATTAGAGGGTGCAGGATCACTTTCTTGTCTTTAAGGAGCACATGCTATGTTCACAAGAAAAATGTCACTACATGCAGAACAACCAATAAAATAGATAATAATAAATGAATTTAATTGATGAGCGTATCACAGGTTGTTATTTGCAGGCAACAGAATTCACTTCAGATACTTTAGGCAGAAAGTCTTAGGTAACTCATATCATTCCCAGGAGGGTTAGAGAATTGGGTTTGGATGCTACAAATAGGAACAAAGCTGCCAGGAAAAAAAAAATGCTGTATGACAATAGAGACTGGACACCAGAAACTCTACCACCCACGGTCTTGGAAGAACAGGAAGCTTAGTAACCTCGTTCGCCAGAACATCTGATCTCCCTGTACTGAGCAGCCGTCACACTCTGTGCACTCCTGCCTGTAAGAGTGAAGGTGTGTTTGCCTGGAGCTACCTTGGTCACATGGGTGACCGTATCTGCAAAAGCGTCTGGGAAATGTTGCTTTTGGCTTTCTGGCCTCTACGAACCAGAGTTAGAAGGAGCGTGTTGCAGTGGATACCGAATGAGTTAATTTACAGTATCTGCCATAGAGCAGGTGGCAGGAGTTCAGTGGAGAGAAGAAGATGATAAAGGCCAAGATCCGATCACAAGTCACATTGGTGGTCTGACATTTTCTAAAAAATCAGAGGATACAGGTGCTGGGGGTAAAATGTCCACAGAACATACCTGGTCCATACCTCCAAGTCCTGGATGCCATTTGAAAACAGATGACGGCAAGTTGTGTTTGTCCATGGCAGACGATCAGGAAGAAGCCTGGCTATGTGGTATGAACAATCTTGACTCCTCCCTCCCTTCAATATCGGTATCCAATGTCTCTCCTTAAATGTTTCCGCTTCTCTCTACTTCCACTCACAACCCTAGGCTGGGCTACCTTTCTCTTCTGTCAGGACCTTACCTTAGATTCCTAACAGGTCTTTTTGCCTCCATTGTGACCCAGCCTTTCTTTATCCTGCAAAAACAATAATGTCTTCAAAGCGCAAATCTAATCATAGCCCCGCGTCAGTGGCTTCCATTGCTCTTTGGATCACAACCCACATCCTAAAAATGACCCCTTTCAGTTCCTCTAATCTAGACATCTACCTCCCAACCCCAAGTCTGACACAATTTTCCCTAATCCCACGGGGCTTTCTAAGGAGTTACAAGGCCCCTTGTGATCAGATTCCTACCTCATGCCTCTCCAGGCCCCTCTTAAGTGACTTTCTTCTCTGCTCCTTCTCATAGGGCTCCCAACTCACATAAGGCCTCCGTGTGGCCAGCTCGCTTAAGTGCTCAGAGACGTCAGGTTCTTCCACCTCACTGTGGCTTTGCCCCTACTCTTCCCTCTGCCTGGAGAACCTTTCCTACCTTTCCTGCCTGCCTAAGACCTTCTTAAACTGTAGAGTGGAAGTCGTCATGTTGGGGAAAGCCTTTTGTCACAATCCCAGAGGAAAGCCTGGCGTCTCTTCTCCCAGTTTCTTTTTCTTTTCTTTCTTTCTTTCTTTTTTTTTTTTGAGATAGAGTCTCACTCTGTCGCCCAGGCTGGAGTGCAGTGGCGCGATCTCAGCTCACTGAAACCTCCGCCTCCTGGGTTCAAGCAATTCTCCTGCCTCAGCCGCCGGAGGAGCTGGGATCACAGGCATTCGCCACTGTGCCTGGCTAATTTTTTGTATTTTTAGTAGAGACTGTATTTTCACCATGCTGGCCAGGCTGGTCTCGAACTCCTGACCTCATGATCCACCCGCCTTGGCCTCCCAAAGTGCTGGGATTACAGGTATAAGCCACCACGCCCGGCTCTTCCCCTGGTTTCTACCACTCCTCTAGTCCATCTCCCATGAGCTGGTCTTATTCACTGTGGTTTTCCTCACCCAGCGCAGGACGTACTCAATACAAGTTGACTGAACAAAACTAAATAAACTTTAAAAAGAAGAAGAAGAAAAAACAACCCCCCTACACAGAAAGCAGTAATAAAGAAAATGTGTTCTACCACCACCTTACGACCTCAATTAATGTGCCTTTCTCCTCGTGAATCCTTGCTTCCAAGCAAACAGAATCTGACAGGCCGAATTAAATCATTTATCTTTCTAGTTCTCTGCCTTGGTTCTAACACTAGTGAAAAAGCCCTGATATTTCATAAGAAACTGGCAAAAGCAAGAGCTACGGCCTTGTACCTCGACTTTATCTGGTGGTGCAACCCATGTATACAGGAATCAGGAGAAAAACACTCATTTCCAACGCTTTCTTTTACCTAGGTGGAATTAAATGACAAATTACCATATTTGATCATTTTGTATTCTCACCCCAAGGAACATGTGTGTGGTGTGTGTGTGTATGTGTGTGCGCACGTGCCAACCACGTTCTCTATACGTGGCTACAGCTGTGAATTACAGTGCAAACAGCCTTAGTGACAAAAAGCACAACCAGAAATGCATAAAACTTCTGCTAAATGTTATGTTCCAGTTCCTTCTTATACATTTTAATGTCTTTAGATTCGAAGTGACCTATGGGTTTCAGCCATGGGCCAGCAAGGAAACAAAAGATCATTTCCACTCTGCCCTGTATAATTAAATACCTAGATGAAGTTTTCTCTGGTTCTGCTTTCAGAGCCAAACAATGTTTGTTTGCATTCCATCATCATATATAAACACCCACGGGCCAGGATAATTTACCTTTGCTGTTCCATCGCTAGACCCTTAAATCAGAGCATTCTGAACCGCATTTAAGCATATCAGAGAGGCCTCTGGTTATGAAGCCTGCAATATTTATTTGTCTTTAAATCACAAAAATATCCTATTTACAGTCCGCTATTTGGAAAGGGATAACACAGATACAGACACTCCATAGATAATCCCTGCATCTCATCTACAAACATCTGTTTTTCTTCAAACCTTTGTCTCGGAAATGCTGAGTAGTCACTAAAAGGAGTGGTTTGGATTCCCCTCTGCTCACTTCTCCTGCTGAGATCTGGAGGGCAAGACTCCAGTGAGGTGGCGTCGGGGTTAGACAGAGAGAAGGAAGGCGGCGTCGGGGTCAGAGAGAAGGAAGGCGGTGAGGAAAGTCTATGATGAGTTGGGCACTTTGCACAGCCAGAAGCGACCTGAGAGGCTCCAGGAGCCATGGTTCACATAGGACTCTTCGGACACAAATCACCGGGGGGATTTCATCACAATGAAGATTCTGGCTGGACAGGGACCTGAGATGCTGCATTTTCTAGAAAACTCCTGGGGGATGCCACTGCTGCTGGCTGGGGCCTGCAATGTGACTGCTACGGAACTTTAGACCTCAGGCTTTGAGTCAGACAGGCCTGGCTGGGAATCACCCCCTGGGTAGCCGGGCACTCTTGGGCAAATTTCTTGATTCTTTCGGCCCTGGATTCCTTATCAGTGTAACAGCAATGACAGGACCCATTGGGAAGGTCTGCACGGGCGGGGCTCAATGTAATGTCTGGCGGGCTGCAAAACCATCTGGTTAGTATGGCTTATTGTTACCTGATTCAGAGACTTCTTGGAGTGAGGCATGTTGATGGTGACCAGAGCCTAACTCCCCAACCCCCGGGAAGTACGCCTTGCCTATTTCATTATTTTTAATATTTAGACTTTTCTTGGTTGTATTTTCTCATTATACATAATAATACATATTTGTGAAAAGAAAGAAAAGGAGGAAGATAGGGAGCTAAAGACAGAGGGAGAGAGAAAAAAAAGACCAGAATAAAATAAGAAAAACGCCAGGCACTGTGGTTCACACCTGTAATTCCAGCACTTTGGGAGGCCAAGGCAGGTGGATCATCTGAGGTCAAGAGTTCAAGACCAGCCTGGCCAACATGGTAAAACTGCTTCTCCATTAAAAATTTAAAAATAAAATTAGCTGGGCGTGATGGTGGGCACCTGTAATTCCAGCTACTAGGGAGGCTGAGACATGAGAATCGCTTGAACCCAGGAAGCAAAGGTTGCAGTGAGCCAAGATTGAGCCACTGCACTCCAGCCTGTGTGACAGAGAAAGATTCTATCTTCAAAAAATAAAATAAGAAAAACCTGCCAGAGAGATCATGTGACATTTGGTGTATGCACTTCCAGTTATAAACACATACACTTTAAATGATAGGATTCTATTGACTTACCATTTTGTAATCTTTTATTTTCCTTTGATCCATCCAATAATAATAGAACAATAGGAGTAACGACAATAACGACAGCTGGTCTTTTTTAGCCTCTTACTATGTGTTAAACACCCCTCTAACGCTCTTGAGTTAACTCATGAATCTTCACAACACTTCGACATAGACACTTATCATCTGAGTTTTATAAATGAGGAAACTCAGGCACAAAAAGTAGAATATACCCAAGGTTTCACAACTAGTAAATGGGAATTCAGGGTGGAAACCAGGCAGCCCACAGCACAGCCCCTGCCTGGAATCCCCGTGTTCTGCTTTCTTCATGGTTCATCCTGACACGCCGTTTCACTGCCTGATTATTTTCTGTTGACCACATCGTGAGTATCTGTCCCCATCATGCCACAGTTTTGCACAACATCACTTTTGGTGGCTGCGTAGTATTTGTTGTCTATTATTATCCCCATTTTACAGATGAGAAAATCGAGGCTTGGGTGCTCAGTCGGTTGGCAGAGAGTAGTTGGAATGACCACAGTCTGCCTGCAAGCCCTAGGCTCTGTCCACTGGACAATGCTCTCAGAAACACACACACGGAGCACCTACTGCAATCAGGGTATTTGCTGGTCTCAGTGAAGAATGGCAGACCAATATGATTCTCACTGCTGTGGAACTTGAGGTCCAATGGGTTGATGATACACACCATGAAATAAGCAAGCAAATACATGAGCAAGATGATTTGAGATATTGACAAGTGCTAGAAAAACAACTCCACTCCGTGGTGTGATGAATGTGAGTGGTAGTGATTATTCTGGAAAACTGTTTGATGAGGTGAGATTTGAAGTGATACCCAGATGACAAGAGGAAGTCATCACACAGTAATCTAGAGTCAGGTTTATCTAAATCTCTTAATATCAAACAAAAGCTTAATGGTAACCCAAGGGAGTGGTGAGCAGAAGCATCTTTTATTTTTAAAATTCTCATAAAGAGCATGAGACAGGGCAGGCAGAGTGGAAACAGCAAGGCTCGGGGGCCAGGGCTGGCAGGGTGAGCCTGGGGTTCCGTCCCGTGTGTGGCCTTTGACAGTCTCAGTCACCTCATCTGTAAAATGGACTTGGATTGCTTAGATCAGGGCTGCTGTCAACATGAAATGGAATCACTACGGAGGCACCTGGAGGACACTGTGCACTTTCTCTACTGTTGACATCCGCTCTCAAGCTTTGATCAGCCGGCCCTTTGAAGCATCCAGTCTGAAATATTAAGACATCAGCAGCCAGGTGTGGTGGCTTATGCCTATAATCCCAGCATTTTGGAAGGCTGAGTCAGGCAGATCACGTAAGGTCCGGGGTGCGACACCAGCCCGGCCAACATGGTGAAACCCCGTCTCTACTAAAAATACAAAAATCAGCCAGGTGTGGAGGCTTGTCCCTGTAATGCCACCTACTCGGGAGGTGGAGGCAGGAGAATCACTTGAATCTGGGAGGAGGAGGCTTCAGTGAGCCAAGATCGCACCATTGCACTCCAGCCTGGGTGACAGTGCAAGACTCCATCTCAAAAAAAAAAAAACAAAATAAAAATTAATATTAAAAATAATCGCTCTGACCACATTTATATCCATCACCTACCTTCATCCTCCTACCTCCTGTTCTCCCCATTTTACAGATGAGGGACTGAGGTTCCGAGAGGTCACACAGCCAGGTGGGCAGCTCACTCTGGGCTGGATCCTTTTCTCGCTCATGTACTCAGTCCCCACAATAGCCTTCAAGCTTTTTTGCCTCAGGAACCACTCCTTCTTCCATTTTCCCCTGGTCAGCTCTGACCTCGTCTTCAGATCTCAGCTTGTGTCCTTTCCTCAGTGGAAAGCCCATGTTATAGGCTCACCAAGCTCTGTATCTTCCTCCTTCATCCAGCCTGTCACAGCTACAATTGCACAACTGTCCATGTGACTGTTGGATCCATGTATAAAGTAGGAGTAAAGAGCCCAGGCTCAGACATCAGGGACGTGGCTTTAGAAGCGAGGGCCACCTCTCTCCAGCTGAGTGTCTTTGGGCAAGTTATTTAGCCTCTGCCCATCCCAGTTTCCTGGGGTGTACAGTGAGAATCATAGTAATAACTACCTCTTAGAATGGCGGTGATGCGACATCAACTCATGTTGCTAAAGGGCTGGGGAAAATGCCCAACAGACAGCCTGCAATACCCGGCGAGAGAAGCCAGAAGGCCGTCTCCCAGGCCACGCCGATCCACACTGCAACCTCCATACAGGCAGGATGGTGTCGCGCTTGGCAAAGCAGGTGTTCCACAAATATCTGTAGAATGCAATGAAGTACTATCATCATCATTCTCATTCTCATTTACAAGAGAGCCTTCGAGCCGCTTGCCCAAGGTCACATGGCTAGTGAAGACACTGAGCTGAGACTCGCCTTGAGTCCTACTGCTCATCCCACCTAGCTATTCTGCTTGTCAGAGGGTCTTCTGGTCTGTCATGGAAGAAACCCAGAGTCCAGGCAGGAGAGGTAACGGGGGTTGCAGAAGCTTAGGGAGGAACCACGCAGAGAAGGTTTCACACCCTCTCCCAAGCCCCAGTGCCTGCAGATTTTCTGTCTGAGCAGCCAGAAACAAAGATGGCAGAAGAGGAGCTGAAGGTCACTCCAGAGTGGAGAGAGAGGGGCCTTGGTGGGCCCAGATCTCCCTGCACCAGGCAGTGGGTTCTCGCACCAGCCTTGGTCTCCTGGGCACAGAACCAGGATAGGGACAGGAGACCTCCCATCTCTCAAATGCTCTGGTGTTTTTAACTTGTTCCTGTGTTTTCCCGGGGGACGTGTGTGTGCTCTGGGCCTAATGACTTCCCATGAACGTTCTACCCGGGGTGTATTCCTGTGTCTTCAGAGGAAGGACTAATCCAGCCAGACCGTCTCCATTCCCCTCCCTTTACCCTCTCGGACCAGACCAGCCCGGCATTTTTTTCTCTTGAATTTAAGAGCCTTGCAGACACGAAGATCCTTTTAGCTTTTAACATATTTAATAATTTATTATTTATCTGATATTTTTGTAAATGTATTCCTCAGATCGTGCCTTCGCATCTCTAGTTTCCAATTTGCACCTACCTGACATAGTTTATATTACAATCCCTTGATGCTCCGAAAGCAGGGTTTCCTCTTTTAACACTTTTTTTATAGTCCTAATGAACTTCTATGCTTCATTTACTCAAGAAGACATCTCTCTCTCCCTCTTTCACATTTTCCTGCTCACAGGCATACAAATCATATGTGTCACTAATACAGTGTTGATTTTTCCTGGGTTGGTTCTTTTTTTAAAACATGTTTGCCCTTCAGCCTGCCATTAACCAGTTTCTTCCTACTTTGAAAAACTCACTCTTTTAAATTTCATCATTCAGTATTTCCTCGGGGATTTTACCCTTTATTAAGAAGTCAAAACCAATTTTGGAGCAATCCTGGATACCAAATAGTCTCCTGAATCATTCGTCTCCTCCCCAGCTCTGGCACAGGAGTGGGCACAGAGCCGTGACCCAATAAAAACTTATTGGTTGATCCAGGTGGTCAGTAAGTGATCTGCAGAGAGGCAGATTGGAGTCCCGCTTAAGTATGTGGGTGTAGAATCAGGACACGTGGTTTCAATGCTGGTTTTCTTCCACATTTGGCTCTGTGACCTCAAATGCTCGATGCTTCCATTTCCTCAGCTATGAAATGGGAATGAGAGTCTTTTCTACCATCTTCCAAGGCTTGCTGCAAGAATCAAATATGTAAAACACTTAGGATGGTACCTGGCAGGGCAAGCTCTCAATAAACCATAACTTTGGTTTCTTGTCTACTGCCTACTGTTTGCAAGGCACTTAGATGTTGGAGATTACCTTGAATCACAGACAGAACACAGCAATTCATACCTCTCCCCATACCTCAAAATTAAGAACCGCGTGTGATAAAGGCACTAAGAAGATCTTGCTCCTGGTTGTCCACAGAAGCATTTAGATGTGTGGAAACGGCCCCATCCACGAACCCCAGTCTCCCTGTCCCTTCTGAGACCTCAAGGCCAGCATCCGTGAAAAGGGCATGGTACTTTGCCCCTTGCTGGAGAAAGAATCCACCATCCCTATTCTCAAACCTGTGGCCTTCATTTAAATGATCTATTGCCTTGTTACCCTAAAATGAATTACCCTCACACCAGTTCCAAACAGCTGGTAATAAACCGACTAGGACGATAGAGGCCACCCAGTCCTAAGGATGTGTTGGCTCAGGTGGCCAAGGCACAAATGCCCACTAGGGGGCGAGCGTGCTCACTCATTGATCCCCATGGTGGTTCAGTCCTGGAACTAGGAAGGGAAGGGAAAGCTAACACGTTCCAGGCACCCTCCCAGGCCCATCTCTGGATGAGCTACCACATATAATCTAACATCGCCCCAGCTGAGGAGGTTGTATTTTCTCCATATTAGACCTAGGAAATCTGAGGCTCAGGGGGGTTAGTTAATTGGCCCTGGATCCCGGAACTGAGAGAAGAAACCGTGATGGAACCCAGACTTCTGCTCTAGCTCGCCACCTCCAGGGTCCCTGTAAAGCGCAGTACTCAGCTTTGCCTGTGTGCAGACACCAGCCGTGGCGACACTGACAAAATGGTGGGTCACGTACATCTTCCCCCAAAAAGAGGACTGTGTGTGCCTCACAGAACATAAATCTTGAAAGGTGCTCTATAAAAAAGGCCTCTGGGGTCATATAAGTATTTGAAATGTGGCATTTACTATTCTCTCTGAAATACAAAATATTGGTGAGTTTGGTAAAGGTCCTGAGAAGTCCTGCAGGAAAGAATCCTGTTTCCTTGACCTTGTTTTAGCCAGTTGAGTACTTGACTGGCCTATTTGACATCAGGGTTGTTACATACATATGACATCTACTCATTTTTTAAAAAAAAGCTTGCTTCAGAACATTAGGAACATACTGAAAGTGAAGGAATGGGAATTCACACATTCAAATAAGGGATTGACATAGATGCCTCAAAGACAGAGGAAAGTATGTCCAAGCAGGGTATTTATGGAAAGTCTGAGTTATGAAACAAAAACAGACCCAGAACCATACAGAAGCCTAAAATCTTTAGAACATGAAGAACACTTCAGCATTCAGGATGACTCCAAAATGTAATCCAGAAGACAAAGTATCATGGTAACCAAGATGTTTCACACGTAGGGTAAAAAAAATCTCCATTTTGAGTCCTTAATCTCGAAAGTAGGCTCAGGGTTGGATCTTAGCATGGAATGTGAGTTTATTCATGAACCTGCTATATTCATCAGCACACACACGCACAGTGGAAAAAAGTTTTGCTATCATTGTACTGAATGGCTTAGAAAGCGCAGCCCACAGAGACAGATGGTTAGACCCACGGCTGGCTCCCAAAGCTGCCTTCTCCAGTTCAGTGAGAGGCCAGCAGCTGCTTTTCCACAGCTGGAACAGCTGCAGGGTCTGACCTTGAGAGGCCCCACAGTCAGCACATGAAGCCGGTGGCTCATGCTGACTTCATGCCTCAGGATGGAGTACAACGAAAAAGAACGTCCACTGTTCCTGACGGGTTAAAAGATGGCCACAAATCCTTCGATTCAATAGGTGCGGTCTCATTTCTCCCTCCTTGAATCTGAGCTGGCCATAATGGCTCACTTGACCAAGAAAAAGCAGCAACAGTACTGTTCCGGGACCTCTGAGGCTAAATCATCAGCTTGCAGCTTCTGTCAGTCTCCTAGAACACTCAGTCCTGGGACCCAGCTCCCCTTCAGTGAGGAAGACCAAGCAGCCCCATGGAGAGGCCACATGGAGCCCTGGTTGACCTCCAGCCAACAGCCAGCACCATCTGGCCAGCCATGTAAATGAGCCATCTTAGAAGTAGATGGAAAACCAACAAGTCATCCAGCCACGTCCTACTCTTCTTGCCCCTAAATAAACTGATCCTACATTCATGAAATGCAGTAAAATGGTTGTTTTAAGCCACTAAATGTGAGGTTATTTGTTAAACAGCAATGGATACCTGGAACATAATGTTTTGAGCCACTGTAAGTGACGGCGCCAGAGTAGGTACTTTGAATATGTTATCTCCTATAATCGTCACAATTTTCTTTAATTGTACAAATGTGAGAATGAAGACTTTGACCTTGCACACATTAAGAAACTCATCCCAAGTCACACAGCAACCCTGTTTTTCTGTCTCCAATATCTTTGATTATTAGAAAATGTATTAGGAAAAAAGTCCACAAAACATGCTGTAGAGAAAATAGGTAGTAGAAAAGTAGAATGAATGGAGAGTTTGTGTGGGTGCAAAAGAAAGCATCTCTCATTCCAACCTGAAATAAAACAAAAGTTGTAGACAATTGAGAATTATGAAAATATGCATTCCCTCTGGCTTCAGTTATATCACCGCTATGAGACTGAATAGGAAAGCGGGAATGTTTTCATAACGTTAAAGATTATTTTCCTTTACATTAGCAAGGCTAGCACACCAGCTGGGTCCTTGACGTTTGCCTTTACTAAGAGCACTTATGGATTTAGCACCTACTATGTGTTAGGCATTGCCTCAGGTGTTTCACCTGTCAGAAAACCACAGGCACATTTTCTTACATTTGTAAGAGCTTAGAGTTGACATAATACATTTACCCACATGCTCTGATTTCATCATGGGAGCAGATGCTTTTCCTGGGGAGCCAAAGGAGCCAAATTAATCAACAAATGATTAATATTTAGCAGGCACCACCTATATGCCTGAGACATAAGATCATTTCCTGCCTGCCTCTCCCCACTGACTGGTTTATTCCCCTTTGCTTTCTTACTCAACAGTTTGTATTTTATGCTCTATACCTGTTTCCCTCTTGAGTCTGTAAGATTCTCTTGCATAGCAAGAACCTAAGTACAGTGCCTGGGAGGAAAAAGGCAAGGACTGCTAGTGAAATGAATGGATGGATGAATGGATGGGTAAGTGACTGGATGGATGCATAGTAGGGTGGGTGGGTGACTGAATGGATAGGTGAATAGATGGATGGGTAGATGGGTGGATAGGTGACTGGATGGATGGATGGATAGATGGATGAATGGGTGGGTGGGTGGGTGGGTGGATGGATGGATGACTAGATGAATGGGTGGATGGGTGAATGGGTGGTTGACTAAATCAATAAATGAATGGATAGGTAGGTTGGTGACTGGATGGATGGATGGATGACTGGATGGATGGGAGTGGGTGGGACTGGATGGATGGATGGATGGACAAATGGATGGGTGGATGGACGGGTGGATGAATGGGTGGGGACTGGATGGATGGATGGATGTGAGTGCGTAGGTGATTGGTTGGATGGATGGATGGGTGACTGGATGGATACATAGGTGTGTGGATGTGTGGGTGAATGGATGGATGAGTAGATGGGTCAGTGTGTGACTAGATGAATAGATGGTTAGATGAATGGTTGGATGGATGGATGGGTGGGTGACTGGATAAACAAGTAGATTGGATTAATGAGTGGGTGACTAAATGGATGAATGGATGAATAGGTGGGTTGATGACTGGATGGATGCATGCGTGGATAGAAGGATGGATGGATGGATGCATGGGTAGATAGAAAGATGGATGGATGGATGAATGTGAGTGGGTGACTGGTTGGATGGATAGGTGTGTGGGTGGGTGACTGGATGGATGGATGGGTGAATGGATGGATGGATGACCGGGGGCTGGATGGAAGGATGGATAAGTGGGTAGGTAACTGGTCAGATGGATGAATGAATTGGTGGATGGATAGATGGATGGGTGAATGGATGAAGGGACTGGATGGAAGGATGGGTAAGTGGGTAGGTAACTGGTCAGATGGATGAATGAATGGGTGGATGGATGGGTGGGTGGGTGGGTGACTGGTCAAACGGATGGATGGATGGGGACTGGATGGATGGATGGGTGTGTGAGGGGTAGATAACTGCTTGGATGAATGGAGGAATGGGCGGATGGATGAGTGGGTGGGTGACTGAAGGACAGATGGATGGATGGATGGGGACTGGATTGATGATTGAGTGGATAGGTGGGTGGGTGGGTAGATGGATACATGGATGGGTGGGGTGAATGAAAGGACCATATGAATAAGTAGTTAAGGGTGGTTAAGACTTATGGAATTACCCACTCTTTATTGCACTCCTTTTTTTAAGAGGCAGAGACTTGCTCTGTCACCCAGGCTGGAGTTCAGTGGCCTGATCATGGCTCACTGCAGCCTCCAACTTCTGGGCTCAAGGGATCCTCCCACCTCAGCCTCCCAAACAGCTGGTAGTGCAGGCACGCACTAACATGCTCAGCTAATTTTTAAATTTTTTTGTGGAGGGTTTCACTGTATTTCCCAGGCTGGTCTCAAAGCCTGGGGCTTGAGCAATCCTGCCACCTCAGCCTCCCAAAGCTCTGAAATTATAGGTGTGAGCCACTGTGTCTGGCTCTTATTACAAAAGCTACCACTTTTGAGACTTTTTGTCTCAAAAGCTACTAGCTTTCAAAGAAGAGGAAGAGGAGGAAAAGGATAGTAAAGAGAATGAAGAGATGGAAGAAGATGAGGATGAAGAAGACAGTGCAGAGAAAGTCATCAAAACAGGTAATAAGGAAGGGAAAAGATGCATTTGAAGTATTATCCATTCCTCAAGGTGGTCAAGGTGGGTGGATCACTTGAGCCCAGGAGTTCAAGACCAGCCTGGGCAACATGGTAAAACCCTGTCTCTACCGGAAAAAAAAAAAATACACACACAATTAGTTGAGTATGGCAGCACATGCCTGTAATCCCAGCTACTTGGGAGGCTGAGGTGGGAGGATAGCTTGAGCCCAGGAAATCAAGGCTGCAGTGAACCATCATCACCCCATTGCACTCCAGCCTGGGTGACAGAGCGAGACTGTCTCAAAAAATAATAATCAAGTGCCAAGTGTTAGCACAGGCACTAGCAGACAGAGCAGTAAGGGAAGGTTTTAAACGGAGGGAAGACAGGCAGGATGTGACCTGCTGGGGCGGTGGACACTGGGGGAGCGCAGTGTAAAATGAAGGAGCCCAGTATTAGACAACCAGTTGAGGACACCAAGTGAGAGGTTCCTTCAGGGGCACTGTGTTTGGGGAATCAGGCATTGCGTCACTGTCGAGTACACATGGGAGGTTGAAAGAAGAGACGGAACAGGTAGTTGTGCAGATGAAGGAAGCAGAAGTCCTCCCGGCAGACACAGATGTTCCCTTGAAAATGAAAAAAACACAGGGGTTGGAGTGGTAGGAGGACATCATGGCAATGGTCTCTCCGTTTTCTAATGGCTGCTGTGTGCAGAAGGGTTAGTCCCAGCCCTGCCAGATGGCCTCAGGCCTATTTATGCTTTTAAACTCAAATATGGAAGGAGTGTAACATTTTCAAAGATTCATCATTTTATTAACTAACCAACCAGTTCCAATCTGTTGGAAAGGAAAGCTTCCACAGTATCAGAAATGTTGAGGCTGGGCACGGTGGCTCACACCTGTAGTCCCAGCACTTTGGGAGGCTGAGGCAGGCCGATCACTTGAGGTCAGGAGTTTGAGACCATCCTGGCCAACATGGTGAAATCCTGTCTTTACAAAAAATATAAAAATTAGCCAGGCGTAGTGGCACACGCCTGTAATCCCAGCTACTTGTGAGGCTGAGGTGGGAGGATTGCTTGAACCAAGGGGATGGAGGTTGCAGTGAGCTGAGATCATGCCACTGCACTCCACCTTGGGAGACGGAGTGAGACTGAGATTCTGTCTCAAAAAAAAGAAATGAGCTTGCTGTACTAATGGCAAGCATTTATGGAGTACTTTACATGGATTGGTCAGTGTTCTAAGTGCACTGTGTTAACTCTATGCTGTGGTCTGAATGTTTGTGTTCCCTGCCAAAATTTACTTGTTGAAAGTCTAACCCCCAGGTCAGCGGCGGTGTCTCGCTCCTGTAATCCCAGCACTTTGGGAGGCTGAGGCAGGTGGATCATGAGATCAGGAGTTCGAGACCAGCCTGGCCAACATGGTGAAAACCTGTCTCTACTAAAAATACAAAAATTAGCCAGGCATGGTGGTGCACACCTGTAATCCCAGCTACCCAGGAGGCTGAGGCAGGAGAATCACTTGAACTGAGGAGGCGGAGATTGCAGTGAGCCGAGATCATGCCACGGCACTCCAGCCTGGGCAACAGAGCGAGACGCTGTCTCAAAAAAAAAAAAAAAAAAAAAAACTCATGCCTATAATCCCAGCACTTTGGGAGGCCGAGGCTGGTGAATCATGAGGTCAAGAGATCGAGACCATCCTGGTCAACATGGTGAAACCCCGTCTCTACTAAAAATACAAAAAATTAGCTGGGCGTGGTAGTGCGTGCCTGTAATCCCAGCTACTCAGGAGGCTGAGGCAGGAGAATCACTTGAACTGAGGAGGCGGAGGTTGCGGTGAGCCAAGATCACGATATTGCACTCCAGCCTGGCTAACAAGAGCGAAACTCCATCTCAAAAAAGAAAAAAAGAAAAGAAAAGAAAATCTAACCCTCAAGGTGATAGTAGTAAATATTAGGAGGTAGGCAAGGCCTTTGGGAGGTGAATGAGGTCAAGACAGAGGAGCCCACATACATGGAATTAGTGCCCTAATAAAAGTAGCTACAGAGGGCTAGCTTGCCCCTTCCACTGCAGGAGGACACAGTGGAAGATGCCATGTATGAACCAGAAAGCAGGCACTGAATCTGCCAGTGCCTCAGTCTTGGACTTCCCAGCCTCCAGAACTGGGAGACATTTCTATTGTTTATAAGATACCTGTTTACGGTATCTTATTATAGCAGCCTGAATGGACTAAGATTCTTCCAGCACTCCACGTTCCTGTGTGGCGAATATTATTATTATTGTTCTTCCTATTTTGTACATGAGGAAACAGGTATTGTGAGATAAATTGCCCAAAGTCCCACTATCTGGCTCCAGAGTCTGAGACACCAGTATTCCAGATTCCTTTAAGGAACCCCTTCTCCCTCCCTCTCAGGTCACATGAGTCATGTGGGGCTCTACCCCCATCCAGGGTGAGGTGCAGGACACACCCTGGCAGTCAGCAGAGTCCCAGTTCCCTGGCTGAAGTGCTTGACTCAGAGGCGAGTGCAGATCTAAGTTGATGCATCCCGGGACGGGGATCCCAGGAAGAGCCTCTGTCTTTTCAGCTGAGACAGCTGGCAATGAAGTAGATAATTGTTGGGATTCCTAAGAGGAGCCTGAAAACAAAGCCAACACGGAGGAAAGCAGAGGCGGGAGGAGGAGGAGGACTCTGTCTCAGTGCCCTTGTTGGAGTCCTGGATGAGTCTTGTCTGAAGCCAATTTACTTCCGAACTTTTCTGCTATATAAACCAATGCATTCCCATTTTTGCATAACCCTATTTGAGTTGGGTTTTCTGCTGTCCAAAACTAAAGATTTTCTTTTTTTTTTTGGCAGGGTCTCACTCTGTCACCCAGGCAGGAGTGCAGTGGCGTGATCACAACTCACTACTAGGCATCTGGTCCAAAACTGTAGGTTCTGAGGGAGATTTAAAAGTCTAAGACATGGTCGCTATGAATTTATGGTCTTGTCGGGAATGATACATCCACCCCACCCACTCTGACACTACCAAAAGCTGAACAATATTAGAACTGCCACAGGCAGTGAATAGGTGCCAATGTGAAGAGGGATGCTCACTTCACTGCTGAAGAAGGAATAGGCTGAGCAGTCTGAGAAAGAAAGGAGGGGTCTCAGAGGATGGGTAAGATGCCACTGAAGGCTGAGGAGGACTGAGGCAGGCAGAGGGAAGACAGGGGGCACGCACACTAGAGGTGGGAATGGCCTGGGCAGATGCTCAGAGGCCTGGGTAGCTTCCATGGAGTGACTCATTATGTTAAGGAGGAGCTGACGGCTGCTTCTCAATCTGGATTCCCCCAGAAGTGGACCCACAGTATAGGATTCAGTGCAAGTATTTAACTTGAGATGATCCCTGGAAATACTGGTAGGAAGGTGTGGACAGGGAAGGGAAGGAAGGCAATACAAGGGGCTTTACTTTATGCTAAAATCTCTCAATAAACTAGGTATCAATGGAACGTATCTCAAAATAATAAAAGTTATTTATGACAAACCCACAGCCAATATCATACTGAATGGGCAAAAACTGGAAGCATTCCCTTTGAAAACTGGCACAAGACAAGGCTGCCCTCTCTCACTACTCCTATTCAACCTAGCATTGGAAGTTCGGGCCAATCAGACAAGAAAAAGAAATAAAGGATATTCAATTAGGAAAAGAGAGGTCAAATTGTCTCTATTTGCAGATGACATGACTGTATATTTAGAAGACCCCATCGTCTCAGCCCCAAATCTCCTTGAGCTGATAAGCAACTTCAGCAGTCTTAGGATACAAAATCAATGTGCAAAAATCACAAGCATTCCTATACACCAAAAACAGACAAACAGATAGCCAAATCATGAGCAAACACCCATTCACAATTACTACAAAGAGAATAAAATATCTAGGAATACAACTAACAAGGGATGTGAAGGACCTCTTCAAGGAAAACTACAAACCACTTCTCAAGGAAATAAGAGAGGATACAAACAGATGGAAAAACATTCCATGCTCATGGTTAGGAAGAATCAATATTGTGAAAATGGCTATATTGCCCAAAGTAATTTATAGATTCAATGATATCCCCATCAAGCTACCATTGACCTTCTTCAGAGAACCGGAAAAAACCACCTTAAACTTCGTATGGAACCAAAAAAGAGCCCACATAGCCAAGACAATCCTAAGCACAAAAAAAAAAAAAAAAAAAAAGCTGTAGGCATCATGCTACCTGACTTCAAACTATGCTATAAGGCTACAGTAATCAAAACAGCATGGTACTAGTACCAAAATAGAGATATAGACCAATGGAACAGAACAGAGGCCTCAGAAGTAATGCCACACATCTACAAACATATGATCTTTGACAAACCTGACAAAAACAAGCAATGGGGAAAGGATTCCCTATTTAATCAACGGTGTTGGGAAAACTGGCTAGTCATGTGCAGAAAGCTGAAACTGGATCCCTTCCTTATACCTTATACAAAAATTAACTCCAGATGGATTAAAGATTTAAACATAAGACCTAACACCATAAAAATCCTAGAAGGAAACCTAGGCAATACCATTGAGGACATACACATAGGCAAGGACTTCATGACTAAAACACCAAAAGCAATGGCAACAAAAGCCAAAATAGACAAATGGGATCTAATTAAACTCCAGAGCTTCTGCACAGCAAAAGAAACTATCATCAGAGTGAACCTGCAACCAACAGAATGGGAAAAAATTTTTGCAACCTACCCATCTGACAAAGGGCTAATATCCAGAATCCACAAAAAACTTAAACAAATTTACAAGAAAAAAACAAACAACACCATCAAAAAGTGAAGGATATGAACACTTTTCAAAAGAAGATATTTATGCAGTCAATGAACATATGAAAAAAGCCCATCATCACTGGTCATTAGAGAAATGCAAATCAAAACCACATTGAGATACCATCACATGCCAGTTAGAATGGCAATCATTAAAAAATCTGGAGACAACAGATCCTGAAGAGGCTGTGGAGAAATAGGAATGCTTCTACACTGTTTGTGGGAGTGTAAATTAGTTCTACCATTGTGGAAGACAGTGTGGCGATTCCTCAAGGATCTAGAAACAGAAATACCATTTGCCAGCAATCCCATTATTGGGTATACACCCAAAGGATTATAAACTGTCCTACTATAAAGACACACGCACATGTATGTTTATTGTGGCACTGTTTACAATAGCAAAGACTTAGAACCAGCCCAAATGCCCATCAATGATAGACTGGATAAAGAAAATACGGCACATACACACCATGGAATACTATGCAGCCATAAAAAGGAATGAGTTCATGTTCTTTGCAGGACATGGATGAAGCTGGGAACCATCATTTTTAGCAAACTGACACAAGAACAGAAAACCAAACACTGCATGTTCTCACTCATAAGTGGGTGTTGAACAATAAGAACACATGGACACAGGGAGGGGAACATCACACACCAGGGCCTGTTGGTGGGTGTGGGGACTAGAGGAGGGATAGCAGGCGGTGGGGAGATTGGGGAGAGATAACATTAGGAGAAATACCTAATGTAGATGATGGGGGGATGGGTGCAGCAAACCATCATGGCATGTGTATACCTATGTAACAAACCTGCACAATCTGCACACGTACCCCAGAACTTAAAATATAATAAAAATAAATAAATAAAAATAAGCAAATAAAAGGCGCTTTATCCAGCCTGTTCCTGGGAGGGCAACTGGAGCTCTATCCTGCTGGAGGACACTGTGAGGACCGTTCCTGAGAATCGACCCGACCTGATAGGGAGGAGGCAACACAACCTTATCCCACTACTGACTCAAGGCTACTCCCGGTGCCATTAACTCTTCCAGCCTGCCCACTGCAGGAAAGCCAGGAAGTGCCCCAGGCAGCCAGGCTGAAGTGCTGGGTGCACAGAGGGTACAATGGTCACCAATTGCCTGGGGGCATCTGCATGGAGCCGAGAGCCAGGATTTCTCTGTCCCCAAAACCCACCAAGTCTCAGCCTTGGGAGTTTGCGGCCAATCAGGGGAATGGAGAAGAGACACTCAAGAGTGGGGGCTATTTTTTTTTAACCCCAGAGCTGAGGAACATTTCAGCAGTCACGCTCCAAAGGCAAGGAGTGAATCCAGAGAATTGCCCAGCTCATTCCCAGCTCTGCTGACCTCAGATGGTGAATTAGGATTCACAGGTGCCCTCAGATGACTCTGTCACCAGGTGAGAAGCCAGGCATGAGGCAGGGGAACAAGCTAAGTGATAGCATAAGGAAATAATCGACCAGATTCAGACAACTGAGAAAACCTGAATACGGATATTGCAGAATTGTCGATTTTGTTAGTTGGCATAACGGCATAAGTGATGTTTTCTTAAAAAAAAAATCCTGGCCAGGCACAGTGGCTCACACCTGTAATCCCAGCAGTTTGGGAGGCCGAGGCGGGTGGATCACGAGGTCAAGGGATCAAGACCATCCTGGTCAACATGGTGAAACCCCGTCTCTACTAAAAATACAAAAAATTAGCTGGGCATGGTGGCGTGTGCCTGTAATCCCAGCTACTCAGGAGGCTGAAACAGGAGAATTGCCTGAACCCAGGAGGCGGAGGTTGCGGTGAGCCGAGATCACGCCATTGCACTCCAGCCTGGGTAACAAGAGCGAAACTCTGTCTCAAAAAAAAAAAAAAAAAAAATCTCAATTAGGCAAAGCTGCAAACTGACTTATGAGTGAGATAGCATGTGGTCTGGAATTGGCTTTAAAACATTCCAGTGACAACTAAGAAAAAGTTGGGGGGAATAGCTGAAACAAGGTTCCTCTGACAATACATACACAAGGTTGGCAAAATATTAACTGTTGATGCAGGGGGTGGATACACGGGAGTGCATTACAAAATATCTACACGTTTATGTTTGAAAAATCTCGTAAAAAACCTGAAGACTTTTGGGAAGAATCGAAGGAGGGTTAAGGGAAGGAATCTGGCTTTTGAATTAGAAAATGTATATGCATATGAAGACATGTTCAAACTCACTAGTTATCAAGAGAGATGCAAATTAAACAGATACTAACTTGGCAAAAATGAGCAAGTGGAATAATACCAATTGCTGGCAGAGACGTAGGTGGATGTGTGCACTGGACAGGCCTGGCGAAGAGCAATACAGCCCTACTTGCTTGAATAAGCCCATTCCATGATCTGGCATATAGCACAGAGAGTCTCACAGGGAAAATGTGCAAGAATGGTTCACTGCACCTTCATTTACCGTGGCTCAGTCACTAGGAGGGTAGGTCAGGAAGATGTGGGGGTTGTACCCACAAACAGTATGGAATAACCAGAAGCAACCGATCAGATGTCCCCGTAGCAAGAATGGACCTTCAGGCATCAAGCTGAGAGAAAAACAAAAAGAAACAAAACGATGTCAAAACTGTAAATTCAAAATATAACCCCACGAAAGATTCATTTGGAAGGACATATGTAAACAAGAAAATTCACATGAAACACAGAACAGTTACCTGAAAGCAGAGATCAGCAAACTGGCTCTCAGGTGAAAGCATCCTCAGCCTGCTTTTGTAACATCTTACTGGAACATGGCCATGCCCATTTGTGTATGTATTGTCAGCGGAACGTTATGTGAACAAGTGATGATAATGTGCCATATGCTAAAGGGTACATAGGATTCACTCAACCCTCTGCACCCGAGCTTTGAAAAAAAGAAGGTAAGAAAATTTAGGCTGAGTTTCAATAACTAGTAGAGCCTTGGGAAGGCACTTTTCCTGCTTGAGCTTCAGTCTTCACAATTGCAAAAGCAGGGTAACGTCCATCTCAGAGATTAAATACCTGCCAGTGCCTTGTGAATTAGAATCGGCCTTTCAAATGCAAAGGTTTCTTATTATCAGGGTAACAAGGAGATAGCAATGGTTTTACAAATGTCTTTGCCCAGCCTTTTAATAGGATGTCTTATCCTTTATTTCCTTGCCCACTTTCTGTGGTGAAACTAATGGTAAAGAAGTAACCAGAAGGCAAAACGAAGACAAGGGAAACCGCAGACCAACAGGATCCACAAATGGGAAGCAAACTGGAGCAAGCTTGAAAATGCCACAGAGGAGCCACCAAGGGGAGATGGGAATGGGTTTTTCACGAAGGTAAGCGTGGAATGGGCCTTTGTGGCCACTGCCCATCAGCCCTCAGAAGAGGAAGCAGGCTTCATGAGGGTAATGTCACCTCATCACATCTGATAAAGGGATGGAAAAATGGGTGATTTCCTATAACAGGATTCAGCAAGAGTAACTGCCATGGCTTAGGTGTTGAGCACGTACCAGGCATATGCCTAACATCTCACAGACATAATCTTATTTAATCATTAAAGTACTCCATAAGATAGATATTACTATTATTATCCCACCTTACAGATAATCATATTGAGGTACCAAATGTGGTAATAGGAGGAATCAAAGATTAATTATCCCCAGGTCACCCAACTGGGAAGTGGCAGAATCAGTAGTCAGTCCTACTCACAACCCTAAATGACAGGTATGACTATCACCAGTGGGCAGAGGTAGAAACTGACTCAGAGAAGTTACTGAGCTGGGAGTGTGGAGCCAGGGCCTGAACCAAAAACTGGCTGACTCCAATTGTCCTACCCTTTCACCACTGCGTCATAATGCCTCCCTGAGCCCAACTTCCTAGAAAAGCCCCTTCACTTCTGCAAGCCCTGAACCTTGTCACCCAGCACAGTATTCCTAGAAAGGAAATGCAGATTGGTGCAGCTGGAGGCATCACAGTGTGGGCGCTTAGGCAGCTCCGTGTTTACATTCCCTCTGTAAAGACGCCCAGCTCATTTCTGTTGGCTTATTTGAGGGAATGCTGTCTGATGTAGCTAAGAAGCTGAAATTGAAACCGGGAGGCAGCAAGGAATGATGATGAGGTTAGGTTTGGAGGAGAAAACAGGATCGTAGGTCTGCCTACGACAACTTGGGCAAGTCTCTTCTCAAACCTTGTGAAGGTTGGGTTTGCTTCACTGAAAATGGAGCATCTTTTCTGGCTCCCTATATGATGATATATACTTCCCACTCATTTCAAAACAGACCGGTTTTTTTTGAGACAGGGTTTCTGTTACCCAGGCTGGAGTGCAATGGTACAATCTTGGCTCCCTGCAACCTCCGCTTCCTGGGTTCAAGCAATTCTCCTGCCTCAGCCTCTCGAGTAGCTGGGATTACAGACACCCGCCATCATGCTTGCCTAATTTTTGTATTTTTGTAGAGACGAGGTTTCACCATGTTGGCCAGGCTGGTCTTGAACTCCTGATCTCAGCAGACCCGCCCGCCTCAGCCTCCCAAATTACTGGGATTACAGGTGTGAGCCACCGCACCCAGCCCAGACCTTTTAATAATAACAATTTATTGAATACTTGAACTAAGCCGAGGACTATGCTGTTTTGCATACATTACACAATTTTATACTGAATACAAACATAGCAAATAGATGGCTATCCCCATTTTACAGATAACAAAACTGAAAAAGAGTTAAGTAATTTCCTCAGTGGACCCAGGATTTGAATCCAGCTCTGATTCTAGAGCCTATTTTAGCCCAATGGTTCTCAACTCTGGATTTGTATTAAAAACAAATGGGGGCCCATGAAAAAAATGCTGATGCTTGGGCCTCAAACTCGATTTAACTAATCTGAGGTGGGGGCCTAGATAGGAACCACTGTTTTAACCGTGTTGCAAAGCAGTGCTCTTAAAACTAGCGGTTCCTCTCTCATGTCCATGCAGAGAAATACACAAAGGTGAATTAATACTGCTGTATAATAAACTAAGACAGCTTCATAATGTGTGGTAGATATTCTTAAGCAATTAACTGTTGCTAGCTCTCAGCTTTATATTAATTTATAATAAATGCAAATGAATATATTTGGCTTTGCAATTTAAAAAAAAATCTGAATTTGAAAGGTGTAGCATTCTGATAATGCACATCACGTTAGAAAGCTGGGTTTTTTTCTTTCTGTTTTTAAGAGAAGATATAAATCAGGAAAAATCAATCACACAATAAAGAGCTCTGGTAAAACAGAGTCCAGCCAGCACTCCCACCCAAACAGGAGTAAGTTAACCTCCAAATGGCTAAGGGCTTTGTTAGGCTGAGGTTTATATCAGGGTGACTTCTTGCAAGGTCAAGGTAAATGGAGTGGTCTGCAGCTTCCCTCTTAAACCCATAAGAGGACTAATTACTCCTTAAATTGGGGAACTAAATTTCTGCCAGTAGGTATTCCTATAAAGGTCTAGGTTTGAGCAGAAACTGGCACTGTATACTGAAGTACCATTTTGTGGTCTATACTCTTCTCATCTGCTTATTTCCTGTGTGACCTGGGACAGTTAATATCTCAGCATTCCTTTGTATATTACGCAATAGGAATAACCCCCTGAGTTCTTCCTAGGGTTGCCCTAGAATTGAATGAGCTCATTGTGCCAACAGGTCTAGCACAATGCCAGGGAAGCAGCTCACTAAATATTAGCTCTCCATTTTTCTATTCATGCTCATGTTCGGTTCATGGAAATGAGGCTTGACTCAGACATGCCCTTAAAGGATCTTGGTGCCATTTTCTTCTGTTAAGAGTTAAACAGATTTCATTTTAAATACAATTCACAACTGTACCTTCACCATAAGCCTCATTGTATCCTCTCAGCCTTCTAATAGAAGGTCTTATCCTTATTTCCTTGCCCATTCACTGGGATTAGCTCAAATGGCAAAAAACTGCATGAGACCTGTGCATGCTGCCCATCAGATGGGATAGGCTAAGTTACACAGTAGTGACAAACAGTCCCCAAATCTCAGTGGCTCCTACATCAGTTGACTTTTTGCTCATCTTGGGTCTGGTGGGAGCTCTGCTCTACAGTGCCTCACGCTGGAACATTGCCATGGCAGGGGGAGAGGGAGCATGGTGGACCGACATTGTGCTTGGACACCTGCCACCCAGATGTGACCCCATCACTTCTGCTCAATCCTGTTAACCTAAGCAAGTCTCACCTGGCCATATCAAACTTCAAGGGGAGCAATGCAAACCCACCACATGCATGAAAATAGAAATATCTGGAGAACAGCATTAATGACTACCACAGGGATCTTAGTTTACAAAGCATCTGTCACAGCGATTACCCAACTTAATCCTCACAATTTCAAGATGGTAATTAATCATTAAATGGGATCATTTAATTATAAGGCATCAGCAAACACCAACAAAAACAGAGAAAACCCAATATAAACATCAGGCAACTCTGCCCACTAGTGAGTGAAAGTGCCTGGAGTGCATGAGCTGAGAGGTATGAGTCTGCTGTCTGCTCAAGACTTGTCCACCTCTCCATGTGTGTATCATCTATGAGTGGGATTCGGGTTTTGATAGATATTTCTTTTTTTGTACATGGCCTCTGAATGAAAGCCAACTAAGATTCTCAGCTCCAAAGTTGTCATCTTTCGATGTTGAGGGAAAGGGCATTTTACCCCTGCAAAGGAATCCAGCATCTATCACACCTTCTTAGGGAGACTCAATTTGGACTCTATCATGATTTCTGCCTTACGGGCTGAGTTTAGAGTCTGCCCCTGGATAAGAACTGATCCATCACTTCATCATTCTCTAAAAGATGAGGAAATGAACGAAGTCTCAGCAGTCAACAAGGACACTGAGCAAGGAAGTGGCTCAAAATCCCCATCTCTTTAAGGCAAGTCTCCTGCAAAGGAACAGCTTAGCTGCAGCTCAAGAACTGTGTGGCTCTCCCTATCCAGCTCCGTATTTCAGCCACTTAGTCCACAATGAAGATGAAAAGTGTGAGGCAGGAGGCTAGGAAATAGTCTTCACTTTTCTTCGTTAATCCCCTCAGGAAGGCTTTGGTTTCAAAGGTTGACCACTGGGCGTCAGGCTTTGGGGAAAGAAAATAAATAGAGATGGTTTATCAATCTCACTTAATTATGCCAAGAGAATGCAGGTGAGATTTGCTAAAGGACAGAAAATCAGCTGGCTTAAGTATGTCAATATGTCTGGAGAAGCTTCCTAAACTTTCACTCATCTGACTACACCAATAAATATTTATCTTTTCTACATCTGTACAAATAATTCATTAGGCAGCCACAGTGATACTGACCTCAGTCTTTCCTTGATTTAAAGATTTAAAGGGAGTGGTCAACTTCTACATCTAGCATTTCTGAAGACAGATAATCTGGAAGCATCCCTGCAACAAAACAACTAGAAATGCATATAATAAACATGCTTAGGAAATAAATAAATAAATATATATATATATATATATATATATATAGAGAGAGAGAGAGAGAGAGAGAGAGAGAGAGAGAGAGAGAGATAAAGAGATAGTCTTGTTCTGTCGTCAGGCTCCAGGCTAGAGTACAGTGGCGCAATCTCAGCTCACTGCAATCTCCGCCTCCTGGTTCAAGCAATTCTCCTGCCTCAGCCTCCGTAGTAGCTGGGACTACAGGTGCACGCCACCACGCCCAGCTAATTTTTGTATTTTTTAGTAGAGACGGGGTTTCACCATGTTGGCCAGGATGGTCTCGATCTCTTGACTTCATGATCCACCCGCCTTGGCCTCCCAAAGTGCTGGGATTACAGGTGTGAGCCACTGTGCCAGGTCGGAAATAAATATTTTTAAATGCAAAGCTGAGTTTATTAGAAAATAGAAGCCTCTGGGATGGGAGGAAGGAACTGGAAAAATTTAAACAGTAAGAGTGATGTAACTGGGTATGCTTTGACATTAGAGACAGAGAGAGGAGGAACGAGTGAAATGCTGTAGAACTGAGATGTCTACATAAAGTCTGGGCCTTTAAAGGGGCACAGGGATAGGACAATGAAGTTCTCTGCACTGGCTGCAAGTGGTATAAGGTATACTAAAGAAAATAACCAGCTCTGCAGATTGTTAATGGGCTCTGTGGACTTTCCCATCCCTCTGCCCAGGGTTTGGAACACAGTTCTTACCAGTCCTAGACTTTGGGCAGGTTACATAACCTTACGGCACCTCATTTGCCTTGGTTGTGGTATTGTGAAGAGCTGATAAACTTGGTGCATATTAAGTGCTAAGTGTAAAAAACACAGAAGGGGCAAATGAAAAGCGGAAATTTGTTTTTCTCCCAGAGAGCAACAGTTTTCTCCTTAAGAAAGTCAAGATATGGCTATGAATTATCTGCCAATTTAATGAAAAAGAAATAACATCTTTAGTTGTAAAGGACCAGGATTTCAGAGCCTTATCAGAGGCTAATGAAATAAGGCCAAAAAAATAGCTTAAAACTAGCAAAGGCTCAAAATTTTCTCCAGAGTTATATCACTAAAATAATGGGGAAAAATGTTCTTTTGATAACTGTCATCAAGTTTTATAGCCGCCATATTTTAATGCCACTGGCACAGTTCAAAAGAGTTTTTATTTGGGGAAAGCAAGAAACCAAATGGGATTATACAACACTACAGGTACAGCCAGGAGCAGTGGCTCACACTTGTAATGCCAGGACTTTGGGATGCTGAGGCGGGCAGATCACCTGAGGTCAGGAGTTTGAGACCAGCCTGTTCAACGTGACAAAACCGTGTCTCTACTAAAAGTACAAAAATTAGCCAGCATGGTTGTGTATCTGTAGTCCCAGCGACTCAAAAGGCTGAGGCAGGAGAACTGCTCAAATCCGGGAAGCAAAGGTTGCAGTGAGCCAAGATTGCACCACTGCACTCCAGTCTGGGCGACAGAGCAAGACTCTGTCCCAAAAAACCACCACAGGTGAGAGGAAATGCTCTTGGGATATACCCTACAGAGAGGAAATGTTCCTGCTTAGGATGAGACAAAATAACAAACTGACCTTGAACAGAACTTGGTTACCTCTGTGAGTATGAGGATTTGAAATCAATGACTTCTGGGGTCTCTTCCAGCACTTTCTCTGATTTTATGACAGTTATTCCAATTGCAAAAGAAACTACCCACGTGGCCCTCCCATTCCACAAAAACAAAACACACAGTATCATTTTAAGAGTCAGAGTCAGACTTTTGTTTTGAATTTAAAGTGCTACATGACTGCTGTTAGAACTCCTCTTTCAAAAATTGAAAAGGTTGAATCATCAGAGGATAAAACCCATCACCACTGCAAACCAAGTGGATTTTCAACCTAGTAGAAAACCTGAATTGACAAAGCATGCAAAAATTAGCTCAAGTAGCTGCAACCTTCGTCTATGAGTATCCTGGTAAATGCTTAGGAGTTTAAGCGTGTATTGTTTATGCTGTAAGAAGCAATGAGGTTGGAAGCATGAATGTGTTATGCCCAGAAACTAGCATCTTAATTCAATAGGGAAAGAATCTTTTTCAAGTAGAAATAACACAACTAAAAAATTAGAAAGTCTTAATATGAACTGTTTAATTGTTATAACAAGATTTGAGGGGCAGGGGTAGGTAAAAAAATCACCAATTGGTGGTAAGTCACCAACTGTTAATATGTGTCTGCAGGTTTCTTGGTTTTCACAATCACTAGATTTACATACAATTATAGGTTACGGTTCTCCATGTACACATACAGTGAAAGACATTTTCCAAATAACTTTTGATGTAGAATGGAACCTGAGAAAAAAAATCACTTAAGAAATCAAATCTCATATAATGGAAATACTTTAACCACAGCATTCACACATTTGACTGTGGATTCCAAATGCTTATCTAAACAGAGGCAACGCAATTAAACTCCCTTCACTCAAAATGGTGTCAGAAGGCAACTACCCTATTTACCAGCCACTGATAAGTTATGACAACTATTTCATAGCCTGTCACTGCATTTCTTTTAACCCCCCAGCAGTAGGATTTAGGATTTCCTCAACACTAAGGGCTTATCTCAAATGCTTTAGAGCATGAACAGTAAAAAATCAGAGTTGCAATGCCACATTCAGAAACTAGATAATGACTTGGAAATAAAAGGGGGGAAGTGATGAACTGCCACTATCTGTTTTTCTAAGTTTTCTATTTTCTAATACAGAGCAAAACTTTAAATGCTAACTACAAAAATAAATCAAACAGGGCTAGAAATTCTGCAGGTAACCCAGTGACAATAGAAAATTTTTAGATCACTGCTAAGAGGTCTTTATATTGTTCGGGTGTAATTCAATAACAATATGAAAATAAGACTGGTACTGTTTATAATTACTAACTAGATAAAATTTGGCAAAAGACAAAGACCCTGATTTATACAATGAAAAGGATTTTTAAAAATGATTGCCTAGATCTCATACCTACAGAAAAGCTATCAGTGATTACTTTTCAATATGAAAATAGAAAGTTACCTACACCATTTAAATATTATTTTCTGATTTTTCTCTCTTCCCTTATGAGACTAGGGAAAAAAAGATGTTATAGGAGAAAAATAACTGTTATATGTCAGATAGTTCCAAATCCTCCCCTGGAAACTGAAACAGAATCCTTAGAAAGTACACAATGTCCTGAGTTTCCCTTGTAGACAAATACTTAGGTCACTTATTTGTAATCAGATACTGATTCAGCAGATTTTAGCACTTACATTGTCACAGACAGAACAATGTCCATTCATGAAAGGAGGTTTATTCATGAAAATGTTGTGATTCTTTTCAAAGCATCCAATACATCCTTTCTGGACACTTCCCTTCCAGTATTACCTGGCAAGGAATCAGGAAAGGGAAACGTTCAGGTAAGTTACAACCTCCAGTCATATTTACAGCAGAATGGACATTTACAGGGGGAATCCTTTTGCAGGTTAACTACAACTAGAAATCCCAATAGTCACAGTAAATATTTCAAAGTCCATTTAAAGAATGAAACTTGGCCAGGCACAGTGGCTCATGCCTGTAATCCCAGCACTTTGGGAGGCCGAGGCGGGTGGATCACGAGGTCAAGAGATCGAGACCATCCTGGTCAACATGGTGAAACCCCGTCTCTACTAAAAATACAAAAAATTAGCTGGGCATGGTGGCGCGTGCCTGTAATCCCAGCTACTCAGGAGGCTGAGGCAGGAGAATTGCCTCAACCCAGGTGGTGGAGGTTGCGGTGAGCCGAGATCGCGCCATTGCGCTCCAGCCTGGGTAACAAGAGCGAAACTCCGTCTCAAAAAAAAAAAAACAAAACCAAAAAGTATCTGCTGAAAGGATGATATTACATACCAGGACCAGGTGCAAGGGACATAATGGTATGGCTCCAGCCCTTAAGAAACTCAAAGCCTAGCAGAGGAAAACAACTTTAAATACAGATTCCAAAGATACAGAAAAGACAATCTATCATAATGATGACTCCAAGTCATGGGAAAAAGCAGTTTAGCGTAAATACTCAGAAAAGAATGCATGGTTTACCTTGCAAACATTTGTAATCGCCAAACCAAGCAAGAGACTTCTGGACTATGTTCACTTCAGACTAGTCATATCACTGCTCTACTTTAAAGACATGATTGTACTCAAAACCTGTCCTAAAATAAAGCAGCGAGCCACCAGTAAAATAAGATCTCCTTGTCAGACCCTTGTAGTACGACTTAAGGAAAAGGAAGACCAGGAGTGCAGGAAATTCCTCTTCCATGTCTTCTTGTGAACATCAAACAAGAATGGAGCAGGTGTGTAACTTCCTAAACTTAGGATGAAAACCACAATCTCAGAACCATGCACCTATCAAGGACATCAACCAACTTCACATATCCAAGCTCCCCTGGTACCCAGCTCAGGAAAAATAGCATCAAGGTTGAGGGAGCACTTAGCTAGGCAGAGTAAGGAATGCCAGCTCTGCTGATAAACAGCCATGTGACCTGGGGCCTCAGTTCTTCTGAAATAAGGAAATAATACAATCTACCCCAGAGATTACAATTTTACTATAAGGTTCAGTTCTAAGAGTTCCTATAAATTTGATGTAAGTTGTTACTGACTGCCTTCTCTTTCCCTCCACCATGCTGATCATCTTCTCTACTGCCATCAGTTTGCCTTACTGCTGCTGGTTTAAAACACAACAGTTAACTGCCCAAGAGCCATCTGCACTGTTTAAAAGTTATCTACACCAAAAGACATCTACTATTACATTTCTCTATGGTAATAAAACAAAAACAGGAGGAAATTTGAATCTAAAAACTCTCCTTACCCGGACAAACAACGTAACTTTACCAAAGTTGACCTGAGTAGACCCTGATCGGTTATGCATCACTTCAGGGAGACACCTCTAAAGCAGCCAGCACTTTTTGTAGAAAATCCTACCTGTTTCTCTAAGGTGACTAAAATATTTCTGCAGAGGCAAGGAAAGCATAGACTCAGACATTTAACGCTTATAGACAATACCTTAATCAGTTCAGCCCTCCTTAAGTGTAAAAAGGGAAATAATATGAAGAAAATGAATTGTAAGCTGTACTTTATTAATACAATTAATCTTGGGAAACAATGACTAAATAAAACAGCCAAATATAAATTTAAAAATTTTTTGAAGTATCTTATAAAAGTCTTCAATTTTTTTATATTAAGGAGAACTGAGACAGTACACTAAAATACAAACGGTCTAAAATAACATACTCATTATCACAAATTAGAGATGAAATTCTAACCATTTCTTTTATAATCTACTATACAAGTTTCATCTATCATTCCTTAAAACTTAAAGTATTTCCCTTTTTAAGAATGCAATACCGGCCGGGCACGGTGGCTCATGCCTGTAATCCCAGCACTTTGGGAGGCCGAGGCGGGTGGATCACGAGGTCAAGAGATCGAGACCATCCTGGTCAACATGGTGAAACCCCGTCTCTACTAAAAATACAAAAAATTAGCTGGGCATGGTGGCACACGCCTGTAATCCCAGCTACTCGGGAGGCTGAGGCAGGAGAATTGCTTGAACCCAGGAGGCGGAGGTTGCGGTGAGCCGAGATCGCGCCATTGCACTCCAGCCTGGGTAACAAGAGCGAAACTCCGTCTCAAAAAAAAAAAAAAAAAAAAAAAAAGAATGCAATACCAGCTGGGCGTGGTGGCTCAAGCCTGTAATTCCTGTACTTCGGGTGGCTGAGGAAGGCAGATCATTTGAGGTCAGGATTTCAAGACCAGCCTGGCCAACATGGTAAAACCCTATCTCTACTAAAAATACAAAAATTAGCTAGGCATGGTGGTGGGTGCCTGTAATCCCAGCTACTCAGGAGGCTGAAGCACTTGACTTGTTTGAACCTGGGAGGCAGAGGTTACAGTGAGCTAAGATCGTACCACTGCACTCCAGCCTAAGCGACAAAGTGAGAACCTGTCTCAAAAAAAAAAAAAAAAAAAAGCAATACTAGGTTCTCTGCTAAAGCCAATGGTGCTACTGGCACAGTTGAAGTATTTCCCAGCATCTTAGCAATTGTGCTTTTCAACATAATCTAAAATAAAAAACACACACCTCTGTAATCATTACAATGAATTTCCATGGTTTTAAGTTACTCATTCCCTCAAACTGATAGCATGCTTTAAACTTACCTCAGATTTGGCTGAGCCAACTTTTCTACTTTAAACTGCCTTACAATTCTTTACATAAATTGCAAATCTATGAGCTGAAAGGAAGATGCCTCTCAGCGAAGTCTTCATGTTTATTATTGAGTGTAGAATGCTACTAACCAGAAACCACAGAACAAGACATACAGAAAATCCACTGGTTCTTGATGAGTTTATGGGTATATCTGCCATGCAAATCTAAACATACTGAATGCATTAAACTCTAAGTAATGACCTTTAATCATTTACCCCACCTGATGATTCTTTTAACGGACAAGATCTTAAAGACTTTACCACTTTTCTACATCTCTGCTATACCCATCATCAACCAGGAGTAGCGTTCCACTTCAGTTCTCTGGCTAGCATGAATTCATCATCGAAATCATACGATCTTATGTCCATGATCTAAGGCATCTCTGATGATCTCTTGCTTTCTCACAATCAAACCACTTTCATAGTTACACACATTACTCCCTCTTTTAAGCCTTAACAGATTAACAGATACATTCTTCTGTGCCAAAATAAGAGGCTAAATTTGAGTTGAAGTCCCTTGTAACTTTCCCTTCTACCTTCATCCTGGTCTGTGAAAATCTCTTTATTTTCAAGGCTAACATCACTAAGTTTGACCTAAACTCCAGTTCAACAGTGGCCATTATCCCAGCCTCTCTTGTGACACAAATTACAGGTTTTGCTTACAATGTAAAGGTAGTCTCTTAACTTGAAGTTTCTCTCCTCTTGGTCTCAATACTGCCCCTGAAACTGTGTTAAAAGTAGTCTTTGCAAGCATTTCCCACTTCAAAACCCTTTCTTACCCAACAATGCCTACAGGATGGGCAGGTAGACTAAATGAAGGCATGCAAGGGGTTCTGGCAACTGAAGAATACATGCCTACCTTGCAAAGCAGCCGATTATAGTGTGTCAGGAGAAACTTCAGGTAGGCCCGCCCTTGCCAGACTTATGAATATTTCAAAAACTTTATGTGGATCTATTTGTACAGAAAGGTGCTCTATTTCTTTGAAACACTCCATGAGGATCACATGAGGGCAGGTTGCATCTGGCCCTTTTGACTACCTGCTTGTATCCTCTACTTTAAACCTACATAAGCTGGCTAAAGACCAAACTACCAATTCCCATAGCTTTCAGGATTCACAGTTACCATCTACCACACACCTCTCTGCAGTATGAAACTATACTATCTAAATAAACGATTTTACTTTCTGGCTGCTCCTTCACCCCTCCCACTCTCTTACTGGAGGTTCTGTGCTTGTAATCTCTATCATTTTTTTCTCTCTCAGCAGCAACTAGGATCTCAAACTGATCTGCAGCCTAGATTCATGACTGGCATCCCAAGCTATACATCTTATATATCCTACATGAGCTATCTCTGATCACTCTTTTGCTTTATAACATCACTTCCTCTCTGCCCCTTTCATTCTGATTCTTCTGTTCTGGTTCAATCTCATTACCTGGGTTATTGTGTAGTATTTTTTCTAAATGACTTCACTGAATCCTCTTCCGGCAACCTATCCTCTATATTGAACTCGGATGCACACCTAGCCTAACCTTCAAGTTCCTCCACAACTCAACCCCAACCTAAATTCATAGTCTCCTCTATCTTTATATAAATAGATCATGCTCCATTCAAACCAGACTGCTCTTTGCTGTCCTCTTAGCATACCACCAAAACGGACCCTGACCAAAAAGCACAAACCATTAAACAATTTTAAGAAAACAAACAAAAACCAAATATTGGACTGCATCAATATTTTAAAGAGTTCTACTCTTCAAAGAAACTCTTATGGAAATGACAGTATAAGCTAACAGGTTAGAGAAACATTTGCAAAACACATCATCTCATAAAGAAGTTAGATATGGTATGCACAAATAACACTTAAACTCAACAATCAAGCAAATTATAAAAAGGGCAGAAGTTATGACCAGTCACTTCATCTAAGAGATATAAATGGCAAATATGGACAGGAAAAGATATTCCACACCATTACTGATTAGTCATTAGAGAAATGCAAACTGAAACCATAAGGTACAACCATACACCTACTAAAATGACCAAAGTTCAAAATACAATAGATAATTATGAAATGCTGGCAAGGATACAGGGCAATCAAAACACCTATATGCTGATGGCAGAGGAGCAAAATGATACAGCATTTTGAAAAACTAGTAGTTTCTCACAAAAGGTTAACATACATTTATCACAACCAAGCAACCTTTATTCCTAGTTATTTACCTAATAGAAAAAACTATCCATGCCCATATAAAAATTTATATGCAAATAGCTTCAAAATAGCCAAAAGCTAGAAAAAGCTGACTTTCAAACAACTGGAAAACGCATAAATATGGTATACTACTCAGCAATAAAGAACTCACTGATATACGTCAAATAGATGACTCTTGAGAGGATTATGCCAAATGAGAGAATCCAGACACAAAACACTACACATAGTATGATCCCAAGTTGCCAAACACTTGAAATATGAGGAAGGGTATTAGCTACAGAGAGACACAGGGAGCTTTCTGGGGTGATAAAAATGTTCTGTACTGATTGTGGTGACAATTACACAACTGCAAACAGTCTTCAAACTTTACCAAACTATAGATATAAAAGGTATAGTTCATGTTAATTATACCTCAATAAAGCAGAACTTTAAAAACTGTGTCTGAACCATGACTCTTGCTCTGAAATGCTGTTAATCATTTAAGAAATCCTTATAGCCCATTTATTAGGGACTAAGAAAAATGCCCAGATCCAGAAAACAACCCCATCACGTTCTCTAGTATTAAAAGAAATGGCAACATTCAAATTAATGTTTATATACAAGTATTTACTAAATCTGTCAATGTCATTTTTAAACGTTAACGATGATAAAAACTGCATTTGACATGTGTAGGTTTCTTATTACAAGAATTCTGAGACTGTTAGAAAACATTTATAATTAAGATATTTCTATCCTGCCTTTAATTTTTAAAAATGTCATTAATGAGCTCTGGATACATTTGAACATGTGGGGTGAAGTATCCAAAGATTAACATGACCCAAGGTCTGTGAAGGTCTCTTCTCAGCCCTGAACCACAAAGATTAAAATTCTCAAGTAATAATTAGGTACCTTAAATTTATATTAAGATTAATATGAACCAAAAGTATGCTGTGGTTGTTTGAAAGGTTAATGTAATCTGAAGCTGCAGTAACAGAAGTGATGGTGGGCCTGGTCCTCTGGGAAATAGCAAGTTCAACTGTGGTCTATCCAGCTTAGACCATAGTACTGACTGCAATCCAGAGAACACTTGGCAGAGGTCAACCAGGAAATGTGCAGGGTATCTAGAAACCATGTTAAAGAGGAAAGTTGAGGGGGAAAAAAACAGGTTATTCAGCCTAAATTAAGAATAAGGGAAGATGACAGTTAACTCCAAATATCTAAATGGCCATTGAGTAACAGAACAAACTGCCTTATTTAACTATGTTCCAGGAGAGAAAATTAGAACCAGATAGCAGTTACACAGAAAGAGCTTCAGTTTAGCATTTCTAAGAGCTAGTAGGCAGCCTTCAAAGGCAATGAATTATTTTTCTTAATGTTTCTGGTTACGGAAGATAGCCATTAAAATTACTTCTAAGTGTATGGGAGTACCTTATAAACCTAAAATTCTAGAACTAAGTCATATGCCATACAAAAAACGTGAGTATAGAGTACTTTTGGATTCTGGCTAAACTGGTTTATTGTAGGACATCTTTTATCATGTCCCACTTCTCACGAGTTGTGCTAAATTTCCTGAACACTTGCAGCGTCAATGGTTCTATTTGCTGATGGCCTTCTTTCCTTATACCATATTCACAACAAGCAGTTCACCTATTCCAAGTTGAGATATGGAAGGTGACCTCTTCAGGTAATCTCCAAAAAACTTCTAAAGATTATTGGAGGGAATTAAAAAATTTAATTTTCTTGTTCTATAGTACAAGTAAATTATTTGATAGTCATAACTGTATGTGAACAAAGGAAACAACTTTGGTGTTCAGCTGCCAAATCTGTAAGATAAGGAGGTTGAGAGAAGACCATTTTTAAAAGCCACAACTTTGTCAATAACATCAATGCTAAGCATCTTCAGCTTTGGTCAGATGTAGCCAGCCTAGAACAATTGGAGATGGTGGGGGATAGACATCATGATAAAAGCTCAGCTTGCTCTTTCTACGTGGCCACTCTCAATGCACATCCATTATTCCTAGAAGCTCTGCCAAATACCAAACTGTGTTCTAGATATCTGAAACTCTTAACACTTAGCAGTTTCTCTGTAAGAAAACCTAATGGTCTAACTTCACATTTTACACAGCCCAAGATTAAATAATGCATTACACCACACCGAGACCTACTTAAAGTTGGATGCTCAGATTATAAAAATACACAACAAACTACACTTGCAGCTTCAATTAACAGGCAACATATTCCTCTGGTACAAGCTGCCATTTTCAGTGAGAACAGTCTGACCAAGTGCTTAGACTTTTTCAACATAACTTTAAGAGATTCTGGCAGACAATGTTGCCAGTGCTTAATGTTGCATGAATATCTAACTAATATTTAAATGTAACCTCAAGTATTATTCCACCATGTAAATTATTCCATGAGAACAAAATGAGGCACTTGTACAAGGCACATTACCTTTTTCAAGCCACTAGGCATCATTCCGTAAAACCCACCTACACTAAAAAGTATACTAGTAGTTTCAAAAAGTTAACTTGCCCAACTCCCTAAGTCACATGCTAGAAAAAGTTATCAAGTATATTTAAATGCCAGACACAAACCTATACATTTCCTTTAACATTCAAAATCTTTCAAAGGGAGAAGGGGAAGAAGAGGGAAGTCCAGACATTAATGAGTACAGTATTTAGTCTCCACATGAAAATAAATGATTTATTAAAGAATTTTTTTATGGGCCACAAAAAACACCTCAATTTTCATTCCAAAATGAAAGTGGACAAGTTTTCAACTTGTCTACTGTCTGTATAGAAAATGGAAGGTCAAATGTACATTTTAACACACTATACAAATTATTTCATATACTGCATAAAACTTCTATCACTAAGAATTTTGTAAAATGGACTGAGATCTAAAATATAATTCCCTCTTACCTGATACTAATAAACATGTTTGAGGGGCTACAGTCCTAAAAATGCTTATCTAAGTATAATAAAAACACCTGACCAAAACGTAGTTAAGATGATAAATTATGAGCCTTATGAAAGGAACTCTACGAAAGACAGAGTGCTCTCTTTTCATTATTCTGTCTTTTGGGGTCCAATTTCAAATGATCACTATACACACTTTACCCCATTTAGATGGATCACATCCTGATTAACAAAGCACTAAGCCATGCTCTTAGAAATACTGCTTTAACAGCTACTTTTCCTAAGGAGTATTCCTTGTGGAAAGACACTAAATATGCAGTAATAGTATAATTATAATAATAAAAAAGCTCCACACTTGAAAAGAAAAACAGCTATACTTAAGAGACCAGAACAAAGATACCAAAGGGCTTTGGCCAAAATTAGTATAAATAGACTTTATTGAAGTCAGTGCCTCTGTACTGAGACAGAAGATTGTGTCTACATAAGCACAAGTTGTAACATTTCACAACTTCTAAAAGGAATGTCAACAATTACAACGATCATGCATACCATGGTCGATAATCACATTTTAGAAGCATTTTCAACCATTTCTAAAGAAATGCTTATAACATTGTTATATATAGAACTACTTTCAATAAACTGCAAAACATTGATCGACTTTTCCAGTATGAGCTACAGTGTCAACACAAAAGGGAGGCATAAATGTTTAATTTATGAAATCAGAATGGAATATTTACTGTAAAGAAAAATTAAAAAGCTTTCAAATAAAGGCCATTATCGAACCAACGTGAAGAGCACAACTTGAACTTTTGAGTTCATTCATCTTTTAAAGCTGTCCTCTGAATAGCTTCAGTTCCAAGCACTGAATTCAGTACTGTGAATATTCCTTGGATTGAAGTTTGGCAATGATGCGGTCCAACTGTCTCTTTGCTTCACACTGTGGAAAATTGCTCATGTCATAATATTGAGGGGCAATTTTCACCAACCTGTTTAGAAAGGGGGGAAAATTACTAAATTAACATTTAATTAAAGTTCTGGAGTTGTTAACAGGATAGACATTATTCATTAATATACAGAAGCAAGGCAAATCTATGAATTCAAGTCTCATAAAAATACAAATAACTAATCCTTACAAATAGCACTTTTAGAAATGTGTTAAGTATTTTATTTAGTAATATGTAAATTTTCTGATGTTGGACTTACCATAAACTTAAAAAAAAGAACCTCAGGATACATTAATGTAAAGACAACATATAAAGTTACTGATTTCTTTACTCTGACACACTATCTTAACTTGCCTCTCCAAGGATACAGTAATAAGACAGATTCTGTGTAGAGAACATCATGGTATTCAAATGATTGGATCTTCTCATTTTCAATGTTTTAATAACTATAAATATAACTCTATACCCCCAAAATACACTTGACTGAAATATTTTATAAAGTTTAGCTATGCAATTATTTTCTCAACAAAGCATTTAAGATAAAATGGTAATGTTCTACACAGTTTGTCAAAAGTCCCAAATCTGTGTAAGAAAGCAGCCGTACAATATAAAGCAGTGACAGCACCTAGAATAAGTGCCTTCAGTCCCACTACTCTTGGCCAACATTTCCTATCACAGGTTACAGAATAGATTCTGGCATAAATAAATAAATAAACAAACAAACAAACAAACATGTGGGGGTTATTTTGCTAAAATAAAACAATCCGTTCTGATTACATTTTGTAAAAGCTAATATGTTAAGACACAAAGAGCTATTATTTTTATGCCTGCACAATACCTAAATATATAAATAATAAATAGTTGAGAGCTAATTGTAATAGGACAAATAAAATGTTAAAAAAAAGTTGACTTCTGCAAACAAGAAACAGTACTGACTTGAGATAATCACAATAGCAAGAGAATGGCTCCAAAAAAACTCTAAAATTTTTTTTAAAAAAACCTTTTTAAAAAATATTTTTAAGAGACAGGGTCTCACTCTGTCATCCAGCCTAGAATACAACGGCATGATCACAGCTCACTGCAACTTTAAACTCCTGGGCTGAAGCAATCCTCCTGCCTCAGCCTCCCCAGTAGCTGGACTATAGGTGTGCAGCACCACCAGGCCCAGCTAATTTTTGTACACATCTATATATATTTTTGTAGAGATGGGATCTTGCTATATTGTACAGGCTGGTCTTGAGCTCCTGGCTTCAAGTGATCCTCCTACCCTGGCCTCCCCAAGTCCTGGGATTATAGGCGTGAGCCACCATGCCTGGCCCCTAAAGAAACTTTTCATGCTCTTCAAATGTAACTTTACATTTGGCTTCAAATCTTGTCCATAAATATCAACAATTCCACTGTCCACTTATCAAAGGAAGGGTATGAAAGATTAACAATACATCCAGTCAATTCCCTCATACCTACACACTGAAATATATATCCTTAACGAGTGAACGCAAGGCCATGACTCTAGTCATGACCAACTGTCAGGTTCCATTTTGAGCAAAATATTAACAAAAAACTATTAGAACAAAAGGTGTACTTACCATTCTGGCTTGATATCTGTACATGTCCGGATGTAATTCTTTGTTGTTAGAACAAACTCATTATAAAGCACCCATTCAGGTTTGTGGTCAAGAACAGTAGAGGGATGCAACTGAACCACCTGGTTATCTTTCACAGTTAAGTAATGCCCTGTTCGTTCCAAATGTGCCACCTGAAACCAAAATCCAACATATCATTAATACAATGATTCTGATGTGCTAGTTGTAAAGCTACCTATATAATTAGGAAAGGCAAGTCTACCTTTTACTTTTCATTCTATAACTATACTTATTTATCACTGCCTGATAAAAGCAGAAATAAACAAACTGCTGCCTGTGGGTCAAATCCAACTCATAGCCTCTATTTGTAAGGTCTCTGAATTCAAAATAATTTATACATCTTTAAAAAATAAGAAAAAAAATATGAAAAACATTTTGTGAAGCATGAAGAGCATGTAAAATTCAAACTTCAGGGTCCATAAGGAAAGTTTTATTAGAACACATGCATGCCCATTTGTCTATAGCTGCTATCATGCTCCAAGGGCAGGCAGTGTCGGGTAGTTTTGACAGGGATCTCATGGGTCCACAGAGCCCAACATTTACTATCTGATCTTTCCTGCCTTAGATCATCTAGAGCAGGCTCTTCAGCACAGGGTGCCATCCATAAGTACATAAACAATTACCAGAAAATGCATGTCTAAGGTAGAAAACTAAAGCTGGGTGTGGTGGCTCATGCCTGTAATCCCAGCACTTTGGGAAGCTGAGGCAGGCGGATCACCTGAGGTCAAGAGTTCAAGACCAGCCTGGCCAACGTGGTGAAACCTCATCTCTACTAAAAATACAAAAATTAGTTGGGTTTGGTGGCGGATGCCTGTAATCCCAGCTACTAGGCAGGCTGAGGCAGGAAAATCACCTGAACCTGGGAAGTTCAGTGAGCTGATATGAAGTCACTGTACTCCAGCCTGGGTAGCAGAGTGAGACCCTGCCTCCTCGATACTACTGCACCCCTTTCCCCCCAAAAGAAAAGAACATGTCAAAAAGAAGCTAGTACATATAAAATACATATTAAGAATATAGTTAAGAGTTTCAAAAAAGAAATGTTCACGCCTATTATTCACCAAACTCTAATAAGCCTAAGGTATTATATAATAAGATGCCACAATAAATATTCTTACTGTTACTTAGATTCAAATACAGACATCTCATCAATCTCCTTTGATTTTTGACTCTGAAACTGAGTGTCTTTAGGCTCATATTCTAGCTACTGAGCCCATCTGGCCTTAAGGTAAGCCACATCTTCCTTAACAGATATAGCCAAAGAGAGAATGAACAAACAAGAAAGAAACAGAAGAGACCTATCCCAAGTCAAATGATGAACTATTTGTTTTCAATTTTATCATCACAAAATTTTCTAGTGTTTTTCTCAAAGTTTCTCTTATCTTTTAAACACCTTAAAATAATTGTTTGCAGTATCTACTTGACAATTTTTACTTCTGTTATTATAGCTGTTAATACAGCACACTTAAAATAAATAAAACTTTTAAATTATGTTTCATCTTTATTGCTTAACTCAACAGACATTTTTGGCGTTTGCAGTATGTCACGGTCTTGGTCATAATTATCAATTTTCACTCTGTAGAGGACTGTAAATGAAATCCATGTATTTGATTATTTTAATTTGGAGATGCTTAGTTTCTAAAGACTAAAGCCAACTGTATGTACTTTTGGATCCTCTCAGACAATTGCTTCCTTTTAGTTCTGTTATGACAATGTATTTCCAATTAAGACCTAGATTCAGAGAAACTTTAATGCACTGATCAATATTCACATTCCAGAAAAAACACATGCCTAATCTCATCTGAAAGTAGCCAAAGTTTCCATTTTGTATAACAAAGGCTCTATTAGTGAAATAATTCTAAAACAGATTGCTGTATAACTAGACTACTACCTTAGCCATTTAGTGCATTAACTTGTTACTCATTAAATACTTAAAATTTCTTAGTATATTAATTCATTCAAAGAAATTGGATGTAACAACATTTAAGATTAATTTTTATGAGCATGCATAAACTCACTTTTGCTTTTGAGTGGATTCAAAGGACTGTAATAGAAATCAAACAGTGTCATGTGAATATTCAATTATTCATTCCTGTATTATCTACATACCTGCATAAAATACCCAGTAACCAAAGCTTTTCTTATATTAATATAATAGTCCCTGCTTGTAAAGTCAGTACTTCGACGAGGCAAATTAAATCTGTCCATAATTCGAGATAGCTGCTGGCGTACATTGTCTGCGGACATCAGGGACCTGTAGTTAATGAAGTTGTCATAACACCACTGAACCGATTCATGATCTAAAAGGTGGAAGGCAGGGAGAAAAGAGGGGACCATGAATCATCCACACAGGAATATTTTCTAATTAAAAAAAAATTGTTATGAAGAATAAGCTAAATAAACCAGAAAGGAGATTTACCCACATCTTTTTTAAATGAACTGCAATATTACCAACTTTCTCAAAACTCTGTAGTGTGATTCAACATCAGAAACAGTAACAAGGCTTTTGGATTTGGATGCCAAAACAATGATTTCGAGTTAACTGTTGTTACTGAATTACTTTGCCCACTAACAGCTACCTAGTTGTTTCCAAAAGGTGGTCTATTAGATAAGAGAAGGCTGGGAGAATTTGGTAAAAGTCATGGCCTGTTTAGCCAGGTGCGGTGGCTCATGCCTGTAATTTCAGCACTTTGGGAAGCTGAGGCAGGTGGATCACCTGAGGTTGGGAGTTCAAGACCAGCCTGACCAACACGGAGAAACCCTGTCTCTACTGAAAATACAAAATTAGCCAGGTGTGGTGGTGCATGCCTGTAATCCCAGCAACTTGGGAGGCTGAGGCAGGAGAATTGCTTGAACCCAGGAGGCAAAGGTTGCGGTGAGCCGAGATTGCACACTGTACTTCTGCCTGGGCAACCAGGGTGAAACTCTGTCTCAAAAAAAAAAAAAAAAGTCATGGCCTGTTCATTTTCAAAGAAACTAAAGCTTTAGATTAAGATAACAAATACAAAAGTTATAAAAATGAACTTCAAACAACTGTTGTGAATTGTTCTTTATGTCTGAGCTAGAGCACCCCAAACCTAAAGAGGCCAAAGTTTCATTGCAACACACATGCCTCTCAGCAATTTATGAACAAGGTTTGAAACAGAGGGAAGTTTACAAGGATGCCTGAAATCTCTACTCATGTTTAATAAACAAGACCAAAGTCTAAGCACTTCAAGTAATTTCACTACATGTATTATCAAAAGGGTAGTATTTCTCCACTGATGAATCCCTGATAAGCGTCCAACTAGGATAGTGTTGCTCACTTAAAGAACTTAACCTATAGTATCATGAAAAAAAATTTTACAGTGACACCTTTTAAGTGCCAAAGATAGTCACGGCAAACAACTGCATTATTTGTTTCAGAGGACCTTTGATATATAAAACTAAGATGGTTATTGCGAAATGGGAGAGAGAAAACAAAAATTTAAACTGTTGATCCTTCTTTTGCTACTGTGATGTATGCTCATCTTCTGCATATTCTTTTCTCTTTGGTTCTAGGATTCTACCAGTTACAGTGCATAACTTTGCCTTAATGTTTTTTAGACACATAACAAATACATAAGTAAATGTTTTCCATTAGAAAATGCATCCCCATTTCAGAAATAAGAGTGGGTGGGATGGGGGTAGGAAACAGATCTTTGAATTTAAGAATACAATAACATATTAGAACACCCATTAATTAACCGATCTGAATGAGAAATAAAAGGTACCCCTCTGAAGCTACTGACATTTAAACCAAAGCACTGAGTATCTTTGGGAGATAAAACAGCACACTTTAGAGGTAATTTTGCTTATGCTGATGCTCTGTAACAAGTTAAAAGGCAGGAAAATTCCCAAGCTGGACAATAAAAAGGCAATTTTTGAAAGGGCTGTTGATTTGCAGACTATGGTTTGAAATGTAGCTTTTTTGTGTGGTTCTCAATTTTTAGAACTCATGTACTACAGATGAAAAAATGGCAACTCTAAGTTATCTGATAAGAACAAATGAGTAATAACTAACATCTGATGGTTCTACTGTATTTCTAAACTTGTGGGAAATGATCTGATAATGAGAAAGGTAAATCTAAAACTGAGAACATTTTGTTAATGTAATTCTAGCTGTTTATCTCTCACCAATACAGTAAACCACCGCTAAGATCTAAATTAGACAAACTATTTGTCTAATTTTTAGAGAGAAATCTCCCCTCCCCAGACAGATTAAGGTATTATAACTTAAATCTAGTTTTGCATTTCAAAGGGTTATTTACATAAATAATATAAGACATTTTAATCAACATGACATTTTAGCATCACTATGTAAGTAACTTTTATCTCTAATGTAAAGCATCTTGACCAGTATCAGAAACATGTTTTCAGATATACTTACTGTTTCAATTAATAACATACAATTATTTAAAAAGCACTAGTAAAAATATTTCAAATATTTTCACATCCATATATATGGATATAAGATATCAAAATAATAACGTGTGGGGATGTGGCAAAGTTTTTTGCTTTTTTTTTTTTTTTTGTAAAGAGCTCCCCTTATTTGAAAAAGGTAGCAATCAGTGATTAAAGGCTAAATCCTCACCTTTGACTAATGGGGACAGTTCTACCAAGTCATCACACTGCAAACCCCTAAAAACCACCAATGACTACCCATCACTCTGGCAATGAGAGCTCATGGTACCTCTCACTAATAATGAATTCTTGGGCAAACAGCAGACTTGAACTTTTCCATCTCTTGTTTATAGACCACTTGCAGCCTGAGAACCATCATTTGTACTTGTCTATTTTTCTGTTTTATTAGTTGTATTTTGATGTATTTATCAGAAGTAGATCACACATCTAGTCAGTGGGTAACACCATTCTAACTTATTACGTTGCCTCTGACTGTGAATCTGTTCCTTCTCAAGGTCTTCCCTCTTACAGCAGTTACCATGGTCTTTTAATAGGTTATGTTTCGCATACAAGAGGAATATGGTAGATTTTTTGAGTAAATCTAACCAGGGATCAGTCTTTAACACTAGGTAATACCAGTATTTGGATACAAGAAAGATTAAATAAATGTTCTGAAGTAAACCACGTGCTGGTCTTCAGCCTTTTGTTTCTTAACCACATTTCCCTTAATTCCTGTATTTGCCTCAAGTTTTTTAAGCAGGGCAGAGAAGGGCTCCATTCTTTTTCTCTCTGCTAGTCATCAATTCTATTCAACTCATATCAGGGTTCTTGAGTAAGAAACAGACGTAAAGCAAGTTAGATACTAGTTCTGGTGCATACACTGGCCCTCTAGCACTTCTGGACCCCAAGACAAATAAATTCACCATCACCCCTATAGAGATGTGCCAAAGTCAACAGGCTCCATTTTCACAGTACAAATGAGATTTTTATTAGATAATAAAAATGAGTTACAAATAAAACCAGACGTACAAAATTGGAATGTCAACTTTATAAATTAGGAAACCAAATTCTCATGAGAAGAAACCACAAACTTAGCGACTGGGAATTCCACATTTTTGGTACAGGGTGATGATGTAGGACTATCAGTTAAAAAACAAAAAACTCTTGTCAGATCCGGTTGCATTCCATTTCTATTTTTCTCCTTTAAATTTATTAAGTCTTCCTCTCAATTTCTGTAAATAGTACATTCCAACAATAGCAGCTAGCAATAACTTCATTGTTATTATGTTTCTTTAAAAGTCACTGCCAAATTTTTTCAGGTCACTAAATATTCTCTGATAACATGATTTAAAGCTAAGGCAATTACTTCGTATGTCTACAGCACAACTCACAATTTTTCTAGCAGTGGGCATTTAGGCAGCCAATTTTTTCAACCATCATAATTAATTCTGGGATGAAATTCTTAATCAAATCAGGGTCCACAGAACACCAAAAGATAACTTTCTAAATTATTTCTGGGTTAAAGAGTATAAAGTTGCTAAAGTTCCTGGTAACATAAAATCTACTTTTCATAAAGACCACAACAAATCCCATTCCCATACAACTAAGGAATATTTTTAATATTTGCAAATTTTACAGGTGAGAAAATGGTAATGTATTTCATTATCAATAAAAATGCATTTCTTGGGCTAACAGTAGATCTGAACTTTTCCATATCATGTTTACAGACCACTTGTAGCCTGAGAACCATCATTCATACTTATCCATTTTTTCTATTAGTCTTATTTTGGTGTAAAAAGTTCTGTATTAGTAAAAATGTTACAGTAATGATTGTAAAAGCACTATAAAACTATTCTTAAAAATGTAAAATGCATAAAAGTAAAAGTATATAAAAACTTGTATGTTAGTGGTAAATGTCATGTAAGTCTTTCATTTTCATCACTGTATTTTTCAGTTTTTCTACAATTGGTGCTTTATCCAGATTATAAGGATAAACAACTTTGAAAAAGATTGGCAATTTCTATTTTAAATGCTAGTCAGGAGTTTTTCTAAAGTACCTCTGGGTTTCTAATGTAAGTTGTCACGGATAATAAATGAAAGTAGGATGAAGAAACATCTTATACACTGCAAATGACATTTAGACAAAAGAGTGTCTCCAATCAAATTTACACTTACTTTGTTTAAAAGCATGGTAGACGTTCAGCAGTGTCAGATGATCTCCATCTATGTGGGCAAATCTCATCTTGGCCTCATCTGCGGCTTTCTTGGCCTCCGTGGGGCGAACAAAACACTGTGGGACTAAACAAGGTTGGTATGGGCCCAACACAAACGCCCATATCGATGAGTCACGCATTCACAGATAGAGGAACAAGGCCTAGCTAGGTCAGTTCACAGAGCATAGGGCAGGGCAGGATGGCCTCCAACTGCATCTTGGACTGTTTACTACCTTGATTTGGTACATCAACACCTAACCACATCTGTAAGACAAGAGGGTTTCAAAGCTACAGAGTACCTGATTATTTTAACTAGATCTAAAAGTAGGCATCAAAACAGCTATTCTGAAGGCCATCGGGATACTAAAAAGCTCAACTTATTTTAAAAAACCAGTGCTGATAGCTCTACCAATAACCAGGACAAACGGTGTAAATTGCCTTTCAGCTAACTGTAATTTTTCAAAAGGCCATCCACTAAATCCACTGAATGGCTATGAAAGTTAGGAAGCTATACTTTTGCCCACTGCAGAGCTAACAACAACTTTGAAACCAGTCTACTGCCATATTTCTATCAGAATTTTTTCCCTAATACTGTGGCTATTACCAACTGGTGGGTATCACTATTAGCACCGGTGAGCAGAAGCATACGTAAACATAAAAATGTCAAGAATTCTTGGAGTTTGATGATAGCAGTAGTGGTGGAAGGTTAAACCGCCTTTGAATTAAGAAAATTCAGAAAGGCTGGGATATTCAGCCTATTGTTTCAGCATTTTAACAAAAGGACTAGAAAATAAAGTCCCAAATTTAAAAAAGAAAAAAAACAAACTTATTTGAATCAAAACCTCAATATAAAGCAAAGTCCAATATTTCAAAAGTTGACAATTAGTCTGAAACAGTCATATCAAGGGTCATCAAAATATGTAACTACAGTTATTTGTTTAGAGCCTCAATATTAATTCACATAAAACTTTAAATTGTTACAAAGCATGTACTACATTTTTTGAAATACAACTTTCCTTAATTCAGTTTAGCAATTCCATAGTCATAAAAGCAATATAAAAATAAAAAAACTTAACAGCTTGGGACTTTTTCAACACATTTTAAAAGCTCTTAAAACCTTGTCAATGAAAAAATTCATAAATTATCAGTTCAGATAGAAGATAATGGGAATAATTGACAACAAGATAAAATACAGTACCATATTACTCTTTCCCATACAGTTTCCCCTTTAAAAAGATGCCAAAATAGCCAAATAGTGACAACAAAACATGATCATAATAAATATTAAAACTCTTGCTTAATATTATTGAAGCAAGGTAATTCATAAAAGTACACAAACTTCTCACAGCTGTGACTGTTAATGTGAACTGGCCACTAGAGTTAAGTGGGAGTAAGTAGTGCTCTGAAAGGCCTCTAGATTTGCACTGTTAATATCAGGACTTCAAAACTTCAGAAACTCTTTGAATGTCAAAGCATTACAAGCTCAGCAAACTGTTTTCGTTCCATGACTTCTTCCTCACCTCTAATTTCAACACTTTCCCCACAAACGAACTGTTTAAAAACAGTCCATTTACATTGCTGCACATAAATGCTCATTCTCCTGATTAAGCTAAAGATTTTTATCTTCTAACTGAGATGTAGTTGGAAGATTACAACTGCATCACAATGACAAACTTTTTAAAGAGCTAATATTCTAAACTCAAACAACAGTAATCATATAGTGTATCTGATAAGAGAACCTAGAGAAATAAACACTAGGCAGATAGACAAATACGTACATAATCCATTAGTTCCTGCCCCACACTTTCTCTAAAAATTAAAATCTTGGGAGGAGTACAACTGGGAGAATCTATAAAACAACATATAAGAAAGGCAGACAACAACCTACCACCACCTCCGCAAATGAAGCTACAATTTAATTAAAGTGACTCAATACTGCCCTGCCCATCTGCTCTGAGTCTGATCAGTCATAACTCTGCAAGAAAACATTTTAGCTACTTCTTAAATAAAAAATATACACCATTAGAATATACCATACATCTAAACTAAGCCACAATTTCATATTTAAATTTTTTTCAATTTATCCTTTAATTCCACAGAATATTTTGAAATATTTGCAGCATTAAGATCAATAAACCACTCAGCAATAGGAAGTCAGTTCTCTCCAGTACTATAACTAGTAGCAGAGAATATTTTGATCGTCAGTAAAAACCTGTTTTCTATTTTTAGCTGTAAGAATAGCTATTCATTTGTTTCTTGTCAGTATTTCTTCTCCTTTAGGGAAATCTAATTTCCAAGTTACTATTCTTTTGTGGATTACACTTTATTGTTACTAAAAACAACATTATTTCCTCAGCTTAATGGTCCAATTTCACAAAATTAGCAATTTTATCTATTAGGTATGTTTCTTTTATCAAGTGTTTTTCTACCATTGTAAAAGTACCATTATCAGATTAGATTTTAAACCTAAAATTATACATTACTATTTCTATTTACTTGATATCAAGTCTGAAATTCATGTTTGGCTGCCATTGGAGTACATATATAGAAAAGGCTCAACTTAATGTATAGCTTTAACTTTGTTACAGGTACATTTAATAGAGCCAAGTACTAGAGCTAAGTTGTTCTTGTACTTGCAGTTAAAAAAAAAAAAAAAACCTCACAAAGATAGCAGTGATGGACCTTTAACTAAAGAATTCAGTTACAACTGTGCTCAAACTTACTGCAATTTTTATTAGCACTCAAGAGAGCCAACGTTTTACTATCTTTTGTGCACAATGACTTATTTTACTTTTGTAAGTACTATGTCATTACGAAGCTATTTACAAGGTATTCAGGAAACAAAATTAATTCCTTAAAACCATCTATAAAATCCACTATCATACTAAAAATTAAAAAACAAAAACAAAAGTGAAGTCCACCCAAACTTTGAAGAGCTGGGCTTTTTTTGGTTCCTTTCCCTCTATTACCTGACAACATAGCAGTAATAGATAGGACCTCATTAGAACAGTTGTAGTCACAACTTGCAATAACCATTTTTGCGAGCTGTGGATCTAGAGGAAATTCTGCCATCATGGATCCCAATTCAGTCAGATCTCCATCATCATTTAAAGCAGCCAGATAATTCAAAAGTTCTAGGGCTCTCATCAGAGTTTCAGGAGCTAGGGGGAAAAAACAATCTATTAGGCACAGTGCCTTAAGCAAGCAAAAATATGACAAAGTACAAACTATTATAAGCAATCTCATTTTTCATTCTGCAGTGGACAAACCTCAAACTCAAATTGTCATCCTATTCAATTATACACATCTACCAAACAATGAATCATAGAAACACTGCAAAATTTTTCTGTAGGCAAAACTGTCTTCTTCCAAAATATATTAAATAATTGCTAATTCATCAATGTGTTTATCAAACGCTTTTTTTCCAAAGAAAAATTAGGAAGTTTAATTCTCACCTTTTCATGCCCAGAGGATAATTCAATTTACCTAACCCCCGCCAGAATCACTTTTGAAGAAAAAAAAAAGTGCTCATATAACTGTCACTTTTTAGTTTTGATGCTATCACCTAAGACTTATCTTGATGCATACTGGATGGAAAAGGCAAAATGTATTTAATACATATATTAAATATGCTGCAGAAAAACATTGAGTCAATTTTGGTTAAAAGATCTGATAAAAATGTTTTGATAAGTCATACCTGGGGGATCCATAAAATCAAAATGTACCAAATCATCAATACCAAGTTTCTTCAATTGTAACACAACTGATCCTAAATTGGAACGCAAAATCTCAGGATAGGTGTTATCCTAGCAAAAAACAAAAACATTTATTTGTTATGCTAAACATGCCTCAGTCTCTTTGTTCCAGAAAACAAAAATCTGTTCACTGCCTCCTGAGCTATCTGTTTTGGCATTACTTCTACACTACTGTCTCATGAGAGATAAATACTTGTAAGATCAGACTAGAGAGAAATCATTTTTCTCCAACTATCTTTATAGCATTCAAACTGCTTGCTACTGTCCATAAAACTCAGAACTGCAGAAAGAAATCTGTATATAGTCTTCACTTATCTATGGTTTCAATTTCCATGGTTTCAGTTAACCACTATCAACATAAAAATTTTAAAGATTCCAGAAATAAACAATTCATCAATTGTAAATTGGGCACCATTCTGAGTAGTATGCTATATACACTATACACCCATTTGTCACTTAGCAATCATCTGTTATTAGATCAACTTTTGCAGTATCAAAGTGCTTGTGCTCAAGTACCCCTTTTTACTTAATAATGGCCCCAAAGCGCAAGAATAGTGATGCTGGCAATCTGGATATGCCAAAGAGAAGCCCTAAAGTGCTTCCTTCAAGTGAAAAATACAAAGTGTAAAAGAAAAAAAGTTGAAACCTAGCAAGGAAAAAAAAAAAACAAACACATGCTGAGACTGTTAAGATCTAAAATAAGAATGCATCTTCTATAAGTAATATTGTAAAGAAAGATAATTATACATAGTATACGTAAGATTCAGCACATTCTAGGTTTCAGGCATCCACTGCAGGTCTTGGAATGTATAACCCTCGAATAAGGCGGTATAAAACTATCTAAGTTGATTACACCACACATTTCACGCCTGGAAAAGCTAAGGAGCTTTTGATCCTAAAGGGCAAGATTAAGTAAATAAAGCCAATTTTCTTTTGGTAAGAAATTCAACTTAACTTTTTAAACATATAGGCACGAAACAGCAATGCCCCATACCTGCATTTCTGTTTTATAAGCTTTCTCTGTGTAAAGTCTGAAGCATTTTCCAGGTCTGGTACGTCCAGCTCGACCAGCCCTTTGCTGAGCTGAAGCTTTACTAATAGCTGTCACCAAAAGGGACTCAACTCTGATTCGAGGATTGTAGACCTATTGGAATTGAAATAACACAAGAGTATTTCTTCAGTCAAACACAAACTTGTGAAGCAACAGAAGTATCCAAAACTCACAGTTAATTCCAAAATAAACAAAGAAATACTGATAACCATAAATCATGCTGCTACAATAGAGAATTCATCATCCTGAACCTTAAGGTGCTTTCAGACATTCTAATTCGTCATCTGAAAGACTGAATGAAAATAACATGAAAAAGTTTTTAACACAGACAGCTTATATAATCCTTATTCCTCCTAATTTAAGATTATTTCGGTTCTATCAGATTGACCTTGTTCTTTGCTTTTGACATGCTGGACAGACAAGGATTCTGCCTGAAAAGAAACCTGCACTTTCAAAACTTGACGTTCTGAGTACTATTACTCTGTTACTGTTTAATGAAAAAATTTCCATCAATAACTTGGTATGCCCACAAAACGCAATCAATTTATCCAGAAGACGTTTAAAAAATAAAACATGTTATTTATTGAGTAGTCACTTCCTTTAGTAAAAATGCTTAGTATACAGCCCTGTGGAGGAGTAACACAGTCCTGTTTTCAAAGAGTGTGCCTAGCAGACAGAAGTAACTCTAATGATGGATAAGTGACTGAACTACAGGGAGGGAAATCCTATACTTTTATTACTAAACCCATACTGTTAAATGAATATGCGAGCCAAAATACCCACCATAACTACACCGAAACAAAAAAACCAAAGCAACTCTGAAAGAAAAAAAAAAAGCCTAGAATTACGTATTAAACACTGTCTTAATTTCTGAGAGCCAGCCAGAACATAAAGGGCTTATACAGCAGAAATCTGAAAATGCAAAAAAAGATAGGAAAGTAATTCTGAAAGGTAAATTTTAGCCATTAAATGAATGAGTAGTAAGTACTGTTAAACCAACTCTAATTTATATAAAGTATCCACTAAATATGTACCTTCTGTTTCGCAAATCCAGGATCAATCACAAAGACCACACCGTCTATTGTCAAAGATGTCTCTGCTATGTTAGTTGACACAACTACCTGTTAAGAAACAGAGTATATAAATTATACTACATATCAAATAAAATTAAGAGGACTGTAAGATCAGCCATTAACTTTCACTAACATAAGGAATTTCAAACCAGCAAATAAACTAGAAATATGGTTTGATCTTTAATGGCCAATGCTTTAAAAGGCAAATAAAAATTAAAGAAACCAAAACTGCATTTACATCACAATAGCAACCTCCTTTCTCAACAAAGCTATGACTTCATGTTACCACTCAATCAAATTACATATTGCTTAATCAAATTAATGGACAGCATAAAAAAGAACGGATAGATCAGCAGAATCAAATGTAAATATTTTGGTAAGTGCATAGTCTCAAAGGGATGACATGTTAATTGTCACTACATACAAAGCAACTATTAAGAACCATAAATTTTTTGACAGAAAATGTTTAAAGCATTTACATGCTAATATGATAGCTTGTTTTGTATATGTGTATGTTTTACTATATATTACATATGTTTCAGGAAATTATTTAAGGACTTGAGACAGACATGTTACATACAATTTTTTCCTTTTAAAACAATGGGAAATGGGGATTCCTCATTAGCATTTTTACTCAGGACATCTGATTTTCAAGAACAGATTACTGTATTAAGTTGAAGATGCCTATATATGCAAGCAATTGATACAGAAAATGAATCAAACAGAGTCTGCTTTTACAATTTGTAAGGGAAGATTAGACATGGATAGTGTGAGTGGCACCAAAGATACACTGTGAAACTTAAAAAGGGTTTACTTCCAATAGCAAAGACAAGAAAAGCTTTACTGGAAAAAAATAGTATTTAGGATAGTCCTTGAAGGTAAGGTTGAGACCTACTCAGGAGAGAAGGAAACAGCACCAGCACTAGAGTTCCAGCTTATAAAGCATACGTGGGCAGGAATGCCTGTGGGCACATACATAAAATAAGATTTATATTTAACCCTATTTTATTTTAAAAACAATTTTATAAATCAAATCGCTTAAAAAATCATAGGCTTTTGCTGCACCAACTATTTTACTTAAAATAATATTACGTCTCATTTTCTGATTTCATATTTACTAAGCAGTAGACTTCCCAAAATACCAGTAGGAAACCTTGGGGATTTAAAAACAATAGGAATCTACCATCAGAGTATTTCAGAATAATTTTACAAGTAAAAAACCAAAATGTTTCCTTATGTCAGTTGAAAAGACTGACAACTAGCAAAGGATTAAGAAACCTCAAGTGGTTTGATGATGTTGCTGAAATACATTCTTCAGGACATCTAGATGAACAATTAGCAACTAGAACTGAAGCAAACAACATAAATAAGGTTAACAGGTGAAACTTGAATAAGCATAACCTGAATTTAGTATTCTTCTAGAAAGTCAGTTTGTTGCAGTTAAAGCAGCGATGAATTTAGAGGTTAAGAGGCAGAGCTAGCAATCAAACCTGAGTGGCTAAAGTAATTGTGGAAAAGTTTTAATATCCCCAAGCTTGTATTCCTTTTATAACTTGCATATTACTTAGTCTATGTAACATAAGATTGTAGGGAATAAATTATGTAAGGATGTAGAAATGCTCTATAAACTATACAGAATGGGCCAGGCATGGTGGCTCACATCTGTAATCCCAGCACTTAAAAAGGGCAGGGAGGATTACTTGAGTCCAGTTCAAGACAAGCCTGGACAACACAGTAAAACCCCATCTCTACAAAAAATTAAAAGAAATTAGCCAGGCATGGTGGCATGTGCTTGTAGTCCCAGCTACCTAGGAGGCTGAGGTGAAAGGACTGCTTGAGCCCAGGAGGTTGAAGTTGCAGTGAGCCATGATCATGCCACAGAACTCCACCCTAGGCAACAAAGTGAGACCCAATCTCAAATAAATCTATCCAGAACCAACTACATGTCTGTAAATACAGAAGATGGCTTCTGGCTTTGTGGAATTCCAGGGTGAAAACCATGGTTCTGAATATATTTATGAAGAAAACTGCTTTTAAAAGAGTTGTTCTGGAAAAAATACATTTATTTCTTCTAGAAGATAATACAGTATGATAAAAATTTCCAGATGTGACCAACTCTTTAAAGAGTTATTATTATAAAAAACAGTTAATTTTTCTCCACAAAATTATTTCATCATGTATGCATGTTTTGTTTGGGTGTATGTGTATTAAATTCTGTAATACTTATGACAAGACGCAGATGCATGATTCTCAAGTGTTTTAAGAATTAAGTGATTTATGCCAACTTGGTATAACATGTCATTATTGATATTGGTTAAGAGACTATTGCCAACCAAAAGTCAAACCGTAAAATGTAAGTGTTATATTGAGTCCTTACAGAAGCACAAATTTTAGGACTTTCTCAAGGACTAAAACTAGCTAAAGCTAAATAAACACACACACACACACACACACACACACACACAACAAACGCAAACTAATAAATCAGATGATAAAAGCTTCTTTGGAACCTCAGCAGTTGAGTTAGGATAGCCCTAAGCATGCTCTAACTGTAAATGCCACACCCTACAATCAGGAACCCATAAGGAGACCAAGCAACCCTGAATTTGTCAAGGGATTTACATTATGACCAGTAGGAATGAATATAATTGTTACATGCTTTCTAGATTGTAACACTGCAGTAAGTGTTCAGAGAGCCTTAAAAAGTGTTCAAACCTCACTGACTAATATGGAACAGACCCTATGGTAAAAAGCTTAACATTGCTGTTAAGATGTGCTAAGAGTAAATTTTCCCCCTCAATAACCTGCCTTTTAATAGAACCCACTTTTTTCCTAATAGAGCCAGTTTTTTTTTTTTTTTTTTAATAACTCCATTTCAAAGTAGAACTCAGAGTACTTCACTTGCCCTACCTGAATACTATTTGGACACAAGAATGCATTTAGTTTAAACTAATTTGGATTTTTAGCCCCCAGAGAACTCTGGAGGTCTCCAATACAAGGTCATCAACTTATTTGCTTGTAAACGTCCCAGCAGCACCACAGTAAGCTATCTTCAGATCCTGGATCATTAACTCTTTCTTTAAAAATATAGAACCATTTCTACAAGGGCCATTTCTCTTTGTTATTGAGCAATGTACGCTTTGAATCATATTAATTAGCTAACTGTAGGATAAACTATAGAAAAGACAGCTATTTGTATGGACAAAATTAATGAAAACTGAATATTTAAAAAATAACTATTGCTGTATTTTAATAACAACCAAATCCACAAAATAGTAAGTCTCAGTCAAAAAATGCAGAGAAGTTATCTACTGAGGAGTAAACCTCAATGTATGTAAAGAACTTCTGTAACTTTTAACTTAGTCAAAAACACTTTAAAAAAACTTCAAAATTTAACAAGAGGTAAAAATGTCTACTCTCATATAAATATTTGCATTCTCAACCTTTCCTGATTGCTAAAAACTTGAAACTGCTCACCATTAGTGTTATAACATGTTTAAAGGGCTACTGTTTGTTTATTAATACCAAAATCAAGTTATAAAGTCTATTTTGCACAAACTAACAGACCTAGAAATAACAAATGCCTTATAAAAGGTACTGAATATATAAAGTTATACAGAATCACAATTAATTTGATGGAAATTAAAATATTGTATTAATTATATTTGTTCAAAAACTTTCAATACTTTTATATATTTGTTTTATGCTAGCTATTATCCTTATTAGAACAAAGTAAAACAGTTTAACAAAAAAAATCAAGTATTTTGTTTTTCACAATTAGATACAAACAGTAAGTTTAAAATTACATATGAGCAGTAAAACTATTATATAGGTCCCTCCTCTATAAGCTAGCCTTGCATGAAAATTTTAAATTTGTGCTTAATATGCTGAGCCTCAGAATGTTCTTCTTCATAATGAAAATGATGCAGCAACTGCCAAGGAGGTCTTCCTTTACTCTCCCTAGGACTGTCCAGGGAAGCTACATCAGTGCTTGTTTCAACCTCTAAGATGAAACTGACTCAAGGCAAGGATAACACGTTTTTCCAGCAAGAGGTCCTACAGCTTTGGCTGAAACACCATCATTGGATGGTGAAGTGGCATCACAGCCCTTAGTTTTGAATTAAAAGCTCACGATCAGTCCTCAGAGTGAGCCCATCACCAGCTGTGGCCATCATCACATATCCAGCCACTGGTGAGTCACTCTTTTCAATAAGACAAAATTCTCCTCAGCATCCTAAGGATCTAAAACACAAAAAGCAAAATAGAAACAAAAAAACTATAATTTACTGCACAGGCTTAAGTTAAGACAGCAAAAGAGCTCAGATGTGTAATTGAAAATATGCGTCCATATTTCTCAAAGTTGAACTCAATGAAGTGAGGACAACACAAAAGGATACACAAACAGGACATCCTTTGTTGCACGTCAATTTCACTCAATAGTAAACAAACACATTTTAAAAACAAATTCAGATATACAAAGTACACATGACTTCAAGACAAATGAAAAACTAGGCTGAGGGCTGGGCATGGTGGTTCATGCCTGTAGTCCCAACACTTTGGGAGGCCCAGGAGAGGGGACTGATTGAATCTAGGAGTTTAAGATTAGCCCTGGAAACATAGTGAGACCACATGTTGTTTTAAAAAAAAAATTAAAGCTCTGCCTGGAGGATGCATTAACTTCTCTTTATTATATAAATATTTAAGACATATATTTCTCTCTTTCTCTCTCGATATATACATATACATATATATATATTAAATCACTGCTGACAAGGTATCAAGAGCCCACAGGGAATAAAGAGCTTCCCAGTCCACAAATCAACTTCAAAATTATATACTAAAAAATGTCACTTAAAATGACAAGTTTTCCCCAAAGTTGAGAATACAAGTAAGGTAACACACAAAAAAAATATTTTAACATGTTCTAGAGACAGACAAAAAAAAATTAAAAGTTCAACATAATGAAGCCATGATTAGACTATTTTCTAAAAGTCAAATTTATTACACTTGATCTACAAAAAACTCAAAAGCTGTTATTTTTAACAACTCTATCAAATCCTGTTAATTTATTTATATTACACTAGGCTAGTACTGAATATCCACTCAGTGAATTCTTTCAATTCGAAAAACATATTTGGTTCATTTAAGTTTTATATGGCCATGTAAAAGATAATCACAGTTATATTTCTTTATAATGTGTAATTTTTCAGTAATCATCAAAAATACTAGCAAAGATACCGGGGAAAAAAAAATCACAAAAGAAGTTGTCAGTCTGTTAGTCCTCAATATAGAAATAAGAAAGCAACAGATCCCAATTTTGACTGACAAGTAAATTATGTGAGTAAAAAATTCAGGTAAGACTTTCTTCTATACAAATAAACTGAAGAAATTTATAGCAGCTACCACAAAAGCTTTGTATGTAAGTATCTTGTATTTGTCAAACTTAATCCTTGCCAATCATCCCCCTAAGGGATCAAAGTAACAACTTTAAAAAATGAAAAACTTTAGGATCACAAATTAAGAAAATCTTACCAAAATTCACATGCAGCTATTATGTAACCTAATAAATGGCTAGGTTTAAAAGTCTAGTTGACTCCACTGTCCAAGTGATTTAAGGCCTTTAATAATAAAATTGTGCAATCTTATTTTCAAAGACTCTGTTAGGACTCCCAAATCTTAAACAATAAATTAAAGCCGAGCTGCTGTTTCAAACTGGCACCGGGATCTCTTCTCAGCCCCTCAACAAAGTATCTCAGAAATTGGGCTGAAATAATCTTGTTCCTGTCTGTGTGACAGGATCTAGATGAAGCTTCTGCCTTCAAGGAACTCAACATATTCATGCAGTGCAATCAGTGCTACTGTTATTAGAGGTCTGCATAGAGTCAACATTTTATACCTATAGACATTATATTTGGTGAAGCCTTAAAGAAAATTATAGGCAGAAGGCCAAGACACCAAAGAAAAAGTGCTTACTTTGTGCCAAGTGATTTAAAAGAAGAAAAGACAGTACTTGGCCACCATCCCCTTTTCTGAATCCACCCTAACAAATCTTCCATTTGCTAAGGAGGGACTACCTAAGTCCCTCCTTTACTTTGCTAAGGAGGAGAGGAAGCAGTACACATTCTTACTTTAGAATACAAAGAATTTTTTGTCTCTTTTTGAAATGGAAATTATTTGTTGTATATAACCTAGATCACAATCACCCATAACTTAGTCCTTTCTAACTGAATATAGTTTATATCTCATAAATAATTCTTTCATTATTAGTGAAACATTTTATAAAGAACATTTCTAATGTTACCTTTCTTCCAATTGCTCCATTCTGTTTTTTGGGAGGTGGAGGCTCAAAAATGCGTTGCTGCTGCTGAGGTGGAAGTGTAGAATACAATGGAATGATTTTAATGTCGCCAACTTCAGGGCCCAAATCATCAACCTCACGCTTTATTCTCTTACAGGCTTCATCAATTTCCTACAAAATAAAACGAATACTGAAACATTTTTAAATATTTATAATAACCCTGATTCTATGCAGTCTATTTTTATGTATGCCATCTTCTTTCATTTTATGGATACCCTTTTTTCAATTTAGTAACCAAAACTAATTTAGCAAATTTCAATGGGATTTCCAAAACAATCCAAGAAACTTTGATTTTTATATTCAAACGAATATGTAACTGCCTTATTTGCATTCCACACCCCTTTTCTTAGAGTCAGATTTCCTAATTAATTCTCAACAAATTATACTAAAATTGAAATTTCTCACCCAGGAATATTTAACTGCACTCATGACCTTTTCAATTTTCACAATCTAAAAGAAATTGATGTGTTAGACATTTTAAATAAGCCAATTAGGCTTTAATGTCACGTATCACTAATGCAATTACATGGAAGATTTGCTTCATTGTGCCTAATGAGAACAAACACCTTTACAGTATCAACACAGATATTTAAGAACTAGGCTAACCCAAATGTCTTAGTGCAGCTACAATTTTTTTTCTCAGAAAACTACAGTCACACGTTGCTTAATGACAGGAATACGTTCTGAGAAATTTGTTAGGCGATTCTGTTGTTGTGTGAACATTCTAGTGTATTTATGAACCCAGATGGTATAGCCTATTGCTCCTAGGTTACAAACCTGAGGAGCATGTTATCGCAGTGAATACGGTGGGCAAGTGTAACACAATGGTAAGTGTTTCTTCATCTAAACAAAGAAAAGGCACAGTAAAAATATGGCATAATAGATAAAAATCAGTACACCCATAGAGGGCATTTGCCATGAATGAAGTCTGCAGGACTGAAAGCTGCTCTGGGTGAGTCAGTGAGTACTGAGTGAATGTGATGGCTTAGGACATTCTGTACACAACTGTAGATTTTATATAAACACTGTACATTTTGGCTACACAAAATTTATTTTAAAATGTATTTTCTTTTTTTGATACATTATTTTCTTCAATAATAAATTAACCTTAGCATACTATAACTTTTTTTTTTTTTTTTTTTTTTTTTGAGACGGAGTTTCGCTCGTTACCCAGGCTGGAGCGCAATGGCGCGATCTCGGCTCACCGCAATCTCCGCCTCCTGGGTTCAGGCAATTCTCCTGCCTCAGCCTCCTGAGTAGCTGGGATTACAGGCACGCGCCACCGTGCCCAGCTAATTTTTTGTATTAGTAGAGACGGGGTTTCACCATGTTGACCAGGATGGTCTCGATCTCTTGACCTCGTGATCCACCCGCCTCGGCCTCCCAAAGTGCTGGGATTACAGGCTTGAGCCACCGCGCCCGGCCAGCATACTATAACTTTTTAACTTTATAAACTTTTAAATTTTTTCAACTATTTGACTCTTTTGTATAACACTTAGTTTAAAACATAATCACACTGTATGGCTGTGCAAAAATATTTTCTCTAAGCTTTATTCTAATTTAAATTTTTTTTTACTTTTTCAATTTCTTAAACTTTTTGGTTTAAAGACACAAACACACACATTAGCCTAGGCCCCCACAGGGTCAGGATCATCAATATCACTATCTTCTACCTTAACATCTTAACCCACTGGCAGGTCTTCAAAGGCCAGTAACACACATGGAGCTGTCATCTCCTGTGATAACCATGCCTTCTCCTAGAATACCTCCTGAAGGACCTTCCTGACCCTGTTTTACAGTTAACTTTTTTGTTTTTTAGGGTAAAGACGGGGTTTTGCCGTGTTGCCCAGGTTGATCTTGAATTTCTAGGCTCAAGCAGTCCTCCTGCCTCAGGCTTCCAAAGTGCTAGGATAAACCATTTTTTTTTTATTTTTTTTTTGAGATGGAGTTTTACTCTGTTGCCCAGGCTGGAGTGTAGTGACATGCTCTCGGCTCACTGCAACCTTCGCCTTCTGGGTTCAAGAGATTCTCCTGCTTCAGCCTACGAGTAGCTGGGATTACAAGCACACACCACCACGGCCGGCTAATTTTTGTATTTTTTTTTAGTAGAGACAGGGTTTCACCATGTTGGCCCGGCTGGTCTTGAACTCCTGGCCTTGTGATCCCCCTGCCTTGGCCTCCCTAAGTGCTGGGACTACAGGCATGAGCTGCCACACCCGGCCATTACAGTTAACATTTTTAAGTCAAAGGAGCACACTCTAAAATAATGATAAAACATGTAGTATATCACTGGCAGTATATTTGTGCATGGTGGGGGACATGTAGTATAGTAAATACATAAACCATTAACAACGTCCTATTATTATGCACTGTACATAATTTTATGTGCTATATAGTACTTTTAAATAACTGGCAGCAAAGTAGGTTTGTCTGAACTAACAGCACCACAAAGCAGTGAGTAATCTGTTGTGCTATGATGTTGCAAGGTTATGTTCAGTTCCATTATAAACTTATGGGACCAGCACCACTGCTATCTGAGAAGTCTGTCTTGACCAAAATGTTTTATGCGGCACGTGACTTTATTCTAAGGCATTTGCATTCAAGAGAAGACAACGAATATCAAGACAGAGAAAAATTGAGAGATGGATTATGTATGACAGCTCTGGAAAAGGCAAAGGAACTTAAAAATGAAGGCAGCACTGCAGACAAATGTATCCTAAACTTTACTGAAGTATTAATTCAATTAAAGCCAGAAGTATGTCAAACACTTACTATATACTAGGCGGCCTGTCCAATAAATGACCCAATCAGAAGCTACCTTTGTCAACAAATTGGGTTTTATTCAAAGGACAATGATATTAAAGGGCAAGGAAAAATTTTAAGACATTTACTTCATTTTTTTTATGTTCAGTTGTGTTTCTGTATCAAAAAATACAAAGTTCTTGAACACGGTAAGAAAGAATAAATTACTTTTCACCTATTTCAAACACACCAGTTTTTTTAAAGGTTATCTGTCTCAAAAATTGTAACACAGAAAATTACTATTAAGGACTCAATGTTAATAGATCCCCCTTGAAATAGCAAGTTTCTAAAAGAAAATGAAAGTAGATGCTATTCATCTAAATAAAAAATGTAACAAAGCAAACAAATATTTTTGAAAATACTGCTTTCAAATGTTGTGCCTAGATTAGAATGCCCCCTGCTGGCATGCAAATAAAAAATTAAGAGCTCTCCAACTTAAAGATTTCAACATAATACAAAACTAGGCTTCCAACATTCAAGAGTATCTGCAATTTTGTGAATTTTACTGTATATATATGAATGAAAAATAAAAAAGTCACAAAATACACAGATTTCACACATTAAAAATTAAGCGCTTAAACTAGACATTTGCTTTATGGCTCCAATATTTTAAAATGACAATTCCAACTTTATTGGAGATTAGACTACTCAACCTACTAAGTATGCATGGAGCTAAAATAAAATGATGACTATGTAGGACATAAAGGTTTGGAAGTGGAAGAAGTCCCATAATACTTATGTTTTTAGACAAAGTCCTCAACAGTTTTAAAACTTGCAATAAAAATTTCCCCTGAGGTTTGCCAAACTTCCAAAAAGTCAACACTATCCGTTGAGAATGCCATAAAACGTATCTGCATTCATGAGAATATAAACACAAACAGGTAGAGAAGGAAAAGGAAGTTTCACTGTCCCAACAGCAGCCATATTATTAGTCATCAGCAATACTGAGAAAAAAGACACAAGTTCAGGAGTTTTTGATTTGAGAAAAGATTTTTAGCTCCAAAATCATCAATATGTTAGCAAATTAATTTGGACCTTACCAATTAATACACTGCATGTTGAAAACACATTTTACTAAGCAAAATTAAAAACAGAATTATTTAATTACAATCACTCTTATCGAATTCCTATCTAGGCAACAATTTAAACTGTTCTCCCTCCACCCCAAATTAACTTAGGTGACTATAGTAGAAGCACTTTTATTTAAGTTGTCAGAATATGTCACCCCAAATTAACTTAGGTGACCATAGAAGCACTTTTATTTAAGTGGTCAGAATATGTTCTTAAAAACCAGTTTTAAAATTTTATGAGATAACTCAGTTTCATGGAGGCTATTCAAATTTATGAAGAAAGGAGTACTGATTTCATAGTAGCATTTAACTTACCAAGTAAAAATAACAAAGGTTCACAAAAACGAGGTTAATATTTACTTTAGACCAGCTCTACTAAATACAATGAATGAAATCTAAACAAAATGTTAGGTTTTCTGCTACCTTCTCCCCAAAACTCTACAACTCATAACTAGAGCAGCACTTTATTTCATGAAAAGACTTATACTCTAGCACACATCTGAAAACTCTTGCGCTTACTCCCTTCCTTTCCCCAGCTGTGAGATTCACAGTTAAAAATTATGAACCACACAAAGCTGTCACAGAGAAAAACTTTTCAGGTCCTCAACCATGAGGCCATTTGATATTTCTGATAGACTCTCAATATGCTTGTTATCTGAGTATGATGACAATTTTAAATAGTGATTTAAAAAATAAAAATGTACTATGTACTTTGGAAGAAGTGAAAAACTAGAGAGACCAGACACAAGAGGACAAAATTATTATCTCAACAGCCTTAATACTGCATTACAGCACAAATGCTGTTTATATGCCAACAAAAAAGCATTTTGGGGCCGATCACCTGGATTCAGGAGCTGGAAACTAGTCTGGCCAACATAGTGAAACCCTATCTCTACTAAAAATACAAAAATTAGCCAGGCATGCTGGTGTGCGCCTGTGATCCCAGCTACTTGGGAGGCTGAGGCAAGATAATCACTTGAACCCAGGAAGCAGACGTTGCAGTGAGCAGAGATCATGTCAATGCACTCTAGCCTGGGTGACAGAGTGAGACACTATCCCTCCGCCCCCGCAAAAAACAAAGACCCTTTAGCAAAAGGCTTTTTAAAACTTTGTATTATCCAAATAGCTTTTGAATTTATTTAGCCACTCAAGAATTCCAAAGCACGCCTATAAACACCCTATTGGAAATAAGCTTAAAAACACTATATCCGAGAATAAAATTTATATATAAAAATGAAGTAAATTCTAACTAAGAACTTTTAGTCATCCTTCCCAACCCTCATAAGCATATGGGAAGACAAAACCAAACTGAAATGTTCTGATAATGAATAGGCATGCAAGTTCTCTCACAAGCTAAACAACTGATGAGAATAACCTGATTTCAAAGCAGCCGTGATGCAAAGTCATGCTTCAGTATAATACCACTTATATCCCAGGGATCTCTTAGACTACAATGGCAAAATATTGAAATTCCAAAAGCATTTAACACTCTTAAAATAATTAACTATAACACAAACTCTAGTGGTATAAAAAAGTACTCCTACAGTATACAGATATAAGAGGTTATATATTTTACATATTAATACAATCAGGTGGAAGAAGAACATTGAAACAACAAAAACATGATTAACATGCCATGGTCTTATGATTAAAGTTGTTGCATATTAAAAATAGTACGTCAAAAGCTAAATACTGAAGAAAATTAAAATAATACCTCTTGACCAGTTAAGAAAAGAAGAAGATCTCCCTCTTCCTCTTCACACATATGAATCTGGATAACTGTTCGAATTGCTGCTTCAAGATAATCTCTCTCTGGTTCTGGAGTATAAAAGATCTCAACAGGATGTGTACGCCCAGGAATAGTTAGGAGAGGACAGTTATCAAAGTAAATCTGGAATTTTCCTGCATCTAGAGTAGCGCTCATAACTATAACCTGAAAGAAAACAGTAAATTACTTGAAGCTGTCTTCAAGGGTTCTTACATGGTCTTAAATTATAGCAATATTTACTATTCTACATATATATCAGCTATAAAAAAGCCAAGGAAAACCTTCAAATAAACTGTGAATAAAAAATCAAATATATAATGGCTGAACTACAGTGAAAGTTATTTACATTTTTTAAAATTCAGAAAAAATCCAATGCATAAACTACAATATTTCTTCATTAAATGCCTTAAAAATCAGATTTTATAAAATTATATGTGATTAAGTTGGTAAAAGAAAACATTAATATGTAGTATAATTACTGGTACCATTATTAAAGCAACTTTGCAAATAGGAAAAAACAAAGAAAATGCAAAAAATAAAATAAGTTGACCAGATATATTTAAAAAAAAAAGGTTCCTCCATAAAATATTTCACTAGCATTCTGAATTTCTACTTTGAGGTTCTACTTTTAGGTACTAAACCTTGGTAGCACATAAAGTTTAACAAATAATGACTCACATTATTTTTTAAATGTATTTTTAAAAGCATAGATCTAATTTTTATAAACAAAAACATACTCAGACCTCAGTTTTTTTTCTAAAGACCCAGAATCTTTCTTGCCAGTGCTATAAACCTTTCTACGACACACATACCAGCAAGGGATGAGTCTACAGTCCAATGAATGGTATATACACACAACACAGCAAAAAGGGGAATTTCATAGACTTTGGCGGACAAAATGTCAGAAAATAGTTTCAGGCCCTTAACACAGTAAGAGTGGTCAAGGTACATGTGGTACAGAGGAAAGAAATAATATACTAGAGTATGAGACTACATTTCTAAGGAGCTGCCTGTCCTGGGTATCATTACTTCTACTCTCCAGCATTATAAGTTACAATGGGTGTGTTTGTGTTCAGACAAGGACATGGATCTAAGGGACAAAGATATGATCCTTAAGTAATGTAAGCCTCTGTACTTAATGAAGGGTAGAGTGAGTAGCACAGATACACAAATATGTTTTTAGATTATAAAAGAACTAGGTAGATTAGAAATTGAGAAGATTTGGCTTAAAAATACATTACTAAAAAGGGGGAGAAATAAAGTCTAAAATGAAGACATACAATGTAGAAACAAACAGAACAAGAAGGTACTTACTAGTTCCTTCTTTTAGAGGTGATCTCTTACAGTTGGTTAGTGATCAGTATGTGTTCCCCACTTTTATGCTCCCCCAACACATATATAATTAAGCACATAGAAGGAATTACTTCACCTTTAAATCTGATCTCTGTCTTACAACCTCCTTCAGAACACCCATTAGTATATCTGTAGCCAGTGTCCTTTCATGAGCCTCATCAAGAATTATTACACCATAACGCTCTAGGAGAGGATCATTCATAGCTTCACGAAGTAACATCCCATCAGTCATATACCTATATTTACAAAGAACAAGTTAGTTAAGGTCCCTTTAGGTCATTTTAAAACCAAATTTCATGACAAAAATGAAATGCAAAGACGGTAAATTAAAAATAAACTCTGGCCCCAAACAAATGTGCTACTGTTTCATGATCAATTGCAAAATTAAGTTTCAAGAAAATCATATAATCGAACAAGATATGCATCCTCAATTCCTGAAAAATATAATACTGAAATGTACTGGGAAAACATGGTATGACAGATTATAGAATATAACAATCACATGGTTTCACACAAATTCCAAGGCAAAATTCATCATTTTCAATTCCTTAAACATTTTAAAAACATACAAATATTCAACATGCAAAACAAACCAATAAACCATTTTAAGTTGCTTCCTGTCACACTACTAAAATGTTACCACATGCAAATATACATTTTTTTTAAAAGCCTTAACAATTCCTTACTTAATAAGTTAACAACAGGCTCTTGTTTCAAAAGGGCTGATAGAGCGTGAGTCTGCCCTCCTCCTCCCACCCCAAATAAATAATCTTAAAGTACAAAAGGAATTCATGAATAAAAGCAGTGGGACTGAGGTGTATTAAACACTACAGAAATGCTGATACATAAATTGAAGATAAAACACAAATGGTATCAGATTGATCAATAAACCAAAAAGGGAAACCAGGCTTAGTTAGGGTTGGCTGAAGTGAAGTCAGCTAATATGGACTAGTTATCACAAGAGAGGTGCCAAGTAAGAATGAACGCAGAGATCAAGGCTCAAGGTTGTATAACTTTGTAGGGGTCAGCCATCTCCTGTCCACCCCACTCAGGTTACTGCTGTCACTATGAAAAACAACTGTCTTCCTTTCGGCACCTGGACAAAACACAGCATGTCTTTAGATGCTTAAGTCAGAGCTCATTAGGTTAAATAAAAACCCATGATTTTATTTACAGATCTAAAAGTCGCATAAAAAAAATCTGAAGCCATCATTTATGACTTCACCATTTTGACTCTTTATTAGTCTAACCTAGTCTTTCATGGACCGACTGGATATTTTTAGTTCATGCCATCTGTTGGAGCATTAAGTTCAGCAAATTGATAGTGGACAACAAAAAGAAGTGAATCCTTCTCTTTATTTCACCTAAACTTAACTCTAAATCTAATAAACTTTTGGCAAACAAATCTATCTTAACTCATTTATATGCTTTATGCTTCTTGTCTTTGGTCATATTTTTAAAAATAAACTACCACATTTCAGGGAGAGACATCATTAGCTATAAGGTTATTTTATGTAAGACCAGGAAAGAAAAAACACTGCCAATTAAACTATGACTCAGTGCCTTAAAGACAGTCCAGCATAGTGCATGAATCAGCAACACTATAGCCTATAGCGGGTTTGAAATTTATTTGATCTGAGGACATCTGGCAGATTTTCCTGTCTTCTGATGTATTACAGATATAAGATAAGCAATACTCTTAATACATGATCTCAGTCAGTAGCAGAACACGACATACAGTTTCCTCTATTTGTGAGTTAACTCTCTTAGCCTCAATAGAGCTGTCTGTTGCTTTGCAGGCGAAAAAATAAAAAAGGATTGGTTATTCTTCCAACATTTACTCAAATACCAGCATATATACACCTTGTTGCTCCATTTCCCAGCCTCTTGATACTGAGTACTCGTTTCAACATGGAATCATAGTGTAATGCTTAGTATTTTTGAAGGCATTTTAATTAGCAAATACTTTCGGTATGTATAGATCCAACAGTTTACACTATTTCTGATGTGAGAATATGTACAGCTAGATCAAGTTCAAGCATTCACAGGCAATAATAACCAAACTGCCACCAACTACGTCAATAGATTGTAAGACACATTCTAACTTCAGACAACAAAAACTTGAGAAAAAAGTCACAGAAATGATAAAATATGACTTTAAGTTGAAAACTTCTTAAAACTGGGTTCCAAAGTCACCTTGTTTAATTTGATCTTTTTTCCTCACATTCTTCAAGCTTTAATCAATCACAACAATATGGAGCAAAGCTAACCAACAGACATTCCTTTTTATTTTCCTAAGGGAAGAAATGATACAGATGGCAGACTATGCATATTGCAAGTACTAAGTTAAATGGCCAAAACTTCTGTGATCAACAGACAATTCCTAATGGTTCAATACTGATCATCACCCAGTGATCCCATTCCATGAGGTGCTGCACTTAATTACTTCTTGCATCACCAGTTAATATGGGATCTTTCTTGCTGTTTGTACAGTGAAGAATTTCAAGAAAAATGAAAATTTAGAAGTTGTAAGCTCTCAATAATACAGTCAAATTAGTCAAACACAAAGGGAAAGCCATGTGAAGATGAAGGCAGAGACTGGCTATAAAGCTACAAGCCAAGGAATGCCAAGGCTAGGAGAGAATCATGAAAGACTGCTGGCCCTCAGAGCCTCCTGATAGAACCAGTCTGCCAACATACCGTTTTTGAACTTCTGGCCTTCAAAATTGTGAGAGAATAAATTTCTTGTTATTTTAAGACACTTAAAAAATTAAAAAAAAAAAAAAAGAGTATCAGACGATTTGCTATACTGTTAAATGTATGAAACCCTTTGCTTAACAACAGAAAACAAACTTGACACAGAATTCAGGAAGAACCCAGCACAGAGTCACATTTTACTACCTTTCTTGGTAGTAATGAAATATTTATCCAGGCTAAGGAGTGAGTCTCAATAGTAAATTTTAAGTTTGAAGTTTCAATAATGAATTAATAAACAAAAATGCCACAGGATAGCCAAATTGTACATTTTACTGGGTGCCTTACTATCTACACTGTTTTCCAAACGTGTCAGGGCAGAGACTCCCTTAAAAAGTTATTACCATCACCTGGGAACTAGTAAGAACTACAAAACTGGAGCCTCATTCCAGATCTACTTCATCAGAAATTTTGAAGGTGAGGCATAGCAATCTGTGCTCTAGCAAATTTTCAATTGATTCTGATGGTTGCTAAAGTTTGAGAAACAATGGTCTAACTTATTAAGTTAAACATGAGGCAGACTGCCTAAAGGAGATGCCTAAAGTAGCAAAAACATCCTTGGATTAAGTAACAGTTCAGCTTTTCAAGTGTGACTGCTTAATACACCAAAGACTCAATGTATTGAATAGTATCAACCTTGCTTAAGTATTTTATTTTTTGCAAGAGGTACACGTAGATGTCGTAGTAAAACTACAAGCCAACTGCCAACTATGATCTTGGCAAGATGACAACACCTAACGCATCACTAATTCTGATTTGAAGAAAGCATGGTAAAATATTACATCCTGCAACTATATTACTCATTTATATTTTTGTACTTGTATATATTTTATGAAACACTGAAAAATCACAAATTAAGGAAAAAAACCTCAGAAGGGCATCATTCTTCCAAAACGAAAACCAGAAATCCCTACCTCAAACCTTATGATCCCTCCCCACTAAAATTCCAGCTTGATTAAATATTTAAAACAAAAACAAAACAGTAAAATACATGGATTAAGTTATTTAAAACAATACTGGACAGGGCATAACACAAAACCTGGACATCATAAAAGTGGCTAATTCAATATGTGTACAAAATTCAAGTCTCTGTTGCATGAAGTGTCATAAAGCAAAGAAATATGACAAACTGGGCAATAACTGCAACTTATACCCAAAGTGTTAATTCTGTTATAAGCGCCTACAAATCAGTAAGAAAAAGGCCAACCCACTATAGAAAGATGGGCAAAGCATATGAAGAGACATCTAATTCTATCAATTTTATAATATCGCACATTTAGTCAAATTTAAATTCTCAGAAACTGAGATGCTTTTTTGTTTTTTTTGTTTTTTTTTTTTTTGGAGATGGAGTTTTACTCTTGTTGCCCAGGCTGGAGTGCAATGCTGCAATCTCAGCTCACCACAACATCCACCTCCTGGGTTCAAGCAATTCTCCTGCCTCAGCCTCCCAAGTAACTAGGATTACAGGCATGCAATAACCATGCCCAGCTAATTTTGTATTTTTAGTAGAGATGCGGTTTCTCCATGTTAGTCAGGCTGGACTTGAACTCCCGACCTCAAGTGATCCACCCACCTAGGCCTCCCAAAGTGGTGGGATTACAGGCATGAGCCACAGCGCCCGGCCCTGAGATGCATTTTAAAATAGCACCTTAAAAACAGCTGTCAACTACGTAGAAATCCTTCTGAAAAGATGAAAAAAGCACCAGTCTCAGATTCCAAAAAGAAATACGAACGGCTAATAAATATAAAAGTGTTCCATTTCACAGAAAATAAATGAAAATTAAAACCATAAAGAGATCTCACTTTTTACTTACAAGACTGACAAAGATAAAAAGTTTTATAATGCTGAGTTGGCAAGGGTAAAGAAACAGATGCTCATTTGCTCATTCCTTACTGGTGAAAAGTATATAAAAATCTCTATGGAGGGCAATCTGGCAACAGCTAATAAAATTCAAACATACTCTATGACCCAAACAATTTCACTTGAAGGGAATTTATTTCACAGATGTGCATGTGTGAAAAAATGTTTGTACAAGTTTTTAAAAGGACACTAAGGACAGCAACTGTTTCTAACAGCAAAAACTGCAAATTTGAGTTTCCATCAATAGAATGTGTCAGGTAAACTAGGGTACAATCATAATTACTATGCAGCCATTAAAAATAAAGCAACTCGGCCAGGTGCAGTGGATCACGCCTACAATCCTAGCACTTTGGGAGGCCAAGGCGGGCAGATCACCTGAGGTCGGGAGTTCTGAGACCAGCCTGACCAACAGGGAGAAACTCTGTCTCTAGCGAAAATACAAAATTAGCCAGGGGCAGTGGCTCATGCCTGTAATCCTAGCACTTTGGGAGGTGGAGGCAGGCGGATCACAAGGCCAGGAGTTTGAGACCAGCCTGACCAACATGGCAAAACCCCATCTCTACTAAAAACACACACACAAAAAAAAAGTAGCCAGGCATGGGGGCATGCGCCTGTAATCCCAGCTATTCGTGAGGCTGAGGCAGGCGAATCACTTGAACCTGGGAGGTGAAGGTTGCAGTGAGCCAAGATGGCGCCACTGCACTCCAGCCTGGTTAACAGAGTAAGACCCAGTCTCAAAATAAAAAGAAAAGAAAAGAAAAAAAGCAACTTAAAACCACAGAATGGCTATTAAGAAGTCAAAAAGTAACAAGGCTGTAGAGAAATGGGAACACTTATCCACTGCTGGTGGGAATGTGTTAGTTCAGCCATTGTGCAAAGCAGTTTGGCAACTTCTCAAAGATTTAAAATAGAATTACCCGTTGACCCAGCAATCCCATTATTAGCTATATAGAATATAAACCCTTCTACCATAATGACACGTGCATGTGTATATTCATTGCAGCACTATTCACAATAGCAAATACATGGAATCAACTTAAATGTCCATACTTCGAAATCTTAGAAGTAAATAAATTCTAGAACTATAGGCATGAAGCTGTGGTTTGACCGGCAAATTTCTGAGCATTGCCCATAAAATAGGCCTGGGCGTATAGAGGCTAGTATAGCTTGATTTAAGCGTCTGGGGACTGCATCTGTTTTAACACCCAATGATGGGACAGCTCATGAGTGTAAGATGTCTTGTGATGTAATTAGTATGCGAATATCTGCTTCTATTGGCAGGGTTGTTCGATTATCTACTTCAAGAAGTCGAAATTCGCCGGGCTCAAGGAAATAGGTTGGTATAATATAAGAATCAAAGACTAAGTCTTCATAATCTGAGTACTCGTAGCTTCAGTATCATTGGTGGCCAATTGCTTTAAGGAATAAGGATATATACTTCGGGGTGCCCAAAAAATCAAAACAGGTGTTGATATAGAATGGGGTTGCCGCCACCGGCAGGGTCAAAGAAAGTGGTGTTAAGGTTGCGGTCGGTGAGTAGTATAGTAATTCCGGCAGTTAGAACTGGAAGGGAGAGGAGTAAAAGAACTGCTGTTCTATACACACTCTTTTCTCCATGTAACTCATGAATCCTTGGGATAACAATATACTCTGAAACATAATGTAATACACATATTCCTATCTCCATTAGTTGGGTTAAGGGAATTACATTTGACATGAAATGATAAACCCCAAGCATAGAAAAGAGAGTCATATATCTGAACACTGAGTCATATGTTTCAGAAGTTTAGAACAAGATGAATCACACACACACAAAAAAAAACTATCAAATCTGTGAGACAACTCTGAAAGACTTAAAAGGGTCTAGAAATCAAGCATTCCAGAAGACTGAATTATCTTACATTCCAGAAAAACAACACTTATGTATTTTCTATATGTCTTAGTTAAATTTCAGCTTTAGAATTAAATGGAATTCCAAACAAAGCACACATACTCAACAAAATGGTGTTGGTTAATGTTAATAATAAATGAATCTTTAGGTTTTACATTTAAATGTCTAGGTATAATTTTTCTACTTACAACTCATCTTTTAGATTAACTCACTATAATCTAGTCAAACCAAATGAGTGCCTCTATCAAAAAAAAGCTTACCGGCATTAATATGCCTAAATAGGTTTATGTGTAATTTATATACATATGAAGAAATATCTAATATATCCCCATTTTAAAAGACAAGGCCTTGCTATGTTGCCCAGGCTGGAATGTAGTGGCTACTCACAGGCACAATCCCACTACTGATCAGCTTTGACCTGCTCAGCTTCCAACCTGGGCCAGTTCACAGCTCATGGGGCAACCTGGTGGTCCCCTACTCTCCAAGGACTTATAGATGCCAGACTGGCACAATACATCCCAGAACTCTTGGACTACTTTACAACCTTAATGTCTATGCATATATCCACAGCCAAAAGAAGATTAAACTACTTCTTTGGGTATAAACAGGTCACTCAAATGGTAAAGTTGTCAATTCAATCTGTTAAATGCATTAAATGATCACCAATGTATATGTTCTCATCTTAACGATTTAAAACATAATTTTTTTTTATTTTCCATGTTTAACATGTAGGACATCCCAGGAACTACAAGTTTAAGGTAGTTCAGACTTTCAAAAGTACCAAATTCCTTTTGATGTCATATTTGTGAAGCTAGATTTTGGATAGTTGTTTTAAAAAGTACGAGGCAAACATCCATATAGAAGAGGCAATAAGAGGTAGTGTTCAATCTGTTATCAAGGTTTGAGAAACTGAGTGATCAAATAGCACTAAAACACTTAGTAAATAATGGTGGTTATTTAAGAATAAAAATTTTTTTTTCAACGTATGTGTACTATTTTTTAAAAGAAACATAAATACTTAGGTTATTAGGATCCAACTACTTAGAAAATGCAATCTGAAATATTTCTTCAGGCCTGGAGTACCATGAAGAAATTATTGAGACATTAAGTGTGCTGTCAATTAAGACAGTGTGGGAAATTCAACCTTACTGGAAACCAGCTCATCTTCCTAGAGTATCAGGAAATGATTGATACTATTTGCTACTGGCTAGTCCATCTGCCTATCTAAGTCTCTCAGTTCTCTCAACTCAGATTAAATACCTCCTCCTCTGTGAAATCTCTATACATTCAAATTATCTTCTTATTGGCCTGACAGCTTACCCCCTCCCCCAACCACGTCAGTGAAGAGCCAGTGATACTAGCCGAGTCCTTACATAATGTTTCTTTTATAGGTGAAGGAATAAACAAAGCCAGCCTCTAGTTCAATCTGTTATGTTCTAAGCAACCATATTACACAATATGAGCAACACTAACTTACTGTAATCACAATAGCTACATATATCAAAATACTGTTTACAATGACAACAAACTACTAGATGTAAATGTTCACAAGGAAAGGCAACATATTTTGAATAACTTAGAATCTACACTGTTTCAACGTTCAATACATCAAACACTGCAAAAAAGAAACATCAAACCCTGGACTCTTAAAGAGAGCTGAAATGTTTAAAACCACAGTCAAAACATACAGTTTGTTACCATAAATGGCTAAAATACATTTGATATGTGTTTCAGAGTTAGATACACAATCAAGAAGAAATGCCTAAGAAGTTAACAACGGGAAACAGACAACTAAATAAAAATATACTGCCTATTCCTCAAATTTTCCCAAGTTTTAAAGGCAATATTATTTTGTCCTCAACAGAATTCCCAGAAAGCTAGAATGAATGTGTGGGTTCTACTTAGTATTTTGTAAGATACTGGCACTGTATAAACAAAGAGAGCCTTCTATATCTAATCCTCACAAATACTTAAGTACAAACAAATGTCAAATGTTACAAAACATGTAGAGCTTTAGCAAATTAAGTTAGCTTTCTACGAATTAGCAAAAGCCAATAGAATTCTACTTCTAGGGTGACCACAGTAAATTTTTGGTCCTCCGGTAGGAACTGCCTATGTGTTAACCACATATATCCTTTATTCCCACCTCTTTTTAAGAATCCTACCCTTACCTAACTTTGGTACTATACATGAATTAGAACCAAGACTGCCACATAACAGATGTTCAATAAATTAGTTTATAATTGTATAATTAACAGTCCTTAAAGTAGCACATCTGTTTCACCTTTACCTCCATCCCTAAAAGAATACTTGTACTGATTCATTCCAGTGACGAGTAAAGTCAAGGTTTAAGTTTACATCCCCGACTATAATTCAATTATTGTGCTAAAAGGAACTTTATTAAATTGGTTTTGTAAGTCCCTCTCTAACTGGGCTAACTGGTTAATAATATCCAATAATTTCTCCAACTGGAAATCTACCATCACCACCAACAGCAGGAAGAATCAGCAATGCTGACTGAAGTATTCTTAAACAGAGTGCCACAAAAGACAAAGGATTATATGAAGACTACTATATCTAATGTCAGAACAACCTTATCAAGTAGTTAATACCAGCTCTACCAGCTCTATCTTCCAAAAAAGAAATAAGGACATTAGAGTTACTAGCTACTTAACACATACATAGTTAATGTCACAGCTAATAAGTGGGCAGAGCCAGGACAACTCAGACACTGACCCTAGAGGCCATGCTCTAGGATCTATTTTCTTTTGGTTCTCTTCACAAGCCATCTATTTTTAACTTTATTTTTTTATTTTGAAAGATAAGAGTCTTGCTTTGTCATGCAGGCTGAAGTGCAGTGACACAATCCTAGCTCACTTCAGCCTTGAACTCTTGGGTCCAAGTGATCCACTCATTTCATCCAAGTAGCTGGGACTATAGGTATGCAACACCACAGCCAGCTAATTTATATATATATATATATCTTTTTGTAGAGTCAGGTCTCACTATGTTACCCGTCCTGGAAATCAAGTGACCCTCCTGTCTCAGCCTCTGCAGTGCTGGGACTACAGGCATGAGCCACTGCTCCTGGCCTCAGGCTATTTTTAAATGAAGTTGTCTGGTTGGAAACCCACTCTGGAATCTGCATAAGTAGCCTTTATACAGTTAGTGCTTCAGTCAGCTGTTTCCAGAGGCACCAAAGAATCGGCTATGGCAATGCTCTCTAATTCCCTATATTAGAATCCCCATTCTGGATAACTACTATTTTCAATTCAATCCTTGACTTAAATTCCAACTTCTCGGCCAGGTGCAATGGCTTACATCTGTAATCCCAGCACTCTGGAAGGCTGAGGTGGGCAGATCACCTGAGATTAGGAGTTTGGCCAATATGGTGAAACCCCATCTCTACTAACAATACAAAAAGTAGCTGGGCATGGTGGCACACGCCTGTAATCCCAGCTATTCCGGAGGCTGAGGTACGAGAATCACTTGAACCCGGGAGATGGACGTTGCAGTGAGACGAGATGGCACCACTGTACTCCAGCCTGGGTGACAGAGCCGACTCTGACTCAAAAAAAAAAAAAAAAAAAAAAAAAAAAAAAAAAAAATCCAACTTCTTCCCACCTAAACTTAATTCTCAAATCATTCTTTCATATAAACCTTCATATTCTGCTTCAGAGGTTAATCATAATTTCAAACTTTTTATTTACATTTTTATTTGCTTTAACAAGGACAGGGACTAGATTCACTTTTCATATTATACCTAGCACTGCCCAACTAAGATAGAAGGTACTTAATTAGCTGACTGAATGACTAATCATTACATGTATAAATTATTAGATTCTTTCAACATAAAAATCTCTGTAATTTTACAGCTTGGGAAAAAATAAAAAGGAAGTGTATCACCTAAAATAACAGTAAAATTACCTGCCAAATTAACAACTTCAATTATTACGTTTTTCCATACATACAAAATTATCAAATTGTTTTCCTTCCTAAAAAATTATCAGCACCTTCAAAAACCTGAAGGTGATTTCCTGAACTAAAATGTTACAACTAGACTTCTTAAAATCCACTGCAAAAGGGCTATACCAGAAACCAACAACCTCTCCTTCCTTACATCAAAATGAATCAAGGTGTTTTACACTAGTCACAAATATGGCAATAACTAGTCACAAATATCATCCTCTGACTGCTCTGCTCTTTAGGTATCTCATTGCATTTTTTTTACACTAACTAGTCACAAATATCGTTCTCTGACTGGTCTGCTTTTTGGGTATCTCATTCCGTTTTTTTCTTCATAATTTCCATTCCAAGACAACAGGAAAGTAAATATGCTGTAAAAGGAATGCTTCAGAAGAAAAGGATGGGGACAAGCGAACACATAAAAAAGGAAATATAAAAACCATGTAGCAATGGCAGCTTTGTAAACCTACTTGTCCACTGGGACTGGGTAGCCATTTAAGGCTAGATTAACAGAATGTGCACTAACTTATACTAGATCCAATCTTCTGAAAACAGCACAGTATCAGATCTAGAGCCTAAAATTTATGAATAGGTATCCCAAACACTGAAGAAACTATCTTATAGACCCTTATCTATATGAGGACAATTTAAAGATATGTTATTTAGCTAAATGCTCCCAAACTATGATTAAATCTGTGCTCCTCAAGCAGAAACTGCCTAAGTTAGCCTCTTTACCATCTTATAGAGAAAATTAAAGCTCACCCTGGCTACACAATGGATATATAAGCATTTCATATCTATATATGAAAAGAGCTATATTTAATGAAGCATTCTCATTAGTTAAGTCTTCTTCCTATTAAATGGGAAAGAGTTGAAATTTTTAAATTTTAAACTAACTTATGGTAATAAACTCCTATACTTATATTACTTAAAGGCAACACCAGGTTATCTTCTAAAAGAAACCCCAATAAGCTTACCCTGTCTTAAGTAAGCTCTTAAAAGTAGCTCTAACCTCTAGAAATTGCCCAACAAGAAAACATCACAATGCCAAAAGTACTTTGAACTATAAAATCTGTTACTTGTCAAATCTTTAAGAAGTACACATATTTTGAAAGCCTGTCCTCCATCCACTTCCTACTACACATACACACAGCACCAGTATTGCATTAACATTCTTACATCCCAATTTCCAAATTCTGTTCTCGACTCAACTGTGGCTTACCAAGAAAAATTCAATGCAATGTGAATCAAGTCAGAATGATATTCCTCCTAAAGATGAGTAAAATCTCCCTGTTATTATCCTCAAGTCCTTGACATTACCTGCATTTTAAAGTAGTATAAAATAATGAGCTATGATTTTGATAATGTAATTATTGTCAATTATACTGTAATTACCAGTGATCAGTAACATGGTATCAACAAACAACTAGAAGAATTTATTCAGTGAAGATTAAGGTTTAAGCCAAAAATATGCCTCATAAAGTCATAAGGATAAGCTTATTTAAGTATTTTAAAGTTGAACTGCTATTAAATATCACACTGAATAAAAAGTCCCAATAAAATGAGATACAAAAAAAACTAGAAAAAACTAACACAAATGTTGAAGAGTGACTGGCTATTTTGATCAAATAAATTTTTTTAAGTTATGATAGCTCTATTTTAAGAAACTATCTCAGAGATACACACTGAAATATATATAATTATTTGGTATCTAGGACTGCTTCAAAATAACATGGCACAGAGAAAAGCTTAGGATATGAGTAAGATTGAAACAGTTAAAGGTGGGGTGATAAATACATGCAGTTCATTATTCTATTCAATTTCTGCATACATTTGAAAATTCCTACAAAACAGTTCTTTTAAAGAAATATTAGACTCGGGCCGGGCGCGGTGGCTCAATGCCTGTAATCCCGGCACTTTGAGAAGCCGAGGTGAGTGGATGACAAGGTCAGGAGTTTGAGACCAGACTGGCCGATATGGTGAAACCTCATCTCTACTAAAAATACAAAAATTAGCCAGGTGTGGTGGTGGGCACCTGTAGTCCCAGCTACTCAGAAGGCTGAGGCAGGAGAATCACTTGAACCCAGGAGGCAGAGGTTGCAGCGAGCTGAGATCATGCCACTGCACTCCAGCCTGAATGACAGAGGGAAACTCCATCTCAAAAAAAAAAAAAAAAGACTCTTGTCTTATTTATCCCATTAACACTATATATCTCTCCGACAACAAAGAGTCATATCACTGCCTGCACAATGTTCCAAAGTGGTTTTCAAAAACCTCAGGGAGATCACATAGAGATGATTTTTTTTTTTTTTTTAAAGAAATGTGGTCTTGCTATTGCTTAGGTTGAAGTGCAGTACCTATTCACAGGCATGATCAGAGTACACCACAGCCTCAAACTTTTGGCCTTGAGCAATCCTCCTGCTTCAGCCTACTAAGTGGCTGGAATATACAGACATATGCCACTGTGCCCCACTCAAATAAATCACATTTAAAAAGGACCTAAATGTCATATAAATACAGGATAAGCAGAAGCAACCACAGGGAAGACCTGAGAAAGAATCATCATCAGGTAATAAGCATGTATCACTACTTATGCAGAATCCAAGTTTAAGACAATAAAAAGTTGGTAGAGTTAAAAGATTAGAAAACTCTATATGGCAGTAGATCATGTGCACCACTACTAAAGAGGAACAAGGACCTACAAGCGGCTCTAAGAGTGTATTACAGAACAAAAGATTCCTCTTTTTAGCTCATAACAGATGCATAATTAATATTAAAAGTCCCTTCTCCCCTAAATAAATCATATCCCATCTATGCATTCTTCTTTCTACAAATAGGTATCTTTTACTAAGTAAGATATATTACTTTCCTTTTCCATCACAATTAAGTGATATACTATTATGTCTACTAAAACCACAGATTTTACAACATCAGTAACATTTCACCTAAAATGCAGAACCAAGTAACTAAAATCTGACCTTTGAATTTCAATTCCTACTGAATAGCTATAATTAGAATAAAGTCATGTGGTAAGTCTAAGAAGGTCTACTTTGGACAATTCTATTCTAAATTTCAATGACTTGGGTCAGCACTAATAAAGTCCTCTCTATCTAATGGCAGAAAATGGCAAGCAGAGAAAGAAAAGCATCTTTAAAGCTGTAGTACTTACTTAAGAATGGTTTTCGCACTACTGCAGTCTTCAAATCGAATGGAGTAACCAACTTCCTGGCCCAACATCACATCCATTTCATCAGCAACTCTCTGAGCCACACTCATTGCAGCCACTCTCCTGGGTTGGGTACAGGCAACTCCTCTCTTGGGTCCTGGTAATGATCGCATGTACTCCACACACCACTGTGGAATCTATCAAATAATTTCACATTTAAATTAATTCTACTCTGCCCGCATATCAAGTATACATAACATAAAGCACTTTATCTCATTCCAATGACTTAAAACCAAATTCAATTAGGCAAATGACAAAAAGATTTGTGACTCAAAACTTGTAAAAACACAAGCTCTCTAAGCCAAGGAACAGTCATGTATAATACTGAAATGACACATACCTGAATTGGGTACATACACTCAGGAATACACTCAACAGTGTGAACTGTCCCATTATGAAGTATTTCTCTGCAATTTTTTAAAATCCACTTACAACAAATTCTACTTTATAACAAATGTTTCTAAGAAAGTGTAACTTTTAAATTCTTAAACAATTTGAGTTGCAAAATCAAGTAGAAATCACATCCCCTCGTAGCTCTGACTCTGAAGCTGTGCTTTTATTTAATTCAATTCAAATTTATTTTATAAGCCAGCAGAATCTAACTCTTAGCACCCAACTCTGGTAATCCTATCCTTTTCCCCTCAGTAGCAATATGCACAATGGCAGAACCTCAGGTACCATCTAAAAACTCAATTTTAACAACTGCCAGCATAGAGCAGCACCACTTCATTAAGGGTGGCCAAACAGATGGGGGGGGGACCCCCAAGCACAAGTTGGTTGCCATGATGACAGTACACTTTTCCCACAGTTCCAATATCAACATAAGCTAATGGATTCCCCAGTTTTACGGTTCTCTGGTTACTTAACTGGAAAAGAATCATGGAAAGAATATAAGTTCTCACCACATTAAATGAAAATCCACTGCTAGAAGAGCGTAACTGATTTACATCAAAACTTCCAAAAGCCTATCAGACGCCAATGCTACTGGAAACATGCAGTTTTCTGCACAGTATTAGAACAGCAAAACTGATGAAGAATATTGGTGGCTGCACTATTATTACTTCTTTTGTTTTTGAGATGGAGTCTCGCTCTGTTGCCAGGCTGGAGTGGAGTGATGTTATCTTGGCTCACTGCAACCTCTGCATCCCAGGTTCAAGTGATTCTCCTGCTTCAGCTTCCTAAGCAGCTGGGACTACAGGCATGTGCACCAAGCCCAGCTAATTTTTTTTGTATTTTTAGTAGATATGAGGTTTCACTATGTTGGCCAGGATGGTCTTAATCTCTTGACCCCATGATCGACCCGCCTCAGTCTCCCAAAGTGCTGGGATTACAGGTCTGAGCTACTGCGTCCTCCTTATTATTACATTTCAGTTAGGCTGGTTCTGCAATTTGGGGTAACGGGTCATTGACAACTATCTGAAAGGGAGGGTGACTATGCTGATTCTCTAAAACGTCATGTATCTCTCTAAAACACTTTAAATGAACAAAAATAACTGAAGTAGTAGTATCTACCGGGTTCTGTAAATCCACAGACCCAGGTTTAAGTGGTTTTCCAGTAAGGCTATATAAAGCCTTACTTACTTATATATCTTCAATTTGGCAATCCTTTTACAAAGGCAAAATGTACCTTCAAAGATCTAGCAAAATGAAATTCAAAAACCACTCACTGGTGAACTAAAAGTATTTAAAACTAATTCAAAATTCTCAAGGCAAGAATGTTCAGATCTTTTTTGTTTTTGTTGTTGTTGCTTTTTGAGATGAAGTCTTACTCTGTTTGCCCAGGATGGAGTGCAGCGGCATGATCTCGGCTCGCTGCAACCTCCATCTCCCGGGTTGAAGCGATTATCCTGCCTCAGTCTCTCAAGTAGCTGGGATTACAGGCGCATGCCACTATGTCCGGCTAATTTTTTGTATGTTGAGTAGAGATGGGGTTTCATCATGTTGGCCAGGCTGGTCTCGAATCCCTGATTTCAGGTAATCCACCTGCCTCGGCCTCCCAAAGTGCCAGGAATACAGGCATGGGCCACCGCACCTGGCCAGGGTTAAGTTCTTCTAAAGCCATTCCTCCTTTTCAGCTTCTTTGCTTCCTTCACTTGAAGTCATCTTAAAATCTGATCCTCCGTGTTCTAGTTGTCTTGTTTTATACAACATCCTAAGTCTTATATGTTCTAACTTCCAGTACTACCTATAATACATCAATGTCAATCCTAACTCTCGCTTTCATCTTAGACTTAATGGTCATTTCCACCTAATTGGTATATCAAATTCACACATTCAAAAGCAAAACCATTTCTCAACTTCCTCCAAAATACTTGTAATTCCTAATATCCTGACTCCAATCCATTCTTTATTCTCCATTCCCCTGGCCCTTCAGAGAATCAAAACTTATGACCTTTTACATGGTCTATCATCAATATGCTCACTCAACAGGACATTTTTATTAAAAAAACCTCCTCATCATTCCTCTCCAGTTCAAGAGCTCTGATGGCTTCCAATCTATACAAGATATATTAAGGCTGCTCAACTTACAGTTCCAGTCTCACCTGCCCCACCTCCACCTTTCCACACACTGTACTCTAGCTAGAGCATACCAGCATTTTATTAGCTAAACACTGCCCTAGCTTCAATTTCTTACACATGTGCAGAGTTATGTGTCTACTTGGCAGCAATGTGAAATGTCTTTATTGTAGGTATGTCAAAAGTTAAAAGTCATGGCTGGGTGCAGTGGCTCAGGCCTGTAATCTCAGCGCTTTGGCAGGCCGAGGCAGGTGATCACTTGAGGTCAGGATTTAGAGACCAGCCTGGCCAACATGGTGAAAACCTGTCTCTATTAAAAATACAAAAAAAAAAAAAAAAAAAAAATAGCCAGGCATGGTGGCGAGCTTGTAGTCCCAGTTGCTCAGGAGGCTGAGGCAGGAGAATCACTTGAACCCAGGAGCAGGTTGTTGCAGTGAGCCAAGATTATGCCACTGCACTCCAGCCTAGGTGACAGAGCAAGACTTCATCTCAAAAAAAAAAAAAAAAAAAAAAGTTATTACTTTAGATTTTGTTTAGAGAATTTCTTTTTCTGACAAGAACAAATCACCAAAAAAAAACCCTGACTTTAATGGTTTAAGTCGAAGTTTAATATAAGCATGCCAGAAAGCATTTAGATGAAACTCACTTTTTAAACTGTTTGGTTTCCCTTCAAATCCCCCAGATGTGCTGCAATCCTAAGTACTCAAGTATCTTAATTACCGCCCCCCAAAAGTTAAATATTAATCCAAATAATCACAAACCTCATCTTGAGTTGATCTGACCCTCTTCTACCCTAACCATTAATACTCATCTCTGAAATAGGGCTAACCATATCAGATCACAGAATAGCAGTATGAAATACAACTTTAGATATGAAGACAAGGGGACAAAGTTTTAAACAATGATCCCACCAAAATCCATTAATTCATGTAACCCAGGGCAAAACCTAAGTTTCTCATAAATCTAAACCTCATTTTGCTCATCTTTAAAGTAGTGACATAACCCTTCACTGCAGGGTTATAGAAAACTTTAAGTAAGCTAATACATGTAAAATATACAGTGTCTGGCTTTACCCAAGTGTCAATTAAATAGTAAGTTCAGACTTACCAGTCTTTCATGTATTTTGTAAATTTTTTAAATTTCTGTAAGGTGATTTTTGAATACCCTAACATCAATACTAAGTTTTCCTTCATTAAAAAAGAAAAATTGGGAAGGCTAAGGCAGGAAAACTGCTTGAGCTTAGGAGTTCAAAACCTCAACTCTACAAAAATGTTATTTAAAAATTTGCCAAGTGCTGGTGGCATGTGCCTGTGATCCCATCTACTTGGGAGGCTGAGGCAGGAGGATTGCTTCAGCCCAGGAGGTTGAGGCTGTATTCACAGCACTGCACTCCCAGCATACGTGAAAAAGAGAGACTCTGTCTCAACAATGACAACAAAAATTAAAAAAAAACAAAAAAGAAGAAGAAAAAGAAAAATAGTACTAAGGTTCAGTGTGTAATAAAAGCTTCCTATTTTGGTTGCTATAGTAGCCTTCAAAATGTTTCTATGCACAGGTAACTTTAGAAAAAGACAAACTGTGTATGCAATATGTTCAATCTCTGCATGGTAAGACAGTTAATTATTAAATTCACTTCAACGCTTTCCTGAATTTTTCAAATTTTCTACAATGACCAGGGACCACTACTTTTGAAACCAAAAGAAATTTTTAATTGATGGTTCAGGCTTAGGTGTATAAAGACAATTACTTCTCACCCACAGCAAGAAAATGTAAATTTAAAATTACACTAGAATGCTACTTTTCACCTATTGGATTTATAAAAATTCAAGTTCAATAATACGTTTTAATAGTTTCCCACGTGTTCTCATATATGCTTACAGAAAGGTAAATTGATACATTTCCTCTGGAAGGGTAGCCAACCTTTTGTATCACAATTACAAACGATCTTCTAACCTAACAATCTCTGCTTCCTACAGAAATACTCGCCCATGCAAAATAACCATGGGAAACAGCCTAAATGTCTATCAACAGGGGTCTAAGTTAATAATGGACAACCCATGTTTTTAAAAATCCTAGATTACTACAAATAAGACACTAGTAACAGTGTTTAGTCCTATGGGGGGGGGCATGACTAGATGGACAAAAGTCACGGGTATAGACTTCACTTTCTTTTAGAACTTCATTTTTTGGAAAAACAGATATTCACATGGTTCAAAATACTGCATTAAATATAAACAACAAAAATCCACCCCAGTGGCTGATTTTTCCACTCAAGCACGAGAAAACTGTGTGCCCCTAAATCTATACTGTCCTAGAGTCAAAATAGGTGGAAGAGCATCACTCTGCCATACTTAAGGTAACAAAATTGGAAAAGCCAACACTATTTTCCCCTAGACTCAGGGAAGAGAGGTACTCCCTATAGGATTTCTACTCTGAAATTCAGAGTGCCAATTAAACATCACAGCAGTTATTCTTCAGTATGTTCTATAGGACAGACAAGGGAAATGATGACCAAAATCAAATATGCAACATTTGGTAAACTTAAACATAAAGGAAATATGTACCATGGTATACAGTAACTCACCTGTGTTGTTTTACCAGACCCAGTCTCACCAACTAGTACAAAGGACTGATGTCTAACCAGAATATCTGTAAACCTATCCTTGTATTCCCAAACAGGGAGCTGAAGCCGTTTCTTTAGAATATCATAGTATCGAGGAGTATGGGGTAAGTTGGTGAACGGATTAATGCACTGTGGAAGTGATGTGTGACCTGCATGTCCGGCGTGCGTTGAATGAGCAGAATGCGTCGAATGTGTTGAATGTGCTGAGTGGGTTGAGTGAGCTGAATGGGAAGCTTTTAAAGGTGGTAATCCAGCACTGATAAGCATAGCGTTAGTAGAAGCTCGCAACTCCTTCTCCTTTTCTTTCTCCCTCTCCCGCTCTCTATCTCCTCTATCACGTTCTCGGTCTCGATCTTTAGACCGATCTTCACGATCCCGGTCTCGATCTCGATCCTTCCTAAAAATAAAAATTTAGAATTCAGATTTTGAATTTTATGCAGAATGTTCATGGTAACGTTATAATCACAAAGAGTGTAAATGTCCAACATTCAAATTAACAAAAAAATCCAATGGATTATGTTAACTATCAGAAATAAAAATATCCTACAATCAAGGATTTCTAATTTTCCACCACATTTTTCCCTTCCTTGATGCCTCACCTTCCTTAACTTTTAACATAAGGTGAGGTAACACAAGACCTCTCCTACTTAGACAACAGCAATCAGATACTGAGGGTAGGACGAAGAATAGATAGGTCCAAATCCAGCAATAGAAGATGGCATCACAATCTTTCTCAAATTCTCTTTCAATTATGAAGAGGTTATTTTTTGCACTAAAAGTATATTCAAAATGTAGCACAAACACTGTTACTGGACATAAAGACAACTCCACCTCACATTATTACAGCAGATGGTGGGTTTTGCTCAATACTTTTATAATCCACTTCTAAATTACTTTAATATTCCTTTCTTTGCCATAGGACAGTGTTTTGTTGTAATGCAAAGTGAAAAGAGCATAGTACAATGTCATACATATCAATATCTCAACTAATACAAATATGAATTGCAGGACTGTAGCAGAATTTGTTTTCTTAGTTATATTTTCCAGCATTTTCCCAATTTTGCTCAGTAAATGTATATTGTTTTAAAAGAAAAACTGAAATTAAAACACATTTACTCCTTCTTCATCGTTTACCCTTGCATTTTAACCTTAACAGCAACAGTAAAACATTGAAAGCACTCTGCAACTCTCCGTACCTTGGTCAACCATAAAATGAAACATAGCCAAATTAAAAGTAAGCTTCACTGAATACTATTAAGTTGTTTAATATGTTAAAATTATGCAGGTAGCCACTCATTTAAACTTGGGTCAATTTTAAGTAATCAATTCTGGTATCTACTTCCAGTTACTAGAGATCGTCCTTAATAACAGTAATTTTAAAAATATCTATGCTAAGAACTTCACAAGCTGAATGGCTGCAGGCTGCTCATATGCGCTGTGGCTGAAAGCAGCCTCTAGGGGACTGGTGGTGGGAATAAAATAAAATAATCTATGCTATCCCAGCACTTTGGGAGGCCGAGGCAGGCAGATCATGAGGTCAACAGATCAAGACCATCTCGGCCAACATGGTGAAACCCCATCTCTACTAAAAATACAAAAACATTAGCCAGGCAATGGTAGCTTGTGCCTGTAGTCCCAGATACTTGGGAGGCCGAGGCAGGAGAATCACTTGAACCCAGGAGACGGAGGTTGCAGTGAGCTGAGATCGCACCACTGCACTCCAGCCTGACTTCGTCTCAAAAAAATAAATACCTATGCTTGTTCATTTTACTAATCCAGTTTACTTCAGACCCAGTCCTTCAGCAGAGAAACGTCTCAAGATGTTTAAACCCAGACTTGAAATAGTGAGGCAACACAGAGCTATTAACACAGGCCCCTAACCATGTCATTGTTCCTTACCCACCACACACAAAAGTACAAATTCCCTGTGCTCCAAGTATATTTGTGTGCCATGTACAAATTTACTCAAAGAAGGGAAAAGCCATACATAAACATGAAAAGTGATTTTCCCCTCTTCCATCCCAATGTTCAGCGTCTACAAAAATCAAAGGGCATACAAGTCAGAACTGAATGAAGTCTCTCATCCCACCTGACATAAACAGAAAACCAAAGGGAAAGAAAAGTCAAAGGATAACTTAATAAACATAAAATGAAGTCTCTCAATTCAAAACTTGAGAGTCTGGGCCTATCTTTTGAAATACGCCATCAACCATCTCTGCTTCTCCTGCTTCCGGTCTAAGGTGTGTATTAATTAAATAAGTGTTTACATTGCCCAAAATGCAAACAAAAAATAGTTTATAATAAGAGTACACAGAAATGTACCCAGCAAAGTGAGAAGCATGATACTCACAAATGGTTCAAATAATGGCCATCTTAAAGATCGTGGAACATACAGCTAGAAAAGAACCCTTAAAAGAAAATCTGGTCTAAACAAAAACGATTCATGTTTCTAGTATTCACTCAATCATGGGGAAGGGGGAGATGACACAAAATAATTGAAACAACTTTTTTTTTTTGAGACAGGATCTTGTTCTGTCACCCAGGTTGGAGTGCAGTGGCTCACTGGATCATGGCTCACTGCAATCTCAAACTCCGGGGTTGGCGTTGAAGTGGTCCTCTAACCTCAGCCTTCCAAGTAGCTGGGACTAAATACAGGCACGCACCACCATGCCTGGATAATTTTTTATTTTTGCAGAGATGGGGGTCTCACCATGTTGCCCAGGATGGTCTTGAACTCCTGGGATCAAGCAATCTCTTTACAGAGGTGAGCTACCACGCCCAGCCTAGTTTAATGATTTCTATACTTCTAGCACAGTACCAGGCAATTAAGACATGGACCTAACCTTCCAAGAGTTACAAAATTTTGGGGAAGAGGGGTGATAGACAAAGTAAATCATGTATTACATATTGCCTTACTTTGTTAAAGTAATACCTATACTAACAAAGATTTTTTCAGGGGCCCACTTCATCAAAAGCTTCATTGCTAAATAAAACATAGGATGTATAGAATACATTCTAAAGATAAAAAGATTAGTTGCTGATCAAGAAATAGGGAATGCTGTGGTGTTAAGAATAAGAGAAATGCTGGAATCACAGTTGCAAGTCACAGGCAAGGCACAACCTCCATTCACTGATCTGCAAAATGAAAAGCATTGTCAAATACCTTCAGTCTCAGATTAAAATAAAACAACAGGGAGGATGCAGGAGGCAAATTCAGCCACCTAGCAATGTTGCTTATGGCTCAAACTATCTACCTTCAATGAGAGAGGGAGGATACGAATGAAAGGTCTGTAATGGGGAGAAATAAATTTCTTCACTTCATAAATATTTGACTATTGTGCATACAAATGTTTTCTTTTTTCAACAGATACTTTTTATTATAAAGGAGTTTTTTTCTTAAAAGTTTATTAGTTGAGGTATAAGGGTTTTTAAAAACTGTTAACAAGTCAGCGCTTTACAGACACAGCCATAACACTAGCAGGGACAGAGATGATATGACACAGTTGCTGAACATACTGTTCTACACTGTGTCTCGGTTCAATCCTGGCTTAAGACTTAAGCCAACTATATGACCACAGTTATTTCTTTCCTCACCCGTAAGATGTGGCTGTCAGTAAGTTTTGTGGAGTATCAAAAGGATAAATGAGTTAATATATGTGATGTGCTTAAAGTGTTGTCTGGCACATTGCAAATGCCCAATATCAGTTTTACTAAAGATCTTTTTAAAGTTCTAATACCATGTTAAAATTCTACATGGAGAGCAAGACCTGGTGGCTCACATATGTAATCCCAGTGCTTTGGGAGGCCAAAGGAGGAGAGTTACTGGAGGCCAGAAGTTTGAGACCAGCCCATGCAATACAGTGAGACTCTATCTTTACAAAAAAACTTAAAAATTAGTCAGGTATAGTGGCACATCTGTAGTCTCAGCTACCTGGGAGGCTGAAGCAGGAGGATCACTTGAGCCCTGGAGTTTGAAACTGCAGTGAGCCACGATCATACCAGTGCGCTCCAGCCTGGGCAACAGAGGAAGACCCTGCTTATAAAAAATAAAATAAAATAAAAACAAAAAATAACAATCACTGAAGTACTGCTAATGAAGATGTAACTGGTCATCAAAATCAGAGTATATTAAATAAGCATTTTTTTTTTTAAAAGATGGGAGTCTCACTGCTACCCAGGCTGGAGTGTAGTGGCGCTATCTCGAGTCACTGCAATCTCCACCTCCTGAGTTCAAGCAATTCCCCTGCCTCAGCCTCCCGAGTAGCTGGGACTACAGGTGTGTGTCACCATGTCCAGTCAATTTTTTTTATTTTTAGTAGAGACAAAAATAGGTTTCACCATGTTGTCCAGGCTGGTCTTGACTCCTGACCTCACGTGATCCACTTGCCTCAGTCTCCCAAAGTGCTGGGATTACTGGCGTGAGCCACCACACCCGGCAATAAGCATTGCTTTTTATCTGTCAATCTTATTTCCAGGAATTTCTCATAAGGATGTGTGCAAATATGTATGTGTAAGAATGTTCATCATACTGCCCATTTATAAAATAGCAACAACTAGAGAACTACCTAAACATCAATGAATAGGCTATTGGTTAAATAACTGACGAGATACTTTTACAACTGGAGTACTACGGCAGCAAATTTAAAAGCATAATGTATACCTACAGTTAATGACATTTCTGAGTGGAAAACAAAATCAAAGTACAAAATGATACGCATTGATTCCACTGATATTAAATATTATAGTTCATATTTGTGAGTCAATATGCAGAGATCTTAAGAAATGTTCACCAAAATTATATTATCCAAAGATGGAGATGAAGATTTTAAGGAAAGCCTTTTTTTTCAAACCTTTGTTTATAAACATTTCGTATGTTCCGTGGCAAGTTACTTTAACCTCAACCACCATATAGGATGGTAATGAAAATGTGCGTGCTCCACAACTGTTATCACAGTATTAATGTATTAGTTTTACTTTGCCATAATTAACAGGAAAAACTCTTATCAGGTGGTAATATCGTGAAAAACGTCCCTAACGTAAAAAACTTGTTTCCATACTTCAACAGTAAGTTTTCTTTTGGTAATAATTTTATAGTGAAGATTCTGTGGGTTGACGAAAAAAAAAAAAAAAAAAGGAAGAAATGAGGCCAGAATATGCAACAGAAACCTATAATAACTTCACCCGATTTCAAAGTTGTTTGGGAGTATTAATACAAGTGAAATCTCCCACTGAGTTACCTTCCCTTCTCGGTATTGGAAAAATGGGACAATCCTGTCTGGCAGTGGAGTTTGTAAGACCGACAAGCTTATGCTCTCAGATAAAACCACCTGTTATCAGGGTTAAAAAAAAAATCTGCAGGATTTCATTGCAGTCAACAAGTGACTTAAAATTATGGAGTATGGAAAAAAAAATCCTGATGCTGATAAACATTTTAAGTCCACGGTTAAATAAAACCAGTTCTATGAGAAATGGCATTCAAATGACATAATTAGTATAAAAACTTTCTTCTAGAATTTCTCATAACTTGGGCATTATTCCAAAGATGAACTCTCCTTTATCCACAGGCAAATTCCAAATAATATGCAAGGGATTCATAAAGTTACCATCAGACCTCCAAAGTCCACGTTTTTATCTGTTCTTGCAAGAGAAAGGAAACAATCACATATACATATCGTGGGACCACTAATCCCAAGGAAAGCATTTTAAATGGTGCACATATGCAGAAATACAAATGAATCCATTCATTCCGTCCCAGAATATTTTGTTCCAATCTGACCTCCTGTGAGAGACATCAGTTCCAGATGACAGCAGTTTATTTTTGCTTCAGAGAAATCAAGAACTAAGTGTTCCCTACTTTACCAACCTATTATAAATGTCATTAAAATAGGCTGTAATGACTCTTAACTACAGTACTGAACTGTGTGCTGCCGAATGAAAATGATAAAGGCAGGGTTCTAGATCCTGCTGTAAACTTGCACAAGCCACCATAACTCTGTTCTCCATTTCTCATTCCTTGAGTAGAGATGATTATAATATTTCTTAAGTTGCTTAAGAATCTGTGACATACAGCTCAGAGGCACTAACGTTTTTCGGGGGTAATGGTGGGGGAGGGGGGATACCTAAGGAGCGTTTCTCTTACAATGTCATTGTCTTTTTACAATGTCTAATATCGTAAACTACAGAACTCACAAAAGTAAAATGTGACATGCTTCTGCTTTCTATTGAATAATTCAACATATGGGAAGGCCTCAAAAAGTACATCCTTTCCTGGCTTATACTCTACAGTGACACTAAACAGATCTCTGGAAATCAAGTTCAATGAAGAATTTCAGGTGAAAAATACACACAAGCTATACAAATGACTTGGCACAGTGATTCTGTATCAAAAGCACACAACAAAATAATAAAATTATGCAAACTATTTGGGTATTCGGCCTTTTGTGGGTTTTGCCTCAATTATCCAAACAGATCTTTGTACTTCGGCAATGAAAACACACACAGAACAAAAAATGACTTTCATGAAATTGCTTAACTGCTAAATTCCTCTTTATCTTTAAGGAAAGGAATCTGAAACACCATGAGCTTGTGTATTTCAACTCTCAGCTTCCACATGGGCGGTGTTTCGCCAAAAATACTAAAAACACGTTTTGAACATGAGCCCTTATTTCAAAAGCTACTTTCGAAGACAAGTGGGACAGGCATAGAAAATAAACGATGAAAAAAAGAGAATGCCTTCAAATCCTTCCCCATGGGATATTCAGTAACCACTGTTTTAACTAAAGCAGGAAATAAAGGAGATGGCGGGAGCGTTGGCAGAGGGCGGAAGTTTGCCTAGTATCTACTTTGAAGTGTTTGAATGGACCGAGGCACGCTCTCTCCCGCCAAACTATAAACTCAGCCGCCCCAAAACACCAGCCTTCCAGCTCATCAGGTATATTACTCCACGTTTTCCTTTCTCCCGGCAGGCCCTCTACTCCCACTTCACCGAGAACTCCCCATTTGCTGGCTTTTCTCAACTCCCGCCACCCCCATCCCAGCCTACATTAGGATCCACGCGCTGCTCTCACTTTCCGCCCTCCGCCTTCCCCGTCTGGAGCGCCCGGCCGCGCCCCCACCCAGACCCTCCCCGCGGCCACTCGTCCTGGGAAGTACCTGGTGCCCTTGGAAGCAAATACTCCCGCCGCACCCTCCCCCACTCTCTTCCCCAGCACCAGGCCTTCCTCGGGAACCGAGGCCACGAGGTCCGCGGTTCACTCCCGCCCGACGCCCTCGAAAGTGACTCCCGCTCGATTCGGCTTGGGGGAGGAGGCGCCCTCGTGGCCACCGCAGGCCTCTCCACCCTCCGGACTGGGCCGGGCAGTGGCCCCGCCGCACGCAACCCCCCGCGCCCTTGCCGGGCCGAATGGGCGCCGCGATTCTCCGACCCAGCGCTGATGAACCCAGCCCAGAGGGAAACAAAGGCTCGGGCTCCAGGACCCGCTCGGTCAGGCCAGCCCCGGCCCGCTCCCTGCCGGGACCCCAACAAAGCCCCCGCTCCCTGCCTCGCGCCCCCGGCCTGGCTTACCCATCGGTCCCCGCACGCTTCTTGCCAGAGGGGTAATCCTCCCCTAGGTCCAACCGGTGCCGCTTAGACATCCTCGCACTCTTCGAATGGGCGGCTATTAAGGAAGAAAGCTGGCTGCTGTATGGGCACAGTCGAGGACAGCCACTTAACTCTGGAGGACCCCCACCCCTCCCGCTACAACAGCCCACACGGTGCGGCCGGAACCAGGAGCTAAAATGGCGGCGGCGACGAGGGCTGGGCCTGCGCGCGCGCGCTTCCGCAGCGTGCGTGCGTGCGTGTGAGTATGCGTGCGAGCGTGGTGCGCGCGCACGGCCGCCCAAAGGCGGGAACTCCTGTCCCGCCCGCCGCCTCATTGGTCCGACACCTCTCGGGTCTCCTCCCTTTTCCCCGGAGCGTTCCCCTGCTAGGAGCGGCTGTTAGGCTGAGCCTGAAGGCCTTCACTTTCCATTTCAGTGTATCTTTGCCCCTCTGAGTCAAGAAATTGAGAAAGTCTAGTCCTAGTTAGGAAGTCCTATTCATCTGTATTAACCTGGCTTTAAGGGAATCTCAGACCCAGAGAGGTTGAGAAACGAATGAAGATCGTACAGCTAGTAAGTGGCAGAGCAGGGATTGGAACCCAGCTATTTAGTAACTCTAGATCTAGAACTTGCAGCCATTGCGTTACTCTCAATTGCAGTGAGGGGCCGGGCGCGGTGGCTCACGCCTGTAATCCCAGCACTTTGGGAGGCCTAAGCGGACGGATCACAAGGTCAGGATTTCGAGACCAGCCTGACCAACATAGTGAAACCTGATCTCTACTAAAAATACCAAAATTAGCTGGGCGTGGTGGTGGGCGCTTGTTATCCCCAGCTACGAGGGAGGCTGAGGCAGGAGAATCGCTTGAACCCCAGAGGTGGAGGTTGCAGTGAGACGAGATCATGCCAGTGCACTCCAGCTTGGGCGACAGAACAAGAAGACGGCTCGGGAAAAAAAAATTGGCCAGGCTGATCTCGAACTCTGGACCTCAAGTGATCCACCACTTTGGCCTCCCAAAGTGCTGGGATTACAGGCATGAGCCACTGCTCCCGTCCAGCAACTGATAAGTAGGGTTTTTATGTTTTGTACCAAATCCACATTGGAAAGTCCACACAATGAGTATCTTTTTCACTTGTAAAATATTCAGTACAACTTTTTTTTTTTTTTTGAGACGGAGTCTCGCTCTGTTGCCAGGCTGGAATGCAGAAGCTTTCGGCTCACTGCAACTTCTGACTGCCTGGTTCAAGCAATTCTCCTGCCTCAGTCTCCCGAGTAGCTGAGATTGCAGGCGAGCGCCACCATGCCCAGCTAATTCTTGTACTTTTAGTAAAGACAGGGTTTCACCATGTTTGCCAGAATGGTCTTGATCTCTTGACCTCGTGATCTGCCTGCCTCGGCCTCCCAAAGTGCTGGGATTACAGGCGTGAGCCACCGCGCCCGGCCTCAGTACAACTTTCTGTCCTAAATGTATAGTAGTCCCCACTTTGTCCCTGGTTTTGCTTTCACAGTACAGTAAGATAGTCTGAGAGAGAGACCAACTTCACATAGCTTTTATTACAGTATAGATGCTCCTTGACTTATGATGGGGTGATGTCCCATTGTAAACTGAAAACCTTGTAAGGTGAACATGTAGTTAATATCCCGATAAACCCATCGTAAAGTCAAGATATCTTGTCAAATTGTAAGTCAGGATGTTGTTATAAATGTGTTATTTTATTATTAGTTGTTAATATCTTACTATGTCTAATTGTATGTTGTTACAAATGTTTTATTTTATTATTAGTTGTTAATATCTTACTATGCCTAATTTATAAGTTATACTTTATCATAGGTACATATATATAGGAAAAAACTGAAATTAAGGTGATGAGTTGGCCCTCTGTTATCTGTGGGTTCCTTATCCCTGGATTCAATCAACTGCAAATCAAAAATATATTTTTCTTTAAAAATGGATAGTTGCATCTGCACTAAACATGTATAGACTTTTTCTTGTTCTTATTTCTTAAACAATACAGGATAACAGCTATTTCCATAGCAATTACATTGTATTAGGTATTATAAGTGATCTAGAGATGATTAAGTATACAGAAGAATGTGCAATCAGTCGCGGTGGCTCATGCCTATAATCCCAGTGCCTTGGGAGGCCGAGGCGGGAGGATCACCTGAAGTCGGGAGTTCAAGACCAGCCTGATCAACATGGAGAAACCCTGTCTCTGCTAAAAATACAAAATTACCTGGACATGGTGGCATATGCCTGTAATCCCAGCTACTTGGGAGACTGAGGCAGGAGAATCACTTGAACCCTGGAGGCAGAGGTTGCAGTGAGCCAAGATCACACTATTGCACTTCAGCCTGGACAACAAGAGCAAAACTCTGTCTCAAAAAAACAAAAACAAAAACAAAACAGAAGAATGTGCATAGGTTGTATGCAAATACTGTGCCATTTTATATCAGACACTTGAACATCCAGGGACTTTAGTATCTGCAGTTTCTCTTGGAACCAATCCCCAATGGATACTTGGGGACAATTTTATTGGGTTTTTTCAGATCATGATGTATAATCACTGGATTGTAAACCTGTGAGAATTTCCATCTGATTTTCCCTTTTTGCTTCATTTTACAAATGAGGGAACTTGAACCCCTAGATCTTACCAAAGTTCACACAATCAGTTAGTATAGAAGTCAGAATAAAATCCAGATTTCACTTCAAGTATTAGAATCCCAGTCTTCAGGTTTCCAGTTTGATGACTACTGTAAAGTGCTCTAAAATAATCAGGTACTACCTGCAGAAGTGCCCACTCTAAGAGATATAAATGGTGAAAGGAGGAACTGAAATCAAGGTGATGAGACTTTTCCCTTGGGCCTAGGTTATAGCTAAAGAAAACCATAACCTCATCAGTTGTGTTGGGAACTGAATGATTAAAGAAAGGCCCTACTTATCAAAGGATAGTGGCCTTTCTGGAATCATGAATGAGGGGAACAAGTGGCCAAAAGCTACAAGAACGTGCACACTCTGGGAAGAGGGGCAGAGTTCTAGGTCTAAATTATCCACCCTGGATTTTCAGACATCATTATCCCTGGAGTAGAGAAGAGGCACCCACCAGGCCCTCCACAACTTGCTGGAGATATTTCCAGAGAATATTCTATTTCCCTTACTCTTACTCTTTGCCTACTTGACAGCCTTCTGGTCCCTGGCATGGACTTTCTCACCTAGAGGAAATGTCTTATGCAACTAATCAGCTCCGGGTCTTAAGCCAACCTAAATTAATAAGTAATAATTGATAATAGCAAACACATACAAAGCACTATGAGCCAGATGCTGTTCCTTATGCATTTGAGCCTATTTGAGACTTACAGCAACTCTGAGTTTGGTCCAATGATTTACTGTCATTTACAGCTGAGGAAACTGATACTCAAAGAGGTAAATATTGTGGCCAAGATGACAGTTCTGAGATTCAGCCCAGACAGTGTGTGTGCTTAATTGCTATGTTGTGCTGCATCTGATAGATATTTTCATTCCACTTTATTTGTCTAAGGTGTGGTTATTGGGGATAAGTTCTCCCAGTCTGACAAGATGAACATGAACTGATAAAAGTCCTGCATTGTTCATGTAGAGAACTAGTTGACAGAACTCTCAGTGGACAAGTGGGGATTCGGATGATTTGAATCCAGTCCAACTCCAGAGCCATACTATTAACCATTGTACAGTATTACTATTACCATTTATTTATTCGCTCAACAAATATGTATTAAGCTCCCAAGTCAGGCATTGAGTTAAGTGCTGGGGAAAGAGGAAAGAAGAAAGTAGCCATAGTTCTTGACTTCATAAAACTTGGCAGAGGCAGAGAGACAGCCATTGAACAGCTAAACACATAAATAACTATGTGGTTATCGCTGCTATGATAAGTGCTGAAAAGATCAGCTACAGAGGACAGGCATTGTGAAAGCATATCACAAGTGCCCTTGATCTAGATTGAGGGTTAGGAAGTGCCTCTCTGAGAAAGAAACATTTAGACAAAAACCTTAAAATGAATGCAAATTAAAAAAAAAAGAATGCAAATTGTCCAGGCAGAAAGGGCAGAAAGCATTCCAAGCAAAAATATGTTTTTATGCACAAAGGCCCTGAAACTTTAAAAAGCCAGGCACAACCCATAGGCAGAGAAAACAACATGGATGTGTTGAGATGAAGTTGTCCTCTGTGATTCTGCAGATGCAGGAACAGGGCACATCATGCCCCGTCTGAGGAGTCCTGCTGAGGATGTAAGACTTTAGCCTTCCTAAAACAAGAGGAAAACAGCAATGAGATTTAAGTGGGAAAACAGTATGATCACCCATGAGGCTTTGCCAGGATCAATCCACCAGTTTCCCTCTTTGAATTCTCCTTAGTGACAAAATGCTTACAAATTTGAAAGAATTTTCAGTACTATTTTTAATCACCTATCTTCTCTCTACTATGTAAGAGACAGAAATAGTTACAAACTATAGTGGCGCTATGGCTTGCCATCAAAATCTCACTTCCAGAATGAGACATCCCTTAGCTCTGAGAGTGCTTGCCACCTGCGCACAATCCTCAGCTATCAGCCCTCCTCAGGAACTTCCATAGCTAAAGAAACCTGCCACGCCCAGGGGCAGCTTGAATATATTCTACAGGTATAAAGGCATGGCCTGTCTACCCAACTTAGGACAACTGTGAGCTTCAGGGCATCTGAACCCCTTGTGGGATCAGCTGAAGCCTTTGTTATAATGGCATCTGATGTACCCCATTGTAATTTGGCCAGTAACAACCCAGAGTTACCTCCAATCCCACAAGTTAAGAACATAGTCCCAAATAAGACTGTAGATGTCCTCACTCCAGACACCATCCATAAGTTCAGGGGTCTGCAGGGCACCAGCACTTCTGCCCAACTGGCTACAAATTCAGAGTTTCTCACAACTCCATTGTATTTGATAAATTACCACAATAACTTACAAGACTCAGGAAAGCACTATACTTATGGTTACTGTTTTATTATAAAGGACACAAATCAGAGCTTTTGTGTCCTCTCCCCATGGAAGTAGAACATGTGACCCTCCCTCACATCCATGTCCTCAGAAACCAGGATGTTCCACTGAGCTTCAGTGTCTGCAGTTTTTATTGGGGCTTCATTATTTAGTCATGATTGACTGAATCATTGGCCCCATGATTCAACTCAATTTCCAGCCTCCTTTCCCTGCTTAAAGATCAAGAGATTGGGCTGATAACATGTGGCTCAATGCTTCAATCCTTTAATCACATGGTTGGTCTTTCTGGACTCCCCATCCTGAACTATCTCCTTAGCACAAATTCAGATGTGGCCCAAGGGCCCAGAATAAAAAGAGTTACTCCCTTTATTCCCTAAAGAGAGTAACAAAGATACTCTTATGACTTGGGAGACCCCAAGGATTTAAAATAAACCAATCCCATGAACCAGGGATGAAGGACAGTCGAATTCATTGTTATGCAACAGCATCACAGTTGACTTTTCCTTATCTGATTCTACTTTTATCTTTTCTTTCCACTGATACAGATCCTAAGTGTATTTCCTAATAAACTTTCTACATGCTAATCTTTGCCTCAGAGTCTACTTTTCATGGAAGCCAACCTAAAAGATTTGGTGCCAGAAGTGGTATCAGAAAGAAAACCGATGTTATAATTGGATTTTGGAGTTGGTCACCCATTGCTGGCTGGCCATGAATCTGTGGTGCAGGTAGGACACAAGGAAGCAGGGCACTTGTTAAAACTTTCAGCTATAGTTTACTGGGAAAAAAGCATGTGGTGTACAGCAAAAGGCATGTGGTTCTCATATATAGGGGAACTACTAACTATAAGCTCCCTAGAATTTGATGGCTATTACTAAGTAGAATTAATATTTTGGGGAGAGATAATGAAAGGCTGGAAGTGATTTATTGCAATTCAAAGCTAAGCATGAAAATCAGAATTCCTACTAGGGAGCATAAAAGGTTTTCATTTCTTGCAGTGGGAAGGCAGAGAAAACTGAAAACTAGTTCCAGGACTTAAATATAATAGTAGAAGAAAATTAAGTGGAAACTTCCAAAGAAGATTAAACTCTCCACTTAGACAAATGTGACATGCCAAGGTTAAGACCCTGGACGGGAAAGAGTGGGACACTGACACATGGGTGGGGACATCTGGGTTGATGTACTTGAAAAATTTTGAATCCCTAGATTCCCCTCAACCCACTGAGTCTGCCAAAGTACCCTACTTTTCCACATTAAAAGCTCATGCTCCTCTCTTATAAAATGATACAGAAGTCTCCTCTCTGCAGAATAACCACCCTTTTTAGGATACATAAACCAGGATACATTCCTGCATATGATACCAGGGACATCACTACATCTGATATAAGTGTATCATAAGCATCCGTCTTTGGCTTAATTTGGTTGTTCAGATTGAGGACTTCCTTTGATGGTTGCCCATTTATTTTCCTCCGGATGCCTTATTTAATTTACTGTCTCTAAAACCTCTGTGGGTAAAGCTCCTTTGACTGCCATTTCTTACAGCAGGAAGGCAGAGAAAAGTATAAGTATATAATATAACTATCACATGGTAAAAGGCTATATCACTACATATGATATTCCAAGGACATCCAATATGTTTGGCTGTGTCCTAACCCAAATCTCATCTTGAATTGATGCTCCCATAATTCCCATGTGTTGTAGGAGGGACCTGGTGGAAGGTAATTGAATCATGGGGTTCTTTCCCATTCTGCTCTCGTGATAGTGAATAAGTCTCAGGAGAGCTGATGGTTTTATAGAGGGATGTTCCCCTGCACATGCTCTCTTGCCTGCTGCCATGTAAGGTGTACCTTTGCTCCTCCTTTGCCTTCTGCCATAATTGTGAGACCTAGCAATGTGGAACTGTGAGTCCATTAAACCTCTTTCCTTTAGAAATTACCCAGTCTTTATTAGCAACTTGAGAACAGACTAATATAACATCACAGGACTAATAATATTGGCATGCAACCCTACTCAAAGAAGCTGTAGGACCCACCCAATAGGTACCAGCAGGAGTCAGGAGAGTATGCACAGGACCAAATTCTGAAGGTTATGAATGGCAGGGTGGGGAGATGGAGCACACGGTTAGATAAGGGAGAATTTACAAAGTTGGGAATACTATCTTAGCATACAAGATTTAACACTCATGCAAGGATCCTGAGTGATAATGTGAACACACTTAGGATGTCATCTAGAAGCATAAAGAAATCAATGGCTCACAGTACACCAGGTTACATAGAGATGCCAAAACTGCTGTGGTTTACATTGTTAGAAGGGACTAAATGGCTCAAAGAAGTGAGCATGCTAGAGTGAATATACTTTTGTAAAAATGGAAAACCCAAAAGATGAATACATTTCACAGGAAAGTTTAGAGAATACACCACTTACCAAATCAATAAGAAATTCTCTGGTTAGAGAGGAATCGGGATCACTCTAAGACTCAGGAGTGGTTCCCTCTGTGGTCCAGCATGGAGGCAGAAGACACCATTTTAGAACTGGGTACACTGAGAGCCAATAAAGATAATAGAACCTTGTAACATCAAGGTGACATGATGGAATTCAAAAGCCAAATGGATGCTGCAAGGTAAGAGTGACAGTCTGGGGGCTTTACCCACCGATGTTTTGGAAATGACAAATAAGGCATCTGGAGCAAACTAAATGGGCAACCATCAAAGGAAGCCTTCAATCTGAATAACCAAATTAAACCAAGAATGGATGATCAAGAAGTTAAAGGCTGATGCTGCAACACAAAGTCATGATGACTGCCCAGTTCCTGGACTTGAACCAGTTTTTGGACCTAGAATATATTTGGTTGGAGGGAGAGGGTATGTCCTTAGAAGAAAGAACTCTGTAACACCAGAACAAGGGTACACAGAAATGATTCCCCAAGTCCTTCCCTCAAGTGATCTACAGCCATTTACTTGGGTAGACATACACTGGGGAAAGGGAATACCTAAACATTTCATGGACATAATGGACAGTGTGTAAAATGACATTGATAACAAGAGACTCAGAATTGGGCTGGGTACAGTGGCTCATGCCTATAATCCCAGCACTTTGGGAGGCTGAGACAGTGGATCATTAAGTCGGTTTGAGGACAGCCTGGCCAATATGGTGAAACCCTGTCTCTACCAAAAATACAAAAATTAGCCAGATGTGGTAGTGAACACCTGTAGTCCCAGCTACTCAGGAAGCTGATGCAGAAGAATCGCTTGAAACCCAGGAGGCAGAGATTGCAGTGAGCTGAGATCCCACCACTTCACTCCAGCCTGGGTGACAGAGCAAGACTCCCTCTCAAAAAAAAAAAAAAAGACTCAGAGTTTCATTATTGGTCCTTGCTTGGCATGGAGATATATGGAAGTCTAGACTGGATGTCTGGCCCAGGTCTAGCTCATGGTAAGTCTACAGGGTTCTCAAACTGCTTGTCACGCCCCCAGTATACAAACATACACATAGAATAAGCATCCTTCGTTGTTTGTGCAACCCCCATATTAAATTCTGGATCTGTAAGGGCTAAGAGCTATCATACTGGGGAATGCCAAGTGGAAGTTTATGAAATTGCACACACTTCCCATCCCCTCAAAACTCAGCCAAGATACTAAATAAAAAAACAACCCGGGATGGAATTAGCAGTTTCAGCTCTGGCATGTAAAGAACTTGGAAGTTACTGCTCCCATTCTTCCAAGAAGAAAAGCCAAACAAACTGAAAACCAATGACTTTTCTCAGAGCCATTAGAGAACTAGGTTGCAGGGTAGTAAACTGCCATGCTGACATCTGAAGAGGCATGCAAGTTCAAAGAGTCACATCAGAGATCTGCTTACTTTGAGCAGAAGCAACCAGAACCATAAGCTGGTAGAAACACTTAAATGGTTACGTGACGAATTTCTAGAGGTTGAGTATAAACTGCCTCGATGATGAGAAACTTGTGGGTACTTTAATCTTAGGGAGACCCCCAGACTTTAATGGAGTTTCCTCCAGAAACGCACTTCGTTTGCACAATGAAAAGCCAAGAAAGACCCCCCCCCCGTGGCTCAAGCAGAGAAAGAGGAAGAGTAACCATTGTGAAATGTGCCTAGGACAATGTCCACATAGAAGGCCTGCTTTCCAGGGGAAAGACTTTAGGGGAGCCTTATCCCAACTTGGACAGGGGCATTTCATCTACACCTACCCCACTAGCCTTTTTGTCTAACCTAAGGAAATTTTAAAAAGCTAACAAACATTTGTGAAGGTCACAGCTCAGGGACGTAAGTCTATTAAAAAACTAAGATTTTGTACAGGATTACAAAACAGGCCAGGCACAGTGGCTCACACCTATAATTCCAGCACCTTGGGAGGCCAAGGTGGGCAGATTGCTTGAGCCCAGGAGTTTGAGAGCAGCATGGGCAACATGGTGAAACCCCATCTCTACAAAAAAATACAAAGATTAGTCAGCATAATGGAGGGAGCCTGTAGTTCCAGCTATTCTGCAGAGAAGTAGGAGTGGGCATGAGCAATGAGGCAGTAGAATTGCTTAAGCCCAGAAGGCAGAGGGTGCAGTCAGCCAAGATTGAACCACGGCACTCTAGCTGGGGTAACACCGAGACCTTGTCTCAAAAAAAAAAAAAAAAAAAAAAAAAATTGCAAAACACTTTCCCTTCCAACTCCTTTCTACCACACCAACATAACTCTGGTATGATAGTAGTGGATTACAGCTGGAAAAGTTCCAACACACAGACTCTAACTGAGGAAGGGTTCTTAGAGAATCCCAGTCAACAGGGGAGACCAGAGAACACTAAAGGAATTTGAAACCTCTAGCCCCTCTAGCTATAGCAAACATTAAACACAGTCCAACTTCTAGCCAGATTAACATAAAACCTCACAGTAAATGCCTATTTACTTCGGTTTCTATTACCCAATGTATCACACTAGATTTCAACAAAAAATTACAAGGCATACTAAAAGACAAAAGAAAACATAGTCTGAAGAGACCAAGCATTACATTTAGGCTGAGATACAAAACAGATTTTGGAGTTATCCGACAAGAAATTTAAAATAACTATGATTAATGTGTTAAGGACTCTGATGAAAAAAGTAGACAACATGCAAGAGCAAATGGGTAATATAAGATAGATGAAAGAATAAAAAAGAAATGCTAGAAATAAAAAATATAACATAGGCGGGGTGTGGTGGCTTATGTCTGTAATCCCAGCACTTTGGGAGGCTGAGGTAGGCGGATCACTCTGGTCAAGAGTTCAAGACCAGCCTGCCAATATGGTGAAACCCCCATCTCTACTAAAAATACAAAAATCAGCTAGGTGATTTTTGCACCTGTAGTCCCAGCTACTTGGGAGACTGAGGCAGGAGAATCACTTGTACCCGGGAGGCGGAGTTTGCAGTGAGCCGAGATCATCCCACTGCACTGCAGCCTGGGTGACAGAGCGAGAATCCATCTCAAAAAAGAAAAAAAATATAACATAAATGAAGATTGCTTTTGATGGGCTCATCAATAGATTAGATACGGCCAAGGAAAGAATCCATGAGCTTGAAGATAGTCCAACAGAAACTTCCCAAACTATGCAAAGAGAAAAAAAAAAATTAAAACCAGAACAGAACATACAATAACTTTGGGACATTTCAAAAGTGTAACTATGTATAATTGGTACCAGAAGAAGAAGAAAGACAAAAATGAGCAGAAGAAATATTTGAAATAATAATGGTAAAAAAATTTTTGAAATTAATGACAGACACACAGCCACAATCCAGGAAGCTGAGGGTGAGTCAAGCAGGATAAATACCAAAATCATACAACTAGGCATATCATACTCAAACTGCAACAAAGCAAAGACAAAAAGAAAATATTTGAAGAAGCAAGAGATAATTTTTTTTTTTACCTATACAGGAACAAGGATAATAATCACAGTGGACTTCTCATCAGAAACCTGCCAGGCATAATGACTTATGCCTATAATTCCATCACTTTAGGAGACCGAGGGTGGGGGACCACTTGAACCCTCCACGGTGGTTCAAGAGCAGCTTGGGCAACATAGCAAGACCCCATCTCTATTTGAAAAAAAAGAAAGAAAAAGAAAGAAAGGAAGAAAGAAAGAAAGAAAGAAAGAAAGAAAGAAACCAAGCAAGAAAAGATTGGAGTAAAGTATATAAAGCACATCGAGCTATAATTTTAGGTACAGAAAAATTATCCTTTAAAAGTGAAAGAGACGGCTGGGCACGGTGGCTCACGCCTGTAATCCCAGCACTTTGGGAGGCTGAGGCGGGTGGATCACGAGGTCAAGAGATCGAGACCATCCTGGTCAACATGGTGAAACCCTGTCTCTACTAAAAATACAAAAAATTAGCTGGGCATGGTGGTGCGTGCCTGTAATCCCAGCTACTCAGGAGGCTGAGGCAGGAGAATTGCCTGAACCCAGGAGACAGAGGTTGCGGTGAGCCGAGATCGCGCCATTGCACTCCAGCCTGGGTAACAAGAGTGAAACTCCATCTCAAAAAAAAAAGTGAAAGAGAAATAGATAAATTTTTAGTCACAAAAAATGAGATAATTCATTGCAAGCAGAACTGCATGCCAAAAATGTTCAAAGAAGTTCTTTAAAGAAAAATAAATGACATAGGTCAGAAAGTTAGATTTACATAAAGGGAGAGCATTGGAGAAAGAATAAATGAAGATAAAAGGAAATCTTTTATATTTTGTCTTAATTGATATGACAGATATGTTTGTTTAAAGTAAGAGTAACAGCTTGGAAGACTAGAGCACAGAGACAAGTAAAAAGAATGGCACCAATTTAATAAGGGATGGGAGGAAGTGGAATTATTCTAAGTTACCTACACTACATCTGAAGCAGTATAATGTTATTTGAGGATGGACATAGATTAGGTTAAAATGTGTATTGAAAAATCTCAGGGGCTTGGGTTGGGAAAGACGGTGGAGCAGGAAGCGCCAGTAATCTGTCTCTCCATGCAGGCAACAATTGCACTGGCAGAATCTGTCTTATGTAACTACTTCTGGAGTCTATTGAAGGCTTGCAACTTCTAGAGGAAGGTTTGGAATGTAAGTTGTGGTTAATTTCAGTCAATTTCAGCACTTAGCACAGTAGCAACTACCCACTCCTCACCACACATCTACAAGGCAGGCAGCAGTGCATAGGTTTCTGAAGCAGCTTACAAAAAAAAGCTAGGGGAAACCAGGGTGAGCAAAAAGGACCCTTTCCTTCAAATATCAGTACTCTGTGCTCTGATTGCTGAATGTCACTTCTTTTTTTTTTTTCTTGACAGAGTCTTGCTCTGTCACCCAGGCTGGAGTGCATTGGTGTGATCTCAGCTCACTGCAGCCTCCGCCTCCTGGGTTCTAGCAATTCTCCTGCCTCAGCCTCCCAAGTAGCTGGGATTACAGATGCCCACCACCACACTTGCCTAATTTTTGTATTTTTAGTAGAGGGTTTCAGCATGTTGGCCCTGGCTGGTCTTGAACTCCTGACTGTAAGGTTTGTTCTTGCCGAGTTTAAAGTGAAGAAACTGAGGCCAGCACAAGAAGATCCAATGCGAAGGGTTTATTCAGGCTCCCGGGTGAGGTTCTGTGGTCCAACAGGAGGGGCTGGAGAAGTTGCACGGACTCCTCTCAGGCACAGGGTTTTATAGGGAGTGAAGAAGCATGATTAGTTGTGGGAGAGCAGGGTGTGGGCAAAGCAGGACTACTATTGGGTAGGGTTACAAGCCTTTGTTTGAAGGCCAGGCTGTGCGAGAAGGGGAGAAGGGAACATGCCTGAGCATGTCCAAGCATACCCAAGCACGTCCAAGCTTGCCTGAGCATGTCTGAGCTTTTGAAGAAAGGGGCAGGGTGTGCGTCCATGCTCCCGGCGAGGCAACCGGCCTTACATTCTGACCTTTTTATGATAGATAGAGGGCGTCACTCTTTCTGACTACTTCCTGCTGAATAGGGGCGGAGTAAGGGGGACAGGTCAGTTGGCTGGTGCCTCCACTGACAGTCGGACGAAGGGATGAAGCAGCATTTGGTTAACAGCCACTCATCCAATTTCTTGCATATGACCTTGTAGGAACCTGAGAAGAAAAGGGGCCATTAGTAATAGCAAACAGATTGCAATGATAGGAGTGATGATGGGGTTAGCCAGGTAAGCATGGGATGCCACCAGCTTAGGGACAAGATTCCTGTATTTTTCTTTCTTCAGAGGTCTTCCTGGAGGTGATGGAGAGTGTTGATGTTCTCCTCTACTAGGCCTGATTAAAACAGCTCGTTTGTTTTGGTGAACGGGGGAGGCGTAAGGAGGGACAGAAACTCGGCTTGCCCATATACCTGTAACTGTGGGACTAGAGTAACAGGTACACAGGGGGAGGGAAGTGAGGCATTTATAACCTTGGTTAGGGTCTCATTACACCAAAAGTATTATCTTGGAGGTGCATAAAGGGCGGATCTTACTTTTACAGTCATGTTGCAGCTGGAGCTATTAGTCGTTCTGTAGCAGAAGAAAAGATCTTGGGAGTGTGCCTTGAACAGTGGGATCCCTGTTAGGGTGGTGTCAGAGACAGGTTGAACCCAGTCCGCAGGGGAACTGCGGCTAAGGGGGGTTTGTTAAGGGAGGCACATAAAAGCAGTTAGTGAAGTTTATGGCTTCGACTAGCATTAGCCAAGAGAAAGGTTGGGGATTGTTGCACCTTCATTATCACCCTTATCATCATCACTGTCATTACTACAACCTTTATCATCACCACCTTCAGCATCATCACCTTTACCATCACTACCATTACCATCATCACCATTACCATAACCTTCATTATGATTACTACTTTCACCATCATCACCATTGCCATAACCTTCATTATGATTATCACCACTTTTACCATCATCACCATCGCCTCTGTCATCACCTACAACATACTACCATCACCTTCATCATTACCTTCATCATCACCTTCATCTCGAGGGCCTGAATTGGTTAGTTAAGGTGGCCTCATTCTGTGGGTCCACTGGGGAGGCAATGTGCCTCGAGGGTGTCTGAGTCTGTAACTACTGCATAGGCCGCTTTTTGTCACCCCTCGGCTGTCACTATTGAACTCCTATTTACAAAAAGGCAAGGTCTGGGCTAGAGAGAGGAAGGTTAGACAGGCTTTCCCGATGTGTAACAAATGTATCTATTAGTTCAGGACAGGAATGGGCTGAGGAGGGGGAATGGGATGGAAGAGGAAACAAAGTAGCCGAGTTGAGTAGAGAAGTGGGATGAAGGCTGACTGAAGAATTTTCAAAGAGAAAGTAAGACTCAGAGTGTAGAGGAATGGTAAAGAAGGCATCTTTTTCTTTTCTTTATGGAAAGCCCAGTTTGGGTAGGTTTTGGGCTAGGCATCCTAATGGCGACTTGGGGTCTAAGCGGGACTTCTGGTTCCCCATAGTTGGCTTTTGTGGGGCAGTTGGAGGTGAGCAAGGGATAGGAATAGGTACTACACCCACCACAAGCAGAGGTATTCTTTTCCTGAAGGAGGTGGTTGACGGAATTTTCAGGCAGCAATGAGTATTAAAACAAAGAGAATGAAGAGAGACAGAATTGAATTTACTTGAAAATCAGGAGGCACAATAAAGACAGTATTACATAGAGGACCAATGAACAAAGGGTGGGTGCCCCCCAGAAGGGAGACCAGTCTGATGCCTTCCCGGCCACGTCCCCGGAGGGATATTTCAGGGGCGTCTTGGCTAAGGTGTACCCGTATAATCCCCGGGCCTGGTCACCCCAGGATGGAAGTCCGAGTAGGACAGCTCTGAGGTGAATCACCGTTATGCCTTATGACATCCACATGGAACCGCAGGTTGAGGCCCACACAAGCCCCATAGCTGTTAGGCCGTGGGACTACACATAAACTCACTCGCTCACTCACTCACATCGGAATTAGGAAGAGAGACAGAAAAATAGAGTTAAAAGTGGAAAGCGGCCGCCATCTTAAGGGCGGGGGACGGCTGCCATTTTGAGAGGAAGAGAGAAAGAGATAGAGAGATAGAGAAAGAAAGAAACCAAAAATACAGTTTCTTAATTAACAGGAGCCTTTATGCCAATGGGCTAGTTCAAAATAAAGATTTTGGTGGCATAAGCCGGGGGGTTTGGCTCTGCTGTGAGGCAGGGCTGCTTAAATGGGGCTTCTGAGTACCCACACCTCAGTCACTGGTGAGGGTTCAGGAAAGTGGGGACGTCTCCCTCAAATTCCTGACCCTAAGAAAACCCCTCATGGGGAGAGGACAAGAGTGTAGGGACGTCTCCTCTTACACTCAGGTCCTAAGCCGGAGTCCTGGACTCAATGGCGGGAAGCCAGAGTCCCAGACTCACAGCAGGAATCCCTGATGCTGCAGCGGTTTCGGACAGGGACTCCCCGAGAACAGCTGGTGGGGTGGTGGGCAACAGAAGCCTTACCTTGTGGTGGAACGGCAGCTCCCTGGTCCAGCTTTGTGTGGAGGAGTCAGTTTCCCCCAGTAGGGGTCTTACAACTCCTCCCGGGTTTCGGCACCATATGTAAGGTTTGTTCTTGCTGAGTTTAAAGTTAAGAAACTGAGGCCAGCACAAGAAGATCCAATGTGAAGGGTTTATTCAGGCTCCCAGGTGAGGTTCTGCGGTCCAATAGGAGGGGCCGGAGAAGTCGCACAGACTCCTCTCAGGCACGGGGTTTTATAGGGAGTGAAGAAGCTCGATTGGTTGTGGGAGAGCAGGGTGTGGGCAAAGCAGGACTACCATTGGGTAGAGTTACAAGCCTTTGTTTGAAGGCCAGGCTGTGCCAGAAGGGGAGAAGGGAACATGCCTGAGCATGTCTGAGCTTGCCTGAGCATGTCCGAGCTTTCGAAGAAAGGGGCAGGGTGTGCGTCCGTGCTCCCGGCGAGGCAACCGGCCTTACACTGACCTCAAGTGATCTGTCTAGAAAGTACCAGGATTACAGGTGTGAGCCACCACGTCTGGCCCTGAATGTTACTTCTGAAAACAAAAGTTCAGAGAGGTACAAAGAGGTAAGCGGCCATTATTGTTGTACCTACCACCATTTGTTGCAAACTCTTCCAGCACAAGTGACTTTGGGGAATTTAAAAAGCCAGCAACTTTTCCTTTCTGCTTCTTTTTTTTCTTTTTCTCTTTTCTGGAGCCAGAGATAAAAAACAATGACATTAAATACCACACATAGGAAAAATTAGAAAGTGACTAAACATGCCCAGGATAAGACCCAGAAAAGACCTGAGAAGACCTTAAGTTTCAGGCTGACTCTTGGCCCAGAGACAAATTACAACAATTAAAAATAAACAGGCAAAGTGTGGTGTCTCACACCTGTAATCCCAGCACTTTGGTAAGCGAAGATAGGTGGATCATGAGATCAGGAGATCGAGACCATCCTGGCTAACATGGTGAAACCCTGACTCCACTAAAAACACAAAAATTTAGGCAGGTGTGGTGGCACACGCCTGTAGTCCCAGCTACTTGGGAGACTGAGGCAGGAGAATCACTTTAACCTGGGAAGCAGAGGTTGCAGTAAGCCAAGATCATGCCCCTGCACTTCAGCCTGGGCAACAGAGTGAGACTCCGTCTCAAAAAATAAACAAAATAAACGAAAACAATAACAAAAAAGAGCAAACCCTGGGAAAAAGGAGAATCTAATTTCCAGAGTTATCACATTATTATGTTCAAATGTCCAGTTTTCAATGACAAAAAAAAATCATAAAGCATATAAGGAAACAGGAAAATATGGCCTAGTCAAAGGAAAAAAATTAAACAGAAACTGTCCCTGCAACAGACTTGATGGCAAATCTACTAAACTGTCTTAAAGATGACAAGAGTATGCTTAAAGATGTTAAAAGAAAATGTGAAAAAAGCCAAGAAAGTAGTGTAAGAACAAAATGGAAATATCAATACAAAGGTAGAAGAGCTAAAAAGAAACCTAAAGGAAATTCTGGAGCTGAAAAACCTAGTAACTAAAATGAAAATTTCACTAGAAGTTGTAAAGTCTGTTCTCGCTGAGTGTAAGATGAAGAAACTGAGGCCAGCATGAAAATAATCCAATGCAAGGGAATTTATTCAGGCTCCCAGGTGAGGTTCTGCAGTCCAACAGGAGGGGCCGGAGAAGTCGCGTGGACTCCTCTCAGACTGGGGTTTTATAGGGAGTGGAGGCGTTTGATTGGTTGTGCTCAAGGTGAGTGAGACAAAATGACGGGGAGTGGGACCCGGATGGAACAAAATGGCAGGGAGCGGGGCCCAGATAGGACAAAATGGTAGGCAGGGAGTGGGGCCCAGATAGGACAAAATGGTAAGCAGGAAGACAAAATGGCAGGCACGGAGTGGGGCCTGGATGGGACAAAATGCTATCAGGTAGGTCCTGATGGGGCTTTTTTTCCCGGGTTCCCGGTGGGGGGTGGGGAGAGGTGTGTCCAAGCTCCCGGCAAGGGAAGGAGGGGTGTCCGAACTCCCAGCGAGGGTAGGGGGGCATGTCCGAGGTCCCCGCGAGGGAGGGGGTGTGTCCGAGCTCCCCGCGAGGGGAGGGGGTGTGTCCGAGCTCTCACCGACGCAACCAGCCTTGCAGAAGTATTTGAAGGGAGATTTGAGCAAGTAGAAGAATGAATTAGCAAATTTGAAGATAAAATAATGGAAATTATTGAGTCTGAGAAATAAAAAGAAAAACCATTTAAGAAAAGTAAACAGCTCCTAAGAGATTTATGGGACACCATTGTGGAAGGCCAGGTTTGCATTACAACCAGAACAATCAGTTTCCACTAACCCTTTACTGTAATCATGATGAAGTCATAAGTTAAACATTAAAGAACTGGAGAAACTGGTGCCTGAGTATGAGGGCTGGAATGAGAAAACAAACCCCATTAGACCCCACCTGGCTTTTCTCAGACCCAAAGTCTGATCGAATAATAAAAGCATTCTTACACATACATGTCTTACCAGGGCCCACTTAAGATTAAGAAACTTTCACCTGGATGCGGTGGCTCATGCCCGTAGTCCCAGCACTTTGGGAGGCCAAGGTGGGCGGATCACCTGAAGTCAGGAGTTCAAGACCAGCCTGACCAACATGGTGAAAAATACAGGTCTCTACTAAAAATATAAAATACAAAATTAGCTGGGTGTGGTGCCACATGTCTGTAATCCCAGCTACTTAGGAGGCTGAGGCAGAAGAATCGCTTGAACCCAGGAGGCAGAGGTCATACCATTGCACTCTAGCCTGGGCAACAAGAGTATAACTCCGTCTCAAAATAAAGATTAAGGAACTTCCCAAGACTCCAGAGAAAGCTTTCCAAACCCTAGACCCTAGTTAAAGATTAGATATAGAGTGACTGAAACACTCCTGTTTGTAGATGCAATTCCACATGTAGCGTGGAGTTTAAAATGTGTATCAGCAGTAGAAAAAAACTTGTAACTTTGAGGCTTGGTCTGGTGAGTTACTCTGACCTTCTCCCTGTAACTGGTTGCAGGAATAAACTCCCTTCTTTCCCAGTCTGCCTGCATCTTGTTAATGGATCACAGGAATGAGCAGACAGACCTTGTTCCGTCCAGGAACAAATCTGGCGACTCTGCAGGGATGGATCCTTGCTGAGTGGCCAGTAGCCTGTAACTTGACAGTCATCGGGAGACTCCCAACAGCTGCCAGATATGGTTTGTCCCGGGGAGTCTCCCAAGGACTAGGATGTTGTTCTCTATTGCTAGGGAACAACAGAGGTTGGGAGTGGACCTGCTGAAAGAGTTAAGTAAAACCTGATCAAAAGCGGGGAGTCTATTGTTTTCTCTATTTGAGCTCATGTAGCCATTTTTTTCCATACTATTGAGGAAACAATAGAACTCGTTTGTATACTCACTGTTACAGTTAATACTGAGTGTCAACTTGATTGGATTGAAGGATACAAAGTATTGATCCTGAGTGTGTCTATGAGGGTATTGCCAAAGGAAATGAACATTTGAGTCAGTGGGCTGGGAAAGGCAGACCCACCCTTAATCTGGGTGGGCACAATCTAATCAGCTGCCAGTGTGGCCAGAATATAAGCAGGCAGAAAAATGTGAAAAGAGAGACTGGCCTAGCCTTTCAGTCTACATCTTTCTCCTATGCTGGATGCTTCCTGCCCTCGAACATCGGACTCCAAGTTCTTCAGTTTTGGAACTCAGACTGGCTCTCCTTGCTCCTCAGCCTGCAGACGGCCTATTGTGAGACCTTGTGATCCTGTGAGTTAATACTTAATAAACTCCGCTTTATATATATACATATATCTATTCCATGAGTTCTGTCCCTCTAGAGAACTCTAATTAATACACCCACTTTGCAAAGTTAGAGGATCCATTTGCATTTGTTTGTGAAAATTCATTTGTTCTGTTTGTCTGATATTAAGTATAGAGTACTCAGTATGAGCAACACTGCCTCTATCCCTACAAACAGTCCTCCGGGAGAATTTTGTCATATTGGAAGCACAATGACAAAATAATAATAACAATAATCTATTGTAACACATCCTGGACAATATATGTTTTGGGGTCTGAGAAATGGTAGTCAGTTTTTGGATCTTTAACTGTTCATACCATTCATCAATTAGCATTGTTCTGCCAGAGGTCAGGCAAGTGTGGTGAAATACCTTATGTCCAGGCACTGATGTTTCTAAAGAAAAGGGAAGTAAGCTAATGGTGCAATGAACTGCTAAGTCTCTCCTGACTCACAAGGGGAGGAAGAAAAAACCTCTGAAACCCAAATGAATGAATAGTTAATGAATACCCTAAACCCCATAGTGGCTACTGCCGCAGCTCAGGAAAGAAAGGGAATGTCACCTCCAGACTACAGGAAGGCAGCAGGGCTACTGTCTCCTTCTGGGACTAGGTGAGGTACTAATTTTGGCTAGGGAGTCACCGAGTCTGGAGCAGGGCAGTTCTCACTACAACAATATTTAGTAGAAGTCAATCAGCAAGGAGCTCCAGCCAACATTACTGGGCCCATAATATCACTGTATTTGCTGCACAGTACCCACCTGGGCAGATGTGCCGACTCTCCTAAACATTATGCTCACTGCAGATGAGCAGCGGCTGGTTTTAAATAAAGTGAAGGCAGAGGCACAACGACGTCATGATAAAAATTCAGACAACACAGATCCTGATGGGGCAGTTCCCCACAGGGACCCAAATTGGGATATTGTAGAGAACATACATCCCACTGTAGCTAACCCATATACTATGTTCATTTCTCCTCCTGGAGATCATAAATGGTTTACAGTATTGGATTTAAAAGATGCTTTGTTTCGCATACCCATAGACACAGAAAGTCAACTGTTGTTTGCCTTTCAATGGACAGATCTTGAAGCCGCAATGTGGCTTCAGTATATCATTGGACTGTACTCGCAGTAGGCTTTAAAAACTCTCCAAATATATTTGGGGAAGACTTGGCTTGAAATTTTAAGAGTTTAAAACTGGAAAATGGGATATTGTTACCATATGTGGATGATGTACTGATACCCAGCCTCTCCAAATGGGAATGTTGGAATAATACCGTTAAAACTCTGAACCACCTAGCAACCCGTGGGTATAAAGTTTCAAGTAAAAAGGCTCAAATATGCCAACAAACTTTGGAATACTTAGGTTTTCTCTTACAGAAGGGAACCAGAGCTCTAACAGTGGAAAGACAAAATGCAATTGCTTCCATTGCAGCACCCACTACGAGAAGGTAGCTGAGAGGATTTCTAGGCATGGCAAGGTTTTGTTAAATCTGGATTCCTAACTATGAACTGCCGATGAAGCCACTATATAGTGTGTTAAGGGAGCTAACAATGATGGCTTTGACTGGGAGCAAAACACCAGCACCCATTTGAACAACTGAAATGTAAGTTAACCTCCACCCTATTCCTGGGGCCCCCAAATCCTCATAAGCCTTTTCTATTGTACATGCATGAGAGACTGGGCCTCTCATGTGTAAGGACCCCTGGTATAAGCACTGGGGTCCTTACACAGAAATTAGGAGTACTGCAGCCAGCAGGCTTACTTTCCTCAACAACTGGACAGTGTGGCCAAAGGTTTGCCCCTTGTTCAAGGGGGGTCACTGCCACCTGCCTGCTATTAAAGGAAGCTGAAAATTGACTTTGGGACAGCCCATCATTGTCTACATAACTTACCAAGTGCTAATGTTACTAGAACAAAAGGGAGGCTACTGGCTGACAGTGGGCAGGTGGACCAAATACCAGGCCGCACTCCTAGATGACCCCACAGTAAAATTGCAGGCTACCAGAGCCTTGAACCCAGCTACTTTACTTCCCTCTACTGAAGAGCCAAAAGAACTTATGCATAATGTTTACAAATTACTAAGGTGTTTTCCAGTCACCCTAATTTAAAGGATACAGCCCTGCCACATGCAGACTGGACATTGTTCATGGAACAGAGCAGCCTGGTAACCAACAGAAAAAGAAATGCTGTATATGTCATGTAACCTTTTCAAAGGTCACAGAAGCAAGGACTTTACCAACAGGAACCTCTGCACAGAAGGCAGAACTGATCGCCCTTACCCAGCAGTTTTTCCAGGTAAACAAGGCACTTGGAATAAATTGGAAACTACGCTAAGCATGGAGACCACAGTCTTCTGGACAGAATGAAAGGAAAATCAAACACAAAAAACAGTTGTTGCCAAACTGTGCCAGGAAACTCAACCAAAATGAATTCAGGTACTTGGCACTGCGTTGCTCTGGTTAAGAATGACCCCGCCCCCACCACACCACCAAGGTTTGGGATGAGGTTAAGTTCCTATGAAATGATATACGAGAGATCCCTTACTGCTAATCCGTCTTGGGTTACTAGTGTGCCCCTTATTAAAAAGTCAACTATTAAACATTATGTTACTCACTTGGGACAAATTCTTAACATTTAGCATAAGCTTGCTTCCAACAAGAGCATTGTGAACTCAGCAGAGCCACGCCACTCATTCCAGTCCTGTGATCAGGTACTGCTAAAGAATAGATGGGAACGGGCCCAGCTCAGCAGATACAGGAGAAATGGAAAGGGCCCTACTGGTGCTACTAACCACCAGTTCAGCACTGAAACTGGCAGGCATCAAGCCACGGATCCACTACACATGGGTAAAGAAGTTCCTGCCAAAAGAAACGTTCACAACAGAGGACGCCAAGATAGCAAAATGGGAGGCAGAACTTCTCGAAGTCCTAATGTTTCTGTTCAAAAAGTAATTGGATTTTTCTTTATAATATTTTTTCTTATTGCACCTTTTGTTTCTTTCTATACTCCTAACCTTTTCCTACAATGGTGTATTGGTTCGTACTCATACTGCTATAAAGGTACTGAGACCTGAGATTAGGTAATTTATAAAGGAAAGACATTTAGTTGATTCACAGTTCTGCATGGCTAGGAAGCCTTGGGAAACTTACCATCATGGCAGAAGATGTCTGGACGTAATGGCTCATGCCTGTACTCCCAGCACTTTGGGAGGCCAAGACGGGTAGATCACGAGGTCAGGAGTTCAAGAGCAGCCTGGCCAAGATGGTGAAACCCCGTCTCTACTAAAACTACAAAAATTAGCCAGGCATGGTGGCGAGTGCCTGTAATCCCCACTACTTGGGAGGCTGAGGCAGGAGAATCACTTGAACCCGGGCAGCAGAGGTTGCAGTGAGCCAAGATTGCGCCACTGCACTCCAGCCTGGGCAAAACAGAAAGTCTCTTCATCCAAAGGCAATATCAATATCAACAGAGTAAAAAGGCAACCTACAGAATGGGAGTAAATATTCACAAATCATAGTTCTGATAGGGGATGAATATCCAGAATATATAGGAAACCCCTGCAATTCAGCAACAAAATAGCAAAAAACCTGATTTGGAAATGGATGAAGGACTTGAACAAACATTTCTGCAGAGAAGAAATTCAAATGGCCCATAAATACATAAAAAGATGTTCAACACCACTGATCAGTAAGGAAATGCAAATCCAAACCACAATGAGAAACCACTTCATACTTATTAAGATGCCTATTATTCTTTTAACAAAGAAATTAACAACTGTCTTAGGGATGTAGAGAAATTGGAAACCTGTGCATTGCTGGGGGCAATGTAAATTGGTCTGGCCACTGTGGAAATTATATATAGAGTATAGAGAATCCTCAGATATTAAAAATAGAATTACCTATGTCTTAGTCCATTTCCTGCTGCTAGAACAGAATATCACAGACTGGGTAATTTACAAAGAACAGAAGTTTATTTGACTTACAGTTTTGGAGGCTGGAAAGCTGAAGAACATGGCATCTTCATGTTACCAGGGGAGTAAAACGTCAACTGGACTGCCTGGTTCCCACACCCGGAGCTGAGCCCGAGCCTGGATCATCTGGGTGAAAACCAGGAATCCTAACCGCTAGACCCAGCTCGTAGGCTCTTGGCCTCTCTTACCCCAAAGAATGGGGAAAGGGGCCCTGGAGGTGCGTGAATAAATATTGTGGACCCAAAGAGTTTTGCGGAATAGCGATTTATTAGGCAGAGAGAGAGAAAAGGCAGCTCCCACTCTATCGTGGGAGAGGAACCCAGAGAGGGAAATCTATTCAGGTAGTAGCGCTGAAGTTTTAACCCTTGAGTTATTCCCTCCTGATTCATGTTCTCGTCTAATGAGAGGAGTTTTTTCTTTTTCTTTTTCTTTTTTTTTTTTGAGATGGAGTTTTGCTCTTGTTGCCTGGTCTGGAGTGCAGTGGCACAATCTCGGCTCACTGCAACCTTCGCCTCCCAGGTTCAGGCAATTCTCCTGCCTCAGCCTCCCGAGTAGCTGGGATTACAGGCATGTGTCACCACGTCCAGCTAATTTTGTATTTTTAGTAGAGGCGGGGTTTCTCCATGTTGGTCAGGCTGGTCTTGAACTCTCAACCTCAGGTGATTCACCCACCTCAGCCTCCCAAAGTGCTGGGATTACAGGCGTGAGCCACCGTGCCTGGCGAGAGTTTTTTCAAACTTCCTCTGGATTGATTGATCTTTGACTCTGATACCGGATTGGTTACTTGTTTTACAACCCTGAGTTACAGAGACCCCCTCCTCCATGAGCTCTGGAGGGAACTGGGGGACAAAAGCCCTTTCTGGGAAGATAGACAAAGAACTTTACCTGGCCCGCATGCAAAGAGCCCTAGCAGCTTGAGGCGGGGAGCCTGGAAATCCCTGCACTTGAAACCACGCCCCTCACGGACCCAGGAAGAGAAGTTTCTTTGACACCGCCCCCCCAATCATCTGGCAAGGGTCATCCCATGTTGGAAGACTAAAAGCAGAAGCAAGGGCATGAAACGGAGAGCAAAAGGGGCTGAACTCCCACAATAACTCACTTTGGCAATAACAGCATTAGTTTATTCATGAGAGTAATGCCCTCATGACCTAATCACCTCTTAAAGTCCCCACCTCCAGATACTGTTACAATGGCAATTACATTTCAACATGAGTTTTGGAGGGGGCATTCAAACAATAGCACCACGTGATCCAGAAATTCTATGGGTGTATATGCAAGATAATTGAAAGCAAGTATTCAAAAAATATATTTGTACAAGAATGTTTATAGCAGCATTATTTACAGTAGCCAATAGGTGGAAACAATCAAAATGTCCATTGGCGGATGAATGAATAAACACAATGTCACATATGCATAAATGGAATATTATTTAGCCTGCTACAACAGGGGTGTTTGATCTTTTGGCTTCCCTGGGCCACACTGGAAGAACTGCCTTGGGCCACACATAAACTACACTGACACTAACGATAGCTGATGAGCTGAAAAAAAAAAAAAAGGTTCATGCACAAATCTCATAATGTTTTAAGAAAGTTTATGAATTTGTATTGGCCCACATTCAAAGCTGTCCTGGGCCACCTCATGTGGCCCATGGACTGCGGGTTGATCAAACTTGTGCTACAATGTGCATGAATCCTTGTGGGTGGAAAGTCTCATAAATGCCGAAGCAGGAGACTGAAGCCTCGGCCAGTTTCTGTTTAATAAATAGAATATAGGAAGAAGAATATAGTTAGGAATAAGTAGCATGAGTGATTAGATGTTAATCTTATTGAACATTAAGCCTTGATTAAAGTCTCCTTGTACTTTATGCATAATTATCTAGGAACTTTGGGTTGCTGTTGTCAGGGACTGATAAGGAACACTATGGACTGTGGCCACAAGGCAAGAGCATTCATACCTGTGGAACATTGACTGGTGGCAATCGCGGGGACAAGCTGTTGAATGCTGAAATCAAGCCCTCTTTCACACCCGCATAAGGGTTGCTGGAGGGCATCTAAAATCTCTGCGGTAGTGCCAGTGCTTGGGGAAGCACCCGCTACTCAGCAAACCATGGAAGGGAACATTCCCTGTTCTTAGGTGAGTCGGAGAACACTCCACTCCCCCCAAGTCTTGTGGAAGGACTGATATCAGTCAGCCCAACCCACAGCTACCCCGGGCGGGTGGCGGGGGCTTAATTGTCTCTATGTGTTGCTGTGCTTGCTGTGCTATGTTGGTTACAATCTGTGTCTGCTTTCACTCCCTGTTTCTGCCACTGTTCCTTCTTTTGTAGATAGTAAGAAGTAGCATACTTCTTGAAGCCTTTGTTCTTACTTGACCGGCATAACATAAAGTGCTGACTTTTCGTTTCCCCCTGCTTCAGCTACTTGAAAGCCCTGGGTCCCTTGTTCCTTAGACACGTGATTTGCTTGACCCTATCAATAACTGTGGAGGACTCACCCTACTTACCCTGCCCCCCTGTTTTGTACCCGATAGAAGTCAGAGTGTCCAGGCACTCGGGGCCACTACTGGTCTCCGCCTACTGGTGGCAGTGGTCCCCTAGGCCCAACTTGTTTTCTCTTGATTTCGGTGTATTGTGTCTTTATTTCTGCTGTCTCTCATCTCCACACCTGTAGAGAATACCCTCTAGACCCAGCAGGGCTGGACCCTGCAAATCCTGAAAACATTATGCTAAGTGAAATAAACTAGACACAAAAGAACAAATACTGTGTGAGTTCACTTCAGTCAACTACCTAAAGTAGTTGAATTCATATGCAGAAAGTAGAATGGTGGCTGCCAGAGGCTGAGGAGCAAGGGGGAATGGGGCATTATTGTTTAATGGGCACAGATTTTCAGTTTGGGAAAATGAAGAGGTTCTGGAGATGGATGGTGGTGATAGTTACACAACAATATGAAGGTACTTGATATCACTGAACTGTACATTTAAAAATAGTTAAAATGGCAATTTTATTATGTATGTATATTTTACCATGATAAAGCATCTTGGGGAAAAAAAGATTAAAATGGTTGCCTCCTTAGAGACCTGAAAGACAAATAGGCTGTGATTCCCATTGTATCTTCATTAAATTAACCATCTGGCTTCTGCAAAATACAGACAGATCATGGAGAATGGCATTATCACAGACCTGTGGATTATCACAGACCTGGCCTATTATTTTAACAGTATCTCCAATTACAGTTTCTGTTCCAGATCTCTCTTTGTTAGAACAGATAAACATGGACTCAGGTACATGATATGCGACCAATGATCTGGCAAATCCATTCTTTCTCTATTCCTATAAAAAATAGAATCAGAAATGATTCATGTTCCTTTGGAATACACAATAATGTTCATTTACAGCTTTGTCCCTGAGCTGTTTTAACTCTGCTGTCCTCTGTCATAACATAATCTGAAGAGACGTGGACCAGCTGGAGGTGCTGCAGAATAGCACACTGGTCCCAGAAATTGATGACATCATGTTAGTTGGACCAAATAAACAAGAAGTGGCTAGGAGGTGGAGGGCCTTGGTAATTCACATGCACTCTTGCAGGAAATAAATCTTAAAGATTGAGGAGCCTACTGCATAGGTAAAGTTTTAAAAGTCTGGAGATCTGGAGTATGCTAGGACATCCCCTACAAAGTAAAGGAGAAATTACTGCATTTTGTAGTTCCCATCACAAGAATGGAAGCACATTGCCTGCTAGGTAGATCTCTTTATTATTATTATTATTATTTCGTTTTTTTCTTTTTCTTTTCTTTCTTTTTTTTTTTATTTTTTATTTTTCTTTTTAGGTAGATCTCTTTAGGTTCAGTAGGCAATGTATTCCCAGAAGTACCCTTCCAGCTCACATACTAGATGACGCAATGGTTGCTATTTTCCAATGGGGCGCATGGCAGAGAAGAATTCCGCATCAAGTTCAAGCTTCAGGGCAAGCAACTGGCCTCTTGGACCACATAATCCAGCAGATCCTATGGTATTAGGAATATCAGTGTTGTGAAAAGATGACATGTGGATTTTATGACAAGCCCTAATGGAAGAACCACAACATAGATCCTGCATAAAAGCCCTATCGTGGCAACAGAGAATTATACACCTTCCAAAAAATAACTCTTGGAGTACGACTAGGCCCTAACAGAGACAAATGCCTCACCATGGAGTTACCAAAACTACCTCTCATGAGCTAGGTTCTATCACACCCACCAAGCGATAAATTAGGTTGGGCCTAGATGGAAACGAAGTCATAAATTAGGGTGGGTCGAGATGGAAGCAGAGCATCTAGGATTGAACATCAATAAAACCAGAGGACACAAGCAAGCTGAATGAGCAGGTGGCATGCAGGTAGCTCATGTCATCCACCACTGTTATACAGCACATCTTCCCCAGCTCTGGGATATACTGAAGCAAGTTTGTACCAGCTCATAAGAGTTTCTTGCTAAATTTTCAGAAATTTTGCAAGCCTGTTGATTTGATGCCATGTTGGTAAGTTGAAACTCACCATAAGTACTCACAGCATGGAAATTAGTTAATACTACAAATTGAGTCTTCCTTTCTCCTTTTCAGAAAGCTGGTTGCTAAATATTTACCACCACTCCACTGCTCAGCTCACATCCATGACTGCATGGGAGATCTTTAATGACTAGTTGATGTAAGAGGAAAAAGCCTGAGCTTGACTCACAAATGGCTCAACTTGGTATGTTGGTGCAAGCTAGATATAGATGATGGCTATACAGCAGCCCCACTCAGGATGGTCTTAAAAGGTAGTGGTAAGGGGAAATCCTCCCAGTGAGTAGTATTTCCGGAAGTCCACCTGGTCAGCCATTTTGTGTGGAAAGAGAAGTGGCCTGAAGCTAGATAGATACACAGGGACTCATGGGCAGTGCAATTACAGCTTGGCCAGGGTCTTAGAAGGAGAACGCTTGGAAGACTGGCAGTGAACACTTGGAAGATGAGCAGACAACAAAGGCTCTGAACATGTAAAAGTAAAAGAACTTATAGAAGTGAGCACAAAGTGGAAAGATCTCTGTTGAGATGTTAATGCCCATCAGAGCATTCATGACATAAGAGGCACTAAAAAAACAAAAACAAAATCAAATAAAAAAAATAACATTCATTCAACTGGTAGTAGCCAGTCTCCATCATCAATATGAGATCCCACATACTACTGTGTCAGACAAAGGGATTCATTAGAGAGAGAGAGATATATATATATATACTTTGTTTTTTTTTTTTGAGACAGTCTTACTCTGTCACCCAGGCTGGAGTGCAACAGCATGGCCTCAGCTTACTGCAGCCTCCACCTCCAGGGTTCAAGTGATTCTCCTGTCTCAGCCTCCCAAGTAGCTGGGACTACAGGCACATGCCAACACACTGGCTAATTTGTGTATTTTTAGTGGAGATGGGGTTCCACTATGTTGGCCAGCTGGACTCGAAGTCCTGACCTCATAATCCATGCACATGCCACCACACTGGCTAATCTGTGTATTTTTAGTGGAGATAGGTTTCACTATGTTGGCCAGGCTGGACTCAAAGTCCTGACCTCATGATCCACCTGCCTTAGCTTCCCAAAGTGCTGGGATTAAACGTGTAAGCCACCGCGCCCAGGCTCATTTAGTATTAAAGGAGGCGGAGGCACAGGCACAGGCACATGACCACGAGATTCAATGTTCATATCACATAGCAAGAAGCTGGTCCTGCTGGAAGCACCAGATCAGAGACAGTGTCTTATGAGGATGGCTCACCATCCCTCAGAATGCAGTGCACTTTCTAAAGGAATGACCTTTCCATGGCGCTGTTTCCCCTGTAGGTAGAGTATGTAGGTCTAGGAATCAAGGAGTAAAAGTGAGAGTACCCTTATTTTCCTTCACTCCCAATGATTCATTTTTGGAATTTATGCTTTCCATTCTTGAAAGTGAGTTTTTAACACTTTAAGAGTCCTAGTTCCTCAGAAGGAATACCTCCACAAAGGTTACGACCTGAGTTCTTGAAGTTTCTCATACCAAGAGACCAGGACAAGAAGAAGAATTATTATTCTGGCAGAAGTAATTGACCCCCATCACCAGGAGGAGGTAAGGCTGCTGTTACACAATAAAGGCAGAAAGGAGAAACATGCTTTCCACCAGGTGATCCATTTGAGTATCTTGGTATCCTGTTGAGCAATGTTGATAGCAAGTAGGCAAGTGTGGCAGCAACACCCTGACAAAGGCATAGGGACCAGGGACTCAGATCCTCAGGAGTTGATGGTCTGGGTCATACTCATACATAAGCCACCAGATTCAGCAGAGGTGCTAGCCAGGGTTAAGGGTCAAAAAGACGGCTAGTGGTACAGGGAGACCATAAGTAAAACTGCAGCACTGAAATCTGCTATAGCGGTGCTATCTGTGGATGATCCCACTCACCTTCATCCTCTTAGCTTTCCCCAGGGAAAAGGTGCTCCGGAATTCAGGAGAAGCTGTTCCTAAAACTTATGCAAAGAAATGCCTCTAGGCCAGGTGCAGTGGTTCATGCCTGTAATCTCAGCACTTTGGGAGGCTGAGGCAGGTGGATCACCTGAGGTCAGGAGTTCCAGACCAGCCTGACCGACATGGTGAAACCCCATCTCTACTAAAAATACAAAATTAGTTGGGCGTGGTGGCTCATACCTGTAATCCCAGCTAGTCAGGAGGCTGAGACAGGAGAATTGCTTGAACCTGAGAGGCAGAGGTTGCAGTGAGGTAAGATCGCACCATTGTACTCCAGCCTGGGCAACAAGAGTGAAACTCCACCTCAAAAAAAAGTGGCTTTGGCTCTAGGCAGTGCAAAGATTGGACTGTAATAGATCCTGGAATGTGCCACTCAGACACCACTTCAAAAATGAAGGCCTGATTTCCTCAACGTTTGCAAGGCATTCTGTCAGCAGACAGCCCCCAGTTGTCAGCCTCTCCAAGAATTTCCTCAGCTGGGGAGAGCTACCTCACTCTAAGACACATCCTCTCCTCAGGATAGCCTATGTCTGATGTCTGATCATTATGTGAATATATGCCCTGGACCCTCCTTTCATAGTCTGGGCCAAATTGGGAGGACTATCCCAGTTCAGAGTTCCCTTTGGGATCAGCTTAGGCTTTTTAAAAATAACTGCATCACACCCAAACTTTATCCTCTGCCCAATACTGCTTTTTTCTCTCACTCCACTGGTGTGAATCCCAAGAGTCTTCCACGATCAACTTTTTGCATGCTAATAGTTTCCAAGACTGCTTCCCAAGAAGCCCAACTTAAAATACTAGAGTTGGTTTCTTCGTTTTCAATTTGAATAACCTCCTAACAAATTGTGGATGAATTGTCAGAGAGTTTGAAAGGTTTATGTTTTTGGCTGGGCATGGCGGTTCACACCTGTAATCCCAGCAATTTGGGAGGCAGAGGCAGGTGGATCACTTGAGGTCAGGAGTGTGAGACCAGCCAGGCCAACATGGCAAAACCGTCTCTACTGAAAATACATAATTTAGCCAAGCATGGTGGAGCATGCTTCTAATCCCAGCTACTCGGCAGGCTGAGGCAGGAGAATCACTTGAATCTGGGAGGCAGAGGTTGCAGTGAGCCAAAATCGCACCCCTGGACTCCAACCTGGGTGACAGAGTGAGACTCTGTCTCAAAAATAAAAAATGTTAAGAAGAAAAAGACATGTTTTCACTCATTCATTCAATAAATACTTTGCACCTGTTATAAGACTCTACTTTGGTCATACTAAATTTGAGATGTTTATTACATATCCAAAAGTAGATATCAGGGACTCAACTGTGTTTGATCTTAGGGTTAGAGATGTAAATTTGGGAGTCATCAACATAAAAATGTATTTTAAAAATGGAAGCAAGTGAGATCACTTTATCCACATAGAGTACAGTAAGAACCAAGCCCTGGTGTTCTTGTATCCTTTCATTTGCCAGTACAGAGAGCTGGGAAGTATTAACCACCAAAACCAGCAAAAGGGACAGGAGAATCAACCATCCAAACCAAGTCCTTTAAGTCAAGAAAAATTAACATCTCAAGAAAAAATCTTAAATGTTTCTAAGAAGCCAGATGGGTTGGGCAAGATTTTGGCCCATGATCTTCATCCTCTGGTGTTTTACCTGCAATGCTATATTAGAATTGCAGATGAAATTGATGTCACAGGGCCAGGCATGGTGGCTCATGCCTGTAATCCCAACACTTTGGAAGGCTGAAACAGGGAGATCACTTGAGTCCAGGAGTTCGAGACTAGCCTGGGCAACATGGGAAAACCTTGTCTCTACAAAAATAAATAACAAAAATTAGCTGGGCATGGTGGTGCATGTTTGTAGTCTCAGCTACTCAGGAGGCTGAGGTGGGATGATCACTAGAGCCTCAGAGACAGAGGTTGCAGTGAGCTAAGATCGTGCTACCACATTCCAGCCTGGGCAACAGAGTGAGACAAAGAAAGAAAGAAAGAAAGAAAGAAAGAAAGAAAGAAAGAAAGAAAGAAAGAAAGAAAGAAAGAAAGAAAGAAAGAAAGAAAGAAAGAAAGAAAGAAAGAAAGAAAGAAAGAAAGAAAGAAAGAAAGAAAGAAAGAAAGAAAGAAAGAAAGAAAGAAAGAAAGAAAGAGAAAGAAAGAAAGAAAGAAAGAAAGAAAGAGAAATTGATGTCACATGTCACAGACTCTAAGATAGAGGGATTTTCTCAGAATATGCTGGTAGCAAAATGTAATCACATGGACCTATAAAATTGAAGAAAGCAGAGGAATCGGTGAGAGAGATGTGATTGATGAGGAGGTTGGAGAAATACAGAGCAAGAGAGGGACTCAACTCACCTTTGCTGGCTTTGAAGGTCAAGGAAGGAGCCATGAGCAAAGAAATGAGTACGGCCTCTAGAAACCGGGAATGACCTTTAGCTGATAGCCAACAAGGAAACAGTCCTACAACCACAAGAAACCAAATTTTGTCAACAACCTGAATGAGCAAGAAAACAGATTCTTCCCTGGAATCTCCAGAAAGCAACATAGCACTGCAGACACCTCGGTTTTAGCCTGGTGAGTCCCCTGTCAGACTTTTGCCTCACAGAACTGTGAGATATTAAATTCTTATTGTTTTAAGCTGCTCACATGTAGCAATATGTTACAGCAACAATACAAAACTAATACAGAAATAAGATGGGACAGACTATAGATTTGGAATAATGGAGGCCATGGGCGATCTTTATATAAGCTGTTTCAGAAGAGTGATGGCAATGAAAACTCAAATGAAGTAGGCTGAGTCAATTAGAAACAAAAATAGTTACGAGCCACTTAATGGGGATACTTTCTAAGAAATGTATTGTTGGGTGATTTCCTTGTGTGACCATCATTCAATGTACTTACACAAACCTACGTAGTATAGCCTACTGCACACCTAGGCTGTATGGTAGGGCTTATTGCTCCTAGGTTGCAAACCTATACAGCATGTTGCTGTACTGAATAATGTAGGCAACTGTAACACAATAGTAAGGATTTGTGTATATAAACAAATCTAAACATAGAAAAGGTACATTCAAATTATGGTAGTATAACCTTACAGGACCTCCATTGTATATGCATCTATTGTTTAGCAAAATGTTATGAAGTGCACAACTGTACAAACAGACGATTATTTCAAGGGAGGCAGAGACAAAACACAGAGCAACAGGTTAAACCATGGGTTCTGATACACAGTGCAGGCCCTAGAGAAAGTGTTCACACTGGTAAAAAATAAGATTGGGTTCCCTAAGCAAGAAGGGATGTGCATTAATATGCAACACTCTTAGGCCACCTGTGGATTGCCACGCAGGTCTACTGCTAATATCTGAGGAATCTGGGGAAAGGATATAAATGAATGCTCATGGCCTCAGTGCATACTTCCCTGTATGGACACCCCAGCACAACTGTAATGGTTGTGGTCCAGGATCCTACAGGCAGAGAAGCCAAGTGGCCACGTTTCCTTCACCCTAAAGACACCTTGCCATGTAAGTGAGTAGAGCTCCAGGCCTGTAGAAGTCCTACAGCCCAGATGACATGACAGGAGCCCTGGTTTCCTAGGTCTAAGGGAGGTCCTGCTCCAGGCTCTGGTAATTTGTGCCAGTTTCTTCACCTCTGATAATATGTGTATAGTGCAGTGGAAAATTTAGGGAAGCATCTTGTTACCAGTGCCATACAGGTGCTATGTTAATTGGGAGACAAGTAAGCAGAATGGAAATCTACAAAGAAAACAGAAAGGAACAGAAAATGAGGAAGGCAAGCCCATTAGACTTTGAGAGACAGAAGAGGGACCGTATGATACCCATGTTTGAGTTCTCAGCACAATGCTTTCTTAAGTGGATGGGACAACTTCTCTTTCCATTCCCAGCTTTATGCACTTTGCAGACGCACCTTCCTCTTAGGGGAAGTACCAGGAAGGAAGATATCACCATTTTTGCAAACTCAGTGGGAGCCTGACATTCATTGGTCCATGTTTCTCAATTGGATGGGATTGGATGGGATTAATGAGTCTCTCTGTGCCCTGGTGTTTTGGTTCTTGTTCTGTTGGATCTACACGTCCACAAATGGAATCCATTGTCTTTTTCCTACTTCTCAGGGTAAGCTTGCCAAAGTAGAGTATCTATCCTATTCCCTCTTCCTGTTCCCACAAGAGAAGAGAGTCCTATAGTTTTTTAGCTGTGCAGCTTCTATTCAAAGAGGGAAGAAATATTAGCCCCACTATCAGTCTCAGGTCCAAGCTATAGGTCTCACTCTGTCACCCAGGCTGGAGTGCCGTGGCATGATCTCAGTTCACTGCAACCTCCACCCTCCCTGTTCAAGTGATTCTCCTGCCCAGTCTCCAAAACTCAAGTCCTTAGAAGTCTGATTTGAGTCTTTTTTCTACAACTTTTATGTCTCTCCTTAATATATTCATGCTTTCTTCTCAGTTTCCTGGACATATTTGTAATTACTATAATACTTTAATATCATTGCCTACTAATTTAATCATCTGTGTCATTTCCAGGTCCATTTAGTGGTTGATTATTTAAATCCTCATTATGAGTTATATTTTTCTGCTTCTTTGCATGCCTGGCAATTTTGTTTTCCAGTTTTATGGAGGTATGATATATAAATAAAAATTGTATGTATTTAAAGTGCACAACATGATGTTTTGACATATGTATATAGGTGCAAAGATTACCCAGCCAAGCTAACTAACATATAAATCACTTCAGATAGTTTTGTGTGTGGTAGAAGACTTCAGATGGACTCTCTCAGCAAATTTCAGGTATACAATACATATTATTAACTACAGTCACCATACTGTACATTATGCCTCCAGAATTTATTCATCTTATAACTTAAGATTGTACCCCTTGACCGACATCTCCACATTTCCCCTACCCACAGTTCCTGCAGCCAGCATTCTACAGTCTGCTTCTATGAGTTTGACTTTTTTAGATTCCATATATAAGTAAGATTATGCAGTGTTTGTTTTTCTGTGCCTGGCTTATCTCAGTTAGCATAATGTCCCTCAGTATCATCCATTTTGTTACAAGTGACAGTTATTTTTCATCTTTTAAGTTTGAATAATGTTCCATTGCATATATGTGCACCACATTTTTTTAAGCCATTCAACTGTTGATGGACACTTAGGTTGATTTTGCATCTTGGCTATTATAAATAATGCTGCAGCTAACACTGGAGTATTCTGTTTCCTTGCATATATGCCCATAAAAGAGATGGCTAGACCATATGGTAGTTCTATTTTTAATTGTTTGAGAAAACACCACATTGTTTTCCATAATGGCTCTACTAATTTACATTTCCACCATCAGCAGACAAAGATCACCTTTGTCCCTATCCTCACCAACACTTGTTATCTTGTGTCTGTTTGGTAATGGCCATACTAACAGGTGTGAGGTAATATCTTGTGTTTTTGTATCTGGGTTTCCCTGATTATTAGTGACGTTGAACATCTTTTCATATACCTGTTGGCCATTTATATATCTTCTCTGGAAAAATGTCTATTAGGATCTTTTAATCATTTTAAAACTGAATTATTTGGGTTTGGTTTTGGTTTTTGCTATTGAGTTGTATGAGTTCCTTATATTTTTGGGGTAGTAACCCCTCACCATATATATCGGCAGTCACCACCCTTTTTGGCACCAGGGACCAGTCTTGTGGGAAACAATTTTTTCATGGACTGGGCCATGAAAAAATTTTCTCAAATTTTTTCAGGATGAAACTGTTCCACCTCAGATCATTAAGCCTTAGAGTCTCATAAAGAGCATGAAACCTAGATCCCTTGCATGTACAGTTCACAATAGGGCTAGTGCTCCTATGAGAATCTAATGTCACCACTGACCTGACAGGAGGTGGAGCTCAGGCCATAAAGTTCATTCACCTGCCACTCACCTCCTGCTGTGTGGCCTGGTGCTGAACAAGTCATAGACCTGTGCTGGGGGGCTGGAGACTCTTGATACATATGGTTTGCAAATATTTTCTCTTATTTTGGAGGTTGTCCTTTCATTTTTTAAATTATTTCATTTGCAGAAATTTGTACAGAAACTTTTTAGTTTGATGTAGTTTCACTTACTTATTTCTGTTTCTGCTTTTGTTACTGTGCTTTTGGTATCCTGATATTCAACAAAAATTGCCAAGATAAATGTCATGGAACTTTTTCCTGTGTTTTCTTCCAGGAGTTTTATGGCTTCAGGTGTTAGGCTTAAGTCTTTAATCTATTTTTACTTCATTTTTGTGTTAGATAAAGGACCAATTTCATTCTTCTGCATGTAGATATCCAGTTTCTCCACACCATTTATTGAAGAGACTGTCCTTTCTCCATTGCATATTCTCAGCACGTTTGTCAAAAGTTGACTGTATATGTGTGGGTTTATTTCTGAGCTCTCTGTTCTGTTCTATATATATATGCTTTATGTCAGTATCATATTGTTTTGATTAAGATAGCTTTGTAATAGAATTTGAAATCAAGAAGTGTGATGCCTCCAGCTCCATTCTTCCTCAAGATTGCTTGAGCTACTCAGGATCTATTGCCATTCCATATTAATTTTAGGATCATTTTTTCCATTTCTTTGAAAAGTACCTTTAGAATTTTGATAGGAATTGTACTAAATCTGTAGATTGCTGATATGATTTGTCCCCACCCAAATCTCATCTCAAATTGTGTTCCCATGTGTTAGGGAGGGACCTGGTGTTAGGTGATTGGATCATGGGGGCAGTTTCCTCCATGCTGTTCTCATGATAGTGAGTTCTCACAGATCTGATGGTTTAAAAGTGTGGCACTTCTCCCCTCATTCGGTCTCTCTCCTGCCATTATGTAAGACGTGCCTTGCTTCCCGTTCGCCTTCCACCATGATTGTAAGTTTCCTGAGGCCTCCCTAGCCATGCAGAACTGGGTCAATTAAACCTCTTTTCTTTATAAATTACCCAGTCTGAGGTAGTTCTTTATAGCAGTGAGAAAATGACTAATATAATAGCTTTGGGTAGCATTGGTATTTTAATAATAATAATTCTTCCAATTCATTGATATGGGATATATTTTCATTTCTTTGTCTTCAATTTCTTTCATTTATGTTTCAGAATTTTCATAAATCGTTCAATAGTATAAATAGTTCACTTCCTAGGTTAAATTTATACTTAATTATTTTTTCCTTTTTGTTACTATTACAAATGGAATTGTTTTCTTAATATCTCTTTTTCTAATAGGACATTTTAAGGACTTTATCTCTTTTTTGATCCTTTATTGTCAGTGTATGAATATGCTACTGATTTTTGTATGTTGATTTTGTATCCTACAACTTTAATGAGTTATTTATCAGTTTTTGACTAAAAGTCTATTTTGTCTGATACAAGTATAGTATTATCCTTGCTCTCTTTTGGTTGCCATTTGCATGGAATTGTTTTTACCTTTCTTCACAGTTGCAACATATGTATGTCCTTAAAGCTATGATGAGGCTCTTGTAAGCAGGATATGGTTGAGTGTTATATTTTATCTATTCAGTCATTCTATGTTTTTTAATTGAGAAATATAATTTATTACATTTCAAGTATTTATTGATCAGTAAAGACTTACTATTACCATTTCATCAATTATTTTCTAGCTATTTTCTAGTTTCTTTGTACCTTTCTACCTCTCTTGCTATCTTCCTTTGTGATTTGATAATTTGCTGTAGTGATATGCTTTGATTCCTTTCTGTTTATCTTTTGTGTATCTACTATAGATTTCTGCTTTGTGGTTACCATAAAATAGACATAACACATCTTATAACAGTATATTTTAAGCTGACAGAAACAACTGTAATAACATATAAAAACTCTACAATTTTGATTCCCCCTCCATTTTGTTTTTAATGTCACAACTTATCTGTTTTTATATTGTTCACATATTAAAAAGTTATTAAAGCTATACTCATTTTTAATATTGTGGTCTTTTTAACTTTTAGACTAGAGTTACAAGTGATTTACACACTGCCATAAAAATATTAGAATATTCCAATTTCACTATATACTTACCTTTACTAGTGAGTTTTATACTTTCAAATGTTTTCGAGTTACTAATCAGCATCCTTTCAATTCAACTTGAAGAACTCCCTTTAGCATTTCTTGTAAGACAGGTCTGGTGATGATAAACTCCCTCAGTTTTTATTTGTCTAAGAAAGTTTTTATCTCCCCTTCATTCCCAAGGGAAATCTTTGCTGGGCAAAGCATTTTCCTTTGACAATTTTTTTTCTTTTTTGTAGAAAATGGGGTCTTGCTATATTGCTTAGACAGGTCTCGAACTGCTGAGCTCAAGCTATCCTCCTGTCTCTGCCTCCATAAGAACTGGGATTATAGGCATGAACCACAGCGCCCAGCAGCAGTTTTTTTTTTTCTTTCAGTACCTTGAATATATTATTTCAGTGTCTCTTGGCCTGCAAGATTTCTGCTGAGAAATTATCTGTCAGTTTTATGGGGTCAGTTTTTTTTTATGTGTGGAGTCTCTTTTCTCTTACTGCTTTTATAATTCTCTTTGTCTTTACTTTTTGTCAGTTTGATTTCACTGTGTTTCTTTGTGCTTCATTTACCTGGATGATCATATCTCTCTCCAGATCATATCTTTGTGAATTGTTCTGCTGTTATTTCTTTAAATAACCTTTCTTCTCCTTTCTTCTTCTAGAACTCTCATAATGCATATGTTAGTTTTCTTGATTGTGTCCTATAAATCCTTTCTTCATTCCTTTTCATTCTTTTTTAATTCTTTTCCTTTAACTGGAACATTTCAAGTAGTCTGTCTTTCAGTTCACAGTTTATTTCTCTTGCTTAGGACTGCCATTGACATCATTTATTGTATTTGGCACTTTATTCATTACATTCTTCTGCTCCAGAATTTCTGTTTGGTACTCTTTCGATTTCCATCTCTTTGTTGAACTTCCTGTTTTGTTCATGTATTGCTTTCCCAATTTTGTTGAGTTGTGTATGTTTTCTATGTAGCTAGCTAAATTAAATTTCCTTCAAACAGTTATTTTGAATTCTTTATCAAGCAATTCATAGATCTCTATTTCTTTGACTTAGTTACTGGAAAATTATTGTATTCCTTTAGTAGTATCATATTTCCTTGATTTTTCAATTACATTGAGATCTTGCATTGTTGGGTTTTTTTGTGTGTGTTCTTTTGTTTTGTTTTGTTTTGTTTTTTCATTTGAAGAAGCAGTCACCCTCTCCAGTCTCTACTGACTAACTTTGGGAGAGAAATACCTGCACTATTTGGCCTGACTAGGGATTCTGAGGTTTTCTCAGTCTTTTCCCATTAATGTGTCTGATTCACATTTCTTGTTATCACTTGTGGAGGGGGAGATTCTTAAGATTGTTTGCCTTCTCTTCATTTTTGTTCTTTAAGGCTTTTTTCTGAAATGATCAAGTTTATATGCCTTGTCCCAATCTCACAGAGTTAGAATGGCTTTCTGCACATGCTCATGAGCCATCTGCAGAGGCTCCTACTTGCATTTGTGGTAACATGGGGTGGAGAAGAGTGAGACATGCAAAGCATTAGGGATGCCTGTGAGAAAACTGAGGGATTCTGTTAACAAAACATTTCCAGTAACTCATGGGAGGGCTTCCTGATGGAATCTACAAAACAAAGCAGTTAGTAAGATCCTTGGCCCTTTATTGAGTTCTGAGCCCTGGTTAATGTGAATCCCCAGCTCTCTTCCTTGCTCCCAACTTTTCTAACTTTTTGGCTGTGCCAATCACCTAAGTATTCTGTGTGAGGTAAGAAAGAGGTGAATGCCTTGAGTAGCACTCTTCATGACTGGATAAGCCAGGTACCTGCTTGCTATACGTTCACTTTTCTCTGTAGGAGAAATTGCAGGCTGAAGGGGTCTCTCTTGGCACTGAACTGTGCTGCCTTGGGGGAAAGGTGACACAGTTAAAGTGAAATTGTTCTTCTTACCCTCTTGAATGCATCTATTCTCAGACTTTTTGCTCCACATTGTACAACAACTTCTCTGCTGAACTCTCAGACTCCCACAGCGGTACTGTCATTTGTGGGTGGTTGTCAAAATCAATGCTTCTGTATGAAGATGATGGCAGAAAACACCTATTCTGCCATCTTGCTGATGTCACCCCTATCCCTAGTAAACTTTTATTGGATGCCAAATACTTTGAATTTTGTCTTGTTCAGTACTGGATATTATTTATTTTTAAAAATATGTTGGGGCTTTATCTTGGACACTTGTTAAGTTACTTGGAATGAATTCAATCCTTTCAAAGCTTGCCTTTATGCTTTGTTAGTTGGATCCAGAGCCATCTTTAACCTAGGGCTAATTCTGGCTATTGTTCTAGCTGACCCATTCTGGGGGTCTTCCCCACACTTCATGTAATTTTCCCATACATATTGCTATGGACTGAATGCTTGTGTCCCCTTCAAAATCCATATAAGTGAAACTCTAAACCTTAATTTAATGGTATTCATTGATAAGGCCTTTGGGAGGTAATTAGGGTTCAATTAGATCATGAGACTGGGGCCCTCATGATGAAATGAATGCTCTTATAAAAAGAGGAGGAATTGTTAACAGCTATATCTTTTGTCTCTCTACATGCAAGTAACAAGGAAAGCCATGTGAGGACATAACCAGGAAGAGGGCCCTCATCAAGATCCTGACCATGCCAGCACCCTGATCTCAAACTTCCAGCCTTCAGAATTGTGAGAAATAAATGTTTATTGTTTAAGCCTTCCAGTGTATGTTACAGCAGCCCAAGCTGACTAAGGCATACATATACTGATTGATACTAAGCTAAACTCTCAAGGGGAGCCCTCGGCAAATCTTCAGGGTCCTCCCAGTGTGGCTCGTTACTCTCTGGCCCTGCCCCACTAATCCTAGCTCCTTTGACCTCTTCAGATTCTGCATTGTGTGTCTTCAAGTCAGAGACGCTCTGGGTGCTCCTTCCATGAGCTGCAGCTGAGAAATTCTATCCTGGCAGTAAGCTGGCAACATTAGGGCTCTCCTTATTTATTTTCCTTCTCTATGTTGCCCGTTGTCCAATGCCTGAAAGTTGTTATTCCGTTTATTTTGTCTAGTAATATGGTTGTTTAAGGAGGAGGCTGAAACTGGGCTCTGCTGCTTCCTCACGGCCAGGAGCAGAAGTCTTATAACATGTTAGTAAACTTTGTCTACACTATAAACTTTCAGGATATGTTTCAATATCTGGTAGGGAAAGTCTTCCCTCATTTGTTTATTTCAAAATTTTCTTGGCCATCTGAGTCCATTTCTCTTTCCTGTAAATTGTCTAGCCAGTTTACTGAATTTCCTTAAAAAGTCCCATTAGGATTTGGATTGAGATTGAATTAAATTATATACTAACATGAGACGTAACTGATAGTCTTACATTTTCATATATCTTGTCCTTGGATGGAAAAAGTATAAAAAAATAAATCCTCCCCAAATGGGGTGTTAAAAAAAGATAAATAAATAAATAAATAAATAAATAAATAAATAAATAAATCCAAGGCCAAGATGGGCGGATTGCCTGAGTTCAGGAGTTCGAGACCAGCCTGGCCAACACAGTAAAACCCAGTATCTACTAATAATACCAGGCATGGTGGTGGGCACCCATAATCCCAGCTACTCAGGAGGCTGAGGCAAGAGAATCACTTGAACTTGGGAGGCGGGCAGAGGTTGCAGTGAGCAGAGATGGTACCATTGCACTCCAGCCTAGGCAAAAAAGTAAGATACTATCTCAAGAAATAAAATAATAAAATAAAATAAAACTGAAGATCCAACTCAGAACATGTTGGCTAGTTGAAGACTGATAAGAAGCTGAATGAGATGGCAGCTCCACTGGATGAAAACATTAAATTCATAAGAGCAAGGAGGGAGAGTAGTCTCTGGGATAGTTTGTTAAATGAAAATACAAGATGGAGAAAAGTATATGCAGTTTTCTACCATTTAATTAAGAAGGAAGAGATACACAAACATATACATACTACGTATGTATATACACGTGCATAAATCTGTATGTACTTATATTTAAAAATGGGAAGTGAGTAACTATAGAAGTAGCTTTAAAGGACTTGTTATTGGGAAGTAACAGGGACAGAAGCTGGACTTTCCTGGATATATCTTGCTTATAGATTTCCATTTAAAACCATATATATTACAAAATTATACAACAAAGTTATTATTATTATTTTTTTTTGTAGAGACAGGGTCTCACAATGTTGCCCAGGCTAGTCTCAAACTCCTGAGCTCAAGTGATCCTCCTGCCTCAGCCTCCCAAAGTGCTAGGATTGCAAAGCCACCATGCCTGGCCAGCAAAGTTAAATTTTAAAAAAGCAATCCCTTAAAATGGAAAGTAAAATAAAGCAAATGAACCCAACTCAACTGGAATTAGGTTGGTGGCACAGTGACACAGAGGGAACCTATTTAGAGCAGCTTGAAAGCACAGCAATTTGATAGCCCATCCCTAGTGGGCTATTCCCCAAGGGCGAAAAGAATTGCAAAAACTATCTTAAGCTGCTCAGAAATCTTATGTTTCAGAAGTAGTGTGAACACCATTATTTTGAGACTGTAGGGTATACAGGAAGGCCTAAAGTAAACGCATCATTCTGTTGGGATTGTCAACAACTGGACTTTTTCAGTGTGGGAGAAAAGAGATCAATGAGTTAGACAAAAACCCTGTAGTTGAACTGCAACTATTAGTATAAAGTCATGACATATGCAATCTTATAAACAAATACCATTTTCTACTCTGTCTACTGAAAAAGCTCAGAAAAAATAATTCAGCCCGTAACACAAAATGCATAAATGCTGTTCCTAAATACCATTTTCCCTGGAAAACAGAAGGATCCCTTGCATTACAGCCTCAACTGGTCTAGGGCAGGAAACACACAGCCTATCCTAAATACCTGAGCTTTCTTTTCTCTGGTTTGACTCCAAAGATCCCAGGGATATGTTCAAAGATTCCAAGAGCCAATCTGAAGAAGTTCTCTCACACAGGCCAATGAAACATAAAAATAATTATCATAGACAAAAGACAAATACGGTATGTTTATATCCACTAGTTTATAATGAAAGAAACCAACAAAATAGAATATAATAGTCACTGTTATAGGATTCTGGGAAACCAGCTCATCTGAAATCAGTTCCTTATCTTATTTCCCTGCATAACCTGCACCTCTAGGTACCAGATGGTTGAAGAGGACACTGCACCAGTGTGGAAGAAACTTCTAAAGCTCCTTCAGTTAACAATGAGAAGGGATGATGGAGTCAAAATATCACCACTGTGCAAGTTTTAACAAATCAGTGGATTTAGGTGTGCCAAACAACAAAGAGAGACAATCAGACTTTCTATGTCACCTTCTATGACAAACATTTGCCCGAAATTGAACCTGAGTCTGATCAAACCTCTAGATCTAACCACCAACACACAGGAACTACAGGAGACAGAATAATGACACCACAGAAGTACAATTATGAAAATTCAGGTTAGGAAAATGCTACCGGACAAGCTGTTTTTTCAGTAAATTGCAAGAAAACATATGACAAAGGAGGAGTCAACAGATTAAAAAAGATTTAAACACCTATCACTACCAACTGCAATTTATGGCCTGTTTAGATCCTAGGTCTAACAAATAAATTAAATAATCCTGAGACAATTGGGGAAATGTAAGCAGTGACTAGATATTCAATCATATTAAGAAATTATTGCTAACTTTTAAGATACAATATTTATTTTTTAAAGTAATAAATATTAAAAAATTTTACAGATGAAAAACCAACAATATTCCCCAAAATAAATAGCAAAATTCTATGTGCTATCCTAATGGTTCTCTTTTTTGGGGGTAGAGTGAATTGGATAAAATTATTTTAAAAGCCACATGAAAATATAAGTACCTGAATAACAAAGAGAGTATGCAGAAGATAAATAATGAGAAACTTGTCTTCAATTGAAAGCCACTGTAATAAAAATCACTGCAATACAATCAACATGATATTGGCATAAGAGTAGACAAATCAGTGGAACAGAAGAGTGGATCCAAAAATAGATCTCAGTATATATCATAATTTAATATGTGACAAAGGTAGTATTTCAATTCCGTGGGAAAGAATGGCTTACTTAATAAGTATTGCCGGCATAACTACCTATTCATCTGGAACAAAATGAACTTGTATCTCAATTTCACAACAAATCCAAAGATAAATTCCAAATGGATTAAACACAGAAATATAAACAATAAGTCTTAAAAAAATATTTAGGTGACTGCATGCAAATCTAGGGGGCAGAGAACATCTTTTAAACTAAAACCAGAAACCTGGAAAGTATAAAAGATGGACATATTTGATTACATAAAAATTTCAAACCTTTATATGGTGAATGGTACCCAAACAAAGTCAAGAGTCAAAATGCATTTAAAAAATATGTGCAATGTAGATAATAGATATAGGATTAATATTTCTTATGTATAACAAGTTCTTACAAATTGATAAGAAAAAGATAAACCATTCCAATTTTTTAAAATGGCAGTAAGTATGAAAAAGGAAATAAACTGAATAGCAAATCCAAATAGCTGGTAAACATGTGAAAAAGTACCCAACTCAGTGGCAACCAGGGAATTGCAAATTAAAATAATAATGAGATATTACTCTATACACAACAGATTGGCAGAAGTTAAAAAGAATGATATTATCTATTGCAATCTCATGAATTACTTGTGAAAATATGAATTGCCACATTTTGAGAAAAACAAAGACCCAGCAGCATCCATTAAAATAAAGAATCCTCATACCCTTTAACCCAATGATTGCACTCCTGGGATTGTAGTCAGTAAAAATAAAAGAACCAGTATGGAAAGCTGTATGTAAAGTTGTTTACTGGAGAACTATAGTAACAAAAAACGAAAAACAAAGTGAATATACATCCATAAGGGGATGGCTGAATAAATGTGTGTGTATTTGCATAATAAAATACTTGCAGTTTGTCAGACGCGGGGGCTCATGCCTGTAAATCTAGCTCTTTGGGAGGCTGAGGCTGTTGGATCATTTGAGCCCAGGAGTTCAAAACCAGCCTGGGTAACACAGCAAGACCTTGTCTCTATCAAAAATACAAAAATTAGCTATGCATAGTGGTGCACGCCTACAGTTCCAGCTGCCAGGGAGGCTGAGGTGGGAGGATTACTTGAGCCCAGGAGGTTGGGGCTACAGAGAGCCATGAACATGTCACTGCACTCCAGCCTGGGCGACAGAGTGAGACCGTGTCCCAAAAAATACAAAAACAAAACAACAACAACAAAAACCATGCAGCTACTAAGAAGGAATTAGAGCTACTGCATGTGAATTAGAAGGATTGCTACAAGATGTCAAGAGAGAAAGGCAAGATGCTAAGAATTGTGTATATTATGGTTCCCAGTAATACATATTTAGTCATGCATCACTTAAGGATGGGGATGCTTTCTCAAAATGCATCGTTAAGCAATTTTATTGTCACATGAATACCATAGAATGTACTTACATAAACCTAGGTGGTAGAGCTGCTACTGCACACCTAGGCTTTATGGTATGGTCTGTTGCTCCTAGGCTACAAACTTGCATAACATGTTATTGTACTGAAAACTGTAGACAATTGTAACACAATTATAAGTATTTATGTACCCCAACTTAGAAAAGGTACAGCAAAAATATGGTATAATTCTTTGTTTCTTTGGAACCACTGTGGTATATGTGGTTCATCATTGACCGAAATGTGGTCATGCAGCACAAGACTGTGTATGGACGAGTGTGTGTGTGTGTGTGTGTGTGTGTGTGTAAGTAAACATATATGTTTGGTTTTTTTGTTTTGGTTTTGGTTTTGTTTTTGAGATAGAGTCTGGCTCTGTTGCCCAGGCTGGAATGCAGTGGTGTGATCTCGGCTTACTGCCACCTCCACTTCCCCAGGTTCAAGCGTTTCTCCAACCTCAGCCTCCCAAGAAGCTGGGATTACAGGCGTGAGCCACCGCACCTGGCCAACATATATATTTGTATACAGACTCCTATTTGTTTATAATAATATGAGTTTGGGAAAAAAGTTTGGAATGCTCTACACTGGGTTATTAACAGGGATTTTGTCAAGTTGGGGGTGGGGTATGAGAGTTGGGTAGAATGTGAAAAGAGAAGAGTAGAAGAAAATGTGGATCTATAATGATACCCTATTAATATGTACGTATATTAATATGCATATGAATACATTATATGCACATATACCTAAAATATAATACACATGTATAATGTGTGTGTATATATGATATATATGATAGGAGAATAAACTAGAGTTGAATCCGTATCTACATATTTGTAGAGATGCAAATGATATGATGTTAAATTTCAAAAAGCTAGTAATGTGTAACTATGATTCTATTTTGTCAAAGCAAACACATAAAAACTTCTATAGCTGTGGTCTCCATCAATGCTTGTAATTTTGAATGAACTATGAGAAAAGGTGTGAAGGAATAAACGCCAGGGTGTTAACACGTGTTACCGCAAAGGGGATTGAGGTGAGGATGAAATGATGATGAGCTTTATCTTTGCACATCATTGTACCATTTTACTTCTACGATAAGCCTGTATTGCTTTGAAATTTGAGAAAAAAAGGAAAAAAATACACATATTCCATCTAAAGATGTGATATCTTTCAGTATGTATTCAGGTCTTCCTTCTTTTTCCTAAAAGCTTCTTTATCTTTCTAGCCTGCTAAGAATTTTTGTTGTTGTTTCTTAATCGATAACCAGTGTTTGAGGTTTATCACATGTTTTTGGTATCTGTTGAGATAATTGTCTGATTTTTTTCTTTTAGTTGATTAATGTGATTTTTCTCTTTCTTATCTCTACTTTCCCATGTGATAATCTCACCTCGTCTCATGGCTTTGAACATGATACATACACCAACAACTTTCAAACTTGTATCTTCAGCCCAGACCTCTTTTTCCAACTGTAGACTCTGAGTAATTGTCTACTGCCATCTCTGCTTGAATGTTTAATTGACATCTCAGACTCAACGTGTCCAAAATGGAACTCTTGACCACACCTCCCCATCCCAAATCCCACCAAACCTTAGACGACCTTGGGGAGAAATCTCAAGCAGGAACCTGCAGCTGCCCTATCTTAAGTGAGGGCATTTCATCCAACTAGTTGCTCAGGCCAGAAAACATGGATCACCTGTGACTTTCCTCTTTCTCTCACACCCTAAAGGAGGAGGAAATCATGCTCCTTCTACCCTCAAAATACATTCAGAATGGACAACTTTAATCATCTTGACTGCTTCCGTCATGGTCACCATCTGTCCTCTTTTGAGCAGATCGCTGATCTCCTTGGGTCTATTCTCGCCTCTCCTAAAGTCTATTCTCAACAAGGCACCCAGAATCAAGCCATTTCATAGACACATTAGATTATATCCCTCCTTTGCCCAAAGGCCTGCGTTTCCCTGCTTCTCTCTACACACCTCTCCTGCCACTGCCCCCATTTTATTTAGAGTAAAAACCAAGGTCCTGCGACTTCTCCACCTCATCTCCTTCCACTCTCTCCTAACTTACTCTCCCACAACCATTCTGGCCTCCCTGAAGTCCCTCAAACATGCGGGGCGTACTCCCTCCCACCCTGGTGCCTTCACACTCACTGTTCTTTCTGATTAGAATACCCTGTCTCTGATATCTGTTTGGCTAACTCCTCATCAGGGCCTAACCTGACTACCTTATGAAATATCCTCCCTCCTACCCTGATGCAACAAATCTTGCCCTGACCCACTTTATCATTTTCCATCTCACTCACATCCCTTTCTGGCATACAGAGGTGTCTATTATATTGTTTATCTTCTATTTTCTGTCTCATCTCACTAGGACATCAGCTCCAAGAGGGCAAGAATCTCGTTTTGTTCACTGATGTCACCTGAATTCCTAGAACAATGTCTGGCATATAAAATATGCCAATATTTTGGCACATAAAAAAACAATATTTGTTGAATAAAAGAATGAATTTGTGCATTACATTGGCTCTGAGTGTGTTGCTTCCACAAACCAGCTCCCTGACTCCCCTACAATTCCTCTCTTATATTTGTTTCAAGCTATGATGTTCCTCAGAATCATTTTTTTTTTCTCTTAAATATGATCCCTGTTGCCTTCTTTCTTTAGGAATAATTCCAAGTTTCTGGTTCATTAATGGAGCTTTTTATTATTTCCTCACACTGCTATAGATTTATTCTTTTAAAATTTGTTATAAGGTACCACATTACAGCTAAATAAGAGGAACAAGTTCTAGTGTTATGTAATACTATGGGATGACTGTAGTTAACAATAGTATGTTATATAGTTTCAAAGAGCTAGAAAAAGAATATTGAACATTCTCAACACACAGAAATGACAAATGTTTGAGATGATGGATATGTTAACTACCCTGATCTGATCACCATACATTTTATATATATATAAACATTAGTATGAACTCCATGAATATATACAATTACTATTTATCAATTAATAGAATAGAATAAAATAATAATAATAAATGACTATACCTCTCCACCAAAAAAAAAAAAAAAATCGTAGGATTGGGTAAGGAAGGAAAGGCAGATGCATGTCTCACTCGACTATTATCATGCAACCTTGACCTCAGAGAACTGAATTTGTTTGTGTGAGTCAGTCGCTCTGGAGTGTGAGTAAATCTGATGAACTTTAAGTCTTATGAATCCTGGCTTGACCACCAGCTGCAATTCTCTAATATCTCCAGCTTCAGCCCCTTGAGGATCACACTGCCTACATTAACTACGATATTAAAAAGTATTTTTCAATTCAGAGAGGAAACGAATTGCATAAATGCTAGATAATAAAAATGAAGTTCTAATGCCTGACACGACATTTCCTTCCTACTAATCGACTCAATCTTAAAATCAAAGGTATCCACCCACATCCTTAGGGAACTCATTGAAAATCTTATGCAGCTGAAAAAATTTCTAATCTTTTTACCATGGCTATAGTAGTCAATTAAAGACTTTTCAAAATGTAAAATATGTATTTTATGTTTGTTTTCAAAGTCACTAAAGACCAGATTTTGACCATTGATGTATATGCTGAATATGCCTGCCCTACGAAAAGAAATTTGGTTAATTTGGAAGTGTGCTGAACTATTTTTATCTACATTTCCTACTTGCATAGCATTTATTTTTATTTTTCTTTTTTCTTGAAACAGAATCTCACTCTGTTACCCAGGCTGGAGTGCCATGGCGTGATCTCAGCTCACTGCAACCTCTGCCTTCTGGGCTCAAGTGATTCTTGTGCCTCAGCCTCCCAGGTAGCTGGGATTACGTGTGTGCACCATCCTGCCCAGCTAATTTTTGTATTTTTAGTAGAGATGGGGTTTTGCCATGTTGACCAGGCTGGTTTTGAACTCATGGCCTCAAGTGATCCGCCCACCTTGGGCTCCTAAAATGCTGTGATTACAGGCGGGAGCCACTGCTCCCAGCCCCAGCATAGCATTTCTAAGCCACAGAAAAACATGCTGTCTTATCCTTTCCTTTAAAAAAAAATTATATGCTTAAAGAAGCAATACTTTTGGTTCTTTAAAGTAATTTTGTGCCTATGTTGAATTGGAAGGAAAAGTGTTCATTATGAGCCCGTTTTCCACAGCCAAACATGAGCTGATACAGAACTGTGACTAATGTTATTATTTCTAAAAATGTGACTTGCACTTTGACTACTTTCAGGCAATGTTGAGAAGAAACTTCATCTGAGTTATCACCTGAGTCGGCACCCGCCTGTCAACAGAGGACAGGATAAACCAGTGTTTCCAGATCTAAGGTTTCACCAATAGACCCTAGACCTAGTCTGCTGCTAACATTCTTCTCTGTTTCTCTCACCTTCCACAAGTTACTCCAACTAAGAACTCTAGTTTGTAAACTATTGGTGTAAACCATTAAGGAGAAATGGTTTCTATTATCTTTGGAAAACCTATGGGGCAGGAGAGTCTTCTCTTATTTTGGAGTTTATCTCATTGTTCTAGCATGCTGATTGTGAATAAATGTTTCCTTATGTTCCTCCAAACTCTTCAACTTTGCTGTAAACACATTTTCTTTTAATCAAAATTATTGAACATGGAAAATCATTGCTCATTATCTTCTGTATTATTCTTGGGGATAATATGTAAGTTCTGTCTTTGGTCTGTTCTATTTTAACTTTTACTTGTGAAAAAATGGAAACTTACTTTTCATTTCTCATCATTTTTGGATCCTATTCAGATGTTCCATGTGACTACTGGAATGTGGTGGCCAAAATGGGACCCCATTTACTAGATCTTTGTAGAGATGGTGGCATTTGAAAGATTGAAACAATAAGAGAAATTAAACGGGAAGTGACGGATTTAACTGTCTAACATTTTGGAACTTTTGTACTGTGGAAATCAATAAAGTTGGCTAAGAAAGTATTTGCATCATATATAACAGTTAAAAATTCACATCTGGTTGGACATGGTGGCTCACACCGGTTATCCCAGCACTTTGGGAGCCCGAGGCGGGCAGACCACGAGGTCAGGAGATCAAGACCATCCTGACTAACATGGTGGAATCTTGTCTCTACTAAAAATACAAAAAATTAGCCGGGCGTGGTGGCACGTGCCTGTAGTCCCAGTTACTGGGGTGGCTGAGGCAGGAGAATCGCTTGAACCCTGGGAGGTGGAGGTTGCAGTGAACCGAGACTGTACCACTGTACTCCAGCCAGGGCAACAGAGCTAGACTCTGTCTCAAAAAAAAAAAAATTCATATCTAGACTATCTAAAAATTCACGCATATATATGAAAAGTTGCCTGTATATAACATTCAATTATTAATGAATACTTTTGCAGTAAGATGTTATTTATTTTTTTAGAGGGGTCTTGCTCTGTGACCCAGGCTGGAGTGTAGTGGCTAGTGGCATGATCATAGCTCACTGGAGACTAGAATCTCTGGGATCAAGTGATCCGTCCACCTCAGCTGCCCCAGTAGCTGGGGATACAGGCACGAGCCATCGTGCCAGCTCATAAGATGTTATTTTCTATTAAAGCAATTTTTTAAGTAACATGATGACTCCAGTACATATGTGAATAAACAATACTCTTATTGGCCAATGTCCACTTTTCCTCAAAATCTAGTGGACATATCATGTCTTGAAAGCACTGGACACACCCTTAGGAAAATAAGCTCCTCTTCAAGCTCTATCATTCTATATTCCATAATTCTACATGGTATTCCAATCTGTGGGATTCTACAATCCCACACTTTACTGCCCATGTTGTAGCAGTCACTACATTATATTGAAATTTTTTATGACTGTCTTCCCTACCAGAAATGATCATCTTTATCAGAAGGTGGCAGATCAGAGACCATGTAGTTGCTTCATTCTTTTTTTCATGGTCTAATATGATGCCTACTACATGCAGTAGATGCTCCAACACTGCTCAAAGAATGAATGAGTTTATGTTAAAACGAATGTAAATAGTAATTACAGAATACAGAAAAGATCTCCCTCCTTAAACTTCCAAAGATACACCACGTGATGCAATACTATTTTGCTCAAGAAGACTTTAATGCCATCAACAGACATGTGTTTCTTTTTTCTATGAATTAAAAACATATAAGTATTATTTTAAAGATATTAACAATATAAATTCTCCTGAAATTAATTTACAAATTCAGTATAAGTCCCATCAGAATACAGGGCTTTTTAAAACTTGAAATTGTTCTAAAGTTCATATAGAAAAGCAAACATGGAGGCTGGGCGCAGTGGCTCACACCTGTAATCCCAGCACTTTGGGAGGCCAAGGCGGGCAGATTACCTGAGGTCAGGAGTTCGAGACCAGCCTGACCAACACGGCGAAACCTCGTCTCTACTAAAAAAAAAAAAAAATACAAAAATTAGCTGGATGTGGTGGCGGGCGCCTATAATCCCAACTACTCGGGAGCTTGAGACAGGAGAATCATTTGAACCCGGGAAGTAGAGATTGCAGTGAGCTGAGATCATACCACTGCACTCCAGCCTGGGTGACAGAGTGACACTCCATCTCAAAAAAAAAAGAAAAGCAAACATGGAAGAAGAGCCAGAAAAAAAAAATCTTCAGATAAAAACCAACCATGAGGGGAAATAGTTCCCCTCATGGTTGGTTTTTATCTGAAGATTTTTTAAATCTTTGTAATAAAATGTTTAAATGTATCATTTTATTACAATAATTAACATGCTATAGACCAATATGGAGACAAAGATTCTATTAAATGAACTGAATGGAAAATTCAGAAATAAACAAAGTACATATGAACATTATTTTTAGATAAAGCTGGCTTCTCAAATGGCGGTAAAAGATGGCCTTTTTCACCCTTTTTCATGCTTCATCAATAAAGTATGTTGTGAAAATAGAAAGCCATTTGACAGAGGTCACCCGGATCTCTACATCACTTCTTTCGACAAAAGGAAATTCAATGGCTTGACCTCTCAAAGAAATGCCATAACAGCAACAACAATCCTAGAAGGAAACATGGATTTTTAAAAAGTTTGAATGGGGACAGGCATACTAAATAATGACGTGAAATTGAGAAATTACTAATGAAAAGCTTGATTATTTAAATTTTAAAAAATCCCTGAAACTGTGGCCGAACGTGGTATCTCACACCTGTAATCCCAGCACTTTGGGAGGCCGAGGTGGGCGAATAACCAGGTCAGGAGTTCAAGACCAGCCTGGCCAACATAGTAACACCTCGTCTCTACTAAAAAATACAAAAATTAGCCAGGCGTTGTAGTGAGTGCCTGTAATCCCAGCTATTCAGGAGGCTGAGGCAGAAGAATCAATTCAACCTGGGTGGCAGAGGTTGTAGTGAGCCAAGATAGTGCCATTGCACTCCAGCCTGGGCAACAGAGTGAGACTCTGTCTCAAAATAAAATTAAAAAAGACTAATCTCTTTAATATGAAAAGAGTTCATACCAAGCAGTATGGAAAAGATCAGTGGCCCAATAGAAATATGAATAACAGATATGAACACAAAATTCATAGCAGAGCAGTGAGTCACTAATGAATCTATACAAAGGTAATTTTAAAAATCAAAATCAAACAATAAAATTATCTATCAGATTAGCACTTAAAAAATTTAATGACATACAGCCTTCGCCATGGAGAGGGGAAATAGATATTTACTGAAGTGTTGATGGAGGGTGAAAAAAAATACATAAAATATTTAGAAAAGCAGTTTTGCAATATTAATCAAAAATTTAAATGAGAACAAATGCAAAAATATGATTGGGGATTATTTTTGTTGTGACATTGTTTGAATCAACCACCTGGATGTCTATCAATAGGGAATGAATTAGATTATGACACGGATGTATGCTACGGTCTGAATGTTGATGTCCCCCGAAAATTTGTATATTGAAACCCCCAAGGCAATGGCATTAGGAAGTAGGACCTTGTGGGAAATGAGTAAGTCATGAGGAAAGAATCCTTAGAAGTGGGATTACATGTCCTAATAAAAGAGGATAAAGGGAGCTAATTAGATCCTTCCATGATATGAAGACATGGCTAGAAAGAGTCATCTGTGAACTAGGAGGTGGCCCTTTACCAGACACCAAAACCGCCAGCACCTGGATCTTGGAGTTCCCAGCCTCCACAACTGTAAGAAATATAAATCTGTTGTTTGCCAGTTTATGGTATTATAGCAGCCTGAATGAACTAAGACACAGTACAATGGATTTCTACACAGCAGCTCAGACAGAACAAGCTAGAACAGAAGGATATGGAAAAGTATCTATTATGTCCTTTAATGGAAAAAAAAAAACCTATCAGACTCAGAAAAGCGGTATAAAATCATCCCATTTGTTTTTTGAAGGGTATCTAGAACATGCATACTTTGCATGTATTTATGTAAAAAATTACCTGGATTGATACATAATTTATTAACAGAATAAATACACAATTTATCCTGGAAATGAGATTGAGAGGACCATAATATAAGAGACTTACTTTTTACTTTATGCTGTTTTCCCTTTTTAAATTTTTTTTGAGACGGAGTCTCGCTCTGTCACTCAGGCTGGGGTCCAGTGGTGCAATCTCTGCTCACTGCAATCTCTGCTCACTGCAACCTCTGCCTCCCAGGTTCAAATGATTCTCCTGCCTCAGCCTCCTGAGTAGCTGGGATTACAGCCGCCTGCCACCATGCCTGGCCAACTTTTGTATTTTCAGTAGAGACAAGGTTTCACCATATTGGCCAGGCTGGTCTCAAACTCCTGACCTCAAGTGATCTGTCCATGTCAGCCTCCCAAAATGTTGAGATTAAAGGTGTGAACCACTGCGCCCCATCTGCTGTTTTCTACTGTTTATTTTTTATGAGTATGCAGTATTTTTGTAATTAAATTTAAAAACATTGTAAAATAATGCTTGTATTTACGTAAAAGTCACTAAAAGCAAAACCCTTTGATGATTTGGCAACGATGTGATGAGCCACAGGGCTGGGACTGGGGTGCAGTTGCTGAGGCATTGGCCTTGGTTACAAAATTTAAGGGGTTATCATAAACCTCAGTAATAAAGATAAAAAATATATATACTTTAAGACCTTAATTTTTTACAGCAGTTTTATTTTCACAGCAAAATTGAGAGGAAGATGCAGAGATACCCCATATACCTTTTGCCCTCATACATGCATAGCCTCCCCCTATTATCAGCATCACTCATCAGTGGTATACGTCTGGGGTACCCACCTCCCTGGTCGTGGACCTGTACGTGGCTGTGGTCTGTTAGGAACTGGGCTGCACAATAGGAGGTGAGTGGCGAGTGAGCATACTGCCTGAGCTCTCCTGTCAGATGGGCAGCAGCGTTAGATTCTCATAGGAGCATGAACCCTATGCTGAACTGTGCATTCGAGGGATCTAGGTTGTGCTCTCCTTATGAGAATCTTATGCCCGAGGGTCTGAAACCATTGCCCACCCTCATTTGCAGAAACATTTTCTTCTATGAAATGTTGTCCATGGTCAAAAAGGTTGGGGACCGCTGGTGTACATGTTATAACTGATGAATCTACGTTGACACATCTTTATCACCAATAGTTTACATTAGGGTTCACTCATGGTGTTCTACATTTTATGGGTTTGAAAAAATCTATAATGACATAAATCCACCATTATAAGATCATACAGGCCAGGCACGGTGGCTCATGCCTGTAATCCCAGCACTTTGGGAGGCTGAGGCAGGTGGATCACTTGTGGTCAGGAGTTCGAGACCAGCCTGACCAACATGGTGAAACCCTGTCTCTACTAAAAATACAAAATTAGCCGGGTGTGTTGGTGCACGCTTGTAATCGCAGCTACTTGAGAGGCTGAGGCAGGAGAATTGCTTGAACCCGAGAGGCAGAGGTTGCAGTGAGCCGAGATCACGCCATTGCCCTCTAGCCTGGACAATAAGAGCTAAACTCTGTCTCAAAAAAACAAAAACAAACAAAACAAAACAAAAGATCATACAGAATAGTGAATGACATATTGCTAGAAGTTAAATGGCTGCTCTTTAAGGGACAGGAAGCTTTGGATAGAGAGACTTCTAGAGCCTGAGTGATAACCCCTCACGGTGGGGTTACACCTGTCTCTCCCTCGTTTGAAAGCTGTATTAGCTATTCCTGAGAGACCTCCTTTATTTACGTTGCCTATTGAAGAGAGGTATTTTTTTTCTGTGTGCACAATATGTGTTTGTTTTAATGTTTCATCATAACATAATCTTCTGGAAGACATTTTAAGCAACAAACTAGAGATCCATAGTTTAGTTACAACACTGTCACCAATGCAAATAATTCGCAGAGGTGAGAAAAGGGGGCTGTATGATGTATTTCTGTGCAGCTGTATTTTTATGCAGCTGTGTGAGACTAAGATTTGACATTGCGAAGACACACTCCAATCCCAGAAATATCAAGACTTAACGAATGTTTGCATTTACAATCACAAAATTAACATACTTGCTATGTGTTTGTTTCCTTTGCGAGACCATCAGCTCCTCAGTTCCGCTATTGTTTCTCCCTCATGTCCGTGGCTCTATTGGGATATTTACATGTTCAGTAAATAAAGTGGCATGAATGAGTAAAGCCAAACTGTAAGTTAGACAGGTAACTGACAATACATGTCCGTGTAATTCAGTTAGAATGGCAGGTTTGAAGGGATAGTGGCCATTTATTCTTCCTGTTCTGTGACTTGTGATGGAGGTGTTTTGCTGCTCAGTTGGAAGAATGTTTTTCTTAAATGCAAGGGGGAACACTTATACATAAATGAATAAAATCTTCTCATTTAAATTGTCTATGAATCTTGGAATACTGCTTCTACTTCTGTGATAGCGAGTAGTTCATAAACAAGTGAATGAACAAGTAGCAAACAAGTATTAACAGGACATCTTAGAAACAGCTGATGGTCCTTAGATCCAGAGACCAATATTTCAAGAAAATGTGTGTTGAAGGTTGTGATTCTTTATTGCACACTTGTGGTATATAGGCTAGTAAAATTGTTCTTGGTTCATATGATGAGATTAAATAAACCAATATTTCATTGTGCTGATCAAAGGACTTTAGCGGTTCTGGGATTAGGATTAGATCCACAGTCAGCCCACAGGCTTTTCAAAAGAGCAGCCTGTGAAAGGGATGCTGTGTTATCCATTGCTGTGTAACAGAATACCCCCCAGATTTACTGACTTTAATCAGCAATCATTTTATTATATCTCAGGACTTTGTAAGGCTTTTAGGCAGGCGTCAGTGGAAGAGCTCCATGTAGCATCAACTGTAAGGTTTGTTCTTGCCGAGTTTAAAAGGAAGAAACTGAGGCCAACACAAGAAGATCCAATATGAGGGGTTTATTCAGGCTCCCGAGCGAGGTTCTGTGGTCCTACAGGAGGGGCTGGAAAAGTCACGCGGACTCCTCTCAGACGTGGGGTTTTATAGGGAGTGAAGGAGCGTGATTGGTTGTGGGAGAGCAGGACTACTATTGGGTAAGGTTACAAGCCTTTATTTGCATACAGGACTTGGCTGCTATTGGTTAGAATTACTCGGCTGCTATTGGCTAGAAAGACTTGGCTGCTATTGGCTAGAATGACAAGACCCTGCTTGCATACTGGGTTCTTTAAGGGAAGGGCAGGCTGTGCGAGAAGGGGAGAAGGGAACATGCCCGAGCATGTCCGAGCTTTCGGAAAAAAGAAGGGGTGGGGGGTGTGCATCCGAGCTCCCGGCAAGGCAACCGGCCTTACATCAACTAGTCATTTACTATGTTCAGACGGAGGCTGGGCTGTCTAGGAGGGTCCAAGATTGTTTTATTCATATGTGGTATCTTAACAAGTTGAATGAAATGTTCAGATCAGCTGGAACTATCCCCCAGAGAGCCAACATGTGGCTTTTCCATCATAGTGGCCTTAGGGTAATTAGTTTCCTTACATAGCAAGGCTGAATGGCCATTTATGACCCAATCTCAGAATTGCAAAGGGGCACCTCTAGAAGGAAGGAGTGTCAAGGAATTTGCAGCTTTGTTGAAAAACTGCCACAAGTGTGAGTGGGGAGAATGCAAAGGAAAGCCAAATTTATAGAGGAAGGACTGTGTGCCCTTCAGGCTCAATGATGAGGCTGCAAATAGGAGAATGAGAAATAAGGTCAGAAGCTAAGCAGCAAGCATCAAAAACTATGTGACAAGAGAAAGTGCTGGGGCATCAGGCACTCAGAAGGAAGATCTGTTGGCAGGTGATGCTGGAGGCTTCCCTTGGTGAGTAGTGCGGGGCCAAGCTAGCAAGGAGGATATGGGGTGCTATTTACTGTCAGAGGGGCTCGGATGGCTAGATGGTTGCTTCTTTACGCTTGGACATCAGAGTAAGTTTGACAACGTGGTCACCAGAAATCCCCATTTCCTCTTCTCGGTGACTCAGTCTGTTTCCTGTTCCACGGATCACTTTTCTAATCCCTGACCAGTGATTATTGGGTTATTGGCCTTCCCGTAAACAGAGGCTTCTGTTCCCTCTCCAGACCCTCCCATAGTCTTAAACTTCAGGGGCCATGAGACACAGGCGGTGAAGAACTCCCAGTGGAGCCTCTATTTTCACCAGCAGGTCTCAAATCTGTCACCTGAATTCTGTCTTCCTCCATTATCCCTCCATATCCTTCAGTTCCCTTCCCTCTTTCGGCCATTCTGCTGTACCTGTTACCAGTGGAGGGTGTCCACGTTCTTGGTATCTTAAAGAATTGCACAAAATGCACAAACAAAGCAAAAAAGAAATGAAGGGTTTTATTGAAAAAGAAAGTACACTCCACAGTGTGGGAGCAGCTCAAGCATAGGAGCTCAAAGGCCCCACTTCAAAATTTTGGGGAGTTTAAATACCCCCTAGAGGATTCCATTGGTTACTTCAGGTACGTCTTATGTAAATGGAGAGGATGAAGTAAAATTACAAAGTCATTTATGGCTTACGCCCTGTGGAGAGGATATTTCCTGTTAAAACTGTGAATCAGCCTTATGTTCCCTGCCTCCAGACCTTATTTTCCTGCCTTATCTCCCCACTCAGAGATGTGATCTCCATAAATTTTTACGGGAGGCAGAGGGACAGATGGTCTTTTTTTTTTTTTTTTTTTTTTCCTGTAATTGCTTCATGCTGGCTTGGGGCGTAGTCCCTATCTCTTGAGGGTCACGGAACTCTCGCCCTGTTCTGTCTAACAGAGGCAGAATAGCTGCTTGATGGCCAGGGGTGGTGTCTTCACCTGGAACTGGCTGGAACCTTTGTTGCAAGATCATCTGAAGCTTAAAGGTCTCTAGGTGAGAGGAAATGAATTTGGTAAAAGATTTAATGGGAGCTTCAGGGGGTGGATACCTATGCTGTCAGAAATGTTTGTTATAGAGATTTGCAGGAGAAAAAACAAAACCTGATCTGTTCTAGAATCTATGTGTTTCCTCAAAATCTTAACACAAGCAGCTCCATTTGGTTTGGTTTGGTTTGTTGGGGCCTAGTGCATGGGCTCAGTCCAAAACAATGGCCTCCCATAATTTTGTTTAAAAATTCTCCCCCTTTCTGATTAGGCTCTCACTCAGGTGAGAGTGGAACCAAAACTTAGGGCCTTAGCGCCGCTCTCCGTTACCATCTTTTTGGGTTTCCGGTCTCAGCACATCATGTATAGGTTATGGTGTCCTCACGGTTGCACATTTCTTTCAGCTCCTGTTATTCCAGTTGAGAGACCATATGACATTCTAGAGATGGCTGCATGAAAGCATTTAAGACCTTTGAGCGAATACAGAGCACCAGGGAGACTATTATTATGACTATTGGGAGGATAATAGTAAGAGATTGGAGTATACTCTTCACCCAAGGTCCCCAAAATCCGAATCTCCTAAAGGCAAATAGATCAAAGAATGAGCTAGATAAGGAGTTTACTCACTTGACTAAGAGATGTCTTCGTCAATCCCCGACCACCGAATTTCTATCATCTGCATTTGATGTATTTCCCCACAGGCCGCAGGTGCCAGCAGCAGCACAGGTACTTTTCTGTTTAGCCAGTTCTATTATTTAGCATAACTTTTACAAGAGAATTTAAAGTCTCTTGCGTAACTGTAGCCTTTATACTAGAATTTGCTCTAGAACCTATCATGAGGGATACATTTCTAATCATTGCTTCTTTTACTTTAAACCATGGGAAAAGGACCTAACAAATTATGATCTTTTAGAAGAGTGAAGACCTCCTGCAATGTTCTTTTTAACCCATGATGTGGGTTAAGATGAGTGAGCCAATGTTTTGTTTTTGACTGATTATGAGGCAACACATGTACCATTAAAGTTTCTTACCTACATCGGACCTTCATCTTTTATCTATCAAAGTAGAAGCTTATCTATGTATAAGGCTGGCTGCAAACTCCTTCACAAATAAAAGTACACTCCATTAGTGCACGTAACAGACCCCTTTACCACTTCTATTGTTCATAGAGGTATAAGCAAGAAAAAATATTCAAAGATAAGAGTTTTGTGATAGTAGAAGTCTCAATCTGTGAACTTGGAAAATGCTGTTCACACCAAGGATGTCATCCTCTTCTTGGGAAAAATTTCCCTGGTTGGTTTTACCTTAAAGATTCCAATGGGTGCACAGCTCCAAGAGTGTGGAGGGACTCTTCTCAGTTGTAAGATTATGAACCCAAAGTTCAGGTCCCAAAGTTTCATTGTGGTGTGAGGGCTCTCATAAGGCTTTCTCTGAATTGTATTTTTCTCCCAAAACTTCCCTACAAATAACTCTCAGGAGAGCCGGTTGTTAAATTGTCAGGAAGTTTGCAAGCTGGTTGACTTTGTGAGGATAGCTTGAACTTGGTCATACTAGACGATTTACGGTATAAATTAGCAACCCTGTGCCGAAGCTGGATGTTAAGCACTTACCGGCACACCACTGTTCCTGTCTTTATGATTTTATTTTCTCTCCTCTTGCCTCCCCCACCCTCTGTCTAAATTTAATTCAGAATCACCATTTCCACTTGTGGTAGAAACCTAGAACATTTGCATCTGAAAATATAAAATGGTCAAGATCAAGTGGTCTCGTCTTTCTAAGCTTTCGTATCCTGTCTGTAAAGTGGTGATAGCAACATCTCGTTCATAGGCTGTGGTGGAGTGAGGTGCTGTCATACACATCTGGACTCAGCAAATGCTCAGTACTCATTGGCTGTATCACTGGTCTCCGTCTCTGCATGCACCCAGCCTTGGGTTACTTATTTATCAACTGACAGACACTTTTTGGAGCTCACGTTCTTTGAATAGCTGACACTAATGACTCATCAGTGAAGTGTGTTTTCAGTAGGAAAAATTGTTTTAATGGTGGAAAATGCTCAAAACAATCAGTGCACCCTCTTCTACATCTGTGGTAAACTGTGAAAACCAGATTTCTTTCTGCAAAGCTATATCCTGAGAAGTCGGAGAGTATTCTGAATGTAAATTTTTGGACTGTTATCCATGCTGGGCTTTTTCTTCTTCTTCTTCTTCTTTTTTTTTTTTTTTTTTTGAGAGGGAGTCTCACTCTGTCTCCAGGTTGGAGTGCAATGGCAAGATCTCGGCTCACTGCAACTTCCAATTCCTGGGTTCAAGTGATTCTCCTGTCTCAGCCTCCTGAGTAGCTGGGATTACAGGCATGTGCTACCATGCCCAGCTAATTTTTGTATTTTTAGTAGAGATGGGGTTTCACCATGTTGGCCAGGATGGTCTTGATCTCCTGACCTTGTGATCTGCCCGCCTCAGCCTCCCAATGTGCTGGGATTACAGGCGTGAGCCACCGTGGGTGCTCAGCTTCTTTTACTTGGCCGAAGTTATTCTGAGAGCACCCACCTGGCGTTTGTCTCTATTCGACTTTGCCTTAGTTATGTAGGACCAGATTTCCTACATGTTGAGGTCATCATGCATTGAAGTCAGTCATGAATGGTTTGGGCAACAGCCCTTATCTCCCCTTCTCCAGAGTCTGAAACAATGCATTCCTTCCTATGCATCATCTGACATGAATAAAGGCTGTTAAGGTGTTTTGCCCAATGGAATTCATATCTGATTCTCCCTGCAAGAGTGATTTTACTTGGAAAAAGAAATATTTTCCTACGCCAGTGCTACTATATTTGATGAGATTAATTGCCCTCTACTTTAAAATATGTGTATTTTAATAGCTAACAAGGATCTTAAGAAATACTTCAGGCCGGGCGCGGTGGCTCAAGCCTGTAATCCCAGCACTTTGGGAGGCCGAGGCGGGTGGATCACGAGGTCAAGAGATCGAGACCATCCTGGTCAACATGGTGAAACCCCGTCTCTACTAATACAAAAAATTAGCTGGGCACGGTGGCGCGTGCCTGTAATCCTAGCTACTCAGGAGGCTGAGGCAGGAGAATTGCCTGAACCCAGGAGGCGGAGATTGCGGTGAGCCGAGATCGCGCCATTGCGCTCCAGCCTGGGTATCAAGAGCGAAACTCCGTCTCAAAAAAAAAAAAAAAAAAAAAAGAGAAATACTTCAAGTAAAAATAAAAATCAGGGCTGGGTGCAGTGGCTCATGCCTATAATCCCAGCATTTTGGGAGGCCAAGGCAGGCGGATCATGAGGTCAGGAGTTTGAGAACATCCTGGTCAACATAGTGAAACCCTGTTCTCTACTAACGATACAAAATTTAGGTGGGTGTGGTGGCACATGCCTATCATCCCAGCTACTTGGAAGGCCGAGGCAGGAGAATCACTTGAACCCGGGAGGCGGAGGTTGCAGTAAGCCAAGATTGCACCATTGCACTCCAGCCTGAGTTACCTGAGTGACAGAGTGAAACTTTGTTTTAAAAAAAAGTCCGGAGAGAGAGCCAAGATGGTTGATCACTAGCAGCTCGGGCTTGTAGCTCCCAGTGAAAGCGCAGAGAACGAGAGGACACCACACTTTCAGACGAATATTTGTTGCTCACGGACCAAGAGATTCCCAGCAGAGGAGCCCTACGGGTCACCAGGGTGACTCTTGTGGCCGGCGTGGTGGTTTTGCTGGCGCCTTAGTGCGGCAGTTCTTGGTGCAGAGTCCGGAGATTCCCGGGCAGAAAAGCACCATCAATCTTAACACCGCTGTTTTGGCCGGTGCAGTGGATTGCTCAGATTTCAGCCCTGGGAATCAACAAGTGACGTCCACTCAGAGACCTAGTTAGAAAGTTGGTAATTACAAAGACGATAGAGGGATAAATATATAATGAAGGGAAGAAACCAGCCTAAAAAGGCAGAGAATACTCAAAATCAGAATGCCTCTCCCTCTACAGGGGATCGCAATTCCTCATCAGTAACGGAACAAGGCTTAATGGAGAACGAGTGTGTTCCAATAACAGAAGCAGGTTTCAAAAGGTGGGTGATAAGAAACTTCTGTGAATTAAAAGAACTTGTTCTAACCTAATGCAAAGAGACTAAGAACCTTGAAAAAAGGTTTGACGAAATGTTAACAAGAATGGACAATTTAGAGAGGAATGTAAGTGAATTGATGGAGCTGAAAAACACAACACGAGAACTTCGCGAAGCATGCACAAGTTTAAACAGTTGAATTGATCAAGCAGAAGAAAGGATATCAGAAGTCGAAGACCAGCTCAGTGAAATGAAACGAGAAGACAAGATTGGAGAAAAAAAGGATAGAAAGGAATGAGCAAAGTCTCCAGGAAATATGGGACTATGTGAAAGGACCTAATTTACGTTTGATAGGTGTACTTGAATGTGACGAAGAGAATGAATCCAAGTTGGAAAATACTCTTCAGGATATCATTCAGGAAAACTTTCCCAACCTAGCAAGGCAGGGTAATATTCAACTCCGGGTAATATTCAACTCCAGGTAATACAGAGAACACCACAAAGATATTCTTCAAGAAGACCAACCCCAAGGCACATAATTGCCAGATTTATTAGGGTTGAAATGAAGGAGAAAATACTAAGGGCAGCCAGAGAGAAAGGTCAGGTTACCCATAAAGGGAAACCTATCAGACTTACAGCAGATCTCTCAGCAGAAACCCTACAAGCCAGAAAAGAGTGGGGACCAATATTTAACATCCTCAAAGAAAAGAACTTTCAACCCAGAATTTCCTATCCAGCCAAACTAAGCTTTATAAGCGAAGGAAAAATTAAATCTTTTGCGAACAAACAAGTACTTAGAGACTTCACCACCACCAGGCCTGCTTTACAAGAGCTTCTGAAAGAAGCACTATACATATAAAGGAATAACCAATATCAGCCTTTCCAAAAATATATCAAAAAGCCAAGAGCATTAACAATGAAAAATTTACACTAACTAATGGGCAAAACAGCCAGCTAGCATCAAATGCCAGTATTAAACTTATATATATTCTAATTGGATAAAAAGCCAAAACCCATCGGTATGCTGCATCCAGACCCATCTCACATGCAACGATACACAAAGACTCAAAACAGAGAGAGATCCAAGATGGCTGATGATTAGCAGCTCGGGCACGTACCTCCCAGTGAAAGCGCAAAGAACGAGAGGACGCCACACTTTCAGACGAATACTTGTTGCTCATGGACCAGGAGATTCCCAGTGGAGGAGCCCCACGGGTCGCCAGGGCGACTCTTGTGGCCGGCGTGGTGGTTTTGCTGGTGCCTTAGCACGCCAGTTCTTGGTGCAGAGTCCGGAGATTTCCGGGCAGAAAAGCACCATCAATCTTAACACCGCTGTTTTGGCCGGCTCAGTGGATTGCTCAGATCTCGGCGCAGGGAATCAACAAGTTGGACGTCAGAGACCCAGTTAGAAAGCCGGTAATTATAAAGACGACAGACGGACAAATATATAATGAAGGGAAGAAACCAGCGTAAAAAGGCAGAGAATACTCAAAATCAGAATGCCTCTCCCTCTACAGGGGATCGCAATTCCTCATCAGTAACGGAACAAGGCTTAATAGATTACACGTGTGCTCCAATAACAGAAGCAGGTTTCAAAACGTGGGTGATAAGAAACTTCTGTGAATTAAAAGAACTTGTTCTAACCCAATGCAAAGAAACTAAGAACCTTGAAAAAAGGTTTGACGAACTGTTAACGAGAATGGACAATTTAGAGAAGAATATAAGTGAATTGATGGAGCTGAAAAACACAACACGAGAACTTCGCGAAGCATGCACAAGTTTAAACAGTCGAATTGATCAAGCAGAAGGAAGGATATCAGAAGTCAAGGACCAGCTCAGTGAAATGAAACGAGAAGACAAGAATGCAGAAAAAAGGATGAAAAGGAATGAGCAAAGTCTCCAGGAAATATGGGACTATGTGAAAAGACCTAATTTACGTTTGATAGGTGTACCTGAATGTGATGAAGAGAATGAATCCAAGTTGGAAAATACTCTTCAGGATATCATTCAGGAAAATTTTCCCAACCTGGCAAGGCAGGGTAATATTCAACTCCAGGTAATACAGAGAACACCACAAAGATATTCTTCAAGAAGACCAACCCCAAGGCACATAATCGCCAGATTTATTAGGGTTGAAATGAAGGAGAAAATACTAAGGGCAGCCAGAGAGAAAGGTCAGGTTACCCATAAAGGGAAACCTATCAGACTTACAGCAGATCTCTCAGCAGAAACCCTACAAGCCAGAAAAGAGTGGGGACCAATATTTAACATCCTTAAAGAAAAGAACTTTCAACCCAGAATTTCCTATCCAGCCAAACTAAGCTTTATGAGCGAAGGAAAAATTAAATCTTTTGCGAACAAACAAGTACTTAGAGAGTTCACCACCACCAGGCCTGCTTTACAAGAGCTTCTGAAAGAAGCACTATACATATAAAGGAACAACCAATATCAGCCTTTCCAAAAATATATCAAAAAGCAAAGAACTTTAACACAATAAAAAATTTACATCAACTAATGGGCAAAACAGCCAGCTAGAATCAAACGCCGGTATTAAACCTATATATATTTTAATTGGATAAAAAGCCAAAACCCATCGGTATGCTGCATCCGGGCCCATCTTACATGCAACAATACACAAAGACTCAGAGAGAAGGAGGAAGATTTACCAATCAAACAGAGAGTAAAAATAAACTAATAAACAAAAAACAGGAGATGCAATTCTCGCCTCTGATAAAGTAGACTTTAAAGCAACAAAGATCAAAAGAGGCGAGGAATGACATTACATAATGGCAAAAGGATCAATGTAACAAGAAGAGCTAACGATTCTATAGATCAACGAGATAGAAAATTAACAAGGATATTCAGAACTTGAACTCAGACCCGGAACAAGTAAACTTAATAAACATTTATAGAACTCTCCACTTCAAATACACAAAACATACATTACCACCTCATACCTATTCCAAAGGTGACTATATAATTGGAAGTAAATCACTCCTCAGTAATCGCATAGCATTTCATAGGTTTAAATGAAATATTGGTTGGCTGTTTGTTTGTTATCTTCTTCCCTTATTCCTTCCTGACTACATAATTAAGTATAATTATCAGTATAAAAGAGCTTTTCAATACCCATTACTAAATTGCATTCTAGCCTGGGCAAGAAAGCAATACTCCCATTCTCTCTCCCTCTTTCTTTTCCTTCTCCCTCCTCCCCATTCTCTCTCTCTCTTTCTCTTCCTTTTTCCTCCTTCCTATTCTCTCTCAAAAAAAAAAAAAAAAAAAAAAAAAAAAAAAAACAAAGAGAAGGAGGAAGATTTACCAACCAAACAGAGAGTAAAAATAAACAAATAAACAAAAAGCAGGAGATGCAATTCTTGCCTCTGATAAAGTAGACTTTAAAGCAACAAAGATCAAAAGAGGTAAAGAAGGATATTACATAATGGCAAAATGATCAATCTAACAAGAAGAGCTAACGATTCTATAGATCAACAAGACAGAAAATTAACAAGGACATCCAGGACTTGAACTCAGACCCGGAACAAGTAAACTTAATAAACATTTATAGAACTCTCCACTTTAAATACACAAAACATACATTACCACCTCACACCTATTCCATAAGTGACTACATAATTGGAAGTAAATCACTCCTCAGTAATCGCATAGCATTTCATAGGTTTAAATGAAATATTGGTTGGCTGCTTGTTTGTTATTTTCTTCCCTTATTCCTTCCTGTCATCATTAAGTATAATGATTGGTATAAAAGAGGTTTTCAATACCCATTACTAAACTGCATTCTAGCCTGGGCAAGAAAACAATACTCCCATTCTCTCTCTCTCTTTCTTTTCCTTTTTCTTCCTCTTCTTCATTCTTTTTTTTCTTTCTTTCAAAAAAAAAAAAAATCCGAAAACAATAGAGGTTATTTGTTGGACTTTGGGAAGTGCCAAAGTTTTTTTTATTGCTGTCTCATGGTTCCTATGGATTATTTTATTTTAAAGTTAGGTTTACTGAGGTATAATTCACACACTATAATATTTATTTATTTTAGTGTAGAGTTTATGAGTCTACAAATACATGTGTTGTGTAACCACCACCATGAAGAGTTGAAACATTTCCATTCCCTCCCCAAATTCCCTAAGGCCTTTTGTAGCCAGCCCCCTTCTCCCAAAAACAGGCCTTGGCAACCACTGATCTGTTTTTCTGTGCCTATAGCTTTGCCTTTTTCTGGGAAATCATACTAATAGAAATCATATAATATATAGTCAGACAATATTTTAAGTCTGGCTTTTTTTTTTAAACTTAACTAATGCATTTGAGACGTTGATAGGATTTGGATTTGCATCCCTGCCCAAATATATCGATTTTGTAATCCCCAGTGTTGGGGAAGGGACCTGGGGGGAGGTGATTGGGTTATGGGGATGGTGGATTTCCCCCTTGCTGTTCTCATGAGAGTGAGTGAGTTCTCACGAGATCTGGTTATTTAAAAGTGTGTAGCACCTCCCTCTTCTCTCTCTCTCTCCTACTCTGCCATGTGAAGATGGGATTGCTTCCCTTTCGCCTTCCATCATGACTGTAAGTTTCCTGAGGCCTCCCCAGCCATGCTTCCTGTACAGCCTTCCTGTATAAACATGAGCCAATGAAACCAGTTTTCTTTATAAATTACCCAGTCTCAGGTAGTTCTTCACAGCAATGCAAGAATGGACTAATACAGATGTGCTGATGGCATACTGGTACTAGTAGACTTTTTTTTAAATTGCTGAATAATATTTCATTGTATAAATGCACCCCAGTTTGTTTATCCATTCACCAGTTGAAGGGCATTTGAGTTGTTTCTAGTTTTTGGCAATTATAAATAAAGTCACTATAATAAATATCTGCATACAGATTCCTGTATGAACATAGCTTATCATTTCCTGGGGGTAAATTCTATGGACCACCTTCTTTGCCACCCCCCAAACTCCTGTGGCTCCCCCACTGTCCTCAGAAATCACCACCCTGGGGAACTGAGTACTGTTTTTACTTCCAACATAGATATGCGAGTTCTGGTGCCAGGAAGCAGTTTCACTTTTTAGGTTTCTGGACAACAGACATATATACCCTCTATGGAGATAGAGAAATAAATAATAAGCAAGTAAATATATGGGTGATAGACTGAGGGAGAAGTGAGGAAAAACAAGGCGAGTCAGCATGAGACAGGGCTTCTACATCAGGTGCTGTAATTAAGGGCTGCTTCTTAATTAGCAGCCCAGCTGCCTATAAAATTGAATTGTGCTTCTCTGCTTATAAACTGGAATCATGACTCACTGAATTATGATTTGCTTAAATCCACTCTTACCATTTGTGCATATGAGCTGATGTATTGCAGCTGATATCCGGACTAAAGTGAGATGATTAGGAGGTCTCTGGTCATCAGAGATTTCTATTAATAATTCTGTTTGAATAACAGCAGTAGCAGCACTTACAAAGCGCTTGCTGTGTACCAGATACTGTTCTAAGGACTTTACATATACTGACTCATTTAATACCCATGACAGCCTTAAGGCTAGTGATAATGTTTCCTACTTTACAGATTTTGCAGAATTTGAGGCACAGAGAGGTTACGTACAGACAGCAAGAGGCAAAGCTGGAATAAAAAACTCAGGCCATTATAAGCCAGACACTTGACATCTCTTTTTTATCTTCATCCTCGCCTGACAAGGTGACTTCTTATTATCCCTATTTTACAGATGAGGGAATTGAGACTCAGAGAAATTAAGTAACTAGGTCAAGGTCCTCCAGCTGGTGAGTCGTGGAGTTGGGAATGGAATTCAAGTTAGTCCACGTGCTCTCCATCACCTCTCCCTGCCTCTAATAAAAATCACTTGGTTTGCCTTGGACTTGACCTAAGTTGAGAGGCTGTCGAAAACATGAAATGAAGATGAATTTGTCTGAGTCTCTGTTAACCTTGCTGCCCAGTCTCAGCACATGCCGCCTGAGTGTTTCTGCCGGGAGCTTGCTCCACGCAGCCTCCTGGCCCCTGAGAGGACCTCTCTGGGGACCAGGAGGTGTGTGGTGAAAACCTTCTGATTTTTACTATGACTTTTCTCAAACAATAAACTCCCTTTAGAGAAGTTGGGAGAGAATAAAAAATAAATACTGGTTAAGGGTATATTTACAATAGATGTCCTTTTGCATTCATTTGACTCAAATTTCCTTAATAGGCTGCTTGTTCTGGGCACCATGCTTGCTCTAATTAGTTTTTTCGTTATGCGATGGTTGTTGGTCTCTGGAGGGAGAGGGAGCCTGGAAGCACGAGCAACAGCTAAGGTTATAAAACTGCCAAATAAACTCGTCATTCATTCTCTTGACTGTGCTCCATGTGCTGAACGTGAAGGCCAGCCTTGCCCTTATCAATCTTACCTCCCATGCAAATGCCCTGCCAAGCACAGTGCTTGGGTTTTATTTGTTTTATCATTATTTGGCATCTTCTGGGTGGTAGTTCTGTGTTCAGCACCTTTGGACGTTCACTATCTCCTGTGCCCACAACAGACTTCATGTACATGTCTGTCTCCTTTGTAAATTATAGGCTCCTGAATGTAGAGAAATATGTCATCAAGTATGAATTGGATCTGGTTTTCTATCATCCAGGAGCCCCTAATTTAGCAGGAGAAACTGACATACATATATATAAATAGTCTGAATAAATGGCACATTATAATACTGCGTAATGACTAGAACAATAATAGTTACCATTTAAGGAAAATGTATCACAGTCCTGGTACTGTGCCAAGTTCTGCACATGTTTCTATGCTTCTTTGCTCCTCAGTGAAATTGAGGCTGTATCAGTTATCTGGTATCATAATAACGCTGTGTAACAACCATAAAACTTCAGTGGCACACAATGTTTATTTTTGCTCACAAATCTATGCACTGGCTGGCAGCTTCTCCTTCTGGGGTAGCTGGCTGTGGGCTAAGGGACCTCAGCTGGGTTCTCTTGTGCATCTGGGAAGCTGGGGGCTGGCTGGTGCTAGGAGGGTCTCAGATTAAACAATTTGCCTCTGTTTTAGGAGATCTCTTCTTCTCCAGCAGGCTAGCTCTGGCTTATTCTTTTGGCAGAGGCAGGATTCCTAAGGGCAAGAAGTACACAAGCCTCTTGAGGCTGAGACTCAAAACGGGCACACTGCCATTTCTGCTAAACATTTGTATTTGGCCTAAGCAAATTTAAAAGGGTAACCCAGATTCAGGGAATGGGGCAATACACTTTGCTTTTTGATGAGAGGAGCTGCAAAATTACGCTGTAAAGGGCCTGGATACCAGAAGGATGAAGAATTACAGCCATTTTTTTGCAATCCACCACAGGGACTGCTATCACCTCCATTTCACAGATGAGGAAACTGAGGCATAGATACCTAAGCTCACATAGAAAGTAATGGCAATATATATTAATAGACAAAAGAGCTATAGAATTGTTGGCAAAGGAAGACACTGGTGCTTTTATAAAAGACTACCTTGGGCCAGGTGCAATGTCTCACGCCTGTAATCCCAGAACTTTGGGAGGCTGAGGAGGGTGGATCACGAGGTCAAGAGTTTGAGACCAGCCTGGTCAACATGGTGAAACCCCATCTCTACTAAAATACAATAATTAGCTGGGTGTGGTGGCGAGTGCCAGTAATCCCAACTACTCAGGAGGCTGAGGCAGAAGAATCACTTGAATCCTGGAAGTGGAGGTTGCAGCGAGCCGAGATCGCACCACTGCACTCCAGCCTGGGCGACAAACAAAAAAAAAAAGACTACCTTGTGTTGAAGAAGAGTGGGGATGAACCTGAGCACTTTAGCAGAGGCTGTTGATGTCCTGTCCCACATCATGCCAGGACCACCTATGAGGTCCCTGGTAGCTGTAGTGGGTAGTTCCCGCATGCTGTATGCTGCTCATTTCTTTTTATTATTTATTTACTTATGAGACCGAGTCTCACTCTGTCACCCAGGCTGGAGTGCAGTGGTGTGATCTCAGCTCACTACAAACCTCTGCCTCCCGGGTTCAAATGATTCTCCTCCCTCAGTCTCCCAAGTAGCTGGAATTACAGGAGCCCGCAACCACGCCCAGCTAATTTTTATATTTTTAGTAGAGACTGGGTTTCACCATGTTGGCCAGGCTGGTCTCAAACTCCTGACCTCAGGTGATCCACCTGCCTCAGCCTCCCAAAGTGCTGGGATTACAGGTGTAAGCCACCACGCCTGGCCTGCCCGCTGCTCATTTCAAGGGATTTCGCTCCTCTGCCTGAGGCTTTCTCCACTGCCATCGAGGATTGCTGAGTCTACCTGCAGGGCAGCATACAAGTGTCAGACATAAAGTTCCCAATGGTAACCCTCAACTTAAGGGTATAGGAGGAGCTGGTGAATCAGAACCTCAGCTTCCTCATTCAATGATGGAGCAATTCTGTGGCACATTTTACAAAGTTCCTCAGAAGATCCCCCTAGGGATTGAGCCCCCGATTACTCTTGGTGGTAACCTGCTAATTAATACACACTTCACTCTCTTCCTCGTTCAAATAAGCCACCTACACCCAAGCCCTTGATTCAGGGTCTGTTTTTATAGGAAATCAAACTAAGAAACCTTGAAGGATGGCTGAGATATTGACAGATAGAGGGAGGCTGGTGAGTGTTCTAGGTGGAAGCGCTTTTGAACACTTTGGACATTGTTTCTAAATTTTCTTTGTGCAAATGATATTATATTTGCATAATATTTTATTTTAATTTCAGGTAATTCCTTCTAAGATTGATTCCCAGAAATAGAGTTTAAACATTTCACAGGCTTTTAGCCACTGAAACCTAACCTTTAACATTAAGCGTTTGCTCAGCAGATATCCATCTTCTTATTACCTGACATTTTTAACTACTGAAAGTTTTTTTTTTTTTTTTTTAAACAGTCTCACTCTGTCACGTTGGGGTACACTGGCACCATCTTGACTCATTGTAACCTCCACCTCCTGGGTTCAAGCGATTCTCCCACCTCGGCCTCCCACGTAGCTGGGATTACAGGAGTCTGCCACCACACCCCAATTTTTGTATTTTTAGTAGAGATGGGGTTTTGCCACTTTGTCCCAGCTGCTCTTGAACTCCTGACCTCAAGTGATCTGCCCACCTTGGCCTCCTAAAGTGCTGGGATTACAGGTATGAGCCACTTGTAATTACTGAAATTTCGAGGGTATGGGGTGTTGCTTTTAACTAAGCATAGCACATATGTCCCAATTTAAAATTAAACATTAAACACGAACATCCCTATTCTAAAATGCTATTGATATTTCTGGTACCATGAACTTACTGGCCAGTCTTCCACATAAAATCATAATCTATCTGCATATTCTCCGTATCTTGTCCTTTTTTTCTCATCTCTTCTGAACTGTCACTATTTTAGCTGACAACTCCCAAACCAACCACCCTCCCTTCGTAGTATTTTCCAAACCCAAGCAATTCACTTCTCTCTCTATTGCCTTCCATCCAGGCTTTCCACACCTGTAGGCTCATTTTCCATGACCAGAATGGCTCATTAGAATTTTCACTAAACAAAGGGCTGTTCTCTCCCTCAGGGACCCCCACCAAACAAGCCACTGCCAGCTAATGTGTTTGTGGAGACGGGGTGGGGGAGGGCAGAACATCAGAAGAGGGTTCACAGACTTAGTGGCCCTTTCGAGGGGATGAAATAAACATGGTATAACTTGAGAGTAATCTGGACAATTTTCCGCTCCCCAAAATATCCACCTCAAAGCCGCTAATTCAGTGCTTTGTTCTTTTGGACCCTAAAAGCTTTTTGGTCTTCAGTAATTCTCTATTAAAATGCAAATCCCTACTGGAAGTTGTTAAGCCTTATCAGCTAATAGTTGACTGTCGCAGGAGCATTAAGATCCCGCTCTAATGGGGCACAGAATGGCAGAGGGATGGGACCGTACTGTGGAAGGACAAATAGATTCAGGAAGAAAGAGAGGGGGTATTTATTAAAGGGGTCATTTTGGGGCCTTTCTTGTGTTTTGACCAGAATGAACTTTGCTCACCATTATCCACAGCTGTTTCCTTTGCTTTCTCAACAGCAGTCATTTTTAAATGGCCTTTGACCTGAGCATAAGTTGAATTAAGGAGGAATGCTGGAGCATCTCTGCTTTGCTTAAATTAGAAAGACTAAAAGTAATCTAAGGAAATTGCTACAGAACCCTTCTCTGCTCTAAATTTAGCTCCCATTTAATCGCGTCAGTGTCGTGGTTCACACATGGCTTTTGGTGGCTCGGTGGGGTCGCAGCAAAGCCTGGATGTGGCCAGGGTGACGGGTGCGTTTCCTTTGGGGTAGGAAGAAGTGGAATTCATACCAGCAGACTTAGCAATGTGTGCCTGTCAGGAGGGACCAAAAGAGAGCATGGATGCACACTGCCAATTTATCCAAACTCCCTGGAAAACTGCAGAGATGCAGCGTGACCTCTGTGGGAAATGAAGGTATCCATCAGCTGAGTCCCAGCCTTCCAGCCAGAGCACCTTCTCTGTCACCCGTAGCTGTCGCACATATGTCTTCTCTCCCCTGCTGGACTGTGAGTGCCCTCATCTTTGACGGGAGCCAAGGCTACTCCATCACTGGGGGCAAGTCCAAAATGCTTTCTGAAAAAAATGCATCCATAAAGAATAAATGGCAATGCAGGATCATTCCAAAGCAGTGTCGTAAAAATAAGTGCAGTCTTTGCCACCCTGTCATCCCTTTTCCCCAGGTCTGTTTTTCATTTTCAGATGTATAATTCAAAATATTTAACAACCAGGAAGGCACCAGTGCTAACCAACCAGAAAAGAAGCAGGCTTGCCCATGAAATCAATCCACGGGGCTCTGCGGCTGCCCATTGTGCAGCATTAACCCCTCCAGGGGTTCCAAGGGAGGGGCTGAGTTTGCAAAGGGACACCCAGAGGGCTCAGGATAGCATCTGCTCACCCAGCAGTGTAAAAGCATTCCAACATTCCTGATGCTTTCTGCCTGAGTCCCAGCCCCACCCAATTCCAGGCACCCAGCTCTAATCTCCAATCGTGTGCTGAAGCTGGGCCTAGGGAAGCTCTCCTTGCCTGGAGCCTGGATACTTTGATGAGGGCAGGTCACTGACCTCAATCCTGGGCAGGCATGGAGGTTTAGTGAGAGGCCCAAGGCCTGGTGGCCCAAGAAGGCAATGTCTGTGCAGCTCTGAGCTGGGCTGTCAGGACCCCTTAAGCCTTTCCATAGATACAGAGGTGTAGGCACTGGCTTTGACATCCAGGAAATTCCCTCATATATCTCTCTTTCTCTAGGAAAAGGCTTCTTCTGACATTGAGACATAAACTTTCTATTCTTTTTTTTTTTTTTTTTAGCTTAGCCTATTACCATGATTGAAGAAAAAAATACTTTCCCCATTTCCCCCTTCTCCATGTCTTCCCCCAACCATCACACACAAAACAATCAAAACAGCTTATCTTTAGGCAAATCCATTTCTGCTACTTCCTGGGGAAAGGAGAGGAACTGTTTTTGTTGTATGCATTGGTGGAGGTGGGGATGGTGGGCTCACTTTTACTCCCTCGGGCCTCATTCCTACCTCCAACTTCTCTGTCTAGTACAGGGGTAGGAACTCTGACTCATAAGGTCTTTGAATAGAATCATGGACTTGGAGGGGGTGGGTACAGGAGGACAGCAAGGAAGTGAGGTATTTTCGGTTTGTCAAAAATCCTAATAGAAAATATAGATTAACATTTATGTGTGCAGCTAGACAAATTCAACTTGAGCTAGTTTAGGGGAAAAAATGAAGTTAATTGGCTCATGAAATCAATCCACTGGAAAGCGGAGTGTGCTAAGTCTCAGGGACAGCTGGAGCCAGGGCCTTAAATGTCACCAGGGCACTGTTTTATTCCCCATGTCTCACCTGTGCTCTTCTCCAAGTGTGGGCTCCATGCTGCAGGCCAGTGGTTCTCAACCAGAGATGGAGAGCAGTTTTAGCCCCGCCAGGGGACATTTGGCAATATCTAGGGGACATTTTTGATTGTCACAACTTGGGGAAAGGTGCTACTGACATTCAGTGGGTAGAGGCCAAAAATGCTGCTAAATATCCCACAATGTATAGAACAGCCTCTCAGAACAAAGAATTATCTCACTAAAAATGTCAGTAATAGTTGAGAAACCCTGCACTAAGACCAGTGTTTTAGTTTGCTCTTTGCTGCTACATAGAATACCACAAACTGGGTAATTTATAATGAACAGAAATTTATTTGGCTCAAATGGCAGGGCATGGTGGCTCATGCCGGTAATCCCAGCACTTTGGGAGGCCAATGGGGGCAGATCACCCGAGGTCAGGAGTTTAAGACCAGCCTGAACAACATAGTGAAACCCCCTCTTTACCAAAAATATAGAAGTTAGCCTGGCATTGTCAGATACAGTAAGTTCTTCTTCAAAAGTTTAATTTTTCACTTTCTTGTTCTTTGTTCTGAGATCAACTTCCCTGTCACTTCTCCTAAGTTACCTGCTCTGTAAACAACTTCTCTTGCCAGTCTCAATCTGTAACTCACTTCTCTTCTGTGTTTGGAACAAGTCCTCCTTGCTTCTAGCTACCCATTCTGTAAACTGCCCCTCCCACCTAAATTATCCTTCCACCTTTGCTACACCCTAACCTGCCTGGACACGTCTTGTACTGTAACAGACAGCCTCTCCCTTCCTGCCTAGTTAACCCTATTCAATTTTAAACAGTAGCCAATTGGGTCAGCTTAGATTGTGCGATCCACCTCCAGCCAGTGGGGATAGGACACAGAAGCAGGGACTAAGTGTGTTAGGGATAAAAATGCCTTCCTTCCCTTGTCTGGTGTGCTCTCGCCATGGCCAGAAGTGTGAGCAGCACCCTTCTGCAGAAGTAAATTTGCCTTGCTGAGAAATCTTTTGTTCAAGTGCTCGTTTTCTTTATGACTCCGAGTTCTTATTTTTAACAGCATGGTGGTGGGCACCTGTAGTCCCAGCTACTTGGGAGGCTGAGGCAGAAGAATCACTTGAATCCAGGAGGCAGAGGTTGCAGTGAGTTGAGATCACGCCACTGCACTCCAGCCTGGGTGACAGAGCAAGACTTGGTCTCAAAAAAAGAAAAAGGAAAAGGAAAATTTATTTGACTCATAGTTCTGGAGGCTGGGAAGTCCAAGATCGAGGGGCTTCATCTGATGAGGGCCTTCTTTTTGCATTTTCTCATGCTAGAAGGCATCACATGGTAGAAGGGCAAGAGAAGGCCAGAGAGGGAGAACAAAGGGGGCCAAATCTGTACTGTTATGAGGAACCCATTCCTTCCACAACAGCATTAATGCATTCATGAGGGCTCTACCTAATCACATCTCACAGGTACTACCTCTCAGTACCACCACACTGGGGACCAAATTCCAACACATGAACGTTTCCTCCTGGAAACATAGTTGCTGGCAGCTCTCAGGCCCATATCTAATGGTTTTGGTGACCTAAAGGGGACTGAGACTCACTCACCCTGATCCAAATATCAAAAATGTCAGGGAATGTCTCTGATTGGTCCAACTTTATCCAGCAACACTTCCCTAGACTAATCATTATGTCTAAAAGTTGGATGTTAGAAGGTCATGGAATCCTTTTCTAGAGCTTCATGTTTGGAGTTGGTAAGAAATATTCTTGGAATGAGAAGGATAAAGGGCAGACCAGAAAATAGATGATAGTCAGACCACAAAAGCTGCTAGTGAGTAAGTTTAGATGATTTGGGAGGCAATATCTTTTAGAAGTAGAGATATGAGGCAGCAGGCAAAGAGAAGTGACCTTCAAAGGAGTCAAGTTGGGGGACTATATTCATCTAGAGCCCACCACTAAAATACTGCATAGGCCAGACCAGTGTCCCATACTCCAGACTCTTTCTTCCCTACACGTCTTTTTTTTATTTATTTATTTAATTTTTTTTGAGATGGAGTCTCTCTCTGTTGCCCAGGCTGGAGTGCAGTGGCGCAATCTTGGCTCACCACAACCTTAGCCTCCCAGGTTCAAGCGGTTCTCCTCCCTCAGCCTCCCAAGTAGCTGGAATTACAGGCACGTGCCACCATGACTGGCTAATTTTTATATTTTTAGTAGAGACGGGATGCTACCATGTTGGATCAGGCTGGTCTCAAACTCCTGACCTCAGGTGATCTGCCCATCTTGGCCTCCCAAAATGCTGCAATCATAGGCATGAGTCACTGTGCCTGGCCCCCACTCCTCTTATGAAGGCAATTCCTGCGGGACCTGTTCTCCACTCAGAATCCCTGGGTGGTAAGTGGCTATTGAGATAAACTAACTATTGCTAATGTTTAGCTAGCTAATGAGTTGTTCCTTCCAGATGACATAATGCTTTACCCCATTACAATGTGCATAGTCTTTCAAAGGTCTCTAAAGTAGGAAACGGCGGTAGAACTTTCAGTCAAGTAGGAGTTTGGTGGGAAATTTTTCTTGTTGTGGCTGCCTCTCCATTCAAGTCATTAATGCAGGTAGCAAGTTACACTGTATCTGAATAAGACAAGATCAAGGTTAACATTTGCTTTTTTTTTTTTTTTCAACTCTTAACGTTGGATTCACAGGGGACATGTGCAGGTTTATTACCTGGGAATATTGTATGATGCTGAGGTTTGCGGTACAAATGATCCTATCACCAAAGTACTGAGCATGATAGCCAGCAATTAGGTTTTCTTTTTGCTTGTTTGTTTTGCTTTTTTAAAATTGTTCAAGTTCCAGGGTACCTGTGCAGGATGTGCAGGTTTGTTACATAGGTAAACACAACAGTTAGGTTTCCAACTCTCACCCCTTTCCCTCCATCCCTTCCTCCCCCATCTGGTAGTCCCCAGTGTCTATTGCAAGGCCAACATTTTCTGAGTACGTTCTTTGAAACAGGGAGTTCCTGGATGCTAGTAATTGTTATCGATAATAAAAATTTCATAATAAAATCTATTAGGGAAATGCTGGTTTAGATGACATTTAGATAGGACTCAGGGCCTTTAATAGAATGAGTGTTGTGATTTTCAACGAAGGAAGAATAATATGTAGGTGTCCCAACTTACTGGGCCAAGGATCCCCTTTGCTGAGGCACATTTTACGTAGGACTACCAGTCCTGTTTTGTCCTTGCATAATTGCTAAAGGCATTCTCCTTTGTTCCCTAAAGTATATCAGTTTGAAGGATAAATTTTATGGTCACTTTATTCTAACAGAAACACACTTTGGAAAATGCTTTTCTGTTGGATTTGTGGAGAGCAACTTTTTTTCTATTTTTTTGAGACGGTGTCTCGCTCTGTCACCCAGGCTGCAGTGCAGTGGCATTATCTCGGCTCACTGCAACCTCCGCCTTCCAGTTTCAAGAGATTCTCCTGCTTCAGCCTCTCAAGTAGCTGAGATTATAGGTGCTCGCCACCACACCTGGCTCATTTTTGTATTTTTAGAAAAGATGGGGTTTTACCATGTTGGCCAGGCTGGTCTCGAACTCCTGACCTCAAGTGATCCGCCCGTCTCAGCCTCCCAAAGTGCTGGGATTACAGGCGTAAGCCACCACACCCGGCCAAGAGCAACTTTTTATACTGTTTCAAATTAGCCTTAGGACTTTCTGTTTGATGGCATATTTTCACTACTTAGGTGTCAAATTCAGAGACAGAGTCATCTCTTAGTAATCTCTAGCTGAGCACAGAATGAAACTGACCTGGAACGATGGTTTCCCATTGTCCTCAGAACACTTCTAAATTGATTCCCCATTAATATTAGCATTAGAATCCCAAAAACAAAAGCATAGATTGTTTAAAATTAAACAGACCCTAAGGTGATTACATTATTAAAGTTTTTGTTTTTTGGTTGTTAAAAGACAGAAGCTCAACCTTAACAGGCCAAAAAAAAAAAAAAAAAAAAAAATGCTAGTAATTTGGGAAAGACACTTAGAATCAGAGGACTAGCTTCAGGAAACAGAGCACCTTTGTGTACCTTGAGGGCTGACCCCAGTTCCCTGATGCTTCCAGGATTTTCTCTCCAACCACAGCTTTTCTCCGCTTAGCTTCAGTCTTTCCCACCAAGGACGATGCTACCTTACAGGTGATTACAGAAGTCAATTTTATGACCTTCACGGATTCACATAATAAGCACTAGACAAAACAATTATTTTAAAATTATAATTACGAGCGAAATGCTAAGCATCAGAGAGTGATTTCACGGGAGTAGGAAACGGGATAATGATATTTTTGTTCTATAGTCAAAGTATGGGACAAAAAATGATTCTTTTTTTTTTTTTGAGACGGAGTTTCGCTCTTGTTACCCAGGCTGGAGTGCAATGGCGCGATCTCGGCTCACAGCAACCTCCGCCTCCTGGGTTCAGGCAATTCTCCTGCCTCAGCCTCCTGAGTAGCTGGGATTACAGGCACGCGCCACCATGCCCAGCTAATTTTTTGTATTTTTAGTAGAGACGGGGTTTCACCATGTTGACCAGGATGGTCTCGATCTCTTGACCTCGTGATTCACCCGCCTCGGCCTCCCAAAGTGCTGGGATTACAGGCTTGAGCCACCGCGCCCAGCCTAAAAAATGATTCTTGTAGAACATTTTCCTTGAAAGTTTCTTAAATCACTTGAAAAGTACAAGATACGTGGTTTGATGTATTCAACTCTGAATACATACAAATGACAGAGGTATGCAGTAATGTACAGAACATAATGAAGGATGCACATGCAAAACACAAGTTTCCAGATTTTTACTGACATGAAAAAGAGATGAGGCCTGGCGAGGTGGCTCTTGACTGTAATCCTGCACTTTGAGAGCCCAAGGCAGGTGGATCACCTGAGGCCAGGAGTTTGAGACCAGACTGGCCAACGAGGTGAAACCCCATCTGTAATAAAAAATGCAAAAATTAGCTGGGTGTGGTGGCACATGCCTGTAATCCCAACTCTTCAGGGGGGCTAAAGCAGGAGAATCTCTTAAATCCAGAAGGCGGAGGTTGCAGTGAGCCGAGATCACACCACTACACTCTAGCCTGAGCAACAGAGCAAGACTGTCTCAAAAAAAAAAAGAGAGAGAGAGAGCGCAAAAAATAAATAAAAGGATAAATAAATAAAGGAAGACTGCAGATGGTTTCTCCTAGCCACAGTCAGGGAGAAGGGCGGTGTTCATTCTTCAGTCTCACATTCTCCCTGGGGTGTGTCTCACTGAAGGGAAGGCTGGGAGGAGTCGCCTGTACTGTTTTGACTGTTTGTTGATTTCCTCTCAATTCTCTAAATTCCATCACTCTCACTATGGGATCTTGGAAAAACTGTTTTAACCTTTCTGTACCTCAGATATAAAACTAGGGCAATGACAGAACATACCTCATAGTTTTATTGTGATGATTAAATAGAATAATACATGCAAAGTATTTAGAACAGTGCCAGGCATCGTTACTACTACAACTGTTTACAGTAGAACAAAACCAATAGGGCCTCTGCTCTCTGGGGAGTTTTATTTTATTGGTTTTTTTTTTCTTTTTTATTTTGAGATGGAGTCTCACTCTGTTGCCCAGGTTGGAGTGCAGTGATCTCGGGTCACTGCAACCTCTGCCTCCCAGGTTCAAGCAATTCTCCTGCCTCAGCCTTCTAAGTAGCTGAGACTACAGATGTTCACCACCACGTCCAGCTAATTTTTATATTTTTAGTAGGGACAGGGTTTCACCACATTGGCCAGACTGGTCTTGAACTCCTGGCCTCAGGTGATCTGCCCGCCTCAGCCTCCCAAAGTGCTGGGATTACAGGCGTGAGCCACAGTGTCCAGCCTGGCTTTCATTTTGTTTGTTTCCTCCTCACTCCCAGTTTTTGTTTTATTTCTTTGGTTTTTAGTCACCTTCTGACTGGTTTGCACCTGATGGAGAAAAACCGTCTTGTTTTGTTTTGAGACAGGGTATCACTATGTTGACCAGGCTGGACCTGAACTCCTGGGATCAAGGCAGTCCTCCCACTCAGCCTCCTGAGTAGCTGGGACCACAGGCACACACCTCTATACCTGGCTAGAAAGATGCTTTTGATTCCTTCTTCAGAAGTCACACTCCATTATCACTCATTCAACAAATATTTATTAAGTAACTCCTATGGGTGAGGCATGATTCAAGTTGCTTCAGATGTAGCAGAAAACAAATCAGCACAAATCCCCACCCTCATGGTCTTACATTCTCATGGGAGAAGGGAAATATGAAGGAAAAAATGTCAAATATTGGCCGGGCGCGGTGACTCACACCTGTAATCCCAGGACTTCTGGAGGCTGAGGCAGGCAAATCATGCGGTCAGGAGTTTGAGACCAGTCTGGCCAACAAGATGAAACCCCAACCTTACCAAAAAAAAAAAAAAAATTAGCTGGGCGTAGTGGCAGGTGCCAGTAATCCCAGCTACTCGGGAGGCTCAGGCAGGAGAACTGCTTGAAGTCGGGAGGCGGAGGTTGCAGTGAGCTGAGATCGTGCCACTGCACTCCAGCCTGGGGGACAGAGTGAGACTCCATCTCAAAAAAAAAAAAAAAGCATCTTCTGCTCCCCAGCTTATACTTCAAATTCCATTGTGTTTCTCCCCTCTTTGGCTGCAGCTTACACTTGTCTATTACTTTTTTTTTGACAAATCTTATTTTATTCAGATAGCAGTATGATCACACATGGTCAAAGAACACTCAAATAATAAATCAAATATAATCAGATGTTAAAGGCTGGTCTTCAAACATGAGAGCCATTGATGCCCCACTTGCCTGTGATCTCTTCCACACAAACCACATCCACACCCCAGCAACCACCAAATCATTCAGCACAGCTTCCTTAACTGTGAGCTGTTGGAAGGGACCAGTCTGAGCACGATTGACTATTGTTTTCAGGCTCTGACTAGCTCTAGGCATCTCAGCAGGGGTGGGAGGAACCAGCTCAACCTTGGCGTAAGTACCAAAATGTGGCCAGTCCAGGCTTTGGAGAAGTCACAGCAGCATCCCCCAGCATCCGGGACTTCTCTGCAAGGTTATGGGTGAATTGGGCTATGGTTCTGGGATGGAAAATCCATCTGAATGTCTATCTGCAACTTCTTGGTGCCACCTCCTTGATGTAAACTTTTCCCTTGTTTTGGTTTATTTGCAAATACCCTGGGTTTTCCCAGAAAGAGTTTCAGGCAGCTTCCTTGCTCTTTGGCCTCATTGTTTGCAAGTGACTTGTTCCTCTGCTCCATGTGCTGTGATATTTTTTCTTTTCTTTCTTTTTTGAGACAGAGCCTCTCATTCTGTCACCCAGGCTGGAGTGCAGAGGCGCACAATCTCGGTTCACTGCAACCTCTGCCTCCCAGGCTAAAGTGATCTTTCCACCTCAGCCTCCCGAGTGGGTGGGACTACAGGCATGTGCCATCATGTCCAGCTAATTTTTGTATTTTTTTGGTAGAGACAAGTTTTTCACCATGTTAACCAGGCTGGTCTCAAACTTCTGACCTCAACTGATCCGATTGCTTTAGCCTCCCAAAGTGCTGGGATTACAGGTGTGAGGCACTGCGCCCAGCCATACTGTGATGTTTTTCCTTGGTGCTAGTTCCGTTTCTTAAGCTGGAATTCCATCTCCCACTTGGTTCTTTCAGAGTCCCTTCTTTTGGTGCAGGCAACAAATCCTAATTTAGCATCACTTGTGATTACAATTAATGTGCTGTTTACTCCCTCTTCCAGATCATTAATGAAGATGTTAAGTGAGACCAGAATGGAACCGTGTCCCCATGGCATTCCGCTAGACACCTTCCAACAACTTGACACTCTGCCATTTGCTGTTTCATTATCCTTTGTTTACCTCGTGAGCTCAGGCCCTTGCTTTTGAAAGAGGCAGAAAGCTTGCTATTTCTACTGCTGCATAGATGCCGCTTAAAGGGTGGAGATATTAAAACCTGGCAGATTGTAAATGCATCCTTTTGAGTTTGAATTAAATGTGGATTATGAATAGAGCATTGTCAGTAAATACTGTTGCTCTCCCTCCTCTCAGATGCTTTTGTTTGCTCTTGACTTTCTGCAGCTGTTGTCTTTCTGTGAGCAGAGACGAGTAGATGTTTGCTGTATGTAAAGATACTGCTTACATCAGCTTAAGTATGAACGTGCAGTTACACTGTTGCCTGTGGAAAATGTGGTAGACGGATTGCATTCATGGCTCTAGTTCTTCTCTCCTCCCCATGTCCATGCCCTTTACTGATATAACTTTGCAGTACCCTCCCACTCTGACTCTGTCCAGCCACGTGACTTGCTTTGACAAATGAGATTTCAGCACACATAGTGCAAGTATAAGCTTGGAAAAAAGCACTATGTGTCTGCTTGCACTCCTGAGCCTGCACCATTGCTATGAAAACATGCCCAGGAGAGCCTATTGGAAGACAGTACCCAGAACAGAGCCCCAATTCCTCCAGCTGACTAGCCAGGACCAGCCTAGATCTTCTGACAACTGGATGACCTTCAGATATGTGAGTGAAATCAGCAGAACCTGCAAGCCAACCACCACCAGATGTGTGAGCAATAAGTATATTGCTTGTGAGGTCTTGTTTGTTACACAGCATCAGGTCTGGCAATAAATAGCTGATATAATAGCACACATTTGGAGTCCTATGGATGGGGAACTCACTGATCTTCTAAAGGTTTTCTATATGGTGGGTCCCTGACATGATCCTTCACAAGAAAGGAGAAGGAAAAGTTTTCTAAATAGAGACTCAGAAGGAAAAACAGTTTCCAGTGTCTGCAGTAACCTTTAAGAAACAAGGAGAAAGGGAGAAAAAGAACCTCCATGGAGACTTACAGAATTTGCAGGGCACTAAACAAAACTTTTTCTTCTCTCTCTCTCTTTTTTCCATTTTTTAAGAAGAAACAAGGTCTCACTGTGCTGCCCAGATTGGTCTCAAATTCCTGGGCTCAAGTGATCTTCCCGCCGTGGTCTCCCAAAGTGCTGGGATTATAGGTGTGAGCCACTGCACCTGGCCTCCTTTTTCCAGTGAAGACAGGAAGGAGAAATGAAGAGCCACCGAAGAACAAGAGTGCACTGACTCTCCCCTAACCTGAGGCACTGGTTTGCTGTTTTGTTTTCAGAAACTTGCCCCCTGAAACTGTCACATCACTCAACCTACAGCTGAAAAATGCTCCTTTGATTTATGGCAACACCATTGTTACAAGAGAGGGGTTCCAATCCAGACCCCAGAAGAGGGTTCTTGGATCTTGTGCAAGAAAGAATTCAGGGTAAGTCCATACAATAAAGTGAAAGCAAGTTTATTAAGGAATAAAAGAATGGTTGCTTTATAGACAGAACGCCCCGAGGGCTGCTGGTTGCCCATTTTTATGGTTATTTTTTCATCATCTGCTAAACAAGGAGTGGATTATTCATGTCTCCCCTTTGTAGACTATATAGGGTAAGTTCCTGATGTTGCCAAGGCATCTGTAAACTGTCATGGCGCTGGTGGAAGTGTAGTCGTGAGGAGATCAGAGGTCACTCTCGTGGCCATCTTGGTTTTGGTGGGTTTTGGGTGGCTTCTTACTGCACCTGTTTTATTAACAAGATCTTTATGACCTGTATCTTGTATTGACTTCCGATCTCATCCTGTAGCTTAGAATGCCTTAACCATCTGGGAATGCAGCCCAGTAGGTCTCAGCCTCATTTTACCCAGCTCCTATTCAAGATGGAGTTGCTCTGGTTCACATGCCACTGACACTGAGACAGATGGCTTTACTAAAATGAGTGAAGCCTGGAAAAGGAGTTTGTACTCTTTACCCTGAGTGGAGCACACACTTCTTAAGTGCACAGGCTTCTGAAGACACAACCTCTAATTGCTCCCTGGGCCTTTAAAAAATTTTTTTTTATTTTTTGGAGACCAAGTCTGGCTCTGCCACCCAGGCTGGAGTGCAGCCATCTCAGCTCACTGCAGCCTCTGCCTCCTGGGTTCAAGTGATTTTCCTGCCTCAGCCTCCTGAGTAGGTGGGATTACAGGTGTACACCACCACACCTGGCTAATTTTTGTATTTTTGGTAGAGACGGGGTTTCATCATGTTGGCCAGGCTGGTCTCAAACTCCTGGCCTCAAGTGATCTGCCCGCCTCGGCCTCCCAAAATGCTGGGATTACACATGTGAGCCACCATGTCCAGCCCCTGGGGCTTTTCTTACTCAGCAGACCCCTAGGCTGCCTCTTCACTGCGGATGCCCAACCTTAGAATGGGCAAAGTGTGGCCCCTGGCCAGCAGCCTGGGCATCACCCAGGAGCTCATCAGACCTGCAGAATCTCAGAGCCCACCCACACCTACTGAATCCAAACTGACATTTCACCAGAACTGCAGGGAATTTGTATGCGCATTAAAGTTCAAGAAGCAGGGGTCTTAGGAGACGTAGAGCTGCTCTGGAAGGGCAAATCACTTATTTTGGGGTCCATTCCCTCCTCTAGGTGGTGAGTTCTTGAGGGGAGGATGATAGCTTGTAAGTCTTTGTATCCCCAGCACCAAGCACTGCGCCTAAACATAACAGGAGCTCAAAACTAATTTGCTGAACTGCAGTGAGTTGATGTAACTGAACAGCCAGGCTCATCAAGCTTACTCCCCTATCTCATGGACAGGACTTTTCTCTCCAGGATTCCTGAGCTCCCTGGAGCAGAGACCACCTTGAAGGTGCCAATTGTCAAAACGTGGCAACCCCCCCGCCAAAAAATCTCTGCACACTCCAGAGATTTCGGTTTGAACATTGGAATGTAAGGCACAACATCCAGTGCATTTGAATAAGTGAGTTTGGGACCGGCATTCTGCATATATTACAATGTCAATGTGGAACTTAAATTAGGGCCCTACTAAAAAATTTGCTAGGGCCTTCAACAGTGGACTCAGAAATAGAGCAGTGGGCAGGGAGGGAGAGAGGAGGAAGGAAAGAAAACAGGGAGCGTGGCAATGGGGGAGGGAGAGGAAAGAAAAAATAGGCTAGGGCTTATGGGACCTAAATTTTACCTTCTTATTTTCTAGCGGAACTTGGAATTTTTCACCCCCTCTCACGGTATCATTGACATTAAATATCCAATCTTCTCTGCCCCACATCAACTTGAGTAATATACCACAGCCAAGGTTGGCTGCATCTGCTCTCTTCCTCCTTACTCAATTCAAGTTAAGAATGCTCACACCATACATTACTACTGGGATTTTTTAAATGATTTATTTTGCTACACAATTCAGACCTTTGAACCAGACTGGATGCTGGGTGCTTTGTTGACACAGTAGTTAGGGATAAAGGGGGAGTTTGGGGGATTGCAGAATTCTGACTTTCTATAAATCACTAATTTTATTGTAGTAAATAGAGGTCACCTCCTGGAACTTCGATAGCCTGCCTTGAAAAATGGCATGAAACTATCAATGTCCATCAAAAGAGAAAAAAATAGGACAAAGAGAGTGGAGGGGGAAAGACATTTTCCCAGTTTTAGCCAAGGCTGCATCAAGAATATGGCTAGTATGGTCAAAGCTACTTTTAAGAGGTGGCCCAAGGCCGGGCGCGGTGGCTCACGCCTGTAATCCCAGCACTTTGGGAGGCCGAGGCGGGTGGATCACGAGGTCAAGAGATCGAGACCATCCTGGTCAACATAGTGAAACCCCGTCTCTACTAAAACTACAAAAAATTAGCTGGGCATGGTGGCGCGTGCCTGTAATCCCAGCTACTCAGGAAGCTGAGGCAGGAGAATTGCCTGAACCCAGGAGGCGGAGATTGCGGTGAGCCGAGATCGTGCCAATGCACTCCAGTCTGCGTAACAAGAGCGAAACTCCGTCTCAAAAAAAAAAAAAAAGAGGTGGCCCAGAAACTTCCCATTGCTTCTTTGAGCACATCGTCTCTTGCCCCTGCCCTAGATAAGAGGCTAAAGGCAAAGAATGTGGCAAAGTAGCTGGGGTGCTGGGGGCCTTGGACGTTCCGTTCTGACATGAGCTTATAAGCCAGAAGGGAGAAGTGGAAGAGTGCACTCCAAAACTGTGCCCGAGTCCGTTGAGAGTAATCACAGCAGATACCACATATGGCAGGGGCTGTAAGCACAGGCAAACTCGGGAGCTCTGGAGGGAAGGTCAATGGCTGGAGAGAGTCTGCTAAACGGAGAGACTCTAGCTTGAGTTATTCAACACCTTTCTAACTCCCTTCTTTCTTTTTTGTTCTTCTGTTTTTTCTTTCCTTGTTTGATTTGATTTGATTTGATTGCATTCTGGGGCACATGTGCAGGACTTGCAGGTTTGTTGCATGGGCAAAAACGTGCCATGGTGGTTTGCTGCACTTACCAACCCATCACCTAAGTGTTAAGTCCAGTATGCATTAGCTATTTTTCCTGATGTTTTCCCTTCCCCCACCCTTCTTTCTTGTGTGAATGTGTGTGTGCGTGTGTGTGTGTGTGTCCAGTCTCACTGTGTCTCCCATACTGGAGTGCAGTGGTGCAACCTCGGGTCACTGCAACCTCTGTCTCCCGAGCTCAAGCGATCCTTCCATCTCAGCCTCCTGAGTGAGACTACAGGTGCATGTCACCACGCCAGGCTAATTTTTGAATTTTTTTGTAGAGAAGGGGTTTCACCATGTTGCCCAGGCTGCCTCACTTCTAACCTGTAAGATGTAAGTCGAAGTCCCTGGAAAGTCTTCCTTTCTTGTATAAAAAAGCAAAGTCTTGCTAGGAGAGAGGGTGCCCTTTGCTCCTTTACCATTCCCACCTTCTTTTCCTGCCTGAAACACAGAGGCCGTAGCTTGTTGTGCAGAAGACTTCTTGAGATCATGAGGACCAAACACGTCATGCTTAAGGATAGCAGAGCAGCAAGGCTGAGGAGCCTAGGTCCCTGCTGGCACCACTGCTCAGCCTCACTGCCAGCCCTGGACATCTGGCTGCATGAAAAAAATTACCCTCTTACTTACTTAAGCCCCCTGTGGTCGTGTTTTCTATATACACACAGTGATGTGCTACCCCCAGCTCTATCCATTGTTGCTATATAGGAATGCTGGCTCAGTGTCACAAGATTTTCTGATTTTGCAAGAGAAGATATAATTCTGGATTTTTTTAAATACAAAATTTCCCAGTTAGCAGTTGGTAATTGATCCCAATAGAGACAATGAATTGAATATATATATATATTTTTTTGAGACAGAGTTTCCCTCTTGTTACCCAGGCTGGAGTGCAATGGCGCAATCTTGGCTCACCACAACCTCCGCCTCCTGGGTTCAGGCAATGAATTGAATTTTTTGAAGACACACTTCCAATTTGTGATTTCCGATTTATACAATGTTTACTCTGGGCCAGATGCTATGCTAAGCATTTTATATAGATGATCACATTTAATCCTGACAACAGTGTTGAAAGTCATACTATTATTACTTTTTTATATATAGTTTAAGAAACAGACTCAGAAGTGTAGCGAACTTGCCCAAAGCTGTGTAGCTGTAGAGAAAGAGCCATTATTTCAGCTCACGCCTGACTTCGGAGCAGGCACGGCTAATTACGATGGAGTCAATCCTTTATTGCCACCTAATGCTGCTTAGCAATCCACTTCAAAGCTCAGTGGCTTACGACCAGAATTTACTCTCATGCTAAAGCAAGAAAAAGGCCGTCAAACAAACCTCTCGAACACCGAACTGGTAAGAAAGGGGTGATTTATTCGGCCGGGAGCAAGGCGGCATAATTACCTAATAGCCAAGCTCCACTCACAAAGAAAGTCCCTGCCCTTTTAAAGGCTTACACCCCTAGAAATTACACGTGAAAAGGTCTTGGGCTTACACCTCTAGAATTTACATGTGAAAGGGTCTTGAGCCATGGAGTAGGTGTGGGGTACGTGACTTAGGTGGGGGTTAAACAATGCCTTCTGGAAAAATTCCTACACACCATGCCTGTGATCTATAGGAAGGCGATTAAAGGTGGCACCCAGTCTGCCAGCCTTTACTTCTCCTATTGAAATGCAAGGTGGAAGTCAAGGGGGAGGTGGTCTTAGATGCTTAAGGGTGATTAAGGGTCTCCTTCCTCAATGCTAATGGTTCTGTAGGATGACTGTGATTTGGGTGATCCAGGTTGAGCTCAGCTGCATGTCTCTGCTTCAAGCTGTGATTCCTGTAGGATAGGATCTAGGCTGGAAGTTGGGTTCAAGTACACTCTATGTGTTTTCATTCTGAAAGGGCAGTCGCTGTGCAGGGTAAGCTCTTCCCTTGGGAGAATACCAGAATGTAACAACCAAGCCATCATCGGTAAGTGCGTTTAAGGTCTCTAGTCATATTGTGTCTGCTAGCATTCCATTGATCAAAAGAGGCTATGATGCTTAGTCCAACATCTGTGGAACAGGGACATATATTTGGCCCACAGAAGGCGGGAGAGTGAGCATTGCTCAACAGTGATCCAAACAATCGCAACTATTCTACACAGTCTCAGGAAAAGCTGGCTTTCATTCCAATGAAACAAAGACTCCTTTATTCCCCCCACTGCCTGTTCTCGAAAATGGCAAATGGTGCAAGGACTGGTAAGAGGAGCACAAAGCCATCCAAATCCATCTGAAATCAGTTCATTTCAGAGATACCATCACCTTCTGATGGTGTTATGCCCTGGAAATGGTGGTCGGTCCAGCTCTAGCTTCTGGAAGGTAACTGGCAGGAGGTGGGGAGGAGTCGGTGGGAAGGTAGCCCCCCTTCTTGTTGGGGAGGAGCTTTCATCTCGGTCCAGTTCTCAGCTGTAGAAGCTATGCTTGGAGACTTCCAGGTGTTTCCTGTCCTGGTTCCTGCCTTGTTTTTTCTCTTTTCTCCCATCCTCATTTATGTTTCCAGTCCTCCTTCTCCAACATTCCAGAATATTAATTCATCCATTCAATGAATAGGAATTTATTGACCACCTCCTTTGTGCCAACGGCTGTTCTTGATGCTAGGGAAACAGTGAAGACAGGATTGAACCCATCCCTGTTTCCATCTGAGCTACTTCTGGTAGAGGCTGGCAAATAACAAGTAAATACAATGAAAGGCATAATTTGGGAGAGTGAGAAGTGCTCCCAAGGGCAGACAGAATGGAGAGGGGAGCAAAGAAAGGGAAGGAGGGTGGAGGAGAAGGGGCCCAGCCTCTCAGTACCAGACTAGGCTCACCTTTCACGGTTGGCTTCTTCCTGAAGCTGGGAGCTGCTTCAGGCAGGGGCCACATTTGATTCAGCAATGTCCAAGGTCAGATGCAAAGCTTCCCCACATGCTACCAGGCAGCAGATTATACCACAGTGTCTTGAAATACTTGCATGGTGTCTGTGTGAGCAAGACCTGCGGCCTCCAAGTGTCCTGCCGGTTGTGTTGATCATGCGTGTGGGAGGTGAGGGATGGCATGTACATGGAAGGGGAGCCTATAGCGAAGGGCAGGGGAGAAAGCCACCAACAGCTTCTCTACTCCCTTTTATGGGGTGGACTGGGTGGTCCCTCCCTGTACACAGGCTTCATGCCGAGATCTGGATGTGCTGCATTAGACCACCTGGTGCCTCAGTTTACTGGAGGGATACAACCTCCTCAGGTTCTCTAGAGCAGAGATTCTCAACAAGGTGAGAAAGGATTTTGCCCTGCCATACCCATCTCAGGAACATTTGGCAATGTCTGGAAACATTTATGATGATCACAACTCGGGGAGGGAGTGCTACTGGCATTTAGTGGGTAGGGGCCAGGGATGCCACAGTGCACAAGGTGGAATTATCTGGCCCACACTGTCAGTAGTGCCTGGGTGCCCTGGGGCCATGCTTGTTAGCCACCACCCCTCGTGCATCTGTGCAGGGGCTCGATTTAATTTTGTTAGAGAATATTATTTTGTTAGAGAATGGGTGATAAATGCACATCGCAACATTCCAAAAGAACAATAGGGGTCATAGTGAAAATGCCTGTCTCTTCCAGGCTTGTTAATAGCTCTCCTTCCTCCTCCCCACCCCTACTCCCAGCTCCTTGTGCTTCTCCTTCCAGACATACTCTGCCTATCAGTGCGCCACCTACTATTCTGTCATCTCTCGCCTTGACACAACAAAGGCTGCTCTCTGTGACTACCTGAGTTTTCCTGCCTGGGGGCTTTTTGTTCTGGCCCTGGGAGCACCTTTGGTAGACTGGAATTGCCCAAGAATTAATGCTCCTGGAAGTAACCCACAACCAAAGACAGGTGAAAAGTTGGTGGATAAATGCCCCAGCTTACCTTGGGTGAGATAATCTGAAGGGAGTTCTTTTTTTTTTTTTTTTGAGACAGTCTCACTCTTTGCCCAGGCTGGAGTGCAGTGGCACAATCTCGGCTCACTGTAACCTCCACCTCCCAGGTTCAAGTGATTCTCCTGTCTCAGCCTCCCGAGTAGCTGGGATGACAGCAGCTTGCCACCACACCCAGCTACTTTTTATTATTTTTTTAATTTTTAGTAGAGATGAGGGTTTCACCATATTGGCCAGGCTGGTCTTGAACTCCTGACGTCAGGTGATCTGCCCGCCTTGGCCTCCCACAGTGCTGGGATTATAGGCGTGAGCCAATGCGCCCAGCCTGAAGGGACATCTACACTGTTGGCCGGTTTTCCTCTGCAGGATTGCCCTCAGTGGTAACGTTCTTGGTATTTTCCCTTAATTGACTACCTTTTCTTCCTTGCCTTACTTCTCCACTCTCCTACTGGAATTTCCTGGGATTGCAAGCAAACATATGAGTTTGATTCTGGAGGAATCCAAACTAAGAGACAGTTCTCTATATCTATCTATCTAAACATACATACCTGTGTATACATATGTATACACGTATATGTATATACACACATATATACATATGTGTGTGTGTAGTATATATGTGTACGTATAGATATAATTTTTACACAAATAACATTCTACATCTTGCTTTTTCACTTAATTATATATCTTGGTGGTGTTCCTTATTAGTATAGAGAGCTATTAATATCTCATTGTCTCTCTTGACATTTTATGTCATTATATAGATATACCATATCTTACGGGCATCTAGATAGATTTTCATCTTCTGTGTTTATCAGTGCCCTTGAAGTGACCATATACATTTGCTATAATTTCTTCCAGAGTCATGAGATGCGTGTGTTTAACATGTTGATAGACATTGCCAATTCTTTATAAAGCCTACACCAATTTATAGTTTCTCACCAGCAAAGTATGAGTTGAAACTTGGTGCTGAAAAGATGAAACCAAATGTTTAGTTGCCTTTGTCCTTGCTTTGGTCTCTGCTCAAAGCATGTTCTCACTTCTGTACCTCGGAAGTGGACACGAGCATGGAACTCCCAGGCTGTGGAATCCCAGATGAATGAACGCAGCCTGGAGGCATTCGGTGGTGTGCCTGAAGGTGTGGACACACGTACACACGGCAAACCCCCTTGCTCTCCAGAGGTTAGAATCCTTGTTGGTTAAATGGTATGGAGAAACAAAGTTGTGAACACCTCAAAGATGAAGTTTCCAAATCAGATCCAGTAGTGAGATATTGAAGGGATATACGCATGTCCCTTGATAGGCCCCTTGCCATTGAATAGTGGCAAATATTAATACATTCTGAGTGTTCACTATGTGCCTGACTGAGATCCAAATGCATTCCTTGCACCTTCTTATCATCTCGCAGCAACCCTATGTTGAAGATGATGCTCTTATTCCTGTCTTTTAATGAGGATACTGAATGACAAAGATATTAATTAACCACTTAGCAGATGGAAGCTATTGGAAGTCTAACCCAAACTACCCGGGCTAAAATTCTGGCGGTCTCTCTTATGAGTTGGGTAGCCTTACACAAGATGCCCTTCTCTTTGGTGCTTCTGTTTTCTCCTCTGTAAAATGAAGACATTGCTGTGAAGATAAGATAAGTTAATAGATTAAAAATGCTCAGAAAAATTTGGCTATCTAATCATTGCCTATAAGACTCTTGAAGCTGGAATTTTAGTCACTGTATTTTACAGTATCCCACTAGTCTGGTTCATTTTTTTTATTTTTGAGACAGTGTCTCGCTCTGTTGCCCAGGCTGGAGTACAGTGGTGCGATCTCACCTCACTGCAACCTCTGCCTCCCGGGTTCAGGTGATTCTCCTGCCTCAGCCTCCTGAGTAGCTGGAATTACAGATGTGCACCACCACACCCAGCTAATTTTTGTATTTGTGTATGGAAGCTCCCTCAAGAATGACATACTTGAGGAGGGAGAGAAGTCTGGTGTGGCTGGAGCCCCAAGTGTGTGGGAAGGAGTGGAGGAAGGGGTTAGGCAAAGGACCAGGAGGGGACAGCGTCACAGGCCTAGTGAGGGAGGCTGGACTTTATTCTAGGGTTAGTATGACACCATTTTGAAGAGTCTGAAGCCATGTAATCAGAGGGGTTTTTTTTTTTTTTTTTTTTTTTTTTTTTTTTTTTTTTGAGACAGGGTCTCATTGTTGCTGGAGGGCAGTGGTGCAACCTCAGCTCACTGCAACCTTTGCTGCCCAGGTTCAAGCGATTTTCGTGCCTCAGCCTCCCAGGCAGCTGGGAATACCAGCACATGCATTCACACCAGGTGAAATTTTGCATTTTCAGTAGAGGTGGAGTTTCCCCATGTTGGCCAGGCTGGTCTCGAACTCCTGACCTCACATGATCCAAGCACCTCGGCCTCCCAAAGTGCTGGGATTACAGGTGTGAGCCACCACGCCCAGCCCCGGCCAGTTCATTTTTAAGAATAAAAATAAAACGGAAATTTTAAGAGTTGAAGAAAATAAGTGAAAGGGATACAAGTTTTATTTCAGAAATTCTCAAGGCATACTGAAGATCGTTGCTGGAACCATGCTTATGCCTCCGCAGTATGGCTGGCTGGGGGCTTCTGGGGTGGGAACGGATTACACCACCGTGAGCAGCAGTGATAGAAGCACAAGTTGGCAGGGACTGCGAGGCTCATCTGCAGAAATCCAGGCTCTCTGCATTCTAGAATAATTTGATCCACACCATCTGGCAGCTTGAAAGAAAAAGAAAAAGATGAAGACGGAGAAGAAACAACAGCCATGTAGCATGAATGTAATTCCTAATCTAAGTTATGCACTCCCATTTGCTTCATGTAATATGAGCCAAATTTAAACATGTCAACATCTCAACAATTGCTGATTTTTCAAGTGCTATACGATGCATCTGGCAGGCACTCATTGAATGTTCTTCAATGATGTGACATAAATCTATTTACTGAAATAGAGTGTATTGAAAAAGTAGATAGTATATTGTAATGTCCTTTAGTTGGCGTTTGCATAAATTGGGACTCTGAAATATGTGGGTTTGAGATTTAAAAGCACATGACTATGTTTTTAAATGTTCAAAGCATCATAATTACAGAGCTTACAAACCATTGAGTCCATTTTCCCCATTTTGAGCATAAGAAAACAGCCCAAGATTAGATTTTGATAATGAGAGAGGAGGGAGAGAGACCAACCATCCTGGACCCCTGGCAGGGAGGACAATAGTTGGGAAAGAGGTGAAACGCTGTGTCAGCTGGACCACCCAGGCTCTCCAACACTGGGACACGAAGCATCCCTCCTTCATCGTCTCTTCTGCTGCGACTTCCTGGAGGCATAGCAGAGTTATAACTGCTGACCAGGTGGAACTTCTCTTCTCCTACAAGTTTGCTCTGAGATGGAGAGAGTGTGCCTGTGGTTTATTAGGAAGAGCTCTTGGGATCAATGCCTGTAGAAAGGAAGGGAAGGGAGCAAGACTGGCCAGAAGGAAAAGGTGAGTTATGATGAAGTCTCAATGGAGACCTCGGCCAACTCTGAGGCATGTCCTGAAGCTAGACTATCTATCTCCTCCAAATTATCCCAAGCTGAGATGAGGGAGCTGGGCATTTAGCCTTGTATTAGGCCATTCTCGCGCTGCTATAAAGAACTAACTACGGCTGGGTGCGGTGGCTCACGCCTGTAATCCCAGCACTTTGGGAGGCCAAAGTGGGTGGATCACGGGGTCAGGAGTTTGAGACCATCCTGACCAACATGGTGAAACCCCATCTGTACTAAAAATACAAAAATCAGCTGGGCGTGGTGGCGTCTGCCTGTAATCCCAGCTATTTGGGAGGCTGAGGCAGGAGAATTGCTTGAACGCAGGAGGCAGAAGTTGTTGGGCCACTGCACTCCAGCCCGGGGGATAGAGTGAGACTGTCTTGAAAAGAAAAAAAGAAATAACTGAGACTGGGTAATTTATTTTTTAAAAAAGGTTTAATTGGCTCACGGTTTCTCAGGCTATACAAAAAGCACGATTCTGGTCTCAAGTGATCAGTCCGCCTCAGCCTTCCAAAAGGGCTGGGATTAAAGATGGGAGCCACTGCGCCCAGCCCAGAGTTTTGTTTTTAACAGTTCAATAATCTGGGGGCAAGATTATTGCTGTCTCTGAGCTTGTGTGGTGGCAGCAGCAATTAGAAGCGTTTAAGAGGCAGAACTGCCAGGCTGGGGTGATCCTCTCGCCACACTCTAGTACTGGGGAATTGGGGGTGAAGCGCTGATAGCTGAACATACCACCTTCCCAGCCTGGGGTGCAAGATCTCACTGCCCAAGGGTCCTACTGCCATCATGGGTCAGGTTGCCTGAAGTAAGATCTGTTTCCCAGGAGTGATTTGGGATAGGGGTGAGAACCCCATGGTGGATTTACGCTCAGGAAAAATGCAAAAAGGAACCAGAAATTGCCCTGCCTCTGAATCCCTAGCATTTCTCCAACTTGGCCCGAGGCTGCTTCCACTCTGGCCCTGATTTGTACTGTAAGCCGACTGGATTCTGAGCAGCAGAGAGTCATCGCCCTCAGGAAGCAAGCTAAGTTATCATTTCAGTCCTTAATCAGGCGTTTAACAAAGAAGCAGGCCAGCTCCGGGAATGCCTGTGCATGATCTTTGTTCATGGTGAAGGGCTGGACACTGCAAGGTTGCAGGCAACTCCCAAGCAAGCAGGCCCTCCTCTGCTTTGTGTACTGCAAGATGAGCCTCAGTAACTAACCTGTCAAAAATATATTTATTGAACACCTACTATACTACGTGCAAGGTGCCACTGAAGGCAGATCCTGTATATTATGTATCTCATTATTCTTAATCTCTGGCACAGAGAAAAGGTGTGTGTTTCTTGTGCTGTGAAATGAGCCCCGCAATCCTCCAGGTATGTTCTGCGTGCTGCCACCTCACCGTCATTGTAATTCCTGCCATGGTTCCAACCACAGGTCTTGAAGTCAGATCTCAGTGAAAGTTCCAGATGGATCACTTATTGGCTATGAGGTCCTTGCCAAGTCACTTACCTTCTGTAAATCTGTGACCTCACCTGTGAAACAGGGGAATCATTAGGTTGAAGGATGCAAAATTCCCATTTTTGTGAGTCAAAATGGTCCAACATCTACAGTTTCATGTGATTCAACCTCCTACAATAGAGGGTTGTTGGGAAAATTAAAGGAGATTATGTATTAAAATTGTAAACTAGTCCCTATTACTAGGTAAAAAGTGCTCCTGAGTCTCCTCTTTGCCATAATAGCAGTTATCATGATGATTATTTATACCTGCATAGGAGAGTTCAGAATGTGGGTGTTGGAGGGGGATCCACTGGTAGTTTTCCCAAGGCGCTCCTGGCCTCTTGCCACACTTCTTCCCCCTCCCCTTGGAGGTGGAGGGAGTAACCCGCTTGGTGGATGACAGCCATCGATCCATGCTTCTAGAGTGGAAGGACCAAACCTGTCAAGAACCCTAAATGTAAATGAATGTAAATGTGTGTGTGTTGTCTCTCTCTGCCCTCTTCCCCTCCACCCTCCTTCCCTGGGCCAGTGCCAGGGAGCAGAACTGAGTAAGTCTGTGTGCTCCACAGACTTGAACTTTCCCTGCAGGTTCCTGGCTTCAGACTGGGGTGTGTAGGTGGCAGGAGAGGCAGGAGAGTCAGGGAGAAGTTGGAAGCCCACCTCTGAGCCGTGCCTTCCAATCCAGATTTCAGTGATAATAAAGCCGATGTTGGGACACTCGTCTCCAATTCATTCTTGGTACTACCTTTCTGGGTACAGAGGAGACAGCTATAGTTAATTCGTTCCTTCAAGCCCCCACAGAAGGGGCTGGACAAACTGGCTCAGGAAAGTTGCTATAACAGAAACTCTGCTTGTACCTGCTGGAAGAGTCTAGACTGGCAGAAAAAGGGAAGTGCTCATGAGTGATAGCGATAAGTAATTTCAGGCCTTTGGCAGGGGGTGGGGAGATAAGATCAAGTATAAGGAATCTCAATGGGGCCTAAAGACTCCTTGGCCGTTCTAGCCAGAGGGAATTTTCTCACTAGGGAATTTTCCCCTCGGGCCTTACCTTTGACCAACGTCTCCAGATTTCTGTCCTTCTAGAGCCTTCCCCTCCCCTTCCAGATCCCTGTTGCTTTCTCACATTGCACAGTTGAGCTCCTGCATTCTTGCCCTCTACCCATCCTGTACCCAGCCCTGACCTCTCCAAAGCTCTCCTGGTTGCTTTGCTGTTCAAAGAACACCTGCACCTCTAGGTCTGGGGCTCTAAGCAGCGCAGATTCAGAGAAATGCACACCTAGGTGAGAAGAAGAAAATCCTGTCTTTAGTTTCATTAGCCTTCAGTTGAAATTCAGCATTTCCTTTAAATATGAATGTAGCAAGAGAGCACAATGGTATGGGCAGTATTTGTGAATATATCATCATTAGAAATCACAAATCGTTTCATATTGCATTGTCATTGTTACAGATACTTTGAAATATCATTTATGCTTATCACAACTTTGAAATTACAGAATTTGGCTGGGCGTGGTGGCTTATGCCTGTAATCCCAGCACTTTGGGAGCCTGAGGCAGGGGATCACCCGAGGTCAGGAGTTTGAGACCAGCCTGGCCAACATGGTGAACGCTTAAAAATATAAAAATTAGCCGGGCATGGTAGCGCACGCTTGTAGTCCCAGCTACTCAGGAGGCTGAGGCAGGAGAATCGCTTGAACCCAGGAGGTGGAGGTTGCAGTGAGCTGAGATCACACCACTGCACTCCAGACTTGGGTGACAGAGTGAGACTCCATCTCAAAAAAAAAAAAAAAAAGGAATTACAGAATTCATGAGATCTGCTGCTAGAGCTTACTAAATTATTATTTAGCTAAATAGTATGATGACTATGTTTCTGTACAACTGATTTTCTTTATAATCCTATGTTTTTATTTCATGCACTTGAAAACATTATTCTGAGGAATCCATAGATTCTATTATACCATAATGCCAAGTGGATCCAAGGTATGAAATACTTAGAATTCTTGCTTTGGTGGGAAAAAGCACTGCAGAAGCTGTGCAATTACAACTTTTCTTTAATGTGATTGATTTCTAGCTGGGACTCCATCTGCAGTAAGAGTCAGGGACCGGGGGGCAGTTTGTGCCTGAGAACATGCAGTGGTAGTCCCCAGGCTCTCCACTGCAGAGAGCTTGCGTTGCTCCCCTTGAATTTGGGAGGCCCAGGACTTCTGTGTGTGATGCAGAATGTAACTTCCCAGGCCAGGCCATGAGAGATGTCACCATTTCCTCCAAGACAAGCCCCAGCTGAGTTCCCAGGTTACAGCCACATTAACCACCAGACACTGGAAGGGGGAAGCCTTCCTGCCACCCCCAGCCCAGCCACAAGCTGCAACTTGCAACTGCAGAGATTCCTGGTGATGACTGTGTATTGGTCCATTTTCATACTGCTATGAAGAAATACCCAAGACTGGGCAATTTATAAAGAAAAAGGTTTAATGGACTCACAGTTCCACATGGCTGGGGATGCTTCACAATCATTGCAGAAGGCAAAGGAGGAGCAAAGGCACATCTTACATGGCAGCAGGTAAGAAAGCATGTGCAGGGGAACGTCCCTCTATAAAATCATCAGATCTTGTAAGACTTATTTACTATCACAAGAATAGCACTTGAAAGACTTACTCCCATGATGCAGTTACCTTCCACTGGGTCCCTACCATGACATGTGGGGATTTTGGGAGCTATAATTCAAGATGAAGTATATGTGGGGACACAGCCAAACCATATCAGACCGTCTCACTCAGTCCAGTCCCCAGAACCAGGAGAGATAATAAAATGACTGTTGTTGCTTTAAGGTGTGAAGTTTTGGGGTGACTTGTTTCATAACAATAGTAACCAGAGTAGAAGGGGTCTAGAGTACATGTATGTTTTTTAATTTAATGATTTTCATTAATATATGATATTTGTACATATTGATGGGGTACATGTGATGTTTTGATACAAACATACAATGTGTAACGATCAAACCAGCATATTTAGTATTTTGGATATCCATCACCTTAATCATTTATCATTTCTTTGTACTAGGACTATTTCAAATTTTCTCTTCTAGCTGTTTTGAAATAAACAATATATTATTGCTAATTGTATCACCCTACTTTGCTCTCAAACACTAGAACTTATGCATTCTACTGAACTGTGTGTTTACACCTAAGAGTCAACCTCTCTTCCTTCCAACCTCCCACCCACACACCCTTTCCAGCCTCTAGCAACTATGTTACACTCTCTACCTCTGAGCAATTCCCTTTTTTAGCTCCCACATATGAGTGAAAAAATGTGGCATTTTCTTTCTATGCCTAACTTATTTCACATAACATAATTACCTTCAAACCATCCATGTTGCTGTAGACGACAGGATTGTATTCTTCTGTATGGCTGAATAGTATTACATTGTGGGTATATTCACCATATTTTTAATCCATTCATCTATTGATGGACACTTAGTTTGATTCTACATGTTGGCTATTGTGATTAGTGCTGCAGTAAGCATGGGGGTGCAGTATTTCCTGGACATGCTGATTTCCTTTCCTTTGGAAAAATACCCAGTAGTGACATTTCTAGAGTGGATGGTAGTCCTATCTTTAGTTTTTGCAGAAACCTCCATACTGTTTTCCGTAACGGCTGTACTAATTTACATTCTCACAAACATTATATAATAGTTTCCTTTCCTCTGCATCCTTGTCAGCATTTGTTATTTTTGTCTTTCTGATAATAACCATTCTTACTGGGGTAAGATGATATCTCATTGTGGTTTTGATTTGCATATTGCCTTGGGTAAATTTTTGTCCTTCTTCCAGTTATACTCTATTTTTTTGCACTCTAGCTAATACACAAAGTGTAAGATGTCTGTAGCCCAAACTTGAAATCTATATCTATATTGGGAAGGAGGTGTTTCACTAATGGTTTTGGGCTTTTTGTCTCGTATTAGGCTCTAGAACAGTGCTGTCCCATAGAACTTTCTGCAGTAACAGAAATGGTCTCCATCTGCATTCTCCATCTGGTAACCAGTAGCTGCATGTGGCTATTGAGCCCTTGAAATGTTGCTAGTGCAACGAAGGAGCTGGACTTTAAATATTATTTAAATTTAAATAGCCTCATGTGTTACTGGCTGCTTTACTAGACAACACAACTTTGGCAGGACTATCTTAGATTTCATATACTCATACATCAATTCTTACCTCCATGCTATACCTGTTTTTTTTTTTTTTTTTTTTCTTTGAGACGGAGTTTTGCTCTTGTTACCCAGGCTGGAGTGCAATGGCGCGATCTCGGCTCACCGCAACCTCCGCCTCCTGGGTTCAGGCAATTCTCCTGCCTCAGCCTCCTGAGTAGCTGGGATTACAGGCACGCGTCACCATGCCCAGCTAATTTTTTGTATTTTTAGTAGAGATGGGGTTTCACCATGTTGACTAGCATGGTCTCGATCTCTTGACCTCGTGATCCACCCGCCTCGGCCTCCCAAAGTGCTGGGATTACAGGCGTGAGCCACCGCGTCCGGCCCCTAGCTATACCTGTTTTATTAAGTGAAGGGGAAAAAATACCTGATAGGCATACTGTTACAGAATATTGAAGACTTTGCTTTTGGCAAACAAAATAAAACAGAAAACAAAAGCACTTTGCAAAACTGGAAAATCACCAACTCTATCAAATTGGCATTTTGGGACCAAGTGGCCATGAAGACTCTGAAGCTGTGTTATTAGAGGTCAGAACGCATTCAATCACCATCAACTGAATGAAAAAGGCAGCCTCGCTCCAGCCCTGCAGACACGGCTCTTGGAATGCTGTACACAAGCAGAAATCAACTGTGCCTGAGCATGGAGACAGACACAGCAGGCTGGGGTGTGGACTTCCGCTGTTTATGTTTACACATTTTGGTGACGTTTATGTCATTTTTTTTACTCAGAGATAATGATTAATTTCTCAAGTTATGTCCTGTATTTTACTGCTGTATATTTTAGTGAAGGAAAAACTTTTTTTTTTTTGAGACGAAGTTTCACTCTTGTCCCCCAGGCTGAAGTGCAATGGTGCAATCTCAGCTCACTGCAGCCTCCGCCTCCCGGGTTCAAGCAATTCTCTTGCCTCACTCAGCCTCCTGAGTAGCTGGGATTGCAGGCAACTGCCACCACACCTGGCTAATGTTTTTGTATTTTTAGTAGAGACGGGATTTCACCAGGTTGGCCGGGCTAGTCTAGAACTCCTGACCTCAGGTAATCCGCCTGCCTTGGCCTCCCAAAGTGCTGGGATTACAGGCGTGAGCCACCGCACCTGGCCAAACTTTTATGTTTTTTAAAAACATGCTTTTGTTTAAAACAGGTGGGTTACAAAACAGTAAAATTGTGAGAATTAGAAGTAAGAGTATGAAAGATCTACTCAAATTATTGGAGAAGTTCTGAGTTCATATATATTTGTGAGTTTTTTTAGTTTAATTTTAATTTTTAAGTTTTGTTGTTGCTGTGTTTTGAGAGACTGGATCTCTGTTGCCCAGGCTGGAGTGGTGCAGTGGCACAATCATGGCTTCCTGCAGCCTTGAACTCGTGGGTTCAAGAGATCCTCCCACTTAGCCGTCCGCATAGCTGCAGGCATGTGCTACCATGACTGGCTTTTGTGCTATTTGTAAGGAAAAGATATGTTACTTTCAATACTGACAATAACACAAACTAATAGAAAACAAATGCTGCCGGGAAGAAATTCTGCCAAATCAAATCAATGAATTACAATTATCTCTAACCAGTCTATTAATTAACTGGGCACAAAAGGATATTGTATGGAGTTCAAAAGTATTTTCCCAAGTAGGTTAAACATACCCCTCCCACCTCATTTTGCTCACACAGACATTTCACTCCACAAACTGTAATTTTATTCAAAGAAAAAAAGCAAGTTTCAATATTGTCTAAATTCTCCAAATTCTCACAAACTATAACTAAAAACAGTTCAGATAAAAAGCTTCTGGTATAAAATAGGAGAAAAAAGGTAAAGAAAAAACACCCAAAGAGGTGAAGGAACGAAATCAAATAATTATGAACATTCGTCGAGTACCACATATAGAGGTAGATTAAAGAGGGGAAAATGGGACACATTTTCCGTTTTCAGGCTCTTACATTTTAATCAGCGATTGACAATGTAATTATAAAAGAAACAATATCGGCCAAATGTGAGTTTTTGGCTAGGATTTTTATTTCTCTGTTCAGTAGTGGCTAGAAAAGAATAAAGACATTTCCAAATTCTGGGCCCTCAAGCAAAATGTTTCAGAAAGCAGCTTTCTAATCATTCCAAAAATTACTCTTACAAAGAAAAAACCAAAACGCAGTGCTCAAGAGATAGAGACTCATTATCGAAAAATATTTAAAAATACAGAGAAGCAAAAGAAGACAAAAATTACCTATAATCCTACTCTTCCAAGATATACTTTTATATTCTCTTGAATTTTTATATGCATATATTTGCCTGTGTTTTTATTTGCCAAAATAACATTTCACATACTGCTTGAAACCTGTTCATTTTTCTCACTTGATAATAAATCATCAACATGTTTTTATGGCAATAAACAACCTCCATAACATTTTTAATGTCTACAAGTATTCCACTGCATGGATAGTCCAAAATTTATTTAACCAACTGCTGGTATTGGACATTTAAGTTATTTTTTTTCTCTATCAGAAACAAAGCTGTAACCAACAGTCTCATTTTAAATCTTTGTTTACATCTTTATTTCCACAGGAAGTGACATTCATGGATGAAAGAACATGGCATATACATTGGTAAGAAAATACTCCTCACTTTGAGTAAAATTAAAAATAGTGACAGTATGGGTGGTGGAATATGACAGATATCTGATGAGTTAGCTTTGTGATCTCAGGCAAGTAAACTGTTGAGTCCCACACTGAATCTGTAGAGGGGAGAATAATGACAGCTGTGTGGCTTGTTGGGGCAGTTAAAGGAATATGTATATGCATATGTAGGTGTCTGGGCACAATGCCTGGCACACAACAGGTGCTTCATAAATTTCAGGTCCCTTTCTTCCTGAGTCCCCACCTAGAATGAAAGCTATGTCTCCTCCACCACGTTCTTGTTGTCAGAGAGGCTCCTCTTAAATTGTCACTGATTCTGCTGAAAAAGAGAAGGGGAGGCAGGCGCAGAGAGAGGGAGGAAGAAGAAGGAGGAGGAGAAGTGGGAAAGAGGAAAGAAGGGAGGAGGGAAGGAGGAGGGGAGGGAGGAGGGAAGGAGACAGAGAGGAGGAAGATAGAGGCAGACAAAGTGAGAAAGGAGGAAGATGGGAGGGAGAGAAGGACGGGGAGAGACAAAGGAGGGAGGGAGGGAAGGAGGTGTTAAGGGAATGGAGAAGGAGGTTTGGCAAACAAAGAACATGGGCTTTCCACGCTGCTGCTTAGGAGAAAAGGGCTCTTAAATGCTTTTCATGCTTTTTAGTTGTTTGTTTATCTCTTGGCTAGAGTTTCCCCAGCCTAGCACGGAAGAGAAGCTCTACAGCGTGATATTTCAGCATATCTACCTGCCCTTTGGGTATTACAAAGGGTTAAACCCCACCCAACAGGGTAGAGTACAGTTTGTTTACTGCAAGACTCATGTCTGGTCTTGAAAGGCATTTCCTCCCTTGCCCCACAGCCACTGATGGAAAAGAAGATGGATTACACCAAGGGCGCAGATGATGCCTGCAGACTGGGTTGTGCGTGGGCCGGCTGGGTCGGAGAGAGCCTCTTCCCCAATCCACACTCACACCTGTACCCAAGTGCCCAGGGACAGCCAGACAGGCTCTTTCCTGGCCCTCGTTTCCCAGCTCACTTTCTCCAGAGGCGCTTTCCCTTGCTGGGATCTCCTGGGGTCCCTTACGTGCCAGAACACATTTCAGTCAACTGCTGCCTCTCGAGGGGCATCTGTATTTCAGGACACAGCTCTGCGTGTGTGGTGTGAGGGTTGCCAGTGGTAAACTGTACACTAATCATTAAGGCAGCCCCACTTCCTTCCAGGTCCTTCCTTCCAACAGCTACTTATTGAACACATCATGTATATAGTGTCACACACCACAACCACCATGCACAAGACAGACGATCTCTCTGCCGTCGTGGGGCGTACATTTTGGTTGAAAAGATAAAAGTCAAGTATGCAAATGCACCCCTTATGATGTGGTTACCAGGAGGATCTACTCTGGATTGGATGGTCAGGAAAAAATACCCCTTTTCCAAGAGGTGGTGATACTACTTACACCACAACCTTAAAGAAAGGAGTTAGCCATGTGAAAAGCCATGACAACAGCATGTGCGGGTTCTCAGCACACTTTTTTTTGGTTTTGTTTTTGAGATGGTTTTGCTCTTGTTGCCCAGGCTGGAGTGCAGTTGTGCGATCTCAGCTCACCGCAACCTCTACCTCCTGGGTTCAAGTGATTCTCCTGCCTCAGCCTCCAGAGTAGCTGGGATTACAGGCATGCGCCATCATGCCTGGCTAATTTTGTGTTTTTAGTAGAGATGGGTTTCTCCATTGGTCAGGCTGGTCTCAAACTCCTGACTTCAGGTGATCCACCTGCCTCGGCCTCCCAAAGTGCTGAGATTTACAGGTGTGAGCCACTGCACCCAGCCTAAAAACTTTATTATTTTTTTTCTTGATATGGAGTCTCACTCTGTTGCCCAGGCTGGAGTGCAGTGGAATGGTCTCAGCTCATCGCAACCTTTGCCTTCCAGGCTCAAGCAATTGTCCTGCCTTAGCCTCCCAAGTAGCTGGGATTACACGTGCCCACCACCACGCCCAGCTAATGTTTGTATTTTTATTAGAGACAGGCGTTCACCATGTTGTCCACACTGGTCTTGAACTCCTGACCTCAGGTGATCCACCTGCCTTGGTCTCAAAGTGCTGGGATTACAGGCGTAAACCACTGTGCTTAGCGCACTTTTTAGGAACATGACCTTGATGGTACAGGATGAAGTTTTTAGACAAGTCAGACGCAAGTTGATCAGGTTGTATTTGAGATTTGCCGTCTTTCTTTGTTGTCCATAAATGGGCATGTCAGTCACTGCGTCACTGCAGGAGATAAATGCTTTGGTCTGTTTAATGCTAATAACTTACGCTTACTGAATGTCTATGATGTGCTAGGCAGGCTGTAGGCACGTCACTGTACCTAGTCTTTACAACAAACCTTTGACATAGGAATTATTCCCTCCAGAAAAGCTCAGAGAGATTTTCCCAAAGTTATGTTAGAAAGAAGTGGCAGAGCAAAAACTTGAACCTGGATGTACTTGGGTCTACAACCAGTGCCTTTTCGGTAATACCACATCGCTTCTCTTTCCAAGAGGTAAGAGTTCTGTTTCTGAAAACACGATATCCTGCAAACCCTTGTTCTACAAAGAGTGAATAGTTTAATTTAGAATTTGCCTAGATTCCCTGCAAATGACAAAGGCACGCCCCCACCTCCCTTTACAAGAGCCTGCAAGCCTTGCATTACTTCCTTTCTTCATTTCATTTTCCCCCAATTTGCTAAAACCCTTCCCTTTGGAGGAAATCATCCAGTTGGATTAGTTGATATTCACTTGTGTTGCCAGAGACACACAACACCTGATGCGGAGGGGCAGCCCATCCCTTCGTCCTCCCTGCTACCCCTCTCAGCCTCTGCCCCTCCCTCTTTCTTTTCATTCTGTCCCTGTCTTTGAATTGGCTTGAATCTCATGGACACAACTAGTCGTGTTTGCATATTCCTCCTGATCCCGGAGTCTATCATCATTGCAGATTCAAACAAACCCCACACTCTGGTCCCCTGTGATGGTCTTCATGGAAATTACCGACACGAAGCTACTAGGACACAGGGGCATTGAGCAGAAAGGATAGCTTAGCAAGAAAGTGCCTGATATTTCACAACTAGAAATTTGTTCAGGGTTTTGTTTTGTTTTGTTTTTGAGATGTGTCTCGCCCTGTCGCCCAGGCTGGAGTGCAATGGCGTGATCTTTGCTCACTGCAACCTCTACCTCCTGGGTTCAAGCAATTCTCCTGCCTCAGCCTCCTAAGCAGCTGGGACTACAGATGCAGGCCACCACACCTGGCTAATTTTTTAATGTTTTTAGTAGAGATGAAGTTTCACTATATTGGCCAGGCTGGTCTCGAACTCCTGACCTCATGATCCACCTGACTCAGCCTCCCAAAGTGCTGGGATTACAGGTGTGAGCCACTGCACCTGGCCTACAATTCTCCTTAAGGCTGCCACAAAGACCAGAGGGCCCAAGATGGCTCTCCATCTTCAAGGTCAAAGATTACACTTTCCTCCTAGAGAGGGAAGCCTTCTCTCCAGCAACTCTGGGATCTGGGTCCTCCCTGAGGTGCTCTGTCTTTATCAGAATTTTTCTACCCTAGATCTGTTTATAGAAAGTGATAATATAATTTAAAAAATATATAAGAGTGAATGAGTGAAAAATAAGAGTCATCTTGCGTTCAGACTTTAGGAAAGAGGAGGCCAATTTAGGGCAAGTTTGGGAGATGTGATCAGGAGAGCGAAGGCTGGTTAGTTTATAAAGAGAATTAGGTTAACTAACAACCAGCTTCCAAAAGCTTAATTAAGTCTCTCAGCCCTCGAGTGAGGCAAGGAAATAATTGATTTCCACATTGCTGGTGGGGAAAGTTAGGCGGGGCGGGGAGGTAATTTGCCTCTGGCCAGCAAGGGAACCAGCATTTGTCCTGGGATTAAAATCTAAGATTTTCTGGCTCTTAGTCCTTGGTTTTACCTCTGAATCTGGAATGCTCAAGGCCCAGAAGTGAGAATCCCAATGCAGCACTGTCAACCAAGATGCTGTATGCAAATAAGGGACCAGATAATTAATGCTTCTCTCTTTAGTAATTTTCTGTCCTTCAAAAAAGTAATGCAAACAATGCATCACGGGTGAGAGTCAAGGCCATGTGGGTTTATTTAATAAGCACTGTCGCTTTTCCTCATAAGGCATGGCTATCACCCGGTGGAGTTACCTGGATGCTAGAAAATATTTGGAGACCTCAGAATTTAAATAAATGCCTGGAAAAAATATAGAGAGAAAAAAGTGAAAGGGGGTAAAGAAGAAAAAATGAGAAACAGGAGGGGAGGAAAGCCTTCTGGAAAAAGAGTAACTACCAATTATTGAATGCCTGATCTATGCAAGGAGCTTTTCAAATGTTTCCTCATAAGAATTCCATGAGGTAGACATTTGATGACTTTAAATGGATGTGAAAACTGAGGCTTAGAGGGATGATGCTTTTCCCAAGCTAGGAAGGGGCAGCGCGCCAGCATGAGTCCAAGTCTGTAAGTCAGCCTTAACCACTGCCTCGTACCGCCTTCTGCCTACAGATCTGATCAGAAGAGAGCAGGAAGGAAGGGATGTTAAAATTCATCTGCTTACAGGCCAGATGTGGTGGCTCACGTCTGTAATCCCAGCACTTTGGGAGGTAGGTGGATGGCTTCAGAAGGCTTGATAGACCAGCCTGGCCAACATAGTGAGATCCTGTTTCTACAAAAAATATAAAAATTAACTGGGAGTGGTGGGGCACTGTAGTACCAGCTACTTGGGAGGCTGAGGCAGGAGGATTGCTTGAGCCAGGAAGTTCGAGGCTGCAATGAGCTGAGATCTCAGATAATCACCACTGTACTCCAGCCTGGGCGACAGAGTCAGGCCCTGTCTCAAAAAGAAAAAAGAATTCATCTGCTTATTTATCTGTTTTCCTCTGCTCCTTGAATATCAGAATCAAGATTGAATAGCTTTGTCTCCCTAGACCCTAAGGTAGTTCTTAAATAGTTCTTGAAAGGCAATAGATAATAAAAGTTTGATGCATGAACAAATGAATGAACATCTGCAATGAGCCCAAGGCCAAGGGTCAGATATCTTGCTTTCTCCTCTAACCCTGAAGTCAGCTGTGGTCTCTCTGGCTCTCAAAATGTAGGGAACTGGTTTGCCTTCCTCCATCATCCACTCATCCAATTCTATGGCCCAGGGAAGTAAGTTCAAGGTCTTGTCTGGAACCTCTGGAAATTCCTGGGTTTGGGGACAGCCTTGTGCTCTCATGACCTCCCTTAGCCTCGTGACCCTGGTGTCTGTCCTGCTGTTCCCACTATGCCCATGAATCAAATCCTGGCTCTGTCACTTGTCAGTTATGTGACCTTAGGCAAGTCCATTTTGGATTCTGGGATTCATTTTCATCCTCTGTAAAACAAGCGTCTTGACTTAGGTAAGGGTGGCAAAGCCAAATGCCTACAGGGGTCACGCAGGTATTGAGAATAAGCGATGCAGATCGCCTAAGACCATAGGGAGAGGGGGGAAAGGGAAAGCAGGCGGGAAAGAGCGCCCCCTGGCAGAGGGAGAAGCTACTGCTACTCGTCTTTAGCTGTTACATAGGAAGGAGAGCTCAGTGTGGTCACATTTCCAGTTGTTGTTTTTTTTTTTTTTGAGATGCAGGAAGTCTGGATTTTTATGCGAAATCTTTCAATTCTTAAGTGTTGGCACAAAATTTTTCAGAAACACATATGAGCCAAACTCAACACATCTGTATGCCGAATTCAGCCATGGCCTCCAGGATGCAGCCTTTAGAGCAGACAGAGCAGACAATGCGTAACATCTTTTCCACCTTTGAAAGGATTTGGCCTGGTGGTAGACCAGCCTTTCAGTCTGGATGTTTTTGGCTCTCTGGACTATTTTTGCTACAGTTTAAGCAGGGTGGACCAGGGCTTAAGTGTAACCGTGTTTATAAACACCCTGAAGAATTCCATATGGTATGCCGAATGTGAGGTTGGCTTAATTTGAAAAGATTAAATGTACTCAGGCAATTGCAGAGTTGTCTGTTTTGCAAATCAATGCAATTTGTCGGTAGCAGTCTGGGAAGGGATGAGCTTTGGGAAGCGCAGCTGGTGTGGCCAGCAAGCCCAGTGATAGTACACAACAGGAAAAGCCAGCGCGGCAGCAGCTTTCTTCTCCAGCACGCACATCTCCTCTTTGCATGTACTACACAGGCGCACACACACGCGCGTGCACAGACATACGCAAGCACACACATGCATGTGCACACACACAGACGCACGCACGCACACACACACATGCACACACGCACACACACACATGCACAGACACACACTCCCCTCGGCTCCTTCCTGACGCCTGATTCAGTTTACTGTTTTTACATTTCAATCATATCCAAATATAAAAGGGTTCCCTTACACATATTCAAGGACAATGTGGAGAATGCTTAGCAATCTGGAACCAGGTGTCTCACCTGATCGCAGCAGCTTTGAGTCATGCAGAAGCCCTCAGTTAGGTACATGAAAGCAGGATATGCAGACCCTCCTGTAGTATTAATTGTGGGAGCTTGGAAAATTATCTCCCCTCTTTGAGCCTTGGGTTCTTAGCTGTGAAATAATGGGAATAACCTTGGATGTGTCTTAGATCTCCTCTAGCACTGGCAATATTTGCTATCTTTCATTCCCCATGAGGCAGGCATGGGAAACCTCTCCTGTTCGCTCCCTTAACGTTGTTTCTGCTACAGACCATGGAGTGAAACTCACTGGTCTTGTATCTAGGCATGTCGAGGACCATGGATTTTTTTTTTTTTTTTTTTTTTTGGCGACTGAGTCTCTCTCTGTCGCCCAGGCTGGAGTGCAGTGGCATGATTTTAGCTCAGTGCAACTTCCACCTCCTGGATTCAAGCAATTCTTCTGTCTCAGCCTCCCAAGTAGCTGGGATTATAGGCACATGCCGCCACGGCCGGCTAAGTTTTGTATTTTTAGTAGAGACGGGATTTCAGCATATTGGCCAGGCTGGTGTTGAACTCCTGACCTCATGATCTGCCTGCCTCAGCCTCCCAAAGTGCTGGGATTACAGGTGTGAGCCACTGCGTCCGGCTGACCATGGAGTTCTATGGACGCGACCTTGAGCAGCTGGAAGAGGTGTTTGGCCTCTAACCTGTCATGTGAGTGTAAGGTGGACCGCAAGGCATCTATGGACCCCACATGATCCTGGCACAGAGGGTCCCTCGCCTTCCTCCCCTCTGCATTTCTGGTACAGCTCAACAGTGCACACGAGGGTTGCAAAATCAGGTTCCTTGATCAACACTTCTCAACCTATAAGGAAGCTGCAAGGCATAAAGGAGAAAAAGAAGAGGAAAATTGCATGGAAATCAGATTTTGAACACAAAGAACAGAAAAGCAACTCAAACCAGCTCAATCTTAAATAAGGGGATACTTTAATGTCTCAAGAAGTCCCAAGTTATTCCAGCAGCTCTAGAAATGATCAACTCAAACAGTTCATTGCTGTCATTGAATACCCATATCCCTTCTATTTTTCTACTTTGCAATAGGCCAGTTCTCCTCCTTGTAACAAAATGGCTGCCACTGTTCCAGGCATCACATCATTGCATACTTTTCTTTCATGTGTACCTTCTATAGAGTAAAGCTAATTTTTCCAGTAAGCCCCTCAGAAGACTTCCTTAATGGCCAGAAATGAGTCACATGCTCATGCCTAAAACAATCATTAGCAAAGGAATGTAATTACTTGGGTTGATTTAGAGTCAAACAATGCAGATTCATGCAGAAGAAAGAGGCTCTGCCTCCCCATGAGGTGCAGGAAACCTTGTATCTGAGCAAAATTAGGATTCTGAGTGCCAGGAAGACAGGCAGGAAACAGGGCTGTCAGGAAGACCACGAGCAGTGTCTCTCCACCATCCCCCCACTCCCACTGTACGATTGGTGAGGAAGGAAGGAAGGAGAGAAAGGGTAGAGGAAAAAGGGGGAGAGGAGAAAAGCAGGGAGGAGGAGAATGTAGAATTGCAGCTTTGGAATCAAACAGTCTTTGGTTTCAGTCCGAGCTTGGTTTTCTAGCTGCCTGTTCTCGGCTCATCCCTGAGCTTGTCTAAGCTTGGGTTTCCTCACTTATAAAACAGAGAGAACATGGGCTTTTCGTGAGGTTACATGAGAAGATGAACGTAAGGAGCCAAGCACAGCGTTTATCACAAAATGATGTTCAGTGAATGTTAGCAAGAAGAGAAACAGCAGTGGGAGAGGAAGAAGACTTTTTAGGCAGAGTTTTACAGTTTATAAGATGCTGTCACAAATATTGCCTCTTCGATTTGACAACATACCAGGAAGGCAGGCAAATGGGGCATCTTTACCATCTTTTTTAAGAGATGTTGAAACTGTAAACCAGGGACCATATGTCTTTAGCCCAAGGTTGAAAATCAGGATGCGCGTCTTCAAAGTCCAAAGCTCCAGAAACACACAGAAAAAGTAGTTAAAAACAGAACAAGATATTGAAAAAAATGCATATTATCATATTTGGAAAATACATTCTTGGCTGGGCACGGTGGCTCACACCTGTAATCCCAGCTCTTTGGGAGGCCGATGCAGGTGGATCACAAGATTAGGAGATCGAGACCATCCTGGCAACATGGTGAAACTCCATCTCTACTAAAATACAAAAAATTAGCCACGTGTGGTGGCAGGCACCTGTAGTCCCAGCTACTCGGGAGGCTGAGGCAGGAGAATCGCTGGAACCCGGGAGGCGGAGGTTGCAGTGAGCTGAGACTGTGCCGCTGCACTCCAGCCCGACAACAGAGGGAGATTCCATCTCAGAAAAAACTAACCAAAAAACAAAAAATAACAACAGCAAAAAAGAAAATACATTCTTATTGCAGCAGAGGGAGGGATTCCTACAATGAGAAATCTGCTTTTTAGAGACCACACCACTCCCAAACCGCCATCTTCCTAAATGTCTAACCAGGACAGATACAATTCCACAAGTATCTTGAGCATCAACTGTGTGTAAGGCAGGATGTTTGGTCCTCAGAGGATAGAGAGGTAGGTACGATACTCTGTACTCAAAGAGTTTACAGTGGGGAAAAAAAAGAAGAGGAATTTTATTGATAAATACTTTTCAGAATGCAACATATTTGAGTTGGTTCTCTTTTACTTTCAGGGTGAATTAGATTTGGCATCTGTAGGGAGGCTGCTGCAATGAGGCTGGCTTAGATGTTCTCCAAGGTTCCTTCCAAAGAGAGTTTTCTTGAGGACAGGAAATCTGCTTTGCCAGAAAGGGCTTCTCTGAACTCTGCCAAGCTCTGACACCCTGGAGGATGTTGTAATCCTCCTGAGCCAGCCTCTGCTCTCCTCATCTTTACCAGCCTGGGCCAAGATGAAGTCAGAGAGCCCCAGACCAGCAGGGGTCCCAGTTGGAGTAAGTGAGTGGGTGAGGTCAGCTGGGTTGCTTCTTGTCTGGAGGTCTCCTGGGCAAGTGGGCCCGAGATCTCAGTGAGTCAGCCTCCCTCTCCAGACCCTCTGGGCATCCTAATGGGAAAAGGATTTCTAGTCATTTCTCAAAGAAGTCCTTAAACATCTCAGAGGAACCCCTTCCCTCTAGAAAAAAAAAGATGTGTATTATTTAGAAAACATATTGTTGGCCAGGCGCCGTGGTTCACGCCTGTAATCCCAGCACTTTGGGAGGCTGAAGTGGGTGGATCATGAGGTCAAGAGATCGAGACCATCTTGGTCAACATGGTGAAACCCCACCTCTACTACAAATACAAAAATTAGCTGGGCATGGTGGTGTGCGCCTATAGTCCCAGCTACTTGGGAGGCTGAGGCAGGAGAATTGCTTGAACCTGGGAGGTGGAGGTTGCGGTGAGCCGAGATCGGGCCATTGCACTCTAGCCTGGGCAACAAGAGTGAAACTCTGTCTCAAAAAAAAAAAGAAAAAAGAAAACATATTGTTATTGCTGCAGACGGGGAGATCCTTCCAGCAGAACTGATCTCCTGTATCACGTACAGGATACAGGTTTGGGGATAATGGGAGTTAACGTTCTGAGACCCGAGTAGATTTGCCTTGCAAGGTAGACTGGTGATACATTCGCACCTGAAAGACGTGAAAATTCAACCCTATTGGTATTGGTCTCATGTGATCAACAGACCTGTCTTGTGAATGAACTTGGCTCTGGGAACAAGAGAATGGGGTTATGTGTATGAGACGCAGTCTTCATTGAGGATCTGGGTTTGGGTTGGGGTTTCTATGATGTCAGTTTTGAGGCAAATGTGAGATGAAGACCCTCAGAGGTGAGCGTGCTAAGAAGAGCCAGGGGTTGGTGAGAAGTGCCGGGATGTGTGTGCACCTGTGAGTGTGAGTGTGTGTATGGGGAACATAGGGTGTCAGAGAGAGTCACTCATCTAGAGCTGCAAGTGCTGATTGGAGGGACTAAGCAGGGAATCCAGGCCACGATGGGCAAGGGGTATGAAACATCCGCCCATGAACGTGGACGAGGAGCACAGAGCCTTGGCAGCCAAGAGCTGTGACATGGACCAAGGGACCAGATGTGGGCCTGGGCTAGAGCAATGAGGGTCGGGTGCCCTGGAGCAGGTGGAGGCCATCAGAGGGGCTAAGGCCCATGGCTACTTTTAAACAACAAACCTCTCCCCTTTTCAAGGCAGCTCCATATTTTTCCTAAAGAGGCCATATTCGAGAGTTGTCCCCTGACAAATGAGGCTGTGTTGACGGCCCAGGCCTCCTATGCTTGCCTGAAAACATCTGCAACTGTGCCAGTCCAGAGCTGCCCCTCCCTTACACCCAAGTTGTGGGATAGTGAGTCTTAACCATTCATTCTGGGGTACAGGTCAGCAGATGGATCTTGAGGACCTGAATCCCACACACGCCAAGCACTGTACCCAACAGTCTCACCAAGCAGTTTTCACCGCCTCTGCCCAGCGCTCTCTGCTTCCCTCCTCTTCTGCGTTATCTTCCCCAGCTTGGGGGCTGTGGATGGATAGTCCCTCCAAAGGAGCTCCTGTGTGGGCATCGGGTGCATTGTAAAGAGCAGCGCAGACAGCATCCCATTCTCTTCATGCACATCTCCCCAGGAGAGGCGCCAGGGCTGCCCGCCATGCATTCTTGCTGTTAATACTTTGGCTCTGGGATGACATGGCCCCCTGTTTCCCATGTGAGTGGTCAGACAAGGTACCTAGCCTTTCGTGTATACAAGGGAAGAGCTGTAAGTATTCAAATCCTTCAGAATATAAGCTCCTTGAGGACAGAGATTTCCATCTGTTTATATATCTAGTGAATCCCCAGAGCCTGGGATAGACAATAGCATATTTTAGGCACACAGCAAACATTTGTTGAATGTTGATTAAAATACAATCAATCACCCACGTAAAGTGCTTAGTACAGTATCTGCATAAACATAGTTAATGCTAGTTCATGCTGTTATGAGTGGTTTAGAAGCTTCCTCTGAAACTGCTGAAGAGAGCAGAAAGAGGCCAGGCAGGGTGGCACACCCCTGTAATCACAGTAGTTTGGGAGGCTAAGGTGGGCAGATTACTGGAGCCCAGGAGTTTAAGACCAGCCTGAGCAACATGGTGAAACCCTGTCTGTATAAAAAAATACAAAAAATTAGCCAGGCCTGGTGGAACATGCCCATAGTGCCAGCTACTTGGTGGAGGTGGTGAAGCACTGAGGCAGGAGGATTGCTTGACTCTGGGAGGTTGAGGCCACAGTCAGCTGTGATTGCACCAGTGCACTCCAGCCTGATTGATAGAGGAGACTGTCTCAAAAAAAAAAAAAAAGGAGAGAAAGAGAGAGCATAAAGAATACTTTATTTGTTCAGTCAAAACATAATTGTTGATTAGCTGGTATGTAGCAGGTGCTCTGTTAGGTTCAAGGGAGACAGCAGGGAGCAAGAGACATGTTTGCTGATGGAGTTTATAGCGTAATGAAGGAGACAGTTGGTGAACAAGCAACGGAGTGTTAATCTATGTGCTGACTGCACAAAATTTGTGGAATAAAATGAGGTTGGCCACACTAAAAAATTTGAACTGGGTACCAGACTTCAGTTTGACTATAGTCCCTTCTGTTGGTGTATTAGTTAAGGTAATGCTAGTCACTGTAACAGATACACCTTCACTAGCAGTGATAAGTATAAGAGAAGTTTATTTCCTGCTCTCGTGAAACCTAAACGGCTATCTCTGTTCAGCGTGCCATTCTCCTCCAGGCAGTGTGTCAGGGACCCAGGTTCCTTCCCTGTTGTGGCTCTGTCCTCTTCCACGCTTGGCTTCCAAGTCCCCTGTGTTTCTCCGCATCAACTTGGTGGTAGGAGGGGTAGAGGAGAGGGCTTGGCAAAAGGTTTTTATGGACCAGGCCAGGCAGTGGTGAGCATGACATGTACTTCCATTCCGTAGGTCAGAAGTCAGGCCACAGCTGCACAGAACACAAGGGAGACTGGGAAATGTAGTCTAGGCCAGGGCATGGGAAGCTCTGCTGCAGTCTGCCCTTCTGATCAATAAATCCCCTTTACCCCCTTCTTCCCATTCATAGATCACACTCACCCTTATCCTTAAGAGAGAAACTCAAATCCCAGTTTAGCCCAATGTGCTGAATCTCTGGGTGAAATGTAATATTATCTCCAAGTCCAGATGCAGTATTTCATGTTCCTTGACCTGTGATCTAAAATAACAAGTGATCTGCCACCACCCTGCATGTCCCCCATATGCTCTGATGGAATATAGATGGCACAAGGCAACAAGCACTCCCGTTCAGAAATGGGCAGAATGGGAGTCACATGCCTGTCACTGGCCCTTAGCAATTGTACACTCCTGCCGAACAGGAATGGTGAAGTCAGCTGCTCAGTCAGGGAATTGTGTTGATTAGACAGAAATTGAACTTCCGTGTTTACTGCTTTCTGAGGTCTGCTGTTCTTCTTGGTCCCTTGTACTGTGAGAGTTGTAAAGCTTTTGTAATTTGGGGGTCCTGAGATTGGTTTAAAGCAGGATTTTCCAACCTCAGGACTATGAACATTTTTACCTAGATAATATTCTGTTGTGGGGAGTCTGTCCTATGTATTATAGGATGTTCAGCAACATTCAGGACCTCTACTTAATTTTTAAAGAATTTATAAAGAAAAGAGGTTTAATTGGCTCATGATTGTACATGGCTGAGGAGGCCTCAGGAAACTTACAATCATGGCAGAAGGTGAAGGGAAAGCAAGGTGTATCTTGCATGGTAGCAGGAGAGAGAGAGAGATCAAGGGGCAAGTGCCACACTTCAGAACCATCAGCGCTTGTGAGAACTCACTCACTCACTATCAGGAGAACAGCAAGGGAAAAATCCACCCCTGATCCAATGCTCTCCCACCAAGGGCCTCTACTTACTAGATTCCATGATTAGAGGCATTTCTATTCCAGTTATGACACCAAAAAATGTCACCAGACATTGCCAAATGTCCCTTGGAGGGCAAAGGCACTTCCACTTGAGAACCACTGGTTTCAGGCTTAAACAAAGTCTTGGCTCATGGTTTCTTGGCAATACTATTCCCTCAAAATCTTACTAGGCTTCTGATCTATCTGCTTTCAGTCAGTTCCATGAGCCATAACCATGGTCAAAGTTGTTTTCTAAACAAGAATGTTCCCGTCTAATTTATTTCTTTGCCTCCACATGTTTTGCTACCACGTAACATGATCTTCATCTTTATGGCTTCCAAAATCATTTTTCTTGTCACTTGTCACTCACCACTAATTGGTTGAGCAGTGGGCACACGGAGGCTGGTTCTGGAGACTGGAAAGACTCGAGCGGTGACAAAACACTTGCAATGGCTAAAAAGGAAGACCTCTAAACAGGGCCACACATTTGGGATTTATGTTGCAGCAGCATCCTGCTTTAAATACAAACTGCATTAGTTAAAGGAATGGTACAGAAGCACTCAGCTTCAGAGTATAGATTTCCCTATTGTTATGGTACAAAAATAGGCCAAAGGTCTTTCTTCCTGGCCCCCTTTTCTTCCTGTTTCTCAATGAGTATCTGCAATAGCATGCCCAGTGCTGGATTAGCTACCTCCTGGCTTGGAAGAGAAGAGGGAGCTGAGTTTTGGAGCTATGTGGAGTTCAAAGAAGAAGGGATGTGTGGAGAAGGGAAAGCTCACAGTGGCAGAGGAGGTGAAACTGGAGGCAGCCTGGGGGAGCTCCTGAAAGGGACTGCTGATTTCTGCGGTTGGGTGTGGGTGAGATTGCACAGGCCAAGTTCATTCAAAAGGGCCAGAGTGGAATGAACACCACGAAAACCCCAAGACAGTTCATGAACCACACAAGCTTTGGTTTCTCAGCCTCCGATATCCCATTTAAAATTTGTATATACATTTTAGCTTCAGTGAAGAGGAAACAAAAATCATTACTATTTCATTCTTGCTATACAAATAATAAAAAATGAAACAAGGAAAATATCTGTTCATCAGGGAAATGCTGAATATACTATGATATACTAGAGAAATGCTAAATATACGGTGATACACTAGAGTTTCTCATACTAGAGGAAACGATGCCATAGTTTAACTCATGTGTACATTGTAAAACCATTTACACAAAAAGAAAATCCCACAACATTGCCATATGCTGAGTCTGAGGATGTAGTTATATAAGTAAATGCAAAGAAAGAGGTTTATGGACTGATAATTACGGCTGAGCTGGGAGAGAAAGGAGGGGGTGGTGACATGGATTGGGGTGATTGCTAATTCCCTCTTTCTCTCTTTCTCTCTTTCTTTCTTTCTTTCTTTCTCTTTCTTTCTTTCTTTCTTTCTTTCTTTCTTTCTTTCTTTCTTTCTTTCTTTCTCTTTCTCTCTTGTTCTTTTTCTTTGTCTCTTTCTCTGTCTCTCTTTCCCTCTCTCTCTTCCTCTCTGTCTCTTTCTTTCTTTTTCTTCAATGGAGTTTTGCTCTTGTGGCCCAGGCTGGAGCGCAGTGGCACAATCTCGGTTCACTGCAACCTTCGCCTCCTGGGTTCAAGACATTCTCCCATCTCAGCCTCCCAAGTAGCTGGGATTACAGGCATACACCACCACGCCTGGCTATAGTAGAGATGGGGTTTCACCATGTTGATCAGGCTAGTCTCGAACTCCTGACCTCAAGTGATCCACCTGCCTCAGCCTCCCAAAGTGCTGGGATTACAGGCATGAGCCTCTGCTCCTGACACACTAAAGGAATTTCAAAGCAGCAGTCTTTCTAGAAGAGGATGTAAACCAAATTTGATAAAAATTAAAAGAATGAGATGGATCCATTTGCACGGATACATGCTGGTATAAGTATTTTGTTTTTGCTTTTTACCTCTTGAAGGAAATAATGAATAGTTTTTACCTTTGGAGGATTAGGTAGGTGGAAAGTTCTGCTGCTAATTGTGTATTTTTGTGAATTTTCTAGCCATGTTCATATGTCACTTAAAAAAAACCCAACAGACTTTTCTGAGTGGTAAGATAATTTGTCTCTTTTCGCTCTTTTCTTTATATTCATCTCTATTAAAATAAACTAATACTCATTTTGTTTAAGAGGAACTTACATGAAGTAATACATGATGCAGATTGATAATTTTGAAAATAGAGGAAAGCATAAAAAACAGAACTGGGCTGGGCGTGGTGGCTCACACCTGTAATCTCAGCACTTTGGGAGTCCAAGGCAGGTGGATCACAAGGTCAGGAGATTGAGACCATCCTGGTCAAGCTGGTGAAACCCTATCTCTACTAAAATACAAAAAATTAGCCGGGTATGGTGGTGAGTCCCTGTAGTCACAGCTACTCAGGAGGCTGAGGCAGGGGAATCGCTTGAATCCAGGAGGCGGAGGTTGCAGTGAGCTGAGATGGCCACTGCACTCCAGCCTGGTGACAGAGCAAGACTCCACCTCAAAAAAAAAAAAAAAACCCAGAACTGAAGTCATCTGTATCCTCCCTATCAGACACAATGATCATTACCAACGTTTCAGTGACATTTCCTCCAGTCTTCTTCTGTCTACAAAATGCCTACTTTAATAAAATTGAGCTATATTTTGTGTTCAGTTTTGTACTCTATTTCCTTTACTTAATAAGATATTGTAAGCATTTTTCCTGCCATTAAATATTCCTTAAACAGTGTAATTTGTAATGGTTACATAATACTCTCTATATATACACATTTACAACCTATGGTCACAATTGTGATACTAGTAGTTAAGCCCTTACAGTGTATCAAGCGCTGCCTAGGGGTTTGGCTTCTATTGTCTCTTTTCATCCTTCCAGCACACCCATGAGATAATGTTGTAATGCCCATTTTGTAGATGAGGATGTAAAGGCTCAGCGAGATATGTGTGTAACTGGCCCAAGGTGCCAAAGCTGGCATATAGCCAAGCCAGGTCTCAAACACACATCTATTATTTTAGCTACTGTTGAGTAAAGCACAGTAGAACCTTCCCCGAGACAATTATTTATCCAATCCACTATTGCTGGACATAAGACTGCTTGGAAATTTTTGCCACCTTCAATAACAATGATCATCCTTGTACACACAGCTTTGGCCACATCTCAGAATTCCTTGCTTACGTTAAATTTCTAAAAGTGGAACTGGGTCAAAATGAGAGAACGTCTTTTATCTTCTTGCAACATATTGCCAGAGAGAACCAGACCCTTTGCAGATCTGCTTTGGAGCTTTAGGCAAACTCTTCCAAATGGGAATGGTAATTCTGCAGGAACTAGGGACTGTAGCAATCATGGCCCTTCCCGGCTGAGGACTCATTGACATTGACCTCTAAACGATGGCACTCAAGTCACACCTGACTCACAGAGAGTTTTATTGAATTTCCTTGCAGTGCTATTATGCTCCGTAAACAGAGTCAGGCAGATGCAGTGACCACGGGCCCCTATTACATCAGGTAAGGGCACATCCTGCTACATGGCTTCTTTCATTTCTATTATTTCAAATGTCAAATGCACTTTGCCTCAAGCCTTCTCGGCCTTTAATTTTTAAATCCACATGCATTTAATTTATTTATTGGATTTCGATGGGACTTGAGGGGAGATTGAATTCATACACTTCTGCTTCACCTTCGCTTAACTTACTTGATGGCTCAAACAGCGTTGTTGGCTCTTTTAAAGAAGAATTTTTTTGTGCAGCTTCTTTCCAGAGGCAGGAAGCTGAGGAGGGAGGAGTCTCATTGAAAAAAAGTAGAAATTCAGGAAGGTGATGGACCTGGGGAAGGACAGGCTCCCAGGCATTCATTAATACATTCTTGCTAGTCAAGAGGTTGTAGAAAGGTACCCGTAGTTGGGAAAGCAGTCTTTTTAACTTGGCTTAATTAGCCTAATTTAAGAGCTCATCTCTACCATAGGGATGTGCCAGGAAGCTCAGGGTCACCTCAAATTTTAAAATGTTCCTATTTAAATTAATTGATGCCATCGGCAACTCCCTAATCTGTCCTTACTAAGATGAGATAATTTTGTAAATTGAGATAATTCCATCCCAAAGCAGACCAAACGATATTTTCTTATGTCCTTTCAACCTGATGGTGGGTACATGTATCATTTTCATTAGGCTTCTTTTTTAAAAAATTTCCTTTTTTCTTATTATGGATATTTTCAAACATTCAGAAAAGTTGAAAGAATCATACCGTGAATATGCAAATACACAATGGTGTAATCCTACAATGGTTATCATTTTCCCCTATTTGCTTTATCTTTTATCAATCCATCTCTCAACCTATCTTATTTTTTAATGCATTTCAGACTAAGTTGCAGACATCAATAAACCTCATTGCTAAACACTTCAGCATACATGTCACTAACTACATTTTTTCTTTTTCTGTTAAAACTTCTATAGGTAAAATATACATCCCAACTGTACCACTCAATGGGTTTTGACTAATTTGGGTACCGGAGTAACCCAAATTCCATCAAAATACGTAAAAAAAATTCCACCACAGAAACTTCCTTGGTGTCCTTTGCAATTCATTTCTTTCTTTCTTTTTCTTTTTATTTAAGGCAAAGTCTTGCTCTGTGGCCTCGCTCACTGCAACCTCCTCCTCCTGGGTTCAAGCGATTCTCCTGTCTCTGCCTCTAGAGCAGCTGGGATTGCAAGTGCCTGCCACCACGCCCAGATAATTTTTGTATTTTTAGTAGAGGCAGGATTTCACCACGTTGGTCAGGATGGTCTCAAACTCCTGACCTCAGGTGATCCATCCACCTCAGCCTCCCAAAGTGCTAGGATTATAGGTGTGAGCCACTGTGCCCAGCCTGCAATTCATTTCTTAACATCCTTTACCCCAGACAATAATGGAGCTAATTTCTGTGACTATATATTAGTTTTGGCTGTTCTAAAACATCATGTAAATGGATTGATGTGGTATGCAATATTTCATGTACCTCTCTTCTTGCTCAGCACAATGTCATTGCATGTATCAGTATTTTTCCTTTTTCTTGCTGCATTGTAACCGGATTCTTGATGGCATCTTTGAGCATTAGATAACTAACCCTAAACCCCATCCCAACTCTGAACTTTCTCTAACGGGAGTTTCTGGTTTATTATAGCTAAGTCAGGTTGTGATGGGCTTTCTGTTACTTGTAGCCGTGAGCCTTCTGGTTAAAACAAGACGCATTTGAGTTTGGTCTTTCTTGCCTTATGTTATAAGCTGGAATTTCTCAGAAACATGTGAAAGTAGAAATGAAAACACCTTACTGGAAATAATAATCTAGTTGATGTCATGGTAGAATGCTATTAAATATGCTATGGGATTACTCTCCTCTATAAAGTATCATTTAGTGAGGAGACTCGCCAGAAAAATGCATGCAGTATTTTGGAAAGAGTGTTTTCCTGTTTGAGTTACCTCCCTGCCTCAAAGAACCACACTGGCCCGCACTATAGGGAATGTGCTGTGATTCTATTTGTCTTAGCGTTACTTCAAATACTTGGTGGCAGGTCTAGACTAAGATTCCACTGTTCTGCTCAGAAGACCCCTGGTCATCCTTTGGGTCCTGAGCAGGATGGTCCAAGCCCAGCTGTAGGGTGATGGAGGTGGAATCGGTCATCCGTAGGTGGCGCTCTGCCTCTGAACCATGATCCAACCACTCTGCCCTACTGGGGCTAAGACTGGGAATTGACCTACAGGAAGAGCCAGTCTTCTGAAATGGACAGGAAAGGAACCTTTAGGTGATTTCAGTTATGAAGACTAATAATGCCCTTGGCTGGAGTCCATTAAGAACCATGTGTAGCCATTCCTAGGAGCTTCTACCTGGAAAGAGTAGTTTTAGGTATCCTAAGACCACACGTTATATGACCTGATTGAAAAAAATGATGCTTGACACGTATCAGTGTTAAGAATTAGTACTAAAAAGTTTGGGAAAGGAGAGTATAGGAATGAAATTGGAAGACTTGATAGAATTTGAATGTTAATCACTGATATCAGAGTAATTTCAGCAGGGTAGGAAATAGAATCATTCAGTCCTTTATTTTTTTTATCATTTACTTGGTATTCAACATGGGGAAGGAAATGAATGTGGTATGTAATTTATTCAGAAATGGGTTTTGGAGTCACATCTGTGTTTCTACCTGAGCCACTTACTGAACTTCAATTCTTTTTTCTTTTCTTTTCTTTTCTTTTTTTTTTTTTTTTTTGAGACAGAGTCTTGCACTGTCATCCAGGCTGAAGTGCAGTGGTGTGATCTCGACTCACTACAACCTCCACCTCCCAGGTTCAAGCAATTCTCCTGCCTCAGCCTTCTGAGTAGCTGGAATTACAGGTGTGTGCCACCATGCTCGGCTAATTTTTGTATTTTCAGTAGGGATGAGGTTTTACTATGTTGGCCAGGATGGTCTCGAACTCCTGACCTCAAGTGATCTGCCTGCCTTGGCCTCCCAAAGTGTTGGGATTACAGGTGTGAGCCACTGCACCAGGCCCAATTTCTTTTCATCTGTAAAATGGAGATGAGACATTTAAACCATACAGCATTTCATTCCTTGACGCAACAAGTATTTGTTGAGCACCTATTATGTGTCAGACATTGCTCTAGAGTATAGGAACAATGTCAACAAGACAAAGTTGCTGCTGTCACAGAGCTCTCTGGCTGCACCAGTGTATTCCATCCCATACTCTGTCCTTACAGGGTGACACTGGCACACCTCCACAGAGAGATGCAGCCTATGTTCCCTCCCCTTGGATCAGAGCAGGCCTGTGGCCATCAGGGAAGTGATACTACGTAACTTTTCAAGCCAATCATAAAAGGGTGAGGCAGGATTCTCCTGGCCTTCTCTCTTGGAACACGTGCCTTGAAATCCCTAAGTTGATACATAAGAAATCTAGCTACCCTGTAGCTGCTAAGATGAAGAGTCACAAGGAGAGACCATTTAGAAGCAGAGAAAGATACCCAAAGCATCCCAGCTGTTCCAGACCTCAGCCTTTGATCTCTGCTGGAGGCCCTGAGAGATAAGCCATCTCTACTGTGCCATATCTGAACTCTATGCTACGTAATACATAAGCATCATAAGCAGTGGTTTTATGCCACAAGTTTTGGGGTAATTTGTTATAACTGAAAAAAGCTGTATGCTACTTGGGCAGAAAGATGCTAAGCCAGTAAACAACAAGATATTGTCAAACATGAGCACAAAGAACTAACAATAGGGTGATGTGACTGAAGAGACGGGAAAAGAGAGGCAACTCCTGCTTGAAGACTTTCCCCAGAGAAATCCTGGCAGAAGAGAGAAATTTGAATTGTGCCAACTTGAAAATATAAAAATACGAGCCAGATTGATTGTTCTGGGGATAGAGGTGACAGTAAATGCAAAGGCCCAGGGAGGGCTGAGCTGCACGCATTAGAGGAGCTACGAAATAACTAGTGCCTCTGGATTATAGAGAGGGGAGAATAACATCCCAAGCTGGGGTCAGAGCAGACAGGGTCACCTCATATAGGGACTTGTGGGCCAGACCAAGGCTTTGGATTTGTATTTAAGTGTGATGGGAAGCCGCTGAAAGATTCTTAGCAGTGATGGGCTACGGTTCCATTTACAAGATCCCTTTAGCTATTGCTGGGTGAAGGGATTGAAGGGTAAGAACTGAAGTAGGGCGGGTAATTCAGAAATGATGGCCTGAGTCCAAGTAAGAACGGAAGGCTGCTTGGACTCGAATTAGAATTGGTGGATGTGTTACAATAACAAAACCAACAGTCACTAACATTGCCTGAGTGGTTTCTATGTTCAGGCCTTGTTTAAAGTGCATTGCATAGACTATGTAATTTTATCCTCACAACGACCCTATGAGGTAGGTTCCATTATTGTACCAGATGAGAGTTCAAGTGCCTTGCCCAATCCCACATACTTAGTAAGTGGTACAGAAAGGCCCCTAATCCAGGCAGGGACCCCACAGTGTGCTTCTTCCCTGGATGGAATCCAGTGGGACAATTCAAGGTATTCTGGAGAGGCCAGTTTTTGCTAAGTGATTGGATTTGGTTGGAGAAGGGCAAAGAAAGACATCAAGAATGATACCTTGATATTGAATCTTCTCAACTCGAAGAAATGATAAACATTTGAGATAATGGATATGCTAATTATCCTAATCTGTTCACTATACATTATACATATGGAAAATCACTACGTATTCCATAAATATGTACAATCATCATTTGTCAATTTGAAGAATGATACCTTGAAGTCTGACACAGACGATTAGGAGGGAGGTGGTGCCATCTATTGAGATGGGGAAGTCTACGGGAGAAACAGGGTCAGGGAGAGGCAAGAATTAGGAGAATGAACACATCATAATGAACAGCCAATGTAAGAATGAACAATAACAGTAATGCACTGATACTTATTAATATTTACTGTGTGCCTACCATGAGCAAGCATGCTGCCTATATGAACTCATTTAATTTTGTGATAACCCCAAGAAGTAAGGTACTATTATTTCTTCATCATACTGAAGATGGAACTAAGAAGCAGAGAGGCTAAAAAAATTGTCAGAGGTGACAGAGCTAGTAAATTGGGGACTTGGAATTCAGGCTGACTGGCTCCATGCTCACTACACACACTGCTTCTTATGAAATGAGCAGGTGTCTCTGAAGAGCAGCGCCCAGTGCATGGCAGGTGATTAATTCATGATAGCTGTTATTATTAATATTTTTACTATCCAAATGTGGTTGGCCTTCTCTGGTGTATATGATATTGTTACTAAGAAACAGAACACAGTCAGTTCCCTCAGGGAGAGTGCCACATCTGTGGGAAGTCCAGATCCGCACTCATGGAAGTTTCAGTGATTCAAGACAAGCACACAGCAATACAAAGAAGCCATAGAAGAGACGTCGCAAGGCAGCGTGTGATGAAGTGCAGAAGGAGCATATATATCTAGCTATACGGATCGCTCCAAACATCCAGAGGAATAGTAAAACCTTGTGCCAGGATTACTAACACACGTGCTTCCAACAGGAGGATTCTTTCTCTATAATTCATTGCGTCCTGTCAGGACCCAAACTAAATGTCAAAGATTGGAACAGTGACATTTACACTGTTTTAATTACCCAGCAAGATTGGTGTTTGTGGATTTGCTAAGTAGTTCCCAAACAAAGCAATGAAATTTAATGGTTTTGCTGTGCGACAAAATTTACCTCCTTCTTTCTTTCTTTTCATGAAATGGGGGGTGGGGGGCAGTGGGGACACATTTTTCCTAACGTAATTGAGACAAATTCCTTGAAGTTTTGGTGCAATGAAAATTTAAAACATAAGCCGTTTCTACTTTTTTAGCTTTATATAACATTGTTTTTTTTTTTCACCACAGTTCGCAATGGCAGAGATTCAAAGCAACAAGTCAAGCTATATTTTTGGAAAGTTTTTAATATTTTCTTAAAATCTTTAAAAAACAAAACTCAGAAAATTTAGAAATAGAGAACATTGAAGAAACACACAGATAACTTCACATAATTCCACTACATAACTACTAATTATCTTGATGTGTTTCTTTATAGATTTTTACCCCTATTTACATAGTTGTAATTCTAGTGTATTGACAATTTTGTATCCTGCTTTATACGTAAATGTTTATGATAAACATTTCATACCTTTCTACATCTTCTGCATTGTACTGGGAGAGTCCATTAAGTGAACATATCTTAATTTCTAAACTGTGTGACTAAATCACTTTTAGAATAAGGAAATGAATAAAGAAAGCAAAATATAGAAATTAACTAATGTTACTCTTTCCCCTAACGCTGAACCCTTGTCAAGGCCTCATATCTGGGAATTGAGAGTTCTGTCTCTGGACTCTGACCTGATTTAAATCTCAGTTCTGCTACTTGCTAGCTGTGTGAACTTGGACAAGTTACTTAACCTCTCTGAGCTTTAGTTTCTTCACCTACACAATGTGGATAATGGTGGCGCTTACTCAATGGAATGGGATAATGGCATTGAAATACTTACTGCAGACCTGTCACATTATGATCTCTTAATGAGTGTCAGCCATCATTGCTATTACGCTCATCATTATTATTGTTTAAACTTCACGTACTTCCAAACATGAGTTTGGTGGCATGAGCGCTGAATTAGAAATCTGAAGGGTTGAGCTTGGCCAGACATGGTGCCTCATGCCTGTAATCCCAGCACTTTGGAAGGTCCAAGGCTGGTGGATCACTTGAGTCCCAGGAGTTTGAGACCAGCCCTGGGCAACACAGTGGAACCATACCCCTACAAAAAATACACGAACAAATTAACCAGGTGTGGTGGTTTGTGCTTGTAGTTCTAGCTACCTGGGAAGCTGAGGAGGGAGAATTGCATTAGCCCAGGAGGTCAAGGCTGCAGTGAGCTGAGACCATACCACTGTACTCCAGCCTGGGCAACAGAGCAAGCCCTTGTCTCTTTTCTTCCGCGTGCACGTGTGTGTGTGTGTGTGTGTGTGTGTGTGTGTGTGTGTGAGAGAGAGAGAGAGAAAGGTTGAGTTCTAGACCTGGTAAACCATGTACTTGTTGCCAGTGTCCTTACCTGTAAAATGGAGTGTTTAATACCTGTCTCGTCCATGTGAAAAAGAGTAAAAAGCTGTGTAAACCCAAGACCTCATGCACAGAAGCACTGCCCCTTGTGATCTGAGGGGCACAGTCCAGTTGGTGCTTTGCAGCTGGTATTCTCCATGCTGCAGGAGAGCTTGGGAGGCCGGGTGGGGTAGGGGCGGTTTCTGACACCTCTCTGATAACCAGACCTCATTACAGAGCCAGCTTTGCTCCTTAGAACAATGCCTGCAGAACACAATACCATGCAAAGGTCAGCAAAGGCATTCCCGGCTGCATGCTGGGTACTCCTTTCCTTTCCCTTGCCTATTCACAGAAGTCTCGGAGCCACACGGTTCTGCTGTGTTAAGGAAATCCATACTTCAGGATTTTTTTTTCTTTTTGCTGTATTCATTTATTTTAGATAGTCCATCGGTGGCATTTGCACTGCTCAGGTAAGAAGTTGTCAGCATTTCCCACTTACGCTGCTATTTCCAGGGAGTGATGATTTGATTGTAACATTTCTTCTAGGCAACAACGGGCCAAGGAGAGGTCTCAGCTCAAAAGCACTTTCCACCTACTTAAAAGCAGTAGCCACCACAGCGTACTCCTTATGTGACCAATTTAAAATGATGGAAATCATCAACAACAAAAACCCCTGATATTTTGAGTTCTGGAGGACAGAAGGGGTTGTTTTGATAGTGGCGTGAAGGTGATGACTGCGGGCCATCAAGAGTTCATTGTCTGGCATTCTGGCACGGGCGAGATCGCAGGAGCTGCCAGAACATCCCTGAGCGCAGATGTGTCAAGTGCCTCCTCTCGGGAGGATGGGTTTGTAGATGTTGCCCTCTCCTTGCCTTTCCTCTTCCTCTCCCGTCCCCTCTCTTCGCAGCTGGAAGACGGAATAAGTGGAGAGAGGAGGTCACAGTCAGTTCTCTCCTTTTTAGGAGTTTGCCCAGTGAGGACAGCAGGCTTGGCAGCAGCAAGAGAGAGAGAGAGGTCGGAGACACATTATCATAACAGGCTGACCCTCCAGATTGCACATCACTGCGCTCATCACCCGAGAACGCGGGGAGTGATGGATGTGGCTAAGCTCATTCCTTCAAGTGCTATTTATTGAGCTCCTACTAGGCTTCTTGTGTTTCGTGTCTTGCTGGGTGTGTGAAGTTGAACAAAAACATGCTGTCTCTTCCCAAAGGACCGCAGCTAGTGTGAAGACAGTCACAAGTGAATGTACAATTACACACCAGGCTTAGGACTCCAAAGAGGTGCCAGAGGGGAATAGGAGGGGCATAATTTGTGGACCGTCAGGATAGAGAAGCCCCCTCAGAGGAAATGGCATTTACCTGCTGAGTCAGAGGCGTGGGGAGTACCTGATATATGTGCATGTCCCAGGTGGCCTGAATTTTGTCTGAGCCAGTGTACAGTTGGATGTGAGAATCAGAGACCTATTCAAACAGGCTTAAACTTTAAGGGAGGTTTGTTAGAAAGGGGAGGGGGGAGATTTGCTAGATGGCTGGGGCTCACAGGGAGTGGACTGGGAAATGAGTGGCTTCTCCCCTTCTCCTTCTGGAAGTGGTATGGCCAACTGCGTTTTAAGTAAGAGTAGGAGGAACCTGGCGCCGATGGGGAGCCATCTCGGCCTGGGTGGCAGCCTATGGGAAGAGTCGAGGCAACATGACCCTGAGCGGGAACTCGAAGGACTTAGCGTGGCTGTTGAGCTGGAGCCTGGGACGCGTGCGTAATGAGCAGAGGAAGCGGGTGATAGTAGAGTGAAGCTTCAGGGAGGTTAGTAGGGGCCACATCATAAAACGCCTGTGCGCTCAGCTGAGCTGTTCCCCCTTGGCCCTGAAGGTTAAGAGTCCGTGAAGGAAAATGAAATAATCTGGTGCAGATTGCGTGTGGAGGATGAAGGGTGGCTGGGGGCAGGGAGGCCCGGGAAGAGGCCCTTCTCCATCAGGGTTTGAGATGAGCATCTGCTTTGTCTGGGCCACCTGGCATCTGGATGCACTTTTTATTAATTTGGGGGGATTTCTCACTTTATGAGTATTGATGTGGGACAAAGACTGCCTCCCCTGCTAGAAGCTGAAAAGAGAGACGTTCACTTTCCCTGCCTCTCTCATAGCTGGGACACAGTCATGAAATCTTAGCTTGGCCAATCAGAAGGTCCCATGTGACGTTTTTATTCCTCTCTCTCTCTCCCCTTTTCTTCTTTTCTTTCCTCTTCCTTTCTCTTCTTTTTCTCCTCTTTTCGCCCTTCCTCTCTCTCTTACCACACGTCTTCCCCCTCCCCACTCCTTCTCACTATCCCTCTCTATCCCTTCTCTCTCCTTCTCCTTCTTCCTTTCTCTTTCCCTCCTTCCCCTGTCCTCCTGCTTTCTCTTCCTCCCTGTGTTTCCCTTTCTCTCTCTGTCTCTTTCGTGCATTGAGGCTACAGACAGTGAGAATGCGGTAGGGCACACTGTGGTATCCGTGCACGTGGTGGTGGCTGCTGTTTCTTCCTCTGATCAGGCCTGCACCTTGGAGTTGGTCATCCTTTACCAAATCTTATCCTCGAGCTCATTCTCCAACACTCCAGTGTCATCTGTGAAATAGTCAGCAATCTTATTTATTTATTTTGAGACAGAGACTCGCTCTGTCACCCAGGCTGGAGTGCGGTGGCGCTATCTCGACTCATTGCAACCTCCGCCTCCCGGGTTCAAGCAATTCTCCTGCCTCAGCCTCCTGAGTAGCTGGAATTACAGGCACCTGCCACCATGCCCAGCTAACTTTTTGTATGTTTAGTAGAGACAGGGTTTCACTGTGTTAGCCAGGATGGTCTCGATCTCCTGACCTTGTGATCCGCCCACCTCGGCCTCCCAAAGTGTTGGGATTACAGGCGTGAGCCACCACGCCCAGCCCTATTTATTTTTTTTCTAAAGGTGAGGGCTTGCTGTGTTGCCCAGTCTGGTCTCAAACGCCTAACCTCATCTCCTTATGTGCCAGGACAACAGGGCTAAGCCACCACACCTCCCCAGTAATCTTATTTTTAAACTTTTAATTTAACTTTGTATACATTTGTAGGCAGTCATAAAGATAATACAGAGAGGTTCAATGTACCCCTCACCCAGTTTTCCCAAATGACTACATTTCAAATGAGTATTGTAAAAACTAGAAAATTGAGAGAGATCCAAGATGGCTGATGATTAGCAGCTCAGGCACGTACCTCCCAGTGAAAGCGCAAAGAACGAGAGGACGCCACACTTTCAGACGAATATTAGTTGCTCATGGACCAGGAGATTCCCAGTGGAGGAGCACCACGGGTCGCCAGGGCGACTCTTGTGGCCGGCGTGGCGGTTTTGCTGGTGCCTTAGCACGCCAGTTCTTGGTGCAGAGTCCAGAGATTCCCGGGCAGAAAAGCACCATCAATCTTAACACCGCTGTTTTGGCCGGCTCAGTGGATTGCTCAGATTTCGGCGCAGGGAATCAACAAGTTGGACGTCAGAGACCCAGTTAGAAAGTCGGTAATTATAAAGACGACAGACGGACAAATATATAATGAAGGGAAGAAACCAGCGTAAAAAGGTAGAGGATACTCAAGATCAGAGTGCCTCTCCCTCTACAGGGGATCACAATTCCTCATCAGTAACGGAACAAGGCTTAATAGATTACACGGGTGTTCCAATAACAGAAGCAGGTTTCCAAACGTGGGTGATAAGAAACTTCTGTGAATTAAAAGAACTTATTCTAACCCAATGCAAAGAAACTAAGAACCTTGAAAAAAGGTTTGACGAAATGTTAATGAGAATGGACAATTTAGAGAAGAATATAAGTGAATTGATGGAGCTGAAAAACACAACACGAGAACTTCGCGAAGCATGCACAAGTTTAAACAGTCGAATTGATCAAGCAGAAGGAAGGATATCAGAAGTCGAGGGCCAGCTCAGTGAAATGAAACGAGAAGACAAGAATGCAGAAAAAAGGATGAAAAGGAATGAGCAAAGTCTCCAGGAAATATGGGACTATGTGAAAAGACCTAATTTACGTTTGATAGGTGTACCTGAATGTGATGAAGAGAATGAATCCAAGTTGGAAAATACTCTTCAGGATATCATTCAGGAAAATTTTCCCAACCTGGCAAGGCAGGGTAATATTCAACTCCAGGTAATACAGAGAACACCACAAAGATATTCTTCAAGAAGACCAACCCCAAGGCACATAATCGCCAGATTTATTAGGGTTGAAATGAAGGAGAAAATACTAAGGGCAGCCAGAGAGAAAGGTCAGGTTACCCATAAAGGGAAACCTATCAGACTTACAGCAGATCTCTCAGCAGAAACCCTACAAGCCAGAAAAGAGTGGGGACCAATATTTAACATCCTCAAAGAAAAGAACTTTCAACCCAGAATTTCCTATCCAGCCAAACTAAGCTTTATGAGCGAAGGAAAAATTAAATCTTTTGCGAACAAACAAGTACTTAGAGAGTTCACCACCACCAGGCCTGCTTTACAAGAGCTTCTGAAAGAAGCACTATACATATAAAGGAACAACAAATATCAGCCCTTCCAAAAATATATCAAAAAGCAAAGAACTTTAACACAATAAAAAATTTACATCAACTAATGGGCAAAACAGCCAGCTAGCATCAAACGCCGGTATTAAACTTATATATATTTTAATTGGATAAAAAGCCAAAACCCATCGGTATGCTGCATCCGGGCCCATCTTACATGCAACAATACACAAAGATTCAGAGAGAAGGAGGAAGATTTACCAATCAAACAGAGAGTAAAAATAAACTAATAAACAAAAAGCAGGAGATGCAATTCTCACCTCTGATAAAGTAGACTTTAAAGCAACAAAGATCAAAAGAGGCGAGGAATGACATTACATATGGCAAAAGGATCAATGCAACAAGAAGAGCTAACGATTCTATAGATCAACGAGATAGAAAATTAACAAGGATATTCAGAACTTGAACTCGGACCCGGAACAAGTAAACTTAATAAACATTTATAGAACTCTCCACTTCAAATACACAAAACATACATTACCACCTCACACCTATTCCAAAGGTGACTATATAATTGGAAGTAAATCACTCCTCAGTAATCACATAGCATTTCATAGGTTTAAATTAAATATTGGTTGGCTGTTTGTTTGTTGCAAGATTGGTTGATATTCTTCTTGAATTATATAGCCTTAAAAAAAAAAAAAAAAAAAAAAGAATAATGAAACCAATCTTCTTTTTTCATCAATATAAAAAAAAAAAAAAAAGGAATTAAAAACTGTTGTCAGTTAATGACACAAGTACCGTAGAGCTATGAATACATGAATTTAAGACAATAAAGATAGAGGAGACATGAATATATCCAAAAGCCATGCTAATATCATTACTGTAAATGAGCATTACATTTAGCATAAAGTGTTCTGACAGTCAAAATAAAAATAGAAACCTAATGAATTATTTGATTTTTATTGCCTGAGAAACAGAAAAAGTCCAGTTCATTGTATGTAATATTTTTTTTCTGAAACTGAATTCTAAAAGGAATTTATTATGTATGTCTTTTACAGCATGATGTACAGCATAATGGATAGTATTTTTCAACAGCATTATAAAGATAGTGTCCTGTTTGCTTTTGTTTCTGTTTTTATTGACTGTTTTAGTGAAAGAGCAGATCCCAGTTACTGTAAGGACCGGATTACTGAAGGAGCCAATATCAACAAGTCCCTTAAAAAAAAAAAAAAAAAAAAAAAAACTAGAAAATTGACATTGGTAAATATGTGTGCATAGTTTTATGTCATCTTTTCTAAAAAAATTATTTATTATACTTTAAGTTCTGGAGCACATGTGCAGATCGTGCAGGTTTGTTCCATGCACATGCCATGGTGGTGGTTTGCTGCATCCATCACCCCGTCATCTACATTAGATATTTCTCCTAATGCTATCCCTTTCCAATCCCCCCACCCCCTGCTATTTCTCCCCTAGCCCCCCAGCCCCCAGGCCCAGGTGTGTGATGTTCCCCTCCCTGTGTCTATAAGTTCTCATTGTTCAACACCCACATATGAGTGAAAACATGCAGTGTTTGGTTTTCTGTTCTTGTGTCAGTTTGCTGAGAATGATGGTTTCCAGCTTCATCCATGTCCAGGGAAAGGACATGAACTCATCCTTTTTTATGGCTGCATAGTATTCCATGGTGTATATGTGCCACATTTTCTTTATCCAGTCTGTCATTGGCATTTGAGTTGGTTCCAAGTCTTTGCTATTGTGAACAGTGCCACAATAAACATACATGTGCATATGTCTTTGTAATAGAATGATTTATAATCCTTTGGCTATATACCCAGTAATGGGATTGCTGGGTCAAATGGTATTTCTATTTCTAGATCCTTGAGGAATCACTACACTGTCTTCCACAGTGGTTGAATTAATTTACACTCAGACCAATAGTGTAAAAGCATTCCTATTTCTCCACATCCTCTCCAGCATCTGTTGTCTCCTAATTTTTTAATGATCGCCATTCTAACTGGTATGAAGTGGTATCTCAATGTGGTTTTGATTTGCATTTCTCTAATAACCAGTGATGATGAGCTATTTTTCATATGTTTGTTGGCTGTATAAATATCTTCTTTTGAAAAATGTCTGTTCATACCTTTGCCCACTTTTTGATGGGGTTGTTTATTTCTTGTAAATTTGTTTAAGTTCTCTGTAGATTCTGGATATTAGCCCTCTGTCAGATGGATAGATTGCAAAAAATTTTTTTCCCATTCTGTTGGTTGCAGGTTCACTCTGATGATAGTTTCTTTTGCTGTGCAGAAGCTCTGGAGTTTAATTAGATCCCATTTGTCTATTTTGGATTTTGTTGCCATTGCTTTTGGTGTTTTAGTCATGAAGTCCTTGCCCATGCTTAGGTCCTGAACGGTATTGCCTAGGTTTTCTTCTGGAGTTTTATGGTGTTAAGTCTCCTGTTTAGATCTTCAATCCATCTAAAGTTAATTTTTGTATAAGGTGTAAGGAAGGGATCCAGTTTCAGCTTTCTACATATGGCTAGCCAGTTTTCCCAACAACATTTATTAAATAGGGAATCCTTTTCCCATTGCTTTTTTTTTTTAATATTTATTTATTTATTTTTTATTGCATTTTAGGTTTTGGGGTACATGTGAAGAACTTGTAAGATTGTTGCATAGGTACACACATGGCAGTGTGGTTTGCTGCCTTCCTCCCCATCACCTATATCTGGCATTTCTCCCCATGTTATCCCTCCCCAACTCCCCACTGTCCACTCTCCCTCCCCTATTTCCCTCCCACAGACCCCATTGCTTGTTTTTGTCAGGTCTGTCAAAGATCAGGTGGTTGTACTTGTGTAGTGTTCTTTCTGAGGCCTCTGTTCTGTTCCATTGGTCTGTATCTCTGTTTTTGGTACCAGTACCATGCTGTTTTGATTACTGTAGCCTTGTAATATAGTTTGAAGTCAGATAGTGTGATGCCTCTAGCTTCTCTCTCTTTATTTATTTATTTTTTTTTGCTTAGGATTGTCTTGGCTATGTGGGCTCTTTTTTGATTCCATATGAAGTTTAAGGTGTTTTTTTCCAATTCCATGAAGAAAGTCATTGGTAGCTTGATGGGGATAGCGTTGAATCTATAAATTACTTTGGCAGTATGGTCATTTTTATTATGTTGATTCTTCCTAACCATGAGTGTGAAATGTTTTTCCATCTCTTTGTGTCCTCTCTTATTCCCTTGAGCAGTGGTTTGTAGTTCTCCTTAAAGAGATTTTTCACATCCCTTGTTAATTGTAATCCTAGGTATTTTAATCTCTTTGTAGCAATTGTGAATGGGAGTTCACTCATAGTTTGGCTCTCTGTTTGTCTATTATTGGCGTGTAGGTATGCTTGCGATTTTTGCACATTGATTTTGTATCCTGAGACTTTGCTGAAGTTGCTTATCAGCTTAAGGAGATTTGGGGCTGAGACAAGGGGGTATTCTTTATTTTTTTCTTTTTTTATTCCCCACACTTAATAATTCCCTGGTTGAGGGAACTAATGACAACCGGCTATGACAATGAGGTTTTCTAAATATACAATCATATCATCTGCAAACAGGGACAATTTGACTTCCTCTCTTCCTATTTGAATAGCTTTTATTTCTTTCTCTTGCCTGATGGCCCTAGCCAGAACTTCTAATACTATGCTGAATAGGAGTGGTGAGAGAGGGCATCCTTGTCTTGTGTCAGTTTTCAAAGGGAATGCTTCCAGTTTTTGCCCATTCAGTATGATATTGGCTGCCGGTTTGTCATAAATGGCTCTTATTATTAGTTTTATGTCATCTTATCACATGTGTAGATTCATGTATTCACCACCACAATCAAGATGCCTAACTCTTATGAGCTCTTCTTACGCTTAGCCATTCTCTCTGCCCCAATCCTTCATTCCCAACTCATGACAACCACTCATTTGTTTTCCATTTCTATTATTTTATCATTTTGAGCATGTTTTTTCAATTGCCATCATATAGTACATATTCTTTGAAGACTAACTTTACTTTTTACTCTGAATAATGTTCTAAGATCCATCCTAAGTGCTGTCTGTAGCAATACTTTATTCCTTTTCATTAGTGAGTAGCATTGTATTGTATAGATGTAGCACAGTTTCTTGACTCTAGGGTAAATTACTGGTCATATGGTAAGTATAGGTTTTGTTTTTCTAATTTTTTTGTTTTTTGAAACTGCTGAACTATTTTCTAGAGTGGATGTGCCATTTTACGTACCCATCTGCAATGCATTCGAAATTCAGTTTCTTTGCATCTTTCCCTGGATTTCTCTGCATCTTTCACTGTCTTTTATTTTATCTCTTCTAATAGGTGCATAGTGATAGCTCATTGTGGCCTTCATTTGCATTTCTCTAACAGCTAGTGAGGTTGAACATCTTTTCATGTGCTTATTCGCCAGCCATATATTCTCTTCATGGCTTTTGCCCATTGTCTAATTGAATTGTCTGTCTTTCTTTCTTCTTTTCTTCTCTTTCTTTCTCTCTCCTTCCTTCCTTTCTCTTTCTTTCTTTCTTTTCTTCTTTCTTTCTTTCTTTTTCTTTCTTTCTCTTTCCTTCTTTCTTTCCTTTCTTTCTTTTTCTTTTTTGACGTAGTTTCACTCTTGATACCAGGCTGGAGTGCAATGGTATGATCTCAGCTCACCACAACCTCCACCTCCCAAGTTCAAGCGATTCTCCTGCCTTAGCCTCCCAAGTAGCTGAGATACAGGCAGATACCACCACACCCACCTAACTTTATATTTCTTTTAGTAGAAGCAGGGTTTCTCCATGTTGGTCAGGCCAGTCTCGAACTACTGACCTCAGGTGATTCTCCCACCTTGGCCTTCCAAACTGCTGGGATTATAGGCATGAGCCACCGCACCTGGGCCTTTTTGAGATGGAGTCTTGCTCTGTCAGCAGGCTAGAATGCAGTGGTGCAATCTCAGCTCACTGCACCCTCAATCTCCTGGGTTCAAGCGATTCTCCTGCCTCAGCTTCCCAAGTAGCTGAGTCTACAGGCGCATGCCACCACACCCAGTTAATTTTTGTATTTTTAGTAGAGATGGAATTTCACCATGTTGGCCAGGCTGGTCTTGAACTCCTGACCTCGTGATCTGCCTGCCTCGGCCTCCCAAAGTGCTGGAATTACAGGTGTGAGCCACCGTGCCTGGCCTGTTTTCCTTTTAATGATGAGTATTGAGAGTTCTTTATATATTTTAGAAACGAGATCTCCATCAGACATGTGGTTTGCAGATATTTTCTCCCAATCAGTAGCTTGTCTTTTACCTCTCAGTAAGGTCTTTTGTAGGGCGGAATCTCTAAATTTTGATGGAGTCCAATTTATCTATTTTTTATTTTATGGGTTGTGCTTTTGGTATAATAGCTAAGAACTCTCCATAAAGTCCTAGATATCAAATGTTTTCTCCTATAATATTTTCTAAAGGTTTTATAGTTTCACATTTTACATTTAAGTAAATGTATAATTCATTGAGTTAACTTTGTGTAAGGTGTGAGGTGTATGTCAAAGTTTATTTTATTTATTCATTTATTTTTGAGATGGAGTCTTGCTCTGTTGCCAGGCTGGAGTGCAGTGGCATGATCTCGGCTCACTGCAACCTCTGCCTCCCAGGTTCAAGTGATTCTCCTGCCTCAGCCTCACAAGTAGCTGAAACTACAGGCATGCACCACCAATTTTTGTATTTTTAATAGAGATGGGGTTTCACCATGTTGACCAGGATGATCTCAATCTCTTGACCCCGTGATCCACCAGCCTTGGCCTCCCAAAGTGCCATTTCTTTTTTTAACCTATAAATATTCGATTGCCCTACTACCATTTGTTGAAAAGACTATGTACTGCCTCAATTAAATTGCTTTTGCACCTTTGTCAAAAACCAAATTTACACATGTAGAATTGGTCATAATATTCCCTTATTGTTTTTTGATGACTGCCAGGTCTGTCATAATAAACCAGGCCTCATTTCTGACTTTATTTATTTATTTATTTTTGTACTTTTAGTAGAGATGAGTTTTTTCCATGTTGGTCAGGCTGGTCTCGAACTCCTGACCTCAGGTGATCTACCCACCTTGGCCTCCCAAAGTGCTGGGATTACAGGCATGAGCTACCATGCCGGGCTCATTTCTGACTTTGTTAACTTGTGTCTTCTCTTTTTCTTTGTCAGTCTTGCTTGAGATTTGTTAGTGTTACTGATCTTTCCAAACGATCAGCTTTTTGTTTCATTGATTTCTCTATTGTTTTTCTGTTTTCAATTTCATGGATTTCTGTTCTTCATTATTTCTTTCTATTTGTTTGCTTTTGGTTTATTTTGTTCTTTCATTGTTGTTCTAGTTTCTTGAAGTGGGAGTTCGGGTTATATTGATTTGAGGCTTTTTCTTTGTATAACACTAAGCATCTAGTGTTATAAATTTCCTTCTCAGCACTGCTTCAGCTATGTACCACAGACAATTTGTTCAACGTATGAACAAAATTCATACGTTGAAGTCCTAACTCTCAGTACCTCAGATTGTGACTATATTTGGAGATAGGTCTTTAAAGAGAAAATAAAGTTATAATGAAATTATTAGTGTAGGCCCCAAACCAATACTGAGGCACTTATATGAAGAGAATATTAGAGCACACGTAAGTAGAGAGGGAGGACAAGTGAAGCACAGGGAGAAGGTTTGTTGCCTTTGCAGTCAGTCTCTTTGGCTTATAGAGACTTCTATAAGCCAAAGAGACTGACTGCAAAAGCAATTGACCATGCCAGCACTTCAATTTCAGACTTCCAGCCTCCAGAATGATGACAAAATAAATTTCTGTTATTTAAGCCATCCAGTTTCTGGTACTTCGTTATAACAGCCCTAGCAAACAAATATAACCATGTTTTAAGATTTCCTTTTTCCTCATGATCTGCCTGCCTCGGCCTCTCAAAGTGCTGGAATTATAGGCATGAGCCTCTGTGCCCAGCCTGGCCAACATGGTAAACCCTGTCTCTACTGAAAATACAAAAATTAGCTGGGCATGGTGGTGCACACCAGTAATCTCAGCTACTAGGGAGGCTAAGGAAGGAGAATTGCTGGAACCTGGGAGGAGGAGATTGCAGTGATCCAAAATTCCACCACTGCACTCTAGCCTGGGAGACAGAGTGAAACCCTGTCTCAAAAGATTTAAAAAAAAAATTCCTTTTTGTCTTTCTGTTATTGATTTCTGATTTTATTTCACTGCAGTCAGAGGACATTATGATATCAATGATTTTAAATGTGTTGAGGGTTCTTTTTATGGCTCAGATTATGATCTGCCTTGAGATATGTTCTGTGAAAACTTGTATATAACACGCACTCTGCTGTTTTAAGTTGAATGTTCTATAAATATTAATTAGACCTGATGGCTTGATGATGTTATTGAGTTCTTCTACAAACTTGCTGATTTTCTGTTTCATTCCTGTTAATTTTTGAGAGAGATGTGTTGCAAAGTCCTCAGGCAAATGAACGTGTCCACTTCTCCTTTCAATCCTACCAGTTCAATATATCAGTATCACATACTTTGCAAATTTATTGTTTGGTATATACACATTTAGGATTGCTGTGTATTCCTGATAGACTGGAACTTTCATTACTATGTAATGTCCTTCTCTGTCCTTGGAAAATTTATTTGCCCTAAAGTATACTTTATCTGATATTAATATAGCCACTCCTAAATTATTTGGATTAATACTCACATGGAACACTTTTTCTGTGTTGTACTGCCAATTTACGTATATCAATATAGTTCAAGTGGGATTCTTATATAATGTATTCATATAGTACTGTTACTTTTTTACCCACTATTTCATTCTCCATCTTTTAATTGGTATATTTAGAACACTTATATTTAATGTAATTATTGACATTTTAAGGCTTAAGTCTGCCATTTGATTTTTTGTTTTCAGTTTGTTTTCTCTGTTTTTTTCTTGTCTATTTATTTTTCTTGACTTCCTTTGGATTACTTAAACATTTTAGAACTTTATTTTGATTTATCAGTAATATTTTGAGTATATCTTTTGTGTAACTTTTCAAAAGTTGCTCTAGGGACTACATTATATAAACATAACTTATCAAAATGTACTGGTGTTGACATTTTACCAGTTGCGTGAAGTATAAAATCCTTACTTACCTTTACATCTCTTTGTTTTCCTCCATTACTAATAATTCTTAAATATTCCTCTACATACATTAAGAACCACACTAGTCTGCTACAATTTTTGCATTAAACTTCAAACATAATTTAGAAAACTTAGGAAGGAAAGTCTATTTTATTCACACATATCTTTGCTCTTACTGTGTTCTTTCTTTCTAATATTCTAAAGTCTTTCTTTTGTCATTTCCATTCTGTTTACAGAACTTCCTTTAGCCATCTCTTATAGGATAGGTCGGCTAGTGACCAATTCTCAGTTTTATTTCATCTTGGAATGTATTAAGTTCCCCTTTATTCCTGAAAAATATTTTCACTAGATGTAGAATTCTGGGTTGACAGTTCTTTTCTTTCAGTAATACTTGAAAAATTGGGGCAGATGCAGTGGCTCACACCTGTAATCCCAGCAGTTTGGGAGATCAACACAGGGGGATTGCTTGAGCCCTGGAGTCAAGTCCAGCCCAAGCAACTTTGTGAGATCCCATCTCTATAAAAATAAAAAAAAAGATACATTTTTTAAAAAGGAAAATTTGCCACTTCCATCTGGCCTGCTTGGTTTCTGATGAGAAATTCGCTGACATTTGAATTGTTTTTCTACTGTAGGTAATGTAATTTCTCTCTGACTCCCTTCAGAATTGCTTTTTGTCTTTAGTTTTCAGAACTTTACTACAGCATGTCTTACGGTGAATGCTCAACCTTTGTTCACTTGCCCTCTTGAACGTAGGTTTATGTCTTTTGCCAAATTTGGGAAATTTTAAGCCATTATTTTTTTGAATGTTTTTTCAGCCCCACACTCTTTTTCTTCTCCTCCTGAAACTCTGATGACCCAAATATTAGATCTTTTGTTATAGTCCCACAGAAGAGTGAGGCTTTGCTCATTTATTATTTAGTCCTTTTCTTCTCTGTTATCAGATTGAGTAATTTCTATTGTTCTTTCTTCAAGTTCACGTATTATTTTCTCAGTCCTCTCCATTCTGTTGTTGAGCGCACCAACTGAGTTTTAAAATTTTAGTCATTGCATTTTTTAGTTATAAAACTTTTATTCGGTTCTGTGCGTCTTCTATTTCTGGGACTTTCTTGTTTTTTGCTGAGTCTTAAAAATTGTTTTAAGCATGCTCACAATTGCTCATTGAAACATAGTTGCTTTAAGTTTCTTATCTAATAATTCTAACACGTGCCATCTTGGTGTTGCTGTCTATTGATTGCCTTTTTTTTTTTCTTTTTTTTCTTTTTTTTTTTTTTTTTTGAGACGGAGTTTCGCTCTTGTTACCCAGGCTGGAGTACAATGGCGCGATCTTGGCTCACCGCAACCTCCGCCTCCTGGGTTCAGGCAATTCACCTGCCTCAGCCTCCTGAGTAGCTGGGATTACAGGCACGCGCCACCATGCCCAGCTAATTTTTTGTATTAGTAGAGACGGGGTTTCACCATGTTGACCAGGATGGTCTTGATCTCTTGACCTCGTGATCCATCTGCCTCGGCCTCCCAAAGTGCTGGGATTACAGGCTTGAGCCACCACGCCCGGCTTTGATTGCCTTTTAAAATTTACTCTGCGCTCTTCCTGGTCTTCAGTATGAAGAGTGATTTTTTTATTGATATTTTTGTTTTTATATTATACAACTCTGGATCTATTTATAATAAATATTGGATTTTGGCAGGTCTTCTCTGACACTGCTCTGCTGAATGAAGGGGGAGAGCACTTCGTTATTACCAGCTGGGGGTGGGAGTCCAGGTTTTTCTTTGAGGGGCTCCATGGTACTGCTGGGTGGAGGGGTTTTAGGCTCCTCACTAGCCTCTGATACCTGGGAAGGGGAGGGGCACATTGTGGCTTTCACTGACACTGTGGGAGAGTGACCTTGTTACCACTGAGTGATGGTGAAAGTCCTGACTTTTCACTAGACCTGCTCTGATATATTCCCAGCAAGGATGGGGAAGGTGCCTCATTATGGCTGGGTGGGGGTGAATATTCAGCCTCTTGAGTGGTCTCCACTGATACTGCAGGAGAGGAGTCATTACTGCCTGATGCTGAGGGAGATGTACATCTATCTTGGCTCTGTACTTGGCTTTGTCTGATTCTACCCCACGAGGGAAGCTGGGGCACCTCACTACAGTCTGGCAAGAGTGAGAGTCTAGGCTATAGATTTTTGCTAGAAGGGTATGAGTGGGGCTACAGGGCTTTTCGTGTGTGTGTGTGTGTGTGTGTGTGTGTGTGTGTGTGTGGTGTTTAACTAGGGTAGTTATTGTCTAACATTTTCTGTTATGTTTGGCTTTCCCGTTTCTGGTCATTTGGCTAGAAAAAGCAGGTTTTCTTGGGGAATTTTTCTCTATTCTCATTGACATTTCTGGGTTTCCAATTTCTCCAGTATCTAATCTAGGGTATGTGAGGCAAAATCAAGCCCATGTCAAAATAAAACCCTTAGCACCATGTCATTCCTTGGATCTCAAGTTTCCTAGACAGTCTACCTTCTTTTTTTCGCCATTTGGAGACTTCTTGTGTTTATTCATGTAATGTTCAGAATTTTTAAGTCATACTTGATGGGAGGAATAGGGGAAAGTATGTCTATCTTATTGAAAGTGGAGGTAATTCATCATCCTTTAAATCAACTACTTTCGACTTAATCAATCAAAGTCAGCTTCCGTTGTTTAAAACTAAGATCCTGTCTGACATAGAGTTCTTAGTAACAAGAAACCACTCACAGTAGTTTTAGTACAGAACAACAACTTATTCGTGGATAGCAGGCAAGCCCTAGAATTTCCTGATATTTTTTCCAGTTTTACTGAGGCAAAATTGACAAGTAAAAATTGTATATATTGGCCGGGCACGGTGGCTCAAGCCTGTAATCCCAGCACTTTGGGAGGCCGAGGCAGATGGATCACGAGGTCAAGAGATCGTAGACCATCCTGGTCGACATGGTGAAACCCCGTCTCTACTAATACAAAAAATTAGCTGGGCATGGTGGCGCGTGCCTGTAATCCCAGCTACTCAGGAGGCTGAGGCAGGTGAATTGCCTGAACCCAGGAGGCGGAGGTTGCGGTGAGCCGAGATCGCGCCATTGCACTCCAGCCTGGGTAACGAGCGAAACTCCGTCTCAAAAGAAAAAAAAAAAAAATTGTATATATTTAAGGTGTACAAAGTGATGTTTTTATACAGATATAAATTGTGAAATGATTACCACAATCAAGCTAACTAACACATTTGCTACCTCACATAGTTACATTTCTCTCTCTCTCTCTCTCTGTGTGTGTGTGTGTGTTTGTATGTGTTGAGACCATTAAGATATACTCTCAGCAAATTTAAAACATGCAATATGGTATTACTAACTATAGTTATCATGCTGTACATTAGCTCTCCAGAACTTATTTATCCCAAATAACTGAAACTTTGTACCCTTTGACCAATATTTTCTCATTTTCCCCAATCTCCAGACCCTAGAAACCACTGTTTTACTCTCTGCTTCTATGAGTTTGACTTAGACGTCATATACAAGCAATATTGTGCAATATTGGTCTTCCTGTGCCTGGCTTATTTCACTTAGCATGATGTCCTTCTGGTTTATCCACATTGTTTTGAATGTTGAAATTTTCTTTTTTAAAAAAGGCTAAACGATATTCTGCTTTTATGTAGTGGAACTTATAATATGATTTCTATTATTATTGCAATGTACCTGTACTAGTGTATTACTTCTAAGAGTTTTTTGGTGGAGTCTTTACGGTTTAGGATACTTGATATAATCTCAATCTTCTTAAATTTATTAAGATTTGTTTTGTGACCTAATATATGATATCCTGGAGAATGTTCTGTGGTCAATTGAGAAGAACATGTGTTCTGATGCTGTTGGATAGAATGTTCTATATATGTCTGTTAGGTCCATTTGATAAAGAATGTTGTTCAAGTCCTCTATTATAAATATTCTGTCTTAATAATCTATTCATCATTAAAAGTGAGGTATTGAAATCCCTTCATATCGTTTTTGTGTTGTTATCTATTTCTCCCTTCAGTTTTGTTAATGTCTGGCTTTGTGTATTTAGATGATCCAATGCTGGTTGCATATATATTTGCAATTGTTATATCCTCTTGATGAATTGGTCCCTTGTCATTATCTAATGATCTTCTTGGACTCTTGTGACAGTTTGTGGCTTAAAGCCCATTTTTTTTTTATGAGTATAGCTACTCCTCCTCTTTTTTGATTACCATTTGCTCGGAATAGTTTCCTCATTTTTTCACTTTTAGCTTATGTGTGTCCTTAAAATTGAAATGAGTTTCTTGTAGGCAGTATACAGTTGGATCCTATTTTTTTTTTTTTTAAATCCATTCAGGTGATCTATGTATTTTGAATGAGGAATTTAATCCATTTACATTTAAACTAATTATTGATAGGTAAGAACCTAGAATTGCCATTTTGTTCATTGTTTCTGACTGTTCTATAGTTCCTTTCTTCCTCTCTTGCTGTCTTTCTTTCTGGTATGAATAATTTTTTAAAATAGTGGCATGCTTTGATTCCTTTCTGTTTAACTTTGTATATATATTACAGGTTTTTGCTTTGTGGTTACCATGAAGCTGACATAAAATATCTTAAAGTTATAACAGTCTGTTTTAAGCTGATAAAAACTTAACTTTTACCATATACCAAAAATCTACACTTTTAACTTTCCCTCCCCCACATTTTATGTTACAAATGTTACAGTTTACATTTTTATATTGTATATTTATGAACAGAATATTGTCACTATAGTAATTTTTAATATTTTTGTCTTTTAACTTTTATACTAGAATTAGATGAGTTTGAGATTTACACAGCCAGTATAGTATTATAGTATTCTAAATTTGACTGTATTCTTATCTTTTCAGTGAGTTTTATCCTTTCATATGTTTTCATATTGTTAGCATTCTTTTACTTTTACCTGGAGAGCTCCCTTTACCATTTCTTTTGAAGTAGGTCTAGTAGTGATGAACTTCTTCAGCTTTTATTTATTTGGGGATGTCCTTATCTTTCTTTCATTTCTAGAGGACAGCTTTTCTGGCTATAGTATTCTCAGTTGAAAGATTATTTTGCTTCTTCTTTTAGCACTTTGAATATATCATCCCAATTTCTTCTGGCCTGCAACGTTTGTGTTGAGAAATCTGCTGATATCTTATGACGGTTCCTTTTAAGTGACAATTGTTTGTTCTCTTGGTATTTTCAAAATTCTCTTGTTTTGATTCTTGGAAATTTAATTATAATATGTCTTGGTGAAGATCTCTTCATGTTCAATCTATTTGAGGTTCTTTAGGATTTATGAAACTAGATGTTCATTTTACTCTACAGATTTGAGAAGTTTTCTGTCATTATTTCTTTAAATAAGTTTTCTTCCCTTTTCTCTTTTTCTGCTCCTCTGGAATTCCCATAATGTATATATTGGTTCACTTGATGGTGTCCTGTAAGTTCTATATGCCTTTTTCACTCTTTTAAATCCTTTTTCCTTTTTGTTCCTTTGGGTAATTTCAAATGCCTATCTTTTAGCTTGTTGATTCTTTCTTTTGCTTGATCAGGCCTGCTATTGAAGATCTCTATGGAATTTTTCAGTTCAGTAATTGTGTTCTTTACCTCTAGAGTTTCCTTGGTTCGTTTTTATGTTTTCTATCTTTTTGTTAAACTTCTCATTTTGTTCATTTATTGCTTTCCCGATTTTGTTTGGTTGTCTATTGATGTTCTTTTGTTGCTAACTGAACTTGAAGACAGCTATTTTGAATTCTTTGTAAGGCAGTTTGTAGATTTTCATTTCTTTAGGGTTGATTACTAGTGCTTTATTTTGTTTCTTTTGTGGTATCATTTTATTATCATTATTATTTTTATTCACGATCTTTGTGGCTTTGCATTGGTATCTGTGTATTTGAAGAAGTAGGCACTTCTTTCAGTGTTTACTGATTGGCTTCAACAGGGAAAATCTTTTACAAGTCAGCCTATCCAGAGATTCTGGATGGTCCAATTTGCTGCTAGAGAGCTTGGGCTGGTTGGTCTGGTGCCTGAACTCACTTGAGTGGATGGGCCTGATGCCTGGGTTCACAAAGGTCAACTTGGAGCTTAGATTCACATAGGTAGGCATGAAACCTGGGTCTAAGCATTGGGCCTAGAGTCTGGGTCTATGAGGCTTCCCTGGAGCTTGAATCAATGGGGATTAACATAATACTGATCCTGCAAGGTTGGGCCTAGGGCCCAGGTCTGCAAGGACTGGGGGTCAAGAGTTGACCTGGCACTGGGGTGATCATGGAGCTTTGCTTTTTGGGATGAAGCTGGAGCCCAGGGCCATAGGGCCAGCCTGGTACTTGGGAAAGCTTGGTACTCAGTCTATGGGGGCCAGCCTGGAGCCTGAGGCTATGAGTGCTGGCCTGATGCCTAGGGCGGTAGAAGCTAAGCTAGTATTGGAGTGGGCCTGGATCATGAGTCTTCAAAGATGAGCTGGGAGCCAAGGGCTGTGGAGCTCCAACCAGGAGGCTGGATCTGTGTAGACCAGCCTTGACCCTGGGGTCATGGTCACTGGCCTATTGCTGGGGCAATAGGGGCCTGGTGCTGGGATGGGCCTGGTAAGAGGCTATGGAAATATTGTAAGTGAAAGCCTACATTTAGAAAGTGAATGGAATTGAGCCCAAAATTTGCTATGATATTCTTAGCATCTAGGGAGAAAGAAACCAGACAGGAACTTACATTGCTATAAACTAAATTGTGTCCCCTCAAAATTTACATGTTGAAACATTAGCCCCCACTATGACTGACTTTAAAGATAGAGAGTTTTTAGAAGTAATTAAGATTAATTGAAGTCACAAGGGTAGGGCCTTGACCCTATAGGATTAGTGTTCTTATAAGAAGAGACACCAGAGAGCACTCTCTTTCCCTGTCCACCCATGTGAGGACACAGAGAGAAGGAGTCCACTAGCAAGCCAGGCAGTTAGCCTTTGCTAGGAACTGACCAGGCTAGCATCCCGATCTTAGACTTCCAGTCTTCAGAACTATGAAAAATAAATGTACTTTTTTAGCCACCACTCTATGGTATTTCATTATGGCAGCCTGAGTAGATTATGACACATGTACTGTATATCTCCATGTATCAAGAAAGCAAACTGTTACCAGTTCTGAGCTCCGCAAGTAACTTAGCCTGCAGATTGCTTCGATAAGAGACACTGAACAATATATTAGAATTTGATAGCAGTTTCTCAAAACACATAAAGATGACCTTATAACAGCTCCTGATAAAAAGCAGGTGCCTGAAAGTTAAATCATAGTTCTTTGAAAAGATTTAGAGGACTCAATAGTGTCACACAGGATCCGAGCTTCTTGGGATGAGATTGATAAAAGATGTGTAGCAATCTGCAGTGAGGTAGACTTCCTGTTAGTGACTAGGAATTGGCATTATTCCTAGCCCATGTTTTCTGTTTTATAGCCCATAATACGGGCCAGGCATGAGGGTATGAGGGTGGCATATGTGTGAGTTTCACAAGTGCCAAATGACAAAAAGGGGATGAACATGCCTTTAAAGAAATGTCTGATCAGGGTGACTAATCACATTCTCACATTGCTATAAAGAAACACCTTAGACTGGGTAATTTATAAAGAAAGGAGGTTAAATTGGCTCATCGTTCCACAGGCTGTACAGGAAGCCTGATGCTGGCATCTGCTCAGCTTCTACGGGAGCTTCAGGAAACTTACAGACATGGTGGAAAGCGAAGGGGAAGCAGGTACGTCTCACATAGCTGGAGCAGAAGCAAGAGGGGTGCAGGTGCTACACAGTTTTAAACAACCAGATCTCGTGAGAACTCTGTTACGAGAACAGCACCAAAAAGAGAGTGTTAAACTATTAATGAAGGATCCACCCACATGATCCAGTCACTTCCCACCAGGCGTCACCTCCAACATTGAGGATTACAATTAAACATGAGATTTGGGTGGGGACACAGATCCAAACCCTATCAGTCACAAACTCAAAAATATGTTCAGGAGCCAGACAAGTGAGGCTGTGTTTGGAGTGGCCCAGAGAGTGTACACCTGGTCAAAAGGGAGTAGCCAATTTTCAGAAGCTAGAAGATGCCCTACAAGAATACTGTCATGTCAAAAACCGTCTAAGGGCAGAATTCTGCAAGAGGATCCCCAGTTAAGGGGTCACACAAACTGTAAGACTATTAACTCTCAGATATTAATTATCCCATCCAAATCCTAAGTAATAATTCAAATGAAGATGGCTGGTGAGAATTTGGACTGCAGGTAATATCAAAATACTTAATGTCCCTGAAAGCAATTATTCCTTAAAGTAGTTATGACCATGCCAGGACTTTATCACCAGAGTTTGGAGAATAAATATCCTTCCCAATGCTGCAGAGCGCAGTTTTCTTTTTTCTTTTTCATTTGCTTGGGCTTGTTCCCCAACCATGTGTCCTTCAGTGGGGTTTCTAAATGGCTTAACAACAACACACTCCCAAAGAAGTGCTTGGTCAGGATATTTGTCACTTTTCTGCAGCCATGGAAAATGCACATGGGGATTGAAAGGCCCAGTTCATGCAACATTGCTCAAAGGATTTGAGGATTCCATTAGTGCACAAATCCTTTAATTAAAGCCAGTTCCTCCAGGCCCCTGTTGCCCAAACCCAGTCCAGAACGTCCCAGGTGACCTTGGGAGGCTTGATTAATTGACGAGTTGGCAGTGCAACCATTCCCTCAAAGATCCCGAGATATATCCGCTCAAACAAAAGTGCCCCTGGACACCATATGGTCCCGTGTTTGTGGCAGCTCTTAAAATTTATCTGCAACTTCTCTCCTGTGTGACTAATGCCTGCTGCCTTCTACTCAGTGGCTGTTGCGACCTGTCACCCTTCTTTGTGGCAAAGAACTCTTCAGTAAAGAGGTATTTTTGGAAACTCAAGAGGGCGTTTTTGCAATTTGGCAACAGGAAGTAACATTCTCTACTGGGCTCAAGTCGCTGTTGATATCAAAGTGGCCAGATTTTTGAAAAATATCTCTCCCTTGGCTTTTCAAGGATTCAGCAATAAGCAATTACATCTAAGAAGCACCAGCCTCTAGATTCTGCTTATCAGAAGAGTGAAGTGAAGGTAAACTGGATGATGTAGAAAAGCCAAGCGTGCTACAGATGAGAGTATTTTTCCATGGAGACTCTTGAGGGTGACTCTAAATGCTTCTTCTTTATAATTCTGGGTATTCACACTTTATCAGCACCCTATGGATAACAGCCTAGTCATACTGAGTTCTAATTTATCTTCTCAGAAACTAGAGAAACAAAGGAATTAAACCAAAGGCAAACTTTTAAAACTGTCTAAAGCAGAATCGTCCAATGATGGGTCAGGGTTTGCATATTTGAAAGAAGCAGCTTGATAAAAGCTATATAATAAACGGAGAAGAATTTGGAGTTTCTGAGGCAATCCCAGAGGAAAGAGATAAGACTTGGGAGGGAAAGAGGAAGGAGGAGGATGTCAGGGAGGCAGAAGTCTGTGACGTTATGTTATGATTCCTCTCTGAACTACACCCTGCATCTTCAGCAAAACCGATCAGCTCAGATGCTCTTATAAAAGCCAAATACATTTTGGGGCCCCATGGGTTAGTCTCAAGTTCACGTCGTGGGCAAAGTCATATCATCCAGTGCACTGCTCATTCCAAACTTTGCTTGAATGTCTGTAATATCATAAAAGGAAATGCAGATCACAAATCACGTGGGAAAGAGGATAGAACAAGGTTTCCCAGTATGGAATCTGGGCCAGGCAGCCTAAGTTTGAGTTTTGGCTCTCTCGCTTACAAGCTGTGGAATCATGGGCAAGTCACTTAACCTCTCTGTGCTTTAGTTTTCTCATCTGTAAAATGAGGATGATAATAGTACCTACTTCATGGGGTAGTGATGAGAGGTAATTGTGTTAATAATTGTTGTATTCTCAAAATAGTACGACACATAGGAAGAGCTACTAAATGGTTCCTAAATAAATAAAACATCTTAAGATATATTTTCTCTAACACTTGACCTAAAAGACCATTTCTAGTTTTCCTCTCTCTCTCTAATCACTTTTCTACTTTTTTCTTGTACTCTCTCTTTGGAATCTCTGCATTTTCCAATGCAGTCCCCAACCTTTGATTCTCCAGCTCTGTAATACCCACATCTGCATAATAAGAGCCCACAGTGGGGTGAGAGAGGAATAAGAAAGAAAAATGCAGAGTAGACCACACCCAAATTTCCCCTTTAGCTCAGGATGAGGGGGCGGTAGAAGAGCTGTGGATTGGCACTTTTGGATAATACTTTCTGGTTCTATTTGATGCGAGTGACTGTAGAGGGAGAATCAGAGGAAGGACCTGAGTTTCACACCAAGCAGCTGATCTGAGGCAGCATGAGAAGACGTGGACTCTGCAGGTGACCTCAAGAACCTAAATCACATAGGAATTCGTGGAATCCTCCACATCTTTTGACTTCCATCAGTTCTTGGAAATGTAGGAAATGTGATCCAATTTCTTTAACATTTTGAGAGATGTGAAGTCTTGCTCAGAATGTAGAAAAGGGCAGAAATGGATTTCTTTTACATAAAGATACACATTTGTCAGGATCCTTAGTACAATAGAGAGATTGATGGTGAGTGGTCAAGAGTTTAATCTTTTGTATAGTAAGAAGGACAATTTTTTTAGGTTAAATAATGCATTTACAAACTGTTTGGAATGCATAAGATGGCATACATACATGCATTCATTTCTACATGCAAAGAATCATGTGCTTATAAATGTGGAAATGAATATATTCAATATGTGGATTTAAATGAATATATTTGGTTAGTAAGTCATATGAATGATGGAGTAAAAATATAAGACTTCACAATCTGGCAGCCCACAAAATGAAGTGAGTTAAGGACACAGACGAAGACTGATCTCGTAGGTGGGGGTCTCAGCCCTCTCGGCTACTCTGATAGTTTGTCTCTATTCATGCTAATGACATTATATGGAAAGGGTGAGAGAGAAAATGTGGTTGAGCGACTAACCCAAGACATACAGTTATGAGCTTGGTACATTGCTGCTGTTTCTTCTTCTAGCCTGATCAAGACCAAGGTGAAGAAATCAAAGTCGGTGCCTCCCACATTGCCTTGCCCATCCTACTTGTTGAAGCGTCTCTGGACCACCGGGTGGCAGAACGTCTCCTCCTGGTGAGTCTGGAGGCTTGGTGTGAATGGCTTACAAATGTAAGCCTGGACTGCTCTTCTTTAGCCTGCTGCCTTCAAAGAGGGGTAGAGCGTGTGGGATGGCAGTGTGGACTCAAGTGACCTCTCATGTGTATTTATATTTATGTGATGGGGGTAGAATTAGGCAACCAACCTTGTCATTCTGTTACCTTCCTAGTAGGAACTAGGCTGGTCCCATGAGCTCACTGGTCACTCTTAGATGGTAAAACATCCTTTGGTCACTTTTAATCACACAGGTCAATTTGGGTAATTTAAAAATGTTCACTCCTGGCCAGCCGTGGTGGCTCACATCTGTAATCCCAGCACTTTGGGAGGCTGAAGTGGATCACCTGAGGTCAAGAGTTCAAGACTAGCCTGGCCAATATGGTGAAACCCCATCTCTATTAAAAATACAAAAACTAGCCAGGTGTGGTGACAGGCACCTGTAATCCTAGCTACTCAGCAGGCTGAGGCAGGAGAGTTGCTTGAACCTGGGAGGCGGAGGTTGCAGTGAGCAGAGATCGTACCACTGCACTCCAGCCTAGGCTACAGAACAAGATTCCATCTCAAAAAAATAAAAAAGTCACTTCCACTGGAGGTAATGATTAGCCTCATTTGTTCAGGTAAGAAGATGGAAGTCGAGACATAGTAATTGACTTAACAAAGATCCAAGAAGTGGGAAAGTCAGCATTTAAACCCATGTCTGTCTCACTTGGCAGACCACACTTCCCCTGCTCTAAAGAGCAGGCGCCTCTAAAGAGACACCCTCACTCTCTCTCCCTTACTTATATCAACCCCTGAGCAAATGATGAGTGAAAGGTTGCCAACCAGTTACATCCCGTCTTTTTAGCATGTCCTGTGTGGGTGATGTTCTTAGAGGCAGAACTCTGAGATCACATGAAAAGTATCATTTACCATTCTGTCGCACCAGGAGAAGAGAATTGTTTGCAAACAGTCTCTTAGCCTGCAGTCCATGAATAGTTTCCTGGTGGGAAGATAGGTATTTTCTTTATTTTTTTTTTTGTGCTAAATTATCTTTGTGCAAGTAATGTGCTTTTTAAATGTAAAAATATTGTTGGTGTATAGTTTCACTGCAAATAAATGTAGGATGGAAAAGATGTTTCTGCTTGTGGTTAGTAACAGATATAGTAGTAACTACCCTGACATCCCATGGATGAGAAGAGATTCCTGTTGACAGAAATTCGTGACAACACATCCTATCATTGTGAATGAGCGCTCCTGCCTTTGCTTGCATCAGGCTTAGCTCGAGTGGAAAAAATATCAATGAAAAGAGATGAGGTCCAAATTTATATATATCCATTGTTTCCATTTTTATCACCAAACATGACAAGGACTCTCTACCTCCCCAACCCCAGTGCTTCTTGTGTGACAAAGTTATGATTGTCCATCCTGACACTGGACAATGCAGAGACATTCTTTCATAAGAAAGCCTAATTTTTTGGGGGGCGGGGATGGAGTTTCGCTCTTGTCACCCAGGCTGGAGTGCAATGACGTGATCTGGGCTCACTGCAACCTCCACCTCCCAGGTTCTCCTGCCTCAACATCCCAAGTAGCTGGGATTACAGGTGTGCCACCACCAGGTTTCACCATTTTGGTCAGGCTGGTCTTGAACTTCTGACCTCAGGTGATCCAACTGCCTCAGCCTCACAAAGTGTTGGGATTACAGGCATGAGCCACCACACAAGGCCTAGAAAGTTTAATTGTAAAAGGCTGGACTTGTATTTATTTCAATAAAAAATCCTTTGGTTGCACTATCTTAAATAGTTATATATTTACCCTTCAAATAAAATCAGCCACATACAGTTGAAGTGATTTGGGGAAATCTTGTTCTATGGGGCTGACGTAGCTTATTTGGGACTTGAAGTAGACAAAGAAAATGGAAGCAATGGTTCTGCCAGATGGAACCACCCATCTGGAATTATCACCATTTCTTTTCATGGGCTGGCCTGTGAAGATGTGTTGCCTGGAGTTGCTGCAGCTATCTTGTGACCGTAAAGGGAAGATGAAGAGAATCACAGAGAAGCTTACCCAGAACCTTGATGTTGTTGAGCTGCTGAATTAATAGTGCAATTTTCAGACTTATTTTCAGGCTTATTACCTGGGAAAAAAATACATTCTTAGGGTTTAAATCAATTTAGTTACATATTTTGTTGCTTATTCTCCACCACAGCTTAACAAATGTGGATAGAATCCTCGATTTAGATTCTCTTGGAGAATGCTGGTGCTCCTTGGCACAGGTCTGTCATTTAGCAGAGATTTTGGGAGCACTGATTCTTTTGTGAGTCAGCATTTAATAGCTTCAAAAGGAAAAGTCAGACTGATTAGATATCAAAGACGATATGCCAGGACTATGTCGAGCTGCATACTACCATTTCAACTTCTATTTCAAAGCAAGCACCATTGTGTTTTTAAAATGGAGTTTTTTGAGCATATATTTCAGATGGACTTTTTTTTTTTGAGACAGAGTTTCACTCATGTCATCCAGGCTGGAGTGCAATGGCATGAACTTGGCTCACTTCAACTTCCGCTTCCTGGGTTCAAGTGATTTTCCTGCTTCAGCCTCCCGAGTAGCTGGCATGACAGGCTCCAGGCACCACACCCGGCTAATTTTTATGTTAATAGTAGAGAAGGGATTTCACTATGTTGGCCAGGCTAGTCTCAAACTCCTGACCTCAGGGGATCCGCCCACCTTGGCTTCCCAAAATGCTGGGATTACAGGCATGAGCCACTGTGCCCGGACTAGGATGGACTTTTATTATGCATTTTTTTTCTTTCTAGAATGAACCATTAATTGTTGCATCATTGAATCAAAGTGAGAGACATGCTACGTTAAACAATAAGGTTGAACATTTATAAAGTAAGTCCACTTCTAGTGTATTGCATGTAATTTTTCCTTCTTATGTGTTTAATGAGCGTTTTTCTGGAGAAGGATTTTATACCCTTCATCAGATCCTCAAAAAAGTTTGGGACAGAAAGAAAAAGTTCCCTTGTGGGAAGTCTACCTGGTGGGGTGTTGTGTGAGGGAGTTACGGTAGCTTGTATCCTTAGAGGAAAAGAAATTTGGGTTAATGGAGGCAACATGGCACAGTAGGTGCAAATGTAGCCTTTAGAGGCTGACATCACCTCTGAGAGTCTCTGTTTTCTTTTCTTTCTCTCTCTCTCTTTTTTTTTTCTTTTTTTTTTTTGAGATGGAGTCTTGCTCTGTCACCAGGCTGGAGGGTAGTAGTGTGATCTTGGCTCACTGCAACCTCCGCCTCCCAGCTTCAAGCGATTCTCCTGCCTCAACCTCCCAAGTAGCTGGGACTACAGGCGCGAGCCACCGCACCCAGCTAATTGTTTTGTATTTTTAGTGGAGACAAGGTTTCACTGAGTTGGCCAGGATGGTCTTGATCTCTTGACCTTGTGATCTGCCCACGTTGGTCTGGCAAGCGTGAGCCACCACGCTGGGCTGAGTCTCTGTTTTCTAATGCAAAAAATGGGATCATAGAGATTCATCTCATAGGTTTAATGTGGGGTATAGTAATTCACTGAATACAAAATGATTTTGTTGTGTATAATGCATTAGCGTAGTCATTAGCATCTGAAGGTCATAACCAATGACCTTGAGAATCACCTGCAGGGCTAAACTACTGATGCCAATGGAGGCACCTGAGGCAAAGACAGGAAGAAAGCATAGGTGAGGGTCAGGAGGTGGAAGTTAGCACAGATGGACAGAGCACGCCTTTGGCACTTACTCCCTTGTGACCTAGAACAAATGACCTCCTTTCTCTGGGCCTCAGTGTCCTTATCTTCAAACTAGAGATAATAATGTCCACCACATGAGAGTATTGAGAAGGGGTGTGTGTGTGGACAGTACCTGGCCCAGTGGGATGTTCAGGAAACTCGCTATCCCTCCCTGCTTGACAGACTGGTCTCAAACTCCCAATCTCAGGTGATTCGCCCACCTCAGCCTCACAAAGTGCTGGGATTACAGACATGAGTCACTGTGCCCAGTCTAAGTTTTAAAATCTTTTGTAGAGATGAGGTCTTCTTATGTTGCCCAAGCTGGTCTTGAACTCCTGTCCTCAAATGATCCTCCTGCCTCAGCCTCCCAAAGTGCTGGGGTTACAGGCATGAGCCACCACACCCAGCACCTATAGAAAATAATTTTTATTGACGTGACAGGATTCAAAGCCAAACATTTTGCTAGAATTCCGCATACTTTGTTATTATTTATGGAAATTGGCTTGAGCCAAGTTCCTGTACCATGGTCCCTTCCTACCTCTCTAGTCTTTGTGGCCATGGTAAGATGATCCGTCCCCATGCCGTTTACTCACTGCAGCAATATGACTGGCTCCAGCCTATGAAATGAGAGCCGAAGTGATGTGGATCACGTCCCGGCAGAAACTTTGAGCTAGTGCATGGTTTGCTGTACTCCTTTTTTCTTCTTCTGCTCTTGTAGTTGTGCATTCAGATGGAGCTTCTGCCATGCCTGGGTTTCTGAGTGGCTGAGGTGGATACAGCTCGCTTGCCAACCCGTGATGGCTGGACACGGGGTGTGATGAGAAATGAACTTGGCTGTTTTCAGCTGCTGAGGCTTGCAGGTTGTTACTGCAGCACAACCTAGCCTATTCCCAGGAATCCAGAGCTCACTTCTGTCTTTCCCGCTTTATTGACTTGTAAATGGAGCCTGGGAATGGAAGGAAATGCATTCACAGAACCCTTTCCAAGTGCCAGACTGGCACTTGTAGTTATTCCCAAGCACTTTTTTTTTTTTTTTTTTTGAGACGGGGTCTTGCACTGTTGTCTGGGCTGGAGTACAGTGGCGCTAGCTGGACTCAGTGCAACCTCTGCCTCCCAGGTTCAAGAGATTCTCCTGTCTAAGCCTCCCAAGCAGCTGGGATTACAATCTCCAGCCACCACGCCCAGCTAATTTTTTGTACTTTTAGTAGAAACCGGATTTCACCATGTTGGCCAGGCTGGTCTTGAACTCCTGACCTTGGGATTTGCCCACTTCGGCCTCCTGAAGTGCTGGGATTACAGGTGTGAACCACAGAGCCTGGCTGCCATTTCTTTTTTTAAAGAGGCAGGGTCCTGCTATGTTGCCCAGGCTTGCTTTGTATCTCTGCATCCAGTTCCAAGCCATTTTATTTCACCCAGTCTACAGTCAAAGAGATAGGTAGGGACTCCTAGCTCCAGTTTAGGGTTGAGGAAACTGAGGCCCAGGAAGGGTTAAATACCTGCTGCAGGGTCCTGTGGTTTCTGCTCCAAAGCTTTCACTCTTCTCACTACAGCAACTGCTTCCCACTGAAATGCAGCTAAGGTCATTCTGGGAGCGTACTTTTGAATCTTAAAAAAATAATAACCTTTACTAATGACCTGGTAATTGTTTTTCTGGCTTCCCAATGAAGTGTGAAGTGTTCTGAGAGTCATCACAAGACAATTGGCGAAATTTCCCTAAGAACAATGGCCTCACTCATCTTGTCTGTCGGTTCCTTGGCTTTGCTCTGATATTATACTGAGGCTAAGTGCAAGCCAGGGAACTTTGAAAAAGCTGCCGAGGTCAGAAAGAATGTTGGGCTCAGCCATGTCTTTATTTTAAATTATTAATCCTGTCTTACTTTTATAAAAATGGTCACATAATAACATTTGAACCAATAATAAATAGTGACATCTGTCAGATTCTTACGCTATCCCATGACTGGGCTCCCAGCACTTAAAGTCACCACCCTGTCATCCAGATCCCGGCTTGCTGCCTGGTGCAAGGCGAGGGCTCCATAAATATCTCTGTAATGAATGAATTACTCTACAACAGGCATTTGTTGGACCTGCTGCTTTGAGCCATGCTCAAAGGCAATGAAATGTTTCTATGTGAAAATTTACTAAGAGGGGGAAAAAAAAGACTGGAGTTCAGACAACTTCATCATCTAGTTCACATCCAAAAGCCATCTAAATCCCAAGAACGGCGTTTGGATGTGAATTAGATGTGATTAACAAGAAGGCGAGGAAATTAACTCTAATTGAAAACATTAATGATTTTGTTAGCTAACATATAAGAGTTAGGTCAAACTTATGACATATTAGAGTTGCCTTTTATTTGCTTTAGTACAAATAACTGGACTCAGTCTGCCCAGAGCACTAGATTTCTTGTAGGATAATATCTTATGTTAAGACATTTAAAAGTTTATTTACAAAGCCCTTCCCGACAGTTGTTTAATTTTATTCTCACCTTTCCCCTGTGAAGGCAGGGCGGATATGTTCAGTATGAGTTGGAGCTGTCAAAGTTTAGATATTCTCAGGAATCTACCTAAAACCACACATTAACTCAAAGGCAGAGGGTGCTGAAGCTGGGATGCTGGCTCTGAGCATGGTGTATTTCTGTCACACCAGAGTGTCTTCCTTCCTCATGACTCCTGGTAGGTTTCAAGGTGGATAAGCAGGGGATTGTTGTACCTTTTGCGTTGTTGTTGTGCCTTTTAAGATAGCGTGTTGTAAATCTAAAATTTATTGAATTTTTTTTTTTTTTTTTGAGACAGAATCTCTCTCTCTCACCCAGTCTGGAGTGCAGTGGCAGGATCTTGGCTCACTGCAACCTCCAACTTCCAGGTTCAAGCGATTTTCCTGACTTACCCTCCCAAATAGGTGGGATTACAGGTGCCGGCCACCATGCCCAGCTAATTTTTGTATTTTTTAGTAGACATGGGGTTTCACCATTTTGGCCTGGCTGGTCTTGAACTCCTGACCTCAAGTGATCCATTCACCTTGGCCTCCCAAAGTGCTGGGGATTACAAGCATGAGCCACAGTGCCTGGCTTATTCAGTGTTTACTATGTAGTTGGGTCAGGTTTTCCATGAAATAAGATGACATACCTGTGATGGTGAATTTTATGTGTCAACTTGGCTAGGCTATAGTGCCCAGCTGCTTGGTCAAACACCAGTCTAGATGTGACTGGGAAGATATTTTTTTAGATGTGATTAACATTTAAATCAGTAGACTCTGAGTAAAGCAGATGACTTTCATAATGGGGGTGGGCCTCATCCAATCAGTTGAAGGCCTTAAGAAAAAAAACTCAGATCCTCCATCGAAGAAGGGATTCTGCCTCCACACTGCCTTTGCACTCAAGACGGCAACATTGATGCCTGGCAGAATTTCCAGCCTGCTGGCCAGCCCTACATGTCTCAGACTTGCCAGCCCTCATAATCATGTGAGCCAAATTCCTTGAAAATAAATCTCTCTTTCTATATCTAAGTATCTCTCTCTGTATCATGCGTGATAGGATACATGCACACATCCTATTGGTTGGGATTCTCTGGTAACTTCTGACTAATATAATACCTTATGGCTTTCTGGTAGATGAAGATGATTTTGATAACAAGACAATGACAGTGCCCATTTTTAAGTCCCTCCTATCTGCCAGATGCTTTTCTTGAGCTATCACAAATAAAGAAATCAAAGTGAGTTGAAATACCTCATGCAAAGTCAGAGAGCTAGAAAGTGACAGATAATGGAGCCAGCTTTCCGGTCCTAAGCACTCAAACAAATATTTCTAAGATTTCTCTGGCAATCCATTCTCTAAGCAGTCTAAGGATGCATTATGGCAAAAATTAGGCAGCTGACTATGTTTTCCAGATGTGATATCTTATTCTTTGGAAAACAATAGTCCATTGGGCAAGTCATATTTGGGTAAATGTAGTATGATATTTGGAATTGAAAGAAAGAGGAAATCTTTCTATTTACTTCCTTTCCAAATTCATTACCACAACAACTCCAATACCTGTCACCTGGAACTCAAAAACCAGGTTCCATCTGGATGACAGAAGACAAAAGACCATCTCTGTCCCTTTCCACTGGTTTTGGGTTTGGGGATGTTTGGGATTCAGATGGGGGAGGGTGATGATAAATGATCTTGAAGCCTGAGCTTTCTCTTTGCATGCAGGCTGGGCCTCAGGAGCATAAGCTAATGTTCCAGAGAGATGAAAAAGAGATAGACTTTGAGAGCAACCGCCACCTGTCCCCGTGTAGTACGCGCACTATAGGTGCCATTTATTTCACCTGTCACACGTACACGAATATGTAAACCTCAGGAAAATCAGCTCTCCATCTTTCTCTGAGGAACTTGATGTGAGCTTTGGAAATTAAAAAAATAGAAAGGTGGGGAGCATCGTTCACATGCTCTTATTTTTAGTTCCTCTCTCCTTTGCAGAATGGCTAACGCCAACTCAAACTATTTCTGCAAAGAGTTGCTGGGCACAAAGTGGAGATGTGGGTAGGCCTCCTCGAGCCGGGCTCTCAGAAGCAGGTGAGATGCATGATAAAGCAATCGCTTTGCAGCCACCTTTGACGTAAGTGCTGGAGATTTCTTCAATTAGCTTAATCCTTTCCTCCTGACATGCACTTTATAGGAAAGCAAATGCCATAATTATCCTCCCCCATCCTCTCTAATCCCTGTCTGCGTGGTATGCCGACAGATGCTTTTCTGCTTGCCCGCGCTGCCAGCCTCTTGGAGCCCAGTGTCACAATGAGGCGGGCTGTGTGTGACAGATTGCTAAATCTGGCCTCCTTGAAGCAAGAGACTCGGCATTCAAGTGGTGCCGGCTGCTCACACCTCCCTGCGGGGCTGAGGCAGGCCTGGCTTCGGGCAGGCCCAGAAAGTTCTGGAGGGCTGCCTTGTGACTCAGACAGTTCCTTACAGAGATGGCCAGCCCTCTGCCACTGGCAGAGCCCATCACGAGGAGCTTGCCTCATTCAGGATTTAAATCTGGGACCCTGCCAGAAAAGGCCTTTTTCCTCCAGGGGAGAGTGTCCAGCACCCAAATGCCATGGCAAGCATGGGGTTTCTGTCATTTGAAAGCAGCGGGAATGTTACCTGATCCTATCCCACTGCCTAAATGCAACAGGGGCCTATCTGTCGACAGCCATGTACTCATCTGTTTATCTGTCATTTACATCCTTAACACATTATATTTTGCTTTTTGAGATCACTGTTTTGGATTCAGAAACTGCTATTAGAATTCAGTCCTACCTCTGACTTCCTGTGTAACCCTTGAGCCACAGTCTCTGAGCCTCAGTTTCCTCATCTGTATGTTTGTAACAATTTTCTTTTCCAAGATCTTTATGATGATTGAGTAATATCGTGAATACAATGCATGTAGTATATAGTGGGTACTTAATAAATGTGATTTATTAATGGGACTAACTATAGCACAGTAACATAACTGCTGCTACTAATCATGTACACTTTGCTAGTGCTTTAGTTCATTCTACTTTTCAAAATAATTTCATATAACATTTCTTCATTGCCTACGGAGGCAGATATCATAACCCGTTTTTTTTTTTTTTAGATAAGGTTTGAGATGCTGGAGAGCATAGAGATCAGGGGTTTGCATACTATGGCCAGTGGACCAAATCTGGCCCACTGTCTGTTTGTGTAAATAAAGTTTTATTGGAACACAATCATGTCCATTCAGTTCTGCATTGTCTGTGGCTACTTTTGCACTGCAGAGGCAGAGCTGAAAAGTATAGGCTTGCAAAGTTTAATGTATTTCCTATCTGTCTCTTTATAGAAAATATTTGCTGACCTCTGACATAGATGGTAAGTGGTGGAACCAGGAGTGAAATAATGCGCCTGTCTATGGATGCCTCAATCCAGGGTTGTTATGTCGGGAACATGCCTTCTCTAAAAGAAACAAGAAATGGTGGCAGCAGACAGCAAAATAATTCTGAATTTTTTTGTATGTTTTTAATCAATCTAAAACATATTTTTACGTCTCTTATCACAGTGTGCACAGCAGTGTCCAACACCCAGAGCCTAAGATAGTTCAGAACTTGGGCCCCCAGGCAATGCCCTGATTTAGAGTCCACACATCAAGCTCCTGGCATAGCCAGGGTGGGAACTGCAGCTTTGGATTCTGGAAGAATTTCTAATGAGGCCTTGTTTCTCATCATTATCTCCACACAAATATTTCTTGTTACTTCTTCTGTGTTCTTCCTGCTCACTTTTTCCCCCCATTCCTGAACTCAACTAAGTCTAAGGGCTCTTCGAAGTGTCCCAGAGTGTTGCCATGTGGCCTGGAGTTGCGCTCAGAGGTTCAAGGTCCACATCCTACAGGTAGAAACCCAGCTCTTGTGGCTCCTTTCTGCTTTCTCCCATCCCCCGACATACTATTGTCTACTGCATTCCAGGCCCGATCCTGGATGCTGGGGAGACGTCCGTGGAGGACAAGACATGACTAGGAGCACACAGTCTTGTGGGGAAAAGTGGGGCCAGAAAGTAAAGGAGTAATGATAAAATATGATCAGTGATTTGAGAAGGACATGCAAATTGTTTAGTGGGTCTGGAATGAGAATTTGAAAGAAAACTGTGAGATATGGTAGAAGCTGGAGAAGTACAGATGGGAAAAGCTCCCTCGGGGGCCTTCTGTTGACGCTAAGGGGTTTGCATTGTTTTCCTGAAAGAAATGGGGAGTCCTTGAGGATTCAAGACAGAGAGTAACCTCAGCCTGTCCTCACATCTGCAGGGCCTGCGGTCTGCCGCCTGCTTCTTGCCTCTTCCCTCCCCAGGTTCTCCCTACTCGGGCAGTTGTGTGTTTTCACCATCCTATGTCCAGGCTCCCTCCGCATCCCACTCCCAGGGAAACTGCGACCCCTTGGCCACACTCCAAGGCCTGATAGCGCGGACACAGGCAGTGGCTGCGCCTTCAGGGGAGGAGTCCTGTGCAGGCCCAGAATGGCTCAGGGCTGGATATCAGGAATGCAGGGTTCTGGGTGTGTGTATTCTGATCTGGAATTGTCTAGGGGTGGAGGGCCAGATAGGGCTTTGTTGAGAACATTCCTTTAGCCTGCAGACTCCTTATTCCATAGGGAGGGGTGCAGCTGGGACCCCAGAGCTCTGAGAGCCAGAGCTGGGCCCTCTACAGTACAGAATCCAGGAATGAAGCCCAAGGCAAAAGATTGCGCCTCTTGCCTCATCAGACTGGGCAGGGCAACCCTTGAGGCAGGGCCAGTTAAAAGGCTGCTAACGTACTTCATGGGATATCAATGGTGGTCTGAAATGGACAGGAAACAGGATCGAAAGGATGAATACCAATTTGAGAACAATTCAGGAAAAGAAATGGACAGATGCAACCCTCCCGGCTGGTGCTACGGTGTTGCCCCTGTCGTCTGACTACTACTAATCATGTACACTTTGCAGCCCCTTCAGCTACGTTCCATATTGTAGCTGAAGGGGCTGCTGCGTGCAGGCCCAAGGCAGCCTCAAAACACAGAGGATGACGAAGGGGAAATGCAGGGTTCTAACTAATGTGTGTACCTCCGTGTGGACGTGAGCTCTGAAGGGTGAGTGTGAGTCAGTGAAAGACGGCGAGGTGGCAGGTGAAGGAGAGGAGAGTGGCGGGGAAGAGCATTCCAAACAGCAGGACTGTCCGGAGGTGAAGACACTGAAATGTCTGCAAATATTCTCTGTGGCAGGGGTGAAAGCGGGAGGTGGCAAGTGGCAAAGGTAGGTTCGACCCAGACTGTCTGTGGCAGTGCACAGCTGTGTGTGTGTGTGGTGTGTGCACATGTGCATGCTCAGGTCGGGGGGAAGGGCACATAGGAAATATATCTCCAAGCGATGCATTTAAAAAGGCTGCACATCTCCCGAGCCCGTCAGAGGACGTCGGCCTCAATGCTCACCTCTTTTTTGCACGGAGGTGTCAACGTGCAGAAAGAATTCAATCTCAAAGAGATGAAGATCAGAACATCACAACAACAGCAACACACACGCCTAAAGCGCAATGAGCGAGAGCTGCAAACCGCTCTTCATCCCACACAGATGAAAATTTGATATTTGACACAACTAAGTATCTAAAATGCAGGCGAGAGTGACAGGCCTTAGCTGCCAATCACGCTGCTTTTAACGAGTTCTTCCAATGTGTTTATGTCTGAGGCCACAGTAGCCCCAGAGGACTCCTGGGTCAGTTATCTGTAGTTGGAACATTGTGTATACTCTCTTTGCACAAAGCAGGGCCCACTTCCAAGAAGATGTTATATTTTCCCCATCAATAAAGCTTGATTTTTATGGGTGTTTAAAACCATACTAGCAAAACCCATTGGTATTATGGGTAGGTGTTGAATCGGTTCCAGCATGCAAGTCAGCCATCGTCTATCATCCTCATGAGCTCAAATGCCCTAAAATATTGCCCTTGAGGTTCTTCCCAGAGGGACCAGCCTTGCCAATTTTGCAGTATTGTTGAAATAAGAAAGAATTTCTGGAAGATTGCAAGGCGTTTGGAAAGAGCAATGCATTTTCTTGAGAGGGCACTGACTGACTCTATTTTTAGGCTGCCTTATTCTAAGGCCACTTCTACCTCATCTCCTTACCACCAGTCCTCCTGTTTTCTCTTTTAATATTCATGTCGTTTCTAACATGGAGGTGGTATAAGGCTTAAAATTAAGATCCAATATTATCTGTACCTTGACATCTGGTAATACTGGGAGGGTCTCCCATGCCTAACTACAAGTCCCCCTTCCCACTCTAGGGTCCCACAGATAGAGTCCAGTGGCCAAAGGACCCTTCTTGTTAAGGGAGTCAGGTGTAGTTCTTGCTTATCCCAGAGTAGCAAGTTTCAGTTCTCCGCTAGTCTGCAGAATTATCTAAACAAGCCAATCTATCCTCTTTGGGAACCAAGGGGCATCCCACCCTCTTGATACTACAAAGCCTGCCTTCCACAACCTCTGTGGTTCACTCTGTTCCCGACTCCTACCACCCCCCACTGTGTGACCCTGCATAGCGCAGTGACTCTTCTTTTTGGGTGTGAGTATATGTCACTGATAAACTGCTGTTGATCTCAGCTGTCCAGTGTAAGTTGTCTCATGTTCAGCTATTCTCATAGCCCTAGGGAGACAATCTCCTTGTCGTCAATGGGCTGAATAGGAGGTGATTAAAATAATGGGAGGCAGACAAACCCTGGCTTCAAACCCCTGTCCTCCCCAGTTTTTAGCTGTGTGACCTGGGAAAATTGTTTAACTTCTCTGAGCCTGAGTTATCTCAACTGTAGAGCATCATCTGCTTTATGAGTTTTGGGGAAAATTAAATGGGATCATTTACTCAGTAAATCTTGTTTGTTCGAGATGGAGTTTTGCTCTTATCGCCCAAGCTGGAGTACAGTGGTGTGACCTCAGCTCACTGCAACCTCTGTCTCCTGGGTTCAAGCGATTCTCCTGCCTCAACCTCCTGAGTAGCTGAGATTATAGGCACACACCACTTTGCCCAGCTAATTTTTGTATTTTTAGTAGAGACAGTGTTTCACTATGTTGGCCAGGCTGGGTTTGAACTCCTGACCTCAAGTGATCCACCCACCTCAACCTAACCAAAGGGCTAGGATTACAGGCGTGAGCCACTAAACCTGGCCTTACTCAGTCAATCATTAACTGAGGCCCTCCTAGGTACCAGGAACAGAGACTGTAGCAAAAACTGGTTATTGGATTTCTGTCCACAAAGAACTAATATTCTAATGGAGGGCATAAACAACACACATTTAAAAATTAACAAGATGGTTACAAACAGGTGCAGTGCTATGAAGAAAAAAAATACATCAAATAACAGGAATGGAAAGGCTCATACTGGGCGGGAGGATCGGGGGATACGGGTAGCATGGAGAGCTCTCTGGATGGTAACAGTAGAGCTGAGACCTGAATGATGAGTCAGTCATTAGAAGATTTGGGGAACAGCTACTCTAGGCTGAAGGAACAGCAAATGCAAATGCCTCCACTACGAGGCAGCAGGGCCTGCCGGAGCAAGGTAAGAGAATTCAGCATGACAAATACACGTGAGGAGGAGTAATATGGTTTGGCTGTGTGTCTCCATCCAGATCTCATGTTGACTTGTAAACCCCAGTGTTGAGGGAGGGACCTGGTGGATGATGATTGCTTCTCTTGAAATAGTGAGTTCTCATGAGATCTGTTTGTTTAAATGTGTGTGGCACTTCCCCCTTCACTTTCTCTTCCTCCTGCTCCAGCCATTTAGGACATGCTGGCTTCCCATTCACCTTCTCCCATGATTGTAAGTTTCCTGAGGCCTTCCTAGCCATGCCTTCTGTACAGGCTGTGGAACTGTCAGTGAATTAAACCTCTTTTTTAAAAAAATTATACTTTAGATTCTGGGGTACGTGTGCAGATCATGCAAGATTGTTGCATAGGTACATTCATGGCAAGGTGGTTTGTTGCCACCATCCCCCCATCACCTAAACCTGATGTTTCTCCCCGTGTTATCCCTCCCCCACCCTCCCTCCCCCTAACCCTCCTGTAGCCCCCACCAATGGACCCCAGTGTGTGATGCTCCCCTCTTTGTGTCCAAGTGTTCTCATTGTTCAACACCCACCTATGAGTGAGAACACAGTGTTTGATTTTCTGTTCTTGTGTCAGTTTGCTGAGAATGATGGTTTCCAGGTTCATCCATGTCCCTAAAAAGGACACAAATGCATTGTTTTTTATGGTTGCATGGTATTCCATGGTGTATATATGCCACATTTTCTTTGTCCAGTCTATCATTGATGGGCATTTGGGCTGGTTCCAGGTCTTTGCTATTGTAAACACTGCCGCAATGAACATACATGTGCATGTGTCTTTATAATAGAACAATTTATAGTCCTTTGGGTATATACCCAGTAATGGGATTGCTGGGTCAAATGGAATTTCTATTTCTAGGTCCTTGAGGAATTTCCACACTGTCTTCCACAATGGTTGAACTAATTTACACTCCCACCAACAGTGTGAAAGTAATCCTATTTCTCCACATCCTCTCCAACATCTGTTGTCTCCTGATTTTTTAATGATCACCATTAGTAGTTTTGATTTGCATTTCTCTACTGACCAGTGATGATGAGCATTTTTTCCTATGTTTGTTGGCTTCATATATGTCTTCTTTTGAAAAGTGTCTGTTCATATCCTTCTCCCACTTTTGGATGGGTTTTTTTTTTTTTCTTGTAAATCTGTTTCAGTTCTTTATAGATTCAGGATATTAACTCTTCGTCAGATGGGTAGATTGCAAAAATTTTTCCCCATTCTGTTGGTTGCTGGTTCACTCTAATTATTGTTTCTTTTTCTATACAGAATCTCTGAAGTTTAATGAGATCCCATTTGTATATTTTGGCTTTTGTTGCCATTGCTTTTGGTGTTTTAGTCATGAAGTCCTTGCCTATGCCTATGTCCTGAATGGTTTTGCCTAGGTTTTCTTCTAGGGTTTTTATGGTGTTAGGTCTTATGTTTAAGTTCTTAATCCATCTGGAGTTAATTATAGTGTAAGGTGTCAGGAAGGGGTACAGTTTCTGCTTTCTGCACGTGGTTAGCCAGTTATCCCAACACCATTTATTAAACAGGGACTCCTTTCCCCATTGCTTGTTTTTGTCAGGTTTGTCAAAGATCAGATGGTTGTAGATGTGTGGTGTTGCTCTGGAGGCCTCTCTTCTATTCCATTGGTCTGTGTCTCTGTTTTGATACCAGTACCATGCTGTTTTGATTACTGTTGCCTTGTAGTATAGTTTAAAGTCTGGCAGCGTGATGCCACCAGCTTTGTTCTTTTTGCTTAGTATTGTCTTGGCTATGTGGGCTCATATTTGGTTCCATATGAATTTTAAAGTGGTTTTCTCCAGTTCTGTGAAGACGGTCATTACTAGTTTAATTAAATCTATAAATTACTTTGGGCAGTATGGCCATTTTCATGATATTGATTCTTCCTAACCATGAGCGTGGAATGTTTTTCCATCTGTTTGCATCTTCTCTTATTTCCTTGAGCAGTGGTTTGTAGTTCTCCTTGAAGAGGTCCTTTACCCCCTTTGTTAGTTGTATTTCTAGGTATTTTATTCCCTTTGTAGCAATTCTGAATGGGAGTCGGCTCTTGATTTGGCTCTCTGTTTGTCTGTTATTGGTGTTAGGAATCTTGTGATTTCTGCACATTGATTTTGTACCCTGAGACTTTGCTGAAGTTGCTTATCAGCTTAAGGAAAGTTTGGGCTGAGGCGACAGGGTCTTCTAAATATACAATCATGTCATCTGCAAATAGAGACAATTTGGCTTCCTCCTTTCCTAATTGAATACTCGTTATTTCTTTTTCTTGCCTGATTGTTCTGGCTAAAACTTCCAATACTATATTGAATAAGAGTGGAGAAAGAGGGCATCCTTGTCTAGTGCCCGATTTCAGAGGGAATGCTTCCAGTTTTTGCCATTCAGTATGATATTGGCAGTGGGTTTGTCGTAAATAGCTTTTATTATTTTGTGATAGGTTCCATCGATATCTAGTTTATTGAGAGTTTTTAGCATAAAGGGCTGTTGAATTTTGTCAAAGGCCTTCTCTGCATCTGTTGAGATAATCATGTGGTTTTTGTCTTTGGTTCTGTTTATGTGATGGATTACATTTATGGACTTGCACATGTTAAACCAGCCTTGCATCCCTGGGATGAAGCCTACTTGATGGTGATGGATAAGCTTTTTGATGTGCTGTTGTAATCGGTTTGCCAGTATTTTATTGAAGATTTTTGCATCTATGTTCATCATGGAGATTGGCCTGAAGTTTTCTTTTTTTTGTTGAGTCTCTTCTGGGTTTTGTTACCAGGATGATGTTGGTCTCATAAAATGAGTTGGGGATGATTCCCTCTCTTTGTGTTTGGAATCATTTCAGAATGATTGGTACCAACTCCTCTTTGTATGTCTGGTAGAATTCAGCTGTGAACCCATCTGGACCTGGACTTTTTTTGGTTGGTAGGCTGTTAATTGCTGCCTCAACTTCAGCCCTTGTTATTGATCTATTCAGGGTTTCAACTTCTTCCTGGTTTAGTTTTGGTAGGGTGCAAGTATCCATGAATTTATCCATTTCTTCCAGGTTTACTGGTTTATGTGCATAGAGTTATTTATAGTAATCTCTGTTGGTAGTTTGTATTTCTGTGGGATTGGTGGTTTGTATTTCTGTGGGATTGGTGGTTTTATCATTTTTTATTGCATCTATTTGATTATTCTCTCTTTTCTTTTTTATTAATCTGGCTAGTGGTCTATTTTGTTGATCTTTTTGAAAGACCAGCTCTTGGATTTATTGATTTTTTGAAGGGTTTTTGTGTCTCTATCTCCTTCAGTTCTGCTCTGATCTTAGTTATTTCTTGTCTTCTGTTAGCTTTTGAGTTTTTTTTTATCTTGGTCCTCTGGCTCTCAATTTTGATGATAGGGTGTCGATTTTAGATCTTTCCTCATTTCTCATGTGAGCCTTTATTGCTATAAATTTCCCTCTAGACACTGCTTTAAATGTGTTCCAGAGATTGTGTCTTCATTCTTGTTGGTTTCGAAGAACATCTTTATTTCTGCTTTCATTTCATTGTTTATCCAGTCAACATTCAGGAGCCAGTTGTTCAGTTTCCATGAAGTTGTGTGGTTTTGAGTTTCTTAATCCTGAGATCTAATTTGATTGCACTGTAGTCTGAGAGACTGTTTGTTATGATTTCTGTTTTTTTGCATTTGCTGTGGAGTAATTTACTTCCAATTATATGGTCAATTTTAGAGTAAGTGCGATGTGGTGCTGAGAAGAATGTATATTCTGTGGCTGTGGGGTGCAGAGTTCTGTAGATGTCTATTAGGTCTGCTTGTTCCAGTTCTGCATTCAAGTCCTGTATATGCTTGTTGATTTTCTGTCTCGTTGATCTGTTTACAGTGGAGTGTTAAAGGCTCCCACTATTATTGTGCAGGAGTCTAAGTCTCTTTGTAGGTCATTAAGAACTTGGTTCATGTATCTGGGTGCTCCTGTATTGGGAGCATATATATTTAGGATAGTTCTTCTTGTTGTATTGATCCTTTCACCATTATGTAATGTCCTTCTTTGTCTCTTCTGATCTTTGTTGGTTTAAAGTCAATTTTATCAGAGACTAAAATTGCAACCCCTGCTTTTTTTTTGCTCTCCATTGGCTTGGTATATCTTCTTCCATCCCTTTATTTTGAGTCTATGTGTGTCTTTGCATGTGAGGTGGGTCTCCTGAATACAGCACACCAATGGGTTTTGACTTTTTGTCCAGTTTGCCAGTCTGTGTCTTTTGATTAGGGCATTCAGGCCATTTACATTTAATGTTAATATTGTTATGTGTGAATTTGATTCTGCCATTTTGTTACTGGTTGTTTGTTTTGCCTGTTGGTAGACAGTTTCCTCATTGCATCATTGGTCTTTACCATTTGGTTCATTTTTGCAGAGGCTGGTACTGGATGTTTTTTTCTGTGTTTAGTGCTTCCTTCAGGAGTTCTTGTAGGGCAGGTCTGGTGGTGACGAAATCTCTCAGTAATTGCTTGTCCATAAAGGATTTTATTTCTCCTTCACTTATGAAGCTTAGTTTGGCTGGATATGAGATTCTGGGTTGAAAGTTCTTCTCTTTAAGCATGTTGAATATTTGTCCCCACTCTCTTCTGACTTGTAGGGTTTCTGAGAGATCCTCTGTGAGTCTGATGGGCTTTCCTTTGTGGGTGACCTGAACTTTCTCTCTGGCTGCCCTTAGCATTTTTTCCTTCATTTCAACCCTGGTGAATCTGATGATTATGTGCCCTGGGGTTGCTCTTCTTGAGGAGTATCTCAGTGAACATGTAATAATAAAACCAAAATAAAATGGAGATATCACGAGTGTGTCCAATTCCACTCTTCATCCCTCCTGCTCTACATCTCAATATTTCAGCTTGGACCATGCAATGATTGACAGCAGAACAGAAACTCAGGGGCAGACTTAGTTATGAATGGAAAATTTGTCATAATAAAGATGGCACCAGAAATCAGTCCATGGGGAAGAAAAGGATTTCTCTGCATATGGTATTGGCATATGGTATGAATTAGGAGCTTGACTCAAACTCCTAATTCACACCTAATTCCTAACTGGGAAAGGTACAGCTATAAAACAGCATTTTTAATATATATCTTTTTGGTAATCTGAGGAAACCTATAGACTCCTTCTCAGAATAATATTTTTAAATGGATAGAATAAAAAAGGGTCATCGAAGGAAACAATTATGTAGAAATTTTACAACTTGTGAAGTAAATACGTGCTTCTGTATTAAAGTATCGATATGGCTTGGCTCTGTGTCCCCACCCAAATCTCATCTTGAATTGCACTCCCATAATTCTCACATGTTGTGGGAGGTACCCGGTGGGAGACAATTTGAATCATGGGGGTGGTTTATCCCATATCGTTCTCATGTTAGCGAAAAAGTCTCATGAGATCTGGTGGTTTTATTAGGGATTTCCACTTTGTATCCTTCTCATTTTTCTCTTGTTGCCACCATGTAAGAAGTGCCTTTTGCCTCCCACCATGATTTTGAGACCTCCTCAGCCATGGAACTGTAAGTCCAATTAAACCTCTTTTTCTTCCTAGTCTTGGGTGTGTCTTTATCAGCAGCATGAAAATGGACTAATACAAGCATTAATCAGATCTGGCAGCAAATCTAACAACTATAGCAATTTTGAAATAGTGGCACTCAAAAACAATTTTGAAATATATGCAACAATGGTGACGTAAGCTAAAACTATATGTTTTTTTGGAGACAAAATTGAAAGCCTACTACAATCAGAAGAAATACTAAATGTCTATTAGGGGTTACTGAAAATAAAAATGTTTTTTTTTTCCCATCCAAGTTCACTGACATCTTGGATTCCAGGTTAATGCCATTCTGGTTAAAATCCCCTTCAATAAAGATGACAGAAATAGAGGAGATTATTTTTGAGTTCTTCTGGCTAGGGAAGGACTTCTAAGATAGTGGCCCCAAAATGCACAAAGAATTGATGGATTTGTTTCTTTTAAAATTCAGAAGTTTTGCTTAGCAAGATGACAGACTAGGAGAAAACATTTGTAACCTTCAAAACCAACAAAGGATTGACACCTAGAATAAATGAGGAGTTTCTGCAAATCAACAAGGGAAGGACAAGAAAACCAGTAGAACATTGGTCACAATATATGAATAGACACTTTACAGAAGTGAAAATACTGTATGTGTAATAACTATGTGATGAGATATTCATTCACTTGTAATAAATGAGTGGAAAATTAAAACATCAATGAAGTAGATACTGAATACCATTCTATTTTTCATAAATAGCCTGTTACCACTGGCTAGGGATGGTGGCTCCTGCCTGTAATTCCAGCACTTTGGGAGGACAAGGCAGGCAGGTTGCCTGAGCTCAGGAAGTTTGAGACTAGCTTGCACAACACGGCAAAACCCCATCTCTACCAAAAATACAAAAAATTAGTTGGACATGGTAGCGTGTGCCTATAGTCCCAGCTACTTGGAAAACTGAGGTGGAAGGATCACTTGAGCCTGGGAGGTCAAGTCTGCAATGAGCTAAGATTGTGCCACTGTACTCCAGCCTGGGTGACACAGGGAGACCCTGAGACAGAAAGAAAGAGAGCAAGAAAGCAAGAAAGCAAGCAGGGAAGGCAGGCAGGAAGGAAGGAAGGAAGGAGGGAGAGAGAAAGAAAGAGAGAGAAAGAAAAAGAAAGAAAGAAGGAAAGAAAGGAAGAAAGAAAGGCTGTTAACTACCAAGTGTTGGCAAGGATGTGGGAAAATGAGAACTCTCATGCATTGCTGACAGGATATAAACTTTTATAACCATTCTGAGAACAATCTGGTGGTACATATTGACACTAAGGAACACATATATTATGATTCAGCTCTCCCATCCTGAGTATATAAACAGGGAGCCCTGGCAAACCATCATTTAATTGAACAAATATGAAGATACTCATCTCAGCACTGTTAGTGGTGGTGGATACTGGAGGAAACTTGTTATAAAATGTGGAAGGTGTGCCCTGGTGGGAGACCAGCATGTAGCACCTGCAACCATAAGGTCCAAGGAACTATGTGTGGACAGCAACCCAGATATCCCCAGGTGTAAACAATCAACTTAAACTATTGAGTAAGAAAAAAAGGTTAAGAACATCGAGAGATCTTTAGCACAATACTATTTAATAACATACCCACAGAAAACAACACTGCATATTTTCTAAGATATTTGTATCTTGAGAAACTGAATGTACACATGAACAGTGGTATTCAGAAATGGAACTGGGACTCACAACCGGCCCAGGAAGCCAACCCAGGAAGCTAGCCTGCTGGAAGTCAGACATCTAGAAAATCAGATGCTATCTCTAGTAAGGATTCAAGAAGCTAAACAGTAACTTTTGTAACAATCGATCTCAAATAGCCAGGACTTGATTAACAATTGAAAACTTCCATAATTTTTGTTTCCACTTCCAACCGGAGGCCAATTAGAGAAAGTCAAATATGCACCCCTAACCAATCACATAAGATGTCTCACTTTTAGTTAGATGCCTCCAACTTCTTCAGGCCAACAGCCTCCTCTCAGGGCACACCCAGAGCTTTCCCTTTCCCTGATAAATCTTCCCCACTCCTCTGCCTGCCTTTCAGTCTCTGCCAAACGCAAGTGGTAATGGCTGTCTCTTGCTATACAGTGAGTTCTGAATAAAGAGCCCTTGCTTGTTCTCATTTGGTAGGTCTTTGTTTATTCCCACAGTCTTCAAAGAGACCTGCTGGGCACATTCAAGTGGTACGCCTTTGAGGAATGGGAATGAACTAGATTGGAGAATGGAGCTCAGGGCCTTGCACGGACCTGTAGACCATGTGCCATGAGCTGAGGAAGTGATTCACCAAACTCTTGGAGGTTCACACAGAAAAACATTTTAAAAATTAGTTTGTTTTTGGGCTAGACGCGATGGTTCATGCTTGCAATCCTAGCACTTTGGGAGGCTGAGACCTGTGGATCACCTGAGGCAGCAGTTTGAGACTAGCCTAACAAACATGGTGAAACCCCATCTCTACTACATACAAAAAAAAATTAGCTGGGTGTGGTGGTGCATGTCTGTAATCCTTGCTACTTAGGAGGCTGAGGCAAGAGAATCACTTGAACCTGGGAGGCAGAGGTTGCAGTGAGCCAAGATTGTGCCACTGCACTCCAGCCTGGGCAGCAAAAGCAAAACTCTGTCTCAAAAAAAAAATTAGTTTGTTTTCATTTCCTTCTGCATGGTAGTTTTTTCTTCTGAAATCTCTTCTGCTCCTCCTGCCCTTTTCCAAGCTTCCCTCTGCTTGGGGACTAAGTATCCAGATCATTGCTTCCCAGGCAGAGGCAGTCAGCGCATGAAAGGAAGAAAGCAACTCTCCACCTTGCTCCATGGACCAGTGGGTAGTGGAGGCTCCCAGGACCCGGAAACGTTCCTGCCAAGCCCAGCCTCTCTAAGAAACTCTCAGCAATGGCTCACATAGGAGTCTTGAGTCCAGATATTCTCCCTCTGGCCTGGTTTTATCTCTATTAGAACACAGTTTAAGCCAATGTCCTCCTTTTTAACCACTCAGTGCTGGAGATTAAGGGAACAAAATAGCCACGGTGATTTCATCTCACTCTTTTTCAGTGAAAATTACTTTTCAGAACTATTAAATCTTCTGTGAAGGTTATAATAGAGGACTTAGGTTCAGTTTAGCCATTTATTAAGATATAGGCTACCAAGCCCCAATAGAAAAAATAAACAACTAGCAGTTTACTTGGATTTATGCACAGTCTGTCTGATCAATCAATCTGTAAACATTATGCAAATGTGTATAAACCTGAACCTAGCCCAGACTTTACGTATGCATTGTTATGTAAACAATCAATCTTGTTAATGCAAATATTAATATAAACCTGACATTAAACACAAGTTTACACAGCCTTGCAGGTTGAAGTCGGCTTGATTTACATTGAAATATAAATAGCAATAGTGCTCCTTTTGGGGCTTTGGAAAACAGACTGACCCGAGGTCACTGGGTGGCCAGTCTCCACTGCTTCCTCTGATTGACTTTCAGCCCCTTCATTCAATGCATCTTATGAAGAATTGGGAGAGAATTTGAACCCCAACTCATCAGCCCCTACAGGTGTCTTTATTTAGCATAGCCCAGTTCCCCATGGTGGGATCTCTCTAGGGTCACCTTTACAGCCAGATGACCCCCGTGTCTGCACCAATGATGAAGAGGGGTCACTCACCAGCTTTCACTGCAACGTTGGTTGAAACATTGCAGGTGAGCCATTTTGCCAACAAGATTTGCTACTAAGAAGCCTTCTGGGCAAGTCTCAAGTCACTTTGCCCCATCTCTTCTGCTGACTGGCTTCTTATCATTCAAGTCTGTTTTAAACGCCACCTCCTCAGACAGGTTTTCCTTGATCATCTATCCTAAATAGGTTACCTCCTAGATTATTCTCTAGCATACCACTCTATACATCACACTCATTAAGCTTTTCTCAATTTGTGATGACATATTTATTTACTTATGTGTTAACTTTTTCCATCCTCCTCACCTATACCTTCACAGGAGCAGAGCTACATCCGTTCACCACTTTATACTCAGCGCCAGGTACATGTGATGTGCTTAAAAATATTTTGTTGGATGGATGGACACACACACTCAGGAATCTTGTTGTTTAGCCCAAAGATCTGCCTTTCTTGTCATAGGCAGCCTCAGAAACTTGCCCAGCTGTGTCTGTGGGACCTGCCCTGAATATATTGATAATCTGCATGGCTTTCCTCAGTGCCTTCTGCCAACAGCTGGATTTTGTTCTCTGAGATCCCACCATGGCATAATAATATAACTGGAGTAACTGCAGCCGGATTCCCTAGTTCACCACACCGGTAGTCGAACCCAGGCCACCTGGGTGAAAACCAGGAGTCCAAACAGCTAGACTACCACAGAAGTGGCCTAGCTGCAGCTGGAACTTAGCCTCTTGGCCTTCCTGACCCTGAAGAACAGGGAAAGGGGCCCCAGAGGCGCGGTGAGTGTTACAGCTGAAATAGAACTCTTGGACCCAATGAGTGTGCAATTGCGATTTATTAGACAGAGCGAAAAGACAGCTTCCACGCTGTGGAAGGGGACCCGGTGAAAGGGTGCTATCCAAGCTGTGGCAGCTAGAGGTTTTCCCCTTGAATTATTCCCTCTCCATTCATGTTCTCGTCCAATGAGAGGAGTTCTTTCAAACTTCTCTGGATTGATTGATGGTTGACTCCTTTACTGGATTGGCTACTGTTTTACAACTGAGTCACAGAGACCCCACCTCCAAGAGCCAGAGGCGAGAAAATTGAGACAAAGGCCCTATCTGGCCTGCCAGAGCTGGGAAAGTAGAAACAAAGGGCCCTAGCCGGCCAGAGGCAAGAAAGCTGGAGAATTCCTGAACTCGAAACCATGACCCCAGCCGACCCTGGGAAGTCCCTTTAACACAGACTCTCATTAATAGTAGTAGGAGAAATAGCAATAATATATTCAACACTGTCTTAGTCTCTTGGGGTTGCTACAACTGAACATTGACTACTTGACTTATAAACACCAGAAATTGTTTCTCACATTTCTGGAGGCTGGAAGTCCAATCAAGATGCCATAGTGTCTGACGAGGGCTGGCTTCCTTTTGAAGGAAGGTTCATAGGTGGCTGTTTTCTCCCTGTGTCCTCACATGGTGAGAAAAGCGAGGAAGCTCTCTGGGGTCCCCTTTTTAAGGGTACTGATATGGTTTGGCTGCATCCCTACCCAAATCTCATCTTGAATTGTAGCTTCCACAATTCCCACGTTATGCGAGGAACCCAGTGGGAAGTAATTGAATCATGGGGGCGGGATAGGTCTTTCCCATGCTATTCTTGTGGTAGTGAATAAGTCTCACGAGATCTGATGGTTTTATAAAGGGGAGTTTTCCTGCACAAGTTCTCTTCTCTTGTCTGCCTCCATGTAAGACATGCCTTTCACCTTCTGCCATGATTGTGAGGCCTCCTAGCTACATGTAACTGTGAGTCCATTAAACCTCTTTCTTCTGTAAATTGCCCAGTCTGTTATGTCTTTATTAGCAGTGTGAAAACAGACTAATACAGATACTAATCCCATTCAGGAGCTTAGTCACCTCATGACCTTATCATTCCCAGAGGCCCTAGATCCTAATACCATCACATTGGGGATTAAGTTTTGACATATGAATTTTGGATGGGACACAAATATTCAGTCTGTAGCAAATACTTAGTAGTCTCCAGAAGTTATACTAGAGGCTGTACCCTCATCATCTCACTTGAACTTTAACCTTCAAAGCATTTTTTTCTTTTTTTTTTTGAGGGCAGTGGCATGATCTTGGCCCACTGCAACCTCTGCTTCCCGAGTTCAAGCAATTCTCCTGCCTCATCCTCCCTAGTAGCTGGGATTACAGGTGCATGTCACCATGCCCAGCTAATGTTTGTATTTTTAGTTGAGACAGGATTTCATCATGTTGGCCAAGCTGGTCTCAAACTCCTGACCTCAGATGTTCCACCCACCTCAACCTCCCAAAGTGCTGGAATTACAGGGTGAGCCATCGTGCTCAGTCTCAAAGCATCTTTTTCAAAAGACCAAGCCTTTAACAAGAAGTCCAAGATAAAAGAGCTTGGGCTGGGGACAGTGCAGTGTACATTTTAGAGTCCATCTTTGAAATCAGTTAGAGCTGAATTTGAATCCTGACTTTACCAGCTATAGATCTTGTAGAAGACTTTTACTCTGGGCCCTCATTTCCTGAGTTGTAGAATGAGGATGTGAATATTTGTTTCTCAGGGTTGTTGTGATGATGAACTAAGATCGAGCACATAGTACAAAAAGAATTTAGTAAATACTAGTCATTATTTCCAGCTTTTACACAAAAAAGTTCAGAAACCTGGAGACCAAGAACCAGGTTCACTCTCTTCGACCTCTGTGTCTTCTGTGTTCTCTTGAAATCCTTTGCTGTGTCACCCAGAGTCCCTTCGAGTAGGGGATTTGTTTTAGGCATCTTTGTGGTGCATCCACTGAGATTGGTCACCCCAATCTCAGACTGAGGAGGTGATGACCGAGAGCCCTGCAGGTGGAAGAAAGAGGTGCTGAAATGGACCAGAAACTTTTCCACACACAAATCAGTCTTAACCTCAAAGGCCCTAAAGCAAAGGGAGTGGAACTAGACTCTAGGAAGACACAGCTGGTTGCTCATGGTGTTTGGCCAGAGTGCTTACAGGGTGTATTTAGTTATGTCTGACTCCCCTGGGGAAGAGGGCTTGCCTCTTACTCATCTTTGTAACTCAGAAGGCACCCACAGCTGGTGCCTGGTGGGTGCCAATCACTGTTTGTTGAATAAATATTCCCTTCTCAACCCCTCTAACAAGACTCATTGGATTTCTACTTTTTTGGTGTTTATTTTCAATGTTGCCTTTGATCTTCATTTGGGTAGGGTTTTGGGAGTGCATTGGGAAGGAGACCGAACAAATAGAATTCCTTCTAGGCTCTCTGCGTCCCTAGGGGATGCCTGCCTAAAAATTGCCTGCTTATGCGGAGGCTCAGGCCTTGTAGGGGGAGCTCAGCTCCAATGTTTCAAATCCCGAGACTCCCATAATCATTAGTAGCAGCTGCAAGCCCCAAGAGCTCCTTGCAAAAGTAGAAACAGCCACAGAAATGAGAAACTTTCTATTGCCTATAGCAAAAGAAAGCAAACTAAAATGGAGTGAGAGGTGAGGCTGAACTATTATCCCTACATATTATTAATGATGACACCTTTTATTTGAATAGCATTTTGGAATTTTAAAAAATGCTTTTTCCTCTATTAGATCATTCATTGCTCGTCACTTCCTTTGAGCTATTGCAGCCAGTTTGCTGATGGAGAAGCTGCTTAGAGACAGGCCTTAATAGCAACTGCAGCCTCCTAGAATAAGCTACCAGCATCCCTTAGTGAGAACCTCTGTGTTCCCTGGTGTCTCTCCGGCATATCTTAAGGGAAATAAGCAGAAGAGTGGTCAGCTGGATGAGTGACTAATTGTTCTGAATGCTTCAGGTTTACGAACCCTTTTTAAATTTGTTTTTTGTTTTGTTTTTATTTTTAGAGAAAGGAGATTTCAGCCAGGATGGGATTTTCCCAGAGAATTCTTTAGAAAGAGTGCCAGAATCTTTACCTTCCACCTTGACAGTCCCCAGAGACAAACTGAAAGGACCTCGCTTAATGTCTCATCAGAAGGGTATTTGCAGCACTGGCTTCATCATTCAAAGCAGGAAAGGCCTTTGTCATGGTCAAATGGCTTTAATGCGTTTTGAATGCTACATAAATTCAAACTTGATGGCTCATTTATTTGTTGGATTGAAGTTTTATACAATAAACGAAGCCTTGGTATTTACTAATAACTTGTGAGCTGCCCTTTGTTTGTTTAGAACAGCCAGAAGGCAAAGAAGTTGACTGAGTCCCTCATGGCCAATCTGATGTTCAGATCCCGGCATTTCCTGGGACAGTTTATGGATCGGTGGGAAGGGTCATAAGAAGGTTGTTTGTAGAGAAGACAGAGGACACAGTGGGGAAAAGTCAAAGGGGAAGGATCTGTAGGTGGGTGTTTTATTCCAGACTTGTTCTGATGCAGCCCCACCACGGTGGCTTCAACCGCTGAGTTCAGTGAGCTGGGAATTCAGAGCTTTGAGTGACAGGCCAGGCTTGGCCAGTGACTTGTGGCATGACCTTGGGAGATTAATTGTTCCTACTGTGTCTCACTATCTCACACTGAAAAAGAAAAGAAAGTGTAGAATAAATTTAATTCATCGTTTGAGGTGAGCTTCATTAAGCACCTGTCCTGTAAGGACAGGTGCTCTTTACCCCTATCCCATCTGCAAACATTTCTCTCTTTCTGAAACTCCAATAGACATTATTTGTCCCCATAAATGCTGTGGGTGAGAACACAGGCTTTGGTGTCATAGCTGAGTGTGAGTCCCAACTCTGTCATTCATGTAAATTGAACACGGAGGAAATGTTTTTGAGCTTCCATTTCCTCACCTGCAAAATGGGAATAACTACAAAGATAACCACTATGTTATTGTGAGAGAGAAATGAATGTGTCAGGTCGTCAGCTCTGTGCCTGGCATTTAGAAAGGATTCCTTATAGATAGGAGTGATGATAATGACAGCCTTATGTTTTGGGGTTTAGAGTAGAATGTAAGTGCCTGTAGAGAAGGGATCACACGTTTGCAGTTCTTTGCTGCACCCAGTACGTGGAGATGGGTTTATTTTCTGTGATAATGGATGTTCACAGCCTGACTCTCAGGGACAGATGATGCGCCTGCCACTCTGAGGACCCGCTGAAGCACAGCAGCATCTTCAGGTTCATCTGAAGGGTAAGCATGAGTCATGGGACACGAGTGGGCAAAATCTCAACATCTCAACATCTCTCCATTTCCGTAGCTGGGGAAATGTTTATTCCTGTTAAGACTGGATGACAGGGTCTGCCTTCAGCACCTCCCCATTTCCGCACAGAGATTCCAGCAGACTCATTTGCTGGGATGAGTCCTGGCTTGAGAAAGATACACCAGGAAATGTTTCGCTGGACGAGAGCCTCGACTTGAGTTTGTTGGTCTCTGGCGGACTCCTGTCTGCTGTGCCTGCCTGCTTGGGTCCTGATCTAGACGTGCTTGGCCCTGAATGCTTCTGCCCTCGGCTGCAGCCGGCACTGGCAGGCCTTTCCTCATTTTTCCACGCTGGAGTCTTCATTTTGTTCCAGTAGCCACATCCCCCCTGAGTCGCTTGGGTTAATTCAGATTGGTCTAATGCAATCATTGGAGCCTCATTCGCCAAATTTGGTCAGTGAGAATAGAGCTTCTGTGTAAGGCTTCTTAGCTCTAAAAAAAAAGGGTAAAAGTGATAAGAAGAGCTAGTACCCCTGTATCAGTCAGAGTTCTCCAGAGAAGCAAAACCGGTAAGATTTGAGTGTGCGTATGAGAGAGTGTGTGTGTGTGTGTCTGTCTCTGTGTGTGTGTGTCTGTCTCTGTGTGTGTGTCTGTGTGTCTCTGTGTGTGTGTGTATCTGTGTGTCTCTGTGTGTGTCTGTGTGTGTGTGTGTTTGTGTGTGTGTGTGTCTGTGTGTGTGTGTCTCTGTGTGTGTCTGTGTGTCTCTGTGTGTGTGTGTCTGTGTGTCTGTGTGTGTGTGTATCTGTGTGTCTCTGTGTGTGTGTCTGTGTCTGTGTGTGTGTTTGTGTGTGTGTGTCTGTGTGTCTCTGTGTGTGTGTCTGTGTGTCTGTGTGTGTGTGTCTGTGTGTCTGTGTGTGTGTGTATCTGTGTGTCTCTGTGTGTGTGTGTCTCTGTGTGTGTGTGTGTTTGTGTGTGTGTGTGTGTGAGTCAGGGTTCTCTGGAGGAACAGAATTAACGGAATAGATCCATATAAAAGAGAGCTTATTAAATATTAACTCACATGGTCACGAGGTCCCACAATAGGCCGTCTGCAGTCTGAGGAGCAAGGAGAGCCAGTCCAAGTTCCAAAGATGAAGAACCTGGAGTCTGATGTTCGAGGACAGGAAGCATCCAGCCTGGGAGAAAGATGTAGGCTGGGAGGCTAGTCCAGTCTAACCTTTTCATATTTTTTTCTTCCTGCTTTTTTTTTTGCTGGCAGTTGATTAGGTGGTGCCCACCAGATTAAGGGTGGGTTTGCCTCTCCTAGTCCACTGACTCAAATGTTAATCTCCTTTGGCAACACCCTCACAGGCACACCCAAGATCAATACTTTGCATCCTTCAATCCAATGAAGTTCACACTCAGTATTAACCATCACTCTGTGTGTGTCTGTGTGTGTGTGTGTGTGTGTGTGTGTGTATGTGTGTAGAGAGAGAGAGAGAGGTTATCATATGGAATTGGCTCATGCTATTATGTATCAGGCAGGCTGGCAAGTCCAAGGATCTGCAAGCTGGTTTTAATTCCAGTCCAAATGCAAAGATCTGACAATGAGGAAAACTGACAGTGTAAATTCCAGTTGAAAGGTTGACAGACTGTAGACCCAAGAAGAACTCATGTTTCCTGAAGGCAGGACAAAAGCCAGTGTCCCAGTTGGAAGGCAGCCAGACAGGAAGAATGCTCTCTTACTCAATGGAGGGGCAGCCTTTTTGTTCTATTCTGGCCTTCCACTGATTGGCTGAGGCCCACCCACATTCGGAAGGGCAATGTGCTTTGCTCAGTCTACTGATTCACATGTTACTCTCATCCAGAAATGCCCACACAGAAACACCCAGAATAATGTTTGACCAAATATCACCCTCTGGCCCAGTCAAGTTGACAGAAAATGAGTCATCATATCCCCATTCTAACTTGGTGTGACTTGCGGATTGAATTGTGTCCCCCTAGAAGGATATATTGAGATCCTAACCCTGGTGCCTCTGAATGTGACCTTGTTTGGGAATGGCTTCATTGCAGATGTAGTTAAGATGAGCTCGTTCTGGAGTAGAGTGGAACCTTAATCGAATATGACCGGTGCCCTTATGAGATACAGACATGGAGAGAATGTCATTTGATGATGGAAGAAGAGACTGGAATTCTTCAGCTGTAAGCAAAGGAACACTGAGTGTTACCTACACTAGACGCTAAGGGAAAGGCATGGAACAGATCCTCCCTCAGAACCTCTGGAAGAAACCAACTCTGCCAACACCTTCATTTTGGATTTCTGGCTTCCAGAACTGTGAGACAATGCATCTCTATTGTCTGAAGCTCCCAGTTTGTGGCACTTTGTTAGGGCAGCCCTAGGAAATTGATTCGGTGTGTGACAGTGTCACTCCTTGGGCTGCGGTGCCATTCTGCTACCGTGAGATGTGCTCACAGATACACTGAGAGTGACAGCACGGAGTCAGGAGAACCTGGGTCTTTGATACATTTGTTGAGCTCTTGAATTAAGCAGCTTGGAAACTCCCCTTCCTCTAAACTTCTTGTAATATGAAATAGTACAAACCCTTATCATCTCAGCCATTTGGGATTGAGTCTCCTGATTAGAGACAAGTGCGTCTGATTGATGGATTGCTCTCATGTTCTTCACTCCAGGCTCCCTGCTCCCTCTGTTCCTTGTCACAGTGAATGGCAACCTGATCCACCCAAATGCCCACGGGAGAAACCCAGCTCCATCCTTGGTGCTTTCCGTTCTGTCATCCTCCTGACTTGATCATTCATCGGGCCCTGCCAATATCGCCTCCCTATTCAGTCTGCCTGTGCCTTCACTGCCTTGGTACTGAGCCTCCCCTTATGTGTTATCACAACAGCTGAACTGTGCTCTCTGTGGCAAGTCTTGGTCAACTTAAACCATCCTCTTCACCAGAGCCAGGGTGAGGCTCTGTAATATATGATTTCTCCAGGTTATTCTCATTGCCTTTAGGAAAAAGGCCAAGTTCAAATTCCTTAGCATGATGTCATTCATGATCTGGCCCCTGGTGGCAATTTCAGTCTCATCTCTTATCACTTGGTTAGACTTGTCAGCTGCTGAAGTTACCACTGTCTGTCTCACCTCAGGGCCTTTGCACAGACAGCTTCCTTGAGCTAAAACACCAGCTGCTTCCCTTGGCCTGCCTAACACCAACTCATTCTCCAGGCCTCAGCTCAGCCGTTCCTTCCTCCAAAGGGCCTTTTCTGACTGGTCCTGCTATTGTTTGGTTGGATATTTTCAGATTCTAGAACATTGGTGCTAAGGGGAACATGGCGTGGGATGCTGTGTGTTGTAGTGGCACAAGCACTAGATAGGGAGTGAGAAGACGCCCCGTGTCTGACACCGATGAAGTTGTGGAGCCCTGGGGAAGTCCTTTCCCTCTTAGGCTTCAGTTGCTCTGCCCACAGGATGGGGGAGTAGGGCTATGCCAGTCATTCTCATGAGGGAGTAGGGCTACGTCAGTCTTTCTTGTGAGGTAGTAGGACTATGCCAGTGTTTCTCATGAAGGAGTAGGGCTATGTCAGTGGTTCTCATGAGGGAGTAGGGCTATGTATGTCAGTCATTCTCATGAGGGAGTAGGGCTGTCAGTGGTTCTCATGAGGGAGTAGGGCTATGCCAGTGGTTCTCATAAGGGAGTAGGGCTATGTATGTCAGTCATTCTCATGAGGGAGTAGGGCTATGTCAGTGGTTCTCATGAGGGAGTAGGGCTACGTCAGTGGTTCTCATGAGGGAGTAGGGCTACGTCAGTGGTTCTCATGAGGGAGTAGGGCTATGTCAGTGGTTCTCATGAGGGAGTAGGGCTACGTCAGTGGTTCTCATGAGGGAGTAGGGCTATGTCAGTGGTTCTCATGAGGGAGTAGGGCTACGTCAGTGGAGTCTGTGGGGGAGTTGGGCTATGTCAGTGGTTCTCAAGAGGGAGTTGGGCTATGCCAGTGTTTTTCATGGGGAGAAGGGATATTCCAGTGGTTCTCATGAAGGAGGAGGGCTGTGCCAGGTGTTTCAATGGGGTCCATAGGGCTATGTTGGTAGTTTTCAAACTATGTCCTTCAGAGCTCTGGGAATTCTGGAGAAAGCTCTCCAGGTGAGAAGCAAAAAGAGGGCAAAACCACCTTTTGGATCCCACTTCTAATTATCTTCAGGTCTCTTTTAATAAATATCTGCATCATATATTGCGCTTTTATGATAATTTGTTTTAGGAAAAAGAGGAATTAGCAGCTTGAAAACATTAGAAAACCACTGATCTTTGTAACTAGGATCTTGTCCAGCTCAGACATTCTGTTGTTAACATAGACCCTCCCAGCAGAGGAAGAGAGGGAGACAGCCGAGGGTGCAAAGATGATTATGATGAAGTCGATGAGAGACTTGAGGGGAACCTGGTGACCTGAGCTGCTGGCTTTGGTCCAGTCAAACCTGGCACAGGATCTATAGAAGTGAGAGTTTTCGTGACGAGACTGAACTTTTTGGGTTTAGAGTCAAAAGAACTGGGGCTGCTGGACTCCAAACCAGTGGCTTACACCCTTGATGCTCAGTGGAACTATCTGGGAGGTTTTGAAAAGCACTGATGCCAGAGTCCACTCCTCAAACAACTGAATGACTCTCTAGGGGAGGACTGTGGCATCTGAACCCTGCAGAGGAGAACTGTGATTGTCTTGCTCCCCATCACAGTCCCGGTGCCCAGCATATGCAATCAGTAGGCAATAAGTAACAGCAAATATTTGTTGAATAAATAAGCACATTTCATATTGACGACTGACAGGCTCATATCTCCTTAATCAGGTTACTGAGACTTCCTGGGGCTCAGTTTTTTCATCTGCAAAATGAAAAAGTAATTTCTACTCAGAAGTGATGCTATGAGAATGAGGGGTAGGTCAGGTACCTTGCAGAACATACAGCACATAGCAGTTGATTTGTAAATGGTGCTACAACCATTAGTGACAATTGATGTGACTAAGATTTAGAGCAAAAAACACTGGGTTCCAATTAGGCTGCCTTATATCAGTCAGGAGACTAAATTATTCTCTGATGACAAATAACCTCCAAGTCTCTGGGGCATGAAACAGCAAATAATTATTTTACCCGCATTACTTGTCCATCACAGGTTGACTAGGGGTTGTCAGAGTCTCAGTCATATGGGACATTGCTAGTCATCATGAGAGTCAAAAGGAATACCTTGGAGCTTCTTCCACTGGCAAATCTCAGCCTAGAAGTGACCCACAACTGATTAGTCTGAAGCAGTCACATGGTTGCATCAACCACTGGAACCTAGCAAGTACAATCACACTATGTGCCCAGAAGGCAGAGAACTGCAACTTACATTGATGAACAACGAGAAAGATAGCACTGTAGCTTTCTGGAAGTCATGCATGACTGTATACACACTTAACCTTCAACAATGACACCAGGAATCAATGACAGTTGAGGCACAAATGACTTTGGGCATTAACTGTGTTTTGATATCCAGTATTCATTCTTCTTTCTTTTCTTTTTTTTTTGTTTAAGACAGAGTCTCACTCTGTTGCCCAGGCTGGAGTGCAGTGGTGTGATCTTGGTTTACTGCAACCTCTGCCTCCCAGGTTCAAGCAATTCTCCTGTCTCAGCCTCCTTAGTAGCTAGGATTATAGATGATCACCACAGGCCCAGCAAATTTTTGTGTTTTTAGTAGAGATGGGGTTTCACCATGTTGGCCAGGCTGGTCTCGAACTCTTGACCTCAAATGATCTGCCTGTCTTGGTCTCCCAAAGTACTGGGATTACAGGTGTGAGCCACGATGCCTGGCCTCTTTCTTTTGGAATCATCACCCAAATATAATTTTTAAACCACTTCATGAGATAAAATTTATATGCCAGAAACTTCACCTGTTTTAAATGTACAATTCAATGATTTTTAGTAAATGTTAAGAGTTGTGGAACCATCACCAAAATTCAGCATTTCCAGCACCCCAAAAATGTTCCTCGTGCCCATCTGTAGTCAATCCTCACTCACACAGCCAACCTCATGCAAGTATTAATCTGTTTTCTGTCTGTACCAATTTAGCTTTTCTGAACATTTCATGCAAATGGAATTATGTGCTATATAGTCTTTCGTGTCTGACTTCTCACTTCTGATGATGTTTTAAAGGTTCATCTGTGTTATAACATCATAGGCGTTGCAAAGGTTTTGGAGGCTGATCAAGGAAAAAGATATGACCATGAGATGCAGTAACACATAACAAGCTTTATTGGATGGTGTCTAGACAGAGTGGCATAAGCAGGGAGTCCCGCACAGGATGAGGCCTGAGGTGTATGGCTCTGAGGCCACCATCTAGGAGGATGGCAGAGCAAGGGAATTCCTGAAGAAGAGCAGGAACAGAGAGGGGCTTGTAGTAAGTTTTGAAGTGAAAGTTCTCCCACATTGTTCTTTTCCAAAACTGTTTTGACTATTCTGGGACCTTTGCCTTTTCATATACATTTTAGGATAAGCTTGTCAATTTCTGAGAAGTACTCTGGCATTTTTATAGGGATTGTGTTGAATCTGTAGACCTACATGGAGATATTTGACTCCTTAACAATGTTCGGTCTTCTGATCCAAGAGCATAGAATGTCTCTTCATGTATTAAAATCTTTCTTATTTTCTCTCAGCAATGCTTTGTAATTATCAGTGTGCAAGTCTTGCACTTTATTGTAAGCTTATTTCAAGATACTCTAGCCTTATTGTTGCTATTGTGAATGAAATTTTATTTTCATTTTGTGGGTTGTTATATGTATTATTATGTAGAAATGCAATTGATTTTTGTGCATTGATCTTGTGTCCTGCACCTTGCTGTACTCATATATTTACTCTAGAAGTTTTTTTAAAAATTGGAGTGGATTCCTTAGGATTTTCTCCCAATATGATCATGTAATTTGTAAATAAAGACCATTTTATTCTTCCTTTCTGATCTGAACCATTTCAATGAAAAATATTTTTCTTACTTTACTGGCTAGAACCTCTAGCCACAATGTTAAGTAGAAAGTGACGAGAGACATCTTGCTTTGTTCCTGATCTTGAGGGGAGAGCACTAAGTCTTTCACTATTAAGTGTGATAATAGCTGTAAGATTTGTATAGATGCCCTTTATCAGGTTGAAAAGTTCCTTTCTATTCCTAGCTTGTTGAAAATGTTTTATTTGAATGAGTGCCGGATTTTGTTAAATGCTTTTTCTGCATGCGTTGAGATAATCGTGTAGCTTTTGTCCTTTATTCTATTAATATAGTTCATTTCACTAATTAATGTTCAGATGTTAAACCAATCTTGCAATACTGAGATAAACCCCACTAGGTCATGGTGTATTATTCTTTTTATATGTTTCTGGATTTATTTTACTAATATTTTGTTGAGGAGTTTTGTATCTATATTCATGTGAATATTAGTCTGTAGTTTTATTTCCTTGTAAAATGTTTGACTAGCATCAGGGTTATGCTTGCTTCATAGAATGATTTGGAAAGTGTTTCCCTCTACATTATCTGGAAGGATTTTTGAAGGATTAGTATTATTTATTATTTAAATATTTGATAGCATTTGCCAATGAAGCTATCTGGCTCTGGGGTTTTCTTGGTGAAGAGATTTTAAATTCAATTTCTTTTCTTGTTATAGATCTATTCATATGTTTTTATTTATTCTTGAGTTCATTTGGATAATGTGCATCCTTTAGGAATCTGTCAGTTTCATTTAAGTCAACAAATTTGTTTCCACAACATTGTTTATACTAATCCCTTGTAATTATTTTAATTTCTGTAGGATAGGTAGCGATTTTCCCCCTTTTCAGTCCTGATTTTTGTAATTTGTGTCCGTCTCTTTTTTCCCCTAGTCAGTCTAGTTAACAATTTGCCAATTCTATTGATCTTTTTTTTTTACAGAGCCAATTTTCTGTTTCATTGATTTGTCAGATTTTGTTTCTATTTCATTGATTTTTACTGTAATTTCTATTATTTCCTTTTTCTGCATGCTTTGGGTTTGCTTTCCTCCTTCATTCTTGTTTCTTAAGATGAAAGCTTAACTAGTGATTTGAGATCTTTCTTCTTTTCTAACATGGACATTTAAAGCTATAAATTTTCCTGTTAGTACAGCTTTATCTACACTTCATAAATTTTTCATATGTTTTGCTTTCATTTTCATTTGTTTAAAAATATTTTCAACTTCCTTTGTGGCTTTTTTCTTTGACTCATTGGTTATTTTGGAGTGGATTGTTAATTTTCAAATATTTGTGAATTTCCCAATTTTCTCTGTTAAGGATATCTAATTTAATTTCCCCCAGCACCTTCAATATGTCTTCCCACTGTCTTCTGGCCTCCACTGTTTCGATAAGGAGTCAGCTGTTAATTGTATTGTTATCCCACTGTACATGATGAGTTATATTTCTCTTGCTGTTTTCAAGCTTGTCTTTAGCTTTTAACAGTTTACATATTGTGTATGTAAATGTAGATCTATTTGTACTTATACTCAGAGTTCATGAGCTTCTCAAATGTGTAGATTAATGTCTCTTATCAAATTTGGAAAGTTTTTGGCAATTATTTCTTCAAATACTTATATGCCCCTTTTCCTACCTCTCTTTTTCCAGGATTCCCATTACATGAATGTTGCTAAGGATGGAGTTCGATGGAGTTCCACAGCTGTTTGAGGATCTGTTCAATTTTCTTCATTGTTTTTTCTTTTTTCAGATTGGATAATTTTTATTTATTTATCTTCAAGTGTGCTGATGTTTTATTATGGCATCTCAGATCTGGTATTGAGCCCCTTTAGTGTACTTTCTGTTTTACTTTATTTTTCAACTCTATATTTTCCATTTGGTTCTTTTTAAAATATAATCTCTATCTGTGTGTTGATATTCTCTATTTGATGAGTCGTTGTCATTATAATTACCCTTAACTTATAAAATATAATTTTCTTTAGTTTTTGAACATAATTTTAGTAGCTGCTTTGAATTTTTTTCTGTGAAGTCTGACGTCTTAGAGGACCTCCCAGAGACAGTTTCTGTTGACTTTTCCCCTGAGCTTTTTCCACTTTCCTGTTCTTTTAATGTCTTGCAACTTGTTTTGGGAATTAGAAATTTTAAATAATATATTTTAACAACTGTAAATTCTTGCTATCTCTCTCTAGGAGTTGATACTGCTGATTTTGGTTGTGTATTGACTTTCCTGGACTTATTCTGTAAAGTCTCTTTACTATAATGTGTGGCTGTGATATCTCTGCTAAAGTTTATTTTTTGTTCTTACTTTTCCCTAAATTTTAATTCCTATTGTTAACCCTTGGTTCAGCATAGCTTACTAATTGATCAGAGGTTGTGCTCAAACACATCAAGTCAGTAAGGCTTCTACTCTTTGCTAATGGATCACTATATGGATTACAGAACACATTTAAAGTTCAGGCAGTTTACAGTTCTGTCCCTGCTCTTACCTCATTGAGATTTTGTGTCTTCTTTGCATGTACACAAGATCTCACATCCAGCCAGGCATATGTACATAGCTAGTGTCCTCTTCAGTCTTTTCTGCATGTGCAGTCAGCCTTGCACATAACCACAGCCTTTTAGACTTTTAGGGACATTTTGGAGCTTAACAAGGCTCACTCTGGCTGTCTAGTTACTTGGAGCTCCCTGTCAAATTTCTGGCTATGCTTCTGGTCTATTGCTTATCCTAATCAATGTTATAACCACAGACTAACTGCAACATCGGCCTTCCTCATTTGTTTGCTAATGAAATCAGTGTTGTGAGTCAACTACTCTTTTCCATGATGTCTGGGGCATGGGATTTTTCCCATATTCATTTCAAAGCAGTCTTCTCTGGCAGAAAAGCATTGGTTTTCACAGTGCACCCTGACCTGGTAGACCTGCTACACTGATGGAATTGAGGGGATGAAGCTAAAACAATCAGTGTCCCACTGTCCTCAGCCATGTCAGTAGGTTTATTTGAATAAACTCTTGTCATTTTTTGCATGACTTTTGTCAATTTTCAGCATCTCAAAGTTGTTGTTTTTGACAATTTTGTTCAGTTGTTTCTTTGGGGAAGAATTTGCTGAGTTCCTTTCTCTACCTTTCTCAAGGTTTCACCATTTCAATATAATTTTGTTGTTATTGCTCTATTGCATGCTGCTTTGCTAGGACTGCCGACCAGAGACCACACCCTTTTTTGCCAGGAAATGCACCTAAGACAAAGCTGAGTTACCAAATACTCTTGTCCCAATCTTGGGGCAAGAATCTTGGGGCTAAAATCTTGATAGGTGTGATACAACAACAGAAAATAAAGTGTTATACTTCATTCATTTTAGCAACACCCTGACTGGATTCTAAATTATCTCATGCTACCTCTGCTTCTAGGGCTCCTCTGGTTCTCATCAGGTACAAAGCCTGGTTTTCTGGCCTTTCATCAATTCTGGAAAGACCCCCATGTCCATCCAATAAATACCTTTCCTTCTCAAGTTAGCCAGAGCCTGTTTCTGTTGCTGGCAAGCAAAGAATCTGACTGATACAGCTTTTCAAAGGATGTGCAGAAGGGAATCTTTTAAAGACTCCAGATAAGAGGCCAATTATTCACTTGACAGTTTTTGGGATTGCTATAGCACACGCGTGCCTGTGGGACGCTCCTGTGCCGGCGGTATGTTGTGTGCCTGATGAAATCCCACTGGAGGGGCCAAGTCTGCACCTGTCACCAGTCACAAAGAAGATCCAATTTTTATCCGTTTCATCTGGAGAACCATCTGGGCTGGGAATAGCAGTAATAATAACAAATCATTGTCACCAGATTTCCTCATAGATAGCACAATTTTTTTTGTTGTTGTTGCTCTTGTTAAAAATCAAGTTTTCAAGTCTGCTGGTAAATAAACAACCAGCAGTAGTCATGAAGGCTGTCCTAATCTGTATGACACAGGATTTAGACTGGTCCTGAGAACATGGCATGGTGAGAACTGGGTGCTGGTAGTCTTTTCTGGAGAGGCAGGAAGTTGAGGGGGATATCTAGAAGGCCATTGTAGCAAGAACCATTCACGGGAGTGCTGGGTAGCAATGACTTGCTTATCAACCTCAGGTATAAAAACAATTTTGGGTTTCTTTTGATGTGGGCCAGCAGCAGAATGTGGCTGATAAACAAGCAATCTGTGTTATTTAACAGCATTAACAGAGACATATTATATTAAACAGGGAAGGTGATAGTCTTCCTCTGTTTCATCCTTCTTAGAGCACTCAAAGTTCTGTCTTCATTTTAGACATCACACATTTTATATGCTAGAGACTGTCAAGAACACATTTAGAGGAGAACAATCAAGATGGTGAATTGACTTCAATCACCATGTAATGAACACTGGAAGGAGCATTTAACTTGCAGGGAAGAAGAATAGCATCTGCTCTCTCTATCTCCAGTGACAGATCTAGGATCGATAGGCAGAAGTTACAGGTAGATACATCTTAATTCCATATGACTCTATATGAAATAAATATATTTTCTATAAGGTCACCTAGAAGTGGGTTTTCACTTTGTAATTTTAGCCAAAGTATATATAATTGTGAAGACCAACACCGTTAATTTATAAATACTGACACTGATGAATGACAGGCAGGCGGAAGCTATAAGAATTGTGTGTTTGATTAAGGTTTTGTTCAACTACTCTTTTAAAAACTAAATATAGGAATTCTTTCACAAGTTGTAATCTGTAATAACAAATATGCGTTTTCTATTTTGAAATTGATGTAATACAAACCTTATTTATAAAATGGCTATGTATGTTTTTAGCATTTATTTACTTAAGTGTGCTTAGGAGTTTTGTAAAAATTTGCAGAACCATATATAGGAGCTCTGACAAACGAAAGAAAATACACAAACAAAGTCTTAGAAGAGAGATCAAATAGTTGACAAGTGAGAAACTAACAGTGAACTTGGAGGAAAGAGAGGGAATTAGAACAAGAGCAAACAGCTCTATGACCGTCTATTAGATAGAGTAGAGGTGAACAACCAATCACTGTAATCAAGGTGGATGGGCATAGCATAGAAAATGCTGTTAGAATGGTGTGCACTACACTGATCTTGGACAGTAGTACCATACACCATACAGCCATTTAAATCATGGTCCCCAAGTCAAAGGCATAAGACTCAGGACCACAGCTAGCTTCTCCAATAACTTTACGTCAATTAGAAAAAGGCACACACTGGGCAGATGTAGCCCTGTAGGTGAATTGCTTGGAGAATAAAGTATAGGCTGGATTTCAGCTTTCATATATGGCCCTCTGCTGAGCACCTTCATACAGGGAATAGCTGTACCCGTGGCTATGAATAGTCTCCACAGCCTCTATTCCTATTTTCTGAAGCCCCTGTTTGGAATTCTCTATCTAGACTCTAAGAGTTGGGTCAGAGGGATGAGATTATTCATTTTGTTTGGAATGGAATGATTCAATTCCAAACTCCATACAAATGGCAAAAATAACTCTCAGAACTATCCAAATTTGGGATGTAAAGCTTATTAGGAGGACGTTAATTCCCCATAATTAAAAGGGTTTAAGCAAAGTTTTGGTTATAAGAAGACAGAAGAAAATAGCCTAGTTACTACAACCAAGATTTAAGTCTTGGTCCAAGTGGAATTCGGAACAGTTTGTGAAGCTGAGCCTGGGAGCGTGGTTTGCAAACAGCTGCATACAGCAGAATCTGTATGCAGAATCTCCTACAAGTGCATAGAGCTGGGCCCTGGTCCCAGAGTCTCTAATTTCATAGGTATTCTAACAGGATCCCTGGTCGTACTGATGCTGCTAGGCAAGAGACCACATTTTGAGATTGGCTTAGACAGTCATTTGCAAACTTTAATGTAGACACAAATCACCTGGAGATCTTGTTAAAATGCAGATTCTGGTTCAGTGGTTCTGAGGTGGGACCTGAGATTCTGCATTCCTGAGCAAGCTTCCAGATGCTGGCCCAGGGACCCGGCTTTGAGCATCAAGGGTTTAGGGTTTGTTGGTTCAATGGCAGATGCAGGGTTTGAAGTTGCGTGACAAATTATTGCAGCTGTAGAGACTGGACATTGTTGGGCAGGGACCCAGGTAGCGCTCTCATTGAGTCCGCAGGTATGAGCAGAGCACCTACTGTGGGCCAGGTGCTGTTAAATGCTAGGACACAGCAGTGAACAAAACAAAGTCCTTGCTTTCATGGAATTCCCATTCCTGAGGAGCGAAGTCAAGTTTATAGCACACTCTTCAATCTCTCAGAGGATTCTTTCTTGGGCTTCAATTTTTCATATCACAGCTTATTCTGAGGAAGGAGAAAGATAAAGGACTAGAGAAAAGTGGAATAATTCAAAATACTTTTTTCTTCCATTTTATTTAAGAAGTCTGAACATTTCTTTGACCTGTAAATAAATTTTTCAGAAAAGATGTTCATGTTCATATATTTATACAGGTATATTCATTTGTACTTCCTACAAATAATTTCTAGCAAAATATACATAAAGACACATTATAATGTTCTTGCCATATGGGGACATAGACAGAATCACGGCATGAATACTGACTTTTAAATTGGAGTGGTTCAAAAATACGGATCAGGACGGTGTTTAGAGGAAGCAGACAGTGTTTTAAGGGAGCCAAGAGTAATTTTCCACTGCCTTCCAGGTTGCTCCCATGAAGCCTGGGAAAATGGGAAGGAAACACCCAATAGATCAGTAGACTAGGTGAGGCAGTGAAATGTAGTGGCCAAAAGCATGGGTTCAAGTCCTGTCTCCATCGGTTACAAAGCGTGTGACCTTGCCGAGTTATTGAATGTCTTTGATGCCTAGTATCTTCATCTGAAAAGGGGGAATAAAGGCTACTTTGTAAGTTGGTTAAGAGAATGAATGAAATGAATATATGTATGACTCATGGTTAACTCTCCATCGATGGTAACCTGGTATCAGGATGGACACAGACCAGAATGTCAGCACAGCTCAGGGCTATTTTTGAGAGACATGTAAGCAATGCAGAGGAGTAGATCTAACCCGGGCTGTGAAAGTTCTCCCAGGCCAACTTTCCAGGAGGAGGCTGGGAACACAGTGGAAGCATTTTATTAAAAAAAAATAAAAGGCCGGGCACGGTGGCTCACGCCTATAATCCCAGCACTTTGAGAAGCCGAGGTGGGTGGATCACGAGGTCAAGAGATCGAGACCAACCTGGTCAACATGGTGAAACCCCATCTCTACTAAAAATACAAAAAATTAGCTGGGCATGGTGGCGCGTGCCTGTAGTCCCAGCTACTCGGGTGGCTGAGGCAGGAGAATTGCTTGAACCCGGGAGGCGGAGGTTGCAGTGAGCCGCGATCGCGCCACTGCACTCCAGCCTGGGTAACAAGAGCGAAACTCTGTCTCAAAAAAAAAAAAAAAAAATGCACTAGCCAGATAGTAAAGGGTTGCATTAGACTGAGCAGGAGAGGATTCTATGGCTACAACTCGTGTAGATTCCCACCTAAGATTAGAGTACTGGAATTTTACAACAGGTCCACCAGAACAGCTTTTGAATTTGTGATGCTTTTAAATATGGTTTAAGATGGTAATACCCAAACTGGTGAAGTTGCAATAAAACTTCTATATCATAAGTTGCTGGTGGCAAATTAGTACTATCTGTTAGGAAAGTAATTTGGCAGTATGAATTAGAAATTATGAAAATATTCATACTCTGTCACTTGATTATTCTTCGTTTGGAAAGTTATTTTAAGGAAATAATCCAAAAGAAGGAAAACAAAGAAGATGCTTGTTTTCATTACCTGTATTGGAGAAGAAGAAACAACCAGAAAGCAGCTATATAATTCAAAGGATATTTATGTAACAATATATTCTAGTTATAATTGGGGCATAGCAAAAATACTTGAAAACATAGGAGTTTAGGCCGGGCGATGTGGTTCATGCCTGTAATCTGCACTTTGGACAGCCAAGATTGGAAGATTGCTCAGGCCCTGGAGTTTGAGACCAGCCTAGGCAACATGGCAAAACTCCCTCTCCACACACACAAAAAAATACAAAAATTAGCCAGGTATGGTGGCATGTGCCTGTAGTACTGGCAACATGGGAGGCAGAGGTGGGAGGATCACCTGAGCTTGGGGAGGATGAGACTGCAGTGAGCCGTGATTGCACCATTACACTCCCGCCTGGCGAACAGAGAGAGACCCTGTCTCAAAACAAAAACAACCAAAAAACATAGCAGTTTAAACCAGTCATGTTTGTTTGCTCACAGTTTTATGAGTCAGACATTTCAAAAGGTTGGGAAACTCTTACTTGGAGTCTGGCATGCACTGCATTCCGATCTCCGTTGGGGCTGTGGTCGTCCGATGGCATGACGAGGCTTGTCATCCGAGATGGAGCACTCACACAACAGGCAGTTGGTTTCAGCTGAAAGCTTAGCTGGGCTGTCAACCAGAGCACCTACACGCAGCCTCCCAGCATAGCAGTCTTAGGATAATCAGATTTCTTTACAGGGTTTTTGTTTCTCCCAGAGGTAAAGTCCCAAGAGCACCAGGTGGAAGCCTCGTAGCTTTTCCTGATCTGATCTTGAAAGTTATGCTGTGTCATGTCTCCTGCATTCTTCTGGTTAAAAGTGAGTCAGTAATGTTGGCTCAAATTCAAGGGGAGGGGATACACACTCCACCCATCGCAGGACTGCCAGAGGAATTACAGACATGTTTTAAAATTGCTACAGTCTTATTTGCATTCCTCCCACATGCAACATACCCTCTCCCTTATCAAAACATCACAAAGGCTCAACTATTACAGCATCAGGCTCAGGCTGGACATTCCAGATCTCATCATCTCAGTCAGGTCCAGGTGTAAATGAATCTGCTCAAGTTTCTGAAGACCTCAGGACTAAAGCGATCAAGGGTTAGAATAAATAACCTAGACACGCCTATTCAAAAAGGAAGGGATGGCAAACACAGAGCAGTCACTAGTCCAGAGAAACTTGAAATACAGCTGGGTACCTGTCACCAGTTCTTGGTTCATGTCATCCAGTACTATGGGTTGTATTGATGTATTAAGTACATCAGTACTGATTCCCTGGTACTGGTTTGCACTAATCGTACTAGGGGATTGTTCATCAGTACTGATTTGTACTGACTGTACTAGGGAATTGCTCCCCTAGGTTCTTGGCTCCTTCATCTAGGCTCCCGGTTTTTCCTTTGGAGTCATCCTTCCTTTATCATAATAGACAGCCTGCGAGTGCAACTAGGTGGCTCTCTCATTTGGCTTTCTTCCCACGGAAGGTTGTGGATCCGAACCGCTTTCGTTTTGTGCTGCTTCTGTCTCTTTCAGACCAAGATGGTGTTGCTTCTGCCAATATAATTCCCTTGAAATTTTTGTCAGCTTTTATGAATCTTACTAGAGTCCCTTCATGAGACAAAGACCCTTTATGGTCTTTGGGACAGACTCTTCTCTATCTTTGATTCTCTATAATACTGCAACATCTTTCAGAACCTAGAAGCTCTATGATTTAAGAGGGATGGTCTACTACAAACCATGATCTTATGATCCTTAGATACATTTTATCTAGCTGACCATGTCTATGAGATACCATTTTAAATCCTTTTGATATCATTTTAAAAAAGGTGTTTTAAAATTACGCCTCTGGCTTCATTTTTACCCTTTGATGGTGTTTTCTTGAAAGAGCCCTGGGTTTGGTCTTTTCCCTAAGGTCCTTTCTTCCTTTAAGAATTCTTTGCTGACTGAAAATGTTCTCTTGAGCCCTCTGTATTTCTTTCAGATTTCCTTTGAAAATGAAATTGTTGGTTTTTAAAGTTTATCTGTTTATTCTCTCTACTTTCATTTTATCATAGGCAATTATAAGAAGCCAGATGGCATCTTAAACACTCTGCTTGGAAATTTTCTTAGCTAGATCATCACATTCCTTAGTACATTTTCTATTTTCCACATTACAGCAGGTGATAGTTTTGCTAAACTTTCCACTACCATATAACCATGGTCTCCTCCTCTTTAGCTTCTTGTAACATTTCCCTCACCTTCCTTTAAGCCCTCCCTGACATACTGCACTTCTCAAGCCCCATCAGGTTTCAGCTTACATTCCAGCCCTCACCTGCTGTCTAGTCTCAAAACCAATGGCATGTGGTTTAGATTCCTATTATTGTGGACCCTCATTTCCCGGTACCACAGTTTGTTCTGGTTATTATTACTGTGTGAAAATTTGTCTTTAAATGTAGTGGCCTACAGCAACCATTTTATTTTACTCATAATTTTGTGCATCACAAACTTGAAAAGGGCTCAGCTGAGCAGTTGTCATTTGAGGTTACTCATGCAGTTGCAGGAAGATGTCAGCTGGGGCTGCAAACATCTGATGACTTGACCAGCCTGGATGTCCAGGATGGCTCACGTGTATGGTTAAGAGCTGACGCTGCTGTCGGCTGTGAGCTCAGCTGGGCCGTCTTCGGTGTCTACATGTGGGCTTTCCAGCACAGCGCTCTCAGGACACTTGGCCTTCTTCCATGCTGCTGGTTTCCCCTGGAGCTAACATCCCAAAAGAACCAGGCAAGAGCTGTATGATCTTTTCTGACCCAGTTTTGAAAGTTAAAAACAGTGTCACATCTGCTGCATTCTATTGGTTATAAGGTGCTCACTAAGTCATCCCAGATTCATGGGTAGGGGACATAGATACCACCCCTCCATGAGATGGGTGACAAACAATTTGCAGGGGTATGTTTTAAAACTGCCACACACCATATTAAATTCTCTAAGCTTAGAGATAAAAAGCAGAATATATAATTGCATATGCCCTGGGACTGAAAGTAGTATTCAGGAATGGACATATGGAAAACACTGCAAAGAAATGCAAAAAATATTGTATTTTTTTCATTATCGAAGATGATTTTTTTCTCCATTTACTTTATAGTAGGAAAGAAAGAATGAATGAAAGAAAAGAAAACATATTTCTAAGTGATTCCATGCTTCTGCTTTATAACCTCTACTCCATTTATCTTACAGTTTACCTTTAGGATAGCCATGAGAATCACTTTAAGTTGGGTTTGGGGGTGAGAGGGAGCATTGAGAACATGACCAGTTGGACATGAAGGTACCCTGGCTGTGGTGAAGACGGATTGAGTGGTGATGCACAGGGCCATTATATGCCACTTCAAGTCATATTATATGACTATCTAATAAAGGCCATGAAGAAGCCCAAAAGTGTTGACTCTTATTTGCAGGATCAAGACACCCAAGTAGGTTCACACATTCCGTGGTCATCAAATTCTGTTTTCCCCATGAAACAACTAATAGGAGACATAGGTCAAATGTTGAAACTGAAAAGTGGTACAGATTTGTCCAAACAGGATGTGCTTTCCTTTAATCACTCCAGCAATGTGGAATTAAAAGCGATGTGCTATTGTCAGATGCTCAGACGCTCTACACTACACACGCAGACATCCCTACACCTGCTATGTCCGGAGAGCTTTCTTGACCTGCTTTTGCTCACACGGCAGGACCTGGATTCCAGTTACAGATCCAGAAGCCTGGTAAGGACTGAATTCTGTCCCACCCAGAATGTGTGTGTTGAAACCCTAAGCCGCAATAACTGCATTTGAAGATAAGGCCTTCATTATTATTATTATTATTATTATTATTATACTTTAAGTTCCGGGGTACATGCGCAGAAAACGCAGGTTTGTTACATAGGTATACATGTGCCATCGTGGTTTGCTGCACCCATCAACCCATCATTTACATTAGGTATTTCTCCTAATGCTATCCCTCCCCTATCCCCCACCCACCAACAGTCCCTGGTGTCTGATGTTCCCCTCCTTGTGTCCATGTGTTCTCATTGTTCAACTCCCACTTATGAGTGAGAACATATGGTATTTGGTTTTCTGTTCTTATGTTAGTTTGCTGAGAATGATGGTTTCCAGCTTCATCCATGTCCCTGCAAAGGACACGAACATTTCTTTTTTTATGACTGCATAGTATTCCATGGCGTATATGTGCCACATTTCCTTTATCCAGTGTATCACTGATGAGCATTTGAGTTAGTTCCAATTCTTTGATATTGTGAGCAGTGCCACAATAAACGTATGTGTGCATGGGTCTTTATAGTAGAATGATTTATAATAGAAGATGGGGCCTTTAAAGACATAATTATGGTTAAATATGGTCATAAGTGTGGGGCCCTAATCCAACAGGATTGATGTCTTTATAAGAAGAGAGACATCAAATATCTCTCCTCTTTCTCTCAATGCATTCACATAGGCAGGTTGTGTGAAGATGCAGAGAGAAGGCAGCCATCTGCAAGCTACAGAGAGAGGCTGCAAGAGTGGTCGATCCTGTTGATGCCTTGATGTTGGACTTCCAGTTTCCTCAACTGTGTTCAAACAAGTTTCTGCTGTTTAAGTCACCCAGACTGCAATACTTTGTTATGGCGGCCCTAGAAAACTAGTACAAAGTCTTTCAAGCTGATTGTGGTATCCTTTTTTGCATGCCCTGATCATTTCTTGAGCATTTCTTTACTTTCTAGCACAATAGGACGTTCTGTGTCATGTAGTACTTTTTCTGCCTGTGGTAGACAGCACATGGCCTCCCAAAGAGGTCCACAGGAATCCTCTACGCCTGTGAATAAGTTTCCTTAAAGGTGTTTGGCCCAGTGCACATGCCACGATATAAAATTGGCTTCCATGAGTAGCAAGAAAAAAGTTTTGGAAAATCACATTTGTCACTTTGCCTAATGAGCAAAATATTGAAAAGAAGTTTAATTGAAATTTAAGAAAATAAAAACCTGTTTTGGGGACGAGAACGATTTGCTTCTTACCTTCTCTGCACAGCAGAGATACACAGAAATGGTTTAGAGTTGCCATGAGATGGACTTGAAGTGGGTGGTAAGGAAATTCCAACGTGTCTACAGCAGGTGCAGTGCCAGGAGCTGAGAAAAAGACACAGATGCTTAAGACATGGTTCCTGTCCTCAAAGGATTCAGTCTGAGGATAGTTTCTCACCTACATGGGGAACCAAAGAGATTACCTGGAACCCATAAGGGCATTTTTGTGGTGCCAGCAAGTAAATCAGAAAGCTGATGTATGGATTCAACTGATGTGTAGATTTTAAGGATAGATATATAACAATGACAAATTTGATTGGAAAAGATCAGCTGGGAAGATCATACTCAGCCCAAATGGAGCTTTATCACAATGGAAAGATGCCTGATACAAAAGAAACTACAGAACGTGGCAGATCAAGGTGCTGCGAAAACACTGAGCTGGTTGTAGCCACTGCACCTGTGTTTGCTGATCTTAAACAGCTGTGTGTGGATAATGTTAGCAGGAACAGGGCAATTGAGGAACTCGAGAACACTAGTGCTGTGATTGAAGCCACCTGTCTGGGCATCTCAGGTAAGCTGGTGCAAAAGTTAACCCGGAAATTTCAAAAGCATTTCACTGATGTATCCTCTTCTAAGCTTCTTGTTATTGGCTTCTGTTTCATATGAAACCCAGTAAAGCCCTTCAACCTTGCCTTTATGCCTAACTCAGAAGCTCCATATGCCTTTCATGCTTTTGCAACTTGTTGATGATTAAAGACTTTAAAGAACTCTCCACATCCCCACAAGAAAAGTGCTTTATGTAGTGGTTAAAAGCGTGGATTTTGGAGTGATCATCCAGGTACAAGGCCTGAGAAGCTTTACAGGCTGTGTGAGTTTAGTTGAGTTGTTAAACATTTCTGGGCTTCAGCTTCGCTTCCACAAGATGGAAATAATAATATAATGCCATTGCGGTAAATGGGAATTGAAGACTATTCTGTCCTTGGATGACTCCAGGTCTGACTCCTTGCAAAATATTTGAACCCTTGGAGAGAAACTGATTGAGTTTGGTGTTATTTCATTTTGACCAAGCTTTTGGTCTTGGGCCCTAGATGTAGGTGAGAAAAGCACTTCCTCTTTTTGGAGCTTGACCTGGACTTTAAGGTGTGGGGACATGTGGGGTGCTTCTGACAGCTGCTCAGGGAAGCCCAGCCCCGCCCCAAAGTGGCCAGCAGGATGCAGTCTAGGAAACTGATCTGCAAAAATGCTGGGATAGGCCTAAGTTCATCAAATCTGTGAGTTTTTACCTGGCTTTTACTTTCCTGCCATTATTCCCACACCTAGGCTAGTTCTCAACAAGAATGACACCCTGGTCTCTGATTTGCTGTGGCAAGCAAGAGGATGGGCCTTCCCATGAGTGAGATTAAGTGGACACAAGTAGGTCAGCAATCCCTCCCTGAGGTAAGGCTGCAGGTAGCAGTGAGGCCACCAGAAGAAAATCACTGCGGGCAGAGGCACCATATGGTGGTATGAAGAGACCCAAGTGGCAGAACCCAAGAGTCCATGCCCAAATATGTGAGAGAGATGCCCAAAGCACTGAAACCGCTAGAACTAACTGGATGGAATGATGGGATATTTTCTGCTAACTATGTGAGCAGGGCCACAGATACAGTCCCTTGGGTTACTAGCCCAACACTTTCATTTAAGAGAACACACACGTCTACACTCAATGGGGATGGTCGCTGTGTTTAACCACCACTGTGTTGTCCAAGACCAATCCAAAAGGATGTAGCTGGCCCTGGTGCTGAAGCATATGATCATTTACGGAAGAAAGTAAATCCTATTGCTGGTAATATGAAAGATCTCCAAAGCCCCTTTATAAAGGAGATAAGGGGAATTCGGGTTTTCCACCATTTCCCCAACAAACTATAATTTCTGTCTATTGAGAATGGTAGAACTGTTGCCCCCAGTTTTTCTGAATTCTGGGTTTTGTTACTGGGTTTTTTTTTTTTCCCCAAGAGAAAGAGTGAATCAGATTTTCTGGATGCCCCACTGTGCCAGGAATTAACCCTTCAGTTTCTGGATCCTGGGGAAGCTCATGAGGTTCCAGAAGAAATGTTGGGTAGCTGACAGTTGGAAAGCAAACAGAGAGCTTGAGTCAATGTCTGTTTACCAGGTTGTATGAAAATATTTCAATGTTTTAACAACAGGAGCATCTGGGACTAGTGTATACCAGTCCTGCCTACACAACCAGCACCAAACACAGCAGAAGGGTTCTCACATCCGTGTCGTTCCTGAACTGTTTTACACAGAAAACCGAGGCTCTGCTGAACTTTAGCAGGGAACAGGATAGGAGTACAGCACTGCATTGGGTCAGGCTGTCTCTCACACTTGGATAGCTCTTCCCATGTGCCCTCTTGTGTAAGCAGCGAAGCCATGTGGGAGAGACATCTTGCTATTGCCCCATTTCCTCGAGTCTCTAAAACAAGACAGATCCACATGTCACAGTTCCTGTTTCAGGGCTGCGGTCTGCCAAAAGGTTGCCTTACCTTTAGTGAACTCTTCTGTTTCTGGGCCTGCATGGATGCTACTCAATTCATAGCTGGCAAAATGAAGCTATCTTCATGACCACAAAAACCCATTCAGGGTCCCCACAAACTCGGCCCACACCCTCCTACTCCAAATCAATGAGGCTGACTCAATTTCCTGCTGACTCACAGCAGTCCCCGCTTTACCAGTCAGCTGGTTCCCTAGTATAAAAGTGGCTCCAGGCAGAAGCTAAGATCCCGGGGAAACAGTGTTGCATGTGGCCACTGTGAGAAGCTTAGCATGAGTCCTCAGACCCCCTGTTTTTTCCACATGGCCTGCGCCTTCTCACTGGACAGAATATTTCGAGTGTGCACTCTGAACCTAGAGCCTGAACCAGGGGAGAGGATGCAAAGCCAGCTGGACATGCAGAGCTGAGACTGATGATTAGCCAAAGGGCTTCAAGTTCTCACCTGTTACCTGAGATGAAACACCTCAGGAAATCCAGGCAACCTGATGGCCAGCTGCTCACAAAAAGTGAATTCTAAATAAAATTTCCAATCATATATGGAAGACAGCAAACCCTATTGCTGGTGACATGGAAAGCCTCCAAAGCTCTTTTATAAAGGAGAGAAAGGATAATTCAGTTGTCCAGAATTTTCCCAATAAATCATGGATTCCTTCCTATGAGATCAATAGAACTCTTGTCACCAATCTTTGTGAGTTCTGGGTTTGGACACTGGAGTTCTTTCAAGAGGACAGAATCATATTTTCTTAAGATATATTCATAACTTAAAATCAATCTCTTTGCACATTTTATAACACTTGCACCCACTGACGAAAAAGTTGATAATCTTCTAATAAAAAGATCCAATTCAGAGATAATGAAAATTTAAAAAACACTTTATCTTCTCATAATCCTTAATTTTAATAAAATCTCTAGGCTCTGGGAACAGGGCTTACAAATGACAAGTAAAAGATTCATCTTGGGGGAGCCGTAGGGGAATTTCAGAGAATCTCTGTTTGTAACCAAACAAGAGAAGCACAATTTCAAATAACTACCAAACTTCTGTCTTCACTCCTAAACATGAGGTTTTTTAGTATTTCCAAACAACTTAAACTGTGATCGTTAGTTTTATGTGTCAACTTCGTGGGGCCATGGTGCTCAGATATGTGGTGAAACATTTTTCTGGCTTTCTGCCCGGGGACGTTCCAGAGGAAGCATCATTAAAGTCTCTCTTCCCACTGCTGTCATGTCTAAGCCAGTCTCCTAAAGAGCCTGAACGGGTGCAGAAGCTCTATATCAGGGGCTTGAGTCTGATGGGCCATTTTGAGCAATGGGGAAGGCTCACTCTCATGGACTGTGTGGTCTGAGAGATCCAAACACTGAGAGCTCCAGGGGCTTTGGGTTTGTCACCAGTGCCATTGCGGAGGAGATAGAGGCAGCCATGAATAATGCAAGGCCCTACAAGGTGGATGGAAGAATTGTGAAACCAAAGAGAGCTGTCTCGAGAGAAGATTCTCAAAGCCCAAGTGTCCTCCTAACTGTGAAAAAGGTATTTGTTGGTGGCATTAAAGAAGACACTGAAGAACATCACCTAAGAGATTATTTCAGTTTGGGAAAACGGAAGTGATTGAAATCATAACTGGATGAGGCAGTAGCAAGAAAAGGGGCTTTGCTTTTGTAACCTTTGAAGACCATGATTCCATGGATAAGACTGTCCTTTGGAAATGCCATCCTGTGAATGGCAGCAACTGTGAAGTCAGGAGAGCCCCAGCACACAAGAGATTGCTAGTGCTTTATCCAGCCAAAGAGGTCAAAATGGTTCTGGAAACTTTGGTGGGGTCATAGAGGTGGTTGTGGGGGAATGGCAACTTTGGTCATAGAGGAAACTCAGTGGTTGTGATGGCTTTGGTGGCAACCATGATGGTGGTGGATATGGTGGCAGTGGGGTTGGCGATAAGGAATTTGGTAATGATGGAAGCAATTTTGGAGGCGGTGGAAGCTACAATGATTTTGGCAATTAAAACAATCAGTCTTCAAATTTTGAATCCATGAAGGGAGGAAACGTAGGCAGAAGCTCTGGCCCCTATGGCAGTGGAGGCCAATACTTTGCCAAACCATGAAATCAAGGTTTCAGTAGCAGCAGTAGCTACGGCAGTGGCAGAGTTTAATTACCGCCAGGAAACAAAGCTCGGCAGGAGAGGTGAGCCAGAGAAGTGACAGGGAAGCTACAGGTTACAACAGATTTGTGAACTCAGCCAGGCACAGTGGTGGCAGGGCCTAGCTGCCACAAAGAAGACATGTGTTACACAATACTCGTGTGTATGGGCAAAAAACTCAAGGACTGTATTTGTGATTAGTTGCATAATGCGTTATTTTAGTTTCTGTTCTGTGGAAAGTATAAAGCATTCCAACAAAAAACATTAAATGTAGACTTTTTTTTTTGCACTCGTGCTGTTAATTGCTAAATGTAATAGTCTGATCATGATGCTGAATAAATATGTCTTTTAAAAACAAACACATAAAGAAAAAAACATTATTCCAGGTATTTCTGTGAGAGTGTTTTTCTATGAGATTAACATATCAGGAGACTTTGAGTAAAGCACGTTTCCTTCCACAAGATGGGTGGGCTTTATGTTACCAGTTGAAGTCCCAAATAAAGCTGACCTCCCTGAATAAGAGAGAATTCATCAGCAGACAGCTTTAAGATGGAAGTGCAATATCAGCTCTTCCCTGGGTCCCCACCTGATGGCCTCAGGACTTGAACTGCAGCATTAATTCTTCCTGGCCCCAGGTCTCCTGACTCCTGGCCCACCCTGCAGATTTTGGATTTTCCAGCCTCCATAATCATGTAAGCCAATGCCTTAAAATAAAACTCATATATGTATGTACATACATACATATATATGTAAATTGTATGTGTGTACATATATATACACACATACATATATATATACACACACACATATATATATACACACACACACACATAACACAAACACACACACATCTTACTGGTTCTGTTTCTCCAGAGAATCCTGACAAATGTGTTTCCCTATTTCCCTAATTTGATTCCTTTCTTATATTCTCTTCCCAACCTTGACTGAACAGTAGAATCACCAGGGTAGCTTTAAAAAATACAGATGCCTGGGTCCCCATCTCCAAACAGTCCAGTTTGATTAATCTGGCTGTGGTCTAGGTACCAAGATTTTAAAAGCTTCCCAGATGATTCTAAAGCACAGATGGTCTCAAACTTATGTTGCTTTGACTTACAGTTTTTTGACGTTACGACGAGTTTATCGAGATGTCATTCTATTGTAAATTGAGGACCATCTGAGTTACAGTGGTTCAACTTACAGTATTTTGACTTTACCATGGGTTTATAAGAATGTAACCAGATGCATTTTGACCTACAATATTTTCAATTTATGATGGGTTTATTGGGCATAACCCCTCATAAGTTGAGGAGCATCTGTACAAGCACAGTCGAGAAACGTTGTCTTAGAGTTCCTTGGTTAAAAAAAAAACATCTAAATAAGAACTGGGCTAAAGTTCTTTGACTACCCTATTTCCTAATCAGCTGTTGAATTCCTCTGCTGTGAATCTCACCTTCATGAGACCCTAGAGCACAATCACGTCCTGGAAATAGGCACTTTTCCCCTACCAACCTACTTGTGAAAGCTCTTTAGGTTACTAAATATGGACCTTGCTACTTTGTATTTGCAGAAATTCCTATCTTTAAAAGAAAAACATGTTTTTCTATTTCATTTCAAAGTTTTATGAGAACTCTTTGGTGTTGGCAAGTGGCTAGTTCATTTGTATCCATTTTATTTGCAAGGAAGCTGGGTCAAAAATGATTATTTCTTTGCATGGAATTCTTCCTATCAGTCATGACTGTCCAATGAAGTAATAAATTGCCTTTTAAGATTTTCCTCCCATGGTGATTCTTATGAAGTCATGGAACCATGCCTACATCTATATTTGCACATGAGCAAAGTGACATGCACACAAGTTTATCCATTAAAGCCTGGTTTGTGGAAGTAAAAGACTGGAAGCAACCTAAGTGTCTGCCATCAGGGACAGGTTAAAAAATTATAGCACTTCCAAAAATGGCATGCTATGCACACGTAAAGGAGAATGAGGCAGCTCTTCATGCTCTGATATCGAATGATCCGGTACAGTGCTACAGCCAGTTTGGACCAGTTCACGAGGGCAGATTGTTAGCGTCTCTTCTTAATTTTGCAGTCAGCAACAACTTGAAATCTGCCGTGGTGAGAGTTGCATTATGAAAATCTATAAATGGTATGAATCAGGGCATAGCTCAATCTGTAAGAGCCAGTGGTTAAATATTTACTAGCGCACCACCGAAAAGATCTCTAAAACCCACTTTCAGGTGAATAAAGCAAAGTGCTGCACAATGTGGGTGGTATGCGAGCAACTGTGTAAAAATAGGGGAAATTATTGTGCATTAAAAAAAGATCTCTGGATTCTTTAAAACTCAAACATAGAATTACCATATATATACCCAAGAGGAGTGGAAACATATGTCCACACAGAAATATGGAAACAAATATTTGTAGAAGCGTTATTTATAATAATCAATTAGCAAAAACAACTTAACTGTCCATCAGTGGATGAACGAATAAATTAATGGTGGTATGGACATTCACCAAAATAATAGTCAGCCATGAAAAGGAATGAAGTATTGATGAATGCTACAAATTGGATGAACCTCACAAACATTATACTAAGTGAAAGAAGTCAGACACAAAAGGTCACGTATTGTATGATTCCTTTTATGTAATATATGCAGAATAGTCAAATCCACGGAGACAGAAAACAGATTGGTGGTTATCAGGGAACAGAGGAAAGGGAATGAGGAGTGATTATTTAGTGGGTAATTTTGCTTTTCGTATTTCTGGAGTGATGAAGTTTTGAAACTGAAGAGTGGTGGTGGCTGCGCAGCATTATGCATGCATTAAATGCCACTGAATCATACACTTTAAAATGGCTAATTGTATGTTGTATACATTTTGCCTCAATTAAGAAAACAAAAACAGGTTCAGTGTGGTGGCTCATGCCTGCAATCCCAACACTTTGGAAGGCCGAGGAGGGCAGATCGCTTGAGCACAGGAGTTCGAGACTGAGATCAGCCTGGTCAACATGGTGAAACTCCCATGGTGAAATTCCCATCTTTACCAAAAATACAAAAAAATTAGCCAGGTATGGTGGCATGTGCCTGTGGTCCCAGCTACTTGGGATGCTAAGGTGAGAGAATCACTTGAGCCTGGAAGTTGGAAGTTGCAGTGAGCTGAGATTGCACCACCACACTCCAGCCTGGGTGACAGACACCATCACCAAAAAAAAAAAAAAAAGAAAAGAAACAAAAGAAAAGAAACAAAGAAAACAAAAACATCAATCTCTGGCAGGGTATACATAGAAACTGGTACGCTGTCTCTAAAGAGGAGAAGTGGGTAGTTGGGAGATGGGTTGTGGGAGTAACTTCATTGTGTGCATTTTTGTTTGAACCATATGGACAAGAGGGGATACGAGGGTCTAAGAGACACACACATCCTCTCTGTAAAGCCCAAGGTAAATGGATAAATAATGAATTAATGGCAAATCACAATTAATTTAGAATCTACAAACTGAAAACACTAGCTTTCCAGAGGCTCTCCTTGGTTGGTCTTCCATCACCATATCCTATCAGGTGGGAGGATCTCTCCCAGGCAGCACCTGGACACCTGTGTTTACTCTCCCCTGTAAATGGAGGATGTAGCATAATGCTGAGGGTACTTGGTTGTGGAGTGGGTGAGATGGATCTGGGAATAGCCATATGGCCTTGGATGAGGCACATAACGTCTCTGAACATCAGTTTTCTCCTCTTTAAAATGGAGATAGATGATCAGGTCCACCTCTCAGAATTGGTATGACAATGGTATGGAGAATTAGGATAACACATGCATGTGCCCAGCACACTGTGGGCACTGAGCAACGCTGATATCATTTCCTGGGAAGGGACGATGCTGTGGGATTCTACCTGCTCAGGAGACTCTCCCTGGTGACTCCTGAAGATTTCCTCCACCTGCTTTGTTCAACTGGCCCAGCATTAGCATAACCTTATTCCTGTGTCTTTACGAGCCCTTCATTTCTTCTGTTTTATAAACCAAGACTGTATCACTGAAGTGGAGAGTCAATAAAAAATAAGAGAATTAGATTCCTAAGGGTAACTGGAGCTGTGATTTATTGAGTGCTTACCTTGGGCCTCATATTTTAAATGCAATATTTCTAACACAACAGCCGTAGTAGCAATATATTTCAATCCTCATTTATAGGGACAGAGAGAGCTTAAGTAACCTGCTCACCATCACATAGTGCTAGAGCAGGGATTTGAACCCAGGACTGCCTGGCTTTCCACTCTATCACATTCCATCATGGAACCCAGCTTGCAAATTGCCAAAGTCAAGACTACTGAACTGTGTGGACTTAAAACAATGGTAGAATCTAGATGAAAGGTGGAAGGGGCCCGAAAGATTATTGAGTCTAACCCTCACCTCATAAGAGACCCCCACCTCAACATCCTGACTGTTTGATGGAAAGCTCATCACCTCGTGTGACAGCCCATTCCATTTTTAGACAACTCTAAGTACGAGAAAGACTCCTAATGTGTTATTTGTCAGTCAGATTCACCTGCTATTCTCATTACAACTTCATACACTGCAATGAGGCTATTATTAAGACATCCTTGGCTGAAATCCTGAACTCCATTACCTCCTGGACTTGCAATAAGGCCCCTAAGATCATTGCCAAATAAAGTTACCCCAGAACATCAGTGATGCAGACAAAGTCATGAAAGGGATGTTGATTGCAACTTCAAATGAGTTTGGGTTAGGTGATTATCTCTTTCTAAGGAAAGGTTATGCCGGATGGAACGTGTCGTCACTCGGGACAGAGGTATAGCATATATTGCAGAAGTTTAAAATAATCAGAGTTGTGTGTATTCAACACAATTCCTTGGTTAATTAAAATGCTTGCCAAAAGCAATGAAGACTGATTTTTGTGCTGCTCCTTCTTCCTGGTTTTCAGCTTCTCTGGCAGTTTTCTGTTGAGTGAAGGACAGTCAGGTCTAAATGATGAAATATGAGCTCGTGTCGCTAGCTTCCCACACCGTGAACTTACTGTAAGATCTAGCAACTAATAATGGAGATTAAAAATGGATAAGAATTAAAAGGGGGGAATCCAAGGTCCTCTGAGTGTGTGAGCATGCTCATCTGGTTCTCTGCAGGGGAAGCAAAATATCTTTATGTGATTGTGTGAACTGCAGGGAACTAAAAGATACCAGGGTCAGAAGAGTAATGTGTCTCCACTGGGACTTCAGGTGGCAAATAGGATTGAGGATCTTAACTTTAATGAAGACAACAAAAATCACATAATTAACACACACTGTTAACACCTCATTAGTCTCCCGGGGCTTAAGTTATGCTAAAAATAATCAACACGTTTTTGTTTAAATAAGGCGCTGTTACAGGTGGTCACGAAGGCTTCCTTCATAGCAGAATGAGGCCATTTTTCTAAGTTTTTTTCAGATGCTTTAAAGTAGGCCTTATTTTCATTGCAAGGAAGGGATTATTAAAAACATATGTGGAGCTGTGGAGAGGAAATGAGTGTATTAGTGACAGTCTCTCTGGCTCTAAGCCTGACTCCAAAATCTTACACAACCCTATTTCACAACCCAGATCCCCAAAGTCAGGATGTCTCATAAATTATGTGCCGTGGGCCACTGGTGCTGGCTACACATCTAGCTGTGAAATAGGCAGGTTTGGTCTGATGCCTTTTCTTCTCTTCTTTTTCACGCTGTAAGCATTAAAACTCCTTGTACATTTATATACATTCTCTGCCACCGAATCTGGGTTTGACCTATAACTACTTTGACCAATAGAATTTGGAAAAAGTGATGTTTCTGGATTTCTGAGCCCAGGCGTGACAAAGACCTGAAATCTTTGGCCATGCCTTGAGCCACTATGGAGGAAGTCCAATTTCCTCTGCTGTAGAGCCAGGCTACAGCAAGAGGCCTTAGAGGATGAGCCATCACCTGGAGACAGGCCACATGGCCTCTACGCATCTGAGGCCTTGACATTCGGTCCAGTGGCAGCCCCAGCTGCCAACTGACTACAGTTGCAAGAAAGAACTTAAGCAAGACCAGTAGAGGAACTGCCAGCCCACCCTTAGGCAACCCGCAGAATCATGAGATATGATAAAATGGTTGCTGCTTTAAGCCACTAAATTTGGGGTGGATATTGCAAAACAATAAATAACCAAAACACCTCTTTGCGTTATCCCTGTTAGGATACCCCTTTCACCCACCCTTGACCGTTGGTTATGGACTGAAGGGTTGTGTCTCCCCCAGATTCATATGATGAAGCTCTAAACCCCAGTGGATGGTATTTTGAGGTGGGGACTTTGGGAGGTAATTAGGTTTAGATGAGGTCATGAAGGTGGGGGCCTCCATGATGGGACAAGAGGAAGTGAAACCAGAGCTTATTCTCTTTACCATATGTGAACATAGCAAGAAGGTGGCTGTCTGCAAGTCAGGAAAAGAGCCCTCACCAGGAACCAAACCTGTGGATACCTTGATCTTGGACTTCCAAGCCTCCAGAATCATGACAGTCAAATGTCTATGGTCTGTGTCACCCTGTGGCATTTTGTTACAGCAGCCCAAGCTGACTAAGAAACCATCTGTCTGTGCATTTCCAAGATATCTCCTGGCACCTTTAGGAAAATCACGTGTTCACGTGTGTCCATGGAAGAAAGTCTCCCTCCATTTCTTAGAAAAATTATCATATTTACTACAATTCTTAGGGATGAGACTCTTGACTTACTTGTGCAAGCCTAGAGGAAAATATTAAAATGTTCCATTACTTTCTTGCTCTTGTTTTCTCTCTGTGTGAAAACAGGAACTCCACCTATCTCCCACCATAGAGTTAAATAGCAAAACCCTGTGCTTGCGGGCTAGTGGTGCTGGTTGCAGGAGGGACGAGAGTCATTGCTTAATTATGCTGCACTGAGCATCTTCCTAGTTTTAGAGTCAGTGATGGTTCTGAAAAGGGGACTTTTTTCCTAGCAGAAAGGTTTGCATTTCTGTGAAAAATCAGGGCAAACAACAAAACTGTTTCTACTTTTGCAGTGAAGATCACAGCTTGCTCATAACAGAGAGTGACATAAAGTATCTGTGCAGCCCTGAAGGAGAGAAAGAAAAACAAAGCATTTTGAGACCACATTGAAGGAACACTTACACAGACCTGCTCTATACCTTGGCACTAGCAAAGTTAAAGTGCTAGAAGCGTTGTTGACAAGACAGTACTTCGACTGAATTTAGAAACGTTAGATTGAATGAATAAATGGATGGATGGATGATGACGATGGGCAGAGAGAGTACAATTTATCCATCAGCTCTGCTAGAGGGAAACAACTGGATATTATCGTGGGACCCAAAGAACATCTATGAATGGATTAGAATCAAGATGATGAGAGATGAAGATCCAGGCAGAAACATTTCCCTGTGCTGAACCCAGTTGAGAGTTACATCATTCCCTCCAGATAAGGATTATGTGGGACCGAATTATTGTCATTGCTTGTAGTTTGGAGCCTCTTTATTCGTGCTCAAATTACTTGTAAGCAGTTAATTCCATGGAATGAGTTTGGTCCCTCCCAACAAATTTTCTTGCTTTCTTTATAAAATCCCAAATTAAACAGTGTCCATAGTTTCTTAAAGAACAAAATGTAAATATCTGAGCCAGTGTGGCAGGTATTGCCGGCTGCCTAGCTAATAAAATCCTTTCTTTCTTCATAGTAAGGAAAATTTGATTTTGCTGGGGTAGCAATATGTTGGACAAAAGAACTTTACTCTGTCAGACTCCTGTGCATGTAGGGATGCCCTATGGCACATATCTGACCATGAGACATAAATTGAAATTACCTGGGAAATAGGGTGTTGCTACTTCCCCTTTTCTTCTTTCTGCCTGAAGTGAGGTGCTGTATCTGGAGATGTAAAAGCCACCTTCCAGCCATGAGGCAACATTCATGAGGTCAGGAGCCCATACACTGACAATGATGGGAAGCAAAGACGGGGAAATCGCAAGCCCTGCAGGCATCATGGAGCCTTCACCAGCTCTGGACTTTTTGTTCCATGCAACAAATGCCTAAGTGTTCCAGCAAGTTTTTGTTGTACTTTCCTTATTTGTAGCCAAAAGCATTCATGGCAGATACTCTTGGGTTGATCCAACTGAAAACTACCATCTTGGTTCCGGCGTGTCTGGAAGGGGGAAGAAATGTGCCTTCTTTATTGCACATTGCCTGACTAAAGGCCAATTCTTCACAGAGTATTTACAGAAACATTTACATAGACCTGCTCTGTAGCCTTTGCATTAGCAAAGCTAAAGTGCTGAAAGTATTGTTGACAAGACTGTACATTTTTTTAAATATACTTTAAGTTCTGGGGTACATGTGCAGAACATGCAAGTTTGTTACATAGTTATACACGTGGCATGGTGGTTTGCGGCATCCATCACTCCATCATCTACATTAGGTATTCCTCCTAATGCTATCCCTCCCTTCGCCCCCCACCCCCTGAGAGGCCCCAGTGTGTGATTTTCCCCTCCCTGTGTTTATGTGTTCTCATTGCTCAACTCCCACTTATGAGTGAGAACATGTGGTGTTTGGTTTTCTGTTCTTGTGTTAGTTTGCTGAGAATGATGGTTTCCAGCTTCATCCATGTCCCTGCAAAGGACATGAACTCATCCTTTTTTATGGCTGCATAGTATTCCATGGTGTATATGTGCCACATTTTCTTTATATAGTCTATCATTGATGGGCATTTGGGTTGGTTCCAAGTCTTTGCTACTGTGAACAGTGCCACAATAAATATACATGTGCATATGTCTTTATAGTAGAATGATTTATAGTCCTTTGGGTACATACCCAGTAATGTGATTGCTGGGTCAAATGGAATTTCTATTTCTAGATCCTTGAGGAATCGCTACACTGTCGTCCACAATGGTTGAACTAATTTACACTCCCACCAACAGTGTAAAATGTAAAAGCATTCCTATTTCTCCACATCCTTTCCAGCATCTGTTGTCTCCTGACTTTTTAATGACCACCATTCTAACTGGCATGAGATGGTATCTCATTGTGGTTTTGATTTGCATTTCTGTAATGACCAGTGATGATGAGCTTTTATTCATATGATTGTTGGCTGCATAAATATCTCTTTTTGAGAAGTGTCTGTTCATATTCTTTGCCCACTTTTTGATGGAGTCGTTTTTTTCTTGTAAATTTGTTTGAGTTCTTTGTAGATTCTGAATATTAGCCCTTTATCAGATGAGTAGATTGCAAAATTTTTCTCCCATTCTGTAGGTTGCCTGTTCACTCTGATGATAGTTTCTTTTGCTGCACAGAAGCTCTTAAGTTTAATTAGATCCCATTTGTCTATTTTGGCCTTTGTTACCATTGCTTTTGGTATTTTAGTCATGAACTTTTTGCCCATGCCTATGTCCTGAATGATATTGCCTAGGTTTTCTTCTAGGGTTTTTATGGTTTTAGGTCTTACATTTAAATCTTTAATCTATCTTGAGTTAATTTTTGTATAAAGTGTAAGGAAGGGATCCAGTTTCAGCTTTCTGCATATGGCTAGTCAGTTTTCCCAACACCATTTATTAAATAGGTAATCCTTTCCTAATTGCTTGTTTTTGTCAGGTTTGTCAAAGATTAGATGGTTGTAGATGTGTGGTGTTATTTCTGAGACCTCTGTTCTGTTGGTCTATATCTCTGTTTTGGTACTAGTACCATGCTGTTTTGATTACTGTAGCCTTGTAGTATAGTTTGAAGTCAGGTTGTGTGATGCCTCTGGCTTTGTTTTTGTTTTTGTTTTTTGGATTTTTTTTTTTTTTTTTGGCTTAGGATTGGACAAGACTGTACTTTGACTCAATTTAGAAATGTTAGATTGAATGAATAAATGAATGGATGGATGATGATAGGCACACTGTATTAGTTTGGGCTGCAAGTAAAAGAAAGTCTTGGCTTGCACTAACTTATACAACCAAGTCACAGAGTGGGAAGTCCAGAGGTTAAAAAAGATGCAGATGAAGAGCCATGAGGGCCTCAAGAACCCAGATCATTCCACCTCACTGCTTGGCCATTCTTGGGGAATACCATGTGCTGACTGAACAATATTAATCAGAAACTTTCTTGGCGAACCCCTGCATTTTGATAGATTTCTATACCTGAACAAAGCAGATACCTGATAGAAAAGCAGGGATCAATAATCACAGGAAACAGTCAGTGTCTACTACCCACATGTTATATAAACACTTTGCAAAATATACAAAGTCCCAAAACACGAAATGATGATGAGGATGATGCCACCCTACCATCAGCATTGGTTTAGAAATTTTCTGGCTGCCATTTGAAAAAGGGGGGTTTAGTCTTGGCCATTCAGTTGGCATTTATGGCTTCTGCATGAATGGTCTAATTCATTCATCCAATTTGACTGGTTTCATAACAGGAAGCAATTAAAGTGTTCTAAGTGACCAACTAGCCTGTTTGTAAAAATGAATACTTGAAAAAACAAACAATTCCATCTTTCTCTCCCTCCCAACTAATGCATTTTCAGTGTACAAAAGGGTGGTGCTGGAATGAACTCAAACTTTTTGTAAATGGAAAAAAAGATTCCAACGTCTGTTTAACAAGACAAAATCATAGATTCTTAGTAGGAATGGCTTCCCCTCTTCCCTGCTTTGTGGAGCTAAAGTTCTTTTTCTTTTATTAGAATGGGTGCCTCACTGGGAATAGATGTGAAAACTGTGTAGCAGGATCATGTGACGCGTAGGCAGCTTCACAGGAGTGAATCTCCCCCCAGAACACTAACCTGCTTGTGCATAATCCACAATCGTATTGGAAACACAGGGAGAACAATCTGTAATGCCAGAGAAACCACTTGTCAGACATACAAAACTAAGACAAAACAGAGCAGCACCTGTATTTTTCTGTGGGAAATAATGTCTTTCCTCTGTCCCCATGTGGTTCTGGTGGTGCTGACCCTACTTCTGGCTGACAGAGTAAGCCTATGATGAAAAAATTCCATCCTCATCAACACAGTCATTGGTTCAGATATGGAAACAGGATCCACGTAGGTTTCATGAGATTCAACAAGGCAATTTTGTTGGGCCTATTCAAAGTTGTAGAGTTATGAAAATATAAGATCCTGGATTTTCAGTTATATGAGACATTTCCTCTTCCTGACATTGGCATAAGTTGCATTTGTGTCACTTGCAACTTAAGGAGATCTAGCTAACAAAGAAACAAAAGGTAGCAGTATCTTGAGTCCTAAAAAGAAGAAACAGAAATCCACGGCAAGATAACAAAATTAATTCTACATTCACAAGTCTCCCCACTTCCGCCCTGATACATTTGTGTTCACCAGTCCTATTTATAAAATGAAGGACCTCAGAGAAAACTCAAAAGGTTTATCCTCAAAAAACAGGTAACAAAATTACAGAATTCAGTGACTGCTACATGCCAAGTACTTTGTTGGTTTCCTTACATAATTATTTCATTTAATCCTAAAAAAAAAATCCTCACAAAATCCTAATTTTTTTTTTCCTTACAGGGGACAGTGAGGCTTGGAGTGGATCAGTGCTGTGTGGGAAGTGTCAATTTAGTTAGTCTGAGGTCAAGAGCAGTGCTCTCCCCAGAGACCTCAGAGGAGGGTCTCAGTAGGACAACTGTCCAACCAATGAATGTGAAAGCTTTCTCTTTTTACTCCCCAGTGCTTACTCATTAGCGTTCTGACATCAAACTTTGCGAGACTTGAGTCTGAAGAACCAACAACAGAATACAGAATTCTATTTGGGTGACCTTGCCTAGAAAGGATTTGAACTTGAGGTCATCCTCACACCAATGAGGTCAGCCCAAGAGTTGCCAACCTTCTTACTTTGCTAATGCTTATAAGATGTCTGTGCTTTTCAAGTTTATTAAGGGATAATTTATAAGCAATAAAATGCATGATCTTTGACATGTAAACACTCATGTAAGTGTCCCACATTCAAGATATAGAACACTTTCATCACCCCAGAGAGATTTTTTCATGCCCCTTTACAGCTAATTCCAATTCTCTCTCTCTCTCAATCTCTCTCTCTCCCCTCTTTCTCTCTCTCTCTGTCTCTCTCTGTCTCTCACTCTCTCTCTCTCTCTCAATGTTCCTCTACCCCCATCCCAAGGAAGCCGTTTTTCTAATTTCTATGACAATAGGATTAGGTTACCTATTCTAGAACTTCATATGAATGGAATCACACAGTATATACGAATCTGCGTCTTGCTGCTTTCACTTAGACTAATATATCTGAGATTCGTTCATGTTACTTTATGTACCAGTAGTTTATTCCATCTTATTTCTGAATAGTGTTCCATCGTGGAAATATCATACATGTAATATATCTCTTCACCTGCTGATGGGTATGTGTGATGGTCCCAGTGGACGCATTAGGAACGATGCTCCTATGTATTTTCATCTATAAGTCTGTGGACATACATTTTCATTTTCTAGGAATGAAAATATTGAATCATATATTAAAGGCATGTTTAAGCCTATAAGAAACTTCTAAAGAGTTTTTCCAAGTAGTTGTAGCATTTCATGCACGCTCTCACTATTAGTGTATGAAAATTCTAGTTACTCCACATCCTTGCCAACATTGCCATTGTCAGTGTTTTTATTTTTAGCCAAACAAATTGACATAGAGAGATATTAAACTGTGGTTTTGTTTTGCATTTTTCTGATAATCAATGAATATGCTTATTGGTTACTTGTATATCTTCTTTTGTGCAAGCATTGATTAAATGCTTCCATCAGTTTTTAAATTAAATTGTCTTTCTTCTTATTGAGTAATAAGAGTTCTTTATATATTCTAGATACAAGTCCTTTGAAAGATATGTGGATTAGGAATATTTTCTCCCAATCCATAATTTGTCTTTTTAGTTTCTTAAAGGTTTCTTTTGAAGAGCAAGCATTCTCACTTGTGATGAAGTCCAGTTCGTCCATTTTTTCTTATATGGTTTATGCTTTTGGTGTTCTAGTAAGCAAGATTTACATCCCGGAAGTTTTACAGTTTCACTTTTACACTTAGGTCTGTGCTCCATTTTGAAAAACTGTTTTTGTGTGTTGTAAGTAAAGGTCAAAGTTTGTTTTACTTCCATATGGATATGCAGTTGTTCCAGTATCATTTGTTGAATAGTCTACCCTTTGCCCCATTAAATTACCTTGGCACTGTTGTCAAAAGTCAATTGACCATGTATATGTATAGGTCTATTTTTGAATTTTCTATTTTGTTCTGTTGATTGATATGTCTGTCCTTATGCCAATACCACACTGACCTATTAAACTTTTATAATAGGTCTTGTCAGGTAGTGTAAGTCTTCCAACTGTGTGTGTGCGTGCGTGTACGTGTTTCAAGATTGTTTTAGCAATTCTAGGTCCTTTACTTTTCCACATACACTGCAGAATAATCTTTTCAATTACTACACAAAGGCTGCTGAAATCATGATTGGCATTGTGTTAAATTTGAGATAACTGACATCTTAATACTGAATCTTCTAATTCACGAATATGGCATATCTCTCAATTTGTTTACATCTACTTTAATATCTCCCGGAACCATTTCATGTTTCTGTATATCTTGCACATTCTAAGTGTAGAGTTTTAAAAATCTTTTTTCTAAATTTATTACTAAATATTTCATTCCTTTTGGTGTTATTATAAATAGTAATTATTTCATTTTCAAAAAATTGTTTGTTGCTAGTATCTAGAAACCCAATTTACCTTTATTTACTGACTACTTTGTATCTTGTGACCCTGGTAAATTCCCTGATTATTTCTAGTAGTGTTTAAAAAATATCCTTAGAATTTTCTTTTCTTCTCCTCCTCCTTCTTCTTCTTCTTATTTCTTCTTCTTCTTCCTCTTCCTCCTCCTCCTCCTCCTCCTCCTCTTCTTCTTTTTTTTTGAGATAGGGTCTCACTCTGTCACCCAGGCTAGAATGCAGTGACATGATCACAGCTTACCACAGCCTTGACCCCTCCCAGGCTCAAGGAGTCCTCCCATTTCAGCCTCCAGAATAGCTGGGACTACCAGTGCACAACACCATGCCTGGCTACTTTTTGTATTTTTTGTAGAGACAGCATTTCGCCATTGTATCCCAGGCTGCTCTCAAACTCCTAAACTCAAGCGATCTGCCTGCCTCAGCCTCCTAAAGTGTTGAAATTACAGGCGTAAGCCACTGCACCTAGTCTCGACTTTCCTATGTAGGCATTCATGTTTGCATGAAGTTTACATATGCTCATCAATATCCATGCTTTTTATTTATTTAGTTTAGTTTTTTAAGATGGAGTCCCACTCTATCACCCAGGCTGGAGTACAGTGGGGCAATCTCAGCTCACTGCAACCTCTACCTCCTGGGTTCAAGTGATTCTCCTGCCTCAGCCTCCCGGGTACCTGTGATTACAAGCATGTGCCACCATGCCCGGCTAATTTTTTTTTTTTTTTTTTTGTAATTTTAGTAGAGATGGGGTTTCACCATGTTGGCCAGGTTGGTCTCAAGCTCCTGACCTCAGGTGATCCGCCTGTCTCAGCCTCCCAAAGTGCTGTGATTACAGGTGTGAACCACTGCACCTGACCTCTATGCTTTTTATTATTTTTTCTTGTCCTGTTGCACTAGGTAGGATTTCTAATACAATATCGACTAGACATGGGGAGAGCAGATATCCTTACCTTGTTCTCAATTTTAGATGGAATACATTCAATATTTCTCCATTAAGTGGGCTGCTACTTGTAGTTTTTCACAGCTGCCTTTAATCAAACTGGGGAAGTTGCCTTTTATTATTAGTTTGCTGAGTTATTTTATTATGAATAAGGTTAGATTTTTGTGAACTACTTGTCCTTCATCTATCCAGATGATCATGTGATTTTTTTCTCTGCATTCTGTTAATGTGGTTAGTTATATAAACTAACTTTCAAATGTTAAAGTAAGCTTGCATTTGAGGTAAACTATAATTGGTCACAATATATTTTTCATATTGTATATTTTCTGAATTTGTTTTATTAAAATTTTTTTCAGGAATTTTTTATTTATGTTCATTAGAGATACTTATCTATCAGGCTTTTAATTTCATGGTTATGTTAGTCTCAGAAGAGAAATTGAGAAGAATGTTACCCTTCTCTATTTTCTGAAAGCATTTGTATAAATTTGGTATTACTTATTTCTTAAATATTTTATAAGCATTTTATAGAATTCACCAGCAAACCCCTCTGGCCTAGAATTTTCTTTGTGAGAAGGATTCTTTAAATAACAAAATACATTTTTAAAATATATAAGGACAATGCACACTGTGTAAATCCTGTAAGTTTTGTTTTTCAAAGGTTTTCCCATTGCATCTCAGTTACTGACTTTATTAGCATACATTTGTTCACAAGACTTACTTATCTTTTTGATTGCTATAGGATATGAAATAATGTGCCCTCTTTTATTTCTCATATTAGTAATTTTGATTTCTCTTTTTTATTAGTCTTGCTAGAACTTTATCAATTTTATTAATCTTTACAAATAATCCAATTTCAATTTTTAAATTTTTCTCTATTGCTTATCCATTTTATATTTTATTAATTTATGTTCTTTATTACTTATTTCCTTTTACTTACATTGGATTAATTTGTTCCTTTCTTTAGCTTCTTAATGGTTAAATCTTTTGATTTTTCTAATATATGCACTGAAAGTTCTGTGTTTTCCTCTAAGAACTGCTTTGGTTCCATCCTCTATATCTTGATACATTGTTTTCAGGACAATTCATGTAGAAATATATTCTAATCTCCCTGTGGTTTATTCTTTGGCTCATAAGTTATTTAGAAGTGCATTATTCAATTTTTAAATGTTTGAGGATTTTCTACATATCTCTTTGATTTGTATTTTACCTTCGTTGTACTCAGATAACATACTCTGAAAGGTTTTAACCACTTCAAATTTAATACAAACTTATTTTTAGCCTAAGATATGATCTGTCTTGGTTAACATTCCATGTAAAATTGAAAACATATTTATTTTGGAACTGCTGGGAAAATACAAGTTCAGTGATGTCAGTTAATGATGTTGATCAAATAATCACTGATTATCTTGTCTATGCCTTCTATCAATTAATGAGAAGGTATATTAAAGGTGTCCAAGTATGACTGTTGTTTTGTTTATTTCTGTCTTTAGTTTTCAAAATTTTTGTTTCATTTATTCTGAAGTTTTGTTGTTGGATATATAAAATTTAGGATTATCATGTTTTCTTGGTAAATGTGCCTTTTATCATTGTGAACTGTCCAATTGCTGTGAGTATCTACAGAAGTAGCTTTTGCTTTGACGTCAATTTTTGGCTGATGTTAATGTAGCGATGCCCTTCTTCTCCTTACTGTTTCCATGGTAAATCTTCCTTTCATGCTTTTACTGCCAATCTGTCTGTGTCTTTATATCTGACATGTATCTCTGAGAGGCAGCAAATAGTTGGGTTTTGTTTTTTTATCCAATCTGAGAATGGCTGAATTGCCATTTTTCAATGAGCTGCTGTTCTTCTCATAGAAGAGAAATATGTTTCAGGTTAGTATCTCCACTAAGATAGAAAGACAAAATGTAGATAAGCAGTTTGTGAGCTTAAAGACAAATGTATTAGGCCATTTTTGCATTGCTATAAAGAAATACTTGAGGCTGGGTAATTAATAAAGATAAGAGGTTTAATTGGCTCATCTTTTTGCAGGCTGTACAGGAAGCATGGTGCTGGCACCTGGTTGGCTTCTGGTGAGGTCTCAGGGAAATTTTACTTATGGCAGAAGTGAAAGTAGAAGCAACACGTCACATGATGAGAGCAAGAGAGATATAGGTGAGGCGTCACACACTTTAAAATAACTAGATCTTGCATGAACTCACTCATCACCAAGGGAATTGTGCTAAGCCATTCATGAGGGATTCGTCCTCATGATCTAAACACCTCCCATCAGACCCACCTCCAACCCTGGAGATGACATTGTGACATGAGATTTGGAGGGAACAAATATCCAAATCACATCAACAAATAAGAGATCTGTATCCAGCCAACTTTACTCATTATGTGACCTCTGTGGCCCCCCAGAGGCACTGAGCTTTTAATTCCTGTGGTAGTAAATTTGAGATTTTCTAGCTTTGAGGGAAAGAACATAAAAAGGACATGATAGCTTCAGCGTATGCACAGGCATTTTCTTATAGAAATAGCTATTCTGTCTCTACAAATACATTTTAAAAGAGGTTGAAAACCTATACTTGTGTTTAAATGATGAATATGTTCATGAGTGAAAAGATAACTTTGTTTTGGTCACTAGTGCCCAACCAATAGATCAGAGGTCACTGACCTATTAAAACTTGTCTTCCTAAGTGAAATCAAGTAGTTGAGCCAGTAGTTAGATTCCGTCTTTTCTGCAATGGCTTGGGGTGGAAATAGGCCAAGGAGAGAGAAATTCCTGCTTTAGTGTAATAGTTTGGGGGAGAATGGCCAGTATGATAAGTTTCTTCTGCTAAAGTGGACAGAAGTTGGGAGAGATATTCTAAAAGTTCATGCTGTGGTCCCAGGCTAAAGCTGCCAACAGCTCATACAGGTTGAGTATCCCTTATCCAAAATGCTTGGGACCAGAAATGTTTCGGATTTTGGATTTTTTCAGATTTGGGGATATTTGCATATACATGATGAGTTATCTTGGGAATGGAACACAAGTCTAAATGTGAAATTTATTTATGTTTTATGTACACCTAATACATATAGCATGAAGGTAATTTTAAAAAATAATTTTGTGCATGAAACAAAGTTCGTATACGTTGAACTATCAGAAAGCAAAGGTGTCACTATCTCATGTTCGTGCTCAAAAAATTTTAGATTTTGGAGCTTTTAGGATGAAGGATGCTAAACCTGTATTACATCCCTCTGTGCAGAGGATGTCTTAAGACTCAACTGTATTCCTTCTGTATTCTCTAGAAGGGCAAGATGGAGTCTGCACAGCTGGGCCATGGCCCAGCACACTATGAGGAGGTGGGCTGCTTTATATGATTGCTTCAAATTTCTGTGAAGTGAAATTCAAAATCTATTACTAGAGATACAACACAGAATCTTCTAATCTTCCAGATGCTGATTCTCCTGTAGCTGCTCCTCTTTAGGTGACCTTGGTGGGTGATGGTGATTTGGGGACTGTGATGGAAGCTATGACCCACTTCATTTCAAATCATCCCTTAAGATTGGCCAGAACTATCCTGGATTCTTTTCTGAGTGAGACACATGGCTGCTGCCCTATTTTCTTCCCTAGACCTTGGATCTGAGGCTTTTTGAATCCTGTCAGCATTTAGAATTCCTAATTATTTTTCTAAAATAAAATCTGAGACAAGAGGATATCTCTTCCCTCTACATGTCCTTTTAACAATTTTCTAAAATTCTAAGGGTAGTCTGTCTTACCTCCCTCCTCAGATTCGATTCTCTACATGTGACGATGTTTGTGCATTTTGGACAGCTCCTTTGAGATTTTCTGCCCATCTTTTCTATTAGTTTGTTCATTCTGGGAGCATGGAGGAAAGGAGCTGGGCCAAGCTGGCTTTCAGACTGGGGAGAGTACTTCTTCCTTATGGTGAAATTGCAGTGTCTATGTGTGACAGGGTAAGCAGGGGACAGGTAAAGAGGTGGTCAATGGAGCCTTGGAACTAGTGAGATTGAAGGTCAGCAGCCTAAAAGGCTTCAAGTGCTTCCTCTTCATCTCATGGGGATGACAATGGAATAATCAATTAACCATTTTAGATCTTGGTTTCCACCTACAAAATAGGAGCATGACACTGGGAAGATTCTATGCTCTCTTGCACGTATGTCTCTCCAAATAGACTACAAGCCCCTTGAATTGAGGCTGTGATTTCTACATCTTCATAGTCATGGTGCCCAGTATAGGGTCTGGTACATAATTGCATCAGCTGGGCATAAATTTGGCCACTAGTAACAGAAACCCATTAACAATAGAATGTGTTGAGGCTAATTTTCTTCTATTACAAGAAAGATTAGAGCTGTGCAGGTGTTGGTTAAGGTGTTCAGTGAGGTCTTTGAGGACCTACGTTCTTTCCATCCTTCCCTTTTGCCATGCTGGGCATGTTGGAGTTATGTTCTCATTCTTGTCATTGCATGGACCCAAAGTAGCTACCACATTGCCAGGCATTACACCCACATTGCCAGGCATCACACCCACATTTTAGGCAAAAGGAAGGGGGAAAACACCAGCCATTTCTGCCTTTTATACAGAAAGAAAAAGCTTTTCCCAAAGGCATATCTGGTTATGTCTCATAGGCAATATGCTGGGTCACATGATCAATGCCAGATGAAAGGGATTCTGGGAAAGCAAATGTCTGGCTTTTCAGCTTCTTGGGAAGGAGAGAGTAAGAGTCAGGGCAAATATGGTTATTGAGCCCAGTGAATGTTTATTAAATAAATATAATTCGAAAATAAGCTGGAAAAGTCTTTATTTTCCCATGTACCATGACATTATTTTGAGGAAATAAACATTAAATTGGATTTGCTTTTAAGTTACGATGCTGCTCTCTATTGTTATTATTATTGCCATTCCTGGGTGTGGCTGAGCCATGCTGTCTTGTTTCCCTAAGGCAAAACAGAATTGGCCCAAGTTTTCTCATGGCCATGGGACAGCGAGTAGAACTGGAGGGAGAGTCCAAGTTCATGAAGAACGCAGTGTGAAGGGATTGAACTCTGGTTGTTTTCCTGAGAATATTTTACACACACTCACCTTTGGATCAGAAAAGGCATTTCTTCTGTGTTCTACCACTGGTCATTCTCTTCATGTGGCCTCATGTGTAACCTGTTGAGAAATTACTGGTTCTGACTGGTTTTCATTACCTTCTCCTTCATACACGCTGTCCCAGCATTTAAAGGGGAGGGTTGACATGTTGACAGTGAAAGCAAATGTGCCAGAATGGGGCACGGAACAGCACGCCATCTCTCCTCTTCACCGAGGGACAGGACTAATAATACAAATGAAGAGGTGTACATAAAGGGTGCGTGTCCCTGGTAGAGAAGAGGCACTTAGTAAATGTTAGATGTGATTATTTTCCTTCCTTTATTTGAGACAAGGTCTTGCTCTGTCACCCAGGCTAGAGTGCAGTAGCACAATCATAGCTTACGGCAGCCTCAACCTCCTAAGCTCCAGCTATCCTCCCACGTCAGCCTCCTGAGGAGTTTGGACCACAGGCATGTGCCAGCATGCCCGGTTAATTTTAAAACATGTTTTGTAGAGATGGGGGTCTCATATGGTGCCTAGGCTGATCTTACCTCAAGTAATCTTCCTGCTCAGCCTCCCAAATTGCTGAGATTTCAGATGTGAGCCACCGTGTCTGGTCTGCTATCTTATTTCTATTCATAATAAGAATGATGCTTCTTTTCTTCCTGCCTACCCTGCCAGTGAGGATCCACTTTTTACCGTTACCCAGATGTGTCTAGATAAAATGAGAAGATCCAAGATTGAACTATGCAGTTCCCTGGTTTTACTTTAACTTCCCATGGGAGCTTCTGGGAGAACCCCGGACAGGCAAAACATACCGTAAGTTTTTTCAGGCGCGTTTGAAGTAATCTGGTTGGGTAAACAGTAATCACAAAACCTGGCTTTCTAGGGAGGTTAACCTGAAACTTTGTTTTCAAAAATTTTCTCCTCAGGGTAACCACTCTATTTCCTGGCAGAATTTAATTCTATCAGTTTTCTGAACACAGGAAAAGAAGGCTATTTACAACTTGTATACTCGTTCAAAGTTCTCTAGCAGAGAGCTCTTCCACGTGGGTAGGAAGAGTGCTTTTCCATGCATTTCCTCAAACCGCTGCTTGACAATGTTCATCTGACTTTCCAGTGTATTCTACATTAACAAATACGAAAAGAAGAAGAGGTCAATGGTCCAGTGTCTCGCTTGCATGGCAGTCACTGGTGTTACAGAGATCACTGTGAAATGTGAACGCCTCTGACTCCTCTCTTACTTGCTTCTAATTTTGCTTTCATCTTTGCATTAGGTTAGGTGGTAGTAAAGCATAATGACTAAGAGTCCAAGCTTAGGAATCAAAGTCCTAGGGTTAAATCTTGACTTTGCCATTTTCTAGCTCTCCAGCCTGCGGTCTATTACCTTTTCTTACTGGACCTTATTTTCTTATAAACAAAGTTGCCAAATTAATATCCACCCCACAAAAATTATTGCAAGCATTAAATATGATACTATATGAGAAAGTGCTTCAGAAACCATTCAGTTGCAACTTCAGAAAACTCAACCCAAACACCTTAAGCAAAATAAGAATGTATCGACTCATGTAATGAAAACAGAACGTCAGGCTGGGCATGGTGGTTCATGCCTGTAATCCCAGCACTTCGGGAGGCCGGGGTGGGCAGATCCCCTGAGGTCAGGAGTTTAAGACCAACCTGGCCAATATGGTGAAACCCTTTCTCTACTAAAATTACAAAAGTTAGCCAGGCGTGCTGTCATATGCCTATAATCCCAGCTACCCAGGAGGCTGGAGCAGGAGAATTGCTGGAACCTGGGATGCCGAGGCTACAGTGAGCCAAGATTATGCCACTGCACTCCAGTCTGGGCAACAGATCAAGACTCTGTCTCAAAAAAAAGAGAAAAAAATAGAATATCAAATATGGCTAGGTCAGAAGCTCAAACACTGACAGTGGGCTCAGATTTCACTCTAATTTTTTGTTTTTTGAGGGAGGTTCTCCCTACATTGCCCAGGCTGGAGTGCAGTGGCTGATCGCAGAAGTGATCATAGCACACCATAGCATTGAATTCCTGGGTTCAAGCAATCTTTCTGCCTCAGCCTTCCTAATAGCTGGGACTACACATGCATGTGGCACTGTCCCAAGCTCTCACTCTACTTTTATTCCATTGCCTTCTGCATTGGCCTTATCCACAGACAGAGTCTCCCTTAGTGGAGCATGATGGTGGCAATAACTCCAGCCTTTTTTCTCCAGTTTTAAGTCCAGTGAGGAAGAGAGCATGCATCTCTCTCAACAGTCCCAGCGAAAGTGGCATTGCATCTCATTGGCTCTGAAGGTGGATCATCCCTGAACCAATACGATAGTATGATTTATCAAACCTAAGCCACAATCCTGCCTCTGGAGCAGGAGATGAAGTCAACACCACCTGCTGGACTGAAAGTATAGTGGTTTCTCAGAAGAAAATTGGGATGCTGTTACCAAAGGGAGACGGAATGAGTGTTGCAATGGTAGAGGTTGAGAAAAAGACAGATTTCCTCTACAATGCCATCAAAATGGAAGTAAATCTCGGCTTTAGCACCAATCCTAGAATACTAGAATGGAGACATGCTTTCTTAGACCTTAAGAGAAATAAAATTAGGCTAAGTGAAGAAAGTGCCATTTATAATAGTAGCCATGCATGTATATAATTATAATTTCAAGAACTGAATGAAAATATAAATGTTTTAAAAATGGGGTGAAGCTTTCACAATAAGCAACCAGAATGTTGCAGGGTTGGGGTGGGGTAGTGGGTCGCATCTGGAACTCTGAAAACTCATTAGTCGAGGACAACTATGCCCACCAACAGAAGGCAGAGCTGCAAGATTGAGCTGCTGGTGCCTGAGTTCTCAGCGGGTCAGAAGGAAGGACGGTAGGGCGGTAGGGCTGGAGTCTCTGATTTCTGGGAAGTCTCCTTATCTCACAGAACACCTGCCCCTGGATAAAGATCATTAGTTTGCATTCTTCCAAGATGAATCTAGGAAGCTCTTCCTGGTAACTAATTCACCCAGCCTGGGGTGGGGTCCAGAGATTTAGATATTTTTTACAAGCTTTCCTGCCATCAAAATGAGTGTTTGGGACCTCACGAGGCCCTCTTCATTCCTCCGTTGCTACGCTCCCCACTCTGTAATGACATAACTGTCTCCATCTATTGACATAACTGTCTCCATCCCCAGAGTATGAACCCCCAAGGCGACTCATGTAGCTCTGGGCGCCCGGCACACAGCATGGTGCCTGAAACGGATGAGCACCCAATAAACATTTGTTGAAGGAATGCGGGAGGACGGAGGCCAACTAGCAGGCTGCCTGGTTTTGCCCACATGGACTTTTCTGGGAAAGAAGAGCTTCTATTTTTGGAAAGGGCTGCTATGATTGAGGAAAGTTCACAGCAGCCAAAGAAGAAAGGACATTGGGAGGGAAACACTCCACTTCTCCCAGACCACACATTCTTCTAAAAGACTCCCTCATCTCTTTCATAACAACGGTAACGACCAAGGCAGCGATGATTATGAGTGTGGCTAGTGCCAGGCACCGTGTTCTCACTGGTGAGTGATGATTTCATTGCATCTTCATGCTCTTGCCGGGATGGACAGCATCACGCCCTCATTTTAAAGGTGATGAAAAGGAGGCGCAGGGAGTGGTGCAGCCGCTGCAGGGGTACACAGATAGGAAGTGACAAGCCTGGGACTCTGCAGCCTGAGTGTGTCATCACGACCCACCTGCTGCTCTGCTCTCACAGGTATGACAGCGCAGCTCCAGAGCACAGGCCACACACATTTGCAAGGTGCTCATTTCCATGCAGCAAAAATAAGTCAATAAGTTATTGACTTAGAGAAAAGCAAAGGGCCTCTCAATAAAGAGGTCATTGTCCACCTCTCCAAACAGGCGATTTTCTTTCTCCTTTTTATTCCCCTGCTGTGTGCTGAAGGTCACTGGTTACAGGCCGGTGAAGTCACGGAAAGGAATCCTTGGCCAGGGAACTCAGAAATGGGAGGGGCAGGGGAGGTGGGGACAGAGGAGGAGGAGGAGGAGGCGGCTAAGTGACTCTACAACCAGGGGCAGTCCAGCCTGCTTTTCCTCCCTTGACCAGCCCAACCACCCGCCTCCGTCAGGCTGACCACTCCCTTGGGCTGGCCTCCTGCACCGGGCGCTAACAGCCCAGGCTCCGGGGACAGCCAGCGTTCCTGGCCGGCTGGGTGCAGCTCTCTTTTCAGGAGAGAAAGTTATCTTGGAGGAGCTGGAAAGGTGGGTGCTAAGTTGAGGCTGATTTTGTTCTCTTATCGCTTATCGAGTGCGCTTATCGAGTCTGAAACTGGGTTGGGGCCACGGACCTCTTCTTGGGAACAAATGGGATGATCATCTTGGGAGGGAAACGCACTTATGGACAGGGCCTGGCTGCGCTGCTGCGGGGTGGGTGGGGAGGTGGAGTGAGGGGAGAGGAGGGCACTGCGGAGGAAGAAACCGTTCCTCCTGTGGAACTGCAAAGACCAGTGCAAGAGGACTTTAGTGTTGGGAAAAAGGAATCTGGAGGGACGAGAAAGGGGGCCTCTCTAGATGTTGCATGGCTTGGGTGTCGGGAGAGACAGCAGGTACTGTAAAAAGCCTTTCCTCTGTAGGAAAGCAGAGAAGGCCTGGTCAGCTCAGGCTCCCAATGAGAGCTCCTTCTAGGAGTGAGCCAAGTGATGAAACACACCCAAGGCTCAAGAGGGGCAGGTTCTTTCAGATCCAAACCCAGGAAGGAGATAAAGCCTTGGTGCCTCCATTTATTTGGTCTGCTTTCCTCTGATAACCCTGTCCTCCTCTCCAGATCCATGTACAAAGGAGGGCCTTCAAAAGGCACTTGGTCATCCAGGGCTCAAACTGAGCAGGAGGCTGTGGGAGAAGAATGAAGGTGTCTCGAGGGGAAGAGGTGTCAAAAACTTAAGAAACAAGAAGTCAGAGTTTACCTGGGTTTGAGGGAGAATTTTCTCTGCTCTTCTTCCTCCTCCTCCTCCTCCTTCTTCTTATTTATTTATTTTTTGACATGGTCTCATTCTGTCACCCAGGCTGGAATGTAGTGGCATGATTATAATCACAGCTCACTGCAGCCTCCACCTCCTGGGCTCAAGCGATCCTCCCACCTCAACCTCCCAAGTAACTGAAACTACAGGCACATGCCACCACACCCAGCTAATTTTTTTTTTTTTTTTTTTTGGTAGAGACAGGGGTCTCCCTATGTTACCCAGGCTGGTCTCAAACTCTTGGACTCAAGTGATCCTCCTGCCTCAGCCTCACAAAGTGGCGGGATTACAGCCGTGAGCCACCATGCCTGGCTCTTCTTCATCTCCTCAAAATGTTTATTACGCAAGCATTCTTGAAAAAGAAAGCTCACGGACACACCCAGAACAATCTGGTTTTGCTCTATGCTTTTAGGGAAGAACTTTCTAAGCAGCAGAGCCTTTCTGAGTGGCAGGGCTGTCTTAGGAGGAGGTATCTTTGATGATGGGGAGCTTCGGGTCCAGGTCTGGTAGGAAAGTTGCCCCATTTCCCGCTTACTCCCTGGGGTTTTGGGGTGGTAGTACCACATTGGGCCATGCCATTTAGGTGAGTCCTTGGACATCGCTTTCTCTGCTTCTCCCTCTTTCTGGATACTTCTTGGAGCCTTTCTAGGGAAGCTCCTCCTCCCATAGTGTCCATAGCATCTCTTAGCTAATGGTCCTAAAATCTCTACCAGCAGCTTCTCTCTGATAGCTAAGAGCTGCCATGCACTGAGAACTTTCCTTGTACTGGGTTCTGTGCTAAGTGCCCCAGATGAGAGATATGCAGTGTGGTGCCTAAACCCTGGGCTTTGAGCAGACACACACTTTCATATCTTGCAGTCAGCTCCTCATTGAACGTGTCACCTTGGGCAGGACACGTGCCTCTCTGTGCCTCAGTTTCCCATGCTTTAGAATGGGGATAACACTTACTGAATAATGTTCTTGTGAGGATGCAATGAATTAACCCATGCACAGTGCTTTTAACAGTGTCTGGCACCTGTGTTCAATAAGTTCTAGCCATTTGAATCGTCCCTTTTAAGCCTCGCAGCAAGCCTCTATAGTCTAAAGTCTGTATTAGTACCCCTATTTGCAGATAAGAAAACTGAAGTTCACAGAGGAGAAGGCAGTCTACAGTCTGCAGTCCAGCATTTCCTCTGCTATTCAGCAATAAAAATGATAACAGCTAATACTTAGAGTAAGTGGTAGTGTCAGGCTTTGGATTCATGAGGTGAGTTCTAGAATCCATCCCTTTAATCACCACACTAAACCGCCTCTCTGAGATGGTTATATAAAGCGTATCTACTCAGTCTTGAAGTTTTTAAATGGCACCTAGTTTGGCATTGGAAATGCAGTTGACCTTCAAAGCGGCTCTTTGGAGGCAGCATCAGTCCCTCTGGATCAATCCCTCTGGACATACCTCGGTGGTATGGTTGGCCTCATCTTACACGTAGGGAACCCGAAGCTAAAAGAGCATCAGTAACCTCATGAAATCACAGTTAGTATAGGTTGGAATTGGGATTCAAATCTGTACCTGACTTTATAATTCCTGGCTGGGCCCCAGAATCTTTTATGGCACCAGAATTAATTTTTTCCTTCCTTCCTTCCTTCCTTCCTTCCTTCCTTCCTTCTTTCCTCCCTCCCTCCCTCCCTCCCTCTCTCCCTCCCGTCTCTCTTTCTCTTTATCTCTTTATCTCTTTCTTGTTTCTTTCTTCTTTTTCTTTTTTTAAATCAAGCTCACAGAATCTGAATCTCTTGGGGTGGGGCCTGGGCATCTGATTTTTAAAAACCAGAATCTGATGTTCAGTCAACACTGAGAGCCCCTGGCAGCTTCCTCTCCTCTTCCAAGTGCCAGACCCAAGTTTCCAACTGTCTGCCCACCTGTCTCCCCACCTGGGCATCCTCTGGCATCTCACCCTCTGGAGACTCTGGCTGGACTCATCCTCTCTCCCTTCTTATCGGGACCAGTCTCTCCTGCTGGGAACTTGGTCATCTGCACTGTGCCTTCACCTTCCTGCCTGCCAGCGCCGCCCAGCATGTTTCTTAAACCCATGCCTTTTCTGCGTGCGCTGCCTCCACTTTGGTAAAAGCCTTCATTTCTGGCTTGAGTTACTACAGTGCCCCCTAACTCGTCTCCCTGCCTCTATTTCCACTTCTCTGTCTCTCCCTAGGCTACTCCCATGCTTCCTCCCCTTTTCTCTTCATCTCAAAGTCCAGCCCACATCCTTTTACCTGTAGGACTTAAGGAACAAAAGACTACCTCATCACCCACTTTTCTTCTTAAAAACTTCCCACTGCACTACCTGCTGAGATGGCCTTCCTACCCAACTTGGCTGGAAAACTCCTACCCATCTTGTGGAATCCAGTTCAAAAGTCACCACCTCTGAGAAGCCTCCCAGAGGCCCCTAGGGAGATGGGTACTAGGTACTACCTCCTCTGTCCTTCTCCAGCACAGACCCCATCCTCAATCATTGGATTGTGCTGGAATGACTGCATGCCAAGTCCGTCCTTCGCTGAACTCCTTATGCAACAATAACATACTGTATGTCTCCTATTGCCAGGTGTGGGCCTAGGTGCTGGGGATACCGATGAATAAAACTGAGTTTCTGTATTCAAGAAGCTCCAAGTCTACTGAGTGTAGCAGAGAACAGGGAGAAGTCACTTCAGGGAGAAGGCGTAGCACATGCAAAGCCCAAGAAGGCAGGACGGAAGTCTCGGGGATGTCTGTGCGGGAGGATGGAGGAAGAGGGTGACAGGAGGCCAGGCGAGGAGGGGAGGGGGCTGGTCTGGAAGGGCATGAGACACCCCTCATGCTCCCTGAGACCCCTCCCCGATATGGAGACGGGACTGGAAAGCACCATGATCATTTGTGACTCAGATCCCTGTGGGTGTCTTCAGAGTGGGTCTCACCCATTTTTACAACCACAGCACCTAACACAGTGCCCGGCCCACAGCAGGCCTTGGACAAACGTTTGCAGGCCTTGGACAAACTGGGTCAGGAAGCCCCTTGGGGACTGGGGGGTTGGCTCTGCAACGATGGGGTCCCTGAGATTTCATGTTTCAAGGGACTAAGCCTCACTTCGTCTCCGCCTCGGCGGGGGCGTCCCTCAGGTGCCCGACCCGGCCATGCTGGCGCTGCTGTGTTCCTGCCTGCTCCTCGCAGCCGGTGCCTTGGACGTCAGGATGGGAGAGGACCTGGCGGAGCCCAGCCTTGACTTGGCGGAGCAGATCCGAGACATGCACGCCAAGGTCTCGGAGATGTGGCAGAAGCTCACGCAGCAACGGGACGACGACAACACGCTCCACGCCACCTGCCAGGTGCAGCCCTCGGCCACGCTGGACGCCGCGCAGCCCCGGGTCACCGGCGTGGTCCTGTTCCGGCAGCTCGCGCCCCGCGCCAAGCTCGAGGCCTTCTTCGACCTGGAGGGCTTCCCGGCCGAGCCGAACAGCTCCAGCCGCGCCATCCACGTGCACCAGTTCGGGGACCTGAGCCAGGGCTGCGAGTCCACCGGGCCCCACTACAACCCGCTGGCCGTGCCGCACCCGCGCCACCCGGGCGACTTCGGCAACTTCGCGGTGCGCGACGGCCGCCTCTGGAAGTACCGGGCCGGCCTGGCCGCCTCGCTGGCGGGCCCGCACTCCATCGTGGGCCGGGCCGTGGTGGTCCACGCTGGCGAGGACGACCTGGGCCGCGGCGGCAACCAGGCCAGCGTGGAGAACGGCAACGCGGGCCGGCGGCTGGCCTGCTGCGTGGTGGGTTTGTGCGGCCCCGAGCCCTGGGCGCGCCAGGCGCAGGAGCACTCGGAGCGCAAGAAGCGGCGGCGCGAGAGCGAGTGCAAGGCCGCCTGAGCGCGGCCCCCATCCGGCGGCGGCCAGGGACCCCCGGAGCCCCCTCTCTGCCTTTGAGTTTCTCCAACAGGCACCCACCACCCTGAGGTCTCACCTTCGTCTTTGCTGAAGTCTCCCCGCAGCCCTCCCCACCCAGGTCTCCCCTATGTACGCCGAGACCCTCCACCCTTTCCATCCCGAGAACCGCCCAACCCTCGGAGCCCCCCACTCAGTGGGTCGAGGGCCTCCATTTGTACTGAAATACCCCGCCCACGCTGACAGCCTCCTAGGCTCCCGGAGGCCTCTTTCCATCCGGACCCTCCTCCCCCACCTCATAAGCCCTGAGTACCGCCTCTGACCCTCCTTCCTCACCCCATAGGCCCTGAGACCCCACCTCTGACCCTCCTCCCCCACCCCATAAGCCCTGAGACCCCACCTCTGACCCTCCTCCCCCACCCCATAAGCCCCGAGACCCCACCTCTAACCCTCCTTCCCCACCCCATAAGCCCTGAGACCCCACCTCTGACCCTCCTCCCTCACCCTAAAAACCCTGAATCCCTGCCTCTGACCTGACAATCTTCCCTCTTCCCGCCTTCAGATTCCTCCTAGGCGCTCGCTCGGAGGCCCCTCTAGGGGGTTACCTAGAGTCCCCCTACCCCTCCCCACCCACCACCGCTCCCGCGGCCAGCCAGCCGGTGCAGCGGAAGTCAGGCCAACTGCCCGGCGTCCTGAGCTGTTTCCCATCCACCGCCACCCCACTGAGAGCTGCTCCACTGGGGGAATGTTTGGCAATCTTCATATTACACATTAAAAATTCAGCAATTCAATACTGCGTCGGGGCCCTGGTTACTTTTTTGTTTGTTTTAGGCTTCTCTCCCAGGCTCAGTTGTTTTTTTTTTTTTTTCTTTTTCCTTTTTTTTTTTTTTTTTTTTTTTTAAGTGGCAAGATATTTCCCAAATCCTTGCAGGACTTCTGATCCTCTGCCCCTACCCCGCTTACCCTGATGGCAACAACACTCAGCCACTGTTTGTCTCGCCCTTCAGTGTGGCTCCAAGAAGAAGATCACCACAATTACTCAGGGAAGTTAAAAAAAAATACAGCTTCCTGGGCTACATCCCAGAGCTGTGGAGTCCAAAGGGAGAAGAGAAAGTTTATTTGCAACAAGCTTCCAGATGATTCTGACACAGGAGACTCTGGCCTGAGGGAAGGAGGCGTTCTATGTCACCTGGGCTGGTGGCTTGTCACATCTGCCTCTGAGTACATCGTTAGGTCCATTTCCCAGATGTCAGAGACAGTGCCAGGGAAGCCACGTGACTGGAATGGTGGGGTTGGAATGTGACTTTGTTAGCATCCAGCAGGACCAAGATCAGAGGCAAACAGAGGCAGTGGGATGGAAAGGCGGCTGATTTTGATGAAGGCTTGTTGGGAGTTCAGCTTTCTATTGAACTGTATAATCTATAACCAAGCTAGAACAGTCTTGTGTATACACCTTCATTCATGGAATAAACGTCCTTGCGATAACTTTTTAGGCTCCCAGGGTAGCCTCACTTCCTAGCCGTGGCTTTTCCACCCCGGTTACTGGGAGGCAGCTTCCATCTCTCCCAAACTCCTAAGGCAGTGCCTCAAACTGAACCGCAGCCAGAAACCTGTCCCCAGGGGCTATTTTTACCTCTAACCAGGACTAACTTGTTATTTAAAAAAATTTCCTTGAACCCAAGTGACAGCAGGAGAGAAACGCTATTGCCTGGTGACTTTGCTCCACCAACTGGTTCTTACTGGTTTGAATACTAACTTGAACTGTAGACATCAGCACTGAAAGGGAATGAGCAAACGGTGTCTCTAAGTCTCCCGATCCTGATCTCAAATATCCCCCAATTACAAGTTGCCACGAGGGAGGATTAAAATCCCCGACACCCATCTTCTACTCTGCTGCCTGGATTATGGTGAATTCAGGATCATCAAGAAAGGTGTGGACCTGTGGACCTTTTTTTTTTTTTTTTTTTTTTTTTTTTCAGAAGGAGGCGGACCCTTTTTGTCAATTGCATTCAGTTCTTAGTGTCTCTCTTCACAACCCTTGACCCCCTAGACGGGGCTGGAGAGACACCCTAGCAGACTCACTCCATTTCTGTTCCGGGAATAGGATGGATAAAATATCCTATGCGGCCTCCAGAGCCAAAAACAAACCAAATAAACAAAACTAAACAAACCCCCAAAACAAAAAAACAAAAAACAAACAAGAAAAGAAAAAAAACAGGAGATAATAGGAGGACAAACTACAGTTAATTGTAAGGGCAAAGATATGCATATCGCATGATGGTTAACAGGTCAGATTCAGGTAGAGAGCTCCATTTGAACCCCAGTTCTGCCACACTCACAAGCTGTGTGATCTGAACAAGTCCCTTAACCTCTCTGAGCATGGATAAAATAAGATCATCATACCAGATTGTTTTGAAGATTAAATCAAGTGTTATTCATAAGAGGTGCATAGCATAGTATGCACAACAAATAAGGACCTAATAAGTATCTAATTAATAACAATAGCTAAGATTTTAAAAAATAGCTACTACTAATAAATAGATGGGGCTGCCTTGTAAGGTGGTAAGCATCATGCAACCAGGATTCAAATGAACGAAAGTTGCTACCTCTGAGGTTCGCGTGAAGGATTGCTGCATCCACTGAGAGACTGGATGATATGAACTCTGCGATCCCAGCTCTTGTGGGGAGGGGACCTAGGATGAAGGGAGGATTGTGGGTCATAAAGGCAGACATCTGGTTCTTGGCACAGAGCCATATGTGTGCCACCAAAGCCACCCACCGGACCCTACTTGGCCCCTGGAGTCTATTTTTACTCCTCTCATCTTACAGATCTATTTTGTTAATCTCCTTATATTTGCTGTTTTGACTTCACAGCCAGCTTGCTAATCAGTTTGCCTATTTGACTCACAGGGTTTGCATTTGTCACTGGGACTGAAACACACGCTTGTTTTGATTTCTTTTTGTAAAATTAGAAGCGTTTGATGTAATGACTCTACCTAGACACAGCTGGTAAAGTGAGAATAATGCTCAAGTTTGCACAGTTTAAACACAATGTAGACAATAATTAGAAATGCTATCTTTAGATGTTTCGGATAAGCTTTTTCTCAGAATTGCACTGATTTTTTTTTCCGAGTGGGGCTTTTTAGTGCATATATACAGAAATACTAAAAACGTAAGAAAATAGACCAAATCAGTGAGTGCTTTGGTCAACTTGAAAGACTGCAGGAAATAAACCAACTGATTTTAGATCTGCCTTTTTTTGACTGAATGCATAAAATCTTTACATTCTCCATATTTTTCATGACTACCATATGATCAAATAGTTTTAGGTGACAGATAGCAACTGGTAAGTTGCTGCAATATGCTAGCAATCATGGTCAGCCTCTGCTTGCCCTGTGCTGAGGGTGGAATATGAAGCAAATAATAAAGATAATGAATCATCATCAGGAAAATTGCCACATTTTTATTTCATTTAACAAAAAAGATATAGTTATGATACATAATGACCAAAGAATCCAATCAAGCAAGTTCTGCAAATGAATAGAAGGTACTCTTCCTTTAAATGAAACTACAAAATAGCAGTTGGTTTTAAAAACAAAGCCAATTGTTTTACATTTAATAGGCTACCACTGGCCTCTGTTAAGATCCCCAAATATATTCCTCAGCTCACATAGATTTCAGAAAGTCAAACTTTTCAATATTATGCACACTTTGCATCCAAAAAAATTCTCATTTAGTAAAGTGGTGATATGAAATGCAAGGCAGCATTGTCCAGATCTGTCACTTTAAATTGCCCTCATGCTGTATCAACTTGTTTGGTGTTGTTTTGGAAGCAACCATAATATTGAGAGATGGGTCTTTCCTAATTTTTCTGCTTCTCATTTCTAACTAGATTCACTATGGAGCTCCCAATTGCATCTCTCTGAGCTGTAAGTTTTTCTCTGTTCAGGAAGACACCTGGAAAGAAGGGAGTACGTTAAAGTAGTGAGTTGGGGACAATGCTTTGGCCTTTTGACATCCTATATCTAGTCTGAAGGGACTCTCACTATTGCTAAGGAGGAGGAGTGTTTTAAATGGAGGCTTCAGAATGAAAGCAGAGGAAGAAGGTGCTCTCTTTTTCAGAAAGAAGTAGGGTAGAGGTCGGGTGCAGTGGCGGCTCATGCCTGTAATCCCAGCACTTTCAGAGGCCGAGGCAGGCAGATCATGAGGTCAAGAGTTCAAGACCAGTCTGGTCAACATAGGGAAACCCCGTCTCTACTAAAAATACAAAAATTAGCTGAGTGTGGTGGCGCATGCCTGTAGTCCCAGCTACTCAGGAGGCTGAGGCAAGAGAATCGCTTGAACTCGGGAGGCAGAGGTTGCAGTGAGTTGAGATCATGCCACTGCACTCCGGCCTAAGTGACAGAGTGAGACTCTTTAAAAAAAAAAAAAAAGCTGGACGGAGTGGCTCATGCCTGTAATCCCAGCATTTCGGGAGGCCAAGGCAGGCAGATCACAAGGTCAGGAGATCAAGGCCATCCTGGCTAACACAGTGAAACCCCCCTCCGCTGAAAATACAAAAAATTAGCCGGGCGTGGTGGCATGCGCCTGTAGTCCTGGCTACTCAGGAGGCTGAGGCAGGAGAATCGCTTTAACCCAGGAGGCAGGGGTTGCAGTGAGCCGAGATCATGCCACTGCACTCCATCCTGGACGACAGAGCGAGACTCTGTCTCAAAAATAAAAAATTAGTAGGGTACCAAGCCATCCACAGAGCTATGAGAAAACAACGAAGCCAGGAGGGCACCCCATTTTTTTGGAGTGAAAACCAAGAGGGGCAAAGGCATGCTGTAATTTTAAAGAAACGGAAGATCACCTCAATGAGTAAGTAACTGGTCTTTGCCATTCCTTAGAGAGGAGACAGAACTTTTCATGCCATCTGGTGAACTGGGGTGCAAAGGCTACCAGTAGGAATAACACATCAAAATATTTACTCCAACACGTGAATAACTGATAGCAGAACCCTTTCCTAGAACTTTGTGTCGTGATGGTGGTGCATGTTTGGGAGGGAGGTCCCTGAAGAGGAGCAATGATGGGCAAACTCATTTTGCTTGCTTAAGATTGCCAAAAGGCGGAAGGATCCAGGCAGCATTGAGCTGAAGCCATCAGGAGCCTCTCTGCCAAAGAGGCCTTGGGAATAGCTGCGGGAGCAAGAGAAGGAAGGGGAAGAGGAGAGGAAGGTGGGCAGAGAAGGTGTGGAAAGAGGAGGAGCAAGAGTGAGGGATGAGAAATGCCTGGTTAGAAAAACCAATCCATTTCGAGGGCCTTAATTAAAAGAAGGACAAACGCTCATATGTAAAAATCCACACCTAGAGGCTCTCAGGTACAGAGCGATCACAGGAAGGCAGGGTGTGCAAACAAGCTTTCATTAAGAGACCTGTCAGCTCTGTTTCATTTCTCCAGACTGCTCTGCATTCTGCTGGCAACCCAGCTGGAAAAATAATGGAAGGACAAACACGCCTGAAGAGACAAACAAAGGTGGGAACATTCCACCTACAAAACAGGACAGTTCAGAAGGATGCCAGGGAAGGGGATGAGACGGCATTTTTCTGAGCAAACAACCACAGCCCCTCCCCTTAAGTCCAGACTCATCAGAAACATGATTTTCTGGCTTTTCATGCAGCAAAAAAACCCCACAAAGACACGCGGTTCAGAGACAACACCGCTGGTTGTCTGTTCCCAGATCTCTTACACATCCCAAGATATGATACTGTTTTGGTGTTCAGGCTTTTAGAGTCTGAATGTCTAGGGACAGGGCTCTTCTTCAGTTCTTAAGGGTGAATCTTGGTGAACCTAAACGGATCATGGTAATACCATCTCCCTTGCTAAGGACTGGTTAAGACATCATCATGTGACATCATCATGTTATAAGGTCACATGGGACAAGCCCCAGGTGATCATTCTGACCCATCAAATGTGACAGGAACTGGGTTTTTGCTCTTGAAACACACACACGTATGTGGGAGAAACTTCCTTCTGCCTTTGAGCAGGTGCATCCATCTCATTATCATGAGAAAGCAGCTGACACAGCAGGAGGAGAAAGACGAAAACTAGAACCTTGATGACTTTCTTGAATGTACAGCCCTGGAACGCCCTACTTCCGAAATTCCTGTTATACAACAGAATTCATTTTCCTACTGTTTGTTTCTATAAATGTGGCTTGGAGCTGAGAGGACCATGACTGATGCAGGGTTATCTAGCGAAGTAGGGGAGAGAATACTGCCCCTAAACGATGATCCTAAAAAAGACAGCTGTAAGTGATTGCAGAACTCCCCTTTAATGTCTATGGAAAAGAAGAACCATATTGGGCCATTAATGTCTGTGGAACAGAAGAACCATATTGGGCCGGGTGCAGTGGCTCACGCCTGCAATCCCAGCACTTTGGGAGGCCAAGGCGGGAGGATCACTAGGTCAGGAGTTCGAGACCAGCTTGGCCAACATGGTGAAACCCCATCTTTACTAAAAATACAAAAATTAGATGGGCATGCTGGCACGTTCCTGTAATCCCAGTTACTCAGGAGGCTGAGGCAGGAGAATTGCTTGAGCTGGGACCCAGAGGCAGAGGTTGCAGTGAGCCGAGATTGCACCACTGCACTCTAGCTGAGGTGACAGAGTGAGACTCTATCTCAAAAAAAAAAAAAAAAAACCACATTGGATGGAGAAAGCAGGGGCAGGACACATGTGTCACATATCCACAGGGTGTTATCATGGTTACATCTGTGACAGGATCAACTTACTCATTGGCTCTCATTTCATCTAATAATATAAGACCCTCCCAGCTGACTACATGACTACACACAGTTTAGGTTATAGCTCCCTATGACTGCTGCTCCTGCCCTCACCCCAGATTCTCTGGAACTCACTGCAGTTTTCCTGACACTGATGGAATGTGCTGGAGTCTGTTATGAGCCCTGCTTTTCAGAAGGTGCCGAACAGGCCCTGAAGAGGTGCATCTGACCGACAGTGTGTCAAAACCAGAGTTCTGCAGGGTGAGATTGTTCCTTCTATTATTATTATATTAAATTTGGCTGTGTTTTCCTTTGGTGGCTCTGGCATCCTACGCAGTAGTGCTGAACATTTGCAGGCAGTTAAGGCACAGTCCAGCAGGAAGAATGATTTCTATGACTGCTGATCTGTGCAAGCCCTCCAGCTGCAGGAACAGCCTCTCCTGAGGAGAGGCTGTGGGGGTGGGCCTGGTGGGGAGGGGACAGGCTGGGACACAGAAGGATGGAACATTAGAGCCGGTGGTGGGCAGGGGTCAACAGTATGTCCTTCTCTGTTGCACGGTATGTCCGGGCAACAGAGCCTGGACAGCAGCATGCTCCCTTTTCAACTAAAGTAGTGGGAGGCCCAGCCAGTGCGCATCAAATGACTGGGTTTGTCTGGGCTGCGCTTGGGCCTACTTCAGAGGAGCAGCACAGAAAGTGATGGGGCTCCCATTCTGCTAGCAGAGGATTCCTGGAGATGCAATCTGGGAGGGATGTATCTGTGTGGCTGGCCCCTCGTGTCCAGATGTCACATCTTAGTGCCACAAGCCCGGTATAAACATCGAATTTTTAGGATGCATTTTCACTAAGAGAGGCTGCCACTCTGGGAGCCTCTCTTTTTCCTGCAAAGAGGGTCTCTCAAAGGAGTGATTCTGGTTCTCAGAGGTATTCTGAGCTTTGGGATCTAGTCTCAGGCTTTCCAGGGAAGGAAAAAGCTATGGCTGGATGATCTATCAATTTTCTGCAGTGCTGGATGCCACCTAGAAAACCTAATTTTTATCCAAAAGGAAAGAACCAGCTGGCACTGACCGTGCCTCCTTTCTCAACCCTGGATTGTGCCTGTGGTGCCACAGCCCCCCTTGCCAGGCTCCAGTGAAGCTGTTTTGTTTTCCTCTCTCTTTCCCTTATGAGGTCATGAACTCTGTGTCTGGTCTTTAAAATTCCAATACTTGGTGGCATAAATGAGGCAGCCTCAACATTGCTGAAGGAATGAAGAAGGGTTTGGAAGTTCCAGGTGGTCCAGGAAACCAGACTGGCTCCCAGCAGGTAGATCTCTCCCAAACCTGAACTGGCCATACAATCCCAGTGTGAGACAGGTCGAATGCAGAGAACGAGCATTTCCAGGTTGTAGCTCTCATCTCATCTCACCTCACAAAAAACCAGATCACCACTGGGAGTCCTGATCTCCAGCTTTTATGCCCACCCCTCCCAATCACTTCAGATCAGTTGATTCTCCAGATTTACAAGCTGGAAAACTCAGCTCTGGCACTCACCACACAGGCCTCAACAGGGGCCGTGGATCAACCGAGAAGCCCAACCTTCTCAGCCTGCTCAAGGCCCCTTCCACCCGCCAGTCTGCCCCATGACAGCAGTGCAGTGGGCACAATGCCAGGCACACCCATGCCAGGCGGTCCTACCGAGACCTAACTTGATGGGCTGCAAGGGCCCTCTGGACACATTCTGCTTAATTACACCTTCCTCTCCAGCTGCCTAACCTTGACCAAGTCAGGGACCTGATTAAAAACCCCATCAGTTTCTAGCTCTTCCTGTAATTTTGATTGACAACATGAAATGCTAATACAAAAACATCTTATCTCTCTTAAAACAAAAGCTGACAGAAACACGGATGCTGAAAACCAGCCATATGGCGGACACAATTCCTGGGCCTGGCCCTGTTCACAGTAGCGCTCTTCGGCAGAGAGATGACATGGAGAAGCTTGAGGACCTCCATTTAATAAATCAAACAGTACTGGCATCATCAGAATATTCTTAGTTTGCAACTGGATCAGATCGTTTTCTCACTTGCAGACTCGGAGGTGTTTCAGAAGGCGACGTGGGCGCGCCGTTCTGATGCTTCCTTCTTGACCCTCTCTGGGGCTTTCAGTGAGTCACTGTGTCAGATCCCTCTCCCCTTCAGGTTTTCATGGTGCTCCTCGTGCCTGTGCCCTCTGGGATCCCTTAGCCATCTTCCAGTGCGGGAGCTTCGGCTGCTGGCTGACTGGCCTCGAAGGAATCCAGGTGAGATGTGGGGAGCTCCCCCTGGGCGGCCAGGCCCTGCAGGACTGGCCCCATCTCACTCCTCTGACCCTCTATGGGACTCTCTCTTCTGACCTCTTCCCGTTCTGCAGCTGCCTGTTCCTTTGTCAGTTTAATTATTTCCCTTCCAAGGCTGTTTACTTCTTCCTCAGAAGGTAACTGGGGTAACGAAGAAAGAAAGAGCTTGCTCTGGTTCCCGCAGCTCTGATTTGGTGGGGAGTTGACAGTGGGCCTCCCAGCATCCTCAGGCGCTGTCAACGCCTCAGCAGCCGCACAACTTTCATCTCCTTCTTGCTTCTCAGCCTCCCCTGAAAACAGAACGAGGACAGCATTAAACCTCTGGCAGCAAGTCAGCCCTCACCGCCCCTCTTCTGCCAGCCTCCCGCCCAGCCTGCCGGCACGGGGCCTCTAAAAAAGAAGGAAGACTTTGTTTTGACTCCCTGTGCAGGGCACTGGAGACGAAGGAGAACACAGGACCCAGGTGAAACCAGCGAGCATGCACTCTAGTGATTCCTGCATTATTCATGGAGGGCAAGGGAGCACTTGGGCCATGTCATAATCCATCCTTTGCAGACACCTGGTCAGCTTCTGTTCCATTCTCTAATGGCTGCTCCTTGTGCCCATTAAATATTTAAATTGAGGACACAGGTTTTGTTGGTTCTGCAGCTCAGAGCTGGGGCTGGTTAGTAATGAAAAAAGGTTCCGGCTGCATTGAGGGTGGGAAGCGGAAGGGCAGTTCGAGAAGGATTTCCAGCCACCACTTCTCCACGATTCTCCATCAGCATCTCATTCCTTAATGCAAACACCTGATGTTCCTCAATTTCAAATCAATTATATGCAAATGCAGCTTCAAGCTCCCTCCCCCTTTGAGTTGTTGTCCCTGAACCCCTTCTCTATAGAATGGAAATTCTAGCACTGCAACAGGAAGGACATGGGAGAGAAAGGGGAGCCCCAAAAGGGCTGATGTCCAGCCCTCATTTCCCTACTCACTTGCTTGGTGATCGGGACGGGACTCTCTGCTGCCCCTTCTGGACCTAACCAGCAATGGTTGCTCTGCGTGAGTGGGGAGCAGCGTGGTGGAGCGAGTGCTTAGTACCTGGGCATGTGCATTCCACAACAGACACTGAGTTTCCCCAGAAGCCAATTTCTCCTCGGCCCTCAGGCTAAGCAGTGAAGAAATGTATGATAGAGCCACAGTGGGGCTAGGTTTAGCCTGGGTGCAGGTCCTGGACCAAGAATGAGGGGCCCCCAGGAACACTTCCTGACCCCTGAATGGAACCACAGCAGAACCCTATGTATGTAGTTGGGCTTGCCATCAGATGTGTGCAGGTGTGTTTTCAAGCTGTGAGTGGGACCATGGGGAGCTGGAGAACTGCAGCAGGTTAGCAAGGATGGTGAGCATCATCTGGCCATGCCTTTTTCCTGCTTAAAACCTTCTGCTGGAGCCTTGTCACTTTCAGGATACACTGCCTTTTGCTTAGACCCTGACAAAGTCTTGCTGATGTGCTCCTGTTTCACTCTGCAGCCTCATTTCCCACAGTTCCATCACACGTGTCCTCCAGCCATGCCACGCGCCCATTAGGTCTCCATATGCACTGATCAGTTTCTCCCCTGTCTTAAATAAATCCTCCCAGCTAATGCTTGTTGGGTGCTTTTCCATGTTAGGCACTGCACTAAATATTTGACATGTTTATCTCATTCTAAATTTAAGTCCATGGGAACAGGAGCCTCATCTGACTCATCCAGTGTCTGACACATTCTAAGCATTCAAAAATATTTAAAAAATAGTTCCCTTTCTTTTATAAATGGAAGTAGAATATACATGAAGAGAAGTGCACAGAACTGAAGTATCCAGCTGAATGAATTTTCACAAAGTGAATTCACCCACATAACCAGGGTGAGAAACAAAATATTACCAACCCCTGCAAATACTTCCCAGTCCCATACTCCTAGACCCCCTTTCTAGTCACTTCTCTTCTGCCAAGGATAACCACTAGCCTGTTTAAAATGCCAAAATGCAATCTGCCTGGTCCTTGAACTTTATATCCAGGAATCTTACTGTGCTGGGTCCTTTTGCTTCACGTGATGTTTGTGAGATTTACTCACGTTTTTGAGTATAGAATTTGTTTATTTGAATGCACCACAATTTCCAACATGTATGTAAATGTTGAATTAAAATGGGCAAGCCAGAAACAGAAAAAGAGAAATGGAGAGCAGACATATTAAACTATTCACACCATCACTCAAAAATGCAGAAATCTAAGTCACAAGGAGATGTAGTTTTTCCTCTATCAGAATAGCAAAAATGAAAAGGTTTGACAAAACTCAGTGCTGCGAAGGATGCAGGGAAACAGGTACAGTCATGCATTAATAGAGAAAATAAAAATTAGTAAGACTCTTTTGTAGGCCATTTGGTCACACTATCTATTGCAACTTTCACCGTATTTACCCTTTGACCCAGTAATTCCATTATTAGGAATCTACCTATGGATATTAGCCCAGATATTTGAAGACACATTGTTCTTAGATACTCACTGCAACACTGTTTTTAATAACAGAAGTCTGGAAAAATTCAAGTGCCCATCAACAGGGAATTATGTATACGGATTTACTGGCCAAGTTGTGAGATTCTTTCTGATAATACACACTAAAAATTGAAGGTTGTCTCTGGAAAGTAGACTGAGGACCACAGCAAAAAGCAAAGGTGGAGGAAGTCTTTAATTTTCCACCTTTCTGTGCTGTTTACATTTTTTAACATGTGCTGTATTCCTATTTTATAAAACAAGATATGCAACCTCCAAGATTCTACCATCCATCATCACCTCATCTTTCCTTTCTACACTGATCTGTAGAGCTGGGAACCCACACCCACTGCTTCCACGTCCCAGGGCTGCTTCACACATTCCATCCTTCAGTCTGTCCTGCATCTTTCCTGCCTGTGAGGTCTACGTCCCCCTCCCCAACCCGTAGCATACTTTCCCATTGGCCACATGCTCCTCTCAAGCTCTTTCCCCCGTGGTCTCTGGTTTCTCCTTCAATCTAGTTCTGTGAGCATGTTATATTCATTCCCTATGGCTGCTGTAGCAAATAGCCACAAACTTAGTGGCTTAAAACAAAACACGTATTCTCTTATAGCTTTGGAATCAGAAGTTCAAAAACATTTCACTGGGGCTGGGCACAGTGGCTTATGCCTATAATTCCAGCATTTTGGGAGACTGAGGTGTGCAGATCACCTGAGCTCAGGAGTTCAAGGCCAGCCTGGCCAACATGGCAAAACCCTGTCTCTACTAAAAATACAAAAATTAGCTGACTGTGGTTGCACGCACCTGTAATCCCCGCTACTCGGGAAGCTGAGGCAGGAGAATCGCTTGAACCCAGGAGGCAGAGGTTGTAGTGAGCTAAGATTGTGTCAATGCACTCCAGCTTGGGCAACAGAGCGAGACTCTGACTCAAAAAAAAAAAAAAAGAAAATTCACTGGGTCAAAACCAAGGCTGTGCTCCCTTGGAGGCTCTGGGCAGATTCCATTTCTCTCCTCTCCTAGTTTCTGACGGCTGCCAACATTCCTTGGTTTGTGGCTGTATCCTTCCAATCTCTGCTGCTGTGGTCACACTCCCTCCTCTTTTTCTGTGTGTGCAGAATCTCTCTCTTTCCTCCCTTTTGAAAGGATAAATGAGATTGCATTTTTGGCCCACCCGGATAATCCAGGATAATCTCTTTATCTCAAGATCCATAAATCAATCATGTCGGCAAAGTCATTTTGCCATATAAGGTAACATTTACAGGTTTCAGGGAATTGGACCTGAAATCTTTGAGGGCCCATATTCAACCTCCTATCTATGCCTTCCCAGTTTCCTTTGTTGATTCTGATATTTCCTTCTGGCTCCTCCTGCAGGCACTTCCCCAGGGATCTGCCATCTGTTTCTCTTCATTCATTCTCACTCATTCGCTATCACGTGACTTTAATTCCTGCCTCTGAGTACAGCTCCCAGATCTGTATCGATGGCTCTGACCACTTCCTGTAAAAGATACAAACCCATGTTTCTGGCTGCCAATGGGATCTTCCACCTGGAGAATCTGCTGGCACTTTCCAGAAGATAGTTTCCCCCATAGAGTCCCTCCTGTTTGCAGTTTCAGTACTGCTTCACGGTCACACGGGCTTAAGACCTTGAAGACCAGTCAATGCCAAATCGTGTTTTTGTCCCTCTATATTAGTCTGTTTCCATGCTGCTAATAAAGACATGAGGTAATTTATAAAGGAAAGAGCTTTAATGGACTCACAGTTCCACATGGCTGGGGAGGCCTCACAATCATGGCGGAAGATGAAGGAAGAGCAAAGGGGGACATCTCATGTGGCGGCAGGCAAGAGAGCTTGTGCAGAGGAATTCTAATTTATGAAACCATCAGGTCTCATGAGACTTATTCGCTACCAAGAGAACAGTATGGGGGAAACCACCCCCATGATTCAGTTGTCTCTACCTGGCCCCACCCTTGACACATGGAGATGATTACAATTCGAGGTGAGATTGGGGTGGGGACACAGCCAAACCATATCACCCTCAGTGCTATAGACTGAATGCTTGTGTCCTCCCAACATTCATATTGAGGCTCTAATCCCCAGTGTGATGGTATTTGGAGGTGAGGCCTTTGGGAGGTAGTCAAGGTTAGACGAGTCATGAAATGGGTCCCTCATAATGGGATTTGCACTCTTACATAAAGAGGAAGGGCCCAGAACCCCTTCTCTCTCTGTTCTTTGAGGATACAACAAGAAGGCCACCATCTGCAAACCAGGAAGAAGGCCCTCGTGAATCACAGAATCTCTTAGCACCTTGATCTTGGATTTCCCAGCCTCTGGAACTATGAGAAATAAATGTCTGCTTATTGTTGAAAACATTCAACATGGTAGTTGTGGAATGGTAGTCTCTTATAGCAGCCTGAACTAAAACACTCAGAAATGTTCCTTGCATCTGCCCACTCTTCTCCTTGCCCAGTACCGAACATGGCTTGGATTTCTAAGGTCTCTAGATAAACTGCTGAAGCATATTTCCCCAAGGTTCAGCTGGATGTGACTTTCAGACTTCCCCTCAGCCAATGAACAGGTAAGCATTCAAAAGGCAAGGGCAAACCATGCCCAATGTTTCTGGAACTCAGACCTTGGCAGGTGACAATTTATAAAACGAATTTGTAAGGATTATTTATATCATTTAGAAAAATTGTATATTAAAAGCACATTAAGTCTAAGCATGTGGTTAGATACTTCAGGTTAAATACAACCTAAAAAGGAAATATAATCTAACAAGTTTGAATTAAAATGGAGCTTAGAGTTTCTGCAGCATGTAACAATGTTACTACATCTGTGATCCATTCTAATTTTAATACAACATAAGAGTATTGATACGACATAAAGTATTGATTGATATGCATGGAATGTGGTGTTGAGCATTTCTTAATTACATAATTGAATAAACTTTTGAGCATTTATTTACTTCATCAGATGTTTAAATGTTTTTAAGTGGCTGAACCTTGGTAAAAACTCTGAGAAGCTCTAGAAGAAATGAAAGAGTGAAATCAGATGGGCTTTAAGACTAAAATGAAACACCAAGATGAAGGGTGGGGCACAAGGAGGGAAGAGAAAATGATCACAGACAGAAGCATCTATGCGATAACAAACATCAGTATCAACAAACAGGACCGTGGGTTTCAGCCGAGCAAGGCGGGTCTTGGCTGCTGTGACCACACCCCATAGCTCTCACTCTCCTGATACAAATTTACTTTTCACATTCAAAATAAGTTTCCGTTGTCTTCAGCCTTTTTGATGACTAATGACAAATCCCAGGGACAGAACTTTGACCAAATCTACTTTATGGTTTCTGAAGCCTGCATTTAGTCACACACGACTATGTTTATTCTTCTAAGAATTCACTGGCCTCAGTATTATATCCGCAAAGGAGACCATTACTTTCGCTTACAATGAAGTACATACGTGTAATAAAGCAAGGCTTCATTTAAAAAAAAAAAATAGCTATTCAGATCTGTTCAGCCAGGATAAGATATGTTAGTTCCTAACGCGCAAATATATAAATGAATAAATCAAGCCTTGATTTTGAAAAAAAAAAAAAAAAACTATTCAGATCTGTTCAGCCAGGAGGTGGTATGTTAGCTTCTAATAGGTTCCTTTGATTCTAGTCTCCCCCTGCACTAATCCAACCTGTTGGGAGAGGAACCTTCCCTAAAGCTTTGCTACCCGAAGTGTGTGGTTCATAGACCAGCAGTGGCAGCATCACCTGGGGACTTATTAGACATGCAGGATCTCCGGCCCTACTCCAGAACTACTGGTTCGGAATCTTCACTTTAATAGGATCCTGGGTGTTGAGGTGTACGCTTCAGTTTGAGCAGCACAGCAAGCTTGAAGCACAAATCTCACCATGACTTTCCCCAGCTATACATCATGTAAAGGCTGCCAGTGTCTCAGGAACAAAGCCTGAGCTCATAACCTGGCATTCAAGGCCTTCCATGACTCAACATCCATCTACATTTCTACCTGGCAAACCAACTCCTCTCCTTGTTCCCTCTACTCCAGCCACACTGAGCCCTTCCTGTCGCCCACCACTGTCCCCAGCACCTATACTTAGAAACTTGATTCCTCCATGACTGTCATTCTCTTGTATGTCCCAGGGATGAACGTTGAGTCAGCTCCACCTCCACCTCTTCCATGATGCCTGCTTGATTACATCTGGCCAGAAGTAATAGTCCCACCTTAAATATAGAATCTTGCCTGATTAATTTTTTAACTTTGTTCCACAGTAGGGACTCAATAATAAATAGCTTATTAAATGTTTGACTATATGAACAATATACATGAATCCATGAATATATTAGTACATCTCTTTAAATACCATTCATTAATATATGAAAGCAATCCTTGAATTTATGGTAGTCATTTAAGGTTGTGTTCAGGTTGATACTCTAAAAGTTTTGAAAATGGTACTTTTTGAAAAAGAAAGATAAAGATTTCTGACTTGCACAAACATTTATCTACATCTAAGGTAGCTCAGAGAAGCAATCACATAATTTTCATACTAACAGATGAAAATTTTTATAGTGGTCGCACAGAGGACATGAGAAACAGCGGGTCAAAATGAGCAAGTTTCCAGCATGGTGGGGAAGCTTTATTTAAAAGGAGTAAATTACGGTACTCTCAGCAGCTAAATTTTTCACCAACGTGAGACGAATAAACTCTTTCTAGAAATTACTCTTATGAAATTACTTCTTCCAGGACACTTAATAGTATATTCTCGTGCCCCTGAAAAATTAATTAACCTTACTCGTAACAACCTAACTCCTAAACCATCTGCGGTGTGTTTTTACTGTAGGTCAGGTTAATCTTCTCTACCTTAATTTACATCTAAGTGAAGGTGGTCTAAATTACACAGGGGACTTTCCCTTGCTGGTATTTTGCCTTGTGCCATTTCGCTAGATGACATTCTGCTCATGTCCAAATGTATGAGTCTCTTTTAATATGGTAAACCTCTGAGATTAGCAGGGAGAACTTTTTAAGCAGAGGGTGTGGGGGTGCGTGTGGGGCCGACACTGCTATCCTCGTTAGAGGTTAAAACACAGTCACAGTAAGGAGAGGAATGAACTCAGGCTGGAATCCTACTCTGTTTACTTTTTCTGAGAAAGGCTAGATTTTCAGAGCCTCAGGATCACAGAGCGACAGGAGCCAGGATCTAGAATTGGACTGTAACAAGTCAGCAGAAGGATTTACCAACCCACTCCCCGACTTTTAAAAAATTTTTTTTTTTTGGCAGGATCTCACATTGTCCCAGGCTGGAGTGCAGTGCCACGATCTCAACGCACTGCAGTCACAACCTCCTGGGCTCAAAGGATTCTTCCGCCTCAGCCTCTGGAGTATCTGGGACTTACAGGCATGTGCCACCATTCACGGCTAATGTTTTAGATTTTTTAGTAGAAATGGGGTCTCACTATGTTACCCAGGCTGGTCTCAAATTCCTGGCCTCAAGTGATCCTCTCACCTCAGCCTCCCAAGGTGCTGGGATTACAAATATGAGCCACCCCCCTGCCTATCTTTTTTAAATCCAAAACATGCTGAAAAATTATACTCAAGTCATTATCAGGAGACAAAAAGTAGTTACTAAAAATGTCACAAACGTTGAGCTATCACTGGGACCTCTGGTTACTTGCTGTGGGAGCAAAATCCTCCTTTAAAGATTCTAGAATCTTAACTCTTAAGCTGTGGGCGTTTTATTTTTAAGGACAGACACATAGCATTGCTATTTCTATAAAAGATTTCTGAACCAACCAAGGGTGGGAAAATATTACAAATAATAGTAATTATTCTATGTTGTTTTAGCAAACAGATTTATCGTTAATACTTATTAATACACATATCAATAATAAGGCAATCAACCGATACAAACACATTATGACACAAATAGTGTGGAAAGAGAAAGATATTTTCTCTAAAAGATAAAGAAACAGTATCTCTTTGTTTAAAAGATGGCTAATCACCCAAATATGTGCCTCCCCTCCACTACTGGCCCAAAGGGGCGATTCATCTTCCTTTGTTAACTGCTCTCTGATAGGCTTTGTCCTCCCAAGTGTGTGCCGCTTTCAGTTGGAATTGATCATAGACATGACAGTGATGAGGCCATCCCTGATGCTGACAGTCACGGCGTAAAGCCTTCCTTGTTCCCACCCAGCGCTGTCGGAGGATGGGGTAGGAACAATGAGAGCTAATGATACAACTCTGGAAGCTATCATTTTGAATCGGTCCACTACTTACACCATCCTTGTGAAAATCAAGCCAGGCTCATGCTCCATTTCAGGTTAGCAGGCCCAGGTCCACCCTGAGGCTCAGCGAGCCCAGAACAGACAGAAGGCTTTGGATCTCCATGTGGACACTGGATCTCGGCATGGCATAATCACCAGCCAAAACATGTTCCAAACCACACAGTGGGCCATAGTGTTCCAGGCCAGCCTCACAAGCAGCCACATGAGGCTGGCTGCAAAGACGCGGCCTTGCTTTCTGGCCGATGTGGAATTAATTAAAGTCAGGGTCTTTCTCTCTCCCCACATGTACTTGGTGGGGGTAACATTTCTGTTCAAATCTCAGCTATGTCCTGGTTTCTACCACTCCAGGCACTATCACGGCCTTATGTAAGATCAGGCTCTCAAACCTGTTTGTTGGCTCATCTGGGTCTTCTTACCCAGTTATAAGAAGTGGTCTTCTTATCACTCCATGCACTATTATGAGTGATTTAAAGCAACAATTATGTATTATTTTTCATGAGTCTTTGGGTCAGATGGGTGGTTCCAGTTCTGCTAATCTAAGCTCAGCTCTGCAAGGCTCCCTCATTCATATGCAAGAGAGAGCCTTGCAGAGCCTCCCTTGGGTTAGCAGAACCACCCATCAGACCCAAAGACTCGCGAAAACAATACATAGTTGTTGCTTTAAGTTCTATATTTCGAGTTGGTTTGTTACCCAATAATAGTGAACTGATACAGCTGGTTAGTCCATTTAGATGAGAGCACAGTTCTTAGGGCAGACAATCACGAGGTGGAAAGGTAGGCTAGGCCAGGCCGCACAGTTGAGATGTTAAGTGGAAGGCAGTGGAGAGCCACTTGGGATTTTTGAGCAGGGCACAAATGTGATGCAAACAGTACTCCAAAAGCTTTATTCTACGGTAGCAGGATGAAGATGGGAATAAAGCGAGGAGAGTCAGGGAGGATGAAAAACCAGGAGAGGAGCCCTGCCGACAAGAAAATGAGGGCCTGAATCATGCCAGAGGTGGCAGGCCCCCAGGTGCGAAAACTGCAGAAAGAGTTGAGTGAAAGACCACATGGAGCTGGAGACGGAAGGTTGACAGTGGTTGATGGCTCCAAGGTTTCGAGCCTGAGAAGCTGGGACGGTGACAAAAACAGAAGGAAGAAAGCAGGAAGAATTGGTGATGTTGTGCTTGAGAAGTCCACGGAGTATTCAGGGCAAGGCAAGTTGGGGCTCTGGGAAATGTGGGGTGTAACTCTGCAGATGGAACCCTGTGGGGGAAAAGTACTTTGCGAGTATTTTTTTTTAATTTATTTTTTATTTTTTTTAATTGCATTTTAGGTTTTGGGGTTGCATGTGAAGAACATGCAAGATTGTTGCATAGGTGCATACATGGCAGTGTGATTTGCTGCCTTCCTCCCCATCACCTATATCTGGCATTTCTCCCCATGCTATCTCTCCCCAACTCCCCACTCCCCACTGTCCCTCCCCTATTTCCCCCCGACAGACCCCAGTGTGTGATGCTCCCCTCCCTATGTCCATGTGTTCTCATTGTTCAACACCCACCTATGAGTGAGAACATGCGGTGTTTGATTTTCTGTTCTTGTGTCAGTTTGCTGAGAATGATGGTTTCCAGGTTCATCCATATCCCTACAAAGGACACGAACTCATTGTTTTTTATGGCTGCATAATATTCCATGGTGTATATGTGCCACATTTTCCCTGTCCAGTCTATAATTGATGGGCATTTGTTTACAATATCAAGTACCAAGTCTTTGATATTGTAAACACTGCTGCAATGAACATTTGTGTGCATGTGTCCTTATAGTAACTTTGAGAGTATTTTTATGGAGGTAATGAGTAAATGCAAGAGTCCGAGCAAGAGAAGATGGAGAAGAAATGTGGATGTATATTGGTTATCTATTGCCGTGTAACAAATTACATCAAACCTAGCAGCTTAAGACTCAGGAGTCTGGGAACAGTTGAGCTGGGTGGTTCTGGCTAATGGTCCCTCATGAGGTGCCCAAGAAATGCTGACCAGGGCTGTTGGCATCTGAAGGCTTGACTAGGGCTAGAGAATCTCCTTCCAAGATGGCTCACTCAAGTGGCTGATGGCTGGAGGCCTCAGCTCCATGCCACATGAACAGTGTGGATAGCCGCTTGAGTGTCCTCATGACATGGCGCCAACTTCCTCCAGAGTGAACGACCTAAGAGAAAGCCCAAGGCACAAGTCTCTTGTCTTTTATGACCTGGCTGTAGAAGTCACATACTCTCACTTCTGTATTCTATTAATCAAACAGACCGATCCTGATACAACATGGAAGGCGGTTGCACGGGGGCATGAATACCAAGGGGCAGGGAGTATTTGGTGCATTCTCAGAAGCTGGCTGCCACACGTGGGGTGGCAGAAGAAGACAAGCAAAGCTTCAGAAGATAAGAAGTTTGTTGGGGAGACAAGACTCCCACATGGGAAGAGCTCAGGCTCTCAAACCTGTTGGCTCATCTGGGTCTCTATATGGGTCCTTGAGCCCTTTCAGAACACCCTGCCTCCAGAACTGTCTGGTAGAGGAGGAGCTTTTCTCTATTCTATTGCTTTGCAGACTTCCCATGTATCAAGCAATGTGCCAGATTTCCCTGAGGTTGGCATGATCATGTCACTGTTTTAAAGGAAAGGAAACCGTGGCTGAAGTCTCCAGCCCAAGTTCTCATAACCAATGTGATGTGGAACTGACTGTGAACCCAGGTCGTTCAACTCCACGGTCCTCACTCTGTATGTATGTATTTATGTATTTATTTATTTGAGATGGAGTCTTGCTCTATTGCCCAGGCTGGAGTGTGGTGGCACGATCTCAACTCACTGAAACCTCTGCCTCCCGGGTTCAAGCGATTCTCCTGCCTCATCCTCCCGAGTATTTCACCATATTGGCTAGGGTGGTCTTGAACTCCTGAGCTCAGGTGATCCACCTGCCTCGGCCTCCCAAAGTCCTGGGATTACAGGTGTGAGCCACTGTACCCGGCCCGGGGTCCTGTCTCTTAACCTCTCTGCCACCATGCCCAGAGAGCAGGGGCCTGCGTTTTTCAGTTAAAATCTCCCAACAAGATGAACCCACATAAGCAACAAGAGGAAATCTGAGGAATGTCCCAGTGATGCCGAAGCAGCGGCAGGAAGGGGAAGGGAGGAGACTGATGTCCACTGAGCCACTCCTCTGTGGCAGGCACAGTCCAGGTAAAGACAGAGAAATTGAAGAGTGCTTACCATCCTTGGGGTCCACTTTGTTCTCAGGGGGCTGCTCAACAAACTTCAGCAGTGGGGATCTTGACCTCTGTCCACTAGGAAGAGTGGGGTCACTGAACAGTATGGTGTCCTTGCCCCCTGTTGTGGAAAAGGGGAAAATGGATGTCTTATATCATCAGTGGAGTTGGGTTACATTTAGTCCCACACACTTAATTGGCTCAGGGCTACCACTAAAGGGAAGCCTGCTACGACTGCTGACACCCTCCATACTTCTTTACACTATTGCACCCACTCTAGCCCTAACCACTGCACACACACTCACGCACAAAATCTTTATCACTAATTTAGCACTGAACTATAGGCCGTTTTTCCCTTTCCTCTCACTGCTTGATGTGTGTTCATCTTGCTTCCCTACGTGGACTGGCGTAGAGGGCGATAAGCATGTCTAGGATGCCTGGCACAGAACTGAATTCACAAAGTCAATGCTGAAATGTTGAAAGGGTACCAGCGCATCGACGGGCTGATTACTGGAAGAGACATGGATTCTTTCCAGGTGATGGTAAATGGGAGAGGGTTGGCAATTCTTTGATGTCATTGGGATTCTGCTCTCAAGTTGGCTAAACACTATGATTTGACTCCTACTTGGGGAAAGAAAGAAGAGGAAGAGGAGGAGGGGGAGAAAAAGAACGTATTGCATCTCATTCTACCATTCAGTAGTTTAAATGGAGACACAAAAGACAGTGAGCAGACAGAAGAGACTGATCTGATCTACACTAGAAGAGGCTCTTTTCCCTTTACTTTCACCATGGTTTGAAAATATTCTAACGCGATTCTTCATCATAACATCCTTCATTGCTGCAGGAGGGCAATGCTATTGCCATGACTTAAGCTGTCTTAGATCTGAGGAGCTGCCACTCTTTTTCCCATCCTCCCACTTTGTATCTATGTGGAGACCAGAGATTAGAACACACAGGGCCATAGCATAAAATTCATTCAGCCAGGCCCCCAAAGCTAATTTCATCCTTTAATATTTGTTTTGTACTAATTGAATTCTCTATTTCAATTGACAATTCTAATCAGAAACATTCAAGGAAAGGTAGAGAATGCATTTCTACTTATTTACATGCAGAGACAACATAACGCACTGCTGATATTAGCCACAAAAACAGAGATTTTAAACAGAACATACTCCCAAATCCTACTGAAACATTGTAGCTCAGGCCTTCAGGCAGCAAAAAGAAGGAAGGAAATAATTGTTATTGCATAATGGCCATTTGAAGTCGTACCTAGACCAAACAAAACCATAGAAAATTCTCAGCATTTGTTCACTCATGTAACTTCCATCTTTTAATATAAATTGTAGAAATGAAACAGTGAGAAATTTCACCAAGTCACTCTGAGAAAAAAAAAAATCAAAATTGTACCCCTGTACATACACAGAAATGGCAGTCTGACTACAAATACATGATCAAGTGCCCAACTGTGTTGCAATTCAATGCAATAAAAGAAAGGCCTTCATAGAAGATGAGGTTTTAACAGCATCAAAAGATTCTTGTACAGAAATGGATCATTCAAATCCCCAGGACTGTACCCGGCCCTAATTAGTTCTGTCAGGTCTTTTGACATCAAGTTCAAGGAATCACTGCTAAAAATTCCAATTTATGAAACACATGCCAGGTGCAGTGGCTCACGCCTATAATCCCCAGCACTTTGGGAGGCTGAAGCGGGTGGATCACCTGAGGTTGGGAGTTCGAGACCAGCCTGACCAACATGGAGAATCCCTGTCTCTACTGAAAATACAAAATTAGCCAGGTATGGTGGCGCATGCCTGTAATCTCAGTCACTTGGGAGGCTGAGGCAGGAGAATCGCTTGAACCTGCAAGTCGGAGGTTGCAGTGAGCCGAGATACTGCCCTTGCACTCTAGCCTAGGCAACAAGAGCAAAACTCCGTCTCAAAAAAGAAAAAGAAACACACATAAAGGCAACCTAAGGCAGTGATTCGGGTTTATATTTCAGAAAACATGTTGTTGTCCACCTGCCTCCCTGTGCTAATTTTTACTTATCGTTCACTCCAGGGAAGCGTCCATATGATACAAGAAGGAAGGAGACTGGTTTGTGCGGAAGGTTAAGTAACTAAAAGTGTATGTACAGCATGGTTTCCAGGGAAAGGGGAGATGGTGGAAATGGTAAATATAAGTTTCTGAAGAGTAAAACATCAATGGGGAATGGCTGACTGGGGTCTCACAAAAAGAGTAGTTTACCAAGACAAGTGACATAAATATAGCTAATTAAAGTGGAACGCCAGAGCTTCCAAACACAATGTACGACTGAAAAAAAAAATCACAGAAAATTCAGAATTTCAGACTAAGTAAAAATGGGATGGGGGAAGGGAAGAGAAGGAGGTGGTGGGGTATATTTTGGGTTAGAGAAATTGTTGGTTTTTAATCTTCATTTTTAGTACTGGTGATTAAATTGGACAAATCTTTGTATGTTCTTACATTCAATTTTGGGACTGGTGATTAGATTGCACAAATCTTTGTTAAGTTCTTATATTCAGTTTTAGGGCCAATAATTAAATTGAACAAATCGAATAACTCCTTATAAGATATCTACAGATTAAAAGAAACAATTCACTACATTCATGAAAGTTTAAAAAAAAATACAGACACAGTGACAATTTCAGAATTCAGGTTTACAAAACATTATAGTTCCACAGATGAGACCCTGAATATTTATTGCATTTTTCTGATTTCACCCCCACCCCACCATGTCAATTTCTAAACTTAGAATACTTATAGATTTTTTCAGTAATGATCTACAAATAAAATAATTTTAAAAAGGTAGCATATTCTTTTAAATTATGTGGGAACTTCATTTCTTTAAAAAAAAACATAAAGGAAAATAGTTTTCATAAAGTTCTGTTTACCTGGAAGACTCCACAAACCAGAAACTTCCAGAGTTCTTAACTTTTTTTCCAGCTCAGCCACCCGATTCCCTAGGATTCTGAAAAAAGGGGAGAAAATGACAATCAATTATTGAGCATCCTGCCAGCCCACAGCCCCAGGAATCCCACGAGTGCCCTAATAGAAAAGTGTTGAGATTTATGATACATGCTAAGGGCGGAGAATTTGTATGTTTATGTGTGTAAATAATATGTGCTGTACTGAAAGTACATATGCAAATAGAAAGCACAGTGACTTATTAAAAACAATACTAGAATGCCATGAAAGTGAGTCCTCTCCTAAAAGGTAGTTCACCTGGGAAACTACACAATGACTCCACTACTGCCCAAATCATTTGATGGAAGTTCTGTTTGAGAAATGCTCATTGCAAAGATGATAATAAATGTTGAATACCCTTAGTAGTATCACACCTTGATTCTTTGAGGGTGGATCTGATTTTTGGAAAAAACCAGGTCTAAAAAATAAGATGGATGGGCACGCTTGGTATTGTTATTTTGAGTCGATAAATAAAACCATCAGCCTTCTTAGACCCCCATCTTACTGATGTCCATATTCTTGATGTTTAGTACAATGCCTGATACACGGGAGGTGTTTGATAAATATATTTGATTAAATAAATGCTTTTCTTTTTTCATGACTCATAATTAGCTAAGGGAAGAATGAAAAAGTGGCATTTCAAAAGAGTTTTCAGTAATTGCAGAATCGTTAGAATAATTACATTGCTTTCCAAGGTGACCATTCTGAGTCACTAAGATATATCAGTTTTAGAATGTGTGTATTTGAAAAGACTATACGGTTTACTTGGAAGTCAAACTTTCACTACATGCATGGATAGACATGTGGGATAATACTCCCACTTCACTCTATAAAAACTTAAATATAGTTGAGAAATGATTTAATAGTCATCTAAAACTTCAATCACTTTCCACCGGGCTGGAAATTGAAAAACCAGTCTTTATTTTATTTGGGGGATTTTCTTGGCACTGCTGTGTTAAAACGATGTGGAATTCCCCTTAATAGCAAAGTTTCAATTCCTTTCAGCAAGATAAATCAGAACACTAGAATTATTCTCCTACCTCTTTTTATATTCCAGAGATAGCTGCACACACCCACATACACACAGAGACATGAATATGTATATATCTGCACATACATATGGCTGTGGATTCATCCTTGTTTTACCTGAATTGACTTGTACCATCTTAATTAATATTCCCTTTGAGTTCACAGAAAACTCTGGAATTACTCTATGTGGTTTTCTTCCATCTAGGTACTTAGAGCTTTTCTTCTTTTCCCTAAGTCTTAAAATTATGCATAGTCTTTGTCAATTACTTTCCATTTTCATTCCATTTGTTGGGTCTCTTTTGCTTTCATGTGCCTGACCCTTCAATAGACACTATCCTTTGTAATCTTGCTTTCCATATTTTGCTCAGACCTTCTGATCCAAGCTCCCTTTTCACCAGCTGATGGGTTTGAGATGCAATCACAACAGTGTTCAAGTTGATGCCTGTTTCTTAACTAGATCAGATCATCTGTAGGTGGCTGGTTTTTGGAAACAAAAGATAAGGCTTAACTCTTCTGTGGAGGCTGGGGGTTGCCATCTGAGCTGCGTCTGAAGGTGTGGTGAAGAGATATTGGGTTATATTTTTTTCTGATGTTTTGGGATAACACAGACATTGCCTCAAAAATGTAATGAAGTGAATGTGCTGGTGTCCCCCGCAATCTACTTTTAGGGCCCCTGCCTAAGTTTGTCAGCTTTCTTCTCTGACCTGACACTTATCAGCATCTGATGCAGGGCTGAAGGTAGTAAAATGGACTTGGTAGTGGTTCTGATAGTAGAAATAACAACAATAGTACCATCGACAACAATAGCAACTGCACTACTGTTAACACAAATAGCCAGCTAATCTTTCCTGAGTCCTTAATACGCATCAGAGACCACGCTGAACATTGACCTGTTATCTCATCTAACCTGACAAAAACCCTATGGTATACATGGTGTTGTTATCTTCCTTTCACACATGTGGACTCTAAGGAACAGAGAGGTTAAGCAACTTGCCCAAGGATGCACAGTTTATCTCAAAGTTCTGTCTTTTCCCAGCCCCTAGCAATCTCATCCACCATACGTCCATCTTCCCATTAGGAAGCTGAGGAACAGAAGTTAGTTAACTTGTCCAAAACCACATACAAGACTCAGCTGGTGGTGAGGCTGTATGGGAATGTAAACCTCGATTTGCTTCTGAAGCACATGCTCTTAACCAATACCTTATAATGGCACTTTAAAACAAACCTTCTCAGCTGGGCGCGGTGGCTCACACCTGTAATCTCAGCACTTTGGGAGGCCGAGATGGGCTGATCACGAGGTCAGGAGTTCGAGACCTGCCTGACCAATAAAGTGAAACCCTTTCTCTACTAAAAATGCAAAAATTAGCTGAGTGTGGTGGCACGTGCCTGTAGTCCCAGCTACTCCGGAGGCTGAGGCAGGAGAATTGCTTGAACTTGGGTGGCAGAGGTTGCAGTGAGCTGAGCTCGCACCACTGCACTAAAGCCTGGGTGACAGCAAGACTCCATCTCAAAAAACAAACAAATAACAACAACAACAACAAAAACAAACTTTCTCATCTTCTTTTTCATGTCTGCATGGAATGCTCCTTAGAAACTGTTCATGTTGAAATATGGATGTGGCCACAGGTGACTTGCAAAATACAAGCAACAGTGCTTCACATGGCAAAGAGAGTCTCTGTTAGCTTCACACTGAAAGAACATGGCAGGGAGCCCACTGAACCTGGTGTGACGCAGACCAGGGAGAAAAGAGTGGCTATTTGCGTCTTAGTGGCCAGCAGCACAGATAGGTGGAGAGAGAAGAAGTAGGAACCGAGTCCATTCAATTCAGTTTGACCAATTCAACAGATGATTCCTGAATCCAACTCTGTAAAGCACTATGCTACAGGCTGTAGAGGATAATGGGGAGGAGAGCCTGTCCCTGTCTGGTGGGAGACAGAGCGATGCAGATACACAAAACATACAAGGACAGTGCAGTGAAGGCTTTAATACCAGCTGGCACGTATGAATCACTTGTGTACCAGGTATGCACACACACTTCTTGGTGTCCTGCAGCAACTGATACATCAGTTGTAGATGAGAAAACAGACTCAGAGAGGTTACCTAATTCACCCAGGCTTACACGGCTGACGAGCAGAGCATCCAGGCAAGAACACAGGCTTGAAAATACACACGTGCTTATTAAAACTGTAGAGCAGAAATGAAGAGCTAAGCGTAAGATCAATCTAGAGAGACTGGTAGGAACCCAGACCATGAAAAACCTACCTACTCTATTGAGAACATTCAGCCTTTTCTATATTGGCAATGGGGAGAGAGTGAAGGGCTTTTTGTTTTATTTTATTCTTTTATTTTTTAAGAGATGAAGTCTCACTCTGTCACCCAGGCTGAAATGCAGTGGCATGATCTCAGCTCACTGCAACCTCCGCCTCCTGGGTTCAAGCAATTCTCCTGCCTCAGCCTCCTGAGTAGCTGGGACTACAGGTGCATGCCACCACACCTGGCTAATTTTTGCATTTTTAGTAGAGACAGGGTTCACCTTATTGGCCAGGCTGGTCTTGAACTCCTGACCTCATGATCAGCCCACCTCGGCCTCCCAAAGTGCTGGGATTACAGGCGTGAGCCACCGCACCAGCTGAGTGAAGGGTTTTAAGCAGGGAAGCAGCATAAGGAACTTTAGGCAAAGTATTCTTGATGCCTAGTTGAGAATGGAATGAAAGGAATGTGAGTAGAAACAGATTAGTTAGAAGAGCATTGGCCAGGTTGGGGACGATATGGTCCAAACCAAGCCAGTGGGGATGCAGGGGTGCTACAGGAATGGGACAATAACAAGGAGGTAGATGAGTCTGAGATGCCTGTGAGAGATCTGTGCAGACACACTGGATGCAGGAAGAAAGGCAAAGCTCTGAGAGGGCAGGTTAGGGGAGCAGAGCCAGCAGCTCACCACCAGAGGGTGCGGAGTCAGAAGGAACAGGGGAGGGGGCAGAGGACAGTCAGGACAACGTGCCACCTTGGAAGCCAGGTGGAGAAGGGTACAGATGCAAAGGGGTGATCAGTATTGTCTTATTCTAGAAAGTGGTCATGCAAGATAGGAGTTGAGAAGAGGCAGCTTAGAAGATGTGCCTGACCTTTGAAGGAGAGATGTTTCAGGACAGCAAAGGGGATGAAATCCGGAATCCAAGGGACAGGGCAGAGACAGAAGCATACTATGGGAAAAGTGAATGGAGCCAGCTCTTCCAGTAGCTTGGCAGTGAAGAGCAGGAGACAACCAGGGCAGTAGCTTGAGGCATACGCAGGCTTGAGCGAGGGTTTTGGTTTTGTTTTCTTGCAGGATGAGGGAGATTTTAATGTTTTGAAGTTTTTATTTAGCTATGGGTTGTTCTGGGGGAGATTTTAGCATATATCTACATAGTAGTCTAGGGAAATCTCTTAGGACGCTAGGCCTCCAGATGGCTTCCCTGCAGTGGTTTTAGATAATAATGACATCACTGAAGGTGGGATGAGGAGTCTGTGAAGACAGAACTCACACAGAAACTGCGCTGCTGTGCTTGCTCTCTGGACGACACAGACAGCAGGAGTACCTGAGCGAGGGTCTTTAAGGAAAGCCTGGCTCGAAAGGGGAAGCAGGTAACTGTGTCTCTACACACCTGGAGACGCCCCCGCCTCCTCCCACCCCAGGTAGCCTCCTTTCGCATTTCTGCTCTGGATCCATGACACCGTCTTGCTGCTGCTCCCCAAGATGCTGAACTTCCAAGCTCACTTACCATCGGCCAGGGAAAGAGAAGACGAAACAGTTTCAGGCACAGCAGGAAACATAGCAAAAGGCCAACATGTCCTCATATGTTCACCACCACCCCCAGCCATGGCAAGGCATGAGCCTGGGGAGAAGGTCGGGAGAACTAAATGTGGTGCGCAGTGAAACTCCACGTGAACACCGGCCTCTTCCATGAACGCTTTGCCACCCAGTTCAAAAGACAAATGAACCTCACATCCGTTCTTTCTCCATCACCAGGCACTGCCAACTCGCTGGCAAGAAGTATCTCAAGCAAATTGTCTATTAATTGAACGTCGCTCAAGATGTAAAGTCCTAGGTTTCTTCATCAATTCGGCGGGATGGCTCCCACTGGCGCCTCTCAAGGGCGGTAACCGTCAGGCAGTGGAAAAGCAGCAGGGGAGCGCATGCTGCCAGGAACGACACCTTCCCTACTATTTATAACGCTCCGGCAAAACAAAGGCAGTTCTTTTGTTTTTTTTAATTAATTAATTATTTTTTTTCCTAAGATGGACAAGTTAGTTAACTTGTCCAAAACCACATACAAGACTCAGCTGGTGGTGAGGCTGTATGGGAATGTATTTCAATGATGCCTAGTTGAGAATGGAATGAAAGGAATGTGAGTAGAATGTGAGTAGAATGAAAGGAATGTGCATGCCTGGGGCATGCACACAGAGACCAAGGTGGGTTCCAGTGTATTCCGAAAGCTATTTTATTATTTTAGTCATGTAAGGCTAAATCGAGGGGGGAGAATGCACACAGACCAAGGTCACATTCTACTCTCAGCCCTCATTCCATTTGTAGTATAATTAGTTCCCTTACATGCCCCCAAATAAAACATTTATTAAAAGTATGAAACAGAGGATCTTCTAAGTATTAAAGATTGCACAATAGGCAACTTATATACTGATATGAAGCAATCTCCAAGATCCATTATTAAAGGGGGAAAAAATTCAAGGTGTAGAACAATGAAAACACAAATCTTTTTAAAAAATGAATACTGGCTGGGTGTGGTGGCTCACCCTGTAATCCCAGCACTTTGGAAAGCCAAGGCGGCCAGATTGCCTGAGCTCAGCAGTTCAGTGACTAGTCTGGGCAACAAGGTGAAACCCGGTGTCTACTAAGATACAAAAAATTAGCCAGGCGTAGTGGTGTGTGCCTGTAGTCCCAGCTACTCGGGAGGCTAAGGCAGGAGAATTGCTTAAACCCAGGAGGGGGAGGTTGCAGTGAGCCGAGATCATGCCACTGCACTCCAGCCTAAGCGACAGAGTAAGACTCTGTCTCAAAAAAAAAAAAAAAAAAAAAAAAAAAAAAAAAAATACCAGCTACTATTTGTAAAAAAAGAAAAAAAAGACAATATATCTATGTAAACATATGAGTATATGTATACACACATAAATGTATTGTGCATTCGAGTATACTGTCTAGGCATCCTTTGGAAGAATACATAAGAAATGAGGAATGGATGTTTCTTCCAGGAAGAGGATTAAGGTAGCTGGGAGTAGTTTGGAAATACATTGTGGTTTAACTTTAAATTAATATTAAAATTAAAACTATAGGGGCCGGGCATGGTGGCTCATATCTGTAATCTCAGCACTTTGGGAGGCCAAGGCACGTGGATCACTTCAGGTGAGGAGTTCAAGACCAGCCTGGGCAACGTGATGAAACCCCATCTCTACTAAAAAAAATACAAAAGATTAGTCAGGCATGGTGGCATGTGCCTGTGGTCCCAGCTACGAGGAAGGCTGAGGCATGAAAATCACTTGAACTCAGGAGGCAGAGGTTGCAGTGAGCCAAGACTGTGCCACTGCACTCCAGCCTGGGCTACAGAGTGAGACCCTGTCAAAAAAAAAAAAAAAAAAAAAAAACCCAGAGGATGGCTCAAAAATTATTTGAAAATAAACATGAAAAAGTGCATGGAAACAAAAATAAACATGGTCAAACGAAAATGCTGGTCTTTCTCAATGGAGGGAGAGAGTGCTGTGAACCTGGGGAATGCGCGTGTCTGCAGCGGGTATGGTTAGGAACACATTAGGAAATCAATCTGTCAGAGGAGCCTGGAGTCCTCTGCAGAGGCATGTCAGGCTGACAGCCTGTGGATGCTGTCTTTGGCACGCAATGGGGGTTCAGCCTGCTTTGCAGGGAAGGCTCGTGGCATGCTCAGAACTGTAGCTGGCAGGTGGGTGAGGTCGGGGAGGTAGGGCTGGGGTCTGAGGATGGAGCTGTGGGAGGGTCTCCCCAAGGAAGAAGTGATGTTCAGAGGGAACAGCCATATTTGAAACCTACTAGGGAATGGATGTTGACTGATGGAATTTGAGCAGCTGAAAGGATATCCGGAGAAACCAGCAACCAGAGTTGGAAATGTGGGTCTTGGTCTTGCTCTTGACGGGGTGGTGGGGACAAGAGATCTGAGAAGAGTCTGCAGAGAGTGAGAGGCCAAAACGGAGACAGGGAATGAGGCCCCCCAGGTGGGAGGAAAAGCACAGGAGACAGAGAGAAAAGATGGAGTGGGCCTGGGGTGGGGGTGAGGGGAGAGGTGGGAAAAGGAAATGAGACAGTGGAGAGAGTTGGAGTTTCTCCCTCGGAGCCCATCTTATTTGGATTTCAAGATGAAAATCTCGATGTGAAGAAATTAAAGAAGAAAGAGACTCAAAGGTAGAGTTTGGGGATACTAGTGGCCAGCAAAGAAAGAATGGCATGGGACATGTAGGAGGAGGTCTTGGGAGGCATTAAAGCCAAGGTCATCTTTCTGTCCTGTGCACGGACTCACCTGGGACTTACTAAAATCCAGAATTCTAACCTTCCCTCCCACAAATCTCTTTGAATCTGCATTTATAAACAAGTGCCCCCCAGGTCCCTGCATCCAAGCAATTCCAACATAAGTGACCTCCTAGAACACGCTTCGATAGGGTGGCCATTGAGGAAGGAGAGGAGGCCTTCTTCACAAACATTCCAGGCTGGTGGAATTTTGGGGAAGGCAGCAGGATTGAGGAAAGGGTTTGGAGGTTCAGGGCAAAGAGGCAAAAGCCAGAGGAAGGGAGGAGGTTGACGAGGGTGAGAGAGGAGGTCCCAGGGGAGCGGAGGCCCAGAAGAGGAAGGATGTCATGGACCAACAAGATGGTGGGCTGGTGTGTTTCCTGGAGGCAGGAGTGAGCAGAACATGGGGAGACACTGATTTCAGGGCAGCCACAGGTTGAGGGGCTCACGGTGAGAAGTCCTGTTTTCTCAGTGAATGAGGAACTGAGGTCACCTGCTCAGAACGGACCAGGGTTTAGAAGACCTGAGAAGGCTTGAAAGATGAGGTATTCTGTAGAGAGAGAAGGATGAAGCCAGCTCACGGAGGATGTTTTGTGCTGCAGGGGATGCCCATTCCTTCTTCCTCCCCTGAGAAGCATGTGCATTTCAGCATCTGGCTTTTCATTCCTTGGTTAAGATTTCATTTTTTCAAGAATGTTTAAATCTCCTGTCAATAAATTACCCTTGTCATCCCTTCGAGATTGCCCTGCTTCCCTTTGCTGCTCTCTGCTTTCTTCCACATACATCTTCATCTCTGGTGCGATCTTCCCTTCACTCCAGCTTCTCTTTTTTCTATTTTGTTTTTATAATACTTTCAATCATTTTCCACTTGCCTCTCTCCCGTGCCCCTGCGTTCGCCAGGCCCCCAGTTCTCTGGTCCCTTCCTTTGTCACTTGAAGCCTAACTTCCTAGGCCCCGTTCGGTTCTCTCACACTTGCATTTTGGGAACATTCCAAGTGTACATTTGTCTTACAAGCAAGACCAGCTACATACTTTGCAGGGTTCAGTGCAAAATAAAAATGTGGGGCCCTCTTGTTAAAAAAAATGACTAAGAATTCCAAGATGGTGACAGCAGAGGATCAGACCTAATGTGGGGTCCTTCTGAGCACAGGCTGCATGTCCACGAAGCCAACCCCATGTGTAGTACTTGCTACTTTAATTTATTGTGTGTTCACCACTCTCTGAGCACTCTCGATAATGGACTCTGTCATCTCTAATGGCTGCTTTAACCATCTTTAACTTGTTTGGTTTTACATAGCATAGTCAACATGCTATAAAATACAAATGAGACATTCCATTTCAATTACTCTTCCTTTTCACGTCGTTTTTGCTGATCTGGAAGAGTGACGTGAGATTCTTTTCTAGGCCCAGCAGCCTGTGGAAGTTGATGCTTGGGTGGTCTCTGCCATTCAAAGACCCTCAAAGTCATGCTGGGAGTTTTAAATGGCACTGAGGCAGCTTCTCCCGTAAAAGGAGAGCTGGAGGAGAGGTGGGTCAAGTCACTCAGGCGATTATTTTATGGAACTCATCCATGAAATGCATACTACTCAGTGAGTAGCTCAGAGGAAGCATTCGATATGGCTGGTATTCTTTCCGTGCTTGGCTCCAGCTGATAGCCAAGATGCTGATATAAAGCAGACGCACCATCCTAGTTTAATAAGTTTCCTCCCTGATTTGAGGGGTCTCACCTGCCCTGCAGGTCTGTGGCTCCACCTGGTTGACATTCACTTCTGATAGCCTGGTCCCACTTCCTTCGCGCCCACCCCCCAACCCAAGAGTTTGGCCACCTACTTGTTGGTTTGCCGCTGGTGCTGAATGACCATGTTTTTCTCGTGGATTGTTTCCAACAGGGCTGTTGCCAGAGATTTCAGGTCAGAAATGGACTGCGGAGTAGCTGGGAGGCTGCATCCGTGATCCTCAGATAGCAGATCCTGAACTAGATAGGACGTAAAATATATAACTCAGTCATCATTCTTCTGAAACGCTGGAATGCAAACCGGTGTCAATCCTTCCTGGATAATGATATGTCTCCCCTGCTTCAAAATGCTACTAGATGTATTGAGAGTCCACCTCCAATGTCAACACAACAAAGTAAAATCCAGTGTGAGGACTAAACAGAAAGGAGGAAGTTCTCAGGAATTTTATCAGCAATTTTTAAGAGGATAATAATATTTGCATTTGTCTAATATTTTAAACACTTTCATAATGAATGACTAACTCATAAAGTCTTAAAATTGGGGGAAAAGAAACCCTACAGAATATTGTTTTTTCTTTTTTCCATTTCATGGACAAAGCAAGGCACAGATGGGTTAAGAACATTGGCTGAAGATCACACAGCCACGCAAATGACAATGACTCCTAGCTACGAGCGCCTTGTTTATGTCAGAGTTTCCCACGGTGTGATACCCCAGGCAGGTGGTAAGATAATTTAGGAGATTATTTAAAGTGCAAAATATGCTTTGTATTTTAATAGCTATGCATTTGTTTGAAGGCATTCTAGAAAAGGATATAAATGACATAATAAACCAGTGATTTCACAGGTGCTACTACATAGGACAAGGCCAAGTAGAATGAGTCACTTTAAAATCGACTTAAAGAAAAATATTAAGCAAACAATAGCAAGATGGAACAACGATAGGGCAAAAAGTTACATAGCAGACTGCAAACATCTAAATATTGGGAAAGAGTATGCACAAAAGCTAGCTGTTCTTGGATGCTTGTTACTCCACAAACTGCCAGATCCCATTCACGGCCAAGTTCAAAATGAAAGTCAATCAACACCCACAGTTCCATGCAATTGAAGGAGTGAGACCCGTATGAGAGAGACCCACCCCTTGTGCATATCCTGTGCTGGATGAGTCTGTTAACATCTCCAGTCATCTACGGATGGGTCTGATAGAAAATTATTTTTTTGTCCAGTTTCCAAAGTGTCTACTTTAAAGAAATTCCTAATTTGTCTGCATGCCACTTACAAATATATAAAGGAATATTACAGTGTGGTATGACTAGCTTAGCACATAGTAGGACTATCACCTCCTTTATTCCAAATTTCATATTTCTGTAAATAGAATGTAAGATGTCCTTAGCTTCTTTGGTAGTAAAACACTATTAATGAGTAATATGACAATACTACCTGCTAAAACATCTGTGACTTTTTCACATGTGATACTGTTACAACTGTGCTTCCCCATTTATGTTTGGCTGGGCTTGAACTGGCTTAAATTGCTCTCAGAAGCCACCAGCCCCATCCATCTACAGCATGGCTCCAATCTACATCTGCATCTTCTGCTTTTTCTCCCACTGTGTTTTTCTACCCTAGGGTTACTCAGATGCTCCTGTGTATGCGTCTTTCTGACTCTGAATGGCTGTTCTTCAAGTCTGCTTTGGGTTTTTCAAATGCACTCTTCAGGGGGAGATAAAGTAAGAGTTAAACAAAAAGACAATAATCACTGGTATTCCTACCAGACATTAAAAAAATAGTATAAATCTCATATTGTATATCTTCTCTACAAATATGCAAATTCAAACAAAGTTTTCCTTCAAAAATGGAAAAAGAAACCTGCTTTTTTCACTCAATAATACTCATCATTAATATCCCTTAAACCATAAAATTGGATGGCTGCTTTAGTAGTCCATGTACAGATACAGAATTATTTGGCTGGGTGTGGTGGCTCACGCCTATAATCCTAGCACTCTGGGAGGCCGAGGTGGGCAGATGACCTGATGTCAGGAGTTCGAGATCAGCCTGGCCAACAGAGTGGAACCCCATCTCTACTAACAATATAAAAATTAGCTGGGCGTTGTGGCACGCATCTGTAGTCCCAGGTACTCAGGAAGCTGAGGCAGGAGAATTGCTTGAACCCAGGAGGCAGGGGTTGCAGTGAACCAACATCACGCCACTGTGCTCCAGTCAGGGTGACAGAGTGAGACTGTCTCAAAAAACAAAACAAAACAAAAAACAGATATAGAATTATTTAACTACTGCTAGACATTTATGATGTTTCCAATATTTTTTATCAGTAATGTATGAAGAACTGTCTTGTAGCAAAGTATTTACATGTCTGTAATTGTTTTTTGTTGGTTCAAAGGGGGCCAGTTTAAGGCTTTTCATAGCACGTTGCCATAGAGTCATAGATTGCATTTACCAATACCAATAGATTGTTGATAGAATGCTTTTTATCATAGGTTTTCTGGAAAGGCTGTGCCAGATTTACGGTTCTGCCACCGTGTCTGAGTGTGGCTGGCATTCCCCACATCAATGATAACACTGGGTGTCAACATTCAAATATGGTTTGCTATATTTGGTATCCAGAGCTAAACTTAGATGGGCTACTTCACATTTTTATAGAGTATTGTAGTTTTCTTTTTAAAAACAATTTTAGGGTGTTCTTTTCTGGTTGAGTGGAAAAAAGAAGTTGCTTGGAAAAGAGCCTTGGTTGTTATGTAGGCTGGAGACTCAGCACTTTTTTTTAAGCCACTGTAGTGCTGATTAAGACTGCCATATGATAGCTGCTGGTCTGCACTATCAACAACCAAAAAGTGGGCCAGCTGAGCATGTTCAACTCAAGACTTATGTTTAGCACTGAATTCTGAATATTAAGTGTCAGAAGCCAGCGTGCTGCTATTTATTCCCCTGGACTGTTCCTGGAAGATCATTATTTTTCATTGGAATCGACAAGAAGGAGGAACAAAATTGCAATCAATAAAAGCTTCTTCGAAGAAGGCGCATGTTATGTGAGAAAATGATTTCAGCAGCTAGGAGACTTTTCTGATCGTAGAGGCCGGGGAAAAAAGGAGAAATTCAAGGAGGTTGAAACACATCCTTGGAGATGTTGAGTTGGTGATTAGGAAAGGGAGAACATTCTGGAAAAGAGAGCACAGTCTAGAGGAATATGCCTAAATGGGGTCTAGTCATTAGAAAAACCTCGAATGCAGTGGTTCCCAAAGTGGAGTCCCTGAACCAGTGTCAGCATTGCCTGGGAACTTTTTAAAACTACATATTCTCAGGTCACATCCCAGACCTATGAATCAGAAACTCTGGGGTGGAACCAGTCATCTGTGTTTTAACAGGCCCTCCCGGCAGCTCCGATGCATGTGCAAGTCGCGGAGCCACCCTCCTACGGATCGTCTTGCTTCCCAACCCACAAAAGCAGCAGCCTGGATGGGATGTGGCCTCGCAGCTGTAGTACGCTCATGAGTGGTCTTTCCTGGAGCACGATATCCTACCTTGCTTTGCAGACAGGACTCCTGTCAGAGCACTGCTGCTGGATTTACCCTGGCCCTTCGAGTTTTTCCGTCTCTCGAGAGCATTCTAAAACAGGATTGGGATAGAAAAAAGCCCGTCAGAAAAGCCAGCAATGGAGAAGTACCTAGCAGGTGCCTCCTCCCATCGGCACACAAGATCCCCTTGCAAACTCCAAGTGCTAGCCTAATATTTAGAATTCCAAGTCTACACCCAAGAGTTATAATTTTTATGGCCTGGTAAGTAGTCTTTTTTTTTTTTCCAAAGGTGGTATATGGCAGAATTATAGCAATTACAGTCCCCTGTATACAAAAAGCACTTAATACATGTTAAATAAAATCTGAAGCAAGAATGTAGTCTAATGTAAAGTCACTAGTAATGAAAATTCCTTCTGAATAGACTTGAGATGGTGACTAGGCTTATTTTCATGGACCAATGGTGATTTCTGGAAGGAAAGACAGCCATGATCAATTAGTGATGTCTGCCGTGGCTACAGATTAAGGAAGTACATATGTGCCACCTACATGTCATTTCTAGAACAGACTTACATTAAAATTGATATGTAAATCTAGCCAGTGCTTGGCACAGAGAACTGAATAAATGTTGTTAAATGAATGCATCCATACATTTAAAAAACTATGTATTAATTATACAACCTTGAAGACTATATTCTTCTTTGGCTGAATGCGTATAGATAGACGGTATAATGCATGGCCCCCACAACATGGAAAGAAAGAACAGCATGGAGACTTGCAAGAACAAATGCTAATGTCAAAAGCTGGGAAAACAAGGTTCTTCCAAGCATCTAGACGGCTGTAAAACTTCACCCTCAGGAAGAGAAATCAATCTATTTTCCAGGCAGAGAAACCCAGGAGATTTTTCTAATTATAACACTTACAACTAACATCTGCAGAAATAGATATTATCAAACTAATGGTGCTGGAATTAGACTAAATAACAGTGGGGAGAATTTAAACATTCTGTCCTTGCAGTGTGACATGAACATTATGCTTTAGACTGTGACTTCCCAGTATTTGTTTCTTCATCACTTGGAAACCATTTTCTTATGGATGATTATGAGAGAAACAGCATCTGATGAGTGAACACGTTACAGAGAAAACAGATAAGAAACCTAATTGCAAATGGACCAAGGCTGTGCAGTAGGCAAGAGTCAATGTTCAGATTCTGGTGGAGAGGCTACAGCAGGCGCTAAAACACATCGTGGGTGGCCATGCCTTGCCTGGATAACAGTCGCAGAAGGAGCTCTTGCGAAAAGCTGCTGTGGTTTTGTTTGTTGTTTGGGATTTTAATTTTTGCTGGTTACCCTAGTTAAAGCTTTTATTAGACTGTATCTGGGAGGGCAGGCAAGTACTAAAATATCTTTGGTACATAAAAGGGAATTAAAATAGAGTGATATTTAGAGGCACAATAGTGAATCACCATCATTGTCATCATGTCATACAATACCTTGTATTTGGCAATGTTTGATTTCAAGAGGTTGACCTCTTCATGGAGTTGCTTTAATCTCTCTTGAAGGTACCTGGAAAAGAATACATAAAACTAGGAAATGTTTGAGGGCTAAATAAAAAACACACACTGATATCTAAGAGGAAAAACAAAACCCACTTGCCAGAAGAGCTATCTTTTACACTTAACACCTTGCCTGCTCACGAGACAGGAGAGCCACATGCATCTTCATGACCTTTTCTTAAATGAATACAGTCAAGGTCAAACATGCCCAAATCACAGACACCCCACTTTAAACCAGCCCTTGCAGAGCTCCCCTAAGGGATATCAACACAGTTTTCACATAATTCTCATTAAGATGATTCCACGGGGAAGAGAGGCAGGAAGAGGCAACACCAGACATAACATTAAGTTAGACACACACATACTGAAATTTGCCTCAGGGAAAAGGAACAGCTAAGGGAATTTCTCAATTTATTTTCTTATTCTTTTCTTTCTCCTTGATGGCAATAACAAGCAACTCTCCCAGGTTCCTGGCCCTTCTCGACCTACCAAGGAAGGTGTAGGGAATGAGAAGGGAGATGAATGTGGGCCACTGTATAGGGGTGGGCTGCTTTCTTTTCCATATGTTAGTTATAATTAGTTATATCACAACTAATAAATGGCATTGGTGTCATCATTTTGGGGGGAGTGAGTTACTTTTCACTTGTAAGGCAATTTTTTCCAAAGTAAATAGGCCTGCAAATAACTCCCAGCCTGCAGGCCTGTATAGAGCCAGCCTTCTTCCCACGCACAGGCCTGGGCCTGGCCACTTGCCTGTTCTCCATGCACAGGGCATCCACGTCAATGATGCGGTTCTCATGCCCACTCAGGATATGGTTCAGCTCCTGGTTGAGCCTCTCCACTTTGTCCTGGTAGGAAGACCGTTCTTCCTTAACATCCTGAAGCTCGTCCACAGAAGCCTGCAGGTCGTGCTCCAGAGACTCAATCTGAAACCACAGGGAGCGCCCTTACTCAAGATGTTCCTCAGGCACCAGCTTTACTGCCAGAGATGGAGCCTCCCACTTGGTTGACTGATTTTTACAAAACTTATTAATACCACTTGCATGCCCTGAAACCATAAGCCCCACACACTGGAATGCAGTAACAGCTAAAAGTGAGAGGACAACTTCCTGCCAGCCGCGTATTATATCTAAGATAGGAGAGGTGCAGCAGCTTGGAAAACCAGAACAGAACCCTCGCCTTCTTCAGGGTGCCCTGCAGCTGCCAGCGTCTGACAGATCCACACGTTTTCAAATCCGCTCTAGACCCAGAAATCTTGTTCTGCTCTTCAGTTAGTAAGAGGAAGGAAAGGAAGCCCAGGCTGTCTTAGTTGTTACCTAACTAGGGCTCTGCACTTGTTGAGATTTTGCCGAAAAGGCATTTGCTCAGCATTTTAGCAGAAACTTGCAAAGTAAGGCCAGTTTGTCACGTGGTGTTCTCTCCCTGTCTATCCTGGGTAGGAGGAAGGTTTCTTACTGTGTTCAGAACAATGGTACCCAATGTCAGGGAGCAGACCTGCCTGCTGGAGGCCAGAAACCCAAGAGTCAGCTTGGGACCCTAGTGCAGTGCCGAGGAAGTAAAGGCATTCAATGTGCATCCCAGGCATCCCACACTCTGAGGAACGGGACACGGCATGGTCCACTCTTGTTTGTGTTGTGTCCAGCTGTGCAAACACATCCCCCACTCTGAATAAATGTTAGTGAGAACCTGTTCCTTAGCTCTCTCTAGCTGCTGAACCAAGTCTTCACGCTCATGGGCTGCAAAGTGTCGCACGCCAATTTCTTCATCTCCGAGCCTCTGTTTAGCAATCGTCATCCTCAAGAGCTGCATTGTTCAATGATAGAAAAAGAAAAAGCGACAGAGAATAAATGGATCCAAATAAAAACCAAAGGACACTAAGAAATTTTTGGGAGATAAGACACTTGCAAGAAATACTGGAGAAAGTGCAAAACAATTACTTGTCAGTATCATCAATTTTTTAAAAAATCAAAAATATATATTGTATTTAGTGTACACATGCACACACTCTTTAAGTCCCAGGCACTCTAAGCTGGATGTCTGGTGGAGCACTGCTATAGGGTTCTCATTAACATTTAGACAAGATTCAAAAATCATAACCCAATGCTGGACAATCTGCTGAGATGGGCACACTCCCACACACGTTAACAGTGAGGTGATGTTATCAAGAGCCTTAAAAATGTCCCCACCCAATGACCCAGTAATTCTGCTTCTAAAAATCTGGGCTAAAAATAATCCCAGACTGCTAACTTTAAGAAAATATAAAAAAGTGGACTGCACTGTTATTTACAGAGTTAAAAAAAAACCAACAACTAAAAACAGTGCCTAACAATAGTGGAATGCTTAGCAAACTGCAGTGCAAACCAGTCAAGTGGCCTATTTGCAGCAGTCTGAAATGACGCTTATTATGTGAACTAGGTAACAGCAGAGGACATGTTTATGATGCCATGTTAAGTGGGGGGAAAAAAGAATACTAATGTTTCTATGCAGTATGACTAAAATTGTACTAAGAACTCTCTTTGTCTCTCTCTCTGTCACACACACACACACACATACACACACACACACAGAGAGAGAGAGAGAGAGAGAGAGAGAGAGAGAAAATGACCAAATGAACTCAAATATTTAAAATGTGTATATTTCGGTAATGGTGAGACTGTTGCTATCTGCTTGTTACTTTCTAACTTTTAAAATATTTATTCACTGCATGAATTTCAGAATATACCTTTATTTACATTTTAAAATCCTCAGGAGTAAAATTCCAGTCTTCCAAAACATAAATCTTTCCAAAAGAACCCTGCAGAACCCATAGCTTTCCTGGACTCCGGAGCCAAGACCCCACCTGCAGCTCCAAACCTTCTCGGTGGGGCTGCAATGGAAACAGTGTGAGAGGCCCAGGAAGACCCCAATGGTCTCAGAGCACCCTACCTGCCCATCACAACTCCAAGGATTGCCACTGAAGAGTGACTTTCAAAAGTTACAGCAGCGCTTTCCAATGTTTCTTTTATGGAGGTTTTAAGTCTGATTCCACACCTCTGTGTAGGGATGATGTGGATGGGTTTCATATATGAATGGGATGCTGGGGACAGTTTTTCACTGTCACACAGATCCGACCCAGCCGGAGTGCCTGTGGGGGCCATGCTCTTCCTTGTTCCTGCATGAATCTTAAGGGATTCGTTGCCAGTCGAGAAAATGGCTTAATTTTCAGAGTCTCTGAAGGATTTATGGGCAGGTGAGAGATAGGAAGTTAATTTAAGCCAAGGGAGAATATTAACTAAATTGAAATAATAAATAACAGCAAGGAACTTTGAAAGAAATGATGACTAAAGAAAAGTAAAGTGCATTTTCAAATGACACCTACTTTGGGTCCTTATTTGAAAAGTACGCAGTCGAACTCCACAAATATTTACTATGCCCCTGCCGAGAGCAAAAGCACCATTGGGACTGGGGGGACAGTGTCCCAGGCAGGTGGAACAGACCGTGCAAAGGCAGGCAGAAGATGCAGGACGCTTAGATGTGCAGATGGCTGCACTTGCTGGAATCTGGTTACACTCGATCCTCATTATCTATGGATTCTGATTTTGTGAATCTACTTACTTGCTGAAATTTATTTTTAACCCCAAAATCAATATTTCCAGTGCTTTCATGGTCATTGTCAGACATGCAGAGAGTGGCAAAAAATTAGAGTCGCCTGACACACACATTCCCATGGAGGTCAAACAAGGCCACATTCTGTTTTCTTGTTTCAGCCCTTGGATTGCAAACAAATGTCCCTTTCAGGATCTAGTGCATGTTGCCACATTTGTCACATTTTTGTGCTTTGCACTGGTGACTTTGCTGTTTAAAGTGGCCCCTATGTGTAGTGCTGAAGTGCTGGAAGTGCTTGTACTTAGTGCTCTAAGTAGTAAGTACCTAATGGAGATAATAGGTGTGTTAGAGAAGCTTCCTCCAGGCATGAGTGACGGTGCTGTTGAACTCAGTTCACTGTTCATGAATTAACCATATATGTCAAATAAGGTGACTTTAAACAGAAACACACATAAAACGAGGTTATGACTGATCAACTGGCAAAAATGTTGTGACCAGAGGCTTACAGGAACCTCATCTTGCGTTTCTCCTAGGAGCAATGGCTCAGTATTCACCAGTCTAGTCATTTGCAGTGACTTCACGAACAAATTTATAGCGAAACTGGCAATTCCACTGAAAGCTGATATGCAAAAACCGTATCACATCACACAACTCTTGGCTTGGGACATCAGATCCCCAAAAGTGGATACACAGGAAGGCAAACAGCAAGCCAAATAAAAAAATGTCTATCAGATCCAAGGGTCTAGGAACAAGAAAATTCCTGCCTTTCAGTATGAGGCCAACAGGAGGCTTAGGTCACGTCTTCGAACGCAGGGTATTTTTCTTGGTCTATGAAAAGCCATACTGACTGCCTGAACTTTAAGTAATAAAACCCTGTGGTTTTCCATTCCCAGTATGCTTCACTGAGCACTTAATTTAGAATCGCACAATTATGTTTCCTTAATGCCAATTAATTATTAAACATGTTTATTGAGGTCTGACAGCCATATAAGAGAGTCATCTTTCATATATTGGATGCCTGTTAAGCTTCCATAAATATGTTAACAATCATTTGGTGTTTAATGTGCATACAGCATCAGCTGCTAAATCTCAGGGCCGGACTGGTTGAAACTTATTGTTAAAAGCGAGGCCCAAGTTGGTAATAGCTGGTCCATTAGTTGGGTCTGAAACTCAAGTGCAGTAGCTGAGGGGGTCTGAGGAAGTCACTGCAGGGAGGACGGCAGAGCCCCAGGGAGAAAGCTCCTGCCTTCCCAGCTGACAGCTGGTGTGCACTGGAGTTGGCCCACCTAGGGCATGCATCCTGGCTCCACAGTCTGTGAGCTGTGCAGTCTCAGGACCTTGTCTAAACTTCTCGGAGCCTCAGTCTCCTCCTCTGTAGAAACACAGCAGTAAAAGTGTAGCCTCGGAGAAGTGCTGGAAGTATGAAGTGAGAGAGTGGTGGGGTTGCATTAAAAGAACACTGAAGTCAGGGGAGTTCAATTCCTCGTACAGATGAGTTTGGTGGTTAAAAAGAAGACGAAAAAAAGGATGAGAGAGAAATAACCCAGAACACTGTGTGATTCTCCCAATTCCTATGCGCAATATCCCTGCTGGGGAATGAGGGGAGAGACAGACTGATAATACATTTATGCAAAGTCACACTGTTCTATTTTTACAGAGTACTGTTATTCTGAAGCATGCACACACTCTGAAAGTTTTGGACAATTTCAAGGGACCATCGGGGGGAATTTTGGCTACATCCAAGTTTCTGTCTCTTCCATGCTGACTTCAGAATCGAACCCTAATTAAGAGAAGATGGGACTTCTCGTCGATATTTAGCACAGCCCCTGGAGCATATAATATGTCTAATAAATAAATGCTAAATGTTAGGGGCTCTTATGATTATTGCAATCATCATCATCACCATCATCATCATCCATGTATGTTTTCCCACACAGAAGCCCACTAGGGAAGCCTGACCTTTCTTCTAAGCTGGAGAAAGCCGAGCTCCCGAGCCAGCCTTATCTGTGTAGCGCAGGCAAACAATGTTGTTTTTCCACCTTGGAAAACGACTATGAAGCAACCGCTCAGGGCACTTTATTTCCTCAAACAGGGCCATCAAAACTGCACAGCCAGCCTCCCTGTGCCAGCCCACAAAGTGGATCAGTGCCTCGCACAGCACCCGCGCCGCCACCAATAGATGCATTCAGTTGCTGATTTAGATAGAAATAAATGTTTATGAATGAATTATGGGTGTGAGTCGTCAGCTTGCGGATGAGGCGCAGCTGCAGCTGGGATGTGGCTGAGGGACAAGGCCGCAAAACAATGTGGTAAAATGGCTTCTGGGTGCCCTGCCCCCAACTCTGCCAAGGACCTGCTCAATCTGTCCTCCGCGAGGCCTGCCCAGGCCTCCCGAGTCAGAATGACTTGCTCCCTCCTTGATCTCTTCTCAGCCTTCGTCTCTCGCAGCCCTCAACATTCTCTACCTCATCCTATTTTCATTTGCCTGAATCTGTTTCACTCAACAGCGAGAGGCAGCCAGGTGCAGGAGCAGCTATTCTCCGGGTGTTATCTATGTTCAGATCCAGCTTCTGCTAATCCTAGCTATGTGCCCTCGGCAAGCTCTCTAACCTTGGTGGGCCACATGGGACTTGTTTAAAAAAAAACAAAAAATGATAAAATCCATCTTGTAGACAGGACAGTCACGTACAGCTGCCCAGGCTGTGCACTGCACAACTCTATCTGCAGAGATCACATTCCCACAATGGGAAGATACAAGGCAAAGACCACTGTCTGTGGAACTCCACGAGCTTTCAAAGTGCAATCCCCAGTTACAGTTGGCATGGTTACAATTCTTATACAGTGGCTGTCAATTTGCCAGGGCTATTGGGAGGGTCAGATGAAAGAATCATTAACAGGAAGTGGATGCTAGCCCTTCCCTGCCCCTAGTCCTCGTGTACTGCTGCAGATGGCACATGGGGGAGAGGTCAGCACCAAAAGGCATTTATTAAGCATTCATCTGGAGTGGCACTCTGCAGGGCGATTCCATAAACCAGACCCTGCCTATTATTTCTTTACTTTTCCTGTTGGTTTCCTCTACATCCTCTCCAAATGCCCCTGACCTTTTGGAAATACCTTCCATAAAACTGGACATGAGAGAGGAAAAGGCTCCAAGTGGGCCATCTACTGTGTACACCAGAGTCCAAATTCCTACATTTATATGACATTCCAGTTCTAGTTTCAAACAGAAGAATTTTTCACTTAAAACAAATCAAAACAGCAGTTTTCATCGTGGAGATCATCAGGCACACACTCATTAGTGTGGATATGGCTGTCTCCCAGTTCCCAATGTGGTCCAAGCGAGCAATGTGCCAGCAGCTCTCCTTACACCATCAACAGACACCCCCAGTGGCTGGTCGCAGCACTGAGCTCCACACAGAGCCTCTACCAGGGCTGAAGAGGCACAACATGACCGGCTCCCACCTGCCTTCTGACCCCATTTCTAACCATCCCCCTATGTCTGTGCTCCAGCCAGGCTGGCTTCCCTCCCTTGTCCTAAACATGCCACTCTCATGTCTGCCCCTGGGCCTTTGCACTCCCTCTGCCTTTGGAAGAGCTTGCTCACAGGTCTGTCCAGAAGCTGTTTCTTTCGTCTCATTCAGGTCAGATCAAATCCCCCCTCTCTGAGAAGCCTTCCCTGTACATCATCGCTAGAGGCATTCATCCCCACACCACTCTCAACCCACACTGCCCTGCCTCCCCATCTTCATCATACTTACCAGAAATAATTGCATTCATCTGCTTGTGTCCACCCCACTGTCAGCTCCATCATGGCACGAACCTCGCTTGTCATATGCACTGAAACACCTTGGGCTCCACAACTGTGTCTGGCATGCTTCTTAGATCTAATAAACAGGAAGCCCTCATTCAGTGCTCCCACAACTCTCAGAGGCAGACACTGTCATCTCTTTATAGTGGAGAAGCCCCTGAGAGGTTGGCATAGGGCTCTGAAGCCAGTGTTAACTGGCCCAAATTCAAGGCGAGGGCACTGGGGCCCACTGGGAACCATGTACAAATCAGTGGGCCAGGTTGGGTGTGGCGCCTGTAATCCCAGCACTTTGGGAGGCTGACGGGTGGATCACTTGAGGTCAGGAGTTTGAGGACAGCCTGGTCAACATGGTGAAACCCCATCTCTACTAAAAATACAAAAACTAGGCTGGGCATGGTGGTGTGTGCCTATAATCCCAGCTACTCGGCAGGCTGAGGCAGTTGAACTGCTTGAACCTGGGAGGTGGAGGATGCAGTGAGCTGACATCACGCCACTGCACTCCAGCCTGGGTGACAGAGCAAGACTCCATCTCAAAAAAAAAAAACAAAAACTCAGTGGGCCACAGTACCCTCGTCCCAAAGCTTTGGGCCGGGTAGCACTTAGCACTAAGGCGCCATTCCATGCACAGTCCTACGTGCTGATTCCCATCCACCCATTTAAGTCCACCAAGCACCCTAGCGGGTATTGCTGCTATCCTTATTTGCACATGAGAAGCTGAGACATAGTGAGGTAGAGGAACTTGCCTATGTCCCAAATCTTATAAATGGCTGTCAGGAATTGAGCCTGGCAGTTCAGGGCTCTGAAGTCTATGCTGTGCTCCCTCTCTTCACAACTGTGGCAACAATCCCCACACAGCAATTCCCCTAGAGAATGTGCTGTATGCTCGGCCAGGCACGGTGGCTCATGCCTGTAATCTCAGCACTTTGGGAGGCCGAGGTGGGTGGATTACCTGAGGTCAGGAGTTCGAGACCAGCCTGGCCAACATGGTGAAATCCCATCTCTACTAAAAATACAAAAAATTAGACGGGCGTGGTGGTGGGCATCTGTAATCCCAGCTACTTGGGAGACTGAGGCAGGAGAATTGCTGGAACCCGAGAGGTGGAGGCTGCAGTGAGCCAAGGTCTCGCCATTGCATTCTAGGCTGGGCAATAAGAGCGAAACTCTTCAAAAAAAAAAGAAAATGTGCTCTGTGTCAAGTGCTTTATAGAACTTTCCTTATTTAATCCTCACAAAAGGCACACTGCCCGCCTCCCCACACCAACCCTCTGACATCCTAAGCTCGCTCCCCTCCAAAGGTCTTTGGATTTCACATCCCTCGTCCTTATATCTGACCCCTCTCACCACACTTCCTTCAGGGCTCTGTGCCACGCACATGAGCAGCAGGCATTCCCTGACCACCAGATCCAAACGGCATCCCCTCCCCACCTGAGCTTCACTCTCTAGCCCCTCTTCCTGCTTTAGTTTTTCACTTAGCACTTATCACCTCCTGACACCTTATACTCATGACATATTATATTCGTCAAATATAAGACTCCATCAACTTTAAGAGCGAACACTGTGTACCTCTAAAAAGAATAAAAGTGCCAATCATAACTACATAATACCAACTGTATCAGAGATGTCCAAATGTGAAAAACTGCACCTCTCAGAGTCTGTGAAATATGATTTATTTGCTTACTGTCCATCTGCCCCCACTAGAATGAAACCCCCACGGGAGCAGGGACTCATTGGTGTTGTTTGCTGCTAGCCTCAGACCAAACAGTCCGTCCTCAACAAATACGTGTTGAAATGAATTGCACCAAACCAACTTCCTTGAGGGAGGTACTACTGCTATCTCCGTTGTACAGATGAGAACAACTGAGGCACGAAGAAGTCAAACAGTTGTCCCTAGATCACACAGCTAAGAAGCCCCTGGATTACAGTTAGATAGTTCAGCACATGTTGCTCCTAGAGCCAAAATCTTTATCGTGTCCCATCAAGCAGTTTTAAAGAAGCTCTGATTTATTTTTATTTTAGTGTGTAATTTGGATATGGTATATGATAAAGTAAGTCTTGGGCAGAGCTATCTTTCAGAGTCAGTTCACTAAGAAGTGCGATGCTCCAGTCTATGGGATGAATATCTGAAAACCCATGCTGTTTCAGTCACATGTTCTACCCATACTATGAGCTCACGTAAGCCACGACAGACTCAAATAGGGTATCTGAAGACCAAGTGTATCCGATTCACTTAAGAACAAAACATGAGAGACTGCTGAACGAGACTGGCCGCTTGCTGGACTCGCTGAGCACAGCCTGTAGTTCATAATCAAGATCCCGGGTAGAGTAAGACATGATGGGGCCCGGGGGTGGGGGCAGGGATACAGTGAAGGGCCCTTCTCTCTCACTGCAATTCTTCATAATTAATTTCTTTTTTTTTTTTTTTTTTTTTTTTTTTTTTTTTTTTTTGAGACAGAGTTTCACTCTTGATACCCAGGCTGGAGCGCAATGGCGCGATCTCGGCTCACCGCAATCTCCGCCTCCTGGGTTCAGGCAATTCTCCTGCCTCAGCCTCCTGAGTAGCTGGGATTACAGGCACGCGCCACCGTGCCCAGCTAATTTTTTGTATTAGTAGAGACGGGGTTTCACCATGTTGACCAAGATGGTCTCGATCTCTTGACCTCGTGATCCACCCGCCTCGGCCTCCCAAAGTGCTGGGATTACAGGCTTGAGCCACCGCGCCCGGCCCATAATTAATTTCTATAGTGCCCCAAGGCGAGAGCTTTTCATTAGAGTGCCGTCTTCATTTGAGTTTCTTGCAGGCTAGGACCTCTCTGCTCCCTTTGAAGCATAAAGTGAAACAGCTTCCAAAGAGCTCTCAGATCCCTCATGCTGGACCATTACGAACATTCACAGCTGAGCACTTCTTTTTAACGAAGTGTACTTTAATTTGTCACCTGCACACTCATTGGTCTGTCTTTATTGGCTTGTGGCTGTTTGTTAATTGGTCTGCTTGCCAAATTCATCCTAAAGTTTCACGTCAACTGAGGTATGTTCACAGAGGGTCTCCATCATTTTATGACACCAACGCCAGATAAAACAGAGGTACCTAAAGACCTTCAGCTGGTGTCGCATAAAGCTCATTATTAAGGGCGAAACCCTGTGTTTATGCAATATCACAACAGCTAAATTTAAATTTGCCAGCAGGGGCCCAGGAAGTGTAGATGCATGACGCTGGCAGGAGCATCCGCCTCCCGCGAACTTCCTTGCTTTTGAACACATTACACCATATTACTGGTTCTCTGCGCAAAAGTGCCATAATCTTTAAAGCAAACAGACAAGAAGACCAACTGTCATCCGTCCCAGTGGGAACCTGAGTTGCCGCTTCTGGTGTCTCCTATTAGGTGCTTATTCCACGAGGGGCACACAAAATGCAAGAAAGTTCCCAGGAGCTTGCCACCAACGCAATAATGCCCGAAGCTGGTGAAGTCAAGGCTGGTGACAAGGAGGGCTGACTTTTGGGGATCCGTCTGCCACATGGCAGGTGTCTCAGCAGGATCATTGTGTCTACTGGGAGGGGGCACATAGCTAGCTCACTGGAAACAGCTGATCCATAAGGAGGAAGATCTTAAGATTTCTGGTGGAATTCTTGCACAAGGGGATTCTAAGTCAACATGGGTCTATGTTGTGCTAAAGATAACAGCAACACTTACCCTCTGTTAAGTGCTCGCTGGGTGTTAGGCACCACGCAGCATCTTTTACAAACGATATTGCATGCGTGTCCATCCCTAAATCGTTCAATCTCATTGTTTCTTCTCAGTACTAAGCACCGTCTGATGAAATTACTTATGTATTTTATGTTCTTATTATCTACTCGCCAACTAGAATGTAAGTGCCATTAAGAGCTAGTACCTTGTCTTTCTTATTCCTTGATGGGTCCTTAGCTGCTAGAATGTTTAATTAGCATGTAGTAAGTCCTCAATTATGTGGGGCATAAATGATGTGGTGGATAAATGATTAAACAATTCTATGAGCAATGTTATTACTGCCATTTTACAGATAAGTAAACTGAGGCCTGGAGAGAAAATTGACTTGCCCAAGGCCATAGACAACAACTGGCAGAATGAGAACATAAACCTAGGCCTGACGATTTTAAAAGATGGAGCTCCTGGGTTACACTATACTCTCCACTTCACAGAGACAGCCTGGAGCTGTCTTTTCCTGGAGTGCAAATCTTTCCAAGTTCGGTGAGTTCACTTTGGTAACCTGACGTTTGTCATGGTACCAGTATTTATCACACAGACACTGGCAAAATGTTACACGTCAGGCTTCTTTCAGAGAGCTGGTTCATGAGCACGCTTCTGGGTACAGTGGTCCTTCTAATCCTTGGTATTGGTTACCTGCGGTTAGCCGTGGTCTGGAAATATTAAATGAACAATCTCAGAAATAAAAAATTCATAAGACTTATATCATGCGCCGTTCTGAATACATGATGATGAAATCTCATGTACTGGTCTGTCCCACCCGGGCACGCCAGAGAAATGCAAATCCTTCCTTTGTCCAGAGTCCCTGCGGTCTACGCTACCCACCCCTTACTCACTGGGTAGTCATCTCGGGTATCAGATCAACTGTCATGGTATCACAGTGCTTGTGTTCAAGGGACCCTTATTTTACTTAATAATAACCTGGTCGAGCACGGTGACTCACACCTGTAATCCCAACACTTTGGGAGGCCAAGCCGGGTGGATCACAAGGTCAAGAGATCGAGACCATCCTGGCCAACACGGTGAAACCCCGTCTCTACTAAAAATACAAAAATTAGCTGGGTGTGGTGGTACATGCCTGTGGTCCCAGCTACTCAGGAGGCTGAGGCAGGAGAATCGCTTGAACCCAGGAGGTGGAGATTGCAGTGAGCTGAGATTGCATCACTGCACTCCAGCCTGGCAACAGAGTGAGACTCTGTCTTAAAAAAATAAATAAAAATAAAAAATAAATACTGACCACAAACACAAGAACAGTGATGCTGACAACTTGGACATATAGAGACATAGAGAAGCCATATAGTGCTTTTTTTAAGTGAAAGGGTGAAAGTTCTCAACTTAAGGCAAAAAAATCATGTGCTGAGGTTGCTGAGATCTACAATAAGAACTAATCTTCTATCCATGAAATTGTAAAGAAGAAAGGAGAAATCTGTGCTAGTTTTGCTGCTGCACCTCAAACTACAAAACCTACGGCCACAGTGCGGAAGTACTCAGTGAAGATGGAAAAGGCATTCATTTGTAGGTAGAAGACATGACAGAAATGGGCTCTGACTGATGGCAACTGGGTTCTGCACTAACCCAGGTTTTGGGCATCCACTGAGGGTCTTGGAAAATATCCCCCACAGATAAGGAAGGACTGCTGTCTTTGTGATTCAGATGTCCTCTGCTAGTTCTACTGTTTGACTTACTAATCCTTAAGTTCTCTGAGAGCCCTTTTTTCCTCCTGATCCCTGTTCCCTGAATCTACTTTTTTCTTAACATCCAGAAGAGGAAGCAGGCCAACCTCTGAGGCAGGCCAAGGGGAGCTGCGGCTGTCTCCGTGGTCCCAGCACTGCCTGAGTCTCTCCTCATTCCTCATAGACTGACATGCTGCGAGCCCTGGGCAACGCACAAAGAAAAGCGTAATGCGTGGCTTTGTGAGCCCTCCCTTCCCCAGAGGCCTCCTCTTTCCTTGTCAATCTTTAAGAACTGTAATTTTTAAGGAAGGGAGGGTATCCAGGAGGTTTCCCTTTTCACATCTCTCATCTGGTTTGGCTTGGGAGTTTGTGTTAGTTCGGGAGCCTGAGAAATTCTTGGGAACTAGACAGAGATGGCAGGAGGAAATCGATCACACAGGCCCCCCCATCACAGGACGCCCATGCCAGCACAAGAACCCCGCCTCTGCCCCATGTGAGAGCTAAGCTGCTTGGAAGCCAGGGTGGCAACAAATCTTTCAAGAGGCTGTTTGGAAATGCTTTATGGCCCGTAAGGTTACAAGGCTCTAGCTGAACAAATGGAAAAATTAGTCTACCCTAAAATAGCCAAGGCAAGTAATTTCCTATCACCTTGTTTTTCAAATGTACTTAACATCCAGAATCTGGGCTTCCCAAAATATGGATAAGGGTCATCAGTTAAAATGGCAACTCGGAGATAAAAAGTCTTCCACTTTAACAGTCACTCATAAAATGACGCCATTAGCCCTGCTGTTTGGCCTCAGAGTTAAGAGTCCAAAAACAACAATAATTAAGTATTCTTGAATTTAACAGACTTGAACCAGCCAATGAGCAGGACACTCATCCTTTGTCCCCCAGGGCTCAGCAGCTGACCCTCCGCTCTCTCCGCAGAAGCTTCTCAAAGGCACGTATCTGGGGTTGGTTCCACCCCTGTGGAACAGTTTGCTTTTCTAGTTCCTTTCTCCAAATGTCTAAACTACTTATTCTACAAAGTACTGATGACAATCAGATGGCAATCGGTCTGTTTATTTCTTGCATGCTTTTTTTCTTTTTCTCCTTCTCTTCCTTGAATCCTTTTGCTCTTCTTCTTGTTCCCTTTTCATTTCATTCATTTATTCTATTCCATTCCTTCAGTAGAGATTGTATAATATCTATATATCAGGAACTAATACTAATTTATAGGATACAGTTGGAAATTTGGCCCTCAGAGAGCTTACCCTTGGGGCTGGTGGTGCCACACAAGTGCGAGCAGAGGGGCAGAGCGGGGCATTGCAGCCTGCACGGGACTGATGCCTAAGAGCTGGAGAAGACTGCATTTGACCTATGACCTGGGAGACGAGCAGACGCTTGCAGGGGAAGTAAAGGGGAAGAGTATTCCAGATTGAGCAAATGGCAGGTGCAAAGGTCCTGTGGCCATGGGCAGTGTAGCACAGCAAAGGGGCTGAAATTCGCACTCTACGGCTCAAGTGTGAGGTGACCAGCAGCAAGGATATGGCTGTAGAAATCAGTAGGGATCAGGTCATGGGGGCCTAACACACCGTGATCATGGAGGCCTAGTGCACCCGGAGGTAGAGCTGAATACAGAAAGTGATGGAAGTGTTGGAGCAGAAAGGGTCATAATTAATTTTTTAAACAAACGGAAGGGTTAACTCGTTCTCTACCACACAGTCACAGCTACTTGGGAACAGGGGCTTCTGAGGTTCTCAAGCAAGCCTGGTATCATTATGGAATGAGTAATCTGGCCTCCAGGTGGGGGTTGGGGGAAGGATTATCATGACTCACACGAGCCTGAAAATAAACCAGCCCTGTAACTTTACAGGCAAATGAGAATAAATGGAATCTCTGGGGCTCACTGCAGTTAGCCTTTTTTTCTTTTTGAGGGAGAGAGGCCAGACACTGAAATGGGGAGGGATGCTTAACAACAGAACATCCTCCCTACCCCTTTTGGCAGGCAAATTTCTTCACAGGCCATGAATAGGAGTCACTAAATTCTAAACCTAAGGTGGGAAGACAAAGTTTGATGAATGTGCGCGGATACTGGAATCCAGACCCAGAGAGCACGCAGATCACAAAGTGCAGACTGTGACAATCTGTGCTCAGTGTTCCACACACAAACATGCTCTCGCATACACACTAACACACTCACACACAGGCCCTCCCTTTCTTTTCTTTCTTTTTGAAAGAGATGGGGTCTCACTCCGTCACCCTTGCTAGACTGCATTGACATGATCATGGCTCACTGCAGCCTCAACCTCCTGGGCTCAGACAATCGTTGGGCCTCAGCCTCCTGAGTAGCTGGGACCATAAACATGCACCACCGTGCCTGACTGCTCTCCCTTTGCTGTTTCCATGAACTATCAGTTGCAAACATCAATTCTTAAATTCTCATGCCTAGAAGGAAAAAAAAAAATTAAAAGTGACCAAAAGATGAGACAGAAGCATATTTAGGAAAGTTGGGGGAGGGGGTAGCTCAGGAAAAAAATAAAATAAAATAGAAAAAATCTGTATCAGTCAGTCAAGAGGAGTCACAGATCCAAAAGTCACATCTTAAATATGTTTCAGTATTTCATGGGTTTATAAACTTCTCCAGTATTTTCATGGGCTTAAAGAAAACCATTGCATACATTTTGTTTAATTCTCTAGAAAATCTTTCCCTGCTGTTATCACTTGAGGAAATGACTAAGGTTGGTCCTTAATTGACCAAACACCTAGGTTACAGAGCCTAAATCCTTTTAATGATGCAGAAAACCACACGACGGGCCGGATTAGCTTGTCCAGTGTTAATTAGAACCTTTCCTGGACATTCTTTCCCACCCTCTATTTCATGACCAGGAACAGTAAAGCCTAATTTTTCAAATTTATGTTAAATCCAAGAGGTTAAAAAATTTAAGGCTAGTTAGGTGGAGAAGAAGCTGTGTAAACAAGGCTTACTAGATGCATGTATGCCCTCAAGTCAGGCCCCTCAAGCCAGCGGTATGCAGGGTCCTCTCTGATGTCTTGTTACGGAAGAGTTCTCTGGACAACCCAGGCAATTCTGTGCATTGTTTAGAGTAAGCATTTTTCAAAATGGCTCCTTCTAATAACTAACAACTTCCAGCAATGATGAAACTCACCATCATTTGTCAAGCAATTTGGTAACATCTAAAAACATTTCCCTATGAACTATTCCCCCCAACACACACACACACACGTGCACACACACACACTATAGTTTTCTTGAGTCAACTTCCAATGCCATCTCTGTTGCAAAGGCTGCCTCTGGCGGGAGCTGGAAATGAATCAATCTTGGTAAAACAGGAGATGATTCTGGGGGACAGAATTAAACTTCGCTAGTTTTTCTTTCCTTTCTCAATTGTACTTTTGTTCACAGCTTCAGCTGGGAGAGGGAGTGCACACATTTAGTTGGGAGTTTATGAGTTCATATTTTATAATTAACGTTGCCAACAGGGGAGTTTGATTAATACCAAGCAGTGGATTTTGAGTAATGTTCCATACAAATTGCCAAATTTAGCAATAAAATAAATTGGTTATGTGAACATAATTAGTAGGATGACTACTTAAAATTCAAAACCGAATGTGAATAATTCCAATCATTTGAGCCACAAATCCATTATTTGTATAGAAGGGGGAAAGTATAGCATTTGGGTTTTATTTTGCCCTCCACCACAGTGCTATTCACCACCAAGCTGAACGTAATGAAACTTCTACAATGGGTTGTGGCAATATTTTAGAGTCACTGAGAAACACACATATACAGGAATGCACACACACAAAGGGAATGTAAAAAGATATGCTAACTGCGAATTCCCATTATAAATCTAAAAATCTGTAACAAATTTTTCAACAAATGCCGCACTACATTTTTCCGATGTGCAATACATAAACCTCTAATGCACAGTTTTGCAGCAGAGCTGTTTCTCTGTAAATCCTCACAGTACCTTGTTGTCACCCTGGACTTCTCCAAGCCTTTGCTGAAGTTCTTTAATTTCTTCTCCCAGATGTTTATTTCGGTCCTGAGAATCTCTCAGTAGTTGTGCAAGATTAGCCTAGAAATATCAACACATTATGAAATACAATCAGAAATGGAGGCGTGGATAAATGCCGGGTTTTATCGGGCTTGTTGATGCCAGCATCCAAGCCCAGCTGTACCACACAAAGCCCATTAGAGGAAACGCATATATGAATCCAGCCAGTGTGCGAATCACACCACTGCAATGGCATGGAGGAAAGTGAAGTTGGCCATGAACCTCAATGTGGGGATATTCTTTGTTTCCAGAATGGCTCACAGAGGGTACTTGAACAAGCAATGGAAGAGTCAGTCTTATTTGCCTTAAAAAAATGTGAGTCTGAGGCAGGAGAATTGCTTGAGCCCAGGAGGCAGAGGTTGCAGGGAGCCGAGATCACACCACAGCACGGCAGCCTGGGCAACAGAGTGAGACTCCATTTCAAAAAAAAAAATAATAATAACCTGAGAGTTTATCACTAAAAATCTTGAAAATGGACACAGAACTAAATTCTAAAAATTGGGCCAACAATATAAAAGAAAAGCTTCATTTTCTTGTTTAGATAACTCCTTTTTTCTTCAAATATATGTTGCCTCATAAGCTTTTGTATGTGAACTCAATGTCCAAAATTTTGATTACATTTCTAGGGAGCAGCCAGAAAAGAGGTCGGTGACAAGCAAGAATTTTCAAAATCAGGATCCAGAAGAAATGCAACAGTTTTCTGGGCTGCTTTTCCCTTCTTTATTTCCTTATTCTACCTCACACGGTACTAAATATCCAGGATAATCGCTCTCTGTTCCTATCTTCACGGCATCATCCTTTCCTTAAGATTCGCCTCCTGTCGGGATCAAGGTCTCTTGGGTCTCCACGGCTGGTGCATTGGTCTGCCTCCCCTTTTGGTGTGGCTCTGTGTCACAGCCTCATCGCCCCTTTCCCCAGAGCATGCAGACACCTTTGGCCGTATCCTCACCCCTTTCCCACATTCCCTGAACCTGGAATTTCTGACTGTCCCGCCAGTGTAGCTACCTACTCCAGACTTTCACTCACATTCCTCCTCGCTGGAATGGCTTCTTGTTCTCCTGTACTATTCTTATTTTGCTAATGGACTTGTCCTAATTCTCACCTGACTTATCACCTTCCTATTAAACCTTAGCAAGAAAAGACTGCAAGCTACTGAAAGGCAAAGATTCTGCTTTCTACTTCCTCTGCTTCCATGTGCACTGCTCCAGACAGCGCTTGGGTATGGAAGAGTGCTTTAAAAGCTCATGATGAATACATGAAGGAAGAAAGGAGAGAGGGAAGCAAGTAAGCAATCCAACAGGCCCTCAGGAAGGGGGAAGCATTCAAGGAGAGTCAAACAAGGGATATTAAAGATGATCTTAATAGTAAAGGATCCCCTCCTGCTACAGCTGCAGAAACCCAAATCCGGAGAGGTCAGGGAACGAGCCCGACTGAAATGGCTACACTTCCAAAGACTTCAATGCTAATACTTGGAGGAATATGTGACTACAGTGAGTACTAAAAAGAGAATGAAAGGAAAAGATGACGATCCCATGCTGGCTCACCTCCCGTATCTCACTTGCTGGGATATCCTGTTGTCTCACTTACACCTACCAAGTCTCCCCACCTCATGCTCCCCTCCCTGTGGCCCCCCACACAGACCAGGCATGATCCTATCTCAGTGCCAGGGCCCCGTTCCCTCTGCCGGGAATGTTCTCCCTCCAGAGAGCCTGTTCGTTCACTTCCTCACCTCTTTCAATCTTTGCTCAAAGGTTACTGTCTCAACAGAGTCCATCTTGACCGATCGATTTAATACTGAAACCTTCCCCCGTGCTACCTTTTCTTTGATTCTGGAGCACTTGCCATGTGTTAATACGCCATATCATTCACTTCATGGTTCATTGCTTTCTGTGGACTTCCTGTCTCCCTCTTCTTACTAAAACATAAGTTCCATGAAGGGCAAGGAACTTCGTTGTCTCTACTGACCTCTCCCAAGCACCTAGTAGATGCTCCATAACTATTTTTAAAATAAGAGGCAATAAGCTGAGTGTGGAGGTTGCGCTCTTCCTAGGAGAGATTGAGAAAAATAAGAGCAAGTACCAAGACTGAAACCAATGTCTGGCATGGAGCCTTGCATAGAAAAACATTCATCCCCAGCCGGCCGCTGTGGCTCACAGCTGTAATCCCAGCACTTCAGGAAGCCAAAGCAGGTGAACCACCTGAGGTCAGAAGTTCAAGAGCAGCCTAGCCAACATGGTGAAACCCTGTCTCTACTAAAAAATACAAAAATTAGCCAGGTTTGGTGGCACATGCCTGTAGTCCCAGCTACTCAGGAGGCCAAGGCGGGAGAATCACTTGAACCCGGATGGTGGAGGTTGCTGTGAGCTGAGATCACACCACTGAACTCCAGACTGGGCAACAGAGTGAGACTCTGTCTCATAAAAAAAAAACCCAAAACCACCATTCATCCCCAATAGCTCTGATCACTTAATCAAGCTCTGATCTCCACTCATTTATTTGAGAACATTACTCAGTAATTCCATTGAATTTTTCAGCCCCCTATTTGCAAAGCTCCCATCTTGTAATATTTGAGTTCCAATTTTCCCAGATTTCTGTTCTCCAAAGACAAAAATTTGGTGATGGATGAGGAAAATTAAAACCTATTTTGTGGGTAGGAAAGCAAAGAAACAAATGAACGAATGACTGCTTTTGGAAATTTCCCTGAATGGGAGAAATCAGACGAGGCTGCATTCTGATCATGCCCCACTTCCTGGGCTGGGTGACCTTGCAGGAGTTTCTTAACCTCTTGAGTCTCCCTATCTGTAATATGGAGCTATCAATACATAGTGATTTAATCTTTAAATAATGAACATGGAACACCTACCACAGTGCCTGGCATCCGGTTTACATCGCTTAGCTATGCCCATCTCATGTCTCCTACTCCAACACTCAGTGAACAGAGCTGCGTGGATGCAGAGAAGGCCTAGTTGGACACAGCTGACTCCTTTACGATTCTGCCCCTTCACTGTTGATTATTCATTCATTCATTTCTCTAACAAGTATTTATTGGGCACCTGGCATCTGCCAGGCACTGCTTTAGACCTGAAGACACAGCAGCAAACAATACAGACAAAACCCTTGCTCTTGGAAACTGCATTGAATGGGTGACATCACATTAACTACATTATATTACAATAGAATATATAATGGATCCATGTGTTAGCTGATAACATGCGGCAGAGAAAGATAAAGCAGGCAAAGGGAATAGAGTGAGCTGGAGAAAAGGGCCACCAAAGGTCTCAGTAAGGCCTTAAGTCAAGACTTGAAAAAGGCAAGAGACAGAGCCTTGTAGATATTGTGGAGAAAAAGTCCCAGGCAGGGGAAAAGGCAAACAGCCTTCCCTCTCTCCCTCTCCCCATCACGTCTCAAAACTTCCATTTGAAAGGATAGTTCAAGGCCGCAAAAGCAGGCTGACCCCAGGGACTATAGTGAAATCAAGAGATGACTCAATTCTTGATTTTCTTTGCTGGTTCCCCCTTTCTATCCACAGCTCTCCTTCCTTAGCTCAAGGTGTCACGTGTGGGTGGCCTCTGCCTTTCCTCCATGGAACTCCAGAACATTCCCCAGACATTAGCTCATTGATCCTTTCCCTTGGCAGCAAACATAATCCCTCCCTACCAGATGGAGGGCCAGGCCACCGGGCAGCAGTGACTGTCCCTGGGGAGTGGCAGGAGGAGCAGCCCAGCCTTTGCTCAGTCTGGGAGCTGGCTGCCAACTGCACATTCAGGTGACTCTCAGCATCCTCATCTGGAGGACGTGCAGCAAAATTCACCTAAACCTTCATTTAGCCTTCTGCTAAATGGCAAAGAGTGGCCTAGAGAAATGTCTGTAAGACCAACAATGAAAATGTAACAAAAGACAGGGGGAAAAAGTCCCCAACTTCCCTAACTTTCCCTTTTTAAATCAATATCTCCTTAGTCTCTGGTGGGTGGGAAGACCCTGACAGTCACTGACAATGTAACTGCAGTAGCTCCATTGGTAGTTACTGTATTAGTAAACCAGTACAAGTCAATCTATTGGTGAGGAAAGACCAGTTCTCTTTTTCCAATCCACAATAGATCAATACTTTTATAAAATCTAATAAAAATGAATTACTAGGCAGATAAATTTAAGAAGACAACAAGATAAAACCCCAAGCGTGTATCATTAAATAGACATAAAACCATGCTGTCAAACTGCTATAAAAGTTTCTGAACACTTACTCTCAATTTCTGTACGTATCTTGTCATGAACCAGAAACAATTAGGTTGCAGCGTCGGCCTCACTGTAAAAAGCATTGAGCTGAAACGGTTTTCCTAGAAATGCGGAAACTAGAGTAAGGAAGACACCCAGTATAAAAGTCAGTCAATAATTCCAGTGATGGCCAGGACAGACGGTGGGCTGCTTTAGGAAACATTTATTTAGAGATCCAGTGATGTGACTATGGAACATTATTTACTCTGCAGCCTGGCTTAAAAGAAATCTACCAAAAGCCAGGTATTTCTATATTGGCTGCAAAAAATGGTTTATTAAAATCACAATGCCTCCAAGAGTGAGTTCCCTGTAAATCTACCCCAGCTTTAAACTTGACCCCTGGAGTTCAGTCACCTTCAAAGCAGGTGACTATAATTTTCTTTTACACGTAACAGGCTAGATTCCTTGTCAACATGCAATTCTTTTCTATTCAGTCCCTCCACCTTCTCAACTCCAAAACAATAACTTTGAAAACTAGAAAATGACTATTCTGATAGGGCGCCTAATTCCTTGACATATACCTTAAAGAAAAACAAAAAAAAGAAAGTAGTCCATTTCAAAGTGCTCGAAATAGAGGAGGAAAGTTCACACAATTCTTTTGACCAAAAATAACACCCATGACTCACACACATTCACTATAATAATCCATCAAGCTAACACACGGTGCCTGCTTATAATTTATCAGCTATGCAGAGTGCTTTGTCTCCCTGTTACTGAGAAGGACTCTGTGACCATCAGTTTAGAATAGCAGCACTATGTAAAGGAAATGTCAGGGAAAAGGTGGCAGCCCGCCTAAGACTGGGTTTCACAGGGAAGGAAAACAAAACCAAGAGATGCTTTCCTCTAAATCTCTGGGGGCAGGAGGCAGCATAAATAGCAAAACATAAAAAGGTTTACAAAGAAGCTTCTTTTAAATATTCAGATCAAGCCAGGGCCGACATTAAAGGTTGACATTTTTGCTCTGATAATAGTGGAATGTTGAATACAGTGGGATACACTGTAGAATCCATATATTTAAGTCACTCTTTCTAGCTAGGAGTTTATTAAAATTGTGATGGGAAAGGGAGGGAAGAGAGATTTGATGGAAACATAACTGTGAGATTCAAGGCCAAAAGGATATGACAGCTCTCCATTCTGAAATACCTTCCTTTGTCAAGGAACAACTCAATTCCCAATTACAAATGATGTCTGCAGAAGCAATTCACCAAAGACAGCCCCTGGTGTGGGAACTGGGAGGCCCTGGAAATTCTTTCTGGACAGGGATGATGGCTACAAATACTGACAGTTGTTGTGAAGGTAAAGACCAGGGAATTGATAGAGCCATCGGATCTCACCCCAGCCTCTTCCTGTTTGCAGAAATTCTCAGTGAGGTCGGTTAGCCACCTGTGAGAGGGGAGCTATCTGGCAACCTTTCTTTAAGTCCTACTGCACCCTGAACTCTAGCTCTTGCCTCTACCACCGTTCCAATTCCCCTATAAATGCTGCAAAATATGTGAGAATGGCTTATTCTACAAATGCACATGTTTTTTAAACTTATAAGAACCAACGGGAGGTTTTAAAATATAGACAGTCCCTGATTTAATGATGGTTTGACTTCTATCTTTCGACTTTACAATGGTGTGAGATATGCATTCAGTAGAAACTGTAGTTTGAGTATCCATACAACTATTGTTTTTACACTTTCAGTACAGTATGAAAAAAATTATACTTTATAAAATAGGTCTTATATTAGATGTTTTGCCCAACCATACACTGATAATATACATAAGTGTTCTGAGCATGTTTGAGGTAGGACAGACTAAGCTAAGCTATGATGTTGAGTAGGTTGGGTGTATTCAACACATTTTTGACTTCCAATGTTTTCAATTTACGATGGGTTTATCAGAATGTAACCCCCTTGAGCATCCCTTTATGATTAAAGCCCTCAGCAAAATCTGCATAGAAGGGACATAGCTTAAGATAATAAAAGCTATCTATGACAAACCCACAGCCAACATTGTGCCAAACAGGGAAAACTTGAAAGCATTCCCCCTGAGAATTGGAACAAGACAAGGATGCCCACTGTCACCATCCCTATTTAACATAGTACTGGAAGTCCTAGACAGAACAATCAGACAAGAGAAAGAAATAAAGGGCATCTAAATCGGTAAGGGGGAAGTCAAACTTACTGTTTGCCGATGATATGATCCTATATCTAGAAAACCCTAAAGACTCCTCCAAAAAGCTCCCAAATTTGATAAATGAATTCAGTAAAGTTTCAGGATACAAAATCAATGTACACAAATCAGTATCACTGCTATACACCAACAGTGTCCAAGCTGAGAATCAAATCAAGAGCTCAACCCTTTTATAACAGCTGCAAAAAAACAAAGTACTTTGAAATATCCCTAACCAAGGAGATAAAAGACTGCTACAAGGAAAACTACAAAGCACTGCTGAAAGAAATCAAAGACAACACAATCAAATAGAAACACATCCCATGCTTTTAGATAGGTAGAATCAGTATTGTGAAAATGACCATACTTCCAAAAGCAATCTATAAATTCAACACAATTCCCATCAAAATACCATCATCATTCTTCACAGGACTGGAAAAAACAATCCTAAAATTCATACGGAACCAAAAAGAGACCATGTAGCCAAAGAAAACCAAGCAAAAAGAACAAATCTGGAGGCATCACGTTACCTGACTTCAAAGTATACTATAAGGCCATAGTCACCAAAACAGCATGGTACTGACATAAAAACTGGCACATAGATCACAGAGCAGAATAGAGAACTCAGAATAAAGTCAAATACTTACAGCCAACTGATCTTCAACAAAGCAAACAAAAACATAAGGTGGGGAAAGGACACCCTTTTCAACAAATGGTGCTGGGATCATTGGAAAGCCACATGCAGAGGAATGAAATTGGATCCTCATCTCTCACCTATATAAAAACCAACTCGAGATGGATGAAGGACTTAAATATAAGACCTGAAACCATAACAATTCTAGAAGATAGCATCAGAAAACCCCTTCTAGACATAGGCTTAGACAAAGACATCATGACCAAGAATACAAAAGCATATGCAACAAAAACAAAGATACATAGATGGGACTTAATTAAATTAAAGCTTCAGCACAGCGAAAGAAACAATTGTCAGAGTAAACAGACAACCCACAGAGTGGGAGAAAAACTATGCATCTGACAAAGGATTAATATCCAGAATCTACAAGGAACTCGAACAAATCTGCAAGAAAAAAAACAAACATTCCCATTAAAAAGTGAGTTAAGGACATGAATAGACAGTTCTCAAAAGAAGATATACAAATGGCCAACAAACATATGAAAAAATGCTCAACATCACTAATCATCAGGAAAATGCAAATCAAAATCACAATGCAATAACACTTGACTCCTATAAGAATGGCCATAATTTAAAAATCAAAAAATAATAGATGTTGGTATGGATGTGGCAGAAAGGAAACACTCTTACACTGCCAGTGGGAATGTAAACTAGTACAACCACTATGGAAAACAGTATGGAGATTCCTTAAAGATCTAAAAGTAGATCAGCAATTGATCCAGCAATCCCACTACTGGGTATCTACTCAGAGGAAAAAAAGTTATTATATGAAAAACATGCTTGCACATGCATGTTTGTAGCAGCACAATTCACAATTGCAAAAATATGGAACTACCCAAATGCCCATCAATCGATGAGTGAATAAAGAAAATGTGGTATATATATATATACACACCAAGGAATACTACTCAGCCTTAAAAAGGAACAAAATAATGGCATTTGCAGCAACCTGGATGGAGTAGGAGACCATTATTCTAAGTGAAGTAGCTCAAGAATGAAAAACCAAACATTGTAAGTTCTCACTGATATGTGGGAGTTAAACCATGAGGACACAAAGGCAGAAGAATGATACAATGGACTCTGGGGACTCAAAGGGAAGGGTGGAATGGAGGTGAAGAATAAAAGACTACACACTGGGTACAGTGTACCCTGCTCGGGTGATGGGTACACCAAAATCTCAGAAATTGCTACTAAAGAACTTACTCATGTAACCAAACACAACTTGTTCCCCCCAAACTACTGAAATTAAAAAAAAAAAATGTAACCCTCTTATAAGCTGAGGAGTATCTGTGTAATCACGTATACTGTTTGGCAATGACCATGATGTAAAGGGAACCTATTTTCAATGATCAAATTTTTGACACTGGTTCACAAGAAAGGGATTTCAGGATACTAGTTATAAGAAACGGCCCTACATCTTTTAGATTTGGGAGAGAAGTTTCCACTGTATACCATTTCTATCCCCGCTGTCAGAAATGAGAAGATGGACATGAAGGGAATCAGGACACACTGCCCTAAATGATGCCACTTTGGCATAAAAGTCTTTTGAGCTGAAGGCAATTGAGAATCAACAAACGAAGGAAGACCTCTCTGCACTCCCTTTTCAGCCTAAAAGCGGGCATACATTTCCCTTTGAGCAGGTGTCCCCTAGTCCAGTACCAGGAAGAAGAGAGAGATTCCTATCACCAGAGACAGTCGGCACCCAGATGAATCTTGATATGTAGTAACGTTTTGTGATGCTAAATGTCTCAAAATGAAGTCACTGACGACAAGTGACAGTAAAACTGTTGACCCCCTCAAAGTGATAAACATATGTATAATGGACTGAAGTGATAATACATGCTGTGGCCAGGCACCCCTGAGACCTGACCAGAAAGTGAAGTCACATGGCAGCTGAGATAGCTAGTGCACACCCTCCCGTGGAGGGCCAACAAAACAGCAAAGCGGCTAGGCGTGGTGGCTCATGCTTGTAATCCCAGCACTTTGGGAGGCTGAGGTGGGTGGATCACCTGAGGTCAGGAGTTCGAGATCAGCCTGGACAACATGGTGAAACCCCGTCTCTTCTAAAAATACAAAAATGAGCCGGGCATGGTGGCGGGTGCCTGTAATCCCAGCTGCTCGGAAGGCTGAGGCAGAAGAATCACTTGAACCTGGGAGGCAGAGGTTGCAGTGAGCCAAGATCATGCCACTGCACTCCAACCTGGACGACGAGAGTGAAAGTCCATCTCAAAAAACAAAACAAAAAACAAACAGCAAAGTGGCTGACCCTCGAGAAGCCTGTGTACAACTTCTGTCTGTGATAACACTGAGGTCTCCTCTCCATACTATCAGGGGTCACCAGAAGCTCTGCCCAAAAAGAGCAGTAACCCCTAATGGTCAGCATTTTTAGAAAATTCCGGGCCTATCTAGTTTGTCTGTGGGTGTGTGGGTCTCCCCAGCTACTCGCTGTGGCTTGTCCCCCTCTCTCTCATCACTGCCAGTGTACGTACTGAATATACTTACATGATTGCTGGTGTGTGAAACCCTCACAATAAATCGTGAATTTGAAAACATTTAGTTGGCCACTGATTCATTATGAAACCTCTTGGCCCCTGCTAGAGTTAACATAACTAGTCTGATTCAAACCTGACGCAATATTCTCCATAAACAAACCTTACTAAAATAACTCTTATTTTTCATTATTTTCTCCCATATGTTTCCTGGTTGCTTTTCCACAATTCATCATCACTCAAAGCCCAAATCCCCTTTCCTTTGTTAAAATGGCATATAAGCCCCTGAGTCTGCTTCCTGAGTTTTATTTTTTTCAGTGAATTCCCATTGCATGTAAAATATTAATAAAATTGTATGCTTTTTTTCTCCTGTTAATTTGTCTTTTGTCATTTAAGTTTGTAGGCCCCAGTCACTGAATCTAAGAAGGGAAAGGAAAACCTTTATTTCTTCCACAGACAAAATGAAAACAAAGTGATAAAAGTTTAAGAGAGGCCAGGCGCGGTGGCTTACGCCTGTAATCCCAGCACTTTGGGAGGCTGAGGCGGGTGGATCACCTGAGATCAGGAGTTCGAGACCATCCTGACCAACATGGTGAAACCCCCTCTTTACTGAAAATACAAAAATTAACCGGGTATGGTAGTTCTGCACCTGTAGTGCCAGCTACTCGGGAGGCTGAGGCAGGAGAATTGCTTGAACCCAGGAGACGGAGGTTGCAGTGAGCCGAGATCACACCACTGCACTCCAGCCTAGGAGACAGAGCGAGACTCCATCTCAAAACAAAACAAAACAAAAACAAAAACAAAAAAGTTTAAGAGACACCCTTTAACCTTGTGCTATTCCAGACACTGGAAATAGAAATCAGAAGGGTAGGCCACATGTTTTCACCTGTGTCCTTAAATGTTTCAGACCAGTAGCCAAGAGAAGAAAACGCCAACATGCCAGGAGCAATCCTGCAAGTTGAAACTGCCTTTGCAAAATTATGACAGTAAGAGAAATCTGACATGGCTTCTGGCCTCACAGGCTAGCTGTCTTCGCTCATTCCCCAGCGTGGGCCAGGCAAACTTTGGGAGAAGTTTAGTTTATAGTTTAAATAACAGTCCTTCTCAAAAAATAAACTGCTCTCGTAAAACTAATAAAAAGCCACCAAGTTAGAAGGACAGAGGGGCCTGAATCCTACTGAAGGGTAGGTATTATTAAATAATTTCCGGCTGTTATTCGAGAGATCCCAAGATTGGCAGTTTCCCCAATTATTCCTGCTAATAATGACACTATTACAGAACCTAAGATTGGCCAGTTGAGATGTCTTTTTAGGTTTCTGCATTTCTGACAACTGGATAACCTCACCGGGACTAGCCAACAGGTCCTGTGGCCTTCATCCAGGAACCAACTCAGCCCAAGAATACAGCTTAGACTCCTATGATTTCATCTCAGATCCAACCAATCAGCACTCCCACTCCCTGGGCCCCTAGCTGCCAAATTATCCTTGAAAACCCCTGGTCTTCAAATGCTCAAGGAGAGTGATTTGAGTAATAAAAAAAAAAAACTCCTGTCGCCCATTTAGCTGGCCCTGCGTGAATTAAACTCTTTCTCTATTGCAATTTTCTTTTCTTGATAAATTGGCTCTATCTAGGCAGGGGGTAAAATGAACCCATTGGGAAGTACAAAGTCACCCAAATCTTCAGAATTTATTAAATACATTTGATCCTTGAACAACAGGGCATTGAACCACACAGATACACTTATATGTGATTTTTTTCAACCAAATACAGTTCAAAAATATAGTATTCACAGGATGTAAAACCCATGGATATGGAGGGCCAACTTCTTCTACTCACAGGTTTTGCAGGGCTGATGGAGGAACCTGAGTTTGTGAGAATTTTGGTATACATGGGGGTCATGGAACCAATCCCCTTTGTATACTGAGGATTGACTGTATATGTAACCTAGCCACGGAAAAATTATTCTACACCATAATATAGAAATACTGTATACCAGAAAGTCTGGTAACATACCTCTCAATCTGAAGTCATATGAATGAGAACTGGAACTCAAAAATGAGAGGAAAACAAGAGAGAGAGATAGACATGGACAAGCAAGCCCTTGGGTTAGGCACTTTCTCAAGAAAAATCAGGAAAAAGAATGAGAGAGAAAAAGAGACCAGATTTTTACATGGTATTAAAAAGTGTGGTACTCTGGGACCCTTTATCTTCAATATGGGAAAGTACTAGATTAAGCAAGAATACATTTTAAAAAAATGTTTGATGAAACATCAAGTGTTCTTGAGAGGTGTGATTGATAGCAAATTTAATTGCAGTTTCTACTCTGCTGCTTTGGTCTGATGGTGACTCCTGTGTTAACAGGAATAGAGAGAAACTTGCTTTGCTTAGCAAGGGCCCCCTATTCACAGCAACTGCCAAAGTGATGACCTTTGCTACAGCGACAGCTTTCTTATTTACAAAAAAAACAACCACCCGAGAGCTTATTCGTACACATTTTTTGGCTGTGCAAGGAGACCTTAGCAGCCTACTGCCAATTCTAATCTCAAAACACACACTTGTGAATAAATGGATTCTAGGCCTCACAGGCAAATGCTTTTGAATAGGCTTGGGAGGTTGCTATTTAAATAAATGTTTGTTTAATCTTGGCCATTATGATTCTACATCTGCCACTTAGTGGCTCCATTAATAGCTCCCAAGTTCTTTAGACTCATTGAGCCTAAATTTCCTCATACATAAATTGAGGGGTGCTTCCACCTTCCTCACAAAATTGTTGCAAGGATTACAAGGGCTTATGGCAAGGTGCATTAGTCCTCACAATAAAGTTGCTGTTGTTATGATTTGGGAGTGCTCTAAGGGCTGGACTTGAGATTTCTTCCTAGTTTCCCTGGTGTAATGAAAAAGTCATACCATTCAAAGTGATATAAAAAGAAACATCTCAAAGCACTTGAGATCTTCGAAGGAAGTTTCAGGTTCTGAGCAACAAACCAGGACGCATATATAAAGTCACTGTGATTTGTAGTCACAGGAGACTGAAAGAAGCTTGACCAAGGAGACTTTTCTACTGAAATGAAAGGCTCCTTCCTATCTCACAAAGGGCCACTCTACGCTCTGATTTTTCCAGAGTTGTCATCTTGGCGCATGTCTCCGTCTAAATAAGCCATTACTTTTAAGAGGCAAGAAAGCAATAGCTCCCTCCTCAACCAAGAGAGATACCTTTCGAGGTATGTCTGCTTGAAATCAAAACAGGAAAAGACAAAGATCTTAAAGATGTGTTTGACTGTTTACTCAAGGAGTTTTCATGGAGAAAATGTACCTCTGTGATCCCGAAGAATCCCGTTTATAAGAAGATTAACCCAAGATAATTAAAATTCCCCTTTGTCTGCTTTGCAGGAACTGCTTATTTAGCAAAAGAAAAATATTTAAAGGGTCGTTTGAGATCTTTTGGTGATCTCGCACTGCAGTGCAAAAGGGCGCTCTGTGTACACTTCTGCCTGAAGTCACAAGAAGAAATTTTCATTTCAATATCCCAAGAGAAGCTATTAGTGCAATCACTGTTGTCTCAATTTCTTCACAGCTTCTTTAACGGATGATTTGCCATTGGAAATTGGTTGTTTTAAAAAGGATTCTGAGTGCCAAAAGAAAACCCCAACAACTATATTTCTAGAACTACAAATGTAGAAGTTCTAGTCTGTCCTTTAATGCAAAGACCCAAAAAGCAAAAAAAAAAAAAATATATATATATATATATAAAACATATATACACACACATACATATATATGTATACACATACACAAACACATACACACATGTGTATGTATATAAACCCAGATATTGGTTGCCACAGGAAAGAAGATTGGCTTAGCAGGTAAAAGTTCCTAGCTCAATTTCTGGTTCTCTACCACTCCTAAGCAGAGGGCTTTGAACAAGCCACTTAATCTTTAGACTTCCAAATGGGCTGGACTGAACATTGACTATGGTTCTTCCCAGCTCAAACAGTCTAACAATTGAATATAGAAAAAAAAATCTGAACTACGACACTGAACTACAAGCTAGCGGGGTCTGGATTCTAGGCCTTCTCCATTAACCTGCTATGTGTCCTTGGATAAGTCACAGGAAAAATTTAAAATATCCAATATTCATTGAGCACTCTCCAACTAACAGGCAATGAGCATCACAAACATTGCCACCCTACTTCCTCCTAAGAGCTTTACAAACACATCTCAGTATTATGTCCATTATGAACAGGAGGAAATTGAGTCTCTGAGAGGTGTAAGGTCTGACCGCACTGTGGACAGCATGGCAACCCCATGAACCACACATACACCTCGGGAGGGTCTTCTGGAATCAGAAAACCTGAAGTAGCTGGAAGACCGATCAACCCCTGCGGCGCCTAACTAACCTGAGACATTATTCTATTGTTTCTTATTCCTGCCTTAATTGACAAGGTCATTGGACTTTGTAACTGGCCTTGGCCCAACCTCCTGACTCCACACTCTACGACCCCCTCCCAGCTTGCAAACCTATGACTCCCTCTCAGCTTGCAAACCCATGACCCCCTCCCAGCTTGCAAAAAACCACCCTAAAGTAACTTCTGTAACTTTCCACTGCCCACCGGGGTCCGCTGGCCTTGCTAAGTGGTGTTGGGAAAACTGGCTAGCCATATGCAGAAAGCAGAAACTGGACCCCTTCCTGACACCTTACACTAAAATTAACTCCAGATGGATTAAAGACTTAACCATAAGACCTAACACCATAAAAACCATAGAAGAAAATCTAGGCAAAATCATTCAGGACATAGGCGTAGGCAAGGACTTCATGACCAAAACACCAAAAGCATTGGCAACAAAAGCCAAAATAGACAAATGGGACCTAATCAAACTCCACAGCTTCTGCACAGCAAAAGAAACAGTCATTAGAGTGAATTGGCAACCAACAGAATGGGAAAAAGTTTTGCAGCTTACCCATCTGACAAAGGGCTGATATCCAGAATTTACAAAGAACTAAAACAGATCTATAAGAAAAAAAAGGAAAAAGCCCATTCAAAAGTGGGCGAAGGATATGAACAGACACTTTACAAAAGAAGACATACGCGAGGCCAACAAACATATGAAAAAATGCTCATCATCACTGGTCATTAGAGAAATGCAAATCAAAACTACATTGAGATACCATCTCACGCCAGTTAGAATGGCAATCATTAAAAAATCTGGAGACAACAGATGCTGGAGAGGATGTGGGGAAATAGGAACACTCTTACACTGTTGGTGGGAGTGTAAATTAGTTCAACCATTGTGGAAGACAGTGTGGCAATTCCTCAAGGACCTAGAAATAGAAATTCCATTTGACCCAGCAATCCCATTACTGGGTATATATCCAAAGGATTATAAATCGTTCTACTATAAGGACACATGCACACGAATGTTCATAGCAGCACAGTTTACAATAGCAAAGACCTGGAACCAACCCAAATGCCCATCGATGATAGACTGGACAGGGAAAATGTGGCACATATACACCATGGAATATTATGCAGCCATCAAAAATGATGAGTTCGCGTCCTTTGTAGGGACGTGGATGAACCTGGAAAGCATCATTCTCAGCAAACTGACACAAGAACAGAAAATCAAACACTGCATGTTCTCACTCATAGACGGGTGTTGAACAATGAGAACACATGGACACAGGGAGGGGAGCACTACACACTGGGGTCTGTTGAGGGGAAATAGGGGAGGGACAGCGGGAGGTGGGGAGTTGGAGAGAGATAGCATGGGGAGAAATGCCACATATAGGTGAAGGGGAGGAAGGCAGCAAATCACACTGCCTCATGTGCACCTATGCAACAATCTTGCATGTTCTTCACATGTACCCCAAAACCTAAAATGCAATAAAAAATAAATAAATAAATAAATAAATAAAAAACCAACTCCTATCCCACCACCCTTTGCTGCACCTAGGTGAATAAACAGCCATGCTGCTCACACAAAGCCTGCTTGTGGGGGGTCTCTTCATGCAGAGCGCACATTTTAACAAAAGGTTATAGTTTGCCCAGTCAGCAAGTGTAAAGGTTAAACTTGAATCCACGCAATGCAATTAAATGCCAGAATCTAAGCTCTCTTTTTATTTATTGCTAACTGATGCTGCCTTGTGACTTTATGAAAGACATACCTCCCTGTGTGACCTCAGAAGAATGTTAGGAGATTACATGCAGGCATGCATATATACACGGTCTCTGTAAAGTACATAGTGTTTCAAAGACTAAGAATGCGGTATTGTTTTCTATCTATAGTTGAGAAGAACCATCAATACATTTAGAGCAGTGAGTCTTAAATGTGGTGCATGGAACACCAAGGATCTGTAGATTGGCTGCAGGTCTGTGATGAATGCAAATTTTTTTGCGCACATGCATCCTGTTTTAGAGCAAAGACCCATGAGTTTCAACAGATTCTCAAAGGTATCTCTGATTCACATCACAAGAGTTTAAGAACCACTGGGCCAGAGAAATGGAACTGAAACAAGGAGAAAATCCGACAAGGGGTGATCATTACAATCTTTCCCTCTGAGTCAAGAAACAAACAGAAGAGACCAGTAAGGTCAGATCACAGAAATTCAACCTTCTGGGTCAAGAAATCAAGGTCACAGCTTCAAGGCCAATAGGCAACAATATGCTCATTGTGGCATCTTCTCCTTTTCCTTTACATACATCTCACGACCTCCACGTCACATCTGTTAACTCGGCAGCTGGTTCTTGTTCCAGTGCCTTCTGCTTATACAAGGTGTGTTTGCTTTACAGCTGGAGGGGTAAATACTTCCCCCTCTGTGCTGCCTTTGGCATAGATATTTAGCAAAACACAGGAGACCCCAAGTCAGGGTGTGTGCCTCGATCCCCATCCTGCTGGTGACACGGTTTAGAAACTAATTGTGCCTCTCCTTTCCCATACTTGCCCATGTACACCAAAGCTTTCTGCTTCTGGCTAAATGGAAAGTTTCATGACAACCACCGCTAAAAATTTAATGCTGCATTTTCCGCCCCATGCTGAACTATGAAGAGGACATCTTACCACCAACCCTAAAACCAATCACATGCTTAAATTAACGGTAAATAAAAAAGTAAAATATGTTAAATGGGCAAGAGTCTTCTTTTTTAAAATCCTAGAGCCATTTCCCCCACTGTTTTGCCCATTACTAAGTCAGAATTCCCTCCCTAATTTTGGACTATATGTTTCTCTCCTTAGCACTGATTACCATTTAACAACCTATATATTATAATTATTTTGTGTGTTGTCTGTTCATAGCATCCCTATACGCTAACTATATTGTTGACTGTCCAAACCAAGACGCCTTGTGGGGTGAAAGGAGGCACTAATAGAAATGATCCCAGGATAAGAGGTGTCAGTGGAAACGATCCTGGGTAAGATGAAGGGGCGGTCACTTTCACTGCAATCCAAGTTCCAAGCTCAGGGATCTGGGTTTGCCTTTTTTCACCCCTGTGCCCCACCTGTCTAAATTACAAATGAATACCTGTGAGAGATAGGAAAGTTCTTCTTCAAAGTTCATATCTTTGACTACATTAAAAGAAGTTACAATCTCTTGCTCTATGGCTATTATCTGCTATTAGCATAAACATATATATATATATTCTCTATTTCAGCTACCTTGACTCACTCCGGAATGTCTGAACAGAACTGGGCAAGCTCCAGACCCTGGTGTGTGCCAATCCTTATTTGGAAACCCTCCTGGCCCTCTCCTGCCTAGCCTCCTCTTCTTCCTTGTCTTCTTCCTCGTCTTCTTCCCCCCTTATCTATTCAGGACATTTCCAAGTTTTCAGCTAATCAGGTCAAGCATGGAATGTGAGGTCTCATTCTGGCCAGTGGAAACTGGACACAGCAGTAGGGCGATTGCATCAGGTTGTGAAAATTAAAATGTCCCCATCTCCCTTGTTCAGGTGTGTTCTTGTAGCAAGACTGCCAGCGAGTTGCACCCTTCTTGCAGGAAGTAAACTAGCCTTGCTGAGTGATCCATTGTCTCGGTGTGGATTTTCCCAGCATTAAAAACCTGTTTCCAACAACACCCATGGGTGACCACTGAGTCATGGTAGTTACCAGCATGAACTCTGAGTGGACTGCAGAGGTTCAAAGCTCTGGCTCCATCACCACTTAGTTGTGTTATTTCCTTGGGTAGTTTCCTTGAGCTCTATATGATTTAATTTTCTCCTTTATCAGATGGCAATAACAATAATAGTACCTACTGCATATGGCTGTCTGAGAGTTAAATGAGAACATCCACAGCAAAATGTCCAGCACAGCAGCTGGCACTTGGTAAGAGTGAGCACCAATATTGTCGGCTGTGATTGCTATGATCTGTCCTCCTGCGACTGTTTTAAGAAGGTGTGTAAGACAGATGGCTGTGAGACTGTCTACCCAGCACCCCTCTACATGGTGGTGGGAGGAGCTGCCTTTCATCTGCAGGATGCCTGACCATGCCCATCTGACCCTGAAACAGGCCCCTGGCACAAGCCTGGCCTCTGGGAGTTCTCCCGTGGAACTCGGGAGTGGCCTTTTTCTAGTGTGGGGGCTCCATCCCAGCTGCAGTTGGCAGCCACGCTTCTGCTTCTGAGGATGCACGTGCAGAAAAGGAGATGAAAGCTGAGGAGAGGCCTGGGCTTCTGGGCCCTGCTATGGCTATTCCTGGGGCTCAGCTGCACTTCTGTTGCCCATGGGGGCTGCTCAACCGACTCTTCCCATAATCTATGAGCTGGAACCTCCTCTATGGAGCAAGCTACTTTGAGCACCAACTGCAACTAAAAGGGTCCCAACAGAGGCAGTGTGTCCTGTTGACAGCCAAGAGCTGTGCTGGACAGAATCAACCTACTAACATACAGTTGTTTAAAAACGAGATGACAATGAGGAGCAGCAGGTGAGAAACACTGATGGATGCTCACCTTGCGCCAGGCACTGTGCTGAGGGCTCTACTTGCATTGTCTCATTTGATCCTGACAGCTGCACCATGCGGTGGGTGCCATATTTATCCCCATTTTATGGATGAGAAAGTTGAGACTCGAGACACTCAAAGGAGCCTTCCTAAGGCCTCTCAATTAGTTTAGTGGGCATCATTGTTTACTCCTAACAGCCCTTCCATCCCAAGTGATGAATCAAAGCCAATGAGTGTATAGAGGCCCCCGGTGCATGTTATTAGACCAGGAATGGGAGCAAGTCTTACACCAGCCCAGCCAGACTGGAGAGGAGAATGTATTTTCCATGGCTGCATTTTCTGCCTCTCCTGGGGGGAACCAGCCACAGAAAGAAGCTGATACTAAATGTAAGAGGAAGTTGATGTGCTAAAGTTGGCAAAATGGTGGAGTTGTCAGGTAAAATGCAGAATGTCCAGTTAAATTTGAATTTTAGATAAACAACGAATAATACTTTAGTATAAGCTTATCCCCCAGATCACATGGAACATACTTTCGTATTTTAAAAGAATACAATTTTCTACATTCCTATCTGAAATTCAAATGTACCTGGGTGCCCTGTATTTTTACTTGCTGAATTTGGCACACTGGAGAGAACGAGTACATGACAACTTCATGAAGCCACAGACCATCAAGTACCTAAAGCCCACATTACCTCTGATCTGGCTATGTAAGGTAATTAATTCATTTATTGTTCAAGCAGTTTAGAATTGCTGTCACTTGCACTCTGAAGCATCCATCTCATGCAGCAGTCACTGGTTCCAACCCAGACAGGAAGGCTGCAGAGCCTAAGCTCCCACCACTACACTCAATCCTAAAGGGACAGAAACTTAATGCCTTATGAAAAGCTACAAAGCCAATGTTTAGGGCGTTGAACTTGTATTTTTAGAGCTGTAAGAATGCAGCTTAACAGACTTACTGGGATTCATCAGACTCTCCTCAGATGACATAAATTTTTTATTATAAAGTTGTAGAATGTGAATTCCCTTAAAACTCCTTCATGAATACTAACAAACTCTAAAATAGCAGCAAAAGTGCTGCTTATAACCACTGAAACCACAAAACCCAAAACACCTGGCAATTCAGAATTAAGAACTCCAATTTTTAAACATTAAAGATAAATTTCTACATTTTATTTAGAAAAAAACATGAATGTGCACCACAGAAAAATGTGACTTTAGATCAAACCTGGAGCATTATAAAATAATCCTGTAAGATAGGAAGGGAGTGTATAAGTAAGCACACCGAATGAAAGAATGAATGAATGGGTAACCATAGGACTGAGTTGCTCTCTGAGGATAAATGTGTGTGTGTTGGGTATACTGTTCACCAGTACAAAAAAATCTCAAGGTAATGGCCCCAAGGAATCAAGGAATTTACATGTGGTTCTGGTACACCATCAATGAACAGAAGCAGGATGCTGGGTTAGCCATTACAGCTGGGAAGAGAGGAAATCACTCCTGGGTCGCTCTCTGCATCCACCCATTTCAAAGTCCTGCTCAGGCACAGAGGCTTCCCTATAACGGGAAACACATAGCATTAACATCACCATCATCTGGACTCCCTTCAAGTCCATAAAAAGCCTTCATTTAGGGCATGTCGGTACAGAAAACTATAAAGTTAAGGAAAGTTCTAACAAAGGTATATATGAAAATAGCTTGCTCTCTCACTCTCTCTCTCATAAATACATGTATAAGAGAGAGTGACTCAGTGGTTCCAACCCAGGCAGAAAGGCTGCAGAGCCCAAGCTCCCACCACCACAGTCTCAATCCTAAACGGACAGAAACTTAACGTCATTGTAAATGCTACAAAGCCAATGTTTAGGGCGTTGAACTTGTATTTTTAGAGCTGTAAGAATGCAGCTTAACAGACTTACTGGAATTCATCAGATTCTCCTTAGTCAATGTAAATTTTTAAAATTATAAAGCCACAGAACATATCTATCTATGAGAGAGACACCAAATTAATCTATAAATTTAACAAAACCCCAATCAAAATACCAACAGGATTTGTGTGGGAGAGATCAGAGGAGAACTTGATCAAATGTTTCTAGGTTTTATCTGAGAAAAGTAACAAATAAGAAACTTCTGAAAAGGAAGAGCAAAGTGAAGGAGATTAGTTCAAGAAGATATTCAAAGTATTATAAAGCAAAACAATAAGAATAATGTGGTAGAACCACAGGACTTTTCAGGAAGCTCAAAGGAACAGAACAGAGAGTCAAGAGGCAGATCCACATAAGGATTTGATGATAAAAATGTGCATCTAAAACCATTGGTTTAGACAATAAACAGTGTTGGCCACCATGCAGGAGAAAAGAAAGCAAAGGCATGTGAATTGTGACGGAAGATAGCTTTTAAGAATGTGAAGCGGCAAAACCTGTTAAACAGAATAGTATGTGCCCACAGAATGGCATGCTCCCACCAAATGTTATGTATCTACAGAATGTGACACCCACAAAACATTATGTCCCCACAGAATGGTATTTACCCACCAAATGGTATCACCTGCTGAACAGTATGCATCCACCAAATGGTATGCACCCACAGAACAGCATGTACCCACAGAACAGCAGGCACCCACAGAATGACACGTACCTACTGAATGAATGGTATGCACCTACTGAGCCATATGCATGCACTGAACAGCATGCACCCACAGAACAACATGTACCCACTGAATGGTATGTACCTACTGAGCCATATGCATCCACAGAACGGTATGCACCCACAGAACGGTATGCACTCACTGAACAATATGCACCCACCAAACGGTATACACCCACTGAACAGCAGGCACCAACTGAATTCTATGCACCTACTGAACTATATGCACCCACTTAACAGTATGCACCTGCAGAATGGTATGTACCCACTGAACAATATGCACCCATAAAAAGCATGCACCTTCCAAATGGTATGCACCCATAGAATGGTATGTACCCACAAAATGGTATGCACCCACTGAATGGTATGTGCCCACTGAACAGTGTGCATCCACAGAATGGTATGTACCCACAAAACAGTATGCACCCACCAAATGGTATGCACCCATAGAACAGTATACAGTCACAGAATGGTATGCACTCACCCACTCAACAGTATGTATCCACTGAGCAATATGTACCCACTGAACAGCAGGCACTCACCAAATGGTATATGCCCATAGCATATGCTCACTGAACGGCAGGTAGCTCAAGTGCTGTGACCATGTGCCCTCAACTCTATTTCCCATCACAATTCCAACAAGAAAGGGAATGCAGTCAACTGCTGTACCTCCTCCATCCAGACTTCACTGAGTTTCCTTCACTCCACTCCCAATTTCTCTTTGCAGTTGAAACCTTTACCCACTCCTCCCAATAACAGAAAGAATTCCAGGAAATTAAAGGAAATTCTCTACATTTTGAGGTTCCCTGATCCTCCCAATCGTTGCAAGGTATCAATAAAACAATCCGAGATCAGAAATAAGTCTTACCTGTTTCCTTTTTTCAGGAGGAAGTGATGGATCGCCATCCTACAAAGAAATAAATGCTACATTTTACTCTTTTTTAAAAAATAGATGTACTTAGAAACAAGAAATTGACTAAATTATCAACTTAAATGTAGACTCTCCCCACCCTCTCCACCCTGCAGCCAGTAATGTACTGAAGCAAGCTCAAATATACTTAAAAATAATTAACTACAAACTGAACCAGAGTTATTTTGGAAAAACCTCTAGGGAATCAGTTCCCATTAGGACCAAATCTATATATTTTCTAAAATTATGTGAATAAAAAACTGGATTTGTCAAAACTGTTTTTGATCAGAGCCTAAGCTGAAATAATATTTCATTTGGTTTGAGTTCCTCTTTTAAATAGTTAGAACCAAAGGAACAGTGATGGGGACACACATACACACAGATAGATACACACACAGAAAGAGAGAGAGAGAGAGAGAGAAGAGAGAGAGAGAGATTTCTCTATGGGCAGAACAATCAGTGTTGGGAAGGACAGTATTTGCTCAAAGTTAAGAGGACATCGAGAATTTCTAGTCCTATTAGGTTTTTTTGTTTGTTTGTTTGTTTTTTGCCTTAAAAGGATTCAGGCCAGGTGTGGTGGTTCACACCTGTAATCTCTATAATTTGGGAAGCTGAGGCGGGCAGATCACCTGAGGTCAGGAGTTTGAGACTAGCTGGGCCAACATGCTGAAATCCATCTCCACAAAAAAAAATACAAAAATTAGCCAGGCATGATGGCAGGTGCCTGTAATCCCAGCTACTAGGGAGACTGAGGCAGGAGAATCACTTGAACCCAGGAGGCAGAGGTTGCAGTGAGCACTCATACCACTGCACTCCAGCCTGGGCAACAGAGGGAGACTCTGTCTTAAAAAAAAAAAAAAAAAAAAAAGATTCAGTTGCTCTCCCATTTGTGCCACATCTGGGAATACAAATATCTCAGGTGAATAAGCAAATGCTCACTAAATGAGCACTGTTATATCTGATGCAGCCCACACATAAGTCAACATGATTTTAACCTGAGGAATCTATTCTATTCTATTTCTACTCCAGGGCAGTTTAATAATGTCAGCACAGATAGTTAAATGTCAGTAACGGTGTCTCACTTAAAAAAGAGACTGCCTCAAAAGCAGCAAGAATGAAAACTAGTATTATACAATTGGCGTTCTCCATTTCAGTATCATTTGCATCTTAAAAGTTTTGCCATATAAAAACCTAGAGAAAAACAAAAGTCCAGGATACAAGAAAGGTTACAAAAATTATGGATATGTCCATACTGTGGATTACCATGGAGCTATTAAAAGATTAAGTTAAATCTGCATGCCTGGAAATCTGGATGATTCAAATCTGGATGAGTTGGATCTGTATACCTAGAAACATGTCCGAAATAAAGTGCTGAGGGAAAATAGCATGTTTGATTATTTTTTTTAAAATAAATCTGGAACTTATTTTATTTCTCCATGAACTTTTTAATTTTTTTTGAGAGGGGTTCTTTATTGCTCAGCTTGGTCTCAAACTCCTGGGCTCGAGCAATCCTCTCGTCTCAGCCTCTCAAAGTAGTTGGGATTACAGGTGTGTCACTGCATTTGGCCTAATAGAGCTCTCTGCAGTGATGGCAGTGTTCTCTAGCCACACTGCCCAGTACAGTAGCCATCAGTCACCTGAGCCCATGAAATATGACATTGAGACGGTAGAATGGAGTCTCTTATTTTACTGAATTCTAATTAATTTAAAATTAAGCAGCTAGCTGTAGCTAGTGGCCTCTGTATTACTGCAGACTTACGAATCCTCTTTTTGAAAAACTCCATATAATTAAATTAACAAGCAAACAGCCACACATATAGTAGTCCCTACTTATCCTCAGTTTCAGGTACCTGAAGTCAACCGTGGTCCAAACATGTTAAATAGAAAATTTCAAAAATAAATAATTTATAAATTTTAAATTGTATGCTGTTCTGAGTCGTGTGATGAAATCTTGCACCATTTCCCTCCAACCCACCCAGGATGTGAATCGCCTCTTTATCCAGGGTATCCACGATGTCTATGTGGCCCACTTGCTAGTCTCTTAGCAGCTGGTTTGCTATCAGATTAAACAACAGTATATATAGGGTTTCGTACCATCTGTGGTTTCAGGCATCCACTGGGGGTCTTGAAACATGTCTCCCTTGGATCAGGAGGGAGCCTACTGCAAACACACACATATATATTCACAGATGGCAGAGCAAGAAGCACATACACACACAAACACACACACACGAGAGAGAGAGATTAACTCATGAGTGGGACTGAGTTGTAAAGGAAATAGGGTGGTGACTTTCACTTTTAAACTTTTCCACTTTCAACTGTTTGTATTTAACCATTTTCTAAAGAAACAGCATGTGAAAATCTCTTTATATTGTAATTTGGGGGACAGGAAGGTCTCTGAATAGGGCAGCCTAACACCTACGATCAGCTCTCGGTACTTCTTCTTCAGTGACTGGTGGCGCTCCCGGAGCTGATTGGCCATGAGTTTGTACTGGTCCCTCTCCTGCTGACAGGTGTCCAGCTCCTTGGAGAGGATCAGCAGGGCTTCCTTCTTACTCTCCAACTTCCTCTTACACACCAGGTACTGCAAAGCAAACAAATCCAGGTAACGGGTCAAAAATATTCACCGGCCTCCATTTAACACACTCTGTGCTTCACACACCCTCCGGGGAGTTTTTGCCATTCTCATTTTTAGAGCTTACATGTCCAGAGAGACATTTTTCAGCTAATGACATAAGTACGTAAAGGCTTCTACAGTGCCAACATGCAGCGCCCTCATGACAGAACCTAAACCTTGGACAAATAAATTAGAAAGCAGAACGTTTTAAAAAGTTGCATAAACGTATCAACAGGTAGACAGCTGGACCCCAATTTTGTTTAAAAAGGACTTAAATACCCAAATAAGATTATGTAAAATCTTACTAAGATATTCAATAAAAATTTTATTAAAATGTTGCTAACAATAATTTCTTGGTAGTAAAATTATTTACCCAGGTTTTAAAATTTTTCTGGATGCTTTTCTGCATTTTCTGTTTCCAGAGTAAATCCATATGGTTTTTTGTTTGTTTTTTGAAATGGAGTCTTGCTCTGTCATCCAGGCTGGAGTGCAGTGGTGTGATCTCGGCTCACTGCAACCTCCACCTCCCAGGTTCAAGCGATTCTCCCTCCTCAGTCTTCCAAGTAGCTGGGATTACAGACGCGAACCGCCATGCCCAACTAATTTTTGTACTTTTAGTAGAGACGGCCAGGCTCTGTTGGCCAAGCTGGTCTCAAATTCCTGACCTCAGGTGATCTGTCCACCTCGGCCTCACAAAGTACTGGGATTACAGGCATAAGCCACCATGCCTGGACCATATGGTTTTTATCGGAAAAAAAAAATGCTCCCCAAAATTATTAAAAATAATTGAACCATAAATTACTGCCATAGATTGCACCTGCCCACCAAACCTAGCAGGTATTTTCTCACTGGCAAATTTGTCCACTAACAGGCTCCTGATGTGTTTAACTTTTCCTATGATTCAAATGGAGGCACTCTCCTGATCTAGAGACTAATCTTAAGAGCGAAGTATTTTAGCCACATTTTGAATTCTCCCAAAGCAGTTGAATACACTCAGTTGGAACCCTTGCCTCAGAGTGACAAGATTTCTCCATCCTTCCTCCTGCTCACTCTCCTGCACCATGAACCACCCTCACCTAAGCCTGACCCACCATACTGGCCAGCGTGGGCCCGAATAGGACTCTTCACTTTTTATTGGATATATTGCACCGTCTGGTATTATTCACATATGTGAAATGTGGCACTAAATACCTTTTGAATTTGCCCCGTAAAAGACCAAATTCAGAGCATTCATGAAAACAATTTATAGTTTCATTATACACTCTGACATGAGTACTTTGTCATTATGGACGCTCACACAAAGCGGAGCGAGAATCAGCACTCCCATTCCACTGGAGTCAATGCTCTTTTATGGACAAAAAGCATTACTCATATATAGTGCTTGCTCGGAACTGACTTTGTTAAGTTCAATTTCAAATAAATGAAAGGGGGGAAAAGAGAGTTTTGTGCATTTGCACAATTTTTTTTTCCTAAAAAAAAAAAAAAGTAATTGGCTTCAAAAACAAAGGGGAAAGAAAAGGCATTCTGAGACAGATTTGAGTTCTAAAAAAGGATACTTCCACCTCGGATGAATTTTATTCCTGGCAGTAATGAGGTTGGAATTCTGCCTTAAAACGTCCTGGATTTTGAGAAGTTGACATCGTCTTCATGGAGGCAAAATGGTTCTGTTGCCACAGTGATTTCTCAAGAGTAAAATTCCCAATGAGTAAATATCAGAGGAGAGTGGCTCAGAAACCCAAACTGCAGTGTCCTCTGGGACGTATTGAGATTTCACAGGAAAAATACCATTTACACACAATTTAACACATCTGCCCTTGTTCCTCCCATTCTTTACCATAATCAGCAGCCTTGGGTGTCAGCACTGTATCAGTGACGCAAAGACAGTCACCTTTATCCCTTCATTTAGATTCAAATCTGAGGCCCCAAAGACACTCGTGTCTTCCAACGTAGGGGACAAAAATCGTCAAGCATGGAGACATTGGAAGCTGCAGGAGGTAAGCACCAAGGGAATATCTTGTCTACTGAAGGGGAACAGGTAAGGGCTGCTGCTGACTGCCAAAGTGGAAATTCAAGTTCCCTGACCTTGAACAGCCCTCTGTTAGGGTCCAAGAGAAAAGCCGTTTCACTCACAAGGCACAGTCCAAATAGGGCCATGAAAGCTGTGAAGGGCAGTAAAACATCTCCCTTGCTTCTGGGTCGAAGGTACCTGGTAGAAAACAGGCACAGAGGCCTCTGCTGAGACCCATTAGCCTCGGATTTGAAGAGCAGCAGCTCTGTAGGCCCCAACAATTTTACTCCATGTTACTTATTTTTATTAGCAAGACAAACCTTAGGCTAAAGCCTTATTTATAAAGTAGCTCGAAGCAGAGCTCTGGCTGAAGGCAAGACACCTCCCTTGTAGTTCTGCCATACCCTGGCATGACAGTGTTTGGCATTTATAAGGAACCCTAGAAAACACTGCCCTCTGCTGGGCGCGGTGGCTCACGCGTGTAATCCCAGCACTTTGGGAGGCTGAGGTGGGCAGATCATCTGAGGTCAGGAGTTCAAGACCAGCCTGGCCAAGATGGTGAAACCCCCTCTCTACTAAAAGTACAAAATTAGCCAGGCATGGTGGCATGCACCTGTAATCCCAGCTACTCAGGAGGCTGAGGCAGGAGAATCACTTGAACCTGGGAGGTGGAGGCTGCAGTGAGCCAAGATGGTGCCATTGTACCATGTCAGCCAGGCAAAAAGAGCAAAACTCTGTTTCAAAAAAAAAACAATTAGCTGGGCATGGTGGCAGGCCCCTGTAATCCCAGCTATTTGGGAGGCTGAGGCAGGATAATCGCTTGAACTCGGGAGGCGGAGGTTGCAGTTAGCTGAGATCTTGCCCCTGCACTCCAGCCTTGGTGACAGCATGAGACTCCATCTCAAAAAAGAAAAAGAAAACACTGCTCTCTATCACCTGGGATGCTCCAGCCCAGACCCACTGGATCAGAATCTCGGGTGCCTGGTTCAGGAGTCTGCATTCTTAGCACATGGTCCAGATGATTCTTATCCAGTCCACACTCTGAAAACTCAGCCTCTGGAAGCCTCAAGCTGCACAGTGTCTCAAAAGTTAGAACCAACCAAAATAGTCCAGAGGGACTGAGAGGCCACAGACCACGAGTTCAGGGGCAAGGAACAGTCTCAGAGCCATTCCAGTGAGTGTCTGTGCCACCTCGTAGCTTTTGGGATTCTAAACAAGTACAAAAATAGACTATATTTTACTGCATCTAGTCAAAAATCTTATACAACCATGTAGCACAATCACCCTTTAGTCAATGACAGACTGCATATATGATGGTGGTCCTACCATAGAACGGTGGTGGTACCTTTTCTATGTTTAGATATGTTGAGATATACAAATATGTATCATTGTGGTACAATTGCTTTGTATTCAGTATAGTAATGTGCTGTATAAGTCTGTAGCCTGGGAGCAATAGGCTAGGTGAGTAGTAGGCTGTGCCATCTAGGTTTGTGTAATACACTCTGTGATGTTCACACAATGACAACATCGCCTAGCGACACACTTCTCTGAAAGCATCCCCGTCGTTAAGTGACGGAACCGTATATGCGTCTCATCAAAACAACAACAGAAAACTCTAGGAAGTGGGGAGAAGGGAGTGTTGGAGAATGAGATGAAATTTCTTGGTCTCATTCTAAAAAAGTAAAAGTTTATTCCCTGTAATGACGGCTGTTAAAATGTCCCATTTCTTATCCCTCTGACTGGAAATGAACAACAAAAACACAGGAGAGAAAAGGATCATGAAGATCCTTCTTAGTGGGCAGCTCTGAAGAACCAGCAAATAAAGGACTGGGGCATTAGAAGGAACCAAAATTCGAACGGAAAACCAGACAGTCTAAGTCACTGAGCTCGGGCAGCTTAGGCTCCAGAGGAGGCTCAGTAACTACAGATGGCAGATCCAGCAATGGGCTCATCGTGAACTGCAGGTACCCTGTGAAAGCCATAAAGCACAAGGAACCAGAGCACACACCACCTGGGCCTCGTTTCCATACCTGGAAGATAAGGGGGTTCCCAGGGTGCTCTCCAACTTGAGGAACCCACGATTTCCACACCACTGTCCAATATCACTGGATATGAAGACTGCAGGGAGGTAAGGGCTCCAGTCCAGAAGATACGACTCGATTCGAGTGCCCACAACTTGCTTTCTCTGCCTTGTCTAAGACAGAACTGGCTCAATGATTTCCAAAGCCCATCTGTGGCCAGGGTAGGTCCAGAATCTCTGGCAGCAGGGGCTTGCGGACAGCCACCTGATGGGACAGGGTGCTGGGGCTGAAGCTGCATTTGTAGCAGCAATTTAAAATAGAGGGAGAAAAGGCCAAATGTCTATTGAGTCAACATTCATGGCTCTTGCTAATATTTCTAGTTATCCTTTCCTTCCAGGCATGGGCAGGACTGTCCATCCCCACTGCTTTTGGGTAAGGCAGAAACATGGAACCTGCTTTGCCTGATAAAATGGGATTGGAAGGGATTGAGTTGCTTCCAGGAGGAAGGCACTTGAGAGGGGAGGTGGGACTTGCTGGGCTTCCTCCTCCCCTGCAGCAACAATGATGGGAGCGCAGGTCGCTATGGGAGTGCCACAGGATAACAGAGCCTAGAGGGCCAAGCACAGTGGACACCTGCCTAGAGAGCCATTCAGGTCCACAGAGAACTTTGTGTGATCCAGAAAAAAAATATTGGGGTGTCAAGGTACTGAGATTTGAGGGTTTGTTACTGAAGCATAACTTAACCCATTCTGACTCATATGGTCTATATCAAAGAGCGGGAATGTCTGGGGTGGAGGGAGGCTCTACTTGTCCCTGGGCTGTGTGTCTACTGAGTCACCAAACTGAGGACAAGGGTTCATGTGATCACTATTAGCAGTGCTACTGATGACAAAAAGCAAGGTTTTGTAACACATGCTTTACCTGTATAATCTCCTTTTATCCTCACGATAATGCAATGAGGTTACTGTGTTATCATCTGCTAAATGAGGAAATGAGGCTTAAATGAAAGCGTTTGCATGATGTGCCAAGGGACTGCAAAGCCAGAATTTGAACCCAGCTCACTACAGAGCCAAGCCTGTGGAACCCCAACTCCTGACAAATTAAACATTCTGTGCCCCCAAAATCAGCATATTCCTGGAGTTGGTTACCACATCTAGTCGGTATTCCTGGTACAAGAAAGGAAAGAAAGACACATTTTGAATTTGGCTACTCTTCTGGACCTAGAACCAATGGTAATAAAGGTTTTATTGATCCAATCAAATTTTTCTAAAACGAGTGGGTCTGCCACTTATCTCCTCAGATGCAAAGGCTGAAGGAAGACGGAACAAAATGTTCACAAATCCACAAGCCTCCCTACTCTCTCCCCTTTGTGACAGAGGCAAGTGGAAACAATAAGGTTTCCATTCACTTCACTTCTAAGAAATGGGACAAACCAACGGGCCTCAGAAAGGATCTAGAAGGTTCTTTTCCCAAAAGCAGTTCAATCACAACAGGAGTTTTCTATAAGCTATAGTTGGTCTCATTATTCAGTTAAATATTTTCTGGATGCCTTTTATGTCTGGGCACTGAGCTATGATATATGGTCTATATACGGGATATACATGGGATAAACGGTATCGTTAAATTTTGAAAAGGAAAGCCATGACACCTGGATACAAGATGTTATTTCCTGTTCTCTGGAATTGAAAGTTCTGAAACCTGAAAATGTGCTCCTATCTCATTAGTGACCTAAGCTGATGTGACCATAGACACTGATCTATGGCCTTTAACCCATGGAGTGTGATATTCATATATTTGCTGAAGAAAAATCAATGTGTTTGATCCCTGGCTGCTGCCTGAGACTCTGCCAGGGACGACATATAATATACAGTATGTGTATTGCATTTCATTTCAGATTCTCAAAATTCCTGCATGAGAAACACATCCGGGGGTCCAAGAACTTTAGATACGGGATCTCTTTTTTTTTTCCTTGAGATGGCATCTCACTCTTGTCACCCAGGCTGGAGTGCAGTGGCACAATCTTGGCTTACTACATCCTCAGCTTCCCAGGTTCAAGCGATTCTCTTGCCTCAGCCTCCTGAGTAACTGTGATTACAGGCACCCACCGCCACACCTGGCTAATTTTTGTATTTTTAGTAGAGATGGGGTTTCGCCATGTTGGCCAGGCTGGTCTCGAACTCCTGACCTCAGGTGATCCATCTGCCTCGGCCTCCCAAAGTGCTAGGATTACAGGCGTGAGCCACTGCACACGGCCGATATGGAATCTTGGAGTCACCCTTACAAATCTCTACAGTCTCAATGACATATGTGTGACTAAAATCAAACCTTTCTCCAACAGTAATCGCCCAAAAAGCTAAGCATTCATTAGATTTCTACTTCCTCACATAGGCCAAGAAAAACTAAAAGTATATTAAATGCAGTAAATATTCCAGTTTCCATATGCTTATGTGTTCCTCATCCTTTAGAGTCAGCACTGGATGCTGGAAGTGGAATAAACCTCACAGATAATCCAAGTGACTTGCCCAACTGCAAAGAACAAGGATCCTGACTTCCAGCATCTTCCATAACAGCATCTTCCAAATTGTGGGTCATGATACATTCGTCGCAACTCTTATTTTCTTTAAAAAAAAAGATACAGAACAGAGCAGAAAATATCAGGGTGTATCCTCTGCAGTAAGGGTAATTATTGTTTCCTGAAGCTTTTCTATTTGAAAAGTCTATAGGAATAAACACACACATATGCCTATTTTCACATATTTCTTATAGACTGCCATTTTAAAAGTCTGAAAACTACCTTTCTCTAGTAAGCCATTCTGGACACTCATCCATTCATTCAATAAATATTTAGTGAAAGGAACAGAAGAGAAGCACAGGTGGGTGGGGGTGGGGAAGGGAGGAAGGCCTCAGAGGAGATGATGCTTGATGTGAATTCTGAGAGGTGAGTAGGTGTAATAGAGGTCTGAATAGAGACCATTATGTCATGGGAATCATTCTCTGGTTCTCTGGGATTGAGTCACAGCTCTGCCCACTGCCTGCTCCCCTCCACATTGAGGTTCTTGTGAGCTTGAAAGGAAGTGTGCTATGTTAAAGGCCTTGTAAACTTAAAAAAAGATTGGAAACATTATTTTGGGATCATTTAAAGCATACAAAACACTTTCACAGACACTCTCCCATTTGATAATCAATGCTGTATGACAGGTGGGGCGAGAACTGCTTTCCCCATTTTATGGGCAAAATAGCTGAGATTCAGAGAGGTTAGTGTCTTCCTAGAGACACATAACTAACAACTGTCAGCTCAAACCAGAACCTTCCATTGCATATTCCAGGTTCTTTTTACTATTCTATATTGGCACTAAATTAATTATAAGTGGTACACCATATTACCTGTGTTGAGCAAAACTATATTTTCAACAAGACATTCCTAGAGGTAACCACATAGCTCAGAGGAATACATTGTAACTCATTTCCCGGTCCTGTTTGGGAGAGACGCAGCTCTCCCGGGGCCTTAAGTCAAATTCCACATGGCTGAGGTCCAAGAGGCCATCTATAAATTAACAATGTCTACAACAACTGCATATACAATGGTGGTCCCATAAGATTATGTGGCCATATTTTTACCACATCTTTTCTATATTTAGATATGTTTAAATACACAAACACCACTGTGCTACAATTGCCAACAGTACTCAGTACAGGCACATGCTGTACAGGTTTGCATCCCAGAACTAACAAGCCGTGCCATGTAGCTTCGGTGCGTAGCCGACTATACCATCTAGCTTTGTGTTAGTACACTCTAGGACGGTCACACAATGATCAAATTGTTCAGCAAAGCATTTCTCTGGCCATGTCCCTGTCATTAAGCAGTGCATGGGTATAGACAATAATAGTTGGTAATGAGAAGCTGATTATCATTCACTAATAGTTGCTAAGCACAGTATACTAAACACCATAAAACGAGACACAAAACTCCCAGAAAAGAGAGAAAAGCAGTTTAGACTAATGGCTGGGAACATGGCAGAAGGAGCCAAAAATGCCTGCGTTCAAATCTCAGCTTTGTCACTCACCAGCGATGTGATCAATTACCTAGCCTCTCTGTGCCTCGGTCTCTCCATTTTTAAATGAAGATATTTATAGCACCTTCAGAGGGTTGGTGTGAGAATTAAAAGTTAGTATATGTAAAACATTTAAAATAGTGTGTTGTATATGTGTTCGTGATCATGGCTACTGTTGTTATCATGGAGGAGAGTGATCATAGCTTAGCAAAGAAGGTGCTCAAGGAGTTGGAGGACAATGTGGTATTTGAAATGGATTGGGAAGGACAGGTAGAGGGATTCATCATGGTTGGGGATAGATGGAGTTGTGACAAGTGGCAGTGGCAGGAAAGATGTTACTCCTGGCAGGAACAGCCATAGCAAAGCACAAAGGTGAGAGGCCAGAAGATGGTTGGTCAGAACAGTAAGTGACGCCCTGGGCTAACTGCAGTGGAGGGTGGGAGTACAACTGTTCGAGATAAAGCCAGAAAGACAGATGGTGGTCATGTCAGAAAGGGCCTGCACGTGGTGCTGAGGAGTTCAGATTGTATTCTTCCAGCGGCCAGGAGCCCCGAGGAGCTCTGAATGGGGGAGTGTCATTAAGAATCATCTTAGGAAGAAACTTCCATCCAGACATCCTGTGGTATAAATTATATTGGATAGTACAGTGTGGGTGGAATTTGTTGCCAGGCTTGTGAAGAGAAGAGAAAGTGATTGTGGTTCAGGGCCTACTCTGCTGCAGACACACCTTTGGATCCTGCAGTTTGATCTGAGCTGTCAGGCCTACAAAGAACACACTGGCTTTGCTGTTTCTTAATGCAGTCTGTGATCATGGTGTCTAATGTAGTATTGTTAGACAGGGTGCTACCCAGGCAACCAGACATATGCATGGTTTCAGCCTCCGCCGTGACAGCTGGTGCCAGAATCACATCAGTGGGTGAGTGGGTCACATGGCTGCCCAAACACACTCCGAAGGGCCAAGCTGAGCAGGGCCAAACGGGGAAATACCCCACCTTCTGGTCACTAGGAGGGGCCCAGAGACACACACTTTATTCTCCTAATGCCTCCACTTTTGCTCATAAGATGAAATTCTGCTGGTCAAGTTCACGTGTAGAGTAGGGACCACCAACATTCTCTCTCTGCTTCCCAGCTCAAGAAGATTTCAGTTTGTTTTCAGGAGAGGGGACAGAGAAATGAAATTAGAATTTTTTTGAATCTACTATGTGCCATGTACTCTTAGGAGTAATAGTAAGAGCTGGGCACAGTGGCTCACGCCTGCAATCCCATCACTTTGGGAGGCTGAGGCAGGTGGATCACCTGAGGTTGGGAGTTTGAGACCAGCCTGACCAACATGGAGAAACCCCGTCTCTAACTAAAAATACAAAAATAGCTGGGTGTGGTGGCACATGCCTGTAATCCCAGCTACTCAGGAGGCTGAGGCAGGAGAATCACTGGAACCCAGGAGGCAGAGGTCATGGTGAGCTGAGATCATGCCATCGCACTCCAGCCTGGGCAAAAAGAGCGAAACTCCATCTCAAAAAAAAAAAAAAAAAAGGAGTAATAATAAGAAGACCTTCATTTGATTATAACAGTAACAGTAGCAGCCACCATCTAGTGAGCATTACTATTTTCCAAACTGCTAAATGTTCTACTTCAAACACTATATTTAATCCATATGGCCACTATGAAATAGGTTGTAAGATTAGTCCCAATTTACAGAGAAGAACAGTGATCTCAAAGAGGTAAATTTATCCTTCATCACAAAGGTAGTAAGTGGCAGAGTCAGCCTGTTACCTGTGTATATCAACTAGGATTCTTTGGTTGTAAGCAACAGTAACTGACACTCTAACAAAGGAATATATTGGAAGGATACTGGCACTTAGAGTGAAAATTGTTCTAAAAATTTTAGAATTTCCATAAAAATGGAAAGAGAATGCAGAGCTAGACTTAGACACAGTTGGGCAGCAGGGCAACTCCGGGCAATGGAGACAGGAACCAAGAACTACCAACCACCAGGTCTTGTTGCAGGAAAGGTTGAGTCAGAGGATGCCCAACAGGATGAACTGGATTCTGTTACATTTCAGTCTCTGTATCTCTGTTCAAGGATGTCTCCAGCAGCCTAAAGCAGATCATGGGAAGCCTTTGCCTGGTCACCTCTCTGCAGTTCTTAACGCACACAGATTGTATCCAATGGTAATACCCTCCACTTTGAAGTGCTACTGAGAAAGATAAAGGAATGCTGGGAAGTGAGAAAACAACGAATGTGCATTGCACCAACCTGGCGAGATCCATGCTACTGAGCGTATTTCTCAACCTTGCTAAGGCTCCCCTTCTTGTGGTTTTCGAATAAAGATTGAAAAAGAAATGGTGATCAGTTAATAATAATCCTTTCACTTTAATTAACCTCTAAGTCTCCATTAATCATACACAGAAACACAGGAGTCCCTAGAAGCTGCAGGAACACTCAGGGCGAGGCTCACGCGGCTGCCTTTAGGTACACACCTACCAGCTGGAGAAAGAAAGAAACCACCTGGTATATACTAACAACAAATATACTGGGTATCCAGTGACACACAGATGGAATAAGCTCAGTAAAATATGCCCGGTTTTGGGTGTGAATACTAGACATCATAAAATATTTTTATTATTCTCTCAAAATATATTTCTCTGGAATTGCATTTCAATTACACTTTTAAAGCAGAGCTCATAACTCATTTGTCAACGTTAATTCATGCCCAGACACAAACACCATGAAGGCAGCCCTGTGCTCGTCATCCTAAGAGCCCAAACCCTCAGCCATTGAGGGGCTTTTTACCTGCCAGTTTACTGTTACCTGCACTAAAGCAAATCAGAATTGCTACAACAAAGATCAAAAGATCATAATAATTAAAGGACTATCTGACATACTACATTACTATTTGGGTGGCTTTAGAGCCGGATAACTGCTGCTGAGAGATGAAGGTAGCTGAGGTGTGGTGGCGGGAGGGGGAATGGGGTGGAGTTACCTCTCACCAAAGATTCCTGGTCCTTGGCAGTTTTTACTAACGGGATCAAGCTAGCTCTCATTGGCTGCTACAAGGACATGCCTGCTAATCAGACAGGATTCTCAGCAGATGATAAACAGACATGGCCAAAGGGTTCATGTTCAGGAATAATTCAGGAACTTCTCAACTGCAGACTCATTCTTCTGTAGAGATGCCTCCTTCCCTGGCCGCTCTCTACTCGTAACTACCCTTGCCTTCCCCTCTTCTCCATCCCCGATCCAGCAATACCTCACTTCCCACCAAACAAACAGCTCCAAGTAAACAGCATTCAACAATCAGCATCCCTTCCCCAGCCTCCAACAAGCCACCCCTCCATGCCTGGAACCTCCACTTGGCTCTGCCCTGTGATCTCTGGCCAGGACCATCACAGCAGCCTTCTTTCCCTACCTGGCTAGTCCAGGTACCAGTCCCTTTAGGGAATGTAAATTAGGCCCTGCTACTCTTCTTTTAAAAAAAAAAAATCTCTGATGTTAAGGAGATTCACAAACAGGAGTCTTTCAGTATCTGGCTGCACCCACTTCTCTGACTTCATCGTCAGCTTTCCTTTTCCTGCCCTCCACTTTCCTGTTCAGTCCACCTACTGCTGCCCCCACACTCAAGCTTCCTTACCTCTCTCTTCTTCTACACTGTCCTCCACTCTGCTCCCGAGTCCCTGTCAGGGAATCTTCTGCCATGCACCCAGGCAGAGTGAGAGCTGGCTCCACAGCATTGTGGGTACACTTAGAGTAGCGCGCACATACGCTGCACTGCAGCACCTGCCCACCTGCCCACTTGTCTGACTGAGGCCTGTTTGCAGCCAGGGCCCATCTTATTCATCTTTGCACCTTCAGAGCCGGGCACAGCTCCTGGCCCACAGAGTATCCTGAATACATACTTGAGAAATAAGTTTCAGTTCCCACCAAGCTGAATATACACATACATAGATAGATAGATTTACATATTTTAGTCAGATAGCCATCAATTTATTATTGTGCCTAAAGGTCTAAATCTCATTTAGCATCATGCTTTGAGTAAAAAAAAAAAAAAATCCAGTTATACAAGCTCAGTGTATATGGAGAGGATAAATAGGAATGTTCCTATACATCATCAAAACAGGCTCTTTTGATGGGGGCTCACACCTATAATCCCAGCTCTTGGAAGGCCGAGGCGGGTGGATCACCTGAGTTGGGAGTTCGAGACCAGCCTGACCAACATGGAAAAACCCCGTCTCTACTAAAAATACAAAATTAGCCAGGCATGGTGGTGTACGCCTGTAATCCCAGCTACTCAGGAGGGTGAGGCAGGAAATCTCTTGAACTTGGGAGGTGGAGGTTGCGGTGAGCTGAGATCATGCCATTGCACTCCAGCCTGGGCAACAAGAGTGAAACTTCATCTCAAAAAAAAAAAAAAATCATCAAAATGACATTTGCGTGTTGACCTCATTTTTATTGCTTAAAAGGACCACTTCCCTGCCATCACAGGGGTATACACTCCATTCACCACCTTCATTCTTAAAAGTCCTGCAGATTCACCAACCCTGGACAGGCATTCAGAACTGCCACTTGGAGATACACGTACATTTAACCTCTCCAGACATGGGCTTGGGCATCTGTGGAGTACAGTGCCCCGTGGGGCTGGCCACACGCTGATGTTCATATTGCTGCAGTCCTCCAGGCTGCGGCAATCCCTGAGCCAGGCAATGTGAACTCCCTCACATCCTGGGTGTGAGCCTTTCTCACCCACGTGTATGCTCCATCCTCCAATTGTAAAACTCCCTGGGCATTTCCACAGCTATTTCTAAATCTGTATTCACCTCTGTAATTTTTAGATAACATTTCAGCAATTTCAAGTTGGTAGCTTAATGATTCTAATGCCATTCTCTAAGATGACTTTTTTTTTTCTATGATCTATCTTTCTCAGGCTCACCATGGTGTTTTCCCCTCTCTGGTATTACTTTTGACAGGCAAACTTTGATTATTTGAATGCCCCAGGGGATGTGCTGAAATTTAAGTGAGATTTCAGGTAATTGGAAGAGTTTATAATGTGAACTATAGTAGCTGGGGGGCATGTGAAATTCACTGACAGTCTTGGTTAACCGAAGTTTTGAATAACGAAGGTTTGCCTGAATATCTATTTCAATCCTTTCACTTCTCTTATTTCTCCTTTCCTCCCTCTCACCATCTTCTCAGTCTCTGCATTCTCCACTGACCATGCCCTGTCCTCTGCAAGCCTATAAAGAAAAGGAGGAAACACGTGGAAAAAGGATTGGCTCTCTTTCTCGTTGGCCATAAATGGACTGGGAAACCCCCTCTCACTTGCTGAAGAGAGTATCTGCTTCTAAAAATCATTGCTTGCCTAGAGTGAATTTGCTCTGTCCCCAGTGCTAGGCTGATCTGACCTTGCCTCAGGCCAAGATGCTGCCCATGTGGCTTGTAGTTCTGGTTTGTTTCAGAGATCATGGATGTGTTCAGGATGAAGCACTAAAATTCCCCATGCATCTGAAACCCTTTCTTTGCCATCCAGGTTGCCAGGGGCCTGAGGTCTGCTGGATACAGGTGACAGACAGCTTGTATCACCAGCCCTCACATACTGCAATTACATATTATGACACAGAACTATCACATATGGGATGTAATGATAGAGTCACTGGTTACTTCATTACAGAGTAATAATTCAATTCAGTTGCAGAGAGCTTTTCTTGTGGGCTGTGTGGCAATAAAAAGTCAGCAAAGCATGTACAATATTTTGGTCAGACTGACTTTAAAAGCTGTAAAACTGCTGTGGTTCGTTTTATCTGTCTCAAAAGAAATCCTAAAAAGACCCTAAAAACCCTACTCCTGATGAGCCCCAGCGTACCTTTGCATATTATCAGCTCTTAACTTCTTAGACCTGTTCCTGAACTCTGGGAGGCAAAGGAGACCTGCAATCGTGCCTCCACTTTATAGATGAGGTGCTGAGAGGGTTACAGGGTGGCATTTGCACAACGAGGATTGATTCCTTGATTGTCCTTTAACAAAAGGGAAACTCAGGAGATATAGACCAGAAGCCATCATTAGTAGAAGCAATGTGGCACCTGGGCTTGAGAGTGAAATGATGTGGGTTCTGCCACCATCTCCTACCACGGGGACCACAAAAAGCCACGCCCCAACTCTGTGCTTCAGTTTTCTTTTCTATAATGTTATGAACAGCCAGCAGCATTTTGAAGCCTACTCAGTACTCACAGATGATTCAGCAATTTGCATACATTCATCACTAATCCTCATCACAACCCCAAAATGTAGACATCATTACCCACTTTTATAGGTGAACAAACTAAGGCTCTAATAGTTTTTTGAAAAAAAAAAAAAAAAAAAAATCATGATGCTTGTAAGAGACAAAAGCGGGATTTGAACCCAGGCCTGTCCCATGCCCTTTCTGCCACAGCACCCCGTTCACTCACAGGAGAGTTGGAAGGACTCTATAAAACTACACATGTGAAAAAAAAGCACTCAATAAGCTCTAAAGACACCAATCTTATTATCATGGTAATCAAAAGAACTGAGTCTGTACCATTTGAAGACAGAAAACATTCTCTATTCCTCAATTTGTCGGCAGATCTTGCCTTCTGAAAAATATGATTCCCCTGCTGGGATGAACAGTCCCGTAAGAGGGCCAGTGTGTTCAAGATGAAGCTTCAACTCAAGATGGAGCATGTGTGAGAACAGTCCCTGGCTCCCAGCTCTCTGATACTTGAGTCAGGTGCACATACTCTAAAGCAAGGAGGTGTTCCATCCCAGTCTGCCCCAAAAGGCAGTCATCTGCAGACTTGAGATCTTGAAATCAGCCGTGCAAATCCATCACTACTTTAATTATCCAAGTAAATAGAGTTCTTACCACCATCTGCTGAGATTTCAACCAATCATGATCATCACAGTCTTTCTCTCTGGATGAGAACCTCAGAGTCATTGTTAAAGGGCCACTTGGGCTCTGAATTTCTGCCTATAGCATTTGCAGGCCTCCCCAGCCGAGCCCTATGGCTGGGAGCTGTTTTCTCCCTCTCACTGTGCCTTGCTCAAATTTTCCTGAGCACTGTTAATTTGCTCCTGCACTTCATCTTCGTCATTTTTATTTTCTTTCCATCAACTCCAGACACTACTGATTAGTGAGAAACATTCCTCAACGAGAACTGTCAATTCAGAACTCAGCCCCCCAGCAAAAAGTCAGGCAGAGATTTATTCTGAGACATGGGTGGGTGTACAGTCCTGATGATTCGAATCACTGAAGTTTTCAGAGAACAAACTAAATTGTAAACATTGCTTAAGGCGAGGACTCCATCCAGGTCTGTTTCTCTGGCTGATAACTGCCATGGGTTGATTATGCTAGCAAAACGCTCCCATGGGTGACCCAAATTAATTATGGCTTTCAGGGAAAATGGCAAAATCTTCTCTGGCTGCAGATTGCCAGTGGACTGCAAGCCAATGATGGGCATGATTTGACCTGCCTTCCTGAACAGTCCATTGACCACCACCATGGCATCACCTCTGTCATCACTACTGATCAGGAGAACATTTAAATGACAATAAAATAGGTTGTTCAGTTTACTCTTTTGCATGTGCATCTATAAGATCTAATATTAAATAAAAAATTCCTTTGGAGAAGTGCACATAGACATCACTAATTCAGGTAAGCTCAAGGTTTGGGCATTTTGCTTTCAATAAAAAAAATTTGCCAGGCACAGTGTCTCATGCCTGTAATCCCAGCCCTTTAGGAGGCCAAGGTGGGAGGACTGCTTGAGCCCAGGAGTTTGAGACTAGCTTAGGCAGCATAATGAAACCCCTTCTCCACAAATTCTTTTTTTTTTTTTTTTTGAGACAGAGTTTCGCTCTTGTTACCCAGACTAGAGTGCAATGGCGCGATCTCGGCTCACCGCAACCTCCACCTCCTGGGTTCAGGCAATTCTCCTGCATCAGCCTCCTGAGTAGCTGGGATTACAGGCACGCACCACCATGCCCAGCTAATTTTTTGTATTTTTAGTAGAGACAGGGTTTCACCATGTTGACCAGGATGGTCTCGATCTCTTGACCTCGTGATCCACCCGCCTCAGCCTCTCAACACAAATTCTTTGTTTAAGTAGCTGGGTGTGGTGGTACACATCTGTAGTCCCAGTTACTTGGGAGGCTGAGGCAGGAGGATCCCTTGAGCTCAGGAAGTTGAGGATGCAATGAGCCATGATCACACCACTGCATGCTAGCCTGGGGGAGAGAGTGAGGCTCTGCCTCAAAAAGAAAAAAAAAGGTCAAAAGGAAATTCAGTAGTCATCAGGATGATCATAAATAGTAGCATCAAAATGGACTGTTAAATATATGTCTAGGCTGACCATTCCAAAAGGAGATGAAATTCAGAGGCAGAGAAACTTCAAAAGATGGAAAGCAGTGGATACCTCCAAGTAAGACCCTGGGTGTGAGTCAGTGTGGAATGATGAACCAAAAAAAATGAAAAGGCTGGGTCTCTAGCAGATTGTAAGCCAGCATGCCAGCCCTAAACTGCCTAGCTCCAAATTTATTGCACTTGAGAAAGAAAGAAAGTTCAGTATTATTTAAGCCATTATTACTTCTGGTATTTCATTAAAATTAATCCTAAATAAAATACCAACATACCCAAATAACTGGTATGAGGAAATTGGGCACCTAATATTGCAAGATTTGTAATCCACTTCACAATCAGAACTCTGTGTCACCACTGACAGATGACATCGGCTATCCAAGACACAAAAGCATGTAAGCACTACATCAGCACATTATGAAGTTAGGGTTTTAAATAAAAGAATATTTCCCTTCTAGCACAATCTAAAATACAGACTTTTTTTTTTTTTTTTGAGATGAAGTCTCACTCTGTGGACCAGGCTGGAGCACAGTGGTGCGATCTCAGCTCACTGCAACCTCTGCCTCCTGAATTCAAGTGATTCTCCTGCCTCAGCCTTCCTAGTAGCTGGGATTACAGGCACCACCACCAGGCCCAGCTAATTTTTAAATTTTTAGTAGAGACAGGGTTTCACCACATTGGCCAGACTGGTCTCAAACTCCTGATCTCACATGATCTGCCTGCCTCAGCCTCCCAAAGTGCTTAGATTACAGGTGTGAGCCACCGCGCTGGGGCTAAAACACAGACTTCTTAAACATGAGTGCTGCAGCACTAGGTTGGTTGGTGCAATCACTCACTCATTTATTCCTTCATTCATTCGTTTGGTGAGGCTATGGTAGACTAGGAACAACACAGACTTCAGAATGAGAGAAATCTGGAGTTCAAATCCCAGCTCTGGCTTTTCTTGCCTATTCCCCCATGTTTACCTATCATCGTTTAGCAGTACTGAAAGTCATACGTCATGCATCCAGCACAGGACTCAAAGCATTAAAAAGTGCTCATTGCGCTCCAGCCTGGGTATCAAGAGCGAAACTCCGTCTCAAAAAAAAAAAAAAAAAGTGCTCAACGAATGTTTCCTTTTCCCTTCAAATAAGTTCCTGAAAATTACATTTAAAAATCTTCATGCAGTGCCTGGCACACCACAGATGGAAACTTAATATAATTGTTTTGCCATTAGTAATAATATTAAGAGTAGTGGTAGCAATCAGCATAGTGGTTGTAGTGATAGTGGTAGTAAGATAATCAAAACCTAAAGTGAGCGAGGGTGAAGAGAGGCAGGTTTCCAAGTGTGCACAGTTAATGCCTACATAATCAAGACTCAGCTGTTCAGCACTGAGTAGGAGGGTGTTTCTGGGAGATGCGTGGAGCTTTTCTCTTCCTCGTCAGTGTCTTCACAAATAATTCCTGTAATCAAAATAGTCATTTGCTTGCTCGCCAATGTCATCTTAAAAGAACTTCTCTCTCAACCCAGGTGCTTAAATTGTCCAGTGAGTTTCTCTCCTCTTTAAAAACAAAGGTTTAAGAAGAAGTTGAGGAATGGGACAAACTAGCACCTTGGTATTTGTTCTCCTGTAAACACCAGAGCAAACGTATGTTCCAAAGTGCATCTCACATGCATGCTAGGATGTGAGATGCCCTTTCGAACACACACAGCAATGGTTATTAGCATGTTTAGCATAACACATGTATATTCAAAAAAACTAAACAAGCCACAGAAGGCATAAGCAGGCCTTAAAGAAAAAAAAAAATCTCGAAGTCACTGACACACCTGCAGCCTGTGCTAGAACCAAATAGAACCCCTGATGCCAGCCACATAGGCTTTCTGATAGTGGGAAACAATACAGTAGGTATTTTTATTTATTTATTTATTTTCTGATGGCATCTTGCTCTGTTGCAAGGCTGGAGTGCAGTGGCGCAATCTCAGCTCATTGCATCCTTCATCTTCTGGGTTCAAGCAATTCTCCTGCCTCTCAGCCTCCCGAGTAGCTGGGACTACAGGCGCGCACCATCACACCCAGCTAATTTTTGTGTTTTTAGTAGAGACGGGGTTTCATCATGTTGACCAAGATGGTCTCGATCTCTTGACCTTGTTTTCTGCCCGCCTCAGCCTCCCAAAGTGCTGGGATGACAGGCGTGAGCCACCGTGCCCGGCCTACAGTAGGTATTTCTAAAACATCAAGTCCAACGCAGGCATGGTTTGTCAGTACTGCAGAATCCCAAGCTGCCGCTGTGGCGATGATGATGACGACGACAATGACGGTGATGATGAGTTAGTGACATGGAAACTGTTTACTACTTACTGCTGACTAGGAATAAGAACAAGCTGTAAAGACAGCATATGGTACTGGAAACCAGAATAACGGTTACCTCTGGGTGAGGCAGGAGGAATATCTTGGCTCAGAAGGGCACAGGAAGCCTTCTGGGGAGCTGGGAATGCTCTAGAACTTGCTCTAGGTGGTGGTTACACAGCTGTGTGCACATGTAAAAATGCACTGAGCTGTCCACTTAAAATGTGTGCATTTGCTTTCTACATGTTAGCCTTGATACAAATGAAATAGTAAAACAGCATATACTATAAACTCATTTTTAGAAATTACAGCATGGAAACATGGACAATTACAGCAGTCAGCTCTGGGTAGTAAAACTGTAGGTGGCTTTTTTTCTTTTATATGTATTTTTTATTTTCAAAATTTGGAGGGTACAGTGAATTTACATTGCTCAGTGTTTAAAGTTAAAATTCACTGTTACCCAAGACATTTATCATCTCTACACCTTTAGTCATTCACTTTCATCTCAAACCTTTCCTCATTCACAGGCTCAGGCAGTCTGGGGCAGGCCCCTCACAGCTGCCTGAGGAAATTCTCTACAGTGGGGATGAAGCAGGCATGAAGTGGGGGTGAGTCCGAGGCAGGCGTTACTAGATCATCTCACTTCCTCGGAGCCTCTGCTCAGACAGGACTGTGTCACCTGGGGCACCTGCCTTCAGACTCCCACAGCAGAGGGGCTGTGAGACCATCCCTTCAGGATGACCTGACCCAACTGTGGCTGACTCCTGACTCCACTGTTGTTCAATTTCCAGCCTATACTGAAGTCTGGGCAGAAATCTAGAACCAGACCCGAAAAGTCTCCTTTTCAGCTCACATGCTCAGGTTTAGATCAGGTTAGCACAAGTAGAGATGAGGAAAGCAGTCTTGCAGCATGCAAGGGCTGCTGTCTCTTGTCTAGAGGTGAGCGTGCAGGGGGCCTGAATCCAGGGTTCCCAGCACAAACCCTGGGTGCAGCGGGGAAAAACATCCGACAGGAAGTTAAAACCAAGCTCTACCTGCTTGCTTCTTGCTGAGTGACCATAAACAAGGATGCTGAATTTCTGAGTATTTCATGAACACTCTGAACTGCCATGTCTTTGTCTATATAATGAGGTCACGACCATCCGCTCAGTCCAATCCACAAGCTTGCTATGAGGGCTCCATAAGGAAATGAGGAGGAAGGTGATGACATCCTAGTGGGCTGTGGACCCCAACTTTTGTCAGAGTGCCTGAGACACAGTAAATCCTTTTAAATATCAGTTGATGTAAGGCAAATGTAAAGAACTATTATTATTTTTCTTAATGAGGAAACCATAGGGACCAAAGAAATTGCAGGACTTTTTTGCACAAGAGTCAACCGTGGGTGGCAAATAACCTTTGGAGCAAGCTTGAATTCTAGAGCAGAAGAGAGTTAAAGCCTGGTGTACATTCAGACACAATATAATACAGGTCAAATCCCATTATAGAACGTAGCTCTTTATAACCAAATGATTTCCCACCCACAGCCTCTGCCTGGCTTTTTTCAAGCAATATATCTGAGATAATAAAATTCCAGTTTGGAAGGAAGGAAGGCAAAGAAGGGAGGGAGGAAGGAATTGACTTATAGTAAGTTCATAAATCCCTTAGAGCTTATTAAAAGGTGATTTGACTTACTACCTTGAAAAGATCACAATCTATATTTTGAAAGTCATGTCTGTGGGATAAAATGGATACAAAGGGACTTTGAGGAAAGAAACAGTTGAGAATGTTGTTTGGACAAAAAAAAAATGAACGTCCTTGTGTTAATTCAGTAGTTTTTCAATTTGAGTATTAACTGAGAAACCGTGAGGTCTGTCATCTCTTTTAGATTTTTCCACTATATGCAGGACATTGTGATGGGCACAGCGGGAGATTCAAAGATGAATTGGTCAGTTCCTACACTGAGTAACTCCAGGCTGGCAGTAAGGCACAAACACATGTAATTCCAACCCACAGCGGCCAGGGAGACACGTGGTCGGAGAGGCATGGCTAGAAGTCGTGAGATCACAGAAGGGGAGGAGGGCTTTTAGTCTGGGGGCAAGAGAGTTGTGACTGAACCTGGAGAGAGAAGTAAGAAAAAGTAAGAGAACAAGAGTTCCAGGCAGAGGGCACGGCCTGATCAAAGGCTGGGTGTGTGGCAGCATGGGCTTCAGACAGAAATGGAAGTGGTTGTTTTCCAGGAGCGCAGGATGTATGAAAAGGAGAAAGTTGAAATGAGGCTGGAAAGTTTAGTTTGGATGAAAGAAAGGCCTTAAATGACAACAGAGTTTGAGCCAACAAGAGAACTGATGGGAGCTATGGAGGACTGTGAGGGAGGAAGGGTCACGGTCAGAGTTTTGCTTCCAGGCACTTGATCAGGCAGTCATGAATGCGATGGAAAGGTACAAGGAGACACAGGAGGTAGGGAGGCTGCTGAGTAGGCCGACAAAAAATCCCAGAGAGCGGTTGCTGTGAGTTCTTTGTGAACAATTGCAGTGCTCTTCCCTAAGCACTGAAATCAGCTTAATAAAAGGCTTCTTCGAACCCAAGCAAATTAGCAAAGGGAAGCGGCCAGCAGATGCTCTGAAGGCCAGAAAGGGGTATGAATGAAGAGAGGCAGAACAATTTGGGCACGAGTTTGGACTTGGGTACAGTAAGAGGTGTAAGAAGTCGGAAAGTAACTAGGAGGCCGTGGAAATGGCAGCTGCCCAGGCTTGACTGAGCAGACTGCACGCACGCTACAAAGTCTGGCAAAGCTGGAGACTGTTGGGAAGGAAGAAGAGGTTACAGATTGACCCCAGCAGCACTCACCAGGCTGGAGTAAATTAAAAAGCAAATTGGAACTGGCTAGTGAGAAGAGTCCCATCCCTGCCACTTCTAATACTGCCTTGGTCGTGGGGTCTGCAGATGGCAGAGCAAGCAGGCACAGCAATCTGCACCCCATCAATATGATTTTTCCATGGTGTCATATTGACAGCTGGCAGCTGACACCGCACCTCCCTCCGCAGGAGCATCTCTGAAGCCCCGGAAGGTTTTCCCAAAGCCCCACCTCATCTGGAGAGGATCGGGGGCTTTATAATGCACTTTCACATACATCATCTCACTTTATTGATGATAATCACTTAACTGAGAGACACAGGTAAGTACTGTTATCCTCACTGTACAAAGTCCAGAGAAAATGAAGCATTGGAGAAGTCAGGAGATTTGCTCAAAACCAGGTAGCTACTTATTGGTGGAGCTTGGTGACTTACAAAACCCACTGCAACTTGAGCCCGGAAGCTGGCCGGGACACTGGCATGTTCTGGGGCACTTCAGACACTCCCAGCTCTCTTAGGGCCATGACTGACTGAAGGAGAGGCTGGAAGTGGGGCACAACAGCAGGCCTGACTTCAAAGACAAACCTGGGAACGGCAAGGTTAACTATCTTTCCTTCTTGTTCCGTCCCTTCTACCAGCTACTGCTAAGTGTCTCTCCTGTGCCTGGCCTTGTGCTAGACGTTGATGACCACCCACCACCCCATCCTCAGGAACCCAGTGGCCCTGCCAACAGTCCCCACGCCATCTTCCCAAATGCAATGTGCCATTCATTGCCCAACTTGAGGTTCAAGGGAAGTGGGAGACCCAAGGAGAGTCTGTGACGTTTAAGTTGGGCTTTATCATATGAGTAGGAGGTCACCTTTGGACATAAGCAAGCCTTAGAGATGCTACAGGGCATGGAGTGATCTGTCACAGTCAGGAGTTCTATGAAGAGTAGGGGAGGTGGTGGAAATACGGGATACAGGAGTTATCAGAAATGTAGAGTGGACAGGGCCCTTGAAGGCCAACTGAGGGACATGGCTTTCACTCTGCAGTCCCTGGAAAGCCATGAGAGAGCTCTTAACAGTAGAGTGGTAACGTGACTTCAATGCTTAGATGATGACTCTAGTAACTGCATGGAGGAAAGATGATCCTAGAAGCTATTCCAGGGAGAGGGGTTGAGAATCTGGGCCATAGTGAAAGAGTAAGAATGGTGATATGGAGGCCCTGTTTAAGGATTTGTTCGAAAGCTGAAAAGATGGATCTTAATAATTAAATTGGGTTGGGAGGTGTAAGCTGGGAAGAAGAATCAAGGTAGACTTCACAGTGATACCATTGAGACAGGCTGGAAGGAGGAGAGATAGGAAAAGTGTGATACAGAAGGAGCAGGAGTTCCACTTAGGGCACACTGAGTAAGGTGTTTAGTTCCTGGGGACATGGCCAGGAGCCACACAGAGGGATGCAGAAGCTCAGCATGTAGGAAAAGGAGAGGAGAGTGGCAGAGGCTGCAAGGCCAGGGACTGAGTCCTAGAGAAAGACCACTGGGTGTGGCAGTTAGGAAGCTGGTCTTAAGCAGTCTTGGCAAAAGCATTATCAGGGCCAATGAAGCTGTGAATGAGAGACTCAAGTGAGTTGACAGTGGATAAGGGCAAAGGGACAGACAGACACAGATGGGCTCCTGTGCTCTCCCCAAGCCCCATCCCTGTCCAGTCCCTCACATATACTCCTGGCAGATCAGTTCCCTCCCCAATCCATCCAGGCAACTTCTTCTGTGCAAAGAATACTCTTGTGCCATTGTTCACCTCCAGAATGAATGCCATACTCGGGACCCTAGCACCCTCTATACAGTTAACAGGGCATTCAAGGTCTGCCTAACCAATACCACCTGATGCTCCACTACGTGTCCCCACCAGAGATCAGATGATCTGGGACTTCCCCTACAAGTCTTGCATTTTGCTACCTCTGCACCTTTGCCATCTCCATTCCTTCCGTCTAGAATACCCTTCCTTCACATCTCCATTTGCTGAAATTCTGCCCAACCTTCCTGGCCCAGGTGCCACCTCCATCAAGAACCCTCCTCAATCCTCAAATCTGAATTAGCTTCCCCTTAACCTGAAAAACCCTTATCACAATGCACACCATAGGGTAGTGGCCTCATCCCCATTCTCTATCACCACTGGACTGTAAACTCCTAGAAGGCAATTGTCACATGCAGAAGGCTTTGCACATAGCAATGCTCACTATGTAACTGGCATACTGAATGTTGACCTTCTCCTCTGCTAGACATCCTGTCCTACTGACATATGAGGGCTGTCCTTCACTCTTCCTTCACATCAACCAGCCAACCCAGTATAAGGGTGGATCTCCCTGACATCACTGACCCCTACCTTTGTGCCTGCCATTAATAAAGCTATAGGTGGGCAGGCACATCCATGAACTGCTTTCCCTAAACGAGGATGTGAGATCAAAGTAGAGGCTCTGCAAATGGGCCAGAACCAGGTTGGTTCCACATTCTGTATCAGTGCCCCCTCTCCTGCACCACCTGAGCCACTGCCTGATGCCTCATCATTCCAGAATTCCTGGCTCCTGCCCCAACACAGGTGGTCACAGTCCTTTCTCTAAGGAGCTCATCAATTTATATAGGAGTTAATATCCACACAGAGAGAAGGTGCCTTTCTTTCTTAGGTAGCATGTGAGTGTGAAAGGATCACCGTTTAAGCTAAGTCACATAAGGCAACAAGACAAAGAGCTCACTTCCAAGACTGGAGTCATGGAGGATTTTAGGAGGGATGTAGGACTGGTGAAGGCTGTGGTCAGAGGAGAAGGGAGGGGGCCACCTGGATGAGGTCAGGGTGTGAGATGGATGAGGTGGCAGCCAGCAGGCATGGCAGATCATTTTGGCTGAAGCAGTCAACTTCTGCGGGGAGCAGTGAGACAGAGGCAGAAAGACAGGTCAAGGCCAGCATGAGGAGGCTCGAACACCAGATAATGGGGAACCGCCACTGAAGGTTTCTGAGTAAGAGGACCTTGTGAAAAATGTTCTTTCTTAAAGGTGGTTAAATTGGCTAGCTGTACAAAGGATAAACTGACTTGAAGAGAATCTGATACCCCGAACAATATTAGGGTGTTTGTTGCAATAAAATAGCTTCAGATAATAAAAAGAGAGTGGATCAGAAGAGGTGAAAGTGGAAAGACCTCAAAGTAAAAATCAACCGAAGGTTTGTGTTCTTTGGGAACCATTTTGCCTGATGGGCCAGAGAGAGGCGCAGACTCTCAACTTAAGCAAGTTCTCTGCCTGGAGGTACCAAAGCCCCAGGATGGTTTTATTGGTGGAAAACCAGACAGTGAGTAAGAGATGTCATTCACTCCGGTCATTTTCATTCAGGGACTGGCCAAAGTCCTCTTCTCATCTTCAGCCAATGTATTTTATTCAATGTGAAACTCACTATATTAATTTTTTAACATAATAAGAGTAGAAATTGTCAATTTTAGGAGCACATATGTGAATTTCCCCGCACAGGAGAGAACATGAATCCCATCAGTTAAAAATAGCAGTTCAGCTCACTTTCCCCCACACACTAATTTTAATAAACTTACTCTGAAATTAGCTTGCCACTATGAAGATAGCTGCTCATCGAAAATGTTCCCAGTAAGCACTAAGCTTGCTTCCCAAGAGCTCAAGTACTCCCAGGAAACTCTGAACAATGCACAGTTCTGAACAGAACCCATGCTCTTCTCACCAGACTCACTTCCCCTGACCTCCCTCCAGCCATGCAGCAAGGGCCATCTTGGACTCATTCTATTCTATCTCCCCTGTCCTGCTAGCCATGACTTGCTGTGGGGGTCTTCCTTTAGGATGTTTCCCATAGCCACTCCTTTTTCTCTGTTCCCACCAATGCTGTAACCTCTTCACACCTCATTCATTCAAACATCCAAACATCCATATATTCTACATGTATTGAGCACCTGCAATGGGCAAGGTACAGTGCTAACTGCTAACGTTATACATTAATAACATATAGTCCCTATTCTCAAAGAGTTCCAGATCTTTTGGGTCCAGTGGAGAGAAAGATAAGTCAAGGGTTAGGTTGAAACCCACATAATAAGTGGTACGACTTAGGTGCAATGGGAATAATTGAGAATGCTGATGGCAGCAGAAAAGGCTAGATTACTGGTATCACTTCTGAACTTGTCCTTCCCTGATACCTGACAGAGTCACCAAATTAGTTTTTATATCATCACGGCCTAGCATAGTACCTTGCAGACAATACAGACTCAATAACTGTTGAGTTCAATAGAAACAAACCTATCCCAAGTATTTTCCTCAATTTGCACTCCAGCTAAAAAAAGCATTCAGTGCCTTCCATTACCAGCTACATCAGGGCACATCCTGCTGCCTGGCTTTTGAAGTCATTCACCATCTGGTCCTCCCTGATTATCCAATCTCATTTTCCACTGTACTTCAACCCAGTGATTTCTGCCTTTATCTGGAGCATCTCTGCAAAGACCAACTTGGCCCAGTGCTCATGCTTGCTCATAATCTCCCTTGCCCTCTTCAGCCAAAGGGGAGGGGCTCAGTTCAAGCTCAACTTCTAAGAAGCTGTTCCCCACTTCATCAAGCCTCACCAACTGCCTACATTAATGTCTAAGATCTATTGTCCACTATTGCACATGGTGTTTTCATCTTAAAATACCAGCTAATAAGAATATTTTAAGTCAGGTGCGGTGGCTTACACCTGTAATGCCGGCAGTTTGGGAGGCTGAGACCGACAGACCACTTTGAGCTCAGGAATATAAGACTGGCCTGGGCAACATGGTGAAACCCTGTCTCTCCAAAAAATACAAAAATTAGCCAGGCATTGGTGGCTTATGCCTGTAGTCTCACTACTCAAGAGGCTGAGGCTGGAGAATCACTTGAGCCCAGGAAGCAGAGGTTGCAGTGAGCCGAGATTGTGCCATTGCACTCCAGCCTGGGTGACAGAGTGAGATCCCATCTCAGAAAAAAGAAAACAAGTGTATTTTATTAACTGACAGCCTGTCTTCCCACCTTGCCTCCATTTCCTGCAACCCCTACCCTAATTCTCCCCCACACAACCCTCTTTGTTTTTAAGAAGCCAGACATTCTGCCTTTATGTCCAAGAAAGGCATAGCCCAGCAGAACGCAGGTAACAGCTGACTGGCTTTTCCATTTTGAGGGCCTGCTCCTGAAGATATGAGGGCACAGTGGAGTCTCTATAGTGGCGCCCTTGACCATGGCTCCTCAAAAGACTAGAAAGGATAAGTTGAGAAAAGAGCAGAATCAGAGTGCAAAGGAGAGATTGGTTATCAGTTTTCAAGGAGGAACACTGAGCTTGGCCCAATCAGCCTCGGGTCGGGAGGGCAGAGCAAGGACTCGGGGCTGAGGTTTGGGGGGCACAGCTAGTTTTGGTGGAAACCTGATCAGCTGGGGAATTGGAGAGGTAAGGAGTAAAGCTCTCTGCAGCAATGGCTGTCTTGAATATCCATTCACCAACTTTTGAAAAATACTGAGTTTACTGAGGTATAGAGAAAATTTTACCCCTTTTAGGTGTAAGTTTCCATGAATTTCAACAAGCTTACACAGTCACGTAATCATCACCAAAATCAAGACATAGAGAACATCCATAAATCCAAAAGATTCCCTCACGTTTCTCTGCAGCCAATTTCCTTACTGTACCTTCAGGCTCTGGCAATCATTGATCAGTTTTCTGTCTTTTTAGTTTTTACTTTTCAAGAATTTCATGTATACCTTGATTGTGGGGATGGTTACACCAGTGTATGCACACATTCAAACTCATCAAATTATATACCTAAAATATGTGCACATTTTTATATATTAATTATACCTTAATAAAGGTGTTTTTAAAAAGAGATAGCATTAGTTCATGAGTTCAAAATAGTCACTCATCACAAATGTTAAAACCATCAGCTTTTATCCTGTACCAGGTACCCTGCATCCCACTTCCCCAAATGAGTTATTTGGTTGCGGCTGCTCTGGGCACAGTGCCTGTGGCGAAGCCCTGCTCCACAAGTAGCAGTACCTCTGCTGCTAAAATATATATTTTTTAAAGAAAGTTATTTAGTTATATACTGTTTGAGTTACATACACAGAGTGTAGACGGGTGTGGAGGTGTGGACATGTGTCGTCATTTCTCTTCAATCTCACCCAGGAGAAGGATTGCTGGGTTGTTTGGTTAAGTGTATGTTTGACTTCGTAAAAAACTGCAAAACTTTTATACCTCAGTAAACTCAGTATTTTTCAGTTTTTTTAAAAGATTACAGAGGTGACTGTACTATTTTATATTCCCTCCAGCAATGTATGAGACTTCCAGTTGCTCTGAGTCCCTGTCAGCCTTTGGATGATGAGTTTTGTAACTTGTTGCTTTTCCATTCTAATAGGTACGTCGTGGTATCTGACTGTGGTTTCCATTTACGTTTCCCTGATGCCTAAGGATGCTGAGCCTCTGCTCATGTGCTTATTTGCCATCTATATCTCTTCTTCAGTGTAGGGTTTATTTATTCCTTTTGTCCATTTAAAAATTCAGATTGTTTATTTTGTTCTTATTGAGTAGTGAAAGTTCCTTATATATTCTGGATACAAGGTATCTGTTCTGCACATATTTTATCCCAGTCTGTGACTCTTTACCGTTTTAACAGAGTCCTCTGAAGAAAATGACTTTTTAATTTTGATAATGCCAACGTATTCATTTTTTTCTTGATAACTTATCTGTTTCATGTTCTATATACTCTTCTTCTTTCTTCTTTTTGAGACAGAGTTTTGCTCTTGTTGCCCAGGCTAGAGTGCAATGGCGCGATCTCAGCTCACTGCAACCACCGCCTCCCAGGTTTAAGTGATTCTCCTGCCTCAGCCTCCTGGGTAGCTGGGACTACAGGTGCATGCCACTACGACTGGCTAATTTTTGTATTTTTAGTAGAGACAAGGTTTTGTCATGTTGGCCAGGCTGGTCTCCAACTCCTGATCTCAGATGATCCACCTGCCTTGGCCTCCCAAAGTGCTGGCATTGCAAGCATGAGCCACTGTGCCCGGCCTACTCTTAATAAGACCCTCCCAAATTTAACTTGGGCACATCCTGCTAAGGACTACATTTACAGCCTTCCTTACAGCTAGGAGTGGCTATATGACTATACTCAGACCAATGGGATGTAAGCAGATGTGATATGTACAGCTCTCCATTCATCCCTAATGAAAGAAAAGCCCCCTGCTCTGGACTTCCCTCTTCTCTCTTTCCCCATTCCTATGGGCTGGGACACAAATGTGGCAGCAACAATCTTAAGCCACACAGATGAGGACCCTAATGGTGGAGAAACACGATAGAAGAAACCTGAATTCTGAGATGACTCACAGAGCAGGGCTGCCCTCTAGGCCTGGAGTACCACACTGTCACATGAAAGACACAAATGTCTACCTTAAATCACTCTATTTTGGAGGCAGGCATCTTTCTCACAGTCACTTAGACTTTACAGTAACAAATACACTCTTATTTCTTAGGAAGTAGAAAATAATCTCCAATTCCCTGGACCCAGCCTTGGTGCTGTGACATGTGTGTGCACAATAGTTTCCCATAAGCCTCAGAGTGATTCGAGGGCAGCATAATAATTTAGCCCTAGAGTAACTCAGGGGCAGTAAAACAAATTTTATTTATTTATTTTTTTTGCGGGGGTGGGTTGAGGGACAGAGTTTCACTCTTGTCGCCCAGGCTGGAGTGCAGTGGCACGATCTCAGCTCACTGCAACCTCCGCCTCCTGGGTTCAAGCAATTCTCCTGTCTCAGCCTCCTGTGTAGCTGAGATTATAGGCACATGCCACCATGTCCAGCTAATTTTTGTATTTTTAGTAGAGACAGGGTTTCACCATGCTGGCCAGGCTAGTCTCAAACTCCTGACTTCAGGTGATATGCTTGCCTTGGCCTCCCAAAGTGCTGGGATTACAGGCCTGAGCCACCATGCCCAGCCAAATTTTAAAAATGAATAAACCTTGCCCCACCTCGGCCAAGACAGCAACGTTCACCATGCCCAGAGCAGTGAAAAGCAGTTCATCTATCTGTTCTTCATTTACCCAAAAGTAGTATGGATGTGGTGCAGACAGCCAAAGGGCCAGAGGACACCTGAGGGGGGTGAGGGAAGACACAACTGTGACCTAGAGTGACCAAAGGTGAGATACTAGACTGACAAGAGAGTGTGGGTAGGCAAAACAGCTCCCCCCAGCACCTCAGCCAAGACTTAGCCTTAGTCTTAGTATTTCATAAGTCCCCTAGAATTTAAATACAAATTCAGGAAAAGGGAGTGGTGTGGCTTCATATGCAGATTACATTTCCACTACTCAAACCACAAAAACTTGTAATCAAAATGAAGGCATCATAGCAAAATACAGTTTTCACACACCAGAGTTTCTCCCGTGAAGTTCACGCTCACTGTTCCACTGCTGCATTGCCCGGCAGAGGCCTACACACTAGCAAGCATGATTATTTCATTTGATCCTCACAATTAGGAGCACTAGGAGGTAGGTACTTTTATTACCCTATTTAAAGCCTAGAAAAATGAGGCTCAGAGAAGTTGCATGGTGCAGTCATTCCCTCAACACGCATTCTCCCTCCTCTGGAAAATAGTCTCCCAATTTTACTTGGGGATCTACCCTAGCTTCACTCATAGTCTGTGTGTCCTGGGGCAGGGCGCCATGTACAACTCTAGGCCTAAAACAATCAGATCACTGCCCGCCTGAGAGATTTCTGCAGGATAGGTGAGTGATCTAAGTGGCTTTAAATGGAGCTTCCCAGGGTTTCACGGGATCGGCTAGAGAAGGATCTCGCCTTCCCCTCTGGACTTGAATTTGAGAGGATGAGAGGCTGAGACTAAAGCCAGGCAGCAAGCAGACCCAAAGATGGAGAGAAACTGTCTGAGTCTTGAATCAGTCAAAAGCCAGCCCTAGCATGGAATTACTAGTTATGTTAGTTATATTCACTTCCTGGGGCTGCCATAACAAATTATCACAGGCTGTGGGACTTCAAACAACAGAATTCAACTGTTGCACAATCCTGGAGGTTAAAAGTCCAAAATTAAGGTCTTGGCAGGGCCATATTCCCCAGTGAGGCTCTAGGGAAGGGTTCTTCCTTGCCTCTTCCTAGTTTCTGGTGGTTGCCAGCAATCTTTGGCTTTCCTTGGCTTGCAGCTGCATAACTCCAGTTTCTGCCTCTGTTGTCCCATGCCTTCTTCCATCTGTGTCTTCACATTGTCTTCCCTTTGTGCAGCTCTGTGTCCAAATTTGCCTCTTCTGATAATGACACCAGGTCATTGGATTACAGCCCACCCAGGATGACCTCATCATAACTTGGTTATATCTGCAAAGACCCTACTTCCAAATGAGGTCACATTCACAAGTGTTTGTGTGGTGGCAGTTGAGGGGAGGGTGTTAGGACTTGAACACATCCTTTTGGGGACACAGTAAAACCTACAACATCAGGCAGTAAATTCCCTCTAAGCTTATCCACTTTGGTTTGGGTTTTTGATCTTTTGTATCAAGAAAGAAGCAGGGTCAAGATGTACCCCGGCGTCTCTTATTACCTTCAGAGTCTAAGTCAACGACTGAAACTCAAAGTTGGGTCTTTACCTTAATTAACCACAGAGCTCATCTCTGCACCTACTCAACCTCTCCTTTCCAAATATCAGTGGCTAGGCCAGACACAGTGGCTCATGCCTGTAATGCTAGCACTTTGGGAGGCTGAGGCAGGATTCCTTGAGGCCAGGAGCTCAAGATCCGCCATCAAAACCCCATCTCTAAAAAAAAAAATTGGCTGAGCATAGCGGCATGTGCCTGTAATCCCAGCTACTTAGGAGGCTGACGCAGGAGTATTTGTATTTAAATTCTAGGGGACTTATGAAATACTAATACTAAGGCTAAGTCTTGGCTAGGGTGCTGGGGTGAGCTGTTTTGCCCACCCACACTCTCCTAATTCAGTCTTGTATCTCGCCCTTGGTCACTCTAGGTCACTGTTGTGTCTTCCCTCATCCCCCCTCAGGTATCCTCTGGCCCTTTGGCTGTCTGCACCACATCCATGCTGCTTTTGGGTAAATAAAGAAGGAGATGTAGGCTGAAGTAAGCCAGGATCGCACCACTGTACTCCAGCCTGGGCAACAGAGTGAGACCTCATCTCTAAAACGACAACAACAAAAACAAAAAATCATCTTTACTTTGGGCAGAGGTCCACTGTTAACTTTCTTTGGCCTCCTGACCCCCGCATACAACATGCTCAAGGAATAGGAGATTGATTGTTATCTAATTAACCAAAATTAAACTAGTGAAATGAAATTATGTATCGTTTATCATAGAGTGATGGGCTGAGTGATGACCAGGATTTTTATCTTGGAAATAAAAAGTTATTGATTGCCTGCATGGTTGCACTTAGAGATATCTCCAATTTTGAAAGCTCACCTCAGGTGGTGATAAGAACATCTGCCCCTCCCTAGACATTTAATTTCCAAAACAGAACACCGGCCATGCTTCTTTCGCACGCATGGGTGTGCTTACTTCAGGGCCTGAGAGAAGGCTGAAATTTCAGCTTATTATGCCAAAAATATGAAAATAAAACTGATCTCTCTAGGATCGTATTAAATGAAAACAGCTTCCTAGAGGCAACTGGAGGAAGCAAACTGATTGAAAGAAAGGACAGGGCTCTGGGCAGGAAGGGTGATGGAGAGAGGATGCAGAGTGGGAGGCAGCACCCAGGACTTCTATAGAAATAGATACAAGCCCACAAAAATCCCATGTGGTCCAGATTAGCTGTGCAGTGATATCTTCCTCACGTTCTTCTGTCAGGTCCCCAAATCACTGTGCAACACCACAGCTGCTGAGCACACTCTTCCCTGATTCCTACTTGGCTGGTACCGGACCCAGTCACACCCATGGAAACCCTGCCAGTCAAATGTGACTGGGTAGGGGAATCACCTGGGCAGCTCCGCTTGTAAGAAAGGCAAATCAGGGGGCTGCATCCCCAGGCACTTTTGAGCAGTATTATCACAGACTGGGTAACTCCAAACAACAGAATTCAACTGTTGCACAAACCTGGAGGTTAAAAGTCCAAAATCAAGGTCTTGGCAGGGCCACGTTCCCCAGTGAGGCTCTAGGGGAGGGTTCTTCCTTGCCTCTTCCTAGTGAATTCCCTCTAAGCTTATCCACTTTGGTTTCCTGTGGCTGCTTGATAGGGTTTGCCTCTATGTCCCCACCCAAATCTTACCTTGACTTGTACTCCCGTAACTCCCACGTGTTTTGGGAGGGAGGGAACTGATGGGAGATAATTGAATCTTGGGGGCAGTTCCTCCATAATGTTCTTGTGATTGTAAGTCTCACGAGATCTGATGGTTTTATAAAGAGGAGCTCCCCTACACAAGCTCTCTCTCTTCGCCTGCTGCCATCCATGTAAGATGTGACTTGCTCCTCCTTGCCTTCCGCCGTGATTGTGAAGCCTCCCCAGCCACATGGAACCATAAGCCTATTAAACCTCTCTTTTGTAAATCATCCAGTCTGGGACGATTTACAGCATGTCTTTATCAGCAGCATGAAAAGGGACTAATAAACTGCTGTAACAAATGATCACAAATGGGCTGGCTTAAAACAACAAATGTATTTGCTCACGTGATTGATAGAGGCCGGAAGTCCAAAATCAAGGTGTCAGCAGTTGGTTTTATTCTGGAGACTTTGAGGGACAATCTGCCTCTTCCAGTTCCAGGGGCTGCCAGTGACCCTTGGCATGCCTTGGCATGTGGCTGCATCACTCTAATCTCTGCCTCTGTCTTCACATGGTATCTTTCACGCATCTCCATCTTCCCGTAGCCTGCTCCCTTGTGTGTCTGTGCCTTAAATCTCTCTGTCCTTTCTCTTCTAAGACACCAGTCATTAGATTTAGGACCTACCCTAAATCTAGGGTGATCCCATCAAAAGATCCTTAACTTGATTATATCTGCAAAAGCCCTATTTCCAAATACAGTCACATTCGCAGCTACTGGGGTTAGGTCTCAGATGCATCTATGGTGGGGGATGCACAATTCAACTCATTACAATAAATTTGGGAGAGACCCATAAACTTGAATTTTTCACAGGTACTCAAAATGACTCGGATGCAGGTGATCTGTAGGCCATACTCTGAGAAACACTGATCCAGTTGCTGGGGACTCAAAGTTGAACCAGGGTCCCCTTCCTTGGGGAGCCTGCCATCCAGCAGAAGATACAGACAGATGAGCAATAATTACAACAGAAAGTGGGGCCTAGCAAGGCTCAGACAAGCAAGGCTCACGCAAGGAGTCAGACAGACCAGGATTCAAATCCTGCCTCTTCCACCTACCAGATGTGAGGCTCTGAGCAAGTTCCTTAGCCTGTCTGAGCCACTGTTTCCTTATCTGTAAAATAAGAAAGAATTCCTACACTATGTCATTGTGAGTACGAGGCCATGTAAAATGTTTCACATGAACAATACACTCAAGAAACAGTCATTGGTTATTAAGGTGAGAATTAAGTTAGACCCATTTTCACCCCCCTCATGGCCACTGGCTATGTGCCCACCTCATGTTCGTGGAAGTTAAGGAGGTGTTACTCTGGAAAAACTCTGCTGGAATGGGCAGGAAAACTCCTGAAGGACCTACTTCAGGATTCACTGACTTATTCAACAAGCATTTATTGAGCACCTGTTGCATACAGAGTGCAGTGTATAGACCCTTGAAATAAAGAGCCAAACAAAGCACACAGCCTAGTGAGGAAACCCATTGCTACAATAATGTGGTCAGCGCAAGGTGGGGGAAAGCCCAGCCCACTGAGGGACATCCCATGCCATTTAGCACTTGAAGACATTCCATCCTTTAGTACACTCATGCTCTTATTGTCTATGGTATGACCTTCCCCCCAGACTATATCATGAAAACCCCGGGAGGTCTTTGAGGGTAGGGGAGTTCTTTGTCTTATGCATCACTGAATCCCAATCCCAAGCACCTAACAATGTACCTAACTCCTAACAGGCATCTGATATTCAATTGTTGTAGTGACAATTCTAATGCGATTTAAGGGCCTAACACTGGACTTCTAAGGAGAACTACCTCCAGCCTCCTTGACTACTAAGTATCTTGATGGGCCCAGAAACAAAGTCCCCAGAGGATCTGTCCCTTGACATAAAGCCTGACAGTTTGAGAAGATGAAGCCAGGCTGCAATACAATGGATCATAACACCAGACAGGAGAACTTTCAAGTACTAGACCAATGCTGAGCAAACTAAACTAGGGCAGAAGCTACGCTTGTCATTCCTCTTCAGAAACACAACGCTCTGCACACACTGGGCATGAAGCACTATTATCAGACTGACCTGGAGACCCAGAAAACGATGAAAGGAGTGAGACAGTAGAGGGTTTCCCTTCTCATACCCCACAAGGGAAGGAAAAGAGCAAACCCATACATTCCGCATTGAGTGCACAGGAGTAAAGAAAAGGAAGCCCCGGCCGGGCGCGGTGGCTCACGCCTGTAATCCCAGCACTTTGGGAGGCCGAGTTGGGTGGATCACCTGAAGTCAGGAATTTGAGAGCAGCCTGGTCAACATGGTGAAACCCCATCTCTACTAAAAATATACAAATTAGCCAGGCGTGGTAGTGCGCGCCTGTAATCCTAGCTACTTGGGAGGCTGAGGCAGGAGAATCGCTTGAACCTGGAAGGCGCAGCTGAGATCACGCCACTGCACTCCAGCCTGGTTAACAGAATGTGACCTCTCAAAAAAAAAAAAAAAAAAAAAAAAAGGAAAAGGAGCCTTGGGCTGGAGCTTGGTTCTCAGAAGGGAGAAATTCCCCAGTATGGCTAAGTAACACCGGGAACTGCCAGCACAAAGGGTGGCAAATCAGGGCAGATTACCTGTGAGAGGGAGACATCTGCATTCCCTCTCACCTGGAGAGGCCAGCAGCTTCTTCTGGTCAGCAAAACTCTTAGTGGGGACTAAAGAGCAAACAGCACAGGATCCTGAAAGTGGACCCTCGGCGTAGGTTTATGACAAAAGAGTCGCGGGCAGGGGACACAGTGTTCTGCGCTTCCACAAATCGAATCACTTCTGCACCTGTGTTTCACTTTTTTGATAAATGCCCCTCCCCACCTTACACATGGTAGGCCCGCAGTAAACACGTGTTGACTGGATTGAGTTAGTGAATAAGTGAACAGCTTCAGGGGACCCCCGAACTCCCCCAACTCGAACCACCACCGCCGCAGAGAATTCCACCTGGCCCAGGTGCCACCCCAGGGCTCGGATTCTCCCCCATGGCACCACCTTTCCGCTTTAGTCCCAGGCGTCCAATCGCTTGGCTCCACAACAGTGGCGAGCGGGCAGGTGGAGCTTGGCACCTTCTCCTCCCGGATCCCAGGGCTGCAGCCTCCAATCCAGGGCTAACCCCTGCCCGGGGTGGGGGGGGCCCTCCCCAAAGGCTGGCACCAGATGGCGCGGAAGAAAGTGGCGCCCGCGCAGACCCGAATGCGGGAGGAGCGGCCACCTGGCGGGGTCGCGCGGGGGCGGCAGCCGCGGCCACTGGGGGTGCGCGCCCCCCACTCGTCCCTCCCGGCTCGGCCTCTCCGGGGGCGCGGGCCCGGGGCCCATCCCGCCTGGCCGGCGCCGCGGCCTCACCTCGCTCACCAGCCCCTGCCAGTCGCTCTCAGTCCGGTCGCCGTTCATGGCCTCCTCCTCCATGCGCGGGCCGGCCTCACGGACCCCCGCCTCCTCCTCCTCCTCTCGGCGTCGCTCCGCTGCCGCCGCCGCCCGGGCCCCGAGAGGCCCAGAGAGGGCCCGGCGCCTCCGAGCCGCCGCGCCGCCGCCTCCCTCGGCCGCCCGCGCTGTTGACTCCACGTCAGCCTCCGCGGGAGGAAAGGGAGGAGGGGCGCGGCCGCCGGGGCCGCAGACACAGCCCGGGCCGCAGCCGAGCCCCGCCGGCCCGCTCCGCGATCCCGGGCTCCGGGACCCCCTGCCCGACCTCTAGGCAAACGGAGGCCGGGGTCTTAGCCCACAGGTCACTGGGGACCCCTCAGCGCTCTCGGCGCAGAAGGTGGGCCCCACGGACTGGCCTGTGTACTGCGCAAGAAGCACATCCCCAAATCCAGCACATCCCCAAATCCAGCCCTTCCGTGACCACCATCCCGACTCTCACCCCTAGAATGTAAGCTCCCTGAGGGCAGGGGCTTCCTTGGTTCGCCGATGGCATGATCCTGGCACGTAGAAGATGCTTTACAAATCTTTGTTGAACGCAAGAATGAATGAACCACATATTATTATATATTTAGCATTATTTTTTAAACTGTTAATGTTTGCTTGTATCTATTTTTTTTTTTAACGTATCAGCTATCATAAATAAAAAGCAAATGTAAACACTGAAAATAAAGCATTCAATTCTAAATAGGGCCCAAAACTCTGAGGCGGGTGGTTAGCATGGCTTGAGAGAGATGTTAAAGACAAGCTGGCATTGGTGGTATCCCATGGCTCATGCCTGTAATCCCAGCACCTTGGGAGGCTGAGGTAGAAGGATCCCTTCAGGACAAGAGTTCAAGACCAGCCTGGGCAACAAAGCGAGACACCCTCTTTCTACAAAAAATAAAATAATTAGCAAAAAGAAAAGACATTGGCATTAAGCTGAGACTTCTACTAAGAGGAAGGACTGAAAGAGAATGACAGAGGAAAGTTGAATCTCACATGTAAGTCAATCTTATTCAAGGTGGTGTTCCTGTGACACCTAAAATCCCCTCATGGATCACCACCAATAGTGAGCCCTCTGTACTCACAGAAACACTATGTGTGGAGATAAGCAAGAAGGTTGAGAAGTCATGAACCCATTGTGCAGTTGTGGAAGCATCATAGACAACATTTATTTAGAACTTTTATCCTTGTTGATTCTGGATCAACCCTGTGAAATGAATGTTATCCCCATTTATCAGATAAGAAAACTGAGGTGTGAAACATGGAGAAACAGGGACTCAACTAGAACTTCTGACTCCAGCATCTTGGAACTCTAAGGATGAAGCATCACTTTGGAAGTTTGTTCTTGGCCTTGTTTTGCACATGATAGATTGTTTGCAAAATAGTAACAGTCATTCCCCTTCTTTGTTCATTGCCTTGCCACTGTCTCTTTCACTCTGTTCTCAGTCATGTTACTTGCTTTGGCCAAAGCAACGTTTGTACATGTGTTACCAGAAAAAAAGGCTTGTAAAGCACTTATGCAGTGGGACTTACTCTTGCTTCTGCTCTTGACAACCTGTGATCACCACCATGTAAACAAGCTCAGAATAGCTTGCTGGATAAGATAGGACTCCCAATCACCAGCCAACAATCACTAGATGCATGAGTGAGACCATTGACCCCCGCAGCTGATGACAAGCACATGAGTGAGCCCAGCTGAGGCCAACAGAAGAACCACGCAGCTGAGCCTTCCTCAATTAGCTGACTCATAGCATCACATACTAAATAAGTAGTTGCAGTTTAAGCCACTAAGTTTTAGGGCAATTTGCTAGGTATCAAAATGGATGGTGACACAACTGATGAAGGGCCTGAATGGCTTGAACTCTCCCTGGCAGCCCTTCAAAAAGCAACAGTCCCTGGCATCATAATCTAAAGAAGATTCTACAACAAACTGGCTGGCCAGGATCTAAGAAAAGGAACCAGTGTACTAGTCAGCACGTTGCTTTTCTGCCTGTTGCATATAACTGCAGCACTCATCCTGGGGAAGTTCAATAAAATTGCACACCATAGTCCCTGTCCTAGGGGGTTTGCAAACTAATGCTATGGAGAACAAAAGGAAAAAAGGGTCGGCGGGGGGCCTAGAATGCAGCTAAAGCTTCTGGTCTTCTGACCATTCAGGACTGCCTAACTCATTATCTTTTTAATCCAAGGAGGTAGAAAGAAGGTCATCCTTGAGCTGAATGTCTAGAGTTAATTAACTCAGTGCCAAGCACTTGTTCCTAAGCCTGACGTCTCATGCCTGAAAAGCAAGGTACTGCCCGCCAATATATTGCCCTTTGGCAAGCCATCTGGTTTCATCCTGACCTGTGGATGAAATAGACTGTAGGAAAAGTGGGCAGAACTTGATCCATCTGCCTTTTGAGCCTCCTTGTCTGCAGCTTGCTCTCTGCCTGCATTCAGGTGGGAAAGCCCATTCCAGTTTCCACATTTAGCTGAGTCCTTCATGATGTACCACTGCTCCTTTGGCGCCCTCACTGGTATTTCAGGCAGCAGGACAGACAGTGAGCCATTGAGAGCCAAGAAATCTTCACATTCCAGGCTATGTACCTTTAAGAGTACTCTCCCTGTGACTCCATTTCCCCTATTTGCTTTCCTTCTCTGAAATAAGTGAGACAGTTATTAAGGTATTTAAAAATAAAGCTGGGGAGGAAAATCAAAGCGTGGCAAGCATCCACCCTCCCCAGCATGTGGAGAAACCTTCAACTCAGTTGAAACGGCTTCTCTAGCTGCTTGGGTTTTCCTTAGAGGTTTCATGCCCCAAGTGCCAGCTCAAACCTGCTTTGCTTGTGAGATGTGATGAAATCACAAACCAAGGCAATGTAGCTGCAAGCAACTCTCTTTTATCTCTTTTCATTTATGTAGCCTGACATTGAGTAATAATAATAATTAAATGCAGTTTAAGCTTTTAGGCACCTATACCAGAAGGCCTCTAGATACCTCATCAACAGCAGCCCAGACTGACAAAAAGAGAGCTAATTATTTTGTGGTTAACTTTTTTCAAAGAAAAAATAAACCCATACACCAACTATCTTTATCCCTATAAAAGCAGTACATTAAATGTCTCATCCGACAGTCCACTGGCACAAGACCACTTAAAAACCGGGTACCCTTGTCTTAAATGCGCCACTCTGTTGCAAAGTATTGAAACGTTTGCTTTAGCCTCTATTTTCACATCCCCTTAGCATTCTGAAAACTCATCTCTAGAGACCTAATTTTTCCATATATATTCATTGCCCCAGGACCAGTTTTATTGATTTATTTATGTGCACCTATAGTGTTAGAAGAAAGTACTTAGATGCTTTTGAGTGATGCTTTTCACTTTTAAAAGTTTGAGAGGGTTTTAGATGCAGAAACTCCAAAATAGCTTAATCTAAAAACTTGAGCCAGCACAGACTGATGAAAACAAACAATCAAAATCTCTGGGGAGATTGGGAAAGAAAGGATGATTTGAACTTATTGTTAGCAACCTAAGCTCTCATTATGGATTCTATACCGACTTGCACGAAGACTCTGGCCAGGTCTCAGCAACCCCAGACACGCGGGAAAGCCCTAAGGCTTTTGATGTGACTTCTCCAGACAGTATTTCAGTTCAAATGCTGGCTGCCCAGGCAAAATTCTGGCATTTGGAGTTCTCATTAAAGGAAACTAAGCAAATCTCCAGTAGAGATTTTGGCCAGGCTGCTCTCTGAAGTCCGGCAATATCAGTTGGGGCAATATTCATGGCCATTTTTTCCCCAGTGACTTTTCTCCTGCCTCAATTAAGAAACTCAATCTGGGCAGAAAATGATTCATAATGACTGTGGTTTATAATGATGTGTGTGTGTGTGTGTGTGTGTGTGTGTGTGTGTGTGTACATACATATATTTATTAATTAGCTCTATATGAGCCAAGGTCCCCAATTCTTCCAATTCTTGCTCTTCTCAAGGCAGGGCGGTTTTGACAGGTCCTGCCAGGAGCCCCTATAGCCTGGCTGCTAAACTACTTCCTTTGCTCTTGATTTTAACCAGGGTCAGGAGACTGCGGGTCCTGGTGTGTGCTGCAGCCAGGCCTTCTGCAGAGGCCTGAGACCTGAGGTTCCCTGAATCACTGGCCTCAATTCTGTAGAAGATAAGCCTCTCTCTCCTCCCCCTACATAGAGGTCCTCTGGGAGGGACCTCATCTATCATTTCCCTACAGAGGGCCAGCAGCCGAACCCCAGAGGGACAGATGGGAGATGGGAGATTCTGGCCAGGTTCCTGACTCAGGGCATCCTCTGTGTCTCTTAGACCCCTGAGCTCTCAGGTCCTCTCACGGCCACCCCCCCCCCACAAAGCCCTTCCTGCCCAGCGGCAAACAATCAGCAAAAACTGCTCCCCTCCAGCCCCGCTGGCTGCCAATCAGCCAGGCAGCAGGGGGTGGACGGAAGTTGCACTCCCTGCTGAACTGCCTCCCTCTGAGGCACTCAAAATGACTGAGTGGGTCTGATGATGGCCTGGCAGGCTGGGTACCACAATTGTCATCCTAAGGGGGCACAGGCTTGGGCGTGATTGGCTTGGGCATTTCGGGAGACAGGGGTTGGTGGAAAGGCCACTCCTTGGCTGCTGGATGGGTTCCCAGAAGCAGGGCTGAGATGTCAGGAGGAAAGAAGGATGACCTGAAAGGAGCAGAGAGACAGAGGGAGAGGCAGGGCCTGGGGCACTGGAGGAGAGGCCCGAAGATCAAGAACCATGGGAAGAGAGCAGAAAACCCTGGGAGCCGGCTGGGTGGGGAGAAATCCAACCCCAGGCTGGAGGGGGAAGCGGATCGAGATGCAGCCCACGTAAGGAGTTAAATGGAAAAGAGACAGGAAAAGTCATCTGCTCTCAGATTATTCAAATTTGTTGTACTTATTGATAATGTATTTCATTTCTTCTGCGTGGGGGGGATATGATTCAGCACAAATTTGATGTAAATTTATGGAAATGAAAACGCAGAGAGGCAGCAGGCCCCATGCTGCCTGCGGGTTAGCAGCCTGGCCCTTGGCAAGGTGGAGGTTACTGCTCTCTGGACTTGGGGAGCTGAAAATAGAAACGTCTGACTTGGGGGCCACTGGCCTCTCCCGCAGGCCAGAAGAGGGACTGACCCTGTCGCTCTGGAAGCCTTATGAAAAAAAAAAATCTGATGAATGTCTAAAATAGGATCACCTACATTGCCCTCCTATCTAATTTTTGTCTTAGGGTGGGGGACAATCTTTAGCCAGTGGATATGGGTGGAAAGGGAGAAAAAAGAAGAGAATAAATATGATCAAGGACCTACTGTGTACACGGAAATTGCTAGTGAAGTGACAGAAATGTTTTTTCTTCTGTACTGTAGAAGAATAATGGGGCTTGGGGAAGGGGGAAATAAAAGAAAACAATTTGATTGAGAAGGTGAAAAGGTGGCATTTCATATAAATGGCCAGCACTGGTAAAATATTTATTGTCCATTAGGCTGTCCTTCAAAACATCAGACGCTGATTTTTATCCACGTCCATCCCCACACCAGGTCATAGCATTTATCTAATGACATGGCTCTCCCAGTTGGTAGCAACCTCTCTAGCCTGGCTGTGACCGAGACAGCACATCAAAGCTTTCACAGTATGAGAATTGGCTCCCTAGGCCGGGCGTTGCTCTGCACCTTACAATTTCATTGAAACAGGAGATTCAAGACACTAAGGTGCAAAGCCAGACCAAAGAGTTTTACTGTTCCTCCACTCCTGTAAGACACAGATTTTACCAGCACTGGTTCCTGCCTTTGGCCAAAGCTGCGATTCCTTTCTTTATCCAAAACTTTCTGGGTTCCTGAGTTGCTGGGGCTCTCTTGGCCTGGCAGTAGAAAAGAGGAGTTGATCTGTAGCTCAGAGCCATGGTGTGTGAGTGTATTGGAGCAACTGTTTCAAAGTGGGAGTGATCTGATCACTTTTATTATACCTGTAGGGCAGAAACTGCCAGCCCTTGGTGATATTCATTACATTGCTTTGACCTCATTCAGTCAAATTTCTCTTTGTTCTCCAAAAGAAACAAGTAAACATGATTTCTAGATAGACACTGTCATCAAGGCTCTTTGCCAGCATATCATGTTCCCTGCTATTGCACCAAGCTTCTTACCTTTGGGAGTTACATGGATGCCCCCTCTGTATCCACATACGACACATTGGTTGCCACTTATTGACCCCATTTGTTTCCATGAAACAGAAAAAAACAATCTTAAGGTACTATAAGAGAGGCTAAGCAGGGTCTCTAACATACCAGGTCATTCATTCACTCAATGAGCCTTTCTTGAGCTTCTCTTATATGCTGAACTAGGCTGTGAGGATGACAACCAGGACCCAGACCTCTGTCCTCCAGGCTTTTGGAATATGATAGCCATGTTCCCAAGAGCTTAAGACTGCAGAAACACGGAGAGACACCCCAGAATTGGACTCTAGCCCTGACATGAGACACAAAAAGCCTTTTCGGTAACTGGAAATGAACCATAAAACTAGATCCATTGGGTACATATAAAAATGGTTAAAATGGAAAATTTTATGTTATGTATATTTTACTGTTAAACGACAACAACAACCTTGATGGGTAGGCGGGGGGAACTGAAAGGAAAACCAGGTCTATTTGGAAAGCTGTGGGAAGGGCAGGATTGAAGACTACCAAGATGTGGAAAGCATGAGTGGGTGATTAGACTCACCAAATCTCAGGACATTGGAAAACAAGGAGCAATGAACTCTCCAAAGTGAAGGAAGTAGTAATTGGACAAAACTTTTAAAAAGGGAGCAGTGGGTTGAAACAGGAAGTGTGACACTTTAACCTTTCTGTGACTTAGTGTTGTCACCTACACCATGGACGGATTGGGCCAGATGATCTTCATGGCCTGTGACTCTAGGAAATTAATTTTACATTTGGGTGGGGACTCTGTATGAAAGGTTAGTGAAGGTGCTGTTACTATTATCCAAGAAAGATCATAATAACTTAGCACATAGAAATATTAAGAATCATAGAGATCTGGACCCCTTGCTATACAAGAGAAGAAATAGCGGGCAGGCACAGTGGCTCACACCTGTAACCCCAGCACTTTGGGAGGCCAAGGCGGACAGATCATGAGGTCAGGAGTTCAAGACCAGCCAGGCCAACATAGTGAAACCCCATCTGTACTAAAAATGTAAAAAAATTAGCCGGGCATGGTGGTGCGTGCCTGTAGTCCCAGCTACTGGGGAGGTTGAAGCAGGAGAATCGCTTGAACCCAGGAGGCAGAGGTTACAGTGAGTCGAGATTGCACCATTGTACTCCATCCTGGGCAACAGAGTGAGACTCCGTCTCAAAAAAAAAAAAAAAAAAGTAAAGAAAGAAAGAGAGGCCCAGAGAGATAAAGCAATGTGCCCAAGGTCACAAAGTATGTTAAGGACAAGGCTGTAGCTATGACCTGGAACTTCTAATTCCCATGCCCTGGCTCCCTCACAATGCTTAGAAGTTGAAGGTATTTGAAGTTCATGAAAAGCAGAATTCTGATTGTCTATTGCTATGCAACAAGCCACCCCAAACCTTGTGGCTTAAACATCAATTTGTTACCATTTCTTTTGGTTTTGTGACTGGGCTCAGCTGGGTGGTTTTCATGTGGAGTTTTCCAGGTGAATGTCAAATGATGGCCATGGCTGTGGTTATCTGAAGGCTCAACTACACTGGACATTCAAAATGGCCCACTTACATGGCTGGCCATGGTCTGGAAGCTTAGCTGAGGCTGTCAACTGAAGCCCCCACTCATGTCTTTTCATGCTGGGCTTCCCACAACATGGCAGCTTCCCAGGGGAGCTTCTCACAGCATGGCAGCTGAGTTCCCAAGGGAAGGCTTCCCAAGAGCTAGTGTTCTAAGGGAGAGGAAACAGAAGTTACCAGTCCTCTTAAAGTCTAGCCCTGGAACGGGCATAGAGTCACTTCCACCATATCCTATTAGTCAAAGCATTCAAAACCAGGTCAGCCCAGATGTAGAGGGGTGGATGAATAGACTCCACTTCTAGATGGTCATAGAAAGGAGCCATGTCTGTACAGGAAGGAAAGGATTTGATGACCTCCATCTTTGGAGACAAGCTACCATAGCAGCAATTCTGATTTTTACCACAAATTATTCTTCCATGTCCTGTTTGGAAAAAAACATATTAGACAAGTATTAACCAAATCTGACATTGTTTATCTTAGTGGAAACAAAATCAATTAAACTCAGGCCTCAATACATATATATTTTTAGAAAATACCAGTTCTGGGGTCACTTAAGCCAAACCATGGCGTAAGAGGTTTCCTAAAGTAATTGTTATTGAGGAATGTGTGAGAATATCTAGCATGAAAAAGAAGGTGGAACTGTCAGCAACAGGTACTGAAACACTGGAAGACCCTCAATTTCCCTTCATCAGAAAAAGCAAGGGAATAGAAAAGAGTGTCTCAGCTTTGCTAAAAATAAACTCCTTGAGAGCAGTGATTGCGCCTACAGTGCCTGGTACATATTAGGTGCTTAAAAATGATTGTTGAGCTCAATTTAGGTACTAGTCTTCTCATTAATACTATAAATAGCATTTAATGAGGACTTGTCATACACCAAACACTTTTCTAAGCATGTGACATGTCCCTGCATCTAATCTTCACAAAACCATATAATTATCTGTGATGATCTCAGGCCTGATACTCAGCAGGTGAAAGCCAGGAAGGCCCTATTGGTCATTGAAATATCAAAATACTTCCACATAGATTGGTAAATTATGGCTATTCTGTCTCCCTTAAATTAACCCTACACTTAACCCCTGTCCCCCATTCAACTCCCCAGCCCAGGAGAAACCCAACGCGCATGGCCCAGGAGCCTCCCTCATGACAGAGAGCTCTCTATGGCTCTCCTACAATGGCTCCCGTTCCTAAACCAAGTTGACAAGACCTTAAATAGGTAGACAAAGCCCTGATGCAGGTGGTGCTGGTACCTCAGCAGGTAAATGTTTGGTGCCCATCTAGCCATCCAAGCAAGACTGGACTGGGTCTTCCAGAAGTAATGTGCCTGCTGTCACCCCTCAGTGCCCATGTATGGGAATGGCAGCTTCTGCCCTGCACTTCATGGGCTGTTGACTATTTGGAGTCTTAATTACCCACATATGTGAGGGAAAAGGAAGCTGAGGACTTTAAAGAGTTTTTTTTAAAGACTTGATGAAAGTCACATAGCTCACAAGGGTTGGATCCAGGACTACACTGCCTCCAGAATCCACACCCCCAGCTCCCCAGTGCTGTGCTATGCTAGGGTGTCAGTTTGCTAGGGGTGACAGAGGACCACAGAGGAGGGTGATTAAACAGCAGAACTTATCGTCTCAAAGTTCTGGAGGCTAGAAGTCTGCAGTCAAGGTGTCGGCAGGGTTGGTCCCTTCCGAGGGCTTTGAGAGAAGGATCTGTCCCAGGTCTTTGTCTCTTCACATCATCTTCCCTTTGTGGATATCTGTCTCTGTGTCCAATTTTCCCCTTTTCATAAGGACACCCATCATATTGGATAAGACACCCACCCAACTCCAGCATGACTTCATCTTAACTAATCACATCTGTAATGACCCTATTTCAGCATACGAATTTGGGAGAAGGGCACAATCCAGCACTTACAGCAACTTTCTTTTCGATGACACATCTCCCCCCCATTATAATAAAGTTAATTAGGCATTTACATAAGTTATCTAGAGAATGTTCACATTGTGTATGTCCACTAGGTCCTAGTGAATGCTTCACCATTTCGAGACTTCCTCCTGCCCCACCAACTTCAGTCAAAGCAGTCTGAACTGGCACTCACTCAGTAATATTTGCCCTTCCTCCATGCAACTGACATCCTTCTATTGTACCAAATCATTTTGATACCTAGTTGAAGGCTGCAAGATGGGGCATTTTGGACTCGTTTTTATTCTTTTTCATGCTTCTCCAACGTCCTGAAGCTCACTGCTGTTCGTACAATCAGTGGCTGGTATGTGAGTCAGCTCCTGTCCCTTCAGCAGTTTAGTGAACTCTGCAGCTGGCAAGATCCTGGAACTGCTGTTCTCAAATGATGAATCCCTTCTTAGTTCAAGGAGATACTACAAAGGCTTTCCCCAGTGAGTGCTATAGGAAGGTATTGCCTTTGGAACTTTTCTCTCGCTGGGGGCTTGTGCTATATTCCGAGTGTGTGAGATGGTTGTCTGGTTTTCTTGCATACTCCTTTGAAACACACAGTAACCTTGGTCTCAGATGCAGTGTCCTCAGACTTGGAAAATCATTGGACCAAAAATGTCTACAACTTATTTTTCCCCTTAGATTTTCTTTTTTTATTGATTTTCCATTTTTAGCACAAGATTGATCACCAGCAAAATACCAATTTACATACAGATTCTGCTAAACTCAGCATCCTATATACTTGGGACTTTTTCATCCATAAACCAATTTTTTAAAGAGAGAGAGTCTATTATCAGAAGCGTCCCTGATGACACTCAAGATGGTCTATAGGGAGCAAGCTCAGGAGGGTCACAGCCTGGTGGGGTGAGCTCAGCTGATTTGTGAGCATAATAACTATGGGGACAAGGTTACAGGCTGATACTCACGGGGGCAGGTTAATGTTTTGCTTACTTCTGTGGCCACAAGCCTAAACTGCAAACCTTGGTCAGCTATCTTACAAGTTCATTAAATAACATTCAACAAATACTTCTTGAGTTCCTCCTATGTTCAGTTCCTGCTGTGCCAGGCATTGTTTAAGTACTGGGGCTAGTAGGGGAGACAAGAGGGACGTAAATATTATCCACATGATGTCTATAGTATAGTGGGGAAGCAGACATCTAACGATTATGCAAAAGTTATTTAATCACTAAGGTGATAAATGCTATGAAAGAAAAAAGAAAAGGTTGAGAGATCTAATAGGGAATCAGTGAAGTGCCATTGAAAGCAAGACCTGAAGAATGTATGAAAGTTAGGTAGGCAAGGAGGTGGACTGAGGAGTAGCATGCCGGCAGAGAGAACAGCGTGAGAACAAAAGAACTTGAATGAAGATTAGTGTGACCAGAGAACAGAGAGGAGGGAAGAGAGTGACAGGAGATCAGGCTGGAGGGAGGGAGGACCAGAACCTTAGCCATGTGTTAAGGAAGTTGGAATTTAGCACACAAGCGCTGGGAACCTTTGAAGTGTGTATTAGGATTAAAGCTAAGCTTCAGTAACAAAGACACCCAAATATACAGTGGCTTGACTAAGAAAGAATATAATTTCTCCTTCACAAGACAGGTTGGCAGGGCAGCCCTGCTCCCCAAGGCCACTCTGAACCCTAGATTCCTTACATACTATGGTTCTTCTTCACCTCGGATACTGCCCTCAGATGCAGGTTTGAAGCTGGGTTACAGCTCAAGTGTGTTTCAGCACGTGGCAAGGGAAGAGGTCCAGGCAATATCCTTCTAAGCAAGTGACAGGGAAGTAGCATATGTCACTTCCACTCACATTCCATTAGTGAGAACAGTCATATGGCCACACATCACTGCAAAGGAGGCCGGGAAATGTACTCTCTAGCCGGGTGGCCAAGTACCAAGAAAGATGAAAACGGATTTGGGATAAGGGGAGCAGCACCACTCTGACCCAAAAGATCTTAAGCCATAAAGTGATGAGATCAGATATTCAAGTCTTTGTAGCTGAAAAAATGGATCTTGGAAGTCACTTAAGCCAAACTCTTCATCTTACACATGTGAAAGCCAAATGAGGTCCAGGGCTTCAGTTACTATATCTGCATAACAAACCATCCCAAGTTTAGTGGTGTGAAACATCTCGTTATGTTCACGGATTCCATGTTCAAGAATGCCGAAAGGACACAGTAGGGTCAGCTGGCTCTGCTCCATGAAGCATGAGGTCTCAGCTGAGAAGATTCAAAGACAGGGGGTGACTCAGTGGCTGGAGGCTGGAGTTATCTGAAGACTCATTCTTTTGCATGCCTGACACCTACTTCGGGAGGACCCAAAAACTAAGACTGTCGGCTAAAATGCCTTACGTGTGGTCTCTCCATGTGGTGTTTCTTCCTCATAACACAGCAGCTTCAGAGTAGTGAATTCTTCTCATTGTGCCATGGAGTCACAAGAGTGACTATTCTAATTAACAAGGTGGCGTCTACACTGCCTTTCATCGTCTATTCTTGGAAGTCATTCAGCATCATTTCCACCACATTATTTTTCTTTTGTGAGTGAGTCAAAAACTTGTCCAGATGCCACCTCTTGTGTATGGATGAGTATCAAGGTTTCATTTTGAAGGAGCTTGTGGGATGGAAGAAATTGTTGCAGTCACCTTTGGAAAATACAGTCTACTACTGTGGCCACATCCACTGGCTACAATATCCATCATGTATACAAAATGAATAACCTCTCTCCTAAGACAGCCAAAGTTTCCTCCTGCTACTACATCAGTTATAAGTCCAGAATCTCAACTAAATCTTGTCCAAGTGTGATTGAGGCTCCTCAGGTACAGTTTTTTTTGGGTCAATCTTCCCCTTATTCTGTAGATCTATGAACTAAAGAGATGAGTTATCTTTCCCTCATGCCAGCAGCATGCCACAGTAGAACAGGCATTGGATAACTGCTGTAGACACTCCTGTTCAAAAGCAGGGAAAATGAAAGGCATTGGTGGTCACTGGTCCATAGCAATTCTGAAATGTCGGGACAGCTTAGCACTCACACTCTCTGGGAGTTTTTCTTCGTGGTTCTTGGTTCAGCTCTCTGAGTTATCCTTCTTTTTCCATAAGAAATACTTTAGTATGTAATTGAATAGCCTTTTTAGCCTGGTTCTTGCCTTTAAAAGATTGGGGGTGGGGGATCAATAGAATTCTTTTCATTTGATGCTGTATCTGTTCCTGTCCATCAGAACTGAACTGATAGCTTCCTTTAAAGATAAAAAAAACTTTGTGGTGTTTTGTTTTGTTTTATTTTGTATCAATGTATGATCCACTTTATAGACAAAAATCACACTTTCAAATCTCTTTGAGTCAGGCCCTTCCCTATATTGGGTCTTTGTGTCACTGTTGTGGGACAGTGCCCTCAAGATTCTTTGCAGTCTTATTGTTTAATAAAGAAGGTCTATAAGGCAAACACTATAGATTCTTGGAGAAGAACTTTTATCTTCCTGGAAGATTCTCTGAAGTAGCATGTAAGCTATTTCTGAGACTTAAACAAGGGATCTTACAGTCCCATTCTGAATTTATGTTTTCCCAGAGCCTATGTCCTAATTTGGGACACTTTCCTCGCTAAGATGACCATTTTGAGGCCTTATATATCCTTCCAATTATGCTTGAAGACTTAAGAATTAATTCTTTAGTTTCTGTCACTCCTCTCGTTTTGTTATAGGGAACTGAAAGAAGTTAGTCAGCACCCTCAATGCTTTGCCTGGAAATCAAGTTTAATAAATATGTTTCCTATTTTCTGCATTATCACAGGAAACAGTTTTGCTGAACTTTCTTCCACTGCATAACAAGGATCTCCCTTTCCTAGGTTTCTGATAACATACTCCGCAGTTAGCTTTAAACCCTCATCAGCACTCCCTGTGAGGCCCTTCCAGCTTGTCCTGCCTTCCCTCACAAGAGGCTTCCCCCTGACTGCCGGGTGTCCCAGTGCTAATGCTACATGTTTCTGTTTGTTGTTGTTACAATCAACTCCCACTTCCGGTTCCAAATTTCTGTTTCAATGTTTCTATTTCTATTGCCCCTGATTCTGTTTCTATTGCTTCCAAATTTGGTAGCACAAATATTCATTTTATTATTCTCACGGATTATGTCAGTCAGGAATTCAGAAAGGGCATAACAGGGAAAGTTTGTCTCTGCTCTGTTTAGGGTCTCAGCTGGAAACGCTTGAAGGTTGGGAGTGATTCTCTGCTTGGGACTGTGGATTGTCTGAAGGTTTCTTCAATCCCATGTCTTGTACCTGGGCTGGGAGAACTTGAAGACGAGGACTGTTGGCTGGAGCACCTACTCTGTGCCACTCAGCTTCCTCGCAGAATGGCAATCTCAGGACAGTCACACTCCTTACAGGCAGCACAGCTCCTAATGTGAATGTTCTGGTGGACAAAGCAGAAGTGGCATTGCCTTAAGACCCCCAGCCTCAGAAGTCATGCATGATCACTTCTGCTACGTTCCAGAGGTTACAAGGAAGTCCCAAGCTCATCTGGATTTTCGTGAAGAGGACGTAGACTTCTCCTCTTGATGAGAAGATATCAAGGTCATATTGTAAAGGAGTACATGAGATGTAAGATTCTTGCAGTCATCTTTCAAAAATATAATCTCCCACATCCAGGAAGGTCATTACTGCCAAAGCAGAACTGAAACTCAGTTGTGTTTATGGCCAGACCTCTGTTCTTTCACTATACCATGCTGAGGAGTCAATAGCATCATTTGCATGAATGAAAGATCTTACGTTATTAAAAAGAAAAGTTGAAACATAAGGCAAGAAGCCAAATTCAGTCTCAATTGAACATTCTCTGTATTACAAATGCAGCATAAATATATGTTTTCCATAGCTCTTGCAGAGCAAACAGCTGCATTTATTTGTGTCCAAAAACATGGAAAAATTCCAAACTATAAGCAAAGGGAAGGAACTCAAGAAAACAACTCAAACTTCTGTAAGTGTAAATCTTCATAAAAATAGTTGTAAGGTTGATTAAAGCAGGTGCTGAAACCTTCTCCTAGCCTGAAGTATTCCACTTACAAACAACCTCCTTCCCGTATAATGATGTAGTTCTCTAGGAACTACTCGTACATTTGGCTAAACAGTCAAATGCCTATTAAACTTCCTTATATTAACTTTATCTACCACCTCCTCCCCCATGTCCAACATACACCAACTCTGGCTCTCTCTACACACACACACACACACACACACACACACACACACACTCTTTCCTGTATCACCCTGGAGTCCTTTAGAGTTCCTTAGATCCTTTACAGGGTGTATATATTTATATATATGAATTGGCTTGAAAAAAAAGTCATGGCGCTTATACCTGTGCACATCCATGAAATCTAAGTGTATTTCTTCCTTTTGCCCTGAGAATAAAGATGGAGTCTAGAAGAAGGATAGGAACCAAAAAAACCTCTATAAAATGGCTCACCCCTTTCCCTCCCTCTATCACATTCTATGTCTGGTCTGGGAATCTGAAAATGTCAGGCAATGCATTGTTCCCTGTGATTGAGCATTAGCAAGAGAGCTCTTTGAAAGGATTCTATTATATCTTTATGTCTTTGCACATAAACTTGGACTTCTCTAAAAACTCAGTTCAAATTTGATTTGCAGTGAAAATTCTTGAAGTTGTGGTAAGGATTTTAAGAGATAAAGAAGGAAAACACTATTCAGGGATTGCTGTGTGCAAAGCAACATGCTAGGTGTTTTTCTAGAGACATGTACATTGGATGGTGGTGGCATAAAAGAGGTTAAGATTAATACTATGTGTAGATGGTGCAGGTGCTCAGGAAGGAGAAGATGGTGAAGGGGAGGAGAGGGTAGGGCATAGTGCGGGAAAGTGGGCACAAGCTTGTCCTGAAGGATGCCTAGGAATTCCAACAGAATGGATGGTATGCATAAAAGTCGAAGGCTTAACATGGACCATGAGTATTTCTCATTTTCTTCAATAACTCCCTGACTCCTCATTGCCAATATGTGAACCTGACCATGACTGGGTGATTCAAGACTCCCCTCAGCTCATACTACTCTTGTTTTTGCTTTCTTTGCTCCAATCACACTTGCCTAGCACTCTCCCACCTCAGGGACCCCCTGCTTGGAATGCTCTTTCCGGAACTGTGGAAGAGTACATTTCTGTTGTTTTCAGTCACTGAGTTCGTGGTGATTTGTTACAGCAACCCTAGGAAATCGATACAGGTGCCGTCATGGTCTTCACAGGGCAGAGGTGTCTTCTTGTCACTCCCTAATGTATCCAAAAGCTGAAATGAGTCCAGAAGGTCAGGAAGGCAAAGAACAAGAGGAATGGGGTGAACTTCATGTGACAAGGCTGGGCAGCACACTTCTCGTTTTCAGGTGACATTTATGGCCAGCTGAAATAATCCTACATTATTGCTAAACTTCATCTGCCGGGTTGCTACAGTGTCATGCATTGAGCTATCTGTTCGCCTAATTTAAATGAAGAATCAGTACCCTTTTTGCAGAGTGCTTTTATCCACTGGTTCTTTTTTGAAAGGCTGAGGTGTGGAAATCCAGCTTCAACACCTGGGGTTTGCCTCCCCGTGGTCTGGTGAAGATTCTTGGTCCCATTCTGAGTTGACCTAAATGTGCTGCTTTATGACTTCTGTGTTTCCTAAACCAATTGCCAAGCGGCCCTGCTCTGCTGATTCTCACAAACAGCCCATCATCTGCAGCACTGTTTCTCATGTGGGCTCCCAGGGATTGGAAATCAGCTCTCAGTGGCTCATGAATCATGGTCTCAAGGATTCTTCTTAGAGCGAGGCAGAAAGATTTCTGGTTAGATGAGGACATTTTACAAAATCTTGTCTCCCTCCTAATCATTAGCGCCACCACCACTATAATTTCCATAATCATCTTTATAATTATTTGAAGTGGAAAAGGAGCAGGGTACCTGCTTAATGAAAAATAGGTGGGAAAAAATAGAAACTGTGGAGATAGATGATTGAATAGCCTCTCGCAGAAATGCACATCGTGTGTGATTAGGGAAAGTTTGAAAGATCAGACCCCCAACACCATCTTCCAACACAAACTCTCTCTCTTCTCTTCTTACACCCTTCACTGCAGTCCAAGTGAATCTCTGACTTTCTGTCATAAAGACTCCCTGATTCCCTCCCTCTGTGCCTCTGCTTCTGTTTTGCCTAGAACATCCACTCCCATCACAGAATCTTCCAGCGAGCCCTGCTTCTGAACTCCCAAAAAGTCTTATCTGAGCCTCTTTTGGAGCTCTTGTCATTTTCCGCTTTATATTTTATTGATTATATACATATTTTTCCCTATTTGATTATGAATTTTAGACTGTCTCTCTGACTCTCTGTGTCTCCCGCTACCAGCTAACAAGCATGCGCTTTGAATGCAGATGCTCAACAAATGTCTATTGAAAGAACAAGAAACTGTAAATTTACTATCATTCTTTTTATACACATGTGCTGACAAGAAAAGTGTTTAGCAGGGCCTGCTATGATTCCCCAACACCTTTACCCCTTTCCTCTTTTTCCTGAAAAAAGGAAATTTGTACAGACAAATGACATTTACTTGCCTGTTTTTCAGCTGGAGGAGACCCTGTAACTGGGTTAGTGCAAAGGGAACAGAAACGATGTGTGCCATTTTTAGACCTGCATTAGACCTCCAAAGGACCTTCCATTACCTTCCCCCTCTGCCAGCTTGGTGCAGATAAGCATGGTGACCTTGGAAACCACAGCTAGGAGCTGGCAAAGCCACAAGACGGAAAGAGCTTGCATCCCTGAATCATCATATGGAGGGAAGCCACCTACCATTCAGAAGCACCATTTTGGAATTCTGTGTAAGAAATAAGTGTGTCCCATGTTTCAGCCATTGCACAATTTTGGGTTTATGTGACTACATAAACAGAATGATTACAGCAGCTAGGGTTACCTTAACCTGTGTGCGTGTGTATACATATATACACACACAGATACGTGGGTGTATATATATCAATCAGGACAGGCAAGGTTATGCCACAGTGCAAAATTAAGCCTAAACTCCCAGTGCCTTAGCACATGATGGGTTTATATTTTGCTCATACTACATATCCATTGTGAGGTGTGTGTGTTGGGGTGGGGGGATGTGTCACTGCTCTACACCAACACTCAGGCACACAGGCTGATGGCCTTTCTACTGTCTTTAGCTGCAACATCTGGGGTGAGTAGCCTTCTCATTCACTGCAGCAGGAGAGAAGAGAGGTTAAATGAACCCAACACTTTTATACACATGTAATTGGCAGGAACCAGTCACATGACCTTAATTGTAAAAGCCTTGAGAAGCAAGCAGGTGGAGCTAATGCAATGCATATTTATGAGCACTATTGTCTTTGCCACTGCATCTTCCAGAAAGCCTTCCTGATTTCCTCTAGCTACAAACAATGTCTCTTGCCTCTGAATTCTGGCAGCACTGTCATATGTTCCTCCCTATATTGTATGGAGAGTATATCTATATAGAAGTATGCATAATCCATATCTATGTAAAATATAAATCACTACATGTCAGTAACACTAACTACATGTCAGTAACATGTCAGTAACCACTCTTCTGTTTATATTTATTAACTCATTTAAATCCTCATAGTAACCCTATGAAGTAGCTACACTTATTGTGTCCAACTTACAGATGAGGAAACTGAGGCACAGAAAGGCTAAAGGTTCTAATTTAAGCTCTTAAATTCCAGGCAAAAGATTTTAGACTTTATTCCACAAGGCAGCAGGAAACCATTAGGTATATTTTGCTGAAATAATTACACTAACCAGGTAGTACAGGTGAGTATCCCACTTACAGATGAGGAAACTGAGGCACCAAAAGGCTAAGTGTTCTAACAGGATTGTAGCACAGTCAGTTTAGTTCCACAATGCTTGCTCTAAACTACTATACTATATTGTGCCTTCTCTTTTTAACTTCCTTGTTAGCAAAGACTAAAATATAAAATTGATTTGTTTCTGTACTTCTCATAATGCCAAGTACAGTTTTATGCACTTAACAGGTTTTCTGAAAGACACTGCATAGAATTAGTACCTTTTCTAATGAAGATTTTCAACAGATCTGATCTTTTAGTAATTTAAGTTTCAACACTGTCAGACTGCTCCAGCTGTACCAGGAATCGCTTTAGGAGATGTGATTGTTTCTCCTTTAAAAGCTAGAGGTCTTTACAGAAGATAGAATGGGATCTTTGGGGACACCTAGGGGACAGTAAGACAGAAGACAGGAGAAGTTAAGGTAAGACACTCAGGAACGAGTCAAGCCACTTTATTTATATTGTGTTCGATTTTGTGCTTAAGAGACTGTTAAATTGAAGCAGGGAAGTGTGGCTGCTAAGTCTATTTGGTCTTCTTTTGAGTCCTCAAACTCCATAAATAAATCCAGATCCCCAGAGATGACTTTCCTTTGCTTTAAATGCGGATTCCTGGTAAGCTGTAATCCCCTCCCATTGGCCATGAGCCTTCTTCAGACTAAATTTAGAAAAATTAAATTGCAACCTAGCACTGGCTTCCAAAGTGAAATGAATAGGGCAGAATACCTGAAAACACCAGGGAAAATGTTAGTCAGAAGAAAGTGTCAGGGACCTGGTGATCAATCTCACATGTCCACAATCAGAAAAGCAAAGGTCCCGTTCATTTAGAAAGAAAATGGGACTGCACAAACCAATTTAGAGCCATCAGAACAATGATCTGGGAGAGGAGCCTTGTTCTAATTATGACTCTGTGTTCCAACCAGGCATGAGAGAAATCACAGCAAACCTATTTCAGAGAAAGGCATTCCCAATGTGTCAGCGACTGATGTCTTATGCATGGTCAGGGCCAGTGAGTCAGGGAGGAAAAATACCAGAAAATGATCTTCTTCGATGACTAACCAAGAGGGGGTTGTTCTTGTGTTTCCCTGATGGAAAAATTGGTGGGATTTCAGGAATTAATAAGGAACTACAGCCCCTGCTTGGATGTGCTATCCTAAAAGTGAGGACTTGTATGTACTTAAATGGGAGGGGCTGGGTGGCACTAGAAATCTACCCTGGAAGATAGGATACTAAGTGGTACTTTGTCATTAACCTACGCACGGGATTATTCAGTGAATGGTAATAATGTCCAAGTCATCTTAAAATGTATTGCAGATCTTGAACCAAAGTATTTTCTGGATTTAAAAAAAAAAATGCCTGGTAAGTTTTTCTAACAAATTGACAGAGAACTTTGATATAAAAGGGAAAAGTAATTGGATGTGGATATTAAAGCAAAAAATGTTTCTATGAAGATGGGTGTAATTTTTTATGGAACATTAAGGTGTATGTTAGGGTTCTTAGTATTTAATTTATTCAACAAATGTTAAGTCCTGAAATAGGCCAGGCATTGTCCCAAGCACTAGGAATACTGTGGTGAACAAGACAAAGTCCTTTCCTCACAGAGTTCATATTCTGGAGGGAGAGAGAGTTAATAAGCTGTAAACAAATAAGCTAATAATTGTGTAATTTCTTATTGAGATAATTGCTATGAAGAAAAATAAACAGAATGAAGAGTTGGAGAGTATTTCAGTTATCAATTGCCATGTAACAAGCTATCCCAAAATGTAATGGCTTTAAACAATGACATCAATTTTTCATGACTGTGGGTGAGAAATATGGGGAGGGCTCAGCTGGATGGTTCTTCTGCTCCATGTGACACCAGGTGGAGTCAACCACTTGTCAGCATTCTGTTGGCACTGGACAATGCTGAAAGATCCAAGAAGTTATTCATATGTTAGATGCCTCAGGACTCCTTCATGTGTCCTCTGTCACCCTCTGTGGTGTTAGTCTCACCATTTAGTAGTCTAGCCTGATCTTCTTTGCATCATGACAGCTGGCCTTTCCAGAGAAGACCAAAGTGGAAGGTGCCAATCCTCTTAAAGGCTAATCTTAGGACTGTGATATGATTTGGCTGAGTTTCCACCTAAATCTCATCTTAAATTATAGCTCCCATAGTTCCCACATGTTGTGGGAGAGACTCAGTGGAAGGTAATTGAACCATGGGGGTGGTTTTCCCCATACTGTTCTAATGAATAAGTCTCATGAGATATGATGGTTTTATAAGGGGTTTCCCCCTTTGCTTGGCTCTTCTTCTCTCTCTTGCCTGCTGCCACGTGCGATGGCTTTGCTCTTCCTTTGCCTTTCACCATGATTGTGAGGCCTCTCCAACCATGTGGAACTGTGAGCCAGTTAAACCTCTTTTTCCTTATAGATTACTCAGTCTTGGGTATGTATTAGCAGCATGAGAACAGACTAATACAGACTGGCACACTGCTACCTCTTCTGCATTGTCTTGATCAAAGCAGGCCACAAAATTGGCCCAAACTCAAGGGTGGAGATACTGACTCAACCTACTAGTGGCAGAATTCGTTATCTACCACAGAGAGTGACTGGGAGCAGTGGACTATGTTAGATATTGTAATCGCAGGAAATGACATTTGAACAGGGACCTGAATGAAGGGAGAGGTTGAGTCACAGCAAAGGTGTCCTAGATGCATACTCTAGACTGAGGGAACCATGAGGACAAAGGTCTTGAGCTAGAAACACTTAGTGACTTTCAGGATTAATGAGAAGGTCAAAGAGAAGAAAGATTGGGATGTGGCTAAAGAAGACCGAGAGTAGGGTAAGTAAGTGGTTGGTGGAGACAGAGAGGCAGACAGGTTATCATGAGACTTGAAGGTCATGATTAGATCCTTATATTTTATTACAAATGGGATGAGAATCTCTCGTAGAAGAGTAACATGAAATGGCTTATATATTGAAGGATTACACTGGCCGCCATGGAGAGAATGGATCAGAGAAAAGGAGGAGGATAGGTGGGATGAGGGAGACCAGATAACAGGCTCTATCAGTCACCCTGATGAGAGATTATGGTGGCTTAGACCAGAGCAGTAGCAATGGAGTTGCAATAAATTATCAGATTCTGGACGTGTTTTTAAGTTAGACCTAGCAAAGCTTGCTAATAGATTGGACGTAGAAGTGAAAGAAAGTGCATACAAAACTCATTTCAAGATTTTAGGATGAGACAACCATGTTAATCATGGTGCTATTTTCTAGAATGGAAAAGACATGAGAAGAGCAGATTTGGGGTCAGGAGTAGTAAAAGTAAAGACTTATATTTTAAATACTTCAAGGGGACTATTATAAATCAAAATAGAGATTTTAGTTAAACAGTGTACTCTGATCTGAATGTTCGTGTCTCCCTTAAATTCATGTAAAAACTCAACCCCTAATGTGAAGGTCTAAAGAGGTGGGGACTTTGGGACATTATTAGGTCATCATAGCAGAACCCTAATGAGTGGTATTAGTGCCTTTATAAAAGAGACCCCAGAAAGCTCCCCTGCCCCTTCCATCATATGAGGACCCAGTGTGAAGGCACCATCTGTGAACCAGAGAGCAAGCCCTTACCAGACACCAAATCTGCAGGGCATTGATCATGGATTTCCAGTCCCCAGAACTGTGAGAAATAAATTTCTGTTGCTTATAAACCACCCAGTAAATGGTATTTTATCATCGCAGCCAGAAAAAGACTAGACACAATGAATATATTCTAAGGTTTAGGGGAGAGGGAGAACCAAAGTTATATATTTGGAAGTCATCAATATATAGCTGGTATTTAAAACCATGAAACGGAACAGAGCCCAGAACTCTTAATTTTCAGAGGTCAGGGACAGAAGAGGTCAGCAAAAGAGACAGAAAAGAGGTGGCCAGTGAGGAAGCAGAAGAAACAAGAAAGAGAATGATTCCCAGGAGGCCATGGAAAGTGGATGTGCCAAGAAAGAGGCAGTGCTCACCCAAGCTGCTGATATTAGTCAGCTCAGATTAGAAGTGCTCATTGGTGCGGAAGTCTTGGGCAACCTCATCAAGAGCAAGTTGAGTGGAGTAGTAGGGAAAAAAGAACTAATGAGAAAGTTGAGGCAGCTCTTATATACAACTCTTCCAAGACTTTTGCTTAAAAAGACAGGAGAGAAATGGGTCAGTAGGATCAGTGGGGGGTATAGATAAGAAAGGTTTTCAGTTTTGCTTTTTGAGAATTTTTTTCAGACAGGCAATATTACTGCATATTTTTATAATGATTGAAATATACATCATTGATGGAAAGAAATTTACATTGCAGAAGAGGAAGGAGATGCTTGCAGAAACCAAGTCTTTGAGTAGATAAGAGAGAATGGGATCTAGTGCCCAAGACGAAGAGTTGCCCTTAAAACAGAAGAGAAGATGGGTGCAGATGCAGGTGGATTGACTGATATGGTGCTCACAACGTGAGAAAGTTCCAGCTGTCTTGGTTTCTCAGTATAAGGAGAAACAAAGTCATCAGCTAAGGGGTGGGGAGGGATATTACAGATGCAAGAAGAGAAGAAGATGCTTTAAAAACAGAGTGGGAGAATGTATTGATTAGGGAATGCAGTAGGATCTGAGCCCACGTGAGGTATACAGTCGTACATTCACGAATTCAAAATAAAATATGGCTGTATATTTTTTACCCCATGTGTGGAATAAATGTGGAATTAGTTTTTTCCAGGTAAGTAAAAGAGAAGGAGTAAGATTTTTTTTTTCAAAAATGATTGAGGAGTTTAAAAAACTTAACACACTTAAACAGTGGGCCAGACACAATTCTAAGTACCTTACAAATATTAACCCATTTAATCTTTACAACAATCCTGTGAGATAGATACTATTATTTTCCCCATTTTATAGATAATGAAGCTGATGTGCAGATCAATTAAATAGCTTATTAAGGGATCATAGCTAGTAAGTGCCAGAGTCAAGAGGTGAACAGCAGTCTGCTCAGAACCTGTGCTGCTAAGTGCTGTGAGGTTTCGGCTGAGGATGCGTGCACAAAAGTGGTTGTAGCAATGCACCTTCGAAATAAGATGGTGAGGAAGAAAGCAGAGGCATCAGGTCAGTGATGGACAGCAAGAGTTTGCAGGGTCAGTGGAATGGAAGATTTTGGCTGGAGTTAGGATAGCAAAGGGAATGAGCTGGGAAGATGGAAGGAGGTATTATAATTAGAGAGTAGGCTGCTAACTGAAACAGAGGTTTTGAAGGAAATGGAGTAGTTGATAATGTCAAGATCTACACTGTGATTCTGGGAATAGGTAGCTGAGATGGGTGCAAGCAAAGACAATTGGAAGAGAGGAACCAAGAGCCCAGAGTGCTGGATAGGCTGTCTACATGAATTCTAAAGCCTCCAAGAATGCTGACAAGTAGTGGTGGAGAGAAAATACTATGAGTCAAACCAGCTGCTTCACTCTGCACTGAATGGGGAGGGTGTCTTTGAGGCTGGTAGGCAAGGGCATTAGGAAAGTAGTATATATGCTTCCAAGGAGCTGCAAGGTTTGCAGGATGGGGAAGCAGGGAGTAGGGTGGAAAATAGTGGTCTGGAAGGAGCAATGAGGAAAGTGCCCCTGTACCTCCTCCAGGAAGAAAGCCAGTGAAGACTGGTGAGGGCTTTAGGGAAACTGTTCTCGGGGAAAACCAGGCTTTATTTTCTTTAAATATTTTTAATTTATTTTTTAAATGTATAATTGACACATAATAATTGTCCATACTTAGGGATATAATGTAATGTTTCAATGCATGTGTATATCGTATCATGATCAAATGAAAGTCGTTACCATATCTATCACTTTAAACATTTATAATTCCTTTGTGGTAACAACATTCAAAATCTCCTCTTCTAGCTTTCTTGAAATATATACTACATTGTTATTTGCTATAGTCACCCTAGTATATAACGGGACAGCAAAGTGTATCCCTCTTGTCTAACTCTTTGTTCCCGTTAATCAACCTCCGCAGTCCCTCACTAGGACAGTGTGGATGTTACCGCTGGTGGGGAACAGGGGTTTTAGAGGCTCACTGGAAGAACCTGAGAGTGGGAAGGGTTGGCAACTTGACTCATTAGGAGATGCCCAGAGCTGCATGGGAATTGGGTCAGCAAGGAATGGCCTGAGGGGCTGGCATCACTTTTGTGATGTCGGAGGTAGTGAGATCAGTCCTGAAAGTCTCTTAGGGGAAAGGGAAAACAAGTTTTAATTACAGACTCCTTTTGGAGCCTGGTTTCTGAAGTACTTTTTGGTGGTGCAGTGGGCAGTGCTGATGAAAGGAGAATGGTAAATGTCTTCAGGGGCACAGGTGGGTCTCTTTTACTTCCCATTATTGGTGGTGCCAAGGCCAAGGAGAAGAGAGTCCTATCAAGGCCAACAGAAGCAGACCTTGGCCTAAATTAAGCAAAAGTGAATTTATTAGAAGGTTATCAAGAGAACCACAGAATTGACAAAAATCTGGAGAACCTGGCTGGGAAACAGATAGGAATAAATGGAACTCAGGAGGGGTGGAAGGAGGTGCTGTGGTGTTAGCTTTGTAGCAGAAATACTCTGATAAGCAAACTGTGGTCATGATGAATGTCCTCAAGCATTTATTCTTGAATTGAGGTGCTCACTCAGGACTCAAAGCCTTGGGAGAATAACCTGTTGACCAAATTTAGATCAGCATCTGTATTAGTCACAACAGACTAGGCTATGCTGCAATAACATACTAAAAACCCACATTTCAGTGGCTTAACAAATAGGTTATGGTGCAGTGACATACTAAAAACCCATATCTCAAAAGGCCTAACCAAAAAAGATTTTGGTTTTTGCTCAGTCTTTGTAGTTAAGCCGGAGGCTCTTGCCATGTGGTCACTCAGAGATGCAGGCTGTTAAAGGTTATTCTGGTTGTACTGCCCAGCTGATGGCTTCAAATCTTGCTGAGGAAGAGGAGGAGAAAAGCTGGAGAGTTACATACTGGCCCTTTAATACTTTGGCTTGTAAGTGACGTACATCACTTCTGCTCACACCTATTGGCCAGAGTTAGACACGTGACTCCTCCTAACTGTAAGAGGTTCAGGGACTTACAGAAGAGCACATGGAAGTCGGTGAGGAGTAAATGTGCCACTGTTCTAGAACTGAAGAGGGAGGTTGGCAATACATCTGAGGTCTTCTGACACCAAATTCACCCTCTTTCCTAAATATTGCGCTGCCTCCTTAAGGATGATATGTCGGTGTGGCGGGGGAATGGTTGTGTAGGGGCTATTTGGTATTTCCGTATATGCCTTCCTATTCCTCTCTAAAAATACTTAACACAGTGTTGGAGCACAGAGCATATGCTTGAAATTTCTTCTTTGTTGATGGGTTGATTGATATGTGGAGTAAAGCTTAATCAGGGTGAAATCACCAGAGTTCATCAGGACCAAGATCTCCAAATAGTGTAAATTCATTTCAGCCAGACCCTGAGAATGAATCTGTGTCATGCATCAGTTATGAGCATTAAAGAGAAATTAATGAGAGAGAGAGCCCTTATCAGGAGGAGTCTGAGGTTAGAAATCCTAAAAGAGGAATATTATTTGTTTTTCCTTTGACTATTAAGAAAAGCGGGAGAGTATTAGGAGAAATACCTAATGCATGCAAGGCTTAAAACCTAGATGATGGGTTGACAGGTGCAGCAAACCACCATGGCATGTATATACCCATGTAACTAACCTGCATGTTCAGCACATGTATCCCACAACTTAAAGTAAAATAAAATAAATTTTGAGAGCTTCTATGCAATGACTTGTTTTCTGCCATGTATAATTGGAAAGGATAGTGACTATCGTAGTTATTTTTGGCAAGTATTAGTGTAAGGGAATTCACAACACTGGTAAGGTCATCAGAGCGCAGGTGCAGGTTCATTTCTGCTTCAGGGTCCAGCCCCTACTCCCAAACTACCTCTCCCATCAAACCCTCCTTTCTCCTTAAATGGAAAACTACCAGTATATTTTATATGAAAACTGAATGCTGAAGTGGGAAGATGCCTGTGCAGCCCCCTCTAGGACATAGGTCCTCATGCTTTAGAGAATTCCAAATCTCCGAGTGGGCTTATTGAAGCATGGTTTGCTGGGCTCCACTCCCAAACTTGATGACCCCTTGGGTCTCTCGGGTAGGGGCTGAGAATTTGCATTTCTGGGAATTTCCATTACTCAGGTGTACTGAGTTGAATTGCACCCCTCCCCTGTTCAAACCCAAATTCATGTCCACCAGGGATTCCTGGAAACAGGGGTTTTGCAGATGTACTTGGTGAAGATGAGATCACACTGGCCCCAAATCCAGTAGGACTGATGTCCTTATAAAGAGAGGAGAAGAGACATACAGATCCAGAGACACATAAGGAGGTGCCACGTATGTGGTAACAGAAGCAGAGATTGGAGTGATGCATCTCTAAGCCAAGGAAAACCAATGAATTGCTGGCAACTCCAGGAACTAGGAAGAGGCAAGGAAGGAGTCCCCGTCGGAGCCTTCGAAGGGAGCATGGCCCTCCTGACACCTTGATTTCAGGCTTCTGGACTCCAGAACTGTGAGAGTGTGAAGGTCTGTTGTTTTAAGTCACTCTGTTTATGATAATTAGTTATGGCTGCCCTAACAAACTTTTTTTTTAATGAGACGAAGTCTTGCTCTGTCACCCAGGCTGGAGTGCAGTGGTACGATCTCAGCTCACTGCAACCTCTGCCTCCCAAGTTCAAGTGATTCTCCTGCCTCATCCTCCAAAGTAGCTGGGATTACAGAGGCCTGCCACCATGTCTGGCCAATTTTTGTGTTTTCAGTAGAGACAAGGTTTTGCCATGTTAGCCAAGCTGGTCTCGAACTTCTGACCTCAAGTGATCTGCCTGCCTGGGCCTCCAAAGTGCCAGGATTACAGGTATGAGCCACTATGCCTGGCAGCCATGACAAACTAATCTATCAAGTGATGGTGATGCTCTTGGTCAAGATGCATCACAACTCGAGAACCATTGTTCTAGGAAAAAAACAAAAGAAGGCCAAGTACCTTCCCATAGGCAAAAATGGAAGAATTTAGGTGATAAATGTTTTTGATAAAAATGTTTTACAGTCAGAGATAGGCACATCACCCTTGCTTGGCCAATCATTCTCTCTTCTGGGACTTTAGGTTGTTAGCAAGAGATGCAGACTCAAACATATAGCATTTTTTCTTCCCAGTGCCATGACCAGGCTCCACTGTGGACAGGTGTTGTGGTTCAATTGCTTAGTTTGAATCCTGTCCACTTTCAGGCCAGTTCTCCAGCCTCCTTGAGATTCTGTGACTCCCCAGCATCCTTCCAATAAATCCCTTTTTATAAAATTAAAGAGTCTATTTCTGTTGCTTGCAACCAAAGAACCTAAACTAACAACAGAATACCACTTGTCTTCATATGTGTCTTTGAAGTGATCTGTACTTAGTTGGGTTAAGGAGGAGTGAGAACTTATCTACTTCCATTTTTCTGTAATTCATACGTAACATTGTTCAACTAAAACATCTTGGTATTTTTCCTAATTACGAAAGTAATGCAAATGTTGCAACAAAGAGAGGGTACTTGCTAAAGATACTTTAAAAAATCTTTTCGATTAACTTGCCATTGGTTAAAATGCCATTGCATAGCTAATGAGAAAATAAAATGTTGATTCACTAAAGGATGTTCCTTTGAGAAAGGAAAGTATATTAAATGGCAGTCTAAGGAGACCACAGTGAATATGTGGCCACTTTATCCTAGCGTGGGTAGAAACTTCATCTCTGCCAGCCTACTGGGCAAGTTAATATTAAGGCCAGCTTTGTGATTAGTCTAAAGATTTGCCTGAAAAATCTTATTTATGTTAACTCCAGATGCACTTTTAGAGTTTAAGACTTAGGTTTTTAATACACAGTTACTTGTGGTGTCCATATATTCATATGTACTCATAGATTTTCCTCTCCAAACTGTGAATTATTTCCTCATTGTAATGCCATCTGCTTCCTATACCCACTTTACAATACTTTCCTAAAGTCAATTTCAATAGCTTCTCTGCCTGGGAAATCAGGTTTCTGTGCAGGACAATAATATATATTTTTGCAACTATTGGATAAATTATGTTAATTTTCCCCCTTTATTTATTTACTAATGCATTGAAAGAATCACAGCTGGATTTTCATCCCTGCTCTTTGCTTAGTGATATGGTTTGGCTGTGTCCCCACCCAAATGTCATCTTGAATTGTTGTTCCCATAATCCCCACCTGTCATGGGAGGGACTCGATGGGAGTTAATTTAGTCATGGGGGCAGTTACCCTCATGCTGTTTTCATGATAGTGAGTGAGTTCTCATGAGATCTGATGGTTTTATAGAGGGGTTTTCCTCTTTTTGCTTGCTGCTGCCATGTAAGGAATGACATGTTTGCTCCCTCTTCTGACATGATTGTAAGTTTCCTGAGGCCTCCCTAGCCATGCTGAACTGTGAGTCAATTAAACCTCTTTTCTTAATGAATTACCCAGTCTCAAGTGTGTCTTTATTAGCTATGTGAGAACAGACTAATACACTTAGAAAACTCCTCCCTCCTAACCTACACAAAGTCACAGATGTCTGCATCAAACTAAACTCCAGTGAAGCTCTTCTCACATCTATCTTCCTCTTCCATGAAATCCAAGCCAGGGTTGCCTGAATCACCTCATCTTCAACAACCTTTCTCAGAATAGGAAATATTCAAAATTTGCCACCACCCATCTTGTGGGCTTTATATAAAAAACACAAAATGCTACCTTTTAAAAATTAAAAAACCAGTGAAGTACCTTCCAAGGTTCAATCCGAGTTTAGAAAATTCATTACAATGAAAAGAGAAGGAGGATTTTTTTTTTTATTGCTGATAGTTAGTGGCATTGATGGATCATGGCAGAGCCATCTGCAATATGGCCAAATAATTTCACTGGAGAGGATTTTATATAGCTACAGCTAAAATTCAATGAACTGATTCAGAAGACTCAGTATAAAATATAACAGTGACTTCGAGTGCCAAATCAATTTGGGGGCTTGAAGGGATAGGGAGAGCCTTTGTTCCCTCCCTGTTCATGGACGTGACTTTAACTGGAACTGTAAATTCACAGGTATAGGAGTGGCAGGCAGTGGGTTACAGCAGGTGATTTAAGAAACCTATCAAGAAAAATCAGCAAGTGGTTGCAAACAGCAGTCCTTAGAGGAGCATGTGACTCTGAAGTACGTCCAAGAGAGAAAGTTCAAAGGATGTTCTTTAGGACAAATTAGGGATTTGCCATCAGGTGACAAGGGTTCTAGTTTTGCAAATGGATCAACTCAAGTCCCTGTTTTCTACCTCAGTCTCCTCTCTTGTGAAATAAAATGGATGGAGCAGAATAATGTCTTCCACAGTATTGTGTTGTCTTTGTATTTTTAATAGTAGGAGGCTTTTTGCTCATGGATTCATCCTACTCTGCTGGATTTTCACTTTGCCTCTGCAGACCCACACTCCAGCATTCTCACCCTGCTCTGGCTCCACAGTGCTGAGGAGTGCATCATCAAATGACCTTGCCTGCTGGCTGAACCTAGTGGAAGCCAGCAGGAGGTGCTCATAGGAGACTGGAGGATGGAAATAAGATAGAGGTCAGGGCATTGACACCTTTAACCCCCTCCCTGCCAGGCCACTGGTTGGCAGTGGCAATGCTTCTGCCCAGTGTCCTCCTTTCACCATACTTCTCTCTTCCTCTCTCTGGGTTCCAGAATCATCCCTGATATGGTTTGGCTGTGTTCCCACCCAAATCTCGAATTGTCATTCCCATAATTGCCACATATAATGGGAGGCACCCGGTGGGAGGTAATTGAATCATGAGGGCTGTTCTTTCTTGTGCTGTTCTTGTGATAGTGAATAAATCTCATGAGATTTGATGGTTTATAAAGGGGAATTTCCTTATACAAACTCTCTTTGCCATTCGCCATGTGAGACGTACCTTTGCTCCTGATTCATCTTCTACCATGATTGTGAGGCCTCCCCAGCCATATGAAACTGTGAGTCAATTAAACCTCTTTCCTTTATAAATTACCCAGTTTTGGGTATGTCTTTATCAGCAGCGTGAAAACAGTCTAATGCAATCCCCTAACCCTGCCCATTCAGACAACAGTAGCAGCTGCTGTTGTTAGTTTCCAGAGCTTCATCACTCCTTTGGGGTTTCTTTGAACCTTGTCCATTCTGTTGGAAACAATCTTTTCATTAAACTCTCCTCAATGACCCCACAGAAATGTGACATCTCTTTCCTGCTGGGACAGATGCACTTACAGACTTCTTAGGTAAATCAGACCAGAGAGGTTGTGCCCTAAGTGTAACTGGGGCCGCCCTGCACACAGTGTGCCCACCGTCGTGTGCTTATGGGGACCTGATCCTACGCAGAAAGACACTTCCAGCTTCTGAGATTCCTTCCAAATTGTCGTAGAGAGGTGGGAGGCCTCCCTCATCTGTCATCCAGATATATTGAGCTCCTATATTTGTTTATTCACTAATTTGGCTTGGAGCACCTATCCTGAGCCAGATCCTGTGCTAGGTTCTGAGGTTAAGGGGTAAATAAGATAAAATTCCGGGTCTCAAGGGGCTCACACACATTTGTAAACACACAAGCCAACTACAAAAACCTCAGAGGCAGAAAGAAAGGGCCCTGAGATACTTCTCCTCTGCAGCAGCACTGAGGCCAGAAAAGCAGGACTCAGGCTCTGTCAACCTGAGAGAGAACAGCAAGAACAGTGCATTGTGGAGTTAGGACCTAATTCCCTGTGCAGGAAGGAAGCAGCAGGCAGAAAAATAAGACCAATGGGATCTTTCCCTAAGATGTTGTCAGGGACTCAGGTGTGGACTCCCCAGGGCCTGTTACTTAGGAACCTGCAGGTGCACAGAGGGGACAGCAGAGGTGGCTGTGAAGAGAAGGATGGTGACAGAGGCAATGGATCGTGCCACAGAACAGAGAGTTGGGCTCATGCCAGAGGCACATGGCTGAAACCATCTGCATGGCACAGTCATCTCTGCAGGGGTCACCCCAGCCTGGGAACTCAAGAGGGAAATTGTCCTGGTGGAAATTGGTAGGGACAGCCCTGACATTCCTCAAGCCCTATGAGGTGACAGAGAGAGTATGCCAGAGCCCCTGTCTCTATCACAGTGAGAATGCAAAGGTTGTGAGCATGAACTCTGGAGCCAAACTCCCCGGGGCTGAATCCAGTCTTTGCCACTTGCTGCTGAGTAATATTATATTTGTTTTCAGCCTTCTTATCTGTGAAGTGTGATTGTAACCCAACCTCATAGGAGGGTTGCGAAAATGTATTTAGTATCTGCAAAGCACTTAGCACAGTGCCTGACACAGAGTAAGTGCAATGCAAATGTTAGTTATTATTATTCAATATCACTTTACTATTTTCATTTCAATATGGTCCCCAAATCAAGTGGACTTGGAGGTGGGAATTTGGCTAATGGTTATGAGCACAACATTGGAAGGGGAGTGGAGAATCCCAGCATTTGGAGTAAGACAAAGATTTGAAAGTAAGCTCTGCCATGAGCCAGCTCCATAATCTTGGCAAGCACTTAGAAATTCTCTAATCCTCAGTGTTCCCATCTATAAAATGGGGATAACTATAGTACTTATCCCTTAGGGTAGTACTGGGGCTTAATGACAAGTTCTTTCATTTTTCATTTACTCATTCATTCATGTATTCAATAAACAGATTTTTTTTCCACCATGTAAGCTGTGTTTATTAAGGAAACAAACTTGTTTCCCAATTTAGGGATCTGGGGCATGTGTAGCTACCATTCAGAGCCTCTAATAAACAGGACGAGGCCAAAGTTGCCACAGGGAATTGACTTAATTCTCACTTCTTGGCTGGCTGCTCCCTGTGTTCCTCAAATCGAACATTTGGAACTCAGAATCCCTCAACACCACAGCTCAGCGTCTGTGTATCCTTGGGGACTCCTTTGGGTTACAAAGCAGGTGTTGTCAAGCTGGGGGAGTGGGGAAGGGGGCCACGGGCAGGGATACACTGGAAATAGCTACCTGCAGTGGGTAATGACCACATGTGTGGGTTCTGTGTGTGCCCAGGCTGTCACCAGGACTGCAGGCAGCAAGTGACAGATGACATGCAAGCCTCCTCATTTAAATTCACCCCATAGTCCAGATCTGCTTGCACCCAGGTAGGTTTCAGGGCAAGCTGCCCCAAATGTTTCTATTCAGAATGATGCATCCCCACTCATTTTTGGAAGCTTTTACACTTCAGGGGGACAGCGTGGCCCTTGGGAATGTGCTTTCATGCATTAGGAGTTGATTTTAAACAGCAAAATCGCCACAGTCAGTCACAGAGGTAAATAATAGTACAACTTCAAAAGAGCAGAGCCCAAAAGAAAGGCTATTATTAATGGGAAAAATAATTTTAAAGTCATATTAAAAAGCCTCAAGTCTAGTAGAAAAAGCCAGGAAATGGGAACACAATTAGCATTATTATAGCTTTTCATGGTAACTTACTCTGGGTTTTTCTGGTGGCTTTAAAAAAAAACAGAAAAGAAGGGAAAGGCTGATAACAATTTATCCGACCAAATACATTTCCCATCCCAAATGCACCTGTGATAGTGACTGTATTTAAATTGTTTTCTTTTTATATCTGTTTTGTGGCCATTTATACCTCACAGTATTATTAGAGAAAGCAGCTTTTGTGTGGAATGGTAAACAGTAAAGCTCTTTGAGGCCTTTCAGAAATAAGTGCAATTTGAGGGGCAGGAATTATGATTATTAATCTGCATGTTAATAATCCAAGTCTTCACTAAAGCCCACACTGCAGAGGCACCTTCTGAAACTCCACAGAGGGTAAGTGCTGTATATTAATGTGGTGCCTTCAGTCTTAGAAGAAAAGGAGTTTCTGTGAAGGACGAGGATTTTTCCTTTCTCAATTTTGAAAGGGGAGTCCTCTTTTCGTTGGGTGCTCATTGCCTTTGCTTCAGTTAAATTAAACCGTTCCCCTCTCAGATCATCCTTTTGTCATCATTTCGCATAAAGTCCCCAAGAATTTCTCTCAGTTAGGCTTTAGGAAACTCACAACCCCACTCCCCTGGAAGCATGGTGGAGCATATGTGTACATATCTGTGTGCAGTGCGTGCTAATGTGCATGCCTCAAACTTTCGGCTTTGTTTATACAATGTGTATTCTATTAATAATGATTTGGAGCCACTTCAGTTCTAAAGTAGGTGAAATTTAAATTACTTTTTAAAACATATATTTTTTGGCTAGGCAAGGTGGCCCCTGCCTGTAATCCCAGCACTTCAGGAGGCCAAGGAAGAGGGATCACTTGAGGTCAGGAATTCAAGACCAGTCTGGCCAACATGGTTAAACCCCAGCTCTACTAAAAATACAAAAATTAGCCAGGCACAGTTGCAGGTGCCTGTCATCCCAGCGATTCAGGAGGCTGAAGCAGGAGAACTGCTTGAACAGGGCAAAGGTTGCAGTGAGTCGAGATCATGCCACTGCACTCCAGCCTGAGCAAAACAGCAAGACTCCATCTCAAGTATATATATATATTTGTGGTAAAAGACACATAACATAAAATTTACCATCTTAAGCATTTTTAAGTGTACAGTTCAGTGGTATTAAGTACATTCACATTGATGTGCGGCCATCACCACCATCCGTCACCAGAACTCTTTTTATCTTTCAAAACTGAAACTCTGTACCCCTTAAATAACAAACCTTTCCCCCACCCTCTCTTGTCCCCTAGAATTAGTGATTCCATTCTACTTTCTGTTTCTATAAATTTGGCTACTTCAGATACCTCATGTAAGTGGAATCATAGAGTAACTGTCTTTTAGTAACTTTTTTATGAGAAGGCCAGGTTTGAGAACTTCTGTTAGAAGGTGATCATGATGCTAGTGGACTGTGACTGACAATACTGGGCTGCTCTGTGAGATCCACCTGACCCCCAAATAAAGCGCTCCTTCCTCAAGTAACAGAACTTGCCCCCTTCCAATTGTTGCCCACAGTCTACTTTGGTCCGGAAAGAACTGGCAAGTGGATGACATCTGGAAATTGAAGGTTGGCCACTTCTCCAGCATCTGGCTGGGGCTCCACTGGAATAGCAATCAGTGATCAGTGATTTTTTTTTTTCTTAGGGAAAGCAGGCTACATTTATTCAAGAACTAGAAAGAGGTTACAATATAAATCTATCAAACAAAATTCATTTTTGTTATATTTAAGTAATTCATATGTATTCAGATTTAGACCAAATCAAGACAACAACCTAATACACAGATTATTATATAGCTCAAGGAGCAAAAAACCATAAACCTAAAAGTCTTGTTAATGCAGACTACATAAATACACAAATCTCAAGTTTTAATGTAACATGAGCAAATCACAAGTACATGTGTTAGTGTTCTTTCTTCAAATTTCTAGTAGTAAATATTGTATATTTAGCAAAAGCATACAGAATATATAAAACCTTCAACCACATGTAATGTAGACTAAGAAGTGTAAAATCAAGTAGAATGTGAGGTTTTTATATGTGAAGATGTACATTTCAGAAAGAACCCAACACAGATTCCTCATTTTAGAGGACGGGGTCCTTTTTGCCTACCCTGACTCTTGAAAGCTTGTGCAGCTTCCTTCAGGAACATGTGCATTATTACGAGTCCCTCCTTCTCCAGCTGAAATGACTTCTAGAAGATTAAAAGGGTTCCTTCTCACTTCATTTTTGTCTTTTCTGCCTTTTGAGACTAAGATATCAAAGACTAAGGCATTCAAAAACAACTGCCTATACTAGAAAAATTAGAAAGTGACTGCACAAACCCAGGAAAAGGCACACACTCAGAAATGACCCCAAAAGACCTCAAGTTTACACCTCAGCCTGATCCTTGCAAACAGCAAACTTCAGGGAAGCAGGATGATCTGATTTCTAGTATTACCAGATTATTATATACAAATGTCTAGTTTTCAACAAAAATATTTCAAAGCAAAGAAAAGCATGGCCCATTCAAAGAAAAAAATAATAATCAGCAGAAACTGTACCTGAAAAATAACTGATGGTAGATCTACTTGCCAAAGACTTTAAAACAACTGTGTTAAAGATTCTCAGAGAACTAAAGAAAGATGTGGAGAAAGTCAAGAAAATGATGTCTGAACAAAACAGAAATATCAAAAAGAGAGAAAAGCTAAAAAGAAACCAAAAAGAAATTCTGATGCTGAAAAGTACAATAACTGAAATGAAAAGCTCACTAGAAAGATTCAAATACGGATTTGAGAAAGCTGAAGAAAGAATCAGTGAACTTGAATATAGGATAATGAAAATTATTAGTCTGAAGAACAGAAAGAAAAAAGATGGAAAAAAAAGTGAACAAAGCCTAAAGAACATATGGGACATGTCGTGGAGGTCCCAGATGAAGAGAGAGAGAAAGGCACCAAGAGAATAGTTGAAGAAATAATGGCTGAAAACTTCCCAAATTTTATGAAAGATATTAACATAAACATCCAAGAAGCTCAACAAGCTCAAAGTAGGATAAACTCAAAAAAACCTATAGACAGCCTCGAGACAGCCCTGCCCTCACGGCTTTGCTTGGTACAGCCCAGGCTTCATGCATTGAAGTCACATGCTTGCAGATTTTCCAGGCTGGTGCTACATGCTAGTGGCTCTACAGTTCCAAGGTCTCACAGATGGCCCTACCCGCAAGGCTCCACTATGCTTTTTGCAAGTGAGGGCTCTCTGTCAGCTCTGCCTCTGTGGTAGGTCTCTGCCTGGGCTCCGAGGCTATCCAAGATATCTTTTAAATCCATGTGGAGGTAGCCATATCTCCACAGCTTATACACTCTGCATGCTTGCAGAATTAGCACAATGTGGATGCCACCAAAGTTCACCACTGTGCTTTCCTGAGTGGTTCCTTGAGCTGCACCTAGGCCCATTTGAGCCACAGCTGGATTTCTTCCAATCCAAGGACACTGTTTTGGAACGCAGGGAGCAGAGATTCAAGATGGCCCTGAGCAGTGAGTCCTGAGACCCCCTCCCTAGGAACAGTTCTGTCCCCAAGGTCCTAGCACTCTGGGCCTGTGATAAGCATGGCAGCCCCGAAGAGCTCCAAAATGCCTTCAGGGTCATTCTCCCATTGTCTTGATGAGTAGTACCTGGATGCTTTATCAAATGGTTGCTTGGTCACACTCTTGATTTTTTTCCCTAAACATGCTTTTTAATTCTTTACATGTTAAGCTGAGAATTTTAAAATTTTCTACATTCTGCTTCCTTTTTAATTATAAATTAAATAATGTCTCTACCTGTATTTTATTGTAAATAGTTAACAGTATCCCAAATGTTTTGCTGGTGGTATTTGTTATAGCAATACCCCACTCCTGTACAAACTTTTGTCTTACTCCATTTGTGTTGCTATAACAGAATATACAAGACTTCGTAATTTATAGAGAAGAAAAGTTTATTTTTCTCTTGGTTCTGGAGGCTGGAAAGTCCAGGATCAAGGCACTGGCATTTGGTATCTGATGAAGACCTTCTTGCTGCATCCTTTCAGAGGCGAGGAACCTTCTGTCCTCACATGGCAAAGGCAGAAGGGTAAAAAGGGCAAACTACTCAGATGCTGCATTTGAGTAGCCTCTTTCATACAGCCTTAGTCTCATTAATGAGGTAGGAACCCTCAAGGCCTAGTCACTTCTTATAGACTCCAACTCTTAATACTATCACATTGACAACACGTGAATTTTGGAGAGGACACATTCAAACCATAGCAATATGGAAATAACCCAAGTATCCATCAACAAATGAATGAGTAAGAAAAATGTAATATGTACATACAATTAAATATTATTCAGCCTTAATAAAGAAATACTGACACATACTACAACATGAATGAACCTTGAGGATATTATGTTAAGTAAAATAAGTCAATAATAAAAAACAAATATTGTATGATTCTACTGATATGAGGTACTTAGAGTAGTCAAAATTATAAAGACAGAAAGTAGAAGGGTGGTTGCCAGAATCCAGAGAAAAGAGAAATGGAAAGTTGCTGTTCAATGGGTGTAGAGTTTCAGTTTTTTCAAGATGAAAAGAGTAGCGGAGATGGGTGGTGGAAATGGTATCATACAACATTATGAATGTATTCAACGCCACTGAACTGTACTCTTAAAAAAATGGTTACATGGTAAATTTTTTGCTGTGTGTTTTACCACCATGAAAAGTTTGAAAAAAAATTCTTATAGGGACTTTAGTTGAATAACACTTTCTTCACACCCCCCTCTACCATCCCAAACAGAGGAACACAATCTTTGCTTGAATCTTAATCCAAGGAGATGGCAGAAAGCTTAATGCATACATTAGACTCCAGTGGTGGTTCTGAAATAACTGAGGCACAATTGTTAGACTATTGAGAGGCAGAAATATAGGCCTCAAGGTTTTCATGTATCATCTCCCAAATTAACTGGATGTACGCTGAGTCATTTCTCCTTTTGCTGCCTTAAAAGACAAAGTTCTTGTGAGATGACAGCAAACCTAGTTAACACAACCTGACCCCATAACAAGGATTTCTCTGAACTTGCCCCAGGCCTGATAGTCCCAACACACCCTCTTGGTGACCCTCTATTAACATATGTAAAGACTTTCAAAGTGACTTCTAAAGACTTTCAAAGTGACTGTCTTGTTCATTTAAAGGCTGCTGACAACTTTTTGATTCTGTTCTCCCACCTGAACTTCTGAATTACTATATTGCCATTCCTATGAGAGCTAAACCAGACTTAGGTATCTTCGGGCTATTAATATAAATTATTTTCGTGATCCAGTACCTCAGTTCTCCCGAGCATGCACTCACATGCATACTTTACCTGGGGCACTCCATGCTTATAGTAATTGGGCTCAGTGAGTGAGAAGTACTGTGGATGCCACAGTAGGACACTCTAGGAGATGGAGAATAAACCCTACAAAGGATCAGGGATCTGCCACAGTGATTAAATTTATAGGTGTTCAGTGGCCTGAGGCAGGCCATGACATTTCATCCAAAGTAAATAAATAAACAAATAAATGTGTTGTATTTTGAATAGCCTACCACTAAGAAGGAAGCAGAAACATGGGGGAAATCTTTGGGTTCCGGAAGCAGCATACTTCATACTTTGACCAAATTGACATTTTTAGACTAGAATTGCCAATTATCCAAGTCTGCCTGAGAAAAGAGATTTCCCAGAAGGTGGACTTTTCGGTGCTAAAACCAGAAGAATCCTAGGCAAAGCAGAATAGTTGGTCACCCTACATAGATCTGAACAGCAACAAAATATACATTCTTCTCAATTACACACAGAACACGTACCAAAACAGATCATATTTTGGGCCTTGAAAACAAGTTTCAATAAATATAAAAGGATTTCAGTTCACTGGAAGATGCTGAAGGACAGAAAGAAGAAGGTGGGTAGCCTAGGGTCTCAGGATTTGAGGAATGACATGGTGGTGGTGACTTTCCTCCATATATTCCAAACAGGGTGCTCCAGATGCCTCCAACCAGAACCACAAACAGACATTGACAAAAACAACAACAACGTAAAACCTTTAAGAAAACCATGCTCTCCTTACCCAAAGGGTTGAGAAAGAGTTGGACTAACAGCTGAAAACCTTGCAGCAATACTTTCATTACTCCAGCCAAACGTCAATATAAAAACATCCACAATCAAGCAGGGAGTTGATCTTCCACCCAAGAGAAGCAGGAAGCACATTTTAATTCTTCTTTCTGCTGTGTGGTGTTAGCAAAGCCAAGTGTGGATCTAATTTACCATCTTCTGCCTGGTGGGAGTAGAAATAGCAATTTCCCTGCCAAGGCAGGGTCAGCAGGACTGAACAGGGAGTTGATCTTCCATTCCCCACCTGGCCAAAGTAGGTAGTTTTCATCTCCAAAGTCAAGGTAGTGGCACTGGCATTTATAGGTGAACTGAACCTCCACCCACATCCAGCAGCAATGAAACTTAACAAGGCAGTTTGGGTAGTCACCACCGGGATTCACACATACTCTCAGTGTCAGCAGAACCCCAAGAGGAGGTGAGCCTTCACCCTCACTCAACATAAACAAAGTAGTGCAAAGCAAGGTACTTGGTTCTCTACTTCCTCTCTCCCCTGGAGTCAGTGGGCCCAGTGGGGAACTGAGTTTGTGTTCCCACTCACTCAAGGGGAACAAGGTGGTACAAGTCAATGTCTCAATGGGAAGGTGTTAGTGGAGCCCAGCAGGGAGTTGAATACATACCTACCTAGTCATCAATTTATATCTCAACAAGAGGAATGCCTGCTTTAAAAAAAAAAAATCAAATAGAATAGAGAGTCTCATAATGTCCAAAATGTCCAAGAGATACTGTATACCAAGAACCAAGACAATCATGACATGATGAGAAAAAGATATCAACAGATACCAACACTAAAATGAATGAGATGTTGGAATTATCTGGCAAAAATTATAAGGCATTCATCATGAAAATGCATTAACAAGCAATTACAATTTATCTTGAAACAAGTGAAGAATAGGACATTTCAGCAAAGAAATGAGTTACAAACTAGAGCCAGGCAAGGCACAGCGGCTCATGCCTATAATCCTAGCACTTTGGGAGGCCAAGGTAGGAGGACCCCCAGCACTTTGGGAGGCCAAGGCAGGAGGATAAGCCTAAGAGTTGAGCCTAAGAGTTGAAGGCCAGCCTAGGAAATATAGCAAGACTCCATCTCTACAACAAAATTTTAAAATTCAGCTAGTTGTGGTGGTATGTCTGTAGTTCCAGTTACTAACAAATGAGATGGGAGGATCACTTGAGCCCAGGAGGTCGAGCCTGGTGTAAGAAGTGATCACACTACAGTACTCTAGCCTGGGTGACACAGTGAGACCCTGTCTCAAAAAACAAGCAAAAAAAGCCAAATGGAAATGATAGAATTGATAAATACAATAAATTAAATAAATAAATAAAATAAAATAAAATAAAAAGCGCACTGTGTGACCTCAGTAGTAGAATGGGGATGACAGAGGATAAAATCAGCAAACCCAAGAACGGAATTTACCCAGTCCAAAAACAGACGGAAAAAAAACTGACAAAAGTGAACAGATCCAACTATGTTCTCTGGTTGCATTAGAATTAAATTTGAAATCAGTGACAGAAAAATCTGCAGAAAATTCCCCAGTATTTGAAACCAAAAAACAAACTTCTAAATAACATGGGTCAATTAAGTTAGAAAATATTTTGAACTGAATGAAACTGAAAGAATCGCTTGAACCCAGGAGGCAGAGGTTGCAGTGAGTCGGGATTGTGCCACTGCACTCCAGCCTGGCGACAGAGCAAGACTCCGTCTCAAAAAAAAAAGAAAAAAGAAACTGAAAACACAACTTATCAAAATTTGAGATACCCCTAAAGCAATATTGACCTGTGAGACAATAACAAAATAACTGTTATTGGTATCACCAAGAGACCCAGAAGGAGAGAATAGTGAAAATGGAATTGAAAAAGTGTTTGAAATACTCATGGCTGAAAACTTGGCAAAAGACAAATTTGGCAAAAGACACAAACTTACGATTCATGAAGCTGAGGGAATCTCAAATACAATAAACTCAAAGAAATTCATGGCAAGACACATCAGAATTTTTCTTCTGAGAACCAAAGACAATTTAAAAATCTTGAAGATAGCTGGAGATAAATGACACAATACTAATTGAACACCATTTCAAATAACAGCAGGTTTCTCATCTGAAATCATGGAAGTCAGAAAGAACTGTACTTTCTTCCAGTACTGAAAAAAAGACTGCAAATTTTATCTGATGAAAAAATCCTTCAGGAATAAAGGAAAAATTAAAACATTTTCAGATAAAAGAATTTGTTCCTGGATATCCTTTAAAAATTGTAAAAGGAAGTTCTCTAAGCAGAAAGAAAATGATAGCAGAAGATTTGGAACTTCAGAAGGGAAAGAATATTGGAATGGGTAAAATCAGGGGTAAATAAAACATGCTACTGTATTAGAAGCAACAGATTACTTCTTATGAATTTCTTAAATTACATTTGATGGTTGAAGCAAAAATTATAATATTTTATGCGTCAATCAGTATATGCAGAGAAATACATGGCATAATTATACATTTTTTTAAGTGGAGAGGATAAAGGGACCTAAATGCAAGTAAATTTTCTACTCTCAAAATGGGAAAACACCTATATCAGCAGACTGTGATGAGTTACATGTATATTGTCATACCTAGAACAACTACTAAAAAACTAAAAAGATTCAAGTCATACCAAGTATATTCTCTGACCACAATGGAATTAAATTTGAAACCAATGACAGAAAAATCTCTGGAAAATTCCCCAATGTTTGAAACTAAATAACACACTTGTAAATAATATGGATTAAAATTAACAATTAAATTAGAAAGTATTTTGAACTGAATATAACCGAAAACACAACATATCATAATTTGAGATATCCCTAAAGCAATACTTTGCGAAAAATTTACATTAGACAAGAAGAAAGAAGACCTCAGCTTCCACCTTGAGAAACTAGAAAAACAAGGGCCAATTAACTAACAGTAATCCAAGACTACCTCCCTGTAAGGGAAAAGGCTGTGCTTTAGTCAGGAGTAGGCTGAGGTGGCCTTTCAGCACAGCATGACTCAGCAGGTTTGGAGTGCAGGAGCACAACCCCACACGTTATGTAACCCGTGTGAGGCACATTAGTTGATCACCCATGTGAGCTCGTGCTTGGGTTGGAGCCACTATTGTCTGTAAACGTATAATTACCATTATAATGCTGTACATGCTGCTCAATTGCCCCCAGAAAGAGAGCAAAGCCATGTTGAAACTGTCTACGATTCCTAACGTGTTTTTCCAGCTACCTGCCACTTGCCCATAACTCCCCTCAGACCTCAGTTAGAACCTGACAATTGGCATCCCAAATAGGATCCTGAGCAGTTGCAGGTGGGCAGGTGGTTGGCACAAAGACAACATGACCACACCCTGATTGAGTAGCTATGGGCAGCCTATACAGACAGTGCAAAATGATACCAGTGAAATACCCAAAACTGTGAGTAAATGGCAATCATATGCTGATTTGGTGAAAGTTATCAGGAAATGGGTATGCAGCAGGCTATGTTTGACCTGGATACCCGGAGGCCAGATGATGAATGCTTCACCTCCCACATGAGGGATCTTGTGTGGGGTTCTGTGCCCACCAAGTGCCTTTGGCTCCCTAGCTGTTGTCCTTACCCCATACACAGGGTGCTGTATACATGAAGTGACACTGCTATGGTGGCTCTTGGGGAAGCATAAGGCCATTAGTGGGACTAATGGGTCCATGCTATAAAGAAGGGGCAGATGCTCCATCCACAGGAGCCTCCCTGATAGGACAAAAGGGGGCTCCAATGAGTGCCACACTCACAGATGTGGATAGATTTGATTTTGGCCAGGGTTGACCAAGAGAAAATCGATAAGCAGCCCAATGAAGTACTCTTAACTTTGTGGAGACAGTTGTCTCAGGAGCAGCAATTCCAGAAAATGTTCAAGGGGGAGAAGGACATTGCTGTATGACCTGGTCCTGCCCAGGTGCTTCAACTCAAAGATTTCTTGCTGCAGCCAGGTGGAAATGTGGAGCCTTTTCTGTTTGATTAGAAAACTAGCCAAAGTGCCTATCTTGGAGGGGACACTGGATGACTGGAAGCCACATGTGGAATTAATAAATCACTGGTCCCCCACCAATGTATGGCGGGTACTGGCATTGGTGGATGCTGGAGCAGATTGCAGCCTCGTTTATGAGAAACCAGATAAGTTTCAGGGCAAACCTGCTTACATTGACAGTTATGGAGGACAATCAGTGAAAGTGAAACCTGTATCTCTGCACCTTGGCATCAGCCATTTGCTTCTCGTTTATACACTGTGTATGTCTGTCCCATACAGAATTACATTCTGGGGGTGGACATTTTACATGGCCTGGCACTACAAGACATGGCTGGGGAATTCAGACTCTGAGTGCATGTGACGGACATATGCATCACCAGCCTCAGGTCCTGCCACAACACTGATGGGTTATTTCCATCCATCAGTACTATTTGCTGGTTGACTATACAAAGATAACCGAGACAATTAAAAAGCTGGAGGAGACGTAGATAGTGTGTGGTGCCTACAGCCCCTACGATTCTCCAGTGTGGACAGTTGGAAAGCCTGATAAACTTGGTGGATGATGGTGGACTATCGGGAACTGAATAAAGTAACACCCGCTTTGCATGCAGCTGTACTGTCAATCATGGATTTGATGGGCCATTTGATAACAGAACCGGGACAGTACCACTATGTAGTGGACTTGGCCAATGCATTTTCTCCATAGACATCACTCCAGAAAGCCAGGAACAGTTCACCTTCACGTGGGACGGGTGACAATGGACTTTTACAGTGTCGCTGCAGGACTATGTGCATAGCTCCACCATATGTCATGGTCTAGTTACTACGGATTTAGCCACCTGGCAATGTCCAGAAGAGGTCTACCTATTCTATTACATTGATGATATTACATTAACCTCTGATTAACCTTGCCAAATGTTGTGGCAGCACCCCACTTACAGCAACATTTGGCAGCATGTGGTTGGGCTGTTAATGATTCCAAGGTCCAAGGGCCAGGATTATCTGCTAAATTCTTGGAAGTAATCTGGTTAGGTAAGACAAAGGCCATCCCAGAGACTATCATTGATAAGATTCAGGCATATCCCTGGCCCACCACCATGAAGCAGCTGCAAATTTCTGTGGGCCTCCTGGGATATTAGTGGGAATTTGTGCCCCATATAGCCCAGATGATAAAATAATTCCATTGGTTAACAAAAAAGGGAGCTACCTGGGATTGGGATGATGCAGCTGAGATTGCCTTCCTGGCAGCCAAGCAGGCTATTCAGCAGGCACAAGCCCTGCAGGTAGTGGATGAGGGGTGCTCATTTGAGCTGGGTGTGCATGTGACCACAGATGGTTTCAGTTGGGGCCTGTGGCAGCACACGGAGTGCTTGAGAATGCCAGGAGGCTTTTGGTTCCAACTACAGAAGGGAGCTGAGCTCTGGTATTCCTTGATAGAGAAACAGCTAGAAGCTGTATATACCATGCTTCAGGCTTGTGAGAGTGTGACAGGATGGGCTGCAATCATTGTAGGGATGACTTACCTGATAGCAAGATGGGTGCATTTATGGGTAATGACCCCCTGGACTGGGACAGTATAAACAACCACTTTGGCAAAGTGGGGTGCCTACTTCGAGCAGCAGAATACGCTGAGTACAAGTCCCTTAGCAATAGAGTGGTAAGAGGTCCTGGGACCTATAGCCCTAACCAACATAAGGTCATGGGGCCTGAGGCACTCCTAGGCCCTGAGCCTTCACCATTTAAGGAAAGGCGTCCTCTCATTCCCAATGGGGCATGGTACAAAGATGGGTCTAGCTAAGGTGCTACTGCTGCCTGAACTGCTGTTGCAGTCCAGTCTAGTAGTGACGCCACACAGTTTGACAAAGTACAAAGTAGCCCCATTGGACAGTATTGGTGTGGACAGAGTAACCCATTGGACAGTATGGATGGTGGTCACCAAGGAGGTGACACCGATGGTAATCTGTTCCAATAGCGGGGTGGTCTATTGAGGCTTAACCTTGTGGTTAACTACCTGGAAAACACAGAAGTGGCTAGTTGGCCACCGACACATTTGGGGCCAAGTCATGTGGCAAGACCTCTGGGAAATGGGTCAGAATGAGATAACTATGTATCATGTGTCAGGCCATATGCCTTTGACCGCCCCCAGCAATGATGAGGCAGATGCCTTGGTCAAAGTCCAATAGAGTCAGCACCTACATGAGAGGTGGCCTGTGGCTACACTGGCAACTGGGACATGCGTGAACTGATGAACAGGTCAATAAGCATTGGAGACTGTCCCTGCCCAGGCAAGACATTTGGGAGTCTTGTTAGAAATCCCCGGCATTTGCTCAGGCTTACCTAAACAGAGGCAGCTGCCCAGTGCACACAACAAGTAACAATAGGGCGAGTGCCCTTGACCAGGTGGTAAGTAGACTACATCAGGCCACTGCTGAAGTCATGAGGGTATATGCATGTGCTAACAGCTGTGGACACAGGCCTGTCGTTCACACACCCTTGCAGGGTAGCTGACCAACAGAACACCATCTATGCCTTGCAACACTTATCCACCCATACAGTCACGCTCTGGCCTTTGAGAGTGATAGGGGAACACTCTTCACGGGACAACAGGTACAACAATGGGCACAACAAATGGACATAAAGTGGGGATTCCATGTGCCATACAACCTACAAGCCACAGGTGTGATTGAGCAATATAACGGACTCTTGAATAATGGATTATGCTTGCATGTCACAGCCCCGTCTTTGCAGGGCTGGAGTTCCAGGCTAGACCTGGTGCTCCTGACCTTAAATGAATGGCCACAGAAAGGCAGCCCAGCCCCAGTGGAGGCTTTGTTACACTGGGCCACCATCCCCAGTCAGTTGCCGATACATACCAAGGATGACCTCCTTCGACCAGGTATGGGAACAGAATGGTATCCTGTTGTCGCCTACCCCAGCTTCCCTGAAGGCAGGGGAACAGAATGGCCACTTATCTGTGGCCGTGGACCCTCCAAGCCCTCACTGCTGGTGGTTGGCCATTGTAGCTTCCTGCGGGGAGGGCCTAAAGTGTGAGTGGTATCCACTCCTTGGATGTTCAAATCATGGCCCCCTTGGTTGGCCATTCATAGGAGAATGGCCAGGAAAGAAACCCTCCTTTGGGAGACATATGTACTGTCTGTGTGGCCTATTACGAGTTCCCCCATGACTTTTTGGCACAGATTCAGGACTCAAAGGAACCATGGGGAACTGAGAAGTTATGGTACCATTGCCCAGGGCAAAAGCCCTTGGCAGGTGCATTATTATTCAGAAATGAAAGATTAGCTCGTATTTTGCCTGAGGGACATGCTTTACCTCCATTAGTACCTGTGCCTGCTCTGTCATTTTGACCGTAGGTTAACATGCTCCAACTGCATTGTGGACGGGGCCCACACCTACGTTGAGGTGACCAGTGTTTCCAGCTGTTGGACCTGTACCGCCCTTCCAGCAACAGCTGCGGATGGCTTGCCTTGGCACATACCTTCAGTGTCTGCAAAGAACTGCACATGGCTGGAGACTTAGAGTCCCATGGCTGATGCCTGGAAAGCAATGCAACAAGCTTTGGACAAAGGATGCTGAAAGACCCATGGCACGCCCACCCCCTGGCTGGCCTGTAGCATTTACGACGGGTGGGGCTGGCTAGTGGGGCACATGTAGTACCCCTAGCCTAAGTGCTATGGTGCACAGAGCAACACTAGGGTAACACCACTGTGGGGTGGGTACCCATCGTGGCCTGGGTAAACATAACACATGCCACCACACCAAAGGCATGGTGAATAAGCAGCCCCACCAACATTGGGCCCCCACGGATTTTGTGCCCCCTGGGAGTTTATGGGTCCGTAGGGAAACAGGGTGGCCTTACCTACCAGTGGACTGGACTGGACGTTGTACCTGGGGGTGGCCTTATGTGCCTGGCACTGTTCTCCCCATGTTGCCCAGACTCCCACATAACTGGGAGGCACTATGCTCTTGGTTTTTGTGAGTGTGATGAGCCCCCTGGTGGTTCCACCCCTTGGCAATGACTATCCCTGGAGCAGGTGTCATAACTGCAGAAGCACAAGTTACTGCTCTTGTAGAGAACACTGCCAGGGCACTGAATTACACCCGAGTGGTCCTCTCCATTTACAACTGAGGTTGATCAGATGGGAAAGGTTGTATTGCAAAACCGAATGACCTTAGACATAATAACTGCTGCCCAAGGAGGCACCTGTGCCCTTTTAGGAACACAATGTTGTACCGTTATCCCTGACAATCAGAAGAACATAACAGCAGCTCTGCAAGGGGTCTCATGGGAGATTAAGGTGGTTGAGAGCCTGACAACCCCCTGCAGAGATGGTGTGAATCCCTAGGGTCTGGCCTACACTGGGCCCTAATGGTCATAAGTAGCATAGCTGGGATCCTAGTAGTGAGCTGTTGCTCTCTGTATTTTTGTTGTGGGTTATGAATTCAGGGCTCTGCCCTATGGGCATGTGTCCCTGCCTGGGGGATGCCCTCAGCCTGGGAGGTGGAGTGTAAGCTGCACTTTTGTTAGGAGTAGGCCAAGGTGGCCTTCCAGCGTAGCATGATTCAGCAGGTTTGGAGTGCAGGTGCACAACTACATACATTATATAACCACACTCCATGAGGCACATTAGGGGATCAATCACATGAGCTCATGCTTGGCTCAAAGCCACTATTGTCTGTAAAAGGTAGAATTACCCTGCTAATGCTGTACATATGGCTTGCTCATGTCCAGAGAAAGAGTACAGCCATGTCGAAACTGCCTACAATTCCCCGAGTGTTTTCCCAGCTATCCACCACTCGCCCAGTAACTTCCTTCCTCTTGGCAAGGACATTCTAAAGATAACCTGAAAAACAAACTAGTTTAGCCCATGATGTGAAGGGGGAGCCAGACATGCCTCATTATATCCTCCTCCCTTTTAGAATTATGGATAGAACAGATTTACAGTCTTTAAGTCTGATAAGAAACATTTACAATCTATTCTCTTTGAAACCTACTACCTAGAGGCTTCATCTGCATAATAAAACCTTGGTCTCCACAACCCCTTATCATAATCCAGACATTTCTTTCTATTGGAAATAAGTCAACCAGTTGCTGATCAAAAAATATTTAAATCTGCTTATGACCTTACTTCCAGTTGTCCCACCTTTCCAGAACAAATTAATGTACATCTTACATGTATCAATTGGTCCCTTATGTCTCTCTAAAATATATAAAACCATGCTGTGGGCCAACCACCTTGGACACGTTCTCAGAATCTGTGGAGGACTGGTCACTAATCTTTCACTCAGAATAACTCTCTTCAAACATTTCACAGTTTGTCTCTTTTCACAGACAGAGGGAAGGATGACAAAGGGACACAAGAAAACCCTGGCTGTCACGAACCTGTTTGCTGTGTTGATTGTGACTGAGGACTAAATTCTGACCTTTTTCTTTTCTTTTTTTCTTTTCTTTACCTTTTTGAGACAAGGTCTCTCTGTCACCCAGGCTGGAGTGCAGCGGTGCCATTTCCGCTCACTGCAGCCTCAGCCTCCCAAGTAGCTGGGACTACAGGCATGCACCACCACACCCAGATAATTTTTGCATTTTTTGGAGAGATGAGGTTTCTCCATGTTGCCCAGGCTGGTCTCAAACTCCTGAGCTTAAAGCAAGCCACTCGCCTCCGCCTTCCAAAGTGCTAGGATTACAGACATGAGCCACTGCGCCCAGCCTTTCTTCCTCTCTTGCCCGAATTCCTAAGAGGCCTGGGGACTCATACAGCAAAATCTCATGAGAGAGGTTGTATTTAGTCCTCTCTGACTAACTGACTGACTGACTTTCCAACCTGACCCTGGCATAACATCACATTACAGATAAACAGGAAATCAAAATATTTTACCCCTAAGCATGTTTATTTGCCATACTTTGAAATAGCCTGCAAAGTTGTTTTCATGGTGGAATTGCATCTGTAAGGAATCTCTTAACTACATCTCTCCCCTTCCAGGCCCTCCCAATCCTGAAGAGATTAACCGATCGTCTAGCACTTGTTCAGGGTTTGAATAGGAAACATTTGCCGTCTGTTGCCTCTAAGGGCAGGCACCCACAAAGCTTCATCTACGTAACAAGAACCTTGGTTTCTACAGCCCATTATCTTGACCTAGACATGCTTTTCTATTGATTCCAGGTCTTCAGATAACTTAACTCTTTTAATCAATTGACAATCAGAAAATCTTGGAATCCACATGTGAGTTGTAACCCTCCCCTTCAAGTTGTCCCACCTTTCCAGACCAAACCAATATATACCTCACGGGTATTGACTGATGTCTTCTGTCTCCCTAACACATATAAAAACCAAGCTGTAACCCAACCATCTTGGGCACATGTTCTCAGCACCTCTTGGGACTGTGTCCTGGGCCTTGGTCACTCATATTTGGTTCAGAATAAACCTTTTAAAACATTTTATGGAGTCTGACTCTTTTTGTCGACATGGTGATGGTCCCGTGGGTGTACACATATGTCAAAATTTATCAAATTGTACACTTTAAGTATATGTAGTTTACTGTATATCAATTGTACCTCAATAAAACTCTTGGAAAAAAAGTCTCAAAGTCCGGACAATTTGGTTCATGCCTGTAATCCCAGCACTTTGGGAAGCCGAGGCGGGTGGATCACCTGAGATCAGGAGTTCAAGACCAGCCTGACCAACATGGTAAAACCCCGTCTCTACTAAAAATACAAAAAATTAGCCAGGTATGGTGGCGGACGCCTGTAATCCCAGCTACTCAGGAGGCTGAGGCAGGAGAATTGCTTGAGCCTAGGAGGCGGAGGATGCAGTGAGCCGAGGTCGTGCCATTGCACTCCAGCCTGGGTGACAAAGAACGAAACTCCTTCTCAAAAAAAAAAAAAAGTCTCGATGAAAAGAAGCCCTCTTTTGGTTGCACTCGGAGCGGTGAGTAAGCACGCCCGAGGCTACTGGCAGCTATCTTGACATTGTGAGGAGAAAACCTGCTTGAGAGTGAGGCCAACCAAGAGGAAAAAAAGAACTGAAAAGGCCAGAGTATGACCAGATTCCGGCCAGCCATTGGTCCTGGGTCCAGCTGTGCCTGCGACTCTCACGGGAATTTCTGCTCGTTGAGACAATACGTGTGTGTGTGTGTGTGTGTGTGTGTGTCTGATTAACCCAGTCCGCACTGAGTTTTCTTTGTTGGAACTGAAGCGTTCTGTGCAACATCACCCACAGTCCACCAGGCAGGCTGAGAGGTGCTTCCTCATCAGCAAGTACCTCATGGAGGGACTGGATTTGGGGTTGTGGAAGTGAATAGAGCCGCCCACCTTAAGGCAAGAAGGCCTGGCTCTGTCCACCTTGCAGTCCCCGAGCCCTGGAAACCCAAGAGAGAACCCTTCAGTGCTTGTGCACTCGGCTGTTTCCGCGAGAGTCACGGTCAGTTGCGCCTCTGCTTTGGAGAAGTATTTTTAGTGGCAAATAAAGTGGTGTGTAAATAAACAAATGCCTGGAACAAATCCCGCAAAGGAGACGCCTGTGTGCGGCCCGCTGTCTAACTAGGTCAGCCTCGGGCACAACTCCTTTTGACAGTTTGCTCCCCGGGGTGGAAGGTGACCCGCAGGTGCTGGCTGCTTTTCCCACCAATCAGCCATCTGTGGTTTGAGACTCACAGGCCTAGGAGAGACTAGGGAGGCATCAGCTCCGCATCCCACCCTCCCACGTGAGTACGCCCCGCCCCCAGCCAGAACCCTAGAGAGGTGAAAATCCCCGAATTCTGCAGAGGAAACCCTCACTTCTTTGCTTTTTCGGCAATTCCAGGAGACGTAGTTTTTCAAGTGGCAAATGTGTGGTTCTGGAAGACAGAGGACAGAGTGACCCCCTTGGAGCCAAGCAGCCCTGATGTCAACTCCTAGCTCTGCTGCAGCACCCAGAAATCACCAGACCTTTCTGCATTTTTCTGGGTGACACTGTCATGAGAATTTCATAATGTAATTCCCTAGCACATAAGAATGTCTCAACCAATGTGACTTTCTTTTTTTCTTCTCACTAGACTTTGAGCTTCTTAAAGGGAAGCCATGTCCTACCCATCCACATTCCCCACACCAGTCTGCATTCAGTAAGTGCTCAATAAATGTCTGCTGAATCACATCCTCCCATTCAACTGCATGGCCTCAGATGATCCAATTCTGTGGGGCTCAGGGTCTCCCTGATTCTGAAGATCTCCATTTCAGCCACCCTATCTTTGCTGGAGAGACTGAGAAAGAGGTGAGTGAAGAGAATAGAACCAGGAGCTAGAGGGAAAGAGGGGTTGAAAGAGGGGTTGGGAGAGGGGAGGGGAGGGAAAGAGGGGTTGAAAGAGGGGTTAGGGGAGGGGAGGGGAGGGAAGGGAAGCAGAGGGGAGGGGAGGGGAAGGGAGGGGAGGGAAGGGAAATGCTATAGTTTGAATGTGTCCCCTCCAAAATTCAGATGTTGCCAATGTGATTCTACTAAGAGACGGGGCCTGTAAGAGGTGATGAGGCCATGAGCATTCCTTTCTTGTTCATAGGATTAGGGCTCTTATAAAATAGGCTTTGTGCAACATTCCACTAGCTTGCTCTCTTGCTCTTAAGCCATGTGAGTTTGCAGCAAGAAGGCCTTCATGAGATACCAGCACCTTGATCTTGGACTTTCCAGCCCCTATAACCATGAGAAATAAATTTCTGTTCTTTATTTATTACCCAATCTCAGGTATTCTATGATAACTATTCTGTTATAGCAGCATAAAACAGACTAAAACAGGAAGGAAAGGGAGGAAGAAAAGACAGAAGATATGAGAAAAAGGGAAAAGAAGGGAGGGGAGACAAAAGGAGAAGGAGGAAGGAGAGGAAGGGGGAAGGAAGGGGGAGGAGAGGGGACAGGAGAGGGAGGGGAGGGGAGGAGAAGGAAGGGAGGAGAGAAGAAGGAAGGGAGGGGAGAAGAAGGAAGGGGGAGGAGAGGAGACAGGAGAAGGAGGGGAGGGGAGAAGAAGGAAGGGGGAGGAGAGGAGACAGGAGAAGGAGGGGAGGGGAGAAGAAGGAAGGGGGAGGAGAGGAGACAGGAGAAGGAGGGGAGGGGAGAAGAAGGAAGGGGGAGGAGAGGAGACAGGAGAAGGAGGGGAGGGGAGGACAGGAAAGGGAGGAGAGGGGACAGGAGAGGGAAGGGAAGGAAAAGGACAGGGAAGGGGAGGAGAGAAAAGATAAGAGGAGAGGAGAGGGGAGGGGAAGAGAGGAGAAGGGAGGAGAGGGAAGGAGAGGAGAGGAGAGGGAAGGAGAGGAGAGGGGAAGCAAATGTCTTGGGCACGGAGCTCATCGGTCAGGCTTGGGTGCATGCCCATCCCTGAACCAGCACTGTGCACCACCACAGTCCCGTGTCCACACCTGCAACCACGAAAGCAGCACAGTGCCAAGGTGGTCCTCCAAAGAAAAGGGAAATAATGGGTCCCGTCCCGGGCAAGCAGAAACTGCAGGTGACTTCCCTGCTGATTCCCCATGTCTGGCTTTGGATTTTGTAATTAGAAATGAGTTCTTTCTGATCAGGTCCATCATTTAACTCAAGCCTGGACGGGGGTCCTGAAAAGTGCAGAGTGTGTTCCAGTGTGGTCCGGGTACACAAGGGAAAAGCAGAGAAAAGGAGGGTAGAGGAGGAAAGGGGACAGGAAAAAGGAGAAGGGAGGGGAGAAGAGGGGAGGGGAGGGAAGTAGAGAGGAGAGGGAAGATCTGGTGGCAATCATCTGAGCCCTGTATTTAGCTGGGCCTACTTTAGATTTTTCAGTTATTTGAGCCGATAATTACCTTTTTCCTTAAATCAATTTAATCATTTTTAAGGGTACCTGGTGCTCAAAAGGATCCTTACTAATCTATCTGGGTCCCTTAGAGTAATTCCAGGGCCCATTGATCAAGGAAAACAACATGGGGCACAGGCAGAGCCCCCTTGAGGTCATCGGCAGGTATCCTCCTTGCATGGGCACTGTGTGGCCCTGGAAACAGGCATCTGTCGGGCGAGGGACTGGAGAAGGTGGAAATGGGTGTAGAGGTACCACCGGGACATTTATCCAGAGTGTACCATCAGGCCAGGTGTGGTGGCTCATGCCTGTAATCCCAGCACTTTAGGAGGCTGAGCAGGTAGATCACCTGAGGTCAGGAGTTCGAGACCAGCCTGGCCAACATGGTGAAACCCCTGTCTCTGCCAAAAATACAAAAATTAGCCAGGCACGGTGGCACGCGCCTATAGTCCCAGCTATTCAGGAGGCTGAGGCAGGAGAATCGCTTGAACTCAGGAGGCAGAGGTTGCAGTGAGCCAAGATCGCGCCACTGCACTCCAGCAGCCTGGGTGACAGCGCGAGATTGACTCCCCTTCAAAAAAAAGAAAATAAAAAGTGTGCCATCATCTGGCCTGTGCTGATACGGTGTCCTCTGTGAAGGATGTTCCCAGAAGTGTTGTCAGGTGTGTGCGAGGGATGCCTGCTCTGGAGCCGAGCGGGGATTTGGAAGCCATGCATGATTGTGGAGGACATCTGGCCACTAGAGGAGTGTGCATGGGTCACATCGTAACACAGGCTCTGCGCTTCCCAGGACGCCTGTTCAGGCTTGATTAGAGGATGGACCTGATCAGGAAAAACAAACAAACAAGCCTCATTTCTAATTACAAAATTCAAAGACATGCAGGATTGGCAGGGAAGACATCTGTGGTTTCTGCTTGCCCGGGACCCATTATTTCCCCTTTCTTTGGGGACCACCTTGGCACTGTGTTGCTTTTGTGGTTGCAGGAGTGGACACAGGACTCAGTGATGGTGCTCAGTGACTGGTTCAGGGATGGGCATGGACCCAAGCCTGAACAACGAGCTCCTTCCCCAGCGCATTTACTGAGCTTTAGCAAAGAGGTATTCTTTTCCCACTGAGGACGCCAAGCTGGCGGGTTGGAGATCCTCTTAGCCGTCTTGTGTGGAGACCCTGCCTGAGATTTACTAAGCACAGACTTAGCCATGAGTCAGGAAACATCCATTTCTCCCTTGATCCAGCCATTCCTGAAACCACGTGCATTCATTTTACAGACCAACATTTCACCCCCCGCCACAACTCCATTATTTAGGCTTAAGCCAGTTTGAATCTAGTTTCTGTCATTTGTGGCCAAACAAAATCTGACTAATGTTACCTGTGAATCAACAAGCCTGTCTAGCTAATACCAGATGTTGAAGAAGATAACAAAGATGAAATACCTAAGGCAAGGTTGAAGGCACCCAGCACTGGAGTCCAGCGCTCTTCCCGGCCCTGCTACCCCTAAGGAGGATAAAATAGCTTGACATAGCAAACATAGTAACAAGGTATGTTGTAAATCTGTGCTACCTGGCTGGGCACAATGGCTCATTCCTGTAATCCCAGCAGCTTAGTAGTCCGAGGTAGGAGGATTGCTTGAGGTCAGGAGTTCAGTCCAGCCTGGGCAACATAACCACAATCCCATCTCTACAAAAAATTAAAAATTAACTAGGCTTGATGGTGCACACCTGTAGTTCCAGCTACTCAGGAAGCCGAGGCAGGAGGATCGCTTCAGCCCAGGACTTTGGGGCTGCACTGACCTATGACTGTACCACTGACTCCAGCCTCATTGACATGGCAAGACCCTTTCTTAAAAAAAAAAAAGAAGAAATGAATAAATAAATCTGTGCTATCCAACACAGTAGTCCAACACAGCAGCTACCTGCTGCTGCTGAGCGTGTGGAATGTGGCTAGTCTGAGCTGAAATGTGGGGTGGTGTAAAACACACACAGCTTTCACAGACTTCATACTTTTAATAATATAAATATTATATTAGTAATTTTATATTAATTACATGTTGAAAGATATTTGTGATCTACTGAGTTAAAGTACATTATTAAAATTAATTTCACCTGTTTCTTTCCCCTTGTTTAATATAGACACTAGGAAATTGTAAGTTGCATGTGGTGGCTTGCGTTTCTGGCTGACATTCTATTTCTGTTGGGCATCACTAGTCTAAATTGTGAGGGATGGTTCATTGTTGGTGTGGGAGGTCAGTGAATTCTGGAGTAGTCAGGAAAATCAGAAAAACCTCAGATGAAGCGGCAAGGATGGGGGTAGGATGGCATTTGGAGCCCATTCTCCCATGGTCGTTGGCTCTAATTTTCCCTGTGAGTAAAATGAACTGTCTTCCCTTTCCCCGTCATTCCTCCCACCACTCGCCACCCACCACCCACCAGAGAATGAAATGGTTTTAGCATGCAGTGTGCTGTTCACAGTTGAAATGCTGACAATTTTGCCACACATTCAGATCTACTTGGACTCACTGGTTTCCTTTGGTAAAATACCCCATATCCAGAAGGGAAGTCTTCTGGTTTCTCTGACTTGGGCGTGACTTCAGGATTTCTCAATAGGATGATGTCTGTGGCTGGTTGTCCAACACTCACCGCTCCTTTCTGGAAGTGATGCGCTTTGTTCTTAGCCTGAGTTTCCCCCACAAGGAGACCCTGAGAAGGACTGCGTGCAAATGGTTTTGGGGGAGAGGAATCACAGCGAGCACTTTGAGAGAGAAGGGAAGTGAGACAGGGAACAAATGGAAGCCAGTAAAGGGTGAATTAATAAGGCCACCACGGGGGACGGGGACTCAGTGTCTTGGGAAATACCTTGAGAAATACTATGGAGTGTATCTCCTAATTGTCCCTGGGTAAGGAACCTGGGGCTATTTATTAACTTTTATTTGTTAGGATTGAGGGTCAGTCTTGGGGTGTTAACCTTTTGGCATTTTCAACTTGGGTGTACAGCACTAGGAACAGAGAATGCCTGCAGGCAGAAAGATGAAGGCAATCTTTTAAGTATACAGGAAATGTCTGCAAGTGATCTTCAGGAGAGGCTGTGGGGAATTGTCAGAGCACAGACAGTGTCTGCTACACCTTAGAAGAAAGAGAGAAGACATGGAGAAAAGTGGGGTCCTTGGTGATAGTCCTGATGTACTGGATCAAGCCTTACCTGAAACCTACATCCAGATTTGTCATTTATCTGCACCTATAAATTCCATATGCTGTTTAAACTGGTTTGGGTTTTCTGTTATTCACAATATAATGATTCCTAACTCATTCTTTTCCTAACCTGGTTCCTACAGTTGAATAGATTCCACGTGGTTTCAAAATCAGGAAACAGGGCAGATGGGTAAGTCATGTCATCATTTCCTTCCTGAAACCAGAGTGCAAGGGAAAGAAAAGAAGGAGTTGCATGGGATGGTGGCTAAGTTTTCACTGTGACCCAGGGACCATCACAGTAAAAGGAACCTGTCCCGGGAATTTGTTCAACCCTCTCTAAACACTGTCAGCTCCATGTTCCAAACTGACTGTCACATCCAATGCATTGACATTAATTCCAGTAAACTGAATTCACCTGAGAATCTTGTTGTGGAACCAAAATGATCTTAAAAGTCTTCTTTGATGTGCCAGGAATTCTCACAAGCAATAAATTAAAAATAATCAAGGAGTTATTTTATATAATCTGTATATAACACAAAGTAAGGCTCACGCCTGTAATCCCAGCACTTTGGGAGGCCGAGGCTGGCGGATCACGAGGTCAAGAGATCGAGACCATCCTGGCCAACATGGTGAAACCCCGTCTCTACTTAAAAAAAAAAAAAAAAATTAGTCGGGCGTTTGGCAAGTGCCTGTGATCCCAGCTACTCGGGAGGCTGAGGCGGAAGAATCGCTTGAACCCGGGGGGCTAAGGTTGCAGTGAGTCGAGACTGCGCAACTGCACTCCAGCCTGGCGACAGAGCAAGACTGTCTCAAAAAAAAAAAAAAAAAACAGTAATTGTGTCCATAAATAACTTGAGGAAGTTAAACAGGAAAAAAAAAAAAAAGGATTTTTTCCTGACGTTCACATTGCTTCACAAGGTTTTGTGGATTCCGAAGGTCATCTGGACTCCAGGAAAATTTAAGCACAACATTTGAGAATTCCCTAAGGCCTCGCACTCTAGTACGCAATCGCGGATTCACCAGCTTGGGTCAGTTGGTCTCAGTTTTGCTTTTGGAGGTGAGTGAGGTGGTGGAAGAGATACATTTTCATTCCTGATACGGCCACCAGAGGGAGCTCCCAATGGTCGGCTCTACCTGAAAGTCCTATCCATGAAAACTGACAAAAGAAAACTTGATTCTGATAAACCTCAGCATCTCCTTGCTAACATACTAAGAGCAATCACTGAACACTTTTCGTCTGCTCAAAGCATCCTCACGGGATCTGAGAAGCATTGTCCTATTAAATCTCAGTTGTCTAATTTTCAGCATCAATTTATCATGGGAGCTGCTCCTGCATTTTATAAGGTGAATTCTGAAGCAATGAGATTAAAGATTCAGAAAGTGGGTAAAGTTAACACTGAGCCCGTGGGCCTGGTAAATTGACAACTGAGCCAGAGTAAGTATTTACCATTGTAAAGCTCTGATATCATGGTACAATTGTTTCTGAAGAACGCTACCAGCACCTCCCTGCCTTTTTCCATTTGTCTGCCTTTTTCCATTCATATTTGAATGGATTTTCTCTCTTTTTTATTATTATTATCATTTTCCAGGGACTTTGGATCATTATAAGATTGCGGGTAATGACAGACTGTAATTAAGTCTAAAACAGATTTTTCTTTTAGGAGACAGAAAAATCCACTCTCACTGAGACTCCAGATTGCCTGGGCTGTAATTTACGGTGCTGTCACAAAGGGGTCCTTTTTCCGCATGGTGCTCCGCGGTGATGAGCCAGAAGCTGAAGCTGAGGGGTGTGTGACTCTCCCCCACACTCTCTGGAGTGAGCAGAATGGACGCCTAAATGGCTAAGTATAGCTTGAAACTGATTACAGGCCAGATCCTGCTATTGTGCATCATCAGTTGTCATTGTTGAGACTGAAATTGCACTGGGATGTTTCTCTTTGTCGCCGGCTCCAGGCTCGTTTCTAGGACAGGAGTGAAACCGTATGGTGAGCCTCAGGCCCAGGCACGAGCAGAATTGTTCTTCTGGTGTGTCACCCAAGGAAGGTCTTGGCAGGTCTTTGGCAAGTCCAGTGGAAGATGGGCCAGCTTCAGTCATGATACCTATAGGCTTGGCATTACTAGCGCTCCCAGATTTATGGATAGTAACCTCTAATCTCTAGCAAAGAAGGCGGAAATTGTGGCTCTTCCTCAGTTGCTGTGTGAACTTAAGCAAGCAGCTTAACTTCTCTGGCCTTAGTTTTCTTATCTGTACAACAAAACTACTTATAGCTACTCTCTGATATGGTTTGGCTGTGTCTCCACCCAAATCTCATCTTGAATTGTAGCTCCTATGATTCTCACATGTTGTGGGAGAGGTCTGGTGGGGGGTAATTGAATTATGGGGGTAGGTCTTTTCTGTGCTGTTCTCATGATAGTGAATAGGTCTCACAAGATCTGATGGTTTTATAAAGGGGAGTTTCCCTGCATAAGTTCTCTTGTCTGCCACCATATGAGACGTGCCTTTCACCTCCCACCATGATTGTAAGGCCTCCGCAGTCACTTGGAACTGTGAGTCCATTAAACCTCTTTTTTTGTAATTGCCCAGTCTCAGGTATGTCTTTATCAGCAGAGTAGAAACGGACTAATACACTCTCTTATTCTCAAGGTAGATTTGCAGAGCAATGAAGTGAGATATATGAAGACCCCAAAATATATATATATATATATATTCATACACACACACATGCACAAATATAATATGCATAGAAGATATAGAAACTACCCATATATATTATTATGGAGTGTGTGTGTGTGTGTGTGTGTGCGTGTGTGTGTAGTTTCTTAGTAAAAACATTGGGGTGAGATTATGGAGGGTTTATATGCTAGAAGATGAAGTTTGGACTTGGCTGCACAGTAATGATAATGATAAACTTGCATTCAGTGCTTATCGTGAGCCAGGCACTGTTCTAGGCTCTTTGCATGTATGAAGGCAGTGGTTTTCAGTAGAAGCGTTATCAGCATTTGGACGGGAGAATTCTTCATCGTCATGGGACTGTCCTAAGTCTGTGTGATTACCAAAGGTCTCTCAGGACCCTCATCATCTCTGCTGACGAAAGACAGCCCAACTCCCCTGCATTTACACCCAGCTGAAAACCAGTTGCCTAAGTATAGACGTGTACTCTCCAGTATGGAAGCTGCTGGCTACAGGTGACTGTGAAGGGCTTGAGATGAACTTAGTCTGACATGTGCTGCAAGTGGAAAAGAACAAACGTGGGTTTTGAAGATTTGGTATGAAAAAAATCATATTAATATTTTTAAAAAATTGATAACATGATGAAATGATAATACTTTGGATAGATCATGGTAAATGATATGTTTAAATTCATTTCACCTGCTTCTTGTTGCTTTTTTGTTTTTTGAGATGGAGTCTCACTCTGTCACCCAAGCTGGAGTGCAATGTCACGATCTTGGCTCCCTGTAACCTCCGCCTCCCGGGTCCAAGCGCTTCTCCTGCGTCAGTCTCTCGAGTAACTGGGATTACAGGCACCCATCATCATGCCTGGCTGAATTTTGTATTTTTGTAGAAATGAGTTTCACCATGTTGGCCAGGCTGGTCTTGAACTCCTGACCTCAGGTGATCTGCCTGCCTTGGCCTCCCAAAGTGCTGGGCTTACAGGCATGATCCACTGCACCCGGCCTCTTGTTGCTTTTTTGATGTGGCTACTAGACAATGTTAAAGGACAGCTGGAGCTGGCATTTGTGGTTTGTGTTCTATTTTTATTAGACAGCGCTGGAATGGGCAGTGGGATGCTAGTGAGGCTTTTTGAGTCAAAATGGTGTCAGAGTGGCTGTGGGTGACACTGCTCGGCCAGCCCAGCAAATATTCACTTCTGTTTCTTCTATACTAGCAAAATCCTGATCGTATCTGTGATGGTCTTGTGTTCAAATACTCTTCTCCTTAGATTCCATGGAACTTAGTTTTTGTCGAAAAGCATAAATAGAAGTCAACTGGGTGGACCCTCTGGGGAAGCTGTTGTTAGCATGAGAAAAAGAAGACTTGACTGACATCTGCCTTTTGCCCTTTGCCCTTCCCTACTTTTGCTGCCTGGAATGCAGACACAACTGAAGGTACAGCAGCCTCTTTGGAACCATGAGGTTGACAGTCACATTATAGGAATGGTGAAAGGAGGGAGACTAGTTCCTTAAGCAGCTTCACAGGCCCATCACTGCCCACCCAGGACTCTTCATCACGTGAGCAGATTAAACCCTCCTTTGGTTAGGCCACAGTAGCTGGATTTCTGTGACATGAGTTAAACATGAGCATCACTGATCATTACGGTGTCATTTTGAAGTCAGCGCACTGATGTTTTTGCTTTTCAGTCTATCTCAAGCATTTGAGCACCTTTGCTAAGTTTGGGGAAATTCTGACATTAAGAGTTGGGCCTCCACATGGCAGAACTTAGAAACCCCCAGTGGCCAAGTCCCTCAATGCATGAGGCTCTGACAGTCAGTGTTCTGAGGGAGGCTCTGATTCAGAGAAACTAGAGAAGAGGATCTAGCGTTTAGCCCCGGCACCCTTTTCATAAACTCCTTTTCTGCTTAGCCAGCCCAAGCCAGCATCAGTCGCCTGCAGCCTAGAGCACTGACGGCTGCAGCTGGGATTTAATTAAGGTCCTGTTCCTCAATAGTCTCTTATTGAAATCCTATTCCCAAGGAAAAACACAGGAATCCTTAACTTCTCAGCAGGAAACACTGCTCTGAGATCAGGTAGTTCCGTACATTGCAAGTGCACTGTCATCTGTGCCATCGGCAAAATGCAAGACAACTCTCATTATCCCCACTCGCCTCTGTCTCTGGAGGCCGCTGCAGTGCTAGGCTTACAGAGTGATTTGACAATCACTATCTGAATTCAAGTTGCGAGCCAGGAAGCTGGGTAGAAGAAACCTGGGTCAGGAAACATAACGAGTGAGGAGTTGCTGGAATACCAGCCGTCTGCCTCTGGATGGAGTGTACTTCCCAGCGCACCCCTCTGCTTCAGCCCAAGAACGTTCATGAAGAAGTGAGTCTACCTGGATTCAAATCACGGCACCAACACTTACCACTGTGTGTGATCGTAGGAAGATCACTTAACGACTCTGAGCTTTGGTTTCCTCCTCTGCAGGTTTGAAGAGTCTGTGAAATGTGCAGACGCTCAGGGTCTGCTCCACTTGGAAAGGTTCCCTACTTAGTTTCATGCTTTGCTGTTACTATCTTGAAATTTGTAATAATTTTTAACAAGAGACCCTGCATTTTCACTGTGTCCTGGGACACGTAAGTTATGTAGCCAGTCTTGCTTCTCTATAAAATGAGAATACTATTTCCCAGAGAAGTAAATGAGAAAATGTCTTTTATGTGCTTTGCCAAGTGCCTGGAACTGGTGGATTCTCAGCGAATGATGGCTGCTCTATGTCAGCGCAGCTAATTTCCTCGCAGCATCCTCCCTGGCAGGCTAAGCTCCCTGCACCCCCTTACTAACCTCCATGTACTCAGAGCCCATGTGAGGACACACTGGACACCCACTGCAGCATCAAGGAAGTGGGAGGCCTTAAGGAGCCGAGAATTCCCAGAAGTGAGATTTTGTTTCAGTTCTTTCCAAATATAAAGGCACTTGAACTTCCCCTATGACTTTGATGCTGCAGATGGAATTTCCTAGAGGACTCTAAGATGAGAAATCCAGGTCATGTGATCAGCCAGAAACGCCGCAGGCTCATCGCAGAAGCTCCCAGACGCTTCCTTCTAAAGCACTGACACTTGTCTGCACTGTGAGGTTTAGGGGATTAGACTGATCTTTCCTGAGTACTTTTTAAAATCTTCTGGGCCCCACCTCTTATCCCAGCCACTACTGCAGTGACCAGTTCCAGGCTGACTTTGACCAGCTTTATTTAGGTACAACTGGACATATGTACTGGGATTCACCACGCACCTCTGTCCTCCTGTCTTGGGTGAACATACATCCTGATGCCTTCATATGGGGCACCCCCACAGCCTGCCTGACTCAGAAGTGAGGAGAGAAAATGCTTGTGAGGCCACCGCTGGCCAATGGGGGATGAACAAAGCTGATGGATAAATGCTTCCCTTTTCATCCCCGTGGTATGCAGCTCCAAAATACATCGAATACAGCTACTTAGAAGGTCCCAGTGGGATGCTCAGGCAGCAGCCCCTGTAGCATGGGCCAACTTGTTCCTCCCTCTGTTCCTCACTCCAGCTCCCCCAGATCCTGCTCTCCAGTAATCGATCCAGGTAACAAAGACTTCGCATGAGGCCCTGCTTTCCAGGGATCTCAGGCTAAGATGATCCCCTAATCTTCTGAAATGAAATACCTTCACAGTATAACATAGCCTACCTCCACACATTGGAAAAAATCAATGTAATGCCATAACTGAATTTCGATAGAGAACTAAAAAGGAAAGAATCTTAAGAACAATTAAAATGTCTTTTGATGTGTACATGTCCCAACAGAACTCTACCAGAAAACCTAGGGAGCAGTCAAGACACTGACCACCTTGCATGGAATCCCTATGAAAGTGACTTCGTGGCAGGAACCCAAGAAGGAGGAGCAGAGGACGTGGTTGGAGTAACCAGCTCTACCATTAGCCTCCTGTATCGTTCGAGTCCTTGTTTTCCAGGCATCCATTTCCTCAAGGATGGTGTGGCATTGAACTGTATGGTCTCTAAGGACCCTTCCAGATTGATTTCTCTATGGTTTTCTGAACTTCTGCCTTTTCAGGACACTTGTTATCTTGTTCTGGCCTCTTTCCAGCTGTTAGGCCAGCCATCAACAGCTGAAATACTAAAGTTTTTATTGAGGATCTGTACCTGCCAGGTGATGAAAAAGAGACAAAATTCTCCATTGTAGAGTTCACATTTTGGAAGGTGGTGGTGATGGAGAACAAACAGTAAGCAGACAAGCGACTAAACATATAGTACACCAAAGAGCGGTAAGTGCGGTGGAGAGAAATAAACAAATAATGGGTTAGAGAATGGGGGTGGTGGGAGGCAGGAGAGGCTGCTAAATAAATTCCCTGTGATGCTTATTCCATAGAGTTACCAATACAAGGAGTGATGTCCCATTTGGAATGCCTGCTATTCTGGTTACTATTGCTGCATAATGAATGGCCCCCAAATATAGTGGCTTAAAACCATAGTGATTTCATTAGCTCTCATTGTTTCTATTGGCCAGGAATTCGGAAAGAGCTTGGCCAGGTGATCTTGGCTTCAAGTCTCTCATGCACCATGGTCAGATCGTGGCTGGAGCAGTAGAGGCTGCCCAGGAATCTTCCTCTCTCTTCATTCAGTCTCAAGCCTTCTCCTTGAGGTCTCTATATGGGCTATCTTGGGCTTCCTCTCAACATGGAGGCCTCAGGACAGTAAGGCCACTTACATGGGTAACAGAGAGCTCCACGTGAGTGGCCCAGGAAACCGGACTGAGGTTGCAATATCTTTTGTGGTGGACACTCCCCATGGAGGCCCCCATGATTTCTGCCTCTTAGCATCTACTCTGTATAACTGCCTGGCCTTGAGGTTGGCAGAAACTGTGACTTGATTCTAACCAATAAATATGGCAAGGGAATGGGATGTCGTACTTGTAATTATGTTATGTGATATGGCAGTGGTGTAAGGGCATCTCAGGTGTGATTAAGGTCCCTAATCAGTTGACTTTGAGTTAATCAAAAGGGAGATGACCCTGAATGGGCCTGAGCTAATCATATGACCCTCAAAAAGAAGATCTAGATGGGCCAGACACAGTGGCTCACACCTGTAATCCCAGAACTTTGGGAGGCCAAGGTGGGCAGATCACAAGGTCAAGAGATTGAGACCATCCTGGCCAACATGTCTCTATGAAAATTACAGAAATTAGCTGGGTGTGGTGGCACGTGCCTGTAATCCCAGCTACTTGGGAGGCTCAGGCAGGAGAATCACTTGAACCCGGGAGGCAGAAGTTGTAGCGAGCCAAGATTGCGCCACTGCACTCTAGCCCAGTGACAGAGTGAAACTCCATCTCAAAAAAGAAAAAAAGAAGACCTAGAAGACCTAGATCTTCCCTGTAGTGGAAGAATCCAAGCAGCAGAGAGTCTCTCTCTCTCTCTCTCTCTCTCTCTCTCTCTCTCTCCATTGCTTGCTATTATGGGCTGGATTGCTCCCACCACCACCACCAAATTCATATATTGAAGCCCTAAACTCTGGGTCCTCAGAATATGACTGTATTTGGAGACAGGACTTTTAAAGTGGTGATTATGTTAAAAGGAGACTGTCAGAGTGGACCCTAATCCAATCTGACTGGTGTCCTTATAACAAAGAGGAGGGAAGAGACACCAGGGATGTGTGCACACAGAGGAAAGACCACGTGAGGATGTAGCGAGACGACACCCATCTGTAAGGCAGGGAGACAGGTCTCCAAAGGAACCAAATCTACCAACACCTTGGTCTCAGACTTCTAGCCTCCAGAACTGTGAGAAAATAAATGTCTGTTGTTTAAGCCAACCCAACTGTGGTATCTTGTTATGGCAGCCCTAGAAAAATAATACACTTGTCTTAAAGAAATCAGCGGCCACCAATTCTACAGTCATAAGGAAATAAATTCTTTCCAAAACCTGCGGGAACTTGAAAATAGATTCTTCCCTAGTTGAGCCTTTAGATGAGAACACAGCCCAGACCATACCTGGATTCCATCCTCAGGAGATCCTGAGAAGAGAATGCAGCTAAGCTATATTCAGACTTCTGACCCACAGAGAATGTGATATAGTAAATGTTGTGGTGAACCACTAAGTTTGTGGTCATTTGTCGTGCCACAAAAAGACCTAATTCATCTGTAATAACCCAGCTTAGGAAGTCACAGCACCACTTCTGTTGCATCTTATTGGTTACAAATGAGCCACAAGCCCACCCAGATTTAAGCACTGGGATGGGAGGTGTTGCTGGGACCAAATTTGGAAAATATAGCCTGTGACACCTGCATAATTGAATTTTAATTTGTAGCTCATATTTGAAACTGCAGCTGGCTTTCTGCATCTACATCAGCTTAATCAACTTGGCATGTTTCCTCCAACTGGTCTTCACTTGGGCTTCAGAACCTCTCTGAAGGATGTCTGCCTCTGCCTGTCCCTTTGAGGAGCCCCAAAAGTGCACAATACCAGCACAGAGTATAAAACAGGCTTTTTCTAATATTCCCTCTGTGTTTGATGACTGTTCATTTAGGCATTTTTACATGATGCTTTAATAGATAGAAACATTTGTTTATTTGTATAGGTTTTTCTTCACCCCACCTTTGCACCTGCTGGCTGGTTCCAGGTTCCAACCTGGGAAAGCATAAGCATGACTAGCCAACTGGAAGTGTGTATCTCAGCACCTTGTGATGTGGTCCCTGAAACAGGGGCATTCAGCCACTTCTCAAGGCTGTACCTGCACTTAGAAGCCCCTGGACTGGATCTGCACTATTCCTGGGGGTAATAGAAAAATCAGAGTTCAGAGTCCTGTCCAAGGTTGGAAAGCCAGAAGCACCCTTGGCTCTCCATAAGTCACGACGCTAACTCATGTGCCTTCAGCTAGGAAGGACCTTGGAGGACATTTAGGCCAAACAGACATCTGCTACTCAGTTCCCTTCTACAACATCCCCACCTAGTGGATCTGCCAGAGTGCTTCTTCAGTGGGGATGATCATTCCCAGTTGCCCCAGGGAAGGAAAGGGCAGGTTCTATCCAGAAGAAAGAGGTCATTAATCAGCTGGAGTCGCCAGGCTGCCTTCCTTGACCTCTTTAACAAGACGATGGTCTTGATAGCTGGGCGCTGTCAACAGAGGACTTTCTAAACTCCCTTCCTCTCATTACTACGTTAGAGCTTAGCTGCCTAGATCATAGAGTTTTACTGTAAGACAGAACAGGAACAAGCCATGATATGATGACAAAGAAAAGAGAAGTCTATTTCTTCCAGTCCAAGAGTTTGTGAAAGGAAGAGGAGCCAGGCAGAGGAAGCAGAGAAAGAATGGCCAAGGCTCTGGATGCGGGGAGTGTGCTCCAGAGGGAAGGGGAGGGCCAGAAACTCTGTAGAGCCAGAGACATGCTTCCCTGTGAGTTCCAAATGGACGTGCGGAATGTCCGAGAGAAGCCCACCAAGCGGCCTCTTCCAACATGACACAATGTAGGGGCAACAACTATGGCAGACGCGGCACTTGTGGCCACAATGGGATCTCATTTTCACGCCCTGCTGAGGAGACCTGGAGGGGCTGAGAGGGCTGGCAGGGGGTCCTGAGGGGGACAGAGAGTCCACTGCTGGTCATTTCCTAAGATGGGGGCAAATGGCCAAGATCCAGTGATGGGTCCTGGCCAAAACCAATGATATTGACCTGTATTGAATGCTTATTAAATGTGAGGCTTGTCTAAGTGTTTTCCGTTTATTATCTCATATTTAATCCTTGAGTTAGCCTTGGGAGGTAGGCACTATTGTGATCCCTATTTTTTCAGATGAGAAGTTACTGCCCAAAGTTACTCAGCAAGATTAGACAAGATCAACCAGATCTCAGTGGTCCTGAGGTCAGAGGCCAAACCAGAATAGGGCATAAGACAGAGCGTGTCCAGAAGATTCTATACGCACATGAAGACCCTTCCCCACTCCACCCTGTCCCCACTGCCACCAGGACCCTAAAAGTTATCTTGCACAAGAAGCTGAAGAAGGTGGAAATCTGAAAAACTGAGTGTTTAACTCATAACAGCCTGAATGATCTAACAGGAGATCTAATCTTAGATTAGATTAACATTAGTGGGTTGGTCTATGCATGGTTTACTTACTATCCAGTGCTAGGGGGTCCAGTAAAAAATTAGGTCTATTAGACAAAAAAATACAGCAGCTTAATTTTTTGCATGTTTGAGTGGAGTGTGACTAAATGTATGGCTTGACTTTATTTCTTAGCCTGGTGTATTTAAGACACTATTTGCTCTGAATAGGAAAGTCCAACAGTTCTGGGTTTGAAGCCAGCTGAACTACTCGCTGTTTGACTCTTACTTCCTTAACCTTTGAGGGCTTCATTCTCTTCACATGAAAAATGAAAATAACAGATTTATATTGTTTAGAAGAGAGGCCAGCAAATATTTTCTGTGAAAAGCTAGAGAATAAATATCTTAGGCCTTGGAGTCATAGAGTCTCTATTGCTCCTGCTCAACTCTGCCACTGAAGCACAAAAGCAGCCACAGACAATGCATAAGTGGATGTGTGAGGTTGAATTCCAATAAAACTTTATTTATAAAGGCATACGGAGAAACAGATTTGGCCTTTGTGTGCCATCCTTTGGGTTGAATATAGACTACATAATAACAAAGAGACCCAAAACATATTGCCTTAAATAAGACAGAAGTGTATTTCTCTCTCCTGTTAACAGTCTAGAGGTGACCGTCCAGGCTGGTGGGGCAGCTCTACTCCATGTGGTCATTCAGGATCCAGGTTCTTTTCCTCTTTCATCTTTTGCTCTTTTATGCCTAAGGAACATTCAAGGAATAGCAAGGACAAGACTGGAGTGGCTACAGCCAAGCAAGCAAAGGAAATAGTTTAGGAGATGAGGTCAGAGAGGATGTGTGTGTGTGTGTGTGTGTGTGTGTGTGTCAGAGAAACAAAGACAGAAAGAGTAGTCTAGGTTTTTGTACGCTATTGCAGAAATTTGGCTCTGGCTCTGTGAGTGATGGAAAGCCTTGACTTTTCCTGAGCTGCCTGATCTGCCTGATCTGCCTTACACTTTAAAAGGATCCCTCCAACCACTAAATAGAAAACAAGCAAGGAGGAGTCAGGGAGGCAGCAGGGGGCCCGGTGTGGCAACCTTGACAGTAATCAAGGTGGGAAACCATGGTGACATGGGCCAGAGTGGACGTGGTCAGAATCTAGACATATTTATAAATGCAAATACACTTTTAATTTTTTCTGCTGAGACAGTTCATGGCTTATCAAAAGTTGATCCTCCAAAAACTTACAAATCACTGTGTAGGCCAGTCACATTTAGATATGACCAAAGGCTTTAAGGAACCACTTAATGTCTGAGTATCATGGTAGATAGCTTCACATGAGCAGGAACTGTATCTTTTTTAAAAACACTGACTACCCACTGCTTGGCACAGTGTGTAACATATAGCCAGATGTTAACAAATATTTGTGGAAGGCAGGAAGGGAAGGGAAGAAGAGATTTCTCCAATAAAATACAAAAATGCAGGAAAGTGCATGTATAGCAACTAACACAGAGTCTGCCATAAACTCAACCTTTGTGTCACCTTCCTAAGGTGCACAGCTCTCACATTAGCGTTTCTACTGTGTAGAGAACAAGAGCCCCAAGGGAAGATGGAGGTGTTCAAACAGGCTGGTCCATCCCCATTCAAGAAGCCACAGCCTCACAGGTCTCCTAGTTGTGCTTCTGTAAATCACAAGGTCATGGGCTTTTACAATTTTGATTACTTGAGACTCAGATGGTTCAAGCTGCAGATTCCAAGGTGGTACCATGTCCATCATCTTCCACTGTGAAGGCAAAGCACAAGCAGGAAGGTGCTAGCTCTGCCTCCCTTAGGCAAGACACGTCATCTTTGGGCCTCCGCCTCCTACCTAGAACACGAGGGGGTTGGAGTGAGAGGCTCCAAAGGATTTCAGGCCCCTGAACTATTCCCAGACTCAGACCTGATCCCGCCCCTCCACGTCTTAATCTCCAGATAGAGTGGCTGGCTGGTGGCACACGAGAGGGCTCCACATCAGTGACTACTGGCTGCTCATGGGTAAGTGGGTGGTCAGCAGAAAAGGCTGGACTTAGGGAGCCCTTCATGAAGAATGGCCTATCCAGCTTCTCATATGACTGACCCATGCAGCAAAACAGACCCCCTCCCCCTTCTTGTGGTCCCTCACTCCTCACCCCACTGCCACATGTTCATGCTCTCCTTGGAATGGGATTACAGAACAAAACATGGGCTCTGGAGTCAAACACTGGATCAGCACTTGGCACTTACAACGCTGAGGGTTTTTGCATATTTATGGATTAAAAAGGGAGGGGAGCCCAGTGGATAAGGGTACACCCTCTGGTAGCAGATTTTCCTGGGTTTAAACCCAAACTCCTCTTCCTGCTGGCTGTGTGACTCCAGACAAGTTCCTTAACTTCTCTGTGCCTCTGTTGATTCATTTATAAAATGGGGCTGATGATTGGATCTGTCTCACAGAATCTGTGAGGACCAACTGAGATAATAGCTATAAAGCCTTTAGAACAGCACCTGACTCTGGGCTAGGGCTGCAGAAGGGTTAGCTATGATTATTGTTTTCTCTATTTCAGTCTTATTGACTGTGCAAACTTGAGGGAGTTGCCTAACCATCCTGGGCCCTGTTTTCCTGGCTTTGCCACTGTTTAGCTGTGTGACCCGGGGAAGCTCTCACACTTCTTTGTGCCTCCATTACCACCTCTGTCAAATGGGGATATGAAAGTGCTGCTTTGTGAAGAGTCCTGAGAATAAATGAGTTAAGGTGTGTAACACTTTTCTGGTGCCAGGCACTCTGCAAATGCCAACCAATCATTCAATCAGTATCCTTTTAGCAAATATTAATTGAGGTACACTTTGGGGCTAGACATTCTGGGGAGAATGGTGACCCCACAGATGGAGCCTCTGAAATGAGAGCTTCCTCTGCCTTGCCTCCCACCCCAACCCATGACTTTGATGGTCATAGAAAATTTCATGTTAATTTCACATCTTTAATTTTCTAAGAGCTCAGCGAACATTTGTTTGAACTCACTTACTTTTCCTTTACAAATGTCCATTTTTTTTCCTTCCTCTGGGCCAGCATGACTATAAATCGTTGTCTATGATTCCGTGCTTAGAAAGAGCCAGGCTAGAACCTACCATTGGAGGGTTTTACTGGGTTATTTATTGCGACAGAAAATGCAAATGCATTGGCAGTAAACATAAGGAGGAAAAAGCTACTTCAGCAGTATGTGCAGAACGTAAATGCAGATGGAAATGGGGGGGTGGAGTGTCATTTTTAGTAAGTAGAGCAGATACTCCACTTTGCTGAAAATATGAAACACCAGAAAATTCTCCTGACTTTCTATGTTAATGAAAGAAATGTAAAGCTGACCTGCTTCTTTTTTCAGGACCCCAGAATGACATTATATTTCACTATAGTCAGTGCTATTCAATGTGAAAAGCTGATAAAATACCAAATAAAAAACCTAAAAGGGAGTGCGTGGAGAACAGAGCTTTGCTGAACGACACCAAGTCCTTTCTCATCACCTGCACTGCAGAAAGATCCTCTCTCGGTGCTGCCAAATTTCCTTTTTCTGGTCTATTTCATACCAGAAAGATCTTTTCCAAGTGGTTAAAAATATATTCTCTTGGTCTCTGTGCATAACTTGCAAACAGAGTTAGGGAACAAGGAGCCTGAGCTCCCCAGATCCACTCAAGGATAAGAAACATTGCCTTGTCTTGAGTAGCTGATGTTAGAGAAAAGGCTTGATTCCTACTCCTGATGTCTCCTTCCCTGTGGAGGGAACTCAGGAGCACAGTACTCCTGGCACTAGTCTGCAGGTCTCACTCTCCAGCCTCAATGAGATGCACTATCCTAAGAAAATTACTGAATTAGGACCAGAAACTGGACACGCTAAAACTGATCTCACCCTCTCCCTCTGGTTGCCTGCCAAGCACAAATGCTCCTCCACACTGCAAATGTGTGACCAGGTATGTCAAAATGTGTGTTTCGGGGGTCAGTGTTAGGAAACCCATCTGCATGCAGGTAACAAGTTGCAGTTTCCAGTGTAACCTTATCCATCATAAAGGGCGCTATTCTGGTATGTTTCCTACTTCTCAAGGGCTGCAGTATTCAGGCAGAGAATTGGGGCTTGCGACAGGGCTATCCCAAACCCCAGCAGGTGACAAAGATGTCTCTGAGGTATCATGATAGTCTTCGGAGCATTGTCATCTTCCTCCTGGTCAGCCATAACTCACCAAACACTGCCTAGGAGACCTTATCATCACTAATAAGTCTTTTTGGCTGTAATTAAGGAAGTTAAGGTGACAACATTCCTCCTCAACATTCAATCCCCAGTCAAGACTCTGTTGAAATCCCTTCAAGAAATTTCCCTTGATTTTTCAGCTAAATTGATTGTTTCTTCTTTTTAATTTCAATACAATTGTTTACTCACCTGGGTGCATAAATTATTTGTGGAAATGACTTCTCTCCCTTAAACATTGTGTGTGTGTGTATGTGTGGTGCCATGTCATAGTGTGGTATGTGGATGTGTTAGTTCTTTCTCAAATTAATAGACCCATTTGGCAGCAACCTCATTTTTATAAGCCAGTAAAAGTGGTGGTGTGTTACTCATTACTACAAAACAAATTACTCCATAACTCAGCAGCGTCAAACAATAAACGCTTATTGTCTCACATAGTTTCTATGGATCAAGAATCCAGGAGTGGCGTAAGTTTCTCAGGAAGTTGTACTTAAGACATTGGCCAGATCTGCAATCATCCGAAGGCTTGACCAGGGCCGACAGGTCCACCTCCATGTTGGTTCACTCCCATGGTGCAGACTGTTGGCAGAAGAACTCAGTGCCTCCCACGTGGGCCTCTCAACAGGCTGCTTGAGTATGTTCACAGCATGGTGGCTGGCCTCCCTCCAAGTGAGCAGTCCAAGACCTATTCTGGGACGTCATACGCCAACACTTTTGCCACATTCTACTCCTTAGAAGCAAGTCACTAAGCAAAGCTGACACTCCAGGGGAGGGAAACCGGGCTCCACCTCTTGAAGGGAGGGGCACCAAATAATTTGCAAGTATATTTCAAAACTACTGCAGGTCACATGGTGCAGAAAGAGAGAAGCAGAGCTGAAGAATATCAAAACCTATGAATTTATAATAGCAAGAATGAAATATATGAATGTTGGAACACTTGGAGCTCCTTTCTCTCTATGATCTGCCCAGGAAAACTGATGTGAAGAAATGTGGAAGAGAGCCAGCCAGTGGATGGGAGGGCGATGTAAAGGTGAGCTTTGTGGAAGAGTGGAGGAAAGAGATTGGCACTGAAGTGGGCAGTGGGAGTGCAAGAGGCTTGGTGGAGACCGGATTTTAGAGGCAGTGTTTGGATGGTTGTGAACAGGCTTTTCTCTTCTTTCAAGGGCATGGTAAAAATCAGAATTAATTGTATGACTATTTGGTTTGGAGTCTGTTTCATTAAGTGTTATACTGTAGAGAGACTGGATCACATGGGTCATACCATTTATTCAGGTTACCTTCACACCCTTTGTGAATTTCCGTCTTATGCAAACTGGCAAGAAAGCACTATGTTAAAAGATTCTTGAACACTTTTGTATCTTAAGACCTTTGTATTCTCAGTACTAGTACAGCACTGTTCACGTAATAGGTAGTCAAAATTAGTGGGAAAGACTCAAGCAAAAAGTTTATTTGGATTTCCTTGTGATGTATAAGCCAAGATGCTATAATCCAAAGAGGCAGGAAAATGATGTAAACTAGAAATAAAACTATTTTTAAGTGACAATGTGTCCAGAACTCTTTGACAGTTTAAGAGAAACAAAAGCAGGAGCCAAAAAGAGAGTCACACCAGGGTGAGCAGAGTTGAACCCATGCCCAGGACAAATATCAAGAGTGTCACTTCCTCTGAGGTCCCATCCCTACTTCCACAGGCTCTGCAGCCTACACCACCTTTGAAAGAAAACAGGGAGATGGCAGAACGGATGGGCTGGCAGCACCACCTCGAATCTCTTAGCTCCAAAACTGGAGGTGCTCATCAGAGCCTTGCATCATTTCTGTGGGTGATGAATGGTGTGAGATAAAGCGCAGAGATCTAGAATTGTTTCTCTTTCCCTAACAATTGTTTCTTGGAAGAGGAATATAACTTAGCTAGATTTTCTCTCTTTGTTTGTGTGGATTTCCGGGGTAGAAACCTGGAGGTGTGTGCAGAAACATGCTCTTTGGGGCCCACATACAGATTCCAGCAGATGCCGGAGATTCTGGGGTAGCCTTTCCGTGACTACCAGCCTCTTTTCCCCTGTATTATTTGGTTTGCTGTCTGGTTAATGGCAGGAGTGGGAGAAACTCATGTTCTGCAAGATGCTGCCTGGAGCAGAGGCCAAGAGCGTAAGGTTTGTCCCAGGCCTTCCGTCTCAGCTTTGCTACCAATTTGTCGGAAAAAAATCATTTGTGCCAATTAGACCCTGGTTAGGAAAGTGTTGTCCTGTCTGGGAGGCAGGTACAGAAGCCAATTGCAAGGACAGGAGATCAATGAAAGTGACACATTACTTATGCCTCCAATTCTTCTCAGCCCTCAATTTACTCTCCAAGACACAGAGAAAATACGTGTACTTGCCTCCCTAATGGGTACATGGTCAGCTCTGCGCAATTTATACAGAGCACTTTAGTTCCAAGATGAAATGCACTGATCTCTGCTTTGATGAGTTTTTGACTTGCGGGTCTGAAAAACTTTAGGCCTTTTCTGTACTTCTCCACAAACACAAAACAACGATTCAACAGTAAAACAATAATGGAAAGAAACCAGGCTGTTCCCTTCCAAATGGTTAGAAGGGTACTTCTCCTGACCTAACATAACCTTTCCTCACATGAATTTATTGTCTGTATTCGCACTCAGATTCCAGTGGAATGCCTTGGGTCCAGGTGGATGGTTGCTTACGGCTGGTGTCTATTCTGAGCAGGTAGGCATTCACACTGTTTGGTTGTGCCTGTGGTGGACACACACCTTCAGGTGACTTCTTGCACCCCTGAATCACATTCTTGTATAATCTCCTCTCTTTGAGGACACAAGCTTTGACCTGCTTCAAACCAGTAAAATAGAGAAAAGGTGATGAGCTCTTTGGTTATTACAGCTAACTGTTTCATTCATTGCATAATTAGTCACACACTGTTTTGTGATTTTTGTGATGCAGATTTTTCTTTTTTAGAGATGAGGGTCTTATTCTGTCATCCAGGTTGGAGTGCAGTGACATGATCAGAGCTCACTGCAGCCTCAAACTCCTGAGCTCAAGGGATCCTCCTGCCTCAGCCTCCTGAGTAGCTGGGACGAGAGGTGCATGCCACCACATCCAGCTATTTTTTATTTTTTGTAGAGATGGAGTCTCTTTGTGGCCCAAGCCGGTCTCCAATTCCTGAGCTCAAGTGATCCTCCCACCTTGGCCTCTCAAATTGCTGGGATTACAGGTGTGAGCCACTGTGCCTGGACTGTGATACAGAATTTTACCTAAACCTTGTGTTGTTGACTATAGCATCATGCATTTATTATTTTCCCTCTTAACTAGATTTTAAGTCACTTAATGGCAAGAACTTTGCTCTTGAAGATTTTCAAAAGCCCCATGGCATATGGAAGTACTTGACACACAGTGAGTACACAGTCATATGTGATTTGGGTTTCTGAGGCTTCATTTGGCTAACTAAACCAGATGGGTCTTAGATGAAGATATATGTGGCAAACACTGCATGCCTACTGTGTGCCAGGGTAGACCCCAGACATGCAGAGGACAAGACAAAAGCTCTGTCCTCAGCTGTTCATGACAGTTCAACCCAACCGATGAAGTCTTACAATCTCACTTCCTCCTTACCTGGCAGAATTGGAAGATATCCAAAGATTCCTAGAATTCTTTGTCAACCTATCAGGATTATAATTCCACAGATCAGGCAGAGTGTAACCTGAAGCTCTTCAGTGAATCTGTAGCGACTTCTGAGTGGTTTTTAAGTTTCCAAGTAGAAGAAGCAAAAGACCCTTGTAGCGGTCACCTTCCATCTAAACAGAGAGTGAGCTGCAGAGATACTGCTGTCCCTCAGTGGCCCATGGGTGTCCCTGCAAATCTGTGACTCAAGTGAACATATTCATATTAAGCAGACCAGAGATGAAAACCATATTAGGCATGAACCACTTTTTATTCATAGGCTTACCGAATATATTGCATTAAGAGGCATATTGTTTGCACGCTCTATTTACCAAAAAGAGCTAAATATATATACAGCCTAAAATACATCCATTGTAGTCTGCATACTGTAAAACTTGCTTCTTTACACATAGAAACTATTCTTATTTTACCTAGGTTATGCATTTAAAATACATAAAAATGGTACCAAATAGCATATTGGCCTATTTTATCACAATTCTTATACCTTCCTGATAGTCAAAGGGATTGATAGGGAATGTTTCCTACTAGAAAATAATAGGTTTTGCTACAGGCAATGGAATACAGTAAGGATAATAATGACTTGCTTTAGATCTCAGTAGCTTTACAATATACTTCTTATTTGAATGAGCATTACAGTCCTTCTCTTCATTAATAACTGAGATGCTGTTAATTTTCCTGGTCATTCTACCCTCTGCTTGCCTGGCTGAGGCAAAGGAAATCATTATCCTTCTTCCCCTTTCTTCTAGTTTGTTTTTACTTTCCCAAGTTTCCTCCGGAGCCATCTGCCCCACTTTGCCATTCCCTTTCCATTGCCACCCAAATCTGGACCACTTTCTCATTGCATCGTTGCATACAACTAGATTATTGTATTCCACTCCAGGAAGCTGTTGAACAGAATCTTTGGCCACTGCCTAATTAAAGAACTTCCTTCCGCAGCTGTGAAGGAGAGGCTGATACCTCTGTGGAAGAATCGGGAAGCCAGCTTAAGAGATTTTCTTTAGGTGGCATGCAAATATCCCCTCCTGCAGAACTTCATCCTCCCTTCATTATACCTCAGGCCGGAGAAATTTCCATCATGAGCGCTCCTGGCCGCCAAACCTCCGGCATCCCACGCTGATTTCTTTCCTAAAAATACACAGCCTCTCACTCCATGGGGAAGAAAAATGCAACTCTTCCATTTTCAGTGTGCTCCCCGAAGGGTGATGATGGCTGAGAGCAATCCATCACTGCTCGTGCGTTCAGGGTTTGCATTTTTCCTACACAGATCTCTTCTTGTTTATCTGGTGGACATTGTGACAAGAACCAGATGTGTTTCAACCTCAACATCCCTCCCATGGCTCTGCAGGGAGAGAAACAACCAGACCAGCTAGAAATCCTCCTTAGAACAACAGAAAACTATCCAGAATTTCTGGAAGACTTTCAAGAGTGGGGCCTTGCACTTAATCGTGTGTTTGTTCATTGTTAAATGGATCGGTTGATTGAATGGTGTCTATTCAGCATGATTTTTCTTCTGGCTATGCATATTTTACTGCACTTTTTACTTTATCTCAAGGTGCTGCCAAATTAAAAATCATGATAGAAATGAAGGTCTTTCTTTGGGAGAGTATAGCAGGGTGTCTTAGAAAGAAAATTCAACGTCTGCTGATCAGAGGAAAAGTCCTAGCTTTGCCAGTCCCGATTGGATGACCGTGGGCAGGCAATCTATACAGTTTTCATGTCTATTCCCTTCTCTCTGAAATTAGAATAATACCTGCCCTGCAATAAACTGCAGAACTATTTATGAACAAACGAGGTGAATATCAATGTGCACTGGAAAAATATAAAGCTTTGCTAAAATGTAAGGTGGCCTCATTATCCACTGTCCAAGAACACAGTGCTCTTCACGTTTAAGGTTTATTCTTAGAGTCTTGGTAACAGACTCATTCCTGACTCTATGGAGTATGGGGACAAGTCCCCCCTTTAAGGAAAGGCCTTAAAGCCACATAGCTGCACAGAGGGATCAGTCCAGGAACCTAGCCACAGAGCTCACGAAGAAACAAGCTGAGCAGACGACCACCCAGTGGGTGATGGGAGGGAAGGCAGAAGAAAGATCTGCCCCCTCCTTCAAGCTGATCTCCACTGGGGACAGTCCACATGTTTCTCTGCTTTGCACTTTTGCTGTTGCTTGGTTGGTTTTTTTGTTTTACATTATTACTGGAAGAACCTTTCTTGCAGAAATTGTTTAAAACTTCAGAGATTCTTGGGACGGAGCAGTGAGATTAATGAAGCAAAGGTTTTGCCGCCCTGTGCCAAGAGCATCTATGCTCCTTTAGTAAGCTAGCCAGAACAAATATTTCCTCCCACAGAAATAGGCGCTCTGTAGTTTGGAGGCTTTAGTCTTGCATAAAATAAAATTATAAAAAAGGAAAACCTGACTGCAGTTGAATGGGTCACCCACTTCTCAGCCCTCACCCATCACCTGTTTAGATCATTCTTTCACCCCCTCATTCCCCATCTGGACTCAACAGCTCTCTCCATCCTAAGCCCGGTGCCCGGCGTTTCCTGGTTTCCCAGAATCTGTTGACATGTTCAGAACAGTGAGTGCAGGGGGTCATGGCCAATTTCCCCTCAGAGGTACAGCTGGGAATGTGATACCTCTCTGCAGTGGCAACACTGTGAAAAGATGCCACCTTGCCATCCCTACAGGTGGCTGGAATTGGGAACATCACTTTGATCTGACACAGTTGCTAGGACTGTCTAAATATCTCCTACAGTTTGCCAAGTACCCATTTTTCCACCCAGGTTTGTCTGAGGGGTTCCATGCAACAGAAAGAAGAGCTTGCCATCTTTAGGGCTGGAGGAATGGCAGGGCTTTTCCCCTTTCAGCCTCCAAGGTGGAGACCTGGGCATTTGTAGCCTGTTCAAATAAACCAAGACAGCAGGAAAAAAAAAAAAAAAAAAAAAAGCAGAAGAAAGTAATTTGCACTTAAATATGAAAACAAACCACTTTTCTCCTGTTTGCTTGGTATTTTGCAGACGTTTCAAGTAACAACACTGCTATGTGTGGGTGAGTTCGTTCATTAAAATCCGTGGTTTCTGAGGCTGGAAGCCTCAGCCTACAGTAGTCCCAGAACGTACCCAAGAGTGCTGAAGTAACATCAATGCCTCATTCTCTGAGTGCTATTTATTGCCTCCGTCTGCATTGTTTAAAGTCAGGAAACAACAAACACATTCATATTTGTGGCAAAACATCTACCTACTCATGACATGGCAAATAATCATTTAAAAATAACAATACAGTACAATATGATCGTGCTACTTTCATGGCTAGGAGTGAAGTTGTTGGGTTTCTCTTCCAGAGCTACCCCAAAGGCATTCACTTTAGATTCTCTGAAGAGAACCAGCTAACCAGGCAGAACATCCACTAAGAACCTTCCACACAATTGTTCCCCACGAGCTTCCCTATTGCCTGTATCAGAGAGGCCCATTTGGAAATATACCATCTGGTTTCTTGAGCACAGACTCAGAGTGTGGGATTCAGCTTGGCTGGCTCCAAAGCTGGTCCCTACTGATTAGCCCGAGCCCCCCCAGCCTGCACAGGCTGATTCCACAGCCAACACACGGCCCCCTGTGAGCACGTGGGTCCTGGAGCGTTTCCTTTGGTGAAGTACTGGGAGTGGGAGGAGCGTTCCTATCTGAGTGTCTTGGGTTGTGGTTTGGTGTGGGCTGCGCTGGCAGCAGCAATAGCAGCAACTCAACAAAACGGGACTGTCACACAAGTGGGGAAGAAGGCAGGCGGGCTGGCAGGGAAGTTGGTATTCGATGACTTGAAATATTAAGTTGTCCAGAGGGCAAGGACACGCACAAATCAAAGGGCCACCTCTAGGTTTCAAAGCATGTCAGGATCTGTGTAAAGTCCCCTTTGACTTCACAAAATCTCACTTCAAAAATGCTACCAAATGCTCATCAGATGGAAATAACTGTTTCATCCCTCTAAAGGACAAAATGAAAAGCACCATTCAGTCTTTGGCCTGTCTGCTGGTTACCCACAGACTCAAAGGGCGGGTTCAGAGAAGCAGATGAGCCATGAAGAGCATCACACAAGCTTTACTGCTCCGGCCACCACTAGGGTCAGCTTTGAACGGTAGGAAAGAGGGAAAAACTCCTTTGTCTCGCTCCTGGGCCTACAGCCTGGGCTGGGTCTAGACATGTGTCACCAGAATATTTTCTTTGTGGCAGGCGAAGCAATGTCAAATATTAAATTGTTAACATATCCATGACAAGCATTCATATGAGCCAACAAAATCACCAACGTTCTGCTATTAAGGAGGACTCAGGAAGACCGGGCATTACTTTCAAGAAACTGCGATACTCAAAATAGCACTGCTGAGTGTTAGAAGATTTTTAAACTAATAATCAGCAAATCTTTTCAGCTGACTTTTGGCTTTAAGAGTTCTTACCAAAAAGATTACTGAAGTGGAATGAGAGGGGCTCAAAGTTTGTTTTTTTATTTAATTATAAGAGCTGTCCCATCTTATCAATTTTCTCCTTCCTCATTAAAAAGGGAAAGAAAAGCATATTACGTTTCTAGATGGTAAGAGTAAATGCTGTACTTTTTTTCTCAGAAATTACAGGCTTTAAGATGTTTTGTTTAAATGGTAGAATGGGCATGTCATGCAGTTAGCCAATAAATGCAATCCCTGATTAAAATGTGAGTTCTAAAAGTTTGAAAATGTCTATTTCAGTGCTTTTTAATTTCAGAGCTCCGAGCCTGACTTTGACTGGTTTGTTGATTTCTCTTGGTCCTCTCTTGCGAGAGCTAATGCTACATGTCTTTTAATTTCACCCACAACACCTTCACAGACTTAAGTCAACAATGATATGTTCAAAAATCTTTGTTTTCCCTTTGAAACTGGACGCGAAAAAGAAATCTCTCCTGTCGGTGGAGACAGCTGTGAAAGATCGAGGCGCCTGCACATAAATCTCCTTAAACTTTTTGAACAACTGCTTCTCTTTATCCCACTGGTATATCTGAGAGAATGTATAGTCACTCCCCAAGGCCAAGTAGTGATTATCTTTAAAAGAAAAGGGCTGCAGGGTCATGGCTCCCCGGGATGGAAGAGCTTGGATCTCCACGAACTGCTTACTGTTCCACCTCATGACCCGGGAGTCCCCGATGAAGCGGGTGAGGGAAAGGTAGAGGGTATTGTGCATGCGGAAGCTCTTCACGGCCAGTACGTCCTCCATGTTGGGGATGTCACCATGGGGGACAAACTTCTTAGAGCTTTTATTCCACTGGAGGATGATGGGGACCTGGGACCGGCTGGACAGGATGAGATGCGATTTTCCATCGATGTCAACAAACTCCGCATCCGTGTCCCTGAACCACTCGTGCAGAGACTGGTAAGAGTAGAATCCTTTGCTGTTCCATTTATAAACTGTGGACAGACCAGCCTTTGAGCTGTCTGCAATGACAAAGAACGTCTCGTCGTCGATCTGAAACAGCTCGATGTCGTTGGGCTTAGAAATGCGAGAGACCTCGATGTCTTGGAATTTGACAAATTTGGTCCAGCTCTCGTCGTATTTGTAAATGTGAGAGCCGCCGAAGAGCTGGGCTACCACCACAAAGACCTGATCATCGATGAGAATGGCCTTGCAGCCCACGATGGACTGACCTGTGCTCCAAAATAAAGGACATGAGATTAGTGCAACACCAGCTAAAAAGGCACCTCCGCTGGTACTCCTGTACACTGCTGCTGGGAGTGTGAAATGGCACAGCCACTATGGAAAACAGTACAGTGCTTCCTTGAAAAATTAAACATGGGATTGCCCTATGAGCCAGCAATTCCACTTCTTGGTATATACCCGAAATAATTGACAGCAGTGACTCCAAGAGATAATCTGTACACCTAACGCTATAGACCAAATGTCTGTGCTCTCTCCAAAAATATATGATGAAACCTCATCTCCTATGTGACGGTAATTGGAGGTGGGGCCTTTGGGAGGTGATTAGGTCATGGAAGCAGAATCCTCAGGAAAGGGATTAGTGCCCTTCCAACTCCCTCTGCCCTTCCACCACATAAAGACACAGCAAAAAGATGGCCAGCTATACAGTGGGCTCTTGCCACACACCAAATCTGCCAATGTCTTGATCTTGGACTTCTCAGCTCCAGAACTATGAGAAATAAATTTCTGTGGCTTATAAGCCACTCAGTCTGTGGTATGCTGTCACAGCAGCCCAAACAGACTAAGACACCCGCAGCGTCATCCTTCACAATAGCCAAAAGGTGGAAGCAACCCAGGTTGCTTCAGTGGATGAATGGATAGACAAAATGTGGCATATACATAAAACGGAATATTATTCAGCCCTAAAAAGGAAGAATATTCTGACATATAGCTACAACATGGATGGATTTTGAGGGCATTAGGCTAAATGAAATAGTCACAAAAAGACAAACCCTGTATGATTCCAAATATATGAGGTACCTAGAGCAGTCAGATGCATAGAGACAGAAAGGTGGATTTCAGGGGCTGTGGGATGGGGGAGATGAGGAGTTGTCATTTAATGGCACAGAGTTTCAGTCTTTCAAGATGGAAAGCATCTGAAGGTTGGTTGTACAGCAATGTGAATGTACCTAACACACTGAACAGCATGTTAAAAAATGGCTAAGATAATTAGCCATTTTTTGCTATGTGTATTTTGCCACAATTAAAAAAAAATTTCAATTGTTCAAAAATGTGCTTTCATAAAAATGGCTAAGTGAGGTCATCAGGGCCTTTAGAGGCAGACATACAATTCAGGAAACTCACTAATACACCAAAGGAATTATCATCATGCTTTTGAATAAAGCTGCATTAATTAGCTTGATTTAGGCATTCCACAATGAAAACATATTTCAAAGCAACATGTTATACACAAACAAATACATACAATTTTTATTTGTCAGTTAAAAAAATGTGTATCCTTGAAAAAAAAAAGTATTTCCTGACTCCATATGGCAGGAGGCAGTTAAACATGCTTCTTCTCCTGCGGGTTGTGGGGGTAAGGGATGGTAAAAAGGTAGGAGTGAGGTCTCAGAGGCAGGAGAAAAAAAGATTTCTGAGTGTTCATGAAGATATTTGGACTCTTTTGATTTCCAGAGCTAAAGGAAGCCAAGTGGAGGCAGAAAGAGTGGGGTTAAAGCTTATGATACAGATCAGGTGGCCTAGGGTTCAAAACCCAGCCCTGCACCTTGTAAGCTTTCTGACCCTGTGCCGGTTAACCCAGCGCTCTGTGCTCCAGTTCCTCATTCATAAAATGAGATTAAAGATGCTATCAGCTCTGATCTTACACGTGACTATAATGATGACATGAGGCCGTTCATGGCAAGTGTATTTAGCATGGAGCACCGGCACACAGGAGATGGTGGGTCATTAGTGGCTATCATTATTGAACAACTGAAGCAAGTGTCATGATAATCACAAGACCTTGCCCCTTAGTGCTTGCCCATAGTGGGCACTGCATAAATATCTAGAGAAGAAGCAATCGTCTGAATGACCTAGCTCAGGTGTCATAAAACTAAGACTTTGCAGAGATGGGACCATTTTCCGTGGTGACTCTCCTCTGTGGCTCACTGCCCACCATCTTTTCTCACCCTGTGCCCAGATGCCCCCCAGACCTCCCCATTCCGGAAGACCAACCACTAAGCAAGGGACCACCTACAAGACCACTGATCCTCCATCTAGATCATTCCATTAAAGGTTATTTCTTTCCTTTAATTTTCTAGGTAATTTGGACCAAAGTGAATTTGGCCAGAATCCTAAATTCTACAAATAATTTTATTCCATTTCTACCCTAAGGATGGGCTTTAAGGGCAGACACTGGCTGGTTTTCAGATCCTCTTTCACCATTCTGGCCTTCCTGCAAGGACCTAATCCCTTTTCCTTGTTTAAAACTATTGCACTGTTTTTTCCCTGAGGGTACGTGTGTTAAATGTTGACCAAAGCAAATATTGAAAATAACAAGAGGTATAATTTAAAAAGTGCGTAGGTATGACCAGGCACTGCTCTAAGTGCTTTACACGCATTTAAGTAGTTAATCCTTATAACAACTATATGAGGCATGTACTATTCTTATCATCACCATCGTCATCCCCATTTTACAAAGGGTAAAACTGAGGCACAGAGGAGTTAAGTAATTTCTAAAAAGTCACACAGCTAGTACATGGTAGAGCCTGAGATTTCAATCCAGATAGTTTGGCCCCAGTCTATACTCTACCACCCAGGAACCAAAAGCACAGAGAAGAAGATACAAACCAGTTGTACCACAAACGTGAAATCACACTTAATAGTTTGATACACTGTTTAATTGGTAATCTATGCACATATCCAAATATTCTTTTTTAAAAAATTGGGACTTATGCTATCCATATATATTTTATTTATTTATTATTTTATTTTTTGGAGAAGGAGTCTCGCTCTGTTGGTGCGAGACTCAGCTCGCTACAACCTCCGCCTCCCAGGTTCAAGCAATTCTCCTGCCTCAGCCTCCTGAATAGCTGGGACTAAAAGCATGTGCCACCACGCCCAGCTAATTTTTGTATTTTTAGTAGAGACGGGCTTTCACCATGTTGGCCAGGATGGTCTCGATCTCTTGACCTTGTGATCCACCTGCCTCGGCCTCCCAAAGTGCTGGGATTACAGGTGTGAGTCACTGCGCCTGGCCCATAGATATTTTATAATCTACCTTTTTCACGTGAAGCCCATGTTGTGAACATTGCCTCATGTTGATGATTCTTCAACAACTTGATATGTTTGACACTACACAGTATTCCATTCCATGGATGCACCACATTTTGTTTAATTAATGCCCTACTGTTGGACATTGCAGTTATTTCTAGCTTTTCCTTATTGTAAAATAACATTTCCTTTAAAATATTGTTAAGTAACATGTTTTGATACCATCTGGCAGTGTTCTCCAGTGTAGGAATTGCTGGGGCAAATGCTGTGCACATTTTTAAGCTTTTGGGTTTTAATTGCCAAACTGCTCTTCAAAGCCGCATTGATTTCCATCCTACTAACACTGATTGAGAGTGCAGGCTCCTCGTCCCCTGCCTGAGCACCCGGCTATGGAGGCCACAGCTCTCCAGAAGCACCCTAGAGGTCTGCCTGTCACAGTCAAAGGACCACGTGAAATGGAAGGAATACCTTTCCTGGAGGTGCTCTGTGACACACTCTGTCCAGGTAGACACTTTTAGACTATGGAGTTGTCAGTAGCAGACAGAGCATTGTGTGTGTGTGTGTGTGTGTGTGTGTGTGTGTGTGTGTGTAGGAAGAGGGATTACAGGTTGGAACATACTTAGCCTGCAGAAATCAAAAGGCGAGCAAAATAAACCAAAATTGAGAAAGCTGAGATGAGGTGTAGAGAGAACAAGGGGAAGGAGCCTCAGGGTGAAAGTGACCACGGGTTTCTCTCTCTCCCTTGGGGGCACATGGACAGCTGGAGCTGTCCCTTTTGCAACATGGTCACCAGGGCTGCAAAGGAGGAAGTACATGGATTGAGAAAATCCTGCCCTGCCCTTGCCAACTCTAGGGCCACCCCATGGCCAAACAAGATGTCAAATGAGGTATCCATGGCCCAGGGAGAGAGAATGGTCCACATTTACCTCGTTCTTCTTCAAGGCCAGTGGCGCCTAGGGCAGTGCCCTGGCCTACCCATGTGTGCTATAGGGCTTTCCCTCATGCCAGGCTCAATGCCAGCTACTGAGAGACAGCTCCTCTCCTTCCTCCACAGAGTAATCCCCCTTCCTTCTGTAGCACAGCCTTCTACCTCCCTCAGGGCAGTCTGCCGGTCTCTGCATTCCCTTGCTCATGCAAGTTGTGGAACAGTTTTAATGGAGATCAAAAAGGTAGAGTCTGTGGGTGGGGCGGGGGGGGAAGAGGGTTGCTCCTATTTTACCCCCATTAGATAATTATAGTATTGGCCAGACATGTTGGGTTACACCTGTAATCCCAATGCTTTGGGAGACCAAGGAGGGTGGATCACCTGAGGTCAGGAGTTCGAGACCAGCCTGGCCAACATGGTGAAAGCTCACCTCTACTAAAAATACAAAAATTATCCAGTCGTGGCAGTGCATGCCTGTAACACCAGCTACTCGGGAGGCTGAGGCAGGAAAATCACTTGAATCTGGGAGGTGGAGGTTGCAGTAAGCTGAGATGGCAACACTGCACTTCAGCCTGGGCAACAAGAGTGAGACTCTGTCTCAAAAAAAAAAAATCCTTATAGTATTTCCCGAAGTCCAATACTATGCTGATCCCATTTTACAGATGAAATGGAAATTCCCCAAATCCTCACTTTACAGATGAAAGGGGATCATGCCCATTAAATCACTTGGCCACCACCACCAGCTAGTAAGAGCTGGAGCCAGATGATCAAAAGCCAGTCTGATGTTGGAACTCATTTCTTGGGCTTGATGGTTAAAAGAGGAGCCGGGTGGGCTTCATGTCATGGCCACCGAGCTGTGGGATGATTCAGACTTGGAGACTGAGAGGCTGAGGAATCCTTGGAAACTAACAAGGTCCAGCAGGGCTCTGGCCCCAACCACACCCACTCAGATCGCACTGACTTCCACCCCACCAGCTCTGTGGCCTCCGTTGGGTCCGGGCCACGCTCGTTTGCCTGGGTTCCAGATTCTTGCCATAGCCTCTTAGCCAGTCACTGTGTTTCCACCTTTGTGCCCTCACTCCAAAAGGCTATGTTTGACCCTGTAGCTGGACACAATCCAGCCTCTGTGCCAGGTACCTGCATCTTCCTGCCTCTGCACAAAAACACTCAGAGGAAAAGCCAAGTCCTTCCTAGTACCTATGAGACTCCGTGTTCCGCCCTTCTGACTTCCGACTCACCAACTGCAACTGCCCCCTGGCTCATTTTGCTCGTGCCAAACCGTCCTCCTGATGTTCTTCAAACAGGAAAGATGCTCTCCTGCCTCTCGACCTGTGCACCTGCTTTTCCCTCTGCCTGGAATGCTCTTCCCCCAGCTCTCCATGGTGGGGACCAATCCCTCCGATACCACAGGTCTTATTCAAGTAGCACCTTCTTGATGAGGCCTCTCCTGGACACTCTGCCCAAGCCTTCAAATCCTCCCACACACAGTACTCCACATCTTCCTTCTTCACTTCGTTTCCCCTCCTTACCACGTTTCTGTCTGATGTGCTTTTTAAATTCTACAATTATTTTTGCAATAATTATTACAATACTTTCTTATTGTCTCTTTCTCCCATTAGAATGGAAACTCCTGAGGGCAGAGTTTTATCTGGTTTATTCACTGCTGTGTCCCCAGCACCAGGAATATGCCTGGCTCAGAGTAAGTGTTCAAGAAATCTTTGTGAATGAATGAATGAACTTAAGAACGTCACCAGCTTCAGTATGTCAGAAGGGTAGGTGAAAGGCAGGGCTGTCCGACCAAGGTCAACCCGGGAGAGAAAACCAGTGGGGTGCAACTATGAGAAACCCCGTGCTCTGCCCTGAATAAACACTGGGTGACTGGACGCACCTGAGTCTTGACCTCATCACTTGTAAGGTTGTGAAAAGGATGGCGGCTTTGAGAAGCGCCTGCTCTGGGCACTCAGCAAATCCTCACAACATTCGTATGAGGCTCATCTACTCCCCACTTCCCAGATGAGAAAACCAAGCCTCCAAGTCACAGGTACTTGCTAGTCCACGGCTGAGTTGGGAGTACAATCTGTGTTCGTCAGTTTTCAAAACCTGAGCTCTTTCTAGTCTGTATGCCTCTTCTCTCTGGAGAAGGGAGCTTTTGTCCTCTAATATAGAGGCAGGTATAACTTCAAGGGCTGTTGTGAGCTTCCAATGGGACCAGCTAGGCTGGCACCTCACAGGCTCACAGCCAACATCGGCATTGGAACTCCTTGTCCAAGAACAAAGCCCAGCCAGGCACAGTGGCTCATGCCTGTAATCCCAGCACTTTGGGAAGCTGAGGCAAGAGGATCCCTTGAGCTCAAGAGTTTGAGGCCAGCCTGGGCATCATAGTGAGACCCTGTCTCTGCAAAAAAAAAAAAAAATTAGCTGAGTGCAGTGGTGTGTGCCTGTAGTCCTAGCTACTTGGGAGGCTGGGGCAGGAGGATCCCTTGAGCCCAGGAGTTCCAGGATGCAATAAGCCAAGACTGCATCATTGCATTCTGGCCTGGGTGATAGAGTAAGAGGCTATCTCAAAAACAAAACAAAACAAAACAAAAAAACCACAAACCTTCACTCTGCTTCCATCTCCGACCCTAGGGAAGGGGAGAAAAAGCAGAGAGGCCAGCCATCCTTCCCTCCCCTACCTTCCATGTCAGGACAAAGAGGGAGGCACAAAACCACGTGGACATGGGCTCACTGCCTCATCTCCCTTGTTCTTGGCTTCCACAGCAGGTTCGCCTGTGCCACTCTGTGCTGAGTCTGCACTTCCAAGAGGGCTACTCTCCGGAAAGTGAGCTCAGCACTGGGAGGCCAGATGGCCCGACGGTGGCCAGCTCATCTGAAATGGCATTCTCGGAGCATCCGATGTACATCCCACACTGAGATACACGGTGAGATAAGGCTCATTAGCAGCTCTCCCTGCCTCCCCACATCCCTGTACCTGCTGTGAAGCCACTTGGTGCCTGAGAGACTCTTAGGAGCTTCCCAACCCAGAAATTCTACCTGAATATGCTTCTTGCTGCAACTGCTCTAAGGCCGCATCAGGAACCTCAAAAGGAAACCCTCTCCTGGGTGATAATTATTGTCAGATTGCACTTTGATAAATGAGAAGCCTTCCAAAGATTATTTCAAAAGCAAGTAGACAGTCCATATTTAGTAGGGCTAAGGCACTGGGATTCTATGATGGCACTGAAAGAAGCATTAACCAATTCATATCCCACATACCTCATCATTTAGGGATCCATTTATTCTTATTTTGTATGTACTATTTTTTTTTTTTTGAGACAGAGTCTTGCTCTGTCACCAGGCTGGAGTGCAGTGGCGCAATCTCAGCTCCCTGCAACTTCCACCTCCCGGTTTCAAGTGATTCTCCTGCCTCAGCTTCCTGAGTAGCTGGGACTACAAGCACACACCACCACACCCAGCTAATGTTTGTATTTTTAGGAGAGATGGGGTTTCACTATACGTTGGCCAGGATAGTCTCGATCTCTTGACCTCGTGATCTGCCCTCCTCGGCCTTTCAAAGTGTTGGGATTACAGACGTGAGCCATTGCACCCGGCCTTGTATGTACTTATTAAAAGAAAGCAGTAATCACCAGGACTTAGCAAAGGGCACTAGGAACAAGCTACAGGGTGTGTGTGTGCGCGTGCACGTGCGTGTGTGTGTGTGTGTGTGTTAGCATATTAGTTAACAATCAGCTTAATGGAAGTCAAAGCAACATTTAGCTGCTACGAAGCTGGTGCAGTCTTGGTCTGCCATACTGCTCAGCACAAGGGATTCTCAGTGTTACTTCTCACCACTACTAGGAAACACCTCCCACCACAGGCAACCCGTCACCCTCTCCCTTTCCAAAACGATCGTCACTGATAAGCAGCAACACGACCTGAGGTTTCCACTCTCCCAGTAACTGACCACACCAAGACAAAAACTGGAGAGATCAAGAGGGTAGGCTGCGACGTGCTCCCCAGCTCAACCAAGCTACAGAGCCAAGCTTGCCCTCCATACACAGGGTATTCCTTCCCTCACCGGCTTGCGGCAATGCTGAAATTGGGTCAACACGTCCAATCAAAGCCACAACACACCTGTAATGTTGTCGTAGCTCCGGAAATTCATTTCGATGTGGTCCCACTCCAGCACCATGCAGTTCTCCATGCTGGGCTGCGCGATGGCCACGTACACATCGTTCTTGGAGTTGAACGTATCCACTGAAACCGACTGGTAGGGTAAAGTCTGATGAACGACAAAATCTGGGAACAGGTGTTTAAAAAGAAAAGGGTTCATAAAATCTCTTGCAGGAATGACCAAGCACCATCACCTTTCCATCATCACACTAGTTCTGAAAAGGACGGGGGAGAAGAAGGAGGAGGCAGGAGGGAAGCCACACAAACATCACAGAGTATTTGACTCTGGAACATTCCAGAAAAAGTTCTGGCTTGCACAGCATTATCAGATGGAATGCACAGCTTCTAGTACAGCTTCCTGTGGAGAAACAGCTTCCCAAGTTTGGCTAAAGGACCTCAAAGTTGTAAACATATTTGGTGAGGCCTGGCGTTCAAAGTGAGAAGATGGACGGGACGCCACACAGCAACGTGCTCAAAACCACCGTGCAAATTGCCCTGTGACACAGGGGTGCTACTACGGTCCAGTGAGTTTGGAAAACGCTGTACTTCCAGCCCTCTCAGAACAGCCCTTGTAGGGAAGACGTCTGTTTTGTTTTGTTTGATATGGTGCTTCTCAAACTTACCTGACCCTTTATCTCCAGTTCTTAGAACCCCTAGGATTATCCGTTGTGAGAAAATGCCACTGCATGTTCAGAATAAATGGTACACTCCCCAAATGGCACACTGAACACTGGAAACCAAACTAGACCCTCTGCTCCGGTCTCAGGGGTTTATAAAGTCCACTGTGGAGGGCAGTTAACCTAGGTCTGCTTACTGGTTACTGGCTACTGGGAAGTTGCCCGTAAATGCAGTGGTGACAGCCGTGCGGCACTCTGCAGCTCCGCAAGCGATTACAACAGACCTATTGTGTCTGAAGCAATACCAAGCCCCTCCTATTTTAGCACACATGCCACGCTTGCATTTAGTGATAAGTCAGAGTTCTTCATCCACGTTGCTCTCCTGAGCTACAACTGACTCACTATTAAATCTTGGTAGGGAATGGAGAATTTCCAAGAGACAGAGTGAGCATGGCCTCTGGAAGCATGTGGGGTAACTAGAGAAATCCAATGAAAAAAGAGCCTCTACAAAAAGTGCACACACACGTGAATAAAGTTTAAGAAATAAAGTTTAAGTTTTTTTTTGAGACAGAGTCTGGCTCTGTCTCCCAGGCTAGAGTTGCAATGGCGCAGTCTTGACTCACTGCAACCTCCGCCTCCTGGGTTCAAACGATTCTCCTGCCTCAGCCTCCCGAGTAGCTGGGATCACAGGCACGCACCACCATGCCAGCTAATTTTGTATTTTTAGTAGAGACGGGGTTTCTCCATGTTGGTCAGGCTGGTCTTGAACTTCCGACCTTGGTGATCCACCCGCCTCAGCCTCCCAAAGTGCTGGGATGACAGGCGTGAGTCACTGCGCCGGGCCTGGTTTAAGTTATTTCTTTGGCCAGAGGTGCTTCAATGTGCACTGCTTCTTGGTAGGCTAAACACACCCACAGTAAAACATGGCGTCATGGTAGACGCCTGGCTAAGGAAAGTCACTTTCATGAGGAAATCCTGGCTCTGCCCATCTCCATTCCACCCAATCCTTATCCTATTCCACTCAAGTCTCTGAAAAGCTTCCCCTAACAAGTCCAATCCACAGGACACTTTCCTAACTCCCTGGACTCATAAGTAGGCACTATTGCTTAAATCTTATTATTCATGATGACTCCAGATAATAACATCAGAGTCCGATTGGGAGATACTGGAGGGATATGACATTCTCGAGCCATTTTCCAGAGCCCAGAGAGGGTAAGCATCTGGCTATGGCCAGGCAGCCAGCATGACACATCTCCCAGACCAAGGGCTCCCTGAGGCAGGGCCTGGATCCAAGCTCTCCAAGCCTCCCACAGCTCAAGTTCGTGGCAGCCTCTCGGGAGGCAACCACTGATTTGGAAGCCTCATCAAAGATGTCAAATGAGAAAGTCAATGAAAGGCCCCTCAGTACAGGGGATAGTGCAAGAGGAACAGAGGCAGGAGAGGAGTAAGAGGGGCTGAGCACGTGTCAAAAGGGGAAGTGTGGAAGAGAAATGGGAAGAACAGATGACAGTCAGGTGGCAGGACAGCAGGGTGGGATTGAGGGCAGGAGGGCAGCAGGGGGCCCAGAACTGAGCCCTGTGCCTGGAGGCCGACAGCTGAGGCCACTTCCCCACATTTGAGACCCTGGGATGGTCACCTCTCCTCTCAAGAGCTCAGTTTATGTATTCACTCTATGAAGGCAGTGACACCTACTTCCCAAGCTTGACGGCAAGGACAGATCAGATAATGGTGGAAATGCCAAATACCCACCTCAGGGCTCGGCACATTGTAAAGATGGAACTGAGGCTGAGTGTGGTGGCTCATGCCTGTAATCCCAGCACTTTCAGACATTGAGGTGGGCGGATCACTTGAGATCAGGAGTTCAAGACCAGCCTGGCCAACATGGTAAAACCCCATCTCTACTAAAAATACAAAAATTAGCTGAGTGTGGTGGCAGGCACCTGTAATCCCAGCTACTCAGGAGGCTGAGGCAGGAGAATCACTTGAACCCAGAAGATGGAGGTTGCAGTGAGCTGAGGTCACGTCACTGCATTACAGCCTGGGTGACAGAGTAAGACTCTGTCTTAAAAAAAAAGAAAAAGATGGAACTGAGGTCCGAGAAAGGACAGTTCAGCTCCTCTGTCCTAGTTACCACTGGGCCTGTCTTTCAGGAAGTGACTATTTTAATGGCATCTAAGATAAGATGCAGGAGCTGAGCCACCTCCTTCCTGGGCAAATGACTTAACCTCTCTCTGCCTTAGTTTCTGCGTAGTCTATTATGGTTCCTACTCACTTAGCTTAGCACAAAGTGAGGCTCAACACATGTTACCTTTTAGAGGTGCCCCTCCCTTCACTCTGGGAGCAGAGTAGTTTGGCGAAACCAGTGAGTGGCCTGGCCTTGCTTCTCAGCCGACTCTAAAGACTACAGGAGAGGGAACGGAGGCTGAGTGGTGCACGCAGATGTGGAAAAAAGGAGGAGAAAGGAAGAGGCTGCCTCTGCCGCCCAACAGGCAGGAGGTGATGGAGGAGAGTGTGGACAAGTGACTCTCGGGGACGGGGAACCTTCTCATCCCCAAGTCAAGAGCAGAACATCCTGGGGAAGGGCTGGGGCTGGGAGATAAGACACACTGGGCTTCCAATTCTTGCCCTGCCACTTTTAGCTATGTGACCTTTGGCAAGACAATTGAGCCTCAGGTTCTTCCTTCATCTGTAAAATGAGGGTGATGTCTATTTCCTAAGCTTACCGTAAAGACTAAATGCAAGACTACATGTAAGTACATACCGTAGTGCTAGGGTGATCACTCCATCATTCATGTATGCAACAATGATAGTATTCAGTTGCCTGCTTGAAGACTTAGCAAAGAGTCACAGCTCCCCCCGATCCCCCCTACCACCATAATAACAGTTGCTTGGTCAAAGATAAACAGAAAAAAGTGACCCTGTGTTCACTCCTGTTGGCACTGGCAGAACCAGTGAAGAAGCCAGAAAGCGCGTGTTCACTGCACAAGGCTCTGCTGGTTTCTGTGTTCCCATGTAGACAGAGCAAGGGGAAATGGCAGCAGTCATCACGTGCTCCCTTTTCCGGGGATATAAAGGACTTGGAGAGCACAAATGAGTTCTTTTAATTACAACCAAGACGGCTATAAACTCCTCTCCTACATCTCCAGTTGCATTCGACTAATCCGAGTCTGCCAAAGGTTCTAAGCACTCCCGCGACGCCCATAACTCACTCATCTCCTCCTTCCCGTTCGCCTCCCTACTGCACTCTGCATTCTCAGAAACACGAGCATTCGCTTAAAAAGGCAGACTGTTTAAAGCGTAGACTAGAAAGATTCTGTTTTTACTGAAGAATCCCATGATGAGAAAGAGTTGTCACAGTAGAGAGCATTTTACAAATCTAGCCTTTCATGGCTCTATTTTAATCTATTTTTCCCATATAGTGGTTTCATAATATTTTCTGTATACTGACTATCTTGCATAATACAGATTGTTAAATCATTTGAATTACAAATCTAACTCTTAATAGAAACCCCCCCACCCCCCCCCCAAAAAAAGGAGGAGGAGGAAGAAGAGGAAGAGAAGGAAAAAAGAAGAATGGGGCCAGGCAAGATAGCCAAGATAGCTTGTGCCTGTAATCCTGGCAGCATGGGAGGCTGAGGTAGGAGCACTGCTTGAGGCCAGGAGTTTGAGACCAGCCTAGCTAACATACCAAGACCTTTTCTTTACTAAAAATTTTAAAAATTAATGGGGTGTGGTGGTGCATGCCTGTAGTCCTAGCCGCTCTGGAGGCTGAGGTGGAAGGATCGATTGAGCCCAGGAGGCTGAGGTTGCAGTGAGCTATAATTGTGCCACTGCACTCCTGCCTGAATGACAGAGGAAGACCTTGTCTCAAAACAAAAAAAAAAAAAGAGAGAGAGAGAATGAAAAGAAAATGACTGATGCATATATGTTTGTGGGTATCAGAGAAGAGGATCAGAGGAATTTAAATATCTTCTCCCACCCCCATCTAAATTTACTTCTCACAAACAGCAAAAGCACATTCTTGTGGAAAGATCTCAGAAGTACACATATTGATATGACATCAATTTACTAGTGTTAAAATATTAATGGCATTCTGCAAAAAGAGCTGCCACTTCCATTCACACTGGATTAAGTTCATGATGTCAGTGGGACTCTCACAATTTAGGCCTTTCTCCCAGTGGAATCAACAGATTTTTACATAGCTATTTATAGCACTTGCAGAAAATAAATTATACATGATGCCGATCCTACTGGGAGAGAAACTGCACATTAATGCATTATTTCTCTTGCATTTTCATCAGCCCTGAAAAGGGGAAGCTAACAGGACAATTAGGATGCAAAATTCACTTCCTCTAAGGAATTTAGTGAATTACTCACCTAACACAGGGAATCATCAGTAGGTAACAGGGACTTTTGAGGTGGTTAAAAATAGACTTGAAGGGGAGGGTTACAAAAGAGACTATTAATCTAAAGACCCGAAACAGCCCAATGGTGGCTCTGTGGTACAAATTAAACCCCTTGGCCAAGGAACAGAATGGTGACAGGGCCTTTCTCTCTCTGGGAAAAAACAGAGTGAGACACAAGAAAACTTACCCCTTTTCTGAAAATCTGAGTTGAAAGGAAAACAACCGTACTCAGAAAATGTGCTTCTTTCCAAACCTTTAGAAAGAATACGGTAACTGTACCATAAAGTCTCGAATTTGGCCTTCCGTTTTCCATCCATCCTCATTCATTCCCTCCCCCACAAGCCCCTACTCCCCATTTAGCTTTTAATGAAGACACAGAGGCTGGGGTTTGATCTGAACAGAAGATATGAACCCCGAACACACAATTTGTTGACCTAGTTCTTACACGGCAGGGTCTATATTTAGGGGTGGGTAACAACTTTGTTGTACCATTTTCTTCCCGATGGAAGAAACTGTCAGCAAGAGTCTCATCTGTTCATGAGTCTTAAAGGGATAAAACCATGGCAAAGACAGAATCATCATGTCCCTCTCACCAGAAAGCCTTGTGCTGACTTTGTAAAGTTTAGTAGAAAGCTTGTTTGTGAAGACAAATACTGCATAAGACAGAGAAGGCCCTCAAATGTGTTAAGGCCTTTCTTGCTGCTCCATGGATTCTGGGATGAGAACAGGTTTCCTTAGTTCCAGGCTACTTCCATTCCAATAACAACTCTCAGAGACTAGATCATTTTTATAACCATCCCCAGGGCCCTAAATTCAGAAAATATATTTTCTTGTAGAAATTATATTCTATTCCCACGGCCCTCTAGCCCATTACTTCTATCAGAGATTGGCAAAGTTTCCACACGCTATGGCCAGGTGTGAAGAGAACAATGGAAAATCTGCAAATTTCACCTTGGCATTTCTAGAACTCTCCAGAAAAAAAATAGAGAAAAGGTAGAGAGAAGTCTCAGTGAGCTCTGATTTAGCGGTGGTTTAATTAAATTTAATTCAATTTAGCATTTAATACCAGAGTCTTGAATGCCACCTTTTGGTGCAAATGTTATTGACTACGACCTCTGATTTATTGCCCTGGCTCTAAAATACAATAAATTAACCTCCTAGTGGCCTCAGCTGACTATGGGGCACCTGCCAATTACACAGCTGAATAAGCCCCTATTCGATGATGAAAGAAAAAGTCATTTCTGTGAGATTTCAGGTTGTTTATCAGAAAAGAACAGAACTTGTAGGGTCACTTATTTACAAACAAAGATACCTAGAAATGATTTTTACTTTGTGGGTTTTTGCTTATTTGTTGGAAGGTGGGAGCGGGACTGGCCTAAATGGGATATTTTGTTCTTGGAGTTTTGGTGTCTTTTGAGTTTCTGTAACTATTTTCTGTTTCTCATCCCTGCTGCTTCTCCTGACATGACTTGAGGCTTTGTAGATATCAGCTCTCAGCCTGAATGTGTATTTTTATGAATCAGGTAAGCAGGTTTCATACAGTGGCCTGATCCTCTCTCTGGCTTTAGAAGCCATAGAAACCCCACCCAACCTTTCCAGTGGAGAGAGTCACCAATACCGTGGGCCTCACGCTGTGACAGTGGAGGCAGTTAGTGTTTTAATTTTATCTTATAACCTGAAAAATGTATAAACTGAAAGCTTGTGTCAGGACCTGGAAAATAAAATAAAACTTTCTTTACGTTTTTCCATCAACGTGAGTTGTTTTCTTTTGATAACTAATTGTTAACTTTTATTTTCTATTTTGCCATTGGTTATAATTTACCTAGTTATCTCTTCTTACATGGGACTCTGAAAGTCATTCACAGGTTTAAAAGTCTGGTGTTTGCTGGGCGCAGTGGCTCACGCCTGTAATTCCAGTACTTTGGGAGGCCGAGGCGGGCGGATCACCTGAGGTCAGGAGTTTGAGACCAGCCTGGCCAACATGGTGAAACCCCATCTCACTAAAAATACAAAAATTTTCTGGGCATAGTGGTGGGTGCCTGTAACCCCAGCTACTTGGGAGGCTGAGGCAAGAGAATTGCTTGAACCCAAGAGGCGGAGGCTGCAGTGAGCCGAGATCATGCCATTGCACTCTAGCCTGGGCAACAAGAGTGAAACTCCATCTCAAAAAAAAAGAGCGTAAAAGTCTGGTGTTTGTTAGTTAAATGTCCAGTGAACTTCATCTTACTAAAGCAAGAGAACAGTCTCAACCGAGTAACTTAGGCCTCCCTGTGCTGGCCTTCTATGAAACTTAGATTGATTTGACAACGTTCTCACGCCAAACCCACAAGTTCATACTTTGACTTAAGAAAATGAAACCTTAGAGAAATTTGAATTTTGTAAAGAAGCAAAATTGAAGCCAGGGCAGTTAACAAAAAATTCTTCCTAACTTTTGAGATATTTTCCTTCCACGTCAATTCATTTCTTTAGGATGCTTAAAATTTCTCTAAAACAATTTTGATAAACAATTCTATATTCACTTTTCCCCACTCTCCGTTAACAGTCTAAAAGAAAGACAAAGAGATTCTTTGAAATATCCACATCTGATGAGGTTCTGAATACCTGTAGTTGTGCATTCATAGTCAAAGCTGGTCACATCATTGAGCTTCTTTTCCTGATATTCTGGTGGACCAATACACAGCACATCGGAAACAGTGGAATTCGTCATCTTCAACCACAGGTACAGCCACTTGGCTTTGCAGTCACATTCAAATTTATTACCCCTTAAATCTCTAAAAATCAAAACAAAACACAAACACATACACAGAGAAATAGACGTGTCTGACGTGTAACACGTAACTCCAAAATTATTAACATTTTGATATATTTGAGAGCCCCTAAAAATGGAGTTTAAAAAATTTTGTATTTAATGCCTCCTGTTTCTCATATCTATCACTGACTTTATTGAATGCTCCTTAGCACTGGGGATTTAACTGTATAATGTCCAGAGAGCTCTCAGCGAGGACATATCATCTCTCCAAATGCTCTTGAAGCTGTCTCCACACCATGCTGGAAATGGGAGACAGATGGCAGAAGAACATCCCCCAACAAAGGTTCTCATAAACATAAAGAAGATGTTGTAAAAAGATGGGTTTCACAAACACAATCGGAACTTCAAGCTCTTGTTAAAACTATGTCCTGTAGGCCAGGCATGGAGGCTCACACCTGTAACCCCAGCACTTTGGGAGGCCAAGGCGGGCAAATCACCTGAGGTTAAGAGTTCAAGACCAGGCCGGCAAACATGGCGAAACCCCGTCTCTACTAAAAATACAAAAATCAGCTGGGCATAATGGCAGGCGCTTGTAATCCTAGCTACTCAGGAGGATGAGGCAGGAGAATCGCTTGAACCCGGGAGGCAGAGGTTGCAGTTAGCCAAGATCAGGCCACTGCACTCCACCTGGGCTACACGCGAGACTCGGTCTGAAAAAACAAACAAACAAACAAACAAACAAACAAAAAACATTACGTCCAGTAAGAAGCAACAAATGCTGGAAGATAAAGCAGGTGAAAGCACTATCTCAGGGAGGGGACCTCCCACCCGGGAAGTGTGATTTACCACTGGCCTCATGAGCGTTAAGCATGAAATGGCAAAATCCAACACAACTCGAACTGTATGCTGTTTCCCAGGATGCACTACTTTATTATAGATTTTTAGCCACAGCATAAAATAAACACATAAAAGAAAGGCGAGAGGGGATTGAAAGACATGATTAACTGGGACACAATGACAGGCACACATAAACTTAATTTCATTACTTACAGTTCAATCAGAGAGTCTAAATCACTGAAGACATCCCTTGGTAATGCTTTTATGTGGTTATTGGCCAAAGAGCTAGAACAAGAAAGTCACATTGCAATGTGGTTATTACCTCACACCCTGTCACTCTCAATTCCCTTCCAGTAAAGCTATTGACTTAAAGTGCAGCTTTGCTCATCAATACTGAGATAGAGAAATGAGCTTAGTTATGCAAAGATAACATCAGAGCTGCTGGATTCTACCTTTTTTTTTTTTAATACAAAAAGCACTTTTTAAGCTCTTTATGTATATTTGCTCAACCTCGGATGGCTTCCCATGTTTCTTGGAATCAAAGCCAAAGTTCCTTTGGTGGCGTGCAAGACCCTTTATTGCCTGATTACCTGTACTCTTGCTCACCTAGGAGACCACATCTCATCGGTCTCCAACTTCTCAGTGGATCTCTGATCCAGCCACCCTGGCTTCCTTGCTATTCCTCCAACCGGTGAGGCATGCTCCTACCTCCAGCCCTCTGAACTTGGTCATCCACCTGGAATGCTCTTCCCTCAGATATCCATTTAGCATTCCATTGCCTCCTTTGGGTCTGTTCTCAAGTATCATCACCTTCTCAGGCCTCTGCACATCTCCCTTCCCTGCATCGCCATCAGTTGGCACGCTACATATTTTAATTATCTGTTTGTTTACTGGCTGTGTATCCTCCCTCTACATTAGCCACATGAGGACAGTGGTTACTGTCTGTCTGTCCACTGCTGTATCTCCAGTTCCTAGAACAGTGCCTGGCACACAGCAGGCACTCGGTGTATGGCTACTGAATTAATGTATTAAGCACCAAAGTGAGAGTAATAAAAGAAGATTTACAGTCTTGTCCCAAGAAGTTCCCTAATGGTTCATCTAAGTGAATTCTATTACTTGTGACTCTAAGAAAGGACTCAGTAAACACCCCTTTACATAAAGACACTCAGCTCAACCTTTAAGAATAACGTAATAAAACCTCAATGAATCAGAATGTGTAGGGAATGATTGACTATGATCAATTTCATTTTAACATTAATGAAGGTTGACCCAAAACCATTTTGCATTTTTGTTCTTAGTGTTGAAGATCATTCTAAGATGTCCTAGTCCATTTCCCCACCTCCAGGAAATAGACTAGAATGCACAGCATCAACTCTTTGTCTGATGATTCAGGATTTTGCAGTGCCCTGTCATCATCCTGTGAAGATGAATGTCCATGGTGCAGGGCTGTTGATGTAGAAAGACGCTGAGTGTTGAAATGATGTACATCGAGTCTGTGATTTCCCCGGGCGCTGCACTCTAATGTGAGTCAGCCAAGAAGCCGATGCCTACTTTTGTTTCCTTTTACACGTATGAATGCCAGCAGCAAAACATATAAATGATAAACATGTAAGCAATTCAGCACCAATCTATTTAAGATATATATGAAATGCATCTTTTGTATCATCCTAACGACCCATCCCAAGAAGATAAATTAAAGAAATGGGTGTTCCTACCTAGAGCCGGTTAGCTGGGCAGAGTAGAAAGCTTGGATCCCAAATACTCTTTCTTCAAGACAACAACTGGATATGGGAAGACCCATAGTTTCTGAATTGTGCCCCTTTCCCTTTCTATCTAGGTAACCACAAACGAATTTAAATAAAATTTTGTGTACTCTTTTACCTCCCTTTTCTAAATGACGTATTTGTTTATTTTTAACTGTGTTGGAAAATAGGCTGAATATGTAATCGGACTGAAGCGACACTGAAAGAGCTTTTGGAAATTTAGAGAAGGGGGTGTTTGTTTAGATTTTTTTTTTCCTGGTTGATGGCTACTTTTTCCGGAAAGTAAAGTACAAAAATGTTTTAGCTAATTAACATTGTTAGCTAAAAACTTCAGCTAATTGAAAGTTATTGTATTGAAATGCTAAGTATACATGGAATGATCAAAGCCAAAAACAAAACAAAACAAAACAGCAGCGTGTTTAGCAACGTTCCAAGTGCTCAATTTAGATTTCAGAAAGCAGAATTATTTAGATGGGTTACTTACCCCACTCACACTAAGTGCTTAACACCTGCCTTTCCACTTCATTTTGCCTACAAATCATGGCACTTAATTTTATTTCTAAAACTATTTAACAGCTCCATGTCCCTTGGGCTTCACGGAACTGCTGGAAACAAATGTTCTAGATTTTAGTTACAGATTGGCAGAGCTCCTTCAATGCTTTGAAACCTGATCTGCGTCTCTTTTCCTAGGCATGTGAGTCTGTAAGCATAAAAGATAAAAATCAGCTGCTTAACTTAATCAAGCAAATTCCAAGTAGGAACTTTTATAAGCACAGGAGTGAACTTTAGAGACTTGGTATCTTCTCTTCGCTTAGAGGTTTTTAAAAAAGGAGGGAGCTGAATTGGTTCATTCTTTAAACAATATATTAAATGCTTGAATTACTAAATACATCTCCAACCTAGAAGAGTAAACTTTAAAAGTTGCCTGACAGCTGGGCGCGGTGGCTCATGCCTGTAATCCCAGCACTTTGGGAGGCCAAGACGGGTGAATCATGAGGTCAGGAGATCGAGACCATCCTGGCTAACACGGTGAAACCTCGTCTCTACTAAAAATACAAAAAATTAGCTGGGCATGGTGGCACACACCTGTAGTCCCAGCTACTCGGGAGGTGGAGGCAGGAGAATCGCTTGAACCCAGGAGGCAGAGATTGCAGTGAGCTGAGATCACACCACTGCACTCCAGCCTGGGTGACAGAGCAAGACTCCATCTCAAAAAAAAAATAAAAAATCTCACCTGACTTGCCCAGAAGTAGAGCATATATGGAAAATCCAACTCCATTGAAGTCATCCGTCAATTAGCAAATCAGAAAGTACACCCTGCTGGCTTAGCCCGGCGCTAGACACTGGTGGAAGAACAGAGCTAAGGGAAGATCACTAAAAGTCCTGCCTTCCTGGAGCTTCCAACATGCTAGGAGATAAAACTAACAGCCAGGCTGCAGCACCAACCAGTATGGCCATTGCAGACAGTAAAGTGCTGGCTGCATGAAGCCAATGGCAGGAGTGAAGAGGAAGATGGAGATGGCTTAACGAGGGAGATTGAACTTAATCTGGACTTTGAAAGAAAAGAGATTTCAAGAGACCACGGGCAGGAGAAACAGCATCCTGGGCAAGGGAGAGGATGTGAGGAAAAGCAGTGGGATGAGGTGGGTGAGCATGGGGGAGCACTGAGAGCTTGACGTTCTGAGGACACTCAGAGAGATGAGGTTAGAGAGCTGAGAAGAGGCTTGACTTGTGGGCTTGACTGCAGGGTCGTCCTACTCACTGAGATGAGCTGGTTCTTCTCTGACGCATTTGTGCTTTCTGGGCCCAAGGGCAGGACTCCCTCACTCCCTCTGTGTTTGTGTTCTCTGTGCATACCACAGAAAAGGAGGTGCCTCTTGCACACATGTACATATGAGAACACATGAAACAAATGCATAAGCATGCACACATGAACACAGCTATGGACGCTTATGTATATAAGTCCATGCATTCAAGGACACTTTGTACACCTGCATGAAGACATGCAAATGTCCGTACATGATACCTGCTTGCTCACACTCTGCTGCTGATGGAAGAACTGTAGCCATGTGAGCAAATGAAAGTTGTCATCTGAGCTAACTCAGCCCGTCACACGGGATTTGCTTTAGGATTATAATCTGCCCAGAGCTTTTGCTCAAATACAAAGCCCCTAATTCCTGACTTCCGGGAACCAGACTCATCTGGCCACAGCTGTTGCTCTTCAGACACCCACAGCTGTCTTCTTAGCAGACCCTGTCTGGCCACAAACTGCTACTGCCAAAGATACTTGATGGACCATGAAGGAAATGGGGACTTCTTAATGCGTGGAGGGAAGGAATGATGTTGACGATGATGATGATGATAACACCAGCTATGCCTTGAGCGTTTACCATGAATAATGGGCTAGATGCTTTGCAAGCAAGCATTAACTCTTTATGTACAGCAATCCCATGGAATCGGTATAGTTATTCCTATTTTAAGTAGAAGGAAATTGAGTCTCAGCAAAGTTAAGCAATATTAATAAATCATTGCCTTGAGATTTGAACCCGAGCCTATACAATACCAAGCCCACGACTGTAGCCTCTACAGGAATCTGGGGATTTGACACTTAGCTCGAATCTGAAAAACAATCAAGGCTTTTTTAGGAAGAAATGAAGAACTCGGACATTCTCCAGTACCAACTATGCTGACACGGATGCTTGGGCCTCCCACGTCTATTCCCTCCTTACCCCGTAAGCTTTAACTCAGGCAGAGTGTCTGCTTGTGGGCATTCCAGAATCAAGCGCTTGCTAGGCCTATTGACAGACTCCTTTGCAAATATCAGGGCTTGATGTGAATGGTTACCTCATTAGATGACTATGTCCACACTGTACCAGTCATGGTTACACACGCTGAAGGTACTACTATCCCTGCCTGACACTTCCCATCGAAATCCTCCAACTTTCCCCACTATCCTTATGGCAGGCAGGCTGACTACAGAGATGAGACATGTTATCTTACTCAAATACAGAATATCCATCACGCAAAGGGGACCTGGTTCCTGGCTAATGAATTACTCCTATCAAGACAATGAGTATTTTTACATTTTCATAAACACAGCCACTATTTTTTCTAGTTTTGTAAATTTTATAAATTTTCTAAGTGTGTATACTTGCTTCATTCTGATAAGCCAATTTCAAATCGATTTGTTTAATTTTATCTCCAGAAAGCTCTTAAAGAACCAGAGAGCTTAGCTGAAACCACAGATTAACCCAACATAAAAGAAAAAGTGATCTGCATTCAAATGAGAAGAGCCATGAAAATGTCTCTATTTCACTTTGTCCTAATTCTGATCCAACATTCCACTTAGTCATCTAAGCCTGGATTCTGAAATCTGTAAAATGGGAACTCACAGATTATTATGAAAGCTAAAGAAAAGAAGGCTCACTAAGCACCCAGCCCTGTGCCTGGTGCCAAGCAGGTGTAAGACCCACATTAATTTCCTTCCTGGCCAGGTGCGGTGGCTCATGCCTGTAATCCCAGCACTTTGGGAGGCCGAGGCAGGTGGATCACTTGAGATCAGGAGTTCGAGACCAGCCTGACCAACACAGTGAGACTCCCCATCTCTAATAAAAATACAAAAATTAGCCGGGCGTGGTAGCAGGCGTCTGTAATCCCAGCTACTCGGGAGGCTGAGGCATAAAAATGTCTTGAACCCAGGAGGTGGAGGCTGCAGTGAGCTGAGATCGTGCCATTGCACTTTAGCCTGGGCTAAAAAAAAAAATCATGGCCTTCCCATCTCCTCAAGTGACACAAGCCCCTCACACCCCAGGTTGCTCCTTAATTCACACACAGTCACGTGGTCTATCACTGCAATTCAGGTTGCTAGAGATGACAATAAAGACAAGTATGTGAGTAGTCACAATGAGCTAGTGTCTGATTGACAACATAGAAACTTCTTGGGTAATCTAGAAATTCGTTTCCTTCCAGGACTATTACAATATGGAAATAACAGTCAAGAAATAGGGAGGCCCCAGGAAATCAACCTTACTCCACACGTTAAAGGACTTACAATACTTTTCATAAGACTTACAGGTGAGTCAGGTCACGGAGGCCACGAAAGGCGTTTCTTGAAATGGTTTCTATTTTGTTCCCTTCAATGAACCTAAGAGGAAAAATCGTATAATTAGAATGATTCTTTTTCTCCTTAGTATCTCTTTAAAAACTATATTAGTAAGCTTTCAGAATAAAATCTAAAAGCATTCCTGAATTATAAGAATTTATCTCTGAAGACTAGGTCAGCTACACCAAATTCCACGTGGTAGCAGGATGTGTGCAAAAAGGCACGCACGTGAGTGTGTGGTGTGCACTCCTTCCAGAAGTGGCATGGAAGTCTTCAAATTCTGAGATAGCAACATGGGTAAAAACATCTTGGGGGTGCTGAGTGCAGTGGCTCACACCTGTAATCCTAACACTTTGGGAGGCCAAGGCAGGCGGATTGCCTGAGCTCAGGAGTTCAAGACCAGCCTGGGCAACACGGTGAAACCCCATGTCTACTTAAAATACAAAAATTAGTCAGGCGTGGTGGCATGCGCCTGTAGGCCCAGCTACTCTGGAAGCTGAGGCAGGAGAGTCACTTGAACCCGGGAGATGGAAGTTGCAGTGAGCCAAGATCACGCCAATGCACTCGAGCCTGGGCAACAGAGCAAGACACCGTCTCAAAAAAAAAAAAAAAATCTTGGAGGGAAATAAAAAAGAAGACAGTATACAAGGCGAGAAATTCTCTTATCTCTGCAAGACTGGAGTGCTTCCAGACATTTTCCCCACTCACTCCGCATTGCACGGTGTCTGTCTATTCACACTTCTGTTAGTAGCACTGTCCCTTGAGAGGGTTCCTTGTTTTCCATCTTGTTATTAAAGTTTTTTGCAGAGGGAGAGTTCCATCAAGCTTGGTTTTCAGCAACTTTGAGTTTATATCATGTCCTACATCATCTAATCACCAAACCAATGGGTGACAAGGCAGGGAAAAGCTCAAGCTCTTTAAGCCATGAGGAAGTAGGAAGGATAATAAAGTTGAGTAGGGACGAAACTTATTTCTCTCTACTAAAGCTCCATAGGGTTTGCGCATGGGATCTTGCAATAATAACACTGGCCATGCTTTTAGGTCTTTGTGGGAAAGAACGGATGTGAATTCACTATGACTATTCTCTAGGCCCAGGGAGGACTAAATTTTAGTTGATAGCATTACAAGAAGTCAAATGTAAGAGGGTCTTGGATGAGATGCTCCGTGGGTGGGGCTTTGTAACACAACACCATCAATGAATTAGTTCTTGATTCCTGCAACGAGAACTCACTGATGGTTTTTAAAAGTGAGGTGTCTCTTCAGTAATAGACTTCAGCATAAACTGATGAGCTAACTTCCTCTCCAATAACCATGACCTTAAGATGAACTACCTGTAAGAGAAAACTCATAGCTTTACAACCATGACCTCCATTGGCTATGTATGGGCTTTCACAGACCCTAGCCAGATTTAGCATTGCAGTCGTGTTACACTTTCCACACTATATATACCATCGTATCACAGTATTATGAGAATACACATATTATGTATACTCTAGAGAAAAAATTCCTCAGGGACATCTTTCCTCAAGACACAAAGTCAGCAGAGACCTTTCTTATACCTGAGATGTGTCTAGAATTCCAATACCACCTGTTGAACTCAGACAAGAAAATGAGACGAGGCTTTAAAAATCTCTCTGAATGCTAAGTGGGGAAATCCCATCTGATAGCAGGATTAACATTATTACAAAGTTACCAAAGACAAGGATGAAAGAACTTCAAGGGGAAAAAAGACATGAAAGGAAGAAAAGGCAGAAATCAGAACAAGGGCAAAGCCCACTGCGAGCGGAAAGACCTGCACATCACAAAAGGGAAAAATAACCTTTTTTTTTTTTTTAAGGAAAATAATAAAATAAAATTAGACCCTCAGCAGCAATTCATAGGGGATACTGCAAAAGAGATGTAGGCCAGTGAATGAACAACATGAAGTTCTACCCCCAAATAGGGAGGCTTTATTAAAAATCGGTAACCCTCAAAACCCCACAACTCTATTTCTGGCTGATCAGCAAATCCATGCTGAGTTATGAGAGGTAAAAATATCCGATGCAGTTTCCAATTGTGCTTACTACATGACAAATTAAATGTCAGCAGAGAATGAATGAATCTCTCTCCTTCTTTGTCTCCAACCTCCTCCTGCCCCAGCGTGTTCGTAAGCAAGTCAACTATAAAAGGTCAGTGCTGAAAAGAGAATGGGGTGTTCTCCACTTTCTCCACCCCTAGACCCTTGCAGAGATGCTGTTCCAGCATAGAAACCAATCCAGAAATTCTACCAAGATACCAGATGTTCAGCAAATAGACAAAGCACAAAACTTACAGATACTCAAGATGAAAAAGTCCAGCGAAAGCGTCGTCCCGGATGATCGTGAATGAGTTAGAATTCAGCAATCTGAAAGTAAGAGACAGATTCCAATGCGGAGATGTAAAATTTGACTCACATGCAAAGCCATTTCTATTTCTTTTGCTACGTTTTGATCTGTGGGTAAACATGAGCTCTTGTTAGCCTAAGAAGAATCCATTTGGTTGTCAGAAACCTCTCACAGCCTGCTCTTACAGACAGTGGCAAGTGGATTCCTTTTGACCAGATTGTCTTGTCATCTCCAGAACTCTGCTCCTTTCTTCCCTGTGTGTTTCAGTAAATATGACCTGATGCCTGTTATTTTAAAACATTATAATACTCAGCACAACTAAATGGTCAGTGAATGCCCTATGGCATACAAGAGATCATAAAATTAGAGATCTAGAAAGATCTCATCCAAATCTGTTTTTAGAAAAATATAAGCCCGACTTGACCAAAGTCACACAGCTGGGACCAAGAAAAAACAAAAAACAGAAAAACCTTTTCTACTACATTATACATTCCCATAAGAAATATAAAAAAAAAAAAGTTTGTTTAAGAAACTTTCAGAAGACTGTCGCTATAGTTTTCTATTTGAGTCATCACCAACTCAACTGGCAAAAGAATACCTAAATTATATTTCTATTGTATGGAAAGTGTATTTTAATAGCACTGCAATTCCTAAGAGACCTCAGATTTTTAAATGTTAAGTACAATGTTAAAAGTAGGCATGTAACATTTCAAGGACAAAAGTATCAAGACCATGTTTATTTAGGATGAATAGTGATCTCCTATATTCCATTTATCCAAGTTGTTTTTTTTTGAGACAGAGTCTCTTTCTGTCTCCCAGGCTGGAGTGCAGTGGCGCGATCTTGGCTCACTGCAGCCTCCGCCTCCCGAGTTCAAGCGATTCTCCTGCCTCAGCCTCCTGAGTAGCTGGGACTACAGGCGCACGCCACCACGCCCAGCTAATTTTTGTATTTTAAGTAGAAATGGGGTTTCACCATGTTGGCTAGGAGAGTCTCAATCTCCCAACCTCATGATCAGCCTGCCTTGGCCTCCCAAAATGCTGGGGTTAGAGGCATGAGCCACTGCACCTGGCCCATTTATCCAAATTTTCTATAGCACATTGCTTGTTTTAATTTCAGTCTCATCTCAAATTTAAGAAACCAACATAGATAAAGAGAATGAGGTGTGTACTCATACTTTGCCTGTCACCGATTTGCTTTTGAAAACTACTTTTTGGACATTTCTTTTCACCAGTAAACATTACGCAGCCTGGGTTACAGGGCACACCGTGGGCATCAGCACAGTGCCTTGGGGATTGCTCACAGAGAGGAGCTGGGATGAGGAATAGGTATGAGTGAGAGCTTTTGGTCCTGGCTAGAATCCTGGCTCTGATTTGGGGCAAGTCACTTAACTTCCCTGAGCCTCAGTTTCCTTATCTATCAAAAGGGATTATCAATGTGCCTTCATCGTGGGAATGGTGTGATAAAATTATGCACATACGTTCATAGTATGCTGCCTGACTGGTTTCAGTTCTCAATAAACTAGAAACACTCCTATTTCCAGAGTAACATTAAGATTTTAAAATTAAGTTTTCTTTTAAACTGAGATGTTTGGGAAACAGTGCACTTAGGTGATGTTCAGGTCATGAGTCAAAGCAATCACCTCCTCATTTACTAGATCTACATGCAGGGGGTCTACAATAAAGTCTTTGAAGAAAGCAAATATCAAACTAAGGAAAGAAAACTGAGCAGGGAGCATCAGTGCTTTGCTGGGGCACCATAGGGTAAATTAACACCAAGAGGCAGCCATGGTCTACTCACGGAGCTGGGGTACTTTAGGAAGGGCTCATATCAAAGAGGGAGAGACCACCCTTCAAGGATGGCACCTCAGGGCCCCCCAACTGCGCAGAATCTTCCCATACTCACAGCAGCTGCAGGGAAGGCAGATGGGAAAACATTCGGTCCTTGATTTCTGAAAACGTCCCATTTACCAGGCTCCTATGGGCAAAAGATGGGTAAAAGTAGGCGTAGGTTTCTATTAGGAAGTCAGGCAGGGTGGCAATCAACCTCTGCCTGCAACCTGTACTTCAAACCCTGACTCACAGTTGGCCAGGATCTTTCCCAGGGTAGGAAGGAGAAGAGACAAGCCACTTCCCAATGAATCAGATCAATATGAAAACTAGTCTGAATAACAGAAACCTTTACCAGCAGCTCCTTCCACAGACATTATCTCAGTCGGTTTCAATCAATCCCCTCACTTCCTTTTCTTAACTACAGGAGGCCCCTGCCTGAAAATGGATAATCGCTTCATCTCCGCCCCTGATTCTGTTTGTGTAGACATAGCGTTACTGTTGGCCTACGAATCCTGGGGTAGGATTAAGCATTCCTCTCCGGAGCCCATCTCTGAAAGACAGTGGGAGCACTTCTGATTAAATGCACCATGAAGGCCCTGGGGAAAAACTCACAGACACCTGAACTCCCCTATGTGGGAAGAGGCAGTGCCATCTGCCAGATAAAATGGTCAACTAGCTGGCAAGACTGCTTGGCTTTATTTCTGCCCCCAGGCCCCTATCCTTTCTGGCCACAGCAGGATCTGAATACATTATTTCAGAATTCCTTTCGGTTCACATGCAGATCACTTAAGCAGCTGCTGGTCTGAAGGATTTAATATGGGGAACTCGTTTCTGGAATCCTCCATGTCACCCAACTTGGCAATATTAAGAATCCAAAACGTCCTCTGTTCCCACCAGCCAAACTCTTCTGACTTTCTATCAATGCAAATGGGAACCCCCTCAATCCTGAGTCCAGGCTCCTACAGTTTGCCTTGGGTGGATGGTGGGGGAGCACTGGACACAGGAAAGTATCTTGAGTGCAAGCAACGTCACCCCGGGGATTCCCTGCCTCCACCGCTGAATGGGCACCCAGGCACCTTGGCCTGGAACAGTAGAGTGGTCTTAGCAGGAAACGTCCTAGCAGTCAAAGATCCAGCCCAACAGCCCCTTCCACCGCCCTTATGAGAGCTGGTCATTTGGCGTGAGTGGCCAGGTGAGGGCAGGGTGAAAGCACCTCTCGGCAGATGGATTAATCATGTGAAGCCCTTTCCTATGGGTTCCTCCTGCTGAAAATGCAGCCAACACAACTGTGTGATGGGGAAAGGGGACAAGTAGCCCTCCTGACCTCAGGGCAAGAAGTCAGGCTGGCTTCAAAGCACTTGGTCACTGGGCTAGGCGCCCAACATGCCCTAAACCTCTGCCAAGCCTTCCGTGACCCCCTCTTCCAGGCCACGTGGGGCGGCCCCTCAGCTCCCAGAGCCTGCCTGCCTTGACCTCGGCTTTGTGCAACCTGTGATGTGGAGAAGTTAGGAGGAGGCCACGGGTGAACGTTAACCCCAGACCTGACGTGGGGCGGTGAGGCCTCACTCTTCCCAGTTTGCACTCAATCGGGTCGTGTTCAGTTGCTCCTACACAATCACACAACCCCAACCCGCAAACACACATACACACACACACCCCCTCTCAAACTTTAATGCACCCCTGAGTCGCCCGGGGACGTCAGATGCACTCTCCAGGGCTCCGCTCCAAAGACAGCTTCAGAGCAACCGGATTCTGCATTGGCACAAGCTTCCCCAGGTGAGTCTGATGCAGGTGGCCCGCGGGCCACATTGTGAGAAACACTGCCCAGGGACCTGTCTGGGTTCCCAGATTGTGGGGCTCAGGTTCTCACCATCCTCCCCGGTGCCAACACTCCACCCACGTCCCCCACCCAACGCAAAGAAGGGCCCTGGGGAGTGGGTCAGGGTCGCGCTGCCTCAGCGCCAGAGGCAACTCCCTCGCGGCGGCGGGCGCAGGGTGGGGCGGGGCGGGGTGGGGGCTGGAGGGGTCCCACTCACAGGGAGCTGATGTCGCCCGGCACGATCCTAGGCACCCAGGAAGAGCCCACGCAGATAATGGACTCCTTGGTACAGCTGCAAGTGGCGGGGCAGCGCGCCAGCCGCCTCACCTGCGCGCTCCGCGGGATCAGGCACGCGGCGCCCAGCAGCAGTAGCAGCAGCCCGAGCGCCCCGCCGCCGCCTCTCCGCAGCGCCATGCCGGGTCCCCGCTCCCCGCCCGGGCCCCGACCCCCGCCGCCGCGCCGCGCGCTCGGACCCGGCGCCGCTGCAGACGCGGGCGCCGCTCGCTGCTCCGCTGCCGCCGCTGCTGGCGAGGACGAGGGCGCCGCGGGTGTGGGAGGCCGAGCCGCAGCCGAGCAGCATGCTGGCCGCCACCCCCACTCGGCGCCCCCCCACCCGAGCCCGGGCTGCTGGGCGGCCGCCGCCGCTGCGCCCGCCGCACTCGCGCCCGCCTGACATCAGCACTCGCGCCCGCAGCCCGGCTCTGGCCAATGAATAATGCATGGCGGGGCCCGCCCCGCGGGGGAGGGGGGCCAGCGCCGCCCCTAGGGCGCCCCACCCGGTCCCCATCCCGCCACCCCCTCCCGCCCTGGCCCGGGCGCGGGGACGGAGGGAAAAGTTGGGTGACCTTGGGGGAGGGGCCGAGCCTGGCGGAGATCCCCTGGGGGCCTGGCGAGCGGTGGAGGATCCGATGCCTGCAGTCCCTCCAGGGGTATAACCCGGGGAGGGCACTGGGCTCCTTTCTGGCAGATAATAAAGTCGCGGGGTGGGGGGTGTGGAGAACTGGGTTGATTACCGGGGGGAAGGCAGCCCTGGGTGCTTTGAAGAGGAGAGACTTTTGAGCAGCCTTTGTTAATGTTGAAGTGCATGCAGCGGGGTCGGGGGCTGGCTTTGCTTGTCTTCTGCGGTGGGGCAGTGAGGTCTGGCTCCCGTTCCCACAGCACCAGGGGTTACTGAAGCCAGCCAGCCTTCCCGATGGGAGGAACGTGGGGAAGGAAAACCGCTGCAGCCTGCACGCCCGGCGCTCTGGGCCCTGCCTGCTGCCTGCTAAAGAGCTGGAAAGCCCGGGAAAGTTTCCCCTCGCTCAGCTGCTCACGGGCCACCCCACTGCCCCAGTCAGACGAGGGTTAGTAGAGACTGAGGGTGTGATACCTTCTAGCCACTGTGCTCTTCATGTCCTTACCCTTTGAGGCAGGTCCCATCCATATCCTTAATTTACTGATGAGGCCGCTGAAGCCCAGAAAGCATCCTGACTGGCTGGCGGTCCAGCAGCTCCTGGCTGGATAGGATGAGGATCTGAGCCTTGAAGGCTAGCTAACTAGGCCCTCCTGAGCCCCTCTTCAACTCCTTAAGTTTGAAGCAATGAGCTGGAATCTTAACACAGGTAGTGTACGGCTGGGGAAATCAAAGAAAATGACCAAAGCAGAAGCAGAGTAATGGCGAATAGCCTGAACTTCTCGAAGAAGGGAATCACAGCACCACTGCTCCGCTGCAAACCGAGGAAAAGCATCACAGATGCTAAAACCTACCCTGAAAAGGCAGTATCCAGTGCAAAAATAGGAATCACACTATTGCTTCTTCAGCAATTATTGTTGGTGATCCATTGACAAGATCCATGAGAACACTTATCAGCCTGGCCACTGTGGGAGGGAACAAAGGAACAGCCCCTGTCCTCAGGGAGCTTACAGTCTAGCTGGACAGACAACCCTAGAAGAGTAACTCCACTGGGTACATGGGGGTCACAGACTGACCAAAAGAGGTTCAGGAATGAAAGGGAGCTTTGTGTAGGCAACTTCATGTAGGGAGTTAGACACTCCCTGCTGGGGACCATGTGTCCAGCACCTGCCTGGCATCAGTGCAAACCAGTGTGCATTTATCATCATTTAATTCTCCCATCTGTCCTGAGAAATGAGTCCTTCCATTTTATGGGTGGAAATATTGAGCTCAGAGAAGTTTTTATCTTGCCCAAGATCACAGAGGACACGACCAGGGGGCTCATACTCCACAACTGGCTGCTGTGTCTAACCCTCGCTGCTGTATGGAAAATGCGTTTTACAAATGCTGTACTCATCAAGGCCCAGTATTAGGGGCTCAGGACACAGACCACAGCCTAGGGAGGGTGACAGACATGCAGACCCACAATCATGGATGTGTGTGCTGTGCACCTGAAAAATGTTTGCCTTAAGAGAGATGCACTACTGCTCTATAGAGCAGAGGAGCGAGGCTTCTGAAACACAGCACTCCCTGCTGACTCAGAAAAAGAAAATCTATTTCTCACCTGTGAGAGTGGGAAGGGCGGCGGGGGGCAGGGTGGGGTAGCTAAACACTGGCCCCAGGACTAGACAGGCAGGGTTTGCATCCCAGCCTGCCACTCACTGCTGTATCATTGTGTAGTCCCAGCCTGCTACTCACTGCTGTGCAACTTGTGATCTTTCTAAACCTCGATTTCCTCATTTGTAAACAAGAAGTTGTTGTAACCATTTTGGGGGGTTAAATGAGATCAAGAAAGTAAAGCGTTTAATACCACAAAGGAGGCACTGAGTGTTGGAGCAGAGTTCTATGTGGCTAGATTGTAGGGAAGTGGGGGGAGAGGACTATGAAGGGAGATGGGTTTTCCTGACTTCTGTGCCTCCATTTTAATCAAAGTCAGGGTCACCATCTTGTACCGTGGTTCTCAGTTGTGGGTAATTCAGGGGATGCTTGGCCATGCCTGGAGACATTTGGAATGGATCCCCCTGGCGTCTAATGTATAGAGGCTGAGGATGCTGCTAAACACCTTGCAATACTCAGCAAGAACGATCCAGGCCAAAATGGTGCTAGAGCCGAGGTTGAGAGAGCCTGGCTTAGTGTTCCAGAAAGACCCTTGGCATGAGGAATTCCAGAGATGCAGACTGTCGTCCAGGTTCATCGGTCACAAGAAAATCTTCTTGGTCATGTGATTCCCATCTCCAGCGTCTATTTTTTCATCTATAAAATGCGAATAAAGAGCCCTTCTTCACCCTTTCCTAAATAAATGTGACATATCATCATTGTTACCAACCTTAACTTCCCCAAGCTAGGACTAGCTCCAGCCGACCCTCTCCAACCCGAAAAACTCAAAAGTTTCCCGATAGGAATGGTGCAGAGAGCAGGCTGGAGTAGCAGAGCTGGCAGAGTTAGTATTTGTTTCGGCTCTGCTAGAGACACTAAGTAAGTGAGTGCTTGTAAATTATAAGGCGCAGTTTATAAATTAAAATATAAAAATGGAAATGCAGATTACCTTGGTGTGGTTCCAAGTTCCTCAGCAGTTTAAAAAAAAACTTAATAGACAATCGGAGAGACACAATCTGTTTCAGGAAATAGCAAGAGTTTTTGAAAATGTAAAAATCCTTGTTTGGACATACACTTACTCAAGCTATGTCTTTGTGACACGAATAACACACATTCCTACAGTGGCTGAAATGGTGCAGGCTGGAGTGGCCTTCTTTAAAGTCTCAAACTTGTTCTATTTTATATGATTACGTGTGTTGGAAGTTCAAAATGGCATTCATTCATGCATTCATGCACTCTCACGTTCAGCTACTTGTCAGTTCATTCTGTCAGTATTAACTGAGAACCTACTATGTGCTGGGTATCAATAATAAAGCAATAACCAAGACAGACATGGTCCCCACCTTCACTGTAGACAGGTTTAAACTAAAAGAATGCACAAATCAGGCCGAGTGTGGTGGCTCACGCCTGTAATCCCAGCACTTTGGGAGGCCGAAGCGGGTGGATCACGAAGTCAAGAGATCAAGACCATCCTGGTCAACATGGTGAAACTCCGTCTCTACTAAAAATACAAAAAATTAGCTGGGCATGGTGGCGCGTGCCTGTAATCCCAGCTACTCAGGAGGCTGAGGCAGGAGAATTGCCTGAACCCAGGAGGCAGAGGTTGCGGTGAGCCGAGATCGCGCCATTGCACTCCAGCCTGGGTAACACCGTCTCAAAAAAACAACAACAAAAAAAGAATGCACAAATCAGTATTCAGTTGCAAATATTGATAGAGCATATGAAGGAAGAGAAGAGGGGAGACCTAATTGAGGTGTGTATTAGTCTATTTTCATGCTGCTAATAAAGACACACTGGAGACTGGGTAATTTATAAAGAAAGAGAGGTTTAATGGACTCACAGTTCCACATGGCTGGGGAGGCCTCAATCATAGTGGAAGGAGAAAGGCAGGTCTTACATGGTGGCAGACAAGAGAGAATGAAAGGACCAAGTGAAAAACGTTTCCCCTAATAAAATCATCAGATCTTATGAGACTTATTCACTACCACCAGAACACTACGAGGGAGACGGCCACACTGTTGATTCAATTATCTCCCACCCAACCCCTCCTACAACATGTGGGAATTATGGGAGCTACTAAAGACGAGATTTGGGTGGAGACACAACCAAATCCTATCAGATGATGGAAGCCTTTCTGAGAACTTAGCTGAGTGCTTTGAGATGAGAAAGGACAGACAAGTGCAGGAGGGCTATGGGCAGTAAGCAGAGGCTAAAAGGGAGGGACGGGCAGGCAGAAGCATGGAGTGTGTGAGCTCACCAAGACCAGCAAGTGCTGAGTGCATGTAAGGATCCGAATGCCAGCCTGTGTGGCCAAAGCATGGAGAGTGAGGGGAGGAAGAGATGAAATGAGGTCAGAAAGGCAGAAAGAAGCTCAATTGTGCAGGACCTTGCAGGCTAAGGCAAAAAGCCTGCATGTTGTTCTAAATGCCAGAGGGAGCCACTGAAAGATGTCAGTCAGAGAAGCGGCATGCTGTCCTTTATACGTCAGTTATTTCTGACTGCTGAGTGGAGAATGGAAACTGGTTCCATTGAACTAGTCCTGAGGAGAGATGATGGCAGCTGGGACTTGACAGGTGGCATGGAGGAGTGGATGTGGACTCAAGGTGTATCTTGAAGGAGGGGTCAACAAGACTTGCTGCTGGTTGAATTTAGGAGTGAAGTGGAAAGAAATGGCAAGGACACATCCCAGGTTTTGGCTGGAGCCGGTGGGTGGATGGAGGTGCCGTTTCTTAAGATGAGAACTCCTAGAAGAGGAGAGGATTTGGCTGGAAGAGAAGTATCAAGAGATTAGTTTGGGGGATGTTGAGTTTTAAATGTCCATGAGGCCTCCATGTGCAGATGTTGAGCTGGCAGCTAGAAGCCCAGTCCGGATGGGAAGAGGGAGACGGGCGGTGGTGGATGGGAAATCTTCAGACCATATAGCTATCCATGATTCCCTCTTGGTAAGCCCTCCATGTAACATTGGTTGATTGAATGAATGAATGACATTTCAGAAACACAGACATTAGAGAGACAATATCTCTCAGGTACAATCAGTAAGAAGCAACCGAAATCTTGCAGAAGAATGTGACTAAGAATATCACAGTTTGGGAATTCCATTTTAGGACCAAAAATAGGCTTTAAACTCTACATCAAACTGTGAATCTTGTAAGAACCTCAGATAATACCTCATCATGCTGCTTATCCTCTCTCTCTTCTGCTACCCCCCATTTTTCAGTCTAATTCATCCCCGCCCCCCCACCTGGTCTTGTCACCACAGCTAGAAGCTTTCAAAAGCCTCCACCAACGTCTAAAACTTCCAACTCTGATACGTGCTGTAACAACTAAAACAAAATTATTCATCCAAACATCAAGAGCACCTGGCTTGAATGGCTACAAACTAGATTCCTTGGGGTGAAAAAGAAAAAAAATTGGTCCATTTTTCTTTTTTGAGATGGAGTCTCGCTCTTGTCACCTAGGCTGTAGTACAGTAGTGCGATCTCAGCTAACTACAACCTCTGCCTCCTGGGTTCAAGCAATTCTCCTGCCTCAGCCTCCCGAGTAGCTGGGATTACAGGCATGCACCACCACGCCCGGCTATTTTTTTGTATTTTTAGTAGAGGCAGGTTTTACCATGTTGGCCAGGATGGTCTCGATCTCCTGACCTCATGGTCTACCCGCCTCAGCCTCCCAAAGTGCTGGGATTACAGGCATGAGCCATCGCGTCTGGCCGTCCTTTTCGTTTTGTTTTGTTTAAATCATAGAGTATGTCAATCCCGTCTTGACCACATCACCCCAATGTGCTATTCTTGTGGTTGGCTGCTGACCAAATGTAGATCCTGTTTCTGGTTTCCCACCATTTGTTTTCTTCATAAACTCAGTTGGTGTCACAAGCTTGGAACTCATTCTGAATCTATCCCTGATTGGCCTCTTAGATTGCATCATGTTCTTGAAGAGCTGCCTGTGGATATCTTACTCAGATTCCTAAATCAGCCCAAGGGCCCTCAGGACCTAGGCACTGGTTTCTGGTGACCTTCGTGACCTTCTCCTCATCACCGGTGTAATGCGTCTGTGGGATCTGTGTTACCCTGCACCAGCTGCTCCTTCTCATGACAACGGGACACAACTTTTCTTTGGCGAGAATCACTCCTCCTCAGCGTTCAGTTTGTGTGGCTCACTTGATGAATACCTTCATCTCCCAGAAGTACACAGGTCATCTAGACTAGAGCATTCCAGAATATTCCATTCTCCCAGCCACACTGAGTGGTTTAGAGATAAACACACCACCCAACTGGAACAACCAGGGCTAACAAAACCCCTTGACAGGGCTCTTTACCTCTCTCCCCAATTTCGTAACGTTCTTTCCATCCTCTTTGTGAAGGGGGTTTTGAAATTCTGCTCCTCTTCCCTTTATGTCATCTCTTCTTTTCTTGATCAAGACTGCCAGAGTTTTGTCAATTTGATTAGTTTTCTCCAGGAATCAAGTTATGCCTCTGTTGCTTTTTTGTGTTCTCTCTTGGTTTTCTATTTCATTATTACATGCTTTTACTTTCATCCTTGTTTTCTTTTACTTATTCTGAAATTCTGCACTGTGCAAAAAAGTTAATCAGAGTCACTTTATTATGCAGGTCACTTTCTTTTACATTTCATTTATGTTTACAAGATAGAATGTCTTTAGCTGTGCTCCTAGTTCTAGGAGAACCTGTCCAGTCTTTTAGTTGGGTTGAGTGGATGAGAAGTTCATCTGTACAGTCACAGAGAGAGAGTCTGTGAGTCAAGTCAACCCCTAAGACAAGCAAGGTTCTGTTTTTGTTCGTTTGGTTGGTTGGTTTTGGTTTTTTTGTGTGGTTTTTTTTTTTTTTTAAGACAGAGTCTTGCTCTGTCACCCAGGCTAGAGTGTAGTGGCATGATCTTGGCTCACTGCAACCTCTGCCTCCCGGGTTCAAGTGATTCTCCTGCCTCAGCCTCCTGAGTAGCTGGGATTACAAGCATGTGCCACCACACCTGGCTAATTTTTTGTATTTTTAGTAGAGACAGGGTTCACCATGTTAGCCAGGATGGTCTTGATCTCCTGATCTCATGATCTGCCAGCCTCAGCCTCCCAAAGTGCTGGCATTACAGGCATGAGTCACCGTGCCTGGCCGACAAGCACAGTTTTCTATATAACAAACTTTCAGTCTCAAGTTTACAAGTAACATAATAACTTTATGGGAAATCTCTTTGCTCTTCTTAGCAAACAGACTTAGCAGAAATTCTACTTTAGGCGAACGAGTTGTGGAATAAGCAGAGATTTAACTTAAATTTATAATAAGGGGTCTGTAAATATTCCCTAAGCTCTTCTCTTATCCACAAACCATGGTTAATCCAATGCTTTGCATTCTGAAAGGTCTTATATCCTCTCAAGATTTTTGCTATTCAAGACTGTGGCCTCTGGTCTCAACTTAATTTTAATTAAGGCTAAATTAAATATATTTGGGATTTATAATTTTTTTGTTCTTTAGCATCTGAGTTATTCTGTGATCTGACGCCTTCTGTTCAACCCATCCTAGCTCACATCAAAATGTCTTCAGGAAAAAGTGTCCAAAATGCATCCACATTTAATCCCATGACTGCTTGTTTATTGGATTAGACTTCCCAGGGATGTTTGTGTTTGAACATAGCTCTCAGACTTAAACTAATCACCACGGAGGGAATTTCAGAGTTCCTGAAATCAGAACATGGACAAAGGATTCCACTGCTACCTACAGGCTTGGCTGTGGGTCTCTCCTCTTCACCTCACCTACATCTTACAGGAAGAATTGCTCAGAAGACAAGCAGGCACAGCTCATCTTCAGAATTCACCCCCCACCTCCCTTTCCAAAGCTCACCAAGCGAGAAGGTGGTGCAGCGAAGGAACATGGCATGATTTGAATCTCAGTTTCACCAGTTCTAAGGCCTTGATTTCCTCTTCTGCAAATAGGAGAGGACAATGCACCTCAGCTTGGGTTACTTGAAGGATGAAGTCAATTGAAGAATGTGAACATTCTTATAAGCAGTACAAGTTAGTTAACTAAGTGGCTAACTAGTTGGTCTCTACCTATTTATTGAGAGCCACAAATCACTATAGATATAGATATAAATATGGATAAGATATGGATATGGACGTGGATAGATGGATGGATGAATGGACAGACAGACAGATTAGACAGATAGATGAGGCTGGGCATGGTGGCTCACGCCTGTAATCTCAGCATTTTGTGAGGTCAAGGCAGGAGAATCATTTGAGGTCAGGGGTTCGAGATCAGCCTGGCCAACATGGTGAAACCGCATCTCTACTAAAAATTCGAAACACTTAGCCAGGTGTGGTGGTAGGCACCTGTAATCCCAGCTACTGGGAGGCTGAGACAGGAGAATCGCCTGAACCCAGGAGGCGGGGGTTGCAGTGAGCCGAGATCGCACCACTGCACTCCAGCCTGGGCGACTGAGCAAGACTGTTTCCAAAAAAAAAATACATGATAGATAGGCAGTACACAGATAGATAGATATAGGTAAATATATATAGAGAGAAGATAGAGATATTCTCCTCAAGAAGCTTAAAATGTACCAAGAAAATAAAACTCTTCTATGTCAAAACAGCCTCCTGGTATCACACAGTGTTTTCGTTTTTCCCCAACACTTTCCACAGTCCCAAGAGACAATATCTGTGCATTTCTCTGAAAGCTGGGGAGCTTAGTTTAATCGTTTAACTAGCATTTCCTGAGCAGCTCCCATGGCCAGGCACCGTGCTAGACTATGGATGTCCACTGGTGAACAAGGCGGCACTTGCTGCTTCAGCCTGCCCTGCACGTGCAACAACTCCAGGGGTGCCTCTTGCACTCCGGGGTTAGCAGCCCCCAGGCCACGAGGCAGTGTCTTAGGAGCCCAGCCCAAGGACGAGATGGGGGAAACTCCAGCGTACTCAATCACCACTGCCCTTCCATGAGGACAAGGCCAGACCCGCCACTGTGCTGAGATAAATCTCCAGTCCTTAAACAAACCTCATGATTCTTCGTTCTTGATTATTACAATGACATTGGAGCCTAGAATTTATGTGGCTCCTGAAGACTGCTAATTTGGTGGGAGAGTGGGTGATACATCATTTCAGAAAGGGCAAAGGGGCGTGTCTGTTGGCCCAAATGCTGACACACAGGAGCGGTCATTTCAAGGAGAGGACGGTTGTAAATCTCAAGTCTGTCCTCAGCAGGCTGTCTTAGCTCATGTCACACAAAGGCTTGCCCTCTGCTATACATAAACTTCTGGGAGAGTTCCTATTTCCAGCATCCCTATGTTGGGATACTTACCTTCCCTGGAAGGAGGAGTAAAGTAGCTCTTAAGGTTACAATAATACTATCTGATGTTCATATAGAGGTTTTGTAGCTTACAGTGTCTTTTCATCTCCATTATCTCCTTTGCAGCTCACATAACCCTAGAACAGAAGTTTTCAGAGGAAGAAACTGAAGCTTGGCTAGGTTATGTGATCAGGCAGCCAATGTCAACATGTCAACAGCAGAATTGGATGGAGTTGTCCTATTCTATCAACAAAGCTGCTGGAGAATATCAAAGAGGGAAAAAGAGCATCAATGCTTTCCACAAAGTTCTAGAAGGCAGAACCCCAAATCATTTGAAGACATCTCTTTGATGTTGGAACATCATTCACAAGCAATATTAAATATGACCATTCTTCAGGTCTTCTGAGGGTGGGTCTTGATAACTTTCAGACACACATAAATTTCACAATGAAGCTGTCCAAATATCCCTTCTGGCACGAGCTGAGTGTAAAAGGGGGAGTGGAGAATGGAAGCCCTCTGCAAACTCCTCCTTGATCCAAATGAGACCTGGCAAGAGACAAGCCTTCCCAAGATCCAAGAGAGAATCCCTGAAGTTGACAGGGGCAGAGAGTGGAAAAGACATAGTCACCCTTGGACATCAGGGAGAAGCCTAGAGCCTCCAGACCAGCAAAGTGGCAGCTGGAAAAACTCCCCAGCCTCTCTGTACATTTCTCCACATTCTAGTATGAGCCGCGGCAGCTCCCTGGGGACTACAATCCAAGACAGCCCTATTTATTTTTGTCTTTTATCCTCTGAGAAAAATAATAGGATTCATCAATAACGTCTTGCATTTAAGCTTATTTGGGAAATCAGGAAGTTTACCACGAGAGCACCATTTTCTTTGATCGATTTTACTACAGTATCATATTTTGGACAATGTAATTAGAGCTGGATTCCCCCAGCAAAACCAAAGGACTTTTGGTGTCCTTCTGGTATATGGGCAGGCCAGGCCACTGGACAAGGCTTCTGATGGCCACACGACTGGCACTGTCAGATCAGCTCAGTATTGCATGTTTCTTCACCTGCTGGAAATGAGCACTGCTCCTGGAAAATGAGGTCAGCCTTCCTCCGGGCTCTCTTCAAGCTCCCCGGAGACACTAGTCTGTAGAGGTGTGCTCTTTGGGATCTTTGGGAAGTAGAGGTTGAGCTGGTATTGAGAATGCAAAAGCCTTATTGGGAAGTAACACCGATAAAAGAAAAAAAGGAGAAGCACCACAGACTGGATAAAGTCCCTACCAGCCAGCAGGGAACTCTGAAGCAGACTGCATGTGGGAGGAATCCCACATCCAGGGGAAGAGGCTGGGTCCTTGGACCGTGACCTCACTTAGTTACATACAGGGCCAGGGTTCCCTTGCTCCCTGCAAGCTGAGGAGAATCCAGAGGGGCTAACAGCTCGAGGCGGTGAGCTAAGCACACTCCCAGGCACTGGCAGCCAGTTCTGAGCTGCGATTCTCCAGGTCTGCTACAAATGGTGAGAAGGACATTTGGGCTTGGTCAGGGGACATGAGCTCAGAGGATCTCAGTCAAAGCTGTTACAGATCCCAGGCTTTCTGGACCCAAAAGAGTATTTACAGTGATTTCTCCCTAGAAATTCACTGTTTAACAGGAGTTCATAACTGCCTCTTATTGAATTTTGCTCTTTCCTACTTCACTAGCTAATTCAATAAACGTCTATTGAGCATTTTCAATCTATATCTATTGAGCTCCTTGGAAATGGCAAATCCTGGGTAAAGGGTTGAAGCTACAAAGATTCCTGAGGCTTCTGAGCTCCTCTCCGAGGGCTTGCACTTCTGCAACAGATAAATACAGTGTGCAAATAGCTGAAGAAATGCAAAGAAAGCTTGGGACAATTGATACTGAAAAGAAAGACATTTGGGCTTGATCAGTTGACAAAAACAGAGAAACTCAGTAAAAGTTGTCACAGAAACTCTTCAGGTCTTTCTGGCTGAACCCAAGAGACTAGTAGCACTAATTTGTCTTTCTTTCTTTCTTTCTTTCCTTCTTTCTTTCTTTTCTTTTTTCCTTTTCTTGTGAGATTCTCTCCCTTTCTATCTTCCTTTTTTCTTTCATCTTTCTTTCTTCCTTTCCTTCTCTTTCTTTTTCTTCCTTTTTGTGAGATAGGGTCTTGCTCTGTTGCCCAGGCTGGACTGCAGCGGCACAATCACAGCTCACTGCAGCCTCGACCACCTGGCCTCAGCAATCTTCCTGCCTCAGCCTCCCAAAGTGCTGGGATCACAGGGGTAAGCCACTATGTCCACCCATTTTCCTTATAAGTTTGCTGCCTCACAGGGGTTGATAACACAGAGGACTATAAATGTGCAGAAGAGGTAGTGATTGCCTCTAATTTGCAAGGTCAGACTGACTTTCTGGGACTGTTAGCATTGGAGCTGGGCCATGAAGGATGGTTAGGACTTCAGCAGACAGATACCAGGAGAGAGACATTTTGCATGAAATGGAATGAGTAAAGCCACTGATTAATGACAGCAGGAATAATCACTAACACTTTTCTAATTCCCATCATGTGCCACACACTTTATGTAAGTTTATCCTACCTAAGATTTGAAACAGTTCTGCCCAGGAGGTATTTGTATTAGTCCATTTTCATGCTGCTGATAAAGACATACCTGAGACTGGGCAATTTACAAAAGAAAGAGGTTTAATGGACTCACGATTTGACATGGCTGGGGAGGCCTCACAATCATAGCAGAAGATGAAAGGCACATCTCACGTGGCGGCAGACAAGAGAAGAGAATGAGAGCCAAGTGAAAGGGGTTTCCCCTTATAAAACCATGGGATCTCGTGAGACTTATTCACTACCTCGAGAACAGTATGGGGGAAACTGTCTCCATGATTCAATTGTCTCCCACTGGGTCCCTCCCACAACATGAGGGAATTATGGGAGCTACACTTAGAGATAAGATTTGGGTGGGGACACAGTCAAACCATATATCGGTATTATTATTCCCAATATATAGTAAAGGGTCTGAGACTCAAAGAAATGAAGTAATTTGCCTAAGGATGCACAAGCAGTGGCAGATTCAGTTTTCAAAGGGAGACAATCTGACTTGAAAGCCAATTCCCAGCCCTACAGGGTCAGCTGACATGGGTAAATGTGAGGCTAACAACACGGCTGGCCAGGGAGGGCACACGGCAGGACGAGGATGAAGAGCGGGAGACATTCTGGAGTGGAGAAGAAGAGTGGTGGGTCACCCCGGGGTGCACTGTCGAACATTCAGTGGACATGCTCAGAAGCCAGTTGGAAATTTGAGATTCAAATGCAGACAAGAGGCTGGGGTTAGAACGGAGTGTTGGAGAGAGAAGGGGAGAGATTGTTGCTAGTTTTAAAGGTGGAGACCTGTTTATTCACTCAGGGAGAGCAGTGGGTCTATTTGGAAAAACACCATGAGCATGAGATGTCTAGGCTGTCTTGTAGCAGAAGAGCAGAATCTGTTTTGCTGGGTGCAAATGGGCTGGAGAAATAGGAAGAGAGAGGGCAGAGCAGAGGTGGAGAGAGACAAAGAAGGCTCTGCTCGCTTTAAGTTCTTTCTCATGACTCCCCAACCTTCGGAAAATCTACCAAAAGCACACATGATCTGAACGAATGATGTGAGTGTGTGTGTGTGTGTGTGTGTGTGTGTGTGTGTGTGTGTGTGTGTGTTAAAATCTACATAGCAGCCTTCACGTTAGGGCCCACACTGGGCGAAACAGACTGTGTACCTGGAACAGGGGCCCAGGCAGAGGGACCCTGAAAACCCAAGCATGCAGAATTTGCAGAAACTATGGGCAGGGCTCTGGCTTTTCACAGGCTCGTGATTTAAATCAAATCTGTTGAGTTTTCATGGAGCAAGGGCACCCTGGCTGAGAAAGAACAGGCCGAGATGGAACTTCCCTTACTCTGCACCGCTTAAGAAGCTGCAGAAAAGCCCAAACCCTGTGAAAGAGAAAGCAAAGGGCAGAATGGAGAGAGGATGGAGGTGCCTTTGACCAGAAGGAAGAGCCTGGGGCCTGACTCTGCCCTGAAACAAGTGCCGGGCTTTGGATAAATCAACTGAACGTCTCTGGGTCTCATGTCTCCATGTGGGAGCTCCAGACCTCACGAGCCCAGAGCTTTGCATGTCACAATGCTTGTGGGCTTTGGGGCAGGAGGGACAAGAAGGTAGAAGTTGAAAGAAGATGGACATTGTCCTGATGCAAAGAGGGGAGTGACATGGAAGCAGCCTCTGGTTCTGGCATGCGCTGGCTCTGAGAAGGTTGGGGACTTAGAGGGGCCCGCTGGGTTTGGTGAGGGCAGGTGCCTCTGGGAGAGTAAGTAATAGAACCAGGTCATTGCTCTCTGTGTAGGAAATTTGGTGTCCATGATTTCTTTTATAATAAGGTGCTGAGCATAGGTGTGTTGAGTTGTTTACAAGTGTTCCTGTACCAAAGTTGAGTGGACCAGCCCTGCGGCACATGCCTGGCAAGGCTGCCCACTTCGAGAGAGCAGCACATTCTGTCCTGGCAGCTGACCCATTTCCCAGTGCCAGGTGACAGGAATCCCACTGCTCAAACTCCTGGCTCCAAGGATAATTAGATTCTGATCATGCAGTTCTGGGAAATGACACTCCTCTCTCCTCAACGGATGAGGAGCTCCCAGGAGGTAGGAGGGATGTGATCTCGTGTGGCGAGCCTCCTTCCTGTCACTCTGACTTTGACTATTCCACCTGGCTCTCTACAGTCCCCTGGCTGCACTGCCGTCAGCAGAAGAGGACACTGAGCAACTTCAGACACGACATCATTAGGCTGGCGGGAGCAGACGGGGGATGCCAGGAAGACCCCCACTCAGGTGCTGCAGGAACCGAGACCCCGCAAGATTCTTCCGTTGTCAGTTTCGCCCTTGGGAGGAATAAGAGCCCATTACTCATCTTCACTCAGCAACAGCTTACCCTAGGTTTATTCGTATCTTTCCTTAAAGGTCCCATTTTTAGCAAAGGCTTCCCTGTCCACCTCATCCAAAATGGTACCTCCATCACCTTCCATCTGTGCACACAGCTTTTTCTTTGTAAACAGTTCCCACTACTCAGTGTAGTATATATTGCTTGCTCACACATTTGTTTAATGTTTGTTTGCCTTATTAGAATGTGACCTCTACAGAGGCAGAGTCCTTGCCTGTCTTGTTCTCTGCTCAGTCCCAAAGGCCTAGAAAAGCTCTTACTGCAGAATGATGAGTGGATGGCATTGAAATGGCATGTTCCTGAAGAAGCCCAAGGGCAGAGCTCATGATGCCTGGTTTACCGTTATGGTTTCCTGGCTCAGCCCAGTCCCTGATGGAGCATAATCTCTCAAATATTCAATAGATGAATAAATGAAAGAATAAAGAAAGGACCCACGTTCATCCCAGCATCCCCATAGTGGGACTGAGGACGTTTCCTAGACAGCGTTGAGTCTGGAGCATCTGGGATAAGCATTAATGAGAAGGACAAGCCGTACAAGGAGAAACCAGGGAGGATCAAAAGGTCTCTAGGCCCCTGAGGTCATTCTGATCTCTGGTCTAGGCCAAGGTTATTCCTGTCATAGTTTGAAGGTTGGCTTCTTAAATTCTGCTTCCTTAGCTGAGCATGGTGGAGCATGCATGTAGTCCCAGCCAGCTGGGAGGCTGAGGTGAGAACATTGCTTGAGCCTAGGAGTTCAAGACCAGACTGGCCACATAGCAAGACCCTGTCTGTTACACACACACAAAAATTCTGCTTTCATCATAGGGAATGAGGCTTCAGCCAAAAAAGATAGGCTCAGCCACTAATTGCCTCTGTAACATTCATCACTAACATCTCTGGGCTCTATAAATGGATTAATAAGTGAATGAATGAATGAATGAATGAATGAAAATCTCATGCTATAGACACTTCCAATGATTCAAATTTTCAATGGAGCATAGGGCTAGAGAAGAATTAGATTACATTCAAAAATAGATTGCCTCAAAGATGTTCTTCTAGTGCTAACCAACTACATTTCCATTTTTCAAAGTGTAGAGGAAATTTCCTTCCCAGTTAAGAAACCAGATATATTTAAGGCAGCAGGGCTTAGCTTGGAAATGAATACACGAATCTCCTTCTCTCTGCCCTTGCTTTCATTCTGTCGTCTTCTTGAGCACAGCCTCATCCATGCTATCAGCTGAGAGCGCTGGGTTCACACCCTGTGTTAGAGTGGAGAGGGGATTCCTCTTCTGGGCACAAAGATTAGAATCCTCTGGGTCCTATGGTAAATTCTTGCAGGGTTGCTGGAGTTGTCGTCTCTGATAACCCAGTAAAAACTGGTCCTATTGCCTGGCATGAAAAGGACACCCTGAAAGTCACACCCAACACCGACGAAAGGGGTAAACTGGAGATGCGTTATTTGAGTGATGACTAGGGAGTGCTTTAGTAACTTGAAATTGTTCAATTTGGTAATAGGCTCATCTTATCTTCCAAGTGTAAGTGAATTATTTACAGATTATTTACTCTAAGCTTTCAATTATGCACGACGTTGCACAGAAGCTGTTGATTGTCTTTGAGTCTTCTGTACAACTGCGTGCCGCGGTTTTGTGCTACCGCGCCCCTCAGCGGTCAGGGGTAGGATTGCAGGGAGTAGTTACCCTCCTAGCAGTTGAATGACAGCTTTTGGCCAGTTGTTGTGGGCAAGGAGGAGTTCGGGCAAGGAGGGTTTCCAGCAAGGGCCGTACTTCCTCCTGCCTGAGTGTTCACACAAACCCTTTCGTCTGTCTGGAGCATTCTGCCCTTCCACATCTCACTCACCTTATTCCATCACTTAAACCCCAACGAATCTCAAAGTCTCCATCTAAACCTCACGTCTTTGGGGAAGATTTTCCTGAATTCCCAAAGTAGGCCAGGTATCCTTGTCTTAGGTGCTTATAGCATCTGTACTCTTCCCCTAGAAAAGTGCTATTCTATAGAAATAAAGTGCATGCTACATATACGATTTAAACCTATTAACCACATTTTTTAAAAGTAAAAAAAGAAAAGGTGAAATTCACTTTAGTAATACATTTTATTTATCCCAAGCACATTGGTTTGCGAGGGCTACCATAACAAAGTACCACCAACTGAGTGACTTAAACCAAAAAAAAGTATCGTTCTGCAGTTCTGGAGGCTGGAAGTCCAAGATGAAGATGCAAGTGGTGGTATTTCCTTCTGAGGGCTATGAGGGAGAATCTGCTCCATGCCTCTCCCTAGCTTTTGGTGGCTTGCTGGCAGCCTTCAGCATTCTTTGGCTTGTAAATGGTGTTCTCCTGGTGTCTCCGCATGGTCTCTGTCTGTATGTGTCTTTCTCTTCGGCATTCTTTAAAAAGCACACCAGTCCTATTCTATTGAGAACCCATCCTACTGCAGTATGACTTTATCTTAATGAATTACGTCTGCAAAGACTCTATTTTCAAATACAGTCATATTTTGATGTACTGGGGGTTAGGACACAATTCAACCCAAACACCAAGATATTTCAAATTTTATCATGTAATTGGTATAAAAATTATTTAGACAATTCACTTTTGTTTTTACTAAGACTTTGAAATACAATGGTGAATTTTATGCATATAGTATAATATATAGTGGTCCATTTCTCACTTATAATAGCTTATACTTATAACACTGTATTTTCATCAAAAATACTTTATCTGTATTTGCAGTTCATGAAATTTCCATTTTCTCTGCAGCCTTGCCAGCATCAGTTGGTTTTTGACTTTTTTTTTTTCTTGCTTTGCCACACAACCCAAGCTAGAGTGCAGTGGTGCAATCATAGCTCACTGCTACCTTGACTTCCTGGGCTCAAAGGATTCTTCCACCTTAGCCTCCCAAGTAGCTGAGACTACAGTTGCATGCCCCTGCACACAGTTAATTTAAAAATTATTTTGTGTAGAAATGAAGTCCTGCCATCTTGCCCAGGATGGTCTCAAACCTGGGCTCAAGTGATCCTCCCACCTCAGCTTACCAAAGTGCTGGGATTACAGGCATGAACCGCCATACCCTGCTGACTTTTTAATAATAGACATTCCGACTTAGGTGACATGGTATCTCATTATATTTCTCTAATGATTAGCGATATGAAGCATTTTTTATGTTTGTTAACTGCTTGTATTTCTTCTTTTGAGGAGTGTCTGTTCATGTCTTTTGCCCATTTTTAATGATGTGTGTGTGTGTGTGTGTGTGTGTGTGTGTGTGTGTTCAGTTGTTTAAATTCTGGATGTTGGACCTTTGTCAGATGCATACTTTGCAAACATTTTCTCCCATTCCATAGATTGCCTGTTTGCTGTGTTGATAGTTTCTTTTGCTGCACAGAAGCTCTTTAGTTTAATTCGGTCTCACTTGTTAATTTTTGTTTTTGTTACAATTGCTTTTGAGGACTTAGTCATTCTTTCCCAAAGCCCATGTCTAGAATGATGTTTCCTACTTTTTCTTCTAGTATTGTTAGAGTTTGGGGTCTTACATCTAAATCTTTAATCCATCTTGAGTTACTTTTTTTATTTCAATAGTTTTTAGAGTATAGGTGGGTTTTGGTTACATGAATAAGTTCGTTAGTGGGTGATGTCTGAGATTTTTATGCACCCATAACATAAAGTGAAGAGTATACACTGTTCTCAATATGTAGTCTTTTATCCCTGACACCTCCCACTCCTTCGCCCAAGTCCCCAGAGTCCATTATATCATTCTTATGCCTTTCCATCTCATGTTGAGTTAATTTTTGTGTATGGTGAAGGGTATGGGTCCAGTTTTATTTTTCTGCTTATGGCTGGCCAGCTGTCCCACACCATTTATTGAAGAGTCATTTTCCATTGCTTATTTTTGTCAGCTTTTTAAAAGATCAGATGGCTGTAGGTGTACAGCTTTATTTCTGAGTTCTCTGTGTTGTTCCATTGCTCTACACTATCCGTTGCTCTATGTGGTTTGTTTTTGTACCAGTAAAATGCTGTTTTGGTTACTGTACCTTTATAGATATCTTGAAGTCAGGGAGCGTGATGCCTTCAGCTTTGTTCTTTTTGCTTACAATTGCTTTGGCTATTTGGACTCTCTTTTGGTTTCATATAAATTTTTGAATAGTTTTTTCTAGTTCTGTAAAAAATAACATTGGTAGTTTGATAGGAATAGCCTTGAATCTGTAGATTGTTTTGGGTAGTATGGCCATTTTAACAGTATTGATTCTTCCAAATCCGTGAGCATGAAATGTTTTTTTCATTTGTTTTTGTCACCCGTGATTCCTTTTAGCAGTGTTTTGTAGTTTCCCTTGTAGAGATAGTTTACTTGTTGGTTAAATGTATTCCTAAGTATTTTATGTTTTGTGACCATTGTAAATAGAATTGCATTCTTGATTTAGTTCTCAGCTTAAATATTATTGGTATATAGAAATGCTACTGGCTTTTGTACATTTATTTTTGTACACCAAAACTTTACTAAAGTCATTTATCAGTTCCAGGAGCCTTTTGGCAGGATCTTTAGGGTTTTCTAGGTATAGAATTATACCATCCACGAAGAAAGGTAGTTTGACTTCTTCTTTTCCTATTTGGATGGCTTTTATTTCTTTATCTTGCCTGGTTTCTCTGACTAGTACTTCCAATACTGTTGAATCGGAGTGGTGAGAGTGGGCATCCTCATCTTGTTCCAGTTCTCAAGGGGAATACTTGCAGTTTTGCCTGTTCAGTGTGATGTTGACTGTGGCTCTTATTATTTTGAATTATGCTCCTTTGATGCCTAGTTTCTTGAGGGTTTTTATCACAAGGGATGTTGGATTTTATTGAAAGCTTTCCCATGTCTGTTGAGATAATCATGTAGTTTTTAATCCTGTTTATGTAGTAAATTACATTTGTTGATTTGCATATGTTGAACAAACCTTGCATCCTAGGAATGACACCTATTTGATTGTGGTGACTTTTTGATTTGCTGTTGGATTCAGTTTGCTAGTGTTTTGTTGAGGATTTTTTGTAACACTATTGGTGGGAATGTAGATTAGTTCGGCCACTGTGGAAAGCAGTTTCAAGATTTATCAAAGAACTTAAAACTGAACTACTATCATTTGACCCAGCAATCACATTACTGGGGATGTATCTAAAAGAAAAAAAAGTCATTCTACCAAAAAGACACGTGTATTTGCATGTTGATTGCAGCACTATTCACATTAGCAAAGACATGGAATCAGCCTATGTGCCCATCAACAGTGGACTGACTGTATAAAGAAAATATGGCACATACACACCATGGAAAACTATGCAGCCATACAAAAGAATAAAATCATGTCGTTTTTCACAATAGGGATGCGACTGGAGGCCCTCATCCTAAGTGAATTAATGCAAGAATAGAAAACCAAATACCACATGTTCTCACTTATTAGTGACAGCTAAACATGGGATACTCATGGACATAAAGATGGAAACAATAGACACTGGGACAACTAGATGGTGGGGGAGGCAGAGGGCAAGGGCTGAAAAACTACCTATTGGGTATACAATGCTCAGTCTCTGGGTGATGGGATCACTTAGATTCCAAACCTCAGCATCACACAATATACCCAGGTAACAAACCTGCACATGTACCCCTGAATCTAAAATAAAAGTTAAAAAAATTCCAAGTGAAAAAGAATCATATATCTAAATTTTTCCAACCACACTTTAAATTTTTCCAGTAACTGAATTAAGTAACAAAAGAGCCATTTTTCCTTGGTATTCAGAGTGTGGGTACATAGTGAGTCTTCAGGTCCAAAGGAATGTGTAATGAGTGGGGAAGCTTCACATGGCCCAGGCCTGCCATGGCCCTACTTTCTGTCCCACCTCATTTGTGAGGGGCATCCTTTGCTGACATTATCAGTGGAGTTATTACTGGGAACTGAGGGGTCCTCTGCTTTTGTCCTCTTGGAGGAATGAATTCAGCCAAGAGACACATGCTATAAGAGTTACACAGTAACCGAGTTTATTTAAAGAGACAGTACTCTCTGAAAGCTGGGTAAGAACAGTCTGCTCAAGAGAATGAGACAACTCCAACAGACATGGAGAAAGCTTTCTTTGTGGGGGTCTTACATGATTATTTATGAAAGGGGTGCAAAGGGGTGTTACTGGTAAGCATGTTTAGAGTGGTCTTCTGGGTGTGCATGCTTTGTGGCATACATGCTAGTGTATACCCTGTGTGTCTCATGAGCATGTTAAATCTCCACCCAGGGGCATGTTTTTTACTATTATAATGAGGAAAGTTTACTTTGGGGGCAAACCAAATGAAATTGCACATGCTTGCTACTAAAGAAAGTCCTTACTAAACTATCTTCTGTTAGGTTCAGATAAGTCCTGGTTAGGGCCAGATAAAGCCTAACAGTAAGTCCAGATGTGGCTGTTGTGTTTGTGGCTGATCCTGGGGCAAGGTTTCCAGGTCTGCCTTTCCTGTTCATGTCTATCAATCTGCCTACACTAACACATGTTCATTGCAGCACTATTCACACGTGACAGGCATCATATACCCCTGAATTATTTGTGCTCTGTAAGTTAATACTATTTTTGTGTGTCAATTTGAGCTGAGCTTTCTGCTGTATTTTATCAAGAATGCTATCACAACAAACAAGATCTCATTTAGTTCTCACATCAGGAGTCACTGTTTCTGCTCCACAGATGAGAAAACCGAAGCTCAAAGAGTTTAAATTGCCAAATTCACCCAGCCAGGAAGGGGGCAACAGTAGGATCCACCTCCATTTCCTTCTGACCCCACCAGGAGTGGCATTTCTGCCCATCAGCACAGGGGACATAAGAACCAAGCAAAGGGAGAGGTGAGAAAACAGTAAATCCAGTTGGTTAATGACAACACCAAAAACACTCAATGTGAGTAACGGGGAGTTTTTTATTTCCTGCATGTTAAAAAATGGAACTTAATTATGTTCAAGTATATGGGGTATAAAGAACAAGGCTAAAAAGGGTAGCTGAGGAAAGCCTTTTAAGAGAAGTACTTTAATGAGTGGGGAAGGATAATTAGAAATTATTGTGCCAATTGTTGTAAACAGAGGCTCTTAAAGTATTTATGAGTGTTGGAAACAGTGTAATGTTTTGCATGATTTTATCATTCTCCCTGGATGTGTTCCTCACCCAACTAGTGGTTTTGTGCTCACCAGTGGTCCTTTGTGTTTACACTGGGGCTCAGTGGGTTTTGTCCCCTCACTCAGTGAGTCGTTTGGGGTATACCAAACATTGGAATGAAGTGGAAGAGCTCTTGGGAAAAAGGAACCATTTATTTCAAAGTATGGCAGAACAGGCATGGAGATATTAACATCTTCTCTAGCAGAGGCTGGAGTGGGGGCATTCTTATAGACTAAATATTAACATATTCTCTAGCAGAGGCTGAGGGGGTATTCTTATAGACCAGATATTAACATATTCTCTAGCAGAGGCTGGGGAAGGGCATTCTTATAGACTAAATATTAACATATACTCTAGAAGAGGCTGAGGGGGACATTCTTATAGACCAGATATTAGCATCTTCTCTAGCAGAGACTGGAGGGTGGGGGACATTCTTATAGACTGGTGATAACTGTTTGGCGGTGTCACCACCCAAATCTCAACTTGAATTGTATCTCCTAGAATTCCCACGTGTTGTGGGAGGGACCCAGGGGGAGGTAATTGAATCATGGGGGCCATCTTTCCCATGCTATTCTCGTGATAGTGAATAAGTCTCGTGAGATCTGCTGGGTTTATAAGGGGTTTCCACTTTTGCTTCTTCCTCATTGTCTCTTGCTGTTGCAATGTAAGAAGTGCCCTTCACCTCCCACCATGATTCTGAGGCCTCCCCAGCCATGTGGAACTGTAAGCCCAGTTAAGCCTCCTTTTCTTCCCAATCTTAGGTATGTCTTTATCAGCAGCATGAAAACAAACTAATACAACTAGATATTAGCATCTTCTCTAGCAGAGGCTGGGGGCGGGGCATTCTTATAGACTAGATATTAGCATCTTCTCTAGCAGAGGCTGGGGGCAGGGCATTGTTATAGACTAGATATTAGTATCTTCTCTAGCAGAGGCTGGGAGCGGGGCATTGTTATAGACTAGATATTAGTATCTTCTCTAGCAGAAGCTGCGGGGGGGGCATTGTTATAGATTAGATATTAGTATCTTCTCTCGCAGAAGCTGGGGGGCCATTCTTTTAGACTATCTCACTGGTCTTCATACCCTTCTCCCATATGAGGAAACTGAGGCTCAAAGAGGTCAAATAACTTGTCCAGGTCATGAAGTGGATCAGGACAGAGCTGGGATTCATATCCTTCATGGGCCCAGACACCTGTGTTAGGAAGCCTGATGGTTGTATTCTTTCATTTCTGCCTGTTTTCCTTTCAGTCTCCCATTGGTGCTTTGTTGTGTCAGCCTAGTTCCTCCTGGCCTCATCATCTTGTGTCCTCATATGAGGACACTTGAACATGAATGACATCAATCGGAGGCCTCAGATGTGTTTGCAGTGAGGGGCTCTGGGGCCTTGGGATGCTGGAAAGCCTCCTGATAGGAATTTGGAAGGAACTTAGCTCCCAGTTTTGCTTAACACTGTGTTAACAAGGTATTGCAGCAGCACTGAGTGAGCCCAAGCAGCTACTAAGGTTTTTATGAAAAAAATCCTTAGCAACAACATGGTACGCTGGAACTTACTGTCCCTGCTCCCAGACTTAACAGTTGGGTGGACTTGAGTGCATGCTTTACTCTATCCAATAATCAGTTTCCTCACCTATAAAGTGATCAAAATTGTCTTAACGTCTCAGGGGTTGTTGTTAGGTGAATGATAGGTATCATTTAAATATTTTTTTCTAATCACCTCCCTCCCATGAAATGCATATGGATATATGTGCTTGATACATAAAACAATATGACTTTTTGTCACCCCAAAATCAACTTTCACATGGGAAATGCATGAACTACCTCATCTTGCATTTTATTTTCATTTATCTATTTATTTGTTAGAGACAGGGTCTCATTCTGTCACCCAGGCTGAAGTGCAGTGGTGCGATCATGGCTCACTGCAGCTTCCAACTCCTGGGCCCAAGTGATCCTCCCACCTAGGCCTCCCAAGTAGCTGGGAGTAGAGGCATACACCACCATCCTTAGCTAATTTTTTATATTTTGTAGAGATGAGATCTCACTATACTGCCCAGGCTGGTCTCAAACTCCTGGACTCAAGCAATCCTCCCACCTCAGCCTTCCAACGTACTGGGATTGCAGGTGTGAGCCACCAAGCCTAACGTGTCGACATCAGCCACCTGAATCAAAGTTCCAGATGTGTCTGTTTCCAAACCCGACCATTAGTGCTAAGAGTCTACAGCAGAGCTTCATTTTCTCCCAAGTCATCTTCAGGTGTCCCAGAAACACAAGGGCAGACTTGAAGCCACATCCTCACGGCTGTTGAATGTGACACACACTGCACCTTTTTATAAAGTTACAGAGCTTGCTCTTCCTGGCTTAAGATTTCATTTCCCTGACATTCTTCCTGGTTTCGTCTAACTGCCTAGATTCTCCACAGGCAATCCCAGGACTCAAGGATGCTTTTCCCCACTGGTGTGTTGGGAATACGGGGCATAAACAGGATGTCTTCTTGCTACTCTGTCCAGTGCAGTTCACAGGTTCATGGGTCTATGGGAGGGGGGAACAGTCATTAACTTTTAGCTTTTTGTTGTTGCTGATAAACAGTCATAGCTCAAGCATGTATGATTAAACAATTAGATATGAATAATGTTATTGAATCATAGAAATATGTCTCCTCAAACCTCAAATTGGAAAAACCACTGTTGTGTAGGATTCGTTCAGCAGATATTTATTGAGCACCTAATATGTGCCAGGCTCTATTCTGAGCCCCAGGGATGCAACAGTGAATGACTCAGTCAATGTTCTTTTTTAAATTAATATTTTAAAAATTTTTCTTGAGATAGGGTCTTGCTCTGTCATCCAGGCTGGAGTGCAGTGGTGCCATTATAGTTCACTGAAGCCCTGAACTTCTGGGCTCAAGCAATCCTCCCGACTTGGCCTCCACCCTTTGCCTGCCTGACCCCGATGTTCTTAAAGTTTCCCTTCCAGTGTAGGAGACGACAATAAACAAGTAAATATACGGGGAGGAGTTTCACGAAGGAGACGCCACATGATGAGGATTTAGAGAGGAGGCAGGGAGTGCTGCCTTGGAGGAGTGGAGGTGGCACATCACGAGAAGGTTGGGAAGGTCACTCTGCAGAGAGGAAACAGAAGGTAGAAAGGCCCTGGGGCAGGAAAGGGCTTGGTGTGTTCAAGGAGCAGAAAGGAGGCTGACGTAGCCAGATCAGAGAGATCTAAGAGGAAATTGACAGGCTGGACATCAGAAAAGCCAGCAGGGGCCTCACAGGGCATGGGAAGAAGTTCGAGCTTCATTTTCACTGCAATGGAAAGCCGCTGAAAGGCAAGACTGGCTACGTTGTTTCCAAAGGACATCCTGACATAGAAGACAGACTCTAGCAAGCAAAAGGGGGAGCACAGAAGGGACCTGGTAAGATGTGACGGGGGTTGGACTCGCCATGGTACCAGGAGGTTTGTGGGCTAGAATCTGCATACTAAATAGTTACAGAAAGTATTCAGCTTCATCATATTATTATATTCACCAGTTTTGAAGGCACCTACAATATAGACAAGTAGATACAATGTACAAACATTAAACATGCAACACAGTGATCACAGAAGGGAATGCATTCAGACCAAAAGCATGGTAGAGACAGTGACATACAGTTTAAATATTTATTAGGTGCTTACTCTGGACTGATCCTGAACTAATCAGTTTATGTCACCTCATTTAAACTTTACCCCAACCCTCCAGAATATGTACTGATATTGTGCTCAAGTGAGCATCTGTAGTAAATGAGGTCTAGTTAGTAAGTAACAGACCCAGAATTTGATCCTAGACTTATGGGACTCAAGTTCAACTGGTCAGCTGTAGCCTCTTTCACATGAGGACCCTTTCAGGACTAAGCTCTGTGAATCTAGGGCATTCTTTGAGTTCACAGTGGACTGAGGTTCCTGGCCCTATAGAGAAGCATTGGACATCCCTAAGAGAAGGAACTGTGTTTTCTATATCTGTAACTCCTACTAACCAGCGCAATATCTGGCTCATGGTAAGTCCTCAGTCATGTCTGTTCAATGAAAGACTGAATGAATGAATGAGCTCAAGCCATTCATTCTTCTACAAACCAGAAGCTGTTTTGCCTCTTCGCAACACATTGCTCCGGCAAAGAATTAGCAGGGAATTTGCCTGGAGGTGTGCAGTGGATGAATGGACAATTTTCATTCATTTATTCAGACATGAGTGTGATAAATATTTAGCAAATGCATACCATGTATAAATTATTATTGAGTTCAGGTATTCTTCAGTATCCAAATGGCAGAAATCCAGGCTGGAAACAACCACAGCCACAACAGCAACTGAATGTGGTATTTAAAACACTAGATTTAAGAGTGCCAGCTCGAATGCTCACCACCTGGATAAACTTCACCTGCCAAGACTAAACTCCGTTAGCGGCAAGATATTGCTGATCACGCCACTTTCATTAGGTCGTGAGAACTAAATGAAAAGCGTATGCACACACTCTCTTAACATAGATTCTATATCATCAAATTACATTATTAGATTATTATTATTAGTCTTTTATCATTTGGTGTGAAAGGAATCTGGCTCCTCATTTTTTTCCCTTCTCTTTCTCTTTCTCAGCCCCTAGAATGGAGAAAGAAGAAAGTAATGTCGGTGCCATGGGGCCGTGCCATTAATTAGGTTGTAAAAACCCTCACGAAAGCATGAGCTATTATTTTAGAAAATATCCTTTACCAAGTAATTTATCTGAATCAAGCCTGCTTCATTTAACGAAGGCACTCAAGTAATAGCGTAAGACATTTTACAGCTTTAATAAATATCACCAAAGTAATGCTCACCAACTACCAAAGTAAAGCGATTATGCCTAAGTGTTGAAAAGGGTCATTTGTCAGAGCCCAGTGTGATTACCTGTTGAATTCATGGATTGGATTAAACACTATTTTATAGTTATAAATCAAACCTTTATACAAAGTAATTGTAACGTCATTTACTACAAAATAGTATGGCTTGTAATTCTTCAGATTGCATGAAATCACAGCCATTATTTTCTTGGCCACCTGGCTTTACTGGAAACTCTCCTGGTAAAGAGGTGCATTGGGGCATGAATGAACAGGAAAGGTGAGTGCGGGAGCACAGTGTGTCAGCTCAAGAGACGATAACATTGAATGTTTTCTTCTACTATTTGAAGTGGGAAGTATATTAGTTTTTTTTTTTTAATTGCTACTAAAAGAAATTACCCCAAATTTACTGGCTCAAACCAATACAAATGTATTCTCTTATAGTTCTGGAGGTCAGAAGCCTGCAATCAGTGTCACTGGGCTAAGGTGTCTGCAGTGCTGTGTCCCTTTCTAGAGGTTCTAGAGAAGCTTTCAAGTCCTTGCCTTTCCCAGCTTCTAGACACTCCCCACATTCCTGGGCTCCTGGCCCCATTCTCCATCTTCTGAGCATCTTGCTCAACCTCTGATTCTGAGTCACTGTCATTTTCAATTTCTGACCCTCCTACCTCCCTCTGGTAAGGCCCCTTGTGATTCCACTGGACCCACCCAGATAACCCAGGATAATCCCCCCATCTCAAAATCCCCCACTTAATCCCATCAGGAAAGTCCCTTTTGCCAAATAAAGTAATACATTCACAGGTTCCAGGGACAAGGACGTGGCCATCTTCAGGGAGCCATTACCCTGTCTGCCACAGAAAGGGAAATGCCAAGCCTTCTGGGAGAGGAGGAGAATGCCATCTCACTGTCCAGAGCAGCCTTTCCAGAATGTGTTCTCGGGAGAGGCTCGAGGTCCTGGGTAGTCTGTCCTCAGTCCACTCCTTGCCCTTCCCTTGCTCTGTCCCCTCAAGGCAGTTCCTCAGGAAGCTGCTAGCTGGGTTCAGCCAATGGGAGGGTCGGGGGTGGGACAAGATGGTGAGGAAGAGAGAGGCTGGGGTATTGCCCTTCCCTCCTGCTGCTTCCCACAAAAGGCCACCAAGGTTCCAGCTTCCTGTAGGGACCCTTGGGAACCTCCCTAGGGTGCTCATGGCTTCCTGTGGCTGCTAATCTCAGGTTACCTCTCCATCTCCTTTTGCCTTCTGTGAAAGGAAAGTAGATCTTGGGGCCTCAAAAAGTCAAGCTGGGAACTGCTTAGGGTACATCTGTCTCCCATTCTTTTCAGTCACCCCTCTGCTCACTGAGATAAATGCATATCTGATTGCCTCCTTTGGAAAGACTAATCAGAAACTCCAAAGAATTCAACCTGTGTCTCTTATCTACCTGTGACCTGGAAGCCCCCTTTCCACTTTGAGCTGCCCACTTTCGCCTCGAGTTGCCCCACCTTTCCTGACTGAACCAATGTACATCTTATTCTCATGTCTCCCTAAAATGTATAAAGCCAAGCTGTGCCCCGACCACCTTGGGCACATGTTGGCAGGATCGCCCGAGGCTGTGTCACAGGTGTGTCTCCTCAACCTTGGCAAAATACACTCTCTAAATTAACTCAGACCCGTCTCAGATTTTCAGGGTTCACATTTCTCAGCTCCTCTATTACTGCTATAATAAATTCCTGCGTTCAACTCCTTCCTTATAAATACCTGAAGTGGTTTCTATTTCCCTAGCTGGAGCCTCATAGACTATGTGGGTGACAAATTATTTTAAGTAGACTTTAGAGTGAAATAGACACATTTCAATAACACTATCACTAAAATTAGTTCTGAAATTTTTTTCTCTTTGGGAATTATCTTAAAACCAAGTTTTCAAGCCAGAAGAGAAAACCAATGTATCAACTTCATAGAAGAGCCATATTTTTCTTTATAGAAGAAAAATTCTCTATATTGTCTACGTAGAAGAGCAATATTTTTCTATATCCCCAAATATGGAAACATGGTGGCTTAAAATGACAGAAATTTACTCTCTCAGTTCTGGAGGCCAGAAATCCAAAATCAAGGTGTCCACAGGCCATGCTCCCCCTGAAGCCTCTGAGGGAGAATCCTTCACTGCCTCTTCCAGCTTCTGATGGTTTCAAGCATTCCTTGGCTTGTAGCTGCATCACTCCAGTTGATATAGGAGTTAAGAAGAAATCACTTAGGCAGATAGTAAGGGTATGGGAGTCCTTTTCTTTTTAATGAAAAGCAGCCCCAAACCATTTTCTAACAAAAAGCAGCCTAGAAAGTTGAACTAGACATAGACAAGCAAGCTGGGAGGTTGTGCAGTGAATGTGGTGGGAACTAGGGACTAGACGTGTTCAAGATGGTGGCTCCATCTTCCCTTCTCTGCCAGCCGTGTGTAGGGTAGGGAGCAGACAAGAGGCCACCCATGAACTGGAAAGCCCATTTGCATAATAAGATTAGAGTGGGGCAATCAGCCTTCCCCGCAGGCTAAACATCACACCTGATGAAACCAATCTGTGAACCCTGTGTAAATCAAACGCTGCCTCTTCAAAAACCTATGGTGATTTCGCCACCCGGCCACTCTTTCTCTGCTCGGAGACCCCTTTCTCTATAGAGAGAGCTGTTTCTCTTTCTCTTCTCTCCTGCCTATTAAACCTTTACTCTAAAACTCCTTGTGTGTGTCCATGTCCCAAGTTTTCCTAGAGTGCAACGACAAACCCCAGGGTGTGCACGCCAGACAACACAGCCGCTTCAGTCTCTGCTCTGTCTTCACACGACCTTTTCCTCTTTGCTGTCTCAAGTCTCCTTCTGCCTTTTGCTTGTAAAGCCTCTTGTCATTGGATTTCAGGCCCGCCGGGCTAACCCAGGATGATCTATTCTCAGGACCTTTAACTTAAGAACACCTGCAAAGGCTCTTTTTCCAAATAAGGCTGTTCCTGGACCAAACCAAAGGTCAGGCTGCTTATTCTCGTAGCCCAATAATGAGATGCAGATGAACTGGGACAGAAGGGAGTTTTATTTATTTATTTATTGAGAAAGAGTCTCGCTCTGTTGCCCAGGCTGGAGTGCAGTGGTGCCATCTTGGCTCACTGCAACCTCCGCTTCCTGGGTTCAAGCGACTCCCCTGCCTCAGCCTCCCGAGCAGCTGGGACTACAGGTGAGTAGCTGTAGTCCACCACGCCCAGCTAATTTTTTTGTATTTTCATAGAGACGGGGTTTCACCATGTTGCCCAGGCTGGTTGTGAACTCCTGAGCTCGGGCAGTCCGCCAGCCTGGCCTCCCAAAGTGGTGGGATTACAGGCGCCCTGCCAGAAAGGAATTTTTATTTCTGTAACCAATTACAGGGAGAAGGCCTGGAAAATATCACCAGACCAACTCAAAATTACAAAGTTCTCCAGAGCTTGTATACCTTCTAAGCTGTATGTTTATGTGTAAGGTGACTTCATCTAAAGACTAAGTGATTAACTTCTAATCTATAACTAAGATCTGAGTCCTGAAGACCTTCCTCTGGAGCCTCAGCAAATTGACTTAATCTAAATGAGTCCAGGTGCTGGGGTGATTTCCTTATCCTGTCTCCCGCCGAATCATGGAGGTTTGGGGCATTCCTTCAGACCCCCAATAAACTTGTTTGTGGAGGCCAGGGAAGTTTCTTCAGACCCTCAATGAAACTTGTTAATTCCTAGATGGATTAAGGATTCCTTTTAAGAATGCACTCATTATCTTGTCATGCTTCAAGGCCCAGAAAAGGCCTGGGCAAAACTCCTGGTGGGCTTTTGTTACCTTGCAGCCTTTGTATAAGGGCACTGGCTCTCCCAGCTTTCATATTTAACCTCACCACTCAATCAGTGCTGCATTAGTGAGACCTGGCCTGCCACAAGGCTGCATTCATAGATTCCACAGATGAAGTCATAGATATATCTTTTTTGGGTGAGGGGAGGTAGTGTCATTCAACCCACTATAATCAATTGAGATCATTCTCTCTCTCTCTCTCTCTCTCTCTCTCTCTCACACACACACACACACACACACACACACACTCCATTACTTTACTTCCTCACCAACTTCATTCACCCAACTTAGCTCTCGATGTTTTTCGCTTTTTCCAAATGTTAAATCAACTGTTAAAAGACAAAAAAATATGTGCCACAGCCAATAATAGAAAACCTTCTCATAGTAGCATAAATAAAGAGGAAATGTATTTGCCAACATCTACCAAAGTCAGTCAGTGGGAAAGGTCTGCTCCGAGCTCTCTCACCATGGCAGACCACCCCAATCATCAGAAAAGGGATTTGGACCTCTTCACTTGGAAGCTGTCATCCATCCATTTTATACCCTTTCTCTGCCCTAACTCAACAGTTGCTTTTTCTGTTTTTAATCGAAATGTATGTTTTCTAGTTTATTCTTAGTACACATTAGTCTGCCAAGTTAAATGTGATTAAGACATCTACTGGGCCTGTGATATTTTTAAGGGTAAAGGGAGGTCCTTCATAAAGCCATAATTTTCCACAGAATCATCTGAAGGCTTAATTTATATCATTGCTCATGTCCTGGCTTAAGTCGAGGAAGAGCAAACAGTGACGTAAATGAAGACTCCAGATGACTTTACTGAGATTATACCCCATACTCCCGTTACTGGTTGGGAGCAAATAGAATCTTTAACTGAAATATAGCTGCGCTGACTAACGCTCACCAAGAATAAACTGGGAAGAGCATTAGATGCAGAAATAGAACAAGTAATTGCCCTGAGTTAAAAAATAAAATAAAAAGTGACGTGCTTTGTAGATGAGTCAAATTCCATATCAATTTCAATGTAAGGGAGAAGCAAAGTTCTATGTAGAATGTTTGCAGATTCTCTAGAAAATGGAGGAGTGAACGAAATTGAGCTCTAAGAGCGCACCCTTGTGCTGGGTTAGATGGTGCCTCCCTCCGCTGGCTGTGCTGGTGACTCACAGCTGTGAGCAAGAGGTTTTAGACAGAATTAATTAAAATGTAAAGAAGACAGAGCCCTCAAAATCTTCTCTGTCATTTGTTCTCTAAAACTGAGTGGCCAAATATATGACTGACCATACAAGTATATGGATTATTCTAGCAAAACACTAATCTGACACATATTTTATGAAACACATAATAGACTTTCTATCGATGAATTAAAGCTACAAGTCACTGTCCTATGGCCATTACATACATCTCCAATATTTACAACAACCCTGCCCTTTTATAGATAAGGGAATTGGGACACAGAAAAGCAAAGAATTTACCCAGGGCCACAAATAGAATTCCCTTGATTCCCAAATGCCATTGATTGTGGTACTCACCATTGATTTCATAACTGCTTCGTAGGGACCAAAAACAAAATGCACTTCATTAAGCGTGCAGCTCTGTTATGACTTTTGCTTTCAAATACATTAAAATTTGAAGGGAACAAAAGAGCGTCTGAAATCCACAGAACTATGGCAGACATCAGCCCTGAGAATGGGCTGTTATGCCAAGGTCTTCTGGTCCCAGGATCTAGGCTCTCTTCTCTGCAGAGCCTGCTCGTTCTCTGCTCCATGCACCAGGTGCCAACGATGGCAGGTCACACGGAGAACGACAACCACAACTCTGACCTGCAACAAAAACCACAGTTTTAGTTCTGTTCTCTCCGTGTTAGCTTTTCTGTAACTGCATCAGTAAGGACTGTTTTGAAAATCAAGGTATCGATTCATCCATATCCCCTTCATCCATTTCCTTATTCTGCAAATATTGTGAGTTAGAGCCTATGTCATGTCCTGAAGGGATAGCAGAGAGCAAAACACACTGCCCTCATGGAGTTTACACTTGATTTGGAGGAAGTGGGGAGAGGGGAGGCAGGGACATTATCAAATAATCATCCAAACCAATGGGAGGTAGAACTGAGGCATGTGAGAAGAGGAGACGTTCTTAGTGCTCTGAAAGCCTCTCTCGGGGCTTTGACTTACTTGAGGAGCTCATGGACGGCATCCTTGAACTAATGTCTGGAAAGTGAGAAGTTACTGTTGCTTAGAAAGGAAGGAAGAGCATGCTTAGCAGAGTACAGCATATGTGCAAAGGCCCTGTGGTGGGTAGGAGCAGGAAGGGTACAAGGAAGTACAAGCAGGCAAGGTCCTCAGTGCAGAAGTAAGAAAGCTGACAAGGTGGCGGGGGAGCATGGCAGGTTTCAGAGGCCATCTGGCCAATTCCAGAGGGGCGGGTAAGAACACAGACGCTGAAGCCTGTCTCTCTGGGTTCAAGTCCCAGCTCCAACACTGAATAGCTAGGTAACTTAATTTTGCTTATATGAAATATTAGGATATTCATGGGAGGATTACAGTAATTAATACTGGTGTGTGTAAAATTTTTCTAACAGTGCTTGGCACACAGTGCCATGTATATTTGCTATGATTCTAAGATCAGTAGGGAGTGAGTGCAGCTTAGTAGCAAGAAGGTGGCATCATCAGGTTTGAGGGCTCTGTGTAGAAATGGATGGGAGGAAGGCAGGAAGCTGCAGGTTGGCCCATTAGAACTGCTGCAATCGTCCAAGTGAGATACAAACAAGGATGGCAGAGCAGAGGTGGAGAGAGCTGGACAGAATGAAGAGATGGAAGACAGAATCAACAGGACTTAGAGACGGAGAAGAAGGTCGGCTTTGCCAGTCTTACCCCTTGACAGCTAAAGAAACCGTGAAAAGAAGACTCAAGGCAAAAGCAAGAAGTCTATTTGCAAAGAATTGCAAGGAAGCCAGAAAATAAAAAACACAACAGGTATTTAAAAGGAAAAAAAAATAAAACAAACCCTGCAGAATTACTAGAGTTGCCAACTTTCCCTTAGTCTGTTCATGGGCAAATGGCCATTTTCAGTCAATATCCTCCCAGCATCTGCAGAAACCAACCTTCCACTAGTCAGGGATAAAGGCGTTTTGCTAGGTAATCACCAACTGTCAGGAGATGCTCAAGGATTCATTTATTTGGGGTACTAGAAATAGAAAGAGTGATCTGGTTTTTGAATTTTGTTGTTGTGTTATCTCAGGATGCAAAGTGCTTTGTATGGGTTCCATCTTTGGGGCATGGTGGGTACATGTGTTCATAGTGGAGGTGTGCAAAGCTTGCTTCCACACTCCCTCTGCCCATCACCCCCATCTGCCTCCTCCAGTGGTATCCTCTCTACTTTGATATCCTTCTTCAATCTTTTTTGGGTCTTCCAGCCATTGGGGAGGTTTTCCAGGAGCTCCCTGAGCTCTTGCCTGGCTCTCGGTATCCTACATGTAAGGGGCTTTAAGCAGCAAAAATTCAGGGCTGTGCTGGAAGGGCAGTTGGAAAACCACTGGCTGTGGTTCAGAGTCCTGAAAAGATCGTGTAATGGGTTCAATCATATCTCCCCAAATTCATGCCCCCCTCAACGTGACCTTGTCTAGAAATAGACCTTGTCTTTGCAGATGTAATTACTTAAGGATCTTGAGCTGAAATTATTCTGGATTTAAGATGGGCCCTAAAGTCAATGACAGCATCCTTAAAAGAAGAGGAGAGTACACAGAGAGACACAGAAGAGAAGACGCTGTCAAGACAGAGGCAGAGATTGGAGTCATGGGTCTAGCAGCCAGCAAAGACCAGGAGCCACCAGAAGCCAGAAGAGGCAAGGATGCGTTTCCCCGAGATTTTTGCAGGTATTGCTGGCACTCTGATTTTGAACTTCTGGCCTCCAGAACTGTAAGAGAATACATTTCTGTTGCTTTAAGCCACCATGTCTGAGGTAATGTCATGGCAGCCCTGGTGACTAATACAGATGCAGGGAATGGAGCGGAAGAATGATAGGGGGATGGGAAATGTCAAGAAAGACAGAAGGGAAAGACATCCCTTCCATTCCCACAGACTGATTTTCAGCATCAGCCTCAGGCCAGAGTGTGACTTCAGAATCAGAGGGAAGATTCTGTTGAAAATTAATAAAATTTAGATGGTATGGCAAAGCTTGCTGTCTACATCTTTCCTCCCCTTCCTCCTTAGTGACAGAACTGTGCCCACCAAATTTTAGCAAAGCACAGGGCTACACAGCCGGAGAATACATTTCCCAGTGTCCTTTGCAGCAGGTTGTGCCTATGTGACTGGATAATCACCAGCATTAAGTCAGGAAAAGTGACATACACGAATTTGGAGTCTTGACTCTAATGAGCCGGTTTTAACCACGGAAAAGAAGAGCAGCCCTCTAGGACTGTGCTGCCTAATACGGTCACCACTCACCACAATTGCAACATGTGGCTCCCAAGCACTTAAAATGTGGCCCGCCCAAATGAGGTGTGCTGTAAGTGTATAATACACACTGGATTTCAGAAACTCAGTACGAAAAAGAATATATATATAATATTTTTATATTGATTATGTGTCAAAATGATAAAATGTTAGATATATTTCATTAAATAAAATGTCATATTAAAATTAATTTCACATGTTTCATTAGATTCTTTTAATGTGGCTAGTAGAAAATTTAAAATTGAATATGTGGTTTGCGTTTTATGCCCATTGAACAGTGTGGCTCTACAGCAGGGGTCAGCAAACTACAGCTCACTGGTCAGATCCTGTCCACCACCTATATTTTTAATTTTTTTTTTTAGAACCTCATAATGCTAAAGGTTTTGTTTGTTTGAGACAAGGTCTCACTCTGTCACCCAGGCTGAAGTGCAATGGTGCAATCACAGTTCACTATAGCCTCTACCTCCCTGGGTCAAGCCATCCTCCCACCTCAGCCTCCGGAGTAGGTGGGACTACAGGTGTATGCCACCACACCAGGCTAATTTTCACATTTTTTTGTAGAGACAGGGTTTCACCATATTTCCCAGGCTGGTCTTGAACTCCTGGGCTCAAGTGATCCACCTGCCTCAGCCTCCCAAAGTGCTGGGATTACAAACATGAACCACTGTGCCCCACTGACCACCACCAACTGCTTTTGTAAATAAAGTTTTATTGGCACAGAGATGTGTCCATTTGCTTCTGTATAGTCCCTGGCTGCTTTAGGCTACAAAGGTAGAGCTTAGTAATCACAGCAGAATCCAAGGGGCCCACAGAGTTGAGAATCTTTGCTCTCTGGCCCTTTACAGAACATGTTTGCTAGAAGAGGGTTGATATCAGGGTAGAAGTGACCCAGTCCCCAGGTCTCAATAGACCAGACCACGCAACCTGGATGGAGCATCAGCCTCCATCTGAAATGTTCTGTGAGAGAGAAATAAATGTAAATCTTGCTTAAGGTTCTGCATTTTCTCGTATCATTACAATCGTTTAGGATTTACCCTAAAAAATTATGGGGAGCCCAAAAGAGGAAGCTGTAGTGAGTGGACCCGAAGATCAGGTATTGAAGGTGAGACAGTGGAGTACAGTGGGGAAAAGACGTTTCCCAAGCATTGCCTGGAATGTTAATTGTCACCACAGACCATGAGTCTGTAATGTAGGGTCAAAACTTCATCTGGGGTTGGCACCTAATTTTGAAAAAAACCAAGTGATAATAGGGGTCATGAAGGTTAATTGCCAGCTTTCACTAAACGGCCACATGCTTGGCATTTTAAACCCCATTGTCACCAAGCTATCATTCATTTGAAGCCTTCAGTGACAATGACAGTGCTGTTTGGAAACAGGCTCCGAATTGTGCAACCAGCTCTTTCCCAGGCTTAACAGGGGCTGAATAAATGGACTCCCCAGCCAACCGGGACAGTGTCCCCAAATGGAAATGTCCACACGTATAAGCTGGGTGGTCTTTCTCCTCCCTGTCTCTTAGGCCTTGAGCTCCCCTCCACACCCTGCTGCTGCCTGCCAACTTCAAACAGAAGTGTACCCTTCACACCACAATTGCAATGCAGTTATTTACCTGCATCCCCAATGACAGCAGTGCCATGGGTAATAAATCCTCCTCTCTGACATGCTTGAGAAGGCAGCCTCTTCAGCCGATGGGAGAATTAACCTATAAACCGAGGGCCTTATTACTGGACACGGCTTGCAGCCCTATGATCCAACCCCCAACCCTCTCCTTTTTTCTTATTTAAATAACAATGTCACAGTAAAATATGGACTCTCCATGGGCATTCACATCAGCTTTGGCAAATGGTCACCCATTAAAGAAAGGCAAAAATGTATGCAGGGTGAGTAGGATAGAGTGCTGTGTGTGTGTCTGCACAGCCCACTGTTAGTGCCTGCAATTATCCATCCATTTAGGGGAAAGGGCTATTGTATATACTCGCAGAAAACCCAGACTTTGAGTTTGGCCATTGTTTTAGTCCATTTTCACACTGCTGAAAAAGACATACCTGAGACTGGGTAATTTATAAAGCAAAAGAGGTTTAATGAACTCAGTTCCACGTGGCTGGAGAGGACTCACAATCATGACAGAAGGCAAAAGACATGTCTTACATGGCGGCAGACAAAGAGAATGAGAGCCAAGCGAAAGGAGACACTTCTAACAAAATCATCACATCTCATGAGGCTTATTCACTACTCAAGAACAGTATGGGGAAACCACACCCTGATTCAATTATCTCACACTGAGTCCCCCCGCCACAACATGTGGGAATTATGGGAACTGTAATTCAAGATGAGATTTGGGTGGGGACATAGTGAAACCATATCAGCCACCAGCTGACCTCTATTATCTATAGCAAATTCACTGGTAGCATTTCATGAACTTTCATTTCCCCCACTTCCACTATGGTGTGGGGAGGGGCGGGGGAGCTGACTGAGAAAAGACTGCAACAGTTGATGCCAGAAACTGATGTGAACATATGTGCTAACCTACTGCCAGGTCCTCAGGAGTAGACTATGCTTCCCAGACACCTACCAGGGAAAATAAGTTTTGTTTTCACTGGATAAGGCTGACAGGAGATGTGAAGGTATTTTTCTGGAATTCCTACTGTTTGAGGCAATAACTTCCCAAATATCTATGTTCACCACTGTTCTCATTGGTACCTCTTGCATTATTGATTGCATATGGCAACTGTATTCTAATTATTTGTTCCCATTTGTCTCAAAAAATTGCAAATCCAGGAATTATGTCTTTATTCTCATTGTGGCAGTCCTGCCCATCATACCTCTGTAATCCCTCCCCACCTGCATCTTGGGCTAAATCTCAGTAAGTCTTGGCTGGTCTCTCACCAGAGTCTCTTAGATGTCCCTCTGCTTCCAGGATGCCTCACTAATCTTCCAAAGCAAAATGAATCCTCCCACAATTCTGTTATCAAACTCAAGTTGACTGCCTGATATGGTTTGGCATTTGGCTGTGTCCCCACCCAAATCTCATCTTGGATTGCAGCTCCCATAATTCCCATGTGTTGTGGGAGGGAGCCAGTGGGAGATAATTGAATGATAGGGGTGGTTTTTCCCATACTGTTCTCATGGCAGTGAATTAGTCTCACAAGATCTGGTAGTTTTATAAGGGGAAACCTCTTTTGCTTGGCTCTCATTCTGTTTTGCCTGCCACCATGTAAGATGTGCCTTTTGCCTTCCACCATGATTGTGAGGCCTCCCCAGCCACATGGAACTGTGAGTCCATTAAACCTCTTTTTCCTTATAAACTACCCAGTTTCAGGTGTGTCTTTATCAGCAGCATCAAAGTGGACTAATACACTAGCTATTGTCTAATTCTCAGGATGGCATCTAAATCCTTCTGAAACCCATTGACTTCCCTCTTTTACCTTCCCTCTCTCTCCCAACAGTGTGATCTACATCAGCTCATGCCACACTAAACTACTTATAGCTCCTTAAATGTACTTTTTCAGGCCTCTTCACATTAACATATGTTCTTCTTTCTACCTGGCCCTTCCTTTTACCTTCCTGGTAAACTCCTATTCATCTTTCAGAACCCAATTTAAATATCACCCTCTCTGCTACCACCAGGCAGAATAATTTCTTTCTCATCTGGCTGTTCACCTTCCTTTGCATTTATTGCATTATAATTATCACATTATAATGTGATAATTCATTACATATCACATTATAATGTGATAATTATATTGCATTATAATGTGATAATTATATTGCATTATAATGTGATAATTATAATGTAATTACATAAAATTATATGGCATGAAATACATTATATTGCAATTATACAATATTGTATGACATGAGACACTGAGATTGTCTGTTACACAACAGGGCTGCCTAAGACAGGTTGTGTTCAATCTTCCATTATAAGGAATACTGAGATGGTTGCATCTCGGCTTATTTACTTTGGACAGATCCTTAAAAGTGATATTATAGAGATGAAAAAGTCATAAACATTTTTAAGTTCATTGATGCATGTCACAAAATTGTTTTCCAGAAATGTAATAATTGAAACTTCCACCAGCAGTGATAAGGGATCTCATCTCACAGCATGCTCACCAGTGTTGAGCATCATTTAGAAAACAAAATATACTTTGCCAATTTGATTGGCAAAAAGTCTTATTTTTAAAAATTTGCATATCTCTAATTACTAGTTGGTAAACTAGTAATTTTTAAAAATTTATTTAAAATATAGACATAAATTTTTATGTTTATATTTTATGTGAATTGCATAATTTCATCACTAGCTTATATTTTCCATTAGACGTCGATTTGTTTGTAAAAATTCTTTCCATATTAAATATACAAATCTTTTGTCATATTTTTTTGCAAACTTTTAATCCTAGTTTGTTTCTGCTCAATTTTTTTTTTTTTTTTTTTTGAGGCGGAGTTTCGCTCGTTACCCAGGCTGGAGTGCAATGGCGCGATCTCGGCTCACCGCAACCTCCGCCTCCTGGGTTCAGGCAATTCTCCTGCCTCAGCCTCCTGAGTAGCTGGGATTACAGGCACGCGCCACCATGCCCAGCTAATTTTTTGTATTAGTAGAGACGGGGTTTCACCATGTTGACCAGGATGGTCTCCATCTCTTGACCTCGTGATCCGCCCGCCTCGGCCTCCCAAAGTGCTGGGATTACAGGCTTGAGCCACCGCGCCCGGCCTCTGTTCAATTTTAATGTTGCTTGTGGAGTTTAATACATACAACTCTACTTTTTCTCTTTATAATATATTCCATGCTTTAGCATACCCTTCTACAGCCCCAAATCCAATAAACTTTAACCTATAGTGTTTGCCAGAGTTTATAATTTATTGGGGGGAGGAGTGAACAATCAATAATTTTGGCAAAATATATTTTTCCCCAGTAATTCAATAGTTGTCATAATATTATTTCTTTGTAATATTTTCTTTACCTTTTACTATTTTTATTAAATAAAAGTCTTATCCTAAGCTAATTCTAATTCCTAGGCTAATTCTTCTGCGCCATCTATCCATCTGCTTGGATGGATTTTAGAGACTGGGGTGTGAGTATTATACTTTCTGGAAATTAGATTTCTCAAGCCTCATAATTACGCATCTACTCCCTACACGATGGGGTCGTTCTCCTTAGCTAGAAGTCTTTACTCCACACCTTCCTGTTTGAGAGTTGCCTCCTTAGAAGCTCCTTATCCTCCAGTCTACTGAGGTGTCCCACCACGGAGATCGTCTAACAGTGCCCTTTATTACGATCCACTGTGCAGAATATCTTCACGCTTCATTCTCTTGACTATGCCACTAGACATCTAGTCAGCTCTTTGAGAGGATTTCTTATGCTTCTTTATTTTGTATCCCTATTATCTAGTAGAGTGAGTTTCTCAAAGTAGGTGCTCAGTGAGCACATATTAATTTGAATTGAGTTAAATTGAGTTGTTGAGTTGAATTGAATTGAACCAAATCATACTGGATAGGATTGCTAATAGTTTTATAGACTGGGCTGCATCCCAGACGTCTTTGCTTGGCAAATTTGCTTCCCTTTCTGTATCAGTTAAGCTCCAGCCAGGTAAACAGAAACCACTCAGTATTTACGACAGAAGGAATGTAACAGAGGGCCTTGTTTGCCCAGTTGATGAAAGAGCTGAGAACCCAAACAGGAGACAGTGAGTTAGCTCTTAGGCTGGAGGGACAGAGGAGGAGGTGGTGTCACCAAAGCCCAGGGCCAGGGTCCCCTACAGGGCCAAGGTAGAGCCTTGGAGGAAGATGCCACCGGGAATATGCAGCCACCACTGGGCATGCTGGAGCCTGAAAGGGGTCAGAAATATCCTGCCTTCTGCCTTCTTTCCACACTCCTGGTTCCCACCTTGGCCTCCCACTGTCCACACCCAGCCTTGTCAACAGCACTGCAGCCTGGGAAGTACAGCTACCTGAAGGGTCAGCTACCTCCGATGCGGCACACAGCTAGAGAGGAAATGAATTCAAGACCCACAGGATCCTTTTCTTTTTTAACTTGACTGTATTACATATTTCTAAATGGAGCAACTAGGGAAATTCAACAAGTAAAAAAATCAACCCACAGGCCAGGTGCAGTGGCTCACACCTGTAATCCCAGCACTTGGGAGGCCGAGGCAGGCAAATCACGAGGTCAGGAGATCGAGACCATCCTGGCCATGGTAAAACCCTGTCTCTACTAAAATACAAAAAATTAGCCGTGCGTGCTAGTCCCAGCTATTCAGGAGGCTGAGGCAGGGGAATCACTTGAACCCAGGAGACAGAGGTTGCAGTGAGCCGAGATCGTGCAACTGCACTCCAGCCTGGCGACAGAGCGAGACTCTGTCTCAAAAAGAAAAAAAAATCAACTCACAATGGAAGGTGGATTAACAGGACTTCAGCAACTCCTAGCAACGGGCTCCCATCCGCAGAGGTCTAGGAATCCACAGGGACACTAAGGGCTTCGGGAGCTGGGGTGGGAAGCAGGCAGGCCAGGACAAGTCAAGCATCACTGCAATTTCATTAAAGACATCCAGCCATCGATTTTGTTTTTCACATTACTTTTCTCTGATTCGGTGCTTTGTGAAGATAGATGGCTGGAGTGCTGGGCAGAGAGAGGGCAGAAAGGAAGCCCAGGGACTCTGGCACACACACAGCCTAACTGGTTTTTATCAGGATCCTTAGACGGAGCCTAATTTTCTCATTAAAGAGAAAACAGCAAATATGTAGAAAGACGACCAAGGAATGCTGAGCTCTCACTTCACGGCTCCAAATAAGAATGCAGAGGACTTAGGGCAGAGGCTTTGAGAGTTTAGCTTTGGGAATTGGACAGGCCAAGTACGATGCTGAGCTGTTGCTAACTGGCTGTGTGAATGTGGGCGAATTACCCAACCTATTGCTCAGTTTCCACATTGAGAGAATAGGAAAATTACCACCTATTGTGAGGATTAAATGACCTAATACCATACCTTGCCTTACAGTAAGCACTCAGGAAACATTGGCTCTGCTATTTTTGGCAGTGTTCTATTATTATTAGGTGGGTCTCATATAGGTGATGCATGCCTTTGCAGGTGCTATATTTTCTGCCTGAAATGCTTCTCGCCTTTGTTTCCTCCCCTTCTTTAACTACCCACCCCTCCTTCAAGACTGGAGTCAAATATCACCTCCTCCAGGAAGCCTTCCCTGCCCCCACAGGTCCGGGTTGACCGTCCCTCCTCCCTGTCCCCATGGTGCCCAGTTCTTATGCCCATCATAGCACCTGCCACACTGTACACAACACATTAATCAGTGGACCGGAGCAACGGCAAGGCTGGAACTGAATCTCATTCATCTACTTGTCCAGTGTGCAGTACAGTGACAGGCACGCAATAGGCGCTCAAAACTTGTCTGCTTCATGGAGGAATTATATAGTATAATTTCAGGAGTCCTTGGAAATCTCTTGCTTTCAGAAGTGCCTCTCCAAGTTCCTAAAATTCTGCCATCAACGCTTTCTTTTCTAGCCTAAGACTCTGATCCCGTTTAAATTTCAGATACGTCTCTCCCACCACCTGCTGTCTCAATGTATGTGGTACGTGCTCAACAAATATTTAAAGGATCAAATTGGGTTAGAAGCAGGATCCTGTAGGAAAGGAATTTCAGCCACAGTAAATCTGCTGGGTACAGTGGTTCACACCTGTAATCCCAGCACTTTAGGAGGATCACCAGAGGTCAGGAGTTCGAGACCAGCCTGGTCAACATGGTGAAACCCTGTCTCTACTAAAAATACAAAAATTAGCCAAGCATGGTGGTGGGTGCCTGTATTCCCAGCTACTCGGGAGGCTGAGGCAGGAGAATCGCTTGAACCTGGGTGGCGGAGGTTGCAGTGAGCCAAGATCATACTACTGCACTCCAACCTGGGCGACAGAGCAAGACTCCATCTCAAAAACAAACAAACAAAAAAAAATGACACCAGCAAATCAGAAAGGAGGAGGGGTGGAGAGGACATAGAAGGGAGCTTCTCAGCGGGAACCTCTCACTAAAACAGAAATTCGTCTCCTCCCACACAGGCAAAGTACAAGGAAAGAGAAGGTTTCTTCTGTTCCCCTTGCTTTTCTTTAGGGTGCAATTTTCTCCTCTGGCCCTTCCAGGCCTTCCTTCTACTTCCTCTCCTCAGTGAGGCTTCAGGAGCCTTGGGTCGCTTCAGGCCTCCAGAAGGACAGACTCTGTGAGGGGCAATGCTTAACCCACAGGAACGGTGATTTGAATCAAGTCAGCCTCTTTGCGTGTACTCACTAACGCTTCAGAAATTCCAAGAGTAGTTGTTATTAGCTCCATTTTACAGATTAGGAGAGTAAAGCTGAGAGAGATGAACAGCTTGCCCAAAGTCACAGAGGGATCAGATACGAAACAAACACATCACGGCACCAAACACGGAGGAGGCCCTTGGCGAATGCTGACAGGCTTAGTTTCCCCTTAGCCGGCCACCAGCTTTTGTATGTTTATTGAACACTTACTTTGTACCAGGCACAGTGCACAGTCTTTACTTGCATTTCCCAGTTGAGTCTCCAATAGCCCTTTCACTGTCCCCATTGTGGAGATGAGGAAACTGAGGCACAGAGAGGTTAAGTATTCTATCCAAGGTGGTCCAGCTGATAGGGGACAGAACCAGGGTTTGAGCCTGAGCCTGCACCCTCTCTTAGCACCACCAGACAAAATGCATGGTGCCCAGTTACATTTAAATTTCAGATAAATAAAAAATACTTTTTAGTACAAATATACCGCAATATTACATGAGGCATACAAAAAATGATCTGAAATTCAAATGTTAACTAGGCATCTGGTATTTTAGTTGCTAAATCTGGCCACCCTACTCTATTCCAATGCTTGAGTAAAAAATATTTACCTCTCCGTTCTGCGAAGTTCATAATGCGGAAAGTTTTCTGACATTTTCTTTTCACTATCTTTGCTGCTCTACGTCCAACTTTACTTTTCTGAGTTTCTGGATGTATGTTCTATCTCTGGGTCATTTTTCTACCCCTTTCTCTTCAAAGTTTTAAAAAGATTATCAAGCACTTGGCTTGTGATGAAACGGATATTGATATAGACTAGAGAAGAAACATTCTGTTGAAACACTTTTTTTTTTTTAATGCACACATACTCACTCAACAGGAGATAGTGGTGGGTGATGTGCTAAGAAGAAATGACATTATGTTTAGACCAAAGTCTGGGAGAAGCGGCCTTGCTGGGTGACAGCCAGTCGAGACAGCGTTTTCTAACGGACAGTGCAAGCATTGTTTGGGGACATTAACTGCCAAATACGATGGGGTAAAGGCACCAAAGGTGAACAAAATATCATCCTTCATAGGCAGAAAACACAGGCTGTGACAGGAAACAAATTGCTGGTGAAGCATCTCTTAAAGAAGAATAGGTTTAAACGTCTGCCTGACTTGAGGACCAGAGGCTCCTGGGATTTTTATCAACTGGAGGGATGGAGCTCAGCAGAAGAAGTTTGTTTTATTTTTCTTTTAAGGATAGCAAGATGTACAGAGGCTGGTTTGGTGTGGAGAAAGGGACATATCAAAATGCCCAGCTTTTTGTACAGAAATAAGCAGTTTTTTAAAGCCATATATTTAACCTCAAATAGATAGTTTGAGAGCAATGTGGACAACACAATCGTAGCGGGTGTAATGCCAAGGCCACTAAGTTGGGTATGAGAGAGAACTGGGGCCGAATACTGACTCCAGTGGCCATTCGCTATAGTAAGTGTATGGTCTGGCTGTGTCCCCACTCAAATCTCATCTTGAATTGTAACTCCCACAATTCCCACATATTGCGAGAGGGACCCAGTGGGAGGTAATTGAGTCATGGGGTGGCTCTTTCCCGTGCTATTCTTGTGATAGTGAATAAATCTCATGAGATCTGATGGTTTTAGAAGGGAGTTTCCCTGCACAGGTTCTCTTTTCTTGTCTGCCGCCATATGAGATGTACATTTCACTTTCCACCACGATTGTGAGGCCTCCCCAGCCATGTGGAACTGTGAGTCCATTAAACGTTTTTTTCTTTATAAATTACCTGGTCTCAGGTATGTCTTTATCAGCAGTATGAAAATGGACTACTACAGTAAGTCACTGCATCTCTCTATATTAGGGAAGGATAGGCTTCACTGCAGTAATAAATATGCCCAAAATCTCAATTTGATTTCTTGCTCATGCCCCAGTTTGATGCAGGTTGGACACCAATTCTTAATGGCTCTGTCCAAGCAGGGACTCAAGATTCAGACTCTTCTCATCTTTGAACACTGCCACCTTAAATGTATAGCCTCTTAGGTTGCTGCGGAAGGGTGAAAGAGTGTGGAACATAGCACAGAGGGTTACAGCCAGGCCTGGAAATAATAACGCATCACTTCTGCCTATTTTCTATTGGCTAGAACCTAGTAGTATGGTCCCACCTACCCTCCACAGAGGCTAGAAAGGATGGTCTTCCAGTGTGAGCACATAGAATTGTCTCTCTGCCACGCTGCATGAACATCTGTACAATGGAGGGTCAATAGCACCTACTGAGATAGCTGTTCTGTAATTAACTGCTTAATCAAGGATAGTTATCATTATTTGATCTTATTTGAGTGGTTATAGGAATAATTAATCTGCAATAAAATTAAGTCTGGGTTGCAGTCAAATTCAGAAACAGAAAGTAGAATGCTAGTTGCCAGGGGCTAGCAGGAGGGAGGAATTTGAATGGGTGCAGAATCTCGGTTTCGTAGGATGAAAAAGTTCTGAAAATGAATACTGGGTATATTAGTCCATGTTCACAGTGCTATAGAGAAATACCTGAGACTGAGTAATTTACAGAGGAAAGAGGTTTAATTGATTCAGTTCCACATGGTTGGGGAGGCCTCAGGAAACTTACAATCATGGAGGAAGGCAAAGGGGATGCAAGCTTGGACCTTCTTACATGATGGCAGGAGACAGAAGAGTGAGCAAGAGCAGGGAAAACTGCCTTATAAAATCATGAGATCTCGTGAGAACTCACTTACTGTCACGAGAACAGTATGGGGGGAGCCACCCCCTGATCCAATCACCTCCCACCAGGTCCCTCCCTCGACACGTGGGGATTATGCGGATTACAATTCAAGATGAGATTTGAGTGGGGACGCAGAGCCAAATCATGTCAATGGGGACGGCTGCACAACAAAGTGAGCAGAGTTCATGCCACCAAGCTGCATAGGTAAAAATGATTAAAGTGCTCAATTTTACGTTATGTATATTTTACCATGATTTTAAAAATTAAAATATATATATAAAATCAGGTCTGGATTAACTCCAGGTTTGGGTTTACCTGCCCCAGGGACAGGGTGACGGCTCTCTAGTGGTGTTTGTGTCAGATGGCAGTCCAACTGGTTCTGGCTTGAGCTACTGATGAAATTAAAGAAGTTTCGGATGATTTGCTCTCTGTGCTCTATCTAGGGAAATGTGGTATTTAAAGTTCTTCAAGTTTATCTTGAATGCAGAGTCACTTACTAAAAAGAAGGAAGAAGAAAGAAATCGTGATTCTTGTCTTCCTTCTCCCAGGCTCCCTGGTCTTGGAGTCTTACCTCGGCGCAGGTCACCTCAGGACTTACTTTCAGCTCCAGCCCATTGGCCGGGCTTCAGAGCCCTGACTGCACATCAGATTTACCTGGGGAACTTTGGAAACACACCGATGCCCCAGGCCACAGCCCAGTTCAATTCACTCAGGCTCTCCGGGTGGCGCCTGGGTCCACTGCTGTTTTTATGGCTCCCCAGCTGATGTGAATGCGCATCCAGGGCTGAGAACTGCTGACTGCAGTCGGTTCCAGCTTCTGCCCGGCTGCATCTCTGCAGAGCTGCTAAGAGCAGGGTGCTTCAGACAGTGCAGGCAGAAGGCCCACCTCGGCCGCCCGTCACTGAGTGGTCTTGCGCACACTGCGTAACCTCTCTGTCTTCTCCTCTGTACAATGAGGGCAAAGAGAGTGGATAATTCGTGGCAAATGATGCTGGTCCTGGCGAGCAGATTAAGTACTTAGTACCCAGTACTTGTTTTTGTCAACATTTCTTGTTACCGTGACTTCCTAATGTGAGGACAAACTTGCCATTTTCCCAAAGGAATGATCTGTTTTGTGTTTTGTAGCCTGCTCCACTGAGACCCCTAACTCTGTCAAAAGTGAGGAAGGGGCTACGTCTTTCCCGTCTGTGAAAGTGCCCCCTTACCCGTATCTGCCCATCACCTCTCTTAATACATTCCTTTCCCTCAGGTCATTCTAAATTCTATCAAGCAAAACCAAAAGTGAATATAAATAATCAAATACAGATCTCTTCCTAGCATGCACCTGCCATGAAGTGTGACAGGGCTGTTGTTATAGGAGGCGTGGCTCTCTCCCCACAGTGGCTTGCAGGAATCTGTTCAGGCTGGCTTAAAGCTTAGGACTGTGGGGTAAGAACAACTTGGAGCCAGCCTGAGTTAAGCCAAGTCTGGTTCTTAAGCTCCTTAAACAAATCCAATTCAGACAGGCTGAGGCAAGAGGCCACTTGAACTGTCGGGGGTGTGAAGGCAGCTGGGGCAGCAGCAGGTAGAGGCTGAGATGGAGCTCCAGGAGCCCGCCCAGGGACGGTGAGACCAGGAACTCGGTCAGTGGGGGAGGAGAGGCCCAGAAGCGAAATTACCAGAATCCTGTGGCCCCAGACATTGCATGAGTTTTATTCTAGCACAATCCTTGCTTTACTTATTATATGTGAAATTAAATGCAAGTCAAGCCAACACCCACCAGAGCTCTTTGCTTGGGAAGAATTTTTTCAGGGTTGAGTGGAGGGAGGCAAGGGTTTATAGGTAACACAGAGCATGTCCACAGAGCCCTTTGGTCCCCAGCTCTCACTGGACAGGCCGATGAGCCCATTATCCGAGCCCCTGCCAGGAGGAGGCTGGGGGCCTCAGCGCCAGTGCCCCACGTGGGAGGCTCCCAGAGGAGCCTCAGAACCAAGGTACAGGAGTGTCATCCCCTGCCACTCTCCCAAACCCACAGACTTCCTGCCTCTGGGAACCTCCCATGAGGAAGATTACCCACTTAACTGCTCAGTGCCTCCGTTTTCTTGTCTATAAAACGAAAACGATTGTGTCCTCTTCATAGGGACAGATCGAAAAATAAATGAGTTAATATCAAATCCTTGGCACACTGCCCAGCACAAAGGAAGTGCTGAATAAGTGTGATCCTCTGTGGATATTGTGAACCCTCAGAGTGCCCCCAACCCCTTACCAGCCTCTACCAACCCCTCCCCAGCCCCCCAACCTCCTTCCAACCCCTCCCAACCCCTCCCCATCTCCCGCAACCTCCTTCCAGCCCCTCCCAATCCCTCCTCATCCCCCCAACCTCCTTCCAGCCCCTCCCAACCCCTCCCAGCCTCCCCCAACCTGCTTCCAGCCTCTCCCAACCCCTCCTCATCTCCCCCAACCTCCTTCATAAATAAGCTTTTAGGAACAGCTTACTTCTGCCCCAAAGGTAACAAAATACATGCTCTCAAGACTCCAAGTTTTCAAGTTCTGCTAGCCTTCTGGCAGCCACAAGACAAAGACAAACTATGGCTCAATACCTTTTCCAGCAGCTGAAGCATAAGGCTCAGTTCCATAAGAAGGAAGGCAGGGACATTCATCATTCATTCACTTGTTCATCTTTTATTAAGCACCAACTGTGCACCAGTAAGACAGCCCCCTGCCCTCGAGGACACCACAGCCTAGGACTGGGTTCTCAAGCCTGGCTGCACATTAGGATTACCTAGAAGCTTTAAAAAGCATTTGTGCATCCAGACACATTAAATCAGAATCTACGAGGGTGGAAGCCAAATGGCAATTTTTTCTTTGAGACAGAGCCTCACTCTGTTGCCCCGGTTGGAGTGCAGTGGCGAGATCTCAGCTCACTGCAACATCCAGCTCCTGGGTTCAAGTGATTCTCCTGCTTCAGCCTCCTGAGTACCTGGGATTACAGGCACCCGCCACCACGCCCAGAGAAGTTTTGTATTTTTAGTAGAGATGAGGTTTCACTAGGTTAGCCAGGCTGGACTCAAACTCCTGACCTCAAGTGATCCACTTGCTTCGGCCTCCCAAAGTGCTAGGATTACAGGTGTGAGCCTCCGTGCCCGGCCCAGGTGGCATTTTTTTTTAAGTTCCCCAGATGAATCCAAAGTGTGACTATGGTGAGAACCAGTCATCTGGTAGGAATGGCATATATAAGATTATTCCAAGCCAGTGCTGCCAGAAATGGCAGGTGATGTATGGTATGTATACATCTCAATAAAGCTGAAGAAAAAGAAAGAAAGAAAAGAAAAGAAAAGAAGGAAGGAAGGAAAAGAAAAAGAAAGAGAGAGGGAGGGAGGAAAGGAGAGAGAGGAAGGAAGGGAGGAAAGGAAAGACAGGGAGAAAGAAAGAAAGAGAAAGAAAGAGAGACAAAGAGAAAAAAGGAAGGAAAGAGAGAGAGGGAGGGAAGGAGGGAGGGAGGGAAAGAGAGGAAAATAGAAAGACAGAGAAAGAAAGGAGGGAGGGAGGGAATGATGGAAGGAAGGAAGGAAGGAAAAGAAATTAGGAAAAAAAATAAGCCTGTTGAAAATGCACAGGCAAGGGTAGGGGTTAGAGAAGCCCAAGGAGGGAAAGCTGATTCAGGCTGCGGCTGGGGTCAGACTCAGCCAGGGCTCCCCACAAGGAGGAGAGTATTCCCTCTGCTTAGATATCAGCAATAGTCAGACACGCGGAGGTAATGAAAGGGAAAGTGTATATTTAGCTCTCGTTCCTAAAGCAACAGCCACCTATGGTATTGACAGTATAGGACACACTGCATAATTAAGTCTGTTAATGAGTATTAACAAAATTGGCACTCTTTTTTTTCACTGAGATGAACACTACTCAAGCCTCAGCAATAGTTTTTGATGGTTCAGTGAAAACTGATTAGGAACTCTGGGAGAGGAAGTCTGATGTGTGAGCAAAAACAGCAAGTCCTGAAGCAGAACGTCTCGGAGGCAGCTTTGACTCACCCCTGTGTCTGAGCAGTCCCCAATCCTGATGGGTCCCCATGGTGGAAAGAATCCAGAGACAGCTCCCAATAATTTCCCCCCTCCCTGGGCCCTTCTTTAGTTCAAGAGACGGAGTCCATGTGCTTTCCCCTGGGATGTGACTGGCCTCTGGCTTGTTTGTCACCAGCAGAAGGTTTTGGATGCTACTCTGTAGGACTTCCAAGCCTGGACCTAAAGAGGATGGGCAGATGCTACTGTCTCTCTGGAGCACAGGCGCCATGCTTTAAGGAAGTCCAGCCTCGATGACTTTGAGGTCAGAGGTTATGTGAAGAGAGGCCTTGGAGGAAGAGCGTTTCCAGATCTAGCCAAGCTCCTAAGTGAATTCACACACATGAGAAACCCCAAGTGAGACCAACAGAAAATCACCCTGCTGAGCCCTGGTGTATTAATCCATGTTCATGCTGCTGATAAAGACATACCCAAGGCTGGGAAATTTACAAAAGAAAGAGGATTAATTAAACTTACACTTCCACATGGCTGGGGAAGCCTCACAATCATGGAGGAAGGCAAGGAGGGGCAAGTCACATCTTACATGAATGGCAGCAGGCAAAGAGAGAATGAGTACCAAAGAAACAGTTTTCCCCTTATCAAACCATCAGATCTCGTGAGACTTATTCACTACCACAAGAACAGCATGGGAGAAACTGCCCCCATGATTCAATGATCCCCCACGGGGTCCCTCCCACAACATGTGGGAATTCAAGATGAGATTTGGGTGGGGACACAGTCATACTATATCACCTGGCCAGTCATGACCTACAGAATCATTGCTCTAAAGCACTAAGTTTTGGAGTTTTATTACAGCAATAATAATGGAAAAGTTTCTCCTTATGGCTCCTTTCTGTCCACTGTATGGCATGTATTATATTTTCATTGTATTTCCATTGTATTGCAGTCTGGCCTAAGCCCATTTGGTTACACCCAATAATCAAGGGCTTTTATCCCAAGAATCGTGAAATTTACACAGGTGGGGAAAAAGCTAACATCTTTATTTTCATTAATGTCTAACTGAAATTTAGCATTGCCTTTCATTACAAATGAGACAAGAAACCACAGTAGTATAAAAACACTTGTGGCTTTGTCACAAGTGACTTCTATTGTCAATAATAGAAATCACAGATAGATTTTATTCATATCACATTACAATTGACTTTGTTAAGATACTAACAAGTACATATATAATTATGTAATAAATTTGGTTTTAATAATTTGATAACTATAATATAATTGGTTTCCTCTGTAGTAATAAGTATTTTATTTTATGCATTTGAAACCATTATTTTGCAAAGGGATCCAGAGGCATTACCAGACTATTAAAGGGTCCAAGGCCCTAAAAAGAAGTAAGAACTTCTGAACCAGAGGCAGAGATGGGTCAAAGATTACTGCTCCACAAACTGCCATTGAATTTTATTGAAAGCAAGTTTCATACAGACTCCTGCTGCCCACTCAGACATTTATTAGCAAACTGACGCTAAAACAGTTCCTACCTACAACTTGTTCTGGAAGCAAGGTCAAGTTCTGGCACCCGCTCTCTTTTCGGGAGTTCCAACAGCATCTCATACAAAAGGTTCATTTAGGGCAAATATTCCAGTGGCAGGCTTCAGTCAATTAGTTATAGCAGACTAGTAACATGAATTCTCCAAGATAGCAGCTAGACACCATAATTATGCCTTGAGAAATTTTCCAAAGATCAAAGTAAAAATAGTTTGAATAAGAATAATGTAATAATGACTAACACTTAATTGAGAACTTGCTGCTTGCCAGACACTATTCTTAGCACTCATCATGGAATAATTCATGAAATCCTCACGATCAGCAGATGAGGTAGGCATATTATCACACCCATCTTACAGATGAGGAGACAGACTCAGAGAGGTTAGACAACTTGCTCAAGGTCTTATGGCTCCTAAGAGACAGACCTAAGTGTGAGCTGTTGTAGTGCTTCTCAAACTCTGCCATGCATTAGAATCCCTGTGCCGCTTTGGCCGGGAATGGTGGCTCACATCCCAGCACTTTGGGAGGCCAAGGTGGGCAGATCACTTGAGGTCAGGAGTTCAAGACCAGCCTGGCCAACACGGTGAAACACTGTCTCTACTAAAAATACAAAAAATTAGCTGAGCATGGTGGAACATGCCTGTAATCCCAGCTACTAAGTAGGCTGAGGCAGGAGAATCGCCTGAACCTGAGAGGCGGAGGTTGTGGTGAGCTGAGATCATGTCACTCCAGCCTGGGCGACAAGAATGAAACTCCATCTCAGAAAAAATAAATAAATAAAAAAGAATCACCGTGCAGCTTTAAAAATCCCAGTTCCCAGGCTGCATACCAGCAACTTAATTCGCCCTTGCCAAGACTGCCAATTAAGACAGGTTCTAGAAGTCTAGCCCAGATACTATATTGGTGTTTTTAAAAGCTTCCCACCAGGTGATTACAATATGCAGCCAAGATTGGGCCCCTTGGATTCTTAAATTCAGTTCAAGAGCAGGGGTCCTGCTATACTATGTTAAGCCAACCTTGAATGCTCCCTGTTTCACCAATAACAAATGTAACTTCTAGCACCTATTATGTTAGCTAACAAAGCCTCTGATATTGATCTGAAATTTAAAATTAATAATTGAAATCCTGTGGCAGCCACCTCAGGTTAGACATCTGGCTTGAAGCTATCAAATGCTAACCAACCACCACTGCCGTGTTCTGATTAGAACACTTAAAATGTTAGTTGTCTCTAGAGAATAGATTAAAGTGAACCCACACACACTACATATTATAGTTTTTCTGTTAAAATATTTTTAATGAAATTACAGACAGCATAACACATTGCCATCACGTTCACTCCCTTTGAAAGCCTGGGCTCCCCACCTGCCCTGCAGTCACCAGTTGCCTAAGTCACCTAATGAGTCACTGATATGGTTTGGATATTTGTCTCCTCTAAATCGTATGTTAAAACGTGATTCCTAATATTGGAGGTGGAGCCTGGTGGGAGGGGTTTGGGTCATGGAGTTGGGTCCCTCGTGAATGGCTTGCTGCCCTCCTCTTGGTGATGAGTGAGTTCTCACTCAGTTAGTTCATATGAAATCCAGTTGTTTAAGAGTGTGGCACCTTCTCCCTCTCTCTCTTGCTCTCACTACCACTGTGTGATGCGCCTGCTCCCCCTTCACCTTCTGCCATGATTGTAAGTTCCCTGAGGCCTCACCAGGAGCAGATGCCAGCACCATGCTTCCTGTACAGCCTGCAGAACCTAAGCCAATTAAACCTTTTTTCTTTATAAATTATTCAGTCCTGGATATTCGTTTATAGTGACACAAAATCAAACTAACATGATAATGTTACAGTTCTTTTTTACCTCCCAGATCTTCGACATGTGACCTTGAGGTCAAGTGGTGTTTCTTTACCCCTTGAGATCAAAATAAGATCACCTTAAGCCACCTGTCCCTTGTCCATACTCTACCACCATCATTCTGTCAGAGTCTGGGAAGGGTCTGAAACATTCCCTACTTGCAAGCTAATAATAGTTTGGCCGGGTGCAGTGGCTCACACCTGTAATCTCAGCACTTTGGGAGGCTGAGGCAGGCAGACACTTGAGGAAAGGAGTTCAGGACCAGCCTGGCCAACATGGTGAAACCCTGTCTCTACTAAAAGTACAAAAATTAGCTGGGTGTGATGGCCCACGCCTGTAGTCCCAACTTGTAGTCCCAGCTACTCAGGAGGCTGAGTCGGGAGAATGGCTTGAACCTGGGAGGTAGCGATTAAAGTGAGCCAAGATCATGCCACTGCACTCCAGCCTGGGTGAGAGAGTGAGACTCCATCTCAAAAAAAAAAAAAAAAAAAAAAAAGCCTGCTGTGGTTTCATGGATGCTGGCAGAAGATATGAGAGTCTTGGGTCAAAGACAAAGGAGTTTTTATGAGTCACAGCAGAGCAAGTAGAGAGCATGATGTTAGCTTGAGTCTTGACATCTCCCAAGTCCTATGGGGGTGACAGAGGCAGGCCCAGGTAGAGGCCACACATTACAGGTGGTTTCCATCACAGCCAACGAACATTGCTCCTGGGAAAGTGAGCAGCAAACAAACCTGCTCTTTGTCTGGTGGGAAACAAGATTGCTTGTTGAAAACACAACCCTGAGAAATGGCCCAGGTAAGAGCAGGAGGGTCTGGCATTCCTGGCATACCCAGCAATCAAGAGCAGGGGCGCTGGGGACTCAGTGGATTGCTTCTTCCGACACCTGTGACTTTGTTTTATTTTCTTCTCAGCACTTAACTTCATGATATGTTCTCATTAGTATGTCCTTACCTGTCTCTTTCAATGCAGTGGAAGTTCTAGGAGTTTGGAGTCATCTGTCCTTTCATTGTTAATTCCCCAGCACCAAGGACAACAACCAGCCTGCAGAAGGCATTCAGTAAATGTTTGTTGAATGAATGAGTGGGACTGGCCTCAATTTCCAACATAGGCCACAAATTCTCCACTCCAATCAAACAGGTTTCTTAACTGTCCCCAGCCCTGCCTAACTTCATGGCTCTGGCCTGGAGCAGCCTTGGCCACAGGTGGCTTACCTCTCCCACACCACACAGTTCAGCCCCACAAAGCCCAGTGTGTTATCTTCTCTCAGTTTCCTTCTCCCATGAGTCTTTTCTGAACTTTTGCAGCTCTCCCCTTTGGCCTCATGTATTATTAATATTTCCATCATTACCTTCTTTTTTTTCATAATGATTATGTAGTTGTTAAGGCCTAAGAGTCTTGTTAAAATGTCAGTATTCCTAGATTGGGAAAAGAAAGAAAGATAAGCCCACAGCGGTGGTAAAGGGGAATGGTGACAGCCTCTAGACACCTATATTGCTATTTACTAGCTGTGTAACCTTGGACAAGCAGTTAAACCTCTCTGAGCCTTAGTTTTCTCATCTGCAAAATGGGGAAAATGACCATACCTACCTCCTAGGGTTATTCTGAGGATTCAGTGAGCTGTTTTATGGAAAGGACTGAGAAGAGTTCTTTTGTTATATGTGTACATCCTGCCATGCCATGCTGGATGCGTTCCCTGGAGACCCCAGAGGAGTGCCTCACCCCATTGGAGTGCCACCTCCTTGAAAAGAGAGGGTGCATGGACTTCATTCTGATCCGCTGCACTTCCTCAGTCTGCCCCAGAACACAGGACTGGGAGGAGGAGAAGGGCATGAGGAGCACGCTGAGCAGATGTTCCCAGATGAAGTTAAACCTTTCAGAGAAGTGGGAGGAGTGTTCAGTTGATGCTCCCCCAAGTGAGAAAGGACTCTTCCATGACTTTGACTTTGATTCTGGTCAAAAAGAAGAGACTCGCTGCGCTAAATGGCTGAAGAGTAGTTACCTCACACTTCAGGTCTGGCAATGGAAGCAGGAGTTATAGTGGATAACCTTGCAGCTGAGTTTTCTGGGCTGCAGAAGGCAAGTATTTCTAACTGGTCCTGAACTGGCCTGAGGCAGTCTTTCCCTTTCAGTATTATTTATTCAGCAATAAGAAGTCACACATTCATAGAACTTTGTAAAGCACTTGAACGTGTATCATCCCCTTTGACCTTCACAATCTTCGGAGGGAGGTAAGTCCAGCAGCCTCATCATCCCCCATTTTGTAGAGGAGGACACTGGGGCACAGAGGCTACACCTGATAGAGCTGGGATTCAAACTCTGGCTCAGCCTCATAGTAAGCAGAGTAAGGCGTCCCCAAAGGTGCCCATGTCCCCATCCCCAGGACTTATGAATATGCTACCTCACGTGACAAAAGGGACTTTGCAGATGTGATGAAGTCAAGCATCTTGAGAGGGGAAGATGAACCTGAATTATCTAGATGACCCTAATCACAAGGATCCTTACCAAGAGAGGTCAGAGTCATAGGCTGGAAGATGCTGCCGACTTTGACGATGAAGAGGCTGCAGCCAAGGAAAGCAGCCAGCTGCTGGAAACTGGAAGGGCAAAAGACGCCTCTCCTCTAGAGCCTCCGGAAGAAATACATTCCTTCCAATACCTTGATGTTAGTCTAATTAGACCCAGTTAGGGCTTCTGACCTCCTAAACTGGAAGCTAAATCTGTATTAAGCTACCAAATTTGTGGCAACTTGTTACAGCAGCAGCAGGAAATTAACACACACTCCCAGTGCCTGCCAGGGCACCATGGTCATTTCGGGAAGCATGGTATTTTTAAATCAATGCACAGAAGGCATGAAGGATCCACAAAGGCCCTCCAACTACCCTGTCCTGCCAGCTCCTGGAATTCCTCAGTAGGACGTCTATGGAGGCAGAACAGTGCATGGCTGGAAACACACCTGTAGCTGGCAGCCTGGGTTTATAACCCCAGCTCACTAGCTGTGAGACTATAAACAAGTTATGTAGCCTCTCTGTGCCTCAGTTTCCTCATCTGTGGATGGAAATGAAAATAGCACAGACTTCAAGGACCAAAAGAATTAACAGATGCTTAGGACAGTGCTGGGCACATGGCTGTTAGTTATTATTATTAAAGGACTTTTAGTCTTTTTTTTTTTTCCAAGACAGGGTCTTGCTCTGTCACTCAGGCTGGAGTGCAATAGCACAATCTGGGCTCACTGCATCTTCTACATCCTGAGCTTAAGTGATCCTCCCACCTCAACCTCCTGAGTAGCAGGGACTAGAGGCAAGTACCACATGCCCGGCTAGTTTTTGTACTCTTTTATAGAGATGGGGTTTCACTATGTTGCCCCGGCTGGTCTCAAACTCCTGGGGTCAATCCACCCACCTCAGCCTCCCAAAGTGCTGGGATTACAGGGGTGAGCCACCGCACACAACCTGAAGTTTTAGTCTTTTAGAAGCTTTTTAACATTAAAGCACAGTGGGAGGGGTGGCACCGTGGAAAAGGAGAAAGGGACAAGGGAGGAATCACTTACTGAGCCTCTATGGGTGTCGGGCACCTCTTGGGAACTACAGAGACACTATCTGATCTACTCCTCCCAGCTCAGGAGGGTGAAATGTCCAGTGTTACACTGTGAGGGAGAAGAGACGGAATTCAACCCAAATGTGTCAGATTCCAAAGCCCTGTCCCGAACCACACCCCAGCAACGGCAGAGAGAAACTGAAGGGACTCCATTGAGTTCGTTTATTTTCCGAGTCTCAGTTTTCCCACCTAGAAAGTGGAGATAAGGTGACTAATGAGCACCTCCCAGGACTATTGGAAGAACCGTACGAGGTAACAGGCATGAGAGTCTTTTGCAAACAGAAACATGCCATTCAGATGAAAGGGGCGGGCATAATTACTGGCAAGGAGTTATTCTGGCTGGAATGAAATTGAGGCGAGGCAGGGGCTGGGGGTGACCCAGATGCAGATGCAGCGCCTGGGGGATGGGGAACAGGACTGGAGACAAAGGCAAGCCTGGTGTGTTTCCCCCAAGCAGCGAGTGTTTTGGAGGCTGGCTCTGGGCAGGGCACTGAGCAAGGCAGTGAAGCCCTTAGCCCACGGGCCAGCCCTGCTCCCCAGGAGTGGCAGATTCCCACACTTCCTCCTTCTTAGAGAAAATAGATGTGGAGGCTTTGAAGAAGCGTGTGAGCATTTCAAAGAGCCACTAATTCATTACCAGCAACCACAGCTGAAATGCTGAGAGGAGTAAGTTCTGGCTCGCAGTGCATCAGCTGATGGATTTCCCAGTAAGAAGTGGCCAGGCCCTTTGGGGTGAGTTAGCAACCTGCTCCAAAAGCAGATGTTTTGCAGTGGCTGATAGGTCTCTGTGCTGTGTGCTCCTACATGGGAGGCCAATTATCCCGGTTTTCCGAGGACTAAGGGGTTTCCTGGGACACAGAACTTTCAGTGCTAAAACTGGGAAGGTTTCAGCCAAACTAGGACATATGGTCACCTTATTCCCAGGACTCTGCGCCTCTCCTCCCCAAAATCCTCCTGGAAATGCTCCCCAGCTCACCCTGAAATAGCACAGCCTTCATGCCCTGCTTTTAGATTCCTTGCGTAAAGCAGAGATTGGCAATATTTCCAAACCAATTCCAAACCCTGTCCATTCACTGAGTGCTTTGCAGTTTGCTAAGTGGTTTCCCATATATTAACAGGGTTGGCCTTTAGAACAATCTCAAGGCCGAGGATAAGAAAGATGGCTGTACTAGAAATGCTTCAGAATGTAAGAGGCAGAAAAGATAACCAGAATGATTTAAGCAAATAGGTCGTTATTGTTTTCCAAAACAAAAAGTCTAGAGGTTGCTGGATTTGAGTCCTTAGCATGATATCAAGGCCAGTTGACTGCAACTCTTCCGGTCTTCCCTGATGGCTGGCACACTAGATGCTGGTTTCATCCTAGGCAGGAGGAAGGCGGCTGACGGAACACCAGCAGAATTCTGCTTAGGTTTCTTTGGCCAGAGCAGAGTTCCACGACCATTTCCAGCTGCATGGCCATTAGAGAAATGAAGTATTTAGCTTTCTAGCCTCTGTAGTAGAGGAAGGTGAGGGATAAAAGGAATAGGAACAGTGTTGAATGAGTCACTTCCAGTACCTGCCACAGTGTGAACAGAGGGCTGCTTACTACAGGCAGACAAGGCTAGCGGGACTTAGGATGTCATGGAGCACAGTGGTTCTCAACACTTCATTGTATATTGACTCAACTGGAGCCCTTTTAAAATAATGATGCCCTGGTCTACCCCAGACAACTGAAATCAGAATCTCTGGGAATTCGTCCTAGCATAATTACCTTTCAAATCTCCCTAGCTGACTAAAGTGTGCAGCAGGTCTTCTAAAGCAGTGCTGTTCAAGGGCTAGCCCCTAGCCACATGTGGTTATTGACATTGAAATTAAGTAAAATAGTTTCTCGGTCACAGTGGCCACATTTCAAACAGTCAGCAGCTGCACATGGCTAGTGGCTACCCGTGGTACAGAGCAGATACAGAACATTTCCACCATCATAGAGAGTGCGGTGATTGGATGGTGCTGTTCTAGAGGAACCTGAGAGTGACCGAGCCTGTTTGGAAGTTCAAGCAGGGCTGGGCTGGGTGAGGCAAGTCAGATTGCTCTGACATGAATGCGGTACAGAAGAATGGTTAAGGGCATAAATAGGGAGCCAGGTGCCCCCAGTTTCCATCCCAGACCCTCCACTTACCAGCTGGGCAACTTCAGACAAGTTACTGTCCTCTCTGTGCCTCTCTTTTTCCACCTGCAAAATCCAGGTGATAACAGCATACCAGCTTTAGGGGTTTCAGTGAGGACTCTAAGCGGATCCTTGTAACATGCTCAGGATGGTGCCCTGGCACATGCTACCTGCTGCATATGTCGGCTGTTGATGTTATCCGGGAGATCTGACAGAGGGCCTCCTGGGCACATCTGTGACGTTAACTCTCAACCCAAGACTTTCTCCCAGGCTTCTCAGCTGGGACCCTGACGCTGGCTTTTCCGTGTCACCCCTTGCTCTGGATCTGATTTCCTGGCACTCAGCCAGTCAGCCCACCCCGGGTCCAAGCACGTACGGGAGTGAAAGAATGAATGAGTGCACAAACACGGACCACATCCCTGGGATGGTTCACTGAGTATAACGAGCCCCTTGACTTGTAACATGGCCCTGGGTGCAGCCGCTGCAGAGGGCGTGGAGGGGGGTGGGGTCGGGCTGTGTGGGCCTGGGCAGGTGGCTGGGCCTCTCTGCTCATACAGCACCTGATCTGTAAAAACAGAGTGTTCAGTCCAACACAGAGCACAGCGTCTCTGAAAGGCACTAAATCTCTGAAACACAGAATGTTCCTTCCTTGGGGAAAGATTACAGCCTCTGAACCAGGATGCCTATGCCCTGATCTTCCCAGGTTTCCCATCTCCCCAGGGTGCAATTGGAGTCCTTTGTCATCGCTCAAAGCTGCCACCCAGCCTTCCCTGTCCCCTCCATCTCTCCAGACTGCACTATCTAGGAAGGGGGGCTAGGGCGTGCATCAGGAAGACGCCATTCACTGCAGCAGAAGAGACTAAGGTGCCCCCTCTTGCTCTATGAGGATTGTCAGAAGGTGGGGGGCGACGCCCCTGATACAGGCCTGCTCAAACAGTCCCACCTCCCAGGGAAGGAAGGGCACTTTCAGATGCAACAACCTTGAGTCTCAGCACATCTGCTCCTGGCGTGCCAGTGCCACAGCGCGGCAGACACGCCGCGATGGGTCCCAGTCATTAACTGGCTGTCAGGTTCCTCAGATGATGGAGCTAAAAATAGCGCGCTATAGATAGAAGCTGCTCCCACGCAGGCAGGCGCCGGCTGCAAATGGAAGTGGGGAGCAGGGGCTGCGCGCGGCTCTCTCCCCTAAAGCGAGCTTCGTGCTCATCTCCAGCCCCCGCCGCTCTCGTGGGCCGCGTCCCGCTTCGCTCCGCAGCATCCCGGCTCGGGAACCGCAGATGCGCCCAAATGTTCCAACCCCGCGCGGGGCGGGTCTCATTTGTATGCCGCACCCTGGAGACAAGTGATAAGGCCCGAAACACTCCAAGGAGACCGCGCAGATGAAACCCGGCGCTGCTCGCTCGGGAGGCGAGATATTTATAGAATCCAAATATCAGCATTTTCTACCCATTTACACAAAGCAATTTCAGCCTTTTCAGCTGAGAAAAGAGCAGCCCCGGCTGTCATTCATTCGGGCGCCGGAATCACATTTGGGACCAGGAAGCCCTGATTTTATAGGAAACCTCCAGGCAGCCTCGGATTAAAGATCAATGGCGACATAAAATGTGGGCTGTCATATTTTCGCTGTGAACATGTCCTGGTAATAAAAAAATGTTGTTTTAGTAAATAAACTCGGGGAGATGCGTTGCCGGCTGTTTATTCCCTTCAGCCTTGGAGCACTTGGAGCAAAGGATGATGAGAGAGAGAGAGAGAGAGAGAGAGAGAGAGAGAGAGAATGAATGAATATCATCTTCAGAACCCGCAGCTGAGCCTACCAGCTGCAGGGGAATCCTCTCTGACCCCCTCTCCACCTCCCGAGCCAGCTCAGCGCACAGTGTATTTCTCTGCAGAGATGTTCGTTTTGCTACTTCTTTAAAAAAGAGTGTGAAACGTGTTTCCAAAAAATGATGAGGCTGGTAGTTGAACAGGCTGGCTGTCAGTGCAGACCCTGGGGAGAGAGAGGCATGGTGTCGAGTCCTGCCGCATCCTGGCTGAATGGGTCTGGGGAAGTTACCTAATCCTGCTAAAGCTCAGTTTCCCCGTCTGTTAAATGGGGGTATGGTAGTCCCTCCCTCCTTGGGGTGTAGTGAGAATTAAACTATAAAATACAGGAAAAGTGTCTGGCAGGCCAGTCAATAGTAGATTTTATTATTGTGCCCAGGAATTGGGAGATGAATTCAGGATATCAGTGGATATCTCACTAGAGCATAGGTCTTCAAGATGTACTGAGCAGCTCCCAGTTTGCCTGAAGTTTGACCATGAAAAACATCACTGGGGTTCCCCCATAATCCAGTTTTGTTAAATATAATGGGCAGCCAGGCGTTGAGGACCTGCAATCCCAGCACTTTGGGAGGCTGAGGTGGAGGATCACTTGAGTCCAAGAGTTAGGCAGCATCGTGAGACCTCATTTCTACACAAAATTTTTAAATTAGCCAAGTATGACAGTGTGTGCCTGTGGTCTCAACTCTTTGGGAGGCCAAGGCGGGAGGATCACTTGAGCCCCGGAGTTAGAGGCTGTAGTCAGCTATGATTGCACCACTGCACTCCAACCTGGATGACAGAGTGAGGACTTGTCTCAAATAATAATAATCATAATAACAGGCAAAATATGAGGGCAGAGATGTGGGCCTTTCTGGCTTTGCAGTCTGAATGGTCCTCAGGAGGAACTTCGAGGTCTTCCCGACATGTCCCAGAGCCCTGTGGACAGTGGGCCAATGGGTGGCTTTGTGGGTCAAGCATGCAGTCATGCCTCATCTGATATCTCTTTGACAAATTGGACATAGATCTTTGTGTATTCAGACCAATCCCCTCCAAACCTCCTGGGCATTTCTGACACCCCTCCTGCTTTGGCCACACCAGGCAGGGAGGAACCTGGCTGGCGTAGGGTTGTCTGTTCTCAGGATCTCATCTCATCCCTTGCTTCTCCCCAACTCACCTTTCTCCCTGCTGTCTAGCTTAGTTGTTCTCAAATTTTAGTATCATCAAAATCACCAGGACAGATCCAGACTGCTTGAGCTCCACCCCCGGAGTTTCTGATTCAGTATCACTGGGATTAGGGCCCAGGAATTTACATTTCTAACAAGTTCCCAGATGATGCCAAGTGATGTTGATTTGCAGACCACATTTGGAGAATGGATGGTCTAAAGAAATTCACACGGAGGGTGAGGGACTGGGAAGTTCTGTTACTCATCGTGTCTCATAGGGTCTTGATGCATCAGCTCTTTTGGTTTTGTGGGTCTGGATCCTTTGAAATACAACAATAAATATGTAATTATAAATTTAGATGAGTGCTGTGCAGGAAAACTCAGTGTGCCTTCAGAGAGCACCCAGAGGGTTCTGATTGAGAGTCAGGAAGTATTGCCTTAAAGACACCACGATAGGAGCTGAGGATTCGGGTGCGTAAATGAGTTAGATGGGGAGCCAGGGAATGGCCTTCCAGGGAACAAGACTGGACTGTGCTTTGGAGCCACATTGTTTGTTGCTCAAAGAAACCAGCTACCAGCTGTGGCTTCATTGAGGCTCAATAATCAGCGGTCGCGGCCAGGTGCCATGGGTCATGCCTATAATCTCAGCACGTTGAGAGACTGAGATGGAAGGATCACTTGGGTCCAGGAGTTTGAGACCAGGCTGGGCAACATACTGAGACCTCATTTCTACTAAAAACTTTAAAAATTAGCCAGGCATGGTGGCACGTGCCTATGGTCCCAGCTAGCATGAGACTGACGTGGGAGGATCACTTGAGCCTGGGAGTTTGAGGCTGCAGTGAGCCGTGATCGAAGCTCTGCACTCCCGCCTGGGCGACAGAGGAAGATCTGTCTCAAAAGTAATAGTAATAATAATGAAAAGTCAGAAGAGACACTCGGGCACTCCCTTCTCACCTGTTCTTACCCCTTCCTCCTCCCCTGGTCCCTCTCCTATCTGCCCCAGCACCATCAAGTCCTGTTGCTGGGTGCCTGGCCTTAGCTGACTGCTGTCTTCATTGTTAGCTATTATCACTGCATAACAAACCCTAACATTCAGTTCTCCCAATTCGTGGGGTTGGTGGTTCTTCATGGCATGGCCATGTCAGGGCAATATTCCAAGATGGGCAGGAGGGAAGCACAAGGCCTTCCAAGGTCCAGGCTGCAGAACCTACCTCCTTGTCACATCTGCCACATCCTATTTGGTTGAGAGTCTTGGCCTTAAAGGAAGAGGCTGAGGCACAAAATATAATAAGAGTTTACTTAAGCCAAAGTGAGGACAGCTGCCCGAAAGACTCAGACCCAAGTAACCTTGGCTATGAGCGTCATTCCGCATTTGTTAAAAGGTTTTTAAAGGCAAAGAAAGGGGACAGGGAATGGGCTGCTTCAACACTGTCAGGAATTCTCATTGGTTTACCAAAATCACGTTGAACAGGGATTGGCTATGCATTGTGAAGCTATAGGGTGTGGGTTATAGCGTCTGGTGTGACATTACTGGGTTAATTTATAGCTCCTTGTGGTAATAGCAAGCAGTTTCAAGAGAACAGTGCGTAGCTCAAAGGGGAGAGTCGGATGTGACTGCTGTCTCATTGCCATGTCTCTCTGGGACTGATCATTTAAAAGGACTTGCAATCCTCAGATAAAAGTTCTTTTCTTTTTCTCAGGGGAAACCGGAAGGCAGAAGAGCAGAGAAAAGGAGCTTGTTTCCTCCTGTTTTCTTCCTGTTCCCATCTGCACAGCCTCAGCAGCAGCCTTCAGCTTCACAGCAGCAGTTGGTTCTAGCTTTTTCCCACCCCTCCAGAGCCAGCCTGGATACCAGCTTTGCAGGGCACGTCCTCCATGCCTCTAAGTCCTCATAACCCTGACCTCTTCTGATTCCCCAGTCTGCCTCCTTCACTTACTACCTCTCTGAGACCTCAGTGGTCCCATTTTGACTTTTCAATACTCAGTTCAGCCAATTCCTTGTATTAAACTATCTGTTAAAATAATAGATGTGGCCAGGGGCGGTGGCTCATGCCTGTAATCCCAGCACTTTGGAAGGCTGAGGTGGGTGGATCACTTGAGGTCAGGAGTTCAAGACCAGCCTGGCCAACATGGAGAAACCCCATCTCTACTAAAAATACAAAATTTAGCCAGGCATGGTAGCATGTGCCTATAATCCCAGCTACTCGGGAGGCTGAGGCAGAAGAATCACTTGAACCTTGGAAATGGAGGCTACAGTGAACTGAGATAGAACTACTGCATTCCAGCCTGGGTGACAGAGCAAAACTCTGAAAAAAAGAAAGAAAGAAAGAAGAAGGAAGTAATGAAAGAAAAAGAAAGAAAAGAAAGAAGAAAGGAAAGAAAGAGAAAGAAAAGAAAAGAAAGAATAGATGCAGTTTCTGTGTTCTGGACTGAACCCTAATACTTAGTATATCGGCTAAAATACACTCTGCTAGAAGTATCAGATACCTAACTATTGGTGGATTAAACTCTAAGGACATTTACAATTTACTCAAGAAAGGGCATGGAGATTAACAGTCTGTAGGTTGGTTTAGTTTCTCAGCAATGTTGCAAAAGATCCAAGTTCTGTATTCCTACTCTGCCGTCTATGGGTGATTGTCTTCTCATCCTCCTGCTCGTTACCTCATGGTAGCAAGATGGCTGCCATTGTTCCAGACGTCATGGCTACATTCAAAGGCAGAAAGCCAGCATCTCTTCTTCCTTGGCTCTCAGAACTTATTTCTTGGCTTGCTCTTACTCTGTTTCTCAAAATTTCCCCAACAGACTTTCCCTTACTTCTCATTGGCCCAAACTAAAACAATGGTCACACCTAGCTGCAAGAGAGGCTAGTAAATTAATACTTAGCGAAAGAGGATGGGATTGCCATGACAGGTTGAGGTCAATCATCATTCTACCCCTAGGGCTCTACCTACTACGCCCTGAAAGAAAAATCAGGGCTCTCTCCTCAGTAGAGAGTGGGAAAGGGGTATCAGGAGTTGGGACTGCAGCTGAGAAAACACTTCTGCATCCACCCACTGGCCTTGACTGCCTTCCTTGCTCCTGGCACATCCACTGGCACTTAGCTCGCTTCCAAGTTTCCTTATCCACGGTTTGCTGGAACCTCTGGGTCCACCCCACACAGCTCGGGAAAGCAGACTGAGAAACAAACCGTGGCCCTCCTGCTGCTCCACGTTCAGGCCACTGGACAGGCCTGAGCTCCAGATCTTCTGGGCCTCTCCAGCTGGGCTTGGCTTCCACAGTGCTGATTGAAGCCTCACTTTTTCTTCCCCCAAGCTCTGTCTCTCCATGTGTACCCTGGGTTGTGAGGCAGAAGAGAAACTCAGGTCTTCAGAAAATTCACATTCTAACCAGCAGCCTGTGTTCCTTTCTTCCTGCGACCGCTTGTTTTCTGGCCTGTGTTAAATAGTGAAATGAAGGAATTTAGACAAAAAAGCCATTTCTCTCTCTCTTCAGGGCTTGACCTTTTCAAAACAAAAGAGAACAGGAATATCCCAGCCCAGGAAGCTGGAAAGCATCACCTCAGGGTTGTGTGGTGGCCAGCTCCTCCTCCCTCCTCTGCTTCTCACCATCGCTCCAGAGCCGAGTTATGAACAGGCTGAGGGTTGGGTTCCCTTGGGGTTCTGCAGCCTCCCCTGGGCCCTGACCACGTAGTGGACAAGGTGCAAGCTCCGCATGCTTTAGAACACCCACGCCTGTCTGGAGATTCCTAGAGCTACCCGCTCCAGCCATGACCCCAGTACGTGACCTTTTCTATCTCTCTCTAGTGCAATTTTTCTCCCACAACCACCATCCCCCACCTGCCAGGGACAGAAGAGCGGTGATACAGTGTTGATGTGTGTCCCTGTCCAAATCTCATGCTGAAATGGAATCTCCAGTGTTGAAGGTGGGGCCTGGTGGGAGGTGATTGGATAATGGAGATGGATTTCTTATGAATGGTTTAGCACCATCCTCTTGGTGCTGTCCTCGCGATAGCGAGCTCTCCTGAGATCTGGTCATTTACAAATGTGTGGCACCTCCACCCCGCTTGCTCTTGCCTTCACCATGTGAGAGCTCACTCCCTCTGCCTTCCACCATGACTGTAAGTTTCCTGAGGTCTCTCAGAAGCCAAGCAGAGCCTAGTATCATGCTTCCTGTGCAGTCTGCAGAACTGTGACCCGATGAAACCCCTTTCTTTAGAAATGACCCAGTCTCAGGTATTTCTTTATAGCAATGCCAAACTGACCCCATACAGATAAGAAGGGATTTCCATCTCCTTTATGTTACACTTCCTTTTTCTTAACCCCACCTAAGCCACGGTGGTTCATGTTGGTCACTGCTCCATTCCCAGGGCCTAGCAGGGTACTGGGCAAACAGTGGGCACTCGCCAGTTGTTCTCTGGATAAGCAAAGACCTCTGCCCTCTCCCCTTGCTCTGTCCCCATACCCTAGAATGCCTGGCTCTTCCTGGCAAACCCTACTTGTCCTTCTGGGTCCAGCACACACTCCTGTTTTCCAGTAAGCCCTCTCTTCCTTTCTGGCAGTCAGGACTTGGGGGGCTGCTTCTTTCTTCCTGGCCTCTCCTGAGTCTCATCCCCTGTCTGCTCTGCTTAGAAAGTATTTTATTTGGCTTTATGTTAGAGCAAGTTGCACACATAGCCCACTCCCTTTCTGGGTGTTTGTCACACATTGACAAGAAGCATGCTTGGCACATAGTAGGTGCTTAGTGAGTATTTGTTAAACTAATAATAATTATCAATATTATGTATTGTAAATTATATATGTAACATATCTGTATGCATTGCAATATATAATTGCAATATTTGTATGTATACAATACTTGTATGATTGCAATATATAATTGCATACATACAGATATACTAAATACATATGCACAGATGTGCTATATATACCATGTACATCTTTTACGTATATGCATATTCTAATATGTGCATGTGCAATATGTGTGCTTAACATGGATTATATATTACAATATATAATTGCATACATACAGGTATACTAAATTGCATATATATAGATATATAGACAATGTACATATTTTATGGATATATATTATATAATATATGTCTATGTAATCCGTGTATATAACATATGGATTAGATATTATGTATAATAATTCTAATAATGAGCCTTCCTTTGTTCCAAGCACTGCTCTGCATTCTTTGCGTGTTACCTCACGCCATCTCCCCAGCAGCGGGGAAGGTTGCTAGATAAAACAACTGAGATTCTAGCATTGGAAACTACCTGGTTTGAAAAGTGCATCCTAAGGAAAGGGGAGGGGTGGCCTTTGCCCTTGGTAAATCCGAGAAGGCTTCTTGAAGGTGGGGGTGGGTTCGCTGGTTAAAGGAGAGGAAGATGTCCTCCTGGTAGGAGCTGGCAGAGAGTAACGCGGAGGAGTGGGCCGTCCTGGGTACAGCCGCTTGCTCTTCGGCTGTCCTCCACTCATCTGGCCTTAAGTCAGCAACTTCAAGAGCAATTGCTTTATCTGCTTCCAGGGGGTGATGGTTCCAACAACGCACATTACCCCGATTCGCTGACTGCACCAGCGCTGCGCTGCTGGAAACGCGGGGGTCTCGGCCTATCTGAGCTCTAGGGAGCGGTTCCAGTGGGTTATCAGGGCGCATTACTTCCCGCCTAGGCATTCAGTGATTTGCAGAAATGCCATCCACTGTGGCTAAAGGGCTCCTGCTCCATCTGCATCATTTCCGAGGCTGTCAGTCGGCGTGACATGTGTGCGCCGGGCCTCTCGCCGCCATCTGGCAGCCTCTCGGAAATCACAGCTCCCCCTGTACCCTCCACCCCGTGCTCCATCAGGAGCCGGGGCCTGAGCCAAGACCCTGGGTAAAGCAAGATCGGAACTGAGGCGCGCCTGTGCGGTGATCGCCAGGATGTAGCCGCCTCGATTACTTTCTGACAAGTCCATAGCTCTTCTGGGCTTTACCTCTGCAGCCGTTTGAGCCGCAGGAGGCAAGAAGCAGAAATTGCATTTTCCACAGTGCAGGCGTTAAGGAGGCCCATTCTTCAGGTTTAGAGGCAACTACCTCAGAAGGTCCCAGGAGCTGCCACTGCCTCCAACACTCTGCCCTGGCCACCTCACCACTCCCGGGGAGGGGAGAGTTGCTCCTCCCAGGCAAGGGGACCATCACTCGGACAGGCAGAGCAGTAAGAATGTGCTCTCCTCTGCGTCCACTGGTAGGCAAATGGAGGTCCTCCCCTGAGACTCCTGAAAAATCCCAAGAGAATTTCACATTTCATGACAACTTAGCCACAAACATTCCCACCTCGGCTGGGGGACAGACACGTGAGCAGCCACACTTGGCCAGTTCTCTAAATCCCACAGACCAAAGAATGTTCTCCCCAGCGAGGTTATTACACAAGAACCAGGGAGAGATTTCGCCTCCTGACAGCAGAACAAACAGGCTGATGTGAGGGTGTAGCGGGAAGGGAGGGTGCTCGACCAACGGATTCTTTGTTTTTATGCAAACCCTAAATCTCCCTTCTCTATTTCACTCTAACATCTATTAGGTGGATGTTGCCCTGAGTCATGGCTCCCAAGTTTCGCCGTGTCAAGGAATTTCCTGATGGAGGTGCCAGGACCTGCCCAATCTCCAGAGCTCCGACCCACCTGCTTTGTGGTGAAGACAGGAACATGACGGTTTTTTTTTTTTTTGAGACAGAGTCTCACTCTGTAGCCCAGCCTGGAGTGCAGTGGCGCGATCTTGGCTCACTGCAACCTCCGCCTCCCGGGTCCCGGTTCAAGCAATTCTCCTGCCTCAGCCTCCCCGGCAGCTGGGATTATAGGCACAAGCCACCATGCCCAGCTAATTTTTATATTTTTTAGTAGAGACGGGGTTTCACTATGTTAGCCAGGCTGGTCTCGAACTGCTTACCTCATAATTCGCCCACCTCGGCCTCCCAAAGTGCTGGGATTATAAGCGTGAGCATCGCGCCTGGCCCAAATGCACTTTTAATAGGCATTCATTCAGGGTTCTCTTGCGGGTGGTTCTCAGCTGTAGGTTAAGAAACGCGGCCACCACAGAGTCCCTTCTTCCTTCTTGGAATCTCTCCCCGAGGGGTGAGGCAAGGATGCCAACTGCGAATGCAGTGAGTGAGTGTCTGCCTCATTGGGGCAGGTCTCACTGCTCTGCGCCTCCTCCTTTCCACCTTACACACTGTGTCAGTTCCCAGGACACGCCCTCTGTAACCCACCCCAAGGGGGACCCTCATTTTCCTGTGTCCTCCCTCCCACAGCATTGTTAGTTTCTCTCCCAAGGTGGGTGCCGACCATGTAAGGTGACATGTCAGGTCTCCATGTGGCCAGCGGCAGAAACAATGGCATATTTCTCTGCATGTCCTTGGGCTCCTGGCACGGTGACGGGCTCTACAGACATTCTCAAGCAACTGTATCACTTACGTATTAAGTACTTCCCTTGCTGCAGGCTCTGGGCTAGCTGCTAGTGAGGAGAAGAAGGAAGGGAGACAAGTAATTCCAACTCAAATGGATCAATGGAGCTTTAAGTATAAAGCATCGAGGCTGTTTGATTGGCAAAGATTGAAAAAAGGAAAAGACCCAGCTGTGGGAGAGCGAGGAGGAGCTCTGACAGCGCATGGAGGACCGCAAATGGGCAGGACCTTCTGGGAGGCGAGGGCGCAGTGTGTGTCACAATGTCTGTGTCCTTCGACCCCACAATTCTAGTTCTAGGTACTTTTCCTAAGGAGATAACAGGAGGAGGACATGAAGCTGTTCGTTCGAGTTACTCCTCAAACATCTACTGAGAACTACCAGACACAGGGCAGGCGCTAGGTTCTAGGCACAGCATAGAAATGAATGTGCAGGAGAACGTCCCCGAGAGTGGATGGCTGCAGAGAGGATCACTTTGGTGGGGTCTCTGAGAGCAAAAAACTGGAAACAACCCAAGACAGGAAATTAAACACCAGTTGACCACCTCAGTAGTAGGCAGCTGGGGAAAGAGGTTGGGGGTGGAGGTTATTTGGAATAAGAGTCCATCCACGGGTGTCTGAGTCAATTCATTTTGATACAGCCATGTAACAGAACACTAAGCCATCATTTAAAATGTTGATATGGGCCAGGCTCGGAGGTTCACACTTGAAATCCCAACACTTCGGGAGGCTGAGGTGGGAGGTTCACTTGAGGACAGGAGTTTGAGACCAGCCTGGGCAACACAGCAAGACCCCCATCTCTATAAAAATCATAAATATATTTTTTTTAATGTTGAGGTGGGCCGGGCACGGTGGCTCATGCCTGAAATTCCAACACTTTGGGAGGCTGAGGCGGGTGGATCACTTTAGGTCAGGAGTTTGAGACCAGCCTGGCCAACATGGTGAAACCCCGTTTCTACTAAAAATACAAAAATTAGCTGAGCATGGTGGTGCACACCTGTAATCCTAGCTACTCGGGAGGCTGAGGTACAAGAATTGCTTGAACCAGGGAGGCAGAAATTGCAGTGAGCCGAGATCATGCCACTGCACTCCAGCCTGGGAGACAGAGCAAGACTCTGTCTCAAAATAATAATAAGAATGATAATTCTTAAATGTTGATGTGTACATCAAGAAGAAAGAAGGAAAGAAAGAAAGAGAAAGAAAGGAAGGAGGGAGGGAGGGAAGGGAGGGGGAAAAAAGAGAGAAAGAAGGAAAAAGAGAGAAAGAAAGAGGGAGAAAGGAAGGAAGGGAGAAAGAAGAAGGAAGGAAGAAAGGAAAGAAGGAAGGTAAGAAAGAAAGGAGGAGAGAAGAAAGAGGAAATAGAGAAGGAAGCGATGGAGGGAGGGAAGAAAGAGACAGAAAGAAAGAGAAAAAGAAAGGAGGGAGGGAGGAAAGAAAGAAAAGAAAGAAGGAAAGAAAGAAAGGGAGAAAGGAAGGAAGGGAGAAAAGGAAGAAGGGAGAAAGAGAAGGAAGGAAGGAGAAAGAGAAAGAAAGAAGGGAAGGAAGGAAGGAAGGACAGCACCAAAGCCCAATCAAGGAGCTAACTGCCCTGGAGGGTGACGCAGCCTCTTGGGAAGCCTGGTACTCCTCACACTGCCTCACGTGCTATTTGCCCTGCAGGATTTCAGTTCGCGGAGGGTAGGAGTGGGGACTGGCACACGGTGCGGATCTGATAACTATTTGTGCCTTTGTTGCGGCCGCTGTGCTCCTGCTGTGTTGTGAGATGAAACACTTGTGCCCCAGAATGACTCATGGTTCTCCTGTAACCAGACAACTGCTCCGTGACCTTCCTGGTCTTCTGTCTTCCAACCTGAGAATCTCCAAGGCCGGGACTGCCATCAGACAACATGTATCATCAATCAGGGCCCGACGCCAGGCTGGAATTTGGCCGGCTGGCCCCGGGCCTGGGTTGTTCTTTCTTATCTACTGAGGCTTCATTGAACTGGCCAACTGACGAGGCACAGCTGAGGCAGTGAAATCTTCCCGAGCGGTACATGTGGCTGTCAGGATTATTCACAGTATTTGAGTCCCCTGTCCAAGTCCCCTTCTCCCCACAGACACCCTTCCAAACCCAGCTCATGACTAATAAACCCATACCCAAATTGATCTCACAGCTGTTCTTCAAATGTGGTGCCAGCCCTCTCCTCGGAGCCAAGCTGTTTGGACTTGCAGTAAATTGGGGCAATTTCTCATCTGGGGCTTCTTGCTGGTTTCAGAAACTGTTCTCATTCAGCACAGGCCTTTCAGTGGTGACAGTAACATGTCTTGGCAAAATCACTGAGTCTGGAGAACTAGTTTCCTCCCACCACCAGACACACTAGCAAAAAGCCCCCTTCTAGCTGCTAATTCATTCAGTTCTTCAATGGCTGCCTGATTTGCTCATGAAAAAGAAAACAGTGAAGCCCCCCTCTTCATGGCTTTCTTCCAACAAACGGAGGCATGACGGTGTGGCCCAGACATGAGAGAGAGACAGGAAATTAAACACCAGTTGACCAACTCAGTATTAGGCAGCAGGGGAAAGAGAATGGGGCCGGAGGTTATTTGGAATAAGGTATCTGGTTCTCCATGAGGGCAAGAGCTGCTGACCACTTGAAGGCCAGCAGGGGCCAAAGTTCTAGAACCAGTAGGTAGTAACAGTGGTGAGAGAAGTAACTATTGTGACCACGAGCATCTGTGTGAAGCACTGCCCTTTATAAAGCCTATTTCCATACATAATGCTGTCAGCTGCAGTGAAAAAAGCAGGCTTTCCCTTAGATCCAGAGCACCCCGTGGCCATGCAGGATCCGTTTATTCATTTCTTCATTAGTTCACTTATTCACAAAGACTTAGGTTAACTGTATTCACCAACATTCTACAGAAAAACAGGAATAATAAGGCATGCATATATAAAAGGAGAGGTTTAAGAATTCACTCACACGCCGGGCGCGGTGGCTCACGCCTGTAATCCCAGCACTTTGTGAGGCCGAGGTGGGCAAATCACGAGGTCAAGAGATCGAGACCATCCTGGCCAACATGGTGAAATCCCGTCTCTACTAAAAATACAAAAAATTTGCTGGGCGTGGTGGTGCGCACCTGTAGTCCCAGCTACTCGGGAGGCTGAGGCAGGAGAATTGCTTGAACCCAGGAGGCGGAGGTTGCAGTGAGCCGAGGTTGCGCCACTGCACTCCAGCCTGGTGCCTGGTGATGGAGCAAGAATCTGTCTAAAAAAAAAAAAAAAAAAAAACCAATTCACTCACTCACACAATTACGGAGGCTGGCAAGTCCACATTTTGGAGGGTGGGCCAGAAGGCTGGAGATCCAGGAAGAGCCAGTGCTGTGGTTGAATTCAAAGGCCATCTGCTGTCAGAGTCCCTTCTTGCTCATGGGATGCCAGTCTCTGTTTTATTCAGCCCTTCAACTGATTGAATGAGGCCCACCCACATTACGGAGGGCAATTTGCTTTATTCAGAGTTCACTGATTTAAATGTTCATCTTATCCAAAAACACCCCACAGAAACATCCAGAAATACGTTTGACCAAATAGCTGGGCACCATGGCCCAGCCAAGTTAACAGATAACATTTTATTTGCTTATTTTCCTTTTTATTTGTATAAATTTATGGGATACATGTGCAATTTGGTTACACGCATAAATTGCATCGTGGTGAAGTCAGGGCTTTTAGGATATCCATCACCCAAATAATGTATGTCATAACCATTAATCAATTTCTCTTCATCCTCCCCACTTCCACCTCCTCACCCTTCGGAGTCTCCTTTACTCATAAAATTAACCATCACAGTAAAGAAGGCACTGAGCTAAATAAACCCAGCCCTCCAGAAGGTCACAGGATAGTAGTGGAAGCAATGCTATGTGCTAGAATAATTGCACAAGTTTGAAAGTGATGCATGCTATAAAAGAGACATAGATAAAAGAGCCGGAAACCCGAATGCATTTCCTTTAGTCATGGGAGGAAGTGAGGGAGCAAGGGGCTTTCTGGAGAAGGAGGATTTGAGTAGGATCTTGAATCATGGGTAGGATTTGGATGGGTGCACATGCACATGGAGGGAGGAACATGACCAGCTAGATGGACCAGTATGAACAAAGAGGGATTAGAATCCGTACAGGGAGCATCCAGGAAGTCATTGCAGGCAGAGGAAATACTGAAAGAATTAACAAGCAATATGGCAACCAACAGAGTAGACACAGGCCATTGCACCCTGTGGGTGCACACCAGTTAGATGTCAGCCTCAGCTACAGCACGGGGTTTTCAACATCTTTCCTGTCCCGTTCCTGTGGTAAGTGGTCTTATTTCTTTGCACAGTTATACCCAACAATGTGCGAACCAGGCTGTAGGAGGCAAGCAGTACGCTGTCTGCCCCAGCATCCACTAAACCCAGCCTTGGCTTCCCTCCTCAATCTCTGTCCCATACTCTTCAGTTTGTACTTCATCGCTGGCTCTAGATGGGCCATGTGACCCAGTCCTAAGCCAATCAGAGCCTCACACCCTCACTGCTGGGGCGATTGGTCAAGAGCAATGACAACACTGGAGCCAATTAGACATTGCAAGGCTGTTGCTGTATGTTCCCGCGTCTGCTCTCATCCTGAATATGAGAGGTGACAGGAGTGAAGCCAATGTCCCATGTTCAGTTTGAGACTGAAGCCAAACACATTCATGGGCAAAGCAGAGAAACAGACAGAAGATGGGTCCTGGTTACGTCAAATCCAGCCCACGCACATGGAGGAGGCTGTGGGACAGACAGCGTGAGTCCAAGATCCACAAGCATTTGGCAACGACTCAACACCACGATAATAACCTTAACAACCAATGTTTGTTAAGCGCTTACCATGTATCAAGCACTAACATTTTATTTAATCCTTTCAACCTTCAAAGGTAGTTACTATTAACTCTCATTTTATAGCTGTGAAAACTGCCTCAAAAAAAAATTTAAGAAACATTCTCAAGGGCCCCCTCACAAGTCAGCAGTGAAATCAAGTTTCAAACCCAGGTCTCTTGGATGTTGAACTCTGAGCTCCTGTTGCCTAAGTGGTTCAGAAATATCTGGAAAGAGGCTGGGTGTGGTGGATCATGCCTGTAATCCCAGCATTTTGGGAGGCTGAGGTAGGCGGATCACCTGAGATCAGGAGTTCAAGACCAGCCTGGGCAACATAGTGAAAACCCATCTCTATTAAAAATACAAAAATTCGCCAGGTGTGGTGGTACACACCTGTAGTCCCAGCTACTCAGGAGGCTGAGGAGAGAGAATCACTTGAACCTGGGAGGCAGAGGTTGCAGTGAGATGAGATCACACCACCGGCAGTCCAGCCCGCGTGACAGAGTAAGACTGTGAGAAAGAAAGGCAAGGAAAGAAAGGAAGGGAAGAAGGGAAGGGAAGGGGGGAGGGGGAGGGGGAAGGGAAAAGGGGAAAGAAAGGAGAAGGGAAAGGGGGAAGGGAAGGGAGGGAGGGAGGAAGGGAGGGAGGGAGGAAGGAAGGAAGGAAGGAAAGGAAGGAAGGAAAGGAAGGAAGGAAGGAAAGGAAGGAAGAAGGAAGGAAGGAAGGAAAGGAAGGAAGGAAGGAAGACTTTTTTTAATAATAGAGATGATCCAGGTCAACCCCTAGAGATTTGGGTCACTGGGTCTGGGGTGGGGGCCCAGACACTAGAATTTTTTCAGTGTCCCCAAAGTACTTCAGATGAGTAGCCAGGATCAAGAGCCACTGGTCAAGGCATGTGGGATGAAGTTCTTGTTTCTGTAAAGCAGTTTCAGCCATTTGCACAAAAACCAAGTGACACTGACCTTCCAGACTCCCAGCAGCTCAGGGCAACCCCACGTTCCAGTAAACACCTCCCTTTGGGTTACCTACACAATCTCGGCCAGCTCCTGATGGATGGAACTGAGATCCGATTTACAGGAAGCGAGTGAGGAGTGAGAAACGGACTAGGTGAGAAGAAGAGAAGCTCTCTTTTTTTATTTGGCCTGTCATTTCTAGAAAACACACTTTATAGTACTAGGAAGGAACAGAAAGCAGCTGCTTTGGGAAACTCTGGGGGACGTCGGCTCCTGGCTTGTCACGGCTGTGATCCATGTTCTGTTTCACTCCACTTACGAGAACAAATTTCCCTGTGAAACGCAGGATACAGTGTACACAGCTGGGCCCACCACACACACCGCAGCAAGGACCAGGAAAGGGCTTGGCTGAGATGGTGCATGAGCCAGCCCTCCACATCCTGGGGCCAGTTGGTTTTGTAGTTGTTGGAGGAGGGAAAGGGCGTCCTTTGGTTTTTTTCCCAGAGGTTGGCTGAATATAATCATTCAGGAGTTCCTCCCTGAACATTCTTCCTTGCTTTAAAAAAAAAAAAAAAAAAAAAACCCTGGACAGCAATTTTGTCTTTATGGCCTTTCCCAGGAGATCAGCTTTTATTTCAAAAGTAAAACCCCAGCACAAAGGGTAAGGAAGCTTGCAAACCTTTTGAGGATGGCTGTATAGCAAAGGCTTTCATTAAAATGCTTCTGCAACTCCTATATTATTGGGAAAGTGGCTTTTGCACTTGTTCTCAAAAATCTCCAGGTTCCTTCTGATTTTATGATTCTGAGTCTCTTGGTTCTAGCACAGTGCCAGGCATATAGTTTATATTAAGCAGGAAAATGGTGGGTGGTTTTGTTTTTTTTTTTCTCTTGTGGATGCGTATGAAAAAACAAGAGCAGAAAAGAACACCTATTGGCCGGGTGCGGTGTCTCACCTCTGTAATCCCAGCACTTTGAGAGGCTGAGGCAGGCGAATCACCTGAGGTTGGGAGTTTGAGACCAGCCTGACTAACATGGAGAAACCCTGTCTCCAGTAAAATACAAAAATTAGCTGGGCGTGCTGGTGTGTACCTGTAATCCCAGCTACTCGGGAGGCTGAGGCAAGAGAATTGCTTGAACCCGGGATGCGAAGGTTGTGGTGAGCCGAGATCACACCGTTGTACTCCAGCCTGGGCAACAAGAGCGAAACTCTGTATCAAAAAAAGAGAAAAGAACGCCTATTGGCCAACTAGCTTCCTTCTTCATCAGCAAGACTCAGGACTTCAGTATTCCCTGAAATGTGAAATGATTACCAAACGGTTTAAATTTTGATAACACATTTCACCATTGGAGTAAAATTTAAGAAAAAAAATGCAAATGCAAAATTATCCTATGTTTGTTGTTAGCATTTTAATGTGTTTCTACAAACAAACAGGAAAATGTTAAAACTATATTCATGGGGTGGGGAGGGAGAGGAGATTCGATCCAGTGCTGGGGAGGATGGATCCATTTCTAAAAGGCAACGTGGAGACCTTTGAACCCAGGATTCAACTCTTAAGAACTTCCTTTCAAACTGATTCTTACACAACATTCTTTGCCTACAACCAGAGAGAAATCAACCCACCTGTGCCAGATCGTATTTCTCCTTCCTGTCCGAAAGGATGTTGTGAGGGTCTCTGATGAACATCTCACAAGATCGAGGTCCATCAGGCCTCGAGCATTTCACAAATCTGTATCAGACACTTTCCTAAAAGAGACAGTGAACCCAGGACGGTCCTGGGGGTTTTTACTCTTTTCTTCTGCCAGTGTGCCAAACTGCCTAACAATTTTAAAAGGGATTAACACCACTCCAGCCTGGAGTTTCTACAGTTTACCCTTTTTTCCTTAAAAAGGAACTGAAAAAGCTCTTTCCATCCCTGGCTCTCTCATGCCACTCCCATACCTCGTGATTCCTCAGGGAATACTGACAGCAGTTCTGTGCCCATATCAGCAAGTTTTTCAGTGTCTTGGGATGCAATTTAGCTGAGCTTTGGACATGGCTGGCACGAACTTAAAGGAGCTAGACATTTTTTCACTATCCCCGATCTGAAAGATCAGTTTGCTTGTTCCCTAAATAGTTGCTCTAAAGGTAAGCGTCTCTGAAAGCCTAAAAGCAGACCTAGCATGATTATAGTCTGTTCTGGGCTTCACCACTTGCTCACTCTCTACATAACAACAGCTACGTTTACTGAAGAGCAGAGTGTGTCGGGCACTGTGCTGAGAGCCCTGCTTACAGGCTCGCAAGGAATCCTTGCAACACCTCTGTGCAGTGGGTACAGCTGTTTCCCCTCTCGTGCAGAGGACAAAACTGAAGCACAAACAGGGCAACTTTTCCAAGGTCACACAGCTCGTAAGTGGCAGAGCTGGCAATGCAACCCCTGTCCTGAACCTCCATGCGACACTCATCTGTTCCTTGTCACTTGTTTTGGGCTTAGCTTGAAAAGTCCTTCATGACTGGGGGGCAGAATTATGGGGAATGATTTTCTCTTTTCTGTTCAAACGTTTTGCATCAAATGATTGTTTGTAAAGCCCTTTGAGATCGCTCTAGCACCCCGACTGGCCCCAGCCTTCATGGAACCTGAGCCTTCCTCTGCCGGCTCCTGGCCTCCCTACGTCCTTCAGGCTCCCCCTGGCTGACAGCATCAGTCACACTGGGCTGCTGCCTCCTTCACTCTGCAGTGGCAAAGCCCACCCGGCTCCTTGTCTGTCTCCTGACTCATCCCTCGTCAGTCCTTTTGGGAGCCACAGGCCCAGTGGAGCTGGATGGTAAAGACCAAAGTCTCTCCCCTGGAAGCATGATGACTCCGAGAGAAGACTTGAAATTATGAGTTGAATTATGTCCCCTCAAATGTATATGATGAAGCCCTAACTCCCAGCTCCTTAGGGAGTGACCTTATTTAGAAACAGGGTCATTAAGATGTAATTAATGAAGAAGACATCATAGTGGAGTTGAGGGGCCCAATCCAATGACTGATGTTCTTACAGAAAGGGGAAACTTGATCACAGATACACACACAGAGCGCCATGGGAAGATGAAGGCAGAGATGGGTGATGCATCTACAAACCAACGGACACCAAAGACTGCCAGCAAACCCCCAGGAGCTGGGGAGGCAGGGAACAGAGGCTGCCTCACAGCCTCAGAAGGAACCAACTCAGCTGACACGTTGATCTGGGCTTCCAGCCTGCAGAACTGTAACACACTTCTGTTGAATATACCACCCAGTTTGTGGTACTCTGTTACACAGCCCTAGGAAATGAATATACTGAATATCACATGATAAAGAGGAAAGAAGAAAATTCCAGTTAACAAAATCCCCCAGATCTCCTCTTAGATTTCCTTCTCTTGAGAAGCCTTTCCAGAGCCCTTGACCGTGGCCTTACAGAAGAGGGTACTGGCAGAGCCCCCTGGCAGAAGAGAAGGCCAGGACGTGGCGTAGAGATGGTGTTGTAGGGATAACATGCTACTGTGTTTATTCGTGGTGCCCTTGGTGGAAAGCTTGTGAGGCTGGGAGGAAATAGAGGCACCTCCGAGGCGCCTGCCGGGCTCCATCCTGCTCCGAGTCTGGGGAAGTGCTCCTTCCACGTGTTTCCTGCCTCAGCTCCTTAGGCATCCCCCCTCTTCCCTCCCACCACATGGCCTGAAGATGGTCTCTTTCCCTGTTGGCTCCCCTACTAGACTCGCCCTCAGGACCAGACCGAGGTCAGGACAGGCCCACTGGCTCCCCATTGTATCTGCATGGCCAAGTCACAGTACACATCTGTTAGATGAATGGCTGGATCGTGCGTGTATAGGAGGAAAACACGAGTCAAAGAGTTCCAAAGATGAAGCCAGGTTTTGGTGGCTCATACCTGTAACTCCAACACTTTGGGAGGCCAAGGTGGAAGGAGAGCTTGAGACCAGGTGTTCAAGACCAGCCTGCACAACAAAGCAAAACCCTGTCTGTCCAAAAAGTTAAAAAATAAGCAGGTGTAGTGGCATGTATCTACAGTCTCAGCTACTTGGGAGGCTGAGGACGGAGGATTGCTTGAGTCCAGGAGTTCAAGGTTATAGTGACCTATGACCGCACCCCTGCCCCCTGCCTGGGTGACACAGCAGGGCCCTGTCTCAAAACACAAACAACAACAAAAACAAAAACTATGAAGACAAAAAGTAGAAAGGGAAGGTAACGAAGAAGCAGAATATTTTAAAAATAAGAGGAGGAGTGAAAAGGGAGAGAAAAAGGACAAAGAAAGAGAAGGACAAGAAGAATACTCATTTTTCTGATACGGATCCACAATTCCTGGTCTGATATTCTTGGGACCAGGTGTTTTCCATATTGAGAATCTGGGGTTTTTGAGGAGGGTTACTGTGGGGCATAGTACCCATATGGGGGTAGACTCCTGTACACAAACATGCATGGACATTTCTGCAGCAAAAACGTATGTATATTCACACAACGTGGAGAAACAAAGACTAGAAAGAGCCTCACGTAGTTGGAGTCGGGGGTTCCCAAGAAAGTATTGAGGACAAATCATTTATTCAGCCTAAAAAAAAGACAGGGCTTTGTTTGCAATCAAAGCCAGATGAAGAATGAGAGACAGGGAGAGAGGCCTTCGCATGGAAAATCCAGTCCTTTCAGTGCTATACTCTTCACTTTTCCCCACGAATAAGCCCCCCCATTTGCCATTGTTCTTTTCTGGGAAATGGTTCCACAGTCATTTTTCCCAGTGGCTGGGCCCCCCGCCCCTGCTGTCCCGGCTGCAGATGACCTGGGCAGCGTCTGGTGGAAGCCCCATGGGGCCTCCAAGCATTGAGAGTGCTCCCCTCCTACAGGATCTGTCCTGGAAGCAGCTGACCTTATTCTTGAATGGCCCGAGGCAGCTGTAGACATATTTCTGCTGTCACTCAAGGATCCTGGAGTTAGTCCAAGCCCAGCTCCTGGTGTGGTATCTCGAGGTGAGAATCAGGATAGGGCAGAGGGAAGAAAGTAAGATTCATGGCCAGGTAGGTTTGGCTTTCAGGCTTGTCCCTGCGACTTGTCATGTGATCTCAGGCACATGACTTCATCTTTCTGAATTTTATTCTCCTCCTCTGTAGAGGTGAATAATGATATTCTCTTGCAGAGCTGTTGTGGAGGGGAAAGGAGATAACATAGGAAAATATACCAGAAGGCTAGGCCCTTTCTGAATAGCACGTGTTCCTGTGTTTGCTGTTCCGTGAACCATCTGTGGACTCTTCTTGGAGGAGTGGCTTCCTTTCTCCTGGTTGGTGGCGGGGGTGATGGCCATGGGAGACATCGGAAGACTTTTGAGGCAAGTCCCTAAGCTTCTCCTGCCCTGGTCCATACTCCCCAGACCTTAGGCAATTCCACAACTTTTGGGACCCACCAGAAAGCTGTTCTGCAATTGGGCCGGTTCCTATAAAGGGAAGTTGATTTCAAAACTTCCCCCTCCAAGATGTCAATGGTTAGAAGCAATCCACTGATGATCCCACCAGCTCACTTGACCCGGCCTACCCAGGGGCCAGCGTAGCTCCAGGGCTGGCCCTGCCCCACGCAGACACCTCCACGTGCCTGGGCACATCTGCCCTGGGCCAGCCCCTTGGTGTTTCCCAAGTCAGCTGCTGCAATGGTCAGCAGCTCACAGAGCCCTTAGGGAGGAAACCCAGCCAGCACTGACCACTGGTATTGATGCCCAGGGCAACACAAGGCCTCCCCAGCTCCCGGTTCCTAGGACTCATCTGCATTAGGTTGAGATTCCATTCACTGTGCATGGTCGCTATTGTCTGTGCAGTGCTGTTGGCTCCTGGCATCTCTCTGTGGAGTCCTCAAGGTCCAAGATGGTTGCTGCAGCTCCAGCCACCATGTCCGTGTTCCGCTTGCTTCCCAGGGGCCTCCCCACCCAGTGACCGTCACTGAGCACACGTCTCACTGATTCATGTGGTGGTTCTAAACGAATCTATACATTCTTTGAGAAAGGTGGGAGTCTGTGTCCCCTCCCCCTGAGAATGGGCCAGCCTTTGTGTCTTGTTACCAATAAAGGCAATGGAAGAAAAGCCACGTGCCTCACCCCAGAAAAGTCATGCAGTTTCCAGCTGGTACTCTTGTCAGGCTTGCTCTTGGGGACAGCCACAACTAAGTTAGATGCCCCAGAATCACCATGGTAGAAAGGTCACACCTGAGGGAGTAGTGTCGTTATAAAGTCTACTGGATAGGGCCAGGTGCAGTGGCTCACTCTTGTAATCCCCGCACTTTGGGAGGCTGAGGCAGGCGATCACTTGAGGTCAGGAGTTCGAGACCAGCATGGCCAACATGGTGACACCCTGTCTCTACTAAAAATCTAAAAATTAGCCAGGCATGGTGTCACATACCTGCAGTCCCAGCCACTGGGGAGGCTGAGGCAGGAGAGTTGCTTGAACCCGGGAGGCAGAGGTTACAGTGAGCGGAGATCACGCCACTGCACTCCAGCCTGAGCAACACAGTCAGACTCTGTCTCAAAAAAAAAAAAAAAAAAAAAGACTACTGAATAGGAGTCAGCGGGTCCAGCGCTGGTCAGGCCGCAGTTCCTGAGAAGTGGTTCCACTCTCTGCCCTCCTGTGCAAGCAGTGGGGGCAGCTGGCAGGAGTGTGAGCTCTGGAGGCTGAGTGCTGGGAGTCACATGCCGCTTCCTCCGCTCCCTGGCACGTGTCCTTACGCAGGCAATGTTATCCTCCCCAGGCCTCCTTTTCCTCATCTGTAAAATGGGTATGATACTTGTCACCACCTCACAGAACTGATATGAAAATTAATACATGAGACATTCTCAGAACTGCGTCTCACTCAGTATCACCTGTTTTATTTCGTGCCACTAAATATTTTGTAAAATTACTGTTTCCACATGTATAGCTTTCTCTCCACTAGAATGTGGCTGCACAGGGCAGACACCATGGTCACCATGCTGGTGACCATCCTCACTGCTGGGTCACCACCACCTTGAAGAGTGTCTGTCACATTGCAGGGACTTGAATTAGTTTAGATCATGTTTTTCATTTTTGGGTTTGGATCAAGTTTGGCTATGTGTAACAGATAAAACAACAGTGGCTTTAAAAGGGAGCAGTTTATCTGCCTCTCAAGAATAAGAGGTGTCTGAAGGTGTACACCCCAGGAAAAGGTTTGCGAAACTGTCATCATCAGAGGTCCAGACTCCTTCCACCTTTCTACTGCAGCAGGTTTAGTGTAAGTAGACACTTCAGGGTCCAAGATGGTTGCTTCAGCTCCAGCCATCACATCTGAATTCTGTGTCAGGAACAAAAAGAAACAAAAAGGTGTAAAAAGGCACACTACTTTTCTTTTAGGGAAACTTTCTAGCAGTTCTATACAATAATTCAGTTTACATCTCATCGGTCTAACCTTAATGCACAGTTACATCAGCTAGGAAGCTTACCCCACCGGGAATGGCAGCGTTATTCTCACAGTTAGGGTTCTCAGGGACAGGAGAGAATATTGAGAAAAAATGAGCAGTCTCTGGCCAGTGCTCAGTAAATCTCAGACAGATAGATAAATGGTCCAGCCAGCTTCAGCCCTTTCCACCCACGCCCTGGGGGTTCTCACTGCCCTGCAGGCCAGCTGACTTTTGATTTGTGCCAGCTTTGACTCTAGAAGGCTGTGCCTACTGCCTGAGTGGGAGTCAAAAGGTAGGAAGGAGGCTGGCTCAGGAGAGGGGCATGGTGCAAGGCAGAAGCCACTCTTCCATCCTTGACAATGACACCATCATCAGTCATCCCCTCCATGCCCAGGGCCTGCTCTGGTGGCGACTTTGGGGACTTGATCCAAGGAAGTGAGGATGGCTAAGGATAAGACCAACCTTCTTTATTTCCTAGGACTTCATCACCCCAGGACTTCATCTGCTTGGTTACCAGATGGTTCTCACCATCCACCCTCACAGGACACAAGCTGTCACCTTGTGGCCACCGTCAGTGGGAGTCAGCAGTCCTCTGGGCAGGTGTGAAGGTTCCAGCTGATGTATGGGAAACTTCAGACCAGAGAGGGAGGGCAAGAGCCCTACTCAGACTCTTGGGTCCCAAGAGCCCTGTATCCTCTTTGGCTCAAGGTGCAAAATCTTCTGAGGCTTGCCAGAGTGGGTTCCAGAAACAGGTGCCAAGTCACAAGCTTCTGCTTCTGAAAGGGGAGAGCAGGGAGCTGGATTTGGGCAAATCTAGGCCATGTTCACACATGCTGAGTGGACAGACTCTGGCTCCTACCTGGATCCTGCTCTGCAGCTTTTTGAGCTCACGGTCATCATCCACGTTGCTCCATCTTGGCATCTTCTGCTGACCGCCAGAGCCCCACAGATCATGACCTCTGGCCTGGGCTGAGTCCTCTGGGTGCTAGGAGTGGAGGATTCCCAGAGTTCACAGTCTCCTTAGTCCTCAGGAATAAAAGGTCCTACTTGGTTGCTAGGTGATTCCTCACCGCCATCACCAACACTAATGCCAAGATCAAGGGCAAGACCATCACAGGTCTCTTGAGGACCTGAGCATGGAGGCAGGCACCAATGACATGCAGAACACTGAGCTCTTCGTCGGCCTTGGCAGAATGCTTGTCCCATGCCAAGCACCATGCTATGCACTTTGCACCTAGCATCCTATTTCATTTTCCCCCTCAATCCCATGCTGTCGAGACCGTTATTATTCCCATTTCACAGATGAGGAAACTGAGGTGTAGAGAGATAGACTTGCCCAAGGACCACCCCTACAGGGAAGCTCCAGTGATCCTGTGGGGAGGTATAAAAGGACATCACACCAAGGTGTGATCTCATGTTGGTGGCAAGGGCCTCGCTAGCACAGCAAGAGCATTGCAGACATGAATCCTGGATCTAGATGTTTTGGTTATCACCTGGCACGACAGAGTGCTAGAGGTGGATGGACCCGGAAGAGGACCAGATCCAAAATTCTCATTATACAGATGAGGAAAAGGAGGCCAGAGTGGGGAAGCACCTTGCCCTGGCTTCATATCAGCAGGTTCAACGCACAGCCTGTTCTCATTTAGTTTGGTCATTTCTTGTCCCTGATAAGTTGCTATTTTTTTAAAAAAAGGCTTTTCTTTGGTTAAAAAAAAAAAGTATTTCTGTCCTATAGCATGTTTGGATTTCCCTCAACTTTTCACTAGCATCAGGTTCAAAAAAGGCTGAGGTTGTACAGTGACAGTATATTTTGGGAGGACAAACAACTTCAAGGGACTCAGCATCATCTTATCATGACACCTCCCACTCCCAAGAGTCATCTACATGTCATGCTGAACACTTCACAGTTACTGCATGGCATCCCCAGTCCCTGATGGAGGAACTCCTCCTTACCTTTCCTATCTTGTAGCTGAAGACACTGAGGTTTATCCAGGGAACCTATCCAAGATTACACACTTGATAAACAGCAGAACCAGCTCTGAAGGAGGGTTGGTAAACCACAGCCCGTGAGCGAGATCCAAACAGCCGCCTCTTTTTCCATGGCCCATGAGCTGAGAATGGTTCTTACACTTTTCGAAGATTTGGGGGGGTGGGGAAAGCATCCAAAGAATACTTCACGACTCATGAAAATGATATGAATTTCAAATGTCAGTGTCCATAAATAAAGTTTTATTGGGACACTGCCATGCCCATTCATTTACAGATTGTGGCTGCTTTCGAGTAGTTGCAACAGAAATGGTATGGCCAGCAAAGCCTAAAATATTTACTGCCTGGCCCCTTACAGAAAATGTTTGCCGACCACCCCTGCTCTAAAGCAAAGGCTCCTACCCCATGTTTCAGTGCTCCAAGAAGGCTCCAAGGCTGGTGTCAGAGCTGTGAGCTCTGGGTTTCCAGACCTTACCCTTAGAATGGCGCCAGACAAGCCAAGCCATGGAAGTCACCAAACTTCTCTGAGGCTTAACTGCAAAATAAGGATAATCATCATGCCCTGCCTGGCTCCAAAAACTGTCAGAAGAAGAAAACAAAATAATGTACATCAAAGTATTTTGTAATCCAGAAAGCACTCTACAGAAATGGGAAGGATTAGTGCATTATTTGATTCAGAGAAAGAGGGCTGGTATGAAGGAGAGAATCCAACTGGAGGAGGTGGGGGTGGGTTTGCCTTGCTTTTGCAGGATTCATTAATAAAACAGACCACGCCTGTTAGGAACGGCCTTTGTCACAAACCCTGTGCCCCTTGCTCCCCCATGGGGCGTATTCTTTGACCCTGAAGCATGGATTCATCTCTTAAACACTTACATTTGGGGCCAGTGTCTTCCATCCCAGAGAAATAGCTTGCAGGGGATTCCCAGCTTTGGGCTTCTTTCCAAGGTGTGAGGAACCATGAGGCAATTTTAAGGTAGGAAGAGTTCCCTGTCCCCAAATTCACTCTGCTCTTTTCTGCTCACTGACCGGCAAAATTTCACAGAGATTCATTTCTATGATTATTCCAAATCTGTTAAAACAAATATTTCTGGACCAGGTTAACATCAAACACTGTTTGTTATTTCTATAGTGTGAACAAATCAGTTGATCATTTGTTCAAGAAATATTTGCTAAGGTCCCACAAAATGTAGGAGATCAATGGTCATTCAAGGGACACGCAGGGGAAGCGAGGAGGGTGAAACCGAGGTCACCACTGTGTCCAGCCAGCTCCATTTATCAAGGTGTTTAACAAAGAGAAGGGAGGAGGAAAAGGTGTGGCAAGAGTTCCAACAGGCAGGGTTAGGGCTGGAATCCTTCTGTGATGGAGAAGGGTGACTGTGAGTATTTGGAGCTGCTGCCTGGTAACTCCGGAGTGGAGTCCACCGATGCCATGAACCTCCTCCTACTTACAAGGGAACCTGCTGTTTTTGACTGTCAGCACAAAAGCCAACCTGAACCGACAGCAGCCCAGCTCTCCTATCACTCCCCACCCCCAGCCGCAGCCCCCCTTCTGGCACCATGGATGCCTGACACTCAGCTGATCTTTTAAAAGTGAGAAACAAACAAAACTGTGTGCAGAATTGGATGTTTATTTCCACCATCTGTGTGGCAATACAAGTTCAAGTTATAATGGCATCCGCTCTCCATCAGTATTAGGCAACCATTTAAACATCTACAGCCATTTACTGATTATAAACACACACTAAAAAAAAGGCGGCAAGTGGCATGTGGCCCCGCACCTGCTGCCTCTGTGTGCGTCAGTCAATTTCATGCCTAGGAAGCTCTGGGCTCCATGGGGATGGATCTATAAAGCAGTTTGGTTGTGAGTTTTACTTTTTTTTCCTGGGAACGGCATAAACCAAGTTGGCCCTAAAATACACTTATTGCAAATAGATGGGAATAAATGGAAAATAGACAATGATCATAAATGTAAACCCAAAAAATGCTGAATTTCCTAATGTTAAAAAGGTCCATTTGCTTTTAATTAGAAGATAAAAACTGATGAATGTTTTTACTGGCCTTTAAAAAAAGTTTGCAGGGATTAATCTTCAAAAGCTCCTGCTTGCCACCCCCGCCACCTCTCCCACCCCAGGAAGGTCTGAGTCACCAGGCAAGAACGAACAGTACATCAACTGGATGTGGTGAGAGAGACACTGGAAACAACAAATCGATGCATTTTATAGGGAATCAACAGAAAACCTGATCCAAAAACCGGGAAAACGTTTTCTGGATCAAGATGTTGTCTTGCAGGTTTTTCTCTACCTCCTTCAGATCTGCCCCTGGCTATCATGGGTCATTGTTGGCTGCAGCCTGAGACCTGCCTCAATGCCATCCTGAAAGGGCTGTGTGGCTTTGGGTTGTCACTCTCCGAATCCGTTTTATTACCTGGGAAAGCTAAAATGGGGAATTTCATTAGACTAATGGATTCCTAGGGACACTGGATCCCATACTTCCAGGTTAACTTCTCCAAGGAGAGGTCTGGTTTGGTTTGTTTGAGAGTTTTCCAATGAAAAGTACCTTCTGCCACTGCGGTGTAAAGGACCCACTTATTGCCTATGACCAAGTTTTTTGGAGGAGGAGTGGGAATAGATCTCTCTCAGCTTTTGATTTGGTCTCAAGCAAGTTCTCCCAAAAGCTCCTTCGTCTCTGTGATCCCTGAAGTGAATCAGGTGGACTCTTCCAATAGGAACACCACGGTCAGCTCCTCTGCTCCAACCCAGGGGTGCCTCTCTGCTCCCCTTTGCTCTAAACACCCATTTTGAGATGGCGTTCTGCTTTCTCAGCTCATTGAGCTGGGCTGGCAGGAGCCCAGCATAGTTTGCTTTGTCTTCAATCCATTTTAGAATAAAAGATAGCTCTATATAGCTACGACGATTACCACCCCACCACCAGCACATTACAGGCCTAATCCTTTTTGGGGTTCTAACTTAAAGCCTCACATTGGGAAAGCTGGCATTGAAAGTGAATTATTACACACCAGTGTGGACTCAAGTTCATTTCTCATGATAACCAGCAAAACTTGAAGCATGTTAAACTGTAATTTCTCCAGCATCCTGAAAGATCTTTGGGAGCCTGTGTGGAGGTATGAACATCTCCTGTAAATCCAGTATTATTAACCCAGGGGAAAGTTGTTTAAAAAACAAACAAACAAACACTGTCTCAAGTCTCAGACAGACACTTTCAATCTCCCCTCTCTGTACTTCTCTAACTGTCACTGGTTCCTAATGCTTCCTGATTCCCTCCTCTTACCCTTTTTCCACTAAAATCTACCCTTAGGTGATCTTATTTGGATCCCAACTCAAAGGTAAAATAAAGGTAATTACAGAAATGAATGCTGACAGCATATTTTATGACATCAAGATATTATTGTTAAATTTTTCAGGTGTGATAATGGTATTGTGACTTAAAAAACCAAAATGAGTCTTTTCCTTTGGTGACACATTTTGAAATGTGAGCTACACCCAGAAATGATGATGAGGTTTGCTTAAAGTGATGGTGGGAGGACTGGCTGGTGGTGTAGGTAAAACAAAATTGGATTTGATATGTGCCAAAGCTGATGAATGGATACTAGGCATCATCATATTTTTTGGTATATGCTTGAAAGTTCCTATAATAAAAAATTTTTTTAAACAAAAAGCCTACTCTTAGGGAAACATCTGATAAATACATCCAAAGTAAGATGTCACCAACTAATAAGGATAAATAGCAGTTATCTATTTCCTGAGGCATCTGCATTTAACAGGAGAAAAAAGCCTTAAGACAAAGAAATGAATCCAACAGTGCAAGTCAGGCAGGAGCCAAGAGGAGGGGAGCGAGTGGCCATCTCCAAAAAGGCCACTGAAGCCAAGTGCTCTGAAGAGGGTTCCAGGCTTCATTTTCTTTCTTTATCAGAACAGGATTTAATAAAAATCAGGCCAACAAACACAACTACATTTTACAAAGACAGTTTTCAGTGCTATTTTATTGAAGATCTTTTTCAGTTTTTTAAAATAAGATTTATTTAATAATAGCTACTATCAAACCACATGCTATAGACGGGACTCCTTGCTAGATACTTTATCTATGATAGATTCTTCCATTTGATCTTTATTTCAATCCTGTGAGATATTATCCCCATTTTACTGATGAGTCAAAATTAAGTTGTGCAGTTTCACTCGGTCACTAAGTGGCAGAGCCAGGGGCTGAAGTCACTTTGTCATCACTGTAGCTCCTGGGAGAAACCTCTTCCTGAAGGTTGGTCACTCAACAACTAACTGATTCACCTTCTCATGGCACATGGACCACTTATCAAAGGTGTGATAAATCATTAAGTCAGGAACCATTCCTCAAAACAGTAATTAGTATTTTAAATCATCAAACAGCTAAAAAATGATGCCAGGCTAAAACAATGGCATAATCTGTGATAGCCAACACAGAAAAGATTCATGAGGCTAATGAAGCTTACTGAGGATTGATGTCACTGGAATACTACTAAGTGGGTGCAACCAGGTTTAGTAGACATGTTTAGAGCAAGGGAGAAAACGGGTAGAAAGGTGTGCAGAAGAGTGTAGCTCATTTTCTTGGCCACGGGTATCAAAGGTTGAATTCTCTGGGAGGCACATACTGAGGCAAAGTTAAGAGAGCAAACGGTTTGTTGAGGAGTTAACACCTGAAAAAGAAAAGGGGGAAAGCAGGCGAGGGCAGGGGGAGCCCTCGGACTGGGATGCAGACCCAACCAAGTGTCTGCCAGCCCAGCAGGGTGCTCCAGAGCCGCACTGGGTGGAAATGGTTGGGCCCTTGTACCTGGGCCTTGCTCAGAAATTGGCTGAAGGCCATGACTTTGGCTCAAAGACAGGTTTGAGCTAACCTTGAAGGAGGTAACAGCAGGAAGGCTGTCAGCTAAGCATATTCCTTGCAGCTGGGTAGAGGATTTCTATGCAAGATCTGAACAGAACCTCTTTTGTGTCTACCACCCAAGTAAAATTTTTAGAGCCCTAATCTAGGAGAGATGGAAAACCACTGAGAAGTTTCAATCAGATGTGATGGCATTTCATATATAGTTATATAAATATTTAATAATACCTACTGAATCATTCATGTAATAAATACTTTGAGTGTCGATCATGTTCCAGGTGCTGTTTAGGTGCTTGGGATACATAAGTGAACAAAACAAAGATTCTGCTTCAGTGGAGTTTATGCCATAGCCAGAGAGTGAGAGACAAACAGTACAAAATAAATATGTAGATGAATGGTATGTTGGACCTCTGTCCGCTCCTCAGTGTGTCATGGGCCAGCACTGCGGGCATGCCCTAGGGATTTGCTAGAGATGCTGCCCCACCCCAGACCTAGAATTTGAATCTACATTTTAACTCCAGATGATTCTCACAAACCCTAAAATTGAGGCCCCACCCTCAATTTTTACACAATGTTAAGTGAGGGGGGAGACAGCTACAGCACTAAAAAGGGTAGGTCAAGGTAGAGCTCATTGAAAAGGGAGAACGTTGATAAAAAGTACGAAGGAAGCGAGTTAGCCAAGCATCTGGGTTAAGAGATATTTCCAGGTGGAGGGACCAGCTTGAGCCAAGGCTCTAAGGCTAAGCATGCCTTTAAGGAACAGCAAGATGGCCAGTTTGGCTGGAATGGAGGGGGTTAAGGATGAAGAGTCGGGTCAGAAAGATGAAGGGGGAGTGGTTACGATGGCCAGTGCTGTAGAGTTTTCTGGGACACAGCAAGGCCTTGGGCTTATACTCTGAGTGACATGGGAGCTACTGCAGGAGTCTGAACAGACATGTGACAGGACCTATGTTTCCAGAGGATCACTCTGGCTGTGAGAAAAGGTGGTAAAGAGACATGAGTAGAACCAGGGGAACCAAGGGTACTGTCATAATTCAGACAAGAAACACTGGGAGTTCAGAGCTGACTGGCTACAGAGCAGGTGGGAAACGACTTGATTCTGGATAAATTAGTAACTAGCTACAACATGATTTCTTGATGGATTTGGCGTAGGATGGGAGAGAGAAAAGTGGAGGATTACTCCAAGGTTTCTGGCCTAAGCAACTGAAGAGAAGTGTGATTTGCTGAGGTAAGGAAGGCTGTGGGTGAACAGATTTTTAGGGCAGAAGATCAAGGAATCATCTTCGACATGTGGAGGTTAAGATGTCCATCAGACACGCAAAAGATGTTGACTAGGCAGCTGCATACAAGTGTGGGGCTCAGGAGAGAAGTCTGCTAAAGATACCCACTTGGGAGCCATGATCAGCTATTCTACTATAAAGTCATGTAAGAATAGGGCTAAATATACTGAACAATTGCCATGCTTGCCCATCTGCCTATTATACCACAAATTTTAGCCAGATAATATAATCAATGTTGAAGTCATTGTGTATAAACTTTTTCTGTATATCTTTTCTGGATTGTAATCTGAAATTTCAGGTAATTAATCAATGCACTTTAAATATGGTTTTTAAGAAAATTCTCAAAAATGCAAAACTAAAAAAAAATCCATAGAAGCCAAAATAGAAAAACCCTGAAAATAAAAAATAATGGTCATCTAAAATCAACTACATACTTTTAAATTAATTTGCTGACAAAATTCATTAATGACTCCCCCTCAAAAAAAATTCTACTGAATAATGAATACATTTAAATTTAAGTCTAGCAAAACTTATGACGGGTATAGCTTTTTGCAAAGCATAATAGCAGTTATTAACAGTAAGTACTTTATGCAAAGGTACTGAGTTACACTTTACCATATATTATCTCATTTAATCTTCAATCCTATAAGGTTGTATCCATTTTATATTTGATGATACTGAAATTCAAAGATGCTAAATATGTGACCTCACATGGTTAATAAGTGCCAGTGCAGAGATCAAATTCCAAATCAAAGGCAACTATCTGCAAAATTCAAGTAGCACAATTTAGATGTGAAATCTAAAGGAGAAACTGATACAAACCTACTTTCAAGTAAAAGGCAGTATTTCTATTAGAAAAGATTAAATGCTTCTAAGTACTCTCTACAGTCAATACAACGTTTGCAAAATGGTTGCTGGAATATCGTCTCTTTCCTTCTTCTTCTTTTTTTTAAATAATTTAGCCCCCGGCCATGACTCACGATTCTCATTATAGGTATGACTTTCCTTGCTGATTTCTCGACAAGCTGATACTGATGACTGAATCAAAAATGGGCAAGTAATTTAGTGTCAGTTATTTGTACTTTCAGATTTTATTTATCGTAAGGATTAGGTAAAATAATGTACTGTCGGTGACTTATTAAAAATTTATTTCATGTAATAAATTATATAATTTATTTTTATTTTTAAACAGTCTACAGCAAAAACATTTTTGGAAACATCTTTTCCTTTTGGAAAAACAGGTTAGTTAGCAGGCTGACATCAGCTTCATAATCTCGTGGCTAAAATCCCCACAGTTATACAGTTAAGCATAGCCTTTCATTGTATTTCTCAAGTTGACACCACTTGATAAAAAATAAAACAACATAAACATTTCTAGATTTTGCCAAAGGCCTTAGCTTTAAATGCAGAATAGTGAGAAGGAAATTACAAACATATATTCATTAGCCTTAAACTTACCACCTTACATGTGTACCTACCATAAGGGCAAAAGGAAAGTAAAAAGTAAGGCACAAAAGGATGCAGTGAGTGTTAGGTCTGTCTACTAAGATTGGCCGTAAGAGACATTTAACCAACATAATACGGCAGACAAGGAGAAAACTGACTAATAGAACCTTTTCTTAAAAAGCTATTAGTACCATATTCAATTATTATCAAATTATTCAGGTTATGAGACTTCTAAAATAACCAAACTTCTGTGTATGCAAAACTGGACTTTTTTTCAGTTACAAAATAAGGTTGGCCTCAAAAATGCAAAACATAACAAAATCATTTAAGGGCCTGGCAGAAGTTAGTACATCTCAGAAAGTGGGAAAAGAAAACCCAACTCTTACATACACCAAATGTGTATGTATTTCAAAAACTTTCTCCCAGTGTAATATGAGTCAGACTCACCAGTTTTATTGTTGTTGTTTTCAGCTGTTGGTTATTTTCCTCTGTGAAAGGACACTTGAATATAACTCCCAGGATGAACTGCTAATTCAAAATTAAAGTAACATCAGCAGTAAACACAAATTATCTGTTTAAATTTTACTAAAATCTATGGAAGCCACAGACATAGTCTAAAAATACAAGCACATTCTGTAGCCCAGTCTTCGGTGAGAGTTCTTATTATGAGGCGGTTAAAGACACAGAACCACAATGGAGTTAAGTACTGATCATAATATTAGAAAAATTTAATTTATATTTAAATTTACCATTCTGTATATCAAGTGCCTATTGGCTGAACAGAACTGCATTCAATAATTCATATTCTATAACTTCATTCAACTAATATAAAAAGCTCAATAGAAAGATTTACAGTCAAACACCAGGTTCCTAAGGCTGGTGTCACATATCATTCCCTGATAGAGTGAGAATTCATCAGCAGAGGACCTAAGAACCAAACTATTGGTTTGATTTAAAATTCCTTTCCCTGCCACGTGTAAGTAACACATTGTGGAGAGACCAAAAGAATATTCTGTTTCTCAGTTTTCTTTTCTAGGCAGACTGCCATAGCCCAATGACTTTAAAAACCTAACTCCAAAATTGTACCTGGTAGTTTTAATAAGGGTAGTTGGCTCAGGAAGATAGAAGAGGTTATCTTCAGCAATGATTGGAAACGTATCATCCACTGCCTTTGTCACAGTGCAAATATAACAAAAGCCAATTATGAGGCTTACCAATCAGTACTAGCAAATTATAATAAACACATCCTTTTTAATACTTACATGTGGAAATGGGAGTAAGGGAAAATGACACTAGGGTGAGGACCAAGGAAAGCCTGAATAGACAGAACTCTTCGAAAACTGTTGTGAATTGCATGACCTCAGAGTCAAATTTTAAGCCAGGAGGAATAGAGCAAGAATTCCAAAACCACGGAAAAAGAAAGGGTTAATAATAAAAACCACAGCTGATTTTATGCATCAGGAATGATATGCTGTAACATATCTATCATTCACATGTGAGTTCATGTAATTTATCTTCAATTAGAATTATTATCTATTCAGCAGCTGAAGCCCAAGAACTGCTGATATACTGCAGATGAGAAAACATTTGCGAGTCTCCCAGCTCTGGCCTTTCTTAAGCTAAATGATGATCACAATATAGATCACTTGCTCTATAAAACAATTTTGGCGTACATGTGTAGTAAGCTGCACTGCCAGCATTTACATTTGCAACATCATTTCAATCCTTTTCTTGACTCTAGAGGTTGCAACTCTTCAGCTTTATTGGCTCTGCAATTTAGTCCCAAATTCTCATTAAAAATTTCCACTTTTTAATCCAGTATTTATTCCCTTGAAATGAGTTATTACAACTATGCAAACTTTTTAAATGTTTGAGCCCCAAAGATAAAATAAATCCATTTTAAAATAAACTTCGTGATATTCATAATTAAAAACTTTATCTCAAAACAGTATTGACTTCCAAGGTCAAGCCAGTGACCATAGGAGTCTACCTTACACCTTAAAGGAAGTGGTATCTATCTGAGCTCATGTTTACAAACAGTCTGGGACAATGCACAATGTCACCGAAATACCAGAAAATCCCTTTCTTATATATAGGTTACAATGGCAAATCAATAAGAAAAATGCAACCCAGAAGGCAACATACCATTCTCTACCATAGTGTTTTCAAAAGTATGTTCAATGGGCTGTTAATAAATACTTCACTTTAAAAAATAAGTTTCTCTTTGGATAAGGATATATTCAAACTGGTTTAGTTAGTGAAGCAATTCTTAGAGCCTTTAATAGCCAACAGGCAGGTTTGCAAAGGTGGCTCCCAGATTTATTTGTCTGCAGAACATTTTCTCCCCATGAGCACCTTTTAGGAACAATGATCCACAGAGCTGGTTTTGAAAAACATAGCTTTGGCATGGTGGCATGTTTAAAAGCTTCAGTAACTCTTCAGGCTATGACATATCAGTCTATTTCTTAAATTAACAACAGAAATTATTGTTAATGCAAGTAAGTCTGGAATTTCAGACTTAGAAAAATGAATGCATGGGCAGAAAGGGGGGAATACATCTGTTTATCACACTATGTGATTTTCACCTTCCTAGCAAAAATATGCTCAAAAATACCCATGTCAGCCAATTTTGATGATGTCTGTGCACATCTGAACAAACTAACCAATATACACAGGCTGCTTAAAGCAAAAACTGTAAGTGGAATAATGGTTTCCCTTACCCAAATGGAAAAATGCACCAGTGCCATAATGACATGTTTAGAACCTGTGACCCTAGTTATCACTTAAGATTCTCTATATTTGATGACATTTATAAAGCTATCTTCTTTGAAGTACTACTGAATAATTAAAGTTGCTATGGTAAACTTCTCTTTACTCGATGAGTTTATCTACTTTAGAGGAGTATTTCTCAACTTCAGCACTGCTGACATTTTGGGCTGGGTAATTCTTTGTTGTGGGGAGTTGCCCATGCATTGCAGGATGTTGAGCAGCACCCTGGCCTGTATCCTCTAGATGTTAACGGCATCCCACCAGTTGTGACAACCAAAAATGCCCACAGATGCTGTTCAGATAAGTGAATCATACCCAGTTGAGAACCACTGCTTTTGGGTCAAAATGGAAGTTTATACCTCGACTCTGCTTCCCTGGGGAATGTCCATTTTACAGGCACATTGTGACTTAACACATTTCAACAAATAACTAGTAACTAGTAGCATAAGAGACCTTTCTCAATTCTGTGTGATCTGCATTTCAAAAATAATTGAAGGTAATATTACTGTCATTATACTAGTAAAAATTATCTGAGCCATGAGGCTTAACTGACAGATACCCTAACAATTAGAAAAATGCTAATTGTATATTATAACCTGTTAAGGATCACAAGGATTGAAGCAGTCTAAGAATGGAAAACTTAGCAATCATCAATGGCTAGTTCAGATGACAGTCTACTCCTTGACTGAATATTCTCCATGAAATTCTCAATTCAAAAATCTCAAGTCTTGTCTTTAAACTACTTGCTTATACTACAGCTTTATCATTTCTTTCAAATGATCAAGAAGAAACCCTTTGCATGTCATGAAGAAGCATCCTGGTGTGTGTCAAGAAGTACGTTATCTAGTTTTAAAGCCATTTCTTCAATATCCACATCTTCAGTTTTGTCATAATTGTCATCACTCTCTTTACTTTGTTCTTTTCTTACTGTCTTTAAACACATGTCAAGTCTCTTTATGAACAGGTCCACATCCTGCATCTTCATTCCGATGGCTGATGCAGCATTGAGGTAAGCACAAGGGTAATTATTTGTATGTGACATAAAGCCTCTGAAAGTATAGCCACTCACAGTTTGCACAGACCCAAGAGGCACAACCCTGAAAGAGGAAAGATTTACCAATTTAATATGTCTGGTAATGGTAACACAATGTCACCCATAAACAAAAGGTATGTGTTACAAAGCCTTATATCCACTTATTAAGAAGTTTAAAAACAGCCATAAATCATAGCCTATGAAAACAGACTGGGTTGACTTTAAAATGATTCTATAACACACTGCTTTTTTACACAGAAAAATTCTGCCTCATGATTATCATTTACCTATCTTCTATGAAAAATCTATAAGCTCTAGGAATCTCTTTTTATTTATTTTATTTTTGCCAGTATCTTCTTCTCTTTACCTGAAGCTCTAGGAATATCAAACACCTCTACATCTTCTTCAAAGAGATAAAAGGAAAATTATTTGGTTTTGTGCCAAATCTGGAAAATTACTTCATATAGGCACAGTATATTGAAATTTGCAAGTCAAACCACTGTAATTGTCATGTGTTACCTCAAATAATCAATAAACTAAAAGTCTATCTGATCAATGCTTTGCAATGGAGAGTTTTAAAGCAAAGATCCAGAAGAAGTTGTGTAACTGTTTATAGTGGGGGGTGGTCAGCAAACAGTAATATTCAGCAAAGGTACCTGCATTTTTAAAGCTTTAGTTCATTGGCATATTAGATATAAGCAGATTTCTAATAGTTTAATCATTTTTTTAATGAGTCATTTAGGCTCAACCTAAACATAAAGACAAATAGTGGCAATACTAAAAGCAAAGTCAAGAAAACCATTTTAGAAGTATCAAAACTATACCGCATATAGATAAGAGTTCATCAAGGTAAAAAGTAAATTAATCTAAGATTTTACTTTTAAAAAGTTGTCCTGTGATATAAAATCTCTATCTTCTGGTAGTTACAGAAAAATTCTTTAACAGAAGCATATAAAGAAAAGTATTTACAACAAGATATTTCTTTTCAAGTCATTTTTCTCTGACCTCATCAAATCTAAAATGAAAAATGAGATTCACTTTCAGGCCATGTATATTTGTAGAGGGAAAAATACAATTTTCTGAAGCAGTTACACAGGCAAGGGTTGCATAATCTTTTTTTTAGTTTAGGAAGAAGGCTTTCCTTAACAACACTTTCACTTCAATTTAGTGATGAAGATGACTTATTTCTAATGCCATACTGTGACTTGCCGAAGATCTTCTAACAAAGGAAATAAAGACAAAAAATCTGTGTAGAGAGGTAATAAAACTTTGTTTCTGTACGTCTATGAAAACAAACAAGGTTCAGGCATAAGCAGTCCACAGGTGGGCATGTAGTAGCCTTATAGATCTCTAACTCATCATTCTTTACTCCATGATGAATTCACAGGTATAGTTCAGCACATACTTGGGGGACCACTGTTGAGGAAAGATACTTTATTGGAGTTAACTTTGAAGAGCCAAATAAACCCACGTCTCTTTTAAACATACTTACCTGGCTCCAGAAACCTGTCTGGTAAAAAGCATCGAGCCAAGCTGAGTGACAGCTTTGTCATGGTGTTTATCTAATGTTTTAAGTGTCACAGCTGAAAAAGAAAAAAGTATCCCAGTAAGACTTGGTTTACTGGCATAAAAATCACTCAATAATAACAATAGTAATGATGAAAACATTACTTTTTATTCATTGTCAAGTGGCACAATTTCACTTTAATGTACTTAAATGAATTACAGAAGGGATTTTCTCACATATCAGACAAAAATATTTTAATGTAAATTAACATCTCAGAATATGAAACAGAATTTCCATATCATCCTTCCAGAGAGTAAATTTTTCCAACTAAATAGATGGAACAATAACATCATCAGTATAGCTGTTCATTCAAAACCAAGTTTTAAAAACTTGTAAAGTGAAGATGTGGGATATATTTCAGTACATATATAAAACTAAGTAAGATCAACTTCTGCATATAGAAATGGGAATGGTCATTTGGAGGCTGTGCAGGTAAACTGGATTGCATACATAGCACCACTCGTAGCTACCATTTACTGACGACTCACCATGCTAGATGCTTCACAGTCTCAACCAATCATTTAGCAATTTTGCATGTGAGGGAAAAGGAGGTCACAGGCTAGTACATGGAAGAACCAGAATTCAAGCTACACAGTATCGCCTTCTATAACATCTACAGAGATCATAAAACAGCAAAGACTAATTGGGGTGGTTTTTATTATACATTGGTGTTCAAATGGTATTCCGTAGAAGCCCATTCCTAAAAAAGGCTTCAGTTACAAATGATTCACTTTCCTTACTTTCTTCAGATATACGTGAAATATGAAACACTATATTACATATATTCACAATTTAAAAGGGGGTAATTTGAAGCTTAAACGATAATTAAGTGAATAAAAGTCAATATTTATATTATTGTTTTTAGTAGCCTCTATATTAAATGACAAAAACACATAGTCCTTATATATACAAGTGAAATTATCATAAATACAGATTCCTCTAACATCCATAGGCTAAAGAAAATAAGCAATAATGGCATTAAAAACCACATAAGATTTGATTTCTGATATGCTGGTGTTTTGTTAACTAGAGAAAGTTTTATTTATTTGTTTAGTTTAACTAATAGAAACAAGGTCTTCTATGTTGCCCAGGCTGGTTTTGAGCTCATGAGCTTATGTAATACTCCCGCCCTGGCCTCCCAAAGTGCTAGGATTACAGGCATGAGCCACCACATCTGACCTGGAGAAAGTTTTAATTATTTATAACTAGAGTTCTGGTTAGAAATAGGACTTTAAGTATTTTCTGCATATTCATTATAATACTTAATACTGATTCTCATTCTCTCAGTGCATTGGCTTTATCTTAGAAATATATTAAAGCATTTCAAAAGGCTAAACTTCTTCAATTTACAAATTAAAATACTGTGATGAATTCAGAAATATCATTATAACCAGAAAGAGTTCTCTCACTTTCTAGAAATACCAGCTTCCTCCTAGAGATGGACTGTAATATTTGCTTTTCTTTAAGAAAAAAGAAATTACCTAAAGATATGGGATTGTGAGGTGTATGCAACAGTCTTTCATTGTAGGCTTCTGACAACTTCTTTATTTGGTTGGACAAATATGAAAACATTTCCTGCAACAATAAAATGACATATTTAAAACAAATCAAATATCTACTGCAACTTGCCAGATTTAGTAAGATAAAAATCTGATTGGTATGAAGGCTACACTGTAAATTAACTCATCCATTTGCCCTAAGACCAATTCTCTCCTTTGCCATAATACAGTGAAATTCAAAGCCGCCACAAATATCAGAAGCCACAGGATTTCAGTAAAGGCAAAAAATCAGCACATTTTCTTCCTTCACATTATGTATCTATCACAAATCCATCTTCTTCTCAGAACTTCCCGACCTACCACTCTGGACCAGGTAGCCATCAACCTCTTCCCTGGACGCAGCAATAGATCCTAAAAGATTTGTCTGCTTGTTCTCCACTCTTCTAATCTGTTCTATACTCAGAGACTAGATAGGTCTTTTCAAAAGCACACTAGTTCATTTCCTTCCCCTGATGACTTCCTCCTGTAACTATTAAAAAGCCACACTCTTCATCCCTAAGGCCGCACATCATGTGACCCAGCCAATATACTCAACCTAGTGACTATCATTTCCCCGGCCACTACACACCAGTTACATTAGCCTCCTTTCCAATCATTCTAATGTCCAAGTCTTTGTGCTTGCTCTCTCTGCATTTCCTAGATCATTCCCCAAGTGGTCCCTCTTGTCAAATGCTAAAGACACCTTCCTTGGTTAACTTCACTATTAAAACAGCTTTCCAACTCTGCCAATTTCCTTCCCAATTCCAATCTCCTTCCAACATATTACCTATTTTGGTTCCTTCACTATACTTAACACTATCTGAAAATTATCTCACATACTTGCTTAAATGAATACTGTCTATTACTACCTATTACAAGGGAAAAACTTCTTGAAGATGAGGACTTAGTCTTCTTTACCACCATTGCCCCAACACCAAGAAAAATGTGCCAGACTTTAGTATGCAAGTTGTTTAGGAAAAGGTAGTTAATAAATGGATTTCCTTTAAATCACACAACATTAAAATGAACAATCCCCTTAATCAATTAAAAAGAATATACCAACTCCCACAGTCCAAGCTTGAGCCCAAGAGTTTAACACCAGCCTGGGTAACAAAACAGAAAAAAAAAGGCAACTAAAACTAAAAATTGTCCCACTCTGAAAAATAAAATATATTCAATAGTAGAAAATATAATAAAAATATACAAGTATCAAATGCCACATGTATGTAAGTGGCAGTTTAATAATTCTAAGTCAATATTAAGTTGGTAACTATTTGACCTAAAATTTTACTTTCTTCTCCTCATAAGACCTTTAAAAAGTGTTGAAATCTGTATCTGCCCAACTGCATCTGCAGCTAAACAAACCCATTTGCACTGAGTTCCTCTAATCACAGACAAAACATATAAACTCTAAGGATACACCAAACAGCCAGGAGCTCACAGAGTACCCAAGCGGAGACAGCAAGAAATGATACTTCTCCAGCTTCAAAGGCCAAGATACTCTGATCCCACACTGAGTCCCAGAGGAATTTTTTCATGCCTGAAGCACACAGATGACTAACTCCATCTTTTGTTAGGTAAAGATTAAGAGGAAAATTCCTACCAGGCTTATGAATTATTAATGAGTCTACTTAAGACCAAAACCATTTTCCCTTCTGTCAATCAGTACATATATTTTATACTCTGACCTAAAAATTTTTGAATAATCATTTTTAAATTTTAGGATATAAGATTAATTATCAGAATGTTGGAATTACAAAAATCTTAGATCACTAAAATTAATTTATTCCTTTTATAGTCAAAAAGTTAACATCTGCAGTGGCCATACCTAATGAAGCTATTAATAAATGTTAGTTATATGTGATAAGCCTTTCTCTTCCGTTCAAGTATAGAGAAATATCTAAGGAGACAAACGTCATTATCATTTCCAGAAACAAACAAAAAAGCATCTTTTCTTAGACATATAAAAATATCCTGGGCCAGGAGCGGTGGCTCACACCTATAATCCCAGCATTTTTAGGAGGCCAAGGTGGGTGGATCACTTGAGGTAAGGAGTTTGAGACCAGCCTGGCCAACATGGTAAAACCCCGTATCTACTGAAAATATTTCAGTAGAAATATTTCAGTAGAAATATTTTAAGTGCCAACTTAATATTGACTTAGATTTATTAAACTGCCACTTATATACATGTGACATTTGATACTTGTATATTTTTATTATCTTTCCTACTATTGAATATATTTTATTTTTCAGGGTGGGACAATTTTTAGCCAGGCGTGGTGGTGGGCACCTGTAGTCCCAGCTACTCCGGAGGCTGAGGCATGAGATTCACTTGAGCTTGGGAGGCGGAGGTTGCAGTGAGCCGAGATCATGCCACTGCACTCCAGCTTGGGCAACAGAGCAAAACTCCATCTCAAAAAATCATTGTGTGTGTGTGTGTGTGTGTGTGTGTGTGTGTGTGTGGTGTGTGTGTATCCTGGTCCCTCCTCTTTTTTTTTGAGATGGAGTTTCGTTCTTGTTGCCCAGGCTGGAGTATAGTGGCCCGATCTTGGCTCACTGCAACCTCCACTTCCAGGGTTCAAGAGATTCTCCTGACTCAGCCTCCAGAGTAGCTGGGATTACAGGTGCATGCACCACCATGCTTGGCTAATTTTTGTATTTTTAGTAAAGACAGGGTTTCATCATATTGGTCAGGCTGGTCTCGAACTCCTGAACTCAGGTGATTCACCCACCCTGGCCTCCCAAAGTGTTAGGATTACAGGTGTGAGCCACCGTGCTCGGCCCTGGTCCCTCCTTCTTAAACTAATATTCCCATACTATGAAAGGTGAAACAATAAGATAATCAAATGGAACAAATCAACAGTTTTTCCAGCAATTAGAACAATTCATAATTTTTCTAGTACCACACCAGGGTTAATAAAGAGGAGAATTCCTGTTTCATTTATATATTTTCATCTCCTATAATTAGGTTACTAATTTAAATGCTGAGTATTTTTTAAAGCAGTTATGTATTTTCATTTAGATATTAAATGCTTATTTTTCTTCACTTACGTTATTTACCAAAGTCTTAACTGGCTTCTGTCTATCTAATTTACTCTGAAATTCATCAACCTCCCATAAGCAGAAACAAATCTCACAGGCAGGAAATGCCTTTTACAGAGCCCTATCCCCTACAAGCCACCTAACAACAACCCACATCCATCCTTCATTTACCCTCAAGCATATATTAATGAAGCAAAATTTTCTCCAGTTTACATATTTCAGTGGCGAAGACAATTTAAAATACTATGCTATCTACTTCGGTAGCCACATTAAATACCAATGTGGTCACATTTGTGAATAAGCAGAACCTGATGAGTAGTTAATTTGTACTCAGGTTAGCTATTTCTGAAAAAAGAAGGAAATGTTTCCTTAGTAACACCCCTAGAGGGTGCTTTTAAACTAACTGATGCATACATGGCTATTAAGAAAGTGAATCTGCCCAATGTTCAACTTCTAATACTTTAACAAATTAGTTTTAACCAGTTCTATCAATCACTTGCTAATGCCACGAGAATTCAGTTTCAACTGTAGGTAATATTAGGATAGTATTTTCAGACTACGAAGATAACACTAAAGTAATTAAATCTCATATCACTAGTAGGAGAGAAATTAGATTAAAAAAATTTTTGATGCAAGTTCACACCCATCAACAAATATTTGTAGTATGTCTACTCTGTGGTTATGATAAATAGACCAATAAGCAAATATGTTTTAAATATCTTAAAGCACAGTATGCTGAATTCTACAATATTCCACGTTATACTTCTAAATGCTCTCCTATTAATATTACTACATTTTAAAAATATCGTTTAGGAGACTATACCACTATCCTACACTGATACTTAGCTAAGCAGTTTTTTATCTGATATATTAAAGCTACTACAGAACCTGTACTATTTTTTGCTACAATTAAATCTGTAACTGACATCTATTATAAAATACTTCTGTAAAGAAAGAAATTTATAAGCAACCCAAGCAAGTGTATATAGAAAGATCTTACTTAAACGAAATGAAATATTATTGATTTTCTGTGTTCTTTGTGCTGTATTTAACTTAATTGTAAAAGACTTTTCACTAGAGATAAACTGAACTATATACCTGAATGCTAATGTCAGCTATATTTCTAGAACAAAAATACAAAACTTTACACCATAGTTCAAGATGTTAATGGAAGAGAAGTTGAATTATATTAAGCATTATCCTTCACAGAGCCTTTTGCAAATTGATTTGCAGTCACGAAATCCGACATCTAGGTTGTCCCTCCCAGAATCCAAAGACGTACATAATCCACTAAATTTTAAGTGAAATGGTCTTATGTAATCATGTCTTTGGAAACATACCATTTCATGTTATAGGATAAGATAAAAATGGAACCTTACATATTATTACAATATGTCTCATAAGGCAGGTAATAAACCAAAAGAAACATAACCAGTAGTCTACTATTTCAAAGATAACATGAATGGATGGATGGATGAACAACAGTAGGTAAATATCAAAGCAGACAGATGTCCATATTCGAGGAAAACAGTACTAAATACAACATGCTGCTGTCTATGACTGTGGCCAGCTACGAGGATCCATGTGCACTCGACAAGTCTTGCCTGAGAGCCTACACCCATCTGCATTCGAGCTGCTAAGGCCCCATATGTGGGCCTGAAATCAGATGCTTCTGTGGAGATTCAACTACTCCACTTATAGGGCCGAAAATTTACTAGTGTTTCCAAACTTAGCTCTGTTATAAGGACATTGTTTGAAGTGTATGATGTTCTTTTAAAACTTACTTTGTCCCCCAGTTTTTAGCTCACAAATTCCAGCCACTGGAGCAGCCACAGTGCTATTATTCTTCCACTTATCCAATTCAGCAGATATTTGCAACAATAAATGATTACCTGACTGCCCTGTTCAGCAAAGCACTCTTCTAAAAGAAAAGCAAAACAGAATAATGATCTTCTCCAGAAGCAAAACAGAAGTGAAGATAAACTTCTAAGGCCAAAGACCTTCTTTCCGCATAGATAAACTAAAAGAAACAGTCTTACATTTTAACCCCTTTTAGAAAAGGGGTTAAATTCATAGTTATTTCTCCCCTGGATGAAGCAAATGTGTTGATCAGGAAGGGGATAAGGACAAAGAGGCTCAATTCACACACAGAGTTCCACTCTCTCTGATCCTTTCACCCTTTAAAAAAGAAAGCTTAAGAAGGAATGACTTCAAGCTGAGTTCTTGTCTGCCACTACTGTGAAAAAGATAAAGCCTTTTCTGAATAGATATAGCTAGATGAAATAACCTCTAAAAATACCATCGTGGTGAATAAGGGCATAGAATAAATAAAAAAAAATCCTAAGTTTTCTTCTAACATTCCTTTTTTTAGTACACAATAACACCAATAATATAAAAAGGAGCTCTCAGTGATGGTATATAAATAGCTCTGGCTGGAGCAAAATAGCTTTGCCTCAGCTTCTCCAGAGCTGAACCAATAAACTATCACGATTAAATTTTCACAGTTCAAAAGCAAGTCCATTTAAACAAAAGAGGCCCTTATTTCTGCAACAAATCCAATAAAAATATTTATGCTACATATATGCAATTATGGTTTATGGAGGACATCCACATTTTTCAACAGAAAAACCTGCCTACTGAATGAAGTTGTTAAAAAAGCAAACTTTAACTTATAGTGACAGAGTTCTCAAATGGGCATCTTAATACTTTGAAAATTACTCCTATAGATATTCTCTCTTATAAATAAATTCTATACATAGAATTTTAAATAAAACCAATTAGTACATTAGAGAGCCTTTGGGGTTTTACACACCTCCACTAGATAGAGTGGGAGGGTCACAAGATCATCATCTTTATTGCTCAAAACCCTAGCACAGAGCGAGTGATCACTCCCTCAACATTGGATGAGTGACTGGAAGCAGTGAGAAGACAGAAAGTGCAGAGACTTTACCATCACACAGACTTGGGTTTCAATGGCAATTTCGGTACTTATATGTGATACTTGGGTGAGTACTTAACTGCTCTGGGCCTCAATTTTATCTGCAAAATGGGGATAATTCCTACCTCATACACTTGCTCTGGGTGTTACACAAAATAATAAATATAATGAATCTAGCACAGTTCCTAGCATACAGCAGACATTCACAAATATGTTAGCTCCCCATCCACCTATTTTTCCCCTAGCCTAAAAAAGCCTTCAGGAGTAAAAAAAACTAAAGTTAGCTAGCAGGATGCCTATAGACACATGATAATACATTGTACCTATAATCCTGTTCTTGTCCTATTCCTGTTTATTCTATTCTACTCTGTATATCTAGATAAAAGGAAAAGAACAAAGTTCTGAATGTTACAAAGAGAGTTACTTCCTGTTATCTGAGATGAAGGCATCCAATTCATGAATATTACTCCAACATAAAATTTCTCCCATAAAGTGTTTACCCAGTGATAATAAAGAACAAAGTCCCAATGAAACTGAGCTGCCTGCTGGATTCATTCACCAGCTGAGCTACATATTGCTGCAGGTCATTCTCAAAGCAGGTGGATTTTCATTTATGCTAAGCAAAATGTACACATGCATGGGCCTTTGGAATCATCTACAAGCAGTTGAAAATCTTTTTTTTTTTTTTTAGATAAGAGTCTCGCTCTGTTGCCAGGCTGGAGTGCAGTGGCGCAATCCCAGCTCACTGCAACCTCCACCTCCTGGGTTCTAGCAAGTCTCCTGCCTCAGCCTCCCAAATAGCTGGAACTACAGGCACACAGCACCATACTCGGCCAGTTTTTGTATTTTTAGTAGAGACAGGGTTTCACCAGGCTGGTCTCAATCTCTTGACCTCGTGATCTGCCCGCCTCAGCCTCCCAAAGTGCTGGGATTACAGGCGTGAGCCACCACGCCCGGCCGTAGTTGAAAATCTTAAAGTCAAAACATCAATGTCACAAGACAGAACAATCAAGACATAACAGATTCCAAAAAGATGACAAAATCCCTAAAATTAACAATTTCAAAATCTTAAGGTTAGAAAAGTGCTTCTGCTAGGCAGGAAGTACAATGCCTGTTAGATACAACAGGTAATCACCATTCCTTTTCACAAGTTTTCAACTATATCCATATAGTTGAATATTTAGAAAAATGTTTTTATAAGAACATAGAATTATACAGTAGATTATTCCCTTAAAAAAGAATAGGCTGAGTGTAGTGGTTCACGCCTGTAGCCCAGCACTCTGGGAGGCTGAGGCAGGAGGACTGCTTGAGCTCGGGAGTTCGAGACCAAACTGGGCAACATGGTGAAACCCTGTCTCTACAAAAAGTAAAAAAAAAAAAAATAATAATTAGATGGGCATGGTGGTGTGTACCCATGGACATGGACACCAGTTACTCAAGAGGCTGAGGTGAGAGGATCACCTGAACCCAAGGAGGTCGAGGCTGAAATGAGCTATAATCATGCCACTGCACTGCAGCCTTGGTGACAGAATGAGACCCCATCTCAAAAAAAAAAAAAACGAACATAGAATTCATAATGGAAATCAGTATCAAAATATTATTTGCAACTGGACAGAAGTACATGCCATGCCTATAGTCTTAGCTACCTGGGAGGCTGAGGACTGCTTGAGCTCAGGAATTCAAGTCCAGCCTGGGCAGCATAGCAAGACCCCATATCTTTAAAAAAAATGTGTGTGTGTGTGTGTGTGTGTGTGTGTGTGTGTGGTGTATGAATGTGTGTGTGTATAAAATTTGCTTTCTTACTAATTTTCCAGAAAGATACTTACTCTATGTAAAATAAGAGATGATTATACAACATTTGGCTCAGGTGTTCTTAAATACCCTGTGTTCATTCATTCAACAAACATGGGACAAGCATCTACTATACATCAAGTAAGGGATGCTAAGAATAGAGGGATGGATGGCAAATTCCAAGGGGGGTATTAGCCTACTAAAGTACTCGTAATTAAGGACTAATTTTCATTTTAAACACATAATAGTAATTTTTAGGAGTACACTCAAACTCTCAGTTTAATTTGCTAATTAAATAAGTTTAACTACAAAATTACTCCAGACACTTTGTTTATTGTAGTAAATATTGCATATTACTATTATTATTTATGGTTTCAATTCAAGAAGAACAAAAGCAAGAAATACTAAATAACATGTTTATTTGGTATTATAATGACAGCACATAGAAATCTTAAAATTTTACTCATCAGCAAATTCAAAAGAACTGAAATCATAACAGTCTCTCAGACAACAACTAAATCAGCACTCAAGATTAAGAAACTCACTCAAAACCACACAACCGAACAATCTGCTCCTGAATGACTCCTGAGTAAATAATGAAATTAAGGCAGAAATCAAGAAGTTCTTTGAAACTAATGAGAAAAAAGAGATAATGTATTGGCATCTCTGAGACACAGCTAAAGCAGTGTTACGAGGGAAATTTATAGCACTAAATGCTCACATTGAAAAGCCAGAAACATCCCAAATTGACATCCTAACATCACAACTAAATGAAGTAGAGAACCAAGAGCAAACGAAGCCCAAAGCTAGCAGAAGACAAGAAATAACCAAGATCAGAGTGGAACTGAAGGAGACAGAGACACACACACACAAAAAACCATTAAAAAAATCAACAAATCAAGGAGCTGGTTTCTTGAAAAATTAATAAAATAGACAGACTGCTAGCTAGACTAATAAAGAGAGAATCAAATAGACACAATAAAAAATGATAAAGAGGGTATCACCACTGACCTACAGAAATAGAAAAAAACCATCAGAGAACACTATAAACACCGCTGTGAAAATAAACTAGAAAATGCAGAAGAAATGGACAAATTCCTGCATACATATACCCTCCCATGACTGAACCACGAAGAAGCTGAGTCCCTGAATAGACCAATAACAAGTTCTGAAATTGAGGCAGTAATTAATAGCCTACCAACGAAAAACAGGCCAGGACCAGATGGACTGACACCTGAATTCTTCCACAGGTATGAAGTGAAGCTGGTACCATTTCTTCTGAAACTATTCCAAATCACTGAAAAGGAGGGACTCCTCCCTAACTCATTTCATAAGGCCGACATCATCCTGATATCAAAACCTGGCAGAAATTAACAAACCAAAATAAAACTTTAGGCCAATATCCCTGATGAACATCGACACAAAAGTCCTCAATAAAATCCTGGCAAACCGAATCCAGCAGCATATCAAAAAGCTTATCCACCACGACTCAGTAGGCTTCATCCTCAGGATGCAAGGCTGGTTCAACATACGCAAATCAATAAACGTAATCCATCACATAAACAGAACTGAAGACAAGAACCACATGATTATCTTAATAGATGTAGAAAAGACCTTTGATAAAATTCAACACTCCTTCATGTTAAAAACGCTCAATAAATTAGGTACTAAAGGAACATACCTCAAAATAATAATAGCCATTTATGACAAACCCACAGACAATACCATACTCAATGGGCAAAAGCTGGAAGCATTCCCCTCGAAAACCAGCTGAAGACAAGGGTGCCATCTCTTACCAATACCAATCAACAAGTACTGGAAGTTCTGGCCAGGGCAATCAGACAAGAGAAAAATATAAAGGTATTTAAATAGGAAGAGAGGAAGTCAAACTGTCTCTGTTTGCAGATGACAAGATACCATACCAAGATACTAAACCCATTGTCTCAGCCCAAGTTTCTTAAGATGATAAGCAACTTTAGCAAAGTCTCAAGATACAAAATCAATGTGCAAAAATCACAAGCATTCCTATACAACATCAACAAACAAAAAGAGCCAAAAATCATGAATAAACTCCCATTCACAATTATTGCAAAGAAAATAAAATACCTAGGAATACAGCTAAAAAGGGAAGTGAAGGACCTCTTCAAGGAAAACTACAAACCACTGCTCAAGGAAATTAGAGAGGTCACAAACAAATGTAAAAGCATCCCATACTTATGGATAGGAAGAATCAGTATCATGAAAATGGCCATACTGCTCAAAATAATTTATAGAGTCAACGTTATTTCCATCAAACTACCATTGACATTCTTCACAGAATTAGAAAAAAGCTATTTTAAAATTCATACGGAACCAAAAAAGAGTCTGTATAGCCAAGAAAATCCTAAGCAAAAAGAACAAAGGCATCATGCTACCTGACTTCAAGCTATACTACAACCAAAACAGCTTGGTATGTACTGGTACAAAAACAGAAATATAGACCAATGAAACAGAATAGAGAACTCAGAAATAAGACCACATCTACAACCATCTGATTTTTGACAAACCTGAGAAAAACAAGCAATGTAGAAAAGATTCTCTATTCAATAAATGGTGCTGGAAGAACTGGCTAGCCATATGCAGAAAACAGAAACTGAACCCCTTCCTTACACATTATAAAAAAATTAACTCAAGATGGATTAAAGACTAAAATGTAAACCCCCAAACTATAAAAACCCTAGAAGAAAATCTAGGCAATACCATTCAGGATATTGGCACAGGTAAAGATTTCATGACAAAAACATCAAAAGCATACACTGACAAATGTGATCTAATTAAACAAAAGGGCTTCTGCACAGCAAAGAAACTATAATCAGAGCAAACAGACAACCTACAGAATGGGGGAAAAAATTTGCAACATAGCCATCTGGCAAAGGTCTAATATCCAGAGTTTACAATGAACTTAAGCAAATTTACAAGAAGAAAATCAACCCCATTAACAAGTGGGCAAAGGACATGAACAGATACTTCTCAAAAGAAGACACACATACAACCAACAAACATGAAAAAAACCTCACCATCACTGATCATGAGAGAAATGCAAATCAAAACCACAGTGAGATACCATCTCATGCCAGTCAGAATGGTGATTAAAAAGTCAAGAAACAAAAGGTGGTGGCAAGGTTGCAGTGAAATAGGAATGCTTTTACACTGTTGATGGGAACGTAAATTAGCTCAACCATTATGGAAAACAGTGTGGGGATTCCTCAAAGATCTAGAACCAGAAATGCCATTCGACCCAGCAATTTCATTACTGGATATATATCCAAAGGAATATAAATCATTCTATTATAAAGATACATGCACATGTATGTTCATTGCAGCACCACTCACAACAGCAAAGACATAGAATCAACCCAAATGCCCATCAATGATAGACTAGATAAAGAAAATGTGGTACATCTACATCATGGAATACTATGCAGTCATAAAAAGAAATGACTTTCTTTGCAGGGACATGGATGGAGCTGTAAGACTACCCTCAGCAAACTAACGCAGGAACAGAAAATCAAACACCGCATGTTCTCACTCATAAGTGGAAGCTGAACAATGAGAACACATGAACACAGGGAGGAAAACAACACACACTGAGGCCTGTCAGAGGGGTGCGGTTGCAGGGAGAGCATCAGGAAAAATAGCTAGTCTTGCTCTGTTGTCCGGCTAGAGTGCAGTGGCACCATCTCAGCTCACTACAACTTCTGCCTCCCAGGTTGAAGCAATTCTTCTGCCTCAGCCTCCCAGCATTACAGGTGTGCACCACCACACCTGGCTAATTTTTGTATTTTTAGTAGAGATGGGGTTTCGCCATGTTGGCCTGGCTGCTCTTGAACTCCTGACCTCAGGTGATCCACCTGCCTCGGCTAGAATTACAGGCATGAGCCACCACACCCAGTCCAATACTTAGGTGATGAGTTGATAGGTACAGCAAACCACCATGGCACATGTTTATCTATGTAACAAACCTGCACATCCTGTACATGTACCCCAGAACGTAAAATAAAATTTAAAAAAATCTTAAAAGTTACTATCTATATAATAAAGTATACTTTTTAAATGACTTATTACTTTGCAATAAGAGAGTTATAATATATTCCATTTATTTAGTTTAAAAATAAATTTAGGCTCATGCCTATAACCCCCAACACTCTGAGAGGCCAAGGGAGGGCAATGGCTTAAGTCCAGAAGTTCAAGACTAGCCTAGGCAACATAGCAAGACCCTATTTCTATTTTTAAAAAACTAATTAATTTATGATTTTACCCAAATCTAAGAAGTGGTCAATATAAAACAAAAAGCAGCTACAAAAAAAAGAAAAAAAACACCTAAGAAAAAAGACTACAAAAGATCAGAAATAAATACAGATAACTAATGTTGTATTTCCAAGTTTTGATATTTGGGATATTTATGCATTCCATCTCAAATACCATAAAATACTATTTACCTATGTATAAGTGTTAAAATGCTATAATATTGTATGTTTCCTCTCCAAGTTTCTGCTATACATACAAGTGACCTATGTGCCCCAAAACAAGGAGTATCAAACATCAATCTGCACCAAAATTCATCAGGAAAATTTTGCTAAAAATGCAGTTGTCTGAGCCCTCCTTCTGACCTAATGAATCTGAATCTACCCTACAAGAAAGCTAATTTTATAAAGTGACATAAACCCTCAAATGACTGCACAATACTTTGCTTTCTAAACTCAGTTTAAAACATCTTTTCAGTGTTTTACAGTTGTACTAGCCGTCAGTACTACCTTAGGACCACACCATGAATCTCAATGAATAAATGCACTGTCTTTTCTCCAGGGAGATTTTCCCTGACCCTTCCAGAGCTGGGGTAGGTGCCCCAGCTGGGTTTGGTGATAGATGCTCTCAAACACTCTGCTTTCCTTTCATAATTCCCATCAAATTTGTAACTATTTAATATCTAGAATTTCCTCCAAAACTATAATTTCCATGGGGGTAAAGACTAAATCAGTCTTGTTTGTGAATTTAACTTTATGGCCTACACATAAATATTTGTTGAAATGAATAAATATATGAGTAAGGACCAACACTGTTTTTAAAAGGGATCAGATTATAAAATATCATTATGGTAGGCTAAGGAGTTTGAACTTTGTCTTGCACGCAACCAGAACCCAAAGCAAAACAACTTGAAGAGTTGTGTCTTTAGAATATTAACCTGAAACTGCTCCACAATATCACAAATTAGAGTAGACCAAGATTGGGGAACAGGAGAAGTGTGAGTAAATTATTGTAACCATCAGGTGTGATGTGGTAAGGACTTAAATTAGAGAGTGGTAGCAGTGGAAATGGAAAGAAATGAATGTTGGAAACACTGTGAAAGACTTAATGATATAAGGGCTTAAGTATAAGAGGAATCAAAAGTATCAGCATTAGAAATCTAATTTAAAACAGAGAAGGGAATTTACTGCTTCATCTAACAGCCCAGTCTACAAGCAGACATGGCTGGATACAGTCTCAAATGACTTAATTATGTTTTCCTTCTTATATTCCCTAGACTCAAGAAGTCTCTCTTGGCATGGCTAGAAATATGGCAGCTGGCAGTTTTAAGATTATATCCTTGCAGCTTACTATCTGCAAAGCAAGAGATCCTGTCTCTAAAGGATCGATCAAATCTACTGGAAGGACACTATCTCCACATGCCTGTGAACCAGGCTAGCCAGATTATTTGCCCACCCTATAAAAGAGAAGGAAGGAATACTGTAATTGACAGACTCAGCAGGACTACCTGGAGGCAGGGAGGAGCGGTTCTCCAATGACAGTGATTCTGCACCAGCAAACAACATATATTCTCTCTAAAATATAACTGAGCTTTTTTGGCCAGAGTAGCTAGATTTATTCACTGTTTTTGTCTCCTTTAGATATTAGTAGACCTGTACTTGAGATTTATAGCCATATAAATAGCTCCATAGCAACCAGACTAGATTATTATCTTTATTTAAAAAGGCAGTAGAATTTAGAGGTGAAGACAGAGAACAGGAGACCCAATTGCCTAGATTTAAGTCCATATTCCACAATTCACCTTATATGTTACTTCTCTATTTCCTCTGAAAATGAGGATAACAATACCTCATAGGAATATTTTGAGGATTAAATGTATACATACAAATGTACTTAGAAAGTGCCTTCCGTAGAGTAAGTGCTCAATATTATGTGTAATTATTTCATATGTACATAAATTTATAAGAACATATATGGTATCTGTATAAACACAAACTTGGCATGGAAAGACTATGTTAAGAATGATTTTTACATGAACCCTTTTTAACCAATGGTCAAATCTTAATGCTCACCCTACCTGACCTATCAGTGCCATTAGCCATGCTAATCACACCCTCCTCCTTAATACACAGTTGGTCCTCTGTATCCATGAGTTCTGCCTCCACAGCTTCAACCAAGTATGGATCAAAAATATTTGAAAAAAAATTCCATCTGTGCTGAAAATGCACAGACTTTTTCTCTTGTCATTATTTTCTAAACAATACAGTATAACAACTGCTTATATAACATTTACATTGTATTCAGTATTCTAAGTAATCTAGAGATGATTTAAGGAATACAGGAGGATGTGCATAGGTTAGATGAAAATACTGTCATTTTATATATGGCACTTGAGCATCTGCAGATTTTGGTATCTGAGGGATGCCAAGGGAAGACTTAGGACTCCACACTCTTGGTCTTCCTCCTAACTGAATGCTCCTTCTAAGTCTTATTTGCTGGTTGTTTTTCTCAGACCTCTTAATGCTGTAGTACCCCAGAGCTCAGTCCATACACCTCTTTTCTGCTTAGACTCACTCTCTTGCAATCTCATCTAGTCTCTTGGTCAATTAACTTCCAAATTTTAATTTTTGGCCAAATTCTCTGTCTTGATCCTAGACTTACATATCCTACTCTCTACTTTGCAACTCTATCTTAAGGTCAATTCAAATTTAATTTTGTCCAAAACTGAACTCCTAGTCTTTCTCCAAAACCTCAGAAAATCTCAGAGTTATTCTTTATCTGTCTCTAACATCCGCCAGGAACTCCTACTCACTCAATCTTCAACAAAAACCTACACTCTAACTGCATCTTATTACCTCCACTGCCACCATCTAGCTCCCAGCCAATATCACTTCTTAACTACTATAAAAAGCTCCTAAGAAGTATCCATCTAGCTTCTATCCTTGCCCCACTAATCTATTATCAAAACAGCAATCAATGTGAGGATTCAAAGCATGTTAGATCATTCTACTCAATTCAAACCCTCCAATGGCTCCGTATTTCACTCAGAGTAGGAGACACAGACCTTACTGTGGCCTAGAAGGCCCCACATGATCAGCCCCACCCTCATTACCACCCTGACCTCAACTCCCACAGTTCTCCTCCTTGCTCCAGCCACACTGGCCTCCCTGCTGCTTCTCAAATACACAAAGTCTACATCTGGCCTAGGGTCCTGATACTGGCTTTCTGCCTGAAACACACTTCACCATCATATGTGTATATTCCCTCAAACTTCAAGTTCACTCAAATGTCATCGTCTTGGGCTGGGCACAGAGGCTCAAGCTATAATCCCAGCACTCTGGGAGGCCAAGGTGGGTGGATCACGTGAGGTCAGGAGTTCAAGACCAGCCTGGCCAACATGGAAAAACCCTGTCTCTACTAAAAATACCAAAACTAGCTGGGCATGGTGGCACACACCTATAATCCCAGCTACTCAGGAGGCTGAGGTGGAAGGATCACTTGAACTCAGAAGGCAGAGGTTGCACTGAGCCAAGATAACACCACTGCACTCCAGCCTGGTGGACAGAGCGAGATTGTCTAAAAAAAAGCCACCTTTTCAACGAGGCCTGCCCTAACCACTGTATTTAAAAATCAGTTCCCACCACCACCTCATCACCCCAAATTCTCCTTAATCTGTTCTTGCTTTTTTCCATAGTACTTTTCACCTTCAAGCAAACTTTGTAATTTCTGTATTATGTTGCCTGTTTATTGCTGGTTTCCCCCACAGGCAATGTGTGCTCCACAAGAGCAAGTATCTTTATTTACTATATTGACTGCTGTATCTTTATATATCTATATGCCTGACACATACTATGTGCTCATTAAACATATAGCAAGTTAAATATTTACTGAATGACTCTTACCCCACATTCAACTTTACCTCTGCATTTCCATACTTTAGACCACGCTATTTTAAGTGTTTATTCAGATGCAAAGAGGGAAGCCAAGACAGCCTGATAAGGGTAGAAATGGGTATGAGGTAACATGAAACTGAAGAGATCATTTTGTTAAAAAGAAAAAGTCGGTCGGGCGCAGTGGCTCACGCCTGTAATCCTAGCACTTTGGGAGGCCGAGGCGGGTGGATCACCTGAGGTCAGGAGTTCAAGACCAGCCTGGCCATCATGGTGAAACCCCATCTTAAAAAAAAAAAAAAAAAAGTCAAATTTACAAAATGTCTGATTTATATTACCAATATGCCTTATTCTGGATTACTAAATTACAGACCAATTCCCATATTATTATGTCCAAAGTCCAGAGAGTAACTCTTTTAAGAAATATTCTAGAGTCTTTTAAAACTAAAAGTGTCCTGAGATAGCAATTGTCTCCTTTACCAATGGGGAAATAAAATCTTTAAAACTTTTCCAGGATGAAACAACTAGTTACACGAGAGCTAAGAACCACTGGCATCTGAAACAACTCAACTCTCATATAAGCAGACGACAAGTTTTCCTCATCTATAGAAAGCTGTCGTCTGACATATGGATCTGTTCCCTTGAAAGATTTGCCAAGGTCTTCTCTTGGCTACAATCTATGACCACGAGTGATTACAATTTGGAGTTTATAAAACGAGAGTTTTATTTTTATTGTATAAAAATTCATTGTCAGACTTACTGAGGTATAATTCACTTACATATAGTGAAATTCGGGGTGTCTGTTTTTTAGGTGTTCGCTTCTATGAATTTTGACAAATACATACAGTCATGAAACCACTACCACTATCAAGATATAAAACGTTTCATCACCCCAAAAAGCCCCCTCCCCAACCCCTAGCCTTTAGCAACCATTTATCTTTCTTCTTTCCTTATATTTTTAAACTTTTCCAGGATGGCATATAAATGAAACCATATAACATGTAGCCATTTGAGTCTGGCTTCTTTCATCTTGTATAATGCATTTGAAAGTCATTATCTTGTTGCATATTTTGGTACATTAGCCATGCTAAAAGGTGTGTGGTGGTATTTCATTGTAGTTTTAAATTTGCATTTCCCTAATGACTAATGCCATTGAGCATATTTTCCTGTATCACATAAATCTTAAGACATGTCCTCACAATTAAACAATTACTTTCCCATTGAATGAATTAGCAGGGGAAAGAGGGCTGGGGTAAAATAGAGCACAAGATTTTTAAACTTCTGTTACGTATTCATCATAAGGCTATGAGAAGATCTATAAGATAATACATATGAAAATGTTTTAGAATATATAAAGTACTATTATAAATATAAGGGACTATAATTGTTATTAAGTACTAGAAAGTTACCAGATATAAAAAGTGCACCAGAGGACTCACTCTCTCCCACATAGAAGAATAAAACACTGCAGTCTGACCTGCCCTAGCTAGACTATCTCTGTCTTTTGGAGTTGTCCTGAATTAAGCTAGTTGTGTTGGAGATAAAGTCCTGTTTTCAAGCATAAATGTTACTTTTCTTTTCATAGCCAATATAATCAATCAGTTCAGCATTCAATAATAACAGGAGATAAATTTATTACTTTAGTGTAAAAAGATAGAGCTAACTTCTGACCTGGTTCTTCCTCTTGTGACTGACATCTCACACCTAAACAAGTTTTCAGGTTCCCAAAAACTAAAGAGATGACTTCTCCATTTGTCTTTTAGGAGCCTCTACCTTTAAGTGATAAATGAATTGAATTTTACTGAAAAAGAGTCCCTAATGCAAGAGTTTCTAACAAGTAAATAAATAAAAGCAAAATCACCTATTCAAGATTCCTCAAGATATCTGGATAGACAGGCTGACAAAAACTAATAGGAAACCACCTACGGGGACTCCAGATCTGAATAAATACTGTTGGACCGTACTAGATATCTCCCTCTCAATGCAAGCAACTAATAGGCAGAAACACCAATGATTTAGAGTACAGTTCTAGTTGAGAATATTATTCGACACCTAAAGGGAAAGCTTACCTTTCTTTCTTTTAATAGTTTCTTATAGCCATTTGATCCAAGTGATAATAAAGTAATAAGGACATCTAAAGAAGGTGAAGCTGAAGCTCTTCCTGAAATAAGGATAAGTTACATTAAGGAGATTAAGGGGGGTGGCTTTGGAAATTTAGATTTATTACAGTAGCCAATGTACAAATGGATTTTTGTTTATTACTTTTTCTGAAAAGCAACTTATTTATTTACCTGGATACATCTTGCTGATTTCCTGAATGAAGGAATCATTAAACCCAGCAATTATAGCGCCACCTACTGGAACCATAAAATTTTTGTCCAAGCTCTGAACAAAAGCATCTATTCTACCAACTCGAGCCCCCTAGAATCAATATAATATTACATATTAGTTGCTAGGAAAACAGACAACTGCTATTAGCAAATAAACACCATAACAAAAAATTGTATTTGGGGTAATTAATATTTTAGCCTGATTTAACCATTTCACAATACATACATGCATTGAAACATCAAATTGTACACCATAGATACATACAATGTTTGTCAACTCTATCTTAGACTAAAAATAAACACTATCAAAACAATGCATAGAAATAAAAAACAATTGAAAATTTTTATTTCCTTTGTTATAGTGCCAATAAAATGTTTTTAAGTATTAAACCAAAATTTTTGATGGTGCTCCTTATACGTGGAACTTTAATTTACAACTTGCTTTCACACATAAATCATTTAATCTTCATAACAACTCTGTGAAGCACGCACGGTTTAAGTATCAGCTCAGGTGGGAACTTTAATGAAACAGAGCTTTACACCTTAAAATTGGGTAAGAGAGAATGAATTCATCCCTTGCCTCCCATCTGTACTCCCTTTTTTGACAACGAATGTCTACAATGGGTTCTATAACTATTAAGTGGTTTTAAATACCCTCTGTGAGTTCGAGGGTGGCCACCATAACCTAATGGACTATAGTCATCCAAGTTGCCAAAGAGTTAATTATACATGTGCCTCTTTAATGCTTGGTCTACTACCTATATGACCATTTTAAGCACTCAGATAACAAGAAAGTAAAACTTTTAACATTACTTAATGGAAATCTCATTTGTATACTCTTGGCAATCCTAGAAGCAATGTTTCTATATAACTCATGCTCCCTAATATTATAAACTTAGATGATTTCATTCCACTGCAAATGAACTTCCAGTGAAAATCTAATATTCTGGTGAAAAATTGAATACTTGCCTACTAGAAATGTAAAACTCAGTTCTGGTCCCCATCCAACACAGTCTATGACCTTCTGTCTAATGTGCTTCAATTTTCTCCTCTTAAAAATAGAGATATTATCTAAATTACAACTAAGATAGTCTTTTTCTTTATCTGTAGCCACAGATTTTCAATCTGTATTCACAATCTGCATTCCTATTAATATTATAACCATATTTGACCTTCATTTTCACACCTCACTATCTCAGGGAGAATAGAAGGAACAGATAGCTGGCCTATCTAAGAGTCCAGATCCAGGCAGCAGGTGAAAGCAGCCAAAGCAGGGAAGAGGAGTGGCTGCTCTGGAGGCCATGATACAACTGTTCAAATCTTAACCTTCCTCTTCCTCTTCTTTCTGATTTCCTAATAAACCATGATCAGAGAAAATCTCACCATATCACAGGAGAACAGAAGCATCTAAGACTAACAGAATAAAAAACCCTGGAAAACATATGAAGTAGCAGCATATAAAAATAAGTGGAACAGAGTTGCTTTTGTATTAACAGTACTGTCCAAGGCTTCCTGAGAGAAATAGGAACCTAAATTGGAAGCAGAAGTACTAGAGGAATCAGTGCACCAGACTTTGCTAGAATCCTTCCATCACTAAAACACAGAAGGTATTCAAAAGGCAGCATACTCTGTGGCAAGAAAACAAACAGGCCAGACCCAATCTCAGATATGGTTCAGAGACCCCCTCTTTCAGCTACATAAGTCACCAGTATATGATCTAAAATCCACACTCAAAATACATCTGAATAAAACCATTTATTACCACCTTCACAACTACTACCCTGGCCAAAGCCACCAAGAAATTTCATATGGGTTGCTGCACTAGCTTCTACGCTTGCCTTCGTACAGTCTGTTTCCCACATAGCACATCACTCTTTCCTGCTTGAAATCCTTCCACAGCCAACGATCATACCAAGAATCAAATCCCAAACCCTTAACACACCTTAAAGCTCTACAACCACTGTTCACCTTGTTCATTATGGTTCAGCCATATTGGTCTCCTTGCTATTTCTCACACATTCCAAGCACACTCCTGTCTCAGAGTCTTGGCTGTTAGCTTCTGTCTGGAACCTAGAGAGCTGCAAAGCTTCCTCCTTCACGTCATTCAGAGCTCCACTCACATTCTTGAAGAGCGCTTCCTAGATCACTCCATCTAATGACATCCCTCCCCCACAAATACCTGAGCATTTATCCAAGACCTGTCATACTCAAGGTTTACTGTCTGCTTTCCCACAAAAAAACAGAATGCTCCACGATGGTTAAAGATTTTGTCAGATTCACTATTTCATCTCCAGTTCCTAACCTCGTGCCTGGTACACAAGTAGGAACCCAGTAAATATTTGTTGAATGAAGTGACAATTAGGTCTGTGAATAAACAGTAGTAACACCTACTTCCCTCAAATTCTTAATAGGCAAAGTTGCTGCTTCTCACACTTTTGGAGTTTTACAATCCATTATAACTCAAATAATTAGTCTCACATACACATATTTTTGTGACTCTACTATACCCACCTCCATTAATCTATTCTAACATCCATATTCCATGAATCTCTTAGTCATTTTAGTAAATATAAACATAAATATAGGTTATTCAAAACTAACTTCCCTGGGGGCTACATGTGCATACAGAACACTCTATATGCTCAGTATTAAGGTATTCTGGGGTCTCTCCTTAAAAATAAAAAAATTAAAAACATAATCTTAATAAAAATAAAACATTTTATTTATAGTTTTTCTTCATGTATTTAATTACTGTAATATTATTTTCTCAAGAAAAGACTTATGGTATTAGCACTTTGTTTTTCAACAGAAAAATAGGACTTTGGAGTCACACTGAAGTAGATGGACTATTTTGTAGCTATAGACCTTGGGCAAGTCACTTAACTCCATTTAGTTTATTTCTCCATGTGCAGAATGGGAATAAGAAGTACACCTAAAATTGTTAGGTCTCAGTTAATAACTTTAAAAGCCTAGTAAGATGCCTGACACATGGAAAGTGTAGTAAATGGTAAATATTAACAATAAGGACTACTGAGATGAATTAAAGCTAACTGTAGCTTTTTAGAATGTCATGAAACAGCAACCAGCACTCAATAAGACTCAAGTATTTATTTGATTTAAATCAATAGTGCCACAAACTCTTTTGGCAAAGGCCAATTTGGGAAAAATAGAATGTTTATGTACTTGCTCTTTGTGTTTTAAAGGAATGTCCAACTTAATAAGTTCTCATATTCAATAGCACAGTACAGTTACTACAGTTAACAACAATATATTGTGTATTTCAAAATACCCAGAAGAGAGGATGTGAAATGTTCCTAACACAAAAAGAAAAAATAAATGCCAGGTAATGGATAGCCTAAATACTCTGACTTAACCATCATACAATCTGTACATGTATCAAAATATCATATGCACTCCATAAATATATCCAAATATTATGTATCAAAGAAAAATTTTTAAAGGAATGTCAACTTTAGAAGATAATACATTATCTGCAACAATGTCCGTACTTAAAAGTTTATTCACCCATCTTATAGTTTTATGCTTTGGTTAAAATGTTAGTAAAATCGCCTCACAAATGCAGAGAGGTAATGACAAGGCAGAGTACTGAAGATGCACAGCTCCAAGGGCAGCTTTCTTATCGTATTCTGGAGCTCTTTTTTTTTTCTCTTTTTTTTTTTAAGAGATGGTCTCCTCTGTCATCCAGGCTGGAGTACAGTGGTGTGATCATAAGTCACCATAACCTCAAACTCCTAAGCTCAATCAATCTTCCTGCCTCTGCCTCCCACATAGCTGGGATTACAAGAACACACCACCATACCCAGATAATTTTTTCCTAATTTTAGTTTTGTAGAGATGGAGTCTCACTTTGTTGCCCAGGGAGGTCCCAAACTCCTGGCCTCAAGTGATCTGCAAGCTTCGGCCTTCCAAAGTACTGGAATTACAGGAGTGAGCCACCATACCCAGCCTCTTTTAGTTTTAATCTCTTCAAGTGCACCACCAAATTTTCTAGTATTTAAAAATATGTTGTGAGTATCATTAAAATGATCATTATGAAGACTTTACAGGCATCTGGAGAGTACAGAAATATAACACTAAAAAAATTAAATGTACACAATGAATATGACTATGTAAAAACAATATGCATATAAAACGAGAAAAAGTAAACATATAAATTGTTAAGGGTATTTGTTAGGGTAATAGTGTTATGAATTATCTTATACTCCATCCTCATTTTCCTAAATTTTTAGTAATGCTGATGTTACTTGACTTTTAAAAGAAGAGAAGCTGCTAAAAAGTACAGAGAAGAAGAGCAAAGGGGAAAGGGAGGGGAGGAATAAAAATCAATCACTGAAATAAAATGTTTTTCAAGATTTCCAGTGTAGAAAATTGTACACCCTTCCTCTATGACCATACGAGTTAGATACAATCTAGTATAGATTAAGTGAAGAAGCCTTAAAAAGTTAAGGTATAACAAAAAGAAATACCAAGGAAATGGTAAAGTCCTTCTCTAAACGTTTTAAGAAATCCTGACACGCCATGCCTACATCCCAAGCCGCCTCTGGACTTGCTACGTAAATTAATCCATTTCCTTATTGGTTTAATCCACCTTGAGTTGAGTTTCCGTTACTTGCTGCCAATGACCTACTAACTGATACAAACTTGAGTAAAGAAATTAAGCAAACCAGCGATTACTATTTCATATAAACCACATTTATGTAAAAGATGATAATGGTATACTCAAAATGGCATAAAAGATAAAAACATAACTAGATAGTTATCTATTGTGCTTCAGAGCATATACCATATTGGAGCAGACCACAGGTAATCTGTGAATAACTTATGTCCACATAACACAAATCACATGTATGTCAAAACTGAATATGTATATTAACATCATTACGCACACAAACTATGTAGCCCATATCATACATGCATAAATACAATACTTCATTTATTCACTGACTCTATTTAGTAACCAGTTATTGATTGTCCATTATGTACCAGATTCTGTCTGAAGTATTGAGGGCACAGCAGTGAACAAAACAAAGTTCTACCTTCTACCCCCAATAGAACCTTAATTCTAATTACTGTCAATAACTAGACAATAAACAAACATTACATCAAGTGTTGATAAGTGTTCTGGAGAAAAATAGCAAAAAGCCATCAATTTTAAAAAGCATCACTATTTTATAAGTCACTAAGAAAAAACATTACCTGTTGACATTGTAAGACACCACTGACTGTAAGACATCACAATTTCAAATGTCAAAATGTAGAACACTACATCTTAAAATCAATGAACATGGTAAAAGAAGAAAGAGAGGGATAGAAAATGCTAGCAAGGGCTAGACACAGTGGCTCACATCTATAATCCCAGCACTTTGGGAGGCCAAGGTGGGAGGCTCGCTTGAGCCCATGAGTTTAAGACTAGCCGGGGCCACATACAAAACCTCATCTTTAGAAAAAATACAAAAAGTTAGCTGGGGTTGGTGGTGCACACCTGTGGTCCCAGCTACCCAGGAGGCTGAAGTAGGAGGATCACTTGAGCCTCGGAGGTTGAGGCTGCAGTGAACTATGGATGTACCACTACACTCCAACCTGGGCAACAGAGTGAGACCCTAATCTCAAAAATAAATATAAAAAAGTAGAAAATGCTAGTGAGAAAGGGGGAAGTGTTAGATAGGGTTTGACATATATGTCAAAACTGAGTATATATATTAACAGCATCATGCACACAAATTATATAGCCTGTAACATACCTGCATAAATACAGTATTTCATTTATTCATTCACTTGGTTCAGTAATCAGTGATTGTCAATAATAACAATCACGGATAGAGTTTCTGAGGAAGTCCCACTTCACTGACCTAAAGAAAGTTACGCAAATTTCTTTCTTTTTTTTTTTTTCTTTTTTTTTGAGACAGAGTTTCGCTCTTGTTACCCAGGTTGGAGTGCAATGGCACGATCTCGGCTCACTGTAACCTCCGCCTCCTGGGTTCAGGCAATTCTCCTGCCTCAGTCTCCTGAGTAGCTGGGATTACAGGCACACGCCACCATGCCCAGCTAATTTTTTGTATTTTTAGTAGAGACGGGGTTTCACCAAGTTGACCAGGATGGTCTCGATCTCTTGACCTCGTGATCCACCCGCCTCCGCCTCCCAAAGTGCTGGGATTACAGGCGTGAGCCACCGCACCTGGCCGGCAACTTTCTAGAAGAGCAGTCCAGTGAGTGGGATAAGCAAGAGCAAAAGCCTGGAAATGCACACACACGACGAAATGGAAGAAAAGAAAAGCAGTGAGGGTGGTTGGAGCAGGGAAGGCAAACAGAAAGCAGTAGAAAATGAAATCAGCAAATCAGCAAAGGCCTTAATACACAAAGCCTTGTAGGCCATAGTTCTTACTATAAGTGACATGGGAAACACAGACATAATTTCAAAATTAGAACCTAAAACAAATGACCAGAATCTAGTTGATGCTTAAAAAAAAATACAAAAACCTGCCAATTCCATAGCTATATACTAGAATGTTTATAAATGAAGTCATTTCTAGCCTAAGACAATAAGGTACAATAATTCCTTAAATATAGAAGAAATCATATATTTAAAAAAATGGTATAATCCAGTAAATTAGAAAAATGAGAATCCTGGTAATGAAACATTCTCAGAAAGTTAAAAGCTAAACTACTAAAGTATTTCTATGTTGATTCTAGTCTACTACCAAAGTTATCAGTCCAATTACCACCATAGTACAAAGAATAATGACTTTTACTGAGAGATTATCAGATGCAGGTTCCTAATACTCCCTAAAGCAGATGTTTTTACTATATCAGTTTGTAGAAAAAGTAACAATCCCATAATATGTTAAAATGAACTTTTCCTTGACATGTATATCATTTTAAATTCTTACCTGCTGAATGAGATGCATACACTTTGAAGACTGCACTCCATAAGCATTATTGACTATATGTGGAATGCCAAAATCAGCACAAATCACAGCCAGTTCTTCTAGTCTACAAACATAAATATTCAATAGAAAGACATGCTCACACTGTGCTTTATAAATGATAGCGCAGAAACTTAAAAAAAAAAAAAATTAATAGTTATCCTTAAGGTACACCAAGGGAAAAAACAATAAACACTGAAATTTCTATTGCAGTAAACTTGGAAATACATAGCAAGCTCTTTCAAATAACCCTAAAAAAGCTTTTAAATTAATGTTATCAATAAATGGAAAAAAATACAAAACTTTATGGAGATGGTAACTTTTAAATCATCTTAAAATTAAAAATTTCCTAAATAGAAAGCCAGAAGATTATTTATAATGACCCCTCACAAGGTGGTATGCACTTTTTTTTCCAAACACTTTTGGTTGCTTACCATTCTGAAGCTCGTATCTGAAAATAATTAGCATATCTGGAAATCTTAAGAAATCTCACATTAAACATCTCATAAAATAAAAAATCCATTCTCAAATAGACTTTAATGTATTAAAAAATACAGAACATTAAAATGTGTCATTACCAAAATAACATTTTCCAACAACTTGGATACTGAGGAATCTTTTAAATAGCTACTGGTTTTAAATCCACCCTTATCTACTCTTATTTTTTCATTTTACACCTCTCATATTAATCTAATTTGAGAGTCTAACTTTATGCAAAGTAAGGTAATAAATTTCAGTGAGAGCATAATAAATAGATGTTCTTTCACAAAGCCAAATACTTCTTGTGACTGAGCTCATCTTTAATAGAAACATCCTCCTGCTATGAAACTAAAACTAAATCCTATGTTTTAGCAAAGTTATTAAAAGTTTTCTCTCTAAAGTAAAAAGAATTTGAAAGCATTTTTATACATGTAAAGTCCTTTCCAACAGGATATATTTCAAATATATAGTTTGAATTACCTATTTACACATAACGCATGTTCTTTATTTACTAGTTGTCATTAATATATTGTTAACTATAAGGAGGAATAATACTATTATGTTCATCTGTCACAAGTTTTCTTTTTTTGTCCCGTTTGCCTCAGACCAAAAACAAGTTATCAATTTGCTTCCTTGAAGTCTCATGAATTTACAACTCATTTTATCATTCATTTTTACAAACCCTACAAATTGATACAAAAATCATTTTTGTTACTTGAAACTAATCAGATTTTTTTTTTTACAAAATAGACCTTCTGGGATACACAGAAGTATTTTCTTCATAAAATAAAGGGTGAGTGTTCTAATGAAAATATTCCTTAATAAAGGACTTCTTTAAAATAAGGCTCCATAACACTACATTCTATTTTTAAAAGAAAAAAAAATCACTTGTGAGTAGTTTTATATAACCTGAATTACTTAAATCTGTTAATGGTTAGGGTGTGTTTCAAAAAGGTATTTAAATGAAAGAAGAAACAGAAAAAATATTTTTCATATGAATCAAACTGTTTTCTAACTTAGAAGCCAATGTAAGGTGTTTATTAGTTAGAAGAAATACTACTCTTTTTTGTTAACATTTCCTGTAAGTGAATTTCCTCCACAATACTTTTTGTCTGATTAAATAACTAATAAAAACAAAATGTATACTGCACCCAAAAAATTAAGACTATAAAGGAATAAAGTTTGATGTAAAAAAAATCAAAATGTAGTTTTAAAACTTAATAAAGTCAGAAATTCAAAGATTACTGTGCATCACCCTTTTCCTACTTTACTCCTATTCAGAAATATTCATTACACAATGACAAATGAGAATTTTTCTGACTGATAAGAAACTTTATGAAATTTTTTCTAAAGGAGATAATACAGGTAGAACACTTAACACTGTGCCAGGCATACTGTAAAATGCAAAAGATGTTAGTCAAAATGAAACAAAAGGAAAGTATCCACGAGGATAAATAATCCAATTAATACGAATATCCATACGCTGTTTTTCAAAATGTGATTTCTATCACATTAAAAATTTTATAGATATCAAAACCATCGCTAAAAAAAAGATGCTTATTTAATATTTCAATACAAATTTGAAATCTGATTGGTAAGTAATGAATAAACCACAATAGCATATGCAAAGTAATCTTAAAATAGAGTTCACAGGCTCATGAATGTAACAAGGTAAATTTTTAAGAGCCTAGTTTAAAAACTGTCTCTTACAATCTGCCTATAAGATAATAAAAGCCAACATGGCATTCTTTACTGCCAAATAATGTGATTCCATGAATTAAAACCAAAGTATAATTTGATGCTACAAGAAAAGTCCAAAGTCAACACAGTTCTTACAAATTATTACCACTTCCATTCAAAATGTTAAAATGAACCAAAAAAAACTAGTCAAAACCAGAAATCTTATTACTAAACCTGAGCCTATTATATTTTCAGAATAAAAATCTGTGACTATCCTTTAGAAAAGTAAACATTTGCTTTCTTTCCTTTTTGCTTTTTTTAATGTTTGTATTATTCTCAAAATGTAGACAATGACAACCACTATGCACACGTAAGTATACATCTGAGTTAATCTTTCAATTACAGAAATTTGAAAGCAAACAACCCTAAATTTTTTTAAATTAACACTGATAGCAATGAAAAGAAGTAACCCAACATTTATCTTAGAAAAGAAACTTCTATTAAATAATAAGAAAAATGATGCTAAGAAATCAAACAGGATAAAGAGCAAGAAAACAAAGATGGCCTGCATCTTTATCACTCGGGTGATAAAGGGAGCTCCCACCCTGTACTAGTTGTTTTCCTTGTTCTATTTCAAATGTTTATTTTCCCAAGCCACTACACTATTTCTCCACAAGGTCAATCTATTCTCTTAGAACAGACCATTCATCTACTTACTACGAAGTGTTATTTAAGCATATTTGAGAATTAGTATATCATATTTTATTTAAAAGACTGATAAACAGCTAAAAGACAATATTCACAGATCATTTACCTATCAGGCACCCTCGGAGCAAAACAGGATGTAGTAGAATGAATACACAGAATGTTATCAGGCCCAAGTTCCTGGACTTTAGCCTTTACTGCTTGCAGGTCTGTACGCAGCTCGTCACCTTCCAAAACATTTTCTATCACCACAGGCTCAAAACCTAACCAACCAGAAAACAAAATGTTAGTGTGAACTAAAATAAGGGAAGATCCTGAAACTCTAGGAAGCATGCTATTTTACACAAGAACTCTTAATATTTATGTTGGTAGATTAACCTTCCTCTGGTAATAAATACGTGGCTCAGTTCTGGTATTAGTCAAAGGTAGGTCAAAATAATGTGAAGGACAATTACACAATTTTAGGACCATATGTCTATTTAACACTTCAATAGGACAAGAATGAATTCTGGAAAGTAAGGAAAATAAAAGTTAAACAGATATCTATAGAAGTAATAACATAGACACTGATAACAAAAAGGATCACTTTAATCCAGTTCAATTTCAATCCACAGAAAAGTAGGTCCACTCACTCTCTGGCAATATTTCTATTTTAAAGTTCACTTTATTTCAGACAGGACATAAATAATAATATAATTCAATCACGGAAACAAATCACAATCATGTACTTAATGTTTTACCTCTAAAGAAAAACATAATAAATTTCAGCAGCCTAAGGATCACTAATTCATCTCATAGCCTACAAAAGCCTTCTATTAAAACAAAATGTATACTGTAAACTTTTCACAATTTAAAGATAAAAATTGTTTTCACATTTTCAATTAAAATAGTACACTTAACTAGCATATAAGCAAAGGTCCCTCAACAAATAATAATTGAGTAATCTTTCATGGTAGATATTTAAGTATCCATAAACTTAAAAGTTACGTAAAGCAATACAAACATTAAATTTTGTTACATATATTTTACCACAATTCTTTCTTTAAAAAAAGCAATAGGGTACAGATTTAGTTTATTTTTCACTTATTATATTTATATAAGAATTCTGAATTTTCTAATTGTGATGTTTAACACATCATATATGACACTTCTCTTACCTGCAGTGATCATGGATTTAAAGCAGGACTTCTGGTCTATTCGTGGCCATATAATATACTTTGCCTTTGGTCTTTTGTGTCGTAATGTTAAGAAACATAGGGTTAGACTCATACCAGTTGCCATAGGAACTACAAAGCAGTTGGCTATTGTATGGACACCTACAAATAAGAAGCAAAACAGAAATCTGCTATTCCATTAAATACCCAGCATCCTTCTTGGAGAAATAATATACTTCATCTACAAAATAATAAAAGTCGTAGCCCTAGTGCTTCTGTTTCTGTACTCACTCCCAGGAAGTTCAATGCCAAATTCAACTTCTGGGCTTATGGCTCTGATTTTCTATCTTATTCTAAGAAATTTTATTTTTAAAAAGTACTCTTTTTTGGAAAAAGGCAATAATAAAGGAAATGAGTCAATGGTGTGTGTGCGTCCAGTCAGCCAAAAGTATTATGATTAAGATAGTACATACCAGCCAGCTTGATAATGTCCAGGACCAAAGAATTGGTAATTTTGTTCAAAAGGCTAGAGCCTGCAGCTTTTGGTTGCACAGCAGAAATATCACCCGACCGTCCAATACCATGAATGAACCTAAGCAAAAAATGGGCCAAAAACTGGACAAATACATTCAGCATTCTAAGTAATACAATGTATAAGTATGCAAATAAAATAACCAAAAAAACACCAGGAGCAGTATTTGGCTGTTATAGATATATGTTATAAACTATTATCGATGTGGAACTATCCTTCTTAAATTGAAACAACTTTATCAATTATGCTGTGATAGCTGGTTTCCAAAGGCAGCCACCATCAATTCTTTTTCTCCCTGTGCCCACATGCTACTCCCACACCAAGTGATGGTGTCTACTTCCCCTACACTTCAATCTGGGCTGACCTTAGTGACTTGCTTGGCCAGGAAGAATCTAGCAGGAGTGACTGTGTGAAATTTTCATGCTAGGAAAACCTTCAGATGACTAAACTCTCAGCTAGTATCTGACTGCAACTACATGAGAATCCCAAAGCAATACTCACCCTGCTGAACCCAGTTAATCCAAAGAACTATGAGAGATAATAATAAATAAATGTTTTAAGCCCTTAATTTTAGGGCAGTTTGTTCTGTAACAATAGAAAACTGGAATATATGAAACATTAAATTATCTTTTTTCTTTCCTTTTCCCTTAACCACATAGTGGACTAAGTTCCAAAGAAGATAAGCTGATGTTCAAATATTGCCTTCATTTTAAAAGAACTATATGCTCCTAGGAAATCAGAGTGCAAATCTACTCATTTTAAATCAGATGATATTATACATTGTTTAGATACATCTGAATACTCCTTAAAATAAAAACACCCTTTTGTAATTTGAGTAATTTCTGATTGACAGTAAAACATATCAGAAATTCTGTACAGGGGGATTATCAAAGAATACTAGTGTTGTACTTCCTCACCACTGAAATCTCATGTACAAAACATTTGTTACATATATTATCCACCATGTTATCAGCAAACTGTTAACTGAAATTTTCATCTGAATTAGGTATTATCATCAGTTTTGACTGCAGTGGTTTTGACTGCAATACGAATTCTACTAGGCCCAGGAAATTTTCATTATAATATAAAAGCATGGAAGACAGGAGTTTTATTTAAAAGAGTTTACACTTCACAGAAAGGTTAGTGGACACAGAAATAAGTGATCATATTTGGAACAACTACCAATTAAACTGTTATCAGAATTAATGAAAAGTTTTCTTCAATAATGCAAAAGAGAAAAGTCACTTAATAATCTATTATATCTATTGCAACAGAGAGGTATTTATAAAATGGGATGCAGTTTAAACACAGTTTAAAACAAAGTTTAAAAGTTCTAACTATAAATCATTCTCAAAAAAACAAAAACCCTACCAATGTTAGAAAAGAAACATTGAAAACTATAAACAGCCTTAACGGATTTTAAACTCTTTAAAATCAGATATGTTTATCAGGGTAACCACTCCTAACAAAACGTATAGCCTGTGTTGTTCACCCAGAACCTGACAGGGTAACCCTCATATATTTTTAGTCTATTGTCTTTGAAAAGCACTTGCTGAGATAAAATTGTTTCCATCTCCCTGTTGCACCTGGTTTACATATCCATTTGAGCAGGGAAGAAGTGGTTTACAGACAGACATTTGATAATCTAGTAAGATGAATACAGCTGCCATTGTTTTGAACCCAAAATAAATAAACGATAGGCGTACTAATTAAAAAAAGATACCTGTAATGACGACGAGCAACTAATGCGGATGCAACTCTCCCTTCCCTTTCTCCCACACCACAATTGCCTAAGAAATTGTTGCTGTCCATGATTGCAAGTTCATGTAAAAAGAGTTCAAGTGTACTTTCATCCCAGCCATTCTCTGGACACTTGCCCTTAAACAAAAAAAAAGTACGATTATATTTAATAAAACTATGGTTCTCTAGAACACAACAGGAATACATTTTCACTTTTTAATGTGTATTTTGCCATGCTCTTTGTTTGCTAAAATTCAGGCATAAATTCAGCACTATATAGAGACCACAAATAGACAAAACGTTTGTACATTTGATTATAATTATTAATAGATTTGGAAAAGTGATGATAAATGCATACGAAGACATTTACTCAGATATTTAAATTTTCGTAAGTGAAACTAACTGAAAATCAACATGCCCCAACCCCAATGAAGATGCTTTAAACCAGGGCGCTATGATTGGGGTGGGGGCTCGGAAGAGGGCAGTGGTTGTCAAACTTCAATTAAATATTGTCTCACGCCTGTAATCCCAGAAGTTTGGGAGGCCGAAGCGGGCGGATCACTTTGTCAGGAGTTTGAGACCTGCCTGGCCAACATGGTGAAACCCCGTCTCTACTAAAAACAAAAATTAGCCGGGTGTGGTGGCATACGCCTGTAATCTCAGCTATTCGGGAGGCTGAGTGAGGCACGAAAATCGCTTGAACCCGCGAGGCGGAGGTTGCAGCGAGCCGAGATTGTGCCATTCAGCCTGGGAGAAAGAGCGAGACTTGGTCTCAGGGGAAAAAAAAAAAAAAAAAACACAACAAAACTTGTAGTGAAATTAAAATTCAGGAACGCAGACAGGAGGGAGGAAGACCCGTGAAGTTCCGCGGAAACCTCGTGGTTCGAGTGAGCATACAGAGGTCTACAAACACCATATATGCTCTGAATCCTTGAGAGTGGTGAAAGATGGAGGCGCGAACTTTGCCCTTACGCAGGAAAAAAAAAGTAAACTGGGACTTTCCCTCACTTCTGCATCCCGAAGTTAGAAACAGCGGGACTCAAAACCCCGACCCCAACACCCCCTCCTAAGAACAGCCTTTGGCTTTCACTGGCTTTGGCAAGGCTGAGAAGGCACAGACCGCAGTCGGTCAGCGAGGACGAGCCAAACTGATACAGACTCGGGACTAGTCTGAAGCAGCAAAGAGCTGCCGAAAGGTAGCACCAGTAGGGACGCCAGGTGGAGCCTGAGCCCCGGGGTCGCGGCCGCTGGGGAGGGGACCGACAGCTCGGTACCTTCTCCAGAAGCAGCCGTATGAGGTGCTCATGCGAGCGGCGAGCCTCACAGCCCTGCCTCACGTAAGCCGGCGACACCAGTCGCTCGCCCGCCGCGAAACTCTCGCGGTTCATGACGGCGGTGGCGACCGTGGTCAGTGGGAGAACCAGCTCCACACACCAGGGACACGACAGAACCAGAATGCAACTCGCCGCCTGGACGGTACGGCAGCGCCTTGGGACAAAAAACAACAACAAACCACCAACCACGTCTCGCTCTGCACATGCGCAGATCGTCTAAGATGGCGCGCAAGGAGGACGTTGAAATATTTGAGCATGCGCAAGGGAGCCCGCGCTTTTCGCTGACTTCGGGCAAAGAATGTACTGAAATTAGCCCCGCCCCGCTTCAGCTGATTGGTCTAGTTAAACTCTGGTGTTCCTAATAGGAACTTCAAGAAAGGATTTTGCGCTTGTGCAGATCCGGCGAGCCGAGTAAGGAGCAGGTACGTGGGGTCTTCTAGGTTGTTCTGTGTTCCAGTCCTGTTGGATGGTTGAGATCTGTGCAGAGTTTGTGGTTTTGCCTTATTTAAACTGATTGTCAGATGCCAAAACTTCCAGTCTTTACCTTGATATAGTTCCACACTTATTACTGCCTGACAACCCCATAGGAAATAACAGTGCCCCACTCCTTTTCCCCTTTGCACTACTCAATGTTTAACCATAGCACTTACCACTCACCATGTGACATGCCAGACGTTTGTTTACACACACACACACCCCCATGAATGTAAACTCTCTAACGTAACGGCAGGGACTTGGTTTTTGCTGCAGTGCCCTCCACCCCAGGCACCTAAAACAGAATAAAGTAGAGCCTTAAAAAATTGATAATGAACTAACGAATTACTTTGACCGTTCTGAAACTGTCCCCAAGAACATTTTGTAAAATTGATTAAGTGGGAAGAAAAATTCAAGTAGGCTTACAGCTGCTATTATTAAGCCAGCTTGCCCTATGGACGAACTTTCCTGTAGCTCATTGCTACTTACTACCCCAGGAGAATGTGGCCCTTGTCACAAGACTCTTCATTCTTTTTCTGTTTTATAGATAAAATCTAAGACATTGTGAGAACATAAGTTTTCTGTTTGCTTGGCTTCTTTAGGTTCTGCATAACAACAAAACTAAGGATGCCAGCCTGTCTGGAAGGCCCAATAAAAAGCTGATTCTTGGAGAAATGCAATTGTCACATCCTGATGATTTCATCCCCCTTACCCCTACAAATTGATGACCCCAAATTTTCCTTTCACCCTCCAGAAATCCCCCTTAAAAACCTTTGCCTAGAACTCCTTGATGAAATGGATTGAAACTTGAGAATTCTTCCTGTTTCCTGGCTTGTAACTTGTGATTATTAAACTCTTTCTCTGCTGCAACCCCACTGTCTGTATATTGGTCTGTTCCTGCACAGCAGGCATAGAAACCTGGCAGTCCTGTAACAATTCAACAACCTAGAGGTTTATTGCTGGAGATCCCTGCCTTCAGTTGCCTTACAGTCTTCATCTTACTTGAGCCTACAGTAATTTCTGACATTGCTCTCACTTGGTGGTATGCTCACTTGCACTGATTCACACGCACTTGCAAGAGCCGATTGTTAAGTGTTCAGTAATTTTGTGAGCTAGTTTTTAAATACAGCCACTCAAAAATTAAATTATATTAAAAGCAAAAGTAAAAATACTCTAAATCCATCACTTCCGAATTATTTTACTCCATTTTACTATTATGTATGCTCTTCAGGTTATTTAAATGTATTTTATCTATATGGTGGAAATTCAATATAATGTACTACCCCACATCTTCCATCTCCCCTTTTGATGATGTCATGTTGGCCACGGTAGGAGCATTTACACCATGGAAATCAGTAAACACTGCAAATCAAGCCCTTACCCTCCAATCCACTCCCCTAGAAGTCAGTTGTTCAACATGTACCAGCTCATCACTGTTTCTACTGTGTGTTCCCAGGGCATCCAGCTATTAATATATTTCAGTCTACTTATGGTATTTGTTGAATTGCATTTCAGTTGTTAATTTTCTCTGTCAACTAGACTGTGAGCTTCTAGTTGACAAGGGCTATATTGATACCTGTGTTCAAAGCACAGCACTAAATACATAATAGGTGTTTGATAAATATTTGTTCAATGACATTAGACCACTTAGCTACATAAAACTAAGCAGAAAGGTAAACCGCAAAACAACAAGAATTTCGCTTACTTTCTAAAATAAGTATTATCTTTCAGACTTTCGGAAAGTTTTCTTATTCTCAAAATGCAACTATATTTGCAACTTCTTTGGAAAGGCCTTCAAAGCTGCTTTGTCAATCACATGCAAAATCTGTAAAAATCCCAAAATTAACCTCATTACTAAATGAACTGCTAGGTTTTTGAGCCAGCTTGTTCTCTCACCTTATTCACCATCTTAATTCAGAAAAATGTTTGTCTGTTTCCAAAAATTAACTAACCATCATCAAGATATGCATTTGTTAAAAGTATTCAAAAGATGCCAGCTTTGGAAGAAATTTCAAGACAAGTATTCCAAAATTATTTTCATCCATTCACTCACCCAACAACTATTTATTAATTACATACTATTTTTAATAGATAGGGAAGCATCAGAATAATCTCATGGTCTTTACAAGATGAAGCATCATTTAAAATAGGTCCAGAACACACAGGTTTAAATTCTGCTAGTGTCACTAGTTGTATAACCTTAAATACATTACTCAGACTTCCTGAGCTTTGCTTTCCTCAGCTGTAAAATAGGGATATGAAAGAGGCAGTTACTATGATTAAATGAGAGGTAATTGCTCAATGACATCTTGATAGACTGACTATACAAATGGACAACGGCCAGATCATATATGATAACAACTCTCACCCACAACCTGTTTAGCAACTAGCCTTCCAAACCACCACCTCTGCAGCAATCAGCCAAGAATGGTTAAGTCTTGGACAATGACTGCTAGCTTCCCTCTTTTATTACTTGTTTCTAACTTAAGACCAACCAGAGAAAGCCAAATAGGCTCCTTTAAAAAATCGCATAAGATGCCCTGTTTCTAGTTATCCAACCTCTAGCTTCTCCTTGCCAACAGCTCCAATCAGCACGCCAGAATTCTTCCCTTTACCTGAATCTTTCACTATAAAGCTTTCCCACTCCCCTGCCTGCCTTTGAGACTCTGACAAATGCAGGTGATGGTGACTGACTCCCTTCTCTAACAAGCTCTGATTTTCCAGTTTTCCCAAAGACTCCACTGAGACATGGTCTGTGCTGTCCATGGCTGTGGACCTCAGCCTTTGGCCACTTGTGCCCACAGAGGCTCCTTGTGCCTTGTTGCTTATGGCTTGTCAAGTCCATGCCAACGTGGTAAGTCAGTGGTGGCTTGGAACTCCTCCCTCTTTGCCTTGAGTTCCTAAGCTATTCATTTGAAGTTTGATATTCGGATTCTGTTATTGGTTACTGTTTTCATCCTTAGTGGAATCAGGCAACTCCTTTTCATCCTTTGTGCTGTGCTTTGTACTTCTATTTTGTATTGTGCTGTCTTAAAGTGTTTTCTATAAGAAAGAGAATCCCAGGGGTAGAACACGGTCATGGGCCCTACAACCCTGTCGTTCAAGCCAGTTTCACAGACCGATGAGTTTGCAGTTCTCACCAGACTACATCCATTTGGACAAACTTTGTTGTGAGTCACCAATAAAACTGGATGAGGTTCTCCCTTCACCTTGATTTTTTGTCCTGCGGGCTTGCTTTTGATCAAAGAAAGAGGTTATTCTGAGATTCTTCCTGCCAAGGACACAGATTGTCCAGTCTGTGTTCAAAAGGGGCAAAAATCAGGCTGGGAGCTGAGACAGGAAAAGCAGAGCATAACTTTCAATATGGTAGCCAGCCCTTATGGGGTGCTCTAAGTCTAAATTGTTTATCTCTTCTTCACCAGGAAAAACTTCTGCCTTTTATACATACTCTCATTACAATCCTAATGCTTGTGCCTATCTCTCTAAGTGGCATAACTTCAGCAATGAGGAGTTGGGCCTTCAGTAGCCACTCTGGGGACCACTTGACTTGAACAAAATTTTTTATTTGATGGGCAACTTAGAAAAGAAAGGGATTTAAGATTTCTTAGGCCTCACGGGCAACAGTTTTTGAGCGATACACAGAGGCCTCCACAGGAAATTCTGATTCAAGAATTATTCCACTAAAAGATGCTTTGGCCAAAGCTAACAAGCAATTTGACGAACGTAAGCAACAAAAAACTAGACTCATTTACCAGTAAATCTTCCCCTTTGGGTTGGCTCCCTATATCCAGATGTCCCCCTTAATCCCTTAGCCTTCTGATCTCTTTCTTCACTTTCATCAACTCTCGCCTTCTCTTCCTCTTGTCCAGGCCTCCTGCATTTTCTCAACAACTCTCCTAAAACTCCAAAATGTCAGTTGCTTCTAAAGATCCATCTCCCCTCAAAAGCAAGATATTCAGGCAACTGCAGAATTTAAACTTTGCACCTAAGATGAATTAAGAGCAATAATCAAGGACTGCTCTACTTCCAAACAAGACCAGCAACTATTTCTAGAAGAATTTAGGATTCATTTGAGTTCATATGATTCAGAGTTACCTAACCTAAATATATCAATATGTACATATATTGGCCAGATCCTTAGGTGTTAAATCTCGAATTTAAAGAAAAGCTGGTTGGACTGACATGGGTAGGGATCTACAAAGATCACTCTTTCCCCGATAAACTTAGAGTCTGAGGGGAAAAAAAAAGCCCTAAAAAGGAGAACAAAGTCTCCTAAACATTTTCTATAAAAATCTGTTGTACCATAATTCAATAATGCAAACCAAGACAAGATGGAATTATAGGCGATTTTCAGGATAGACTGTA